>NC_090926.1:738155810-748155810 GCF_040938575.1 Ambystoma mexicanum
ATTGAGAAGACCCCAGTGAAACCCCGGGTCGAGAAAGAGGGGGGGCACGGTAGCCATAATGGACACAGATGCCACCTCCGAACATGAGCTGGCTAGTGTCAAAAAGATCCTGGACAAGAAGTTCGAGGAAGTCCGGTCCTACGGGAGGGATCCCGATGAGGCGGACGTAGAGAGCAACGGTGGAGCTGACGAGGAGCCGCGGGCCATGGAGGAGACGGAGGACCCCACGCCCCAGCCGTCGCTCCCGTCGCAACCGATGCCTATGCCACAGGACAACTCGGGAGCAATCTTGGTGGCTATCCAGACCCTGTGTACGGAGATAAGGATAAGGTTGCCCTTACCCCCAGCGGACGATCCAGCGGCACCTGGGCCGTTGGGGAGCCCCCCCAAACAAACAGAGGCGAATCCATCTTCCCTCCCCTCCTCTCCAGCCTGCACCACCTTCCCCTCCACTGAGGGATGAGACGGGAATGGAGACAGCGACGATGGGGACGGACGACGACGGTGGCGATGACTGGATGGATCTCCCATCACCCCCTGCCCAGGCCTCCCCTCCCGACGAAATTGGCTCCTTTCACTCCATGATCGCCAGGGCATCAGAGTTTTTCCAGCTTTGTCCTGAAGACCAGAAGGAGGGGTTTGTCTACCAACGACGGGAGGCCAAGAGGAAGACCGTCCTCTCAGTCCCGTTACTGGACGACATCTGGGATGAAGGACTGTCTCTGCTCAAGAACCCGTCCATGGCTCCTGGGAATAGGGACCGGTATAAGAAGTAGTACCGGGTCCCAGATTCCGCCCCGATGTGCCTCAGAGCTCAGCCGTCCCCAGATTCAGTGGTCTCTGCGACGGCCAAGAAGAAATCGACAGGGGCGATGGCATCAACTTCCACTTCCCCACCAGACGGCGAGGGGAAGAAGCTGGATGCCATGGGATGAGTCATCTCGTCGGCGGCGACGACCATCAAAGCGGCCAACGCCCTTGCGATCGTGGCACGCTACGACAGGGAGCTGTGGTTCAAGATCGCTCCCCTCCTGAAGTTCCTACCAGGCAAGAGGAATCCTACAGGAAGGCGAGGTGGCGTCGGACCACGCCATCACGGTGGCCACGGACATCGCCGACACGGGTTTCGCCAGATTGGCAACCGCATTTGCCTTCGCCGGCGTGGTTGGCTCAAGGCCACAGACTTCCATCAGGACGCTCAGACCAGGGTACTGGACATGCCCTTCAACGGGAATAACCTTTTCGGCAAGGCAGTGGACGAGTCACTTCAGGCCATCAAGGCGGACACTGAGACGGCCCAGGCCTTTGGTTCTCTACATCGACGGCCGTCCTTTCGGACCCCCGGAGGCAAGTCTCAAGGTGCCTCCAAAGGATTTGGTGGCGGTTCCGCGTTGTGCCGCCAAGCGGCCCACTCATCATCGCAGGAGGCCTACAGAGACCACATCAAGGCCGGAGGACATTGTCGTCGTTACCAAGGAGGCCAAGACGGCAAGGCCTCAGCGAAGCAAGATTGAACCGGCCGTGACGTCAGGCCCCCACTCAAGCACGCCCGTGGGAGGCCGGCTGGTGAGATTCGTCAACGTGTGGGAGTCCATCTCCACCGACCGTTGGGTGCTGGATGCTCTAGCCCACGGCCACACTCTGGAATTCCAAAGAAAGTGTCCCCGTCTACCACCCGTGGCCAGGAAGGAAAGCCACAGCTACTTCTAGAGGTACGAGCAATGCTAAAAAAGGGCGCAATAGAACTTGTCACGAGGAGGCTCCGGGGTTCTGGAGTATACTCACGGTACTTCCTCATCCGAAAGAAGACCGGCGGCTGGCGACCCATCCGGGACCTTCGCTGCCTCAACAAATACATCAAGTCCCAGAAGTTCCGGGTGGTCACCCTTCAGCACGTGATGGGACAGTTGGAGGAGGGCGACTTCCCATCGTCGCAGGACTTGGAGGATGCCTACTTCCACATCCCCATACACAAAGGACATCGAAAGTTCCTACGGTTCGTGGTCCAAGGGCGACACTACCAGTTGAAGGTCTTACCCTTCGGTTTGAAGTCGGAGCAGAGGGTCTTCACCAAGTGCCTGGCACCGGTGGTGGTGCGGCTGCGCCTGCAAGGGATCCACGTATACCCCTACCTGGAAGATTGGCTCAGCCAAGCAAAGTCAAGAGAACTCGCCGTCGATCACACAGTGAAGACCGTCCAACTCCTCACGGATCTGGGATTCTCGATCAACTTTGTGGAATCCCACTTGGTACCGTTGCAAGGCGCCCTGTTCCTGGGTGCCAGATTCGACACACAGTGGCGCGATTGGCTTCACTGTCGGAGGAAAGGACGAAGGCCACCCTGAGCAAGGTACAACGGCTGTTGACCATGGAAAGGGCCATGGTGAGGTCCATCAAGTCCCTGCTTGGCATGATGTCATCGTGCATCTACCTTGTGTGCCTATGCAGGTTGCAGATGCGACCACTGCAGGAGTTCCTCGACGCCCGTTGGATGCAAGCAGCGGGCAGCTTCGAAGACAAGATCTCCCTCAATGAGACATTCCGCCAAGCGATCCGGTGGTGGGGCAACCGCGTGCATCTAGCGGCGAGTATGGACTTCAAGACCCCGGCACATCAGGAAACGGTGACGACGGACGCCTCCCTGGAAGGATGGGGAGCGCACACCAGAAATCTCCACGCAAGAGGCCCTTGGCTCCCGGAGGAGAGGTCTCGACACATCAACGTCCTGGAGCTCCGAGCTGTGTTCTGGGCCCTCAGATCGTTCCTCCCGTCCCTCAAGGGCAAGGTGGTGAGGGTCTTCACCGACAACACCACCACGATGTTTTACATCCGGAAGCAAGGTGGCACCAGATCCCCAGCCCTATCCAAGGAAGCGCATGATATGTGGCACTTGGCCATTGCCCAGGGGATGTTCCTGGTACCTTTCCATCTGGCAGGAATAAAGAACACCATCGCTGACTCACTCAGCAGGGAGCTGCGCACTTGCCACGAGTGGAAGCTTCGGCAGGATCAAGTGGATCTCCTATTCCGACGATGGGGCAATCCCCAGATCAATCTGGTCACTGAGCTGTACCTCACCAAATCCTTCATTGGTGCAATGAGTGAACATAAATTGTGATATTATAAGTAACTTTAAAAAGTGTTTTGTATTCTCTTAGCTGGAGGTACCATTTGCATATGACATTTAAAAAATATAATCCAATGTCTATGAATGTTCAATATCCTTCAGGCTAGAATGTTGATGTTGATAGAAGAGATGGGGATAAGTGTTTGTTAAGCAGAGTGCCTCAGACTGGATATGACTATATAGGCTGCGGGGTCCTTCGCAGGTATTTAACTCTGGCTTCAGTGGTGACATTTGACAGAGTATAGGCTTATAAATGTCATGCAACACATGCAACACTGAATTATTCTTAAAACATGTAAAGTTTATTAGAAGAAAGCTGTGGACCCTTCTATTGTAAATGTTTTAGTTGTATGTGAGACAGTACCCAAGGCTATATATGGATCTGAAGGCTACTGTACATTCAAAGATGGCCACCATGATTAACATGTAAGCTGCATGATAGTCTTCGTGACATGGGATTGATACTGGCACCTACAGTGATGCAACATAAGGAGCCACGCTTGACAGAGCTTTGTATGGATGAAATGTATCTGGTGTTGTCTCTGATTCTAAGTGATCCGGCCACGGCTGATTTTGCCGCGGCCGGAATGTTCGCATGAGAAAGGTGCGAACTACTAAAAGTTTGCACCTTTCTCATGCAAATACACTTGCATACTACGGGAGCTGCAGGGGTGTTCCCCGCAACCCCTGCTCACTATGCCGCACAGTATTTTTTTTTACTTACCTGCAATGCTACCACCAAAGGTTTGAACTTTTGGTGTTCGAACCTTTGGTGGTAGCATTTTTCGGTCGTTTTGTCCGACCTTTTTTTTACGGTTTTTTACGGTCTGATCGTACAAAACCGTTGCCTCACACCCCTTAAAAAAGAAAGCACTGGCAGTTACCTGCTGTGGAGATTTTAAAAGCGTTTTAAAACATTTTTGATTTAAAATAATTTTTTTAATAGTATCCCTTCAAGTATCTCCTGTTTATCCTTCTCAAGATCATACGGCCAGACCTGCTTTCCCAATGTCCGACTGACTAAATCCTGGATCCTAAAATGTGTTCCTTCACCCTGTTCACAGAGCTCTCTGCTTATGCCTCACCCTCACCACAGACCTCAGCCCAAACCTCTGTGCTTCCAAAAGCTACTAGCACTAAGGTGTTCCCCCGCACTTCAAAGAGCTCTCAGCCTATGCCTCCCATGCAGAGATTCTGCACTGTCTATCTCACAGGTTATGTTCCTTCACTCACTTGCATCCCCCAAGCGAGCACACTTGCCCTGGCCCTTCCTTGCATTGTTGAGAAGATGGGGTGGGAAAGTTCTACTCTGTGTGTGAATGTTATCAGGCACTATTTCTTTTCTGGTTTTATGAGGTCTTTGACGCTCCTTTCTGTGCTTTCTCAACAGGTTGGCCCTGCAGGTTCCCAGTTCGGCTTGCTGGCCTGTCTGTTCGTGGAACTCTTTCAAAGCTGGCAGATCCTGGCAAAACCCTGGAAGGCCTTATTCAAGCTGTTGGGCACCCTCCTTTTCCTCTTCGCCTTTGGCCTGCTTCCTTGGATTGACAATATCGCCCATATCTTTGGCTTCCTGAGTGGTCTGCTACTCTCCTTTGCCTTCCTACCCTACATCACCTTCGGCACGGCCGACAAATACCGCAAGCGTGTGATGATCATTGTCTCACTGCTGCTCTTCTTGGGCTTCTTTGCATCACTAGTCATCTGGCTCTACGTCTACCCCATCAACTGGCCCTGGATAGAGTACCTCACATGCCTTCCCTTCACAAACAAGTTTTGTGAGAAGTACGACTTGGACCAGGTCCTGCACTAGCACTTTCAGGAGAGGGGGACTGCAGTGCGTACTGAAAAGGCTCCCACATCAGCCAAAGAAAAGGGGTATGCAAGGGGGCTATGTGACCGCAAAGTGCTCACCAGAGAGCACTGGATTTTAGGGCAGCGACCCATAAATGGGTGATAAACTATAGTCCACACCGAAATATGCCTTTCTGGAACAATTGTTTTTTGTGCCTGCCATTTGAACTTGGAGCTCAGTCCATGCCCCCCACCACTGCCTCCTATACAGGTTTGCCTAGCTGGATGCCAGTTGCATGTGCTACCTCTCTGGTGAACACTGAACTAAAGGGGTTTTTGCTTTTGGCCAGGTACGCCACATTGATTCTGTTCCAGCGGTTGGA
This sequence comes from Ambystoma mexicanum, assembly GCF_040938575.1. Lineage (NCBI taxonomy): Eukaryota > Metazoa > Chordata > Amphibia > Caudata > Ambystomatidae > Ambystoma > Ambystoma mexicanum. Next base: position 738,161,112 of record NC_090926.1, read on the forward strand.
GATGGAAGTATGAAGTCACCAGTCTCTGCTCATGCTGCAGCAAAATATGTACTGTAATGAGATTCTTGTAACGGGTCCAAGCCAAAATGGGGGCTCTACATGAGGGAGTGCAGATGGGTAGTAGAGTATGGTAGGCCAATCAAGCATGGCCAGACAAACTTCTGCAGGATATCACCCCGACCACCAAAGTGGTCCTAGAACGAGAGTCTGCAAAACACTGACTCGTGCAGCAGGAAGGTCCACAGAGCTGCACGCCACATGCACGCAGTGTGGATCATTGATCTAAACGAAACTCCATACAGATGGAAAGATTCCCCCAAACCATGGTGCCAACTTCAGACACTAGTTATTTCCTAAATCAACCATGAAACATGGGGGTGACATGTTTTTAAGTGAGGGGTGGTGGAGGCTGTCGGGACTGCATTCATAACAAAAGATTACAAAAGGCCTCCATCCCTGTTGTTCCACGCTTTAACACCAGTGCCCATATTTATTTCTGCTAGTATACTTTAGCCATGACCTATAACCCCAATCCAGCCCAACTGGAGTTTAGTCTCTGCTCAACCAGTGCATCTCAACCCTTCCCTTCGTCTCACATTTTTTCCCTTGTACTGGGAACCCACATTATAGCCTGCAGCTGCCCCTGCTATACTAAAACCAATGTGTGTATTCACCTCTGACATTGCACCTTTTTGATAACCAGCCTCTCCATATGCTATTTCCCTAATCAACCACATCCTATGTATTTAAGGCCATTCGGCTCATCCCTGATATGTAGCACCTTTCCCTAACCTATGGTCTTCCGGAACACTGACCCCTCACACAACACTGCCAATGCTCATCAGCCACAAACTGTCCTAGGACCCCACCAAGCTTTTCTGATGCACCCCACTCCAGACCTGCAGCGCCCTCGGCTCTACCAGCATTCAGCCTCTCCTGAACTGTGCCAAAGTGGCGTGCCAGATTTACAACCAAGTTGACAATCATGAAGTCTTGCACTAGAGACCTTGAGAACATTGTGAAGTCTATGCTGGCAAGACTGCAGTCCGTAACCCCCTTTTTATTCCTTGCCCATCCACCCTGGAAGTTGATCACCCCCAAGACATAAAGGGCGTTTTTCCAATGTGGGGTGTGGCCGCTCACTTGTAAGCTGCTGCTCCTGTAGCATAGACCTTGTGGTATGTAAGCCACTGTCTACTGATGTGTCCAGACATTCCTGATCCTGGAGTGTCCCAAGCTGGCTAATTCTCCTACCTGCCTTCTCCCAAATCCACAACTGGGAAGATTGTCTTTCAGGGTGCCTTGAGCCAGCCCCGGTGCCGACATCTTTCCTTGTCTCATGCGGCTCTGGTTGGTACAGCATAATCTTTGCTGTGGACCACAAGAGACTGTCTCAGGCGTCCTGATATTTATTTATTTAACATGAAGCGAGCGAGAGTGTTTTATATAAATGTACATATCGAATGAAGCGTCTCCTAATTTCTATACACTAACATGCTAATTCTCCATTAGCCTTTCTACCAACTGCACCAAAGGGTGTTTTGGAGGCCTCTAGCTATCATGGGGAGATAAACACTTTGTTCAATAAAGATTACCAAAAAATGAATTGCATCTGGCATCCGTTGATTGTTCCTCATTTCAGCATGCTCTACTGCCATGTCACCTGTGGATAAAATGTGTGATTCCTCTTTGCCGTCCATATAACACAGCACTTCCCTCTGCCCCATTGGCGCAGTGTGGGGGGGATACGTGGTGAGGGCAGGCATGAAAGAGAATTTTGAAGGCCGGCAAACGTTTTGTTGCAGTTTATTACGCAATCACACTCAACTCAGGGAGTCCCCCCCCCCCCCAAATGGATGTGGCGCACAACAAATCACTTTTAGTTTTTGTTTGGTTCACTGTGGTAAGGCCTCCAACCTGTCTCGCACCCAACCCCAACAAGTACCCAGAGCCACAATCAAATAGGAATCAGACAGGTGTGTTTTCTAAATATATATGTTTATTAATTTATTTAAACCAAATTTCACACATAGATTATCAGAACAAAAATGTCTTGCGTAAAGGCATCAACACAGAGATAATACTAGGATATGCAGTTACAATTATTTCGTTTTAAATCACCCACCAAGACAGAAAAATAACAATTCAACACACACAGTGATTAAAGATTTAATTATACTTTCTCCCAGCAACCCTCACCCTCCAAACATCAATTAGACCTGACTCCTCTAAATGTAAGGCAGTGGCTGAGAGTGGGAACACGATGGGAAAATCGGTTTTGTGATATAAGCACAGCTACAATGTGAAAGAATGAAAAGAAAGGCGAAATTCGTTTTGCTACACCTAGCAAGAACAGGCAGGGCTTTGGGGTTTTGGTCAGACCACAATGGATACAAAGGGGCAATTTCGTTTTGCACCTTGCATGTGCAAAGGCACTACCAGACTTCCCACTTCTGATTTAAAATGAAGGGGATCAATGGGGAATTTCGTTTTTACACCCTGCGCACACATGTGGGAACAGGGTTTTGGGATTAATTATTTTTGGCAAATCCTTAGGTCTATACCGACTCACAACATACTGGGAAAGGTTTGTTAGTTTCGAATGCCAAAAAACACCACCAGTGATTTCTATAGGGGAATTCATTAATTTACTTTAATGAAATATGCAGGGATCTACACAGACAAACAGGATATTTTTCTATTGGAAAATGACTAAAACAATGCTGGAACAATATAGGGCCTACACAATCTATGGCTTAGGGGTGGTCTTACTTACAGGAGAGGGCTAGAACTACGCATCAGGGCACTGCTGGGACAGAAAGGGGGTCTGTCAAGGTTCTCCTCTGAGTCCTCCAATGGTTCCCAATCAGCTTCTATATCTCCTGGTTCCTGTCTCTAATGTAAGCTTTAGGCCTCTCTGCTGGGATGTTGTTTGCCAGATTTCAATATTATTCGGTATTATTGGAAGAAGTCCAACTCTAAGGCAAACTGGTTTATTTATAGAGCAAGTGACGTCACTAACTTGTCATGATTGTCGTAAAAGGGATTGGCTGGTTTTCACTACCCACCTGTGTGCTAATTGGACAAGGGGGCGGGGGAGTGATTTGGGTTAGCTGTGGGAGCAGAAAGCTTCATCATCCCACTTTGACAGACGGGCTCGGTCATGTTTTGACACAAAAATCTCTCAACATGGCAAGTACCCTACATTTTCAAATCTTTACATGTATGCATTTTGAGAACTAGATTTTAAGGCGAATCAGATAAGACTAGTCTAAAATCTGCACGCCCTTCCTATGCAGCGATACAGTTTTTCTTCATTTACCCAGGAGCCATATCAGTGATAAATATGCAACTTTACCATTTCCATGTTAATTATGACCTGCACGCGCATACCAACTTTCACCACTCTCGGAAACAAGGGAAGGGCAAAATCACATTTTCCTTAATAACTTTAGTTATGTTTATCACACCAATATCGATTTAGCATGGTTACAGGGGGTGGTGACTGTCACCTTTAATAAAAGTCTGGAATGACCATTGTGACACGTATGCTGCCCTTTGTATGGGATAAAATGTATTTCTTTCCTTTACACATACTGCAGTTTCACAGGTCTCTTTCACTCCTGCTCCCAGCTTTTTTTAGGTTTCCTTTCTCTGTAGGCATGTGGCTATGCAGAGAAGCCTGTTAGCCACACTCATGGACTTTCTATGGGACGTGTGACCTGGAGGTCACTCCTGCTGCCAGAACAGACATGGCTTATCTGATCTTCACCGGGTTTCCAATCTAAGCCATGTAATTCTTTCTTGTATTTTTAAGTAATAGCTCTGATTGATGATGACAACTAGGCCTGTCTTCAGGATAGCAGAGGGTAGTTCCTGGAGCTTAGTTTCATGTTGGAGAAATAACCATCCATGTACCCTGCGGCAAATAGCCTTTAAACTTGCACATAATTTCAATTTTACACCTCATCTTATAAGGCTTTTATAGTTTCAACATACATGAGTGTCACTTCTAAATGCCTAGATGTAAAAGGCTGTTATATGACAATACCATGTTCACACTGTGAAAGTATGGTGAGCATTTCAATTAGCATACTGTCAATTTGGATGATGGAAAAAGAAAAATGACATTTTATTTATTTTCCATTTAATGGGCTCTGTTTCACTTTAGCAGCTTGGAGCACAATCTGGTCTTTCATTGAAGATACTGTACGCACTGCTGTTTCACATGTCTTTCTTTTCGTTCCTGAAATGTATTGCGCAGATGTTCGTGCTTATGATTTTAGGCCCACTTTCTTTCCTTTATAATTTAGATTCCATAGGCCTTACGTCCAACATCATTTCTGTGCTGGCCTTATATTTCAGTAAGCATTCACGCATGACTCTGTCCTCCTTTCTTTCTTGCCTTTAGGGGCTAGATTTCACCCCACAAATCCCCCCTCCTGCATTTTTGATTCCAATGAGACAGAGAGAAGAGCAAGGAGAGAGTGGGTGTCCTTTTCCTTGTGGCGTGGCTTCATGCCACAGATCTCTGTGGGAGCACATCTGCTCTTTTCATTGTCCTGAGGGAGTGCCTCTCTGGTTTGCACTCCACTCTTTTCACATTGTGGGTTTTGGCGCTGGGCCTCTCCCTTTCCGGCAGCTCCACCTCCGGCCTATACAGGCAAGGAGTTATTTAATCTGCCGAGAATAAAAGACTAGCATGTAACCACACTAACCAGGCCCTGTGGGGCCATGGCTACACCTGCTTCCAAGACAAACCTGTTGCCTCTGAGCTATCCTGCCAGCTCTATTCTAATCCAGAAGCTACAAATGAGAATTATTTTGACTGTTAATAGAATTAAGCTAAATACCTAAAGAATGTCTGCTCCTGTGACCGCATGTTTAAGGACATCATGCTATGAATTAGGCTTCTATTGCTTGATTGACTTAGTGTTATCGAAGTCGAATATATTTGCCAGGGAGATCGTGTGGCTGAGAGAGTAAACAGTTTTTCAGGTCTTCAAATGTTAACATCTGCAAATAGCCACAAACTATTCCATTTCCAGGATAGCAACATATTTTCACACATACCTAGGAAATCACTTGTCCTTTTGTCCTTTCCATGACACATTCCCATGTTCGGCTTTCAGCAATGCTCTGTTTTATAAAGAGGAGTTGAAAAGTACATACATCATAATTAAGTACTGTGACAAATCTACAAATTCATATAGAACTATTTTGAGCAAAACGAGTACATTTGTGGCATTATTTTCCCCCATCTTGAATGGAAGACTCTAAATATCAGAATGCAATTCAGCGAAAGGCTACAAAAAATGGCCTCTCGGTTTCTTGACTGAGACGCACAACAAGAAATGTGTGGATGGGTAACCTTTTTTATTGTTTGTCTTAGACATGGTTCATGTAGGATGTGAGAAAAATGAGACATTCTACAAAAAATGGAAAGCTTTTTGGTGTGTACAAAAAGAACATACGAAAATAAGGGCGATCGTTAAAAACGTTTTTGTGTGACATATTTCAACTGTCGTGGAAGAAGGCATAGGTTTGGGCTACTAATTGGTGCCTTGTGGGTGCTTTCAGAATCAAATAATGCCCCCTTTCACACCTTATCATTGAAACATTAAGAGCGTCTTATCCAAAATAATGGATACATGCCTTGTCATAATGAAGAGAGTGATTGTGATGCTGGAAATGCATTGGAGGGACATGGCCTCCCTATCCTTGTTCTGTAGTCCTTTACCATGTATGTTATGTATTGTGTTCTGACCAGGATTCCATGTGGGACTCCTGGCAGTGCAGCTCTTCCTCTTTTTGGTTTGGTGTACAGACCCTTGGGATACCCTTATGGCACCCATGGGTCGGGGGTACAAACCTGTGCCCCTAGAGTTTGTTCTTGGGCACATGTGTGTGGCCCAGAGAGCAGGGTATAGGCTGGTAGTTGCTCCATGCTGAATTTGACAGGTGCTCTGAATATCCTCCAATTTGGGATACCCAGGCCCTGCCATTGAAATCAGTTGGTTTCTGATAGGAAACAAGATGGCCCCTGTGGCCTCTTGCTTTCTATTGTCCGTTACCTTGTATTTCCCGAAGTCCCGGGAAGCCCTGACTCTGTCCCTTCTCCCTGACTGGCTTTTGAATGGAAGTTCCACATATGGTAGTGTGTGGAAGTCCAGGCCAGACCGGCGGGAGCCTTACCAATGACTGTATGTTGTAGGTACGCCCGTGGGGTGGGATCTGGGTGAATGGAGTGTGTGAACAATCTGCATTTCATGTTATGGGAAGCTAGTATCTGGTGTTTGACACAATGACTGAGACAGCCCTGCCCGAAACTGGTATGAATGCAGTGTGGAGTGCTGAATGGCAGAGTGCTTGTCCGAATCCACATTCCGTGTTTTGAGTGTATAGATGGAGAATAATGGCCTGAATGCACTGTGAGCATGATTGGCTGCCTTACTGCCCTTCTGAGTGATTGGTTGCCTGAGTGTGACCCAGCAGAGTGAATGAGAGACAGAACAGTATATCTGGGGGCCACTTACTGCTAGAAATCGTTCAGAAGCTGAAGTCGAAACTGATGCTTAACCTTGAAGCGCACTGGAAGAAGAACTGCTGCTGTCCTTCGCTAATCTGAAAGCTGCGTGACTGTCAAGGAACTGATCCAAGAGAGGACCTTGCTAGGAGACCTCTCCCCGAGCTAAGAGGGACTATTGTGAACCAGCTGATCTTTGCCAAAACTCCCTGGACGTCAGACCCTCGAAAGGCTGCTGACCAGAGACGGGGACCACTGCGGAATCACGTAGAGAATCGCCTAGACAGTAAAGTCTATCACCGTCGATGACTGCCGTCGCCGACTGGGGCCGCAGTGCTCCCTTGCTCAAGAACATTGAAAACGACTCCCTTGCTCATCCTCATCGACTGCTTTCATCCTGCCGGAGAAAGTCAAGGCCGGCGACGACCGAGTAGAATCCACCTGTGGGTTTCCCGCCACCCAAAGACCATAGAGATGCTGACGACTTGACGCCCTTGCTGGGCCAACGTTCTTCATTGACTCGTCGCGGCAATGAACACTCGTCATCGAGGTGCACCGCACGCCTCAGCTTGCAGGACATTTTCAACCGATCATCAATGAGCACAGAAAGAACCTAAGCTGCTTCCCCAACGACAGTGTTCACCCTTTTCTTCACTGACCCGTGGCTCCTGACTGAAAGGTAGTGCACTCAAGAAGGGCCTGTCGACGACTCACCGAAGAACTCCCCGAAACCAGGTACTTTGAATTCATGGAACCTTTTAGAAGTACTCGAGACTATATTGAGCAACTTGGACTGGGCTTGTCAATACGCTTTATTTACAGTTTGCCCAGGTGGGGGGATCCTTGCACAGAACTGTCTCTAGGTAACGGGAGTCAGTATTCTGTTGCTTGATTTAACTTGCATTCTTTCTGTGGTCTTATCGTTGATTCATCTAATAATGTGATTCGTATGCCATTTTGAACTGTTAGCAGTTGATGCATTTCAAAGGAATCGATAGTTAAGAGTGGTACTACGTAGACATATATATATATTTGCTGTTATGGTATTGCCAGAGTATAAAGTGTGTTATTGTGATTGTGTACATAATGTGAACCTTATTTATATAAAGACTGTGTTTTCACTAACATAGTGTGTGGACATTCTTTTGTGGGTGCTTGGGGACTACACTGTACTTAAGAACCAGCCCCCATCACCCCCTGAGAGCTAAGCCTTGATTGCTCGTCCATTGCCTCCAACGATAGAGAATCTTGGCTGGGGTGCTCTGTGCTTCGACTCTGCCATATACAGAGCAGGAGTACAGATAACCCCCCCTCCAGTCTTTACACTGGTGGCAGCGGTGTGATGCTTATGGTTTTAAGAAGCAGCGTGTAACCTGGCCACTTATAAAATATCTACACTTTGTTAAATTGAGGTTTAGTTGTGTACAAGATAACTACATTACAAGCAATGGAGTCTATTGCGAATGGTAAATTAACTAGGGTGAGTTTAGAGGCTCTGCAGAGTGCTTGTGAAGCCACAGAGTTAGACTTTGAGGATAAGTCTAGGGCTGAGCTGATGGCTTCCCTGGTGGACTACCAGAATGATTGTGAAGCTCCTAATGAAGGGGGGGGTGCAACCAATGAGGAACCTTCCCCTGGGGCTGTTGTTGAATCTGATTCTGGGAATGCAACCATTCCTGTTGCCTCGGTTCTGACCTCCAGCAATGTTTCTTCAGGGAATTCCTTGGAACTTGAATTATTAAAGTTGAAATTGGCCTTTGAATATAGAAATTTGGAAACTGAACCTGAACTTAAGAGCAGTTAGCACAGCAAGTGATACTCAAAGACAAGGATCTTGAACTTAAAAACAAGGGCACTGAATGTCAGAAAATCCAGCTAGAAAAAGCTAGAGTGGAGACTTCAGCGAAACCAGTTGAGTGTGTCAGGTCCCCTGACACCACGTTTATGAAAGATTTGGTTGGTGTGTATGCGGAGGGTTCTGATTTCCTCCAATGGATTGAAACATTTGAGATGGCTTGTGGAATCCATGATGTTGATAAAAGAGATGGGGATAAGTGTTTGTTAAGCAGAGTGCCTCAGACTGGATATGACTATATTCTGAAACTGAGTGTGGAAGAAAGGGGTCAGTATGAGTGCATGAAATCTGCTTTGATTGCCAAGTTTGGCAAGACACCTACCCAATACCTTAAAAGGGTCAGGGAATTTAAGAAAAGAGAGAATGTGTCTTGAATTGACTGGGTGAGTGCTGCGCATGTGAACGTGATGGGTTGGATTGATGGATACAAGGTGAAATCTTTTGTTGAATTGTCTCACCTGCTGGTTTTTGAACATTTTTCTGAAGCCTGTTCACCAGAGCTGCATCAATATGTTGCTGACCAGAACATTTTAGATCCCTTTAAGCTGGCCAGGCTGGCTGACAACTGGGTCTCCCACCGGGTGTCCCCTAAGGACTCCAGTGGGAAGGTCAAAGAAAAGGGGACCTCTGAGAAGGCACAGGGGGCCCAGAAGCAATCACAGTCAAGTAAACCAAAACCTTCCTCTCCTAAAACCCAAACATCTAGTGGAGATAGGTCCTCTGTGGGTGGGAATAAGAGTAGTGATCCACCTGCTGCAAAGCCGGCTCCCATTGGTTCCAGTACCGTACCCAGCATTCCTGGCACCTGTTGGGGCTTTGGGGCTCTGGACCACAAGAAGGGTGACCCCAAGTGTAAAGGTAAGGCACTTGGAGTCCAGGCTGTCAGCCTGTCCTACCCTTACTCCATGCCTGAGGTGAAGGCCACTGTCCTCCCCTCCTCTTCAGGACTCACATTTGGTGCTCCTGTAGAGATTTCCCTAGTGTCCCTTGGGGCCTGGGACCAGTACGCAGAAGTACTGGTGACAATCCCACAGAACACCAGTAGGTTTTTGAGAAGTGTCCTCCTGAATGGCCAGCCTTCTACTGGTTTGAGAGACACTGGGGCAAGCATGACGGTGGTGGACAGGACCCTGCTTAAGTCAGAGGACTAGGTAGGTGCTACTCTGAGAACCACCAGGTAAGTTGGTGGGCCTCCCAAATCATCACCTGTAACCTTAGTCAACATTACGATTGGAGACAAGACAGCAAAGCTTTCTGTCCTGGTTCAGGACAACGTGCCTGCTAACATTTTGTTAGGAAATGATTTGGTAGAAATGGGGATGATCACGAATGGTCTACCCATAGCTGCTGTGGGGGTCACCCGATCACAGGTCAAACCGGGTCCGGCTGCAAGTCCGGTACCCCCACCGACGCTTAAACCCAACGCACGAAGAAGGAGGTCCAAGAAGGCCACCTCTGCGAAGGGGGGCCTCTTCTCTTCCTTCTGCTTCAGCAGCACCCACTGGGATTCATGCTCTGGATGGGCTGGGCCCAGTGGTAAACCCAACCTCGACTCCTGAGGGAGACGAGGCTGAAGAGCCTCCTGCGGGAGAGGTGCTCAACTTAGAGGACCACCCCGACCTACATTGCCTGTTGGCTGAAGGTGGACTCTCCCGGGCAGACTTCTCTAAGGGTTAGAGAGAGTGCCACTCTCTCGAGGGTCTGAGGAAACGGGCCCTATCCCAGGCACAGGGAGAAGTGCCTAGAATATTCTGGATATATTGGGAGGGTGTGCTCCTTGTTAGTGAGCCTACTAAGCCTGAACCTGGTACCCTCAAGAGGTTGGTGGTACCCCAGGGTTACAGGCCATTCCTACTGCAATTGGTGCATGAGGTGCCATTGGCTGGTAATCTTGGTACCAAGAAGACTAAGCAGAGGCTCTATGCCCATTTGTACTGGCCCCGGATGGGAGTAGAAGTGGAGTCCCACTGCAGGACCTGCCCAGCTTGTCAGTTGTCTGGCAAGGCTGGAAGCAGTGTCATGGCCCCAGTGCAGCCATTGCCAGTAGTTGGCACACCATTTGAGAGGGTGGACATCGACATTGTCGGTCCCCTTGACCCTCCCACTTCAGGTGGACATCGGTTCATCCTGGTCTTGGTAGATCATGCCACCAGGTACCCTGGGGCTATACCCCTTCGGACTGTTACTGCCAGGGTGGTTGCCAGGGCCCTCCTGGGCATTTTCACCAGGGTTGGATTCCCTAAGGTGGTTGTCTCTGACAGAGGATCCAACTTCATGTCGAGTTACATGAAAACAATGTGGAAAGAGTGCAGAGTTATCTACAACTTCTCCACCTCTTACCATCCCCAGACCAATGGTCTGGTCGAGAGATTTAATAAAACTCTCAAGGGCATGCTAGGTGCTTTGGAAGAGCCCCTAACAAGGAAATGGGATCTTATTCCTACCATGTCTGCTGTTTGTTTACAGAGAGGTGCCTCAAGAGGGTGTTGGTTTCAGCCCCTTTGAGTTACTCTTTGGACATCCAGTGAGGGGGCCACTTGCCTTAATCAGAGGTTTGGATGCCACCCCTCCAGGTCCTGCCAACCAAGTGGGGGACTATGTGTTAGGCCACAGACAGAGGATGACACAGATGATGGGTCAAGCGACAGCAAATCTTAAGGCAAGCCAGGAATTGAACAAATACTGGCATGACCTTAAAGCATCACAGGTGGATTGGACTACTGGACAGGAGATCCTTGTGATGGAGCCTACCAAGCCTAGAGCTTTGGCAGATAAGTGGACTGGACCCTTCAGGATTGTCTCCAAGATGGGCAATGTCAACTGTCTGGTTGACATGGGAGTCCCTGGAGTAGCCCCTCAGTTATTCCACGTCAACCGGCTCAAGCCTTTCCTTTGGTGAGCAGACGTTTCATATCTCTTGCTAGCTTCAGAGCAAGAAGAGGATGAGAGTGAGCCCCTTCTTGATTTGCTGCATAGCAACCCTCAGGATGGCTAAGTGGAGGGAGTTAATCTCTTCATATCTGATTCCAGAGCAGCAGAGGGCCTGCAGGGCTTTGCTCCAGTAGTATGCGCCTCTGTTCTCGCTGACACCAGGCCTCACTCCATGGTGCCGGCACGAAATTGACACTGGTGACAGCGTACCTGTCAAAAGCAGATGCTACAGGATGTCAGACACGGTGAAGAACCATCTAGGCTGAGGTCGCCAAGATGTTGGATCTAGGTGTTATTGAACCCTCAACCAGTCCCTGGTCCAGTCCAGTGGTCCTTGTCCCCAAAGCAAGCCCCCAGGCAGGTACCAAGGATTGGTGGTTCTGTGTGGACTAAGAGGAGTAAATGCTGTCACCAAAACTGACGCACACCCATTGCCCAGGGCTGATGAGCTCATGGACACACCATAGGTGCTGCCAAATATGTGAGCACCTTTGACCTTACCTCAGGCTATTGGCAAATAGTTCTGACGGACCACGCCAAGGAAAATACTGCATTCTCATCCCCATGGAGGCCCTACCAGTTTAGAGTCATGCCTTTTGGGTTGAAAAATGCACCTGCCATCTTCCAGAGATTAGTCAACTATGCCCTCAGTGGGCTGGAGGCCTTTTGTGTGGCCTACCTAGACGACATTGCTGTCTACAGTTCCACCTCGGAAGAGCATCTGACTCTCCTGGATAAGGTGTTGGAGGCCTTGAAAAGGACTAACCTCACTATCAGGGCCACCAAGTGCCAGATAGCTCAGGGGAAAGTCACGTATCTTGGTCATGAGGGAGGAGGGGATCAAATCCAACCTCTCCCCAGTAAGGTACAGGATGTACATGGCTGGGAGACTCCCACTACTCAGACCCAAGTGAGAGCCTTTTTGGGCCTCACTGGGTATTATCGCAACTTCATGGTGGACTATGGAACCATGGCTGCCCCTCTGACAGCTCTGACTTCGACCAAGCAACCAAGCAAGGTTAATTGGACAGAAGAATGTCAGAGGGCCTTTGTTGGCTTGAAAGAAAGTCTGTGTAGGGCACATGTGTTGTGTGCGCCTGATTACAGCAAACCCTTTATCGTCCAAATGGATGACTGCGCCACCAGAATTGGAGCTGTCTTGTCCCAGTTAGATAACAAAGGGAGGGAACATCCGATCATATTCATCAGTAGACAACTCAAGGGTAGAGAACTTAGGTGGGCTACTGTTGAAAAGGAATGTTTCAGTATAGTTTGGAGCCTTAGGCTTTTCGGCTGGCAGTGCAGCTCTTCCTCTTTTTGGTTTGGTGTACAGACCCTTGGGATACTCTTATGGCACCCATGGTTTTTGGGCACCTGTGTGTGGCCCACAGAGCAGGATATGGGCTGGTGGCAGCTTCATGCTGAATTTGACAGGTGCTCGGAGTATCCTCCATTTTGGGATACCCAGGCCCTGTCATTGGAATCAGTTGATTCCTGATAGGAAACAAGATGGCCCCTGTGGCCTCTTGCTTTCTGTTGCCTGTTACCTTTTATTTCCCGAAGTCCCGGGAAGCCCTGACTCTGTCCCTTCCCCCTGACTGGCTGTTTGGTGGAAGTTCCATATATGGTGTGTGGGGAAGTCCAGGCCAGACTGGCTGGAGCCTTCCCAATGACTGTATGTTGTGGGTACGCCCGTGGCCCGTGGGTTGGCACCTGGGTGAATGAAGTGTGTGACGAATAGGCATTTAATGTAATGGGTGTCTAGTATCTGGTGTTTGACACAATGACTGAGACAGCCCTGCCCGAAACTGGTATGAATGCAGTGTGGAGTGCTGGATGGCAGAGTGCTTGTCCAAATCCACATTCTTTGTTGTGAGTGTCTGGATGGAGAAGAATGGCCTGAATGCACTGTGAGCCTGATTGGCTGCCTGATTGCCCTTCTGAGTGATTGGTTGCCTGAGTGTGACCCAGCAAAGCGAATGAGAGACAGAACAGTATATCTTGGGGCCTCTCGCTGCTAGAAATCGTTCAGAAGCTGAAGTCGAAACTGATGCTTAACATTGAAGCCCACTGGAAGAAGAACTGCTGCTGCTGTCCTTCGCTAATCTGAAAGCTGCATGACTGTCAAGGAACTGATCCAAGAGAGGACCTGGCTAGGAGACCTCTCCCCGAGCTACGTGGGACCATTGTGCACCAGCTGATATTTGCCAAAGCTCCCTGGACGTCAGACCCTCGAAAGGCTGCCGACCGGAGACCACTGCGGAATCATGAAGAGAAGCGCTCGGACAGTAAGTTCATCACCGTCGACGACTGCCATCGCCGACCGGGGCCGCAGTGCTCCCTTGCCTAAGAACATTGAAACAAGGACTCCCTTGCTCATCCTCGTCGACTGCTTTTGTCCTGCTAGAGAAAGTCAAGGCCGCCGACGACCGAGAATAATCCACTGGTGGGTTTCCCGCCACCCGAAAACCGCAAAGATGCTGAGGACTTGACGCCCTTGTTGGGCCAAAGTTCTTCATTGACTTCTTGCATCAGCAAACACTCGTTGTCGAGGTGCACCGCACAGCTCAGCTTGCAGGACGTTTTCGACTTATCGTCAATGAGCACAGCAAGAACCAAAGCTGCTGCCGCAACTACAGTGTTCACCCTTTTCTTCACCGACTCTTGACGACACGTGGCTCCTGTCTGAAAGGGAGTGGACTCAAGAAGGCCCCGTCGACGACCAGGTACTTGGGTTCGTGGAACCTTTTAGAAGTACTCAAGACTATATTGCGCATAATTGGACTGGACTTGTCAATACACTTTATTTACAGGTTGCCCAGGTGGGGGGTGGGGGATCCTCGCACAGAACTGTCTCTAGGTAAAGGAGGTCAGTATTCTGCCATTTCTTGATTTAATTTGCATTCTTTCTGTGGTCTATCGTTGATTCATCTAATAATCTGATTTGTATGCCATTTTGCACTGTTAGCAGTTGATGCATTTCAAAGGAATCGATAGTTAAGAGTGGTACTACGCAGACCTGTATATATTTGCCATTACAGTATTGCCCGAGTACAAAGTGTGTTATTGTGATTGTGTACATAACGTGAACCTTATTTATATAAAGACTGTGTTTTCACTAACATAGTGTGTGGACATTCCTTTGTTGCTGCTTGGTTCTTAGTACACTGTACTTAAGAACCAACCCACATCACCTCCTGAGAACTAAGCCTTGATTGCTCATCCATTGCTAGCAACAATAGAGAAACTTGGCTGGGGTGCTCTGTGCTTCGACTCTACCATATAGAGAGCAGGTGTACAGATAAGCCCTCTCCAGTATTTACAGTGATGAGTAGTGAAGTATTCCTGAGACAACAGTGGGAGCTGTGGTGCAGTGTCTGCTGGGCAGGAAATATTTGTCTGTAGAGCGTCACAGGCGGTGGGAGTTTCCAGCACAGACTCACTGGGGAAGGCTGGTATACAAGTGTCAACTGGCTCCTGTGTTCCTTGTGTGCAGGGCTCTTGGGTCGGCCATATTTTTAAAACTGCAGCTTTCTGGAGCGTGGCAATGTTGGACATAGAAGGCGGTTCAGTTCCAGAACCCAGCCAGCCTAGGAAGACCGATGCATGCCATTTGGCCTGACCTCAGCCATTTTTAAAAGACTCATGTAATATCTTTTTGAATGCATCGAAGAGGTATATTTTTTCAAGGTGATCCCTTGACCCCCCAGCAAGGACATCGTGAAACAAAACTCCATCCTCCATGATGTTCTAAATATAAGCAGGAAGATTAAGCACCAAAATGGAGAAATGTAAGATTGGCGTCAGAATCTGGTATTTGGTGTTTATTAAGCATTTTTATTTTTGTTTGATGCATTCTTCACTGATGGTATGACCCATCACACAAATACTGCGGCCTACCAGCTATGATTTAATCGAGGAATTGCAGAGTATTACTCGAAATGTTTTAAGAACTTTGTAGATAAGACTCTTCTTATGCAGGATCTCCTTAAAAAAATACATTGATTGGTCTGAGGGATGCCAAAAAGGAGTTTGAGAGGGTGAAATCAGCCATCAAGGCCCCAGCCTTCAAATGGTTAAATCCAACCCAACACACAGTGATCACCAAGCAAGTGGCAGAGGTTTAGGCAGTGTGCTAAGCCACATCCATGATGGAAGAAAAGTTATCATTGCCTTCGCCTATAAGGGTACTTGAAGGGCCTGAACTAAATTATTGCCCGATAGAAAGGGAGATATTTGGCTTTTATTTGGCTCTAAAGTACATCAATACTTTAATATGGGGTTCCACCAGTCACCATCAGAACGGATCACAGACCACTCCTCCACATCTTCAGAATGACAGGACAATCCTAGGCCTTCTCTCCCTCTTTCTCTCTCACACCTCTCATGACCAAACGTCACATCTGGGAGAGATACTGTAGGATAGGCGTGCTAAAAGAAGTGGAGGATCTTGTTAAGGAATGGCAACCGTGCGAAGTGAGTGACAAAATCTAGAGAACTTAATCAACTTCCTTTTTATGCACTGAAATTCTTAGAAGGTGTGGAGGAAGTTAGCCATGAGCAAAACCAAATGGTGATGGCTGGAAGGCTTTAAATCCATCATAATCACTGCCACAGCTCTGGGCAACCCACCGGACCAACGTTTTTCATCCCGCCAAGCCCATACAGAAGCAAATCTGGTTTGTCACACCCCAAAAGGGGCAGTGCAGCCCAAACTGCTAAGTTACATCCCTTCTGCATGAGACCACAAGCATCCCCAGACTTTTCTCATCCTCAATCTGCATCATCTGTGAGGAGTAGCTTGGGTCTCCTAGGCCCAGCAGGCACAGGGCCCACGTCTCGGCATTTTATTCCCCCTCGGGTTGAATTTATCAAAACCAAAAGATGATGCGGGAAGGTTTTTAATCAATCATAACCACTGTCACAGCTCTGGGCAGCCCTACAGACCATGGTTTTCCAGCCTGCCAAGCCATTACAGAAGGGGAAAGACCACATCCAAATCAAGCTTGGTCCCACCCCAAAAAGGGCAGACCGGAAGTTAGCCATGGACATCGCTGACACTTTTGAGACCCTAGACCCACAAAGTATGTATGTTCAACTGTTAATGGGCTATGAGGAAGATAATCCAGTTCCTCGCCATCGTTTCTGACTGTGAGGTCATACCAGAGGAAGTCATAACTGACAATGGGGTACAGTTCATATCTGAGATGTTGCAAGTGATTTCAATCCGGCACACACCCAAGTCAGCGCCTAGCGTGTAATGCACAACTGAAATCCTTATTTATTTTTGTCTAAAAGTTCTTTATTCTGAACAATATACCACTCCTATCACACCCCTTTCCTGGAACCCCCCTGGTCACACTGAACCAGGAATCAGGCTGGTTTGCAAAGTTAAAAAATGTATTTAGGTAATTAAAATTTAATCACACTGTTTTAATGGGTACACAATAATCACCAATGGGGTGATGTAACACTGAATAATCTCTTTAATACACAAGGAGTAATAGTGAGCAAAACAATTCAGCACAGAAATAATACTTTAGTGTGTGTGTTCAGATGACATAGCACTGTGGTAAGAGGTTCCCCCTGCACACCCCTCAACCCCCAGTAGGCAATGTAAAGAGATCGGAGGAGAGAGCAGGTTTTCAGGAATGGCAGAATTCAAACCGAATATCAATCCCACTTTCCCTCAGCAAACATAAGAGAAAAATGGAATTGACTGTCAAGCTGTCAGGATGGCTTTTAAAGTTCTCTTAGAATGGACTAGGCAAAAACACAAAATATGGTCAAAAGTGCTGAAATTGCTATAAATTCTTATGGAAGCCACTTTGGATAGTTGCACACAAACATAAACAATGATTTAATACCAAGAAACAATTTGAAATCTTAAAATTCAAGTCGGAAGCAATCAAAAGCTGTTTTACACGTGTCAGAATTTCCCAAAAACGAAATTTGTGGCAAACTTTTCACTGCGCGATAATCGCGATAACGGGTGAACCGTATGGATTTGAACAGGTTTTAGATGAGATTTAAATCTGTGGATGTTAGCTACAAGCAGAAGGTCTGTTTTTTAGATAGGCGCAAGAATGGGAAAACGGGACTTTTAAAGTGACAAATGGGTTGCTTACATTAGAGGATGACTGTGAACAAAATGAATACCCCACAGGAACACAGCCACTTGATCACAATGACTGCCTGCAGAGGAAACTCGCCTTCTTCAGATGAGAAAGGATCAGCGCAGAGATAGTTTTAGCAATACTAGTACAGGAGGAAGATAGAATGGTTTGGATAGAGAGTTCAGACAATTCAAAACTACCCCTAACAGCACAGGTTCTGAATAAAAGATAGGATGGATTTAAGATAGGGATTAACTAAGCAAGGTACATATGCTAGTGACACAGTTCTATCTATAGATACTCACTAGATATGTTTTTAAACGGAATGGTCAGGATTCTGGTCTGTCAAGATTCTGGTCAGGGAATTGGACCTGGTTTTAGGACAGCTCGGATTGGATCTGCAATCAGCAAGGCACTCTGGTCACAGCACGGCACATGACTGGACTGGATCTGCAATGCACTCTGGTCACGGCACAGGGCTGGACTGGATCTGCAATGCACTCTGGTCAGAGCACGGCACAGGACTGGATTGGATCTGCCCTTCTTGGTCAGGATGAATTTGATTTTCAGCAGGCAAGCAGTACAGTGCAGCCTGACTGTAGTATGATGCTTCCCCTTAGGTTTATGGGGTTCTGGTTCTGGAATTTGAGGCCTAGCTGAAAATGGTTCAGCTATGCAATGGGTTTCTGCTTTGCCAAGTTTCTAGAGCAATGAAGATGTAGAGTTCAGCAGCAGGGTGCTCCACCAGTATCAGGATAGTGAGTGAATCTGTCTGTCCTTTTTTTTGAGTGGTGAGCTGTCTCTATCGATGCTATGATAAAGGGGTGTGTGGGCTGGTTTATCCTAAGCTCGCCCCTTTGACAGGTGATTGGGTCAGAGTCTCCTCTCTGCCTTGATAGGAGGAGAGAAACAGTGTGTCACCTTTATGGTGTGATTTTATGAGGCTGAGAATCCACCCCCAGCCCCTTGAACACAAAATCTACTTTTGGCACCATACATATTTACACATGTGCAACCTCTATAAGAATCGCATATACAGATTATATATTTTATATAGCAGCTATCCCTCAAAACCCTGTAGCTGTGGGATCTTGTCTCGGATTTTCACAGAATTTTGCCCTCTTCATCAGGAACGCAATGTCCAATTTATAAGAACATTTCTACAAGTGTGCGTGTTTAACATGGGCGTAAGTATATAAAGGTTCATACCTCTAGCAGAAATACATTTTGTGTAAAATCACATTTCCTGCCATTTCTTTCCAGAACATGTCACACGATTTTGCTGCCTCTTGAAACATGCAGCCAAAATTTAGATGCACAAATCTGTTATTTTCATATTTTTCACAATTTTAAACAGTATGTTATCCGTCTTTTTAAAATGTGTTCTTTGTCGCTGTTAAGCAACAAATGGTTGTTTTGGCTCCAGCCCTTGGTCTCTCCCTGGAAGCCCAAGAGCCATCCCCCATGTTTGCTCCTTGCAGAGGCCATTTACGACTGTCCTCACACCTTGCATTTCCTTAGCAGCAGCTGTTCATTGTTCCCTTTTGCCGATGTAGACCAGGTTCTTTCCAAACCCTATAATCGCATTGGTGTGATTTCCTGCTGGAGTGAAAGGCCTTCCTTCTGTGAGGAAACCTTATATTCCAGTTTGGTAGCTTTAGCCAGGCTTGATTTAATTGTTAATTGTGCTGCATTTTCCCTTAGCTTAAAACAAACTTGTGATTTCAAAATAGCAGCTAGAATTCTTATTCAAGATTTTAAACCATGGGATCAAAACAATTACAAGATGCTTACTCTCAGTAACAGGCCTCTTAGATTGCAAACATTTGATTTCAGTTTATACATGTTTAAAGTTTAATCAGGCAGGCTTTTGACAGCTGTCATCACAGCAGTCCTCTGCTGCACAGAGATTTTTGACATCCACAGACAGGCTGTGGAAATCCCTTTGCTTTCAGCTTTTCAGGACCTTGCAAGTTCACAATTATTTCTTAAACTAAGTGAATTGTAGCACCCAGCAAGAATTTTGGATGTTTGAAGGTGTTTTGTACCGGCATTCTGCCATTTCAGCACCAAAGAAAAAGTGATTTAAAGCAAGATTTGGGGTTTTCCTTCTGTACTCCATTTTTACTTATTGTGGAGCCCAGTGCAAAACCTATGAAGACATCATCACCCCAATATTACTGGGAGTCTACACGGAAGCATACGAAGAAGGAATTCTTCCTAGCACCATGAGGGAAACCATCATAATCCCTATGCTCAAACCAAACAAGCCACCCGAATACTGCGATTCCTATCGCCCACTAGCGATGCTGAATTATGACGCCAAGATTTTAACTACCATTCTGGCTAAGAGGCTCGCGAGGGTGATTGGGTCTATTGTACACGAAGACCAGAACGGGTTCATCCCGGGACGTAACACCTCGGCCAATCTGAGGAGACTGCAACACGTCATAGCCGAAACCCATGAAAGCCCTGAAGATCTGGCGGTCCTCTCACTCGACGCCGTCAAAGCCTTCGACTCCATCTTCTGGGAATGGCTGATCGAGGTGCTGATTGAATTCGGGTTTGGTGAAGGCTTTGTAAGATGGGTCAGGGTCCTTTATAGTTCACCTACCGCCAGAGTGAAGACCGGACGAATAATATCGGAAGCCTGGCCGATACAAAGAGGCACCAGGCAGGGCTGTCCGCTATCACCCATGTTGTACGTTCTGGGACTGGAGCCGCTCGTCATCTACTGCAGAAGACAGCTCTTCGATGCAGGCATAAAACTGGGCAACAGACACTTCATAACTTCCCTATATGAGGATGACGTACTCTTGTACGTAAAGGACCCACATGTGAATGCACAAGTCCTACTCGACGTCCTGGACAACTACGCCCATTATTCGGGAATCAAATTCAGCAGGTCTAAATCTTGCGCATTCCCACTAGCTAGACTCATCAAGACCAATATGGAGGAACTGCCGGAGGTGGGGATAAAATGGCAACCAATGATGTTTCGCTACCTGGGAATCAACATAACACATACCCCAGAACTCACCCACGAACACAACACTGAAAGAGCAACAAAGGCGCTCCGTAACTCCATGAAGTTCTGGTCTAAGCTACCGCTTGCCATGATGGGCAGGGCAGCAATTGTGAAAATGATCATCTTACCCAGATTCCTCTACTACTTCACAAACGTCTGCCACTACATCCCTACACCCTTCTTCAAAAAACTGGAATCCCTCATCAGGGACTTCCTGTGGGGCCCAGCCAGGCACAAGCTACCTCTGAAGATCCTCACGCTGCGACACAAGGAGGGAGGGATACAACTCCCAGACCTACACAGATATTACCTGGCAGCCCAACTCAGCCACGTCACAAGGTGGCTCCATGACGACCCAAACCCTGAATCAGGTCTCCTAAGTCTTACACCTTCCAACCTGTTTCCCAAGGAACTACTTTGGAACCCACTTAAACAAACACTGGGGGCTCCTATGATTGTGCAACTGGGCAGACAAATCTGGACTAGAACCTGCTCCACCCAACAAATCACACACCCATACTCTCCCGACACCCCCATCCTCGTGGACGCATGCCAATCCTTATCGGACCTCAAAGTGGCGAGAAAATGGGAGAGCGTTGGGATCTACACCTGGGGCGACATATACGAAGATGCCAAATTCAAAGACTTCGAGGCGATCCTAGAATCAGAGGACCTAAGCAGAGGCCAATTCCTGTGGTACCATCGCCTCAGACAGATTGCGAAAACGAAATGGCCTGAATGGCCAGAAGAACCCACCCCCAACCCCCTTCTTAACGAGATGCACGAACTTTCAGACGGCTGGAAACCAGTAACCCGCCTCTACGGCCGACTGATAGACATACCCAACCCTAAAAGCGCTACACTAAAAGAGAGATGGGAACTCGACCTCCGGGCCACGCTATCGGACACTGAATGGGAGAGAGCGCTACAATACCCCAGCGAGGTCTCCAGGAACATCAGATTCCGACAAATTCAACTCAATGTTCTTTACAGAACATACATGACCCCGAAGAGAGTCTCCAGCTTTAACAACAAGGCAATACCAAACTGCCCTTGGTGCGGCACCACCCCAGCAGACCTACTGCACATGTTCTGGTCTTGCAACAGGGTGTCGCAATTCTGGTCCAAAATAAAACAAACCTGCACGGAAGCTGGCATCACCAGATACAACTGGGACCCCCAGGAATGCCTCCTCGGAACTTACCCTAGACTGAGCAAGATCAAGCACGTGGTCAAGCTAATGGACATCTCCTGCATCCTAGCTAAAAGAACCATAGCTATGGCTTGGAAATCCAAGCCGGGCCCGAGATACCAACACTGGCTTGGAGAACTAGAGCGTTGGACCACAGCCGAGACCAGGGCCTGGCAAGATGGAGCCACTACTGGGACCGCCGACGTGAACAACACCCTCGAAGCGTGGAGGGCTCTCCTCCGCGACGTACCCTTCTCTGCTGACCACAAGCCCCCCTGAGGTGCCTGTCCACCCCAATTCCAAAACAACCACGGATCCACCCAACATCTGAACCTTGAACAATCGCAAGCCCCTTGCCTCCATACTCCTTTCCTCCAGGATACCTGACGAACGAAGACATCCTCACAAAGAGACTGTGCATGTTTGTTGTTACTTTTTGTTGTTACCTGTTTCTTTCACACCCTATTCGGCTATGAGTACTTTCATTAAATGCAACCTTGAAATGTAACCTTTAAGAAAATGCCAATAAAAAGTGTTTTAAAAAAAATTGTGGAGCCCAGTGACGTATTCCGGGATTGAGATCTCTGTTCCACCACTGACAACATGCCTGGCAGATTGGGCAGCCATATTTTTGTGCGTTGCAAAGCGCGATTTTCAGGGGTTTTGGCGCGCACAAGGGTTTTGCAGCCATTTTGATGTTTCTGGCACCATCATAACACAGTGATGCCGCCTAGCAGAGCAAAAGTGAGTTAAAACATCCCACAATGTCCACTTTTCTAAAGGATCATGGCATCAACCACCTTCACACTGCCCTCTGCCACCCTGCTGTAAATGACTTGTCAAGTGGTTGGCTCTTGTTGGAAAGGGGTATGTAGAACTTGCCTTAGTCAGTTCCCTCCGGGACAGAGAGTTGCTCAAAGAAGCACTAATTTCATACAGAGTAACAAACCACTGGGCAACTAAAGTCAAACCATTTTAACTCATGAGAGGTAGACAAACTTGCAGCCATGCCCCTGGGTGAACAGAGGCGAACACAAAAGTGGAGACTTGGAGGCAGTTCTTGTGTATGTCCGACTCAAGCAAAAGGCTTATTTGTGGTACTATGACCTCAGGCAGTAAAACCATTGCGCATAACAGTAGGGTATTGAGCAAGGTTAAGAACCTTGTTGACTACACAAAGTTCTTTCCCACTTTTGACCTCCCCAACACGTGGTGGAAACCCTTAAAGGCAGGGTAGCATGTTCTTTGATGGTAGTGTAAAGAGTATGAGCAGTGTGAATAGTGTCAAGGCTCCCAAGAATTGTGGGTGATGACCAGACAGCTCACAGTATTGTGCCTTAAAACGACAAAGCCATGTCTCATGGAACTCCTGGTCATGGTCCTAACTATCAATGCCGGACTTTAGTCTTAGCAAAGGGAAAACTGCCAGGTCCCACTCGAAGAGGACCATTGTTGGCCTGGTCAAAGGAGAGTACCCGATTCCTGCCTGAAAAAGGACTTTATTTGGGGGGCGCTGTTGTGCGCCGAGCAAGATGGCCGCCTGATCCGTGAGCTCTGCGGCGAGCGGACCTTATACTCCTGAAACTCGGCACCTTTCCTAATTGCAGCCGTGTACGGGGTACACGATCCTGTTGCTGCGGTTCCGTGGATCCTGCGACCCTGATCCTGTCTCGAATCGGAGTCGGGAAAGGCAATCCCCGACTCCGTAATACCCATCCCCCCGCCTGCGGAGCTCCCACGCGCCTAGGACTGGGCCCGGGCGGTGGGTGGCCGTACCCGCCCGGGGTCCTGCGGCGCCGCCTCCAGCATCTGCCGGACATCGGCGGGGGCCGGTGTGCCTCATCCCCCTCGGCGGCGGGCCATCGGGGGCCGGGATTGTGTCCCGCCGGTCTAGCGGCTGCTCAGACCTGAACGGGGGGGTCTGAAGCGGGCTGCTCCCGTGTCCCCGGAGGGACGTCGGACCTGTGACACTTCCCCCCCCCCCCCTGCTGTATAATATACCTGGGGCCCTCCTCGGTCTGTGGGGGGGTCACTGGAGCCTCTCCCCCACCGGAGGCCGGATACGAGCGGCGCTGCCCCCTTGTGGAGGCGATCTTCTGTTCCACAGCCGGGCGGTCCGTCTTGGGGCCGTGCCGAACTCCGCCTACTGCCTCGATCAGCTGGGGGGACCAGGCACTCATCCCCCCTGGTGCTGGGCGGGCTGGGGTGCGCCGCCCCTGCCATGCCTGGTGGACTGCCGGACTGAACCCTCAGCCCGGCTCGGGAATCCTCTACTCTTCTTCCGGGAGACCCTGCAGGAGGATCGTGGGGACCTTTCCCCCCAATACTTGCGCACCCCATGCTGCCGGAGCGGCGTGGCCCTCGGGTGCGAGCCGGGAGGCCCCACTGACCTACCGGACCTGCTGCCACCCTGCCCCGGATCTCGGGGGCCGCCCCCCCATGGTGGTTCTTGCTCTCTGCGGTGAGGGGATCTGAAACCCACAAGCAACGACGACCGGCTCTGCCCGGTGGGCCCTGCCCTTCTGGCCCTCCTGCCCCGGACCTCAGCTCCTGCTCTCCCCCCCTTGGGGGGCCTCATACCAGCCACATACTGTGTCTACCTCGGCTGGAATCCCTCGTTCTGTTTGGCCCTACTGGGAACTGGCCTTCCCCCCTCTCACTTCTCTTGAGGCTATTGCCGCTCTGCCCGTAGTGATACTCTGCAGAAGGGGCCCGTCAATACCGCTGGGTATCCTCCACACACTCCTGTTCAGCCGGAAGCCTGCAGCCTACATTTCGAGGGGATTGGGTCCTCCGACGTATTCCATATCTATGACAGGTAATGTCCACAGCTGTGCTGCTTCGGAAACTTTTTCTGCGTCCTGCGTCGATGACGTCGATGCGCCGCCGTCGAGGACCTCCTCCGACGTCCGACGTCATCCGATGTGATAAGTAGGACGCACGACGCCAGTAGCCTCAGTTCCGTTTTTTCCGCGAACGTGTTGCTTCGTGTTTCTCGGTTCTAGCCTCGACTCATTGGAGTTCTGTTCTTTCTGGTTCTTCGAACCTGTTCGTTTGTGAATATTCCTTTGACGATGTCTTCCACTTCGTCTTCAACCCCGCGTCCGGGCTTCAAGAAGTGCGGGGAGTGTGGGTCCAAGATGTCGGTGACTGACTCGCACGATGCCTGCCTCTGGTGCCTCGGGGAGGCCCACGACACGGATGACTGTGTCGACTGCCTGTCGCTCACGTCCAAGGCCTTACGCGAACGTAAGAAGAAATTGTCGGTAGGTCGGGTGTCCAAGCCCCGGAAGTCGAAGTCGGCGGGGCTTTCGACGGATGATTCGAGGGGTGACTCTCCGCGTCATCGTCGGAAGTCTCGTCGGTCTTCTTCTAGGAGTCGGTCTCGCCACTCCTCAGCCTCTTCGAGGCATTCTCGGAAGCGCCGACACCGGTCGCCTTCCAGGTCCTCTTCAGAGGACTCTGCCCGGCATGTCGGTTACCCCACCAGCCGTGCGACGCCGGAGGAATGGGCTTCCTTCGGGAAGAAGATGTTGGCGATTCTTGAGTCGCAGGGTACTCAACCGTCCGCGCCCCCGAGTGGGGTCGGCCGTGTGAGGTCGAGAGCCACCGCTCGCAAGAGTGGTCGGCGCGAGTCACGGGAGAGGTCCCGTTCGGACAAGGAGGCTCGTTCTCGCCGTACCCGTTCCAGGTCCCGGTCCTCGATGCGATCGAGACCGTGTGCACCTGTGATGTCTTCGAGGAAGACATCGACGTCTGAGGCGTCGAGGGCGTCGACAGGCTTTCTCGAGGCTCCGGCTCCGAGGAAGTCGTCGAAGCCGTCGAGGGTCAGGTCGTCGAGGGACACGCTCGGGGCTCCGGCTTCGAGGGCTGTGTCGACGCTGCCGATACTGGAGGCGCTGCATCTGACGTCGACGCCGATTTCCTCGACGTCGACGCCGATCCTCTCGGCGCCGTTGCCGGTTTTCTCGGCGCCGATTCGCTCGACGCCATCGACGCCTTTCGTGTCGGAGGTGCCCCGTGTCTCGGGTGTTCCCCCTAGGAAGGCTCTGGCTAAGAGCAGGCACTCTCGGGTGCCTTTCCACCACTTGGATTATATTTCAGAGGCGGATGAGGATTCGGATGGCCTGGTTCCTAGTCAGGTGCCAGATGACATTGTCTCGGGCCATAGTCAATTTGACGATTTGAGGCAGTCGCTGCATGATGCCAGTGGACTGGACACCTCTCCGGAGGTGGAATTTGGTCGGCCTGAGCCTGGCTCCCATGCCGATTCCTCATACCGGCGCCTTATGGCTAGGGTGTCTGAGTATTTGGGATGGTCTGCTCCCCCAGGGGAGTTTGTGCAGGATGATCTGACGGACATCCTTGATGTTGGTCCCCCATCTGACCCGGTACTGCCGTTCCATATGGCTTTACAGCGTAGGGTGGCGGCGGCTTGGACTGCTCCGGAGAGTCTCCCGGCAGTGGGCAGATCCTTGTCGCGAAAATACCGTCCAGCCAGTGGCGACCCCTGCTACTTGACCAGGCACCCCACTCCGGAAAGTTTGGTGGTGCAGGCGGCCACGGCCCCGGCAAAGCAGGCGTCGTACCCTACCATCCCTCCTGATAGGGACGACAAACGTTTTGATGGCTGGGCGAAGAAGGTGTTTTCTTCTGGTGGTATGGCGCTTCAGGCGGCCAACTCCATTTGTGCCTTGTCGCGTTTCACGCACACTCTGTGGAACTGTGTTGCGTTAGCGGCTGAACATATTCCCGAAGGGGTCGAACGGGATGGTTTCCTTGCTATGGTCCAGGATGGTAAGGATGCCATGTGTGAGTCCGTTCAGTCGGGTTTGGACTTAGCTGAATGCGTCAGTAGGTCCATGGCGGCGAGCACCGTGATACGCAGGTTTGCGTGGTTGCGGAAGTCGGGGTTTGCTCCTGATGTGCAGTCCCGGCTCCTCAACATGCCCTTTGATGGTGAACATCTTTTTGGCAGCAAGGCTGACGAGAGCCTTGAGAGGTTGCAGACCTCAAAAGCTGCAGCGAAGTCGTTGGGCGCTGCAGTTCGCCAACCTCCGCCTTTTCGTCCTAGGGGACAGCAGTGGAGGGGTGGCTCCTTTCGCTATTACTCGTCCTTTGGTAAAGCAAGAGGAGCTGGCAGTCAAAGGGGCCAACGCAGGGGTACCAGAGGTGGACGTCAAGGTACCCGTGGTGCCAAGGCCGCTCGGGCAGTTGCCTCTTTGCCCTCAGGTAACGCCGCAGCCGCTCCTACTCAGTCATGAGGCCATGTCCCATGGTTCGCCGGTTGGGGGGAAGGCTGGCGCAGCATCTTGTAGAGTGGCGTGCCATTACTTCAGATGTGTGGGTTCTGGAGATCATAACCCACGGCTACTGTCTTCCCTTTCGGCACAGGCCTCGCGACAATCCACCGGGGAATCTCTCTTTGAAGTGTCCGGATCCGCTCCTTGCGCAGGATATTCAGGCCCTGCTGGAGAAGGGCGCCATAGAACTGGTGCCTGTAGCGGAGAGGAACAAGGGATGGTATTCCCCTTATTTTTTGGTTTCGAAGAAAGACGGGGGATTGAGACCCATCATGGACTTGCGCGGTTTGAACAAACTCCTCAGGAAGGACAAGTTCAAGATGGTTACTCTCTCTCAAGTCCTCCAGGCCCTTCAGCTTCAGGACTGGTTGGTGTCACTCGACCTCAAGGATGCTTACTTCCATGTGCCGATCCATCCCAAGCACAAGAAGTACCTGAGGTTCGCGGTTGGCGACTCGCACTTTCAGTTTCGGGTCCTGCCGTTCGGTTTGACCTCCGCCCCGAGGGTTTTCACCAAGCTCATGGTGGTGGTGGCAGCGCATCTCAGGCAAGGGGGGATTCACGTCTACCCCTACCTGGACGATTGGTTGATCAGGGGGAGCTCTCCCGAGCAAGTCCTGGATCATCTGTCCGTCGCCTGCCACTCCCTTCACAGGCTGGGCTTCTCCCTCAATTTAAAGAAGTCCCATTTGACGCCAACACAGAGGCTCCAGTACATCGGAGCAGTGCTCGACACTTCCCTGGGGCAGTGTTTTCCTCCCCAGGTGAGGGCTCTTCACATTCAGCAGATGGTGCACAAGTTTCAGCATGCCCAGACGCTCCCAGCGTTCGAGTTCTTGAGGTTGCTCGGCCTCATGGCATCCTGCATTCTTCTGGTGCCAGAGGCTCGCCTGCGCATGAGATCTTTGCAGTGGGCACTCAAGATGCAATGGTCGCAGTCCTCCGGCAGGATGTCGGACCCGATTCAGGTGCCGCCCTCGGTCGCCCAGGACCTTCTGTGGTGGGCCGTCGAAGGCAACTTGATGAAAGGGGCTCCATTTTGGCTTCCCTGGCCGGAGGTGACGATCGTGACGGATGCATCCCTCACGGGATGGGGAGCTCATGCCAACGAGCTGACAGTCAGCGGTCGTTGGTCTCCGTCGGAGTCCAGACTCCATATCAATCTGTTGGAGCTGAGGGCCGTCAGGCTAGCCCTGAAGGCTTTTCTGCCGACTGTGCGAGGAAGGAATGTCCTGATCCTGACGGACAACACGGTGGCCATGCACAACCTCAACAAAAAGGGGGGGGCAGGGTCACTTCCTCTGTGCAGGGAGGCGATGCAGCTCGAGTTCTGGGCCATCCAGCAGGAAGTTTCGGTCTCGGCAGTTCATCTGGCCGGAGTCGAAAACGTGACGGCGGACGCTCTGAGCAGGCAGAGCGCGATCTCTCACGAGTGGGAGTTGGCTCAGGAGATTCTCCTGGAGATCTTCGCCCTTTGGGGGAACCCCTCAAGTGGATCTCTTCGCCTCTAGTGTCAACCGGAAGTGCGGGAGGTTCTGCTCGCGGGAATTTCCTCCAAGAGGAGCCTTAGGAGACGCGTTCGTGGTGGATTGGTCGTTCCCGCTGCTGTACGCGTTTCCTCCGGTCCCCGTCATCCCGCAAGTGCTGCGGAGGTTACGGAAGTTCGGTTCCCGGATGATCCTCATTGCTCCGGCGTGGGCTCGGAGGACGTGGTACCCGGACCTTCTCGACTTGTCCATCTGCCCTCCACGTCGTCTTCCCTACCGAGACGATCTGCTCTCACGGGAGGGGGGTCAGGTTCTCCATCCAGAGGTCGGATCCCTCAACCTTCACGCTTGGCTTCTGAAAGGTTGAGGTATAAGGATTGGGACCTCCCTGAGGACGTGATGGAGGTGTTGCTTTCGGCCCGAAGGCCCGCAACTAAGTCTCTGTACCGTTGCCGTTGGCGTAAGTTCTGCGACTGGTGCAGAGTTCAGAATGTGGATCCTTTTGCATGTGACATCCCCATGGTTCTGTCCTTTTTGCTTTCTTTGGCCCACAGGGGCTTGCAAGTGGGTACCATTAAAGGTTACCTGGCGGCGCTGTCCATCTTTAAGCGCTCATCTGAAGAATGTTCTTACTTTAAAATCCCTTTGATTTCACAGTTTCTAAAAGGGCTCACTAATGTGTTCCCTCCGTCGCCTTTCCTGGTGCCCGGTTGGGATTTAAACCTTGTTCTTAGGTTTCTTATGGGTGCTCCGTTTGAGCCTTTACATTCTTGCCCTTTGAGGCTGTTGTCTTTGAAAACTGTGTTTTTGGTTGCGGTTACTTCCGCTCGCAGAGTGAGTGAGTTACAGGCACTTTCTGTTAAGCCACCCTTCACTGTATTTCACAAGGACAGGGTTGTCCTTCGAGTTCGTCCTTCTTTTCTTCCAAAGGTAGTGACGGAATTTCATTTGGCCCAGAAGATTGTTCTTCCTGCATTCTATCCTCCTCCGCATCCTGGTAAGGAAGAGGAGAGGCTCCATAGGCTTGATCCTAGGAGAGCTTTGAGCTTTTATGTTTCTCGCATGTCCCGGGTCAGAGTGGACGATCAACTCTTTATTGGTTACGCTGGTAAGCGCTTGGGGCAAGCTGTGACGAAACAGACTTTGTCGCGCTGGATTATTTTGGCCATCTCGGAGTGTTACCGCTTGGCGGGTAAGGACCCACCGGCTGGCTTGCGGGCCCATTCTACCAGGGGCGTGGCTGCATCTACTGCCCTGCAGAGGGGTGTTCCTATTCGCAACATCTGTGATGCTGCCACCTGGGCTTCAGTACATACATTTGTACGGCATTATTCCCTCGATTCCATCAGAGGGCAGGATTTGGCCTTTGGCAAGGCGGTCCTTTGCTCTGCTATTTGATTGGCTATTCTAAATTTTGTTTCTAAATTCTTTCCCTCCTCCTTGATTTGGTACTGCTTTGGGAGTCTGTCATAGATATGGAATACGTCGGAGGACCCAATCCCCTCGAAGAACAAGTTACTTTCTTACCTGGTAACGTTCTTTCGATGGGAGGGTCCGACGACGTATTCCATATCGCTCCCACCCTGCCTTCCCCGCTGCAGAATTTCTGTTGCGATTGCAGCTTACGTTCCGCAAGGCTTTGTGTCGGACTGGCAGTTGACTAATGTCACACGTTCTGGGGGAAAAAACTACAACTGAGGCTACTGGCGTCGTGCGTCCTACTTATCACATCGGATGACGTCGGACGTCGGAGGAGGTCCTCGACGGCGGCGCATCGACGTCATCGACGCAGGACGCAGACGCCGAAAAAGTTTCCGAAGCAGCACAGCTGTGGACATTACCTGTCATAGATATGGAATACGTCGTCGGACCCTCCCATCGAAAGAACGTTACCAGGTAAGAAAGTAACTTGTTCCTCTCCGGCATAGCCTCGTGGCCACGATACCCCCTGCTCTGCTTGTCACGCACCCTACCTGGATTATTGTTTTGCAAGACCTGGGATCCCCCCTGTCTTCCTCTTGGCACCGCTGGAGGCTCCCCTTCACCCTACTCATCCATCACCACTGCCGGGATGACCAGGGGGGGCGCAAAAAAACAGTGCTCCATCAACATGTTTGCGAAAGCAGCTACGAGATCCCCAGAGGACCCCATTGAGCGGGCCCCCGTGGCGTCCTCATCCGCGGTGGCGCCCGAGACCCAGGGCATGATGGACTTTATCAGGGAGGGTTTCACTGCCCTACACTCGAAATTGGACGATATGAACGGCACAATATCCTCAATTAAAGCCCACATCGAGAGGACCGATAGCCGCGTGTCTGAGGTCGAGACACGGGTTGGTTCCGCCGAGGACGCACTTGGGGTACTGCGTTCCGAAGTTGTCGCTCTCTCGAATCGAGTCCTCAAGGTGGAAAAGAAGAACGAGGACTTGGAGTCCCGCTCACGACGCAATAACCTTCGCATCATCGGGGTTCCTGAGAACGAGGTGCACGAGCCAATGGAGGTCTTCGTTGAACACACATTAATGTCTCTCCTTGATTCGCCCAAGCTCTCCCCCCACTTCACTATTGAGCGGGCGCACCGTGCCCTTACCGCAAAACCCAGACCCGGGGCTCCGCCTCGTCCCATCATTGCCCGGGTCCTGAACTACCGGGATCGCGACACTCTACTCAGAGCTGCAAGAGACAAGGGCGAACTCTTATTGGGGGGTGCGAGGATTCATCTCTACCCCGACTTCTCGGCCGCCGTCCAACGTGAACGCAAGACCTTCCAAGATGTGAAGAGGCGACTGCGAGATCACTCCATTAAATACGCTATGCTCTACCCCGCCAAACTGCGCATAGAACATGCTAATCAGGTGTTCTTTTTCACAATCCCGGAAGAGGCCTCCAAGTTTATTGACGAACACTTCCCGGGCTGACGTGCTTCTCCTATACATCACTCAGCAGTTTCCCCCTCGGGCCCTGCAGGGGGCGGCCTAGTTTGGCCCTTCCCCGACACCGGCACCGCATCGATCCTCTTTCCCGGATTCGGCTTGCTCAAAGTTCTCCCTTCATCTCAATGATGTGCCATACTGCTGAGTGCAAGACACCCTCTCCAAGTTACATTCAAAGTTTGCAGTTGCACCTTGAGCTCTACTGGTCCCGCTGCGGCCCGGAGTGCAGCGGTCAGCCCGGCCTACAGGCCCCCAGGCGCTGATGCCTCTAGTTTGGTTTTGGTTGAAGGGGTTTGGGATTGTCATTCCTCTGTTTGGGAGGGGGATGTGGGTGGGGGTGGGACATGGTTGGGGTGTTATTCTCAGAAAAATGGCACTGGCGGCGAGGGCGGACGGGGGTGCAGCACTCACCCAATGGTCCTGGACACCTTTCTTGACTAAACCACTACCACGTCTATGGCGGAGGGGAACTTAACCTTTATGAGTTGGAATGTCCGGGGGCTGGGAAACTATAGAAAGATGAGGCAGCTCCAGCTGCAGGCTGAGCGCCACGGCTCCAAGATCCTTTTTCTGCAGGAGACACATGCTCGCCTGGAACAATGTTTACGTTTTGCCAAAACCTGGGGCCCCCATAGATTCTTCACTGAATTTTCTACGCAGAGTTGGGGGGTCATGACCCTTATTCACAAGAGCCTCCGGTTCACCCTCATCTCCTCACATATTGACCCCCTGGGCAGGTATGTGCTGTTACATTCCACACTCCAAGGGAAAGAAGTGGTGTTGCTGAATATTTATGGTCCCAACCTTGATGATCCCGAGTTCTATAGACAGATCACGTCCCTTCTAGATGGTTTCCCCCTGGTTCCAATTCTCTGGGGGGGGGACTTCAATACTATTTTCGATGTGGCCCTTGATAGGTCTGGGACCAAGCCCCGTCATCTCTCCAGGGCAGCCTACGCGACATTATCATCTCTGCCCCGGTTGGCCATGGTGGACGCATGGAGGTTCTTTTATCCCGATTCTCGCATTTACTCATTTTACTCTTCAGTCCACGATTCATATTCCCGAATTGATCGCTGGGTGATCTCCAATGTCCTGGTTAAGGACGTGAAACAGTTGATGATTTTACCCAGAACCTTGTCGGACCACTCCCCAGTGACCATCACCGTTAGTTGGGCCCCTGATCCAGACCGGTCCCGCTGTTGGAAACTGAAACCCCTTGCCATTCTTGACCCAGAGTTTCACTCCGAACTCGAGGACTCTATTGAGGAGTTCTTCGAGATAAACGCAGGCTCGGTACCAACAATAGCCATACTATGGGAATCCTTCAAGGCCTATATTAGAGGGATTGCGATCTCCAAGGAAAACGGAGTCCTCAAATCGATCAGGAGAGACCTAGCCGAGAGTGAGTCCAGGCTTTCGACCCTGGAGGCTGCATGTTCACTTCACTCTTCTCCGGGTACCCTAGCGGCCATTGGGGTGGAGTTGGATGCATTCCGCTCCCTGGCTGATCGCGAGCAGAAGTTTCTGGACAACCAAGGTATTGCGCGGAAATACGGGGAGGGCGAGCGCCCTGGTCGATTCCTCGCGAGGTTGATCCGACGCGAGACGGGTTCCCCACACATTCTCCGGATCCAGAGACTGGATGGCTCCTTAGCCGTCACCTCCCGGGACATCAACACGGAATTCTTTGACTTTTACAAGTCCCTATACTCCAACTCGGATGAGGTATTAGTGGAAGAAATCGACTCCTTTCTCGAATCTCTTCCCCTGTCGACTCTATCCCCTGAAGCGGCGGGCTCTCTTGATTCCCCACTCACACTGGAAGAGCTGTCCGATGCTATCGATTCCCTATCCTCCGGGAAAGCTCCCGGCTCTGACGGTATCCCAGTCGAATTTTACAAATCCTATAAGTCACTTCTCCTCCCCCACCTGTTGGCTGTGTGGGAGGAGTCGGTCGAGACAGGTGTGTTCCCCCCTTCACTGCGTGAGGCCACGATCACAGTATTGCTAAAGGCCGGCAAACCTCCCTCGCATTGTGGATCGTATCGCCCGCTTTCCCTTATAAACTGCGATGCCAAAATATACGCAAAGGCCCTGGCTCTCAGGCTGGCTCCCATCCTTCCGGCCATCATTCATCCCGATCAAGCGGGCTTTGTCCCGGGGAGGTCCACCTCCCTGAACTTAAGACGCATATTTAATATAATGGACAGGATTAGCCCAGAGACTCAGGCCGTGGCGGCTACGCTGGACATGCAAAAGGCCTTCGATTCGGTCTCATGGCAGTTCCTTTGGCGGGTTCTCGAGGGCTGTAAGTTTGGGCCCGCCTTTCTCTCTTGGGTCAAGCTACTTTACTCGTCTCCCGCGGCTAGGGTCCGCACAGGTGACCATTGCTCTCCTACTTTCGGGATTGCCAGGGGGACAAGGCAGGGGTGCCCATTCTCTCCGTTGGTCTTTGCAATTGCCATAGAACCCTTCGCGGACATGCTTTGCCATCGCCACGCCCACAGAGGCCTCCGTACAGCCGGGAGAGCGGACATAGTTTCCCTATATGCGGACGACGCGTTGTTGTTCATTCGCTCTCCATCCCTCAACCTGCCCCCGGTGCTGGAGGACATCATTTATTTTGGCCGGGTCTCGGGCCTCAGGGTAAATTGTTCGAAATCCACCCTCTTCCCACTCACGGAATGCACTTCCCCCCCCCCTGATACTCTGGGATTCACATGGGCCCAATCCACATTCACGTACCTAGGGATAGCAGTAACGCGCCAACAGGCACTAACCCTTGAAGAGAACTTCCGGAAATACCTTACACTTCTGTCCGCCAAGGTCCTAGCTTGGGACAAGCTCCCGATTTCTCTTGCGGGCAGAATGGGCCTATTAAAAATGGTGGTGTTACCTCAGCTGCTCTATAAGTTTGCCAACGTACCCCTGTGGCCAGGTGCAGATTTTTTTCGTGTCCTGACTCGTACAATTAACTCCTTCCTTTGGCACTCGGGAGCGGTCCGCCTTAAATACGAGACCCTATCCACCCCCATGGCCGGGGGGGGCTTTGGCGCCCCTGACTTCCACAAATATTGGCTAGTATCCCAGATCCAATATGTCTCCCATTGGTTTAATACAGCTGACCCCCCCCCCCATGTCCGACTCGAGAAACTTGCAGTCTTCGATCGCGATATCCGCTCTCTGGTTGTGCAACCCGCTCCCCAGGTACTGGACTCGCAGAGTCCGGTCACCTGTACATCCCTTGCATTAGCCAAGACATGGAGGCTGCTTGGAGTGGCCCGCGCCTTCCACGGCAACCTCCCCCTCTGGAACTTCCTCCCGGGGGTCCCCCAGGTCACACCGCTCTCTGTTCGCCGTTGGGCCGAGGCGGGCTATGAGCTACTACGGGACGTGTTTGATCAGGGCATATTCATCGAGTGGTCGGATCTTCCCCTACCCCTGAGGAGTGACCGGGGAGTCTGGCTCCAGTACGTGTCCCTCCGTAAGACCCTTAAGCGTAATTATCCAACATTCCCTGCGCTACCTCCGGATGACCCGGCCATTGAGGAACTCACTTCCCCCTCACCCATGAAAGGTAAAATCTCCAGGCTATACTCCATGCTGCAGTCCAGATCCTTTCCAGAATTTTCCAAACTCAGGGGGTCTTGGGAGAGGGACTTGGGGGTGGAAATGTCGGATGACCGCTGGGCACATATCTGCGATCGCACGCACCGGGTGTCCTTTAATTCCCGATTTAAGCTCATTCAGTTAAAAGTTCTGCATAGGTTCCACTACACTCCGGTTAGATTGCATCGCATGTCCAGTGAGCACCCATCCAGCTGCCCTCGATGCGGGCAAGATGACGCGGACTACATCCACATGATCTGGTCCTGCCCCCGCCTCTCACAGTTCTGGGGGGCGGTTTGCTCAACGGTATCTGCTGTGATTGATCACCCCATTGACCCTTCTCCTGCACTGTGTCTCTTCCATGACCTCCCTGGTCTCCCTCGTGACTCCAAAAAATTGACTGGCCTCTGCATGCTTTTAGCGGTTCGGTCCATCCTGCTCTGCTGGCTTCGCCCCTTCCCCCCTACACATGCCCAATGGTTAAAAGCGGTTACTTGGGCCTCTGATTCCGAGGAAATGTGGTCCCGCATGCAACCTACCCATTCCAGGCCCAGGGACATCTGGCTTAGATTTCGCTCCTACTTGTCCGACCTTGACATGACTCCGGTCACTTCTCCTCCACCTGCTTCACCTCACTAGTCTGCGAGCACTTCCCATATTACTTTGGTCGGCCTCCCCTCCCCACATGTCGTTTGTAAACTCTGCTTTTCAAATCATTTAATGTGTAATCTCTGCATGACTGTATCATGATATGTAATGTCAAGTTGTACCTGCTGGGCGCTGTTTCGCCTGTTGTTCTGCTGCCACGCTGCCTAATAAAAAGAGTTTAAAAAAAAAGAAAAAGGACTTTATTTACTATTGGTTTTTCCCCACTCCTACCAACTTTCCCCTTCCCTCATACCACACCCACCACCTCATACCCTACGGGGGAGGTGATGTGCATGGCTGGGTTCTCAAGGGACTTGGTCACTGGGCTGTTCCTCACCGAATCCTCCATTGGTGCAATGAGTGAACATGATCTTATAATTGTGATATTATAAGTAACTTTAAACAGTGTTTTGTATTCTCCTAGCTGGAGGTACCATCTGCATATGATATTTAAAAAATATAATCCAATGACTATGGATGTTGAATATCCTTCAGGCTACAATACAGGCAGCCTGATCCTCCGCAGGTATTTAAATCTGGCTTCAATGCTGACATTTGAAAGAGTATAGCCTTATAAATGTCATGCAACACTGAATTATTCTTAAAACATGTCAAGTTTATTAGAAGAAAGCTGTTGACCTGTCTTTTGGAAATGTTTTAGCTGTATGTGAGACAGTACCTAAGGCTATATATGGATCTGAAGGCTACTCTACATTCAAAGATGGCCACCGTGATTGACATGCAAGCTGCATGATAGTGTTTGTGACATGAGATTGACACTGGCACCTACAGTGATGCAACATAAGGAGCCACGCTTGACAGAGCTTTGTATGGATGAAATGTATCTGGTGTTGGCTCAGATTCTAAGTGATCTGGCTGCGGCTGATTTTGCCGCGGCTGGAATGTTCGCATGAGAAAGATGTGAACTACCAAAAGTTTGCACCTTTCTCATGCGAATACACTTACGTACTACGGGGGCTGCAGGGCTGTCCCCCGCCACTCCCGCTTACTATACTGTAAAGTATACTTTACTGTATAGTGAGCAGGGTTTGCGGGGGACAGCCCTGCAGCCCCAGTTTTTGTTTTCTTTACGGGTGTGCTGCAGGGGTGTCTCCCGCAACACCACGCTCACTATGCCACACAGTATTGTTTTACTTACCTGCAATGCTACCACCAAACGTTCGAACTTTTGGTGGTAGCATTTTTCGGTCGTTTTGTCCGACCTTTTTTTTTCGGACTGATCGTACAAAACCGTTGTCTCACACCCCTTAAAAAAGAAAGCACTGGCAGTTACCTGCTGTGGTGATTTTAAAAGCGTTTTAAAACATTTTCGATTTAAAATATTTTTTTTAATAGTATCCCTTCAAGTGTCTCCTATTTATCCTTCTCAAGATCTTACGGCCAGACCTGCTTTCCCAATGTCCGACTGACTAAATCCTGGATCTTAAAATGTGTTCCTGCACCCTGTGCACAGAGCTCTCTGCTTATGCCTCACCCTCACCAGAGATCTCAGTCTAAACCTCTGTGCTTCCAAAAGCTACTAGCACTAATTTTCAAAGGTGTTCCCTCGCTCTTCACAGAGCTCTCAGCCTACTCCACCCATGCAGAGATTTTCTGCACAGTCCATCACACAGGTTATGTTCTTTCGCTCACTTGCATCCCCCAATGGAGCATACTTGTTCTGGCCCTTCCTTGCATTGTTGAGAAGATGGGGTGGGAAAGTTCTACTTTGTGTGTGAATGTTATCAGGCACTATTTCTTTTCTATCTTTATGAGGCCTTTGACGCTCCTGTCTGTGCTTTCTCAACAGGTTGGCCCTGCAGGTTCCCAGTTCAGCTTGCTGGCCTGTCTGTTCGTGGAACTCTTTCAAAGCTGGAAGATCCTGGCAAAACCCTAGAAGGTCTATTTCAAGCTGTTGGGCACCCTCCTTTTCCTCTTCGCCTTTCGCCTCCTTCCTTGGATTGACAATATCGCCCATATCTTTGGCTTCCTGAGTGGTCTGCTACTCTCCTTTGCCTTCCTACCCTACATCTCCTTTGGCACGGCCGACAAATACCGCAAGCGTGTGATGATCATTGTTTCACTGCTGCTCTTTGTGGGCTTCTTTGCCTCACTAGTCATCTGGCTCTACGTCTACCCCATCAACTGGCCCTGGATAGAGTACCTCACATGCCTTCCCTTCACAAACAAGTTTTGTGAGAAGTACGATCTGGACAAGGTCCTGCACTAGCACTGTCAGGAGAGGGGGACTGCAGTGCGTACTGAAAAGGCTCCCACATCGGCCAAAGAAAAGGGTTATGCAAGGGGGCTTTGTGGCTGCGAAGTGCTCACCAGAGAGAACTCGATTTTAGGACAGGGACCCATAAATGGGTGACAAACTATAGTCCACATCGAAATATGCCTTTTTGGAAGAAAAAAAAATTGTTGTGCCTGCCATTCGAGCTTGGATCTCAGTCCATGCCCCCCACCACTGCTTCCTATGCAGGTTACCCTAGCTGGATGCCAGTTGCATGTGCTATCTCTCTGGTGAACACTGAACTAAAGGGGTTTTTGCTTTTGGGCGGCTATGCCACATTGCTTCTGTTCCAGTGGTTCGAGGTGAAAGTATGAACTCACCAGTCTCTGCTCATGCTGCAGCAAAATATGTACTGTAATGAGATTCTTGTAACGGGTCCAAGCCAAAATGAGGGCTGTACATGAGAGTACAGATGGGTAGTAGAGCACGGTAGGCCAATCCAGTATGGTCAGACAATCTTAGGCAGGATATCACTCCCACCACCAAAGTGGTCCTAGAACGAGAGTCTGCAAAACCCTGACTCGTGCAGCAGGAAGTTCCACAGAGCTGCAAGCCACACGCATGCAGTGTGGACCATTGATATAAATGAAACTCCATACAGATGGAATGATCCCCAAATCAAGGTAGCCACCTTCAGACACTAATTATTTCCTAAATTAACAAACATGGAGGTGACATGTATTTAGGTGAGGGGTGGTGGAGTCTGTTGGGACTGCATTCATAACGAAAGATTACAAAAGGCCTCCATCCCTGTCCCACGCTTTAACACTAGGGCCGATATTTATTTCTGCAAGTATACTTGAGCCATGACCTATAACCCCAATCCACCCCAACTGGAGTTTAGTCTCAGCTCAAACAGTGCAACTTAATCCTTCCCTTTGTCTCACCTTTTTTCCCCTTGTACTGGGAACCCACATTATGGCCTGCAGCTGCCCCTGCTATACTAAAACCAATGCGTGTACTCTGCTCTGACATTGCACCTTATTGATAACCGGCCTCTCCATATGCTATTTCCCTAATC
This sequence comes from Ambystoma mexicanum, assembly GCF_040938575.1. Taxonomy (NCBI): domain Eukaryota; kingdom Metazoa; phylum Chordata; class Amphibia; order Caudata; family Ambystomatidae; genus Ambystoma; species Ambystoma mexicanum. The sequence goes on from NC_090926.1 coordinate 738,200,059, forward strand.
AACCATTTCCTACGTATTTAAGGCCATTCACCTCCTCCCTGACCTGTAGCACCCTTCCCTAACCTCTGGTCTTCCAGAACACTGACCCCTCATGCAACACTGCCAATGCTCATCAGCCACAAACTGTCCTGGGATCCCACAAAGCTTTCCTGATGCACCCCAAACCTGACCTGCAGCCCCCTAGGCTCTACCAGCATTCAGTCTCTCCTGAACTGTGCCAAAGTGGCGTGCAGATTTACAATCAAGAGGACAATCATGAAGTCTTGCACTAGAGACCTTGAGAACATTGTGCACTCTATGCTGGCAAGAGTGCAGTCGTTAACCCCCTTTTTATTCATTTCCCATCCACCCTGGAAGTTGATCACTCCCAAGACACAAGGGCGTTTTTCCAATGTTGGGTGTGACCCCTCACTTTTAAGCTGCGGTTCCTGTAGCCTAGCCCTTGTGGTATGTAAGCCTCTGTCTACTGATGCGTACAGACATTCCTGATCCTGGAGTGTCCAAAGCTGGCTAATTCTCCTACCTGCCTTCTCCCAAATCCACAACTGGGAAGATTGTCTTTCAGGGTGCCTTGAGCCAGCGCCGGTGCCAACATCTTTCCTTGTCTCATGCGGCTCTGGGTGGTACAGCATAATCTTTGCTGTGGACTCTCAGGCTTCCTGATATTTATTTATTTAACAAGAAGCGAGCAAGAGTGTTTTATATAAATGTACACATCAAATGAAGCGTCTCCTAATTTCTATACACTAACATACTATTTCTCCATTAGCCTTTCTACCAACTGCACCAAAGGGTATTTTGGAGGCCTCTAGCTATAATAGGGAGATAAACACTTTGTTCAATAAAGATTAGCAAAAAAATTATGTGCATCTTGCATCCGTTGATCGTTCCTCATTTCACCATGCTCTACTGCCATGTCACCTGTGGATAAAGTGTGATTTCTCTTTGCCGTCCATATAACACAGCAATTCCCCCATTGGCACAGTGTGGGGGGATAAATGGTGAGGGCAGGCATGAATGAGGCTTTTGAAGGCCGGCAAAGGTTTTGTTGCGGTTTATTACGCAGTCACACTCAACTCAGGGAGTTCACCCCCCCCTCCACCCCCCAATGGATGTGGCGCACAACAAATCACTTTTAGTTTTTTTTGGTTCACTGTTTTAAGGCATCCAACCCGTCTCGCAGCCAACCAACAAGTACCCGGTGCCACTATCGACTAGGAACCAGACCGGTGTGTATTCAAAATGTATATTTTTATTAATTTATTTAAACCTCATTTTAACATAGATTAACATCAGCTACCAATGCTGTGGCAACACAAGAACAAAAATGACTTGCATAAAGGCACCAACACAGAGATAATACTAGCATATGCAGTAACAATTATTTTGTTTTGAATCACCCACCAAGACAGAAAAAGAGCAATTCAACACACACAGTGATTGCAGATTTTGTTATACTTTCTCCCAGCAGCCCTCGCCTTCCAAACATCAATTAGACCTGATTCCTCTGAACAGAAGGCAGTGACAGAGAGTCGGAACACAATGGCAAAATCGGTTTTGGGATATAAGCACAGCTACAATGTGAAAGAATGAAAAGCAAGAGGAAATTCGGTTTGATACACCTAGCAACAACAGGCAGGGCTTTGGGGTTTTGGTCCGAGAACAATGGATACAAAGGGGTAATTTCGTTTTGCACCTTGCATGTGCTAAGGCACCATCAGGCTTCCCACTTCTGATTTAAAATGAAGGGGATCAATGGGGAATTTCGTGTTTACGCCCTGCGTACACACGTGGGAACAGGATTTTGGGATTAGTTCTTTTTGGCAAATCTTTAGGTCTATACCGGCTCACAACATACCGGGAAGAGTTTTAGGTTTTGAATGCCAACAAACACCACCCATGTTTTCTAAAGGGGAATTAATTCATTTACTTTCATTAAATATACTAAGGATCTACACAGACAAACAGGATATTTTTCTATGGGGAAATAACTAAAACAATGCTGGAGCAATATAGTGCCTACACAATCTATGGCTTTGGGGTGGTCTTACTTACAGGAGAGGTCTAGAACTAGGCATCAGGGAACATCAGGGCACTGCTGGGACAGAAAGGGGGTCCGTCAAGGATCTCCTCAGAGACCTCTAATGGTTCCCAATCGGCTTCTATGTCTCCTGGTTCCTGTCTCCAATGCAAGCTTTAGGCCTCTCTCCTGGGATGTTGTTTGCCAGGTTTCAGCAGCAGGTCGCCTCTCGTTATTATTCGAAGAAGTCCAGCTTTAAGGCAAAGTGGTTTATTTGTAGGGCAAATTACCTCACTAATTTATCATAATTCTCGCAAAAGGTATTAGCTGGTTTTCACTACCCACCTCCCACCTGTGTGCTAATAGGACATGGGACGGAGGAGTGTTTTGGGACAGCTGTGGGAGCAGAAAGTTCCATCATCCCACTTTGACAGAGGGGCGTGATCATGTTTTGACACAGAAATATCTCAACATGGCCAACACCCTAAATTTTCAAATCTTTACATGTATGCATACATTTTTGAGAACTACATTTTAAGGTGAATCATAGAAGACTAGTCTAAAATCTGCATGCCCTTCCTATGCAGGGATATCGTTTTTCTTCATTTACTCAGGATCCATAGAAGTGAAAAATATGCCACTTTACCATTTCCATGTTTCACCTCTCTCGGAAACAAGGGAAGGCCAAAATCACATTTTCCATAACTTTAGTTATGTTTATCACACCAAAATAGTTTTAGCATGGTTACAAGGGGGGTGACTGTCACCTTTAATAAAAGTCTGGAATGACCGTTGTGACACGTATGCTGCCCTTTGTATGGGATAAAATGTATTTCTCTCCATTACACATACTGCAGTTTCACAGGTCTCTTTCACTCCTGCCCCCAGCTTTTTTTAAGTTTTCTTTCTCTTTAGGCATGTGACTAAGCAGAGAAGCCCGATAGCCACACTCATGGACTTTTAATCAGACCTGTGACCTGAAGGTCACTCCTGCGGCCATAACAGACATGGCTTATCTCGTATTCACTGTGCTTCCGATCTAAGCCATGTAATTCTTTCTTGTATTTTTAAGTAATAGCTCTGATTGATGATGACAACCAGGTGTGTTTTCAGGACAGAAGAGGGTAGTTCCGGGAGCTTAGTTTCATTTTGGGAGGAATACCCGTCGTTGTACCCTGCAGCATATAGCCTTTAAACTCGCACATAATTGGAATTTTACACAGCATCTTATAAGACTTTCACAGTTTCAACATACATGAGTGTCACTTCTAAATGCCCACATGTATAAGGCTGTTATATGAGAACACCATGTTCACACTTTGAAAGTATGGTAAGCATTTCCCTTAACATACTGTCAATTAGGATGAGGGAAAACAAAAATGACATTCTTTTATTTATTTTCCATGCAATGGGCTTTGTTTCACTTTAGCAGCTTGGAGGACAATCTGGTCTTCCATTGAATATACTGTACGCACTGCTGTTTCACGTGTCTTTTTCTTCCTGAAATGTACTGCGCAGATCTTCGTGCTTATGATTTTAGGCCTAGTTTCTTTCCTTTATGATTTCGTTTTCATTGGCCTCATTTCTGTGCTGTCCTTATATTTCGGTGAGCCTTCACGCATGACCCTGGCCACTTTCTTTCTGGACTTCAGGGGCTAGATTTCACCCCAGAAATCCCCCCTCCTGGATGTTTGATTCCAATGAGACAGAGAGAAGAGCAAGGAGAGAGTGGGGTGTCAGTTTCCTCGTGGCCTGGGTTCATTCCAGGAATCTCTGTGGGAGCACATCTGCTCTTTTCCTTGTCCTGAGGGAGTGGCACTCTGGTCTGCACTCACATTTTGGGTTTTGGTCCTGGCCCCCTCCCTTTCTGGCAGCTCCACCTCCGGGCTGTAGTGGTAAGAAGTCATTTAATCTGCCGAGAATAAAAGACAAGAACGTAACTACACTAACCAGGCCTTGTGGGGCCATGGCTACACCTGCTTCCAAGACAAACCTGTTGCCCCTGAGCTATCATGCCAGCTCCATTCTAATCCAGAAGCAACAAATGAGAATTATTATGACTGTCAATAGAAATTAACTGCCCGTGCTTTTGTTGTTCTTAAACCATAAGGCGAGCTACATACATAAAGGCCTGCTGCTGTGACCGCAGGTTTAAGGACACCATGGTATGAATTAGGCTTCTATTGCTTGATTGACTTAGTGTTAGCTAAGTAGAATCTATTTACCAGGGAGAACATGGGGCTGAGTGAGTAAACAGTTTTTCAGGTCTTCAAATGTTGCAGAATCCGCAAAGAGCCGCAAACTATTCCATTTCCAGGATAGCAACATCTTTTCACACATACCTAGGAAATTAATTTTCCTTTCCTCTTTTCAATGCCACATTCTCATGTTCAGCTTTCAGCAATGCTGTTGTATAAAGATGAGTTGAAAAGTACATAAATCATAATTAAGTACTGTGGCAAATCTACAAATTCATATAGAACTATGTTGAGCAAAAAGAGTACCGTTGTAGCATTATTTTCCCCATCTTGAATGGAAGACTCTATCAGAATGCAATTCAGTGAAAGGCTACGAAAAATGCCCTCTTGGTTTCTTGACTGAGACACACAACAACAAAAAATGTGTGGATGGTTAAACAGATTTTTATTGTTTGTCTTATGCATGTATGATGTGAGGAAAATTAGATATTCTACAAAAAATAAAACACTTTTTGGTGTGTCAAAAAAGACCATATGAAAATAACGGCAATCGTTAAAAACATTTCTATGTGACATATTTCAACTGTAATGGAAGAAGGCATAGGTTTGGAATTCTAATTGGTGCTTTGTGGGTGCTTTCAGAATAAAAAAAATGCCCCATTCACACCTAATCACTGAAACATTAAGAACGTCTTATCCAAAATGATGGATACATGTCTGGTCATAACGAAGAGACTGATGAGTAGTGAAGTATTCCTGAGGCGACAGTGAGAGCTGTGGTGTAGTGTCTGCTGGGCAGGAAATATTTGTCACCAGAGCGTCATGGGGGGGTGGGAGTTGACAGCACAGACTCGCTGGGGAAGGCTGGTATACAAGTGTCAACTGGATCCTGTGTGGCCCTCGCGTGCAGGGCTGTTGGGTCGGCCCTATTTTTAAAACTGCTGTTGCATAGAGCGTGGCAATGTTGGAAATAGAAGCCGTTTCAGTTCCAGAACCCAACCAGCAATTTGGCTTGACCTCAGCCATTTTTAAAAGGCTCATGCAATATCTTTTTGAATGCATCGAAGAGGTATATTTCTTCAAGGTGATCCCTTGACCCCCCAGCAAGGATATCGTGGAAAAAAAACATCCTCCATGGTGTTCTAAATATAAGCAGGAAGATTAAGCATCAAAATGGAGAAATGTCACATGGATAGCAGAATCTGGTATTTGGTGTTTATTAAGCATTTTTCTTTTTGGTTTGATGCAGTCGTCACTGATGGTATTACCCATCACACAAGTACTGCGGCCTACTAGTAACAACTAGACCCTTCATATGCAGGATCTCCTTAAAAAAATGTTGATTGGTCTGAGGGATGCCAAAAAAAGTTTGAGAGGTTGAAATCGGCCACCAAGGCCCCAGCCTTCAAATGATTAAATCCAACCACACACACACAGTGATCATCAAGCAAGTGGCAGAGGTTTAGGTAGTGTGCTAAGCCCCATCCACGATGGAAGAAAAGTTACTATTGCCTTCGCCTATAAGGGTACTTGAAGGGCCTGAAATTAATTATTGCAGATAGAAAGGGAGACATTTGGAGTTTACTCGGCTATAAAGCACATCAATACCTTAATATGGGGTTCAACCAGTCACCATCAGAATGGATCACACACTACTCCTCCACATCTTCAGAGCGACTGGACCCTCCTAGGCCTTCTCTCACTCACACCTCTCATAACCAAATGTCACATCTGGGAGAGATACTAGTGGGTAGGCATGCTAAATGAAGTGGGGGGATCTTGTCAAGGAATGGCAACCGTGCGAAGTGAGTGACAAAATCTAGAGAACCTAATCAACTCGCGTTGAAATTCTTAGAAGGTGTGGAGGGAGGTAGCCATGAGCAAAACCAAATGGTGATGGCTGGAAGGTTTTGAATCCATCAAAATCACTGGCACAGCTCTGGGCAACCCTCCCGACCATCATTTTTCAGCGCGCCAAGCACATACAGAAGCACATTTGGTTTGCCCCACCCTAAAAGGGGCCGTCAAGCCCAAACTGCTAAGCTACATCCCTTCTGCATGAGACCACAAGCATCCCCAGACATGCTTCAGCCTCAATCTGCATCATCAGTGAGGAGTAGCTTGGGTCTCTAGGCCCATCTGGCACAGGACCCACGTCTGGGCCTTTCCATTCTCCCTCGAGTTGAATTTAGCAAGCCCAAAAGATGATGCTGGAAGTATTTGTTTTAATCCATCTTAACCACTGGCACAGCTCTGTGCAGCCCTACAGACAATGGTTTTCCAGCCTGCCAAGTAATTACAGAAGGGGAAAGACCATATGTAAATCAAGCTTGGTCCCACCCCAAAAAGGGCAGACTGGAAGTTAGCTATAGACATGGCTGACACTTTTGAGAACCTAGACCCACAAAGGATGTGCATTCTACTGTTAATGGGCTATGAGGAAGATAATCCAGTTCCTCGCCATCGTTTTTGACTGTGAGGGCATTCCAGAGGAAATCATAACTGACAATGGGGTACAGTTCATATCTGAGATGTCAACTTTCCTAAAGGATCATGGCATCAACCACCTTCACACTGTCCTCTGCCACCCTGCTGTAAATGGCTTGTCGAGCGTATGGCGTTCGTTGGAAAGGGGGGTGTAGAACTTGCCTTAATCAGTTCCCTACGGGGAGAGAGTTGCTCAAAGAAGCAATAATTACATGCAGAGTAACACACCACTGGTCAACTGAAGTCAAACTGTTTCAACTCATGAGGGGTAGACAAACTTTCAGCCATCTTAAATGCTCCTGGGAGAACCGAGGTGAACGCAAAAGTGGAGACCTGGAGGCAGTTCTTGTGCATGCCCGACTCAAGCAAAAAGCTTATTTGTGGTACTTTGACCTCTGACAGTACAACCATTGCGCATAGCAATAGGTTATTGTGTAAGGTTAAGAACCTTGTTGACTACAGAAAGTTCTGTCCCACTTTCGACCTCCCCAACAGGCGGTGGAAACCCTTAAAGGCAGAGTAGCATATTCTTCGATGGTAGTGTAAAGTATATGAGCAATGTGAGTAATGTCAAGGCTCCCAAGAATTGTGGGTGATGACCAGATAGCTCCCAGTATTTCGCCTGAAGAGGACAAAGCTATGTCTCATGGAACTCTGGGTCATTGTCCTAACTATCAGGCCGGACTTCAGGCTTAGCGAAGGGAAATCTGACAGGTCCCGCTCGAAGAGGACCATTGTTGGCCTGGTCAAAGGACAGTACCCGATTCCTGCCTGAAAAAGGAATTTATTTACTATTCGTTTTTCCCCACTCCTACCAACTTTCCCCTTCCCTCATACCACACCCACCACCTCATACCCTACGGGGGAGGTGATGTGCATGGCTGGGTTCTCAAGGGACTTGGTCACTGGGCTGTTCCTCACCAAATCCTCCATTTGTGCAATGAGTGAACATGATCTTATAATTGTGATATTATAAGTAACTTTAAACAGTGTTTTGTATTCTCCTATCTGGAGGTACCATCTGCATATGATATTTAAAAAATATAATCCAATGACTATGGATGTTGAATATCCTTCAGGCTACAATGCAGGCAGCCTGATCCTCCGCAGGTATTTAAATCTGGCTTCAATGCTGACATTTGAAAGAGTATAGCCTTATAAATGTCATGCAACACTGAATTATTCTTAAAACATGTAAAGTTTATTAGAAGAAAGCTGTGGACCCTTCTCTTGGAAATGTTTTAGTTGTATGTGAGACAGTACCCAAGGCTATATATGGATCTGAAGGCTACTCTACATTCAAAGATGGCCACCAGGATTGACATGTAAGCTGCATGATAGTCTTCGTGACGTGAGATTGATACTGGCACCTACAGTGACGCAACATAAGGAGCCACGCTTGACAGAGCTTTGTATGGATGAAATGTATCTGGCGTTGTCACCCCTTAAAAAGAAAGCACTGGCAATTGCCTGCTGTGGTGATTTTAAAATAGTTTTTCAACATTTTGGATTTAAAATATTTTTTTAAATAGTAACCCTTTAAGTGTCTCCTGTTTATCCTTCTCAAGATCATATGCCAGACCTGCTTTCCCAATGTGCGACTAAATCCTGGATCTTAAAATGTGTTCCTGAACCCTTTGCACAAAGCTCTCTGCTTATGCCTCACCGTCACCAGAGACCTCAGCCCAAACCTCTGTGCTTCCAAAAGCTACTAGCACTCATTTTCAAAGAGATTGTCCCCTGCTCGTCACAGAGTTCTCTGCCTAGGCCACCCATACAGAGATTCTGCCCTGTCCTTCACACAGGTTATGTTCTTTTGCTCACTTGCATCCCCCAAGTGAGCACACTTGCCCTAGCCCTTCCTTGCATTGTTGAGAAGATGGGGTGGGAAAGTTCTACTGTGTGTGTGAATGTTATCGGGCGCTATTTCTTTTCTGGTTTTATGAGGCCTTTGACGCTCCTTTGTGGGCTTTCGCAACAGGTTGGCCCTGCAGGTTCCCAGTTCGGCTTGCTGGCCTGTCTGTTCGTGGAACTCTTTCAAAGCTGGCAGATCCTGGCAAAACCCTGGAAGGCCTTATTCAAGCTGTTGGGCACCCTCCTTTTCCTCTTCGCCTTTGGCCTGCTTCCTTGGATTGACAATATCGCCCAAATCTTTGGCTTCCTGAGTGGTCTCTACTCTCCTTTGCCTTCCTACCCTACATCACCTTCGGTACGGCCAACAAATACCGCAAGCGTGTGATGATCATTGTCCCACTGCTGCTCTTCTTGGCCTTCTTTGCATCACTAGTCATCTGGCTCTACGTCTTCCCCATCTACTGGCCCTGGATAGAGTACCTCACGTGCCTTCCCTTCACAAACAAGTTGTGTGAGAAGTACGATCTGGACCAGTGAGGTGAAGCTTTGCCTCTCTGAGCACAGTGAGCAGGGAGAGAGAGAGGAGCGCCTGCTACCTTTTTTGAAATATTTGAAAGGAACTTGGGGTTGGTCACCCTGAGTTACCTGGGGGCAACCAGACGTGGACTCCCTGCTCACTGTGCTCAGAGAGACAAAGCTTCACCTCACTGATGAGGCCCAACAAGGCTGAAACATGTGTATGGGGTTGCTTTTGGTACTCTTGTTCAGAGAGGAATTGCCATAGCATTTCGGTGCTGGACTGCCCATGTGGGTGGGGCAAAGACTGATATGCAAATGAATATTTCCCATCTGTGAAAGGTACAGTGAGCAAAAAGCGTGTGCTGCAAACTCTCATCTCAGAACAGGTTATCATGCCATGTTCTTTCTGGAGAGGAGCGCCTGCTACCTTTTTTGAAATACCACCCCAACTGGAGTTTAGTCTCAGCTCAAACAGTGCATCTCAATCCTTCCCTTCGTCTCACCTCGTTTTCCCTTGTACTAGGAACCCACATAATGGCCTGCAGCTGCCCCTGCTATACTAAAACCAATGCGTGTTCTCAGCTCTGACATTGCACCTTATTGATAAACAGCCTCTCTACATGCTAGTTCCCTAATCAAACCCTTCATATGGGTGTAAGGTCATTCGCCTCATCCCTGACCTGTAGCACCTTTCCCTAACCGCAGGTCTTCCGGAACACTGACCCCTCACCCAACACTGCCAATGCTCTTCATCAGCCACAAACTGTCCTGAGACCCCACAAAGCTTTCCTGATGCACCCCACTCCTGTCCTGCAGCCCCCCGGCTCTACCAGCATTCAGTCTCTCCTGAACTGTGCCAAAGTGGCGTGCCAGATTTACAATCGAGAGGACAATCATGAAGTCTTGCACTAGAGACCTTGAGAATATTGTGAAGTCTATGCTGGCAAGACTGCAGTCCGTAACCCCCTTTTTATTCCTTGCCCATCCACCCTGGAAGTTGATCACCCCCAAGACACAAAAAGCGTTTTTCCAATGTGGGGTGTGGCCGCTCACTTGTAAGCTGCTGCTCCTGTAACCAGACCTTGTGGTATGTAAGCCACTGTCTACTGACGTGTCCAGACATTCCTGATCCTGGAGTGTCCCAAGCTGGCTAATTCTCCTACCTGCCTTCTCCCAAATCGACAACTGGGAAGATTGTCTTTCAGGGTGCCTTTAGCCAGCCCCGGTGCCGACATCTTTCCTTGTCTCATGCGGCTCTGGCACCCTCTGAAACATCAATGTTTTGTTAGCGATCTTCGCTCATAGATTCATCGCTTAAGTCTTTTAGTCTATCTGAAAACAAAGTACCAAATAAGAGTCCACTGGGATATGAATCTGAGTCTCTCCGCCTCCTGTCCAAGGCTGGCTGCCGCTCCTAGGTCAACGACCTAGATGTGGGCTTTTCCAAGCCCACTACCCATGGCTACCTAACCAAACTACATGTCGGTTTTGTACGAATTTAGGTTGGCTTCCTGCAAGCCCTCTGGTTGATGTACCCCTGTGTTGTGTGAACCAGAAGGAGGGCTCAGATGATTAGAAGTCATTTTCAAGGAGTTTTATTAAAATAAAAGAACCAAAATGACTTACTAGCTCTATTGCTATGAGGGAAGTTCCCTACTTAGTAAAACAAAAACTAAGGATGTACTTTAAAGCCCAAAATAAAGTTCTTCGAGCTGAATTCTATCTAACCGGGCCTACCACTTTAGAAAAAACATCTAATTAAAAAGGAAAGGGGAAGCTTTGTACAATAGCATCAGCCGGGTGTCTACCTGGCCCAATTTATACTTGGTTTATTCTTGGGTTTCAAAGTTCCTTTTTCCCCACAGGATATTCTTCCCAGTCTTTGTATCAAGTTATGGGTTTCACTCTACTGTTAATAAAGAAAACGGTCACTTGTTCTGAACATTTCACTTACTTCAGGATTTCTTGCAAACAAACATAAAAAAGTGCTCCTTCGAGGAGTTTGGTTTTCCCCAAAGTCCTGTTAATCCTCATACAAGTTATTTTTTCACTGAAGTGGTTTCATCTAGGGCGCTGCTCACCCTCTCCTATCAGCTTTCTCTACCTTCTGTTGCTTTCTCAGCTTTAATTCAAAGTGTTCATTTCTCTACCTAGATCCCCCTTCATAGGGAACTTCCACAATCTGGTTTCTCAGCATCCCGTAACCTTGGAAGCTTTCTCAGCTGTTATTCACAATGTCTGTTTTTTTACCAATCCTCCTTTCATAGGGTTTCTGCCCACCTGGGTTTGTCAGGTTACTGTAACCTTGATGGCTTTTCCAGCCGTATTCACAATGTTTGCACCTTGTAACAATATGCTTTCTGTTGCCTTTCTCAACCCTGTTGGGTTTTTCCACTACTACTTGTCTCTGTAGCTATAGTTCGACTTGTGTGGAGCGCGGGGGACTCAAGCGCCCTCATATGATCTGGTCTCAGCGTCTATTACCAGCCTACCAGCCCACCACCGCTCGTTTGTGGTCGTGCCTGCAGATGAGACATGGCATTCCCGTCCCTACTCCTTCTCAGACCTCGGCTCCTCAATCAGGTAGAACGCCAACCCTCAGGTGTTCGGCCTGCGGCTTGATCCCCCTTCTTGCTGCCACAGGCTCCCCGGCTCAGCATGGCTCTCCTCCTCAAGGACGTTCATGATGTAGAGGCTTACCTCTGCTTAGTGGTTCCCTTCCCTCCGTAGGAGTTTCCCCTCTTACACAGGTCACAGGAGTAAACAGAATGGTGTCCTTCTCCACTGACCATGGCGTTCAGGCTGTGTTCTGCATGCCTTTAGACCATACACATAAAGAAGGATCTTTGTAGAATAAAGTAATTGCAGGATATATTAAAGTCTTATCCACATCCATACATGTAGACATGATGGTTTGGACTGGGAGTTCAGCTCTGGAATGGGAGTCCTTGTCCCCAAGAGGGGAGTCCTTCCCAGTGAGGTTCCACTTGCCCAGACCCCTAGTGAGTCTTCCAAAGCAGGCTCACCTCCCTAGCCTCTAAGGGGGGGGGGCTCCCTTCTGAGCAGAAGGGACGAATTTTCCAGATTCGTCACAGTTACCTTAATCTGTCTCAAGGCGTGTGTGAGGTTCTTGGGAGTGGATTTGGATCCAGGAGCTTGAACTACCACTCATTCATTCCTAGTCATCATCCCTGCCTTGCAGATAGTACCCTGGGCACCTCTGAATTCTAAACTCCTTGCTGCTCTAATATGTACAGTAAATTGAATTCTTAATTTGACCTGCATTGGGAGGGCTGTTGAGGACATAGTGACTGACCCTTGCCCACAGGCCCAGGCGGACCGAGAGTGCTCTGGCGTTCGCCCCATTCTGCCCCAGGCCAATTAATGGCTGGGCAGTGGCACCCAGCCCCCATGGACGCTGTACTAACGGCCTGTTAGCCATTTAGAATTACTTGCAATTTTAATGAAATTGGCACATACAATTTGTAAATCACTGCCCTTATGTGGAGGGACTGGCCAATATATTTGTAAGATTATTCTATAGCAATGATCTCATGATTTTAGCTGGACATCTTGGCGTGTCCTCACTTACAACATGCAGTTCATCACAAGATGCCTGCTACATGACCGTTTGTTTATTGTAGCTGTAATATATAGCCGCCATGATAACAAGATGCAAATCCTGGGCCGCTTATGTTTAAAACAAGAGGGTCTCAAGGTACCAAAGTCAAAGTCTTTGGTGATTTGTACCTCTGGGTGTGGTCGCTGCAAGACACACCCAACTACTGGTCTCGTTTATAGACGCTTTCCATTTAAGCCCGTTCATAAATGCCCTGATCCACATAGAATCTGCATAGACCAGAGCTGATGCTACCCAGACCTTAATCACCTACCACCAGGTAATCTAATACCCATGCACAGGCTACTTGCTTGTAATTGGCTCCTTTACACCATACTACATGTTCCATCTACACCTGCCAACCAAAGCTGTCACACTTTACAAATATCCTTTTGCAGTCCTTATGGGCTACTGATCAACTGCCATAAACCAGAAGCCCCCCTTGGAGCACTCAATACCATAATGAACATTGCTCCAGACATTTTGGAGCTCTATGTAAGATGCATAAGGATAAGCCTGAAAGGAAGGCCGGACCTCAACAATGACTTTGGACTATGGGAAACAACAGCATACCCGATAGTCAAAAGCTAAAGCCTCTGCCAAAGAAATCTGTCTGGTTGCAACCGGCTGGCTGGCTGACCAAAAGAGCAGCACCCAAATCTTTAAAGCTGGGGAAAAATACCAGTGTAAATACCAGTAATTAAAACCTACTCCCAGCCAATAGCTGCACTTGAACAATATTTCTACCACAAAACAAACGGGGTTAGAGAAATTATCTGAACACCTTCAGAGCCTCTGTGGAGCCGCCCTGAACAACATTTACCCTCATTCTTCACCAAACACTGTCCCTTGAAGAATACTCCGAAGATACGTCACCCATAAAGTAAGTCCTTATCAGACTCAGCCTGCCAGTTTTGTGAAACAACCCAATTACACGCCGGCTCCCACTGAAAATGGTTGCCTTTGGAGTGTGAAACATTTACCAAAGCTCTCCTCCAGCTCAAACCAACTATTGGTCACCCAGCTACAGCAGAACTGTGAAATGTACCTGGTGCCCAGCCTCTTTCAAGGGCAGAGAGATTCAGAAGCGAATCACTCAAAACATCGAATACCTCTGTGTGTTAAATAGCAAATTATACTCGCTGCTAAACCAGACTCGTGCTGTGTGGTGGGACCAGGCACACACTAATGGGTCTCATCCATTAGCTATATTTTGAACAAAAGCCCTGCTACCTTTGGGCCCAACAGTGGTTTGAGAGGATTGCAGCCCAACCATCTCCAACACTACATGGAAATGGGAGGCATACCCCGAACAAACAATGGACCCATCTTTACTGAAAGTGTAACTATGAGCAGACCCTGTATCCTTTGGAGAATCAAAAGGATCTGCACACACACTTCTAATTTTTAATGCATGCACGTGTAATGAGCATGTCACCCTCTGCTTCTCCAGCCAGACATTCCAAATTCACGCTGAGAACACCTGCATTCTCCTCCAAGTGTCCGGGCATCACAAGATCACATACTTTGTACAACTGGAGCTAGAAGTGAGAACTCTTATTAGGTGAGGACATCACAGTGCGGGAATTCACCATTTCCATGAAAATGTATGTACAATTAGGATTAATAAAATACCAAATGATAACTAAAGACTTTTGTACTTACCAAATATAATTTAAACTCGTCTTTTACCTTCCTATTGCTTAGACGTGGTCAAGACCTTCTTTTTTTACTTTATTATTAAAGTGACTTTTATAAATGGTCATCCAAAAAGACAACTTTTAGCCGCAATCGAATCCACGTACAAAAGCATTATTTAAAATTAAAATAAACCATGTACTTGTTTGACTCTCAAGAAATATACGTAAAGAAATAGCCCTTCAAAGAAGTGGTCCAATGTCACCCCCAGTTGGTATGTCTATTACTCTGCCTCGTCAGGGGTCTTCTTGATGGTGTCAAAGATTATGAGCAGGAATTTGACTAATGCAAGTGTTATGGTGACCTTTTCTCCCTCCAGAAGAACCTTCCACCATTGGTCAGTTGTTGGTAATTACTCCATTCATTAGTGCTGGTCGCTGTATGTCTAGGGTCGGGCAGCTCATGACAAGGTGATTTAGTGTTTCCACAGTGTCACATTCTTGACATAGTCTGCATGTGACCCGTTTTACTTTACCTTTCTTCTGCCATTGCACTTCTCTTGTAGGGAGCAGGTTTAGTCGAAAAAGCAAAAACTGTTTCTGAAGAACCAATTAGGGAATAGTTGTAAGTATCTAGAAACTGTATTCAACTTCTGCGGTTCCCCAGACGTTTTGCCATAGCCTTTATGTTTAGATCTTTCTTCAATGGTGTTTATCCAATCCTGAGTAAACAGTTTCCTTTTAGTCTTGTCCGGATTCTCGACCAGGGTTTGTGTAGACTCTCCTAGGTCTATCAGTATGTCTTTACAGTATAGCTCCATTCCTTCAGTGTTGGTTCTTTTCCTTCAGAAAGAGCCCTTTTCAAAACCACAAAGACCCCCTTTGGGTTTTCTTCGATACTTTTCCTGAAAAGGTTTTCTAGGTTACGAGGGCCTTGAGTGATGTCAGCCCTAATTCCATTCGGACAGACTGTATCAGGGTCGATTTAGGCAAACCCAAGACTTTTTTCCAGAAAAAGCCTTCTATATTTGGCCAATTTTCCATCTTGAAATTGAAAGAAGACTCAGCTCCGTAAAACAAGATTGGAGCAACTTTTGAAGGATAGAAAACAACCACCGGAAGCATTGAAAATCCACCAAATCTTTTTAGCTGCCGTCTCCCTTGAACCGCTAAGTTCTCAGCTTTTCTTTTTAGTGATTCAAATGTTGGGCTGTCCGTAATACTAGTGTTCATACAGACTCCCAATAAGTAAGCGATTTAACAACTGGGATCTTCACTCCCTGAAGTGACCAAACAAACCTTTTTTTCCCTCCACGTGTCACATGTTCCCCCAATGGAGCGATCATTGATTCTTTGGTGTTGATCATGAGCCTGTTTGATTTGACGTATGATTGAAGTGCTACCAGTTGTCTTTGCGGATCGATGGGTGTTAGATCCGCCAAGACCAATTCGTCCGCATACAATAGTCTTCTGATGGGTGTATTTGCGAGTTTCGGGGAAAGCATCTGATGTCTTCGAAAGCTTGATCTATGTCCGAAATAAACAAGTTAAAAAGCTCAGGGGGCAGCCTTGCTTCAGGCCCTTGTTTGTCTGAAGGTCCTTGGGCAAGAGACCCCTCGTGTTCAGCCTGATCTTCAGGCTGGTGTCTGTGTATGAATCCTGTATAGGTTAAAACAGGTTGTTTGGGCATCCCCAGTGATGTCATTTGTCCCATAACTTTGGGAGTATGATTGTGTCGAAGGCCTGCGTTAGGTCGATGAGCGCCAGGTAGACCTTGTAGTTTTTATTCCTCTGTGTTCTGCTGTTCAGTAGGTTCAAGATGAAAGTGTTAAGAGACTACCCCACTCCTTTCACAAAACCTGCTTGCCAGGTGTCTCGTTGGCCTGAGGTGAAAGTCCACTTGACCAAGGTTTTTAGGATGGGAGAGGCCGGGTCGGTCCTTAGTCCTTTTTTATAAATTGGAACAATAATTGAGGTCTTCCAAGAGATCGGGATCTTTCGAGCCTTTATTATGTGGGCAAACATTATGGCAAAAGAGTTGGCCCCGAGCAGTTTATTTTGTTTCAAAATGAAATTACTCAAACCGACTTGTTTATTATCTCGAGGATGGCATCTGAATGGGGATCAAAGGCGTCCCACTTTTTATCATTGGACTGCGATGAAATTGCGGGAAAGTTCTTCTGGTCATAGAATTTACTGAAGTATGTAACTCAGGTTGTTGCCGGTATGGAAGATAATGTGAGCAACTCCTGTAGGGTATCCTATTGATTGATTAATGCCCACATAGCTGCTGTGTTTCTTACTTTCAGCTTGTCCAACATTTCTTCCGCGTCTTTTCTCAACTGATTTTTTTTTTTACATTCTCCGCCAATTTCGATATTGTTGTTGAACTTTTGCCTTTAGCTGGCATGATTGTGGAGAATTTTTTTGGATGATATCAACAATGTTCTTTTTCAGTTCCTTTTTTTTTCCGGGCCACCAAAAGGTCATAGACGCGACGATGTAAAATTCTCAGGCGGCATGACCATCCTTTCTTGATCTCAAACTCAGAAAAGAGGTTCAAGTAGCTTCATCTTTTTGACCCACAGGCGTATTCAGGATGACTAGTGATGTATTTAAGGTTGTTAGTTAAATCATGAAGATGATCGATTGCTATTTTCAACTTATTGCGTCCTTGTGTCACTTCTAGATTTGAAGGTTAAGACTCAGTGTTTTGCTGTGTAACCACGTATAAAGATAGGCTCAGCAGGTTGTGGTCGCTGGTTGTCATGGTTTTGACTCTCATTGTATCCACGTGTGATAAGAGGGCTTTCGGAGTACAAATATAGTCAAAGCTCTTACCACCATTCTTGTTGGTCCAGGTGTTATGCCCCGGGATGTCACATGGGATGTTACCATTGAGGATGACCAGATCATTCAGGTCAATGATCTGTCTCCATTGGAGTCCCTGTTTCTCCGACGGGGTGGCTTTTACAGGGTCAGTGTCTATGTATTCTACGTTTTTATCTAGACCTGTGCAGATTAGGTCCCCACATAAGAACCAAGGGTCTCTCCATTTGATTCCACATTTATCTATATGGTTCGCTACCTGGGTTGGAAGGTTGAGACTGGCGATACTGGCTGGGTTCCAGTATAGATTCATTAGGATCAATGTCTTTTTCGTCTTGTTGGCTCCGACGCTCAAATTTCCCACCAATATTTGGTTTAGAGGATTGGGCGTTATTTCCTCCTCCACCATGAATTGTAGCACATCCTTTATCAATGTCAAAAGACCAGACATGGGACGACCCATATGGCCCTTGACTGCAGGATTGAGGTAGACAGAAAACCCATCAATCGAGGGAACTGTCTTTAGCCATGTCTCTTGGAGACATATTAGATTGTGTTATTCAATTCCAGGTCCTCCTTTGGTAAACAGATGAATGTGGCCTCTGGTGTTCCAACTCGCCAAGTTGAGAGGTCTGTGATCTGTTTTCTGGACAGTCTGACATTTTGATTTTGTCTGCCACTAGACCCATCAGTCACTTCCAGTTTTCTTCCGTTCCTTTTATTTCGGCTCTCGGTGCCACTTCCCTTGTAATGGCAGAGTTTTATTCCTCTCTCCAATGGTTCCGTTCTGATCCACGGTCTCTTAAGTGCTTTTGTTCCTGTCCTCTGTCTCTTCAGTTTGTTCTTTCCCTGTAGTTATCGTAGTTCCTGGTGTTCTATTGGCTATAATTTCCTCGATGTTTAGGTGATACACTCCTTGGAGATCTGATCTTGATCAATTGCTCAGTCAGGTAAGGAGTTGCGCGATCAATGGCGTAAGGGGATAAATTGTCACCTTGTCAGTGCGCAAGTAATCAGAGAATTCAATAATAGCCAAATCGTCTAAAACCAGAAGCCTTAGGGATGGAATATGATGAAATAGTCTTAGAACATTCGCTCTGTTTAAGATTAGGCCATCAGACGGTTTTATTTGTCTTTCTAGTGCAAAGCCGTTTTGATGGTATATATCATGCCGATTGTTAGGCTCTGGTGTTTTATGTCTTTCTTTTTGGTCTATAAGGCCAGTAGACAATGTCGGTCTACTTCACAGCTGATTCTCGTTACTGGTCTTGTTAGTTTGAGTGGCGAGATTACATAAAGTGTCCCCCCGGTCCCTTCCAGGTATTTTTTGGACCTCTTATAAGGTCTTCGGGGTTTCCTCATCATTCTCCAGTATGTGTTTTGGGTGCACTTGGGGCTTCTACACAGCTTGCTTTGGCTCACTACAAATTCTTCTGGCAGGAATGTTTGGCTGGGTGTTGGCCTGCCATGATACACATGGATTTCTTTGGTGCAAACCTGCTGTCAGTTCATTATGTTTGGTCGAATTAACCAGTACTTTCTTTTGATGAATGCTGTTGGTCCTAGAAGTTTATTCTTCCATTCCGCTATTTGATTTTTAAGCGGCAATTCTACTTCCTCATCGTCCTCTACTTCTTCACAGTCTTGGTCTTCTATCTCTTGAGATAGATCACTGTTTTTGCTCTGATCAGAGATGAGTATGTCGAGATGTCCATTAGATCAATTGAGGATTTTTCGTTAGGCTCCTCGTCCCCTTCTGGGTCCTCATGTTTCTTGGTGATTGTATTTGTCCCAGTGTTGGTAGTACAAGGCAGAACAGTTTCTGAATATTTAGGTCCTTCTGTATTTGTTAAAACTGTTCTGATCGGTAGTGTCAAGTTTTATATAAATTGACGTGTGCCGTTGGCTCTTTGTTTTGCCATCTGTTTGTCATTCTTGGACTTCTTGGCCGGGGGGCAGCTTCATTACCATTGTTGTTAAAGTTGCCCTTTTTTGTAGTTTCGTGGTTTTAGGTAATGCACCATCTTTGCTCTTAAGCGCACTTTGAGAGGACTTCGTATTGTTAAATATCCGGCATAGTTGTGTTGAACCTTTTTGGGATTTTTTTGCATCATCAAGTTCTGTATCTTTAGATTGTGGTGCACTCTAATCTTTAGATGACCTCTACTTTGGAGGATTCACTGTAGGGCTGCTTTTATCGGGTTCATACAGCTTAGGTGAATTCGGTGGATTTGTCCCCATAATGGGGCAAAAGGCCTCTTCAGTTGTTTCCATTATGAGGTCAGCACTAGTGAGGCCTACCCCCATTTTAGCCATTACAAGAGAGTCTGGGTTCTCTTTTCTGCAATTTTGGTCAATATTTTCCAAGTTCTCAGTTTGTGAATTACTAGTTCTCTCTAATGATGTTAGCTTGTTTCCAAAGTCCTGAGAGTCGATCAATCTCGATTTCCTTCGTTTTTCCTTTTCAATAATAAGAGGGTCTAGTATGGTATGCATCAGGGTTGCTATGTGCTATTGTCCAAGTCTTTTGGAATTGCGGATACAAAACCCTCCACATACACCATTTTTGAACGGAGCATGGCAAGCATGGTTGTCTGATCCTTTAACTGGTCCCCTATGTGCTCATAGAGCTTCATAAAGGGGGCCAGGATAGATGTAAGGGTCGGTATAGTTGCAATATTTGTATATACATCCGTGTGTTTTTGGACTAAGTTGGATGTGTTTGTTCCTTTCTCCAGCAGTACCACAGGATCGTAGCTCTCCTGCCTCTTGTTATTAGACGTCTGTCGGGTAAGTGTAATGTGGCTCGCACCTTCGGGCTTGTTGGTCCGTGATGAGAACCTGTATAACCCCGCTCCTTTGTTGTGGTTTCTGGATTTACCAGAGTACATTTCATGTGTCTGTGTGGACCGTGTGGGCTGTTTGTGGCTTTTGAAAACAGCCAAATAAGGCTGCGGCAGAGAGAGGTTTTTCTTAAATTGGAAGCCTCCAACTCAACTTGAGAGGCACCCTCCAAGAGAAGTTGATCTAGTATTTCCTTCTCCCCGCTGTCGCCAGGGAACAAGTACCCTCTCGTCTGCACTGCTTCCTGTTGATATGATAAGTCTGTGAAGTCAGGTCTTAAGAGCCTCAATGGTTTCCAAACATTTCCCCTTTCTTTTGTTGGTCCTTTAAGTGAGGCGAGGTCTATTGGCCCATTATGGGCAGGCTCTAAACTTCTATTTTGCGTGTATTTCTTTTTTAATAGTTCATCCTTCTCTATACACTGGTTTCCCGTAGTTAGCCTCTTGCCAACTGGTTTTATTGACCCCAAGGAACGGCCATTAATATCTGTTGATGGGGACACTAAGTGCAGGTGTAGATGCAAGTTCAAATGTAAAAACTACCTTTGCAATGCATGATCTCTTTTTGTGTAACGGGTCCGCATCGAACATCTTTGGCTTATCCTGCGTCAGTTCCATGCTCACGGATGCCCGTTTGTCAAAGGCTGGCTTGGGCACTAGGTCAATTCCAGCAGAGTTTCCCACTGACTCGCTCTCGAGCTGAGAGAGTTGTGGGCGGCTCTTGCGGCACTCCTCTCCTTCCTGCTCCACGTTAGTGTCCGTTTTATTTACCTGTCAATGTCAATGACAGTGTTCGTATTCCGGGTGGCATTTAGCCCAGGATTTAGTGAGGCTGTATGCCGGTCACAATCCATGGACTGAGCAGGTGGATTCGGCAGAGTCCGGGAGGGGGGGGACATAACCCGCACCACCCACCGCCATGAAAGCGCCCGTTGAAGCTCCGATAGCAATGTTCACAGAAAACGGGGGGAAGGGGCAGTGCTTGCCGTTCATTCACCTACAAGTCTATCTGAAGTCCCGCTTCTTCGGCCTCCGTGGCTGGCTCCATCTCTTTGAACTCCTTGCTAGACTGCGGTGAAGCGTGGATGGGTTGAAGCAGGGGTCCTCTGCCCTGTTATTAGACGGATGAACGCAAGAAGACAGTCAGTGCCTGGAGCTCCACTGCGGCCGAACACTCAGCCAAACACTCCGCCATGCTCCGCTTGTGGCTGGTGTTTTGGTCACAATGGCTCCGCCTCCCGGTAAGCGGAAAGGATAGAGAGACTCTCAGCTAGCTCTCACAAACGTATTGTTGGGCCAACACTCGGCTAAACACTCCCAAGACATTCCTTTTCTTCTCTGCTTTCCCTCCCTCCCTTGCTAACCTACCTGTCTGCTGCTCCGACTGGTTGCTTGGTTACCCTCAGAGTCTCACTGTGTACCGGGCTCTTCTTTGACCAGACTTCCCTGCCCTGCCTCTGGGCCTGTCTCGCACTAGGAGCTGTAACTGTAACCTCTACAGTCCGCTGCCTCCTTGCACTTACCCAGAGCAATCCTGCCTTGATTGCACTTTCCCCTTCCCTCGCCCGTTCCCTTACCCTGCACTTTGCATTACTGCACTTGCATGATCTGAATGACATGAAAAAAGGCCTAGTAAAATCGTTTGTCTTGTCCTCCCTCTGTACCCTCCCTTGTCTTTTTTCGCCTAGAAACGTGTACAGGCACGTTATAAATGACTTGTATCATATCCTGATATGACAGAGATACACCCAGAATCAGCATAGGTGATTGGCACATCTTTCATATGCTGGTGCAGCTGCATGTGGCCAGTTTCTGCCATTTTATATTTTGGTACAGTTATTACATGTAAAACAGCCTCAAATTCACAGTGCTAACACAACATACCAAGTCTCGAATAATTTTTTTATTGACATGTTTAAGAAAATTACAAAACATTGGTAAAACATAACCATTGCAAGAATGAAAAGAAACCACAAACAAACCCACCCCTTCCTCTTCTCAATATCATAGTAACTAGTACAATGGTAAGAATCTTTCCCAAATATCCTTATGCATCCTGTACTTCTTCAAATGTCTGTAAATTACTCTCTCCATAAGCGAGAACGGCCGCATTTCCTCAATCCATGATTTCACCTCAGGGCATAGCCTAGACTGATTCTAAGGAACTAATTTCTTGGCTATCGAAGATCCTCTAAACAGTAATTTCTTCTATGCACTAGATAGATCCTCTATAAGCGCGCCCTCGCCCATAATCATCATAATCTAGTGCCATTCTCTGAACCTTATTGAAAATCTTGACCACGTCTATACAGCCGTCCAGGCGTCCAGTAAACTCTGATTAACATTTTAATCTGACCCATTCTTTCACACAGGCTCAAAGAAGAGAGAGCAACACTCTTACAAATACCTGTCCACCACCTCTCTGGCACCTCAACATTTAACCTAGCTGACCATTCATGCGACAGCAATGGATTCTTAGGGCCAATTGATCTTTGTCAATGTCACAGATCTCACCTGACCCAACTCTCCTGAGAGTACGATATTTTTCACAACCATCAGCTGGTTGAACAAAAGCCAAGCATCATTGGTTCTGAGGTCCCCAATCCACCTGACATCCCAGAGGCACCAGTTTGGCCAAAACAGCATTCTCCCCCACCCCCATCTTTGATCTCTGGGTTAAACCAAATTGAAGAGTGTAGACGTCGATAAGGATTAGAGTTCTAGATGTGAATTTGCCTGTTTTTTCCTTTCATGCCAGGTAGTCAGTCTGCGAAAGTGAGAAACTTTGAACAAGGAAAAGAAGAATACATTTAGATTCACTTTGTTATGATATAGTATTATGACAAAGACTACACCTCTTAACTATAAAGCATTGCTGTGATATTTAGAAGGGGGAAGGGTGGGCTCTAGATGTGAAAACATGTGGGAAGAGGTAACTATACACCTCTAGTATGGCACTAGTGGGAAGTCCTGGTTACCTTGAAATTAGACGTTTTTGGTGAATATTATGAATACAAAGATTCTCACGTTGGATGCAATGTTTCAAAGTGTGTTTCTTTATTCTCCGTAGTGTAGACACATAGTCTAGAGGTGGTCAGCCGACACGTGTTTCGACCCCGGAGGGTCCTTCTCAGGGCTGATATATTAAAATTACATTGAACAGTATTTGGCATACATCACATTAGTTGATATTTAGTGACATTTGTTGACCAGGGTGAATGTATGGGTGACAAGGTGAAATAGTGATTAAGATCACAATTGGCACATATTCAGTTAATGATACAATTTCGTTTTGGTCATTATCTTGTACAGCAATGTGTGTCATATAGTATGCAAATGTGATGGGGGATACATATTACATGCATGGAAGAACCAAGGGAGAAAAGTGGGTAGAAGAAGAGAAAAAGAACAGTGAGTTTGTTGTTTGTATTAGATAGGAAGCGGGAATTGGATTGGTTTGAAGTGGATGGCTCTTACCAGGTTAGATTGTGGTAATCGGGGTGTTTGTTAACCCAGAAGTCTTCAATTGAAGCTGTATGGCAAGTATAGTGAGGTCGGGTCTGTTGAAGCTCGTGGCTGAGAATGAAAATGGTGATTTAGTTTAACCTAATGGCTCGGGCCCATTGGATTTAAAGTTCTAGTGCTCGTGCACTAGTGAGCAATGGCGTTCCTGTGGTGGGAAGTGCTAGTGTGTTGGTGATGGATTGAGCTGGGCATGTGGAATATCTGTGCCTGTGATCGAGAGATGTTAACCAATGGAGAGAGCCCCTGGGGTCACCAGGGATTGGGGGGGTGCGAGGGTTGTTAAGGCGGGTACGGTGTCTCGTGAGGCGTTGAATGCCTCATGTGGCCAATTGCGCAAAATTGATATGTATGGTCCATGGCACTGTGATGAGCGGCGATATGAGGTTATGCTTGCAACGTTTAATATAAATGTGATCATTAATAAAAAATGAAATGCATTGAAAACAAACATTCATAAGAAAACGTAAGTGTATGTTGGTTTGGGCGTATAATAAATGCAATAAATAAAATTGTACAAACTCAATACAATTGATAAAACAGTGTTTTTTTGGTGTTATAATGAGAAAAACAAAGGGTCAAAGAAGAGACCACAACAATGTCACAAACAATGTACACATTTCCAGACGCAACCAAGCCCTACATGTTTCAATCCCTGCACGGTTATTGTGGGGATCTTCTTCAGGGGCAGCACGAAATGGGGGGTGTACTGTGGATGAATAATTCATACCTGAAAGATAATTAGTCAGAGGAGTATAACCAATTAAGGGTAACCAAAGCTATCGCCAACTATTTGCTAGGTCAATAACAAACTCATGTCTTACTGACCTCATAAATGAGGACTATCACTGAGAAAATACCACAAAGTATCAATTGGCGACATTCAATATGAGCTTCAAATGTAGGCAGGCCACCTGGAAAAAAAACATGAAAAGAAGAAAGCACTAAAAATAATGTGAGAAATTGACCTCTAAAAAGGTGATGCCACGGAGCGCATTTTACATTTTGGTTGCAATACGGATGTAGTACAAAAATATAAACAATGTTTTTAGATTGAAAGCATATGATGCCCGTGTGTGACATATAGTCCGAATAGAGGGATTTAAATTCACTTACTGGTTGCAGCGGCTGGCTGGCACTTAGTGCATTCAGATAGGCGCCCTAGTGTATGGCGTGCAAAATACGCTAGCAGGCCGCCATTCTCCACACCGTGCTTGTGCCGCTGTAGAGTGCGTGGAAATAAAGCAATATTGGTTGGTAGTATTAACAACGTTAACAAACACACATAACTGGTTGTGTATTTAGATGAAACATGTTTGATGCCCGCGTGACAATACAGATATAACAAACATGCTGCTAGCACTAGGATGCGCTGCTATGGGATGCATGAGTACACAAGTATGCAGTGGCATCACTAGAAACCAGTATTAGGAGGAGGGCAAACCAGGGGGCACAGATAAAACAAGGGGTGAAGGGTGGTGGCACATCAAATAAAGGTACACAGGCCAAACTGGTTTAAATATACCTATATTTTGCCAAGCCGGTTACAAAAATGTGACATTAAACATGTTCTGAGTAGGTTTAAGAAAATACAAGTTTTGCATCAAGTTAATATACATCCTTAAAAGTTAACTCGCATTCAATAGTTGCAAAAAATGCACTATGCACTCTTCAAGAGACTACATTTTCTTTACCTCAAGCAGACATCACTCCCAGCAGAGCTTCAAATAATTTGCAGAGGGTGGTATTTGGTAGAAGAGACATCACTTCCAGCTCAAAGAGCCGGCTCAACAGACGAGATATCACTCGTGCCACAGTTTCAAATGATAGGCATGGACATTCTGTTTAATATCATCTACAGGTGCCGAGTACAGGGGGAAAGGAGGCAAGTGTTCCTTTGGCTGTTTAGCAATGGTTGCAGGAATGTCGCGTTGCCCCTATGGAACTATTTACAGTTTTCTTTTCCTGGCAGTCCATCCCAGTGGCAGCTGGTGAATTTCTCAGTTGGAGGGGTATAAATATTTACCACAAATATGCCAAAGTGACAGAGTGTTCGAGAGGGAGCCCGAACCAATCAAGAGGGGGTTCTCTCACTCCAAAGCCCCCAGAGATTATTTTTTTTAAAATAATGGTTTAAAAAGGAGCGTTCTACAGTACATTTTGTTGAAAAATTGGGTAAAAAGACATACAGTTTGCAATTGGATTTGTAGGGCAACTCATGAAAAAATCCTATACATACAAGTCAACAACAGTGCACAGGAGCGTTTCCCCAACACATTTTCTTTGCCATCAATATATTCCAGTATAAAAATATTTTCATGTTGGCTGTGTTGATATATTTCCATGCCGGCTGCATCAATATATGCCAGTATTCCTATCAATGAGCATACACATGTTTGCTTTGCACATAATGCCAGTAATGATATTATAAGAAAACATCTCCACACTTTTTCTGCCAATATGACAGTAACCCATGGAGGAACATACTGCACTTGGCTTTATCATTTAAAATGCCATGCCACAGTATAGAAACCTATCCAAACTGGCTGCATGAAAATGCCAGTCTAGCAACATAATAACACTTCTCATGCTTCCTTAATCAAAGATGCCCAATACAAAATGTCACGCCACAGTTAGAAATGGATAGACTGGCTGCATTTAAATGCACCTCAATAGGCCATGTAAGACTGAGGAAACAAAACACCCCCGACTTGCATGGCCCATTGCACATGCGCGGCTGGGGAACAGAATTGTCAAACGGAAATTGGGTTTCTCTTTGACAGCTCAAGCCAGCCCAGGAGCACTCTGGGTTGGCTCCTCGACTCCCCCATAATAGGCGAGGATGCCAGTGCATCGGCACCCCTTCGCCAATTATGGATGAGCCTACACTGGTACATCTTCAATGAACCTAGGCACAGGGTCAGTGTGTCTGGAGATGAAATACTGTTTATTTTGAAGTCATGTACGTGAACTGCACTGTTCGTAATGCAGTCATTCTGAGCACATTAAGGGATCCATAGACGCACCCTACAGTAGAAGGGGGTCACTCTGCGGTCTTTCTAAATCGAACTGTCACGCCCCTGCCGCACAAGAGGGTGCGCAGGGTCTGACCAGCTCTGTGAGCCCGAGCGGGCTCGTTGCAAGAGTGAGAGGTACATTTTGGATGTGTTTATGTGCATATGTGTTTGTGTGCGTATGTATGGGAAAGATGCGTTTTTAGAGGCAGGAGGGGGTGGTGGATGGGGAAATGGAGGGCTTGAGCCCCGATTAACGAGAGAATGAGCAGGAGAGGTTTGTGGTAAGGAAGGAGGAGGGCAGTATGTAATATTTCCACATTTAAAGCCAACACAAAAACGGCTCAAACAACAGTCTTTTTTTGTGTTCGGGCTTTAAAATGCAGAAATATGACATACCATAAAATGGGTTCAGCCAGGGGATGGTTTGGGCTGGTCACTTGCTTATATTTAGGGTATGATGGGGGATTTCTGCCCCGTAGAAAAAAATCTAAAATTGGCACCCATCAGGCCACAGTTTAATTTCCTAATAACTGCTGTCAGCACAATAAATGCAATGATTTGTGGTTAAGCAGTTGGACAAGCACATAACATCTTTAGCAATGTATCATGTGATAAAACACAACGGAAAGGTCACAAAAATCACAAGATAGTTAAACAAAAAAAATAAACACAGTTTAAAGAAAACTAGTGGGTGTAAGTTTAAGAAACAGGTTTCTGTTTAGAAATGTCTTTTTTGCTTTTCTCAATGAAAGTGTAAGCTGCACACTTGGAAACAACACTGGGTCTGGCATGTAGGAACCCTGCTTTTAACAACGATGGCCCCCGCATCAGAATATATTCATGACCTAAGCAAACCAAGCCTGCAAACGCACGAATGACGGCTGGTCAAAGGAGCATCTTTGTCTCCTCGAAAGAGTAATTTGACAAGGTTGCGGGGGCAGGGGGTGTTTATGGATGACAGGCCACCAATTGGGAAACAGAAATTGCCCCCTATTACCCCTCCCCTCTCTGGGGACGCCTATGCTAGTAGGCCACCATTCATCACAGCACGCTAGTGCCGCAGTTTTAAATATGCACTGAAATGAGGCACTAAACTGTGGAGATAGTGGTGAAGCAGCTAAGAAGCCATGCTGCATGTACTGTGCAACATGAAAACAAATGAGTGTGCCCTTGCTAGTGAACAATACTCAAGGCAATTGTTTAGTTCGACCGGTTCAGGTGTTTAAGCCGGTCCAGTTTAGTGGAAGGGTTGGTCTGCTAAGTTGCAGATCCAAGCACGAGGTCAAAAAATATGTACAAATCGCTCAATGTGTTTAAGAATACAGAAATTGGAAAGCAACAATTTATTTGCTAATACAAACAAACATATAGTGCATAGATTTTTAAAACAATGCTGAAGAATGCAACATACATATGCAAAAAAAATAATTCATAATGACATCAAATAACAAAATAAAATTGTAGTATATACAACAGGATGAACATAGAAAACTGTATGATTAGTATACAGATGGATTTCAATAGTCTCATTATTGTATGGCAGTATACATGCTAATATAAATGGGTGGGTATTCTGTGAATAAATCCAAAGGAAAAATTAGAAACAGGAGGAGCTATAAAATCGCCCAAATTGCAAAAAGTGTCCTAATTCATAGGAAATTTCCTGTTTATGTTTCGTATTCCTTCTAATTGTGACAATAAATGTTCCAGGGTCATAGGGAAAACAAGATATCTTTTAGGCCAACATGGCAGAGACTGAATGTACAGAATCTGGTATCAAATTGCGTCTGCCTTCATCAGGGCTCCGTAGGGGCGACCCTGCAATGTGTATAAAAAACTCCAGTGAATATATTTATGGGATGCCAATACTCATTAGAGCATAGGAAAATACAACATAAGTTCTCGAAACACCATGCTGGCAGCTTACCTGCCGATGCTATAGATCCCAAGTTCTCGGTTCCGATTCACTAAGAGGCCAGGGGCTGAGCATATGACTTTCTCCTGCTGAGAGATGCGGACCCGTACAGTGGAGGGTAGGCTCTACATCATGTGCTTTGTAGAGGGGAAAAAGAGAGTGGAGTGGTGTATGTGGAACTGATGCCGGGACCATACTGTTTGCGGTGGCAAACCGCGAAGGCAGTGCACAGTCATGATAAAAATCCACAGTAATAGATAAAAGGATAGTTCAAAAATGAGAAGGGTACCTGCTGATCGGGTAATGATGATTCACTGCAGGGAGGGTGGGTTGAGAGTACAGTGTTATTTCTTCTGGTCAACCAACTGTTTGCTTTAGATGGTACCTGGATAAGTCAGGATTACTAGGGGGAGGGAAATAAAGAGGAAACCACGAGTGAACTGGGCAATCAAGGTAGCCTTCAGTATTCAAACTACAGGACATTATTATGAGTGATTGCAGATTGTACCAAATACAAGGATGATGCGAGAGGAAAAATGTAGAATCTTGCGGAGGGTGCGCTTTTGTGAGCTGATACAGACTTGTAGAGATTATGAAAGTGGTGTCAGTATTGTGCCGTGGACAGCGAATAGTCAGCCAAATCTTAAGCACTTGCCATGCGTGTGCAGGCATTTTGTTTGTTACAAAATGTGTATACACTTCAATAGAGGGCGGCACCCGATGTGTGTTAGTTTTCATCTGAGAATGAGAGAGGTACGGTACCTTTTCTGGAGGCATATCCTTGTCCGTCTCCAAAAATAGGGAATGCACTAGCCGGCTAGTGTAGAATGCTGCTGAGCGTTCTCAGGAGTTGTGTGAGCGCTGAAAGCCGTTGACTAAGTAAACGCGTCCATAACGACCACGCATTCGCGGAGCGAAAAACTCCATGACGCGGGCCAATCCTGTTGGAACAGGAAGTGTAGTCGTGGGAGAGTGCGGGCGCGCTCTCTCGCAGACTTGTTGACTTACTAGTTGCCATGGCGACCCGTATGAGGCGCGGGTCTGCAGCAATGGAGCGTTGCACAAGGAAAAGCCCAGTGCTCGTCCCTCATGGCAGGTTAGTGTATGACAGGATAAACCTGCACATGGTAGTGAAGGTCTGTATATGACCTGAGTTTCGGGGGGTGCACACGTAATTCTCTGTTGATCAGTAATTGGTGTGTGGGGCAACGAAGGCTGATGTCAGGTGATGACAGCTGGTATGATTTATGGTGACGGTGTGTGTGGTGCCCCGACGCATGTGTGAGGAGCACATATCTTACGGTTACACAGAGGCTATGAAGGCATTCAAGGATGAAAGGCACAAGCAATAGCTTGATATGGAAGGGTGTGCACAACTTGTGGTGGTCCGGGCTGCTAGTTCCTCATAGTATGAGTAATTTAGATAAGAGGCTGAAAGATCTCATTCAGACCATGGTGGTATGTGTCTAGGCGGTGGATCCACCTAGATTCTTTTTTCAAAAGGCTGTATTGAGTATCAGGCCCACCTTTGATTTTTTCCACCACCCACCACAAGATGTTGTTGGGGGTGTGGTTCATGGTAAGATAACGCTCCACTAGGGGAGCTGTCAGGGTTTTGCATCTAATTTTTGAACGGTGTTCTGAGATGCGTGTACTGACTGCCCGGGTGGTCTGGCCTACATACCTCAGGCCACACGGGCACTTAAAACAATAAATGACATTTTGGCTTTTGCAGTTAGAGAGATCTCTAAGGGTCCATTGTCGTTCACCGATGGAAAAGGTTTTCATCTTCTTGGTGAATATGCAGGTGACACAATTGCCGCATCGATGGTGACCTTGTAAGGGGCGGAGTGTGCGGGAACTGCCGTACATTGCGTCTTGTTGATAAAGGGAGTGTACCAGGTGTTCTTTTATGTTTTTGGCACGTTTGTAAGCAAACCTAGGGGCCTGCTCGCCCTGTAGGTTCAGACGTGCGATATGCCAAAGTTTATTGACAATTTTCTTTAGTTGTGCCGTGTGTGTGCCAAAAGTGACCACACATCTAATACGATACTCAGTGGGCGGGGGATCCTCCCGCTCCGGGTGGAAAAAATTGAGGGTATTCCTATCTGTGGGTTTACGGTAAAGATCACACTGTAGGGAACCCTCTTTGTGTCTGATTATTAAGTCCAAGAAGTTAATCTCGGCATCGCTATGGTCAATGGTGAATTGTATATCCCGATTACAGGTATTGAGCCATGTCCAAAATGTTTTGAGCTCGGTGTGCGTGCCCGTCCAGATGAAAATTACGTTGTCAATATAGCGGTGCCAATTGCTAATCTGCGCCTGCCATAGATTAAGTTCTGAGAAGATGTAGTCATTCTCGAATTTAGCCATATACAGTATTGCCAGGCTAGGGGTGAATGCCGCACCCATAGTGGTTCCTTTAGTCTGCAAGTATATTACATTATCAAAAGTAAAGACATTTTTGCATAATGCAATCTCCATAAGTTCTAGTACAAAATTAATCGGGTCTTGCGGGGGTTTGAGTCAGCAGACATCCACTCCCGAACACATTCAATAGCTTCAGCTTGGGGAATGTTAGTGTATAAGGGCTTGATGTCCATCGTCACCAGAAGCTGAACTGTGGGGTCAAAGGTAAGGCCCTCAAAGACTGAGATTGTGTGTGTTGTGTCCTTTAAGTATGTGCGTGTTTGTACGTTGATAGGTTGAAGAAAGTGATCTACAAACTTGCAGAGAGGCTCCAAAATGGACCCGCAGCCGGATACAATCGGGCGGCCAGGCGGGTTCAAGGGATCTTTATGTATTTTCGGCAGAGCATAAAAACAAGGCGTTCTCCCTGATGGATGTACTGTGCAACGCCTCTATTTGAGGATAGTGTACGCCTTTCCAGTAAATGAATAATAAAGGACGCCAGATTAAGAGAACAATCCATTGAATTGCCAAGAAATTACCTAATGACAAAATAGAATGTCATTAGTTTATTAATTAGATATTTGTAAGACGCTGTTAAGATGGATTTCTGAACTCTGACCTGAACAGGGTAACCTTCTGGACAAGCTAGACCAATCAAGGTAGCTTGGCGGCGGTCAAGACTAGGTCTCAGGAGGGGTGAGGGTGACTGAAAGACCTCAATGAGCACACAGAGTAAAGGACACTTACAAATCACTCCCAGTCAGGTGAATATATATCAAAAATATAAATACATTTATTCCAAGGCCTTTGCAATTCAACACACTGTAAGAAAAACACAGCAATACTATTAAACCAATACAATCCTATCTACACATATATACAAGACCAATGGGATCTAAAGGATGAATGCACCAAATGGGTCCACAACCAAACTTCGGCTGTCAAGTCCACTTTGGTTGCAGGTTCAAATGCGGCAAACTCGCGGCTCTGTGGCTTTCACCGACGAAGATACAGCATTGATTCCCAAATGGGACAGTGGCGATTTCTCCACTCCTGGTGGATGGATCAGGCCAGTTCCACTGCAGCAGGCTTCAGGGCACGGAGGACCACAGCTGCAATTAACTTGCAAAGTTCGTCACCACGGCTGGGCGACACGGTAACCGCGTGTACTCTGATTTGGGCGCACTCACTTTACTCCAGACCTGGGAATGCTAAGTATATGAAATTCGGTTTGAGGGGGCCGTGAACACAGAGCTTACGATGTACCAAGTTTCAAGGGCCTCCTCAAAACGGTGGTGGTATCAGGGCAAAACATCTGAGCAAGGTGGTCAGCACACTGGTTGGCCCAGGGACACTTACGAAAAGGCTTACTTGCAGGTTCTGATGAAGGTGGCGAAAATAGTTGGTCCCATTATTCCAATGGTCGAAGTATCTTCGCAGACCTTCTAGGATGACCAGATGCAGAGGGGTCCAGCGGAACGACGGCGTGCTCATGGTGCCAAACCTTCCAGCCGGTCACCAGCGGTTCCTCGACTCGGCTTCTTTGTTTCAGGATACTTGGATCTTATCCTTCGTTCAGTGAGAACTCCTGAGATCGACATGGTATGGGTGTTTGGAGCCTTCTCTTATCTGAAATCTTATTTGCGCCACAATGAAGAGGATCCATTGGGAGATCTGCTCACATACAGGCATACAATACGTGGACCAATCATGGACCACAGAGATCCCAGGCATTCTTAGCACTACAGACTCTCTGGCACCCAGGATGTGTATTGGATTGAGACGGTCCAGCCTACATCCTGGGGGCGCGCACATGAGGCATGCAGAAGCCCGTGAAAGCGTGGCGCTTTGCGGGAAAATGCATCCCCAAATAAGGACTGACCCGAGTTGACTCGACCTGGGGAAGGTGAAGGGGCAAGATGGCCAAAGGACGGGACAAAGAACCGCATGGCCATTTTGGAGTGCCAACTGTGCCAAACGCAGTAATCGCAGCTTACCTGGCAAGAAAGGGTTAAAAATATATGAAAAGATAAGCTGCCACCAGCCCTGTCCAAGGCGCATCTGCACTTCTCCTAAAAAATCCTTCGTGAGTTACTAGGGCCTTTGGAAATGACAAGAAGACCCAAGCGCACTGTACTGGAAGGTACATTGTGCACTTGCAACATGTTGCAGAAAAGTTGCAACATTAACAAGGACTAAGGGAAACAAAGTCTTCCAGTACTGACTGTTTTAAGGGCATGTCAGTTTCCCCCATCACAAGTGAGCAAAAAGCCCAGAGGAATGCAGCAGAAGGCTGTGCTTCTCTAGTACAGTCAATCTATGGTGTTTAAACAAAGCAAAACGTTGGGGGGTACACAACTGGAGGGAAAATTACACATGGAATGGAAATCTTTCCTAACAGAGGCCTATACAAAAGAGGCACTGCAAGACAAAAAGGGAGGGGGGGACAAGGGAGAAAGATAACAATAATGGTCCTACTAGGCCTTGTGACATTCGGATCGCGCAAGTGTAGTAACAAGAAGTGTGAGTAAGGCGGGGGTGGGGGGGTCAGAGTGCCGGTCTGCATGAAATGCGAAGTGCTAGGGTGGGAAGGGAAGTGTAGGGTAAAGAGGAGAGAGTGCAAGTGAAAAAGGGGGGGAAGAGGTCCACAGAGGTTAGGCGGGTGCTAAGGCGAGGCCGGTGGGGGGCAAGTGCTATGGATTGCATGAGGTGCGGCAGGTGAGGGTCTACATGCTAAGTGCGAGGAAAGGATTAGACTGGGCGT
The DNA here is from genome assembly GCF_040938575.1 of Ambystoma mexicanum. NCBI lineage: Eukaryota > Metazoa > Chordata > Amphibia > Caudata > Ambystomatidae > Ambystoma > Ambystoma mexicanum. The sequence continues at coordinate 738,233,698 of NC_090926.1, forward strand.
GGTGTGCCCTGGAGAACTTAGAAGGAACCAGTCAGCCAGTCACTGCTGTAAAAAAACCTGACGGTGTCTCCCTGACTAGTCACCAGGGATCTGTCCTCCAGGTGGCCAGGACACGTCCATCGCTGTTGGATCCAGTTCCTGGGGGTGAACCAGTGAGGGAGGATAACCTGGATGGGGGGTCCCCGGGGAGTGGAAGTGGGACGCTGAGTGAGACATGGTATCCCCAGTTTAAAACACCTTTTCTCCATCCCACCCCTTAGGATATTCAAACACTCTACCCCCACCCACTTTTCCAACTCTAACACTTTTGCACATCATGAAAGACAACGGATAAACACCGGAGCTGTTGACCTGACATGTCCCAACACAAGGGTCAGGCAAATTCAGACAACTGACCAGAATCACACACACCTGGTATCCCTTTCCCTTCCCCACAGGGATAAAAGGTGGAGCACGAGAGCACCAATCGAGCAAGGCAGACCGCATAACAAGACAGCTATCCAGGCATGGCAGTTCAAGAGAAGGAGAAAGATGGCACGAACCAAGAGGGTGACAAGGAGAGAAGCGACCTCGCCCTTTCTGACCAAGGCCTGTGAAACCTCAGTCGAAGGAATTGTAAGACCGCAAACAGCCCAAGTGTGTTGCAGCAGATGTCAACGGTACATGGTGCGTGCCTGTGCTGATAAGCAGGACAGAGGGAGATGCCTGTTACTGTGGTACCGGCTTTGACTACTGATACGAAGAAAGCCAAGCGGTTCATCACAGTCGGTGAGTCGAGGGAAGGACCGATAAAGAAACCGAACTGTGTTGAACAAAAGTAGCAAACGGCTGATTACAGAATGTACAAAGAACTTTTGATGCAAAAGGTGACAGACAGCTGCAGATGAGCCACGCACCACGTGGGTGCTCACTCAAGGAACTCTGGGAGATTACCCCATGTTGAAACTACTATTACCAGAAGGCCTTGGGAAAGGCAAGAAGAGGGTCAAAGTAGTCATACGGGGTCTAGTAAAATCCTCTGTACAGTTGAAAGTCTTTGGCTAGAGTGAACCCGAAAGCAGGATGCCGATGAAAAGGGGTGAAGTTTAAAGTCCCAAAGGAACAGTGTGTTGACAAGAGTGAACCCAGCAGAGGGTTGTCCACCTAGAACTGTTTAAAAAGACATTGAGATTTGTGAATACCACACAGGGGGATCCAAGGGTGAAAAAAACATCGCCCAAAGTACAAGCAGAAAGGTACTTCTGTTGTTATTTTGAATGCATCAGGCCCTCGAAGGCAATAGACGTTTTATAGAGCAAGAGACTTGGCCATCGAAGATCCCGATAGCAGAACCAGGAACTATCGTCTCATGCTGGGAAAGCTTGAGTGTGTGCTGTGCTCCAGAGTCCTGCCTTGTCCCATGCTCAAAACATGGGGAAGGGAGACCATGACTACCGCATCCTGACATATTGTTTGTGAACACTTCTTTATTTTCTTGTGAGCCCCATCCCACACTCTTTTGTATTTAGCATAAGGATTGGCAAAACGTTTGTTTTAGTATAGGCCTTTTTATTTGACAAGATGCCACTGGGACTGTCTTATGGTCTGTGCTTTCTCCCATCTTTGATAAAGGTTTAGAATAGGCGTTTTTTCATGCTACCTATACAGTTTAATAAACACCCTTGAACTGTGATCACTTGTGTCTGTCTATTCTTGATACCATGCCTTACTTGCACTGAGGCAGGCGGGGGTGTTAGCAGGGGAGGGGAGAAGGAAGGAAGAAGAAAAAAGGAGTCTTGAGGTGCTTCCAGTACTTAAGGAGATCTGTCTAATGCCTGAGATGGGCAGAGAGACCATTACAGCGGGATACTTTGGCGGAGGAGAGATCTATGCCCCGCTCTCTGCCTAGAGAAGTGACTGATCTGCAGAGTTGGAGCTAGAAGACCGAAGGGCTCTAGCAGGGAGGTATTTAGGGATAGCAAGTTGAATGTGGCGGGATCCCAGGCCCCAGAAAGCCTTGTGAATGATGCAGATGGTCTTGAACTTGATCCTAGCAGCAACCCGGTGCCAGTGGAGAGAATTAAGGACTGGAGAGCTGCAGTCCCTGAGTTTGTGGCCAAGGATACGTCTTGCAGTCATATTCTGCATTAGTTTGAACAGGGCTGTCACAAGATGTGGTGACGCCCGGGGCAAATCATTTGGTGAGGCCCCCTTACGGTTTTTGCACTGGGCCAGCAACGGCACCTCCGCAAACAGGAGGAACTCAAATATTGTTTATTACTGAAACTGCAAATCAACTGCAGCAAAGTTAGATTTCTCTACTGAAGAAAGATGTATGCCAGACTAACTTTTGTATCATATGCATAAATATATATTGGATGGCATGACGGCATGTGGAGTGTGACGCCAGCATTAAAGAACATCCTGCCCTTGTGTGTGCATTATAACACCATATATGTTGTACAGTGGAGGCTGGTGAATTTTTGAGCTGAAGAGGCTTAAATGTTTGCACCAATTATGCAGGATCGACACAGAGAGGAGGCCCTAACCAAACAAGGTTTGCTCGAGGGTGTGTCTCATTCCGAAGAAAATGTTTGAAACATTGGGTTAAAATTATGCATTTTATAGCACCTTCTTTACCAAATTTGGTAGCAATCCATGCAGTTTGCAATTGATTTTAAATGGAAGCACATGGAAAAATCCAATAGTTGCAAGTCACCAACCGTGCACAGGAACATTTTCCGATACATTTCATGCCACCTTTGCACACAACATATGCTAGTATAAAGATATATTCAATCAGAATGCTACATGCTGATACTTACTCTTGCATAGCACACTTTACAAATTACATTTTCTCTGGGAGCTTATGACACTTGTTATTTTTACCCAGGTGAATGTGACTCATTTTAACAACCTCAAAATAAATCAGAGGAGGAGATGGGCCACGCGGATTCAAACTTGACCCACATGTTAAAGATAGATTCCTCACGTGGTCCCATTAGCCAATTAGGAATCTGGTCTGCCTTGAGTCACTCGACTTATAAGCACTCTGCGTGTCCTTCACTCAAGTCCTGTTAAAAACAAGCATCAGCAAAGCCAACAGTTTTGACTTGTGTACAAGTATTAGGCATTTTTCAGGCACTGATATTAGATGCCCAGGTACTTCCACCATTTTATACCACCTACCATAAATGGGCAGTTAATACTAGGGAGAAATGGTATAAAAGCCCAAACATTTGGAATTGCAAGTGCTTGTTTTGTTTCCAGCATAGATTCGTTTCGTGTTCTCCCTGGAAGCCAGGTGGCCATGCCAGACATGGTTTGAGGCAAGTGGCTAGGGACTGACTAGTATTCTTTAATGTGGTCAATGTTACTTCAAATGTTCACTCTCGAAGGTTTTATTGTGTCCCTTCCAGAACATATTGCGAAATTAAAATCTTATGGCTGCCTTACGGTTGTGACTCTTAATTGCTTGAATGACTCGCAGGTTGTATATGTAGTATATGTATACAAGGGTCATTTGGAATGCTTTACATTTTTCATTAAATCGTCCCGTTTTTACCTCTTCAGAATGAGTCTCTCTGTCCCCATGGATGACTTTCTGACGCCGCGCAACTGTTCTCTGTACAGATGCACTGAAAACACCCCCACCTCGTGAGACACTGTAAATCCCACAGAGTACGCTTGATCACGCCGAAGTGTGACTAACTTCAAACATCTGTTGCACGCCAAGTAATACTGCTGGCCTGAAAATGCAGTCACAGGAGATCCACTGATTAAGCTTACAACATTGGGCCCTTGTAATAAAATGTATTATTTCTGCAGCAGCAGGTCAGCATATAATAGGATTTTGGGCCAGGGGCTTGAGCTCTGTGCACGCCACTGCATCTGCAAAGCAACCGGAGGGACCGTTGGCTGACTGTTACAAAATTGTAATCGTTTGCAGCAAACTGTTACAATTTTGTAACTGTCAGCCAACGGTCCCTGCGCCATTCCCCTTGACACAGTCAGGTTGCCACTTGGCTGGGTGCTGACAGGGCTTAGCTTACATTAGTTTGCCGCGCTCACTCTGAGTCGCTCACAAACCTTAGGAAGAGCATGCAATCTCTGTGCTGGGCTGCCGTCAGTGCTGTGGACCAAATCTAGTCTGCACTTCAAGGTGTGAGCCCATGAAATGGTGTCACCCGGTGCGGTCGACACCCCGCACCCCCCTAGTGATGCCACTGCTGCCTTCTACTCAGGAGAGGGTGCCGCGAGGCCACCCGCAAGCGCAAGGCCCAGGGAAGTTTGCCCCTACTGCCCCACCCTCATCACGGTCCTGGTTGAAGCGGGCAAAGGGAGGATAAAGGAAGATCGGGGAACAGGCTGTTGCAGTAGTCCAGCCTAGAGATGACCAGAGCTCTGGAGACATTGAGTTGTTGGGGGGAGGGAAGGCGAGGAAAGGGAAAATGCCTCTGAGAATGTGCAGCTGATTGGAAGCCACCTTGGCAAGGTCCGCGATGTGAGGAGAGAAGGAGAGAGAGGAATCAAAGATGACACCAAGGTTTTCTGCCTCACAAGAGGGTGAGGGGATGTGACCCATAGTGGGCGGTCAGAGGGTAGGAGGGAGATGGGGTCCCAATGAAAAGAATGGATCTTGTGTCTTACTGGCATTAAGTCAGAGGTCATTGGCAACACATAATGCCTGAATAGCAGTCAGACAGTCAGGGATAAGAGAGAAGGAAGAGGAGGCAGTAGAGAGAATCTGGAAGGAGAGCTGCGTGTCATCTGCATAACACTGAAAGTGAGGAGATCAGGTGGGCTAGAGGAGCAAGTTATATGTTGAAGAGCCACAGTGAGAGGATAGAGCCTTGAGGGCCGCAGCAGTTGGAGAATGTGATAGGGGAGAGAAAATGGCCACGTTGAACCTGGGAAGGTCGGTTTGAGAGGAATGAGGTCAACCAGTCCAGTGCCAGGCCTGTGATGCCAAGGGAGTCACAGAGCAGATTTGTCAGGGTGGCATGATTGACCATGTCGAAGGCAGAGGAAAGATCCAGCAGGATAAAAACGGATGGAGAGTTGGAATCAAGATTTCAGAGCAAGTCTTCACGGGTGTTCAGCAGAGCAGTTTAGTTCTTTGTTAAATTACCTTTTTTTAAAGGTATCAAGAAAAAAAGACCAATTTACTTTGAATGATTTTCTTTTGATCGGAAAGCCAACATTGTCAAGGTCTTTTTCTGTTGAGACCTTTAGAATGCGGATTTCCCTTTTTTTATATTGACAGTTCACTTTAGAAAGACCACTCTGTGCGGTCACGGAGCAGTCTTTCTAAAACAACTGTTTAGTGAAAAGATCATTTCAAAAAGATCTTATCACTGGGAATGGAGCAATTCCTGTGCCTCTGGCTGCTCTGAAGCCAGAATGGTGGTCATGGAGGCAACCAACAGATTCAGTGTGTTTTATCAGTTGGGAGATGACCAGCTTCTCCAGGAGTTTGCCCAGAAAGGGGCTTACAGAGATAGGGTGGTAGTTAGCTGTGCAGGAGCGGTCGGCAGAGGGCTTTTTGAGGAGAGAATGCACAAGGGAGTGCTTGAGGGGAAGCGGGAAGGAGCAAGTGGCAATGGAGTGCTTACAGAAATCGGCCAAGACTTTCATAGAGAGGACTTGTCTAGAGACCTCATCTGGTGCTATGGGTGAGAAAGAGGAGGAGGGAATAGGAAAGGGATAAACATGTATAGGGATAAGTAAGGTGATAATTACATTTCACTGCAATGACAAAGTAACAGTCCATGGTAACAATAATTGAAACGTGTCACACAAGGTGACAAAAGCCTTTTATATCCACATTTTGTCCTCATTCAGACCCACTATGTGGGATTGTTTTTTTTTTTGAAGATTAGTTTTGGTTCCAATTGTAGCAGATTGCTTTGGATGGTTCGTCTTCCTGTCATGGCTTAGTAAATTCAGTCTTGCTGTGTCCTTTCTCAATTACGTGGTTCACCAAGGGTGCTGATAGGTGGTTGTTCTTGATGAGCTCCGATGCTCAATGATTCTGGTTTTGTTCTTTCTCATAGTCCTACCAATATACAGTTTATTGCACGGACAAATAATCACATAAACCACCTTACAGTTTGGAAGCTCATTTTGCTTTCATAAATTGGGAAGCCCAAATCAATCTCAGTGCTACGCTTGTTCTGTTCAGCCAAAGTACAGCCCCCACATGGCAAACGTCTGTCTGGCAGTGATAGTCACCACAGCTCTGTGAGGGAAGGATTTTTCTTAATCATTGAATGTCTCTTAAATGTTGACTATGTTTGTATGCAAATATGGGTTCGGTCAGATTAGAAGGGGTATTTTCAAGAATACTCGATATTTGAAGAAAGTTTTTTGATTTTGAAAGACAGATTTCTGTAGGTGTTAACACAGAACAAACAGAGTTCCTACTTTTTGGAAAATATTCTAAAAGTGCCTCACAATTGTTATTGGGGGATCTTTTTTTACATTTCGGAATCAATTCCGTAGGGTAGTGCCTTTCCCCAAATGTTGTGACAATTCTACAGCATATTCCTCAAATGTGTACCTCAGTGCCGTTTCTGAGGAGGCATAGAACCTGTCTGTATGGTAGATTACCTCTAAAAGCATCATGAATGGAAATTGTTGTAACTGAGAAGTAAGTGTCTGGCTGTGGGTTTGATGTATGGTGCTACTTTCAGAACCTGGCCTTCAGTGTAGATTCTGATATCCTTATGGAGGTTTCTTTTGTTTAATTAGTTAGAGTGCATTCGCTTGTATTGATAAAGCTTCACTCTTCCTTGTTTTATTGCCCTATGTCCATAAATCTAATAAGAGATTTAACAAAAGCAGCAACTTGGCATACTTCTGGGACTCCCCTTTTTGCTTCCAGATAGGGACTCAGTTGGGACCTGCCCAAAGTAAACTGATGCTTATGAAGGCCAGCCAAACTTACTGTGTTCTATGAATGAGCCAGAGGTTCCAAGAAAGCCTTCTGGATTAGCAACTGTAATCTCCTGCCACCCGCAATTGACAATCATGTCTTTTCATGCACTCCTGTTTTCAACGAAAATGTAATGAAGGCCTTAATCCTGTGACTAGCGTTTAAAGCAATGCACTGTATACTGGCCCCACAAAAATGGCTGCAACACTTTCATCTAAAACTTGTACCTCATTTGGGTTCTAGTGTACCTACACAAAATGTGTGTTTTAATTGGTCCATTTGGGACTCGATATTGGCATGGCACTTACAATTATATCGGTTTGCTTTCACCAAATACTTAGTTAAATGAGAAGAGGGTGTTACAATTTATTTAACACAACTCCTAATTTTGTGAGATTTTCAATCAAATATGAATCTGGACAACAGGACTGATGGTCTAAAAATGGTGAGTTTCACAACATGGGAGTGAGTGATGATTGGAGTTGTGGTAGCACACTGGCTTGTGTTTCTTTATTCCATTACTTTGATTTGTAATTATTTTCTTTTGGTATGGACAATTAACACAGAAATAGTCTGCCATTAAACAGTATTATGACATTACCTCAATTAAGGTTGCTGGTACATTTCCATTAAGCTATGAAAGAAGAGAGTTCCCTATGTGGGAACCTACGTCCCCTGCACACTCTCTTACGGCCTAAGGTTGGGCAAATAATTGAGAATCTGTATCCTCCAAAAATAGAGGTTTCTTGAAAACCCTATGCTACTCTTAGTTAAGATAGGTAAAGTCAGTTAGTTATAACATAATAGCATTCTCTTGGTCAATTAAATTCATGAATATTCTGTAAACAGAGACATTCAATAGTCCATGGATTTCATCCAATTTTAATGTGAGGGATTGCCCAAAGCGTTTCGAGTTAAGACACTCTTCATCAGGGGCTTCATGTAAGAACTCTACAAAGAGAATTTAAACAACGATAACATCAGATAGTGGTCATACTTCATAACAATTTAGACAATCAAAACAAATTTCCATAAGGATAAACTAAATACAATGTCAGTGATCGACTCAACTTTATAATGATCAACTCTAGTTCCTTGGTATCAAGAGAATTTAAAGCATTCAAATACTGTAAACAACCTGGTAGAAATCATAGACCAAAGGGTTAATAACATATGTCAAAGATTGATGTCATTCAACAGTTTTCGCCTAGTGTTGCAGTGCCTGAACCCAAAATATACTGTATTCTACACTTATACGGAATAGTATCAAGTCATCATATTTATAATTTGCTAACCTTTAGGGTTTCAAAATAATGTGGCTGATAATTGATTGCACAGTTAATTAGAATAATGGTCTAATTTACCAATGCAAAAAGAAGAATGGACTACCTCAATGGTCTCTGGTGTATTGTGGTCTAAATTTGAGCCTTAAAAAATGAAATAAAAAAAGGCTTAGGTGAACCCCTAAGTTTTACCCAAGTGAGGGCTTGGTTATATTCCAATAAGTGACAGAATGAGTTGTCAAGAGGCCGTTGGTATTCTGTGTAAAGAAGAGAAGAAAATACAGAATTTACCTGGTGCTGCCTAGCATTAAAAAGCGGGGTGGACTGATAAATGTTCTACCTAAAATTAAAGGGGAGGCTTTTACCTGTCAGGTAACCAGAAGCAGTGAGCCAATTGAATAATTCAGTCCAAACGCTGTGTGTACCAGGGGTCGGGAATGGCTCCATGCCTAAAGAGTCCTCTACAAAGGAGAGAAATGTACCAATTGTAGTTGTTGTCTGAGTGTAAGACAATAAAGTAGTTATCGCTATTTGGGTCAACCATATAGTGACGGCCGAAGAGGTCTAAGTATTCTGTATCAAACTTTCTAAAAATAACAGTGGCACAGGATCTAAAAATGTCATCAATGTAGAGAACTGTGTGCCACATGCGTAGCATTCCTAAATAGAATAGAGGGCATCATGGCCCAGACTAGTCTCAGTTGTCAGAGGATAATATGTAAAATATAGCAGAATAAGTGAGAGGGTAACAACTTAATCAGCTGTCTAATTTGAAAAGTCAATGTGCTCTGGGATGCAAACGCATCTTATTCAATACAGAAGTGAAAACGTAAGCGGTAAACTTACAAATGTGGCCACAGTTGTAAGGCAAGTAACACCTCATGGAAGAGCAATACGAGCGCTGCCATGTACAGTAATAGGAGTTCAGTTGTCAGTCACAGATCTATAAAAATATGTACCAAGCGTACAGTCAGCCAGGAAAAGAACTGTAAAGTGAAGCTGCAGCGTACCCTTCTTAATGGTACTTACAGTGTGTGAAAGGTTTTCTCGTGCAGAAGCGGACTCGGGGACTCGCGTTCTCACGCCATGCAACAGGTCCCAATTGCGGTCATTTACCATGGTGCGACAACGCGAGCCTAGTGACGTGGCACGTTGACGTCACCACGCCGAACCGCGTGTGGCGTCATATGTCAACAAAGCAGGTTTTTTTGGCGAAAGAAAACCTTTATAGTATTTCTTACATTTCTTTCTCCAGAGGTAAATTGACGAAGAGGATGGTGTGTGCCCTAATTATGATGTTGAATATGGGCAAACTTACAAAATGCATCATAGAGATGTTAAAATGATGAGTGTGAATAAAGAGACTGCTTCTGTATGGTGAAAGAGTCAGGTAATTGAATGAAGTAAATCAACTCTTACAGGTAAGATATCTCGTGAAACCCAATAAATGGGCAATGGATCTAACAATTTAAATAAGGTGTATGTAAGTGCTGCTGCCGCTAACAGATGGCAGTGGAAGGCATATAATGCAATGTAGCTGCTAATTATGGCTATAGATAAAGTGGACCTGTCAATAGTGTTGCATCAACACCTACTGATTCAAGATATTCCCGCTATGGTGTGTCCAGTAACGGAAGTTGGGACAACTAGTAGACCACATTCTAGCACTATAAACGTAATGTCATAGTTGTCCATGTGTCAATTTAAGTTACCAAACCTTTGGTCTTTTGTCTACCATTGTGATTACAATCTTGCCAATGTATGTATGACCAACACCGTTGAAAAAAACGCACTCAAACAATGTAACAATATAACAATAATGTCTGTCTCTATGTGACTTCACATTCTTTAAGTCTTTTGTCTCCAGTTATGCAGTAATTGTAAATGCAAATGCAGTGAGCTTTCAAGTATAAATCCCTTGAATCATAAACAATTTAGTGAATTTATATTTTACATTTATACTTTGCCACTGTCTCAAAACGAGTGCCCATTCTAACGTCAGGGTCATACGGTTGGTTACTGTTGGGAGTGTATTGATTTGTACCCTGAAAAGGAGGGCTATAATGGTGACGCTTCTTAGAGAATCTAAAGAGCGGTTTGGTCATTATGTAGAAAAGCATGACGCTGCCAGGCAGTAGCTTACACTGAATTAATGTAGTCATAATTTGAGTTGATAGACTGTCACCATATGGATTTTTATTAGAGGAAGGGGCCTAGGTAGTAGTCTTCATTGATACTGTCTGGTGTCATCGCATCCAGCCTGTGGATCCAATATACTTCACGTTGTGATAGTCTTTTGGCTAAATTACCTCCTCTGGTTAAGGGGTGTAGTACCTCGAGTATAACCCATCTCATTTGGGCAATGATATGACGGTTCACATGAAAATGTGTGTAATCTGTTGATTTGTTGTTGGCTGTCCTTATATTGGACTTGTGCTCCGTCCATCGTTCCTTCGCTCTTCTTTTGGTTTTGCCCATGTAATACTTCCCACATGGGCACCTTAGTGCATAAATGATATTTTTTATATTACATGTGGCGTAGTCCTTCAAAGGAATTTTCTTTCCTGTGTTGGGGTGTCGGAAATAGTCTGCCATTAAAAAGTATTATGACATTGCTTCCATTAAGGTTACTGGTACATTTCCATTAAGCCACAGTTGACAGAGCTGTACATCGGAGGACAATGAAAAACTAATGGAGAAACGGTAAAAGAAATTGGTGGTACTCTCTATAAGGGGGGCAAGATGCACCTTCCCAGGACTATGCAAGGCCATATTTGATCACTCTCTCACTTAAGTTTCTGTTTTGTCATTATGTACTTTGACTACAATAGTGTGTTTTGAGGGGGTGCAGTTGCTGCCATAAGTTTGTCAGGGGGAAATGCTGTCTGGTTCTTGATGCATTGTAATGTAACCTTACTACTCTTCAATTTACATTATGATGGCTCAACCTTTTTCCAAATCTGGTGCCGGGCAAGCACCTCCGATGCTTCTCTTTAGTCATCCACTCCCCATCCCTTTTCTTCCCACTGCTCCCAAATGACACACTTGTTTCTCCAACCTGTTCATCGTCCATCAAATGCAACTCCAAATCTCCTCCTCCCTCTCGTCCCCCTTTGATTTTACACTAGGCCTCTGGACAGCATAATGTGTCTGCAATAAGAACTCTGTCAGGAACCACTATGGCTCCTGCATTCTCAATCTCTCTGTGATGGCAACAAAAACCTGGGCCAGCCTCCATGGCGCAGCTATGCTTTCAGCCTTTCATATAGATTGTGGAATATGTTCCGACTCACCTTCTTACTATGAGAGGGTGTAGAGTTTGCCACTGCATTATTAGGGTCACCAACCACTCATCTTCATCCCTGTGTCTTTCTCCCTGTTTCTTCTAAGACATTGTTGTTGAACATTTGTCACCAACACTTCCCACCTTCTCCCACTATGATGTTCATACTCCACCTCCATTGTACCCTCATCTCCTTTATCTTGTTGGCCTGGACTTCCTACTTCGACTTCCTCCCATGCTCATGGGAGATTTAAACCTCCTGAACATGACCAATGCTCACTAACTCACTCCTTTTCTGATCGCTGTCTGGTTGCCACCCACAGCCAACTTCAACACAACCTTATTAGCTCACATGACCCATCCCTTTCTTTTCCTCCACACTATTCCATCCTTGCACCACACCTACTGATATTGAACCCTTTCTCTCTTCTGCCAAAGGAACTGGCATCTTGAACTAGCTCACAATTATACTTCCTCGAGAACCTGTTGTACACCTTGGATCTTTCCAGAATGTTTGTTGGTGGATGGTCTTACGAATCGTGAAGAAATCTACACATAGTCTCCACAAACCTGCAAATTATTAACGTGTCTCCATTCTGCATGCTACTTTAAGATCCTTGAATATGTGATAGTCAACCTTATTATCACCTACTTGGAGGTAAACTATGTCCCCCCACTTCAATCCGGGATACATGGTAGGAAATCCACAGAATCAGCACTCACCCATGTCTCTAACAGCCTTACTGCTGCCACCCACCCCCTCCTTTCAATTAACCCAACAAACACTCACTGTTGAACTTCCATCCCCTCCCTTTTCCTTAGCCCTTCTAACTTTGACATACAGGACACTGCTTTGTGGGGTACAATTATCACCCCAACAGAAATCCCCTGCATCACAAAACTGCATTTTGGCATTCATCCAAAAATGGATGTGCTTTTATTTGCTAACCATATATGGGGCGAGATTTAAACGTAGCCACCCCAAGAATGGCAGCATAGTGTTTTCTTCCCATAAAGCCAGAGAAAATAACTTCAATTCAGAATGGCTGTGTATTTCTTTTCTGTCACTGCCAAACCTCCAGGCTGTACCAGAAAATGACCTGCATTCCAGATGGCATTGTACTGGTGTCTCTTTTCATTTCAAACAGCACAAAATGTGTTTTATTTAACATAGCCCTCCCTGTGAATTGCACCTTGATGCCATGAAATCAGGCAAGCCCTGTAGAACGGCATTGTTTTCCTTCAATAAAGTCCATGAAGAGCAGAGAATCGTGTTCCCACCTGCATGGCAAGGATTCACTTTGGAAATAAATCAACACACGCAAAGTACTTCAAAAGGAAAGCTATAGCATGGCTTTCTCTCTAGCTGTGTGTCAGTTACAAAGAAACTATTTGCAAGCATATTTCTGTGCCCAAGAAACTGACCTGATCTTTGAAAGCCTTTTAGAAAGCAAATGCAAAGAAAACCGCATCTTGTGAAATTCACATGTAGAAAATGAACATGGGTAAATCCTGTTTTTGCCAAGGAATGCCATTACTTGCACAGAATTAGTAGTATTTGTGTGGGGATGGGGTTTGGTTCTAATGTATGATATATTTATTTACAAAAAGACTTGGTCTCTATGAAGGAAAGAGAGAAAAAGAAAATAAAACTTTTGAAACCAGCAGAATTAGTTTGGCCTGGCAGGCACTTCAAAGGGACCAGCTCTCATGGGAAAGGAAGCCTCTCCACAGATATGAAAGGGCTGAGGTGTGGAAATTTGCAACCTTGTCAGACTGGCTGGCATTTCTACATCAGGGGACAATGGACCCAGGGCAACTAGCACTGTCCCAAAGAAGTGTGAATTCATTTGACACCCCTCATCAGCTTCCATTGCCTAGGATCAAAAGGTGGTATGGTAACCCTGTTCAGATTGACACTGAGGGGGCAGGTTGGATGTGGAGATTTGAATGACCGCCCATACAGTGACAAATGCCCTCCATAGACTGTAAAGAATTTATTAGATTAAAACATTTATTTCTATAACCTGAATAAGCAATAATGTGAGATTATGACAGTCTTAATGCAGTTTTTGGACAAGCAAAATAAGGTTGTGTGTCTTCCTAGCATATGGTGGACTGGAATGACCAAACAATTGTATTTCAGCATAAATCATAAATGGCGCAAACATGAAACTTGAGGAAAATCTGCCCAATGCTAGTCTGCATATATATAGCCAGTTGTAGAATTTTAGATGTTTTATTTCTCCTGAAAACCAAGAAATGATGCCCAAAGGATGAAGCAGCATCACACAAAATTGGTGTTTGAACCGGCATATTCCTTGTGAAAGATGCAAGCTGCCTATCTGATTTGTACAAGGGTGATTATTGTAAATATAAAGTTGTATTCCATAACTCCTTTTGTGAAAAATTAGGCTTGTGGGACAAAAGGAGTCATAAAATGTATACACCTAAAGGGAGGTCCTATCCATCAATCCAATCAGCTTGGAGGGAGGTGGTGTCATGTATAGCCTGGCCTATCGTAGTCAAGAGGTATGTCCAGATTACTTCCGCCCACATTGTAAATTCTCTGATGTCATTCTGTCTATATAAGAGCTATGCAGGGAGGCATACAGAGATTGAGAATTCACCCTGCAAGATTCCAAGACTTCAGAACCAGGTCCAGAGGTAGCTGATCCAGAACCACCTATCCAGGACCAGATTCATCCCAATAATTCAGGGAGAAAAGAGGAAAGTCTGCTGATACCTTACGGAGAATTCAGCAACCAGACCCTTTGCCCAGCTGAAGCCCTGCTGTCCACAGTGACCAGACACCTGTTGCCCAGCTGCTCCCAGAAAGGAGAGCCTAGCCACTGCCTAGTGACCAGACCCTTGATTCGCTGTCCAGAGACCCAGTTAGCTGTCCAAATTACCCAACTCAAGTGCATTTTGTAAGCATCACCCTCCCCAGTACCAAATAGTTGCATACTCTGCTCTGTTACCTTGCATTCTGTCCCAAATCCTATAAAAATCCCATAAGAACCTTAGTAATTTCCCAAATTGTCAGCATCCTCTGTTCATCCTGTCCTTAGAAGAATCTGTGTTAGTCTCCATGTGTTAGCATAATTCTTTTCAAATTATTTGAGCCATCTGTATAAGTCCTTAGTACCATTTTTGAGATAAAGTAATGCATTCCCCTATAAAGAGGAACGTGGTGCGAGTTGGTTAAAATTGCAAATTAACCTCCTTGCGTGCAGTGTCTTTTTTTTAAGAATCTAGCCATTAAATTATAGTGACAGTGGACCTATTATTGTATTATCAAAACCGATTTTGCCTGGGTAATTGCTTTCCTTGAACAATCTGATTACATTTCCTATAGAGAAATCCATACTGCCACCCCATAAGAGTCATCCTTTCACTTCATTATCCTCTCTGCAATGTGCCTTTGTTCTCCATCATAAGAACCGATTTCTGATTTTGACTGTTTAAGCTATTTTCTTAGCTGTTTTGCTTGTTTAAAGTCTGTGTAGTTAAAGAAATTGCAATTTTGCCACGTGTGATTTTTGCTGCATTGTTTTCCTTCCCAAAGTCAATATTCTCACCTGTGTTCATGTTGTTTTAGTACCTTGCCCAGTAGCTTGTACGCTTCCTTGCCTCTTTAGTACAGCCACACTAATTCCTGTCCTATCTATCCAACCGCAAATGTAAACCAACCTCTAATTATCCAGTGAACTCAGAGCGTGCCATTTTGCTCCTTTTTCAAGGTTTTCACATTCGTTTTGACCTCCCATTCTTAGATGGTAGATCATATTTAAAATCTGATTATTCCCTCTTGTTTCTGACTCCTTGCTGCTGCCTTCCATCCACACATAATTTAGTCAGCAGGTGTCCGGGGGAAGTGTTGCAGGGGGAGTGCATGACACAAGTACCATCCATAAGTGTGACAAAAAGTGATCTTGCTTCCATTCCTATCTACATTGATGTATCTGATGTCAGAAAGTTAAATTAATTGTATTATAAAATTTTGCTGTATATTATCACCACGCTGGTGATTGCTGCCCTAAATTTGATTTGTTTGATTTTAAAAATAAATAAATATTTAATTATAACACACTGGCCTGGTTCATGGTCCATTGCGACCCAGGGTGTTTTGTTAAGGGGGGTGTGAGACGGGTTGGGGCCCTTCTCAAAGCAGAATCTGAAATAAATAAAGTTAAATGTGTTTTTATTGTGCGCCACATCCCTTGCCAGTGGAAAGAGTCCTGGTTTGGACTGTGCCGTGTCTTAAATCCGTGACGCAGTGGTGGCTCGTTTGCCGGGATTGAGATAAGCGTTTCCACCCGTGACAGTTTAACACAGCAGACTAACCCAGAAAAGGTAGTGATACTTTTTGTGGTTAGAAAACTGTGTTACACTGTAAAAGCGCCATCCCAAACCTTAGACCTAAGTATCAGGCATGTGTGTAAAAATAAAGTTAAATTAACCCTGAACTAGACAGAAGCAGAGTACAGAGTTGTCCTTGTATAAATAATTTAATAAGGGAAGAACACTTTTCATAATGAGCGTTGTTGAGATCAACATGGCTAGGCAGTACCTTCTGTCCAAACTATTCATTAGAGAGGAATCGGTAGAGCAAGGTCAGGAGGCCTGGCTAGTAGACATGATGCAACAGGTAACCTCCATAAACATGGATTTGTGGCGGGACAGTGGCTCATTGCATCAAGCCCTGACTGAGTTTTATATGACTAAGAGTATCAAAGAAAAGCAGCTTAAGTTGGTCCAGCTTACTGCTTACATATATTTCCACCTGATAGTCATAGAAGAAAAGTATCGAGAAAGTGCAACCTTTGCGCAAAACCAGTCTGAGCTCTTAACCCAAATCCAGAGTGAATTAAAACAGGTAGGAGAACAATTACAAAAGAGCCAAAATTCTGAGGTAGAATTTGAAAACCCCATGAAGCGTCTCAAAAAAGAGTTGGTAGAACAGCAACTGACTAATTCAGAAAAGAAAACCCAACCAGCTACACTGAAAGGGGGGTGTCAGGAGAGGGTTGATTCCTTGAAAGAGAGCCAGGAAAAGTTAAAGCAACAAATAAAATACAATAGACTCTGCTTAGAGGACACTCTCCAAAAACAGATTGAGAAGTTGGACGATGAGAATAGTAAATTAATCATTAAAGAAGTCCATTCCCAAACAGAATTTGACCAGGAATGCCAGAAGTTAGTCGCTATAAAACAGAGGGATAATCTGACCGAACCGGTTGGCACCCTATATCAGGAAAAAGATGCCCTATACCAGGAAGTGTGCAAATTAAAAACAGACCTACAGAAAAGAGAGTCAGACTTCCAGGAACTGACTGAATTAAAAGAAGAATATGAACAATGATTGGAGCACACAAGACAAGTAGAAGGTAATCAAGAAGAGACCACCCAAGCCAGAAATGTGCAAAGTCAGGAGATGTATCTCCTGCAACAGAAATGGTCTCAGTGTTCCCAGGCAATACAAGCAGCACAAAAAGACAATGAGGCACTATGTGAGGAGAACAGTGGACTCCAGAGTCAGGTAGAAGCCCAAGAGAAGGTAATAGAGGTAAGTCAAGCCCTGATAGCTGAGCAAAAGTCTCAGGCCTTTGCCTACCGTCAGGAGATAGGGGCTGAGAAGGAGAAACTTGAGCTGTTAGAAAAAGAGTATGCTAAGCTGAATCAAAACTTGAGGGACCCCAAACAAGTAGAGAGGGACAGGGCCGCCCCTGATCACAGTGGGATGGCCTCTGTACAAAGGGCCTCAAACCCATTTACCACCTTGTATGCACAAGGCACTGCTGACTTCATGTCCACTGGTTCACAAGAACCAGGAATCGTGAGGCAGCCAGACTAAAGTAGGCGGAGCATGATTGAGCAGGCAGGCCACCGGCCATCAGAGAATTATGGACGGGCATCCCTGTACAGATTCAAAAATATTATGCCCAATATATCTGACCAGGAAGACTCCTATGACGAGAAAATCAGGGAGCTATACTTGAAGAAACATCACCTACAAAAGGGGCCATTTGGTTCGCTTTGCAGAAATAAAAGAACATTCATTGAGGCTCCAAAAGAGTATTCTGAAAACCTCCACCCAATCAGGACAGTGGGGGGAGATTCTACATCAACCCTGGAAGCAGTGAGGAGTCAGAAGACTACTCTCCTGTGCGAAAGAGGGACTCCAAGGGGAGGGACCCAGAGAGCCCAAGGCATAACGGAGGCGATGAGACTAGGCCCCACCATTCTGAGAGAAACTCACAAGTTCAAAGAATCAGGGAGCACCTAGAAGATAAAGAGGGGACCTCCAAATAGTAGCAGCTCTGAGTCTGAGGGTGAATGGACTCGGGTGAAGCGGCACAAGAATGCTAACAAGTGAAAGAGAGCTCTGGGGAAAGACCCCGTTAAACAGATTAAAACTATTAGGAGTTTCATGACTTTGTACCACAAGAATGCCAAATATTCTATCTGGGAGCAATGAACATATGATGACCTATTTTGACATAAAAAATAATCGAAATTGCATAGAGTTCACCAAATGGACATTCTCTCCAGAGTATTCCAGCTTCTTTGCTGGGCTGGAAGACCAGAACCATTCAAGGTGGTCCACCTTTAAACTGGCCATCTTGAATCACTTCTCCATACACAGACACCCCCAGGAGGCCCGTAAAGCAGCCTACAACCTGCAGTGTGGAGAGGATCAGGTCCCAAGAGAATTTGTGCAGGAGCTAAAACAGTCATTTGCGCAAACCACTATGCGGGTGTGCACGAATAGTAGGGAGTTTAGAAATACCTATTTTCATGCACTCCCAAAATATATTATGGCACAACTGGTAAGAGATTTCCATGATGACAGGACCCTGGACTGAGTAATGGAGCAGGCTACCTGGATCTATGAGGTCCAAAAACCTATAGAAAACAGAAATACAACTAAAAACCCCAAACCAACCAACACCCCTGCTGCTGCCAAAGTGGCGGAGGTGAAGGTTGCCCGCATTTTGGACCTAGAAATGGGGGGGCCTAAAAGTACACCTTCCCAAAACCAGCCAAATCAGAGGCAAAGAAGACCCTCTGATCAATCACAAGCAGGTGGTAGTCGGGCAGAGTACCTCACAAATGTGCCTCCTAACTCTGCCAATAACATCAGCCCTAGGTACAAGGGCAACAGACCCATCTTGAGGTACGTGTGGACTCCCCGGCCCAAGCGGGGGATCCAATCAGTGGAGTACTGCCCCAGGAAACTTCCCTCCTAACCTCCCTCAGGAGTGCAGTAATCCTGCTCCCCGATCCCCCACCACCCTCCAGCCTATTTCTGCAGGAGTCTGTCCTGATACATTCTGGTTTCACCATTACCGTCTTGTGGCCAATGCTGGATTTGACTTTTATGGACTTCATTGATTCACGGTGCGTCACCCTTTCTCATAGTGGCCCTGAATCATGCTGTTCCCATCTTCATCTTGTATCCAGGTTCGCAACATTATGTGTTACTACTGACTTCTGCAATTGTATTTGCTCTCCCCTCTTGCTTCTCCACTCTTTTAGACTGCTTACTCTCCCTTTCTCCCTTTTCCTATCTCCTCCCCTCCTCCCCTTACTTTCTTCTATGCACTTACTCTCTCAGAATTGTCCCTGGACCTAGTATGATAGCAACCTCGTTGGTCTCGTCCCTCCTCCACTTACTTGTCTGCCCCCCATTCCAGCACTATCTGAAATGTCGTCAGGCCTAGTAGGATAGTTGCTTTTTTGTTCCTCTCCTCCCTTTCTGCACCCCTCTCCCTCACCTTTTGTTTCTCCGGGTCTACCAGAAATGTCGTCAGGCATAGTACGGTAGCCGCCTGTCTGTTTCCATTTTCTTCCCACTCTGCCCTCCCTTCCACAGCTATGTTTTCGCTCTTGCACTATCTGAAATGTCGTCAGGCCGAGTATGATACTTAATTTCACATCCTTACTGTTCATGGCCTGTAAGAATGTCATTGTATTTTCCCTTGTTCCCTCGCTTGCCTTGAAGCGCTTTGAAACACATTGTTTATAGGCGCTATATAAATAAACTATATTATCATATCCCCACAAACCCTGGGTTAAGTTTGTCTCCCGGGAACCTTCAATACCCCAACATGCAGGACAACTCTCCTTACTCTTCCCCGCTTTCAGGCGTCTAGGCCACCCAATGCGGGAGTGGAGAGACCAAGGGTGGTGGGCTACCAGGGGAATCCACAGTACCCGAGTTACTCCGGGACAAGGGATGGTTACCCTTCCCGAGAACAACCTAGATCCGATCCAAGACCCCTGTACCAGCCGGAGAAGGTGTCCCAACTGTAGTGCCAGGTCCAGAACCTAACTCAGGATCTGAGTCGCATGTTAAGGGCTCAGCAGAACCCTCAGATGAACATGGCAGCTCAGAATACATCAAACCAAGGGTCTGGCACCCCGGAACAATGACTGGGAGAGAACCTCGATAACCCACCTGTCGGGGGGAAATTCTGCCGGGGTCGGCCGGGCCGTCCGCAGACCTCCGGGCAGGGAGGCCCCAACTCCTCCCGTGTATATCTCGGATCGAGACAGAGTATGAGGCACACACAAGGAGCAAGGCAACTTCTGCTGTTTATTATGCAAACGGCAGGGATGGGTCAAGGAGCGCACGCGTTCGTCCTGACACACACAATCGTGGGGCTCGCAGGCCCTTTTTACTGTATTATGACGCGCTACTTGCGTCACGTCAAAAAGTTAGCAAAAAACCTATCGCCACTCTTAATTGGTTGCTCGAGTGGTAGGGTTAGTATAGTACACATATAGAGAATGATATTAGTGGACAAGGTGTAGTCAGGTGGTATATCTGGGTTGTCCCTACAATTAGATACATAAGAATTGTTACATGAAGACTCCTGAGGATTGGCTAATGTTACTGACGTCTGAGATGAGAGCCCCATGTTCTGATTGGTGCACCCGTGAGCTTCCCAGCCTGGGACCACCGTTGTTCCCAGCTCTCGGTGTACCTGTGATTGCAACAATGTTTCAATATGGGTACGTGCAGACAATGTGAGGATTTATTCATAGGTGGAAGGCTGACCGCTCCCACTGTAGCAGATGTCCATTGAGCCTTTCAAGTGTATTGGCCTGTGTCTCGTAGCGAGGGACCCAGACGCCTTTTTCCTCCTGGGCTTTGGCATCTCGTCAAGTTCGGCTTGGTCACGTGGGGAGGGACCGTGAAAGAGGCAGAATTCTGCACAATTAATATTGCTTTTTCTACTGCGCGTCTGGTTTAATTTGCCGGCGTGACTTTAACGTTGGTGCGCGGGGTGTGAGGTTGCAACATCGTGCCTTTGATGATGTGTTCTTGGACTGTGAGTTGCAACATTACGACCTTGGCTGGTTGCTCCACTGGGTTCTTTCTGCAGGATCAGCAACCTAACTCGTGCTTTGCTAATGTCCACGGGAGCTCTTGGTTGAGGCCTACTTGGGCCTGGTGCATAATTAGTCCGTTTGGTGCATAGGTGCTTTTAGGTTATAATAGCATATATTTCCATGACCAATATCGTGTTTCCAGTATATCTCTATGGTGGTAATGGTTTCAAGAGAAGCGTGAGCAAGCGTTATAAATGAGTTCATGATGCGTCTTGCGTTTCTGCATTCTGAAAGCCTATATAAAAATAATAAAGATGCACGTCCGTGAATATGCCTGTCGCCTACGTCAGAGCACTGAGTATGTTCTTCGTGTAGATTGGTGTGGAAATGTTCAGTGTGTATATTTGTACAGAAGTGCTTCCCGTTGTCTAGGTCGTCATGGCATCTCTAACGACGTGTGGATTTTAGTCTAGCTGATCCGAACCGCAGGTGTCGGCATGGCCAGTGCGGGCTGTTGGGCAGGCAGATGGACACATCCGTATGTTCCTGTACCAGGGTATTTGGTCGTCTGGTAAATGGACAAACTCTTCTCGTGGCGGGTGTCTGGGCCGTGATCCTCTAGGCCAAGCGCGAGAGGTGAAGGACGGGAGCCTGGTTTTCCATTCTCCCACTTCAGTCCCCCCTCTGGTCGACTTGTCGACCACAAACATATCCTTCTCGTTATCTCCTCTTACTCTCCATATCTTAGTTATCCCTCCGAGGTGTCCATAATGGTTTACATGATCTTCAAATGACCAATACATATATTCACATGTTCCTCCAGGAGTACAGTATACCCATCTTCCTATGTAGCTCCTGGGGTTCCTTGGGTTCTCGATCTTCACTGATGGTGGGTCTAGATGGTTGGTGATGATTTGGGTGCGCAGCTTCTCCCTCTCTTGTATTATCACCCCTGTATGCTGGCCATCATCTGCTGGCATCAAGGGGTGCATTCCCACCATTTCCAGCAACTCGTCAGTCGTGCGTGCCTTCCGGGCTTTCCAAAATCTAATTATGATCAGAGTAGCTCCAGCCAAAATAGTACACCCCACTATTATTTTCAGTCCATCTGACAGCCAAGATGGCATCCATGACCATAATAGTGAAAACCAGCTCTTATCCTTGTTTACACCGTTACTCTCGTCCATCATTTTGGAGTGCATCTGGGCCAATTGTGATACTGCTTCTGTCAGTGTACCATTGTCAGCATCATTGGCAGGTATGAACGTGCAGCAAGATTGTCCTATCTTTGCACAAACTCCTCCTTCCATTGCTGTGAGAAGGTCCAGTACATATCTGTTCTGTAGTGCTACCATCCTTACAGCTCGCAGCTCCTCTTTAATTGCGTTGAACCCATTTACAGTTGAATTGATGGTCATCATTAGTTCCCATCTGGTTATTTGGAGCCATTTCGCGTTTGCGTATGCTTGCAGTCCCGGATGTATTATTGAGGAGAAAAACATTGCTGCTCTGCTGAATAGTCTGTGTTCTGGCGGTATTGACGTTAGTTCCGTTTCTGACCTTCCCCACAGGTAATTTCCTGTCACTGGCTCTCCTTGTCGTTTTCTCCTATTTAGGACAGTATCTTCGCTGTTGGTCTTGTTCTCTTGCTCCTTCCGGAGTGGTGCAGATCTCTTTCGTCTCTTATCCCCTTCGTCCATTTTAGGAAATTTTGCCACATTGACATGCTTCTTAGGTACCACTAGTGATGGTACATTGACGTGTACTATTGTGCACACACCATTCCACAGGGGAGGCAGTGTATGATATGCCTTTTCTCCACAGGCCCAATAATGGTCCATTATTACTGCTGTTCCCGCTCCCCCCTCAGGTAACTCCATCACGCTTGCACAATTGGTGTTATATCCTACGTCCACCTCTCCTTTATGCTGGTAGCATACTTTGGGCGCAGTCAATGGTAGTATTGTTATTGGGTCTTCATCTTCTTCTACCCACGTGAGCATTGGTACGTACTTGATCCACGTCGTCCAACATCGATGATTGTGTGTCTCGATGGTTGAGATAGTTTCTTTTGTTACCATGTTGCTGCCAATTACTCCTATCTCCCAGCTGTTGTCCAGATACACCTTTCCTGTTATCGTCAGTAGCGGCCTTTCCCAGCATCCTTGTTTACCCGGAACTTCAGTGGCGTACCAATCACATGGTAGATACTGCAGTGTTACCTTCTTTGTTTCTCCTTTTGCAGGGCCACTTGTTATGTATTTGAATGCTTCAGCATGTAAACTGGTCTTGTGGTAACTCAGATAGGTCTTAAGGAAGTTGTTTTCATATGGGTATGAGTCTCGTGTTTTCCATGTCATGTGCACTACTGTTCCTTGAAATCTTCCTTTCGTTTGGAACAGGGCCAAATATATTATGCACTGTGCTGTCTTTCCATCTATTTCAGTGGCAACAAATGTTCGTGAAGCGCTCATGGCGTATGGTATTAATGAGCAAACGTAACAGCTATCCTCAGTTGTCTGCTTACCAATGCGGGTCATGTGCTGGTACCATATGTTGTTTGTGACGTGTGCTGAATCTTGTACATAATTATCAATACCTTTATTGTCAGAGTATGTGCTGCGTTTAACTCTATTTAGCTTGGGTGCAATATTACTATTACCACCTGACGTAACACCTGTTGCAGCAGGGAACGGGGGTATATTAGGTTTGGGTGCAGCAATAAAATGGATAGCATAGCTGTACTGCCAGACAGAGGCAGCCAAGAACCCGGTGATCATAAAAATCCCTATTATTTTTATTACATATGCTAATTTCACCGGCATTTTGCTCTTACCTTGCTGCAGTCCTGGCAGCGTATTCTTGTGACGTTAAAGTTGCCCGCCTAAAAATTCTCAAAAGTGCTCGTTATTGAATGTTAGTTTTGTTTCTTTAAGCTCTCCCTATCAAGTAGTCATTCAGTGCCCAGGTGAAGAGCTGCTCCCACGCTACCCTAAGTGATCGGTCTCTTAGGACCGGCAAGTATGGGCGGAGGTGGGGCATGTAATTTTCTATGGCCAGGAGGAAGGCTGTGTAGTAGACACGTACCCTTCTCCTTTTTAAATATGTTGGCCTTTTTATTTCGTATACAAATTGGTGTGACAATTCTTCTGGGTAGTTATCGTCTGGCAGCACCATCTACGCCTGCACACTGAATTCGTTAATTAGCTTTTCTTACAATACAATAGTACGCAGTTCCTGTATGTGCGAGAGAAAAAGAGAACATTCACGTGTTTACATGTGTATTGGTGCAAGGAAAGTCCTTCAGTTTTAATTACAATTGTACTTAGCAGTCAATGGGGGGGGGTTTTCTCAACTGGCGGGATTGTTTTTACTCTTTGAGCGTGTGACCATAGGGTGGGCAGTATGGGGATCACCCTTTTCTTCGTCAGTTATTGTCTCCAAGGGAACAATTGGGTCGTCGTCTGTGATGGAACTTTCTTCCGCTGTCGGAGATGTTGTTACTGTCCTTCCAATGGACCTGTCGTTGGCGCTGGGGCGGGTCTGCAGTTTGTAGATTTTTACGTCATGTAGGTGGTTCCAGGCACGCTTATCCTTTAGTTTTACTGCTCTTGTTGATACGTCCTCTACCAGATGGGGGCCAGTGAACCTCTTCTGGTTCCACTTTCTATTGAAATTGCGAAGTAGTACGTGGTCACCTTTGGCAAGTTTGCACAAGTTCTCCTTTCCCAATTCTGTATTTTCGTCTTTTTCTTGGTTGCTGGTAGACCCGCCCCGTGTGCGCTCGAGCTGTTGAGACACAAACACGACACTAGTAATCAAAGAAGACACATATTGATACATTTCATCACCTAACACATTTGCTGAACTTTCGTGGTCGGTGAATGCCCTTGACGTTGGTGTTAGGGGAAGGCGCATTTGGCGTCCAGTAACCACTTCGTGTGGGGTGAGGTGGTGGTCGGACCCTGGCCTGTTTCTAAGTTCAAACAGTGCTAACGGAAGGCAATACAACCAACTTTTCTTTGTTGTTTGTTGTATTTTAGCAATTGCCTCCTTCAATAAGCCATTCAGGCGTTCACATACACCATTAGCCTGTGGGTGGTATGCACATGCAAATTTGTGTTTAATGTTCAGCAGGGATGTGATATGCTGGAACATTTCGTTTGCGAAATGGGGGCCATTGTCTGATCTTAACACCTCGCACACTCCCCACCTGGGGAAGACCTCCCTTACTATGAATTTGGCTGCTCTAAACGCATCAGGGTGTGAACAGGGCCCTGCTTCAATCCACCTAGAAAATGGGCATACTACTACAATCATATACCTATTACCTTGACATATGTTGATCATATCAACATAGTCAATGTGAAGGTGTCGAAAAGGTCCTTCTGGCCGGGGTATAGTACCTCTTATCACTTTTAAAGTATGACCGGCCGTAAACTGTTGACATGTGAGGCAATTACTGATAAAATTTGACACATGAGAGGTTAACTCGGGACAAAACCAATCTTCTCTAATTCGTGCTGCAATTATTTCCTTGCCTGTATGGGCAGGGTGATGTAATTGGCTTAGGGCGGTATTTAACAGTGCCAACGGTATTACAACTTTCCCAGTGCCACCCTGGCGCCATAGTGCGTCAGTTGGTGACATTGTGCATCCTCTTTTCACCCATACTTCTTTTTCGGCCATTGGAGCAGCCGCTTGTAGTTCCATAATCTGTGTGGCTGGGAGATGGGTGTACCCTTCTCTTATTAACATCTCCCTAGCTATTCCCCTCCCTCTCCCTCTCTGTGAGTCTGTAGGGTTCCATATCTCACCAAAATATGCAGCATATTTCGCATGTGCGTCTGCTGCTGCATTTCCCTTTGAAACGTAGTCTTCTCCATTTGTGTGTGCGGTGCATTTTACCAGGGCTAGTTCTTGGGGGTCGTTTATTACTTCAATTAGTTCAGCCAACAAGAGGGCATGTTGTACTGGAGTGCCATCAGCTCTCCTAAACCCTCTTCTTCTCCATTTTGATAGCCCTGAGTGGACAGTTGATGTAACATATGCACTGTCAGAATATATAGTTACTCTTTTATTAAAACTTTCCTTTAATGCCAATATTAGTGCAACCAGTTCCGCGGCTTGAGCAGAGTAATGCTGTGGTAATTGTACACACTTCATAGCCACACACACCGGCGCCTCCATCATTTTTACTACTGCTGCCCCAGTCCTCCTTATCCCATCTCCTTGATCAATAGTTGATGACCCATCAATAAACAAAAGCTCACCTCCCTCTAGTGCGTTTTCTTCAACTTTCCTAGTACATGAGTACATCTCAGTTACTTGGGTGCAGTCGTGGGCGTAATCTCCCTCTTCAATTACTTCTGCTAGGAACCTTGCAGGGTTAACCGTGCTACATCTAACAATTGCTAGTTCAGCTTTGGACAAAATAATCTCATAACCTGATGCCCTCTGTGTCGTTAGTGTGGACTTAGGTTTATTCAATATCGCAAATAGTGCATGTTCCACAAATAGTGTAGTTGGACACCCCATAGTTATTGCTGATGCTTTTTCTACTGCAAAAGCAGCTGCAGCAAGACCTTGTTCACAAGAGAAGTGGCCTAACATTATAGGGTCTAAGTGACCGCTGTAAAATGCTACTGGTTTATAGCCCATGCTAGTTTTTTGGGCCAACACTGCTTTCATCACTGCTGAGTCGCAATGTGAAAATATGAAAAAGCGCCGCTCATAGTCTGGGGATGCCAGTACTGGAGCAGTTGATATTGCGTCTTTTAACTCGTCAAATGCCTCCCTCATTTCCATAGTCCACCCCAACTTTTTCTCCCCTTTATTTGCTTCCTTCAAACCCTCAAGCAGGGGTCCTATGTATGAGCTGTAATCAAATACCCATGCTCTACAGTAGTTGCACAGCCCCAGAAATTGCTGTAGTTCTCTCACAGTCTGTGGCACGGGAGTGCTTGAGATTGCCTGTGCTCTTTGTGGTGCAATCCTTCTTCCATGTTGAGATATCAGTTGTCCAATGTAAAGTACCTGTTCCTGACAGTATTGTATCTTTTCCATGTCTACCTTATACCCCTTTTCAGCCAATATTGTCAACATTTTTAAGGAGTCCTCTCTACATTTACTTTCGTTTGTACTGCAAATTATTATGTCATCCACATACTGTAACACTGTGCTTTCCACCTCAACGTTACCCAAATCCATCTGTATTACTCTATTGAAAATTGAGGGTGATTCACAATACCCCTGTGGTAATCTGGTATGTTTCCACTTTGTATTTCGGTAAGTAAAGCTTGTCAAATCTTGTGAGTCTGGGTGTAATGGTATTGAGAAAAAAGCATTTTTAAGGTCAATCACTGTAAATCGTGATGCTTCTGCTGGAATGCCACACAATATTGTGGCCGGATTTGCTGTTACTGGATACTCTGCTTCTACTATGTTGTTCAAGGGTCTGAGGTCCTGTATGAAGCGCCAAGACCCCCCTTTAGCCTTGCGCACCGGGTACACAGCTGTGTTACATGGTGATTCTGAGGGGACCAATATGCCATTGTTTATAAGGGCCGTTATGGTTTCATATATGCCCTCATCTGCCTCTTTTGACAATGGGTACTGTTTCACTCTTGGTAGTATGGCACCCTTTTTCAATTTTATCCTTACACCTCCTATGCTTTTTATGCATCCCACGTCATAAGGGCTAATAGTCCATAATGATTTGGGCACCTTTGACATATCTTCCTTAAAAAATGGGACTGGGGTGCCTGCGGGTGCCTCAAGTGCCATTGCAATTTTCTGTGCTACTTGTTTGTGAGCCACTCTTAGCCATATTTCTACACTCATCATGAACACCATTTCACCTTCCTCCTTTTCTTCTGAAAACAGCTCTTCATCTGACACCTGGGTCAGCCTACATCCTTCTGCTAGTGCTATCACCGCCCTCCATGCTCTCCCTTCTTTATCTTGGGCGTGCACAGCAACATAATCAGCTGTTGCAATAATGCTCTCAATGTCCACTCCAAACACCTTCCCTTCCTGTTCATTAGCTGGTGTTTCTGGTCGGAATAGATAGGCTGCTGGTCTCCTCCATATTTTCCCTCCTATCCCTGGCATCCATGCAAATGCCATGTCTGTTCCATACTGGAATAGCTCGCCATCGACTGGCTCTGCCCTAATCGCTATTTGTCCACAGTATGCTTGCAAAATCTGTCGTGCTGTGAGCATGTTAATCCCTGGAGTAGAGCAAATTATGCCATCCTCTGTAAAGGAGATCGTCATATTCAATCTGTTCATTATGTCTCTCCCCAGTATATTTACTGGTGAGGCACTATAATACAAAAGTGGGACTGACAGATCATGATCTCCAATAGATAAGGGAACGTTATCAGTAAATGGAACCAACCCTTTAGCCCCAGAAAATCCTTGGGTGTTCATGGCTTCGCCTGACATCTTAAATTTACCTTCCCTTATGCAAGACCGGGTTGCCCCGGTGTCAACAAGGAATGATAATTTTTTGTCACCTATCGTTACCTCTATGCGTGGCTCCTCCGCACTATTAGGTGTTATTGACAGGATGGGACACACCAAGGCCGTCTGTGGGCTGACCTATTGGGGGTATAATGATTGGCCATTCCCTGTGTAAGGGTTGTGTCCCAACACCGTCACCCCACCCAATTGTGTTCGTTCGGTTTGGGGTGGTGGTTGTATTAACGCCACTTGTTGTTGTGGCGGCGTCAGTTGCTGTGTTATTTGTTGTTGTGGCAGTGAATAGGTTTGTGGCTGTCGTGTTTGTTGTTGTTGGTCACTCCTTTGTTGTGACATCTGCTGTTGGTGTATGTCCTGCTGTTCTTGTGAGGTCCTAGGTTGTGCTTGTTCATTCCATGCTGGTGTTCCTGGCCTGACCCTACATGTACGTGACATGTGTCCTAATAGTCCGCAGCTCCAACACACGGGTGGTTCCCTGTTTTGCCATGGGAAGCTCCCTGTGTTGTCCTGGTATACGGGTTGCCCTGTGGGGTAGTAATTTCTGATTCCCCCAGCCTGTTGCTGGGTATTATATCCATATCCTCTCCCCCTCATAAACCCTCCTCTCCCTCTGTTATAGCTATAATACCCAGTTCCTTGCATTGGGTACCCTCCTCCCATGTTTGGTGCGTGTAATTGCAGAGGCGGCACTTGCTGTATTACACCTTGTGGAGGCGCTATTTGAGCTGGATCTTGTGCAGCCACTACTTGCGTTGGGCTTTGGGCCATTGGTGTGGGCGTAGTTATTAGTGCCCCTTCCATTGTATATTTAGTAAGTTTTTTCTGTACTAATTTGGCCTCTTCTGTTTTCCTGTCCTCCTCCTTTTGTTTCATTTTTCCTTGCCATGTCCTGCAGTGATGTACTATAGTCAGTTGTATTTCTGGCCATGGTTTTGCTTCCATTCCCACTACTTGCTTTAGTTGTTTCTGAACTCCTTCTGGGAGCCCTTGTACTAGTATATGATAAAATATGGCTGGTGTTTTGTCCCATTGTTCTCTAGTTTCCATGCGCCACTTCTCTTGAATATCCTGGATATAATCAACAGGATCCTCATTTTCACCCATCTTACGGGAAGTAATGGCTCCTATGTCTGATGTGTCTGGGTACTGTACTCTCAGTGCCTGCCATAGCGCATGTCTGCAGTTTGCAAATGGTGCGCCATCATGCGATGTGTTTGTTATTGTTACCCCATGGAATCCCGCTCTTTTCCAAATGTCATCCGCTCTGTCCCCTAATATTGATATTAACAGGCCCTTCACATCTCCTACTGCTAGCTTCTGTCCTGCGGTGTGTTTTTCCATTTCATATATCCACTTACCCGCACCTCCACTTAATGATGGGAGCCTACATTTTATATTTTCCTTATCCGTATGTTTCCAGGGTACATACTGTGGTCTAACCCCTCCTCTCTCCAGCAGTGGCATTACATTCTGTCTTGTGTCACCCTTTATGCTCCATGATATTGAGTCTTCACACCCCTCCTCTTCCCCCATTTCTTTTACTACTTCAAATTCTTCCTTACTACCTTTGCCCCTACCTCCCTCTTCTTCCTTTCCCCTTCTTTCATCATTCCCTGTGTTCAATATGGGTATGTTTATTTGTCTGTCTTGCCTGCGACTAGGGAGGTCCCTAAGCCGACATGCATAAGGTGTAAGTTCGTTCATGAAGGGCGCGAGCTTTATTCTGTGCAGAGAGCGTGCGGCGGTTGAACATGTAGGTAGCGACGTGGGAGGGCGGCGTGATGGGGATGTGGGTGGCGTGGTTTCATTGGTTAGTGTTTCCCCTATTCTTTTCGTTTCCTCCTTACTTCTCTCCAGCTCCCCCCATCTTCTACTTATCCAGGGCGAATCTATGTTCGTTCTAGTGAGGTACAGTTTACCTAAGCTTTCCCTTTCACTCTTTCTCCCATCCTTCTCCACTCCTTCTTCCTCCTCACTGCAAAAATCACTCATAAATGGCACCCCCCACTCTGCCTTTTTTCCTTTTATTGTTACTGTTTTCAAATCTATTAGGTCTCTTTCTCCTCTTTCGCTGTTACCAACTGTCCCCCCTAGTGCTGATGTCGTTGCTACCTCCCTGCTTTTATATACATCTCCCCATCTTTCACTCTCCCTACCCCACCCTTCTCTTCCTTCTTCACTTCTCTCCTCCATTTCCCTACTATTTTCCTCCCTTTTCCTTTTTAATTCCTCCATTACTTCGTTGCTCATCTGTTCCAATATCCTTTCATCCTCTCTCTTCCTTTCCCATTTCACCCTTTCTCTTTCTACTATACTCTCTATTACCTTCCCCTCTTCATATTTTTTAGCTGTCTCAGATATTATCCTCTTTCTCCATATTTCCATTTCTTTTTCCTTTTCTTCTTCTTCCTTCTTCTTCTCTCTCAGCACTACTCTTGATACCCTATCTGCTGCTGCTTTTACCCTTTCAGTTTCTCTCTTTTGCTCCTCACTTCGTTCCCTTAATCTTTCCAATTCGTCCTTACCTTCTTTCCTTTTCCTCACTCTCTCTTTTTCCTCCCTCTCAAGTTGTTTGATCAGTTCATTCTGCTCATCCCTTAGTTTTGCTAATCTTTCCTCCAAAATCTCTTCCTTCTGCCGTAGTAGCTCCTCTCCCCTCATTTCACTCTCTCTGGCATCATCCTCGTTTGTTCTCCTTACCGCCTCCCTTTCTTCTCCAGTTAGTGAGCCTCGTAATTTCAACAATATCTGTGCAGCTACCCACTCATCGTTTCCTATCTCTACAGTCTGTTCTTCTCTAATCCTCCCTTCCCCCATTGGTATCTTCCCATGAGCCACATATGGTGGAGGGCTGTATGCCGGGTTTGAGTATCCTTCAGCCGCCCTTAACTGTCCTTCTATTTCTCCTAATTCTCTTAAAGGGTACAACCCTCCTCCCTCTGTTTTCACTCCCGATGTTATAGGTATCTCATTGCTCGGTTCCTTTTTTATGTCGTCTGATTTATCAACCTTTTCTCCTCCCTGTCTTTCGTTCCCCGTATTCTTTGTGTTGTCGCACTCCTTTTCCCCACCCGTTCCTTCTTTCTTAATCTCCTTTTCTTCCGGTGTTTCCCCCATAGTGAACATTCCATTTGGTCCTGGTCGAGACCCCTGGAACATCCTCCATAAGTTAAACACCTCCACGTGGTTTGCCAACTTCTTCCCCTTGTATGTATTGTGCAGATGGTTCAGTAGTGAATGTTGGGCATATGGATCGAAACTACCATTAGGCGGCCATGGTGTTAACATTTTGTTGTCTGTCCCCTGGGTCCACTCTATGCTGTACTTAATTAACTTCTCCCTGTGTGGTGGCAGTGTGGTGCATATGTGCTGTAGTGGGGTAGTGAGGGTGTTTCCCCACCCTCCCGACCCTCTCCCGTATGACATGGTTGCACTCCCCTTGTTACTCTTCCCCTTACTAGCAGTTTACAATATACAACCTTGTATTGCTTACCTCGCCCCGCAAGTGTGGGGACTTACGACAATCCTTTGACAAATTATGCAATAATAATAAATATGATGTTATATTATATTCCTTCCCCTACGGCCCCCTACGGCCGAAGCGCACGCAGCCCCCTGCGGCTGCGTACCCCTTACGACGATCTTATACAGTCGTCCTGTTTCTTCGTTCTCCTCCCCCTTTTACACTTGCCGTGGCCGGCGTTCTCCGTGCGCAGCCACGCCCCTTTCCCCTTCTTCTTTCGACCCACTGGTTTATATTTTATCTCCGTATCAGCTCCTTTATCATGCTTCTCTTCCCCACCACTCTCAAACCCAAGGTTCCTTGTGCTCGCGATATCCTATTAAATCCCTACTGGTGACGTCACCGATTTCTTCGAGCTACTGGTATATTCGTGTTATGTTCTTTAAATTTAAAATACACTTGCAATCTACCCCGCTAACCCTACAGCTGTCTTCCTGTCTCTCCTGGAACAAGGTAATCTCATCAATACTATAACCGGACTGCGCACGCTGCGTCGCCTCGCGTGTGATACGCCCCTCAACAGGAGGGCTTAACCAGCCAATTATCTTCCGTTTTGGGCAACTACGTAACTAGCCACCGCCCACAGGGAAACGTCATCTACCTATCGAGTTTCTTGCTCGAACAATAGGGAACCTCATCTACTCATTGAATAATAAATGTCAAATCGTAGGAAACCACACACCCACCCTCACACGTAGTCGCGATTTAGGCCAATCAGTGTCTTACGAGCGGCTGCACGTGATGTTTTCGTGCCCCGCCCCCCTTTTTCGCGTAACGTTAGCTCACTGTTACGAGCGGCTGCACGAGATGTTTTCGTGCCCCGCCCCCCTCTTTCGCGTAACGTTAGCTCACTGTTACGAGCGGCTGCACGTGATGTTTTCGTGCCCCGCCCCCCTCTTTCGCGTAACGTTAGCTGCCTGCTCTCGCACTTGTTTCGCTACCATTCATTCCATTAGCAACACTCAGTTAAACCTTCGCCGCTTTACAATACCTCCCTCCTCCCTTATTTACTTCCTCCCCCTCCCTCACAATTTCGCATTGCTTGTTGTGCGTGTCATGCTCACCAAGTTCTCTCGATGCAGGGCCGCTCGACTGCGTGCACCCCTCCAAGCGGCTCGCCACCTCCCCTCGTCTGGACCACATCTGGACACTCGCCGACCGCGGGCGGGATACTTCTCAACCGGCTCCCGAGGGCCAATATCCGGATTGCGCTGTCCGGTCCTCTCGCAGCTCCGCGATGGTCCTGTAGTCCTCAGAAGGGGGCAACGGCAGAGGGGGCCGCGCCGCCGGGCCTCCTCGCAGCGGGAGTGCCTGGAAAAATTAAAAATAAAAGTCGATCTTAAACAGATCTCAGCAGTGCCTCCAACTTGTCGGGGGGAAATTCTGCCGGGGTCGGCCGGGCCGTCCGCAGACCTCCGGGCAGGGAGGCCCCAACTCCTCCCGTGTATATCTCGGATCGAGACAGAGTATGAGGCACACACAAGGAGCAAGGCAACTTCTGCTGTTTATTATGCAAACGGCAGGGATGGGTCAAGGAGCGCACGCGTTCGTCCTGACACACACAATCGTGGGGCTCGCAGGCCCTTTTTACTGTATTATGACGCGCTACTTGCGTCACGTCAAAAAGTTAGCAAAAAACCTATCGCCACTCTTAATTGGTTGCTCGAGTGGTAGGGTTAGTATAGTACACATATAGAGAATGATATTAGTGGACAAGGTGTAGTCAGGTGGTATATCTGGGTTGTCCCTACAATTAGATACATAAGAATTGTTACATGAAGACTCCTGAGGATTGGCTAATGTTACTGACGTCTGAGATGAGAGCCCCATGTTCTGATTGGTGCACCCGTGAGCTTCCCAGCCTGGGACCACCGTTGTTCCCAGCTCTCGGTGTACCTGTGATTGCAACAATGTTTCAATATGGGTACGTGCAGACAATGTGAGGATTTATTCATAGGTGGAAGGCTGACCGCTCCCACTGTAGCAGATGTCCATTGAGCCTTTCAAGTGTATTGGCCTGTGTCTCGTAGCGAGGGACCCAGACGCCTTTTTCCTCCTGGGCTTTGGCATCTCGTCAAGTTCGGCTTGGTCACGTGGGGAGGGACCGTGAAAGAGGCAGAATTCTGCACAATTAATATTGCTTTTTCTACTGCGCGTCTGGTTTAATTTGCCGGCGTGACTTTAACGTTGGTGCGCGGGGTGTGAGGTTGCAACATCGTGCCTTTGATGATGTGTTCTTGGACTGTGAGTTGCAACATTACGACCTTGGCTGGTTGCTCCACTGGGTTCTTTCTGCAGGATCAGCAACCTAACTCGTGCTTTGCTAATGTCCACGGGAGCTCTTGGTTGAGGCCTACTTGGGCCTGGTGCATAATTAGTCCGTTTGGTGCATAGGTGCTTTTAGGTTATAATAGCATATATTTCCATGACCAATATCGTGTTTCCAGTATATCTCTATGGTGGTAATGGTTTCAAGAGAAGCGTGAGCAAGCGTTATAAATGAGTTCATGATGCGTCTTGCGTTTCTGCATTCTGAAAGCCTATATAAAAATAATAAAGATGCACGTCCGTGAATATGCCTGTCGCCTACGTCAGAGCACTGAGTATGTTCTTCGTGTAGATTGGTGTGGAAATGTTCAGTGTGTATATTTGTACAGAAGTGCTTCCCGTTGTCTAGGTCGTCATGGCATCTCTAACGACGTGTGGATTTTAGTCTAGCTGATCCGAACCGCAGGTGTCGGCATGGCCAGTGCGGGCTGTTGGGCAGGCAGATGGACACATCCGTATGTTCCTGTACCAGGGTATTTGGTCGTCTGGTAAATGGACAAACTCTTCTCGTGGCGGGTGTCTGGGCCGTGATCCTCTAGGCCAAGCGCGAGAGGTGAAGGACGGGAGCCTGGTTTTCCATTCTCCCACTTCACACCAGTTCCAGAGGAGGCGGTAGGGGACAAAGGGGGGTGCAAAGCCCTAGAGGAAGTTTCTTTCCTCACCCGTGAAAAGGCCCAAGATATCCCGGAATCAGAACTAAAATCTCCTGCCCCGGAAATCTGCAACCCAGGGAACAGAGGGTGGGTAGGAGAAACAAAGAGACCAAAAAGGCCCATTTTGTGTAGGAAGTCAGTGTCCTCCAGTTTGAAGGGGACGAATCCTTGGAGGATTCTGAGAAGAATTTCTTCTCCTTCAAGGACCGGGGAATTCCTCCCAAAGGAAAGTGGGTCTCAAGAGACCAGAATCCAGACTGGGTAGGTGTGGGGACTGATTCAGAATCACCCATCACTAAACCCCAGAATTGTCATCCAGAGAACATAATTATCACAGCGCGATACTCCCCACAAACTGGTTCTAGGGACTGCCAACAGGTAAAGGGGGACAGCACAGAGCTAAGAGAAAAAGGGGATTCCGAAATCCCATATATTTCAGGATGTCAAATTTTCTTTACAGAATCCCAGACTCCGACACAGAAAACTGTCCAAAACCCTACTGTGTCGGAGTCCAAAATAAAGAAATTGACCACCCAGCTTTCCCAAAATGCTCATTTCCTTTGCCCATTGGAGGAGAAAGAAGGTAGATTCTATGTCCCGCCTGAGTGCAAGGGCAATGTGCATTTTTAGCACTGGTGGACAATGGATCCCAAGCCACTCTTCTGTCCAAAAGGGCCTTTGAGCAGCTAAATTCAGGAAGGGGGAAGAGATACCAGTTCCCTCTCACCCCTCTTCCTGGACAACTCCAGAACTTCTACAGGAATTTCAGGGGACTGCAGATCTGGAAATTAAAATTGGGCGACATAAGGTGAAACACCCAGTCAAAGTCGTGACTCCAGAGGGAACCCCCTCTCTATTAGGGAATGACATCCTTCGCAGGTTGTCTCCCCTAATAGACTGTGTGAACAAGGTACTCTGGGCTCAGGCTAATCAGCCAATAAAATTCAAACAAAGCATCAACTATGTCAGTTTAAATGCCACATGGTTGAACAGAAATCTGATCAAATTGAGTTCCATTTTCAAAACAATCAAATACCTGCCATTACTGTAATTGTATTAGGACAACAAACTGGTGATGGGAACTCCTCTCCATTCCTGAAAATCAACCTTCCTTCCAGTTTCAAGTGGCATTCCACACTGGAAGAAAATATATTGAAATTTTATACCGATCCCCAATCTGAAAATCCAAATCCTGTAGTCAAAAGTGATGAAAAACCAACTCAAAGCTTGGATGATATTCAGAGAATGAGAGAACAGCTGTTCCTCCCAATTCAGTTAAATGAGGGGAGGGAGCCTATTCTCGCCAGTGTGCGCCTGAATAATGGAAAAAGCTTAATCAGCAAAGCGTTGTTCAGGAAACTCCCAAAATATCCGACCATTCCCATATTTAAATTGATAAGTGGGAAATGGGCCTGGAAACTCCCAATTCCAAACATCTCCTGCCTAGCAAGTGTATGCTACAAATGTCCATAGGTGATAAAAGCATAGAGCATAATTGTTGGGTCGTGCGAGATGTCCTTGCTGCATTCTATTTAGGCAGTGACATTCTGGGGGGCAATCCCATGGGCTTTGATGATTCTGAAAAGGCATTTTGGTCAGCTCAATTGCTGCCGTATGCGGTTGAAGTTCAAATTGGAGAGGAGGTAACCATCCCAGGATGGACACAACAATTACCACTTGACTTACAAATTAAGAGAGGACAGAAACTTCAAAATCCGGACGCTTGTGTACACCTCAATGCCCATCTTCAACATCAGGGGTTGGGGTTAAACCCAACACCATTAGTTAATGTAGAACACAACACCATTCCAATAGTGGTGGATAACAGCGACCCTAGGAGTATCACTCTGGGTGCAGGCACCATTGTTGGAATGACGGTTGATGACCAGCAATTTTCCATGGACTTAGTAAATAAACTTATAGGACCAATCCCCAATGACCGCTATGACTGCGACGATGGCATACTACCAGAAAGGATCTTCACCAGGCAAGGGGGGAATTTCCTGATGTACTTTTCCTGCCCTTACGGGGGCGAAGAGGTGACCTGTGACATCAGGAAGGATGAGGTGATCTTCCAGGTCCCCAATGACTGCCTCTCCTACCTGAAACCCTCTGTCCAGGTCAACACCCTCACTAGAGATCTCTCCACACAGCTGGAGGAGGCCGCTGAGATCGCGAAAACCTGAGGTCATTCCACACTTCAGACAGATACCTGAAGAACAGGTCAACCTCGCGGATGCCTGTGAGGCTGAGGAACAAAAGCAAAAGTTGAAACAGGTGTTTTGTGGGATTTTCAAGATATCTTTGCTGTGGACTCGTATGACTGTGGTCGCACTTAGATACATACTACCTCAATTCCCACAGACCCTGGAATGACTCCTGTATTCCTGAAGCAATATCGCTTGCCTCTCGTGTCTATGGAGTCCCTTACAGAAATGATCAAAAACCTAGAGTCCCGTGGGATAATTCATCCAGTCCACAGTACCTTTTATAATCTGGTACTGGGGAATTTAAGACCAAATGGCCAATGGAGACTTTGCGCAGACCTTAGGGAGCTGAACAAATGGGTCCACATGTCCCGATGGCCTCTTCCCTACATTGACCAAGGGCTGGCCCAGATCCAGGGGTCAAAGGTGTATACCGCCATTGACCTAACCAATGGATACTGGACCGTGCCTGTCAGTAGGGAGGACCAGAACAAGCTGGCCTTTACCTTCGGGGGCAACAGTACACATGGACCCAGACTCCCTTCAGATACATAAACTCTGGCAATTAATTCAACATCTTCCTACACAAGGCCATGCCTGACTTGGGTGAAAGGGGTAACCTGGCCTATGTGGATGATGTCCTGATCAAAAGCTCAACTGTGGAGGAACATATAGCGGAAATCTGCTATGTTCTGACCAAGTTGAGGATTGCCGGAGCAAAACTGTCCTTCCAGAAGGCACAGTGTTGTAGGACCCGTGTCAACTTCTTGGGATATGAAATAACCCCGGAGGGTCTCTGTCCCCAGGGGAAGAAAGTGGAAGCACTACTAAAACTGAAAGACCCCACAACTCTGTGTGAACTAAAGAGCCTTCTTGGACTGACCAATTACAGTGGGAAGTTCATTGAGGATTACGCAAAGGTCACAAGACTCCTGGTCCATTTATTGAAGGGGGGATCAAGTGAGAGTGGGGTCCAGAACCAGCTGAGACAGTTAAACAACTCAAAATAAGTCTCTCACAAGCACCTTGTCTAGCTTACCCTGTCAAAAACAAGTTGTTGTTCTTGGAGACAGGGTTCTCGAATACATGTTTAACAGCAGTATTATATCAAAAGCATGACAAGGTCAATAAAGTCATCTCCTATGCAAGTAAGACTTTAACCTCTATGGAGGAGAAATTCAATGATTGTGAGAAGGCACTCCTGGCAATGGTGTTGGCATTGAAAAATGACTGCCCGTTCATCCAGGGGGAGCACATCATAGTGGAGACTCCACACCAGCCTTTGCAATACCTCCAAAGTGACAGAATCCGGGCCGAAAATGTAAGTAATTCCAGAATTACTTCCTGGATTCTGTCCATGCAAGGCTTTCCTGTGGAGGTCAGATCTGGCCAAAACAAGAAGAGTCCCCTCGCGCAAGGTTTGGCTGACTTGCATGATTGTGCCAGAGAAAACTGAGGAGGAAAGTCTCAAAACCCAAGACAACATGGAAGCGTACCTGAATTCCCAGCACAAAGTCTACGAAGAAGAACAGTGCGAGGGGATGCCCACAGTTTATGTGGACGGGTGCTCCTACCATGTTGACAACGGGGAAAAGGAACTGGTGGCCAGTGTGAGGAATGCCTAGGTGAATAATGCCCCAGAGCCCTCTGCTGGGTACATAATCGGTCCCTGCAGTAGTCAGGTGGTGGAGTTGATGACAATTCACCAGGCCATCCTCACTGCCGTGCAACACTGACTCCACAAACTGGCCATAATCACTGATTCAGATTATGTCCGGAACGGGTTTGTGGAGCACCTGATCAATTGGATAACCAGAGGCATGTTGTGTGCAAATAATAAACCACTCAAGCATGGCAAACTCATACAAAATATTGATGATCTGGTCACCTCTAATGGGATGAACATCTTTTGGAAAAAGATTAAGGGTCATTCCAGAATAGAGGGGCCAGACAAAACTGGAAACGACCTGGCTGATCAGTTGGCCAAAATCAGAGCCATCCAGGGGATCTCCTTGAGATCGAGTCCCTGTTGGGGGAAATACAGGTCACTGCTGTCACCAGGTCCCAGACAAATGCTCACAATGAACTCTGAACTGCCCAGTAGAGTAAGGAGACCCCAGATGCTGATTTAATTACAGCACAAAAAGGGGATCCGATTATTAGGAAATTTTACCAACACATTGAGGACCCTGTGAACTTTCCTCTGATTGAAACTGATAATATTGGAAAGAGAATCTCAGGGTGTTAATGAAGTTTCCCAAAATGTTCCAAATCCAAGACGGTTTGTTGGTTGGTAAGGAGATCCATCTCTGGATGTGACCAGTTGGTGGTACCTACCTCATTCTGAAGCCTGATGCTAAGTCACACCCATGACGCGGCCACAGCCGGTCATCGGGGGTTTCATATTTCTCTAGAAATCTTGCGGGAGGTTGCATACTGGCCGCACATGGGGCATGACCTCAACCAAAATTTTAAGGGGTGTCTTATGTGTGCACAATTTCAGCCAAGTTCACTCACACACCGAGCTCCCCTCCAGAAGAGGGGGATGACACTGCGTTGGTCAGATTTACAAGTAGATTTCATCGGGCCCGTGATTCGTTCATATAGGGGGAACAAATACATGTTAACAGTAACATGCATGTTTACCAAATGGGTGGAATGGCTCACAGCTCCAAATTGCAAGGCAGAAACAGCAGTTGCCCTGATGATCAACCACATCTTTTCACATTTTGGCATTCCCCAAAGGATTGAGTCAGACCGAGGAAGTCACTTCACCAGCGAAGTGATGACAAAGATGTGGGAGATACTTGGGGTAAAAAGGAAACTTCATATTGCATGCCATCCATACTCTAGTGGGGGAGTTGAGAGGTAGGATAAAACCATTGTGAGCATTCTCAAAAAGTTTGTGTGCAGATTCTGGGCCAAGTTGGGACATCCGATTACCGCTTGTCCTGATGGCCATCAGATCTACACCATCTTCTGCAACCAAAATGTCTCCAATTGAGCTAATGACCGGACGAAAAATGGTGCTAACTCAGCATCTGCTCTATAGAACACAAGAGCAGACACTGATAAACGCCTCCACAACACATGAATATGTTGAGAATCTAAGAAAATGCCTACAGCATGCTTTTGCGTACGCTCAGCGGAATCTGGAGAAATCGGCAGAGGGGATGAAAACCCACTATGACTTAAAAACAACTAAAAAAGAGTACCAAGTAGGAGACGGGGTCTACTTGTACAATTTTCAGAGGAACCAGACTAAGGAGTGGAAATGCCTCCTCTCCTGGCACGGCCCCTTTGATATTGTAGACAAAATTTCATCTGTCGCCTACAGAATCCGTCTCCCCAAAGGAGAAGAACTGTCAGAAGAGAAATGGGTCCACATCAATCAGTTAAAAAGTTGTCACCCCAGACTTACCTTCCAGCTGATTGATTGAGCCAAAGGAAAATCAAACAGAGGAGATATCTGAAGAATGAGAAGAAAGAAAAAGAAAAGCAGAAGGAAATATGTAGGTCCATAGACATATCTTTATAACAGGGAGTATTTTCTTTCAGTGTTAGTGTAATAATGGAGACTTTTTTTTATTTTAAAAGTCAAATGGTGTTATTGTTCTATGGAGTAATTTGTTTGATATTATTGTCTAAATGTAAGGAAAAGAATATGGGAGATTGTAAATGAAAGCCTTATTCCGCTGTTGTAATTCTTCCGCGAAGATTGCCAGTTAAATATTCCAAAACCTCCTATTAGATAATTAACTCCATTACCTCCTAGACCGGCAAGGACATCCCAGGGGACCTAGAAAGGGAAGGAAGAAAAGGTGGTGCCACTCCATACCGTCCAACAAAAGACGGAAGGATGATCTTGGCGTGCCACCACTTGATGAAAAAAGAACTCCACCAGATTAACCCCACTTTGCCCTACTCTTCCCTCAACAAGAAGTCATGGGAGCGCAGGGGGGATTATGTGGGGTACATTTACCAGCTCCAACAGAAATCCCCTGCAACACAAAACTGCAATTTAGCAGTGATCCAAAAATGGATGTGCTTTTGATTGCTAAGCACATATGGGGCGAGATTTAAACATTGCCACCCCAAGAATGGCTGCATTGTGTTTTCTTCCTGTGAAGCCAGAGAAAATAACTTCATTTCTTTTCTGTCACTTCAAAAACTCCAGGCTGCACCAGGAAATGACCTGCATTCCAGATGGCATCATACTGGTGTCGCTTTTCATTTTAAACGGCACAACATTTTTTTAATTTAACATAGCCCTGCCTAGTATTGCATCTGGATGCCATGAAATCAGGCAGGCCCTGTAGAACAGAATTGTTTCCTTCAATAAAGTCCATGAATAGCAGAGAATCTTGTTCCCATCCGCACAGCGAGGAATCACTATGGAAATAAATCGACACACACAAAGTACTTCAAAAGGAAAGCTACAGCGTGGCTTTCTCTCTGGCCGTGTGTCAGTTGCAAAGAAACCATTTGCAAGCATATTTCTGTGCCCAAGAAATT
The DNA here is from genome assembly GCF_040938575.1 of Ambystoma mexicanum. Classification (NCBI taxonomy): domain Eukaryota; kingdom Metazoa; phylum Chordata; class Amphibia; order Caudata; family Ambystomatidae; genus Ambystoma; species Ambystoma mexicanum. The sequence continues at coordinate 738,275,233 of NC_090926.1, forward strand.
GACCTGATCTTTGAAAGCCTTTTAGAAAGCAAATGCAAAGAAAACCACATCTTGTGAAATCAACATGTAGAAAATGAACATGTGTAAATCCGTTTTTGCAAAAGCAAGAGAAATGACACTTTGAAAACTAAATGTGAAAGAATGCCATTACTTGCACAGAAATAGTAGTATGTGTGTGGGCTTGGGGTTTGGTTCAAATGTATAATATATTTATTTACAAAAAGACTTGGTCTCTGTGAAAGAGAGAGAGAAAAAGAAAAGATAAAGGTTTGAAACCAGCAGAATAAGTTTGGCCTAGGCAGGCACTTCAAAGGGACCAGCTCCCCTGGGAAAGGAAGCCCCTCCACAAATATGAAAGGGCTGAGGTGTGGAAATTCGCAACTTCGTCAGACTGGCTGGCATTTCTACAGCAGGAGACAATGGACCCAGGGGAACTAACACTGTCACAAAGAAGTGTGAATTCCTTTGACAACCCTCCTCAGCTTCCACTGCCTAGGAATCAAAGGGCACCATGGTAATCCAGTTGTTCAGATTAACACTGAGGGGGCAGGTTGGCTGTGGAGATTTGAATGACTGCCCATACAGTGACAAATGCCCTCCATGGACTGTAAATAACTTTTTACATTAAGACATCTATTTCAATAACCTGAATAAGCAGTAATGTGAGATTATGACAGTTTTCATGTAATTTTTGGGCAAGCAAAATAAGACTGTGTGTCTTCCTAGCATATGGTGGACTGGAATGACAGAAGAATTGTATTTCGGCGTGAATCATATATGGCGCAAAACATGAAACTTGAGGGAAACATGCCCAATGCTAGTCTGCATATGTATATCCAGTTGTAGAATTTTAGGTGTTTTATTTCTCCTGAAAACCAAGAAATGGTACCCAAAGGGTGATGCAGCATCACACGAAATTGGGGTTTGAACTGGTATATTCCCTGTGAACGATGTGAGCTGCCTATCTGATTTGTATAGGGTGACTATTGTAAATATAAAGTCGTATTCCATAACTCTTTTTGTGAAAAAATTAGGGTTGTGGGACAAAAGGAGTCATAAAATGTATACACTTAAAGGGAGGTCACTTCCTTCAATCCAATCAGCTCGGAGGGAGGTGGCGCCATGAATAGCCTGGCGTATCCTAGTCAAGAGGTATGTCCAGATTACTTCGCCCACATTGTAAATTCTCTGATGTCATTCTGTCTATCTAAGAGCTAGGCAAGGAGGCATAGGGAGATTCAACATTCAAAATTCGCCCTGCAAGATTCTGCAAGATTCCAGAACCAGGTCCAGAAGTAGCTGACCCAGAACCACCTATCCAGAACCAGATTCATCCCAATAATTCAGGGAGAAAGGAGGAAAGGCTGCTGATCCCTTTGGGAGAATCCAGCAACCAGACCCTTTGCCCAGCTAATGCCCTTCTGTCCACCGTGACCAGACCCATGTTGCCCAGCTGTTCCCAGAAAGGAGAGCCTAGCCGCTGCCCAGTGACCAGACCTTTGCTTTGCTGTCCAGAGACCCGTTTAGCTGTCCAAAGTACCCAAGTGAAGTGTATTTTGTAAGTATCGCCCTCCCCAGTACCAAAATGTTGCATACCCCACTCTGTTACCTTGCATTCTGTCCCAAATCCTATCGAAATAGCATCCTCTGTTCATCCTGTCCTTGGAAGAATCCGTGTTAGACTCCATGTGTTAGCGTAATTCTTTTCAAATAATTTCAGCCATCTGTGTAAGTCCTTAGTACCATTTTTCAGATAAATTAATGAATTCCCCTGTAAAGATGAATGCAGAGTGAGTTGGCTAAAATTACAAATTAGGGGAGGCCACCAGGGGGTGCATGCAAGATGGCTGCCTGATCTATCTGCTCCCCATATGGCCCCGGGATAATTGCAGAGTAGCATGAGCTAAAGGTATGTTACCCTCCTCTAACAAGGATAATCTGCCGTCGGAACTCCCAGGGACCCCAGAGACACTCTCCCGAGCCTTGGAGGTGCTCCAGAACCGGAGATATTTGATTTGGAACGCTCACGCTCCCCTCCCCCTTCCAGACCTGCGCCGCACATAGGCTGAGACGCGGAGCTACGCTCCACCCTGCAGCAGGCAAATTCCACGCCACAGCCAGCCAGCTGATCCTGCGCTCCACAGCTCTGCCGGCAAAATCAGCAGAGAATGCGGAGATCGCTCGGGGACCTGGATTTCAATCTCCCCGGCATCCACACCCCCCCTACCTTCCGCACCCAGAGCGGAGGAGAGGGGCGGACCAAGAGGCAGAACAGCCTGTGGCGCGCCCGGGCTCTGACTGCCAGGTGCCCCATTGGCGTTGCTTCGCTCCCTGGGCCCCCATCAGCAACTCCTCTCACTGGCTCGGGCCGTCGTGGGAGTGCGCCCGAGCCCTCCTTCCTCTCCCCCCCCCAGCCTGGGGCCTAACGGCGCCGAGCGCCCTGAGGAGTCCTCTGAGCTACCAGAAAGACGCGGCTGCCTGGGGCTGCCTCTTCACAGGCCCCGCCTGACGCGGGAGTGTGCCTGGGCCCCCTCTGACCTGTTGAAGGCCGCCCACAGGGTGAATCACCCGGAGGACATCATCCAGTGCAACAGGACTTGCTGGAACCAGCCCCCCCAGTGACGGGGAACATATTATACCCCCACGAGGGAATTCTTTGCCTAACTGTCCCACCTCCCCTCTTGGGAGACAGCCTCTATCCAAAGCACGGCCTGCCAGACTCAAGTGAACGCTCTAGGGGCTGCTACCCCGGCAACCCCACAACGGATCCCTCGGGCCCATGGTGGCTTAACCGTGAGTACTAATAATCAGCAGGGGTGGGGACCCAATCCACCCCCCAGGGCCACTGCCCCCCCTCCACCAAACTTGGGGGCCACTGACTGGGGAGTGCCAAAACAGGAAGAAACCTCCGACACCGAACTTAGAGACACAAATAGGTGACTCCCTGAGGCTCTAAAGAGACCGACATTTAAGGCACCAGAGTACCCCTTGGGCGCAGAGGCAAACTCAAGGATAGAAGGAGCAAGGTACACCGGCGATTCTAAAGTTGGGCCCTGTGGTCTGTGGGAACCCTCCACAAGTGAAATAAACCAATAGGACTCGCCTATCACGCAATACTACACATGAGCTGAGGCGGAGGCAAAGGAGTAAGCTCTGGCTCCCGGGAAATACCACTGGGGACACTAAGAAACCACAGAGATCAAGGGGCAGAAATACCTCATGAGTTGGAAAGAAACCCTAGCAAAATACCAATTCACACTCGGAGCTCTAGCGATGGAGACCGGCGCCTCATCCACACCGGCCCCTGACATGAACACCATGCAGAATAACATCCAGATGATCCTAGACGAAATTAGGGGGATGAGAACGGACATGGGTGCCAAGTTGGCCGACCTTACTGCCAAAGTCTCCACACTGGAGGACCGAATGGAGGGGGTGGAGAACAATCAGGCGTCCACTGACCTCCTGGAAACACAGATGGAGGCAAGGTTCAGAGAGATGCAGCGACGGGAGGGGAGCTCCATCTCAAGGTTGACAACATGGAAAATCGTGAACGGAGAAGCAACCTGCGGATCTTTGGCCTGACGGAGGTGGAAGGGGAGACCCAGGTTGGTCTGGAGGGCAAGGTACAGGAGATCATCAGGATTGTCTTGGGAACTGATTCTGGGGAAACCGTCCTGATCAACAGGGTCCATCGAGCGGGTGGAGGCGGTAGGGGACCATGCTCTGTGCTGGCGAGATTCCACTATTATAGAGACAAAGCAAGAATACTTGAAAGAGCGAGGACTCTAAGAGACATACAATACGACAATTCCAGGGTGGCAATCTACCAAGACCTGTCTGCCCTGACGCTGCAAATGAGGAAATAATGTCGGGCAATTACCAGATGGCTACAGGAGAAGGGGGTCCGATACCGCTGGGGACACCCATTTTATTTAGGTACAATGGGAAAAAGTAGTTTATGAAAATGTCAGTCTGATGCAACTGACGAGCTTCCTATATTTTGGACTTATTGGCTGATTTAAGTCTGATTACTTGTTTGCTGCACGTGGAGCTTGAGACACTGCGGCTGACCAGTGTCAAAGTTGAAACCTTAAGAAAAACACAAGTACTCCACTGTTGCACTCCAATGTAATTGTATTTAAAGTAATGTAATGCAATTAATTTCATTGCTGGTCAATTAAATTCACTTTTGCTATTTTTTCAATGTCAGGCAATTGGTTCTCATTGGCATTTACATTGATTCTCATTGACATTCACATTAATTCTGTGATATGTAAATAGGTTCCTTTATGCAGTTCACCAATATTCAATGGTTAATTTTCATTACCCTTCACATTCATTCCATATTCTATGTATGCCTCTCTACACGTGTTTCTCCATGCTTTTGTTGGCATGGTTCTTCAGGAGGGATTGTATGAATCTCATCATGAATTGCAAAGTACAGTTGTGGTTCAAAGATCAGTAATGTGCTGTAGAACTTCTTTTCCTTATTTCTCAACATTAGTTGTCACATTAACCTTTGTGTGGCTCTTTTATCAAATTTGGTGTGTTCAAATTTCTTAGTTTTCGCAAAGTTGCATTTCCGTTCCTATTTGCTCCAGCTCAAATTGGATGCCGGATTCGGATCCGATTGTCCTAATGGGAAAAAGAGCTAGACACTCCCATAACCGAAAAGAGATCGACCAAGATTTGTAGACAGGCCAATCGCTCCACAGCTGTGCCCCAATACTGCCACCAGGCCCTGAAGCTGATCCACAAATGGCACTACCTCCCACAGAGGATAGCCAGAATGAGAAAGGGCTATGATCCTCACTGCTGGAAGTGCCACACTGAAAAACGGGACTATGTACATATGTGGTGCAAGTGTCATGTGGTACAAACCTATTGGAGTGAGGTCTTGTCATGGATAAAAGAGGTAGATGGAATTGAAAGAACTCTATCCCCTTGGCTAATGTTGTTTGGCATTGAGGTGGAGGGGGGTCCAAAGGTGAAACATGACCACATGCTGCATGTTATGCTAGTTGCAGCTAGATGCTGTTGGGCCCAAAAATGGAAATCACCCCGACCCCTGGGGAGGGAGAGTGGGTCTCTAAGATACAGGCAATATACGACATGGAATTCTTGACTCACCTGATCGATGAATCTAAGTCTTATATTGAGGGCCTATGGCTTCCTTTCTTTGATAAATATGGGAGAACAACTTAAGACATTTTAGACAGACTCCCAGATCTGAACATTACCGTCTGAACACCACCCCTCCTCTACCCCAGAGCATGGAAGGTTCTGTTAGGAAGGGAAACACTGCTCCAACATGTTGGACCTTACGTTCTGAGCGCCCCCTTTTTAGGACTACCTCATGCTCGCAATGTGTTTTAAGATAATGTGTTGGACCCTGCTGTTATTATCATCCAATGAACCATGGCGTGGGAGAGGGAGGGGGGAGGGAGTGGGAGGAGGAGGGGAAAAGTTGTGGTTATAGTTCCATTTATCATATTGGTTGTCTCATTGTTTTATTCATGTCATAACCTTAAAAACTTTAATAAAAACCAAATTTTCAAAAAAAATGCTAATTAACCTCCTTGTGTGAAGTGTACCTAGCCATTAAAATATAGTCACAGTAGAACCTATCATTGTATTATCAAAACCGATTTTGCCCGGGTATTTGCTTGCCTTGAAAAATCTGATTTACATTTCCTATAGAGAAACCCATACAACCACCCCATAAGGTCATCCTTTCACTTCATTATCCTATCTGCAATGTGCCTTTGTTCTCCCCGATGTTGACTATTTAGCTATTTTCTTAGCTGTTTTGCTTGTTTAAAGTCCATGTAGAAAAAGAAATTGCAATTTTTCCACGTGTGATTTTTGCTGCATTGTTTTCCTTCCCAAAGTCGATATTCTCACCTGTGTTCATGATGCTTTAGTACCTTGCGCAGTAACTTGTATGCTTCCTTGCCTCTTTAGTACAGCCACATGAATTCCTGTCCTATCTATCCAACTGCAAATGCAAACTGACCTCTAATTATCCAGTGAACTCCGAGGGTGCCATTTTGCTCCTTTTTCAAGGTTTTCATTTTCGTTTTGGCCTCCCATTCTGGGATGGTAGATCGAATTTAAAATCCGATTTTCCCTCTTATTTCTCAATCCTTGCTGCTCCCTTCCATCCACACAGAATGTAGTCAGCAGGTGTTTGGAGGAAGTGCTGCAGGGGGAGTGTATGACACAAGTACCATCCATGAGTGTGACAAAAAGTGATCTTGCTTCCATTCATATGTACATCGATGTATCTCATGTCAGAAAGTTAAATTAATTGTATTATAACAGTTTGCTGTATATCATCACCACACTGGTGATTGCTGCCCTAAATTTGATTTGATTTTCCATTTGAATTTAAAAATAAATAAATATTTCATTATTACACACCGGCCTGGTTCGTGGTCCATTGCGACCCGGAGTGTTTTGTTAAGGGGGGTGTGAGACGGGTTGGGTGCATTCTCAAAGCAGAATCTAAAATAAATTAAGTTAAAAGCGTTTTTATTGTGCGCCACATCCCTTGCCAGTGGAAAGAGTCCTGGTCTGAAGTGTGCCTTATCTTAAATCATTGACAGCTCTTAACAGTGTCTCCTCCAACCTGGAGGGACACTCCTCTGCCCTCTCCTGGGACAATGATACCCCTCTGCCACCCTGTTATCTGATGTTCCTCGAAGACCAAACAGATGATCGTTCTGTTATCCAGCACCATGCTCATTTGTCCCACACACATTCACCCTCCACCCTCAGCAGACCACCTGACCTCGTCCCCTAGGCTCGCAACCTTGAGGAACTCTTTGACTGGGACTTCAAACTTCAGCAGTTGCAATTATCCTCCCAAATATTGGTGAAATGTAGCTCCATCTCACCTTCCTTTCTACTAAAACTGCAATCCCTATCCAAGTGAACAGACTGGATTCCTGTTGCAGTCTCCACATGGGACACCAACTTGTTCCTTTACACCTGTTGAAGTCCTGATTTTGCCACCTACCGCTCTACACTTGTTCACCCATGCAAGCCTTATTTAATGTTCACGCACTCTTTCGCATTGATGTCAGGCACTTCAACTCAATGCAAACCCCAGCCAATCACGCTTGTTCTTAATCTGGTTTATTGGGAAGGGAGGAAGGGGCACTCACAAGTCAAAAGGCAACCTATCACTCATTCTGAGTTAGAAATAGTCTTATTCCTCCCACCCAGGCTCTCCCAAGGCAGGAGGTAACCTTGTTCCTAGTATTGGCATTTATCTATGTTCTCAGCACCCATTCAGCATCACTCAAAAGGTCTGCAGGGTCTTAAAGTAGCAGGCCCTCTCAAATGCAAACAATCACTCAGATACCAACCGACAGCAGCCGCACAACATTTTTCCAATGTGGGCACTCTAAAGTGTAGAAATAGGAAAGGGTAGTCTTCCCCTCCGACAATGCTGGTTTGGGGCTGGAAGAAGGCACGCTTTGCCCCTCCATCAAAAATGGCATTTTCTGCCTTCACATCTGCTGTGACACATGTTCGGAAACAGTATGCTATGCTTATGCCCACAATTATTCCTGGACAGCAGTCTGATCAGACCATTCGGGGTGGCGCTTATACAGTATTTTGAAAAGTGAGAAGTACAGCCACTCTTTTTTTTAAACCTTTATTATATCCAGTTCTTCACGAAGATCAGAGTGTCGCATACTCTCACCCTCTCTAACAAATAGAGTGTAATGATCTTAAGAGCCCGATGTTTCAAAATAAAATGCAGATCTTGCTGACTGCAAAATAAACGCAGGATGCAATTGATGAATAGTTTAGCAACATCGAACCACCTTATATTGTCAATACCGGCTACAGAAATGTGCAGCTCACCTGCGTGATTTAAGAGGACATCACTGAGGAGGACGGGTCTGTAGTATGTCGTTCATTTCTTGAAGACTAATCTGGAATTCAGCTCTGGGGCTCATCATGATGATTCGGTCCAGTTCTGAAGACCACATCGGGAATATTGTGTCCTGTCAGGGGAGTATGCAGCATGACAGGAGTTTGCTGGGTGGGTGAACTGTGGGAAGTCCTGTTGCTGTTATTTGATCTGGGAAAATAGGTTCTCCCAATGTGTGGTTAAAAAGGAACATGACCTAACTACCAGTTTTAATGGGTTTCCATGCCCGCACTAACACCACCACTTCATCTAGAGCAGTGGCAGCTGGTGAATTTGTAAATGGAAGGGGTTTCAGTGAGTATCCTTATTTCACGTACAAGTGAACTAAACCAGTAAGGTTTCGGCCAGTGTTCCCTTTGCATGTTGTTTTAAAAATCGGTTAAAATCGTGCACATCACAGCAACAAAACTAAAGCAGAAAAAATGGGTAACAATACAGAATTATCTCTCTGCTCTGCAAGGGACACATGAAACTCCAATGGATGCCCGCTCACCAACATTACCAAGAAACATTTTTCAACGTGTGTCGATGGAGTCTGTCCCCAAAATGAATTCAGGAGACGTCTCTCCACAATATATATGCCAGCATTCCCCCCACTTTCAAGCAAGTTATCCCCAAATCAGGGCTGTCCCCACTTTCATGCCTTGTGTCCGTAGAAAGTAGTGGCTGGCATTCACAATTCATGCCAGCAATGACCCTGTAAAAAACACGCTCATGCTGGTATGGCCCAAAAAAAGGGCCTGTCTCAACAATATTTGCTTGCGATGCCACCTTTCATGCTGCCAGTGCCCAAATCAAATCCTGCAGTTTGCTGTAAAATTGCCAATGCTGACCTCAGTCCTGTATGATGTGCATACACAAACACATATGAAAATATTTTTTAAACAAACCTTTTTTAATTGTCAGGAGTCTAAAATCAGAAATGGTAGTTACTTTCCACATCGGGAAACTTGCTATCTCATTAAACTGTACATATTTAATCTATTAAATTAGCCCTATTGTATTACTCACTTTACTTATCTTGCTAGCAGATAGATCGGGTAGGTGACTAGAGGGGAGGGGATGTGTTTGATTTGGAAAAGTCCCATCACTTTACTAACTAGAGACTCCCTCTACCCCTCCTCCAACCCTCATAAAGGACGAGTTATGGTGCAATACTATTCAAGCTGCCATGGTAGATAAATTGGACACCCTGCATTCCAAAATTCTAGCTCACCAAAAGGTCCTATCAGCTCTTCTAGCCACTTGTCCCACGGCTCCCCCCACAGCATCAGCCTGCAAGGAGGTACCGACGTTTGAATTCTCAGACATGAGCGAAACAGAAGTCCTCGCCCTCATCAAATCTATCAAACCATCCAGCTGTAAAGGGGATGCCTGCCCAGCACACATCATTAAGGAATGTACCCCTGCCCTCGCCCCATTCATCACCACCTTCATTAACTCATCTTTCCAGTTGGCCCATGTCCCGACTTCACTGAAGGAGACCTGGGTCCACCGCTCCTAAAAAAAACTTCCCATACTCCACTGCTCCCTGGGAACTACAGACACATCACCACTGTCCCCTTCCTGCTAAAGGTTTTGGACAAAGCAGCCTACCTGCAAGTTCAAAAATTCTTGGAAGATAACCACCTCCTTGGACTACGCCAATCTGGCTACCTGCCACGGCATGGCACCGAATCGGCACTACTTGATCTTAAAAATCAAATGGATGACTTCAGAGACGCAGGCAAACCAGCCCTCCTTCTTCTTCTAGACCTCTCAGCGGCCTTTGATTTGGTATATCATAAAACCCTATGTCATCATCTGTTCTCCACGGCTAACTTCTCCCCGAAGGCCTGTGAGTGGATATCTTCTTTTCTCAAAGAAAGAGTGATGAAGGTGTTCTCTGACACCTCCATTGCCAACCCCAGTCCAATCAAATGTGGGGTCCCACAAAGATCCTGCATAGCCCTCACTCTGTACAACCGCTTTACCATGCCTTTGTTCCAAATCCTCGACGCCCTGGGATACCAACTATGCAGATGACACCCAGGTGCCCATCCCACTGTCGGGTGACTATCCAACTGATATGAACACCCTCAACCTCATCTACTCCACAATTCAATCCTGGATGGCTGAAAACTGGCTATGTCTCAACAGTGAGAAAACGGACCTCCTGCTAATTCGCTCCCCCGCCCCATTGTGTAAATTGGACAAGCAGTACTATTCAGTCACAATAGACAACATTCCCATCACAGTGTCTCAAGTAATCAAGACATTGGGCGTGTATCTTGAACCTAGCCTTACCATGGATAGGCAGGTTAATGCCATAGCTTCCTCAGCAGCCTATCATTCCAAACTGATCAATGCAGTTAGGCTCTTCTTATCCTGACAGAATTGCATCACCATTGCGAGGGCAGTCATTGGGTCATGGCTGGATTATTGCAATGCCCTCTTTGTTGGAACACCCCACAAGAATCTGGCTAAACTCCAACTAGCCCAGAACAATGCCCTAAGGGCCGCAACTGGTATTTCACATAGGGATCACATCTCTGCGGTCAGAAGGCAGGTACACTGGCTACCTGTCAAGGAAAGGATTGTATTTAAAATGCTTACTCTCACACATAAATATTTCCATGGATTAGCACCCCTCTACTTAGCTCAAGGGATCATCAAACAGACATCTTCTAGACCTTACAGGTCTGCATATGCCAATCGCATCACTGTTCCTCCCACACGGAGAATGCGTGCTGGGGCGTCCAGCTTACCATCCATGGCCGCTACTTTTTGGAATACCCTCCCATCCAAAATCAGACTGATCGAATCTCATGCAGCCTTCCGTAAGGCCTTAAAAACTAGGCTTTTTGTATGATTGGCCTTTCCCATCAAGCTTGCATTCTGTATTCTGCCATCTACTGTTCTCATGCTATGTAATGCAACCTTGAACATGTTCTCAAATTTGTTTTCTTTTTCCATTTATGTAGCGCTACAAACCCCCAGGCATCTGAGCGCTGCTTACCCACGGTTTGTGTGCAACTGTACTAAGCCAATTGTATGAAGCCTTTGTCCTTGGGCCGCTTTTCTGTAACCCTTAAGCAAGCTCTCGTACATTTTCTTACAGCGCCTCAATGCCCCTGGGCTGTAGTGCGCTCTACAAATCCAAAAATAAATAAAAAAGAATTGACTAAACAGTCATGCCTATGAAAGGCCCTGCTAACTACAGGGACGTTTTACATGAGTAATTGAGACAGCCTTGTTAAGGTGCCTTTTGTCATCTGCATTGTGTGCTGTTTATGGTGGTACCTGAATATGAGCAAGGACCCGGCCAGGTGCCTTTTAAATCAGCAGATCGTCATCGTAATTGGGGCCATTCATCATTCCCGACTAGTGTCGCGCAATCTATATATCAGCTAATGAGGTGAATCCTTGTACACAAGAAGAATACAAACCCACGACTAGATACTCAACCCAAGAAGATGGAGTAATGAGGCTCAAGCCTCGGTATCCAAAAATCACCGCCGATGGATAAAAGTCTATCAGCAAGAAGAAGAACAAGCCGTCCTTGCAAACGGCGATCAGAACTGCAGAGGTAAAGCGAACGCTGCAAGCAGGCGGGGATTCCCTTGTCTCGGGTGCAGCCCTAGTCCGCGTGCATGGAACCAAGAGGCTACCTTTTTCAATTAATATCTGCAGTAAACTGTAAACGTGCACATGCTGAAAAAAACAAAATATCTCTCAAGTTAACAGGTGGTATGTGGGTCAATTCAGAAAAAGCAATACATCATAATGAATAGCCAACGTAGAACTGGGTACGTGGGTGTTGGTGTTGTCGGATCGTTAAGCAGGGCTATGCAGCCCGCCCACATCGTTGTGTGGGCAGACCGCCGTTGCGGTCTCAGTTCCCGGATAGGGAAGTGACGTTGGGCTAGGGAGGGGGCGGGACAGGAAAGGGCAGTTCTGGTGTATGAAAGAAATAAAGAGGTCGCACGAATCCCCGGCTCCCGCGTGCCTTATTACGCGGTTCAGGGACCCGCGTAAAACCCCACAACTGGCGACGAGGATCTCACGAACCCGCAGGAGAGCGGGTGAGGCGCATCGGCGCAACGCCATAGAAGCTCCGCGGAGGTCCGCAGTCGAGCGGCGGGGCGCGTCGGCGCACCTCCCATTGCCAGCCGCGAGGCCGCAGGCACGGGCGGCCGCAGCATTAGGAGCCGCGAGGGAGTGGGTGCGGAGGCGCCTGCAAAAGCACGCGCAGGCCCGGAGGCAAGTCCCGCCCCCTTCCCCCACTTCCACACGCGATCGGCGGGAGGCCCAGAGGGGGGCCTCTAGAAAAAGAAAAAAAAAAATTTTTTTTTCTTTCTCCTGAACTCGACACCAACAAGGCAGGCACACGCACCAGCCACGCCAGAGCCGGCAAAGAGGCTACCCATCGCCACAAGGCACCGCCGGCACGCCCCAGCCCGTGAGGATCACAAGGGCAAGCTACAGTCAGAAAAGAGGCGGCACATTGCCACACGGCGCGACCGTCACAGCGACCATGTCAGGCCCAGCAAGCCCCGTAGCCTCCTCGTCAGATGGTTCGGGAGCAGCGAACGATGGAAATCAACAGGCACCGACTTCAGGTACGGCTGCCCATAACCTACCACTACCGGGCCCATTTGATGTGCGAGACACTTCTAACCTAGGACCCAGATGGGTCATATGGCTCAGGGATTTCAAATTCTACACGGGGGCAATAGGGCTGACAGACAACGCAATGCTGAAAAACACCCTCTTCATGACAGTAGGCCCCGCTGTCAGGGACATCGCAGGCGAACTGATGAAAGTAGACACCGTCACCTATGCGGAACTGCATGGAAAATTATCGGAATACTTCACGCCCCATACAAACATTGACTACGAGCGCCACGTCTTTCACACCACGCGACAGGAGAAAGGGGAATCCCTCGACAATTTCGTGATGCGCCTACGCATCAAGCTAAAGTACTGTGAGTTCCACAAGTACTCTAATGATGAGGCGTTAAGATCTCAAGTTATAGCAGGCTGCATCTCACAGCCATTCAGGAAACAGCTTCTCCAGAAACAAAGGTCCCTGGAGGAAATCCTTGCACTTGCCAGGATGGAAGCAGCAGTGGAGTCGCAACTCGACAGTCTAGGCAAGGTCACTATTCAACACCCGCCACCGACCGCTGAGTCCATCAATAAACTATGCACGCCCCCCCCACAGAGTGGGAAAGGAACGGACGCCACGTGCTACAGATGCGGATTCGAGTATCCGCACGCGGGAGACTGCCCTGCACTTGGACAAAAGTGCGCCGCATGTGGCGGAATGGACCACTACAGAGCCGTATGCAAAAATCCACCGGGGCAGGGACCCAGCAAAACGAGACACCTAGAGAGAAGGAGAAGCTCGCGACACAGCCCACCAGCAGGCAGAGGTGAGGAAGACCAGCCAGGACCCAGGAGAGAAGAAAAACCACGAAGGAGCGCATACACCAGAGACGACAGAAGGCCCCTGGACGGATCGAGGCGATCGCAAAGAAGACGGTTCGTCCGGTACATCGAGATGAGATCCCCATCAGGCAGTGAATCCCAATCATCAGAGGATGATCAACGGAAAAAAGGATATGTGTGGGCTCTCAACAACGCCACAGCCACCCAGCACAGCCCAACGCTCCAGCTTCAAGTAAACAACACACCGTTAGAATTCCTCATAGACACAGGGGCAACTGTTAATATCATAAGTGAACAGGCGTACAACTCGCTCCCCAGCCCCCCAAAAATCCGAAAGGCGACAGTGGACATATACCCCTACGGTGCCACGACCCCGCTGCCATGCAAAGGAACCATATCAGCATGGTGCGTGCACAAATCGCACGCCGCAAAAATCACGCTACACATCTTGAAGACGGAAGCCAATAGCGGGTGCATTCTCAGTTTCAAGACTGCCGTTGAGATGGGCTTAGTGCATATCCTATATCAGTTAATGGCCCATAAATACTTTGCCAGACCGGATGCCATCGAGCAAACATTCCCCAACCTATTCAAAGGCCTAGGAAAACTAAAGCATCGCAAGGTACAGTTGCACATAAACCCGAAGATACCGCCCGTAGCCCAACACTACAGGGGCATTCTGATAAACATACAACACCAGGTCGAGGAGGAGCTGGACAAACTGATTAAACTCAACGTTATTGAACCTGTCTCAGGACCCACTCCATGGGTATCCCCCATCGTCCCCGTCCCCAAGAAATCACCGGACGGATCCATACGCCTGTGTGTCGACATGAGGAGGGCCAACGTGGCCATCGAAAGGGAAAGACACCAGGCGCCCAGAATTACGGACATGATACACCTGCTCCACGGGGCCCAGGTCTTCTCGAAACTAGACCTCACCAAAGGCTATCATCAGATAGAGATCGAGCCCGAATCCAGGTACATCACGACATTTGTTACACACCTGGGTTTATTTCAATATAAGAGACTTAGCTTCGGGATATCCTCCGCCGCAGAAATATTCCAGGAGGAAATACACAGAGTCATCAGGCACGTGCCCAACTGCCTGAACTACTCCGACGACGTCCTCGTTTTTGGAAAGACACAGGAAGAGCACGACACTGCTCTCCACAGAGTGTGCGCTGCACTGCAAGAGGCAGGACTAACGCTCAACAAAACCAAATGCGAGTTCGGGAAAGGCTCTCTACGATTCTTCGGCCACATATTTTCCGACAAAGGGATGCGACCAGACCCGGAGAAAGTGGCGGCACTCAACTCAGCTACTCCCCCAACGAACACGACGTAACTTCGATCTTTCTTAGGACTGGCCAGCTACTGCTCCAGATACCTAAAGGACTACGCAACCATCAGTAACCCGCTGCGCCTCCTAACGCGCAAGGATCAACCATACACCTGGTCCACGGGCTGTCAAAAGGCATTCGAGGCGATCCGTGATGCCATCTCCAAAGCCGAGGACATGGCGTACTACGACGCCAAAAGACACACCGAAGTGATAGTGGACGCCAACCCCGTGGGTCTGGGCGCCATACTAACGCAAGTTGACCCGCTGGAACCGACAAACATATTTGTGGTCGCATACGCCAGTAGGAGCTTAACCCCGACAGAACAAGCCTACTCCCAAGCGGAAAAGGAGAGCCTAGCGGTGGTATGGGCATGCAAGTATTTTCATCTGTTCGTATATGGCAAGGAGTTCACCATCATCACCGACCACCAGGCACTGATCACAATATATGGAGACCCCAAATCACGGATGCCGCCCAGAATAGCCAGATGGGGCCTAAGACTGCAGGATTACAAATTCGTTATCAAGTACAGGCCGGGAAAAGAAGACAATCCCGTGGACTATCTATCACGTCACCCGATCGGCCCGGCAACACCACTCCCATCCATCGCTGACGAATATCTCAATTACGTGGTGCATCATCTACAACCACTACCAGTCAGTTGGGCAGACATCATTGCACACTCGGAACAAGATCCGGCTCTACGCATCGTGCGACACTGCATACAAGCAGACAGAAGGGCGCACATGCGTCAACAGGCGCAGCACGAGTCGGAAGAGGTCCGAGCAGACGTCAAACTAATAGACCATGTCCGGGACGAACTTTCCATCGTCGACAATCAAGTAATACTCAAAGGGTGCAAAGTACTCCTTCCGAAATCGCTACGCACCAGAACGATCCAAGTAGCACACGAAAGCCACCGGGGAGTGGTGGCCACCAAGAGACTACTGAGGGAAAAAGTGTGGTTCCCCAAACTGGACTCGATGGTTGAGGAAATCATAGGTCAATGCACAACGTGCGCACAGGTAGCACCGCCCCCGCACCCAAACCCACTCCACATGTCGCCACTACCGAAAAAGGTATGGGAAGAACTGGCGGTGGACTTCTTTGGACCCCTAAGAAATGGCACATATGTGTTAGTGCTAATAGATGAACACTCACGATTCCCGGACGCACAGATCGTTGATAGCACAGCAGCAACTAGCGTCATCCCGGCACTAGATCGCATGCTGTCCACCTATGGAATACCCAGGATCATCAAATCTGACAACGGAGCGCCATTCATGAGCTCAGACTTCGAAAACTTCGCGAAGTATATGGGCTTCCACCATAGGAAGATAACCCCGCGATGGCCTCAGGCCAATGGAATGGTTGAGAGGTTCATGGCCAACATCAAGAGAACTCTGCAAATAGCGACCATCCTCCACAAACCTTTTGAACTAGCACTGTATCAGTTTCTCAGGGACTATCGCCACACCCCCCACAGTACAACGGGCGTCTGCCCCGCTGACCTGATGTTCCGCAGGCCAGTACAGACACGACTGCCAGAGGATGCCCGCGCAGCCGAAGCCACGCCCCTGGAAACAGAGGCCAGAAACAAGGATGACACCGCCAAAGCCAAAATGAAGGACATGGCGGATCACAAAAGAAAAGCACAGGAGTCGAATGTGGAATTGGGAGACCAAGTGTGGCTACGGCAACCAAAACAGCGCAAGGAGGACGCCACGTTGTCACCGGAACCACTGACGGTCACGCAAAAGAAAGGTACAATGATCACGGCCCAGAGGACCGACCAGTCCTCCGTTACAAGAAACATATCGTATTTCAAACCCAAGAGGCGCTACACGGATAATATCTTACATCAAGAAGCTGACAGCGAAGATGACATCGCCCTTGACAGATATTACGTGGAGGAGAGTGAGTCCTCAGAAGGTGAGGACAGGTCACCACCCCCGGGTCAGGACGAGCACACACCGGGCAGCAGAGGTCGCCCTCAGAGAAGTCGCTTCAAGCCCCAGAGACTCATAGAAGAAATGGAGTAAGTTACAAAGAGACATGTGGTTGTTTAAAAAGGGGAGAGATGTCGGATCGTTAAGCAGGGCTATGCAGCCCGCCCACATCGTTGTGTGGGCAGACCGCCGTTGCGGTCTCAGTTCCCGGATAGGGAAGTGACGTTGGGCTAGGGAGGGGGCGGGACAGGAAAGGGCAGTTCTGGTGTATGAAAGAAATAAAGAGGTCGCACGAATCCCCGGCTCCCGCGTGCCTTATTACGCGGTTCGGGGACCCGCGTAAAACCCCACAGGTGTGAATGGTGTTTTGCCCTGGCAGGTCACAAAAAAAGCGCTTCGACATCATAGGAGCAACGCGCGCATTGCTATGTTGCCGTGCGCTCACTGCAAACGTATCTGGATGTTTGCCTTTGTACAGAAACGTTCCCAAACTAAGGTCATCAGTGTGCGCATGTGCAGTTTGCTCGCAATGGGATGGGTGGCTGTAGTATCTGTTAAGATACACTGCTGCCCATTGGCAGAGTCCTGCTGTAAACAGTGTGAAAACCGCGCAGTCCAGGAATCAGAGAAGGCGTGGCCATGGCATGTTCTCCCAGCTGCGGCCTGCTCCAGACGAGGTAGCAGCTGGAGGAAATGACCCTGTACGCTCTGCGATGTCCCGTTTTTCAGTTCTGTGGAGCCCTGTGGGGGCAGAGGGGCAAGGAGCCCATTCCTGCCCCGTGGTGGATAGGCAAATTTGTCCAATTCGAACGTTGGATCATAGGGTGTCCAGGGATTGTCCTGGGGTGGCACGTGCTACCCCTGGAATCTGATTGGTTGCACCTGGGGTGGCCAATCAGATTCCAGGGGTGGCACGTGCTACCTGTGGAATCTGATTGGCCACCCCGGTACCACCCCATTATCCTATACTATGATCACTAAACTTTAAAAACAGGAATATAAGACATTATAGTAATTGAAGTAGATATAAGCAGTGGAGACAAATAGTAAATTAATGCTATTCAGAGGTGTGCGTGTGAGCTCACTTGTACTTCATGCCAACCCAGCCTAGTTAGTGCCTCACTTGGGCCACACCAGTCAAGAGTCTGGACACACAACTGGGTTGGGTGCACTGGAGACAGTAGGCCTAAGTAGCCGCCGCAGTTGTTTTTTTTTTTACCTGCGCCCGGAAATTGACAATAACTGGGTCATTAAGGCCCTGCCAAACCCGGTATTTGCCCATTCCTGGGCACCGGTAAAAAAATGCTCCCCATTCCCATTCGAGCCCCATAAGGCTCAATGCGAATGGGGAGGCCGGATGCACCGGCACCATTCAGAATGCATCTGGCATGGTTTGCTCGCGGGTGCCGGTCTGCCAGGAAGGGGAAGGCACCTGCAAGCAGAACTCGTAGTTTGCTGGTACGTTAACAACGGTACCGGCAAGCTTACCGGTACCGGTATTACTGTACCAGCAAATTTGTAATGAGGCCCAGTGTGCACTTTGGCCCCTTAAGCCTGGGGGCCTATAGTGCTGGGTAGCCAATGTTATAAGGCTCAAATTTCAGTGCGGATTAGACTTTCACTGTACTTTGACTACAGCAAAGATACAGAAGTATCTGCCATTCAATGGTTTCCTCAACAGTTAAGTCTCCTGCAGGGAGCAAAAACCTGTTCACTATCTCATTAAAACAATGGGGCTTCGGGTCTAACTCTTCATTTCCTTTTCAAACTTTACACTTTAGGGTCTTTGATTCTTGTGGTCCATATATCAACGTCCATACACATTTCCACCAGATGTGTTTGGGGTAAAAGCTTTACCGAAAAAAATATTAGCTCACAAACCCTCGGAATATCCTGTTTTTATTACATTGTACTGCCAATGTAGTAACTCTATTCAACAAAGAAACAATCATATGCTTTTACAATGTTCTGGTTTTTTTTAGCTTTAACCTTTTATTTCACTTTACATTGGAAAGATAATGAAAATATAATCATGCAAAATGTAAACAAAATATCTGCATTTGCTATTGAGTGAATTAATCAAATTTACAACATGGCCATGTTCTGGATGGCACCTCCCTTTGATGAAATATGTCTGTGAACCGGGCTTCCCAATGGCATCTCCTGATAGGTCAAAAGTTCTGTCTCCTCTGTTGTCTAAAGAGTCTGATCTTCGTGCAGGTGTGTGTCTGTGGAGGAGTTGACCTGGGTAAGAGTGGAGTAAGGCAGCATTGTGTGTATCAGACTGTGACCCATGCTTTGGAAGCAGACCGCCAGCGGGAAATCTAGGAAGGGTCTCATGGGGAACACTGAGGGCTCGTTGACGAGCGCATGGCTGGCCCAGGTCCATCTCCAGGAGATGGAGACGTCTGGCTGCAGAATATTCTTTCCAGCTACGTCCGCAGGCTATGAACAAGGTGGAGCTTCAGAGTGTGAAGTCTGGCTTTCCAGGTAGGTTAGTCAACTTCTTACAGAACAGTGACAGCGGGGAGAGTTCGAGAGCACTGGTGTGGGTAGGCCAGGTGACTCTGAGACAGAGTGGACACTTACAAGTATGACTCGAGGACACTCCAATCCCAGGAGCATGGAAGCCAGAGATTAAAAGCAAGTGTAAGCAGATCACTGTGGAGTGGTGGGACGCGGTGAGGCATTATGGCAACTGATTTTCTAAGGCAGATGACGTGGCCACATTACAACCACAAGATTCGCAGACAGTGGGCCATACTCCTCTTCTGGCTGCTGGAGAGGCCCATTTTGGCTGATTTTTGGACATTTGCCTAACCAGAATCTCTGGTGTTTAGTTCCAAAGGGAGGAGGAGTGACTGACATTGGCCAATCACTCCACTATCTACGGTCAGTAGTAGAACTTTAAACCTCCTTGTTGCAAGAGAACGAAAGAGAAGCTTTAATGGAGTTGAACCTTAACTCTGGAGAGTTGGGCAGGACTGTTGTGTTAAGGGTGGGCAGAAAGATTGCAACTCCCAGTCCTTTCTCAATGTTAAGTTCCCCTTTTCTAATCAGGTGGCAGCAAAAAGCCATGCAAAAGCGTGAAACCCAGAGTTAGCAGAGAGATGTGGATACGACCCAAGCACCTCATGAGTACTAGCTATAGATTTGGTGATACAATTTAATAGAGACCATCTTTGTGCAAAGTCCGCCCTGCGACCAAGCCAGATGTTTTATTTCCGCAGCCGTTTCAGAGGATAACAGCTGGCCGTGTATGCAACATGGGTCCTGGGCAGCATGCTGGTCATTGCACTCCCCTGGTAAGCCTGCCGCCGTCTCTCCTCTACCCCATCTCAAATCCAATGTTCTTAGTTCATGCTCCTACTCTTCTGCAACCTGAAGTGTAGGTGTGCAAAAACGCGCAAGCAGGCCAACATTCACATTCTGCCCAACAGATTCAGCAGAATAGTAAATTACCATTCATGCCTTTGCATTCGCTGGGAGTGCACCAGCCCGCGAGGATGCGAAGTCTCTGCATAGTCCAAATGGAGTCTTTATGTGGCAGCCCCATCAACCAAGAAATCACACCCTATGTGGCCAACTGGGGCCTGGAAAACAGCTAACCATTCTCTGCAGAGAAACATCAAGTTCAGCCTGGGTTGCAGGTAGCATTGGTGGTGGCCCTACCACCCACTGTTACGGCGCATAAAGGCATGGCCCTGCACAGGGTACTGCATTTCGATGAAGGTCAGTGTACCCACTGTGACCTCAGACGGACCCAGCACCTTGAAACCACACTTGGAGTAGAAGGGAATGAGGAAGTCTTCACACATGAGCATGGCTCGTCGAGCATAGGGCAGGCACCGTAGGTACTGCAGGTACCGCCACATCAAGATGGAGCCCTTCCCCTGCTGCCGGAAGGTGCGATGTACGGCCAGCACGTGGATGTGCACGGTGGTGCCTTGCGCCTTGTGAAGCGTCAGAGCATCCTAGGGAGGAGACAAACAAAATAGACATGCAGTCTCAGTCAATTTCCAATTGGTAAGAATGAAATGACCAGTCAGGTATAGGTAGATTCCATCGTAGGAGATTTCATCGAATTTTGCCGCAAATGCATATGGTGGGGGTAATAATACATGTGGGGGGCAATATAGGGGTCTCCCTTGCATACATTTGCATTGAAATGTCTTAATAATTGTTTTTGCAGTACAATCAAATTTGATTAAATGGATTTGATGGAATTACATAGATCCAACCAGTCACATCCCTGTCCACAAATAACGCTTAGAAAGCCTTTGCGCTGCATGCTTCTAGCAGTTCTTTCTACTTAAATTGACCCTCAGACCCAAGAGGAATGATCAATGTTTGTGGGGATTAATAGGCATGTTCCTTGGCACTCAGCCCAAACCCTTGAACAGCATATGGAAAATAACCATATCCACATACACAGACAATACTGCAGAGTACAAGAGGTCACTGGCAGAAAATGGAAACATTGTATAGGGTAGGAAAACGGGCCTACAACAGTGGATGACAAGATGGCAGAATGTATAACATTGCGCCACCCTAATGTATGGAAACATGTTAACATCTGGTGTGCCTTGTGTGGCCGCCTCCAAGTTCATGTAGAATATGCTCGAGAAGAGACGAGCCTGAACATGCCAATGGGTGAAGAAGCAGAACTATGAAAGGTAAGTGCAAGCAGTGGCCTCCTCAGAATTGAGAAGCAGCCGGGACTAGGTGTTCCGCCAGCATGTGTGGCCTTGGCCAGAACAGTAATGTGCATGAGCAAAGGTGAGTTGGAGGCAAGCAGGACTTGTGGATGTGGAGGTTGGGAGCAGTAAGCCAGAGAGAGCCATGCCCCGAACAGTCATATTTTGAGAAGTCAGTGAACAAAGGTAGTCCAGAGTGAGGGGGCGGGGGTGTTCTGTATCAGGACTGGTGTCCCAGGGGTATAAGGCCGGGAATTGTGACGCATCTGGAAATGTCCAAGCGACCAGCCGTGCTGCATGACATTGCTAGGGGGAAAGGTTATAAACCAGGCTCTGACTCCAAATCCCATAAGAAAGGGTAAGAGCTAACCTAGTCTGCCACCTCAGAGGTGAAGGAGGGGAAACTGCAAGGAAAGAACCAAAAGGGAAAGGAAAGAGTCAGGAGTTAAAGCAGGCCGTGAGATGCGAAGGAGGGGAGCCATATTTCTCACCAAATCGCAATATCTAAACCGGAAGGAGACTAAAGAAAGAGGGGGCGGGGCAGTGGTGTAAAATGAGAAATACATATATATAGATTTTTTTTTTAACAGCCTTCTATTGTAGTGGAGAAAGTGAAAAGCAGCAATAGAGGCAAGGTGCCTGCAACCCACAGAAAGGTAAGGGAGGGAAAAACGGGAAAAGTCCCTTAACGAAAACCCCTCAGGAGGGTGCATTGATAATGAATCCCGGAAGCAGGAACAGGAGAGAGCAGTGCAGCCATGCAGGCCTGACCCCAGCCTAAGCCCACCCAAAACCACGTGACACATTGAAGGGAGGCAGTGTGGAGGGCAAGAGGCAAGAACGTATCCTTCACTTTGTTGGCTCCTGGGGCCAGGGCTGGTCTTTGTGTCAGGCAGCACAGGTGGCTGCTGACGTCTGTCAGCCTCCAGGGGGCGCTCAGCTGAGCCTTGAGCCGGTGCTACTCATGCAATTTGCAAAGCGTGCAAAGCCAGGGCCAGCACGCACCAGCCACAGCCAGGCTACTGAGGCCAGCCAGGCATATTCATCATTAAATGTTACGTTCGGCTTGCTACCACACTGCAGCAGCGGCCTAGGCCCACAGGCAGGGCAGCAATTAGCAGGCAAATTAGCAACATATGTTGCTTTATTGACCACCCCCCCCCCCCGGGAGGCGCCGGCACCATTGGCGCCAGCCAGGCCTATGGGCGCACGTGCCCTACTCCAGGTTATGCGCACACACAGTGCACTGCTAGTGACAGGAAGACCGAAGGATTGATTGGGGCTGGCGGCGTTGCAGTGAAAAGAACCATTTTTTGCAAGAAAAGAGGAGTGGGTGCAACCATGCGCAGCAGGTTACGGTAAGTGTTTTGGCTGGGGGCACTGCTGGCCCACCCGTGATTATGAGCCTGGGGTATGCAAATGCCACTCTTCTCTATATGCCAGTCACCCAATCAGGTGCCATGATATGCAGGTGTGAACGGGGGGAGGGTATAGCTCTGCGGTTCTGAGGCTCAGTGCATCTCACGTCATTTATTTTCAGATGCATCCTTTACCCAGTGGCACGAAAGGAGCTTCATTCGAGAATGAGCTTTCTTTTTCCACAGTTGCCATATTTTCTTTGCTTTTGTCATTGGGGGGAACATGTTCATGGGACATGTTTTACAAAAGGAAAACTCACCGGGTTGACTACCTAAATGAAAGGCCCCGGCCATTAATCTTTCCTTGGCCTGTAAACTCGTGGGCTTTACCGGATGATATGGCCCTCGGCTTCAAGTTATTTGACCATTCCACAGTCACTGTATCTTTTTCCCAGGCCCTATTGTAACACGCCCAAGCCACTTTCAGATCAGTGACCCCCAGCAATCAGCATCGAAATAAAAAAAAATGTCAGAAATGATTCCCTGCTTTTCTGCACGAAATGGGTTACCAGCCAAAACACAAGGCTCCTGTTCAGTGTGGTTACACTCTGTACCCTCCATACTTAGACCTATGCGGTAGCACTATGGTTTGTGGCCTGGAAACAAAAACACAAACGTTCCTATTTGCACCAGTTGTTGTAAAGAGTCCCTAAACTTTCCAGCGTGTCCCACTCTGAACCTTTGCAAGACTTTAAAAAAGTGTGATGTGCCTAAAAGCTTGGTCTCCTCTTCGGGGGATTCATTACGTAAAGCCGTCCAGTAGAAAAGCGATTGGATGATAAAAGGCCAGCTTCCATGGTTCCCTATTAGCCCGATCCAATAAATTGCTGGCCTAGTTTCCATGCTCTGGCCCTGCACCCAAAAGCGCCTTATACATCTGCACATGATTGCTGGGAACACATGATTAGCCACTGGAAGACGACACATGGAGAGACTTTTGCCGGACCAGGTATGTTTGGTTAGCCAGCTTCCCCCATGGGACACAGGCTATAAAAAGAGGCTGCTCTTTGCTCTCAGACCACTGAAAGGGTCACTTGTTTCTGCCTTGGAGGCCCCCGGGCAGTACTCTACTTAACTGTTTTTCTCTCTACCATTAGCCTAGGGGCCCACATATAGGTTTTGGGCTGAGGTACTCACAGGCTGGAGCCAAAGGGGATTTTTCATTAGCACCCACTAAAGCCTGTGGTTTTTTGAGGTGGTGCTACTTTAGTGCGGCCTTTGTTCTTCTAGAGTGGATTTTCATTTGACTGCTAAATAGTTTTGTTTGCTCATGCTTGCATTTATGTTCTAAAAAATTGTATTTCAACCAGTACAGTTTTGTGTTTACAACTCTGACTGTTGTGCAATCATATTTGAAGCGCATAGCTTTCTGGGAAATACGAGTTTAAGGTTGGTGCGCCTACAGTGATTTGATGGCTCCAGCCTGGCTTCTTGGCTGTGTGATTAAAGGTGCTGTCCTGACGTACATTGCATAGCCGTGTGCAGCGTGTGCATGGGTATGTGATGAGTCAAAGTCCACAATCCCACATCACCCGACCTTCATGGAGTTCTTTTGGTGGCAGTGGGGCTTATTTGTTGGTAACGACCCCTAACCTCACACTTCACACAGAACTTTACTTAGTGAGGGCTGCTGTGCCCTTTCTTGGCAGCTCCTTTGGCTGCTGCTGGCTCTAGTGGTGGTGACAAGCGGCAGGTAGGGGTGTGCTCTGAAGTCGGGTGTCGAAGCCTTTTTCAATAAGATGTGAAGTCTCGCCACTCATTTCTCAATTACTTTTCAATGTTGTTATTTTAGTTTTGGCTCAGAGTTGGTGAAGGAACATGTGAGTTTAGCATACGTTTCTTTCATTTGTGGAGGGATGCAAATAAGCCAGTACCAAATGTTTGTGTTTAAATTCTTCTCACATTTAGGCGATTTAAAAACTGTCCTTTTGCCCTGCAAAGCCAAGATATTGTGTTACTTGCAGCTACAAAGCTGCTTCTGGACCTGTGTGTGTCTGATGGTTATCTCTCGCACACTTCGTTGCTAGAGGAAGGACAGGCGATATCCCTCATTACACGTTATTCGAGGGCCAGTTTTGGTTCCCAGTCGACCTCTGGGTGTGATATTTATTTATTTTGCATCTTAAAATGTGCTACCTACTGAAAGTTGCTTTAAAGGGCCAAGCTGGGTGAAGGGGTGGGGCAGTTTTTGTCATTTCACAAGCTAAAACGACCTAAATGTGTGCTTTCATCTTTTTTTTATTACTATTGCATTTTGCCTCATTGTATGCATTAAACACCCTGTTCGTCTGTGAGCCATTGTCAAGTCACGCTTTAGAGAGACAATGGTGGTGGTGGCGGTGGGGAGATTGGTGCCAGTAAGCAATGTCTGTTTTGGCATCTATGTTCGATCCTCTCCACCCTATATCCATGCTCTCCCCACCCATCACCTACAGACTCCTTCCAACCTTGAACCGCTCCTTCCATATTTTGTACCCTCATTCTCCTTCCTCTGTTTACCATCCGTTCTGTTTTATGGTGCTCCATACCTCTGCCACTCCCCCACCGTCACCGGTCCACCACCAGCATTTGATAGATTTCACAATGGGTGAAGCTCCCCCGAATCCCCATTTTTTGGTTGTCATTTTTAGGGTTTGGGGATTGGGGGGGCGCCAACGATGCTTCCCACCTGGGGTGCAATCTGGTGTATGACCGGCCTTGCCTGGGGCACCAGGAGAGATGGGACGGGTGTGTTTGAGTCTCTTACCTGGTTGAGTTTTTCCTGATCCCAGAGGGAGCCGATTATGAAGGCCACGAGCCGTCCTTCCTCGAACCAGCCCAGGGAGAGTTCTGGACACAGGTTTAAGAAGTGCCGCACTTGATCCATCTGGAGGGGGCAGTCTCCAGAGACGGAGATGAAAGCTGCAGAGGAAGAGCATGAGCAGTCAGGACTATACCATACACCTGCACTCTGACATGCATTTATTTCTCTCCCCGCACACTTTTCTCTGCAATCCTTTGGTCTACTGGCTTCCTCCTATGTTTCTTTTGTCACGGTTTCCTACACTGTCTCATGATTATGCCTTCTGCTAGCATTTGTCATTGCTCTGTGTGTGCTTTTTCTGACTCCCAATGGTTTAATTTGCCCATGGTTATTTCCCCCTGTGTCTGTCTGGCACTTACTGTCTATCTCTAGTTCTGTCTGTCATTTTGTGAAACTCTCTGTTCTGTTTGCGTATGCATTTCGTGTGTCTCTGTGCTTGGAGGTGTGGGTGTGGTAGTACGTGTGTATTTGTCTGTACTTTCAGCCTGTCGTTCGCGATAGGTTTGCCTTCATTACTCCCTTTGGTTTGTGCCTTTCTGTGGTTTATTTCAGCCAGTGTGAATGGCATACTTTGAGCATAATCTGGTAGTGCCTGGCCTGCACTGCCGTGTGTCAATCTCGTTCTGCTCTGTGCTCTCCCTTGGTTGGTTTCCACTGTTGTCTGGCCTGTCTGATACTTTGTGGGAGTCTAGCATTGTCCTATTTCTGCCTCTTTGGCTAATTTCCCTTTTGGCATCTTTCACTGTGCACATCCTTGTAGGATCTCTTGCTGACTGGTGCGCTCTTGAATTGTCTGTAGTTGTTTCACCATGTGTCAGACACTTAGTATGAGCCTGTCTGCTTCCTGTATGTCTACCATTTTTAGCCTGTGCTTTTGTGAGTTCTTGTGTACATCCCATTCTATGAAAAGACTGGAGGCGAGCATTATGCTTCAACTTCTTTAATTTACCACTCTTCAGCAGTTTCAACAAAACTCAAAAACCATAACAAAACACTGAAAACAGTCTGAACAGGCTTTTCTTCTTTTGAACTACAATCCCCATAGTCTATGTAGTCCATCTCACTCCATGCTCAGCTATGACCACATCCTGTCCCTGAGCTCCTCCTCTCTTCTTTTACTGCTCTTCAAGCAGATAAGTACGATCCTAGTTAACCTCTTACTGATTGTGGAAATGTAATAGTTTCGTCATGTAGAGTTTGGATAGCATTATTAAAATTTAGTGTTAGAGTAAGGCGCAGCAAAGTGTATTATGTTTCGGCGCTGCGGAGCATTAATGTCAGATGTTTAAGATAAGCGTATATTCCGTATTATTAGACGGTGTCATATTGACAGGCCACGTCGGTAGCTCATTCCGGCGGCTCCTCGACACGTCCGCCCCGTGCCGTACTTACGGCACCCTAGGGGTGGCTGCCCAGCGTCGGGGAGCGTGCCGCGGCTCCGTGGAGCCGTTCTAAGATATGAAGCCCCAGCCCCTCCACCGTGGAGGCGAGGCAGCGGGGACTCCAAGCGGCCCTCGGGGAGGCGGGATCAGCAGCGCTCCAGCGCGCCTGGGCCCTACGGCCCCCGCCTTTGCAGAGGCGGGGCTGGAGCGAGCTTGCTCCTTACGCAGTCGCCTTGCAACACCGTGACGCGGAATGGAGCGTATCCAGGGAGCCGGGCCCGGCGGTGATTTTCCTAATAAGCTACGCGGTAGCTTCAGAGGAAAGTGCAAACGAGTTCCGGGCAGGAGCTCGAACTAATACACACGCTCGTAGCGCAGATTAAGCAGCAGGCAGCTGCTGAAAGATTACAGCCTCCCGTGGCATTGAAAGACAGTTGATGGAGGCTTACTCAGCGCTCCACAGCCAGTGAGGTCAACACGAATAACGCCCATTACAAGGTGCATGTGAAACTATTGTAAGTCCGGCGCAGCCACTAAGAAAAAAAAACAAAAACCCAAAAAACTTTTACAAAAAAAAAGAAAGAGGAAGGACAATAAAGGATTTATTGTGAAAAGATCGTGAGCACCTGTAGTAAAAGGGCGTGCAGTGACACCCTCACGGCTATATCAGGCACACAGCACCAGTCCCATAATGTTGGATTTTGAGTGGAGCGAAGAAGAGCAGCCGTCAGACCTCGCTGCCAGCTTCAAGGAGGTGCTGGGGAGTTCACTTATAGATGCAGCGGTGTAAGGGATTAAACCCCTTCAAGATAGGCTGGAGTCCCTATAGGCTATGCTGATCCAGCCCTTAGACAGCGCTGGACGAAAGGAGCGCACGCCCACAGAACACTCGGAATCAGGGTCATTTGGGAGTACTAAGGCCCGAAAGAGGAAAGCCCCTCTAGACCCCCAGGGCCCTTCGGATGGGGCAAGAGATAAGGCCCCAGAGGTCGTCGCCGCTTTCGCGAAGCTCCGCTAAGCATATATGAAGCGTCAGACTGTGCCAGACCTCACAACCCCCACTCCAGGGGAAGAAGGTGATGGAGAAGAGAACCCAGGCTCGAAAGAAGAGCCGGAGGAAGGGGATCCACCCTCCCAGGATGAGGAGGAACGAAATGAAGAGGAGGAACCCAGACCCAGCGGAGGCAAAAGACTCCGCAAGGAGAAACACCTCGAAGAGGAGGAGGAAGGTATGTTTGATCCGGACAGCATCCGGAATCCGAGATCCTCAGACTGGCAGCCCTCGCCAAGAGTGGCGCAGTATATGACCAAAAGGCTAAGAAAAGCGCTGGACAAGGAGGTCCACCAGAGACTTCGAGCGGAGTGCCAGAGGCCGGACCTTCCAGGAAAAGTGGCCGAGATGCCAGAACTAGACCCCAAAATGCTAACTTTCATTTCGAAAACAAGCAAAGACACCCGTATGGGTATTTATAGATCTTGGAGGAGTTGTCAGGAGAAAGTGCTGGACCTGGCGGGCCACTCGCATAGATCATGGATCTGGCTGAGAGGGCCAGAGATATGGGGGAAGAGGTGGACCCTGACGCCCTGGCAGGCTGGGCGCAGTATGCCTCTTAGGGAATGCGAACTGTGCCATTGCCTCGGAATGCCGGAGAGGCCTGTTATTGAAAATCGACGAGAAGCTTAGTGATTTAGCCTCATACGAGGCTGGAGAGGCAGCTCAGGGACTCCTCTTCGGAGAGACTTTCGGCAAAGAAATGGGCCGCTTTGTGGGCACCTACACGTCTTTGGAGAAGGCTCAGGCTTCCATCCGGAGGATTTTCCCCAACCGAGTTTTTGGAGGGACCAGTCGCTACAGGGGTCGTTCGACTGGTCGCAACCGGGGTGGAAGAAGAGCCCAAAATCCCAGGGCTCAATATTGGGAGAATAGGCAGCAGGACTCCTTCTTCGCGTCCTGAGGACGCTTCCCAAGAGGTCACAGAGGAAGAGGATCGGGTCGTGGACAAGGATTCACTCAAGGTGAGAGCAGCGTATTATCCCCCAGTGGGGGGGGAGAACTGGCCTGTTCTTGAGAAACTGGCTCGAGCTTTCCAGCGATGCCTGGGTGTTGCAAATGATTTTGGGTATGCGCCTAGAGTTCGTACAACTGCCTGTGCAAGGGCACAGGCCTCACCAGCAGCGCCTGGAGCGTGCAGAGCAGAAGCTTCTAGATCAGGAGATAGTCCAGCTAGCGGCGAAGAACGCCATAGAAAGGTGCCCGAGAGACCCCGAATTTATAAGCAATATGTTTCGGGTGCACAGAAAAGAGAAAGTGCGTACAGTTATAAACCTAAAGGAGCTGAGCGGTTGGATAGTCTACCGACATTTCAAGATGGAGGGCATCCATCAACTCCGAGACTCGCTCAGAGAGAAGGATTGGCTGACGAGATTGGATTTGAAAGATGCCTACCTAACGATCCCAATAGCAGAAGAGTTCCGGTCTTTCCTAGCTTTTCGCTGGAAAGGACAGCTTTGGCGGTTCAAGAATATGCCCTTCGGGCTTGCCTCAGCGCCTTGGGCTTTTACCAAGGTGATGAAGCCGGTAGCAGCGGCGATAAGAGAGAAAGGAATAAGATTGATCATTTATCTAGACGATCTACTGCTCCTAGCCGAGGATTGAGAGACCCTCAAGTACCAGACAAGATGGGTCCAGGAACTGCTACCTTCCCTAGGATTCCTAGTGAACATAGAGAAGTCAGACACTGAGCCAGCGCAAAGACTGGACTTTCTAGGCTTCATCCTAGATACCAGGAAAGCGACGCTCGAGCTTCCAGCCCGGAAGATTCGCAACATCAAGAGAGAATTGAGAGGATGCCTACAAGGACAGGTAGTGTCCCTCCGAACACCAGCGAGGATTGCGGGGCTGTTAGCAGCCTCTATTCAGGCCATATTCCCAGGGCCATTACACTATCGAGCACTGCAGAGGTTGAAGATAAGGCATCTGCAGCAAGGTCTGAGATATCAGCAATCAGTGCCGTTGGATCAGGAATCCAAGACAGAACTGGAATAGTGGTTGAAGAATATTGACAACTGGAATGGACGTGCCATTTTCAGAGACAGACCAGATCTGATTATAGAATCAGACGCCAGACGACTGGGCTGGGGTGCACGGTGCGGAGACCTGCAGACAGAGGGGAAATGGAGCGAGGAAGAACTCTGCTTACACATAAATTGTCTAGAACTGCTGGCAGGATCCTTCACGATCAGAGCCTTCACAAAAGGGAAGATGAGATTGTGCGTCCTGTTAAAGATGGACAACATATCAGCAGTGCGATACATAAACCACCTAGGCGGCACCAAATCCAGAATGCTAGCCGAGCTAGTGAAGGACTTTTGGCACTTCTGCCTACATTCAGAGACGTCGGTCACAGCGGAGTACCTCCCCGGAACGCTGAACATAATAGCGGACTGGAACTTTCGCTACCTCACGGATTCCAGCGATTGGAGGCTGGATCCAGCAGTGTTTCAGAGGATGACCGAGATATGGGGGCCAGTACAAATAGACATGTTCGCATCCCGGTTGAACGCCCAAACAGCAGAATATTTCAGCTGGAGGCTGGACCCGGGAGCTCAAGGGACGGATGCGTTCCTAAAAGATTGGAGCGGAGGTCCGGACTACGCATTTCCCCCATTCATGATGCTGAGCAGAGTTCTAGCGAAGTGTCAGAGGGAGACAGCAGAGTTGCTATTAGTAGCGCCGCGCTGGAAGTCGCAAATATGGTTCCCAACGCTTGTGGAGCTAGCAGTGG
The DNA here is from genome assembly GCF_040938575.1 of Ambystoma mexicanum. Taxonomy (NCBI): domain Eukaryota; kingdom Metazoa; phylum Chordata; class Amphibia; order Caudata; family Ambystomatidae; genus Ambystoma; species Ambystoma mexicanum. The sequence goes on from NC_090926.1 coordinate 738,305,997, forward strand.
ATTACCCCAGGCTTCTCCCAGAAGGAGAGCACCTGCTCACGGACCCAGCTGGGTCGTATCACACTCTAAGAGTGAGGGGGACACTCCCGCTCATCGCGTGCAGGATATCGGGAGAAGCTGGGCGTTGCCAGGCATTTCGGCTCAGGCTGCGCAGCTCATCGCTGACTCCTGGGCACCGTCCATAAGAAGGAGCTACGACGCGGATTGGGCCAAGTGGATTAGCTGGTGCAGAGGTAGAGGTGTTCATCCCATTTCTGCGCCTGTAGTGATGATTTAGAACTTTTTAGCTCAATTATTGCAAGGTGGTGAAGCGTTCCGCACCATAGGAGTGTACAGGTCTGCCATATCCGCGGGACATCTCCCTATCGAGGGTGTACCAGCGGGTGAGCACCCAGCAGTGGTTCGGCTTATTTGAGGAGCCAAATTTAAAGTACTGTCAGAGCCTCGATATAAGACGGTCTTGGATGTGCTGTCAGTTCTTAGGCTGCTGGAGAGTTGGCCAGGGAACATATATTTATCACTGAAGCAGTTATCAGGAAAGTTAGCGATGCTGTTGTGCCTAGTTTCTTGTAAATGCGTGTCAGACGTGAGGGCTCTAGAAGTAGATAGGAAGTCATTCGGGCCGTAGGGCGTAACATTTACAATAGTGGGAAGGACTAAGACGGGGACATCCTCAGTTCACTACCCATATTTCCCGAGTAGACCTAAATGGTGCGTAGCAAGCTGCGTAAAAGAGTACGAGAGCAGGACAGCAGAATTCAGAGCAGCGAATGGTAATCAATTGCTTATAGCGCGCAGGAAGCCATTCAAAGGGGTATCTACAGCGACTATCACCAGATGGGTTAAAGAAATCATGCTGGCAGCAGGGATAGATGTGGGGAGGTATGGAGCGCATTTGGTGCGCAGAGCTATGGCATCTAAAGCTTTTAAGACAGGAGTATCTCTTAGAGATATTATGCTAACAGCAGATTGGTCGAATGATCGAACTTTTAAAGAATTTTATTTCAAGCCGACCAAGAGTTTAGCGGTCGCAGTGTTGGGAAGCTTTGAACAAGCATAATGCTCGAATCCAGTCTTGTCATAGAATGAAGATTACCCCTGCTATCTGCGCAGGGAGTATTAATTCTATTAAAGAATAGGAGGCGAGCATTAAATTCCCACCCGAGTTATGTATTGAGCATGATATTGGATGATCGTATGTGGTAATAATATAATGGTATGGTCAATACATGGACACCACCCTGATTTCTCTGCTTTCTATTATTCTTAGGAGAGGAGCAGAACAATTGAAGTAGGAGACTAGCAGAGGTAGTCGCCTGGGTCGAGGAAGTTCGACATTCGTTCGGAGTGGTTCAAGTCGTTGCCAGTTGCAGGACTTAGTGTGGAGTTATCAGTGTGACTTTCAGAGCGAGTAAAAGAGAGGAGGAGCTCAGGGACAGGATGTGGTCATAGCTGTGCATGGAGTGAGATGGACTACAGAGACTATGGGGATTGTAGTTCAAAAGAAGAAAAGTCTGTTCAGACTGTTTTCAGTGTTTTGTTATGGTTTTTGAGTTTTGTTGAAACTGCTGAAGAGTGGTAAATTAAAGAAGTTGAAGCATAATGCTCGCCTCCTAGTCTTTAATATAATTAATACTCCCTGTGTAGATAGCAGGGGTAATCTTCATTGTGCTTGCCTATGTCAATGTATATAGAAGTGTGGACATGCACTTGTGTTTATTTGCCCTGTATAGGTAATCATCTCCTATCTCGTTCAGTTTCCTTGTTTGCTTCTCGCTGTGTGTGCTTCTGTGGGTGGGCAACAGGTGGGTATTTTTGTGTTTATTGGTGGTTGGGGTGTCATTTCAATCAGAAATGCGGTACATCAGAACAAAACAGAAAATTGGCGAAAGAGGGAGTCCTGCGGTAAAGGTTGTCTGGGAATGAGTAGAAGGTTGGTGCAGGTGTAAGGCGAATGGATAAGAAAGCCTAGATCTGGATTATGCAACAGACACGAGTAACACATGTAGTACAGGCCAAGTGTCCTAATGAAGAGTATTATACAAATTCACACATTTACAGCTGGAACATATGGGTGGGGTTAAGTGGGAGTAGCCCCTTCATTGTTAAGAAGGTGGTGCTTGAGTCTAGTCTTGAACAGATGTGATTGTTTGGATATCTAGTGGGAGAGTGTTTCAAACAGGGAGAGTAAGGAGAAGCCGTGGAAACAGATGGTGGTTAATAATTATATCTCATTTTTATATAGCGCTAACTCGCCCGCAGGCATCAAAGCGCTGAATAACAGTTGATATCATCCCACTGCATGGTACTCAATGTATTGACTTTGAAAGGATGAAATGCTGAGTTGGCCCTGCCGTGATTCGAACCAGCACCATCAGGCTACATGCAGAGAAGAGCGCTCAGCTCGCTGTGCTGTCTGACCGGACCGGAAGAGGGGCGGTGCACACAGAGGTTAAGGCCGGGAGAAGTATTTTACAGTGTGAGAGGGAGAGTTCAGGGTGGTGCTGTCAGCAAGGTTTGGGGATGGGTGCAGCTAGACCCTAGGTGGATGTGAAGGCAAGAAAGCATTTCAAGAGCAATTTTTCCTAAAGAGCCAACCAGCACAGTGGCAGTGTGCCGAGGGGGGGGATTGTTTTAGTTCACTGTCAAAGAGGATTCCAAGATTGCAAGCCTTGGGTAAATAAGTGGGGGTTCAGGAGAGAAGGGTAGGATATAGGAGAGTGGGAGTGGCATTGGGGACTTGAAGAAAACATGGTTTCCATTTTGGAAGACTTTAGCGTCTGCCAGTGTTGTGCCATCATTGATTGAGGTTGTGAGGCACCAGGTGATGCTATGAGAGGTGGCAGGGCTGATGGATGAGAAAGAGAAGATGATCTGGGTGTCATTAGCAAAGAGGTGGTAGTGAAACCTGAATAAGGTGATGCGCTGACCCACCGAGGTGGTGTGGAGCTTGAAGAGAAGTGGGCCATGGCCAGATCCTTGGGGGATAACCACAGGAAGTGGTGTGGGGGAGGAGGTAGGTGTCAGAGTCCAAGGAGTGGCAAGAAGTCACCCATAAAATCCCTGTTTCCTTAAGCCAAGGGAGGAGAGGGTTTGGAGGGGCTAAGGGAAGTCTCCAGTGTCAAAGCCTGCTGATGGATTGAGTAGGATTAGAATGGTGAAGGTGTCACTTCCTTCACCCTCGCTAGGGTTTCGTCTGTAGTTACCGCTCTCTGACGGGCTGAGCAGGTAGATAACTCATAGGACCTGCATGAAAAGTTTCCACACCCTTTTGTCTGTAATTGCGTTCTTGTGGCTATATAGGATTAATATGTGGGACCAGGGACAAAGGTAGGGGTGTGTTTTGCATAGATGTGATGAAATGATAAAAGATATTAAATGTATTCGACGTGGCTCTCTGTTTTTTCCCCATACATGCAAGGATAGGAGTGAAACCACACTCCTTAGTTGGTCCTGATGATCTGTTCACTCCTGAGTCAAGCCCTGCCAGGTGAGTCAGTCCCGAGTCAGGCCCTGCCGGGGTACTCAGTCCCGAGTCAGGGCCCGCCGGGGTACTCAGTCCCGAGTCAGGGCTCGCCGGGGTACTCAGTGCCGAGTCAGGGCCCGTCAGGGTACTCAGTCCTGAGTCAGTCCCCGGCGGGGTACTCGGTTCCAAGTCAGTCCCCGGCAGAGTACTCGGTCCTGAGTCATGCCCCAGCGGGGTACTCGGTCCCGGGTCAGGCCCCGCTGGGTTTCTCACTCCCGAGTCGGGCCACTGGGGAATAGGATTCATTGTAAGCAGACGAGCACAAAACTATTGTGACCTTCCTGTGCCAGGTGGTTGCAATCCAGTTGTACCGCTTGCATGACGCTTGAGGTTTACCCCCTCTCCTCCTAAGGGACCACATAGAGTGTGTGATGGATTAACACCACTACCGGGACAACATCAATTTTTTAAGAGTTCAACCCTGTTGGTGCCACCCAATGTCCTTACCCCAGGGCAAATGTTGTGGTTGGGGCGGTAGATCTGTAGCAGGGCAGGGCTGCAAAAATGAGTCTGAGTGTCACTTCTGATAGTTTAGTCCCAATGCACACTATCGGAAGCATTTCTATTCATTTCATTTCAGTGGTTTTGTACGTTGCTTACATAACCTTTTCCAGCCATGTATGAGCTTTGGACGGCGATGGTTCTAATTAATTAAAAACAGCATTAATCTCGCTAAAGTGTGGCTCTTACGAGAGCCGTGCCTGTCGGCGCATGAGCAAGTGTCCCTGTCATCCAGTCACAGTCCACGTTTGAGACCCTCACAGTGGGCGCACAGTGCTGCGTACATCCAGAAGAGCAGGTGACACGAGGACGGCCATTCAGTGAGGTGCATCCCCTGAAGGTGGCACGCGGAGCTGGCCTGACCCAGGGGCCTTCACAGAAAGAGTGCAATAACACACCCAACAGCTGGTGTAGGATTGTGTTGTAAGAGTGGCGTGCAAACCACGAACGTCCTATCGCCATAAGGTCGTGTTTTTTCTTCTAACAGGACCACACAGATATATAGATGAGAGTTGTATGTGCTGGGTGTTGTAGGCTTAGAGCAGTAGAAAACTTCAACTGGGTATGGCTGGGGTTTATACAGGCAAGAGCCTGCAGAGCAGGCTACTATATTGTATTTGTGCTAATGTGCATAACCACAATGCTTTGCTCATGTGACTCTGAACTGTTTGTGAACTTGACGTGATGCCCCTGGGTGGTTCTGCTCAAGGGGAGGGTACACGCTGGTGGACGGAGTCCCCCCACTTTTTTCAGAGGGCACCTTGTTATGCTAATTTCTGGTGGCACCACATTCAATTGGTATGTTAATGAGTTCCCCCACTTTTTTTTTAGTACTTGACCCCTGCTTCTGCTGCATGTGTGACTTGGCTTAAATGGCGTATTCCACTTTAGTATGATATAATTTGTCATTTATAACACGCCTGTACACAAGTGGTTCAAGGAGCGACAAGACAAGGAAGGGGAAGTGTAAGGGGAACAAAACAAACAATCTTACTCGGCCTTGTGTCATTCAGATCATGCAAGGGAAAGGGAGAGGAGAAGTGCCCGGGGAAGGGAAAAGGGAGAGTGGCAAACAAGTAAGTGCAGGGAGGCAGGGGACTGAAGGATTGCAGATATAGTGCCTGGTGCGCAATTATCCCGGCGGCAGTGCAGGTCGTGAAGCAGCCAGGTCCCCATAAGGTTCAGAGTGAGGCCAGGTAACCAGTTAGTGTAGCGGACAGGAACATCAGTAGGGGAGAGAGAGGAAGCAGAAGCGAAAAGGAAGGTCTTGAGTTGTTTCCGGGACCTGAGGTGTTCCTGCTCAAGTTTGAGGGAGGCAGGGAGGCTGTTCCAGAGGGAGGCACCGACCGAGGCGAGAGATCTACCCCCTACTCTCTGCCTGGAGAAGTGGCTGACCCTCGCATAGTATAGTGGGAAACAGAGCTTGTGCCGGGGCGGAGCGGCGATGGCCCAGAGCGCAGAGCTAAATAGCTCAGGAGGAGGACACAGGAAGGGGCCCACCCAGAAAGCTGACGCTGATCTTGCCGGAGAAAAGATTAAGCAGCCTGCTGTGCCAGTGGGTGCTCCTCTGAGATGTTCGGCTGGCTGCTCACTGACGACTTGTAGATGACTACGATGCATTCGGAAATATGCAAACAAAGGAATGCATATTCCAAACACAGCATGTGAGATGCTATGGAGTCACACACCCAGTGCCCCTCATGCTTTGTGTTGACAGTTTTACAAGTGGGGCAATTTATAAGTGAGGGCTCACTTAACAAGCCATTCTTTTTACACAGTATGTGCTTAACATTTCAGTGTTAAGAACTGATTATGGGGCGTTTTTATTCATCAGGCCAGCACAAGTATCAGCTGACCAACCCTATGCATTCTTCAAAGAGAATTACCATGCCACACAGAAAGGTTTTAAACTATTTTCATATCTCTTTATTTGACACAGCAAAAGTTATTTTTTGTATATTACTTTTTAATTACATATGGTGCATCCCTACATATGGTGCATCCCTGGGAAGGTTAACTGTCACTTTCTTGTTTAAGTATTCCAGTGGCTGCTTTGGGACATGGACTAAATGCATCCGCTTAGCATCAAAGGTCTTTTAATTTTCTAAACAAGCCAACCACAGCCTAGCGCGCACACCGGATGGCACTTCATTGTCACTTGGCACCTTTATTAGGAGAGTAGAGTTCATTGTGTGTCACCATGCAGACAGTAGTCCATGGCAAATCAATGCAGTGACATGTTTGCAGCAATGTTTTGTGCGCTGCACAAGCCACCACCCTGTTGGTTAATGGCATCTATGTGGCTCTCCCGTAGGAAACAGCACGTGTACCTGTTTTTGTCTGATGTGTCCAATGTCCATACAATAGCACACTGGAACGTTTTGTGTCTGTGACTCTGACGAGCATGCCATACTGTGCCCACACTTACACACATAAAGCAATCAAAGAAGCTGCCTCAAATTATACATCCACTAGGCCAAACGCTCTTTCTACACTGCCACGCCATGATTTTCACTAGCCATCCACTAGGCAAAACGCTCTTTCTACACTGCCACGCCATGATTTTCACTAGCTGCAGGTCGACACTAATAAGAGATGCTAATACCAGCTCTGTTAGATAGAGCATGGGCGGTTCCATGTCATCTTTATAATGAATGACTAAATAATTAAAACTTTTTTAGTGAAAGAAAAATAATGAAAAATGACAATTTGTTCTTTTTTAATGTGGGCCCCTTCCACAAGCCCTCCCATTTCACCAGCTTTTTTTTTTACCCCTCCCTGACTCCTACCCCCCTTTTTAATCCCTTACCCCACCTCCCACATCCAGATTTACTTTTATTTTAAAAAAAAAACAGAATTTTTTTCATTATTTATTTTTCACTGAAAATGTCATTTGTTATTTATTTTTCGTTATTAGCACTGTATACATGCATGGGCCTGCTCTTTTTTGCCGAAATAACCCAGAGACCTGAAAAATAGTGAGGAGGTAGTGGCCAAGGAACTGTGGACACTTTACCATGCATTAGAAGCTGATTTTGTTTAAAAGGCTTCATCAGCTTATTACTGGTCAGGCTAGAGTTTGTAAAAGGTAAAATCCTTTCTATGTAGTCTTTCTGCGCATTGTTTATTGGGTCTCTCTTCTATGGTATCCTGTCCTGTCTGTAGATATAATTCCCTAAAGATGTTTCTGTATTGGGGTTGGGTCATGCTCACACTGAGCCCCAGCCCTACCTCATCTAACATTCTTCAGAAAAAAGAAGCAAAAGAGCCCTTGTACCCCACTTGAGTGTCTGATGTTGCAGCCATTTTATACTCGCATCCAAAAACTTAAGCTGTCCAAATGAGCATATATAGTTAATGGTTACAAACATGGGGGGCGCCTGATGTTTCGCCCTGGGCACCAAGTTGGCTAGAAACTTTCCAGTGTGCAGCAAATAGGTGGCCAGGCCTCTGTACAGAGCTGTTGTGGTCAGAGCAAGCACGTGTCCTCAGTGGCCCTGAGAGGATGACCCAAGGATACAGGTGAGAATCTACGTGTTATTCCTGACAGTAATGGGACGATTGGCCCTCTGGCCCCCAAGAAGGTTAGGGTGACATGTGCAGAACATCCTGCATTATCAGGCTCGCAAAGCTTAGTTCCCCTTCAGAGCACTTACCTTCCCGTTCAATCTCGAAGACGCTGATGGCATCTTCTGGCGTGAGGCAGCGGAACTCGCTGGCCGGCAGGGTGTGCCGCCGCTGGCGGCCAGGGGAGCTGGCGGAGCAGCGCAGCTGGGTGGGCTTCAGGAAGGGGAGTGCGCTCAGCACTGACATCTTTCCGAACTCAGGGGGCGCTGGCGGTCAGCTATTTTCTCCGTGCGGAAGAAGATACCGGCCCTTCCTTCAATTCTTTTCTTGAAGCGCGTTGCTGGACTTCCCCACCTGGCCTGATTCCTCGGTGTTCGATAAGGAGACCTGCCGGGAAACAGGAGAGCATTGAGAGGAACTGCTTATATATGCCAGCTCACATGCAGTGGCGTCGCCAGGAATCAAATTTAGGAGGGGCACAGAGGAGGCCAAAGACAAAAGTAGGGGGGCACAGACAAAAGTAAGAGGAGAACATGGTCACTGCTCGTTTTAGGTAGGGGGTCACAGGGTGGGCAGGCCCCCCCACCTCCAGCGACGCCACTGCTCACATGCACAACACACATGCACCTCTAGCCCTTAAGCGCTGCGTGCACTTGCACGCCTTACTTAATAATCGCCACTGCTGCAATTAACATAATATAATAGACGGCCCGCCCATGCGCCCATCCCTAAAGCGCCCACGCGCTCTGTACGCCTGATTCATCACTCATGGCTCATCGCCCCATTTGGCGCCCTGCTGCTGCAATTAAAAATTGAAATAGATGAATAAACGCCAATTCATTTCAGAATTGGCAAACAAACGGATAAACACACGAAGGGCAGCGGGACACGCAGCTGCAAGAGGTGAAGAACCATGATGACCGTCCAGCGCATAAGTGCTTATGCGAGAGGCTGCTCGTCATCTGTGTGTCTACGGTTATATTGTCAGAAATAATCTAAACACATAGACATTTAGGCCAATCTAGCCTGCTCTTTCCTGCCTGCTTTTTACTGCACACACACTACGGCTCCCGTGTTTACGCAATACTTCTGTCCCCCTATGTCTTTGCCAACCCACCTAGAGGGTCCCAAAGTCTTGTCTTCAAAAGGTATAACCGCCATGTAAATAAGTCGCATTTCGATTTGCTTCATGCACATTATTTTTGGGGGATATTTGAAAAATGTGGATTTTGCACTTGAGGATCACAGTTGGATGCACCTAGCACTACTTGTTCTCCTTCACCCCCGGCTATTGGAGCGAATCACCGGCTACCTTACAGCTATCCGACGTCTCAAGGCGGAAATTATCTTCCGCCTGGTGTCCAGTGCTAACCCCACTCTCCCATCACCCATCTCCTTCCCCCTGATCTCCCCATTCCTTTACCCAAGGGTTCTCTTAAGTTGCGAAATAAAACTCCAGTATGTCATTATTGCACCTTCGCCATGACCAACCTTCAAAGGGACGATCAACCCCTACCTCATGGACCTCTCAGCTAAAACTCAGATCACTACCCTCTTGCTCATCAGCAAAGTGGGGTATTGTTCGGGCCTAGTCCTTGGTCCTCCCGTCTACTCCACCTCTCCCCTAAACCAAGTTCTCAATGATGCTGCCTCTACAGCTTATCTAGAAGGTCCACCTCCACACATCAACACTAGGCCGGATGGCGATCCATGCAAAGTCATGCTCTTATGGTCCAAGTCTTCAAATCTGTGGTCCTGTTAAATGGCTGACTGAATCCCTCTCTATTCACTCTCGAGGACTTTACGTGTTTTCCTCTCATTCATTTCTACCCCCTCTTGTCTTCTCCGGCTTCTTCTCTGTACTTTCCCCTTCCATTAAAGACTCCCCCACCCCAGGCATCAATGCCAGCCAGCCCATCAGTGGAAGTGTTCAAGACCCGACTCAAGCTTCACCTGCCAGCCAGTGAAGGGTCATCTCCCAGCCCATGTCCACCTCCCCGACAACCCCCATGCTGCATAACATTATACACTTATCGGAAGTGTTCAAATGTAGATCCTGGCACAAGGCCCATAGTGCATATCCTATTTGTGTCGGTTACATTGCCACAGTATGCATTCTCAGTATACTACCCCTCCATCACCTGGTCTAGTCTCATTCACGCAAGCATCCTGTATTGTACAAGCACTCTAACCAGGCACTGCCTTTGCCATCTATTATATATCCCATCTACGTCACATCAGTTAGCAATGACATCCTTATTGAATAATACATACAAATAACGACTTGTCTTTTGAAAAATCAGGATTTACTTCTTGTAGAAATGTTAGTGCCCCCAGTAAGCTCTCAATTTGGGCACTTAATTCCAAAAAGAGCCCCCAGAACTGGATAGCATTCAAGATGTGACCGTCAGAACTGGACGCAATCCCTGCTAGAGGACCTCATCTGTGTTTATAAAAAGTGTGTGGTCAATCATGTATCATAGTCGTATCGATGGGGAAGCAGAGCATTAGGTGTTCTGACATATGATGTTTTAGAGAGGAGACTAAGAGAATGTAACACACTCTACCCAACAGAAGAGGGTAGGACTTGGGTGAAGTGAACAATGAAGTCTAGACATTGCACTGAGTTCAGTGAAGAGGTGCAAGTGCACCTCTAGGGAAGATTTCCAGGGATAATGATTGCAGATGGCCTGATGGCAGCGGGAGGAAAATGTTTCCAATCTCAGAAACCAGGCAGGAAAAAGGTCTGTTTTGCCATTACTCTAGTCTCCAAAGAGTAATAACCTAAAGTATGCAGCTGTGTGTGTGATTGTTACGGAGTGTATTTCTGCCCTGATTTGGGGTTTTCTCTGTAAGCATTATAGTCTTGATAGAGGGTCAGAACTGTTAGCGAGGAGTGATATCTTGAATTAGACCCATCGGGTCCACAGAGGTCAATGGAAGGAAATGCAGATGTGTTCCATAGATGCTTTGAGCGGGGGAGTGATGCATGAAATCTCCGGTGGCAGGGAATAGTCCAATAGGAAAGCTGTTACCGCCATCGACACAAAAGATTACACGTTATTGGACCACCATCCAAGCGCCTACAGGATTCATTTGGGATTTCACTTTGTGGGCTGTGTGAAGCTGGAAGGCAACTTTTGTCAATGTGGATTCACGATCCTAAAGGATGAGAAGATCATCCTGCTGAAAGTAGCAGGGTTTTGAAGAAGAGATTTGTGAAGAACTTCACACAGAGGATGTATGTTTTGAATGCTAAAAGGTGTTCATTGGGATGAAGAAGAATATAGTCTTGGCTCAGAGTTCCTCCACCGTTTGAGCGCAAGTCAAGTTTTCATTTTGGTGATGACATCACCGGTGGGACCTTCAATGGAATTGGGTATCATTTGCATGTTGGCGGTGAATATCCCATAGCAGAACACTCATCGTTTTCTATAGCTTGGAAAGTGTAAGATTAATATGATACAGACTTGTGGTATGCAGCCTTGGGCGATACAATGCTCTAATTTCTGTGAGTATAGAACTTCCAGGATGGACTGACTCATTTAATTGGTTGATTTAAAATACGAAGAATTGGAATCTTCCAATTCGAAAGGAAGAAACTATGTCCAATATCACTTAGTCGTATAGATAAACCATCACACAGTGTCACCTTTGTCCCTGATACACAATCTCTCATTGCTACATATCCACCTAAATCATGTCTGGCGATAACCAAGACGATTCTTGCGTACTTCCTGGAGTTGAGTGGCTACAGCTTTTTTGATAATCTTTGCAAACAATGGGTATTTAGTGATAGGCCTCTGATTGGTGAACTCAGTGGTATCAAGTTACAGCATTTCTCAGGATATGGTAACTTTGGTAATTTTCTAGGAGGAGAGAAAGTTCTCAGGGAGAGGGAGAGAGGAACACGTTGGACTTATCAACAAGTGAGAATCTATTAACTAACTTGCAAGGAGTATGGTCATGAACAAAGAAGAGTCACAGGAGTTTACGTAAACATCAGGATTCACATTTCTGGAGCGGGAGAGCAGGGTCATTTCAGGACAAGGCGGTGTTAGGTTGAGTGTTTTGAATTTATGTAAAGAAATCTTTGGAGAGGCTTGAAGCAATTTCCGTTGAGTGAATGGTAGTCTGTTGGGGACAAAAAGGGGTTCTCGAATGAAGGACCTGTTCCTGAAATAATTTCACTTTAGTATCAAGGATGAAGTCTTAGTGACCCTTTTTACTGTTCACCGCGCAATGAGTTTGGATGACGCTTGGAAAGAATGCCACCTCTTTACTAGCTACCACACTCACCTTTTGCTTCGAGTTCAGATTGATCCTGTGACTACCAGGGAGGGGTTGGGAGCTAAGATTGAGCTGGTGGCATGAAGTTGCTAAAAATGTGTTGTTGGAAGAGGTCAGTGGAGTCTTCCTCATCACAGAAGAGTTAAAATATGAGGTTGGAGGAGGTTTTGAATCTGTAAAGCTAAATCACTGTTGGAGCGATGATGAGGCACGGATCGGGTGGGTGTACTTGGTGATGGGTGACATGACTGCTGGTCACAAAGAAGGTGATGATTATCTGAATGGCCCAGCCCAGGGCAAGAACGGAGCCAAGTTCTGGTGATACAATGAATACGGCAAGGGTGTTATCTTGATGTGTAATGGGCAATTGTTATTTAGAGTGGTTCTCAACAGGTGTAGGGTGCAAAAAGAGAAAGGGTGGAAACGATGGCAGGAGTGAAATGGCATGGATGAAACTGAAGGTGGCTGAAAATCTACCAGCAGTTTTTGTCAAAGTTGCAAAAAGGACAGACACAGCAAAGGGATTTGAGTTCATGATACTTTATTTCTCATAGAAGTCCACCATTTCTGTTTCTAAATTCAGGCATTTAGCAACAGATGCTGGAAGTTCTCTCCAGTGCTGCAAGAAACTAAAGATGTGCCTGTTCCTCCATGGCTAATTCCTACGGTTGACTGGTTTCTGGGTCTATGAGAAAGCCAAGATCTCTTTCAAGATGGGCACCATGCTATATAAATATACCACGCACTGTGCCAAGTATAGATAATGCTAACACAAACACATCCTTCCTGCTACTAATACCTTGCCCTTTGTACTTCAGTATTACTTGTGTTCTCCCCATGACCTTGCCACTAGAGTTTCTTTCGTATAATAACCGTACTGTCCCTCACCTGTTGCGACCTTTAAGACCACCTCACCCGCCCTATATGCTCGGTGGGGCCATACTCTGCACTTAGATACATTCATCTTACACTGCAGCCTCTTAGGCGACCCACCCAGCTTCACTAAATCCTTCTTCATGTTTTCTACTCCCTCTAAAGCAGGAGTCTGCAACCTGCGACTGTCCAGATGTTTTGCACTACGACCCTCATGATCTCTTACAATTGATGAGCCAGGCTGGAGCTGATGGGAGTTGTTGCAGTACGAAACATCTGGAGAGCCAACAATCGCAGACCCCCTTCTCTATTATATCAGCCCTGCTACATCTTTGTTTCATCTGCAAATGCACTGACCATTTAGAACTGCAGTAATGTAATCTCACTTCCATTTCAATTAAAGCAATTTTTACTGAGACATTCACAAGTGGATCCTCACACCACAGTAAGCAATATAATAACAAACTATGAAGTTTCAGACTACAGTTATAATGTTTAGTACATTCTCTGTCCTTAGTGTGACATGGAATCCAAAGAACATTAGTCAGACATGTATCGTTCAACAAGATTTATTATCTTGGTCAGGATGGAGGGAATGAGCACAAATAGGAAATAGGCGTTTTTAGCTAAAACACAATAAGGGAAACAAGGACACCATTTTTTAGTTTGACGTTAGTCACAATGGTACACAGGCCTACCTACATGATCACCAGTCCCTCCAGGATTCCCTAATCTAATGTACAGTATTAGGGATAAAGTACCCAGCTCACTTCTTGGCTCAAACATACAATCCAAAGATATAGAGCCTAACTGACCTCCTTTGCAGCCTTGGATACATGGGTAGCAGTTCCCTTCCTGACTTTGCCTACAGCAGGTACTTCTCCCCCTTTTCCTTGCGGTATGTGTCAGGCCTTGATATTCTCACCCTCCAGCCACTGTTCACCTCCTGAGTCAACGTCTCCTACCACTAATTTATCTGGCTTTTGACAGCATGTGAGGGATATCTCTCTGCAGGATCTTTTGTTTGTCTCGTGGTCTGGTCCAACCTAGTGCCTGATGTGCAGGCCTAAGCATGCTCTCTGATTTCTTTTTTTTAAACATTTTTATTTTTAGCAAACTGTTTACAAGTGAAACCTTTCAGCTTTTACAACAGTTACAATTAATCCATAAAAAAAGTTCGAGAAAAGAAAAAAAGAACAAAAGTCAAGGATTAGTTGCATTTCTGCCGTCACTGACTCAATCAACTTTGTGTAAGATAATGAAGTCCTTCCATCCGGATGTAAGTTCCTTTCTGGCTTCGATGTTCCGGAAGATAGCTGAGACAAATTCTAGCAAGGCGTATGTAAGAGAAGGTTTAGAGCCCTGCATCAACTGGAGCCGAATATCCTTCTCTGTTAATGTTCAATTACCAACAAAGAATTTCTATATTAAATTACATCGAATATTATCGACTCCTGGACAAATCATGACCAGATGGTACAAGGATTCTGATGTGTGACTACATAATCTGCAGTGATGGTCTCTGAGTGCCTTGAGTTTCCTAGCCTCGAGTACTTCCTTTGTAGGTAATAGATTCAAACGTACTCTTAAAAACTGTTGCCGAGAAGGATCCGCTGGGAATCGGCTCAGATATGGTAGGGTTGTTCCTCGCCTTTTCACCTCTGAGCAGTGCTTCCCATACGGTTTCAACCCCCTGACTGAGTCCAGAGTGTCTATCCAGTCTTGATCGTAGAGCGGTCTTTTTACTTGCTCGTGATTTTCCTTAAATCATTTCTCTGTTAGGCCTGTCAGTGCTAACATTCCTTTGCATTTGTCACTCCATTCCACCAATGTAGGTCCCCTTTTCTCTAAACGTGCCTGACCAAGTATAGTAAAGCCTCCTTCAGATGGAGGTAGTAGGCACTTTCAAAAAAAGGAGAGGCTCTTCCAGAATGTTACGGTGAGCAAGGATGTTAAGCCCAGCTCCTTTCTAATCACTGCAACTGGCGTTGAATTTGGCAAGGAAAGAACATATCTCCATAAGTGACCCTTTACGATCGGCCACACTTTCCAGGGTAGTGATATTGATGCTTCTGCCCCATAGGTCGAGATGGGGATAATATTTATTCGGTAGAACGTGATTATTGGCACGATCGAGAATTTGCAATAGCGAAACCTCATGATTTTGGCCAGGGCTGCCAATATTTTTGCTTTCCTTCTCAGGTTTGCCTCTCTAGGAGCATTGACAGAGCTGTTGTTTATCAGGATTCCCAAGTAACTATCACAGTGATCTCGGCGATCTTTGATGCATTTATGTACCAACCAAAAGGCTTAGTTTCCTTCTTGCTGTTCTGCAAAATGTTAAGACTCCCGATTTGGAGGCATTGATCCGCAGGTCGTTTGCAGATAGATAAGTAGCCAGGGCATCCAACTGCCGCTGGATTCCGCCTGGTGTTTCATCTAATAGGACTACGGGTTACCAGACATTTCGTCGAAAAAAAAAGGTCGACGGGACAAATGGTCGACACCATTTGGTCGAAAACCAAATGGTCGAATGTTTATTTTTTTGTATTTACTTTTTTTTTTTTTTTTGGGGGGGTCCCCCCCAACCCCCTTTTTTTTTATAAAAAAAAACCCTTTTTTTCCCTAAATGAAAACCTAAAAAATATATATATAAATTTTAAAAAAAATTCGACCATTTGGTTTTCGATCAAATGGTGTCGACCATTTGTCCTGTCAACCTTTTTTTTCGACGAAATGTCCGGACACTAGGACTACGTCGTCCTCATACAGGAGTCTATTTACTGGTGTTCCAGATATACAAGATGGAAAGCACCTGATGTTCTTGAATGCTTCTTCCATGTCAGATGTATACAGGTTAAAAATCGCTGGTGCTAAGCACCATCCTTGTTTGAGGCCGATTGTAGAGCTAATGGGGTCCGTTAGGTCACCAAGCCTGTTCATCCTTACACGAATAGACATATCTGTGTGAAGGGCTTGTATAGCTACACGTAAATCAGTGGGACAACCCCAAGAACTTATTTTAGACCACAGAATTTGTCGATTGACTGAATCGAAGGCCTGCGATAGATCCACTGAGGCCAAGTACAGCTTTTTACTGTTCTTTAATGTAGTTCTTGTTTTTAAAAAGTTCAAAGCCGTTACGATTCCTTTTTCGAAACCAGCCATTTTCCTTCATCACAGACCCTTTTCTTTGCCTCCTTCCTCACAGACCTTCTCTTTTGTCACATTCCTTTTCTATAATCACAGTCCTCTGCTACAGTCAATCCTATCAGTCTTCTTGCATCAGTCTTCCTTCATCACATCTCTTTGTCACAGTACTTCTTCATTGCATTACTTATCCTTCATCACATTCTTCATCACAGTCCTTCTGCATCATTTGTCACAGTACTTCTTTCTTGCAGTCTTTCTTCTTCATCAATGGATTTTATCTTTCACCATAGTCTTCCTCTTCCATCACAGTCCTTCTTCGCCACAGTCCTTTTCCTTCATCACAGTCCTCCAGACCTCTTCTCCGCCATAGTCATCCTTAATCACAGTCCTTCTCCTTTGTCCTAGCCCGTCTTTGTCACAGTCCTAGTTTCTCCCAGTCCTTCAAAGTCACAGTCCTTCTCCTTTATCACAGTCCTTTATCACCGGCCTTCGACACAGTCCTTCTTTGTCATAGTCCTTCATCACAAGCCTTCTCTTTCATCACTGTCCATCTTCATCCTGGTCTTTCTCCTTCGTCACAGCCCTTCTCCTTCATCACAGTTCTTGTTGGTCACAGCCCTCCTTCGTTCTAGTTCTCCTCTCTCATCACAGTTCTTGTTGTACATCACAGTCTTTCTCCTTTGTTAGTCTTTCTCCATCACCATCCTCATTCATCACAGTCCTTTATCACCAGTCTTCACCTTCCTCACAGTCGTTATCACAGTCCTACTTCTTCACACTTATTCTCTTTTGTCAAAGTCCTCCTTTGTCACAGTATTTCTCCTTCATCACAGTCCGTCGTTATAGTCTTTCTCCTTTGTCATAGCCTCCCTCTTTCATCATGCTTTTCTTCCATCACCATGATCTTCCTGTTTTGTTATGGTCTTACTACTTCATCGCAGTTTTCCTCTTTTGTCATGGTCTTCATTCATCATAGTTTTGCTCTTTTGCCATAGTCATCCTCCTTCATTATAGTCCTCCTTCATCACAGTTCTCCTTCACCACAGTACTTCTCATTCATCACAGTTCTTCTCTTTCATCACAGTCCTTCTCCTTGCTGACATTTCTTCTGCTTACTTAGTTTGTCTCCTTTTTAAAGTCCTTCTCCATTGTCACAGTCCGCCTTTATCAAAGTATTTCCCCTTTGCAGTCCTTTATAGCTGTCCTTTTCCCTCAACACAATCCTATGGCCCAGTCCTCCTTTGGAACAGTCTTTCTCCTTTGTCACAGTCCTTTTCATTCATTGGAGCCTTTCTTCAAAACAGCCCTTCAACATAGTCCTCCTTTATCATAGTGCATCACACTACTTCTCTTGCATCACATCCCTTGATGACTGTCCTCCTCCTTTGTCACAGTCTTTGTCCTTTGTCAGTTTTTCTCCTTCACAGTTCCACATAGTCAATCTGTTTTTTACGTCATAGTCCGTCTTCATCTCAGTTCTTCTAGTTCATCACAGCCCTTATTCATTACAGTGCTCTTTCGTTGCAGTCTGCCTTTATCACAGGGTTTCTCCTTTGTCACAGATTTTCTCTCTGTCACAGTCTTATTTCATCACATTCTCTATTTTGTTATTTTGTACTTTATCATAGTCTCTCCTTCGCCACACTCTCTTTAGTCACATTCTTTCTCCATCAGCCTTTCTCCTTTATCATAGTTCATCTCCTTCATTCAAGTTCGTCTTCTTCTTTACAGTCCTCATTCCTCACAGTGCATCCTAGTAGCAGTATATCTCCTTCATCAACCTTTCTCCATTACAGTCCTTCACCAACATCACAGTCCTTGTCCTTATCCTTCTCCTGCATCGCAGTCCCTCTCTGTTGTCCTAGTCCTCTTTTATCACAGTCCTTCTGCTTTGTTACAGTCATTCTTTGTACCAGTCATTCTCCTTCATTACAGTCCTTCCCCTTCATCACAGTCATTATCATTTCTCACATTCCTTCTTCTTTGTCACAGTCCTCCTCCTCTGTCACAGTCCTTTTCTTTGTAATGGTCATCCTCCTTTTTCACAGTCATTCTCATTCACTGCGGTCCTTCTTTGTCACAGGTCTTCCCCTTTATCTGTATTTTCTCATAATCCTTCAACTCTTGGGATGATAGCTCAGGGGCAACGTGTTTGCCTTGGAAGCAAGACGACACAGAGCAACACAGGTTTAATCCCCGGATCTGCACGTAGAAACCTCTGGGTATTAAGCGCATTAAAAATAACCAATCATATCATATCATTACCAATCATAACTGTGCAGTTCCACGGCCTGTCATTCATTGCAGTTTCTTCCTGCCACAGTACTTTCTCATAGTTCACGTGCACCACTGTCCGTCTTGTTCTTAATTAATTAATCTTTTATAACGCGCCTAATACTTGGAGACCCGTCTCTAAGCACGGTACTGTGAATTTAACCTGTGTTTTTCTGCGTTATCTTGCTGCCAAGAAAAACATGTTGCCCCTGAGCTATCCTCCTGCCCAGCGGTCTTCCTTAGTCACAGTCCTCGCACATCATAGTCCCCCACAGTGTCTTTCATTTATCCTTCTCCTTTGTCATAGTCCTTCATCACAGCCCATTGCCATAGGCCTTCTCATTTGTCACAGCCCCTCTCCTTCATCAAAGTCCTCCTACATCACAGCCCTTTTCCTTCATCAGAATGCTTCTCCTTTGTCACAGTCCAACACAATTCTTCTCCTTGTCAAAGTCCATCATAACAGCCATAATGCTTCATCATAGTCCTACTTTATCACAGTCCTCCATCCTAGTTCCTGTCCAAGATCACAGTCCTACTCCATCAAAGCCCTCCTTCGTCACCCCCCTTTTACCCTTGATCAGTCCATTTTCTTTATTGCAGTCATGCTCCTTCATTACAGTCATCCTTCATCACAGTCCTTCTTTCTCAGTCTGTGTAATTCATTTGCCTTTTCTTTTATCACAGTTCTCCTTCCTCAGACCTTCATCACAGTCCTGCTCATTCTTCACAGTTCTCCTTAGTTACAGTTCTCATTCAGTGCAGTCCTCCTAGTCTCTCCTTTGTCAGTCATTATTTTTTTAATCAAAGTTCTCAGTCCTATTTAATTACTGTCCTTCCCCTCTGTCATAGTTCCTCTCCTTTGTCACACTCATTTGAAATAGTCTTTCTCCTTTGTCATAGTCATTCATCAGCCCTTTTTTCATCACAGTCCTACATCACAGTTGCTCACCTGTGCCACAATCCTTTGCTTCATCAGCCCTTTGCCTTCATCAAAGTCCTTCTAACCTTCTTCACCAATCCTATATCACAGCCCTTCTACTTTATAATGGCTCTCCTGCTGCATTAGAATCCTTTTCCTTCAACACAGTCCATTTAATTCTTCACAGTCCTCCTTCATCATTTTTCCTCCTTCGTCACAATACGCCTCCTTCATCAGTCCTTGTCATTTTTCAGTCCTCCTTTGTCACAGTCCATCATCACAGTCCTTTTTTGTCCTTCACCACTCCTTCCCTTTTCACTGCCCTTGTCCTTATTCACAGTCATACCTTTTCACAATTCCTCTCCTTCATCTCAGTGCTTCATCATAGTTATTCTCCTTCATTATAGTCCTTCTTGTTTATCGCAGTACGTTGTCAAAGCCCTCGTAAGTGTCAGAACACCTCCTTCATCACAGTCCTCCTTCCTCACAGCCCTCCTTCCTCACAACGATTTTCTTTCATCATACTCCTTCTCCTTCATCACAATTCTTCATCAGAGCCCTTCTGCTTCAGGATATTCCTCCTCCTTTATCACAGCCCTCTTTAGTCAAAGAGCTTCTTCATCACAGTGCTTCACATTTGTCAGTCATTCCCTTTCATCACTGTTCTCTGTGACTATCCTTTTCCTTCATCACAGTCTGTCCTATTCAACTCAGTTACTTTCCTTTGGCACAGCCCCTCTCCTTCGTCACAGTATTTTTTCACATTACTTCTCCATCAAAGCTCTTCTCCTTTCTCACAGTCTCCTCCTTGTCAGTCTTTCCCCTTTGGCATAGTCCTCCATCACAGCATTTCTCTTTTGCATTGTCTTCCCCTATCATTACAGTCCATCTTCGCTACAGTCCCTTTTCCTTTGCTACAGTCCCAGTCCTTCTCTGTCACTGTCCTCCTTCATCACAGTCCTTCTTCTTCATCACAGTCCTTCTTCTTCATCACAGTCCTTCTGGTTTGTCACAGGTGTACTTCCTCACAGTCCATAAACATAATCCTTCTTTGTCATAGCACTTTATCACATTCCTTCTCTTTCATCGCAATCCTTCTCCTTTGTCACAGTCTTTGTCCATCATTCCTTCTCCTTTGTCACAGTCCTCCTTCATCAAGTCTACCTTTGTTGCAGTGTTTCTTCTTTGTCCCATTTTATTTCTTTTGTCACATTGTTTCTCTTTTGTCCGTTTTTCTCCTTTTGCCCCAGTATTTCTAATTTCTCTGTGTTTCTCCTTCATCAAAGTCTCTCTCATTTGTCAGTCTTTCTCGTCCATCACAGACCTACTACTTTGTCAGAGTCCTCCTTTGTCAGTCTTCCTCCTTCATCGCATTCTCTTTAATCATATTCTCTCTGTTAAACTCAACTTTGTCAAAGGTCCTCCTTAGTCACACTCTCCCATTCCTTCTTCTTTGTCACTGACCTTTTCCTCTGTCACAGTCCTCATCCCTTGTCACAGTCCTCCTTCGTCATAGTATTTCTCCTTTTATCACAGGAAAGCTCTGATCAGTGTGTCAATTTCTGTTGTATGTGGGAAGAAACCTGAGTTGGGTCCAGAAACAAATAGAGACCTACACTTAAATAGATTGTACAAAAATAATTCTCATTTTATTAAATAATTTATAACAAATGATTAATAATATTAAAGGTCATGCTATCATTAATAAAAATCATTGATACTCAATATATTTGGGCAAATCTAATCATATAATTCTACATATCACACATCAATTCGGGATAAATGAAATTAAATTATATTTTATTTATATTGGGCTCGTTCACAAGTGTTTCAGAGTGTGACCAGGCAAAAAGGGAGGGGAACAAGAGAGAAAAAACAGAAAAACAGCGGTCTTACTAGGCCCAGTGACATTAAAGAAAGCACAAGTGCAAGGAAAAGGAAAACGGGGGAAAAGTGCATGGAAGGGGGGAGTGGAAAGTGCGAGGCAGAGGAGAGAAAACATAAATAAATATTAAATGGAATAAAAAATAAATAAGGGTGATAAACCATGGTAGTGCAGCCAGCAAGTGGCAGGTGAAAGTTAGTCAGAAAGGTATATCTGATAAGTGCAGAAGAAAAGTGGGAGGGGCACTGTATGGGTACAGATACAGAACCCTAGTGCAGATGGTGGCCTGGAGGCAGTGCAAGAGGGTGGCAGGGTGAGCAGGTACCTGGGCCCGAATGAACAGAGGGTGGCCAGGTGCACGATGCCAAGAGAAGAAACAGATCAACAGGGGAGAAGGGGGGCAAAGGCAGAGGCAAAGAGGAAGGTCTTGAGATGCTTCCGGAACTGAACATGTTTTTCCTCAAATTTCAAGGTGGCCGGGAGGCTGTTCCAAAGGGATGCACCGGCCGAAGACAGAGATCTACCCCCAGCTCATTTATTTGCAAAATGACTAACCCTGAGGAAGTTAGAAGTAGAGGAGCGAAGGGCTCGAGAGGGGAGGTATTTACGGAGGGATAGTTGAAGGTATTTTGGATCCAGGCCCCAGAAAGCCTTGTGATAATAATCTTATATAATATTTAAATCCCAGAAAAAAGCATAGATCCAATGACTAATTTTCTAATGCTCTTGTCAACTCCCCTACTCGTACACGTTTCTGTCCTGTGTTGGCTTTACTCCGCTGGACATTAATCAGTGGCTGTACTATTTCTATTTGTGTGTCATATACAAATTGGAGTTGTATTCCATATATAGACAACCAGGGTATTCCCGCTGTACCCTGTATGGTGTGTCTGTAGTGGCTCTTAAATAACACCTGCAACCCTGAATGCTGCTGACACTACCTTCATTACTTCAATTGCGTCCGCCTCTCACACTCTTGCTAATCTTCAACTCTATGCTAAACTTCATAGTCTCAATCTCAATTCCTCCACCCTTCAATTATTCGTGTCTAAATCCAATGATGTTCCACCATCTTATTGTATAGCAGATGGTTTAAGAAAACATCCCTTAGGTGTAATGTATTCTTCAAACCCACAAGGAGGAATAATGTTACTCCTTCTAGTATCCTGGGTGATAAGTCAGCATTTCTTAGGTCCGGGTTCCTTTCAAAAGACAGCAAACTACACAAGCTTGCTGTCTTTTGAGAGGAACCCGGACCTAAGAAATGCTGACTAATCACCCAGGATAATAGAAGGAGTAACATAATTCCTATATTTGTGGGTTGGTCTATATTTGTTTCTGGACCCAACTCAGGTTTCTTCCCACGTACAATAAGTAACTGACACATTGACCAGAGCTTTCCTTTTGTTTATTTAGACTGTGTACCCCGCAAGGTAGGAAGACGAGTTGTCCCCTATTGTGGGTTCAGATGTTTTGAGAATAGTGTCCTTTTATCACAGTCCATCTCCTTCCTCATAGGTTTCCTCTTCATCATGGTATTCCCCTTTCATCATAGCACTTCTCCTTCATCACAGTCCTTCACCATTGTCACAGACTATCTCTTTCATCACAGTCATCCATCACAGTTCTCCTTCATCACAGAGTTTCTCCATCAGGCCTTTTTCATCACAGTCTTTCTCCTTTATTACAGTCCTAATTCATCCTTTCTTCATTAAATTCCTCCTCATTTCACGGTCCTTTCCATTAATCAAAGTAATGCTTCGTCACAGCACTCCTTTGTCACAGACTCTGTCAGTCTTTCTACTTCACCATAGTACTCTTTTGACATAACTTTTCACCTTTGTCAGTCTTTCTCCTCCATCACAAGCCTCCTCATCCACCACAGTCCTCTTCCACCACAGTATTTCCCCTTCATCACAGTTCTTCTGCTTCATCAGTCTTTCTCCTTCGTTGTAATTTTCCTCTTTCATCACAGTCCTTTTCCTTATCACAGCCCTTTTCCTTCATCACAGCCCTTTTCTTTCACCACAGTCCTTCTCTTCCATCACAGTCCTTCTCCTTTCTCACAGCGCTTCTTTTTCATCATGTATTCTTTATCACAGTCACTCTACTTCATTTGTTCTTCATCAAAGTCCTTCCCATTCGTCAAAGTACATCTTCAGCACACCATCACAGACTCTGTCAGTATTTCTCCTTTGTCAGTCTTTCTCCTCCATCACATACCTTCTCCTCCACCACAGTACTTCTCCTTCTTGACAGTAGTTCTACTTCGTCACAGTTTTCCTTTTTCATCACAGTCCTTTTCCTTCATCACAGTCCTTTTCCTTCATCACAGTCCTTCTCATTTATCACATTCTTTCTCTTTTTTCACAGTCCCTCTCTTTCATCACAATCCTCCATTACAGTTCTTCTCCTATATCACAGTGCTTCTTTTTCATCATGCATTCTTTATCACAATCGTTCTACTTCATCCATCCTTCATCAAAGTTCTCCTCATTGAACAGTTCTTCCCATTCGTCAAAATACTCCATCACAGTATTCCATCACAGATGCCAGTATTTCTCCTCTGTCAGCCCTTCTCCTTCATCATAGTCCTACTCCTCCAGCACAGTCTTTCTCCTTTCTCAAGTCTTCTCCTTCAACATAGTCCTTGTCTGGCAAAGTCTTTCTCCTTTGTCAGTCTTTCACCCTTGACAGACTTTTGTCACTATTCTTCACGTCCTTCCTTATAGTCCTCATCACAATCATTCTCCTTTTTCACAGCCTGCCTTCATCACAGTATCTCTCCTCAGTCACAGTCCATCAACAGAGTCCTTCAACTTAGTCAAAGTCTTTCTCCTTCATCATCTCCTTTTTAAAACAAAGCATTTTTTCCCCTTTTAGGAAAGTTGAATCTGAGTGTTTCACACTGTTGCTGTGCTTAAATAACTAGGCCTTTTCCCCCCTTTTAGGAAAGTTGAATCTGGGTGTTTTACACTGCTGCTGTGCTTAAGGAACTAGGCCTTTCCCCTTTTTTAGGAAAGTTGAATCTGGGTGTTTTACATTGCTGCTGTGTTTAAAAGCTAGGCCTTTTCCCCTTTTAGGAAAGTTGAATCTGGGTTCTCTACATTGTGGTAACTGTGGCATTGTTAACTTTGTCCCCATTTGGATCTCTCCCACCCTCTTGGTTCGACTGCCCGCACGGGGTGCTGTTGTATTGTTGTGAGTCACTTGCTTCTCCTCCTGTGTCTTCTCCTTGGTTGTGACCCTTGCACCCCCACTCTGTGCATCCTGCGTTGTGTGGCACTGGGCTGTGTGTCCCTCTTCTCTTCTCTCCTCTCTCGTCCTTCTCCTCCCGCCTTCCTCCTTTTAACCCTCTATGGTGCTCTCTGTTTCTCCCATCTTCTCTAACTGCTACTCTATCTCCTATCCTGTCTCCTTCACTAAGTCTGGAAGGAAGAAGTTCAAGAGGGGCATCCTGGTCTCTAACCCAGGCTTCCCTATCGCTGATACCTACAGACAGACAGACTCTCGCTGACATCCTCTTTCTTGTTCTTTAACCAGACCTATGGACCCCTCATATGGTCTTGGCTCCCTCTGCTATCTCTTCCTCTTGCATAAATAGTGGCATTTGGTAGGCGGCTCTCTTGGCCTCCTTCCACTCATCCAAGGTCATCATTAATGTCTATCTGAATGACACCTTCTTGGTCCAGGGCCGTTAGCCCAATCTCCTCCTGTTTGATAGGCATCTCCCACATCTTATCAACTTTCTTCCTTCTCCCTCAACTCCTAATAGCACCCTTCTGGCTCCTCTGCCACTTCTCGCTTCCACCTCTGCCCACTCTTGCGCCCCTCTTCCACTTCCGCTGGGTGCACCCCAAGTCTGTACCCCTCCCCGGAAGTCCTTCAAATGTGACAACTTGCTCCATGTCGCTACTCTCAACTCGCGCTCTACTTTCAAACACTCTTCTGACATCTGTCACCTCCTCGAAGAACTTGACCTCGAAGTCCTCGCTCTTACCAAGAAATGGTTAACTGCCAGCTCTGTCATGATTTTGGACACTCTCCTCCCGCAACCTCTGCGACAAGATCTCTCTATCCATTCTGCCCCCTGGTCCGACACACACTGCCGGACATAGTTTTGATATTCTCGTCTCCTCTGACATCCCCCTCTCTAACCCTCTCACCACTCCTCTGTCTTGGACTGACCACTTTCTGCTTTCTTCTCGCCTGAAAGACTCTATCCCTGAAGTGTGTGTCAATGGATGACTTTGCCTCTACTTTCTCTGCTCCTCCTACTCATGCAGGTGACTCACTCTGACACAGCCCTCTCTAATTTGCAGATGTGAAGGAACTTTTGAGAGTGATATCAATTAGTACCCCCGCGACCTGGTTAATTGCAAAAATGTGCCCTGTCTCATTGGTGTGTCATAGAGCGGAGACTTTGAGTTCTTCAACTCCGTTTGTTAAACTGAGAGAACAGGCTGCTGTGACCACACCTTATTACTCCGCCAGAAAAGATAGGCTGAATCCAAATAGAGTTGTGTGATAGGGGAGTTTAATTAATTTGCCGTATAGATTACACGTGTTTCGGCATTGTGCCTTTCTCAAATCAGGGCATATCCGACAATGTTTCTCATGATCATTACTGGAGATGTAATAACTGGGATAAATCCCAACAGCAAATAACGTTGCTGCGTCCCACGTCGAGGCCAAATTAATTTCTAATTTGCATCTTTCTATCTCCATTACTCTGGATTTACCCCTGTCATGAGAATCCGGCTGAAGCCTACCTCTAAGTGCAACTCTTGGTATGACTCCGACCTCGCCATCCTGAAATGCAAGTGCAGGGTGGCTGAGAGGAAGTGGAGGGCCTTGGGCGCATCCTCTGACAAACTGGCCCGCCACCTGCTCCAAAAGCAATACAGACTCTCTGTCCTGTCCAAGAAGAGAGCCCACATTCAAGCCCCCATCTGTGCAGCCTCTTACCACACGGCCAAACTCTTTAACATATGCATGGTCTCTGCCTCTCCTGTTCCCTCCCAGGCCCTCTGTATAGCTCTGGCCTTTCACATCATCACTAAAACTCAGGACATCCTATCCTCTATCTCCTCTTCCTCTCCATCTTCCTTTCTCAGGCCCCCCCTTTTGCCAACTATCTCTCTCCTCCCCTTTCTCCTCTTTCTCTCTGCCAACTAGATAGTTTGTGTCTGTCTCTGTTAATGCACCCTGATGCCTGTGGGCTACCGGCGCTATAGAACCATACATTACATTACATTACATTACAACACCTCACAAAGTATCTAGACAAGTCCGATTTATGAAAGCGTCATCCAAACAAGTGCTCCCCTGCTCCTCCAGAACCATCAAGGACCATATTGACACCCTCGCTCCAGCCTTGGCCAATTTCTGTAATCACTCATTCCGCACTTGAACCTTCCCTTCTCTCCTCAAGCACTACCTTGTGCACCCCTCCTTAAGAAGTCTTCTGCTGATGCTACCTGTCCGTCAAACTATCTCCCGATCTCTATTACCCCTTTCCTGGGCAAACTCCTGGAAAAGCTGGCCATCTCCCAGCTTACTTTCCATACTGAATTTATTGGTTGTCTCCATGACCATCAGTCTAGCTTCAGGGCTGCCAGAGGCACAGAAACTACTTTCCTGAACACCCGTGAAGATCTGCTCTCTAACCTTAATTCCAGCATTCCTTCTTTCCTCATCCTCCTTGATATTTCCTCTGCCTTCGACATGGTCAACCACGCAAATCCTGATCAATCGACTCAGTGAGAACCTGGGCATCATGGATCAGGCCCTGGAATGTCGACCTCCTTCCTCCTGGACCACCCCTCCCAAGTTCAACCTGGTTCCTTTCTCTCTGCCGCCTCTCTCTTCACATGTGGCGTCCCCCAGGGCTCTCTCCTCTCACCCTGATTTTTAAACCTCTACTTGGCCCCTTTGGTCCACCTGATCTCTACATTCTCCTCTAACTTTCACTGTTATGTGGATGACATTCAGCTTTCCTTCAGGCTCCCCTCAGCCTCTTCTCCTCTCTCGCTCATTCCTGACTGTCTATCTGTGATTCAGGAGTGGTGTGCCTCCAATGACCTCTGCCTTAATGTCAGCAAGACGCAGATGCTTCTCATTGGGACTCCTGCTCCCGCTTGTCCTCTCTCACTCTGGCCATCCTCCTTGGGCATTGTTCCTTTGGCTTCCTGTGAGGCAAAAAACGTTAGTGTCATCTTCAACTCCACTCTCTCTTTCTCTCCTCACGTCTCGGACATCGCCAAGAAGTCCCACTACCAGCTGCACCTCCTCAAATGTACTCTTTCCTTTCTGATTTTCCCCCACAAGCTCAATGTCTCTAGAGCCCTGGTTCTCTCTAGGGTGGAGTACTGCAACAGCCTCTTTGTCAATCTGCCATCCGCTACTCACTGCCCTCTGCAACTAATCCAGAACACAACTGTGAGACTTATCCTTGGCCTCAAGCCCAGGGACCGTATCTCTCCAGCCCTGAAATCTCTCCACTGGCTCCCGATGGCGGCAAGGATGAAGTCCAAGACCCTTTGCATTGACCACAAGGATTTCTGGGGCCTGTGCCCGCACTACATCCAACGTTCTCTTCCTTAATACCTTCCTTCCCGAGCCCTTCGCTCAGCTACCTCCAACCCTCTAAGGGTCAGATGCTTCTGCAGGCAGAGAGTATGGGGTAGATCTCTCTCCTCTGCAGGTGCCTCCCTCTGGAATGGCCTCCCTGGCCCTCTGAAACTTGAGCCGGACCACCTGAAGTTCCAGAAGCAGCTCCGCTTCTCCACTGCTTTCTCTCTCTCCCTCCCCTGCTGACCTACCTGTCTGCCGCACCGACTGGTTGCTTGGCTACCCTCAGAGTCTCACTGCGTACCAGGCTCTCTCTTGATCGGTCACCCCTGCACAGCCTCCGGGGCGCCTCGCACTTAGGTGCTGTAACTGTAACCTCTACAGTCCCTTGCCTCCTTTGCACTTACCCAGAGCCGTTCTGCCCTGTTACAGCACTTGCACTTGCTGACCTGCTGCCCCGTCCCTCTCCTTGGCACGTTCCCCCCCTCATTTTCCCTTGCACTTCTCATTCTTGCACTTGTATGATCTGAATGACACAAGGCCTAGTAAGATCATTTGTCTTGTCCTCCCTCTGTCTTCCCTCCCTTGTCTTGTCACGCCTAGAAACACTTGTGTACTGGCGTGTTATAAATGACTTATTATATCATATCATTTCATAGCCTTCCTCTTTCATCATAGCCTTCACTTTTCGTCATGATCTTCTTTTGGCACAATCTTCCTCTTTTTTTTAAAGTCTTGCAAATTTATCACAGTCTTTCTCCTTTGTCACAGTCAATCTTCTTTGTCACAGTCTTTCTCCTTTGCCATATACCCTCTCTTTCATCACAAACCTCTATTGCAGTCCTTCCCTTTCATCACAGAGCTTCTTTTTCATCAAACCTCTTTATCACAGTCCTTCTACTTCATCTGTCCTTCATCAAAGTCCTTCTCGTTTCACAGTGCTCACCATTAATCGAATTACTCCTTCATCACAGTACTCCATCATCACAAACTCTGTCAGTATTTCTCCTTTGTCTATCTTTCTTCTTCATCATGTTCCTTCTCTTTCCTCATGGTTCTTCTTCTTCATTATAGCCCTCCTCCTCTACAGTCATTCTCCTTTGTCACTCTTTCTTCTTCATCATAGTCTTTCTCCTCTGGCACAGTCTTTCTCCTTTGTCAGTCTTTCTACTTTGTAAGTCTTTCTCCTTTCACAGTTTGTTGTCACCATCATTCTCCTTCATCACACTATTCACAATCGTTCTCCTTTGTCACAGTCTGCTTTTGTTACAGTATTTCTCCTTAGTCACAGTCCATCATCACAGTCCTTCTGCTTGGTCATAGAATTTTTCCTTCATCATAGCTTTCCAATTCATCAAAGCCTTCCCCTTTCATTATATCCTTCGCCTTTCATCATGATCTTCACCTTTCGTCATGATCTTCCTCTTTTGTTAGTCTTGCTCTTTCATCACAGTCCTTCTCCTTAGTGACAGTCCTTCTCCTTTGTCACAATTCTTCTTTATCACAGTATTTCTCCTTTATTACAGTTCCTCTCTTTCATCACACTCCCTATCACATCCCTTCTCCTTCATCAGGGAGCTTCTGTTTTCATCATGCCTTCTTTATCACAGACCTTCTACTTTATCCTTCATCACACTCCCCCTCATTTCACAGTCCTTCCCGTTTGTCAACACACTCCTTCATCATAGTACTCCTTTGTCACAGACTCTGTCAGTATTTCTCATTTGTCAGTTTTTCGCCTTCTTCATAGTCCTTCTTCATCATAGTCCTTCTCCTTCATAATAGCCCTTCTCCTCCAGCACATTCTCCTTCTCCTTCAACATAGTACATCTTCTCTGGCACAGTGTTTCTCCTTTGTCAGTCTTTCTCCTTTCACAGTCTTTTGTCACCATCCTTCTCCTTCATCACAGTCCTTCCTCACATACCTCCTTCACACTCTTTATTCTTGGTCACAGTTCACCTTTGTCACAGTGTGTCATCATCACAGTCATTCTGCTTAGTCATAGTCTTTCTCCTTCCTAATAGTCTTTCTCCTCCATCATAGCTTTTCCCTTTCATCATAGACTTCCCCTTTCATCATAGCATTCCCCTTTCATCATGATCTTCTTTTGTCACATTCTTCCTCTTTCATCACAATCTTCCTCTTTTGTTAGTCTTGCTCGTTCATCACAGTCCTTCTCGTTCTTTACAGTCCTTCTTTGCCACAGTTCTTCTTTGCTACAGTATTTTTCCTTCATTGCGGTCATTCTCCTTCATCACAGTCCGTCCCCTTCATCAGTCTTTCTCCTTCGTCAGTACTTCATCACAGTCTTTCCCCTTTTTCACAGTCCTTCTCCTTTGTCACAGTCCTCCTTCATCATAGTCTTCTTCCACCATAGTCCTTCTCCTTTGTCATGGTTCTTTTTCATAGTCCTCTTTTGTCACAGTAATTTTCCTTTGCAATAGTACTTCTTAAATTGCATAGTTTTAATAAGATGAAATATGGATTTATAACGTGTTTGTATATAACTATATGTGTTCTGCTTTATAATAAGTGGATATGCTTTGTGGATTGTTATTTACTGTATGTGTTGTGTTCAAGTTTGAAAAACTATATACACACAATTATTTTTAAAAAATAGTCCTTCTCCTTCATCCTAATCTGACTGTCTCTTTTCTCTCTATGTCTGACTAACTTTCTTTCATGCTTGCTATCTCTTCCCTACATCATTCACTAACATCAGTTTATTTTTAGCAAAGCCAATACAATATCATCACAGGAATGTAGACTAACACAGTAAGACGCACGCATTACAAATTGCAAGCTCCATAAAATAAATCCACCACCCTTTCTCACAGCTCTCCCTTTCTCTGGCTGAGCAAGGCCTGCAAATCAAGAGAGCAAACATCCTTTTTTTGTGTCATGCAGCAGTAAGATAACATGCCACTACTTCCGTCACCCTCTCATCTTTAGTGGGTGGTATTCCATGACCACCTTGCAAATTTTAATATTGTTTCCGTTAAAGAGAGGTAATAATAAGAGTGCACTACGGTCTTAATGATCAAATTAGAGGCCGTCCGTAGATGCTACTTAGCAGTCATCCCCCTATATCCTTATGGTTCAATACCCAGGAAAGCCATCTGTCCCTCACTTCCCAAAGTAAATCCTTAGTAATTGTAATGAGGGACTTCTGAAGGGTTTCAAGGTTCAAGGCAATCAACGTTGTTTCACCCTGTCCATCCACAGGATCGTAAAGGAAGCTTCCAAGCTGAAATTATCCTTCAATGTAGCTCGATATAGTCCGGCACAGGGGTGTTGCTAGGTCTGGAAAAGATCTGTGACAATGCTAATTTTGGGACTGTCGGGACTGGGGCTAGCTAGCCTTTTTGTTTGTAACCCCTGAGCTTCTATCTGGGGCTACAACCAAAAGGCCCGGGGCTATCGCCCTCTCAACCCCCCCGCCCCCAGCAATGCCTCTTCTCCGGCATATGGGTTACCACATAACATAATCCGATGCCACTGCAGCAAATGGTGCATAGCCCCAGATGTCAGCACCATATATAGATGCAGGTACCATCTTTCATGGGCAGACATAAAGAGGAATACTTCCTCACCCCTAAACCTCTTGTTAAACCTCAGAACGCCACTGGCAGATTGGCTCAACCTATTCCCACTCCGTTACATCTGCTCCCATCACCCTGTTTTATTATCAAATTGAATGCGTGTGCCATCACCATTGCCTATGTTTTGATCTTATTCATGACCAGCTTCTTGAGGAAGAAGTAATTACAAAAAGCGACCAAAGGTTTATGCATTGCTATTTCCCTGTAAGTGAGTACGACTGCGTCATCTGCAGGACTGGACTGTCTTGGACTCCCACTATGGGCACAGCAGGTTGCTGGCCAGTCATAAACCCCTCTAAATCATTCCAAAACATGCAATGTAGGGTGGGTGCTAGCACACATACCCTGACAGCCATCCCTAGAGAAGATTGCTGCGTTGGTTCCCCAGATCGTATTTCACTCTTGACTTGTTCCCATTATAACTGTTCTCTAGTATCTCCACTTATCCATACCCTCAGGCCTTCCCGCCTACCTCCCACAAGAACTCCATATTCATGTAGTTGAAAGTTGCTTTCAGATCTACATATGTTTCTCACTCTTTACCTTCATATCACCCGGGAGACTGGTACCAGTGGGATGGAAGCAGTGGAAGAGAAGCCTATGACAGAATAAAGCCTGAAGGAGGAGCATGTAAGGAGAATGTTGCTCTGTTATGCTGAACAAGTCTGCACATGGATCTATGTGGGATTTGTACATTCTGCAACTCGGGCCCCGCTCGGTTGGAGGATTTCAGGTGTGCTTGGAACTTAAGCTCTGTTATTAAGTGTGAAAACCTGCAGGCAAGGACTGAGCAGAGCAGCTGCTTCAGTTGTCCTGGTGGTAAATGTTAAGGCATGAATGCTGCTCTAATGCTTCTCAAATGGAACTGGGTATATGGTCTTCATGCTACCTTCCTACATATGGTTTCTTTTATCATGTATGTCTGTACCCTTTTTGAGAGTGGTACAGTCTTACTTTTTCACGCCGTGGTAAATGGATTTGCAGGAGTTACAACATTTATGATGTGCATTGTGTATGGTCCAGTAGTTAGGACTCAAAGGTGTGTTGTAACATTGATGATGCCATTCTGAATGGCACAGATTTAAAAAGCATTTTGTGTGCTTTTGTTACAGGGTGTGTTAGCTATAGGCTTTGTGCCTCGCCTGCTGATTTAAAATGTTAGAAGCATTTAATCAGTCAGCAGAGACTAACAATAGTTTTATGATAATCTCCACTGCAGCTTAAATGTTATCTGAACTGGGCCCGTTTTATGAGGCCAACACAAATTCATGCCTTTACATTCAAAATGTAAGTAACTTTAAAAGTCAAAACTATTGGCTTTGCCAATGCTTGTTTTACCACGGGAGGCATGCTTTGTCAAGTCAGAAGCATCCATTTTCTTCCCTTATGTTTCTCTTGGACTCTTGAGTAATCGTTCTGAGTGCCAACCTGAGGAACTCCCTACTTCACGTAGTCAGTTACTGTTTAATCTTTGTAACCATGATCTAGTGCAGGGATATGACTATTATTATTATTACTTTTCAAAACATCACCCATTATTGGGTCAATTGTTTAAGATGGTCAGTAATGGGCAAAAGGGCAAGTTCAGAAAAGGGTTTATTCGTGTTCCGTACCATGTAAGTCCACCTAAGACCAATTTCAAAAACCCTTGCCCCTCCTTTGCTGAATGTTTCCATACTCCCACTCCCTGTCATTGCTACCAAATATCAGAATCCTATTTCTCTGCTAGGGCACAACCTTAATAATAGTTAACCCAGTTATTCTTGTTATATTATTTGTCTTTTGGAAACCGCTACTGTAAGGAACTCATGGTGGCAACAGTAAAGATAGACACACATGATTGCAGTTCAAGGGTGTTCATTAAACTGTATGCGGGTTGGAAAAACTTCTAATCTAAACCTAAATCTAAGATGGGAGCAAGTGTCGACCATCAATGAAAATAAGGCAGTCCTAGTGGTGTTGTGTCAAATAAAAAGGGTCTATAATAAGAAACCTATTGCCTAACCTTACAGCTAGTACAAAAAGGTGGTTTTCAAGAAAAGAAAGAAGTGTTCACATGTAATATGTCAAGATGCAGTAGCTTGGGTCTCCCTTCCCCACGTTTTGAGCACGGGGTAAGATGGGATCATGGGAGCACAGCAGACACTACCCTGGCTTTCTTTAAAGTTCTCAGGTCAAAGGCTTTCGACTGTACGAGGATTTTGCTTGACCTCCTGAATGACCACTTTGATCTATCTTGGCGGCTCTCCTACGGCCTTCTGGTATCTGTAGTTTTTACTGAGATGGGTATGGACCAGGGTTTCTTGGAGTAGCACCCACATGGTGCTGGACCCCTTCAGCAGCTGGTCTCCCCCTTTTCAATCTTACAGTTCTTTGAACTTCTCTCACTTTGCCACTTTGCGACTTTCATTCACCACAGCCCAGTTCTTATCGGTTCTTCCTTCTACTCACCGGCTGTGATGAACCGCTTGGCTTTCCTCGTAAACTGGAGTCAAGGCCGGTACCACGGTAGCAGGAGTCTCCCTCGCTCCGGCTTATCAGCGTTGATACGCTAAGTGTATCGTTGACATCTGCTCCAACACACTTGGGCTATCGTCAACGGTTTTATGATTCCCTCTGTGGAGGTTTCGCAGGTCTGCATCCTTGTCAGCCTCTCGATATTCACCGCTTTTCTCCCCCCTTGAACTGCCGGTGGTGGATAGCTGTCTGCAGTCTGCCTTGCTTGTACTGCTCCACCTTTGATCCCTGTGGGGAAGGGAAAGGGCCATCGGGTGTGTGTGATTCTGATCAATTGCCTGACTTTGCATGACCCTTGTATTGGGACATATCAGGTAAACGGCTCTGGCGTCAGTCCGTTCTCTTGTGTGTGGTACGAAAAGTGTTCGTGTTGGAAAAGGGGGGGCGCAGAGGTTTTGAATGTCCTACGTGGTAGGATGGGGAAAAGGTGTTGAAAGAAGGGGGATACCGCGTCTCACCCGTCGGTGTCCCACTCCCCGAGCACCCCCCATCCAGGTGATCCTCCCTCACTGGTCCACCCCCAGGAACTGGATCCAATAGGAATGGCCATGTCCTAGCCACCTGGATGACAGATCCCTGGGGACTAGCTAGGGAGACGCCTTCAGGTTTCTCACACTACCCACTGCATTGTTGATACTATATGTTATGACACAGATATGTAAGTTAATTTTCCAAAATGAATGCAGATCTTTAAATAAAGTTTAGAAAAACTAAACCGTTAACCCAGTACACTATTAACACTGCAGAAGGGGCGGGCGGCACTATTTGACTGGACCATTAGATGCCTGCCTTTAATTTGGCTCAGTGACCAAGAACATCAAGCCCTGCAATGTGCTTGCAGGTCATCAAACTCATCAAACTCCAATGCATTAACTAAAAAGCACCAGCCCAGAAACAATAATTATGGCCCCCACTAATCACTTCTTTTTCCCCCAAATTAAATTTGCTTTACTGTCACATGCTGGTCTTCCAGTTCTGAACTCTGCTAACCAACCCGGCCACGCATGCCAGAGTGGTACCGCTTGCTTATGGGTCTTCCTTCTACAGCCCGCTGTTTCCCTGGTCAGTTACTCAAAATAATCACGTGGATGTATCTGGTGTGGCTGCCACTGATCCCGTAACCCAGCAAATGTTTCCAGTATAAGGTGTCTGTTCATTTCCCCATTAATTTTCGAAGTGGGATTTTGTAATCCAGTTTTGAAATCAGGGAGTTTTGGTCTTTTTTCGTTGAGCTGTTTTCGATTAAACGGCATACTCCCCCTTGTTTATGCGTGAAGTAAACGTGTGCACAGGGGTCAAGTTGTAAATAAGCTGCAAAGGGCTACATGCAAAAGCATTTGGCGAACAAGCAGCAATCTGGCCTTCTCGGAAGGGCAGGTATTTAATAATGTATAGGAAATGATTAGGTGCCAACTCACAGCTGCTATTGCATCCAAAGGGCCGAGGCATAGCATTTGTGAGGAGGCTGACCCGCATGCGGGGCACTACTACTGTGTGTAGGGTGGCCAACTTTGTGAGATCCTTTCGCGGGACACAAGGCGATGATGACGTCTCGGCACCATTCACCAGGCAGTATCAATGCATTGCACCCGCAGTTGCTGACGTGTCACATCAGGCCCTGCAGGCCTGTCACATCAGCAGCTGCGGGTGCAATGCAATGCAATAGGACTCTTGTTCACAGACTAGCTGCCACTTGCCAGCCACTGTTATTGGGCAAGTGGCAGCCTATCTGTGAGACAGCGCTCTGCGGTGGCCGGCCCCAGCCCCCAGCATGCCTAATTGTGACTCCTGACTTGCTCTGTTCAAGCACAAATTGTGCTCGAACAGAGCAAGTCGGGACAACCCGCGTCCCGCAGAGCCAGTCAGCAAACTGCGGGACAAGGTCCCCAATTACGGGACAATCCCGCAAATTACGGGACAATTGGCCACCCTAACTGTGTGGGATTTGTGTTTCCCCTGGACTTTATGAAAATGCAGTTTTCATTGTGTTTCTTATTCTAACCCAGCTTTCCTATATCAAAGAAAAGAGATCATATTTGGAACCTGTAGTCTTTGTATTGCATCTAGTTTGGGATGTGGGGAGTGTGCATCCAATTAATTATGTGTTTAAATTGTGTGTGTGTATAGCGTTTGGGATTGCTATGAGCATGAGGCATAGTAAAACCTCCTTACCCAATTTGCAAACTGGTTTTACACTACACCATGGTGTGGTCATGCTCTGGTCAGAGGAGCCATTCCGCCTTCTTTTACCCAGGGCTGAAACTGTCACATGACATGCAGGGTGTGATGTGTAGCCACGGTGGCTGGGCTACGGAACAGGCTGCAGGCGCTGTGCGCGGAGGAATGACACATAGACAGCTCGGACGTTGCCTGGAGCGGGAACTGCCTTTTGGCACGCTCCTCCTCCCTTTTACAAGGGTCACGTGGACATCACATCCCTTTTCAACTTTAGATAAACAAAACCAACACATTAAGCATCAGAGAACTAACACATGTTCACAGTCGGAGCCGTGGAGACAAAGTTATCTTAGACAGTCCGGTGGAGCATGTCCTGCTGTTCAGCCTCCCTTGCGCACATAGATCCTGTTCAGTACATATCCTTGCAGTCTGGTGGACGTCACTAATCGTTTTCCAGAGTGAGTAGTGTTCCCCTCACTCTTGGTGTAGTGTTGAGGGTGTGGCTGTGCTCCTCTCTTCTTCTTGTTGAACTGGGCCTTTGCGCGTTGTGTCCTCGCCTGGTCTCTCACTTGTGATGGGGCTGTCTTCCTGTGAGGGCCCTGCCCCAGTGGGGTTGGGTTTTGCGTTGGGTTTCGCGTTCACTTCTTCCCATAGAGTTGGCGTGATCTTTCGGAAATGTGAGACATTTCTGGTCACTGTTTCTTGTCCTCGGGTGGCCGAGGCAAGGCTATGTTCACGGCGAGATATCGTCCATGGTGCTGATTCATAGGGTAAGGACATCTTTCCCTTTTGGGTCCTGTTTTTCACGAGTACCGTGTCTCCCACCTGGAGCTCGCTGGGGATGGCCCTTCTGACTTCGTCTTCCTTGGTGTTGTGTCTGCGTCTTCTGGTTTCTACCTCCTCTAGGTCTACCTGTGGAGGCTTCCAGGAGTGGAAAAGGAGTAGGATTCCCTGGATGGATACACCGAACATCATGGCTGCTGGGCTGGCACGTGTTGTTGAGCGAGGGGTCAGCCGATAGGCTCGGAGGAACTTTTAGAGCTCGGGGAGCCATAGCCAACCTTTGTCTTTGGCAAGTCTTACTGTTTTGTTAATTGATGCCATGAATCTTTTGGCGTCCCCATTGGCATGCGGCCAGTACGTGGTGATGTGGTGATGGCGTATTCCTAGACTGTCTATGAAAGTTCTGAATCCTTTGCTCGTGAAGGGGGGTCCGTTGTCGCTCCGGATCGAGGATGGGATGCCGTGTGTCGCAAACATCTTTTCAAGTGCTGTGATCACTGATGTGGCGTCTGTTGAGTGGACGGGTTTGATTTCGGGGTATCTGGTGTGTTCATCGATTGCTACGAGTAGGTACATCTCGTTCGCAATCATGCAGAAATCGATACTTATGGCGTCCGACCTGCGGTCACTCCGGGGTGGGTAATCCATGGCTTCCAGTGGCCCCGGTCGGCGTGTGGACAAACAAGCAGTGCAGGCTTCTAGGAGTTCTATGACTTTGCGTTGCATGTGAGGTAGCCATATGCGGGACTTGAGGCATGCTTGCATTTTCACTATATCCTGGTGACCCTTGTGCGCCAGTCTGAGGGCTCTCTCATGGAAGGAGGCAGGCAGTATGATCCGGTGTCCTTTCAAGATTAGGCCATCTAGCAAGAGGGATAGTTTGTGGCGTATCCCAAAAAGTGCATGTATCAGCTCTTGACCTGGGGCTGTTTTCCGTGCAACTGCTGTCAGAAACGTTTTCCATTTGCCAGACAGAATTGCTGTCTTCTCAATTTGTAGGCACAGATCTTTGTCTGTTTCGATCTGGATTTCTTCGATTTTCATGGTTCTGGGCCTGGCGCATGCGATGATCTGGCATACATGTTCTTCCGTCACTCACTTTCACGGCTTCATGTTTGATGGTGGTAGCCGGGCGAGAGTGACGTGACAGGAAGTCTGCCGGATTGTCAGCACCTGCTCAGTACTGGACATCCAGGTCAAATTGTTTTAGTTGCAGTAGCCAGCGCTCAATCCTGGCGGGGGGGTGTGGTAC
This sequence comes from Ambystoma mexicanum, assembly GCF_040938575.1. Classification (NCBI taxonomy): domain Eukaryota; kingdom Metazoa; phylum Chordata; class Amphibia; order Caudata; family Ambystomatidae; genus Ambystoma; species Ambystoma mexicanum. The sequence goes on from NC_090926.1 coordinate 738,343,894, forward strand.
TGACCCTCCGAAGATGGGGATGAGTGGCTTGTGGTCTGTCATCACCTTCACCGGGTGCCCCAGGATGTACACGTGGAAGTGTTTGCACGCCCAGATGATTGCTAGCACCTCTTTCTCAATGTGGGCGTAGTTTCTTTCTGTTGGTGTATTGTATTGTTTGTATTGTTTATTTATTTATAGAGTGCACCGGGCCAGGGGCGTGGCTAACCACCATGTAGAGCGGACATGTCTCCTGAGAGCTCTGCGCTGATGTGCCATGATAAGCTGTCTTTAAGTGACTTTAAAGTGCTCCGGAACCCTACAATTTGCACCATCCACGGCAGAACCTCCTCAGCAACTTTTGCACCATCTCCCAAGCGAAGCAGAGACGGCTAACACCCCTATCCGGCGAGCGAAGAAGGTCACTGAGCAGATTCAAAATGGCGGCTCCCGCGCCCTGATCCATTGAAAGGCCGGAGCGCACTACCATCGCTGGCAAAGCTGCCCGCCGGCGGGAGGAGAGGATCCTGAGCTGCTGACTTGCACTGGACCCGGAGGAGGGGACCGACCAGCTACAATCATCGATCGAGAGGACCGATCCGGATGTCCTGACCGGACCGTGCCCTGCCTGCGGCGCGGGACCGGGCTTGGGTGTGCCCTGGAGAGTCGAGAGGGCCCCCGGCGTGAGCAGTGGCCGACCGGTACCGCAGAGGTAAGCGGAGGTGGCGGAGGACCACCCTGGACACCTACATCAGAGGCAGGGTGAGGGGGGCCTATTCTACCCCCTGCGCCTGACTTTGCCGCTGGTGACAACGCAAGAACTTGGCCTGGCCTCCTCGAGGCGTTGTGACCCCCGCTGTCTTCCTTCCCCCCTGCCTGCTGATCTTTCACCGGGGGGAGGTGTGGGCAAAAACACCTTACCCCTGCCTGCAGATTGACGCTCCGGGGGACCGCGAGGCACACTCCTAGGGCCCCCATCACTTCACAGTGACGGCGGAGGGGGCCGACCGCGCCTGCCTGATCCAAGATACCTTTGTTTCCCGAAACCGGCCTGCTACCCCACTGCTTCTTAACATTGCCCTGTCGGCTACGCGACGGGAATGAGACCTACCGGCCTCTCAATTGCGCCCCCGGCATTTTTGGTGCGGGAAGGCCCTGTGTTGACGACATGTCCGGCAGGAACAGCAAGCCCAAGCAGCAGCGCCAGACCACGATGGACACCTTCGCAGCCTGTGAATCCCAGAATCCTGAGGGCACAAACAAAGCGGCCCCGGACGCTCAATCTAACCCCACGGCGGCTGCGGCTTCAGAGCCTAGCAAGACCCAGATACTCGAAGCCATCAAGCTTTTCCAGGCAACAATGGAAAACAAAATAGATGCCGTTGCCACAGACCTGGGCCTCCTGCGTCAAGATGTCCGCTCCCTGGCCGGCAGGACTGAGGCGCTTGAAACACAAGTCCGGGAAAACACTGAATCCAAAACTCACCTTCTTCGAGACGTCGACGAGCTTCAGCAAAGGGTCAAAAACTTGGAGGACAGAGCCGAGGAGGCAGAAGGAAGGGCTCGCCGGAACAATATACGCCTTCTCGGTTTGCCAGAGGGTTCCGAAGGCTCCGCCCCCACTAACTTTATAGAGACCCTCCTGCTACAAGAGGTGGGAGCTGGAAAACTCTCCCAGGGCTTCACCATCGAGAGGGCCCACAGATCCCTGGCCAAGAAACCACCACCGGGGGCCCCACCCAGGCCGGTGATAGCGAAAGTTCTCAACTACAGGGACCGTGAGGTCATTCTGGCCTTTTCTCGAGCTGGCGGCCAAATCCAACCGGACTCTGCTCAAATCGCCATATACCCTGATTACACCTTTTAGGTTCAAATGAACAGAGCGCAGTTCATACACACCAAGGCCAGATTGAAAGCCGCCGGGCTGCGTTATATGCTCCTGTATCCTTCCAGACTTAAAGCACTGCATAACAACAAGGCGCACTTATTCGACACCCCAGACCAGGCCAGGGACTGGATGGACGGATTACAGATCCCTGATATTGAGGAAAGGAAACGGAGACCGAGATAACGATCCTCCTGTCATTCAGGGGGGAATCATATTTGCTTGAACCGTTACACAGCTGAATGGATCCTCCCCGCGGAAACCCGGAGTCCTTGTTCACTCCACCCCCTGATTGTTTTCCCCCTTTTTTGGGTACATATACCCGCCCGGAGGGCACCTGGAGACCGATGCACGGTCCAACGGAGCAGTGACGGGACAGTCATAACGAGGGTAACCTCGCTGGGCCAGTTCTATGTTTGGAGTTTTTTTCACAGTTAAGTAGGGAGGGTGGGAATACGGGAGTTTTTGTACACGTTTTTGCACAAGTTGGGGACACGCACTGGGACATATCAAGAGCACGGGAACAATTCACATGCAACGCAGCACCTCCTAGATCCCGAGCTCCACCCGCTACACAGAATAAACCACACCACGCCTTTGGCTGACACAATAAGGGTCGTTACCTGGAACGTCAGGGGCCTGAACAGCTTTGTTAAACAACAACGGGTCCATACTTACCTGAAAAGATGCAAGGTCGGAATCGCCATGCTGCAGGAAACTCACTTAATAGCCAAGAAACTGGAAACCCTGGCAAAAACTTGGCGGGGTACCCTAATAGGTTCGACTTACTCCTCCTACGCCAGGGGGGTCCTGATTTGGATTGCCCCCACTGTTCCTTTCAAACTCACTAGCACTAAAACAGACAACGAGGGTAGGATGGTGGTGGTGTGCGGCTCCATAGAGGGCAAAGAGGTTTGCTTGGTCGGTACTTACGCACCCAACCATGACGTGACTTCCTTCTTCCATTCCCTTCATGCGTGACACAGCCCATATGCGGACAGAACTATAATATGGGGGGGTGACCACAACTGCACCCTTGATCCTCTACTTGACAGATCTGATAACAAACATGACCGACCCTCCCCCCCAGCCAAAATACTTTCCAAACTAATCCAACAGTTGCAACTCAGTGACCTATGGAGGGTCCAGCACCCTGAGCAACGGGAGTACTCCTTTTACTCCCCACCCCACGCTGTACACACCAGGCTGGATTACATCTTTCTCAGCCTAACGCAACAGTCCATATTTGTTGATGCGCGCTACCTGCCTAGGTTGCTGTCGGATCACTCTCCCCTTCTGGTAACCTGGGAGGTGTTTCCGCCCACACCCCCATACCCACATGGAAGCTGAGGTCTGAGGCCCTACTTGACTCTGCATTCAAGGAACGCATAAAAGATAGCACTGAAGAATATTGGCAAAATAATCTGCATAGCGTTAGACACTTGAGCACAACTTGGGAAGCATACAAGGTGGTCATGAGGGGCGGGATGATTGCAGCAGTGGGGGAGCCCAGAGATCTCTTACATCCTCACTTGAGCGCGCAGAAAGGGACCCGAGTACGCTCGAAGGTAGGGCTGACCCATCCCCTGACCACTTACAAAAAATGGCCGAACTCAGACAAACCTGCCTAACTCATTGGGAATCCCTTGGTAAACTGAGTTATGCCAAGCACACAGAAAGAATCCATGCCCTGGGAGACAAGCCCGGGAAACTCCTAGCTTGGCTCTATAAAAGGGAGACCCCCAGGCCACCCATCTGCCACATACTCACCCCCGACGGCACGGCCGTACATACCCAACAAGAAATCAATTCGGTCTTTACTAACTTCTATCGTAACCTGTACTCCAAAGCCCTGCCCCCCTCTGATACCAGGATCGAGGACGCCCTTGACGCCATCGACCTACCTAAACTAGACCTGCAATTGGCTGAGACCCTTGATGAGCCCGTCACCCCCGACGAGTTCAGGGTGGTAATCCGATCGCTACCAGCTGGGAAAACCCCGGGTTCGGATGGGCTCCCGGGGGAATTCTACAAGACCGATGAGGAAACTCTTGCCCCAATATTGGCCCAGGTCTTTAATGAGGCCTTTGAGCGTGGCATCCTCCCGGACTCCATGAACGAGGCCGTGATTATACCCTTGCTTAAACCGGGGAGGGACGGGGCAGATTGTGGTTCTTACAGGCCCCTCTCTATGCTTAATGTTGACTGTAAGATCCTCACCGCCCTGCTGGCGAATAGACTGCGCTGAGTTATCCCTCTGTTGATCCATCAGGACCAAACGGGATACGTCCCAAGGCGCTCCATCACTGAGAACCTGCGCAAGCTGCATCATGTTATCTATAGCACTGAGGGAAGGCCGCAGAAACTTGCAGTGGCATCACTTGACGCCACCAAAGCTTTTGATTCGGTGAGGTGGGACTGGCTGTATGCCACGATGGCCAGAATGGGGATAGGCCCTGTGTTCCTTAAGTGGACCCGGCTGGTTTACGCCAGCCCCACTGCGAGGGTACGTACCAACAAAACCTATTCCGCTAAATGGTCCCTACACAGAGGCACCCGCCAGGGGTGCCCTCTGTCCCCCATGTTATACATCCTTGCCGCTGAACCAGTGGCGGCCTACCTGAGACAGGAATATGGAGAGTGTGGCATTAAGATAGACTGGGTGACCCACCTCATCTCTATGTACGCTGACGACACCCTATTGTACCTACGGGACCCTGAGCACATTCTTCCCTACATCTTGGAAACACTGGACTGTTTCCACAAGCTCACCGGTATCCAGATCAATAGGAGCAAGTCTTGCCTTTATCCCCTCGCAGCACTCTTCACCGATGAATACAGGTCCCTCCCCCCTCTGGATCTCGAATGGCAGGCTACTTCCTTCAAATACTTGGGGATAACTATACACCGTAACCCAGCCACCGAACACATCCTTAATACCGTAAGGGCCAAAGACTCTCTCACGAAATCTATGGAGTTCTGGGGCCGGCTCCCACTTTCGATGGCCGGGAGGGCGGGACTCCTCAAAATGGTCGCCCTTCCCCGCCTATTACATAACTTCACTAACGTCCCCTTCAACATCCCCCCCTCTTTTTTCAAAGATCTCAACAAACTCTGTAGGGGCTTCCTTTGGCAGGGAGGCGGGCACAGGGTGGCATTAGAGACCCTCCAAAGACCGTACGAGAGGGTGGACTTAAGATCCCCTACTTTGAGCTGTACTTCCTTGCCAGCCAGCTGAGACATGTCACGCAGTGGATGGTAGACGAAAGCACGACAGACACTCGCCTCCTTCAGCCGGCCCTCCGCTGGTTGTTACTCAGAGACATACTGTGGGCCGGGGAGGGTGCTACGAGTCACTGCCCTTACCTCGGGATCCGGCTTTGGAAAAGGGCCTGCAAACTGGTCGGGTCGGACGACCCGTTCTCCCACAGATCCCTATCGCTGCACTCATGGTCAATCACTCTTGGGAGCATGTCGAAACACGTACACAATGGGAGCCCCTCGGGGTGGCCACGCTGGGGGACTTGATTCATGAACAGGAAATACTAACTTTTTCGGAACTCTGTGAGACCACGGGTCTCCCGGCAGGACAGTTCCTGTTGCACAGGGTGGTTGTATAGGCCTTGTGCAGAAGATGGCCGGTCGCAGCTGACCTGACTGAGGAGAACGAATGCATCGAAATGATATTGAACTCCGCTGAGGGGGGCCATGAAACCTCACGAATCTACAAAGCCCTGTTATGGGTTACGACCAGGGGAGACCTCAAATGTAGGAGTAGGTGGGAAACTGAACTGGGCCTCGTCTTCGAAGACAAAGATTGGGGTGACATAACCCACTATCATAAGAAGGTCTCCAGGAACGCCTGCTTACAGCTCATTCAACTGTATATCACCAATAGAGCGTACCTCACACCGGAAGCCATATCGAGATTCACGGGAGCTGGAACCCAGTCATGCCCCAAATGCAGTGAACCCAGAGTGGGAATGACTCACATGTTCTGGGGCTGCCCAGTAATCAGGGAGTTCTGGTCACAAGTGAAGGACAGAGTGGCTGGCGCAGACATCGTAGTTGAGGTGGACGAGCCTACGGCCTGCATCCTTGGCAAATACAGGCAAAACAGGAAGAACAAACCCCTATCCAAGCTCACTGACCTTATATCCATTACAGCCAAAAGACGTATTGCCATGGGGTGGAAAAGCCCCAGTGTTCCCCATATGCCCCTATGGTGGGGTGACCTCACTAAGTCGATCATAGCTGAAACCGCGGCATGGGAAACGGCTATTCATGTGCAAATACTTGATTCCAGCGAGGAACTACACCACTGGGTGGCCCTGACGGTGCCCTTGCTCCACCCTGAGGCGGATGATATGGAGCGGAGTGGAGAGAGTTGCCCGGATACGGGCACGAACTAGAGAGGAACATTGAACTAACCGTGGTCTTGGGGGGGTGGGTGGAGAGGGCGTGGTGGGGTTTTGGGTTGTTTTCTTGATATGCTTAACCAATCGCCATTGATGTTTTTCTGTACTCTTTGTTTATTTCTTGTTATGAAACCAATAAAAATATTTTTAAAAAATAAAATAAAATAGAGTGCACTGGGCCCTAAGGCATCTTGAGCGCCCTGCTCGAGAATGGGATAGTGAAGACCGTTCCCTCTTTGTCCCTCTGTGTTAACACCGCCCCTAGCCCCACAGGACTTGCGTCGACGAGCAATTCCGTTGTGCGGGCTATGTCAAAGAATGCCATGGTGGTGTCACTGGAGAGGGTGTCCTTGATCTTCTTGAATGCCTGTTCTTGTTCAAGGCCCCATTTCCAGGGGGCTTTGGCTTTCGTGAGTTCACACAGGGGGGCTGCATTGGTGGCTAGGTCAGGGGTGAAGCGGCCACAGTAAGTGGCCATGCCCAGAAAGCTACGAATCTCCGACGCTGTGGCTGGGGCCTGCGCGTTCTTATTGTCGTTGACCTTGCCAGGGTCGGGAGATACACCCTGCTTGTTGAAAACGTAGCCAAAGAAACTCAGCGATCATTTCCCAAAATCGCACTTCTCCTCGTGGAGCGTGACCCCTGAGTCTTCTAGTCGGTGAAGGGTGGCTGCTAGTCGTTTGGTGTGTTCAGCTTCTGTTTTGCAGTAGACCAGGATATCGTCACTGACGTTCGTCACTCCTGGTCGGTCTTGTAGGACTTTCCGTATTTCATGTTGGAAGACCTCTGCCGCCGAGGAGATGCCGAAGATGAGGCGGCGGTAGCGTCGGAGACCCAGGTGTGAGGAAAACGTGGTGATATAGTGCAAATCTTTTGCAAGGCGTATCTGGTGGTAGCCCGATCGGAGGTCAAGCTTGCTGAAGATGGTCGCGCCTGTCAGATCAATGATCAGTTTATCTATTGTTGGCGTGATGTGTCTCTCTCGCCATATTGCAGCGTTGGGGAGCCGCATATCAATGCATATGCGGAATGCATTGGGTTGCGTTGGTTTGGCTGTGACAACCATAGGCGAGACCCACGGTGTGGGCCCTGAGGTTTTCTCGATGATCCTCAGGTCCTCAAGCTTCTTGAGCTCTGCCTCCACTGCGGCTCTCATGCAGAACGGTACTCTTCTGTGACATACAGCCCGTGGCTCGATGGTGGGGTCGATGTGAAGCTTCACTGACCTGCCCTTGAGACAGCCAATTCCTGTGAAGAGGTTCTTGTGTTTCGCCAGCAGGTGTTCTATATCTTCTAATTGGACTGCCCGGTTAAACTGGATGACCTCCAGGCGTTCTACTGTTGCGCAACTGAGTAGGGTCTCCCGGCGTCTACAATGTGGATGCAGGTTCTGCAGGTGATTCCCCGGTTGGAGAGCGTCGTCTTGATGTAACCAGCCACAGGAAGGGGCTTTTTGCAGCCGTAGGCGTAGAGCAGGACTGAACGCCGCTGAAGCGTGGGTTTCGGGTCAAGTTTGCTGAATCTGGAGGACGGCATGCCGGTTACGGTGGCCCCTTTGTCAATCATCATGGTTACTGGTACCTCCCCTACTAATATGGTACACTGCCTGAGATCATGTGTACTTTTACACTTCTATGGTTGCAGTGCCTCTCAGCGTGGTTTGGAGATTGTTGCCTGCTGGACGGCTCTTCATCGCTGCTGAAGCTGTCAGTGTTATCGCCGTCAATGGCTCAGGCACGTCCACTTCTGCCATTGCGCAATCTGCCTGGCTGTCCTTTGTGTTGATGATCACGTTGCTCTGGACAGCCTGACGGTCTGCGGGATCCCGCCTCGCTCTTGTGGTGTGGGGTGAACTCCTGAGGTGGGCGGTCTTTGGGTTGTTTGGAGCTCATGCACACTGATGCGTAGTAGTTGAGTTTTCCACATTTGTGGCATATGGTGCCATATACTGGTCATGGGTCGCTCCTGCCGTGCTGTCCTCCACACCATATGCAGACCTTCTGCCGGGTGGTGGGTTGGCTTTGTCGGGGTCTCTGTTGCCTTAGGGCATTGATTGTCGCAGCATCGTTCTTCGGTAGCTCCGTGTCCAGTGGCAGGCGGCATATGATTTTTTCCATCTCGGTTGCGTGTCCATCCGTTTGCTCACGTAGTGGCCCCATGGACAGGATGGTGTCCATTAGAAGGTCTATTTCTGAGAGAATGGCTCGTCTGAGTTTTTCCGATAATAGGCTGTGTATGACTTGTTGTCTTACCGAGAATTCCTCGTTTGGGAAGTCACAGCCTAGTGCCATTTCTCTCTGGCGGCCGTGGAAGTCACCTATGCTTTCCTGTGGGCTTAGTCTGGCCTGGCTCATTTTAAACCTCTCGAAATCGGAGCTGACCTTTGGCTTGAATTTTCTCATGAGTCCATCTTTCGCCTTCTCATAATCGTCAGACATGCCTCGGTTTGGTAGGGTGTTAAATATGCGTAGTGCCATTGTGCCTAGATTGAGCATGAGGAATGCTCTCTTCTTTTCTTCACTGTTGATTTCCCGTGTGAAGAGGCATAACTCGAATTGTTGCATCCACAGATCCCATCGAAGGCCAGTACCTGGTCCAAAGGGTTGGAAGGGCTGCATGAACGTCCCTTGCGTGGTTTCTGGCCCCATGCTGGTGTCAGGGTTGCGGCCCTGTAGCCTTTGCGGTGTTGCGACGTCGTCCGTCACGTTGTGGTGGGCTCGGGTTCACAGTTTGCTATGCCCAGCGTGTGTGTGCTAGCATGTGGTTGGTGTCCTTGTTGTTGTGTATGGACTGATGCTGTGGCTTGTTGGACGTGGGCTTTCCTTGGGCCGTGGCCTTTCTGCTTATAAGGCTGGGGCTGGTGCGTGGTGGCCTTGATGTATTGGGCATATGGATGTTGACTGTGGTTGCACCAGGGAGATTTGTGGCACTCTGCCTTCCTCTAGGGTTGTCTTTCTGTGGCCTGCCGGGCCGGTGTGCATGGAATGTGCATTCCCTTGGGGCAGAAGTGTCTCTTTTGCACTTCTCCTCTTCAGATTTCATTGTTTTTTTCTTTTCTTCACTTACGCGGCTCTCCCAGGCTCCCGTACCATTGGTGCGAGTGACTCAGCGAGTCTCGGGTAGCCTGGGGAGGGCAGAAGACGGCTTGCCCGCACTCTGTTTGTGTGGCAGGCGGGGTGCGCGGGTCTTCTGGATCCCGCCTCATTGCCAGTGTGATATGTAGCCACAGCGGGGCCGGGTTACAGAGCAGGCCGCAGGCGCTGCACGTGGCGGATTGACATACAGAGACAGCTCAGACGTTGCCTGGAGCGGGAACTGCCTTTTGGCCCACTCCTCCTCCCTTTTATTCACTCGTCCACGTGACAAGGGTCACATGGACATCACACAGGGGAAGGGATGAGTGTGGAAGTAGCAGACGCTGCTTTTCGTATGTTATTGACAAACTGCTCACATTGTACAGATAAAAGGGTCAGACACAACCTCACAGAGAACCTGCAGGAAATAAGCCCACCCGCGCACCATGCAGCTTTGTTTTGCTCAATAGATAAAATGCATTGATTGCAACTATTTCTGTGCCTTCCATAGATGGGAATTGGGTGACGCAAACAAACACCTTGCACGGAAGGATTTCTGTTTGGTGACTGCAAGACCTTGGATATTCATTGTACTATGTTTGGACACGAGCTGCACATTCATGTTAAGTTCTTCCCCACATTTGGAACCCTGTGCTGTAAATCGAAGCACTGTTGCTATAAAAAAAACAAGCACAAGGAACCCCCACAAATAACTCAATATTCCCAACTCAGAGCCAAGCAGGAGGCTTTGCCTAGGCATTTGTTAAAAGGGCTTTTAGCAACTCTGATTTGCTGGTTTGCAAATTGTATGTACATTAGGCTTAGCATTCAGATGCTTGCATGTGCCACGTTACTTATCACACAGGATCTTCTGGGTTGTGCGCAAGTCTGGAGGTCGACAAGCCTTGGCATTTTTTGCAGAGCTCTCAGCTTGTGCCATGCCAGGTGTGATGTGATCACAAAAGCCAGGGTTGGTTTATTACGTCATGCTGCATTCTGTCACGCATTCATATTTTGTACGGTCATTTTAAATGGAATGTATTACAAATGCTATGACAAATAGAACATGATGCGCAGAGCTCTGTCCCAACATATTTTTTCTGGAACAGCAGCGGGCATGAAGTAGAAATGTTAGGTGTGAGAGAAGAAGGTAGTGACTTTCTGCACCACTACCTTTACCAGGCTTTAGAAATGTCCTACCGGCTGTTGTATGTGTGTAGATTACTCATATGCATATCTCTTATGAACTTGTGTACAACTCTTTCAGAAACTGGCCAGCGTCGTGCAGCCCACCAGCTTGCTACGGTTCCATGTAATAATGTCACCATAAAAATATTGCCATACAAAAATATCGCCGAAAAATTGTCGTTTTTTGTGGCGACATTATTGCATGGAACATGCGGGGGACACCCCAGCAACCCCCACATTTTTTTTTTATTTTTTTTTAAAACATTCATTTTTTTTGCCCCTGTCGCCACATATATGGTCACCCAAATAATATGGCCACGACATTTTCGCGGCGATATTATTTACGGCGACCATATATGTGGCGATATTAATACCTGATACCCTTTCTACTAGTCTGCGGACCCCAATGTGAAAGATGCCAGGATGACTGACTCAGGCTCTATACAGGTATTCAATCCCGGGGTGGGCAGAAGGGGAAGTGGGCAGATAGACTCCACTTCTCGTACAAAGCCCATCCCTCGGTTGTGGAAAACTCGAGCTTTTCCAAATTAATGGAGTTGCAGCGGGCATGTGTGTAAACAATGACATGAATCTAAGTGCCTGTTAACTCTCTTGAGGCCTGTTTAATCGCATCCCTGAATGGCAATGGTTCATGTATTGTAGAGGATCACATTCGCTGGCATGGGAGCTCAGTGAGATAATGCCGCTGTATATGTGTGTCACCAGAAGTGCCAATGTCTGAAGCCTGGTGGGATCCACGTGTGCACAATTTACTAGCGATCTGCTTTTTATTGCATGTCCTCCCCCTCGTTCATGTCACGCTAATGCCATTCCACATGCTTTCCATGTCATGTACCTCATTAAAGAAGTCACACCACTTGCAGACCTCATCCTCTTCATTTGGTGGCTCTCTGTAATGATGTCCCAGTCCTACCATCTCCAAGTCCCATTTTCTCCATGTTGTGTCCTTCATCAATGATGTTGCTCCTCCTGCAAGCCTTCCACCCAAGTCACACTCTCTAATCCACCCAACCAACACTCCCCTGTTGCTCACTGCCTTACAAATCCATCCGTTCATACAACACCCACTTTCTCAAATACTCTTGCTCTAACTCACTATCACACACCTCACCCTATCACCAAGCAATGCATCCAACATTCACCCTCTCACTCGTGCGTACATACGTACGTCCATCCATTCAACACTCGCCAACTGACTCACTATTTCTCCAATCACGTATATATTCATCCAGCACTCCCACTTTCACTCACACATCCATCCATCCAACACACACACTGGCATCACTTCTCTCCCTCATCAATCCATTCATGCAACACACCCTCTCATTCACAATTTAGTTGATCAGTCACTGTCAATCTCTTTGTCACCCACCAACCCATTCATTCATTACTTGCCATCTCAGTAACCATCTCACACTTACACTCACTCACCAATTCTTCCATCCACCCAATGCTCATCCTGTCACCCACCAGTCCATGCATCACACGCTCTTCCTCTAAATCACTCTCTTGCTTACAGGCCATACATCTGTAAATCTTAATCCCTTGATTCCCTTATTGGGCTAAACCCCCACTTTGATACCTACGCTTTGGCAGGTTCACTGTGATAATACCCCACTGATAACAAACCAGGGAAACACAAGATTGGTTACAACTGGTAAACAGGCTAACAAAACTGTGTGACACCCAGTATCCAAACTCTAGGCACTCACAAGAAAAATAGGCACCCATTGCCCTACAAGATACAGGCAGCCTGCTTGCACCACCTCTCTCTATTAGCAAATTTGACGAACTACACCAAAATGTTTTGCTCACGGAAAGACCGCCAGACAAGAATTAACCTTCAAGGCACAAATAAGCTGGAAGAATGCCAAACAACACAACCTACTGCTTCATGGAACCTCATTACTCTTGCAAACCTCGCAGAAAACCTCCTCAAAGAAGGGAGCCCTTTTGCGACATCTTGACCAAAGTCACTCTGACTCACGATACCTGTCCACCTATAAATCCTCACAACTGGCCAACCAAAGAAGTCACACCTACACCGGAAGAGAAGAAGCAACTACCACCAATGAACCAACAAATGATCAAACATCAAGAAGTGAAGTGATACACTTAAACATCCCTTTTATCATCAAGGACTGGTGACACATCATAAATCTAGCTCACAAATTCACAAGCTCCCCCGAAAGCGACATGGACCTAACATGCAACCTACTCAACCTTCTCAATGAAGAACCAGAAGCAAAAAAGGTCCCTCACTCAGCCCTGAAACCAAAACCAATCACTGGTTCAAGGGACAAGAGGAATCAATGGGCAACACCCTACCTGCACAATGCCCAGTGGATAAACAACCCAGAAAATAAGAAGATTCACTGCAGCTTTGTTAACGCCCGCTCTATGTCAAAGCACAGCACAAAGATGCAAAAGCTCCTCAGTGAAGAGGGAACGGATATGTTTTTGTCATGCGATCACCTGCTGCCTCCCACTTACGGCGCGCTCCGCCCGGGTCTCTGGCTGCGCGATGCCGGTTGCAGGGATCCTGTCTGGCTACGCCGGGGGTCCTGTGCCAAACACTCCTATGCCCACAATTCTACCCTGGCTCCCTACAGCAGCGCACATGGTGGTTGCCATAGCGCCTCAACTACGCTGCACAATGCGCAGCTCAATGCCGCGGTAATGCAGTCATATGGCATTGATGTCACGTGACCTACCAGGAACCTCCTGTCATTCCTGGCAGTATTTTAACGCTACATGGACAACAGGGCTTCTCAGCTGTTCTGCGGGTTGCGTTTCACTTTTGCACGTGTTTTTGGATACATTGGCTTCTGAATTTCTTGGCTTTGCATTTTTGGATAGCTGCCGTTTTTTCCATTGTCGGTTTTGGTGCATTGGATTTTTATGGACCTGCTTAACGGGCTTTTGTCCCTGGAACTTTAGCTTCTGGAACTGCTTTTGGATTTTCCCCTGTATTCTGGAACTTTTGGACATTGGACGTGGTGCGACTCTTTCTCTACTTGGAACTTTGGTGAGACTGTGGATCTATTTATTTTACCTAGCTTGCGCCCATGTGCTGTTTGGGTTTGGTTGCCTCATATTGGATTCCTTGGAAACTTTCAACAGAAGATCGTTTCTTCATGGCTCACCTATTCCTGAATCAGGTATGGTATGTATACCGGGGGAAAGGGGGTTACAAGTGTATCTATAATAGTACCAACTCTGTGTGACTAATTCCCTGTTTCCTTCTAGCTGCTGAGTGCCAGGCGGTGCTATATCCTGTCTCATCTTTTGTCCCAATTTCTGGCCAGGGATTTCATTGCTCTTCCCTGGCTGGTACATCTGGGACCTCAGTTCACGACAGACTGAGAAGCCATTTTTCCCATTTGGATTTATGGAGGCCACTGAGAACCCGGTAGCAGCATTGATTCAGGCGAATACGGCACTCAGGGTAGACATGACTGCTGCCAATACTGTTTTGCATCAACGGTTGGATGCAATTCAGAGTGGCCGCCACCCCCTGCTTCCCTATGATGAATTTGATGATGGGACACCCCCACAACCTAGGAGTGCCCTTGTACTAGCTCCTCGGGCCCCAGTCTATGTGCCTACTCTTTTCCTCTGGCTTCTCCAGAACACTTTTCTGGAAAACCCTGTAAATATCGTACATTCATTAAACAGTGCAAACTGCATTTTCTATGTAGGCCCCAGGCTTTTCCCGATTCCACTAGTACGGCCCCCTCTAGGTAGCATTGCAGCTACATGAGCTAACCCTCTCGTAGAAGGCAATAGTCCTGTTTTATATGACTTCGATCTTCTAGTCTCGGAAATGACTAAAGTCTTTGCCATTCGGTTTAAAGCTCAGACTCAAGACCTCAAACTCTTGGAGCGAATGCAAGGAATGACAGGTCTTTTGTAGTATATCACCCGATTAAATCGGCTAGCTGCTGAGAGGTCCTGGCCTGAAGAGAAGACATTGGTTGTTTTCTACAAGGGTCTTAATGATAACATGAAAGACGCCTTGGCTGTGGTCCCTTCCTTGCCCACCCAGTACACATAGCTTGTTGACCTGGCTCTACAAGTAGATGCAAGAAGAGCAGAACACAAAAGTGAGCTGTGTAGCACAGCTAGCTTTATAGCTAGCCCTTCTCCAGGCTCTTCAGGTGCCAAGGACAGTATTCCTGCACCTATGCAGGTCGGTAGCGTTTGGGGGTCCTATGACAAAAGGGAACGACATGTGTCTAATGCTTGCTTCTATTGTGGCCAGACAGGACATTTCATTAAGGAGTGTCCTAAAAGACTAAAACACGTGTTGTTTTTTCAGAAGGCTCATCCTTAAAGCAAAGGGTACGGATGGGCCTTGACTACTCCCCATCCGTTGATTCTTTTGCATCCAATCAGGCCACTCATATGGTCATTGAGGCCTTTCTTACTGCATCGGGGCAGACTGAACAACCCGTCCGGGTCTTGCTAGACTCAGGTGCCACGGGCAACTATGTGGACGTAACACTGGCTGCCTCCTTAAAACTACCACTACAAGACAAAGCAACATTTGAAAGTGCACATGCAGTGGAAGGCTCTAATCCCGTCTCCAGTTTGATTCAACAACAGACCCTGCCCCTGCTTCTTACCATTCAAGAAAAACACTCAGAATATATAACCTTTGATCTTATTGCCGCCCCTCTGTTTGGCATAATATTAGGAATTCTGGGGCTGAAAAAGCATGATTCTGTCATTGATTGGGTTCACAACACCCTGGAATTCCATTCTGCTTACTGTCATGCCTATTGTCAGACTGTTGCAACTGCATACCAATCACCTTGTCAGGCTATGGTTACAGTGGGGCATCTGGTGGGGGCAACTACCCCATGCGTACCAGACGAGTATGCTTCCTTCTTGCATGTCTTTGACAAACACCAGGCTGAGACATTACCTCCATGTTGCCTATACAATTGCCATATCAACTTTGTCCCAGATGCTGAGATACCTTGGGGTCGGGTCTATTCGTTAACACCTGCAGAAGATATAGCATTGAATCAATATATTGATAAGGCCTTGTGCAACAGACATATTAGACCCTCATAGTCCCCGGCCGCGAGACCCATATTCTTTGTCCTCAAGAGAGAAGGGGACCTTCGACCATGTGTGGATTACAGGCGGGTGAATCACATAACAATTACAAACAGATATCATCTCGGTCCTATTGGATCAACTCAAACAGGTGGTTGTTTTCACAAATCTTGAACTCAGGGGCGCAAATAGTCTGGTCTGGATCTGAGGGGGTGACCAGTGGAAAACGGCCTTCTGCACGTGTTAAGGTCTGTTCGAAGACACTGTCATGCCTTTCAGTTTGTGCAGTGCACCCACAATGTTTCAGCGTTTCATGAACGATGCGTTCCAAGACATCGTGGATGCATACGTAATCGTCTTTCTTGACGATATACTAATATTCTCCCCATCTTATAGGAAACACATAAGCCATGTATTGGAGGTGTTACTACAATTGCGTCGGCATTCCCGCTTTGCTAAAGCTGAAAAAATGTGTATTCCATGTTCATGAAATTGAATTCTTGGGGTTCCAGAAACAGCGTTTCATTCAAGGGTTCTCTGCCATGACTGCTCCATTGACAAAACTCAACTAGTCGAAAAGTACCTTTTCGGTGGACATTCATCCAACAGGATGCCTTTCATAATTTGAAGAATGCTTTTACCACAGCCCCTGTTTTGCAACACCCCGATGCAGACTCCCTGTTTGTGGTAGAGGCTGATGCATCTTCATTTGCACTGGGGATGAGTCTGTCTCAAGTGTGTTCCACCACCGGTTTGTTGCATCCGGTGGCGTTCCTGTCTGGGAAATTCTCGACTGTTGAAATGCACTGCACAGTTACAGAAAAAGAGCTCCTTGCTATCAAAGACCCCTTTTCGGCGTGGAGACATCATCTGTTAGGTGCAAAATGGCCAGTCACTGTGTATATAGATCATTGCAACATTCAAGATCTGGTTTAGATTAAATGTGTCGCCAGTCGCCAAGTACGTTGGCACATTTTCTTTTCGGCTTTTGACTTCTCGATTAAACATTGATTAAACATCATCCCGGTGCAAAACATGGAAAGGCTGATGCCTTATCCCGCCTTTCAGGTGGACTAGATCTACGTGTGTTTCCCAATACCAACGTACCACAAAAGCACTTTCTCTGTCCCTGCACATCGTCCCCTGCATTAATTTCTTGCATTCAAGAATGGGTCATTCTACACCCTAATGACTTGTAGGAATGGAATTTAGACATACATGATGGGTTACCATTTGTCCAGGGGTGTTTATTCCTTCCAACACAACAGACCAGACTACAGGCCCTACAATGGTCACATGAGGCTCCCGTTAATGGACATCCTAGTCAACATAAGACCTTAACACCCTTACAACGATGATGTTGGGGGCCTGGAATGAGGTGTGACGCATTTGATTACGTTTCAACCTGTTCTATATGCTCACAAGAGAAGAATACCATTCCCCATGGTATATGGCATCAATGGATTTCATCACCGGCCTTCCCAGGGTACAGTTCCATGATACCATCTGGCTCGTTATAGACTATTTCACAAAAATTGCCTGGTGTATACCCTGAAAGGGGATACCCTCTGCTCCTATTCTGGCAAATCTCTATTTTTGTCATGTGTTCGGTCTACCATCTATTATTGTCTCTGATCGGGGATCTCCATTCACGTCCCGTTTCTGGACTGCTCTCACCACTCTTCTTGGAATTGATGCCTGGTTCTCTTCTGCTTATCATCCAGAGACTGATGGCCAAGACACTTGGTTCAATGTTTTCTTTACAGCAGAATGTGCATATAATAACCCTCCTCACTCTGCCACAGGAACATCTTCCTTCTACTCTCTTTATGGTCAGCATCCATGTGCATTACCGCTTCCTGATACCCCTGCAACGCTTATCCCTGCTGTTACTGATTGCTATGAGACCCTCAAGGCCATACATGAACGGGTACATGCACACCTATAGGGCGCACAGTCGTCTGTGCACCATACAGCAAAACATCATCTTCACCCTGCTGCGATGTATAGACCAGGGGATAAAGTATGGTTGTCGAGTCATCACCTTCACATATCTGGTTGCCATAAATTGCTGCCTCTCTTTGTCGGCCCTTATGTAATCATGAAAGTCATCAATCTTGTATCCTTCCGTCTCTTATTACCTTCGTCCTGGCGTATCCACCCGGTTTTTCATACTTCTCTCCTGAAGCCTTGTCCTGCCTCCAACCGCCTGTTGATACTGCAACCTCCGCCTACATTGAGTTCTCCCAGTGAGTACGAGCTCAGTGCTGTTCTTGATTCTCATGCGTCTAGAGGATGTTTGCAGTATCTAGTGGACTGGAAGGGCTATGGCCCGAAGAGAGAACCTGGGAACCGGTTGCGCACATCCACGCCCCCAGCTGGTGGCCCAGTTCCAACGGGCCCAACGTGGCCGCTGACAGGGTCCATGGGCTTTGGGGAGGGGCTCTGTAATGCGCTCACCTGCTGCCTCCAGCTTGCGGCACGCCCTCCCCGGGTCGCTGGATGTGCTATGCCGGATTAAGCGATCCTGCCTGGGTACACCAGGGGTACCGTGCCGAACACGCCTACACCTGCATTTCTTCCCTGGCGCCCTACGGCGGCGCACATGGCTCTTAGCACAATAGCATCTACTTTTGCATGTCTCTCTACCTCACCCAAAAACTACAGGGGATTCAGAGGTCAGCAGCAAGACTCCTAAGACTGACCAAGACAGAACACATCACGGCACTAAGGTCTCTACGCTGGCTACCAGTCAAGAAAAGGCAGTAATCGAAGTGAGTGGTGGCTCCTTTACTTTTTTTAATTAAGTTTTACTGTTTCTATACTTTTATTTTAAAAAGAAACCGTTCTGGAATGGTTTCGTTTTAAAATAAAGTGTAGAAAGGAGATGAATCATGCATTTTCAGTGCTTTTCACTGAACGTTCCCTTCAACAGCAGGTGCATGTTTTTGGGGGTTTCTATTGTGCGTGGGAGGGGGCATGTGGGGACCAGGCGCCGGCCAGTAGGGAATATTGTTCCTCTACTTCTTTTAATACCCTTCGACCACTGAGAAAAGGATCTATTTCAAAACACTCTGTATTATTCACAGAGCAATTCATGGCCAAGAAGTAGAATTCCTGCCAGGAAAAGTCTTCATTTACAGGTCAAATAGAACCCTGAGATCTATCAATGACATTCTCTTTAAACCCAAAAGTTATTTAAAAACAGACATATAGTGGGTCAGCTTTTTCCAATGATTTAACAATACTCTGGAACTCACTCCCCAAGGGAATGAGCGCAACAGAGGAACACTTGACCGTCAAGAAAGTAGTAAAAACATGGCTCTTTATCATGGCGAGCTAACTCGCCAACACCAAGTCATGGGCTATTGTCAGAGACCAGGCATCCTTGGCCATGGCAAAATGGGGTTGGTTACTCAATAAGCTGCCTGCACGACTGTGATTTAGCCTAACGCCATGAGCAACGCCCTCTTTTCCCCACTAACCCAAATAAAAACTCACCATGCTCCTGCAACACGCCACTTGCAAAACAACTATGCCACATGAAACGGCATCTATAAACTCCCCTCAACTGGAAACAAACAGCAACACTCCACACCTTTTCCAATAACTTACTCTATGCACCCCGTCTCTTAAATTCAGATCCGCCAGCGGGTCTGGAGGCCATGCAAATGGCAACAGTGTGCGATATATATCCCAGTCACATAACATAACATCCTTCCCCTCACTATCACACTCATCAGTCCATCCAGCCACTACCCAGCTACTCACTCTCTTTCACCAAACCATTAAATACACACTCTCTCACTGATCCATCCACCTATCCACCAACAAACAGTACCAGTCCTCCAAACGTGCCCTTACCGCTAGCGAATAGAAATATTCCCTGGGCGTGTAAGAACTGACGTGCATGCAGAGCTGTGATATGCACGGCCCTTTCTCCCATATGAGTTTGAGTGACTCGTTTGATGGCAAGGAGCAGTCAGCTTGAAATATGACATCCTGTGCAACTTCTCACTCACCAATCCATCCATTCATTTAGCCATATATGCACTCACTGCTATAGACACCCATCATTCATCCACCCAGTCAACACTGTCACCAATCTATTCATCTAGCACTGTCACTCTGCGCTGTCATTTGGCGGATCTGCGATTCAGCTCCCCAGTCCTGGGGAATCCATGTGCACTTAACATTTATTTTTTAATGCTGCTGTGCGTTCCTGTCGCATCCGGTATTTGAATCATGGTCGCTAGGTTGAAAGGCAAGACAATTCCCCCAAAAGACCACTTGAGGGTCTTAGCAGAAGTGCTCTGAACTCCCATGTCAATGTTGCTCGGTACAGTAAATACTGATGTGTATTTTTTGGGGGGTTAAAATTCAGCTATTTTCCAGGTGTCCATGATTCCTCTATTTCCACCACTGCTCTCACTTACTCATGGATCCGTACACACACAGTGCTTTATGTGGGAAACAAAATCGAGGTGGGGGGACACTCTAGAGGGGGTGCGTGGCAAAACTGTACTGGGCATAGCCCGAACAAGCACCCGGCAAACATTTATTTTGGCTCAATCGGCACTGTCTCTGGTGGACTTGTCTGCATACTGTAAATAAAACTTCCTCTGGGACAGTTTTTAAATAAACCGCTGTCTGTAAATAAGCCTCTTTCTCATTTGGAACATGAGCACTTCAAACAGGAAGTAAATCATCTCCAATCCGTAAATGAAGAGCCAGGCCTGGTGTACTTAATAGCTTTTCTTAAGTGCTCATTTAGTGTTCTGGCTCCCCTGCTGTTCGATGATAACCTGGAGCTATTAACCCCCTGCCAGGGGAGCCAATAGGACTCACACATTCCCTAGGGAGGCCCAGACTAAAATCTGTGTCACTTTAAATGTGCTTTTGCTGGTCAAAGGCAGACCTCAAGGTGCAGTGGCACAAGGACCATTGGGCAGATAGGGCTTTACTCCCCTCCTCCAAAATGTGGGGTTCTGTTGATTTGACCTACAGAGCCGTGGCAGGACAGGGCACCGATTATAAACTGTGCCTGCGGCTGCACTGTTAACAAAGGACCAGCAATTACGAATGTAAAGCATTTCGCCCTGAAGCCTACAGGCATGAGGCGCAGTACAAAAATGTAAATAAATAAATGAAAATAAATTTCATTGCTAGCAACTGCATTCGCAGGCATGCATTTTTAGGGAACTAAAATCGTGATGGGGTGTTAGCACTTGCATGTTAGGGGAGTGATTGTAAGGGTGTGAGGGCAGAACACAGCTCATGCTCACAGCTCTCCTTAGGTGTGTGGTTTCAGACGTGGGGAGTTTACTGCATTTAACATTGAAGCGTTACCAGTATAGTCTCATTCGGAAGTGGAAAGAAGTTAGATGCCGACACACAAGTAAGTAGGCCCCTCCCCCATAGTCTCTAAAGGTAGACCCTTTCCCAACATTTGAAGGGTTAGCCCCCGCCCACCCCCCAACCCCTAACATTTTAGTCTAGGTGTTTACTTATCCCTGATATGTGTTTTACCCTGCTTTTAGCTCTTTGGTATGTGGCAGGGAGTATGGTGGGGAAATCGAAATTCGAGGTGAGGATCATGTTAAGCACCCTCAACGATAAACCCAGAGTAATCACCCATTGGAGTATGTATTAGGAAGCGTCTCCATTATAATATATGCACTATATAGCTGACTCGGGGGAGGTGGGTTGGGTTGCCGCCAGTGGCCTCCGGGCATCTCTGATGGCCCTGAAATCACCCATGAGAAAAGGAAGAGGGACAAATAGCATCAATGTAAGTTACTTGGTGCGTTGCATAAAACCAAAGAGCATTTTAGAAGCATAAGAACAAACACATGTCTTTAAACGGCATATCTGTGGCAGCGCTACAAGCCTGCAACCCTTCTGAGCACATAATGCCCACTGGCCTTTCTTCTTATTTCATTTACGATAGCTCCCCACCAGTAAAGTGAGGGCAAACTACGAGTCATATGTAATCATTTGGAAAGCATTAGCCTTTGGGAGTCGGTTCCTGGTTGTCCTGATTTAGTAGGCGGGCGGCTTCCCTGAGAGTCATTCTTTCACAGTGCCGTAATACCCCTTCCTCACCTCTGGGGACTGAGAGCACCTGGGCTCAGGGACAGTTTTTGGAGACTGCCACCTCCCTGGCTGGACCCGGCCCACCAATAGCCCTGTGCATATATACATACATACATCCAACACTCACCTTCTCACTCACTTATCCAACACATATCCTCTTGCTCACCAATTGTCTATATACATACATCAAACATTCACCTCCTCGCTCACCAATTCATGCATTCACTGATCACTTCTTTGTGCCATGCACTCCTTAACCTCACTTTATTTTGTACCAGTCCATCCAACCAATACCCAGCCACTTACTCTGTCTCCAAACCATTAAATACACATTTTCCCATCCATTCTCTCCCACTCATCAATCCATCCAACAGTACCAGACCTCAAATAGCGAATAGAAATGACCTATGTGCGTGTAAGAATTGATATGCATGCAAAGCTGTCCACTACCCTTTGTTCACACAGGGGATTGAGTGTTTCGCATGTGTGGCAAGAGGCATTCAGCTTTCAATTGTACACACTGCAAAACCACTCACCAATCCAGCCATTTAGCCATATATATGCATCCATGTAGGCCCGGCTGAAGATGCAGCTAACAAGCACACTCTCAATATATCTATCTAGTACTCTCACTCTCTCAGTTACTAATTCATACATACAGATACAACACTCTGCCTCTCATTAATCTATCCAAAACATACCATCTTGCTCACTCTCTTACTAATTGTCTATAGATCCAACATTCACTTTCTCACACATCAATCCATCCAAAACTCACCCCCTCAGAACAGTCGCTGGCCCATTCATGCATCCCTCACCCTATTACTCACTCTCTTTAAGTTTAAAGGTTTTTTATTTTATTTAGTGCCAGAATACATAATTACAGTCTGAGTTTATGTGAGCTATCAATTATATAACATAGCTTTAGGCTCATAAAATACATTTTGTATTATAATAGTTAGGAACAAATACAGCATGAGATTTATTAACGTTGAAGATATCTTGTATTGTAGTACCTAGGATATAAACAGTATGAGATTTGTTTTCAAATGAGCGAGTTACTCAGCCTGACTAATAGAGAGAAAGGGGATACTAGGGAGGGTATAAAACTTTTTTTTTTAAACAACACTCAGATGAGTAACAGGATAAAGGTAAATAGCAGTACAATCATAGACAGGACTAACAATATATCAGTCATGCAGGTTAAACATTTCTATTATTTAAATAATCAACAAAAAGATGCCTTCTTTTAGCATGTTTGAGAGAAAGTGAGGGTGAATTGGCGATACATTTCTCCATTCTATGAGCATTATATATATTATTTCACCAACCTTTCATAGATATTTCAGGTCAAATATAACAAACGATTACCTAATCTTGAAGGCCAGACTTCCAAGTAGGATGTTGGTCAAATTCAAGAGAATAGAGATCTTAAAGAGTTGTTGAAGGGAAGCCCAAACATGGTTCCAAAACATATTTACCAAGGGACAGTCCATAAACATATGGCTAGAGGACCCAGGACCGACATGACATGATGAGCATAGATCATTATCTGCCAATTTAGAATAAAGCTTCCTAGGGGTAATAAATGCTCTATGCGTAAAAAAGTAAAGGGTTTGGGTTAAATTTGCCGATGTAGATATCATTTTAGTCTTGGACCAAATCTTTGACCACAATTCATCACCAAAGTGTATTCCACAATCTTACTCCCATTGCCGTTCAGATGACCATAAGTAATGAGGAGTTCTTTTAGAGTTTATGACTCTGTAGACATTAGATTCTTTGATTTCCTCTGGGGATTCTATGATACGCATTCACGGAGCATCAACAAGTAATTGTTGGGAGTCATTCCTACTGCTGACATCCAGGCATGCATTAATTAAATTAAGGTATTGACTAAGAGGGAATGCTGGCAATGAGAATTTATTTTTAAATTCTTCTGCAGAAAGGATATAGCCTTCTGCAATTATTTGATCAATTAATTTAATTCCTTTGTTAATCCATACTTCGAAGAAAATAGGCCTCTCATTTATGGCTATATGTATATTACACCAGATAAAGGGGGAGAGGGCACAAGCAGGTTTTTTTATCTGATGGAATAGAAAATCCTTCATATAGGAACTAGTACAACATATCGTTTCGGAAAAGCCTAACTTGGAACATTGAAAATATATATTGCATCTTTAATATCAAATGGTGAAACATCAAATGTTCCAATAGTTACCCAAGTGGGTGGGTTAATGTTGCCTTAATGGAGAACCAGTTGCTGGCTTGTTTGAGAACAAAGGCTTTATGATCATTTTTAACATTAGGGAAATTAACACCAGATTTACATATGGGTATCTCAATTTGTTAGCAGTAATTATTTTCTTTTTCTTAGAACCCCATAGGAAATCTATAATTACCTTGTCAATAGACTTGAAAAAAGAGGATGGCAGCAGAAAGCGAAGCATTTATTATAAATAATACAGAATCACAGGTGTAAACATCATTTTGATGGCCTCTAATCTTCGATACCAGGACCGGTATAAAGGAGACCATGTAGTTACAAATTCCGTTTGTTTTGATTTTACTTTTTGTAGGTTAATTTTAATCATTTGAGGCAGAGAGGAGGCAATTGAGATGGCCAGGTAGTAAAAAAAAAGGATTCCAACTGAGACCAAAGGGGGTGAGATCATCTTTAATACAGTAGGTGTTAAGGGGAAGCATTTCTAATGTGTCCTTGTTCAACCTATACCCTGAAAACTGAGAGAAAAGATCAATAGTTTATAGCAAGTGCAGAAGGGATGTGGTTGGGTTGTCAAGGAAGATCAATATGTTAATCGCATAAGAAGCTAGTTTAAATTCAGACCTCCCACATCTAATCCCGACAATATATCTATTTGTACGTATCAATTTCAAAAGTGGTTCAAGGGCAAGTACAAATAAAATAAGTGATAGGGGGTATCCTTGTCTGGTACCCCTGCGGAGGCGGAATCTAGGAGAAAATTGATTGTTAATACAAATTGACGTTTTTGGCTACGAGTACAACAGCTTAACTAATTCAATATAGCCATCCCCAATGCCATGCCATTTAAGGGATTAAAATAGCAAATCCCATTTGACGCAGTCAAAGGCTTTTTCTGCATCTAGTGCAAGTGTTAGCAGTCCACAGTAGGGTCACCGTTTTTTCCTGTTCCTTGGTTTTTTCCTTGCTTCCAATCCAGACCACTTTCATCTGCATACAATTCATGGAAGGGTTTTTCCCACAGTGGCCATACTCACAGTTTACCCTCTACAGAACATGCGCCCCTGCGCAGAAGCAGGATGGAGAGCCCACCATTAAATAAGTAAAGTTAAAGAGGGTGACAAATAGAGAGAGGGTGGTCAAGAAGGAATAGAAATTCAACTTATGCTACTGTCCTAGAATTATTCATTGAGAAGTTCCTTGTGTATTCCCCAGATTTATGGTGGCAGAGAAGGAAGAATCTTTAGTAGCGAGATAGCAACGCACACCAAGAAGAGTTTTAATCTCAGGAGTGGTGTTCCGACAGAGGTTTAAGGTAAGCGTTATAGAACGCAAAGCCATGCTGAAAATACACTCTGCCTGGGCATCATGGGAACTCCTGAGGTAGATCAGTTAACCCAACTTCTAGGAGAATTAAGGGCCGAAGTTCATGCAGCTCGGTCAGAAACCAGTGCTCTTAGAAGAGAACTAGTGAATAGGTGAATAGAGAGCGGACGGAAGAACTGGCATGCCAACTGTTGCAGAATGAAGCGGGACATGTTCCGTTACCCCTAGGTAATCCTCAGGCTTCCTCCCCTACGTTGCCCCCGGTTCCTGTCCAAGTGGACGTTCCTGGGAATATTCCCTTGGCACCTCCGGAGCGTTTTACTAGGGACCCAAAGAAGTTTGCAGTATTTTTAAATCAGTGCAGACTACATTTCTTGTGCAGACCTGGAGTGTTTCCCACAGACCAATCAAAGGTTGCCTTCGTGTTGTCTTATTTGGGTGGATATGCGGCTGATTGGTCCATACCCCTTGTTAATAGGGATGATCCAGTGTTGCAGAACTTTACGGAATTTCAGCGAGAGTTAGAGAAACTTTTCGCTCGTCACACTAAAGGGCAGGCGTTAGACAATGAGCTGCTGTCACTCAAGCAAGGCAATAAGGAGTTACTCACATATGTGGCTACCTTTAATAGGTTGGTGGCAGAAACCAACTGGCCTACGGAAAAGAGGACAGCGTTATTTTATCGAGGATTGTGCAGTGAGTTGAAAGATGTTTTAGCACAGGTTGTGAATCCGCCTGAAAATATCACAGACTTCATAGACCTGACCATACAGTTGGATCATCGTTTGCAGGACCGAAGGACAGACCGTGTCATGACCTACAGAACACGCCCCTTTTGGACTTCCTGGTCCATCTCTCAACGGGGCTTACACTCCCTGGTACTCCCAACATGACCGTCAAGTGTGAAACACCTTCCTCGCTCTACACGTTGGACGTAGCGTGTTCTATTAATAGACCACGCCCCTGCGGCTCCGCGCGGCTCAATGCTATTGCGAAGTAGCGACCAGACGTGTGCTCCGTAGCTCGCGGTATTGTTATCCTTGGTTCGATCCCAACCAACCCCATTCCTAGTCCCTTTCCCTTCTTTCTTGATTCCTGGACTCGTGTGCTGAGTAGCGCACTCTGTTAATTTCCCGGATTCCTGGATCGTTGCATCCCGGAACTTTGAACGCACGCTGGAGTCGGAAGAGACTCGTGCAGCCTTATTCAAGACCCGATCCGTCCGCAAGAAGGTATCGACCAAGAAATCCAGCAAAGATCGGACTCAGGTGAGAAGGGTGGAACTCCTTGACAGATCGAGCTTGCCAAGACTATTGAGCATTTGTAGTTCACTCCAGAGACCCATGTTGAGGTCTGGATCAGATACTCATCCTGCACCCATGCAGTTGGGTGGAATTCGAGGCCCGATCTCTCAAGCTGAAAGAGATAAAAGACGTCAACTGCAGTTATGCTTATTTTGTGGCAAAGCTGGTCACTTCTTGAAAGACTGTCCAGTGAAACCTGCTAGGAAACCTTTGGGAGGAGTTAACCAGGACAAGAAGGGTCAGATTGCGGAAAACTCCAGTGCCCGACAAGTCTAGAGGTCCGCTTGTCGAGCATGGAAAAGGTTGCAGTGACCTCGCACTTTGTGTTTCCTATTGTCCTTTTTAGTCATGAGATCCCCACCAAAGGGCATGCATTGACTGCATACATTGACAGTGGGGCAATTGGCAATTACATGGATCTACATCTGGCTAGTAAATTGGGATTCTCCTTAAGGAATAAGTTAGAAGCCGAGAATGTTTCCGGGGTGGATGGCACTCCATTAGTGTCAGGCCCCGTAACACAGTGCACGAACAATCTTATTATGCTTTGCCAGGAAGGACACAGGGAGAGGATCTCTTTTGACCTTATTCGAGCCCCACAGTTCTAGATTATTTTGGGAATAATCTGGTTGGAAAAGCACAACCCGTTGATCGATTGGTGTTCCAGAACTCTGACCTTTGCTTCTAGTTGTAAGGATTCGTGTATTTCAATGGAAGATTCAGTGAAAATGGTGCAGCCTGAGCAGACAACTAAAACTACCTTAGGTCTCATAGGTTCGTTGCCATGTGAATATCGGAAATTCCAGGATGTTTTTCAAGAAGAAAAGCAAGCTGAAGCGTTGCCCCCTCACACGCCCTATGATTGTCAAATTGACCTAACTCCTGGAGCTCAACTTCCGTGCAGTAGAATCTATGCACTGACAGAAAAAGAAAATACCCATTTGAGGTCTTATCTGGATCAGTACCTGGCCAACGGTTTTATCAGGCCATCCAAATCACCTGTGCCCAAAAAGGAAGGTCATTTAAGAACATGCATAGACTACCGAGCCTTGAATCAGATCACCGTAAAGAATTGTTATCCTCTTCCCCTCATCTCAACCTTACTGGATCAGGTGAAACAGGCACGAATCTTCACCAAGCTTGATCTTCGAGGTGCCTATCATCTTATTTGCATCAAGGAAGGAGATGAGTGGAAAACCGCATTTCGAACGCGGTTTGGGCTCTTTGAATACCAAGCAATGCCCTTTGGGCTTTGTAATGCTCCAGCGGCCTTTCAATCCTTCATGAATGACATCTTCAGAGAATTGTTGGACATCTGTGTGGTAGTTTATGTAGATGACATTCTAATCTTCTCCGCAAACCCTTTGGATCATGTGAAGCATGTAACATCTGTTCTTCAAAAACTCAAGGACAACTCTCTGTATGTCAAATTGGAAAAATGTCATTTACATGTTCTTGAAGTAGAATTTTTGGGATTCATTCTGTCTGCACACAGAGTTAAGATGGACAACAGGAAGGTCGATGCAATTCTCACCTGGCCTGCACCCACGTCTGTCAAAAGAATTGAAAGTTTTCTAGGATTCGCAATTTTTTACCAGCGATTCGTCTCTGATTTCTCTTGTTTGGTTCATCCCATCATGTCATTGCTCAGAAAGAACAGAAAGTTTGATTGGAGTAAAGAGGCGGATGAAGCCTTCAAAAAATTAAAAGAGAGATTTACTGCCGCACCAGTCCTCCAACATCCACGGCCCGATCTTCCTTTTGTGGTTGAAACAGATGCCTCCAATATAGCTATGGGAGCTGTTTTGTCGCAGCGTAATCCAGACACCCAAGAGTTGCATCCAGTGGCCTTTTGGTCAAAAATATTCTCCTCTGCAGAATTGAACTATACCATTACAGACAAAGAGTTATTGGCAATAAAATGTGCACTCAAAGAATGGAGACATGATCTGCTTGAAGCAAGACACACTGTGACCATCTTCACGACCATCGAAACTTGCAATATCTACGCTCTGCTAAGGCACAGTCATCTAGACAGTTAAGATGGGCCTTCTTTTTTGCAGAGTATGACTTTATCATTACATTCAGACCAGGAGTACGAAACGTGAAGGATGATGCCCTATCTCGTATTGGTAAAGGGGAAGAAGTTTACGTGCCCCTAACTCCTGTGGAGATAGTTTCCAGGGAGAAGGTGCTCGGAGTTATGGACACCACAGATTCAATATTTGAAGAGCTGAGAGAAGAGATTAAAACCAGCATAACTAAGGACGAGTTGCTGCAATGGGAGTCAAAAGGAGAATGTTTTATTGTACATGATGGTTTACCTTTTTATCAGGAATGTTTGTATTTGCCCACACCCAAACTGCAAGCTCAAGTGGTTGCAAATTATCATGGAGCCTTGTTGGAAGGTCACCAATACACTGGAAAAGGTGAAGAGATTGTATTGGTGGCCTACTTGGCAAAATTATGTTGTTCAATTCCTAAAAACATGTGGAAATTGCGCTCAAAATAAGACTCAAAAAAGGAAACCTGCTGGCCTTCTTCAGCCATTGAGTGTACCGCCTGTTCCATGGCATACCATCTCAATGGACTTCATTACCGATTTACCTAACTGTGAAGGGTTTGATACCATTTTGGTGGTGGTGGACTTATTTTCAAAAATGGCACATTTTGTAGCATTGAATGGACTACCTTCTGCATCAGACTTAGCAAGAACCTTTTTGGAGAACATACTGAAGCTACATGGTTTTCCTTCAATAGTAGTTTCTGACCGAGGAAGTCAATTTGTCTCTAAATTCTGGAGGAAATGTTGCGAATTGGCCAAGATAGATGTACGCTTGTCCACCAGTCATCATCCCCAGACAGATGGACAAACTGAGCGAACAAATCAAACGCTGGAACAGTACCTCAGGTGTATGCTACATCAAACTGAAGATACCTGGTTAAATGTTTTGTGGGTTGCAGAATATGCCTACAATAATTCCATCCATGCCTCCACCAGACGTAGTCCTTTTTACACCTTACATGGCCGGCACCCACGGTCGTCAGCCTATGATCCACCTGAACCATTGAATATGCCAGTAGTGAAAACTCTGCACGAAGAAATTGCTACAGCCATAGTCAAAGCACAAGAACAATTGTCTTTGGCCAAAGAGTGCAAGAAAAAATTTGCTGATCGTAAACAATGTGATACTCCAGAATATAAGGTGGGGGATTTGGTATGGTTAGCTACTAGGAATTTGGCATTAAAAGAATCTCGAAAATTCCTTCCAAAGTTTCTGGGGCCATTTGCCATCGAAAGAATAATCAATCCAGTGGCCATGAAATTGACACTTCTAAGAACTATGAAAATCCACTCAGTATTTCATGTTTCGCTTTTGAAACCAGTTTGTCCTAACACTCGAATCTAAGATGCTCCAGCTCCTGTGGAAGTAGAGAATGATCAGCTCGAGTATGAAGTCAAGGCAATCTTGGACTCTAAAGTAGTGCGCAAGAAACTATTGTATTTGGTGGATTGGAAGGGGCATGGTCCTCAGGATAGAACATGGGAACCCCTAGATAATCTTCATGCACCTAGATTGTTAAAGGCCTTTCACCGCAATAACCCGTGCAAACCTAGAAAAGGGGATTCCAATTTAGGAGGGGTTTTGGGGGGGAATACTGTCATGATCACTGGGTTTCCCCCTAGAATTAGCCCAGAGGTGTCTTGGATGGTTGCATACCATTCCTGGATAAAGGGTAGAAAGGACAATGTTAAGGCTATCTAAGAATTAGGCACTTCCTCATAGCCCAACATGGCCGCCGGGTTGTTTACCTGAAAGCGGCTGTGTGGGTCTAGTTGTTGTTGCTGGTTGCGCATATAAGCCCCTCCCCTTTGTTGTTTCGCGCTTCGCGTCGTTCTGCAGTTGCGGTGGACGCTTACCGCGGTTCTGCCGTCTGACAGGAATTCCTCAGCACATTCTTTCATAGTTTTCAAAGTCTTAGCATCCCCATTCCCTTTCTTGTCTCTCCTTGGCTTCAGTTCACAGTTCCTGATTTTTTGGCCGTTATTTCCCATTTCCTCCTGTCATAAAATTCTGTGAGGAATTCACGCGCTAATCTGGCTGGGAGTTTCGTCCTTATTCAGCTCCGACTGCTATTTTACCTTACCGCAAGTATCATTGTCACTTTTAAATGCGCGCGCCAGTATCTTCTGCATTTAATGGTGCCGCGTGTGTTTATTATAATGAGTTTCCTCACAAGCGCATGTGTTCTTTAGAGGCGCTCTTCTCAGTGCGTGTGTGTCTTTAGGTTCCGTATGATATATTAAAACCCCCCCTGCACTGAGGAGCCTTTCCACCATTTCATTCTACTGTTTAGTCACGTTGTTGTTAGGAATGTGGATGCTTATTTGAAACATTGGTGATAAATGGCATAACGCGTTTAAGGCAGTTCCTGTGAGAGAGATTAGAAAGTTTCTCCAAGGTCCCTAGTAGAGCCTTCCCCATTGCAGCTCCACAGGTTCTCTATATATTGTCTTCCAGTGAGAAGAGAGAGTTCTTTTAGACATCCTCATGTACCTCAGAAATAGTTATTGTATTTACTATTGAACCTTTCCCATTTCTGGTGTTAGTAGTCCACAGTTGGGTCACCATTTTTTCCTGTTCCTGGGTTTTTTCCTTGCTTCCAATCCAGACCACGTTCATCTGCATACAATTCACGGAAGGGTTTTTCCCACAGTGGCCATACTCGCAGTTTCCCCTCTACAGAACATGCGTCCCTGCGCAGAAGTAGGATGGAGAGCCCACCATTAAATAAGTAAAGGTAAAGAGGGTGACAAATAGAGAGAGGGTGGTCAAGAAAGAATAGAAATTCAACTTATGCTGCTGTCCTAGAATTATTCATTGAGAAGTTCCTTGTGTATTACCCAGATTTATGGTGGCAGAGAAGGAAGAATCTTTAGTAGCGAGATAGCAACGCACACCAAGAAGAGTTTTAGTTTTAATCTCAGGAGTGGTGTTCTCGCAGAGTTTTAAGGTAAGTGTTACATGTATATAGTGTTAGGGGTTCATGAAAAGTCTGGAGCTTGCTGATATAATTCTGCCTTTGACAAATCCTACTTGATCTGGATTAATTAATGTATACATAAAGGATTATATTCTATTGGCTAAAATATTTGCAAAGATTTTACAATCTGAACTAATTAATGAGATTGGCCTATCATTCTTGGGTAATTTATTACCTTTACTTCATTTGGGAAATAAGATCAGCAGAGCCGCTGTAAAGGAACCCAGTGGTTTATCCACTTTAGAGAAGAAGTTGTAGAGTGATTCAAGCTTAGGAGAGACAGTACAGGTAACATTTGAAATAAAATCCATAGAAAACCTGTCTGGTGCCGGGGCTTTACCTTTTTAAAGATCTTTAATAGTCCTGTTGATTTCCTTAATATGAATAGGACCATGAATGCTACTTAAATCAGTATTAATAGGAATGTTGTGTATCAAGCAATCAAAAATGCATTGAAGTTAAGATTAGTGTCGTTATGATCGAAAGAGTATAGATTTTAAAAGAATTTTGTAAAAACACCCAGGATATCCGCATAGAAGATTAATGTTTTGCATGAATAATTTTTGATGGTGGAAATTCTGGATGTTTCCTTTTTAATTTTGAGATATGGGGCCAGAGCCCTACCTCCTTTATTGGAGGACTGATATATTTTGGATTTACATTTCAAAACCACACCACACGCCTGTTCCGTATATTTTGTGTTAATAGAGATACGGAAAGTTAGAATTTGTTTAAGCAAGGAATAATTTCCTGGAGCATTATACCCTCTCTCCTGGGCTCGTAATTCGCTACATAAAACATCTACTTTTTTCCTGGCCTCTATCTTTCTTTTGGCTACGTATGAAATGATATGTCCTGTTAGGGCTGCTCTATAGGCATCCCAATTGTTGGCAGTAGAGGTGTCTTCATCTTTATTAATCTGAAAAAAGAAGTGAAATTCAAGAAAGGATTGCCATCCTGAAGAAGTGACTTGTTGAATCTCCATCTAATTATGCGTTTGTTATCACATCCTAGTTCAATATTAGTAATTACAGGAGAGTGATCTGATATTAGTGTGCATTCAATAGTGGAGTCAATTATTGCACATACTAAGGATTTGGTAACACAAATATTATCAAGACGTGATAACGAGTTATGTGGAAAGGAGTGAAAGGTGAAATCTAGATCAGTTGGATGAGCAAACCTCCATGAGTGAAAAACACCAATTTGTGCTAAACATTTTGTGAATTCAGTGTGTGATTTACTGCGTTTGTATTGGCATGGGGATATTCTATCTAAAAAGAGGTCTGTAATATTGATAAAGTCTCTACAAATTATCAGATTCGGAAGATCTGCTAACAGGATCATCTGTTTCATTTCAATCCAAAACTTGGGATCCGGGTTAGTGGGCCCATAAATATTTAGAATTGAAAAAACTTGACAGTTAATTGATAATTTAGCTAAAACCCATCTACCACTATTTTCTGTTTCTTTCTGTAGGATCTGATACGTATTACTGTTCTTGATTAGGATAGCGATTCCATTATTTTTACCATCTGCCTGACTAGCCAGTACCTCGCCTACCCAAAACCTCTTCAGTTTCATGGATTCTTGTAATGATAGATGCGTCTCCTACAAGCAAGCAATGGTTGGTTTGAAACTGTTGATATGAGCAAGTACCCTTTGCCTCTTAATTGGGCTATTAAGACCTTTAACATTCCATGTCATGCATCTCAAGGCCATAATCGAGGAAAAACGAATAATAGTAATGTTAATAAAAGATAAATATTTAAAACTGTCCATAGTCAAAGTGCTTTCCGCTTATCCAGAGACTTAAAAATTCCAGAGCAGAGATAGGGTTCCAAGAGCTGTTATAAAATGACAAAAAATGGGTAGAAAAAACAAAGAGAAATGAAAAAATAAAAAAACAACATTGCAACATCTGACAATAGGGTGTTATAAAGTAGGAACATATAGCTTAATGGTACTCGAGATATTCCCACCGAATACAAATGAGCCAATGAAATAGAGCAAAAATAAAAGGCTCAAAGATCAAAGTCGCAATGCCAAGAGCAATAAAGGGGTGTAAGAGCATCCCATACAGGGCGAAAAAGTGAGCAAAAACTAGAGAAAAAGTCTGCTCCAGAAAGACCTTAGGTTGACAGTTGCAGAGGGATGATTATTCTAAGGAAGTTCCTTTTGAAGTTAAACATGAGGCAGAAGCCGGGGAGGAAGGAAGAAAAATCAAGTGTGACTGGCGTTGGCTGGATCCATTACTTCCATCTTTTGCATTCTTATGTAGCTCTTTAAATCGGCTGGGTCCTATGCCTTGCCATTAATGGTGACCTTGAAAGTGCAAGGGTGGATCAGACCGTATCTGGCATTTAAATGCTTGAGCGCAGGACGGTATGAGAGTAGGTCTTTCCTCCGTTGAGCTGTCATTTTGGACACATCTTGTGAGATAAAGATACTGTGGCCATCCATATTAGATGCTCCATCCCTTTAGCTTTCTGCTGAATCTATTGGAGTTGAGTGTGTATTCGAGGAGCAAGAAAATGATCGTTCTTGGTGCAGTTTCCTTATATGACTCTGCCCTCTTAAGTCCAATTCTATGTGCCCTTTGAATATTAAGGATAATGGGTGGCTGTTTATTCAAAATGTTTGGAAGGGTTTTCTTAAGGGAAAGAGCTACATTATCCCCTTCCACTCCTTCTGGAAAAGCCAAAGACATGCAGATTATTTCTGCAATTTATATTTTCAAAGTCTTCATTTTGTTTCTGATGGGTAAGTATGGATTGTTCCGTGTGAGAAACGTTTGTGGCAACTGCTTCAGCCACACTAACCCTCCTCTCAACCTGTTCGATTCTGTTCTCAAAGCTTATCCATCTCTGGTCTAATTGTTGGAGCTTGGCGTTTGTGGTCTCCATAAAGGGCTTTAGAGGCCTTATTTCCATTAAAATAGTCTCCATGTTTGATTTTAAAATTGTTTGATTAGGAGGAGTGGAATCACTTTTTGGCCTTTTTAAGGTGGCCGCTGATGTTTCCTTATTAGCAGAGCCCTTTGTTTGACTTTTTTGTCAAGCCATCTTGGAAGGTGGATTAGGGCCCCACAAGAATTTAATAGTGCACCAATAACATCAAAACCTTTCATCTCAAGTTGTATCTTCATATTAAAAGCACTGCTTATACTTCATATGGCTCATTAAGATATGAGTTATTTGTTAGAGACAGCTTAGTATAGCTTTTATGAGGAGACATAAATGATACAAAGAGTCACAATATGTACAGTTCGCCCAAAGATATAGATTGTCGCCTCTTTTATATGAACTTACTTGCAGAGGTATCATAAATTATTTGTCTGTTCAAGGAACTATTGTGAGAAAGTAAAATATATAATTGACGTCAGCCTTAAAAGGGATGCTGAAAGTTGTTTCATTAACGGTACTTCACTTAATGCCCGTCTTTTTTTAATATGTATTTTTATTATTTTATAAACACAAAAACCATACAAGCATTCACTTCCCTCCAATTGTTTGTCCTGTCTAAGGACACCAGTAAATCATGAGTGTACTTGCATGAAATCAAGTCACATCGCCTTGCGCACACCCCTATTATCCCAAGTTACCCTTATCAGTTCCCCTCCTCCCATTTGCCCCAGATTTTCGTGGCTTTCACTGGGATACCCTGTGCGGTATATATACATTGTTCCACTGCCACACACATGTCCATATCAGCAACCCTTTGGGCCAGGGCCGGACCTTCAGGTGAGCCCCAGCGTTGCGCTATATTGCGTTTTATCATTCCAATAGCTGTGAATAGGAACACTTGTTTCCATCCGCTGGTAGTATTCTCATCAGGAATACCCAGTAACAGTAGTTTAGGGTCCATTGGTACCACTCTCCCCAGAGTATCAGACAGTTTTTTTACAGCACTATCACCAGAAAATTCGAATCCGAGGTCATTCCCACAAGATGTGTATAAAAGTGCCCTCCTCTTCCTGGCATCGTAGGCAGTTTGGGCCAGGGGCTCAGTTCCACCGGTGCAATGCAACCTTGGGGTAATACACTCTATGCAAAATCTTTAATTGTATCAAACGGAGCCTAGAGCTGATTGCAATCTCTTGTGGGTGCATTAGGGCCAAAATCCAATCTTATGGGTCAATAATGCCCACATCTGCTTCCCATTTCAATTTAATATTGGCCAGTTCTGGAGTGGCAAAGGCCATTATAGCAGTGTATAGAATGGAGGTGACTTTAGTGGGTATATGTTCTGCCAAGAGATTGCATTCCAGAGGAGTGCATTGGGGCATGTCTGTGAGTGAGGGTAAGAATATGCGCAATGCATGGGCAATTTGCATGTAGTGATATTGCTCTCTATCTGGAAGTCCAAACTTCCACTGCAATGTCTCAAATGGAGTGACATTTCCCTCAGTGAGAATATCCCTGACTACTGTGATTCGGGACTCAACCCATCTCGGCCATGTCAGTAGTTTACCCATTTCAGCGAGGTTTCTGTTATTCCAAAGGGGTTGCATCTGGGTTACCTTGTCCTCCCACCAGATGTATTAATGGGCTTTCCTCCATATTATGACGGTGTGTGCTGCCATCGTCTGTGGGGGGGGGGGGTTTAGTAAGGAATTGGTGAAGCATTGCCATTGGTGTCATATTTTGTCGTCCCAACCTCTCGGCATGGACGTGTGATAGCTCTTGGTCACCGTGAAACTCATCGTTAATTACTGTTAATTCACTCGCCAAGTAGTATGACCGAAGGCATGGCAGCCCTACTCCCCCATCCCATATTGACCTCTGTTGTGTACTGAGGGCAATGCGGGGATGTCCCACTCCCCATATAAGCTTCCTGAGCACACCATCTATCCGGTTAAATTCTGAATCAGGAATCAAGAGCGAGGCGTTTTGCAAAATGTACAAGAAGCGCATTAGCACCAACGTTTTAAAGACTGCTGCTCTACCCAGTAGCGTCAATGGTAGAAGCATCCAATGTCGGATGTCAATTGAGAACCGCTCAGTAATCGGGTGTAGATTACTGGGTACGTAGTCTGCAATATCTCGGGAGATCTGAATTCCCAGGTAACGGAAGCTGTCACGTTCAGCACAATATGGGCAATCCGGTGGTATTGCGTTTTCCCCACCCTTTGCCAGGAAGAAGAGATTTCCCCCAGTTGGCCCACAGTCCACTAAACACACTGAAACGTGCCAGCATCTGTGTGACCACCGGACAAGAGCGGGCTGGGTCGCCTAACTATATTAAGAGGTCATCGACATATAAGGAGAGCTTGTCCTTCCCACCATCTGGCCAGCAGAAACCCAACCATGTATTGACCTGGTGAATTCACAAGGCCAGGGGTTCTATAGCTAGAATGAACAGTAGTGGGGATAGGGGATACGCTTGTTGTGTTCCCCTGCCCAGTGGAAAGGACCTAGAGAGCCACCCGTCGACCGTGAGGGGCTTCATAGAGTAGTTTCACCCATCCCAGGAAGGTCTCATCGAACCCCATCCTATGCATAGTTTCCCAAAGGCTCTCGAATATTACAGAGTCAAATGCCTTTTCAAAATCGATGGGTAAGAGGACGACGGGGATATTGAAGATCGCTGCCCGCTCCAAGAGTAACTGAAGGCGTCATATGTTCATGTGTGTGGATTTATTTGGCATGAAGCCGCATAGGTCCAGGGGACCTAAAGAGGAGATGACTGCCTGTAGTCTAGTAGCAAGAATTTTTGCGAGGATCTTGGCTACCCCGTTAATCAGTGATTGGCCTGTATGAGGCACATAGTTCCGGAGGTTTTCTGGTCTTGGGAATGACCATGATGCTGGCCCTTCACAGATCCAGGGGGAGGACACCCTGGTCTCTACTGTGAAGAAACATATTACGGAGGGGCGGTGCCATTGTTTCTCCACCCAATTTCTTCCAGGTCTCCACCGGTAGGCCATTAGGGCTCAGTGTTTTCCCAGAGTGTAGCTGGATGATGGCCTCTGCTACCTATCGCCAAATAGGTGAAGTGTCCCCCGAGGAACCATAGATCCAGTTGGTGTTTTGCAATTATAGCCACTATATCCTCTATGAGCTCTCCCCCAAGTGCTGGTGGGGGATATATGGCTAATATGCTCAAAAAGGTTCCCCCCACAGTGTGCCTTGTATCACCACAAACCTACCTCTGGGATCATGCTCTACCGAGGTCAGCGTGAATGGGAGACGTTTGTGCAATAGGATAAGAACCCCTCTGGAACCCATAGTAAATCTGGCATGCAGCGCCATCCGGCAGTTTGTCCTACTGAAGAGGGTGCAAGTTGTGCCAGCTAAGTGTGACTCAGTAAGAAGGGCAATGTCAGGGAAATGTCTGTTCAGAAATTGAGTGACCAGGCGTCGTTTAATCTTGGATCCCAGGCCATTGACATTCCAAGTTAGAAGTTTAAGGGATTTAGAGGCAGTGGTGGCCTTTAAGAGGTTATGGGTGTATGCCATGGGCGTTTATGTGTGTTCAGCCTTATGTGGGTAGTGTCTTCTATACGTGCGGCTTGATCTGGGCAAGTTAATGCATGGGATTTCACACTCAGTCCTACAACAAACAACAACAATAAACCGCCTTCCCCCTACCCCATACTCCACCCAACCTGAAGCATCTGTCGCCCGAACAGCTCCAAACCAAACAAAACGCTGGCAGCCCTACCCAAGAACATAGTCAGCCAAGGGACCATTCAAGAGGGTCTTGGCCGGTAACAAGCAACCGGCTCTGATACCACAATCAGTCCAGGGCAGAGCCGAAAAACAAGAAAGGGGGTGAAAGAAAGATTCACTGGAATCTGCGGTACGAGCTGCCGCCATGGCAATTCCCTGGTGTGTTCAGTGTTGAGTTTCGGAGAATATGTTGATTGATCCACAGGTATGTATCTTCGCAGTTCCCATCTGTTCCTATGCGCCATCCTCATCCTGGTTATTGCCTTCAGGGATCTACTTCTTACTCAGGGCCATTCTGCTCCGGCGGCCGTCGATGCTTCTCCGGGCGGCACGATCGGAACGGGATCTCCCATTCAACCCTTTTGGCGCCGTTGCCCAGTCGCCCTCAATGTGACTTTCAGCTCATGTCCAGGCCTTTCGTGGGTCAGTAAAGTGCACCGTGGTGCCATTGTGGTAGATCTTGAGTTTAGTAGTCCGTATTTCACGTTCATGGAATGGAGTCGCCTCTTTAGCTGTTCAAATGATTGTCTAGCGCGTTGTACCTATTAAGTATAATCAGGGAAAAAGGCGATCCAGCAGCCGTTGTATGTGATCGATACTTTCTTGCGGGCCATCTGAAGGAGTGCATCTCTGTCCCTATAGTTTAGCAGTTTGGCAATCACTGTTCTTGGCGGTGTGCCCGCGGTTGTACTTACCGATAGCATCCGGTGAGCTCTTTCCACAGAGACAAATGTTGAGAAGGATTTGGGTGCACAGATATCTACCAGCCAATGTTCTGAGAAAAGTTCCATGCTGGGCCCTTCGTTTTCTCAGGGAGCCCGAGGATGCGTACATTGTTGCAGCGCGACCTGCCCTCTCCCTCATCGACATGGGCAATTAGGCAAAGCGTATCTCGGCAATCGTACGCCTTGTGGGTTAGTATCGTGGGAGTGGTTCCTGCCTCTGCATGCCTATGTTTGAGTAGGCTTGTTTTCGGCCCTGATGACATATGTGTCTTTGCTATTGGAGAACCTCCGGATCTTCTGAAGACAAGCTCCACTGCAGCGAGTTTAGAGTAATATAGTTTTGGTTTTAGGTATGCCGAGCTACACCGGGGTTATCGTTGCGACCGGATCGGCCTGGTCCGGGAGTTTAGCCACTTTGTTAAGCTTTTCCTGTTACGCTTAGCCACCAAGGGGTTCTAGAGTGGGGGAGACCTCATCTCACCAGGTGTCTCAGGTGGTACCTTAGCGAAGGGTGTGGCAATTTGGCCCATGCAGCCCTGCGTCGCTGTGTCCGGATCTCGTCTGATCAGTCCTTTGAGCTCAGTGAGCCAAGGGGGGGTGTCAGGGCAGGTGGGCAAGGTCCCAGTATCCACCTGTCCTGGTTTATATATCCTGTAGAACTTATGCAATCGTTTTGAAGATCCCGATGTCCATTCTGCAGTCTTGTTGATGTCAGCGCTGCTAGTGTGATGCTGTTGACGTAGCCCTGGATCAACAGTTGGTCTCTGGGTAGATATTCGCTCTGGAGGCCCTGGTCACGTATTGTTCTTGCACTGTATAGCTGTCTCTGGGAGTTGGTGAGTGGAC
Organism: Ambystoma mexicanum; assembly: GCF_040938575.1. Classification (NCBI taxonomy): domain Eukaryota; kingdom Metazoa; phylum Chordata; class Amphibia; order Caudata; family Ambystomatidae; genus Ambystoma; species Ambystoma mexicanum. The sequence goes on from NC_090926.1 coordinate 738,383,770, forward strand.
AGTGCTTTGCAATATTATTATGGTTCAGTAGTGCATACCTGAAAGTTTGATGTGTTTCATTATGTGGTCAACCCCGCAGCACAGAACACACCAACGAGGGACATCTTTCCTGATGCCTACAGTACCTTTGTCGCTGTTATCGCTGCAGCAGGATTGCAGGGTAGTTCTGGACTAGACCAGTCTATATTTTACAGTTCTAAATAGTGGGACACTATTGTGGGGTTGTACGACTTTTGTTGCGATCCAGTTATAGTGGCTGTACGTGTTGATGTGCAGCGTTACCACTGCGCTCACCTGTGGTGTTCAGATGGCGTCGAGGCGGGTTGACTCGTGGGCAGGAGCTGTGCGTAGGGTTACGCTGCATGGTATCTGTGTTACAGTGCAGTGCTCTGATGTAAGGGTTAATCCAGTATGATAATAGGGGGGTGGATTCCCCTTTGCAATTCTTGTTGGGTCACCACAGCTCTCCACGGTCCAGCACCCGGGCGGATTGTATGTGCCTTGTGCACTTGCTTCATGCGGTTCAGTAGTGCTGCGGGTTAGATGGCGCTATTGCCTCATCCTAGCTCGCTCCCCTAGCCGTGGCTCCCCCATGCAGCGCACAGTCTGCCGTCGGCTAGGGACCCCTCTGGGGTTCAGGGGCAGTGAAGAACGCTGAGGGATGCTGCCGCACGCAGTGTGCTGGGTGTGCGTCACCTCTGGTATTGGCCCATCTCGGGCACCCGTCCCCTCCAGACACTGTTGGCCTCACTTACTGTTGTGGCCATGGTGCTGCGTTCAGTAGCGGTCTCTGGGTTCTCCCATGTAAGTGCACTCGGCAATGGGCCTCCAGCAAGGTACGATCGTGTAGGCAGGTCCGGTCCACTTATTAGAGATCCGGCAGGTGCTGTGTGCGGACCTTAGTGCCTCTGCTCTTGGCGCACACTCAGTGGAGTAACCTTGCTGAAAATGTTGAGGGGGGCATGATATCTGAAAAAAAGGTCCCCCAGCCAAATGAATGGGGACAAAATGGTGTGCCATGAAAGTTGGGGGGACAAACACCCCGGTCCCCCCCTAAAATTACAGTCATGCGCGTAGTATGATGGACTCCGGGGCCACGATCCTGGCCTCGGTCAATGTTTCTTCACAGGCAGAGCCTCTCCTGAGCCCGGGCAGTTGACGGCGGCCATTTTGTGGAAATATCTCGCGCAGAGGAGGTGCTTCGGTCCATCCCTGTTTTCTCAGTCAGGCCTTAGCTCCTCTTTTACAAGCTGTTCTGTGAGAATTTGCCTTTCGGCTGGTGTTCTTTTTTTTTATAATCCACCACGGAATCAGGATATTTTGCAGGATGTCGTTGGCGGCTGCGGGAGCTCCAACGGACTAATTTCCTCACTCATGTCCTCACAGCTCGCATTCTAGCCACGCCCCCCGTCTACTTAATGCCAGTTTTGAGGAAATACTTTCTTTAAGTCAGTGGTATTCAAACTGTGGGTCGCGACCCCCTAGGGGTCCGCGGGTGCATCCCAGGGGGGCCCTGAGAGCTCAGCATGAAAAAAGATTTTTTTTTTTTTTTTTTTTTTTTTTTTTTTTAGATTGGAAGAAATGGGCAGGGGTGGCCCACATGGGCGGGCTGAAGCATGAAACTGTCTCAGGCAACAATGAAAAAGTGGCCCACAGTTGTAAATGGATATTCATTCCTTTAGTCACAGACTGGGCCTCATTACTACTATGGCGGACCAGTAACAACGGTGCTGGTAAGCTACCGGCACCGTTGCTACCGTTCCGCCATAGTAAGAGTTGTGCTTGTGGGTGCTTGACAGCCCCCGCCAGGTCTGACCTCAGCTCGTCGGATGCACCAGCACCGTTATTAACGATGCCGGTGCATCCGAGCTCCCCCTTCCCATTTGAGCCATATGGGGCTCAAATGGGAATGGGGATCTACCGGCACCTTCGAAAGGGCAATTATCATGTCCGCCTAACTCGGCATGACCTAGTAATTGCCCATTCGCGGGTGCCAGACCCGGATGCAACTCCAGTGGCAGCCGTGCCGGTTTTACCGGCACAGCTACCGCCAGAGTAGTTATGAAGCCCACTGTTTCAATAGTACCCAAAGGGGTGCTTTGTGTTCAAATGTAAGTAAATTGTGATATATTCAGCAACAATGGTCAACCTTACTAACTGCATAGTGGCCCCTCACCCATTATGGAGGAGCTAAGGAGCCAGCCCAGTGAAACAGTGAGCACTCCCTCAGCTGCTTTTTCCAGCTAATGGAGTGCTCCTGGGCTGGCTGAACTGTCAAAGGGAAACACTGTTTCCCTTTGACAGTTCAGTTTAGTTCCCCAGCCGCACATGCTCACTGAGCCATGCAAGTGCTGGGGCGTTTTGCTTCGCCAGCATTGCATAGCTCATTGGAAATGCTGGCTGGGGCACTGCATGTCTGTATGTCCGAGGGGGAGGTCCTGCGCCTCCTCGCACATACGGACAGAGCAGCTGGAGCAGCACCCACACACAGGCCAATGCAGAAGGTACGTTTATGTTCATTGTTTTTATTTAAACATGTGTATGGATGTGTTATGAGTGAGTGTATGGTGATGGATGCTCATGTGAATGATAGAGTGATTGCTGTATGAATGTGCAGCGCCTTGCATATACACATAATCATGTTCATTGTGTTAGGACCAGTGGGGCCCAGGGGACAGGGATGGTATCTTTTTACCGGACATCTATCATTCAAAACCCTCTGCCTTGTCCACAAGGCTTTCTGGGGCCTCGGTCCAAAATACCTTCAGCTATTCCTCCGCAAATACCTCCCCTCTCGAGCTCTTCACTCCTCTACCTCCAACTCCCTCAGGGTCAGTCGTTTATCAAAGAAACGAGCTGGGGGTAGATCTCCGTCTTCGGCTGGGGCCTCCCTCTGGAACAGCGCCCTGCCACTCTAAAACTTGAGGAGAACCATCTTTCTTCCTGCACTTATCAGACCTACCCTGTCTGCTGCCTTAAACGTAGCACTTGCAAATTGCTGGCTGCACTACCACTGTTTGTTGCCTTTATTATTTATTTATTGTTATTTATCTGTTTCTCCTCTGCTTCGCACTTTCCACTTCTCCCCCCTTCCATGCACTTTTCCCCTCACACTTGCGCGTTCTCAATGTCACTGGGCCTAGTAAGATCGCTGTTTTATTCTCCTCTGTTCCCCTCCCTTGCCTTGTCACGCTCTGAAACACTTGTGTACGAGCGCGATAGAAATAAAATATCAATGCCTGCCCCCTGGACTCCCAGCAACAATTGCAAACTGTTTGGCTATTTACCCATTTTTTGTTAAAAGTATGCTCTACAATGCAACATTTTAACCTATTATTTAAAAAAAAATTCACAGGGGGAAACCCCCCCGAACCTCCCCTTAATGCCCCTCCGCTTAAAAAAGATTCACCAGCCGCCACTGGCCCTCAGACTGTGTTGGGAACGGGATGGGGGAACCGAGGGACTATGGTGGGAGCACAATGGGCGGGAACCATGGGATAGTGATGGGAGCAGAGTGGGGAGAGCCCTGGGTGTGTGATGGGGTGGGGAGAGACCAGCGACTGGGTAGGAGTGGGATGAGGGAGCCCAGCGACTTTGATGGGAGCAGGTGACGGCGCGCAATATATACTGTCCATTTGGCATTTCTGGGGGGTCCCGACCTGCCCAAATTTTGCTCAGGGGGGCCCTGGCCAAAAAAGTTTGAAGACCACTGCTTTAAGTAAAGCACAATAGGTTCACAGTACCTTGATTGCTGAGTTTATAATGAAGAAGCAGTTATATAGACGAAATTGTTCAAGAGAAAGCTTCTAACACAGTGAAAGACGTCAGCATTATGTAGAAATGCATACTGTGTATGCAGCTGCCTGAGTTGTGGTTAAATGCTGTACCTCGATGGAAATACGGGCTGCTGCAAACTTTCAATGCGACCCAAACGTGGCTGACAGGAAGCGCGGCGTTCCTCCAACTTGCCGCTGCTGCGTCGAGCCTCCCGTCAGTTTGGGTGGAGTATCAGGCTGGAACGCCAAGAAACTCGCAACGTTTTCCAGAAGGAGGGCCCCGCGGGGGGAACGCGAAGCGTTTCCCCCCGGGGAGGTTTCTGGCGCTGCACACGGCCAGCGAGTGGCCGTGGGGGGCAGAGCGCCTCCCTAGGGTATTTAAGGGACAGGGAAGATTCGGGAGGCAGGCGACAGTTGGACTTGGTGATTGTCCTGTCGCCTGCTCCCGAGCCTTCCCTGAGTTTTGGGCGTCATTTGGGCTTATAAACGTATTTATATTTAAAAATATATATATATATATATATATATTTTATATCTAACGGTAACTGTCTAAAATTAAACTTATCCTAACCCTCTCCTCACCTCACAAATGTTTGTTTGTTTGTTTATTTATGTGTGTGTTTCGTTGCAGTGTGTGTTTCTCTGCAGTGGGGGTGCGAGTTGTGTGTCCAAGCTTGTCCATGCGCAGGTGTTTGTGTGCAGCATTCCCTTTGTACTGTACCTGCCAGAAATATAGAAGTATATTTAGAAATATTACCTTTGTGAATACATTGTTCAAGCGGTATTCATCACAGAGCACTTTCTAAGGTATCCCGGAGCGTGTGGGCGTGCCCATTTTCCCCATTCTGAAAGCGCGCGCCAGGAACACCGTGGCCCACAAACTGTAACATATACACTGCAAGGAAACCCACACTGGCTGCAACACACACACGGCAGGACAACGCACACTGCAAGGAAACCCACACACACTGCAACGAAACACGCACAAAAACTGCAACGCACACTTCGTGCTGACTGACACTAAAAAACAAACCTATCCACTGACAGGTGACGAACACGCTAACAATGCAAACGGCGGTGGCAGTCTAGCAGTGCGAACACGTGCACCTCGGAATACACACACAGACCCACATTTCTTGCAAGTGCCACGATAACACCATCCCCCGTGCACGCTCACTTCGCAGGGGGGCAGTAGATCAAAATTGGTTTGGGATTAAGGTTACATAAGTGAGTTTACAAATGCTTTTTAACGCCTTCTTTTGATTGTAAATATAACGCCTTTTAAATAAAACAGTCACATTGTTTTCAAAAGTCGCAGAAAGAATCTCGAAGACTGCGGACATCAAGGAGCCAGTATGGCGTCAAGATAAGCCTGCGATTAAGTGAATTCATCCTCCATCGCGTATTGTAATTGCTTTGTAATTGTGAACGTTTTTAATTATGGGTTTAGAATGAAGGTGGATTGCGCGTTTGATTTTGCTTAATACACAATTGCCTCCTTAAACCCACTTTTTATTTACAACATTTGAGTCTTTGTCTCCGTTTTGTAATGGAACAACATTGTTACAGCGCCTAGAAACAGGAGGAGTCGGCCATGCAGCGCTGCACACCAATTATGGTGTTTTTTCCTTTATAGCAACTACGTTAAAAAGTAGAAGGTGGCGCTTATACAAGTTGGACACTGCGCATTAATCTTTCTTCCCTCTCGTTTCTGTTCTTGAACGCCCCAAGCCTTTTTCTGACTTCATCCGATCCCCTCACTACTCTTTGTTGTTTTGGTCTTATCGCGGGTTTGACCTGTCTCTTTTTCTTTTTTGCGCTTTCTCTCTTCATTTCTCTTCTTTTGCGGGTCATGTCCAGCGCCCGCCTGTCGTGTACTGAGTGCTGGGTCCCCGTCTTCGTGAACCTGTTGAATGCACTGGGATCCACTGTGTTATTTATTTTAATTTTATTTATTTATTTCCATTTATAAAGCGCGCAGCTGCCCTAGGGTATTGTGGCGCTGTTACAGCAGATTCACTTGGGTGCAGACAAAATACAGTGTACAGTTCTTGGCTTCTAAATCATAACAGTAATCAGGTTCCTTGGTTACAGTGGAACAGCAGAGTGGATACAAGGTATTTGAATAGTATGTTTTTCAAAGCCTTTCTGAAGGCTAAGAGGGATGTTTCTTTCCTGAGTTTGGGTGGTAGTAAGCTCCAGGATTTTGGTGCTAGCACTTCGAAGTTAACCCCACCGCTTTGGCTCTGTTAAAGTCCATTTGCTCGGGACAGGTCCAGAGCGCCGGTATTTCTGCAAGCTATTGCAATACTTCTCAGAACCAAGTCACTGGGTGGGTGAAGCGGGCTGTCCAGGATGACACAGCATGGTGAGGTGAGGTGATTGGTGAAGCGGAAGAGTCGGGGTCAGAACACTGGTTCTCCGGATGGATACTCGAAAAACCTCGCCACCAGGCAACTGACAGAACCACAAAAGAAAACACTAGAGGGATGATCTAGTCGGGAGCACTTACCTCAAGTAGGAATGTCTTTGGTGCTGAAAGAAATGTGTGGTGCCCAGCAGGACCTGCCCTGAGCCGACACCCGAGGTCAGTGGTGCTGAGTGTGGGGCACTTCGTGCTCACCGCACCGGCTAGTCTTTATGTGCCCCTGGGCGCGCTGCCCCTTTAGTTAAGACATTTAAACAACACGTGATGCCCTTCGTACGGAAGCTCAGGGTCTGCGAGTGAAAGGAGCACACGGTGCACGTGTCAAAGGTATAAAGCTCTCGTTCTGTGAGTGAAAAGGCGAGGGCTTAAAGGTGACAGGATTAGCATGGGGCAAGCTTAGTGGGGGCTTATTTGATTTAATGCGATAAAGGCGGCTGCTTGCCATATGAAGTGAGAGAGAGAGAGAGAGAGACCGAGACCGAAGTGGCTATCTTAAATTGTTTGGTGGTCCGTGATACAGAGCACCCCAATCTCCATGACTTTAAGTGGGAATAAGACTCGAGGTGGGCGCTCCAGTTGGGGGACGTAGCCTAAGTACGGGTGGGTGGGGCACCCCGCCAACTAGGGCCCACACCTCGGCTCGCCTATGGTGTGTGGGGGCCTGGAAAATGCTTGGATTACAGGAGGCAAAGCAGGAGAGCTTGGGTGCACTGGTATTATACTTTTGGTGTGCCCAGTCCCTTCTTTTTGTTCCAAATCACAGGCTCCGAGCCCCACTGGCAGACTGCCTGTGTGAGGTCGAAGCCTGTGATAAAGAAACAAAAGCAGAGGCCAGAAGCACCAAAGTTGTGATACCAGTGCAACCCAGATCTCCTTTTGTTTCTTAAAGAGAGTAGCTAACCCCCCGCAGATAGCCCTTTTATTCAAGGAGCATAGCGGTTAAAGGGCTGTCTGCAGGGAACGCAGACCCTCCATAAGCAGCCCTTTAAACATGTTGCTCTTTGAGTAAAAGGGCTGCCTGCAGGTGGTTACCTCATCTCACTGAGAAACAGAAGGAGAGCTAGGGTGCTCAGCTTCTCCTGGTGTTCCTTAATGAGAGGAGGTGGCACCCAGCAGGCATACCATTAGGCAAAGAACAGTGCATGGTCAAAGGACTGCCTGGAGGTGTCAGCGGTTCTGATTAGGGAAAAGGAGAAGCATTTATGCTTCTACTTTTCCGTAACCAGAAGCACAACCCCTTCAGGCTGCACTTTGACTGTGCACTGCTCTTTAGCTAAAGTGCTACCTGCTAAGGGTCAGCATATCTGGGGTTAGTCGAGGGGGAGCCCTAGCAGGGCCCCAGCTCAGGCTTCCTTTTTTGGAGACTGCCGGGGCTCCACCCCTGCTAGCCCAGGCCCACTTAAAGCCCCGCCAATCACCACAACCAAACAAATGAAGGGATTCAAGAGTCTCAGGGTTATTTAAAGAAAATATGAATTGCATGCAGGGGACCACCAACGTTAGCATTTACATGCTGTGGGTCCCTCTGCAGGCAATTATAAATGTCCTGAGGCAGAGTCAGTGCTGTAAATGACATGCAAAATCGAAAGGGGGCTCTTTAAGGAGGTGTGGAAACCCGTTTTAGGTAAATTCCACCGATCCCGCCAGACAACCCTTTGCATCAATCATCCCCCTCTCACCTGGGGTGTGAGGGTGAGGATCCCTGCGTACCTTATCTAAAGGGATGCCTAACGGGGGTCGACACCACACCTTTACTTCCTTAATGGTTTCTTCTACTGTTTGATTTATCAATCCTTCTTGTGGAAATGCTAAACGTTGCTTGCAAATAGGCATTGCAGGCAGCATTTACGAATGCATTCCTATGGAATCTGCCTGGTCTTGACCAGGTGCATAACCGAGGTGTATTCCTAAAGAAATCCATACGTTGTATGCCTGCATGAAAATCTCAGGCAAGCGTGAAACAAAGGCCCTGATGAGACCGAAGAGGGGTGCATGATGGAAATCTTCTCTCCAAGCCATGCCCCTCTTCTGCTTCATGAGAGCTTCAAAATGATTCAGGGTGTTAAATGGAGGCGCTAAAGCGTTACTTACGCCTCGTTTTAATTCCACCATTTAACACAATAAGGTTGTCTTTGTTTACACCAGTCACAAATCACAACCCATAGTGTGGCATGATGCCCTGGCAACAAATAATATAAGCATGGGAACTCCCCTGAACTCCTCACTCCCCCTTCGTCTGTGCTGGAGTTGTGCTGGAGTTCAAGTAATGACTGAGTGGCATTCCAAGTGAAGGATTAGCAGCCTACAATGAGGGTGCTTGCATTCTACCATAGGTGCAGGGCTGGCCCTAGGATTTGTGGTTCCATTTGATAATGTCTCTGGAAAAATGTCTGACAAAAATGATGCCAAACAATGGCAATGGTTTGCAGGGACATTATCACATTGAACATGTGGGGGACACCCCCGCAACACCCAAAATCTTCTTTTCTTGCAAGGGGGGGACACCCGCGCGAACCGTTACCCTTGGCCCCATATATATGGTCACCATATATAAAGTCGCCACAGCCTTTTCCTGGCGACCATACGTATGGGGATAATATTACCGCATGCAGGATTTGTGGTGCCAAGTGTGGCAAATTAAGTGTGGGGCCCCTTAATGTGCATGCGCGCACTGAGGGAAGTACCCGGAAGTACCTCTTTGCCTCAGACTCTGCTCTTTTTTACTGTGGAACCTTGCCGTGCTAAACTGGGGATTACTCACGGATTACTCACGGTATAATGGATTTGACCTCTGTACTTGACTGAGTTGTTCTAGCAGTGGAAGACCTATACTGATTGCGTTTATCTTATTTTATTTAGAGCCTTCCTGAAGCTTTAGTTCGTGCTTAACAGCTAAGCCACGCCCACCATGGAGGCGAGGCTACAAAAACATCTGTCAGCGCGCGCGAGGGAAGTATCCGGGAGTACCTCTTTGCCCCGTCGGCAAGGCAAGGTCTTCCGGGTTGCTTCGACTCGCGGTAGAAAAACAGTCACATAATCATTGTCCACTCCAAACCCTTAAAACGCGCATACCTTCCAGAATCGCTCCCCTTTCATTGAGCGAGAGCCCTGCTCGTTTTCACGGGCCTGTAGTTATGAATGCTCCACGCCTGTCAGGGTGAAAGGCAACAGGAATGGGCTTTCAAATGCGGATATTCGTATGTTCTGTAAGGGCACTCTGTCAGCTCATAGAGCAAAGAAAGTGTCGGAGGTGGAACCTGCACACAACGCAATAGTGGTTCGGTGCGATAAGCATTGTGCCAGTGCGGTCTAATGAACTTCATCCAAACAATCTGTCTATAACAGATACAGCTTGGCAACCACATTGAAAAAGTCACTCCCTGTTTTATGTCCTTTGAAGCTTATAAGTGATGTCGCCATTATAGATTTGGATCCTAACGACTCTGTTTTCAGACAAGTGTTTATCTGAAAATTTGTCATGTTCGCCTGTCATGTTTTCCGAGGTCTCACATAACATCACTTAGTCTGTTTCTGTGTGGTTGCATTTGCAGGCATGCAGCCCTCGTACTCACACAGTACCAATGCGTCCTTATACACTCGCAGCCTTGATACTCAGGTGGATGTTACATTACAAGCCATGAATTTGGCTCTTCAAGAATTGGGTAAACTATTCATGTACTTGACCAAAGGTTGCTTTCACAGGAGGAAATATTAAAAAAAAATCCTTGCTTTCCAAATAGAGGGGGTCAATGTGGATAGACAACATTCCTTGCCGATTATGCAAACCATCCACTCTAAAGCTATTGTGACCTCTGTAGCATGTCAAACAAATCCAGTGATTTCTCTGCGATCACCGCCTTGTTCCCCTCAGACAACTGAAAATAGTGTAATGGTGGGAGCCCTTCCTTGTATTAACTCAATCATTTATGATTGCACAGCCGAGCTCCCCCCATTAACCTCGCAGTGGAATACGAGCCCGCAGTGTGCTATGCCTGGTACCTTGCCGAATCGGGCCAAAAGAATGTACCCAATTTTCGCTCCAACTAACAAGGCTACGCATAAGATAATGGAGGTTCCGTTGACTTCTAAAAAACAACGAACCAGCAAGATTGCTGGAAATAATAAAGAATCAAAACTTCCTAAAAATCAGCCCACACCCAAGCATGTGGGGAAGGCGGTGGCAAAAGAGTTCTTTAAAGCCATCTCTATGCCTAATAAAAATAATGTCATTGGGCCTCCTTACGAGTGCGGCGGTAAGGGGTTAACGGCACCGGTAAGGATGCAAGTGCCGTTAACCCCTTACCGCCGCATTCTGAGGTCCCTTAGTGGGTCCCACTAAGGCCGGCTGGTTTTACCAGCCGCCCTCAGCTTGAGCCACTAAGGGACCAGGGAGCTAATAACGGGCCCGCTATTTGCGGGTCCGTTATTAGCTCCTTCCCCATTCCCATTGAGCCCTATGGGGGCTCGAATGGGAATGGGGAATGGTTTTCAGAATGGGGACTTACCGGGTCCTCCAAGGTTGGAATGACCCGGTGAGTCCTCATACCAAGAACTCGGACCCGGACACGAGTTTGGAGGCCCATAGCCTCTCAAGCCATTAAGAAAAAATACATGCTACGGAACCAAGCAAAGTTAAAAAATGGTTTTACAGAATTTTGCCCGGCTCATGCTTTAACATACCCCACCTTAGATGACCTAGTGAGAGAAATATCACATTCAATGCCAGCAAAATCTACCCTTGCGAATAGCACTCAGGCATGTTATACTACAGGAACTGTTCCGGACAACGGTTTAGGAGGGGAGCCCATGAGTGATGAGATGAAGCATAGAGCTGAAATTCGAAAGTCCGTCGATGCATACATGGCTGGTCATGTACCGCCCCATTCAGAAATATGTGTAAAACCAGCCGATTCGATTCCGGATGGAAGCATGGCCAGTAGGTTACATGACAGAAGCTTCCATGTATGTAAGGAGTCTATCGCTTGCCCCTGTGCTCCGGAATCATCATCTGTAAACAAATCGGACCTTGGTGCTTGGGCTAATTATGCTGGTAGTCAAGAGTGTGCAGTAGCTAATCCTATGCCCTCCCCTGACGTTCAATCTGCCCTGTCTGCTAAGCTGGGGACCCTTATTTCTATTGCTCCCTCATCAGATCTCTCTGAAGCAATTCTTTCTTTAATTGAAAATGCTCTGGGGAATTTAAAGTCCTTAGGTCCTCAGAAGGAAATGATAGTCAAGATTGAAAACTCTAAAAATACTCAGGGGAAGAAGGAGAGTTTGAATGTAAGTAAACAGCCCGCTTTGTGCTCTTTAACTTTAAAATGTAGACCATTTCCATCTACCCAATTTGACCTGAACCAAAGAGCGGTGATTGCAATTTTTTCTGACATACAGATGCTAGAGGACATTGTTTCCACAGATCTAGCACTGGTAGAATTTATTGACAAGCAAAATGTAAATGCTGTAAGATTATGGATGCAATCGAGAGTGGTTAAAAATTTGATCTGGCAGGCAAAAGGTCTGTTATATAATTTGGGTTTCATACTAAGTACCAAAGATGGGGGCATTGTTGCACAGCCCTGTGAGATGGATCAAGCTCAATCTTTATATATCAAACCCCAAGACATCAGGGATGTGAAGAAGTCACGACAATTGGTTAAATCCGGCTCTTGTAAGTGTAGATCAAAGCAGAATTAACTAGTCTCACCCACTATCCAGTGCACAACCTCTCTCATGAGTTGGAACTCAAGAGGATTCAAACACCTCTTAAATAATGATCGAAGTAACTTGAGTCTATTTGATGTAGTCCTTTTACAAGAGACATGATTAACACTCCCCCCGATTTGGGCTGACCACAGGTCTTTTTTTTTAAAAAAAAATGTTTATTGAAATTGTTTTAGTTGAAAATTCAACTTTTTCAATCTGTTACATCTTTGGTTACATATATTATCTCATAGTCAAATATGTTTAATAAACAGACCTCTCAATTTAAAAAAAAATAAGAATAGTACATTATACATTTTAAAACAGAGTGAACAATCTTAAAACCACTGTTGGATTAATTAAATGCAAAATACAAAATACAAGTTCAAGTACATAGATTAGACACATTGTTCATTGCCATAAGAAATTGTAAGGGCATCAGTTTTTCCCCCAAGTTCAGTTCATTGAGATAGTGGACAGTGGCTATAAATAGTGAATCCTTTGATGTATCAAATATCTCATTCCATAGTTGTTCTTTAGTCAACAGCACTCTGTTTTTGAAGAACTTATAAAAATGTTTTATCCTTAATTCAAGCAGAGAAGGACATTCCGAAATTAGATGGAAGGTAGATTCCTCATTCTTAGACATTTTGCAAAATCTACAAGATGGACTTAGCGTTAGATCTTTAGAGATATTGTACAAGTTTGATATTAGTTGGAAGTAAATTTAGCCTAAAGCGTAAAAAAATATCGGCATAAGATCTATCTGGAAATGTAAGAATATATTTCGGAATATCATTCAGTGCTTTCTCAATAAAGGGACCTGCTTTGAAGGCAGAATAATGAAGACATTTTTCTCTTGTGTTATTGCAGTCATGTCTGAGCAGCTTAAGTTTCGCTTTGTCTGGAAGTTCAAGCAGTTCTTTAAGAGAAATGTCTGCTTCGGATAGAGACTTTTTGCACTGTTGTAGCCAAGAAGATATTGGAGTATTGCTTGCAGATTGGATCATATCTTTTACAGCCGGAAATACATTTTTAGAGGAATCTGTGGCAAGAAGTGCCTTTTGGTATAAAGCTATCAGGGCCCAGGAAACAACCACAGATAGAGAGGACAAGCCTAATTCGTAACAAATTATGGCTATTGGGCAGCTTACAGGGACCGGAAGTATTGCTTTCCAATATAGTCGCTCTAAATAGTCCCAATTTACTTGCTTAGTCATGATTTTAGTCTGACTCCCATATGTAATTATGGGAACGGCTTTCTGTAAATAAAACATACGAGCAGGGATCAGTGAAAACAGACCATACTTCCTTTGCAGGGCTTTTGCTTGAGTTGATAAAAGTTTCATCCTATTAATAAGTTCTTCTTTGTATGGTTTATCCGCTACATCTGAGTTGATGTTAAATTAAAATTTTCATTTTTTTGATGTTAATTTCTAATTTGTTTACTTCAGCATATTGTGATAGTGCAGCTAATTTCCTCTGAAGACCCATTGGGCTTTTGTCGAAAAGAACCACATCATCTGCATATAACAGGTAAGGGATGGTCAAGGATCCTAATCGGGGTGAAAAAGACTGCACCTCCATCAATTCTTTAAAAAAAATCATAAATATAGAAATTAAAAAGGATTGAGGCGAATGGACAGCCCTGTTTCAGCCCAGCTTTGTTCTTATTGTGTTTGACAGAAGTCCGTCGGTTGTAAGTTTAATTTTTATGCTCGTGTCAGAGTAAAAACATAAAACCAGATTAAAAATGTAAAGGGGGCAGTTAGCATTTAAAAGTTTTTCCCACAACAAGGAACGAGAAATGGAGTCAAACGCTTGTTTAAAATCCACTAAAGCAAGATATATTGTTTGCTTCTTGTGAATAGCTTGTAATTTGAGTGCAGAAATAATAATACATTTAAAGAAGTGCCAATGCCTGGGACAAAACCAGATTGATAACGGTCCGTTAGATCCTGTTTGTGAAGCCACAAGGTCCATTTGAACCCTGCTTTGAAATCTGCAATGGGAAGACCATCTTCGGGCCTCCTAATTGCCGTAAATGTCGGGTCGGGGTTGTCTTCCAGGTTTTGGGCAGCTCCAAACAAGTTTATGTTGTTGGTCAAAGTAATGTTCCAGAGTGTTACGTATGCAGTTCTCAACATATATTGGAACCCGGCTGGTATCACTGATGAGTGTTTCTTTAGGAACCTGAATAGTTTACTAGACATGGTGTCTGAAGATCAGAGCATCACATATTTCATCTTAGCCGGCAACTTGAACCTAAACTGTTTTGAGAAAAGGTGTAAGCGATATAATGAGAGGTTTTCGCGCTGGAATTGTTTAGTGAAACATAGAAATGTATTTGTTTTGAATGGTGCCTTCTCGTCGGACATTCCACCAGCTCTGACTTGGCACAAAGGCAATACCTCATCAATAATTGATTATGTGTATGTAAATACTGCGTTGTGGTCAGTGATGCAAACATTCTATGTTACCCCTACTGATGCGAGTGATCACAACATGCTATGTGCCGAATGGTGAGTTCAAGGTGAAAACAACTTCACACAGAGTTTGCCTGTGCGGGGTTGCTCGGTAGTGAATACAGGTGGAAACCGCCTTTGATGGACAGAGGACGCCTACATTCATTTCAATCAGTCAATTACCCAATCGAATGGAAAAGATGACCAATAATGCGAAAACTTGCGATTGGTCTATAGTGATATGATTCAGGCATTCAGTCAGCATAAAACATCTGCTGGTAATTACAAGAGTCATCTGCACACATTTGACAGATTGGTACACATAAGAAAATTGTTATATCGTGCAGAGCTAAGAAAGCTCTCAAGGCTTCCTCCTCTCCCCAGAGTGGTTCTTACTCAAAAAGTTCAAACGGCCCACAAAAATTGGATGAAAGGACATAGATCAATGCTCTATCAGAGAGATGAAGCCAACATGCTGAGGATATTGGCAGAGAAAAACATCTCTAAAATGTGGACCTTATTGAATCAAGCAATTAGCGTTCACCAAATAGACTTGCAAATTGCTGCAGTTGACACACATCAGTGGGTCTCATATTTTGAACATCTGTATTCACCTCCCTTGGGCTGCATGTTTTTAGATCCGCCATATATATCAGCTGTGTTCTGCCTTAACTTGGATCGAAATGAAATCATGCAACTAATCATAACAGCTAGCAATTTGCGAGCTGTAGGCCCGGATGGCATTTCAAATTATGTTATGAAAGCACATGAAGAGAATTGGGCGTCTATATTGTTTAACATATTCTCCGTCATAAACCGGGCACAGAAATTGCCGAAAACATGGACTCAAGCAATCACAGTCCCAATTTATAAAAAGGGTGACCGCCAATCACCTGTAAGTTATCGGCCAATTTCTCTATTAGATGCCCCGGGCAAAATATTTTGTCGAATAATCCTTAGAGAACTTAATGCGTTGGCTGATGAAAAACACTTGAAAGATCCTCTCCAATTGGGTTTTGTAAAAGGACTGGGCACAATTCCAAACATTCTTGCTCTCACCATGATACAATCGCAGCAAGCGTCATGTGGTCAATCATTATTTTTGGGTTTTATTGATTTCAAAGCTGCTTTTGATTCAATAGATAGGATGCTATTGCTCACAAAATTACAAAAACACCAATGTCCTTCTACACTATTATTCTTGATAATGTTACTCCACACAGACACATCCATGCATGTGAGAATAAACTTTGACGGCAAATTGTCTCCAACAATTATCACTCAGAGGATTGAAGCAAGGCTGTGCCTTAGCCTCCTTTTTGTTTAATTTCTTTATATTGGACATAGGAAACTCGATTCTAAACTGTCTTGGTGAACCCCTGCAGATAGGCTTCCAAATAATGCCATATTTATTATATGCAGATGATTTGATTTTGCTATCTCAAACTCCCAGGGGTCTTCAAAATATGCTTGATCAATTAGGCTCTTATGCATTGGACAATAACCTAGCCATTAATACGCTAAAAACGCAAATCGTGGTCTGCAATAACAACAATATGTCCAGAAAATACAATCATAAATGGCAATTACAACAGTGTGAACTTTCCAATGTGTATCAATATAAGTACTTAGGTGTGACAATCAAGCACAAGAAAACGGTGAGCCAGTTTGCTTCTGAAATTAAAAATAAATTGCAACCCTTAACATCTCAATCAAAGATACTCATCAAAAAATTTGGAAAGTTCTCCTTAAAACCCATTGGGCCTCTTTCCGAGTAGGGCTGTAAGGGATACCGGGCACCATTAAGGAGACCAGTGCTAGTAATCCCTTAACGCCCTACTACGAGGTCCCTCGTCTGACCAGGTGTTATGGACGGGACCCGCTAAGGGACTTCAGAGCTAATAACGGTACCGCAAATTTCGGTACTGTTATTAGCTACTTCCCCATTCCCATTGAGCCCTAGAGGGCTCAAATGGGAATGGGGAATGGCTTTTTCAATGGGGAGTTAGCGGTCCCACAAAGGTCGGACTACACCGGTAAGTCACCATTGAACCAAGTCGGAGTTGGTACCGGTATGGGAGGTAGTCATGGCGCAAATAGGACCATGACTACCACCATACTTGGAATGAGGCCCATTGTGACCTTTTATAAAATGAAAGTAACGCCAATTATCTTGTATGGAGTGGAGCTATACTCCCTCAAGAACACAAGTTCTGGGATATTATAGAGTGCAAATATTGGAAAGCAGTTCTGCAGTTGCCTCGTGAAACTCCAATAGCACTACTGTGATATGAATTGGGCTTATTGTCCTTATATTCACAAGTGACATGGCAGCAATGCGCTCTTCTTCATAAAACACTGGATGGGCTAGAAAAAACGACTATCTTGAAAATCATAGAGCATTATTTACTTATGTCTAAGAAAACATTCCGGATCAGGTGGCAAAATCATGTCTTGAATGCTGCAGCAAATGCTGCCGTGACAATGGATCTTCTTACATCTAACCCAGATCGAGCAAAGGTCAACATTTTCAACATGACTGGGCAGGAAATAAGTGTTCTGCATATAAGGACTTTAACATGTTTTTGTTTGGTACTAAAAAATATGGGGTAATGGCCGACTATCTCACGAAATGCCCGTCGCAGGACTTTCGTAGGAAATATTTAAGATTCAGATTAAATCAGTGAAGCACTAGGGACATATTGTGTAGAAGGAAACAGATCACCTTGAATCAAAACTATTGTCGATACTGCATGAATGTTAATCAAAGAGAAACATTGCAACATCTTATAATTTAGTGCTCTCCCCTGAATAATGTAAGAAGAAAATGCTTTGGGAGGAAAATGATTGTGCAGAAAAAAGAGCAAATATGGCATCTCTTATTTTCAAATCCGATAGTAGCGATACAAATAGCGATTGTACAATATCTTGATATGGTGTTACAAAATCTGAAAATTCAGGAAAATCAGGAAATGGTCATCATATGTAAATGAGATATCCATGAATTAAGGGCAGTAAGATTGGAAAGTAAATAATATAATGGCATTAATTGATTCATTTTATGTTTTGTAAAGTGGAATGTTATCTCTTTTATGTTTTGACGGAAAATCAATTTTACCTTTATATGTTGGTTAGTATGTTAATTTGGAAATGTATGATTTTTTTTGTATACAATAATTTGAAAAGTTGTATTTTCAACCAAACTAATTAAATAAATAAATAAATACATTTATTAATTTCATCTGACAAAAATGATGCCAAACAATGGCAATGGTTTGCAGGGACATTATCACATTGAACATGCAGGGGACACCCCTGCAACAACCAAAATCTTTTCTTCATGCAAGGGGTCGGGGGACACCAGCGCGAACCCCGTTCCCCTTGACCCCATATATATGGTCACCATATATAAAGTCGCCACAGCCTTTTCCCGGCGACCACATATATGAGGATAATATTACCGAATGCAGGATTTGTGGTGCCAAGTGTGGCTAATTAAGTGTGGGGCCCCTTAATGTGCATTTGATTACATCACAGGAAGTGACATCCCAGGAAGTGACATCACAAGATAATGACCAGTACACGTATGTAGGCAGCAGTGAAAAAATGGTTACAAAAATCAAGAAGTATATATATATATATATATATATATATATATATATACATGTATATATATATGTGTATATATATATATATATTACACAGCGTGCGGTAGCAGCTGTGTAGTTATGGTTAAGTTGCTCAATCCATAGGAAGACCACTTTATGGGAGGCTTATAACTTCGCTCCCCCTGGACAAATTTGCATCAAACTTTGCAAAGAAAGTATATGGCCTGCTCTGAATTTTTGGGAAGTTTGGTGAGGTTTTGTACAGGGGGGCCAAAGTTATAGGTGGGTCCCAAATGTATTTTTTTTCCATAGACTGAATGGACAAAAACTTTGTGCACGCGTACAGCCCATACAGTTGGAAAGATTTGCATTAAATTTGTGCCAGGAGCGGTGGCTTGGTCCCGAAAGTGTGCTTTTGTAACTTTGGTGATAACCCGTCCTGTACTTTCATAAAAAGCAGGTAAAATGTATGTCTGAAAAATTTACTGATATCTGGCTCCGCTCCGCGATCCCATTTCCCTGTTCACTCCGCAGTCAAAAGTCTGATTGGCCTGGAGTGTGGCGTGATGTCGGCGGAGATTGGACACCCCTGGTGGTTGGCTGGAGGGAAGCGTGATGTACGTCATCATTTTGGGTAACGCTGCCATGTTGTATCCGAGGATAGTGCGGCGCCGAAAGGGGCTGGAAAACATGCTTTCTGACATCTGGTTGTGGGAAGAGGGGATTGAAATGGTGGGGGAGTGTATCCGTGCATACTGTGCCAATTGGCGGGTTCCTCCTCAGGCGACTGCCTTGTGTGGTGACTGCAGGCAGCCTTTGTTACGGCACAATAGGTCCTGAGGTGACCTCTTTCTGTGGTGAGTGCTGGCAGGCTCAATTGCAGATGGGGAGTGGATTGCACATGCCATTAGCATTTTCACATAGAGTGTACTATGCTGTGTTGTGTGTGGTAAGCCCCTAGCGCCTTGGATGCATGGCTGGAGGTCTCGAACCAAAATGTATGTCCACTGGTTGCAAGTAGGTTTCACATTGTTGCCTTGTGTATGTGGTTTGTCAGCATTGTACACATTGTTGGTTGCATGGGTGAAGTGATTGTTAGCACATCCTACTGTTTTAGGTGCATGGCTGGACATGATCGAGTCAACAGTCCTGCAGTGAGTCCACTGGGTGTAATGTTGGAATACTGTGTGTATAGAAGTTCATAGGGTTCCAGTGGATGTTTCATGTGGTTGGGTTGGGGCCATTGCGCAGATTACTGAGTACTGTACTGGACTATGATGTATTGGTTCTGTGTACTTAATAGAGTGCTGGGAGCAGGGGCAATGTTCTGAAGATTTTGTGGTTTGGTTGGTAGTAGTAAAATACTATGTGAGTGGAAGTGGGTAGAGCTGCTGGAGGCTGTGTTATGTTTGTGGATTCTCCTAACTGCCAACATGTTTGCATGCATGGCTCTATTGTGGTGCGGGGATTGGGTAGGAGTGCTGGTGGCTGTATTACGTTTGTAGGTTCTGGTAACTGGCCACCTGTTTGCATGCATGGCTGCATTACTTTGCAGTGGGTGTGGCCAAGGCCTAGGCTTTTGGGTGCATGGCCTTGGTCACACCCACCGCAACGTAATGCAACAATGTATGTCAACACTGTGATACTGCTATAGGGATGCCACAAATATGTTTATGGGGTAATTTCTTTTTTCCCTTCGCTCCTTAGGATAAGTTGTTACAACCGTACGTTGTTGCATCGTACACAGTTTTAACTCTGCATCTCTCCGATGGTGGTCACCTTAAAAGAATGCTTGTGGAGGACATTTTAGAATTGGTAGAGCACCAGAAGTGAGCTGACATGCGTACACTACCATATGGTGTAGGTTATTGCACTTGTTGCACCTTATGGAGCAACATTCCACAATTCACGTTTGCTACGGTTTGCCCCTGATAAGACCCTTTCTTTAGGAAGTGCAGTAAGATATTGGGCATGAAAGGAATTCCTCTGCATCACACATTTAAAAAATGGACAATTTACACAGCCACCCACATCCAGATAACGATGAGTGTCTACACACCGCTTATGGTACACTTGTAATGATTGTTCCAGAAGCCGTTTGTTGGCATGTGGAAGTGTTACACGGCCAGTAAGGTATCAGGTATCTGCGAATGCAGAAGAATAAGAATACATTTCAGTAGCCATTTTCAGTGGCAGCGCAAAGGACAAGGGTTCTGAGGGAAGGATGTCACACAGGGCCCTGGATGGCCAGTTTATGCACCTTAGGTTGAGGTACTATGTGTTAATGAGTACCGTCGGATGTTTATCCACAGGCTTGCTGTCTGTTTTGTAGGTGGCACTCTCCTTCCACAGCTACACACCTGCCCTTCGTCTTTCAAACTTTGCCAATAGACCCTTCTTTCATGTGTTTGCTTTTCACAACAGATGTCACTGGCAGCAAGTGTCATCAGACCTACGGCCCATTCTCTTTGAGTGTGCCCAAACAAACATACAAAACAAAACAATTCACCTACAGGACCACTCTGACTGCAGGACAATGCAGGAGGTGTTTTTCGAAACCATGCAACAGGCTAATATTAGCTGTCGACGTCTGTGTGCCAGCCGAGTGCTATATGCGCCTCTGACCGTTATTGTTTCGAATACAAATAAGGCCCATAAAAATGTT
Organism: Ambystoma mexicanum; assembly: GCF_040938575.1. NCBI lineage: Eukaryota > Metazoa > Chordata > Amphibia > Caudata > Ambystomatidae > Ambystoma > Ambystoma mexicanum. Next base: position 738,404,415 of record NC_090926.1, read on the forward strand.
AAGTGTTTGAAAGGTCATTGTAAGGACCATACTGCAAACCTTTTAGCACACGCTTGAACATACGGTGTACTGTTTCAGTGCAGGAGTGGCGTTCATTTTCACTGTTGTACTCCATACATAGGTTTGAATGGCCTGGAGAACTATGTGAACAAAACAAACACCAATCATAGTCCTCATTTAGGCTGAATGCTGCAAAAATGGTACTGTAATGCAGCGTGCATGACGACTCTTACAAAAAAAACACTACATTGAAAACTGACAAAGTGTACGGCATGGTACGTTAATAGTTATGCACAGAGAGCTTCATCCTACTACATTTTAACCTTTTAACTGCCATGGGTTCCCCCCCCCCCCACATTGCCAAGGCCTTTTTTGGTGATTTTGGTATTTCGCCATTCAATGCCTTCTAATGTTTTCTGTTTCATTAACCCCTTAAGTGCCAAGGACGAAGTATCTCATCCTTGGCAACAGGGAGGTAATCCCAAAGACGAGATACCTCGCCCATGGCACTTAATTAATCCCTACTCACATGTTATGTACAGTTCTACTTACATAATTTCTACAAATTCCAGGATGACACTGTGGGGTCGATTCATGGAGCAAACGTGCATCGAAAATCCCAGCACAAGCAGGCACATGGTGGCACAAGCGTGAGAAACCCAGCGCACGCACACACGTGCGATTCAAGGAAGACTCTGCGCATGTTTCCCGCTGTCCGTGCGGCAAATCCTGCCATGGCGCACGCGGGCTCACACGGCGTGTGCTACGCGCACAGCAAAAGCACACATAGCGCGGCACACACAACCAAAGTGGGCGGAACAGTGGGCGTAACACGCGGAATGGGGAATAACACGTGAAAAAGAAGGCGTAACTGGGGAAGTACTGCAGGGAACTACACGGAACGCCCACACGCACGCGAATAACCCGTATTTATGGATTCGAATACCGGAAACCCGCGCATGGCAAAAGACGCACACAGGCGTCAACGCGTCCGCCACATGAAGGCAGGCGGAAGCGTCCCCGCGCACAGTATACAAGTGCGCGCAAACAACAAACACGTATATACAGCTACGATGAATGCCCCATTTGTCGCAGCACTGATCGTGGGAGACCGCAGGAGGAGGAGAATAGCCAGGGCACGCATTTTCACACCATGGACAAGCCTTTTTGGGATGCCTGATGACCAGGTCTACGGCAGGTATAGGTTTCCACCCCATATCATCCTAGACCTGGTCAGGGAGTGGGAAGATGACCTCACATCCCCCACCCTTTGCTCCCAAGCATTGAGCCCCTTGGAGAAGGTGCTCAATGTCCTGCATTTCTTGGCCACTGGGTCATTTCAGCGGACTACTGCCATAGTGGGGGGGGGTGTCACAGGCCACGCAGTCACGCTGCCTACACCAGGTACTGGCAATCATGACAGCGCGCCCCTCAGTCCGCAGGCACATATACATGCCCAGAACACCCGCAGAAAGGCAGGCCATTGTCCTGGATTTTTACAGGGTGGCACACTTCCCCAAAGTACTCGGTGCCATAGATTGTACCCATGTGGCCCTACGTCCACCTAGGGCCACTGAGCACATCTACCGAAACCGCAAGCACTGGCATTCCATCAATGAACAGGTTGTATGCGATGCAAAGGGAATCATCACCTCTGTCTATGCAAACTACCCTGGCTCCACCCATGACAGTTTCATATACAGAATGTCCGCCCTGAGCCGGGCCCTGGAAGCTGGGCAGCATGGCGACACCTGGCTCCTAGGTGAGTACAAATGCCCTTGCACATGCATGCATGTCACACACACACACACACACACACAAATACACAAACCCCAATAATCACAACCATTTACACCTCCCCAGGGGACAGTGCCTACCCTCTGAGCAACCACATGATGACGCCAATCCGGAACCCCACCACACCACCCCAGGTAAGATACAACGCCGCCCATATTGCAACCAGGGCCATAGTAGAGTGCACATTCAGAGTGCTCAAGTCACGTTTCCGCTCCCTTGACCGCTCTGGCGGGCAGCTACTCTATGCACCCCCAGTAGTGTGCAGGATCATTGTGGCAGGATGTGTCCTGCACAATGTTGCAACATGGCAGGGCGTACCGGTGGACATGGTGGTGCCCCCACATCCCCAACCACAGGCACAGGCGCTGCCCATGGGAGGGGACAGGGCACGTGGCGAGGAAGCCCGTACCCAGCTTGTGGCCACATTTTTCACCTAAACTCCCACCCCTGCGGAGTGCACACAGGCCTGGCACATACCAGGTGACAATCGATGATGACAAAGAGACAGTCAACTGTCACAATCCTACCACCCCGAGATAGTTGCCATGGAAGTGCCACATTGTCTGCATCACTAGCTACTTAAACACAAGCTATCCTGTGTGACCAAAAGGCACATATGACATATGACATGATATGGCATTTGTAACGTGCCTATACACAAGTGCTTCAAGGTGCGACGAGGCAGGGAGGGGGGAACAAGGGAAGACAGACAACGATACTACTAGGCCAGGTGTCATTTAGATTGCGCAAGTGCAGGGGTAGGGGGAAGGGAAAAGTGCAAGGGGAAGGGGAGGGAGGGAGTGCAGTACAGGGTAAGTAGAATAAAAAACAAATAAATAGGCCAGCTGGTGGCAACTACAAAGTTAAGTGCAGACAAGTGCTGGGAAGGGGGGGCTGTTAGGGATAGAGAGACAGTCCCGCAGTGCAGGGGTTGCCAGGGATGCAGTGCAAGTGGAGAGTGACTGGGCCAGGGACCGAGGTCGGTGAGAGTGGCCCAGTTGCAGATCCATTGCAGTTCCAGTAAAGAATTTAGCAAGGGAGAGGGAGAGAGAAAGCAGAAGCAAAGAGGAAGGTCTTGAGGTGCTTCCGGAACCGGAGATGGTTCTCCTCAAGTTCCAGTGAGGCAGGAAGGCTGTTCCAGAGGGAGGACCCTGCCGCGGAGAGAGATCTACCCCCAGCTAGTTGCTTTGAGAAGCGGATGACCCTCACATGCAAGGTGTGATTCACACACACCTGCAAAACAGGCCATGACCATCACTGTTATGTCACTCAAACCCTCCCAAACCACAACATGACATGGCAAACAATAGCCATACACCATCACAGTACCAATAAGGTACACATTGCCATGTCAAAAATGTACAGTGGCATCTGACAATGATGCCTGACATGGAATCAGATGAAATGACTGACCAACAACCTCCCACCCAAAATATGTCATTCCCAAATGCATTACAAAAGTTGTAGACGTAACATAACAATGAATGCCTGTCTACATGCACATTGTGCATTGCAAAATCAACACTGCAGCTTCTGTGTGCTGTGTCCAACTCCTGCAACACACTGCTCAGCGCACAGCACAGTGAACAGCTATTGTGTGTGATGCACACCCTGAGCATCACATCTAAGCGACAAACCACATCAAAAAGCAAATTAGGCATGTACAGGATCCATAATTGGTCACAGAACATGTGCTGCAGGGACACAGTGGGCACCAGAAGGCAAACAGAGTGTACACGTGGATATCCAAGGGTGGTTGTACATGTAGTGCATCATAGTGCAAGTGTGTGGGTCAGTAAGGACATGCACTCAACATATGCATGTGCAATCAAGTGACCATCAGTGTCCTCTACACATCACATGTGAACATTCACCATGTGTACACCCCAGCATGTCAAACCACAACTACCCCCTCACACCTGAAAGGTAAACACAACACATGAACAGGCATTGATCAGCAGAACACAACATGTACATAGGATACCACAATTACAATGTCAGGGTTCCCATCACAATGCAGGGCAAGGCAACTATCAACAACAAAACACCCCCCCTCCCTCACAAATGACCATGACCCACTGAACAACTGCACCTGGTTCATGGAGCCTTCAACCCTCAATTTTACCTGGCCACAGGATCACCCTTCCCCTTCGTCACCATCTCCCACCTTGTGTGTAAAAAGGTGCCTACACCCTCAGAGTCCACCCTCATTTGCAAAATCACAAAATCCAAGCCAGAAAAACGAACCAGAACACCCTCCAGTAGATGACTTGATGTAGCAGTACCTCACAAAGGCCAAGTACTACCACAATGATGTAACAACCAAGGTAGCACAGTAAAACAATGTCACAACAGGCTGTGAACCATGTGTGGTACATAACATAGAATGATGCACCATGAACGGATGTGCACTGTCACAGGTCCCGTGTACAGGCGCAGGAGTGGCACGAAACAACCACCCCCACCGTGGCCCGGGTGCCTGCAAGGTCAAACTCACACAGGCCTCTGAGACCCTGGTGGGGAAGGAGGGTCAGGGATATGCAGTCGGGACAGGTGTTGACACACTGGATAACTGGAATGAGTGGCAGGAGAGAGGAGGAGGAATGACACATGAAAGTAGGGAATGCATGAAAATGTACTACCTGCATGAACACATACACAATCCGAACAAACTTGGACATCATTGTCATGGCCTTCTGTAGTCCAGGCTTAGGAGTGGCACGAACCAACCACCCCCTCTAGGGTTTTGGCGCCTGCAAGTTTGGGGCTTACACAGGCATCCGCAACCCCAGCGGGGAAAGAGGGTTAGGGAACGTTGCTTGGATAGGTACGGGAAGCAGGAACACCGGGTAGAGGGTACAGGGTTTAAAATTGGATAGGACTCTGGGTGATTAGGGGAAAACAAACATACCAAATTGAATTACACATTCATCCATGCATTAGTGCACCCCCCAGCAAGCCTATGCAGAGCAGTTTGAAAGAAAAACAACAAGACACTTAGCTCTGGTTTTGAGTGCTGGCCTCCTGCCTGCGCACTCTCAGGTCCGGTTACAGGAGCACTTCAATGCTGCAAAGAGAGCCACAGTTAATAATCTGTCCGTGCCCATAACACAAAAACACACCACCAAACATGCCCCATAGCAACAAACTACTCTACAAACAGACAATCTGGTGTAGATGCTTCGTACCCATATGTAACATTACCCCTGTGATGGGTCATACACAGTCAATGCAGTAAGTCAGCCGCCGGTGGGTCGTGGCAAATGGAACACCAATGTGTCACAATTCACACAACATGCAATGTTCCCTGGGTAAGCAGACAGACCCACATAGCAAGGCATGACTTCATAACAAGTCGTGTTCCACCATGACCGAAACAAAGTATGCAGTGCATGTTTCAAAATGTACATGGAAATGAAATGCACTGCACCCGAGTATGTCCCTTGCTGTATGTCCCTGTGAGCTGCCCCTTTCCATGTCTCGGAAGGCTACATGGTTGATACAAGTGCCTCGATGGACCTTGGTGTACCGGAGGGTATGTGTCACTGCCCCTGCAGGTGCCCCAGACAACCTTACAATCAACAGCCATCATTCCACCAACACATCTGAGCTGCATTGTGTGCTTCAACACCAATATTCGTCCAAGCTCACCATCAGTGCTGTTACTAAGCCTGCATGTGCAACTCGCCTGGTGCAAGCTTTGCTGTGTTGTGGCCCCCCTGTGCTGCTCACCTTGCCTGGAGTTCCTTGGAACACGTCAGCAGTTCTAGGATGTAGGTCTGCAATCCCTGTGCCTCTGCTTGTGCACACATGTGCATGTGGGCACCAACAAACGTGTCCAGAATTCAGACGTCCAATGGGCCATGTCTGCTGGCAAAGGTGGTCTGGAGGCTCATCCCCCTGCAGAAAGGGCATGAAACACATGATTAAATCTTTAAAGTCATCTGTGTGTGTCTCTTCAGGCATCTCATTACTGGACCATGTCAGAGACTTACATCAGAAATCACACCATCAGTCCGTCTTTCACATCCAAAGCGTGGAACACACTATCTACGGCATGAATTGCAACAAGCACGTGTACAGTAAACATAAGAAACATACTACACAATGCATAGCAATGAATGTACACATTAATCAACACCCCATCTAGCAAAAGCTGAACAGTGGACAATAACACCGCAATCATCCCCACTAGGGGTGTCAACACAAGTTACACAGCACCAGACATGCCACAGATATGACAGTCCAAAGCCCTTGTGTAATAGGCTGTCACACCGAACCATCCTTGCGAGCCCATGGATAAGGGAGGCAGGAGTGGCATATGTGAGTCAAGGATCCCAAGCAGCAAACACATACACAAGACAAGCCTGAAGGGCCCAGTTGGAACAGACAGTGGATGCCTTCAAAAGCCACAAAGCACCGCACCGTCACATGAAAGCACAATAGACAAGCAATTTTAAACTATATTAACTAATTACACTAACTATGAAAAACCTACATTACCTAATTAAACTAACTATCAAACAGAAACTTAACTAACTAAACTAAAAGAAAAATAAAAAATGGCCACATACGACCCAGGGGGGAGGGGAGGCACCCAGGAGGAGGGAGGTACAGGGTGCTGCTCAACACCCACATGCGATGATGCTGAGCCAAATAAAAAACCTCCATGGGCTCAACGCCTGCAAAGCCCGACCTATGTGGGAGATAGATGGTCGCCCGAGTCTGGCTCATCCTGGAAAGGAGGACGTGGCACAGTAGGCTGGCCACGCCTAGCCGCAGCTTGCCCCTCGTCGGCAGCAAGTCTGTCGGATGGGTGAGCCTGGTTCTGTGTGGTGATGTGACGAAGGTCTGCATGCAGAACCTCACGTGATACACGTGCCTCCTCTTGCAAGGTAGCATGTGTAACACGGAGTTCCTCCTGCAAGGCCTGGCTGGACAACCGCTGCACCTCCCGGCAAGCCTGTAGCTCAGCCGAGATGGTATGCTCAAGCTGTGCAAACCTCTCCTCTACCCGCTGCCTCTGGGACATCATAAGGACACCCATAGTGGATTTGAGGGAAGCATACTCCTCCCTCAGGGCATCCATGTGCGCCTCTGCGTGAGCAGCAATTGCTTGACGCAGAGACGACATTTCAGCCTGGCGTGCCCTGTCTGAGGCCGCCATGCCCAGCCTGAGCGAGCGGGCCGTGGACCGTGCCGCCTGCTGCTGGAGAAGCACCTGCCTAGCAGGGGGGAGCACAGATCGGGCCACACGCTCCATGCTCTCAGCGATGTTCTCCATTGCTGCCCCCTGCCGTTCTGAATTGGCAGTCATGTCTTGCTCCCACTCAGTATACTGCGGTTGCGCGTGGCGACCGCGTTGCTGGGCTTGACCCCTGCGGGACCCAAGGACCGGGTGTCCTCGCTGTGTTGGCACCGCCCGCGGCTGCATGACTACATGCCCCCGTCGACGTGATGTCCCAGGCACATCAGTGACTGGTGTGGAGGGTGACCCTGTGTCCCGATCCACCACGGGCGGAGGAACCAAGACTGTCTGATCCCTCAGTGCAGGTGTCACGGACAGAGGAGTGTCCACATCAGAATCACTCACCCCTGACACACGGACTTGATGCTCATCCAACTCAACATGGACGTTAGAGTCGTCATCAAGGCAGGACTCATAGGCAGCCAGAGACAAGATGGACTGTAGCACTTGGGGGTTTTCGTGGCCTACCACCCCACGACCCCCACTTGTGCTGGGTTGATGTAGTGGTAACAACCCTGTGTCTGGCATGACAACACCATCCTCCGCCTCCATTGCGTCATCACCTGAAAAATAGAGAGAAAAAAGGTCACTACACATGTCAGAAGCACACAACACACACACACACCGACAACAAACGCATCAGGCAGACATGTGACACACAACATATAACCTGGCATGCATGCTGGGTCAACTTTGAATTGCTTCTGTGATCAGACCTGTTGAAAGGTGGCAGTTTCCATGGAAGTGGGTCTATGCAGTGCAGAAAATGTGTACGCCACTCACTACCTACATGTACAAGGACTCCATGGTGTGTGTCAGGAAATGTGAAGGCAGTGCAAGGTCAAATTCAGGCATCACGTGCATTGTGCATTCAATGTGTACCATATCTAGAAGCCAAGCACCCCTCCACCCAAGTACAAAAGCAGGGATGCCTAGCATGGTATCAAAAGGCTGACCATAGACCTGTGTATTGGCAGGCAGTGTTGACTGGCATCAACAGCTTAATGTGATTCAAGTGACAACACTGCAAATGATGATGGGACAGTAAGCAGGACACATGATGAAAACTCTGGAGGCCGCCCACGTGTGAAGAAGACACTAAAACAGTTGGACAGAGTCATTGGCCATTAAACAGGCTGAGGCCTGTGAGCCACACAGATTGTCAGACCCTAAATATGTGTGCAACGCAGTACTGACCCACAGTTGACATGGGAAGGCTGATGAGATGCCATGCAATGGAAGTCACCCAGGACTTGTATTACAGTGATCATCCAGTCAAGGACACATAGGGACATGCGTGCAATGCACATGGAGCATGAATGGGCACTCATGTCCCTGCGGAACATCTGACCTATGCACAGTACAAGTGAGATACCCTGGATCAGGTACTAAAGCTGTACCACACGGCATATGTCTGGCAGATTGTACGCTGGAAGTTAGCATCTACACAGGACGCATGAACAGGAAAGTACACATTGGCAAGATTGAAGCAGACCAGTGCAAAGGTGGAACTGGGGTGCAGAGTGGCGGAGGAGGGGCAAGGGAGCATGCCTACATGGAGTCCCCGCATGCAGGCAGAGGAGACATGCAGGTCAGTCATGCAATGACATTGTGCCTAGGCTGAGAGGAAGGTCACCCCATGCCACATGCAGAAGGGCCAGTGAGCTGGAACATGGACCGGAGGGGCATACTTGTAACCAGCATGTCAGTAGGGTGCAATAGTGGTGATGCGGACAGTCCCCGTATGCTCCACATGTCCACCATCCAGCATAGCAGACATGCATCACGGAAGCATTGCATTACTTACACATCAGAACCATGTACACGACACATGTAGTGGCAATCATGCACAACACATCCCACAAGTGAAACACACATGTCCTCAACAAACACGCATCAACACTCACTGGACTGGGCATCAAAGTCCAGCATCTCTCCCACTTCTTCGACCAATTCAGGTGGTATGAACTCCGCAACTAGTGCCTCATGCGGAGTGAGCTCTTCCTCCTCTGGTGCAGGCCCACCGCCAGTCACCAGAGTCAAGTTGTAATTAGAGGCACGCTTAGCCTTAGTGCTGCGTTTGATGTCATTCCAACGCTTTTTGCACTCTTGCGCCGTGCGCACCTCATGGCCGAATGAACTGACATGTTCCGCAACATGCTTCCAGTGGGTGTCACGTTGGGCAGCCGTAGTCTGACTATTGGCACCCACTAGCATGTCACGGCTGTGGCCCCACACGTAGCCCACGAGGAAGTCCAGTTCCTGCTTGCAGAAAGGCTTTTTCTTCGACGTGCAGGAGGTCGTGGCTGTGTGTGGGGTCCCAGCCTGTGCTGCAGGTGCAACCTTCCTCCTCTTGGACTGTGGCGCAGACCCTGGCTGGCTAATGCCGCCCTGACCAGTATGGCCAGTGGGTTCGGTGGATTGAGCCAAGGGGGTGGCAGGTGGAGGGACGACCAAAGGCCTGACTTGTGTCAGTGGCATCTGGGTGTCCTCTAATGGACCCTGCGCAGCAACATCAGCTGTGGCAGGGTCATTGACCGCAACGGTCCTGGTTGGCATACTCACAACCGGGGTGTCGTTGGGTGCATCTGCCCCTGCACTTGCCAAAACCCGGCTGTTCGGGGCAGCAGATGACATAACTGCCCCAGGGACCCGTGTCTTGGTCTGAGCAGCCCTGCCTGCTCCTATGGTTTCCCTCCTGGCCTGTTGGAAATCTACCAAGGGCTCCTCAAGTGCCAACGCAGCCTGCGCTGGCAGACCCTGAGCCTGGGTGGCGGTGTCCACAGCTGCACCTGCAGCTACCACTACCCTTGGGCCCGTGGCAGTCGATGGAACGGACTGCCGGGTCACACGGGCGCCAGTGCCAGATGCAGAAGCTGCATCCCCCGGAACCACAGGGGGTGGTGGCATGACTGCACCGACACATGGCACAACATTGTGCTCAAGTGGCGCACCCCTGCCTCTTCCCCCTCTGTGGCCGCCCTGGACACCCTGGAGTCCCCCTACTCCCTGGTCACCACGGCCACGTCCCCGACCACGCCCGCCACGAGGAGTACGCCCAGCTGAGGCGCCCCTCACCTTTGGTGTCCTCCTAACCATGGCACAGATGTAGTAGTGTCGGCACAGATGGAGTAGTGCCAATGGGAGTTGTACACCACAATTGACCTGGGCAATTGGGGTGAAGGGGGTGGGAAGCAAGATGTTAACAGCACCCCTGCACCTGCAAGGCTGTATGTGAGCCCGGTGATGTAGTGACGGGTCACGCAATGCCCAGGCACCCCAAAACTGCAGTAAAACTGTGCACGCAACCCTGCAGCCTATGTGCGTGGAATCAACCTCCCGCAGTACGCGGTGGCACCCAGTAACACGAATAACGCGTACGCGTGGGACACGCAGGCTACTATGACATTGAAAATGGGTGCGATACACAGGGGCACCCGCAGTGGGAAAAATAGCGTGTGCGACTCACCGTCTGACTAGCGCGATGCAGAAAAACACGTGTAGCCAATACCCCCGCCAAAAGAAGAGATACGTCCTTGATAGCTGTGAAGTTGTGATGGCACGAAACAACAGGAAGCAGCAACACACGTCGGTCTCCATGAAAGGTGCGTACAGCGAACTGCTGCCCCCGCTCACCTTTAACCCGTGCTGAGGGAAACGCCTGCGCGCATCACGTCACTTACGCGCATGGGCCCTATCCTCGGATTACACGCATTCCCACACGGATGTGCAGTTTTTCACGCGCTCTGAAACACCCATGCACGCCTGCACGCGTCACGTCACAGAGGCGCTTGCGCTTGAAGGGCCTTCTGTCCAATGAAATTGCGTATGCGTGCAGATGCGCTTACACGCTAAGGGCCTTTCCTCCAATTACACGCTGACTGCAGAATTTTCACGTGACAAATCACTCTGTATCAAGCTGGCCACGCGTAAGCACACGGAAGACCACGCTCCTGCCCAAAAGGCCGAATTACTGCCCCCCAGAACCCCGAGCAGCCTCCCACGAGCCATCTGCTGCTGCCTGCCTGCCTGCCTGCTGCCACCGTGCCCTGCCATTTGGTGCCTGCAGATCAGCCATCTGCAGGGGTCTAGTTGCTGTGTCCACCCCTGCTGGAACAGAAGACTCCCGACTGGGATACCATCGCTCCACAGCCCAGCCCCAGGACCCATTTGCCCACCCACGCCTGCCTCGGGGGTCGCCATGTCGGGGCAAACACCATCCGAGACCACTGGCGACCCCCAGCCAGAGGGGCAGAGGGCCATCAGCTTCAGTCAGAAGGAAGTTGGTGTCCTGGTGGAGCATGTCCTGGGGCATTATGATGCCCTCTTCGGATCATCACGCGCCGACAAGGATGGACGGGACAGGATCTGGATGGACATCGTGACTGCCATCAACGTGGAGGGGGTGGCAAGAAGTGGTCCGCGACTTCCAACATGTCAAGAAGCGCTGGGAGGACTTCAGGTCCAGGACCCTCAACAAGGCCCGGCGCCTCTTGAAGGCAGCGGATGCTAAGGGGCGCTGGGGCCACTTGTCGGAAGATCAGATGAGGGTCCTGGAACGCATATCCCCAGCGCTCCACATCCAGGTCCTTGAGAGGCAGACCCGTCTGGAGTCGAGCGGTAAGTGGCCAGGCATTGCTGTGTGAGACAGGGCATGTTGTAGTGTGCTGGATGTCTGATACCTACCTGTATGTGTGACATAGGCCATGTACGCGTGTGTGTGTGCAGGGACATCATGGTCATGCATGTGAGACCAGTAATGTGTGAAACACACGGTTGGTGTATGTGTTTAAATGCTACATGGGGAGTCCTATGCGGAATGGACACATGAGACCATGCCAGTCTCTGTTCAGGGACATGGGTGGGAGTGAGGGTTGGGTGATGATGCCATGTACACGTATGGTTTCCATGTCTGTGTGTCTGACCTGCGTGTCTGTGACTTGTGAATGCCATGGATGCATGACACATGTTCAGATCCACTGATGCAGCCTAGCGATCCTTGCATCCACTGTGTCTGGGGTGTACGAGTCCAGATGGATGAAAGTACGGTGAAGTGTGTGAATGTGATAGGCATGACCCATGATGCATGTGAGTTCAAAAACAACATTGTATGTTTCAATAGTCCCTTGGACATGTTTGCTTATGACCATAGCATGCGCCATGCCTGTTACTGCATGTGTTTTGCCTGCACTGACCCATGTGTTGTGGAGGGACATGATGGAAGTGATCTTTGACAGTGCCACTCATCTGCTATTGCTTCCTGTCTAGGGGACCATTGTACAGTACCCTGATGCTTGTGTTCTATGTCTCCCTCTACGCAGCGCAAAGTGAAGAAGAGGGCGGAGACGGCGCTGTGGAGAGAAGCGTCAGGGATGCCCCCACGGCTGCAGCGGAAGGGGTGGGTGAGCCCCCACAGGGGTTTGCAACGGCGGAAGACGGTGTGGAGCCATCCAGGTTGGTGGTTTCCACAGAGGAGGAGGAGGCCGCTACTGAGCCGCACATGGGGCCTGGTGGGGGCATCCCTGCTGGTGCAAGTGGTGCAGTCCAGGGGCAGGGGCAGGAGGCAGCACAGGTCGCCGTGGAGGTGCCTGTGCATGTCACTGTCCCTGACACTGTGACTGCACCACCATGCACCAGCAGGGGTGCCCCATCCCAGGCCCGTCCGCAGGTAGGGGGGATGTCCATGTCATCTGACTCCCCTCCACCTGCGGACGAGGGGACCCCTGGCCGTATGGTTAAGGTCCTGATTGGTGTCCCTTGCTCACGGGTGTCATTCGTGATGAGGTGCGTGCTTCCCGGGGGGAGCATGCACGTCATCACGAAGAGCACCGTGCCAACGTGGCCCAGTTGGGAGCAGTCGTGGTCGGGGGTCTCGTACATGTGTCGGGGACTTTGGCGACCCTCTCCACCTCTGTGGAGGCTATGCGCCAGTCGTTCTCCATGCCGTCTTCCGGCCCAGATGCCACCAGGGCCCCCTGTGGACCTGCCCCAACCAATGCAGCCAACTCGGTGGGGATCCCATCCCTGCCACAGTCGGGAGTCGGAGGTCCAGCAGGGGTGGACACACCAGCAACTGGACCCCAGCAGATGGAGGATGTGACGGCATCATCGGGCAGGACACGTGCACGACGGCGTCGGTGGATTCCATCAGCCTGGATGCCGTCGTGCTGGCACAGGCAGTTGCGTCGGAGGCAGCGGCAGGCTCGACGTGGGAGGCATCATGGCTTGGGGCCATCAACATCAGGGGTGCAGGCATCGGCCGAGGGCAGGAGAACCCTGGAATGGGAGTGGCTTCCGTGTGGGAGCGGTTGGGCCAGCAAATAGGTGCGGAGCGGCAGCGGGCAGAGGAGGAACGGCTCACAATGGTCAGGGCGGAGAACTCCATGCGGAGGACGCTGCGGCGGGCTGAGTGCCTCGAGGGTCTTTGCAGGGAGTTGGAACTGGACACTGCTTTATCGTTTGTTTATTTTTAATCCCATTTATGTTGCTGTTAATACATTTGTTTCATCAAACTTCAATGTGTAGTATCATATCATTGGCTTCATGTATGTCATGATATGGGTTTTGACATTCACTTACACCCATTTTGTGTATGTGAGGGACATGTGTTCATTTACATACTTGCCATTGGGGTTGTATCATGTAATTGGCAACTCTGAGTGGGTGGATGCAATACTTGGGTGGGTGTTTGGCATGTGGAGACTACCCATAAGGGCCAGGGATCTAGATTGTGATGACGTGTTGGCTGGGGGACATGTGTCAGGGCCTGCTGGCAGGTGCCTCACAATGCTGGGGGGTGGGGGTGCAGGGGGACATGAGTGGGACATGAGTGGGGGCCTGCTGGCAGGTGCCTCGCAATGCTGGGGGGTGGGGGTTCAGGGGGACATGAGTGGGACATGAGTGGGGGCCTGGTGGCAGGTGCCTCGCAATGCTGGGGGGTGGGGGTGCAGGGGGACATGAGTGGGACATGAGTGGGGGCCTGCTGGCAGGTGCCTCGCAATGCTGGGGGGGGTGCAGGGGGACATGTGTGGGACATGAGGGGGGGCCTGCTGGCAGGTGCCCCACAGTGCTGGGGGGTTGGGGTGCAGGGGGACATGTGTGGGGGCCTGGTGGAGGGTGCCCCACAGTGCTGGAGGGTGGGGGTGCAGGGGGACATGTGTGGAGGCCTGGTGGAGGGTGCCCCTGACTGGTGGGGGGTGGGGGTGCAGGGAGACAGGAGTGGGGGCCTGGTGGAGGGTGCCCTGCACTGCTGGGGGGTGGGGGTGCTGGGGGACATTATTGGGACATGAGTGGGGGCCTGCTGGCAGGTGCCTCGCAATGCTGGGTGGTGGGGGTGCAGGGGGACATGAGTGGGACATGAGTGGGGGCCTGGTGGAGGGTGCCCCTGACTGGTGGGGTGTGGGGGTGCTGGGAGACATGTGTGGGGGCCTGGTGGAGGGTGCCCCTGACTGGTGGGGGGTGGGGCTGCAGGGAGACAGGAGTGGGGGCCTGGTGGAGGGTGCCCTGCACTGCTGGGGGGTGGGGGTGCTAGGAGACATGTGTGGGGGCCTGGTGGAGGGTGCCCCTGACTGGTGGGGGGTAGGGGTGCTGGGAGACATGTGTGGGGGCCTGGTGGAGGGTGCCCCTGACTGGTGGGGGGTGGGGGTGCAGGGAGACAGGAGTGGGGGCCTGGTGGAGGGTGCCCTGCACTGCTGGGGGGTGGGGGTGCTGGGAGACATGCATTGTTGATCAGTAGTGCAAGGTGACATGTGGCTTGGCTGGGGGGCATGCCCATGGTGGATGGGCTGCCTGCGGGACATGAGCAGGGGTGCAGGGTAGTCCCCCGTGGTGTGGGCTGCCTGCAGGGGCCGTGGAGGTTGTAGAGCGAACACCTGTGAGGACCCACACAGCCAAATCACATGTAGTACTCCCCGGAACCCCTGAAAAACACGTATCCTGCTGAAATCGCGTGTGAGAATTCCCGCGCACCCCAAAATACACGTACCCAGGACATTCGCGTGTGAGACTTCCCGCGCACCCCTGAAATACACGTACCCTGCTGAATTCGCTTGTGAAACTTCCCGCACACCCCAGGAATACACGTACCCAGGACATTCGCGTGTAGAACTTCCCGCGCACCCCTGAAATACACGTAGCCTGCTGAATTTGCGTGTGTAACTTCCCGCGCACCCCGAAATACACGTACACAGGACATTCGCGTGTGGAACTTCCCGCGCACCCCTGAAATACACGTACCCAGCTGAAAACGCGTGTGAAACTTCCCGCGCACCCCAGTAATACACGTACCCCGCTCACACGGGGCCAATCGCGTGTGGAACTTCCCGCGCACCCCTGAAATACACGTACCCTGATGGAATTGCGTGTGAACCTTCCCGCGCACCCCTGAAATACACGTACCCTGCTGAATTTGCGTGTGGAACTTTCCACGCACCCCTGAAATACAAGTACCCTGCTGAATTTGTGTGTGAAACTTCCCGTGCACCCCGGTAATACACGTACCCCGCTCGCAAGGGCCACGCGTGGAACTTCCCGCGCACCCCTGAAATACACATACCCTGATGGAATCGCGTGTGAAACTTCCCGCGCACCCCTGAAATACACGTACCCTGCTGAAATCGCGTGTGAACGCTGCGCACCCCTGAAATACAAGTACCCTGATGAATTTGCGTGTGAAACTTCCCGCGCACCCCAGTAATACACGTACCCCGCTCGCACAGGGCCAATTGCATGTGAAACTTCCCGCGCACCCCAGTAATACACGTACCCAGCTGAAATCACGTGAGAAACTTCCCGCGCACCCCAGTGATACACGTACCCCGCTTGCCGTGCTGGTACAGGGTTAGCGCAGCCCTTTGCACTGGATTGGGGATTTTGATGGCTTTTCCATGCACAAGGGGCGTTCTTGGGGGCGTAACTGGCGCTGCTGCAGGGTCGCTGCACCACTGTGCGCCACGGCTGGTTTTGGTGGCTGGAATCCATGAATACGCTGTGCGCGGAATTGTATTTTAGCGCACGCGGCTGGGGCAGGGATTTGCACGTGCACACTGTGCGCCAGCCGCGTGCGCCACTGAATTCTATGAATTACCCCCTGTGTCTTCAGGAAATTGCACTGTACGGCATTCTAAACACTTGCAGACTACCTTTACGGAAAACATGCACTGCAACGACACAAAGTTACCTTTTATTTTCTTTTAAATTGCATAGAACTTCTACATTTGGAGCTATGAATGCGTACCACTCAAGCCTATTTTACAATGAGCTTTTCCCCTGTTGATAGAGAGGTATAGTATGTTTCCATTTCTGCCAACCATGCGGCTACAAAAACTAAATCAGGCGGCAACGTGTTACCATTTCGTCGTGCATTTCCGATGCTAAGTACTCCAGTTACGTAGAACTTACTTTTACGTACATGGAGACGTGCTGGTACCTTATACATGGTGCAATTAATGTACAGCTGACACAATATATAAATGTACATTTACGGCCCTTATGTACTATTTATATTTGCAGTGTCTTACAAATAAACGGTGTATGTTGGCAGACTGTGTGTGCAATGGCTACGCCTAGGTGGGTGGCAGGACCATTTTACACACTTTAGTGCCTTTGGGGAAGAGAGTTTTGGGCCTCCCCTTCATGAAAGGAAGTAAATTCCTTTACAACTTCTTCAAAGATTGTACATGCTTTATAATGTATGCAGTATAGTGGCCTGACCTGATTGTGTCGCCTGTGTGGTAGAATACGGCTATTGATGTGAAGGTTTTATTGCCAAGTGATACCTGTCCGTGTGTGAAGGTAGTAAGCTTGTAGTTACTTTTTCTTTCCATCTTCGTTGTACATTGAAAGAATTCAGATTACGTATTGCCTATGGGATTATATATGTAAAGTGGAATGATTATCGGAATTGCAAGTCCTACACAATATGCTATGGTTTGCATTTCGTACCACTTGCTGAAATGGAATGGAATCACAGTTAGGTATCGATACATAGAGAAAGTGTTTGTTAGGGACTTTGTCCTGAATTACATGATTACAGAGAGTGCATGTATGTCTCCACATGTAGGAAATCTGAAAGATTTCATTTATGGGTATTTTTTGCTTTCCAGTACTTGCAGTAAGTACATTACAACTTTCTGTGCATCTCCTTGTCTGTTTAACGTGCAATTACCATTCAAGCACAGTAGTCCAATTACTGCCTTATTCCTGAGACACTGCAACTATTTCCAGGATTGTGTGCTGTATTACTGTGCAGGCCTATTATTTCTAAACACAACTGGTCTGAGCCGTTTCAATAAATGTTTTCAATACACCATTGCTTGCTACATTTGCATAGTAATTTACACCACTTGTATTGGAAAATTTGAATGGACCAGGCAGTTTTGTGTCTGAGTACATTTTGCTTACTACACTTTGTAAACACAATTTCTTACACTACAATGGTGTGTTGCTAACATTTTGACATGGTGGAAGGTGCTTTTGCATGCAGGTCCAGAAATGGAGGCTAACAAATGTCCTCATACTCCTGTGCATTTGCACATTGGACAGAAGTTCATTGTTTGTAGTATTTTACTTTTTCCTTTGTCGTTGCCTTTCACATGGTGCTTGATAGAAATTGGTACAAATTGATAGAGTTGTGGCAACCGATAAAAAAGGATGTGCAAGGCCATTTGTAGATGCGCCACATTGGTTCGGTAGCATGGACAGTGCCATCTAAGTTTGCTGGGGATATTTCTGAAAGCAGTGCTTCTTCTTCCATTATTCTGTTGTCTACCTTTTCATACCCTCGTGCATTGCTATGGTTCATAGACATAATTTCGAATACAAAATATTCGAAAGTCAAAAAGTCGAAAAAAAAACGTCGAAAAAAAAAATGTCGAATTTTTTTTTAATGACGTTTTTTTTTTCGAAATGGGGGGGCTCCCCCCCAACCCCCCCTTTTTTTTATTTTTACCTATTTTTTTCACAGAAACTAGAGCCCAAAAAAAAATATCGAAAAAAAAAACAATTCGACATTTTTTTTTTCGACATTTTTGATTCGACTTTTTTTACTTTCGAAATTATGTTTTCGAAATTATGACTGGACACCCATTGCTATGTATGGCAATTTGGTTTATTTGCTCTTGTTTGTATGATTCCTCACTGAAGTATTGAAGTATGCCTCTGTGCCTCCACCCACCTGTACTGATGTTGCCAAAGGTATCTATGCTGATATTGCATTTGTTTCGAAGTAGTGGTGTTAGTTTACAGAGTAATTTTGTTAGTGGTTTCATTCTCATTAAATTTAATAGAAAGAATTTTCGTTTTAAGAGCATTGCGCTGTCTACAACAGCTTCCAGGATTACTTTTCTGCTGTAAGGTTTAAGGGTTGAGCGTGATTTCTCCCATATACTTATAAGGTTCTAAAGGACTCTGTGGTGGAACATTTTTTGTAAAATTACTTTTTTGGAATGCTTTCTTGTGGTGACATTAGAATTTGTACATACTCTATTACCAGTAGTGACAGTTGCAGTCTTTTCAGTACCTTTCATTACCTTTATTTTAATTTCTACGTGTTGACAGTGGCATTACATTCTCCTTACTGGTAGGTGCTTTCGTTTTCCTTAGTGACTGTATTAACTGTTCTATTTCAACTTTCTGTACAAAATGTGCTACGGGTGGATGGTTTCTTACTATGCTTTCAGTTAGAGCTGGTCTATTTCTACATTATGGAGTTCCTTTTTGCTAGGCTTTCTGTAGCAGCTGTTGGAGAAAAAAAGGAAGGTGTAGGTCTGCACATTTTGTGATGTACATGTGTGCATCTGTGCACGAAGGGATGAATATGAGGGTAGGAATACAGATCGAGGTGTGTGATTGTGTAATGGTGTGTTAGTGTGCGGCGGGAACGCTATTGAACGGTAGAACTTCCAGCCCTTTAAGAGGGGTCAACAATACATTTGAGAAGGATAGGGATGCAGAGGTTACTCAAACATAAATAAACAAAACGACTCAGAAAGTTGGAAAAAAGATAACTGTTTAAATATCAATTATCTAAAACAGGGAGTACAACGAACCTCATCGGACGTATCATAGTAAGGTCTCTCAACGAACTTCATAAAAAACACACCTTTATACTAAAATCTCGTCATAGGTGACGTACAACCTGCGTATTACTAATGTCATCCTACATGGCAAACTACAAAAACCTACTGAAGAGAGTGATAGGGCCTAAGGGAACATCTAAGCATAAAATCCATACTCGTCTAATGGGCATGAGAAAGGTGATAGGTTTCTTAACACCAGGTGGGGCAACTAAGCCCTTCCCTCAAAACAGGTCACTACGAACATCACTAAATACACAACATTCCATTGGCTATTTAACTATAGGACCCCAATCATGCGATCCTCTATCATTAGTTAGCTTCTAACCTCCGTCAGCATCCTTCAACCCACGCTAGCCGCATGCAGCCCAGACTGCCAGGTGCTGGTGAGTTAGTTTTAAACATCTGCTTCCCACCAATTAGAACATCATTCATCATTACTTCAGTGGTCGGTTGTCAATTAGAGCCTTTGAACTTGTCCTTGGGAGTGTTCCTTTGCTCTGGAAGATACAGGGGAGTAGAGGCGCGCTCTGCCCTCATGCGTATGTGTGACCATCATGCTCGTCCAACTCCTTTTCCCACATGACTGGAGACCACGAAATTGAGCTTTCAGTGTTTTAAAAAGGACTATTTGCCAATGACGGCACACAGTGTATTGAAGGTATTCAGGTAATAAGAGCGCTTGGGTTAAGAAAATTAACTGGGTAACACCAAAAATCAATGATGATGCTAGCTCTGCACCCTTGTGGGTATAGTAGATACCTCCACCCTACTACAATGAAACCAGAAGATGGACAGTGGGCCCACGCAAAATATGCGCTGCTAGCTTGATAAATTGAATAGGTGCTAGTATTAAACTGTGATGTGCAGAAACCATATAAACGGTAGTAAACAAGTAGAATTGTAAGGAAAGGCTTTAATGAGTTCTGTCAGATCTGCCGACAAGTATTTCGACCCTTCCCAGGTCTTTCTCAAGGCAAAACTGTTAAGCAAATATCCATAACATAGAATAATGCCAAAAGATGAAACCAACGAAATCCATATAAAAATAAATGGACCAATTTTGAAATACATATAAGCCAAAGATAGAGGAAACAAACAAAATATAGTCCAATACATGAAAGTCATAAACAGAATCAATCAGAGACAGAGAATCACAGGGGAGAAATCAGACAGAAAAGCAAACATATTTCACAATAATGAATTCATAATACATTAGTTACCAATTCAGATGAATGTGATTCGATGTCATGAGACAGGATACAAGTTTTTAGGAAACAATAAAATTGTAAGTTACAAATTAGAACCTAGTATAAATCTTCAGACAACTCCACTAGTATAACAAAATTGGAATACACCATGGTAATACTCTTGGTTTGGTGGTCACAGGTACCCATAGATAGTGCACTGGTATAGGTACATGGTATAATGTTCCCAAACAAATTTCACACCCATGTGTGTTTACACAGAGTGAAAAATAGCTAGAAACCAGACCCAAAAACAGTGGCCAAACACGTTCCTGCCAAAAAACCGCAGAGTGATGAGATGCATGATGGAATATAAAATAGTGAAAAACAGAAGTTCATAAGATGCGAACCAACCCTGACAGTAGTGAGAAAAGAAAGAGTGAAAATAATAGGGACAATGCCGTTCCAAATAGATACTGTATGTAAGCAGGACTGCTGATACAGCAGCAGGCCTCAAATGGCTTGAAGAAAACTGAATAGCTTGCCCAATGGCAACTCCAAAAATATTCTAGAGGTAAACAAGAAAGAACAAAAACACCCCACATAAGGAAGATGCAATCCCAAAAACAACTAGTCTAACCAATATACCGGGGCATAGTACATCCATTAAGATAAGGCATATTACCTGATATATTAGGCTAATAAGTAGACTCATGAGGAGTTTGCAAAGGACGAAATGGGTGACGTTTTCTGACACCTCTAGCTCAGGGTCCTCAGACAATCAGTCACAGAACCAATGAAGACAACAATACCGGATCTATGCAATCACTGAGATCACACATAATTGCGACGGCTGAAAATGCCGACTTTTTTTTATTAAACCCTCTTTGCACCACATAGATATGTGGGGGGAGACCCCTCGCATCCCCCATACTACTATAATATCCCATACCCCCCCACATATATATGTGGTGTAAGGGGGCTTTAAAAATATATATACAAGTCGGCATTTCCGGCCGTCGCAATTCTCAGGTCGACATTTTTGTACGATTCAAACAATACCTAGGGCAGTTTCAACCCCCACCACCCCAGGTTCCTTTTTTAGGAAGAGGGGGCCCCAGAGGAAATTACTGGGGCCCGCCAGCACCCATGCTATTGCCCACTTACAACTAGCAACAGTGGAGGCAACCATACAGGAGATGACGCAAATAATGGAGGTACTAAAGGACATTCCTATCTTCAATCTATCAGGCATTGGACTAACCAAAGCTGAAACATCGGTTCTGGAGAAAGGGCTCTCCTTCGTACCCTCTAATAATACCAACTGGTTTCAATAAGATCAAGAACTGTCTAACTTCTTCAGAACCATACGTCGGAAAGCGTACTTTAAAGTAAGAGAACCACCAGAACAAGAAGATGATTCAGGCCTACAGGTTCCATCCAACTTCAATCCAAGAGAAAACGATATACCAGCATCCATAGTGTCCTTTGAAAAATGTATAAGAAAAGAAATGACAAAGCTACAAGAAACACCCCAAAAACAGAGGCATAATTTGACTTCAGATGAACACAAAGCCCAAAATCTTACAACAAACAAACAAATAGTCATTAAAATGGCTGACAAGGGCAGGGGATATGTAGTACAAAATCTCAACCAATGCAAGGATATGGTCAGAAGCCTTCTAGATGAGACAATTAACTATAGGAAACTGAAAAAGGATCCCACTGCTGAGATAAGAGTCAAAATTCAGGAGATAACTAAGTTTGCCTTTGACCATAACTGGATCAGTGAAAAGGAGGAAACATTTTGTCACAACTGTCACAATAAGTGTTGGAGCCGTCCGTCTCACTTCCTTCCTCCGACTCCTCACCTGTTGAACTGGAATCCGTGGTGTATCTGGGGGCTTCTCGGTATTGATAGACACTCGATGAAGAATCCCTTCCGCGGTGTGAAGCCACAGCGGCCACCTGTGAGCTGTGGCCACTGCGGCCCTGTCACCGAAGGCGGGTGCACAGGGGAGAAAGCCAATGGTGAAAAAAAAACCTTCACTGATGTTGTCGTGCTGGAAGTCGCCTCTGTAGAGTTTGAAGTCCTGAAGCAGTTCGGACCGGTCACTGAGTATACCCCGACAGATCAGAACACTGGAAATTGGAGGACTCGGATGGGCCCAGGAGAAGAAAAGAAAAGAAGGGAATTGGGTTGAGCGAGAGGGAGTCTGGACGGAAAGCGGACGTAGAGAAGGAGTCCACAGAGAGCAGTGTGAAAGGAACCACATCGCTTGGCTGGAGCAAGCGAGATAGGGAGAAAATGTCATGATCTCTGCTTCCAAAAGATCAGGACTTGCCCGACTCCCTTGGAAGCAGACCCATAACCCCGGTTCCGAGTGCCAGCCAGTCCCAATTGGGACCTTTTGGACCCTGTCCTGGCGCCAGTGGCACCAGGCTCATAAAGATGCCCAGTCCCAGCGCTGGAAGCGCCGGGCTCATAATGCTTGGGTGGACTTACCTGCAGCAGACCATGCTGCTTACTTACCTGCCAGTTGAACCCCTGATCCTCTTCTGTTTGGGACTACATTTCCTGTTGGGTGGGGCAGGAGCCACTCCCTAGGTTCAGAACACTGGAACTCTTCAGGAAAGCAGGAACTCTTTTCTGACCTAGGCATGGCTGTGGAAGGAGAGTCCTAAGCACTACAGGAGGCTATTTAAACCACACCCGATGGATGAATCTTGCTTTGTGTTATTCTACATTCTCTGCAGCAGAACGCTCATCGTGTCTTCTGCTTCTGATCCTGGGCCTAAGGGAACAAAGGCTTACCATCCTGGAATCCAGTCTTCAGCAGCACCTGTAAAGACAAAGAAAGAACAGGTTAGCACTACGGTCTTCAGTGGCAGCGCATCTCTTACCTGGTCCATCGGCTGTCACCAACGCCTCGTGCTGCATTCCGGCATCTGAAAGACAAAGGCTTACCTACTCTTCGCATGCTCCGGAGGTCTTCGCACTGCATTCCGGCATCTGAAAGACAAAAGCTTACCAGCTCTTCGCACGCTCCGGAGGCCTTCGGCGCTGCATCCCGCATCTGAAAGACAAAAGAAGGTGCGTTTAAAGACATTGGGCAACTTTATTACTCACGTGCCACTACTCCTTCCCACGCCGAATCCAGTGGGTATTCCAGTACCCTTCAGCTTCTCTAAAGCTCCGAACTTGTACCTGCAAGATAAAAGGGACAGTTAGTGCGCATCGTGAAGTAGGCTACAAGCGCTTACCTACGTGCTTCCAGGCGCTTCTATTCCTCACGCGGGTTCGATCCTCAACTCTCATCAGCCCGCCATCCGCCATCGCGGAACCCTGCAAAACAAGAGATATCATTACAAAAGACTTTTAAGACATTTGAAGTGCCCAGAACTTACCGTTCGTGCAGTTAACGACGGAGAGCAGTCCTCTGAGGTCAAGAGGCCTGCACCCTTATCCAGTGAAGAAACTGGTTACGGCACCCTGCCCCGAGGCAGATGGAGAGCTCGGCGTTCACTTACCTAAGGTGAGGGCGTTAACCTTTGGGGTTCTACAGGAGAAGAGAAAGGGAAGAAGAGAGAGGCACCCAATAACCCCAGTTCATTAATCCCATATTTTCTATCTGCAGACATTTTACTCTTCGAGTCGGACATACAGTGCACAGAGGTCCAGCCCAAAGAGCCAACCGTGTGTTACACATCACCTTTGAAGATACGGCATTCACCCAGTCAAGACCGGCGCCTCTGTGGGAATCAGGTGAGCGTTACAGAAAAACAAAAGGAACCCCAAATAGGGGAAGAAAGAGAAACAGAACCATTAGAAGAAATCACTAGCGTAAAGGAACAAGAAAAGCAAGTGGTAGCTCAGACATTGCAATGCGCCGGCAGCCGGGGAGACCCGGAAGTAATACCTCCCCGCTACGAGTGACGTTGCCACGTAGAAATGCGAAAAAGACTAGACCGCCACCTATGCAAGGGCAAGGAAAAACACGTGTCAATCTAATGGCCACTCCATCGGAACTGCCGCTACAACCTCCACGTGCATGACCTTATGCCCCTGTCTGAAAGCTACCCCCCCCGGCTTGCCTGGATTAAAGGTATGAAACCTTCTCAGTAACCTCGGGGCGTGAATGTGGGCCAAAGGTTCCCAGGAATCTTCTGATCTGGGATACGGTTTCCAACCAATCATATATTCCAGTCTCCCTTTGTGGTATCTAGAATCGAAAATATGGGAAACCTTGTATTCATCACTCTCTGTGGTGGCCCGAAGATGTGCATGGTTCGATGTGGAGCGTCCATGAGATTGAAAGAAAGGTTTGAGTAGAGAAGCATGAAATACCGGGTGGATGCGTTTGAGATTAGGAGGAAGACATAGTTAATAGGAGACAGGGTTGATCTTGGCTAGGATAGAAAAGGGGCCCAAGTATCTGGGAGATAGTTTGGAAGGACAGGCCCACCGAGGTAGGTATTTGGTGGATAACCATGCTTTTGAACCGATCTTCCAATCTGGGCCCTGCTGATGGTGTACATCTGCTTGCCTTTTGTTGTACTGGGCCGTATCTCTGAGACTAGAACATATTGATGATTGCAATATGGATCCGATCAGGAAACATTCGCTCTGGGTCAGAAGTAGGGGAGTTGACGGTATCCTTCCTAGATAGAGCATCGGCCAAAACATTTTGACTTCCTGGATGATAGGTAATGCAGAAGTCATATTGGGCAAAGAAGTGAGCCCATCTCGCTTGGTGAGAGTTGATGCATTCCATTGATTCAAGGACTTTAAGATTTTTATGATCGTTCCGAATGGTAAAGGGGTGAGCCTCCCCTTGGAGTAAGTGTCTCCAGGTCTCACAAGCCTGTTTCATATCCAGTAGTTCCCTCTCCAGTACAGAGTAATTCTTTTGGCAAGGGGTTAATGTCCTCGAGAGATAGGCAATGGGATATTCTATTCCCTCGAATGTCTGGAGTAGAACCGCCCCAAAGGGCCGCTGCAGAGGCATCCGTTTCAACTATAAAGGGTAGAGTTTGATTTGGATGTCGGAGAATCCGGGCCGAACAGAAGAGAGTCTTGAGGTGTTGAAAACTCTTTTCGGCCACACAGGTCCATTGGAATGGAGAAGAACTTTTCTTTAGGAGAGAAGTTATGGGGAGGACTGCATCAGAGAAATTTTGAATGAATCTGCGGTAGTAATTCGCCAAACCCAGGAATCTTTGAATCTCTTTTACAGAGTTGGGTGAGGGCCAATCTAATATAGCAGCCACCTTGCGTTGGTCCATGGCCACCCCATCATGAGATAAAATGTATCCTAAGTAGGGTATGGAGGCAACTCCAAAGATACATTTTTTGATTTTGGCACGTAGATGTTTGTCTTGGAGTCGACAAAGTACTTCGGAGACACAAAGAGTATGTTGTCTTGGGTCCTTGGAAAATATAAGTATGTCATCCAAGTAAATGATGACAGAGACAAACATTAGGTCGGAGAACAGGCGGTGCATGAACCTTTGGAAGACTGCTGGCGTGTTAACCAACCCAAAGGGCATCACTCGATATTCATAAAGATCAAAAGGGATGCGAAAAGCAGTCTTCCATTCATCTCCTTTTCGAATATGAGGAGGTGATACACACTCCGTAAATCGAGTTTAGTGAAAATCTTGGCTCCTTTACTGCTTCAAGGATGTCTGATATGAGTGGCATCGGGTATCTATCCCGTATGGTGACCATGTTCAACCCGCGAAAATCGATACAGGGTCTTAGTTCGTTGGAATCTCTCTTTGGAATGAAGAATAGAGGGGCCCCTGCGGGGGACTTTGAAGGCTGCACCAATCCATTTAGCAGGTTGCTGTCCAAGTACGACCGAAGGGCCTGTCTTTCAGATTGAAATAGTGAAAACATGCGCCCAAATGGTACCAATGCTCCAGGAACCAGAACGATGGCGCAGTCCTCTTGTCTGTGAGGGGGTAACTCCAATATAGTCTGATCATTGAAGACTCGTTGGAATTTGATGTACTCTGTTGGTAAGGAATGGATCCCTAAGGAAAAAGCTGAGGTCGAGTTGGCGACTTGAACATTGACTGAGCACGAGTGTAGGCTACACTGTTTCTTGCAGTATTCTGACTCGAAGGCTAAGAGGTTGTGGTCCAATCAATACGGGGGTTATGGCGACGAAGCCAATAGATTCCAAGGATAATGGGGAAGTGTGCAGCTCTTATGATATCAAACACGATCTTCTCCGAGTGTTGAAAGATCTTAAGATGTAATTCTTCGGTCGAGTGTGTGATATGCCCAGAAGATAACGGAGTACCATCTACCCCTTCTACCTTCTGATCTTCCAGCTTTTTGATCCGCTTGATTCCCATATTGGTTGGCCAGTGTATGTCCACGAAATTTCCGGCTGCCCCACAATGTAGTAGAGCCAAAGCCTCAACCCAGTTGCCATTGATCTTCAGTTGAACCGTAATCACCATCAATCGGGAATCTTCGGTGCTGGTTTGTGCAGGAGAAGAGACCGATAGAGAAACATAGGAACATGAAGAGTTTTTGGTCCCTTGGTAGTTCGTCCCTGTTAACTCCGAGGATGATCGTTTCCCGACAGATGTGATGCTAGTTCCTCACAATTATTAATAGAGTGTTTCTCCGATGCACAATAGGCGCACAAACCTCTTTCCCGGCGACGTCGCCGCTCCTCACTGGTAAGTGGGCCTCGGGTCGTTCCAATCTGCATGGGTTCATCTTTTGGGAGTGTGGAGGAAGAGGGATGGACGGTCGGTGAAGGACCACCAAAAAATGACCGGTTCTTGTACTTGCGTCATTCATTCTTACGTTCAGCCAGTCGGTGTTCTATTTGAAGAACAGCGGAGAGTAATTCTGTGAAAGTAAGAGGTCTCGGTATCCGAGCAAGCTCATCCTTAATGTCCTCCTTCAGACCCCTTCTGAAAATAGCATATTGAGCTCTTTCTGGCCAGCCTGCCTGAGCAGCTAAGGCTTTGAAGTTGGAGATGTAAAACAACACATCCATGGAGCCCTGGTGTGCGTCCAAAAGATCTTCACATGCAGAGAAGGTGGTTTGGGACGTTCAAAGATCTGTCTGATCAAAGTGCAAAACTCCTTGTATTCCTGGAGGGCAGGATCCTCTCCTATCACTAGTGGAGTGACCCAAGACAAAGCATTGCCCACCATATTCGAGACCATAAAACCTACACTGGCTTTACTTGTTGCAAAAAGGATGGGTCTGTATGTGAAGTATAGCTGACAAGAGTCGAGAAATTCTTTCACCTTGTTGGAGGACCCGTCAAACTTTCCGGACGATAATGGCATAGATGGCAATCCCGGACTTGGCGTGTTTTCTCTTGCGCCCATAAGTTGTTTGAGGACAACATTTTCAGCCTTTAATGTCTAGACTTCTTGGGAGACTTGCTGTAGTGTCTGGTTTTCCACTTTCAAGGTTTGTACCTCTTGTGAGAGTTTCTGTATAGCCCGACAAGTTCTTGGATCTGTTCTGGGGTAGCCATAGTTTGGTGTTGCAAACTGTCACAACTGTCACAATAAGTGTCGGAGCAGTCCGTCCCACTTCCCTCCTCCGACTCCTTACCTGCTGAACTGGAATCCGTGGTGTATCTGGGGGCTTCTCGGTATTGATAGAGACTCGATGAAGAATCCCTTCCGTGGTGTGAAGCCACAGCGGTCACCGGTGAGCTGTGGCCACTGCGGCCCCGTCACCGAAGGCGGGCGCACAAGGGAAAAAGCCAATGACAAAAAAAAACCTTTGCTGATGTTGTCGTGCTGGAAGTCGCCTCTGTAGAGTCTGAAGTCCTGAAGCACTTCGGACCGGTCACTGAGTATACACCGATAGATCAGGACACCGGAAATTGGAGGACTCGGACGAGCCCAGGAGAATAGAAGAAAAGAAGGGAATTGGGTTGAGCGAGAGGGAGTCTGGACGGAAAGCAGACGTAGAGAAGGAGTCCACAGAGAGCAGCGTGAAAGGAACCACGCCGCTTGGCAGGAGCAAGCGAGACAGGGAGAAAAACAAAAGGAACCCCAAATAGGGGAAGAAAAAGAAACAGAACCATTAGAAGAAATCACTAGCGTAAAGCAACAAGGAAAGCAAGCAGTAGCTCAGACGTTGCAACGCGCCTGCAGCCAGGCAGACCCGGAAGTAATACCTCCTCACTGCGAGCAACGTCGCCACGTAGAAACGTGAAAAAGACTAGACCGCCACCTATACAAGGGCAAGGAAAAATGTGTGTCAATCTAATGGCCACTCCATCGGAACTGCCGCCACAACCTCCATGCAGTAGGGCGCATGACACATTTCTAAACACTTCAGAAGGTAGAACACCAGCATTTTATGCCCTTCCCAAAGTGCACAAAAACAAACTCCAACCACCAGGGAGGCACATAGTGTCCGGTTGTGGATCAATACTGGAACCCATCTCTATATTTGTGGATTATTTCCTAAAACCTTTATGCCAACAGACACTGACATACCTGAGGGACACAATGGCTACAATCTCTATCTTTGAAAATCAACCATTTTCTCCATCAGAAGAACTAGTCTATACACAAGCATTCCTCAAAGCTCAGCAATAGAATGTATTCGCCATCATCTCACCCATCATATGACGCAGAAAAGAGTCCCAATTAACTTCATTGTGGAGCTCCTTGAATTGGCCCTGACCAATCATTTCTTTTCATTTGATGAAGTCTTCTACCTGCAAATCAGCGGCACCGCAATGGGGCAGCTTTTGCCCCAAACATGGCTGTCATCTTTATGTCTGAGTACCATCAGCAACAAATCCTGAATACCAACAAGCCCTTTAGAGACAAGATGTCCCGTTGGTTTCATTATATAGATGATATAATCTTTCTCTAGCAAGATAATGACGCCACCCTGGCCAATTTTCTAGATTGGATTAACAAACAAATTCTTGAAATCAAATTCACACTGAGTAAAAGTAATCAGGAAATTAATTTCCTAGACCTTTTGATTAGTACAAGGGAGAACAAACTAGCATGCCCACTGTTTAAAAAAGAAACAGATAGGAATACACTACTACATTACAGGAGCAATCATCAAAAACAAAACAAGGGACAATCTACCCTAGGGGCAGTTCCTGCGGCTAAGAAGGAACTGCACAGAACTAGACCAATTTAAGAAGCATGCCAACGAGCTTCAAACCAAACTACAAACCAGAGGAGACCCAAGGAAACTGGTCAAAAACACAAAAAAGAAAGCCCAATATACTACACAAGAGTCTTTGCTCACACCCAAAACACAAAATATGGAAAATGAACAACTAATGACCTGTGTCACTACTTTCGGACCTACTACTACAAAACTGAAGTCTCTGATTAAACAATTCAGGCCTCTCATGCAGCTAAATTTACCAGAAGAACCAATGCCAAGAATGGCGCTGAAACGAGGTAAAAATTTAAAAGATGTACTAACCTATGCCAGAATCAACAAAAAATCACAAAGGACCGAATTTTGATGGAAAATCAAACATTTCTCGAACTGCAAACCTACCAACGTGGTCTACATAATTGAATGCCCATGAGGGCTAAGATATGTAGGCCAAACTAAAAGACAGGTTGACAAAAGAATCGGGGAGCATAGATTGCGGATCAGATGCAGAGCACATTCAGCCCCCCTGGTTTCACACTACCTTGAATACCAACATAGCGCAGACGACATACGTTGGTGGGTCGCAGATACAGTTTTGAACATCACGAATGCCAACAACGCATTAAACCATAAAGAATCCCTGTGGATCTTTAAATTACAATCCGCCACCAGAGGTCTCAATGAAATTTCGCCCACATTCAATTGATGAACTGGCTTTGTTGAAGCACTGCCTTGTCTCCTAATATTCAGGGCCAGGCCCCCCAGTCTCCATACTCACAGATACTCTACTAAAGTGACGTGTGACCCCTTCCCATTGTTCTAGGGACCTACATCCTTACCAGCAAGGAACCCCCTTTTCTATTACAGTCCCATCACAGACTGTCCCACCTAGCACTAGGCTAGCCATAAGGGCACTGTATCCAATACAATTTGTCTCTCTAGGCGTATTGGGAACTGTGTTATGCATGTGTGCCTGCCTGTTTTTCACTGCATAGTGTATAGAATTGTCGTGAGGTAATTTTTGTTAACCTCCATTTCTGCTTTTATTGTTACTTTGCACCTAGGAAATGTTGTTGACTTCTATGATCTATGTCAATCTGTACTGGTAATAATGTCTAATGCTACAGTATATAGCACCAGCCTAGCCATCTGAACATACATTCAGAGCTAACTGTTTTCTATTGGCCTCTGACTACTGTGTTCTATAACACACTGACCACTAGTTGCTTTGACTTGCTTCCAGCCTAGCCTCCATCTTGAATGCTTCACTTAGCGCATTAAATGTGTTTATAATGACTGCTTCTTTTTGTTTCTACAATATTGGACACCTGGTTCTGCGGACTGCATCTCAGATGGTCAGCCCTAGCATAAGGCTGGCCCCCTAGATTGTGTACACATTTGCACAACGCAAGTATCTGTGGCCAGCCTAGGGGTGCCCGCCCACCTCAGGCCACTTTCAATGTCACAATAGGCACAGACTCCACTGTGAGTAGCTCATTCGGCTACCAGGACTCACGCGATCTTCTATGCCTGTGTTGCCATTGACAACTGAACACGCAAACTCTTGCGCATGCGCTGGACGCCGGGACACTTCTCCCGTCCGCATGCGCATTATATTCTCCCTACAGAGCTCACAATGCAGCCGTTCTCCAGTACGCCGTGAGCACTCCTCGCTGGCCGCCTGCTAGAACGCTGTGCAGGACCTGGCACACTTTGTCCAGACACCCCACTAGGTAAGCCCTCTGCCCATCCTCCCTGGATTCATCACTGGGTGACGCCGGACCCCTGCGCACAGTAATGGGACTCCTTTTAGTTCCCAGAGCTGGCTTCTTGGTGCCGAAGCTCACCCGTTCTACTTCTTCCCCACAGGGTTCACCATGCTTCAAGAGAAAGCATGGTGAACCCTGTGGGGAAGAGATAGTTTTCTCTTCCACTGCACGACCTGCAACTTACAACCTCTCCAACTACTGTGGATGACTTCAATCCTATTATATCAAGGTAACCTTGGCGTTACACAATATGATGTCGCATTTTTAGTTCAGAACTAGTGCATTGCTAGCCTCCCTCTCTTGGGGCTGCCTTTTTCTAATTCTTTCCCCACCCTTTTCCTGCACAGGCCACTACCATTTTTGTTTTTTAGTCCTGCTGACCTCACCAGAACACGATTCAGCGCCCATGACATTTTCAACACATAGGCAGCGCAGGTACCTACTCCCACCAGTCTTTCTTACCTTTTTCCGACTATGATTAATCTTTGACCCAGGCACTTGACTCCACCCCTTGCTTTTTGTCCATTGTTCCATAGTGCCGTAGGATATGTGGGGCTGCCGGGTGCCATCTTAATATGATAGACTCAGGATCCTCCACTTCCTCATCCCAGGAAGACGTATCTAAGAATGACTGAGAACAGGTCAGTTACCGGTTGTCAAGCTCCTGCATAATAGGAAACCCTTATTTTCCATAATTATCCAGTACACAGCTTTTTTTTCATTTTACTATTTGTATGTTCATACGTTTATATGAGCCTTTGGCCCCAGCAGATAAGAGCTCTACACTAATTGAGTTCCCCTTTTATATGTTCCCCTTTAGGGAGACCCGGTCTAGGCCCATGATGAAAGCTGTCTGACCACCTTGCCGAAATGTCACGGGACGGAACACCTTGTGTGTTGCAACAGTCCCCTGTCACAAGCAATTAAAGTTGATCTACATCTAGACGTAGACCGATGACTAGGTCACCCCTCTGCCTGTCAATCCTGATCATCTAGTGTTCTTAAAATTACAAAAAGCAAAAAGAAGGATACACTAACGCAAACCGTTGAATATAAATGTTTTTGTGTTTAGCACTGTAGTGCCTTCTACTATATTGACTGAATGTATATACAAAGAAGGTGCATTGAAATTGGTTACACTGTCCAACTATCTATTGTATTTATGTATATATTTGCATTTGTTTGTCCATTTTGATATGTATCTAACATGTTTTGTTCTACAATTTACAAACAAAAAGTATAACAAGAATGCAGAACTTTTTGAACACCCAAAGAAAATCCTCTTCATTTAAAAAAAAGTAAGGCTTTGGGTTACAAACTGCATCTCTACACTAGCTAAATAATAAAAAGCTACATGAACTCAATAACTGTTTTCGCTCTTTTATCTCTCAAATTGTTTGAAAGTTAGCAAAAAGCAGATTCTTCTGCAGCAATATAAACCATGAAAAAATAGGTATTCTTTACAGAAAATATATGTAAAGAGAAAAATGCATGTGGCAGGACGCCACCCCTCGTTTCCAAGATAATTAGCTCATTTGTCCTCCCACAAAACTGAGCTGTACCTCAAGTTACCCACCAACCTGGATTTTTGGCATACAGATCATTGTAAATACTGACGAAGTCTGGCTGAACAGTCTGTGATCATGAGGAATAGAGTCAAAAGCTTCTATTGACTTGGCTGAGAAATAGTTCTCTCTCTTCATTCGATTTATCAGCACCACAGATCGGTTCTTCCTCAGGTGAGCATCTGCTTTCGGGAAACTGTCAATGTTCAGATCACTTTTCAGAATCACTAATGCTGGAACATGAGCATTCACCAAGGTGCATGCTCCTCCCCAGTCTTCGGGTAGGTTCATGTAAGCCTTGGCTGTGCACGCCCAAAATTGATCCATGATTACTGCTGTCCCAATTTTTATTCCTGGTACATAAAAGATTTGCCCACAGTTCTGATTCTCTCCAACTTTTCTTGTGCCATTGTTTCTGAAGCACAGTTTTGATTTTTCCAAAGGCACTATCTGCAAGGGTCCTCCTCTGTCTTTGACCCAGGCCAGTAGTTTAGCAAGTCTTGGCCATAATGGCTTACATCCATTTTGCACAATGTCAACAACTGGTGAGTAATAACCAATGATCACCCAGGCCCTGCAAATAACCACTCCTTCTTCCCAGCCATCAGGTGATATAGTGATCCCCAAATCTTCATCTGGCCTCTGTTCTTCCATCTACGAATTTCCTCTACAGATTTTCCTGGACTCTCAAGTCTTTTGTTTACTTCCCCATCTGATTCCAGCCCCTTTTACTCCAGGCGTTTCATATCTGATCACGTGATTCTTGGTATGCGCCCTATTCCTTGTCTTTGTATCCTGAACATAGTCATCTTCATCTGGATCTGTTCATTCAGTAGCCCATTTGAGATAGGCATCTCGGCCCATAAACTGGCCTCTTGTTCTGTAAAGCGCTATGTGCGACAGACAATGAGCTGCCTGAACGTCTGTTTCAATAGCTATGAAAATCTTGGACTTCCCCATACTATAAGGCAGGAGTGCACATACAAAGCATTCTTCCTTCGATGTTCTTCCCACTTCCTTCATATGCTGATACCAAATGTTATTCCCCAAATGCGCTGTACTGTCCAGATAGTTATTCAGCTCACAATCATCCTTCTTGGCATTTCTTTTTGGTCTTGCTCTTTTTATATGAGACTCTACTATTAGATCATGAAGTATTTCAGTATAATTCTTCCTTCGAGGACCAATCCTTGGAGCATGCGTCAGTGAACTGGATGCTTTTTCATGCGCTATCTGCATAGAGGAATGTACAGAAAGCCTCTTCCTATCATGCTGTTTTTGTCTGGCAGCAGCAAATGTTGGCCATAAAAGGTCTGCAAACATTTCCATACATGACCTCTCTACAAAGGGTAACCTAGGTTTCATTATCACAGGATCAGGTGCTCTCGTGGGTACCTTAAAAGTGTGAGGTTTCTGCTGCCTAGTAATTGCCACTGTTGTATCCCCTTTCTCTCTGACAGGAGAATACATCAGTGTTTTAAACCTCGTTCGTCTTGACATAATATGCTGTGCGTACTGCAAGTGACAATAATACTACTATGAATAAAACACAGGTATAAATGACACACATATATGAAAGGTGACAACAACAGCTTTTCCCACATTGTGAACGTCTCTCATGGTCCTCCACGATAAAGTTGCTTCTGATGCTGCCCATTTTACTCTACTAAGGACGGAAAGCACCTTTACTGGGGCAACATCATGCAACATGACCCAGAATCTGCTGATTCAGCTCAAAAAAGGGTTCCTCAAACAGCTTCTGCTGGCTGGATTATTTTAGTGATGTACACCAGTTGCCAGTGAACACCTCAAATCTGTCTAATATCAGACGACATGAAAAACTTTTCCAGCATGAAACAAAGATCCTCGATCAGCAGCCTATTGACTCTTTTCCCTCAACAGTTTTCATTCAATACTCCTTGGTATCTCAGAATACATATTCACCTCAGTTATGATGTCTCTCAAGAATTGCAACAATACTATATTGTTTCTCGGGTCTCTCAAGAATCTCCTGACGTTGGTCTGTCTTCCAACAGCCTATGGAAATTCCTCAATTATCAAAAATAATATTTGAAGAATCAGTATAATCACTTTATCCGGTGGCATGGACATTTGCGTTTCCCCACTAACTCAGGAAGCCTCAGAATTCGTTAAGTGATTGCTATTGCGGTTATTTCTTATTTTCAACCATTCTCAAGATTCTGCAGAAATGTTCCGGTCGCCAAAGTTTTTCTTCTCCGTAGCGAAAGATGGGAGCACAGTGTGAAGAGAAAACCTTGCTTGAATGTTCCATACAATGTTTTCATTGGGCACCACCATAGGCATTTCCAAAAAGAATTTCAGTAAAAAACAAATCCGTATACTGTCCCCTTTTCTAATTATTGAAACAGGAACTCCATATCTGGCCTCCTTGCCTTCGAGACTTAAGCATGTCTCAGTCCAATGTCAACAAGCTCCAGTGGCTTAAGATCCTACAACTTCCCTGAACTCTCTTATTTTCAGCTACTTGAAGTGCAACTGGCTCCTCTCCTTAGTAAGGTGTTACAAAGTTCATGACCTGAT
This sequence comes from Ambystoma mexicanum, assembly GCF_040938575.1. Classification (NCBI taxonomy): domain Eukaryota; kingdom Metazoa; phylum Chordata; class Amphibia; order Caudata; family Ambystomatidae; genus Ambystoma; species Ambystoma mexicanum. Next base: position 738,439,751 of record NC_090926.1, read on the forward strand.
GTCTGTTGAAAAATATGGGAAGACAAAGTCCTTTAATTCCAGTTGTTGTAGCATTTCCTTCTGTGTTCTGCACTGCCCCACACCCCTGTCTTTGGAGCACATCTGAAATGACAAGGATACCTGAAGTTGTACACATAAGGAACACACATAACTCCTTTCCTAACAATGCTATTGCTGCTTGGGCATCCCTTCTAAGTCTAGATGGAGGGGGAGGAACTTCCTCATCCACCTCTCTGTCACTTTCTCTTTACGAGATAGGATGCTGGTCCACCCCTCCTTTATCCATGGTGGCCAATTTCTTTATCTCATACAATGCCAGTGATAGACAATGCAACCCATCCTTTCTTTCATAATTAATTCCCATTTAGCTATTCCTTCCTTAAGCAGGCTGTCGAGTTTTCTTTCTAACTCTGTCTGTCTGCTCGGGACACTCCAATGAGACCTTACTGTATACCGAACAGCAAGCTTATCCATTCAAAGGCTTCATAAAAAAAGAATAATATAAGGACTATTATCTTGCTTCACTACCTTACATAATCCTTGTCTATACAGACTGTGTGAACGTCTAATTTCACCACATAGGTGGCATCTCGGCGTGTATACACAATCCATCTTTAGTCCACCCTAAAAAAAGACATACATCTATTAATCATATACCCCGGTTTATCTATTAATTTTACAATATCGGCATGGGTACTAAAAAAGGTTCCCTATTATTTCATAAATAATTCTCCTCTCAGTGCGCGACATGTGCCCAGCAGCAAATCTTTTAACATACGGTGCACTTTACTATATAAAATGCAACGTGTTCTACTTTTATTCAAACCAAACCATTCCTTGCACCCGTTGCGGCGTGGTTCTTTTCTATTAATATGCACGAGACTGCGTAGCTATCCCATCACCATCCTTAATAAGGCTTCAGACATCACTGGTATACCGATGCTGTCGTGGAGCCAAATGCTCCACAAGTGCTCAAAACACCCTTTCAGCATTCACTGATACTTTTCATCTTGGTGCTTTTCCTTCTAAATGTCTACTGACTAACTCTACATATATTTTAACATAACAATTTTTTGAACATTCTCATTTATCCTCACCACTCTCTCTTTCATATCCACCCTATCTATACAATCATAAAAAAACTCCCTTTCATACTTATTCACTTCGCTTCTTTATTTTTACGTTATGATACCAATTATAAAATACAGTCTGCTCCTTTCACCTTAGCTACATATTTCCTCCTATTACAATGGTTACTAAGACTCACATTGCTCGCTCTTGTGGGTCTATTCACTAAAGCTGCGTGCTGCACTGGAGTACTGCCCGCTCGGAGGTCGCCCCTCCTTTTCCAATGTGCTAGATCTGTGTGCACTGTCAACGTCACATAGGCGGAGTCACTGTATACCGTTACTTCCTGGTCTGCGCGATTTCTCCTAGCGCAACAATCAGCGCCACTAATTCATCAGCCTGTGCCGAAAAGTGAGACGGTAGTCATACACTTGTCGGGGGTGGCTGCATTGCCTGCCACTTGCATTATATGCATTGAGAATTCAGCCCGGCTCTGACCACCACCTCACACCCCACAAAATAGTTACAGGTAGGCAAATAAGAACGCCTCTGACTCCTCCATCAAGGACTACGAGTTATACCCAGACAACTGCAGAATTGTTAGGAAATAAGTTATGTAGGTACTTGTATACCAAAAACAGGTAAAGCACAAACCCCACAAATTGACCCCACACCAGGGTCAATCTATATCTTCGGTCTGGGTAGACCTAAATCTATATATATGAAGAGAGATAGATATTCTAATTTCCAAACAACTCTCTGATAATAGGTGATGCAAACCTTCTCTCTTCTGCTGACTGTCCTGAAATAATGGACACAATAACCCTAAAAGGTTATGTAGAAAATATTTAAATGTATTAATTCAATATAAAAAAATAATTAAAACTTCAACGACACCGATAATAGCACAAGGCATATCACACCTCAATACAATATCACACAAATACATGAAAAATACATAGACATTTAACAATACAATAGGCACAATTGGCAACAGTATTAACTCCAACACTCATAAAGTGTCCCTACATTAAATTCCCAACATGTTTTTCTTCATAGCATGTTTCTGTTTCTGTTCATAGCACCACGCTGGTAAAACATTCATAAGGGGATGTCCTTTCATCTACTTTTTGTTTCTTCAACTCCTTGTACTGTGGGTGACTCTCATAGTGCAACAATACAATTTAAAAACTCTGCAAGTGATACTTCTTCCACGGCTTGAAGATATTTCCACCAACTCCAAATTAATAGGAATTATTCACTCTAATTTGCTCTGGAAGAGGGAGCAGTTCCCCAACTCTTTTCTCACTGAGTTTCTCTATGGAGGTGCCCATGGTGCTGTCAGATGTTGACACACACATACTACTTGTTGCTGTCTTAATTTTTATACTCTAGCTTTTCTGCTCTTGTTGGGCATAGCACTGATGTGTATACTTTTGTCCTAGATCCTAAAAATGTCCCAGCGATTAGACGTTTATTGGCAGCAATTATAGAGCAAATCAATTACCTGAGCATCTTGTTGAACGCACTAATGGTCCTATCTAACGACGATGCCCACAATCTACTTGTCATGATCTTTTACTTTTGCTTCAAGTTCATCCTTATCTTGTTTGGCAAAACACCAACACTTATGTATTTATGCGAGATCCTGTAAATCACCCTGAAATTACTCGGTTACTTGTGGAGATTATTGAGCAAATCAGGAAACTTCCTGAACACCTGATAAATTTGCCTGAATAAAGAGAGATTTTCCTTCCTTAAAAGTAATTACAGGCAAAAATGTGGTCTATTGAGCACATTGCAGTTCCAGAGAGTGAGCAGAGTCAACAACGTGTGGAGAGACACTGCTGTATTCATTTGGAAAGAAAGAGACCTAAGAGAAGTGCAAAGGAGGATGATTATGAATTAAATGATTATTTAGACAGTACAGCACATTTGCGGAACAACATGTTGTATCAGTATATGAAAGAAATGGGAAAAAGAACTTCTAAGGAGGATTGCTATCTATGTGCACTCCTGCCTTATGATAAGATATTCATAGTGTACGGAAGGAATAGCCCCCCCATGCATTCTACACAAAATGAACCGCTTGCTCTTGCACTAGTGGGGGACGCCTCCATCGCACTTCTGCTGCCATGTGGAATAAGGCCTCAGCTGGAGCAGAGGTGGGACTATTGCAAGACACACTGGTGTCTTTGTGTACCCTCCACTCCATCTTTGGACTAGGCCGCAATTCGGCACTGCAAAGTCTCTGCTCCCCTCTGCAGCACTGCGCACAGCGAGCACCAACCGCCCCACCTTTTCTGCGTGGCCCAAGTCCCTTTCTCACGGATGCACTGAAGCTAACTGTAAAAATTAATATTATGTATCTTATCAGTCTTCCTCTGAGATCACTGTCCTGTGTGCCTGAATCATGACTTGTAGCTCATCCATCTCCACAAACCTGCTCCCACACCCCTCAACCTCGCTGTTGGAAAATTACTGCTTGTGTAACCCTGTGCCCTCCTAAGGTATTCTCTTGATGTAACAGAAGTGTGCCCCCACTGTGCTGACCACCCCAGACTGCCCCCAATAAACCCAGACCCCTGTCACTGCATATCCTGTCCTAAACTAACATGTGTCACTCCACTCCCCGTTTCGCCCAGATGTGCCAGACCAGCCAAGTCCCCAGGTCATCGCAGAAAGTAAGACCCCCGCACCCTTCACCTTATGACTGGCCCAATGTGAAATGATGTAGTTATGTATGTACAGCCTATAAGCCTCTAAGATTTACTCAAAGGTATATTGATGGTCATTCTTTATTATATGTCTAGAATAAGTGTTCATGCCAGTTTAGCTAGTTTCAACCGCATCTCCAGCTTGACCCGACTCTCACCCCACCCGGACAAGTCCAGCATAACCACATGAGGCTCATCCTCCCGCCAAAGGAGCAGCCAATCCTGACGAAGCTGCACCTACAGGCACCTATGCTTCGTCGCCTCACAACCAATAACATGGTACTTTGTAACCCTTATAGCTGACATCACTGATGACGCCTTTTTGCCTTATAATCCATTTAAGTGTAATGTTTGCCAGAGCACTCACAGGGCAGCAGAGTTCTCTGGATGCCGAATCTTATATAAATCTTTGGCAACCTCGCAATCTGTTCTCCCGGTCTCATTCCCTACTGGGATGTGTCTTTTTTTATTCTGAGTTCATATTGGTAATGTGGGGAGTGAGCACTTTCAATAGCTATTGAAATAGATGTTCAAACAACTCATTTGCTAACTCACCTTGCACTCTGTCATACAAGAGGTACATCATCCTTGGTATGGGTGACAGAATGGTCATCCCCAGATAAAGATGATTATGTTCAGGATTTGAAGACAAGAGAAAGAGCCCATACCAGAAATCATGTGATAAGATATGAACACCCTGGCATGAGGGGAGCTGTAATCAGATGGGAAATAAACAGGAAACCCAACTGCCATGGAAAGACTGATGAAGAAGTTTGAAGCTGCAGAGAAAGAGGCCAGATGTGAATCTGGGCAACAGTACTTTCTCCAGATGGCTGGAAAGAAGGCATAGTCGTATGCAGAGCTGTGGCAGTAACTGGTCATCACAAGCCAGTTATTGAATGAGTGGAAAATGGATGCAAACCTCTCTGGCCAAGGCTTTCAAAGCTTCTGATGTGGGCCGAAGACAAAGGAGGCCCATTGCAGATAGTGCATTTGGCTAGTGCAGAGCTGTGTTTCAGAAACAATGGCACGAGAAATGTTGGCGAGAATCAACAATGCGGACAAATCTTTGATGTGCCAGGAATGAAAGATAGGACACTGGTGATAATGATCTACTGGGCCTGTGGGTCCAGAGCATACATGAAGCTGCCCAGAGACTGGGGAGGACTATGTTCTATAGTGATTGTTCATATTCCAGCGTTGGTGATTCCAGAGAGTGATCTGAACGAGTTCCCGAAAGCAGATGCTCACCTGAGAAAGAGGAGATCTGTTTAACTTCTTGATCGAATGAAGAGATTACATTATTTCTTAGTCAAGTCAATAGAGGCCTTTGATGCTATTCCATATGAACACAGACTTTTCAGCAAGACTGCTTCAGTTGTTACTGTTTTTTTATACCTGGGATCCAGACAATGGCAAATACCAAGTGGTTACAGATAACCAGATGGGAGCTACTGCAGACGATCAACAACTCCATAAAGGGATTCAATGCTATCAAGGAGGAGCTAAGAGCCATATTCCTGATGACTCTCCAGAATAGATATGTCCTGGATATGATTACAGCTATGGATGGAGGTGTTTGTGCCAAAATCGGAGAATCATGTTGCAGAATTCATACCTTATCACGACGACGAGAATGGCACCTTGACAGAGGCCATAACGATTCTGGCAAACCTACCAGTCAAGATGGAAGACAAATTGGAAGATATTGCTGATGGCAGCTGGTTCGCGACAATCTTCTCATGGGTTCCACAATGGATGGCGAACATTTTCAAGTTCCTGCGAGCTCTGTTGGTGATGATCATGTTTGGGTTCTGTGTGATCAGGATGATAATCAAACAATGCAAGAAGACTGTGAAGAAAGCAATAGGAATGAAGATCGTGATTGATGTTGAATCAGGAGTCAAACCTAAAGAGCTGACAGATGAAGAAATTAGAAACAACATAAAGGTCAGCATTATTGCACCTGAGGGAACAAAGTCCCTGTATCCGAAGAACCACAAGAAGTATGTGGGAAGATGGATCTACTGCAGTCCCAATTGGAAATGCAGTCCAATGATCTGGAGTGTTGACGAGCATGTGAAATCAGCAGGGTGCCTCAAGGGAGTCATAAAGATATGGACTTCAAGGACGCACTTCTACAGACGACGATGTCTTGATGTGAAGATTGAGGAGAGAGTGGTCGATGAATCGCCCAGAGCGGGAGGGTAGAGGAAGAGCCAAAATCTCCTACCAGAGGCTCTGCCCCCATGTTGTCTATATGATGGGAACCGGAAATTACAACACGTGCAGTACCAGTGATGATGACTGTACCGCAAAAAGTTTTTGAAACATGGTATCCATTGAGAAAACCCTATGTGCATTATCGAAGAAATTATGGTCTTCTGTACAAAGTCCCGGAAGAAGTGTGAAAATGGATGAGAAAAAGGACTCATGACGTCATGCGGAGCAGAACTGACGCACCCAGAAGAGATACAAAGGACGAAAGAACATAAAATTCTATAAGATCTGAACAGGAGGTGTCGATGCTAAGCAACATTTCGGTATCGAAATGAAGATGCTTTTGCGAAGAAATGCTGGAGAAAATGCAAAGTAATTTTACACTTGTACAGATGCTGTAACGCAAGTAGACAAAATAATCTTGAGGCTGGCTGCATAGCGAAAAGATTGCGGCGATGCACCAATGTATATACATAGAATCTAGATGTTCTATGATGCACTTTAGTAAGCTTAAAACCCTGTGAATGAAAAGTGCTTGAGTGTGGACAGTTGGGAAATAGCTAATGGCGAAGGAGAAATCAAGTAAGGCTGGCTGGCACAGCACCAAGAGTCGAGGCCACCGTGAGCCTGTCAAGTATCTGTCAAGAAGCTACATGAACGTGAGAAAGAAAAAAACATCTGTTTGAGGTGGGATGAAAAAACACTAAAGGAGTCAAGAGTTCATCATTTAATAGTATTATATGCAATGAAGAGCTTGAAAACGTGGTCTCCAGTCACATGGTCAGATGAAAATAGACTTTGGGTCGAGCTACACCGACACCAGAAGATAAGACCATGTCATACTCCCTTTTATTCTCAGGCACAGAGAGCTTCTGCAAGGCCAAGTTCAAAGCCTTAATTGAATGGCAGACCGCAAGAGTGATGATAGATGTTGGGCCAATTGGGTGGGGAGGCATGACCAGGCCGACCCTCCCACACCTGGGGTAACCAGCTTGCGTGCTGCTAGCAACTGGAATATTCTAGAAGGGTACAAAGGTGCCAACCAATTGTAGATGGCCATGTATTAGAAAGCCCTTTAGTTCATATAACCAATGAATCGTCATCTATTTTGTGAGGATGAAGATGACTTGCACTAGAGGAGGGCTTAGTTGTCCACCTGATATTAGAGACCCAATCACAACCCCTGTCAGTATGGAACGTATACTTTGATGTTCCTTGTAAGCCTATCACATACCCAAGTAGGTTTGTGTAGTTTGCCACATAGTGTGAAGTCAATGATGATGAATTTTTTCTATAAAAGTAATGTTTTTTATGTGATGCATTGAAACTGTGCTGTGTGACGTCCTATGATGTCTATTGTAACTCCCTGTTTCAGATAATTGCAAATAAAACAGTACCAAGATTTGCCAACTTCCTGAGTCTGTTTGATTATTGATGTACGAGTAAGTTCTGCATCCCCATACATCTCTATGTATTGCTACCTCGTCTTAAAGAACCCCAGGTCTCGGGGGTCACTGGCGTCCCCAGGCCTGGGATCTGCAAAGATTCTCAGCTCGCGATGTACCTTTCAAGGTAATAAGAATGACTATGTGTCTCCATTATAACTTGTGTGCACCACTTTAGTCTATGAGAGCGCTCTTTTGCTTGGTGCAACACTTGTCTCACATTGTAACATCTTTGTTGCAGCCCTCTGTCTGGTGGCCTGAGATCGGCTCTCGTTCCCAGCACTGGTTGCTGCCCTTTGTCTGCTTGGGCCGGGTCACGTGTTCAGAGACCACGATTCTGAGCTGTGCAGCTCTGAATTATGAGGAATTATTTGTATTTGCTGCAACTGGTGCCTTTGTGGTTTAGGGAATGGAATGTCATCCATATCTTGTGGCCTTGGCAGCAGATCCTGTCTCACACATTTTACTCTTTGTCCAGCCTGAATTCAGCTCAGCTCGGCCCTTGCTGAGAGGCCTGTGGCCTGCTGTAGTTTTCCTAAACCATAATAATGTGGTTTGCATGCTAAACCATATTCTCCATATTTTAGTCACACTTGGTTCTGGCAGGTCCCATAGGTGCCTAATGACAAAATAATTAAAGCAATGACAGTATGTGTATGTATATGTATCTGTCCTCTACCTATAGAACTGTTTGCTTCTGTTCTTCATGTATTCGAGGGTGTGTCTGTGTCCCGGAGTACGGATGGCACGTGTGCCTTGTGTCTAACGCAGTGTCTAGTCAAAGGATCGAATCTAAAGGGTCGACAGGTCAAAGGATCAACACCAAAGGGTCGACAGGTCAAAGGATTGAATTTTTTTTTAAATTATATATATTTTTTTAGGTTTTCGTTTAGGGGAAAAAAGTGGTTTTTAGCAAAAAAAGGGGGTTGTGAGGGTAATTCATCACCTGAATATTACCCTATAAAGGTGGGAGACCATGCGGGTGGCTTAGATTGTTGTGGCCTTTTACCAATAGGATTAATTGTTTTGTTGTTTGTCTAGCAAGACAAAAGAAAGCTGTCGCTGACTTGTTGCTACCCGAAATCGATGAGTGAGCTTGGTTTCTGAGACAGTTGGATGAGTGTTTCATGGACAGGAGTTAGAGACTACGCTGGCTGTGGTGTGGATGTACCAGTAGTTGGTCTATTCTGCTTACCTTTTGCACTTTGAGTGACCTACTTACCTGTATGCTAAACGTACCTGGAGAAATAATCTAGGATTCAGCATTTGTCTGCCTGCTGTACGGGGCAATTTTTCAGTTCCCGTACTGGGATTCAACATCATTTGAGATTTATAGCCAGGCCCAGCTGAATAACTTACACCTGATTATAAAAGACAACTTGAGACCTCTGTAAACTTGCATATTACCAAAAGACTTAAAGGTGCCCTGCAAAGGACACAGGCTATAAAGCGCATATGACTTTAAATCCAGGTACTGGAACCATTAAGTTACCACCAATCATCAGGCAGACCTATAATGCTGAATCCTTGAGTATTTTTCAGATATGTTTAGCATACAGGTAAAGAGGCCACTCAAAGTGCAAAGGGGGCTATGCATGTCATACAGGTGGGGGATAGGATGTGAAGAGAGAACTTCATTTTGTGGGTGTTGGATTGTTATTTACCCACCCGTTGACTGTCCATAGGCATGCTGATCCTTATGGCATTCCTATCCACTACATGCCCCTCCCTGCTCAAAATACATCGTTCAGAGATCTCTTTTGGCTAGCTCCATCAAGCAGTAAAATCAAACATTGTGTTGTATAAGGTCTTCCAGTGTTATTTCTATCAGTTAAGGGCAGAATTGCTGCTACAATTGCACTTCTGGTGAAATAAAATTGTCATAGGCAAGTGTGCCTTCAGCTACTTGATAATGATAATGATGTGTTATTTGTATAGCACCTTAATCCAAAGTAAGTAGTATGTGCATCCTTGTATCTGTTCCTTTCACTGAAGTCCTGTTGAAACAAGCATTGACAAAACCGCATAGTTATTGTTGTGACGGAGTGGCCCGCCAAAATGATCCACATCGTTGAAAAGTCCAAGGTTGTTTATTTTGCAATACAGTCTAACTTTATGGTCAATTAGAGAGTTCTCTGTGGTTCTCATGACTTGGGATTTTGGTGCTAGGGCCGCCCCTCTCTCTCTCTGACCTTTCCCCAGGCTTTTCCCTCCTCCCTAGCCCAGGCGTTTTTTTTAATCAGGGAAGTTAGTGCTAGCCAATGGTAACACCTACCCATCGGCTCTCTTTCAATGTCTGCTGGTGGTATCCCTAATATGATGGCTAACTGACTCCCTAGGTATCTTCTAGATTTCCGACTCCTATTCCCGCTTAGTAGTTTCAGGGGAAAGAAATTGTGGCTTATTTCGCCCAGCGGCACGCTCACTCCTTTGACACTCTTTCGGACCTGTCCCTTTCTATACTGGTCTCTCAGGCTGTTCTCCTTTCACCACGTCACTGTCCCTCCAATCTCTCACTCTGCCTTTCCCAAGGGTGTTGCTAGGTCTAGAAAAGATCTGGGGCTACGTTAATGTTGGGACTATCAGGACTCAGGGCTGGCTAGCCTTTTGGTTGTAGCCCCTGAGCTTCTATCTACAACCAACAGACTCAGGGCTATTTTATTTTCACATATTTTTTATTGGCATTTGTATCAAACATAGCAACAAATAGCATGATTCACCAATAGAGTTTTACGTTTAGAATGTAACATATGAACATAAACAAACAACAATTAGCCAATAAGTCTTCATATATTATTCCGTTAATCAGTGTTTTCTGCAGGTGCTCTGGTAGGGCGTCGCCGGCACGTCGGCACTTCTCGTGTCGGGGGGCAGATTGGGCTACCTGATCGATAATCGAGTAGCAGCGCTTGTACTGTGGGCTACTCAGGACCTGAGTCTTAGTCTCTTGTTTTCACAGGGGTTTATTATCAGGTGAGCGGAACATATCTCCAATTAGTGCCTTCCAGGCTTCATATCTGGGCTTGCTTCACCCCCAGCTTTGGAGACCCCTTCTCCGCATACACTGGTCTCAGCACTCGTCCAGTGCTCCAACTCATTAAACCACTTTTCATATCGTGGCCCTCCCGGGGAGTTCCACTCCATTGCAATGGACCTCTTTGCTAATAAACATGCCATATCCATGAGCTTGATTATGTGCCTGTATTTACCAATCCTCGGGTAGGACCCCAGGAGGCATTCCTTCGATGACCACTTGTATCTCACTACCCCGGCCTTCCTACAGGCCAGCTCTATCTTGTTCCAGAAGCATCTTGGCTTTGGGCATTCCCAAAACATGTGGATCAGCTCTGCTCCCTCCGAACTGCACCAAGGGCATTGTGAAGTAACCTTATTATTAAACCTAGAAATTCTACCCGGGGTCATGCACGTCCTATATAGGACATTTAGTTGTATCAACCTGAATCTGGCGTTTCTAGAAACTTCACGGGGGTATGCCAGGGCCCTAGCCCATTCCCTGTCCGTTATATCGGTTCCCGTATCAGTCTCCCATTTTTTTTTTTAGTGCTATACTTTTGTGGTTAGGTCTATCCATCAGTTCGGTATAGATTCTGGACACTGGTTTCCACCCATCCCCAAGATTGTATAATACTGCCATTGTCAGGTCTATTTCTGGTTCTTCTGGCCAATCCTTCCAACATTCCTTCGCAACTTTTTAAATCTTGTGGTGCCTCTGGGCAGCCCTTCTTTTTCTATCATGGACTCAAATTCCCTGAAAGCCCCCCCTTCATAAACATCGCCCCATGTGTAGACGCCAAGCCCCTCCCATAATCTCATGTTTTCCAGGTCTTCTTTGCCTACACAAACCTCGGCCGCCGTTGGGACTCGGGGGACTATGGGCTGTCAAATTTCGACAGTTTTAGGATCCTATTCCAAACTTTCCTGCCCAGTGTCACAATCATTGGGGTTGTATTCAAGCATTTTAGCGAGAGCCAGAGCATTTCTTTCAGGTGCGCAGGGGCCACCAGTCGTTTTGTCAGTCTCGTTTCCGAGGTGACTTCATCATCAAGCCATGAGTTGCGCCGCTAGGTAATACCTCTCTAGATCCGGTAGTTGGACCCCACCTTCATTGTATGGCAGCGACAGAGTGGATAAAGACAGTCTGGGCCTCATTACGAGTAGCGCGGTAAAAACGGGGTCATTACCGACATGGCTGAACGAGCGGGTCCGTGCTTGTATGACCCCGCTAATAGCGGGTGATTACGAGTGCGCGAGCACATGCGAACCCCCATACCGGAAATGGCCATATCAGCATGCCGCAAAATGCCCTCCAACCCCCCGATAGCGGCATCACGGGACCCGCCGATACCGGCATCGCCTAGGAGGAACCCATAAATACTGACCCGGTAATACCAACATGCTAATACCGGGTTCGTAAAACCGGACCTGGAAATAACGTCATCGCGTCGGAACGGGAAATGGCCTGGCGGCCATATTTAAAAACACAATCCATTGCCATCCTCCCTAACCACCAGCTGATACCTGTTGAGCACTGTGGCAATACGTTGAGGATGTCCAAGGCTACTCGGAAGACCACCCCCCGGATGAGTAAACAGTGGGTCTCTGACGCAGAATTGAATATGTTGGCAGACACTCTAGCTGCACATGCAGACCTCATAAAATCACACGATATGAAGCGTGAGGTCCAGCAGAAAAAAAAGGAAATCTGGCAGGAGGTTGCCCGCAAGGTGTCGGCTGTGGGGACCACACCACGTACAGTCAGGGACTGCCGTAAGAGGTGGGACGACCTCCGCCTGAGGGTCCGCAACATAATGTCAAGCAACAGGAGGGCAGCCATGGCCACAGGCGGGGGTCCCCACTCTCCTGCAAAGATGATGCCCTGGGAGGAGACCGCTAGCAGCTTCATCGATCCACAGTCGATTAAGGGATTCGGGGAGATGGAGATGGGTGTGGCATCATCCCCAGACGGAGGTGAGTGACCCTGCACATCCCTGTAGGGGGAACCATGACGTAGCACAAGTGATGTGGAATAGAGACTAGGTAAGGCAATGCACGTCCCTAAACCCACATCAACATATCCAAGTACAGATTGCGGCCCAAACCCTGCCACACAGAAATGCATGCTGAGTGCCAATCCCATGACCAACACACCGCCAACACACCTGGACCGGGCCCATGTAACACATCACACAAAACCCAAATCAACGGCATGCCACCTGCCATACAGTGAATGCCAAAATGCCCCCTCAGAACACCCTGTGTGACACACCTGTAAGACATGAATGCATAAATGAAAGAACATTGAACAGCACTATTAAATGCCTCTTGCATGTGACACCATCACTGATGCCCTGCATCTCTTCTACCCCCCATGCATCGATGAGGCAGATGCCAGGCAAGAGGACACTGCGAGGGCATCCACGTCGCACCAAAAGAAAAGGGTCACCACCAGCACCACCTCCATGGCAGACAAGCAGGCCACAGCCACAGGCAGTGTGCCTGAACGAGTGGAAACACAGCCGACAACACCTGCTGCCAGTGTGCTGGACACACATCAGACCCAGCAGCCCACAGCCACACCAGTTGTAGGGGAGTCCCTACATGCGCCGGCCACCACCGAGGATGACCAGGATGGCAATGTGGACCTAGAGGGAGCCACAGTAGTGACTTGTCCATCCACCCCAAGCACCCTGTATCTCCCCAGCCCCATATAGAGCCCTCACCCACCCACAGCAGTTGGGATCCCTGCCTCCGAGACTCGGACCTGAGCTCCATTGAGCAGGACAGCACCCAAAATGCAGGCCCTGTCAGTGCACCACCCACCACTGCAGCTCCCACCAACACCCTGGAGTCGCATCTGTCGAGGGTGGAGGCCCGACAGGAGGCCATGTTGGAGCTCCTGCGGCAGTACATTTCCGATGGAGAGGACACAAGGCGGGGAATCGCAACTGCCATTGCGGGGACCACAGCGGCCATTGCAGCGAACACAGCCGCTGTGAATGCGTCAGCTGTGCTCATGAGGGACTGCCTGGGGGCAGTGACACAAGTCCTAACTTATATTGTGCTCCACATGCAGCGCCCACGCCTTGGAGCAGGCGTCGAACCTGCCTCTGACTCTTCTACAGCCACCACACCTGCATCCTCAGTCCCCACCAGCCCTGTGCGCCAGACCAGAAGGAGTGCACCGCACTCCGAGATGCCACCCCCGGACAGCAAAAAGTCCCGGAAGTAGTGTGGGCAGACAATGGGAGTTGGACACATGGTTGGGGGTGAAGGGGAGCATTTCTTGGAGTATATTGGGGGTGTTTTTGGGGTTTGTTTGTGGGTTTGGGAGTTCACTGGGGGTTTTTGGGGTTTGTTGGGTGGGTTTGGAAGTTCACTGGGGTTTTTTGGGGTTTGTTGGGTGGGTTTGGGAGTTCACTGGGGTTTGGGGGTGGGGAGTGGTCACATTTATTCCTGTTTGAACAAATACACCCGTTGTGTGCAATAGAAACCAATGGCTGGACATTGTTCATTTTGTGTATATCCATTTAATGTGTGACGGTTTTCAGTGGCCAACTCCCAACAATCCCAGTGTGCATGTCCACATGGACCCAGTGTGTCAATGACACATGTCTATCATAGTCCCTGTGGTTGAGAAGTATTAGTGAATCAGTGCTTGGCGTACTGCATGGCCATCCCGTGCATCACATACTGGCAGGGGACTACTTCACCTCAGTCTCCATCATCATCATCACCCGGTGCATGCATGTCAATGTCAGGTGGCAGTGGTACATTTCTCCGGACACACATGTTGTGCAGCATGACACAGGCCATGGTGAGCTTTGCCACCTTCTCAGGACTATATAGGAGTGCCCCACCAGACCTGTTAGGCAGCGGAAATGCGCCTTCATCAGGCCAAAGGTTTGCTCAATCACAACACGGGTACGGGTGTGCACACGATTGTACTCCTCTTCATGGCTGTTCTGCGGGTTCCGCACACGGGTAAGTAGCCACGGCCTCAAGGGATATCCTCCATCACTGGAAAGCAAATACAAATAGGTGTGTGTCACTCTGAGCTGCCACCTTCAGGAAGCACAGTCATGGCCGAAGCTATTTGGTGTGGACATTCACATGTCCCTGTACCTAATTTGGATGGCGTTCTATAGATGATGCAGGGTGTAATGATGCATGCTGAGGCGGATGGACTGTGGTTGTACGACAATGTTTAGCCTCCCATTTATGCTGTGTATACTACACTGTGCAAGGTCACACTGGCCACATTGGCACAGTTGCAATGCTGTTCAGTCATGCATTGCTTGACATTCCCATGGTGGCCTGGTCGTGCCTCTTACTTGTTGTCATCGATATGCATAAATGTTAATATGTGTGCCAGTGATGTGTCATGTTCGGGTTGGGAGGTTCAGGTTAATAGTGTTTAACTCTGCATGCATTCTCCAATCACCAACAAATGCCACCCAGGTGGAGCATGCACCCCCCCTTCCCACCCAGGTGGAGTATGCATCGCCCCCCTTTGCCACCCAGGTGGAGTATGCATCCCTACACACCAGTACCCCAAAGCACTGCCATGGGCCAGTTGGGCAACCCACCAAGCAGCCAGGCACGTGGTCCAGCATGTCGCTCCATGTGACGGGGTAGCGTGGAGTTGCGCAGCACCATGGCATCATGTGTTGATCTGGGAAATCGGGCGCAGCAATGTGTGATGATCTTGCTGGAGTCCCATACCATTTGCACATTGATGGAGTGGTATTGCTTGTGATTGCGGTACACCGCCTCTGTGGCATGGGGGACTACCAATTCCACATGGGTGCAGTCCGGGGCACCAACACAATTGGCCATGCCTGTCAGTGCATCGAAGCCTACTTTGGTGTCGGCTATCTCCTGGGTAGTCCGTGGTAGGGATATGTGGGTGCTTGCGTGCTTCAGGAGGGCATCCAGCACTTGGTTCAACATGCGTGAAAATAGTGGTTGTGAAATGGCATGTAGCTGACTCATTGTGTGTTGTTAGGTGCCTGTGGCCTGGAAGTGGAGCACAGACACCACCTTTAATAGCGGGGGGGCGGGGGTGGGTGGCAGTGCGTATTTCTATGAGGCTGGCAATGTCGTTGTGTTTCATGTCCACTATGGTGGTGATGGTGTTCCGGTCCAACCGGTACAGGGTGTGGATCTGCTCAGGGGTTAGGTTGAATGGCCTGGGTATGATGCGAGGGATTGTTGGCTGCCTACGAGGCACTGCTGGCTGCGCTGTTGGTAATTGATGGGCCTGTCTCGCCCTCCTTCTCCTGAGTCTCCTCTGTGCTGCTGTAGTTGTTGTAGTTGGTGTTGTTGCTGTAGTTGTAGCAGTATAGGCATTTCCTCCAGCGCCATGATTGCAACAGCTAGTGGTAGCATTTTGGTGTAGGAAGGGGTGTGGTGTGTGGGTGTACTCATTTTATACTGGCCCAGCCTCCATTGACTCCACCTGTGGTGATTGTGTGCACCTGTGGCAGTTGGTTTGATTGCTGATTGCTGTTTGCGGGTGGTCCACGATGCCTGTATGGCCGGCATCATGCAGCCCGTGATTACCGGCTTCTGGATGCCAGTATTTGCATGTCCGCGTAGGCTGTGATGTCCTCCTATTATTGGCATGCCGGTATTTGCTCCACGAAGGGGCGCGTGTATGCGCCCATGCCGCTATTAGAGGCACCGTTATTTAGGGTGCCGCTAATAGCGGGTTGCCGGGTCATAATACACCGGAGCGGTAAGCGATGCCGGTAATCCTTTACTGGCATCGTTTTTCCATTACCTCCAACCTCGTAATGAGGCCCTCTGTGTCTGGGAGTGCCCCACAGCAGCTCCCTCAACAATATCTCGATTGTGCTACAGACTCGGGGCTACAGCCCCCTCAGCCCCCCCTAGCAATGCCTCTGGCCTTTCCACCTCCATCCTTTGATCTTACTTCTTCGCTTACTCCTGTATTACTGTCGCTTGGACCTCCAACTACCCCTTCTACCGCCATTAGCATCTCTTCCTTCCTTCTCTCCCTCTGTGACAATAGGGACTCTTATCCCCCACTCACTGTCACTCCCACCACACTCCCTCTACTGCTGCGTCTATTCCACTACTACCAATTCGACCTTACCATGGTCTTTCTCTCTCCAGACCTCCAGGGATATCGTGCCCTGCTCACTTTTCTCCAAAGACCCTGGTCAGACTCTTGTGTCCTTCAGCGCTGCTGCTGTGGCATCCTGCGGTACAGCAGGACCTGCAGAAACCCAGCTTCTCTTTCCCTAGTTTCTGCTCGCGGCGTGGCTCCACAGACGCACCCTGCGCCACCATCACAGGTAAGGTAGGGGGTCCCCTGGCATGCACACTAGCACTGTGGTCGGGAGGTGGATTCCCTCCCTCCCCAATTGGGCCGGTATGCCAGCCCTGTCACATAATTTGTTTGCCAGGCACTGCTATTGTATGCATGGCTACACATAATATGTTACTATGTTATGGCTAGATGGTCATATTATTATTCTAATGCGTAGCAAATATCTATTACACGCCTTCTCAATGTACAAAACGATTGTCTTTGCCAAAGAGTGTTTTGTGTCAGTATTCCTACCAAATGAAGTCAAAACAGCAGTTCTGTGTCAAGACCTGGAGGCTTGGATTATGCTTTCTCTCATCTTTACTTTCTCGAGCAGCAAAGTTAAATCACTATAATCAATGTAACAAAAAAGCATAAAACTACAATCCGCAACATGTTTGAGTCTTTGGTAGTTCATATTATTATTGGTCTTTCCTTTACCACATGATTTTCTTGAGCGTCGGCCTCATCACGAGTTGGGCGGTAACGCCGGCGCTAATAGCGCTGGCGCTATCTGCCCTACTGCGAAACCCACTGGCGCTATTAGCGCCGGATCACGGGTTTGGCGGATTTGGAAATCCCCATTCCCCATTGAGCCCATTCCCCATAACAGCGCTACCGCCGGATTTAAGTGTTACCGCCAAATTCGTGATGAGGCCCCAATAGTCCTTCAACAGTCCCCATAAACCTTTCCACCATTTAAGATCCTCCTCTTTCTTTGCTGCTCGGGCAGTCAGTTAAGTACATTTTTCCCTTTCACTTTATATGTGTGAAAAAAGAATGTGAGACGTATAGCATTCAAGTAAATAGTTGCAGCGCATGTGTTAACAAGGCAGCGCGAGCGCGGCATAGGGAGGATTGACGGAGAATATCCGTGTGAAAGTTAGGGAATTAAATACTTTTGGTCTGATGGGCGCGTAGAACGAAGGCTCCAAAGACCGTAATATTCAAGTACAGAGAAGAAGGGGGCCTTGCGGTCAGAGAGGGGATCGGGGCACAACGGGACCTCTCCGTTTCCCCACACCTCTTCTTTTAACTTCTCCATTGTAAAATTTAACTTTCATGCACCTTTTTTCAAGTAATGTAACCTGTAACCTTGCAACCCAATGTAACTGATGTACCTAACTAATGCACCCCAATGAAACCAGCGCTGAGATACCCGAGGGTTTTGTGTGCTGTAACAAATGCATGAATAAATATATCTTCTAAAGTTCCCGGTGCCCATTGATCACTACCCGTGACCATTAGAGTTGAGATAACGAGCCCCTGTGGTGCGAGGGAATCCTACAGATCGCTGAATGGAAAATCGCGCAGAGCGCGTGTACATTTGAACCCTTCAGGTTGCTGTCAATCCATTACACGGTATGGCACAGCGCCACCTAATGACCGTGAGTGAAAGTTCTGACGGGCACAGTCCCCAGCAAAACCTGATAGCTGAGACACCAGCTTTAGACCTGTCTCACTGTATTTTGAATATATACAGCAACATTACGCCATTAGTTGATGGGATCAGGCCCAAGTATCCTGAGTGTATATAAATAATCTCCCTGTGAACTCATAACAAGATAATTAGCGCTAGTGATGACACCAGGGCACAAATTAGCCAAAAGAGACTGCAACCAAGTATGGGGCAAGTCATTCAAAAGGCCATGGGAGCAGATCTGTGACATGGATCACACCAAACGTCTATAATGGACAACTTGTTAAAGTTTGCCAGAGGCATGGACGATATCAAAAGATATCAAAAGATACCAAACTCAAGGGAGAGACAAAGGGGGAAGGTAAAAAGCAAGTAAGATGATGAGGCAAAGAGCCACTCCTCAGAAGAGAAAGTGGAGATAGTATCCACCAGTGATGAGGGGCGATCAAAGGCTTCAAAGCAAAGAAAGAATACGGAAATGGAGGACGATGGTGGGGATTATTTTGATCCGGATACACTCATACACCCACGTTCATCCGATTGGGAACTGCCGACTAAGGTAGCGGCATACCTAAAGTAATGCCTTAGAACGCCACTTGTGAAAGAGTCTAGTAGTAACCTCAGGGTTGAGTGCCCTAGACCAAATCTGCCGGAAGGAGTGGCAGAGACTGCAGAAATTGATGACCGGATGGTCACATTTATGAGCAAATATGTCAAAGACATAAAAAAAAGGGGTTGGATAGGCCTGCCGATCATGTCAGGACAAAATGCTGGACGTGGTAGAACCACTTAATAGGATTCTTGAAATGGCGGAAGAAGCCAAAGAAAAGAATGAAGCCATTGATCCAACGATACTGAATGGTTGGGCCCAGAGAGAAATCTGCCTGTTGGGTAATGCCAACAGCGCAATTCCTGCAGAGAGGCAAAGGTCAATACCAGTTCAAATACACCAGAAACTCAGCAACCTAGCCACGTCAGAGTCAACAGCTGCAGCCAAAGGAAAGTGATTTGGCGACTCATTTATAAAGGAACCAACAAAGTTTGACAACTCTTATGCGCCCATAGACAAGACACATGCGTCTCTAAAAAGGGTATTCAACAAGCACATTTTCGGGAGGGCTGCCAGAGGCAGGGGCCGCTCTGCCAGCCGTTATACACACAACATGTTCTTCGGGAGAGGAACCAATGTATAGAGAATTTGTATCTCATATCATCAGATGCATGGGTGATAGATACAGTACAACGTTTTCACATAGGTTATACTCCCCCATTGCAAAGCAAATGGCCAAACGCATTAGTGCAGAGCGCAGAGGACGCAATACTATTAGACAGGGGACTCAAAAGGAATCTGGAGCCTAATGGGGCGGGGAACGGTGAAGGACCCAACAAGCTGCGAGGTTGCATTACAGAGCAAGCCTGGGTTGAACATTACAGTAGTCTCTCTGGGGTGAATGGGGCCGTGTCTAGCATGGTTAGCCATGGCGAGTTGTACACCATGGGCGGAGATGCTTTAAATTATCCTCCGCTGATGTTAACGTGTGAAGAGGTGGGCAAGCATTACTGTGCCAGAACTTGGGTAAAGTGCCTAGCCCAGGCAGGGTCCCCATAGATTTCTACAGGAATGAGACCGCTGTTTGGGCTCCATATTTAAATGGGCTATTTAATGTAACCCTGAGCATAAACACGGTGCCAGTCCTGGAGAAGAGCAGAATTGGTCCCAATTTATAAAAAAAGGCCCAAGAGACAACCCCTTGAATCCCAGGCACATTTCATTGCTGGATGCAGGAGGGAAGTTTTTTGCAACAGCTTTGTTAGTCCATTTGGAATCTTGGACTAGTGGTGGGATGCTAATCAATCATCGACAGGCTGGTTTCTCTGAAGGACTGAGCACAGTCGACCAACGTCTCCAACTACGGTTAGTGTGCGACAAGTATGCAGTCCTGAAAAAAGTCAGTGTGTATGCAGTTTTTGTGGATTTGCGCACTGCTTTAGACACTGTTCCCAGACAACGTCTCTGGGAGGTGTTGAGGAAGCTAGGCATTCCGGGTCATTTATTGACTGCAATACATAGCCTCTAGAGGGGCAATACCGCAGTGATTAGATGGGGTATTGATGGGAGAACTTCCGTCAGCATCGGAATAAGGGAGGGCGTTCGTCAGGGATGTGTCTTGGCTCCCAAGCTCTTTTGTTTGTTTATTAACGGCGTGATAGAAGAGCTTTTGGCTGCTCATACGGATGCACTGACATTGGCAGGGGATAGGATACCGGCCCTGCTGTTTGCGGATGATGCGGTTTTGCTCTCACTGACTCCTGTGGGCGCTTGCAAACAACTGGACATATTTACTGCACATTGCAAAAGAAAGGGCTTGGTATTGAATGTCAAAAAGACTAAAGTCATGATTTTCAACACCAATGGTAGTAGGGAACAAAAGGGACTGTACGAAGGGGTGATTGAACAAGTTGCCTTTTATGACTATCTCGGGGTAAGAGTAATGGAAACATGCGGCTGGTCGATGCAGCTCGAGAAGGCCAGGGTAACACTGGCGAGGTTCAGTGGCGCATTTGCCAGGTCCATTGCTGAACATGGAAATGGGGCTGTGCGTGTCTCACTTAAAGTACCTATTGCTCAGGCATGGAAAGTTGCGATGTATGGCGCAAAGTTGTGGGGGCAGATGAATACACATATGTTGGCAGTCGTTGAAAATAAGTATTTGACAAATGCACTGGGATTGCCAATATGTTCCCCCAGTCTGCCAGTGCTTCTCGAGACCAGCAAGCAGGGAATAGAATCTGTTTGCCAATTGCGCCCAGTTTTCTACTGGGTTCGGTGTGGCCCAAAAAAACCTTCTTAAATATAGAGAAGCATTGCAGGATGTGTTATCCCAGCTGTATGACTTTGAAGTGGGCATCCCATGTAAAGAGGTACTTGAGAGATTTGGGTATCGGTAGTTACTGGAGTGGCACCATGTCATTACTACACATTGCAAAGCCAGAGTTAATGATGCTGTGTTAGCTAAGACACGGCGGGACACCTTTGACAAAGCTATATTATCTGAATCCTTAGCACGTTATCTTGCAGTTAAGAATGAGGTGGGTTATGAGCCTTACCTGGATTATATTAGTCCATGTGAAGTTTTGAATTGGGATTTTGTCTACAGCTGAGTTGTTGCATAGCTGGGATTATGATGCTTCACCTACCTGTATGGTATGCAGGAATGGCATAGAGGATTTGAAGCATTTGATTATGCTGTGTCCTGTGACATTGCCCATGAGGAAGCTTTTTCTAAAACCATTCTTTCGGGCGTGGGTGCATATCCATGGAAGGGGCGATGTCAATGTACCTAAATTCAGTTGATACATTGGCAGTGTCTGCCATCAGCCAATACCTGAAGTGGGTCTGGAGAAAACGTATGAGAAAACAGCAAGGACTACGCTAATAATCATATCTGATCTTGACTATGCACCATATTTGTATCATGCTGGATTATGTGTTTCATCTATTTTATGCTATTTTTGTATTCCCTGATGTGTGATGGTATGGGCTCTATTATGACTTGTATGTCAAAATAAAGCTTATGAAGTTAAATGGACTATTAGACAAAGTAATAAGAGGGCTAAAGCAGAAAGCAGCCATTACAAAAGTAAAAGACCCATCAGGAAGCTTTATAAGCAATAGGTTTCTGGTAAAAGGGTAGCACAAAATGAGACCGGTCATACATCTGAGGGAAATAAACAGTTGTTTACAGACACTTCAAGTTGGAGGGGATACTCCTCCTGAGGGACATCTTGCAGCAAGGGGACTGGTTAGCCAGGATAGACCTCAAAGATGCCTATTTGGCAGTGCCCCTGCAAAAGAGCAACAGAAATTCCTGAGATTCCGATGGAAAGATCAGATATGGGAATTCACATGTCTACCCTTTGGGCAAGCCTCAGCCCCATGGTGCTTTACAAAACTATTGAAACCGGTAGTAACATACCTGAGAGGACAAGGGATAATCCTAATCATTTACCTGGATGTCATATGCATAATGTATCAGGACAAGGATTTGATCAGAGAACAAATAGAAATAACAATATACATAGTATTATGATTATGTTTTTGGTGAATCGGGAGAAATCCCATCTACAACCGGAGCAAACCATGGAATTCTTGGGCTTCAGAATAGATACATCATGGGGGACACTGAGTCTACCCCTAAACAAAGTGAACGACATCAAAAAGGAAATAAGGAATACTTTGATAAGAGATAGGTTGTCGTTACAAGAGATAGCCAGACTGATGGGACGCTTGGCGTCATCAATCTAAGCGATCTTTCCAGGTTCACTGCACTACAGAGCCCTTCAGAGATTAAGGATTCAACACCTGAGGAGGGGTGTTTCTTACAAGGCGACAGACGTGTTTCTTCAGACCTGGGGCTCGTGCATGGAATATGTATTCCCTCCATTCTCTATGATAGTGAGGACGCTGGCCCAAGTGAGGAGACAGCATGGATCACTGATTGTGATAAGTGGAAAGGTCAAACATGGTTTCCAGACCTATTAGAGCTGTCACATGACAATCTGATAGCTCTCCTAGAGTGTCAAGCGACAGTGCGAGACCCCACAGGGTACAGCCACCTGCTTGTGAGATCTAACAACCGCAGATTCATTGCATGGGCAATTTCAGGGGATCCTGGGCCAGGCCAGGATTATCGGGTGAGTCTGAACATATATCGAGCAATCCTTGGCCACAGGGACCAGAAAAGCATACAGGTCAGCATGTTAAAGCTGGCATAGCTGGTGCATGGAGAGGAACGTACATCCCTCTAGATGTGATACACATAGCCAATTATTTACCACAGATGGCAGCGCTAGGCAAGGCATACAGGGCCATTAATACGGCACACTCAGCAATTTCGGCAGGCTGTCCTCAGATAGAAGGTATAGCAGTCAGCAACACCCTTTCATATCTAGACTGCTGAAAGGCATAAAGGTGATCAGACCGCCTAAGGCGAAGTACTCCCAGTTCTCCAGTATGGGGTCGGGCATGGATTCACTAACAACCAATCACTGGTCTCTGGGTGATACTGCCCCAGTCAATAACTGCCCTCTACCTAAGCCCCTCCTCTTGTAGCCATCTTCAGATTTTTACTGCACCTTCAAGTGTTGGGAGTCCTTGTGCTACAGCTCTCGAGCTTTAACTGCGTCTTGTGATTTTTCTAAGAGTTTTACTCTATTTTTTTTGGTCAATCGAGCATCAAGCTCCACCGATCAACCTTCCGATTAATGGGGCCCCTTTTTCAGATTCTTTAGCGCCCCTCAAGGGTTGATTTTTCGTCAAGTTTCTTCTTGGGGGATTCCAGAAGCTTCTTCGAGGTCTACACCGCGTGGAGATGGTGGAGGAGAAGAAGGACTCAGCGCCTTTCTTCAAGGCCCGGCTGCAACCTACAGAACGTCTTTTCGGACAATGGACATTCCTTGTGCCTCTACTGCCTGCATTCGTACTAGGCGCATGTGGAGAACTACTGCGTGGCTTGTCGGGAGATGGTGCCGCGAACACCGGCTGACCGACGCAAGAGCCTCAACGAGTGGCTGCAGGCCAAGGCCCATGCTCCGGGTGAGTCCCGGGAGCATGCCTCCCCTACCGAGAAGAAGAAAGCTGAGCAGTCTTCTAAGACCTTTGAGGGCGCCCCTCCCGCGGGGCCCAACATAAGGCCAAGCACTGCAAGTCCACTGCCTCCGGGAGTGCCGTTGCAACGAGCTCCCCGGCGTCAAGGGCGAGTTCAGCATCTCCAGTGCCTTCAACCATGAGCCAGCGCTCCAGTTCTTCAAAGAAGAGGAAGTCGGACCATCCGGGCAAGCTGTTGGAGAAGACCCAAGCCGGACCGACGGAGAAGGCCAAGGGGGAGCGGGGCCTCGACCCTCCCCCGAAGGTGGAGGCCACGGACACGGTCAAGACCGTGAAGGCCCAGGTGCATCAGGAAACGGTCAACACTTCCATCGAAGTAGTGGCGGCGTACCTTGCAAAGGCCGCTGTGGCGAATTCGCAGGGCACGGCCCCGAAGGTGAGGGTATCCCTGCCTGCCAGGAGGGTGTCCTCTTTCCAGCCCATCGAGAAGACCCCGGAGAAGGTGATGCCCATCATTTAACCGAAAGTGTCTCCCCGATTGCAGGGGGGGGCATGGTAGTCCTCCAGGGCACAGACATTTCTTCAGAGGAAGAGCTCACCAGCCCCTCGGTCCTCCAGGAGGGGAGATGCATTGAGAGTGGGCCCTACGGGGGGGTCCCGACAAAGGCAACGACGAGGGTGACGACGAGGAGACTGACGAGGAGCAACAGGGTGGTAACGATGGAGCAGATTAGCCTAAACCGCAAGCGCCCGGGCCTCCGTTGCCTCCACCCCAGCAGCCACCTGGGGATATTTTATTGGACATCTGGCAGCCCTGCATACCCTGTGCTTGGAAATCCAAACGAGGATGTCTCTTGCGTCGGCCCCCCACGGTGCCGAGGCCATCGGAGGAGCCACCACCCAAGAGGAGGAGAATTCACCCCTCTCCGCCTTGTCACCCCTCGCCTCCCTCTCCCCCACCGAGGGATGACACGGAGCCGGACACGGCGACGACGGGCACGAATGACGACGGCGCCCTGGATGATCTCGCGTCTCTGCCACCCAGATCTTCACCGCCCGACGAGATTGACTTGTTCCACGCCATGATCTCCAGGGCTTCGGAGCTGTTCCAGCTCGTCCCGGAGGAGAAGAAGAAAGAGGGTTTCCTTTACCAGTGCCGGGAGGCGAAGAGGAAGACCGTACTTTCGATCTCGTCATTGGATGACATTTGGGACAAGAGTTTGTCCCTCATGAAGAACCCTTCTTTGGCTCCAGCGTAGAGGGATTGCTATGAGAAGAAATACAAAGTGCCGGACTCTGCGCCCAAGTGTTTACAATCCCAGCTGTCTCCAGACACTGTGGTTTCGGCTTCAGCCAAGAAGAAGTCTTCGGGCTCATCCTCGTTGGCGGCCTCCTCCCCCCGGACTTTGGTTCAAGATGGCCCCCCTCCTTGACTTCCTTCCCGACGACAAGCGGGTCGTGGAGTTGGAGATTTTGCAGGAAGGCAAGGTGGCTCCGGACCATACGATTACAGTGGCCACGGACATTGCCGGCATGGGATTCCGCCAGATGGGCAACAACGTTTGCCTTCGTCGATGAGGCTGGCTGAGGGCTATGAATTTCCACCAGGATGTTCAGTCGATGGTGTTGGACATGCCCTTCGACGGGGACAATTTGTTTGGAAAGACTGTGGACGAGTCTGTCCAGGCCATCAAAGCAGACACAGAGACGGCTCATGTCCTGGGCACGCTTCAGCAACGGCAGCCATCCTTTCGGACTTCTCGAGGAAAATCCCACAGCAGTTCATCTAAAGGATTCGGAGGAGGTGTCTCATCCTACAGTCACCCCCCACACCCTCCCGCTCTTCGGCCCAGGAGACATACAGGGGCCGTGCCAAGCCTGGAGGCAGATATCATCATCGCCAAGGCGGCGCTTCGACTGAACCGGCCGTGGAGTCGAGCCCCCGCCCGTGCATCCCGGTGGGAGGCTGGCTTGTGAACTTCAGCAGCGTGTAGAAGACCATCTCCACCGACCGTTGGGTGCTGGACGCTCTCGCCCACGGACATACCCTAGAGTTCCAATGGAAGTGTCCAAGGATATCACCAATGGCCCGCCAGGAAAACCACGTCCCTCGGCTGCTGCTGGAGGTACCAGCCATGTTAAGAAAGAGGGCGATTGAGCTCATCCCGAAGAAGCTCTGGGGGCTCCGGAGTGTACTCTTGTTACTTCCTCGTCAAAAAGAAGACCGGCGGTTGGATGCCCATTCTGGACCTCCGCTGTCTGAACAAATACATCAAGTCCCAGAAGTTTTGGATGGTGACTCTTCAGCACGTGCTAAGACACTGGAAGAGGGGGATTTTCGTATCGTTGCTGGAATTGGAAGATGCCTATTTTCACATTCCCATACACAAGGGACACTGCAAGTACCTACGCTTTGTGGTTCAAGGTCAACATTACCAGTTCAAGGCCCATCCCTTCTGGTTGAAGTCGGCACCACAAGTGTTCACCAAGTGCCTGGCCCTGGTGGCGGCTCAGCTACATCTACGAGGGATCCACGTGTACCCGTACCTGGACGACTGGCTTATCTGGACAAACTTAAGGGACATCGCCGTCGACCACACCGATAAAACAGTCGAACTCCTGTCAGAACTGAGGTTCTTGATAAAGTTTGCAAAGTCCTGCTTGACTCCATCGCAGGACGCACTGTTCTGGGAGCCTGACTAAACACAGTGTCGTGACTGGCGTCTCCGTTGGAGGAAAGGATCGCGGCGATCTTGGGCAAGGTACAACAGCTGTTGGCACTCATGATCGCAAGGGTAAGATCCATCAAGTCCCTGCTCGGCATGATGTCATTCGAGTTCCTCGACGCCCACTGGATACAAGTGGAGGGAAGCATCGAGGACAAGATCACACTCGACGAGAGTTTCCATCGAGCGATACAGTGGTGGGGAGTGTGCGTACATCTGTCTACAGTGTGTGCGTAGATCCCACCTCATCAGGAGATGGTCACGACGGACGCCTCCCTGGAAGGATGGGGAGCACATTCCGGAAGTCTTCATGCAAGAAGCCTGTGGCTACCGGAGGAGAAGGCGTTGCACATCAACGTGTTGGAATGTGCGGGCAGTGTTTTGGGCCCTCAAGTCCTTCCTTCTGTCCCTCAAGGGCAAAGTGATACAAGTCTTCACGGCTTCACGGACAACACCACCACAATGTTCTACATCCGGAAGCAGGGGCGGAACCAGATCCCTGACGCTCTCCAAAGAGGCGTAGGACCTTTGGCACTGGGCCGTGGCCCAGAGGATGCTCCTTGTCCCGTTTCATCTAGCAGGAGTGAAGAACACCATCGCCGACTCTCTCACCAGCGAGCTGCGCTCTTGCCACGAGTGGGAACTTCGGCAGGACCAAGTGGATCACCTGTTCCGCAGCTGGGGCAATCCCCAGATCGATCTGTTTGTGACGGCGACGAACACCAAGTGTCAGAGGTTCGACAGCCGGTTTCCCCACCCGGGGAGCATGGGGGATGCATTCCCTCCGTTGTCGTTGCTTCTTCGACTAGTCAATCAACTCAGACGGTCACGGTGCAGAATTATCCTCGTCATGGCTGCGACAGATATGGTACCCGGACCTTCTGGACATGTCAGCGTCACCTCCAGTCAAACTTCTGGCGGACCCAGATCTTCTTGCCAGGGAAGGAGGCGCAATTCTGCACCACGACCCAGGATCGCTGAACCTGAAGGCCGGGCTCCTGCAGCACTAGAGTTTGAGAGTTACCATCTCCCAGTGGAGTGTAAGGAGGTGCTTGCCAAGGCCAGAGCTTCATCTATTCTCAAATGCTATGGGCACAAGTGGAAGAGGTTCGCCATTGGTGCTGTACTCAGAAGATCGACCCTCTACGAGTCACTGGAACACCGTAGTTGCAACGATCGCTCTGGTTTAATGGGCTCTCGGACGTCGAGGCAACGGTCAGTTTGCCAACCGGTGACAATGGGTGATGCAGCCGGAGAGCCACCTGGAAATGGAAGCCTTTTGGAGAAAAGAGAAGAGAACAAAAATGAACTTGAAAACAATATCATATGAATAATTTCCTGATCAACCTAAAACTGTGCCCAGTGAAATGCTTGTTAGAATACGAAAACACTACTAAAAAGTTACGACCTGTTGGGGTGTCTCAATTATTCATTGCAATAAGCGGTGACCCCGGAAACTCCCATGAAATGGCTAAGCAGAGGGATGTTACAAGCAAACATTGAAAAAGAGTGCCATGGCACACATTCAGTGAGAGGACCGATGGCATCCAAGGCATACAGTGTAGGAGCCAGATTGGAAGACATTATGAAAGCAGAAGATTTGTCAAATGAATTGACATTCAAGACATTTTATTTGCAACCAATGGAAAAGGTGCAATGTTTGTGGTAAGTAAGCTTTGAACAAGCATAATCCGAGCCTCCGGGTCTTGACATAGAATCTTCCATTCTAAGGTTACAGAAAGTCATAATTCTATTGTTGCAGATTCCAACACAGAAGACAAACCGACAGAAACAGGATTGTCTACTGAGAGGATGAAATCCGTTAGCGCTTACCGGTTGGGATGTAAAAAGTTTGTTTAAGAAGACCAGCGAAAGAAAGAGGAGGATCTAAAATGGTGGACAGGTATATTGGGACCAGTGAAGAACTATTGGTCAAGAAAATCATGTGGAAAAGGAAAGACCAATAATAATATGAACTACCAAAGACACAAACATGTTGGGGATTGTAGTTTTATACTTTGTTGTTATATTGATTATTGTTGATTAATCTTTGCTGATCTAGAAAGTAGAGATGAGAGAAAGCATACTCTTTCGCCTTCGTATCTTTAATAGAATTATGACTTTCTGTAACGTTTGTATTAAATTTAGATTTTCCATACTGTTATCTTTTTTTCTGTGACTATGGTTTGACATGACTGAGAAGTGGTCTTTGTAATAGATTAATTTGCTCTTTTCTATACATCAAAATACAGATTTTCAATACATTCGTAATAGAAAGTCTTGATTCTATTAAACACACAGAGGCGAAGGATTATGCTCAACTCAACTCTTTACTTCTCGAGCAGCCAAAAAACAATTAACATAACTTTCAAAATAAACTGTTAAACACGTGTTTTTGAAGTTCGCAAATAATTGGTTTAACTTTCCACGTGATCCCAAACTGTCCAATCACTTCTCATAGTCCCATAGAGCCACTTCGGTCCTCCTTCCTTCTTCCTCTTTCTTTGGCTGATCACAAAACCAAAACTTGGGTCCCAACCTGTAAACGCTTGAACTTTCCATTGCACATTCGCCTATTCTTCATGTTCCCGATACCTTGGGATCTGTACCTCTTATGACATAGAGACAGCACTATTGAACAACCATTCTAACTGGGTGGGTAAACGCAAAGAGAAAAACATATCCGATCTGAATCAACCTTTACAAAATCAATCATATAACTTTCAGACATATCATTCCATTCTCGCTATTGAAAAGGTGGGATAAATCTTCGCCTCTGTGTCTTTAATAGAATCATGGCTTCTATTATGAATGTATTGAAAATCTGTATTCTATGTCAAGACCCGGAGGCTTGGATTATGCTAGTTTAAAGCTTACTCAGCACCAACGTAGACACCTGATCGATTGGTCAGATAAATAAAAATTCTTAAATGTCGACTCGTTCGACCAGTCTGCCGCCTTCAAAATATCCTCTGGGCATGCTCCCATCTTGAATGCTGTGGATGCCATAGCACCCCTAATCGAATGTGCTCCGAAATGACCTACATAAATGCCTGCTTGGGTCATGCACCAGTTTACCCATCTTGCCAGGGTGGCTATTAATAAATTAGACTCCGCTGTGGGCCTAAATTGTGCTGCAATATTTTCATAAACTTTCAGACATCTGACCAGACATAGGGGGTCATTACAAGGTGGTCGGTAAGGGATACCGGGCACTAGTAAGGAGACCGGTGCCGGTAATCCCTTACCGTCCTATTCCAAGGTCCCTTGGCAGGGACCGTAAGGTACGTGTGGTCTGACCAATCTTAATTGGTGAGGTGGTCAAAGAAATGAGATACGCAAAGCAGCAATATTACGAGAAGGGAGACAAGGTTGGAACCCTCTTGGCACACAGGTTGAGGGGAAATAGGGCAGGTAGACGGATAGAGAAGATCAGGGATGGGGCGGGTAACATCCAGACAAAAACCGAGCACATAGCCGAATCATTTGCGGGCTTCTATAAGGCACTCTATACTAAACAAGATGGTGAATCATTAGACGAGATTCGAAGATATCTGGAGGACCACCCCCTACCCAAGCTCACAGACTCAGAGAGGGAGGTATTGGAAAGGGAAATAACAGAGGAAGAGGTGGAAGGGGCCATTAAAAGGCTTAAAGTAGGTAAGACCCCAGGGGCGATGGATACACAGCCGACTTTTATAAACAATACCAATCAGTGCTGATACAACCGCTAACCAAGCTGTTTAATCAAATTAAAACCTCAGAAACCATCCCACCGACATTCTTACAGGCCATGATCACAGTAATTCCTAAGCCCGGCAAGGACCCGGTGGAGTGCAGCTCGTATAAGCCCATCTCGCTTCTGAACACAGATGCGAACGAAGATCTTCACCAGGATCCTGGCAACACGCTTAGAAAAGTGTCTTCCCCGACTGATCCACCCTGATCAAGTTGGTTTTGTAATGAACAGACAGGGGGCCGACAGTATGCACAAAACCCTACATATACTGAGTACAAAAGGAGTGAGAACGGAGGGTGCTCTTCTCCTGTCTCTAGATGCAGAGAAGGCATTCGACAGGGTGAGCTGGGCCTTCATGGAGGGTGTTCAATCGTCTTTGGGGATGGGACCTAAATGGCGGGGGTGGATGACAGCCCTCTACTCTCACCCCTCAGCAAAAGTGGTAGTGAACGGGGGTGAATCGGAAGCCCTTCCACAGGAAAGAGGCACAAGACAGGGGTGCCCATTATCCCCCCTCATATACGCATTAGTAATGGAGCCATGGGCCATTGCGATCGTGGGAAACAACAAAATCCAGGGTATTAAAATAGGGGAAACCGACTATAAAATAACCCTGTTTGCCGACGATGTCCTATTATATCTCTCTAACCCATCCCAATCAGTCCCTGAGGTGCTGAATAGCTTAGAACGATACGGGACCCTCGCGGGCTACAAGGTAAATTTAGACAAATCAGTTGCATTTCCAGCAGGCCAGCTCAATGACATAGAGAGGCAATATGTTGAGGACCTCCCGTTTTGTAAACAAACCGAGGGACTCTGTCACCTGGGGATCCAGATACCATCAGATCTAGCAAATCTTTTCAAGGCAAATTATCCTCCCCTCTGGTCGGCGATCAAACGAGACCTGGAGAGTTGGACGAAATCCGGCCTCTCATGGATGGCGCGCCTTACCTCCATTAAAATGGTGATCCTCCCTAAATTTGTATATCTATTTCAAATGCTGCCGACCCAGATACCGAAGCCGTTCCTCCTAGAGGTCAAGCGGACCCTTTTCCGCTACCTCTGGGTGGGAAAATCCAACAGAATTGCCTACGACACTCTGACAAGGCCCAAGGACAAGGGTGGAGTTACTTTCCCAGACTTAGACACATATTATAAGGCATCACAATTGCGAATTCTGGTTGACCACTTGGTGATGGGCCCGAAGAAACAGTGGGTAGTATTGGACAACATGCTTTTCTCCACGGTCACATTAGACGAGTGGCTATGGGTCCCCAAGGCACGCATCCCGAGAAGAGTTTTGAAACATCCAGTAGTTCTGGGGGTGCTATGGTCCATATGGAAAGAGGGGGGTTATCTCAGGTGGCTCACAACATGGCCCTCTACCCTGGGCTTCATCTGGTCTCTCCCGCTATGAGATGGGATCAATGAACCATTAGCCTTCCAACAATGGTATGAGGCAGGTCTTTGTAGAGCCGGGCAACTCTGGATGGAGGGGGTATTTATATCCTTGGGGGATCTGAAGGACACCCTGGGCCTCCCCAACCTCCCTCCCTTTCAATACTTGCAATTTAAGGGTGCCCTTACTGAAAGCAGATGGGGAGACACTCTCAGGCGAGATTTAACAGACTTCGAGAAATTCCTTATTACATACAAAGGGACCAAAAGGTGATATCACGGCTCTACAGCCTTTTGCTGTTCTCTGCCACACGGGACCCCCATCCTCCCAGGTACAATGGGAAAAAGTAGTTTGTGAAAAAGTCAGTCTGATGCAACTGGCGAGCTTCCTATATTTTGGATTTATTGGCTGATTTAAGTCTGATTACTTGTTGGCTGCACGTGGAGCTTGAGACACTGCGGCTGACCAGTGTCAAAGTTGAAACCTTAAGAAAAACACAAGTACTCCACTGTTGCGCTCCAGTGTAATTGTATTTAAAGTAATTTAATGCAATTCATTTCATTGCTGATTAATTAAATTCCCTTTTGCTATTTTTTCAATGTTAGGCAATTGGTTCTCATTGGCATTCACATTGATTCTCATTGGCATTCACATTAATTCTGTGATCTGTAAATAGATTCCTTTATGCAGTTCACCAATATTCAATGGTTCATTTTCATTACCCTTCACATTCATTCCATATTCTATGTATGCCTCTCTACACGTGTTTCTCCATGCTTTTGTTGGCATGGTTCTTCAGGAGGGATTGTATGAATCTTATCACGAATTGCAAAGTACAGTTGTGGTTCAGAAGATCAGTAATGTGCTGTAGAACTTCTTTTCCTTATTTCTCAACATTAGTTGTCACATTAACCTTTGTGTGGCTCTTTTATCAAATTTGGTGTGTTCAAATTTCTTAGTTTTCGCAAAGTTGCATTTCCGTTCCTATTTGCTCCAGCTCAAATTGGATGCTGGATTCGGATCCGATTGTCCCAATGGGAAAAAGACCTAGACACTCCCATAACCAAAAAGAGATGGACCAAGATTTGTAGACAGGCCAATCACTCCACAGCTGTGCCCCAATACTGCCACCAGGCCCTGACACTGATCCACAGATGGCACTACCCCTCACAGAGGATAACCAGAATGAGAAAGGGCTATGATCCTCACTGCTGGAAGTCCCACACTGAAAAAGGGGACTATGTACATATGTGGTGCAAGTGTCATGTGGTACAAACCTATTGGAGTGAGGTCTTGTCATGGATAAAAGAGGTAGATGGAATTGAAAGAACTCTATCCCCTTGGCTAATGTTGTCTGGTATTGAGGTGGAGGGGGGTCCAAAGGTGAAACACGACCACATGCTGCAGCACGTTATGCTAGTTGCGGCTAGATGCTGTTGGGCCCAAAAATGGAAATCACCCTGACCCCTGGGGAGGGAGAGTGGTCGGGCAATATACGACATGGAATTCTTGACTCACCTGATCGATGAATCTAAATCTAATATTGAGGGCCTATGGCTTCCTTTCTTTGATAAATATGGGAGAACAGCTTAAGACATAAGAAACATTTTAGACAGACTCCCAGATATGAACATTACCGTCTGAACACCGCCCCAGAGCATGGAGGGATCTGTTAGGAAGGGAGACGCTGCTTCAACATGTTGGACCTTACGTTCTGAGCGCACCCTTTTTAGGGCTACCTCATGTCCGCAATGTGTTTTAAGATAATGTGTTGGACCCTGGGGTTATTATCATCCAATGAACCATGGCGTGGGAGAGGGAGAGGGGAGGGAGTGGGAGGAGGAGGGCAAAAGTTGTGATTATATTTCCATTTATCTTATTGGTTGTATCATTGTTTTATTCATGTCATAACCTTAAAAACGTTAATAAAACCTGAATTTTCAAAAAAATGCAAATTAACCTCCTTGTGTGCAGTGTATCTAGCCATTAAAATATAGTCACAGTAGACCCTATCATTGTATTATTAAAACCGATTTTGCCCAGGTAATTGCTTGCCTTGAAAAATCTGATTTACATTTCCTATAGTGAAACCCATACTGCCACCGCATAAGGTTATCCGTTCACTTCATTATCCTACCTGCAATGTGCCTTTGTTCTCCCCGATGTTGACTGTTTAGCTATTTTCTTAGCTGTTTTGCTTGTTTAAAGTCCATGTACAAAAAGAAATTGTAATTTTTCCACGTGTGATTTTTGCTGCATTGTTTTCCTTCCCAAAGCCGATATTCTCACCTGTGTTCATGTTGCTTTAGTACCTTGCCCAGTAACTTGTATGCTTCCTTGCCTCTTTAGTACAGCCACATGAATTCCTGTCCTATCTATCCAACTGCAAATGTAAACTGACCTCTAATTATCCAGTGAACTCCGAGAATGCCATTTTGCTCCTTTTTCAAGGTTTTCATTTTCGTTTTGCCCTCCCATTCTGGGATGGTAGATCGAATTTAAAATCCGATTTTCCCTCTTATTTCTGAATACTTGCTGCTCCCTTCCATCCACACAGAATGTAGTCAGCAGGTGTTTGGAGGAAGTGCTGCAGGGGGAGTGCATGACACAAGTACCATCCATGAGTGTGAGAAAAAGTGATCTTGCTTCCATTCATATGTACATCGATGTATCTCATGTCAGAAAGTTAAATTAATTGTATTATAACAGTTTGCTGTATATTATTACCACACCAGTGATTGCTGCCCTAAATTTGATTTGTTTGATTTTCCATTTGAATTTAAAAATAAATAAATATTTCATTATTACACACCGGCCTGGTTCGTGGTCCATTGCGACCCGGAGTGTTTTGTTAAGGGGGGTGTGAGACGGGTTGGGTGCATTCTCAAAGCAGAATCTAAAATAAATTAAGTTAAAAGCGTTTTTATTGTGCGCCACATCCCTTGCCAGTGGAAAGAGTCCTGGTCTGAAGTGTGCCTTATCTTAAATCATTGACAGCTCTTAACAGTGTCTCCTCCAACCTGGAGGGACACTCCTCTGCCCTCTCCTGGGACAATGATACCCCTCTGCCACCCTGTTATCTGATGTTCCTCGAAGACCAAACAGATGATCGTTCTGTTATCCAGCACCATGCTCATTTGTCCCACACACATTCACCCTCCACCCTCAGCAGACCACCTGACCTTGTCCCCTAGGCTCCCAACCTTGGGGAATTCTTTGACTGGGACTTCAAACTTCAGCAGTTGCAATTATCCTCCCAAATATTGGTGAAATGTAGCTCCATCTCACCTTCCTTTCTGCTAAAACTGCAATCCCTATCCAAGTGAACAGACTGGATTACTGTTGCAGTCTCCACATGGGACACCAACTTGTTCCTTTACACCTGTTGAAGTCCTGATTTTGCCACCTACCCGCGCTACACTTGTTCACCCATGCAAGCCTTATTTAATGTTCACTCACTCTTTCGCATTGATGTCAGGCACTCCAACTCAATGCAAACTCCAGCCAATCACGCTTGTTCTTAATCTGGTTTATTGGGAAGGGAGGAAGGGGCACTCACAAGTCAAAAGGCAACCTATCACTCATTCTGAGTTAGAAATAGTCTTATTCCTCCCACCCAGGCTCTCCCAAGGCAGGAGGTAACCTTGTTCCTAGTATTGGCATTTATCTATGTTCTCAGCACCCATTCAGCATCACTCAAAAGGTCTGCAGGGTCTTAAAGTAGCAGGCCCTCTCAAATGCAAACAATCACTCAGATGCCAACCGACAGCAGCTGCACAACATCTTTCCAATGTGGGCACTCTAAAGTGTGGAAAGGGTAGTCTTCCCCTCCGCCAATACTGGTTTGGGACTGGAAGAAGGCACGCTTTGCCACTCCATCAAAAATGGCATTTTCTGCCTTCACATCTGCTGTGACACATGTTCGGAAACAGTATGCTATGCTTATGCCCACAATTATTCCTGGACAGCAGTCTGATCAGACCATTCGGGGTGGCGCTTATACAGTATTTTGACAGGTGCGAAGTACAGCCAATCTTTTTTTTAAAACCTTTATTATATCCAGTTCTTCACGAAGATCAGGGTGTCGCATACTCTCACCCTCTCTAACAAATAGAGTGTAATGATCTTAAGAGCCCGATGTTTCAAAATATAATGCAGATCTTGCTGACTGCAAAATAAACGCAGGATGCAATTGATGAATAGTTTAGCAACATCGAACCACCTTATATTGTCAATACCGGCTGCAGAAATGTGCAGCTCACCTGCGTGATTTAAGAGGACATCACTGAGGAGGACGGGTCTGTAGTATGTCGTTAATTTCTTGAAGACTAATCTGGAATTCAGCTGTGGGGCTCATCATGATGATTCGTTCCAGTTCTGAAGACCACATCTGAAATATTGTGTCCTGTCAGGGGAGTATGCAGCATGACAGGAGTTTGCGGGGTTGGGTGAACTGTGGGAAGTTCTGTTGCTGTTTTTTGATCTGGGAAAATAGGTTCACCCAATGTGTGGTTAAAAAGGAACATGACCTAACTACCAGTTTTAATGGGTTTCCATGCCCGCACTAACACCACCACTTCATCTAGAGCAGTGGCAGCTGGTGAATTTGTAAATGGAAGGGGTTTCAGTGAATATCCTGATTTCACGTACAAGTGAACTAAACCAGTAAGGTTTCGGCCAGTGTTCCCTTTGATTATTATTTTAATAATCTGTTAAAATCGTGCACATCACAGCAACAAAACCAAAGCAGAAAAAATGGGTAACAATACAGAATTATCCCTCCGCTCTGCAAGGGACACATGAAACTCCAATGGATGCCCGCTCATCAACATTACCAAGAAACATTTTTCAACGTGTGTTTATGGAGTCTGTCCCCAAAATGAATTCAGGAGACCTCTCTCCACGATATATGCCAGCATTCCCCCCACTTTCAAGCAAGTTATCCCCAAATTAGGGCTGTCCCCACTTTCATGCCTTTTGTGTCCGTAGAAAGTAGTGGTTGGCATTCACAATTCATGCCAGCAATGACCCTGTAAAACACACGCTCATGCTGGTATGGCCCAAAAAAAGGGCCTGTCTCAACAATATTTGCTTGCGATGCCCACCTTTCATGCTGCCAGTGCCCAAATCAAATCCTGCAGTTTGCTGTAAAATTGCCAATGCTGACCTCAGTCCTGTATGATGCGCATACACAAACACATATGAAAATATTTTTTAAACATACCTTTTTTAATTGTCAGGAGTCTAAAACCAGAAATGGTAGTTACTTTCCACATCGGGAAACTTGCTATCTCATTAAACTGTACATAGTTAATCTTTTAAATTAGCTCTATTGCATTACTCACTTTACTTATCTTGCTAGCAGATAGATCGGGTAGGTGACTAGAGGGGAGGGGATGTCTTTGATTTGGAAAAGTCCCATCACTTTACAAACTAGAGACCCCCTCTACCCCACCTCCAACCCTCACAAAGGACGAGTTGTGGTGCAATACTCTTCAAGCTGCCATGGTAGATATATTGGACACCCTGCATTCCAAAATTCTAGCTCACCAAAAGGCCCTATCCGCTCTTCTAGCCACTTGTCCCATGGCTCCCCCCACAGCATCAGCGTGCAAGGAGGTACCGACGTTTGAATTCTCAGACATGAGCGAAACAGAAGTCATCGCCCTCATCAAATCTATCAAACCATCCAGCTGTAAAGGGGATGCCTGCCCAGCACACATCATTAAGGAATGTGCCCCTTCCCTCGCCCCATTCATCACTGCCTTCATTAACTCATCTTTCCAGTCGGCCCATGTCCCGACTTCACTGAAGGAGGCCTGGGTCCACCGCTCCTAAAAAATCTTCCCATACTCCACTGCTCCCTGTGAACTACAGACACATCACCACTGTCCCCTTCCTGCTAAAGGTTTTGGACAAAGCAGCCTACCTGCAAGTTCAAAAATTCTTGGAAGATAACCACCTCCTTGGACTACGCCAATCTGGCTACCTGCCACGGCATGGCACCGAATCGGCACTACTTGATCTTAAAAATCAAATGGATGACTTCAAAGACGCAGGCAAACCAGCCCTCCTCCTTCTTCTAGACCTCTCAGCGGCCTTTGATTTGGTACATCATAAAACCCTATGTCATCATCTGTTCTCCACGGCTAACTTCTCCCCGAAGGCCTGTGAGTGGATATCTTCTTTTCTCAAAGAAAGAGTGATGAAGGTGTTCTCTGACACCTCCATTGCCAACCCCAGTCCAATCAAATGTGGGGTCTCACAAGGATCCTGCATAGCCCTCACTCTGTACAACCTCTTTACCAGGCCTTTGTTCCAAATCCTTGACGCCCTGGGATGTCAACTATGCAGATGACACCCATGTGCCCATCCCACTGTCGGGTGACTATCCAACTGATATGAACACCCTCAACCTCATCTACTCCACAATTCAATCCTGGATGGCTGAAAACTGGCTAAGTCTCAACAGTGAGAAAACGGACCTCCTGCTAATTCGCTCCCCCGCCCCATTGTGTAAATTGGACAAGCAGTACTATTCAGTCACAATAGACAACATTCCCATCACAGTGTCTCAAGTAATCAAGGCATTGGGCGTCTATCTTGAACCTAGCCTTACCATGGATAGGCAGGTTAATGCCATCGCTTCCTCAGCAGCCTATCTTTCCAAACTGATCAGTGCAGTTAGGCCCTTCTTATCCCGACAGAATTGTATCACCATTGCGAGGGCAGTCATTGGGTCATGGCTGGATTATTGCAATGCCCTCTTTGTTGGAATGTCCCACAAGAATCTGGCTAAACTGCAACTAGCCCAGAACAATGCCCTAAGGGCCGCAACTGGTATTCCACGTAGGGATCACATCTCTGGGGTCAGAAGGCAGGTACACTGGCTACCTGTCAAGGAAAAGATTGTATTTAAAACGCTTGCTCTCACACATAAATATTTCCATGGATTAGCGCCCCTCTACTTAGCTCAAGGGATCATCAAACAGACATCTTCTAGACCTTACAGGTCTGCATATGCCAATGGCATCACTGTTGCTCCCACACGGAGAATGCGTGCTGGGGGGTCCGGCTTACCATCCATGGCCGCTACTTTTTGGAATACCCTCCCAGCCGAAATCAGACTGATCGAATCTCATGCAGCCTCCCGTAAGGCCTTAAAAACTAGGCTTTTTGTATGATTGGCCTTTCCCATCAAGCTTGCATTCTGTATTCTGCCATCTACTGTTCTCATGCTATGTAATGCAACCTTGAACATGTTCTCAAATTTGTTTTCTGTTTGCATTCATATAGCGCTACAAACCCTCAGACATCTGAGCGCTGCTTACCCACGGTGTGTGTGTAACTGTACTAAGCCAATTGTATGAAGCCTTTGTCCTTGGGCCGCTTTTCTGTAACCCTTAAGCAAGCTCTCATACATTTTCTTACAGCGCCTCAATGCCCCTGGGCTGTAGTGTGCTCTACAAATCCAAAAATAAATAAAAAAGAATTGACATGCCTATGAAAGGCCCTGCTAACTACAGAGACGTTTTACATGAGTAATTGAGACAGCCTTGTTAAGGTGCCTTTTGTCATCTGCATTGTGTGCTGTTTATGGTGGTACCTGAATATGAGCAAGGACCCCAGCCAGGTGCCTTTTAAATCAGTTGATCATCGTCGTAATTGGGGCCATTCATCATTCCCGACTAGTGACGCGCAATCTATATATCAGTTAATGAGGTGAATCCTTGTACACAAGAAGAATACAAACCCACGACTACATACTCAACCCGAGAAGATGGAGTAATGAGGCTCAAGCCTCGGTATCCAAAAATCACCGCCGATGGATAAAAGTCTATCAGCAAGAAGAAGAACAAGCGCGTCCTTGCACACGGCGATCAGAACTGCAGAGGGAAAGCGAACGCTGCAAGCAGGCCGGGATTCCCTCGTCTCGGGTGCAGCCCTAGTCCGCGTGCATGGAACAAAGAGGCTAACTTTTTCAATTAATATCTGCAGTAAACTGTAAACGTGCACATGCTGAAAAAAACAAAATATCTCTCAAGTTAACAGGTGGTGTGTGGGTCAATTCCAAAAAAAGCAATGCATCACAATGAATAGCCAACGTAGAACTGGGCACGTGGGTGTTCGTGGCAGGTCACAAAAAAAGCGCTTCGACATCATAGGAGCAACGCGCGCATTGCTATGTTGCCGTGCGCTCACTGCAAACGTATCTGGATGTTTGCCTTTGTACAGACACGTTCCCAAACTAAGGTCATCAGTGTGCGCATGTGCAGTTTGCTCGCAATGGGATGGGTGGCTGTAGTATCCGTTAAGATACACTGCTGCCCATTGGCAGAACCCTGCTGTAAACAAACAGTGTGAAAACCGCGCAGTCCAGGAAGCAGAGAAGGCATGGCCATGGCATGTTCTCCCAGCTGCAGCCTGCTCCAGACGAGGTAGCAGCTGGAGGAAATGACCCTGTACGCTCTGTGATGTCCCGTTTTTTAGTTCTGTGGAGCCCTGTGGGGGAAGAGGGGCAAGGAGCCCATTCCTGCCCCGTGGTGTATAGGCAAATGTGTCCAATTCGAACGTTGGATCATAGGGTGTCCAGGGATTGTCCTGGGGTGGCACGTGCTACCCCTGGAATCTGATTGGTTGGACCTGGGGTGGCCAATCAGATTCTAGGGGTGGCACGTGCTACCCCTGGAATCTGATTTGCCACCCCGGTACCACCCCATTATCCTAAACTATGATCATTAAACTTTAAAAACAGGAATATAAGACATTATAGTAATTGACGTAGATATAAGCAGTGGAGACAAATAGTAAATTAATGCTATTCAGAGGTGTGTGTGTGAGCTCGCTCGTACTTCATGCCAACCCTGCCTAGTTAGTGCCTCACTTGGGCCACACCAGTCAAGAGTCTGGACACACAACTGGGTTGGGTGCACTGGAGACAGTAGGCCTAATTACGATTTCGGTGGTAGCCGCCGGAGTTGTTTTTTTACCGGCGCCCGGAAATTGACAATTACTAGGTCATTACGGCCCTGCCGAGCCCGGTATTTGCCCATTCTTGGGCGCTGGTAAAAAAATGCTCCCCATTCCCATTCGAGCCCCATAAGCCTCAATGCGAATGAGGAGGCCGGATGCACCGACACCATTCAGAATACATCCGGCATGGTCTGCTCGCGGGTGCCGGTCTACCAGGAAGGGGACGGCACCTGCGAGCAGAACTCGTAGTTAACAGCGGTACCGGCAAGCTTACCGGTACTAGTGTTACTGTACTGGCAAATTTGTAATGAGGCCCAGTGTTCACTTTGTCCCCTTAAGCCTGGGATCCTAAAGTGCTGGGTAGCCAATGTTATATGGCTCAAATTTGAGTGCGGATCAGACATTGGACTTTCACTGTACTTTGACTACAGCAAAGATACAGTAGTATCTGGCATTCGATGGTTTCCTCAACAGTTAAGTCTCCTGCAGGGAGCAAAAACCTGTTCACTATCTCATGAAAACAATGGGGCTTCGGGTCTAACTCTTCATTTCCTTTTCAAAATGACCCACTTTAGGGTCTTTGATTCTTGTGGTCCATATATCAACGTCCAGACACATTTCCACCAGATGTGTTTGGGTTAAAAGCTTTACCGAAAAAAATAGTACCTTAAAAACCCTCGGAATATCCTGTTTTTATTACATTGTACTGCCAATGTAGTAACTCTATTCAACAAAGAAACAATCATATGCTTTTACAATGTTCTGTTTTTTTTAGCTTTAACCTTTTATTTCAAGTTACATTGGAAAGATAATGAAAATATAATCATGCAAAATGTAAACAAAATATCTGCATTTGCTATTGAGTGAATTAATCAAATATACAACATTACCACGTTCTGGATGGCATCTCCCTTTGATGAAATATGTCCGGGAACCGGGCTTCCCAGTGGCATCACCTGATAGGTCAAAAGTTCTGTCTCCTCTGTTGTCTAAAGCGTCTGATCTTCGTGCAGGTTTGTATCTGTGGAGGAGTTCACCTGGGTAAGAGTGGAGTACGGCAGCGTTGTGTGTATCAGACTGTGACCCATGCTTTGGAAGCAGACCGCCAGCGGGAAATCTAGGAAGGGTCTCATGGGGAACACTGAGGGCTCGTTGACGAGTGCATGGCTGGCCCAGGCCCATCTCCAGGAGATGGAGACGTCTGCCTGCAGAATATTCTTTCCAGCTAGTCTGCAGGCTATAAACAAGGTGGAGCTTCAGAGTCTGAAGTCTGGCTTTCCAGGTAGGTTAGTCAACTTCTTACCGAGCAGTGACAGCGGGGAGAGTTCGAGAGCACTGGTGTGGGTAGGCCAGGTGACTCTGAGACAGAGTGGACACTTACAGGTATGACTCGAGGACACTCCAATCACAGGAGCATGGAAGCCAGAGATTAAAAGCAAGTGTAAGCAGCTCACTGTGGAGTGGTGGGACGCGGTGAGGCATTATGGCAAATGATTTTCTAAGGCAGATGACGTGGCCACATTTCAACCACAAGATTCACAGACAGTGTGCCATGCTCCTATTCTGGCTGCTGGAGAGGCCTATTTTGGCTGCCTTTTGGACATTTGCCTAACCAGAATCTCTGGTCTTTAGTTCCAAAGGGAGGAGGAGTAACTGACATTGGCCAAGTCAGTCCACTATCTACGGTCAGTAGTAGAACTTTAAACCTCCTTGTTCCAAGAGAACGAAAGAGAAGCTTTAATGGAGTTGAACCTTAACTCTGGAGAGTTGGGCAGGACTGCGGTGTTAAGGGTGGGCAGAAAAAGTACAACTCCCAGTCCTTTCTCAATGTTAAGTTCCCCTTTTCTAATCAGGTGGCAGCAAAAAGCCATGCAAAAGCGTGAAACCCAGAGTTAGCAGAGAGATGTGGATACGACCCAAGCACCTCATGAGTACTAGCTATAGATTTGGTGCTACAATTTAATAGAGACCATCTTTTTGTAAAGACCGCCCTGCGACCAAGCCAGATGTTTTATTTCCGCAGCCGTTTCAGAGGATAACAGCTGGCCGTGTATGCAACAAGGGACCTGGACAGCCTGCTGGGCGTTGCACTCCCCTGGTAAACCTGCCGCCGGCTCTCCTCTACCCCATCGCAAATCCAATGTACTTAGTTCATGCTCCTACTATTCTGAAACCTGAAGTGTAGGTGTGCAAGCACGCGCAAGCAGGCCAACATTCACATTCTGCCCAACAGATTCAGCAGAATAGTAAATTGCCATTCATGCCTTTGCATCCGCTGGGAGTGCACCAGCCCCCGAGGATGCGAAGTCTCTGCATAGTCCAAATGGAGTCTTTATGTGGCATCCCCATCAACCAAGAAATCACACACTATGTGGCCAACTGGGGCCTGTAAAACAGCTAACCATACTCTGCAGAGAAACATCAAGTTCAGCCTGGGTTGCAGGTAGCATCGGTGGTGGTCCTACCACCCACTGTTACGGCGCATAAGGGCATGGCCCTGCACAGGGTACTGCATTTCGATGAAGGTCAGTGTACCCACTGTGACCTCGGACGGACCCAGTACCTTGAAACCACACTTAGAGTAGAAGGGAATGAGGAAGTCTTCACACATTAGCATGGCTCGTCGAGCATAGGGCAGGCACCGAAGGTACTGCAGGTACCGCCACATCAAGATGGAGCCCTTCCCCTGCTGCCGGAAGGTGCGATGTACGGCCAGCACGTGGATGTGCACTGTGGTGCCTTGCGGCTTGTGAAGCGTCAGAGCATCCTAGGGAGCAGACAAACAAAATAGGCATGCAGTGTCGGTCAATTTCCAATTGGTAAGAATGAAATGACCAGTCAGGTATAGGTAGATTCCATCGTAGGAGATTTCATTGA
Source organism: Ambystoma mexicanum (assembly GCF_040938575.1). Classification (NCBI taxonomy): domain Eukaryota; kingdom Metazoa; phylum Chordata; class Amphibia; order Caudata; family Ambystomatidae; genus Ambystoma; species Ambystoma mexicanum. The sequence goes on from NC_090926.1 coordinate 738,483,298, forward strand.
ATTTTGCCGCAAATGTATATGGTGGGCGGGTTAGGGTAATAATACATGTGGGGGCAATATAGGAGTCTCCCCTGCATACATTTGCATTGAAATATCTTAATAATTATTCTTGCGGTACAATCAAATTTGATTCAATGGATTCGATGGAATTACATAGATCCAACCAGTCACATCTCTGTACACAACGCTTATATTACGGTCCATGCTTCTAGCAGTTTTTCTACTTAAATTGACCCTCAATTAAGAAGTTCAAGAGGAATGATCAATGTTTGTGGGGATTAATAGGCATGTTCCTTGGCACTCAGCCCAAACCCTTGAACAGCACATGGAAGAAACAATATCCACATACACAGACAATACTGCAGAGTACGAGAGGTCACTGGCAGAAAATGGAAAAATTGTGTAGGGTAGGAAAACGGGCCTACAACAGTGGATGACAAGATGGCAGAATGTATAGCATTGTGCCACCCTAATGTAAGGATACATGTTAACATCTGGTGGGCCTTGTGTGGCCGCCTCCAAGTTCATGTAAAATATGTTAGAGAGGAGACGATCCTGGACATGCTAATGGGTGAGAAATATTAAAGGTAAGTGCAAGCAGTAGGCTACACAGAATTGAGCAGCAGCCAGGACTAGGTGTTCCGCCAGCACTGTTTTGTGTTGGCTTGGCACAGAACAGTCATGTGGATGGGCACGGGTGAGGTGGAGGCAAGCAGGACCTGTGCAGGTTGGGAGCAGTAAGTTGGAGAGAGACGTGCACCGAACAGTCAGATTTTGAGGGAGTCAGTGAACAAAGGCAGTCCAGAGTGAGGGGGCGGGGGTGTTCTGCATCAGGACTGGTGTCCCAGGGGTATAAGGCCGGGCATTGTGACGCATCTGGAAATGTCCAAGTGAGCAGCCGTGCTGCATGACATTGCTAGGGGGAAAGGTTATAAACCAGGCTCTGACTCCAAATCCCATAAGAAAGGGTAAGAGCTAACCTAGTCTGCCACCTCAGAGGTGAAGGAGGGGAAACTGCAAGGAAAGAACCAAAAGGGAAAGGAAAGAGTCAGGAGTTAAAGCAGGCCGTGAGATGCGAAGGAGGGGAGCCAGATTTCACACCAAATCGCAATATCTAAACCGGCAGGAGAATAAAGAAAGAGGGGGCGGGGCAGTGGTGTAAAATGGGAAATACATATATAGAAAAAACAAATTTAACAGCCTTCTATTGTAGTGGAGAAAGTGAAAAGTAGCAATAGAGGCAAGGTGCCTGCAACCCACAGAAAGGTAAAGGAGGGAAAAACGGGAAAAGTCCCTGAAGGAAAACCCCTCAGGAGGGTGCATTGATAATGAATCCCGGAAGCAGGAACAGGAGAGAGCAGTGCAGCCATGCAAGCCTGACCCCAGCCTAAGCCCAGACATAACCATGTGACACATTGAAGGGAGGCAGTGTGGAGGGCAAGAGGCAAGAACGTATCCTTCACTCTGTTGGCTCCTGGGGCACCAGGTGAGATGGGACGGGTGTGTTCGAGTCTCTTACCTGGTTGAGTTTTTCCTGATCCCAGAGGGAGCCGATTATGAAGGCCACGAGCCGTCCTTCCTCGAACCAGCCCAGGGAGAGTTCTGGACAAAGGTTTAAGAAGTGCCGCACTTGATCCATCTGGAGGGGGCAGTCTCCAGAGACGGAGATGAAAGCTGCAGAGGAAGAGCACGAGCAGTCAGGACTATAACATGCACCTGCACTCTGACATGCATTTATTTCTCTCCCCGCACAGTTTTCTCTGCAATCCTTTGGTCTACTGGCTTCCTCCTTATAGTTTCTTTTGTCACTGTTTCCTACACTGTCTCATGGCTATGCCTTCTGCTAGCATTTGTCATGGCTCTGTGTGTGCTTTTTCTGACTCTCGATGCTTTAATGTGCCCGTGGTTATTTCCCCCACTGTCTCTGTCTGGCACTTGCTGTCTATCTCTAGTTCTGTCTGTTATTGTGTGGACATCTCTATTCTGTCTGCGTATGCATTTCGCGTGTCTCTGTGCTTGGAGGAGGGGGTAATACGTGTGTATTTTTCTGTACCTTCGGTCTGTTGTTCGGGCTAGCTTTGCCTTCATTACTCCCTTTGGTTTGTGCCTTGCTGTGGTTTATTTCACCCGGTGTGAATGGCAAACTTTGTGGATCGATCTGGTAGTGCCTGCACTGCCCTGTGTCAATCTCTTTCTGCTTTGTGCTCTCCCGCGGTTGGTTTCCACTGTTGTCTGGCCTTTCTGATGCTTTGTGGGAGTCTAGCATTGTCCTAGTCCTGTCTTTTTGGCTAGTCTCTCATTTGGCATCTTTCACTGTGCGTATCCTTATAGGATCTCTTGCTGACTGGAACTCTCTTGAATTGTCTGTAGTTGTTTCGCCATGTGTCAGACACTTAGTATGAGCCTGTCTGCTTCCTGTAAGTCTACCATTTTTAGCCTGTGCTTTTGTGAGTGTGTGTGTACATCCCAATGTGCTTGCATATGTCAATGTATATAGAAGTGTGGACATGCACTTGTGTTTCTTTGCCCTCTACATGTAATCATCTCCTATATCGTTCAGTTTCCTTGTTTGCTTCTTGCTGTGTGTGCCCCTGTACAACAGGTGGTGTATTTTTGTATTTACTGGTGGTTGGGAAGTCATTTCAATCAGAAATTACGTACATCGGAACAAGACAGGCGACATAGGGAGTCCCACAGTAGAGGTTGTCGGGGAATGAGTAGAAGGTTGGTGCAGGTGTAAGCCGAATGGATAAGAAAGCCTAGATCTGGATTATGCAACAGACACGAGTAACACACGTAGTACAGGCCCAGTGTCCTAATGAAGAATATTATACAAATGCACACATTTACAGCTGGAACGTATGGGTGGGGTTAAGTGGGAGGAGCCCCTTCATTGTTCAGAAGGTGGTGCTTGAGTCTAGTCTTGAACCGTTCAAGAAACGTGATTGTTTGGTTATCTAGTGGGAGAATGTTTCAAACAGGGAGAGTAAGGAGAAGCCGTGGAAACAGATGGTGGTTAATAATATCTAGTTTTTATATAGCGCTAACTTGCGCTCGCAGGCATCAAAGCGCTGAATAACAGCTGATATCCCATTGTGTGGTACTCAATTTATCAACTTCGAAAGGATGAAAGGCTAAGTTGGCCCTGCCGAGATTCGAACCGGCATCAGCAGGCTACACACAGATGTCAGAGGCGAGCGCTCAGCTCGCTTATTCTGTCTGATCTGACCGGAAGAGGGGCGGTGCACACAGAGGTTAAGGCCACGAGAAGTATTTTACAGTGTTTGAGGGAGAGTACAGGGTGGTGCTGTCAGCAAGGTTTATGGCGCAGGGGGGTGCAGCTAGACCCTGGATGGATTTGAAGGCAAGAATGCATTTCAAGAGCAATTTTGCCTAAAGAGCCAACCAGTACAGTGGTAGCGTGCCAAGGGGGGGGGGATTTTGTTAGTTCGCTGTCCAAGAGGATTCCAAGATTGCAAGACTTGGTTGAAGAAGTGGGGGTCCAGGAGAGAAGGTGGTAGGATATAGGAGAGTGGGAGTGGCATTGGGGACTTGAAGAAAACATGTTTTCCATTTTGGAAGACTTTAGCGTCTGCCAGTGTTTTGCCATCCAGTGATTGGGGTTGGGAGGACCATGGTGATGCTTTGAGAGGTAGCAGGGCTGAAGGATGGGAAAGAGAAGATGATCTGGGTGTCGTTTCATTAGCAAAGAGGTAGTAGTGAAAGCCGAAAAAGGTGATGCGCTGACCCACCGAGGTGGTGTGGAGCTTGAAGAGAAGTGGGCCAAGGCCAGATCCTTGGGAGACAACCACAGGAAGTGGTGTGGGGGAGGAGGTGTCAGAGTCCCAAGAGATGGAAAAGGAGTGACAAGAAGCCACCCATCAAATCCCAGTTTCCTTAAGCCAAGGGAGGAGAGGGTTTGAAGGGGCTAAGGGAAGTCTCCAGTCTCAAAGCCTGTTGATGGATTGAGTAGGATTAGAATGGTGAAGGTGTCTCTTCCTTCACCCTCGCTAGGGTTTCGTCTGTAGTTCCTGCTCTCTGACGGGCTGAGCATGTAGATAACTCATAGGGCCTACATGAAAAGTTTCCACACCCTTTTGTCTGAAATTGCGTTCTTGTGGTTGTATGTGATTAAAATGTGGGACTGGGGACAAAGGTAGGGGTGTGTTTTGCATAGATGTGGGGAAATGGTAAAAGATATTAAATGTATTCGACGTGGCTCTCTGTTTTCTTTTCTCCATACATGCAAGGATAGGAGTGAACCACATTCCTTAGTTGGTCCTGCTCATCTGTTCACTCCCGAGTCAGGCCGCGCTGGGGTACTCAATCACGAGTCGGGGTCCGCCGGGGTACTCGATCCCGAGTCAGGGCCTGCTGGGTTACTTGATCCCGAGTCAGGGCCCGCCGAGGTTCCCAGTACCGAGTCAGGCCCTGATGGGGTACTCAGTCCAGAGTCAGGCCCTGACAGGGTACTCAGTCCAGAGTCAGGCCCCGACGGGGTACTCAGTCCCAAGCCAGGCCCGACAGAGTACTCACTCCTGAGTCGGGCCGCTGGGGAATGGGATTCATGTAAGCCCTGAGCACAAGACTAATGTTACCTTCCTGTGCCAGGTGGTTGCAATCCAGCTGTACCGCTCGCATGACACTTGAGGTTTACCCCCTCTCCTCCTAAGGGACCACATAGAGTGTGTGATGGAGTAACACCACTACAGGGGCGACATCGATTTTTTTGAAGAGTTCAACCCAGTTGGTGCCACTCAATCTCCTTACCCCAGGGCCAAAGTTGCGGTTGGGGCGGTAGATCTATAGCAGCGCAGGGCTGCAAAAATGAGTATGAGTGTCACTTCTGTGAGTTTAGTCCCAATGCACACTATCGGAAGCATTTCTATTCATTTCCTTTCTGTGTTTTTGTATGTTGCTTACATAACCTTTTCCAGCCATGTATGAGCTTTGGACGGCGATGGTTCTAATTAATTAAAAACAGCATTAATCTCTCTAAAGTGTGGCTCTTATGAGTGCCTTGCCTGTTTGCCCATGAGCAGGTGTCCCTGTCATCCAATCGCAGCCCACGTTTGAGACCCTCACAGTGGGCGCGCAGAGCTGCGTACATCCAGAAGAGCAGGTGACTCGAGGACGGCCATTCAGTGAGGTGCATCCCCTGAAGGTGGCACGCGGAGCTGGCCTGACCCAGGGGCCTTCACAGAAAGAGTGCAATAACACACCCAACAGCTGGTGTAGGATTGTGTTGTAAGAGTGGCGTGCAAACCACAAACGTCCTATCGCCATAAGGTTGTGTTTTTTCTTCTAACAGGACCACAGAGATATATAGATGAGAGTTGTATGTGCTGGGTGTTGTAGGCTTAGAGCAGTAGAAACCTTCAACTCGGTATGTCCGGGGTTTATACAGGCAAGAGCCTGCAGAGCTGGCTACTATATTGCACTTGTGCTAATGTGCATAACCACAATGCTTTGCTCGTGTGGCTCTGAACTGTTGGTGAACTTGACCTGATAGCTACTGGGTGGTTCTGAAGAAAGACTCAAGTGGAGGGTACACGCTGGTGAACGGTGTCACCCCACTTTTTTCAGAGAGCAGGCACCTTGTTATGCTCATTTCTGGTGGCACCACATTCAATTGGTATGTTAATGAGTTCCCCCACTTTTTCTTTAGTACTTGACACCTGGTTCTGCTGCATGTGTGACTTGGCTCAAATGGCGTATTCCACTTTAGTATGATATATGTCATGTAATGTATATCGCGCCTGTACACAAGTGGTTCTGGGTGCGACAACACAAGGAAGGGGAAGAGTAAGGGGAACAAAACAAACGATATTACTAGGCCGTGTATCATTCAGATCGTGACAGGGGAAGGGAGAGGAGAAGTGCCAGGGGAGGGAAAGGGAGAGTGCCAAACAAATCTCAAGTAAGTGTCGCCAGTGGTGGACGGGGGGCCGGTTCTAAGTAAGTGCAAAGAGGCAGGGGACTGAAGGGTTGCAGATACAGTCCCTTGTGCGCAGTTATCCCGGCGGCAGTGCATGGTCGTAAAGCAGCCTGGTCCCCATAAGGTTCAGAGGGAGGCCAGGTAACCAGTTAGTGCAGCAGACAGGAACATCAGCAGGGGAAAGAGAGAAAGCAGAAACGAAAAGGAAAGCCTTGAGTTGTTCCTGCTCAAGTTTGAGAGAGGCAGGGAGGCTGTTCCAGAGGGAGGCACCAGCTGAGGAGTGAGATCTACCCCCCACTCTCTGCTTGGAGAAGTATCTGACCCTCACGTAGTATAGGAAACAGAGCTCTAGCTGGGTAGTGAATGATTGGGGTAGTGATGTGCAGCCAGCCCTGTTTCTTGTCCCGGGCAAAGCGGGCGATTGCCCAGGGCGCAAAGCTAAATGGCTCAGGAGGAGGACACAGGAAGGAGCCCACCCAGAAAGCTGTCTCTGATCTTGCCGGAGAAAAGATTAAGCAGCCCGCTGTGCCTGTGGGTGCTCCTCTGAGATGTTCGGCTGGCTGCTATCTTCTAACTTGTAGATGACTGCGATGCGTTCCGAATATGCAAACAAAGGAACGCATACTCCAAACACAGCATGTAAGATGCTCTGGTGTCACACACCCTGTGTCCCTCATTCTTTGTGTTGACAGCTTTTCAAGTGGGGCAGTATGCGCTTAACATTTCAGTGTTAAGAACTGAACATGGGGCATTTTTATTCACTAGGCCAGCACAAGTATCAGCTGACCAAACCTATACATTCTTCAAAGAGAATTAACATGCCACAGAGAAAGGTTTTAGACTATTTTCTTTATTTTCGTGTCTATTTATTTGGCACACCAAATGTTGTTTTTTTGAATATTACTTTTTTGTTTTACATGGCGCATCCCTGGGAAGGTTAACTGTCATTTTCTTGTTTAAGTATTCCAGTGACTGCTTTGGGACATGGACTAAATTCATCAACTCAGCATTAAAGGTCTTTTAATTTTCTAAACAAGCCAACCACAGCCTAGCGTGAACACCGGATGGCACCTCAATGTCACTTGGCACCTTTATTAGGAAAGTAGAGTTCATTGTGTGCCACCATGCAGATAGTAGCCCAAGGCAAATCAATGCAGTGATATGTTTGCAGCAATGTTTTGTGTGCTGCACAAGCCACCAACCTGTTGCTTAATGGCGCCTATATGGCTCATATATGACACTGTCAACTCTCTTCTGCCTTTGACACTGTCAACCACGCCATCCTGCTGAACCATCTCTGTGATAACCTGGGTATCACTGGTCAGGCTCTGGCGTGGTTGACTTCTTTCCTCCCCGACCGACCCTCCCAGGTCCAACTTGGGTCCTTTCCCTCCGATTTCTTTTTCTCTACCTGTGGTGTCCCCCAGAGATCCAACCTCTCTCCCTGGCTGTTCAATCAATACCTGGCACTCCTTGCCCACCACATCGCCGCTCCCTGCCCCAATTTTCAGTGTTATGCGGATGATACCCTGCTCATTTTCAGGCTACCCTCGGCCTCCTCTTCTCTGACTGTCTGTCTGCTATCCAGGAGTGGTGTGCCGCCAATGACCTCTGCCTAAATGCCAGTAAGACTGAAATTCTACTCATCAGCACACCCACTCCCTCCTTCCCTGTGGCTCTCTGGCCGGCCTCTCTTGACCCTCTTCCTGCTCCCATCTGCAAGGCAAAAAACCTCGGGGTAATCTTTGACTCCACACTCTCCTTCTCTCCTCACATCTCTGACGTCTATAAGAAGTCACACTACCAGCTGCACCTCCTCAGAGGTATTCTTCCTTTCCTCTCCTTCCCCCAGAAGCTCACCATCTCCAGAGACCTGGTTCTCTCTAGGCTTGACTATTGTAACAGCCTCTATCTAAATCTGCCTGCCTCTACTCTCCGCCCTCTGCACCTTATCCAGGACAGGAGTGCGAGACTTGACCTTGGCCTTAAGCCCAGGGATCGTATCTCTCCAGGACTGAAATCTCTGCACTGGTTCCCAGTGGCTGCGAGGATTAAGTTCAAAACCCTCTGCATTGTCCACGAGGCCTTCTGTGGTCGGGGGCCGAAATACCTTCAACTCGCTCTTCCTAAATATCTTCCTTCTCGAGCTCTTCGCTCATCCGCCTCCAACTCCCTCAGGGTCCGTCGCTTCTCCAAGCAACGAGTTGGTGGTAGATCTCTCTCTTCTGCTGCAGCCTCCCTCTGGAACAGCCTTTCTGCCTCCCTGAAACTTGAGGAGAACCATCTCCGGTTCCGGAAGCACCTCAAAACCTTCCTCTTTGCTTCTGCTTTCCCTCCCCCTCTCCCCTGCTGAATTCCTGGCTGAAATTGCACCGGTTACCTGGCCACCCTTTCTGATCTCGGGCCCAGGCCCCGCCAGTTGCCCACCTGCACTACCTCCCTAGCAACCCCTGCACCTGGGGACGGTTTTCTGTATCCATACAGTCCCCCTACCAGCACTTATGTCTGCACTTCCTTGCACTTACCACCAGCTGGTTGTTTTATTTATCTTATTTATTCTACTATCACATGTACTGCACTTGCCCCGCTCCCTTACCCGTCACACTCTTCCTTTTTCCCCTTCCCCTGCACTTGCGCGATCTGAATAACACCTGGCCTAGTAAGATTGTTGTCTGTCTTCCCTCTGTTCCCACTCCCTGCCTCGTCGCGCCTTGAAACACTTGTGTATAGGGGCGTTATAAATGCCATATCATATCATGTAACAGCACATATACCTATTTTTGTCTGTTGTGTCCACTGTCCATACAATAGCACACTGGAATGTTTTGTGTATGTTGCTCTGACGAGCATGTCAAACTGTGCCCACACTTAACACATAAAGCAATCAAAGAAGTTGCCTCAAATTGTACCTCTACTAGGCCAAGCACCCTTTAACACTGCCACACCACGAATTTCACTAGCTGCAGGCCAGCACTAATAAGAGATGCTAATATCAGTTCTTTTGGGTAGAGCATGGGCGGTTCCATGTCATCTTTATAACTAATTACTAAATAATTAAAACTTTTTTGGTGAAAGAAAAATAACGAAAAATGTCAATTTTAGTTCTACTTTTTAATTTGGCCCCCGTCCCAAGCCCCCCGTTTCCCCAGCTTTTTTACCCCTCCCTTATCCCGCCCTGCTTTTTAATCCCTTACCCCATCCCCATATATACTTTTAACCAAAAAACTGACAATTTTTTCGTTATTTATTTTTCACTGAAAATGTCATTTGTTATTTATCTTTCGTTATTAACACTGTATACCAACATGGGCCTGCCCTTTTATGCCGAAATAACCCCTGAGACCTGCCTAATAGTGAGGAGGTAGTGGCTGAGGAACTGTGGACCCTTAACCATGCATTAGAATCTGGTTTTGTTTAAAACGCTTCATCAGCTTATTACTGGTCAGGCTAACGTTTGTAAGAGATACAACCCTTTCTGTGTAGTCTTTCTTCACATTGTTTATTGGGTCTCTCTTGTGTGGTATCGTGACCTGTCTGTAGATCTAATTCCCTAAAGATGTTTCTGTATTGGGGGTTGGGCTTGCTCACACTGAGACCCAGCCCTTCCTCATCTAAAATTCTTCAGACCCAAGAAGCAAAAGACTCGCTTCCAAAAACTTAAGCTGTCCAAATGAACATGTATATAGGTCATGATTACAAACTTAAGGGATGCATTTTTCTCCCTGAGTACCAAGTCGGCTAGAAACTTTCCTACGTGCAGCAAATATGTGATAGAGGTTAGCCAGGCCTGTTATTCCTGACAGTTTGGCCCCCTGTCCCCAAGTAGGTTAGGGTGACGTGTGCAGAGCATCCTGCATTATCAGGCTCGCGAAGCTTAGTTCCCCTTCGGAGCACTTACCTTCCCGTTCAATCTCGAAGACGCTGATGGCATCTTCTGGCGTGAGGCAGCGGAACTCGCTGGCCGGCAGGGTGTGCCTCCGCTGGCGGCCTGGGGAGCTGGCTGAGCAGCGCAGCTGGGTGGGCTTCAGGAAGGGGAGCGCGCTCAGCACTGACATCTTTCCGAACTCAGGGGGCGCTGGCGGGCAGCTATTTCCTGCGTGCGGAAGAAGATACCGGGCCTTCCTTCAATTCTTTTCTTGAAGCACGTCCCTGGACTTCCCCACCTGGTCTGATTCCTCAGTGTTCGATAAGGAGACCTGCTGGGAAACGGGAGAGCATTGAGAGGAACCGCTTATATATGCCAGCTCACATGCACAACACACATACACCTCTACCCCTTAAGCGCTGCGTGCACTTGCACGCCTTACTTAATAATCGCCACTGCTGCAATTAACATAATATAATAGACGGGCCTCCCATGCGCCCATCCCTAAAGAGCACAACCCCTCTGTACGCCTGATTCATCACTCATGGCTCATCGCCCCATTTGGCGCCCTGCTGCTGCAATTAAAAATTGAAATAGATGGATAAACGCCCATTCATTTCAGAACTGGCAAACCCACGGATAAACACACGAAGGGCAGCGGGACACGCAGCTGCAAGAGGTGAAGAACCATGATGACCGTCCAGCGCTTAAGTGCTTATGCGAGAGGCTGCTCGTCATCTGTGTGTCTACGGTTATGTTGTCAGAAATAATCTAAACACATAGAAATTTCCTGCCTGCTTTTTACTGCACACCCACACTACTGCTCCCGTGTTTACGCAATACTTCTGTCCCCCTATGTCTTTGCCAACCCACCTAGAGGGTCCCAAAGTCTTGTCTTCAAAAGGTATAACCGCCATGTAAATAAGTCGCATTTCGATTTGCTTCATGCACATTATTTTGGGGGGATATTTGAAAAATGTAGATTTTGCACTTGAGGATCACAGTTGGATGCACCTAGCACTACTCGTTCTCCTCTCTATTGGAGCGAATCACCGGCGACCTTACAGCTATCCGACGTCCGTAGGCGGAAATTATCTTCCTCCCGGTGTCCAGTGCTAACCCCACTCTCCCATCACCCATCTCCTTCCCCCTGATCTCCCCATTCCTTTACCCAAGGCTTCTCTTAAGTTGCGAAATAAAACTCCAGTATGTCATTATTGCCACCTTCGCCATGACCAACCTTCAAAAGGACGATCAACCCCTACCTCACAGACCTCTCGGCTAAAACTCTGATCACTACCCTCTTGCTCATCAGCAAAGTGGTGTAGTGTTCGGGCCTAGTTCTTGGTCCTCCCCTCTATTCCACCTCTCCCCTAAGCCAAGTTCTCAATGATGCTGCCTCTACAGCTTATCTAGAAGGCCCACCTCCACACATCAACACTAGGCCGGATGGCGCTCCATGCAAAGTCATGCTCTTATGGTCCAAGTCTTCAAATCTGTGGTCCTGTTAAATGGCTGACTGAATCCCTCTCTATTCACTCTCGAGGACTTTACGTGTTTTCCTCTCATTCATTTCTGCCCCCTCTTGTCTTCTCCAGCTTCTTCTCTGTACTTTCCCCGTCCATTAAAGACTCCCCCACCCCCAGACATCAATGCCAGCCAGTCCATCAGTGGAAGTGTTCAAGACCCGACTCAAGCTTCACCTGCCAGCCAGTGAAGGGTCATCTCCATGTCCCCCTCCCCGACAACCCCCATGCTGCATAACATTATACACTTATCGAAAGTGTTCAAATGTAGATCCTGACGTATCCTATTTTGGTCGGTTACATTGCCACAGTCGCCAGTCTCAGTATACTACCCCTCCATCACCTGGTTTAGTCTCATTCACGCAAGCAGCCTGTATTGTACAAGCACTCTAACCAGGCACTGCCTCTGCCATCTATTATATATCCCATGTACGTCACATCAGTTAGCAATGACATCCTTATTGAATAATACATACAAATAACGACTTGTCTTTTGAAAAATCAGGATTTACTTCTTGTAGAAATGTTAGTGCCCCCAGTAAGCTCTCCCTTTGGGCACACAATTCCAAAGAGAGCCCCCAGAACTGGATAGCATTCAAGATGTGACCGTCAGAACTGGACATAATCCCTGCTAGAGGACCTCATCTGTGTTTATAAAAAGTGTGTGGTCAATCATGTATCGTAGTCGTATCGATGGGGAAGCAGAGCATTAGGTGTTCTGACATATGATGTTTTCGAGAGGAGACTTAGAGAATGTAACACACTCTACCCAACAGAAGAGGGTAGGACTTGGGTGAAGTGAACAATGAAGTCTAGACATTGCACTGAGTTCAGTGAAGAGGTGCAAGTGCACCTCTAGGGAAGATTTCCAGGGATAATGATTGCAGATGGCCTGATGGCAGCGGGAGGAAAATGTTTCCAATCTCAGAAACCAGGCAGGAAAAAGGTCTGTTTTGCCATTACTCTAGTCTCCAAAGAGTAATAACCTAAAGTATGCAGCTGTGTGTGTGATTGTTACGGAGTGTATTTCTGCCCTGATTTGGGGTTTTCTCTGTAAGCATTATAGTCTTGATAGAGGGTCAGAACTGTTAGCGAGGAGTGATATCTTGAATTAGACCCATCGGGTCCACAGAGGTCAATGGAAGGAAATGCAGATGTGTTCCATAGATGCTTTGAGCGGGGGAGTGATGCATGAAATCTCCGGTGGCAGGGAATAGTCCAATAGGAAAGCTGTTACCGCCATCGACACAAAAGATTACACGTTATTGGACCACCATCCAAGCGCCTACAGGATTCATTTGGGATTTCACTTTGTGGGCTGTGTGAAGCTGGAAGGCAACTTTTGTCAATGTGGATTCACGATCCTAAAGGATGAGAAGATCATCCTGCTGAAAGTAGCAGGGTTTTGAAGAAGAGATTTGTGAAGAACTTCACACAGAGGATGTATGTTTTGAATGCTAAAAGGTGTTCATTGGGATGAAGAAGAATATAGTCTTGGCTCAGAGTTCCTCCACCGTTTGAGCGCAAGTCAAGTTTTCATTTTGGTGATGACATCACCGGTGGGACCTTCAATGGAATTGGGTATCATTTGCATGTTGGCGGTGAATATCCCATAGCAGAACACTCATCGTTTTCTATAGCTTGGAAAGTGTAAGATTAATATGATACAGACTTGTGGTATGCAGCCTTGGGCGATACAATGCTCTAATTTCTGTGAGTATAGAACTTCCAGGATGGACTGACTCATTTAATTGGTTGATTTAAAATACGAAGAATTGGAATCTTCCAATTCGAAAGGAAGAAACTATGTCCAATATCACTTAGTCGTATAGATAAACCATCACACAGTGTCACCTTTGTCCCTGATACACAATCTCTCATTGCTACATATCCACCTAAATCATGTCTGGCGATAACCAAGACGATTCTTGCGTACTTCCTGGAGTTGAGTGGCTACAGATTTTTTGATAATCTTTGCAAACAATGGGTATTTACTGATAGGCCTCTGATTGGTGAACTCAGCGGTATCAAGTTACAGCATTTTTCAGGATATGGTAACTTTGGTAATTTTCTAAGGGTAAAGAAAGTTCTCAGGGAGAGGGAGAGAGGAAAATGTTGGATATGGGTTGGATTTAGCAGCAAGTGAGAATCTATTAACTAACTTGCAAGGAGTATGGTCATGAACAAAGAAGAGTCAGAGGAGTTTACGTAAACATCAGGGTTCACATTTCTGGAGCGGGAGAGCAGGGTCATTTCAGGATGAGGCGATGGTAGGTTGAGTGTTTTGAATTTATGTAAAGAAATATTTGGAGAGGCTCGAAGCAATTTCCGTGGAGTGAATGGTAATCTGTTGGGGACAAAAAGGGGTTGTCGAATGAAGGACCTGTTCCTGAAATCATTTCACTTTAGTATCAAGGATGAAGTCTTAGTGACCCTTTTTACCGTTCACCGCGCAATGAGTTTGGATGAAGTTTGGAAATAATGCCACCTCTTTACTAGCTACCACACTCACCTTTTGCTTCGAGTTCAGATTGATCCTGTGACTACCAGGGAGGGGTTGGGAGCTAAGATTGAGTTGGTGGCATGAAGTTGCTAAAAATGTGGTGTTGGAAGAGGTCGATGGAGTCTTCCTCATCACAGAAGGGTTAAAATCTGAGGTTGGAAAAGGTTTTGAATCTGTAAAGCTAAATCACTGTTGGAGTGATGATGAGACACGGATCGGGTGGGTGTACTTGTTGGTGATGGGTGACATGACTGCTGGTCACAAGGAAGGTGATGATTATCTGAATGACCCAGCCCAGGGCAAGAACGGAGCCAAGTTCTGGTGATACAATGAATACGGCAAGGGTGTTATCTTGATGTGTGATGGGCAAGTGTTCATTAGAGTGGTTCTCAACGGGTGTGGGGGATGCAAAAAAGAGAAGGGTGGACATGATGGCAGGTGAAGAGGCATGAATGAAACTGAAGGTGGCTGAAAATCCACCAACCGTTTTTGTCGAAGCTGCAAAAAGGACAGACACAGCAAAGGGATTTGAGTTCACTTTATTTCTCATATAAGTCCATCATTTCTGTTTCTAAATTCAGGCATTTAGCAACAGATGCTGGAAGTCCTCTCCGGTGCTGCAAGAAACTAAAGATGTGCATGTTCCTCCATGGCTAATTCCTATGGTTGACTGGTTTCTGGGTCTATGAGAAAGCCAAGATCTCTTTCAAGATGGGCACCATGCTATATAAATATACCACGCACTGTGCCAAGTATAGATAACGCTAACACAAACACATCCTTCCTGCTACTAATACCTCGCCCTTTGTACTTCAGTATTACTTGTGTTCTCCCCATGACCTTGCCACTAGAGTTTATTTCGTATAATAACCGTACTGTCCCTCACCTGTTGCAACCTTTAAGACCACCTCACCCGCCCTATATGCTCGGTGGGGCCATACTCTGCACTTAGATGCATTCATCTTACACTGCAGCCTCTTAGGCGACCCACCCGGCTTCACTAAATCCTTCTTCATGTTTTCTACTCCCTCTAAAGCAGGAGTCTGCAACCTGCGACTGTCCAAATGTTTTGCACTACCACCCTCATGATCTCTTACAATTGATGCGCCAGGCTGGAGCTGATGGGAGTTGTTGCAGTACGAAACATCTGGAGAGCCAACAATCGCAGACCCCCTTCTCTATTATATCAGCCCTGCTACATCTTTGTTTCATCTGCAAATGCACAGACCATTTAGAACTGCAGTAATGTAACCTCACTTCCATTTCAATTAAAGCAATGTTTATTGAGACATTCACAAGTGGATCCTCACACCACAATAAGCAATATAATAACAAACTATGAAGTTTCAGACTACAGTTATAATGTTTAGTACATTCGCTGTCCTTAGTGTGACGTGGAATCCAAAGAACATTAGTCAGACATCTATCGTTCAACAAGATTTATTATCTTGGTCAGGATGGAGGGAATGAGCACAAATAGGAAATAGGCGTTTTTAGCTAAAACACAATAAGGGAAACTTAGACAAACTTTTTTAGTTTCTAGTTACTCACAATGGTACACGGGCCTAACTACAGGATCACCAGTCCCTCCAGGATTCCCTAATCTAAAGTACAGTATTAGGGATAAAGTACCCAGCTCACTTCTTGGCTCAAACATACAATCCAAAGATATAGCGCCTAACTCACCTCCTGGCTTTGCAGCCTCGGATACATGGGTAGCAGTTCCCTTCCTGACTTTGCCTACAGCAGGTACTTCTCCCCCCTTTTCCTTGCAGTATGTGTCAGGCCTTGATATTCTCACCCTCCAGCCACTGTTCACCTCCTGAGTCAACGTCTCCTACCACTAATTTATCTGGCTATTGACAGCATGTGAGGGATATCTCTCTGCAGGATCTTTTGTTTGTCTCGTGGTCTGGTCCAACCTAGTGCCTGATATGCAGGCATTAGAATGCGCTCTGATTTCTTTTTTTTAAACATTTTTATTTTTAGCAAACGGTTTACAAGTGAAACCTTTCAGCTTTTACAACAGTTACAATTAATCCATAAAAAAAAAGTTCAAGAAAAGAAAAAAAGAACAAAAGTCAAGGATTAGTTGCATTTCTGCCGTCACTGACTCAATCAACTTTGTGTAAGATAATGAAGTCCTTCCATCCGGATGTAAGTTCCTTTCTGGCTTCGATGTTCCGGAAGATAGCTCAGACAAACTCTAGCAAGGCGTATGTAAGAGAAGGTTTAGAGCCCTGCATCAACTGGAGCCAAATATCCTTCTCTGTTAATGTTCAATTACCAACAAAGAATGTCTTTATTAAATTAGATCGAATATTATCGACTCCTGGACAAATCATGACCAGATGGTACAAGGATTCTGACGTGTGACTACACGATCTGCAGTTATAGTCTCTGAGTGCCTTGGATTTCCTAGCCTTGAGTACTTCCTTTGTAGTTAATAGATTCAAACGTACTCTTAAAAACTGTTGCTGAGATCCGCTGGGAATCAGCTCAGATATGGTAGGGTTGTTCCTCGCCTTTTCACCTCTGAGCAGTGCTTCACATACTGTTTCAACCCCATAACTGAGTCCAGAGTGTCTATCCAGTCTTGATCGTAGAGCGGTCATTTTACTTGCTCGTGATTTTCCTTAAATAATTTCTCTGTTAGGCCTGTCAGTGCTAACATTCCTTTGCATTTGTCACTCCATTCCACCAATGTAGGTCCCCTTTTCTCTAAACGTGCCTGACCAAGTATAGTAAAGCCTCCTTCATATGGAGGTAGTAGGCACTTTCAAAAAAAGGAGAGGCTCTTTCAGAATGTTACGGTGAGCAAGGATGTTAAACCCAGCTCCTTTCTAATCACTGCAACTGGCGTTGAATTTGGCAAGGAAAGAACATATCTCCATAAGTGACCCTCTACGATCGGCCACACTTTCCAGGTTAGTGATATTGATGCTTTTGCCCCTTAGGTCGAGATGGAGATAACTTTTATTCGGTAGAACGTGATTATTGGCCCAATCGAGAATTTGCAATAGCGAAAGCTCATGATTTTGGCCAGGGCTGCCAATATTTTTGCTTTCCTTCTCAGGTTTGCCTCTCTAGGAGCATTGACAGAGCTGTTGTTTATTAGGATTCCCAAGTAACTCATCTCAGTAATCTCGACGATCTTTGATCCATTTATGTACCATCCAAAGGCTTAGTTTTCCTTCTTGCTGTTCTGCAAAATGTTAAGACTCCCGATTTGGAGGCATTGATCCAGAGGTCGTTTGCAGATAGATAAGTAGCCAGGGCGTCCAACTGCCACTGGAGTCCAATTGGTTTTTCATCTAATAGGACTACGTCATCCTCATACAGGAGTCTATTTACTGGTCTTCCAGATATACAAGATGGAACGAACCTGATGTTCTTGAATGCTTCTTCCATGTCAGATGTATACAGGTTAAAAATCGATGGTGCTAAGTAACATCCTTGTTTGAGGCCGATTGTAGAGCTAATTGGGTCCGTTAGGTCACCCAGCCTGTTCATCCTTACACGAATGGACGTATCTGTGTGAAGGGCTTGTGTAGCTACACGTAAGTCAGTGGGACAACCCCAAGAACATATGTCAGACCACAGAATTTGTCGATTGACTGAATCGAAGGCCTGCGTTAGATCCACTGAGGCCAAGTACAGCTCTTTAATGTTCTTTAATGTAGTTCTTGTTTTTAAAAACTTGATCACAAATAGGTTCAAAGCCGTTCCGATTCCTTTTTCGAAACCAGCTTGCCATCGATCGCAGTGGTTCGTTGTCTTGTTCCAAACAGTAAGGTGTTTTAGGACGAGGGCAGCAAATACTTTTCCAATAACATCAAGAAGGGAGATAGGCCTATAGTTGGTTGGTAATGACCTATCGCGCCCTTCTTGAAGATCATAACCACAATTGAGGTTGTCCAGGAAGGTGGTATTTTCCGCTTCAGCTTTACTAGGATCTGCAGCTCGAAGATGAAATTCGCCCATTCTTCAGGGTTTTTCTTTAGAATAATATTTGTGAGCCAGTCTGGTCCAGCCACCCTTCATGTACTTGAGTTCTTGATTATGTCTAGAATATCTTACTTTTCAGTCTCGAAAGACCATGAGGGTGAATTCAACTCTTGACCATGCTCTGCTATTGCACCACTGAAGAGAGTACTGAAGTGTGTTATCCAAGCTCCTGCTGAGATGGGATTTGCTAATAAGGATTGCTGGGGGGCATCCAGTGAGTTGATTTTATTGAGTTGATTTCTATTTCCCCGGTGTGGGAACGCTGGCAATTGTTTCTCAATTCCATAAGTCTCACGCCTCTTTCTAAGTGTGACGTTCTGGCTCACAAGCACATCCTCAGAGAACCACAGCCATAGTATTAGAACTCATCACCCCGTTGATTGAAGTTGCCTTGGGGCATTGATGTTGAGAATGCGTGCTGGGGGCTGCAGCTTCCCATCCATGGCTGGTACTTTTTGGAATACCCTCCATGCCGAAATCAGACTGATCGAATCTCATGCAGCCTTCCGTAAGGCCTTAAAAACTAGGCTTTTTGTATGATTGGCCTTTCCCATCAAGCTTATATTCTGTATTCTGCCATCTACTGTTCTCATGCTATGTAATGCAACTTTGAACATGTTCTCAAATTTGATTTCTTTTTGCATTTATGTAGCGCTACAATCCCTCAGGCATCTGAGCGCTGCTTACCCACGGTGTGTGTGTAACTGTACTAAGCCAATTGTATGAAGCCTTTGTCCTTGGGCCGCTTTTCTGTAACCCTTAAGCAAGCTCTCGTACATTTTCTTACAGCGCCTCAATGCCCCTGGGCTGTAGTGCGCTCTACAAATCCAAAAATAAATAAAAAAGAATTGACTAAATAGTCATGCCTATGAAAGGCCCTGCTAACTACAGGGACGTTTTACATGAGTAATTGAGACAGCCTTGTTAAGGTGCCTTTTGTCATCTGCATTGTGTGCTGTTTATGGTGGCCCTGAATATGAGCAAGGACCCCAGCCAGGTGCCTTTTAAATCAGTTGATCATCGTCGTAATTGGGGCCATTCATCATTCCCGACTAGTGACGCGCAATCTATATATCAGTTAATGAGGTGAATCCTCGCACAAGAAGAATACAAACCCACCACTACATACTCAACCCAAGAAGATGGAGTAATGAGGCTCAAGCCTCGGTATCCAAAAATCACCGCCGATGGATAAAAGTCTATCAGCAAGAAGAAGAACAAGCGCGTCCTTGCACACGGCGATCAGAACTGCAGAGGGAAAGCGAACGCTGCAAGCAGGCGGGGATTCCCTCGTCTCGAGTGCAGCCCTAGTCCGCGTGCATGGAACCAAGAGGCTAACTTTTTCAATTAATATCTGCAGTAAACTGTAAACGTGTACATGCTGAAAAAAACAAAATATCTCTCAAGTTAATAGGTGGTGTGTGGGTCAATTCCAAAAAAAGCAATACATCACAATGAATAGCCAACGTAGAACTGGGTACGTGGGTGTTGGTGGCAGGTCACAAAAAAAGCGCTTCGACATCATAGGAGCAAAGCGCGCATTGCGATGTTGCCGTGCGCTCACTGCAAACGTATCTGGATGTTTGCCTTTGTACAGACACGTTCCCAAACTAAGGTCATCAGTGTGCGCATGTGAAGTTTGCTCGCAATGGGATGGGTGGCTGTAGTATCCGTTAAGATACACTGCTGCCCATTGGCAGAACCCTGCTGTAAACAAACAGTGTGAAAACCGCGCAGTCCAGGAATCAGAGAAGGCGTGGCCATGGCATGTTCTCCCAGCTGCGGCCTGCTCCAGACGAGGTAGCAGCTGGAGGAAATGACCCTGTACACTCTGCGATGTCCTGTTTTTCGGTTTTGTGGAGCACTGTGGGGGCAGGGAGCCCATTCCTGCCCCGTGGTGTATAGGCGAATGTGTCCAATTCGAAGGTTGGATCATGGGGTGTCCAGGGATTGGCCTGGGGTGCCACGTGCTACCCCTGGAATCTGATTGGTTGCACCTGAGGTGGCCAATCAGATTCCAGGGGTGGCACGTGCTACCCCTGGAATCTGATTATCCACCCCAGTACTACCCCATTATCCTAAACTATGATAATTAAACTTTAAGAGCAGGAATATAAGACATTATAGTAATTAAAGTAGATATAAGCAGTGGAGACAAATAGTAAATTAATGCTATTCAGAGGTGTGTGTGCAAGCTCGCTCGTACTTCATGCCAACCCTGCCTAGTTAGTGCCTCACTTGGGCCACACCAGTCAAGAGTGTGGACACACAACTGGGTTGGGTGCACTGGAGCCAATGGGCCTAATTACGACTTCGCCGGTAGCCGCCGGAATAGTTTTTTTACTGGCGCCCGGAAATGGACAATTACTGGGTCATTACGGCCCTGCCGAACCCGGTATTTGCCCATTCCTGGGCGCCAGTAAAAAATGCTCCCCATTCCCATTCGAGCCCCATAAGGCTCAATGCGAATGGGGAGGCCGGATGCACCGGCACCATTCAGAATACATCCGGCATGGTCTGCTCGCGGGTGCCGGTCTACCAGGAAGGGGACGGCACCTGCGAGCAGAACTCGTAGTTAACAGCGGTACCGGCAAGCTTACCGGTACTAGTGTTACTATACTGACAAATTTGTAATGAGGCCCAGTGTTCACTTTGGCCCCTTAAGCCTGGGGTCCTAAAGTGCTGGGTAGCCAATGTTATAAGGCTCACATTTGAGTGCGGATCAGACATTGGACTTTCACTGTACTTTGACTACAACAAAGATACAGAAGTATCTGGCATTCAATGGTTTCCTCAACAGTTAAGTCTCCTGCAGGGAGCAAAAACCTGTTCACTATCTCATGGAAACAATGGGACTTCGGGTCTAACTCTTCATTTCCTTTTCAAAATGACCCACTCTAGGGTCTTTGATTCTTGTGGTCCATATATCAACGTCCAGACATATTTCCACCAGATGTTTTTGGGTTAAAAGCTTTACCGAAAAAAATAGCTCACAAACCCTCGGAATATCCTGTTTTTATTACATTGTACTGCCAATGTAGTAACTCTATTCAACAAAGAAACAATCATATGCTTTTACAATGTTCTGTTTTTTTTTTAGCTTTAACCTTTTATTTCACTTTACATTGGAAAGATAATGAAAATATAATCATGCAAAATGTAAACAAAATATCTGCATTTGCTATTGAGTGAATTAATCAAATATGTAACATGGCCATGTTCTGGATGGCATCTCCCTTTGATGAAATATGTCCGGGAACCGGGCTTCCCAGTGGCATCTCCTGATAGGTCAAAAGTTCTGTCTCCTCTGTTGTCTAAAGAGTCTGATCTTCGTGCAGGTTTGTATCTGTGGAGGAGTTCACCTGGGTAAGAATGGAGTACGGCAGCGTTGTGTGTATCAGATTGTGACCCATGCTTTGGAAGCAGACCGCCAGCGGGAAATCTAGGAAGGGTCTCATGGGGAACACTGAGGGCTCGTTGACGAGAGCATGGCTGGCCCAGGCCCATCTCCAGGAGATGGAGACGTCTGGCTGCAGAATATTCTTTCCAGCTACGTCTGCAGGCTATGAACAAGGTGGAGCTTCAGAGTGTGAAGTCTGGCTTTCCAGGTAGGTTAGTCAACTTCTTACCGAGCAGTGACAGCGGGGAGAGTTCGAGAGCACTGGTGTGGGTAGGCCAGGTGACTCTGAGACAGAGTGGACACTTACAGGTATGACTCGAGGACACTCCAATCACGGGAGCATGGAAGCCAGAGATTAAAAGCAAGTGTAAGCAGCTCACTGTGGGGTGGTGGGACGTGGTATTATGGCAAATGATTTTCTAAGGCAGATGACGTGGCCACATTTCAACCACAAGATTCGCAGACAGTGGGCCATACTCCTCTTCTGGCTGCTGGAGAGGCCCATTTTGGCTGCCTTTTGGACATTTGCCTAACCAGAATCTCTGGTCTTTAGTTCCAAAGGGAGGAGGAGTGACTGACATTGGCCAATCACTCCACTATCTACGGTCAGTAGTAGAACTTTAAACCTCCTTGTTGCAAGAGAATGAAAGAGAAGCTTTAATGGAGTTGAACCTTAACTCTGGAGAGTTGGGCAGGACTGTGGTGTTAATGGGTGGGGGGGGGGGGAGGAGGCAGAAAGATAGCAACTCCCAGTCCTTTCTCAATGTTAAGTTCCCCTTTTCTAATCAGGTGGCAGCAAAAAGCCATGCAAAAGCATGGAACCCAGAGTTAGCAGAGATGTGGATACGACCCAAGCACCTCATGAGCACTAGCTATAGATTTGGTGCTACAATTTAATAGAGACCATCTTTGTGCAAAGTCCGCCCTGCGACCAAGCCAGATGTTTTATTTCCGCAGCCGTTTCAGAGGATAACAGCTGGCCGTGTATGCAACATGGGTCCTGGGCAGCATGCTGGTCATTGCACTCCCCTGGTAAGCCTGCCGCCATCTCTCCTCTACCCCATCTCAAATCCAATGTTCGTAGTTCATGCTCCTACTCTTCTGCAACCTGAAGTGTAGGTGTGCAAGCACGTGCAAGCAGGCCAACATTCACATTCTGCCCAACAGATTCAGCAGAATAGTAAATTACCACTCATGCCTTTACATCCGCTGGGAGAGCACCAGCCCGCGAGGATGCGAAGTCTCTGCATAGTCCAAATGGAGTCTTTATGTGGCAGCCCCATCAACCAAGAAATCACACCCTATGTGGCCAACTGGGGCCTGTAAAACAGCTAACCATTCTCTGCCAGAGAAACATCAAGTTCAGCCTGGGTTGCAGGTAACATCGGTGGTGGTCCTACCACCCACTGTTACGGCGCATAAAGGCATGGCCCTGCACAGGGTACTGCATTTCGATGAAGGTCAGTGTACCCACTGTGACCTCAGATGGACCCAGCACCTTGAAACCACACTTGGAGTAGAAGGGAATGAGGAGGTCTTCACACATGAGCATGGCTCGTCGAACATAGGGCAGGCACCGAAGGTACTGCAGGTACCGCCACATCAAGATGGAGCCCTTCCCCTGCTGCCGGAAGGTGCGATGTACGGCCAGCACGTGGATGTGCACGGTGGTGCCTTGCGGTTTGTGAAGCGTCAGAGCATCCTAAGGAGGAGACAAACAAAATAGACATACAGTGTCAGTCAATTTCCAATTGGTAAGAATGAAATGACCAGTCAGGTATAGGTAGATTCCATCGTAGGAGATTTCATCGAATTAGATTTCATCGAATTTTGCCGAAAATGTATATGGTGGGTGGGTTAGGGTAATAATACATGTGGTGGGCAATATAGGGGTCTCCCCTGCATACATTTGCATTGAAATGTCTTAATAATTGTTTTTGCGGTACAATCAAATTTGATTAAATGGATTTGATGGAATTACATAGATCCAACCAGTCACATCCCTGTATACAAATAACGCTTATGCAGCCTTTGCGCTGCATGCTTCTAGCAGTTTTTTCTACTTAAATTGACCCTCAGACCCAAGAGGAATGATCAATGTTTGTGGGGATTAATAGGCATGTTCCTTGGCACTCAGCCCAAACCTGAGAACAGCATATGGAAAATAACCATATCCACATACACAGACAATACTGCAGAGTACAAGAGGTCACTGGCAGAAAATGGAAACATTGTATAGGGTAGGAAAACGGGCCTACAACAATGGATGACAAGATGGCAGAATGTATAACATTGCACCACCCTAATGTATGGAAACATGTTAACATCTGGTGTTAACATCTGGTGTGCCTTGTGTGTGCCAAGTTCATGTAGAATATGCTCGAGATGATCATGTTCCCCATGAGACCCTTCCTTGATAGCCCGCTGGCGGTCTGCTTCCAAAGCATGGGTCACAGTCTGATACACACAACGCTGCCTTACTCCATTCTTACCCAGGTGAACTCCTCCACAGATACAAACCTGCACGAAGATCAGACTCTTTAGACAACAGAGGAGACGGAACATGCCAATGGGTGAAGAAGCAGAACTATTAAAGGTAAGTGCAAGCAATGGCCTACACAGAATTGAGAAGCAGCCGGGACTAGGTGTTCCGCCAGCATGTGTGGGCTTGGCCAGAACAGTAATGTGCATGGGCAAAGGTGAGTTGGAGGCAAGCAGGACTTGTGGATGTGGAGATTGGGAGCAGTAAGCCAGAGAGAGCCATGCCCCGAACAGTCATATTTTGTGGAGTCAGTGAACAAAGGTAGTCCAGAATGAGGGGGTGTTCTGCATCAGGACTGGTGTCCCAGCGGTATAAGGCCGGGAATTGTGACGCATCTGGAAATGTCCAAGCGAGCAGGCGTGCTGCATGACATTGCTCGGGGGAAAGGTTATAAACCAGGCTCTGACTCCAAATCCCATAAGAAAGGCTAAGAGCTAACCTAGTCTGGCACCTCAGAGGTGAAGGAGGGGAAACTGCAAGGAAAGAACCAAAAGGGAAAAGAAAGAGCCAGGAGTTAAAGCAGGCCGCGAGATGCGAAGGGGGGGAGCCAGATTTCTCACCAAATCGCAATATCTAAACCAGCAGGAGAATAAAGAAAGATGGGGCGGGGCACTGGTGTAAAATGATATCTACAAGACATTTTTTCTTCAGACTTTCTTTCTTATAGCGACAAACTACTTTTTGTAAAAATCCTAAGGATTAATATACAAATAAAAAATAAAATAAAAATGGGAAATACATATATAGAATTTATTTTTTAACAGCCTTCTACTGTAGTGGAGAAAGTGAAAAGCAGCAATAGAGGCAAGGTGCCTGCAACCCACAGAAAGGTAAGGGAGGGAAAAACGGGAAAAGTCCCTGAACGAAAACCCCTCAGGAGGGTGCATTGATAATGAATCCCGGAAGCAGGAACAGGAGAGAGCAGTGCAGCCATGCAGGCCTGACCCCAGCCTAAGCCCAGACATAACCACGTGACACATTGAAGGGAGGCAGTGTGGAGGGCAAAAGGCAAGAACGTATCCTTCACTCTGTTGGCTCCTGGGGCACCAGGTGAGATGGGACGGGTGTGTTCGAGTCTCTTACCTGGTTGAGTTTTTCCTGATCCCAGAGGGAGCCGATTATGAAGGCCACGAGCCGTCCTTCCTCGAACCAGCACAGGGAGAGTTTTGGACACAGGTTTAAGAAGTGCCGCACTTGATCCATCTGGAGGGGGCAGTCTCCAGAGACGGAGATGAAAGCTGCAGAGGAAGAGCACGAGCAGTCAGGACTATACCATACACCTGCACTCTGACATGCATTTATTTCTCTCCCCGCACACTTTTCTCTGCAATCCTTTGGTCTACTGGCTTCCTCCTATGTTTCTTTTGTCACGGTTTCCTACACTGTCTCATGATTTTGCCTTCTGCTAACATTTGTCATGGCTATGTATGTGCTTTTTCTGACTCCCAATGGTTTAATTTTCCCGTGGTTATTTCCTCCTGTGTCTGTCTGGCACTTGCTGTCTATCTCTAGTTCTGTCTGTCATTTTGTGAACCTCTCCGTTCTGTTTGCGTATGCTTTTCGTGTGTCTCTGTGCTTGGAGGTGTGGGTGTGGTAGTATGTGTGTATTTGTCTGTACTTTCGGCCTGTTGTTCGCGATAGGTTTGCCTTCATTACTCCCTTTGGTTTGTGCCTTTCTGTGGTTTATTTCAGCCAGTGTGAATGGCATACTTTGAGCATAATCTGGTAGTGCCTGGCCTGCACTGCCGTGTGTCAATCTCGTTCTGCTCTGTGCTCTCCCGTGGTTGGTTTCCACTGTTGTCTGGCCTTTCTGATGCTTTGTGGGAGTCTAGCATTGTCCTATTCCTGCCTCTTTGGCTAATTTCCCTTTTGGCATCTTTCACTGTGCGCATCTTTATAGGATCTCTTGCTGACTGGTGCGCTCTTGAATTTTCTGTAGTTGTTTCGCCATGTTTCAGAACCTTAGTATGAGCCTGTCTGCTTCCTGTATGTCTACCATTTTTAGCCTGTGCTTTTGTGAGTGCTTGTGTGCATCCCATTCTATGACAAGACTGGAGGCGAGCATTATGCTTCAACTTCTTTAATTTACCACTCTTCAGCAGTGTCAACAAAACTCAAAAACCATAACAAAACACTGAAAACAGTCTGAACAGACTTTTCTTCTTTTGAACTACAATGCCCATAGTCTCTGTAGTCCATCTCAATCCATACTCAGCTATGACCACATCCTGTCCCTGAGCTCCTCCTCTCTTCTTTTACTGCTCTTCAAGCAGATAAGTACTATCCTAGTTATCCTCTTACTGATTGTGGAAATGTAATAGTTTCGGCATGTAGAGTTTGGATAGCGTTATTAACATATAGTGTTAGAGTAAGGCGCAGGAAAACGTATTATGTTTCGGCGCTGCAGAGCATTAATGTCAGATGTTTAAGATAAGCGTATATTCAGTATTATTAGACGGCGTCATATTGACAGCCCACGTCGGTAGCTCGTTCGTGCGAGCGGGCGGCTCCCCAACACGTCTGCCCCGTGCCGTACTTACGGCACCCTAGGGGTGGCTGCCCAGCGTCGAGGAACGCGCCGCGGCTCTGTGGAGCCATTCTAAGATATGAAGCCCCAGCCCTTCCACCGCGGAGGCGAGGCAGCGGGGACTCCAAGCGCCGAGAGCGGCCCACTCCCTCAGGGAGGCGGGATCAGCAGTGCTCCAGCGCGCCGGGGCCCTTCGGCCCCTGCCTTTGCAGAGACGGGGCCGGAGTGAGCTTGCTCCTTCCACAGTCGCATTGCAACACTGCGATGGGGAACGGAGCGTATCCAGGGAGCCGGGCCTGGCAGTGATTTTCCTAATAAGCTACGCGGTACCTCCAGAGGATAGTGCGAACGAGTTCGGGGCAGGAGCTCGAACTAATACACGCACTCGTAGCGCAGATTAAGCAGCAGGCAGCTGCTGAAAGATTACAGCCTCCCGCTCCACAGCCAGTGAGGTCAACACGAATAACGGCCATTACAAGGCGCATGTAAAACTATTGTAAGTCCGGCGCAGCCACTAAGAAAAAAAAGAAAAACTTTTATTTAAAAAAAAATAAAAGGAATAGGAAGGACAATAAAGGATTTATTGTGAAAAGATTGTGAGCACCTATAGTGAAAGGGCGTGCAGTGACACTCTCACGGGTATATCAGACACAGAGCACCCTCCCATAATGTCGGATTTTGAGTGGAGCGAAGAAGAGCAGCCTTCAGACCTCGCTGCCAGCTTCAAGGAGGTGCTGGGGAGTTCACTTATAGATGCAGTGGTGCAAGGGATTAAACCCCTTCAAGGCTGTAGTCCCTAGAGGCTATGCTGATCCAGCCCTTAGATAGCGCCGGACGAAAGGAGCGCACGCCCACAGAACCTCTGTAATCAGGGTCATTGGGGAGTACTAAGGCCCGAAAGAGGAAAGCACCTCTAGACCACCAGGGCCCTTTGGATGGGGCAAGAGATAAGGCCCCGGAGGTCGTTGACGCTTTCGCGAAGCTCTGTGAAGCATATATGCGGCGTCAGACTGTGCCAGACCTCACGACCCCCACTCCAGGGGAAGAAGGTGATGGAGAAGAGAACCCAGGCTTGGAAGAAGAGCCAGAGGAAGGGGATCCTCCCTCCCAAGATGAGGAGGAACGAAATGAAGAGGAGGAACCCAGACCCAGCGGAGGCAAAAGACTCTGCAAAGAGAAACACCTCAAAGAGGAGGAGGAAGGTATGTTTTATCGGGACAGCATCCGGAATCCGAGATCCTCAGACTGGCAGCCCTCGCCAAGAGTGGCGCAGTATATGACCAAAAGGCTAAGAAAAGCGCTGGACAAGGAGGTCCGCCAGAGACTTCGAGCGGAGTGCCTGAGGCCGGAACTTCCAGGAAAAGTGGCCGAGACGCCAGAACTAGACCCCAAAATGCTAACTTTCATTTCGAAAAGAAGCAAAGACCCCCGTAAGGGTATTGAAAGATCTTGGAGGAGTTGTCAGGAGAAAGTGCTGGACCTGGCCGGGCCACTCGCGAAGATCGTGGATCTGGCTGAGAGGGCCAGAGATATGGGGGAAGAGGTGGACCCCGACGCCCTGGCAGGCTGGGCACAGAGAGCAGTATGCCTCTTAGGGAATGCGAACTGCGCCATCGCCTCGGAACGCCGGAGAGGCTTGTTAATGAAAATCGACGAGAAGCCTAGTGATTAAGCCTCATACGAGGTCAGAGAGGCAGCTCAGAGACTCCTCTTCAGCGAGACCTTCGGCAAAGAAATGGGCCCTTTGTGGGCACCTACATGTCTTTGGAGAAGGCGCAGGCTTCCATCTGGAAGATTTTCCCCAACCGAATATTTGGAGGGACCAGTCGCTACAGGGGTCGTTCGACTGGTCGCAACGGGGGTGGAAGGAGACCCTAGAATCCTAGGGCTCAATACTGGGAGAATAGGCAGCAGGACTCCTTTTTCCCGTCCAGAGGATGCTTCCCAAGAGGTCGCAGAGGAAGAGGATCGGGTCGTGGACAAGGATTCACTCAAGGTGAGAGCAGCGTATTATCCCCCAGTGGGGGGGAGAACTGGCATGTTCTTGAGAAACTGGCGCGAGCTTTCCAGCGATGCCTGGGTGTTGCAAATGATTTTGGGTATGCGCCTAGAGTTCGTACAACTGCCCGTGCAAGGGCACAGGCCTCAACAGCAGCGCTTGGAGCGTGCAGAGCAGAAGCTTCTAGATCAGGCGATAGTCCAGCTAGCGGCGAAGAATGCCATAGAAAGGTGCCCGAGAGACCCCGAATTTATAAGCAATATGTTTCTGGTACACAGAAAAGAGAAAGTGCGTCCAGTTATAAACTTAAAGGAGCTGAACGGTTGGATAGTCTACCGACATTTCAAGATGGAGGGCATCCATCAACTCAGAGACTCACTCAGAGAGAAGGATTGGCTGACGAGATTGGATTTAAAGGATACCTACCTAACGATCCCAATAGCAGAATAGTTCATGTCTTTCCTAGCTTTTCGCTGGAAAGGAGAGCTTTGGTGGTTCAAGACTATGCCCTTCGGGATTGCCTCGGAACCTTGGGCTTTTACCAAGGTGATGAAGCCGGTAGCGGAGGCGATAAGAGAGAAAGGAATAAGATTGATCATTTATCTAGATGATCTACTACTCCTAGCCGAGGATCGAGAGACCCTCAAGTACCAGACAAGATGAGTCCAGGAACTGCTAGCTTCACTAGGATTCCTAGTGAACATAGAGAAGTCAGACACCCAGCCAGTGCAAAGACTGGACTTTCTAGGCTTCATCCTAGATACCAGCAAAGCAACGCTCGAGCTTCCAGCCCGGAAGATTCACGACATCAAGAGAGAATTGAGAGGATGCCTACAAAGACAGGTAGTGTCCCTCCGAACACTAGCGAGTATTGTGGGGCTGCTAGCAGCCTCTATTCAGGCCATATTCCCAGGGCCATTACACTATTGAGCACTGCAGAGGTTGAAGATAAGGCATCTGCAGCAAGGTCTGAGATATCAGCAATCAGTGCCGTTGGATCAGGAATCCAAGACAGAACTGGAATAGTGGTTGAAGTATATGGACGCCTGGAATGGACGTGCCATTTTCGGAGACAGACCAGATCTGATTATAGAATCCGACGCCAGCCGACTGGGCTGGGGTGCACGATGCGGAGACCCGCAGGCAGGGGAGAAATGGAGCGAGGAAGAACTCCGCTTAAACATAAATTGTCTGGAACTGCTAGCAGGACCATTCGCGATCAGAGCCTTCACGAAAGGGAAGATGAGATCATGCATCCTGTTAAAGATGGACAACATATCGTCAGTGCGATACATAAACCACCTAGGCGGCACCAAATCCAGAATGCTAGCTGAGCTAGCAAAGGACTTTTGGTACTTCTGCCTACAGTCAGAGACGTTGGTCACAGCGGAGTACCTCCCCGGAACGCTGAACATGATAGCGTACTGGAACTCTTGCTACCTCACGGATTCCAGCGATTGGAGGCTGGTTCCAGCAGTGTTTCAGAGGATTACCGAGATATGGGGGCCAGTACACATAGACATGTTCGCATCCCGGTTGAACGCCCAAACAGCAGGATATTTCAGCTGGAGCCTGGACCTGGGAGCTCAAGGGACGGATGCGTTCCTGCAAGATTGGAGCGGAGGTCCGCACTACGCGTTTCCCCATTCATGATGCTGAGCAGAGTTCTAGTGAAGTGTCGGAGGGAGACAGCAGAGTTGCTATTAGTAGCGCCGTGCTGGAAGTCGCAAGTATGCTTCCCGACGCTTATGGAGCTAGCAGTGGATTACCCGAGGCTTCTCCCGGAAGGAGAGCACCTGCTCACGGACCCAGCTGGGTCGTATCACCCTCTGAGAGTGAGGGGGACACTCCCGCTCATCGTGTGCAGGATGTCAGGAGACACTGGGCGTTGCCAGGCATTTCGGCTCAGGCTGCGCAGCTCATCGCTGACTCCTGGGCCCCGTCCACAAGAAGGAGCTACGACGCGGCTTGGGCCAAGTGGACTAGCTGGTGCAGAGGGAGAGGTGTTCATCCCATTTCTGCGCCTGTAGTGATGATTTTGAACTTTTTAGCTCAATCATTGCAAGGTGGTAAAGCATTCCGCACCATAGGAGTGTAGAGGTCCGCCATATCCGCGGGACATCCCCCTATCGAGGGTGTACCAGCGGGTGGGCACTCAGCAGTGGTTCGGCTTATTAGAGGAGCCAAATTTAAAGTACCCCCAGAGCCTCGATAAAAGATGGTCTGGGATGTGCTGTCAGTTCTTAAGCTGCTGCAGAGTTGGCCAGGGAACAGATATTTATCAGTGAAGCAGTTATCAGGAAAATTAGGGATGCTGTTGTGCCTAGTTTCTTGTAAACGTGTGTCAGACGTGAGGGCCCTAGATGTAGATAGGAAGTCATTCGGGCCGGAGGGCGTAACATTTACAATAGTGGGAAGGACTAAGAGGGGGACATCCTCAGTTCCCTACCCATATTTCCCGAGTAGACCTAAATGGTGCGTAGCAAGCTGCGTAAAAGAGTACGAGAGCAGGACAGCAGAATTCAGAGCAGTGAATGCTAAGCAATTGCTTATAGCCCGTAGGAAGCCATTCAAAGGGGTGTCTACAGCGACTATCGCCAGTTGGGTTAAAGAAATCATGCAGGCAGCAGGGATAGATGTGGGGAAGTATGGAGCGCATTCGTTGCACAGAGCTATGGCATCTAAAGCTTTTAAGACAGGAGTATCTCTTAGAGTTATTATGCTAACAGCAGATTGGTCGAATGATCGAACTTTTAAAGAATTTTATTTCAAGCCGGGAGTTTAGCGGTCGCAGTGTTGGGAAGCTTTGAACAAGCATAATGCTCGCCTCCAGTCTTGTTATAGAATGAAGATTACCCCTCCTATCTGCGCAGGGAGTATTAATTCTATTAAAGACTAGGAGGCGAGCATTAAATTCCCACCTGAGTTATGTATTGAGCATGATATTGGATGATCGTATGTGATAATAATATGATGGTATGGTCAATACATGGACACCACCCTGATTTCTCTGCTTTCTATTATTCCTAGGAGAGGAGCAGAAGAACAATTGAAGTAGGAGACTAGCAGAGGTAGTCGCCTGGGTCGAGGAAGTTCAACATTCGTTTGGAGTGGTTCAAGTCGTTGCTAGTTGCAGGACTTAGTGTGGAGTTATCAGTGTGACTTTCAGAGCGAGTAAAAGAGAGGAGGAGCTCAGGGACAGGATGTGGTCATAGCTGAGCATGGAATGAGATGGACTACAGAGACTATGGGGATTGTAGTTCAAAAGAAGAAAAGTATGTTCAGACTGTTTTCAGTGTTTTGTTATAGTTTTTGAGTTTTGTTGAAACTGATGAAGAGTGGTAAATTAAAGAATTTGAAGCATAATGCTCACCTCCTAGTCTTTAATAGAATTAATACTCCCTGCGCAGATAGCAGGGGTAATCTTCATTGTGCTTACATATGTAAATGTATATAGAAGTGTGGACATGCACTTGTGTTTCTTTGCCCTGTATAGGTAATCATCTCCTATCTTGTTCAGTTTCCTTGTTTGCTTCTCGCTGTGTGTGCTTCTGTGGGTGGGCAACAGGTGGGTATTTTTGTGTTTATTGGTGGTTGGGGTGTCATTTCAATCAGAAATGATGTACATCAGAACAAAACAGGAAGATTGGAGAAAGAGGGAGTCCCGCGGTAGAGGTTGTCTGAGAATGAGTAGAAGGTTGGTGCAGGTGTAAGGCGAATGGATAAGAAAGCCTAGATCTGGATTATGCAACAGACATGAGTAACACACGTAGTACAGGCCAAGAGTCTTAATGAAGAATATTATACAAATGCACACATTTACAGCTGGAACGTATGGGTGGGGTTAAGTGGGAGGAGCCCCTTCATTGTTCAGAAGGTGGTGCTTGAGTCTAGTCTTGAAACCTTCAACAGATGTGATTGTTTGGATATCTAGTGGGAGAGTGTTTCAAACAGGGAGAGTAAGGAGAAGCCGTGGAAACAGATGGTGGTTAATAATTATATCTCGTTTTTATATAGCGCTAACTCTCCCACAGGCATCAAAGCGCTGAATAACAGTTGATATCGTCCCACTGCGTGGTACTCATTTTATTGACTTTGGAAGGCTGAAAGGCTGAGTTGGCCCCTGCTGGGATTCGAACCAGCATCAGCAGGCTACACGCAGAGAAGAGCACTCAGCTCGCTGTGCTGTCTGACCGGACCGGAAGAGGGACAGTGCACACAGAGGTTAAGGCCGGGAGGAGTATTTTACAGTGTGAGAGGGAGAGTTCAGGGTGGTGCTGTCAGCAAGGTTTGGGGATGGGTGCGGCTAGACCCTAGGTGGATTTGAAGGCAAGAAAGCATTTCAAGAGCAATTTTGCCTAAAGAGCCAACCAGCACAGTGGCAGTGTGCCGAGGGGGGGAGAATTGTTTTAGTTCACTGTCAAAGAGGATTCCAAGATTGCAAGCCTTGGGTGAAGAAGTGGGGGTTCAGGAGAGAAGGGTAGGATATAGGAGAGTGGGAGTAGCATTGGGGACTTGAAGAAAACATGGTTTCCATTTTGGAAGACTTTAGATTCTGCCAGTGTTGTGCCATCATTGATTGAGGTTGTGAGGCACCAGGTGAAGCTATGAGAGGTGGCAGGGCTGAAGGATGGGAAAGAGAAGATGATCTGGGTGTCATTAGCAAAGAGGTGGTAGTGAAAGCTGAAAAAGGTCATGCGCTGACCCACCGAGGTGGTGTGGAGCTTGAAGAGAAGTGGGCCATGGCCAGATCCTTGGGGGACAACCACAGGAAGTGGTGTGGGGGAGGAGGTGTCAGAGTCCAAGGAGTGGCAAGAAGTCACCCATCAAATCCCAGTTTCCTTAAGCCAAGGGAGGAGAGGGTTTGGAGGGGCTAAGGGAAATCTCCAGTGTCAAAGCCTGCTGATGGATTGAGTAGGATTAGAATGGTGAGGGTGTCTTTTCCTTCACCCTCGCTAGTGTTTCTTCTGTAGTTACTGCTCTCTGCGGGACTGAGCATGTAGATAACTCATAGGGCCTGCATGAAAAGTTTCCACACACTTTTGTCTGTAATTGCGTTCTTGTGGCTATATAGGATTAATATGTGGGACCAGGGACAAAGATAGGGGTGTGTTTTGCATAGATGTGATGAAATGATAAAAGATATTAAATGTATTCGACGTGGCTCTCTGTTTTTTCCCCATACATGCAAGGATAGGAGTGAGACCACATTCCTTAGTTGGTCCTGCTGATCTGTTCACTCCCGAGTCAAGCCCTGCCGGGTGACTCACTCCCGAGTCAGGGCCCACCGGGGTACTCGGTCCCGAATCAGGCCCCGCTGGGTGAGTCAGTCCCAAGTCAGGCCCCGATGGGTGAATCAGTCCCGAGTCAGGGCCTGCCGGGGTACTCAGTCCCGAGTCAGGGTTCGCCGGGGTACTCGGTCCTGAGTCAGGCCCCGGCGGGGTACTCGGTCCCGAGTCAGTCCCCGGCGGGGTACTCGGTACCGAGTCATGCCCCAGCGGGGTACTCGGTCCCAAGTCAGGTCCTGCTGGAGTTCTCACTTCTGAGTCAGGTCCCGCTGGAGTTCTCACTCCCTAGAGGGGTCCTGCTGGGGTTCTCACTCCCGAGTCAGGCCCCGCTGGGTTTCTCACTCCCGTGTCGGGCCACTGGGGAATAGGATTCATTGTAAGCAGACGAGCACAAGACTATTGTGACCTTCCTGTGCCAGGTGGTTGCAATCCAGCTGTACCGCTTGCATGACGCTTGAGGGTCACCCCCTCTCCTACTAAGGGACCACATAGAGTGTGTGATGGATTAACACCACTACCGGGACGACATCGATTTTATAAGAGTTCGACCCTGTTGGTGCCACCCAATGTCCTTACCCCAGGGCCAAAGTTGCAGTTGGGACGGTAGATCTGTAGCAGCGCAGGGCTGCAAAAATGAGTCTGAGTGTCACTTCTGTGAGTTTAGTCCCAATGCACACTATCAGAAGCATTTCTATTCATTTAATTTCTGTGTTTTTCTATGTTGCTTACATAACCTTTTCCAGCCATGTATGAGCTTTGGACGGCGATGGTTCTAATTAATTAAAAACAGCATTAATCTCTGTAATGTGTGGCTCTCATGAGAGCCATGCCTGTCGGCCCATGAGCAGGTGTCCCTGTCATCCAGTCGCAGCCCACGTTTGAGACCCTCACAGTGGGCGCGCAGTGCTGCGTACATCCAGAAGAGCAGGTGACACGAGGACGGCCATTCAGTGAGGTGCATCCCCTGAAGGTGGCACGCGGAGCTGGCCTGACCCAGGGGCCTTCACAGAAAGAGTGCAATAACACACCCAACAGCTGGTGTAGGATTGTATTTTAAGAGTGGCATGCAAACCACGAACGTCCTATCGCCATAAGGTTGTGCTTTTTCTTCTAACAGGACCACAGAGATATATAGATGAGAGTTGCATGTGCTGGGTGTTGTAGGCTTAGAGCAGTAGAAACCTTCAACTGGGTATGTCTGGGGTTTATACAGGCAAGAGCCTGCAGAGCAGGCTACTATATTGCATTTGTGCTAATGTGCATAACCACAATGCTTTGCTTATGTGACTCTGAACTGTTCGTGAACTTGACGTGATGCCCTTGGGTGGTTCTGCTCAAGAGGAGGGTATACACTGGTGGACGGAGTCCCCCCAATTTTTTCAGAGGTCCCCTTGTTATGCTAATTTCTGGTGGCACCACATTCAATTGGTATGGTAAGAGTTCCCCCACTTATTTTTTTAGTGCTTGACCCCCGCTTCTGCTGCATGTGTGACATGACTTAAATGGCGTATTCCACTTTAGTATGATATGATTTGTCATTTATAATGCGCCTGTACACAAGTGTTTCAAGGAGCGACAAGACAAGGAAGGGGAAGAGTAAGGGGAACAAAACAAACAATCTTACTAGGCCTTGTGTCATTCAGATTGTGCAAGGGGAAGGGAGAGGAGAAGTGCCAGGGGGAGGGAAAAGGGAGAGTGCCAAACAAGTAAGTGCAGGGAGGCAGGGGACTGAAGGGTTGCAGATATAGTGCCTGGTGCGC
The DNA here is from genome assembly GCF_040938575.1 of Ambystoma mexicanum. Lineage (NCBI taxonomy): Eukaryota > Metazoa > Chordata > Amphibia > Caudata > Ambystomatidae > Ambystoma > Ambystoma mexicanum. The sequence goes on from NC_090926.1 coordinate 738,518,654, forward strand.
AGTTATCCTGGCGGCAGTGCAGGTCGTGAAGCAGCCAGGTCCCCATAAGGTTCAGAGGGAGGCCAGGTAACTAGTTAGTGTAGCGGACAGGAACATCAGCAGGGGAGAGAGAGAAAGCAGAAGCGAAAAGGAAGGTCTTGAGTTTTTCCGGAACCTGAGGTGGTCCTGCTCAAGTTTGAGAGAGGCAGGGAGGCTGTTCCAGAGGGAGGCACCAGCCGAGGAGAGAGATCTACCCCCACTGTCTGCCTGGAGAAGTGGCTGACCCTCACGTAGTATAGTAAGAAACGGACCTCTAGCTGGCCAATAAACGATTGGGGTAGTGATGCACGGCCAGCTCCATTTCTTGTGCCGGGCGGAGCGGACGATGGCCCACAGCGCAGAGCTAAATAGCTCAGGAGGAGGGCACAGGAAGGGGCCCACCCAGAAAGCTGACTCTGATCTTGCCGGAGAAAAGATTAAGCAGCCTGCTGTGCCAGTGGGTGCTCCTCTGAGATGTTCGTCTGGCTGCTCACTGACGACTTGTAGATGACTACGATGCATTCGGAAATATGCAAACAAAGGAATGCATATTCCAAACACAGCATGTGAGATGCTCTGGAGTCACACACCCTGTGCCCCTCATTCTTTGTGTTGACAGTTTTATCAGTGGGGCAATTTATAAGTGAGGGCTCACTTAACAAGCCATTCTTTTTACACAGTATGTGCTTAACATTTCAGTGTTAAGAACTGATCATGGGGCGTTTTTATTCATCAGGCCAGCACAAGTATCAGCTGACCAACCCTATGCATTCTTCAAAGGGAATTACCATGCCACACAGAAAGGTTTTACACTATTTTCATGTCTCTTTATTTGAAACAGCAAAAGTTATTTTTTGTATATTACTTTTTAATTACATATGGCGCATCCCTGGGAAGGTTAACTGTCACTTTCTTGTTTAAGTATTCCAGTGACTGCTTTGGGACATGGACTAAATGCATCCGCTTAGCATCAAAGGTCTTTTAATTTTCTAAACAAGCCAACCACAGCCTAGCACGCACACCGGATGGCACTTCATTGTCACTTGGCACCTTTATTAGGAGAGTAGAGTTCATTGTGTGTCACCATGCAGACAGTAGTCCATGGCAAATCAATGCAGTGACATGTTTGCAGCAATGTTTTGTGCGCTGCACAAGCCACCACCCTGTTGGTTAATGGCACCTATGTGACTCTCCCGTAGGAAACAGCACGTGTACCTGTTTTTGTCTGATGTGTCCAATGTCCATACAATAGCACACAGGAACGTTTTGTGTCTGTGACTCTGACGAGCATGCCATACTGTGCCCACACTTAAACACATAAAGCAATCAAAGAAGTTGCCTCAAATTATACATCCACTAGGCCAAATGCTCTTTCTACACTGCCAAGCCATGATTTTCACTAGCTGCAGGTCGACACTAATAAGAGATGCTAATACCAGCTCTGTTAGATAGAGCATGGGCGGTTCCATGTCATCTTTATAATGAATGACTAAATAATTAAAACTTTTTTCGTGAAAGAAAAATAATGAAAAATGACAATTTGTTCTTTTTTAATCTGGGCCCCTTCCACAAGCCCTCCCGTTTCACCAGCTTTTTTTTACCCCTCCCTGACTCCTACCCCCCTTTTTAATCCCTTACCCCACCTCCTACATCCAGATTTACTTTTAACAGACAATTTTTTTCATTATTTATTTTTCACTGAAAATGTCATTTGTTATTTCTTTTCCGTTATTAATACTGTATACAAGCATGGGCCTGCTCTTTTTTGCTGAAATAGCCCAGAGACCTGAAAAATAGTGATGAGGTAGTGGCTGAGGAACTGTGGACACTTTACCATGCATTAGAAGCTAATTTTGTTTAAAAGGCTTCATCAGCTTATTACCCGGTCAGGCTAGAGTTTGTAAGAGGTAAAATCCTTTCTATGTAGTCTTTCTGCGCATTGTTTATTGGGTCTCTCTTCTATGGTATCCTGCCCTGTCTGTAGACATAATTCCCTAAAGATGTTTCTGTATTGGGGTTGGGTCATGCTCACACTGAGCCCCAGCCCTTCCTCATCTAACATTCTTCAGAAACAAGAAGCAAAAGAGCCCTTGTACCCCACTTGAGTGTCTGATGTTGCAGTCATTTTATACACGCATCCAAAAACTTAAGCTGTCCAAATGAGCATATATAGTTAATGGTTACAATCATGGGGGGCGCGCATCCTGATGTTTCGCCCTGGGCACCAAGTTGGCTAGAAACTTTCCAGTGTGCAGCAAGTAGGTAATAGGTGGCCAGGCCTCTGTACAGAGCTGTTGTGGTCAGAGCCAGCACGTGTCCTCAGTGGCCCTGAGAGGACGACCCAAGGATACAGGTGAGAATCTACGTGTTATTCCTGACAGTAATGGGACGATTGACCCTCTGGCCCCCAAGAAGGTTAGGGTGACATGTGCAGAACATCCTGCATTATCAGGCTTGCAAAGCTTAGTTCCCCTTCAGAGCACTTACCTTCCTGTTCAATCTCGAAGACGCTGATGGCATCTTCTGGCGTGAGGCAGCGGAACTCGCTGGCCGGCAGGGTGTGCCGCCGCTGGCGGCCTGGGGAGCTGGCGCAGCGGCGCAGCTGGGTGGGCTTCAGGAAGGGGAGCGCGCTCAGCACTGACATCTTTCTGAACTCAGGGGGTGCTGGCGGGCAGCTACTTCCTGCGTGCGGAAGAAGATACCGGGCCTTCCTTCAATTCTTTTCTTGAAGAGCGTCGCTGGACTTCCCCACCTGGCCTGATTCCTTGGTGTTCGATAAGGAGACCTGCCGGGAAACGGGAGAGCATTGAGAGGAACTGCTTATACATGCCAGCTCACATGCAGTGGCGTCACCAGGAATCAAATTTAGGAGGGGCACAGAGGAGACCAAAGACAAAAGTAGGGGGGCACAGACAAAAGTAAGGGGAGAACATGGTCACTGGTCGTTTTAGGTAGGGGGGCTCCAGGTGGGGGGGCACAGGCTTTCACAGGGGGGGCGGCCCCCCCAGGCCACCCCTAGCGACGCCACTGCTCACATGCACAACACACATACACCTCTAGCCCTTAAGCGCTGCGTGCGCTTGCACGCCTTACTTAATAATCGCCACTTCTGCAATTAACATAATATAATAGACGGCCCGCCCATGCGCCCATCCCTAAAGCGCCCATGCGCTCTGTACGCCTGATTCATCACTCATGGCACATCGCCCCATTTGGCGCTCCGCTGCTGCAATTAAAAATTGGAATAGATGGATAAACGCCCATTCATTTCAGAATTGGTAAACACACGGATAAACACACGATGGGCAGCGGGACATGCAGCTGCAAGAGGTGAAGAACAATGATGACCGTCCAGCGCATAAGTGCTTATGCGAGAGGCTGCTCGTCATCTGTGTGTCTACGGTTATGTTGTCAGAAATAATCTAAACACATAGGCCCTCATTACGACCCTGGCGGAGAACCATGGTGCAATTTGCACCATGGTCCATGGCGCTAAGCTGCCAACTCCGCCATGGTGGTTGGCGGACTTACCGCCCCATTCCGACCTTGGCGGGGCGGTAAGTCCCCAATCCCCATTTACCCTTCCCCATTCCCATTTTTGCCCCATAGGGTATAATGGGAGTGGGGAAGGCGTTAATTACGCCACCGTAAATTACGGTGGCGTAATTAACAACAAGTCCCGTAGCGCCATGGATTTTTCCGCCTGGAAAAAGCAGGCGAAAAAAGCACCATGGCGCTACGGGAACTCGTAGTCAGGCGGAAAGGTACGCCATGCTTTACGCCGGCGTAAATCCCTTTACGCCAGGGTCGTAATGAGGGCCATAGAAACTTAAGCCAATCTATTACTGCACACACACTATGGCTTCCATGTTTACGCAATACTTCTGTCCCCCTATAATAATAAAAAATAATAATAATTGTCTTTGCCAACCCACCTAGAGGGTCCCAAATTCTTGTCTTCAAAAGGGATAACTGCCATGTAAATAAGTCGCATTTCGATTTGCTTTATGCACACACAACTCCAGTATTTCATTATTGCCACCTTCGCCATGACCAACCTTCAAAAGGACGATCAACCCCTACCTCACGGACCTCTCTGCTAAAACTCTGATCACTACCCTCTTGCTCATCAGCAAAGTGGGGTAGTGTTCGGGCCTAGTCCTTGGTCCTCCCCTCTATTCCACCTCTCCCCTAAGCCAAGTTCTCAATGATGCTGCCTCTACAGCTTATCTAGAAGGTCCACCTCCACACATCAACACTAGGCCGGATGGCGCTCCATGCAAAGTCATGCTCTTATGGTCCAAGTCTTCAAATCTGTGGTCCTGTTACCTGGCTGACTGCATCCTTCTCTATTCACCCTCGAGGACTTTATGTGTTTTCCTCTCATTCATTTCTGCCCCCTCTTGTCTTCTCCGGCTTCTTCTCTGTACTTTCCCCTTCCATTAAAGACTCCCCCACCCCCAGACATCAATGCCAGCCAGCCCATCAGTGGAAGTGTTCAAGACCCGACTCAAGCTACACCTGCCAGCCAGTGAAGGGTCATCTCCCAGCCCATGTCCCCCTCCCCGACAACCCCCATGCTGCATAACATTATACACTTATCGGAAGTGTTCAAATGTAGATCCTGCCACAAGGCCCCTAGTGCTTATCCTATTTGTGTCGGTTACATTGCCACAGTCTCCAGTCTCAGTATACTACCCCTCCATCACCTGGTCTAGTCTCATTCACGCAAGCAGCCTGTATTGTACAAGCACTCTAACCAGAAACTGCCTCTGCCATCTATTATATCCCATCTACGTCACATCAGTTAGAAAATACATCCTTATTGATTAATACATACAAATAACGACTTGTCTTTTGAAAAATCAGGATTTACTTCTTGTAGAAATGTTAGTGCCCCCAGTAAGCTCTCCCTTTGGGCACACAATTCCAAAGAGAGCCCCCAGAACTGGATAGCATTCAAGATGTGACCGTCAGAACTGGACATAATCCCTGCTAGAGGACCTCATCTGTGTTTATAAAAAGTGTGTGGTCAATCATGTATCGTAGTCGTATCGATGGGGAAGCAGAGCATTAGGTGTTCTGACATATGATGTTTTAGAGAGGAGACTAAGAGAATGTAACACACTCTACCCAACAGAAGAGGGTAGGACTTGGGTGAAGTGAACAATGAAGTCTAGACATTGCACTGAGTTCAGTGAAGAGGTGCAAGGGCACCTCTAGGGAAGATTTCCAGGGATAATGATTGCAGATGGCCTGATGGCAGCGGGAGGAAAAAGTTTCCAATCTCAGAAACCAGGCAGGAAAAAGGTCTGTTTTGCCATTACTCTAGTCTCCAAAGAGTAATAACCTAAAGTATGCAGCTGTGTGTGTGATTGTTATGGAGTGTATTTCTGCCCTGATTTGGGGTTTTCTCTGTAAGCATTATAGTCTTGATAGAGGGTCAGAACAGTTAGCGAGAAGTGATATCTTGAATAAGACCCATCGGGTCCACAGAGGTCAATGGAAGGAAATGCAGATGTGTTCCATAGATGCTTTGAGCGGGGGAGTGATGCTTGAAATCTCCGGTGGCAGGGAATAGTCCAATAGGAAAGCTGTTACCGCCATCGACACAAAAGATTACACGTTATTGGACCACCATCCAAGCGCCTACAGGATTGATTTGGGATTTCACTTTGTGGGCTGTGTGAAGCTGGAAGGCAACTTTTGTCAATGTGGATCCACGATCTTAAAGGATGAGAAGATCATCCTGCTGAAAGTAGCAGGGTTTTGAAGAAGAGATTTGTGAAGAACTTCACACAGAGGATGTATGTTTTGAATGCTAAAAGGTGTTCATTGGGATGAAGAAGAATATAGTCTTGGCTCCGATGACCGTCAGATAAGAGGAGTTCCTCTACCGTTTGAGCGCAAGTCAAGTTTTCATTTTGGTGATGACATCGCTGGAGGGGACCTTCAATGGAATTGGGTATCATTTGAATGTTGGAGGTGAATATCCCATAGCAGAACACTCATCGTTTTCTATAGCCTGGAAAGTGTAAGATTAATATGATACAGACTTGTGGTATGCAGCCTTGGGCGATACAATGCTCTAATTTCTGTGAGTATAGAACTTCCAGTAGAGACTTTCTCATTTAATTGGTTGATTTCAAATACGAAGAATTGGAAACTTCCAATTTGAAAGGAAGAAACTATGTCCAATATCACTTATTCATATAGATAAACCATCACACAGTGTCACCTTTGTCCCTGATACACAATCTCTCATTGCTACATATCCACCTAAATCATGTCTGGCGATAACCAAGACGATTCTTGCGTACTTCCTGGAGTTGAGTGGCTACAGCTTTTTTGATAATCTTTGCAAACAATGGGTATTTAGTGATAGGCCTCTGATTGGTGAACTCAGTGGCATCAAGTTACAGCATTTCTCGGGGGGGGGCACTGTTGCGCCAAAACAAGATGGCCGCCTGAGTGTGAAGCTCCGGACTACGAGGGCACATATTTGCAGATTTAACAGCTGTGCCAACTGTCACTGCTGCAGCCGCTGTATAAGCTTGCAGTCCACTGCCATCCTAACTCTGGGATTCGGAGACCCTCTGTGAGCCTTGCTGTTGCTGTGGGAAGCGCGGCGCCGCAGGCATCCAACTCACCCCGTGATAGGGGAAGACCAGATGGTTTTCCCATGGACTTCTATAAGCGTTATAAATCTGTTTTGGCCCCGCAATTACTAGCTCTATGGGAGGAGGCATGCAAAAAAGGTACACTTCCCCCCTCACTCCACAAAGCCATGATAACAGTCCTTCTTAAACCTGGTAAACCTCCTACCCAGTGTGGTTCATACCGCCCCCTCTCGTTAATAAATTGTGACGTTAAAATATTTGCTAAACTATTGGCTAACCGCCTGGCTTCATTCATGCCTGATATCATACACCCTGATCAGGCGGGATTCGTACCGGGTAGGTCCACATCCCTAAACCTTAGACGACTTTTCAACGTGATCAGTAGGATTAATCCAAAAACACAGGCGGTGGCTGTCACTCTGGACATGCAGAAGGCATTTGACTCAGTGTCTTGGGAGTATCTGTGACGAGTCATGGAAAAATGTAAGTTTGGCCCCAACTTTCGGTCCTGGGTCAGACTACTCTACACCAACCCAGTGGCAAGAGTCCGTACCGAAGATAGGTGCTCCACCCTTTTTCAGATAGCCAGAGGGACGCGACAGGGATGTCCCTTCTCCCCGTTAATTTTCACAATAGTAATTGAACCCTTCACAGACATGATGCGCCAATCACACTCCCACAGAGGCCTATGCTCAGCGGGACAGGCAGATATTGTCTCCCTATACGCGGACGATGCCTTGCTCTACATCGCTCCCCAGAATTAAACCTCGCTCCTATTCTTAATGACGTTACCCGTTTTGGGCATATATCTGGTCTTAAAGTTAACTGCTCTAAATCGACCATATTCCCACTCACAGACAACACACAACCACCCTCCGACCTGATGGGTTTCACTTGGTCGCAATCCACCTTCACCTGCCTGGGAGTATCGGTCTCCCGTCATGTTGAGAAACTGCGCATCGACAACTATCAGAATTACCTAGCCATTCTGACCACCAAAGATGCAAGTTGGGCCAGACTCCCCATTTCCCTAGCTGGTAGAATAGGAATACTAAAAATGGTCGTGCTGCCCCAACTCCTATACCGCTTTACAAACATTCCACTATGGCCGGGCGATGGATTCTTTAAGACGCTACGCAGCATTACTAATACCTTTCTTTGGCACTGCGGGGCAGTCCGACTCATACTGAATACGCTCACCGCTCCCAAGGAACTGGGCGGGTTCGGTGCCCCTGACTTTCTCAGATAATGGGTGGTTGCTCAATCCCAATTTGCCTCTTACTGGTTTAGCACAGCGAATCCCCCTCCTCATGTCCGACTTGAAAAATTGAAGGTCAGCGAGCGAACGATTGGTTCCCTCATTCTCAAGCCAGCCCCGCCGGACCCTGATTCCCCAGACCCTGTTATAAGAGTGTCACTTGCTCTCACCAAAATATGGGCACTGGTTGCAACCCCTAATCCGTTTCATGGTGACCTCCCACTTTGGAATTTTCTCCCTGATGTCCCTTATATTCCTCAATCCATTGTTACCCGCTGGACGGGGGCAGGTTTATTTACTCTTTGAGATGTCTTTGAACGGGGCAATTTCCTGGAGTGGTCGGACCTCCCCCCTGCCCTTAGGCGTAAACCCTCAGCATGGCTACAATACTCCTCACTTCGGAAGAATCTAAAGGCCAAATTCCCTGAATTTCCTACAGTTCCACCAGATGACCCTATAATAGCTGAACTCTGCACCTCCGATTCCTTCAGAGGGAAAGTATCTAGACTCTATAATCTACTACAGATCAGAGCCGCCCCCTCATTTGTTAAACTTAGAGTTAAATGGGAGGAAGATCTCGGAGTCGAGATTACTGATGAGCACTGGGCCCGTATTTTGTGCGTGAACCCATGAAGTATCGTACAACTCCAGGTTCAAACTACTACAATTTAAGGTACTGCACAGGTATCACCACACACCAACTAAACTGCATCGTATGTTTCACGAGATCTCGCCTAACTGTCCCAGATGTGGCGCTGACCAAGCTAATTACATTCATATGATCTTGCACTGCCCACACCTAACACGATACTGGCCGGACATATGCTCCACTATATCAGACCTACTAGACTGCACCATAGACCCTTCTCCGATGCGCTGCCTCTTTCACGACCTTCCCGGTCTGAAACGTGACTGTAGGAAATTGGCAGGTCTCTGTATGATGCTGGCAGTCCGCTGTATAGTACTGTGCTGGCTTCGCCCCAGTGCACCCACGTATGCTCAGTGGCTGCGGGCAGTCACCTGGGCACATGATACTGAGGAGGCCTGGGGGGCAGCACAACACCCACATTCAAGACCAAGGGACATCGGGCGTAGATTTCGTGACTACATGTCTGCCCTGGCCTCAGACTCGGAGGCTTCTTCTCCGTCCCAATCCCCTCAGTGATCCTCTATGGGATGTATTTCCTCTTCTACTCTGGTTGCAACTCTTCCTTTATTATATGTTTCTTGCGTTCTGTATGGTAATGCTGCATTGTACAGTGAAACCTCTGTATTTGTGATTGCAAACTGAAGTCACGATGTGCCTTCGCTGACCTGTGTTTCTCTGTGTGTTGTCAAGCCGAATAAATAAAGTTTTAAAAAAAAGTTACAGCATTTTTCAGGATATCGTAACTTTGGTAATTTTCTAGGGGGAGAGAAATTTCTCAGGGAGAGGGAGAGAGGAAAACGTTGGATATGGGTTGGATTTAGCAGCAAGTGAGAATCTATTAACTAACTTGCAAGGAGTATGGTCATGAACAAAGAAGAGTCAGAGGAGTTTACGTAAACATCAGGGTTCACATTTCTGGAGCGGGAGAGCAGGGTCATATCAGGATAAGGCGATGTTAGGTTGAGTGTTTTGAACTTATGTAAAGAAATCTTTGGAGAGGCTCGAAGCAATTTCCGTGGAGTGAATGGTAGTCTGTTGGGGACAAAAAGGGGTTCTCGAATGAAGGACCTGTTCCTGAAATAATTTCACTTTAGTATCAAGGATGAAGTCTTAGTGACCCTTTTTACCGTTCACCGCGCAATGAGTTTGGATGAAGTTTGGAAATAATGGCACCTCTTTACTAGCTACCACACTCACCTTTTGCTTCGAGTTCAGATTGATCCTGTGACTACCAGGGAGGGGTTGGGAGCTAGGATTGAGTTGATGGCATGAAGTTGCTAGAAATGTGGTGTTGGAAGAGGTCAGTGGAGTCTTCCTCATTACAGAAGGGTTAAAATCTGAGGTTGGAGAAGGTTTTGTATTTGTAAAGTTGAATCAATGTTGGAGCGATGATGAGACACGGATCGGGTGGGTGTACTTGTTGGTGACAGGTGACATGACTCCTGGTCACAACGAAGGTGATGATTATCTGAATGGTCCAGCCCAGGGCAAGAACGGAGCCAAGTTCTGGTGGTGCAATGAATACGGCAAGGGTGTTATCTTGATGTGTAATGGGCAATTGTTCTTTAGAGTGGTTCTCAACAAGTGTGGGGTGCAAAAAGAGAAATGGTGGAAACGATGGCAGGAGTGAAATGGCATGAATGAAACTGAAAGTGGCTGAAAATCTACCAACTGCTTTTTTCAAAGCTGCAAAAAGGACAGACACAGCAAAGGGATTTGAGTTCATGATACTTTATTTCTCATAGAAGTCCACCATTTCTGTTTCTAAATTCAGGCATTTAGCAACAGATGCTGGAAGTCCTCTCCGGTGCTGCAAGAAACTAAAGATGTGCCTGTTCCTCCATGGCTAATTCCTAGGGTTGACTGGTTTCTGGGTCTATGAGAAAGCCAAGATCTCTTTCAAGATGGGCACCATGCTATATAAATATACCACACACTGTGCCAAGTATAGATAACGCTAACACAAACACATCCTTCCTGCTACTAATGCCTCGCCCTTTGTACTTCAGTATTACTTGTGTTCTCCCCATGACCTTGCCACTAGAGTTTATTTTGTATAATAACCGTACTGTCCCTCACCTGTTGCGACCTTTAAGACCACCTCACCCGCCCTATATGCTCGGTGGGGCCATACTCTGCACTTAGATACATTCATCTTACACTGCAGCCTCTTAGGCGACCAACCCGGCTTCACTAAATCCTTCTTCATGTTTTCTACTCCCTCTAAAGCAGGAGTCTGCAACCTGCGACTGTCCAGATGTTTTGCACTACCACCCTCATGATCCCTTACAATTGATGCGCCAGGCTGGAGCTGATGGGAGTTGTTGCAGTACGAAACATCTGGAGAGCCAACAATCACAGACCCCCTTCTCTATTATATCAGCCCTGCTACATCTTTGTTTCATCTGCAAATGCACAGACCATTTAGAACTGCAGTAATGTAACCTCACTTCCATTTCAATTAAAGCAATGTTTACTGAGACATTCACAAGTGGATCCTCACACCACAATAAGCAATATAATAACAAACTATGAAGTTTCAGACTACAGTTATAATGTTTAGTACATTCGCTGTCCTTAGTGTGACATGGAATCCAAAGAACATTAGTCAGACATGTATCGTTCAACAAGATTTATTATCTTGGTCAGGATGGAGGGAATGAGCACAAATAGGCAATAGGCGTTTTTAGCTAAAACACAATAAGGGAAACTTGGACAAACTTTTTTAGTTTCTAGTTACTCACAATGGTACACGGGCCTACCTACAGGATCACCAGACCCTCCAGGATTCCCTAATCTAATGTACAGTATTAGGGATAAAGTACCCAGCTCACTTCTTGGCTCAAACATACAATCCAAAGATATAGCGCCTAACTCACCTCCTGGCTTTGCAGCCTCGGATACATGGGTAGCAGTTCCCTTCCTGACTTTGCCTACAGCAGGTACTTCTCCCCCTTTTCCTTGCAGTATGTGTCAGGCCTTGATATTCTCACCCTCCAGCCACTGTGCAACCTCCTCGGCCAACGTCTCCTACCACTAATTTATCTGGCTTTTGACAGCATGTGAGGGATATCTCTCTGCAGGATCTTTTGTTTGTCTCTTGGTCTGGGCCCACCCAGTTTCTGATATGCAGGCCTAAGCATGCTCTCTGATTCATTTTTTTTCTTTTTTTTAATCAAACGTTTTACAAGTGAAACCTTTCAGCTTTTACAACAGTTACAATTAATCCATTAGCTGTCACTGACTCGATCAACTTTGTGTAAGATAATGAAGTCCTTCCATCAGGATGTACATTCCTTTCTGGCTTCGATGTTCCGGAAGATCGCTGACACAAACTCTAGCAAGGCATATGTAAGAGAAAGTTCAGAGCCCTACATCAACTGGAGCCAAATATCCATCTCTGTTAATGTTCGATTACCAACAAAGAATTTCACCTCTGAGCAGTGCTTCCCATACGGTTTCAACCCCTTGACTGAGTCCAGAGTGTCTATCCAGTATTGATCGTAAAGCCGTCTGTTTACATGCTCCAGATTTTCCTTAAGTAATTTCTCTGTTAGGCCTGTCACAGCTAATATTCCTTTGCATTTGTCACTCCATTCCACCAATGTAGGTTCCCTTTTCTCTAAGAGTGCCTGACCAAGTATAGTAAAGCCTCCTTCAGATGGAGGTAGTAGGCACTTTCGAAAAAAGGAGAGGCTCTTCCAGACTGTTACAGTGAGCAAGGATGTTAAGCCCAGCTCCTTTCTAGTCACTGCAACTGGCGTTGAATTTGGCAAGGAAAGAACATATCTCCAGAAGAGACCCTTTACAATCGGCCACACTTTCCAGGTTAGTGATAGTGATGCTTAACTGGATAACTTTTATTCGGTAGAACGTGATTATTATCACGAGCGAGAATTTGCAATATCAAAACCTGATGATTTTGGCCTAGGCTGCCAATATTTTTGCTTTCCTTCTCAGGTATGCCTCTCTAGGAGCATTGACAGAGCTGTTGTTTATTAGGGTTCCCAAGTAAGTCATCTCAGTAATCTCAATGATCTTTGATCCATTTATGGACCAACCAAAAGGCTTAGATTTCTTTCTTGCTGTTCTTCTAAATGTTAAGACTCCCGATTTGGAGGCATTGATCCGCAGGCCGTTTGCAGATAGATAAGTAGCCAGCGCGTCCAACTCCCGTTGGAGTCTGATTGGTGTTTCGTCCAATAGGACTATGTCGTCCGCATACAGGAGACTATTTACTGGTCTTCCGGATGTACAAGGTGGAAAGCACCTGATGTTCTTGAATGCTTCTTCCATGTCAGATGTATACAGGTTAAAAATCACTGGTGCCAAGCGACATCCTTGTTTGAGGCCGATTGTAGTCCTAATGGGGTCCGTTAGATCATCCAGTCTGTTCATCCTTATACGAATAGACGTTATCTGTGTGAAGGGCTTGCATAGCTTCACGTAAGTCAGTGGGACAACCCCAAGATCTTAGCTTAGACCACAGAACTTGTCGATTGACTGAATTGAAGGCCTGTGATAGATCCACTGAGGCCAAGTACAGCTTTTTACTGTTCTTTAATGTAGTTCTTGTTATTAAAAAGTTGTTCACAAACAGGTTCAAAGCCGTTCTGATTCCTTTTTCAAAACCAGCTTGGCATCGATCGCAATGGTTCGTTGTCTTGCTCCAAACAGCAAGGTTTTTTAGGACGAGGGCTGCAAATAACTTTCCAATAACATCAAGAAGGGCGATTGGCCTGTAGTTGGTTGGTAATGACCTATCACCCTTCTTGAAGATCGGAACCACAATTGAGGTAATCCAGGAAGGTGGGACTTTCTGCTTCAGCTTTATTAGGATCAGCAGTTGTTCGAAGATGAAATTCGCACTTCTTCAGGGTTCTTCTTTAGAATAATATTTGTGAGCCCGTCTGGTACGGCCGCCCTCGAGGTACTTTATCTCTAGAATAGCTTCCTTTTTAGTCGTGAAAGACCATGAGGGCGGATTCAACTCTTGACCATCCACGTGCTTTGCTATTGCACCCTAGAAGAGAGTACTGTAGTGTGTTATCCATGCTCCTGCTGAGATAGTATTTGCTAATAAGGATTTCTAGGGGGCATCTAGTGAGTTGATTTCTATTTCACCGGTGTCTGTGGGAACGCTGGCAATTGTTTCTCAATTCCATAAGTCTGTCTCATGCCTCTTCGTAAGTGTGAGAAAGTTCACAATGTTCTGGCTCACAAGCACATCCTCGGAGATCCACAGCCATAGTATTAGACTCATCACCCCCTTGATGGAAGCCACCTTAGGACATTGATGCTTTTAGTTACTCTTGGGAACAAATCATTGGAAGTTCTGGAGAGGGTGAGATGAATGGTGGAATATCAGGCAGATGCCAATAAGGCAGGCGGAAGGCCAGACTAGCTGCCTCCTGTGCCATATCCTCTGACTGCAACTATCGCTAAACGCGTAAATGTAATCTGGAACAGTGGGCTCGTAAGTATAAAACATCCACTCCAGCCACTCACTTCTCCTATCACTATGCTCACTCTCTACTCTACACCAAGGCACAATAGAGCGCAGCTACACCCCTCGATCAATTTCGGCCTAGCTTCACACATATAAACCATGAACACCCCAACATCCTGCTAGAACGCAACTATACCCCACGAAAAATCGGCCTAGCTGTACACATAAGCGTCCTACACAGGCCTAATGCCGCCAGAATCCAGTCTTGGACACCAACCTCCAGACAGCACACATTCAACTGATCTCTCAATACCACCACTCCTAATGTTAGGATGCAGTTACCATCAGGCAATCGCATCAGCTGCTTACATATTGAGTTCACCCAAGCACCCCATGGTCCCTTCCCTCTCGACTGACCTGAACTACGGTCTCCAAGGGCATTCAACCAACCCACAAGCACTTTGAGGTCATAACAATGATATATAGAGCGCTATATAAATGCAAAATACGATAACATAACATAATTTCCTGTTGCTGCACTTACACGATTCGAATGTCACAAGGCCTAGTAGGACTGTTTATTGTTGTTTATCCCCCTCTGTTTCCCCTTCCCACTTAGTCCTGTGGTGCCTGGATAACACTTTCAGCTGTATAGGCGCCATACACATGTTCAATAAATAAAAATGAATTGTCTTTTTCCCAATAGAGCACTCGGTCTAGGCGCAGTTGTTGGATCACATGGTCCACCCATTACAGGTCACGCAACCAATACCCTTTCTTACTGCTTCCATCAACACCTAGCCACTGGTTCCATCTGACAGTGATGCTTATTCGATTCCTCAGTGTCCCCTACTCCAGACAATGTCCCGTGGCTGCTTTAGCCACCACACACATTATTATCCTTGTTTGTATTTCTCTGGTTCTCTGGCCACGAGTTTCTCTCTCTCAGGTTGCCATGCCTGGACCCCTCTGGACCTTTGGACACTGTAAAGTTTCCATCTTCGTACCTCTTGAGTACTTTTTGGCTTTGCTGTTACTTGTTTCACACACTGTGCTCCTTAACACTTGTTTCATGCACTAGTTTGCTATGGCTCTATTCATGAGCATTCACTTGACTTCGTGAAGCATTCATAAGTGTTTTCGATACTTGGTCTTCAGTGCGGTATTCACAATTGCTTTCAATATGTTTTTACTCTGTTCGGTATTCACCTCCATCGGTTGCACTTCATTCGCAATTTCAATAATATTTGCTCTGGCATTCAATCATACTTTTATTCACTTTGCCTTTCACCTGGCAGCTGCAAAGGACTTCGCTAAACCTTATCAGAGCACCCCAGTCAGAGTGTACATTGGCTCTGAACTCACTGATCGCACACAGCAGCGTACTTCCTTCTGGCGTCCTTCGCAACAGGCTTATCCAGGCTTCTGCTGCTTCCTGGCTTCTTCCAACTCCGTCTTCTGCTTGCGGTCTACACTACACGTAACCCCCGCTTTCCTGGCTTCTCTTGGCGGCGGCTGCGGTCACAGGGAGCTCCACTGCTTCTCCCCACCAGACCCGATTCGGCGAATGACGGGACTTCTGGACCCTCGCACAGCCTACCACAGCTAAGGCATCCACTTTGCTTGCGCAGATCGGCTCCAGGCTCATGGGTCTCCATCCTCCTTTCTTCCAGCCCATTCGTCTTCCATCAGAACAGCAGGTATTTTTATACTCATCGGGTGTTTTAAATGACCCCAGGTGAGGCTCATTGAGTTCTCATGCCTGACTCTGGAGGACTCCATTATAAAGACATGCCTGGTTGTTACTCTGGTATGCCTCCAAAGTCCCCTTCCGTGTCTCAGTACCAGAGTTGTTTGGAATTGTCTGTTTTAATAAAAGAAGCCTTTTCACCTATGTTTGGTCCCTGACATATGTGTGTGCTCATGAAATGAAGATGTGTCCTCCTGGTTGGTCGCTTCCTTGTCCCAGCACTAAGACGTTGTTTTTGGGGAACAGATTGAAAGGCAGAGAAGGGAAGGGGTTGACAATATCCCACAAAGGCTTTAGGAAAAGAGGGTTCATTGTGAAAGGGAGAGCGCGCATACTGTGTCTCACCTCAAGACATCCTCTCCCCATTCCCTAAATTCCCTCCACTCACTCATTTCCACCCCCAGGGTCGGGACCAAAAATCAATAGCCTTTACTTGGGCACCTGAGAGGAGGAGTTTGGGGAAAAAGAGGTGAGGACACCCTCAAGTTCCTTTGTCACAGTGCCTGTCTTTGGTCAATTTGTCTCCTTCAACAGTCCTTCTCCTTCACCACAATCCTTTGACACAGTGGGCCTCATTACGACCCTGGCGCTAATGGGTTAACAGCGCCGTAAAAGGCTGAGGCGCCGTTAACCCATTAGCGCCTAATTACGAGGTCCCTTTGAGGGACCCGACCTTAATGGCTGGTCTAGAGCAGTACTTGCGATGCTTTATTTCCCAGCATCAAGAGAATTGGGTTTCTCTACTCCCTACTGCGGAATTTGTTTACAACAATTCCAGGCACACTGCCACAGGCCTTTCCCCTTTTTTTTGTACCTACGGCGTTCACCCGCGTTATTTAATACCCGAGGTGCCCGGTTTTTCCAACTCTCCAACTGCTGAAGAGGTGCTAAGAAATATCAAGGAGGCCAGGGACAATGCATTGCTAAGTTTGTTGAATAGTAGACAGCGGAATAAGATTGAAGCCGACAAACATCGCAGGGAAGCACCTTCATGGAAACCTGGGGACAAGGTGTGGTTGTCCACCAGATTCCTTCCCAGATGGACTAGACCTTCTAAACTGTCTCCACGTTTCTTGGGACCTTTCCCCATTCTCTCCAAGGTCAATCCTGTTGCCTATCGTCTGCAACTCTCTCCACCTCTCAGACGCATACACCCTGTTTTTCACGCCTCTCTTCTTAAATCCTACTATTCAGATCCACATCGCCGGCCTCTCAACCGAAATCTTCCTGTCACTGCAGCCGACCAGGAAGAATACGAAGTTTCTGCCATTCGTGATTCTAGATTTCTTCGTGGTCGGTTGGAATACCTCCTGTCATGGAAGGGTTACCGGGCATCGGAGGATTCCTGGGAGCCAGCTTCTCAAGTACATGCCCCTCAGCTGTTGGCCAGGTTCCATCGCTTGCACCCGGGTAAGCCTGGGTGGTTGCACTCTAGGGGGGGGCATACTGTCACTCGCAGTCGCGGCCATCACCGTGACTGGCGATTTCTTCCGCGTTGGAGTTTGAGGAGACGCAGAGGAAGGGTACTTTAGTCCCTTTTCTGTGTTCGCTGCCGCCGCTCCAAACGCGGGACGCAACGCTGCCGGGAGTATTTAAATTCCTGCCTCCCGGCAGGTCGTTGCGTTGCAACCCCCTCTGTTGTTTACCTTTCGACTCTGGGTCCTTCGCTCTTCCTCTGCACCCCGCTTTGGAATTACTGAGGAGTTTTCTCTGTGGTTACTTTCTCTGGTGTTCCTGTCCCTGGAACACCGCACTTTTGTTTTTCGTTTTCCGTTTTCTCTCCGCCGCCTTCCCTGGGCGGCGCTAGCTGTGCCTTTTTCTCCGGCGGTCGGTTTCTCTCTCTCTCTCTCTCCCTCTCTCTCTCTCTCTCTCTCTCTCTCTCTCTCTCTGTCTCTCTCTTTCTCACCCTCTTTCTTTCCCTTGCTCTTTTGGGTCCAGACAGCGTGGGGTTTTCTCCCGTGCTACCCCGCAGTACTTTCTTGGAAGATTTGCTACCTCCGCCTCAGCCGTCAGTTGCTACCTTCTCCACCCGCTCTTATGGCCTAGTACTACCATTGGACTTGGACATTTTGAGGGCCACTACCTCATTGTTGGAGATCCTCCGCTTCCTTCTTCATCTGTGAACAACTGGCCTTCTGAGACAAGTCTTGACACCTCTTATCAGGGTTTTTTTTCCCTTGCAGGTTTTTCCCTGTATTTTCTGGCTTGATTCCGGAAAGGAGGTCACTGTGCCGCTGTTCTCACCCAGCGAGCCACAGTGGCTTCTCTCTGTGACAAGCCCACGCACCAGAAAAAGGAGAGAGACTACCTGGCACGTCGAGGCCTGCAAGATACCATCGACTCGGAAAGCTCAGGTGAGGAGAGCGTGTGCACAGGGGGGACTCAGCCAAGGGTACCATTCAAGTCACACGCTCTCCTTAGTCACATACTTTCTCCATCAGCCCTTCTCCTTTTTGTCATAGTCCATCTCGTTCATTCAAGTTTGTCTTCTTCTTTACAGTCCACCTTCATCACAGTGAATCCTAGTAGCAGTATATCTCCTTCATCAACCTTTCACCATTACAGTCCTTCACCAACGTCACAGTCCTTATCCTTCTCCTGCATCGCAGTCCCTCTCTATTGTCATAGTCCTCTTTTATCACAGTTCTTCTGCTTTGCTACCGTCCTCCTTCTTTGTTTCAGTCATTCTCCTTCATTACAGTCCTTCCCCTTCAGCACAGTCATTGTCCTTTGCCACAGTCATTGTCATTTCTCACATTCCTTCTCCTTTGTCAGACCTTCTTCTTTGTCACAGTCCTCCTCCACTGTCACAGTCCTTTTCTTTGTGATGGTCATCCTCCCTTTTCACAGTCATTCTCATTCACTGCAGTCCTTCTTTGTCACAGTTCTTCCCCTTCATCTGTATTTTCTCATAATCCTTCAACTCTCGGGAGGATAGCTCAGGGGCAACATGCTCGCCTTGGAAGTGAGAAGACGCAGAGCAACACAGCTTCGATCCCTGGTTCCACGCTTAGAAATCTCTGGGTATTAAGCGTGTTAAAAATAACCAATCATATCATATCATTACCAATCATAACCGTGCACTTCCCCAGCTTGTCATTCATTGCAGTTCTTTCCTGCTGCAGTACTTTCTCATAGTTCACATGCACTACAGTCCGTCTCGTTCTTAATTAATTAATCTTTTATAACGCGCCTAATACTTTGAGACCCGTCTCTAAGCACGATACTGGGATTCGAACCTCTGTTTCTCTGCGTTTTCTTGCTTACAAGAAAAACATGTTGCCCCTGAGCTATCCTCCTGCCCAGCGGTCTTCCTTAGTCACAGTCCTCATACATCATAGTACCTCACAGTCTCTTTTCTTTCATTTATTCTTCTCCTTTGTCATAGTCCCTCATCACAGTCCATCGCCACAGGCCTACTCATTTGTCACAGTCCTTCTCCTTCATCAAAGTCCTTCTCCTTCATCACAGTCCTTCATCATAGTCCTCCTTCATCACAGCCCTTTTCGTTCATCAGAATGCTTCTCCTTTGTCACAGTCCATCACAATTCTTCTTGTCAAAGTCCATCATTACAGCCCTAATGCTTCATCATAGTCCTACTTTATCACAGTCCTCCATCCTAGTCCCTGTACGAGATCACAGTCCTACTCCATCAAAGCCCTCCTTCGTCACCGCCCTTTTACCCTTGATCAGTCCATCTTCTTTTTTGCAGTCATGCTCCTTCATTACGGTCCTCCTTCATCACAGTCTTTCTTTCTCAGTCTGTGTACTTCGTTTATCTTTCTCCTTCATCATAGTCCTCCTTCTTCAGACCTTCATCACAGTCCTGCATCACAGTCCTGCTTGTTCTTCACAGTTCTCCTTAGTCACTTCTTTTATTTAATCAAAGTCTTCAGTCCTATTTAATTACTGTCCTCCCCCTCTGTCACAGTTCCTCTCCTTTGTCACAATCAATTGAAATAGTCTTTCTCCTTTGTCATAGTCATTCATCAGCCCTTTTTTATCACAGTCCTTCATCACAGTTGCTCACCTGTGCCACAGTCTTTTGCTTCATCATCCCTTTGCCTTCATCACAGTCCTTCTAACCTTCTTCATCCGTCCTGAATCACAGCCCTTCTACTTTATCATGGCTCTCTTCCTTCATTACACTCCTTTTCCTTCAACACAGTACTTCTCATTCGTCACAGTCCTATTTCAGAATCCTCCTTAATCATTCTTCCTCGTTTGTCACAATACGTCTTCTTCATCAGTCCTTCACCTTCATTAAAGTATTTCTCGTTTTTCAGTCCTCCTTTGTCACATTCCATCATCACAGTCCTTCTGTGTTACTGTCCCTTGCCTTCATCACTCCTTCCCTTTTCACTTCCCTTGTTCTTAATCACAGTCTTGCCTTTTCACAATTCCTCTCCTTCATCTCAGTGCTTCATCATAGTAATTCTCCTTCATTATAGTCCTTCTCGTTTATCACAGTACAGTGTCACAGCCCTCGTAAGTCTCAGAACATCTCCTTCATCACAGTCCTCCTTCCACACAGCCCTCCTCCTTCATCATACGCCTTCTCCTTCACCACAATTCTTCATCAGATCCCTTCTGCTTTAGGATATTCCTCCTCCTTTATCACAGCCCTCTTTAGTTACAGAGCTTCATCATCACAGTGCTTCTAATTTTTCTGTCATTCCCTTCCCTTTCATCACTTTTCTCTGGGACAGTCCCTTTCCTTCCTCACAGTCTTTACTTTCCTTTGGCACAGCCCCTCACCTTCGTCACAGTATTTTTTTACATGACTTCTCCATCAACGCTCTTCTCCTTTCTCACAGTCTTCTCCTTGTCAGTCCTTCCCCTTTGGCATAGTCCTTCTCCATCACAGCATTTCTCTTTTGCATTGTCTTCCCCTATCATTACAGTCCATCTTCGCTACAGTCCCTTTTCCTTTGCTACAATCCCAGTCCTTCTCCGTCACTGTCCTCCTTCATCACAGTCCTTCTCCTTCATCACAATCCTTCTACTTCATCATAGTCCTTCTGGTTTGTCACAGGTCTCCTTCCTCACAGTCCATAAACATATTCCTTCTTTGTGATAGCCCTTCCTCACATTCCTTCTCTCATCGCAATCCTTCTCCTTGGTCACAGTCCTTCTTCATCAAAGTTCACCTTTGTTGCATTGTTTCTCCTTTGTCACATTGTTTTTCTTTTTTCACGTTGTTTCTCTTTTGTCACAGTGTTTCACCTTTTTCCCCAGTGTTTCTCCTTTCTCTGTGTTTCTCCTTCATCAAAGTCTCTCTCATTTGTCAGTCTTTCTCCTTCATCACAGACCTCGTACTTTGTCAGATTACTCTTTTGTCACAGTCTTCCTCTTTCATCGCATTCTCTTTAATCACAATCTCTCCTCTGTTAAACTCAACTTTGTCAAAGTCCCTCCTTAGTCACACTCTTCCTAGTCACAGTCTTTCTCCTTCACCATTCCTTCTTCTTTGTCACTGACCTTTTCCTCTGTCACAGTCCTCATCCTTTGTCACAGTCCTCTTTTGTCATAGTATTTCTCCTTTTATCACAGGAAAGCTCTGGACAGTGTGTCAATTTCTGTTGTATGTGGGAAGAAACCTGAGTTGGGTCCAGAAACAAATATAGACCTTAACTTAAATAGATTGTACAAAATAATTCTCAATGTTATTACATAATTTATAACAAATCATGTATAATATTGAAGGTCATGATATCATTAACATAAATTCGTTGATACTCAATATATTTGTGCAAATCTAATCATGCAATTCTACATATCAAACATCAATTTGGGATAATAATGTTAAACAATATTTAAATCCCAGAACAATAGCGTAGATCCAATGACCAATTTTTCTGATGCTCTTGTCAACTGCCCTACTCATACATGTTTCTGTCCTGTGTTAGCTTTACTCTGCTGGACGTTCATCAGTGGCTGTACTATTTCTATTTGTGTGTCATATACAAATTGGAGTTGTATTCCAAATATACACAACCAGGGTCTTCCGGCTGTACCCTGTATGGTGTGTCCATAGTGGCTCTTAAATAACACCTGGAACCCTGAATGCTGCTGACGCTACCTTAATTACTTCAATTGCGTCCACCTCTCACACTCTTTCTAATCTTCAACTCTATGCTAAGCTTCATAGTCTCATTCTCAATTCCTCCACCCTTCAATTATACGTGTCTAAATCCAATGATGTTCCACTATCTTATTGTACAGCAGATGGTTTAAGAAAACATCCCTTAGGTGTAATGTCTTCTTCCAATCTACAAGGAGGAATGATGTTATTCCTTCTATTATCCTGGGTGATAAGTCAGCATTTCTTAGGTCCGGGTTCCTTTCAAAAGACAGCAAACTACACAAGCTTGCTGTCTTTTGAGAGGAACCCGGACCTAAGAAATGCTGACTAATCACCCAGGATAATAGAAGGAGTAACATAATTGCTATATTTGTGGGTTTGTCTATATTTGTTTCTGGACCCAACTCAGGTTTCTTCCCACGTACAATAGTAACTGACACATTGACCAGAGCTTTCCTTTTGTATATTTAGATTGTGTACCCCACAAGGTAGGAAGGCGAGTTATCACCTATCCTGGGTTCAGACGTTTTGAGAATAGTGTCCTTTTATCACAGTCCATCTCCTTCCTCATAGTTTACCTCTTTCATCATGGTATTCCTCTTTCATCATAGCACTTCTCCTTCATCAAAGTCCTTCACCATTGTAACAGACCATCTCTTTCATCACAGTCATCCATCACAATTCTCCTTCCTCACAGAGTTTATCCATCAGGCCTTCTTCATCACAGTCTTTCTCCTTTATCACAGTCCTAATTCATCCTTTCTTCATTAAATTCCTCCTCATTTCATGGTCTTTTCCATTCATCAAAGTAATCCTTCGTCACAGCACTCCTTTGTCACAGACTCTGTCAGTCTTTCTACTTCATCATAGTACTCTTTTGACATAACCTTTCTCCCTTGTCAGTTTTTCTCCTCCATCACAGACCTTCTCCTCCACCACAGTCCTCGTCCACCACAGTTCTTCTCCTTCGTCACAGTATTTCTGCTTCATCACAGTTCTTCTGCTTTGTCACAGTATTTCTCCTTTGTTGTAGTTTTCCTCTTTCACCACAGTCCTTCTCCTTTCTCACAGCGTTTCTTTTTCATCAGGCATTCTTTATTGCAGTCACTCTACTTCATTTGTCCTTCATCAAAGTCCTTGCCATTCGTCACTCCATCACAGACTCTGGCAGTATTTCTCCTTTGTCAGTCTTTCTCCTCCATCACAGTCCTTATCCTCCAATACAGTTCTTCTCCTTCTTGACAGTAGTTCTACTTTGTCAGTTTTCCTCTTTCATCACAGTCCTTTTCCTTCACCACAGTCCTTTCCCTTCATCACAGTCCTTATTCATCACAGTCCTTTTCCTTCATTACAGTTCTTCTCATTTATCACATTCTTTCTCTTTTTTCACAGTCCCTCTCCTTCATCACAATCCTCCATCACAGGTCTTCTTCTATACCAAAGTGCTTCTTTTTCATCATGCATTCTTTATTATAGTCATTCTACTTCATACATCCTTCATCAAAATCCTCCTCATTGAACAGTTCTTCCCATTCGTCAAAGTACTCCTTCATCACAGTATTCCATCACCGATGTCAGTATTTCTCCTGTGTCAGCCCTTCTCCTTCATCATAGTCCTTCTCCTCCAGCACAGTCCCTCTCCTTTCTCAAGTCTTTCTCCCTCAACATAGTCCTTCTCTGGCACAGTCTTTCTCCTTTGTCAGTCTTTCTCCCTTGACAGTCTTTTGTCACCATTATTCTCCTACATCACACCCTTCCTTACATTCCTCATCACACTCTTTCTCCTTTTTCACAGTCTGCCTTCGTCACAGTATCTCTTCTCAGTCACAGTCCATCAACAAAGTCCTTCAGCTTAGTCATAGACTTTCTCCTTCACCATCTCCTTTTTTAAAAATATTTGTTTCCCCTTTTAGGAAAGTTGAATCTGGGTGTTTTACATTGCTGCTATGCTTAGAACTAGGCAGTGTTTCCCCTTTTAGGAAAGTTGAATCTGAGTGTTTTACACTGCTGCTGTGCTTAAATAACTAGGCCTTTTCCCCCCTTTTAGGAAAGTTGAATCTGCACACTCTACTTCTTTGTCAGTCCTTCTCCTTCAACATAGTATGTCTTCTCTGCCACAGTGTTTCTCCTTTGTCACTCTTTCTCCTTTCACAGTCTTTTGTCACCATCCTTCTCCTTCATCACAGTCCTTCCTCACATACCTCCTTCACACTCTTTATTCTTGGTCACAGTTTGCCTTTGTCACAGTGTTTCCATCATCACAGTCATTCTGATTAGTCACAGTCTTTCTCCTTCCTAATAGTCTTTCTCCTTCATCATAGCTTTTCACTTTCATCATGGCCTTCCCCTTTCGTCATGATCTTCTTTTGTCACATTCTTCCTCTTTCATCACAATCTTCCTCTTTTGTTAGTCTTGCTATTTCATCACAGTCTTTCTCCTTCATTATAGTCCTTCTTTGCCACAGTTCTTCTTTGCCACAGTATTTTCCCTTCATTGCGGTCCTTCTCCTTCATCACAGACCTTACCCTTCATCAGTCTTTCTCCTTCCCTAGTACTTCATCAGTCTTTCTCCTTTGTCAGAGTCCTTCTCCTTTGTCACAGTCCTCCTTCATCATAGTCTTCCTCCACCATAGTCCTTCTCCTTTGTCATGGTTGTTTGTCATAGTCCTCTTTTGTCACAGTCATTTTCCTTTGCAATAGTACCCCTTAAATTGCATAGTTTTAATAAGATGAAATATGGATTGATAACTTGTTTGTATATAACTATATGTTTTCTTCTTTATGATAAGTGGATATGCTTTGTGGATTGATATTTACTGTTTTTGTTGTGTTCAAGTTTGAAAAGCGATATACACACAATTTTTTAAAAAAATAGTCCTCCTCCTTCATCCTAATCTGACTGTCTCTTTTCTCTCTGTGTCTTACTAACTTTCTTTTGTGCTTGCTATCTCTTCCCGCATCATTCACTAACATCAGTTTATTTTTAGCAAAACCAATACAATATCATCACTGAAATGTAGACTAACACAGTAAGACACAAGCATTACAAACTGCAAGCTCCATAAAACAAATCCACTCCCCCTTTCTCACAGCTCTCCCTTTCTCTGGCTGAGCAAGGCCTGCAAATCGAGAGAGCAAACACCCTTTTTTTGTGTCATGCGGCAGTAAGATAACATGCCACTACTTCCGTCACCCTCCCATCTTTAGTGGGTGGTATTCCATGACCACATTAAACAAAGGGAAGACAAAAGGGCAACTAATTAAGGCTGCAAGATCTGTCCCCCTTAGCTAGACCTACGAACGTTTCAAAATATACAAGATCTTGCAGCAACCATGTGGGCCCTCCTATAGGCATTGAAACTCACCACAAGAAGACAACTGTGAACATTAAACCTTAAAGAGCAAAAAGTAATACGAATCAATATAATATTTTATTAAATTAGCATACAAAATCACATAATTTCATCAAGTAAGTTAAAAAATACAGTGACTATCACTAAAGTGCTTGAAACGCTATTTAGAAACACATAAATATTAATACACGTAATTTAGTGCACAATAAACCCGAAAAAATCAGGAAACTAAAAAAATATTCTGATACAAACAACTGGCTTAAATAACGAGTTGTAAGAACAGAGTGTGGAGACCAAATTTCATAAAGAAAATGTTTTTATTTGTTTTTAATACTAACCTAAGGGGTAGTCCCTGCTTTACCGGGTACTGCCTCTCTATACCAACTGCCTGATTAGATGAATCCACCTAAAATGTAATAGGTGGTTCTAAATAGTTAAATATAACTTAGTACCATTTGGATGTTGGCAATGATACAACAAACTCACAGACCCTACATGTTTCATTCTCAAACAAAGATAATACAAATGTGAGAAATTCATCAGGGGTAGAGCAAAAAAAACAATCAAAAAACATTCATTGGTCTTGGAATAAACACTCCCACAAGAAACCAGGTTTTGTTTTCTTCACGGTGGATATCGTTTACCGTCAACGTTTCACACATGGACTGTGCTGGGACGGGCGGGTATATATATCTTCTTGGTAGATATAGATAGAACTTACATCCGAAGCGGCTAACCGCTCACTCTCGTCTGTTCCCCTGCATGCAGACAGATCCTTGGTCACATCAGTCTGTAACCCGATTCCAGTGCAGGAATGTCAAATAATTACAATTGGTTTCGCGGGGTTGTTGACAAAATAAACGCCGCGTTGCACTGGATGGTTAACAAAGTCAGTGTCACGTTGCATGTGTTTATTAAGGTCCTCGGCAGCAGGCACTTCTTTGTCTATTAGAAGGTCTTAATCACGTCTGTATCCGGGTCACGTACTCGAACACCTGGCGGTAGACTAACACAGTAAGACACAAGCATTACAAACTGCAAGCTCCATAAAACAAATCCACTCCCCCTTTCTCACAGCTCTCCCTTTCTCTGGCTGAGCAAGGCCTGCAAATCGAGAGAGCAAACACCCTTTTTTTGTGTCATGCGGCAGTAAGATAACATGCCACTACTTCCGTCACCCTCCCATCTTTAGTGGGTGGTATTCCATGACCGCCTTGCAAATTTTAATATTGTTTCTGTTGAAGAGAGGTAAGAATAAGAGTGCACTACGGTCTTAATTATCAAATTAACACAGTTGGAGGCCGGCCCTAGAAGCCTTGCCCCACTTAGCAGTTATCCCCCCTATATCGTTATGGTTCAATAACCAGGACAGCCATCTCTCCCTCACTTCCCAAAGTAAATCCTTAGTAATTGTAGTGACGGATGTCCGCAGGGTTTCAAGGTTCAAGGCATACAATGTTGTTTCACCCAGTCCAACGACAGGATCGTAATGGAAGCTTCCAAGCCGAAATTATCCTTCAATGTAGCTCAATATACTCCGGCATCTGGGTTACCCCGTAACATAATCCGATGCCACTGCAGCAAATGGTGCATAGCCCCAGATGTCAGCACCATATATAGACGCAGGGACCATCTTTCATGGGCAGACATAAAGAGGAATACTTCCCCACCCCTAAACCTCTTGTTGAACCTCAGAACGCCGCTGGCAGATTGGTCCAACCTATTCCCACTCCGTTACACCTGATCCCATCAGCCTGTTTTATTATCAAATTGAATGCGTGTGTGAGACACTACCTCGAAACATCTGCAGTTGACACAAACACTCCTTTTGGGCCCTTTAGCGGGGCCCATCACCATTGCCTATGTTTTGATCTTATTCATGACCAGCTTCTTGAGAAAGCAATAATTACAAAAAGCGACCAAAGGTTTATGCATTGCTATTTCCCTGCAAGTGAGTACGACAGCGTCATCTGCAGGACTGGACTGTCTTGGAATCCCACTCTGGGCACAGCAGGTTGCTGGCCAGTCATAAACCCCTCTAAATCATTCCAAAACATGCAATGTAGGGTGGGTGCTAGCACACATACCCTGACAGCCATCCCTAGAGAAGATTGCTTCGTTGCAACTGGGGCCTCGCTCGGTTGGAGGATTTCAGGTGTGCTTGGAACTTAAGCTCTGTTATTAAGTGTGAAAACCTGCAGACAAAGACTGAGTAGAGCAGCTGCTTCAATTGTCCTGGTGGTAGAAGTTAAGGCATGAATGCTGCTCAAATGCTTCTCAGATGGAACTGGGTATATGGTCTTCATGCTACCTTCCTAAATATGGTTTCTTATATCATTTATGTCTGTATCCTTTTTCAGAGTGGTACAGTCTTACTTTTTCACGCTGTTGTAAATGGATTTGCATGAGTTACACCATTTATGATGTCCATTGTGTATGGTCCAATAGTTAGGACTCAAAGGTGTGTTTTAACATTGATGATGCCATTCTGAACGGCACAGATTTAAAAAGCATTTTGTGGGCCTTTGTTACAGAGTGTGTTAGCTATAGGGTTTGTGCCTCGCCTGCCGATTTAAAATGTTAGAAGTATTTAATCAGTCAGCAGAGACTAACAGCTCACCTAATAATAGTTTTATGATGATCACCACTGCAGCTTAAATGTTATCTGAACTGGGCCCGTTTTATGATGCCAACACAAATTCATTCCTATACATTCAGAATGTAATTAACTTTAAAAGTCAAAATTATTGGCTTTGCCAATGCTTGTTTTACCACAGGATGCACGCTTTGTCAAGTCAGAAGCATCCATTTTCTTCCCTTATGTTTCTCTTGGACTCTTGAGTAATCGTTCTGCGTGCCAACCTGAGGAACTCCCTACTTCACGTAGAGAGTTACTGTTTAATCTTTGTAACCATGATCTAGTGCAGGAATATGACTATTATTATTACTTTTCAAAACATTCCCCCATTATTGGGTCAATTGTTTAAGATGGTCAGTAATGGGCTAAAAAGGCAAGTTCAGAAAAGGGTTTATTCGTGTTCTGTACCATGGAGGTCCACCTAAGACCAATTTCAAAATCCCTTGCCCCTCCTTTACTTAATGTTTTCATACTCCCACTCCCTGTCATTGCTACCAAATATCAGAATCTTATTTCTCTGCTAGGGCACAACCTTAATAATAGTTAACCCAGTTGTTCTTGTTATATTATTTGTCTTTTGGAAACCGCTACTGTAAGGAACTCATGGTGGCAACAGTAAAGTGATTGCAGTTCAAGGGTGTTCATTAAACTGTATGCAAGTTGGAAACACGTCTAATCTAAACCTAAATCTAAGATGGGAGCAAGCGTCGACCATCAATGAAAATAAGGCAGTCCTAGTGGTGTTGTGTCAAATAAAAAGGGTCTATACTAAGAAACCTTTTACCAAACCTTACAGCTAGCACAAAAAGGGTGTGGGATTGTTTTCAAGAAAAGAAAGAAGTGCTCACAAATAATATGTCTGGATGCGGTAGCTTGGGTCTCCCTTCCCCACGTTTTGAGCACGGGGTAATATGGGATCTTGGGAGCACAGGACACACTCAGGCTTTCTCGGCACGAGTCAACAGTTCAGTTCCAGTCTATCAGGAGCCTCGATGGCCAAGTTTTGTTTCCCTGGAAATTCTCTTGTCTTTGAGGGCCTGATGCATTCAGATGACAAAACAAAAGTTCCTTCAACAAAATTAAAGTTTTGCTTCCTGGTTTTACTTAAGGGGAGGATTCTTCGCCCCTGGGTCCCCCTCTTCCGGGCGCTGACCCCTCTTTATTTTCAGCCTCCCTCCTCCAGGTTCACTATGGCTTATCCTTTCACTCACAATCTTAATGGCTTTTTAAACAGTTATGGTGGACATCCCTCGGCCGGGTTCACGTTTGTCAACACACTATTTCTTGGGCCTTCAGACTTTGCCCCTTCTTTGTCACCTTCCCTCTTCCGGGTTCACTCTTGCCAACTTCACATTCCCATTTACTTTCAATGTAAGCAGGATTCACTTCCTTTGTTTTTTCATGTGGCAGGATTCACTTCCCTTGCTTTCTTTAAAGTTCTTAGGTCAAAGGCTTTCGACTGTTTAGGGATTTTGCTTGACCTCCTGAATGACTACTTTGACCTATCTTGGCAGCTCTACTACGGCCTTCTGGTATCTGTAGTTTTTACTGAGATGATGATGGACCAGGGTTTCTTGGAGTAGCACCCACATGGTACAGGTCCCCTTCAGCAGCTGGTCTCCCCCTTTTCAATCTTACAGTTCTTTGAACTTCTCTCACTTTGCCACTTTGCGACTTTCATTCACCAAAGCCAGGTTCTTATTGGTTCTGCCTTCTACCTACCAGCTGTGATGAACCACTTGGCTTTCCTCCTAAACTGGAGTCAAGGCCGGTACCAAGGTAGCAGGAGTCTCCCTTGCTCCGGCTTATCAGCGTCGATACGCTAGGTGTATCATTGACATCTGCTCCAACACACTTGTGCTATTGTCCTCGGTTTTACAATTCCCTCTGTGGAGGTTTTGCGGGTCTGCATCTTTGTCAGCCTCTCGATATTCACCGCTTTTCTCATCCTCTTGAACTGCCAGGTCTGGATAGCTGTCTGCAGTCTGCCTTGCATGTACTGCTCCACCTTTGATCCCTGTGGGGAAGGGAAAGGGCCATCAGGTGTGTGTGATCAATTGCCTGACATTGCCTGACCGTTGTATTGGGACATATCAGATAAACGGCTCTAGTGTTAGTCCGTTCTCTTGTGTGTCGTACAAAAGTGTTCGTGTTGGAAAGGGGGGGGGCAGTGGTTTTGAATGTCCTACATGGTAGGATGGGGAAACGGTGTTGAAAGAAGGGGGATATCCCATCTCACTCGTCGATGTTCCACTCCCCGAGGACCCCCTCATCCAGGTGATCCTCCCTCACTGGAATATCCCCAGGAACTGGGTCCAATAGCGATGGCCATGTCCTGGCCACCTGGATGACAGATCCCCGGGGACTAGCTAGGGAGACACCTTCAGGTTTCTCACATTACCCACTGCATTGTTGAAACTATATGTTATGACACAGATACGTAAGTTAATTTTCCAAAATGTATACTGATGTTTAAATAAAGTTTAAAAAAACAAAACAGTTAACCCAGTACACTATTAAAACTGCAGAAGGGGGGGCACTATTTGACTGGACCATTAGATGCCTGCCTTTAATTTGGCTCAGTGACCAAGAACATCAAGCCCTGCAATGGGCTTGCAGGTCATCAAACTCCAATGCATTAACTAAAAAGCACCAGCCCAGAAACAAATAATTCTGGCCCCCACTTATTACTTCTTTTGCCCCAAAATAAATGTGCTTTACTGTCACATGTTGGTCTTCCAGTTCTGAACTCTGCCAACCAACCTGGCCATGCATGCCAGAGCGGTACAGCTTGCTTATGGGTCTTCCTTCTACAGCCTTGAAGTCCTTACTGAAGTACAAGTGAGCCACATCCATCATTCTGAGTTCCGCTGTTTCCCAGGTCAGTTACTCAAAATAATCACGTGGATGGATTTGGTGTGGCTGCCACTGATCCCGTAACCCAGCAAATATTTTCATTATAAGGGAGTCTGTTCATTTCCCCACCACTGATATCAGGCCGAGTGGCCTGTAGTACCCAGCCTCCTTCCTATTTCCACGTCTTTGGAGTTTGTCTACATCTGTTTGTGGCCTTCCCCGTCCTCTGCAAAGCTTCCCAGTTTCTAGTGTGGGAACAGAGAGGGTTGTGAGTGCTGCCACACCTCTATAAGCTCCTTAATTATCTCGGGATGCATCCAAACTAATCTGGGAGTTTATCTGCTTTAAGCTGTGCAAGCTCCAGCAGCACCCTTTCTTTTATAAATGAGCTAAAATCAATCTCCCCAGCATTTGATCTTCTCAGGTTCATCTGTGGTGTCCATCATTGCTTTCACATTTTTGTGGGAGTTATCTTCTCTATGTTTTCCCTCTGCTTCTTCCATTACAGATTGTTATTCCATCCCTGATTTTTTTCGTTTCTAAGACAGTTGTGCCTTTGCTTTATTGGTTTGGACATATTCTCCCTTCTTTGTGCTTGTGCGCCAAGAACTGTCTTGCTTGCTGCCTTTCGCTTTTTTAAACATACTTCTCTGGCTGCCCATTTGGTGCTGAGAAGCTTTGTACCTGTACGTTCTGACCTTTTTGGCCCTCAACCTTGGTGTCTCATCCTCCCTTTAAGTTCCCATTGCATTCCCATGTATACATGTCACCCATCGGCCTCACCAAAGGTACCCCATACTTTCACCCAAAAACATTACACAGCAGCAATAGTTCCCTAATAAGAGGTTTTCCTGGAGGAAATCCAACAAGGCTATCTCTTGTAACGTGTAGGAACTCACCTTGGCGTGTACCGACTATGCAACTCTTCTTAATTTCAAACATGTTTTCTCAATTTGTAAGAACCAAGTCCCAAATGGCTTCTGTGTGAGTGAGCTGGCAAGTTGAGATTTGCCCCCTGCAGGAAGTATTAGATACGCCTGCTACCTGCTTGGAGATGCTTTTGACTCTGTCAGTTTCCTCACCACTGCCATATTGTTGTGCAGGATCTCCTCCAGCCGTGGATATATTCCCTCATCGGTTCAACTGAACATGTTATACTTCTTCTCAGGAGACTCCACTGGCTCACAGGTAGAGTGGGGTGGAGTGGAGTGGAGTAGAGTAGAGTAGAGTAGAATGCTTTTGATCATTTTCAGAAGGAACCCTCCAGTTGATTCCTTCAGAAAAAGTAAAAACGCAATGAATCTGATATAAAGCTCTGTGAAATTTCACCACATTCCGTGCTTCGGGTCCATAGCCCAATGGCTGACCAGCAAATATGAGACTGTGTTGGGAAGGAGCGAGGGTCTTCCCAGCCCCCTGGGTGATACTGAATGAGAAACAGATGCTAAAAAGCACATCCAGGGAGTAGGGGGTGGGCGTGCACACGAAGGAGGATGCACAATCACGGTAGTTGTCTCAGGAGGATAGCTCAGGAGCAACATGCTCCCCTTGGAAGCAAGATGGCACAGAGCTACACAAGTTCGATCCCCGGGTCCATGCTTAGAACACTCTGGATATATATAACCTTATATACCTTATAAATAACCTATCATATCATAGTGCATGCATTAGAGGCTACATAGTAGACGCGACTGTGAAAGTCATCTTAGATAGTGGCTGCCATTTTGGAAGACAGGCCCAAGTGCTGCGAAAAGCACTAAATAGGGTAGCATTAGACCCGCAGCACGAACGTGGACATCACCCCCACTCTGGGCATGTTTCAGAGATTCATAAACCCTTCATTGTCTTAGACGTTACAGGCCTTCGTGCCCTGGGAAGAATGTGCTCTCCACGGTCATGAGAAGGGAGCAGAGCGCCTTTTGGCAGTTACCATCCCACGGGACAGATAGCAAGGCCCTCCTGCCCCCAATGATCCCCACATGAGAAATACAATGTTATTATGCTTTTATCCAAAGACTTCTGCATACCACAGCACCATCCAAACTCAGACCACCGACCATAAAACTGTTACACCACTTGATCGATCACTAAGATCAGAAAGCAAGGCCATCTCACCTTCACAAATGGGTCACGTGATTTGCGCAGCGAGGTGCAACATGGTTTCAAATTATAGCCTAAAACGAAGGTGGAAGACCTTGGAAGTTGCTAACTTGTCTTGGAGTGAGTGAAGTGTGTGAGTTAGTGTGACCTCGGCTCTCCTCCCAGGCCCATCTCTGTGCCTTCCAGGTGCACTTTTACAACGATAAAATAACACTGTTTTTCCTAGTAGCTAATTCAATGTTAGGCCAATCTCACTGCAGATGACGATCCCAGCAGCACCCACATGAACGAAGATGAACAGATGAAGGTGGACATGTAGGGCTTGGCATCCCCTATGGAGTAGGCCCTACATGTATAGGGCTCCACCAATTAGAATAGTAGAATTGTTCTGTATGAAATTACAAGAATCCGGAAAAAAATGTCCAGAGAACAAAACTAAGTTACTTAAAGGTTGTATCAATTTTATTTAATCGTGATACAAACATTTAGCAAATAATCAATTAATGATATAATACTTTAAAGAGCATATTATTTCATATCACAGCAAAAGGGGGTACATCTAAAACATGGCTAAAATTCGACCATCAACCAAACCATTCGTAGTGCAGCATTCAACCCATACAACATTCATCGTGACAATCATCCAAACAACAATAGCTAAAAAGAACAATAGCTAAAAAAGACAGAATTACTCCATAGTGGGGAGTAACCACAATCATCTCAACCCAACTAATAGTTTTAATATATGTTATTTTGATTTTATAGGAGCAGAGGAACATACAAAACAGTCTATCACAAGGGCAGATCTAGGAATGACCATGTAGTGTAGATCACATCCCTTGGAGGAAAAACTCAACCGGTTTCGACGTAGTATGTCTAATGCACAACGTCTTCATCAGGAGGTATGGAACAGAAGACTCACACAGTCAACCAAGTACTGGTGTGAGAGATGAACAAGTTGTCTGTTCTAGGAACAATGGGACCTGCCGAGGGCTATGGTAGTCCATAAGCTGTGAGGCCAGAGACACTGTGTACCGTGGCAATATTCGTCGTACAATGTGATGAAGGGCCCTACTGGGCACAAGGTACGAACAGAGGGCTCAGTTCGAATAAGCAGGCCTGGGTGAGCTACTTGATTTCAGGATGCGCTGGTGGGAAAAATCCCCATAATTATTCAAGCGGCGATCAGTACGCTAGTCAGAGGCGGCACTCGCACGTCCTGCAGTTGCTGCCGAGCGGAGATGAAAAAGCTCCGTGCAATGTAAATCACGTGACCAGGATAGCAAATTACGTCATCAGTGATGTTGTTTGTGCTATAACGTGCCGCACATGTCGACAGAGCGCAGAATGTTCGGTGGCAGCAGAGTTCTTTGATGATGCACTTCTATTTTGTAGAAATAAATACTTGTCATCCTTGCAAGCAGTGACGTGCGCCTTTTTCCCTAGCTGGTTGTATTTCTTTCCGGTGTGAGAATGCAGGGTGTGCCTTCAACTGCTAAAAGTTCAACAGCTATGTTTTCAATAGTTTTAGCCTTCAACTTTCAAAAGCTCAAAGACAAGAAGCTGAACTGAGCGCAGAATGTTACACCGTGAGGGACATTTGAAACAGTTCTAAATGTACACAGGTATGGAAAGTGGGGGCTAGAGAAGTCGATGTATAAAAGCCATAGTCGAGCCACACTCCAAATCCCAAATTCAGTTCTGTGCAATATGTAGAGGAAACTATATTAGTGAACTGGGAAAGGAGTTCTGGTGAATTGCTGAGCATTAATGGGGTACACGGACTCAGTGCTTAATTTGTCAAACAAAGTAAGTGCCAGGGCACACATTTGTTCTAGTATGCTTGAGACATATTGGAATGGGCAGCTACCCACCGCTGTTGCCACTAACCACAGCTGCTGCCCTCAGTGTCAACATATTTGGGGTTACAGCTGTGGCTCACACATGCTCATTAGGGTTGACCGAACCACTCTTTATGGCAGATATGCAACTTACAAATACCAATCAACATAACACAAAACAGCATATTGTACTAGTTGTGTCTTGAAATGAGACACATGTCTCATTCTTCTTTAAGCACATAATCAAAAATCTTTGACATTTTGCGGTGGTTCTTTATGTGGCAAGTGGAACTTACTGACCATCTAGCCACAGAAAACAGAGCAAACATGCTTTCCTCTCATGGTAAACTTGATGGACAAATGCAGACAAAATCATTACTGAACAGATACCCTTGCCTATCAAAAACTGCAGCAAGATCATCTTGTGTAGGTTGGCACTCAGGACAGGGGCTCCTCCTGAGCAATGGCCTTTCCCTGCCATTCCCCAGTGCTGGTGCTGCTGGTTGTCCTGTTGCTGTTAACGGGAGGGAGGATAGCATAGGGGCAACGCTGGTCTTGGAATCAAGACCATGCAGAGCAACAGAGGTTCAAATCCTGGATCAGCGTTTAGAAACAGTACTCCTCTCCTCTCCAACCGCCCTGTAATTATACTGTTCTATTGCGCAACCCCCCCTCTCCACACACCTACATTTTTGGTCTCT
The DNA here is from genome assembly GCF_040938575.1 of Ambystoma mexicanum. Classification (NCBI taxonomy): domain Eukaryota; kingdom Metazoa; phylum Chordata; class Amphibia; order Caudata; family Ambystomatidae; genus Ambystoma; species Ambystoma mexicanum. The sequence continues at coordinate 738,553,974 of NC_090926.1, forward strand.
TTCGAAGTGGGATTTTGTAATCCAGTTTTGAAATCAGGGAGTTTTGGTCTTTTTTCGTTGAGCTGTTTTCGATTAAACGGCATACTCCCACTTGCTTATGCGTAAAGTAAACGTGTGCACAGGGGTCATGTTGTAAATAAGCTGCAAAGGGCTACAGGCAAAAGCATTTGGCGAACAAGCAGCAATCTGGCGTTCTCGGAAGGACAGGTATTTAATAATGTATAGGAAATGATTAAGGCATCTTGAGCGCCCGGCTTGAGAATGGGATAGTGAAGACCGTTCCCTCTTTGTCCCTCTGTGTTAACACCGCTCCTAGCCCCACGGGGCTTGCGTCGACGAGCAATTCCGTCATGCGGGATATGTCAAAGAATGACATGGTGGTGTCACTGGAGAGGGAGTCCTTGATCTTCTTGAATGCCTGTTTTTGTTCAATGCCCCATTTCCAGGAGGCTTTGGCTTTTGTGAGTTCACACAGGGGGGCTGCGCTGGTGGCTAGGTCAGGAATGAAATGGCCACAGTAAGTGGCCATGCCCAGAAAGCTACGAATTTCTGACGCTGTGGTTGGGGCCTGTGCGTTCTTAATGTCGTTGACCTTGCCAGGGTCAGGGGATACACCCTGCTCGTTGAAAATGTAGCCAAAGAAACTCAGCTATCGTTTATGAAATTCGAACTTCTCCTTGTGGAGCGTGACCCCTGAGTCTTCTAGTCGTTGAAGGGTGGCTGCTAGTCGTTTGGTGTGTTTAGTTTCTGTTTTGCCGGACACCAGGATATCGTCGCTGACGTTCGTCACTCCTGGTAGGTCTTGTAGGACTTTCCGTATTTCGTGTTGGAAGACCTCTGCCGCCGAGGAGATGCCGAAGTTCAGGCGGCGGTAGCGTCGGAGACCCAGGTTTGAGGAAAACATGGTAATATATCGCAAATCTTTTGCAAAGCGGAACTGGTGGTAGCCCGATCCGAGGTCAAGCTTGCTGAAAATGGTTGTGCCTGTCAGATCAATGATCAGTTTATCTATTGTTGGCGTGATGTGTCTCTCTCGCCCTATGACAGCGTTGGGGAGCCGCATGTCAATGCATATGCGGACTGCATTGGGTTGCTTTGGTTTGGTTGAGCTTCTTGCGCTCTGCCTACACTGCGGCTCGCATGTAGAACGATACTCCTCTGTGACGTACAGCCCGTGGCTCGATGGTGGGGTCGATGTGAAGCTTCACTGACCTGCCCTTGAGACAGCCGATTCCTCTGAAGAGGTTTTTGTGTTTCGCCAGCAGGCGTTCTATATCTTCTGATTGGACTGCCAGGTTAAACTGGATGACCTCCAGGCGTTCTGCTGTTGCGCAGCTGAGTGGGGTCTCTATCCCGGCGTCTACAACTTCGATGCAGGTTCTGCAGCCGATTCCTCAGTGGGAGAGTGTCGTCTTGAAGTAACCAACCACAGGGAGGGGCTTTTTGCAGCCGTAGGTGTAGAGCAGGACTGAACGCCGCCGAAGCGTGGGTTTCGGGTCAATTTGCTGAATCTGGAGGACGGCATGACAGTTACGGTGTCAATCATCATAGTTACTGGTACCTCCCCTACTAATATGGTACATCTCCGTGACCGGGTCCCACTAGGCTGGTTCCGTGGTTTGGAGATTGTTGCCTGCTGGACTGCTCTTCATCGCTGCTGAAGCTGTTGGTGTTATCACCGTCAATGGCTTGGGCACGTCCAATTCTGCCTTGTGCGATCTGCCTGGCTGTCCTTTGTGTTGACGATCACATTGCTCTGGACAGCTTGATGGTCTGTGGGATCCCGCGTCACTCTTGTGGATGTGGGGTGAACTCCTGAGGTGAGTGGTCTTTGGGTTGTCTGGAGCTCAGGCACACTGATGCATAATGGTTGGGTTACCACATTTGTGGCACATGGTGCCATATGCTGGGCATGAGTCGCTCCTGCCGTGCTGTCCTCTGCACCATATACAGTCCTTCTGCCGGGTGGTGGGTTGGCTTTGTCAGGGTCTATGTTGCCTTAGGGCATTGATTGTCACAGCGTCGTTCTTCATTAGCTCCGTGTCCAGTGGCAGGCGGCTTATGATTTTTTCTATCTCGGTTGCGTGTAATCCGTTTGCTCACGTAGTCGCCCCATGAACAGGATGGTGTCCATTGGAAGGTCTGTTTCTGAGAGAATGGCACGTCTGAGTTTTTCCGATGATATGCCGTGTATGACTTGTTGTCTTACCGATAATTCTTTGTTTGGGAAGTCGCAGCCTAGTGCCATTTCTCTCCGGCGGCTGTGGAAGTCATCTATGCTTTCCTGTGGACTTTTTCTGGTCTAGCTCATTTTAAACCTCTCGAAATCAGAGCTGACCTTCGGCTTGAATTTGCCTGGAGCGGGAATTTCCTTTTGGCACGCTCCTCCTCCCTTTTATTCACTCGTCCACGTGACAAGGGTCCCGTGGACATCACACAGGGGAGGGGATGAGTGTGGAAGGAGCAGACGCTGCTTTTCGTATGTTATTGGAAAATTGCTCACAGTGTATAGATAAAAGGGTCAGACACAACCTCACAGAGAACCTGCAGGAAATAAGCCCACCCGCGCACCATGCAGCTTTGTTTTGCTCAATAGATAAAATGCAATGATTGCAACTATTTCTGTGCCTTCCATAGATGGGAATTGGGTGACGCGAACAAACACCTTGCACGGAAGGATTTCTTCGGTGACTGCAAGACCTTGGATATTCATTGTACTATGTTTGGACACGAGCTGCACATTCAGTTCTTATCCACATTTGGAGCCCTGTGCTGTAAATCGAAGCACTGTTGCTAAAAAAACAAGCACAAGGAACCCCCACAGATAACTCAATATTCCCAACTCAGAGCCAAGCAGGAGGCTTTGCCTAGGCATTTGTTAAAAGGGCTTTTAGCAACTCTGATTTGCTGGTTTGCAAATGGTATGTACATTAGGCTTAGCATTCAGATGCTTGCATGTGCCACGTAACTTATCACACAGGATCTTCCGGGTTGTGCGCAAGTCTGGAGGTCGACAAGCCTTGGCGTTTTTTGCAGAGCTCTCAGCTTGTGTCATGCCAGTTGTGATGTGATCATAAAAGCCAGGGTTGGTTTATTACGTCATGCTGCATTCTGGTTCATGTTGTCACGCATTCATATGTTGTACGGTCATTTTAAATGGAATGTATTACAAATGCTATGACAAATAGAACATGATGCGCAGAGCTCTGTCCCAACATATTTTTTCTGGAACAGCAGCGGGCATGAAGTAGAAATGTTAGGTGTGAGCGAAGAAGGTAGTGACTTTCTGCACCACTACCTTTACCAGGCTTTAGAAATGTCCTACTCTGCAATTACTGGGGACTACGGTTGTATGTGTGTAGATTACTCATATACATATCTCTTATGAACTTGTGTACAACTCTTTCAGAAACTGGCCAGCGTCGTGCAGCCCACCAGCTTGCTACTAGTCTGCGGACCCCAATGTGAAAGATGCCAGGATGACTGACTCAAGCTCTATACAGGTATTCAATCCCAGGGTGGACAGAAGGGGAAGTGGGCAGATAGACTCCACTTCTCGTACAAAGCCCATCCCTCGGTTGTGGAAACCTCGAGCATTTCCAAATTAATGGAGTTGCAGAGGGCATGTGTGTAGACAATGACATCAACAGAGTTTCTTCCTGTAGAAGAGCCTACGGTCTAAGTGCCCGTTAACTCTCTTGAGGCATGTTTGATCGCATCCCTGAATGGCAATGGTTCATGTATTGGACCACATTCACTGGCATGGGAGCTCAGTGAGATAATGCCGCTGAATATGTGCGTAACCAGAGGTGCCAATGTCTGAAGCCTGGTGGGATCCACGTGTGCACAATTTAATAGCAATCTGCTTTTTATTGCATGTCCTACCCCTCATTGATGTCACGCTACTGTCGTAAATCTCCCCCGTCTCACCTGGGATCACTTCTTGCTCTGTTCCGCGGGAGGATTCCTCTTGTGGACGGATCGGGTCTTGTATAGGCTCGCTCGAGTCTCGTCCGGCTGCAGAGCGCGTTCAGAGTTCCGGGAAGGTCGCAGTTCCAGGATGTCCAGGAAAAAAGTAGCGATTGCTAGGGATGAGGATTCCGGGAGCAGAATTAGAGGGAAGGGGTGAAAGGAAGGAAGAAGGAACCAGGAAACTAGGAATAGTGGATTCGCCGAACAGCACACACACATCAAGTCACTAACTAATGATAGCGTTGAAACGCGTGGGGCCGTGGGGGCGTGGCCAATTTATAGAACGTGCCGTGTGCGACATGAAGGCTGGTGCGAGGCAAGTCACTTGGCACGGCCATGTCGGGAGTAACAAGGAATAAAAGCCCCGTCGCGATAAGCACCAGGAAGTCCAGAAGGGGGAAGTTCTATGGGTCATGGCAGCTACCGCCATTCCACATGCTGTCCATGTCATGTACCTCATTAAAGAAGTCACACCACTTGCAGACATCACCCTCTTCATTTGATGGCTCTTGGTAATGATGTCCCAGTCCCACCATCTCCAAGTCCCATTTTCTCCATGGTGTGTCCTTCATTAATGATGTTGCTCCTCCTGCAAGCCTTCCACCCAACAGTCACACTCTCTAATCAGCCTAACCAACACTCACTGCCTTACAAATCCATCCGTGTATCCAACACCCACTTTCTCATCACCAATCCATCATCCAATACTCTTGCTCTAACTCACTATCACACACCTCACCCTATCACCAAGCAATGCATCCAACATTCACCCTCTCACTCGTACGTACATCCATCCATTCAACACTCGCCAACTCCCTCACTATTTCTCCAATCCACTTATATATTCATCCAGCACTCACCCTCCAACTTTCGCTCACAAATCCTTCCATCCAACACTCACACTGGCATCACTTCTCTCCCTCATCAATCCATTCATGCAACACACCCTCTCACTCACAATTTAGTTGATCAGTAACTATCAATCACTTTCTCACCCACCAACCCATTCATTCATTACTTGCCTTCTCAGTAACCATCTCATACTTACACTTTCAATCATTCACCAATTCTTCCATCCACCTAATGCTCATCCTGTTACCCACCAGTCCATGCATCACACAATCTTCCTCTAAATCACGCTTACAAGCCATACATCTGCAAATCATAATCCCTTGATTCCCTTATTGGGCTAAACCCCCACTTTGATACCTACGCTCTGGCAATTTCACTGTGATATTACCCCACTGGTAACAAACCAGGGAACCAAACTCTAGGCACTCACAAGAACAATAGGTACCCATTGCCCTACAAGATACAGGCAGCCTGCTTGCACCAACTCTCTCTGCCAGCCAATTTGACGAACTACACCAAAATGTCTCGCTCACGGAAAGACCGCTAGCCAAGAATTAACCTTCAGGCACAAATAAGCTCGAAGAATGCCAAACAACACAACCAACTGCTTCATGGAACCTCCTTACTCGTGCAAACCTCCTAGAAAACCTCCTCAAAGAAGGGAGCCCTTTTGCGACATCTTGACCTAAGTCACTTTGACTCACAACACCTGTCCACCTATAAACCCTCACAACTGACCAACCAAAGAAGTACACCTTTGTACTTCACCTACACCTACACTGGAAGAGAAGAACTACCACCAATGAACCAACAAATGATCAAACATCAAGAAGTGAAGTGATGCACTTAAACATCCCTTTTATCATCAAGGACTGGTGACACATCAAAATGCTAGCTCACAAATTCACAAGCACCCCCGAAAGCGACATGGACCTAAAATGCAACCTACTCAACCTTCTCAATGAAGAACCAGAAGCAACAAAGGTCCCTCACTCAGCCCTGAAACCAAAACCAATCACTGGGTTGAGGGACAAGAGGAATCAATGGCCAACATCCTACCTGCGCAATGCCCAGTGGATAAACAACCCAGAAAACAAGAAGATTCACTGCAACTTTATCACCGCCCGCTCTATGTCAAAGCACAGCACAAAGATACACAAGATCCTCAGTGCAGGGGGAATGGATATGCTTTTATCATGCAATCACCTGCTGCCTCCCACTTACGGCGCCCTCCGCCCGGGTCGCTGGTTGCCCGATGCATGTTGCGGCGATCCTGCCTGGGTACGCCGAGGCGTCCTACGCCAAACACGCCTATGCCCGCATTGCTTCCCTGGCTCCCTACGGCGGTGCACATGGTGGTTGACATGGCGCCTCAACTACGCTGCACAATGCGCAGCCCGATGCTGCAGTAATGCAGTCACATCACATTGATGTCACGCGACCTGCCTGTAAGTAATTCTTGGCAGTATTTAAATGTTCAACCTATGGACAACAGCGCTTCTCAGCTGTTCTGCGGCTGGCGTTTCACTTTTGCACGTGTTTTTGGATACACTGGCTTCTGAATTTCTTGGCTTTGCATTTTTGGATTGCTGCCGTTTTTCCCCTTGTCGGTTTTGGTGCATTGGATTTTTCTGGACCTGCTTAACTGGCTTTTGTCCCTGGAACTTTGGCTCCTGGAACTGCTTTTGAATTTTCCCCTGGATTCTGGAACCTTTGGACATTGGAGTGACACTTTTCTCTACTTGGAACTTTGGTCAGACTGTGGAACTATTTATTTTACCTAGCTTGCGCCCTCGTGCCATTCGGGTTTGGTTGCCTCATATTGGATTCCTTGGAAACTTTCAACAGAAGATCCTTTCTTCAAGGCTCACCTATTCCTGAATCAGGTATGGTATGTATACCGGGGGAAGGCGGGTTACAAGTGTATCTATAATGTACCAACTCTGTGTGACTAATTCTCTGTTTCCTTCTAGCTGCCGAGTGCCAGGCAGTGCTGTATCCTGTCTCACCTTTTGTCCCAATTTCTCGCCAGGGATTTCTTTGCTCTTCCCTGGCTGTTACATCTGGGACCTCAGTTCACAACGGAACTGAGAAATCATTTTTCCCATTTGGATTTATGGAGGCCGCCGAGGACCTGCAGCATTGATTCAGGCTATTACGGCACTCAGGGTAGTCATGACTGCTGCCAATACGGTTTTGCTTCAACGGTTGGGTGCAATTCAGAGTGGCCGCCACCCTCTGCCTCCCGATGATGAATTCGGTGATGGGACACCCCCACAACCTAGGAGTGCCCCTGTACTAGCTCTTCAGACCCCAGTCTATGTGCCTACTCTTTTCCTGTGGCTCCTCCAGAACACTTTTCCAGGAAACCCTGTAAATATTGTACATTAATTAAACAGTGCAAACTGCATTTTCTATGTAGGCCCTAGGCTTTTCCCGTTTCCACTCGTAAGGCCGCCTTTATGATGTCTCATTTAGGTGGCATAGCAGCTACATGAGCTAACCCTCTCCTAGAAGGCAAAAGCCCTGTTTTGTATGACTTTGATCTTCTAGTCTCGGAAATGACAAAAGTCTTTGACACTTGGTTTAAAGCTCAGACACAAGACCTCAAACTCTTGGAGCTAATGCAAGGAAAGAAAGGTCTTTTGGAGTATATCACCTGATTAAATCAGCTAGCTGCTGAGACTTCCTGGCCTGAAGAGATGAAATTGGTTGTTTTCTACATGGGTCTTAATGATAACATGAAAGACGCCTTGGCTGTGGTCCCTTCCTTGCCCACCCAGTACACATAGCTTGTTGACCTGGCTCTCCAAGTAGATGCAACAAGAGCAGAACGCAAAGGTGAGCTGTGTAGGACAGCTAGCTTTATACCTAGCCCTTCTCCAGGCTCTTCAGGTGCCAAGGACTGTATTCCTGCCCCTATGCAGGTCGGTAGCATTCAAGGTCCTATGACACCTGTGGAAAGTGAACGACATGTGTCTAATACTTGTTTCTATTGTAGCCAGACAGGACATTTCATTAAGGAGTCTCCTAAAAGACTAAAATACATGTCGGTTTTTCAGAAGGCTCATCCTTAAAGCAAAGGGTACGGACGGCCCATCACTTGATTCTCTTGCTTCCAATCAGGCCACTCATATGGTCATTCAGGCCTTTCTTATTGTATTGGGACAAGCTGAACAACCCATCCCGGTCTTGCTAGACTCAGGTGCCACAGGCAACTATGTGGACGTAACACTGGCTGTCTCCTTAAAACTACCACTACGAGACAAAGCAACACTTGAAACTGCAAAGGCAGTGGAAGGCTCTAATCTCGTCTCTGGTTTGATTCGACAACAGACCCTGCCCCTGCTTCTTACCATTCAGGAAAAACACTCAGAACATATCACCTTTAATCTTATTGCCGCCCCTCAGTTTGGCATAATATTAGGAATTCTGTGGCTGAAAAAGCATAATCCTGTCATTGATTGGGTTCACAACACCCTGGATTTCAATTCTGCTTACTGTCATGCCTATTGTCAGACTGTTGCAACTGCATACCAATCACCTTGTCAGGCTCTGGTTACTGTGGGCATCTGGTGGGGGAAACTACCTAATGCATACCTGAAGAGTATGCTTCCTTCTTGGATGTCTTTGACAAACACCAGGCAGAGACATTACCTCCATATCGCCCATACGATTGCCCTATCAAGTTTGTCCCAGATGCCGAGATACCCTGGGGTCGGGTCTATTCGTCAGCTCTTGCAGAAGATATAGCATTGAAGGAATATATTGATAAGGCCTTGTGCAACTGACATATTAGACCCTCACAGGCCCCGGCAGCAAGCCCCATGTTCTTTGTCCCCAAGAAAGAAGAGGACCTTCGACCTTGTGTGGATTACAGATGGGTGAATCACATAACAATCAAAAACAGATATCCTATTCCACTGATCTCGGTCCTATTGGGTCAACTCAAACAGGCGGTTGTTTTCACAAATTATGAACGGAGGGGCGCAAATAATCTGGTCTGGATCCGAGAGAGTGACGAGTGGAAAATGGCCTTCTGCACGCATTATGGTCTGTTCGGAGACACTGTCATGCCTTTTGGTTTGTGCAATGCACCCACAATGTTTCAGCGTTTCATGAACAATGTATTCCAAGACATTGTGGATGCATACATAATCGCCTATCTTGAAGATATACTAATATTCTCCCAGTCTTATAAGAAACACATAAGCCATGTATTGGAGGGGTTACTCCAATTGCGTCAGCATTCCCTCTTTGCTAAAAGTCGAAAAAATGTGTATTCCACGATCATGAAATTTAATTCTTGGTATTCCAGATAACAGCGACTGGTCTCTCTGTGAATGATACCAAGGTAAAAGCCATCCTTGACTGGCCAGTACCAATGTCTGTTAAGGCCTTGCAGTGTTTCCATAGCTTTTCTAACTTCTACCGTTGTTTCATTCAAGGGTTCTCTGCCATGACTGATCAATTGACAAAACTCAGTCCAAAGGTACCTTTTCGGTGGACATTCATCCAACAGGATAACTTTCATAATTTGAAGAACGCTTTTACCACAGCCCCCATTTTACAACACCCCGATGCGGACTCCCCGTTTGTGGTAGAGGCCGCTGCATCTTCATTTGCACTGGGGACGAGTCTGTCTCAAGTGTGTTCTGCCACCGGTGTGTTACATCCTGTGACGTTCCAGTCCAGGAAATTCTCGACTGCATAAATGCACTACACGGTTACAGAAAAAGAGCTCCTTGCTATCAAAGACGCCTTCTCGGCTTGCAGACATCATCTGTTAGGTGCAAAATGGCCAGTCGAAGTGTATACAGATCATTCAGAACATATACAGAACATTCAAGATCTGGTTTCGATTAAATGTGTCGCCAGTCCCCCAGTACGTTGGCAAATTTTCTTTTTCGGCTTTTGACTTCTCGATAAAACATCGATTAAACATCATCCTGGTGCAAAACATGGAAAGGCTGATGTCTTATCCTGCCTTTCAGGTGGACTAGATCTACCTGTGTGCGCCGATACCATCGTACCACAAAAGCACTTTGTCTGTCTCTGCACACCCTCTCCTGCATTAATTTCTTCCATTCAAGAATGGGTCACTCTACACACTATTGACTTGTAGGAATGGAATTTAGACTTACGTGACGGGTTACCGTTTGCCCAGGGGCGTTTATTCCTTCCAACACAACAGACTAGACTACAGGCTACACAATGGTCACATGAGGCTCCTGTTAATGGACATCCTAGTCAACATAAGACCTTAACACCCTTACAGCGATGGTGTTGGTGGCCTGGAAAGAGGTGGGAGCAATTGATTACCTTTCTACCTGTTCTATATGCGCACAAGGGAAGAATAACATTCCCCATAAACCATGATATATGGTATCAATGGATTTCATCACCGGCCTTCCCAGGGTACAGAATCATGATACCATCTGGATCCTTATAGACTATTTCACAAAAATGGCCTGGTTTATACGCTGCAAGGGTATGCCCTCTGCTCCTATTCTGGAAAATCTCTATTTTTGTCATGTGTTCGGTCTACCATCTATTATTGTCTCTGATCGGGGATCTCCATTCACGTCCCGTTTCTGGACTGCTCTCACCACTCTTCTTGGAATTGATGCCTGGTTCTCTTCTGCTTATTATCCAGAGACTGATGGCCAAGACACATGGTTCAATGTTTTCTTTACAGCAGAATGTGCATATAATAACCCTCCTCACTCTGCCACAGGAACATCTTCCTTCTACTCTCTTTATGGTCAGCATCTACGTGCATTACCGCTTCCTGATACCCCTACAACGCTTATCCCTGCTGTTACTGATTGCTATGAGAAGCTCAAGGCCATAAATGAAGGGGTACACGCACACCTACAGGGCGCACAGTGGTCTGTGCATACAGAAAAACGTCATTGTCACCCTGCTCCAATGTATAGACCAGGGGATAAAGTATGGTTGTCGAGTCGTCACCCTCACATATCTGGTTGCCATAAATTGCTTCCTCTCTTTGTCGGCCCTTATGTAATCATGAAAGTCATCAATCCTGTATCCTTCTGTCTCTTATTACCTTCTTCCTGGCGTATCCACCAGGTTTTTCATACTTCTCTCCTTAAGCCTTGTCCTGCCTCCAACCGGCTGTCGATACCCCCACCTCCGCCTAGATTGAGTTCTCCCAATGATTAAGCAATCCTGCCTGGGTACGCCGGGGGTACCGTGCCGAACACGCCTACACCTGCATTTCTTCCCTGGCTCCCTACGGCGGCGCACATGGCTCTTAGCACAATAGCATCTACTTTTGCATGCCTCTCTACCTCACCCAAAAACTACAGGGGATTCAGAGATCAGCAGCAAGACTCCTAAGACTGACCAAGACAGAACACATCACGGCACTAAGGTCTCTACGCTGGCTACCAGTCAAGAAAAGGCAGTAATCGAAGTGAGTGGTGGCTCCTTTACTTTTTTTAATTAAGTTTTACTGTTTCTATACTTTTATTTTAAAAAGAAACCGTTCTGGAATGGTTTCGTTTTAAAATAAAGTGTAGAAAGGAGTTGAATCATGCATTTTCAGTGCTTTGCACTGAACGTTCCCTTCAACAGCAGGTGCATGTTTTTGGGGGTTTCTATTGTGCGTGGGAGGGGGCGTGATGATGGGGTATGTGGGGACCAGGCGCCAGCCAGTAGGGAATATTGTTCCTCTACTTCTTTTAATACACTTCGACCACTGAGAAAAGGATCTATTTCAAAACACTCTGTAATATTCACAGAGCAATTCATGGCCAAGAAGTAGAATTCCTGCCAGGAAAAGTCTTCATTTACAGGTCAAATAGAACCCTGAGATCTATCAATGACATTCTCTTTAAACCCAAAAGTTATTTAAAAACAGACATATAGTGGGTCAGCTTTTTCCAATGATTTAACAATACTCTGGAACTCACTCCCCAAGGGAATGAGCGCAACAAAGGAACACTTGACCGTCAAGAAAGTAGTAAAAACATGGCTCTTTATCATGGCGAGCTAACTCGCCAACGCCAAGTCATGGGCTATTGTCAGAGGCCAGGCATCCTTGGCCATGGCACAATGGGTTTGGTTACTCAATAAACTGCCTGCACGACTGTGATTTAGCCTAACGCCATGAGCAACGCCCTCTTTTCCCCACTAACCCAAATAAAAACTCACCATGCTCCTGCAAACACGCCACTTGCAAAACAACTATGCCACATGAAACGGCATCTATAAACTCCCCTCAACTGGCAACAAACAGCATCACTCCACACCTTTTCCAATAACTTACTCTATGCACCCCGTCTCTTAAATTCAGATCCGCCAGCGGGTCTGGAGGCCATGCAAATGGCAACAGTGTGCGATATATATCCTTTCCCTCACTATCACACTCATCAGTCCATCCAGCCACTACCCAGCTACTCACTCTCTTTCACCAAACCATTAAATACACACTCTCTCACTGATCCATCCACCTCTCCACCAACAAACAGTACCAGTCCTCCAAACGTGCCCTTACCGCTAGCGAATAGAAATATCCCCTGGGCGTGCAAGAACTGACGGGCATGCAGAGCTGTGATATGCACGGCCCTTTCTTCCCATATGAGTTTGAGTGACTCGTTTGATGGCAAGGAGCAGTCAGCTTGAAATATGACATCCTGTGCAACTTCTCACTCACCAATCCATCCATTTAGCCATACATGCATCCATCCAACACTCACACACTCACTCTTTTAAGCACCCATCATTCATCCTCCCAGCCATCACTCTCACCAATCTATTCATCTAGCACTCACTCTGTGCTGTCATTTGGCCGGATCTTCCCGGATCTGGGTTCCGGCAAAAAAGTCACCCCGGATCTGCGATTCAGCTCCCCAGTCCTGGAGAATCCATGTGCACTTAACATTTATTTTTTAATGCTGCAGTGCGTTCGTGTCGCAGCCGGTATTTGAACCGTGATCTATTTGAATCCTGGTCCTTTCCCCAAAAGACCACCACTTGAGGGTCTTAGCAGAAGTGCTCTGAACTCCCATGTCAATGTTGCTCGGTACAGTAAATATTGATGTGTATTTTTTGCGGGGTTAAAATTCAGCTATTTTCCAGGTGTTCATGATTCATCAGCGCCTTGGTGTAAATCAATCAATCCAGGTGGGATCCCCCAGTAAAAAAGTCAATTTCCACCACTGCTCTCACTTACTAATGAATCCATACACACAAAGTGCTTTATGTGGGAAACGAAATCGAGGTGGGGGGACACTCTGGAAGGGGCATGTGGCAAAACTGTACTGGGCATAGCCCGAACAAGCACACGGCAAACATTTATTTTGGCTCAATCGGCACTGTCTCTCTCTGGTGGACTTGTCTGCATACTGTAAATAAAACTTCCTCTGGGACAGTTTCTAAATAAACCGCTGTCTGTAAATAAGCCTCTTTCTCATTTGGAACATGAGCACTTCAAACAGGAAGTAAATCATCTCCAATCCGTAAATGAAGAGCCAGGCCTGGTGTACTTAATAGCTTTTCTTAAGTGCTCATTTAGTGTTCTGGCTCCCCTGCTGTACGATGATAACCTGTAGCTATTAACCCCCTGCCAGAGGAGCTAATAGGACTCACACATTCCCTAGGGAGGCCCAGACTAAAATCTGTGTCACTTCAAATGTGCTTTTGCTGGTCAAAGGCAGACCTCAAGGTGCAGTTGCACAAGGACCATTGGGCAGATAGGGCCTTACTCCCCTCCTCCAAAATGTTGGGTTCTGTTGATTTGACCTACAGAGCCGTGGCAGGACAGGACACCGATTATAAACTGTGCCTGTGGCTGCACTGTTAACAAAGGACCAGCAATTACGAATGTAAAGCATTTCGCCCTGAAGCCTACAGGCATGAGGCGCGGTACAAAAATGTAAATAAATAAATGAAAATAAATTTCATTGCTAGCAACTGGATTCGCGGGCATGCATTTTTAGGCAACTAAAATCGTGATGGGGAGTTAGCCCTTGCATGTTAGGGGAGTGATTGTAAGGGTGTGAGGGCAGAACACAGCTCATGCTCACAGCTCTCCTTAGGTGTGTGGTTTCAGACGTGGGATGTTAAGTGCATTTAACATTGAAGCGTTACCAGTATAGTCTCATTCGGAAGTGGAAAGAAGTTAGATGCCGACACACAAGTAAGTAGGCCCCTCCCCCATAGTCTCTAAAGGTAGACCCTTTCCCAACATTTGAAGGGTTAGCCATCTCCCCAACCCCTAAAATCTTAGTCAAGGTGTTTACTTATCCCTGACATGTGTTATACCCAGCTTTCAGCTCTTTGGTATATGGCAGGGATGGTGGGGAAATCATAGTTCGAGGTGAGGCTCATGTTAAGCACCCTCAATGATAAACCCAGAGAAATGACCTATTGGAGTATGTATTAGGAAGCGTCTCCATTATAATCTATGCACTATATAGCTGCCTCTGGGCAGGCGGGTTGGGTTGCCACCAGGGGCTTGCTGGCATCTTCTGCTAGCCCTGAAATCACCCATGAGAAAAGGAAGAGGGACAAATAGCACAATTGTAAGTTACTTGGTGTTTTGCATAAAATAAAAGAGCATTTTAGAAGCATAACAACAAACACATGACTTTAATTGGCATATCTGTGGCAGGGATTCGAACCTGTAATCCTTCTGAGCACATAATGCCCACTGGCCTTTCTGCTTATTTCATTTACGATAGCACCCCACCAGTAAAGTGAGGGCAAACTATGAGTCATATGTAATCATTTGGAGACCATTAGGCTTTGGGTGTCAGTTCCTGGTTGTCCTGATTTAGTAGGCGGGTGGCTTCCCTGAGAGTCATTCTTTCACAGTGCTGTAATACCCCTTCCTCACCTCTGGGGACTGAGAGCACCTGGGCTCAGGGACAGTTTTTGGAGACTGCCACCTCCCTGGCTAGAACCGGCCCACCAATAGCCCTGTGCATATATACATACATACATCAAACACTCACCATCTCACTCACTTATCCAACACATATCCTCTTGCTCACCAATTGTCTATATACATACATCCAACATCCACCTCCTCGCTCACCAATTCATGCATTCACTGATCACTTCTTTGTGCCATGCACTCCTTAACCTCACTTTCTTTCATACCAGTCCATTCAACCAATACCCAGCCACTTACTCTGTCTTCAAACCATTAAATACACATTTTCTCATCCATTCTCTCCCACTCATCAATCCATCCAACAGTACGAGACCTCAAATAGCGAATATGTGCGTGTAAGAATTGATATGCATGCAAAGCTGTCCACTACCCTTTGTTCACACAGGGGATTGAGTGTTTCGTATGTGTGGCAAGAGGCATTCAGCTTTCAATTGTACAAACTGCAAAACCACTCACCAATCCAGCCATTTAGCCATATATATGCATCCATCCAGGCCCGGCTGAATATGTGTGGGGCCCATTTCAACATGATGGTTGGTCCCCCCTTGCTTAGAGTGGAGAGGTGGAGGAACCAGTATTGAAAGGCAACAAGGTGATAAAAATTCTGTTTTCCCGAATGAAAGTGACAGATGGACGTGCCCCAGAACTTAAATAATATATAAAGGAATATAGTTCTGTGTTATTAGACTGCTGGCTGGCAATATGGGGGCAGTTCCTTGGGGACCCACTGAAACCCCTTTCATTTGAAAATGTTGAAATGTCCCGACGCCGTACCTGTATCCATCCAACACTCAGCCACTTACTCTTTTAGTCACCTATCCATGCAAATAACAAGCACACTCTCAATATATCAATTCTACTCTCACTCTCTCAGTCACTAATTCATACATACACATACAACACTCAGCCTCTCATTAATCTATCCAAAACATACCATCTTGCTCACTCTCTTACTAATTGTCTATAGATCCAACATTCACTTTCTCACACATCAATCCATCCAACACTCACCCCCTCAGAACAGTCGCTGGCCCATTCATGCATCACTCACCCTATTACTCACTCTCTTTAAGTTTAAAGATTTTTATTTTATTTAGTGCAAGAATACACAATTACAGTCTGAGTTTATGTGAGCTATCAATTATATAACATAGCTTTAGGCTCATAAAATACATTTTGTATCATAATAGTTAGGAACAAATACAGCATGAGATTTATTAACGTTGACGATATCTTGTATTGTAGTACCTAGGATATAAACAGTATGAGATTTGTTTTCAAATGAGCGAGTTACTCAGCCTGACTAATAGAGAGAAAGGGGATAATCGGCAGAGTACAAAACATTTTTTTATTACAACAACACTCAGATGAGTAACAGGATAAAGGTAAATAGCAGTACAGTCGTAAACAGGACTAACAATATATCAGTCATGCAGGTTAAACATTTCTATTATTTAAATAATCAACAAAAAGATGCCTTCTTTTATCATGTTTGAGAGAAAGTGAGGGTGAATTGGCGATACATTTATCCATTCTATGAGCATCATATATATTATTTCACCAACCTTTCATAGATATTTCAGGTCAAATATAACAAACGATGACCTAATCTTGCTGTCATTGAAGGCCAGACTTCCAAGTAGGATGTTGGTCAAATTCAAAGGGAATAGAGATCTTAAAGAGTTGTTGAAGGGAAGCCCAAACATGCTTCCAAAACTTATTTTCCAAGGGACAGTCCATAAACATATGGCTAAAGGACCCACGACCAAGATGACATGACGAGCATACATCATTATCTGCCAATTTAGAAAAAAGCTTCCTATGGGTAATAAATGCTCTATGCGTAAAAAAGGAAAGGGTTTGGGTTAAATTTGACAATGTAGATATCATTTTAATCTTGGACCAAATCTTTGACCACAATTCATCACCAAAGTGTATTCCACAATCTTACTCCCATTGCCGTTCAGATGACCATAAGTTATGAGGAGTTCTTTTAGAGCTTATGACTCTGTAGACATTGGATTCTTTGATTTCCTCTGGGGATTCTATGATACGCATTCTCGGAGTATCAACAAGTAATTGTTGGGAGTCATTCCTACTGCTGGCATCCAGGCATGCATTAATTAAATTGAGGTATTGACTAAGAGGGAATGCTGGCAATGAGAATTTATTTTTAAATTCTTCTGCAGAAAAGATATAGCCTTCTGCAATTATTTGATCAATTAATGTAATTCCTTTGTTAATCCATACTTTGAAGAAAATAGGCCTCTCATTTATGGTTCTATGCGTATTACACCAGATAAAGGGAGAGAGGGCACCAGCAGGTTTTTTAATCTGATGGAATAGAAAATCCTTCAAATAGGATCTAGTAAAACATATAGTTTCGGAAAAGCCTAACTTGGATCCATTGAAAAGATATATTGCATCTTTAATATCAAATGGTGTAAACAAGAAATGTTTCAATGGTTAGCCAAGTGGGTGGGTTAATGTCGTCTTAACGTAGAACCCGTTTCTGGCTTGTTTTAGAACAAAGGCTTTATGATAATTTTTAACATTAGGGAAATTAACACCAGATTTGCATATGGGTATCTCAATTTGCTAGCAGTAATTGTTTTCTTTTTCATAGAACCCTATAGGAAATCCATAATTACCTTGTTGATAGACTTGAAAAAAGAGGATGGCAGCGGAAAGTGAAGCGTTTGTAAATAATACAGAATCACAGGTGTAAACATCATTTTGATGGCCTCTAATCTTCGATACCAGGACCGGTATAAAGGAGACCATGTAGTTGCAAATTCAGTTTGTTTTGATTGTAGTTTTTGGAGGTACATTTTTTTT
Source organism: Ambystoma mexicanum (assembly GCF_040938575.1). Lineage (NCBI taxonomy): Eukaryota > Metazoa > Chordata > Amphibia > Caudata > Ambystomatidae > Ambystoma > Ambystoma mexicanum. Next base: position 738,571,561 of record NC_090926.1, read on the forward strand.
TAAACAACTTTATTTATTCAAATATCATCATAATCAGATACCGTTTAGGCCAAAGATTTAAATTCTTTTCACATATATCATTTGATAAGGTCGCATGTTATCCTTTGGTTTTACCAATATTTGGTATAGCTTTGAACATTAACTTAACGTCATCTGCAACCGTTCAACAACCCTTCCCCTGTCCCCCTGCCCCCTCCCAGTTCCCCAGAGACATGGACCAGTCTTTCGGCTTTCCATTGAGATCCTTGTGTTCTAGTTAGATGGCTTCTGCACCAAGTCAAAGCGTTGTACTCAGTTTGTCAGAGCTCAGTTTTGAAGTGCTCTCAACAGGTTTGGTCTAAAAAAGTATGCTTCTCTGTCTCTGACATAGTCGAAGAAGGGGTCCCAGGTTGCCCTGAATTGCAGGTACTTGCCGTCCTTTAGGGCCCCCACCTTCTCCATTGCCATTACATTCCAAGTTCTCACCCACCAGCATGCTGTTATTGGGCCTTCTGGGTTTTTCCACGCTTATGCCAGGGTCATCTTTGCTGCCATAAACAGCTGAGTAATAAGCGTTGCATTGTTGCCGGATGCCGCATATATGTCATCGACCGCTGTACCCAGGAGTATGACCTTAGGTGCTGCGTGCAGCTGCTTCCCTGTGATTTCCTTTATGTGGCACAGGACTTCCTTCCAGTACATGGTCGCTTTGTGGTATAGATCTCCTTTACCTCCACAGTTTCTACAGCATGTAGGTGGGTAATTGGGGTTCATTTTGTGCAACCTCTGGGGGGTCAAATACCACCTAAAACAAATCTTATATGCGGTCTCCCTAATGGCCGTGTATCTGGAGGATTTCTGCGCTCTTTTCCAGATTTGCGTCCACTCCTAATGGTGGCCGCTGGCTGCGTGGCTTCCGATAATGGGGAGTCACTCAGTGGGGGGACCCACAATGTGAGGATAGCGCGGTACCCCCGGTGCGGCCCAAATCAATAGCCCGAGACTCTCACCCATGGCAGAGCGGTCTCCAGGGGGTACTGCAGCTTCTGTCACACACCTAGGCCCAACAGCAAGTGCCTCCTTCTTTGCCCTCTATCTTCCACCATCCGGAGTCCACCTATTTCTGCCGCCTGGGTCAGGGGCGCCAGTCCGCTCCACCCCCGACCGGGGCCTCTTATGGTTGAGGGCTCCTCTGCGCCCCCCAGCCGTGGATTACAGGGGCTTTGTATTACAGAGTGGCCCCCGCGTGGTCCAGATCCAGCCCCCCTTCCACTGACAGGAGGGCGATCTGTCTGGGGACTTCGCAGCGCACTCTCACCTCTGGCGTCAGTCCGTGTACTGGTGGGGGCGGCTATGTGGCTGGGCCTGCAACAGGGCCCAGTGCCTCCCCCAGCCTGCCCAGAGCAAGCAGAGATGGGTGTTCTGGCCCCCGCGGTCTCACCCGATGCAGGGCAGCGGCGGTCTCTCGAGTATCCGCTCTTCTCCGAACTCCTCACTCTGCTTTCCTCCGCGGGGCTCCGCGACGCTGCGTCGAGTGCCCGGACCTAGTGCTGTGGGCCAATGAATTCTGTGGTGTACTGCATTCAGGGCCACTTCCCTCGCCACGGACAGCCATTGCTTGGGGCCTCTCTGCCGCGTAGCAGCTGCAGCGTTGTAGCCCCTCTCCATTGCCTCCGAAACCGGCGGCACTCGCCCAATCCTTGACACCTCTCCAGGGATACAGCTTCCGACGTCGGTAGCTGCAACTTTTGACCGTTTTTGGCTCTATTCTGGCTATGTTTTCTCTTTTATTCCTTCCCGCTCGGACGTAGGTAAGAGGAGTGTGCCTCCTCTACACAGCGGCTATCTTGGAATCTCCTTGTAGGTTAATTTTAAACATTTGAGGCAGAGAGGAGGCAATTGAGTTGCCCAGGTAGTCAAAACAAAAAGGATTTCAACTGAGACCAAAGGGGGTGAGATCATCTTTAATACAGTAGGTGTGAAGGGGAAGCATTTCTAATTTGTCCTTGTTCAACCTATACCCTGAAAACTGAGAGAAAAGATCAATAGTTTATAGTAAGTGCGGAAGGGATGTTGTTGGGTTGTCAAGGAAGATCAATATGTTAATCGCATAAGAAGCTAGTTTAAATTCAGACCTCCCACATCTAATCCCGACAATATCTCTATTTGTACGTATCAATTTTAAAAGTGGTTCAAGGGCAAGTACAAATAAAATAAGTGATAGGGGGCATCCTTGTCTGGTACCCCTGTGGAGGCGGAATCTAGGAGAAAATTGATTGTTAATGCAAATTGAAGTTTTTGGCTACTAGTACAACAGCTTAACTAATTCAATATAGCCATCCCCAATGCCATGTCATTTAAGGGATTGAAATAACAAATCCCATTTGACGCAGTCAAAGGCTGTTTCTGCATCTAGTGCAATTCCCATGTAAGGTATTTTGGGATGATTTTTCTTATGTATATAGTGTAAGAGGTTCATGAAAAGTCTGTAGCTTGCTGATATAATTCTGCCTTTGACAAATCCTACTTGAGCTGGATTAATTAATGTAAACATAAAGGATTCTATTCTATTGGCTAAAATATTTGCAAAGATCTTACAATCTGAATTAATTAATGAGATTGACCTATCATTCTTGGCTAGTTTATTATCTTTATTTTGTATGGGAAATAAGATCAGCAGAGCCTCTGTAAAGGAAACCAGTGATTTATCCACTTTAGAGAAGAAGTTGTAGAGTGATTCAAGCTTAGGAGAGAGGGTACAGGTAACATTTGCAATAAAATCCATAGAAACCCATCTGGTGCCGAGGCTTTACCTTTTTAAAGATCTTTAATAGCCCTGTTGATTTCATTAATATGAATAGGACCACAAATGCTACTTAAATCAGTATTAATAGGAATGTTGTGTTTCAAGCAATCAAAAAACGAATTGAAGTTAATATTAGTGTCGGTATGATCGAAAGAGTATAGATTTTAATAGAATTTTGTAAAAACACACAGGATATCCGCATAGGAGGTTACTGTTTTGCCTGAATCATTTTTGATGGTGGAAATCTTGGATCTTTCCTTTTTAATTTTGAGATACAAGGCCAGAGCCCTACCTGCTTTATTGGAGGACTGATAAATTTTGGATTTACATTTCAAAAGCACACCACACGCCTGTTCTGTGTATTTTTTGTTAATAGAGATACGGAAAGTTAGAATTTGTTTAAGCAAGGAATAATTTCCTGCAGCATTATACCCTCTCTCCTGGGCTCGTAATTCACTATATAAAACAATTAAGTTTTTCCTGGCCTCTATCTTTCTTTTGGCTATGTATGAAATGATATATCCCGTTAGGGCTGCTTTATAGGCATCCCAATTGTTGGCAGTAGAGGTGTCTTCATCTTTATTAATCTGAAAAAAGAAGTGAATTTCAAGAAAGGATTGCCATCCTGAAGAAGTGACTTGTTGAATCTCCATCTAATTATGCGATTGTTATCACATCCTAGTCCAATATTAGTAATTACAGGAGAGTGATCTGATATTAGTGTGCATTCAATAGTGGAGTCAATTATTGCACATACTAAGGATTTGGTAACACACATATTATCAAGACGTGATAACGAGTTATGTGGAAAGGAGTGAAAGGTGAAATCTAGATCAGTTGGATGAGCAAACCTCCATGAGTCAAAAACACCAATTTGTGCTAAACATTTTGTGAATTCAGTGTGTGATTTACTGCGTTTGTATTGGCAAGGGGGTTTTTGATCAAAAAAGAAGTCAGTAATATTGTTAAAGTCTCCACAAATTATCAGATTCGGAAGATCTGCTAACAGGATCATCTGTTTCATTTCAATCCAAAACTTGGGATCCGGCTTAGTGTGCCCATAAATATTTAGAATTGAAAAAACTTGAGAGTTAATTGATAATTTAGCTGAACCCATCTACCACTATTATCTGTTTCTTTCTGTAGGATCTGATACTTATTACCGTTCTTGATTATGATAGCGATTCCATTATTTTTACCATCTGCCTGACTAGCCAGTACCTTGCCTGCCCAAAACCTCTTCAATTTCATGGACTCTTGTAATGATAGATCTGTCTACTACAAGCAAGCAATGGTTGGTTTGAATCTGTTGATATGAGCAAGTACCCGTTGCCTCTTAATTGGGCTATTAAGACCTTTAACATTCCATGTCATGCATCTCAAGGCCATAATCGAGGAAAAAATAATAATAGTAATATTAATAAAAGATAAACATTTAAAACTGTCCATAGTCAGTGTTTTCCGCTTATCCAGAGACTTAGAGATAGGGTTCCGAGAGTTGTTATAAAATGACAAAAAATGGGTAGAAAAAACAAAGAGAAATGAAAAAATAAAAAAACAACATCGCAACATCTGACAATAGGGTGTTATAAAGTAGGAACGTATAGCTTGATGGTATTCGAGATATTCCCACCCAATACAAATGAGCAAATGAAATAGAGTCACAATGCCAAGTGCCATAAAGGGGTGTAAGCACATACAGGGCAAAAAAGAGAGCAAAAACTAGAGAAAAAGTCAGCTCCAGAAAGACCTTAGGTTGACAGTTCCAGAGGGATGATTATTCCAAGGAAGTTCCTTTTGAAGTGAAACATGAGGCAGAAGCCGGGGAGGAAGGACGAAAAATCAAGTGTGACTGGCGTTGCCTGTATCCATCACTTCCATCTTTTGCATTCTTATGTATTTCTTTAAATCGGCTTGGTCTTATGTCTTGCCATTAATGGTGACCTTAAAAGTGCAAGGGTGGATCAGACCGTAGCTAGCATTTAATTGCTTGAGCGCAGGACGGTATGAGAGTAGGTCTTTCCTCCGTTGAGCTGTCATTTTGGACACATCTTGTGAGATAAAGATCCTTTGGCCATCCATATTATATGCTCCATCCCTTTAGCTTTCTGCAGAATCAATTGTTGAGTGTATTCGAGGAGCAAGAAAATGATCGTTCTTGGTGCAGTTTCCTTACATGACTCTGCCCTCTTAAGTCCAATTCTATGTGCCCTTTGAATATTAAGGATAATGGGTGGCTGTGTATTCAAAATGTTTGGAAGGGTTTTCTTAAGGAAAAGAGCTACATTATCCCCTTCCACTCCTTCTGGAAAAGCCAAAGACACGCAGATTATTTCTGCAATTTATATTTTCCAAGTCTTCATTTTGTTTCTGACGGGTAAGTATGGATTGTTCCAGGTGAGAAACGTTTGTGGCAACTGCTTCAGCCACACTAACCCTCCTCTCAACCTCTCAACCTGTTCGATTCTGTCCTCAAAGCTTATCCATCTCTCGTCTAATTGTTGGAGCTTGGTGTTTGTGGTCTCCATAAAGGGCTTTAGAGGCCTTATTTCCATTAAAATAGTCTCCATGTTTGATTCTAAAATTGTTTGATTAGGAGGAGTGGAATCCCTTTTTGGCCTTTTTAAGGTGGCCGCTGATGTTTCCTTATTAGCAGAGCCCTTCGTTTGACTTTTTTGTCAAGCCATCTTGGAAGGTGGATTAGGACCCCACAAGAATTCAATAGTGCACCAATAACATCAAAACCTTTCATCTCAAGTTGTATCTTCAAATTACAAGTACAGCTTATACTTCATATGGCTCATTAAGATATGAGTTATTTGTTAGAGACAGCTTAGTACAGCTTTTATGAGCAGACATACATGATACAAAGAGTCACAATATGTACAGTTCGCCCAAAGAGATAGATTGTTGCCTCTTTTATATGAACTTACTTGCAGAGATATCATAATTTATTTGTCTGTTCAAGGACCTATTGTTAGAAAGTAAAATATATAATTGACATTAGCCTTAAAAGGGATGCTGAAAGTTGTTTCATCAACGGTACTTCACTTAATGCCAGTTTTCTTTTAATATGTATTTTTATTATTTTATAAACACAAAAACCATACAAGCATTCACTTCCCTTCAGTTGTTTGTCCTGTCTAGGGACACCAGTAAATCATGAGTGTACTTGCATGAAATCAAGTCACATCGCGTTGCGCACACCCCTATTATGACACCCAAGTTACCCTTATCAGTTCCCTTCCTCCCATTTGCCCCGGATTTTCATGGCTTTCGCTGGGCTACCCTGTGCGGCATATATATAATGTTCCACTGCCACACACATGTCCACATCAGCAACCCATTGGGCCAGGTCCGGACCTTCACGTGAGCCCCTGGGTTGCGCTATATTGCGTTTTATCAGTCCAATCGCTGTGAATAGGAACAATTTTTCCCAGCGGCTGGTAGTATTCTCATCAGGAATACACAGTAACAGTAGTTTAGGGTCCATTGGTACCACTCTCCCCAGAGTATTAGACAGTTTTTTACAGTACTGTCGCCAGAAAATTCGAATCCTAGGGCATTCACAGAAGATGTGTATAAAAGTGCCCTCCTTTTCCTGGCATTGTAGGCAGTTTGGGTCAGGGGCTCGGTTCCACCGGTGCAATGCAACCCTGGGGTAATACACTCTATGCAAAATCTTTAGCACAATATGGGCAATCCGGTGGGAAGAAGACAGATTTCCCGCAGTTGACCCACAGTCCACTAAACACACTGAAACGTCCCAGCATCTGTGTGACCACTGGACAAGAGCGGCTGGGTTGCCTAACTATATTAAGAGGTCATCGGCGTATAAGGAGAGCTTGTCCTTCCCACCATCTGGCCAGCAGAAACCCAACCATGTATTGCCCTGGCGAAGCCACAAGGCCAGGGGCTCGATAGCTAGAACGAACAGTAGTGGGGATGGGGGACACCCCTGTCATGTTCCCCTGCCCAGTGGAAAGGACCAAGAGGGCCACCCGTTGACCCTGACTTCTGCGTGTGGGCTTCATAGAGTAGCTTCACCCATCACAGGAAGGTCTCATCGAACCCCATCCTATGCATAGTTTCCCAAAGGCTCTCGAATATTACAAGTCAAACGCCTTTTCAAAATTGATGACTAAGATGGCGACGGGTATATTGAGGATCGCTACCCACTCCAAGAGTAAGTGAAGGCGTTGTATGTTCATGCGTGTGGATTTATTTGGCATGAAGCCGCATAGGTCCGGGGGAACTAAAGAGGAGATGACTGCCTGTAGTCTAGTAGCAAGAATTTTTGCGAGGATCTTAGCTTCCCCGTTAATCAGAGATGGGCCTGTATGAGGCACATAGTTCCGGAGGTTTCCCAGACTTGGGAATGACCATGATTCTGGCCCTTCACAGATCCGGGGGGAGGACACCCTGGTCTCTACTGTGAAGAAACATATTACGGAGGGGCGGTGCCATTGTTTCTCCACCCAATTTCTTCCAGGTGTCCAACGGTAGGCCATTAGGGCCCAGGGTTTCCCGGAGTGTAGTTGGGCTATGGCCTCTGCTATCGCCAAATAGGTGAGATCCTTTTCTAGTTGTGTGCATTGTATCTCGGACAGTTGAGGGATTTCAATATCATTTAATACAGAGAGATCCACTGGGTCAGTTGGGCCTTGGTAGAGTGTAGCATTATAGGTTGCAAATGCCTCTGCTATGTCAAAATCCTGCTGCGCCAGCTTATCTTGTGCATTTTTGATTTCCCTGACATGATGGTGCCCCTCGTCTCTCTTCTCCAGCCAGGCCAGCATCTTATCCGCTTTGTCACCATGTTCATATATACATGCACGTGCCTCCCCGTGTGCGTGTCTAGCATTATCTAGCGCAACATTCCGAAGGCACTCGCTGGCTTTCACGAGGGATTGGTGCGTATCAGGAGTAGCATTTAGTACGTATTTGGCCTCCCATTCGTCTGCCTCGCTTTTGGCCTCTGTCACTTTCCGTAGTTGTTCTTTTTTCTTAGCCGATATCCAGGAGATCATTTCTCCCCGGAGCACCTTTTTGTAGGCCTCCATACTACTGTGGGGCTTTCGACCGTGGTGGAATTGATCACTAAACATTCAGTGGTTTTTCCGTGAATGTGGTCTACGAACTCGGCCAAACCGAGGTAGTAGCTGTTTAATCTCCATTTTTTGGGGAGCGGGTTTATTTGTGACTATTTGTATCACCAGACGTGAGTGATCTGAAATGCCGCGGGGTAGTAGTGTCATACTGGATACCTTATGTGCCTCCGGAGCTGGTAGAAAGAAGTAGTCTAGTCCGGATAGGGAAGCATGGGCCCCGGAATGGAACGAGTAGCTACGGTCTTGAGGGTGGAGTTCTCTCCACAAATCGCGGAGGCCCATAGTGGACACAAACATCGCCAACCTGGTGGGGGTGTTGGGATTTCATCCACGGACGTGGGTGCGATCAGTTGGAGTGTCCATTATGTCATTGAAGTGTCCCCCGCGGACCCATAGATCCGGTTGGTGTTTTGCGATTATAGCCACTACATCCTCCATGAGCTCTCCCCCAAGTGCTGGTGGGGCATATATGGCTAATATGCTTAAAAGTTCCCCCCACAGTGTACCTTGTATCATCATAAACCTACCTCTGGGGTCATGCTCCACCAAGGTCAGCGTAAATGGGAGACGTTTGTGCAGTAGGATAAGAACCCCTCTGGAACCCATAGTAAATCCGGCATGCAGCGCCGTCCGGTAGTTTGTTCTACCGAAGAGGGTGCAAGTTGTGGCAGCTAAGTGCGACTCAGTAGGGAGGGCAATGTCAGGGGAATGTCTGTTCAGAAATTGAGTGACCAGGGGTCATTTAATACTGGATCCCAGCCTATTGACATTCCAAGTTAGGAGTTTGAGGATTTAGAGGCAGTGGTGGCCTTTAAGAGGCTGTGGGTGGATGCCATGGGAGTTTATGGGTGTTCAGCCTTATGTGGGTAGTGTCTTCTATACGTGCGGCTTGATCTGGGCAAGTTAATGCGTGCGATTTCACACTCAGTCCTACAACAAACAACAACAATAAACGTGAGTAAACAAACCTCGATCCCCCCACCCCATATTCCGCCCCAACTCGAAGCATCTGTCGCCCGAACATCAGCTGCCAATCAAAAAGAAAAACGCTGGCAGCCCTACCCAAGAACATAGTCAGCTCAAGGACCACTCAAAAGGGTTTTGAGTGGTAACAAGCAACCGACTATGATACCACAATCAGTCCAGGGCAGTGCCGAAAAACAAGAAAGGGGGGTGAAAGAAAGATTCACTGGAATCCGCGGTATGAGCTGCCGCAGTGGCAATTCCCTGGTGCGTTCAGTGTTGAGTTTCGAAGTGTTGATTGATTCACAGGTATGTATCTTCGCAGTTCCCATCTCTTCCTATGTGCCATCCTCATCCTGGTTATTGCCTTCAGGGATCTACTTCTTACTCAGGGTCATTCTGCTCCAGCAGCCATGGACGCCTCTCCGGGGGGCATGATCGGGACGGGATCTCCCATTCAGACCTTTTGCCGCCAGTCGCCCTCAATGTGACTTTGAGCCCATCTCCAGGCCTCTCGTGGGTCAGTAAAGTGCACCGTGGTGCCATTGTGATAGATCTTGAGTTGGGCCGGAAATAGTAGTCTGTATTTCACGTTCATGGAATATAGTCGCCTCTTTAGCTGTTCAAATGATTGTCTAGCATGTTGTACCTCGTGGGTATAATCAGGGAAAAAGGTGATTCGGGAGCTGTTGTATGTGATCGATCCTTTTGTGTGGGCCATCTGAAGGAGTGCACCCTTGTCCCTATAGTTTAGCAGTTTGGCAATCACTGTTCTTGGCAGTGTGCCCGGGGTTGTACTTCCCGATGGCATCCAGTGAGCTCTTTCCACAGAGACAAATGTTGAGAAGGATTTGGGTGCACAGATATCTCCCAGCCATTGTTCTAAGAAAAGTTCCATGCTGGGCCCTTCCGTTTTTTCAGGGAGTCCGAGGATGTGCACAATGTTGCGGTGCAACCTGCCCTCTACCTCATCCACCAGGGCAATTAGGCTAAGCATATCACAGCAGGCGTACGCATTGTGGTTAGTATGGGGGTAGTGGTTCCTGCCTCTGCATGCCTATGTTTGAGTGGGCTTGTTTTCAGCCCTGATGACATATGTGTCTTTGGTATTGGAGAACCTCCGGATTTTCTGAAGACAAGCTCCGGTGCAGCGAGTTTAGAGTAGTATAGTTCTGGTTTTAGGTATGCCGAGGTACACCAGGGTTATAGTGGCGACCGTATGGGCCAGGTCCAGGAGTTTAGCCACTTTGTTAAGCTTTTCCTGTTACTCTTAGCCACCAAGGGGTTCCAGAGCGGGGGAGACCTCGTCTCACCAGGTGTCTCAGGTGGTACCTTAGCGAAGGGTGTGGCAATTTGGCCCATGCAGCCCTGCGCTGCTGTGTCTGGATCTCGTCTGATCAGTCCTTTGAGCTCAGTGAGCCAAGGGGGGGTGCCAGGGCAGGTGGGCAAGGTCCCAGTATCCACCTGTCCTGGTTTATATATCCTGTGCAACTTATGCAATAGTTTAGAAGATACCGGTGTCCATTCTGCAGTTGTGTTGATGTCAGCGCTGCTGTTTTGCTGCTGTTGACGTAGCCCTGTATCAACAGTTGGTCTCGGGGTAGATATTCGCTCTGTGGTCCCTGGTCTCGTATTGTTTCTTAGCACTGTATAGCTGCCTCTGGGAGTTGGTGATTGGACAGTGCTTGCACTATTATTATGGTTCAGTAGTGCATAGTTTGATGTGTTTCATTATGTGGTCAACTCCACAGCACAGAACACACCAACGAGGGACATCTTTCCTGATGCCTACAGTACCTTTGTCGCTGTTATCGCTGCACCAGGATTGTAGGGCGGTTCTGGAATAGACCAGTCTATATTTTACAGTTTTAAATAGTGGGACACTATTGTGGGGTTGTACGACTTTTGTTGCGATCCAGATATAGTGGTTGTACGTGGTGATGTGCAGCGTTACCACTGCGTTCACCTGTGGTCTTCAGATGGCGTCGAGGCAGGTTGACTCTGTGGGCAGGAGCTGTGCGTAGGGTTACGCTGCATGGGATCTGTGTTACAGTGCAGTGCTCTGATGTAAGGGTTAATCCAGTATGATAATGGGGGTGGATTCCCCTTTGCAATTCCTGGTGGGTCACCGCAGCTCTCCACGGTCCAGCGCCTAGGCGGATTGTATGTGTCTTGTGCAATTGCTTCATGCAGTTCAGTAGTGCTACGGGTTAGATGCCACTATTGCCTCATCCGCTCCACATCCTAGCTCGCTCCCCCATGCATGTCCACTTATCAGAGATCCGGCAGGTGCTGCGTGCGGACCTTCGGGCCTCCGCACTCGGCGCGTAGTATGATGGACTCCGGGGCCACAATCCCAGCCTCGGTCAATGTTTCTTCACAGGCAGAGCCTCTCCTGAGCCCGGGCAGTTGATGGCGGCCATTTTGGGGAGATATCTCGCGCAGAGGAGGCGCATCGGTCCATCCCTGTTTTCTCTGTCAAGATTGAGAGACTGTAACTCCTCTTTTACCAGCTGTTCTGTGAGAATTCGTCCCTTCGGCAGGTGTACTTTCTTCTTATAATCCACCACGGAATCGGGATATTTTGTAGGATGTCGTTGGCGGCAGAGAGAGCTCAGACAGACTCATGTCCTCACAGCTCACATGCTAGCCACACCCTCCTCCCTCCCCCAATTAATGCCAGTTTTGAGGAAATCCTTTCTTTAAGTAAAGGACAATAGGTTCACAGTACCTTAATTGCTGAGTTTATAGTGAAGAAGCAGTTATATAGACGAAATTCCTCAAGAGAAAGCTTCAAACACAGTGAAAGACGTCAGCAGTCTGTAGAAATTCATACTTTGTATGCAGCTGCCTGTGTTGTGGTTAAATGCTGTACCTCGATGGAAATACGGACTGCAGCAAACTTTCAACGCGACCCGAACGTGGCTCACAGGAAGCACAGTGTTACTCGAACTTGATGCCACTGCGTCAGGCCTCCCGTTAGTTCGGGTAGAGTATCAGGCTGGAACGCGCAAGAAACTCGCAGCATTTTCCAGAAACAAAGGTAGTAGGGGAGTGATGTTGATTTGTAGGAAAACAAATGTCATATTGTGCCCCTCTGGTAATAAAAAATGATAGCGGAGCAGGAGCTCCGGATGAAGCCGCCATCTAGCAGCGCGCGTAGCCACGCCCCACTCCCTCTCTAACTCACCAATGCATCCATCCAACACTCACCCACTTGCTCTGGCTCATCCAGTCATCCATATGCCTGGACATCCCTCATACCCTTTTACTCACCAATCCATGTATCCACCCATACCATAATGACCCCTCACTCTAACTCACATTCCATCCACTGGTCTATCCACCCTTCACCCTCTTCCTCTCTCAGTCCAAAACGCTCCCTCTCGCTCACTCTGCTTATGGAAGTGTATTCAAACTGTGGGGCGCGGCCCCATGGAGGGCTGCGGCCGCATCCCTGGGGGGCCGTGAGAGCCCTGCATGAAATGTAAAAACAAAAAAACAAAAAAAACATATATATATATTTATTTTAGATTGAAAGAAATGGGCAGGGGCGGCTCACATAGTCGGGCTGAAGCATGACACTGGGCCTCATTACAAGTTTGGCGGTAAGGTAACAATGGTGCCTTTAGCGCTACCGGCACCGTTGCTACCGTACCGCCATACTATGAGCTGTGCTCGCGGGTGCCTGTCAGCCCGCCAGGTCTAACCTGGCGGGTAGAGTGGCACCCGCGAGCACAGCATGCTTGTAGCACCCGCACCATTATTAATGGTGCCGGTGCTACAGGCATCCCCATTCCAATTGAGCCCTATGGGGCTCAAATGGGAATGGGGAATCATTTTTTCCGACACCTGGTTGTAATACCCCGATAATTGCCCATTCAAGGGCGCTGGAAAAAAAACGACTCTGGCGGCAGCCGTGCCTGTATTACAGGCACGGCTGCCGCCAGGGTCGTAATGAGGCCCACTGTCTCAGGCACCAATGAAAAGTGGCCCGCAGTTGTAAATGGATATTCATTCACAGACTGTTTGAATAGTACCCAAGGGGGTGCTTTGTGTTAAAATGTAAGTACATTGTGAATATTCAGCAACAAATATCAATATTACTAACTGCATAGTGAAGTAACTCATCAAACTGTCCACATTGGCCAAAAAGGTGGCCGATTTTGACTGGCCCACACTAGCATTTTGTATTTGTGGTACATGCATTTCCCTATAGGCCAGTCCGAGCCTGGCGGATCATCCATAATGGCGAGGGGGCGCCCACCGAGTGGCCCCCTCACCCATTATGGAGGAGCTAAAGAGCCAGCCCAGTGAAACAATGAGCACTCCCTCAGCTGCTTTTTCCAGCTGTCAAAGGGAAACCCTATTTCCCTTTGATAGTTCAGTTCATTCCCCAGCCGCACATGCTCACTGAGCCATGCAAGGCTGGGGTGTTTTGCTTCGCCAGCATTGCATAGCTCATTGAAAATGCTGGCTGGGATACTGCATGTCTGTATGTGCGAGGGGGAGCCTGTGCCTCCTCGCACATACGGACAGAGCAGCCTGGAACAGGGCATTTCAGCACCCACATGAAGGCCAATGCAGAGGTATGTTTCTGTTCATTTATTTTATTGAAACATGTGTATGGATGCATGAATGCTTGTGTTGTGTGAGTGTATGGTGATGGATGCTCGTCTGAATGATAGAGTGAATGCTGTATGAATGTGTGTGTATATGTGTGTGTGTGTGTTCGTTTGTTTTGGTCCGTTGAGCTGATTTTGGCAAGTGGTGGATAGAGGGTGGAAGGAGAGTTGTACAACAAAGGCATTTTAAAAATGCCTAAATGCCTTTGTTGCACAATCCCCCTACCGACCTGCCAAAATTAGCTCTTCTTCTGAGGTGCTATGGAGCCCAGGGGACAGGGATGGTATTTTTTTACTGGATTTCTATCATAGATGTTCAGTCAAAAATACCATGCTGTCACCCTTGGCACCCAGGCGCCTTGCATATACACATAACCATGTTGATTGTGTTAGGCCTAGTGGGGCCCAGGGGACAGGGATGGTATATTTTTGCTGGACAACTATCATGGATGGGCCCCCCCAGCAGCAATTACAAACTGTTGGATATTTTCCCTTTTTTTTAAAAAGAATGCTCTGAAATGCAACATTTTAACCCATTATTTTATTCAAAAAATTCACGGGGGAAAACCTCCCGAACCCGTCTTGATTGGTTCGGATTCCCTCACTGCGCTCGGTCGCTATGGCATTTTTTGGGGAAATAGTTATGCCCCTCCACTTAAAAAATTCACCAGCCGCCACTGGCTCTCGGACTGTGTTGGGAACGGGATGGGGGAGCACAGGGACTGTGGTGGGAGCAGGATGGGCGGGAACCATGGGATAGTGGTGGGAGCAGGGTTGGGAGAGCCCAGGGTGTGTGATGGTGTGGGGACAGCCCAGGGACTGGGTAGGAGTGGGATGAGGGAGCCCAGCCACTGTAATGGGAGCAGGTGGGGGAGACCAGGGACTATACTGGGAGTAGGGTGCAGTGACGGTGCGCAATACATACTGTCCATTTGGCATATTTTGGGGGGCCCGGGCTGCCCAAATTTTGCTATGGGGAGGCCAAAAAATGTTGAAGACCACTGGCCTAGTGGATTTACAATGTGGGGCAACTTCTTGATTAGCATGCTCGTCAGAGTCTCGTATACAAAACAATCCAGTGTGCTCGTGTATGGCCATCACACATCTCGCAGCTATCGCTATAAAAAAAAATAACACCAACACAGAGGGGCGGGGCAGGGGGGGGTCGCGAACAATGTATTGTTTGCTCAGAGGGGCCTTGGCATGAAAAGTTTTAAGACCACTGGCTTATGGTGACCTCTAGACATTTACCGAAAATAATGATTAAATATAAGTATGTAATCATGAAAATACGTGGTATCATTGCGAGTGCCAACTACTCCACTCTGGAATAGGCACCCCTCACGGGAACGCTTGCAGCCCTTACTGCTTACCTCCGTGTTGCAGTCTGGATTGGGTGATGTAGTATCTCGCAAGTGGACCTCCTCACGCTGCCAGTCAGTCACCCTCATTCATACAAGGATACACCGACACAGGAGCTGGAGTGCAACACCTCTTTACTTAATGGCCGTCAGCCTCAAACTGCCTTTCTGGCGGTAGCCCCGCCCCTTCCTACACGTGGGTCGCAGCCCACTGATTAATGGCAACAAACAGAGGACTCATCCTCTGAACAAATAAACAATGGCGACACCAAACCCTCCCGTTACTAAACATTTAGTCGTGCTCTCAGTTCATTTCTTCAATGAGGCAATGTGGTTTCTTTCTTGTTCTCTGTGGTCGACACTCCACTCTCACCGATGAATTTGGCCGTGTTTCTGGCGCCGTGTCGCCCTCCGAGGCTTCGCTGTCTCCTGCATAGGGAGCGTCCCATTGCGATAACGTGTCATTCATATTTGTGTTGCCTGAGGCTGGGGTATCAGGCATCCTTCTGAAGTGAGATGAGTTTCTTGTTATGACCCTGCGGTCTCCGCCTGCAGTGATGAGTGATCCCTTTTTCTTGACGATGATGAATGGTTCTTCATTGAATGGAGCTACGTTTTTGCGCTGTTGAGGTTGTCGGACCACTACCAGGTCCCCTGGTGCCAGGTCACTTCCCTTGGCCCTGCGAGTGGCATCGGCAGCTCTCTTCATGTTCTCTTTCGTGAGCGTATCTTTCTCTCTCATTTCAGTGTCGTTCTCATATTAATCTTCTTCAGCTGCCACATGTGGTAGCCGCGTTCTGATAGTTCGCCCAAACATCACCTCGGATGGGGACTTCCCAGTGGTGCTCTGTGGGGTGTTTCTGTAGTCTCGCATGAGTTGGTATAATAGTTTCGCAATTGGTGTCGTGCGTTTGATGTTACTCATGAAGCGTTCTACTGTTCCGTTTGCCTGTGGCCATAAGGGTGTCACCTTTCTGTGGCGAAAACCCATATATTCAGCGAATCTTTGGAAATCTTGTCCAGTGAATGGAGGTCCGTTATCGGACTTGACTACCTTGGGTATTCCGTAGGTTGCAAACATCCGATCTAGGGCTGGGATGGTGTGATGTGCGGAGGTGGACGGGACTATCTGCAAGTTGGGGTATCTTGAATATTCGTCCACAGCTACCAGTATGTACTCACCCCCTTCCATGGGCCCAAAGTGGTTGATGGCTATTTCCTCCCATGTACCTTCGGGCAGCGCTGTCATGCTCAGGGGTTCAGGTGATGTGTGTGGCTTCACGAGAGCACACGTGGGACAGTTCTGCCGTAGTTCTTCCACTGATATGTCTAGTTGGGGGAACCATAGTCTTTGTCTTAGCATCCTTTTAGTGGATACAATGCCCCTGTGTCCTTCGTGTGCTAGTTTTAGCACTTTCTGTCGCAAGCTTCACGGGATTACGAGCTTGGTTCCTTTGAGTAGTAGTCCTTCCTCCGACTTCGCAAGTTCTTCTCTTACAGCCAGAAGGCATGTGACGTCTTGTCTCGTGTCACCATTCATTGTTTCACGGATCTGCTTTGCATGCTTCCATCGCCCTGTTTCTCGGCATCTTAGTATGATTTGTATTCCTTGGTCAGCATTCGATTCACGCGCTATCTGCTCCATGTCAAGCCCTTGTGGTGTGCTGCTGTGGATGACGTATCTTATGTATTGATCAGCTATGGACGGTTCTGGTCCGCACTTTGTTCTTGGATGACGGGAAAGAAAATCTGCAGGGTTTTGTTCTTTCCCCGGCCTGTGTGTAATGGTAAACTGGTAGTCCTGTAATCGAAGTGCCCACCTGGCTATTCTTGGTGGCATTTTTGCCTGGGGGTTGCCATAGATGAATATGAGTGCCTGGTGGTCTGTTACTACTAAGAAAGCCTTTCCATACAGGAAGAGGTGAAAATGCTTGCAGGCCCAGGCGACCGCTAGTCCTTCCTTCTCTGCCTGAGAGTAGGCTTGCTCAGTTTTGGAGAGGCTTCGACTGGCGTAGGATACTATGTGCTTCCCACTCCCTTCTCCGTCGTCCAGTTGCGTGAGAATGGCACCTAGGCTGACGGGACTGGCGTCAACGATGAGTTCCGTGGTTTTCTTTGGGTCAAAGTATGCCATGTTTGGGCATCGGAGATGCGGTCCTTAATGATTTGGAATGCCTCTTGGCATTTGGGTGACCAGACAAACTCAGTGTTTAGCTTGGTGAGGGCTCTGAGAGGTTCGCTGATGGACGCAAAGTCTTGTATGTATCTCGTGCAATAGCTTGCAAGTCCTAGGAAGGATCTGAGGTCTGAGGTGGTGGTGGGTGACTCAGCTTCTTGGAGTGCGCTAACTTTCTCCGGATCTGGCGTCATGCCCTTTTCTGAAAACACGTGTCCAAAGAATCGGAGTGTCCTTTTGCGAAACTCACACTTCTCCTTGTTTAGAGTGAGCCGGGCTTCTTCTAGGGCCAGGCAGACTCTCATTAGTGTGTCATTGTGTTGCTCTTGAGTCTGGCCGAAGACCAAGATGTCGTCGCTATAGTTCAAACAGTCGGGCACGTGTTTGATAACATTTTGGATTTCTGCTTGGAAGATTTCCACCGCGGAGGATACCCCAAAGCTGAGCCTTTCATAACGGAATAAACCTAGGTGGGTGGCCAAGGTTGTTATGTAGCGGGAGCTCTTGCAGAGTTCCAACTGGTGGTATCCTTTGTTTAGGTCAAATTTGGAGAATACTGTCGCTCCATTTGATAAATGCACCATGTCTGTTATTCGAGGGGCTTGATGTTGTTCTCTCAGGATGGCTTTGTTTGGTCTCCTCATGTCTACACATATCCGGATGTCGGGGGAGTCTCTTTTGGGCACCGGTACTATGGGGGAGACCCATGGTCTGGGGCCTTCTGCTGGCTCAATGATGTCTGCCTCGAGCAATTTGGTCAGTTCATTCTCAACTTGCTTTTGAATGTTGATGGGGATGCCCCTGTAGTGTTGTGCCACTGGTGGGACGCTGGCGTTGATGTGGAGTTCGATCTCTCTGTTCTTCAGTTTTCCAAGGCCTTTGAATAATGATGGGAACACTTGGTCAATGCTTGCTGTTCGGTCTAAATATTTATGCACCATGAGGCGGTATAGTATGTGGATGAGTCCCATCTCTATGGCTGCCTGATAGCTTAGTATGCACCCGCTCTCGGTGGCAGCCTCTAGTACATGCATGGGGATGCTTTTCTCATGTTCCTTGTATTGGCATGATGCAATGAAGAATCCCTTGCATGCCAGGGGTGTTTTTGAACCGTATGGATAGATGAGGGCTCTTGCTGGCTGTAGGCGAGGGGCGTTTGGTATGCTTTCGTAAACATCACTGATTATGTTCACGGGTGCCCCCGTGTCTATCAAAAATTCAGCAGCAGTTTGATTGATTTGTATTCGTAATATTGGGCTGTGTTCCTTTGATGTGTTGTTTCCAAGGGCGTATAGATATCCCTTTTTCCGTGGTGCTTCTTGGTATTTCTCCGGTCGGCAGGCTCTCTCTTCTGATGACGCACTTGACACGCTGTCCGATTGCGACTGTTCTATGAGGCACTGTACGTATCTCCTGGGTTTTCTCCTTGTCTTGGATGGGGTGGTTTTGCTCTCCCTCCAGCCTTTTTTGTCTTGTCTTCTTTCCGGTTGTTCGTCGTAGTGTCTGTGACGTCCTTGTTCGTGGGGTTGGTGTGCTGCCTGGTGGTGCTGCGTGGGCGGGTTTTGCTCCAGTTCTGTTGTGGGTTTCCCGCATTTTCCTGCCCCTCTCATCTTGCTGCGGAATATCAAACACACGGCCTTGTAGCGGTTGTCACCACCACATGCGGAGCATGTTTGGCCCATGGCGGGGCAAGTTCCTTCATGGGGATACTCGTGTCCACACCGGTAGGAGAAAGGATCACTGTTGGTTCTCGCTGTTCCTTCTAACTTGTTGAGATTTTCGTGCTTACTGTGCATGATTTTAATTTCTTCCAGGCTCTCTACTTGCGCTGCGAGGGCAGCATCTGATCGTGCCAGCCGCAAGATTTCCTCTAAATTTCAAGGCTGTTGTAGTAGTCGTTTGCGAAAGTCAGTGCTTTCGCACCCCACTATAATTTACAACCTGAGGGCCTCCTCATTGGAGTAATTGTTGAAATCACAGTGCTTCATTTTTGATCTTAATCTCATGACAAATGTGTTATTGGTTTCTCCTCTGTTCTGCTTGGTGTTGTGGAATACATACCGTTCATAGTCCACATTTGTGTGGGGCGTGAAGTATTCTGTGAGCGTTGTCTTTAGTTTGGCGTAGGTGTCTATGGTGTTTTCAGGTATTTCGTCAAGGATGGCTTGCACGTTAGATCCTACGGCATGGATTAGGAGGTTTAGTTTTTGCGCATCCTCTAGTGGTCCGGCCGCTTTTAGGCATACTTTGAAGTCCCTCAACCACCTTTTCCATCTTGATCCGAGGGTGCCAGTGTCAGTGAGGTCAAAATTTGCTGGCAGTTGGGCTAAGAGGCTGTCTGTCATCTTTCGGGGCTCTGGTCTGGCTGGAGTCACTGGGATTGTCAGTGACTCCCCTTCCGATCCACTCATGGGCTGATCTTCTGGCGCTTTACTAGCTGTGTGGCTCGCGAGGCCTACTGTCCTGTGTGCAGCCGTTCTTGGATGCCAGGGGGGGGAGGGGCGCTGTGCCACGTGTTGACGGACCTGTGGGGCCTAGCTTTGGTGGCGCGGCCTGGAGCCTTGTGGCGCGGGAGTCCGAATTTCATTTGCGCGCGTTGGGGTTTATGATCTTACCCTTCTTATCCTTGTGGAGAAAATCGGGAGGCCATGTCCCTGCCGCTCTTCTCGGAGTTGTTTTTCGCCGTAGCCGTTGGCGGGAGGTGAGTGCTCCTTAGCCTCCCAGAGATGTGAACAGGGAGCTGCTGCTCCACCTGTAGGTGATTGGATGCGCCTACCGGCGTCGTTGCCGTTGGCGGGAAAGGTTTTCCCTTTCCCCCAGCCCGGATGGATGATACGCTGGGAGCCGCTGTAGCTGCTCCACCCGCGTGGGATGTGCGCGTTGGAGCCTTAGCTGAACTTGCGCTGGGGCTCGTTTCGACGCAGAGGCCTTCTCGCTTCAACCCGCTGTCTCCGGGAGTCCTTGACCGTAAGATGTCCTGCGGCTCCAGTGGTGCCTCACTGCTCACCACGAGCGCTTTGGACTTGAGGTGGCGGGCACAGTGGAAGACACGTGTCCGCTTCGTCGCCAATGTAGTATCTTGCAAGTGGACCTCCTCACGCTGCCAGTCAATCACCCTCATTCATACAAGGATACACCGACACAGGAGCTGGGTTGCAACACCTCCGAACTGCCTTTCTGGCGGTAGCCCCGCCCCTTCCTACACGTGGGTCGCAGCCCACTGATTAATGGCAACAAACAGAGGACTTATCCTCTGAACAAATAAACAATGGCGACACCACAGGTGAGTTAGTTGCGAGGTACTTTATTGGTGAGTTTTAGCTTTGCTATAAAACTAGGAAGGGCTGATTCGGGACAGGCCAACCCTGTGATTTGGGATGCTATGCATGTCGACTGCCTGGCCGCGACTGACTGAACTTGTGAAGTTTGAGGTGCTCCAAGCCAGAGTTTCATACTTAAATGCAGCTCCGTTTGCAATAGGATTTCTAGCCACTGTCTGGGACCAACGGCCACGGTGTTCCTGGCGCGTGCTTTCAGAATGGGGGAAATGGGCACGCTCACACGCTCCGGGATACCTTAGAAAGTGCTCTGTGATGAATACCGCTTGAACAATGTATTCACAAAGGTAATATTTCTAAATATACTTCTATATTTCTGGCAGGTACAGTACAAAGGGAATGCTGCACACAAACACCTGTGCATGGACAGGCTTGGACAAACACAACTCGCACACCACAACACACGCACACCCGCTGCAACGAAACACACACTGCAACGAAACACACACATACATTTTAACATATACACTGCCAGGAAACCCACACAGGCTGCAACACGCACACTGCAGAACCACACACACTGCAAGGAAACCCACAAACACTGCAATGAAACCCGCACAAAAACTGCAACGCACTCTTCGTGCTCAATGACACTAAGAAAACAAACCTACCCACTGACAGCAGACGAACACGCTAACAACGCAAACGGCGTGACAATCGAGCGGTGCGAACACTTGCACTTCGGGATACACACACAGACCCACATTTTTTGCACATGCTACGATAACACCATCCCCCGTGCACGCTCACTTCGCAGGGGAACAGTAGATCAAAATTCTTTTGGGATTAAGGTTACATAAGTGAATTTACAAATGCTTCTTAACGCCTGCTTTTGATTGTAAATATAACGCCTATTAAAACAGTCACATTGTTTTCCAAAGTCGCTGAAAGAATGTCGAAAATGGCTGACATTATTAAGCCAATGGAATCCGTATGACGTCAAGACAAGCCTGCGATCAAGTGAACTCATCCTCCATCGCGGATTGCTTTGTAACTTTTTAAATTATGGGTTAAGAATGAAGGTAGCGCGTTTGATTTTGCTTAATACACAATTGCCTCCTTCAACCCACTTTTTATTTACAACATTTGAGTCTTTTTTCCTCCCTTTTGTAATGGAAGAAAATTGTTACAGCGCTTAGAAACGGGAGGAGTCGGCCATGCAACGCTGCACAACAATTATGAAAAAACTACTTCATGGTGTTTTTTTCCTTTATAGCAACTACGTTAAAAAGAAGAAGGTGGAGCTTATACAAGTTGGACACTGTGCATTCATCTTTCTTCCCTCTCGTTTCTGTTCTTGAACGCCCCAAACCCTTTTCTGACTTCATCCGATCCCCTCACTACTCTTTGTTGTTCTGGTCTTATCGCGGGTTTGACCTGTCTCTTTTTCTTTTTTGCGCTTTCTCGTTTCCCTTCTTTATTTCTCTTCTTTTGCGGGTCATGTCCAGCGCCCGCCTGTCGTGTACTGAGTGCTGGGTCCCTGTCTTCGTGAACCTGTTGAATGCACTGGGATCCACTGCGTTATTTATTTTTATTTTATTTATTTATTTCCATTTATAAAGCGTGCAGCTGCCTAGGGCATTGTGGGGCTGTTACAGCAGATTCACTTGGTTGCAGGCAAAATACAGTGTACAGTTCTTGGCTTCTAAATCATAACAGTAAGGTTCCTTGGTTAGAGTGGAACAGCAGAGTGGATAAAAATTATTTGAATAGTATGGTTTTCAAAGCCTCTCTGAAGGCTAAGAGGGATGTTTCTTTCCTGAGTTTGGGTGGTAGTAAGCTCCAGGATTTTGGTGCTAGCACTTCGAAGCTAACCCCACCGCTTTGGCTCTGTTAAATTCCATTTGCTCGGGACAGGTCCAGAGCGCCGGTATTTCTGCAAGCTATTGCAATACTTCTCAGAACCAAGTCACTGGGCGGGTGATGTTGTGGGTGACCCTCCTACGTGCATTGCCCCTTTAAGGACATGTGTCCCTCCCACGTGTATTGCCCCTTTAAGATGGGCCATGACTGTGTCATGGCCCTTGTAAATAAAAGGAGCTCCTGCAGGCACGTGAGACAGAACGGCTGCAGACTCCGTGGAGGGTTGGTCTGAGTCCGTGTCTCATTGATGATGTAGGCCGCAGGCCTACATGTGGGAGGTACAGGCCTGCAGGCCCTGTTGCCATGGGACCCTCGTGCCGGGACGGTGGCCGAGGTCCGCATGGTCAGGACCCTGGCAGGCTGTGCCCCCACCCCGATGGCGCTGATGTCCCCTAGTGCCACGGGGCCTGCCGGATGGACATGGCAGGCCCCAAACTCCCACAGGCGCTGGGCCTGTTTGGTGCTGTGAGGAAGCAGCACCCCGGGGGCACCTGCCGGATGGACATGGCAGGCGACTCCCAACAATGGTGACGAGGAGTAAGGGCCCTGCGTGGCCCGTAGCGTGGTGAGGAGCTGCCCCTCCCTCGCTCGCCTGGGTGAGACGGCGAGCGGTGTGGGTCTGCGCCCCCACTCCGTGTGGAGCGAGGTTGCCCCGCGGCATCGGCCACCACATCAAGGAGCTGGTGCTCCCCTCCTGTCGGAGGGAGGTAGGTTGCCCGCCCCGCCCCCCCGTTGAAGGCGGCATCGATCGTGTGGGGAGGAGGGTGAGCAGCCCCTCCTCACCCGGAGGCCACACAACATCGGGCGGCTCGGTGCATGCAGCATCAGCCGCGCTGCGAACTTTGAGAGCGGCCTCGGCCGCACGAAAATGGTAAGCGGCATCGGCCGCGTGAGCACTGCCCCCCCAGCTACAACAAGAAGAACGGGTTTCTGAGCCCGCGATGGAGGGGAGGTGCGCCCCCCCCGCAATGAGGACGTGAAGCGACATCCACCGCGGAGGGGGAGGTGCGGCGATTTTTGAAAAAAAATAAAATAAAAATAATTCCTGCAATGAGGAGAACGCCGCTGGCCCCGCAAGACTGGGCTATCCAGGGGTGAGTGCTGGTGTGCCCCACCCTGGAGCTGATCAGTAACACAAGTGTAAGCGGTGGGGTACACACCTGGTGGCGTTCTGCCGCAAAGAGACGAGGAAGGCGGCGTGCGGCATCCATCGCCGCACACGAGGGAGCAGGAGCCGCATCAAAGCAGCAGCATGTGGCATACATCGCCACACAACGAGAACCCAATGAGGGAATAATGCCAGTTGGCTTCCCGGCCGCGGCCCTCTGAGGAGGGTGCTCGTGCGGCCGGGGTATTTTGTCTCGCTCGCAGCCATCCCCGCCCAACCCCTCTCGGATGCAGCATCTCCCGACACCAGAGAGAAGGTCAACGTGGCCGCAGCCGCAAGGTGGAGGAGCGGCAGGCCATTGCCGCAGGGAGGGGATGCGCTCAGCATGTCTCCGCCTTAGCCGCGGCCCTCTGAAGAGGGTGCTTGTGCAGCTGGGGGCAAAGCATGCCGGCACCCTGCCGCAGGAAAGGGTGCTGTGCCCCTAAGGGGACGAGATGAGCGGCCGCGGCCACGGAGGGTGGCAAGGAATCGCACCTCCTGAATGGTCTCCCACCAGAAGCATGCCCGCAACAAAGTAGAGAATTGTTGGCCGCCCCCACCCCAATGGAGACTTGCAGAGCGGCATCTGCTGCGAAGAGATAGGCTGTGTCACCCAAAAGGAACTGGGGCGCCCGCTGCCCCAAGAAAGGATACGGGACCTCCCCCTGGAGAATACGCCTCAGGCTGCCCCGGGTTGAAAATATCGGGCAGCCGATGCTGCCGGCAGAGGAAAGTGACTGTGAGAGGCTTCTGCTGCCGGAAGAGAGGAGCCCTTGCCGGCGACCCTCCCTGGCCACAGCCCTCTGCAAGGTAGGTGCTCGTGTGACCAGGGAGGTAGCCGACCTGCAAATCCTGCGGCACCTGCCGCAGGGAAAGGGAGAATGCGTTCGGGCTCACTTGCTGCCCGGGCTAACTGGAGGGGTGGATAGAAGACTCGCTGGCCCCCAGGGAAGGAAGTACTGGCGGTGCTGCCGCAAATTAATAAAGAACTCTCCACCCGGGGAGAGGGATGCTGCGTGTCTGTGGGCAGGTCAGGGGAGGTGACTGCCCAGCCTGCCTGGGGGGCGGAGGTACCAGATGTCGGCAGCCTCTTTGAGCCGGCTGCTGGAGCCCTGCAGACGGTGAAGTCACCAGGCTCCATGTCGGAGCAACGAGGAAACGTGATAAAGTGCTCCATATCTCACGTTTGATCACAATGCCTCGGGACACAGTGGGACTGGCCTGAAACCAGCGTAATACTCAGGATCAGTGGATCGGCTGTGTCAGGGATACCCTGTTAAAGGGATGATGACCCCAGTAAGGGCTGAAGGCAAATAGCCTTTGATGAGCCCGGGCTGTGGTGGTGACAGAGGACAATGCTGTACCCAGGGGTCTGGTGTCGATGTTTCCGGACAACAGAAGGTGTGGCAGAGCTACCCACAACATACGTGAGCATGCACTGGTTGCCACATCATGCGGTGGAGGACAGAGAGGGTGCTCTCTACCCAAACATGCGGGTGCATCGTCTGGGAACCGGTACACTCCGGCAGTGAAGAAACAGCATTCCCCTGCCCGTACATTCCTGCAGTCGGGTAGTGGGTTCACGACGATGTAGTTGGAGGTTGTCATGAGCCACCACGTGAGGGCCGGCTGTCGGCTGGCCATTGGAGGCGACAGTGTGTGCGTTGACTCTGACCGTGCTCGTATCTCCTCGAACGCCTGGTGAGAAAGCAAACAAAATGGTGGAAATAAAGATATCGGAGAATAACTCAACGCCTCAGCCTTCCCAATGCGCAAAACAGTACCGACTGATGGATGGTAAGCACCACGTCCAGCATGCCCGTTCAGTGCTCATTGCAGAAAAGTGAACAATTGCACAGCACCACATCAATACGTGAATATAATCCCCTGGAGCAGTGCTATCAGGAAAGCAGCACACCCTGTCCCACACGCCACCTGGCCTGCCTTACCAGTGGCCTAGACTGCTTGCCATAGATGACCCATTGGTCGCCTGACACTAACGTTCCCCAGCATGCCATCCGGTCGGGAGTACAGGCCAACGTGGGTTTCGGGGAGGTACTTGCCGGCCCTTCCCCTGGGGTCCACCAAAAACCGAGGTCTGACTAACGAACACGGGTGGCCCTGGCACCCGCCGCGGGGAAGTGGTTCACTGGACAAGGGCGTGGGTTGCATCTCAGCATGAGCTTTCGTGCGCCCTCCTGCGCCACTGGAGGAAAGAGACACTCCTGACTGGGGAACATTGTGAAGAGGGGGGTGAACGATGTCCTGTCACCTCGTGCATGATCTTTGGCACCATCCCCATCTACAGTGCATGGAGCAGCCAGGACGCCCTGCGACCTGCATCTCGCTGCCCTGCCCATAACATCACGGGACTAGCCAATGTGGCCCCTGACACCGCCTGTCAGGTGCGGCTTTGCCGGTGGTGAACTGTGTCATCAAGGGACCTGGATTTGGGAGGTGACTCCGGAACGGACGTTGATGGAAGACGAACTGGCCTCCCGCAGTCCTGCAAGTGCTTAAAGTGGACTCAGAAATATTGTGTATTTTGATGCGGTGAACCTGGTTAGTAAATACATGCCTGAGGTGGTCTCCGTAAAGAAAATCAGCATGAAGCTGTGATCCCGCAGTTGCTAGATGTGCGTGTAGTGCCAGCTGCCAACCGGGGTGTTTTGTTTCAGTGGTTGCCTCTCCGAACCCCAGGTTAATAAAGGGTTTTGTAAACTGTGGGAGAACTGCCTACATTCCACCGGCAGCTCATCCACCGCGACTGTAACCCGCGGAGCATGTTTAGAATTGGTTTTGCCTGTGTTATGTCGGTAACGATTTTGAGTTAGCTAGGTATGTGTCAGTGATGTATTGTAGTATGTGGGCGTCCTGCAAGGTTTGACTTGAGAGGCAGTTTGTCGTTCTGTAATAGGTGGGACGCATGTATGTTTTAGTCACGTTTGTCGTTTGTTATGAAAAAGGAGGAGTGTTGTGGGTGACCCTCCTACGTGCATTGCCCCTTTAAGGGGATGTGTCCCTCCCACGTGTATTGCCCCTTTAAGATGGGCCATGACTGTGTCATGGCCCTTGTGAATAAAAGGAGCTCCTGCAGGCACGTGAGACAGAACGGCTGCAGACTCCGTGGAAGGTTGGTCTGAGTCCGTGTCTCATTGAAGACCTGCAGGCCCTGTTGCCATGGGACCCTCGTGCCGGGACGGTGGCCGAGGTCTGCATGGTCAGGACCCTGGTAGGCTGTGCCCCCACCCCGATGGCGCTGATGTCCCCTAGTGCCACGGGGCCTGCCAGATGGACATGGCAGGCCCCAAACTCCCACAGGCGCTGGGCCTGTTTGGTGCTGTGAGGAAGCAGCACCCCGGGGGCGCCTGCCGGATGGACATGGCAGGCGACTCCCAACAGGTGAAGCGGGCTGTCCAGGATGACACAGCGTGGTGAGGTGAGGTGATTGGTGAAGCGGAAGAGTCGGACTCAGAACACTGGTCTTCTGGATGGATACTCGAAAAACCTTGCCACCAGGCAACTGACAGAACCACAAAAGAAAACCCTAGAGGGATGATCTAGTCGGGAGCACTTACCTCAAGTAGGAATGTCTTTGGTGCTGAAAGAAATGTGTGGTGCCCAGCAGGACCTCCCGCGAGCCGACACCCGAGGTCAGTGGTGCTGAGTGTGGGGCACTTTGTGCTCACAGCACCCGCTAGTCTTCAGATGCCCCTGGGCGCGCTGCCCCTTTAGTTAAGACATTTAAACAACACGTGATGCCCTCCTTACGGAAGCTCAGGGTCTGCGAGTGAAAGGAGCACACGGTGCACGTGTCAAAGGTATAAAGCTCTCGTTCAGTGAGTGAAAGGGGGAGGATTTAGGTGATAGGCTTAGCATGGGGCAAGCTTAGTGGGGGCTTTGCTTCAATGGGATAAAGGCGGCTGCTTGCCATATGAAGTGAGAGAGAGAGAGAGAGGAGAGAGATGTGGCTATCTTAAGTTGTTTGGTGGCACCCCAACCTCCAGTCCTTTAAGTGGGAATAAGAATCGAGGTGGGCGCTCCAGTTGGGGGACGTACCCTTAGTACGGGTGGTTGGGGCACCCCGCCAACTAGGGCCCACACCTCGGCTCGCCTATGGTGTGTGGGGGCCTGGCAAATGCTTGGATTACAGGAGGCCAAGCAGGAGAGCTTGGGTGCACTGGTATTATACTTTCTATGTGCCCAGTCCCTCCTTTTTGTTCCAAATCACAGGCTCCGAGCCCCACTGGCAGGCTGCCTGTATGAGGTCGAAGCCTGTGATAAAGAAACAAAAGCAGAGGCCAGAAGCACCAAAGTTATGATACCAGTGCACCCCAGATTTCCTTTTGTTTCTTAAAGAGAGTAGCTAACACCCAGCAGACAGCCCTTTCATTCAAGGAGCATCGTGGTTAAAGGGCTGCCTGCGGGGATTGCAGACCCCCCCCCATAAGCAGCCCTTTAAACATGCTGCTCTTTGAGGAAAAAAGCTGCCTGCAGGGGGTTAGCTCATCTCATTAAGAAACAGAAGGAGAGCTGGGTGCTCAGCCTCTCCTTGTGTTACTTAATGAGATGAGCCGGCACCCCATGGGCATACCATTAGCCAAAGAACGCTGCATGGTCAAAGGACTGCCTGGAGGTGTCAGCGCTTCTGCTTAGGGAAAAGCAGAAGCATTCATGCCTCTCCTTTTCTGTGACCAGAAGCACAACCCCTTCAGGCTGCACTTTGACCATGCACTGCTCTTTGGCTTAAGTGCTGCCTGCTAAGGGTCAGCGTATCTGAGGTTAGTCGAGGGCCCCAGCTCAGGCATTCTTTTTGAGACTGCCGGGGCTCCTCCCCTGCTAGCCCAGTCCCACTTAAAGCCCCGCCAATCCCCACAACCAAAGAAATTAAGGGATACAAGAGTCTCATGGTTATTTAAAGAAAATATGAATTGCATGAGGGGACCACCAACGTTAGCATTTACATGCTGTGGGTCCCTCTGCAGGCAATTATAAATGTCCTGAGGCAGAGTCAGTGCCATAAATGGCATGCACAATAGAAAGGGGGATCTTTAAGGAGGTGTGGCCTAAAAGAAGGGTGGAAAGCGTCTTAGGTAAATTCCACCGGCCCCGCCAGACATCCCTTTGCATCAATCATCACCCTCTCACCTGTGGTTCGAGGGGGATGATCCTCCCTACGTACCTTACCTAAAGGGATGCCTGACGGGGGTCGGCACCACACCTTTTCTTCCTTAATGGTTTCTTCTACTGTTTGATTTATCAATCCTTCTTGTGGAAATGCAAAACGTTGCTTGCAAATAGCCATTGCAGGCAGCATTTACGAATGCGTTCCTATGGAATCTGCCTGGCCTTGACCAGGTGCATAACCGAGGTGTATTCCTAAAGAAATCCATTCGTTGTATGCCTGCATGAAAATCTCAGGCAAGCGTGAAACAAAGGCCCTGATGAGACCGAAGAGGGATGCATGATGGAGATCTTCTCTCCAAGCCATGCCCCTCTTCTACCTCATCAGAGCTGGAAAATGATTCAGGGTGTTAAATGGAGGCGCTAAAGCGTTACGCCTCGTTTTAATTCCGCCATTTAACACAATAAGGTTGTCTTTGTTAACACCGCCCCATTTTACACCAGTCACAACCCGCAGCCCATAGTGTGGCATGATGCGCTGGCAACAAATAATATAAGCATGGGAACTCCCCTGAACTCCTCACTCCCCCTTCGTCTGTGCTGGAGTTCAAGTAATGACTGAGTGGCATTCCAAGTGAAGGATTAGCAGCCTACAATGAGGGTGCTTGCATTCTACCATAGGTGCAGGGCTGGCCCTAGGATTTGTGGTTCCATTTGATAATGTCTCTGGAAAAAT
Source organism: Ambystoma mexicanum (assembly GCF_040938575.1). Lineage (NCBI taxonomy): Eukaryota > Metazoa > Chordata > Amphibia > Caudata > Ambystomatidae > Ambystoma > Ambystoma mexicanum. The sequence goes on from NC_090926.1 coordinate 738,600,790, forward strand.
GTTGTCTGACAAAAATGATGCCAAACAATGGCAATGGTTTGCAGGGACATTATTTTATTTTATTTTGTATATGGTTTTATTAAACCTTTACAAAAAGCATCAGCACATAGAATCAACACATAAATAGAGTAAAATACACAATTACAGATTTACACTATTACATATTTAGAGTATTACAGAAGCTTGGAAGTATTTTGCATTGAAGAAATCCAAGAATCATCATAACATCATAAAGTTACAAGAACAAACAAGAACAAGAGCAAGCGCAGTAGCAGCAAATTAACCCATATCTTTAACCTTTAACCTATAACCTATATCTTGAAACAGCATGGTAACAACAGGTATATCTATTCAAGATGGAGGTTACGAATAAAGCTAGATAAAGCCAGGCCCTCCCTACTTGTTCCAATACACAGGCAGCGTTGCCATACTAGGTCAGTCGGGAGACCTAGAAATTGTAATTTCAAGGCATTCAAACAAGAGTCTCTCAGGACATTGAGATGACTACAGAACAGAATGAGGTGTTTAGCCGTTTCAGGGACTAAGCCGCAGAATCTGCAGCGACTGTTAGCCGCTGTAATCTGTTTCCACCTCAGTTTAGTATCCAGAGTAGGTAGAATATTCCACCGTAGTCTGAGTAGTGTATGTCTGTGGTCCCGATTTGGGAAAATCTTAAGAATTGAAGAAAGAATTCCTCTTTTTTTATGTTCATGAGACAAGTGTGACATGGAAGTATATGCATGAAAAGTATCCACAGTCCGGCACCAATCAAGGTCCCACAACTTCATTTTAGTTTTAGTGGGATTACTGATTAGTTGCTCTAAATCTGAGCCGATATTGGCCAGAATACCTTCGCAGAGCATAGCAAATTTATATAGGAATCCAGATCGGTAGATGTTGTTGCCAACCAGTTCATATAACGTGTTGGCAGTAGGGGCCTTAAGTTTAGCATAAAGCAGCAGCTTCCTCCAATCAACTCGTGCTGTTAAAGAGATATAGCCCAGCTCGAAACGAATGGCGGCCAGGGGTACTGCATTGGGGACGAGTAGGACCCGTCTCCATATGTCCCCTTCAATACCATCCAATTTGGCGCTGGTTAGCCGAGTACCGAGCTCTAGGCCATATGTCAATTTCGGTGCGATTTTCCCCTCAAAAAAGAGTAAAGCAGGTCTAATAGAAAAACGGCCATATTTACGGTCAATTTTAAGGACCTGACTGGCCAGTACCTTAGCTTTATTCAGGAGAAGAAGGTTCTGCCCTTTTGAGCCTCTACTTGCTCCCAGATAATAGCCCAGATAAATAAGACAAGTGGAGCAGGTTATAGTTGCACCTCCTAGCTTCCAGAGGTTTGTTTTCTTTCTAGCAACCCCTTTAGATAAGGCAAGGATTTTGGTTTTCGCAGGATTAATATTCAAGCCATTAAGTTGAGCGTAGTTGGCGAATACGTCCAGCAACCGCTGTAACCCCACCTTAGTTAAATCAAATAGAACAAAATCGTCAGCGTAAGCCAACCAAATAAGCTTCAAAGTGCCAATACTCGGCGCTAGTAGCCCCTCTTTCACCAGGTGCTCTGCTACATCTGAAACATATTGATTAAACACCCAGGGGGCTAGCACGCAACCCTGTCGCACTCCACGATGAGTACGGACAGCATCTGACATATCCCCCTTTTTGTTTAACCGGATTCGAACAGTAGAATTGTTATATACCCCCTCCAATAGGCCAATCAAGCCCCTTGGCAGACCCCAGGCGTAAAGTTTTTGCCAAAGCCTATTTCGGTCAACACAATCAAAGGCTGCCGAGAGATCCACAGAGGCCATAAAAATAGGTCCCCTAGTTGAGCTCCAAGCAGTCTCTTGAATACACTTAACTGCCAGTCCATTGATGTTAGTGGAGTGGTTTTTGCGGAAGCCCGTTTGAAAGGGGCTCAGAGGATGGCTAGTTTTTTCCCAATCCCTTAGGTGTGAAAGAAGAAAAGCAGAGAAGATTTTACAGTCCGCATCTATCAGAGCGATAGGCCGTTTTTGGGATCGGACCTACTACCGCATTTGAAGATCGGGATAACGTATGCAGTGGACCAAGAGCTAGGACATGTCCCAGTTTGCAAGATATCCCGGAACTCAATACATAGGAGATTGGCCCAGAGATTCGGGTCTGCTTTAAAGGTATTGTTCGTTAGCCCATTCGGGCCAGGGGCTCTTGATCTCTTACATCTGTGGATTAACTCCAGGATCGTATCAATCTCTAACGGTGGATCCCATTTAGGATGAGGGACAAATGGGTCATAGTCAGTAAAACTGGCCATTGCCGCTAGGGGGCTAGGAGCAAATCTATTTGAGTAAAACTCCAGCCACCCTTGTTCCGCAATCGGGTTAAGTTCAGCAATGGCCTGATTACCATCCTGTCCATTAACGATCTGCCAGAAGGCTCCCACATTTGCCTTCAAGATAACCTGTAACATAAATTCCGAGTCCTGTTGTACTAACTGATGTTTAATTGTTTTGCAGTAATTCTTGTAGGCTTGTTTAACCTTCTTAATAAGGATTAGGCGAGTGGACAAGTCGCTTATTGCAGTTTGTAGTATCCTAATATTTTTGTACTTGATAGTTTTTGCTGCTGCCACCTGAGAGTTATATTGATGTAAATGCCTAGTGACTGGAGTTCGGCTTACAAGACTAGTGCCAATATCATCTACTGCCCCTTGTATCAGGGTAGTGACCATTGCAGAGTTAAAAGTCGCCAGTTTCCAGTCAAGAGTAGTCTTGTTAAGCATGTCCCATAGTTTACCATTCAGAGTTTCAATGTTTTTAGGGGACCACCGAATAGCAGATCCTGATAAATTTGGAGAGGCCACGGTCGAATGGCACAGCCGCCCCTTTGTCAGGCAGATGTTAAAAGTAGCCGTTAATATACCATGATCACTCCATGGGTTCAGAAAGATTTCAAACTTCGAGCATCTTATAAGTAGATAATCATCCACAAAGATGTAGTCGAGCATAGAGGTGGAAGACCCCCGCCGCCAGGTATAACTACTAGGATTTGAAGAGGGTTGTGAGAGGTCACGCAGAGGTTGTAAGCCTAGATTGCCCAATTCAGTGTACCAAGTTTGACTAGCCAGTTTTTTCCTTTTATCGCATCGATCAAGGGGATACAGCTCACATAATACCCATGGAGAATAATTAAATAAACAATCACAGTTCAAATCCCCAGCTAGTAATACATGACCTGAATCATTAGCCAGCATCCACTCCAAAATAATCTGCGAGATAAGAGTCACAAACAGCTTAACTTCACCAACCCCTGTGTGCCAGTAGATGTTGATAATAAGTAATTTTAGTTGGCCAATACTTGAATTCAGAACTACCCCCCAGTGCCCCATAGGGGAGACCCAGTAGAACCTTGCCGGCTAGCCCAAAGCAGTTATCCACTGCCACCAATAAACCACCCGAAGGTCTACCCCTCAAATTAAAACGTGCCGGCTGATCGAAAATTTGGAAGCCATCTAAGCAAGGGGTTGAGGTCATCCAAGTTTCTTGAATACATATAACATTTGCATCTCTCAACAATTGTAGGCACTCCAAATTCGAGAATAGGTGTTGATTGCCTCTGGAGTTCCAAGATTTTATGCAAAGGTTCGACTGAGTATCTGAGGTCAAATTTGGGGGGGTAAGCCTAAGGCACAAGTTTTTGCCACAGGGTGGAGATGATGGCGGCCCAGTCAACGTCTTTGTTTTGTTGCTTCAGTGAGGTTATTGGTATGGGCAGAGAATCCTGGCCACCTGCATGGGCCCCTATTGATTTAACTGCTGATTGTAAAGAAGAGGGCCCATTGGTCGACAATTCCCATGCTGCAGCCGCTTCAACACTGAATCCCAATTCCTTCAGAGAGTCTTTTTGGGTAAGAATCAGTTCTTTGACAAGTGGTGACGCAAGGAGAATCATGCTCATATCCACAGAATTACAGTCCAGGAAGGCCACTCTATCAATATCCTTAGAGGAGATGAGAGCGAGGGCTTGGATTTCAGAGAAGATAGATAATACGTTACACCGATTCAAACAAACAGGCTCATCCAATTTCAGCAGGCTTTGAATCTTTATCAAGTGTAGAGAATTAGGTTTCTTATTGTTCGAAAGTTCTTGGCGTGTTAAAGTGCCCGCTGATAAATTTTGAGAACCCTTCATGGTTAAATCAAGATGTTTGACAGCAGCAGGGGGCAGGGGTCTGGCTTGTGGTTTATATAGGCGATCCACCAGGTTGCGGGTTCCAGCAGAGATTGTGGGATGAGTAGAGGCAGGCTGATAGTTGGCATCATGAGAGAATCCCCTCTCCAATCCTCGATCCAAGGGGGAGGCAGGGTACAGGGGCTGGTTAGGTATTGTGTTCGTAAGAGGTTGCAGTTGAATGGGGCCCCAATTTGCCGGGATTTGATTAGGCCTTAAGGCCGGCGAGCTCTGTATGAATTTTAGATCGGTAATTTGAGACTTAACATGAGATAGGGGAGTTACTTCGAAGTTTGTAAATTTTCCAATACCACACCCCTGATGTAATTTGGTATGATTTACACCTTGTGGAATCGAAAGAATAATAGGAAGATCTTCTCGGATCTTAGAATTGCCAGTACCGCTGACTAGAGCCACGCCAGGAGCCAACAGAGCTGCTTCGTAGGTTTTAAGTTTACTAGTGTCAGCTCCAGGTTGTGAATTGCTGGGTTTTGCAGCTTGTGCAACCATTGGAACCATTAGAGTTTGCTCACTGGTCCTAAATTTGCCTGTACCACATCCCTGTTGAGGTGGTAGCAGAGGGAACAGTTTTGGAGTAGGGGAGGCGTGTAGAGTTTTACTTATAGACTGTTTGGGGGGGGCCAAACAGAATTTTAGAGGGTTTCCTGACCGCATGTCTGAAACGTAAGTAACTGAAGGGTTACAACTATCGATTTGAGCCATGGAATCAACCAATTTGGTCATTGGAGGCTTAAAGACATTCGGTGAATTACCCTTAGAGATAGAGGCAGTGTTCAAGGAAGTAGAGACCTTTGCAGTAGATTTAGTGAAGAAAAAGTTGGTTTGCTTTGTAGCCAATTTCCGCTTGATAAGGCGCGTTTTACGTGGGGCTGACATTTTCTTGAGGACTGGGTGCTTAGTAGCATTGTCTTGTGTACGTTTAAACACTTGAATTGGGATCAAGCTTGTTGTAGGACTGGGCTCAGTCGGCTGAGTAAGTTTTATGGTACTAAATAGATCCTCAGCAGTATTGCGAGGAATAGCCGGTGGAGTGGGCTTAGTTTGTTCAGAAGGAATTTCTTTACTAATGGCATTTACTATAGTAACTGGGGGCCAAATAGAGTTAGATTGACCCAGATTGGGGATCAAAAGAGTAGGGTCGGCCAGTAAGCCTGTAGAAGTGGCAGGAGTGTCAAGACCAGCAGGAATTGCTGGTGAGTCCTGATCATGAGCAGCAGCAATATTAGAGGGTTCCACTGGCAGGTTGTTATCCGATATCTCTATAATTTGGGTATTGACAGTGGGTGTTTGACTAAGGGGGGTTGGAGAACTTTCGCCCTGTGGAACTTGCACCGGCCACCTCTGAGAAATCTCAGTGCCGATCCAGTCCACTTTATTATTAAGATCCACTAAGATATCTGTACCAATACAGTCAATTTTCAGATTAAGTTCTGTCATTGCAATTTTGACAGATTTAAGCTCGGACCAAACATTGTCATAAAGCTCAACAAAGGAGCTCAGAACAACGTTGAGGGCTGAGACAGTCGGATGCGTCAATCGAATCCGTTCATCCACGTCTTTTAATGTATGGTGTAATTGTAGAGAATTTACTTGGTTCTGATTGGTGGACACAGGAGCTAAGTCTGGATCATAGTCCGCTATGTTGTTTTCGATGTCTTCAATAATGTTAGTTAGAGCGGTGGGTGTATTATCGGCTACTGGCTCTTGAGAAGAGGATCTAGAGATTTCCGGAATTCCAGTAGTAAATTCATCGCTTTATCCGCACACTCAATTATGCTAAGATCAGTGATATTGTTATTTCCACCAAAAAAAGCTTGTGTAGACATTGCTGAATGATCTAGCATAGCATTGCCTCTAAAAACTTTTGGAAGTTTTATTTCTGTACTGGTTGAGGTAGCTTTTAAGATATATTTGTCCATGTATGTCTGCCCAAGTACTTGTTGATATAGTTTAGGCTTTCTAGGAGATTTATGTACTACAATGTCATCTGCTACAGAAACACTGGTAGAAACATCTGTAGTCTCAGGGTTATGGATCATAGCTTTATGAGTGGTTAGTGGGATACTAGGTTCCAGGGTGTTTAAAATGGTAGGCATTATCGAAGTGAGGCTACAAGACATGGCATTATTTAAAAGAGGGGTAGATTCCACCGGGAATGAAGCAATGCAAAGAGACTTAGAAGTGATTGAGGACACAGTATTAGATGATCTACCCTTAGCCATGCTACAAGTAGAGTCAACTTGTATAGCCGGATCTACTAAGATAGCGTCTGATAAAAATAAAGGGCCTTTTTGGCTGCGCAAACCAGATCTCATCGTAGGGTTAAATAAAATCAGTGTTTAAACAATGAGATAGCGTTGTAGAAAGAAAACTTTGCCACCAGCTACCCCCAATAATAGAATACTGAGTTAATCTTAAATCTGGGAAGCCAGAGAATGAGTGTGACCAGATGTAGAGAAATAGCAGTCAGTATGAGTGTTATTGGTCTGCAGTTCCGCTATCTGTAAAAGCACAATTTCCTGTTATGAGAAGATAAAAATAGTCAATGACAGTGACTATATAGTTGATATTACGTCGGTGCGAAGAGAGCAGCCAGATGGATTTATAAGTCTGGAAAAAAGAAGGTCATACTAGGAGGAAATCACCGTCCACGCCGAACAGCAGAACAGCGTCTCCAGCCCTTACAGCCTCCAGGGCTTAACCCCACAAGGGTGGGTATGCCGGCCGTAAATGCTGGGATCAAGTCATGTGATCGCTCACGTGTACGTGATAGGCCCCGCCTCCTCCAGGAAGCAGGGGAGCAGCAAGAGCTCGGCTCGCAGTGCTGCTGGGCTCAGAATGGGCTGCAAGCAGTAGAAATGCTTCGTTCGTGAAGCGCACCTCCAGATAATCAAGGGCACACGCCACTCGGGCGGGTATGCCGGCCGTAAATGCTGGGATCAAGTCACGTGATCGCTCACGTGTACGCGATAGGCCCCGCCTCCTCCAGGAAGCAGGGGAGCAGCAAGAGCTCGGCTCGCAGTGCTGCTGGGCTCAGAATGGGCTGCAAGCAGTAGAAATGCTTCGTTCGTGAAGCGCACCTCCAGATAATCAAGGGCACACGCCACTCGGGCGGGTATGCCGGCCGTAAATGCTGGGATCAAGTCACGTGATCGCTCACGTGTACGCGATAGGCCCCGCCTCCTCCAGGAAGCAGGGGAGCAGCAAGAGCTCGGCTCGCAGTGCTGCTGGGCTCAGAATGGGCTGCAAGCAGTAGAAATGCTTCGTTCGTGAAGCGCATCTCCAGATAATCAAGGGCACACGCCACTCGGGCGGGTATGCCGGCCGTAAATGCTGGGATCAAGTCACGTGATCGCTCACGTGTACGCGATAGGCCCCGCCTCCTCCAGGAAGCAGGGGAGCAGCAAGAGCTCGGCTCGCAGTGCTGCTGGGCTCAGAATGGGCTGCAAGCAGTAGAAATGCTTCGTTCGTGAAGCGCACCTCCAGATAATCAAGGGCACACGCCACTCGGGCGGGTATGCCGGCCGTAAATGCTGGGATCAAGTCACGTGATCGCTCACGTGTACGCGATAGGCCCTGCCTCCTCCAGGAAGCAGGGGAGCAGCAAGAACTCGGCTCGCAGTGCTGCTGGGCTCAGAATGGGCTGCAAGCAGTAGAAATGCTTCGTTCGTGAAGCGCACCTCCAGATAATCAAGGGCACACGCCACTCGGGCGGGTATGCCGGCCGTAAATGCTGGGATCAAGTCACGTGATCGCTCACGTGTACGCGATAGGCCCCGCCTCCTCCAGGAAGCAGGGGAGCAGCAAGAGCTCGGCTCGCAGTGCTGCTGGGCTCAGAATGGGCTGCAAGCAGTAGAAATGCTTCGTTCGTGAAGCGCACCTCCAGATAATCAAGGGCACACGCCACTCGGGCGGGTATGCCGGCCGTAAATGCTGGGATCAAGTCACGTGATCGCTCACGTGTACGCGATAGGCCCCGCCTCCTCCAGGAAGCAGGGGAGCAGCAAGAGTTCGGCTCGCAGTGCTGCTGGGATCAGAATGGGCTGCAAGCAGTAGAAATGCTTCGTTCGTGAAGCGCACCTCCAGATAATCAAGGGCACACGCCACTCGGGCGGGTATGCTGGCCGTAAATGCTGGGATCAAGTCACGTGATCGCTCACGTGTACGCGATAGGCCCCGCCTCCTCCAGGAAGCAGGGGAGCAGCAAGAGCTCGGCTCGCAGTGCTGCTGGGCTCAGAATGGGCTGCAAGCAGTAGAAATGCTTCGTTCGTGAAGCGCACCTCCAGATAATCAAGGGCACACGCCACTCGGGCGGGTATGCCGGCGGTAAATGCTGGGATCAAGTCACGTGATCGCTCACGTGTACGCGATAGGCCCCGCCTCCTCCAGGAAGCAGGGGAGCAGCAAGAGCTCGGCTCGCAGTGCTGCTGGGCTCAGAATGGGCTGCAAGCAGTAGAAATGCTTCGTTCGTGAAGCGCACCTCCAGATAATCAAGGGCACACGCCACTCGGGCGGGTATGCCAGCCGTAAATGCTGGGATCAAGTCACGTGATCGCTCACGTGTACGCGATAGGCCCCGCCTCCTCCAGGAAGCAGGGGAGCAGCAAGAGCTCGGCTCGCAGTGCTGCTGGGCTCAGAATGGGCTGCAAGCAGTAGAAATGCTTCGTTCGTGAAGCGCACCTCCAGATAATCAAGGGCGCAGGGACATTATCACATTGAACATGCGGGGGACACCGCAGCAACACCCAAAATCTTTTTTTCTTGCAAAGGGGGGCGCAAGAACCTGTTCCCCTTGACTCCTTTGCAAAAACCCGCGCAAAACCTGTTCCCCTTGACTCCTTTGCAAAAACAGTATACGACCCACTATTAATCTTTTTGGGAAGTTTGGTGAGGTTTCGTCCAGGGGGGCCAAAATGTGTGCTGCAATGACACAAAGTTACCTTTTATTTTCTTTTAAATTGCATAGAACCTCTACATTTGGAGCAATTCATGCGTACCACTCAAGCCTATTTTACAATGAGCTTTTCCCCTGTTGATAGAGCGGTATGGTAGGTTTCCATTTCTGCCCACCATGCGACTACAAAAACAAAATCAGGTGGCAACCATTTCATCGTGCATTTCCGATGCTAAGTACTCCAGTTACGTAGAACTTACTTTTACGTACATGGAGACGTGCTGGTACCTTATACATGGTGCAATGAATGTACAGCTGACACAATATATAAATGTACATTTACGGCCCCTATCTACTATTTATATGTGCAGTGTCTTACGAATCAATGGTGTATGTTGGCAGAATGTGTGTGCAATGGCTGCGCATACGTGGGTAGCAGGGCCATTTTACGCACACTAGTGCCTTTGGGAAAGAGATTTTTGGGCCTCTCCTTCATGAAAGGAAACAAATTCCTTTACAACTTCTTCAAAGATTGTACATGCTTTCTAGTGTATGCAGTATAGTGAGCTGACCTGGTTGTGTCGCCTGTGTGGTAGAATACGGCTATTGGTGTAAAGATTTTATTGCCAAATGATACCTGTCCGTGTGTGAAGGTAGTAAGCTTGGAGTTACTTTTTCTTTCCATCTTCATTGTACGTTGAAAGCATTCAGATTACGTATTGCCTATGGGATTGTATATGTAAGGTGGAATGATTATCGGAATTGCAAGGCCTACACAATAGGCTATGGTTTGCATTTTGTACCACTTGCTGAAATGGAATGGAATCACAGTTAGGTATCGATACATAGAGAAAGCGTTTGTTAGGGACTTCTTCCTGAATTGCATGATTACAGAGAGTGCATGTATGTTTCCACATGTAGGAAATCTGAACGATTTCATGTATGGGTATGTTTTTGTTTTCCAGTACTTGTAGTAAGTACATTACAACTTTCTGTGCATCTCCTTGTCTGTTTAACGTGCATTTACCATTCAAGCACAATAGTCCAATTACTGCCTTATTCCTGAGACACTGCAACCTGTTTCCAGGATTGTGTGCTGTATTTCTGTGCAGGCCTACTATTTCAAAACACAACTGGTCTGAGCCGTTTCAATAAATGTTTTCAATACACCATTGCTTGCCACATTTGCATAGTAATTTACACCACCTGTATTGGAAAATTTGAATGGACGAGGCAGTTTTGTGTCTGAGTACTTTTTGCTTACTACACTTTGTAAACAAGATTTCTTACACTACAATGGTGTGTTGCTAACATTTTGACATGCTGGAAGGTGCTTTTGCAAGCAGGTCTGGAAATGGAGGATAAGAAATGTCCTTGAACTCCTGTGCATTTGTGCAATGGACAGGAGTTCATAGTTTGTAGTATTTTACTGTTTCCTTTGTAGTTACCTTTCACATGGTGCTTGAGCTACTGCTGCAACAACTTGATAGAGTTGTGGCGACCGTTACAAATTGATGTGCAAGGCCACTTGTAGATGCGCCACATTGGTTCGGTACCATGGACAGTGGCATCTAAGTTTGCTGGTGATATTCATTTCTGAAAGCAGTGCTTCTTTTTCCATTATGCTATTGTCTACCTTTTCATACCCTTGTACAGTGCTATGTATGGCAATTTGGTTTCTTTGCTCTTGTTTGTATGATTCCTCATTGAAGTATGCCTCTGTATTGGTGGTGTGCCTCCACTCATCTGTACTGATGTTGCCAAAGGTATCTATGCTGATATTGCGTTTGTTTCGAAGTAGTGGTGGTAGTTTACAGAGTCATTTTGTTAGTGGTTTCATTTTCATTAAATTTAATAGAAAGAATTTTCGTTTTAAGAGCATTGCACTGTCTACAACAGCTTCCAGGATTACTTTTCTGCGGTAAGGTTTAGGGGTTGAGCGTGCTTTCTCCCGTCTACTTATAAGGTTCTGAAGGACTCTGTGGTGGAACATTTTTTGTAAAATTACTTTTTTGGAATGCCTCCTTGTGGTGACATTAGAATTTGTACATACTCTATTACCAGTAGTGACAATTGCAGTCTTTTCAGTACCTTTCACTACCTTTGTTTTATTTTCTACATTTTGACAGAGGCATTACATTCTCCTTACTGTTAGGTGCTTTCGTTTTCCTTAGTGACTGTATTAGCTGTTCTCTTTCAACTTTCTGTACAAAATGTGCTAGGGGTGGATGGCTTCTTTCTATGCTTTTAGTTAGAGCTGGTCTATTTCTGGGTCGTTTTCTATGGAGTTCCTTTTTGCTAGGCATTCTGTAGCAGCTGTTGGAGGAAAAAGGAAAGTGTAGGTCTGCACATTTTGTGATGTATATGTGTGCATCTGTGCACGAAGGAATGAATATGAGGGTAGGAATACATATCGAGGTGTGTGATTGTTTAATGGTGTGTTAGTGTACGGCGGGAACGCTATCGAACTGGAGAACTTCCAGCCCTTTAAGACGGGTCAACAATACATTTGAGAAGGATAGGGAGGCAGAGGTTACTCAAATATCAATAAACAAAACGACTCAGAAAGTTGGCAAAAAGAGAACTGTTTAAATATCAATTATCTAAAACAGGAAGTACAACGAACGTCATCGGACGTATCATAGTAAGGTCTCTCAACGAACTTCATAAAAAACACAACTTCATACTTAAATCTCAACATAGGTGACATACAACCTGCGTATTACTAATGTCATCCTACATGGCAAACTACAAAAACCTACTGAAGAGAGTGATAGAGCCTAAGGGAACATCTAAGTATACAATCCATACTCGTCTAATGGGCATGAGAAAGGTAATAGGTTTCTTAACATCAGGTAGGGCAACTAAGCCCTTCCTTCAAAATAGGTCACTACGAACGTCACTAAATACACAACGTCCCATTGGCTCCTTAACTATATGACCCCCAATCATGCGATCCTCTATCATTGGTTAGCTTCTAACCTCCATCAGCATCCTTCAACCAACGCTAGCCGCATGCAGGCCAGACTGCCAGGTGCTGGTGAGGTAGATTTAAACATCTGCTTCCCACCAATTAGAACATCATTCATCATCACCTCAGTGGTCAGTTAACAATTAGAGCCTTTGAACTTGTCCTTGGGAGTGTTCCTTTGCTGTGGAAGATACAGGGGAGTAGAGGCGAGTAGGTGTGACCATCATGCTCGTCCAACTCCTTTTCCCCACGTGACTGGAGACCAAGAAATTAAGCGTTCATTGTATTAAAAAGGACTATTTTCCAATGACGGCAAACAGTGTATTGGAGGAATACCAGGTAATAAGAGCGCTTGGGTTAAGAAAATGAACTGGATAAAACAGAAAATCAATGATGATGCTAGCTGCTGCACCCTTGTGGGTCTAGTAGGTACCTCCACCCTACTACAATGAAACCAGAAGAGGGACAGTGGGCCCTCACAAAAGATGCGCTGCTAGCTTGATGAATTGAATAGGTGCTAGCATTAAACCATGATGTGCAGAAACCACATGAACGGTATTGAACAAGTAGAATTGTAAGGAAAGGTTTTAATTAGTTCTGTCAGATCTGCCGACACGTGTTTCGACCCTTCCCGGGTCTTTCTCAAGGCAAAACTGTTAAACAAATATCCATAACATAGAATAATGACATAAGATAAAACCAACGAAATCCATGTAAAAAGAAAATTGACCAATTTTGAAATACATGTAAGCCAAAGATAGAGGAAACAAACAAAATATAGTCCAATACATGAAAGCCATAAACAGAATCAATCAGACACAGAGAATCACAGTGGAGAAATCAGACAGAAAAGCAAACATATTTCAGAATGATGAATTCACAATACAGTAGTTACCAATTCAGATGAATGTGATTCGATGTCATGAGACAGGATACAAGTTTACAAGTTATTAGGAAACAATAAAATTGTAAGTTACAAATTAGAACCTAGTATACATCTTTACAAAACTCCACTCGTATAACAAAATTGGAATACACCATGGTAATACTCTTGGTTGGGTGGTCACAGGTACCCATAATGCATTGGTATAGGTACATGGTATAATGTTCCCAAAGAAATGTCACACCCATGTGTATTTACAGAGAGTGATAAATAACTAGAAACCAGACCCATAAAACAGTGGCCAAACACATTCCTGCCAAAAATGGTAGAGTGATGAGATGCATGATAGAATATAAAATAGTGAAAAACAGAAGTTCATAAGATCCGAACCAACCCTGACAGTAGTGAGAAAAGAAAGAGTGAAAATAATAGGGACAATGTCGTTCCAAATAGATACTGTATGTAAGCAGGACTGATCAAATGGCTGGAAGAAAACTGAATAGCTTGCCCAATGGCAACTCCAAAAAATTCTAGAGGTAAACAAGAAAGAACAAAAACACCCCACATAAGTAAGATGCAATCTCAAAAACCACTAGTCTAACCAATATACTGGGGCATAGTACATCCATTAAGACAAGGCATATTACCTGATACATTAGGCTAATAAGTAGACTTATGAGGAGTTTGCAAAGGACGAAATGGGTGACGTTCTCTGACACCTCTAGCTCAGGGTCCTCAGACAATCAGTCACAGAACCAAGGAAGACAACAATACCGGATCTATGTGATCACTGAGACCACACATAATTGCGACGGCCGAAAATGCGGACTTTTTAAAATTATTAAACCCTCTTTGCACCACATAGATATGCGGGGAGAGACCCCCCGGCAGCACCCCATACTTCTATAATATCCCATAACCCCCCATATATATGTGGTGTAAGGGGGGTTTAAAGCGTACTTTAAAGAAAGAGACCCATCAGAACAAGAAGAAGATTCAGGCCTACAGGTTCCATCCAACTTCAATCCAAGAGAAAACGATATAGCAGCATCCATAGTGTCCTTTGAAAAATGTATAAGAAAAGAAATGACAAAGCTACAAGAAACACCCCAAATACTGAGGCATAATTTGACTTCAGATGAACACAAAGCCCTTACAAAATCTTACAACAAACAAATAGTCATTAAAATGGCTGACAAGGGCAGGGGCATTGTAGTACAAAATCTCAACCAATACAAGGATATGGTCCGAAGCCGTCTAGATGAGATAACTAACTATAGGAAACTGAAAAAGGATCCCACTGCTGAGATAAGAGTCAAAATTCAGGAGATAACCAAGTTTGCCTTTGACCATAACTGGATCAGTGAAAAGGAGGAAACATTTCTAAACACTTCGGAAGGTAGAACACCAGGATTTTATGCCCTTCCCAAAGTGCACAATAACAAACTCCAACCACCAGGGATGCCCATAGTGCCCGGTTGTGGATCGATACTGAAACCCATCTGTACATTTGTGGATTATTTCCTTAAACCTTTAAGCCAACGGACACTGACATACCTGAGGGACACAATGCCTACAATCTCTATCTTTGAAAATCAACCATTTTCTCAATCCGAAGAACTACTGGTCACAATGCATATCACAAATCTATACACAAGCATTCCTCAAAACTCAACAATAGAATGTATTCGCCATCATCTCACCCATCATATGACGAGTCCCAATTAACTTCATTGTGGAGCTCCTTGAATTGGCCCTGACCAATACTTTTTTCATTTGATGAAGTCTTCTACCTGTAAATCAGCAGCACCGCAATGGGGGCAGCTTTCGCCCCAAACATGACTGTCATCTTTATGTCTGAGTACGATTAGCAACAAATCCTGAATACCAACAATCCCTTTAGAGACAAGATGTCCCATTGGTTTCGTTATATAGATGATATAATCTTTATCTGGCAAGATAATGACGCCACTCTGGCCAATTTTCTAGATTGGATTAATGAACAAATTCTTGAAATCAAATTCGCACTGAGTAAAAGTAATCAGGAAATTAATTTCCTAGACCTTTTGATTAGTACAAGGGAGAACAAACTAACATGCTCACTGCCTAAAAAGAAACAGATAGGAATACACTCCTACATTACAGGAGCAATCATCCGAAAAACCTAAGGGACAATCTACCCTAGGGGCAGTTCCTGCGGCTAAGAAGGAACTGCACAGAACTAGAGTTTTTTTTCACAAGAGTCTTTGCTCACACCCAAAACACAAAATATGGAAAATGAACAACTAATGACTTGTGTCACTACTTTTGGACCTACTACTACAAAACTGAAGTCTCTGATAAAAAAAGTTCTGGCCTCTCGTGCAGCTAAGTTTACCAGAAGAACCGATGCCAAGAATGGCGCAGAAACATGGTTAACATTTAAAAGACATACTAACCCACGCCAGAATCAGGACCGAATTGAGGAGCATGAGAGAAATAGTGGGCCACCACCCATGCGGGACCTGTAATGTATGCAAACTGACCAAGAAAACAACTTCCTTCATGATTGAAGATAAAGATTGGAAAATCAAACATTTCTCGAACTGCAAATCGACCAACATGGTCTACATAATTGAATGCCCATGCGGGCTAAAATATGTAGGCCAAACTAAAAGACAGGTTAATAAAAGAATCGGGGAGCATAGATTGCGGATCAGATGCAGAACACATTCAGCATCCCTGGTTTCACACTACCTTGAATACCAATATAGCGCAGACAACATACGTTGGTGGGTCGCAGATACAGTTTTCAACATCACAAATGCCACCAACGCACTAAACCATAAAGAATCCTGGTGGATCTTTAAATTAAAAACCGCCACCACAGGTCTCAATGAAATTTTGCCCACATTCTATTGATGAACTGGCTTTGTCGAAGCACTGCCATGTCTCCTAATATTCAGGGCCAGCCCCCCCAGTCTCCATACTCACGGATACACTACTATAGTGACGTGTGACCCCCTTCCCATTGATCTAGGGACCTACATCCTTACCAGCAAGGAGCCCCCTTTTCTCCTACAGTCCCATCACGGACTGTCCCACCTAGCACTATGCTAGCCATAAGGGCACCATAGCCAATGCAATTTGGGCCTCATTACGAGGTTGGAGGTAATGGAAAAATTATGCCGGTAAAAGATTACCGGCATCGCTCACCTCTCCGGTGTATTATGACCCGGCAACTCGCTATTAGCGGCACCCTAAATAACGGTGCCTCTAATAGCAGCATGGGCGCGTACACGCGCCCCTTCGGGGAGCAAATACAGGCATGCCGGTAATAGTAGGACATCACAACCCACGCGGACATGCAAATACCGGCATTCAGAAGCCGGTAATCACGGGCTGCACAATGCCGGCCATACAGGCATCGCGGACCACCCGCAAACAGTAATCAGCAATAAAGCCAACTGCCACAGGTGCACACAAACACCAGAGGTGGAGTAAATGGAGGCTGGGCCAGTAATAAATGAGCACACCCACACACCACACCCCTTCCTACACCACAATGCTACCACTAGCTGTTGCAATCATGGCGCTGGAGGACATGCCTATACTGCTAAAACTACAGCAACAACAGCAACTACAACAACAACTACAGCAGCAACAACAGGCAGCACAGAGGAGACACAGGAGGAGAAGGAGGGTGAGACAGGCCCAGCAATTACCACCAGCGCAGCCAGCAGTGCCTCGTAGGCAGCCACCAATCCCTCGCATCAGATCCAGGCCATTCAACCTAGCTCCTGAGCAGATCCACACCCTGTACCGGTTGGACCGGGACACCATCACCACCATAGTGGACATGATACACAACGGCATTGCCAGCCTCACAGAAATACGCACTGCCATCCTCCCGCTGCTAAAGGTGGTGTCTGTGCTCCACTTCCTGGCCACAGGCACCTATCAACACACAGTGGGTCAGCTGCATGGCATTTCACAACCACTATTTTCACGCATGTTGAACCAAGTGCTGGATGCCCTTCTGAAGCATGCAAGCACCCACATATCCCTACGACGGACTGCCCAGGAGATAGCCGACACCAAAGTAGGCTTCCATGCACTGGCAGGCATGCCCAATTGTGTTGGTGCCCTGGACTGCACCCATGTGGGATTGGTAGTCCCCCATGCCATAGAGGCGGTGTACCGCAATCGCAAGCAATACCACTCCATCAATGTGCAAATGTTATGTGACTCCAGCAAGATCATCACACATTGCTGCGCCCGATTTCCCGGATCAACACATGATGGCATGGTGCTGCGCAACTCCACGCTAACCCGTCACATGGAGCGACATGCTGGACCACGTGTCTGGCTGCTTGCTGAGTTGCCCAACTGGGCCATGGCAGTGCTTTGGGGTACTGATATGTAGGGATGCATACTCCACCTGGGTGGGAAAGGGGGGGTGCATACTCCACCTGGGTGGGAAAGGGGGGGGAAGCATACTCCACCTGGGTGGGAAAGTGGGGGTGCATACTCCACCAGGGTGGGAAAGGGGGGGATGCATACTCCACCTGGGTGGAAAATGGGGGGGATGCATACTCCACCTGGGTGGCACTTGTCAGTGATTGGAGGATGCATGCAGAGCTAAACACTCCTGACCTGAACCTCCCAAACAGAACATGACACATCACTGGCACACATTTTACAATGTATGCATATCGAAGACAACAAGTAAGAGGCACGACCAGGCCACCATGGGTATGTCAAGCAATGCATGACTGAACTGGATTTCAACTGTGCCATTGGGGCTAGTGTGAGCATGCACAGTGTAGAATACACAGCATAAATGGGAGGCTAAACATTGTCGTACAACCACAGTACATCCGCCTCAGCATGCATTATTACACCCTGCATCATCTATCCAGATTTATCAAGAATTTTTCATCCAGACTACCACACCTCATAGCAGTATAGTATGCATTTAGGTAACAATCTTGCATATGTACAGGGACTTGTGCATGTCCACACCAAATAGCTGCAGCCATGACTGTGCTTCCTGAAGGTAGCAGCTCAGAGTGTCACACACCTATTTTTATTCGCTTGCAGGTGATGGAAGATATCCCTTGAGGTCATGACTCCTTACCCCTGTGCGGAACCCGCAGAACAGCCATGAAGAGGAGAACAATCGTGTGCACACCCGTACCTGTGTTGTGATTGAGCAGACCTTGGGCCTGTTGAAGGCGCGTTTCCGCTGCCTAAGCAGGTCTGGTGGGGCACTCCTATATAGTCCTGAGAAGGTGGCAAAGATCACCATGGCCTGTGACATGCTGCACAACATGTGCGTCCGGAGAAATGTACCACTGCCACCTGACATTGACATGCATGCACTGGGCGAGGATGATGAGGATGGAGACGGAGGTGAAGTAGCCCCCCTGCCAGTGCGTGATGCACGGGATGGCCATGCAGTACGCCAAGCACTGATTCACGAATACTTCTGAACCACAGGGACTATGATAGACATGTGTCAGTGACACACTGGGTCCATGTGGACATGCACACTGGGATTGTGGGGAGTTGGCCACTGAACACTGTCACACATTAAATGGATATACACAAAATTAACAATGTCCAGCCATTTAATTTTTTTGCAACAACGGATGTATTTGTTCAAACAGATAAAAATGTGACCACTCCCTCCCACCCCCCAGTGAACTCCCAAACCCACCCAACAAACCCCAAAAAACCCCAGTGAACTCCCAAACCCACCCAACAAACCCCAAAAACCCCCAGTGAACTCCCAAACCCATCCAACAAACCCCAAAAACCCCCAGTAAACTCCCAAACCCACCCAACAAACCCCCAAAACACCCCCAATATACTCCATAAAATGCTCCCCTTCCCCCCAACCATGTGTCCCACTCCCATTGTCTGCCCACACTACTTCCGGGACTTTTTGCTGTCCGGGGGAGGCATCTCGGAGTGTCGTGCACTCCTTCGGGTCTGGCGCACAGAGCTGGTGGGGACTGAGGATGCAGGTGTGGTGGCTGTAGATGAGTCAGAGGCAGGTTCTACGCCTGCTCCAAGGCGTGGCCGCTGCATGTGGAGCAAGATAGAAGTGAGTACTTGTGTCACTGCCCCCAGGCAGTCCCTCATAAGCACAGCTGACGCATTCACAGCAGCTGTGTTTGCTGCAATGCCCCCTGTTGTCCCCGCAATGGCAGTTGCGATTCCCCGCCTTGTGTCCTCTCTATCGGCAATGTACTGCCCCAGGAGCTCCAACATGGCCTCCTGTCGGGCCTCCACCCTCGACAGACGTGACTCCAGGGTGTTTGTGGGAGCTGCAGTGATGGGTGGTGCACTGACGGGGCCTGCATTCTGGGTGCTCTCCAACTCGGAGGGGTTCAGGTCAGAGTCATGGAGGCAGGGATCATCACTGCTGTAGGTGGTTGAGGGCTCGATATGGGGCGGGAGTGGGCAGGAGGCTTGCGCTGGGTGTACAAGTCACTTCTGTGACTCCCTCAAGGTCCACATTGCCATCCAGGACATCCTCGGTGGTGGCAGGCGCATGAAGGGACTCTCCTCCAACTGGTGTGCGTGTGGGCTGCTGGGTCTGATGTGTGTCCGGCACACTGGCAGCAGGTGTTGGTGGCCGTGTTTCCACTTGGTCAGACACACTGCCTGTGGGTGTGGCCTGCCTGTCTGCCATGGAGGTGGTGGTGGCGGTGGCCCTTCTCTTTTGGTGGGACGTGGATGCCCTTGCAGTGTTCTCTTGCCTGGCATCTTCCTCATCAGTGCCTAGGGGGGTAGAAGAGATGGTGTCACATGCCAGAGGCATACAATAGTGCTGTTAAATATTCATTCATTCATGCATTCATGTCTTACAGGTGTGTCACACAGGGTGTTCTGAGGGGGCATTTTGCCATTCACTGTATGGCAGGTGGCATGCCGTTGATTTGGGGTTTGTGTGATGTGTTACATGGGCACGGACCAGGTGTGTTGACCGTGTGTTGGTTATGGGATTGGCACGCAGCATTTATTTCTGTGTGGCAGGGTTTGGGCCGCAATCTGGACTTGGATATGTTGATGTGGGTTGTGCATTGCCTTGCCTAGACTCTATTCCACATCACTTGTGCTACGTCATGGTTGCCCCTAGAGGGATGTGCAGGGATGTGCAGGGTCACTCGCCTCCTTCTGGGGATGATGCCGCACCCATCTCCATCTCCCCCAATCCCTCAATCGACTCTGGATCGATGAAGCTGCTAGCGGTCTCCTCCCAGGGCATCATCTTTGCAGGAGAGTGGGGACCCCTGCCTGTGGCCATGGCCACCCTCCTGTTGCTTGACATTATGTTGTGGACCCTCAAGCAGAGGTCGTCCCACCTCTTACGGCAGTCCCTGACAGTACATGGGGTGGTCCCCACAGCCGACACCTTGCAGGCAACCTCCTGCCAGATTTCCTTTTTTTTCTGCTGGTCCTCACGCTTCATATCATGTGATTTTATGAGGTCTGCATGTGCAGCTAGAGTGTCCGCCAACATATTCAATTCTGTGCTGGAGACCTGCTGTTCACGCATCCGGGGGGTGGTCTTCCGGGTAGCCTTGGACATCCTCAAAGTATTGCCACAGTGCTCAACAGGTATCAACTGGTGGTTAGGGAGGATGGCAATGGATTGTGTTTTTAAAGATGGCCGCCGGGCCATTTCCCGTTCCGACGCGATGACGTTATTTCCGGGTCCGGTTTTACGAACCCGGTATTAGCATGTTGGTATTACCGCGTCAGTATTTAGGAGTTCCTCCTAGGCGGTGCCGGTATCGGAGGGTCCCGTGATGGCGCTATCGGGGGGGTTGGAGGGCCTTTTGTGGCATGCCGGTATGGCCATTACCGGCATGGGGGTTCGCGCGTGCTCGCGCACTTTTAATCACCCGCTATTAGCGGGGTCATACGAGCACGGACCCGCTCGTTCCGCCATGCCGGTAATGGCCCCGTTTTTACTGCCCTACTCGTAATGAGGCCCTTTGTCTCTATAGGCGGATTGGGAACTGCGTTATGTATGTGTGCCTGCCTGTTTGTCACTGCATAGTGTATAGAATTGTCATCAGGTAATTTTTGTTAACCTCCATTTCTACTTTTATTGTTACTTTGCACCTAGGAAATGGTGTTGACTTCTATGATCTATGTCAATCTGTACTGGAAATAATGTCTAATGCTACAGTATATAGCACTGGCCTAGCCATCTGAACATACACTCAGAGCTAACGGTTTTCTATTGGCCTCTGACTACTGTGTTCTATAACACACTGACCAATAGTTGCTTTTATTTGCTTCTATCCAGCCTGGCCTCCATCTTGAATGCTTCACTTAACGCATTAAATGTGTTTATAATGACTGCTCCTTTTTGTTTCTACACTATTACACGCCTGGTTCTGCGGACTGCATCTCAGATGGCCAGCCCTAGCATAAGGCTAGCCCCCTATATCGTATACACATTTTCATAACGCAAGTATCTGTTGCCAGCCTAGGGCACCCGCCCACCTCAGGCCAATGGCAATGTCACAATAGGCACAGACTCCACTGTGAGTAGCTTATTCGGCAACCAGGACTCACTCTTCTGTGCCTCGGTTGCTGTTGACAACTTAACACGCGAACTCTTGCGCATGCCCTGGACAGCGGGACACTTCTCCCTTCCGCATGCGCATTATATTCACACTACACAGCTCACAATGCAGCCATTCTCCAGTACGCCGTGAGCACTCCTCGCTGGCCGCCTGCTAGAACGCTGTGCAAGACCTGGCACACTTTGTCCAGACACCCCACTAGGTAAGCACTCTGCCCCTCCTCCCTGGATTTATCACTGGACGACGCCGGACCCGCGTGCACAGTAATGGGGCCCCTTTTAGTTCCCAGAGCTGGCTCCTTGGTGCCGAAGCTCACCTGTTCTACTTCTTCCCCACAGGGTTCGCCGTGCTTCGAGAGATAGTATTCTCCGTTCCACTGCACGACCTGCAACTTACAACCTCTCTAACTACTGTGGATGAATTCAATCCTATTATATCAAGGTACCCTTGGCTTTACACAATATGATGTCGCATTTTTAGTTTAGGACTAGTGCATTGCTAGCCTCCCTCTCTTGGGGCTGCCATTTTCTAATTCATTCCCCACCCTTTTCCTGCACAGACCACTACCATTTTTGTTTTTCAGTCCGGCTGACCTCACCAGAACACGATCCAGCGCCCATGACATTTTCAACACATAGGCAGCGCAGGTATCTACTCTCACCAGTCTTTCTTACCTTTTCCCGACTATGATTAATCTTTGACCAAGGTACTTGACTCCACCCCTTGCTTTTTGTCTATTGTTCCATAGCGTCGTAGGATATGTGGGGCTGCCGGGTGCCATCTTAATATAATAGACTCTGCATCCTCCACTTCCTCATCCCAGGAAGACGTATCTAAGAATGACTCAGACCAGGTCAGTTACCGGTTGTCAAGCACCTGCATAATAGGAAACCCTTATTTTCCATAATTATCCAGTACACAGCTTTTTATTTTACTATTTATATGTTCATGCGTTTATATGGGCCTTTGGCCCCAGCAGATAAGAGCTCTACACTAATTGAGTTCCCCTTTTATATGTTCCCCTTTAAGGAGACCCGGTCTAGGCCCATGTTGAAGGCTGTCTGACCACCTTGCTGAAATGTCACGGGACGGAACACCTTGTGTGTTGCAGCAGTCGCCCGTCGCAAGCAATTACAGTTGATCTACATCTAGACGTAGACCGATGACTAGGTCACCCCTCTGCCTGTCAATCCTGATCATCTAGTGTTCTTAAAATTACAAAAAGCAAAAAGAAGGATAGACTAACGCAAACCTTTGAATATAAATGTTTTTGTGTTTAGCACTGTAGTGGCTTTTACTATATTGACTGAATGAATATGCAAAGAAGGTACGTAGAAATTGGTTACACTGTCCAACTATCTATTGTATTTATGTATATATTTGCATTTGTTTGTCCATTTTGATATGTATCTAATATGTTTTGTTCTACAATTTACAAAAAAAGAGTATAACAAGAATGCAGAACCTATTGAACACCCAAAGAAAACCATCTTCATTTAAAAAAAAGTAAGGCTTTGGGTTACAAATTGCATCTCTCCACTAGCTAAATAATAAAAAGCTACGTGAACTCAATAACTTTTCGCTCTTTTATCTCTCAAATTGTTTGAAAGTTAGCAAAAAGCAGATTCTTCTGCAGCAATATGAAGCATGAGAAAATAGGTATTCTTTACAGAAAATATATGTAAAGAGAAAAATGCATGTGGCAGGACGCCACCCCTCGTTTCCAAGATAATTAGCTCATTAGTCCTCCCACAAAACTGAGCTGTCCCTCAAGTTACCCACCAACCTGGATTTTTGGCATAAAGATCATCGTAAATACTGACGAACTCTGGCTGAACAGTCTGTGCTCATGAGGAATAGAGTCAAAAGCTTCTATTGGCTTGGCTGAGAAATAGTTCTCTCTCTTCATCTGATTTATCAGCACCACAGATCTGTTCTTCCTCAGGTGTGCATCTGCTTTCAGGAAACTGTCACTGTTCAGATCACTTTTCGGAATCACTAATGCTGGTTCATGAAAATTCACCAAGGTGCATGCTCCTCCCCAGTCTTCGGGTAGCTTCATGTAAGCCTTGGCTGTGCACGCCCAAAAGTGATCCATGATTAATGCTGTCCCAATTTTTATTCCTGGTACATAAAAGATTTGCCCACAGTTCTGATTCTCTCCAACTTTTCTTGTGCCATTGTTTCTGAGGCACTATCTGCAAGGGTCCTCCTCTGTCTTTGACCCAGGCCAGTAGTTTAGCAAGTCTTGGCCATAATGGCTTACATCCATTTTGCACAATGTCAACAACTGGTGAGTAATAACCAATGATCACCCAGGCCTGCAAATAACCACTCCTTCTTCCCAGCCATCAGGTGATATAGTGATCCCCAAATCTGCATCTGGCCTCTGTTCTTCCATCTACGAATTTCCTCTACAGATTTTCCTGGACTCTCAAGTCTTTTGTTTACTTCCCCATCTGATTCCAGCCCCTTTTACTCCAGGCGTTTCATATCTGATCACGTGATTCTTGGTATGCGCCCTATTCCTTGTCTTTGTATCCTGAACATAGTCATCTTCATCTGGATCTGTTCATTCAGTAGCCCATTTGAGATAGGCATCTCGGCCCATAAACTGGCCTCTTGTTCTGTAAAGCGCTATGTGCGACAGACAATGAGCTGCCTGAACGTCTGTTTCAATAGCTATGAAAATCTTGGACTTCCCCATACTATAAGGCAGGAGTGCACATACAAAGCATTCTTCCTTCGATGTTCTTCCCACTTCCTTCATATGCTGATACCAAATGTTATTCCCCAAATGCGCTGTACTGTCCAGATATTTATTCAGCTCATAATCATCCTTCTTGGCATTTCTTTTTGGTCTTGCTCTTTTTATATGAGACTCTACTATTAGATCATGAAGTATTTCAGTATAATTCTTCCTTCGAGGACCAATCCTTGGAGCATGCGTCAGTGAACTGGATGCTTTTTCATGCGCTATCTGCATAGAGGAATGTACAGAAAGCCTCTTCCTATCGTGCTGTTTTTGTCTGGCAGCAGCAAATGTTGGCCATAAAAGGTCTGCAAGCATTTCCATACATGACCTCTCTACAAAGGGTAACCTAGGTTTGATTATCACAGGATCAGGTGCTCTCGTGGGTACCTTAAAAGTGTGAACGATCACATGAGGTTTCTGCTGCCTAGTAGTTGCCACTGTTGTATCCCCTTTCTCTCTGACAGGAGAATACATCAGTGTTTTAAACCTCGTTCGTCTCGACATAATATGCTGTGCGTACTGCAAGTGACAATAATACTACTATGAATAAAACACAGGTATAAATGACATACATATATGAAAGGTGACAACAACAGCTTTTCACACATTGTGAACGTCTTTCCATGATAAAGTTGCTTCTGATGCTGCCCATTTTACTCTACTAAGGAAGGAAAACACGTTTACTGGGGCAACATCATGCAACATGACCCAGAATCTGCTGATTCAACTCAATAAAGGGTTCCTCAAGCAGCTTCTCCTAGCTGGATTATTTCAATGACGTACACCAGTTCCTAGTGAACACCTCGAATCTGTCTAATATCAGACGACATGAAAAACTTTTCCAGCATGAAACAAAGATCCTCGATCAGCAGCCTATTGACTCTTTTCCCTCGACAGTTTTCATTCAATACTCCTTGGTATCACAGAATACACATTCACCTCAGTTATGATGTCTCTCAAGAATTGCAATAATACTGTATTGTTTCTCGGGTCTCTCAAGAATGTCCTGACGTTGGTCTGTCTTCCAACAGCCTATGGAAATTCCTCAATTATCAAAAATAATATTTGAAGAATCGGTATAATCACTTTATCCGGTGGCATGGGCATTTGCGTTTCCCCACTAACTCAGGAAGCCTCAGAATTAGTTTAGTGATTGCTATTGTGGTTATTTCTTATTTTCAACCATTCTCAAGATTCTGCAGAAATGTTCCGGCCGCCAAAGTTTTTCTTCTCTGTAGCGAAAGATGGGAGCACAGTATGAAGAGAAAACCTTGCTTGAATGTTCCCTACAATGTTTTCATTGGGCACCACCATAGGCATTTCCAAAAAGAATTTCAGTAAAAAACAAATCTGGATACTGCCCCCTTTTCTAATTATTGAAACAGGAACTCCATATCTGGCCTCCTTGCCTTCGAGATCGAGACTTAAGCATGTCTCAGTCCAATGTCAACAAGCTCCAGTGGCTTAAGATCCTAAAACTTCCCTTAACTCTCTTATTTTTAGTGACTAAAAGTGTCTTGAACGAAGCCCTAGTCCAATGAGCTACTTGACTGCTTCTGTGTCTTTCTTCCTCATCAGACATTTAGTCTGCACGTGCTGAGGTTCTTCCCTGTTGCTTGCTTCTGATCGTCGCTTATGCTTGGGGTGATGGTGAAGGGGATTCCTCAGTGAATAGCTTTTTGTCTTTCTGAATGCCTAGCCCTGTGCGTTTGTTTTGCGCCTTGGCTGCCGGCCAAGTCACATCCCTCCCTAATGGACAGCTACTTGAAGTGCAACTCGCTCCTCTCCTTAGTGAGGTTTTACAAAGTTCATGACCTGATGTCTGTTGAAAAATATGGGAAGACAAAGTCCTTTAATTCCAGTTGTTGTAGCATCTCCTTCTGTGTTCTGCGCTGCCCCACACCCCTGTCTTTGGAGCTCATCTGAAATGACAAGGATACCTGAAGTTGTCACATAAGGAACACACATAGCTCCTTTCCTAAAAATTCTATTGCTGCTTGGGCATCCCTTCTAACTCTAGATGGAGGGGGAGGAACTTCCTCGTCCACCTCTCTGTCACTTTCTCTTTACGAGATACGCCAATTTCTTCATCTCATACAATGCCAGTGATAGAAAATGCAACCCATCCTTTCTTTCATAATTAATTCCCATTTAGCTATTCCTTCCTTAAGCAGGCTGTCGAGTTTTCTTTCTAACTCTGTCTGTCTGCTCAGGACACGCCAATGAGACCTTACTGTATACCGAACAACAAGCTTATCCATGCAAAGGCTTCATAAAAATAGAATAAAATAAGGACTATTATCTTGCTTCACTACCTTACATAATCCTTGTCTATACAGACCGTGTGAACCTCTAGTTTCACCACATAGGTGGCATCTGGGCGTGTATACACAATCCATCTTTAGTCCACCCTAAAAAAAGACATACATCTATTAATCATATACCCTGGTTTATCTATTAATTTTAAAATATCGGCATGGGTACTAAAAAAGGTTCCCTATTATTTCATAAATAATTCTCCTCTCAGTGCGCGACATGTGCCCAGAGGCAAATCTTTTAACATACGGTGCACTTTACTATACAAAATGCAACGTGTTCTACTTTTATTCAAACCAAACCATTCCTTGCACCCATTGCGGCGTGGTTCTTTTCTATTAATATACACAAGACTGCGTAGCTATCCCATCACCATCCTTAATAAGGCTTCAGACATCACAGGTATACCAATGTTGTCGCGTAGCCAAATGCTCCACAAGTGCTCAAAACACCCTTTCGACATTCACCGATACTTTTCATCTTGGTGCTTTTCCTTCTAAATGTCTACTGACTAACTCTACATATATTTTAACATAACAATTTTTTAAGCATTCTCATTTATCCTCACCACTCTCTCTTTCATATCCACCCTATCCATACAATCATAAAAAACTCCCTTTCATACTTATTCACTTCACTTCTGTATTTTTACGTTATAATACCAATCATAAAATACAGTCTGCTCCTTTTACATTAGCTACATATTTCCTCCTACTACAATGGCTACTAAGAATAACAGTGCTCGCTCTTGTTGGTCTATTCACTAAAGCTGCGTGCTGCACTGGAGTGCTGCCCGCTCTGAGGTCGCCCCTCCTTTTCCAATGTGCTAGATGTGTGTGCACTGTCAATGTCACATAGGCGGACACATATACCGTTGCTTCCTGGTCTGCGCGATTTCTCCGAGCGCAACAATCAGCACCGCTAATTCATCAGCCTGTGCCGAAAAGTGAGACAGTAGTCATACACTTGTCGGGGGTGGCTGCATTGCCTGCCACTTGCATTATATGCATTGAGAAATCAGCCCGGCTCTGACCACCACCTCACACCCCACAAACTAGTTACAGGGAGGCGAATGAGAACGCCTCTGACTCCTCCATCGAGGGCTAGGAGTTATGCCCAGACCACTGCAGAATTGTTAGGAAATGAGTTACATAGGTACTTATATACAAAAAACAGGTAAAGCACAAACCCCATAAATTGACCCCACACCAGGATCAATCTATATCTTCGGTCTGGGGTAGACATAAATCTATATATAAGAAGAGTGATAGATATTCTAATTTCCAAACAACTCTCTGATAATAGGTGATGCGAACCTTCTCCTGACTGTCCTGAAAAAATGGACACAATAACCCTAAAAAGTTATGTAGAAAATAATTAAATGTATTAATTCAATATAAAAAAATCATTAAAACTTCACGACACTGATAATAGCACAAGGCATATCACACCTCAATACAATATCACACAACTACATGAAAAATACGGCCCTCATTACGACCCTGGCGGAAATCAACCGACCGGACCGCCATAGCGTAAATAGCGTTTCCGCCATTGCACGACGGAGCAAAGTGCGGCTCATTCCGACCCATCGGGCACGAGCACCACGCCATGGCGGAAGTGCAAAGTCCGCGATGGCAGAAATGACCCCAAAACGGCCCACACCGCCGCCGTACGGCGCCCTAGGTGCAATTCCGCCACCCATCTTAGCGGTCACCGCAATGAGCGGCAACCGGAAAGTACGGTGACCGGAAATATACGGAAACGGAAGTAAAAGCATGGTCCCGGAACGGGAAACATCACGCCGTACACCTATAAAACCACAATTTCCACACAACCATCAAAAATACTACCCTGAGACACATCCCAACCCGTCATCCACCCTAGTGAAACCAAGAAAAATGGGAAAAGTAGCGAAGAAAGCGTGCGACCGCAAGCGGCAGGTCCACTTCTCCCGTGAGGAACACACCGTGCTCACAGAGACCCTCCAGGAGAATGCTGCCGCCGTCTTCTCCACGCAAATGACCAGGACGGCACTTGCGAACAAGAAGGCCATATGGGCCCTGGTGGCACAGCGGTTAAGTGCGGTGGGGACCGCACCCCGCAACCCACAGCAATGCAGAAAGCGATGGGACGACCTGCGGATACGCGTCCGTAGCATACTTTCTGCCAACCGCAACATTGCCACAGCTACCGGTGGAGGATCGGAATCACCCATCAAGTTGACCCCCTGGGAAGAAATCTGTGCCTCCACCATTGGAATGGAGAGTATAGAGGGAGTCGGAGGGATGGAGAAAGGAGTGCAGACATCCGAAGAATCAGGTAGGAGTCCCAAATAAAACAATGCCAAAACCACAATGTCCAATCATGTGAAGTACCACGTGTCCACATAGTGCAACAGTAACACATGTCCAGGAGAACGGCCACATACATAGGCCTGATAGCACACTTTAAAACTCACATCAAATACATAAATAATTAAAAATCCTAAAAACACCCTCTACACGTGCAGCAGGCACACCCTAACTGCAGGCTGCAAAACAACTGCACCCTCACTCCACACACAAATGAAACCACCTCCAAGGCCCCAACCCAAATCACCCTCAGGTACCACCCCAATGCATGTGATACATTGCCATTCCAATTTCCACAGACCCATTTATAACGCTCGCCCTCCTTTACTCCACCACAGGGTCCGATTCAAACGACGAGCTCCAGGACACCCCTACCAGCACACCTGCAAAGAGGGCCAAGACCAACGGCCAAAGACCCTCCACCTCAGCTGCACGCATCAAGACACGGCAGCAGCACAAATCGAGTGGCAGCACACAGGAGGGAACTCCAACAGGCACCCCAGCAGCCAGCATGCCCACAACAGCACCACCACAGGTCCCCCCAATGGATGCCACAGTAGGCACTGCTTCTGGTGGCAGCAGCACCATAGGTGACACTGCATTAATGGCAGCATGCTCCGACACAGAAAACGGGGATGTCGAAGTTAGATCCATCCATGACCTGTCTCAATCCCCCTGTCTGTTCCATCCCGTACACCATGAGGACACCACGCAGGGGCACCCACAAGACGACGACTGGCCATCCCTCACAAGCCCTGTGGCAAGGCAACATGAGGTGACCAGCCCCTCTGTGACACCACCGCAAATGGCCATGGCCCAGCAGAGGCAACAGTCCCTCGACCAGGTAATCGTGCAACAGCAGCAACTGGCCACGCTCCTCAAGGACCATGCCGATCAATGTGGGGGCACTAAGGCAGACATAGAAACATCAACTGAGACACTTAGGGCAGAAATGGAGAGAAGTACAGAGACACTAAGGGCACAAATGGAGAGTAGCACCGAGAGCCTGAGAGTAGAAATGGAGAGAAGCACCGAGAGCCTGAGAGTACAAATGGAGAGAAGCACCGAGAGCCTGAGGGGGGAACTGCATGCGACGTCCAAAGACGTATGTGCCGAACTTGCCGCTGTGCGCCGTGTGCTCACTGAGCTCTCACAAACCCTTAGGGACATGCATGGACGTGAGCAGGCAGAGACATCATCCGTTGCAAGTTCCGTCCAGGGCAGCCCCCAACGTAGATCTGGGAGGAACCTGCGCTCCACAGGCAGGGGTGCCCCTGATACCCGGAGAGGGGGCTTGCAATAGCGACTGCCCACTGGCAATGAGCATCTTTGGACACTGGTGTTCGGGGGGGAGGTAGGAGGGTGGAGGGGGTGTGTTGGGCTCACTTGGGTGGCGGGTCGATAGGGTGTTTAACATGATATCACATATGCCATAAACAATGCACGATCATACAATGAGATGCGTGGACATTGATCTTTGTGTACGAGGCCATTATAGGCGTACAGTCCATATTGTGCATGTTCCAGACACACACAGTGCCACGAGTCCCGTGTCCATGTATCAGCCACCAGGCGTGAGTGCTAGAAGCATGCATCTATGAGATGCTGACGAATGTCACGGCCCTCCTGTGCCTCGCAGACTCCTTGAGGTGCTGCCACATCCCCACCCTCATCATGACCATCTTCAGGTGCTTGCAGTTCTGCGTCAGGGGGCATGGGCACATTTCTACGTACGCACATGTTGTGTAGCATGACACATGCCATGACCATCTTTGCAACCTTCTCATGGTGGTACAGGAGTGCCCCGCCAGACCTGCTGAGGCAGCGGAAACGAGTCTTCAGTAGGCCGAATGCCTGTTCAATGACTACACGGGTACGTGAGTGGGCATGGTTGTAGTCCTCCTCATGCTGGTCCCGTGGGTTGCGGACTGGTGTAAGGAGCCATCTCTTCAGTGGATACCCGGCATCACCTGTATGTGGACAATAAAGGTATTTTGAGGAATGCCATTGCTACGTACGCACCCCCCCCTTCCTGCCAGGTCATTGCCGCATCACATACCCCACATTATCATGCTTGAAATGAGACTCACCGAGTAGCCAGGATCTGTTCCCTGCGTGTCGCTCCATGTAGCGTGGTATTGTAGAGTTCCTCAAGACCATAGAATCATGGGTTGATCCTGGGAATCGGGCACAACAATGTGTAATGATCCTGTTGGAGTCACACACCATTTGTACATTCAGAGAATGAAATTGTTTTCGGTTGCGGTACTGGGCCTCCATGGCATGTGGGACGACCAATTCCACATGGGTGCAGTCGATGGCACCAATGCAACCCGGTATGCCGGCAAGTGCATGGAATCCCACTTTTGTGTTGGTAATTTCCTGCTCCGAGCGTGGTAGAGAGATGTAGTCGTCTGCGTGCTGCAGGAGGGCATCGAGCACTTGCAATAGTGTCCGTGAGAACAGTGGCTGTGAAATGCCATGCAACTGTCCGACTGTGTGCTGGTAGGTGCCTGTGGCCAGGAAGTGGAGTACAGACACCACCTTCAGTAGGGGTGGGATGGCGGTTGGGCTATCTATCATGCTGACAAGGTCAGCCTGTGTCATGTCCACAATGGCTGTTATGGTGTCCCGGTCCAAACGGTAGAGGGTGTGGATCTGCTCATCAGTGAGGTTGAACGGATGTGCTCGGAGGCGTGGGATTGCGGGCTGCCTGCGTGGTGGTAGTGGCTGTGCTGGCGGCCCTTGCTGGCCCTGCCTTGCCCTCCTCCTCCTCCTGCGTCTCCTCCGTGCGGCCGGTTGTAGTCGGTGTTCGTCTTCTTCTTGAAGTTGGAGTACTTGCAGTGCTATCAGGTCCCCCAGGGCCAACATGGCTAGTCCTGCCGGTAGCATTTCGGAGTGGGTGTGGTTGTGGGAGGGGGTTGGGTGTGCAATTTATGTGTTTTCAGGCTGTATGGCCTCCACCTGTGGTGATTCATTCCACCTGTGCAAGCTGCTCTCCCCTTTGGGCGAGCACGTCCCGCACACAACGCTGCAATTCGACGAATGGCATCTTGCCATTACAATCATGTATTTGTACCCGATGGCAGTGTAACATTGGTTGATATGTTCATTCTGCTTTGGTCCCATTGTTTCACATACTATCTTTGCAGTCGCGAACAGACTTGTGAAGGGTCAGTGGAACGTAGTACTCGAGTAACGGTGGACCCTCATGCAACACTGTACCGAGGTTCACCGACGGGCGGGGCGTCCCATTTGTGAGTGAAGGCAGTTGCCATTTTCACACACAGCCGCACTAGATGGATTAATTTGTGATTTCAAGCGGCCACAGATGCCTTTTCGACGTGATGTTGCAAATGAGGAATTCGAAGGACGGCGCTTTTCGGTTTTCAGCTAGCGGCGAGGAGATGCCCACAGGTCTGACTGCAAATATAACGTTCTATTGTTCAATGTCCTTGGGACAGGGGCCATGGCGAGGATGCAATGATTGATATGAATAGTATGGGATGCGCAATAGCGAAGTGGGCGATAAGGCCGGACGTTCCCAATTACATGTTGCTTCACAACACTGGAATTACGGGCTGGGGCACAGTGGATTTTGCAGGCTGCATAACGCACAGACTCAATGGAAGTTTCACATGTCATGTGAGTATGGAAACAGGCGTTTGTGATAGTGTTTTCACCTCGATATAGATAGTTATGATTCGCTAGTGGTTTTTGGTTGGTGATGATCCTTTGGAGTGGCCTAGCATGCATATGGCTGTGGATTTGGTGTGATCATTTAAGTGAGTGATTCAAATGTAGTTCTGATGGCCATACTATTCTTTTTCATTTCGTTTGGGTGACAGGTATCTCCTCCCCTTTTGCCACTGCCATCTGTATGCCACTCCTGCTGATGGATTTTACTCCCGACACCTGCTGCTTCGTGTTAATCAGTGGAGCAGCATTACGATCTTATGGGACGATCGCCAATGGGCCACATGCCCTTACGCAGTACTAGTGGGTAGGAGCAACATTTCGGCCTTTCAGCTGGACTAGTGCCTCCCTATTGGGACGGCCCTGCGGTTCGAGGCGCTTCCATGTTGCCTTTTCGTACGAGAATGTAGCCCCTGTGTACCATGAGGGTACAGGGCGTCACACAAGAAGTAGCTGGTCATTTATTGCGGATGCAGCCCACAATGGTGAAATGTATTTTGGAGTTCATGGCCTAATGGCTGTATGGGCTTGGTGAATTTGTTGTGCATTACATTTCTATTCTGATATGAACCGTGTAGCGTTCTTCTTTGCAGGTGATGTGTCATATTCCTATTTGGGGAGTGATGTATTGTGAGGAGATCTGCATTGGGTTCCAGCTTCGGAGTATAGTTGCGTGGTACTGTGCTGGGCGCGTTTGCCTACGAAGCCCAGTGAGGTCAGGGATGAGGGCTGCCAATATGACTGTTTTGATGATGTCATGCTCAGGGGCGGGGGATTGGCTTTTGTGTAACAGATGCCGGTCAGCCAGTTGGATTGGTGGTATGATGTGATTATCAGAATATGGCTGGTCACAGGTGCCTGTGTTTGCGTGCGTTTCTTGGAGGGAGACTGAGGTCATGTCCATTTGTGTGGCTTCTGTATTCGTGCCATCTGTGCCCTGCAGCTCCCATTGGCCCCTCTTGAGATTCATTTGTTCGTTGGCAGGCATGGATGACTTGTACATTTCACTGGTTGCATTGTGTGACTTCATTGCACCTACGGGGAGATGTACAATGTGGCCAGGGAGCGGTGTACAGGCACTCAGTAGGGCCGTTTACGGTTGGTTCGCGATGCCGTACTTCTCACCATGGCGGAATGGTACTTTCCGCCGTGCTTGATGGCGTTAGGTGCATGTCCGCTGGGGTCAGAATTCGCGTACCGTTGCGCCATGGTGGTAATTACGGTTTGGCATGGCGCACGCGTACTTGGTGCAGTTAGCGTTGGCGTTCACTGCGGTGTCGCTAATGGCATCGTACTTTGCGGTGACGGGTCATAATCGCACCGAGCGCTATTCGATGGAGGTATTGCATTTCCGCCATCGTTTTTCGATTTCTGCAAGGGTCGTAATGAGGGCCATAGACATTTAACAATACAATAGGCACAATTGGCAACAGTTTTAACTCCGACACTCATAAAGTGTCCCTATATTAAATTCCCAACATGTTTCTGTTCATAGCATGTTTCTGTTTCTGTTCATAGGACCACGCTGGTAGAACATTCATAAGGGGATGTCCTTTCATCTACTTTTTGTTTCTTCAACACCTTGTGCTGTGGGTGACTCTCATAGCCCAACAATACAATTTAAAAACTCTGCAAGTGATACTTCTTTGACGGCTTGAAGATATTTCCACCAACTACAAATTAATAGGAATTATTCACTCTAATTTGCTCTTGCGTAGCACGCCAACTCATTTGTCACTTCTGCTACCATTTTATGTAACTCCAGGTCAAATGCACTGAGTTCTAATTGGCTTCTAATTGGCTTGATTACCGGGTCATTTATTCCCGATCGACAGATCCAGATCCTATCTTGGGTACACCGAAGGGTACCAATGTGTCAATACACCGGTATAAACAGGGTCTGTGTGTGGATCACATTCCTTAAGATGTCAATTTTTCAAAACCCTAGCTGATTCTTCGTGCTACGCGGCATGCTGGAAACAAACTTTACACTGACTACTTAACATGTATGACCGCTAGTATCTGTGCCATTTCAGATCAAGTCAAGCGGACAGGGTGTCCGTCTCAGAACACAGATGAAGACAATACAGCAACCAGACTTGAGGAACTATGTGTACCTAAATTATTTGCTGGAGATAAGGTTCTAATAAGGAACTTCACGAGAAAGTGGCACGAGCCCAGATTTAGTGGCCCTTTTGTCGTGGAAGATATTACTCCTTCAGCAGTTAAAGTCTTAGGCAGGTGAGCTTGGATACACCTAGGAGATGTGAAAGTCTACGCTGGAGAGACCAACGCACCCCAACCCATTCGGAAGCAAGTCAAGAAGAAGTTCAGCATGTGCAAACTCAATCGATGACGAGGAAGAAGGACGCAAAGAAAATACAGTAGATGGACAAAAGTGTACATTTGGACTGTGGACTCCACTGAAACACTTCTTGGAAATAGTATAGCTTGAAGTGAGAGAGTTATTGTTCTTGAGCCACAGGAGCTTGTCGACAACATTTGGACTTTCTGTTCAACGACTGGAAGAGGGAGCAGTTCCAAACTCTTTTCTCACTGAGTTTCTCTATGGAGGTGCCCATGGTGCTGTCAGATGTTGACACACACATACTACTTCCTGCTGTCTTCATTTTTATACTCTGAGCTTTTCTGCTCTTGTTGGACATAGCACTGATGTGTATACTTTTGTCCAAGATCCTAAAAATGGCCCAGCGATTAGATGTTTATTGGCAGCAATTATAGAGCAAATCAATTACCTGAGCATTTTGTTGAACGTACTAATGGTCCTATCTAACGACGATGCCCACAATCTACTTGTCATGATCTTTTACTTTTGCTTCAAGTTCATCCTTATCTTGTTTGGCAAAACACCAACACTTATGTATTTATGCGAGATCCTATAAATCGCCCTGAAATTACTCGGTTACTTGTGGAGATTATTGAGCAAATCAGGAAACTTCCTGAACACCTGATAAATTTGCCTGAATAAAGAGCGATTTTCCTTCCATAAAAGTAATTACAGGCAAAAATGTGCTCTATTGATAACATTGCAGTTCCAGAGAGTGAGCAGAGTCAATGACATGTGGAGAGACACTGCTGCATTTGTTTGGAAAGAAAGAGACCAAAGAGAAGTGCAAAGGAGGATGATTATGAATTAAATGATTATTTAGACAGTACAGCACATTTGGGGAACAACATGTTGTATCAGTACATGAAAGAAGTGGGAAAAAGGACTTCTAAGGAGGATTGCTATCTATGTGCACTCATGCCTTATTGTAAGATATTCATAGTGTACGGAAGGAAGGGGCGAATTAGGCCCCCCATGCATTCTACACAAAATGAATCACTTGCTCTTGCACTAGTGGGGGACGCCTCCATCGCCCTTCTGCTGCCATGAGGAATGAGGCCTCAGCTGGAGCAGAGGTGGGACTATTGCAAGACACACTTGGACTCCATTTTGTGTACCCTCAACTCCCATCTTTGGACCAGGCTGCAATTGGGCACTGCGAAGTCTCCTCTCCCCTCTGCAGCGCTGCGCACAGCGAGCACCAACCGCTCCCACCTTTTCTGCACAGCCCAAGTCCCTTTCTCACGGATGCACTGAAGCTAACTGCAACAATTAATATTATGTATCTTATCATTCTTCGTCTGAGATCACTGTCCTGTGTGCCTGAATCATGACTTGTAGCTCATCCATCTCCACAAACCTGCTCCCACACCCCTCACCCTCGCTGTTGAAAAATTACTGCTTGTATAACCCTGTGCCCTCCTAAGGTATTCTCTTGATGTAAAAGAAGTGTGCCCCCACTGTGCTGACCACCCAAGATTGCCCCCAATAAACCCAGACCCCTGACACTGTATATCCTGTCCTAAACTAACATGTGTCACTCCACTCCCCGTATTGCCCAGTTGTGCCAGACCAGCCCAGTCCCCAGGTCATCGCAGAAAGTAAGACCCCTGCACCCTTCACCTTATGACTGACCCAATGTGAAAGGATGTAGTTATGTATGTACAGCCTATAAGCCTCTAAGATTTACTCAAAGGTATATTGATGGTCATTGTTTATTATATGTCTAGAATAAGTGTTCATGCCAGTTTAGCTAGTTTCAACCGCATCTCTAGCTTGACCCGACTCTCTCCCCACCCAAACAAATCCAGCAGAACCACGTGAGGCTCACCCTCCCGCCAAAGGAGCAGCCAATCCTGACGAAGCAGCACCTACAGGCACCTATGCATCATCACCTCACAACTGATAACATTGTACTTTGTAACCCTTATAGCTGACATCACTGATAACGCCTTTTTGCCTTATAATCCATTGCAAGTGTAATGTTTGCCAGAGCACTCACAGGGCAGCAGAGTTCTCTGGATGCCGAATCTTATATAAATCTTTGGCAACCTTGCAATCTGTTCTCCTGGTCTCATTCCCTACTGGGATGTGTCTTTTATTCTGAGTTCATATTGGTAATGTGGGGAGTGAGCACTTTCACTCGGTGGGCCCCGTGGCGTGATCGAGAAGGTGCGCTGAGAGAGGCCCCGGTGCCGTGCAGCGAGATCCGGGATGCCCGCAGCAAAACCATCGCCTCTGCGGTTGACCAGTGTGCACACAAAATGAAAGGTTCCAAGGGTCCCCGTCATCTTTGCAAATACCTGACTGCTCGCCAAGTCGGGTCATGGCTTGGTTGGGGTGCAGCCCCGATTGTGGATAGACCGTGAACGGAGGCTCTCGGACCACCCCGGACACATGAGTACCGGTTTGCGAGATTCTTAAAGAGGGGAAATTTATGAAGTGGCTGGTCTAAGGGCAACGACAAAATAACAAAGGGGAGTCAGATTTCGGGCCTAGGGACTGTCTGAGTCTAACTGATAGTTGTTTTCTTTTCTTTCCTTTATATGGCCATTATGTTGTGGATACAGAAGTAAAGGAATACGGGATCCTAGCTCTGAAGGGGGGTAGAAGGCGGCGCTGCGCAGCATTGTCTTGACCAGTACTGGGAATAAGTGGAGATAAAAACGTAGGAGTCTCGTATATGGAGTAGACTAGGAATAGTAATTTAGAATATTCTTTTTCCGCGTGAGCAGAACTCTTGTAGAAGACAGCCCAAGGGGGCTCAGGTGAGGGGAGTGAATGAGAGAATAGATTAAGGGCAAATTTAATTAAAGTAGGGTAAAGGGGTAAGGAGGATTAGAGAAATAGTACATGTTATATGTTAATTGTTGTCAAAGTTAAATGTGTTGGTCTGTCTAAAAGTATGTATGTAATCATATCGTCCAGGTAAAGAGTATTGATTGAAAATATATTTTCTGTTGTTTCTGAAGAGGTGTGAGTGAAAAGGTTTTTTGTGGTTTACCCCAGTGTGGGGCAGAAAGCGGTAGTAGAGCAAATACAAGTATTTCTCCGACTGCACTGTGTAACACACTAAGTACCCAAGTAAACACGAAGGCAGGACGGGGGGCCTGGGAGGAGATACATCGTTAGCTCATATTTGTAAAAATACAAAACTACCACGAACAATGGATTACGGAAATAAAAGGAGAGGGATCATCCTAAATATGGCCAGGAGAAGGGTCCTTTGATATAAGAGTATTAGATCTTGTAACAACCCACTTGTTGGCCAAGTACCGAGGTAAACAGCTCCAGAACAGACGTGAAATATTAGATCTGTGCAGGATGTTTGAAGATGCCTCCCCCATTAATGACGCAACCAAAGAGATATCTCCAGAAGCGCCAACCGCCCCAGCAAGGGAGGAGGGAGTAACGGTAGAGGACCCCACACCAAAAGCAGGGGAAAAGGACCTTGCAAGGCGCTATCTACTGTTAACTTGGCCCGCTGCAGGGTACAGTGAGCCAATATGTGTGCCTGTGCCGAGTGCCCCAACCACCCCTGCAGCAACAGCCCCACCTCCCTATGATCGCAGAGGCTTATATGGACCCCCTAGTGCCCCTCCAGTAAATTTAGCACGCCTCACTGGAGATCTAGAACGACAACCCGTCAGCACCAAATGGAGTTAACACGATTAAGAGCCTTGTGTGACAGGGGACAAATGTTGCCCGAAGGAGGGGAAGCGCTACCCAGTGTAGCCAGTGAGCTGACACCCCCACCCAGCGTAGCGGGTGGGTCTACATCTTCGCCACTGCCACAATGCAATATGCCTAAGGGGTCAGACCATGAGTGGCAATCAGGAGAGTTTTTCTTTCACTTAAATGACAAACCAATAAGAATTGTGCAGGCAGAACCAGCAGTAAGCTAGGCAGGGGAGGGACACGGATGTGAAGACTCAGATAGAGGGATAGATGAAGTATGGAGTGATCTAGATGAGTATGAAGAAGGGGCGGCAGCAGCAGGACTATCACTCCTCTTACGAGAGGATCAGGAGGATGGGGAGGGCTGGAAAGGTGGCAGGGGAGGCTGAGAAGCAGGTTAAGAAACATGTCACTAAGTAAGGCTAAGAAAGTGATGGTAAGTAAAAAGGGAGGAAAAGCAAAACTGCAAATGACCGTGATACACAAAGGAGCACCTTTGTGGGCACAGATTGACAAAAACAGCCTGTTGAAGCTCCTCCCTCCACTTTCAGATGGGGCGGGAAAGTGGATACACGCATTTGAAAAGAATACAGCAGGAGTTCCCCTAGCCATAGGAGATGTAAAGAGTTTGCAGTGGGAGAACAGGCAGATGGGGCGTGGGTGAAAGCAGGATTTACGGGAATAACAATAAATTGTGACTGCCATGATGGGTCATTGTTTAACAATGTAAGGGCCCAAGTGTGGGATGCACTGCGGAAAACATTCCCAGATACTCCAGACTTACATTTAGTAATGCAGCGCACTATGAGAGAGGAGAAAGAGGCTGCGCAGATCTTTCTTCGGGTGCAGGACCTGTGGAGATCAGAAATGGGCACGGCTTGGGACCAATCCACCGCACTGTTTTATTTTATTATCAAGAGAGGGCTCCCGAATGAGGTGCAGAAGGCTTTGGATAAAATAGCTGAGATAGAATCCAAAGGCTGGCCCGAGATTGAGAGCATCATAGTACATCATTGTAGAAGGGTGAGAGAGAAGAGAGAAAAAGAAGTAGCACAGAGGAGGTTGGTAGACGAAGCAAAGCTTGTTCAGAATAAATTGGTGAAGGTCACTGCGATTAACACATCCCTACCCGCAGAAAAACAGGAAGGAGGGGAGGAGAGGTCAGGATGTACACCAGCAAGGATGGCAGCAACCTGGTCTGCAAACGGACAGGAGCAACGGGCAGGAGAGGAGCAGTACAAAGGCCCCCAATGGCAGGGCAGACCCTCAAGAGGACGAGGTGGGTATCAGGGACAAAGAGGAGGATTTGGAGGACAGGGAACCAGATGGTTTGGAGGGCAAGACATGCGGGGAAGGAGCCAAGGGTCTTGCTGGAACTACGGAAGATGGGGACATTTTTCCAGAGAATGTAGAATGCAACCTATGGGATACCACCAAGGACCCCTTCCCATGGGAAACGAACAGCAATTTGGCCATCCACATCCAGGTAGTCCCTATGGGTTACCAATGGGCAGTAGCGGACGACAAGAGTGGTATTATAATGATTGCGTGCAAGGACCACAACAAATGCAACCCAGACAACCAACACAACAGCAAGGCATGCAACCACAAGTAGTACGCCAGAACACGATGGGAAACACACATACTAACATTTTCGCAACAACAGCGAATGGTGCACCAGCACCATTTTGCGGTGCAGCAGTGATCGTAGACAACATCTTTTCCGTCCCCAGAACAAACACACACCCAGATTAGGACAGCCCACAGAAAGCACTTGCGTGTCCAGTCCTAACAACTACCCTACATGCTGAAGAGGAACCACTGGTGGGGGCGGAGATAGGCACCAAACAGTTAATATTCAAGGTCGACTCGGGAGCAGAAGAATCATGCCTCATGAAAGGCCGGTTTCCTCTCGCAGGGAAAAATTTGGAAACGCAGCGGTTTTCTGGGGCTATTTTTAAAGTTCCTTACACCAAAGATTTGGATATAACAGTGGGGGGGAAACAGTTTGAGCACCCCTGCTGTATCATGAGGACTCACCTATAAATTTATTAGGAAGGGATCTCCTAAGTAAATTGAATATGACCATCTCCTTTACAGAAAGAGGAAGAGTCTGCTCCACCCCAGGGGTGTGTCCAGTAAGAGCAATGGTAATGATCAGTACCATGACAAACGAAGTAGCGGTGAGGGGGGTACCCATAGGTGTTGATATGTTCATTTATACAGGTTCTCGCTAGAGTGGTACCATAGATAACACGAAAAGAATGGAGAGTACCATCAGATTTTGTATTCCCCCAGACATTGTACCCGGCACTATCCTCTCGATTGATTTAGAAGGAGTACAGGTGTCAAGTAGACGTATTGTGGCAATAGGACTAGACACGCATGGATGCGATTGGAGAACAGTGTTATTTATAGATCCAAACGAAGCTCTGCGAGATTTAACCGATGAAGAGTTGTACACTGTCATTGACACTGATGGGGAAATAATTATGGAAATAAGCATACCATGTGACTTAATGATCCAACACAGAGAGATAGATAACCCACTCATGGCAGTGCCAGTGCACCACCTACCATATTTGACCAGGATTTGGAAAAAGTCCTTCCAGAAATATGGACAAAAGGGCCCCATGATGTAGGATACTTGCAAGGTGTAACACCTATAAAAATTCAACTAAAACCAGGCGCATTACTGCCTAGGGTAAAACAGTATCCACTATCCAGAGAAGCGCAAGAAGAAATAAAGGAAGCAATAAACACAACAAGGTATAATTGTGCCATCAAATTCACCATGCAATACTGCGATTTATCTGATAAAAAAGGAAAGGGGCGGGATTTGCAGGATGATCCAGGACCTCCACCCTCTTAATGATGTCATACAAAAAGAGTTCCCTTTAGTGCCAAACCCTGCGTCCATCTTATGCAGCGTCCCAAAAAATGCAACGTGTTTCACAGTTGTGGATTTGAAGAATGCCTTCTTCTCAGCACCACTTGACCCCAGTTGCCAATACTTAACAGCATTTACCCTGGGGGGAAAAAGATATGAACATTGCAGACTATCTCAAGGCTACTGTGAAAGTCCCAGCATATTTAACAGAATTTTGCACGAAGACCTTGGCAATATTGATGTAAAAAGCACAATAATTCAATACGTAGATGGCCTCCTTATTTGCAGCGAAAGTGAAGAGCAATGTAGAGCAGATTCAATAACATTACTGAACCTGTTAGCAACAAAAGGGTACAAGGTGGACAAGGGAAAACTGCAATACTGCCTAGCAGAAGTTTTGTATCTAGGACAGCTGATTTCGAACGATAGTAAAAGGATTATAGTAGATAGAGAATCAGCAATATGTCACACAGTGATACCCAAAACGGTGAAGGACATGCAAAGATTTCTTGGTAAATGTAATTACTGCCGTGCATGGATATTAGATTATGGCGCATATACACGCCCTCTCCTCCAAGGACTAAAAGAAGCACAAAAGATCAGTGCCTCTTTCAAATGGACACAGGAAATGATGACACAATAGTTCAAATTGCAGGCCCTCATCACACACGCACCTGTTTTAGCGAACCCAGATTATGATTGAGAGTTCTATCTCTTTTCACACTGCAATGGAACACTAATGACAGCAGTACCCACACGGAAAACATCACTAGGTCACAAGCCATTGGCCTAGTACAGTAGTGCCTTTGATTCAGTGATGCAAGGTAATTTCCCATGCGAACAAGCTCTCGCAGCTGCGGCTTTCGCGATAGAGAAAAGAGCCACCATAGTAATGGTTTACTCTGTAATACTGTACGCTGAGCACTCACTGTTTGCCATACTAGAAAGGTCAAAGTCCACTCTTAATACACATAGCAACAGCATACGAAATAATAATATCCAGCCCAAATGTACACGTTGTCAGATGTAAAACTGTAAACCCTGCCACATTTATCACAGAGCCCTGCACAGTAGAGGATATGCAAGCACATGATTGCGCTACATATGATGGGGAGGAAGATGACATCCAAAAAGCAAGTGAGAATGGCATAGAAGGGGGAGAAATATACTTTGTAGATGGGTCAGCATCTATTCATTGTGAAACAGGAGAAAAACATGTAGGAGCAGCTGTGGTCAGGATAGAAGGGGAAGAATACAAAGTGATAGTGCAAAAGCGCCTCCCCTCACATTTTTCAGCACAAGCAGCAGAACTCATTGCATTAATTGAAGCATTGCGTACAGCTAAAGGGTGTGCAGTGACAATATACTCTGACTCGGCATACGTGACAACAACAGTACACCCAGGCTTGTCACGATGGCGACAAAGAGGATTCAGGAGGGCAGATGTTTCCCCCATACAACATGCAGCACTGTTGAATGACTTAATTGAGGCACTAGCAGAACCATCAGTAGTAGCTTTGGTAAAATGCCAAGCACATGCAAACAATACAGAGGCATTCTCGCTTGGGAATGCGGCAGCAGACGCCGCTGCGAAAGAAGCGGCATATTTTAACATTCCTCCAGCAACAGAATGTATAGGAAAAACACCAACACTAGACGACAAAGAGGAAGGGTATAACTCTACACCTGTACTGCAAATGATGGCGTTGCAAAGGCACGCACCACCTGAAGAGCAGGAGTAATGGGAGAAAAGATGATGCAAACAACCCCCCACTGATTTGATATGGCAGCAAGAGATGACGTGCAAGGTTGTGATGCCCATAGAATTGTTATGTTATACCAAATAGCATTTCAACAATTGCATTTTCCAACACACGTTACAAAGCAACATATTGCTGCAGACATCCAGGAAGAGTGGTTTGTCCCCAATTTGCAGGAACACTTGACAAAATTAACGATAGAATGCAAAACATATCAGACATACAGTTTGGGTATGACACTAAGAACACTGCGAGGAATGCTGCCACACCCATCAGGGCCATTTTCGAGAACTGCACATAGACTATGCTGACATGGGAGAAAGATGTAACAGGGCAAGATACCTCATAGTGATAGTGTGCCCCTTCTCAAGATGGGTGGAAGCAGGAGCGTGTGCTCACCCAAATGCCAAATGTGCGGCCAAGTTTTTGATGAGGGAGATATTCTCCAGGTGGGGAATATGTGACATGATCCACACAGATAACGGCACACATTTTGTAAACGACCTCTTCAAAGAGGTGACAACATTGCTGGGAGTGAAACATAAACTTTGTTCTATTTATCAGCTGCAAGCTAACGGACTGGTAGAAAAAATCAACGGCCTCCTCAAGAGTAAATTATCCAAATTGTGTCACACACTTAAGAAAAACTGGGTATATT
Source organism: Ambystoma mexicanum (assembly GCF_040938575.1). NCBI lineage: Eukaryota > Metazoa > Chordata > Amphibia > Caudata > Ambystomatidae > Ambystoma > Ambystoma mexicanum. The sequence continues at coordinate 738,644,825 of NC_090926.1, forward strand.
GTTTGCCCCTAGCACTGTTCCAACTCCAGACACAGCAAAGTAAGGACCACCATTTGAGCCTGCACGAAATGGTGATGGGAAGGCGCATTCATATGCCACTATCACCAGTAAGAAGAGCATCAGATGCTCATAGAGCTGCCACAGTGCTAAGGGATGAATTCAAGGAATATCTCACCCAACTGACATGGGCTGTGCGGAGTATAGCAAGGCACCTGTGTTCACTCAAAACAATGAAACAGATACAATCACACCCGCACCAGACAGCCCCACAGGACAGCTAACACAATGGTCAAGGGGGGAAAAGACGAAAAAAGGGGGCGGGAGGGAAGGGGTATCATGCATACGATGGTCTGGGATTAGATGAAATTGAAGACCCCGCCACTGGGATCAGTCCAACAAATGGTACTCAGACATGAGTGCCACAGCTAAACAAGCAAGAAATTAGAGCTGTTACGTTTGCTCTCTCATACCCATGCCTCTGGCACACCCAAAGTCCTTATTCCCCAAGAGACACCCATGTCGGATGCCCAGTGTCTAATTCATTTCGTTTTATGTAGAATACGAAGTACCTTCCAGGCACACACGGTAACAGTACAAATGCTGCAAAATGAAAAAACGTGCACAAGCAAACCTCAAGGAGTGATATGTTTGGAAGAACCATTTTTTATCATCAAAGGGACAATGTTCACGGAAAACAAATGGCAAGACAAAACAATCACGTGTAAAGCTGAGGCATTGCGAGGACTGACCGAAGAAAACTTTCAATGGTTCAAACGAACTTGCACTGCAACCTGGTCCCAGCACATTGTCAAACTAACATGGGTGACCGCACTGGAAAAACTGATCAAGATACAAAAGGAGATCCAGCATGAACTTTGTTTTCACGGTGAGGGGAAGGTACAAATGGGCTCCAACAAACACTGCAACAAGACAATCATCCTTCCCGACATGAAAAAGGAACAGCAGCCTTAATGGATAATTACTGGGCGTGTGGCAAACCAGCGCACCTACACCTCCCGCCATCCTGGAGAGGTACCTGTGCCATGGCAATGGTACACTCAGCCTTAATGGTGATCCCGGAGAGCCATGTCCAAGGGGGGAAAATGCCAACTTGAAACATCACCAGTTCCCCAGCCAGCAACTAAAGAACCATCCACATACAACATACTTTCTGAAGATGAGTTACAGGACAGAGACCCCCGCAAGCGAAGATCATCAAATTACATTTCCAGTGAATCCTCAAACCTCCTGGCAGAGATTCCTGACCAGTACAAACTTTTTAATTCCGCAGAATTTCTTTTTGCCTCACTCATCTTGCAAAGATTCCAGGCGCGAACAAACGCAAAATGGCTGCAGATCATGCGCTGGGTGTTGATCCAGCTAGCCAACGACACAGAAGAAGTCTTCAATGTCATTAAAGTGGAACTTTGCGCCCTGCGGTTGATGACCATGCAAAACCGGTACATTCTAGACCTACTCACAGCAATGGACGGTGGTGTTTGCTGAAAAAACGGGAGCGCATGCTGTACATTCGTACCTTCTGCGGATGCGGACAACGGGACACTGTCCCATGTGATCTCGGCAGTGCATAACCTAGGTGAACGAATGAGGAAAGAAGGAGGGATCACCTCCAGCCATTGGTTCGATGACATTTTTAACTGGATACCTTCCTGGTTCAGCTTGATGATGAACATTTTTTTCCCACTCATCGTTTTCCTGTTACTAATTTTTTGTGTGTGTCAGGAAGGCATTTGATGTTGTGCAAAATCAATGCCTAGTTCCGCTATGATGATGGTCATGATGGGGCAACCAACAAGGGTAAAAACAATGAAAGATGCCCACATACAGATAGGAGAGTCTAATCCCTCCAATTACCGTATGACAGCAGTGTATCATTATCCCGGGGACAGGGTGGACAATTTGTATCACACTACAATAAAGGAACTAAGGGAGTTACAATGGTACAAGGAGGTGTGGGTGGATCTGGATGGGGATGGGGGAATATACATGACCTGCACCCCTGATGAGTATGCTAGAAGGGGCCAAAGTTTACGAGGGATATGCAGGGCCTGGATAACAAAAAAAGGGACACCTGCTTGGGACAAGGCGGTAATGGAGGTGGAGTACTACCGGATTGCAGACAATGATGAATAGTGATTTGTTACTTTAGATGTAACGAAAGGGGGGAATGTAAGGAAGGAAGGGGTGAATTAGCCCCCCATGCATTCTACATAAAATGAACCACTTGCTCTTGCACTAGTGGGGGACGCCTCCATCGCCCTTCTGCTGCCATAAGGAATAAGACCTCAGCTAGAGCAGAGGTGGGACTATTGCAAGACACACTGGGACTCCATTTTGTGTACCCTCCACTCCATCTTTGGACTAGGCCGCAATTCGGCACTGTAAAGTCTCCTCTCCCCTCTGCAGTGCCGTGCACAGCGAGCACCAACCGCCCCCACCTTTTCTGTACGGCCCATGTTCCTTTCTCACGGATGCACTGAAGCTAATTGCAAGAAATAATATTATGTATCTTATCATTCTTCCTCTGAGATTACTGTCCTGTGTGTGAACCAGCCTGAACCATGACTTGTAGCTCATCCATCTCCACAAACATGCTCCCACACCCATCACCCTCGCTGTTGGAAAATTACTGCTTGTGTAACCCTGTGCCCTCCTAAGGTATTCTCTTGATGTAAGAGAAGTGTGTCCCCACTGTGCTGACCACCCCAGACTGCCCCCAATAAACCCAGACCGCTGTCACTGTATATCCAGTCCTAAACTAACATGTGTCACTCCACTCCCCGTTTCCCCCAGATGTGCCAGACCAGCCCAGTCCCGAGGTCATCGCAGAAAGTAAGACCCCCGCACCCTTCACCTTATGACTGACCCAATGTGAAATGATATAGTTATGTATGTACAGCCTCTAAGCCTCTAAGATTTACTCAAAGGTATATTGATGTTCATTGTTTATTATATGTCTAGAATAAGTGTTCATGCCAGCTTAGCTAGTTTCAACCGCATCTCCAGGTTGACCCGACTCTCACCCCACCCAGACAAGTCCAGCAGAACCACGTGAGGCTCACCCTCCCGCCAAAGGAGCAGCCAATCCTGACGAAGCAGCACCTACAGGCACCTATGCATCGTCGCCTCACAAGTGATAACATTGTACTTTGTAACTCTTATAACTGACATCACTGATGACACCTTTTTGCCTTATAATCCATTGTAAGTGTAATGTTTGCCAGAGCACTCACAGGGCAGCAGAGTTCTCTGGATGTCAAATCGTATATAAATCTTTGGCAACCTCGCAATCTGTTCTCCTGGTATCATTCCCTACTGGGATGTGTCTTTTATTCTGAGTTCATATTGGTAATGTGGGGCGTGAGCACTTTCAATAGCTATTGAAATAGATGTTCAAACAGCTCATTGCCTAACTCACCTTGCACTCTGTCATACAAGAGGCCATTTCCAGGGTCGAACGGCATCCTTGGTATGGGTGACAGAATGGTCATCCCCAGATAAAGATGATTATGTTCAGGATTTGCAGACAAGAGAAAGAACCCATACCAGAAATCATGTGATAAGATATGAACAACCTGGGAGCTGGAATCAGATGGAAATAAACAGGAAACCCAACTACCATGGAAAGACTGATGAAGAAGTTTGAAGCTGCAAAGAAGGAGGCCAGATGTGAATCTGGGCAACAGTACTTTCTCCAGATGGCTGGAAAGAAGGCATAGTCCTATGCAGAGCAATGGCAGTAACTGGTCATCACAAGCCAGTTATTGAAGAAGTGGAAACTGGATGCAAACCTCTCTGGCCAAGGCTTTCAAAGCTTCTGATGAGGGTCGAAGACAAAGGAGGCCCATTGCAGATAGTGCCTTTGGCTAGTGCAGAGCTGTGCTTCAGAAACAATGGCACGAGAAATAGTGGTGAGAATCAACAATGCGGACAAATCTTTGATGGGCCAGGAATGAAAGATAGGACACTGGTGATAATGATCTACTGGACCTGTGGATGATCCAGAGCATACATGAAGCTGCCCAGAGACTGGGGAGGACTATGTTCTATAGTGATTGTTAATATTCCAGCGTTGGTGAGTCCAAAGAGTGATCTGAACGAGTTCCCAAAAGCAGATGCTCACCTGAGGAAGAGGAGATCTGTTTAACTTCTTGATCGAATGAAGAGATTCCATTATTTCTCAGTCAAGTCAATAGAGGCCTTTGATGCTATTCCATATGAACACAGACTGTTCAGCAAGACTGCTTCAGTTTTTTCTGTTTTTTTATGCCTGGGATCCAGACAATGGCAAATGCCAAGTGGTTACAGATAACCGCTTCTGCAGACGATCAACACCAGCATAAAGGGATTCAATGCTATCAAGGAGTAGCTAAGAGCCATACGCCTGATGACTCTTCAGAATAGATATGTCCTGGATATGATTATAGCTATGGATGGAGGTGTTTGTGCCAAAATCGGAGAATCATGTTGCAGAATTCATACCTTCTCACGACAATGAGAATGGCACCTTGACAGATGCAATAACGATGCTGGCAAACCTACACGTCAAGGTGGAAGACGAATTGGAAGATATTGCTGATGGCAGCTGGTTTGCGTCAATCTTCTCATGGGTTCCACAATGGATGGCGAACATTTCCAAGTTCCTAGGAGCCTGTTGGTGATGATCATGTTTGGGTTCTGTGTGATCAGGATGATAATCAAACAATGCAAGAAGACTCTGTAGAAAGCAGTAGGAATGAAGATCGTGATTGATGTCGAATCAGGAGTCAAACCTAAAGAGCTGACAGATGAAGAAATTAGAAACTACATAAAGTTCAGCATTCATGCACCTGAGGGAACAAAGTTCCTGTATCCTAAGAACCACAAGAAGTATGTGGGAAGATGGATCTACTGCAGTCCCAATGGACAATGCAGTCTAATGATCTTGAGTGTTGACGAGCATGTGAAATCAGCAGGGTGCCTGAAGGGAGTCATAAAGATATGGACTTCAAGGAAGCACTTCTACAGACGACGATGTCTTGATTTGAAGATTGAGGAGAGAGTGGTCGATGAATCGCCCAGAGTGGGAGGGTAGAAGAAGAGCCAAAATCTCCTACCAGAAGCTATGCCCCATGTTGTCTATATGTTGGGAACTGGAAATTGCAACACGTGCAGTACCAGTGAGGATGCCTGTACCGCAAAAAGTTTTTGAAACATGGTATCCATTGAGAAAGCCCTATGTGTATTATAAAAGAAATGATGGTCTTCTGGACAAAGTCCCGGAAGAAGTGTGAAAATGGATGAGAAAAAGGACTGGTGTCGTCATGCGGAGCAGAACTGACGCACCCAGGAGAGATACAAAGGACGAAAGAACATACATATTCTATAAGATCTGAACAGGAGGTGTCGATGCTAAGCAACATTTCGGTATCGAAATGAAGATGCTTTTGCGAAGAAATGCTGGAGAAAATGCAAAGTAATTTTACACTTGTACAGATGCTGTAACGCAAGTAGATAAAATAATCTTGAGGCTGGCTGAATAGTGAATAGATTGCGGCGACGCACCAATGTATATACATAGAATCTGGATGTTCCATGATGCACTTTAGTAAGCTGAAAACCCTGTGAATGAAAAGGGCTTGACTGTGGAAAGTTGGGAAATAGCAGATGGCGAAGGGGAAATCAAGAAAGGCTGGCTGGCACAGCACCAAGAGTCGAGGCCAATGTGAGCCCGGTTGTCTGTCAAGAAGCTTCATGACCGTGAGAAAGAAAAAAACTTCTGTTTGAGGTGAGATGAAAAAACACTACAGGAGTCAAGAGTTCATCATTTAATAGTATTATATGCAATGAAGAGCTCAAAAACGTGGTCTCCAGTCACATGGTCAGATGAAAATAGACTTTGGGTCGAGCTACACCGAAACCAGAAGATAAGACCATGTCATACTCCTTATTCTTCTCAAGCACACAGAGCTTCTGCAAGGCCAAGTTCAAAGCCTTAATTGAATGGCAGACCGCAAGAGTGATGATAGATGTTGGACTAATTGGGTGTGGAGGCATGACCAGGCTGACCCTCCCACACCTGGGGTAACTAGCTTGCGTGCTGCTAACAACTGGAATATTCTAGAAGGGTACAAACGTGCCAACCAATTGAAGATGGCCATGTATCAGAGAGCCCTATAGTTCATATAACCAATGAATCGTCGTCTATTTTGTGACGATGAAGATGACTTGCACTAGAGGAGGGCTTAGTTGTCCACCTGATATTAGAGACCCAATCACAACCCCTGTCGCTATGGAACGTATACTTTGACGTTCCTTGTAAGCCTATCACATCCCCAAGTAGGTTTTTGTAGTTTGCCACGTAATGTGAAGTCAATGATGATGAATTTTTGCTATAAAAGTAATGTTTTTTATGTGATGCCTTGAAATTGTGCTGTGCGACGTCCTATGATGTCCATTGTAACTCCCTGTTTTAGATAATTGCAAATAAAACAGTAACAAGATTTGCCAACTTCCTGAGTCTGTTTGATTATTGATGTATGAGTTAAGTTCTGCATACCCATACATCTCTAAGTATTGCTACCTTGTCTTAAAGAACCCCACGTCTCGGGGTTCACTGGCGTCCCCAGGCCTGGGATCGGCAAAGAATCTCAGCTCTCGATGTACCTTTCAAGGTAATAAGAATGACTATGTGTCTGCATTGTAACTTGTGTGCACCACTTTAGTCTATGAGAGTGCTCTTTTTCTTGGTGTAACACTTCTCACATTGTAACATCTTTGTTGCAGCCCTCTGTCTGGTAGCCTGAGATCGGCTCTTGTTCCCAGCACTGGTCGCTGCCCATTGTCTGCTTGGGCCGGGTCACATGTTCAGAGACCACGATTCTGAGCTGTGCAGCTCTGAATTATGAGGAATTATTTGTATTTGCTGCAACTGGTGCCTTTGTGGTCTAGGGAATGGGATGTCATCCATATCTTGTGGCCTTGGCAGCAGATCCTATCTCACACATTTTACTCTTTGTCCAGCCTGAATTCAGCTCAGCTCAGCCCTTGCTGAGAGGCCTGTGGCCTGCTGTAGTTTTCCTAAACCATAATAATGCGGTTTCCATGCTAAACTATGTTCTCAATAGTTTAGTCACACTTAGTTCTGGCAGGTCCCATAGGTCCTCCTGCAGTTCCATATTGTTATTCGCATGTAAGCATCTGCAAGCTGTGCTGAGGATCTCTTGCTTCTTGCGGTTTCTGCATTGCTTTGTTTGACTAATGACAAAATAATTAAAGCAATGACAGTATGTGTATGTATATGTATCTGTCCTCTACCTATAGAACTGTTTGCTTCTGTTCTTCATGTATTCGAGGGTGTGTCTGTGTCCCAAAGTGCGGATGGCACGTGTGTTTTGTGTCTAACGCTGCTAAATTGTGGTGTCTCTAGCGACGTCAGCATCATGGCTTTTTGGCGCTTTAATTGAGACTGTCAATTGAGGTGTCTTTGCTCGTAGCCTAGGGATCCTCCTCCACGCTGGGGTGAACTCGTACCGCGCTTGTTCTGTAGAGCTGGTTGATGGCGTATGGCTGGCTGAGGGGGTCATGAATTTTATTGGAGGGGGTGGTAACATTCCCCATCCCTCTTCTATGCCAGGGAAGGGTGGGGGTGGAGGGGGTGTTAGTTCAGGGGTTGTCCAGTTTGGAGTAACGGTTAACTAATAAAGTCACTGTCTATCACGCTCCTGGTTTTACGCTCCTCATTTCATGCGCGCGCTGGGCTGGGGACCCATGTGGGGGTCAGCGCTGGTAAGCGCATGCTGTCATCCCATGAGGACATCAAATTGGCGATGAGGTAAGTGGTCTCACAAACACTTGCAATCCCGGCTTGGGCATCAGGTGGACAGGGGCACACGGTGCTGCGTCGCTGCCCGAGGGAACAGAGCAGCTTCTCACACCCTGCTGAGTAACCAATACTACACACCAGCGTCGCCTGGGAAGGAGCCACGGGAGGACGTATTACGCAGGATGTGCTGCCTCCTCCAGGAGATGGCTAGGTGAGTGCACAGCCCTGCCAATTTTCATTCCCATCATCCCAGTGGTGTTTTCCACTGCGTGACACAACTGTAATGAAGGACATCATCACAAGGGAAAATATAAAAATAAGAGATAAACAACGACGATGCTGCCATTCCAGCAAGAACCATCTGGGGGTCTCTTGCCAACCACCATATACCACACTCGAGGTGAGGAGCAGCAGGGAGCCCCGTAATGTGTTACTCAACTGCCCACGCACTTCGACCTCACTGAGACCAGCAGTCTAGGCCCAAGGTGGAAGCGATGGGTAAGATGGGTAAGACACAGGAAATGATGACACAATAGTTCAAATTGCAGGCCCTCATCACACACGCACCTGTTTTAGCGAACCCAGATTATGATTGAGAGTTCTATCTCTTTTCACACTGCAATGGAACACTAATGACAGCAGTACCCACACGGAAAACATCACTAGGTCACAAGCCATTGGCCTAGTACAGTAGTGCCTTTGATTCAGTGATGCAAGGTAATTTCCCATGCGAACAAGCTCTCGCAGCTGCGGCTTTCGCGATAGAGAAAAGAGCCACCATAGTAATTGTTTACTCTGTAATACTGTACGCTGAGCACTCACTGTTTGCCATACTAGAAAGGTCAAAGTCCACTCTTAATACACATAGCAACAGCATACGAAATAATAATATCCAGCCCAAATGTACACGTTGTCAGATGTAAAACTGTAAACCCTGCCACATTTATCACAGAGCCCTGCACAGTAGAGGATATGCAAGCACACGATTGCGCTACATATGATGGGGAGGAAGATGACATCCAAAAAGCAAGTGAGAATGGCATAGAAGGGGGAGAAATATACTTTGTAGATGGGTCAGCATCTATTCATTGTGAAACAGGAGAAAAACATGTAGGAGCAGCTGTGGTCAGGATAGAAGGGGAAGAATACGAAGTGATAGTGCAAAAGCGCCTCCCCTCACATTTTTCAGCACAAGCAGCAGAACTCATTGCATTAATTGAAGCATTGCGTACAGCTAAAGGGTGTGCAGTGACAATATACTCTGACTCGGCATACGTGACAACAACAGTACACCCAGGCTTGTCACGATGGCGACGAAGAGGATTCAGGAGGGCAGATGTTTCCCCCATACAACATGCAGAACTGTTGAATGACTTAATTGAGGCACTAGCAGAACCATCAGTAGTAGCTTTGGTAAAATGCCAAGCACATGCAAACAATACAGAGGCATTCTCGCTTGGAAATGCGGCAGCAGACGCCGCTGCGAAAGAAGCGGCATATTTTAACATTCCTCCAGCAACAGAATGTATAGGAAAAACACCAACACTAGACGACAAAGAGGAAGGGTATAACTCTACACCTGTACTGCAAATGATGGCGTTGCAAAGGCACGCACCACCTGAAGAGCAGGAGTAATGGGAGAAAAGATGATGCAAACAACCCCCCACTGATTTGATATGGCAGCAAGAGATGACGTGCAAGGTTGTGATGCCCATAGAATTGTTATGTTATACCAAATAGCATTTCAGCAATTGCATTTTCCAACACACGTTACAAAGCAACATATTGCTGCAGACATCCAGGAAGAGTGGTTTGTCCCCAATTTGCAGGAACACTTGACAAAATTAACAATAGAATGCACAACATATCAGACATACAGTTTGGGTATGACACTAAGAACACTGCGAGGAATGCTGCCACACCCATCAGGGCCATTTTCGAGAACTGCACATAGACTATGCTGACATGGGAGAAAGATGTAACAGGGCAAGATACCTCATAGTGATAGTGTGCCCCTTCTCAAGATGGGTGGAAGCAGGACCATGTGCTCACCCAAATGCCAAATGTGCGGCCAAGTTTTTGATGAGGGAGATATTCTTCAGGTGGGGAATATGTGACATGATCCACACAGATAACGGCACACATTTTGTAAACGACCTCTTCAAAGAGGTAACAACATTGCTGGGAGTGAAACATAAACTTTGTTCTATTTATCAGCTGCAAGCTAACGGACTGGTAGAAAAAATCAACGGCCTCCTCAAGAGTAAATTATCCAAATTGTGTCACACACTTAAGAAAAACTGGGTATATTGTTTGCCCCTAGCACTGTTCCAACTCCAGACACAGCAAAGTAAGGACCACCATTTGAGCCTGCACGAAATGGTGATGGGAAGGCGCATTCATATGCCACTATCACCAGTAAGAAGAGCATCAGATGCTCATAGAGCTGCCACAGTGCTAAGGGATGAATTCAAGGAATATCTCACCCAACTGACATGGGCTGTGCGGAGTATAGCAAGGCACCTGTGTTCACTCAAAACAATGAAACAGATACAATCACACCCGCACCAGACAGCCCCACAGGACAGCTAACACAATGGTCAAGGGGGGAAAAGACGAAAAAAGGGGGCGGGAGGGAAGGGGTATCATGCATATGATGGTCTGGGATTAGATGAAATTGAAGACCCCGCCACTGGGATCAGTCCAACAAATGGTACTCAGACATGAGTGCCACAGCTAAACAAGCAAGAAATTAGAGCTGTTACGTTTGCTCTCTCATACCCATGCCTCTGGCACACCCAAAGTCCTTATTCCCCAAGAGACACCCATGTCGGATGCCCAGTGTCTAATTCATTTCGTTTTATGTAGAATACGAAGTACCTTCCAGGCACACACGGTAACAGTACAAATGCTGCAAAATGAAAAAACGTGCACAAGCAAACCTCAAGGAGTGATATGTTTGGAAGAACCATTTTTTATCATCAAAGGGACAATGTTCACGGAAAACAAATGGCAAGACAAAACAATCACGTGTAAAGCTGAGGCATTGCGAGGACTGACCGAAGAAAACTTTCAATGGTTCAAACGAACTTGCACTGCAACCTGGTCCCAGCACATTGTCAAACTAACATGGGTGACCGTACTGGAAAAACTGATCAAGATACAAAAGGAGATCCAGCATGAACTTTGTTTTCACGGTGAGGGGAAGGTACAAATGGGCTCCAACAAACACTGCAACAAGACAATCATCCTTCCCGACATGAAAAAGGAACAGCAGCCTTAATGGATAATTACTGGGCGTGTGGCAAACCAGCGCACCTACACCTCCCGCCATCCTGGAGAGGTACCTGTGCCATGGCAATGGTACACTCAGCCTTAATGGTGATCCCGGAGAGCCATGTCCAAGGGGGGAAAATGCCAACTTGAAACATCACCAGTTCCCCAGCCAGCAACTAAAGAACCATCCACATACAACATACTTTCTGAAGATGAGTTACAGGACAGAGACCCCCGCAAGCGAAGATCATCAAATTACATTTCCAGTGAATCCTCAAACCTCCTGGCAGAGATTCCTGACCAGTACAAACTTTTTAATTCCGCAGAATTTCTTTTTGCCTCACTCATCTTGCAAAGATTCCAGGCGCGAACAAACGCAAAATGGCTGCAGATCATGCGCTGGGTGTTGATCCAGCTAGCCAACGACACAGAAGAAGTCTTCAATGTCATTAAAGTGGAACTTTGCGCCCTGCGGTTGATGACCATGCAAAACCGGTACATTCTAGACCTACTCACAGCAATGGACGGTGGTGTTTGCTGAAAAAACGGGAGCGCATGCTGTACATTCGTACCTTCTGCGGATGCGGACAACGGGACACTGTCCCATGTGATCTCGGCAGTGCATAACCTAGGTGAACGAATGAGGAAAGAAGGAGGGATCACCTCCAGCCATTGGTTCGATGACATTTTTAACTGGATACCTTCCTGGTTCAGCTTGATGATGAACATTTTTTTCCCACTCATCGTTTTCCTGTTACTAATTTTTTGTGTGTGTCAGGAAGGCATTTGATGTTGTGCAAAATCAATACCTAGTTCCGCTATGATGATGGTCATGATGGGGCAACCAACAAGGGTAAAAACAATGAAAGATGCCCACATACAGATAGGAGCGTCTAATCCCTCCAATTACCATATGACAGCAGTGTATCATTATCCCGGGGACAGGGTGGACAATTTGTATCACACTACAATAAAGGAACTAAGGGAGTTACAATGGTACAAGGAGGTGTGGGTGGATCTGGATGGGGATGGGGGAATATACATGACCTGCACCCCTGATGAGTATGCTAGAAGGGGCCAAAGTTTACGAGGGATATGCAGGGCCTGGATAACAAAAAAAGGGACACCTGCTTGGGACAAGGCGGTAATGGAGGTGGAGTACTACCGGATTGCAGACAATGATAAATAGTGATTTGTTACTTTAGATGTAACGAAAGGGGGGAATGTAAGGAAGGAAGGGGTGAATTAGCCCCCCCATGCATTCTACATAAAATGAACCGCTTGCTCTTGCACTAGTGGGGGACGCCTCCATCGCCCTTCTGCTGCCATAAGGAATAAGACCTCAGCTAGAGCAGAGGTGGGACTATTGCAAGACACACTGGGACTCCATTTTGTGTACCCTCCACTCCATCTTTGGACTAGGCCGCAATTCGGCACTGTAAAGTCTCCTCTCCCCTCTGCAGTGCCGTGCACAGCGAGCACCAACCGCCCCCACCTTTTCTGTACGGCCCATGTCCCTTTCTCACGGATGCACTGAAGCTAATTGCAAGAAATAATATTATGTATCTTATCATTCTTCCTCTGAGATTACTGTCCTGTGTGTGAACCAGCCTCAACCATGACTTGTAGCTCATCGATCTCCACAAACATGCTCCCACACCCATCACCCTCGCTGTTGGAAAATTACTGCTTGTGTAACCCTGTGCCCTCCTAAGGTATTCTCTTGATGTAAGAGAAGTGTGTCCCCACTGTGCTGACCACCCCAGACTGCCCCCAATAAACCCAGACCGCTGTCACTGTATATCCAGTCCTAAACTAACATGTGTCACTCCACTCCCCGTTTCCCCCAGATGTGCCAGACCAGCCCAGTCCCGAGGTCATCGCAGAAAGTAAGACCCCCGCACCCTTCACCTTATGACTGACCCAATGTGAAATGATATAGTTATGTATGTACAGCCTATAAGCCTCTAAGATTAACTCAAAGGTATATTGATGGTCATTGTTTATTATATGTCTAGAATAAGTGTTCATGCCAGCTTAGCTAGTTTCAACCGCATCTCCAGGTTGACCCGACTCTCACCCCACCCAGACAAGTCCAGCAGAACCACGTGAGGCTCACCCTCCCGCCAAAGGAGCAGCCAATCCTGACGAAGCAGCACCTACAGGCACCTATGCATCGTCGCCTCACAAGTGATAACATTGTACTTTGTAACTCTTATAACTGACATCACTGATGACACCTTTTTGCCTTATAATCCATTGTAAGTGTAATGTTTGCCAGAGCACTCACAGGGCAGCAGAGTTCTCTGGATGTCAAATCGTATATAAATCTTTGGCAACCTCGCAATCTGTTCTCCTGGTATCATTCCCTACTGGGATGTGTCTTTTATTCTGAGTTCATATTGGTAATGTGGGGCGTGAGCACTTTCAATAGCTATTGAAATAGATGTTCAAACAGCTCATTGCCTAACTCACCTTGCACTCTGTCATACAAGAGGCCATTTCCAGGGTCGAACGGCATCCTTGGTATGGGTGACAGAATGGTCATCCCCAGATAAAGATGATTATGTTCAGGATTTGCAGACAAGAGAAAGAGCCCATACCAGAAATCATGTGATAAGATATGAACAACCTGGGAGCTGGAATCAGATGGAAATAAACAGGAAACCCAACTACCATGGAAAGACTGATGAAGAAGTTTGAAGCTGCAAAGAAGGAGGCCAGATGTGAATCTGGGCAACAGTACTTTCTCCAGATGGCTGGAAAGAAGGCATAGTCCTATGCAGAGCAATGGCAGTAACTGGTCATCACAAGCCAGTTATTGAAGAAGTGGAAACTGGATGCAAACCTCTCTGGCCAAGGCTTTCAAAGCTTCTGATGAGGGTCGAAGACAAAGGAGGCCCATTGCAGATAGTGCCTTTGGCTAGTGCAGAGCTGTGCTTCAGAAACAATGGCACGAGAAATAGAGGCGAGAATCAACAATGCGGACGAATCTTTGATGGGCCAGGAATGAAAGATAGGACACTGGTGATAATGATCTACTGGACCTGTGGATGATCCAGAGCATACATGAAGCTGCCCAGAGACTGGGGAGGACTATGTTCTATAGTGATTGTTAATATTCCAGCGTTGGTGAGTCCAAAGAGTGATCTGAACGAGTTCCCAAAAGCAGATGCTCACCTGAGGAAGAGGAGATCTGTTTAACTTCTTGATCGAATGAAGAGATTCCATTATTTCTCAGTCAAGTCAATAGAGGCCTTTGATGCTATTCCATATGAACACAGACTGTTCAGCAAGACTGCTTCAGTTTTTTCTGTTTTTTTATGCCTGGGATCCAGACAATGGCAAATGCCAAGTGGTTACAGATAACCGCTTCTGCAGACGATCAACACCACCATAAAGGGATTCAATGCTATCAAGGAGTAGCTAAGAGCCATACGCCTGATGACTCTTCAGAATAGATATGTCCTGGATATGATTATAGCTATGGATGGAGGTGTTTGTGCCAAAATCGGAGAATCATGTTGCAGAATTCATACCTTCTCACGACAATGAGAATGGCACCTTGACAGATGCCATAACGATGCTGGCAAACCTACACGTCAAGGTGGAAGACGAATTGGAAGATATTGCTGATGGCAGCTGGTTTGCGTCAATCTTCTCATGGGTTCCACAATGGATGGCGAACATTTCCAAGTTCCTAGGAGCCTGTTGGTGATGATCATGTTTGGGTTCTGTGTGATCAGGATGATAATCAAACAATGCAAGAAGACTCTGTAGAAAGCAGTAGGAATGAAGATCGTGATTGATGTCGAATCAGGAGTCAAACCTAAAGAGCTGACAGATGAAGAAATTAGAAACTACATAAAGTTCAGCATTCATGCACCTGAGGGAACAAAGTTCCTGTATCCTAAGAACCACAAGAAGTATGTGGGAAGATGGATCTACTGCAGTCCCAATGGACAATGCAGTCTAATGATCTTGAGTGTTGACGAGCATGTGAAATCAGCAGGGTGCCTGAAGGGAGTCATAAAGATATGGACTTCAAGGAAGCACTTCTACAGACGACGATGTCTTGATTTGAAGATTGAGGAGAGAGTGGTCGATGAATCGCCCAGAGTGGGAGGGTAGAAGAAGAGCCAAAATCTCCTACCAGAAGCTATGCCCCATGTTGTCTATATGTTGGGAACTGGAAATTGCAACACGTGCAGTACCAGTGAGGAAGCCTGTACCGCAAAAAGTTTTTGAAACATGGTATCCATTGAGAAAGCCCTATGTGTATTATAAAAGAAATGATGGTCTTCTGGACAAAGTCCCGGAAGAAGTGTGAAAATGGATGAGAAAAAGGACTGGTGTCGTCATGCGGAGCAGAACTGACGCACCCAGGAGAGATACAAAGGACGAAAGAACATACATATTCTATAAGATCTGAACAGGAGGTGTCGATGCTAAGCAACATTTCGGTATCGAAATGAAGATGCTTTTGCGAAGAAATGCTGGAGAAAATGCAAAGTAATTTTACACTTGTACAGATGCTGTAACGCAAGTAGAGAAAATAATCTTGAGGCTGGCTGAATAGCGAATAGATTGCGGCGACGCACCAATGTATATACATAGAATCTGGATGTTCCATGATGCACTTTAGTAAGCTGAAAACCCTGTGAATGAAAAGGGCTTGAGTGTGGAAAGTTGGGAAATAGCTGATGGCGAAGGGGAAATCAAGAAAGGCTGGCTGGCACAGCACCAAGAGTCGAGGCCACTGTGAGCCCGGTTGTCTGTCAAGAAGCTACATGAACGTGAGAAAGAAAAAAACTTCTGTTTGAGGTGAGATGAAAAAACACTACAGGAGTCAAGAGTTCATCATTTAATAGTATTATATGCAATGAAGAGCTCAAAAACGTGGTCTCCAGTCACATGGTCAGATGAAAATAGACTTTGGGTCGAGCTACACCGAAACCAGAAGATAAGACCATGTCATACTCCTTATTATTCTCAAGCACACAGAGCTTCTGCAAGGCCAAGTTCAAAGCCTTAATTGAATGGCAGACCGCAAGAGTGATGATAGATGTTGGACTAATTGGGTGGGGAGGCATGATCAGGCTGACCCTCCCACACCTGGGGTAACTAGCTTGCGTGCTGCTAACAACTGGAATATTCTAGAAGGGTACAAACGTGCCAACCAATTGAAGATGGCCATGTATCAGAGAGCCCTATAGTTCATATAACCAATGAATCGTCGTCTATTTTGTGACGATGAAGATGACTTGCACTAGAGGAGGGCTTAGTTCTCCACCTGATATTAGAGACCCAATCACAACCCCTGTCGCTATGGAACGTATACTTTGACGTTCCTTGTAAGCCTATCACATCCCCAAGTAGGTTTTTGTAGTTTGCCACATAATGTGAAGTCAATGATGATGAATTTTTGCTATAAAAGTAATGTTTTTTATGTGATGCCTTGAAATTGTGCTGTGCGACGTCCTATGATGTCCATTGTAACTCCCTGTTTTAGGTAATTGCAAATAAAACAGTAACAAGATTTGCCAACTTCCTGAGTCTGTTTGATTATTGATGTATGAGTTAAGTTCTGCATCCCCATACATCTCTAAGTATTGCTACCTCGTCTTAAAGAACCCCACGTCTCGGGGTTCACTGGCGTCCCCAGGCCTGGGATCGGCAAAGATTCTCAGCTCTCGATGTACCTTTCAAGGTAATAAGAATGACTATGTGTCTGCATTGTAACTTGTGTGCACCACTTTAGTCTATGAGAGTGCTCTTTTTCTTGGTGTAACACTTCTCACATTGTAACATCTTTGTTGCAGCCCTCTGTCTGGTAGCCTGAGATCGGCTCTTGTTCCCAGCACTGGTCGCTGCCCATTGTCTGCTTGGGCCGGGTCACATGTTCAGAGACCACGATTCTGAGCTGTGCAGCTCTGAATTATGAGGAATTATTTGTATTTGCTGCAACTGGTGCCTTTGTGGTCTAGGGAATGGGATGTCATCCATATCTTGTGGCCTTGGCAGCAGATCCTATCTCACACATTTTACTCTTTGTCCAGCCTGAATTCAGCTCAGCTCAGCCCTTGCTGAGAGGCCTGTGGCCTGCTGTAGTTTTCCTAAACCATAATAATGCGGTTTCCATGCTAAACTATGTTCTCAATAGTTTAGTCACACTTAGTTCTGGCAGGTCCCATAGGTCCTCCTGCAGTTCCATATTGTTATTCGCATGTAAGCATCTGCAAGCTGTGCTGAGGATCTCTTGCTTCTTGCGGTTTCTGCATTGCTTTGTTTGACTAATGACAAAATAATTAAAGCAATGACAGTATGTGTATGTATATGTATCTGTCCTCTACCTATAGAACTGTTTGCTTCTGTTCTTCATGTATTCGAGGGTGTGTCTGTGTCCCAAAGTGCGGATGGCACGTGTGTTTTGTGTCTAACGCTGCTAAATTGTGGTGTCTCTAGCAACGTCAGCATCATGGCTTTTTGGCGCTTTAATTGAGACTGTCAATTGAGGTGTCTTTGCTCGTAGCCTAGGGTTCCTCCTCCACGCTGGGGTGAACTCGTACCGCGCTTGTTCTGTAGAGCTGGTTGATGGCGTATGGCTGGCTGAGGGGGTCATGAATTTTATTGGAGGGGGTGGTAACATTCCCCATCCCTCTTCTATGCCAGGGAAGGGTGGGGGTGGAGGGGGCGTTAGTTCAGGGGTTGTCCAGTTTGGAGTAACGGTTAACTAATAAAGTCACTGTCTATCACGCTCCTGGTTTTCCGCTCCTCATTTCATGCGCGCGCTGGGCTGGGGACCCATGTGGGGGTCAGCGCTGGTAAGCGCATGCTGTCATCCCATGAGGACATCAAATTGGCGATGAGGTAAGTGGTCTCACAAACACTTGCAATCCCGGCTTGGGCATCAGGTGGACAGGGGCACACGGTGCTGCGTCGCTGCCCGAGGGAACAGAGCAGCTTCTCACACCCTGCTGAGTAACCAATACTACACACCAGCGTCGCCTGGGAAGGAGCCACGGGAGGACGTATTACGCAGGATGTGCTGCCTCCTCCAGGAGATGGCTAGGTGAGTGCACAGCCCTGCCAATTTTCATTCCCATCATCCCAGTGGTGTTTTCCACTGCGTGACACAACTGTAATGAAGGACATCATCACAAGGGAAAATATAAAAATAAGAGATACACAACGACGATGCTGCCATTCCAGCAAGAACCATCTGGGGGTCTCTTGCCAACCACCATATACCACACTCGAGGTGAGGAGCAGCAGGGAGCCCCGTAATGTGTTACTCAACTGCCCACGCACTTCGACCTCACTGAGACCAGCAGTCTAGGCCCAAGGTGGAAGCGATGGGTAAGAGACTTCGAAGTCTACATAAAGGCCATTGAACCACTGGACGAGGAAAAGAAGCACAGCTTGCTCACCCTCTCCATTGGCCCAAATGTGAGCAACATTGTGGACGAAATTCCCAGCGGGTCCACTGACATACCAATTTGAAAACAGCACTCACCAATAATTTGTTAGTCCGACACCAATGTGGATTACGAACACCATGTGCTCCACACAACAAAACAAATCAAGGCCGAATCCATGGACACGTACGTGATGCACCTGCGCATCAGACTAAACACTGTGATTTCAATAATTACTCAAATGATGAGGCGTTGAGGTCCCAGATTATTGCAGGATGTAAATGTGCAGACTTCAGAAAATGGCTGCCCCAGAAACCACGATCACTAGAAGAGATCCTTCTCCTGACACAATCATACGCAACGTTAGCCCTCCAGGTGGAAGGCTTCAATGACATCAAAATGTCTCTAGGCAAATCAGAGATTGTCCACAAAATGGATGCTATGCCACCACACAAAGGTAATGGGGAACCATTCTGCTATTGCTGCGGCTATGAATTTTCCCACTAAGGCACCTGCCATCGGCCAGCAATACTCAGCCTGCAGAGGGGACAACCATTTCAAGGCCGTGTGCCACCTATACTGCAGTCAAGCACATGGCGAATGGGCCAGTGGCAGACCAACACCAAGCAGGGACAAACCGACACAAAGTCCCCCAATGGCTGCGAGTCAATACTATGAGCCACCTCATTGAAGACACAGAGAAAGCTGGGAAGAGGGATGTGTACCAGAAAGAATGCCAGCAGAATGGCGCTCAAGCAAGAAGACAAGCTCTAAGCCAAAAGGGCGATCCAGAAGGTACGTCCGCTACTTGGTAGAACAATCACAGACAGACAGCAGGTCCAGTGCGTCATCAGAAGAAGACTCGAGAATGAGAGAGCCCAGGCGCGACAAACCCAAACGGAAAGACAACCTTTATGCACTGGGGACTCCCACTGCGACTGAACAAAGTCCAATCCTACTCCTCCAGGTGAACAACAAGGCAGCTGAATTCTTAGTTGACACAGGAGCCACAGTAAACGTCATCAGCGAGGAAGTGTACAACAGCCTTCCCCAAGCTCCAAGACGCTGACCCGCTGAAGTGAACATTCACCCATATGGGTCAAAAGCACTGTTGCCATGTAAAGGATGCTTCATGGCACACTGTAAATACAAGACTAAAAAAAAAAGGATAGCCATGCATGTGCTGGAAGCCGCGACAGACAGCAGATGCATACTAAGCTTCAAGGCAGCAATGGACATGGGTCTCATACACATGCTCTACCGACTCATGGCCCACAAATATATCAACCCATCGACCAAAATAGAACAACTCTTCCCCACCCTATTCAAAGGCCTGGGAAAACTCTAAAATCACCAGATCAGACGACACATAGACACACAGATACCTCCCGTAGCCCAACACTAACGGGGCATCCCAGTGAACATTCAGAGGCAAGTGGAGGAAGAGCTACATAAACTGCTGGCCGCAGACATTATCGAACTGATGAAGGGACGCACCCCATGGGGATCCCCAATTGTTCCCATCCCCAAAAGAGACTCACACGATATCAGGCTATGTGCGGACATGCAGCGACCCAACAAAGCCATTCTGAGAGAATGCCATCACGCCCCACAAATAACGGACATGGTCCACCTACTAAACGGCGCCACTTTATTTTCAAAACTAGACCTAAACAAAAGCTACCACCAGCTAGAACTGAGTGAGGAGTCCAGGTACATAACGACATTCATTACTCATCTAGGGCTCTAACGGTACAAGCGGCTTAGTTTTGGAGTCTCCTCAGCAGCTGAAATCTTCCAGGCCGAAATACACATCATAAAACATATTCCTTAATCGATAGCAGTGCCATCCTGGTGTTCGAGAAAGATCAAGAACATCATGATAACACACTATCGAGAGTATGCATGGTCCTGGGAGAAGCACATCTCACCCTCAATAGGGACAAGTGTGAGTTTAGGAAGCCCACCCTCCGGTTCTTTGGCCACGTATTCTCGGCTCAAGGAATGACACCAGACCCTGAGAAGGTAGCTGCTCTCAGTGAGGTAGATTCACCAGCCAACGTGTCAGACCTACTGTCTTTCTTAGGACTAGTCAGCTATTGTACCCGGTACATAAAAGATTTTGCATCAGTGAGTGAGCTGCTGAGAGCTCTCACGAAGCAACACGCAACCTTTGAGTGGTCGGACACATGCCAACAAACATTTGAAATCATTCGACAAAGGATAGCGATTTCAAAAACATGTTATACTTCAACACGACTAGAGAGACTGAGTTGGTGGTGGATGCCAGCCCTGTAGATTTGGGAGCCATGCTCAGACAAATCGACACAGCGGAGAGTGGGAAGCGTCATGTCGTCTCATACGCCAACATGAGCCTCTCGAGAACCGAACAGGCATACTCACAAGTAGAAAAGGCAGGACTAGTGCTGTTATGGTCATGCAAGCACTTTCACTTATTTCTTTATGGGAAGCCATTTACGGTAGTCACAGACAATCAAGCATTGCTGTTCCTATACGGCAATCCCCAGGCAAAACTGCACCCCACAATTGCAAGGTGGGGCCAAGACTCCAAGACTACAGCTTCTGCATCATTCACCGCTCAGGAAAGGAAGACAATCCAGCCGACTTCCTATCTCGGCATCCACGTAAGAGTTCCACGTCACCACCCGCGATAGCGGATCAATATATACATTACGTCATACAAGCAGCAGCACCCACAGGAATTGTCTTGACCCACATTGTGCAAGAGACTGAAATTGATCAAACCATCCAGATCATCTTCAAGTGTATGGAGCCGGGCAGATGGAACCAAGGTAGACAAATGGGAGAGAGCACGAGTGCAGACACACAACAGGATCGTGGGAGCCTGATGGCAATGAAGGAGGAGCTAGCTAGGTCAGAAGGTGGACTGCTACTCAAAGGGCCCTAAGCTCGTCATCCCTAGGATGCTACAAAGAAAGGTGCTTGAACTAGCACACGAAGGACACCGGGGAATCGTGTCCACCAAGAGGATGCTATGGCAGAAGGTCTGGTTTCCACAGTTGGACGTGCAAGTGGAAACGCTCCTCAAACAATGTGCCACATGCGTGGTCATTGGGCCCAAGACCCCACCAGAACCTTTACAAATGACAGATCTACCCGAAAAGACATGGGATGAGATCGCAATTGATTCTTTGGACCCATTGAAGGAGGAGAGTACATACTGGTGGCAATGGATGAGTACTCGAGATTCCCAGACATGCAGTTAGTACAGTCCACAGCAGCATAACACACTATATCAGCACTGTACAGAACTTTTGCCGCTTATTGAATACCAAGAGTAGTGAAGTCAGACAATGGGCCCCCTTTCACAGGGCAAGACTTCAAAGCCTTCACAGAATACAGGCCAATGGGACCTTAGAAAGATTCATGAGCAACATAAAAATAAACGTTCAGATCACACATTTGATGGGAGAACCCGTAGAAAAGATATTATATAAATTCTTGTGGGACTACAGAAATAATTCTCACAGCACCACGGGAAAGGCACCATCAGAGGTGATGTTTGGGAGGAGTATCCGCACACGGATACCACATGTTGCGGGCCTAGGAGAAGAATATGAAAAGGATTCCGAGATGCAGAGACAAGACATGGATGCCAAGGAAATCATGAAGGCGTGAGCTGACGGGGCCAAGAAGGCTCGTGAAAATGATCTAGAAGTAGAGGATGTGGTGATAATCCATCAACCCCAAGCCCACAAGCACACCGCTGCCTTCGACAGTGAACCAGCAATGGATGAGTACTCGAGATTCCCAGACATGCAGTTAGTACAGTCCACAGCAGCATAACACACTATATCAGCACTGTACAGAACTTTTGCCGCTTATTGAATACCAAGAGTAGTGAAGTCAGACAATGGGCCCCCTTTCACAGGGCAAGACTTCAAAGCCTTCACAGAATACAGGCCAATGGGACCTTAGAAAGATTCATGAGCAACATAAAAAGAAACGTTCAGATCACACATTTGATGGGAGAACCCGTAGAAAAGATATTATATAAATTCTTGTGGGAATACAGAAATAATTCTCACAGCACCACGGGAAAGGCACCATCAGAGGTGATGTTTGGGAGGAGTATCCGCACACGGATACCACATGTTGCGGGCCTAGGAGAAGAATATGAAAAGGATTCCGAGATGCAGAGACAAGACATGGATGCCAAGGAAATCACGCTGACGGGGCCAAGAAGGCTCGTGAAAATGATCTAGAAGTAGAGGATGTGGTGATAATCCATCAACCCCAAGCCCACAAGCACACCGCTGCCTTCGACAGTGAACCACTGACAGTTACCCAGAGGAAGAGATCCCTCATCACAGCAGGAGGTGAATGGAGGAGAATCTCTCGAAATTCATTGCACTTCAAGAGAATGCCTGGAGTCATCATGGCACGAAACCCAGAGGAAGACTCTGACCCAAGGGAATGGGATGCTCCCTATGAAGGAGATGGAGAGGACTCCAGTGAAGAACAGGATGTAACGCCTATAGTGAGAAGTCCAAGGGAGCCTCAGGTGAGAGAAATGGAAAGACCTCTTAGGCCAGAATGCGAACACAGAGACTCAATGAAGAGATAGACTAAATGAACGTTTTGTTAAGAAAGGGGGGAGTTGTGGTGTTGTCGGCTACGGCTGCGTCTCATGACGGAGAGTCACGGGAATTGACGCCAGGGAAGGGTGGGGGCGGAAGGGTTGGGAGTTGATGGGTTGTTTAGTTTGGAGTAACGCTTAGCTATTAAAGTCACCACTCCTGGTTTTCCACTCCTCAATTCATGCTTGCGCCCGGCTGGGGAGCCGTGTGGGGGTCAGCACTGGTAATGCTGTCGTCCCATGAGGGACATCAAAACTTGGATGTTTGAATTGATGACGCACCCATGTATAGGAAGGGTTGGAAATAATGTGTCTGTTTGGAGTGCAAGGTTCTTCGCTGGAACGACGCCCGGTTGTGATTCTCGAATGTTCTAAACGTTTGGTTTCTAATTCATCACCTAAATATTACCCTATGAAGGTGGGAGACCCTGCGGGTGGCTTAGATTGTTGTGGCCTTTTACCAATAGGATTAATTGTTTTGTTGTTTGTCTAGCAAGACAAAAGAAAGCTGTCGCTGACTTGTTGCTACCGGAAATCGATGAGTGAGCTTGGTTTCTGAGACAGTTGGATGAGTGTTTCATGGACAGGAGTTAGAGACTACGCTGGCTGTGGTGTGGATGTACCAGTAGTTGGTCTATCTTGTTTACCTTTTGCACTTTGAGTGACCTACTTACCTGTATGCTAAACGTACCTGTAGAAATACTCTAGGATTCAGCATTTGTCTGCCTGCTGTACGGGGCAATTTTATAGTTCCCGTACTGGGATTCAACGTCATTTGAGCTTTATAGCCAGGTCCAGCTGAATAACTTACACCTGATAATAAAAGACAACTTGAGACCTCTGTAAACTTGCATATTACCAAAAGACTTAAAGGTGCCCTGCAAAGGGCACAGGCTATAAAGCGCATATGAATTTAAATCCAGGTACTGGAACCATTAAGTTACCACCAATCATCAGGCAGACCTATAATGCTGAATCCTTGAGTATTTTTCAGATATGTTTAGCATACAGGTAAAGAGGCCACTCAAAGTGCAAAGGGGGCTATGCATGTCATACAGGTGGGGGATAGGATGTGAAGAGAGACCCTCATTTTGTGGGTGTTGGATTGTTATTTACCCACCCGTTGACTGTCCATAGGCATGCTGAACTTTATGGCATTCCTATCCACTACATGCCCCTCCCTGCTCAAAATACATCGTTCAGAGATCTCTTTTGGCTAGCTCCATCAAGCAGTAAAATCTAACATTGTGTTGTATAAGGTCTTCCAGTGTTATTTTTATGAGTTAAGGGCAGAATTGCTGCTACAATTGCACTTCTGGTGAAATAAAATTGTCATAGGCAGGTGTGCCTTCAGCTACTTGATAATGATAATGATAATGATGTGTTATTTGTATAGCGCCTTAATCCAAAGTAAGTAGTATGTGCATCCTTGTATCTGTTCCTTTCACTGAAGTCCTGTTGAAACAAGCATTGGCAAAACTGCATAGTTATTGTTGTGACGGAGTGGCCCGCCAAAATGATCCACGTCGTTGAAAAGTCCAAGGTTGTTTATTTTGCAATACAGTCTAACTTTATGGTCAATTAGAGAGTTCTCTGTGGTTCTCATGACTTGGGATTTTGGTGCTAGGGCCGCTCCTCTCTCTCTCTGACCTTTCCCCAGGCTTTTCCCTCCACCCTAGCCCAGGCGTTTTTTTTATCAGGGAAGTTAGTGCTAGCCAATGGTAACACTCACCCATCAGCTCTCTTTCAATGTCTGCTGGTGGTATCCCTAATATGGTGGCTAACTGACTCCTTAGGTATCTTCTAGATTTCCGACTCCTATTCCCGCTTAGTAGTTTCAGGGGAAAGAAATTGTGGCTTACTTCGCCCAGCGGCACGCTCACTCCTTTGACACTCTTTCGGACCTGCCGCTTTTTATACTGGTCTCTCAGGCTGTTCTCCTTTCACCACGTCACTGTCCCTCCAATCTCTCACTCTGCCTTTCCCAAGGGTGTTGCTAGGTCTAGAAAAGATCTGGGGCTACGTTAATGTTGGGACTATCAGGACTCAGGGCTGGCTAGCCTTTTGGTTGTAGCCCCTGAGCTTCTATCTACAACCAACAGACTCAGGGCTATTTTATTTTCACATATTTTTTATTGGCATTTGTATCAAACATAGCAACAAATAGCATGATTCACCAATAGAGTTTTACGTTTAAAATGTAGCATATGAACATAAACAAACAACAATTAGCCAATAAGTCTTCATATATTATTCCGTTAATCAGTGTTTTCTGCAGGTGCTCTGGTAGGGCGTCGCAGGCACGTCGGCACTTCTCGTGTCGGGGGGCAGATTGGGCTACCTGATCGATAATCGAGTAGCAGCGCTTGTACTGTGGGCTACTCAGGACCTGAGTCTTAGTCTCTTGTTTTCACAGGGGTTTATTATCAGGTGAGCGGAACATATCTCCAATTAGTGCCTTCCAGGCTTCGTATGCTGGGCTTGCTTCACCCCCCGCTTTGGAGACCCCTTCTCCCCATACTCTGGTCTCAGCACTCGTCCAGTGCTCCAACTCATTAAACCACTTTTCATATCGTGGCCCTTCCGGGGAGTTCCACTCCATTGCAATGGACCTCTTTGCTAATAAACATGCCATATCCATGAGCTTGATTATGTGCCTGTATTTACCAATCCTCGGGTAGGACCCCAGGAGGCATTCCTTCGATGACCACTTGTATCTCACTACCCCGGCCTTCCTACAGGCCAGTTCTATCTTGTTCCAGAAGCATCTTGACTTTGGGCATTCCCAAAACATGTGGATCAGCTCCGCTCCTTCCGAACAGCACCAGGGCATTGTGAAGTAACCTTATTATTAAACCTAGAAATTCTACCCGGGGTCATGTACGTCCTATATAAGACATTTAGTTGTATCAACCTGAATCTGGCGTTTCTAGAAACTTCACGGGGGTATGCCAGGGCCCTAGCCCATTCCCTGTCTGTTATATCGGTTCCTGTATCAGTCTCCCATTTTTCTTTTAGTGCTATACTTTTGTGGTTAGGTCTATCCATCAGTTGGGTATAGATTCTGGACACTGGTTTCCACCCATCCCCAAGATTGTATAATACTGCCATTGTCGGGTCTATTTCTGGTTCTTCTGGCCAATCCTTCCAAGTTTCCTTAGCAACTTTTTAAATCTTGTGGTGCCTCTGGGCAGCCCTTCTTTTTCTATCATGGACTAAAATTCCCTGAAAGCCCCCCCTTCATAAACATCGCCCCATATGTAGACACAAAGCCCATCCCATAGTTTCATGTTTTCCAGGTCTTTTGTGTCTACACAAACCTCGGCCGCCATTGGGGTTCGGGGGACTATGGGCTGTCACTTTTCGACAGTTTTAGGACCCTATTCCGAACTTTCCTGCCCAGTGTCACAATCATTGGGGTTGTATTCAAGCATTTTAGCGAGATCCAGAGCATTTCTTTCATGTGCACAGTGGCCACCAGTCGTTTTGTCAGTCTCGTTTCCGAGGTGACTTCATCATCAAGCCATTTGGCCACATGACTGAGTTGCGCCGCTAGGTAATACCTCTCTAGATCCGGTAGTTGGACCCCACCTTCCTTGTATGGCAGCGACAGAGTGGATAAAGACAGTCTGGGCCTCATTACGAGTAGCGCAGTAGAAACAGGGTCATTACCGGCATGGCTGAACGAGCGGGTCCGTGCTTGTATGACCCCGCTAATAGCGGGTGATTACGAGTGCGCGAGCACACGCGAACCCCCATACCGGAAATGGCCATATCAGCATGCCGCAAAAGGCCCTTCAATCCCCCGATAGCGGCATCACGGGACCCGCCGATACCAGCATCGCCTAGGAGGAACCCATAAATACTGACCCGGTAATACCAACATGCTAATACCAGGTTTGTAAAACCGGACCCGGAAATAATGTCATCGCGTCGGAAGGGGAAATGGCCCGGCAGCCATCTTTAAAAACACAAACCATTGCCATCCTCCCTAACCACCAGCTGATACCTGTTGAGCACTGTGGCAATACTTTGAGGATGTCCAAGGCTACCCGGAAGACCACCCCCCGGATGCGTAAACAGTGGGTCTCCGACGCAGAATTGAATATGTTGGCGGACACTCTAGCTGCACATGCAGACCTCATAAAATCACACAATATGAAGCGTGAGGTCCAGCAGAAAAAAAAGGAAATCTGTCAGGAGGTTGCCCGCAAGGTGTCGGCTGTGGGGACCACCCCACATACTGTCAGGGACTGCCGTAAGAGGTGGGGCGACCTCCGCTTGAGGGTCCACAACATAATGTCAACCAACAGGAGGGCGGCCATGGCCACAGGCCGGGGTCCCCACTCTCCCGCAAAGATGATGCCCTGGGAGGAGACCGCTAGCAGCTTCATCGATCCACAGTCGATAAAGGGATTTGGGGAGATGGAGATGGGTGTGGCATCATCCCCAGAAGGACCCTGCACATCCCTGTAGGGGGAACCATGACGTAGCACAAGTGATGTGGAATAGAGACTAGGCAAGGCAATGCACGTCCCTAAACCCACATAAACATATCCAAGTCCAGATTGCGGCCCAAACCCTGCCACACAGAAATGCATGCTGAATGCCAATCCCATAACCAACACACCGCCAACACACCTGGACCGTGCCCATGTAACACATCACACAAAACCCAAATCAACGGCATGCCACCTGCCATGCAGTGAATGCCAAAATACCCCCTCAGAACACCCTGTGTGACACACCTGTAAGACATGAATGCATAAATGAAAGAACATTGAACAGCACTATTATATGCCTCTCGCATGTGACACCATCACTGATACCCTGCATCTCTTCTACCCCCCAGGCATCGATGAGGAAGATGCCAGGCAAGAGGACACTGCGAGGGCATCCACGTCGCACCAAAAGAAAAGGGCCACCACCAGCACCACCTCCATGGCAGACAAGCAGGCCACAGCCACAGGCAGTGTGCCTGAACGAGTGGAAACACAGCCGACAACACCTGCTGCCAGTGTGCCGGACACACATCAGAGCCAGCAGCCCACAGCCACACCAGTTGTAGGGGAGTCCCTACATGCGCCAGCCACCACTGAGGATGACCAGGATGGCAATGTGGACCTAGAGGGAGCCACAGTACTGTTTTGTCCATCCACCCCAAGCCCCCCGTCCCCCCCAGCCCCATTTAGAGCCCTCACCCACCCACAGCAGTTGGGATCCCTGCCTCCGAAACTCTGACCTGAGCTCCATTGAGCAGGACAGCACCCAGAATGCAGGCCCTGTCAGTGCACCACCCACCACTGCAGCTCCCACCAACACCCTGGAGTCGCATCTGTCGAGGGTGGAGGCCCGACAGGAGGCCATGTTGGAGCTCCTGCGGCAGTACATTGCCGATGGAGAGGACACAAGGCGGGGAATCGCAACTGCCATAGCGGGGACCACATCGGCCATTGCAGCGAACACAGCCGCTGTGAATGCGTCAGCTGTGCTCATGAGGGACTGCCTGGGGCCAGTGACACAAGTCCTAACTTCTATTGTGCTCCACATGCAGCGGCCACGCCTTGGAGCGGGCGTCGAACCTGCCTCTGACTCTTCTACAGCCACCACACCTGCATCCTCAGTCCCCACCAGCCCTGAGCGCCAGACCCGAAAGAGTGCACGGCACTCTGAGATGCCACCCCCGGACAGCAAAAAGTCCCGGAAGTAGTGTGGGCAGACAATGGGAGTGGGACACATGGTTGGGGGTGAAGGGGAGCATTTCTTGGAGTATATTGGGGGTGTTTTTGGGGTTTGTTGGGTGGGTTTGGGAGTTCACTGGTGGCTTTTGGGGTTTTTTGGGTGGGTTTGGGAGTTCACTGGGGTTTTTTGGGGTTTGTTGGGTGGGTTTGGGAGTTCACTGGGGGTTGGGGGTTGGGGTAGGGAGTGGTCACATTTATTCCTGTTTGAACAAATACACTCGTTGTGTGCAATAGAAACCAATGGCTGGACATTGTTCATTTTGTGTATATCCATTTAATGTGTGACGGTGTTCAGTGGCCAACTCCCAACAATCCTAGTGTGCATGTCCACATGGACCCAGTGTGTCAATGACACATGTCTATCATAGTCCCTGTGGTTGAGAAGTATTCGTGAATCAGTGCTTGGCGTACTGCATGGCCATCCCGTGCATCACATACTGGCAGGGGACTACTTCACCTCAGTCTCCATCATCATCATCTTCACCCGGTGCATGCATGTCAATTTCAGGTGGCAGTGGTACATTTCTCCGGACACACATGTTGTGCAGCATGACACAGGCCATGGTGAGCTTTGCCACCTTCTCAGGACTATATAGGAGTGCCCCACCAGACCTGCTTAGGCAGCGGAAATGCGCCTTCATCAGGCCAAAGGTCTGCTCAATCACAACACGGGTACGGGTGTGCACACGATTGTACTCCTCTTCATGGCTGTTCTGCGGGTTCCGCACAGGGGTAAGTAGCCACAGCCTCAAGGGATATCCTCCATCACTGACAAGCAAATACAAATAGGTGTGTGTCACTCTGAGCTGCCACCTTCAGGAAGCACAGTCATGGCCGAAGCTATTTGTTGTGGACATTCACATGTCCCTGTACCTAGTGTGGATGGCGTTCTATAGATGATGCAGGGTGTAATGATGCATGCTGAGGCGGATGGACTGTGGTTGTACGACAATGTTTAGCCTCCCATTTATGCTGTGTATACTACACTGTACAAGGTCACACTGGCCCCAATGGCACAGTTGCAATGCTGTTCAGTCATGCATTGCTTGACATTCCCATGGTGGCCTGGTCGTGCCTCTTACTTGTTGTCATCGATATGCATAAATGGTAATATGTGTGCCAGTGATGTGTCATGTTCGGTTTGGGAGGTTCAGGTTAGGAGTGCTTAGCTCTGCATGCATTCTCCAATCACCAACAAATGCCACCCAGGTGGAGTATGCATCCCCCCTTCCCACCCAGGTGGAGTATGCATCGCCCCCCTTTCCCACCCAGGTGGAGTTTGCATCCCTACACACCAGTACCCCAAAGCACTGCCATGGGCCAGTTGGGCAACCCACCAAGCAGCCAGGCACGTGGTCCAGCATGTCGCTCCATGTGACGGGGTACCATGGAGTTGCGCAGCACCATGGCATCATGTGTTTATCTGGGAAATCGGGCGCAGCAATGTGTGATGATCTTGCTGGAGTCACATACCATTTGCACATTGATGGAGTGGTATTGCTTGCAATTGCGGTAAACCGCCTCTGTGGCATGGCGGACTACCAATTCCACACGGGTGCAGTCCAGGGCACCAACACAATTGGCCATGCCTGCCAGTGCATCGAAGCCTACTTTGGTGTCGGCTATCTCCTGGGCAGTCCGTGGTAGGGATATGTGGGTGCTTGCGTGCTTCAGGAGGGCATCCAGCACTTGGCTCAACATGCGTGAAAATAGTGGTTGTGAAATGCCATGCAGCTGACCCACTGTGTGTTGATAGGTGCCTGTGGCCAGGAAGTGGAGCACAGACACCACCTTTAATAGCGGGAGGTGGCAGTGCGTATTTCTATGAGGCTGGCAATGTCGTTGTGTATCATGTCCACTATGGTGGTGATGGTGTCCCAGTCCAACCGGTACAGGGTGTGGATCTGCTCAGGGGTTAGGTTGAATGGCCTGGGTCTGATGCGAGGGATTGGTGGCTGCCTACGAGGCACTGCTGGCTGCACTGTTGGTAATTACTGGGCCTGTCTCACCCTCCTTCTCCTGAGTCTCCTCTGTGCTGCCTGTTGTTGCTGCTGTAGTTGTTGTTGTAGTTGGTGTTGTTGCTGTAGTTGTAGCAGTATAGGCATGTCCTCCAGCGCCATGATTGCAACAGCTAGTGGTAGCATTTTGGTGTAGGAAGGGGTGTGGTGTGTGGGTGTGCTCATTTATTACTGGCCCAGCCTCCATTTACTCCACCTCTGGTGTTTGTGTGCACCTGTGGCAGTTGGCTTGATTGCTGATTGCTGTTTGCGGGTGGTCCACGATGCCTGTATGGCCGGCACCATGCAGCCTGTGATTACCGGCTTATGGATGCCGGTATTTGCATGTCCGCTTAGGTTGTGATGTCCTCCTATTATCGGCATGCCGGTATTTGCTCCTGAAGGGACGCATGTATGCGCCCATGCCGCTATTAGAGCCACCGTTATTTAGGGTGCCGCTAATAGCGAGTTGCCGGGTCATAATACACCGGAGTAGTAAGCGATGCCGGTAATCCTTTACCGGCATCGTTTTTCCATTACCTCCAACCTCGTAATGAGGCCCTCTGTGTCTGGGAGTGCCCCACAGCAGCTCCCTCAACAATTTCTCGATTGTGCTACAGACTTGGGGCTACAGCCCCCTCAGCCGCCCCTAGCAATGCCTCTGGCCTTTCCAACTCCATCCTTTGATCTTACTTCTTCGCTTACTCCGGTATTACTGTTGCTCGGGCCTCCAACCACCCCTTCTACCGCCATTAGCATCTCTTCCTTCCTTCTCTCCCTCTGTGACAATAGGGACTCTTATCCCCCACTCACTGTCACTCCCACCACTCTCCCTTTACTGCTGCATCTATTCCACTACTACCAATTCGACCTTACCATGGTCTTTCTCTCTCCAGACCTCCAGGGATATCGTGCCCTGCTCACCTTTCTCCAAAGACCCTGGTCAGACTCTTGTGTCCTTCAGCGCTGCTGCTGTGGCATCCTGCGGTACAGCAGGACCTGCAGAAACCCAGCTGCAGCGTTCTCTTTCCCTAGTTTCTGCTTACGGCGTGGCTCCACAGACGCACCCTGTGCCACCATCACAGGTAAGGTAGAGGGTCCCCTGCCATGCACAATAGCACTGTGGTCGGGAGGTGGATTCCCTCCCTCCCCAATTGGGCCGGTATGCCAGCCCTGTCACATAATTTGTTTGCCAGGCACTGCTATTGTATGCATGGCTACACATAATATGTTACTATGTTATGGCTAGGTGGTCATATCATTATTCTAATGCGTAGCAAATATCTATTACACACCTTCACAATGTACAAAACGATTGTCTTTGCCAAAGAGTGTTTTGTGTCAGTATTCCTACCAAATGAAGTCAAAACAGCAGTTCTGTGTCAAGACCTGGAGGCTTGGATTATGCTTTCTCTCATCTTTACTTTCTCGAGCAGCAAAGTTAAATCACTATAATCAATATAACAAAAAAGTATAAAACTACAATCCCCAACATGTTTGAGTCTTTGGTAGTTCATATTATTATTGGTCTTTCCTTTACCACGTGATTTTCTTGACCGTCGGCCTCATCACGAGTTGGGCGGTAATGCCGGCGCTAATAGCGCTGGCGCTATCTGCCCTACCGCCAAACCCACTGGCGCTATTAGCGCCGGATCACGGGTTTGGCGGATTTGGAAATCCCCATTCCCCATTGAGTCCATTCGGGAATGCCCCATTCCCCATTGGGCTCAATGGGGAAATTTCGCGATCATACCGCTGGAGGATTGCCCGCCGGCGGTATTAGCGTGAATTTTCAGCGGAACCGCCAAAGCCCTGATTTGGCGGACCCTTAAATCCGGCAGTAACAGCGCTACCGCCAGGTTTAAGTGTTACCGCCAAATTCGTGATGAGGCCCCAATAGTCCTTCACCAGTCCCCATAAACCTTTCCACCATTTTAGATCCTACTCTTTCTTTGCTGCTCAGGCAGTCAGTTAAGTACATTTTTCCCTTTCACTTTATATGTGTGAAAAAAGAATGTGAGACGTATAGCATTCAAGTAAATAGTTGCAGCGCATGTGTTAACAAGGCAGCGCGAGCGCGGCATAGGGAGGATTGACGGAGAATATCTGTGTGAAAGTTAGGGAATTAAATACTTTCGGTCTGATGGGCGCATAGAACGAAGGCTCCAAAGACCGTAATATTCAAGTAGAGTTGAAGGGGACATTGCGGTCACAGAGGGGATCGGGGCACAACGGGACCTCTCCGTTTCCCCACACCTCTTCTTTTAACTTCTCCATTGTAAAATTTAACTTTCATGCACCTTTTTTCAAGTAATGTAACCTGTAACCTTGCAACCCAATTTAACTGATGTACCTAACTAATGCACCCCAATGAAACCAGCGCTGAGATACCCGAGGGTTTTGTGTGCTGTAACAAATGCATGAATAAATATATCTTCTAAAGTTCCCGGTGCCCATTGATCACTACCCGTGACCATTAGAGTTGAGATAACGAGCCCCTGTGGTGCGAGGGAATCCTACAGATCGCTGAATGGAAAATCGCGCAGAGCGCGTGTACATTTCAACCCTTCAGGTTGCTGTCAATCCATTACACGGTATGGCACAGCGCCACCTAATGACCGTGAGTGAAAGTTCTGACGGGCACAGTCCCCAGCAAAACCTGATAGCTGAGACACCAGCTTTAGACCTGTCTCCTGTATTTTGAATATATACAGCAACATTACGCCATTAGTTGATGGGATCAGGCCCAAGTATCCTGAGTGTATATAAATTATCTCCCTGTGAACTCATAACAAGATAATTAGCGCTAGTGATGACACCAGGGCACAAATTAGCCAAAAGAGACTGCAACCAAGTATGGGACAAGTCATTCAAAAGGCCATGGGAGCAGATCTGTGACATGGATCACACCAAACGTCTAAAATGGACATGGACGATATCAAAAGATATCAAAAGATACCAAACTCAAGGGAGAGACAAAGGGGGAAGGAAAAAGGCAAGTAAGATGATGAGGCACAGAGCCACTCCTCAGAAGAGAAAGTGGAGATAGTATCCACCAGTGATGAGGGGCGATCAAAGGCTTCAAAGCAAAGAAAGAATACGGAAATGGAGGACGATGGTGGGGATTATTTTGATCCGGATACACTCATACACCCACGTTCATCCGATTGGGAACTGCCGACTAAGGTAGTGGCATACCTAAAGTAATGCCTTAGAACGCCACTCGTGAAAGAGTCTAGTAGTAACCTCAGGGTTGAGTGCCCTAGACCAAATCTCCCGGAAGGAGAGGCAGAGACACCGGATGGTCACATTTATGAGCAAATATGTCAAAGACATCAAAAAAGGGGTTGGATAGGCCTGCCGATCATGTCAGGACAAAATGCTGGACGTGGTAGAACCACTTAATAGGATTCTTGAAATGGCGGAAGAAGCCAAAGAAAAGAATGAAGCCATTGATCCAACAATACTGAATGGTTGGGCCCAGAGAGAAATCTGCCTGTTGGGTAATGCCAACAGCGCAATTCCTGCAGAGAGGCAAAGGTCAATACCAGTTCAAATACACCAGAAACTCAGCAACCTAGCCACGTCAGAGTCAACAGCTGCAGCCAAAGGAAAGTGATTTGGCGACTCATTTATAAAGGAACCAACAAAGTTTGACAACTCTTATGCGCCCATAGACAAGGCACAAGCGTCTCTAAAAAGGGTATTCAACAAGCACATTTTCGGGAGGGCTGCC
This sequence comes from Ambystoma mexicanum, assembly GCF_040938575.1. Lineage (NCBI taxonomy): Eukaryota > Metazoa > Chordata > Amphibia > Caudata > Ambystomatidae > Ambystoma > Ambystoma mexicanum. The sequence goes on from NC_090926.1 coordinate 738,679,439, forward strand.
AGAGGCAGGGGCCACTCTGCCAGCCGTTATACACACAACATGTCCTTCGGGAGAGGAACCAATGTATAGAGAATTTGTATCTCATATCATCAGATGCATGGGTGATAGATATAGAACAACGTTTTCACATAGGTTATACTCCCCCATTGCAAAGCAAATGGCCAAACACGTTAGTGCAGAACGCAGAGGACGCAGAGGACGCAATACTATTAGACAGGGGACTCAAAAGGAATCTGGAGCCTAATGGGGCGGGGAAGAGTGAAGGACCCAACAAGCTGCGAGGTTGCATTACAGAGCCTGGGTTGAACATTACAGTAGTCTCTCTGGGGTGAATGGGGCCGTGTCTAGCATGGTTAGCCATGGCGAGATGTACACCATGGGCGGAGATGCTTTAAATTATCCTCCGCTGATGTTAACGTGTGAAGAGGTGGGCAAGCATTACTGTGCCAGAACTTGGGTAAAGTGCCTAGCCCAGGCAGGGTCCCCATAGATTTCTACAGGAATGAGACCGCTGTTTGGGCTCCATATTTAAATGGACTATTTAATGTAACCCTGAGCATAAACACGGTGCCAGTCCTGGAGAAGAGCAGAATTGGTCCCAATTTATAAAAAAAGGCCCAAGAGACAACCCCTTGAATCCCAGGCACATTTCATTGCTGGATGCAGGAGGGAAGTTTTTTGCAACAGCTTTGTTAGTCCATTTGGAATCTTGGACTAGTGGTGGGATGCTAATCAATCATCGACAGGCTGGTTTCTCTGAAGGACTGAGCACAGTCGACCAACGTCTCCAACTACGGTTAGTGTGCGACAAGTATGCAGTCCTGAAAAAAGTCAGTGTGTATGCAGTTTTTGTGGATTTGTGCACTGCTTTAGACACTGTTCCCAGACAACGTCTCTGGGAGGTGTTGAGGAAGCTAGGCATTCCGGGTCATCTATTGACTGCAATACATAGCCTCTAGAGGGGCAATACCGCAGTGATTAGATGGGGTATTGATGGGAGAACTTCCGTCAGCATCGGAATAAGGGAGGGCGTTCGTCAGGGATGTGTCTTGGCTCCCAAGCTCTTTTGTTTGTTTATTAACGGCGTGATAGAAGAGCTTTTGGCTGCTCATACGGATGCACTGACATTGGCAGGGGATAGGATACCGGCCCTGCTGTTTGCGGATGATGCGGTTTTGCTCTCACTGACTCCTGTGAGCGCTTGCAAACAACTGGACATATTTACTGCACATTGCAAAAGAAATGGCTTGGTATTGAATGTCAAAAAGACTAAAGTCATGATTTTCAACACCAATGGTAGTAGGGAACAAAAGGGACTGAGATTGGGCCTGTACGAAGGGGTGATTGAACAAGTTGCCTTTTATGACTATCTCGGGGTAAGAGTAATGGAAACATGCAGCTGGTCGATGCAGCTCGAGAAGGCCACGGTAACACTGGCGAGGTTCAGTGGCGCATTTGCTAGGTCCACTGCTGAACATGGAAATGGGGCTGTGCGTGTCTCACTTAAAGTACCTATTGCTCAGGCATGGCAAGTTGCGATGTATGGCGCAAAGTTGTGGGGGCAGATGAATACACATATTTTGGCAGTCGTTGAAAATAAGTATTTGACAAATGCACTGGGATTGCCAATATGTTCCCCCAGTCTGCCAGTGCTTCTCGAGACCAGCATGCAGGGAATAGAATCTGTTTGCCAATTGCGCCCAGTTTTCTACTGGGTTCGGTGTGGCCCAAAAAAACCTTCTTAAATATAGAGAAGCATTGCAGGATGTGTTATCCCAGCTGTATGACTTTGAAGTGGGCATCCCATGTAAAGAGGTACTTGAGAGATTTGGGTATTGGTAGTTACTGGAGTGGCACCATGTCATTACTACACATTGCAAAGCCAGAGTTAATGATGCTGTGTTAGCTAAGACACAGCGGGACACCTTTGACAAAGCTATATTATCTGAATCCTTAGCACGTTATCTTGCAGTTAAGAATGAGGTGGGTTATGAGCCTTACCTGGATTATATTAGTCCATGTGAAGTTTTGAATTGGGATTTTGTCTACAGCTGAGTTGCTGCATAGCTGGGATTATGATGCTTCACCTACCTGTATGGTATGCAGGAATGGCATAGAGGATTTGAAGCATTTGATTATGCTGTGTCCTGTGACATTGCCCATAAGGAAGCTTTTTATAAAACCATTCTTTCGGGCGTGGGTGCATATCCATGGAAGGGGCGATGTCAATGTACCTAAATTCAGTTGATACATTGGCAGTGTCTGCCATCAGCCAATACCTGAAGTGGGTCTGGAGAAAACATATGATAAAACAGCAAGGACTACGCTAATAATCATATCTGATCTTGACTATGCACCATATTTGTATCATGCTGGATTATGTGTTTCATCTATTTTATGCTATTTTTATATTCCCTGATGTGTGATGGTATGGGCGCTATTATGACTTGTATGTCGAAATAAAGCTTATGAAATGAAATGGACTATTAGACACAGTAATAAGAGGGCTAAACCAGAAAGCAGCCATTACAAAAGTAAAAGACCCATCAGGAAGCTTTATAAGCAATGGGTTTCTGGTAAAAGAGTAGCACAAAATGAGACCGGTCATACATCTGAGGGAAATAAACAGTTGTTTACAGACACTTCAAGTTGGAGGGGATACTCCTCCTCAGGGACATCTTGCAGCAAGGGGACTGGTTAGCCAGGATAGACCTCAAAGATGCCTATTTGGCAGTGCCCCTGCAAAAGAGCAACAGAAATTCCTGAGATTCCGATGGAAAGATCAGATATGGGAATTCACATGTCTACCCTTTGGGCTAGACTCAGCCCCATGGTGCTTTACAAAACTATTGAAACCGGTAGTAACATACCTGAGAGAACAAGGGATAAGCCTAATCATTTACCTGGATGTCATATGCATAATGTATCAGGACAAGGATTTGATCAGAGAACAAATAGAAATAACAATATACATAGTATTATGATTATGTTTTTGGTGAATCGGGATAAATCCCATCTACAACCGGAACAAACCATGGAATTCTTTGGCTTCAGAATAGATACATCATGGGGGACACTGAGTCTACCCCTAAACAAAGTGAACAACATCAAGAAGGAAATAAGGAATACTTTGATAAGAGATAGGTTGTCGTTACAAGAGATAGCCAGACTGATGGGACGCTTGGCGTCATCAATCTAAGCGATCTTTCCAGGTTCACTGCACTACAGAGCCCTTCAGAGATTAAGGATTCAACACCTGAGGAGGGGCGTTTCTTACAAGGCGACAGACGCGTTTCTTCAGACCTGGGGCCCGTGCATGGAATATGCATTCCCTCCATTCTCTATGATAGTGAGGACGCTGGCCCAAGTGAGGAGACAGCATGGATCACTGATTGTGATAAGTGGAAAGGTCAAACATGGTTTCCAGACCTATTAGAGCTGTCACATGACAATCTGATAGCTCTCCTAGAGTTTCAAACGACAGTGCGAGACCCCACAGGGTACAGCCACCTGCTTGTGAGATCTAACAACCGCAGATTCATTGCATGGGCAATTTCAGGGGATCCTGGGCTAGGCCAGGATTATCAGGTGAGTCTGAACATATATCGAGGAATCCTTGGCCACAGGCACCAGAAAAGCATACAAGTCAGCATGCTCAAGCTGGCATAGCTGGTGCATGGAGAGGAACGTACATCCCTCTAGATGTGAAACACATAGCCAATTATTTACCACAGATGGCAGCGCTAGGCAAGGCATACAGGGCCATTAATACGGCACACTCAGCGATTTCGGCAGGCCGTCCTCAGATAGAAGGTATAGCAGTCGGCAACACCCTTTCATATCTAGACTGCTGAAAGGCATCAAGGTGATCAGACCACCTAAGGCGAAGTACTCCCAGTTCTCCAGTATGGGGTCTGGCATGGATTCACTAACAACCAATCACTGGTCTCTCGGTGATACTGCCCCCAGTCAATAACTGCCCTCTACCTAAGCCCCTCCTCTGGTAGCCATCTTCAGATTTTCACTGCACGTTCAAGTGTTGGGAGTCCTTGTGCTATAGCTCTCGAGCTTTAACTGCGTCTTGTGATTCTTCTAAGAGTTTTACTCTATTTTTTTGGTCAATCGAGCATCAAGCTCCACCGATCAACCTTCCGATTAACAGCGCCCCTTTTTTTCGGATTCTATAGCGCCCTTCAAGGGTCGATTTTTCATCAAGTTTCTTCTTGGGGGATTCCAGAAGCTTCTTCGAGGCCTACACTGCGTGGAGATGGCAGAGGAGAAGAAGGACTCAGCGCCTTTCTTCAAGGCCCGGCTGCAACCTACAGAACGTCTTTTCGGACAATGGACATTCCTTGTGCCTCTACTACCTGCATTTGGACTAGGCGCATGTGGAGGACGACTGCGTGGCTTGTCGGGAGATGGTGCCGCGCACACCGGCCGACCGACGCAAGTGCTTCAACGAGTGGCTGCAGGCCAAGGCCCATGCTCTGGGTGAGTCCCGGGAGCATGCCTCCCCTACCGAGAAGAAGAAGAAAGCTGAGCAGTCTTCTAAGACCTTTGAGGGTGCCCCTCCCCCGGGGCCCAACATAAGGCCAAGCACTGCAAGTCCACTGCCTCCGGGAGTGCTGTTGCAACGGGCTCCCCGGCGTCCAGGGCGAGTTCAGCATCTCCAGCGCCTTCAACCATGAGCCAGCACTCCAGTTCTTCAAAGAAGAGGAAGTCGGACCATCCGGGCAAGCTGTTGGAGAAGACCGAAGCCGGACCGATGGAGAAGGCCAAGGGGGAGCAGGGCCACGACCTCCCCCGAAGGTGGAGGCCATGGACACGGTCAAGACCGTGAATGCCCAGGTGCATCAGGAAAAGGCCCACACTTCCATCGAGGTAGTGGAGGCGTACCTCGCGAAGGCCGCTGTGGCGGATTCGCAGGGCACGGCCCCGAAGGTGAGGGTATCCCTGCCTGCCAGGAGGGAGTCCTCTTTCCAGCCCATCGAGAAGACCCTGGAGAAGGTGATGCCCATCATTTCACCGAAACTGTCTCCCCGGTTGCAGAGAAGGGGGGCATGGTAGTCCTCCAGGGCACGGACATTTCTTCAGAGGAAGAGCTCACCAGCCTCCTGGTCCTCCAGGAGGGTAGATGCGTCGAGAGCGGTCCCTATCGGGGGGATCCCGACGAAGGCGATGACGAGGGTGACGACGAGGAGACTTACGAGGAGCAACAGGGCGGTAACGATGGAGCGGATCAGCTAAACCGCAAGCGTCCGGGCCTCCGTTGCCTCCACCCCAACAGCCACCTGGGAATATCTCATTGGACATTCTGGCGGCCCTACATACCCTGTGCTTGGAAATCCGAACAAGGATGCCTCTTGCGCCCGCGGTGCCGAGACCATCGGAGGAACCACCAGCCAAGAGGAGGAGAATTCACCCCTCTCCGCCTTGTCACCCCTCGCCTCCCTCTCCCCCACCGAGGGATGACACAAAGCCAGACACGGCGACGACGGGCACGGATGATGACAGCGGCCTGGATGATCTCCCGTCTTTGCAGCCCAGATCTTCACTGCCCGACGAGATTGGCTCGTTCCACGCCATGATCTCCAGGGCTTTGGAGCTGTTCCAGCTTGTCCTGGAGGAGAAGAAGAAAGAGGGTTTCCTTTACCAGTGCCGGGAGGCGAAGAGGAAGACCGTACTTTCGATCCTGTTATTGGATGACATTTGGGGCGAGGGTTTGTCCCTCATGAAGAACCCTTCTTCGGCTCCAGCGAAGAGGGATTGCCATGAGAAGAAATACAGAGTGCCGGACTCTGTGTTTACAGTCCCAGCCGTCTCCAGACTCTGTGGTTTCGGCTTCAGCCAAGAAGAAGTCTTCGGCTCATCCTCGTTGGCGGCCTGCTCCCCCCCCGGACTTTGGTTCAAGATGGCCCCCCTCCTTGACTTCTTTCCCGACGACAAGCGGGCTGAGGCGTTGGAGATTTTGCAGGGTGGCGAGGTGGCTTCGGACCATGCGATTACAGTGGCCTCAGACATTGCCGACACAGGATTCCGCCAGATGGGCAACAACGTTTGCCTTCATCGATGAGACTGGCTGAGGGCTATGAATTTCCACCAGGATGTTCAGTCGAGGGTGTTGGACATGCCCTTCGACGGGGACAATTTGTTTGGAAAGACTGTGGATGAGTCTCTCCAAGCCATCAAAGCGGACACAGAGACGGCTCATGTCCTGGGCACGCTTCAGCAACAGCTTCCATCCTTTCAGACTTCTGGAGGAAAATCCCACAGTTCATCTAAAGGATTCGGAGGAGGTGTCTCATCCTACCGTCAGCCCCCCTGCTCTTCGGCCCAGGAGACATACAGGGGCCGCGCCAAGCCTGGAGGCAGACATCGTCATCGCCAAGGCGGCGCTTCGATGTCGAAGCAAGAATGAACAGGCCGTGGAGTCGGGCTCCCACCCGTGCCCCCCGTTGGGAGGCCGGCTTGTGAAGACCATCTCCACCGACCGTTGGGTGCTGGACACTCTCGCCTATGGACATACACTAGAGTTCCAACGGAAGTATCCAAGGATATCACCAGTGGCCCGTCAGAAAAATCACGTCCCTCAGCTGCTGCTGGAGGTACAAGCCATGTTAAGAAAGGGGGCAATTGAGCTCATCCTGAAGAAGCTCTGGGGGCTCTGGAGTGTACTCTCGTTATTTCCTCGTCAGAAAAGAAGACCGGCGTTTGGAGTCCCATTCTGGACCTCCGCTATCTGAAAAAGTACATCAAGTCCAAGAAGTTTTGGATGGTGACTCTTCAGCACATGCTAGGACAGCTGGAAGAGGGAGATTTTCTGTTGTTGCTGGAATTGGAAGATGCCTATTTTCACATCCCCATACAAAAGGGACACCGCAAGTACCTACGCTTTGTGGTTCAAGGTCAACATTACCAGTTCAAGGCCCTTCCCTTCGGGTTGAAGTCGGCACCACGAGTGTTCACCAAGTGCCTGGCCCCAGTGGTGGCTCAGCTACATCTATGAGGGATCCACATGTATCCGTACCTGGACGACTGGCTCATCCGGGCAAACTTAAGGGACATCGCCATCGACCACACGGCAAAGACGGTCCAACTCCTGTCAGAACTGAGGTTCTCGATAAAGTTTGCAAAGTCCTGCTTGACTCCATTGCAGGACGCACTGTTCTGGGAGCCCCACTCAACACAGTGTCGCGACTGGCGTCTCCGTCGGAGGAAAGGATGCGGCCATCTTGGGCAAGGTGCAACGGCTGTTGGCACTCAAGGTCGCAAGGGTAAGATCCATCAAGTCCCTAATTGGCATGATGTCGTCCTGCATTTATCTCATTCGACTATGCAGGCTGCGTATGCGCCCGCTGCAGGAGTTCCTCGATGCCCGCTGGATACAAGTGGAGGGAAGCATCGAGGAGAGTTTCCATCGAGCGATACAGTGGTGGGGAGTGCGCGTACATCTGTCCACAGGCGCGGATTCCACCTCATCAGGAGACAGTCATGACGGACGCCTCCCTGGAAGGATGGGGAGCGCATTCCGGAAGTCTTCATGCAAGAAGCCTGTGGCTACCGGAGGAGAAGGCGTTGCACATCAACGTGTTGGAGGTGCGGGCAGTGTTTTGGGCCCTCAAGTCCTTCCTTCTGTCCCTCAAGGGCAAGGTGGTACAAGTCTTCATGGACAACACCACCACAATGTTCTACATCCGGAAGCAGGGGGGAACACAATGTTCTACATCCGGAACCAGATCCCTGACACTCTCCAAAGAGGCGCAGGACCTTTGGCACTGGACCGTGGCCTGGAGGATGCTCCTTGGCCAGTTTCATCTAGCAGGAGTGAAGAACACCATCGCCGACTCTCTCAACAGCGAGCTGCGCTCTTGCCAGGAGTAGGAACTTCGGCACGACCAAGTGGATCACCTGTTCTGCAGCTGGGGCAATCCCCAGATCGATCTGTTTGCGACGGCGACGAACACCAAGTGTCAGAGGTTCGCCAGCAGGTTTCCCCACCCGGGGAGCAATGGGGCATTCCCTCCATTGTCGTTGCTTCTTCGACTAGTCAATCAACTCAGACGGTCACGGTGCAGAATGATCCTCGTCGCACCGGCGTGGCCGTGACAGATATGGTACCCGGACCTTCTGGACATGTCAGCGTCCCCTCTAGTCAAACTTCTGGCGGACCCAGATCTTCTCGCCAGGGAAGGAGGCGCGATTCTGCACCGCGACCCAGGATCGCTGAACCTGAAGGCCGGGCTCCTGCAGCACTGGAGTTTGGGGGTTACAATCTCTCAGTGGACTGTAAGGAGGTGCTCGCGAAGGCCAGAGCTTCATCTACTCTCAAATTCTATGGGCACAAGTGGAAGAGGTTCGCTGTTGGTGCCGTACTCAGAAGATCGACCCTCTACGAGTCACTGGAACGCCGTAGTTGCAGCGATCACTCTGGTTGAATGGGCTCTCGGACGCCCAGGCAACAGTCGGTTTGCCAACCGGTGACAATGGGTGATGCAGCTGGAGAGCCACCTGGAAATGGAAGGCTTTTGGAGAGAAGAGAAGAAAAATGAACTTGAAAACAATATCATATGAATAATTTCCTGATAAACATAAAACTGTGCCCAGTGAAATGCTTGTTAGCATACGAAAACACTACTAAAAGGTTACGACCTGTTGGGGTGTCTCAATTAATCATTTCAATAAGCAGTAACCCCGGAAACTCCAGTGAAATGGCTAAGCAGAGGGATGTCACAAGCAAACATTGATAAAGAGTGCTACGGCGTACATTCAGTGAGAGGACCAATGGCATCCAAGGCATATAGTGTAGGAGCCAGATTGGAAGACATTATGAAAGCAGCAGATTTGTCAAATGAATCGACAGTCCAGAAATTTTATTTGCAACCAATCTAAAGGTGGCAATGTTCGTGGTAAGTAAGCATAATACGAGCCTCCGAGTCTTGACATAGAATTCAGATTTTCCATTCTAAGGTTACAGAAAGTCATAATTCTATTGTTGCAGATTCCAACACAGACGACAAGCCGACAGAAACAGGATTGTCTACTGAGAGGATGAAATCAGTTAGCGCTTACCGGTTGGGATGTAAAAAGTTTGTTTAAGAAGACCGGCGAAAGAAAGAGGAGCATCTAAAATGGTGGACAGGTATATTGGGACCTGTAAAGGACTATTGGTCAAGAAAATCATGTGGAAAAGGAAAGACCAATAATAATATGAACTACCAAAGACACAAACATGTTGGGGATTGTAGTTTTATACTTTGTTGTTATATTGATTATTGTTGATTTATATTTGCTGCTCTAGAAAGTAGAGATGAGAGAAAGCATACTCCTTAACCTTCGTATCTTTAATAGAATTATGAATTTCTGTAACGTTTGTATTAAGTTTAGATTTCCCATACTGTTATCTTTTTTTCTGTGACTATGGTTTGACATGACTGAAAAGTGGTCTTTGCAATAGATTAATTTGCTCTTTTTTATACATCAAAATACAGATTTTCAATACATTTGTAATAGAAAGTCATGATTCTATTAAAGACACAGAGGCGAAGGATTATGCTCAACTCAACTCTATACTTCTCAAGCAGCCAAAAACCAATTAACATAACTTTCAAAATAAACTCTTAAAAAAGTGTTTTTGAAGTTCGCAAATAATTGGTTTAACTTTCCACGTGATCCCCAAACTGTCCAATCACTTCTCATAGTCCCATAGAGCCACTTCGGTCCTCCTTCCTTCTTCCTCTTTCTTTAGCTGATCACAAAACCAAAACTTGCGTCCCAACCTATAAACGCTTGAACTTTCCATTGCACATTCGCCTATTCTTCATGTTCCCGATGCCTTGGGATCTGTACCTCTTAAGACATAGACAGCACTATTGAACAAGCATTCTAACTGGGTGGGTAAACGCAAATAGAAAAACATATCAGATCAGAATCAACTTTTACAAAATCAATCATATAACTTTCAGACATAACATTCCTTTCTCGCTATTGAAAGGGTGGGATAAATCCTCGCCTCTGTGTCTTTAATAGAATCATGGCTTCTATTACGAATGTATTGAAAATCTGTATTCTATGTCAGGACCTGGAGATTTGGATTATGCTTGTTTAAAGCTTACTCAGCACCAACGTAGACACCTGATCTATTGGTCAGATAAATAAAAAATCTTAAATGACGACTCATTCAACCAGTTTGCCGCCTTCAAAATATCCTCTAGGCATGCTCCCATCTTCACTGCTGTGGATGCCATAGCACCCCTAATCGAATGTGCTCCGAAATGACCTACATCAATGCCGGCTTTGGTCATGCACCAGTTTACCCATCTTGCCAGGGTGGCTATTAATAAATTAGACTCCTCTGTGGGCCTAAAAATTGTGCTGCAATATTTTCATAAACTTTCAGACATCTGACCAGACATAGGGGGTCATTACAAGGTGGGCGGTAAGGGATACCGGGCACCGGTAAGGAGACTGGGGCCAGTAATCCCTTACCCCCCTATTCCAAGGTCCCTTGGTCGGGACCGTAAGGAACGTGTGGTCTGACCACACGTCCCTTACGGGTCCCGCTAAGGTACCAGGTCGCTAACAACGGGCTTGCAAGTTGCGAGCCCGTTATTAGCACCCTCCCCATTCCCATTGAGCCCTATTGGGGCTCAAATGGGAATGGGGAATGGTTTATTCAATGGGGACTTACCGGTCCCGCCAGGGTCGGACTACACCGGTAAGTCCCCATTGAACAACACCGGACACGGGCACGGAGTGGGAGGCAGCCATGGATCTAATAGCTCCATGGCTACCACCCATCGCGTAATGAGGCCCATAATCTAGGTCTGTCCGGGAAAGCTGAATAATCTACTGTCCTGATCCCTGTCTTAGTTCTTTTCGCTATATGTACCGTCATGCCAGTAGGTGAAAAGGACTTCCTGTCCACCTTCAAAGCTTTGACATCTGAGACCCTCTTGCAGGAAATTAAGCAGGGTAAGAAAGCCAGTTTCGCCCATAGGGCCTTCCTGGATAGCTCATCGTTATCCGGCCATGATTCAAACATTCTCAACACTATGCTCACGTCCCAAAGGCGAGAATATTTCGGAGCTGGTGGTCTCATACTCCTTATCCCTTTTAATAACCTACATATCAGTGGATGTTCACCTACGGGTCCACCTTTGACATATTTGTGACCCGCTGAGATAGCCGAGTGATAGGTGTTAATGGTCCGGTATGCTTCACCCTGGGCCACCTGCTTAGCTAGAAAGTTCACCACATGGACTACGTCCGTTCGAGCGGGATGTACCTCCCTCTTCATGCACCAATTGCTCCATTTATGCCATGCTCCTCTGTAGGCCTTTTTAGTTCCAGGAGCCCAGGATTCTCTGAGAAATTCCTGAGCCTCTCCTGAAAGTGCCGGCTTGGCCCAGGTTCTCCTGAAATTTCCCATGCTATCAAACTCAGATTCCCCTTTCTGCTCCAGTGGGTGGACCTCCCCTGCTGGTCCTAGCACGATATCATCTCTCTGCGGCAGCAAAATCGGAATATCGTACGACATCTCCAGTAGGTCTGGAAAACTAAGCCTGACCTCTCCAGTAGGGAGTCATGAGTATCACTCTCGCTCCTTGTCTTTTGACCTGTGCAAGCGTTCACGGTATCATGGCGAATGGCGGCAACGCCTATTCTGTTGCTGGTCCCCAGACCTAGAGAAAAGCATCCATCGCCGAAGCCTCCAGATCCAGTCTCCAACTGAAAAATCGTGACAGCTTCCAGTTTAATCTCGAGGCGAATAGATCATTCTGAACACCCGGCAGATTTTCCGCCATCACACTGGCCTGTCTCTGATGGCATACATGCCAAAAATTATTTGCTAGCTCGCTAGCATCTTGGATCTTGTGCCACCCAGGCGTTGATGTACCTGACCGCTGACACATTGTCCATCTTTAGAAAAATGGAACACCTTGCCCCTTCCTGCATCCAGCATTGTACTGTGAAGGATCCTGCTAGCAGTTCGAGGCAGTTGATGTGGAGGGTTAGCTCTTCCTCCGACCACCTCCCCCAGTCATCAGTTCGCCACATCAGGCTTCCCAGCCCCAGCGGCTGGCGTCCCACTCTATAATGAGGTCCGGGGAGGAACCAAATATTGCCCTGCCATTCCAGGCCTCCATGTGATGGTACCACCACTCTAGTTCCGTTCTGGCATGCTGTGAAATAGGGACTCTCTGTTCGTAAGGCAGGCCCTGTCCGATATGTTTTATCGTCAGTCGTTGCAACACCAGATAATGAAGCGGGCCTGGAAAAATGGCCTGAATTGAAGATGACACAACGGCCTACTAGCCTGGCTAGGCCCCTCAAAGATATGGAATCTTTCAACATCATGCCTTTTATCTCCTTCTTGATAGAGTCTACCTTCTCTAGGGGTAGCTTGAGGATTCTATGAACTGTGGCTAGAATAAAGCCCAGAGATTCGATTGACTGGGTTAGGGTCAGAACTGATTTCTCCCAATGATCAAAAACCCCAATTGCTGCAGTATGTTGTTTGTGACTCTCACCAGTTCTGAGACGAGATCCCTGTCCTGGCACATCAAGCATATATCGTCCAGGTAAGTAATTAATCTAAAGCCCTGTTCTCTGAGGTGTGCGACTAGTGTCTTCATCAGTTTTGGTAAAGCATCACAGTGCTGATGCAAGCCCCAACGGGAGACTTACAAACTCTCATCTTTGACCTTTCCAGAGAAACTGCAGCAGCCGCTGTTGAATCTGGTGTATGGGCACCGTCAGGTCAGCATCCCTGACGTTTACCCTTGTCAGCCAGTCTCCCTTCTCTAGTATGAATATCGACTGGCCATGTGTCCCTTGCCTCTGCCAGTCCTGTCAAAAATCTTCCTCCCAAAGATCTTCTTTCATGGAGGTCTGTGCTTCATCCAGTGTAGCATAGGTGTTAGCAAACATTGCCATGCCTTTGATGTACGTATCACCAAATACCTTTCCCTTGGCTGTGCCGCCGCTTCCAATGGGGCCAGCTCACCCAACTTGGAGTCGATCTTCATGAGGATAGACCGTCTTCTCTCTGTTACAATGTAACTGTTGGCATTGCTCAATAGGCATATTGCCCTTTGTGTCCAGCCTGACAGCACTTCCGTGTCAATATCTTTCTTTTTCTGCTTGGCCTCCCCCGCCAGTTGCCATATCTTTGTGATTAGCCCAACCACATCCAGAAGCTTGTCCTGGCACGTCCTCCAGGACCGGTCTATGCCTTTTTATTTTTTAAACTTTACTTAACTTGCACAAGGGAACAGTACTGCAAAACCATACGGTTCTTTACAAAAAGAAAAGAGAGAGGAATAACACATGCAACTACCCTTGACATCAACACTGTACACTTATTATTTTACTCTACAGTTACATCAATTTCTTCCTCCATACTTTTAGACACCAAATATTGTCGGACGCCACCCCATATGTCTCTAGGCCTGCTGGCTGGTGTCACCAGGCTAGCGTACACCTCTTCTTTGTCGTTCACCCATGTCATATCGTCAAGCCATTCTCGAATGAGGGAGGTGCTTTATTCTTCCATCTCATTAATATAGCCCTCTTAGCCAATAGCAGACCAACATTTTCCAATCTGCATTTAAATGGATTCAGTTCATGTACGTACCCCAATATGCATATTGTGTTCTCCCATGCTATGGGCTGGTCTACCATCTCCTCCAGTTCTCTACATAGCTTGTCCCAATATTCCGACACTGCCTGGCAGGACCACAACATATGCATTATATCTATATCCCCCTCCTCACATCTAGGGCACTTCGCATCCGAAGTGGGATACATTTTCTTAAGGCGGTCTGGAGTAAGATGCACTCTGTTTAGGATCTTAAAGCCTGTATCTAGAATGTAACAATATCTGCCCCGTCAACCTACATATTTGCAGCCAGTGTGTATCCGTGAAGGTGACTCCCAGATCCCTTTCCCAAACCTCCTTAACGTACGATGTTTGTACCACCCTTGTCGCGTGTGTTAGTTCATATAGTGCTGAAGCAGACTTCTTTGTTGCATCTGAGGTCAATATGTAATTGAAACATAGGGTGGGATGCCGGGTCTTGAGGAAATTCAGGCCATGTCGATGCTACTGCTGAGTGAAGGCAACAGTATTGAAGCTTCTGGAGTGGGGTGTCCCCCACATGTTCCTTGATTCTGTCCCAGGTTACAAATATCCCTCCATGGAATAGGTCTCCCAGGTTCAGTATACCCACCCTAAGCCAATGTGCTGCCAGTAATTTATCCCTCGATGGTCCAAGAAAAGACGCATCCCACTGTGGCATGGCCCGACTGTATAACACAGTGTTCCTGAGTAGTTGGAGTAGCCTGGACCAGGTCTATACCCTTTTTAATGTCCTTACCCGTACCTCCACCTGAAGGTCAGCATGCGCTCATCGATCTCAGGGGTCTCGGCTACCCCCTCTGGCACTGTGGGTCTGGGGAATTCCGCCCTCATCTTATTCCTGCCCTCCTTACTCATAGGTGCCCTCAGCCTTCTCTTCAGATAAGCTGAAATGTTGTCCAGTGGATCCCACTCAGATGACCTTTGGTGAATCAAAGTATTGGGGTCGGATTCGTCACCTTGAGCCCCGTCGTCCTCAGGCTTATTCTTTTTGTCTCTGTGCCTTCTGGCACCTCTAGATAACGAGTCTTGCGACTCCTGAGAGCTCTTGCCTTCTGATTCCTAGCTGCTTAGACAGCTTATCTTTGTGGAATCCTCTGAGCAATCCGGCCCATAGCCATACATGCCAACATTTCAACCCACCTGTGCGGGAGATTACGTCCGAAAAATCGGGAAACAAAGATGTTCCCATAGGAATGTATTGGGCAAAGATTTCTTTTAGGTGGGAGAACGTGAAAAATAGCAATATTTTTCACTGAAAAATCGGGAGTCTCCCGCCTAAATCGGGAGGGTTGGCATGTATGCATAGCTGGCCCTGGAAAAAAATGAAATTGCTGCCATTTGACATTTAAAACTGCAGGCGTACCCGGGGGGTCCGGGTGCTACATGCCCTGCAGGTCTTTTTTCTTCCCCCTTTGCCTCTGCGTGCCTCTCTCCTCAACTCTGTCATTCCCTGAGAGAAGGCTACATACAAGGTCTTCCATGATGCCTCTGCCCTTGTGCAGTGAGCCCCAACCGGCACGCACTGCCCTCTGGACAGCCTGACTCATCCTTATGCCACTGACATGAGGGCCTTCGGAGTCCTCATCTGAGTACTCTGTACTCATGTCTCCTTACTGTGCTGGTCGCTTACTTTTTAGCAGTTTGTTTAGGATGCCACGTCAGCCTTCTTTTAATTTGTTGCTAGGCAGGTCAGATAGCTTGATCTCCACAGTTTTCCTTGGGACTGACCCCGCCTGTCAGGAGCTGCTCCCAAGGCCTGTGCCCTGGGAGTTGGCCTGGGACTGTGCCTGTGTCAAGCACACAACATTGTGCAGGCTCTGTCAGTTAGCCTGCGGTGTGCCCCTGCCACCAGCAGGTGGCATTCGCTGATCAGGAGTCTCTGCTTTCCGAGCATCCGAATAAAGATTCCTATGGAGCCGTGTGCTCCGATCTAGCTTGTAAAGTTATGCCAATATCCTCTGAAAAGAAAATTCACTGACTGTCGCAATCTGTCCTCACTGAAGTATGCTCTGGCGCCGGAACCTCTCAGGGTCCCGTCGCGCAGAGTGCGCACTTCCGTGAGGCACTGCCCCCTGCCGTCCCAGTAGAACACCGGAGCTCCTTGAGATCCGCTGTGTTCTTTTCCCTGCACTGCAGATCTGTTCCGCCCGCTCTTTCGCGCACGCTGTTCAAAGTCTACACATGTTCAAACCATTTAGAACGAATCTCAAGTTTCATTCCCACGAATATAAATAAAGCCAAGTTTCACTTATCTGGGCTGCTCGAGCAGCAAAGAAAGAGGAAGAACGAAGGAGGACAGAAGTGGGTATATGGGACTATGAGAAGTGCATACTTGCCAACCCTACCAACTTGGGCTCTAGGCTACTGCTTATTACATAGTCCTACCGCCTACAGATTTGAGTGTGCATTCCTACTGATTTCCAGGCCTGCCTACCTCAGGCCCAATCAGCCCAGCATGAGCAGCACTGCATCCCCAGCATCCAGAAGGTGGCCCTGTTAAATGGCCCATTAATTTGATGGATGCATGCCTGACCAAAGATGATAAAACAGACACTCTGCCCAGTGCCTGGGTGCTGTGGGGCCCATGCAAGTGTTGTTGCTTTAAGGCCCTCCTTCACTGCTACCTACCCATTACTGTATGTAAAGTACAGACACCAGTGAAATTGTAAAACACATTTTATTGTGCAATGGAAAATTGTGAAGGGTAAAATATGGACATTTTTTCTTTTTTTCTTTTTTTTCTTTTATTAAGCATTTAGTGTAAACAAATACACACTTTTTGCTTTTCCTTTTCCTTTCCCCCTTTCATAAGCCAAGCAATCAACTCTTTTAATTTTATAATTTTCTAAGTATCATTCCCATGACACTTTTGTCGCTGCGATATACAAATTGCTAGTTCCATCAAGACCTGGTATATGCTTGGCTATAAGAGGATGTAGTGCCCTTTTCAGCTCATTTTTCCTTTTTCTATTTGTCGACCATCCCTGTGAGTTTTTTTAGCATCATGTCCAGGAACATCCCTAGGGCTCTGATTGTCTTTTGATTTGGGTCGTCGTATAATGCTTCCCACCATAAATCCGAGTCCAAGCCACATGTGGGAGTTAAAATTTTGTGCAAGACGTTTGTTCTTTCTGATTCCAATTTCTTGCAAATCATTATTAAATGTCGCAAGGATTCTTCTTTTTGATTGCATAGGCGGCATATGTTATCGCTTGTCAAGCCATATTTCATTAGGTTTTGCTTTGTTCTCAGGAAGTTAAGTCTGAAGCTTTGGATTAAGTGCCTGTATTTTGGGTTCACACTTTTCCTTAGATATTTTGGCAAATTCCTAGAACTGGTAGTTACTTTGTTTGACAGTGTTAGATGCAGCACGAGCTGCTTCTGATTGAGACCAGTCCACTGACATAAGTAATGTTTTGATTCGAATCGGGTGATTTTGCAAGGCGTCTGTGCTCACACATAGCTGTTCTAGGATGTCAGTGCATTTCTTTCTCCACATCATTAAGGGCCAGAAAGGTAATTTTTCATTTTCTGCTTTCATGATCTCATATTGTGGAGGACAGGCACAGACCTCTACTTTCCTGTAGGTGGAACACATTTCTTTTAAAAAAAATGTATTTAGCATTTGGTTTTACATTTGAATACCTTAAGCTTATTAACGAATGACAACATAAAAACAAACAAACACTTTCAATTTAGGAAGCAAGAAAAGCAATAAAAGAAGGAAAAAAAGGAAGAAAAGAAACAAAAAAGAAAAAGTGTGGAAAATGGAAGAATGAGAATTCTATACAATTTGAAAGTATAACCTTAGTTTGAAAAGAAAAAAGTATCATCTGATCCATTGATAAAGTCAAGATCAGGAGTCTGCATGCAATATTTCTTTCAGAAATCCTAAGACAGCGACAGTCATAGTAATGCTTTCCCCGTACAGGATGGATGCCCACCATTCGTCAGCCGTTCTAGTTGTAAATTTCTTACTAGAATTACCCATCCATCTTTTTCTCTGAGAGTTCAAACCGGGGCAAGACATGATTAGGTGCTGTAGGGTTTCTCTTTAACCTTCACACCATCGACATGCGTAAACTCTCTATTCATTTGGTTTTCTTGCTTCCAGTACTTCCTTAGTAGACATTAAGTTCATCCTCAGTCTCATAAACTCCCTTCTACGAATGCTGCAGGGGAATTTGTTCAGGTACTCCTGAGGATTTCCTCGTGCCCTGTAGTTAGGGTCTTTCTGACCATATAACTTTAAAGATCTAACGTTCTCTCTGATATAAATCCAGTCCAAATCCAGCTGTTTGTTTTTTTTTTACTTTGACTGGGTTTGTCGTTAGAGTTTCTTCTGAGATGTTCAATTCTTCAAGGATGGCGAGACAGGAGTTTTTCCAGATATTTAGCCTATGGTCCGATTCTTGCTGGAGAGCATGATTCAAAACCCTAAGTCCTCCCTCTCGACTGTTCAGGAGACATTTACAGAAGAAGGCCAGAGTTTTCCATTGAACTATTGACCATAAAGTATTTAGGCCAACTTCTTCTTTTATTAAGTCAATGGGAGTACTAGCAGGAAGAACCAACACCTGTCTCCACGTGATGATAGGCACGACTTTCATGGTATAAATGTCAATGACTGGTTGAAGTGTGAACTGACAGAATCTTCTCACAATTATTTTGGCCTGGGAAGTAAGATTTCTCATTTTTAGTCTTAGTCTGTTCTCCTGGGGGGCCTCCACTGCACAGTTGCTGGTACAAATGCCCAAATACACAAGGCTTGGTACTTCTACGATGTGTTCATCTTTAAGGAACCATGCTTGTTTCCCAGATGGTTTATGCGCGTTCTCCCCCGAATATTTCAAGATTTTAGTTTTTGCAACATTGACTTTTAGGCTGTTGTCCTCCAAATATCTCTCTAGAGCATCCAACTGCCTCTGCAGGCCGATCATAGTTTGGTCAAGCAAGATCAGGTCGTCTCCAT
Organism: Ambystoma mexicanum; assembly: GCF_040938575.1. Lineage (NCBI taxonomy): Eukaryota > Metazoa > Chordata > Amphibia > Caudata > Ambystomatidae > Ambystoma > Ambystoma mexicanum. The sequence continues at coordinate 738,698,053 of NC_090926.1, forward strand.
TAAGCAGACGACCCACTGCAGTCCAAGCCAGTCTAGGTGGAAACATTCTCATCTTCTGGAAGACTAATGGTATGTCTGAAATAAATTGATTGAAAGGCATAGGGGCTAATCTACAGCCTTGTTTTACTCCCTTTGATGTTGCTATTGGTTTGTTAAGCGTTCCTTTTTTATCCAATTTAACACACATTGTGGTATTAGTGTGCAGGACAATCAATGCTTCTCGCAAGTGTTCGGGAAATTTCATTTTTTTTTTAGCTTTGACCATAATATAGATCACTCAATTACGTCAAACGCTTTTGCAAGATCGACTGATGCCATATAGACCTTTTTCTTGGGTTTCACTTTCACTTCCTTAATGAGATTTACCAAAAAGAGATTTAAGGCAGTTCCTATCCCAGGCCTGCTTGCCACTCATCAAATTGACCATTGTTCATCCTCCAAGAATCTAAAGCCCTCAGGATCAAGGCACCAAAGTACTTGCCCATAACGTCAAGAAGGGCGATAGGCCTATAATTCGATGGGTCGGGGAATGTACTGTTATTTGTAAACAGTTTTTAGTGATATTCGCACGAGTCGGACTAGATTATATAAATAAAATACTGGCTCAATTGTGCTAAACTCACTGTTCATATTTATAATGGACTAGAAATTGTAGAAATTGTATAATTGCGTTTTAGTATGTTTGTTTTTATTGATGAAATATTTGTTATATTTGAGTGAGTTGATGAATTGTTTGAGTATGAATATAGTATGGTTGGAGTGTGGTTTGTTGTGGTTTTAGATGGGAACGATGTATCTAGTCAGTCCAATTATGAATTTGATGGATTGATTAACAAATTTATTGATACTCATATCATTATATGTTTTTATAATTATGAAAGCAGTTTTTTATAATGATTTGATCCATATATGTTAATAGAAAATATTGAATTGTGTTGGAGCGTCTACTGGATCAAATTAAATTTGTTTCTTCTCAGTATTTGGTTGTTTGAAAGACGCGTCTCTCCACAGATGTTTGTTGCACTGTGAAGTTATTATGATTATGACTATGTAGACAGGTGTACTACACTGGGACTCACCACATAAACACAACGGTACTCTGACCTTCTATGTTAATTTCTTCTATAATTCGATGGTTTAGACCTATTGCCCCTCTTGAATGTGGGCACAACGATCGAAGTGCTCCAAGAGGGAGAAATCTTCTTGGTTTTCTTTATTTTAGTGAACAAGCTGTGCATAACCTCAGTCCATCCATCTGGGTCCTTTCTAAGCTTGTGGTTAGACAGGCTGTCAGGCCCTGGAGCCCTTGAATTACTGGCTGATACAATCAAATCCTTGATTTCGGCTTTATCCGTCGAGAATGACCATGGAATATTAGATAACAAAGCCGAGGCCCTGTGGCATAATCAGATTTAAACAGAGTCTCAAAATGCTTCTTCCATATGGCTGGAGATACTCCATTTAGCATTAAGGAATTTTGTGGAGCGTTCAAGTTGTTTAAAATCTTCCATATTCCAGTGGTGTTTTTTTCGTAACGATTAAGCTTAGCATTTTTTGGGCATCTCTTTGGAGTAAAAGCCATTTCTGGTTCTTTGGCCTTTTGTATGTTGTTGTTTCAGTTTCTTAATAATTTTTGGGTCCCAGCATTCCCCCCTGGCTTTAGTCAAAATCACGTTCAGGGCTTTTTTTTACTCCTGATATCAATATCAAATACGTGCTTTTTCTTAAAGGCACGCCCAGGTGAGGCCCTGGGGGTCTCCTTATAAATCTCCAGGGCACCATTCTCTTCAGCACCAGACACAACTTCTTTATCAATTGCAATTCGGTTGCGCCCCGGTGGGATGTATACAGCAGGCTCTGTTGGACAGTTCAGGAAGGGCCAAATACCAATGGTCCTAGTCAAGATCTTGTGGTCACTGCTCTCCGATGACCTCACCATAAGATCTGTCAAATTCCCCAGCAATTTTTCAGAGGCAAACATGTAGTCAAGGATGGGTTTTACAGCACCCTGTTTCCAGGTAGGTTTTGCCGGGATGTCCCCTGGGATATGGCTGTTTGCCATGTGTATATTTCTTTCATTCATCTCATCTCTCCAGGTGAATCCTGTAACAATTTGTGAGGTAGTATTCAATGGACGATTGGATATGATTTTGACATTCTCGTCAAAGCAGTGAATGTTGAGGTCACCACAGATTAGGGTTTCAAAATTCAGTGTAACTTCCCTAGCACTATCCATGGTGTCTAATACAGCCTGGACAAATTCTTCGTCCCTAATCCCAGCTGGATTCCAGTATAAATTGATTACCAGAATGTTCTTCAACTGGTTATGTTCTTTTAAACCTGTAGAGATGAGAAGAGCTAAGATCCAGGGTCGAGGATGAAATTCTTTGTTCATTTTACATTTGATGTCATTTTTAAGGGCAATTAAGAGACCCACCTTCGGGCGACCCTTGTTCCCCTTCACTGCAGGATTTACATATATCTCATATCCATCAAGTAATGGGGCTTCAGACATCCAAGTCTCTTGGAGACATATTATTTCATATTCATTGAATTTCAAGTCTCCTAAATGGAACAAGTGAATAAAGCCCCGAGTGTTCCAGGAGGCAACAGAGACGTGAGCATCTTGACTGGTCTTTTGAGCTGCATCTCTATGTGTCGGAAGCTATGAAGACATATTTCCACCATCCGGAGTCTCCGCCAGCCATGACCAATCATCATTTAGTTCATGTCTGTGTACGTCCGTGCGGGTCCTCCCTTTTATCACTTGGTTCTTAATCCTGTTTACCAGGTGGATAATGCTTTCCAGATGACGTGTACGTGTAATGAATGTAGGCCTAGTTCATGACACACGACTCCAATAGGCAGAGTATTTGGCAGTCTTAAAATTCTCCGCCAGAATCTTCCATCGAGTTTATCCCATGTCTCCATAGGATTCTCAGGCCGGTATCACCAACGTACGTTATTGATGGTACTACCTTTAGATTGTAGAAATCCAAAAGTGGTTGGATCGAAAATTTACCATATTTTTTCTTGAGGATTAGGGATTTATTTAATTTATTTATTTATTAAATTTATTACTCGCCCAGACCCACGGGTATCACGGCGAGATTAAAGACATGTTATCACTTATTTTACAGTGTTATAGTTACATTCAAGTGTTCATACAGGACATTTTTTTTTATACAGAGGAGCGGTTACATTCAAACAATAGCTTACTTATACTACATTACAGTCAGTCAAAGGGGTGGGAATGGGATTAGCAATGGTTGTTTAATATTTATTGAATAACCAGGTTTTCAACGCTTTTTTAAAACCTGATAAGGTAACCTCGTTTTTAATACTAAGAGGTAGTGCGTTCCAATGCAACGGGGCTAGTACTTTGAAACTGCTTCCTCCTGCTCTGCTATATTTGTATTGTGGTACTTCCAAGAGGGCCAGGTTGTTCGATCTGAGTGACCTACAGGAGATTTTTTTCTTGATGGTCTTGTTGAGATAGATGGGCGCTTTGTTTGAGATGTATTTAAAGACTACACTAAGTGTTTTGAAGATAATTCTTGCTTCAATTGGCAGCCAGTGGTTTTCTCTCCTGATGTTGGATATATGATCGGATTTCTTTATACCTAGAGCCGCTCTAAGAGCTTTGTTCTGAAGTAATTGAATTTTATTTATGTTAGATTTGGACGTTCCTAGAAATAGGATGTTGCAATAGTCCAGTTTTGTTAAAATCAGCGCCCTAGCCAATGTAATGCAGTTTGTGGGCGTAAGGAATTGGTGGCTGAGAGCAATAAGTTTAGCTGTGCAAGCTGTAGAAGAGGAGAGGGCTGATATTTGTTTATGCATAGTGAGGTTGGCATCAATGTACACCTGTTACGACTTAGCAGGTGGGACGAACACTCGTGAGGTGGCTTGGTTAACAAAAGAGACTTTATTTAAATCAAATCCAACCATAAAGAAGAAGATAGATCCCCTTTTGGTGATAAGGGTTTCAGTAGGTAGCTGTTATATGTGGCAATGTCGGACTATCTTGTTCATTGTTTTCGAGTGACATCTATACCAGCTGGCATTAGAAGAAATGACCGTCTTTTTGCCCTTCCAAACCTCTCAGTTCTTTTACTCTCCTCAACGGGAAGGGGAGTTTTAAGTTCTTTAAGTCAGTGAAGTTATTACTTCCAGATAGGAGCTTAGCTCCTTACACTCTTTACATAAGCAGTGGAACTTCTCCCTTAAGAGATACGAGTGAATTGTTCTTTCACTTGGATGTTTCACACGTATTGCGGGATACCTTTTTGAGGAATCTAGCCTCCACAACGTAGTTCAGTTCCTAAAGGCAAAGTTCCTCAATCGGCCTCCGGGCCAAGTAACTCCTCGCACTCACTCGCTGTGCTTTCACTTACTTGCTGACTTCCCTGTGAAACGACGAGGCTTACAGTCCATTTCAGACGCGTTCCTGTTCATCCGTTCACCCTGCCGCTTCGATGCTTCATCTCTCTCTCTCTCCTGCTGTCCTACGCTGCAAACCTTGGTCGATCAGGACTCCGTCTCCGGCACAACAGCTGTCTTCGTATGCGGCACGTCAGCTTTCTTCTTACGCGTAACGACGCGTATCCTCAGGACTTCCCCAGATAACCACTCGTCACCGGGACTTCGGTGCCAGATTCCTCCCTCACGACGGTGGGAGCTAGTAGGAACAACTGTTTCCCCTCTCAGCACTCGCACAGGCCACCGTCAGTTGGCTCAGACGTTTGCAACCTTTTTTCTCTTGTGACACGAATTCCGTGTCTTTCCAAATTGCAGTACAGCCAACGGGCTGTACCCTTTAACTCGAGTGGCACAACGGGTGCTAATCAAACTTGTCTCTTCAATATTTTCGCAGGATACCTCTCAATACGCCCATTCATACGATGGGCCCTCTTCCTCCAACACCGGCTCCTATTCAAAACACAACATACCCAAAGCCAGTATTAGAAAAAAACACCTTTTCTCCCTCCCTTCATTCTTTTGGCTTGAAACTCCTGTCAGTCATACTCATTCACTCCCCCATTGATGACATCATCCTCTTGTCCTATGTTTGCTGTGATGCAGGGCCACACCAGAGCTTCCAAGGGTCAGATCCTTCACTTCATCACAACACCCCAAGAGTTTTTACCTGTTTGAGTACTGAGATCTGGGTGCCGTCGATGTTGATATGTGTGTAGTCAGGGTGGAGGGCACTTAATCTTTTTTGGGAGCCCACGATGAGAACCTCCCTTTTCTCGTCATTGAGGCAGAGCCTGTTTAGGGCCATCCAATTTAGAATTATAGCATATACTCTGTTGATGGTATATGTGTCATGGGTGTAATCCCCTGTAATGGGGATGAGGATCTGGGTGTCATCTGCGAAGTTTGTGTAGATGACACCCATATCGTCATGTGCTGAGAATAGGAGTTTAGTATATGCATTATAAAGGGTGGGGGAGAGGCAGGATACCTGGGGGACTCCTATGGGAACTGCAATAGGGTCAGTTGCATATTTCCCGATGGCAACTCTGGAAGTGCGGTCCGCTAAAAAAGATTTGATCCAGAGGGTGGCGTTATTTGAAATATTAAAGTCTTTTTTTAGTGTATTGCATAGTTTGTCATGGTCAACCAAGTCAAATGCTGCTGATAGGTCTAGCAGCAATAGGGTAGCTAATTTTCCTGAGTCTCTGATGGTATCTAGTTGAATTTTCAGGTCCAAGAGGGCCATCTGAGTACTATGGTTGGGCCTAAAACCGGATTGTCTAGCTCCTAGTAGGTTATTTTGTTCAAGGTGGGTTTGTAGTTGATTGTAAGCTATCTTGTCAATGATTTTTAGTAAGAATGGGACTGTAGTTATGGGGCGGTAATTTGTAGGGGCTAGTGGATCCAATGTCGTTTTTTTCAGTAGTGGGGTGACCCACGCCTCTTTGATGCTGACTGGGACCAGATTGGAATTGAACGAGGCGTTCACAAAATTAGTGATTATCGGCGTAAGAGTGGGGGCGCATAGTTTAACTAGGTGTACTGGGACGTTATCTCCTTTCCAGTTAGATGCTTTAAGTTTGGTTATGGTATTTTGTACTATCTCGTGGGAGACTGGGGTGAAATTGAAGGGAGGAGTAGAGCCTTCTATGTGATTGGTGATTTGGTTGGACGTGATGTATTTGTCAGACAGGAGATTTCTTTTGGTGATAATTTTGTTTTGTAGTAGTTTAATTTTTGTAGCAAGAGCATCTTGGATGGTGGTGCACCATTCTTTGCTTGGTTGGACCGGGTTAATAATAGGGATTGGATTATCCAATTCCTTGAGTATAGTGAATAGCTCTTTACTATCAGAGGAGGCACTTGTAATTCTGATATTAATGGCATCTGCTTTGTGGGTGATGATGGCTGCTTTGTATGTTTTATTTGCGGTTTTGAATGCTTCTATAGCTTCTGGTGAGCGGGTTTTGTTTAGCCAGTGTTTAAGCGATCGTTTGATCCGTCTAAGAGAGACTAGTTCCTCGTTAAACCAGAATGAGGATTTTTTGTCATTGCGTTTGGTTTTGTTAACACAAGGTGCTAGGGTATCAATTGTGGTAGTAAGGCTTTCATGATAAATGTCAGCCAGGGTGCAGGGGTTCTCAATATTGATACTTTTGTCATTAAGGGTGCTCGCTAACAGCGGGTTGAGGCTTTCTGCTGAGAGTTTACGGATGTTTCTAGTTACGTAGGATTCTGCTATGATGAGTTTAGGTGGGTCTGGTTCATTGCACATGATGGAGAAATGTATACTATGATGGTCTGACCAGGGTACTATATCAATGGAGTCTATGGATACTATAGTTGATCCATTTTAAGTTGTAAGTGTTGGATCCAGGTTTTGTCTCTCCAGTCATCGCTGATGATGCTTCCTAGGTATTTTGTGCTCTTAGTTATTGGAATTGGTTGATTTTGAAGACACCATTTGAACGTTTTGTTTTATTTTTGCTTGGGTTTTCTAAATTATTAAGATTTCTGATTTTGTTGCATTTATTTTTTGTTTGTTCTCTTTCACAAACATTTGTAGTGCGTTTTTTTCGCAGTAGACCAATGGCGGTCATGTCTAGAAGAATAATGTCATCTGAATGTAGCAGGTGACCTATAAGATTCCCTCCTAAGCGAGGAGAGCACGATCTCAATGGAAATGTACATGGAATGATATAAAACATGTTTAATGTTCTGGGCATCGAGTGCTTTACAGTGTATGTGCAATTATTTAACTGTAAACCATTAGCTGGTTTAAATGGAAACACTTTGCCCTGTGAGAGAAATACATTAAACACTATTTTAAATAACTACAAATCACTGTGTTGACCATTTGCCATTGAATGGCTGCCCCTTGTTGTAATACCATAAGCCCACCAATATAGTTAACAGAGCAGAGTGTCCCTGAAATAAGGGGGCTGTTGCTCCTTAGCTGTTTGTTCCCCATTAGTCAGACCTACTCTAGACCTGTTCCTGGGCCTCTTGCACGTTCCCCACTCATGAGAGAAGTGTCTCTCTGGTACTGTGCTTGTAGCTCGGTGCACAAATAGAAGTAAAACTAAAGAACGGATCCAGGAAGGCAGGAACAAAAAGCGCATGTGTCAAGGGCAGGGACGGCATTGGGACCTTTCAATCTTTTCAGTTCAAAGGGGCCCTTCGCCTCACGGAGGCACCCAGCAACTGCCCCAAGTTTGTTGCCCGTTAGCAGCCTTGTAACACAGCAATCTATTTCTTACTTTTGTTCTGGAGCTTGCCTTACAATCTGCATTTGTGGGAGCCCTTGCAGCGTCACTTCTCCTGGGGTATACAGAAGTGTTACCACCTAGTTGCCTTTTCACACTGCTTCCTCTACAGCAGGCACTTGCTAACATGGAAGGATGTATAGCTTTGCAGTGGATATTTCCTGTTTCAGCTCCCTGCTGGCTGGCCATCTCCTGATAATCAGTGGATGTTATCCCCCAGAGGTGATATGATATGATATGGCATTTATAACGTGCCTATACTCAAGTGTTTTAACGTGCGACGAGGCAAGGGAGGGGGAACAAAGGTAAGACAGAGACAACGATCTTACTAGGCCAGGTGACATTGAGATCGCGCAAGTGAGGGGGAAGGCGAAAGTGCAGGGGGAAGGGGATAAAATTGATGTGACATCATTTCCTCTGAAGTCATCATTATGCTAATTGCTATTTTTTAAACTTTAAGATTCCTACAGATTTTTGTCACAGAATGTTGGCATGTATGGAAGTGATTTGACAGTTTGAGGATCATGTGGAAAGTTAAACCAATTATTTGCGAACTTCTAAAACACTTGATTCATGGAAGTTGTAGTTCTTTAACAGTTTATGTTGAAAGTTTATTTTGAAAGTTATGTCAATTGGTATTTGGCTGCTCCAGAAGTAAAGAGTTGAGTTGAGCATAATCCGAGCCTCTGGGTCTCGACATAAAATATTCTCTCTGGTTTTGAGAACTGATCTTTCAGTCTTTTAGTTATTAATTTCCAAGGTTCTATCTTTCATGGTTTTTTTTCTATTGCTTGCACGATGACTAGCAATATCTGTCTTTTATTTCCATTCTTCCGTCTGGGGGTGTGTCCACCGTGGGTGTGTCCATTATTGTCCTTCTTTCATTTTAATAACCCATAGCAACAAGCATCCTCTGTCTCATAACAACGGCACCACGGGGTGTGACGTCATCTCGCCGACTGCGTGACGCGCCCCTCCCTTGGTAACCGGCGTTTTCGCTCAGGCGGCTCCCTCTGTTCTCCTCAGGACCAAGATGGCGGACGGGGCCGAGAGTGCGGCAGGCCCGGGCCCGATCGCTGCTGCGCTACCGACTGCACCACCTGGTGGCTCGTCTTCTCCATCGCCCTGTTCACCGCCGCCTGCCGAACCCACGCTGCAGAGGCTTTTCTTCTCCCACGACCTTGTATCTGGTCGGGTTCGTGGTGCTCTGCGCTTTGGGTTAGTGCGACTCATTCACGGCGAGGAGTCGGATGACGAGGATGAGGAAGAGCACGGCAGCTCGGCTTCAGAGGAGGGCTCTGTGCGTCCCTTGCGCAGGGGCTTCGTACGGGTTCAGTGGTACCCTGAGGGCAATAAACAAGCAATCAAGGAGAGCCGGGTAAGTGGAAGAAGAGGTTGAGAGAGTTTGACAGGTCTATAGAGCGCTGGGAAAAGGAGTCCACCAGAAAGTACCTAAATGATGTGGAGCAAAGCAAGTGGGTTGCAAAAAGGGGTATAAGGAATCCGGTTAAGGCTGCAGCGTAGGTGTCAATCAGTATACATTATTTAGACAAAATAATTAGATTAAAGAAAATGGGCAAGAGGAGCTGGCTCCTGCCAGCAATCGGGCTAAGCGATAGGGAGTGGGTGAGTTGAACCTCTGATTGGGGACAGGCCTAAAACATAGGGAGGGAATCTTCTGAAAAGCTATGGGGAGCTAGGTTGCCAATAAACATTGTCTTTGTACATGTTTAAAAAATAAGGAGTTGGAGTGCTGATAAGTGGGTATTAGTATACCAAGCCTAAGTGTAGGACAGAGCATTGCAGGCCAAAGGGATTCTGGTACTACTATTGGGTACTAGAGTGCAGTTGTGTAGCGCTGAGAGGTAGGTATTCAGTGACATTAAACTGAAAAGCCCAAATGGGCGAAAGGGGAGCTCTGAACGCTGATATTGTAATAGGTAAAGATGAGATATTAAATATCCCGACTAAAACGATCTTGTGCTCCAGGCCCGAATGGCCTGGTGGAGGTAGTCATAAAAAAAATCCCAGAGATTGGGGAACCTTACTGCAGATTATGTATAGAAAGGTGATGGTTAAGGATATAATACAAGATCCCGTCGAAGAGCGTTTTTGGTCCCGGTCTTTAAAAAACAACTACAGGCTCCTAGTGATGCTCAATGTTAACAGTTAAGCTTAATTTCTACTCGATAAGTGCAGAGGTGGCTAGATGTACATATTTGTTGGATACATTCCAAGCAAGGCTTAGGCCTGGTTCAGGTGTTGTCCACAATTTAAGACTAATGTACAAACTGATATAACATAACATGTCACCAAGAGTGGTAATCCTGGTCTGTATGTGGTTCTGGTCGATTTTCGGACTGCTTTTGACTCTGTAGATCGTGCGCAATTATGGACCAAGATGGAGTACCTGGGCTGCCATATGAACATCTTAAGGGCTATAAGAAAGTTGCATGAGGAGGGCACCGCTAGACAGCAGGGTATCAGTCAGGTTGCTGACTAAAATCAATAAGGGCGTCGGGCAGGGCTCTGTGCGACCTCCCCTGTATTTCAGCAGTTGCCTGTCTGATCTGCCCATTATCCTGAAGCAGATCGATAACTACTTCCAAGCTAGGATATACAAAAAATCCGATGGCTGTCGTATGTAGTTGACCTAGTTATCCTTGACCACACCTTTGCTGGAGTTAAGGGTGCTGGAAGAACTGTATAAATCTGCAGACGAGAATGGATTAAGTCAGTTTTGACAAAATAAATATAATATACTTTTCAAATCGGGAAGCCAAAATTGAGTGTCGATGGGAACACCATTGAGTACATCTCCATTTAGCTTGGCGTTGAGCTGTCAGATAGGGGTGAGAAGTCATTCCTGTCAAGCAAAGAAAGGCATTAATGTTTAACTTCCCTAATCTCCAAGTTCGTTACAGAAACATGAAGCTTTAGCCTTGCCTGCATCATGATGCTCTATAAACATTGCTTCTGTTCTGTGCTATGTTTGAAATGGCATGGAGGCGCTGGCTGTGAAGGGTCTGACCTGGTTTAAGGTTATCGAGGGCACATTTTGGAGGAGGATTTTTGGTATGGCTTTGCGTGTCCGTATGGAACTGCTACGATTAGAATTGGGTTTGATATCCCTCACAGCTATGGTGTTTAAGCAGAGATGTCTCCTATATATAAAATCTCAAACAAAACCCAAATGTCAACCATTGGAATTGCTGGGGAAGACATATAGTGAGGATAGGGATGATGACTGTACTAGGTTAGTGAAATCCACATTTGATCTGATAAATTGGAATTGAGAATTTCATTTCTTGAATAAAGCGTTCATCAGAAGAAAGAAAAATGGGATTAGGCGGCAAACTCCGATCACATGACACTGAAAACATACACTAATATAGCAGGGTAAACACATAATTTCAAGTTGCCCCAGAGCGATCAAATGCTATGCCCGGCTCCTGCACTGCGCAACTTTTTGTGACTGCGTACAAGCAGATTACCAGTGCTGACTGTTATTGGAGTTGAACGAGGCTTCCTGAAATTGGAACGTACATGTCATCTGTGTAATCTACTGACCATGGATGAGAAAGTAAGACCAGTATTGATAGAATGTAGGGAGAAGGGAGCTCTATATATGTCAGTCTTGGGACGCTTTGTAAATCGCTAGGACATCATCAAGGAAAACTGCTTCTGGCCCTACTGTTTACAATCGAAGACTAAAGCTCTCCAAATTGCGCTACATTGTGTTTGGAAACAAATCAAGACAAAGTTGAAAGCTAATGCGATGTCAGACTGTGCCTACTTTTGAAAGCTCCTTATTAGTGGTACAACGGTCACTAAATATTGTATACAGGTGTATGCATTTGTGGGAATCACAGATGAGAATCAAGACCCAGTAAGATACATTTGGAGAGGAATGTGTAGTCTTTTAGGCCATATTGGCCATGTTTTATGATCGTAAATCGTGGCGTACGTTTTAATGCTGAATTGCAATGAATTGTTTTATATTATATATTGTATAATTACAAGTTTTAATATATTCTAAACACAATTAATAAAAACAAAGGGAGTATGGTATTACCAGCATTTAGTGAAGTATAGCTGTGTGGAGTGGGTGAACTGTTTTGCTATGGCCAAAATAAATTGAGGGAGGATTAAGAGTTCTGTGAAAGTCTACAGCCTAGGCTGAATGATGCATACGTATTGGCGATTGAGAACTCATCTGCCTCTTCTTAAACCTGAGGTTATAGCTGTGACTAGTGTGGTAGAAGAGCAGTTGCAGATCTAGTCGTCGCTGATGGCAAAAGGCTAGTTTAGAAATTTGGATGGTGCTTAGTTAGGAGGTTGGGCCATGGGGTTTTGTGGGTTTAATAAATAACGCGCACAGTGTTATTCAAAATAGTACTACACCGTGCACTATATTTGTATAGCTGTGCATTAGCCACGTTTTCAGAGTCCATGTGAATGAGCACTATTAACCCCTATGCTTAGAGGCTGTTGGCAGTGCACAGAGTAGCATGATTCCTCAGTTGTGGTGTGTGTGTGGATTTTGATTGACTATACAGATCTGAAAGTCTTAATTTGGGAGTGTACTGATGCTTCCTTATGCAAACAAAGGTATGTGTGGTGACTTGTATGCCTGGCCTGTATGGGCTGTGTGCACGAGAGAAATGCTTAATGGAATATGGAATCTAGTGCTCTAGATTCCCGGAGTGACGGTTGGAGGGGACTTCAGAATGGGAGTGGATACCTGGTGGATTTGTATTCCCTGCTCTCCAGTTTAATCACTTAACTGCAACAATAAGCATTTCCCTTTGTACATGTCAGTGTGCTTGCTGCCTGTCTCTTCAGACACAAAGGACGCGACCAAATGCATACATTTTGGGATTGATGCCACTTATTTGCAGGCAAGCATTGACATCCCCTTATGCTAGCGCACCCAAGCTTCAGGGGTGTGGCAAGAAAGTCTGGCTTGTTTGGACTGGGGGGGGATCATGCTCTGTACCATCAGCGCAAGGGATTATGTCTCTCTGCACTGTAGGGTGTAGCACTTTCTTTGCATGCAGAATTTGGTGGTTCATACTATGCTTCATTGTGTAAATAAGCATTGCCTAAATAGGCCCCCGATAAATAGTTGTCGTGCGTAGGTTAGCCATTGTGCTGAGATAACAGAATGTAGGGATTTCGTTATTGTAGGCTGTAGAGACACAAAGGATTGTCTTTTGAAACTGCAGAGGGGCGTACCATGGATGTGCAGATACACTGATACTGTATTTTACCCTTCGGTATTTTGACAACCGCCCCCCCCCCTCGAAGCAATACCAGAGGACATCCAACTTGATGATGTTAATTTTCATGCATGGTTTTTCTAAAGGGTTGCTAAATTAGTTATGACTTATCTTGTTTGGCTAAAATTGAATGGTGGTTAAGTTCTTTCGTGCTATACAATGTTGCTTTTCTCCTTTGTGTTGACCGAGATTTTTTCTTTTAAAGATGGAAACAGTGTTGCATGTAGTTTCCGTCAAAGAAATCTCACTTCTGGGCGATTCTCAATTGATAGTGGGATTTTGAAAGGAAAGAACAAAATACTACTGTTTGTCACGTTACGACCTGTCAGCATAGATTAGTGTTTTCTATTGTCTTCTTTTTTGACGGTGTCATCTGGAATAACACTGTGTGGAAAAACAGGTGCTGGAAGTTACTGTTTCACTATCCACCAGAGACTTTTGTCTTCTCATACATCAATAAGTGCAACGTTTCTGGTGCCATAGAGAGGAACGTGAGGTTTGAATGTTTGTATAGGTGCAATATTGGCCCTCAGTTATTAATAAAATCAAGACTTTCTGACAAATTGACATCAACTGTTATGTATATCCACGTTCTCTGTAGGTCCATCACGGTAATCATGACTCTTGTTTAGAATGTATCTAGGAATCCGGATTCTCGCCTTCCCGACTGTCCTGAAATGAATGCCGACCATTTTACCACTAATAGAATGTGTGCTGAAATCCTGTCTCCACAGTTTAAGCAGTATGTATTACCCAAGCCCTTAACCCATTGATAATGTTTTGTGTGGGATGCTTGAGTGGATAACGCTTCTAGACCTTGAAGATCTGCATGAATACTATTTCAGTGTAGGCAATTTCATCTCCTTGTGCAGAAGCGTTGCCCAGTCTCTGATCTTCCACTTGAACATTTGAGCAAAATTCAATAGAAATGCTGCAAAGTTTGTAGGTCGTCTGTTATCACTATGTCCTGGCCAATCCGTGGAAGGCGGGGCACAACATTAACATTTGTTAGAATATTTGATAATACGAGACCATTTTACCCTTCAAAGCTGAACTGATGCCCAGTAAAGACAGTTTTTTCTAACTAATATTTCTTTTGAAATGACTGCTCATGCAGCCCTTTTTTGTAGTCATCCCAGTTATACAAATCTGTGCAACCGTTTACTGTTGTCACTCTATTCGCACATGCACTCTTTTGCTTACTGCAGTAGCTGCGTGCAGCATATGTTGAAGCATAAATGTGATGGTGAAACTTGTCAATGTGCTTGTTATACACTTTTTGTACACTAAGTGCTGAGCTTGAAGCGTAATTGCTAGTTTTTCTAATAACTTTTGTTTCACTGAATGCTGCAAGGCTCCTCTTGCTTTTTTGCATTTACTTTTGGGGTATTTTCCAGTTGGTGCAAGACAGATGGCCAGCACTAAGGGTGCAGACTCTCATCGCAAGGGCCTTTCGAGTTGCCCTTGTTCTGTAAGATCCTGCACTCAAAATCGTCATTATTCGTTTGTGTATGCATTTTTACCTTGTGATATATAAACATTTTCGTTTTAGTACCGTAATTTAATTTCTTCACTTGCTAATAAGTCTGGTCACCCGTTCTGTTCTTTCGAGTACATCCAGATTATGCTTTTGCATCAGTTATTTAATTGTAATATTTTGCTGTGGTGATAGAGCAACTCAGTTTCGTCCTACTCCAGAGTCCTCTTTCCTCCATACTTATGGAACCAGTGCTCCAGATAAGTGTTAGTTTGGGTGGTATTTTAGTCCGTATTTTTTAACTTGCGATTTGTTTTTCTTCTTCTTCAAAGGTGTACAACAGGAGTTTTCTCCTTAAGAGTAAAAAGCATGTCACATCCATTTGATGCATGCAGAAGTTAAAACTGTATGGAAATCATTTTGCGGCAGGGAACCACATTATGACTTAAAAGCTGGTTACTATTATAATTAATAGATGCTGCAGTGTTCAGTAGAAGAAACGCCCTCACAAATGGAACATATCAGAACGAACATGGGTAAATATTTCAAGTTGAAAACTACTAGTTGGCCTTAAAAATTCACTTGTTACCTTAATTCTACATGGAAAATGGCACACCCTTTTCTTACTCATCAGTCGATAATCACTAGCAAATAGCTAGTAGCTAGTAGCCAGTGCACAATATTTACCCAGATCATGAACTCAGTTTCCCTTGCATGCAACGAATAGGTACAGGATTAACATGTACTACTATTTCCTTTTAACTAAGATCTCCACAAGTAACGGCGCCTCGACGCCCAAGGGCTGTTTGTGCGCTATACAAATGTAAAAAATAAAAAATGCCATGGATCAACAGTATGATTACCATAAATAAATAGCTGTCACTAGAAGCTCTACTTACTAGAGAAGAAACTGTATGGAATGGAACAATGCAAGTACCCACACCAAGTACAGGTTAATGAAGGGCCTTGATAATCCAAGATACACTTGCATAGAACAGCATGATCTCAGTGGGACTATCACCTACATAAAAAAGGACGGTTAATTGCCTCTACAGTACAAACTTGTCACAGATTAAACTGATAGAGCATTGATGAGGACTAGTTCAAATATGAAAGCGAACTGCTTCTGGAATCAGAAAAACTCTACATAGTAGAAATTTGGTAAACCGTAATTGGAAGGAATTCAACCTTAAAACAAAACTTGTGTGCAATTTCCCAGCCACTCTACAGCTGGTTCACTTCCCATGCTGCAGAAGGGTATGTCAGTACTATGGTGTTAAACCCACGTTAAAAGGGCTGGAATGGGGGGCTAACTGCCTGGCAGCCCAAGTTATCAGCCCCAGTGAAACAAGGGCGGATAGTGAGGGCTGCAGGCTGTTCACCATACTTACCCTTAAGTCCATGTTCCAAGGGTTGGTATTAGCAGATCGGGTTGCTAAAGCTGTAACACTGGGTGCTAATACAAAAAATGTTTTTTCCTTCGTAGAACAGGATGGGCGTGGTGCCCCGTTGTATGAAGGAACCTTCTTTACAAAGATACCCGCCATGGAAAGGGAAGAGGGGCTCTTCTTCCCTTTCCATGGTGGCAGTTGTGGCTGTGAGCAGAGCGGATGGTGTAGCGGCGAGTGCTGCGGCAGCCTAAATAAGGTAAGTTTGGGGATTAGGGACTCATCCTGTATTAGCACCCTGGGGGGGGGAGGGGAATACCGGCCATCGGGCAGCATGGAATGTGACCTTTCACCCGCGATTCAAGCCCACGTTCCTAGCCACCCGATTGCCTGGCACCCCACGCCAGGGTGCTAATACAGTATAGGTCCCTCACCTTCATTCATCCCCTACAAAGGTCTGTACATTTTTGGTCTTTATGTATATTTACATTTTGAGCCTACACCAGCACTCGGATGACTCCTAGCAGAAACGTACAAACACTGCGCCAACAAAAATGTTGGTTATGCCTAAAACGGCGCCTTTGCACCATCCTAAAATCCTGAAGCCCATCACCGCGACTGGGGAGAGGGAATTGCGGGGTGTACCCCGCTCCCTTTAGTTTTAATGGTGGTTGCGTGGGTGTACCGTGCTTCCATTAGATGGTAGCGGGCAAAAAAATATACAAAAAAGGACCCTGCGGCGCCAGTTCAGACCCATGTCAGTGGGAGAGAACTGATGCTTTAGGGAAATGGAAGGGACACAGGGGTTTGCCACTGAAATAGATAAGCGGGGGGGATGCGGGAGACAGTGATCTGTGATCACTGTACTGGAGGTCGGCTTATTGAAAGTCGACATTATGGGAGGTGCAGTGTTCAAATTCCCTCCTAGCTGTGCCTTGAATGTAAACTGCTCCCATGACCTCTGTCTTCTGAATACTGTGCCACTAGTCAAATGTGAATTCCATACACATACCCAAAACATATCCCGACCAACCCGGATGGATTCACACCCCAATTTACCCTGTATGTTTAACTACTCGGGTTCATCTCCTTTCAGCAGCACATCAGCAAGAAGACTCTGTGTGGTACCAGATCATGCTGCTCGACAAGATTGAGCTCTCCTTCCCAGGACTTCTGGACCGTGATACTAGCCCTCATGATTGCACATATTGATGGGACTAAAGCTCTTCATCCTACTCTCTCCATGGTACACCTGTTATGCCTGTTTAGTAGCTTTTCACTTGAAATATGTATCCCTGCTAAGACAAATAGGATAGTCCGGTTTCTTTTTCTAATTGCACTACAATTTTGCTTTGTTAATATGGGATCTTTAGCCTATCTTCTATTGTTTCGCCCTTTGGTCTTTCTGCACATTTCTATGCTGATGACTCTCCGCTCTGTCTCTCTTTTTTCCGACACCCTTCACTCGACTAACCCTGTATCCCTGGCTATCCAATCTTGAATTAACTCTCATTGCCTACATCTGAATGCTTCCAAGACTGAAATCCTTTTCTTTTCTGCTTTCTTCTTCCACCCGGGTCTAGGTGTCCCTGATTCCTCTCTCTACTTACACTTCACCCTGCACGTTCGTATCGCTTCCAACTCTTTAGCATTCGTAAATCCTGTCCTTCTCTCACTTTTTATGCTGCAAAACTCCTTCCTTAGTTTTCTTTAACCGATTTTTATTATTGCTACTGTCTTCTTGTTGGTCTTCCTGCTTCTAATCTGTCCCCATTGTTCTGTTCTCAATTCTTCTATTCTCACTTTATGACAAATTAAGTCCTTGTGTCGCTATTATTCACGCCTTACACTCCCTCTGTTGGCCAGTTTTGGAATCTCGTCTTCTGTTTCTGTAATGTCTGTTTTGTTCCAAATGAAACACCCTTTTAATTTTTTGCCATTTCTTTCCTCAGGCGATATGTTATTATTATAATGTTTTTTTTTTTTTTTACTGGTTTAAAGCATGTGACATTCTAGTTAACTGTGAATAATGCACTTTTTCCACTTGTGCCCCTCATCCGTTCCATGCTATGGGATTTTTGATCCATTGGCTTTCTGTGGAGCAGCGTATTCAGTTCAAATTGTGATGTTTGGTGCATAAAGCTTTCTATAAATCTGGAGCAGAATTTCTTCAGGCAAAGTTCTCCATCTATAAACCTGCCAGGCCTCTCCACTCGCAAGCGTTGAAGACCATTCAGCCCTCGAAGACCAGGCTTGCGCGGGTGGGTGGCCGTGCCTTTTCAGTGGTGGGCACCGTCTATTTTCCGTACGCAGTATTGAGTTTCGCCAGGCACTGAAGACTTTACTTTTTTAGTTCTTTGCTGTTCTGGCTGACCTCTCCTCTTTAGCTCTAGTGCTAAGATGCCTTTGGGTTTACGCTGCACTCTATAAATACGATTAAGATAAGATCTTTCACTAACACTGAGGTAAATTGCAGGGCAACCTTTTTTATTTTTTTGTTGCTTTGCTTTTTTGAGAAGTATTCGTTTATGCATGCACTGGCATGCTTTCTGCGAGTGAACAGTGTTTTCTGAAGGTAGAATCTGTATTTTTGATCTCCATCATTTTGTATTTTGATTGATGTGCTAATGACATAATGGGCGTGTTACAATGAATTTTGGTCCTAAAAAAAGCTGTCGTTTTTGGCACAACAGCGGAACTGTAAGTTGACCTCATGCTTGCAACATTTTTTATTTTTTTGTGGCTATTACTATGTTGAAGTGGTGCTACTAATTGGATCGCTTGTTCTTGAGGAACTTGCCAGAAGGTCTTAGGGTGATTTCTGGCTACTGTTGCCATATTGATTTTTTTGTTGGTGCAGAGCTCTAATACACGTACACCCAGTCCCCTTTCCTCCATCCTTGTGGGCGCCCCCCACCCCCACACTCTCCTCCAACATGGGTCTCATAAGTACTGTAGTCTCTATGGTGAGCAACTTTACTTTACATTGGCCCAAACTGGGTCCACCACCTGAGGCATTGAGTACACTTTTGTGCGTAAAGCAAGGTGTATATATGGTACTGGTTACCTGGAGCCATTTGACATTGACCACTGCTTGGGCACCGGGTGCCAGGAGGGACCCTGAAAAAAAACCTGGTGTTGGTAAACAGCTGGTATTGATCTGGAATGTCTTAACGCCTGTGATGATGATGATGATCCTGCTGCTGCTGCTGCTGAAAGGTAGTAAGATCTTCTCCTTCGTTGCAATTGTTCCTGTTTTTTTCCATCAAACAGTCTTTGGTTTGTCCATATAAGTGGATGAAGGGGCATAGATGTTACTTCGGGCATTAAACGGGCCAAAATTAGGTAGTGTTCTGCGGGATTAAGAGAAGAGGCACATGGAGGGTTGAGAAACTGCACACGCCTTCTCAGGCCGGAGTCAACTGTCTGTACGCATTTTGGCCAAAGGTTATCTAGCACCTGCAGCCAGATCTGCAAAGCCTGTGGCCGCAGTTCCCATTTCTGCCAACGGGCACCATGCCATGGCCTTTAAAACACAGAAAAAAATCGTTAACTGTATCTTAAACGTTTTTGGGGGGATTTTTGAGCCACACCAGATGCTGTAAATAATTCCTTCACATTTGATTTATTTGTGCCACCCCTTCTGACAATCCCCTCATACCTCCAACTATGCAAATCTTCACCCCTTGCTCACATCGATTTTTAGAAACCATAGCCCGTTCCAATGCCAATTGGGCTCTTTTAATAGACCTTCGTTCTTTAGTCGGTAACTGAACAGTCTTTATCGATTGTTATGATTGCCGTTATTGACTGCCCTTTAAACTGCCCTTGAACCCTGCACAGGGCCAGGTGCACTAGACCTAGCACATCTGCTACTTCTACCTCACTTGGGAGAAACGCCCTAGGAATTCCAGAAGCATGGGGGTGGAGAGAGCAGATGTAGCAATATCCTATGGATCTTTCTCCCCACCTACCTCATATGGTTGCACCATATGTTATCTGCTGCAAAACCATGCATTTGTGGTGGGATCTAGATCATTATCCCCATGATCAAAAAGATCATTGTCAACGTTTATTTTTCCTCTTAATATTTTCTCCTAGGATTTCCTAAACCTAGACAATTTTAAAATGTAAAAGGTTCTGTATGTACTAGGGGTGTACCGAATAGTAAATGTACTATTCGGCCGAATACCAAATAGTACATTACTACTGGAAATGTGTCAGATATGCATAGCAAGCTAAAACTGTTGGCTTTGCCGAAGTGCAGGACATGCTTATAAATAGTTAAGGTAAGTTCCAGGGACTGCAGGGGGCGGAATGACTTATGCGTTTAATAAAATGCCTCTAAAACGTTCATTTTTGTGCTTTCAAATACAGATTATTGCTCTCATGCTTAAACTCAAGTTGTGCGCAAAATAAACACACTACCATAAACAGCTCCTTATCAGTTGTTGACTGTTGATACTGCGAGCGTTGCTGTCCTTGGTGCAAATGGTATGCTAACCCAATTATTAATAAACCTGTGCAAACCCATGCACCTGTGTGGGTTTATAAGCATACAATCATATAGACCTCCACACTGACACTTCATACGCAGGACAGCCGTGTATACTATTACAAACACTCAATAGTAACACTTTCCAGTGCTTGCAGAAGGTTTCTCCTTTAAGCAAACTCTTATGAACAAGGGCTTAAATTATCCAATGTATGGATGCACAATTTCAAGTATGAAACGTACAAACAGACCTTATCAACAAAATTTAACTCCTGCAGAAAAAGATCCATGAGCATCACAAGAACCTCTCCAAACATATCACCACAGTCTCTTCCAAAAGAACAAGGATGCTATAGACCAAACTCTCTTCTCATTTAGGGAGGTAACAGTCTGAAGTACTGGAGATCATGAAAAAAATCAAACCCTCCAATTGCAAAGGCGATGCCTGCCCAGCCAAGCTGGTCAAAGAATGTGCTGAATCATTAGCTCCATTCCTTAAAACATTAATTAATGCCTCTTTCAAATCTAACAGTTCCCACCTGTCTAAAAGAGGCCTGGGTTCGAACACTTCAAAAAATAAAAGCAAGAAACCCTCACTAGACCCTGAGAGAGCCAAAACTACAGATCCATCACCACCGTCCCTTTTCTGCTTAAAATCCGGGACAAAGTTGCCTATACCCAAATCCAGCAATTCCTGGAAGCAAACTGCATCCTAGGAAAGAGGCAATCAGGATTCCGGCCATGGGACAGAATCTGTCTGTCTTGATCTTAAGATACAACTCAGTGACATTATGGACAAAGGCAAGCCAGCACTTCTTCTATTGTTAGATCTCTCTGCGGCCTTTGATCTTGTCAACCATGACACCCTCTGTAATCAACTCAAAAATGCTTCCCGCTTCTCCCCTGAAGCAACAGCCTGGATTGCGTCTTTCCTCAAAGGAAGACTTATGAGGGTCTTCTCGGACACGGCTTGTGCACCCCCCCCCGCTACCATAAACTGTGGAGTCCCTCGGGGATCATTCACGGCACTCACATTATATAATAACTTCACCCTACCACTCTTCAATGACCTGGATGTTCGCTGCATAGCCTACCCCAACTATGCCGATGACACACAAGTCCTACTCCCCTTAACAGGCTCGTACGAACAAGACTTAGCTGCCCTAACTAGTTTTTACACAGCTATCCAAACATGGATGGCAGCTAATGGCCTTTACCTCATGGCGAAAAAACGGAGATCCTCTTGGTAGGCACCAAAGAGACACTGAATATACTCTCCCCACAGTATAGCACCTTCAACATTGATAACACAGCTATCGCTGTTTTACCTACAGTCAAAACCCAAGGGGTTTTCCTTGACTCTTCTGTCTGACAAGACAGGTCAATGCTTTTGTCTCCTCGGGTTCACACACCACAAAAATTATCAACGCTGTCAAGCCTTTCCTCTCAACCAAGAACTGCCTCGCCATTGCTAGAGCGACAGTCGGCGCCAAACTAGACTACTGTAATGCACTCTTCATGGGCACCGCCTCCAAAAACCTTCACAAGCTACAGGTCACACAAAACAACGCCCTCAGGGCAGCACTTCGCATCCCCAAAAGGGAACACATTTCTCAGGCAAGAAGAGACGCACATTGGCTACCAGTCAAAGGACGCATTATCTTTAAAACCTTGGCTATCACGCACAAGTGCCTTTGATGCAAGACCCCCCATATCTCTCTGAAAAGATCACCCCTTCACATCCTCCAGACCTATCATGATGCACCTCTCAAACCAGATCTACGTCCCACCCTTCAAAAGAGCTAAAGCAGGGGGCTCCAGCTTCCTATACCTAGCTCCCAAAATAATTCGAACGCCCTGCCCCCACCACTCAAATGATCATAGTTTTTCGCAAAACGCAAACTAAACTCTTCAGCTAAATATTAACAACTGTTTTCTGTTAAGTGTTGGACGCCCTATCCCGTTCCACTGTAACCAAGCAACTTGTGTTTTCATTGTTATCTGCATGTAAGAAAGTATTCTGTAACAGCGCCACAATGCCCAAGGGTTGTGGAGCGCTTTATAAATCCAAATAAATTGCTGCTGGCCTTGGAATCTGCGACTGCAGTTTGCACACAGGCCTTGGAAGCAGCTACCATTAGCAGCGGACATGCACTAACATGGATGTTCTCGCACACAGAAGCGGTGACTATTAGCGACACACACACGCACACACTGTTCGCATACATAGGCATACAGATATAAAGACATTCGGAGCTGTACATGCATAGCTAATGTTCTACATTGCATACAGGTGGCATCGACCCATTAGTGTTGGGTAAACTGGAGGGTGGTAGTATGAGGCCTTTAGGTGTTCCCCCCCCCCTGCACTTCCTCCCCCACGCTCTTTTGTCCTATAATGGCGGTCCTATAATGGCCGGGAGCCCCAGCCAGACCCCGACTGTGCATGCACCCATCCTGCATTCAGGGCGCAGACAGTCCAAGGGGGTGCCGGCGCGGCCATCAATGGCCCCTAATAGCACGGAAGCCCCCTTTTGTCATTAAAGCACCCCCCCCATCGAGACTCGTCAAGCCGAGACTGAAGGCATCACTTTTTGCAGCTAATTAAAGGTGAGTGAGTAATATCATTACAATGGTTATTTTATTTTTAATTGGGAGTGAAAACCCCAGGGGTAGAGACCGCGCTGGACCGAGACACCCTGCCACCCAGTCCCACCACACCTAAGCACTGCCCCCTCCATGGCTTGGCACTAGGGCCTGTGGCTATCTAAAAGGGGCAAGGGTTTTCAATCGGCCCCTCTCCTGCCCTTAAAACACAGTGGACACACCCGCCCCAAAAACATAGCGAGATGTATATGCATGTATGCGCTACTTTACTAAATGTACATCGCCACGCTCATTCCTTCCTGACACTTTGCATTTAGCGGAGGGACGGCAATAAAGCTTTCAGCCGACAGTCGCGTATAAAGAAGTGTTACGATGTTTTTTTTTTTATCAGCAGCCAAGCTATAGTTTTTGCCAACAAGATACATTGGTATGACATCTGAGTTAACATATGAAAGTGTGTTGTTTTTAATGCAATATATTTCGATGTAATGATAACAATATGTTAAGTGATCTTTATTTTCATTGGTTAGTTTGTATGCAGCAAAAAAAATACTGTCGCCACAGAACCAATGCATAACTGCACAGGGAGTGAATGTGTCGAGTAACAAATACAGGTTTGTGAAAATAATACTCCCATTATGCAACTCGATTTCAATTCCCATAAAACACATCCATAAAGTTTATACAAAAAAACATGCTATTACACACCATTAGTGAATTACCCCAAACAGACCAGTGTCGGGATCGGAGACATGGATACTCCAAACGGACTGCGACGGGCAGGGGGTCCGGTATACCGCAAAGAGACCCACAGGGCCTGCAAACTAGGTGTAGCTTCGAGTAAGCATTCCATTAGGTTTTCTGCCGAATACCTAATTTTCAGCTGGAATTCGGAGCCAAATTTCGGTACACCCCTAGTATGTACGCTGGTTGCCCTCCTCATCCCCTGACATGACACAAGGACCTAGAAAACCATCTTTCATTTTCACACAACTTACAATCTTAGACATGACTTTCCTAAACAAAATGATTTATTGATTAAATTCCAGATCTCTGAATGTACCCCCCTTGCAGTGAATCCTTGGGGCATAACTTTTATACCTGCTCCTGTGCCATTGGAGGGCAACCAGTATCTGTGGATATCATTAAGGTGTATCCAATTCTTGTTGCCATGCACCTTCACAGCATTCTTGAGTCGGGTAAATTTCTCGGTGAGGTCCTTGGAAACGCTGCTCATTCCAGCGACACACAAAGGTTGCAGACATAGAGCTGATCTCCTCGGGAGAATCTGTGTCTTGCGTTGATCATCGGTAGTCTCACTGTTTTATTTCTTGTTTGGTGAGAAGACACAACCTGTGAAGGCACAACCTGTGAAGACACGTTAAAGCCCCAAGGTACTCCCTAAACTCCTCTCTTAGAACCTGTGCGGTCTTGTAAGCTTCTGATGACATGCGTGCAGGTGAGAGTAACTACGCCCCATCACGACTTTTGTGAGGGCTCAAGTGGTGGTCTTTCCCTGGCTGATTTCTCAGATGAAATTTCACCAGTTGGAGGCATTGGTTCCATGACCTTAGCCAAACTGTGCAGTGCGTTAATGGCCCTTAAGGACCCCAATGAGACTCTCCCTGATCCCGTTGGCCTGCAGGTGGTATACCGAGTACAGCCTATGCTTTATTCTTAGGGAAGTGTTGAGGTGACCAGGTGTATGGGCGCCGTATCTAAAATGTTGTGATGTTGGAAATAAGCTGGTGTTTGCTGCAGGTGGTGAATCCCTAAGACTACCCCTACCTAGCGCAACAAAATGAAGAAAAAGACGGATCACCATCATGCGCTGACAAATGGCAATGAAATACCAGTATTGGAATGCAAGTCTAATGCAGGAAAAATTTAATGGTAACATTTTTTAGTTAGTACAACGGTGCTGACATGTGTTTCGACCAGATGGGTCTTTCTCAAGACGCAAAACTAAAATTCTCGCTTGAACAATACAGATAAAACGATTACAGTTTAGCATAATTGCAATGCCATCAACATTTCCCGATGTTAGACACACACACACCAAAACATTTTCACTGTGCTTATCAACGCAACAGAGGGGTAAAGCGCAAGCAAAATGGAGTGCAATACAACAAGAGAAAAAACAAATTCGAAGTGCCAACACAAAGCAGTGGAAAGTAAGGGAAGAAAAACAAAAAATAAAAACAATTAGACTTATCTCATATCCTAAAGTCCCAAAGATCTAAACAAACGGTAATTAATCAATGCGCCATCTAAATAACCCGATTGGCAAAATATGCCCTTGTATGTAAATTCACCTGGTTAATAGTGCCTCTACTAAAAATGGGTACATAGTCCATAATATATTCCAATGGGATCAGATGCATCAAAGTATGTCACTTATTATCTGATTTGCAGTGGAAACAGAAGAAACCACTTAAATGATTGATATATGGAGCATTGCAAATGGACGCAAAGATGGAGGGAAAAGCCTACCCCTCTCTGCACAAGAGGTGCAGCAAAACTACAGAAGGATAGGTTAACTTCTACACTGTTTGATCACACAAGAGGTGGGAATTCTACAGATAAAACAATGTATCCTTGGGATAGATAGTTTAAAACATGTTAGATATGTCTATCTTTTTGCAAAGACATTTTGAAATAACACATAGACCAAATCATTGGTAAAGCACAGAACAAAAAAAACATACAATTCTGTAAAGAAAACTTTGGTAAAGAAACATTCTATTCTGCCTGCTTTTTACCTATTACCAAAAGCGACTGTTCCAACAGGAAGACCAATAATCGCAGGCATAGGCTCAATACTAGAACCTTTATCAATATACGTCTACCTTTATCTGCAAAATGAAATCCTACATGCAGGACACGACATTGATGATAAAAATCCTCAGTTATCTTAATATTGAACAAGATTTTCTGGTCACACTCCATGTGGAATCCCTCTACACCAGTATTCCCCAAGCAGAGTGCATTCAAAACCTATTTGGACCAAAGAACCAACACTGAACCTCCAACCGCATTCCTCCTTGAATGCACCAGTCTTGCCCTTATGGAAAACTTAATATACAAAGACACTTTTTTATCAACAATGCCAAGGTACCAGCATGGGGGCCACTTTCACTCCCGATGTGCCAAATCTTTATATGGACATGTTCAAGCAACAATCCATTTTTGATTATATAGATGTTTTTATGATATGGAAAGGTACAGAGAACACTTTACAAAACTTCCTAATCTGACTTAAAACACAGAATCCCTCTATCACATGCACCCTTGCATTACGACAAAAGCAGTATACCTTTTTTTTTGGACCTAGAAATTTACAAGACCGAACACCCTAGGCACCACTCTATACAGGAAGCCAACAGCCAAAAACGCACTTCTAGCTTTTTCCTGTTAAGACCCTGCAGGTCTAAAAGAAAACTTGCCATATGGCCAAAATTCTTAACTGCACAACTCTACCTCTCTCTAGCAAAGAACTGTCATGTCGCCTGAAAGAACGCAGCTAGCCAGGACATAGTATACGGAGAGCACGTAACGGAGCAAGCCATACAAGTAAAGACCTCTGTCTGTTTCCACCTCCCAGAGAGCAAACAGTTGACAAAGATCACATGTGTCACCACCATCACCCCTCTTGCAATTCACTTAGAAAGACAATATTACACCACCAGAATACCATCCAAATAGATACTTTCAAACCAATGGAACCACGTTTTGCATTAAAACGCAGCAGGAATCTCAAAGATCTCCTGGTCTGTTCTATGAAGAAGCTAAAAAACCAGCCAGTACCCAAACCACTCTATGGCACCTTCCCTCAGTCCAGGGACACTATAGATGCGGGTCCTGTTCAGTCTGTCTCACTAAAGACATGAAAGATATCCTTAATGGGACAACATGGAAATTCAACAATTTCACTAACTGTAAGACCAAATGGTCAATATATGCGATGAAATGTCCCTGTGACTTGATATATGTAGGGAATTGCAAACGCAAAATACGCCAACGCATTTCCAAGCATAAATCCTGCATCAAAAGTAGATGACGAGCCCATGGTGGCTCACTTTAAGGCTATGAAACATAACCATACATACCTTTTTTTTGGTTTATATTACAGACGGTTATATATCCCTTCCGAGGAAGCGATTGTGACCTCATGCTGCATAGACTTGAGCAAAAATTGATATATTGCTTAGACTCTGAAGAATGGCCTAAATGTTTCCATAGAATGGAATCTCTTCTTTCACTAATACCATTTATTTTTTGTCCAATTTAACCCTACCACTCATGTTCAGCTTTTTGTTGCAGTGAATGCACATGTCCTGCTCATATGCCCTTGTACAATGACCTGTTTTCCAATGCTGTGTTTTATTTGATAATTGACTTTGGACTTTTCCATCTGTCCACTACACTGCTAGTGGCCTTGATCAACTGTCGCTCCACACCACATTCAAGTGGTTGCTGATATAAGAAGACACTGGAGCTCTCATCTGAACACATTGTATGCGTTGTTTTAATCAATCTGTGATCTATGTGCGCATAATAATCTGCCATAGCCAAAAATCACACACCTTGGCTCGATTACACTTGTACGGTAAACACACATTGCTCAGTTTTCGGACTTGGAAGAAACCTGTACGAATTGGATCTTTTTCTCTTTGTTTGCATGAATGCTAACATAACCCTTTTTCCAGACATCCATTTAGCCCTGGGACGTATGCCTATGTTTTTCTTTGTCTCGTTTGGCTTTGACAGCCTCTCTGACCATTATCATTTTTTTTTGCACTTTTTGTACACTAGGTACTTTAACTTCAGCCAACCTTTATAGTTGGTAAAGCCCTGCCTACACATCGGCCCTGATTCTACACTACTCCCAGCATGTATACAGCTGTGTCTGCCTCGTGCCCCGTGACATTAAAGTTTAATGTTAAACAAAAAAGAATTCTTCTATATCGCTGCGCAATCCGAGCCACTGCGCTTGGCGGCTCTGACTCTCTGGACGCCTGGTAAGCTTTCTTTCTCGGACGAATACGATCAGTCCTGCATTTTTTGTCCTAGTCAACCAAGTCATTCTGACAGATGACTGACTTGCATGAGCCACCACTTCGAATGGAGTCCTCCCACGTATTCCTCATCTTATGAAAATTCGTTATCGCCAGCTTTGCTGTTTCGGAAAAACTGTTTCCGGCAGAGGGCGCTGGGCTCAAGGTCGTGGCGCCGATTGTCCCTCGACGGACTCCGTACCTTGTCGACGTCACTGGTGGTATAAATAGCTTGAGCCGCGCCCGTTGGCTTCAGTTCAGTTTTTCCGATTGCTTCGCTCTCGAACGGCGCACTTCGAAAATTTTCTACTGAAAATGTTGTCTTCAACATCGGGTTTAAAAAGTGTATAGACTGCGGATCAAAGATGTCGATCACAGGTCCTCACCGAGTTTGTCTCTGGTGCCTCGGGTCTAATCATCGAACCGGCAACTGTGGCGCCTGTCTGTCAATGACGGAGAAGGCCCTTCGGGAGAGGGAAGGTAAACTGGCGGTCGGGAGTGAAGCTTCCAAGGCCTCTTCGAAGGCTTTGGCTAAAAAACATTAAAAAATCGAGCGATTGAATCGGATCGTCATAGACGCTCTAAGAGATCTCGATCTCGTAGTAGATAGAGGCGCTCTTCATTTTCCTCTTCTAAGAGAGTGAAAAGGAGACCTAGATCTCCTTCGTATCGACCGAAGTGGTACGATGCCCGGCAAAGTCGGATTCCCCTAGAAAATGGGAGGAATTTCGAAAGAAGATGGAGGTATTTGAGAATACCCCCTCAAATAAACCTCAGAAGAGCCGTACCCCTGTCACTCTATTGGACGACAGGGAAGTTGGGAACTACTGTGGCAAAACCCGGTAGTATGGAGGAAACTGGAGTCGACGCCAAGTCGTCGAAGACTCATCGAGAGTAGAGTACCTCTCCGATACCACATAAGAAACGGAAGTCGTCAAACTTCCACGACTTCATCAAAGCCAAAAGTGTCTTTGACGCCTGTGTCGAAGCCTTCATCGGGGTCGTCAAATTCCTTCGACACCTTCAAAGAATATTTCCATTCCTTCGAAGACTCAGGAGGAAGAGAGGAGATTCACTCCTTTACCAAAATCAGACCTTTTAAGTCTGTCTTCGATTTTTGAAGAATCTGGCTCTGAGGATGAGGAAATCTCTCCTTTTGGAGTGCAATATGGAAGTTCCAGAAGAACGTATAGAACCAGAATCTAAGATGAGAGACCTGTGCGAGACTCTGCATTCTGCTAGATAAGATGAGGAAAACGTGGGAGGAACATCCAGTCTAAAGAACGTCACAGTTGGTAAGTAACTTGTTCTTTTTGCAGCATGGCTCCATTTTTAGTTTAATGCGGAAAATCGTGACACATTTTTCCGTTGCATGGCAACGCCACTCTGGACACCTTTCTCTCAACCGCTCCATTTTGAGTTGGATAACTTTGCCCTGGCGGCATCATGAGACTATCTCATGATGTTTGCTTTCACAGATTCACTTGCATTTCTGAAACCTACACACCACTCTCATAAGCACTGCATGGTTCTAATGCGACCAAATTACGACAGGATCTTTTTGGTACTTTTCCGGACAGTCTCAGTCCTAGATGTACTCTGCACTCGGCAAGACAGTCTACCAGAGCTCCTACCCCAGAACCACACTAAACTAGCACAGCCCTGCCTGTTCCATTTCTGCTCGGACCCAAAAGAGACAATGCTTCTTTCTTTGTCTACCCAGCCCACAGCCTTTACCCTGAAGGACCTGTGTTGCCCCTGTTTCTAACCTTTACGGTTCCAAGCTCTGACCAGCATCGACGCTTAAGAGTCCCCAATCCTGAAAGTTCAGGTATCTTGCACCTTTTTCAGAATAGTATTTCATCTACTCTGCCAATCTTACAACCAGGCTTAACTTAAGCCTTCTCTCTGCAGCTATCTCCAGAGCCCAGAAGCAACAGGCTGCCTGTTTAACTGCACATGAGATGACCAAAAATTCAATTTTTCAAGAGCATCTAACAATAAGGATGCTTGCTGCCTGTATACAAGACAGAACGCCAATAGTTCTTCTCAAGACGCCACCCAACTGGCTTTGGTAGTTCCAAATCTACAGACCCTTCTTTTTCAGCCCTATTTATTAGGTAGTTTTGAACACACCCCCATTTTTAAAACTATTTTATTTCCTTAATTTCTTAGATGAATGGAATCTGCAGCAACAGGCTTTGCATTAACTACACTTCATAGTGTCTTAACGACAGTTAGGAATTTTTTTTGTCATTTTGTGAACTTGATGTTGAAACTACCTCCGAACCAGAAACGCCCACTTGTTGTGTCGGCATAAGATGCGTTCTGCTAATGTTTTGATAGAACATGCAATATCACTTGTGTTACTACTAACCACACCGCATACAGAATTGTGTTTTTTGGTTCTGTGCTTTACCAATGATTTGGTCTGTGTTTTTTCAAAATGTCTTTGCCAAAAGATTGTGTGTGTATGTATATATATCTATCTTGACCAAGAATAAGTGTTTTATCTGTAGAATTCCCACCTCCCTGTGTGATCAAACGGTGTATACTTTAATCTAGCCTTCTGTAGTTTTGCTGCACCTCTTGTGCGTCAAAGAGGGGTAGCCTTTTGACTCTGTATCTTTGCGTCCTGTAACTCACCCTCTAGAGTCAGGCCCCCCCAAAACAAGAGGGTTCCTTTTTTGCCCCTTTTCCTTTTTTACCGTGTCATTGCAAATTACAAAAATTATCGCTTGCGATGTAGCTTGTTCTTACCCAATATTCTACAATGAACTCCTGGCTGTTAAGCCTGCGCAGTTTGATATTTTAGAAAATGTGATGCACATCTACTGCTGAGGAAGCTGGAAAAAGAAATGAAGAAAATCGTCCATCAGGACATGTCATCTTACTAGGAACACCATGTGGGATGTACAAATTACAGAAAACTAATGAGAATAAGTTGAAGCGCCACGTGCGCATGAATGCACTTCACCGAATGCGCGAAACCATGAGAGAAGAAAAATATGTCCAATGAGCATACCAAGGAGTCACTGTAATATAAGCATATATTAATAAAATATTCGATTTGTTGAGAAATTACCTACACCACCTGTGAGGAGCATGCACTGCTACTATATACACACAAAATAAGGTGTACGTAATGAAGCTTCAAATACAGTCCTCGGTCAATTATGGGTAAACCGAAAACCTTGTTCCTCATTCTGGAGGGCAGTTTGCCAGAACTTAATAGCATCCTCATTCGATCCACAAAATTCCGAACAAAATGTTCTTATGGCATGTCACGGCTAAAAAATATAAAATAGAATGGAGGAATTGCATTTGGTGCTAATAAAGTGTTATCAGGTGTGACAATATTGGCGCAAAACATCCTTGGAGAAGAGGAAACAGACTTGTTACTGTGCTTACCAATATATCTGGTGATTCGATTAGGCAAACATTGGGACGCCCCAATCCAGAGTAACGATACGAAGCAGCATGAAGTTGTGCCATTGGGAGAAACTTGTAGCTCTGAAAGAGTCATGTGATGCAGAGACATCACGTGTTGGTAGATGCACGTCCATGTCCTTAAAGCGACAGTGCATACGCTTCATAGTGAGTGTCGGAATACTTAAATGCAGATAAACAACCATGGATGGTCAATGAAAGAGAAAATGAAAGGACACTTAGTTGCAAGAAACATCATAAATATGATGCTAGATTCAATAAAATCGGAGGTCAAATTAAAACAATATAATTATGTTGATTACAGTGTAATTGCGTCAGCACAAACTGCCCGACCAGAACGGGTTTGGCCTTATAATCAGCATGAACATTGAATTGGATCATGAACCCAAATTGTTGGGTTAAGGCTCCCACTAGTTACTGTATGACTGCAATGCGCACAATAACATTCACAAGGGTTTCTTCAATATATCACTAATCAAAATGATGGAGAGTTGATAAATGATACGAAATGATATCGGATGCATCATGTTGATATTGAAAGTGATGTGTAATGGTATGTCCAACAAGGCTATGAATGTGGGGTGCGTCTCAGAAAGCTTGGAAGCACAAATAAATGCACCTGCGAAATTAGTAAATGCTAAACCATACTAGTGCATAAAGGCAAGCGAACACAAACTATCTCATAGATGCATGAGATCGTTAGTTCACCTATCTGAGGTTCCTCTTCCGGATCCGTTGTAACAGACAGGACTGGACACATCAGAGACCCGTTTGGCTGTTCTACTCCTGGTAAATATTAGCATAGGGGAGAGGAAAAGGATTCCCCCAAACACACTTGCTTCTGTATGATTACCCGTTCCTTGGCGGTAAGGGATTCTTGTCCCATGTCTAACGATGCTTGAGCTGGCATGGTTGGTGGTATCCCAAAGGTCTGTGCAGTCACTGGTTTCTGTTCAATCCATGGCTGCTGTGATTGCACACAACCCATGGCATAAGGCCAGGACGGGGCTTGCATCTGAGCTCCAAATTTTAAAATACTGTGGCCGCTTCAGACAATCGCTTGACACGTGTCCCAACCTTCCACACGACCAACATTGAATCCCATAGAACCCTCTACAACTGATTCCCATTGGCCCAATGACCCATTCCTCCAAACCCGGCAAGTGACTCGGAAACCGTCTCATTGGCCTTAGACTGGGAGCATACTTGTCCATCCACCCCTGTATCGTACCCAGTTTGTTGTGTGCCTGCTGTCCTGGTTGCCCCTGCTGTCCTTCCATAGAATTTGTAATTACTACCCCTTCTAGACCAATCTTCACCAATTTCTTTTGAACGACCGTAGCCTCTGTTTTTTTTCGCCTGCTCTATGCTCTCATTTTATGCAAAAATGTCCAATGTGCTTGAATCTCCAGCAAGCTCTTGGCCTCTATTCCTACCACCTTACCTAAATCATGCTGGACTTCCCTAACAAGGCCTTCCTTTAGCATGTGATAAAATATTGCCACCTTTTGATCCCACCCGTCTTTGCTCTCCACAACCTAACAGGATGTGTACAGCAGGATCATCCTCCATGTCATTGTCTTCGTTAATATCCAATTTATAACCAGCCTATCTGGATATATCTCACAGGGCCCCCCAAACCTGTGCCCCATAATTATTGAATGTTGCTCCGTTATGGGTATTGGTGTCTAGCTGAACTGATATCTCACTTTTCCCAAAGCTATTCTGTCCGTTCCCCCCCATCAGAGCCGCGAGTAGGCTATCCTATGGCCAACGTGACAATTTCTCCAAGTATAAATCCACTTCCCCGCTCCTGCATTGAGGGAAGGAAGTGTCTTCAGATTATCCACAGGACAAAATGCACCCTTCCTTGACTATTCTGGAGTAACAAACGGAGTTCTACCTGAAACTGTGCCATCTCCCATCCTCCCTGCTGAACCCCTGTACCTGTGGCAGTCTCCTTGTCCTCCCAGGTCCACCCGACCTTGATTTATTTAATTGAGCCTCACAAGAACCTGCCCATGCCTTCTTCCTCTCTTCCTCCCTGGCATGATCCCCTCCTTTTCTCTAGTTCTTGATACTTTATCCATGCTTCTAGCTGCTGGTCTCACTGTTGCTCCTCCACCCTTAATCTATCAGCTAGTCTAGCAGTAGTAGTTGCTCACCCCAAGGTCCCTACTTGTAACCTCTCTGCACGCCATTGAAGGAGTCACCTTTTCACTTCCTTTGAGATCCCAATTTCTAGAAATCCCATTTGTTGGAGGAGCTACCTGTGTCCGTCTTGTAGCCGCTGGGGTAAATACAGGTACGAACTCTGTCTGTGTACCCCTTTGCGGGCGATAAAGGATAGCGCCCGTATGGGGGTGAACAGAACAAAGCGCTCATGGGGCAGAACAAACTCCTGCACTTTCAGCCCCTTGCCCCAGTTTTAACACTACCCTTTCCATACATCCGCCAGAGTTCTACATTTAGCTGCTTCTCTAATTTCGAGGCCTTACTACTTGTAGTCAAGAAGGTATGTACATTCTCCAGTATCCCTGTATCTAGGTTCCCTCGATAGGCCAAGAATGCATCATTTTATCCTTAATTCCCGTAACCATTCCCTATGATACTTCAAAATGTTTGCATTGTAGCTGAGCATCACCTGACACATGATTCAACAGTCGCCATACTGTAACCCAAGTTATCCAAAAATAGTTTCACAAAAAACCTAATACTGAGCCAAACCAATGGCACAAAAATTGTTCACCCAAAGAACTCCCTTTTACCCTTACCCAATTCCTTAGTTGTTCTCCACACTCTGTGTACACGTTTTATATACGCAATTATCTCGCTCATCTGTTTTACTTCAATTGCACTGCTCATTCATAAACGGAAGACAGCATCTCACCAAAAAACACTCTGCCGGCCAGTAACCCCACCACTATAGGATAGGAGGGGCACGATGCTTTCCACTACTGCACTGCTGCTCTTGCTTCTCTTATTTTCACTATTACAAGATTGTCTTTGCCTGACTACAGGAAGTTTCCCCTTCACTACTTCGACTAACCAAAAAGATTAAGGCGGGGGCTCTGCCTGCACAGCTAATACAAGAGAATGTCAAGGTTGGACTTACCCTAAGATACCACCCCACCTTCAGGTGAGGGCTCTGAGCAGCCAGACAAACTAAAGGGTATCAGGACAACCTTGCACTGGGCCTGCGGGGTAGGATACCACTCCATACCTCTAAAATAACTTGGAAAATTATATACAAGGGATTTGAAACAATGAATAGTTCAATCACTGTCAAAACCATCCACTTTTCTAATCCCTGCAACCTTGATTTAATTCCAAACCCTCGTATTCCAATTCCAACCCTTTCGCTCCGATGTGGTGCTCCGTCAAGTCTCCCTGCAAAGCTGGACCACAGCACCACGGCTGTGGGGAGCAGACTGCCCTTTAACCAATATGTTGTCTGTGACCACTTTTTGACCTTGCATGGAAGACTGGTCCCCGCAATGAGATGCTGAGTGGTGTGAACAGAAAGACCCCAATATGTAGGAAAGACTGGGGTCTCTTCCTGGTTGCCAGTTTTGTAAGTGCAGACCCCAAACAGGGTCCCCCACCTGATGAATGAGTGCACAATTTGTACATGAAGCCAGGTTTATTGTACAAATTATCCAGGGAGCAGTTAGATGGTACTATAGGACCAAACTAACCAGAGTCTCAACGAACTAAGTCAATTGATAGATTTTTGTACCTTTTTAGCAACAGTTAAAACACTCCCATATATTTTATTACCACCCGCCCCTCAAACATGATTGGACAAAACATTTACAAAAGTTCCATCTTTTCCAAATGTATTTTTTCTCATTGGGCACCAACTATCTTTGTTGCCATCTTCGCATCATATTCAAAGTCTCTTTCATGGCTATTGGTCCGTGATGGGTCGTGACAATCTGGTACAATGAAATCTTGACCTATAACATTTATTCCTTAGTAACAACTGTCCTACAGACTTTTAAACCTGTGTGATTGCACATGGTCTGCTCAGATATTTTGGCAATAAGAGGAAGGGCTGAACAAACGGGTTCTCTTTGAGCTACTGATTGCGATTTCATCCACCCCAGACGCCTTAAGACATTCTAATTTATGCAACCACCCTGTGAAAACAATTGAACACCGGACACCCTGGCCTTGTGGCTCTAACTTTATTGCCTCCCCAAACACATGGTCAACCCCTTCAATGCAATGAGCAAGATTAAATTTGTTCCTGGTGGAATTTTTTAGCCATAAACCTACGTCCTGCTCAATGGCTGACCTACTGGATGACTCATTCTTCCTCTGTCAACCCCCTTGTAGAGGAGGTCCCAAATAAAGCCTGCACTCCAGTCGACCATTTTGAAGTGCCAGGAACATTCACACCGAAATATGTGACATATGATGAGCAAATAAACCAGCAGAGAGCTGCAGTAGGGCTCTGCCCAGTACCTATCAGAAGAACAATACCTATTGAAGTACCAATAACCAGACACCCATGGCCAGTAAGGTACCCATTGAGAAAACCCTACCAGCAAATTAAACAAAATAAAGATTGCTTAAGTACTGTCCAGGAAGAAACCAAAAAGTCCTTCATGGTGACGTTACGAGGGCATGGACTAACGCACCCATAGAAGATATGACAACCCAAGGATGACGCAAAGAGACGAAAGGCCATGAATAAAGATATTGTGAAACTGAAAGAAGAGAACGTTAATGAAAGACAAGGGAGCTTATACTGTAAGCAGGATGAAGATGGTCAACCAGCTAATTCCTGTACATATGCTATGCTTGTAACCGCAAGAAAGCTAAGAAAACAGTGCGGCTTGCTATGCTAAGTAGAAGAATAGAGCGGCAAGCGCCATTGTACACAATCTACCTCAAAATTGCTACGAGCCTTGCTTGCTCTGCACCTTGCACAGCGTACAGCCCCTCCTTCACAATTGCTGCTTTCTCTGGCTTTCTCTGGCACACCACCACAATCCTGCACATGCGCCTTCCGTGCACCGCTACTTGTTCACCTCTCTACCAATCCCGAGGCACTTGCTGCTCACCGTCAAAACCCTCCGTCCTATGCACTGACTTAAGAGTGTCACCAAGCTAAACCTTGTACCAAATGGATAAACAATTTACACAGACAATAATGACCTGTTGCTCCCTCTCCCACACAATTCCCTGACAACCCTGCAAACCCCACAGCTGTCTTCCCTCCTCTTAACCAGCTAGTTCACCTTCCACAATCTAGGATAGCTCCAGCTAACCCTCACGGGAATACCGCCATCTATGCCCCGAGCTACAACGCCTATTTCACAGGTATTCTTTATTTACATACTTCTGTAATCCAAGCCGTTGAAGTTGATAGTCCTGGCTGTTCACCAGAACCTTAAACCCTGAAGACAGACTGCTCCCTAGACATGGAAAAGGGACTACCTCTTCTCAGGTCCCTACTAATGATACTAAAACAGACTATTAACACTGCCAACAATATTTCCCACCTCACAACAATTGCTCAACACCCTCCCTTAAGCCCACATTTGCTAATTGTCTGGACCAATACTTACGTTCTGTGCTCGCTGACGCTGCTCTGCTGCTAGTTCCCCGTCAACCGCTCGCCTTGCCCTTCTGGTCTGCCTTGTACCCTACACCGATTGTAGGTGGGATGGTTTTACAAACGGCTCCCAGCGAGCTTTCTCCGGTTTGCGCTTTACCAGTTGTCTCGCAATGACCGCGACAGTCCCACAACCTTTCAGGTCCGGCGGCGGAGGAGGCAGCTTTTTGCCGGGCTGACCTCATGAGCAATTACCTCTGCTACCAACTTGTTTGGGGAGAACTACCAGGCAAGCAGGGTGGTTGCTAGGAGTTCCCGAACACCAAACTCATGGAAGGCCTAACTCCTTCCCTTTCCCAAAAGGAACGCAAGTCCAGACAGACAGCAGGTTCAACTGTGGTTTTATTACAGCCAACACACCATCAGGGATTAGTACATGGGGAGGAATCCAGGCACAGCTCGACAAACACTGGCTCGCAGGCCAGTTTTGTATTGGTTCTACAACATTCACGTCATGGTCTGAGCCGTTATCCAGAAACGTATCACCTTCTATGATTGGGTATGAGTGGTAGTTCCATTATAGCGGACGCTATAGTGGTTAGTTCACTGGTCTTCCCATGTAAGGTGTCGGGCCTGGACCAGTTTCAGAAAATGCTACTTCCAAATGTTCATGGGGACCCGATGATTGGTTGGTGGCCCTGGCTTGCCCACCGCTGGGCCATAAATTGTGATTGGTTGAGCTGCTAGCCCCCAGGCATGGGGCTCAAGTTGGTTCTCAGCTTGGAGTGTACCTGTTCAGGGTGACATGTGGAGCTATGTGTCTGGAACTATGTGTCTGCATTATACCAGCATGTGAACCACCATAATTGAGTGCTCGTTTCCCATTGTATGACTTGTGCTCTGGTTGCAACAACTTTGTTGCCGGCCACTGGCTGGCTTGTGAGACTTCTGCTGTTTCCAGCAGTCAGTTCCTCAATCATAGCATGCTCTGCTGGACCACGTGTTCAGAGACAGTGTTTGTGAGCTTCTGGAGCTCTGAATTTAAGGAGAATTATTTGTCTGCCGCGCTGGTGTTACTTCAGATTGGGGGAAAGCATGGCACTTGCAACAATGCGACCTTGGCAGTGGTCCTGTTCCACACATGGCGGCTCTCTGGTTCGCGCTGCATTCCGCTTAGCTTCAGCTTTTTGAAATAGCTGCGATTTCCTCTATGTGCTTTTCCATAGTATCTGTAGGTTAGTGGGCTTCCGTCTCTCTTGGGTCCCTCGAGTGTTCCTGTATTTCTGCATGTGAGCATCTGCAAGCATTTACACAAGATCGTTTTACTTCTTGTGGTTTCTGTGTTGCTGCGAAAAGCTAATGACAAAGTAATAAACATG
Organism: Ambystoma mexicanum; assembly: GCF_040938575.1. NCBI lineage: Eukaryota > Metazoa > Chordata > Amphibia > Caudata > Ambystomatidae > Ambystoma > Ambystoma mexicanum. The sequence goes on from NC_090926.1 coordinate 738,736,502, forward strand.
TAGGCAGTATGTACATTTTACTGTCCTAACTACTGTACGCATGAGTTCTTCGTGTGCTTGGGTGACTGTGTCCCGATGTGCAGATGGCATGTGTCCTTCATGTCTAACGCTGCTATGTCGTGTTGTCTCTAATGACGATGCATGGCTTCTTGGCACTTTTAGTCGAGACTGTCAATGGAGTTGTCTTTGGTTCCATCCTGTGGGTCTTCATCCACCTTGGGAATGTCTGTACTGCTCTTGGGTTGTAAGGTTGACTGGGTATCTTTCACTGTATTTGTCCATCGTAGGCGCAGTGGGGATTGGTGCGAGCACGTACAATTGATGGCCATATTGTCTTTGGTTTTTCTTCCGGTTCGAGTATTTTACAGGTGGGGGAACAGGGCCGGATTTCGACCCCCATCCCCCCCCCTCCCCCCCTCCTCAGTTCCACTGCAGTTTTATCTCATCTCCAGCCTTCTAGACTTTGGTGTGGGTCGTGCCGTCCGCATACACTGCTGACGGTGTCTGTCACTCTGCCTGGCTCTTGCATGCCCTATCTATTTAATTGCTAACAAAAATGGTGGCTAACAAGTTGGCATATTTCCACATCCGTTCTAAGTGAACATGTCACTTTTTCCCTTCTGTATCGAGTTAAAATCTTGAACTGGCATTTTCCAACTACTAGAATGACTCCCTTCTTCTGGACAAACAGTTCACAAATGGGGGGAATATCTTCCCCTCCCTTTTCTTACGCTTGTATTTACAGTTCCACAAAGTAGGGGGATCCCTTCACACTGGCTTCAGTAGTGCCCTTGAGGTCCCCGGGCTCACCTAGGACTCTGGCTTCCTTGTGTCTTGTGACAGTTCTTCTGTGCTGCCTCTTGTTCGTGTGTGCCGTACGCAGCTCCCCAGCACTTCCTGGGAGCCTGGCTGCGCGTACCTGCTGGACAGTCATCCTTGGCGCTCTTCTGTGTGTGAAGCCCCAGCGTCTTCGGACCTTCGGTCCTTGGTCCTCTTCCAAGCAGGTAGGGATGCAGTCTCCTTCTGCCATGTCCCAGTCAGTAGCTGCAGCTCGCAGTGCCTCCGCAGAGGGACTGACACTGTTGGTCCCTCTTCTCTTTTTAAGTTCCATGGAACACGATAGCTAGACTGCTCAATGCGATGGTTTTGTGAGTTCTTTCTAATGCAGAGCTTCTTCCTCGTCTCAGTATATTGAGGTGACCATTTGGTGGTCAGTCCTGCTTTATGGTCTCGGTACAGCAAGGAATACTTCAGTGGGGTCAGTCCTGATCTTCCTCATCCTAGTGGTACTATCACTATAGCAAAAATACATGGGCGGAACTTGTGTGACCAGAGGAAGGTGAGGGAAAAAAGGCAGGCGGGGATGCCATTATACTGCGTTAACACATAGTCCTGCCTGTATCCCAAAGGGGAACCGCTCCCCATAAGATCCACCCGCTGAGTCACCCCTAGTGGGGACCATCTGGTATTGTCCTACCCTCCCTCCCCTCATGGAAAGGGTCCCCACCGCCCCTCTGGGAGAAGGGACGACATCAGTTTGCATTTGTATCTGCTGAGTAAACTTCACCATAAGTGGGATCTCAATTTGGTTCTTGGAGCTACTCAAGAGATCATTCAAGCCAATGGCTGTGACTGGTATTAAACTAGTGTCATGTAAGGTGAACTTTCTGATTAGTTACGTCAGCTAGGAGTGTCGTTATGTTCCCTTCACAATATTCTGCGACGGTGGATTTACTGTCGCATAATACCTAGAGTGCTGTCAGATTTCCGTATTAAACTGGAAAAAACTCTACCGGTTTCTTCTCCAACGATCGTCTCGGGCGGAAATGGTCCTTCACTGCTTGGACTCCAGAAGAGCCCTAAGATTCTCCCGAAATGGGACAAAGGCACTTTTTCTAGACTTTGAACTTTGAAGTGTAACCAAGGTTATTGGGTTTCCAAGGCCCTTATCCCGAGATGGGATGTCTTGTGCATATTTGAAAGCTACTTCAGTTTGTCTCCATGCTTCCCTTGCGACAGCCAAAGTTGTTTGTCACTTTCAAAAACCTGTCCTGTGGAATTCAATTGACTGGGCAGTAACTTGGGCTACTACTGCACATTTTACAGATACTATCTGAATGCGAGGTATATAGTGGAAGTTTGGTTTGGATAAGCGCTTCCTCAGATCCTCAACTTAATCTGGAAACTGGCACACCGAAAACCCATGTTACCAACTCCTCCCCTAAGCCACCCCCCCCCCCCTGCCAATGTGTGCGATTTGAAATCTCCAAGTATGTAGTAAAGTATGGAGAAAGAGATGGGACTGAGTAAGAAAGCCACTGTACACCTTGTACGGAGTCCCTGTTCCTTGATACATCTGCCCACCTGCTCTTAAAAATAAAAAAAAATGCTTAGCCACCAGCCGGACTGATCTCAGTGGTTTAAAAAAAAAAAAGTGAAGGGTGAAACAAAGGGCACGTCGTGGGGAGGAAGAGCAGAAGCCACACCTGCATCTAGCCTCACATACACGTTTAAAGAAATTACTTGTTTTGTGTTCTCCAAAAATCACTAAAATGCTCCTGTACGTATGGAGGAAAGTGGGACTCCTCAAAATAATCGCTACTCTGAGTAGCTTTATACTCGCTAGGCAGCACACAAACTGTTTAAGTTCCCACGCTGGGCCCCTATTGGCAATTCACTTTCTTCTGCTTCAAACGTGATGGTTATTTCTTCTGCACTAGACTAGGCTTCTTGAAATCTGTCATTCTTTATCTGAAATATTTTCAAGCTCTTTGAAGTGCCTAAACGCAATTTCTACTACAGACGATGTAATCTGTGATACTGGAAAATTGTTCTGTTCAACATGCAAGCTGTGCTTTGATGTGTTTATTGGGGTAGCTATTGATCCACATTAAATGGTTCTCTCATGGACATAATGCCTACTGTACTAGAGACTAGAGTAGCAGTGGTCTTTGAGGGCCTTCTAGTGTTCTGTTTAACTCCAATTCTGGCCACTATATATAGGCCTCTTTCAGGGGTAAGTTTGCTTATGGTTTTGATTATTGAAAGATCAAATCTGCCTGAGTTAATTGCGTCCCTTGTTTGTGGAGAGGTCTTCTAGTTTTCCCCCCCCCCCGCCCCAACATCCCCATTTTATTTATTAGCATTTTTGCCGCACCAAATACCATGGTGAAATCCATGAAACGGTAAAAGAAATGCTACACTATATGCCCCCACACCGTTTACATAAGATCACCAAGACCTACTCGCCGTTCTGCTGGAGAAACTGTGGAGAGAGAGGGGACTTAATCCACATGTGGTGGTCATGCCCCAAGGCAACGGTCTATTGGAAGGAGATTCTGGGCCACATTAAATATATCACAGGTGTGGAACTTTCAATGTCCCCGAAAACTATCCTATTGGGTGTCCCGATTGAGGGCAAATATGCAATGTCCGGGGCGACCGCCACTCTCATTACTCATTTGCTAACGGCTGCAAGGATGACCTTGGCGCAAAACTGGAAAAATTAGGAGGGCCCCATAGTGGCATGGTGGTGGGTCAAGATCTGGGGAGTGATGGCCATGGAGAAAATCTGTGCACTTACGCCTGGAAAATATCTAGAATTTCTGGCGACCTGGTCCCCGTTCCACGAGTGTGTGAGCGATGGAGAGGCCGCTTTTTTTTTTTTTTTTTTTTTTTTTTTAAAACCGTCTTCTCAGGAGTATACATGTCATATGAGGGATAACAGCACGGAGGAATGAACTCGGGACTAATCCTAAACAGAACCCTTTCATATGTTGATCTCTGTAATGTGTTATGGTAGTTTGAAGTGTTAGTTAAAGCAGGGAGGGGGAGGGAAGGGGGAAGGGGAAGACAGAAGGGGAAAGAGGTTGGGGAATTACAAAATGGAAAATGAAGAACTTTCAGAGGCTAAGACGCTTTGTCTATTGTTGGTCAACATCAGAAAGAGAGGGAGGTTGATTTAAGAATGTTAATTTACTGTTTCTGAACTGTTTTGATATACTTGTATGCCTCTGATCCAAAAATAGTGTTTAGAAGAAAAAAGAAATGCTACGCACACAATACCAGTTTAGTATGTTGAAAATCGAATAACAGTTCATCAAACCAGTTAAAGCATTTGGCATTACTAGAAGGAAAACACATTAAGATCAATTTGAATATCGCATTAAGTTTAGGGCAAAAGAGATGCGATAAAGTGTCCTTGCCAGAGCTGGATTAAAACTTTGAGGTATAGAAGCGATGCAACGGTCTAATACCGCAACCCCTCGGGTGTGGATGAAGCGTCAGTTTGTTGGTGAAATGTTGTTCTTTAGTAGTGAGCTTTCCTCAATAGTGGGAGGGAGACTGCCTGATGTTTAACAGGATGGTTGCCTCATAGCAGGAGCATGCTTGTTTTCTGGACTTCTTCCAGTCTGGGTAAATCTTGGCTCCTGGTATCATGGCGTCTTAACTTGAATCACTTGCAAAGTTCTAATGTTTGTCTTGAAGCTGATGCAGGCTTGGCGTTAAGAGGGGCAGGACTAGTACTTGTGACACCTGCCAGTAGGGCATTGTCACCATCCAGATGTGTGCACCAGGACCTGGATAATTGAAGGGTTTGATGAGGCAGGAATTGAAGGGTTTGTCAGATCAGGAGTGATGGCTAGTACCATTCTGTTTGCTTTGTGGTGTGTGCTTTGAAGGTGTGTTCACAATCAATGGTGAACTGCTGGGCTTTACACTAAGGGCAAGTTGGGAGGAGAAGTAGTTGCACTCTGTCAGCCAGTTATGATATGATGCGTGTAATACCCAGAAGTTTCTAAGCTCGGACCCTGGGATCGAACCTGTGTTGTCTCCCTTCCAAGGGGATCACGTTGCCCCTGAGCTATCCTCCTGAGACAAGTTGTGAACTTGGGTGTGTTTTTTTTGGCATCCACAAGGAGATTGAACCTTTTTTTTGGTGGGGGATGAGCTTCAGGTAGGCAGGTGATATTAAGGCTCGAATGGTGGAGAGGCAATATTTCAAGTTGTGAGTGTTGTCATGCAGTTGTCCTTCAGGTATAGCTCAGTCATCAGTATGTTGGTGTATCCCGATGTTGAATTTGGCCACGAGTGCAGCAGCCCTGGCCCACCTACCTCTTGGCACCATGTAAAGGTTGGAGATGAAGCCTTGTGGGCTCTGCAGGTCACTGGTATTTGTTAGTATCTGCAGGTGCCTATCTGGATAAACTGGTACCTGTTGGTGAGGTGGAAGTCAAACCATCGAAGTCTTGGCATTGAATCCTATGAAGGACTACAGGGTGTAGAGTAGTGCTTTGTGTTTGTACTGAATGCGGAGTAGTGTTCGAGCAGGAGTTGTAGGGGTCACACTAGTCAATAAGGAGTGACTAGTTTGTGATATGGATGGTAGGTCTGTGTGCTGCATCTTGGTTGGAGTCGGGCTTTTATAATCTAAGTGGGCTGTGTTCGACAACCTTTTCATGTATTTGGACTGTGATGGTTTTATCTTTGCATTAAAGGGTAGATGAGTGTGGCAGTTTGCTAGGCAGCCCAGGTTTCAGTTTGTGCTTATTTAGTAGCAGTAGTATCTGGCCAGGTTTCATTGGTTTGTGGAAGATGCCTTGGGTGCATGAGGTATTGATGGTATAGAGGAAATGGAGCCTTTCCTTTGAGATCGGGATGGAGGTCTGGATGGTGCTATCCTTTTAGGAGGTGGCCATGAGTGACTGGAGGATGTTTGGGAGTTCTTCCAGTGTTTGGGTCTAGAATTCTTCTCTTTGGACATGGTTTGGTAGAATGCTATGATGTGTAAGGGGGGGGGGCAAGGGGTGTAGCTACTGTATTCTACCCAGAGACCCTACTCCATGTTTGCAGGCTCTGATAGCACCTATCATCTACGGGGCAGAAGCTGAGGGACACATCAGCGCCCGGGAAGCCGCGTTCCTGTATCCCCCCCCACCCCCGGATCCCTGCCATGTATGCTCTTCCAAAAATCTACAAAGGGCTCACTCCTCCACCAGGTCCAGGTCGTCCTATTGTTTCAGGAATTAGCTCTGTTCTGGAACCCCTCTCACAATATGTGGATTTTTTAATCAAAGATCAAGTTCCAAAAATGACCAGCTATGTGAAAGACTCCACAAATATGCCGATTCTTCTACACACCATCACATACGATCCAGAAACAGAATGGCTAGTCACTATTGACATAGAATCCCTCTACACCCGGATACCGCAGCAGGAGACACTGCACATGCTCAGCAGGTTGCTACACTCGGGTATGGACCTCCATGGAGTCCCGCCTAATTTTATCTTATCTCTCGCAGAAATAGCACTGACCAAGAACTTTTTTCTCTTTGAAGACACATTTTACCAACAGATCTCAGGGACTGCGATGGGGGCAACCTTTGCCCCCAGCCTCGCCAATCTATATGTTGATTCATTCGAACGCCAACACATTTACCCAGAGACTAATCCGTATCTCGCACACCTAATTGTATGGCGGCGATATATCGATGACATTTTCGTGATATTCCGAGGCTTAGAACACGAGATAGAGGCCTTCCACATCTGGCTCAATTCCCTCAATCCACACCTCAAGTTTACTATGGAGAGACATAGATCCAACACCCACTTCCTCGATCTTGCCATCTCAGCAGTTAGCGGGAACCTTCACTCGAGCGTCTACAAGAAAACTACAGACACTCCTTGCTCTGTTACTCAAGCTACCACCCCAAGGCACTCGGAGATAATCTCCCCTTTGGACAGTTCTTACGTTATCGGAGGCTGTGTACACAGACTCCGGACTACACCAGACAATCCAAACAACTGCAAACACAACTGGCCGAGAGAGGTTACCCTAGGAGGATTATCAAGGACACCTGTAAAAGAGCTAGGAACATTCCACGTTCCATTACCTTACAACAACATACTAAACCACGTGAGTCTAACACTTTCACAGCAGTATTTAGTTTCTCACCTCTGCTCAATAAAATTAAACGGGAAGTTAAAACACTTTGGCCTATTCTAAACACAGGCGCCTCTACCATCCCTGTCCCACGGTTTGCCCTCAAGAGACGTTGCAACATGAGAGATAAGGTCGTTAAAACCCTCATACCCGGTCCACCCAGGGATGAGCCCACGCAGGGGACCCTTTGGAATACCCCATCCATAAAGGGACATGTGCCCTGTGGCAATTGCTCCATGTGCGCTCAGACCTCCAGAACCAAGCAGATAGAAATAGGTTGGAAAACACCATGGACACAGAACACATTCACCAATTGCAACACCAAGGGCGTCATCTATATGATCACTTGCCCGTGCAACCTGAGGTACATTGGAATGACCATTAGGCCAGTTCGAACCCGCATGACCGAACACAAATCATGCATAAGAACGAACAAACTCACTGCACCCTTGGTGACCCATTTTACATCTAAAGGACATACTGCGGACCAGTTCAAATGGACTATCATTGAAAAAGTCACACCGCCTCGCAGAGGCGGCAACTACCACAATATGCTTTTCAAAAGAGAACAGATGTGGATTTATAGACTCAATACCTATTCAGAAGGTTTGAATGAACAAATCCAGTGGCACGAACTAGCAGTGTTGTCCTGAATCACCAATCCTACTCACAGCATTAGTGCTCCTTTGTCTCTACTTTTGCTCTTCCAAGTACTTTGACTCCTCTGGACATACCATCCGTCCCATGAGGTTTACCCTCCTCATGCTGCCCAGGGTTCATGAGTACCCTTGACCCTCCCATCTGGTCATGATCACATGTGCCCCTGGTCTCCTTTTCCCCATTCCCAACCCCCCCCCCTTTTTCGAGTCCCCCTGGTGCCATTTGTTGCCCACCCCTTTCCTCCCTTTCCCCCTCCCTTTTCTTCCCCCCCGCCCCTCCTCCAATTTCTCCCCTTTTTTTCCCCCCTTTCTTCTCCCCCCCCCCCCTCCCTTCACTCCTTTCCTAGTTATCGAGTCTCCTTCACATGAGATCGGGCTCCAGCGCCCGATCCTTCGTAACTAAAGCGCGCTCTGCCACTCTTTCGAGAGGCGCTTGGGCTTCCTCCGCAAGCTCCGAACGCTCGAGGCGTTTCCTTGGAGCCAGCCGCGTCACGCCGTCGCCGCCGTCGCCGAAGCCAGCGCGAGCGCGTTGCTCGCTTCTTTTTTATAGGCGATGGGCCTTTCTCCACTACAAACCGCCAGTCTCGAGCTGTACCAGCTCGATACAGCACACGGACTTCACGGAGCCCAGCAGTTGCCGCTCAACAGGTACGGCTCACTCCCAGACACCTTGGCTCTATTTCCAAACTTACAAAGCCATGTGTTTTTGAGCCACTTTTATCCACATTCTGTGGTCTTTTTGTTTCCTTCAGGCACATTATCTCCTGATTGTGCAGGTATTTGATTCTCCCTTACCAGCACGATGCTGTAAGCAACCCAGTGTCATCCCTCGCCTCCCAGAAAGGACATTGGCCTAGAGGCTTTGGCTAAGAGGTAGGTTCAGCCCCCTCCACTCTACTTGCACCCATTTGGGATGTCACCCCCTATTGTGGACCACACAGAGGCTCACTGCCTTCCTGCCCTGCAGTGCACTACTTCTCACACCAGCATACTTGTTGCCCCCCACCTCTCAGGCGGCAGCTCACCAGTCACCTGTAGAGACTCGCTCTATCACGGCCCCCCGGCCCCCCCCCCCCCCCTGTTTCCGATTTCCCTCACTCCTGGCGTTGAGACCCTTCACAGTTGTCCAGGCACCCCCACCTTTCCTGCAAACTCTGACCGGTGCAGTTTTTTGCTCCGACATGCTCTACTCAACGCATGACAAGCACCACCTGTATGTTTGCACACCATTGGTGCTTCTTTTTCATTGTTTGATTGCCCCTCCCTCTCTCCCCCTCCCTTCTGTCTCCCTACAGGAGACACCAGCATCTCTCCCTTTGTTCAGCATCTGTCTGAACATTTGGCAAACTCGTTTGCATTTCAAGTCACGGTCCTGAAGAAGATGGCTTGAATCTCCCACGCCATCGAAACCGGTCGACCCCTTTCGGTCATGAGGGCTCTCATGACCTACCTGTGATCTCTCTTACACCAACTAAAGAGACTGTATTTTCTAAAAATTGCTTACTGTAGCACACTCAACCTCACAGAGTGAGCTACACCTTTTTATAAGAGCCACCTTTTAGCCCTACAGCCCTTTGGCTGTGTTTGTTTTACTGCACCCTCCAGTGGTTTCTCCAGCAGTACTGTTTTACACTCCAACCACAGTGACCTACGGGAATCATTAAAGTTGTACATTCTGGATGGAATATAAGCAGTTGACCTGTTTCGCAGGTTGTATCCATGCATTAGACTCAGCAGCCTCAAGATCTAATCTACAGTTTTGTTGCACGCTGCCCAACCTGCTGGAGTCTACCACCTTTTAGATGTCCCTGTTGGACTACTCGTGTCTGTCTTCAGACACCGCCACCAGTATAGAAGGTTGAGGGACAGCACTCTCCTCTATATCTTTTTAGTAGGCGATACATCACGCGTAACCCAGGGATAGGCACCCCCGCCAGGGTCAGGGTGTTCTTCCTTAGGGTAAGGTACGCCGAGCCAGGTGGCCCTCCTTCATGTTCTTGAGTATGAGCACTTTAACTTACTTATTTGTTTTGCATACCTCAGGTGCACCTTGAATACCTTCTTTCCTATAAAACCGTTGTTTTTGTGCTACCATATGTTATTTTGTTAACGGTTAAAAGGACTAACACGGTTGTACCGTGCACTCTAGCTACTTATTGCTGCCACCATTATTTTGTAAAATATGATGGGGATGGAAGTTGGGCATCATTCGAGGTGGGACTGGAAAATAGGTTGTCGGGGTAAAGAAAGAATCAAGCCGTTGGTGGAGTTGTATTGGAGCCAGTATAAATGACGTTAAATCTTCTACTTTACAATCCAACATATGCCAGCATGATCCATTAAGGAGATGCTTGTCCAGCTGAAAATGCTCCTCGTTTGACCACTATAAACGTAGGACTCCCAAGTCCAGAATGCAATGAAAAATCTAAGCCAATCCTCTCAAGAGCAGCAATTGCAGCGTGTGGAAAATAAAAGCAAACAGATTCTGGTGGGGTGTTGAGAGGAAGCATGTCTTTATATTGTACAAAGGCTAATTATAAATGATAATTGGGTATCAGTATGACATAATTGGTGTGGTGCATGGATATCACAGCTGCTGTGGTTGCTCATTTTCTAGGCAATTAATAGTATTGTCATTTGTAACGTCTGATAAAGTGAGGCCCTGTAGTTGCATTTTCCAGGGATTGAAATTAAGATTTGATAAACAGGAGCTACAGTCCCTCTGTATGTAGCGTTGACCAGAAAGCAGGAACCAACTCATGGGACTAGGAGTTAGTACATGGTGGTCTGTAAATCTGACTTCCAAAGGTGCAAACTTCACATTTTGTCCATTACTTATGACCCGCTTATACTTTAAATGTTGTAAAGGTGTGTCCGAATGCTTATTTTGTCGAACGCAGAGTTAATGTCACACTGGTACTTTTTGCATCATTTGGCCTTGGGAGCCAAAAGTAGCTCCTAGTAGCTGTTTCTCTCAAGGTAACCAGGCTCTTCTAGGCTTGAAGCAGGAGCTAAATGGCTCCCATGTCCCCTCAATTTCAAACCCTTTTTTTCCTTGCCAGGGTATTGCGTCTTACTGCATGGTTGAATTCCCTTGCTAGTTTGCATTTTAAACAGGAGGGTTGAGGGGAGGGTTAAGATTCCGCAACTGAGTTACACAAGTTGCTGTATAAGCCCAAACCCCTTGCTGTCAAGCTGTAACGACAGAAGAGAGCCAGGGAATGTTCTGAAATATGCCAAGTAACCATTGTATGGGCTGCAAAAAAGGGAAAGTTTGAACTCCGGGTTATAGAATTCTTCCAATGATGTTCTTTCTACATCCATAGAGGAGCTGGCGTGAGTCAGTTGAACACAGCTACCTTGACAAGTATCATTTGCCTCCTATGACAGAAGTGATCTGAGGAGAATAGTTTCAGAGATTATTAGTTGGGATATTGGCATAATTGGCCATAACCAATTGTATGGCTATGTTTCTAGAACTAAAAAGGATTGCGCTACTCGTATAGAATGTTCAAAGGATTGCTTTTCTCCTGTAGATTCCTCATGATGGATATCCATCTTCCAGCTCTGCTGTTCATAAATTCTACGACAGGTGGGGGGGGGGGGGGCGTAGTGGATCTCGACTCGGCAGTCTATCCTTCTTTGTCTGGCTCTCGATTGTCTGTTCTGAACATGACATCAGGCGTCGTAGATTTACCATGTCACTACGTCCAGTGACCACTTTTTTTTTTTCCACACGCTTGCACACTGCTTTGGGAGCACGACTCGAGTTTACTCTGTTCTTATTGTACTTTGCGTGCTTTTTTTCTGCGAAAACCTTGATGCAATCCTACAGGATTTCTGGCTTCAGGCGATGCCGTGATTGCAAGGCCAAAATGTCTGACAGACCCCCATGATGTCTGTCTATGGTGTCTGGGTGTTAGTAACGACACAGAGGCCTGCGTGTCGGACGCAAAGATGCAGGGTGCCGGGAAACTGGCTTTGGGCCGACCTGACAACAAATCTCTGGTCCTTGGAGGCCGAGACTGAGGACCCACCACGGATAAGGGGAAAGAACGACATCGTAAGAAGACCAAGAAACAGTCCTATTCCAGGAGCCATTCCTCTTCCTTGCAGAAGAAGCAGTACCATCGACGCAAGTCCAGCTCATTGTCGAAACAACATAAGCCCTCAGCGGGGCTGACCACTCGGAAAGAGTGGGAGAGTTTTAAGACCTCTCTTGGAAATGTTTAAGATGCAAGTGGCTGTAGGTGCGGCTCCAGCCCCCCCCCTCCCCCTCCGACAAGCAAGCTTTGGCGTCTAGAGCGGTGATCCCAAGCCATCCACTCTGTCTTCGTCAGCGTCTTCGGGTGTTGCTCCCATCAGGAGTAAGTCGCCGGAGGCCATAGGCCAGAGGCTCCTGATGCCAATTGTTTACCAATGCGTCCCTCAGTGCTGAAAGTTCCCTTGGCATCAAAAGCTTCGGCTTTCTAAGCCTATCCTCAAGCCTTTTGCGCCGACAGTCGGTGCTGGTTCGTTTGTGCCACTGTCGAGTTTCTTCGACTCTATGCATTCCATTTTTGGATGACTATGAGGACACAGTCGCTCCCGTTTAGACGGGAGCCGGCATCTACTATTTCGACGACCAGGCATAGTGTATTGGCTTTGGCTCAGGGTTTACATTATGCCAGTGGCCTGGACTGGATACTTCTTCAGACCTGGAGTTACAGCAGAAACAGCCTTATACCCACACTAGTGTTAAGTTCAGGGAGCTGATTCACAGGGTATTTGACACCCTGTGGTTGAGGGCGTCCACTGCCCCTCTTCGGGGAGATGTCCTTACTGACATTTTGGACGATGGTCCCACAGTCTAGCCCAAATTTGCCTTTCATTCAGCCATTGCGGACCCCTTAGCCTTCTTATGGCAGCACCCTTGTACCTTTACAAGTCAAGGGCAGAGCCACTTTTTGTATCCTGGTAGGGGCATAGGGGTCACTAGAGGCCAACAAGCGGTGGCAGGATCACCTGTGCCTTCTAAGCCGCTTCGTTTTTTTTTTTTTAATCCCCCCCCCCCCCCATAATGTACCTGTTGGTGGACAGTTGGTAGGGCATGGGCCCCAGTGGCAGGAAATAACTTCCGACGCCTGCGTCCTGCAGTTGATTTGGTGGTGTTACTGTCTGCCTTTCCTAAAGAGGCCTCCGGACAGACCCCCCCCCCCCCCAACCTCCCCCCAATCAACCAGGACCGGAGCTCCTGGAAGAACTGGGAGCTCTCTTGTCGAAGGGTGCCGTGAAAGAGGTGCGTCCTGATCAGGGTCGGGGTTGGTATTCCTGTTACTTCCTGGTGCCCAAGAAGGGAGCAGGTCTCCATCCCATCTTGGGCCTTGAACAAGTTCCTGAGGAAGGACAAATTCAGGATGGTGATGAGAGATTATCCATGCTCTCGAACTTCAGGACTGGCTGGTGTCGATAGACTTGCAGGATGCTTATTTCCATGTGCCAATACACCAAAAGCACAGGAAGTTCCTATGGTTCCACATTGGCGACAAGCACCATCGGTTCAAAGTGCTTCCCTTTTGGGTTGACCTCCATGCCAAGGGTCTTCACCAAGCTCATAGCAGTAGTTGCGCTCACCTCAGGAGATCTGGGGGTCCATATATTTCCATACCTGGATATGAGGGAAGTCAGCGGGGCAAGTCTGGTCTCATCTGGAAGATGCATGTCTACTACTGAACACGCTGAGTTTCTTCCTCAACTTGAACAAAACCCATCTGATGCCAATCCAGTAGCTTCAATTCATCGGAGCAGTCCTAGACACCTGGATAGAGAATGCTTTTCCTCTCAAGCAAAGAGTCTGCAACATCGCTTAGATGGTGCAGTTGTTTCAGAACCACGCCACTCTTCCAGCGGCTTCCTTTCTCCGCCTCTTGGGTCTCATGGCTTCTAGTGCCAGAGGCCAGGCTGCATATGAGATCCCTCCAGTGGCTCCTGAGGGACCAGTGGTCTCAGTATCTGTGAGCTTTCACAGATCGCATTAGTGTTCAGCCAAGTAGTCCGCAAACTTGGCTGGTGACACACAAACATCTGTTGGCGGAGGAAAATTCTGGCCTCCTTGGCCCAAGGCCCTTGTGGTCGCGGATGTGTCCCTGAAGGGCTGCGGTGCCCACTGCGAGGAATTGCAGGTGAGCGGCCTCTCGTCTCCATCAGAAGCGAAATGGCATATAAACAGTCTCGAGTTGCGAGCCATCGGGTTATCCCTGACACTGTGGCCATGCATTACCTCAACAAGCAGGGTTGCATGCACTCTCACCCACTCTGCACAGAGGCAATTCAGCTGTGGTTCTGGTTGAGTGAAGCAAATTCCGGGTGTTCGTCTGGTGGGGACTGAACACCTTGGTGGATGCTCTGAGCGGGCAGAGCACGGTCTCGCATGATTGGGAAGTGTGCTTGGTAGTCTTGGAGGAGGGCTCCACTCTCTGGGGTACTCTGCAGTGGATCTGGTCGACCACAGTCCAACAGGAAGTGCGAACGGTGCACTATGATGCTTTTCTGGTGGATTGGACCTCACCACTATGCCTTCCCTCCGATTCCCACCATTCCTTGGGTTTTCAGGAGGTTGAAGAGATTCCGAGCATCCATGATCCGGATCGCCCTGGATTGGGCGAGGAGAACATGGTACTCCAATCTCCTGGATCTGACAATCTGTCTTCCTCACCAGTTGCCTCGGTGTCCGGATCTCCTAACTGTCGTAGGGTTGGGTGCTCCACCCAATCCCAGATTCTCTCAACCTACATGTGTGGCTCTTGAGAGGATGAGGTAGTATTGACTGTGACCTCTTAGAGGAGGTACTTTGTATTGCTGGCTACACGCAGACCTTCTAGATCTCTGTACGTGTGCAGCTGCAGAAGATTTGAGGCGTGGTGCAGGGAACGGATCCCACCACCACAGTGATGGGAGTTCATTCTGTCACTGGCCTCTTCAGGATGCCACAGTGAAAGGGTATTTGGTGGCCCTGTCTGTGTTAGAGATACCCAGACCAAGGTTCGTTTTATAACCATTCCGTTCCTGGCTGTGTTCTGCCAACCTCCTTTTTTGACCCAGATTGGGCTCTTAATCTGGTTTGGACCTTTTTTACGGCAGCTCCGTTTGAACTTCTGCATTCATGTTCTTTGCAGATGTTGTCCCTTTTTAAAACTAGTCACTCAGGAACACAGTTTCTTTATTGGGATAGATTAGGATGGGCACGTGTCTGTCTTGGCTTTCAAGCGGGTGCACTATGTCGTGCTAAGAAACGCATGTTAAGCCACTAAGGGCTGTCCATGTGTCTGCTGCTTTCTGGATGAAGAAATTCTTGAGTCTTTAATAGGTTTTCTCCATCAAGCAGGTGCAGGTATGTTCTAAAATACTGAAGACTGAGTTCTTCAGTGGATTCCTCTTTTTCAATTTTTACAATTTTTAATCTTTTTGGACCCTCAGCGTTCATTAATACAAGGATCCTTATTCAGAATACTCTGACTCTGTGCTCTTTTCATGGGCACTAGGTCAGGTCATTCAACAGCTGACCGGTTTCTGTGGTACAGGGTAGCTATTCCATTCCTCAGGGCTTTATTGGGGGGGATCAGATTGGGTGCCTCCTAGGTTACAATGGCAGCGTAGTTTGCATTACTCAACATCCTCTCCCTGTAGGGATGACAGGAAGGGGGGGGGAGACAAAAGAGGGGGGTGGTGGGTTGGTAAATAGCTCCCACTTTTATAGCCTCTCATGTGATTCTTAATTAACACACTGCACATATAGTAGTACAAAATGAGAGGAAGGGGAGGCTTACCCTTTCCATGTAGATAGTAGTTCTGTGCACGGGAGAATGAGGCGGCCTGGGACCCAGGGGCCAAATACAGTATTCAATAAAGTTTCAAGTGCATAATCACACTAGCGAGAACTAGCACTAATGGATGCATTCTAGCATTTTCTATCATTTTTAAACCATGATTGCAAATGGTTTACTGTGGAGATGGCCGCACACTAGCGTGCCAGCTCCTTCTGCAAGTATACCAAAACAGACTAGATCTGATCGCGCAATCCCATCTGCATCCTCAATGTCAGGCCCGAGCGCGTGTCTGTTTCCCCCGCTACTCGGAAGAGACTACGAGCGCTAGCTGTGTGAAACAGGGGCTTACTGCCTGCTTTCGTCCGAGGGTTCAGGTGGGCCACGCGCAAGGAGTTATCAACGCTGCGGCTCGCCAGACCTCTGTTTATGGTTTCCATGGCGCCGCTGCGCGTCACGTGTGCGGTGCACAAGATGGCTGTCCAGAATTGACCTAGCTAGCTGACTACTTTGATTCCAAAAGCCATTGTGAGGAAGATGCGCTCATGCCTTTTGTGTATTTGAATGCCAGGATACTGGATATAATTATATGCTGTTGTGAAAGCTTATAATGGAAAGCTTGTGGTTTAATCGCATTCCATTCCAAAGGTCCATCGTCCCAAGAGGAGTGATGATATTCCGTGTCGTGTTATTTGTGTTGCATGGTGCAGCATATTGTCACAATTAGGTTGTGGATAACGAGCCAATTATGAGATCTGCAAATCGCTGTGTCACATTACAAATTACAGATTACACAATTACAAGATTACAAAAGTACAAAATTACAAAAGTGGTATCTCTCAGTACACCCTGTTTTCTAACAGTCGATGGTCATCCTGTGGTCATACTTCACTTGTGGCAAAATAGCAGCTATCTCGTGAAGGCAGCCTTTGACATGGAAGAATCAGGTGACTCCAACATGCACTGTTTGTGATCTCACAGCTGGCATGCCGTAGTTTTTACATCCGGTTTTCCTGTTTCTCACATTGTGGCTAGTGTTTGCCAACTAGTTTGTTCGTTGAGGCCAGTCTTATCGGTCTTTAGACGAAAGAACCAGAGCTGTTCTCTTCTGTAGAGAAGGTCATGGATATTTCCGCCCTTTGTGGGTACTGTCATTTTTTCGATAATGGACCATGTGAAGTCTGCTGGGTTGTGTTGGTGTTCAAGGAAGTGCTCCACCATTGGTGCAGTTGTCTTTTTTTGTTCGTATGCATGACGTGTTAGGCAAGACTTGTTCTAATGGGTCGCATTGTGATACCTACATAGCGCTTGGTACATGGGCACGTTATAATGTAGATTACATTGCAGCTATTGCAGTTGGTAAGGTTCTTTTGTGTCCATGGGAAATGCCAGCCGATCTCAATGCTGGTTAATCTTTTGGTGCTGGAGCATGCACTGCACGATCCACAAGGTGTGTGGCCGGTTGCTTGACTTAAGCCCCACAAAGTGTTTGGGCTAGGTACTATGTTCTTGTACGAATGTACCAGGGAATCCCTGAGGTTTTTCTGTCTTTTGATGGCAAATCTGGGGGTATCCAGGCACTGTGTGCCGACATTCAATATGGGCCAAAGTTTTAGAACCTCCTTCTTGATTTTGTTGGTCAAGGGTGAGAAACTCAACACGGCTGTGATTTGGTTAGCAGATTCATTTTGCTTTGTGGTGTTCCAGGGTTACTTCTCTTGGGATGTTCCTGGCGCTCTTTCGTGCTTGTTTTACTAGGTGTTTGGGATAACCCCTATTTCTCAATTTGGTGGCCAGGACCAAAGATTGGTGGTTGTAGTCTGTCAATTGTGTACAGTTCCGGCGGTATCGAAGGAACTGGACGAAAGGTAGGTTCTTTTTCAGGCTAGGCGAATGGTAGCTCTTGTAGGTAAGTAGTGAGTTCAAATCTGTTGGTTTGTTGAAAACAATGTTTGTGATGGTTTCATTTCTCATCTCCAATGTCAGGTCGAGAAAATGTACTGAGCTTTTGCTGTGAGTTTCGGAGAATCTGAGGAAAGGATTTTGCATATTGAGCCACTCCATAAAGGAAGAAAGATCTGTTTCGTTGCCTGTAAAAATCAGTAGAACGTCATTGATGTATCTCGACCATAGTCCTATTTTGTTCATCCAGGGATTGTTGGGATTATAAATCCTCTCTTCCTCGAAATTAGTGACATATAGGTTGGCGATACGTGGGGCAAAAGTAGCTACCATCGCCGTCCCCGATACCTGTTCATAGTAGGTATTGTTGTAGATGAAAACGTTTTTTGTCAGTGCAATCTCTGCTAATTGCATCACGAAAGTTACCAGGATTTTGAGCGGTGGTTCTTTCTTGTAGGATCTTCTCGATGACTCTCAATGTTGCCATTTGTGAGTTTCTGGTGTATGATGGTTCAATGTCCAGTGTCGCCAGCAAATTGTGAGTTGGATTGAAAGGCCGGTCCTGTATGAGTTCTATGACTGCCGTCGTATCTTTGAGGTATGACCTCATCTTAGTTACTTCCTGTTTTTAAGATGAAATCCACAAATTGCGACAAAGGTTCCAGAATGGAGCCCATTCCGGAGACGATGGGTCTCCCTGGTGGGGGAGTGATTCCTTTGTGCACTTTAGGAAGTGCGTAAAACGCTGGTTTTCTGAGTTCTTGGGTTGAGAAAGTCGTATTCTTTGTTAGTAATCACTGCTTCGGCACTGGCTTCTTCCAAAATTGGCACCATCAATTGCCTGATCGACTGTTGGGTCGACCCCTTGTCTATAGCTCGAGGTGTCCTGTAGGAGATTGTGGACCACTAGGTCGTAAGCCGAGGTGTCCATTATGACTGTTGCTCCACCTTTATCCGCCAGTTTGATGGTAATAAGTTTGTTAGCTGCTAAAGATTGGAGCGCTGTGTAATCAGAAAAAATGGGCGTCCCCAACGCCATGAACCCAGGGGAGAACCAAAGTAAGACAAACCCACCAAGGGGGAAAAAAGGAAGTTCATGGGAATAGAACCATAGAATCAATCAATGGAATGTACTGCCTACTATGAGGGAGCTAAATAAGGACAGATCAGGTCAAGGAACATAGAGATATATTCAATCAATCTTTATTAAACACATATTCAATTACCATACAATTAAAACCAGCATAAAAACACATAATTGATGGTTAACATATCCAGTTAAAGTGCATATTATTTTACTGAACATCCTAGGATGTAAGCATAAGTGCATTGTGCCTAACTTAATTCAAACATACATAGCTTCCGTGGACAGCAAAGATCCTCAATTGAACCCCCGACTGTATTTAACCAGGGGGATATATTATAACCAAACTCTATATATATATATATATATATATATATATATATATATATATATATATATATATATATATATATATATATATATATATATATATATATATATATATATATATATATGTATAAGAGTTAGTTAGTGAGGCTTAAGGAGTTATGTAAGGCACTAAAGTCACATAGTTCAACAATAGTTAATATTGTCTACGGGATAAAAAGGGTTATGCCTTAGTCCAGCCCACCGTTTCTTTATGGAGAACAAACAGCTAACCTATGCTTGTCCCCAATCTGACCAAAATAGTCACCATTTCTTTGTAGAGAACAAACAACTAACCTGTGCTTGTCCCCAATCTGACCAAAATAGTCAACAACCGGTAGTCAACAACAAAATAGTACAGCTCCCAGATGTGTCGTGGGCTGTACTGGTATCTGAACATAGGTAGGTTCGACGATACAAATAATAATAATGTCTAAGCGATCTATCTCTCACCATAGCAGGAGAGCGAAGGCTTGACAATCGTCTTCCTCAGGACAGGGCAGATTAGGTTGATAAATTAGGTAATAAAATCTAGACATCCAAATACTCTGCATTTAAATAGTCAAGAGCCATCTGGGGCCACCTAGTACAAACAATGTCTTTCTTGGGCCACATGGTACAAAGCAGTGTCTATTTCTGAATTTATTCCATATATCCAGTCTTCTTCAAATAGTTCTTCCTTGATTCACCCAGATGTTCAATATATTCCCTCTTGTTGATATTTGGAAGTAAGGGTTACATTGAAAGTGGATATAAAAAAGACCAGAGGAGGGAAAAGAAAAAAAGGAAAGAACAAATGTAAGGTAACACATAAATCAAAATTATGTATACAAATTCTTTTTTTAAAACATTCCTTGAATCGATCTGGCAACCCCGCATGTAGCATCCTCCATGCAGTTAAAAGTCCTAGGTTCCTTAGTAGTAATCCAGGATAAGCCCCATAAACTGTACATAAATCAGACAAGGGAAACCCAATTGAATTAGTGACAAAGGGGCTTGTAGGGGCTATGTCAAAGCCATGAGTATACTAAAGAAATTATGTAATTCAACATGGCATAGCAGGGAGAGGGAAACCAGAGTCAATATGAGAATCCACTACCATCCCGGTGGCAATAAAGCTAAAATGCAGAGTGAGGGACTTCCCGGCAGTCACATACATAGATAAATACCATTTCCATACCTGTAAAAGGAGAAATTTCCATTAGGTGTAATCGAAAAATAGCCATCAGAGTAGAGAGAAGAAATATTATTTCTCTTGATGATATTCCCCTGGAATCTTGTCCAGGTGCACAGTAGTTCAGGCTAAGTGGGGAAAATATCCCATCAACCGGTAATCCTGTGCAGATTCGATCCTGCATAGAAAAAAGGAAAAAAGGGGGAATAAACAAGAAGAAATAGGAAGGGGTTATAAGGAGGAGCCATGAGAGAATCACATGCGCTCAAACCTATTCTTACCTAAAGATGGGCCCTAAATCTCGACCGCATTAATAATAGACATAGCAGATACAATAGGTACAATGCTGGAAGAGCCTGTGAATCTCATTCTCCTCAGGTAGTACAGATCTACTCTAGGAGATTTTCCTAGAAGCCGGCTGCTCGGCTCAAGCAATATGTCTCCTATAGTTCCAAAGGCCACTATATAGCGGGAAAGCCAAGGAGACAAGGGGAAAGAAAGAAAAATGGAAAGGAAAAAAGGAAGGCGCCCACAGTGAAGTCTGGCCCCCTCCCTTTCCTCCTCCTATACTAGTAAACACTAGGAAACGGACCACGGAATCCAATAAAGTCGGCAAAAAGGCAATAACAGGAAGAAAGGTACAAAGCAAACCAAAAATGATCTTACTGCGTCGGCATTTAGGACGTAGTTCGGGCGGTCGCAAAGCTGTCGCCGTTATGGGGCCAATTTCTCAGGCTAACGCCGGTTCCATGTGTAGAATGGCCGTAACAATGCGCAGCTTAAAAGCTCAAAGCTGCTGCTCACGCTAATTCCGTGTGCAGGATGGCCGCCGTAGCGAAACGCAGCTCAAAATAGTTGCTTCAGCTAGTTCCGTGTGCAGGAAGGCCGCCGTAATGAAACGCAGCTCAAAGCAGCTGCTTCCGAATTCACCGAGGACTCTTGGCTAAATGAAATAACGCCTCGTCATGTCACGTGACTGACGCAAATTGTCATGTGACTTAGTTTCCTTAGTCTAATGAATTTTAAAGGGGCAAAACGCATATTTACGTTACCCAATAGCGGAGACCTCAAATGCTACACCGATATTGCAGCGAGGCCCCCAAATCACCGGAAACAATGCTGGGAAGCAAAAGGAACAAGAAAAAAGAAAAAGTAAGTAGCAGACAGAAAAAAGGGGGAGGGGGGGAGAAAAAAGCAAGCGAAAGTCGGGCTAGAATGATCTCTCTAATTAGGCATATAGACCCCCACAAAGAGTCATGCAGCAGTGCTTCATTAGTTGATCCCCTCTACAGGGGCAACTCACACCGAAAAGTGGTAATATGAAGCATGAACCTTCAAAAAGCGTGCCCTTATTAGGGAAAAGGCCATCAAGTGACCAACCATGGTGCTGAAACACACCAAGATAATAGAGAAACAATTGATAAAACTCTCTAAATTGTTACAGCATCACTGTCTGATGCGTGAGATGATATATGCCCATCAATGGCTACCCCAATATTGAACGGTGGAGAGCCATCCTCTAAGTACAGATGAAGATAGTACAAAAAGAGGGGAGGAGGTTGTTTATGATTGGTGGTGAACAAATGAGCCATAGTACTCAAGTCACACACTGGAGCCATTCTTCCTGATGGTTAAGTCCACTGTGGTAGCTGTCGGTCTGATACATCCACCACTGTTCTCTCTGTGCCAATCTTGTAGCAGTATTGAGACGATCACTGCCCACAACTTGTTCCAATGCCCACCACTTGAAATCATCAAAGTTATGATTCAATTCCAAGAAGTGAGCCACTAGTGGAGCATTGTGGGTGTTCGTCCGAATTCTTGATTTATGCTCCGAAATTCTCGTTTTAACCGGTCTTGCTGTCTTCCCTATGTAAGATTTATTGCAAGGGCAGACTATAACATAGATCACATTAGAAGAGTTACATGTCGTATGTTGTTTAAGGGACCAGACTTTATCATTAAGGCATATTTTAGAACATGCTGTAGTAGACTTACAAGCATTACAGAAACCACACGGGAAATGTCCCATAATGGGTTGAAAACCCCATTGTGTAGTTAATGTGGGTTGGCGAGAGATAGATTTAACTCGATCTGCCTGTGACAGCCAATTTTTAAGGTTTTTTCCTTTTTTGAAGGCAAACAAAGGTCGTTCCAATTCTGGATTATTAAGTTGTAGAAGGTGCCAATGTTTGTAAATCATTTTTTTGATCTCCTTATGGTACGAGTTAAAAGTAGTTACGCAGACAATACGTTGATTAGTAATATCTGGCTTATTCTGTTTGGCAAGTAGTATATCTCGATGTTGATATCTAGCTCTCTTACGAGCCTGTCTAAGTAAATGATCCGGATATCCTCTAGCTTTTAATCTGGTAGTGATGATATCAGCCTGAGTAGAATAGTCACTTACTTTGGTACAGTTTCGTCTTGCTCTCAGAAATTGCCCATAGGGGATACTTTCTCTGAGTGCTTTCGGATGAAAGCTATCAAACCGCAAAATAGAATTACGGTCTGTAGCTTTGCGGAATAAATCCACAAAAATGCGCTCGCCATCAGTCTTGACTGTTAAGTCCAGAAAGGGAAGCGAGATGTTGCTAGAGGTCATAGTAAATTTAAGATGTGGATTAAGAGAATTAATCCAGGGGAGAAAGGTGGTGTAGTCCCCTTTAGTAGTATCCCAAATCATGATAATATCGTCTATATATCTTTTATATAGACGTATAGCTGAGAAAAATGGGTTGGACTCATGTAAAATGAGCGATTTCTCGAATTGCCACATGTAGAGGATAGCATAGTTGGGGGCAAAGGATGCCCCCATTGCTGTGCCCTTCACCTGTACGTAATAGGAATTCTTGAATCTAAAATAATTTTTGGTAAGTGCCAGTTCCAACAGCTGGATCAAAAATTCACTTGGTATTTGATGAGATTCAGTGCGGGTGTCCAAAAATTGTTTGATAACAGTTAGAGATTCATCTTGTGGTATATTAGAGTAAAGAGACTCTACATCTAGAGTAATTAGCATTTCATGTTCAGGATTGAAAGGTAAATTTTTGAGATGTTCAATAGCATCTGTAGTGTCTGCTACATAAGTCGCAGTATGGGATGCCAAGGGTTTCAAAAAATAGTCGAGAAATTGTCCCAATGGTTCTAATATGGAGCTACATAGTGAAACTATAGGGCGCCCCGGGGGATTAGAAGGGTCTTTATGTATTTTAGGTAGTATGTAGAATAGAGGAACTCTAGTTCCCTTCTCTGTAAGAAATAAAAATTCCTTTTCACTAATAATCTTGGCCTCACGTGCTGTGGTACAAATGGCATTGATTTCTTTGCTAATTCCTTCAGTGGGATCCCCACTCAGTTTGTGATACACCATGGGATTATAAAGTTGGCGCATTACTTCTGAATCGTACTGGGTGGCATCTAAGACAACAATTCCACCCCCCTTATCTGCTTGCTTAATCACAATGGACAAATCTTCTTTTAATCTTCTCAGGCATTCCCATTCCTTGTGAGAGAAGTTAAAACTCGGTTTATGCGGATGTTCAGTGCTATGTTTATATAATAAATTGAAATCCCTGAGGACAGCTTTTTCAAAAATAACCGTTTCATCTGTTACCATACTGCGACTAGGCGTGAAGTTAGACTTATTCCTGAATGGAGTAGTGGAGTCTTCAT
This sequence comes from Ambystoma mexicanum, assembly GCF_040938575.1. Classification (NCBI taxonomy): domain Eukaryota; kingdom Metazoa; phylum Chordata; class Amphibia; order Caudata; family Ambystomatidae; genus Ambystoma; species Ambystoma mexicanum. The sequence goes on from NC_090926.1 coordinate 738,760,107, forward strand.
CAAGGTGCTCTTTATCATTCTTACCAAAAAAATCTCTCAATCTAATTTTACGGAACAGGCTACGCAGTTCAATCTCTGTATTCATTTTGGATGGATTTTGCATAGGCACAAAGGAGAACCCTCTTTCTAGTATTGAAATTTCAAGAGGACTCGAAGGTCTATGGGAGATATTGTAAACCGATGACTTGGGTATTATCTCCTGTAGGTCCGTCTCCTGGTGTGGAATTGGTTGTCTAACGGTGGTGGTCCTAGATCGGGAGGAGGAAAAGGAAGGTTGGGGGTGGGAAAAGGGGTATTCTGGCCATATTGGGCAAAAGTAGGCGGAAGACCATATTGGGGAAATTGCCAATACTGTCTGCCGCCTCTACCTCTACGTTGTCCTCTATTCCTTCTGTTCGGTCTACCCCAATTGGGGTGAGACTGGCTACCATCAGATGACGTGTCCGAGAAGGTAACCCTTTTGTTGTAGAATATAGGGCCCATTTGAGGATCAGATTTGGGCCAGTGTCCTGGTCCTTTGTAGTCAGCATTAAGATAAGGGAATATACCTTCCTTAGTGAAGGCCAATATATCTTTTTTTAGTTTATCCATTTTTTTATTTGTGGTTATCTTGATAAACTCCTTGGTTTGTTTTTCAATAAGTTCCAATTTCTCTTTTATATTCGCAACCGAGGCATCTAAGGCAAATGCCGATTCGGCTCTATCAATCTCCTCCCCAATTACCACACTCTTCTTGAGTGCTGTATTAATGGTAAGGAGCATTAAGTCTCGACTGCATTTAATTGCCACACCTGCGAAAGCCTGTTTGTAATCTACATCGTCAACAAAGAGGCAGGGTTCTAGCCGGACAACTAAACCCTGTGGAATAATGTTCTTTTTCAAATATTCCGTGAGAAGGTGACTATGCATCTCCGTACGGAATTTTTTCGTTCTGAGTTTTAAAATAGTTTCACTGGTGATGCTGGAATTATCACCAGTGCCCAGGGTGGCATCTATATTGTCAAAAAACGAAGGTACCTCTATAGCCGCTGCTAGTTGTTCCTCTGAGAAGGAGATTGGAGCGCTAGCTTGTCTTTATTTGAGAAGTTTTTGTAGCCAGGAACTAGCTCTGATTCTAGTTTTTCAAGTTGTTTCAACAAAGCCTTTTCGAATGTAATTGATTCAGGTGAAATGCCATTCGGTGGGGGATAGAAGGTAGACTTGCCCCTTAGGCTGGTCCCACTTTTCTCTCTTGCGGTGGTGATTGAGCCAAAATAATGTTTTAAAACTTATTTTCCTGACTAGTTGTGCCATTTCTATGCGAGTCTGGAACGGATCGTGGTCTGCTGATGGAACGAAGAGGCCGTTTTCAAGTAGGTCTAGCTCGTCTGTGGACAGGCTGTGTTTGGATAAATTCATCACTAGGTTTTCTCGTCATGGATTATGCATTTCAGATTCTTTGTGTGTCTGAGAGTTCCTCACATCTGTGGCCGCTAGATTTGCTGGGCTGAGGGTCCTGGTTGTCCTTGCCCGCGGCCTCTGCTGCGGGTTACAATTGGTGACTGGTTCTGCCAGTTGACTTGTGGCTGCCGGTTGCCTATGCCCTTGTTCTTAGCTTTTCTTTGCCCGCCTCGAAAAAAAAGGTTTCGATGGGTAGGCAGCATTTGGAGGGCCAGTGTTATTCATGGAGTTATTTGAGCCTGATGTATTTGATCCACTCCCCGAGCTGCCGCTTGAGAAGGACCAGTTGTTTGGTCTGGATCGGTTGTTCTGAATCCTCTTTCTGTTATGTTGGTTGAACTGTTGGCCTGTTGTTGCTGGATTGTTGCCACTCATGTCTTCATAATAAGCGTCTGTGATGTAAGGATAGATTCTCTCTTGAGAGAAGACTGCTAGGTCTTTTTTTAGTTTAGAGACTTCAACCTGAACAAGAAATTAACCAAATTCCTTCATTGCTGCGTCCGGGTCTTCCAAGCTTTTTTTGTATTGGGCAAGTACAATGGAAGACTTCATGGTTTCCTTTTCTTCTTCTATCTCATTAGTTTTTCAGACACAGCTTTGGCTGTGCTTATAATTGATATCAACCAGTCCCTTGTACATTTGATATGTAGCTCCAATCCTTCCTGAATTCTAGATGTTCGAGGAACATTCTTGGCTCTATCCTTATTATGAGGCCCATTGGCGCTGCATGTGCTCGTAAGTATTCAGTCATGATTGCTCCATGTAGCTCGGTCCTTTTTATAAGTTGTTTCTTCAGGACTTCCAGTTCATTCCAATCATCACTCGTCGTGCCTGGTGTGGGTATGGTTACATCTTCCCCCAGGATAGACGGAATAGCTAGAATTGTTTCTACTAGGTCTTCCGCAAAGGCTAAGCATCTTGCTTCTGTCATGATCTGTCAATTTGTTTTCTTGTTTGTTTGGCTCGGGCCGAGGTGAGACCTTGGATAGTCACTTTAAAACTGCCTTTTTTGGTCGCAATCACGTCTGCAGGGAGGGTTAGAGAACCGCAAGCCTTGTGCTGCAAACCCCCATTCCTAAAGTTCTTTCGTGAGAAAGTCTCTTGAAGTCGGGCCCGGATTTCTTCCCAAGGTGGTTTCAGAATTTCTTTTGTCTATTGACCTAACAGTCTTTTACCCGCCCGCATCCCTCGAAGGAGGAAGAACCACCTTGATCCCAAGAGAGTGTTAAGTGTCTGTCACTCATACGTCTGAGTTTAGGAAATCGGATCAGTTGTTTGTAGCCCATTCCTTGTCTAGAAAAGGACTAGCCATCACGAAGCAAACCCTTTCTCGGTGGAGCATCCTATGCATATCAGTGTTAATATTCGGCAGGCAAGGAGCTCCCAGCAGGCATTGGGGCTCAGTTGACCAGAGAGCAGGCCCTGTTAGGGATATTTGCCGGATGGTCACTTGGTCATCCTTGCATACCTTCACCAAGCACTATGCCTTGGACATTGCACAGAGAGCTGATGCCAGGTTTTGCAGAATCTATTAGTTTAAATCTTTCTGCCTTCCTTCGTTATCCGAATTACTTGGGGAGTCTCATGAGGAATCTGTGGGAGAAAAGCAATCCATTGAAGGGGAAATTACCTTACCTTAATGTTCTTTCTATGGATTCTTCTGCTGCAGATTCCACATCGACCCTCCTATCCATCCCCGCTCAGTTCTGTAGGTTGTCACTTCTTTCCAAACAAGATGGCTCTGGAATGGCAGTTTTGTTTTTTCAACAAAAATGTCTTCACACATTGTTGTGGGTTCACCCTGTTTGGGTGTAACCGTGTAAATGTTTTATTGGCTGGGTAGCCTGCTCCTGTAGTTTTTAAGGGAAAACACTTACAGGAACTAAGTCATGGGGTGTAGTGATGTGGCGTATTTATAAACGACTCCTGACATAGTCTGGAAATGACAATCGAGAGCCAGACAAGACAGTTTGCCTAACGACAGCTGAGTCGAGGTCAGCTACGCCCCCCCCCCCTGTCGAATTTCCGAACAGCAGAGCTGGAAGATGGATATCATTTGCCTCCCGGTAAGCATGGCAGCCGGAAGCCTTCCTCTTGTTCATGCTCTGTGATGAGATGCTAATATTATTCTCCTGACGAAAGCCTTCAAATCCTGTTTAGTGTGACATCCGCATTGTCATTTAGTGTAGAACGTCTTGCTTCACTAACCTAAATCTAATCAATCTAGCAATATGATCCATGGGAATGCAAGGTTTAGTCGTCTTGGGTTGAATTGTTAGCACTATATATATCTATATATATATATATCTATCTATCTATCTATATATATATATATATATATATATATATATATATATATATATATATATATATATATATATATATATCTCTCTCAAGGACGACCGTTTTGGGATTGCCTACTGTGGGTTGCCCAATTCAATAGTCACACTTAGGAAACACAGTTTCTTTGTTAAAAAAGATGATTCCAGTGAGCACGTGTCTCTAGTTTGGTTTTCAAGCATATGTGAGTGCACTGTGTCATGCTAAGCACAAGTTGGGCCACATAAAGAATGGGCCATGTGTCTGCTGCTTTCTAGATGAAAAGAACTGGAATCTTTAATGGGTTTTCTCTGTCGGGCAGGTGCAGAAGTGTTAAAGAAGAAAAAATGGATATTCTTCGGTGAATCTTTCTCTCTCGATTCTTTCGTAAAGGTGGGACCCTCGGGGTTAATTGGTGTGGGGATCCATAGTTCAAATGCACTGACTCTGGGTCATCTTATTGTCCTCTAGGTCTGGTCATTTCATAGCCGACCGGTTTCTGTGGTAAGGGGTAGTTGAACCACATTCATCAGGGCTTGAATTGTGGGCATGTAGGTGCGTGCCCTCTTCGTTACTATTGCAGCGTTGTCTGCATTAATACGGTTCTTCTACCTGTAAGGATGACAGGAGTGGAAGGGGGAAGAGAAAACGGGGGGCAAATACCCAATTTACAACCTGAAGTGTGGATATAGTATAACACACTGCACATGTAGTATAAGCAAGGAAGGGGGAATCTTACCCTATCCATGTAGATAGTAGTTTTTGCACGGAGGGGTGAGGCGGCCTGTGACCTAGGGGCCAAATACAATATTTAATACAGTTGTACTTGTGCATGGTCACCATAGCTACATGGAACACTAATGTTATAACATTCTAAATAACCAGAAGTTGCAGTTACATCACTGCGGGAGTGGCCGCGCAATGGCGTATCAGCTCACGTTTACAAATGCACCTCGCGGACGGGATCCTATCGTGCGGTCCCGTCCGCATGCTCATCTAAGTCAAGCGAGGGCTGTCTCCCGCTAGTCTGGGACAGCGCTGGCTACATCTGCAGGTGCTTACCTGCTGCTTGTATCTTGTGGGCTGCGCGCGAGGAGTTCTCAACGCTGCGGCTCGCCAGTCCCTAGTGTTTATGGTTGTCATGGCGCCGTTTGGTGTCACGTGTGCATTCCCCAAAATGGCTGGCCCGAAAGGGACCAAGGTCCTCCATTTTGGGGTCAGGCCAAATTGCAAGTGTGCAAGGCCACCATGTACAGAATCAGTGCTTGTCTATTATACCAGATGTTAGAGTACTTGCAGGCCGTGTCTCATCATGGTACGTCCGTCTGGCATGAACTTGTGATGATCAATTCGACATCATATACCACCGGGTATATGATCGATTTCTGGATCGATTAACTCCTCTGGTACCACACTGTACCCCAAAAGGAGAAACTTCTGAGGCACTCTCCTCTTTAAAAAGATAGACAGACTTAAAGTCTGATTTAGGTAAAGGAGTAAATCTTCTTGCCTGTGTCTGAATTTGCCTCGAAGTAGTCTTCGAAGGTGGTGTCAAAAACTCCTTCGATGTCATCGGCGCCGACTAAGTCGTCGAGGGCTTCGACGACTTATGTTTCTTCATCGGTGTCGGGGAATCACTCGATTCTCGAACCTTCGATGATTTGACATCTGGTCGAGATTTGAGGTTCAACAATTTCCCTAAGAAATAGAGCTTCTAGTAGTGACCCTGATTACTTAGTCATCCCACGCCTGAAAGTCTGGTTATTCAGGCAGCAACTCTGTCAAGACAAACCGCCTATCCATCTATCCCCCCGGATAGAGGCGATAAGAAGGTGGATGCTTTGGCCCGTAAGGTCTTTACCTCGGGTAGCATGGCTCTCAAGTTGGCAAATGTCACCTGGCCAGGTTCACCCATACCCTGTCGGACTGCATCACGGGGGCGCCTGATCATATTCCGGAAGGCGAGGAAAGGCTTCCTGAATATTATAAGAGATGGCAAGGAGGCAATGGGGGAATGTCTCCAATCTGGATGGATACTGCTGATGGGATCAGCAGATCCTTGGCTGCAAGCATAGTGCTATGCAGATTTGCGTGGTTGAGGAAGTCGGGGGTTGCACCTGATGTGCAGGCCAGGCTACTCAACATGCCCTTTGATGGCTTGAGGCTGTTTGGCAGTAAAGCTGATGAAAGCTTAGAAAAACTGCAGACCTCCAAAGCGGCGGTTAAATCTCTTAGCGCCTCTTTGTGACAGCCTCAGAAACCTTATTCGGGCTCCTCTTCCTGGAGAGGTTGTTCTTTTCGATACTACTTCTCTTTTGGTAGAGGAAGAGGACAGACCATACAAAGAGGTAAAAGAAATGTCCCTCGTGGTGGATGAGGAAAAGGTGCGAAACCAGCCTCAGGAACGGCATCTTTGCCCTCCGCTGCTCCTGCAGCCGCCTAGTCAAATTTATCACACAAGACCCCGGTGGGAGTTAGAATCTCACGGCATCTGCGGGGCATTACTTCAGATGCTTGGGCACTGGAGACAGTAGCTCAAGGTTACTGCCTTCCCTTCCTAAAAAGGCCTCTGGACCATCCACTGGGAGCCAACTCTGTCAAAATTCCAGACCCGCTCCTTGTGCAGGAAATTTTAACCCTGCTAGAGAAAGGTGCAATGGAACATGCATCTGTTGCAGAGAGGAACAAGGATTGGTATTCCCCATACTTTGTCATCCCAAAGAAGGCCAGAGGGTTGAGACCCATCTTGGACTTAAACAAGTTCCTCAGGAAGGACAATTTCAAGATGGTAACCCTTTCTCAGATCCTTCAGGCTCTCCAGCTCCAAGACTGGTTGGTATCATTGGACCTTAAGGATGCTTACTTTCATGTGCCAATCCAATTCAAGCACAAAGTACTGAGGTTCATGGTTGGCGGTTCTCAGGATCAGTTTCGAGTTTTGCCATTCGGGTGGACCACCTGTTAAGACGGATTTCTGAACTCTGTCCTGGTGGCGCAGAAGTTCAGAAGGCCAACCTAATTACTTGGAACAGGGTAACCTCTGGACGAGCCAGACCAATCAAGGTAGCGATCGCGGCGGTCAAGACTAGGTCTCAAGAGGGGTGAGGGTGACTGAAAGCCTGCAATGAGCACACAAAGCAAGAGCGCTTACAAACTACTCCAAACAGTTGTTATATCAAAAATATAAACACATTTATTTTAAGGCCTTTAAAACAACGACCGTAGCGAGAAAATCACAATATTAAACCAACACATACCATATCAACACAATATATATACAAATACACAGTCGCAAGCGTTTAAAGCACGAAATATGTAGTCCACCTGAAAGGAAAGGAAAACAGGCAGTGCGATAACAGTTTAGACTCAGTTCGCCTTCAGAGGCACCTAACTAGATGGAAGTCCGAGCCCTGCGAAGAGTGGAGCCTTGTGCTCAAAGTACCTGCCACGCCGGTGCCAACGGGCAAAAGGGGAAGCTCTTCGGAGGAAGTCAGGCAGTTCGGGTTAGTGCACAGCAGAAGGAGAACAGGTTCCGCAACTCAAGCGCAGCCTCCACAGCGGGCAGAAGCAGAGCGCGAGTACGGCCAAAAGGGTGCTGTTTTTACACAGCAGGGAAAAGCAATGGGATACTGCAGGAGGGCGACCAGATCCTAGCTAAACTACTCACCGTTCCCCGAAGCAAGCAGACCCAGGCTTCTCCACGTTAGTTTCAGCAGCTGGCAGGTTCAGAAGAGCAGGGAACGCCTCGTAGTCGTGTAGAGCAAAAAGACGTCCCAATCGACGAAACCAGCACAGTTTGTTGCCGCAGCAGGACAACGGAGCGGCCGTGTGTATTCGAGCCAAATGTACACTCCTCCCTTCAGACTTGGGAACGCCAAGTGTACGAAGCGTGGGAGAGTGACCAGGACTCGAAATACAACACAACCTGGCGGCGGTTACAGAGCAGGACTCCCTTGTAAGCTGGTCAGTCAACTGGATGGCCCAGAGACACTTCCGAAGGCTTACTTGGCAGGAGTTGATGAAGTCGCCGGGAATAGCTGTTCCTGCTATTCCAAAGGTCGAAGCACCAGTACAGGCCTTCTGGTTCGATCAAAGGAGGAAAGGGTTTCACAGGACGACAGCAGTGCAAAGGAGGATTCCTTCAGCGGGTCACCAGCGATTCCTCGGTCCAGCCTCTTGGTTGCAGGATACTTGGCTCCTGTATTCCTTCGTTCGTGAGAACTCAGGAGATCGACATGGTAGTGGTGTTTCCAGCCCCCTCTTATCCACGGTTCCCTTCGCGCCAAAACGGAGGGGAGCCAATGGGAGATCCGCTCATCAACACACATACCATACGTGGACCAATCACGGACCACGGTGGTCCCAGGCATTCACACCACCCTAGACTCTCTGGCACCCAGGATGTGTATTGGGACCAGACATCCCAGCCCACACCCTGGAGGCACACAAACGACATGTCGAAGCCCGCGAAAGCAACCACGTTTCGCGGGAAAGTACATGCCCAAATAAGGAAGGCCCCGGGTCGCTCGACCTGGGGAAGGTGAAGGGAGCAAGACGGTCAGTGGACAAGACAAAGGAGCCTCGTGGTCTGGCCATTTTGGGAGCCAGGCCACCATTTTGGGTTCAGTGCGAAAAACGTGCTCAGAACGCCAAAAAAAGCTCAAAATAAACAAAACGATCGCTGCCACCATTCGAGTCCCTGAATGACTTGCACCGATCAAATACCATCCTAAAAGAGTATCTAGGGCCTGTAGAAGGCTAGAGACCCAAGAGAGCTGTAACTTAGCTTACAGTGCCCTCTTGTGTCATGTTGCACTAAAGCCGCAACACGATAAAAGAAACTACGGGAAACAGCGTTCCCCGGTACTGACTGTCTTAAGGGCATGTCAGTTTCCCCGTAAGAAGGAGCGAAAGCCCAGAGGAGTGCAGCAGAAGGCTGCACTTCTCTGGCAAAGTCAAGAACAAGGTGCAAAACAACAGCAAAAAGTTTAGGGGTTGCCACATGGAAGGAAAATTACCTACAATTACGAAATCTTTCCTAACACCACCCAAGGGTTTTCACCAAACTAATGGCAGTTGTGGCAGCTAGTCTCGAGAGAGGGGGGATTCAAGTCTACCCCTACCTGGACAATTGATTGATCAGAGCGCATTCTCCCAAATGAGCTCAGGAATATCTGTCAATCACCTGTCACTCCCTTCACAAACTGGGCTTTTCCCTCAATTTCAAGAAGTCCCAATTGATACCATCCCAAAAGCTCCAGTTTATCAGAGCAGTCCTGGATACTGCTTCGGGCAAAGCCTTGCCTCCCGAGGTGTGAGTTCTCCACATTCTGCTGATGGTAACAAAGTTCTAAAATGCCCAACATCTTCCGGCCTTCGATTTTCTGAGGTTGCTCAGTCTCATGGCATCCTGCATCTTTCTCGTGCCAGAGGCCCGATTGAGGATGAAATCTCTTCAATGGGCTCTCAGGACTCAGTGGTACCAATTCTCGGGGAATATGTCGGATCTTCTGCAAGTTCCAAGCACAGTTGCTCAAGACCTTCTTTGGTGGGCTTGCAACGACAACATTCTCAAGGGAGAATCTTTTTGGCAACCATGGTCGGAGATAACTGTAGTGACGGACGCCTCACTCACGGGGTGGGGAGCCCACACCAATGATCTGACTAAGCGGTCGTTGGTCTCCATCCAAGTCCAAACTACTCAATAACCTGTTGGAGCGCAGGGCAATCAGAGTAGTGCTGAAGGCCTTCCTGCCCTCTGTACAAGGAAAGAATGTCTTGATAATGACGGACAACACAGTGACCATGTACTACCTCAGCAAGAGAGAAGTAGGGTCATTACCACTGTTCAGAGAGTGCAGCTCTGGGCAATACGAGAAGGAATCTCTCAATCTGCAGTTCACCTAGCTGGAGAGCAGAACACGGCGGCAGACGCTCTGAGCAGGCAGAACAGTGTCCCACAAGTGAGAACTAGCTCAGGAAGTCCTTTGAGAGATCTTCCCCATTTGGGGAACCCCTCCAGTGGATCTGTTCTCGACCAAGGTCAATTGGAAGGGCTAACAGTACTGCTCAAGGGAATTTCCTCCGAGGAGCCCTAGGAGATGCGTTCGTGGTGGACTGGGATTTTCCACTTCTGTACGCTTTTCTGACGGTCCCTGTGATTGCTCACGTAATCAGGAGGTTGAGAAAGTTCAGGAGAACCATGATTATAATTGCCCCGGATTGGGCCAGGAGGACGTGGTACCTGGACCTTCTGGACATGTCCATCTGCCCTCCAATAAGTCTTCCGCAAAGAGGATCTTCTTTCGCAAGAGGAAGGTCTGGCTCTCCATCCAGAGGTCCAGACACTCAACCTTCATGCATGGTTTCTGAGAGGTTGAGATACAAGGATTGGGATCTTCTGGATGACGTAAAGGAAATTTTGCTTTCGGCCAGAAGGGCAGCAACTAAATTCCCTGTACTGGTGTCGTTGGAATAAATTCAGTATCTGGTGCAGGCATAAGGATGTGGACCCCCAATGGTGCTTTCTTTCCTATTGCATCTAGCCAATCTGGGGATTTTCAGATCGGAACAATTAAAGGATATCTGGCTGCGCTGTCCATTTTCAAGTGCTCCTCGGAAGAGGTTTCCTACTTCAAAATTCCATTAATCTTTCAATTCTTGAAAGGGCTCACTAATGTGTACCCTCCAGTCCCTTTTCATGTCCCGACTTGGGATTTAAATCTTGTACTTAAGTTCCTAACTTGTATGCCTTTTGAGCCTCTGCATTCCTGTCCCTTGAGGCTTCTAACATTTAAAAACTGTCCTACTTGTGGCCTTAACATCAGCCAGCAGGGTTAGTGAGTTGCAGGCTCTCTTCATGCAAACTTCCATACACTACTTTTTCACAAAGACAAAGTGGTACTTAAGGTTAAACCTTCTTTCTTACCACAAGTAGTTTCTGACTTTCACTTGTCACAAAAAATCATACTACCAACTTTCTGCCCTCCTCATTTGGGAAAAGAGGAGAGGGTTCATAGCCTGGACCCAAAAAGGACTCTGTTTTTATATATCAAGAATGTCAAAATTGCGTCAGGATGACCAACTTTTTGTGGGTTATACTGGCCATAAATTGGGATAAGCAGTGACGAAACAAACCATATCCCGCTGGTTAAATTTTGGCTATAGTTGAGCGCTACAGATTGGCGGGGAAGGACCCGCCGGATGGGCTTCGAGCCCATTCCACTAGGGTTATGGCTACTTCTGCGGCTTTGAAGAGGGGAGTCACTGCAGCAGATTTGTTCCGCTGCAACATGGGCATCAATGCATACATTCATGAAGCATTACTGCTTAGATGCTTCTCCCAATGAAGGTTTATTTGCCATGGCGGTACTCCATTCCGTCCATGAGAAAAATAATTAGTACTACCACCTCCAAAATGACCACTGCTATCGGAGTCTATCATAAGAGGAGGAATACTTGGGAGGACACAATCCATTCGAAGAACAAGTTACTTAACAACTGTAATGCTCTTTCGACTGGTTGTTCCTCCCACGTATTCCTCATCGACCCTCCCATCCTACCCCACAGTACAGTTTACGTTGGTTACACTTCTGATGGCATCGACGCCACGACCTTGTGCACAGTGCCCTCTGCTGAGATTTTTTTCCGAAGCTGCGATGCTGGCGAGATAAGAAGATCATAGGATAAGGAATACATGGGAGGAACATCCAGTCAAAAGACGTTAGTTGGTAAGTAACTTTTTCTTCAGAGGCTTGTGGAATCTGGTTAGATCACATGCTGTGCATAGGCTGGTGGAAGCCACGGAGTATTAGTTGTTTTCGAAACTCAAAGGGACTTCGACAGCGAGTGCCAGTAATACTATCCGTAGTGTGACTTCCACTGTACCCATGATCCCTCACGCATCAAGGTCCATCAGATTGTTTTTTCCACCATGATAGACGTCCGCGTATAGCGGAGTTCCTTTTGGCGATAAGCCATTAACTTTTCACAATTACAATAGTATTTCTTTCTATCCTTTCATCGACTGCCGAAACACCACGCTGGTGAAGAAAGAAAACTGCCCGTCGGAGACCACTGCGACGGACCGTTCGGCCTTGTAAGGCCACCCCAGGCCTCGGCACAGACAGTAGGGAGAGAGGGGGAGGCCATTCTAGAATGCATATACTCCTAGCTCTGCACTTAGTTAGCCCTGCAACCATTTCCATAACCCATAATTATGGAAAAAAACACCAAGTTTTGCCTTAAGTGTAACCGAAAATTCCTGTGTGGACAAACAGTTAGTTTGTAATTTGTATTTGTCTCCCTAGAGACCACATCGAAACGTCTTGTCGAGCGTGCAGGCTCTTCAAACCTAAGATGTTAAAGGACCGCTCCATGAAACGCTGGGCCCACTATGCCAGGCAACTCAAGGCCATGGAGGCAGAGGGAACCTATAGCGATGGCAGCGACACCGTACTTTTGGACAGCGAGGGCCACAGAGTAGCTTCAGCTACTCAAGCGCAGACCCCCGACCCTGTAGGAAAGGCCGGTAAAGCACATGAGCCCCAGTCGAGATTCGACAAAGGAACGTTGTCGACGGTTCGACTCGACACCCCGAGAAAGGTCCACCGAGTCCCGGTCCTCTGGGCAATCTCGATCAAGAGCGCCACACGACAGGGTTCATCCGTGGAAAGACGGCAAGGGTGTCACTCGAAAAACCTCTTCTGAAGGTCGATCGCCCGTGGATGAAGCCTCTGCTCCCACACCCGAATCTCGACGCACAACGTTGGATAAAGTGGCAGGCCCCAAGAAGTCTTTGAAACGCCACTCTGGGGAAAAAAATCATAAGTCCTCTAAAACCCTGCATAGGGACAAGACCCCTCCTAGGGAGAAGACACCACAGAAGGAAATATTATCCAAGGCCATAGAAAAACCTAGACGTTAAATTATACCTCCCACTGATGAGGACTTTGGTATTTCCCCTCAATCTATTGTGATCCCAAGTTCAAAGGAATGGTCTTCCCAAGATATTGATAGGGTAATGCGAAGAATGACCTTCATGGCCAATTTTTACGAAAAAAAAACAGATTACGTTCAGAGTTTCCACTCCTCCCGCATCAGCCCCTTCCGGCTCTCAAGCCTCTGCCTTACCCACTCAACCCCCTTCTAAGAGGTGTCACTCTTATGTCCCCTTACAAGCTACGGTTATAGATTTATATGGCCCTGAAATAGAACAAGATCGGGAAGATCTCTCCTTTGTGGAGGCATCTGACCCTCAACTTAATGAATAGGATACAGATGAACCTTGTTATGGGGATGTCGAGGATCCAGATGCAGACCAGGAGGCGACCATGTACTCCATAGATTCCCCCCTTAATCGGGACACTCCAGTTGTCGATTCCCCTGTTGATAATCCAGCCCTTCTCAATGAAGTCTTAGCCAAAGCGGCAGAACACGGCCAAATTGGCACATAGGAGGTACAGGAGGATAGAGACTTCTCAGAACAAATACTGGGGGACAAAAAGACAGATCAGATTATCCCGCTACTAAAATCAGTCCAACGCACAATACAGCCATCACAGGAGCCTAACTGAGCCTAAGAGCTGCTCCCCTTGCAACAGGAACAAATAGAGGGTTCTGCATCAAAACGCAGGTAAGAAGCCACTTACCCCCAGATAATGTGGGGGAGCAACTCTGCATAAGAATAGAAAAGTTAATGACAGTAGCACCATAAGACTGATGATAGTACCATTTGTCTTCCTTGTCTTTTTAACCCCATAGGACCTAGAGTGACCCAATAAGCCCATTGGAAACCCGTACCATTTGTCTTTCTTGTCTTTTTAACCCCATAGGACCTAGAGTGACCCAATAAGCCCATTGGAAACCCGAAGACTTCCTCTTAACTTCATGAATTGGAGATTGAAAAAGAATTTATTGTCGCACGCAGAAAACAATTCTAAGTATTCGTCCTGAAGAAAGTGGCCACTAACTAGTCCGGCTGAAACTGGTTGACTTTCACTTAAGTAGTACTGGATTGATAACCCAGACTCCGATACCCTACATACACAGATGAAAGGGCTCGGATTAGGAAGATATCACAGCTAGTTATATATAACCAACTGTTTGGTTAAAAAGCTAGTTTACTATTCAACATTCTTTGACCACAGAACCGTTTATTGATAAGATGCACTCTGGTGGCGGTACCATTGAAGACCAACGCCGACCCCCAGCATGTGTGCACTTTTTAGAATCTAGGAAAGTAGTGAGAGAGGAAAGGGTCAGGACCTCTACACCTCATTTGTAGATGGCACACCAGCGCACACTAGGGCTGGTATCGACTCTGTAGAAGGTTCCTCACGCATAAGGCTAACTAAATACTGCTAGGGATCCAGCTATAGGAATAACTTTTTAATTATACATCTGTGAATTCTGGGTTATAAAGACTTAGGGCATAGACGGGAGGCGACCACCCACGTTGTCGTGGAATTTCATTTAAGCCAGAAGGTGATTCTTCCGGCCTTCTATCCTCCTCCGCATCCTGGTAAGGAAGAGGAGAGGCTCCATAGGTTGGATCCTAGGAGGGCTTTGAGTTTCTATCTCTCACGGATGTCCCGGGTCAGAGTGGACGATCAACTCTTTGTGGGTTACGCTGGAAGGCGTTTAGATCAGGCTGTTTCCAAGCAGACCTTGTCCAGATGGATCATCTTGACGATCTCTGAATGTTACCGGTTGGCGGGTAAGGACCTTCCAGTAGGCTTACGGGCTCACGCTACTAGGGGTGTGGCTGCCTCCACGGCTCTACAGTGGGGTGTCCTGATGCGCAGTATATGCGAAGCGGCCACGTGGGCTTCTGTCCATACCTTTGTGAGACACTATTCCCTGGACTCTATCCATGGGCAAGATTTGGTCTTTGGTAAGGCAGTCCTATACTCAGCAATTTGATTGGGCATTCTAAATTGATGCAATTATAAATTCTTTTCCCACCTCCATAGGCTGGTACTGCTTTGGGAGTCTGTCAAAGATGTGGAATACGTCGGGGGACACAATCCCCTCGAACAAGTTACTTATCTTACCTGGTAACGTTCTCTTGATGGGATGTTCCTCCGACGTATTACACATCGTACCCTCCCAGCCTGCCCCTCTACAGAATTTCTTATGCAATTGCAGCTTACGTTTCTGCAAGGCTTTCTGAAGTCAAGCTGGCAGGTGATTGGTGCCAGTTATGGGGGGGAAAAACTACAACTGAGGATACAGGCTTCGTGCGTCCTAGATACAACATCTGGTGATGTCGACAGTCGACGGAGGTCCTCGAGGGAGCGAAGCAGCACAGCTGTGGTAATTACTATCAAAGATGTGGAATATGTCGGAGGAACATCCCATCGAACGTTACCAGGTAAGATAAGTAACTTGTTTGTCTCCTTAAATCAAATTTCGATGCAGCGGACAATGCCGGAAGAGTCATTGCAGAGGGGACTATTTATAAAGATGCATGCATGGCTTTGTCAGTCAGGCTTTAGGCCAGAAACACAAGCCACTCTAATAAACATGCCAGTGGAACCTAATGTACTCTTTGGTAAGGCCGTGGAAGCCGCACTTAAGACAGCCAAGAACGAGTATGGCACTCTAAAATTTTTAGGTTAGCTCACAAACAAGCCTACTGGTCAGAGGGGTAACTGAAATTTTCGCAGTTTTTGGGGTCAAAATTCAGAGGATCCGGCTACAATCAGAACCAAGTCCTATGGGAATAATCAAGGACCAGCCTTCCAAGGCTATCGCAGAGGACAACACGGGTTGTGGTTGGGGCAGAGGCCCTGTTCGAGGTGGCACCCCACCTCAGAGCAAGTGAGTCCGCTCCAGGTACCCTCCTATGCATCTCCAGTAGGAGGATGCATTTCCAACTTCACCCACGCATGGGAGGTTATCACCTCGGACAGATTGGTACTGTCCACCGTAGCAGGGGGCTACTGCATAGAACTACTTCAATGTCCTCACAACCACCCCCCACGACAGAAAATCCACTGAGAACATCAGCGCATCCTTCTAGAAGAAATAACTACGCTTCTATTAAAGGACGCCATAGAAGTGGTCCCAGCCAACCAGGTAAACCAGGGTATTTATTCAACTTACTTCCTTGTGCCAGAGAAAGATCGAACAATGCGCCCTGTATTAGATTTACGCCCTGCAAACTAGTATGTCGAGCCACAAAAGTTATGCATGACTACGCTACAAGAGGTAATCCCCCTACTAAAAAGGAGATTACATGGCAGCACTGGATATGAAAGATGCCTACTTTCATATTTCAATGTTCCCAACGCACAGAAGATTCTTGCATTTCAAGATAGCGACCAAGTACTACCAATTCAAATAAAATCAAGCCTAGTGCCAAGCACTTCAAAACCGTTCCTAGGAGCTGTCTTAAACAGAGGAAGGATTGGTCTTTCCTTCAGAGGAAAGAGTAAAAAAAAATCTTACTGCAAATATCACATTATCAGGCCGGCTGCCAGATAAGGGTGCACAAAGCAATGCGTTTAATAGGCATGATTGCATCTTGCATTTACCTGGTTCCTCAAGCGCGCCTGCGTCCCATACAGGAGTGGTTGGCGAAACGGTGGTCTCAGGCAAGCGGTCAGTGGGATGATCTAGTGGTCGTTTCTCCAACACTTGTACAAAATCTTCACTGGTGGACGAGAGAAAACCTAACGAAAGGGAAACCTTTCTACGACCCGGAGGTACAGGCAGTGGTCGCAACAGATGCCTCGCTGGCAGGGTGGGGGGGGGGAGGGGGGTCACTACCTTCACACAGTTCAGGGTCTGTGGTCTCGCACTGCAGCTCAGAACCACATCCATTTGCTGGAACTTCTGGCAGTATTCAAAGCCCTTGAGGCATTCAAACCCCATTTAACAAACCTGTCTGTGCAGATCCGAACAGAAAGCACTACAGCAATGTTTTATGTCAACAGGGGGGTACACGTTCTGCAAATCTATACAGACTTGATAAATAAATCTGGAAATGGTCACTCATAACGAAATGGTCACTCTTAACGGAAGATGTTCCTATCGTCACATGTTCCAGGGGAACTCGACGCTCTAGCAGACTAATTGAGCAGAGATCCTCTACCAGAGGAACACGAGTGGCGCCTACACAAAGACGTCGTAGAACACTTCTTCTCTCAATGGGGTTTCCCAACTATAGACACTTTCGCCACAAGCGAAAATCAATGCCAAGACTTCGCGTCCAGGTTCCCCCTGCCAGGCTCCATGGGGAACGCCTATGAATGAGCTGGTCAGGGAAATTAGCTGACACTGATTTCTAACCCCCCCCCCCCTCTCCCCCATCCCCAACTCCTCTCGAGGAAGGTGGTGAACAAGTTACACAAGGAACCAATACCGATTTATCCTAGTTGCTCATATGTGGCCAAGACAGCCGTGGTATCCACAGCCGCGCAAACTGGCGATGTGCAATCCCATCAAGCTCCCGTGCCAGTACAACCCACTCACCCAGCACGAGGTACTAACATTGCACCCACAGCCACACACAATGAACTTGGCAGCATGGCCCCTGTAGTCATAGAGTTTGGGCATCCCAATCTACCACAAAGATCAATGGATATCTAAGAATCAAGAAAACCAAACACTAGGCACTGTTATTTTGACAAATGGAGAAGATTCGCAATGTGGTGCCAGACTAAGCAGGCCATAGATTGTACTCCTTCTAACCTATATGCTGGGTTAGTGTTCAACTCCCTAAAAGTCCACCTGGTGGCCTTGTCAGCCTACACCACTTCCCATAACAAGGTCTCTTGGTGGAAGGGACCAGTCATCAAGGCATTTATGGAAGGGGTAAAGAGACTCGACCCTTCAATCTCTTTTTTTTTAAACTAGTTTATTTTGGTCAGCACACAGGAAAACATATTACAGATAGTTTGGCACAAATTACATTTTACACCTTTTATCTCTTTCCTTGAAATTCCCCCGCTCGCCCTCTAGTTCTAGGTGTCTTCCGGACCTCGCTCCTCTGCTAATTGGGTCCGGAATCTATCTACGGCACCTAGGGCGTTTGGCACCAAGCGTGGCTTGAATGTTAAGGCTGGGAAGCGTTGGTCGTAGTCTATCATGGGCGACCAGATGTTTGTAAAGCAGTGAAGATGACCCCTGTCTGCCGCCATGACCCTTTCCGATATAAAGATGTCCCAGAGTTTCAACCACCACAAAATCATTGGGGCGGCCCTCTGGGAATTTCCAGGTTCGGGCTATCGTGATTTTAGCGGCTAGGAGCAGCTGTGTTATAAGAACCGCCTGCTTACCAGATCTCTGGTATATGCCCGGAATCGGGGCCCCCAATAGTATTGGTTCTGGCTCCAATGGTAGCGTGGTCTGGGTAATGTCTGCAATGGTGGCTATACATTGGGACCAGAAGTTCGCCACCATAGGGCAAGTCCACCACATATGTAGATATGAGCCTGTCATGCCGTAGCGGCGCCAGCATAGCGGGTCCAGGGACTGATTGAAGTGGTGTAGCCGGAGCGGCGGGTAATACCATCTTAACAGTAATTTATTTGCACATTCTCGGTTCGTCACGCAGAAGGACGAGTGGGTTCGTGCCTAGATATCTGTCCAAGACTGGTCTATCGGGTGACCTAGCTCCATTTCCCACTGTGACATATACATTGCTCTAGCTTCGAGCAGGTTTGGCTGCAGTAATTTATATAGCGCCGAGATTCGCCCTCGGCTCGGAGGATCTGCGGCAGTTAATTCAAGAGCATCCAGTTCCCTCGTAGCCGCCATGCGGGTCTGGGGGTGCGTGCACCAGTGTCGGATTTGGAAATAAGAGAACCTGTCGGTCTCCGAAAGGCCAAAGGCGTTTTTACATTGGGAGAACGTCAGCGGCTGAGTCCCTACGAATAGCTGACTTAGGGAGTTAAGACCCCCCTCCCCCCTTTGGCTATCCAGTTCTTAAAGTTCCGGGGAGAGGTCCCGGGTGAGAAGGCCGGATTGTGGAACACTGGGGCAGATGGGCTCAGGTCTCTCGGGATGCTTCTAAATTTGCGCGCCCAGTCCAATGCTTTTAAAGTCTGCTTGGTCGATGAGAGGATGGTTGGCCAGGTACGCCCTAGGGAGGCCGGCAGATGCAACAGAAAGCGTTGGATGGTTAGTCGGGACTGTTCTATGTCCATCCACTTGGGGCGCCCTGATGCGATGGTCCAGGCTCAGGGTGCGCTATCAGCGCCGCCATCTGGTATTTTTGGAGGTCAGGGACCCCGAGGCCACCCCCGGGTTTGGGCACACATCATGGTTTTCTGTGGGATACATGACTTCTTCCTTTTACAAATGAAGCCGAAAATCGTCCTCTGGAGCGGCGGGCGAGGGATTATGACGGGGAGGGCGGAGCAGGCATAAAGGAATCGTGGTAAGAGGTTCATCTTGCAGGCCGCAATGCAACCTATTAGCGAGATTTTCTGTGAAAGCCAACAATCCAGGTCTTTCTCTAGGGTCTTGAACAGCAGCGGGAAATTCATCCGGTAGGTATCCCCGGGGCAGGCGGGGATCTGGACTCCAAGGTAAGGGATTGACTTTTCCCTTAGCGGGATCGAGCAATAGGATCTAAAGGACTCCTTGTCTCCCCGTTCCAGGACTATTCCCAAGGCTGATGATTTCGCGAAATTGATGGAAAATCCCAAGACTCTTCCAAATCTATGGATTTCTGCTAGGGCAGCCCTCAACGACTGGGAGGTGTCCATTATGGTCGGCATCACATCGTCCGCATATAGTGCTATTTTATGTTGGGACGGGCCTACTTGGAGGCCATTAATTCTAGAGTTGAGGCGAATACGTTGGGCTAGGTGTTCCATTACCAGGGCGAAGAGAAGGGGGTGGGGGGAGAGCGGGCACCCTGCCTAGTGCCACATGATAGGGGGATTGAGCTAGATAGGCCGTTCATCTGGAGGAGGGTGTTCGGGGCCTGATAATTCACCAAGACAAGCTTCAAGGACGAGGGTCCAAAATGGAAGGATTCCAGGGTGAGTCGGAGGAATGACCAGTCTACTTTATAAAAGGCCTTGGCTGCGTCCAAGGCTAACGGGGCTAATTTCTGTAAGTCTCGTTTGGCTATCTCGATCAGATTAAGGACCCTGCGTGTATTATCTGTAGTTGCCCTATTCAATATGAAGCCCGTCTGGTCTGGATCTATAATATCTGGGAGAATCCTCGCTAGTCGATTTGCCAAGACCTTCGAATAGATGTTCGCATCTAGGTTTAGTAAGGAGATGGGTCTCTATGCCGCAATTTCCTTGGGATCTTTTCCTGGTTTGAGAGCTAAAATCGTAATTGACTCTTGCATCGCCTGGGTGATGGACCCCGAGGTGGCGAAGGAATTCAGGAGCGTCGTCATGGGGGCCAGGAGCTGGGGGTCGGAAGAGTTTGTAAAATCGAGTTGAGAATCCATCTGGTCCAGGGGCTCTTGATTTCAAGCTTTTAATGGCCGCATCGACTTCTTCATGGGTGATCGGGGCCTCCAACTCTTCCCTGCATGCGGGTGTGATGTGAGGTAGGGTTGCATCCCGCAAGTAGGTTTGCTGTTCTCCACTTGATCTCGGGGTTGCCGACATCGTTTCAGCCAAATGGGCCTCTGCAATCTTCAATTTATTGCGATATGCAAATTGCGTTGCACCCTGGGAGTCACGGAGGCCTGATTGTGTTCCTCTTATTAGCTCTAGCTAATTTTTCGACCAGAAATTTGTTTGCTTTATTACCTCTGGCGTAGTAGCTTTGTTTCGTCTTGGCTAGGACCTGCGCTGTATCCTCAGCATAGTGGCCCTCAAGCTTCTTCCGGGTTTCTTGTAACGCTCTGTACGTTCTCGGGGTCCAGTTCCTGGCCTTACACACTGTCTCGGCCTCCTGCACTTTGTCCTCCAGGTTTTGGCGTGTCTGTTGTTTTCGTTTGTGGAAGGCCGCTCCTTGAGAGATTAACACTCCTCTCACTACCGCCTTCATAGCATCCCACGTATTTGCTGGGGAGGTATCCTCATTCTCCGTTTCTGATCTGTCTTTCGTAGTAGTAACCAATCGCTGATCTCTGTATCATACTGACCACAGCCAATGACTGCCATCTCCCTAAGCCCTGCCTCTGGCAGCCATCCTCAGATTTTTACCGCACGTTCAAGTGTTGGGATCCTCGTGCTATTGCTCTCGAGCTTTAGTGCGTTTTCGCGCTTTCTCATAGGAAAATTCTCTTTTCGGTCAAAAGAGCCTCAAGCTCCACCGTTTCTTTATCCGATCAACGGGGACCCGTGTCGGATTCTTCTACGCCCCTCAAGGGTGAAGATTTCGTCCAGCCACACTTTTGGAGGACTCCAAATGTTTCTCAGGCCGACCTCGGACATGGCCCAGGAGAAGGGAAGCTCAACGCCCGGAAAGCTGTTCAGGGTCTGCCCTGGATGCCAGCTTCAGAATGTCTTCAAGGAGGACGAACACTCCCTTTGCCTCTACTGCGTGCATGAGGACAAGACGCACGTGGAGAAGGACTGTGTGTTTTGCGTGAACATGTCGAAGCGGACCATGAAGGACCGCCATCTGCGTCTCGCCAACTGGCTGGAAGGGAAGAGCCCGTCCGGTGAGAAAAAGAAGTCTGAGTGGTCTTCTAAGAGCTTTGAGGGCAACGGGGGCCCAACAGAAGGCCAAGCACCGCGAGTCCGCTGGCACCGGGAGCGCCGAACGGTTGGGCTCTTCGGTTGCCAAGCAGGGCGCAACCTCCCCAGCGCCATAAACCACGAGCCAACGCTCTGGCTCGGGAAGAGGAAGTCCGAGCACCCGGCGAAGCTTCTGGAGCGGCCCCGGTCGAGCTCAAAGGCCCCATCGGAGGGGGATCGAGGCGGTGACCCTCCCCCCAAGGAGAAGGCGGTGAGCGCACCTAAAGTGGTGAAAGCCTTGATCCACCCTGCCAAGGCCTCTATCGAGACAGTCGCGGTGGCCCTGGCTCAGCCTGTGGAGGCTATACCAGTGGAGGCGACCTCGGGGCCCAGAGTCTCCCTGCCACCGCGGAGGGAGTCTTCTTTAAAGCCCATCGACAGGACCCGGCGTGAAACCTCCGACGGAGAAGAAAAAGGGGGGGCAGGAGGCCATTGTGGATTCGGCCTCAACCTCTGAAGAGGAGCTGATCGAAGTCTTAAGCCACGGCATTGGCGTGGAAGAAGACCAGCCCGTCGGGAGGGACCCCGACTAAGGAGATGAGAACGTCGAGGGTGCTGACGAGGTTCCTGACCGCCCGTCGGAATCCCCTCAACCAGTGCCGCAAGACAACTCGGCTGCCATTTTGTTGGCTATACAGCTCGGAGATGAGGACGAGATTGCCGTTGCCACCAACGGAGGAACCGCTCCCGACGGGGGACCCGGAGCCAGGCCCTTCTGGGAGCCCTCCTCCTAAGAGAAGGATTCACCCTCCACCTCCTTTTCAACTATCGCGCCCTGCTCAGCCCTCCTCCCTGTCCACGACCCGTGGGGATGATACGGGGACGGACACGACGAAGTTTACGACGAGGATCTTCCGTCGTCACCTCCTCCCCGGGCTTCCCCGCCCGCCGAGATTGGATCGTTTCATGCCATAATCGCCAGGGCATCCGAGCTTTTCCAGCTCTGCCCGGAAGAGAAGGAAAGTTTCCTTTATCAACGGCGCGAGACCAAGAGGAAGACGGTCCTCGCTGTACCTCTACTGGACGATATCTGGGATGAGGGTCTCGCCCTCCTCAAGAACCCATCCACAACGCCTGCGAGAAGGGATCGGTACGAGAAGAAGTACCGGGTCCTGGACGCGGCCCCCTTGTGCCTTCGGGCACAGCCGACCCCGGACTCGGTCATCTCTGCGGCGGCCAGGAAGAAAGCGGGGGGGGGGGGGTTCGGCCTCTACGTCAACCTCCCTCACACCCCATTCCCCCCCAACCCCCCCCCCCCACCGGACGGCGAGGGAAAGAAATTGGACATGATGGGACGCAGAGTCATCTCATAGGTAGCGACGACGATTAAGGCTGCCAACGCCTTGGCTATCATAGCCCGCTATGACGGGGAGTTGTGGTACAAGATCCCCCGCCCCCCTGCTGGACTTCCTACCGGATGACAAGAGGGCGGAGGCTCTAGAGATCTTGCAGGAAGGAGAAGTGGCGTCGGACCACGCCATTACGATAGCGACGGACATCGCTGACACTGGGTTTCGCCAGTTGGGCAACAGCGTGTGCCTTAGACGGTGTGGATGGCTCAAGGCAACGGACTTCCGGCAGGACGTGCAGACCAGAATTTTGGACATGCCGTTCGACGGGAGCAACCTGTTTAGGAAAACGGTGGACTATTCCCTGCAAGCCATCAAGACGGAGACGGCCCGGGCTCTTGGTGTTCTCCAGCAACGATGGCCGCCCTTTCGGAGCACCGGAGGCAAGCAGGGTGCCTCCAAAGGTTCCGGCGGCGGATATTCCACCTACCGTCAAGCGGCCCGTTCGTCGTCACAGGAAGCCTTCAGGGGACGAGGCAAGTCGGGCGGACCCCGCTGTCGTTGCCAGGGAGGACAAGGCGGCAAAGCCTCGTCGAAGCAGGACTGAACCGGCCGTGGGGTCGGGCCACCACCGAAGCATCCCGGTGGGAGGCCGGCTGGCGAACTTCATCAGCGTGTGGAAGTCCATCTACACCGACCGTTGGGTTCTGGACGCCCTGGCCCAGGGCCACGTGCTCGAGTTTCTAAAGAAGTGCCCGCGCGTCCCCCCTCGTGGCCAGGAAGGAACATCACGTCCCTCAACTTCTCTTGGAGGTAAAGGCGATGCTCAAGAAAGGCGCCATCGAGCTCGTCCCAAAGAGGCTTCGGAGTTTACTCAAGATACTTCCTCATGAAGAAGACAGGAGGATGGCGTCCCATCCTGGACCTACGACGACTGAACAAATTCATCAAGGCACAGAAGTTCCGGATGGCACCCTCCAGCACGTCCTGGGTCAGCTGGAGGAGGGCGATTTCCTGTCGTCGTTGGATTTGGAGGATGCTTACTTCCATATCCCCATCCTAAAGGGACACCGAAAGTTTCTCAGATTCGTGGTCCGAGGGCGTCACTACCAGTTCAGAGACCTTCCCTTCGGATTGAGGTCGGCACCCAGGGTGTTCACCAAGTGCCTCGCACTGGTGGCGGCGCGGCTGCGCCTCGAGGGGATCCACGTCTACCCCTACCTGGACGACTGGCTCATCCGAGCAAAGACAAGGGAGCTCGCCGTGGAGCTCACGACGAGGACTGTCCAACTACTCACGGCGCTGGGATTTTTCCATAAACTACGCCAAGTCCCACCTGGTGCCCGCGCAAGACGCACTGTTTCTGGGAGCGAAACCCGACACAGTGGCGCTTCTGGCCTCTCCGTCGGAGGAAAGGACGAGGGCTATCTTGGGCAAGGTGCAGTGGATGCTAGTTGCGGACCCGGCCAGGGTGAGGTCCATGAAATCCCTCCTCGGAATGATGTCTTCTTGCATTTATCTCATCCGCCTGTGCAGGCTTCGGATGCGCCCGTTACAGGAGTTCCTGGACGCTCGCTGGATCCAGACGACGGGCAGCTTCGAGGACAGGATCGCACTCGAGAGTTTCCGACGAGCGATCCGGTGGTGAGGCACCCGCGCGCATGGACTTCCAGACCCCGGGCCACCAGAAGACAGTGACCACGGATGCCTCCCTGGAAGGGTGGGTAGCGCACACCGAAAATCTGCACGCGAGAGGCCTTTGGCTTCCGACGGAGAAGTCCCTCCATATCAACGTCCTGGAGCTCCGTGCAGTGTTATGGGCCCTCAGGTCCTTTCTTCCGTCCCTCAAGGGCAAGGTGGTGAGGATCTTCACCGACAACACCACCACCATGTTCTACATCAGGAAGGTACCAGATCCCCAGCCCTGTCCAAGGAGGCGCAGGATCTGTGGCATTGGGCCGTCGCCCAAGGGATGTTTCTGGTGCCGTTTCATCTGGCAGGAATAAAAAAACACCATCGCCGACTCACTCAGCAGAGAGCTGCGCTCGTGCCACGAGTGGGAACTAGGACAGGATCTAGTGGACCGCCTCTTCCGACGGTGGGGCACACCCCAGATCGATCTGTTCGCGACGGCGACGAACTCCAAGTGCCGGGGGTTCGCCAGCAGGTTTCCCCAGCCGGGGAGCATGGGCGGTGCTTTCGCGTTCCCCTGGGAGGGCCTGTTTCTATATGTGTTCCCTCCATTGCCGTTGCTGATCCGGCTCATCAACCAGCTCAAGAGGTCACGGTGCCGGATGATCCTCGTCGCACCTGCGTGGCCGAGGCAGATATGGTTCCCGGACCTTCTGGACTTGTCAGCGTCCCCGTCAATCAAGCTACCAGTGGACGGGAATCTTCTCTCCAGGGAAGGAGGCGCCATCCTCCATCACGACCCGAAGTCTCTGAACTTGCAGGCCTGGCTCCTGCAGCGTTAGAGTTTGGAGGTTACGACATACCGGCCGACTGCAGAGAGGTTCTTGCAAAGGCCAGGGCGTCCTCAACTCTTGCTACGGACACAAATGGAAGAGGTTCTCTGTCTGGTGCCACGCACAGAAGATTAACCCTCTACGGATTACGGCGCCTCAAGTACTGCCGTACCTACTGACGCTGGCCAAGGCTGGACTGGCGCACGCTTCCATCAAGATTTATCTTGCTGCGATCTCCCGATACACCAGAACCACGGGACGGATGTCTTTGTGGTCTCATCGTCTGGTGAAAGAATTCATGAATGGACTGTTCAGATCGTTCCCGCCGGTGAAGGCTCCGGCCCCGGCGTGGGAGCTCAACGTGGTGCTGACCAAGCTCATGGGACCTCCGTTCGAGCCTCTGCACTCAGCTCTGTTGAAGTTCTTGTTGTGGAAAACGGCGTTTCTTGTGGACATCACCTCCGCACGACGGGTGGGAGAGATCCAGGCCCTTTTCTTGCAAGCCCCCGTTCTTGACTTTTCACGACACAAGGGTAGTGCTCGGGACGCACCCCTCCTTCATGCCCAAGGTGCCGTCGGACTTTCACCTCAACGAACCCTTCGTGTTGCCTGTTTTTCTTTCGTCGCGGGCTGAAAGGACTTTGCACTCGCTGGATGTGGCTAGAGCGCTGAAGTTCTACGTTGACCGCACGAAGAGTTTTCGGAAGACATCACAACTTTTTGTGAACTTTGGACCTGTCAATCACGGGAAGGCTCTCTCAAAGGCTTTCATTTCCAGATGGCTCTCCGGCTGTATCATGTACTGTCATCGGTTGGCAAACCGACCGCTGCCCGGCCGTCCGAGAGCCCATTCCACCAGAGCGATCGCCGCTACCACGGCGTTCCTATCTGGTGTGCCCCTGCTGGATATCTGCAGGGCTGCTACGTGGAGGTCGACGCACACCTTCACGAAATTCTATTGCATCGACTGGGATTCCAGGGAGGAGCCCAGGGTCGGCCAGGCAGTGCTGCGCAACCTGTTCGCTTAGGGTGAGCCGGGTGAGGAGGTAAGAGATGCTTAATGTTGAGTTGTTTTATTGCTTAATGTTGAGCCTGTTGCCACCTCCCGTGGTTGTGCATGTGTGTACTGCTATGTATTCTTTTATTCATGAGCATGTGAATCCATGCCAGACCCCATGCTGGAGAAGGAACAAGTTACTTACCTGTAACTGTTCTCCAGCATGGGTCTGGCATGGATTCACATGCGAACCCTCCCGCCTACCCCTCTGCGGCTCTTCACTTGGTCATACTGCCACTTCACGTGCTACCAAATGTGAGGATGGCTGCCAGAGGCGGGGCTTAGGGAGATGGCAGTCATTGGCTGTGGTCAGTATGACGCAGAGATCAGTGATTGGTTACTACTACGAAAGACAGATCAGAAACGAAACTGATACTGATTTTTTCTTTACCGAGGATTCCCAGCCTGACGACGGGGAATATTCATGAGCATGTGAATCCATGCCAGACCCATGCTCGAGAACAGTTACAGGTAAGTAACTTGTTCCTTCCTATTTACTTCAAAAAATTCCTTTATAGCTTTAGCCACTACGTCTCTCACTGACATATCTCCCAAGATCGGGTCATACAGGGACCAGCTGCGTCGCGGGGTCGGGTCAGGGTCGTGGGCTCTCAGGGTTAGGGTTATTGGAGCATGGTACGAAAGGATTCTGGGACCAATGAGGACTTAATCTGTAAATGCTAGGACATGCGGGGAAGCCAGGAGGAGGTCGATGCGTGAGTATATTCTATGTACATATGAGTAAAAAGAGTAGTCCCAGACCTCAGGATTGAGGACTCTCCAGGTGTCTACTACCTCCATGGTTCTCAATAGTTTGAGTAATGCTGTCGCCAGACAAAAGTCTCTCCTAGCCGGAGGGTGAGATTTGTCTTTCAATGGGTCCGGTACCCCGTTAAAATCTCTCCCAATGATCATTTGGCCCTCAGCAAATGGTGGGAGGGCGCTTTCCAAGACAGAATAGAACTCCTTGTTCTTCATTAGGGGCGTAAACCGAGATTAGCGTGTACAGCTGGTCGAATATTAGGCATTTTATAGCTACGAAGCGGCCATCTGGGCAAAGCAAGGAGTCTAGGATCTGCGGTCTGAGGCCCCTGGCAAATAGGATCGCCGTGCCCCCCTTCTTTGTGCCATTCGATGGCAGGAATTGTAGCGGGAATTGCTGGTCACGAAGTCGGGAGAAATCAGCCGGAATTAGATGTGTCTCCTGGAGAAAGGCCACAGAGGCCTTGTCATTCTGCAAACGTCGCAGTATCGCCTTTTGCTTCTGCGGGGCGTTGAGACCCCTGACGTTCATCGTTAAGAATTTCAGTTTCTGATGTGGAAGGAGCGTTTCCTGGGCTTCTTCTGATAGGGGGGGATCTGTTCTGAGGGGGGGGGAGGGAGATTCTCAGCCATCATCTAGGGGTTCAGATTCGGCAGAGTCTTCCAGTGGCTGGGTTTTAACTTTCCTTCAACGGGAAGGTGAACTTCTTCCGGAGTGGGGGGTGGGCAGACTTTTCAGTGCAACCCTTCCCACGGCCAACTGGGCCATAACTGTCCTCCCTGCCAACGGGGCTAGGATCAAACCACTTGGTTGGGTTCGTTCCAAGGGTGGGTTGGTGACATACTCCTTGGGAGTGGGGTATGGGCCGCTTGGGACCCGCAGCATCATTGATTTCTCCTTTTTAGTTATTGGATCGGTCATTTCATTGTCCTCAGTCGTAGCAAGATTATTTAATCTTCCGGCGTCTGTGTGCTTTGGACCAGGACTGCTGTTGGCGTCTCTGGGGCAGCTGCTCTGTATCTTCCGTCTGACAGAGTGGACTCTGAGCGGGCGAGGGCTCTGGAGAATTCGAGTGTAGGATGGACCCTGCGTCTTCTAGATGACTAATTTTTCGCTGGGTTCCCTGGAATGTGAATTGGAGCGTGGAGGGGAAGAGCCATTGGTAGCATATCTGCTGGGTCTGTAGGAATAGGGTTAAAGGTTTGAGGGCTCTTCTTTTCTGCAGGGTCATCAAGGAAAGGTCCTGGAATATCTGGAGCTAGGTGCCCATGAACGAGGGCTCATCCTTGGAGCGGCTTATTGCTGTGATCGCCTCTTTAGTGGCATAGAAGTGGACCCTGGTAATTGCATCCGGAAGAGGGTCAGAATCTACACCTCGTCTTGGGCGAAGTCTATGGGTACGGTCCAGGATGAGTTGGGCTTTGTCCATGTCCGGCAGGAGCGCTTGGAAGAAATTGCCTATGTATTCTGGCAGATCTTTGTCTTTAATCGATGTCGGGACCCCTCGAATGCGCAAGTTGTTTCGTCGCGCCCGATTTTCTAGATCCTCCTGCTTGTATTCCAGTATCTCACTCCTATTCTGGAGCGCCAGAATCCCACGTCTCATGTCTAATAAAGTCGCGTTGTGGCTCTGGGTCAGGTCCTCCACCTCACCCACCCTCTGTTCCGCTTCAGTGAGTCGTTGATCTGTCTGATCCATCCGTGTGGAGAGCTCCGTCATGCAGGATCAGAACTCCGTTTTAATATCTCGCATGAAGGCTTGGATATCTTCCTTGGTGGCTAGTTTTCCCTGCTCCTCGGGGGCCTTCTGCGGGGTCAGCTTGGAGGGGGGGGAGGGTCCGGTTTCCTTGTGTTGTGGAGATGTCCGCAGATTTGGCTGCTTTCGTTTGCTTCGACATCCTGCGGAGATTATGACCCCTGTCTTCCTGCGACTGCTTGTGCTTAAGAGAAGGGCTGCCAGACTCCAGGAATCCCTCTATACGGAAGAGTGGGAAAATAAGGGGGAGGGGGGCCGTCTGCGCGAGTGGAGTCAAAGCTTAACCTTGAGACTCTCAGGATGTTAGGTGAGAGGGGGCCGCGGGCCCCACGGAGGGTCCGGAGTGTTGCTCCCTAGGTTTCAAGCGTGGTGGGGTGATGGGCACCCTTGACACTAACAGAGTGAGTCTGATGGTGGCGGGGTCCTCCTCCGCCCCAAGGATGGGGTGGGGTCCGGGACCCCAGAGAGATAATGGCGTGTAGTGGGCCGGGGCGCCCCAGGAAGTGGCCAAGTTGCAGAGCGCAATGGGGACCTCAATTCCGGGCTCCTGCGGCGTTGGAGATGTGACGGAGTAGGAGTGGGGCTCACGAGGTACGTCATTGGAGGGCGGCCAGATGGTGGTGGGCGGAGGGTAGGCTTCAGCAGGTGGCCCAGGAGCAGCCATGAATCAGGGCGCAGTGGGGGCGGGGCCTCAGACCTCGGCCCCTTTGGCGTTGAGTTGGGGTGATGCCCGGTGGGACCTCGGTGGAAGGCGGTCGGGTGAGGGCAACCGGAGGGCTCCAGCCGGATCCAGGGGAAGGCTCCAGAGGGTGCCGCCACCAGGGGGAAGCTCCCATTGTAATTTCAGTCGGGAGGGTTGGCCGGGGCGCCCCAGGATTTTGGGGTGGGGGGGCAGAGAGGGGCCCACGGGGTGCACTGTCCGTATGGTGGTTGTATTGTGGGATCTTCCGGGCAGGCCTCGCCCTCTCACCTTTATGGGGTTTGGAGGATCCTGATTGCGAGAGTCGGAAGGAGGGACCCGGGGAGCCAGGTGGATGCTGTTCGTCGCTGGTCTCTGGTTGCTCCCCCATCAATCTCCAGAGTGTAACGCGGTGCTTTAGGACGGGAGCACTTCAGGCCCAGATCTTGTTGTTTCTTCCGTGGGACCGTCACTGCACCGGAACGGGCTCTCCCCCCTCCCTGATGTCGCCGCACGAAGCTGGAGTCCGCGCTTCACGGAAGCGGACCGGGGAGGAAGCGGAGGCAGAGGGGGTTGCTCACCTTCTCGTGCTACCGATGCTTCAGTGCCCCTGCACTGCTCAGCCCCGAAGCAGGGAGCTTTCCGCTCGTCACGCCGCGGGGGTGTCAGCTCACTTCGGGCTCAATCTCCGCGTCTCAGCTCAGGCGGGGACGTACATCACTGCACTCCTCGTCCAGGAGTCCCGTCCGCCATCTTGGAAGCGCCGGGTGGCTCTTGGGCTCGTTTGAGCTTTTAGGCGATTTTCGCGGCCAAATACGGGATCAGTGGAGCCCCACTGGATAACATCTTGTGCCTCGGAGATTCTGATTTTCGAGGATCGGACAGTTGCTGCAATCCGATCGGCGATAGTTTAACTTATTGTCAAATGCCGTGGGTCTCGGACGGAGGCCATCGGGGAACCCGCCACATCGTTGGCGGTCCTGCCATGCCCACCCTCCAATTTCTAACCCACCGCCAGGTTGGGACCTCAATATGGTATCGCGAAGCTCGGGGGGGGGGGGGGGTCATTCGAACCTATGCACAAGTCTAGTCTCAAACACCTGACTTATAAAGCTGCCGCCTTAGTACTGCCTTCTTAGTAGCGATCACTTTCGTAGGAAGGGCTTGTGAACTCCAAGCATTGTCAGTGCAGGATCCTTTCTTTACTACACATAAGGACAAGCTGGTTTTACATACTCGCCCTAAGTTCTCACCTAAATTCATCTCCAAATTTCATGTAAACCAGTCTATTGAGCTACCGGCTTTCTTCCAGGAGCCCAAAAGCTCTGCTGAGGTAAAACTCCACACACTAGATGTGAGCAGAGCGGTCCTCTACCGTAGACAAGACTAGACCGCTAAGAAAGACAGATCAACTGTTAGTCAGGCAGAGAAGGTGACCATCTCGAAGAATGCCATCTCTAGGTGGATAGTCAGATGTATCCAACTGTGCTATTCCCTATCAGATAAAACACTGCCTTTTACGCCAAGGGCCCACTCCACAATAGGTACTGGAGCCACCCTGGCTTTCATTGCAAATGTCCCCTTAGACAGTGTTTGCAAAGGAGCTATATGGAGCTCAATACATATTTTCACTCGGCACTACTGCATTGATACTCATTCCAAGACAGATACACAAGTGGGACAAGCGGTTCTAAGACATATATTCGCTCATGAACCTTCTCGCATCCCACCTTCTTCCACTGCTCGCTATTCTATGCACAGCATGTGATCTAAGCAGATTCCACAAGCCTCAGAAGGAAACATTACTTGCCGTAATCGTATTTGATTGTATGATATGGCATTTATAACGCGCCTAGACACAAGTGTTTCAAGGCACGACGCGGCAGGGAGGGGGGGGGCAAAGGGAAGACGGGCAACAATCTTACTAGGCCAGGTGTCATTCAGATCGCGCAAGTGCATGGGAAGAGGGGAAAGGAAAGGGCAAGGGAGAGGGGAAAGTGCTGTACAGGGGTAGTAGAATAATAAGATAAATAATAAAGGGCCAGCTGGTGGCAAGTGCAAGGTAAGTCCAGACAAGTGCTGGGAGGGGGGCTGTAGGGATACAGAGACAGTCCCGCAGTGCAGGGGTTTCCAGGGAGGTAGGGCAGGGGGTAGGGGCGAAGTGGCTGGGCCAGGGACCGAGATCAGTGAGAGTGGCCCAGTGCAGAATCAGTGCAGTTTCAATCAGGAATTTAGCAGGGGAGAGAAAGCAGAAGCAAAGGGGAAGGTTTTGAGGTGCTTCCGGAACCGGAGATGGTCCTCGTTTCAGGGAGGCAGGAAGGCTGTTCCAGAGGGAGGCCCCTGCCGCGGAGAGTGATCTACTCCCAACTCGTTGCTTGGAGAAGCGGCTGATCCTGAGGGAGTTGGAGGTGGATGAGTGAAGAGCTCAAGAAGGGAGATATTTAGGAAGAGAGTTGAAGGTATTTCGGCCCCAGGCCCCAGAAGGCCTTGTGGGCAATGCAGAGGGGTTTGAACTTGATCCTCGCAGCCACTGGGAGCCAGTACAGAGATTTCAGTCCTGGAGAGATACGGTCCCTGGGCTTGAGGCCAAGGAAAGTCTCTCAGTCCTGTTCTGGATGAGTTGCAGAGGGCGGAGAGTAGAGGCAGGCAGATTTAGATGGAGGCTGTTACAGTAGTCCAGCTTAGAGAGAACCAGGGCTCTGGAGACACTGCGCTTCTGGGGGAAGGAGAGGAAAGGAAGAATAACTCTGAGGAGGTGCAGCTGGTAGTGCGACTTCTTTGAGACGCCAGAAATGTGAGGAGAGAAGGAGTGTGTGGAGTCAAAGATGACCCCGAGGTTTTTTGCCTTGCAGGAAGAGGGCCAAGAGAGGCAGGCCAGAGAGCTGCAGGGAAGGAAGGAGTGGGTGTGCCAATGAGTAGAATCTCAGTCTTACTGGCATTAAGGCTGAGGTCCTTGGCGGCACACCACTCCTGGATAGCAGATGGAGATGGAGGAGAGGTGGAGGCAGAGGTAGCCTGAAAATGAGCTGGGTATCATCCGCATAGCACTGAAAGCTGGGGCAGAGAGCGGCAATGCGGTGGGCAAGGAGTGCCAGATATTGGTTGAACAGCCAGGGAGAGAGGTTAAATCCCTGGGGGACACCACAGATGGAGAAAAAGATGTCAGAGTAAGGACCCAAGTTGGACCTGGGTGGGTCGATTGGAGAGGAAAGAAGTCAGCCACGCCAGAGCCTGACCAGTGATACCCAGGTTATCACGGAGATGGTTGAGCAGGGTGGCATGGTTCAGTATCAAAGGCAGAAGAGAGATCAAGCAAGATGAGAACGCAGTGTTAGAGTCAAGGCACGGATGTTCAGGAGAGCAGTTTCCGTGCTTATGGCAGCTCTGAAGCCAGACTGATGGTCATGAAGACAACCCACAGATTCAGCATGGAGATTAAGCTGGAAGATGACCAGTTTCTCCAGGAGCTTGCCCAGGAAGGGAGTGATGGAGATTGGGCGATAGTTAGCCGGGAAGGAGAGGGTCATAAGAGGGTGCACAAGGGAGTGTTTAAGGGCGGGGGATGGGAAGATTCCAGTGGCGAAGGAGTGGTTGCAGAAGTCAGCCAGGGCAGAAGCCAGGGAGTCGATGTGGTTCTTGATAGTTTTGGAGGAACCGGGGTGAACCTGTTTCGACGAGTCTTTAATAGGTCGGACTTGTCTGGAAAACTCGTCAGCAGAGAAAAGGGGGGAGGAGGGGTGGCTGCAGAAGGGCCAGAGGAAGAGCAGGGAATGGAGGGAGGGAGGGAGGGAGGGAGGCGGTAGGAGGCGAGTGAGGACAGGATGTTCTGAGTTTTTTAAATTAAGTGAGAAGCCGGTGCCGTGCAGAGGGGACAGGAGAGGTAGAGACTGCGGCAGGATTGGCCAATTCCTTGCAGATTTTAAAGAGTTCAGCCGAGTTATTAGATGCCGCAGAGATGCGGACTTGGATATGGGCTCTCTTCTTGGTGAGAACGGAGAGCCGGTATTGCCTTTGCAGCAGGTGGCAGGCCAGTTTGTCAGAGGATGAACATGAAGCACGCCATTTCCTCTCGGCCACCCTGCACTTGCATTTTAGGGTGACGAGTTCTGAGTCATACCAGGAGTTGCACTTGGCTTTGGGCTTCAGGCGGATTCTCATGACAGGGGCAAGGATATCAAGAGTATGAGATATAGCAGAGTGGAGAGGGCTATGTCAGGGTGAGAGTCAGCCAAAGGGGGGGGGGTGAGAAGGAGGCCGCGAAAGCCTCAACTGACACGCGCTTCATGGGTCGGAGGACCGAGAAGGATGGTGGTAGTGATGAGGGTGGCTTGGCCTGAGGTGTAGGGAGGGTGAGGTGGGAGGATAGGAGAAAGTGATCACTCCAGGAGAGAGGGACAGAGGGGAAGGTCAGGAGATCAGAGCATCGAGAGTGTGCACTGCAGAATGAGTCGGACCAGATGGGAGAATGGAGAGATGAGAGCCGCAGAGGTCTCAAAAGTGTCTGGAGGGGGGGCAGGAGACATCCAGGTGGATGTTGAAGTCTCCAAGAAAGAGGAGTTGAGTGGTTGAGGCCAAGAATGAGGAGGCGAGGTTCGCCTCTCGGAGAGGAAGGAAGAAGTCTGACCAGGTGGTCGATAGATAGTAGCCACAGTAAGGGAATGGCTAGGAGGGAGCGAGTCGGCAGACGAGGCATTCAAAAGAGGAGTAGGTCTGCGTTGGAGTGACAGAGGCAGGAATCCACTCGGGAGAAGATGAGGGAAAACACCCCCACCAGCGCGGTTGGGCCAGGGCACAGAGAGGATCTTGTAGCCGTCAGGTAGGAGTATGTCAAAGCTGGTGACCGAGGTCCAGTTCCTCAAGAAGGCGGCAGATATCAGAGGAATGTTTGACAGCCGAGTGAGAGTTAAGAGTGGCTATGTGAGAAGGTTGCCATCCTTGAAGGACTTCCGGGGAGGGGTACGGATCAGAGGTACGCCCTGCGGAGGTGTAGGAGTACGAGAGGGGGAAGGCAAGGTAGCTGAGGACAGAGGAGGGGGGACAGCAGGAGAAGAAAGGAAGTTGATGAGGGAAGCGTCTATCAGAGGCGAAGGTTGGCCTGAGGGTCTTGGACCAAGACGGTCCCATTAAAGTAGACATTAATGATGGCCTTAGAGGAGTGGAAGGAGGCCAAGAGGACATCCCAACGGGTGCCACAATTAATGGGAGAAGAGGAGAAAGGGGGGAGCACAGAGACCATGTGAAGGGTCCATAGGTCAGGTGAAGGCATGATAAAGAGGATGTCGGGGAGAGTTTCCTTGGAGGAGGCACTGGTGTAGGTGTCAGCGATGGGGAGGCCTGGGTTGGAGACAGGGATGTCCTTTTTAAACTTTTTCCTACCAGATTTAGTGAGGAGGGCAGGATAGTCAATGGAGAAGCAGTTAGAGAAGATAGGGGAGATGGAGAGCACCATAGAATAGGTGGGAGAGGAGGAGGAGGAGGAGGAGGGGAAGGGAGGGAGTGGGGAAGACAGACGAGAGCAAGCAGACAAGCTAGCGAGCAGCAATCCAATTGTTCAGTAGGACAGACTCTCAGGGTTGAAGATCTCAGTGCTCAATATGGAACCAGGGAGAAGCCACCGAAGTATGAGATTCCTGACCGGGGAGGAAAAGGCCTAGTTCACCACAGTGGAAGAAACGACAATAAATATTGGTACAACACGTATTAACACGGGTGTAAGATGGGTGGGTCGGGAGAACAGGTGGAGCTAAAAATGGTAATTACTGGCACCTAGCGTCCCCTGTGGACACCTGCAGACACAACAGGAGCCACAACCGTAGGAGCCACCCTTTTGCCTAAGGGGCCCTTAGCCGAGGGGTCTGCCGGGCAGGGGGGCTGCCCAGGAGGGTCAGTTTTAAGGCAGAGGGCAATTCCAAGGAATTCAAAAATGTGAAAGAACAAGAGGTTGTCCCAGAACCAGCTTTATCTGTGATTACCAAAAATGATTGGTGTCTGGACATCCAGAATGCCATGGCAAATAAACTGGATGGTATTCGGGATTCTATAGCTGCAAAAAAAGTGCTTCTGATTTACAGGGCACCCACTCGGCTAGTAACACCTTTACTAGGGATCCCAATATTCCCATCTTTGACTTCACACCCATATCAGAAGAGGAGCTAGCATCTATCATTAATAAACTCAAGGCTGCTAATTGCACAGGGGATCCATGTACCTCCACTAACATCAAAACATGTCCCCCTACTCTTGTCCGAGCTATATGTAAATTTGTAAATGCTGCTTTTCAGAATTGCACGGTCCCAGACAATATGAAGCAAGCCTCGGTTACTCGGTTACTGAAAAAACCTAACCTGGATCAAAATGTTCCCACCAATTATAGGCCAATAACCAATACCCCTTTCCTATTAAAGATTCTGGATCGGGTAGCCTATACCCAAATAGCACAACATCTCAACTCCCTCCCCATTCTCAACCCCTTCCAGTTGGGATTCAGACAGGGTTTCGGTACTAAGACCTTGCTTCTGGACCTCAAGTCTCAAGTACTCCAAAGAATGGACTCTCAAAAGGTCTCTCTTATTTCTCTGGACCAATCTGCAGCGTTCGACCTAGTCGACCACGCTATACTTGCAGACAGGGTCATGTCCGTAGCCAACTGCTCGTAGGCAGCTACCAACTGGCTACTATCCTTCCTATCCAACAGATCTAGCAGGGTATGTGCCAACAATGCCAAAGCGCCAGCAATCCAGATATTATTCGGAATTCCGCGAGGCGCCAGCTTGTCGCTTTGCATTTATAACATCTTTGACTCCCTTTTTTGCCCATCTTGCCCAGGAGAGCATACTCTTTTCCAACTAAGCCGACAAGACCCAATGGGTCATCCCTCTAACGGGCCACCATGATGAGGACGAAAAAGAACTTAATCGCATCTTTGTCATGATAGAACAATGGATGATGCTGAATAATCTTGCTCTTAATCGCAGCAAGATGGAACTCATGATCGTGGGATCGGACAGTACCATAGCTAAACTAGACCCAGCTTATAAACAATTCCAGCTGGGAGATGCCTTAATCCCTACTCTTCCCAAGCTCAAGATCCTAGGGGTGATCTTGGATCAATCTCTTAACATGAAAGCCTACGTGGCCAGCACAGTAGCTTCTGCCACATATTATATTAAACTCCTGGCACATCTGCAACCTTTTATCTCTCAGCCCAACGCAGAGACCATTGCCCGAGCCAGTATAGGCTCTAAACTGGATTACTGCTGTAGTTTACTAGCAGGGTCCAGTAAAAAGGTGGTACAAAATGGAGCAGTTGGAGTGGTATCTGGCCTTGCTTACAGGGCTCACGTTTCTGAAGCATGGCGAGCGTTACACTGGCTGCCTGTGGACTCAAGAATCTCTTTCAGACTAATGGTTATCACATATAAATGCCTCAGGGGCAAGATGCCCTCCTTCAAAGGTATATAGGAATAAAATCCTCGGATAGAAATCTTCGTTACAACAATCAGAATCTGCTTCATCAGCCCAAAGTGAAAAGCAAAAAAGCACAATACGGTGCCTTTACGTTTGTGGCGCCGGCTCTTTGGAACACTCTGCCAGATCAATTGAGAAACTCGGCAGTGCTGAGCATCTTCAAGAAGGGCCTTAAAACATTCTTCAAATAGTCATTCTTAGTCTGCGATTTCTCTTCCATGGACTCTTCCATCTTGTTCACTCTTTTTCTGTTTGTCTGCGCCCTCACACCTATGGGTCTATGGTTGCGCTATATAAATGTATTAAAGTAAAGTAGGAGGAGGGGAGGGGAGGGGAGGGGAGGGGAGGGTGTGTTGGCGGGCGGGCAGGGAGGTGGGAGGGAGTGGAGGACCAGGAAGTGGCTGCAGGGGGTAGTGGGAGGGGGGAGGAGTACAACGCGCTCAGAGCGCAGACAAAAATAAAATAAATCAATCGAATTTCAGAACTCACTGGAGGCCCACGGGACAGTGCAGGGGTTGACCTGCAGTCTGGGCAATCGGGGCTACCGGCGACTGCTCACACCCGCTCCGCTCTTCAAAGAGAGCGGAGCGGGTATCTGCTTAGATTCACATGCGCCCACCCTTCCTCCACTGAGAGAAGGTGCATAGATGTTTATATGAGCGTCTGATATTTATCTGCTTGGATACACCTGTACTCGCTACACTTGATGCACCTCATGTCAGAAACAAAACAATCTGAGGGACCGCGATGCGTGTGAGACCATGGGTACAGTGGACATCACACTATGAATAGTATTACTGGCATGCCCTGTCGATGTCCCTTTTAGAGTTTGGAACTCCTGTAATACTCTGCAGCTTTCACTAGATGTCGCGCTATGCATAGCATGTGAATCT
Source organism: Ambystoma mexicanum (assembly GCF_040938575.1). NCBI lineage: Eukaryota > Metazoa > Chordata > Amphibia > Caudata > Ambystomatidae > Ambystoma > Ambystoma mexicanum. The sequence continues at coordinate 738,797,901 of NC_090926.1, forward strand.
AAGCAGATACAAGCATCAGAAATAGGATTACCATGAGGAATGTATTCCATATATTGCAAGTCAAAGATGGAGTAGCAAGGCACAAACTGCATGATTGGTACCACAACTCAAAGCTAAATGGACAGAGAAGGCCAACACAATGTATCACAGATGCAGGAAGAAATACTGTAGTTCATAGTTCATTTAGTTATAGGACCCAGATAGCCCTAAGAGGCTGCATGCCAGACTGTCATGTTCTTCAGCTGGCAGTATGGCATCAAGATGGACTCTTGCAGACTGGAAGCTTAGGCTGTTCTCCAGCATTGGATCTGTCATAGATTCACAAACTGCAGTCACTTTAGTGTTCAATGTTTGGGTCAATGCCCCTCAACCAATTGGCAGTGCCTCCCATAGCTCCAACCCTGGTAGCCAGTTTCAGATTCTTTACCGCACGTTCAGTGCTGTGAGTCCTCTCCAATGCTCTCACTTCACTTTTTCTTTGAGAGATTTTCAATCTATAACTTCAATTTGCCATCTTCTGAAAGCTACAGATAAGTGTGGGGTTTGGGAGCTTTTACACTATTGGTACTTCCCCCGGCGTGGGGTACAAGTTTACTCTGTTCCTTTAGGACTTTCCATTGAAATGTGCCTTCCTCGCCTCACCATGATATGATAGTTTATTTATAACTTGCTTAATACCCAGAGGTTTCGAAGTGCGGACCCAGGGTTCGAACCTGTTTTTCTCTGTCGTCTTGCTTCCAAGGCAAGCGCATTGTTCCTGAGCTATCCTCCTGAGACATGACTTATCTTGGAGCCTTTCCAAACTTGCTGTACAGTTTTAACAAATACATCTGTGTAGAATATAGGCATTGGAGAAGTCTTTACTGCCTTTTCTCAACCCACAACTTTGATTCTGGCTCTTTAAATCTTTGTTCAAAGATTTCACCACAGTAAAGGGTTTGTACATTGAATTTGCATGGTGCATCTGAAACCATTGCTTAAAGTGACATTTGTCTCATTTACTTTTCATTTTATTTCAAAGGTGTTATGAAAGTCATAGCTATATGCCTGGCTTATTTTCTCACAGTAAGCATAGTCCAGGGGAAGTCTCAGGTGCCACAGGGCTTCATCTACTGAAAGCCTAGTTTAAAAGAAATGCTCATCCATAAAGAAGAAAGGTATGTCAACCGCTTCGTCCACAGGAGAGGCTTATCTGCAAGAAATACTAGTCCATGTCTGGCTTGTTTCTGGGAAAGCCTTGTCTTCAAGAGGGCTTCGTCAACGACCGACTAGTCTACTAGACCTGCTCCTCAATGACGGGCTACTTTACGGAAGCGCCTCATCACCAAGAAGGCCCTTCAACGACTGACTTGTCTACTAGAGACTCTACTAGTCCGAGAGCTCCCATCTATGAGGCAGCCTCATCTATGGGAGAGCCTTGCCAGTGGTAGAGCCTCATCTACGAGAATGACCCCTCAAATGAGGAAGACTCTTAAACGACAGCAGTGTCTACAAGAGCGCCTTGTCTATGAAATAGTTTGCGTTTAAAGGGCTGTCTGAGATGGCCTAGTCTACGAGGGAGGCTTGTCAAGAAACAAGTTTAGTCAATGAGACATTTCATCTACTATAAAGCCTCATCACCCAATGAGCATATGATATGAGGGTAGTTCATGTACGGAAAGGGCTATTCAACAACCGGCATGTCAACTAAGAGCTGTGTCCATGGGGGTGCTTGGTCCATATGAGACCCTAAATTGAAATGGGCCAGTCAATGAAATGCTACTCTAGAAGTGGACTTTGACTGCGAGGAGAGGGGTTAGGGGGGCTTGTCTACAAGGGACCGTAGTCCATATGTAATATTGTTCTACAAATAGACCTAGTCAATAAAGACCCTACTATAGAGCTTCAATCATGACAGACTCTTAACACAGGCTGTTCTAATAAAGGCCCTATTTTACTACAAAAAGATATAGGTCAACTGGTATTGGATTGGCGAGTCGCGCCGGGCCAACAAATTAGCTATAGTACAATACAGGCTTGAATATTATCTGCTAGTGATACAGTTCCGTTACCGCTTAAATTCATCCTTAAAGGGCTCAATTCTATCATCCGTGTGATGCCTCTCAAAGTATTTGACCTGTGGAAATGCCTGTCCGGAGGCGTCCATATCAATTATCTGGAGCTCCTGGCTATTTTCTGTCGCTCAGAGCTTTTCAGCCATCGATTGCCAACAAGGTGGTCTGTATTTGCATAGACCATTATGTTGCAATGTTTTACATAAACAAGCTGGTGGCACCAAGTCACCTCTCCTGGTGGACCTAGCCATACAAGTTTGGGACTGGGCCATTCAACACAAGAACAAGATTTGGCTACAGGCTGTCTGCATTCTGGGTCACATCAATGCAACTGCAGACTCGTTCAGCCATCAGTCGGCTGCCAGTTATGAATGGGAATTGAACAGCGATTTTTCGCCAATGGGACCTTTTTGTGACTTTTACAAACGGGAAACTTCCTCTTTATGCATCCAGAGACGGCCTGGGGACGTTCTCCTTGGGAGACGTGCTTGAGATCCTGTGGCAAAACATGAGAGCTTATGCCTTTCCCCCATTGCCTCTGATTCATCGGTCACTCTGCGAGCTCAGGAGCATGTCTAATTGCACCCTCTTCATAGCTCCTTGGTGGCCAGCCAGATTCTGGTTCTCGGAACTTCAGCATCTGTCGATTCTTTCTCCAATCAGATTGTTGCTTATTCCCAACTTCCTTCACAAGAAAGATCACCAGCTGTGACACCCCTCCCCACAATCGTTAACCGTGGCGTCCTGGTGCCTGAATTGAAATCCTTAGCGCAGTTCAATCTGTCTGAAGACAATTTGCATATTATCCAAGCGACCAGAAAACCTTCTACGAAGGCTCAATACAGGAGCAAATGGCTGTTTTTCCCCACTGGTGCTTAGCTAAACAGCTTGACCCCAGGCATGCTACGGTTGACACTGTTCCATCTTTCGTGTCTCGCCTCGCAGTTACAGGTATTCATGTTCTGTCTTGCAGAACCTACTTTCTGACTTTGCGACCTACTTGTCCACAGACAGCTGTGTTTTTTCATTGACTAACCCGATGATTAAGACATTTTGCGGGTCTTCACCTCTTCCCGCCGGTGTGCACCCCTCATCCCAAATGGGATTTGAATCTGGTCCTCCCCGCGTTATGCCATTAACGTTTTGAACCCATGGCTACTACAGATCTGAAATTCCTGTCTTAGAAAGTCGCCTTTCTGATCGCGGTGACATCAGCGAGTAAGTGAGCTTCAGGCTTTCTGTGGAGCATCCGTTCCTCACGTTCCACAAGGGCAAGGTTGTGCTTCGCACTCATCCTTCTTTCCTGCCTAAGGTAGTTACCGATTTTCATCTGAATCGATCTCCTTGCCTGTCTTTTTTTTCCTAACCCGGCATCTGATGCTGAGTGTTTTACACTTTAAGTTTTACCACGATCGAACGAGTGAACTCAGGAGGGGGGGAGGGGTGCTCCTCACAACTTTGTCACATTCGGAGACCTGAAAGGGGAAACCGGCTTCCAAAGCAACTAGCTCCTGATGGATTGCCTCCTGTATTTCAGAAGCATATAGCATTGAGGACCTTCGATCTCCAAAAGGCATCCATGCTCATCTTGTATGTGGCAAAGCGGCTGCTGTTGCCTTCCAAAAGTATGACCCTTGGAAAACCATAGTCCAAGCATAGTCCAAGCAACTACGTGGGCTTCCCCATCAACTTTTTGTAAGCATTACTGTTTGGACTTTAACTCCAGGGCCATGACCAATTCGGCCAAGCTGTTCTTAAGAACCTATTCCAGTAAAAGGGTTTTCGATCCATCCGTATTACCTGTGAGGTGTGCTTGGGAATCTCCCACAAGTATGGAGGAAAGTGGGCAGGACGTAGGAGTATTACAAAGTTACTCACTGTAGTGCCTACCTTACTCCTAGTCCATAGTCCCCTTTCCTCCATACGCCCGCCTGCCGTCTCCTCTAAAAAGTATCCTCTATTATCGCTTAAATGGTCTCAGACCTGGCGATAGAAAAGGACTGAAGGGTGATGTGTGGGGGCGGAGCTCAGGAGGGCAGGGTCGTGGCCGCATACAGTGCCCCGCGTAAAAATAAAAGGACAAAACCAGTTTTGATGCTTATTTAAAAAAGTGTTCCGGTCCCGTCCCGAAGGACGGAATGTCCACAAGTATGGAGGAAAGGGGACTATGGACTAGGAGTAAGGTAGTCACTACAGTGAGTAACTTTGTTACTCTTGGAGAAATAGGGCTCTTATTACAGGTTTATCTTCCTGGAAATGTAATTGGGCAAAGACTTGCACCGAAACCTTGTTCCCCCGACATCTCGTCAGAACAATCCAGCTTAAAGATTGCCTAAGTCTGGGCCAAATTCCCACTTTGGGATGATATCCCCCTTCATATGCGACCTCTCTAGGAGTTCCCAGATGCTGACTTGCAGAGGATTACCGTCCATTGGGAGGGCTAGTTCTTCCTCACATTTCACATTGCTTTTTGGAAAGCTCCATCCTCGCATAGGGAGCTTCTTTCGTTGCACACAAAACATTGGGTCATCGTTGCGTCCAGGGTGCACAACAGCAATCTTCACACCATGGCATTGGTCTTTGGTCCGAAGAACAAAAAAACTTGGACATCAATGTCCTGAAGTTGTGGGAGATGTTTTGCCATGGAATCCATTCGCCTCAGAACACTTGTGTGTTTACAGAGAACACAACCTTATGCTCTATGGCCAAAAATGGAGCAGTATCAGATCGGCGATACTGTCGGCCAAAGTGCAACCGCTCCTGAAATGGCATCTTTCTCGGGGTGATGTTCTGGTCTTCTTTCCACCTACCAGGCATCCACAACTCTTGCAAATTCCCTCAGCGGGAACTCTGTTCCTTCCATGAATGGCGCTCCTCCACTATCAAGTTATAGGGATATTACGAACGGGGTGGACAGCGACCTGCTTGCCACCTGGACCAAGTCTAATTGTCTTGACTGTGCGAGTGGATTCCGGCAACAAGGCAGCCTGGGTGATGCTTTCATGATAACATGGACAAACAAGTTCCTCTCGTACCTATGTTTTTGTGCGCCTTCATGCAAAGGCGGTGAGCACTTACTCTGGTGGCCCCTGCCTTGCCAAGTCAGTTAAATTTTCGTTGCTCTTGGCTCTTTCCTTGGTAGTTCCAGTCCAGTGCCTGCAAGTTTTCAACCTCTGTTCCGGGGTTAGGAAGTGGTCAGCCTTCACAACCTATCCTCACTCCACCTAATGGCCTGGGTACTACTTTCTTACAGTTTGGCCAGGTATCAAAGCCCTGGGACGGCAGAGACATCCCTGCAAAAGCTAGAGCTCCTGCTGCCGTTTCTTGCTTCGACTGTGTGAAACTGTTTGGTGTGCTACATATGGAGCAGACACCTTCAACTTCCGATCGGGAACTACACTTGCCCATCTCAGGACAGACTGAGACATGTTCAACTGCTGTCCACATGGAACCCTTCTCCACTTCGGCCTTCAAAGTTCTGGTTTGAATATTTGCTATTGCCACCAAGGTCTGCACCTGTGGTGTCCACATAGACCGGGTCTCCTGGCGTCAGTTCTCACCACAGCAGCCCCCCTACTCATAACTGCTTGGCCCCTGCAGCCCTCGGAACCAGCAATGGGCAAGTATGGGCACGACGCTCCAGCACAATCCATTTTCAGGGCTAGTTGATTTGGCAGGTTAGTTGTTACCCACTTCTTCTGATCCCGACTTCCATGCCCACCGTCCTGCTGTCTATATCAAACACCTTTTCTGGGGCCTGATGAGCATCTGCATTGGGCACCTTAACCCGGCGTTCGGTTCCTCTCGTTCCAGTTCTGCTTGCCAAACATGGCCCACTGGGCACTCATTTGATGCTGTGCTCCATGCCAGAGGGACGGTGGCCTTAGCCATTTAAAGTTTGAGAATAGGTTGAACTTGTCTGCCCCAAGACCTGTCATTCGCTTTACCAGATAAAACTGGGCCAACTGCCACCAACTTCATCTGGCTTTGCCCTGCCCAGGCATAATTCTCTACAACTGAATCCCACCTCAGCCAGCGTGTGCCGGCCCTCGCCTTCATTGCGCCACAGGGTCAGGGTTTTGTTAGGCCCTCTGACTGGCGCACATATTGCACTCCTTTGGTCTGTGTTTCAAGACTGGGTGGTAGGTAATCGATATTGGCGCAGGCCAATGCCACCCTTTGTGTCCACCAGTCTGGTGGCGCAGTGCGACTCATCAGGCGCGCTTAGGACCGTCCACCCCAGCCGACAGTCACACCTGGTGCAGGCGGAGGAGATGGGGCGGTTGCCGCAGAAATGGCACACCGGTGGTCAATCTCCCTCTGCCTGCGGACCCAACAAAAGTGCTACCAGGGAGCTGTAACACTCTGCCAGAGCATAGTGCCACCTGCCCTCATGGTCTCTTCTCAGATGTCAGTGTGCACTGCCTTGGAGTAAAGGCACCCTCTGGGGGCTGGGTGTGTCAGGACGGCAGTACCGCCAGGGGATCCTCTGTTCCAGGCGACTGACTTGCCCACTGTTTTGAATCTTAAGGGCAGACTGCACGGAACCCACACGTTTACCTCTCAATTGTTTCACACCAGGTTCTTTTCAACTTTCCCTTGCGGTACTAGTTGGCCCTGTCTCATGCCTGTATTTAGCCTTGGATGAAGTTTGCCACCTGCTTTGGGCTGCATTCTTAAGCAACCTGACTCGGAGAAGGCCCTATCCCGGCACACTGGGGGTCGCTACCGGCCTAACACTACCGGCCTAACACTGTCCACTGGGTGAGCCTCAGTCAGAAGATCTTGGGGGAATCCTTTAGCGATGCTGTGGAGTCTTCTGTATGCCAAATTTCCCCATGCCTGCTGTTGGGTGGTGATTCTGCGCTGGGCTCTTCCCTCCCTCACTGTAATTGAGGGAATTCTGTATTTTTATTCCCCCGCCCCCCCCCCCCATTTCCCCCCCTCTGCTTGGTAATATGCTTACATTCTGTGGGTTGTCACATCTGATCTGAGCTCGTATTTTGGAGCTGAAGCTCAGGCAGCCTTCTTGGGACTGGGGCTGTGGAGGTACCCCAGCCTGCACGTCTTGATATGCACAGAAGTCCGCCTGTGGAGAGATTGCCATCCGGATGCAGACATAAGGCCCCTGCGTTCCAGGGCCATCACGTGGTGTTAATTGTGGGACACCACAGACAGCCGCACACGGCCAGCTACCCTGGGGTGGAGGTGTGACTTGTTTTAGGCCACTGCTGCCACCACCCAAGGTCACTCTGGGTGCCCTTGGCCTCCTGGCCTCATGAGTGGGGGGGGGGGGGAACTGGGGAGGGTGGGGGAGCCAGGATACAGTGGCAACAAGCCACTGAGCCAGCTCCATGAATTCTGTGACCGTGCAGATCGTGGTCTGAACTTGGGGAAGTGGGGGCATTGAGGGGCCTGACGTGGGAGGACACAATCCATTCGGAGAACAAGTTACTTACCCATGGTTACATTCTTTCGACTGGATGTTCCTCCCACAGATTCCTCATCACCCTCCCATCCTACACTGCAGTAAAACTACCCTTGTGGTTAGTCTGCGCTCTCTCAAGGGCAGTAACTGTCCATTCAAGACACTGCTTCGCTCTTCAAAACGGAACTGCGCAACGGGCGCTGTGCGATCTACTTATACCGGAAGCCTCTGAGCGACGACGACTCGACAGTCATCAACGCACAGCGCCCTCTACTGGCTATTGGAAATATCCTATATAAAAGATGTGGAATACGTGGGAGGAACATCCAGTCGCAAGAATGTTACCATGGGCACGCAACTTGTTCTACTCATGCAGAAGTCTTTAAACTTGTCCAGGTGGCTTCGCCTTAAGCCACAAAGGTACTATTCAGAGGCTTGCTCGCAACCTTTCCTGAAGGACACTTGGGCATTGTTAAGACCTGCATGTACGTTGTTCAACAGGAGAAGGACTAACTGAGGTTGTCCTAGCATTGCTAATGTCCTGCTGAACTTGGTATACATAGTTTATGGAGCTAGATGCATTTTGGTTATCAATTTAACTCCCTCCCTGCGATTTTTATTTGGCAAACGTTTCAAGTATCATTCACATATACTTGAAGAGGCCTAGTTTTGATGCAACATTATACCAATCTTGGTCTGTGAGGAAGCCAAGATACTTGGGCTCATTCTTGTTTTCGGCTATTTAAAATGGTGGAATTAAATATCTTTTCACAGGCTCACACATCTGCACCCATGTGTTGCTATGCAGGGCTCTGGGTTCGGGAGGTCACAATGCATTCCTACAAGCTAGTCACTTTCAAAGTGCTTCTACGTGTCCTGTGAATCTGTTTAAAACACTGAATTGTTTATTTAGGCCAGATAGGAGGCCAGTTTGAGAATTCACTTTTACAACCAACCCAGGGAGAAATGAACACTTGCTAAGCAAGTTTTTCATAGATCCACTCCTGGATTATAAGAACTATAGACCACATCGCCAAGAGAAACCTTTCACTCCTTCTCATAAAAGAGCAATGGCAAAATGGTTCACCCCACTACTCGGCACCATGAAAAGAAAAAAACCGAAGACTAGAACTAGATTGGAGGAAAAGAAAATTACACTGCGATTAAGCTGAAATTCCTGCAACATAACCGCGCATTCAAAAAGGAAATGCAAAAAGCAGAGAGGAGACACTACGACAACCGTATCGTCGAAGCACCAAACACCCAAAAAGAACTCTCAAAATCATAAATGAAATTAAAATCCACCTGCTGCAACACACCAACTCCCTCTACGAAACTATGCAATGACCTTGCAGACCACTTCAAAAACAAAATCACCAGCATCCAACAAACGATGCAAAGCCGACCACCCGATCATACTACGATCCCTACCTACACTCAGGAGGAACATCTGAACAAACTACAAAGCTTTCACGAAATATCAGTGGAGACTTTCATCAAACTGGTGAATCAAAGCAACAACTCTGGGTCTCCTGAGGACCCATACCCCCGGACATATACAAATCTATTCTTAAACAAGAAACTCCCATGGAATATCACAGGAGCGTCCTCAACCTTTCAATTGCAACAGGGAAAGTACTACAAGCCATCAAAACGGCGTACATCAGGCCATTACTCATATACAGCAGGAACCGTAGAAGACCTCCAACTACAGACCCATCTCCAACATCCTGTACACCGCCAAGCATCTCGAAACATACATGTACAAAACAACCCAAGAATTCATAGAAGAGCACTGCCTACTAGACCAGGCACAAGTTGGCTTTAGACCAATGAGAGGAACGGAATCAGCTCTCCTCTCCAATATGGGACGACCTAAAAATAAACAGCACTGCCTTCATACTTCTAGACTTATCCGCAGCATTTGACAGTTAATCACGACCTCATAACGAGATTAGAAGGACTCGGAATAACAGACACTGCCCTACTATGGATCAAATCCTTAAAAAAAAAAACTGAATGGGAACCGTATGGATGAAACCTTTCAAATTCAACCCATGAGACTCCACTTGTGGAGTACCATAAGGATCATCCTTATTGTTCAACATCTACCTAGATCTACTTATCAAAATATCAAGTCACGGCCTCACCTGCTACAACTATGCCGACGAGACACAAATCTTCAACATAGAAGACAACCCAGAAATTAACAACGCTAAACTGCCTCTGCAATGTATTCAACTGGATGAACTCCAACTACCTCAAAATCAACCCAGGCAAAACAGAAATAATGATAGTCACAAAAAATGGAGGAGAAAACCACTTCATCCCTTGGCCAAGGGAACTCGGGACAACCCCAGCACCTTTGCCGATTGTTTAAAACCTGGGGGTCCTGATGGACAATAACCTCACCCTAGAGCCATAAGTAAACGCTCTACTCAAGAAATGCTTTTCTCCTGCGAGCTGCAAAGAGGATCCTTCAGTTCCTATCATTTGCTAACAAAACAACCACCATCATCGTTCTCGTCATGTCTTGAGTAGACTATGCCAACAGCCTATACTTGGGTATGCCTGAAAGACTTCTAAAAAAAAAAAGGAATACAAAAGGCAGCCAGATTGCTTCTGAAACTACACCGAAGAGAACAAATCTACCTGCGCTAAAAACACTACATTGGCTACCAATAGAACAACAAATAAAATTCAAAACAATGTGCATCACGCACAGATCAGTAAACCATCAAGGTGCTGAGTTCCTGAAGGACAAACTGTGCCTACATCAACCAACAAGAATGCTCAGATCAAGCAACGACATCCGCCTGGAACTGAAACCCTACAATAAAAATCAGACTATCTTCCTTCTCTCACCAAGCGCTGAAAACCTGAAACGACCTTCCAAAGTACATACGTAACACAAGAAACCACTTACTACTCAGGAAAAAAACACACAAAACCTGGCTCTTCATGTTGCCGCTAGAAGACTGGCCACAGGGGGGGACACACACACACACACACACACACACACACACACACACTCACACTCTCTCGATGAACGAAAAGACCGATCCCGATCCACAGCAAGCAGTCAAATGGGAAAAATTCTAATGAAAATACTCCACGACATACCAATGAGACAACCATGATGGAACCCCAAGACGAAAGCACCAGGACGACTCATCAATAGCACCCTGGCCCTAAACCATAGCCATGCCCCAACAGACCCTAGTTACGACAGATAGCAAGGGAATAGGGAACTCCCATCCCTCAACCTCAAACCAGAGGGTGAGAAACAGACACAACCATTCACATTATACATTCCTCATTAAGATAAAGTGGGGAGCACGCTGAACCATGGCACACAAGCAACAACCAAACAATGGCTCTTAAGGGAGATGCTCCACGAGAAAAACGAACAGAGTATCCTGATTTGTGGGGGGAAGTTGGTTGGGACTAATGACTGACTACATAGGCTGACCAAGACAGAAGTACTAGGTGGTCTCATTAACAGCACCCTGAACCATTCCGATCTCCAACAGACCAATGTCACAATAGATAGCAAGAGAATAGGTAGCACCAACCTCCGTTCCCTCACCGAAGGAAAGACTCAGACATGCCTATGACACCATACAATGCCGACTAGGATATAGCTGGGTCTGCACTGCACCATCGCAAACTATAGTGAGGCGGCCCATAAGGAATCAGCAACAACCGCACCCATTACAGCCCAAACTGAACAAAAAGTATCAGAACCAGGATACAGACCCCACTAACCCAACTTTCAAATCTCTGCATACTCAACCCACCTAAAACTCACACAACCATCTCTTCCCCCAGCAATCGGCGCGCACTTTACCACACTGCATCAACAACACACAAATACATAAACCGCACCTACAGCACACAAGGTCTCGCCCGATCTGATACTTGCACCAAAGCTCAGCACACAGTGTACACTGAGCTGAAGCTGCCAACAGCACACCACTTCTCGCACTCTCCTACTCCCCCTCCACCCGAATAACTCTACCTACTTTCCTTGTTTACAGATCCGCCAGAGCGCTTGGGGACGAATTCCGTTGGTGACAGTGCGCTATATAAGTACCTATAACATATCATTCACACCATTTGAAATGTCCAGTAATTGGGACCGGGGTTTTCTGAGGATTGCCAGCAGGTTGTCACATTGACAGCTTGATATCGACAGTCTTGTTTTTAGGAGGACAAAAAAGCTTTCCGAAACAAAGTGACTGAAAAAGGATTGAACTCATGCTGTCCTTTGAGAATTTAGGCATCTCGATATCGTCCTTTTAGGTAGGTTGTGAACTAGTATGGAACAGAACCTGTAAAAGCGGGTCGAAGTTGGGTGAGCCACCCCCACTAGATAAACAGTGCCACTTTGTTTAGTCCTACTGGGCAACAGTGGAGACAAGTGTGTTCATGTAAGGGGAAGAGCAGGGTTGATGAATGTGCTGGGAGAGGGGTAGAGGGGCTGGTGGGAGGAATGTGGGGCTACAGTATTTCAGGAGGTAGGAGCAGAAATTGGGTTATGTGCCCTAGGTAGAGGGGCAGAGACTTCTTCATGGAAGGGCAAAAGGGGCACATGCCTCAAGCCCCCATGGGGGTGAGGGGTAGTGCCCATGCATGGATGCCGATCAAAGAAAGTAACTGCCCATTTATTTTGTTTTACAAAACGCGCCACAATATTTTATGATGTGCTTCTGGAGCTCTAAACCTGATTGCCTAGATGTTCTCAAGTACGTTCTGTTTTGATCAATTCATAATGCAAAACGTGCTGTGCTCCTTGTGGTAGAGAGAGTGGGCCAGGTTCTTAATTTGTTTTCGGTGCAAGTGATATACACTAGAGCATCATGTTCCATGCACCAAATCCACAAAGCACCTCAGAATGCCAACATCTTGGTTGTGCACATTCCGGTGCCCTTGTTAACTCATTTGCACAAATATTGGGGCATTTTTGCACATTTCAATGTGCATCCTAAATCCACAAATAGTATGCTTATTAAATTCACAAAAATGTCCCCTGCACATGTTTGAACTAGGCGCAGTGGCACAATGCAGATTGGGCTTATTTCTGAACCTTTCATGCGTTTTCATTGAAGGGAGAGCGAAACTGTGATAACCACTGCCCTCCCACTTGCATTTCTATCCTTCAAACAAAGATAGAAAGGCATTTAAAAAATAATGTATTAACTGTATTTCAATGGCAGGCCCTGTAACTCTGAAACCTTCTCCAAGCAACGTGGGTGCTGGGAGTCTGCAATACATTGATGGCGACCGCACCTTCCGAAACGAATGTATTTAAGGGGGCCTAGAGGCGCATCTTTGCACTACTGTTCAGTCTCGCCTGAAATGCTCTAGTTATCTTTGATAATCAGGTGTCATGCACATTTCTGAAATTAGCGCAAATGAAAAACGAAAATTCTCTAGCCTTTCATTTGCACTTATTTTTGCGAATTTGCCCCAATTTGTCTTTTCACCATAGCACAACTCCTGTAGTATATCACACTTCTGTGGGGAATACATTGACTATATTGATGACATGCAATCCTGAAAGTTGAACTGCGTTTTCATACATTTGAGTGCCACGATTTTTCAGAAGATGGCTCAATGTAGGAAGCAGTCATTAGAGAGATTTGTCTTCATATGCCATATCACAGTACCAAATTCCAGCAAGCCCCACACTGCCTTTCCAATGTCTGAGGTCGATTTGCATGTGTATATTTACTTTTGTAATAGGGCCTACTGCGTTACATAAAAATACACCTGCACCAGATGGCGCTAGCTATAAAAAGAAATATAAAATCAGAATGACAGTTTTCTCTAAAAAGAGTCATAAAAACTGTCCACAACCCCCTATATAGAGTACAACGTGTTAGTTGGGGGATAGGTGATTAGGTCGCCCAATTCCAGACTGTGGAACCAAATTGTTGAGGCTCATATCCTGGCTTTGCAAGTAGACAGAAGTAATCCTGGACAAATTATTTTTTCGAATGGGTTGTCTTACCACTTATTCCTCATCCTTAGATATCTTCCAGCTTGCTGCTTTGGACATTTTTCACCAGAGGGCTCTGTGTTCGAAGCAGTGGCATCGAATGTCCTCGAGGGCCACCGTCGAAAATAAACGTCATCCGTGGTATAAAGGGCTCGAGCCACGCACCTTAACTTCAGTTCCGTTTTTCCGATACCTTGCTTCGTGACACGCAAACAGCGCTTCAGTTTTTCAAGTCATTGTCTACATCGTCGAATCCTTCCATGCCCAAAACTGGCTTAAAAAAAAGGTCAGAAGTGCGGGAAGAAAATGTCTATCACTGACCCCCATCGAAATTGTGGTGTTTGGGACCATCGGGTCAACGAGTGCAGTTCCTGTCAGTCAATGACCAACAAGACTCTGAAGGAATGAAGAGGTAAACTAGCGGTGGGGGAGGAATCCTCGAAGTCTTCTTCGAGAAAACTAAAGGAATCGGGTGGCAAGTCTAGACCTTGGTCGATCATCGAAGTTTTTCGCGGAAATCTTCCTGGTCTTAGTCGAAAAAATCTAAGACACCGATCTTCCTCCTCATCGGCTGACACTAGTCATCCCCTACCCTTCCAAACATGATTTCCTGAAAAATAGGAGGCTTTCAAAACCTCCATGTTAAAAATGTTCGAGAATGTGGCCCAGATCCCCTCAGAAAAAACGCGTGGAGACCATGCCCCTACTCACTCCAAAAGTGACAGAGGGAGGTCAAAGAACAAACGTGCGAGATCCGACAAGTCATTGAGGGTGTCATTGGAGGATATTTCCCTGACACCTAATTAAAAAAAAAAAAAATCAGACCTACCGGTGCATAAATCAGATGGCGTCTGAAATCCACCCGCCATCGGAGTCCATATCGAAGGTTAAGTCGACGCATCCTTCGAGGCCGACCTCGAAGATGACGTCGACACCTCTCGATGGCATCAAAGCCAGTGTCGATGACCTCCACGCCTTCGTCGTAATCGAGGCCATTGTTGAATCCGGCGCCAAAATTGACACCCTTGTCGAAGCCGAGATCGATGCCTGTTGAAAGTGTACCAGCCTAGACGAGAATTTTTTTTTTTTTTTTAAGATCAATGTCTTCCATTTTTGAGGAGCAATCCTCTGAAGAGGATGTTACTCCGGCTAGAGTAAAATTTGGGACTAGGGATGTCCCTGAAGAATTAGTAGACCCTAATTCTAAAATGGCTGATTTTATATGAATGCCTTGAAACAGCCAGTGGCCTGGATACCTCCCCTGAGGTATAGTTTGATAGACCCAACCATGCGGACGTGGGGTACAGAAACTAAATGAATAGGGTTATTGAATTTATGGGATGGAATGCAAATTCCCCACATTTTGACCAAGATGACATGACGGACATACTCATGAAGGCCCTAAAAAGGACCATGTCCTCCCTTTTCATAAGGCATTACAGAAAAAGGTCATGGCCACTTGGGGGAAACCCCAGATTCTGGCCCACTATAAATAAAAAAAAATGTGTAGGGAAATATAGGCCTTCCTCATCTGACCCTGAATACCTATCAAAACATCCCTCTCCTCTGAGTTTAGTAGTGCAGGTGGCCACATCTACGAGACAGTCGGCCTACCCTTCGATTTCCCATGGATAGGGACGACAAAAGGATTGATGCCTGCCTGGCCCGGAAAGGTTTTTCTTCGGGCAGCATGGCCTTTAAATCCATGAATGTGACTTGCACTCTCGCAAGGTTCAAGTACACCCTGTGGGATTGTATGACTGCAGCAGCTGAACACATCCCTAAGGGCGAGGAACAGGAAGGTTTTCTCGCAATTGTCAGAGATGGAAAAGAGGCTATGGGGGAATGTCTCAATCAGGGTTGGACACTGCTGATGGCATAAGCAGGTCCATGGCGTCTAGCACAACCTGCTCAGGTTTGCATGGCTGAGGAAATCGGGTTTTGCACTGACTGTGCAACCCAGATTGCTCAATATGTCTTGACGGCTTGAGGTTGTTTGGCAGCAAAGCAGAGGAAAGTTTAGAAAAGCTGCAGACCTCAAAAGCGGCAGCTAAATCACTTAGTGCCTCTATAAGACAACCACAACAACACTCCTACTCAGGGTAATCTTCCTGGAGGAGTCGTACCTTTTTAATTTCTACTCATTTGGGAGAGGGCAGAGACAGGCCAGTCAGAAAGGTTAAAGAAAGTTACCTCATGGTGGAAGAGGAAAAGGTTTTGGATCAGCCCCAGCAGCGGCAACTGTTCCCTTAGTCACTGCTGCAGCTGCTGCAAAGCCACTCTGAGGCCTTAACCCACAAGACCCTGGTTGGAGGCAGGATCACTCAGTATCTGAACGAATGGCGGGGCATTACTTCAGATGCTTGGGCACTGTAAACAGTAGCCATGGGTTACTACCTTCCTTTTCGACAAAGGCCTCTGGGACCATCCACCGGGAGCCAGCACTGCCAAAACTCAAGATCCGCTCCTTGTGCAGGAAGTTTTAACCGTGCTAGAGAAAGGTGCAATAGAACATGTACCTGTAGCAGAGAGGAACAAGGGTTGGTACTCCCCTTACTTTCTCATCCCAAAAAAGGATGGAGGATTGAGACCCATCTTGGACTTAAGACACTTGAACAAGTTCCTCATGTAGGACAAGTTCAAGATGGTAACCCTTTCTCAGATCCTTCAGGCTCTCCAACTCCAAGACTGTTTGGTATCATTGGACCTTCAGGATGCTTACTTTCGTGTGCCAATCCCAAGCACAGGAAGTACCTGAGGTTCGCGATTGGCAATTCTCACTATCAGTTTCGAGTTCTGCCATTCGGGTTGACCTCCGGCCTGAGGGTTTTCACCAAGCTGATGGCGACAGTGGCAGCAAGTCTCATACCGGGGAGGGGGGTGGGGGGCTGGATGACTGGTTAATCGGGGCGAGTTCACCCGAACAAGCCCAAGAATATCTGACCATAAACTGCCATTTCTTACAGACTGGGCTTTTCCCGCAATTTCAAGAAGTCACAAATGATACCACGCCAAAAGCTCCAATTCATCTGAGCAATACTTGATACGTCCTCAGGCAAAGCTGCGCCTCCCGAGGAGAGAGCTCACCACATTCTGCAGATGCTAAGAGTTCCAGAATGCCCAGCATCTACCGGCCTTCAATTTCCTCCAGTTGCTCGGTTTCATGGCATCCTGCATTTTTCTGGTGCCAGAGGCCAGATTGAGGATGAGATCCCTTCAATGGGCCCTTAGAACTCAATGGTCCCAATTTTTGGGGAGTGTCAGTTCTTTAGCAGGTTCCGGCCAGAGTGGCTCCGGATCTACTATGGTGGGCTTGCAAGGACAATATCCTCAAAGGAGAATCTTTTTGGCAACCATGGCCGTAAATGATAGTACTGGCGGACACCTCACTCACAGGGTGGGGAGCCCACACCAACAATCTTACAATCAACTGCACATCAACCTTTTGGAGTTGAGGGCAATCAGGCTAGCTCTGAAGGCTTTTCTGCCCTCTGTACGGGGAAAGAATGTCCTGATAATGACGGACAATACAGTGGCCATGTACTACCTCAACAAGAGGAGGCGTAGGATCACTACCACTGTGCAAAGGAGCAATGCAGCTCTGGTTGTGGGCAATACAAGAAGGAATCCGTTGGCAGTTCACCTAGTCGGAGAGCGGAACACGGCGGCGACGCTCTGAGCAGGCAGAGCACAGTGTCCCACAAGTGCAGAACTAGCTCAGGAAGTCCTTCAAGAGATCTTCACCCTTTGGGGAACCCCTCGAGTGGATCTGTTCGTGATCAAGGTCAACCGGAAGGGCGATCAGTACTGCTCAAGGGAATTTCCCCCAAGAGGAGTGCTAGGAGATGCGTTTGTGGTGGACTGGGAATTTCCACTGCTGTACGCGTTTCCTCCAGTCCCCACGATTCCTCAATCGGGAGGTTGAGAAAGTTCAGGAAAACCATGATCCTAATTGCCCTGGATTGGGCCAGGAAAACGTGGTCCGGAACTTCTAGACATGTCCATCTGCTCTCCAATACGTCTTCCACAAAGGGAGGATCTCCTCTCGCAAGAGGAAGTTCAGGTTGTCCACCCGGAGGTCAAAACACTCATATCTCAGCCTCTCAGAAGCCAAGCGTGAAGGCTAAGGATTACGACCTCCCGGATGACATAATGGAGATTTTGCTTTCGGCCAGAAGACCAGCAACAAAGTCCTTGTACCGGTGGTGTTGGATCAAGATCAGTAACTGGTGCAGGGACAAGTATATGGATCCATTCCTATGTAATACTACTATGGTACTCTTTCCCGTTACATTTGGCCACTTTGGGGCTCCAAGTTGGCACTATAAAGGGATACTATGCAGCGCTATGTATTTTCAAGCGCTACTCAGAAGAGGTATACTATTTTAAAATGCCCTTCGTTGTTCAATTCCTGATGGGGCTGACAAATGTGTATCCTCCAACACCTTTTCAGGTACCCATCTGGGATCTAAATGTAGTTCTAAAATGTCTCACATGTATACCTTTTTGAGCCATTACATTCTTGCCCGTGAAGGCTTCTTACTTTGAAAACAATTCTGCTAGTGGCAATTACATCAGCCCGCAGGCTGAGTGAATTGCTAGCGCTCTCTTGTAAGCCTCCTCATAACATTTTTCATATCCTTTGAGTCCAACCCTCTTTCTTACCATAAATAGTCTGACTTCCACCTGTCACAGAAAATTACATTACCTTCTTTCTACCCTCCTCCACATGCAAGTAAGGAGGAAGGATTGCACAGACTGGACCCAAAAAGGCTCTCAGTTTCTATGTAACCAGATTGGCTAAATTCCGACAATCTGACCAACATTTTGTCGGATATACCGGGCACAAATTGGGTCTAGCGGTATCAAAACAAACGCTATCCAGACGGATAATATTGGCAATCGCTGAATGTTATAAATTGGCTGGAAAAGAGCCCACAGATGGACTAAGGGCTCATTCAACTAGGGGCATGGCGACTTCAGCGGCTCTTCAGAGGGGTGTCCCAGTGCAGGACACTTGCGTAGCGGCCACTTGGTCTATGCATACCTTCGTGAAATATTATTGCCTGGATTATCATCTTTTCAAGGGGGTCTTTTTGCAAAAGCAGTCCTACACACTGTGCATGACTTTTTTTTTTTTTTTATTTTTTTTTATATGCTACTCCCTCCTCCCAAATTAATACTGCTATGGGAGCCTATCTAAGATGAGGACACAATCCATTCAAATGAACAAGTTACTTGCCAACTGTAACGTTCTTTCGATTGGATGGTTCTCCCACGTTTTACTCATTGACCCTCCCAGACTACCACACCCCCCCCACCCCGGTACAGTTTACGCCAGTTGCACTCCAAAAGCTTCAGAGCCATAGGTCAATATAAGACTGGTCAACTGGTGCGGCAAATATCCTTGTAAAAACAGAACTGAAGCCAACGGGCGTGGCTCAAGCCTTTTATACTACGGATGACGTTGATGTTCAACGACGGCCCTCGAGGGACATTCAACGCCACTGCTTCGAGCACAGCACCCTCTGGTGAAACCTTTCCGAAGCAGCAAGCTGGAAGATATACAAATATCTAAGATGAGGAATACGTGGGAGGAACATCCAATCGAAAGAACGTTAGTTGGTAAGTAACTTGTTCATCTCACTGTATAGTACTCTGCTGCCTTCCGTGTGAAGGGTTGCCTTCTCACATACTAGTGCCATTGTTTAACCCATTACCTTTTTTTTTATGTTTGACATTTGAGTTAAGCGGTCATGGAGCAGTCCAAATGTCACTGTCCTCCGGCGATAATTTTTCCAGATGTGCATTCAGCACAAGAATTTTTATTTTTAATTTATAAATGCAGTTTTAAAGGTACATCTTGTTAAGTTGGCTTTCTAAACTCTGACCTGGTGGGCAGAAGTTTAGGATGCTATTGATATTTTATTTCTATCACGCTTGTACACAAGTGTTTCAGAGCGCGACAAGGCAAGGGAGGGGAACAGGGGAGAACAAAACAGCAATCTTACTAGGCCCAGTAACATTGAGAACACGCAAGTGCATGGGAGGGGGGGAGCGGGAAAAGTGCATGGAAGGGGGGAGAAGTGGAAAGTGCAAAGCAGAGGAGAAATAGATAGATAACCAATAATAAAAGCAACAAACAGTGGTAGTGCAACCAGCAATTTGCAAATGCTAGGTTTAAGGCAGCAGACAGGGTAGGTCTGATAAGTGCAGGAAGAAAAAGGGGGGGGGCTGTATGGGTACAGACACAGACCCCAGTGCAAGGGGTGGCCAGGAGGCAGTGTGGGAGGGTGGTAGGGTGAGCGGGTACCTGGGCCCGGAGGACAGAGGGTGGCCAGGTGCACGGCGCCAAGAGGGAACAGATCAGCGGAGAGGGGGAGTGAAGGCAGAAGAAAAGAGGAAGGTCTTGAGGTGCTTCCGGAACCGGAGATGGGTCTCCCCAAGTTTTAGAGTGGCAGGGAGACTATTCCAGATGGAGGCCCCAGCCGAAGACTGAGATCTACCCCTCAGCTCGTTTCTTTGAAACACAACTGACCCTGAGAGAGTTGGAGGTAGAGGAGCGAAGAGCTTGAGACTGGAGGTATTTGCGAAGGGATAGCTGAAGGTATTATGGACCCAGGCCCCAGAAATCCTTGTGGACAATGCAGAGGGTTTTGAATTTAATCCTTGCATCCACTGGGAGCCAATGGAGAGATTTCAGAGCTGGAGAGATATGATCCTAGGGCTTGAGGCCAAGGACAAGTCTTGCAGTCCTGTTGTGGATGGGTTGCAGAGGGCGGAGAGTAGAGGCACGTAGATTTACAAAGAGGCTGTTACAATAGTCCAAGCTAGAGAGGACCAGAGCTTTGGATACCATGAGCTTCTGGGGGAAGGAGAGGAAAGGCAGAGTACCTCTGAGGAGGTGCAGTAGGAAATTTGACTTTTTAGACCTCAGATGTGGGTGTAGAAGGAAAGAATGGAGTCAAAGATTACCCCGTGGTTCTTGGCCTCGCAGGTGGTGGTAGGAGGCGGGGGGGCAAGGGAGGCCAGCCCGAGAGTGAGGGGAAAGGATGGTGAAGGTGTGCCGATGAGAAGGATCTCCGGCTTGCTAATGTAGTTTAGTGGAACAGGGGGACCTTCTGGGCAAGCCAGACCAATCTCGGTAGCTTGGCAGGCGGACAAGACTAAGTCTCAGGAGGGGTGAGATTGATCAGAAGCCCACAATGAGCAAATACAGTAACAAACCACACAAATTACTCTTAAACAAGTGTGCATATAAAAAAAGATCTATACATTTGTCTTCCGGACCAATAAACTTACATTACGTAAAAAGTTACCACACCAATCTTATACTAGATAACCTATATTCAATACGTTCCCTAATACGACGGAGTAAAACACAGCCACAACCTGTAAAGAGAAGGGGGAGTTAACACACTAGGTGCATTAGGCAATTCTTCAGAGTCATTCCCTAACTTTCCAGCCCAGCCCTAAGAAGTGGGAGCCTTATGCTCAACAGTACAGTTGTGCGTAAAAACTGTTGAACGCGCAGGCAGAACAAAAAGCGGGTTTACTTGGTAGAGCTGTTGCAAGTCAGGAATGGTCTTAGGCGATAAAGAATTGGTTACCACTATTCAAGTAGGGTCGGCCCTTGGCAGTAGAGCAGTTTTCAAAAGGTGAGATATTTGTGCGTAAAGGAGATTGGTTGTGCCAGGGGGACACCGGTAAGTGATGCAAGTACTCACCGACCCTCAGTACAATCCAGACCAAACTTTGCCAGTTTATTTGAGGTTGCTAGTAGGTTCGAGTCTTGCAGTTTTGCGGTGCTCCGGCTCTCAGCGTCTGCAGGAATAGAACAATTGTCCTTGATGGGACAGTTGCCTTTTCTCAGCTTCCGAAGGAGATACAAAGATAACTCCACTGCAACAGGCTTCAGGGCACCAGAGAGTAGGTCAGCCAGGCACCTACAGCGACTGTCACCAACAGGTAGTGACGCCAGAATCGGATGCATGCAGCATTACGCACTCCCCTTATTCGGGACCTAGTGGAGCTAGGCCTATGAAATTTGGCAGGAGAGGGCACGGGACCACAAGCAAGTGATCCACTCGTGACGGCTGCTATTCTGCAGGATAGCCTGAGGTATAGCTGGACAGTTCACTGATGGCCCAGGAACACATTTCCAAAGGGGCGCGTTTCGGTGGGTAGGCAGGGTGCACCGAGAGTAGTTACCACTACTGCAAAGGGGCAAAGCGCCTTGGCAGGCCTTCTTGATCGATGATGAAAATGCGGGTCCAACAGGACAGCAGAGGGTGAAGGGTGCCAAAACCTCCCAATGCGTCTGCGGCAGTTTCACGAGTCTGTTTCTTAATGCATGATACTTGGCTCTTTATAGTTTGGGAACTCGGGCGATCGACCTGGAATGAATGTCAAGCCCGTTCTTATCTGTAACGCTCACCTGGTTCCCACGGAGGCGCGGCGTCGAAGGCGCAGAACTCTGAAGATGGACAGGAAGGGCCCCTCTATTCTGGCTTCCCTGGCTCGTTGGATACCCTCCTGTGCGTGAAAAGGGAGTATTACCAACTGTGGAACAATGCTCAAGCCTCCCACTCCCTTCCAACCCTCCACGATACCTCCTCCACGATTCCCCGTGAAGCCTCACCTTGGGGTTTGGAAGGATGAGCTCTCCATCCTGCTTCTGATGCAGGGGCGCGTTGAAACCCAGTTACTTCACTGGATTGAGGATTGATGGGAGTTCAGGTAAGCTTGACTGTTCAGGTAAGGCGCTGTAAAAGTTCTGTTCAAAAGTTCAAGCTTAATAATAATGTTCGTTGTCTAATTGCAGCAAGCGCTAATGCTTATGTCTTTTTCCCCTTAGGGGCCGGGGTTCGGAGTACCGGAGATATGGCGCCGACCCGAAGTGAAACAGTTCTGGATGAGCACTCAGGTAATGTCTTTGCATTCGCTCATTCAACGTCTTTGTCTTTTTTCCCCATAGGGGCCGGGGTCCGGAGATGCCAGGAAGTGGCAGGACCCGAAATGCAGTGGGAATAATCCAACAGGTAAGACTTAAAAGGAAACTGAGCTTTCCTTATTCCTTTTCTCCCTCTCACCTTTGTTCTTGTCTTTTTTTCCTCTAGGCGCCGGGGCGTAGCTGAATCCGGAAGATCGCTGCTGAAGATGGAAGCGCCTTGCAAAGGTGAGTAAAATGCAGCGCTGCAGCGATGGAAACAAAATGCCTTTAAAATGATGTCTTCCTTTTCAGGGCCGTTGGAGAAATGACTACGGGATGCAGATTTAGCAGGTAAGGGCTTTTCTTCTCCTATTCTCTTCCTTTCTCCCCTTGCAGGTGTTCCAGGGTGCTGGCAGGCGTGGCTGAAGTCAGGATGCAGGAGCTGACACGGTGAGCGTCCAGCTGCTAGGTGCAGAACAACGCGAAGCACGTGTGGCTGTTCGGGTGGGGTTTAAATAGCCTTGGAAGAAGTTCCTGGTATGTATCCTTCCACCAATCAGGTATGTATCCTTCCCCGACCACACCCGGGTGGTGAAGTAGTCCTACAGGTAAAGTAGTCCCATTCAGGCCTCAAGAGGGCCTGGATGAAGCAGCAAGGTATGCATCAGGTAAGTGTGCACCCAAGCACTTAAACACATATCCTCTTCTATGAGCCTGGCGCCTAAGGCGCCAGGACTGGGGTCCGCTATGAGACTGGCGCCTAAGGCGCCAGGACTGAGTCCAAAGGGCCCCGACTTGGGCCCGCTGAGACTTCCCTGGGGAAAATGATGTCTGCCTCTGGGGTTGCTGGTCCCGGCCTGGCTCCTTGGAGGTAGGCATCATGACAGTACCCCCCCCCCCACCTCAAGGCCCCTCCCCAAGGTCTTTTCCTCCGGGGGTTTTGGTTTGTGCGGGAATCTTCGATGGAATCGTTGAATTAATCGTGGTGCGTGAACATAGTTACTGGGTTCCCAAGATCTTTCCTGAGGTCCATATCCTTTCCAATCAACAAGATAGAAGAGTTTCGACTTAACTAACTTGGAATCTAAAATGTCTTTCACTTCGAATTCTAATTCTCCATCAATTTGGACAGGGCCTGGGGGCTCAGACAGTCTGGTTCCAGGTTGTACTGGTTTTAGAAGAGATGCGTGAAAAACGGGATGAATCCGCATGTTGGATGGTAAATCGAGTTTAAAGGCCACTGGGTTGATAATAGCTTTGATGGGGTAAGGCCCAATGAATCTGGGATTAAAAGTTTGCTGACCCTTGAGGGGTAGATGTTTAGTTGCTAGCCATACCTGATCTCCTACTTGGTAAGGAGGAATTTTACTTCGGTGCAAATCAGCGTTTTCTTTATACTTTTTCTTGGCTTGCTGTAAGTGGGTTGTAGCTTCTTTGAAGGCTTGGGCTATTGTGGAATGTAGGTGATTTACTGCAGGCATCTCCAGGGTCAGAGGTGGATCTAGGTCAGAGGTCCGAGGATGGTGACCATACAGGGTATAAAAAGGAGTCTGTCCGGTTCCAGAATGCACTGAATTGTTGTATGCATATTCTGCAATCCAAAGGATGTCTTTCCAATTTAACTCGGATTGGTGTAACATGCACCGCAGATATTGCTCGAGAGTCTGATTGGTTCTCTCGGTTTGTCCGTCGGTCTGGGGGTGGTGGCTGGTGGATAACCGCACGTCTATTTGTGCTAGTTGGCAACATTTCTTCCAAAAGTGGGAGATAAATTGACTTCCACGGTCTGAGACTAATATGGAAGGGAAACCATGTAACCGCACTATATTTTCCATAAATTCCTTGGCCAAGGTGGAAGCCGACGGCAATCCTTTTAAAGGGATAAAATGGGCCATTTTGGAGAATAGATCCACTATTACGAGAATCGTGTTGTAACCACCACAAGGAGGCAGGTCAGTTATAAAGTCCATTGACAAGGTGTGCCAAGGTCCTGGTGGAATGTCCAAAGGTTGAAGTAGGCCGGCAGGCCTTTTCTTTTGACTCTTATTTTGGGCACAGATTCCGCAAGACAACACAAATGACTTTGTCTTTTCTCCAAGAAGGCCACCAGAAGTGGCGTTTGATCTTTTCTTCTGTTTTCGCTATACCGGGGTGTCCTTCCATTAATGATTCATGATGACGGGTAATGACAAGTTCCTGCAATTCTTTACTTGGCAGAAATAACCGCTCTTGGAAGTAGGGTAAATCATCCTTAACGGTGTAGTGAGGACCCTTTTGACTCCATTCCAGTAAGGCAGAAGAGTCAAAAAGCTGTTTTACTTGAGCTTGGATGTCCTCAATGGTTTGCAATGAAGTCAAGCCCAGAATTCTTTGTTCCGGTATGATTGGCACAGGTTCTAAACTCGAATTGGGTTCTTCCATGCCTATCCGGGATAAGGCATCTGCCTTACCATT
Source organism: Ambystoma mexicanum (assembly GCF_040938575.1). NCBI lineage: Eukaryota > Metazoa > Chordata > Amphibia > Caudata > Ambystomatidae > Ambystoma > Ambystoma mexicanum. Next base: position 738,822,773 of record NC_090926.1, read on the forward strand.
TTTGCAGCCAGGGCGATAGGTAATTACAAAATCAAATTCCGCAAAGAATAAAGCCCATCGGAGTTGTCGCGAAGATTGAGCTTTGGCCGTCTTTAAATACTGCAAATTTCTGTGGTCCGTAATTACGGTGATGGTGTGTCTTGCACCGAGAAGATAGTGACGCCAAGCCTTGAAAGCTGATTTAATAGCCAGTAGTTCTTTGTCGGTAATTGCGTAATTGAGTTCAGGTGGAGAGAATTTTCTGGACCAAAAGGCTACAGGGTGTAGTTGGTTAGTTTCTGGGTCTCTTTGCGACAGGACAGCTCCCATGGCCGAACTGGATGCATCGGTTTCCACGATGTAAGGGAGATCTGGGCGCGGGTGCTTCAATACAGGTGCAGAGGTGAATTTGGTTTTCAGGTCCTGAAAGGCTTGTTCAGCCTCAAGAGTCCATTCAAAGCGTTTATTTTTCTTTAGGAGAGCTGTGATGGGTTGAACAGTTCGAGAAAATTCCGGGATGAACCTTCGATAGAAATTGGCAAAGCCAAGCATGCTTTGCACTCCCTTCACAGAGCTAGGAGATGGCCATTTGAGAATGGCGTCCACTTTCCGCGAGTCCATTCGGATTCCTTGAGGTGTCAGGATGAATCCGAGAAACTCCACTTCTGTGGTATGAAAAACGCATTTTTCGAGCTTGGCAAATAATTTGTGCTGGCGCAATTTCTCAAGAACTGCCCTAACATGGTTTCTGTGATCAGATTCTGAGGAGGAATACACCAGGATGTCGTCAATATAAACGATGACACAAACATCGATAAGTTCCCGAAGAACATCATTCATGAAGTACTGAAAGGCGGCAGGTGCGTTGCACAAACCGAAGGGCATTACTTGATATTCGAAGAGCCCAAATTTGGTACGGAATGCAGTCTTCCACTCGTCGCCCTCTTTTATACGTACCAGGTGGTAAGCTCCTCGGAGATCTAGCTTGGTGTACACACAAGCATCTTTTACTTGGTCGATAAGCTCAGGTATCAGGGGCAAAGGGTAACGATTCTTAATCGTTATCTGATTTAGGGCGCGGTAGTCAATACAGGCCCTAAGGTCTCCTTCCTTTTTAGGTACGAAGAACAAAGGGGAAGAGACTGGTGACTTTGATGGGCGAATGAAGCCATTGGCCAGGTATTGATCCAAATACTGGCGCAAATGCAGGTTCTCAGGTTCAGTAAGAGCATAAATCCTACTACAAGGTAGTTGTGCATTGGGTACCAAGTCGATTTGGCAATCGTAAGATCGATGGGGAGGTAAGGTGTTAGCCTGCTCTTTCTGAAAAACGTCTTGGAATTCTTGGTATTCAGATGGTAGCTGTACAGGGGTGGAAGTTACAGAGGCTAGACCCATAGCTGGATTCCTTGGGTAACAGGTTGGTTCACAATCGGGAAAAGTTATCATCTTTGCTCGCCAGTCTATTCTCGGATTATGTGTTTCTAACCAAGGGATACCAAGAAGTACTTGAAATTGTGGGGCCTTGATCACATCAAACACGATTGCTTCCCGATGTCCGTCCTGACCCACCAGAGTGATTTCAACTGTGGAATGCGTTACAGGCCCTAAGGCTATTTCGGTTCCATCAACTGTAGTAATTACATCTTTGGTTACTTTCGGGCGGAGAGGAAGCTTAATCCTGGAAGCCAATTCACGGTCTATGTAATTTCCAATAGCTCCACTGTCTATGTATGCTTTTATAGCATGCAACTGCTGAGGTTGTTTTGGGTTCACAAGCACCATTGGCATGACAAAATGCGAGGTCAAAGAGTTTGTTTTCAAGCTCGGCAAGCGGACCGCTACGCTTGTCGGGCTAGGTCGTTTCCCGAACCAGGTGTCAATAACTCGTTATCAGTGGTTCCAACCACCTTCTTGGGTGGTTTAACTGGACAACTTTGAAGAAAGTGACCGGAAGTTCCGCAATACAGACAAAGTTGCATTTGTCGCCTTCTCTCTCGTTCCTTCTGCGTTAATGGTCCTTTAACACTGCCAATTTGCATAGGTTCGGAAACGTCAGTACTCTTGGAGTTAACGTGGGTCTTGATAGGTTCCCTGGTTTCATACTTGAGCCGATCTGCTTTTCTATTTTGAAGTCTGTGATCAAGTTGAACCACTAAGTCTATGTAGTCTGCGCAGGCCTGGGGTGGATATACTATCTGAGCTATAACATCTTTAAGCTCTCTGCGCAGGCCTCGATGAAACAGTGTGATCCTTTTATTTTCAGGCCATCCGGTTTCCACAACTAGTCTATTAAAGGTGGCGATATAGGACAAAAGATCCTGATTACCATCCTGATTTACCAATGGAATAGACCAATCGGCAGCACAGCCACTGAGGTAAGATAGTACAAAGGCTACTTTGGTCTGGTCGTTGGGGAAGGCCCCGGGCCTGCATAAAAAGTGTAAACGGCATATTTCTTGGGATCCCCCGCAAAACGTTCCGGCGGGGCCAAAGGCATGTGTCCAGGTAGATTGATTTGTACCGGGTTATTCGAACCCATTGTTGTAGAAATATCTCCGGAAACAGGTAAAGGAGTGTACTCTGCCTGGCCCTGCAATAACCTTTTGGCCAGATCATCAGTTCTTTCCTTGGATAGGATTAGTTCCCTTCTGAGAGCATTAGTCTCCTGGCGGGCTGAGTGCACTTCTGCCCGTAATTCCCCTAAAAGATGGGCCAGCTGATCTGTCTCGGAAGTCTCCATAGCGCCCAGGTGGGAAATTGTGGTATGGCTTCGCGTTCTGTAACGCTCACCTGGTTCCCACGGAGGCGCGGCGTTGAAGGCGCAGAACTCTGAAGATGGACAGGAAGGGCCCCTCTATTCTGGCTTCCGTGGCTCGTTGGATTACCCTCCTGTGCGTGAAAAGGGAGTATTACCAACTGTGGAACAATGCTCAAGCCTCCCACTCCCTTCCAACCCTCCACGATACCTCCTCCACGATTCCCCGTGAAGCCTCACCTTAGGGTTTGGAAGGATGAGCTCTCCATCCTGCTTCTGATGCAGGGGCGCGTTGAAACCCAGTTACTTCACTGGATTGAGGATTGATGGGAGTTCAGGTAAGCTTGACTGTTCAGGTAAGGCGCTGTAAAAGTTCTGTTCAAAAGTTCAAGCTTAATAATAATGTTCGTTGTCTAATTGCAGCAAGCGCTAATGCTTATGTCTTTTTCCCCTTAGGGGCCGGGGTTCGGAGTGCCGGAGATATGGCGCCGACCCGAAGTGAAACAGTTCTGGATGAGCACTCAGGTAATGTCTTTGCATTCGCTCATTCAACGTCTTTGTCTTTTTTCCCCATAGGGGCCGGGGTTCGGAGATGCCAGGAAGTGGCAGGACCCGAAATGCAGTGGGAATAATCCAACAGGTAAGACTTAAAAGGAAACTGAGCTTTCCTTATTCCTTTTCTCCCTCTCACCTTTGTTCTTGTCTTTTTTCCTATAGGCGCCGGGGCGTAGCTGAATCCAGAAGATCGCTGCTGAAGATGGAAGCGCCTTGCAAAGGTGAGTAAAATGCAGCGCTGCAGCGATCGAAACAAAATGCCTTTAAAATGATGTCTTCCTTTTCAGGGCCGTTGGAGAAATGACTACGGGATGCAGATTTAGCAGGTAAGGGCTTTTCTTCTCCTATTCTCTTCCTTTCTCCCCTTGCAGGTGTTCCAGGGTGCTGGCAGGCGTGGCTGAAGTCAGGATGCAGGAGCTGACACGGTGAGCGTCCAGCTGCTAGGTGCAGAACAACGCGAAGCACGTGTGGCTGTTCGGGTGGGGTTTAAATAGCCTTGGAAGAAGTTCCTGGTATGTATCCTTCCACCAATCAGGTATGTATCCTTCCCCGACCACACCCGGGTGGTGAAGTAGTCCTACAGGTAAAGTAGTCCCATTCAGGCCTCAAGAGGGCCTGGATGAAGCAGCAAGGTCTGCATCAGGTAAGTGTGCACCCAAGCACTTAAACACATATCCTCTTCTATGAGCCTGGCGCCTAAGGCGCCAGGACTGGGGTCCGCTATGAGCCTGGCGCCTAAGGCGCCAGGACTGAGTCCAAAGGGCCCCGACTTGGGCCCGCTGAGACTTCCCTGGGGAAAATGATGTCTGCCTCTGGGGTTGCTGGGCCCGGCCTGGCTCCTTGGAGGTAGGCATCATGACATTATCCAAGATACTCTCCCGTCCCCTTTCCTCCATTCCTATGGGACATTCCGTCCTGTGGGACGGGACCGGAGCACTTTTGTAAAAAGCTTCAAATGTTCAAAAAATGTGTCCTCTTTTTACGCAGGGTACCGCACATGGCAGTAACCCTGCCCTTCTTGGCTCTGCCCGGCGCATCGCCCATCAGTCCTTTTCTCCACACGGTTGGGGCTGGACGCACTTTCATCTTTGGAAGACTTTTTTTTTTCCTTCCAGTGTCCCTCTCTCCTGCTCCGGTTTGACGGTCGCGTAGTAGTCCGTCTATGCCGGTTCATTTACAATTTCCTTCTTGTTCTTCTTGCGAGCGACGCTTCGCTAGGGCGGATCCCCATCCTCTTTGTTTAGAGTCCGGATTATCAGTGGGACTCGTGTTTTTACTGCAATTGCCTCTCGGCCTGGGAACTTCGTCTTCTGGAGCGGTGGGAGGAGGTGTTTCAGCGTGTTCCTCCTCTGCATTTTCAGAGTTTCAATCGTACAAAGACGCCCGGTAAGTTCTTTAGTTTTTAGGGCACCCTGACTGGGGAATCCTTCCGGGGTCTTCCTGGTCTGGGAGGTGCTTCATAAATTTTATTACCAGGGTTCCCCCTGAGGTGCCTTCCATGCCTAAAAATGGTACCAGAGTTTTCTCGGAGGGCTTCTGTAAGGGGCCTGCCAACACCAGATTGCAATCCGAGGCCCCTCCTGTGGGTGCTAAACGACGGCCCAGTTCTACTGAGGAAGTGGATACAGGAGCTTGCTTTGAGGTCTCCTTGTATGGAGCTTCCCATACAGACACATGGGCTTGCCCTGAGGCCTCTGTAGAGGTTTTCTGTACTGAACCATGGTTTGAGGCCCCTCTTGAGGGAGCTGTTACCGGACTCTGTTCTGAAGTTCTTCTTTCTGAGGCTAAGGTGACCGATGGAACTGAGAAGACCTGTCAAGGTCTTGTCTGTGAGGTGGATTCCTCAATGTTCCTGTCTTTGCAGTGATACCAGCTCTGTTGAGGGGGGGTTACAGAGTGAGGTCGCTGGCCGTAATTCCTCTGTTACCGGCTCTGCTGAGGTTACTCTTCTACAGGCTAATTTGGCTAATGGTATGTCTCAGACATCCTAGGCCACACAGTACCGGCTCTGCCATGGTTCCTTGTGTCAAGGCCCCTGACCCATCTGTGGAGACTCCTGCCCCACTCACACATGTGACGCAGTTCTCCTCAGACGCTGACAAAATGGTGCCCGTTCCTTACACCTACGCCATCAGGTGCTGGGAGCGTGTTTTCAGGTAAACATCGACTTTCTGCTGCGAATCAGTTTCGTCCAGTTTGACTGGAAAGATCGGCTGCCATTACCGCACACGGTCTCGCTGCCTGCTGCATCTGCTCCTTTGATCTATGCTGATCTGGCTGGAGAAGGCCCTTCTTGGCAGCCCTCTCCCTTATGGCCTTGGAGTTGCCCCCCTCGTGAGCGACCTCTCCCCACTTCGGTGGAAGATGCCTTTTTCGGGAAGTTTCAGAGGCTCATGCACTCTGACCCCATGAAGGAATATTTCAGAGGTCTTTTTATGGAAATCTGCCCTCTAGCCCCTACTCCTGTGCCAAAGGTTCCAGCCGTAGCTCTGGTAGTTCCGGCAGCTGTTCCACCTTTACCGATTGGCCCACCTCAAGCCCTTTCCAACCCTGCCTCCCTTGTCTGTGGCAGAGCCAGATGTGATGCAGGTCGATCCGGACGCGTCGGATGACACGCAGGGGGATCAGGATAGCGAGGACCAGCCCCGCTCTGTTGGAGCATTCCATGACTGGGTTCTGGACACGTCTCTTCTGGATGTACCAGTACCTGAGGCACCCGCTCCCAAAGAGGGGGTGCTTTCTGGGGCACTCACCTTGTCTCCTCAGGAGCGTACCGGGTTGTTCCTCCAGAGGGACGTTTTGGCCGAGGTTCGCAAGGTCTGGGATAAGCCACACTCTGGACTTCACGTTAATAAGAGGATTGATGCTTGTTATAGGCTTCACACTTCGGAAGAGAAGGCCTTTGGCGTCGTGCCCGCTCCCTTACTCCTCAGAGGTGGTGGCTGCCACGCTACAATCCACACCGGCTTCCGCGTCTTCTACAGCGGCAGCCCAGGTTCTGGCCATGGAGGACAAGTTGCTGGACTCTTTGGGGAGAAAGATCTGCACTATTTCGGCCCTGCAGTTGCGCAAGGCGAACGCAGAGCTCATTTTAGCGGCGGCTAATATTAAAATGTGGAAAGGTCTGTGTATTTGAGTTCATTCCTACGGACAAGCTGGGTGATTTTAAGAGTGGCTTGTCGGATGCCAGGGTTCTAGCGAAGGCTAAGCTCTAGGCCGCAGCTCATCATATTGACACCTCTGCTCGGGGCCTCATGCTTGGTGTTGACACCTCTCGTTCGGCTTGGCTTCATGCCACACCTTTTTCTAAGGGTTTCCAGGATAAGGTTTTGGACCTGCCTTTTGACGGCAAAGAGCTATTCCATTCTTCAACGGGTGTGGAGTTGACTAAGACTAAAGACAGCACCCAAACAGCCAGGCCCCTGAAGCTGCCGTTCAAAGCTCGAATGTCATCTCAGCCTCGGTCCTCCTGGTTTTTCGAGGGTTTCTGGATCGGAGGACACGCAGGGTCGATCCTCCATCTGGGAACTCTCTTCGGAAACAGCAGCAAGGCTGATTTTTCTCTCGGTCCTCTGCCTCCTCTTCAAGATCAAGCGGTCTCTCTGCCGAGAGGTCCACTAAATGATGATTTTCAGTGTCCTCATGAGACCCTAGTGGGAGGGCGCATTGCGTCTCACTGGGAGGCGTGGCAGACCATCACTGAGGATCGGTGGGTCTTGTCCATTGCTCAGGCGGGCTTCTGCTTGCCCCTTCCCCCTACCCACCCATCAAGCCTCCCTTCCAGCAGTCATGGACTCCCTACCTCAGAGTCGAAGTCCAGAAGCTTCTGGATCTCAAGGCGGTGGAACCCGTTCCCCTGGGGGAGCGAGGGGAGGGCTCCTACTCCTGTCTGTTTATGGTGCCCAAACCCAACCAGACTGGCCTGCGCACCATCCTAGACCTTTACCAGTTCAATCTTTCTCTTCCCCAAGAGAAATTCAATATGATCACAGCCGGTCAGATAAAGTCCTCTTTACAGAAGGGCGATTGGCTCAGCGTGGTGGATCTTCAGGATGTGTATATGCATATCCCCATTTGGAGTCCGCATCGGAAATACCTGCCGTTGTCCATGGGGGGAGGAGCATTTCCACTTTCGTGTGTTCCTGTTTGGTCTCAGCTCGGCACTGCATGTCTTTACGAAGATGTATCTGTATTTGGACGACTGGCTGCTGCGCAGTCCTTGTCCACTGAAAGCCTTGAGCAACCTTTAGTCTCTCCTCCAGCTCTTGATTTTCCTGGGTTTTTGTTGGAACACGATCAATTGCAGAGTGTACCTGACTGGGGACAGAATGGCGGATCTGTTGGCCACGTGTCAGGTGTTTATGCAGTTGGAGAGCATGTTGGCCTGATGGTTCCAGAGGCTTCTGGGCCTCATGGCTTCGTGCGTGCTGGCTCTTCCTCTTCTGAAGATGAGGCGGACGCAGATGGCTCTTCGGAGCTCATGGCTTCAAGCAGTGGATCCAGATTCCAAAATGATACTAGTTACACCTTTCATGAGGACGGACTTCTTGTGGTGGTCGTTACTCAGCAATCTGTCGGTGGGGGCTCCTTTCCAGGACCCTTGCCTATTGACTGTCATGACGGATTCCTTCCTTCTGGGTTGGGATGCGACGTTGGATCATCTTCAGGTTTTCGATCTTTAGTTGCCACAGGACAGACAGCTTCATATAAATTATCTTGAGCGCCTGGCAATATTCCTGGTGCTGAAAGCCTTCAAACTAGGCATTGTCAACAAGGTGGTCCGTGTCCGCATGGACAATGCGGTGTCCATGTTCTATAGCAACAAACTGGGGCGTACCAGGTTTCCTCCTCTTGTGGATCTTGACATTCAGATTTGGGAGTGGGCCATTCAGCATGGTATCTGGCTGGTAGCAGTACACATCCTGGGCCTGCTGAATGTCACTGCAGATGCCCTCAGCCGACGAGCAGTGGTCAGCTACAAGTGGGAACTGAACATGGAGATCCTATTTTTTGCTGTTGGGCCACTCAAGAAGTGGACCTCTTTGCCACATCGATAAACAGGAAGCTTCCTCTTTATGCCTCCAGGAACGGGCTCAGAGCCTCCTCTCCGGGAGATGCTTTTCGAAATTCCATGGCACATGAGGGCCTATGCTTTTGCGCCCCTTCCTCTGATCCATCGGGTGCTTTGCAATCTAAGGAACACTGTAAATTTCTCCCTCCTGTTCATAGCCCCTTGGTGGCTGGCCAGGTTTTGGTTTTTGGAGCTTCAGCATCTATCTGTGTGCCCGTCGCTTAAGCTTCTGTTGGTTCCCGATCTGCTTCACCAGAGCGATCAGCAGTTGTGGCACCCCTCCCCGCAATCGTTAAGATCTTTAGAGCGCTTCAATGTGTCCGCGGATAACATGCGCATTATTCAGACAGCCAGGAAACCTTCGACAAGATCTCAGTATAGAAGAAAATGGCTACCTTTTTGCCACTGGTGTTTAGCTAGGCAGCTGTACCCCGGGGAGGCTACTATCGAAATGGTCCTGTCTTTTGTCTCACATCTGGCAGAGTCGGGCATTCATGTCTTGTCTTGCAGGACTTATTTGTTGGCTGTCGCCGCTTACCTGTCCACTGACTAGTGCTCTTTTTCACTAACAAATCCAGTTATAAAGACATTTTGTGGGCCTATCACATCTTTACCCTCCTGTACGCAGCCTGCATCCAAGGTGGGATCTGAATGTGGTCCTTACAGCCTTGTCATAAGCCTTTTGAGCCCATGTCTGTCTATTTTTAAGTACCTTTCATGGAAAGTGTCCTTTTTGATTGCTGTGACTTCGGCAAGGCGTGTAATTGAGCTTCAGACCTTGTCGGTAGAGCATCAATTCCTTACTTTTCAGAAGGATAAGGTTGTTCTGCGGATGAATCCCTCCTATCTTCCGAAGTTGGTCTCTGATTTTCATTTGAATCGGTCAATTTCATTGCCTGTCTTCTTTCCAGAACCGGCCTCAGAGGCCGAAAGGGTTCTGCACTGCCTGGACGTAAGAGCCCTTAAGTTCTATCTGGACCGAACATCTGAGCTTATGAACTCTTCACAGCTTTTTGTGACCTTCTGAAATCCGCACAGAAAGCCGGCCTCGAAAGCAACCATCTCCCGATGAATTGCTGCCTGTATTTCTGAGGCGTATACCATTCAGGGTCTTCTGGCCCCAAAGGGAATTCATGTTTATCTTGTGCGTGGCAAGGCGGCTGCCATTGCCTTCTAAAAATGTTCCCTGGGAGACCATCGTGAAAGCGGCTACGTGATATATGGCATTTATAAGGTGCCTATACACAGGTGTTTCAAGTGGGCCTCCCCATCGGCTTTTTGTAAGCATTACTGTCTGGACCTGAGCTCCAGGGCTGATGCTCAGTTTGTTCAAGCTGTGCTTAGGCACCTGTTTCAATAAGGAGCTTCCATCCACCCGTAATTCCTGTCAAGAGTGCTTGGGAATCGCCCATAAGTATGGACGAAAAGGGGACGGGATGTAGGAGTATAATAGTTACTCACCGTAGTGACTACCTTACTCCTAGTCCATAGTCCCCTTTCCTCCATACGCCCGCCTGCCGGCTGTCCCCTCAAATAAGTTTCCTCTGTTATTGCTTAAAGATCTCACACCTGGCGATAGAAAAGGACTGATGGGCGATGCGCTCGGCGGAGCTAAGGAGGGCGGGGGTTACGGCCACGTGCGCTACCCCGCGTAAAAAGAGGACACATTTTTGAAAAATGTGACTTTTTACAAAAGTGCTCCGGTCCTGACCAGCAGTACGGAATGTCCCATAAGTATGGAGGAACGGGGACTATTGGCTAGGAGTAAGGTGAATCGACAAAATGGACCAGTAGGATAGGGAATGGTACTGATTCTACATGTATCCTTTTATAAATACCAATAAATGTCACTCTTTAGATTCATATTCATTTTATTATATACAGATATAAAATTTCAATTCTAAAAACATATATCAAAAATATTTATCAAAATTCAACTTGCGCACAATCGCTCCTACCATCCATTCACATTGCTTAAAAAATTGCATAAATCACACTTAACTCGTTAACGCCTTGGTCAACATTTAATCGATTTCCATGTGCAAATGTCCTCCACCTAAATGACAGATGGTACTGTCTGTGTCTAATCAATTGCACAGATTCAGAAAAGTCTGCATATGTTTTGGTTGACTGGTTGGACTTCTTCAAATTCGTCCACTTAATAAAGCAACATTCAGGACCACAATATGCATTAAATCATTCCCATTTAACCAAGTAGGGTGAGTTACACCACTAGAAAACACAAAACGGTGTTTCTGCTTTCTCTAGCTTATCATTAGAAGATATCATTAGTAAGTTGAGGGGGGGTTCTTCATAGCCCAGTTGAGTCTCAGCACTTCACACAGGGACATCAGATCATGGCATACCCATTAGTATCTACAACCATTCTGTTAATTGTATTTTTTTGATGGAATCCGTCTGCATCAGATTCGGTATCTACTGGCAGGCTGTCTCAAGATGGATATCGAAATGCGGGGCACGTCCTGTCAAAGGGCCAGCCTGACAATGTACAGCCACGATTATCCTTCAGTAAAACTGGACCTATTTCCTTCTGAGTCGTCTCACTTCAGCCTGTAGTTGGTGCCGCCGCCGTCGCATAAAGATTGCACTAGGAGTAAGGCAGTCACGTCTATGAGTAACTTTATTATTAGCTTTGCGCCAGAATCAAGGACTTCCAAACGAAGATCTGCTCTCATGCAGGCATCCCCGTCGTGGACCAATCGCAATCCAGTGGCTCCAGGCATTCGGGCACTCTAGACATCCTGGCACCAGTAGTGTGGATTGGGACCAGACAATCCCAACCCGCTTTCTGGGCATACACGTGACATGCAGAAGCCTGCAAAGAGATTGTTTTTTGTGGGAGGCTGCATGCCCAAATCAGGAAAACCAGGGTTGCTCGACCTGGGTGGAGGCAAGGGACAAACTGGCCATGGGACAGAACAAAGGACTATGTGGCTCTGCCATTTTCGGACCTGGTCAGTCTTTCACCCAACGTGGTAAACGCACTGTGATCTTGTAAAAAGAAGTAAAACACTTACAAAATAACTGCTGCCACCATTTCATCCCAGGCCCAGTACATTCACCCAAAAAAATCCTTCGCGGCACCCCAGTGCACGGTACTGGAAGGTACATTGTGCACTGTTAGAAAGTTACCAAGAAATGGGCAACATAGTCGAAGGCTAAGGGAAATATAGTTTCCCAGTAAGTACTGAGAGTCTGAAGGATGTAGTTTCCCCATAACAAGTGAGCAAAAGCCCAGGGGCGCGCATCTTAAGGCCGTGCTCCACTGATAAGTCAGGAAAGGATAGCCAAACAAAAGCAAAAAGTTTGGTGGGTCCATAAATGGATGGGAAAATGACACATTGATAATCTTTTCTAACGCATCTGCACATCATAAAAGGTTTGTTTAAAGCTTTAAAATATCTTGGAAAAACATAAGTAATCTTTAAACACACCAATTACTATTCTGGTACTTGTATACTTGATGGAGAACATGAAGTCTGACTCATTCGCTGTTGGCATGACATGCTTCCAACTTAAAAAAAATATATATATATTTCTGAGGCTTGTGGAGTCTGCTTAGATCACATGCTGTGCATAGGCCGACATCTAGTGGAAGCTGCAGAGTATTAGTTTGTTTTTCGAAACTCGAAAATGGGCGTCGACACAGGGCGTGCCAGTAATACTATCCCTAGTGTGACATCCACTGTACCCAAGATCCCTCACGCGTCTAGGATCCTCAGATTGTTTTTTTCCGCCATACTGGTCGGAAGCATTTTGCGGAGTCCCCTGGCCTTAGCCATACTTTTGCTAAAATTTTAAAATAATAATCTATTGACTTCCTTCCCCACCCCAACGTCGAACTTCGACACTCGACGCCGGCTGGAGAAGAAATCGACCGTCGGCTGCTGCACGACGGATTTGGGCCTCGGAAGGCCGCTGGCCTCGGCCCGGGCCTGGTAGGCCGCTGGCCTCGGCCCTGCAAGTAGGGAGAGTGGGGGGTGGTACATACTCTACACTCTTGGTATATAGGTACACCTTATACATTTCCTACACTTAACAGCCCGCTGCCTGAAGGTGCGTATGAAGGGTACCCCTTTTCAATTCTGCCCCAAGTGCAACCGCAAATACCCTTGGGTCGACAGGCACGCCACGTGCAATCTCTGCTTGCCGAGGGACCACCCCGAAGCGAACTGCAGAGCGTGTAGTAGGTTTAAACCTAAGACACTTGAGGACCGTTCGACGAAGCGTTGGGCCCACCACGCCAGGCAGGCGGCCATGGCAACGGAGGGCGCCTTCAGCGATGGCAGCAACGCCGTACTTTCGGACGGCGAGGGCATTACGGTGTCGAAAGACAGCCGAGCGCAGGTCCCCGACCTCGGAAGGTCGTCCGGCAGGGCGGCTTTGGGGAAGACCCCCGGCGACACAAGCGCTTCACATACTACACACACTAAACACACTAAGTCCAACCGAGACTCGACGACGTCGAGTTCTCGGAAAGAGGCACAGACAGAACGGTCCAATTCGGTGTCCTCTGGGCGCTCTCGATCAAGATCGCCGCATGACTCCAGGCAATCATCCACTCTTGCCAAGAGTGCCTCGCTCCCTAGGCTAACAGAAGTTTGATCGTCGGAAGACGAAGACGACTTTCACCCCCAGGCCGCGCTCCAGGAGGCGGAGCCCGCAATTAAAGCCAGCGAGGCCCCACGCTCGAAGGACAGGGACACCTCTCCCGATCCTCGACGCCAGGCGTCGAAAAACTCCGGAGCCACTAAGGGACAGGAAAACATTTTTCTACGCACGGGGAGGGGGGAAAACAGCAGAAGAAACTACCTGTACATTCTTCCACACCTGTGAAACACTCCACCGCCCCCCCCCCCCCCCCTAAACAGACAGACAAGCCCAGGTCTGCTGATAGGTCCACAACCAGCAAAGCTACTAAGATAAATCCCATAGACTTGCTGCGAGTCATTCCCAGTTCCAAAAAATGGTCCAGTGAAGACAGTCATGTCAAGAATGTCTTCTTTGGCTGATTTTTTTTTTATGATAAAAATCCAGAACATTTCCTCTCGTATGATCCACAAGGGGCCACACCCTCAGGCTCTACTGATCCTATCCCGCTGAGTAAGAAGGCCCGGTTTGAAACCCCGATGAGGTCTGAACCCTTCGAGGTACAACCTTACGCAACACCATACTCAAGGTATCAAGGAGAGGCTTCCTTTTGTGGAGACCAAGAATTTGGTATGATAGAAGAGCAAACCGGGACGGGCTACTATGGGAATGAGGACCAGGAAGAAGAAGAGGATGACCCGGAAACATACAGAGTAGATTCCCCGGTAGAGAACAAAGCCCCGGTTACCGACTCCCCGGTCGATAACCAGCCCCTCCTAAATGAGTTTCTCGCTCGCGCAGCAGAACATTTCCACATTGACACCCACGGTGTACAGGAGGAAAGGGACTTCGCAGAAGAGTTAGTGGGAGAAAGGAGGCCTGTTGCCCAGACCATCCCTATCCTTAAATCCATTCAGCGGAGAATAGATCCGTCCCTGGTGAACCCAAACCTCACCAGAGCAGTCAATCCCAGGGTTGAAAAACATTTCAGGGCAGCTCAGTCTGACCCTCTCTATATAAGAGGACATCTGAAGCCAGACTCCCTAGTTACCAACACTCGTAAGAGGGCTGGAACACCCTTGTCTTCGTCAGAAGCTCCTCCCGACAAGGAGAGCAAAAATCTATACGGTTTCGGCAGGAAGGTAGCCTCAACGTCCGCCTATCAAGCAAGGATTGCTAACTCCACCACCCTGTTGGCCAGCTACAACTGCCATCAGTGGGAAGAAGTCGCGGCTCTCATAGCCTCTGCTCCTGAACCATTAAAGGGCCAATTAGCTCGTATTTCCGCAGAGGGTAGAGCCGTGTCTGGTTGCATTTTGAAAGCAACCTTCGACGCCGCGGACAACGAAGGCAGATTGATAGCAGAAGGTACTGTTATCAAGAGACATGCGTGGTTACGGCAGTCTGGTTTTAAGGCAGAAACTCGGGCATCATTGTTAGACAAACCGGTGGAAGCCGATCTGTTTGGTAAGGCGGTCGAAGACTCACTGAAAAATGCCAAGGACGAATACGAGACACTCAAATCCCTTGGCCAGTTAACCAATAAACCCCCTAACCAGAGAGGGAATAATAATTTTCGTTGCCCACGCGGCCAAAATTCCCAGAGAGGATCTAACTATTCCCAGGGGCAGGGTACACAGTGGAACAACAACCAACAGTCTACCCAGGGTTATGGCAGAGGTAATGGGAGAGGCCGTGGTAAAGGCAGAGGCAGCCCCAGCAAGGGAGGCGGCACGCCTCCACCAAAGCAGTGACGCTCAGTTCAGGGTCCCTTCTCACGCAACCCCAGTAGGGGGACGCATTTCAAACTTCTCAGGCTTGGGAAGGGATCACATCAGACAGATGGGTGTTGTCAACAATATCCACGGGATATTGTATAGAGCCACTGCAGCGTCCCCGGAACCATCCTCCACGACAAAGAGCACACTCCTTAGAACATCAGAAGATTCTCCTCGAGGAGATCGCCATTCTTCTACAAAAGGACGCGATAGAACTCGTCCCGGGACACCAGGTAAACAAGGGTATTTATTCAACTTACTTCCTTGTGCCAAAGAAAGACTTGACAATGCGCCCAGTATTGGACTTACGGCCTGCCAACAAGTATGTCAAGCCCCACAAATTTCGTATGACCACGCTACAAGAGGTAATCCCCCTCCTAAAAAAAGGGGGATTACATGGCAACCTTGGATATGAAAGATGCTTATTTTCATATTTCCATGTTCCCAGCGCACAAAGTACTTGCGCTTCAAGGTGGACAGTCGCCACTACCAATTCAAGGTACTGCCCTTCGGGATAGCTTCAGCACCAAGGGTATTCACCAAGGTACTGGCGGTGGCGGCTGCACACCTACGCAGGGAGGCAATCCCAGTGTACCCTTATATGGACGACTGGCTCATAACGGGGGAAACCCCAGGAATTTGCAGGACAAACATTCAAAGGACTATCGACCTCCTCCACGAGTTAGGCTTCTCAATCAACGAGAAGAAGTCAAGCCTGGTGCCAAGCACCTCAAAACAATTCCTAGGGGCAATCCTGGATACCCAGGAGGGGTTGACCTTTCCTTCAGAAGAAAGAATTCGGAATATACTACTGCAAATTCCGCATTATCAGTCCGGTCAACAAATAACGGTACGCAATGCGTTTACTGGGCATGATGGCGTCATGCATTTACCTGGTCACCCACGCGCGCCTGCGCATGCGTCCCATGCAGGAATGGTTGGCGAAACAGTGGTCTCAGGCAAGTGGTCAGTGGGACGATCTAGTGGTCGTTTCGCCAACACTGGTACAAAGCCTTCACTGGTGGACAAGAGAGAATCTCGCACAGGGGAAACCCTTTTACGATCCCGAAGTACAGGCAGTAGTCACTACAGATGCATGTCTGACGGGGTGGGGAGCTCACCATCTCCACCACACAGCTCAGGGTCTCTGGTCTCACTCAGTGGCCAAGAACCACATCAACCTGCTAGAGCTTCTGGCAGTATTCAGAGCGCTTCAGGCGTTCGAGCCCCATCTACTAAACCTGTCAGTGCAAATCCGGACGGACAGCACTACAGCCATGTTCTACCTGAACAAGCAAGGAGGGACTCGCTCGCCAAATCTGTCCAAGCTTGCCCAGAAAATCTGGATATGGGCACTCAGACGGAACATCTTCCTGCCATCATAACATGTTCCAGGGGAGCTCAATTCCCTAGCGGATGCTCTGAGCAGAGACTCCCTCCGAGAGGAACACGAATGGGTTCTTCACAGAGAGGTCGTAGAAGATCTCTTCTCTCAGTGGGATTTCCCCACTATAGACTTATTCGCCACAAGCGAAAACAGACAATGCCCAGGATTTGCATCCAGGTTCCCCCAACCAGACTCCCAGGGGAACGCCCTGTGGATGAACTGGTCAGGGATGTTTGCGTACGCTTTTCCACCAACTCCTCATCAGGAAAGTGGTGAACAGGGAATCGACGCTCGTCCTAGTTGCTCCCATGTGGGCAAGACAACTGTGGTTCCCACACCTACGCAGGATGGCGTTGTGCGAGTCCATCAAACTTCCAGCCTGGTACAACCTACTGTCCCAGCACCAAGGTCAAACAGTGCACCAGCAACCCAACTCAATGAACCTGGCAGCATGGCTCCTGAGGTCATAGTTTGGACACCTCAATTTGCCACAGAGGTGTATGGACATCCTAAAGGAATCTATGAAACCAAACACAAGGCACTGTTACTTTGACAAGTGGAAGAGGTTCGTTATCTGGTGCCTGAGTAGACAAATCAACCCAGTTGATTGCACTCCTTCCACTATTGTTACATACATGCTCCACCTGCTAGATGCAGGATTGGTTTTTAACTCACTGAAAGTACACCTGGCAGCCCTCTCAGCTTACACCACTTCCCATAGCAAGGTGTCGTGGTGGAAAGTACCAGTAGTTAAAGCCTTCATGGAAGGAGTAAAGAGACTTCACCCTCCTATTTCAAACCCACCACCAGGGTGTGGGACCTTAATGTGGTGCTAACCAAGCTCATGGGCCCCCCTTTCGAACCCATGCATAAAAGCAGTCTCAAACACCTGACTTATAAAACGGCCTTCTTAGTAGCTATTACTTCTATAAGAAGGGTCAGTGAAATTCAGGCTCTGTCAGTGCAGGATCCCTTCTTTACTATCCATAAAGACAAACTGGTTTTACGCACACACCCTAGGTTCTCACCTAAATTTATATCAAAATTCCATGTAAACCAGTCCATCGAGCTTCCGGCTTTCTTCCAGAACCCGCAAAGCTCGGCTGAGGTGAAACTACACACCCTAGATGTGTGTAGGGCGGTCCTCTACTATGTAAATAAAACAAGACCGCTAAGGACAACAGATCAACTGTTTGTCTCCGTAGCTACAGGCAGAGGGGGGGATCGCATCTCTAAAGGTGCCATCTCGAAGTGGATTATTAACTGTATCCAGCTGTGTTACTCACTCTCTGAAAAGACTCTGCCTTTTACGCCATATATAATAATTGAACCTTGCTGTAAGATCTGATCTAGGAAACCATATGTCATGTTCAGATTGCTCACTCTACTAGAGGCATTGGGGCCACTCTGGCTTTCATTCCAAATGTACCCCTTGACATCATTTGCAAAGCAGCTACTTGGAGCTCTATTCACACTTTTACTCAGCATTACTGCATTGACACCCATTCCAAGGCAGATACACAAGTGGGACAAGCGGTTCTAAGACACTTATTTGCTCATGACCCTTCTCACATCCCACCTCCTTCTTCTGGTACTGCTCGCTAATCTATGCACAGCATGTGATCTAAGCAGATTCCACAAGCCTCAGAAAGGATACATTACTCACCGTAATCGTATTTCTGATGCTTGTATCTGCTTAGATACACATGCGACCCACCCTTCCTCCCCTCTGAGAGAAGGCGCATGATTGCTTGTAGTCTTACCTTTCTGTCTATCTGCTTGGATTATCTGTACTCGCGCTACTCCTCATGCTACCTCATGTCAGAAAAAATACAATCTGAGGATCCTAGACGCGTGAGGGATCTTGGGTACAGTGGACGTCACACTAGGGATAGTATTACTGGCACGCCCTGTGTCGACGCCCATTTTCGAGTTTCGAAAAACAAACTGTAACACTCCGCAGCTTCCACTAGATGTCTGCCTATGCACAGCATGTGAATGTAAGCAGATACAAGCATCAGAAATACGATTACGGTGAGTAATGTATCCCATATATTGTCCATTTTGGATTTGATTTGTGTGCTTTCCCAGTCAGTTCCACAAACCCGGGTATAACATTTTAGTTCATGAAAGTCAAACCTTAACAAATAATTGAACCTTGCTGTAAGATCTGATCTAGGAAACCATATGTCATGTTCAGATTGCTCAAATCCCAGATTCACTTCTTAACCAACATGCGTTATCCTGGGCAACTCCTTTTGTGGTGCCTTAGTTGTCAATGTTTCCACTCTAAAAAGGTAATTGTCGGCCACTAAGATTTAATCCTCAGTCTATGCTCTTGAAGAGTGTCATGGTTTAACTAGCTATAGGTTTTGCTTAATGTAGAATAGTGATCTTGATATATTGGACACAACAAAGCCACTTGTTTCTTCACTGAATAATATTAATAGTGCTCGACAAACCTAGCTCCATTCTAATCCCAGTCTGTTACCATACAGGCACCTTTCTGGTAGCTTCTAATTTATATCTACTCTTTTCTATGCAATGGTGTGTGTATATATGCCTAATTCATTGCTTCTAATTTGGCCCATGTTTACACTTTTTGCAATCTGTCAGTGTTGAGCCCACTGCCTATGCTGTGGTATGTGTCCCCTCTTCATACAGCTACTGATAAGAGTCCTGCCTCTAAGACTAAACCCTCCTCAAGTAACAGCGAACCGGAGTCCACTCACAATGATCCCGCAATATATCGGAGCTGTGAACCCCCGATACGAGGTCATCAAACAGACGCCCCCCCTGGATCGGCAAGAAGGTGGGCGGTGCTGTGCTGCTACAGGGGGAGAAGTGATACGTATACAGCCAACACGAGGTACCCGTGACTAACTAGCAAAGAGGAGGCGGCCTGGTCTATAATCGCAGCTGACCTTTGTGAATTCATATCCACGAACACTTAGTGCGAGTTCCGGGAACTGGAGCCCCTCCAACCCCCCTTGCCTGGAAAGAATCACAGAGATTCATAACATCACAAGCTGAGAGGGTGCAACATATTGGAATCTGAAAGATTGTGCAAGGCAGAAGGATACCGCCCAACACACCTGCAGCTGTAACAAGGTGAACCCCAGGGCTGCGCCCACCAGTGCAAAATATTTGTGAACTATCCCACACACCGAATAGCGGCAACAGAAAGGGGGAAGACAAGCCAAGCAAGACAAGGGAGTAAATCGAGTGACTGCCGCCAAGACGCCCTGGGGCAACACTGTTCACTGGCCTGGCGGGCTACTAGAGCACTTCACCCCGCACCAAGGGTAAGCAACTGAGAAAGCAGATACCACTGTAGGGTGTTGGGGCAAGCTGATGCAGAGGAACTGAGATTGGATGGGGCTGGAATGCACTTGGAGGGCTGATAAGTGGCGACCAACAGGTCACGCCATAATAGCAGGAGACAGTCGCACCCGAGTCGCCTAACAAACATGCCCTCGACGAAGGACAAGAACAAATCCACATCAATGGATCAGTTTGTCACGGCCAAAGCGAAGGACCATCTCCAACCCAACAAAGGCACCACGCCGGCGCAGGAGACCTCGAAGATGGACGAGAAGGACAACCAGGTCTTGGACGCAATAGCTGCATTACGCTCGTTTATAGACCCTAAGATAGGGGAGGTCAAAGAATATGTGCAACTCCTGAGGCAGGATATGAGAAATTTAGCAGACCGAGTGACAACCACTGAAGCCGAGTATTTCCGATGCTGCTTTCTGTTGAAAGACCTGCAAACCAGGGTACAAACACTAGAAAACAGGAATGCGATCCTGGAGTCAAGGGCCGAAGATGCTGAAGGGTTAGCAAGACGCATCAATGTGCGATTGCTTGGAATCCCGGAGGGAAATGGTCGAGTCCAACCCAACGAACTTCGTGAAGACACTACTGCAGCAGGAAATTGGAGCAGGCCGACTCACA
The DNA here is from genome assembly GCF_040938575.1 of Ambystoma mexicanum. Taxonomy (NCBI): domain Eukaryota; kingdom Metazoa; phylum Chordata; class Amphibia; order Caudata; family Ambystomatidae; genus Ambystoma; species Ambystoma mexicanum. Next base: position 738,842,869 of record NC_090926.1, read on the forward strand.
CAGGGCTTCACGGTCGTGGCCCATAGAGCACTGCAGAAAAGACTGCCAACGGGATCGCATCCACGCCCAATGATTGCCAGGATCCTGAATTTCCAGGACAGGGAGGTTATCTTGAGACAATCGAGGGAAGGAGTGATTGAAAGGGACAATGCCAAAATGAGCATATCTGGATTATCCACAAACAGTGCAGAGAGCGAGGAACTCTTTCGTTCCAATAAAGGCTAAACTACGAGCACTGAACCTAAAGTACATGCTGATGTACCCATCTAGGCTCACAATAATATACAAAGGCCGAGCTGTCTTCCTGGAAACCCCGTCGGCAGCCATCATGTGGCTGGAACATAACCTAGACACAGGAGAAGACTGACGATAAAATGCATCCTGAAAGCACAGCATAGGGGGCTGGCCCCGGAAACAGTTGAACGGACTAGAACAAGAAGCGTACATAGGAAATAGTAAAGGAGTGCTACCCTGGAAACCCTTCCCCGAAGTTGCGGCGGGACGCTGTCATTGCAGCGTATCTCAGCTGCTCTCATCTCAACTCGCACCTGGCCTGCATTTTGCCAGATTCACCCACTTTGCTTCGTTTGATCAAAAATTCAGCGAGTTCGAGCCAACCCACTACAACGAAGGCTCACATAGACAAAGGCTCTCACCCTGCCTGTCCCGAGCCTGTCGCTTGCCGTCGGCCAGAACCCCTGCTTGTCCATGCCTAACCCACATGCATGGCTAAGGTAACATTATATCACCCACACGTGACATTAATGTATTATCACTCTGACCCTGCTATTTACTGCTATGCATATGCCCATTAACCAATGCGGCATACCTTGGTCTCCTAAGTTTCCATGCGCCATAAGTACTCTTGGTCCTATGTACTGCACATTTCCGTATCTCACCCTGTGCCTTGCATATCTTTGTGGTGCTCACTCCTAAATGTATTAATGGATCAGGCACATGGCTGCCTCAATTGCTCTGCCTCGACAATTATACTACTCGCTTCTATTATTAATGACCTCATTGAGACCGGATCTAGAACCCTCCCTACATGCTTAACTATATTTCTGCCTATTGGTTATATGTAGTCCACCTATTGTCTTCTGTCAGCCATTGCCCACTGCACCGGAGCGCCACTGTTGGGCACACCACTAGTGTACCTTACTGCATCCTTCGGTGCTGCGCCACTGTCCTCTCAGCCCAAATGTGTTATTTCATATCAAGGTGTTCTCTCATTGTATTCACTGCATTATATTCTTTTTGCATTTCAGCAAATTTAGGTGCTACTCTCACTGTATTTTAGCCATACTGTGTCATTTGAATTTAGGTGCTACCCTCATTGCATTTTAACCATGCTGTCATTTGAATTTAGGTGCTACCCTCACTGCATCTTAGCCAAATTGTGTCTTTTCGCACTAAGGTGTTACCTTTATTGCACTTCAGCCATAAACCCTTTTTCCCCTCTCTGCCCAGGGAGAGTAACTCTGCACCGGCCCAGGCCCGAGCCCTGGTCCCGGAGTTAGGTCAACTACCCTCACCTCTAAATATTTGCTACAAACTACTTAGTATGTGTCCCTTGAATACAAGCTTGTTCGCCTGCCTCCTGCTCTTCTTAAAGACCGCAGCACTGCTTAGCAAGTCACCCCAATCGCCTATCAATATGTATTCGACTATCAGTAATACGAAGTCACCTGGTAGCGCTCCTCCACATACTGGTGACATACAGCCACTGCTGCCCACCAGCCTCCCCTGTTCCACCTCTGACAGGAATTTAGGACTCAGAGCCAGATTAGCTAAAATTTACGAGCCTCAAATCACTACTAGAACCACCACGAGCCCCCAAATCAAGGGAGCCCTAATCAATGCCAGATCGCTAGTAGCTCACGCGACAAATTGCAGATTTGATCCTCAAAGAAGACCTCAACCTCCTTGCCGTTACAGAGACTTGGCTACATCCGGCAGCTGGCCCAATGCTCATGCTTGCAATCCCAGATAATTACTCTAGCCTGAGACACGACCGAACCAACTCTAGAGGGGGGCTTTGCTATCGTACACAAATGCAGCCTTACCATGAATAGTGTAACTACTATAAATTTCCCTTCTTGCGAATTACTCTGTTCAAGTCCCTCTTACCAACTCCCAAATTCTCAACATACACCTGATATATCGTCCTCCAGGCCCAATAGGCACCTTCGATGAAGACATTAATACTATATAATCCTGTAACTTTAAAAGCTCTACCCAAGTACTCACCCTTGGGGATTTCAACATGGGATACAATGACCCAGAAGACCAAAGTGCCAATTCTACACTCGGCACCCTTTCCGATTTAGGCTTTACCCAAAGATTTATGGAACCAACACACATCCAAGGTAGAATACTCGACTGGGTGGCTGACTACAATTGTATAGCCAAGATCACTGACATCTCACCATTAACCTGGACCGACCACTATTTGGTATTGTTCACGCTCTGTACCAACCGACCCCCACCTCTACCTATCAGTAGGGCCCCACGTACACTCACAAGAAACAAGAACAGCATCACTGTGGAAATACTCATCCCGAACTTACTCCCCACACTAAACGCACTCCCTGACAACCTGGACCCAGAGACCTTGGTTAATGAATATAATAAAATCATGTCCACTTCTCTGGATTTAATCGCTCCCTTCAAACTCAGACCAAGCAAGCTCAAAATGCATCTGAACAAATGGTACACACCATTCCTCAAAAATCTAAGACAGCAAAAAAGAAATTATGAAGCCACTTGGAAAAAACACCCTTCAGTACCTAACTAACCAAACTAGCAGCCCTCTACAAAAAAGAAATTTACCTTGCTAAACGATCTTCCTTTGACTCCCACATAGCCCAAGCAAAAACGAACATGAAGGAACTATTCTCTATCCTTAAAGAAGTAGAAACCCCTATTGCACCACCAAATACCTGTACTAAAGATAAAAACTGGTGTTCAGAAATTCAAAAGGCTTTAGCCAACAAGATTACTACGCTACAAAATTTCATGCAAAAAAGCGTCCCTGAATGACCCTACCACCTCCAAACCACCTGAGAAGTCCACTTCAAGGGGAAACTTCCCGCTTTAATTGCTCTAAAGTTACCACACTTGAAGTAGAGAAAATCATCCTGTCGCTAAAACCATCTTGGTGTCAGGGCGATTTGTGCCCTGCACAGCTCATTAAATATGCAGGCTGTGACCTCTCCCCTTTCATCACAAAATCGCCTCCTCCACTGGTTCTATCCCCACCAACTTAAAACAATCCTACTAAAAAAGCCCACACTTGACCCAGCCACGCCCACAAACTATAAGCCCATAACGGCTGTGCCATTTCTTCTAAAAATATTGGATAAGGTCTCATACATGTAAATACAGAAGTATCTGGAAGAACACCACTTCTCCAGCATTGGATCTTTCATGGATTCACATGCTTAGAATATTCCCCGTCGTCAGACTGGGACCCCTCGGTACACATATATAGCCTTTTCCAATAGGACACAAAAGTGTCGAAAGTTTTCCTATCTACGTCCTTTTAGGACCCGCCTACGCATGCTCCGTAGGCCGTCCCCGTATAAGAGGCCCGCCCCCGCGGTTCCCCTTCAGATTTCAACCGTCTCCAAAGTAGTGGGATCTCCTCGCGTTGTCTTACTATTTTGTACAAGGTTGCATTACTGGAAGTGGAGTACAGAAAATGTCCTCCGTGTCAGGAAAAGCGCTGTTCCGCCCATGCGCGACGTGCGGCTTGAAAAAAGTTTACGAGGGGGACGGACATATGGATTGTATATATTGCCTCCACCCTCATCATTCGGCGGATAACTGCGACATATGCAAAGGGTTTTCTCAAAAAACCCTCAAAGACCGCAGTCGACGACTGGTGGCATGGCTGAATGATGGAGCGGGGGCATACCCCCCCTTCGGAGGTAGGCTCCACACAATCGGCGAAAACGTCACGCCGCACTACCTCGTCGGAACCACCGGCGAAGAAATCTCGACCGACGGAAAAAGAGTCGTCTGGAAGTCACTCAACTAGACTCCTCGTCAAAGAAATCATCTTCATGAAAAGGAAAGGAAATCCTCCTGGGGCGATCATCATAGATCGACCACGAGTCGAGAGTCGAGTAAAAGCAAGTCAAGTGTGGAAAAGGCGGGACCGCCAAAACCACCTGCTAAGTCACCGTCGTCGACGGTGGCCCAGTCATCGGCCTCCACCCTGCCACTTACGCAGGTGGCATCCACCGTCCCACTGACAACGACGTCGACGGGGGTTCTACAGGAGGCCTGGAGGCCTGAAGTTTTTGATCCGACCCCCCCCGGATACTTTACTACAAGAACAGGCTGTGTTGCTGTCCTCGGAGGACGAGAATGAGAGAATAGCTGGCCCAGCAGACCTAGGGCTACGAGTGGCTGACAAGTCGTCGACGAGGGGATCCGTTATACCGGTATCTAACCCCTCTTCTCAATCCTCAATCTGTTTTGTCGTTGGAAATTCTGTCCACGCTTCAGTCGTTGTTAGTCGTTGGACCAGAGACTACCTCAGGCAAACCTGCCACAGTCACCCGTCGACGAGCCGGGCCCGTCCCGTCAACCGACGCACCTACGCACGCCAATCTCAGCACTGGCACAAGAGGAAGGTGAGCTGCCAGATTCGGAGTCTGACAGGGGAGCCATGTCGGATATCTCATCATCCACCTCCAGGGATCCAACCTGGGAGTCAGAGGTGGAGTTGGAAACCCCTAGAAGCCCAGCTCACCCGTCCCCTCCGGACGACATTGCGTCATTCCATTCTATGATGAAGAAGGCATGCAAAGAATTTGGTTTGTCCCAGGAAGAACAGAAAAAGGACTGTTTTTTGTTCGACCACATGGGTAAGAGAAGGAGGTCTGTGTTCTCGATACCAATACTAGACCATGTATGGAAGGAGGGGTTGCAGACAATGCGTCGCCCGTTTTCAAAGCCGGCAGTGAAAGGACGCCTGGAAAAAAAAGTTTAAGGCTCCAGAGTCTACCCCCAAGTGTTTATCATACCCAACCAACGCCAGACTCGGTGGTGTCGGCGGCGGCAGCGAGGAAGGCGAAGGCCCAGCACAAGTGCACGACTCCTCCTGAGAACGAAGCGAGACGCCAAGATGCCTTTGGCAAAAAAGTGCTATCCGTGGGAGCGACCACAGTAAAGGCCGCAAACTCTCTGGCAATTGTTGCCAGATACGATAGGGAGATGTGGCATAGGCTAGCTCCGTTGCTTGATCATCTTCCGGAAGAGCATAGGAAGGCAGCGATGTTACTCGTCCGAGAAGGTGAGGAAGCCTCAAATCACGCAATAAACATCGCGGTGGACCTCGCTGAGTCAGGCTTCAAGCAAGTCAATAATGGGGTCGTATTACGTCGACAGTCATGGCTTAAGTGTACCTACTTCAGGCCAGAAGTACAATACAAAGTTTTAGATATGCCCTTTGAGGGAGACCTTCTTTTCGGTGAGAAGGTGGACGAAGCCCTAAAGGGAATGAAAGAGGACTCGGACACGGCACGTTCATTGGGTGCCCTCCAGAGTGGCAGAAACTACAAGTCTTTAGTCCCTTTAAAGGGGCTTCAGGTAATTCAAGATTCTCTGCATCTGGAGACAGATCCTTTGGCCGATCAGCTTACCCCTCCCAGGGATACAGACGTGCCTCCCAAACGGCAAACCGTCGCCGGAACTTCCAGACTTCCAGGAAAAGACCATCATATCCGTCGTCGTCCAGAGATAAGCAAAATAAAGATCAGCAGTGACATACAACACACCGTTCTGGGGGGGAAGAGTTTCAGCATATGTCGACGAATGGGAACGAATAACGACTGATCAATGGGTGCTGGATACTATAAGAAACGGACACTCTCTACAATTCAAACAGCCCTCCGCAAATTCCACCTGCGTTCACCGCTCATTCCCATCTGAAGATACTGCAACAAGAGGTAACACTCATGTTAGCAAAGGGCATGATAGAATTAGTTTCAACATCACAGAGAGGTCAAGGAGTCTACTCAAGATATTTCGTCGTAAAAAAGCCGAACGGCAAATGGCGTCCCATTTTAGACTTACGCGATCTCAACAAGTCTTTAAAGAGCCTAAAATTCAAGATGCTCACTCTGCAGGAAGTGATCCGCGCCGTTCTAGAGGGGGATTTTCTAGCGTCGCTGGATTTACAGGACGCGTATTTCCATATTCCAATGTGTCGGAAACACAGGAAATTCCTAAGATTTGTAATAGGGCGGACTCACTACCAATTCACGGTTCTTCCTTTTGGGCTAAAGTCCTCCCCCAGAACGTTCACGAAATGCCTGGCTCCAGTAGCGGCCTGGCTAAGGAACCATGTATACCCATATCTCGACGACTGGCTGGTAAGGGGATCCTGCCCAGCGTCGACCAACACAAGTTTACAAGCCACCATGCAGCTTCTACAACAGCTGGGATTCGCCATAAACTTCGAAAAATCCTCTCTGCAGCCATCGAGATCGCTGGTATTCCTGGGGGCACAGTTCGAGACCCAGTTAGGGCTAGTGAAACCTTCTCTCGACAGAACCTCAAGACTCAACAAGCATGCCGACTACGGCGAAACACCAAGATCTCAGTGAGAAAATACATTTCGGTCCTAGGGGCCATGGCATCCTGCATCCATCTGGTGGAAAACTGTCGCCTATTCATGAGGCCAGTCCAGGAATTGCTCGCGGACCGATGGTCGCAGATGGACGCAGGCTCAAGGATCGTGGTCAGACAAGATAACCATCGACGACGACAAGCTGCTTCGGACCCTTCGGTGGTGGCAGAGTTTCCACAATCTGAACAACGGCGTACCCCTACAGGAGCCGGAGTTTCAGCAAACCATAGTCACGGATGCGTCCCTAACCGGATGGGGAGCTCACATGGGTGCTCTCCAAACGCAAGGTCGCTGGACTCCAACGGAGTCACTCCTACACATAAACGTGTTAGAGCTCAGAGCAGTACGATGGGCCTTGAAGGCATTCCTACCACACATCAAGGGCTCGCGAGTACGAATACTGACCGACAATACAACGGCCATGTTTTATCTGAGTAAACAAGGAGGGACGCGATCAAGAACTCTTTCCATAGAAGCCCAGAAAACATGGCATTGGGCATTAAAGCACGAAATTTCCATCGTGGCTCATCACCTTTCAGGAGTGAGGAACTCCCAAGCAGACTCCCTCAGCAGAAGCATGGCCCAGATACACGAGTGGGAAATGGACACAGTTCACCTGATGAAAGTGTTCGAGAAATGGGGTCACCCCCCTCTGGACGCCTTCGCGACCAAAGACAACAAGAAATGCGAGCAATTCGCAAGCAGATGGCCTCAAGAGGGCTCCAGGGGGGAGGCATTCTCCTTCCCATGGACGGACATGTTCCTCTATGCTTTTCCCCCGTTCCCCCTCATACGGAGGACAATACAGTGGATACGCAGATACAATTGCCGGGTAATTCTAGTGACACCATACTGGCCAAGGCAACCGTGGTTCTCCGACCTGCTTCACCTGTCGCTGGAACATCCCATAGGGTTTCCGAAAGTCCCGAACCTACTAACCCGGGACAAAGGCACAGTGTGGCATCACGACCCGGACAGTCTCAACCTTACAGCCTGGCTCCTGACTTTTCGGAGTTCGGTGCTTTAGACGTTTCGGAGGATTGTCAAAAAATTCTGCAGGCGACTAGAGCCCCTTCTACAAACAAATCCTACTCCTATAAGTGGCGGAGGTTCTGTGAATGGTGTAGGGGACAACCGGGCCTACAACCGTTGTCGGTGACGCCGGAACAAGTTCTACCTTACCTGCTCCTCTTGGCGGAGAGGGGATTATCCTTCACATCGATAAAGGTGCACCTGGCGGCCATCTCGAGGTTCACAAGGAAAAGGCAGTTGTCTCCTCTATTTAGCGACAGACTTGTAAAACACTTCATGGGGGGTTTATTTCGAGCTTTTCCCCCAGAAAAAGTTTCCCCCCGACTTGGAGTCTCAACACAGTGTTGGCAGGGTAAATGAAACCGCCTTTTGAGCCTATGGCCACGTCCGACATAAAATTCATTTCGTGGAAGTTGGCATTCTTGATTGCTATCACATCAGCTAGAAGAATCTCGGAACTGCAAGCGCTGGTCGTAGACCCGCCATACCTAAGATTCTTTAAGGACAAAGTAGTCCTGGCAACTAATCCTATGTTCGTCCCAAAAGTTCCGACAGTGTATCACAAACACTCGTCCATTGTTCTCCCTACTTTCTTCGCCACACCATCATCGGCAGCAGAAAAAGCTCTTCATACCCTGGACGTTAAGAGGGCTCTGAAATTTTACCTACATCGTACACAGGACTTCAGGTCTACTAGACAACTGTTCGTCGCATATGGTCCGTTGACGAGAGGAAAAGCAATCTCTAAACAAGGATTGGCTCGATGGGTCTCATCGACGATTGCGTTTTGTCACTCTAAGGCCGGAAGGCCACTGCAAGGACATCTTAGAGCCCATTCTACAAGATCGATGTCCTCCTCAACAGCTTTATGTGCAGGAATTCCGTTGACGGACATATGCCAAGCTGCGGCATGGTCAGTGCCCCACACGTTTACCCGCCACTACTGCCTTGCCAGGCAGCATGCGGACGAGGTGCAGATGGGAAGAGCTGTCCTGCGCCATCTGTTTCAGTAAGGTAAGCTCCACGCTGTGGAGAATCTGTTGTCTACCTTTTTAATGAGTTTATTTTATGTGGGTAAGGTTATATGAGGTAACTTATTCTTACTGTACATATGCATTGTGTAGTATGTTGAGGCTATATTACATTACATTCTCACCGCCGTCTCAAGTGTTACTGCTATACAATCTATTCTAAGCATGTGAATCCATGAAAGATCCAATGCTGGAGAAGGGAATAGTTTCTTACCTGCAACTCCATTTCTCCAGCATTGGTATCTTTCATGGATTCACATGCGCCCGCCAACCTCCCCGGAATGTAATGTATTTGATTGATAAATTTAACCCTTCCTACTTTGGAGGGGCCGAAATCTGAAGGGGAACCGCGGGGGCGGGCCTCTTATATGGGGACGGCCTACGGAGCATGCGTAGGCGGGTCCTAAAAGGACGTAGATAGGACACAAAAGTGTCAAAGTTTTCCAATTGGAAAAGGCTATATATGTGTACCGAGGGGTCCCAGTCTGACGACGGGGAATATTCTAAGCATGTGAATCCATGAAAGATACCAATGCTGGAGAAATGGAGTTATAGGTAAGAAACTATTCCCTTACTCGGAGCTAGGCAATCGGGTTTCTATCCCCAACATGGGACCGAAATTGCCCTCATTGACCTTAAAGCCCAGATCGACGAGCTTGGAGATAATGGCCAAGCCACCTCACCCCTCCTTCTAGACCTTTCCGCAGCATTTGACCTAGTCGACCCCTCTGTCTTATGCACTCACTTACATACATCAGCCCACTTTTCTGTTGAGGCTATTACATGGATTAGATAATTCCTCAACGGCAGAACTATGAGGGTCTTTTCACCTACAGCTGCAGCAGACCCCATTCCCATCACCTGTGGCGTGCCACAGGGCTCCTGTCCCCCCCCCCCCCCCCACACCTTGTACAATATATTTACCAAGCCCCTTTTCGATTTGGATGATCTCAGTATCACCTACACTAACTACGCAGATGATACCCAGATCCTCCTTCCGCTTTCTGGAGATTATTTTGATTTTATTTTATTTATAAAGCGCAAAAAACCAGGCCCAGGGGCAACCGGCCGCATACTCTTAAACATGTTACAAAAAGCAGTAGTTACAAAAATATACAGCATATATACATGTACCGAAGGGTACCATTAACAGCGTATAATACAGGGACAGAGCAGAGAGAAAATGTATATTCAGTTCTGTACCCCACATGGAGTCTGGACTGTGTCAAGGTCTCGTGAGTCTTGGGAGAGCAGCCAAGTTTTAGCATTGTTCTTGAAGGAGTGGAATGATGGTTCAATTCTGATAGGTGTGGGCAAGGTGTTCCAGAGTTTGGAGGCCAGGACGGGGAAGCTCACCCCACCAGCTTTTTGGAGTTTGCATCTAGGCACGATGAGGCTGTGAGTTTGGGCTGCTCTGGTAGGTCGAGTGGAGGTGTGGCGTGAGAAGCGAGTGGACAGGTAAGGTGGGGCGTTGTTGTACAGACATTTGTGAGTCAAAGCTAGGGTTTTCAGGGCAATTCTCTGTTTTACCGGGAGCCAGTGTAAGTCCAATCTTACAGAGGAGATATGAGAGCGTCTCGGGATGTTTAAGGCTGCCCTTGAGGCATTATTTTGTACAGTTTGCAATTTATTTAAGGTTAGACCGACTGGTCCCTAAGTAGAGAGCACTACAGTAGTCGATTTTGGCCATAACAAGAGTTCCTTCGAGTCTGATACAGTTGGTGGAGTTTAGGAAGGGTCTACAGGCAGTGATAAGTTTGCAGTTATAGGCTTAAGCTGACCTAACTGCATTTATTTGTCTGTTCAGAGAAAGCGAGGAGTCAAGATAGTCCCCTAGCGTCTTAGTATCTTTGGAGACTTTAATGTCATTGCCGTCAATAATGAAGGACTTGTATGTTTGGTCTAGTTTGTTGAGCCGATGATTTGATCCTAAAAGTAAGATCTCAGTCTTATCATCGTTAAGGCAAAGTTCGTGCTGTGCCATCCAGGCCTGGATGACCGAGTAAACATAGTTAAGGGCTTTGGTATCAGCTATGTAGTCTCCTGTGATAGGGATGAGTATCTGGGTGTCGTCCGCGTAGTTGGTCTAGGAGACGCCCAGATAGTCCAGCACATCGAAGAGGGGCTTGGTGAATACTTTATACAACGTAGGGGATACACACGAGCCTTGAGGAACGCCACAGTGAATGGGGGAGGGATCCGCTGATGCCAGCGGTGAGAAGACCCTCATGGATCTATTGCTCAGGAATGAGTGGATCCAGGCATTGGCAGAGTCTGAGAAGTGGGCTGCGGATTTGAGATGCTGGCAGAGTATTTGGTGGTTGACCAGATCAAAAGCCGCAGAGAGATCGAGGAGAAGGAGAAGAGCTAGCTTCCCATTGTCCTTCAGTGACTCCATCTGAGTTTTCAAGTCGATCAGAGCTGACTCCGTGCCAAGTTTAGGGCGGAACCCTGATTGTTTTAAGCCCAGGAGATTGTTTAGTTCGAGGTAATCCTGAATCTGCAGGTAGGCTGCGCGGTCGAGGATCTTGAGCAGGAATGGGACCGTAGTGATAGGTCTGACGTTAGTTGGGATATTGGGGTCAAGGGAGGGTTTTTTGAGGAGTGGGATAACCCATGCATCCTTTAGGTTGTCGGGGACAATACCCGTCTTGAAAGGAGCATTTATGAATGCTGTAATGAACGGGGCTAGCTCATGAGAGGCTTCCTTGATGATAGGTGCTGGGCAGGGGTTGCCTTGGCAATTGGAAGGTTTTAAATTGTTTATGATGTTTTCTATTTCGAGAGTAGTGAGTGGGGAGAAGGAGAAAGGTTTATGCGGATAGGTTAAATGTGTATTAAGTGTAGGTGTGGTCGGTGGTTGGTCAAGCTGTAGGGATTTCTGTTTGTCCCTGATTTTAGATTGGAGGGTAGCAATTTTACCCAGGAGTGCTGACTGAATATTGGTGCACCAAGTGTTGTCTTTGGAGCAAGAGTCAGGGGGGGGGCTGCAGGTGTCTCGAGTTCCTTAGTATTGGACTGGGCTGACATAATGCGGTTATTATAAGAATCTTTTTTTGCCTGGAGTACAGCTTCTTTATAGTTAAGGGTGGCTATCAGAAGACTGTCCTTGTGGGCTTCGGAGTGGTGACTTCTCCAGCGTGACTCTGCTGAGCGTTTTTCTTTGCGTAACACTCTAAGCTGGGGAGTGAACCATGAGTTAAGGTGTGCTCGTTGTTTGGGTTTCCTCAGTTTGAGCAGGGCGATAGAGTTGATAGCTGCAAGCAGTGACTGGTTATACATGTCGGCTAGGTTGGTGGGGTCTGAGCAAGTGTCGGGAGTGTTGTTTAGTGTGGGAAGGATAAGGGGGAGTATTTTTTGTCGTAATGTTCTTTTTATTTCTAGTGAGGGTGGCTGGGGCGACCAAAGGCCTGGGTGGTGGGGCTGCTTCAATGCTGAAAGTGATGACATGGTGGTCAGACCACAAGCAAGGGGCGTTGGAGATTACGCTAATATTGCAATTGGTGTCACTAAGCCAGTCAAGGGCTCGCCCTTTAACGTGGGTGGGTTCCTGTATGTGGTGAGTCAAACCTAAATCTGTTAAGGTATTAGCTAGGTCGAGGGCCGCAGGATCATTAGGGTCTTGGTGTCCTAGATTGAGGTCGCCAAGAATGATGCTTTGGGAGTTGGATTTAGCATTGTTGAGTACTAACGTAGAGATATCATCCACAAAGGATGTGGGTGGACCAGGGGGTCTGTATATTAGGTGGATGGTAGCCGTTTGGTTAGCTGAGAGTCCAAGCTTGACAGAGAGTAACTCTGCAGTTTCGACCTTAGTGCTTGGGATGGTTCTAAGTCCTAATGAGTTTCTAGGGATGAAAGCAATTCCTTCACCTCTCGAGGTGCGATCACATCTGATGATGAAGTAATGAATGGGGATGGCCAATGAGAGTGCCGGGCCGGAAGCCGCGTGCAGCCAGGTCTCGGTGATGGCGACGAGGTCGAGTGCCTGAGTTTTGATAAGATCAGCAATGTCCAGAGCGTGCGCAGCTAGGAATCTTGCGTTAATCAGGGCAGCTTTAATTAAACCAACATTGCTTGATGAAGCTGTGATGGTTTGAGTGTGATGGGGCGTGGGTGAGGTGGCCGTTTGTGAAGGCGGGCAGTGCGTATGAGTTTTGAGGTATGAACTCAGGTACATGGGGTGTCCCTTCTTACCCATAAGTCTAGATCCTAATCTTAGGTTTCTAAGAGTGATAGGACATGGTTGGTTAGGTGAGGTTTTTTTTGAGAAATGGTCGAGCCATAGGGCCGGATCGTTGAGGTAGATGTTGTGGTATTGAGGTGCAGTACTTTGGTAGGTATCAGGAGATCTGTGAGAGGTGGCCATGGATGAGGTGTGCAAGGAGCTAGGTGCAGCTAAATCGGGAGGTGGTAGGTGCGATGACCTGGTAATTGACCACACTGAGTAGTACTTGTAATGAGGAGAGCAGTGACCTTAGGGAGGACCAGCGTGGTAGCATGTTACCGAGATTAGAGAGGAAGGGCCGCTGGGTCTGTGAGGCAGTTATAGGTAAGCGTTACAGGCACTATTTGGCTAGGCAGTGCGTGCTTTGTACGAGCAATGCAGGCTAATGAGTTTAAGACGATTATGGAAAGGATTTGGCCTTGGTGAATAGTGTACATCATCCAGGCATGGATGGCCACACATGGACTATGCCTGAATGATGATAAAACTGAACTCCTAATTCTAGGGACTACTTCCAGTCTGAAGAAACTGGGCTCTGCCTATTGCTCCTTTATGATCGATGGCAATAGTATTAATGTGGGACAAGAGGTCAAACCATTAGGCTTTTACCTGGACTCCACCTTCTCCTTCCTCAAACAGGTGAACTCTCTAGCCTCTTCCACGGCCTACACCTGTAAATTGATCTGTGCAGCCAAACCTTTCCTGCCTGACACCAGCTGTTTGACCCTTGCCAGAGCCCTCATACTATCCCGCTTGGACTACTGTAACGCCGTCTATCTTGGGTCCTCCAAAGCCATCACTAGTAAACTCCAAACTCTCCAGAACCACGCTCTTAGAGCGGCACTGGGCAGCTCGAGAAGAGAGCATATTACAGCATATCGTCAACAGAAGAATTGGCTTACAGTCAAAGACAAAATCCTCCTAAAAACGGCCTCACTTACTCATAAATCCCTCAGTAATGCTGCCCCCATCTATCTTATGGACAGATTCCATAGACAGACCTCCCTGAGACCAACAAGAACAGTATATAAAGACTGCCTTTCTGTCCCCAATTTTAAACGGCCTACCATAGGGGGCAACAGTTTCCCAGTCAAAGCAGCAAAACTGTGGAACTCTTTACCACCACCCCTCAGAATGGACTTGCACTATCAGAACTTCCGATCTGAGGTCATTTTATGGTTGAAAACGTAGGCCTCCCATCATAGCCAGCTACCTAGTCTATCGGACTCCTGTTTACTGTACCCATTGATGCCTACTTGAACATATGTACATATTCCTGCTATTACTGTATGCTATATATTTTGGGGGCGCCTGAGCGCTGCCTTCAGGAAGTGGCTGCTGGGCGCAGTTGGTGGTTGTGAAAATGTTAGTCTTCAGGGCAGTGGACACATTGAGACAATGGGTGTTTGGTGAGGGCAAGGAGGTTGTCCAAGGAGAGTACAGATGGCAGCGAACATTAAAATCCTAATGTGGAATGTTCGGAATATGGGTACGTATATGCGCAGAAATAGGATCAAGTACTTTCTGCACAGGGAAAAAACCTCCATAGCACTACAAGAGACCCACCTCACAGCAAGTGACAATGATAAAGGAAAGGAATTGGGGGGGTGGGGGATGGGGGCTTTGGTACAGGATATTCGAAATATGCACGGGGTGTATACACCTGGATAGATGCATCTGTGCCTTTCCGCCTACTATCAAAAGTGGCCGATGCAGAGGGGAGATGCACGATCATCAGGGGCAGTATCGACCAAAGCGAGGTATGTATAGTGAATACTTATCTCCCAAATCATGGAACTGCGACATACCTAAAGGGACTGGGTGAAATACTGGCCCCATACCAAGACTGCTTCTTCATCTGGGGGTCAGGGGGGAATTTTAATTGTGTATGACTATGATCTTGACAGGTCCACCCCGCAACAAAGCAGGACGGGGAATGTCACATCGCCATCGCGGGTTGCAGAAACTCTGGATCCATCAGAAGTGTGGAGGGAACTACACCCAGGGAGAAGGGAATACTCCTACTTCTCAGCCCCACGTGGACTCTACACAAGAATAGATTATCTACTGGTGGACAGGGAACACCTCCCCCAGATTGAGGCAGCAAACTACCTGGGTAGATCAGATCACTCCCCTCTGCAGCTGGTCTGGGTGCTGAAAGGCCCAACCCCCCCCCCCCCCCCCCCCCCATACCAATGTGGCGGATGTCGACGGATGCGCACACAGATGGTGCATTTCGAGAAGACCTGCGCACTAAATTGATCGAGTACATAGAGATCAATGTGGGGAGTGTAGATAAATGGAGAACCATCTGGGAAAGCCTAAAAATAGTGGTGAGGGGGGGAAACCATTGCGGGAGCCGGGGGGGATCAGAAGGACACTAAAAAGGGAACTGGAAGCCTAGAAACCATTGCCCAAAAGACACGGGAAGCGGAGAACGAGCTAAAGGAGATCAGGGAAGCCAACAGTGAATCCTGGAACAGCTTATTGAAATTTGACTACATAGCAAAAACCAAGCAGGCTTTTGTCATGGCTGTGTAAGAGGGAGAATCCGAGACATTTGACCACGTCACTCAGGAACGAGCTGGGAGAAACGCAAACGACAGAGGACCATGAATGACGCCTTTTGTCAATTCTACTCCCGTTTGTACCGCCATGACAAACAAGTGCCACAGACACACTGGAAGAAATTGGGCTACCCAAACTAGACCAAGCACACAGACATGCTCATGTCATGATGCCTACCCCCGGGGATCCAGACCAGGTCCAGCAACCCCGGAAGCAGGCATCAAGTTATTTTGGGCAAGCCCAAAAACCCCTGCTAGGGGCTGCTTGGGTGCGGTCCTGGCTCCTATTGCACCAGGCTCATATGGAGTCAGTCCTGGCGCCATAGGCTCCAGGCTCAGAGTAGAAATTACCTGATGCAGACCGTGCTGCAAGCTTACCTGATGCAGACCATGCTGTAAGCCAAATGAGGCTTGGAAGGGACTATTTTACCTAGGGACTATTATTTTTACTCAGGCGGGGCTGGGGAGGAATACTTACTTGGGACTACTTTGGAGGCTATTTAAACCACGCCCAAAGAGCAGCACATGCTTCGTGTTCTTCTGCATCCAGCAGCGTAACGCTCACCGTGCCTGCAAGTCTGCATCCAGCCTTCCGCCACGCCCGCCTCTAGTTTGGAGCTCCTAGAAAAAGGGAGAAAGAAGGAGAAAAGGTTAGAACCAGATCCTTACCTGAATTCGCGATCCTTCGAGCTGGAAGAAAAGTTATTTTATGCGCGTTGCCTCGCCTGCTGCAGCGCCGGCCTTTGCAGCATCTTCACATTCCACCGCATCCTCCTGCATGTTCCCGCCGCATTCCGGCACCTAAGGAGTAGACCAGAACAGCAAGGTGAGCCAAGGGAATACACAGAGGAATATTAGTAACCCCCCCATAGACTTACCTGATTTTACCACCGGGGGTACTATTCCTCTTCACGGGTCGGCGCAGCTTCCACTGCATGTTCGCCGAACCCCGGCCCATAAGGGGAAACAAAAGGACAGCAAGGTGAAACAAAGGGACTATCAAGGGGAACCCTCTTCACCGCATTAGACTTACCTGATTTTATCGCCGGAGGTATTATTCCCCGAGACTTCATACTTTCTCTCATGCCTGAACAAGGGAGAAAGCAACAGGTTGCATATTGACATTATTTATCGAACTGTGTTGGAAATACAAATCCTTACCAGAATATTACTGGTTGCCACGAGGAACTCTTCACAAGGGTCAAGCTGCAATCTCTAAGGAATCGGACACGAGTGAAAGTCAGGCATTTGAACTCTTACGAACTACATACTTTTCGGAGTCAATATTGTTCTGGAACTCACCAATTCCTTCGAGCCAGTGAAGCAACTGGTTATCAACGCGCCCCTGCGCTCAATGCAGGATGGAGAGCTCATCTTTTCTAACCATCAGGTGAGACTATAAGAGGGGGCCCCAAAGGTGATCCGTTGGGACAACAGCGGGGGTGTGGGGGATTTACACTCCACTACACGGGTGGTTAATTCCCTTTCACCATTTGCAGAAGAATATTCCTACAGGCCAAGCAAACGAAGCTAGGTGGGCCAGTCCAGTCCGTCATCTCGGCCCTACGGGTCACATTGGTGGAGACCGCAGCTGTCCAGTTCAACGCCTCTGTGGGAGCCAGGTGAGCGTAACGGCTCAACAGTGAGCTGTCCGCAGACGACATAAGTGAGGCAATTATATCACTGGCTACCTGTAGGACTCTGGGCAGTGATGGTTTGCCCCCTGAGTTCTATAAAACATACTCTGCAGAATTGACCCCGATTCTGCATGAAGTGTTTCAGGAGGCATTTGAACTCCAGGTACTACCGGAAACCATGTGGGAAACACTGGTGGTACCAATCCCCAAACCTGGTAAACCCACAGATGAGTGCGACTCCTATAGGGCCTTGGCAATGTTAAATTATGACGTAAAAATCCTTCTCCAGCATGGGGTCTAGCATGGATTCACATGCTCATGAATATTCCCCGTCGTCAGGCTGGGAATCCTCGTTAAAGAAAAATCAGTATCAGTTTTGTTTCTGATTTCTTTCGTAGTAGTAACCAATCACTGATCTCTGCGTCATACTGACCACAGCCAATGACTGCCCTCTACCTAAGCCCCGCCTCTGGCAGCCATCTTCAGATTTTTACCGCACGTTCAAGTGTTGGGAGTCCTTGTGCTTAGCTCTCGAGCTTTTACTGCGTGTTTCGCGCTTTTTCAGGTGAATTTTCACATTTTTTCGGTTAATCGAGCCTCAAGCTCCACCGTTTTTACTCCCGTTAACGGCTACCCGTTACGGGATTTTCCTACGCCCCTCAAGGGTGAAGATTTCATCGAATCACCTTCTTGGAGGATTCCAGAAGATTTGCGGCCTACTTCGAGATGGCCCAGGACGCGATGCCCTGGATGCGGGCTGCAGAATGTGTTTAAGGAAGACAAACATTTGCGATGCCTCTGTCTTCATGGGGACAAGACTCATGTAGAGAAGGACTGCCAGTTCTGCAAGAACTTGTCGGAGCGGACCATGAGGGACCGTCGATCCCGTCTCGCCAGCTGGTTGGAGAAGGGCTCAACGGGTGAGAAGAAGAAAGGGTCCGAGCGGGCTTCTAAGTCCTGTGCGGGCGCCCCGGCGACAGGGGCCCAACACCAGGCCAAGCGCTGCGAGTCCGCTGGTTCCGGGAGCGCCAAAAGGTCGGGCTCTTCGGACGCCAGGCAGGGCGCACCTTCCCCGGCACCGTCAACCACGAGCCAGCGCTCCGGTTCGGGGAAGAGGAAGTCCGAGACCCCGGGTAAGCTTCGGGAGAAGCCCCGTCCGATCTCGGAAGAGGGGGAGCGAGGCGTCGCCCCTCCCCCGAAGGAGAAGGCCCGGGACGCACCTAACGTGGTGAGGGCCCCTACCCAGCAGGCAAAGGCCTCTATCGAGGCGATCGCGGCGACTCTGGCCAAGCCGGCAGAGACACCGCCAGCGGAGACCGCCTCCGGGACTAGTTTCCCTGCCGCCAAGAAGGAATCCTCTTTTCAGCCCATCGTCATGGCCACCATGATGGAAGAAGCGAGGGAGGGGGGCACGGTAGCCTCCTCGAGCTCGGAGTCAGCCTCGGAGGAGGAACTGACCGAGGCCGTGAGGAACCTTGAAGTCCAATTCGAGAAGGTTCGATCCCGTAAGGAAGATCTTCGGGAGATAACCGAGGAAGACGACGATGGCGAGGAAGAGCAGCCTTCCCTTCCGGCACAGCTGGACCCTAGGCCTCAGGATGGCTCGGCGGCCATTTTGTCTGCGATCCAGTCCTTATGCTCCGAGATAAGGATGAGATTCCCACGGCCCAGGCCGGAGGACCCGCAACCTGGCCCGTCGGGAAGTCCTCAGAACAAACGACGGAGGACCCAGCCCTCTCCTCCACTCGCCCCCGTAAGGCCTACAGTTCCCTCCTCATCCTCCCACGAGTCGGGAGATGACAGTGCGATGGGCTCGACGACTAGTTCTGAGGGCGACGACGACGGAACGGGTCTCCCGTCTCCAGTCGCACGGGCCTCGCCGCCTGACGAGATTGGCTCATTCCACGCCATGATCGCCAGGGCGTCCGAATTGTTCCAGCTCTGCCCGAAGGAGCAGAAAAAGGAAGGTTTCCTCTATCAGCGCCGGGAGGCCAAGAGGAAGACTGTCATCGCGGTGCCTCTAATCGATGACATCTGGGAGGAGGGCCTGTCGGTTCTCAAGAACCCCTCCACGGCACCAGCCAAACGGGACCAGTACGAGAAGAAGTACCGGGTCCCCGAAACCGTTCCCCTGTGCCTCAGGGCCCAGCCAACACCAGACTCGGTTGTCTCGGCGGCGAAGAAGAAAGCGGCGGGGTCAGGAGCCTCGACGTCGAATTACATGCCGGACGGCGAGGGAAAGAAGTTGGACACCATGGGGCGGCGGGTAATTTCGTCGGCAGCGACGACGATCAAAGCGGCCAACGCCCTGGCGATCGTGGCCTGTTACGACAGGGAGCTCTGGTTTAAGCTGGCCCCCATATTGGACTTCCTACCAGACAAGAGGTCCGAGGCCCTGGAAATACTTCAAGAAGGCGAGGTGGCGTCGGACCACGCCATAACGGTGGCAACCGATATTGCAACCGATATTGCCAATACCGGGTTCTGCCAGCTGGGCAACGGTGTTTGCCTACGACGACGGGGTTGGCTCCGGGCGACCGACTTCCGTCAGGACGTCCAGACCAGGGTGTTGACCGCAGCAACTTATTCGGGAAGGCGGTGGACTAATCCCTCCAAGCCATAAAGACTGACACAGACGGCCCGCGCCCTAGGAGCCCTTCAGCAACGACGGCCCTTTCGGAGCTCCGGAGGCAGACTGGGTGCCTCCAAGGGATCCAGCAGTGGCTCGTCCTACCGCCAGGCGGCACGCTCCTCGTTTCAGGAGGCCTACAGGGGTCGCGGCAAGCATGGAGCGCCTCGCCGCTGTCGGCAAGGTGGCCAGGGCGGCAAGGCCACCACCTCCAAGCAGGACTGAACCGGCCGTGGTCTCGGGCCCCCACTGAAGCACCCCGGTGGGAGGCCGGCTGACGAATTTCGTCGGCGTGTGGAAGTCCATCTCCACCGACCGTTGGGTGCTGGATACCCTGGCAAGAGGACACTCTATCGAATTCCTGAAGAAGTGCCCTCACGTTCCATCTGTGGCCAGGAAGGAAAATCACGTCCCGCAACTGCTGTTGGAAGTGCGGGCGATGCTCAGGAAAGGCGCCATCGAGCTTGTCCCGAAGAGGCTCCGGGGTTTACTCAAGGTACTTCCTCGTCAGGAAGAAGACGGGCGGCTGGCGCCCCATCCTGGACCATCGTCGTTTGAACAAATACATCAGGTCACAAAAGTTCAGGATGGTCACCCTCCAGCATGTACTGGGACAGCTGGAGGAAGGCGGCTTTCTATCGTCGTTGGACCTGGAGGATGCATACTTTCATGTTCCCATCCTCAAAAGTCACCGAAAGTTCCTCAGGTTCGTCGTCCAGGGACGCCACTACCAATTCAGAGGACTGCCGTTCGGATTGAAGTCGGCCCCCAGGGTCTTTACCAAGTGCCTAGCACCTGTGGCGGCGGGGCTGCGCCTGCAGGGGATTCAGGTCTACCCCTACCTGGACGACTGGCTCATCCGCTCAAGGACGAGGGAACTCTCCGAACACACTGCGAGGACCGTCCAGCTACTCACAGACCTGGGATTTGCCATAAACTACCCAAAGTCCCACCTGGTGCCGTCGCAGGTGGCCCTGTTTCTGGGAGCAAAGCTCGATACAGTGAGACGCCTGGCGGCCCCGTCGGAAGAACCGACGAAGACCATTCTAGGCAAAGTGCAGCGCCTGCTAGCCACGGACGTGCCCAGGGTGAGGTCCATCAAGTCCCTCCTGGGGATGATGTCCTCTTGCATCTACCTGGTGCGCCTCTGCAGACTACGGATGCGCCCTCTTCAAGAATTTCTCGATGCCCGTTGGATGCAGGCGACGGGCAGCTTCGAAGACAGGGTCCCCCTTAACGAGGTGTTCCGGCGGGCGATTCAGTGGTGGGGCGTTCGAGCGCACCTCACGGCGGGCAAGGACTTTCAGACACCAGCGTACCAGGAGACGGTGACGACGGACGCCTCCCTGGAAGGTTGGGGCGCCCACACCAGAGAGCTCCACGCAGGAGGCCTCTGGCTCCCGGAGGAGAGGCTCCTGCACATCAACGTCCTGGAACTCCGAGCCGTGTTCTGGGCTCTCAAATCGTTCCTCCCGTCGCTCAAGGGCAAGGTGGTGCGGATCTTCACGGACAACACCACGACAATGTTTTACATACGGAAGCAGGGAGGCACCAGATCCCCAGCCCTATCCAAGGAGGCACAGGATCTGTGGCACTGGGCGTTCGCCCAGGGGATGTTCCTGGTTCCCTTCCACCTGGCAGGAGAAAGAAACACCATCGCCGACTCGCTCAGCAGGGAGCTGCGCGAGTGTCACGAGTGGGAACGGCGCCAGGATCAGGTGGATCAACTCTTCCGACGATGATGGAGCAAACCCCAAATCGACCTGTTCGCAACAGCGACGAACTCGAAGTGCAAGAGGTTCGCCAGCAGGTTTCCCCAGCCGAGAAGCATGGGCGATGCGTTCTCGTTCCCCTGGGACGGCCTATACCTGTATGCGTTCCCTCCGTTGCCGTTGCTGCTTTGACTCATCAACCAGCTCAAGAGGTCCCGGTGCAGGATGATCCTCGTCGCACCGGCGTGGCCGAGGCAGATCTGGTTCCCGGACCTTCTGGACTTGTCAACGTCCCCTCCCATCAAGCGGTCGGCGGACGCGGACCTTCTCTCCAGAGAAGGAGGCGCCATCTTCCACCACGACCCGGCGTCGCTGAACCTGCAGGCTTGGCTCCTGCAGCGCTAGAATTTGGAGGCTACGATATACCGGCCGATTGCAGAGAGGTTCTTTCAAAGGCCAGGGTGTCCTCGACTCTCAAATGCTACGGTCCTAAGTGGAAGAGGTTCTCTGTCTGGTGCCGAGCACAGAAGATCAACCCCCTACGGATTACGGCCCCTCAAGTGCTGCCGTACCTGCTATCGCTGGCAAAGGCTGGGCTAGCCCATGCCTCCATTAAGATTCATCTGGCGGCGATCTCCAGATATACCAGAACCACAGAACGAACGTCCCTGTGGTCCCATCGACTGGTAAAAGAGTTTATGAAAGGACTGTTCCGGTCGTTCCCGCCGGTGAAGGCCCCGGCCCCAGCGTGGGAACTTGAAGTGGTGCTGACCAGGCTCATGGGGCCCCCATTCGAGCGATGCACTCCGCACCGATGAAGTTTGTGTCGTGGAAGACTGCTTTCCTGGTGGCCATTACCTCCGCACGACGAGTGGGAGAGATCCAGGCCCTATCCTGAAAAGCACCGTGCTTGACTTTCCATGCCTCGAGGGTGGTGCTTCGGACGCACCCCTCCTTTATGCCCAAGGTGCCGTCGGACTTCCATCTTAACGAGCCCCTGGTGTTACCTGTTTTCTTCCCGTCTCCTTCGTCGCCGGCCGAGAGGACTTTGCACTCGCTGGATGTGGCTAGAGCGCTGAAGTTCTACGTGGACCGCACGAAGAGTTTCCGGAGGACATCACAGCTGTTCGTGAACTTTGGACCTGTGAATCGAGGGAAGGCTCTCTCGAAGTCTTCTATTTCCAGATGGCTCTCCGGCTGCATCATACACTGCCACCGGTTGGCTAACCGACCGCTGCCAGGCCGTCCGAGAGCCCATTCGACCAGAGCGATCGCTGCTACTACGGCGTTCTTATCTGGTGTGCCCCTGCTGGACATCTGCAGGGCTGCTACGTGGAGGTCAACGCACACCTTCACGAGATTCTACTGCATCAATAGGGATTCCAGGGAGGAGTCCAGGGTCGGCCAAGCAGTGCTGCGCAACCTGTTCGCTTAAGGTGAGCCTGGTGAGGAGGTAAGAGATGCTTAATGTTGAGTTTTTTGTATTGCTTAATGTTGAGCCTTTTGCCACCCCCGTGGTTGTGCATGTGTGTACTGCTATTTATTCTTATATTCATGAGCATGTGAATCCATGCCAGACCCCATGCTGGAGAAGGAACACGTTACTTACCTGTAACTGTTGTTCTCCAGCATGGGTCTGGCATGGATTCACATGCGAACCCTCCCGCCTACCCCTCTGCGGCTTTCACTTGGTCATACTGCCACTTCACGTGCTACCAAATCTGAAGATGGCTGCCAGAGGCGGGGCTTGGGTAGAGGGCAGTCATTGGCTGTGGTCAGTATGACGCAGAGATCAGTGATTGGTTACTACTACGAAAGACAGATCAGAAACTAAACTGATACTGATTTTTCTTTACCGAGGATTCCCAGCCTGACGACGGGGAATATTCATGAGCATGTGAATCCATGCCAGACCCATGCTGGAGAACAGTTACAGGTAAGTAACTTGTTCCTTACAACAACCGCCTTTCTAAGGTGATAGGCACCCTGACACATGAGGATTAGAGCGGATTTGTCCCAAGTCGCAACACAGCAGTAAACTTGAGATGCCTGCGACATATTGTGGATCAAACATCCAATCAGCGGGAACACCTTGCAGTAGTCTCACAAGATGCCACTACGGCATTTGATTCAATATATTGGGAATGGCTGATTGCGGTACTGAGGGAGTTTGGGCTGGGCGAACACTTCATTAGATGGGTGGAGCTGCTCTATGCGGCCCCGATAGATAGGGTTAAAAACAGGATGAATGGTCTCGGGCCCCTGGGATATCCAAAGAGGAACCAGACAAGGTTGTCCGCTGTCGCCCATGTTATATATATATATTGGGGTTGGAGCCGAAAGCAATTTATGTTAGGAAACAGTTTTTTGATGCGGGCATCGCGGTGGGGAATACCTCACGTGGTATGCAGATGTGCTCCTGTATCTGCGGGACCCGCACCTGAAGGTCCTGGTGATACTGGATGCGCTAGATAGGTTTACAGTTTTTTCAGGGATATCCTTCAGTAGGGAATAACCCTGCATATTCCCATTAGCGGGTCTGGCTGGGAAATCCGAGGCAGAAATACCAGAGGTAGGACTCACTTGGCAGCACGTGACGGTCGGGTATCTGGGAATAAATATTTGGCACACCCCAGAACTGATGCATGAGGAAGGGGCTCAGAAAATCCATGGGGTTCTGGTCTAAACTCCCATTGTCGGTGACTGGGTAGGGTTGCTATAACCAAAATGATAGTCTTGCCGCGGTTCTTATATTTTTTCCATAACGTGCACCATTACATCCCGCCCCTTTTTTTTTTTTTTTTTTTTCGCACGATTGAGAAACTGCTGAGGGAACTGCTGTGGGGTTCCACCAGACACTGGCCCTATCCACACTGCCGCTACCATACAAAGTAGGCGGGGTCCAGCTACCAGACCTAGAAAGTTATTACCTAGCGGCGCAGCTCAGTCACGTAGCCAAATGGCTACCTCAGAAACGAGACTGATAAAGCAACTGGTGGCCCCCGCACACTTAAAAGAAATACTCTGGATCCCGCTACAATGCTTGAACACAACCCCAATGATGGTGTCACTGGGCAGGAAGATATGGGACAGGGTCCTCAAACTATTGAAGAAAGATTTCCCTTACTCCCCGGACACTCCAATGGCAGTTTAGGTCTGTGTAGTGCGGGTGGACCTGCCTGGTATGAGACTGTGGGAGAGGTATGGTGCTTATACACGGGGAGGGGGAAGGGAAAGAAATGACATAGGAACCACTATAACGTACAAAAAATGGGAAAGGGCATTGGCATACCTCCGCGAAGTCTATAGAAACGCTAGATTTAGATTGATCCAACTGAATGTCGTATACAGGACATGTATGACCCCGAGTAGGGTTGCTAAGTTCAACAACAACGTTGCCTCACAATGCCCTTGGTGTGTTGCAGAGGAAGCAGATTTGATTCATATGTTCTGGGAATGCCCAAGGGTGCTAGGCTTTTGGGATAAGATTGAACTGGCCTGTCGGCAAGCTGGGATGGTGCGATTTGAGTGGTCACCGCAGGAATGTCTCCTGGGATCCTACCCAAGGATAGGTAATTACCAGCACATAATTAAACTGATGGACATGGCATGCATACTAGCAATGGCTAGTCCATCGCAATGGCTTGGAAATCCCTGAGCGGGCCACGGTATGAAAAATGCAATGGGGAGATGGAGCACTGGACGAATGCTGAGACCAGAGTATGGGGCGAGGGGGGGGGGGGGGGATACCAAAGCTGGGGGGAGGTAAGCCCAACATACGAAGCCTGGAAAGCACTATTGTGGGACATGTTTCACTCAACGGACGACAAACCCCCATGAATGCATGACCCACGACTCAAGCAGTAGCCTACAGCACAGTCGCGACTGAGCAGTCGAACAATCCATTAAAGATGCCATGCTAAAACACCTGAGAGAATATTGCTGAACAGATTAACCTATGAAGACAAGTTGGTTAAATGTTGTTTGGTTAAATATGTGGTATTTGATATATGTAAGCATTCTTGATGAATCGTTATGTTAATTATAAATGCCAATAATAACATTTAAAAATAAAGGCAGGTGCGATGCAGGGCAAAGGTATTGCAAAGATTGAAATATCTCCTAGAGCAAGGTACAATCAATGCGGCATCTGGAAGGAGGGATGGGTAAGTGATTTTGACATGACTCGTTACCTTCACTTTGAATCCAGCTTCTGAATGTAGCATTTTTGTAATTCTATGTCCCTTCACCTCACCTTCCGCCGTACTCATTTGACTTCCGTCCACCAGTGAAACTGGACTGGAGCAATCTTTCAGCAAAGAATCCCTGCACTATTCATTATTTTTGCATAATTCTTTTTTTATTTTTTTATTTTTTTTTTCTCCTCCCTTTAGTGGACTCGCAGTGATCTCATTCCTTCAACGTATGCCTCTTTTGTGACTGCTCCCTGTTTGGCGTGCCTTGGGGCAGACTACTGCTGGTACTATGTGGTGCTTGGTCAGTCCACTATCATATGCTTTAAGAAGGGAGGACATTTTTGCTAGGCTGCCTCTGCAGCATCTTTAGGAATTCCTGGATCAGAAAGTCCTCACTCAAGTGACCTTTCATCCTTCAGGGCACCGTGCCCTCGCTTCAGGGGTTGCTCGGGTTCGGAGGGACTTTAGCAGTCCTATGGTTAATGGGGGCAACCATCGGTTTCCCACTCTGGGCCTAGAGCCAGGTGGCAGTCATTGGATTCCCTTAAAGGGGCTATATCTGGGCTAGGGCCAGAAGATTCCTTTCTATGGACTAATTTGAAACTCTTCAGCCCAAGCTCTGAGAGCCCCTAAAAACGGGCTAAAGCCGGATGAAAGCCTGATGTTCCCTCCAGGGACTAAATCCAGTTTCTGGGCTGGACAATGGTCATATGGTCCAAGCGAAGCGAACAAGTTCGTCCACAAAGATCTCCATAAACTGGATATACCATGTGCTTGGGTCCAGTGGTTCCCCTGCGTTCCTCGGTGCCACCAGTGACCTCAGTTGAGGTCCAGTGCATGTGATGCAGTTCACTCCCAAAAAATGGCAGACAAGCAGAAAGAATTAAGTTAGTGCATCTGCCATTCCCTCGCATCCATTGGGGATTTAAAATCTTCCAGGATAGACACGTGTCACTTCAGTGAGAGTTGCAAAAGACTACAGCTGCATGAGACCCATTTTCCTCTTCTCTGCAATGGTCTGCGCTGAAATCGCAGGTCCCTGCCTTCAGATTTATCTGAGAACCTCGCCATTGGAATAGAGGGTCCCCTGGCTGTCTGGGCTTTGAGTGCCTTCTTGGACACCTGCCTCCAAAGGCCTCCAGCTCGGTCTCCTCTTCCACCTCCTCTGACTGGTGCTGCTGCGGTGGAAGGAGATGGCTTTCTTTTGAGTTCCAGGACTTCGTGTAGTCCCCATCTATAAAGGGGGACTTCAGGGAAACTATTACAGAACGTCTTCCCCCCAGTGTCCTTCTGTGATACCAGTCGCTCAGGCCTCGGAGCTTAAGAATGGATTGGTCTTTTATGCACTTGTGGTGCTGCCACTCCCTGCTCTGGGTAATTCCCCTCTTGTGGTTTTGGGGGGGGTGATACCAGCTTCCTGCTGCACCACAGCAAGTGCCCACACAACGTCTGGTCTTGGGGGCTCTGCCAGAAGCGCATGATTATGGGGATGACCGCATTAAGGAGTTTACTTCTGCAACCAGGCCATTCCATGAGAATTTGTGGGCTTTTGGAATTTCTGGATATCCCTATGCCAGAGTCCTTGCATTCGTGACCAGGGGGGGGGGCAATTCTGAAAGATCTCTTTGCAGAGGCTAAAAGGTCTTGCAAAAAACGTGTTTTGGCCTGGAGATAAACAGAATTGATGATCAGTACTTTCTGATGTTCGGACTTGACCTATTGTCAAAAATGACCAATTATTTTCAGTCATGGGGTGGGGGGGGGCTACCACCCTTCTCCCAAATCCACGGCTGGGGCCTTCTAGGCTGTTCTAGAATGATTTTGAAGTTCTGTATTGACCGGTCTAAAAACATTTGCTCTTTGCATTATTGATTTGTATGGTTCTTCACATGGGTGAAAGATGTCAAAGGTGATTATTGCACTCGCATGACAGTCTCCTGTGTTGTGGAGAGTTGCAAAGGTCATCTCCCTGCCCCTTTTCCTTAATTGCATACGGATCCTCGTTAGAGGGTGTCTGGGGGTGGTAAAGTGGCTTTGGAAGCTTTTCAGAGGAGTGTCCCCTGGGTTTTCATTGCTTAGGTAAACCTCTCAGCATTCCACAATCACTACTGCATGGACATCCACTTTACTAAAGGGCATTCCCACAAGGCCTGGATGGATGGAAAGGGACTGGTGTGGCAGGGCTGTGGGTGGGACTGGAGGGGTGAACATATGTACCCATCGAACTCGTGGTGGACCGGAAGTTACAAGAGTGTGGAGGAAGGGGCATCTGCGGGCAAAGGTGAGTGGCTGTTATAAATTGGCATAGTTGAAGGGTCTAATGCCTGCTCAATTTGTTCCCTGCTTTGTTCTGTTCCTGTTGCAGTCCCATCCCTGCTGCACTTCCGGCAATCCAAGGAAGTGTATGGCGTGGCACTGGAAAATAAGGTGAAGGGGAGGACGGCTCATGACAATGGTTTGCGTCATTGTGGCAGGCCTTTGTGTGACTGAACAATTGCCTATTTATTTGCCCAGACTCCAAAAGCCACTTTTAGCATCATAACCAGAATGTGGCAAATCGTGTTTCTTCTTCATGCACAATGTTAAGTCCTAGTTTTAGGTAGTCCATCTCCATCTGTTGCTGCCAGATAATTGAGGTTGCGTTAGGCATCTACCTCCAAAATAACCTTTGAGTGTCTATGAAGTGTGACGATTCATCAGGTGTCACTTCTCGCGAGGTGGAGGCCCTTGCCATGAGTTCGAAGGTGAGGCTGATAACCGATGGTCCACCTGGGGTGGTACAGGAGGATCTCATGGGGAGGAACGCCCCCCTCCATTCCCTCCTCCAAGGAGAAAGACAAACTAGGTAGAATTAGGCACAATATCCCCAAACCCTTTTTCTATCTTTTAACCAACCTTCACTTCATAACCCTTCCAACTGCCATTGTAGCATTTTACCATTTGCTGACTCTAGCACTCAGACGAAGAGTACCTGGGAGGCAGGTGCTGTCACAAGGAGGATGCACGGATGCAGGAAGAGCACTTCTGTGAACTCGGGAGTGCCTGTATGGACTTAAAAAAATCAAAGATGGACTTGGCAAGCTGGCCCTGTAGCAACAGCTTTCGTGGGAGGTGTTTGGCACAGGAGATTCTAAGGGGCTAGAGACCAGGGTGCCGCCGGAGGATAATATTTTTCTATAGCGCGTCTGACACCAGACCCTGCAAGAAGCTGATGAGGCAGTAGTACCGCCTTCAGGAGGCACTGGACCGCAATGCCCGTAACGAGTACACAAACTGCAAGGAGCTAAAGGCTGCAGAGCTGCCACAGTGACTCGGAAGACGCCAGAGTGAAACCAGGATTGTGCAGACACCGGGAAGGACAGGAGCCTGGCTAGAATAGCCCAGAAGGTACAGGAGAGAATGGGTTGACCATTGGCGGTGCTAGAGAGGGTCCTGGTAACCACATAACGGCACATGGGGGGGGGAGGGGGGGAACGGGGGCATGCACCAGTCCCCTCATTTAAAATCGAGTGCAAGTGAACTGTGCAGAAGAGGACATCTTCAGGTCATTGATGGTGCCGAAACCATTGACCACCAGAGATGGGTGAAGGACCCCAATGTTAGAGGGTGTGTCTTTTGCATCCAAGGATGTCTTCCTTGCGTTGGTCGTAGCCCCAAGGCCACTAACCGTCAGAGGTTTGAGAACCCCAACGATTGAAAACAAGATAAAGATTTTAACCCAGGCGAAGGGAGAGCTACTACTTTGGTTATAGTTTCTAGTGCGAGGGTCAGAAGCAAGATTTTTGACATAGGACGGACATTTTGAGTTGAGACATCCGGACACCGTACATTTTTTTTTTTTTTTTTTTTAGTTGAGGCAGGGTAACCCCCCCCTCCCCCCCCCCGCTCTCCTAGAGATTCGGGGGGCAGGGGGATATGGGGGGGGGGAGGGACAGGTAGGGGTTTTTTTTTTTTTCACCGAATAAAAGTATTTTGCCACAAAATGCCAAGTTTGTCGGTCTCCTCCTTCTGAACCCTTACAGAAGCTAAACAGCTGAATCGGTTCTTGTACCCAATCCTTACTAATTTGTTTAATGGAGGCCCTACTGTTTCCTGGCTCTCGAAAGGTCGAATTGTCCTCAGCATTTTTTCTTTAATTGTATGGTGATCTATTAAGCTTGCATTAAGGTTAACCCGTCCATCTCTGATCTGTATGCTATTGTACCTCTCGCTAGCCTGTACTGAGGTGTTTAGATCAAGTCTGACATTTCTGACCAAGTATGCAATAAAAGTTGGACAGCTCAAAAGGCCCTGTTGGTAATGTATTTCTATGCCAGCAGTTTGAAGTTGGCCTTAGGGTGCAGCGGTCAATATGTACTAATCATCTGTATTTTTCTTTCTCTTACAGTTAAAGCTGGAGGATCGCTCAGTGGTTCCTCGTGATGTGGTCAGACGAATGTGCTCAAATGTAAGTGCTGTTCCCATTGCTTTTCCTGTCGATCAAGCGTCTAGGACCACATAGTCATGTCAATGGGACTCTTGCATGACCCAGACCACCTTTTTGTTTAAGAAAAAAAGGCTCATGATTGTCTTCTGGTATTTGGCAAACTGGCAAGATACGCACTAAATCAAACCTAGCACTGCACATTTGATCTCCAAAAATGTACAATACAGAAAGATCAAAACAAAATTCAATCTTCATAGAATTGAAGGGAGGTGTCCCGTGCAAGAAAACTGGGAGGCCATTCCAAATTCAACTGATGTAAACCGAAAAGGTTTGATTAGTAGTCGTGGATTTCAGAGTAGCCAGTGCAGAGTTTTTAATTTGGGTCTAATGGTTAGATTGTTAAATTTTAAATTGGCGGCACAGCATCCCGTCAAGTCTAAAACTTAAACAAGATATTCACGAGAGACAACCCTCTGGTACAGCTGAACATTTGCATTTATGTGAATGCCTTACTGCTGCATCCAGTCCCCTTTCCTCCATACTTATGGGACATTCCTCCGTCCTGTGGGACGGGACCGGAGCACTTTGTAAAAAGCATCACATTTTTCAAAATGTTGTCCTTCCTCTTTTTACGCGGGGTACCGCACGTGGCCATAACCCTGCACTTCTTAGCTCTCCCTAGCTCATCTCCCATCAGTCCTTTTCTCCGCTCGCTCAGGACTGGAAACACTTGCATCTTTGGAAGATTTTTTTCCTTCCAGTTCCTCCTCTCTTGCTCTGGCTTAGCGGTCGCGTAGTAGTCTGTCTATGCCGTTTCAGCTAGACTTTCCAAATTGTTCTTGGCGACGCTTAGCTAGGGCGGATCCCCATCCTCTGTGCTTTGTGTTTGGGTCCGGACCACCGGTGGGACTCGTACTTTTATTGTGACTCCCTTTTGGTCCAGCCGCTTCAACGTCGTTTGGAGAGGTGGGAGGAGGGGTTTTAACGTACTCCCCTGGCGCACTTTCAAACGCCCGGTGAGTTCTTTACTTTTTAGGGCACCCCGGCCGGGGGACTCCTTCCCGGGGTCTTCCCGGTCCGGGAGGAGCATCAAAAGCTCTATTACCTGGCCTAGCTCTGAGGTGCCTTCGAGGACTAAACATTCTACCAGAGTTTTCTCCGAGGGCATCCGTAAGGGGCCTATTGATGCCGGATTACATTGAGGCCCCTCCTGTGGGGGCTGTTTGTGGGCCCAGTTCGACTGAGGCATCGGGTACCGGAGCTTGCTTTGAGGTCTCCTTACTTGGAGCTTCCCATAAAATCACTGGGGTACGCCCCGAGACCTCCGTTGAGGTTGTTGACACCGAACGAAAGTTCAAGACCCCTCGTGAGGGGGTTTTCACTGGACTTGGGTCCGAGGCCCGTCATTTAGAGGCTACGGTGACCAACTTGCTTTGAAGGCTAGTTTGGCTGTTACGATGTCACAAACATTCTAGGCCACGCAGTACCGACTCGGGCGAGGTTCCTTGTGTTAAGGCTAAAATGAAGACCCCTGACCCACCTGTGAAGACCCCTGCGTCACTTCCACACGTGTCGCAGTTCTCCTCAGGTGCCGACAAAATGGCGACCATTCCCGCCAAGACCACAGTGGCCATTTTGGATACAAACCTTACAACTATGCCATCGGCCCTAGGTGTAGAGGGTATTTATTTTTCAGGTGAACATCGGTTTCCTTGTGCACATCTGTTTCATCCAGTTTGACTGGAACGCTCGGATGCCTCTACCGCACAATGTCTCGCTGCCTGTGGCATAGGCGCCCTTGATTTATGTAGACAACAGTGGGGAAGGGCCCTCTTGGCAACCCTCTCGCTTACGCCCCTGGAATTGCTCCCCTCATGAGAGGCTGCCTAAGTCATCGGCGGAGGACGCCTTTTTCGGCAAGTTTCAAAAACTGATGCGTTCCAACTCCATGAAGGAGTACTTTCGGGCCTTGTTCAGTGAGATATGCCCGCCTGCGCCGACTGTCCTGGCTGCAGTTCCCGTGCCTCCGCTGATGCCTCCTTTACCGGCTGGGCCTCCCCCTACTCTTCCACCCCCGTTGTCCCCAGTGGACAAGGCTGTTGTGGTGCCTGATGTGACTCATCCTGATCCGGACCTGTCAGGCGATCTACAGGGAGAACAAGACAGAGAAGACAAGCCCCGCTCTGTTAGAGCTTTTCATGACCGGGTAGTGGACATGTGTCTGTTAGATGTTCCAGTACCTGAGGCACCTGCTCTGCAGGAGGGCGTGCTTTCGGGGGCGTTCACCTTATATCCTTCGCAGCATACCGGCTTGTTCTTGCAGAATGATGTTTTGGCCGAGGTCCGTAAAGTGTGGAAGAAGCCACACTCTGGCCTGTTTGTCAAGAAGAAGATTGACGCGCGCTACAGGCTCCCTTCTTCTGAAGAAGTGGCCTTCGCTTCGTGTCCCCCCCCCCCCCCTCCTCCACAGTATTGGCGGCAGCCACTTTGCAATCCAGACCTGTGTCATCCTCCTCTTCGGCTACGCAGGTTCTGGCCAAGGAAGATGAGCTTCTTGATTCCCTTGTGAGGAAGATTTTCGCTAACTCTGCTCTGCAGTTGCATCGGGCCAATGCAGAACTGGTTTTAGCAGGGGCGAATATGAAAATGTGGAAAGGTCCGTCGGAGTTTGAGGAGTTTATTACCGCTGAAAAGTTGGAAGATTTCGAAGCTGGGTTGTTAGATGCCAGAGTCTTGGCGCAGGATCTCCTGGAGGCTGCGGGGCACCATGTCGACACCTCGGCCCGTGGCCTTATGCTTTGTGTGGATACCTCTCGTCAAGCTTGGTTGCATGCCACCAAGTTCTCTAAGGAGGTGCAGGATAAGGCTTTGGACCTGCCTTTCGATGGTAAGGAGCTCTTTCACTCTTCAACAGATGTGGAGCTGACCAAAAGTAAGGACAGCATTCAGACCGCCTTGTCTGTCCTGGTTAAACCCCCTTTCAGGACGCAGAGGTCGCTGTGAAACATTCAGCCTTCCTCCTGGTTTTAGGGGTTTTTTTAGATCGGAAATCCCGCAGGGTTGGCACTCCTTCAGGAAACTCCTGCCGAATGCAGCAGCAGTCGTTTTTTCTCCCGCTCCTCAGGTTGAGGTGGTGCTGCCACCGACAAACCAGCAAAATGAGGGTTTTCTGCGCTCGCACGAGACCCCGGGGGGAGGACGCATTGTGCCTCATTGGGAGGGGTGGCAGACCATCACCGGGGACCAGTGGGTCTTGTCAGTCGCTTGGGTGGGCTTCCGCTTACCCCTTCCCCACCCTTCAATCCTCCCTTCCAGCAGTCGGGGTCGCCCTCCTTCAGAGCAGAGATTCAGAAGTTGCTGGATCTCAGGGTGGTGGAACCTGTTGTTCTTTACGGTGCCCAAACCCAACTAGGCTGGCATGCGCACCATCCTAGACCTTTCCCAGTTAATTCTCTCTACCCCAAGAGAAATTCAAGATCACGTCTGGTGAGTTAAAGTCCTCTTTACAGAAGAGGCGATTGGCTCAGCGTGGTGTACCTCCAGGATGCATATATACATATCCTGATCTGGAATCCGCATCGGAGATGGCTATGGTTCTCTGTGGGGAAGGAGCACTTCCAGTTCAGAGTGCTCCCCTTTGGCCTCAGCTTGGCACTGCGTGTCTTTTCGAAGGTGTCGGTTATCGCAGCTTATCTTCGGCTACAGGGTATACATGTGTATCCGTATTTGGACGATTGGCTGAAAGCCTCAAGCAATCTTCAGTCTCTCCTCCAGCTCCTGTTTCGCCTTGGGCTGTCGGTAAACTGGTGGAAATCTTCCATGTGGTCTCTCAGGACCTGACTTTCCTGGGTTTTCGTTGAAACACTATCGACTGCAGAGTTTACCTGACCGGGGACAGAATGGCAGATCTGTTGGGCACGTGTCAGATGTTTGCGCAGTTGGAGAGCATGTCGGCCTGGTGGTTCCAGAGGCTTCTGGGCCTCAGAGCCTCGTGTTTTGGCTCTTCCCCTTCCTCGACTCAAGATGAGGCAGACGCAAATGACTTTTCGGAGTTCTTGGCGTCAGGCTGTGGATCCGGACTCAAAGATAATTTTGATTCCGGCTTTCATGAGAGCGCACCTGGTGTGGTGGTCGTCTCTCAGCAACCTATCGGTGGGCATGGGTTTCCAGAACCGTGCTCCAATGGTGACGATCACGAGAGACTCCTCCCTTTTGGGGTGGGGTGCGACGTTGGATCTTCTTCAGGTCTCCGACCTCTGGTTACCACAAGACCATTTCCTTCATATAAATGTGGAGCTTCTAACGATTTTTCTGGCTCTCAAGGCCTTCAGGCCAGTCATTGCCAACAAAGTGGTTTGTGTCCGCACTGACAATGTGGTGTCCATGTTTTACATCAACAAGCAGGGGCGGAACCAAGTCTCCTCCTCTTGTGGCTCTGGCCATTCAAGTTTGGGAATGGCCGGTTCAGCATGGTGTCTGGCTGGTGGCAGTGCACATCCCGGGCCAGCTGAATGTCATGGCAGACGCCCTCAGCCAACAAACAATAGTCAGCTACGAGTGAGAATTCAAGACGGAGGTCCTCTTACAGATATTCTTGTATTGGGGTACTCTGGAAGTGGACCTCTTCGCGACCTCGGCAAACAAGATACTTCCTCTGCATGTCCCCAGAAACGGGCTGGGAGCTTCCTCTCTGGGAGACACTCTCGAGATTCCATGGCACAACATGAGGTCCTATGCTGTCCCGCCTCTGCCTCTGATTCATCGGACGATTTGCAAGCTGAAGAGCACAGTGAACTGTTCTCTTCTGCTCATAGCTCTGTGGTGTCCGGACAGATTCTGGTTCTTAGAGCTTCAACATCTGTCGGTGTGTGCACCGATCAGGCTTCCGCTAGTTCCCGACCTGCTTCACCACAGAGATGTGCAACTGTAGCACCCCTGCCCACAATCATTCAGCTTGGCGGCATGGTGCCCGAGTTCAGATCTTTAGAAAATCTCAGCTTGTCTGCTGACAACATGCGGATAATCCAAGCAGCCAGGAAGCCTTGGAGGTCACAGTATAGGAGCAAGTGGCTTTGGTTCGGTCACTGGTGCTTAGCCAAACAGCTGGACCCCAGGGTGGCTTCGATTGACAGTGTCCTTCGTCTCTCATCTTGCAGAGTCGGGCAATCATGTTCTGTCATGCAGGACTTATCTTTCGCTGTGGCCGCCTACTTATCCCCGGACCAGTGCTCTTTTTCACTGTCGAACCCAGTGATTAAACGGCATTTTGTGGGTTTTATGCGTCTTTTTCCTCCTGTTCGCAAACCGCATCCGACATGGGATCTGAACATGGTTCTTAAGACCTTGTAGTAAATCTCAAAAAAGGAAAAGGGTATATATTCTGTTATATACCAACAGAAATAAAGTGGGTACCTTGACACATCCTTTAAAAATAAATTTTAAGGTGAATGTCTACAAATATCTTTCATATCAAGTTTAATCAAATATATTCAAAGCAACAATATCATGACTACATTCTAAAAAAACATATAAAAGCATATGCACATGTTACAATACATAATACAAAACGCATAAAAATGTTTCACTTATAAACCCATGCACAATAATTAGCACAGGAGGGAAACATAGCAGAAAAAATTGTTGTTAGTTGACATGAATCCCATAATAGCCCAATAGGCCTTGTGCCATTAGCCTTTTGAACCAATGGCTGCGGTAGATCTTAAGTACCTCATGGAAGGTGGCTTTCTTGGTCGCCGTGACCTCGGCAAGGCGAGTGATTGAGCTCCAAGCTTTGTCGGTGGAGCATCCTTTCTTGGTTTTCCATAAGGATAAGGTTGTCCTTTGGACGAATCCTTCTTTCTTGACAAAGGTGGTTTCTGATTTCCATCCAATATCAGTCATTCTCGCTGCCTGTCTTCTTTCCAAACCCGGCTTCGAAAGCTGAGTGGGTTTTGCATTGCCTGGGTGTTGGAAGAGCACTTGAGTTGTAAGTAAACATAACTTCTGAACTTAGGAGGTCCTCTCAACTTTTGGTAACCCGCAGGGCAAGCAGTCCTCCAGATGGATTGCTGTCTGTATGAGTCTTACACTGTACAAGGTCTACAGCCTCCTAAAGGGATTCATGCTCATCTGGTGCGGGGCAAGGCAGCTGCTGTTGCCTTTCAAAAGTATGTCACCTGGGAGACCATTGCGAAAGCGGCTACTTGGGCCTCCCCATCGGCTTTTTGTAAACATTACTGCTTGGACTTGAGCCCCAGATCTGATGCTTAGTTTGGGCAGGCTGTGTTCAAAAACCTTTTTCAGTAAGGGGGTTTCTATCCATCCGTAGTTCCTGTGAGGTGTGCTTGGGAATCTCCCATAAGTATGGAGGAAAGGGGACAGGACGTAGGAGTATTACCAGGTTACTCACCATAGTGACCACCTTATTCCTAGTCCACAGTTTTTACTTTCCTCCATACGCCCGCCCACCATCCCCTCTAATAAGGTTCTTCTATTATTGCTTAAAGGTCTCTGACCTGGCGATAGAGAAGGACTGATGGGCGATGCGCTGGGCGCAGCTAAGAAGGGCGGGGTTACGGCTGTGTGCGGTACCACGCTTAAAAAGAGAGGAAGGACAACATTTTGAAAAATTAGATGCTTTTTACAAAGTGCTCTGGTCCCGTCCCACAGGACGGAGGAATGTCCCATAAGTATGGAGGAAAGGGGAATATGGACTAGGACTAAGTTGGGCACTACGGTGAGTAACCTGGTAAAAATCACACACTATCATTCCTCTTAGTGGCTCCATATAGAGTCACAACATTTTGCAAAGGTATGGAGGAGCAGCAGAAGGAACCAATCTGCACGTTTTGAGGCTGCCAGAGAAGAAATTGACCAGCATCTCCACCATCAATCGACTTGAGGATATAGTCAACCACCTGAAGGTGTTTCCGTCTTGGTGCTAGTGGGTGAAGGCCACAATGAGCCTTGACTTGTAAAGAGACTATTTCCCATTTCTTTGAAGATTCAGGTAGACTATTGATGGGCCTACAATTACTCAATAGGTTAGGAGCAAGGGAAGGATTCTTCAATGGGGGTGAAAAGACACAACTTTACCTGGTCAGTTAAAAAAAAAAAAAAAACCTCAAAGTCAAACTGGATGTTGACAGGGATGTTCCCATACTATCTTACTTTGACATGTACAGTATCCATGATCTTCACACACTGATGGCCTCTGTTCCATCTGATTGGTCACTAGATGTGGAGTTCATGAATGTATTGCTATTAAGCTTGACCAAACAAGATTTATTCTTATTTATACCGTTCCTTATCCTCGACACCACAGAGCGCTCAACTGAGTCTGCATGCCTGAATAAGATGCATCACAAGTGGGCCTCGTGATTCCGGAGTATCGGCGGTCGATGACCTCTCCAGGTATTGCAGTAGGGAGAGTGGGGGAAACATGTACTACACTACTTTTACTATTGGAGAATGTCTCCATATAATTCCTCTTTACTTAGTAGTGTCTCCCTATCCACCAACTTCAACAATGGAAAATACTCAATTACAATGTTGCCCCTCCTGTAATAAAGGTCTGGATCACCAGGAGGATATGTGTCTAGCTTGTAAACTCTTAAAAAAAGATGCTCAAGGATCGATGGTTGAAACGCTGCCCGACCTATGCGATTAAAAGCTGAGGCATCCGTTGAACCCTCTGCAGTTGTGTAGGACGCAAGGCAGAGCAGACTAGTCCTGGTTTTGAAAGCGAAACATATGAGACCACTGTTGGGGGAACCCGTGGAAGTTTGACACACTGGTGTTGACTTTAAAATGGTAGACAAAAGAAAACTTGTTAAAAGGGAACAGAGTCTGCTGTGAAGTCCGAGGAAGTTGCTACGCTCTTTGCTGGAGTTATTTTGGTCCTCTTTCTATTGCCACTACTTTGTTGCTTAAAATACCCAGGAGGCTGCAGAGCGGCCGCGGAGTCTGCTGCAGTCTTTCAGTCTTTAGGCTCTGCAGGCTCCGCGGCGCTGTCACATGCCCATGGACTGATGCAAAGACATCTGCTGTCTGGCTTCTCAAACCACGCTGCCACAAATTTCCTGTTAGGACCCTGCCAACCCACTGTGGCGAGTGACAACAACCACAACCCTTTACTGCCCGCACCCCCCCCCACCCCTTCACCCTGAACCTCGTGACCAACACTCAGAACAGAAAAAGCAACTCCGACCCTCCCCATCCCTCCCCGTGCTTACTTTATCCCAACACTGAGCACCTGCACGCAACCAAAACCTCACAGCCACAGAGATTTCACTCCCCACCCCCCTCCTCTGGCGAGACCCGCGCCAACGAGCGATCCTCCCAGCGACTATCGCTCGCACATCCACACATCGCTTACCTCAACACACACGCCCACCCCTCTTGGCCATCAACAATCCAGCAGCGCTCTCCTGCACCTCCAATCTTCCCAGGCGAGACACGCGCCTAGCAACGAATGATCCTTTTGGCGAGCCCGGCCTGCAGAACTATACGGCACCGCCCCCCTGCGCTCCTGCTCCAGCCCTACCCAGGCCTTACCTCCAGAACTGCTCCCTGCACGATTGCCTGGTGACCGCTGAGAGAGGCTCAACACGAGCACTCGAATCCCCATAATTCGAATCAGCAACAAAGTTGGCAACATTGCACGCTGCACATCAAGAAGCATCTTTTCCCTGGAACCCAAAAGGCAACACACGCCACAATCACACGCTACCATCATACGGCGAGTGCAACAGCTGACTCTTTCGATCTAAACAGAAAAGAGACTGCAGGGGATACCCTCCCACGGCATGTGCAACAACTGACTCATTCGACCTAAACAGAAAAGAGACCGTAGAGGATCCCCCTCTCCCGATCCTGTTCAGAAACTCACGTGACTTGGGATTCTCCCAAAAGACACGGAACAAACACGAAAAGAAACTCAAGACAAGACTATTTTTTTCACATGAAATTACAGAGGCCGCCTCCCTTCTGATCCTGTCCATCAATAATCAAACAGTCCTGTAACAAGAAACAAAACTCTCCAATATAAGAATTTTCTTGCTGCCTGAACTACAGGTGACTGCAGTGGCTTTTTCCCCTTTGATCCTGTCCAGCACCATTCAACGACTGCTGCAACAAGAGACAAATCTTAACCCTGAACCACAGGAGACTGCAGGGGCTTTCTCCCCTTTGATCCTGTCCAGCACTACTAATCTGCTGCTGCAACAAGAGACAAACCCTGTCAAAAGAACTTTCAAACCCACCACAGTACAGGAGACTGCAGGGGTACCCTCCCCCTTGATCCTGCCCGCCAACAATCTAATAGTGCTGCAACAAGAGACAAACCACAC
This sequence comes from Ambystoma mexicanum, assembly GCF_040938575.1. Lineage (NCBI taxonomy): Eukaryota > Metazoa > Chordata > Amphibia > Caudata > Ambystomatidae > Ambystoma > Ambystoma mexicanum. Next base: position 738,882,320 of record NC_090926.1, read on the forward strand.
CAGTACAAGAATATATCACTGCCTGAATTACAGGAGACTGCAGGCCCCTCCCCCTTTAGATCCTGTACAGCACTACCCAACCAGTCCTGCACTAAGACAAACCTCATCACAAGAACATTTGAACCCACCACAGCACAGGAGGCTGCAGGGGCTTTCTTCCCTTTTGATCCTGCAACAAGAGACAAACCTCATCATGGGAACACTCGAATTCACCATAGTACAGTAGACTGCAGAGGTCTTCCCAACTCTGACTCTGTCTAGCATAGTGCCTTTCGAAATAAGCACCCGGCAGTGAAACCTTCCATATCCAGAGTACAGGCGACTGCAGGGCCTTCTCCCCTCTGATACCGCCCACCAACTGGGATGCAAAAAAAACAGGCCCAAATACAAGACTAAGAGGAAAACTCGGCACAGACGCCTCGCAACCAACGATGGAACAAGCATTCCAAAAAAAGAAACTAAACTGACCTCCCGCTGAAAACCGATCCATCCACAACAAATCGGAAATAAGCACCACAAACCATGAATCCTCAAACAACTAGCTGAACTGGAAAAGATTAGTCCTCCAAATCCACTCCAACCCCATGTTCAGCCAGAGTGGGACCCAAAGAAAAACAGACACAGCAAATCGGACCGAAATAATTCCTGAACTAGAAAGGACAAGCGCTCAAGAACTGCAGATCCCAACCAACTGGGACCTAATTGAAAACCTACAACCACTAAACAAGGGTGAATCAACAAATGATATAACACCAAAAGCTCAAACGGACAAAAACCACAGGAGAAAACCCAGTCTGATATTCAACACGCAGCAGACACTCAACACGAGGTTTCAAATGCAATCAACCAGCAAAACGGATCACCAACAGAACTCTGAAAAGACCCAGACAAATTCACTACTGACAACCTCAAGAGCCCTGCAATGCTCAACAAACCAAAACAAAAATAGAAAATACAACACCAGAAACAGCAAAAATTCAGCACCAAAATACGAACCCCACCAGCGAACAATCGCCGAACCAACATAGTCCAACCCAGACTCCAAGACTGTCCACAGCTGGGATGACCAAGAGAGAGAAAGCAAAACGAGCAAAACTACAATGGCTCCAAGCCCACACAGCTCAAAAACTTCTCAAGGAATCCTCGCACCTTCAACCGATCGCAGTAACGGGCAAGGCCACGCCTATCACTAGATATCAATGAAATAGTGTATCATGAATAGTGCGGAAAGAAGGAAAGACATCTGGTGAATCAATTCACTCGGCGGCATCTAACTGCACCTCCACGCCCTTGTTCAGTAACACCAACAATCAGAACTATGACAAACCACGACCTAGCAGACACCCACCACACTCAATAATAAAATAGAAAAATGACGCAATTTACGTATAACGCTGAAGAATCTTTCCACACCCCAGCACAGGAAAACGACACCAGTTGCTCAAGACCCAAAACAGGCGACCCTAAACAGAACAGCACCTCAAACGAGGATATCCATAATTGGAGACTACCAACAACTATGCTAGAACTCCAAAACATGCTGCTTGCCGTGGTCTCACAATCCAGGATACCATTCCTCAAACTACACGAAGCAACCAAAGACAACATACGTGACCAAGCAACACTATTGGCAATGATACATTCTAAGCAAATACACACAGAAGATTTCATAACTACTATAGAAAAACGCCTAGATTCTGAAGCGGACAGTCTCGCATCTGGCAACAGTCTCTTCGAGATTGCACGAGGAGACAGAGGAGAAAACCCAATTAACCAAGGAACTCATGGCATGGCTCAAAAACCAACAACATAAATCTTCCACATGACGGAACACAGCAAAAGATCACACGGACAACTCAATGCCATTCTGCCTGATACCAGAAAAACGGAACCTCGACCAACAAACACCTCATCAACAGCACCAGCCCCCTCTTCAAATCAAATTCCAAACCTTTCAAATGTCCACAAAGACGGAACAAAGATAACAGACACATTAGAAAACACAACTACAAATGAAATCTGAGATTTTTGGCCCGGGAAAGAACATTTCCAAAGACTCCACCAAAAATACAGCCAAACAGATGCAAAAACAAACTGGCTCGAGAGCCTTTCTACGAAATCTCACAATCCCGAAACCTACCACAGAAAAAACAGCCAAAAACCATGCAAATAAGTCCACACCAACCCAGCCCACACAACCAGGGTCAGCAATGAATAATCAACACGAAAAGCCGACAGCAACCTCCGCAATAATCCACAAGGAACCAAGCCCGGGAATAGACAACCTACTCAAATTAACGCATGAGGACATACCAACACAAGAAACCACGAAAACAAAAAGCCAAATGATTCAAGTCCATCAATAGTCGATGAATATCAACAAAGCCACTCCGTCAGCGACATCCTATCATGTGAAGAAATTTCACACAGATCTGTGACCTACTCAGCCGATGACACAAAACTACGCAACATACAACGAAATCTCCGCAACTTCGCTATCCAGTGAAACATTGAATACCATCGGAACCAGACACTCTATAGCTCGATCAGTGCAAGAAAGATCCAGCACAAAAAAACCCAAGTGAACCCACAGATCAATCTGAACTAATATTCATGAACCCATTTCGACAAATGGAAAACCACAGCGTGTACATAGAAAATATCATTCATAGACCCATTGGTGCTCAACAGAGCAAACATTCTAATACTCTTTCAAGCAATTCCGAACCTGAACAAAATAAGCTCCAGAGACATCGAGCTAGTCACCTTCGAAGACGAAAAACGCAACGATAAAATATCACTGAATCCATGTGATAAAACCATGGAAAAGATATTAACAACGAAGATGCTATACAACCTTGGTTTCAGATGCAAGCCCAGCATGACATCCAAAAAAGAACAAACTGACAAATTGGGGAAACAAACTCCCCTACACCGACCCAAAGTGAAAAACGCTCCCCGAAGTGATTCAAGGCACAAGACCCAGACACACAACGATCTACGAACGCCACCAGGACATCCCACGCAGCCAATCAAGCTCAACTCCGAAAGTGTGTACACCAACGACTGCTACACCAGCAACAAACACCCAATCAGACGAGAATACGTCTCAGAAGACCGCTTAGACTACTCAACCGAAACAAACGCAAGCAACATATTATAGCAATAAACCGAGATAAAGAACACCTGGACCCTCTGCTCGTGGAACACTAGAGGCAACACCCACCTATTTAATGAATCATCGGCTGAATTTGAAACATACCAAATCATCTGCATCCAAAAAACTTGGCTCTCCCAGACCCCATGCTGCGACGGTTTCCTAGCTTTCCTCAACCCGGCAGCTACAAGACCCAAAGGAAGACCATCATCAGGACTACTAACCTTAATCAAGATTGACCCGACATGGTCCGTAATCCAAACTACAAACATCAACCCATGTACACAAAATACTGCCATAAAAATAAGATAGCCCAGATTCTGTCTATAAAAAACAGGAAAGAATCTCTATCATGAACCTATACTGGAACCCCGCGGCTATTAACAATGAAACTTTCATGGACGGTGTCTTCTTAACAATGGACGAACTTCAACGAGTGCACAACAATCAAGTTCATACTATGTGGAGATCTAAACCTTCACCTATGGCACACATATGGACAATCCATTCCAGATAAAGACCTGACAACAAGCGGCAAAAGATGGACAAAAGAAATGAGCATTCGTAACCTATCACTTATCGAATACCCCACAGATGAGACAAACAAGATACTACCAACAAGGTGCTGCAGGATATCGTCTGCCATCATTGATTACATCTACTTCTCAAAAGAACTAATAGATGCAGTAGAAAAAGTGTGCATAATTGAAACATCAAAGAGCGACCACAACCAGATTGTCATACATGGACAAAACATGCTATGACCCCAGTCTCATCGAACTGTCCCACTGGAAGTTTGCACAGCATGCAGAAGACTACGCATAATCCAACAAGTGACAACCATGCTCACAAAACAATTTCTTCAAACACTGCCAGACACCCAGAAAGTCAACTATCAATGGTTACTCATACCATACTACAAGGAAACGACGCAACAACCCAAGAAGATACACCCACACTCCTACAACAAGGAGCTAGTTGAGAGGAAAAAGATGCTGAGAAACACTGTGTGACAACTAAAGAAAAGCAAAGACAAAGAAGCATTCATAAAAATCAAAGCGACAAAACAAAACTAAAACTGGACGCAGAAGCCATTCTGGAAACCTACAAAACACACAATCTCAGATTTATGGAACTTACTAAACAACTTAGCCGATCAACACAAACTCACGGGAAATGTCACAGAACAATGTTGGATCCAACACTACTCTATGTATAAAGCTCGAAATCCACAAACCGAAGAACCCCCAAACAAAAAAAGATCAAGTGGATGGTACTCTGCGACCATCAAGACATACTGGACATGATACAAAAACTCAACATATACCGTGCCCTGGGCCCTGACGGGACCTCGAATGCAATGATCAAGAAAGACCCACACATGGGCTAATCTCATGAGCAACATCCTAATACTAATAAACAACCTTAACCAGATACCCTTGTCCTGGAAAACGCAGCCATGGTGCCCATCCACAAACAAGGACCAAGAGACGACCCAGCCAACTTCCGTCCAATTGCACTTCTAGATCCCCTGGGGAAGCTGTTTGCATCCATTCTTCTGAAGAAACTCAACCAATGGGCAACCTCGACACATCGATTCGCAACCGGACAAACTGGCTTCATTCCAAATATCTGTACAAACATCAACCTCTTGCTGAACCTGATCAAGCACGAAGCAATCCATAACAAATCAACCATATATCGTGCCTTCATAGATCTCCACATGGCTTTCGACGGTATATCCAGACAAAAACTATGGGACAAACTCGAAACATGGAAATGCCCAAACGACAACCTGGGGCCAATCAAACAACTCTACTCAAACACTTAAATAACAATAAGACTTACAAGGGAAGGTCAAACAACATCGAAAATACCTTCCGCCAACGGTCTAAAACAAGGCTGTCCCCTAGCGTCCACGCTATACAACCTCTACACAGCAGATATTGAGACACATCTCCAAACGGACGCCTTGAACCCACCAAATATCAAGTCAACAACAGTAAAAATCATGTCTTACGCGGATGACATCATCCTGCTGGACAAGACACCCTCTGGCCTCAAACAGCCTTAAAAAATAGATCAATACATGAACATCAACAAACTCGCAATCAACACAAAGGATGAAAATCATTCAACTCCGCAGAACACATCACAAAAAACAGCCTGCCTAAACTGCAACCAGCTAGACGAAGTATCTACATTCAAATATCTAGGGATTAACAAAAACCAATCTAAATCTGAAAAAGAATGGACCACGAAACTGGAAGAAAAAATCCAATCATTGGCGTGACAAGGATGCGTAATACAGCGAAAGTATGGTAAATATTCACTCAAACCGATAACCTACTACAAGCAAAAAGTGATCCCAACCATAGTCTATGGAGCGGAAGCGATGATGAATGCGACCGTCTACGATTGGACAAAACAAGAAGTCTGCTTCTGGCGCAAGATCCTACAACTGCCATCCTCTTTTCCTATGCCCAGAATAAGACACGAACTAGCAGTGCAATCACTTAGTTCAATCGTCCTGTGGAAACACCTCGACTTATACCGCAAGCTGCTGACGGATATAAAAACACCGGCTATTCAAATCTTAAGATCTCACCACAGCGCAATGAACAACACAACCCTTTGCAAATGGAAAGATAATCTTAACCAGCAGATAACTGAAGAGATCTCCTATGAAATGCTTAATGCTGCGACCCCAACACGCAAAGACAAAGTTGAGAAGTGACTGGATAAAAACGAACAACCAAAAAACAAAATACTGCCTGAACATACAATGTGAAACCGACATAAGATCAATCAACAAACTTCCCGCCTATCTGGTCATCTTCCCATAGAATAAAATTCAAGCAATATATCTGAAAATACGAATGAACACCATACCAACCCGATTCTACTTAGCAAAAACAAGGCAAATCCCCCCTCAACAGAGCAATTCTGCCCAGACGCACTGAAACCAGAGTCCTTACATAATCTCCTCATGGAATGCGACGACCTCTCAGAACAAAGAACCCGCTTTGGTGCTTTCTACAAGTTCGCAGACCAGACGATGGAGACAGAAGAAAGATGGACGATGATGCTTAATGGCAAATCAAACAAACTGATCCTTACGATATGCCAATTTCTGCAAGAAATACTAAAACTGGACAAACGAATCACAAACTGAAAGGACAAAGCTTTGCAAAACCGAGACAAATGAAAGGTTTAAAAATGAAACTATAACATTTAAAAAAAAAAAAAGGAACACTTTGTCAACTCGCCAAGACACCTCAAGGTTGCAGCGGACGCATCACTTGAAGGGTGGGGGCCCCATGCGTACATCTCTGGGAGCAGGGAACATGGTCTCTCTTACTAACTAAAAAAGGACATACAATGTTCTGGAACGTCAAGTATACAGAGCACTGCATGCTCAAAGGAAAACATTTTCTATACTCCTAAATTTCCCCTTTCCTCCATACTGTATGGGCGTCCCCATACAGGGACTGATCTTGCACTTTCCCTTGTATTTACGTATGCTAAACTGTTTTTTTCCCCCCTCCCCTTGTTAGGTAGAAGGGGGCGGGGGGAGAAGTTCATATTGTGCCAGCACATTTTTAGCTGTACACTTCCTCTTCAACTAATTCTATCATTTTCTCCTGGCCGTCGACACCCCCGGTCCTCTGACGCATGTCTGGTGCCTCTGGATTTGGCCGGTGCGCGTCGTGTGGCACTCCTTTCCCGGCATCAGATGCCCATTCACTCTGTGTATAGGGTCCTCCCATTGGGGGGATTCATTCGACATATTGACAAGACGTTTATTGAAGAACAGGTTAATGAGGTGGAGAGATTGTTTCCAAGTCTCCTCTAGAACACTTGAAATGTTTCGCTCATCAAAAGTCTCAGAAGGTGAGTGAAGCTCTATTTACAAAGGTACCCCATAAGATGGGGCTCATATCCGGGGCGTGCCTCGACTGGGAGGGGTCGTAAAGATTCTGGTACTGGTGCTAGGCCTGAGGCTCGTGTAGCTACCAGTCCACCGAGAAGTCCAAGGATCCTACTGGGCCGAGTATTGAGGGCTGCAAAAGCTTGGATATCGGAGTGGTGTGTATGGGTCTGGACAGCGCACCATTGCACAGGACTATCAGCTCAGCAGCTGAGGGCGTTTTGCCACCCAGAACCAGAGGTCCATAAGAGAACCACTACATGTACCAAGAGTCCAAAGGGCCTCCTCTGAAGAGTGGCACATTGGGCTTGGTTTCCCCACGCACTCAAGTAAAGTCGCACTTCCAGCCAATTCTGTTGCTTGTATCTGCTTAGATTAACTTGTGCCTGCTGGTCCTCCCACCGTGAAGGCATCACAACAAATGTTGCATGAGATTTGTCAATTAACTTTCCATATGTTTAGTTGCCATACTCAGTCGACTACAGACTTCATGCATCCTCAGGACAGGAAAAGGAGCAATGCAAGGTCCTGGACGCGTGAATGATCACAGGTACTGTACACATCACAGTAGGGATAGTATTCCAGGAACGCCCTGTTGATGGCCTGTTTTCGACTTCAAAAATAATGTAATGCTCCACACCAACCACTAGATGTCGGCCTATGCAAGCATGTGAATCTAAAGATTCAAGCAACAGACTATTACTGGATGGTAATGTTTGCTGGCCTCTATTGGCCCTCTTCCTGCTCCCATCTGTGAGGCTAAAAACCTTGAGGTCATCTTCGATGTCACACTCCTGCTCGCCTCACATCACTGACGTCTCCAAGTCACGCTACCAGCTGCCCCTCCTCAGAGGTGGTCTTCCGCCTCCCCTCTACCCCAGAAGCTCACCGTCTCCAGAGCTCTGGTGCTTGCTAGGCTGGACTACTGCAACAGCCTCTTTCTAAATTTGCCTGCCTCTACTCTCCGCCCTCTGCAACTCCTCCAAAACAGGACTGCGAGACTTGTCCTTGGCCTCAAGCGCAGGGATCGTATCTCTCAGGAATGAAATCTCTGCACTGGCTCCCAGTGGCTGCAAAGCTTAAGCTCAAAACCCTCTGCATTGTCCACAAGGCCTTCTGGGGCCTGGGTCTTCAATACCTTCAACTCTCTTCCTAAATATCTTCCCTCTTCAGCTCTTCGCTCATCTGCCTCCCTCAGGGTCAGTCGCTTCTCCAAGCAACGAGTTTGTGGTAGATCTTTCTTCGGCTGGGGCCTCCCTCTGGAACAGCTTGCCTGCCTTTCTGAAACTTTAGGAGAACCATCTCCGGTTCCAGAAGCACCTCAAGAACTTCCTCTTTGCTTCTGCTTGCTCTTCTCCTCTCCCCTGCTGAACTCCTGGCTGAAACTGCACTGGTCACCTGGCTACCCTGTTCTCGGGCCCAGGTCCCCTACCCGCCAGTTGCACACATGCACTGAAACCCTTGCACTCAGGGGCTGTTTCTGTATCCCTACAGCCCCCTACCAGCGCTCAACACCTGATATCTGCACTTACCCTTGCACCTACCACAAGATGGCCGCACTTATTTATTCTTATTTATCGTTTTTATTTACTATTTATCCTCTGTACTGCACTTCCCCCTCCCCCTTTTCCCTAGCACTTCCTCTTCACCCGAACCTGCACAATCTCAATTTCATCTGACCTAGTAAGATCGTTCTGTCTTCCCTCTGCTCCCCCTCCCTTGCCTTGTTGCGCCTTGAAACACTTGTGTATAGTTGCGTTATAAATTCCATGTATAAATCTACATAAATATCTTTCGATTGGTATAGTTAAGGCTAAGATAAAGTCGCTATGGAGATGCAGATTTTTTTTTTAAAAAGTAACTATTGGACCCTTGCATATGGAAAAAGCCACAGTGAAATGTATAAGGTAGCCAGCCGCCCAGAATGCAAATTACTTTTTCAAGCTTCATAGTTCTAAACGGTGTATCTTAACAAGGGTTATTCCCGTGGGGGTGGGTCAGGGTGGATTTGGCCCAAATATCTTAATTTGTATGCTTCGCTTTTCAAGCTGCGGGGCCTGTACCTAGATATTGGCATGATTTGGGGCACTGAAGAATTTTATTTTTTGAACTGGCCAATTTTAAGACCTTACCCTTTTCAAAAATGTATCTATATGACTTATGTGCAATAACATTAACTTTTTTCATATGAAAGCTTACAAATTAAGTAAGCCAACTGCGTACATATGGTACACATGCACTCTCACCAACTACGTGCACATTAAAACACACACCAAAGCAAACGTAATAATTTTAACTGTAATACAACATTCATTACTGCAATACATTGCTTAGGGCTTCAATAATATCACCTAAATTCATTTGTTAACTGTAATCCAACTCGTGGTCAAATATACAATGCAGACCATGCACTACCAACACTTTTCTATAGATTTACAATTACTATAGCACGATCCATTTTATGATTTGCATTTCCTTGCATGCAGCTAGGCATGAAGATACTTTTAGTACATACAGACAAGTACTAAACTTTAGTCACTCCCTCTTTGTTTGTTTTTAGCCCATCCTCTCTTCCTTTTCCATCTGCAACAGCCCATCCTTCGGCCTAACTCCTTGTGGGCAGAAGGCCAGGAACGCCAAACAAATCCACATACACTGAAATCCAATACTACAGAAGTGGTCCGCCAGTAGAAAGGCTGCCCTAGGGGCACCTTCATCGGTCAAGAGAACCAAAGAAGAAACATCAGGGAGGGTAAACCGTTTATTTAAAAATGTATGTTTAATTTATACAAACTTTCACATTACAAAAACGTACTTCAGTTTATGAAAGCAAATACATATAGACTCAACTCTTTAGAGAATGCTTAAAGAAACTCTTGTAAAACAATGTATCAAAATTGCATGTTTCTGATGCTTGTTAATCTGCTTAGAATCGCATGCTGTGCATGTAGTCCGACATCCAGTGGTGACCGCAGAGTATTGCATCTTGTCTTTCGAGAATCGAAAGGGGACGTCAACATGGGCGTGTCTGTAACACTATCCCTAACGTGACGTGTAGTGTACCCAAGATCCCTCATGCGTCGAGGTCCCTCAGATTGGTTTTTTCTGCCCAGCATACTGGTCGCCTCATGCGGGGCTCGTCCAGAAAAATTGCCATTGTTTTCTTTGACGTTTGGTCGTATATATATTAGTTATAAATATTACCCTACCCAGTTATCTGCCGAAGACTGTCCACGGATCTTCGGACGGTGTCTGGTCGGTGCTGCTGAACAGCTGCCCGGGCCTTCTGGTCGGCTTATACAGTAGGGAGAGTGGGGTCGGAGTAGAAATTTCCCTTTCTGAGAATGCCTTTCCCTTTCCTCTTATTCCCTGGGTCTCTTTGTCACCATTTATTTGCTCAGCTATGGAGAGGGCTCCATTTAGGTTTTGCCCTGTTTGCAGGGCCAAATTCCATTGGAAGGATGAACACTGTAAATGTAACCAGTGTTTACCCCTTAATCATGAGACGGTTTGCGCGGCTTGCAAGCTCCTGCGCCCGAAAACTCTGAAGGAGCGCCGTGTTAAGCAGTGGGCGGCCTACAGAATGTCGCAGGCCGAGTCTGGTTCTCCCACTGCCACAACCGCCGATTGTGACGAGGGACTGAGTGACGAACAAGCCTCTGATTCGGAGGCGAATGGCCTCTTGGCGGAGTGTTATCGCGCCGCGTTGTCTGTCCCTGGCCCCGCTAGGCAATACTCGGGTCCTGCTATGGGGAATGTACACCCCGGAGACATAGACACCCCAGTGCGATATCATGGTTCACATCTTTTCTTGCCGGCAATGTGTCCAGGTTGGTGGCTTTCTCTGACATTCTTCTCCAGTGCTGTGGTGTACCACAGGGATCGGCACTCTCCCCACTCCTTTTTTAATATCTATCTCCGTGCCCTTATGAATATCCTTGAGAAATATCATCTTGGATTTCATTCGTATGCTGACGACACCAAGCTTTAGATCGGGCTTGATGACGTGGAGGAAGCCCTTGCCCTAGTTAGTAAATGTTTGGAAGAAATTAGTACCTGAATGGAAAAGTACTGGTTACAGCTTAACCCAAAAAAAGGAGGTGATTCTGTTTGGTCCGAAGCATCTCCTTGTAGGAAACAAATGTCGTCCTCTGCCCCCGTTTCGGGGTACTAGCCTTAAGTATTCCTCCAAAGTGAAGAATCTTGGTTGTATGTGGCAGTGACCTGGGTTGTAATGCCCAGGTCTCTGCCAAGGTGCAATCAGTTTTTTACAACATCTGCCTTTTGCGTCAAGCACTACCATATGTACCAACTACGGATCGTGCAGTGGTGGTTGGGGCCTTAGTCAATTCCAACCTAGACTATTGCAATGGACTTCTGCTGGAGTTCCAGCCAACCAGATCCATCTCCTCCAAAAGACTCAAAATGCAGGTGTAAGACTGTTTTTTGGTGCAACCAAAAACACCCATATTTCTGGTCTCCGCCGATCACTGCATTGGTTGGCGTTGGATGATCGATCAAATTCAAAACAGGGTGCTTGGTTTAAAAATGCCTGAATGGGCTGGCACCAACCTATCTGACTAAGAAACAGAAGCGCTACCAACCAGAGTTCTTAGATCTAAAGATCAACATTGTCTTGTTGTTCCGAGTACAAATTATAGATCAAGAGGTGATCAATGTTTCTCAGTGGTTGGACCCCGACTATGGAATAGTCATCCGCTGTGCCACGAGACAGGCAACCCCTGCTGAAATTTAGAGCAGGTCTAAAGACTTAACTATTTGAGGCTGATTGTCCAGTTTAGCTTTCAAATTCTTCCTGTTCTCAGTATGATCTAGCTTTTCATTATAAATGCTACCATCTGCGCCAGGATGCGGTTAAGTTCGCTCTGTGCATGTTTATAAACACAACCCAGGGATGTCTTCGAAACAGTCAAAGCGGTCCATAGCGCCAATGGACACACTGAAACCTTCGGCCCTTCCCACCGACCGTCGAGATTGCAACCCTCCCCGCAACCGCGTCTTGGGACAGGGCGTACTAAATAAAAGGGGGCTGACCCCAATATACACCATTCTGCCGAGACTCATCGGAAGAAGGCATCCACGGCCGAAAAGGCTGCGGTTCCGCCGAAATACGCGCAACCACAGGCCCGTACTTTAGAACTTCCCGATACTGAAGTGATCACTGAAAGCATCGGCAGGAGAATTTCAGCAGATTCTCACAGTCAAAGGTCCAAGGACCCATCAAAACCCAACGACCAGCACAGGGATTCGTCGAAATCCAATGATGAGCCGAAGGATTTACCAGAACCTACGAAAAAGCCCACAGACAAACCAAAGGACACGCGTCAAACGTCAGAACCCCGAAAAGACTTTTCGGAAGCTCCTGAAGGGATTTCTTCGGCATTGAAGAAAAATCTCAATGTTTGCAAACAGCAGATCCACTTGAAGAGCCCTTTCCACCCCTGGACCGCTCTGGTTCATTTGTTTGGACCAGAGAAACAGTTGAAGGATGCATGGACAGGCTAGAGAGGTTTGTGGAACTAGTCCACACCCAAGAGGTCTAGGGAGAAAAATCCCCCTCTTCCCTGTGGCTAAGCTGCAGAAGGTCTTTGACCCTACTCAAAATGAGGAAGGGGAATAGGTTTATGACCTCACTGAGGAGGCTCAAAATGAAGATCCTTTTATTGACTCTGAGGAGTTTATTGTAGAGACCACTGAGGGTTGGGGACTGAACCTGGACCCCATGGATCCTTGCCCTTGGCAGTTACCTACTCAAACACCGCAACCTGATGACTTGTGCTTGGACTCCCCTCCAACCACCCCCACTCGACAGGCCTCCCCAGTGGACGATCAAATGGCTTTCAACGCCATATTCAGGAAAGCAGCAGAACACTTCAACATTGCTACTCGGGAAGCTGTTCCAGAGGCTGATTTTGTGAAAGACATTTTGAAAGAAAAACCACCTGCCAGCCAAGCTATTCCTCTAATAAATTCAATTAAGAGATTGGGTACCCTTCTTTATTAACACCTGCACTCACTAGAGCAGTGAATCCGAGGGTAGAGAAACTTTTCCGACCCTCACCTTCTGTCCCCCTCTACATCAGGGCAAGGCATAAAATAGGCAGTGTCACGGAGCAATTCTGTACATTTGCAAATTAAATTGGCACTTGTGTAGCAAAGTTAGCTATTATAACCTGTTCAATGAAAGCACACCTCACCCTGCATTCCTCCCTTGCCTTCAGAGCTCTCTCCACCCTCTTTTCACTGTTCACTGCAAGTTCAAAGGGGCTAATGGAGAGAGAGTGCAGCAGTAATCATCCCCTTCACTCATGTGCCAAAAGGCCTGTGTGGGAGTGCTAAGCATATTTTATTTTGCAAATAATTGAAAACCAGAAATAATCGGGATAATACGGTTATTAAGCTAACTGTATCCTGTCTGCCAAAGACCAGTATGTGTTGTTTTTTATTTTAATGCTTTCAATTCCTTTTCTAAAAATGTAATGGGTTACATAATGCGTAATCATAGTATTGCTATGGTAAAACACTGCATTGTCTCCATGCTTTACAGTTAAGTGTATCTAAATCTCAGTGCCAACTAGATTTCATTTTGTTGGGAAGATGTATTATATTGACGAGTGGACCCTTTTAATGTTCATGACCATGCGGCCAAATGCTTTGACAGCAAACCTAGTCCGGTGGCCTGCTGGTTACATACAGCTTGCAATTAGTGCTCAACCCATGAGCTGATACTATACTCCTTGACATTCTATCTTGTCATGTTGGTTTATACCCGCTACCCAAAAGTGAAATGGCTGAAAACTACAATATACTGCCTAGTTTGCCCAGTTCCCTGCCTGCCATGCCATCCACGCTGGTTAGTCTTTTACATAATTAATACACAAAGCTAACTTGATATTTACTTAAAGTAGCGATCAATAGTTTCATCCAGTCTGTACACCTACAGACCTACTGCAAAACTGTACGCTGTAGTTGGCCTCCAGAGCTCACTTTGCTCTGTGATTTATAATTGCAGTATATATGTGCACTTGCAGTAGAGAGCTGGCCAAACTGTTTTAAGAGTCTCTTTATCTCGTCTATTTACTTGTGTCCATTCAGCTAACCTTTTTACAAACTCTCATCCAGGGCTAGCAAAGTATTTTCGCCCACTCGCATAGTAGAGTAGATTTTATGAAGGGCAAGTACCATTTGCAGAGGATGTTGGAAACTTTTATTTATACTTTACTTTGTTTGCAGTAAATGTCAGATAAGTTTCACTGTGCATGGCTGGCCTCTGGGTGGCAGCAGCGTGCCAAACTAACGTGGGTCTGTAGTGACCTGCACCATTTTACAGAGAATTTGCAAGGCCTGACTTATCTCACTAATGTCTTACTTCGGTATACAAAACTGCGTATTGTTCCCCATTTTATATCCTAGGTACAAGTATCTTCTGGTGGCATTAAAAACATTAGTACAAAATTGCTATTCAAATGGGTCGGTTTGCTAATCAAGAAAAATGTAATTGGCTAACTCTAATCAATTTTTGAAAACTAATTTATGCCTTGCAGGGGTCATTCTACTCCAGATTCACTGGTTGTTAAAACTACCAGGAAAAGAGCAGGGGTTCCCCTATCTACTGGGTTGGCACCCCCTGACAAGGAATGTAAGACATCCTGTTCTGGGGAAAAAGATCACTGCGGCGGCAGCTTCTCCAGCATGGGGTCTGGCATGGATTCACATGCTCATGAATATTCCCCGTCGTCAGGCCGGGAATCCTCGGTATAGAAAAAAATCAGTATCAGTTTTGTTTCTGATCTGTCTTTCTTAGTAGTAACCAATCACTGGTCTCTGGGTCATACTGCCCCCAGCCAATGACTGCCCTCTCCCTAAGCCCCGCTTCTGGCAGCCATCCTCAGATTTTTACCGCACGTTTAAGTGTTGGGAGTCCTCGTGCTTTAGCTCTCGAACTTTTGCTGCGTTTTCACTCTTTTTCAGGAGATTTTTCTCATTTTTCGGTTAAATAGAGCCTCAAGCTCCACCGTTCTACATCCGATCAACGGGGATCTGTTTCGGAGTTTTCTACGCCCCTCAAGGGTGAAGTTTTCGTCGAGTTACGCTTTTGGAGGATTCCAGAAGCTCTGAGGCCTACCCCGGACATGGCCCAGGAGAAAGGAAGCTCGACGCCCGGGAAGCTGTTCAGGACCTGCCCTGGATGCCAGCTTCAGAATGTTTTCAAGGAGGATGAGCATTCGTTATGCCTCTACTGTCTCCATGAGGACAAGACGCACACGGAGAAGGACTGTGCGTTTTGTGGGAACATGTCGGAGCAGACCATGAAGGATCGCCACCTCCGTCTCGCCAACTGTCAGGCGAGAAGAAGAAAAAGAAGTCCGAGCGGTCTTCTAAGTCCTGTGAGGGCGCCCCGGCGATGGGGGCCCAACAAAAGGCTAAGCACCACAAGTCCGCGGGCACCAGGAGCGCCGAACGGTCAGGCTCCTTGGCTGCCAGGCAGGGCGCACCCTCCCCGGCACCATCAACCACGAGCCAACGCTCTGGCTCGGGTAAGAGGAAGTCCGAGAACCCGGCGAAGCTTCTGGAGAGGCCCCGGTCGATCTCGAAGATTCCGGCAGAGGGGGAGCGAGGCTCGGACCCTCCCCCCAAGGTGAAGGCCCCAGGCATCCAGAAGGTGGCGATGGCCTTAATTCACCCTGCTAAGACCTCGATTGAGGATGTCGCTGCGGCCCTGGCTCAGCCTGTGGAGGCTACACCAGTGGAGGCGCCCTCGGGACCCAGAGTCTCCCTGCCACCGCGGAGGGAGTCTTTCAGGCCCATTGAGAAGACCCCCACGAAGTCCTTGATGGGAAAACGTGGGGGAGGGACTGGTGGCCATTGTGGATACAGACACGACCTCTGAAGAAGAGCTCATCGAAGTTGTGGAAGAGACCCAGCCCATCAGGAGGGATCCCGACGAGGGCGACGAGAGCGGCGGTGTCGCCGACAAGGCTCCTCAAGAACCCTCGTGCCCATCGTTTCCGGCACCGCAGGACACTTCGGTGGCCATTTTGTCAGCGATTCAGTCCTTATGCTCGGAGGTAAGGACAAGGTTGCCCCTTCCCCCGACGGAGGTACCTGAGCCAGACCCGACGGGGGAACCGGAGCCAGGACCTTTGGAGAGTCCACCGCATAAGAGGACGCATCCTATGCCACCTCTCCCACCTATGCGGCCTGCTCTGCCTTCCCCCCCAGTCTACTACCCACGGGGATGATACAGGCACTGACATGGCTACGACAGGTACAGATGACGGAGGCGACGATGGGACATGTCGCCCCCTGCTCGGGTGTCCCCGCCCGACGAGATCGGATCCTTTCATGCCATGATTTTCAGGGCATCCAAGCTTTTCCAGCTCTGCCCAGAAGAAAAGAAGCAAGAAGGGTTCCTTCACCAACGGCGCAAGGCTAAAAGGAAGACGGTCCGCGCCGTACCGCTTCTTGATGACATCTGGGATGAGGGGGCTCGCCCTCCTCAAGAACCCTGCCACGGCACCGGCAAAGAGGGACCGGTACCGGGTCCCCGACGCTGCCCCCTTGTGCCTTCGGGCACAACCTACCCCGGATTCGGTCGTCTCGGCAGCAGCAAAGAAGAAAGCTGCGGGGTCATCGGCCTCGACATCAACTTCCCCGCCGGACGGCGAGGGCAGGAAGTTGGACACGATGGGACGACGGATCATCTCATCCGCAGCGACGACTATCAAGGCGGCCAAAGCCCTGGCTATCGTAGCCCGCTACGACAGGGAGTTGTGGCTCAAAATCGCCCCTCTTTTAGACTTCCTTCCGGACGCCAAAAGGGCTGAGGCCCTTGTAATCCTACAGGAGGGGGAGATTGCTTCGGACCACGCCATCACGGTGGCAACGGACATCGCCGGCACCGGTTTCCGTCAGTTGGGCAACGGCGCTTGCTTGAGACGACTAGGATGGCTCAAGGCCACGGATTTCCGCCAGGACGTACAAACCAAGGTTTTGGATATGCCCTTCGACGGGAACAACCTTTTTGGGAAGGCGGTTGATGAGTCCCTTCAGGCCATCAAGATGGACACAGACTGCCCGGGCACTGGGAGTGCTCCAACAACGACGGCCGTCCTTTCGGAGCTCCGAAGGCAGACAAGGTGCCTCCAAGGGATCCGGCAATGGCTCCTCCACTTACCGCCAAGCGGCAAGATCTTCTTCCCAGGAAGCCTACAGGGGACACGGCAAGTCGGGTGGTGCCCGTCGTCGTCGACAGGGAGGTCAAGGAGGCAAGGCGGCCTCCAAACAAGATTGAACTGACCGTGGGGTCAGGCCCCCGCCGAAGCACCTCGGTGGGAGGCCGGCTGGCGAGGTTCGTCAGCGTGTGGGAGTCCATCTCCACCGACTGCTGGGTGCTGGACGCCCTGGCCCAAGGGCACGCCCTCGAGTTTCAGAAGAAGTGCCCTCGCGTTCCACCCGTGCCCAGGAAGGAAAATCACGTCCCTCAACTACTGTTGGAAGTAAGGGCGATGCTCAAGAAGGGTGCCATCGAGCTCGTCCCAAAGAGGCTTCGGGGCTCCGGAGTTTACTCAAGGTACTTCCTCGTAAAAAAGAAGACAGGAGGATGGCGCCCCATCCTGGACCTACGACGACTGAACAAGTACATCAAGGCGCAGAAGTTCCGTATGGTCACCCTCCAGCACCTGCTGGGACAGCTGGAGGAGGGCGATTTCCTGTCGTCGTTGGACTTGGAGGATGCGTACTTCCACATCCCCATTCTAAAAAGACACCGAAAGTTCCTCAGGTTCGTGGTCCAAGGGCGGCACTACCAGTTCAAGGCCCTCCCGTTCAGATTGAAGTCGGCACCCAGGGTGTTCACCAAGTCAATCTGCGGATTACGGCCCCTCAAGTACTGCCGTACCTACTGTCGCTGGCCAAAGCCGGACTGGCTCACACCTCCATCAAAATACATCTGGCTGCAATCTCCCAATATACCAGGACTGCGGGACGGGCGACCTTGTGGTCTCATCGCCTGGTGAAAGAATTCATGAAGGGACTATTCCGATCATTTCCGCCGGTGAAGGCTCCTGCCCCAGCGTGGGAGCTTAATGTGGTGCTGACCAGGCTCATGGGGGGGCCCCATTCGAGCCTATGCATTCGGTGCCTCTGAAGTTCCTGTCATGGAAGACAGCTTTCCTCGTGGCCATCACCTCCGCACGACGAGTGGGAGAGATCCAGGCCCTATCTTGCAAGCCTCCATACTTGACCTTTCATGACACGAGGGTGGTGCTGAGGACGCACCCCTCCTTTATGCCCAAGGTGCTGTTGGACTTCCACCTCAACAAGCCCTTGGTGTTGCCAGTTTTCTTCCCGTCGCCTTCGTCGCCGGCCGAGGGGACTTTGGACTCGCTGGATGTAGCTAGTGCGCTGAAGTTCTACGTGGACCGCACGAAGAGTTTTCGGAAGACGTCACAGCTGTTTGTGAACTTTGGGACTGTGAATCAAGGGAAGGCTCTCTCGAAGACTTCCATTTCCAGATGGCTCTCCGGCTGCATCATGCACTGTCACCGGTTGGCAAACCGACCGCTGCACGGCCGTCCGAGAGCCCATTCGACCAGAGCGATCGCTGCTACCACGGCGTTCCTGTCTGGTGTGCCCCTGCTAGACATCTGCAGGGCTGCGACGTGGAGGTCGACGCACACCTTCACAAGATTCTACTGCGTCGATCGGGACTCCATGGAGGAGTCCAGGGTCGACCAAGCAGTGCTGCACAACCTGTTCGCCTAAGGTGAGCCTGGTGAGGAGGTAAGAGTTGCTGAATGTTGAGTTGTTGTATTGCTTAATGTTGAGCCTGTTGCCACCTCCTGTGGTTGTGCATGTGTGTACTGCTATGTATTCTCTTATTTATGAGCATGTGAATCCATGCCAGACCCCATGCTGGAGAAGGAACAAGTTACTTACCTGTAACTGTTGTTCTCCAGCATGGGTCTGGCATGGATTCACATGCGAATCCTCCCGCCTACCCCCCTGCGGCTCTTCACTTGGTCATACTTCCACTTTACGTGCTACCAAATCTGAGGGAGAGGGCAGTCATTGGCTGGGGGCAGTATGACCCAGAGACCAGTGATTGGTTACTACTAAGAAAGACAGATCAGAAACGAAACTGATACTGATTTATTTCTATACCGAGGATTCCTGGCCTGACTGGGAATATTCATGAGCATGTGAATCCATGCCAGACCCATGCTGGAGAACAACAGTTACAGGTATGTAACTTGTTCCTTACTGCACTTGAATCGCAAACAATACAATGTTGTTGGCCAGCTATGCTGATGCGCAATGGGCCAAGCTAGAGGGCTTTCAAGAAGTCCCAGAGCCACTGCAAGCCTGTCTGGTTAACTTGCCTGCCCTCTGCCAATGTTGAGAGCAAAGTATGCTAAAAAATACATTTGATGCAGCAGAGACAGCAGGAAGATCTTTGGCTCAAGGTACACTCCTGAAAAGACACGCATGGCTTAGGAACTCTGGGTTCAAGCCAGAAACACAAGTTTCACTTATAAATAAACCAGTGGAGGAGACTAATTTTGAAAAGCAGTCAATGAAGCCCTCGAAACTGCAAAAAAAGGGAGCAGGACACCCTTAAGACTCTGTATCAGATCACCCAGAGACCTTCTCAAAGAAGGGGAAGCAGGCAGAGACGTTCCTTTCGCGGGCAAGGGTTCCCTAAAAATTGATAGAGCTCGGGGAATAACTGGTCCTCTCCCCAAGGAACCAGTAGCTACTCCACCCTATACCCCACAAGGGGGCAACAACGTGGTAAAGGAAGTGGCTGGAATTATACCCCTCGGGGCCCCCCCGGCCTCAGGCCAGAAATGACCCGCAGTTCCAGGTCCCCTCCCATGCATCCCCGGTCGGGGGCCGGCTAATATAATTTCTTTAAGCATGGGAATGACTACAGATCAGTGGGTGCTAAAGACCGTCTCCCACGTCTCCCAGTCTTGTTGTTCTCAGATGGTAGTGATCTCCAGGGTGCTTCACATTGTGTTTTTTTTTTTTTTTTTGTACGTAATGTTTTCAGATGAGGGGTGTACCATGAAGTAAGGTTGGTTTTCGGTTTACTATGTCATTTTAAGTGGCGTTATTGCGTCTAATGACGTGGACATAACTTTGAACAATGCATCCGGCCCCAAGTTATTGGGGTGCATTGCGAGTAGGGAGAATAAGCGGGAGTAGATTATCATAGGTAATGTTCTTTTTGTTCCTAGTAGGAGTAGGTGGAGCTAGCAAGATGGGCATGGAGATGGGTTTTTCAGTGGCTAGGGAGAAGGTCACTAGGTAG
The DNA here is from genome assembly GCF_040938575.1 of Ambystoma mexicanum. NCBI lineage: Eukaryota > Metazoa > Chordata > Amphibia > Caudata > Ambystomatidae > Ambystoma > Ambystoma mexicanum. Next base: position 738,902,747 of record NC_090926.1, read on the forward strand.
TGGTCTGTCCAGATCTGAGGGGATATGGAAGTGATTGAGGTGTTGCAATTGTAGTCTGCCACCCAGTTAAGTGTTCTTCCTCTCTTATTGGTAGGATGAAGCACTCTCTGGGTGAGGCCTAGTTCGGTTAGAGTATTGGCCACACTAGTGGCATAAGTGTCATTGGGATCATCGAGTCCTAGGTTCATGACCCCCAGTAGTAGGACTTGAGAAGAATTTTTCGGTTGTTAGACAGGATTTTAGAAATATCTTCTTTGAAAGTTCCGCTATGGCTTGGTCTGTATATCAGATGGATCGTGAGAGTCGGAGTTGTTTATAGAGAGCTTAGCTGTGAGATTCTCACATGATTTAATGTCAGGGGCGAGGGGGCTCGTGCAATGGAGATTAGATTTAGCATTGAGGGCAATGCCTCCTCCTCCTCGTGCTTCCTTTCTATCAGATCTTAAGATGGTGTAACCATTGGGAATAGCCAATGAGCGGGCTGGGCCTGCGGTGGCATGTAGCCATGATTCAGTGATTGCCAAGTCCAGATGTTCTGACTTGTTAATATCAGAAATCATTGTTGCATGTGCGACCAGCGATCTGGCGTTTATTAAGGCGCCTTTGAGGTTGGGGATGATGGTCGCTCGTGATGGTGAGCCGCCTGTAATTCGGGTCTTAGTGGTGTGATTGAATGACGCATATGCCGACAGAATTATATTGGCATTTTTCATTGTTATTAGGAGTCTATTATCTTTCCTACTATTAGGGATGGTGAGATTTCTTGCTAGAGGTTCAAATAATTTGGATAACCTTTTTCATTTCTAAAGGTGGTGTTACAAGGTTGGGTGTCATACATTGGTGGTTGCTGCTTTAGTGCCCAAATAGGTTTGTCTGATGATTGAATATGAGTTAGACTATTTGTATGAGTAGAGGCCATTTTAAGGTTAGGGGGTGCTATTCTGGTCGGGAGCTAAGAAAGTTAGATACATATAAACTACTGTTAATATTGTAGAGAACAGAGGGTTCCTTGATGTGCACATTTTGGGTCTAGGAACTAAAGGTAGTAATCCAAGGGCACGATAGGTAAGGATTGCTGTGGCAGAGTTTTAAATGAGCAATAAAAACTATGCAGTAGTCAGACCTTCCACCTTCAAAATTATACAATGTTGGCTAATTCTGATCTACACGGGATGGGCATATTCGGAATGTGCCGAATAGGCTAATTCAAATCTATACCTAATAGGCTAAATCGGCTAATTCCGAATTGTACTTAATAGGCTGAATCCGGTCTAAACAGGATGGGTAGATTTAGAAATGTGCAGAGTAGGGTAATTCCAAGCTATACATAGTAAACTCATACAGGTCTATGCGGGATGGGCAGATGCAAAAATGTGCAAGAAAGGCTGACTCAAATATATGCAACGTTGGCTGCTTCAAATATACATCAAAATAGGCTGATTCAGGACTATGCAGCAACGGCTGCTTTGTGTCTATATGGAATAGGCTGAGTTAATCGCTACATGAAATGAACTAATGCACGTTTACACAAGATGGGCAAGAATGGATCAACACATATGAGGCAGTCAAATTTGCCATATGGCACTAACTTGTTTCTGAGTTATTTGACTGCATATGGCTGGTTCAGATCGCATAGTAACTAGTTCCAAATAACACAAGGCTGGTGCAAGTAACACCATAGGCATCACGCAGGTGTATAGTCATGGGTAAGATTGTCAATGGTGCTCGATCGCCTCTAAAGATGGAAGGAATAATGGGCTTGCAGGCTCGCAGCAACGAAGTGTATGCACGTATTGAATTGCTTTGAATTAATGGGCTCTGCGCGTAGAGTTTAGAAGGTGAGGGAGGACTGGATACCTTGTGCATGTTACAGGTCGTTTAGACCGGACCTCACGGCTAATCGGCACCCACGGGCAAACGAGGCCTTAGAAGGCCTTTGAAGAGGCTGGCTCTTTCGCCTAACGGCGGATGCGTGCAAAATTCAAACAACACGTGCCCTAGCAACCAGCCAACACTAAGCCACGATGCGCCCAACATTTTGTGGTTCCATACCTAGTGTAAAGATCACGGCACCCCTGTCTGGTCCCTTTCCCCAATCTGAAGGGTCTTGAGGGCCACCCATTCACTCTCATTTGTGCCTCTGGGAGTTGCACCCAGCCTATGTATTGAGGACCAAACCCCATGCGGAGCATTATTTCCCAGATTGCCTCCCAGTATACTGAATCACAAGCTAATGAGGCTAAGGGACCTTGTATGTTGGGTGCTTTTTCTATCGCTGAGTGCAGTCTGTGTATATTCATACGGGTAGACCGCTGTTGTAATCGGTTGGCGAGCACCTTTGCCAATATCTTGGTCTCGCTATTGATAAGAAATCGGTATATAGGAGCTGCAGCGATACGGTGGTTTGTCCGCTTTAGGAATCACTATCGTGGCTTTCCGCAGATCTGCGGGTAGGCAGCCCTGCTTCTTTGACTGTAGAAACATTTGCAACTGGTGAGGGGCAATCTCATTCGTTCCTAGTTTACGCCACATCTCAATCGGGAAGTTGTTTGGTCCTGGTGTCTTCCCTGTCTGGAGCTCCGACATGGCCATTGTTAGTTCCTCTTCCGTAATATCTTTCCAACAGGGCCTGCTGGTCTGCACTGAGGGAGGGGAGAGCAATTGCTTTTAATATGGAGATATCAATGGGTGTCACGGGTGGTTTGTATAGTTCTGCGTAGTAGGATGCAAAGCCCTCAGCTATGTCCTGATCGGTCAGTAGCGGGCCTGTTCCCTCCGATCTTATTTCCCTGACTTGGCTTCTTCCATTTCTCGCTTTTCTAACCATGCCAGCATTTTGACCGCTTTGTCGCCAGTCTCATACTCTGGCTCTCATCGTTCTATGGGCCTGTTTAGCGCAATCTAGTGCAACATTTTGTAGGAGTTTTTGAGCTAGCATCAGCGAGCGATGTGTTTCAGGCTGGTCTAGGGTTAGGTGGTTTGTTTCGGCCTGGGTAACTTGTTGTTCAGCCTCAAATTTTTGCTGGTGTTTTTTCTTGTGCGCAGAGGAACATGGATGATCTCACCCCGTAGCATCGGTTTGTACGCCTCCCACAGCACTACCGGGTTGTCTACCGATCCTGTGTTTAGCTCAAAATATGTTGATAGCTATACCTGTTCTAAGAGTTCTGGGAAACCCAGGTAGTAATTGTTCAGGCGCCAGGTAGGAGGAAGTCGTACTCTGGTCGTGTTTAGCTCAATCAGCAGAGAGGAATGATCCGATATACCGCGGGGTAGCAGGGTTGACATGGAAGCCCTATGGGTATGTAATGCTCGGAGAAAGAAGTAATCTAGTCGCGATAGTGAGGCATGCACTCCAGAGTGATACGAGTATTCTCTTGTGTCGGGATGCAAGTCACGCCCCACATATCGCAGGCCCAGCACAGCAGTAAATATGGCAAGTTTAGTATGGGTGGAAGGGTTTCTCCCTCATGTGTGAGCAATCCATCCCCACTTCCATAACTTCATTGAAGTCTCCACCAATTATGGGCTTTATCATGTATTAGTGCAGTTATCAGCGTTGGGGCCGAGTACACCACCAGCATTGCAATGGTCGGAGTCCATAGTGTCCCTGTAATGCATGCAAATCTGCCACTAGTATCCTGTGTCACACTTACAAGGGTTAGAGGCAACCTTTTGTGTTGGTTGGTAGGTAGGGGTGTCACGGTATTAGTTTTATGATGGTACGATAACCTTCTTGCCAAATGACGGTATATCATGGTTATCACTGTAAGCAGGTGGAGTTAACTAATCTTAACATATTTTCTAAAAGGTCATAAATTGACAGATGTATCATCACAAACAAAACCAGGCACCCAGGGCCAGAATTGGGCTTTTCAACATACTTTCCACTGAAATGCCTTGCTTCCACCAAACACATGTGTGGAGAGGAGGGGGTGGAGGCCTGCTGCAACTGGCAAAGCAAACTGAATAGCTTTTCTTAAGTGGTCATTTAGGCTTTTTTCTTTCTCTCCCTCTCTCAGCCTTTAGTTTACTTGCGGGCCAAAAGGTGTTCAGTAATCACTGACATGTTACCCTTTGGTATGGCAGCAGGAAATACCCACAGAGATGAGTGAATTTCGCAGTGTGACTTATTATATGTAAATCCAGTGATAGAACCAGGGAAATCCCCCATTGTCATATGTTTAGAGAACATTATCCATTATAAATATATAAACCCCAAAGCCGCCACCCCAAATAAACCCTTTTCCTTCTTGGCACTGTATCAATTCTTCCTATTGCTAACATATTGATTTTGTGTAAGGCACGTGTGGTTTATGGAATGGCATTAAAAACTGCTCCAACTGAAACTACTTGGCAGACGGCACATCCAACAGTGCAAAACCAAGACTGCGCAGCAATTGCTTACTGCAGCCTTTCCAAATCAGATTGAAAAGAACACTTAACGGTATGAACGGTATAAACAATGTGACGGTTATTATTGTTCAATTAAATGGTTCACGGTATCTTTAACGGTATACCATTATACCGTTACATCCCTATTAGTAGGAGTACGCCTCTGGAACCTGTGGTAAAGCCAGCATGTATTGCCAGTCTGTACTTGGCGCGTTTGAACAGGTTGCATGTGGTACCCGCCAAATGTCTCAGTTAAGAAAGCCACTTCTGTTAATCTGCTTAGAATCACATGCTGTGCATATGGTCTGACATCCAGTGGTAACTGCGGAGTATTGCATCTACTAAAATCTACTATTAAAAAAAAAACTTGATACATGAAGTCTACAGCTATTTCTGGTGTTTTTGAACACTAACACTAAGAATATAAAACTCAGAGGTTTCTCCTGTGTTTAATCTGGAATCTTTTACGTAAACCTGGATTGCATGGTGGTAATCAGTAAAATTGTGTTCCCCTGAAGAAAGTTTGTGCAGTCGTAGCAAAGAACTGAAACATGTCGGGATTTTTTTGTTTTTTGATCTACAACACCTAGAAAGTGTACTAGGTGTCAGTCATTTGTGTGTTTACAATTGTTAAATGTGATCAAGTGTATGTTATGGTAGTGAATAGGTTCCTTTTTATATCCACCATGTTTTATTTTGGGTCATGTTCATTCAGAACATTTTTGAGTGGTTTTACTCTTTGCAAATTATATTAAAGATTTCTAGTACTGTGTATAAGATTCATGTACTTGGTCTATTTGTTTTTCAGGACTACAAGGTACAGGTGGGCATGAACCAGGTTATTGGTATAGATCAATAAATTTGTGAAAATGTTGTCACTCCAACACCTGCTCTCACGAGGTGTTAACCCAAGAATAGAGCAACTTTCGTCCTTCTCCCTCGGACCCTCTGTATATCAGAGGTCACTCCACCCCAGACTCTCTGGTGGTGACTACTACAAGAAAGAGGGCAGAGGTCCCTCTGTCAACCGGCGAGGTAACCCCTGAAAAGGAAGGTAAGACTTTACACCCTTGGGAACAGGGTCACGACCGCAGCAGCGTTTTCGACTCGTATTGCCAACAACACAACTCTATTGGCCAGCTACGCGGACGTTCAATGGGCCTTACTACAAGAAGGCCTAAAGGAGGTTCCTGAACCTCTACAAACTTGTCTCCTGACCAGTCACTGAGGGTAGACAAGTGAACCAAAGCATACTTGAGAACACTTTGGATTCTGCCGAGGCGGCTGGTCGATCCATGGCTCAGGGCACACTCCTGAAGAGACATGCGTGGCTAGGGAACTCCAGAGACGCAAGTGTCGCTCATAAACCCGTGGAAGAATGCAACCTGTTTGGAAAGGCGGTCGATGTGGCCCTCGAGACCGCAAAAAAGGAGCAGGACACTCAAACACTGGACCATATTACACAAAGACCCTCTACAAGACGAGGATCTGGGTCCAAATGGCTTTTTCGTGGCCAACGATTCCCTCAACAATACTGCTCTGGAAACAATTGGAACTCTCCATAGAGAATCAGTAATTACAACACCCCGTATCCACAAAGGGTTCAGCATCGTGGGAAAGGAAGGGGCTGGGTCTCTACCCCTAGGGGCTCCCCGGCCTCAGGTTAAAAATGACCCGAAGATTTGGGTCCCCTCATATGCCTCCCTGGTCGGGGGCCGGCTAACATCATTCCTTCAGGCATGGGAGGGGAACTACAGACCAGTGAGTGCTAAAGACTGTGGCCCACGGGTACTGTACATAGAGTTCAACCAGTCCCCAACATTCAGACCTCCACAAGCAAGACTACTGACACCAGACCATCTTCGCATACTTCTCCAGGAAGTCAAGACACTACAAGAGAAAGAAGCCATAAAAATCGTACCTCTGTCACAGGTAAAAGAAGTTCTGATGCTTGTTAATCTGCTTAGAATCACATGCTGTGCATATGGTCTGACATCCAGTGGTAACCACGGAGTATTGCATCTTGTCTTTCAGGGACTTAAGGGGGACGTCGGCATAGGCGTGTCAGTAACACTATCCCTATCGTGACGTGTGTAGTACCGAAAATCCGCGCCGAGGTACCTCAGATTGTTTTTTTTCCGCCCAGATAACTGGTCGCCCTACAACGGAGCTCTTACTAGAGACATTGTTTATCTTTACCGAATTTTCGGTTTATGCCCAGTTAAGTCACTTTGCCTAATGAGAACATCTTCGACGAAAACTACGGAGGAATCGACGGCGGACGGATTTCCACGTGGTCGGGCCCTCTGGCCGACCTACACAGTAGGGAATGTGGGTTCGGGGTGGCCATGTTATGTCTTTCTTCCTTTCCACGTCTTTCCCTTTTGGTCTTGTCTTCCTTCCCTTTGGCTATGGAAAGGACTCCTTTTAGATTCTGCCCTAAGTGTAGGGTCAGATATCCTTGGAAGGACGAGCACAGGACTTGTAATGCTTGTCTCCCCCTAGAGCACAACGAAAAGCGGTGTTCGGCGTGCAAACTCCTTAAGCCTAAAACACTTAAGGATCGCCATGTAAAGCAGTGGGTCGCGTACGGCATGTCACGCGTGGAGCCTCCCTCCCCTACCGCAACACCAGCTGAAAGTGACGGGGGGGTACTTCGATGACCAAACGTCCAATGCGGATGTTATAGACCTTGAGGTGGACACCTAGGTCTGCCACGCCCAACCCTTCCAGGCTCGACTTTGGTCTTGCTACAGGGAATACACCCGGCGCCAAGGGCGTACATAAACATTGCACTAAACACACAACCCCTATGCCATTTTCCCCGCATCCGCGCATGACCACTGGGCAAACAAAAATGGCGCTACTCCCCAATCTACACGCGCCGAAGTTTTGGATTCTGAAACTCCGACCATTTACAAGGCCTCTTTAGGCCCGAAAGTTACGACTAGGCGTCTACCCAGCGCTCCGACCGCTGGGCCTTGTAGTGCCGCGGTCGGCGTTTCGGCTACCACTACATCGTCGGAGGCGGTGTCCCATGATGATTCGGTTACTATCGGGAAGAGCATCGGTAGGAATGCAGCAATGGTGGGCCTTACTCCGGTCCCGCAGAAAGTTATGGGCCAGGCCTCGGAAAGATTTTTGACGGACTTGGGCCGCGATTCCGATGACTATTATGTGGATAGTCAAGAGCCTCTCTGACACCCTGAGAAGTTCCTCTCGACGGCAAAGGGCGGAGAACATTGTTTCTCCCCACCTAGGCCCATTTATGTCCTCGAAATGGACTACTGAAAAATTTGAGGGATGCATGGATCGGTTGGAGCAGATTCAGTTCTGCTGACCAGCCTCCGCCGAAAAAGGCTTGGGTAGACCCTAACCTTCAAATACAAGATGTTCAGCCTCAGGCTTTCCAACAGGAAGACGTGGCCCACATGGACACATACAGGGACATTTGTACTGAAGAAGAGGAATCCTCTTTTCTGGATAATTATGGAGAAGATCAACAAGAGACTACGGAGAACTGGGAGGAAACCCAGCAAGAAGGAAAGGATCCTTGGTCACATCAAGATCAGGACTCTGATATTTTGTGCGTCGATTCTCCTCCTTCCATTCCGGCTCGCTAGGCCTCCCCTGTGGATGACCAGGTAGCTTTCAACACCTTGTTGAAAAAATCAGCAGAATTCTTCAAAATGGCCACTCAAGAGGCTTTGCCTGAGCATGATTTTGTGGAAGACATTATTAAGGAAAAACCTCCCGCAAGTCAATCCATTCCCTTCCTCAACTCTGTTAAGAGGCGGATAGCTCCATCTTTAGTCACACCTGCCCAGACAAGGGCCGTGAACCCGAGAGTCAAAATTATTTCAGCCTTCTCCTTCCGACCCCCTCCCCCCACCCTATATATCAAGGGGCATGCCATCCCAGACTCTGGTGGTGACCACTACTCATAAGAGGGAAGGGGTATCCCTTGCCACTGGAGAGTCACCTCCGGACAAGGAGTATAAAAGATTGTATGCCCTAGGCAAACGTCACGTCAGCAGCGGCATATACCATTCAGGTTGCTAATAATACTACACTATTAGCAAGCTATGCCGATGCCCAGTGGAACCTGCTCCAAGAAGGCCTTCAGGAGGTCCCGAGCCGGCCAGGACCAAGCTTCTCGCCATTGTTGCGGAAGAAAAACTGGTTAACCAGAATGTGGTCAAAAACATCCTGGATACTGCAGAAACATCTGGCAGAGCCCTTGCACAAGGGACTCTTCTGAAGAGACATGCATGGCTGCGTACATCGGGGTTTAGACCTGAAACTCAGGCCTCCCTCGTTAATATGCCCATGGAAGAGTCTAACCTCTTTGGGAAGGCAGTTGATTAAGCGCTGGAGACAGCCAAGAAGCAGCATGAGACCTTAAAGTGTCTGCAACAAATTACACAAACACTCGTCCCAGAGGGGTAATAACTCTCGGCGGTGCTTTCGAGGACAAGCTTGTGCTGGTCAAAACAACTATGGCACGGGCAGCTTCAACAATAACCAAACATCTGGAAACCCTGCTTACTATCCCTCAAGGGGTCAGACACGGCAAGGGTAGAGGCAGAGGCCCCAATCCCAGAGGAGCCACGGCCTCTGGTCAGAATTGACCACCAAGTCCCAGTGCCCTCCCATGCCTCCCCTGTCGGGGGGCGATTAACATCCTTCATCAAGGCATGGGAGGGGATAACCTCTGACCAGTGGGTCTTAAAGATGGTCGCCCGCGGTTATGGCGTGGAATTCTCCCGACCTCCACAGTTCAGACCGCTGCTCTCTCGGCGCCTTTCACCGGACCATCTAAAGATCCTGATTCAAGAGGTGGAAGCACTGCTGGGAAAGGACGCCATAGAAGCCGTCCCTATTCTTCAGGTAAACAAGGGTATTTATTCAGTGTACTCCAAAAGGATCTCAGTATGCGTCCTGTTCTAGATCTGCGCCCAGCGAACGAGTTCATAAAACCCCTGAGGGTTTCGCATGGTAACACTACAAGAAGTGATCACATTGCTGAAACGGGGGGACTTCATGGCAACATTGGATATGAAAGATGCATACTTTCATATTTCAATGTTGCCAGCGCACAGACAATACCTAAGGTTAATGATCCAGGACAAACACTACCAGTTCAAAGTACTGCCCTTCGGCATCGCCTCGGCGCCAAGGGTATTTACCAAAGTCCTGGCAGTGGCAGCAGCACACCTGCGCAGACTATCAGTCCCAGTTTACCCTTACCTCGACGACTGGCTCATTACGGGGGACTCGTTCGATGCTTGTGTTTCAATCAACGAAAAGAAGTGCAGTCTAGTCCCCAGCCAAGTAAAACAATTTCTGGGGGCAATAATTCAGACGGAAGGTCTCGTTTTCCCCTCCAGCGAGAGGGTTCAGAACATGCTCTGATTCCTCAATGTGTAGCCAGTCGAGAGGGGACGGTACGCAAAGCCATGTGGTTGCTAGGGATGATGGTGTCATGTATATACTTTATTTCCCACGCGCGGCTGCGCATGTGTCCCATGCAAGAGTGGCTCAACAGCCAGTGGTGTCAGGCCAGCGGACAATGGGAAGATCTGGTAGTTGTCTCGCCAGCCCTCGTTCTCTCTCTGCAGAGGTGGTCGAGAAAAAACCTCCTGAAGGGAAAAACCTTCACCACCCCTGCAGTGGAAGCCACTCGCGACACTCATTTCTCACAGGGTGGGGGGCTCACCTGCTTCAGCAGACAGCACACGGAGTGTGGTCCCCTCAAGTAGCGTCCAATCATATAAACTTACTGGAGCTATTGGCAGTGTTCAAAGCATTGAAAGCCTTTCAGGTACAACTGCAAGGGAAGACGGTGCTGATCTTAACTGACAGCACTACAGCAATGTATTACCTGAACAAACCGGGGGGGCCACTCGCTTTCCAGGGCTATCCAAGCTGTCCCAAAACATTTGGATATGGGCTCTCAAACACAAGATGTTTATGTTGTCCCAACATGTTCCAGGGGAACTCTATCTTCTAGCAGATGTACTCAGCGCAGTTTTTCCTCTGCCAGCAGAATACGAATGGCGACTGCACTAAGACCTTATATCCAGCGTCTTCGCAGAATGGGTGTTCCCAGTGATCGACCTGTTCGCTACTCGGGAGAACACCCAATGCAAGACTACGCCTCCAGGTACCCCCAGAACCGGTCCAAGGGGAACGGTCTCTGGCTAACTTGGTCGGGAAAATGTGTCTACGTCTGCCCCGACCCTCCCTTCGCAACAAGATAGTGCACAAGATGCACCAGGAGGGGGGGCCGGGCTAACTGCCATGTGAAGAGGACGTGCTCTGGGTGGGCTCCGTTCGATGCGACCAACATAAGCTGTTTTTCTATATAATTTGTGAACCCCTGAAGCCCGCGAACCTCCCCATCGAACGCTGATACCTTCCAGCACCCGCAGGCTGTTTTTCCGCGCCCGAGAGTGACCTGCTGGGACTGAACGGCTGCACGAAAAGGCACTACGGATCCGAGCCAAAATGGCGGCTCCCTCACACTAAGCTACGCGGCAGCCCATACACCAGAGCTGCACCCGGACCGCAGCGCCGAGCCGGCTGAGCCGATCGGACACCCTTGGACCCAACAGTACCTGCGGTCCTGCCCGACCTGAGCGGGGAGCCAGCGGAGGACACACGCGACTGGGTGCACGGCCGAGAGGAGGTGCCCTTCTGCCGCGAACAGAGCCCTCGGAGCTGCTGCCGGGAGGAGCCGCGGAGGCCCCAGGCGCTGCAATGCCCGCGGGGTGAGCGGGGGAGACAGGCCCTACAACAGCACGAGTGTCACATGCCGTGCCTGCGCCCCCCCCCCACCCTGCTGGACCTGGGCCAAATAGCCGGCTCCTCCACACCAACCTACGCGGCAGCTGGAGCTCTGGGACTGCACCTGGACCGCAGCGCCGAGCAAGCCGACCTGATCGGACGCCCACGCGCATACACAGAGGCCCAACAATACCTGCTGTCCTGTCCGATCAGAGCGGGGTGCCTGCGGAGACCACACGCGGCTGGATGCGCAGAAGGGAGGCAGAGCTGCCAAGACACTGCACAGCCCGCCACGAGCGAAGCCCCCGGAGCAGCGACAGAAACGAAGAGCGGAGAGCCCGGGCGTCGCTAAGCCCACGAGGTGAGCGGGGGGGAAAGCCCATTAATAGCAGGTTCACCGGAGGGTGCCGCTAGTGCTGTGCCTGCAATTCCCCCCCCAAGCCCACCATATTCACTGGGACCTCCAAGGAGGGCGCAACACGCGTACTATCCCCCGAACATACTGCATACCCAGAACCCTGAGCGGCAGCCCCGGATGTCTCGGCCTGGCGCTTGCGCATAAGCGGTCCTGCCTGCGGGCCCGGTATCGGTCCGGACACAAGTGAGGCGACCTACCTCAAAGCACAGAGGGCCTACTGGGCGCATCTCAGGCCTATACCAAGGACCCGTCCTGCAGGTCCACCATCGGACCAGATACTGGTGAGGCGACCTACCTCGAGGCACTGAGGGCCCACGAGCCAATACCACGGATCTCCCCTGAGCTCCCTACACGACCACGCTTACTGGATAAGCTGCTCTAGGAAGCCCAACCATTAACGCCCGCATTGGAGATCATACGGCTACTCAGCCTCGCCACACTCTGGTCACCCCAAGTCCATGCTAGAGACGACAGAGAGCCAACAGACTAACCAATATGACCACTAAAGGGACCAGGTCCAAACAGCGCCAAACCACTATTGATACCTTCACGGCTGGGGGACCCATAGTTTCCGAAACCATTAACGGCACAATCACAGAAGTACAGCCTGACCCCCCCGGGAACGGCTACTGAACCTAGCAACACCCATATCCTCGAAGCCATTAAACTGTTCCAGAATACTATGGAGCACAAAATTGACGCGGTGGCCATAGACCTGGGCCTCCTAGGCCAGGACGTCCGCTCCTTGGCCAACAGGACTGATACACTAGAGGCCCAGGTTCGCGAAAACACTGAAGCCAAAGCGGCGCTCCTCAAAGATGTTGATGAGCTACAGCAAAGAGTGAAGAACTTGGAGGACAGGGCCGAGGAGGCAGAGGGGCGGGCGCGCCGGAACAACATACACCTCCTGGGCCTGCCAGAGGGCATTGAGGGATCCGACCCCACGAACTACATGGAGAACCTCCTACTACAGGAGATTGGCGCTGAGAAACTTTCCCAAGGCTTCACGATTGAGAGGGCCCATCGATCCCTCACTAAAAGACCTCCCCCTGGCACCCCGCCCAGACCAATGATGGCGAAAGTTCTTAATTGTAGGGACCGGGAGACCATCCTAGCCTACTCACGGTCCGACGGCCAGATCCTTAAAGACTCTGCCAAAATATCCATCTACCCCGACTACACCTTCCAGGTCCAATTGAAGAGGGCACAATTCATACATACCAAAGCCAGATTGAAGGCTGCCGGACTGCGCTACATGCTCCTATATCCCTCCAGATTAAAAGTAATACGTAACAACAAAGCCCACCTATTCGACACTCCAACGGAAGCCCGGGACTGGATGGACAGGGAACAGATCCCTGACATTGAAGTAAAGGGACGACAACCGCGCTGAGCCACACCATGATGGCAACATTCAGGTCCAATGACCCTCAAGGGCCCTTCCACGCAAATGCTAAGCTCGACACAGCTGGACTGATTCTTCACGGTGAGGCACCAGAGACGAACATTCTTCTACCCCCGGAAGTTTCCTTTTTTGGGTATACACATACCCGCCCGTAGGGCACCAGGCGACCTATGTACGGTCTAACGGAGCGGAAACGGGACAGTCACAACGAGGGAGACCTCGCTCGACCTGTTTTAAGTTTGGGGCGTTTAAAGTTATGGGGGGGGAGGGGAAACGGGAGTTGGCACGAATGTTAGGTGCCGGAAAGGGGAAACACCAAGACCACCAACGTCCACTACACACAGCACGAAGACAACACGGCCCCTATGCTTGGAGACTTCAAAACTATTGAGAAGAGGGATAGGGGGTGGTGGCATTAAAGTCGGGTACTTCTACCAAAAAGCACCAAGACCACTGAAATACTCTACACGCCTCTTGCCACTAACAAGGCCCCTAGCCAGACCCAAAACGGACGCTATATCTCCGGATACCCATGGCTGACACGATACAAATCATGACGTGGAACGTCGGAGGCATGAATAGCTATGTGAAACAACGTCGCATCCAAGCATATTTGAAAAGATGCAAAGCCGGGATTGCCATGCTCCAAGAAACGCACCTAACTGCAGATAAATTGAAGGCATTGGCCAAGACTTGGCGAGGGACCGTGATAGGATCCTCCTACTCATCTTATGCCAGAGGAGTCTTGATTTGGGTTGACCCAACCATCCCCTTCAGACTAATAAGCACAAAAACGGATGACGAGGGTAGGATGGCACTGGCGTGCGGCACCATTGAAGGCAGAGAGATATGCCTAATTAGCACCTACGCGCCCAACCATGACGCTACTGCTTTCTTCCATTCCCTGTACTCACGACTCAGCCCTTACGGGGACCGCGTCATGATCTGGGGAGGCGATCACAATTGCACTCTAGACCCCCTAAAGGATAGATCGGATAATAAACCTACCCGCCCATCCCCCCCCCCGGCCAAAATTTTGTCCAAACTGACTCGCCAGCTGTTATTCCGAGACTTGTGGAGAGAACTACACCCAGAACAACGTGTATTTTCCTTTTACTCCCCACCCCATGCTGTCCATACTAGGCTGGATTATTTGTTTGTAAGTCAAGAACAAGCTATGTTTGGTGACGCCCTTTACCTGCCCAGGGTGCTGTCTGACCACTCCCCGCTGTTGGTCACCTGGGAAGTATTCCCGCCTAGACCCCCGGTCCCTACCTGGAGGCTTAGAGCCGAAGCCCTTCACGTTACGGCTTTCCGGGAACACATAAGTGACAGTACTGGGGATTACTGGGAAAGAAATTTGAATAGCGTCAAATATATAGGCACTGCATGGGAGGCATACAAGGTAGTCATGAGGGGGGAAATGATTGCGTCCATAGGCTGAGCCCAGAGATCCATCATATCCTCTCTAGAACGCTCGGAGGGGGAGCTGGGTGAATTGGAAAGCAGGGCTGACTCAACCCCAGAACTCCTACATAAAATAACCAACCTAAAGCAAACCTGTTTAGCACACTGGGAATCCCTAGGGAAATTGAGTTACGCTAAACACACTGAAAGGACCCACGCCCTGGGAGACAAACCCGGGAAACTCCTAGCCTGGCTGTATAAAAGAGAGATCCCCCGTACACCCATTTGCCAAATTCTTAAGCCGGATGGCACCACCGCACATACCCAAAAAGAAATCAACTCAGTCTTTTCAGATTTTTATCACAACCTGTACTCCGAGACCCCGCCTGTAGTTGATACCAGTATTGAGGATGTCTTGGACATCATTGAGCTGCCTAAACTGGACTCGCAGATGGCCGAAACACTAGACGAGCCCATCACTCCCGATGAAGTAAAGGTAATCATTAGATCCCTTCCATCTGGAAAAGCCCCAGGTACCGATGGCCTCCCTGGGGAGTTTTACAAGACTTACGAGGAGACTCTAGCCCCTCTGCTGGCCCAGGTGTTTAATGAAGCTTATGAGCGTGGCACCCTCCCTGACACCATGAGGGAAGCCATAATCATCCCCCTCCTCAAGCCTGGCAAAGATGGAACGGACTGCGGTTCCTACAGGCCCCTATCCATGCTAAACGTTGATAGCAAGATCCTAACCTCCCTCCTAGCGAACAGATTGCGTAGGGTAATACCACATTTAATCCATCAGGACCAAACAGGCTATGTGCCCGGGCACTCCATAACCGAGAACCTGCGGAGGTTGCACCACGTTATATACAGCACGGAACTGAGGCCTCAGAAATACGCGGTCGCGTCATTAGACGTCACCAAAGCCTTCGACTCAGTGCGATGGGAGGGCTATATGCCACCATGGTAAAAATGGGGATAGGACCAGTTTTTTTAAATGGACCAAATTGGTTTACACCAACCCAACCGCCAGGGTGCGAACCAACAAGACATACTCTGATACGTGGTCCCTCCACAGGGGCACCCACCAGGGATGCCCACTGTCCCCGATGCTATATATCATCGCCACCGAACCCGTGGCCGCATACCTTAGACAGGAATATGGAGATGGGGGCATTGAGATTGACTGGGTAACCCACCTTGTCTCCATGTACGCTGACAATACATTGTTATACTTACACAATCCCGAACACCTCTTGCCCTACATTCTAGAAACCCTATAAGGTTTCTACAATCACACGGGAATCCGGATTAACAAAGACAAGTCCTGCCTCTACCCGCTAGCTGCACTATACAGGGAAGACTTCAGATCCCTGCCCCTCTTAGATCTTCAATGGCAGGTGACCTCCTTTAGATACCTGGGAATCGCTATACACCGAAACCCATACATGGAGCACATCCTCAATACGGTTAGAGCTAAAGATACACTGGCAAAATCCATGTATTTCTGGGGAAAGCTTCCGCTCTCTATGGTCGGCCGGGAGGGCGGGTCTCCTCAAGATGGTAGCACTTCCCCGCCTATTACACAATTTTACCAACGTCCCCTTCAACACCCCCCCCCCCCCCCCCCCCCTCCTTCTTTAGAGACATTAATAAGTTATGCAGGCGGTTCCTCTGGCAGGGAGGCAGGCACAGGGTGGCGCTGGAGATACTTCAAAGACCCTATGAGAGGGGAGGATTGAAAGTCCCCAACTTCGAACTGTACTACCTTGCAAGCCAGCTAAGACACGTGATGCGATGGATGGCCGACGAGATCACTACAGACACCAGACTTCTCCAACCAGCTCTGACCGGCCTCTTACTGAGAGACCTACTCTGGGTCCAGGAGGGAGCCCTAAGGCACTACCCATACCTAGCCAAGCTTGGAACCCAGCTCTGGAAAAGGGCTTGCAGATCAGTGGGGTCCGTAGATCCATATTCCCCACAAATCCCCATAGCGGCACTCATGGCCCATCGCCCATGGGGCCAACTGGAAACGCGTGCACAATGGGAACCCTGCGGTGTGGCTACCCTAGGAGACCTGGTTCAGGACCAAGAAATCCTAACATTCTCCGACCTCAGTGAGACCACGGAGCTACCAGCAGGCCAATTCCTACTCCACAGAGCAGTAATGCAGGCTATGAAGGACAGATGGCCTGTGGCTGCCATCCTAGCAACGGACAACAAGGTCATAGAAACAATGTTAAACACTGCCGAAGGAGGCCATGAAACCTCGCGGCTCTATGAAGCCTTAATGTTAGGCACGACCAGGAATGAGCTCAGAAGCAGAGGAACGTGGGAAAATGAACTAGGCCTAGAATTTGAGGACAAAGAATGGGAAAAGGTAACTCTCTACCACAAGAAAATCTCCAGAAACGCCCGCTTACAACTCATCCAACTATACATCACCAACAGGGCTTACCTAACTCCGGAAACAATATCGAGTTTCAGGGGCGCTGCAATCCAGCTATGCCCCAAATGCAACGAGCCGAGGGCGGGAATGACTCACGTTTTCTGGGGTTGCCCAATGATACGCACCTTTTGGACACAGGTGCGGGGAAGGGTGGCAAAAGCAGACATTGAACTGGAAGTGCACGACCCTGCGGCCTGTATCTTGGGCAGATACAGCCGTAACCACAAAAACAAGCCTCTAAACAGACTCAGACTTAATTTATATCACTGTGAAAAGACGCATAGCCATGGGTTGGAAGAGCCCCAGAGGCCCGATCGAAGCTCAGTGGTGGGGTGACCTTACGAAGTGGATAGCTGCCGAGACTGGAGCATGGGAAACCGCAATCCACGAACAGAGGCTGGACTCCAGTGAGGCATTACACCGCTGAGTGTCGCTGACTGTACCATTACCCCACCCTAGAGCGGCGGACGACTCCTCAGAGGGATCGGTCGGCCCTGGCCATTAAACCGGCTTGATAT
Source organism: Ambystoma mexicanum (assembly GCF_040938575.1). Lineage (NCBI taxonomy): Eukaryota > Metazoa > Chordata > Amphibia > Caudata > Ambystomatidae > Ambystoma > Ambystoma mexicanum. Next base: position 738,920,131 of record NC_090926.1, read on the forward strand.
TGGACGGTTAAGTTGACCGTGGTCTTGGGGGAAGAGGGGGGGTGGAAAGGGGGAAATTGTGGACGTGTATTACATATGCAGTATATGATAAAGTTTATGGTCTGTTAATCTGTTGAAAACCAATAAAGAAAGTTAAAAAAAAAAAGATGCACCAGGAACCAGTTACCATGATACTAGTGGCCCCCATGTGGGCCCGCCAACCCTTGTTCGCTCACCTGATGGAAATGTCCCTCTCCCCACCAGTCAAGCTGCCCTGCCCATACAACATGTCTCAGGATAGGGGGTAAACCCTACATCCGTGCCCCCAAACCCTGAACTTAGCAGCCTGGCTCCTGAGATCATAGAGTTTGGACACCTGCAACTCCCTCAGAGGTGCATGGACATGCTCGGGGAAGCGAGGAAACCTAATACACGTTATTGCTATGCTAGCAAGTGGAAACATTTGTCATCTGGTGCAATTCCAAGGGTGTCAATCCTATCGATTGCTCACCCTCACACATTGTGTTGTATCTAACCCACCTGTTGGACTCTGGGTTAGTCTTTAATTCCCTAAAGGTTCATCTGGCTGCTTTGTCAGCCTACACCACATCGCAGCAAAAGGTATTGTGGTGGAAGCCTTTATGGAAGGATTTATCCTCCCATCTCACCCAGCTCCTGGGTGGGATCTGAATGTGGTTTTAACCAGGCTCATGGGAGCTCCCTTTGAGCCTATACATAAAGCAAGTCTGAAAGACCTGACTTATAAGACAGCCTTCCTAGTGGCTATCACTTCTATCCGAAGGGTTAGCGAACTAGTCTTTCTGTTTTAGACCCCTTTGTTACAGTCCACAAAGATAAGGTAGTTCTGCGCACACATCCCAGGTTTGCGCCTAAATATATTTCAAAGTTCCATGTGAACCAGTCAATCTAACTACCCACTTTCTTCCAGAACCCTACTAACATGACCGAAAGAAGCTTTCACACACTAGACGTGCGCAGGGCAGTCATGTTTTACCTTGAGAAAACTAAACCACTAGGAGACTAAACGTTTCTTCGTTTCAGTGGCAGCTGGTAGAGAAGGGGATCCTGTCTCTAAATCAGCCATCTCAAGGTGGATTGTCAAATGCATCACTTTCTCTCTTGCGAAGAGAGAACTGCCCTTCAAGCCTAGAGCACATTCTACTCGAGGCACTGGGGCATCCATAGCATTCATTGCAAATGTTCCTCTTGAGTCCATTTGCAAAGCAGCAACCTGGAGTTCTGTACACACCTTTACAAAACACTATTGCCTAGACACTCATTCTAGGTCTGATTCTCAGGTGGGACAAGCAGTACTAAGACATCTTTTCTCTACTGTTCCTCCAACTACGGGTACTGCTCGCTAGTCTATGCACAGCATGTGATTCTAACCAGATTAAAAAGCATCAGAAGACATGCATTACTTACCGTAATAGCATTTCTGATGATTGTATCTGCTTGGATTCACATGCGCCCTCCCTACCGCCCCGCGCGGGGTGGAAGGAACATAGACTTCTTACTTTCTCTCTTTATGTACTCACTCACTATAGTCTTGGGCTCCCTCATGGCAGAAAAAATACAATCGGAGGGACCTCGGTGCGTGAGGGATTTTGGGTACTACACACGTCACGATAGGATAGTGTTACAGACATGCCTATTCCGACGTCCCCTTTCGGTCCCCGAAAGAGTAGATGCAATTCTCCGCCGTTACCACTGGATGTCGGACCATATGCACAGCATGTGAATATAAGCATATACAATCATCAAATGCTATTACGGTAAGTAATGCATGTCGTATTCAGTATACTAACCATGCGCCCTTTTTTTTTTTTTTTTTTTAGATCTGCGAACACTTTTTTAAAACCACAAAAAAGTTCTGCATGGTCACTATGCAGGAAGTAATTCCCATGCTAGCACAGGGGGATTACATGGCAACACTGGACATGAAAGATGCATACTTTCATATTTCAATGTTGCCCGCGCACAGAAAATACCTCAGATTTTTGATACAAGACAAGCATTATCAGTTCAAGGTGCTACCCTTCAGCATGGCATCTGCACCAAGAGTATTTACGAAGGTACTAGCAGTGGCAGCAGCACTCCTGTGCAGGTAATCCATTACAGTTTATCCTTGCCTCCTAAATATAGTATTCACCAGATTGCCTGGCAGAACTGACAGACCCTCTCTGGGGTCCTGCAGAAAAAAAGCCCCATCATGGGGTACTGGATCCTCCAGTATAGGTAAAGGGGAACCCATATCTGGGTCCCTTGGCAAGGGTATTAGATCCTCGTGTCTGGCTCTTAGCCTGTATCTAATCCTCCAGGCCATAGGATCCTGTGATTGCATGAACCAAGATCCTTTCATCGTCCCAGCCCTAAGGTTGCCAGGGATAGGGAAACAATTGCATTGGGTCTGGTGCTCCAGGCATTTCTCTTTAAGGGTAGGAGGTATTTGACCCAGAAAACCCTCCCGCCCGTCCGCCCAATGTGTTCTCCAATGCTTGGGATAGGGACTGCTTTGATAAAATATTACAAAAATACCCCTGCCATACCAGTTTCTACTGTCAGATCCGTCGCTTCCCCCTCTGTAAAAATGTAAGTTCCACTTGGGCAACCACCCCTCCCTTCCTGAGCCATGTAAACACACACGAGAGCCACAAAGGAAACCACACCAGGAACAGCTCACAAAAAGCCACTGCTGCCGACACGGAGCGCCACACACATTGATTGGATTCATAAATGTGGGTGCAACGGCTTGGAAGGCTGGGAATGTGAGTATAATACCACACAGCTGGGTCTCTTACTAACACTTCTGCCCCGTTTGCACCTGGCAACTTTTGCCTCCTACACAGACACTTGCAGTACGGAATACTGAGCTGCCACAACCCAGAGCGGTACCCATGTTGCAACAATAGTTCACCTACGTACCCCTGAAGGAAAGTTTATGAATAAAATGTATACGAGCTGTGGCTCAGCCTCTTAAAGCAAAGCAATGACTAGAACACAAGCAATACATGCATGAGGATTACTTATTTGACATCCATTCTGCTGCTGGCGCAGTAAGAAAAGATGGACTGAAACGGACTAAGACTGTAAGAGGGGGAGATAAAGTAGCAAGGGGTGCGATGGTCTCTGTAGTTGTAATTTTGTTATGTTTACTGCTGTGTAGAGAATTAGAGTGAAGATGCATGATAGGAAGCCATATTGCCATGCCTTGGAATGTTTCTCCACTGTCTTCCCATTTGGCACTGCAATATCCAGGTAGGAGTATCAGCACTCTTATTTCATAATGTTGAAGCCAAAATATACCAGATTCAACATTGATCAATGCGCACTATAAAAAATAAAATACCATCACAAAATATACATTTAACATATTATAAGTAAATATATAAATGCAACCCTGTTGTGTGTTTTAGCAGTGTGAAACTCTTGTGGATTGCCCGCAGTCTATTTACCCTTTCAACTGCCTTAAAAACCTACACCGGCACGGAGCATGTGGTGTGCGCTGTTTAATTTTTTCATTGAACGTGCTGCAGGACAGTAGGCTGTCCATCTTCAGCATGAGGCTCGTACAGTGAGTGACATACTTTTTCAAAACACTTGTAATTACTTTGGGTGGGGTGGCGTGCTCAGTATTGGATAAGATCTTCTACAACCGCTAACAGCCCTGGGAGAGAAAAATAGCGCGGGGAACTGCGGGCTCTGATCCTTTAACACTCCATGTGGAAAGGCAAACTTCTTTTGACTTTAATTCAGCAGCCTTAAAGAAATTACATTGAACGCTCACTCGCTTGCTTCAGCAAATCACTATCAAGGGTGAAAAGAATAAATTAACTGAGGGGTTTCTTCTCCCCAAAATAGTGCATGATTGAATTTAGATCCCAGTACCAACAAAGGTGTGGTGAAGTCTTTGTAAAGATAACGGAGTGGAAAGCCTTCGCTCCCCGCACCCTGCTATTATCAGTTAGTGGTCTCTGGTACCTGTGATCGCCAGATGACAGCACACACGGGATTGAGGAGTCGGGGGAGCCCCAGAGCATGCAGAGCAACAAGAGCATGTTTTTTGGGGTGGGTGCAGCCTCGCAAAAATGGAAGACCAATCTGAGGAGCTGCATGTCTCATCAAGAGTATGCGATTATGGAGGATATTGCATCGAGCTTGGTGGGATGATGTTTACAGCAGGAACAACCACGAATGAATGTATTTCACAAAAAGAAAGCAGAATTTACCCAAGATCTCTTGGTTCTGCCCATTGTTGACGAAAACCACCCAATGAACACCAAAAACTCCCCAAGAACACCAAAACCTCCCCAATGGGTTCTATAATAAGATGCCAAATGATTACCAATTTTATTTTTATTTATTTTGAATTTATATCCAGTACGGAAGCCAGACCTGTGGTCAGGTCGAAAGCAATGGCCTAAATCAAACATTTGAGGGGATTGGGTCCTCCGACGTATTCCATATCTATGACAGGTAATGTCCACAGCTGTACTGCTTTGGAAAATTTTCGGTGTCTGCGTCCTGCGTCGATGCGCCGTCCCCGAGGATCTCCTCCGATGGCTGACGTCACCTAATGTGATAAGTAGGACCCACGACGCCCATCGCCTCAGTTCCGTTTTCTCCGCGAACGTGTTCGCTTCGTGAATCTCGGTACGCCTCGACTCTTTAGAGTTTGTTGTATTCTTCTCGGTTCTTTGAACCTGTTCAGTTTTTGTGAAAACCTGTTCGTGACGATGTCTATCTCGTCTTCAACCTTGCGCCCGGGCTTCAAGAAATGCGGGGACTGTGGGTCCAAGATGTCGGTAACGGACTCGCACGACGCCTGCCTCTGGTGCCTCGGGGAGGCCCACGACACGGACGACTGTGTCGACTGCCAGTCGCTCGCGGCCAAGGCCTTGCGGGAGCGCAAGAAGTTGTCAGTAGGTAGGGTGTCTAATCCCAGGAAGTCTAGGTCTGCGGGGTCGTCGGAGGTCCAGTGGGTCTTCTTCAGGAGTCGGTCTCCCCACTCCTCTGCCTCGTCGAGGCATTCCAAGAATTGCCGGCATCGGTCGCCTTCGCCGTCCTCTTCCGAGGACTCCGCCCGTCGGCTGGTCGCTTATCCCACCATGCAAGCGACACCGGAGGAATGGGCTTCCTTCGGGAAGATGTTGGCGATTCTTGAATCGCAGGGCACCGGTCCGTCCGCGCATCCGAGTGGGGTCGGTCGTGATCGGTCGAGACGCTGCTCGCAAGCCTTCGGGCTCGGGTGGTCGGCACGGTTTGCGGGAGAGGTCCTGCTCGGACAAGGGTAACTGTCTCGCCATGCCCGTTCTAGGTCCCGGTCCACGGCGCGCTTGAAACCGCGTGATCCTGTGCCATCTTCGAGGAAGACGTCGACGCCTGTGGCGCCGATGTCGACGGCCTCTCTCGAGGCTCCACCTCCGAGGGGGTCATCGACGCTGTCGGCACCTAGGTCGTCTAAGGACACGCTCGGAGCTCTGGCTTCGAGGCCTGTGTCGACGCCGCCTATGCTGGAGGCGCTGCGGCTAATGTCGACGCCGATTCGCTAGACGCTGGTGCCGACTCGTTCAGCGCCCTCGCCGCCTTTCGAGGCGGTGGTGACGGAGGGGCCCCGTGGCACAGGGGTAGCCCCTAGAAAGGCTCTGGCTAAGGTCAGGCATAGCTTTGGTCCCCAGGTGTCTTCCTCTCACCGCCTGGAGTACATTTCAGAAGATGAGGGCTCTGATGGCTTGGTTCCGGTTACGGTGCCAGATGAGCTTCTCTCGGGCCAAAGACAATTTGATGACCTGAGGCAGTCACTGCATGATGCCAGTGGACTGGACACCTCTCTGGAGGTGGAGTTTTGTAGGCCTGAGCCTGGCACTCAAGCCGATTCTTCGTACTGGCGCCTGATGTCTCGGGTCACCGAGTACTTGGGATGGTCGGCTCCCCCAGGGTAGTTTGTTCAGGATGATCTCACGGACATCCTCGATCTTGGTCCCCCCACTAACCCGGTACTGCCGTTTCATATGGCTCTGCAGAGAAGGGTGGCGGCGGCTTGGACTGCTCTGGAGAGTCTCCCGGCAGTGGGCAAGTCTTTGTTGTGAAAATAACATCCAGCCAGTAGCGACCCCTGCTACTTGTCCAGGCACCCCACTCCAGAGAGTTTGGTGGTGCAGGCGGTTACGGCCCCGGCAAAGCAGGCGTTGTATCCTACCATCCCTCCGGATAGGGACGACAAACGTTTTGATGGCTGGGCGAAGAAAGTGTTTTTATTCAGGGGGTATGACTCTTCAGGTGGCCAACTCCGTATGTGCCTTGTCTTGCTTCACACACTCTGTGGAACTGTGTTGCATTAGCGGCTGAACATATTCCCGAAGGGGGCGAACGGGATGGTTTCCTTGCTATGGTTCAGGATGGCAAGGATGCCATGTGTGAGGCCGTTCAGTCGGGTTTGGACATGGCAGATTGTGTCAGCCGGTCCATGGCGGCGAGCACTGTAATACGCAGGTTTGCGTGGTTGTGGAAGTCGGGGTTCGCTCCTGATGTGCCGTCCCGGCTCCTCAACATGCCCTTTGACGGTAAACATCTTTTTGGCAGCAATGCTGACGAGAGCCTTGAGAGGTTGCAGACCTCCAAAGCTGCAGCAAAGTCGTTGGGTGCTGCAGTTCGACAACCTCTGCCTTTTCGTCCTAGGGGACAACAATGGAGGGGAGGTTCCTTTCGCTATTACTCGTCCTTCAGTAAAGCGAGAGGAGCTGTCAAAGAAGCCACCGTAAGAGTGCCAGAGGTGGAAAACAGGGTACTCGAGGTGCCAAGGCCGCTTGGGCAGTTGCCTCTTTGTCCTCAGTCAATGCCGCAGCCGCTACCACTCAGTCATGAGGCCAGGTCCCATGGTTCGCCGGTTGGGGGGAGGGCTGGCGCAGCATCTTGTAGAGTGGCGTGCCATTACTTCAGATGTGTGGGTTCTGGAGATCATAACCCACGGCTACTGTCTTCCCTTTCGGCAGAGGCCTCGGGACAATCCACCCGGCAACCTCTTTGAAGAGTCCGGATCCGCTCCTTGCGCAGGAAATTCAAGCCCTGCTGGAGAAAGGCGCCATAGAACTGGCGCCTGTAGCGGAGAGGAACAAGGGATGGTATTCCCCTTATTTTTTTATTTCGAAGAAAGACTGGGGATTGAGACCCATCATGGACTTGCGTGGTTTGAACAAACTCCTCAGGAAGGACAAGTTCAAGATGGTTACTCTCTCAATGGTTCTGTCATGGTTCTGTCTTTTTTGCTTTCCTTGGCCCACAGTGGCTTGCAAGTGGGGACCATTAAATGTTACCTGGCGGTACTGTCCATATTTAAGCGCTCGTCTGAAGAATGTTTCTATTTTAAGATTCCTTTAATTTCTCAGTTTTTGAAAAGGCTCACTAATGTGTTCCCTCCGTCACCTTTTCTGGTGCCCAGTTGGGATTTGAACCTTGTTCTTTTTCTTATGGGTGCTCCGTTTGAGCCTTTGCATTCTTGCCCTTTGAGACTGTTAACTCTGAAAACAGTGTTTTTGGTTGTGGTTACTTCTGCTCGCAGAGTGAGTGAGTTACAGGCACTTTCAGTTCCCTTCACTGTGTTTCATAAGGACAGAGTTGTCCTTCGAGCTCGTCCTTCCTTTCTTCCGAAGGTGGTTTCGGAATTTCATTTGGGCCAGAAGGTTGTTCTTCCGGCGTTCTATCCTCCTCCACATCCTGGTAAGGAAGAGGAGAGGCTCCATAGGCTTGATCCTAGGAGAGCGTTGAGCTTTTATATTTTGCGCATGTCCCGGGTCAGAGTGGACGATCAAATTTTCATTGGTTACGCTGGAAAGCGTTTGGGACAAGCTGTGACGAAGCAGACTTTGTCTCGGATTATTTTAGCTATCTCCGAGTGTTACCGCTTGGCGGGTAAGGACCCTCCGGCTGGCTTGCGGGCCCATTCTACCAGGGGAGTGGCTGCGTCTACTGCCTTGCAGAGGGGTGTTCCTATTCGTCACATCTGTGATGCAGCCACCTGGGCTTCAGTACATACTTTTGTACGTCACTACTCCCTCGATTCCATCCGAGGGCAGGATCTGGCCTTTGGCAAGGCAGTCCTTTATTCCGCAATTTGATTGGGCATGCTAAATGTGTGTTCTAAATTCTTTTCCCACCTCCTTGCTTGGTACTGCTTTGGGAGTCTGTCATAGATATGGAATACGTCGGAAGACCCAATCCCCAAGTTACTTTCTTACCTGGTAACGTTCTTTCGATGGGATGGTCCAACAACGTATTCCATATCGCTCCCTCCCTACCTTCCCCGCTGAAGAATTTCTTATGCGATTGCAGCTTGCGTACCGCAATGCCTTGTGTGTCTGACTGGCAGAAGACTGGTGTCACACGTTGTGGGGAAAAAAACTACAACTGAGGCTATGGGCGTCGTGCGCCCTACTTATCACATCGGTTGACTTCGGCGGTCGGAGGAGGTCCTCGGGGACAGCGCATCGACGTCGACGCAGGACCCAGACGCCGAAAATGTTCCAAAGCAGCACAGCTGTGGACATTACCTGTCATGGATATGGAATACGTCGTCGGACCATCCCATCGAAAGAACGTTACCAGGTAAGAGAGTAACTTATTCTTCTCATGTAAATAAATTAAGTCAATGATGCGTAAAATGCCTCCAGTGCCTGTGTTAGAGTGCGATAAGATAAGTGTGTTGCAGGAATTACGCAATGCCACAGTGTTTGGTTCTCCCACAGACCTGACAAACATATTGGATAAGTCCCCAAGTAACCAACTTCTGCAGGGGACAGAATCCAAAGTTGAACAATACATTGCTTTTAAGTAGATGAACGAATCTGATTCTTCGCCTATTTCGGCTTTAAATATGATACGAAGTTCATTTGTGGCCCTATATGATAATAAAAGGTAGCTCTAATTATTTGGCTGCTATTGCACGAAAACTGGACATTATGGGAGAATCTGTGCCTGGTACTGGCAATAACGTCAATGCCTATGGGTCAGGTGCAACAATCTCAAGGACCCATCACAATTGAATCTTCAGAGGATGAAGCAAGACCCACGGGGAAAAAGCCCTGAGCAGTCACGAGGAGAATGTCAAAAAAATCAAGGCAAAAAGAAATTAAAGAACCAAAAGTGTTCAATGTGGAATAGGGCCTCCTGATGGAAATTCCTGCGTAACGTGCAGATTGAGGTCTTTTTTTTAATTTTTTTATTTATTTATTTTTTTAGGATCCAGGTGCAAAACCAAGCACAATAGAGTAATTACTTGGACGGGAAAGAACAGTTAATGGTGGCCATAGAAAGCCTGTTGAGACGGCATTCCCCAGAAGGCAAAAACCCTGTGGTGGTCGCCGCCACTCTAGCACAAGGCCACGTGACCAAAAGAGATGTGATTTTACGTCTTAGTTGGTGGCCGCATTCAGCACCAAGAACCCGTTACTGGACAATTGATTGGAAAGGCACCTGATCATCAAAGGGCCAATCAAACGATAGTACCACTCAGAGGGGCTGACATGGTGGGGGGTGTGCAAATGACCAAACCGACCCCCATGTCCGGTCATCCAACAGATGGAAATTGGAGGTGACCTGATTGTGGAGGCATTAGCAAGTATGGAAACAAGAGTTGAAGTAAAGCAAGATCAGAGGAAGACATGGCCAATCAGCAACATTTTTAAAAACCAAACCGAATATCTATCTGGATGAATTGCTGGGAAACTTTATTGGCCCGGGTAGGACAGAGGAATGGGGAGTAATGCCTGCAAAACAGGAAGATCCTGGAACGGAAACGTATGGTGAACGGTGAAAAAACTCCATCAGAATACCAAACGTCTCTACTCTAGGGTATACAGTGCCCCAAACCTTCATGGAAGGCTCTCTTGTACCACCACACAAAGGCCCGTATGGCCTTGGAGACTTGAGCGATAACACACATCATAGGAGGACCCCACCGGCAGATTAAGTGGAACGAAGAAAGGAGAATAAAAACTGTTTCCCCAGCATGGGGTCTGGCATGGATTCACATGCTCATGAATATTTCCCGTCGGGCTGGGAATTCTCGGTAAAGAAAAAATCTATCATTTTCGTTTCTGATCTTTCTTAGTAGTAACCAATCACTGGTCTCTGGGTCATACTGCCCCCAGCCAATGACTGCCCTCTCCCTAATCCCCGCCCCTGGCAGCCATCCTCAGATTTTTACCGCACAATCAAGCGTTGGGAGTCCTCGTGCTATAGCTCTCGCTTTTACAGCGTTTTGCACTTTTTCAGAGATTTGTCATTTTTCGGTTTAATCGAGCCTCGAGCTCCACCGTTTCTACTTCCGATCAACGGGGACCCGTTTCGGATTTATCTACGGCCCTCAAGGGTGAGGTTTTCGTCGAGTTACGCTTCTTGGAGGATTCCAGAAGTTTGAGGCCTACCTCGTGGACGAGAAGAACATGGCCTAGGAGAAGGGAAGCTCGACTCCCGGCAAACTGTTCAGGATTTGCCCTGGATGCAACCTACAAAATGTGTTCAAGGAGGACGAGCATTCGGAATGTCTTTACTGCCTCCACGAGGACAAAACGCACGTGGAGAAGGACTGTGCGTTTTCCTTTAACATGTCGGACCGGACGATGAGGGATCGCCCGACCAGTCTCCAACTGGCTGGAAGGCAAGAGCCCAGCAGGTGAGAAGAAGTCAGAGCGGTCTTCTAAGTCCTGTGAGGGCGCCCCGGTGACGGGGGCCCAACAGAAGGCAAAGCACCGCAAGCCGTGGGCACCGGCAGCGCCGAACGGTCGGGCTCCTCGGCTGCCAGGCAGGGCACACCTTCACCGACGCCATCAACCGCGAGCTAACGCTCTGGGAAGAGAAAATCCGAGAACCCGGCTAAGCTTCTGGAGAGACCCCGGTCGATCTTGGAGGAACCGGCCGAGGGGGAGCGAGGCGGTGAAGGCCTTGATCCACACGGCTAAGGCCTCTATCGAGGGAGTCGCTGCGGCCCTGGCGAAGCCTGTGGAGGGTATCCCAGTGGACACGACCTCCGGGGGGGGGGGGGGGGGGGGGGGGTGGGTGGGTGTGTGGGGGTGGGTGGGTGGGGGGGGGGGGTTGGGAGGGGGGCCTAGAATTTCCCTGCCTCCACGGAGGGAATCATCTTTTAAGCCCATCGAGATGAGCCCTGTGAAGACCCCGGTGGGAAAAGAGGGGGTGGGGAGGTGGTGACTGTTACGGACACAGACTCAACTTCCGAGGAGGAACTGGGCGAGAATTCGTAAGAAGTCCAGCCCCATGGGAGGAATCCCAAGGAGGGGGATGACAAGCGAGGGTGGCAATGACGACGAGGTTCCCGTGGAGGAACCGTCGCTCTCGGCACGCCCGTTTCAACTCGAGCCTCAGGACAACTCGCAGCCATTTTGACAGCAATCCAGGCCTTATGCACAGAGATAAAGATGAGACTGCCCCTACCCCCGACGGATGACCCAGCTGTACCAGGTCCGTCGAGAAGCCCTCCGAACAAGAGGAAATTCATCCAGTGCCCCTTCAGCCCACACGGCCTTCTCAGCCTTTGTCGCCTTCCCCGATCCCGAGGGACGACACGGGAACGGACACATCCACGACGGGGACGGATGGCGGTGGTGACGACGGGACTGGCCTCCCGTCTCCGATTCATCGGGCGTTCCCGTCCGAGATTGGCTCCTTCCACGCCATGATTTTCAGGGCATCCGAGCTGTTTCAACTCTGCCCTGAGAAGGAAGGCTTCCTCTACCAATGGCGCGAGGCCAAAAGGAAGACGGTCCTCGCGGTTCCGTTGCTGGATGACATCTGGGACGAGGGACTTGCCCTCCTCAAGAACCCGTCCGCGACACCTGCCAAGAGGGACTGGTATGAGAAGTACTGGGTCCCCAAAGCCGCCCCGTTGTGCCTTAGGGCGCAGCCGACCCCGGATTTGGTTGTCTCAGCGGTGGCCAAGAAGAAAGCGGGGGGGGTTTGTAGGGGTGGAGGGCTTCGGCTTTATTCTCAACTTCCCCACCGGACGGCGAGGGAAAGAAGCTGGATGCCATGGGACGAGTCATCTCGTCAGCGACGACGATTAAGGCGGCCAACACCCTAGCGATTGTGGCCCGCTACGACAGGGAATTGTGGTACAAGATCGCCCCCCCCTGTTGGACTTCCTCCCAGACGACAAGAGGGCAGAGGCCCTGGCGATCCTACATGAGGGTGAGATGGCGTCGGACCACACCATAACTGGCCACGGACAGTGCCAACACCCATTTCTGCCAGTTGGGCAACAGCGTTTGCCTTTGACGGCAGGGGTGGCTCAAGGTGACGGATTTCCGCCAGGACGTGCAAGCCAAGGTTTTGGACATGCCCTTCGGGAACAATCTGTTTGGAAAGACTGTGGATGAGTCCCCGCAGGCCATCAAGACCGACACGGAGACGGCTCGGGTCTTGGGAGTTCTGCAGCAACGGCGGCCGCCCTTTCAGAACTCCAGAGACAAGCAAGGTGCCTCCAAAGGATTCGGCGGCGGCTGCTCGACCTACCGTCAGGCGGCCCGCTCCTTGTCGCAAGAAGCCTACAGGGGACGAGGAAAGTCTGGTGGATCTCAGTCGTCGCCAAGGAGGCAAGGCTGCTTCCAAGCAAGACTGAACCGGCTGTCGCGTCGGGGCCCCCACCGAAGCACCCCCGGTGTGAGGCCGTCTGACAAAGTTAGTCAGCATGTGGAAGTCCATCTCCACCGACCGTTGGGTGCTGGATGCCCTGGCCCACGGGCACTCTGGAATTTCTAAAGTGCCCCTAAATTCCTCCCGGCCAGGAAGGAAAACCACGTCCCTCAACTACTGTTAGAGGTAAGGGAGCGATGCTCAAGAGATCAATCGAGCTCGTCCCAAAGAGGCTCCGGGGATCCGGAGTATACTCAAGATACTTCCTCGTCAGAAAGAAGACAGCAAGTTGGCGTCCCATCCTGGACTTGCGTCGGCTAAACAAATACATCAAGGCACAGAAGTTCCAGATGGTCACCCTCCAGCACGTGCTGGGACAGCTGGAGGAAGGCGACTTCCTATTGTTGTTGGATTTGGAGGATGCGTAATTTCACATCCCCATCCTAAAAGGACACAAAGTTTCTCAGGTTCGTAGTCCAAGGGCGGCACTACCAGTTCAAGCCCCACCCATTCGGATTGAAGTTGGTGCCCAGGGTGTTCAAGTGCCTAGCATCAGTGGCGGCGCGGCTGCGCCTGCAGGGGATCCACGTCTACCCCTACCTGGACGACTGGCTCATCCGAACCGGCACAAGGCAACTCGCCGTAGAACACACGGACCTGGTATTCTCCATCAACTTCCCCAAATCCCACCTGGTTCCGTCGCAGGTCGCACGGTTTCTGGGAGCCAAGCTCGATACAGAAGCACAGTTGGCCTCGCCTTCGGAGGAAAGAACGCAGGCCATCCTGGGCAAGGTGCAGCGTCTGCTGGCCAGACGTGGCCAGAGTGAGGTCCATCAAGTCCTTTCTCGGGATGATGTCCTCTTGCATCTATCTGGTCCGCCTGTGCAGGCTTCGGATGCGGCCTCTGCAGGAGTTCCTCGACGCCCGTTGGACGCAAGCGACGAACAGCTTCAAGGACGAGATCTCGCTCAACGAAGCATTCCGCCATGCAATTCGTTGGTGGGGCACCTGTGTGCATCTCGCCGCGGACACGGACTTTCAGACTCCAGCATACCAGGTGATGGTGACGACAGATGCCTCCCTGGAGGGGTGGGAGTGCACACCAGAGATCTTCACGCGAGAGGCTGGTGGCTCCCGGAGGAGAGGCCTCTACACATCAACATACTGGAGCTCCGAGCAGTGTTCTGGGCCCTCAAGTCATTCCTCCCGTCCCTCCAAGGGCAAGGTGATGAGGATCTTCACCGACAACACCACCACGATGTTCTACATCCAGAAGCAGGGAGGAACCAGATCTCCAGCCCTGTCCAAGGAAGCCCAGGGTCTGTGGCACTGGGCCGTTGCCCAGGGGATGTTTCTGGTGCCTTCATCTAGCAGGGATAAAAACCATCGCCGACTCACTCAGCAGGGAGCTGCACTTGTGCTACGAGTGGGAACTACGCCAGGATCAAGTGGATCATCTCTTCCGGCGATGGGGCAAACCCCAAATCGACCTGTTCGAGACAAACTCAAAGTGCCAGAGGTTCACCAGCAGGTTCCCCCAGCCGAGGAGCATGGGCGATGCTTTCTCGTTCCCCTGGGATGGCCTGTTCCTGTAATCCGTTGCCGTTGCTGCTCAGGCTCATCAACCAACTCAAGAGGTCCTGGTGCAGGATGATCCTCGTCGCACCGAGGTGGCCGAGACAGATATGGTTCCCGGACCTTCTGGACTTGTTGGCGTTCCCGCCAAACTGTCGACCGACGCAGATCTTCTCTCCAGAGAAGGAGGCGCCATTCTTCATCTCGACCCAGTCACTGAACTTGTAGGCCTGGCTCCTGCAGCACTAGAGTTTGGAGGGTACGATATCCCGGCTGACTGCAGAGAGGTTCTTGCAAAGGCCAGGGCGTCCGCCACACTCGTGCTACGGTCACAAGTGGAAAAGGTTCTGTCAAGTGCCGTGCACAGAAGATTAACCCTCTATGGATTACAGCCCCTCAAGTGCTACCGAACTTGCTTTCACTGGCCAAAGCTGGACTAGCTCACAATTACCTCAAGATACATCTGGCAGCAATTTCCCGATACACCAGAACTGCAGGGCGATCGTCCCTGTGGTCTCATCGCCTGGTGAAGGAGTTTATGAAAGGACTGTTCCAATCGTTCCCTCTGGTGAAGGCACCAGTCCGGCGTGGGAGCTCAACGTGGTGCTGACCAGGCTCATGCGCCCGCCATTCAAGCCTTTGCATTCGGCTCTGTTGAAGTTCCTGTCGTGGAAGACCGCGTTCCTTGTGGCCATCACCTCTGCATGACGCGTGGGAGAGATTCAGGCCCTTTCCTGCAAGCCTCCATACTGGACTTTCCACAAGACGAGGGTGGTGCTGAGGACGCACCCCTCCTTCATGCCCAAGGTGCCGTCGTACTTCCATCTCAACGAGCCCTTGGTGTTACCAGTCTTTTTCCTGTCGCCTTTGTCGCCGGCCAAGAGGACTTTGCACTTGCTGGATGTAGCTAGAGCGCTGAAGTTCTACGTGGACCGAACAAAGTTTTCGGAAGACATCACAGCTGTTTGTGAACTTTGGACCTGTGAACCAAGGGAAGGCTCTCGAAGGCTTCCATTTCCAGATGGCTCTCCGGCTGCATCATGCACTGTCATTGTTTGGCAAACCGACAGTTGCCAGACCCTCGGGGCCCATTCGACCAGAGCGATCGCTGCCACCACAGCGTTCTTGTCTGGTGTGCCCCTGCTGGACATCTGCAGGGCTGCTACGTGGAGGTCGACTCACACCTTCACGAGATTCTACTGCGTCGACCGGGATTCCAGGGAGGAGTCCAGAGTCGGCCAGGCAGTTCTGCGCAACCTTTTCGCTTAAGGTGAGCCTGGTGAGGAGGTAAGAGATGCTTCATGTTGAGCCTTGCCACCTCCCGTGGTTGTGCATGTGTGTACTGCTATGTATTCTTATATTCATGAGCATGTGAATCCATGCCAGACCCATGCTGGAGAACAGTTACAGGTAAGTAACTTGTTCCTTTTGGAGGCCAAAGGGCCCCTATCAAGTTTTTTTTTTTAAAGTTTTTTTTTCCCTCTGAACTCAGGCATGTTACAGAGCGCCACAGGTTCAGCGCAGAGAAGTTGGCAATCAAGATCACTACCCTGCCGCTACATATCAGGAGAACCACAGTCATCGTGAACAACGTATTGAATCTATGCCATATATGCAGTCGGAGGACAAAAAAGTTCTCATGTCTTGCCATCTTCTGAGATTCCGTCACGAAGAACAATTTCCTCTCCAGACATCGAGAGGATTCATTTTCTGTGTTTGCAATCTAATGTAGGTTTCATTTATTTTCATTCATGCTTGGTCATGAGATTGGTATTAGCAGAAAGTTCTAAATTGAAAGCCATAGGATTTAAATTTGAAAGAGTGGTGGAATCGCAACCTCCTATGGGAGGGAGGAATATCAAAAATTTACTGAAGGAACTGGTAGAGATTAACTCGGGGAATTGTGGGGAATGGGTGAATAGGGGCCATCCAGATAGTGCTGAAAGTGTTTTGTGGGGTACATGGTCAATGCTGTGGGGCGAATGTCACCGCATCATCGCAAGTTAAATGGAATCGGAGAAATAAGTGACGAAACCAACGTGTTGGAGCCAACCGTATTGGGGATAAAACCTACTCTTGGAACTCAAGGTTTTGTACATTTGAAGGGAAATACTGAGGCATGGGAGCATCAGTTGGTTAACACGTGTATATTTCTACAAGTAACCTGGGTGACCGCATGGCCAGAGTTGGACAGTTGCGAGACATTCGGCCAGGCAGCAAAGGTTGGTGAGCTGGGTAGGCCCTCAGGTGGATTAATAATTGCAATCTGCACAGGTCAGCGACTGTCGGTAAATCCCCTACCCAATATGCCTTTTGGGATTCTGGGGGTAGAGTTAAAAAGCAAAAATCTACAAACAATGCTCTTAATGAACATATACTGGCACAGAGGGTGTTCGACATGGACATCTTTTTTAGTCACATTGAAGAGTGCATCATGTCCTGGAAGGGGGCAAACAAGAGTGGACTAGTAATGGTGGCAGGGATCTTAATGCAGTTTGTCCAGGTTCACTTCCATGGGAGGATACACGCAAAGTAACTCTTGTTTCTGTACCCCTCAACTTTAAGTCACTTGCAGGGCTAAATGGGTCGAATTCCATGATGTCGGTGAGCCGAAATACGATTAACCATGTAGAAGAAGTTTTGGGAAAACCAATGTACACATGGCAAAGAGGAAACAGTAATTCAGTACTTGACTGTTTTCGTGGACAATACGTTATTTGGTGCTTGTACCAATTTCAATGTCGTACACTAACTGGAGTAACCACAATGTGGTATCGGCAAAATCTGACATATACTATACAAGTGTGGGCGAAGTACCTTAAAGCTTAAAATAAAGAATGGTGGTAATCGACTGAAATGGGCAATGTGGCTAGATGTAATAAAGATGTCACGCATGAGGTTAGTCCCTTTTCGTCTCGTAGAAGGTACCTGTTTGGCGTCCAAAATAATGCATGCACTTTAGCCAAATGTTGGGATGAAATATCGATCAATGGGCACAAACCTGGGAAGGGAATACCACACAGCTACAAATGTAATGAGCAATTGGTCTTGAGGAGACAGCAATTGAGAAAGGTTATGATATATATAAGAAATGGCTCAGCCAACCAAGTAGAGGCAAATGACAAAATACAAGACCTGAAACTTTTTGTAAATATTGGAGCCATTCTCTTAAGGGTGATGCTGAGCATATGCCCAGAGCTTTGATGCTAAAAGATGCTCTCCCTAAGGGCTACCATAAATACCCTGGACCAATCTCAGACAATCGTCCAGATGGAGTATCAGAGAATGAGTGGGTTAAACATTTTGAATCTTTGTATTCTGTGAATTCTGTACACTCGGGGGTTGGAGTACGAACAGACGCGAAGAGGTCCTTTTGAGTACACTTTAAGTTGAGCCTGGTTCAAACAGCACACTGATTAAGAAGGAAAAGGCCTCGGGCTCAGAGTGGTCTCACGAACGACCTTCTAAATAGCGATCCAGACACATGGTCAATTGTACTGTCCTTTCTGTACTCTAGTATAATGGAATGCGGCTTGCTCGCAGTGTCCTGGATGTCAGCTTATGTAGTACCTATTTACAAAAAGAGATAAACGGGACCCGACAAATTACATGCACATCGCCCTATTGGACGTTGAGAGTAAAATCTTTGCAGCCCTCATATTTCAACATCTAGAGGAATGGGTCACCTCAACTGGGAGACTGGATAGTTTTCAGACAAGTTTCCATCGCCAACACTCAACAAATCAGTGGGGGCCGCTCCAGGATTGTACTAGAGGCACACAAAAATGTGGTGTTTTATAGACTCAATAGATCTTTCAGCAGCTTTTGATAAGTCGATACCCTGAGATTCTGGGCAAAGCTGGCAAAAGGAGGCATGCCCCAGGACTTGTTAAGGCTGATCATTAGTCTGCATGACAACACTGGTATTTTTGTCAGTTTGAACCAAAAGAAGTCTTTCCCGTAGGCTATCCACCAAGTCTGGATTGGGACAGGGATGTGTGTTGGATCCATGCCTCTACAACCTCTACATGTCAGACATAGGAGAAGCCCTGAATCCAGGATCTCTGATTCCACCTAATATGGGGGCAAGAAAAAGTCAATATCCTACGCTGATTTCCTTTTCAATCGCTCAAGAGTTGGAATGAGGAGGCTGTTGGGTGCCTTTTACAACTATGCAAAAATAAACGGCCTAATAATAAACCTTGCACAGACCAAAATCTTGGAGCGGTCTAGAGGAAGGAAAGGGGGAGCAAGACGTTGGAAGTTTGAAGATCATTGGGTGGGCGTCGCAGCAAGTCTAACATTTTTGGGTTTGCATTTCTCTCCTAAAGCCCAAAGGAAAGACACATCTACTACTCAATATGAAAGTAAAGATGCTAACCAACTAATACAGGTAGATAAAAGGCATGGAAGATGTTCAGTCCAAACAGGGATTACATTTTATGAAGGGAAGGTCCTGCCAAAATTACTTTCTGATGCTTGTTAATCTGCTTAGAATCACATGCTGTGCATATGGTCCGACATCCAGTGGTACCTGCGGAGTATTGCATCTTGTCTTTCGGGGACGGAAGGGGGACGTCGGCATAGGCGTGTCTGTAACACTATCCCCATCGTGACGTGTAGTACCCAAAATCCCTCACGCGCCGAGGTCCCTCAAATTGTTTTTTTCTGGCCAGATAACTGGTCGCCCTACGGCGGAGCTCTTACTAGAGACATTGTTTATCTTTACCAAATTTTCGTTTTATGCCCCGTTAAGTCACTTCGCCTAATAAGAACATCTTCGACGAAGACTATGGAGGAATCGTCTATGGCTGTGGTCTCGGTGCCTAAGATCGGCGGCCGGATTTCCACGTGGTCGGGCCCTTTTGCCGACCTATACAGTAGGGAGAGTGGGTTCGGGGTGGCCATATTGTTATTATGTCTTAACTCCTTTCCACTTCTTTCCCTTTCGGTCTGGTCATCCTTCCCTTTTGCTATGGAAAAGACTCCTTTTTAGAATCTGCCCTAACTCTAGGGTCAGATATCCTTGGAAGGACTAGCACAGGACGTGTAACGCCTGTCTCCCCCTAGAGCACGACGAAAAGCGGTGTTCGGCGTGCAAGCTCCTAAAACCTAAAACCCTTAAGGATTGCAGTGTAAAGCGGTGGGCTGCGTAAGGCATGTCAACGTGGAGCCTCCCTCCCCTACCGCAACACCAGCCGAAAGTGACGGGGGTACTTCGGACGACCAAACGTCCAATGCGGATGTTATAGACCTTGAGGTGGACACTTCTAGGTCTGCCACGCCCGTCCCCGACCCTTCCAGGCTCGACGTTGGTCTTACTACAGGGACTACACCCGGCGACAAGGGCGTACATAAACATTGCACTAAACACACAACCCCTACAACCCCTACGCCATCTTCGCCTTCGTCGAAAAAGGCGAAAGTGCCAACGGGTCTGTCGAAAATTTCGACGGTTCCCTTGGTTCGTGTAGATCCAAAGCCTTCCCCGCATCCGCAACAGCGCATGACTGGGCCAAACTTTCCTCAATAGGCCCGAAAGTTGCAACTAGGCCTCTACCCGGCACTCCGATCGCTGGGCCTTCTGGTGCCGCGGACGGCGTTTCGGCTACCGGTACATCGGAGGCTTTGATTTAGATTTTTTGATTTAAAGTGCAATAGCCAAAATTTGACTTGACACATTTCAACATACAATATATAAAGAATAAGACAATCATCGGAGGCTTTGTCTCACGACGATTCGGTTACTAACCGGAAGAGCATTCGTAGGATCGCAGCTGCGGTGGGCCTTATCGCGGTCCCGCAGAAAATTATGGGCCAGGCTGCGGAAAAATTTTCGACGGACTTGGTCCGCGGTTCCGATGACTCTTAAGTAGATAGTCAAGAGCCTCTGACACCCTGAGAAGTTCCTCTCGACGCCAAAGGGCGGAGAACGTTGTTTCTCCCCACCTAGGCCCTTTTGGGTCCTCGAAATGGACTACTGAAAAGTTTGAGGGATGTATGAATCGGCTGGAGCAGATTATCAGTTCTGCTGACCAGCCTCTGCCGAAAAAGGCTCGAGTAGACCCTAACCTTCAAATACAAGATGTTAAGCCCACATGGACACATACAGGGGACATCTATACTGAAGAAGAGGAATCCTCTTTTCTCGAATTATGGAGATCAACAGGAGACGACGGGGAACTGGGAGGAAACCCAGCAAGAAGGACAGGATCCTTGGTCACATCAAGATCAGGACTCTGATATTGTGTGCATCAATTCTCCCCCTTCCACCCGGCTCGCCAGGCCACCCCTGTGGATGACCAAATGGCTTTCAACACCATGTTGAAAAAAGCAGCAGAATTCTTCAAAATTGCCACTCAAGAGGCTTTGCCTGAGCAGGATTTTGTGGAGGACATTATTAAGGAAAAACCTCCACCAAGTCGATCCATTCCCCTCCTTAACTCTGTTAAGTGACGGATAGCTCTTTAGTCACACCTGCCCAGACCAGGGCCGTGAACCAAAGAGTCGAAAAACTATTTCGGCCTTCTCCTTCTGACCCTTTATATCAAGGTTCATGCCATCCTGGACTCACTGGTGGTGACCACTACTTGTAAGAGGGCAGGGGTACCCCTTGCCACTGGAGAATCACCTCCGGACAAGGAGTCTAAAAGATTGTATGCCCTAGGCAAACTTGTCACGTCAGCAGCTGCATATACCATTCGGGTTGCTAATAACACTACGCTATTAGCAAGCTATGCCGATGCCCAATGGAACCTGCTCCAAGAAGGCCTTCAGGAGGTCCCGGAACCGGCCAGGACCAAGCTTCTCACCATTGTTGTGGAAAGAAAACTGGTTAACCAGAATGTGGTTAAAAACATCCTGGATACTGCAGAAACATCTGGCAGGTCCCTTGCACAAGGGACTCTTCTGAAAAGACCCGCATGGCTGCGTACATCGGGATTTAGACCTGAAACTCAGGCCTCCCTCATTAATATGCCCATCGAAGAGTCAAACCTCTTTGGGAAAGCAGTTGATGAAGCATTGGAGACAGCCAAGAAGCAGCATGAGACCTTAAAGTCTCTGCAACAAATTACACAAAAACCCTCTTCCCAGAGGGGTAATAACTCTCGGCGGTTTCGAGAACAAGCTCATGCCGGTCAAAACAACTACGGCACGGGCAGCTTCAAAAAATGACCAAACATCTGGAAGCCCCTCTTACTATCCCTCAAGGGATGAGAAATGCGGCAAAGGTAGAGGCAGAGGCCCCAATCCCAGAGGAGCCACAGCCTCGGGTCAGAAATGACCACCAAGTCCAGGTTCCCTCCCATGCTTCCCCGGTCGGGGTGCGATTAACATCTTTCATCAAGGCATGGGAGGGGATAACTTCCGACCAGTAGGTCTTAAAGATGGTCGCCCACCGTTATTGTGTGGAATTCTCCCGACCTCTACAGTTCAGACCGCCGCGCTCACGGCGCTTTTCACTGGACCATCTAAACATCCTGATTCAAGAGGTGGAAGCACTGCTGGGAAAGGATGCCATAGAAGCTGTCCCTATTCTTCAGGTCAACAAGGGTATTTATTCAGTGTACTTCATTGTACCTAAAAAGGATCTCAGCATGCGTCCTGTTCTAGATCTGTGCCCAGCGAACAAGTTCATAAAACCCCAGAAGTTTTGCATAGTAACACTACAAGAAGTGATCCCATTGCTGAAACGGGGGGACTTCATGGCAACATTGGATATGGAAGATGCATACTTTTATAATTCAATGTTGCCAGCGCACAGAAAATATCGAAGGTTCATGATCTAGGACAAACACTACCAGTTCAAAGTACTCCCCTTCGGCATCGCCTCAGCACCAAGGGTATTTACCAAAGTCCTGGCAGTGGCAGTAGCACACCTGCGCAGACTATCCCTTACCTCGACGACTGGCTCATTACGGGGGACTTGTTTGACGCTTGTTTTTCAAACGCCCAAAAAACAGTAGATCTCCTCTTCAGCCTGGGCTTTTCAATCAACGAAAAGAAGTCCAGCCTAGTCCCCAGCCAGTAAAACAATTTCTGGGGGCACTAATTCGGACGGAACACGGTCTTGTCTTACACTCCAGCGAGAGGGTTCAGAACATGCTCTGATTCCTCAATATGTAGGAAGTCAGGAGGTGACGGTGCGCAAGGCCATGCGCTTGCTAGGAATGATTGCGTCATGCATATACTTGGTTCCCTGCGCATGCGTCCCAAGCAAGAGTGGCTCAACAGCCACTGGTGTTAGGCTAGCAGACAATGGGAAGATCTGGTAGGGTTTGCGTCTAAATTTATTTGGAAGTTCCATGTGAACCAGTCAATCGAACTACCCACTTTATTCCAGAACCCTACTAACATGGCCGAAAGAAGCCTTCACACACTAGACCTGCGCAGGGCAGTCATGTTTTACCT
The DNA here is from genome assembly GCF_040938575.1 of Ambystoma mexicanum. Classification (NCBI taxonomy): domain Eukaryota; kingdom Metazoa; phylum Chordata; class Amphibia; order Caudata; family Ambystomatidae; genus Ambystoma; species Ambystoma mexicanum. Next base: position 738,942,760 of record NC_090926.1, read on the forward strand.
GGAGAAAACTAAACCACTAAAACAATTCTTCGTACCAGTGGCAGCTGGTAGAGAAGCAGATCTGGTCTCTAAATCGGCTATCTCAAGGTGGATTGTCAAATGCATCACACTGTTTCTCTCTAACGAAGAGAGAACTGCCCTTCAAGCCTAGAGCACATTCTACTCTACGCACTGGGGCATCCATAGCATTCATTGCAAATGTTCCTCTTGAGTCCATTTGCAAAGCGGCAACCTGGAGTTCTGTACACACCTTTACAAAACACTATTGCCTAGGCACTCATTCTAGGTCTGATTCTCAGGTGGGACAAGCAATACTAAGACATCTTTTCTCTACTGTTCCTTCTCACAACCCACCTCCAACTCCGGGTACTGCTCGCTAGTCTATGCACAGCATGTGATTCTAAGCAGATTAACAAGCATCAGAAGACATGCATTACTTACCGTAATAGCATATCTGATGATTGTATCTGCTTAGATTCACATGCGCCCTCCCTACCGCCCCACTCTGGGTGGAAGGAACATAGACTTCTTACTAATTTCTCTCTTTATGTACTTACTCACTATAGCCTTGGGCTCCCTCATGGCAGAAAAAATACAATCGGAGGGACCTTGGCGCGTGAGGGATTTTGGGTACTACACATGTCACGATAGGGATAGTGTTACAGACGCGCCTATGCAGACGTCCCCTTTCGGTCCCCGAAAGACGAGATGCAATACTCTGCGGTTACCACTAGATGTTGGGTCATATGCACAGCATTTGAATCTAAGCAGATGCAATCATCAGAAATGCTATTACGGTAAGTAATGCATGTCATACGAACTAGAATTGTGGACGCGCGTTACTAACTTGTCTGGACACAATTTACAGACCTCCTGGACATATTTGCTCCTTTGCAGAAGAAATTAGCACCTTGTGCTCCACTAACACAAAGCCCTACTCGCAAATCCTCATATTAGTTGACTTCAACTTAGGTTTCAATGACTCATTTTATGGGAGGAAAGGTCTTTGAGGCCCTTCCCCTCCATTCTAACCCGCGTGCAGTTTATTTTCGGCCACCCATGCGCCTGTGGTCAGGGATGTGGGTTGGCTGCGGGAAGACCTCAGCCAGAAGGCTGATCCCAGACTCCATTTTGTACCACACTCCGACTCCATTTTGTACATGGTAAAACAGGCCTCGTGAGCAAAAGCCGCCTGCAGGGCTGCAGCTCTCCCCTCTATCGCGCACAGTGGGCCAGTTACTTCCCTCACACTCCTCCCCTCTGTTTCCCTTCAGCAGGCCTGTTCTCACGGGAGGCTAGGCGCGAAAAAGCTACAAGACAAACACTATCTTTAACCTTCTACAGTTAATCGCTGATCTGTGAATGACTGGACAAAAGCTTGGGGTTGAGAAAAACAATCCATCTCCACAAACATGTCCCGTCCCCTTGCAGACCCTACATTTATGACATATGCTGTGGATAACCCCCCCCCCCCCCACCTCGCTCCCCTTTTGAAGTAACAGATATATACCCCACGCCTGTATGCCACTGTTTCACGCACACTGCTAATCTCTCTGTACAGGCAATAAATCCCCTTCTGCAATTTTATACTGAGGGGCTTATTCTATGTAATGAAACAAGACTATCTTTACCTATTTCACTGCACATAAAGCTATGGTTTACATGTCTAGGCCCCATGCTATTGGTTGAATATTATCCTTGGCCCAAAAACATACTGTATGATGTTAATTTACTTATTCAATATGATGCAAGGTATAAGATCCAGATGCTCAATGGTTTTCTAATATGTATGTTCACAAATATGTTCCAACTAGTATACATTTCTCATATGTATAATATAACACAGCAAAGCCACGAGGCTAATGTAAATAGATTCATTTTTGCAGCATGATGATCATGGTAAACGTAACAGTATAAACTATATAGTAATCGGAGCTCGCTCTTTATTTGATGTAACTGCATCCACAATCTAGTTTTACATCATCCTAATGTTTTCACATATAACCCCACAAAGTGAACGGGACCCAGCTCAACAGGCCTCAGGACCATCCTCCCTCCACCGCTCCCCCCCATCATGCTGGGCTGACTGCTAAAGGCCCTTTTCTCACTGATGCTCTGATGCTACAAATGTAACCACTCGCCCTTCCTCTGAGCCTGCACCAAGTATCCACCCTTCCCTCAGCCCCCTGACGCATGTCACCATGAACCTGCCTGACACCCACAGACTCAGTTTTAAGAAATATAGACTATAAGCCCCTTCACCCCAAAAGCCTTCATCTGTATGCCACCCCAGCTCACCCTAAAACTACTAATCCCATGTGTGATTATATATATATATATTTCTGATGTTTGTTAATCTGCTTAGAATCACATGCTGTGCATAGGTCCGACATCCAGTGGTCACTGCGGAGTATTGCATTTTGTTTTTCGTAGTCGAAAAGGGGACGTCGACAAGGCGTGTCTGAAACACTATCCCTATAGTGACGTGCGTTGTACCCACAATCCCTCACGCGTCGAGGTCCCTCAGATTGTTTTTTTCCGCCCAGCTTCTGGTCGCCTTCACGCGGAGCTCCTCGAGAGACATTGCAACTCCTCGACCTTTGGTCGTTTTTTCTCTAATATTAATAATCCCTCCCTCGACGCAGTTGTAAGCTGTTCTCCGCCGAAAAGAATCTTCGACGGAGGGTCGAGCGGAAGGAATCCTTCGGCGCTGCCGAACACGTGGCCTGGCCTCGCAGGCCATATACAGTAGGGAGAGTGGGGTCGTGGGACATCTCTGGGTCTTTTCTGAGAATGCCTTTCCCTTTCCCCTTCCTTTCCCTTGGGGTGTTTATCGCGATTTATTGCCTCGGCTATGGAGAGGACACCGTTTAGGTTTTGCCCACTTTGTAAAGGCAAATTCACTTGGAAGGACAAGCACTCACGGTGTAACCGCTGCTTGCCCCTCGATCACAAGGAGGAAAGGTGCGTGGCTTGTCGGCTTCTTAAGCCTAAAACTCTAAAAGACCGAAGGGTTAAAAGGTGGGCGGCCTACGCGATGTCGAAGGCCGAAGGTTCACCCGCCGCTGCTACCACCGACAGTGACGAGGAACGCGATAACACGACCTCCGCTACGGAAGTCGAAACCCCCTCTAAGGAGCGCTTACGCGCTTCGTCGTCTGTCCCCGGCCCCGACGGGCTCGGCTCACGCCCTGCTTATGGGGATGAACACCCCGGCGACACAGACGCACACAAAGATCCACATAAACACACAACCCACGGCTCTTCTTCGACGAAGTCGAAAAGACCTTCGGCGCCCAAGGAGACGCAGGTTCCACCGGCGGCCTCCTCGGACCGTTCGGGTTCGAAGCCCCTCTCGCAGCCGCGACCTGCGACTGGGCTTTCGGCAAACAAGGGCGCTGCCACCAAACCATCGGCCGGTGCGCACCAACAGAAAGCGCAGACCGCCGTAGAGCGTTCGATACCCATAGCGTCGAAAACTCAAGCTTCTGCCGACAAACGAGTCGCCGACAAGCGAGTCGCAGATAGCTTAGCAAGGATCGCTGTAGCCGACGCCCAAAAACGTACGCCGAAGATTACGTCGAGCGTTACGCATCAGTTAAAGGATACGCCGAAAAAGCCCGAAGGGAAGCAGGGACTACCCCCTTCAGTCAGGGAGTCTCCCGACTCACCTGAAGGTTTTTCGGAGGGCGACGGGACACTTTCCTCGACGCTTTGGGAGAGGTCGAGCCATTTCGAGTTAGATAACCCTATGTTTCCCCCGCCAGACCGCTCTGGGGTACCCCATGAAACAATGGAAAGACTCCACCTCTGTATGGAGAGGATGGAAAGGTTCATGACCACCCAGGCCTCTCAAACTCACAAGAGGACCAGAGAAGGGCCTCAGGAGGACCCCAGGGCCAAAAATCCGAGGCTAGTCGATCCCCAGCAGGACACAGCCTCAGACTTCCAAGATGTATATGACCTCACTGGGGAGGAACAAGACTTCGAGGAGGAAGATGATTTCATGGACAATGAAGAACAGAACCAGGAGGGAATGTCTGGAAGACAGAACAGACATTATAGAAGAAGGCTTCGGGGTTAACCCAGAAGAGGGACCTTCACACCCCTGGCAATCACCATCAGTGTATTCCGACACTGATGTCCTAAACCTAACTCCTCCGGACAATTCTCCAGTTAGGAACACGTCTCCAATTGACGATCAGCCCACGTTCAATGCACTGTTGCGCAGAGCAGCAGCGCATTTCGAACTCGACACCGGGGAACTCTCTCCAGAATTGGACTTTGTAGAAAGAGTGATTAAAGAAAAACCCCGGTCAGCCAGACCATTCCACTCCTCGCTTCAGTGAAGAGAAGGATCATACCTTCGCTGTCCACTCCCGCAATGATCAGAGGGGTCAATCCTTTCACTCCTTCACCCTCAGACCCCCTCTACATTAGGGGACATTCCTTTCCGGATTCCCTAGTGGTATCTAATACTAGAAAGAGGGCAGGGGTACCACTTTCCACCAGTGAGGCACCCCCTGACAAGGAGGGCAAGAGGCTATATGCCCTTGCAAAAAGAGTTACTTCCTCGGCTGCCTTCTCAGCAAGAATTGCCAACAACAATTCATTGCTTGCAAGCTACGCAGACGCGCAGTGGGCCAAACTGCGAAAAGACGCCGAGGAAGCACCGGAGCCTTTACGTACGCGCCTACTGTCAACTATTGGCGAAGGAACCCAAGTGAACCAGAGCATTGTTAAAAACTCTCTGGACGCGGCAGAAACAGCAGGACGTTCCTTGGTACAAGGAATACTCCTAAAGCGCCATGTATGGCTGCGCAACTCAGGCTTTAAACCAGAGACACAGGCGTCTTTGATAAATAAACCTGTCGAGGACGCTAACCTCTTCGGAAAAGCGGTAGATGAAGCCCTAGAGATGGCTAAAAAAGAGTTCGACACTATCAAGACTCTTGACCAAATCTCTAAGCCCACTACCAGGCGCGGCTATGGCAACAAACGCTTTTTTCGTGGCCAACGCCAACACCAACAACAAAATCAACATCAGCAATACCCTGCCACCAATTACCAAACCAATAGTGGGCAGTACAGCCAAAGAGGCCAACGCCGGGGCAAAGGGAGGGGTCGGGGATCCACCCCCAGAGGCTCCCAAGCCCCCAACAACTCCAAGTGACGCGAAGATTCGCGTCCCCTCCCATGCAACACCGGTCGGGGGCCGGATAACATCCTTTCTTCCTGCATGGGAGGAGATAACGTCAGACCGTTGGGTACTGTCCACCGTAGCCCACGGATACTGTATCGAATTCAACAGTTCCCCATCCTACAGACCCCCGAGGGGACGTCGCATGACACCGGAACATCTTGCCATCCTTCTCCAAGAAGTACAACTACTGCTGGAAAAAGGAGCCATAGAGGTCGTGCCTCTATCTCAGGTAACGGAAGGTATTTATTCAGTGTACTTCCTTGTACCCAAAAAGGATCTAACCATGCGCCCTGTATTAGATCTGCGCCCAGCGAACAAGTTTATCAAACCCCAAAAGTTTCGTATGGTAACCTTACAGGAAGTAATCCCACTGCTTTCTCAGGGAGATTACATGACAACATTGGACATGAAAGATGCATACTTTCATATTTTAATGTTGCCAGCGCACAGATAATACCTCAGGTTCATGATAGAGGGCAAACACTACCAGTTCAAAGTGCTACCCTTCGGCATAGCATCAGCACCAAGGGTATTCACGAAGGTGCTGGCAGTGGCAGCGGCCCACCTGCGCAGGTTGTCCATCCCAGTCTACCCTTACCTCGACGACTGGCTCATAACAGGGGATTCTTACGAAACATGCTTCTCCAATACCCAAAAGACAGTAGACCTTTTGTTCCAGTTGGGCTTCTCCATCAACGAAAAGAAGTCCAATTTAGACCCCAGTCAAATCAAGCAATTCCTAGGGGCTCTAATTCAAACAAAGGACGGCCTCGTCTTCCCCTCCAAAGAGAGGGTCCAAAACATGCTGTTTCAAATCCCTCAATATGTAACCGGTCGAGAGGTGACGGTACGCAAGGCAATGCGCTTGCTAGGAATGATGGCGTCGTGTATTTATTTGGTACCTCACGCGCGCCTGCGCATGCGCCCAATGCAAGAGTGGCTCAACAGCCAGTGGTGTCAGGCCAGCGGACTATGGGAGGATCTAGTTGTGGTCTCGCAGGCCTTAGTTCTCTCGCTACGGTGGTGGACAAAGGAAAACATGGAAAAAGGGAAACCCTTTGCCACACCCGCGGCGGAAGCCACTCTAACCACAGACTCATCCCTCACAGGATGGGGGGCGCACCTATCCCATCAGACTGCTCACGGAGTGTGGACTCCGAACGTAGCATCCAAACACATAAATCTACTGGAGCTACTAGCTGTGTTCAAGGCGCTAAGAGCCTTCCAGGAACACCTACAAGGCAAAACAGTAATGGTCCTTACAGACAGCACCACAGCCATGTACTACATCAACAAGCAAGGGGGCACCCACTCTCCAGGCCTGTCCAAGCTGGCCCAGAATATATGGAAGTGGGCTCTCAAACAGGACATGTTCCTACTATCACTACATGTACCCGGGGAACTCAATCTGCTAGCAGACAGTCTCAGCAGAGATTTCCCCCTGCCCAAAGAGTACGAATGGCGCCTGCACGAAGACATCGTCCTCGACGTCTTCACACAATGGGGATTCCCAGATATAGACCTGTTCGCAACCCTGGAAAACTCACAATGCCTAAGTTACGCCTCCAGGTACCCCCAGAACCAATCCAAGGGGAACGGTCTGTCGATGCAATGGTCAGGGAAATTTGTTTACGCTTTTCCCCCGACTCCCCTTCTCAACAAAGTGGTGCACAAGATGCACCAGGAACAAGTGACCATGATACTAGTGGCCCCAATGTGGGCACGACAACCATGGTTCGCTCACTTGATGGAGATGTCTCTATCCCCCCCAGTAAAACTCCCCTGCCCGTACAACATGCTGTCTCAGGACAAAGGCAGGACTCTGCATCCATGCCCCCAGAACATGAACTTAGCAGCTTGGCTCCTGAGATCATAGAGTTCGGACATCTACAACTCCCGCAAAGATGCATGGACATCCTCAGGGAAGCCCGAAAGCCGAACACTCGCCACTGCTATTCTAGTAAGTGGAAAAGATTTGTCATCTGGTTCAGGAGTAAAAGCATCAACCCTATTGACTGCTCTCCCACACATGTGGTCCTATACCTGACCCACCTATTGGATTCAGGTCTAGTGTTTAACTCCATTAAAGTCCACCTAGCTGCACTTTCTGCATACACCACTTCCCAACTCAAAGTGTCGTGGTGGAGGATCCCTGTTATAAAGGCCTTCATGGAGGGAGTAAAGAGAATACACCCCCCGATAGCTGACCCAGCTCCCGGATGGGACCTTAATGTGGTACTTACCAGACTCATGGGCTCTCCATTCGAACCCATGCACAAAGCATCTCTTAAACACCTCACGCTTAAGACTGCTTTTTTAATAGCTATCACCTCCATCAGGAGAGTAAGTGAACTTCAGGCTCTTTCTATTCTAGACCCCTTCGTTACAGTTCACAAAGATAAAGTGGTTCTACGCACTCACCCTAGGTTTGCTCCGAAATTTATTTCTAAATTCCACGTAAACCAATCTATAGAACTACCAACGTTCTTTCAAAATCCTTCCAATTTGGGAGAAAGGACTCTGCACACACTAGATGTACGCAGAGCGGTCATGTTCTACATGGAAAGAACCAGACCACTGAGGAAGACTAATCAGTTCTTCGTCTCGGTGGCAGCAGGAAGAGAAGGAGATGCAGTTTCAAAATCCACTATTTCTAGATGGATTGTTCAATGCATCACTCTCTGCTATACTCTTGCTAAGAGAGAACTGCCCTTTAGGCCAAGAGCACACTCTACTCGAGGCACGGGGGCATCCATAGCATTCATTGCAAATGTTCCCCTTGAGTCCATCTGCAAAGCGGCTACCTGGAGTTCTGTGCACACCTTTACAAAACACTACTGTCTAGATACACACTCTAGATCTGACTCCCAGGTGGGACAGGCAGTATTACGACACCTTTTCTCTACTGTTCCTTCTCATAACCCACCGCCAACTCCGGGTACTGCTCGCTAGTCTATGCACAGCATGTGATTCTAAGCAGATTAACAAACATCAGAAGAGAATGCATTACTTACCGTAAAAGCATTTCTGATGATTGTATCTGCTTAGATTCACATGCGCCCGCCCTTCCTCCCCGCTCGGATGGAAGGAACATAGACTTCCTTTATATATCTCTCTCTCTCTCTTTTCTGTACTCACTCACGTCTAGAAGGCTCCCTCAGGGCAGAAAAATACAAACAGAGGGACCTCGACGCGTGAGGGATTGTGGGTACAACGCACGTCACTATAGGGATAGTGTTTCAGACACGCCTTGTCGACGTCCCCTTTTCGACTACGAAAAACAAAATGCAATACTCCGCAGTGACCACTGGATGTCGGACCTATGCACAGCATGTGAATCTAAGCAGATACAATCATCAGAAATGCTTTTACGGTAAGTAATGCATTCTCATATATTTCTGAGGCTTGTGGAATCTGCTTAGATCACATGCTGTGCATAGGCCGACATCTAGTGGAAGCTGCGGAGTATTAGTTTGTTTTTCGAAACTCGAAAATGGGCGTCGACACAGGCGTGCCAGTAATACTATCCCTAGTGTGACGTCCACTGTACCCAAGATCCCTCACGCGTTTGGGATCCTCAGATTGTTTTTTTCCGCCATACTGGTCGGAAGCATCTTGCGGAGTCCCCTGGCCTTAGCCATACTTTTGCTAATTATTGAAGTTTAAAATTATTTATTGACATCCTTCCCCACCCCAACGTCGACCCTCGACACTCGACGACGGCTGGAGAAGACATTGACCGTCGGCTGCTGCACGACGGATCTGGGCCTCGGAAGGCCGCTGGCCTGGACCCGGGCCTAGTAGGCCGCTAGCCTCGGCCCTGCAAGTAGGGCGAGTGGGGGGTGGTACATACTCTTCACTCTTGGTATATAGGTACACCTTATATATTTCCTACACTTACCAGCCCGCTGCCTCAAGGTGCATATGGAGGGTACCCCTTTCCAATTCTGCCCCAAGTGCAACCGCAAATACCCTTGGGTCGACAGGCACGCAACGTGCAATCTCTGCTTGCCGAGGGACCACCCCGAAGCGAACTGCAGAGCGTGTAGTAGGTTTAAGCCTAAGACACTTAAGGACCGTTCGACAAAGCGTTGGGCCCACCACGCCAGGCAGGCGGCCATGGCAGCGGAGGGCGCCTTCAGCGATGGCAGCGACGCCGTACTTTCGGACGGCGAGGGCATTACGGCGTCGAAAGACTGCTGAGCGCAGGTCCCCGACCTCGGAAGGTTGTCCGGCAGGGCGGCTATGGGGAAGACCCCCGGCGCGACGCAAGCGCTACACACCCTACACACACTAAGCACACTAAATCCAACCGAACCTCGACGACGTCGACTTCTCGGAAAGAGGCACAGATAGAACGGTCCGACTCGGTGTCCTCTGGGCGCTCTCGATCGAGATCGCCTCATGACGCAAGGCAATCATCCACTCTTGCCAAGAGTTCCTCGCTCCCTAGATTAACGGAAGTTGGATCGTCGGAAGACGAAGACGACTTCCACCCCCAGGCCGCGCTCCAGGAGACCGAGAGCGCAGTTAACACCAGCGAGGCCCCATGCTCGAAACAAGATACCTCTCCCGACCCTCGGCACCAGGCGTCGAAAGTCTCTGGGGCCTCCAAGGGGCAGGGAAAACATTTTTCCACGCACGGGGAGGGGGGGAAACAGCGGAAAGCACAGCCTTCCACTCCTGTAAGACCATCCTTCCACCCTAAGCAGACAGACAAACATAAATCTACTGGGACATCAACATCCAGCAAGGGTACCCTTGATAAGTCCTCTATGTTGCCTACTAAAGTCAGACCCTGTTCCAAAGAATGGTCCAGTGAAGACATAGACAGGGTCATGTCAAGGATGTCTTCCTTAGCTGATTTTTATGACAAAAACCCAGAACATTTCCTTTCGTATGACCCTCAAGGGGCCACACCCTCAGGCTCCTCTGATCCTATCCCCCTAAGTAAAAAGGCCCGGTTCGAAAGACCTGAACCATTCGAGGTGCAGCCTTACTCTACTCCATACTCTACTCCACACCCCAGATACCAAGGACAGCCTTTTCCTGAAGGGGACCAGGAGTTTACAATTATGGAGGAACGAACCGGGTCTGAATACTATGCGGATGATGATGAGGACCTGGAGGAGGTAGAAGATGAGCAGGAAATTTACAGAGTAGATTCCCCGGTAGAGAGCGAAGCCCCAGTTACCGACTCGCCAGTTGATAACCAGCCCCTCCTTAATGAAGTTCTCGCTCGCGCAGAAGAACATTTTCACATCGACACCCACGGTGTACAGGAGGAAAGGGACTTCGCAGAAGAGTTGGTGGGAGAGAGGAGGCCGGTCGCTCAGACCATCCCTATCCTTAAATCCATCCAACGTAGAATAGATCCATCCCTGGTGAATCCTAACCTCACCAGAGCCGTCAACCCCAGAGTCGAAAAACTTTTTCGGGCAGCCCAGTCTGATCCTCTTTATATAAGAGGACATCTTAAACCAGACTCCCTAGTGGTTACCAACACTCGGAAGAGTGCTGGGACACCCTTATCGTCGTCAGAAGCTCCTCCCGACAAGGAGAGCAAAAGACTGTACAGGTTTGGCAGGAAGGTAGCCTCAACGTCCGCCTACCAAGCAAGGATTGCAAACTCCACCACCCTGTTGGCAAGTTACAACTGCCATCAATGGGAAGAGGTCGCGGCGCTCATAGCCTCTGCTCCTGAACCGTTAAAGGGCCAGTTGGCTCGGATCTCAGCAGAAGGGAGAGCCGTGTCTGGTTGCATATTAAAGGCAACTTTCGACGCTGCAGACAACGCAGGAAGATTGATAGCAGAAGGTACTGTTATCAAGAGACATGCGTGGTTACGGCAGTCGGGGTTCAAAACATAAACCCAGACTTCATTAATAGACAAGCCGGTGGAACCCGATCTATTGTTTGGGAAAGCGGTCGAAGACGCACTTAAGAATGCCAAGGACGAGTATGAGACTCTCAAATCCCTTGGCCAGCTTACCAACAAACCCCCTAACCAGAGGGGGAACAGTAATTTTCGTCGCCCACGCGGCCAAAATTCACAAAGAGGCAACTATGCCCAGGGACAGGGTACACAATGGAACAACCAGCAGTCTACCCAAAGTTACAGCAAGGGTAACAAGAGAGGTCGTGGAAGAGGCAGAGGCAGCCCCAACAAGGGAGGTGGCACGCCTCCACCAAAGCAGTGACGCTCAGTTCAGGGTCCCTTCTCACGCAACCCCAGTAGGGGGACGCATTTCCAACTTCACCCAGGCTTGGGAAGGGATCACCTCAGACAGATGGGTGCTGTCAACAGTGTCCACAGGATATTGTATAGAATTACTGCAGCGTCCCCGGAACCACCCTCCACGACAAAGAATACACTCCTTAGAACATCAGAAGATCCTTCTCGAGGAGATCGCCATTCTGCTAGAAAAGGACGCGATAGAACTCGTCCCAGGACACCAGGTAAACAAGGGTATCTATTCAACTTACTTCCTTGTGCCAAAGAAAGATTTGACAATGCGCCCAGTATTGGACCTACGGCCTGCCAACAAGTATGTCAAGCCCCAAAAATTCCGTATGACCACGCTACAAGAGGTAATCCCCCTCCTAAAAAAGTGGGATTACATGGCAACCTTGGATATGAAAGATGCTTATTTTCATATTTTCATATTTCCATGCTCCCGGCGCACAGAAAATACTTGCGCTTCAAGGTGGACAGTCGCCACTACCAATTCAAGGTACTGCCCTTCGGGATAGCTTCAGCACCAAGGGTATTCACCAAGGTACTGGCGGTGGCAGCTGCACACCTACGCAGGGAGGCAATCCCAGTGTACCCTTATCTGGACGACTGGCTCATAACGGGGGAAACCCCAGGAATTTGCAGGTCAAACATTCAGAGGACTATCGACTTCCTCCACGAATTAGGCTTCTCTATCAACGAATATTCCAGCATCCACCTCGAGGGGCGAGGGCAGGAGCCCCCCCAGCCCTACAGCCCAGCAGAGGATCCTGTCGAGGACCGAAGCGTGCACCGGACCAGGGCCTGCCTGACCCTGTCCATATAAGTGCCTGACTCGCCCATGCCGGGCGCATCGCGGCACGAAATCGAGGCTAATCCTCGATTTGACTAGGAAGAACCGCCGGCAGGCGGATCGCCGGCCAACCGAAGGCCATACTAAGGCCCTGTTTTGCCCCAGGTCCCCCACTTCCAGCATCCACCTCGAGGGGCGAGGGCAGGAGCCCCCCCAGCCCCACAGCCCAGCAGAGGATCCTGTCGAGGACCGAAGCGTGCACCGGACCAGGGCCTGCCTGACCCTGTCCATATAAGTGCCTGACTCGCCCATGCCGGGCGCATCGCGGCACGAAATCGAGGCTAATCCTCGATTTGACTAGGAAGAACCGCCGGCAGACGGATCGCCGGCCAACCGAAGGCCATACTAAGGCCCTGTTTTGCCCCAGGTCCCCCACTTCCAGCATCCACCTCGAGGGGCGAGGGCAGGAGCCCCCCCAGCCCCACAGCCCAGCAGAGGATCCTGTCGAGGACCGAAGCGTGCACCGGACCAGGGCCTGCCTGACCCTGTCCATATAAGTGCCTGACTCGCCCATGCCGGGCGCATCGCGGCACGAAATCGAGGCTAATCCTCGATTTGACTAGGAAGAACCGCCGGCAGGCGGATCGCCGGCCAACCGAAGGCCATACTAAGGCCCTGTTTTGCCCCAGGTCCCCCACTTCCAGCATCCACCTCGAGGGGCGAGGGCAGGAGCCCCCCCAGCCCCACAGCCCAGCAGAGGATCCTGTCGAGGACCGAAGCGTGCACCGGACCAGGGCCTGCCTGACCCTGTCCATATAAGTGCCTGACTCGCCCATGCCGGGCGCATCGCGGCACGAAATCGAGGCTAATCCTCGATTTGACTAGGAAGAACCGCCGGCAGGCGGATCGCCGGCCAACCGAAGGCCATACTAAGGCCCTGTTTTGCCCCTGTTTGGCGCATGTGAGCGCAACACCCAATCTACATCCCCACCATAAGATTCTGCCGTATTGAGGCCTCCTGACAGACCCACTGAAAGAGTCTAGTCTAACCGTGGGACAGCCTCCGTGATGCCGAGGAGGAAGCAGTACTTTCTAATTGCACTATCTGGACTCAACCCAATGTGAGTAAGCATAACACCTTTAGCTGCTTAGTCTACCCACGATCCGCATGTGAATGTCTACTGCCTACTGCTAGAATATACACACACCTTGGTGAATTTACTCTTGCTAACTATTTGTTACTCATGTGCATCAGCCTATTGCTACTGTTCTCGTGCAACACATCGCGCCACGCCTACTAGTGCCGCTGTAATCATGTTGTGCCCTCTGGTCGCTCATTGACCACAGTAATTGTGTTGTGCCCTTTGGTCGCTCATTGACCACAGTAATTGTGTTGTGCCCTTTGGTCGCTCATTGACCACAGTAATCATGTTGTGCCCTCTGGTCGCTCATTGACCACAGTAATTGTGTTGTGCCCTTTGGTCGCTCATTGACCACAGTAATTGTGTTGTGCCCCCTGGTCGCTCATTGACCACAGTAATTGTGTTGTGCCCTTTGGTCGCTCATTGACCACAGTAATCATGTTGTGCCCTCTGGTCGCTCATTGACCACAGTAATTGTGTTGTGCCCTTTGGTCGCTCATTGACCACAGTAATTGTGTTGTGCCCCCTGGTCGCTCATTGACCACAGTAACTGTGTTGTGCCCTCTGGTCGCTCATTGACCATAGTAATCATGTTATACCCTTTGGTCGCTCATTGACCACAGTAATCATGTTGTGCCCTTTGGTCGCTCATTGACCACAGTAATTGTGTTGTGCCCTTTGGTCGCTCATTGACCACAGTAACTGTGTTGTGCCCTCTGGTCGCTCATTGACCACAGTAATCATGTTGTGCCCTTTGGTCGCTCATTGACCACAGTAATTGTGTTGTGCCCTTTGGTCGCTCATAGACTATAGCAATTGTGTTGCCCATGGTCATATATTCACCACACTGCCATCTGTACGAGCCCTATGATTACTGCAACTTAACACTATGTGCCTGACCTCATTTTCTAGATAACAACATAGCAGACTTAGCAGTTACTCTGCCTGCACTACACCATAACTAAAACTCTAGCCATCTATCCAGACACAGAACGCTTACACATTACACAATGCTCCTTATACTATCCTACCTAGTATACCTGGCCTCCTCACTCACCCCATGGGAACATCTCACCATGTCGCCTCTTATAGCAACTACAATACAACATTCCACTACACAATATAACATAGCTGACAGAAACCTAAGATTACGAGCAAGACTACCCAGAATCTTTGATCCGCTCATCAAATACGAAACTAACACTACTCGAACCAAAAAAGAACCTACTCGCAAACCATTCACCCATAACCACGTTAAGCTCAACAACTACCAAACCAATAAAGAAACAATTGCCGCTCCCAATGCTGCAAAAAATACTGCTACACATCTTAACCGCACACCTAAACTCAAAGGAGCCTTAATAAACGCTAGATTTGTCGCCCACGCCATAGAAATATCGGAAATTATCCTGACAGAAGATTACGACTTCCTAGCCATTACAGAAACTTGGCTACATGAGGCATCAGGCCCAGCACTATCCCTAGCTGTGCCCAATAATTACACTATCCTCAGATCGGATAGGTGCGGAGCTCGAGGTGGAGGACTAGCCATCATCGTCAAAACTAAACTCCAGATGAGACTCACCCCCTCACCAACCATTGAATCTTGTGAGATAATGTCCACCAAGACACCTACAGCTAACTCACAAACCCTTAACATTCATTTGATATACAGACCTCCAGGTCCAATCAAGAATTTCATAGAAGACTTAACTACCATCCTATCAGAAAACCTTAAAGATACTACTCAATCAATATTACTAGGCGACCTCAATATTGGCTTCAATGATATCAACGACTTACAAGCCACAGCAGCCTCCAACACCCTATCAGAACTGGGCTACACACAAAGAGTGCTTGAGCCCACCCATATCAAAGGGAGAACCCTTGATTGGATTGCTGACCACAATTGCAATATAGCCACTCTCACCATCTCACCCCAAATCTTGTCAGATCACCATCTAATCTCATTCTCCTTGGACACTGCCACCCCCAAACTGCAACAACCATGTGCACCTCCTGCACTTACCAGAAATAAAAAAAACATGACACTAGACAAACTACTCCCCGGCATCATGCCCACTTTGGTCGCTCTACCTGACAACCTTAACCCTAACAGCCTAGTGAAAGAATTTAACAATATCATGAACAAAACTCTTGACAACATCGCACCACTCAAGCTCAGAAACAGCAAGCCAAAGAACCACCTGAACAACTGGTTCACCCCTCTCTTAAAAAATCTGAGATTAGAAAAAAGGAAATGGGAAAATACATGGAAAATTAACCCCAGCCCAGAAAATAAACTGAAACTAGCTAAAATCTCTTCTCATTACAAAAAAGAAATCATCTTAGCTAAACAAGAGACCTACAATAACAGAATCACACAAGCCAAATCAAGTACTAAAGAACTGTTCGTCATACTCAGAGAACTGGAAAACCCAATAACACCTCAAGACAACTGTCTTAAAGATAAAAAGTGGTGCTCCGAAATCCAGCAAGCCCTCTCTAACAAAGTCCGAAACCTCCAAAAGAAAATAGAACTAAAACGTGAGACCCTAGCACCCAACATATTACCGCCTAGCAAGACACTTCCTAACTCCAAACCCACTACGCAATTCCACTTCTCCAAAGTCTCCATACTAGAAGTAGAGAAAGTAATACTCGGTCTAAAACCGTCCAACTGCAAAGGAGACTTATGTCCAGCACAACTCATCAAAGATGCCGCACGAGATCTAGCACCATTTATCACCAAGTTAATTAATGCCTCCTTTACCACAGGCATTATCCCCAGTAACTTAAAAGAGTCCTGGGTGCTCCCACTCTTAAAAAAGGCTACTCTAGACCCCACCATACCCACTAACTATAGACCTATTACTACGGTACCATTCCTTCTGAAGATACTGGATAAGGTGGCATATATACAAATCCAGAGTTTCCTGGAACAAAACCAACTACTAGGCTCCCGACAATCTGGCTTCCGCCCTCTTCACGGCACAGAAACTGCATTGATTGACCTGAAAGCCCAAATAGACAAAGTAAGAGACTCTGGAAAACCAGCACTCCTCCTGCTACTAGACCTATCGGCCGCTTTTGATTTAGTGGACCATAAAGTCCTATGTAACCACCTAGACTCAGCAGCACACTTCTCCACTGAGGCTATAGCATGGATACAATCCTTCCTCAGTGACCGCACCATGAGGGTTTTCTCACCTATAGCAGCTGCAGACCCCATCCCTATTAACTGCGGCGTGCCACAGGGATCATGCGTTTCACCAACGCTATATAACATATTCACTAAGCCTCTGTTTGATGATTTGGACCTTCTGGGTATCACGTATACCAACTACGCTGATGATACCCAGATCCTCCTCCCACTCACAGGGGTTTACGAAAAAGATCTAGCAATGGTGAACAAAATATACAGCATCGTTCAGGCATGGATGGCAACCCATGGCCTATGCCTGAACGATGATAAAACTGAGCTTCTTATCCTAGGCACCGCACCCCTCATCAAAAAACTAAGCACAAACTACTCTTCCTTTATCATAGATGGGAACTGCATACAAGTTACCAAAGAAGTTAAAACATTAGGGATCTACCTTGATTCTACCCTATCATTTTCCAAACAGGTAAACTCCCTAGCTTCCTCGACAGCCTACACATGTAAGCTCATTAGAGCAGGAAAACAATTCCTTTCCCAGCACAGCTGTCTAACTTTAGCCAGAGCCCTTATCATCTCCAAACTAGATTATTGTAACGCACTGTACATAGGAGCCAACAAATCTATCATAAACAAAATCCAGATACAGCAAAACAAGGCCCTCCGAGCGGCATTGAACATCCCCAGGAGAGAACACATTACAGTAATAAGAAGGAAACACAAATGGCTCTCCACCCACGAGAAAATCAGACTCAAAACGGCATCTCTCACATACAAATCTTTACACAACAAAGCCCCCCAATACCTTAAGGACAGATTCACCAGAACACACCCCACAAGACAAACCAGACTTGCTTACACCAACCGCCTACAAGTACCACGCTTTAAACTGACCACCATAGGCGGAGCTAGTTTCCCAGTCAAAGCTGCTCAATTGTGGAACGAATTACCCATTACTGCGAGGCTAGAACATTCATTTTCCAAATTCAGGCAAATTGTAATTAACTGGCTAACGACAGCAACTGCTAATTGAACCCATGATAATGCTCACGCCTGTTTGCTACACAGTATCTGCATCATACGATTGTAAACCTGTATTGTAAACTTGCACCTGTAACTGGTAATTTCTGTAACTGGTAATGTCTGTAACTTGTAACTGTAACCTGTAACCTATGCTCTAAGCTGTACATATTCTTACTGTTTGCGCCCTTATACTCCAGGGTCCGGTGCGCACAATAAATTCTAAACAAACAAACAAACAAACGAGAAGAAGTCAAGTCTGGTGCCAAGCACCTCAAAACAGTTCCTAGGAGCAATCCTAGATACTCAGAAAGGGTTGACCTTCCCCTCGGAAGAGAGAATTCGGAATATACTACTGCAAATTCCACATTATCAGTCAGGTCAACAAATAACAGTACGCAAAGCAATGCGGTTACTGGGCATGATGGCGTCATGCATTTACCTGGTCCCCCACGCGCGTCTGCGCATGCGTCCCATGCAGGAATGGTTGGCGAAACAGTGGTCTCAGGCAAGTGGTCAGTGGGACGATCTAGTGGTCGTTTCGCCAACTCGTACAGAGCTTACACTGGTGGACAAGAGAGAATCTCGCAAGGGGAAAACCCTTTTACGATCCCGAAGTACAGGCAGTGGTGACTACAGATGCATGCCTGACTGGGTGGGGAGCTCACCATCTCCACCACACAGCTCAGGGTCTCTGGTCTCACTCAGTAGCCAAGAACCACATCAACCTGCTAGAGCTTCTGGCAGTATTCCGAGCGCTTCGGGCGTTCAAGCCCCATCTGCTAAACTTGTCGGTGCAGATCCTTACGGACAGCACGACAGCCATGTTCTATCTGAACAAACAAGGAGGGACTCGTTCGCCAAATCTGTCCAAACTTGCCCAGAAAATCTGGATATGGGCACTCAGACGGAACATCTTCCTGTCAGCACAACATGTTCCAGGGGAGCTCAAATCCCTAGCGGATGCCCTAAGCAGAGACTCCCTCCCAGAAGAACACGAATGGGTCCTTCACAGAGATATCGTAGAAGATCTCTTCTCTCAGTGGGGTTTCCCCACTATAGACCTATTCGCCACAAGCGAAAACAAACAATGCCCAGGATTTGCATCCAGGTTCCCCCAGCCAGACTCCCAAGGGAACGCCTTGTGGATGAACTGGTCAGGGATGTTTGCGTACGCTTTTCCACCAACTCCTCATCAGGAAGGTGGTGTACAAGATGAACAAGGAATCGATGACGCTCATCCTAGTTGCTCCCATGTGGGCGAGACAACCATGGTTTCCACACCTACGCAGGATGGCGCTGTGCGAGCCCATCAAACTCCCAGCCTGGTACAACCTACTGTCCCAGCAACAAGGTCAAACAGTGCACCAGGAACCCAACTCAATGAACCTGGCAGCATGGCTCCTGAGGTCATAGTTTGGCCATCTCAATTTACCACAGAGGTGTATGGACATCCTGAAAGAATCCAGGAAACCAAACACAAGGCACTGTTACTTTAACAAGTGGAAGAGATTCGTTATTTGGTGCCAGAATAAACAAATCAACCCAGTTGATTGCACTCCTTCCAACGTTGTAACATACATGCTCCACCTGCTGGACGCAGGTTTGGTTTTTAACTCTCTGAAAGTACACCTGGCAGCCCTCTCGGCTTACACCACATCCCATAACAAAGTATCGTGGTGGAAAGTACCAGTCGTTAAAGCCTTCATGGAAGGAGTAAAGAGACTTCACCCTCCTATTTCGAACCCACCGCCAGGATAGGACCTCAACGTGGTGCTAGCTAAGCTCATGGGCCCCCCTTTCGAACCCATGCATAAAAGTAGTCTCAAACACCTGACTTATAAAACTGCCTTCTTAGTAGCCATTACCTCTATAAGAAGGGTCAGTGAAATTCAGGCTCTGTCAGTGCAGGATCCTTTCTTTACTATCCACAAAGACAAACTGGTTTTACGCACACACCCTAGGTTCTCACCTAAATTTATATCTAAATTCCATGTAAACCAGTCCATCGAGCTTCCGGCTTTCTTCCAGAACCCGCAAAGCTCAGCTGAGGTGAAACTACACACCCTTGATGTGCGTAGGGCGGTCCTCTACTATGTAAATAAAACCAGACCGCTAAGGAAAACAGATCAACTGTTTGTCTCCGTAGCTACAGGCAGAGAGGGGGATCGCGTCTCTAAAGGCGCGATCTCGAAGTGGATTATCAACTGTATACAGCTGTGTTACTCTCTTTCTGGAAAAACTCTGCCTTTTACGCCAAGGGCCCATTCTACTAGAGGCATTGGGGCCACTCTGGCTTTCATTGCAAATGTTCCCCTCGACACCATTTGCAAAGCAGCTACTTGGAGCTCTATTCACACTTTTACTCAGCATTACTGCATTGACACTCATTCCAAGACAGATACACAAGTGGGACAAGCGGTTCTAAGACACCTGTTTGCTCATGACCCTTCTCACATCCCACCTCCTTCTTCGGGTACTGCTCGCTAATCTATGCACAGCATGTGATCTAAGCAGATTCCACAAGCCTCAGAAGAGATACATTACTCACCGTAATCGTATTTCTGATGCTTGTATCTGCTTAGATTCACATGCGACCCACCCTTCCTCCCCTCCGAGAGAAGGCGCATGATTACTTGTAGTCTTACCTTTCTGTCTATCTGCTTGGATTATCTGTACTCGCGCTACTCCTCATGCTTCCTCATGTCAGAAAAAATACAATCTGAGGATCCCAAACGCGTGAGGGATCTTGGGTATAGTGGACGTCACACTAGGGATAGTATTACTGGCACGCCTGTGTCGACGCCCATTTTCGAGTTTCGAAAAACAAACTGTAATACTCCGCAGCTTCCACTAGATGTCGGCCTATGCACAGCATGTGAATCTAAGCAGATACAAGCATCAGAAATAAGATTACGGTGAGTAATGTATCTCATATATATATATATACATATATATATATATTCTTTTTACACAATAAACCACCCTCTCATGGAATCTAAGAGAATGCTTGATAAATGTGTCAATAAATTATTGTGAACAGCTTAGGCACCTGGACCCATGTGGTCTTACTCTTATTGTCCAGGTCAAACGTCTAGTAATATATTTCTTATGTCAATGTGAATAGATGAATGTCAGAGTATGTGTGGCCAAAAGGGCATTGCTATGTAGCACAAATTGTAACAGCTCGACATCTGACCCTGCGCTCTACCCAGAAGAGCCCAGCTGACCCGTGCACCCCACACTAGCACCACGTGGACCTCCACCAATCTTGGAGCACCGAGCCTAAAGAATACATAGTGTCTAGTCTTCACCATCCAAACCCCACAATTTATGGGCCCCCTATAGTTTACATTATCTATGATGCAACTTTGTAATAAATATGAACGTTTTCGATTGTCTGGCAGAGCGCTCTGAGTTTGCAGCGTTCTCTGCTTGCCCTATTTGGTTTTGGATAAACTTTACTTTTTATCTTCACCCGCACTTGGTCTTAGTCTCATTCCCTCCTGGGGTGTGTCCATTACTGACTCTCATTGGGGAGTAATCACTGCATTTTTGGGGGACGCTCACTTTCACCCTACAGACCATTCTGCACTGACTCTGGCCAACTCCATGTCTGAACTTGGCCTCCCTCAGAAAGCTCTCCTATCTACACATGAAAAAGGAAGAATCCTAGACTAGCCCACTCTGTTGATGCATCCACAATTAATGGCATATCATTTGTCTCCCAGAACTGGTGGTTTGGCTAGCTTTCCCACACAGGTCTGGTTTGGGCTACACTGCCATTGGTATGGTATTGTTTATTTATAAAGCACCTATTCACAGGCAAGTATTTCAGAGCGCTCAAGGAGGGTGTGAACAAGGGGAAAAAATGCAACGGTCGCTCAAAGCCCTTGAAGTTCTGAGACAATAATAGTCTGCACAGGCAGCGTAAGTGCGCATAATACATTTAACCATTTAACAGTTAAGACACAGCAAATTGGCCTGACGGCGATTCTGCAGTTTTACCAGTGCAATTCGGATCATGCAAGTGCACAGACGGTAGTTGCTGTCTCATGTGTAGAGCCTCCTTCTTGGCATCACCACCTTGGTCTGGAGCAACTGGCGAGCAGTGTTTTAGGTTCCCGAGCTACATGTCGGTTATCCCTGATCTACAATATCGAAAGCTGCGGACAGATCCAGTAATACCAATGCACCTTTTTTCCCCATTATCTACCCAACATCTAAGATCCTGCAATGTTGCAACCAGCACTGATTTTGTGTTGTAGTCCTCTCGGAAGCCTGCCTCTACATCGTCCAGCCAACCTGAGGTATTCGAGGTAAGCTTGGAGGTTACCTATGCTTGTCAACTTCTTACTAATGCATGGAACCTGAGATTGGGCGATTGTTTATAGGGTCACTAGGATTTAATGTGGCTTTCTTCAGAAAAGGGGTTATTGCTGCAGGTTTACGGCAACAGAACTTTTCTGGAAGAAAATGAACTATTTATACTCTGACAAATGTCAGAGGAAAAGCGCAGAAGTCGTCAATGAGTCATGCTTCTGTTAAAAGTTGGAGGAAGTCCTATTCAATATCAAGGAACATTATACAATACTTCAAATATCCACCATTAACATCCAGTCTAGCTGACGATTGAAATCCCTATTTATTTTATTTCTGAAAATGCCTGGGTTAACTCCATTTTTCTTGAGGGAGGAATGTGCTTCTGAGCGCTTCTGTCGTTTGTAGTACAGCTAGAACGTGAAAAAGCTCTTTGGCTGTATTAGGGCTAGAAAGGTTCTGCACATTTTTCACTTTTTAGGTTTTTTTTTTTTTTATAAATGTTTGTTTAAAATGTAGCTTGCGGAACAGCTTTGTGTATAAAAAAAAAAAACAAAAAAATAATTTTGCCTGTCTGAACCACTTTTTCTGCACATGTATATTCTCGTTGAACTGAGGTTCACTGTTCGGGTTGTGACTAGCTCTTTTTAGCTGGGTTAGCTATTTTACCACATTTACTAAACTTTGATCAACTGCATCTGAAAGAGTGGTGAGATCACTACTTTGAGGATCTCTCATCTGAGAAAAGCCCCAGCAAAGCAGGTAAATGTGAGATTAGACAATTTGTGCATGAACTGCAGCCGTTTAGTTGGTTTGACACTGGCTGCGGTCTGATTTAACTTAATCTTTAACATCGCTGCATGATCGGTCCAAGGTAGAAAGTGGGTTAGAAGTGTTCAGTTGCCTGTGATTTTCAAAGATTGTCCGAAATATGACCATGCCTGTGAGTGGGAGACCATAACCCTTTGTCTTAGGGTGAACTCACTAATGAACGCTATCAAAGTCTGTGTATTGCAGCCTGGCTGATCCAACCACAAGGTAAGATCTCCCAGTAACATCAAATGTGGGCATATAGTGCCAAGTTGACCCACTACATGGCCCAGTTCAGATACAAAATCTGCGA
The DNA here is from genome assembly GCF_040938575.1 of Ambystoma mexicanum. Classification (NCBI taxonomy): domain Eukaryota; kingdom Metazoa; phylum Chordata; class Amphibia; order Caudata; family Ambystomatidae; genus Ambystoma; species Ambystoma mexicanum. The sequence continues at coordinate 738,965,756 of NC_090926.1, forward strand.
CTCCCCCCATCTGGGGCCCATAAAATAGGATACAGTTGAATTAAGCATTTGGGGTCGGTTTCCATTTTACATGCCAAGCATCCCCATTTTTAGCAATGGAAATAGATTTTTCCTTCAAGTTGAATTTATTGTAAATGATAGCAACACAACCCCTATTTTGTCCTGCCTGATTATGACTGATGGCTGAGAAATAAACGGGAGTCATTTAATGCTGAGCTATAATAATTTGCCAGCCAATTCTCTCTAATAGAAGATCAAGATGTTTTGGACCAGATCGTGAATGCAAGCATGATTTTTTTACTGCACAGCAGGTGTTTTAAAAGAGCTCCTTTTTAATAGTAACCCCCACTGCCTTTGGATGTAGCAGGGCCAGAAGCTATCTCTGTTTCACTGAGCAATCTTATGGACATGCTATCTGAGGAGATTACCAGTTGACCTGGTTATTTTTAGACTGGTGGAAGTTTATATAATTTCCACACTCCTTTATGAGGCGGAAGATTGCACAAGCTGAAGGGACCAGGAAGAAGGCGAGCGAGAAGGACTGGACTTGGAGCCCTCTGCCTTTTTAAGGTATAAATGAAGCACTGAAGGAGATCCTCTTCAGTTTAGTTTATTTAAGCCATGGAATTGGTTGTCCTTAAATAGTCTGACCCTGGGTGCTATTGGGCTGTTTTTTAAAACCACTTTTAATCTAGTGTGGTACAGTGGTCCAGATGTGTTGCCTCATTTTTTTAGTGCTTTCTCTGCAAACCTTGGTTTCATGAATTTAAAATATTTTGCTTGATCTTCAATATTCAGTGCCTTAGCTTTAGATTGGCATAATTGGAGAATACGATTTTGTATACTGGATTTGATTTTCTTTAAGTTGGTTGATGGAGTCTCATTGCAGACATTTACATTTATATTAAATGACTGATTGGATTATCGTTAAAATAAAGGAAACTTTGTTCTGAGCAACTATTTGATGTGGTTTGTATGATATTCTCTAATGCTAAAATTCCCTTCTAAGGTTTTATTTTTTTCTGTATTTGGTCATCTAGTGTAAGGTGCTAATATTTCAGGGAACGATTAGTCCCTTTTTGTTCCCAGCCTCTTCTGTGCACCCCCTCAAACCAGTTATTCATATATACCTGCTAGATAATAATTTGAAAGGAAATGTATGTGAATTGTTGAAGGTTGACACCAGCTGGAGTAAACCCCATCCTCGTCGGCAGTAAATCTAATCTACACTGTAGACCCACAGTGTCTTTAATAATTAAAATTCCCCATATCCTTCCAGTAGAAGCTCTTACTCTTCAAAATTAATTACTTTTGGGTACAGAGTGTGAAAGACATATTAATGAGTAGATGCACAACTTATTGCACAATCAATTTTTACAAGATTCCTTTCACTTGCAGCATTTTGCCCTGGCCATTTCCGACAATGTAAAGGTTAATCTGCTAGATGCATATAATTGTTAGGCCTACACCTAAGATCAAAGCTCTCCTAATGTCTCCCCCCCCCCCCCCCCTCATTTGGATATCCCGCACATCTAGGTTATTGTATGTTCGATATGGTTTTAATTTACCTGACCCTTTTCTTTCAGGGTTATTGTTTTATTCCACTTTCTTCTTTCCCTTTCAACAGTCTGAATTACTAAAAGGAAAGCCTCCCAAACTTGCTGATTCTTTTTCTAGAATTTTAAAAAGATGAAACCCTTGAGTCCATACTAACCACTACTAGAAAACACACTTGCCTAAATAATTGAATAAAAGGGGATGGTCACAATTACAAACCAACTACATTAACATGTTTTTTTGTGGAAACTTGGGAATTGAGGGTAAATATTTGCCCGTCACCCACACTAGTATTGTTATTCCTTAAAGTCCTTTAAATTTGGTGATGTTGGTTAAACCTCATATTGCTTTTCCCCCCTTCTATGGCACCAATCGCTTCCTTAAGCTGTGATCTAAGGAACTGTGTTCTTTCTGTCTTGGCCCCTGTATTCTTTGTACGTGCCCTAATGCTGCACCTCGCCATCGAATCTGCAGAATTAATCAGTAGCTTGCCTTCTCTCCACCAAAGAAGTTATTGATGCACTACTCCATTCAAGAGATTTATACCAAATATTTTCAGGGAAGGCCCCCTGGAATCTTTCCCAAAACAGTTCTTTGTGTTTTGCAATCCTTTTACTAGATCACACAGTGACCTACATTTATGGGAAATGGCGATTTCCTCAAGACTTCAACAGTAGTGTACCAGATACGATTCCAGTCTTGTTAACATTGTAACTAAGATGTTCAGGTACGAGCACAGGTTTCAATTCTGCCTATCGGCAAGTAGCTCGGTTTACCCCCAGTTGTAGTAGCATCTTTGAAGCAATCTCCCTGAACCCCTCTGTGCATAGAGGTGGGGGTTCTTCAAGGTTTTCACTTTTTGTTTGTAACTATGGGTCTGTATCTTTTAACCTGAGTGGAAGCATGCAAACTGCGACTGCTTTAAGGTGATTTTCAGGTGTAGGTCCACTGTTTGGTCTTTAATCACTGAATGGTCTAGTATTTTGAAACAATGTTGTACATGTTACCTTACCATTGGATTACTCTGATCATTGCTAACAAGTAGGATGTTGATTACCCTGCTTTTCATTTCACCTCCAGGACAGCCAGTGCGGTGTTGTGATCGATGCAAATATAGACTGTGCAGTGAAGCTGGTGGGAACAAACTGTGTGTTATATCCCGTTAACAGCAAGGACCTGCATCATATATGGGTGAGCTTTTTTTTCCTCTTCCCCCTTTGCCAAGCCGTAGCGATTTTACAAGTGACATAATTTGTAGTTGGTTGGCTTGCAAAGCTGTTTCCTACGTGCCCTATTGGTCTGGCATCAAGCTTGTTTACGGTCCTCACGCTTCATTATGCTATGTGTTGTAATTTTGTATTTTTCGTTTTTGTTGCTGTGGCAATATCTGGGGGTGAAGGGAGTGATGGAGATGTTTGGTCATAAAAGGAAGGTAGGTATTTGCAGTTTATTTCCCATCAACAGGGCCAAGGACCATAGTGTCAGTACATGTAAACCTACATGCTCTCCATCATTGGTATCTTCAGTAATATTCATTACCTAGGCTATTTCCACCTATGTGCTAGTTTTCCAACCTCGTTTTAACAATGGAAGACCTTGCTTAATACATTGTTGAATGATAAATTTCACATTCAATAGCACATCCATACTGTTTTACAGCTGTTGGCATTAAATAAGGCAATGGACATTTATGTCGACATGCAAACACTGCTGCAGCAGATCCTCATACACCACAGTTTAATCTTTTTAACAGTTTAGACTTTTGGATTTTCATTTTGTTCTTCATGTTTTTCAAATGCAAAGTGCAGATTAAAGTGTTTTTGTGGTCATTTGAACTCTCCGCCCTCCCACTTAGATTTCCTTTTTCCTTCTTGGCTCAACTACTCCAAGTGGTCTACTGATGGGAGAAAATCGGGCGATGCGGTCTGCCATTGCCTACCTCCTTGATTCCCAAGGCATGAAAAAAAGATCATTACAATGGGGGGGGGGACTAAGGGCAGGGAGGAGGCAAATTTGGAAGCTGAAGGAAACTGGGAAGCCCCCTTAGGACAAGTTGATAACTGCCTTTCATCAGCTTTGGTTTTATGGCAAGTGCCATAAGGGATGCTATGGTGTGGACAGACCAGAATTGATGGGGCATGACCTTTATCTCTGGTATAACCTATTTTAGGCGGTTATAGGGACTTTTACTGCAGTCTCCTTGCAGCACGTTTTCCCTCCGCAGGAGCATGTGGTCCTGGTCCAGCCATACGGCTCCGAGGCCCATGTGTGCTTTTTAATCATCATGTGTATGTCTTGGGGTGATTAGACCGCCTTACAATGGTTTTCAGCGGCAGCTGTAATTTTAAATTTCAGTAGCCATTTTTATTTGACCACTTAGTCCCAGGCAGCCGTTTACTGTCCAGTCATTTAGGATTACCGAATTCTGAGTCGATTAAGTGACCGGAGGTTACATCTAGGCTCTATTCTAGAACTGCACAGCATATTTTGAGATTATGCTCCTAACCTAGTTTATGGACAATGTGGTGGGGAGGTGGCCAGGAGCATGTTTAAGGACAAACTAGTTTGTCGGCTTAAGTGCAATAATTGATATTTTGGCGAAGTCCCTCCCACCCCCCCCTTTTTTTTAACCTCATTAGGGACTATTCATCAGTGGGTTTAAATTTAATATGGTAAACCAATAGACCACTTGGGGAGTAATTGGAAGCAGATCTGTCTAGAATAAAATCATGTCCTTTGTTGTGACAGGAGAACAGCTTCCTGCTAAATTGTTAGCCAACCGTACTAGCTACCTCATTCCAGTGCTCCTGGGTTGGCATTTCAGCTTTTTTCCAGCCTAGCAAAAGAATGGCTATACTTGGCTCAATATGAACATTCCATACCAATGATGGAGGGCAAGAGGCTTGTGTACATTCCCACAAAAACACGATGCATGCATCCAAACCAGATTGAGTTCTACGAATGTCACTCGCCCTATTTTTCTAATCAAAACTTTACCCATCCACAAAACGCGCTTATCAGTCCAAACTGAAATGTGTCTGACCAGATCAATTGATTCTTGAAAATGGTAAACAAATGGCTCTAGTAAATAATAGTACCCTCTCTAATGGCAACAGTAGAAAGAATGGAAGAGACTGACATTATATGGGAACTGTGTCTGGTCCTCAAGGCCGGTACTCTTTTCGGATGCTAACAATCCCAAGTTGAAGCAAATTGGCTGTACTACAGAGGACCTATTAACTTGCCCGAGTCAAAACAAAACCGTATGACCTTGATTGTATGATGAAGCATTTTCCAGGGTTATAATCCAAAATGTATCGGCATCTGGATCAAGTAAGAAAGTTTGGCACTTCCCCAAATATCTGGAGAAATTCACAAATAAACCACTTGGAAACCAATTCCTACTGATTAGGTTGAACTTGCTTCCGAAATAACTGCCTCAAGGTCTCCACCACAAGCAAAAAATAAGTTGGTGTCAATTTTGCTCGGAGATTGGTCAAGTGGAGACCTTTAAGCATCTGCTGCTGTTTTGCCCTGGGCTGACCGAGGTTGGAACTCTAGATTTTGGTTGGTTGATCCGGGCCATCCCATCATTGTGTCCGGAGGAATGGTGGGGCGCCTTGACAAACGGCAATATGGTCTCTTGAGGTTAGTCAATACTTTCTGAACAAGGTCCTTGAAGCAGACAACCCGCAATGGAATCCTTCGCACTGATGATCCTTGACCTTTCTGTGACTTGGTGTTGCCATTGAGACTATATAATTTGAACCATGTGGGATGGATTAGCTGAAATTTAATCTGTAAAAGTTTTTTTGTTTAATAAACTAATGCAAAATTAAATAAATGTTTTCAGATCTTTGACATGACATTAAACAGTCATTCATCGAAAGGCAACTGGATCCCACTCTTGTGTGGAAGGTTTACTCTGACAATAGTATTGGCTGATCACCTGTTGAAAAGTCCTTCTCTTTGACCTAAACTCAGTGAAACAAGTCTCTCAATTCATGGCAGGTGTTAACATCTACATTAAAGGCTGTGTTAATTTTTTCTTTTGCATAAAAGTAAGCCATTTATTTAATGAAATTGCCTCCTTATCAACCGTGGGTTTGGCTGCTGGCCAATACAAGTTTTCATGCATCTCCTAGGTCCTTCACCAAGTGAGTTTAGAAAGTCTTATCCCTACTAGCTCATAGACCATTTATTCACTTGGATACTGAAGTGCTATTGAACATGTTCCAACTGACAGTAGGTAGTCTGACATTTCCCCTATGCTCCCAGACTAGATGGTGAACAGTGACTGCAGAGGGCCTGTTGCTCTGGTGATCCAAGAAGCCACACATGTAGCTAGAAGTATCATATTAAGTGCCCATGTCAGTCCAGTCAGTGATGCAACCCCTATTCTTGTAGTGTTCAATAAAGCAATTTCATATAGAAACCTTTCCGAGATCGTTTGCATCACTCTGGGGACTCGTGCATCTATGGAAGATTGTGCAGAGCGCATGGTAGCAACTATAGGCTCAACAACCTGGTCATGGAAGGAGACTAATCCTGGGTTTGACCATGTTGCCGCTAAAGCATTTTCTCTCACCTTTTCAATCCTGGTGCAAGTGGAGAATACATCCATCGACAGTATGAGCACACATTGCTGCAGGATCCAGCTTGATCTGTAGGGAGGTAAATCCATACAATCTAGTATAGGCTTTTGGCATGAAAGTGCAGTGACTGCGATCCATGTTCTAGTGGCTGTAGTAAGTGGATCCTTTGCATAAGGACCACAAATCGTTTTCAAGCATCAAGTCTTGTATGGCCTGCGGAGACGTTAACTTAGATCTCATTCTGTCCTATCTCAAGTTGCAAATGGTTACTTACTGTACATCCTTTTTACGTGCTTCTACTGCCTTGTGTGCCTAGCCCTTTTTAGTGCTGCACATGCACTCTTTGCCCAAGTCAAATCTAGGTGTGCTTTTTAAATTACTGCAACCCACACTTTTGTGCTTTTTTAGTGCTTCTGTGCAAAGTCAAATCTAGGGTTTTTCTTTTCTTTTTTTTCTTTAAATACCCCCGGCTGCTAGGCTGCCTGATGAGCTACCCATGCCTGTGCACTAACTACTAGTGTCCCACTCCCTCTACCGCCTGCTATGGCTCTCTCCATCTCATCTAGTCTTATCACATATCTCCCCCACCCCCCACCCTCTGTCTGGAATGAAAGTTCAAAAAGGATCTCCTCTCTTGTAATCCTTCGATTACCTATCGGACACCTACATCAGTGCCACTTCCAGACAAATTGTCACTGACATCCTCTTTTTTTGTCCCCCCTCCAGACCTGTTGATGCCACATCTGATATCCACGCTCTCCCCGTGCTTTTCCTCACCCATTAATAGTGGCACTAGATGGGAAGTTCTCTTGGCTGGCTTCGCATCCTCTAGGTGCATCATTAATGTCTATCAGAATGGCACTATCATGGCCCAGGGTCCTCCACCCAACCTTCTCCTCTTTGACCGGTGCCTGTCATCTCTCATCAACTTTCTTCCAGCTCCTGCAACTCGTCCTTCCCCTCTCGGCACCTTCATCACCTCAGACAGGTCTACCAACCCTCCTGTACCCCTCCTCGGAAAAACTTTAAGGGTGGTGACTGGCTTCACTTAGCCACACTTGATGCCCGTTCTATCATCAAACATTCTTCTGACATCTGCCTCCTCCTTGAAGAATTTGCTCTTGACGTCCTCACTGTCACGAAGATGTGGTTCAATGCCAGCTCAGTCACTGCTTTTGACTCCCTTCTCTCTGATGGCTACAGGATCTCAAGGCCACGTCTCAACAACACTGGCAGTGGAGTATCCTTGATCTTCCCCAAGTGGGTCCCCTCTTCCCACATACCCACCCAGCCCTACTGCTCCTTTGAAAGCCTCATCTGCAATCTTGGCATCTCCCACTTCCTCTCTGACTATTCCCCCTATCTACCGGCCCCTGGGCCTTATTTCCTCTCTTTTCAGAATGGGCCAATTTCTTCTCCTACCACCGGACCTCCAATCTCCTCCTTTTAGGTGACTTCAACAGCCGCTTAGACTCCTTAATCACGGCCTCCACTCTATTCCGTGACCTCTGCATCCTGCGCCCTCTCTATTCTCCCTTCCGGCCTTACCCACTTGGCTGGACACCCACTCGATACCTTCATCCATTCTGAACTCTAGCTCTGTACCCCACTCTCCACCCCGCTATCCGGTCGGACCACGCTCCTTTCCTCCCACCTGGGACCCTGCGGCCCTCTGACGAAAACTCCCCCAGCTCTGCAAGCTTAATTTGCGGACATCCGTCCAATATAGCAAGTGTCGGTTGTTGTTTTTCACCACTGCCTAATCCTTACCCCCCGCCCCAACCTGACTCAACTACTGACTCTGCTCTCAACAATCAAGGCCTCTCAATAATCAAGACCCACTCTAGATATTCTTGCCTCTGTCATGAGGATCCATCTGAAACCTGCCTCCAAACGTAACACTTGGTATGACTCTAGTCTAGCAGCCCTGTAACACAAATGCAGAGCTGCTGAACAGAAGTGGCAGACCTCAAGCTCATCCTCTGATAAACTGGCCCGTCTTTCTCCTAAGGCAATATCGCCTATCCATTAGCTCAAAGAAGTTTCATATTCAGGGCTGCATCTCTGAAGTTGGCTACCAACAACACAGCGGAACTCTTAAAAATTTGCAAGGCACTAGCCAATCCACCTGCAGACTCTTTTTCGCCTCTTCCTTTATAGGTCCTCTGCAATGCACTAGCTCCCACTTCACTGATAAAACTCAAGACACCCTAAGTGTTCTCTTCCTCCCCTCTCCCTAGTGCCCTGCCACCCTTGGCCTCTCCTCCCTCATCCACCCTCTCCTCCGTCTCTCATCCCACTGGAAGAGGTCACTAGAACGGTCCGCTCTATGAAGGTCTCTTCCAAACAGGTCTCCCCCTGTTCTTCCAGAACTATGAAAGCGAATATCTGCTCCCTTGCCCTTGCACTCAGACTTCTGCAATCACTCTTACCACTGGATCTTTTCGCCTCTTACCTCAAGCACTCTAGTGCACCTCCTCCTGAAAAAACATTCTGCCAACCCCTCATGCCTGACTAACTACTGCCCAATCTCTCACTCCCTTCCTTGCGGAAACTTCTGGAGAAGTTGGTCTTTTCCCCCCAACTGACATAGCATACTGAGCTTGTTGGTTGCCTGCATGACCATCGATCTGGATTCCAAGCATCCAGAAGCACAAACTGCTCTCCTGAACCCCCATGAAGAATTGCTCGCATCTCTTGACTCCAACTCACCTGCTGTTCTCATTTTACTTGCTTTTCCCTGTGATTTTGACAGTCAACCACTCCATCTTCAGAAAACTGCTCCATGATACCCTTGGTATCTTGGAGCGGGCACTGGACTGGCTGACCTCCTTCCTCACTGACTGTCCCTCCCAGGCTATACTGGGTTCTTTCTCCTCACCCCCTCTATTTCCACCTATGGCGTTCTGCAGGGCTCTATCCTTTCGCCCTGGTTCTTTAACATCTATCGCACTCCTCTTGACCACCTTATCGCCACCTTTTCACCACACTTCCAGTGTTAGGAAGGTAACGCCAAACTCTTCTTCACACTGCCTTCTGCATCTCCTCTGACCTGTCATTCCTGACCATCTGCTACCCAGTCTTGGTGTACCTCCAACAACCTCTGTCTCAATGCCAGCAAGACTGACTCTTGTTTCCCCTTTTCTCCCTTCACTTTGGCCATCCTTGATGGGCTCTCTCCCCCTCTCCCCTCTCCTTCCTCTGAATCCAGAAACCTGGGAGTAATCTTCGACTCCTCCCTCTTTCATTCCTGTGAGAAACAAAAGGGTGTCTCGGCCACTAGTTCCCAGGGAGCTCTCGCTCAGGTGGCCAGGGCACATCCATCCCCTTTGGATCCAGACCCTGGTTGTGGGGCAGTGCGGGAGGATCCTCTGGGTTAGCGGCCTTCGTGAGTGGTGGTGAGGCAGCCGATAGCGAGACGAGGTATCCCTCCCTTTCCCATACTCGTAATCCCTCCTATTTCACGGGTGGAGAAACCAAAGAGTTCCCTGCGGGATGTCATTGCCTCCAAAAGGCAGCGAAAGACATGTGGAGAAGGCTGAATCCCAAATCTGAAGGCTGCATTGTGTTTAAAGGATGCCAGCGACCCTCCCGGGTTAACGGGTGAGCCTGTGGTATTAACCTTAATTAGTAAACTTGGAAGGTCATCCAAACTGGAAAGAAACTCACACAGCCGGTGAGTTGGCAAGAAACCTGAGACACTGGTGTGTGCTGAACAATTGAAGTGGCAACATTATCGCCCAACTTAAGGTTGCATGCGTGCAGATGTGACACGAAGAAAGGCAGACCTGCTAGTGAACCTTGAAGTGACAATAGCTATAAATTTGCGTTAGTGAGTTATGGAGTAGGATGGCAAAAGGAGCCCACTGAACTCTCAGAGGTTGTAGCGATAAAGTGAATTAACTGTAAAAGCGAGATGATTGAAATTAAACCACTTCAAAGGGGAGAGTAAAAGGTGAACGTGGAACTTTGGTGTAAAATATAGTGAACTACCCAGACAGGAAGCACTGGGGCAAATAACATAGGATTGTGAGTTGAAAACTGGAAAGTCGAAGTGGTCCTGCAGAGGTCTTTAGAAAAGAGCTGCGCACATTTGAATGTCTAAGACCTGAGGAAACGGTCCGAGCTCGACTGAGGGAGACCAATGTGAACTGTTTGAACTTTTGCTGAAATGGATCTGAGCCCGACGGGGGCGGGAGGGGGGATATCTGTAGGGGGGTGGGAGAGACTGGTGTGAACTTTTTGTCAAACTGTTTTGAGACCTTTACGTGATAGGCCAGGTAAGCCTTGATCCACGTTTTGAACTGCTCATTTTGTTGAGATCCTGAGCCAGTGTCTCATCTTGCTTACAGGGACCACCTTACTAGGTGCTATCCAACATGGGGAGGAGAGCTGACTCGGCCACATTCATTCTTTATTTGAACACTGACTTTCCTTTGCATATATATTCTCCTTTTCACATTTTTGTACAAGGTATAGGACAGGCATTAGGTTTTTGTTAGTATAGGCCATTTTGATTTGACTGACGCAACTAGGATTGTTTTTATCATTTGACGGTTGAGACTACTCCTATTCTAGCTATAGGGCAACATAGGAGTTTCTCCAACCCCATTGAAACTTTAATAAAGGTTTTACAAATTGTACCTTTTGTGTCAGTGTCATACTTGTGATACCACGCCTCCTTTACATTCCTCACATCCTGGACCTTGCCAAGAAGGCCCATTTCCACCTTCACCTTCTCACAGGCATCTTCCCTTTCCCCGATGTTTTCAGGGCCTTGGTACTCTCCAGGCTGGAGTATTGCAACAGCCTCTGGCTTAATCTACCCGCCCCCCTACAGCTAATCTAGAATAGTGCTGAAAGTCTTATCCTTGGCCTTAAGCCCAGGGACTGTATCTCTCCAACCCTAAAATATCTTCACTGACTCCCAGTTGCTGCAAGGATCAAATTGAAATCCCTCTGCATCATCCATAAGGCTGTCTGCAACTTGCTCTCACCAAATACTCTCCTTCCAGATCCCTCCGATCCTCCGGCTCAAACTCTGCTGGTGAAGCACTTCTTTAAGCAGAGAGTGGGCGGCCGCTCCCTTTCTTCAGCTGGATCCCTCCTCTGGAACAGCCTCCCCCTCGCTGTCTTGAGCTGGATAGCCTCAAGTTCCGTAAACACCAAGACGTTCCTCTTCTCCACGTTCCCTCTCGCCCTCCCGTGCTAAACCCCACAGTAGCTGTGATTCGTGGCCTGGGCCCGCATCTGTCCCTGGGGGTGTGGGGGGGCTGGCCTTCTGTCTGATCGCCTGCAGCATCTGCCCTCTACTTGCACTTGCCTTGAAGCACCACTTGGCCTATGCTGCTTCACAGGCCTGCACTTATTGTATGGGCTGGTGACCCCTCCCCATCTAGTGGTCACTGCCTGGCAATTACCTGTTGCCTCCACTACCGGCTCTTGCACTTAGTTGTTGCTGTGAAACTGTCTCTCTCTGCACTTGCACAATAGAAATGTTCACAAGGTCTATTAGGACCGCTTTGTTTGTATTTAGAATATTGCATTGTCCTGTTGTTTTCCTTTTGCTCCCTTTCCTTTGCCCTGTGGGCGCTTTGAAACACAATTTTATTGATATAGGAATGACTTAGAATTGCCCAATAAAATACAAAATAAATTGCATTGGCAGAAAACCTGAGATGCCCAAAACTTGTATCCCAGATTCTGATTTCAAGGGCAATGCTCTTCATAGAAGTTCAGGTGGTCTTCTGTATGCATTTTTACGATTCTCCAGACATCCTGCAGGGGATTCTCAAGTTGCAACGAGTGATCTTTCTAATGGATTGTGTCCTCCCGCGTATTCATCATTGATATTCAATATCAAGCTTCAGCTGTTCCGGATCTTTTCCGGCAGAGGGCAATGTGCGTTGATGTCCAGTCTTTCATCTAAGGCATATAAGGCCCGTGCAGCGCCCGTTGGTTTCAGTTCCGTTTTTCCGAGTAAGGTTACACTTCGAGAATTACGGCGTGCTTCAATAGTTTAATTCTCCAGAAGATATGAAAATGTAGTGTCTCGCTGTGGAGCACAAGACCTTGGCTCTGAAGGAGTGCAAGGGGAAATTGGCGGTAGGTAAAACCCCAAGAAATCCACATCGGCTACCCCGTCGAAGAAACCTTTGGACGATGTGAAAGGTGACTCCTCTAACGAAGAAGTCAAAAAAGCTTCAGGTCGAGGAGTGGCTCCCACCACTTCTTGTCAGTCATTGAGGAAGTCAAAGTGGTACCATAAATCGCCTACTTCGACTTCTTTGTCTGATTCCTCTCCTGACAGAGCTATATCCTGTCCCACAAAGGCCTCTACTCCTGCTGAATCGGAAACATTCAGGTTAGAAATGCTGAACATTTTTGAAAAAACAAAAACCCTCGACAAGCCATGCTCCTAGCGCATCTTCTAAAGCCGGTAAGGAATGGCTTCCAGCCAAACCCTGCGCACCTTCGTGCCCGGGACGAAGGCCAGATCCATATTGAAAGCAAGTCAAAGAATAAGTCGAGGTTGTTGACGCCAGCTATGCCCTCTACGCCAACTGGCCCATCTACACCCAATGGCGCAGAAACCTTGGGTGCCATCAAAGTCGAAAACTACTTCATTGAAGACATCGACTCAAGCGTCTGGTTCAACATTTTTGAAACCCTTGACGCCCTTACGAGATAAAACCTGCACTCTTTTACCTAGAAAGCATTAGTTTGAGTCACTAATCTCTATTTGAGGACCATGAGCCATCGGATAACTTTGCGCCATTTTGTTACATTATGGTACACCAAATGTTCCTGATGGCTTTAGTTCAGAGGAATCCAGTCTAAAAGACCTTTATGAAAATGTACAAATAGCCAGTGGAGTGGACACTACACCAGATTTGGAATTTGGTGAACCTGAATTTGATGAACACGCAGATGCATCATATAGGCAGTTGATGTTTGTTTGTGGATTACTTTGGATGGAGCAGGCCTACCCTTCCCTTCGAGCAGGATGATCTAACAGACCTCCTTAAGGGTCTGTTAAGGGTCTGCAAACGGATCCCATTTTACCTGTCCACATTGGACTTCATAAAAGGGCGTCTCCCAATTGGCAGAGTCAAGTCCAGCAGTATACCCGAACTTGACAAGAAAATACCGCCCATCTAGTGGTGATCCCAACTACTTAACAAAAAACCCCACCCCAGAAAGTCTGGTAGTGCAGGCAGCTACTGCAACCTCAAAGCAGGCAGCTTATCCAACCATCCCACTGGATAAGGATGACAAAAGGGTAGATGCATGAGCAAGGGAAGTATTTTCTGCGGGGAGCATGGCTCTTAAGTCGGCAAACTTCACATGTGCCTTAGCAAAGTTTTCATTCACTCTATGGGACTGTATTTCTATGGTGACTGAGTATATTCCCGAAGAGGAGAAAAGAGATGGTTTTGTGGCTATTGTTAGAGATGGCAAAGGAGCCATGTGAGAGTCTCCAGTCTGGTCTGAATTCTACTGACCACATCAGCAGAGCCATGCCAGCAAGCACTGTAATTCGCAGATTTGCGTGTTTCAGAAGTCTGAATTTGCACTGGATGTGCAATCTATACTACTTAACATGCCTTTTGATGGGTCTCATTTTGCCAGCAAGGCTGATTAAAGCCTTGAAGGTGCAGACCTTGAAGGTGGCAGCCAAATCTTTAGGTGCCGCTATTAGGCAGCCTCAGCCCTTTGGTCCTGTATTCCTTCCTGGAGGGGTAGGTCCTTTCACTACTACTCAGCTGGAAGAGTGAAAGGAATAGCTGGTCAAAGAGGCCATAGAAGATTCCCTCGGTGGACGAGGGAGAGGTACAAATTCCTCTCAAGCAGGGGCATCTTTACCAACTGCTTCAGCTCCCTCAAAACCTCTGCGATCTTGAATCTCAAAACCCCAGTGGGAGGCAGACTGTCTCCAAATCTGAAAGAATGGTGAGACGTTACTTCGGATCCTTGGCCATTATAAACCATAGCCCAAGGTTACTGCTTTCCCTTCGTTCAGATACCTCAGAACCATCCACCAGTGAACACTTTTTTTGAAGGTTCCAGATCTGCTCGTTGTGCAGGAAATTTTGACCCTGCTGGAGAGGGGCGCTATACAGCCGGTACCTGTAGCGGATAGGAACAAAGGATGGTACACTCCATAGTTCCTAATACCCAAGCAGGTCGGAGGACTGAGACCCATCTTGGACTTGAGATACCTGACAAGTTCCAGATGGTCACACTTTCTCAGATACTTCAGGCCCTCCAACTCCAGGATTAGATGGTGTCATTGGACCTTCAGGATGCTTATTTTCATGTTCCAATACAGCTCAAGCACAGGATATACCTGAGGTTCGTCGTTGGCGGTTCTCATCCGTTTCGAGTTATGCCTTTCGGGTTGACCTACGTCCCAAGGATTTTCACCAAACCGATGGCGATGGTGGCAGCAAGTCTAGGGAGAGGGATCCACATTTACCCCTATCTGTATGATTGGCTGATCAGGGTGCGTTCTCCCGAACAAGTCCTTGATCATCTCAATGTCAGCACCCACTCTCTTCAGACTGGGCTTCTCCCTCAGTTACAAGAAGTCCCATATGACACCATGTCAAAAGCTTCTTGGGAAAGGGCTTGCCACCTGAGGTGAGGGGGGGGTTGGGGGAGTGGTTGGGTCCAGACATTCTGCAGATGGTCTCCAAGTTTCATAGTGCCCATTGTCTCCCGGCCTTTGACTTTTTGCGGTTGCTCAGCCTCATGGCATCCTGAATTTGTCTGGTGGCAGAGACTTGCCTGAGAATGAGATCCATTCAATGGGCTCAGTTCTCGGGCAACATGTTAGACCTATTTCAGGGTCGCACAGGATCTTCTGTGGTGGGCCTCCGAGGACAATATTCTGAAGGGATAACCTTTTTGGCAACCATGGCCTGGAGGCAACAGTAGTGAGATGCCTCACTCACGGGTTGGGGAGCCCACGCCAATGATCTGACAATCGGCAGTTGCTCTCCATCGGAGTCCAAACTACACATCAATCTTTTGGAGCTGAGGGCAATCAGACTTGAACTGAAGGCCTTTCTGCCCTCTGTAAGAGGAAAGAATGTTTTGATAATGACAGATAACACTGTGGCCATATATTACTCCACAAGAGAGGTGTAGGGCCACTACCACTGTGCAGTGAGGTAATGCAGCTCTGGGCAATACAAGGAGGAGTCTCCCTGTCAGCAGTTCACCTAGCGGTGTAGGAGAACACTGCGGCATACGCTCCGAGCAGACAGAGCAGTTTCCCATGAGTGGAAACTAGCTCAAACTCCTTCAAGAGTCCCCCCCCCCCCTTTTGGGGACCCCCTCAAGTGTATGTTCACGACCAGCGTCAACTGGAAGTGCAAACTGTACTGCTCCAGGGAATTTCTTCCAAGAGAAGCTTGAGGAGATGCGTTTGTGGTAGACTGGGAGTTTCCACTCCTGTACGCATTTCTTCCAGTCCCTGTCATTCCTCACATGATCAGGAGGTTGAGAAAGTTTGGGAAACGCATGATCCTAATTGCTTCCGATTGGGCCAGGAGGACGTGATACCCGGACCTTCTTGACATGCCCATCTGCCCTTCAACATGTCTTCCACGTCGCAAGAGGAGGGTTGGGTTCTCCTTCCAGAGGTCAAGACACTCAGCCGTCACACATGGTTTCTGAGATACAAGGATTGGGACGTCCGGATGACGAAATGGAGATTTTGCTAGCAACAAAGTCCTTGTGCCTTTTGGAACAAATTCTGCAACTGGTGGAAAGACCAGAATGGAGATCCAGTGTTTTACATAGAAATGGAAGTGTATTTTTTTGTACTATCCTCAGCCAATCTGGGGCTCCAGGTTGGAACTATCAAGGGCTATTTGGCGGCACTATTCACCTTTAAGCGCTCGTCAGAAGAATGTTCATATTTCAAAATCCCACTGGTGACTCAATTTCTAAAGGGACTCAACCATGGCTGCCCAAACCCCCCACCCCCTTATCTCGTTTCCAGGTTCCAGTTTGGCACCTTAATCTGGTATTACAACTTCGAATGGATTATGTCCTCCAACGTATTTCACGTCTTTGACATGTAATGTCCACAGCTGTGCACTTCAGAAACTTTTTCAGCAGAGGGCGTCCTGCGTCGATGACGGGTTGATGTCCCTCTAAATCCACCGCCAGGGGCGACGTCACTGGATGTTAAAAATGGCATGCACGGCGCCTGTAGCCTCAGTTCTGTTTTTTCTGCGAACGTGTTGCTTCGTGAAACTCAGCGCGCCTCATGTGTTCATCGTTGAGATGTCTTTCTTTGACCCCTCCGACTCCGTGGTCTGGCTTCAAGACCTGCCAGGACTGCAAGTCAAAAATGTCGATCACCGAACTGCATCGCATTTGTTTGTGGTGCTTGGTTGAGAGTCACGACAATGACGACGGTTCACAATGCCAGTCGCTGACTGCCAAGGCCTTGCGGAAGGGGAAGCTCCATGTAGGTAGGAGTTCTAAGCCCAGTAAGTCCCGTAAATCCAGGTCGAAATCCAAAGGGGTGTCCACCCGACGACTCGAGGGGTGTGTCTCTGCGTCGGGAGGAGGCCTGGGGTTCTCGGTCCCAAAGTGGCTCCCGCCATTCTTCTTCCTCATCGTGGAATTCTCGGAAAAGCGGTCGCCTTCCCCTTCCTCCTCGGAGGATGGAGCCGGGAGGAAAGTGGCATTCCCAACGAAAACCTCGAATCCGGAAGAATGGGCTGCCTTTAAGGAGCAAATTTTAGCGATATTTCAATCGCAGGGCACTGGTCCGGTCGCGCCTTCTAGCGCCTTGGACGTTGCTGCTTTGCTGTCGCTGCTTTGCTGTCTTATGAGCTCGCGGCACCGTCTGCACCAGTGTCGACGCCAAAGCCTTCGGCGCCCTCGACGCATTCAGGGATTTTTGACCGAAATTTGCCATTGGAGTAACCTGATGTGGTGGATCCTCCTAGGAAGGCTACTGGGAGGCCTGTATTGGACTCCAGGCCCTCTTCTGTCCCCAGGCCAGGGTTTCAACTCCCTCTGGGCGTCATATAGGAAGGAAGGTCCGATTTTGAGAACCCTGGTGAAATTGATGTGGCTCCAATTTTTTTTTCTGGAGACAGCGAGTTGGAAGAGTTGAAGCAAATCGTTCATGATGCCAGTGGGTTGGACAGTTCTCGAAGTGGAATTTGGTAGGCCTGGGGCTCATGCTTAGTCTTCATACAGGAGGCTCATGGCTAGGGTCTCGGAGTATCTGGGCTGGTCCAGTCCTCCAGAATGCTTTGTGCAGGATGATCGAACTGACATCAAGTTCCGTCCTCTGACCCGGTGTTACTGTATCATCTCACCTTACAGAAAAGGGTGGCAGCTGCTTGGCAGTCACCGGAATCTCTTCCGGCTGTTAATAAATCTTTGACAAAAAAGTACCGACCTTCCGTTGGCAACCCCAGCTATTTATCCACTCACCCCACTCCCGAGAGTTTGGTGGTTTGGGCGGCCATGGCCACCTCGAGGCAGGCGGCGTACCCTACCATCGCTCCTGATAGGGACGACAAACGCTTCGACGGTTGGGCTCGGAAGATGTTGTCTGCGGAGAGCATGGCTTTGAAATTGGCCAACTCCACTTGTGCCTTAGCAAGGTTCTCACACACACTGTGGAACTGTTTCTTTAGCAGCTGAGCATATTCCTGAGGTGGAAGAAAGGGATGAGTTCCTTGCTCTCTTGCAAGACTGCAAGGATGCCATATGCAAAGCCCTTCAGTCGGGTTTGGATACGGCCGACAGTGTTAGCCGATCCATGGCTGCGAGCACCGTTCTATGCAGATTTGCATTGTTGCGGAAGTGGGGTTTTGCTCCGGATGTGTGACGCAGTCTTCTGAACATGCCCTTTGATGGCGCACATTTGTTTGGCAACAAGGCTGACGAGACCCTTGAGAGGTTGCAGACCTTGAAAGCTGCGTTAAAATCTTTAAGCGCATTTGTGCGTCAACCTCTGCCTTTTCGTCCTAGGGGACAGCAGAGGGGAGGTTCTTTTCGTTACTACTCCTTTGGTAAAACGAATGGGGCCGCCAGTGAAGGGGGCCAGCGAGCGAAAAAGTACCCGTGGTGGTCGGTGGGGGGGGGGGGGAAATGAAGGTGCCAAAGCCAATTAGGCAGCTGCCTCTTTACCTTCAGGCGCTGCTGCAGCCGCTTCCAACAGTCATGAGGCCATGTCCCTTGGTTCGCTGGTTGGGGCAGAAAGTCTCATCTTTAAGAGTGGCGAGCCATTACTTCAGATGCATGGGTTCTGGATACCATAGCCCATGCCTACTGCCTTCCCTTCCTACAGCGGCCTCGCGACAATCTCCGGGGAAACTTTATGAAGCTTCCAGATCCGCTCCTTGCGAAGGAAATCTTAACCCTGCTGGAGAAAGGCGCTATAGAACTGATGTCTGTAGCGCAAAGTAACGAGGGACGGTATTCCCCTTATTTTTTGATCCCAAAGAAAGACTGGGGGATTGAGACCCATCCTGGACTTGCGTTGGTTGAACAAACTTCTCAGGAAGGACCGGTTCAAGATGGTCACTTTCTCAAGTCATCTAGGTCTCTGGTGTCTCTGGACCTACAGGATGCTTACTTTCATGCGCTGATTCAGCCCAAGCACACGCAGTACCTGAGGTTTGCGGCTGTAACTTTCAGTTTCTGGTACTGCCGTTCGGATTGACTTCTGCCCGAGGGTCTTCACCAAGCTAGTGGTGGTGGCAGCGTACCTCAGGCAAGGGTTGGGGGGGATTCATAATTCATGTCTACCCCTACCTGGATGACTGGTTGATCCGGGCGTGCTCTCCCGAGCAAGCATTGGATCACCTCGGTCGTACCTGCCACTCCCTCCACAGGCTGGGCTTCTCCCTAAATTTCAAGTCGTCGCATCTGACACCTTGCCAACAGCTCCAGTACATCAGTGCTGTGTTAGACACGTCCTTGAAAGTGTTCACCTTCCAAGGTGAGGGCTCATGACATTATGCAGATGGACAAGTTTCAACATGCCCAGAGTCTCCCGGCTTTCGAATTCTTAAGGTTGCTTGGCTGAGGAAGAGATCCCTGCAATGGGTCCTCAAGATGCAGTGGTCACAGTTCTCAGGCAAGAAGTCGGATCCCGTTCAAATTCCACTGTCTCCCAGGATCTTCTGTTGTGGGCCAACTAGGGGAACCTGATGAAGGGGGAGCCATTTTGGCAACCATGGGCGGAGGTGACTGTAGTGTCAGATGCTTCCCTCACAGGATGGGGCGCTCATGCAATGCCTTGACCGCCAGCGGTCGTTGATCTCCGGAGTCCAAACTCCACATCCGCCTGTAGGAGCTGAGGGCTATCAGGCTAGCCCTGAAGGCTTTTCTGCCATCTCTTGGGGGGTGGGGGGAGGGGGAGAATGGCATGATCATGACGAACAACACAGTGGCCATGCGTTACCTGGGGGTCGGGGGGGGGGGGGGTAGGGTTACTCCCGTTGTGCCGAAGGCGCAATGCAGTGGATTGGCCATTCCCGCTGCTGTACGCGTTTCCTCCAGTTCCCATCATTCCTCAAGTGTTCGGGAGGTTAGGTTCCCACATGATCCTCATTGCTCTGGATTGGGCCAGGAGAGCGTGGTATCCAGACCTTCTAGAAAGGTCCATCTGCCCTCCATGCCATCTTCCCTACCGAGAGGATCTGCTCTCGCGTGCAGGGAGGGTGTGCTGTTAGGTTCTCCATCCAGAGGTCAAGACTCTCAACCTTCGCACTTGGTATCTGAAAGGTTGAGTTATAAGGATTGGGACTTCCCGGATGACGTAATGGAGGTGTTGCTTTCGGCCAGGCGGCCTGCAACAAAATCCCTGTACCGGTGGATTAAGTTCTGCGACTGGTGCAGAGGTCACAATGTTGATCCTTTTCAGTGCTCCATTCCTATGGTTTTTTCCGTCTTACTTTCTTTTGCCCACAGGGGCCTTCAAGTGGGTACCATTAAGGGTTACCTGGCGGCGCTGTCTTTCTTGAAGTGCTTGTCTGAAGAATGTTCTTACTTTAAGATTCCTTTGATTTCTCAATTTCTTAAAGGACTAATGTGTTTCCGCCGTCCCCTTTCCAGGTTCCGGTTTGGGATTTTAATTTGGTTTTGAAATTTCTCATGGGTGCTCCGTTTGAACCTTTGCACTCTTGTCCTTGAGGTTATTGTCCTTCAAGACTCTGTTCTTGGTTGGGGTTACTT
Organism: Ambystoma mexicanum; assembly: GCF_040938575.1. Taxonomy (NCBI): domain Eukaryota; kingdom Metazoa; phylum Chordata; class Amphibia; order Caudata; family Ambystomatidae; genus Ambystoma; species Ambystoma mexicanum. The sequence continues at coordinate 738,986,131 of NC_090926.1, forward strand.
CTGCTCGCAGAGTGAGTGAATTGCAGGCACTTTCCTCTAAGCCACCCCTTACTGTGTTTCACAAGGACAGAGTTGTACTGCAAGTACGTCCTTCCTTTCTACCTAAGGTAGTATCTGAATTTCATTTGAGTCAGAAGGCGGTTCTCCCATTTTTCTATCCTCCTCATCCTGGTAAGGAAGAGGAGCGACTCCATCGGTTGATCCTAGGAGAGCTCTGAGCTTTTACATTTCTAGGATGTCCAGGGTCAGAGTGGACGATGAACTCTTTGTAGGATATGCTGGACACCGATTGGGCCAGCCTGTTAGCAAACAGACCTTGTCCAGGTGGATTATCCTCACTATTACTGAGTGTTACCGATTGGTGGGTAAGAACCCTCCTGCAGGGTTGCAAGCTCATTCCACTAGTGGCGTGGCTACTTCCACCGCCCTCCAGTGGGATGTTCCGATGAGCAATATTTGTGAGGCTGCTACATGGGCTTCGCTCCACACCTTTGTTAAACATTACGCCCTGGATACGATCCATGGTCAGGATATGGACTTTGGGAAGGAGGTTCTTTATTCCGCAATCTGATTGGGTACTCTAAATTCTTTTCCCTCCTCCATTTACTGGTACTGCTTTGGGAGTCTGTCAAAATGTGGAATACGTTGGAGGACACAATCCATTCGAAGAACAAGCTACTTACCAACTGGTAACGTTGTTTCGACTGTATGTTCCTCCAACGTATTCCACATCTCCCTCCCAGCCTGCCCCTCTGGAGAATTTTCTAATGTTTGCAGCTTACGTTTCCGCAGGGCTATGTGCAGTCAAGCAGGCATGAGACTAGTGCCACACGTTCTGAGGGAAAAAACTTAAACTGAGGATACCGGCGCCACGCGTCCTATTTATAACATCTGATGACGTCCATTGAAGGCCTCCGTCAAGGGCAACATCGACCCAACGTCATCAACGCAGGACGCCCTCTGCTGAAAACGTTTTTAAAGTGCACAGCTATGGACATTACATGTCAAAGATGTGGAATACGTTGGAGGAGCATCCAGTCGAAAGAATGTTAACAGTTGGTAAGTAACTTGTTCTTCTATTGGTAGCATTAACCTCCAGCCCGTAGAGTGACTGAATTGCAGGCACTATAATCCCCCCTTTACTATCTTCCACAAGGATACGGTTATTCTGAGGGTTAAGCCTTCATTTTTACCCAAAATCATTTCTGATTTGCGTGTAGGGTAGAAAATGGTATTGCCCACTTTCTATCCTCCACCTCATCCTGGCGAGGAGAGATTACATAGATTGGATCCATGCAGAGCACTGAGCTTTTACAGATCTAGGCTATCAAACTTCGTATTGACTATGGGCTTTTTATAGGATATACAGGTCACGAACACAGGCTGTGACAAAACAGACCATATCCATGTGGATCATGCTGGCAGTTCCGGAATGCTACAGACTAGTGGGCAAGGATCCTCCGGCAGGATTAAAGGCCCATTCCACCTGGGGCATGGCCACCTCTACAGCCCTGCAAAGGGGTCTACCGATCACAAATGTGTGGCAGCTGTGTGGTCTACTATTCACACATTCAGAAAACATTACTGCCTTGAGTCTTCCCTTGGTCAGTATGGAAGCTTTGGAAAAGCTGTCCTCCATCGGTTCATGAAATCTATGGAAAACTAAATTCTTACTTCCGCCACCAAATCAAATACTTGCTTTTGGGAGTCTATCAAAGATGAGGAATAGGACTGGATGTTCCTCCCATGTATTCCTCATCGCCCTCCCAGCCTACCCAACAGTAGAATTTTCCCATGCTATTACAGCTTTCGCTCCTTCAAAGTTTAGTATGGTCAAACCAGTGCTTATGCGGGTAGTTTCTACTGTAATAAAAACAGAACTGAAGCCAACGTGCGCTGTGTGCTATATTTGCCTTTGATGACCATCCTCGAGACTGAGGCCCTCGAGAGACATGGAGTGGCCTGCATTGACGCACAGCACCCTCTGCCTGAAAAAATAAATGCCAAAGCAGCTGAAGCTGGATATCGAATATCAAAGATCAGGAATACGTGGGAGGAAAATCCAGTAGAAAGATAGTTACTAGGGGTAAGTAACTTGTTCTTCTAATTGAGGTTCTTGTGGAAAGGTTTCTGATTTCATGCCATGTAAGGAACAGCTGATCTTCTACCCTGGAATCCAGTTCACAAGTTGGCCTCCAGATAGTTTATTTAGCAGCCGTTAAAGACAATCAAATATAGTATTTTCCAAGAACCCTGCCACCAGTGAGGTGACTTGTCCCTCCATGGGAACTAAGCCGATAGTTCTAGCAAAGTAATGGGCCTCTATATAAGCTTATGTTCAACTTTGCTTTACTGAATCTATCTTGAAAGGTAGCTGTTCAAAAGGCTGTAAGTCGGGAACCTTGCACACTAGTCCATAGCTTGGTATCCTTATGGCAGTTAGTCCTTGCAAAGGTGGATTTGAATGTTCATATCAAACTATCTACTTTTTATCGCAGTCTTCATTTTATTTTTTGCATTTATAAGGTGCACCATTATCCTGGGGTATCAAGGTGCTGTGACATAAGAATATGGTTACGGTACAGTTACATTAAGTGCATTAGTTACCCACCAATCTTCTGTAAACCGTGTGTATAAGGTGGCAGCTGCATACAATTGAATAGTTAAAATCAGTAGGCAAAGACATGGTACCAGCCACATGTTGCATGGCGGCAGCTACACACAGATGCGAGGACAGAATCAATGGGTAAGTGCATGGTGCCAGCCAAAGAATACAGGGAGGCGTGCTACACATTATTGCATGGTTAATATCTGCATTGAATAGCATGGTGCCAACCCCATGTTACAAGGTAGCAGGTATATACTAATACAATGGTTCAGATCAACGGTAGTAAAGTGGTGCCAGTCTTTAGTTAAGGGCGGCAGCTACACAGTTACGAGGGCAAAACGATGGGGACACCACGCCACACAGGTGACCAACGAGGGGGGTGGGGGCACTCTCCTCACGATCTGGGCAATGAACGGGGAAACAAACCGGGGCCTTAGAAGGCTGGCCTTGGGGTGGAGGGCCAGCGTCGGGATTGCTCCTTAAGTGTATCTCGGAGACAAATCCTACTACAGCAAGAGCTGTGGTAGGTAGGGGGACAAAGGAGATAGAATCGAGCCACCATCTTGGAAGGGGGTTTCCAGCACATGGCCCAGGTAAAGCGGAGCATTGCAAATGACACAAACACTGAAGATCCATGGCGCGCACGCACCAGACTAGATGTAACAAGCCAAAATAACGCTTAGTGCGGACACTGAAATTTAAGAATTTCCAGTTCGTATGCATCAAGCTCCAAGTGGAGCATGCCAGGATCAATTTAGGCAGCAGCATTCTCCAAAGTCAAACGCAGCCTCATGATGAATGTAAAGTCCCCGAGAGAGGGGGAGAAGCAGGTCCGTAGAGAGTGAAATGTGTTCTTTCACTCCTTGGCTGTTAAAGTCCCTGTATGAATGAGAGAACGCAAGTTAGTGCATTGAAATGGCTCTTGATAGGTAATACAAAGGTTCAGGAATTCCTTATGGTGCAGAAGTATGTTTATTTACAAAGCTTATATAGCGCTTCAATCCAAAGTGCTTAACGAGAATTACTGACAATGGCACAATGTAAAGGAGAAAAATTGAAATCTTGAACCACACTTGTACAAAATCATAAAACCCGGGAAAGCGAAGAAACTGAGGGCAGCAGATGATTCTTTGAACTGGGAGAGATTAGAACAAGAATGGATCTGAAGAGCATGTTCCAAAGATAAAAGGCCAGAAGTTGGAAGGAATTGAACCTAGAAGCACAAGAGGGCATGGAAAGTTGAAACTGAGAAGCAGAATGTAAGTTTGTCGAAGGGTGGATAAAAGGATTAAAGAACGTACTTGAAAACTACGCATCCAAATTGGAATTCAAAATGTGGTATAATTGGAAGCCAACAGTGGTTTGAAGAAGGCTTTAAGTAATGTTAAAGGATATTTGTACCGTGCACTATCACCACCATCTAGCGGCTCTAAAAGAGGAAGGGAGGGGTGGGTTAGTGGGAGGAAGCTGGAAAAGTGCAAGAGAACATTGATGTGCTGTTGGCGGCCTCAGCCTGGTGGGTCCATTGGATGGGCATGGTGTGTTTGTGGCCGGTAGTCATCGTGTGCTGTTGTGCGAGTCTGTGTTTTTGTTTTGTTGGTGTGATGTAGTGAAATGTGTGCGGTTTGTTGTGCTGTAGGTTTGTGGTTATTTGGTTTGGAATTTGAGGAGTATGCAGAGGGGGAAATTGTTAGTGCAATTGGTTAGTTGGCATCTTTATCCTGAATTGAGGCACTGGGCTTCTGTAATCTCCCCAGGTGGGGTTCGGGTGCACCCCTGCACCTCTGTCTTGATCTGGGTCGGTCCGGCCTTAAGGTCCCTTTCGTATTTGGCCCTCTCCTCCCCCAGCCTCCCTCACAGCCCTAGCTGTCTTACCTTCTCAATCATACAGCTAGTGCATCTGCCATTGTCCACAGCTCAGCTAGTGTGGTGATTGCCGGTATCCCGACAATTCCATAACACTGTGGTACCTGGTGGCAGCTAAGGGGCGAGTGCGGGTGTTGGGTGGGATTAGGTTGGTGTTGTTGACTCTGTCCCCATGGGTGTTGCCTGTGTTCTACTTTACCCGGTGTCCCTCGTCCAGGTGCGGTGGGAGCTTCTCCAAGTAGGGATTTGTCCACAGTTCTGGGAGTTGTCTGTGTCCGCTCCAGTTTAATCATCCCTTTTTCCTTTCTGTTTCTGTTTTCAGATTGAGTCTGTGGTGTTGAAGAGCCAGGTTTTTAGTAGTTTCGTAAATTTTAGGTGATTTTTGGTATTTATTTGATTTTGAGTAATTTATTACACGCACCAGGCGGAGTAAACCATATTCGGGCGCAGATGGCAACTAAAAAAGATTGTGGATTTCATAAGAGAGAAGGAGACTATCTGAAAGTTTGACTTAGTTTACCTAGTTGCATTTATCTAAATAAAAGTTTTCAATCTCTTTCTAAAGAGCTCCAGGCTTTCACACTTTCTGATTTCAAGAGGAAGTTGATTCCAAAGTTTAGGTCCATAGACACCAAAGCTTCTGTTGCCTCTTATGGTGCATTTCATTCGTGGAATGCAAAGTAAGTTTGTCCTCCGAACGTAGTTTCCTTTTCGGCTGATAAGGTATTATTTTATTAGCTAGATATGCGGGGGCCAGCCCTTTGATACATTTAAACAGTAGGCATGCCATCTTAAATGTAATCCTATCTTCCACCATCAGCCAGTGGAGTGATTTCCGCATAGACACATGGTCTCTTTTCGTTCAGTTTCCAATAGCTCTCACTGCTGCGTTTTGTGCTCTTAAGAGTCTCATTATTTGCTTCTGAGGAATCCCTGCTAGCAAACGATTACAATTATCTAGGTGGGGGTTGGGTATTGCCCCCACCACCACTGCTCTATCTTCTATTGGAATGTAGGGGTATTTTCCTTAATGATCGAAGTGCAAAGTGAACTGTTATCACTTTGGCCCCTACTTGGACGTCACTATTCAAATTTGCTTGCCACCAGCAACCTAAATGTTTTACTTTTTTAGCATATTGCAGTTGTTCTCCCAGAATCATGGGGGGGAGCTTTGCGTTTCCAGTTTTTTTTTCTTTAAGCTAAACGGTATGATTTCTGTTTGCAGCATTTAATTGTAATTCATCCATTCAGTAAGTTCCTTCATACATTGATTGATTCTTTCAAAGTCCTCTTCACTATTTTGTAACTCGTATATAGTTGCGTGTCGTCTGCATGTGAATGAAATAGCAAACCATATTTCCTAAAAACAGTATGAAAATAAAGATTAAAGATAAGTGGGGACAGGGATGAGCCCTGTGGCACCCCGCAATCCAGTTCCACCATTTGTGAGGTAAAGCCATAAAGTATAACCCTTTGAGTTCTGTCTTTAAGAAATGATTCGAACCATTTCACCACTTGTTCAGAGGCTTTCCCCACCTGCTTAATCCGTTCTGCCATTACTTGATGATTCACATTATCGAAAGCTGCGGAGAGATCCAACATTAACACTGTGGATCCTCCCCTATCGGCTACCTCCATTAAATCATCATGCTCGGCTAGAAAGGCCGATTCTGTACCATGGTTTGGACGAAAACCTGATTGAAGATCGTCCAGTAGGTTCTCTTTGTCCACAAAGGCCTGGAATTGAGAGCACACCACCTTCTCCAGAATTTTTGTTGACCACATTAAATTAGCCACTGGTCCGTAGTGCTTTATTACTTCCGGGTCTAAAGTTGTTTTCTTTAATAGGGGTTTAATTAATGCTTTTTTTAGAGCCATTTCTTTTGGGATGTTCCAGGTTTTTGCGGGTAAGTGGTAAAAGGAGGTGCCTCCAAGTTTTTTTTCTTGAGGTATGGTTTTGGTTCCAGACAGATTTCGTTGCTTGACCCGAGGAGTCTCGTTGGTTTGTAGATTTTCTTTTGTAGAAATTCTGCTCCTTGTCCACTGATTGCCCTGTGCGTTATGCACATTGTTTTGAAGGTGAAGCAATGTTTTACTGGGAGCCAGTGTAGTGTAGGGGTGTCACGGTATTAGTTCTATGACAGTACAATAACCTTCTTGCCAAATGACGGTATATCGTGGTTATCCCGGTATAGCAGGTGGAGTTAACTAATCTTAACAAATATTTTCTAAAAGGTCATACATTGTCAGATTTATCATCACAAACAAAACCAGGCACCCAGGGCCAGAATTGGGCTTTTCAACATACTTTCCACTGAAATGCCACCCCTTGCTTACACCAAACTCAAACACACGTGTGGAGAGGAGGAGGGGCGGGGGAGCCCTGCTGCGACTGGCAAAGCAAACTGAATGGCTTTTCATAAGTTGTCATTTAGGCTTTTAGCCCCCCCCCCCACTGGCTACTGGTGAAGATGAACATGTTGCCATTTTGATAACCTGCATGCCACAGATCAATGGAGTCTGGTGGTAGTATACGCTTGTGCGCATACACACGAACATGCACTCTCTCTTTACGTTACAGCCTTTAGTTTACTTGCGGGCCAAAAGGTGTTCAGTAATCACGGACATGTTACACCTTGGTATGGCAGCAGGGAATATCCAGAGTTGAGTACATTTCGCAGTGTGACTTAGTATATGTAAATTCAATGATGGAACCAGGGAAATCCCCCATTGTCATATGTTTAGAAAACTTTATCCATTATAAATATATAAACCTCAAAGCCGCCAACCCAAAGTAAACCCTTTTCCTTCTTGGCACTGTATTTATTCTTCCTATTGCTAACCTTGTGATTTTGTCAGGCATGTGTGGTTTATGGAATGGCATTTAAAAACTGCTCCAACTGAAACTACTTGGGAGACGGCACATCCAACAGTGCAAGACCAAGACTGCGCAGCACTTGCTTACTGCAGCCTTTCCAAATCAGATTGAAAAGCACACTTAACGGTATGAACGGTATACCGGTATAAACAATGTGACGGTTATTATTCAATTAAGTGGTTCATGGTATCTTTAACGGTATACCGTAATACTGTTACATCCCTAGTGTAGTGTTTTTAGGGCAGGAGTGATGTGTTCTCTTCTTGATAGTTTGAGGAGTAATCTGGCTTGTGTATTTTGGATCCGTTGTAGTTTCTTCAGGAGGTATTCAGGTATTCCGATGTAGAGGCTGTTTGCATAGTCGATTTTTGACATGATGAGGGCGACGATAGTGAGTGTTTTTTGTGTGAAGGAGAGGAAAGGTAGGATTCTTCTTGCCGTGTGGAGGAGGAACATGCATTTCTTGACTGCATTTATTTGTGGTTCTAAGGTTAGGGTGTTCATCAGGACTCCCAGATTTTTTACTACCTTAGATGGTGATGGTGCGGTTCCCATTTCTGTTGGCCACGGGATGGCTTTTTTGTTCTCTTGATCTTTGGATATGATCATTTCTGTCTTTCCTGGGTTGATTTTCAGGTTGTTGGCAGTCATCCAGTTGCAGACTTCTTTTAGACACTCTATTAGGGTTGAATGATCGGCTTGGGTGTCTTTGATTTTGTAGATTTGAGTATCATCTGCGTAGTTGTAGCATGTAATGTTGTACTTTTTGAAGATTCTGATAACCGGAGTGTGGTAGATGTTGAAGTACAGTGGTGATAATGAGGATTCTTGAGGCACTCCCGCCGTTAACTCTTGGAGTGGATTTGAAGGGTTTAATCCATACGGTTTCTGTTCTGTCTGCTAGGAATGATTTAGTTCAGAGTAGTGCTGTGTCTGTTATGCCTATGTCTTGGTTAGGGTGTCATGATTAACTGTGTCGATGGCTGCAGAGAGGTCGAGTAGAATGAGGGCTGAAGTTGTTTGAGTCTGCGTTTAGTTTTTAGGTCGTCCCACATGGATGGATAGTGCTGTTTCCGTTCCTCTTGCGGGCCAGAAACCGACTTAAGCTTGGTCTAGCAGGTGTTTTTCTACATATTCTTGGGTTAATTTATATACGTAGGTTTCCAGGAATTTTGCGGGGTAGGGAATGTTTGAAATTGGCCTGTAGTTGGAGAGGTCTTCTACATCGCTGTTTGTGTTTTTCAGAAGTGGTTTGATATATGCTGATTTGAAGGTCCTTGGTACAGTTCCTGTTGCTATTGATGGGTTCAGAAGGTTTCTGTAGTATTCTGCTGGCGTTCCTTGTGCGAGGATTGATTTGTAGATGTCCGGGGGACAGGGATCCATGGGTGATCCAGCTTTCTTGCTGTGTTTTACCAGCATTGCGAATGCCTCTGCTGATATTTCGGGAACGTTTTTTGAGTTTGTGCTGAGGTTCCGTGATAGTTTTGCTTGGTAATGTTGTGGTCGGTTGGTATGTCTTTTGTTTTGTCGGATGTCTGTTTTTTTTTTTTTTTTGTGGTCTGCCAAGTCATTGCATAGTTTCTCTGAGCGGGTTGGGGTATTGTCGCAGCCTGGTGGGTATTTCTTTTGGTGTGTTGGTGGCATTGGTGATTCTGTCATCATGATGCCTTCTCTTCGCCTTTTGAATTTACTTCTTGTATGTGTGGATTTGTCTCTGGAACAGTTTTTTTTTTGGGTTGTATTCTTTCCTCCATTCCAGTTCTATCTTTTTGTTTTCCTTTTTCATGGTGCTTAATAGTGGGGTGAACCATTTTGTCATTGCTCTTTTTTTGATGGGCTGAATGGTTTTTCTGGGGCAATCTTGTCAATTGTGTCTGCAATCCATTTCGTAGTAGTTCCGCTTTCCCGTCTAGGTTAGCTAGCTCTAGTTCTGTAGTAGAGGGTTTGGTTAACTCTAGTTGTTCGAATAGGTTGCTTTCTTTGACGTGTTTCCAGTTTCTTTTTTGTGGTGGTTGTGAGTTTAGGTGGTTGGATGCAGATTTGAGTAGGCCGTGATCACGAATGGGATGATGAGATGGTCGCTCCACAGTATTTGTATCGGCGGTGCCGTGGTGATGAGTTTTTCCTTGGCAAAAATTGCATCAACGGTGTCCTGTCGAGTGTGTTGCTCCTTTGACTAGTTGTCGCAGTTTCATGGTAGCGAGTTGTTCAGTGAGTTGGTGTGACTGTCTTCAAACCAGATGTTGAAGTCCCCCAGGATGATTAGGTGTTCGTGGTTCATGGCTATGTTGGTCATGGCCTCGACGAACTTTGCATCATATGTCGGTGGTCTGGACACCAGGATGAATGTGATGTTTGTTTTTGGGCTTGCTGTTAGATGTATTACCATGGTTTCACAGTTGAGGATGTTGAGCGGTTCGTCTGTTTTTATTTTGGGTGTTCTTTGAATGCCATTGTGATGCCTCCTCCTTTTTTGTTTTTCCTGTTTATTTGAAGGCATTTGAAGGTGGTTGGAAGGCAGCTTTGGAGTGATTTTTTTTAGTTATCGTCCAGCCATGTTTCAGTGAATAGGATGTCAATGCTGTTGTCGTCGAGTAGGTCAAAGATCTCCAAGTGTTTTGGCATGGACCTAGCGTTTATAAGATTGCAGTGGATTTTGGCGGTGTTTGGTTTGGACTTTCTTGTTGCAGACTGGGGTTTCCTTCCTGGTCGATCTATTGTTGAGGTGTAAGTTTTGGGGTGTCAGCATCTTCGAAGAGTTCTTCTAGGTTCTGTCTTGGGTTTTTATTTTGCCAGATCTTCTTTTTGATATGAGATGAAACTGGCATCATTGAACAATGGATGCGACTTGCAGTTTCACAGAAAAAAGGGAAATCAAAAAGAAATCCAAGATTGCAATTTAGAGCGCTGTAACTGAGGAAAAGAAATATGTAAAGGCGGAACAATCGAAGAATGAAAAAATAAAATTGAGTAACTGATCGGACAGCCAAGACATGAGTAGAGATGATGAATAGAATCGTTAAATGAGGAAAAAGACGTCTGTTAGCGTATAAATGAACTTCAAGTTAAACACGATGATCAGAGAAGATAATTGAAAGGTTTAAAGACCGAAAAGAGGATCTAGAGCAGAGCCCTGGGGAACACAAGAAGAAAGGGGAAAAGACTGAGGTGGAGTACTTCCAGGAGATAAGTGATTGGACAGGTAGGAGTGAAGCATAAAAAAAATCAGAAAAACTCAGTTGGCGGAGTGTAATGAGAGAATAGAATGATCCACAACGTCCAAGGCAGCGCTAAGATCTAGTAGAATAAGAATGGAAGAAAGTTTGATGAGCGTAAAGAATAGTCAGACACTGGGAAGAGTGGTTTCTGTGGAGAAACCAGGACAAAAGCCACATTGAGAAGGAGGGCCAAGGTTGTACTTCCTGAGATGAGGGCCGAGCTGGGCATAGGAGAGATTCTCAAACACTCGAGAGCTCAAAAGAGAAATGGGTCAAAAATTGGAAGGATCTGCAGCGCAATTTTATTTTTTTGAGAAGGGAAATAATAATGGCAACTTTTAATAGTGGAAGGATAGTTGTGAAGCAAGAGTTTAAAAAGAGAAGTTAACCTGATGGAATAAAAGGAAACATGAATTTAATTAAATGCAGGCAAAGGATCAGTAGGTGCAGCACTGGAATGCGAACTAGAAATGTCCAGAACTACATTTTCAGCAATTGACGTAAAGGGGAAAGGAGGATGATCTGAATCAGGGCCATTTTAAGGATTAATGATTGACCCAGTACAGCTAGAAGACCAGACTCGAAGAGAGGATCTAATGTCAATTTTGAACGAAAATAGGAAGCAAGAACATTAACAGTAAGAGGAGGTGTCCAAAAGAGGGGGGAGGCAGAGTTTAATATAGAGTGCAGGAGTCTTGGTGAAGCACTGTGGGAATGAATTAAAGATTGAAATGATTAATTTTAGCCTGTTTGAGAGGGTAGGAAAATGAAGGCATAAATCTGGGTAAAAAAGGAAAATCCGCAGTTGAGGGAGTCTGAAAGCCAGGGACGAGAGGCATTACTTTTGGGTTTAAACTTGGACTTTGGACCGTGTCAAGGGAAGTAGAGAGAGCATTGTGTAAATCGTCTAATGCAGAATTGACACCAGACAGTCTGGAAAACTAGGCAGGTGTGAAGAAATGGAATCAAGAAGTACAGAATGGTTAGGATTTCAAATAGCCTGATGGAGGAAAAATGAAGACTGGACAGTGATTGGTGAAGAGGGAAACTACTGAAAAGGATTACAGAGCATGATCAGCAGAAGAAATGATGGTATGCAGTGATTATACCTAATAAAAATTGAATGAAATTATAACCAATAAACAAAATGCTTTTTTTATGTGGGGATGGGGTAAGGGATTAGATCTGGTGTAGAGGGGGTTGGGTGGGGTTTTAAACATGGGGAAACGGGGCAACCGTGCTTGGTGGCAGTGCCTGGGGAAAAAAAAATAATTTGGTATTTTTTTTCATTATTTTGGGTTTGTTAAAATGTCATTCTTTATTTTTTGGGTCATTAAAATCACCTAGAACCGAAATGTGTCTGAAATTAATCAGTGACAAGACAATCAGCAGAGAGACCAAATACAGAACATATTCCTTAATATGGGTAGCAGGGGAATTAAGTAAATTAAGATTATATGTAAGCAAAGAATAAAAAACCAAGGGAGTGTCCTAAATCACCAAGGTATCTTATGAAAAGGATACAGTAATCAAAAATGATACAATTGGTAGGGCTCTTCCAGATCCTTGAATTCACACGGCTTGATAGTAGTGAAGTCAAATTAGACCTTCCAAATGATACAACTCTGACTAGTAAAACCGGCAGAGAGAGGGATCACTGGAAAGGGCGTGGGAGCATTATAGGAAGTCAGCCTAGGATAAATAAAGCATCATGAGAAGTTGTCCCAACTAAACTCTCACTGATAGCACAGCAATAGCACTAATTTCAACACTAACCTGTAGGCTTAGAACTGGAATCTCCACCAACAAGTCTCAGAAGAAATCCAGGAATTGAAACTACAAAGGAGGGAAGGTTAGTAAGGGAGACTTATCCCGAACGGCACAAGGCTCACGCTAGATACCGGGTTGGTGCACCACAGGATAGCGTCCAAAGTACTGTGCACAATCACCTTCAAATAAACATTTATTGATAATACTTCCTTTCCCACGTAGAACAGAAATTAAATGAGTCCACCTGTTATCTCATCAAGGTACCAGGGATGTGTGGAGAGTTACAGGTTTCAAAGAGTTCAAAAAACCGCGTGCAGATTTACACGCGACAAGTTTACGCAGCCTGAACAGCCACGCTTGCAAGTACAGTAGAAAGCGTGCTGATTTACACGCAACAAAAGTACACGCAACCAGGACCACAGCGTGTAAAGAGTAGAGTAGACTGCGTATGATTTTACATGCAAACAGAAGTGCACGCAGACAGACAGCCGTACCTGAAGAGTTCCAGAATCCGCGTGGGGTTTTACCCGCGAACTAAGTACACACAGCCAGGACAGCCGCGCTTGTAAAGTTCCAGCGTCCGCGTGGGAATTTACACGCGACAAATTTACACGCAGTCAGGAAAGCAGCATGCAAAGATATCAGGAACCCGCGTGTGAGGATACACACGACTGAAGTGCACGCAGACAGTGCTGCCAAAACTCGCGTGTGAAGGAAAGCCGTCTGATGGTCTTCTAATGGACAACTGCTGAAGATCGCGTGTAGAAATGTCACGTGAACAAAAACTGCTGACCCTTTTAGAAAGCAGTTCCAGGAGTTTGCGTGTGGAAGAAACACGCCAAAGAAAGCCAAGGAAGTAACTGACGAGATGCGAGGACGCAGATCAAGGGTTCAGCTACCAAACGCCATATTGGTTCAATCGGAAGAAGCGAGCAACGTCTCCACGCTGCTTATGAACGTACTGCAGTAACACGTGACTACCCTGGATCACATGAATTCAACGACGTGAATAATGCAAACGTAGTTTTCCCGGCAGTACATCAAACAACCTCCATTTAGAATAGGATGGTCTAGCAGTTCTATGAGCATAACCCGTTCTGCGTGAAGATGGTTTTCCAGGTCCAGAGGTAATCTGTCCAGCATGCATGACAGGGAGAAGAGGGAGGATCCACTGAGGGAGTGTGATAAAAATGCAATTTCAATGTAGCAAAGAGACGTGAACTTACCAGCTGTGGGAATAGTGATCTGGGGGGGGTGGGGACTTCTGTGATAACTACAAGGCAAATTAAAAGTAGGATGGCAAAGGCCCAAAATGTCTCAATTAAAGAAATAACTAAGATGAATGACAGGTTAGTATAACAAACATTTATATTAGCCTGAGGCATGGTAAATGGGACCCAAAGCATGCTTTTGAAGAAACGTGTTCATTTAATTAATTCACTTAGAAGCCGCAGCTGCTGGTAGTTTATCGGGAATCGCACGATTCATGGATGGCATGGTAGGAAGCAAACCATCTTTGTTACTTTTGCAATCACAAGGCAGCGCTCGCGAGTCCTGCTGAAAGGCAATGAATACACAATTATTTTATAATTCGTCAGATTTAATTTACTGAGTTTGCTTTACTAAGCAGTTTCGAAAAGCCTGGAGCAGTTTCTTATTGCCCCTGAATTAATGTCTGCCTGGGAAGGTTAATTGTTATTGTGATACATTTGTACAGTGTCAGTTTCAAGGCTTTAGCAGTGGGTGGAAGGGTCTTAGAGATGTTCTGCTCGTCATTTTAAATGTTTCAATGAATTGGCATTACAATGTGGGAACTTTGGGTTGGTCTTTGACATCAGTGAGAGCCAAGGGTGGTGTAGCCAGGTCTGCAAGACCCAATCACTGAAAGTAATGTATGCCTATAAATGGGGGTCTAATAAGCAGTAGCCAATCAGCTATGTGTGTGGAGACTTTTAATGTTGCTAAATGCCTAGTGTTAATTACTTGAGATGGCTATAAAAGCTTCCCATTTAGGGGCATTTCTTTGATGGCACCTTTTCATACAGTTCTGTTCCGCGTTCTGTTCGAATGTAGCTGTCCCAGCTGCGTCTGGGTTCCTGAAATGAAACTGTTACTACTTGCTTTGCGTACATTCTTTTTTTGACTACTTTTGTCAGAGTTCTGAGGCGTAGCCCGACACATTTTTGGAGGCCCCAGTGAGATATATCTGTGTTCCTGACCAGGCGTGAGGACTCCAGCCGTACTAGGGGAGTGCGGGATGGCGCCTGCTGACCAGTGCCAAGAGCTCAAATAGAGGTCCACAGACGCAGTGTTCCCAAAGGTCCGTCAAGTCGGGCTCGCACTCCAACATGGCACAGGCCCTTAACCCTTTAAGTGCCATGGTTATTTCTCCCCAGTGCCAGTGCCAGGGCCTTTTCTGGTGATTTCGGTATGTGGCCATTCAATGGCTTGTAACTTTTTTGTTACATGAGATGTCTCGGCCAAATTTGGCTTTTTTCCCCACATGTAGGCGGTCGTAACGCCACCTAGGAATCCCAGATTGCTGTAGGGGGGTGAGAGAAAATAAGCAAAAAGGGCGAAAATGTTGGTTTTTTTTTAAAAAAATGCCAATAAAATGATGTACAAAGAAGCCTGTGGTTTTTTCCTTGTAAGAGCTAGTAACAAATGGTTTGCTGTGCTGAGTCCCCCAATTTACTGGCTTTCAAGAACCGGTTGAGTGGAAATGGAAAAAAATTATTTTGATGTGATTATCAACCGTTTTGTGAGAGGTAGGCGATTTTGGCCATTTTTGCCAATTGGACATGCATGGACGGAATGGAAGAAAAGGACAGGAAAGCCGAATTGGAGGATAGAAAGGCATATATTTCTGAAAAGTACACAAAATTCCAAGTTTAGGAAGGGGTGATTTGCGTAGGTCAGGAAACGACTAGGTAGGGGAAACTGCCATCGATTGGGGGAAAAGCGGGAAAATGACCGAAAAAAAAGTTGTTGGACATGGTTCGCTTGGTACGGCAATGGCTTCTATGAATTTTGAGAAAAGCAATGCTCCGCTACATTCCCCCGACTCTTGCAGTTAGGAGAGCACACATTTTTTGTAGTGTTTTACAAAACCAGCAATACCACAAGCCAAACACTGAGCCATGGTACACAGGAGTTTTACGCTCACGGCCTGACCAGACGCACTTAGCATGTGTAAATCAGGAAAACCAATGTGGTGAGGAACGGCAAGCATACATTTTTTGAAAGAGCACAGGCAGACCTTTTCAAGGGTAGGTGACTTGTGCAGGTTACAAAAGTGTATGGTGGCTAAAGCAGCGACTAAATGTTGGTCACATTTGGGAAATGAAAGGGTTGTGAGACAAAGGGCACCAGCAAATGGGTCAAAACGTTATGAAAACCACACAAACACAACACATGGCCTACCGTCCCGTGTTCCCACAGGTGTCCCGATGAAAACTGTACCTCACATGTGTGGGTACACCTACCTGGCCGCCAAGGGGAAAGCCTAAAACACAAGTAACCCCAAGTCTGTTTTCAGAGTGGAATCTCAGACATTCTGGCGACCGGCACAACATACAGATATGGGCCTCGGGTGTCCAAGCCACCTTGGAAAACAGGGAACCCCATGCATTTCCGAAAAGGACACCCGTGGGAATCCGCAGAGGTATGATTTGCGCACATCGCCCAAGAATTTATTACCCAGACCGCCCTGCAAAGTCCGAAATGGGTTCTATGTGATTTTGCCGAACTATTTTTGGTCGTGGTACTTTTCATCGCCGAATTTTACATCGCCAGAAACCCTGTTTTCTTTTTTTTTTATTCTGGGGGGGGAGGGGGGGGATCCCCCCCCCAGGCCCTCCACTTACTATTATAATACCCCAACCACAACAAAACACCCCCCAAAATAAAAAAAAGGGGTTTCTGGCGATGTACAATCCGGCGATGAAAAGTACCACGACCAAAAATAGGTCGGCGAAATGCGTGTATACCCCGAAATGTGGGGAAAAAACGCTTTTTCCGCACATTTCGCTCGGCGCACCCATCGAAACACGCACCCAACATCACATGGTCTACCATCCCGCGTTCCCACAGATGTCCCGATGAAAACGGTACCTCACATGTGTGGGTGCACCTACCGGGGGCGCAAAAGGAAAAGGGTAACCCACTGGTCACCCCAAGCCTTTCGCTGCTGCCCATTTTGTTCATGTGGGCAACCTACAGATTTGGGCCTAGGGTGTCGAAGCCAGCAGGGAAAACAGGGAACCCCATGCATTTTCCAAAAGAGGACACCCGTGGGAACCCACACATGGCCAAATTGGAGGGGCGGCCCATCTCATGTGCACCTCCCCAAGTGCAGATAATGGGGGGGGTGGCTGTCCTGCACTCCTCGCTGGGCTCAGGCGTCCGTTCCTAGGAGCAGATATTTGGACCCAGGGAGGGCTGCATGACATGGCACCCACTCCATTGCTGTTGGGGGGGAGGGGGTCAATGCCCCATCCCATTAGAAACTTCCCAGACCCTTTGGGGTGCCCCACAATCCCCCTAAAAAGCGTTCCACCATTTTCCATTTTTTTCTTTGTTTACGAAACTTGCCCTGGTGCAGAGGGGCACATTGGTGTGCCAATCTGGCCCCGGGGTGCCCAAACCTTACTGCCCCACCCACTGGGGGGCCTGTCCCACCATTTGTGGCGGCCCTCTCCTCACCCACACCGAACGGAGGGGGGGGGGGGCACATCATGCAACCCTTCCTAGGAGGCTCGGGGAGGGCAGCATGAGGTATCTCCCCCAGCCATTTGGGGTGGGGGGGCACCACAAAAGGTGGGGCAGGACCCCCAATAGATGGGGCAGTAGGGTTTGGGCACCATGGGGGCAGATTGCCACACTAATGTGGCCATCTGCACCAAGTGAAGTTGGGTAAACAAAAAAAATCATACAAATTCATAGGCTGCTTTTTAGGGGGGCTGAGGGGCACTCTAAATTGGCAGCGAATGATGTACTGCAACGGGGGGGGGTGGCCCTCGCCCCCCCACCCCAAATGGAGGGCCCCACCTCATGCAACCCTCCCTGGGGGCAGATAGGGGGGTGCACCTCATGCATCCCTCTCTGGGGTCAGATGCCCCTTCCTAGGGGCAGATAGCCCCCAGGGAGGGTTGCATGAGGTGGGGCCCTCCATTTGGGGTGGGGGGTGAGGGCCACCCCCCCGTTGTAGTACATCATTCGCTGCCAATTTAGGGTGCCCCTCAGCCCCCCTAAAAAGCAGCCTAAATTTGTATGATTTTTTTTTTTGGTTTACCCAACTTCGCTTGGTGCAGATGGCCACATTAGTGTGGCAATCTGCCCCCAGGGTGCCCAAACCCTACTGCCCCATCTATTGGGGGTCCTGCCCCACCTTTTGTGGTGGCAGCCCCCCCTCCCCCATCTAGGTTGCCGTTGTCCACATCATGTCCCCATTTATCCATTTTAAATTGAATGCACCCTGCTGTCCATCCTCGTTCGTCAGCTGTCATTCCTCTAGATGGGACAGAGGTTGATCACACAGCATTAGATTGGGCGGACAGTAAGGTCGGTAACCATGAGGCTGACTAAATGTATGCAATATGATAGATATGAGAAGGAGAAGACAAGAAAGGGAGAAAGAACAAGAGGAATCAGCAGGGAACTGGGGAAATAGGCTTCGGAGTAGGAAGACTAGGATGGCAGTAGTTCGAAAACGAGGGATTAAACTGAGTGTGAACACAAATGCCCCTTTACCGAAGGTGAGGTGCATTCCGTACCCTGGCAGACGATGAATGGGGATTATTTGGTTTACAGTTTACCTTCACTAATGGAGCGTGCAAGTAAATGGAATCCTCTGTTTGAGGAGACGGCATGGACCCTGCTGGTCCTAGGAGACATTAAGAGTTTGTTGGCAGTATTGGTGGGGTAGTGAAGTGACAAGTTTGGCAGCAAGCAGGATATGCACGGGTAAAATTAACCTCTAACATACATCTAGCATATATGACAGAGCACCCTTTACCGATTATCGAGCACCTGTCTGGAAAGAGAACTGTACCCGGATACATCTGATAGTGCTCATAATTAGCACGGAAAATGAAGCCAGATGTGGACCCATACAAGATATGTGGACACAGGAAAATAAACCGTCCTGGGACGACAAAATACCATTGTTCTATCACATCTTGATGAGGGGGCACCACATGGACGTGCAGGTTTCCTTCGAGAAAATAGTGGGGATTGAAGCAAAAGGATGGCCTGAGAGATACAAGCAGAAATTGTGCACTATTGTAAAAGGATGTAGGAAAAAGACAAATAGCAGACAATGCAGTAAAAGCAGAAAATAAACTAGTGCAGAACAAACTGGCTAAAATGAGCATGGAGGGGGAACAGTGCTCACAGGACGAGTTTCTGTTCCCCCCCCCCTGCTCAGCAAGGGGGACTCCCAGTAGCAGTGGTAACGCAGCAAGGAGGGTATATGCAAGCACCATATAATCAGCAGTGGGGGACCGTGCAGATGCAACAACCAGCATTTACAAACCCACAACAGCGAGGGGTTTTATGCACCGAATACCAGTCGGGGAGGGGGTATGCTACAAGAGGAAGAGGAATGGGGTACAAGGGTATGGGCCACGTTTTAGAGGACAGTGTTTTGCCTGCGGTAACATTGGTCCTTTTTGCCCGAACTTGCCCGTTAATTCCACAAGCAAGATAGCAACAGCAGGCATATATACAGGCACCTCAAATACCACAGCAGCAACAATTACAATTGCTGCCTGCACAGACAGTGGGTACCAGCACAGGGACAAGTACAAATGCAATATGGGGAAATGGTGGGGACACAAGGTACTTTGAGCATACTCCAGGCACCAGTACAACACAAGATAATAATACTGGGACAGAACGCAGTGCCCCAATACACGGAAGTGATGGTGGTGGGTGGCAATCCATTCACGTCTTCCGTGAACACACTTTCTCAATAGTGTTGCCCACAGGAGGTGCGAGTGCTTCCTGTCCTAGCAGTAACTGAACACCCAGAGGAGGAGCCCAAGGTAGCAGTTCAAATAGGACAAAGGGGATTTTACTTTGTCAAATAGTGGGTCGACCAGATCCTGCAAAAGAGGGATTTCCATTATCCAACACCTTAAGTCTTCAAGTACAGGCTCTGCCAAGGTTTTTCAGAGCACCCTGGCCGGGGGATACCTTTCCGGGGTCCTCTCGGTCCGGGAGGGGCGTTGATCGCTCTGTCACCAGGGTTCGCCCTAAGGTGCCTGTTGGGCCTAATATTTCTACCAGAGTTTTCTCTGAGGGTCTCTGTGGGGCCTGTGAACACCAGAGTACGCTCAGAGGCCCCTCCTGTGGGGGCTGTTTGTAGACCCAGTTCTACTGAATTGTGGGGTACCAGAGCTCGCTCTGAGGCCTCTTTGTCGGCTTCCCTCAAAAACAAGACCGGGGTGCGCCCAGAGGCCATGGCTGGGCTGGTTGTTACCGAACAGATGTTCAAGGCCCGTGCAGATAAGGCTGTTACCCGGCCTAGGTTCGAGGTCCCTCGTTCAGAGGCTAAAGCTACCAACAGTTCTGAGAGGCCGGACAAGGCTTTGTCGGTGAAAGCAGTTGCTCACCGTTCCCGCTCTTGTGGTGACACCAGATCTGTTGAGGGGGCAAAGAAGCAAAGTTCTTCTTTTACCGGCAGTGCCGAGGTCCTTCCTTCGAAGGCTCAGTTGGCGGTTGGTAGGTCTCAAAAACATTCCAGGCCTCATAGTACCGGCTGTGCCGAGGTTCCTTATGTTAAGGCTAAGATTAAGACTCCTGATCCATCGACGGGGACCCCTGCCTCACTTCCTCACGTGCCGCAGTTCCCCTCAGATGAGGACAAAATGGTGCCCTTTCCCGCCACGACCACGGCGGCCATTTTAGGTGCTACCCCTATAACTACGCCATCGGCCTCTGGTGTAGGGTTTGGTCCCTTGGGTGAACCTAAGGTCCCTTGTGCGCATCCTTACCAGCCGGTTTATGATTGGATGCCTCTTCCGCACAATGTTTCCTTGCCTGCGGGGGCGGCACCTTTGATTTATGTGGATACGTCGGTGGAGGGGCTGGTGTGGCACCCTTCCCCATTACATCCCTGGATTTGTCCACCTCATGAGAGGCCTCCTCAGGCTCCAAAACAATCTCCTGAGGACCCCTTTTTCGGTAAATTTCAAGCGCTTATGCGCACCGACCCCATGAGGGAATATTTCAAAGGGCTTTTCAAGGAGATATGCCCACCTGCGCCTCCGGCTCCACCCGTTCCTCCGGAGGTTCCGCCAGCGCCTCCCTTGCCCGTGGTGCCTGTGCCTCCATTGTCCCCAGTGGACAAGGCAGTGCCTGACACGGCTCAGCAGGACCCTGACCTGTCGGATGGCAAGGCGATCAGGACAACGAGGACCTTCCCCGCTCTATCGGAGCCTTTCATGACCGGGTACTGGACATGAGTTTCTTATGTTCCTTTGCTCGAGGCACCCGCTCCGCAGGAGGGCGTGCTTTCTGGGCCGTTCACCCTGTCTCCCTTGGAGCGTACCGGCCTGTTCCTGCAGAAGGACGTTCTGGCCGAGGTCCGAAGAGTATGGGAAAAGCCACACTGTGGACTTTTTGTCAATAAGAAAATTGACGCGAGATACAGGCTACATTCTCCGGAAGAGGTGGCCCTGTCGTCTTGTCTGCCACCTTCCTCCACAGTAGTGGCTGCGGCCACTTTGCAGTCCAGGCCTGCAGCATCCTCTTCCACGACGGCTACTCAGGTTCTGGGAAAGGAGGACAAGTTCCACTCCCTCGGGAGGAAAATCTTTGCCACTCGACCTTGCAGCTCAGGCAGGCCAACGCCGAATTGGTATTAGTGGGAGCTAATATGCGGATGTGGAAAGGTCTGTCGGAGTTTGAGGAGTTTATCCCGGTCGAGAAGCTGGAAGACTTTAAAGGGGCCTATCCGACGCCAGGGGTCTTGGCCCAGGATCTCCTGGAGGCTGCGGCTCATCGCGTAGACTCCTCTGCTCGGGGCCTTATGCTGGGGGTTGATACCTCACTGCAGGTGTGGTTGCATGCAACTAAGTTCTCAAAAGAAGTGCAGGACAATGTGTTGGACCTTCCGTTTGAGGGGAAGGAGCTCTTTCATTCTACAACAGATGCAGAGCTCACCAAGACGAAGGATAGCACGCAGACAGCCAAGTCATTGTCTGTCCTGGTTAAGGCTCCTTTCAAAACCCAGAGACCGTTGTCACAAAGTCGACCCTTCTCTGGCTTTAGGGGCTTCCTTGACCACAAATCTCGCAGAGTGGATACCCCGGCGGGGAATAACTGCCGTCGGCAACAACGGACGCAGATTTTCAGGTTCAGGTGGCACCGCCACCGATAAACCTACTAAATGAGGGTTTTTCCGCACTCGCACAAGATCCCGGTGGGAGGACGCATTGCGTCTCATTGGGAGGCGGGGAAGACCATCACAGAAGACAGATGGGTCTCGTCAGTCGCTCGGGCGGGCTTCCGCTTACTTCTACCCCTACCCCACCCTTCAACCCTCCTCTTCAGCTGTCAGGCTCACCCACCCTCAAAGCCGAAGTTCAGAAATTTCTGGACCTCAGAGCTGTGGAACCCGTTCCCTTTGGGGGAGCGAGGGGAGGGCTTCTTCTCCCGGCTGTTTACGGTGCCCAAACCCAACCAGGCTGGCCTGCGCACCATCCTAGACCTTTCCCAGTTCAATCTTTTCCTACCCCAAGAGAAATTCAAGATGAGCATGCCCAGCCAGATCCGCTCCTCCTTGCAGATGGGCGATTGGCTCAGCGTTGTGGATCTCCAGGACGCGTACAAGCATATCCTGATTTGGAACCCACACAGGAGATCTCTCCGCTTCTCTTTGGGAGAGGAGCACTTCCAGGTTCGAGTGCTTCCTTTTGGCCTCAGCGCATGAAGATGTCGGTGATTGCGGCTTATCTTCGTCTCAAGGGTATCCATGGGTATCTGTATTTGGACGACTGGCTCTTATGCCGGGGTGCGCCCCGAGGCCTTGGTGGGGCTTCGTGTTACCGAACGGATGTTCGAGGCCCGCGCAAATAAGCTTTTACCGGACCTCGGTCCGAGGTCCCTCGTTAGAGGCTAAAGCTACAAATATTTCTGAGGGTCTGGCAAGGCCTTATCGGTGAAGGTTGTTTCTCACCGTTCCTGCTCTTGCGGCGACACCAGATCTGTTGAGGGGGCAAAGAAGGAAAATTCTTCTTTTACCGGCAGCGCCGAGGTCCTTCCTGAGAAGGCTAATTTGGCGGTTGGTATGTCGCAGAAACATTCCAGGCCTCATACTACCGGCTCTGCCGAGGTTCCTTATGTTAAGGCGAATGTTAAGACCCCTGATCCATCGACGGGGACCCCTGCCTCACTTCCTCACATGCCCCAGTTCCCCTCAGGTGATGGCAAAATGGCACCCGTTCCCACCACGACCGCGGCGGCCATTTTGAATGCTACCCCTACAACTGCGCCATCGGCCTCAGGTGTGGGGCTGGGTTCTGGGCCTTGTGCGCATCCTTATCGGTCAATTTATGACCGGAACGCTCGGCTGTCTCTTCCGCACAATGTTTCGTTGCCTACGGGGTGGGCACCTTTGGTTGATCTGTCCATCCAGATATGGGAGTGGGCCATGGTTCATGGTGTCTGGCTGCTTGCGGTGCACATCCCGGGCCAGCTGAATGTCACAGGGGATGCCCTCTGCTGGCGGACAGTGGTCAGCTACAAGTGGGAGTTGAAGGCGGAGGTCCTCTCATGGATTTTCTCGCATTGGGGCACACTGGAGGTGGACCTCTTCGCTATGGCAGTAAACAAAAATCTTCCTCACTAGGCCTCCAGAGGGGGGCTTGGAGCCTCCTCTCTGGGGGATGCTCTCGAGATTCCATGGCACAACATGAGAGCTTACGCCTTCCCGCCTCTGCCTCTAGTTCATCGAGCAATTTGGAAGCTGAAGAACTCTGTGAACTGTTCCCTTCTGCTCATGGCTCCATGGTGGCCGGGCAGGTTTTGGTTCTCAGAACTTCAACACCTGTCGGTGTTTCCGCTGATCAGGTTACCAGTAACCCCAGATCTTCATCAAGGGGAACAGCAGATGTGGCACCCCTCCCCACAATCGCTCAGCTTTGCGTCATGGTGCCCGAGTTCAAGTCTTTAGAGCATCTTAACTTGTGTATGGATGACATGCGTATTATCCAGGCAGCCAGGAAACCCTCGACCAGATCCCAATACAGGAGTAAATGGCTCAGGTTCTGTCGTTGGTGTATGAAAAAGCAGTTGGATCAAAGGGTGGCTACAATTGACACGGTGCTATCCTTCGTGTCCTCCCTAGCAGAGTCGGGTGTTCACGTTCTGTCATGCAGAACTTACCTTTCAGCAGTTTCCGCTTATCTTGCTACAGACCAATGCTCTTATTCTCTGAGTAACACAGTGGTGAAGAGGCATTTTGCTGGCTTGACACGCCTCTACCCTCCGGTTCGTAATCTGCACCCGGCATGGGACTTAAATGTAGTCCTGACGGCGCTGTGCCCTTTGAACCAATGGCTACGGTGGACCTCAAGTACTTGTCTTGGAAAGTGTCCTTTCTGGTCGCCATTACGTCAGCAAGGAGAGTGAGTGAGCTTCAGGCATTGTCGGTGGAGCATCCTTTCTTGGTCTTTCACAAGGACAAGGTAGTCCTTCGGTCAAACCCGGCTTTTCTACCGAAGGTGGTGACCGAATTCCATCTGAATCAGTCTATCTCCCTTCCGGTCTTTCTTCCGAACCCTGCCTCAGAGGCTGAAAGGGTTCTACTATCTTGATGTCCGAAGAGCTGTTAAGTTCTACCTGGACAGGACTTCCGAGTTTAGGAGTTCTTGTCAACTTTTTGTGACCTTTAACCCTCAGGGCAAGCCGGCGTCTAAGGCAATTATTTCTAGGTGGATCGCCGCCTGCATCAGAGTCTTTCACCGTCCAAGGGCTGAAACCTCCTAAGGGTATCCATGCACACCTGGTGCGGGGCAAGGCAGCCGGGGTTGCTTTTCAGAAATGTCCCCTGGGAGTCCATCGCTAGGGCAGCTACTTGGGCCTCCCCATCTGCTTTCTGTACGCATTACTGTCTCGACATGAGCTCAAGAGCTGACGCTCAGTTTGGTTAGGCTGTCCTGAAGAACCTGTTTCAGTAAGGGGTATTTCCATCCACCCGTAGTTCCTGTAAGGAGTGATTGGGAATCTCCCACAAGTATGGAGGAAAGGGGACGGGACGTAGGAGTATTACCAGGTTACTCACCGTAGTGACCACCTTACTCCTAGTCCATAGTCCCCTTTTCCTCCATACGCCCGCCGTCCCCTCTAATAAGGTTCCTCTGTTGTTGGTAATGGGTCTTTGACCTGCCGATAGAAAAGGACTGATGGGCAATGCGCGGGGCGGAGCCAAGGTGGGTGGGGTTACGGCCACGTGCCGGGCCCCGCGCAGGAAAGAGAGGAGGGACACATTTTTGAAAAAAATTTGGATGCTTTTTACAAAGTGCTCCAGTCCCGTCCCACAGGACGGAGAGATGTCCACAAGTATGGAGGAAAGGGGACTATGGCCTCGGAGTAAGGTGGTCACTACGGTGAGTAACCTGGTAATTTTGATCCCATGTACAGCACTTCCCTCTCCCATTACCCCTGGCACTTTCCCTCTCCCCCTCCTCTGCACTTGCATGATCTCGATGTCACTTTGCCTTGTCAGATCGTTCTGTCCTCCCTCTGTTCCCCCTTCCTTGCCTAATCATGCCTTGAACACTTGTGTATAGGTGTGTTTCAAATGCCATATCACTCCACGGATGAGGAACTCACAAAGACCAATGCAAGCACTCAAATGCCAAGTCAGTGTCAGTCCTTGCGAAAACCCCAAGCAAAGGCACCTTATAGGTCGGGGGGTCTCTAACAAGGTCCTTCTCTGGTTTCAGAGGCTTTCAGGCCGCTCTGCGTTCCGCGCAGAGTCTCCAGCGGGCGGCCCCTGTCGTAAACTGCAACGGCAAGGTGGCTGTTTTTTCTTTCAGCCTCTTCTCCAGCAATGGGTGGTCTCTTTGCTGATAAAACATCTAAATTATATTTTCAATTGGCCGCACGAGACTCCAGTGGGAGGACGAATTTAGTCTCATCTGGTGGTGTGGCAGACCATCACAGAAGACCGATGGATTTTGTCCGTTGCCTGGGCGGGCTTCTGCTTGCCCCCCACTGGCCTTCTCTCACCCTCCTCTCCAGCAGACTCTGTCGCCCTCCCTCAGAGCCGAGGTACAGGAACTTCCAGACCACAGCAGTGGAGCCTGTTCCCTTGTGGGAGCAAGGGGAGGACTATTACTCAGGCCTGTTTACAGTGCCCAAACCCAACCAGGCTGGCCTGCACACTATCCTTGTTTCCAAGTTCAATCTTTCTACTCCAGGAGATATTCAAGATGATTACGCCCTGCCAGATGAAGCCCTCCCAGGAAGGGCGATTGGCTCAGCATGGTAGACCTTCAGGCTGCATACATGCAAAATATATGTGATTCTCAGTGGGAACTGAACACTTCCAGTATCGGTTGCTTCCGTTTGGTCTCAGCTCGGCACTGTGTGTCTTTACGAAGATGTCGGTCATCACAGCCTCCTCAGGCTGCAGGAGCTTCATATATATTTATACTTGGATGAATGGCTCCTGTGCAGTCCTTGCCCACAGGCCGCTATGGCCAACCTTGTCACTCCTTCAGCATCTGTTCCATCTTGGGCTGTCAGTGTGCTGGTGGAAGTCTGACGGCCGCTCAAGACCTGATCTTTCTGGGTTTCCATTGGGAAACGGTCATTACCAGTGTGTTCCTGATGGAGGACAGGATTGTGGACCTTTCAACCGCGTGCCAGCTTTTCCTGCAGTCCTCCCACATGTCAGGCTGGTGGTTTCAGAGAATCGTGGACCTTATGGCCTCTTGTGTGTTAGCTCTACCTCTTGCATGCCTGAAAATGAGACGCGGCTTGCTCCTCGGGGCGGCTGGTCCCAGGCTACGGAACTGGATTCCAAGATGATTCCAGTCCCATCCTGCATGACTGCGGATCTTCAGTGGTGGTCAACCGCAGCAACCTTTCAGTGGGGACCTCCTTCCAGGAGCCCTGCCCACAAGCAACGGTTACTAAAGACTCCTCCCTTCTGGGGTGAGGAGCGACACTGTCACCTCGATGTGTGCGATTTGTCGTAGGCTTCAGGACAGGTGGTTCCATATCAATTACCTGGAGCTCCTGGCAGTTTGTCTGGCACTCAAGGCTTTTCAACCCCATCACCAACAGTGTAGTTTGAATTCACACAGAAAATTCCGTAGCAATGTTCTACATCAACAAACGGGGGAGCACTAAGTCTCCCTTCCTGGTGGACCTTGCTACCTGAATTTGGAATTGGGCTATCCAGCACAATGTCTGGCTTCAAGCTATGCACATTCCGGGTCACGTCAATGTTGCTGCAGACTCCCTCAGCCGCCAATCTGCAGCGAGTTGCGAGTGGAAGATGAACACCAATGTTCTCACCAAGATCTTCCAGCAATGGGGTACTCCAGCGGTGGACCTTTTGTGACATCACTGAACAGGAAACTTTCCCTTTATGCTTACAGGGATGGGCTCGGACCATCTTCCTTAAGGGGCGGGGAAACGCCCTTGAGATCCCGTTGGACAACATGAAAGCTTGCACTTTCCCTCCTTTGCCACTGATTCATCGGTCACACTGGAAACTCAGGAGTGCATCGAACTGCACTCTCCTTCATAGCTCCTTGGTGTGGCAAGCCAGGTTCTGTTTTTCAGGAACTGCAGCACATGTCTGTGTCCTCTGATCAGGTTGCTGCAGAGTCCCAGCCTTCTTCACAATAGCAATTCAGTTGTGGCACCCCACCCCGCAATCATCCAACTTGGTGGCCTGGTGCCAGAGTTCTGATCATTGGCGCAGTTCTACCTCTCCGAGGACAACATGCGTATAAATAAAGCGGCACAAAAGCCCTCTACAAGAGCTCAATACAGGAGCAAGTGGCTCGTTTCTGCCATTAAGAGCTTGATCAAGGCATGCTTCTATTGACACTGTCTTGTTTCTGACCTTGCAGCCTCTGGCATCATGCAGGACATATTTGCCTGCCATTGCATCTTACCTGTCTACAGACAGTTGCTCTTTTTCACTGACTAATCCATTCATCAAAAGACACTTTACAGGTCTTTTTCCGCCGCATCGGGCCCCTCATCCCAAATGGGATCTGAATGTGGTCCTCACTGCTTTGTCATAAGCCTTTTTGAATCTATGGCCACTACCGAACTCGAGTACCTTTCTTGGAAGGTGGCCTTTTTGATTGCGGTAACATCTGCAAGACGAGTAGTGAGCTTCAAGCTCTTTCTGTGAAACATTTGTTCCTAACTTTCCACAAGGGTAAGGTTGTGCTTCGCACTCACCCTTCCTTCCTAAAGTGGTTTCTGACTTCCATTTAAACCAGTCAATATCTTTACCGGTCTTCCTGAATTTGGTCTCCAATGTCGAGAGGGTTTTACACAACCTAGACGTGCTCTGAAGTTTTTCCTCAACAGAACGAGCGATCGTAAAAGTTATTCACAACTCTTATGTTTAGTGACCCAAATGGGAAACAAGCCTCAATCTCCCGTTGGATAGCTAAATGAATTTCCGAGGCCTAAAAGATTCAAAGCCTTAAACCACCAAATGGCATTCATGCACATCTGGTCCGTGACAAAGCTGTTGCCTTCCAAAAATATGTCCTTTGGGAGTCCATTGCCAAGGCGGCTACATGAGCTTCCCCATCGGATTTTTGCAGACATTACTGTCTTGACATGAGCTCCCGGGCTGATGCCAAATTTGGCCAGGCAGTTCTTAATTTGTTCCAATAAGGCAAATTTCCATCCACCCGTAATACCTATGGTCAGTACTTGGGGAATCTCCCACAAGTATGGAGGAAAGGGGATGGAACATAGGAGTATGATAGTTAGTCACAGTATTGACTACCTTACTCCTAGTCCATAGTCTCCTTTCCTCCATACGACTGCCTGCCATCCCCGCTAATAATGGTCCTGGACTTGGCGATAAAGGCCTGAAGGGTGATGTGCAGGCTGGAGCTCATGAAGGCGGGGCTACGGTCATTTGCGGTGGCCCCGCTTTAAAATAAAAGGACAAAGCTAATTATTTTGATGCTTGAAAGTGGTCCTTTCCCGAAGGACGGAATGTCCCACAAGTATGGAGGAAAGGGGACTATGGACTAGGAGTAAGGTAGTCACTATGGTGAGTTGTCAAGCGTCACCCTGCTCAGCCCTGCATTAGTGGTGCCTTGAAATGGCACTTCCATGACAATTGTGCTACAGGAGAGTGGTGCAGCAAACTGAAAAACAGAAATCACTGAGAAGAAAATGGGGGGAATAATTACTTTCCAAAAAGAGTGCTGAGAACTTGGCAGCCAAACCTGAGTTTGGCTTGTTCTCCAAAGTTGAAATATTTTTTACGTCCTTGTTGCTTCCAAGTGTGCAGCTGTGCAGAGTATGCTACTCTGCAGCTGAGTGAACATCTCAGAACGCCGTTGAGTGTACTGGCTTTTTCACTGATTATAGTCAATGCAAGATGGCTTCAGCTCACACTGTACGAGCTGCTAAAGCTGGCTAATTCAACAGCAAAATGCAAGATGGCTTCAGCTCACACTGTACGAGCTGTTAAAGCTGGCTAATTCAATAGCAAAATGGTTAAATGCAATAAAGGAAGAAATGAGGGCTCTGTTTGGTGGCCCTCCATAACTGGTACTTTCTGGACCTTTTAACTATTTAACGTGACTTCTGTCAATTTGAAAGCAGCTGTTGCACCATGATACCAGATGGAGAGACTGCCAATGGAGCACTGAAAGCTGCCATAATGGAAATAGACACTCCACGAAAAAATTACAAGCAAGGCTAATGGAGTGCAATGAAGTGATTGGCTGGTCGGCTTTTTTTACATGGGTGCCTACCTGGCTTTCTGGAGTAATTTGAGTGACTGTCCCCAAGTTAGTGCTCATTCTTGTCACCTTCTGCATCGACGAGCACCTTTTTAGACTTTATACTAACAAAGAGGAACTGTGAGCATTGGTGACGACAAAAGTACTAATGGACTAATTGGGGAAGATGCTATTTATGGGGGTGGTGGGGAGGGGCGCAGGGTTGTGTGTGTGTGGGGGGGGCAACGCAGCCTGAGGATTTGGAAAATTATAAGCAATTTTGGATATTGTGTCTTAAAGACGGAACAGGGGGGACTCGTTGGATGGTTGGGGAAAAAGCTGGGGGTGATGACCAGGTTGGGAAAATGTAATCCACAAACACAAGGTAACAGAGGGAGCGCGGAAATTAGTTGGTTATTGATCGATAAAATGGGGGAATAATGTGATAAAAATGCAATTTCAGTGCAACCAAGAGGTGCAAACTTAAAAGCTGCAGGAACAGTGATCTGAGGGGCTTTTGTGATAACTAAAAGGCAAATTCAATGTTGGATGGAAAATGCCCAATATGTTTCCACAATTAAAGAAATGACCATAATAAAGATAAATGATAGTTAAGTATAACAATTGGTATTCGGCGGAGGCGTGGCAAAAAGGCCCCACAGCATGCTTTTGCAGAAACATGTGCATTTCATTAATTCACTTGGAATGCGCAGCTGCTGGTAGCTTATGGCGAATCCCAGGATGGCATTTTAGGAAGCAAACCATGTTTACTTGTCACAAGGCAGAGCTCATGAGTCCTGCTGAGGCAATGAGTACTCCATTATTTCATAATTAGTCATATTTAATTTACTGAGATTGATTTACTAAGTGGCTCCAAAAAGCCTGGTGCAGTTTTAAATTGCCCCTGAACTCCTTTCTGCATGGGAAGGTCAAAGAATTGTTAATGTGATACATGTGTATGGTGATTTGTTGTTTCAAGGCTCTAGCAGTGTCATGGTGGAAGGTTTTTTCTCATGAGAACAAAGTTCCAGTGGTCGTTTTAAATGTTTCAATGAATTGGCATTAAAATGTGGGAACTGGGGGTTGGTCTGTGACATCACTGTGGGATCCAGGGGCGGTGTAGCCAGGTCAGCAAGACCCAATCACTGAAAGTAATATATGTCCATACATTGGGGTCTAATATGCAGAAACCAATCAGGTACGTGTGGAGACTTATTTAATGTTGCCAAATGACTAGGTACTTTAGATGGCTGTAAAAGCTTCCAATTTAGGGGTGTTTCTTTGACAGCACCTTTTCATGCAGTTCTGTTCTGCATTCTGTTTGAATATAGGTGTCCGAGCTGCGTCTGGGATCCTTAAATAAGTTACTGCTTGCCATTTTCGTACACTTCTTTTTTTACTCCTTTTAATGGTATTTCGAGAAAACCCCTGACTCGGGAGCATGCAAGTTGAGTCACCAAAAACATCAAGCGGTGTATCAAGGGTGTAGATAATCAAAAGCAGTCGGAAACCTCATAGACTGACACCAAGGCACTTGGAGGGTGCAGAGGCGATAGATGACCAACATGGTCAGAGATGGAGCAGTAAAGGGGAAAGAACATGAAATTCAAAAGATGAGAAGACTGGAAGAGAAAGGAAAAAGGGGGAAATAATCCCGCATTGATGGACTAACAAGCCAGTGCATCTGCCAAGGCATGGAAGTCTGGAGTGGGAAATGTTAAGCAGGAGGTGAAGTTAAAGCAACATCGAATTGATGGATCCATGTCTGTGATAAATAAAAAATGTAATTTGCGTGAAATAGATTGAGAACAAGGTCTGTTTTGGACACAATGAAGCAAGCATTCCAGAGACCAAAGTGAATAGGAGTAAAAGGACAAACATTTGGGTAAACAACATTCAACTGTCTTGGTAAATGTGGGGGATGACAACTACAGAATTGAGACCTGAACAGAAATTTTCATGAATGATTTTAGAACAATGAAATCACAAAGCAAAAAACTAGCAAAATCTTTGTAGAGGGAAGTCCAGCAGGTCTGCAAGTCGTGGGCAGGATGCCCCGGGGAAGGACGCCCTGGAGGTTGCAGTAAGATAGCTGCAGCCTCACCGTGATTTGGCTGCAAGGGGCAGAGCAACCGAGTCTCAGCGGTTGCTGGTGCGGCAGAAGGAAGAACCTTGGGGGCCACAGGCACAGATGCAGAGTCCACGAGCCAAGAATAACAATCCAGATGGTAAGTGCCGTTGGGAGATGGAAGGGGTTATTTGCTGGCTTGTGGCCACGCATACCAGGAGATCACATAATCGGCTGTGGTCATGTGGTGTGGGGGTGGGGGTAGTGGAGGATGGTGCAGAGCCTGAGTCCCAGCTATAAGCGAATAACTTTGATGGGTATCTCTTGCACTAGACCTATAATCTTCCTCCAGATTTGTCCCTTGAGAGTTTTTAGCCAAATACCCAAATTCTGAAGATTTGCCTCCAGCCTATATGTCACCATTGCAATTACACTTTGTAGGCCATCCTTAACCTTACTAAGCTATGTCCAATTGTGCTGGTGGCACATTTTAATCGCCAGCATCAAAGACCAGGCTTTCATCCACCTACTGGCAGTCACGTCATCACAACCTCCCTTTTCTGTCACGTCAAAGCCCAGATAAGTATAGGCTGAGACACGCAGGAGTATCAAATGAACTACTTGCACTGTCCCGGCCTACCTTCATAAATTTGGTCTTGTTTGTTAATCTTGAGATCATCATGAACAAACTCGCAGCTTGTTTGCACTTCCAGATATCCTGATGCAAGTATGGTCTAATAAAAGCAATTTATCTGCGTAGCCAAGCCAAACAATGTGTCTTGCCTATTTTAGGCAGAACGTTTTTGACCTCCGATTAGTGTTTTTGTAAAGTGGGGCAAATGCAAATTAAATAACATGGGCACTATTTCACATCCTTGTTAAACCCAAATATTAATAGGAATGTCTTTGGACAGCATCCTCTGACTGCTTAACTTGTATTGTGGCATCTGTGTGTAATTGAATAAAGTATCCTTCCAAGTGTCCAGGGATTCCTTTACTGATTAATTTACGCCATTATTTGGCCCCATTTATGATGTCGAAAGCTGCGCTGAAAAAGACAGAGGGCATATAAAGGAGGATCACCCCTCCATCGTCATGTTTAGTGCAAGTACATTATGGATCGTTGAACCGCCAGGCCTGAATCCTGTATAAAAAGGGCTTAACACCTTATCCTTGTCCTCCCAGTCTGTAATTTCTTTCAATAAAAAGGTGGAAAAAAATCTCATGTGTATGTGTAGAAGGGCTAGAAGTCTATACTTTGCCGGGTCACTCTGCTTACCATTGTTTGTGGTCTGGAATGGTAGTTGACTTTTTTCAGCATTCTGGTATGGAGCAGCTCAAAACTACTACTGCCTTGTATAGTAAAAGATCCAAATGCTCTGGATTTCTTATGACCGGATTCAAGAGCCCATCCGGTCTGGGAGTTCTTCAATTTGTAAATGTGCGTGTGAATGTCTTCATTGGATATATGCAGTTCAGTTGTACCCCGCCCCCACTCCCTTCACCAATCACTCTGCCTCAAGGTCGTGGGATATTTATTCTTAATGCATAACTGTTTTCTTCACTAATGGGGTTAACCAGCATGCCATCACTGGCTCCTCTGATCTTATTAAACATGTTCCAAAAGTTTGATACTCATCTCTAGCATTCGTTGCCAGGACATGTTCATAGCCGATGCCCTATGTAGGGAAGGCATGGTATCACAAGTATTGCCATTGACACAATGGATACAATTTGTAAAAGCTGTATTTAAAGTGTTTGGGTTGTAGACACTCCTATTCTGCCCTATAACCTAAAATGGGTGTAGTCTCGACCATCCAACGATGAACAAAACAGTCCTAGCTAGTGGAGGCTGTCCAATCGAAATGGCCTATGCTAACAAAAACCTAGTGCCTGCCCTATCTCTTGTACAAAAAAGTGTGAAAACGAGAAAATGTATGCAAAAGGAAAAGTCAGTGTTCAAATGATAATGTGGCTGAACCAGCTCTCCTCCCCATGATAGGCCCCACAGGGTAAAGCGATTCTTGTAGGCAGGATGACGCATTCTGGCTCGGCTTCTAACAAAGTTCAAAACCATGGATCGAGGCCTGTCTGGTCTTCCCTGTTTTAAAGTTCCTTTCTCTGACTTCCTGAGTAATGTTACAACCAAAACGTTCACAAAGGTCCCCCTCTGCTGGGATTCGACCTCTCAAGATAGGGTTCACACAAAGTTGCAAGCGGCTCCCTTCACCAAGCCTTTTTTAAAAAACTTTTTATTGGTATTTCACACACAATAACAACATAGTGCAACTAACGTAGACAAAAACACGAAGAAGAAACATAGCTCAGACTTTATACAATTTCGCCTTTTTTGTTATCTAAAAAAAGATTTTTATGTTTAACAACGTCCCAATTTCATGTGAAGTGGGATACTGTCGTGCCGTATATTGAGTGTTCTTTCGTTGGCTACACTGAGTAACCTAATACATTTGTGATTCTTGGGACAAGAACAAAAAGAAACGAGTGACCACATTTTTCTGGTCAGTGTGCGGTGTTATGCCCTTTTCATTAAGCTCCTCTTGCCTATTATTCCTGTTTCTCCTCTCCTGCTTGATTCAGCAGGTAATTTATGCATGGGTCCCACTTGCTCGGTGAGCTTGAGCGGAAGGATAAGCCCTTGTATCCCGTTTCCATATTGTTACACTGTACTACATCCAACTGCCAGTCCTCTATTGTGGGATACACTAGTGCATTACCACTCTCCTTTTAGCTAGCAGCATGAGCAGCCCTGTCAATCGCCTTCTGCCCTTGGGAATAGGTTTAGTATATCCCAGGAGTGCTGTCATTGGTTTTGGATCTAGCTCCTTGCCTATAATTTCCCCAACAGCTTCAAATACGGCTCTCCAAAGTGCTAACACTGCGGGACACCACCATGCCATATGTATGAAGTCTGCTACTGGTTCATTGCATCTAGCGCAGCCAGTGGGTGTGTCCGGGGAAATGCTCATGGATTTGGGTAGGAGTGTAGTAAAATTGTAGGTATTTTCAAAGAATTAGTTTTAAATCTGGCATTTATTGCCGCCCTTCTGGTCCCCTCGCAACAGTATCCCCATTCCTCACCTGATCTCATGCCCCAGGGACAATTCCCATTCTTCTCTAGGGGACGAGATCAGATCTCCGGTCTAGAGCGAAGACACATAGTGTACATCACCACTACCAGCCTCCTATTCTGTCCCCTAGAGAACCTTGTCAAGTATTTGGGCAACTACGGGTTGTTCGAGAAATGTCCAGAACACCATTTGGATAGTTTTCAGCCTAAAATATAGGAGCACCTCTAAAGGATTTAGATTTGCCCATGGCCCTCAACTCCTCCAGTGTCACAAACCTCCCGTTGGGAAATGGATCACGGTAACAGTTAACCTCCAATTTCCGCATAAGATTGACAAAGCCATTTTCGGAGGTGAGCGGTATACCCGGGGTGAATGGAACCGGCAGTGCTGGAGAGTAAAGGACCTCTGTCTTGGACTTACACTCTATACGAGTCCACACTCTGCACGTGAGCTCCACCATATTCTCTGCTTTGGTCACTCTCCTGAGAGCAGTAAGGATACTGAATTGCAGTTAAAATGGCTCCGCCATTGCCCTCTCTACCTCCCATATGCTTCCTTTCCCCTTGCTCTTCAAACCAAGGGCATAACCGGCCTGAGCATCATTCTAGTACCAGAACAGGTAGGGCCAGTCCTCTCCCCCCCGTATTGGTGCTATTAACTTATCCCACAACACTCTTGGCTGTTTACCTGCCCATAAAAACTGTGCGACTAGTGATTTCACCTCTCGAAAGTAGTCTGTTGGTATTGTGATAGGTACATTGAAGAACACCTAGAGAAACCGTGGGAGTAACACCATCTTGATCAAGGAGATTCTACCATATAGATTAAGTGGTAAACTCTTCCACCTGATGGTTTCTTACTTCACTTGGTTTAGTACCCTTTGGTAGTTAGTTACATATAGTGTGTTCGCGTCTTGCGTTACGGTGACCCCCAAATATCAAGTGTATTGTGCCAGTGAAACCCCCATTTGTCGACATACTGTACCACACTCTCCGTTAGCGGGAAGAGTACCGATTTTGTTGCGTTGATCACAAGACCTGAAAAGAGCCCGAATTGGGAAACCTCTTCCATAATAGGGTCAAAGTTCCGTTCGGGAACCTTTATGAACACCATATCATCTACATATGACTACCCTATGTTTAAATAGTTGGATGCCCTGCTGTGCGCGGGCTTCCCTGACCCTTTCGGCTGATCGCCAGGGCGTACAGCAACGGGGAGTGGGGACATCCCTGACGCGTGACCCTTTTCTGGGTTCTTCACGAGGTGAGTTGACAATTCACCTGCACCCTAGCGATAGGTGAGTTGTATAGCAGCAGTACCATGGCGACATATTGCTCTCCCAACCCCATTCTACACAACTGTAAACCAGAGCGGCCAATTCACTGAATCAAATGCCTTAGTGGCGTCTAGAAGTGCTGCAACAACATGGACCTCCTTATTCATTGCTGAAATCAGCCCAAACATCCTCTGTACACCAAAAGATGTGGAGCGTCACAGGATAAATCCAGCCTGGTCGGCCCTCACCATTAGTGGTGCCAGTCTAGAAGCCAGTATTTTAGCTAGGATCGTATCATCTTGATTACTGAGGGAGATTGGTCTAAATGAAGCAGAATCATTAAGTGCTTTGCCAGGTTTAGGCAAGACTGTTACTAGAGCCTCCCTTAGGGACTCCGGGTTCCTCCCCTCTAGTACACTTTGATACATTTGCAAGAGGTAGCGGTCTATCTTTGCTGCATAGTAAAATTCTACTACAAAACAGTCTGGCCAGGGGGCCTTCTCGGAGGGAAGGGATTTGATGGCTGCCAATACTACTTACAGGGATATTTGAACATTCAGTCCCACCCGGTCTTCCTCCGTGCACCAGTGCAGGGCCACCTGGTCCAAATATCTGTCTAGCCTGGGGGGTATGTGTGTGGGATGAGTATACGTTTTTATAGAAACGGCAGAACTCCTGCGTTATCCCAACGTCATCAAATCGCTCTACTCCTTGCTAGTCTCTTATTGATATGACCCTCCTCCTGCGAGTTTCCAGCTTTCTGGGCTTTTGACCCACCCCATATCTCACAGCTGCCCCGCACCCCAGTAGTTTCACCTCTGTGTGCCAACATATTATATCAAACTGCTCCATGAGTTTTTTTTTTATTTCTTCCTGCTGACAGGGGGGGCACGAGGCTCCGGTCATTTATAGTGCACTTATACGGGACTCCATGTCATTCATCACCCGTCTAATCTGCTTTAGCTTCCCCACCTCTTTAGCAATGCACTCCCCTCGTATCACACGCTTGAAACTCTCCCAGAGGGTTCCCTCTGATTCCACCGAGCCTTTGTTGATTTCAAAGAAGGTGTCTATGGATTTCGACGGGCCTTCCCGAAACAATGTCCATCAAAGCCTTACTTATAAATCACCATGGTTTCCTCTCCCTCACCCTACCCTACAGTTCCATTTTTAGTAACACCGGTGCGTGATCCGAAAGCGTGCAGGCCAGGCTAGTGACCTCCATTATGACTCCCATTAATGCCTCAGAAATCAAAGAAATACAGGTGTGACGCAGTCTATTAACCGATGAATGGAAAGTGTATTGTCTCAC
Source organism: Ambystoma mexicanum (assembly GCF_040938575.1). Lineage (NCBI taxonomy): Eukaryota > Metazoa > Chordata > Amphibia > Caudata > Ambystomatidae > Ambystoma > Ambystoma mexicanum. Next base: position 739,023,171 of record NC_090926.1, read on the forward strand.
CCCTTGATTATTGAGTCTCCACACATCTTCCTACTCCTGCCTCTTAACTCGCTATTTCCTCTAGTTGGGGGCAAGACAGACCTGTTGAGCGTTCAAGGGCCGTGTCCATCGCCTCGTTAAAATCACCCGCCCAAATTATATCTCACGATGGGGAACCCCCCCAAGTACCTGTTAACCCATTCCACGGTTGTTGCTGTGTCCTGATAGGACCGTAATAATGAACTAGGATGTTCAGGTGGACCTGCAACATTCACAGTACCATTAGGCCCCTCCCTTCATTGTCCCTGACCAGAGATCAAATGAAACCCTGCTCCGCTCTAAACGAGAATACCCACCCCTCTCGCATACGTTGAGTAAGAGGAGAAATGTCTATGGCTGCCCCAGATTCTGCCAAATCTCGATTCAACTTCTGGCGTCATATGCGTCTTTCTACTTGGTGACGCTGAAGGTAAACGAGGACCCTCCGACTTTTTGATGGGCAAATCAGCCCTCGTACGTTCCATGTAAGACATCTAATCGATCCCGCCATAACTCAAGTTGTCGCGCTCTAGTTTCCCAACCCCATTTGTTGACCCATGTGTGTCCTAGTGTTTCTGAGCATCCCTCTTGTGTAACCCATACCTTTCCTTGTGATGCTTCTCTTCGTTGTCTATGCTCCCACTTCCCTTCCTCCCCCACCGACAACCCCAACCTGTTGATAAGATACGTAACCTCCCCCTCCCTGGGATGGCTACCCCAACGTGCTAGCATCTTCATATGTTGAACCTGCTTCCGCTTGAGTGGCAGCTAGTGGCCCGACCATGTCTCTACACTTAATATGATCGGGTTTGTTCCTGGCCACCCAGTCTTTCTCTGTAATTCGGTGAGGTCTCAATCGGTTTCCACTGGGTCTTGGGTTTCGAGGCAGGTGTTCAAGGAATTAATTAGCTTTGTCCATGATGGCGAAGAAGTGTCCTTCCTTCATGCTCCACCCGCAGCTTGGCTGGGACCATCATGGCGTAACAAATACCCGTCTCCCGCATCCCCTTCTTCACACCTATGTAGGTTCTGTGTGATGCTTGGACCTTGTCTGGGAAGATTTTTATCGTGTCATCTTTGTACGTGCAGGCCCCCTTCTCTCTCGCCTTCCGAAGGGCCCAGTCTCTATCCCCATAATTTAGCATTTGTGCAATTATTGGTTGTGGTGAAGCACTGGCTATCGGCTTCCTGCCGCAGGTATTCGATGCGCTCTTTCCACTACAAAGATGCTTAAGGAGCTCTTCCACCATAGGTTCCATGTTTCGCTGGTCTGCCGCCTCGGATACTCCTATTATTCGCAGGTTATTGCTCCTGGATCTTAATTCGAAGTCATCTTGTTTCTCCGTTAGTTCTTTCAGCGCTCTCTTCCTATGTTGGAGGTCCTTGGATGTTGTCACCTCATCTCCAACCGCTGAGATTTTTCCCTCCGCCTCATCTAGTTTTTCCCCATGTTCGTCCAGGCGGACATGCATGTGATCCACCTTGCATGTTAACGTGTCCATCTTCCCATCGAGGGACTGTATGCTACTCTGCAGCTGAGTGAACATCTCAGAACGCCGTTGTAGTGTACTGGGCTTTTCGCTGATTATACCCCATAAGGGGTTCATAGTCTTGGTGTACTTGGACTGAGAGGAGGTCTCGAAGTGGAGCTTGGTTTGCTGCTGCCTGCTCTTTTGTCTTGACCATCTCGCCCTGCCGTTCTTCACTTATGCCTCACCCACATAGGCTGATTTCCTTGGTGAACTATGTGCCTCTTTCCGTTGTCTTTGCAGCGCCCTCTTCAGGGTGCCTTGTCCCGGAAATAACAAACACGCAGGGGGATCTGGTGCCTGTTGCGGTGTCTCCGCCTCCTCACAACACCTGCAATCACTCTTCTATCCTTTATGATCATTCACTGTGGCTTAGGAGGGCACCAACGTTGCGTGCCCCGCGTCTGGCTCTGCAGAAGGCAGCAGCCCTCCGCGTTGTGGAGTCAAGGATATTGTGCAGACGAGTCCAGTGGTTTTTCCCAGTTATCATGGGTGAGTGTACAGGGCGTTCGCCTGTGTTATTTTTTTTTTTTTTTTTTTAAGCCTAGGGTGGGACTTTTTCAGGGCACCAGTCCCTACTGGGTGGTTGCGGTACCTCTTTCTGTCTTGGTTCTGTTGTACTCCCGGTGGTTTCCTATAGCTGGGTCCCACTGTTGTGTGGTCAGTCCAGGGCAGCTCACAGCTTGATTATTTAGTCACAGGCACACGTGAGTGCCTTTGCTTGCTTGACCTCTGTGGAGCTTGTGACGTGTCAGTAATAATGGGAAGGGGGGGTTCAGCGAGTCAAAGGACCTGGGTTAAGGAGTCTTTTATGCGCCCCAGAGTATCCCGCCACTATTGACCCTCACAAAAGTCTCTACATACCAACACCAGGTCGGGTGTCAGACGTGCACTTTGTTGGGCGCTTCACGTTTTCCTGTGAAACAGACTATTCTTTGCCTCTCAGAAGCCAGAGACCCCCTGCACCTCTGTCTGGATGTCTGCCTTCTCACCACAAGAGGCCCAGGTTGAATTCATCGCTTCTCTCTGGCTGTCCATCTCCACAGTACCACCTCTGGAATGAAGTCCTTGGATTTCGCCCAGCTGGGATATCGTTGACGTGTGGCTATTTCTCGCTGCAGGCATATATTGCCCCGAGTCTTTGGAACTTAATCGGGGGCTACCTCTCCCGCCTGCGGTGAGCAGGGTGATTCTCCCTCCTGATGCGGCCCATAGCCTCGGGCGTCTCTCGGTGGCTCCTGGTCTAAGCTGTCCTCTGTGCCAGTTCGCCGGTCGTAACTGTCCTCTGGCTGCAGCGGGGATAGGGAAAAGGAGACTGACAGCCCAGCGCGGCAACGCTTCAGCCCCACCCGACGCTGCGATCTTGCATATGCTGGCTCGGCACGGCTCTCCAAATATGAGCCGGCGCTCTCTACACCACTGCCACTTGCACGGATCCCCCCCCTCCCGCACTCGGTCTTGCGAGCACAGCCAATGGTTGTTCTCCTGTTGCCTCTCGCGCTGCCTTCTTTTTCCAAGCGTGTCGCCTCGCGAGCTGGCCAGGGTGACCCCTCAAGCCTCTCCTGCGATTAAGCCTGTCCAATATGCACTTCCTCACAGCATGCTGCGTTTCTATGCTGGGGCCCGCCGCAGTCGCGCAGTGCCGCTCCCCCTCACATCCCCCAGATCTTGACCACGCAGGGCTCAGATCTACAGATTCCAACAGGGTATACTTGACTCTCAGCAAACTAGTTGCCTGCTCAGAATGAATCTTCAGGCCCGCCAAACTGCGAGATTTTGACTGGATTTAGGTATAGTGTAGCGGGCTCGCGGCCATCTTGGTCAGGCTCTCCATCTCCCCCCGCCTCCTCCGTTCCCTAAGCTTGATATACTTCGGGTCTCTCTCAATTGTGCTCGGACCACTTTCGGATGTTTAAGTCTTTCGAATGTGCGTGGCTTTCGTTACAGACCACTGCAGGACCACTTCGATGCAATGTTCACTATTTACTTTCATTCTTGCTGTTTCTCCCTTTAGCTTCAAGCAATGCACCTTTCACAGAGACTTTCGAATGGGCTACTTCCATTCTCCGGACCGCTCTGTTACTTAGTATTGCAAATCTTGCAGCTCTATTTTACTTGTAAGTTCATTCACGGGTCTGTCTTTCTTCGCGTCTCAACCACCCGCGTACCGCCTTCATTTGTGATATGTTGCTACTTCATTCACTTTAACACACACCGGTCTCTCGGGTCATTTGCCAACTCACTGGCTGTGTGTGCTTCTTTCTTTTGCGTTTAATGATTTTCGAGTCGAGGTTAGTACCACCGGCTTGACCTCGCCTCCCCAATTGTCGCTCACCCAGGAGGGTCGCAAACACAATGCAGTCTGCACTTGTGGGGTCTGGCCTTCACATGTCTTTCTCGGTCTGTCAAAGACCACCACCTCAGGTAGGGAAGCCTTTGGGTTATTGGCCTGCTGCTCTCGTCCCTTGTTCTGTTGCTCTGCTCCAGTAGGTGTGCCTTCGTTCTTGTGTTCCACTTTGCTCAGAGTGTCTTTAGGTGTTGCCCATTATTCTTGTGAGTAGAGCCAACTGGTATCGGGTGTATGAACTTAGGGTAAAGTGCCTGACCCGATTAACGGGACATGTCCAGTACTATGTGAGTTAGTTTGGTTACTCAGTCACCCTCTTCCTCGACCCAGTGTTTGTGTGAAAAGGGAGGGAAGAGTTGGGACATTGGAAAATCCTAAAAAAAAATAGGATGGAGTGGATGAACAAAAAAGGGGGGCATACCACATCTCGCCATCGGTTATCTCACCCCCACTCTCCGAAGACCCCTCACCCTGGTGATCTTCCCGCACTGGTTTACACCCAGGAGCTGGTTCCAAAAGCAATGGCTGTGCCCAGGCCAGCTGGATGACCAGTCCCTGAGGACTAGCCGGTGAGATAACCTTTGATTTCCCACATCTATTCCTTCTTAACCCAGTTTCTATTTTTCAGCCGTCTTATTTCTGTTTCTTGTTCTACATATATGTTCCTCATTTCGTATCAAGACATCAAACACCCTATTGGCTCTAATTAGGTTGTTGGACCCAATAGTAAGACATTTAGCTGTTCAGGGCTTTATCTGATGTACAATGTAATTGGGGTCCTCGTCCACCAATCCCCTAACTCTAATCAAAGGTAAACAATCTGGTTTTACACACAGCTGCAATATTTTTCTCAGTCCAACCTATCCAATAACCACTGTACCCTACAACTATCTCCCCTACTTTACGGTACCTCACATCACTGGTTAACATACAACAACTATTGCCTAATTACTATGGTCATTAAACATACTCTGCGCTGAGCATGCTGCCAGAGGGCTGCAGGTGGAAAATATCTATAATCTGCAGAGACCAGTAACTTTTTTTGTTTGTTTTGTTGGTTTATCAGCCCGCAGTGTTTCATGAGATGGGCTAACAGCTTGGCAAAACAGCCTTTTCAGGTGAGGGTCTGCACCTCCCACAGCAACATCTACTACAACCCTGCAAGGGTCTTCAGAGCGGGAGTCTAGGTCTGCCATATGGGGAGACTCCTGCTTGAGCGTGATAGGAAAATGGGGGTGGGGGAGGGCTGTGGTCGTGAGTAGCAGGTGGACAAATGTCCCTCTCCAAAGACCAGACCTGATTGGACCAATATGAAGTGAACAAGCTGTGGTTAATCGACAGTCCAGTTAGACCCTTACTGGCCTTAATGGTCTAATGAAAAGGAGCCGACTCATTTAGTAGGTGGCACTGAGTCTCAACAATATCTGGCATCGGTGGCTAGAGGGGTGCTGGTGTGAAGATTTGTCTCAAACAGGAGGGAGGAGAAGGAACCAGAGGGAGGTTTTAAGGGGAGAATTAACTATGATCGATGAAGGGATTTGTTGACTGCTGTAACTGTTTTGTCGTGAATTTATGGAGATTAATTCTTATTACTGTTACCATGTATTAATTCAACAGAAATCGCAATAACCAAAACACTCAAAAATGCTCTATAGTGAATAGACCAAAGGTAGAGGGGTTTCACAAAGTAATCTGTGGTAGTGCCCCCTTCTCCTGGTATAACCACAAGGGATGTCCCAGTAACCCTGCCATTCAACATGGCCAGATCCCATTCTTGAAGAAAGGCCCACCACATCCTGCCCTGTCTATTCTCTTGTTTGAGACATAACACTGAGACTTAACTTTCTCATCCTATGAGGGTGCCGAAGAATCAACACAGTGAGCATTTAGATCCACCCCATCATGATCAAATCTGTCTCTATCTAGCTCCACCAAGTTCAATATCTCAGACCATGATATTTTCAGTCTCTTCGAACCAGGTGGTTCATAAATGTTAAACAGTAGTAGATTATGTGATATCATAATTAGGTCAGGAATGCTGATCAATACTACATGCGCATAGTTGCATTTTGAGGTGTGTAATTCCTGAGAAGGTAAGGTAAGCAACATCTAACCCCCAGCAAAATACTCCCTTTCAGCTCCCATCTCCGTTATGTTAGTGTTTCTCCACTTTAACAGCCATTTTACAGTATACCTGGAACCCATAAAAAAATCAGTTGGAGATGTTAACCAACATTCATGTACGCAAAATATATAATTGTTCATTATCAAATCGTGTCCTCTGCTCACTAGTAAAATGTTTGTCCATGTGTGTTCCATTTGCTTTTCATTGGGGAGGACGAGTAAGTGTGGTGGAATATGCTTGAAATGTGAAGTATGTAATTATGTAAAAATCGGAAGGTGTAAAACACAATAACATTTCTGGACATTTTTATATATTTTTAATGAGGTTAAAGAAAATAATGAATGATATTTTAACCATGCCAGTTGCTAAAAATGCTTTAGTTGGCATCTGACGTTTTACACTTTGCACTAGTTTGTGTAATGCATCGAAATGTAAACCATTTAATTTTGTATGCCGGTTTATTTGTGTATAATTGTGAATATTACCTTTATTTTGAATGACTATCTTTTTCCTTTACATTAGTCATTAAAAAAAAAGTGATATCGCCTCTTATCAGTGCACACTTTCTATTTGTATTCACCTTTATTTCTGTTCAATAGTTTTTTGTTTTCACTTATGTTTCATTAGGCAATTTCCTAAATTGAATAGGTAAATTTGTGCACTGGTGCGGATCTAGTAAATAATCACTGGGAACGATGGTACTGGCAGCGGAACAATGGAAAATGGCACAGGTTATTCGATGATTGCTACATCAAAAGTGAGAGGACACAATGAAGCTGTGCCAATGTATATAAAATTGCAAGTGATGGAAATGCACGTTCATGAAATTGGTACCATCAGTAATTTTTCCACCTCGTGCAGACCCGCGGATCGAACCTGTGTTGCTCTCTTGCTTCCAAGGCGAGCATGTTGCCCCTGAGGGATCCTCCCTATCCCCCCTATATGCATGCATGTTAGTGACCCTGATTGGGTAGAACCTTTCTTGGTTAAAAATCACATTAACACTCCTTGTGACGTCATAAACCTTCCCACACCGCCCTACAATTAATGCCCAATCTACAAAATGTCTTGAGATTGCAAGGGGCAAGACATTCACACTCAGTCCGACCAATGATGTGCCCCGCGGACATTAGCGACACTGTACGATGTGGCACCAAAAACCTCTCTGCCGATTGGCTCCCTGTCACGCACCCCTTAACCCCTTCCCCAATGCTATGGCCCTCCACCTCCCTTCTCATGCCTTGCTGCCAAGTGTAGTCTGAACAAACTATACCACGGCAGGAGTTTAACTTTATTTAGTATCTATTTCTCTGCCAATTCCCCTCGGGCACCTAGGTGCCTTGTTCATTGGCTTTGAAAATATCTCTTGGAGTGACTTTGTTGGGGCTGCATTCTCCTGGGGAAACCTCAGCTGTGCATCATTTTTGCACACTGTTTCTGCTGAATGTTCAAGGAATACATGCTGCTTGTCACACAAAGGCCTGCAGCTTTTTCTGTAGGTAAATTCTTTCCTAACGTGGGCCTAAAAGAAAATGTCTTCTCTACTAAACATTAAGTTTGCCATACCAACCTGCTTACCAACACCAGAGCGCATGCACCCCTATAGGCACACTGCCCTTCGACGCTTGCGCAGCTTTAAGCAAGGGCACAGCTCTTTCCATGGACTGCTGCACTTACAGCTGCGACTACGGCGTCCGCGTCCTGTGCCACACACACACACACACACTTCGCCCCTCAAGGTAACCTTGAACTGTCCCTCATAGGGGACTTTGAATACTGGGCTAGCCTTCACTCGAGCTCCCTCGTAATCTGGAGATCACTGCTCTGTCAGCCCTTGCCAGCTCATGTACGGAGTCTGTACCACTGCTAACACACTCTGCCCTGCTCCATTCACAGGGTCCAGAAGACTCGCTTCATTCGAGTAACATGAAGCTTTATGGACTTCCAACTACCACACTGACCTGAAAGACCGCACACCTACAACCTGGACTTTACCTCGAACATCCAGGTATGACGCTCTCTAACAGTAGCCGCCCCACGTCTGCTGCAGTGCCATCACCTTACTGCTCTATACGTGGCCGGCCAGCCTTCATCCCATTTATGGCAGTTCCTTTTCTTAATGCAGGATTCTGCTCCTGGTCCACAACCATTTCTGCCCAGTCCAGCATCTCAACTTAGCTTGCCACCCGGCAGCTCAGGTACTTTTTTCACCACCTTTCACAGCCCTGCTTTTACTTTCACAGGACCTGTTCAGTCCACTATGTCACCCTGTTTTTTACCTACACTCCTCTAGTGCATCCAGTATACTAGTCGCCACACTAGTCCCAAGAAGTCACCTCCCACAAGACTAACAGGTTTTGACCCCTCCGCTTCTCCCCTACTGGAAGAAGTGCCATATCTGACTTTTGTCCAGGTCAGTAACTAGTACATGCAAGCTACTGGGCAGTGCACGCACTGTCCAGTCTTATGGTCTTAATTTAATTTTAAGGCATGCCAATATTAGAGCCACTAGGCCCTTTTTTCCAAGGTGAGCTCCATATTGTCTGAGCCCTTTCTCCCTTGTTCTGTTCCCCGTGTAGGGAGACCTGGTCGAGGCCCATGAAGAAGGCTTCCTTGAGGAAACGTCACGGGATCACTCCATCTTGAGGGCTAACCAACCCCCATCCCACATCACAATTCGATCTACTTCCAGATGTAGACCAACGACTAGGTCCCGTCCTCACCAGTCAACTTCAAAATAATCAATGTGACTAACGACTAGGCCCCTTTGCCGCTAGTCAACTTTAAAACCTTCAATGTCAGCAAGAATGGTCCTTTGAATTTTGAATATCCTGTACTATGCAAGTGGTTGCCTTATGAAAGAATTCAAGACCTTTCCTTTGTATATTTTGTACACTGTGGTAAATGGTAAACCACAAATGAGTTCACGGCTCAATCTGCCCAGCTCATCATCATACATGTTTGTTTATAAATGTTTCCCTATGTATTTGTTGATTTAATTAATGTCTGTTTTTCTTTATTGTTTTAATTAATGTCTTTGTTTTTTACGATTTTGAGTAAAATTGAAATACTAAAATTGTGCATGTGAACACAATGTGGATTTGAATCTGCACCTCAAAACACTGGCTAAATAAATGAGCTAAAGTGGTTTCCTTAAGAGGTTGTCTGCTCACCTTTCCTGTATGAGAGTCAGATTAGTAACACAGCTCTTATACTAAGCATGCCAAATGGTCAAGTCTTTACAGAAAATGTATATGTAAAGTGATTAAATATGTGGTAGGATGCCACCCTTCTGTTTCCAGTACTATTAGCTCATAAGTCCTCCCACAGTTTCTGAGCTGTCCCTCCAGTTACCTAACCCACATCCCAGATGTCACCCTCTGCGTCACTCTTGACATCACCACGTTACTTGCGCAACTGGTATGTGCGCCCCTCCGCCCCCACTTGCAGCGTTGAACCTGGACCTTTACAACATGACAATGGACATTTCTGGAATGTCTGAGACAGCAGAAGCTTAAGTGGCTCCTACTCACCACTCTGGCTGACCCAGTTGATTTTATCATGTACAACTTTAATCCTGACTTTGCCAAGGATGTGACTGCTAAGAGGAAGGCTTTTGGGGAGGCTAAACTGATTGCAAGAGAGCATGGCATCCGTCTCCCTCCTGAAACCTGCTACCCTGAAGTTTTTTTCGGAAGGTGCAAAGACTACCCAAGACGTGTGAAATGGCTGAAAGATAATCACCCTGTAGTTATGGAGTGATTTTGGGATGTTTTGCTGGTTTAGCCACCAGACTCATCAGGATTTGGCACAGGGTCTGTGGCTGCCGGGTGCTTTTAGTTTATTGGTTTACCTTTTTTTGTTGCAGTTTATGGCTTTTTAATGACGTGTTAGTGCAACTTTACAATATTAGCAAGATGGGGCAAAATGGTGCAGCTCACTGTGCAAGGGATCCAACTCCCGGTTGCACTGCCTGCGGAATTGCGGGGTTGATGCCAACTGCTCTTACCTTAAGTGGGTGCGTGGCATTTTGCATCTTGTGACTACATGGCTGTGTGTGCGCGTTGTCTGTTTCCCCTAGGCCGCGGTTTGAGGCTATGTCTGTTGTCCTCATTTCCTTGGTTCTTCCTCCGGAACAAGGTACCGGAGGTCTGCGTAGGCACTGGTTCCCAATGTGTTCTGACTTGGAAGCCAGTGGTCATTGCGGGTATGAAAAGTATACACATTTCCCATGACAACTAGATTGTTCTTTCGGTTACTGCTGTGCACACTTTAAGCTTGTGAATTAATATTGAATACTAGTTTGGTTTTTGGGCAAGCAGACACATTTCGGTCTGCCGTGCTGTAATCTCCAATGGATATACATATCTGGGGGATGTGTTGTGTGTGTGTGTAAGAATGGGGATGATGCATCATCCAGTGCATCCAACTATGCCCACCTGAGGCTACGTGGAAGTAGCGTTGTGAGCTAGTAAGATGGATTTTGATGACTGTGTAACCATAGGGGCTTAAAACATAAAATGTTTCCTGCCATGGGGTTTGATGAAGTAGAGGCAAACAAGATTACTGAAGAGTCATCATTTGAACATTGGCAAACCTGATTTTTCTTTTTTCATTTTGAAGGTTGCAAGGATTAAAGTCACAAGTGCCATAGGTAGAATGTGCAGTAAATGGTGGCATCTACTCGGGCGTATGCATTTCCTTCTGCAGTGGTGTGGATTTGTAAAAAAGAAAACGCACATTATGCACATGAATGGCTAGGCTCTTTCAAATGGGGACTTGAATGTGGAAATGCTTAAAGGTCATCTGTGACGCATGTGGATGCTGTGTGTGCGCGCTGAGCCATGTGATGTTTTATCTCGCTTAGCCGGGGACAGAATGGTGGATCTGTTAGCCAAGTGTCAGATGTTTGTGCAGTCGGAGAGCATGTCGGCGTGGTGGTTCCAGGGGCTTCTGGGCCTCATGGCCTCGTGTGTGTTGGCTCTTCCTCTTGCTCGTCTCAAGATGAGGCGGACTCCGATCGCTCTTCGGAGTTCTTGGTGTCAGGTTGCGGATCCGGTCTCCAAATTGATAATCACAACAGACTCCTCCCTTCTAGGGTGGGGTGCGACGTTGGATCTTCAGGTCTCAGATCTTTGGTCGCCTCAGGACAAGCTCCTCCACATAAATCTGTAGCTCCTGGCGATCTTCTTAGCGCTCAGGTGGTCCGCATATGCACGGACAATGTGGTGTTGATGTATTACATCAACAAGCAAGGGGGAACCAAGTCAGTCCTGCCCCCTCAGAACTTCAACACCTTTCGTATCCTCCGATCAGAGTACCGGTAACCCCCGATCTTCTTCACCAGGGGGAACAGCAACTGTGGCACCCCTTCCCACAATCGCTCAGCTTGGTGGCATGGTGCCCGAGTTCAAGTCTTTAGAACATCTTAACTTGTCTGCGGATAATATGAGAATTATCCAGGCAGCCAGAAAACCCTCAACTAGGTCCCAGTACAGAAGCAAATGGCTCAGGTTCTGTCATTGGTGTTTCAACAAGCTATTGGACCTAAGGGAGGCTACAATTGACACAGTACTGTCCTTTGTATCCTCCTTAGCAGAGTCAGGTGTTCACGTCCTGTCTTGCAGAACTTATCTTTCAGTGGTTTCCGCTTACCTTTCTACGGACCACTTGCTCTTACTCTGTCTAACCCAGTGGTTAAGAGGCATTTTGCAGGCTTTACACAACTTTATTCTCCAATTTGTAATCCGCACCCGGCGTGGGATCTAAATGTGGTCCTGACTGCTTTGTGCCATAAACCTTTTGAACCAATGGCCACGGTGGACCTCAAGTACCTGTCCTGGAAACCGTCCTTTTTGGTCGCCGTTACGTCAGCAAGGCGTGTGAGTGAGATCCAGGCCTTATCGGTGGAGCATCCCTTCTTGGTCTTTCACAAGGATAAGGTAGTCCTACGGACAAATCCTGCTTTCCTGCCGAAGGTGATATCTGAGTTCCATCTGAACCAGTCGATCTCTCTGCCCGTCTTTTTTTCCGAACCCTCTTTCAGAGGCAGAAAGGGTTCTGCATTGTCTCGATGTCAGAAGGGCTCTTAAATTCTATCTGGACAGAACATTGGAGCTTAGGAGTTCTCAACTGTGACCTTTGGTAACCCACAAGGTAAGCAGGCGACTATTTCTCGGTGGATTGCTGCCTGCATTACGGAGTCTCACACCGTCCAAGGGCTGAAGCCTCATAAAGGCATTCATGCACACCTGGTGCGGGGCAAGGCAGCCGCGGTTGCTTTTCAGAAATGTCCCCTGGGTGACCATCGCGAGAGCAGCTACTTGGGCCTCCCCATCTGCCTTTTGGAAGTATTATTGTATTGACATGAGCTCAAGAGATGATGCTCAGTTTGGTCAGGCTGTGCTGAATAATCTGTTTCAGTAAGATTTTTTTTCCATCCACCCATAGTTTCTGTAAGGAGTGCTTGGGAATCTCCCAGAAGTATGGAGGAAAGGGGACAGGATTTAGGAGTATAACCAGGTCACTCACCGTAGTGACCACCTTACTCCTAGTCCATAGTCCCCTTTCCTCCATACGCCCGCCCGCCGTCCCCTCTAATAAGGTTCCTCTGTTATTGATACCAGGTCTTTGACCTGGTGATAGAAAAGGACTGATGGGCGTTGCGCGGGGTGGAGCCGAGATGGGCCGGGTTACGGCCGTGTGCCGGGCCCCACGCAAGAAAGAGAGGAAGGACACATTTTTGAAAAACATTTTTTTGGATGCTTTTTACAATGTGCTCCGGTCCCATCCCACAGGACGGAGAGATGTCCCATAAGTATGGAGGAAAGCGGACTATGGACTAGGAGTAAGGTGCTCACTACAGTGAGTAACTTGGTTAGTCTACTTCAATTAAAAAATGTTTTTATTCTTATGCTGTTTTTTATTTTGGTGAGTCATGGGAGGTCTGTCTTGTGATATTGCACTCCAAGAAATCAAGCTCACCGATATAGAAGCTGGCAAATTCAAGCAGGGATGGGTGGGGGAAGACCTATTCCACTCAAATGGGAGTGGTGCCTCTAGACTGTTTAGAATTTGCCTCTGCACGTTTTTTCCAGCACTTTGAACCCTAAGGGCATGATTTTATCTGTTTAAAATTAAGATCCAGGGCACTGAAATTCTACTGTTGTATATAGGCCCCGAATTATGACATCTTTTTTCCACAGGATTGCATAATCTATTCAAAATAGCCATGGACTGTCTTTTTGGGTGAGGATTTTAATTTAGTAAACAGCCCCAATGCTTGATTGTTCAAATGGGTCTAGATCGGGATTCCATCTAGAAGTAAATGGTCACTCGATAATCTGGTAGAGGAACTATGCCTGTCTGATGTATGGTGTCTGGAACAACTGTCTGATGGAGATTACAGCTTTCCTTTGGCTTTCCATTATGTCTATTCACGAATAGACTACTTGCTAACATCTCGATGGGTAACGCCTAGCTGCTTTGACTCTGAAATTGGCACCATTGTTGTCACTGACCATGCACCTATCTCACATCATCATTCTTTGCGGCACATGTTAATCAAATCGTTCTTGTTGAGAATGAATATATACATTCTACAGAATGATACAATGGGAGAGGCGATAGAATCGGAAATTGAAGAATTCATTAAAACAAATAGGACTGATGTCTCTTTCTACTGTATTGGAGTCATTATAATGCTACATGAGGGGTTTTTTATGTCAAAAACAATGTTCTAGGAAGGGGAAGAGAAATGGATCAATAAGCTGTCTGATGAATCAAAGATCCTGTAACAGTTATGCGAACACCCGAAAACCTGAGGTCCAATCAGAACTCGGGAAGAAAAAACATATGTAATGAAACAAAATCTCCAATAAGGTGGAATGCGCATTGTTCAGATGCAAAATAAATTATTTTGAACTAGGAGTGAGCGGACTCTTGTAGCACTCAAAGATAACTCTGGTCATGGGAGGATGATTTCCAAAAGTATCAATGTGTTCTGGGACTTTTATGAGAAGTTGTACTGTTCTGAAATCTCATGTGTGCAAAGTTGTATTGCTTCAGTTTTAAACTGGATAAAAATCTTGCAGTACCGGAGGAACTTGGGACTCACCTGGAAGCTGTGATATCAATCTAAGCGATCCACTGTGCCATTTCGGCTCTAAATGGGAATCGTTTGCCAGGTAGAGATGGACTTTTTGCAGAATTTTACATGGTAGTGCAATTTATCTGCTTCGAGATGTGTTCATTGACTCTTGGAGGAATTTTGCCTGTAGCCATGAGACATGCCTTAATTACTGTCCTACTGAAAAAGGATAAATCGCAGACTTGTTGTGCAAATCCTAGACCAATCGGCCTGATAGACTGCAAACTAGTGAGCAAAGTATTGGAGAAAGTTATATAACTACCTTGATCCATGAAAAAAAGGTCAACTTTGTCCAGGAGAGGTCTGTGGCGGTCAATATGAGAAGGCTGCTTCGAACCATAGAATGTGGAAGTAAACCTGATTACCCGTTAGCTGCAATCTCCCTTGATGCTGGAAAAGCATTTGACAGGATTGAGTGGGCTTACCTCTTTGAAACACTGAAGGTGATGGGATTTGGATCGTGCTTCCTGTGTTGGGTGGAGCTTCTCTACACAAGCCCTACTGCTAACCAACGGACTAGTCTCTGACAACATTGCGTTGAAACTGGGAACCAGGCACAGTTGCCCGCTCTCGCCCCGTCTGTTCATAGCCATAGTGTCTTGAACCCAATCATTTGATCGTAGAAGAATGGTTCAAGGACTTTGGTATGGTGATGTTCGGGTAAGATTTAACTATCTAGAGTATCGCCTGGTGGTTGTCCGAGAGCCTGAACAAAATATCCCATGCTGATGCTCGAAATTGAGGCATTCTCCAATATCTCTGGATATAAGGTCAACTGGAGTGAGCCAGTCGTTCTGCCAATCTCTGGATCCTGCTCGAGGTGCATGTTTGATCACTTGAATTTTACGTGGTGTCCCCCCAAAGATGAGAACCTGGGAATATGGATTGGCCTGAGGTGGGGCTATTACCGCAGGTCAAATTTTCAGCCCTGTTTGCTAAGCTTGGGACAGATTTAGCGCGTTGGGCCCTCTTTAACTGCTCCTTGTGGGGCAAAGTCAACTGCATCAAAACGAACGTGGCACCCAGAATTCATTTACTCCTACGTCCGGTCCCCTTTACTCCATACGGCACTGGAGCACTTTTGATAAAAAGCATCAAAATTTAAAAAATGCGGGCCTTCTCTTTTTACACGGGGTACCGCACATTGCCATAACCCTGCCCTCCTGAGCTCCGCATCGCCATTCAGTCCTTTTCTCTGCACGGTTGGGGCTGGATGCTCTTGCATCACCGGGAAGTATTTTTTTTTCTTGTTCCCGTTGTCCTCTTCTCCTGCTCCGGTTCTGTGGTCATGTAGTCTTCCATCTATGTGGGAGCGTCTGGGATTTGTGTCCTGTTCATGAGCATGCTGCTTTGCTAGGGCAGATCCACATTCTCTCTGCTTGGAGTGTCTCTGGCCGGACCACTGCTGGGATTCGTGCTTCTACTGCGATTATCTCTCCGTCCGGGCACTCAAACGCAGTCTTCGGTGGGAGGATATCTTTTGGCATGTTCCTCATCTTCAGCCTTTCATCGACGAAAAGAGATGCCTGGTAAATTACTTACTTTTTAGGGTGCCCCTGCCGGGGGGGACTCCTTCCCGGGGTCTTCTCGGCCCGGGAGGGGCTTGAGCAGCTCTACCACCAGGATTTCTCCTAAGATGCCTCACAGGCCTACTAGGCATACCAGAGTTTTCTCTTGAGGGTTCTCATGACGGACCAGCCAAAACCGGAACACGTTCCGAGGTTCACCTATCGGGTGCTAAACGTCAGCCCAGTTCTTCTCTGGTTCTGGACCCCGGGGTTTGCTCCAAGGTCTGTTTCTGGAGCTTTCCATACAGACACCAGGGCACGCCCTGAGGCCTCCATTTCTGGGCTTTATGTACCAAGCGACGGCTTGAGCTCCCTCGCGAGGGAGCTACACATACCAGGACGAAACCTTAGGTTCCTCTTTTTGAGGCCAAGGTCTGTACTGACAAAAAACCGAGTCCTAAGGTCTTGTCTGTAAGGGCGATTTCTCTGCTTTCCTATGCTCATCGCAGTGATACCGGTTATGTTAAGGGGGGGGGGAAGGAGGGCAGTCATGCACCGTAACTCCTGTTAACGGCTCTGCGTAGGTTGGGGCTGAGCAGCCTTTTTCACCTCGGGTGGAATGTAGAAATCGGTTCCGCCCTTCTTATGACTGGTGTGCTCGGATGCCGCTGCCACATACTGTCGCTTCCGCCTACTTCTGCTCTGCTGGTCTATGCGGACCCGATGGGTGGGGGGCCTTCCTGGCAACCATCCTCATTGCGTTCGTGGGGGTGTGCTCCATATGAGCGGCCTCTGCCTACCCCAGTACCAAAACCATCCTAGGATGTATTTTCCGGGAAATTTCAGAGGCTCATGCATTCTGACCCTATGAAAGAGTACTTTAAGGGTCTTTTCAAGGAAATCTACCCTGAACCTCCGGCTCCACCTTCCACCCCAGCGGCTACTGCAGTGGTACCACCTCTTCCTAATGGTCTGCCTCCAGCACTTCCTCCCCTAACCCCGCTGTCTTCCATAGAGCAGACAGCGGTAGAGCGGGATAGCACTTTGAAACCTGTAGCGGCCCAGCCGTCTGCTCCTGATTCGCTGGATGATCCGCAAGCAGATCAGGATCAGGATAAGGATGAGCAGACCCGCTCTGTCGGAGCATTCCATGACCGGCTTCTGGATATGATGGCCCTCCTCGACATGCCATTACCTGAGGCCCCTGCTCCGCAGGAAGGGGTGCTTTCAGGAGCATTGCTCTTGTCACCACAAGAGCATACTGGCCTGTTCCTCCAGAAGCACTTTTTGGCTGAGGCCCGTACGGTCTGGGATAAGCCCCACACTGGGCTACATACCAATAAGAGAATCGACGCCCGTTACAGGCTTCACACCTCCGAGGAGATGGCCTTGGCGTATTGTCCGCTCCCTTCCTCGAGGGTGGTAGCTGCGGCCACGCTTCAATCCAAGCCGGCCTCTGTGACCGCTACGGCTCAAATTCTCTCCAAGGAAGACCACATTCTGGACTCCTTGGACAAGGTGGTCTTTGCCAACTCAGCACTGCAATTTCGCCAAGCAAATACCAAGCTGATCCTGGTGCCAGCTAATATGAAGCTGTGGAAAGTTGGCTGATTTCCAGGAGTGCAATCCTATGGATAGGCTAGATGACTTCTAGGCCGGTTTGTCGGATGCCAGGGTATTGGCACAGGACCTCCTGGAGGCTGTGGCACACCATGTGGATACCTCAGGTTGAGGCCTGATGGTGGTAATTGACAACACCTGCCAGGCGTGGCTCCATGCGGCGAAGTTTTCAAAGGAGCTGCAAGACAAAGTTCTGGACCTTCCCTTCGATGGCAAGGAATTGTTAATTCTTCTACGGATGACTAAATTACAAAGACCACCCAAACCGCCAAATCTTTGTCAGTCCTGGTAAAGGTCCCAGCTAAGGCCCCTTGTACACAGAGGTCCAGGTCTGTCTCGTTCCTTCTCTGGCTTCAGGGGGTTCGAGGACGGCTAGGCGCGCAGAACTGAACCTCTGGTTGGCGGCGCCCGTCAAACAGCAATGGGGTTTTTTGTTCTCTCGGCCTTCAGCCTCCTCCCTCCTTCCCTCCCTGCCGACAAGTCTGCAAAATTATATTTTTTGTCTGTTGCACAAGACTCCAGTCGGAGGACGAATCTAGTCTCATCTGGAGGCATGGCAGACCGTCACCGAAGATTGGTGTGTTTTTGTCATTCGCTCAGGCGGGCTTTCGCATTCCCCTCCCCCCCCGCCCCACCCTTCATTCCTCCAAACAGATCGGGACATCCTGCCTCAGAGCCATGGTTCGGAAGCGTCTAGATCACACAGCGGTGGAACCTGTTCACCTCGGGGAGTATAGGGGGGGCTTCTACTCTTAACTGTTCATGGTACCCAAACAGGCTGGCCTGTGCCCCATCCTCTACCTTTCCCAGTTCAACCCATCTCTTCCCCAAGAGAAATTCAAGATGATCACACCCTGCCAAATAAAGTCCTCTCTTCAGAAGGGCGACTGGCTCAGTGTAGTGGACCTTCAGGACGCATATATGCACATCCTGATATGGAGACTGCATCAAAAGTATATGCGTTTCTCCCTGGGAGGGGAGCACTTCCAGTTCCGCATGCTCCTGTTTGGTCTCAGCTCGGAGCCGCACGTCTTTACGAAGATGTCAGTCATTGCAGCTTTCCTTCGGCTACAGGGAGTTCATGTATGTCCGTATTTGGACGATTGGCTCCTACGCAGCCCTTGTCCACAGACTGTATTGAGCAATCTCCAGTCTCTCCTCCAGCTCCTGTTCCCCCATGGGCTTTCGGTGTACTGGCGGAAATCTTCCATGATGGTTTCCCAAGACCTGATCTTCCTGGGTTTCCGTTGGCACACAATCGACTCCAGGGTGTATTTGATGGCGGACAGGACTGCCGATTTATTTGCCATGTGTCAACTCTTCATCCAGTCAGAGCACACGGCTTGGTGGTTCCAGAGGCTTCTGGGCCTCATGGCCTTGTGCGTACTTGCTCTTCCTCTTGTGCGCCTCAAAATTAGTGGTACACAGCGAGTTCTTCCGAGCTCTTTGTGTCGGGCTTCGCAGTCGGATTCCAAGATGATTCCAGTTCCATCCTGCATGATGGCGGACCTTCTATGGTGGTGCTCGACCAACAATCTTAAAGTGGGGGCCTCTTTTCAGGAGCCTTGCCCACAAGTGATGATTACCATGGACTACTCCCTCCTGGGGTGGGGAGAAACTCTGGATCATCTCCAGTTTTTCGATCTATGGACGCTGCAGGACAGGCAGTTTCAGATGCATTTGGAGCTCCTGGCTGTTTTTCTGGCGCTGAAAGCTTTCCAACCATCCATCACGAACCGGGTGGTCCGCGTCTGCACGGACATCTCGGTGTCGCTGTTTTATATCAACAAGGAGGGTGGTTGCATGTCACCACCACTTTTGGACATTGCCATTCAGGTTTGCGAATGGGCCATCCAGCACAGCATTTGGCTACTGGCGGTACACATTCCGGTTCATTTCAATGTAACTGCAGACTCACTCAGCCGGCAGACAGCTGCCAGCTACGAGTGGGAACTGAACATGGAAGTCCAACGTTTTTTGCCAATGGGGCACTCCAGAAGTGGACCGTGCCACAAACTGGAAACTTCCTCTTTATGCCTCCAGGAATGGTTTCGGGGCCTCCTCTCTAGGGGATGCTACGGAGATCCCATGCACAACATAATGCCATATGCCTTCTCGCATCTGCATGATTAACCGGTCATTCTGCAAGCTCAGGAAGGCATCAAATTGCACTCTCCTGTTCATAGCTCCTTGGTGGCCAGCCAGATTCTGGTTTCGGGAACTTCAGCATCTGTCGATTTGTCCTCCGATCAGACTGCCATTGATTCCCAACCTGCTTCACCAGTGCAATCAGCAGATGTGGCATTCCTCCCCACAATCATTCAGCTTGGCAGCCTGGTGCCTGAATTCAAATCCCTAGCGCAGTTTAACCTGTCGGAGGACAATATGCGCATTATCCAAGCGGCCAGGTCTCAGTTTAGGAGCAAGTGGCTCCAGTTTTGTCACTGGTGTTTAGCTAAGCAACTAGACCCCAGACAGGCTACGATTGACACTGTCCTTTTGTTCATTTGTCATCTGGCTGCTTCAGGCATTCATGTCTTGTCCTGTAGGACTTATCGGCTATTGCTGCCTACCTGTCCACTGACACCTGTTACTTTTATTTGACGAACCTAGTAGTTAAAAGGCATTTCACAGGTTTATTACATCTTTTTCCACCTGTACGCAATCCTCATCCAAAGTGGGATTTAAATGTGGTTCTGGCGGCCTTATGCCATAAATTGTTAGAACCCATGGCTATGACAGATCTAAAGTACTTTTCTTGGAAGGTTGCCTTTTTGATTGCAGTGACTTCTGCAAGTTGAGTAAGCGAGATTCAAGCATTGTCCGTAGAACACCTGTTGCCTACCTTCCATAAGGATAAGTTTGTGCTCTGCACTCCTTCTTTCCTTCCTAAAGTAGTGACTGATTTTCATTTGAATCATTCTATCTCATTACCTGTCTTTTTCCCGAACCTGGCCTCAGACGCAGAGTGTATGACACAATTTAGATGTCAGACGAACTCTGAAGTTCTATCTGGACAGAACTGAACTTGGAGGCTCCTCAACTCTTTGTTACGTTCGGTGACCCGAAAGGGGAAACCTGATTCAAAGGCTACTATCTCCCGATGGATTGCCTCCTGTATTACCGAGGCGTATACCATTCAGGGCCTTCAGCCTCTGAAGGGCATTCATGCCAATCTTGTACGTGGCAAAGTGGCTGCTGTTGTCTTCCAGAAATATGGCCCCTGGGAAACCATTGCCAAGGCAGCTTCCTGGGCTTCCCCTTCAGCTTTTTGTAAGCATTACTGCTTGGATCGGAGCTCCAGGGCCGATGCGCAATTCGGCCAGGCTGCTCTTAAAAATCTTATTCAGTAGGGAAGTTCCATCCACCCGTATTACCTGTGAGGAGTGCTTTGGAATCTACCACAAGTATGGAGTAAAGGGGACGGGACGTTGGAGTATAACAGTCACCGTAGTGACTACCTTACTCCTAGTCCATAGTCCCCTTTCCTCCATACGCCCGCTGTCCCCTCTAAGTATCCTCTATTATTGCTTAAATGGTTGCAGGCCTGGTGATAGAAAAGGACTGAAGGGCGATTTGCGGGGCGGAGCTCAGGAGGGCAGGTTTATTCCGTACCCCGCGTAAAAAGAGGACATTTTTTTGATGCTTTTTACGGAATGTCCCACACGTATGGAGGAAAGGGCACTATGGACTAGAAGTAAGGTAATCACTACAGTGAGTAACTTTGTTAATCTCCATGTTGCTGCTTAAAATGCTGAAAACATATTTGAAGAGATTGACACTCATCTGCAGAAATATCTGGGGGATGGCAAGCCGCAGAGGCTTGCATTGGAGAAGTTGCAACTAACTTTTGAAGCTGGGTGGCATGAACCTACCACATTTTCTTTAATACATTCTAGCTTTTACTGTACAATATCTGTCAAGTGACTGGTACCGATACAGGCCTGTGGGTGTAAATTGAATTAAGCGACGCTGCACAGTTGGAGCCTAAGACGCTATTGGTCCACAACATTAATACATTCCTGGAGAAGGTACCCCTTTACAGAATTTCTGCGTTATTGTTGGTGCGACATATCCCGACGGCTGGAATGTGAGCGGTTTTTTCCCTGATGCATCTGTCTGGCTGAATCTGTCCCGATCAATGCAGAGGAAGACTCTTCTGGCCATCCTGGTTCCTGGGAGGAGTTGGATAACGTGAAGGACCGGTTTGTGGATGGAAACTGGGTGCCCTTTGCCTAATTTTGCAGGACTTTTGACGTATGAGATTGCACTTATGCTGGATATAGGCGAATGGAGGGAGATATTGCTGCATGGCTTGACTGTTTGATACAAGAGTCTCACTAGAACATGGCCTGGTTACAACTGGACGTATGTGGCCATTCTGCCCACCCGGCTGCAACCTTATACTGTGCTCTAGCTTCTTCCTGCAAAGCTGATGCAGTACTTTCTACCACTTGGGCCCAAGAACTGGTCGAAACTCTAGACCCTGCCTGTTGGAAGAGCTGTTGTGGCAATGTTCGATGTGTCGAGCAAAGATTGGGGCATGAGGGCATCGCCAACTAAACGCACGCTGGACCCCAGAGCGGATGTTCAGGCGGCATCTATCGGATGATCAATACTGGAAATTCAATGAAGTCTGGGGTCCATTCCGGGATATGTATAGTTGGTGTGCGATGTGGAGTCTGCATAGTTTTCATCCAGAGGACACCTCTAGACACCCTGCCTTTACTGCATTTATGGTCCTGATGTGTGCTTGCATGTCTTTCAACCTGAATTTGATGTGTTTTTTTTTGTCCTGTTTTGTCATGTTTTTATAGTTTTGGTTGATTGTTATTACATTTGCCTATTAGTATTTGGGCTTTTCGCCTGTTGACCTGTTCTTTCTCTTCACCTGTTGCTTCTGTTTTATTGGCATGTGACTTGTAAAATGAAGTTTGTTTCTCAGAAAAGTCCATCTAACACCCCCTGATAAGATTACAAAGAACATGTACATTTCTACTGTTCCTCCGGAAGCATACTAGGTGCATCAGGGCACATTTGGCTTCTTTTAAGCAGTTGTCTACTGGCAAGGCTGGTGCAAACACTAGGGTTCCTGGGGACCCAGGCACCTGCCTGGGGTAGGAAAGCACATCCCGAAAAGCGCTAGTTTGCAAACTGTAAATACTGTAGGGGGTATCCCGTATTTGGTAGGGTAAAGGCACATAACCCCAGCAAGGCTCTCAATTTGGTATACGTGGCGAACAGCCAGGCTTAAGCGTTCAAGAGGTGATGCAGGCAGGCTCTGAAGTACAGCGTTTCCACAAAGCCCCCACAAAGCAATGTCTGCACACTGTTGGGTGATAAAACAGCTTCTTTATATGAAATAAGGTTTTTACCGCTACCAAATATTCATATAAATAACACTTTTTACATGGAATATTTATTCACAGAAGTGTAAATATATACACTGTGGTACCACACACTACTTACATTCAGTAAGAACTGCACTAACTGCACAGTTTTAAATGGCAGGTGAATTCTTAAATCGGGTGTAACCAGCATAGAATAGGAAAGAAAGGCAGTTTATTTATGAACAGTGGCAGAATGCTTTCTTTAGACTAGACCAGTAATTCTGAGTGAGAATCCCCTCTGCCCCATATCTGGGCAAACTGCAATAGAAATGTTAGGGAATAACATGTTGCCTTTTTTATAGCCCAGTCTAATATCTTTGCTTACTTTTAAAAGTTTCTACCACTCCAAAGTACCTGAGAGGCCACAGGAGAACCGGATTCAAGACAAATCTCGGACCCCTGGACGACTCCTGAGGCTAAAAGATGATCTTCCTCGTCACAGTACCTTTGGTGCCTTAGCAGGCGAAATTACAGTTTCGAAGGGATTGTGTCCTCCGACGTATTCCTCATCTTAGATATCTCCTTCCAGCTCTGCTGGCCTCGGAAAATGTTTTCTCTAGAGGGCGCTGCGCGTTGATGTCCTCCGAGTCGATGTCCCTCGACAGCCGCCGTGTCGACGTCATCCTGCCTATAAAAGCCACGCGCAGCGTCTGTTGCTCAGTTCCGTTTTTCCGCGCTTACTCAGTGCCTCGGAATACCGTTGCTCAGTTTTGTCAGGTTAAACCTATTTACCTCGAGTTATTCGATCCGTACTCGATGGCTTCTTCGTCGGAACCGACAACTCCTCGACCTGGCTTCAAAAAATGCCGAGATTGAGGGGAAAAAGATGTCACTGACTGACCCTCACAGAGTTTGTCTGTGGTGTTTGGGAGCTGAACACCATTGTTCGGAGTGAGAGGACTGTATGTCCATGACAGCTAAGGCCCTGAAGGAGTGTAGGGGGAAGCTGGAGAAAGGTAAGACTTTTAAAGCTTCTTCTTCGTCGACGAAGTCGAGACATTCGTCTCCTCGTCACCATTCGCGCTCCAGGTCTCGGAGTGGGTCCCATCACTCCTCGAGATCGAAGCACTCGAAGAGGAGACGTCGAAGATCCCATTCTCCGTCTTCCTCTTCCTCTGTTTCGCCAAAAAGAATCCCTTGCCCCACGAAACATAGTCCCCGGGCTGAATGGGAGGAATTCCGCAAAAATATGATGAGCGTCTTCGAGAAAGCGGCCTCGACCCCCTCGAAGACTGCCGAGAGCGATGCTCTGGTGGAAAGACCCGAAGGTGAAAAGCGCAGCGAGTCGCAGTACCCGGCGAAGGAAACCTCTCGAACCCTCGAGTAGGACTATGACCTCCAAACCTTCCTCGAAGGTTCCGTCGACGCCGAAGTCGGTGTCTTCGACGCCGTTGTTGAAGGGACCTTCGACACACGGGTCTGTCGACTCGACGCCAGCTTCGACACCGGCGTCGACGCCAAGAAAAGTCACGGTCACGACACACCCAGTGACTATCCCCAGGTCCTCGATGACGATGGCTTCGAGATTGTCTAGTAGAATCCCAATTCTGTCGAGGTCATCGAGGCCTCCGCCTTTGTTTTCGACGCCACGCTCGAAGCCTTCGGCGTCAACGACATCGACGTTTTCGAGGCCGATTATGACAAGTTCGGCACCCTCTGCCTTGGAAATGGGATTTACACCCTTTATGAGTTCAGAACAATTGAGAACTATGTCCTCAATTATGGAAGAGGGTGAATTGTCTGAACAGGTAGACACATTTGAGTTGCAGGGACCTGTAACCCCAATTAGAGAGGAATTTTCCTCTGAAGAACGCAGGTTAAAGGATCTTCATGATTCCTTACATGAGGCAAGTGGGTTAGACACTTCCCCTGAGGTGGAGTTTGCTAGGCCAGACCCGGGGGAGCATGCTGAAACCCCCTATAGAGCCTTAATGGCCAGGATCATAGAGTTTATGGGGTGGTCTGCACCTTCACAATCTTTCCAACAAGATGACCTCACGGATATTCTTGACAAAGGCCCACAGGAGGATCCTGTGGTGCCTTTTCATAAAGCTCTTCAGAGGAAGATTATGACGAACTGGGAAACCCCAGATGTCGTTCCGGCAGTAAATAAAAAACTGTCTACAAAATACAGGGTGATCCTCTACAGACCCGGAGTTTTTGTCAAAACGCCCATCCCCAGAAAGTCTGGTGGTACAGGCAGCATCTTCTACCGATGTCAAGACGGCTTATCCTACCGTCCCACAGGACAGGGACGATAAAAAATATGATGCTATGGCAAAGAAAGTTTTTTCGGCATGTAGCATGCCGTTAAAATCTGTTAATGCTACTTGCACCCTTGCTAGATTCAGCCATACACTTTGGGAGTGTGCTTCTACAGCGGCTGACTGGGGAGAAGAAAGGGAGGCGTTCCTGAATATCATACAGGACGGTAAAGACGCTATGTGCGAATCCCTCCAGACGGGCATTGATTCGGCTGACGGCATCAGCAGAGCAATGGCGGCAAGTACAACAACCAAGAGATTTGCTTGGTTGAGAAAGTCTGGTTTTGCCCCTGATGTGCAAGCCAGGCTCTTGAACATGCCATTCGATGGCTCTTCTTTGTTCGGGAAAAAGGCGGATGACAGTTTAGAGAAACTACAAACTTCAAAAGCAGCAGCAAAATCCCTAGGCGCTGCAATCCGTCAGACACCTTTTCGTCCCACAGGAACCTCTGCGAGGGGCAAGTCCTTTCGCTTCTACTCCGCATTCGGAAGAGGTAGAAGACGACCGGCTCAAAGGGGACAAAGAACTACCCGAGGTGGACGGGGTAGATATTCAAAAGCCGCAGCAACAGCAGGTGCCTCTTTACCATCGGCATCCGCATCAGCCGCCCCAAAACCACTCTGAGGACTTCCGTCACAGGACACCTGTAGGAGGCAGATTGACTCAACATCTGGCGGAATGGCAGGCTATCACGTCAGATGCTTGGGCATTGGAAACAGTTGCCCAAGGTTACTGCCTGCCTCTCTTACGCATACCTCAGTCATCCACCGGGGATCAGCTCTCAGAAAGCTCCAAATCCGCTCCTCTTGCAGGAAATTTTGGACCTGCTAGAGAAAGGTGCCATAGAACCGGTACCTGTAGCGGAGAGGAACAAGGGCTGGTACTCCGTCTTTCTTTGGAATGAGAAAATAAGGGGAGGACTGAGACCCATCTTGGACTTGCGAGAATTGAACAAATTCCTCAGGAAAGACAAATTAAAGATGGTCACTCTTTCTCAGATCTTCCAGGCCCTTCAGTTCCAGGACTGTTTGGTATCTCTGGACCTTCAGGATGCTTATTTCCATGTGCCTATCCATCTCAAACACAGGAAATACCTGAGGTTCGCAATTGGCAACTCACTATCAATTTCGAGTGCTGCCATTTGGGCTGACCTCCGCCCCGAGGGTCTTCACCAAGTTAATGTCGGTAGTGGCGGCAAGTCTAAGGAGGGAAGGGATTCACGTCTACCCCTACCTAGACGATTGGTTGATCAGGGCTGTCTCTTCGGAACAAGCTCAGATCCAGCTAAATCACGTGTGCCACTCCCTTCACAGACAGGGCTTCTCCCTCAATTTAAAGAAGTCACAAATGATACCATCGCAGAGACTCCAGTTCATAGGAGAGATCCTGGACACTTCCCTGGGAAAAGCCTCGCCACCAGAGGTGAGGGCTCAAGATATT
The DNA here is from genome assembly GCF_040938575.1 of Ambystoma mexicanum. Classification (NCBI taxonomy): domain Eukaryota; kingdom Metazoa; phylum Chordata; class Amphibia; order Caudata; family Ambystomatidae; genus Ambystoma; species Ambystoma mexicanum. Next base: position 739,049,562 of record NC_090926.1, read on the forward strand.
ATACAGATGGTTACCAAGTTCCAAGATGCTCAACGTCTCCCAGCCTTTGACTTTTTGAGGTTGCTAGGCCTCATGGCATCCTGCATTTTCCTAGTGCCAGAGGCTCGCCTGAGAATGAGATCCCTCCAGTGGGCATTGAGGACTCAGTGGTCACAATTCTCAGGGAGAATGACAGATCTTCTTCAGGTTCCCGACAGGGTGGCTTGAGACCTTCAGTGGTGGGCCTGTCAGGAGAACATTCTGAAAGGAGAGCAGTTTTGGCAACCCTGGCCAGAGATAACAGTAGTCACGGATGCCTCACTCACGGGGTGGGGAGCCCACGCCAACGACTTGACCATCAGCGGTCGTTGGTCTCCATCGGAGTCCAGACTACATATCAACCTGTTAGAGCTGAGAGCCATCAGACTTGCGCTGAAGGCATTCCTGCCAGCTGTACAAGGGAAAAAACGTCCTGATAATGACGGACAACACAGTGGCCATGCAGTACCCCAACAAAAGAGGAGGCGTAGGATCACTACCCCTGTGCAGAGGCGATGCAGCTCTAGTTTTGGGCAATCCAAGAAGGAATCTCTCTATTGGCAGTTCACCTAGCCGGAGAGAAGAACTTGACAGCGGAAACTCTGAGCAGGCAGAGCACAGTCTACCACGAGTGGGAACTAGCTCAGGAAGTCCTTCAAGAGATCTTCGCCCTTTGGGGAACCCCTCAGGTGGATCTGTTTGCCACCAGCGTCAACAGGAAATGCGATCTGTTCTGCTCAAGGGAATTTCCCCCGAGAGGAGCTCTGGGAGACGCGTTCATAGTGGACTGGGAGTTTCCGCTTCTGTACGCGTTCCCACCGGTCCCTGTCATTCCTCAAATGATCAGGAGGTTGAGAAGATTCCGGAGAACCATGATCCTAATTTCCCCGGATTGGGCCAGGAGAACGTAATACCCAGACCTTCTAGGCTTGTCCATCTGCCCTCCAATTCAACTTCCACTCAGAGAGAACCTACTCTCACAGAAGGGAGGTCAGGTTCTCCATCCAGACATCAAAATCCTCAACCTTCACGCTTGGCTTCTGAAAGGTTGAGGTACAAGGATTGGGACCTCCCTGATGATGTTATGGAGGTGTTGCTTTCGGCAAGGAGGCCAGCAACAAAGTCTTTATACCGCTGCCGTTGGAACAGATTTTGCAGTTGGTGTAGAGAACAGAATATCGACCCTTTTTCATGTGGTACACCAATGGTTTTGTCCTTCCTTCTATATCTGGCGAATTCAGGCCTTCAAGTTGGCACCATTAAGGGCTGTCTCGCAGCGCTATCCATCTTTAAGCGCACTGCGGAAGAACCATCCTATTTCAAGTTACCCTTGGTAATACAGTTTCTAAAGGGGTTAACCAATGTTTATCCCCCAAGACCATTCCAAGTTCCCCTATGGGATTTAAACTTAGTACTAACTTTCCTGATGGACACACCTTTCGAACCACTCCATTCTTGTTAGTTAAGATTCCTTACCCTTAAACTGTTTTATTAATAGCACTTACATCTGCTAGAAGGGTGAGCGAATTACAAGCTCTTTCTTGTAAACCCCCTCACACAATATTTCACAAAGACAAAGTTGTCCTGCAAGTGAAGCCTAATTTCCTCCCAAAGGTGGTTTCTGAATTCCATATCACTCAGAAGATTACCCTACCATCTTTCTATCCTCCTCCTCATCCGGGGGAAAGAGGAAGAGAGGTTACACAGGCTAGACCCTAGAAGGGCTTTAAGTTTTTACATCAGTAGACTAGCCAGGATAAGACAGACAGACCAGCTGTTTGTAGGTTACACAGGTCACAAGCTGGGGTTACCAATAACTAAGCAGACCATTTCCAGATGGATCATTCTAGCCATTCTGGAATGTTATAAACTGGCAGGGAAAGAGCCCCCTCAAAACCTTAGGGGTCATTCGACCAGAGGTATTGCAGCTTCATCGGCCCTCAAGAGGCGTGCCGGTTAAAGACATCTGTGCGGCCGCTACATGGTCGTCTGTCCATACCTTTACACGATTTTACAATTTGGATTCCTCCTCCAGTCAAGAGACTAGGTTTGGAAGGGCTGTACTGCATTCTATTCATCAATAGAAGACAGGGTGAAGTCAGTACTCCCTCCTCCAATAATAGAATACTGCTATGGGAGCCTATCTAAGATGAGGAATACGTCGGAGGACACAATCCCTTCGAAGAACAAGTTACTTCTTACCTTGTAACGTTCTTTCGACGGGATGTTCCTCCGACGTATTCCTCGTCGACCCTCCCATCCATCCCCGCAGTTCTACTTCCCTTGTTGTTGCAGCTTACGCTCCTTCAGGGTGATTAGTCTAGTCCAGAAAGTATTATTGTGGGCTACAAAACTGAACTGAGCAACGGACGCTGCGCGAGGCCTTTATAGGCAGGATGACGTCGATACGGCGGCTGTCGAGGGACATCGACTCGGAGGACGTCGACGCGCAGCGCCCTCTAGAGAAATTTTTCCGAGGCCAGCAGAGCTGGAAGGAGATATCTAAGATGAGGAATACGTCGGAGGAACATCCCGTCGAAAGAACGTTACAAGGTAAGAAGTAACTTGTTCTTCTGTGCGTTACTCGACGATTCCCTCAGAGGATGGACCCCCCTTTGGTAGGAGTCACTGGGATGCTGAGTCTGAATAAAAAGGAACTTTCGGAATGCCAGCGGTTTGATTCTTCGCGGTGCTCTCCTTTCTCCGACTGTAGCAGTCCTGCGAAGAAGAAATTTGCTATGGTCTTCGTAAATACTTGGTGGATGAAGACGAGACCCCTGGACCCTTCGATGACTTCTGGCGGTGACAGGTGCATTGGACACTTTTGGTGTCGGGTTTCGGAATATCGCGGTTTTTAGACTTTTGATTCTTCGGTGTTGCAGCCACAGCACGGACCACTGGATTGCTTCTGGCAACCTGGACTCAACCATTGGAGTGGACCTTGCACCTCACCAAGTCTGGACCCTCAGGACGACTTGGATAGCTTCTGGTGGTGGGAAACCCACCGGTGGACCTTCAGCAGAACCCGACGACCGTGCTCCCTCCAGCTGGAAAAAGTGGTCAGTGGCGACTGCAGGGATGTCCTTGCAAATGTTCTTGGGCAGTTTGGAATTTTAGCAGCTCTGGGTGTCCAGCACCATGCCAGGGTATCCCCTCTTCTGGGTGTGAGACAGCAACAGCTTCCAGCAGTCACAAAACACACCTCTGGACCTTAGGCAACACCAATGAACTTCTCTGGCTCGAGATGTCTGGCACTCTTCTTCTGGACTTCGAAGACCCCTTCTCTGGACGGCAGGCACACAGTACTGGCTTCCAGGATACTTCGGTGAAGAGTTGCAGTTTTGCACGATGGTCCCTCGTAGCTCTGTTGGAGGTCTTCTTTGCAGGTCCTCTCTGGGTTATTTCTTGTGGGAGACAGCTTTTGTATTGTTGAAATGCAGCATCAGACTTTACAGCTGGGCTTCTAGGAGCAGCTTCTTGCTAAGCTTCGACTTCAGCTACTGAACAAATTGCTAAGTGAGAGGTCCCAGATATTCACATCTGTCCCTCATTCACTCTGCCTGAACCAGGCTCAATCAGCCAATCGCACAGTAGGGCATTCATGTAGGTTGACAGCCAATCAGGCTCACAGGCATCCAGGCCATTCACTCCACCCAGACACCCTTAACAAAAGATGTGGATTGGGGCAAGTACCCAGCCTTTCAGCACACTACACTACACTGCATTCGTTAGTTTCAGGCAGGACTGTATTTCATTTTGTCACACACACAGAAACCAGACATCCACAATATAGAATCTGAGTTCACTTCACACTACGTTCACACAGTACCCACCCCTAGGGTGTACACACAACACCTGGGAAGGCTCCAGCCAGTCTAACGGGCAGCCCCATAGCCTTGTATGGTGTTTCCACCCAGCAGCCACTCAGGAGTAGGGGACAAAGACGGGGCTTCCCAGGACTTTGGGGGAAACCAGGTAAAAGGCAGTAGAAACCAAGAGGCCACAGGGGCCATCTTGCCTTCTGTCAGGAATCCACTGATTCATATGGCAGGGCCTGGGTATCCCAAAAAGGAGACTGAGCCACTGCCAAGTCAGCATGTAGCTGCCACCAGCCCATGCCCTGCTCTGTGGGCAACACACAGGTGCCCAACACATGGGGTTCAAGGGTGTACTCCCACCCATGGGTGCCATAAGGGTATTCCATGGTTGATGATTACCAAAAGATAAGAATGAAGAGCTGCGCTGCCAGAGGTCCAGACGGGACCTCAGTTGTAGAAAACCTAGAGACAACACACACACACACGTGGTAGGACAAGATGCCCTGTCCCTCCATAAGGTATTGCCTGCATCACACCGTCCCTTTGCAGGTGAATCTTATTTTTATACATATATAGGAACACAGACTAAGGCAGACGATCGCACTAATTCCTCCGTTCCTCGGGTTTTAGCCGATCATGACAGCCGCATCTCTACATGCCCATTCCCTGCATCTGTCACTGGCCCATTTGTTGAAATGACAGCACCCCATGCTGTGACCCTGTCCCAGCATTGTAAGTTAACGGAACTTTGTATCTAATCCTAGTGCTGTGGTCGCATCTGTGTGGTCTGCATCTTGTGTTTTCTTGGAAGCAACCAGATGAGCTGTATGAAGAATGCCCTAGGTCTAGACTCTAAAGCAATGCAGCAAATTAGTAATTGGTCTGCTGGGGAGGGCTTCTGCTAAGACAAGGAATGGATCAGCCAACGTAGGGGCCCAACCCTGCACCCCTCACCCCCTCAACCCATACATTTCAAAGCAGATTATTTGACTTTACAAACGTTTCATTCTATTAGAGCACAGGTTTGAAAGCAAGGGTGTTGGCAGCTATTGCAGTAACTTGATGAGCTGTCTCAAAGTAATAGGCTGATTTGTAGCTGCCGAAAGGTGGAAGCAGGATAGTCACTCTAGCACTTAAAATAAAATATTCTAGGGACACTAAAACATGAGTTTTATCCATTAAAGCCAACTTTGATGCCTCTCTTGTTCCACCTCTTGCTTTTAAACAGCTGGAAAAAAATCTGAGATGTACATGCTAGTCAGACTGGATACATATACCTTCAATGGTCAAAGCAGAACACCGGTTATTTCTAATGTAAAAGTCAATATGAAGACTGTCTTGCATTATGAGGGTGAAGATTTTCATTTACGTAGCCATGCAAAACACCTATGGCGATCAGATAATATTCAGTTGCAAACATTTTTGCAAAACTCCTTGCATTTATGCATTTTACCCTCTAGGTTAACAATTTTCCACAAAACATTTGAAGATCTACTGCAGTTCCTGTATGTTTGCAGCCAGTCTCAATTTCTTTCCTGGCAGTCACTTGCATTAAATACTGTGCAGAACTTTAAGTTCTCGAGCATGGGGTCTAGCATGGATTCACATGCTTATGAATATTCCCTGTTGTCAGGCTGGGAATCCCCAGTAAAAAAGTTTCACTTTTGCTTACAAACTGTTTCTCCTTTGAACCAATCACTGTCCTCTGGATCATACTGCCCCTATCCAATGACAGTTCTCTCCCTAAGCCCCTCTGGCAGCCATCTACACATTTTTACAGCACGCTTCAGTGTTGCGAGTAGAGTTTGTTCTGCTAGATACTTCTGTTTTTTTTTTTTCATGTTTTCCTCAGAAAACGGTTCAATTTTTTTTTCTAAAGAGCATGTATGCGCTCTTCCATCTGCCGACAGCGGGGCCCTGTTGGTGAATTTCAGCACCCCACAAGGGCGAAGAGCGTCATAGGTTCTAGAAGGCCATCTTCACGCCCTCCGACCATGGAGAAAAAGGAGGGAAGGTCCCTCTATCACTGCACCAAATGTCGGCTACGGAATGCGTTTGTAGAAGACAAGCACCTGCAATGCCTCTCCTGCCTGCATCCAGACCATAAGGAGGTGGAGTGCGACTACGAAGGACAGGCACAGTGGACTGGCGGCGTGGCATAACGCCAGGGCCTCTGCCTGTGCTCTGAGAAGGGTCGTGCCTCTCCCAGGACCAGCCAGTCCGAGGAGCGGTCTTCGAAGTCCTTTGAGGGTACCTCATCCGTGGGGACCCAAGACGAGGCCAAAAAATGTCCACTGGGTTTGCCACGGAAGCGGGTCCCTAGGTGGACAAGGTGCTATCAACATCACCCTCTGCCTCCATTGCCTGCCGGCAATTGACTCCTCCACAAAGTAAATCTACCCCGGCTAAACTGTGGGAGAAGTCCATGAAGCCCAGCGGAATGCTGAACAGCCCAAGCAGCACAGCGTAAGACTTCATCAACGATGGAGTTGGCGATGACTGCTATCTCAAATGCGAGGGCGCTGACTCTGAAGGTGGTGTACCCCCCCCCACCCTCCCCAGCACAGAAGGCATCCCTGCACCCATGGCGCGACACCGCCGCAGTGACTTTGGCAAAGTCTGCTGGCACGCCAGAAGGGGGGAAACCAGCTCCGGCCCCTGTTCAAGCCCAGCAGGAGTGAAAGGAGAGGTGCGAGAAGGCCCCAAACAGCCCTCACAGGCTGTGTCCCAAGCCATGGAGGTCTCGTCCATGGATGACTAGGACCAGGAGTCCTTGCACATGGTCCATGAGGGATATGTAAGGAGGACGACGGCACAGGACCTAGTTTTCTGATCCCTGCCAGCTCAGCCGAGGGACGCGTCTGTGGACATTCTTTCGACCCTGCACACCTTGATGTCAGAGATCCAGAGGTGGCTGCCCCTGGATCCGGTTCTGATGGTCCCCGTTCTGCCTCCAATGAAGAAGAGGAAATGTCATCCGATGCTCTCATTTCAGATCTGCATTGGGCCCCTTCTCCCCAGCAGACCCAGACCCCGGTACAGGGACTGATATGGCCATGACTACGGACGACAACGAAGATATCGTCTATTCGGACGGCGAGTCTATGCATTTGGATGCTCCACCTAGGGTTACCTGCTGGACGAGGTGGGGTCGTTCCCCTACATGGTCTCCAGAGCCTCCTAGCTATTCCAGCTTGTACCTGAGGACACCAGGAAGGGTTTCTTGTACCAGAGGCGTGAGGCCAAGTGTAAGACCATCATGGCGTGCCCCTTCTGTACGACGTGTGGGAAGAGGGCCTCTCCCTCATGAACCCTTGAATGGCTCCAGCCAAACCGGATAGGCTAGAGAAGTATTGGGTGCTGGACTCTGTGAGGAAACGGTCAAGTAACCCGTCCTAGTCTTTGTTCCCTATGCACAGTGGGGTGGGGGGGGGAGGGAGGATGGACGCCATGGGAAGGAAGGTGATTTACACTGCGGCGTCCACTATCGAGACAGCCAATGCACTGGCCATCCTAGCCAGGTACGACAGGGAGCTGTGGTACAAGCTGGGGCCTATTCTGGAGTTCCTCCCTGGCGATGAGAAGATGGAGGCAATCCCTCTCTTCCAGCAAGGGGAAGTGACGTCTGATCAGGCCATCACAATGACGTTGGATGTTGCTGACACAGGGTTCCGGCATATGGGGAGCGGTGTCTGCCTTTGTCGCCAATGATGGATACAAATTTCCGGGAGGAGGTCCAGGCGAAGATGTTGGATGTGGTCTTCGATGGAGATATCTTGTTTGGGAAGGTAGATGAATCCGTCCAGGCCATCAAGGCAGATAATGAAACGGCCCATTTCCTGGGCACTCTTCAGGAGCATCTCTCTTCCAGAAAAGTCGGGCAGGTCTGTCAAAGGTTTCTCCTCTTAATACCATCAGCTCTCCAGATCCACGACTCAGGAGGCCTACAGTAGCGGAGGACAGACATCGTTGGCAGGACGCCAGTGCCGAAGCAGGCCTGAATGGGCCGTGCATCTGGGCCCCCACGCATGCACCTCGGTGGGAGGCCGGCTGATGAGGTTCATCAGCGAGTGGATGATCACAACCGACAGATGGGTGCTGGATGCTCTCTCCAGGGGCACACCCTGGAGTTTCAATGCAGGTGTCGGCAGATCCCTCAGATTACCCGTCGGGAGCAGCACATCCCTCAGCTCCTGGAAGAGGTATGGGCCATTCTGCAAAAAGGGGCGATGGATCTAGTTCCCCAGCGACTCCGAAGACTATTTCAGATACTTTCTGGTCCGAAAGAAGGGCTGGAGGCCCATCCTAGACCTGCAACACCTCAAATACTTGGAGCCCCCAAAGTTCTGGATTGTCGCGTTGCAACACATGCTCGGGTAAATGGAGGAAGAAGACTGACATCAATGGACCTGGAGGACGCCTATTTCCACATCCCCATTCACAAACAGAAGTTTCTGCGTTTCATAGTGTTGGGTCAGCACTACCAGTTCAAGGCTCTACCTTTTGGATTGAAGTCGGCCCCCAGAGTGTTCACAAAATGCCTGGCGCTGATGGCTGCCCATCTATGGGGTACACACGTATACCTGTAACTCGACTGACTCATTCGGGCCCGCTCATGGGAGTTGGTCTTCAGACACACAAACGACTGTCAAGCTACTGATGGATCTGGCATTCTATTAACTGTCCGAAGTCCTGCTGAACACCATTGCAGAATGTGCTGTTCCTAGGAGCCATACTTACGGTGTCCTGCCTGGCGTCACCCTCCGAGGAGAGGGAAGCAGCCATTTAAGGGAAGGTGCAGCAACTGTTGATGACAGCCACGGTGCGGGCTATCAAGTTGTTGCTCGGCGTGATATCCTGCATATACCTCATCCGGCTCTGCAGGTTGCAAATACGACCTACAGGAGTTCCTGGACGCTCGCTAGATACAGGTGTCTGGAAGGTTTGCGGTTGAGATCCCTCTTGACTAGTTCCGTCGGGTGATGGGATGGTGGGGTGTCTGTTCAAACATCACCCAGAGCATGGGGATTCAAAACCCACCATATCGGGAGATGGTCACCACAGATGCTTCCCTGGAAGGCTGGGGAGCCCACACCGGATGTCTGCATGCCAGAGGCTGCCGGAAGAGAATGATCTCCATATCAACATCCTGGAGCTACGGGCAATGTTGTGGGCCCTCAAGTAGTTCCTTCGTCTCTGAAGGGCAAGGTGTTGAGGATCTTCAGACACCGCCACCACCACCATGTTCTACATCGGGAAACGGGGGGAACGTTCTCCAAGGAAGTGCCGGACTTGTGGCGCTAGGCCGTTGGACAAGAGATGTTCCTCGTCCCTCTTTACCTAGCTGGAGTCCAGAACACTATTGCATGATCCCTCAGCAGGGAATTGCGCTCCTACTAAGAGTGGGAACTTCAGCAGGACCAGGTGGACTGCATCTTCATCAAGTGGGGCAGGCCCCAGATTGATCTGTTTGCAATGGTGGCAAACTCCAAATACCAGAAGTTTGTTAGCGGGTTCCCCCACCGAGGAGCCTATGGGATGAGTTCTCCTCGTGGAAAGGGCTGTTTCTGTATGCATTGCCTCTGCCTCTCCTGCTATGAGTCAACACATTGACAGTGCCAATGCAGGATGATACTCCTCGCCCTGGCGTGACCGAGGCAGATTTGGTACCCAGACCTTCTCAGCCAGTCAGCATCGCCTCCAGTCAAGCTTGTAGTGGTTCTGTATCTTCTCACCAGGGAAGGAGGTGCAATGCTACATTACAACCCAGAATCGATGAACCGGAGGACTTGGCTCCTACAGCCCTTGAGTTTGGAGGATGAGTTGCCAGCGGACTGCAGGGAGGTCCTCGCGAAAACCAGGGCATCGTCGACCTTTAAGTGCTACTCAAGGTGTTTCACTACGTGGTGCTGGTCACAGAAGATTACCCCCTTTGAGGGTCATGACCCCTCAGATCCTGCTATACTTGCTTTCCTTGGCCAAGGCCAGACTGGCGCACACCTCCAAGGTACATCTGGCAGCAATCTCCTGCTAAACCAGGTCGCCAGGAAGATCTTCGCTTTGGTCCCATTGACTAGTCAAGGAGTTTCTCAAAGGACTTTCAGATCTTTGCTGCCAGTGAAGGCCCCTGCCCCGGCGCGGGAACTCAACATGGTTCTGACAAGGCTCATGGGCGCCCACTGCAAGCCTCTGCATTAGGCCCTGTTCAAGTTCCCCTTGTGGAAAATTGCTTTCCTGGCTGCCATCACCTCTCCCAGGAGAGTAGGTGAGATCCAGGCCCTATCCTGCAAACAAGACAAATCGAGGGTGGTACTACGTACGCACCCCTCCTTCATGCCGAAGGTTCCGAGTTTCACCTCAACAAGCCTTTGGTGTTGCGTTCACTGAAAGATTTGTCGCCGGTGGAAAGGGCCTTGCATTCGCTGGACTTTGCTTGTGCATTGAAGTGTTCTACATCACACGCTCTTGTTTTCGGAAGACTTCACAGCAGTTCATGAACTTTGGTCCTGTGAACCATGGGAAGGCCTTGTCCAAGACTTCCATTTCAAGATGGCTCTCCGGCTGCATCACACACATCGGTTGGCTAGCCCACCGCTGACCCGCTCTGCAAGAGCCCACGCCACCAGATCGATCGCTGCAACAACGGCTTTCCTGTTGGTGTGCCCCTGCTCGACATCTGCAGGGCTGCTACGTGGAGGTCCACTCACACCTTCACAATTCTACTGCATCGACAGGGATTTCAGGGAGGAGTCCAGAGTCGGCCAAGCAGTGCTACGCCATCTGTTTGCTTGAGGCGAGTCTGTTCCAGGGGTAATTGTAGTTGCTTCTGTTGAGTCTTGCCACCTTCTGTGGTTCTGTAATGTTGTACTGCTATGTATTCGTTATTCATGAGCATGTGAATCCATGCCACACCCCAGGGGAGAAGGTCTAAGTTACTGTTAGGGAGAATTCTCTGTTTAGGCTGAATTTCCTAACCTAGTGAGTCCCCCAGCAGCTTTGCTGGATTTCTGGAGTTTGGTTTTTTCTCCTCCCACTCTTGGACATGATTTGTGGTATTCCTTTGACTGTTAATGTGTTTTATGGGCTATGGGGTCCTTTACTCCATAGGGTCTCGTGTTTTGACTATGTGTGTTACACAGTACCCTCCGTGCAGTGACACAGGGGTGTCATAGTGACACCCCACCATAGACTCCATACCCTGGGACTGACTACTATCTCCCAGGGCATGTAAAGTCACCATTGGCTTTACTAGTCCCAAATTATGAACAGAAACCAGTACAAACCATCATATTGTGGACGTACTGGTTGGGGCAATTCGATTGCCCCGGGGTCTGTTAGTCGAGGGGGCACGTCTCCGTTCCCCCTGATCGAGTTTTGGCTGGTGGCAGTGGATACTACTTTTTATATTCGACCGCGAATATATCCCAATGGGATTTTCCCATTGTTCGAGGCTACCAACTTTAATTATTTAATTCTCATAGCCTCGAACATACCGCCGGTTTATTTAATATTAATTCGCCGGTTGGTATTTTTTGCCAGGACTCGATTCTAAAATGGCGTTTGTGTTCTCTTCTGTGACTCCAACCCAAGTCCAGCCCTTTGTTCCACTTTTTGGCGGGCTTCTCCACAGAAGCCTCCAAAAGTGGTGCCACTCTGTCTGGGTACCACAGGGAGTGTGGGAGGGGTTTAGGCACCCTGGACTGAGTTACCTTGGTAACTCAAGTCGCACTCTTGTATGATTGGCCCAAGTGGTGAGCCGGCCGGCTCACCACTTAGCATGTTTGATTGACAGCTAGGCTGAGTGAATGGGGGTGTGCGGCATAAAAGCAGGGCTTTTGGGACTGGAACTTCAGAAGTCGCCACAGGACCTGAGAATCCGACGAGGGAGAATCTGAGCCGACCTGCTACGACGAGACCACCTGTGGAGCCCTGCGGAACCGACTCACCACTTCCCGCCGATGGAGAAGATTTCCCGGCTGGAGAGTCTTCTTCCCCTGACTGGTGGGCACAACCAGTTTACCTTCTTTTCCTCGCATCCCGGGACATTTTGTGGTCGAATTGCCTCTGCCAAGCACCCCGGCAACCGGATAGCCACTTATCACTGGACCGCAAATAAAAGGACCGCTCCTTTTTGACCTGAGAACTCCGCAGCTGGTTTCTTCCCTGGCAGTGCAACGGACTCCTGTCTTCCTCCCTGACGAGATCCTCTCTTCCCCCGGACGAAGCACCGACTTGCATCCGCTGCCAGGAACAAATGCCCCCGCTGGAGTATTCTCACCACTTTAAGGTACAGTGTCCGCCAGGCCTCCCTTTCTAAAGATTGCTACAAGATAATAATAATCCCTTAACCTTCTGGACTGGGCTGGCCGCCTTGACCATCTAACTGGTCCCTTTCTTTTGCTCCAACTCTTTCCGAACCTTTTCGAGACTTTTCTGCACTTTCAACCGTGTGACCTTTGACACATTTGGTTCTGATCCTCTTAAAGTGGATCCGGCTTTCTGAACTCTAACTTCACGGTTTGACTCTGCCTTCCTCTCTTGCTGTGTTCTTTTGAAAGTGTTGGGATCTGTTTCAATTTATGTTCTGCCTTTCTTTCCTTTTTAAACCGAAATTATTAGAGTGCCATCTACGTTAAGTGCTCACCGCTGTCTGAAAATAAGTGGGGCTTTACTTAAGACTTGCCTAATATTCTTTTAAGGGCGTGTATATCTTTTAGTGACCGTGTTTTTGAACTGCTTAATATTAGTGCATGTGTGTTTTATTAGTTGTGGTTTTAAATAAATAATTATATCTTTTACACCAAGCTCTGGTCAGTGTTTGCTTGTTCCACTGTGTTCTTTTGACCTATTGTGAATACTCTGTATACTGCCTAACTCTTCTTGAGGGAAGTCTGACTGCTCAGCCACAGCCACCAAGTGAATCTGTGTGGTACAGACTGCTACCAAGTGGGTTTACTGCCAAATACCTGTAGTCTTAAATCTTTTGCAGTGGTCCCAGAGGGAACTGCATAGGTTTCTGCCTAACAGTTACCTACCTGTAATTATTGTTCTCCAGCATGGGTCTGGCATGGATTCACATGCGAACCCTCACTCAGACCACTCTGCGGCTCTTCTTGGTCATACTGCCACTTAGCGGGCTTACCAAATCTGGCGATGTCCGTCAGTGGAGGTGCTTGGGGAGAGGACCGTCATTGGATGCGGCAGTATGACCCAGAGGACAGTGATTGGTTTAAAGGAGAAAAACAGTTTGTAAGTTAAAGTTAAACTTATTTTTATTTTATTTTACTGAGGTTGCCCAGCCTGACTGGGAATTTTCATGAGCATTATTATTTATGTGAATCCATGCCAGAACCATATTGGAGAACAATAGTTACAGGTAATTAACTTAAACCTTCCTTGGTTTCCAAAATCGGAGGGTGAAAGCGTTGGCTATGTTATGGGTGACAAATCATTGCAGATGCACTGGGAGCCAAGTCATTTGTTATTAACAAATTCCATCAGTGACCACTTGGTCACCGTATCTGGTCCATAAGGCGCTGGTATGGCTCCGAAGGGGTCATGTGTGGCAACATCCAAGTCTGAGCCATAAAGCAGGTACCACCGTAGAGCTGCACCAAGACACAAAGCCTTTACTAGCAAGGCAGTCGGTTTTCCTTTTTTCTCAGACCTGCCAACCCTATTAACATAGCTGGTGAGTGGTCGGAATGCATATGCAATGCCTTCAGCCAGTCCTTGTTTTGCACTGAGCTTACATCCAGGTTTGTTTCGTTGTGTAATTAAATGCACCAGCAGGAAATGTGCATTGCATGGGCAGATAAAGGGGAGCTTGGCCAGAAGCTGCATATACCTAGTGCATTACTTATAGTGCCTAGTTCAAGAGAATAATCTTGCTCACCTTATCTGCAACCGTATTGCAGAAAAGCTGGTCACTTGCACAATCTACAAAGAATCAGTGTTTGCACTACAAATTCACTGACGGTCGTAGGGATATAGGCATGCTAGATGCTAGTTTTGGCACAACTATTGCCCTACACTTGTCATTTGTTCATGACCTATTCATGTAGCCTTACACCATTACATGAACACTAGAAAGCTGCTATAAGCACCTAGACAAAATGCATAAAGGGATCCCCTCTGCAGTGCTGAAAAGTGCAGGAGCCTGTTAAAATGAGGGTGGCAATAGTATAGAGCAGCAATGGATGCCGCACACCAGCCTCCCCAAATATTTGACGTTTTAATCTTCTCTGTGCTATCCGAGGTTGCCAGCATGACTATATTACTATCTTCAAAATTATTCCATAGGCTCACCCCCCAACCATACGGGTAGGTGAAGAAGCTTTTACTGCAAAATTATCCCACTCGGCTGAATTTAAAAATTCTTATTGATATTTTATTTCTATCGCGCTCGTACACAAGTGTTTCAGAGCGCGACAAGGCAAGGGAGGGGAACAGGGGAGAACAAAACAGCGATCTTACTAGGCCCAGTGAAATTGAGAACGCGCAAGTGCATGGGAGAGAGGGAGGGGAAAAGTGCATGGAAGGGGGGAGAAGTGGAAAGTGCGAAGCAGAGGAGAAACAGATAAATAACAATAAAAAATAATAAAGGAAACAGTGTAACGCAGCCAGCAATTTGCAAGTGCTAGGTTTAAGGCAGCAGACAGGGTAGGGTCTCATAAGTGCAGGAAGAAAAAGGAGGTGGCTGTATGGGTACAGATACAGACCCCAGTGCAAGGGGTGGCCTAGAGGCAGTGCGTGAGGGTGGCAGGGTGAGCAGGTACCTGGTCTTGGAGGATAGAGGGTGGCCAGGTGCACAGTGACGGAGCACGGATCAGCAGGGGAGAGGGGGGAGCGAAGGCAGAAGAAGAGGAAGGTCTTGAGGTGCTTCTGGAACCAGAGATGGTTCTCAAGTTTGAGTGGCAGGGAGGCTGTTCCAGAGGGAGGGCCCAGCCGAAGACTGAGATCTACCCCAAGCTCGTTTCTTTGAAAAACGACTGACCCTGAGGGAGTTGGAGGTAGAGGAGCAAAGAGCTCGAAAGGGAGGTATTTGCGGAGGGATAGCTGAAGGTATTTTGGACTCAGGCCCCAGAACGCCTTGTGGACAATGCAGAGGGTTTTGAATTTAATCCTTGCATCCACTCGGAGCCAATGGAGAGATTTCAGAGCTGGAGATATACGATCCCAGGGTTTGAGGCCAAGGACAAGTCTTGCAGTCCTGTTCTGGATTAGTTGCAGAGGGCAGAGAGTAGAGGCAGGTAGATTTAGAAAGAGGCTGTTACAATAGTCCAAGCTGGAGAGAACCAGAGCTTGGGATACCATGAGCTTCTGGGGGAAGGAGAGGAAAGGCAGAGTACCTCTGAGGAGGTGCAGTAGGAAATTTGACTTTTTAGAGACCTCAGATGTGGGCGGAGAAGGAAAGAGTGGATTCAAAGATGACCCGAGGTTCTTAGCCTCGCAGGTGGGGGTAGGAGGAGGGCCAAGGGAGGCCGGCCAGGGAGTGAGGGGAAAGGATGGTGAAGGTGTTGATGAGGAGGATCTCCGTCTTGCTGGCATCCAGACAAAGATCATTGGCGGCACACCAATCTTGAATGGTAGGCAGAGAGAGGGAGAGGAGGTGGCAGAGGGCAGCCTGAAAATGAGTTGTTGTCAGCATAGCACTGGAAATTTGAGCAGAAAGTGGCAATGCAGTGGGCGAGAGTTGCCAGGTATTGGTTGAAAAGCCAGGGCGAGAGGTTAGACCCCTGGGGAACACCACAGGTAGAGAGGAAGATAGATGAAAGGAAGGGCCCAAGTTGGACTTGGGTCCATCTGAGAGGAAAGAAGTCAGCCAGGCCAGAGCCTGATCAGTGATGCCTAGGTTTTCACGGAGACTGTTGAGCAGGATGGTATGGTTGACCATGTCGAAGGCAGAAGAGAGCGCGGAGGATGAGGACAGAGGGAATGTTGGAGTCAAGGTTGGAGAGCAGATCTTCAGGGGGAGGGAGACTTACCACTGTTTCGTCACTGAGAGGAGGGTGTTGCAGTTGCATAGTTATGTATCTGCTTGCTGCACAATCGGCAACAATTTGGAACCTGCCTGACCAAATGCATGTCAGCTAGTCCAGCATACATTCTAGCCTCTTCAGTTTGTGAAGGATGCTTGTAGTTCTTTGGCCTGTGCTGAACCGGTTATCTTTGTGAATAAAGCTTGTGAACAATGATTTAATGCGGTCATTTGTTAAGGAAGCTTGGAGTGGTGCTGCCAGTTCTGGGCCTTTTCTGTGTTTGAAGGAACCTTGTTCTGATGCACCCACGCTGGTGGTTAGGCTTATAATAAGGTTGCAGAGTGCTGTGCCCTGATCTATACTGTGAGGTGTGGCACATAGATGTCTGGCGGAGCCTGCTGCGCTCCCTGGTGGCAGAAAGGTGTAAGAGCAGTTGCGCTGGGACATGGGTTTCCTAGCTGAAGAATCAGAGGCAGGAATATCCATGAGAACATCACCCAGTCGTAAGTAATTTGTTATTTTTGTGTTTTTCCAAAGACAAGTTCAATTCAGTTAAGCATTAGTAGTTCTGTTATAAAAGCGTGCCCGTTTCAGGGGTATTGTGCAATATAAGAAGAAAAAAACATGCAGCACTGGCCAAAAGCAGCATGCTGCCTACCTTTGGCACACATCACTTGTTTACACAGATTTGAGCCATTGCGCCTGGGGTGGGTATGTTGGTGGTATGTGGAGTACTGGGTACAGATCATGCAAATGCAATAACCTGGGGATGCTGTTGATATATTCAGCTCAGTATGAGACTCCTCACGTTTCTATCAATCTGTACAAAACAAAAGCAAATCCTTCTACTCACTTTGCTGGCCTTGGGACTCATAGGTACAACCAGGCGTTTCGGCATTACACCAGGCTGAAAGTGACAGTTTCAAATGCAGCGCAACAGCTCAAACATTGTGTGAAGGTTCCACGTATGTGCCAATGCCTATGCCAAGATCAAAAAAGGGACCTGAGAAATAGAATTACTTGGGCATATTTTACCTCTACATGCAGGGATGAGTATCTGAGCTGGATGGGGATCACTTCCTGTGGAGCGTAGGAGTTGGCTAAGCCCTCTGACATCAAAGCATTAGGGTACCTGCTACTGAACCTTACAATGGTAATATGGCGCTATCCTATTTGTGGCTGGACCATAGGATTAGCAATCATGGTGCACATCATAGATATTCTGCTGTCTCCTTGGTAGGATAATCTTAATTCAAAGTAAAAATCTTGAGCTTTGCTTCAGAATCTCATATGGACTTCATGAGATGACGGCATAACTCGAGGCTCCAAGAAACTTGACAAGCTTTTCAAAGTGTTTTTTTTTTTTTTTTTTTCTTGGTTCAAAAAGAATAGGAGACTGATGGGATGATCAATTACTCAGACTGGATTGAAACAAGATATTTGTTTGGTTCCAGAGCTTGATCTTTTGGTATTCTAAATCTCCTGTGCATAGTTAGTTTGGAGTTTTCTTGAATTGACTTATTTCCAATATGTATTTGATTTATAAGCTGTGGCCATTTCACTTTTTAGAACAATGTTGTCCTGCAATGGAGCCTGCGAGCAGTGGTTTATGCTATAGCAGTGAAAATGCAGCCAGTGATTTGAAACCTATTTTTTTTCTCCTTCAGCCTTTCATGTATGGTGATTATATAGCCTATGACTGCTGGCTTGGGAAAGCCTACAATTTGAAGACCCAAATAATTCTTAAACTGTCAAATGGAGCAAGGTATGGGGCACCTATGTTTGTAATCTTATTGGACAGGAATGTTCCATTACTGGTTCTTGATATTAAAGTGTACGTTTTAAACTAACCTTTTGATGCACAATCAGTGTTCTCCCGGTTTCATATCAATAAATATTACATGCCACTAAAATCATTGTACTTCAGGATGACGGCTAATGTGCTTAATTACTCTAGAAGTTCTAGATCCTCTTAAGTGCAGTGTTGTTCATTAGGGTCCTCCCTTAGGCCTGCAACATTGCAATGGTATGTCCTGAAGCAAGAAAGCACAATGTGTCATTAATTACAGTGCCTTCCGTATTATTTTCCAATATCTATAGTTAAGCAGCATCAGGTGAGATTAGTTAAGGGCAATAGATGCACCCACTATTTCTCTGTTCCTAAAGATCAAATCTATCCGCTCCCAAAGTATCTGGCCCAAAGCGGTTTTGAAGCATAAAACAGATATTGGGCACCAGTAAGCATTGTTTTGAATGGATTGTGTCCTCCCACGTATTCTTCATCTTTGATATACGTATCGCGTCAGCTTTGCCGCTTCGGAAAAACATTTCTCAGCATAGGGTGCTGTGCACAATGTTGTGGTGTCTGTCCCTCATGGGCTGCCGTTGAGCATCATCACCAGCTGTACAAATAGCTTGTGCAGTGCTCGTTGGCTTCAGTTGCGTTTTCACGAAAGCTTTCACTTCGATCACTGACGGCGCGCTTTGTTTTTCTGTCGCAATGTCTTAATCTTCTACCCCATCGACTCCTAAGTTGGGATTTAAAGAATGTTATGACTGCGGGTTGAAGATGTCTATAACCGATCCTCACCGTGTCTGCCTGTGGTGTCTGGGCTCCAGGCACCGTACTGATGACTGCAGATCCTGTCAGTCCATGACTGAAAAATCTCTCTGGGAACGCAGAGGTAAACTGGCGGTGTGGAAGGCGGCTTCGAAGTTTACTTCGAAGAAGAAAAGTCAGAGGAGTCTAGAGACTCCACTCGGCGTAAGAGGTCCCGGTCGGGGAGTTGATCGAGGCAGTCTGTCTTTATCGAAGAAGGCAGAGACTTCTTAGGTCTCCCTCTTCATCAGATTCCTCTACTAAGGTTAACGGGTAGTTGGATTCCCCATGTAAATGGGATGCCTTTAGAGTGGAAATGATGCGGCCTCGGACCCCCCCCCCCCAACTTCACGCAAGAGCCATGCCCCAGTTGCTCCTTTCGGACGACTCGGGGGAAGTCTAAGGCTACTTCGAGGTTGAGCAGTGAGCCACCTGAACGTCTAGATAACCGACCCAATGAGAAGGCGTCGAAGGTATCGACTTGAGATCCGAGTCAATTTTCGATACCGTCGAAAAAACACAAACCGCTGAGGCCTTTGAATTTGTCAACGCCATCTGCACTGAGTGCTTAGACGCTGAAATCAAGGGCGATTTCTTCATGGCTCCCTCCAGTCTGCTAGTGGACTTGACACTTCACCAGAGCTGGAGTTTGGCAGGCCTGACTCCTCAGAACATGCAGATTCTAGTTACAGGAATCTCATGAACAGGGTCATACTTTGGGGTAGGGCTTCACAACATATGAGCTCGATTACATGACGGACATCCTACACGAGGGACCTCGGAAGGACCTATCTTGCCCTTACATAAGGCCCTTCAAAGGAAGGTGGTGAGCAATTGGGAAGCTCCGGAATCTGGGTCTGCTGTGAACAGAAACTACTCTAGGAAGTACAGACCCTCCAGCAGCGATCCAGACTATGCCTGAGAGTTTAGTAGTTAAGGCTGCTACTTCAACCAGCCAATCTGCCTATCCCTCTATTCCCCCTGATAGACAAGAAGGTTGATGCCTGGACTCGCAAGGTCTTCATTCACATCAGGCAGCATGGCCTTGAAGTCTGTCACCTGTACCTTAGCTAGATCTTCTTTAACCCTGTGCGACTGTTGCCATGGTGGCTGATCACCACCCGGAAGGCGAGGAAAGAGACTGCTTCCTGGCTATATAGTAAAGGATGGAAAGGAGGCAATTGGAGAGTCTCCAGTCATGATTGGATACTGTGGACAGCATCAGCAGATCCATGGCTGCAAGCACCGTACTACGCAGGTTTGCGTGGTTGAGAAAGTCAGGGTTTGCACTGGGCATGCAGGCCAGACTGCAACATGCCGTTCGACGGCTCGAGGTTGTTCAGCAGCAATGCGGATGAGTCTGGAGAAGCTGCAGACCTCCAAGGCTGCAGCTAAGTACCTTAGCGCCTCCATTCGACAACCTCAGCAACCCTATTCAGGCTCATGTTCCTGGAGGGTTCGTTCTTTTCAACTCTATTTCTAAGTTGGTAGAGGAAAAGGACAGGCCGGACAAAGAGGGCAAAGATTCCCTCGTGGTGGACAAGGAAGGGGTGCTAAATCAGCCCCAGCAGTGGCATCTGTACCCTCAGCCGCTGCTGCAACTGCCTCTAAGCCACTCTGAGGCCTTGACCCTGGAAGGCCAAGGTTACTACCTTCCTTTTTATTTTATTTTTGAATTAATTTTTTTGTAAAAGGACTCCAGGTCATCCACCGGCAAACTGTCAAAATTCCAGATCCGCTCCTTGTGTAGGAAATACTAACCTTGCTAGAGAAAGGTGTAATAGAACATGTACCTGTAGAGGATAGGAACAAGGGTTGGTATTCCCCACTACTTTCTCCTTCCAAAGAAGGACAGAGGACTGAGACCCACCTTGAAGGACGCGTTCAAGATGGTTACCCTTTCTCAGTTACTTCAGGCTCTCCAACTCCAAGACTGGTTGGTATCATTGGACCTTCAGGATGCTTATTTTCCTGTGCCAATCCATCTGAAGCACCGAAAATACCTGAGGTTCGCAGTTGGCGGTTCAGATTTTCAGTTTCAAATTCTGCCATTCGAGCTGACCTCTGCCATGAGGGTTTTCACCAAACTGATGGCAGTAGTGGCAGCGAGTCACGGGATAGGGGGGATTCACGTCTACCCCTACCTGGACGAATGGCTGATCAGGTCTCGTTCACCCGAGTAAGCCCTGGAACATCGCCGTATCACCTGCCACTCCCTACACAGACTGGGCCTCTCCCTCAATTACAAGAAGTCCATATGATACCTTTCCAAAGACTCCAATTCATCAGAGCAGTCTTGGAAACTTCCTCGGGGAAAGCCTCACCTCCTGAGGTGAGAACTCCACACATTCAGCAGATGGTAACAAAATTCTAGAATGCCCAGTATCTGCCGGCCTTCGATTTTCTGAGGTTGCTCTGCCTCATGGCATCCTGCATTTCTCTGGTGCCAGAGGCCAGATTGAGAATGAGATCCCTTCAATTGGCCCTCAGGACTCGGTGGTCCCACTTCTCAGGGAATATGTCAGATCAACTGCAAGTTCTGATTAGAGTTGCTCTGGACCTTCTATGGTGGGCTTGCAAAGACAACTTTCTCAAGGAGAATCTTTTTGGCAACCATGGCCAAGGTCAGAGTAGTGACGGGTGCCTCACTCACTGGGTGGGGAGCCCACACCAACGAACTGTCACCGGTCGTTGGTCTCCATCAGAGTCCAAACTACACATCAACCTTTTGGAGCCTAGGGCAATCAGACTAGCGTTGAAGGCCTTTATGCCCTTTGTACAGGGCAAAAATGTCCTGATAATGACGGGAAAACATGGTGGCCATGTATTACCTCAGCAAGAGTGGGTGCAGGGTCACTACCACTGTGCAGAGGCAATGCAGCTCTAGTTCTGGGCGATACAAGAAGGAATCTGTTGGCAGTACACCTAGCCGGAGAGCAGAACACTGCAGCGGACGCTCTAAGCAAGTAGAGCAGTCTCCCAAGAGTGGGAACTAGCTCGGGAAGTTCTTCATATCTTCACCATTTGGGGAACCCCTCAAGTGGATCTGTTTGCGACCAGTACCAACCGGATGTGCGAGCTGTATTGCTCAAGGCAATTTCCCCAAAGAGGAGCTCTAGGGGACACGTTCATAGTGGACTGGGAGTTTCCACTTCTGTATGCATTTCCTCCACTCGCCGTCATTCCTCACGTGATCAGGAGGTTGAGAAAGTTTGGGAAATCCATGAGCCTAATTGCCCCGGATTGGACCAGGACGACGTGGTACCCAGACCTTCTGGGCATGCCCATCTGCCCTCCAATACATCTTCCATAAAGAGTATCTTCTCTCGCAAGAGGACGGTCAGGTTCTCCATCCAGAGATCAAGACACTCTGCCTTCATGCATGGTTTCTGAGAGGCCGAGATATAAGGATTGGGACCTCCCGGATGACGTAATCGAGATTTTGCTTTCGGCCAGAAGGCCAGTTATCAAATCCTTGTACTGGTGTCATTGGAATAAATTCAGTAACTGGTGCAAGGACAAGAATGTGGATCCATTTCAATGTGGCACTCCTATGGTGCTTTCTTTCTTGTTGCATTTAGTTAATGTGGGGCTCCAGATTAGAACCATAAAAGGATACCTGGTGACGCTTTCTATTTTGAAGCGCTCCTCTGAAGAGGTCTCATATTCAAAATACCTTTTTAATTGTTCAATTTCTGAATGGACTCGCCAATGTATACCCCAGTCCAATTTAATATCCCTGCTTGGAATTTAAACCTTGTTAAAATCTCCATCTTGTAGCTCTTTCGAGCCTTTACATTCCTGCCTGTTAAGGCTCTTAACTTTGAAAACTGCTCTTGTGGCATTAACATCAGACCGCAGGGTAAGTGAGTTGCAGGCTCTTTCATGCAAGCCTCCTCATACTA
Source organism: Ambystoma mexicanum (assembly GCF_040938575.1). NCBI lineage: Eukaryota > Metazoa > Chordata > Amphibia > Caudata > Ambystomatidae > Ambystoma > Ambystoma mexicanum. Next base: position 739,071,883 of record NC_090926.1, read on the forward strand.
TTGATGAGGATAAGGTCGTCCTCTGAGTAAAAAAAAAATTCCTGCTCAAAGTAGTCTCCGACTTCCATTTTGTCGAAGAAGATGACCCTACCAACTTTCTACCCTCCTGATTTGGGCAAGGAGGAAGAGCTGCTGCATAGGCTGGATCCAAAAAGGGCTCTAAGCTTTTACATTCCAAGAATGGCAAAATTCCGCCATGATCAACTTTTTGTTGGATATACCGGCCCTAAACTGGGCCTTGCAGTAACTAAACTAACCATATCCTGGTGGATCACACTAGCTATCCATTCATACTTTTGTCAAGCATTATTGCGTGGACTCCTCTTCCATTCAAGAAGGACTTTTTGCGAAGGCAGTCCTCCATTCCATCCACTATTAATTTAAATGGTACGTCCTCCTCCAAATTGTCACTGCTTTGGGAGTCTATCAAAGATGAGGAATACGTGGAAGGACCCAATCCATTCGAAGAACAAGTTAATTACCCTTGGTAACGTTCTTTCGACTGGATGTTCCTCCCACATACTCCTCAGCTCTTCTCCCAGCCTACTCTGCAGTACAATTTACATGAATTACACTGAGTTTCCTGAGAGCTTGCGGTCTGGGGCATGCCTCGTTAGTTCCTCGATTGATGGGAACGAAAAAACAGAACTGAAGCCAACGGGCGCTGCACAAGATATTGGTACTGCTGGTGATGCCGACGCTCAACGGCAGCCCTCGTGGGTCATTGACGCCACAACAGCGCCGTATGCTGAGAATTTTTTCTGAAGCCGAAGCAGCAAAGCTGACGCGATACGTATATCGAAGATGAGGAATACGTGGGAGAAACATCCAGTTGAAACACGGTTACCAGGGGTAAGTAAGTTTATCATTTCATGCATGCTTTGATTCCAGTCCCTGACATTGCTTTGCAATCCAACTGACCACCATACTTTAAATACAATAACCCAGATAGAGCTTCATGGTAGTCTACATGTCAATGAGTCCATATTATCCAGCACCACATCTGTGATTGTGTAGACCAAAGTGCTTACTGATGCCTGCTAATTGGTCCCTCTCATTCGCTTTGGCTTGTAACTAATTCCCCCCGTCCCTGCTTGGGTTACATAGGTCAATGCTGTCAAAGTTTGCAAATTGTCTTGGAAATCAAAGTTCAGAGCCGCCCATCGCTGATAAATCAGCAATTGCTTCAGTGAGTAAAAAGGATCCCCCGACAGTAAAGCTTTACCCGAGGATGTTGCTTGTTCATACACATGTGATCTGATGCTTGGGTGTGGTATGATGGTTCGTTACTAGAAAGAATGGAGAAGGCACTATTTCTTAGGTTCTCAGATAATTCTAACAGCTATTGGTAACTTCATAATTGATACAACACTACACGTTAAATCCATTTCCAACAGTCATGATTAATTTCGATACAACTAATAAACATACAAAGTAATTCTTGTGGTGATCCTTTCACTGAACAAGATGAATCCCCTCGGTTCCTTTTTTTCAGTTCTCTGTATGTACACTGACACTTCTACAAATGTTTTAGCAACATCTACCCTATGTTTCTGTGCTTGGTGTTAGTGCTGGCCTTTGTCAGTGGTATGATTGCGTGGTAGATTGTTTTTATTATGATAAACTATCTGTGAATAATTGTTTTTGTAAAAAATACAATATTTTGCCAAATGTAATCCTATTGAAAAGCGAGTGTTCAATATTTAGAAGATTGGGCATTGGATCCATCTAATAACATTTTGCTTGATTAATACTAGAATAATTTTATACATAGATACCGCAAAAATGCCACTTTGGAAGTTATGAGGAAGGTGTATGGTATAGATTGGTGGATCATCTAGTACTGAACTCCTTCTTGTGGTGCAAAGAACTGGCTTTGACTAAAGCATTTTATTTCAATTTATTTCTGTGTCCTCCAGCAACAAATTGTAGGCACTGCCATCTGGGAAACAAGGACCTCCCAATTTAGCCAGTCCATATGTGGAAATGCTTGAAAAACCATCCTATATGTGGCCAGCAATCCCTTCAATCTATGAACATTTAGCTACTCTATATAGATGACATTGTCATGTGGCTGGAGAAAAAAGCCATGTAATTTGTAATGTAGATCCGTACAAAAAATCAGTTTCAAGTTAACACACATGAGATGAGTGATCGGACCGATCATTTCCTTGACTTTACAATGTATCTTAGTGCTGGGGAAATTACAGGTCAAACCTCATGGATAGGAGTACATTTGTTACTACAGTAGTCATGCTAGGCACATAAACAAGATTTTGCTCTTCGGACAATCCTTGCATCTAAAAAGTAATCGTGAACACTATACATATTCCATGGAAGTCAACATGTTGATTGACAAATGGTGGATACCCATACACAAAATTAAGAGAAGCTCTTTTAGAGACTAAATAAAAAAAGCAGAGCAAAATAGTGTGTAATTACTTGCACAAATGTATTTTATCAAATCAAAAATATTTCACAGAGAACTAGAGCATTTTTTTATAAAGAAGAAAAAATTGCTTCTCTGCTTTTTGTTTTAAAAAAGCATATTAGTATTCAAAATAACATCAGAAAAGCAGATTAAACAAATACTGTTATGGAATGATGGGTCATGAAATCAGTAAAAGGACATTACCCTTGTGGCAAAGGCATAAAGCGAAAATACACAAAGCGGACTGATTCTAGACCAAGAAACACCCCAAAAAATAGATATTGATGGATTTGTATATTATGCGAGTTGCATTGTTAAGTATGATCATGTGTCCTTATGGTCTAAATGCAGGAAAGATGAACCATGTGTATAACACAGATTACAGAACACCAGTTTTAAGAATAAAGTGGAAACTGTAGAAATTTCATATGCGGGACCTCACATTTGATTTTCAGTGGGTGATGCTTCACAAGGTTGAAGGAAAAAAAGAACTGTAAATATATTTAGAGCAGAAATTAATTGTTCTCATACATAATAAGAAAGAGCTCAGAGTATCAAATGCTATAATATCAAATAGCCATTACTTTTCAGACATTTGTCCCCCTTTTTATTTTTTGTATTAGGTACATTTTCCAATTTCTAGACCCCTAATTGTGAATCTGTGGTACAGCGATTGGATGGCATCTTTTAAAGTTTAACATTTTTGTAGTGTTAGAAATGACATCCGCTCACTTACATGCTTTTTATATTAAACGACTGGAGCATGACCACCTCATTACTTCAACTTAACGTGGCAGATGCGAAAAATCATTTTTAACTAAGCCCACATGTGTATACTGACTTCCTCATCACTTTATACAGCAGGTCTGAGCTAACATAGTGACAGACAAGACCCTATCAAAGTAAGGGTTATTTTTAGAAAGAAATGTGTAATTATTTGTCTATTTTCAAACATTACCCTTGTACATCAAGTTTAAGGATACAATCTTTCTCCGGGTCAAAAAACAATCCTAGCTCACAATAGCAAGCTGAAAGGCAACTAAGGGAACTAATACTATTGATGATTCCACTGCCAATACAAAGGTTATCACACTAGAAGTGAATACTTAAACCTCTTCATGTTATAGGTTAATAGTTGAATGATGGTTTCATTTGTTTTTCCTCAGGTATAGTTGGAGCCAATTCTCATACTTGAACAGAACAACAAATGAAAGTAATATTCAAATGGATTGTGTACTCGCGTATTCCTCATCTTTAGATATCTTCCTTTCCAGCATCAGCTGTTTCAGAACTTTTTTTCGGCAGAGGGTGCTGTGCGTCAAAGTGGTCGACTCAATGTGCCTCGAGGGCCCTCGTCTCTAGGTATACGTCATCACTTGTGTGTATATATATATATATTTCTGATGCTTGTGTAATCTGCTTAGATCACATGCTCTGCATAGGCCGACATCTAGTGGAAGCTGCAGAGTATTACAGTTGTTTTTTCGAAACTCGAAAATGGGCGTCAAAATAGGGTGTGCCAGTAATACTATCTCTATTGTGACGTCCCCTGTACCCATCATCCCTCAAACGTGTGGGTTCCTCAGATGTTTGTTTTCCACCATCGTGAGCGGTCGCTAAATACAAGCAGAGTCCATTTCGGCATATACCGTTGAAATTTATTAAGTTATTGTGTCTTCCTGTCCCTTTGCCGACAGTGATTCGACGCGGTAAAGATCGAAGAAGATTCTTAAGCTGACCGTCGGACGAAGACTTAGACAACACCACCCGGCCTTGGAAGGCCCTTTCGGCCTTACAGTAGGGAGAGTGCAGGGGGGGGTAGTGGGTGGACATAAACATGTATATTCCCACCTTTTACCATAGTCGCCCAGCTGCCTACATACATTATGGAGCATACTCCTTTTAAGTTCTGCCCCTCTTGTAATGCGAAGTTCATGTGGGTCGACAAGCATTTGGTCTGTAACCTCTGCTTAAATAGAGACCACGACGAGGTACATTGTCGGGTGTGTAAACTACTCCGACCGAAAACCCTCGGACAGGCGAACAAAACGTTGGGCCCATCACGCCATGCAGGCCGAAGCCTCCATAGACGTCGAAGAGGCATCCAACAACTGCAGCAACGCTGTCCCTTCGGCCGGCGAGGGTGACGGGGAACACCCATCGTACCTCATTGCCAGCCCCCGACCCTAGTAGACAGGCCAGCGGTCCTGTTATGGGGAAGACACCCGGCGGCAAGGGCACCACACTCCCCCACAAACACACCCCACGGCGATGCGATTAAGGTCGCACAACGAGAGTCAACGGTGAAGGGCAGATAATCTGCTACTTTGTCCTCTGGGGCGCTCCGAGCGACTGCCGCATGACAAGCCCGTCAAAAGCAAAGTCACCCGACTCTATACTCCCCCACCAGGCCATACGATGGCGAAAGACGCCGCGCAAGCCATCCCAGCGGTCGAAGTTTGCCCTACATCCGGGGGCAAGTCCAGGGGGTCCTCCTTAACCACCTCTTCGACCCTGAGCTCCAAAAAATCAACTTTTAAGAGCAGGAACCATAAGGAGAGACAGATCAGTTCCTCTAGAGAAAGGGACTCATTTAACAAGGAGAAGATTAAAAAAACTTCTGGCCAACATAAACGTATGCCCTTTCAGGATACTCAGGAGTCTGAAGAGACATCAGCCTGGCCCTATAAATCTTGAGGAAGAAGAGGAGCATACCCCCTCTACCCCCACAGGGGTAATACCCAGTTTGGCCAAATGGTCTGCAGACGACATTGACACTGTCATGACTTGCCTAGCAAATTTGTTAATGAACAGCCTCAAATTTTGCAGAACTTAAACACCACGCCTGCCACTACACAGGCGTCTAGTTCCAACATAACACCTACAGCCTCTGTTACAGGCATCGGGTGTACCCCATAAAGAGCTCTCTCCACCATAGAATTGGCGGTTGAACCACCACACAAGACTCCTCGTGTCTCCTGTGATCTTTATGATCAGGATGTAGGGGATGAGGAATACTTGGAGGAGAGTGAACCCCCTTATAGGGACTTTAAGGGTTACGACGACGGGGAAGAGGACGACCAAGACCAGGAAGAGTCTGTAGTTTTTGCAATGGACACTACTCTCCCGCAAGAGCCTGTCTTACTGGACTCCCATGTTGATAACAGCCGCTATTTAATGATCTACTAATAAGGGCAGCATAGCATTTCGGCATTGAAACACAAGACGTCCAACAGGACAAATATTTTGCTGAAAATGTTAGCCGATAAAAAACCGGCAACCCAGTTCATCCCCCTGCTCAAATCGGTCCGAAGAAGGATCCAACCTTCCCTAGAATAACCTAACAATGTTGGTTTTATTATTTATAATGCGCATCATACCCGGGGGTAACAGGACGCAGCAGTTACAAGTATATGCGAGGCTTAGTTACAACAGAGGGGTATAAGATCTACATACAAGTCATTAATTACAAGAAAGTAGGTATAGATGGTAATTATATACAAGCATAGGATACAAGTATGAAAATGTGCAAATACCAGGGCAGTAAACCCTAGGATCGAAAAGCTTTTCAGACCTGCACCTTCCAACCCCCTATATATAAGGGGACATCATCGACCTGACTCTCTGGTCGTTACCACCACCCGCAAAGGAGCTGGTACCCCCTTGTCCTCCTCCGAAGCCCCTCCGGACAAGGAGAGCAAAAAATGATATGCCATGGGCAGGAAGATAGCGTCCACTGCAGACAACCAGGCACATATAGCAAACAACTCCACCTTGCTATCCAGCTATGACTGCACTAAGTGGGATGAGCTAAAGGCACTAGCAGAGTCTGCGCCAGATCCACTGAAAGCAAAACTTTCCCTTCGAAGGGATTGTGTCCTCCGACGTATTCCTTATCTTGATTACTTCCAGCTTGCTGGCCTCGGAAATTTTTTTTCAGTAGAGGGCGCTGCACGACGACGTCCCTCAACAGCCTGCGTATCGGCGCCAACGCCATCGTGTGTATAAATAGACCTGCGCAGCGTCCGTTGCTCAGTTCCGTTTTTCCGCGCTTTGTGGGTCTCAATCGTGTTGCTCAGTTCTTTATTCAAGTATATTCTTATTATTCTTCAAAGATATCTTCTTCATTCGATGGCTTCCTCTTCCGAACCGTCGACCCCACGGTCCGGCTTCAAAAAGTGTTGCGATTGTGGGAAGAAAATGTCGTTGACGGATCCTCACAGGATCATTTTGTGGTGCCTGGGATCGGAGCATCACTGTTCGGAATGCGAGGACTATGTCCATGACGGCGAAAGCCTTGAAGGAGCGTAAGGGGAAGCTAGAAAGAGGTAAGGCTCTTAAAACTTCTACTTCTTTGAAAGTTTCCTCGGCAGAGTCGAGACATTCGTCTCCTCGCTGTCACAGGAAACATTCCCGCTCAAGGTCTCGAAGCGGTTCCCATCAGTCTTCGAGATCTAAACACTCAAAAGAGGAGTCGTAGATCTCCCTCTTAGTCTTCCACTTCCCCGGAAAGGGTCACCTGCCCCGAAACACAGCTCTCCAGCTAAGTGGGAGGAATTCCACAAAAAAATGTTTACCGTTTTCGAGAAAGCGGCCTCGACCCCATCAGACGGCTAAAGGTGATACCCTGGGTGAAAGACCCGAAAAATCGAAACGCTGTGAGTCGTTGCACCCGGCTAAAGAAACTGGCCGAGAGCGTCATGAACCCTCGAGCAAAGGCAGTAAGACCGCGTCATCAACGCCGTCGTCGAAGGTTCCTTCGACTCATAAATATGCATCAACGCCTTTATCGAAGGGCCCGTCGACACACAAATAGGTCTAATCAACACCGATAAAGGACGGACCTTCTGCTGTTACTACATCTGTCAGGAGACGTACCGAGGGCTTCGACCATTACCTCGAGGATGTCGTCGATAACCTTGACGACTCTGAGTAGGATCCCGATCCTCTCGAGTTCTTTGAGGCCTCTTCATACTTTTTCGACGCCTTTTTCTGTTTCATCGAAGCCTTTGACTTCTGCGTCGACAACTTTGATGTTTTCTGAACCGGTGGCTACAAGTTTGGCCCCATCTGCTTTAGAAATGGGTTTTAAACCATACCCAAGGTCAGATTATTTCAGATCTTTGTCCTCTATATATGAGGAATGGGAGGATTCTGACCATGAAAGACCCTTTGGGTTACAGAGGACCACTACACCTATTCCAGAGGAATTTATCTCTGAAGAGAATAGATTGAAGGACCTTCAAGACTCTTTGCATGAGGAAAGTGGTTTAGATACTACTTCAGTAGTAGAATTCGCTAAACCAGACCCAGGGGAACATGCTGAGACCCCTTATAGGGGCTTAATGGCCAGAATAATAGTTCATGCGGTGGTCTACACCTTCACCTTCTTTTCAACAGCATGATCTTACAGACATTTTACTTAAAGGCCCACAGGAAGATCCTGTGGTTCCCTTTCATACTGCATTGCAGAGAAAAATATCTGTCAACTGAGAAACCACTGAGGTTATCCCGGCAGTTAACAAAAAACGATCTGCCAAATATAGGGTATCTACTTCTGACCCTGAATATTTGAGCAAACACCCAACCCCAGAGTTTGGTTGTACAAGCAGCAACTTCATTGAACAGTAGATCTGCATACCCTACTATCCCACAAGACAGGGATGATAAAAGGTTTGACGCTATGTCAAAAAAGGTGTTCTTGGCATGTAGCATGGCGCTTTAATTAATGCTACTTGCACGCTCGCAAGATTCAGCCATACACTTTGGGAGTGTGCTTAATCTGCGGCTGTCTGTCTCCCAGAAGGAGAGGAAAGGGAAGCATTTCTGAACATCATTAAAGATGGTAAAGATGCAATGTGAGAGTCCCTTCAAACTGGCATTGATTCTGCTGACAGTATCGGCAGGGCCATGGCGGCAAGTACTACAATCCGCAGATTTGCGCGGTTGCGAAAGTCTGGTTTTGCTCCAGATGTACAGGCCAGACTTTTGAATATGCCCTTTGACTGCACTTCTTTGTTTGGTAAGAAGTCTGACAGTCTAGAGAAGTTACAAACATCCAAGGCAGCAGCGAAATCTCTTGGAGCTGCAATCCGTGAAACTCCGTATCGCCCCTCAGAAACCTCTTGGAGAGGTAGGTCCTTTCACTTTTATTCCGCATTTGGAAAAGGCAGAGGACGGCCGGTTCAAAGGGGCCAAAAACGATTCACCCGCGGTGGACGGGTTAAAAGTACAAAAGCCGCAGCAGCAGCAGGTTCCTCCTTGCCCTCGGCACCTGCATCAGCCGCCTCTAAATCATTATGAGGACTCTACTCACAAGACACCAGTAGGGGACAGGCTAACTCAACATCTGACGGAATGGCAGGCTATTACGTCAGATGCTTGGGCATTGGAGACAGTTGCCCAACGTTACTGCCTGCCTTTTCTACGCACGCCTCAGTCATCCACCGGGGAACAACTCTTTGAAGTTTCCAGATCCGCTCCTTTCGCAGGAGATTCTACAGAGAGGAACAAGGGTTGGTATTCCCCCTATTTTCTAGTACCGAAGGACGGAGGACTGAGACCCATCTTGGATTTAAGAGAATTGAACAAATTCCTCAGGATGGACCAGTTCAAGATGGTGACTCTCTCTCGGATCCTTCAGGCCCTCCAGGTTCAGGACTGGCTGGTATCTCTAGACCTTCAGGATGCTTAGTTCCATGTGCCAATCCATCCCAAACACAGGAAATACCTGAGGTTCGCAATTGGCAACTCTCACTATCAATTTCGAGTTCTGCCATTTGGGCTGACCTGCGCCACGAGGCTCTTTACCAAGCTAATGTCGGTAGTGGCTGCAAGTCTAAGGAGGGAAGGGATTCACGTCTACCCCTACCTGGACGATTGGTTGATCAGCGCAGTATCTCCGGAACAAGCTCAGATCCAGCTAGATTATGTCTGCCACTTCCTTCACAAGCTGGGCTTCTCCGTCAAGTTAAAGAAGTCTCGGATGATACCATCACAGAGACTCCAGTTCATTGGAGCAGTCCTGGACACTTCCCTGGGAAAAGCCTCGCCACCAGAGGTGAGGGCTCAAGATATTCTACAAGATGGTCACCAAGTTTCAAAATGCCCAACGTCTACCAGCCTTTGACTTTTTGAGGTTGCTAGGCCTCATGGCATCCTGCATCTTCCTAGTGCCAGAGGCTCGCCTGAGAATGAGATCCCTCCAGTGGGCACTAAGAATCCAGTGGTCGCAATTCTCAGGAAGAATGTCAGATCTCCTATAAGTCCCGGACAGAGTAGCTCGAGACCTTCAGTGGTGGGCCTGTCGGGAGAACATTTTGAAAGAACTGTTTTGGCAACCATGGCCGGACTTAACGGTAGTCATAAATGCCTCACTCAAGGGGTGGGGAGCCCATGCCAACGACTTGACCGTCAGCGGTCGTTGGTCTCCATCAGAGTCCAGACTACATATCAACCTGTTGGAGCTGAGAGCTATCAGACTAGCGCTGAAGGCTTTTCTGCCTTCTGTACAAGGGAAAAATGTCCTAATAATGACTGACAACACAGTGGCCATGCACTACCTCAACAAAAGAGAGGGCGTAGGATCCTGCCACTGTGCAGAGAGGCGATGCAGCTCTGGTTTTGGGCAATTCAAGAAGGAATCTCTCTATGGCAGTTCACTTAGCCGGAAAGAAGGACTTGACAGCGGACACTCTGAGCAGGCAGAGCACAGTCTCCCATGAGTGGGAGATAGCTCAGAAAGTCCTTCAAGAGATCTTCACCCTTTGGGGAACCCCGCAAGTGGATCTGTTCACCACCACTATCAACAGGAAGTGCGATCACTTTTGTTCAAGGGCATTTCCCCCGAGAGGAGCTCTAGGGGACGCGTTCGTAGTGGACTGGGAGTTTCCACTTCTGTATGCGTTTCCTCCAGTCCCTGTCATTCTTCAGATAATCAGGAGATTGAGAAGATTCCGGAAGACACCGATCCTAATTGCCTAGACTGGGCCAGGAGAACGTGGTACCCGGACCTTCTGGACATGTCCATCTGCCCTCCGATTCGTCTTCCACACAGGGAGGATCTTCTCTCGCAGAAGGGAGGTCAGGTTCTCAATCCAGACATCAGAACCCTCAACCTTCACGCTTGGTTTCTGAAAGGTTGAGATATAAGGATTGGGACCCCCCAGATGATGATATGGAGGTGTTGCTTTCGGCTAGAAGGCCAGCAACAAAGACTTTATACCGCTGCCGTTGGAACAAGTTTTGCAGCTGGTGTAGAGAAAAGAATATCGAACCCTTTTCATGTGGTACACCAATAGTATCTTTTTTGCTCTATTTGGCGAATTCAGGTCTTCAAGTTGGTACGATCAAGGGCTACCTCGCAGCGCTGTCGATCTTCAAGCGCACTGCGGAGGAGCCATCCTATTTCAAATTACCCCTAGTAATCCATTTCTGAAGGGGTTGACTAATGTCTATCCACCAAAGCCGTTCCAAGTTCCCTTGTGTGACTTAAATCTAGTCTTAAATTTCCTGATGGGTACTCCCTTCGAACCACTCCATTCTTGTTCATTAAGATTTCTCACCCTTAACGGCCTTACTAGTGGCTTTGACATCTGCCAGAAGAGTGAGCGAATTACAAGCTCTATCTTGCAAACTTCATCATATAATTTTTCACAAAGACAAAGTTGTCCTACAAGTGAAGCCTAATTTCCTCCCAAAGGTAGTCTCTGAATTCCACATCACTCAGAAGAAGACCTTGCCTTCATTCTATCCTCCTCCCCATCCTGGGAAAGAGGAAGAGAGGCTACATAGGCCGGATCCAAGGCGATCCTTGAGTTTTTATATCAGAAAACTTGCTAGGATTGGGCAAGCAGACCAACTGTTTATAGGTTATGCAGGACATAAATTAGGATTGCCAATCACAAAACGGACCATTTCCGGATGGATTATTTAAGCCATTCTAGAATGCTACAAATTGGCAGGGAAAGAGCCCCCTCAACACCTTAGGGCTCATTCAACCAGAGGTATCGCAGCCTCTTCGGCCCTCCAAAGAGGGGTACCGATTCGAGACATATGTGCGGCTGCCACACGGTCGTCCGCACATACCTTTACAAAATTCTACAATCTGGATTCCTCGTCTAGCCAGGAGACAAGATTTGTCAAAGCTGTGTTACACTCTGTTTATTCTTAAAGGGAAATATTTCAATTTTACTCCCACCTCAGTTTACACACCACTGCTATGGGAGTCGATCAAGATAAGGAATACGTCGGAGGACACAATCCCTTAGAAGAACAAATTACTTCTTACCTTGTAACGTTCTTTCGATGGGATGATGTCCCGACGTATTCCTTATCGCCCCTCCCATCCATCACCTCAGCAAAACTTCCCTTGTAGTTGCAGCTTACGCTCCGTCAGGGTCATTAACCAATTCATGCACAGCTACTCTTAAGTTTCAAAACGGAACTGAGCAACGGACGCTGCGTGAGTCTATTTATACACGTCGGCGCCGATACGGACGCTGTCGAGGGACCACCAACTCGAGGGATGTCGATGTGCAGCGCCCTCTACTGAAATTTTTTTTTTCGAGGCCAGCAAGCTGGAAGTAATCTATCAAGATAAGGAATACATCGGAGGAACATCCCATCGAAAGAACGTTACAAGGTAAGAAGTAACTTGTTCTTCTGGCTGCTGAAGGCAGAGCTACAGCAGGCGTCCTATTAAAGAATAACTTCGACACAGCTGACAACGCGGGACACGTTATTGCAGAAGCCACCATTTTAAAACGACATGCCTGTCTTAGACAATCAGGGTTTAAACTAGAGACTCAAGCTAACTTACTAAATATGCCAGTGGAGCAAAACTTATTTTTTGGGAAGGCAGTTGTAGACGCCCTCGAGTCTGCCAAGGATGAATGAGACCCTCAAATCACTTGGTCAACTGACTAATAGACAACCACAAAGAGGTGGTAGTAATTTTCAACGCTTTCGGGGGCAAAGCGCGCAAAGAGGAACATGATACAACCAAAACCTAGGTTCCTCTTGGAATACAGATCAACAAGCCACCCAGGGCCCAGGGGTCGGCGCAGGGCCCACGGAAGAGGGAGAGGTCCCCCACCAGAGCTGGAGGGACACCCTCTAAGCAATGACGCCCCGCTACGGGTCCCCTCCCATTCCTCCCCAGTCGGGGGACGAATCTAGTTTTACACCCATGCATGGGAGGCTCCAACATCGGACAAATGGGTGTTATCAACAGTGAATGGGGGTTATTGTATAGAGCTTCAAGGAAGACTGTCGAACCTCCCCCCACGCTAAAAGAAACCATCACAGGAAGAACTTATCCTCTTAGAAGAGGTGAAAGCTCTACTCCTCAAGTTCGCCATTGAGCTTGTGCCACACAAGGAGATAAACCAGGGTATTTATTCAACGTACTTCCTTGTTCCAAAGAAAGATCTGACTTACGCCCGGACCTGCGCCCTGCAAACAAATTTGTAAAACCACCAAAATTTCACCAGACAATGGTAATCCCTCTATTAAAAAGGGAGATTACATGGCAACATTGTACATGAAAGATGCCTATTTTCATATCTCAATGTTCCCAGCGCACAGAAGATTCTTGCGATTCAAAATAGCAGACCAGCACTATCAGTTCAAGGTACTGCCCTTCGGTATAGCCTCGGCTCCAAGGGTGTTCACCAAAGTACTGGCGGTGGTGGCAGCGCACCTACACAGGGAGTCAATCCCAGTGTACCCTTACCTGGATGACTGGCTGATCACGGGAGAAAACTACCAGCTTTGCAAGACAAATGCACAAAGGACAATAGACCTTCTCTTCCAATTGGGCTTCTCCATAAACGAGAAAGTAAAGTCTAATACCAAACGCATCAAAACAGTTCTTAGGAGCTGTATTAGATACAGGGACAGACTTAGCCTACCCATCCATGGAAAGAGAGCATGAGTATGAGTGGAGACTACACACAGACGTCGTAGACCACATTGTGTCTCTTTGGGGTTACCCCTCTCTAGACTTCTTCGCTACAAGAGATAACAAGCAATGCCCAGACTTCGCGTCCAGGTTTCCTCAGCCACACTCCAAGGAGAATGCCCTATGGAAATACTGGTCAGGGATATTTGCTTACGCTTCCCCGCTCCCCCCCCCCCCCCGAATCCATTAATCAGGATAGTGAACAAAATACACAGGGAACAAATGACTCGTCCTAATTGCTCCTATGTGGGCGAGACAACCGTGGTATCCATGTTTGCGCAAGCTGGCGATGTGCGATTCCCATCAAGCTCCAGTACCAGGTCAACCTGTTGAATCAACACGGGGGTGTAACGTTACACCCACAACCTCACTCTTTGAACTTGGCAGCATGGCTCCTGAAGTCCTAGAGTTCGGACACCTTAAGCTTCCACAGCGGTGCATGGACATCCTAAAGGAAGCACTGAAACCAAACACTAGGCACTGCTATTTCAACAAATGGAAAAGATTTGTCATTTGGTGCCAATCTAAACAGATCCACCCCATAGAGTGTATGCCTTCACATATTCTTTCTTGCATGCTCCACCTGTTGGATTCAGGGTTGGTCTTTAATTCTCTTAAAGTCCACCTAGCGGCTTTATCAGCATACACCACATCTAGAAGTAAAATCTCATGGTGGAAAGTGCCAGTCATCAAAGCTTTCATGGAGGGAGTGAAAAGAATACATCCTCCAGTCTCTAACTCCCCGTCTGGTTGGGATTTAAACATAGTGCTAGCAAAACCCATGGGACACCCCCCCACTCCCCTTCGAGCCTTTGCAACAGGCTACCCTTAGACATTACATATAAAACTGCCTTCTTAGTGGCAATCGCTTCCATAAGAAGAGTCGGCGAGATCCAAGCCTCCTCAGTGCAAGACCCCTTCTTTGTCATACATAAGGACAAATTGGTTTTACGGACTCGCCCTAGGTTTTCACCTAAATTTATTTGTAAGTTTCACGTAAACCAGTCTATTGAGCTCCCAGCCTTCTTTCAAAGGCCCACTAGCTCAGCTCAAACACCACACACTAGATGTAAGGAGAGCAGTTCTTTATTACGTAGATCAGACCAAACTGCTTAGGAAGACAGATCAACTGTTTGTCTCCATGGCTACAGGCAAACAAGGAGAGTGCGTTTCAAAGAGCAATCTCCAGATGGATAGTCAAATGTATGCAGTTATGCTATTCATTATCACAAAATACACTGCCTTTTACACCTAGAGCCCACTCCACAAGGGGTACTGGGGCTACGTTAGACTTTCTTGCAAACGTACCATTAGACAACATTTGCAAAGCAGCTACATGGAGCTCAGTTCACACCTTCACTCAGCACTACTGCATTGACGCACATTCCAAGACAGGAACACAGGTGGCACAAGCATTTGCCGCTACTCCTTCTCACAACCCACCACCTTCTCATAAAACTGCTCGCTAATCTATGCATAGCATGTGATCTAAGCAGATTACACAAGCACCAGAAGAAATACATTACTCGCTGTAATCGTATTTCTGGTGCTTGTATCTGCTTAGATTCATAAGCGCCCACCCTTCTTCCCCTGAGAGAAGGTGCATAGATGCTTACTTGAGCTTTCCATGTATGTATGTATCTGTTTAGCAACTCTGTACTCGCACTACTCCTCATGCTACCTCATATCAGAAAAAGAACAATCTGAGGAACCCACATGCGTGAGGGATTATGGGTACAGGGGACGTCACAATAGGGATAGTATTACTGGCACACCCTATTTCGACACCCATTTTCGAGTTTTGAAAAACTAATACTCCGCAGCTTCCACTAGATGTCGGCCTATGCATAGCATGTGAATATAAGCGGATACAAGCACCAGAATACGATTACGGTGAGTAATGTATTCCATATTACTCCTACGTCCCCTCACCTTTCCTCAATACTTGTGGGACATTCCGTCCTTCGGGACAGGACCAGAGCACTTTTGTCAAAAAGCATTAAAAAAATTGAAAATTTTCGCTCAAGGGCATCCTGCGTCGATCCGTTGACCCTCAAGGGCCTCTGTCGAGGGTCTATGTCATCGGATGTTGTATATAGGACGCACGGCGCCCGTAGCCTCAGTTCCGTTTTTTACGCAAACTTGTTTGCTTCCGAATCTTGGTGAGCTTGATTCTTTCTTTGTGTATGATCTCTTCATCTTCTGCTGCCCCGAAATCTGGCTTTAAAAAATGTCGGGACTGCGGTTCGAAAATGTCCATCACGGACCCGCACGATATCTGCCTCTGGTACCTCGGCGAAAGCCATGCCACCGACGACTGCGAGGATTGCCAGTCCCTGACGTTTAAGGCCTTGTGGGAACGTAAGGGGAAATTGAAGGTCGGGTGTCTAAGCCCCATAAATCGAAGTCCGCTGGGCTTTTGACCGATGACTCGAGGGGTGACTCTCCGTGTCGGCGAAAATCCAGGGGGTCCCGGTCTAGGAGTGGTTCCCGCCATTCCTCTGCCTCGTCGAGGCATTCTAGGAAGCGCCGTCACTGGTTGCCTTCCTCGTCGGAGGAGGACTCCGACAGACGGTCGATTTGTCCCACCAAGTCTTCGTCACCGGCCGAATGGGATGCATTCCGCCAGCAGATGTTAGCAATTTTCGAGTCGCAAGGCACAGTTCCAGCCGCACCTTTTGGAAGGAGCCGACTGGAAACGGGCTAGGTCCACCACTCACACACCTTTTGGGCTCGGGCGGTCGGCGCGAGGATCGGGAGCCTTTGAGGTCCCGTTCGGCCAAGGGACATCATCATAACCGTGCCAGATCTAGGTCCCGGTCCTCGACGCCATCGAGACCGTCGGAACCTGTGACTCCTTCCAAGAAGGCGTCTATGCCATCGGCGCAGTGTCCATCGAGGGACACTCTCGGGGCTCCGTCCTCGAAGTAGTCTATTTCGATTCAGTCGGCGCCCTCGACACCATTTGTGGAGGATTTGACGGAGGAGCCCTTAAGGGCTGTGGAACCTCCGCGGAAGGCTACCAGCAAGTTTGAGGCCCGTTTTTGAGCTCTATTCTGTTCCTCCTCCTAGATTGGAGTTTTTCCAACCTTTGCAGTATATTCGAGGTTGAGGAACTGTCTGATGAGGAGATGGCCTTGCCTGTGCCTCCTGATGTCCCTGATGACCTTTTGTCTAGGCATAGTCAGATGGAGGAACTCTCAGTCATAGCATGACGCTAGTGGCCTTGACACCTCTCCGGAGGTGGAGTTTGGCTGACCTGAGCCTGGGGCGCAAGCGGATTCCTCCCATCGCCGTCTCCTGTCTGCTCCACCTGTTGATTTTGCTCAGGATCATTTGACGGACATCCTGGATCAAGGTCCGCTCACTGACCCGGTGTTGCCGTTTCACATGGCTTTGCAAAAGAGGGTGGTGGCGGCTTGGACTGCTCCGGAGAGTCTACTGGCAGTTAGTAAGTCACTTCCAAAGAAATGCCGCCCATCCATTAGTGACCCCTGCTACTTATCGGTACACCCTACTCCGGAGAGTTTGGTGGTGCAGGCGGCTACAGCCGCCTCGAAGCAGGCTGCGTACCCTACCATCCCATCCCTCCTGAAAGGGACGATAAGCGCTTTGATGGTTGGGCGAAGAAGGTATTTTCGGCTGGGGGTATGGCGTTAGTCAACCAACTCCACTTGTGCCTTAGCAAGCTTTACACACAATCTGTGGAACTGTGTGTCTTTGGCGGCTGAGCATATTCCCGAAAGGGATGGTTTTCTAGCCCTCGTGCAAGACCGCAAGGATGCCATGTGTGAATCACTTCAGTGGGGTTTCGACGCGCAGACTGTCAGCTTTTCCATGGCTGGGAGCAACGTGATATGCAGGTTTGCGTGGTTCTGGGAGTCGGGTTTGCTCCTGATGTACAATCCAGTCTTCTGAGCATGCCCTTTGATTGGGTTCATCTGTTTGGCAGCAAGGCTGACGAGAGCCTTGAGAGGTTGCAGACCTCCAAAGCTGTAGTGAAGACTTTGATCGCTGCAGTACGTCAACCTCCGCCTTTTCGTCCTAGGGGACAGCAATGGAGGGGAGGTTCCTTTTGCTGCTACTCTTCCTTTGGTAGATCGCGAGGAGCTGCCAGTCAAAGGGGCCCCCGTAGGAGTACGCGAGGTGGAAAGCAAAGTACTCTGGGTGCCAAAGCCGATCTGGCAGTTGCCTCTTTGCTCTCAGGCACTGCCGCGTCTGCTCAGTCATGCTGCCATGTCCCATAGTTTGCCGGTTGGGGGCAGACTTGCACAGCATTTTGGAGAATGGCGGGCCATTACTTCAGATGTGTGGGTTCTGGAGATCATAGCCCACGGCTTCCCTCTTCCCTTCCGGCAGAGGCCTCGCGACAATCTACCGGGGAAGCTCTCTTTGAAGCGTCCAGATCCGCTTCTTTCACAAGAAATTCTATCCCTGCTGGAGAAAGGCGCCATAGAACTGGTGCCTGTAGTGGAGAGGAACAAGGGATGGTATTCCCCTTATTTTTTTATCCTGAAAAAGGTCTGGGGATTGAGACCCATCATGGACTTGTGTTGGTTGAACAAGCTCCTCAGGAAGGACAAGTTAAAGATGGTAACTCTTAAGTACTCCAGGCCCTTCAACTTCAGGATTGGTTGGTGCCTCTAGACCTCAAGGATGCTTACTTTCATGTGCCGCTTCATCCCAGGCACAGAAAGTACCTGAGGTTTGCGGTTGGCGACTCACACTTTCAGTTTCGGGTCCTGCCGTTAGGATTGACCTCCGCCCGAGGGTCTGGTGGTGGCAGCATCTCGGGAAAGGGGATTCACGTCTACCCTTACCTGGACGATTGGTTGATCAGGGCGCGCTCGCCCGAGCAAGCCCTGGATCATCTGTCCGTCACCTGCCACTCCCTTCACAAGCTGGGCTTCTCCCTTAATTTAAAGAAGTCACATTTGACACCTACCCAGTGGCTCCAATACATCGGAGCAGTGCTCGACACATCCCTGGGGTAGTGTTCGTCTCCCCAGGTGAGGGCTTATCACATTCTGCAGATGGTGGACAAGTTTCAACGTGCCCAGAGTCTCCCGGCGTTCGAATTCTTGAGGTTGCTTGACCTCATGGCATCCTGCATTTTCCTGGTGCCACAGGGCCATGCTGCGGATGAGATCCCTGCAGTGGTCTCTCAAGATGCAGTGGTCTAAGTTCTCCGGCAGGATGTCTGTTCCCGTACAGATTCCGACCTCCACCTCGATCGCCCAGGATCTTCTATGGTGGGCCGACGATGGCAATCTGATGAAGGGAGCACCATTTTGGCAACCATGGCCCGAGGTGACGATCGTGACGGACGCCTCCCTCACAGGTTGGGGCGCTCATGCCAACAAGTTGACAGCCAGTGGATGTTGGTCTCCGGAGTCCAGACGCCACATCAATCTGTTAGAGCTGAGGGCAGTCAGGCTAGCCCTGAAGGCTTGTCTGCCATCTATGCAGGGAAGAATGTCCTGATTATGACGGACAATACAGTGGGCATGCACTACCTCAAAAAATAAGGGGGGTGGGGGGGCAGGGTCACTCCCATTGTGCAGGGAGGCGATGAAGCTCTGGTTCTGGGCCATGCAGCAGGAAATTTCGATCTCGGCAGTTCATCTGGCCGGAGATGAAAACGCGGTGTCGGACCCTCTGAGCACGGTCTCTCGAGTGGGAGCTGGCTCAGGAAGTTTTGTTGGATATCTTCGCCCTTTGGGGAACCCCCACAAGTGGATCTCTTCGCCACCAGTGTCAACAGGAAGTGCAAGAGATTCTGCTCGCGGGAATTGCCCTAAGAGGAGCCTTGGGGGACATGTTCATAGTGTTGTGGTCCTTCCCACTGCTGTAAACGTTTCCTCCAGTCCCCATCATTCCGCAAGTGTTGCGGAGGTTAGAGGTTCGGTTCACGATTGCGCCGGCATGGGCCAGGAGAGCGTGAAACCCAGACCTTCTAGACATGTCCATCTACCCTCCACCCCATCTTCCCTACCGAGACGATCTGCTCTCACGGGAGGGGGGGGGGGGTCGGGTTCTCCTTCCAGAGGTGAAGTCTCTCATCCTTCATGCTTGGTATCTGAAAGGTTGAGGTATAAGGATTGGGACCGCCCCGAAGACGTGATGGAGGGGTTGCTTTCGCCCAGAAGGCCTGCAACGAAATCCCTGTACCGTTGCTGTTGGAGAAAGTTCTGTGACTGGTGCAGGGTACAGTATGTGGATCCTTTCCAATGTTCCATTCCTTTTGGTTTTGTCTTTTTTTACTTTCTTTAGCCCACAAGGGCCTGCAAGTGGGTACCCTTAAGGGTTACCTGGCGGCGCTGTCCATATTTAAGAGCTTGTCTGAGGAATGTTCTTTGAAGATTGCTTTTGAATTCCCAGTTTCTCAAAGGGCTAACAAATGTGTTTCCACCGTCGCCTTTCCAGGTGCCAGGATGGGATTTGAATTTGGTTTTAAAGTTCCTAATGGGAGTTCTGTTTGAGCCCTTACATGCTTGTCGGTTACGACTGTTGTCATTTAAAACTGTGTGTTTAGTTGTGGTTACTTCCGCACGCAGAGTGAGTTGCAGGCACTTTCCGCCAAGCCACCCTTTACTGTTTTCCCTAAGGACAGGGTTGTTCTGCGGGTGCGGCCTTTTATTCCGAAGGTTGTTTCAATTCCATTCGAGCCAGAAGGTGATTCTTCCGGTGTTTTATCCTCCTCCACATCCTGGTAAGGAAGGGGAGAGGCGCCATCAGTTGGATCCTAGGAGAGCTTTGAGTTTCTATCTCTCACGGATGTCCCGGGTCAGAGGGGACAATCAGCTCTTTGTTGGTTATGCTGGAAGGCCCTTGGGTCAGGCTGTTTCCAAGCAGACCTTTTCAAGATGGATCATTTTGACGATCTCGGAGTGTTACCGTTTGGCGGGAAAGGACCCTCCAGTAGGCTTACGGGCTCACTCTACTAGGGGTGTGGCTGACTCCACTGCTCTACAGAGGAGCGGTCCAATTCGGGAAGCAGCCACATGGGCCTCTGTCCATACCTTTTGTGAGACACTATTCCTTGGACTCATCCATGGGCAGGATTTGGCCTTTTGTAAGGCAGGCCTCTATTCAGCCATTTGATTGGGCATTCTAAAATGGTAAATTCTTTTCCCACCTCCATAAGTTGGTACTGCTTGGGGTCTGTCATAGATGTGGAATACGTCGGAGGATATCTGATAACGTTCTTTCGATGGGATGTTCCTCCGACGTATTCCACATCGCCCTGCCAGCCTGTCCCTCTGCTGAATTTCCTATGCGATTTCAGCTTGCGTCTCCGCAAGGCTTTCTGCAGTCATACTGGCAGGAGGTTGGTGCCACACGTTCTGGGAAGAAACTACAACTGAGGCTAGGGGTGCCGTGTGTCCTATATATAACATACAGTGATGGCGACCCTCGGCTAAGGCCCTCGAGGGATAACGGATCGACGCAGGACACCTCTGCCAAAAATGTTCCAAAGTAGCACAACTGTGGACATTGATTTATTGCTTATAAAACGCTACACACCCATAGGCCTCTGAGCGCTACACAAAACAAAAACCTAAAATAAGTACAACGGAACAATCCAGAATACCATCAGAAAAAGAATAAGTAAGAATACAAATTTGTAAATAGGCAGCATAGTGAAATCAAAAATGTGAGGTCCCGTTGGTAAGAGAACATTTCAGGTTTACAGATAATAACGAGGTCAGATAATAAGCTCAAGATTGTAGAGCCCATAAGAAGTTATTTACACAATGTCAGGTACATGGGCAGAGTGCTAAGTCCACATCCTACCACAATGCAGTCACTATTCCCTTGGGAACACCAATTGGCCAAGTTGATTCTGCGCAAGAATTTTAAATCTGAAGAGCGCACTACGCCTGACCCTGTTCGTGCACGTAGCCAGGCCCGGACTTTTGGAGTGCTTCTCTAGGTTCGTTTGTTGGTCTGGGGACATTGGAAATAACAAAGTTCCGAGTTTCCAACGCTAGGGCCTTCATGTCTTCATCCTCCACGGGTGGCATATTCATTTTCCTGAGGCAAACAGTCCTTGGGTCTGTCCTTCTAGGCTTCTGAGCCTCCCGATGACCAACCGACCATGCTGGCATAGGAACAGAAACAGGTTCTACCAAAGCCAAACTGTTTTTTGTGGTGGCTTATTCACTAAAGGAGGAGGGGAGGAGTCAGTCATTTTGGGGGGAACAAAGGTCAGCCCTAGGGCCAATATGCAACACCATCGTCAAGTCAACAGAGGTTGCAGCTTATTTATAAAGAAACTGAGTGTAGCAGGTTCCTGTAGACAGTAAGCTCACAGGTGGAGTTATTTGCTTCTGGCCAATCAGTTTGAGAGGAGCGTGACACCTTATCAGGCGACACCATCTTTAATGGATCATTGGTTGTGTGCTCATTTCTAAAGAAGAAAAATGCAGTTATTCAACTCTGTGAGAGATTCTTTCCAAAGACTCCATTGTTCAAGAATACAATTCTTTTCAGTGCGCTTCGGTGAGAGAAAGGGAAAGAGTGGGGGCAATGCGGGGGTGAGGATATCACTACCCCTCCTCTCCTACCCCCCCCCCGTGAAGAGGGTGTCAGCGTGATAGTGGATAGACAATCCCTATTTGTTTCAATAATTGGGATAGACATTTGAGAGATGTTATTGGGAGTATTTTCACTGCAGAGCGTTACTGATGTCGCAGAAGTAGATGAACCAGAATTGTTAGCCGGCAAATTGGTACTGGCTGCTGTAGAGGCTAGGTATTTTTTATTTGTTGTACCCATAGTTGCTGGACTCGTGGGACACAGGTCAGACCAGCATCAAGAATTGTGCAGGACTTGTCAGGAAAACCCAAGGAGTCGGGCAATAGCTCGGGATGCCTAATACTGAGGCGCTGTCTCCTATGAGAACTATGAGCTAAAACTTCAGCCATTCGGTCTTTTTTAGGGACCGGCTGGGGAAACCAGAGAATCAGCTGCAGGGTTTGTTAAAGGCATCATAGGCAGCTACTGCCTTTTTAACCTTGCGTGAGGCACAGAGCGTCTAAAAGAAGAGAATAAGTAAGATGAGACCCCATTTAAAAAGAAGGTAATTGCTAATGAGCTGATAAGACACTGAGGGGTGTACCTGTGAGCCGTGAACAAGACGGCCGTAGCCTTGGGGGGGCCCCCAGTCTAATCTTTCCATTGGGTCCATAGGTCTGGGGGTGTAACGGAGGCACAGCAGTGCACAACAGGAGAGCAGTTCCAGTCCTCTTCCCGGAGGAGAAAAGCCTGGAGCAAAGCAGGGCTCGGAGCAACGCGCGTCGGCACACCAACAGGGAATACTAAGAGGAAAGGACCTAATCCAGCACAAGAATGCCGTCAAGCCGCACTGCCGTGAAACGGACAGCCGCTTCGACAGCTGTGTCATAGATGTGGAATACGTCGGAGGAGCATCCCATCGAAAGAAAGTTACCAGATATGGTAAGTAGCTTTTCTTTATTCCTGTTGTCCTCCTCTTCTGCTCCGGTTCTAAAGTCGCTTAGTCCTCCGTCTATGCCGGAGCGTCTGGGATTTGGGTCCTGTTCTTCATGCGAACGTCAGCTGCCTCGTACTGTCTCGCTTCCACCTGCTTCTGCTCCATTGGTCTATGCGGACCCGATTGGTGGTGGGCTTTCCTGGCAACCATCCTTGTTGCGTTTGTGTGGGTATGCCCCGTATAAGAGGCCTCTGTTTACCCCAGCGCCTAAACCTTCATCAGAGGATGCATTTTACGGGAAATTTGAGAGGCTCATGACCCCATGAAGGAGTATTTTAAGGGTCTTTTCAAGGGAATCTACCCTGAACCTCTGGCTTCACCTTCCACCCCAGCGGTTCCAGCAGCTTCTGCACTGGTACTACCTCTTCCTATTGGTCCACCTCCCGCTCTTCCTCCCCTACCTCAGCTGAAACCCATAGAGAAGACACCGGTAGAACGGGATAACACTTAAAAACATGTAACTGCCCAGCTGACTGCTCCCGAGTCGCTGGATGGCCCTCGAGCAGATCAGGATAGCAATTAGCGGCACTGCTGTCAGAGCATTCCATGACCGGGTCCTGGATATGATGGCTCCCCTCTACATTCCAGTACCTGAGGCCCCCGCTCTGCAGGAGGGGGTGCTTGCAGGAGTGTTCACCTTGTCACCACAAGAGCGCACCGGCCTGTTTCCCCAGAAGGACGTTTTGGCTGAGCCCCATAAAGTCTGGGATAGGCCCACACCGGGCTACGTATCAATAAGAGAATTGATGCCTGTTACAGGCTCCACACCTCTGAGGAGATGGCCTTTGTGTCTTGTCCGCTCCCTTCCTTGGCGGTGGTAGCTGCAGCCAAACTTCAGTCCAAGCCGGCCTCTGCGACCTCAACGGCTGCAGCTTCGATTCTGTCCAAGGAAGACAAGATTCTGGACTTCTTGGGCAAGAAAGTCTTTGCCAACTCAGCACTTCAACTTTGCCAAGCAAATACAGAGCTCATCCTGGCTGCAGCTAATATGAAGCTGTGGAAGGAGTTGGCCGATTTTTCCAGGAGTGTATTCCTGCGGGGTGTTGGCACAAGATCTGCTGGAAGCTGCGGCTCACCATGTAGAAACCTCAGCTCAAGGCGTTAGGGTGGAAATTGACACCTCCAGCCAGACATGGCTCCATGCAATGACGTTTTTTTCGAAGGAGGTGCAAGATAAAGTTCTGGACCTTCGCTTCGATGGCGAGGAATGGTTTAATTCTTCTACAGATGAGGAACTTGGAAAGACCAAGGCGAGCCCCCAAACCACCAAATCTTTGTTGGTCCTGGCGAAGGTCCCAGCTAAGGCCCCTTATACACAGAGGTTAGGTTCTCAGTCTCGATTCTTCTCTGGCTTCAGGAGGTTCCAGGACCGCTGGGTGTGCAGAACTGAACCTCCAGTTGGAGGCACCCATCAAACGGGGTCGGTTTTCCTCTCGCCGATCAGCCTCCATTCCAGGGGCAGGCAGTCTTCCTGCTGACAAATCTGCAAAATGGGCTGCACAAGGCTCCGGTGGGAGGATGAATCTAGTCTCATGTGGAGATGTGGCCGACCATCACTGAAGACTGGTGGGTTTTGTCCATCACTCGGGTGGCATTTCGCTTGCCCATCCCCCCTACCCCACTGTTCAATCCACCCTTACAACAGGTCGGGACACCCTTCCTCAGAGCCGAGGTTCAGAAGCTTCTAGACCTCAGGGCAGTCGAACCTGTTCCCCCTTGGGGAACAAGGGGAGGGCTTCTACTCTTGTCTTTTCACGGTGCCCAAACCAGGCTGGCCTGCGCACCATCCTCAACCTTTCCCAGTTCAACCTTTCTCTTCCCCAAGAGACATTCAAAATGATCACACCTTCACAAATCAAGTGCTCTTTGAAAGGGCGACCGGCTCAGTGTAGTGCACCTTCAGGACGCGTATATGCACATCCTGATATGGAGGCTGCTCCGGAAATATCTGCGGTTCCTCCTGTGAGGGGAGCATTTCCAGTTCTGTGTGCTCCCTTTGTTCTCAGCCTGGCGCTGCGTGTCTTTACGAAGATGACGTCGGTCCTCGCAGCTTTCCTTCGGCTTCTGGGTCTTCATGCATATCCGTATTTGGACTGGCTCCTCTACAGGCCTTGTCCACTGACTGCTTCGAGCAATTTCCAGTCTCCAACTCCTGTTCCATCTTGGGCTGTCGGTGAACTGGTGGAAATATTCCATGACTGTCTCCCAAGACCTGATTTTCCTGGGTTTCCGGTGGAACACAATTGACTCAAGGGTCTATTTGATGGCAGACAGGATTGCGGATTTATTCACCACGTGTTGGCTCTTCATCCAATCAAAGCACATGAGGGCTTGGTGGTTCCAGAGACTTTTGGGCCTCATGGCTTTGTGCATACTTGCTCTTCCTCTTGTGCGTCTCAAACTGAGTCGTACGCCAGGTTTTCGATCAATGGACACTGCAGGACAGGCAGTTTCATATAAATTATTTGGAACTCCTGGCTGTTTTTTCTGGCGCTGAAAGCTTTCCAACCGTCCATCACGAACAGGGTGCTCCGCATCTGCACGGAAAACTGTCTGTTTTATATCAACAAGCATGGTGCCACCTAATCACCACCTTTTGTGGACCTTGCCAGTCAGATTTGGGAATGGGCCATCCAGCACAGCATTTGGCTACTGAGGGTACACATTCTGGGTCAATTCAATGTGACTGAAGACTCACTCAGCCGACAAACAGCAGGCAACTACGAGTAAGAGATCCCATCCTCCCTCGTTCGCCAGTGGGGCACCCCAGAGATGGACCTCTTTGCGACTTCTACTAACAGGAAACTTCCCTTTTATGCATCCAGTAACAGTCTCGGAGCCTCCTCCTTAGGGGATGCTCCTGAAATTCTGTGGCACAACATTAAGGTCTATGCCTTCCCGCCTCTTCCACTGATTCCTCGGTCACTTTGCATGCTCAGGACTACATCGAATTGCACTCTCCTGTTCATAGCTCCTTGGTGGCCAACTAGATTCTGGCTCTCAGAACTTCAGCATCTGTCGATTTTACCCTCCGATCAGACTGCCGTTCATTCCCGACCTGCTTCACCATTGTGATCGGCAAATGTGGCACCACTCCCCACAATCCTTCAGCTTTGTGGCCTGATGCCTGAATTCAGCTGTTGCGTTCGGAGACCTGAAAGGGAAACTTGCTTCAAAGGCTATCTCCCGGTGGATTGTTTCCTGTATCTCAGAAGCGTATACCATTCAGGGCCTTCAACCTCAGAAGGGCATTCATGCCCCTCTTGAACGTGGCAAAGCAGCTGCTGTTGCCTTTCAAAAATGTTACCTGGGAAACCATTGCGAAAGCAGCTACGTGTGCTTCACATCAGCTTTTTGTAAGCATTACTGCTTGGACCTGGGCTCCAGGGCCGATGCTCAATCCTGCCAGGCTGTTCTTAAAAACCTTTTTTTAGTAGGGAAGTTCTATCCACCTGTATTACCTGTGAGGAGTACTTGGGAATCTCCCACAAGTATGGAGGAAATGGGACGGGACATTGGAGTATAGTTACCGTAGTGACTACTTTACTCCTAGTCCATAGTCCCCTTTCCTCCATACGCCCGCTGTCCCCTCTAATAAGTATCCTCTATTATTGCTTAAATGGTTGCAGACCCGGCGATGGACAAGGACTGAAGGGGCGATGCGCTGGGTGGAGCTCAGGAGGGTGAGGTTACGGCCATGTGCGGTACCCTGCATAAAAAAAGGACAGCATTTTTTATTTTTGATGCTTTTTGACAAAAGTACTCTGGTCCAGTCCCAAAGTACGGAATGTCCCACAAGTATGGTGGAAAGGGGACTATGGATTAGGAGTAAGGTAGTCACTACGGTGAGTAACTTTGTTAATATAGCACGCACAGCACCAGTTATCTTCAGTTCCGTTTTTCCTTGATAGCCAATGCTTAGAGAATTACAGCGCAGTTTGGTTTCCTCTGAAATTGCAACATTTCAAAATGGTCTTGTCCTTGGCTTCAACCCTGAAGAACGGGTTTCAAAAGTGCCAGGACTGCGATGCCAAGATGTCTTATCACAGATCCCCATTGGGTGTCTGTGGTGCATTGGTGTCGAGCACAGGCCAGTACATGACGGGTAAGGCATAATTGGAGGTTAGCTGCTGGTAGGCCCTCTACAAAATCCCCCTCAATGACACTGTCAAAAAGGCGCTCATCTGACGAATCGAGAGGTGAGGCTCCTCAGAGGAAAAGGTCCAAAAAACTCTCCCGTTCTGAAGGGGCCCCTAAGGGACCCTCGGATGTGGAAACAAGGCACAATCACCACACACAAACTCATACGTCAGACACGAGGTTGTATTCCCAAAATCTAGGGTTTATTGCAAAAAACAAATAGTCCCAGTTGGCCAAATGGTCCCACGCCCTGCGACGTGTGTCTAACAACCTCGGGGGATGCAAGAGGGCGAAAATTGTACATCAGTTACATATATACAAAATGAGCATCTCACAATCAGTAATGACACATTTTACACATTCGATGCCACCCCTAATTTATTCTCTTTGAAGTGGAGGTAATGATTGACAATTGTGACGAATGACATTTTAGATCACCATATTTAGTAACAGTTTGCAATCTCAAATTTACAGACACTATTCTTTATTTGCGAGAACACAGAGCTTCTGTTTTCATGGACAAGCTGCGCGTAGGGGGGCTGGCACATTCCAGGCCTTGCTAGCTCCTGGTTTCGATTCACGCTCTAGAGGTTAGGTTGCTCTCCGGGGCTCACAGCGCTCAGAGGGGGGCCGTAAAGAAGACCATAATTCAAACCCTTTAATATTAGTTTCGTGCATTGCTATTCTTTTAAGGAGACTCACTGGCATCCGTGTAATGATGAGAATGCATTGTGTTAAAATGCAGGTTCCAGGGTGTTTAAGATTTCTTCAGGTAAGTTTATTTCCAAGTTCTTAGTTACATATCCACATGAAGACATAAAGGACATAAGCTGTGACAACACCGGCTCCCATCACCCAGGGCCAGCCAGCTGTAACCGCCTCTACACAGAACACTCACTCAGAATATTCCATCATCCACACATAAACATTCCCCATGACCTCTCAAGCTACCTCACCTCAGACAGGCACAATACAACACACCTCCCTCCTTTAATAAACCATAAATGCACAGAACAAGTCACATACCAGAACAACACAAATACACCTTCCAAGATATACGCACACGTAACACTCAACTGGCAGACAGACACTTCCACGGCCAAACCCAACCATCAAAACATCACACCCTGACAAACTACATTCCGTGTACCAATAACAAAAATACTGTCATCCATCTGCCTGTTCCTGCCACAAACAAGCAACTGGGCTCTAACCCCAGGACCTGGCCAACCCTGAAACTGGGCTACTTCACCTACATTCCTGAAAAACCACAAGACTGCTACACCTCCTACCTCCTACCACCTGCCCCCGCCTACAACAAACGCGGGTGTCCAGGCTGCCACCCTGGAACCCGAGCAGGCCTCTAGACTGCCACTCTAGAGAACTGAGACCTCCAAGCCTCCAAAAAGACGATCACAACCTCACTCCAACAGGGATTCACAAAGTGGAAACATACAACATCACTGAGATCACAAACACCCATGGTCTTAATACCATACTCATTACACTAGACCAGGATGTACAAGCCTTCCAAACATATTGGGAGCGGTGGCCACACACTCCCAATGCCAACATCAATGACTGGTAAAAACTAAACTGTCTTATAGCAAGGAAAACATCCTAACCCAAAACAAGCTGTTGAACCCATGGACACATTGAAATCCACAATAAATACCACAAGTAACATAGAAAACAATTTACTCATCTCAAGACTTACCACACTCAAAACCGACGGGTCATTACCAGGCGTCCCCAGCTACCCCTTTACCACCAGCTACCTACATTCCAATTGATGAGAAGGATAAAAAAAAACCCTAGAGGAGGCGCTACCTCCCTCACAGAATAACCTCATCGCTGTTCAACCTTTACCGGAATCAGATAACCCCTATAACCAGCCCAATCCCCTCACATGAAATTAGAAACTCCTAACATCCTTAATTGAAAGAGTCGAGGCGCTACCTCACTCTAGAACAATCGCATGGGTGTTCAACTTTTTTACCACGACAGGTAACTACCCAAACCAATCCAAAACAATGTGAGGAACTATATACGCCACTGACATTACCCAAACAATTCAAACCATGCATTTCACACTGCAACACTTCCATGCTGAATGTGAGTCCACCCAATACCCAACACTCACTGACTCTCTCCAACCTATCTGAGTCAGATTCATCATAACATGCATTCCAAAATCATAGAATGCCGCAATCATATGCTGTAAACAATACATAAACCGTATTGAAAACATTTGCGTTGTGCACATTTGAATACAAAACCATGTTGCTCATAGTAAGTAAAATCCCCAAAACGAACACTTTTATGAACTAAAACGTCCGTAGCCATTTGTAGGCTCTTAAGCGAACCTGAGTCCATAGCCATTTACACAGGCTCTACTGACATGTGAAATATTGCTGAAAATCCTCAAAATGATTAAAGCTATCACACTCCTACACATAGCACCCATCTTACACTAACAGCAACGATTTATGCACATTAGTGTCCATGTGCCATGGTGCTTGGCACTAGAAACCTGCAATTCCTCAAAAGAATTATGCTAAATACCGTTCAATACAACATATTACCACACTATTATGTCACCGTTTCACTTACCCATTTACATAACAGAACAGCGCCGTTTAAGATGCATGTATATCTTCTATAAACACAAACTCATTTGCATCCTCGCAGTGCCCCCATTCTACAGATTCACATCGCACCAAGGCACTCACCATCCTGCACATGCAAAATGCTCTGTCAGTTTTAAATAGGTATATTAAAGTTTCAAACTACCACATTATGGCTGTTACTCTCTGCACAAGCCTATACCCCACCATACTGTCATGACCTAAAAATGTCACCTTTTTTGTTGGCCGCTACCTGTCGCCTCACTAACTGAGACGGAGTGGCATGCCAGCATCACAATCCGCCGAAAATGTCTTTTGCCAAGCAGAGACCACAGCATTTGGCACCTAAACAAACCATGTCTCCTGGATCCGATTCGTATCATAGGGTTCCCATGTTCTAAGCATTATTCATTCATGCCTTAATATAGCTGCACACATATTTTGCTTCCTTCCTTCTAAGACACATGTCTTGCCAAAACATCAGATTCCTTAAAGTACTTTCCCTTTTACATCCTCAGGGCAAACGGCACTTATAATACGAAGCTCTAACAATGGCACATTCCAAAGAACATTCTACGCTTCACCATCTTCCCCATGCTGCATGTGTGACATCCTCAGTCACTACTGCTCAGCAGGGCTATGCAGAGCTTCATAGGCCAACGGTCGTTCACTTCCCAGGAGACCTCACCACGAAAGGCTCATAAATCACCAGAGTTTCAGACAGCCAAAAACATGATGTGCATGATAAGCACAGTACGGTGCTGCCAGGCTCCCATAACTTCAAAGCCTTCAATTATCTTGTGAGAAGGACACCGTTTAAAACCACAGCTCCCCATTGCTAGGAGTGCACATGACATGGGAGTGACGTGTAGTCAGGCAAACAGTCCTCCTTGTTCATGTCAAATTCATATCCATTTCCCAAACTCTGAGCAGCGTCTTTTTTTTCTATTGCCATTCTAACTTAAAAAAAAACATAGAGTAGCATCACATTCCTCCCAGTGGGCTAGCTCTCATTACATCTCATGGAGGACCAGGGTACAGCGTTTGCTTTCCACATCAATTTCCCAGTATTGCCAGTATTATCTTTCACCTGCTGGTCCAGCGCCATCTCCAGCCCGCAGGGCAGAGCTCTGCCTCCTACTTAGGAGCTGCCCATCCAAAAAGGGGCCTCTTTCTTGGACTTCCCCTGAACCCTGGGACGCAGTCCTCCTTCCTGCTCCTGGAGTTGATCCCTCTGCAATGGGGCCCAATTCCTGTTCCTGCCCCAGCGCTCTGGGGAGCCATGTCAGGGCTTCTCCCTGAAGACTCCCTGGGGCCCAGCTTGCCCACTACTTATGTGCGCCGGTCCCACCAAAGATGGGGCTTTAATCCTCTGGCTCCCCCTGCACCCTGGGTGATGGGATTTAGTTTTTGGTGGCGGTGTTGTCCTTCTCCAGAAGCTTGTCCTTCCTGCACCCCCTGCAGCAGTGTCCTCAGTCCATCAGCTTGTGGCACGTAGGTTACCAAAGACCGACTCGTCGCCATTGTTAAAAGGCAGGTTCCAGGCTTAAGATTTCTTCAGGTAAGTTTATTTCCAAGTTCTTAGTTACATATCCACATGAAGACATAAAGGACATAAGCTGTGACAACACCGGCTCCCATCACCCAGGGCCAGCCAGCTGTAACCGCCTCTACACAGAACACTCGCTCAGAATATTCCATCATCCACACATACACATTCCACATGACATCTCAAGCTACCTCACCTCAGACAGGCACAATACAACACCTTGCTTCCCGCTTACAAGGATATGTGAAGGAGGGAAACGGGCTTTTCTGTCTGGCTCCTCGTGCAATGTTTCAACATGTCTTTAATAACCTTGGACCATTGAAGCAAAATATCTACAACAAAGCAGTTTTACATGAGGCAAAATTGGCCAAGTTAAAGAGAAACCTACAGAAAACAAAATACTGGTTACCTTAAAATGGCTGCACTCTAGTTAAACCAATAGGTACGTAATAAGTAATGAGCATATATTCTTAAACATTAAATGAGGCGGTTGGTCTTTGGCCAACCAATTATCCTGCATAAGCCTTCTGTTAGAGAGGGTTGTCTACTTTTCTAGACTGACAGTCCCAGGAGAGTTTGCACCGTTCCTTGTGAGGAAAAGGCACCATAGGTCTCCTTCCACTTCCTCTGATTCCTCGCCTGAGAGAAAAATAGCCTGCCCAAGTGTCGGCGAAACCTGCCGAATGGGGAGAGTTAAAGCAAGAAATGCTAGAAATATTTGAGAAGGTAGCTCTGACCCCTCCCCACCTCAAGAGAAAACGAGAAGCCATGCTCCTGTCGCGCCAACAAGGAAAGTGCAAAGGCCAAATCCTGCATGCCCTCAAACCCGGGAGACAAGCCTGAAACCCCTCAATATCCATCAAGCATGCAACTAGACAGACTGTCTAAGAATTTATTGACTCTGGATCGAGCCCCTCAAAGCCAAATATGCCATTTACGACAAAACCTTGGAATGCTTCCAAGGAGGTTGAGAAAACTTTCAAGGAAGGATTTTTTTTCAAACCTTTATCCTCCATTTTAGGCACATGAACCATCAGACGGAGAAACTCCTCCTACATAATAAAAGACCTCTTGTGAGAACCTTCAGTCGGCAAGTGGCATAGACACATCACCAGAGCATGAATTTGTCAGTCAAACTATGCCCGGCAGAGCATGCAGATGCTTCATACAGAGAACTTATGTCCAGGGTGATGGACTCTTTGGGATGGGGCAGGCCTGCTCCTCCATTTCAGAATGACCGTACAGATATTCTTGATAAACGTCCTCAGAAGGAGGGTGTACGACCATTTCATATTGCTATACAGAAAAGGGTTAAGACAAATTGTGAGATGCCGTAAATAAAAACCGTTTACGCCGCCCTCGAGGACCTCCTCCGACGGCTGACGTCTCTGGATGTTATAAGTAGGACGCACGACGCCCGCAGCCTCAGTTCCGTTTTTTCCGCGAACGTGTTCGCTTCGGGAATCTCAGCGCGCCTCGACTCTTTGGAGTTTCTGTTGCTTTCTCGGTTCTTCGAACCAGTTTCTGAAATATTTCTTTGTGAAGATGTCTACCTCGTCTTCCACACCGTGTCCGGGCTTTAAGAAGTGCGAGGACTGTGGGTCCAAGATGTCGGTCACGGACTCGCACAACGCCTGCCTCTGGTGCCTCGGGGAGGCCATGACACGGATGACTGTCGACTGCCAGTCGCTCACGTCGAAAGCCTTGCGGGAGCGCAAGAAGTTATCGGTAGGTAAGGTGTCCAAGCCCTGGAAGTCGATGTCTGCGGGGCTTTCGACGGATGACTCGAGGGGCGACTCTCCGCGTCGTCGTCGGAAGTCCAGTGGGTCTCGGTCCCAGAGTCGGTCTCGCCACTTCGAGCCACTCCCGGAAGTGTCGTCATCGGTCACCTTCCCCGTCCTCAACCGAGGACTCCGCCCGTCGGCGGGTCGCTTACCCCACCAAGCATGCGACACCGGAGGAATGGGCTTCCTTCGGGAAGAAAATGTTGGCGATTCTCGAATCGCAGGGCACTGGTTCGTCCGCACCTCCGAGTGGGGTCGGTCGTGATCAGCCGAGAGACGCCGCTCGCACGCCTTCGGGCGGTCGTCACGATTCGCGGGAAAGGTCCCGCTCGGACAAGGGAATCGTTCTCGGCATGCCCGGTCCAGGTACCGGTCCTCGACGCGCTCGAGACCGCGTGAACCTGTGATGTCTTCGTGGAAGACATCGACGCCTGTGGCGCCGAGGTCGTCTAACTCTTTCGAGACTTCGCCTCCGAGGAAGTCGTCGGCGCCCAGGATGTCGAGGGACACGCTCTGGGCTCAGCCCTCGAGGCCTGTGTCGACACCGTCGATGCTGTCGGCGCGTCGTCGTCGACGCCTATTCTCTAGACGCGGGTGGCGAATCATTCGATGCCCTCGCTGCCTTTCGGGGCTTTGTCGACGGGGGTACCCCGTGGCTCGGAGGAACCACCTAGAAAGGCTCTGGCCAAGATCAAGCATGGCTCTGGTTCCAGTTTTGTGCCTTCTTACCGTCATCTGGAATTCATTTCAGAGGTGGATGAGGGCTCTGATGATGGCATGGTGCCTGACGATATTCTCTGGCCATAGCCAGTTTGAGGACCTGAGGCAGTCCCTGCATGATGGTAGTGGGCTGGACACCTCTCCGGAGGTGGAGTTTTGTAGGCCTGAGCCTGGCACTCATGCCGATTCTTCGTACCGGCGCCTTATGTCACGGGCCACCGAGTACTTAGGATGGTCTGCTCCCCCAGGGGAGTTTGTTCAGGATGACCTTACGGATATCCTCGTCATTGGTCCACCAACTGAGCCGGTACTACCGTTTCATATGGCTCTACAGAGGAGAGCGGTGGCGGCTTGGACTGCTCCGGAGAGTCTCCCGGCAGTGAGCAAGTCTTTGCTGCAAAAATACCGCCCAGCCAATAGTGACCCCTGCTACTTGTCCAAGCACCCTACTCCAGAGAGTTTGGTGGTGCAGGCGGCTACAGCCCCGGCAAACCAGGCGTCATACCCTACCATCCCTTCTGATAGGGACGACGAGCGTTTTGACGGCTGGGCGAAGAAAGTGTTTTCTGCAGGGGGGTATGGCGCTTCAGGCGGCCAACTCCATTTGTGCCTTGTCTCGTTTCACGCACACTCTGTGGAACTGTTTCCTTGGTGGCTGAACATATTCCCGAAGGGGATGAACGAGATGGTTTCCTTGCCATGGTTCAGGATGGCAAGGATGCTGTGTGTGAGGCCGTTCACTCGGGTTTGGAATGGCAGATTGCATCAGCCGGTCCATGGCGGCGAGCACCGTGATACACAGGTTTGCGTGGTTGCCGAAGTCGGGGTTTGCTCCTGATGTGCAGGCCTGGCTCCTCAACATGCCCTTTGACGGGGAACATCTTTTTGGCCGCAAGTCTGACGAGAGCCTTGAGAGGTTGCAGACCTCAAAAGCTGCAGCGACGTCGTTGGCCGCTGCAGTTCGACAACCTCTGC
This sequence comes from Ambystoma mexicanum, assembly GCF_040938575.1. NCBI lineage: Eukaryota > Metazoa > Chordata > Amphibia > Caudata > Ambystomatidae > Ambystoma > Ambystoma mexicanum. The sequence continues at coordinate 739,106,589 of NC_090926.1, forward strand.
CTTTTGTCCTAGGGGACAGCAATGGAGGAGAGATTCCTTTCGTTATTACTCATCCTTTGGTAAAGCGAGAGGAGCTGCCAGTCAAAGGGGCCACCGTAGGAGTGCCAGAGGTGGAAAATAAGATACACGAGGTGCCAAGGCCGCTTGGGCTGTTGCCTCTTTGCCCCCAGGCAACGCCGCAGCCGCTTCAGCTCAGTCAAGAGGCCATGTCCCATGGTTCGCCGGTTGGGGGAAAGGCTGGCGCAGCATCTTGCAGAGTGGCGCGCCATTACTTCAGATGTGTGGGTTCTGGAGATCATAACCCACGGCTACTGGCTTCCTTTCCGGCAGAGGCCTCAAGACAATCCACCGGGGAATCTCTTTGAGGAGTCCGGATCCGCTCCTTGCGCAGGAAATGCAATACCTGCTGGAGAAAGGTGCCATAGAACTGGTGCCTGTAGCGGAGAGGAACAAGGGATGGTATTCCCCTTATTTTTTGATTTCCAAGCAAGACAGGGGATTGAGACCCATCATGGACTTGCGCAGTTTGAACAAACTCCTCAGGAAGGACAAGTTCAAGATGGTTACTCTTTCTCTCAAGTCCTCCAGGCCCTTCAACTTCAGGACTGCTTTCTGTGTCTCGACCTCAAGGACACTTATTTTCATGTGCTGATCCAACCGAAGCACAAGAAGTACCTGAGGTTTGCAGTTGGGGACTCGCACTTTCAGTTTCGGGTCCTGCCGTTCGGATTGACCTCCGCCCCAAGGGTCTTCACCAAGCTCATGGTATTGGTGGCAGCGCACCTCAGGAAAGGGGGGGATTCACATCTACCCCTTCCTAGACGATTGGTTGATCAGGGCGCGCTCTCCCGAGCAAGTCCTGGATCATCTGTCAGTCACCTGCCACTCCCTCCACAAGCTGGGCTTCTCCCTCAATTTACAGAAGTCCCATTAGACACCTACTCAGAGGCTCCAGTACATCGGAGCGGTGCTCGACATGTCCCTGGGGCAGTGTTTTCCTCCCCAGGTGAGGGCTCATCACATTCAGCAGATGGTGCACAAGTTTCAACTTGCCCCGACTCTCCTAGCGTTCGAGTTCTTGAGACTGCTCGGCCTCATGGCATCCTGCATTCTTCTGGTGCCAGAGGACAGGTTGCGGATGAGATCTTTGCAATGGGCACTCAAGCTCCAGTGGTCTCAGTCCTCCGGCAGGATGTAAAACCCTGTTCAGGTGCCGCCTTCGGTCGCCCAGGACCTTCTGTGGTGGGCCGACAAAGGCAATCTGATGAGGGTGGCTCCATTTTGGCTGCTCTGGCCAGTGGTGACTATCGTGACGGATGCATCGCTCACGGGATGGGGAGCACATGCCGATGGGTTGACAGTCAGCGGTCGTTGGTCTCCGTCGGAGTCCTGACTCCATTTCAATCTGTTGGAGCTGAGGGCCATCAGGCTAGCCCTGAAGGCTTTTCTGCCGACTGTGCGAGGAAAGAATTTCCTGATCCTGATAGACAACACGGTGGCCATGCACTACCTCAACAAAAAGGGGGTGAGGGGCAGGGTCACTTCCTCTGTGCAGGGAGGCGATGCAGCTCTGGTTCTGGGCAATCCAGCAGGAAGTTTCGATCTCAGCAGTTCATCTGGCAGGAGACGAAAACGAGACGGACGCTCTGAGCAGGCAGAGCGCGATCTCTCACGAGTGGGAGTTGGTTCAGGAGATTCTCCTGGAGATCTTCGCCCTTTGGGGGACCCCTCAAGTGGATCTCTTCGCCTCCAGTGTCAACCGGAAGTGCGAGCGGTTCTGCTCGCTGGAATTTGCTCCAAACGGAGCCTTAGGAGACGTGTTCGTGGTGGAGTGGTCATTCCCACTGCTGTACGCGTTTCCTCCAGTCCCCGTCATCTCGCAAGTACTGCGGAGGTTATGGAGGTTCGGTTCCCGGATGATCCTCATTGCTCCGGCGTGGGCCCGGAGGACGTGGTACCCGGACCTTCTCGACTTGTCCATCTGCCCTCCACATCGTCTTCCCTACCGAGTCAATCTGCTCTCACGGGAGGGGGTCAGGTTCTCCATCCAGAGGTCAGGTCCCTCAACCTTCACGCTTGGTTTCTGTAAGGTTAAGGTATAAGGATTGGGACCTCCCTGAAGACGTGATGGAGGTGTTGCTTTTGGCCAGAAGGCCCGCAACAAAGTCCCTCTATCGTTGCCGTTTGAGGAAGTTCTGCGACTGGTGCAGGGTTAAGAATGTGGATCCTTTTGCATGTGAAATTGCCATGGTTCTGTCTTTTTTGCTTTCTTTGGCCCACAGTGGCCTTCAAGTGGGTACCATTAAAGGTTACCTGGCGGCGCTGTCCATATTTAGGCGCTCGTCTGAAGTGTTCCTATTTTAAAATTCTTTTAATTTCTCAGTTTCTGAAAGGGCTCATGTGTTCCCTCCGTCACCTTTCCAGGTGCCCGGTTGGGATTTCAACCTTGTTCTCAAGTTTCTGATGGGTGCTCTGTTTGAGCCTTTGCATTCATGCCCTTTGAGACTGTTAACTCTGAAAACTGTATTTTTAGTTGTGGTCACTTCCGCTCGCAGAGTGAGTTACAGGCACTTTCAGTTAAGCCAGCCTTCACTGTGTTTCATAAGGACAGGGTTGTCCTTAGAGTTCGTCCTTCTTTTCTTCCGAAGGTGGTGTCGGAATTTCATTTAGGCCAGAAGGTTGTTCTTCCGGCATTTTATCCTCCTCCACATCCTGGTAAGGAAGAGGAGAGGCTCCATAGGCTTGATCCTAGGAGAGCGTTAAGCTTTTATATTTCACGCATGTCCCGGGTCAGAGTGGACGATCAGCTCTTTATTGGTTACGCTGGAAAGCGTTTTTGTGACAGGCTGTGACGAAACAGACTTTGTCTCGCTGGATTATTTTGGCTATCTGAGTGTTACCGCTTGGCGGGTAAGGACCCAACGGTCGACTTACGGGCCCATTCTACCAGGGGTATGGCTGCCTCTACTGCCCTGCATAGGGGTGTGCCTATTCGCAACATCTGTGATGCAGCCACCTGGGCTTTGGTACATACTTTTGTACGTCACTATTCCCTCGATTCCATCCGGGGGCAGGATCTGACCTTTGGCAAGGCGGTCCTTTACTCCCCAATTTGATTGGGCATGCTAAGTTTCAGTTTTCTAAATTCTTTTTCCACCTCCTTGCATTGGTACTGCTTTGGGAGTCTGTCATAGATATGGAATACGTCGGAGGACCCAATCCCCTTGAAGAACAAGTTACTCTCTTACCTGGTAATGTTCTCTCGATGGGATGGTCCGACGACGTATTCCATATTGCTCCCTCCCTACCTTCCCCGCTACAGAATTTCTTATGCGATTGCAGCTTACGTTTCTGCAAGGCTTTGTGTTTCAGACTGGCAGAAGACTTGTGGCACACGTTCTTGGAAAAAATGGAGGCTACGGGCGTCCTGCTTATAACATCCAGTGACATCGGCCGTCGGAGGAGGTCCTCGAGGGTGGCGTATCGACGTCATCGACACAGGACGCAGACGCCGAAGATTTTCCGAAGCAGCACAGCTGTGGTGATTACTGTCATAGATATGGAATATGTTGTCGTACCATCCCATCGAAAGAACGTTACCAGGTAAGAGAGTAACTTGTTATTCTCTCCCACCCTTCGCAGGATGAAAACAGTTCTATAAACCACTTATTGGCGACTTTCATACATGGCTTGGGTATATTCATATAGGAAGGTGCCATTATGTTAAGTGTGTGTGTGCACTGTTGGCACAGAGTAGTGTCACTGGTAAATCTGGCTGAGGTTATTGGCCGGTAATGTTGTGCGGCAGGAGGTATGTTTCATTGATCATAGTGTCGCTCACGGTGCTTTGTTTGTCATTTGGAACGTTTCTGTTTATGTAGTCTTGCGGGTGTTTTATTCTGTGAGTATGGCACGCAATTATACACAAACATACACACTCACGCGTACAACTGTGAGCATCTGCTGGTGGACTTTACCTGCCTTTGATGGGGAGGGCGAGTGTTCCCACGTGAATGGTTGCAGTGCTACTCACAAAGGCCACTGGAGGGGTGCGGCAGTGCGCAGTTAGTGTGATCCTTGCCGTGCTGTCAGAACTGGCACTCGGTGCCTTAGCACTGTAACGGTCATTGCAGCATGTACCCCCCACTTGTGCACTATTGCGCAGCACCCTTGTGATTCATGTAATCTGGCCAAGGTGTAAAGTCGTGCTTAGCTGAAAGAATTGCACAAGTGTAACTTGGTCACTTTGGGAACAAGACAATGCTTTGTCATGAATGTAATACCTTGGACAGTGCGACTCAGCCTTTTATCACCACCTTGTGCAAATTTATAATTTAATAGTGACCTTGATTAGTACAGTGCTTAGAAGCTGGAGGAATCTGGCATGTAGCACTATATACATCAAGCTATTATGATTGTTTACAGTGCAGAAAGCATGATCATATATTGGGGTGGGATCTATGTGCAGTAAACAAGATAAGGGAGAAGCGACGAAGTAGAGTGCACAGGGAGAGACCTCATCCTCAGAAAATCAATCATTCCAAACCTGATCGCTGCATTAAATAAAAGAATGAAAGTCACCTTGAAATTGTGTTCCCAAAGTTGAAAGCAAAACCGAGCTGTTGGATGTGTTCACCCCAAAGAGCACCAGGTGTGAGAGGGACTTTAATGCCAGGTATACTAACGCCAATATGCCCGAAAGATATTTTACAAACTTGAGCAAAACAGTTTCCTCTCCTCTGGTAGTAGCAACACCGTGCAAAGGTTGTCTTCAAAGGGTTATTTATGATGTACGTGCTTGAGACACCTCCAGCCCATTTTCCCGCAGCAGAAGATTCCGACGGCGAAACATTCCCACTCTGAACTGGGTGTGTCATAATGGGCATGTCAAAATGTGTGCTGCTCCAAAGCGGTCGCGCCGAATTGGCCCCTGCCAAACTGGCCGTGCCACTACGTCCTGCTCCGTATTAAGATGCATGGGCGTTGGAAACAGTAGCCCAGGGTTACTACCTCCCCTTTTTAAGAAGCCCTCTGGATCATCCACCGGGGAGCCACTTGTTCAAAGTTCCAGGTCCATTCCTTTTTGCAGGAAATGTTGAGCCTGCTATAGAACCAGTACATGTGATGGAGAGGAACAAGAGGTTGTACTTTCACTATTTCATAATCCCCACGAAGAACAGATACTCAGACACATCTTGTACTTAAAATGATTGTACAAGTGCCTCAGGAAGAACAAGTTCAAGATGGTACCCTTTCTCAAATACTTCAGGTTCTCGGGCCCTCCAGCTCCAGGATTGGATGGTGTCATATGACCTTCAGGATGCTTTCTTTCACGTGCCTAATAACGAGCACAAAGTACCCAAGGTTCGGTGTTGGCGGTTCTCATTATCAGTTTTGAGTTCTGCCATTTGGTCTGACCTCCGCCCCAAAGGTTTTCACCAAGTTGATGGCGGTGGTGGGTGCGAGTCTCAGGCACGTTTACTTGACATGTCTTTTGACCTAACTATTTCTGTTCAGAGAATAGCCTGGAGAAACTGCAAGCTTCTTGAGCTGCAGCAAAATCATTGGGGGGCGACAATCGGGCACCTCAACCTTCATGTCAATGGTGGAGAGGATGTCCTTTAAGTTTTTATTCCTCCTTCTCTAGAGGAAGCGGACAATTCTCGCGAAGGGGAGTGCCTTGTTGAGGCAGAGGAAGAGGAGGTAGTACTTCCCCTGCAACACCCGTAGGGTTGCCCTCCGCTGCAGGTGCAGCTGCAAAATGACTCCCTCACAAGTCTGTGGTAGGAGGCAGACTGTCATATATCCTCTCCGTAGTTGGCGAAGCATAGCTTCGACACATGGGTGCTACAAACCATAGTGGATGGTTACTATCTCCCATTCCTAAAGAGACCTGATGGCCCCCAAAAAGCCAGATTGACCTTGGTCCCATATCCGCTCCTCCAACAGGAGATTCTCATCCTCCTGTTGGAGAAAAATGCAATAGAGATGGTACCTGTAGCAGAGAAACCAGGGCTGGTGCTCTCCCTACTTCCTTATTCCTAAGAAGGTCAAATGAGTGCAATCCATCTTGGACTTGAAATGCTTGAACAAGTTGCTCAGGAAGGACAAGTTCAAGTAACTCTTTCGCAGACCCTTCGACTCCAGGATTGGTTGGTGAAAAGAACACTGTGGTGGAAGCTCTGAGCAGGCAGAGCAGTCTCCCGCGAGTGAGGACTAGTTCAGGAAGTCCTTCAAGAGGTCTACACTTTCTCGACCATTCAACAGGAAGTGCGATCTGTTCGGCTCCAGGGAATTTCCCTTAAGAGGAGCTCTAGGGGACGAGCTCTTAGTGGACGGGGAGTTTCCACTCCTGTACGCGTTTTCCCCCAGTCCCTGTAATTCCTCACGTGATCAGCAGATTGAGAAAGTTTTGGAAATCCATGCTCCTAATTGCTCCGGTTTGGGCCAGGAGGGCATGGTACCCGGATCTTCTGGACATGTCCATCTGCCCTCCAATACGTCCTGCACAAAGAGAGGACCGTCTCTCGCGAGAGGAGGGTCAGGTTCTCCATCCAGAGGTCAAGACACAACCTTCACGCATGGTTTCTGAGAGGTTGAGAATGATGGAATAAAGATTTTACTTTCGGCCAGAAGGCCAGCAACAAAATCCTTCTACTGCTGCTGTTGAAACAAATTCTCCTGCTGGTGCAGGAAAAAGGATTTTGACACTTTTTTCTGTGCAGTATGCCTATGGTGTCTTTTGATTTTTTTTTTTTTTTTTTTTTTTTTTTCTCATTTGGAAAATCTGGGGCTCCAGATAGGGGCCATTAAAAGATACTGGACGGGGCTTTCCACCTTCAAGCGCATGTCAGTAGTATCATACTTTAAGATTCCATTAGTTATACAATTTGTAAAGTGGCTCACTAACCTGTCCCCCGCCCCACCTTTTGAGCCACTCGATTCGTGTCCATTAAGATTGTTGACCTTTAAAACCAGCCTATCAGTTGCATCAGCCCGCAGAGTGATCGTGCTACAAGCCTTAACTAGTTAGCCTCTATTTACTACCTTCTTTAAGTACAGGGTAGTTAGTCAAACAAACCTTTCTTCCGGAAATTGTATTGGATTTTCATTTATCCCAGAAAATTGTTATCATTCTATCTGCCTCCACATCACACAGGCTGCATAGACTTGACCCTAGACGGGCACTTAGCTTTTGCATCTCTAGGATGGCTAAGCTATGTCAAGATTGCTAACTTTTTGTTGGGTACACGGGTCACAAGTTCGGATTAGCAGTCGCAAAACAAACTTTGTCTAGATGGATCATTTTGGGCATTAGGGAATGCTACAGATTAGCTGAGAAAGATCCCCCTGAAGATCCTAGGGCCCTTTCCACCACGGGCATGGCAACATCTTCCGCTTTACAAAGAGGGGTGCCGATGCATGTTATGTGGGGCAGCCACATGGTCTTCCATTCACACTTTTACAAAATATTGCTGTCTGGATTCATCCTCTGGGCAGGAAGCAGGATGTGGGAAAGCAGTCCTTGATTCGGTCCATGACAAATCTTAAATCTGAAAATTCGTACTCTTTCCTAACGCTGTTTTGGAAGTCTAAAGATGAGGAATCCGTGTGAGAAACATCCAGGCGAAAGAACGTTGTTGTTCTCTTCCACGTAAGAGGTCAAAACCACACTTCGAAGGATATAAAATGACCTCCTTTCAGCAAAATGATGATGTATTTTTAAAATAAAATCTTAAATATTTTCTTTTTCAGACTGTCAATTTCTTAACCATATTAAGAACAATCTGTCACTATCCAAAAATCATGTAACCCATGAATAATGTCCAGCAGTGATGTACCAACGATGGAATTAGGGTAGATTTAGAAGGTACCCATGTAGAGTTCAGTGAACATAGGGAGAGACTATAGTAGGGGATTTCGTTTTCATTGTTCAGTGTCTGGTTTATCACAAAATAATTGTGTTCTAGGGCAGAAATCAGTTTTGGTGCGGTCCTGTAGTCATTTTATGTCACGCATTTCTCTTTTTCCCACCTTCATTTTTGGGGCTTTCCGGCTTATTTTGGAGCTGAAGTTGGTTTCCTTTTTTAGTATGTAGTCTTATGGTAGCCCATATGGCTGCTAGGAAAGTGCTCCTTTGCTTTGAGTAGCACCCTACATTGGTTTTAGGGAGTAAGACGGCGGCATTGTTTATTTTTTTGGCTTCACCAGTGAGAAAGCAGATTTATCGCATTCGTGGCCCAATGAACCTTTCTGGTAGCTGTTGGGGTACTCTGAACATCAAAATGTTGTCTTGCAAGGTTTGCAAACGACTAACTCGCTCCGCCCTCAGGACCTGCTCCTAAGATGCTTGATCCCGAGATCTTTAAGCACTAAGTGCATCCTTTGGCATGCTATTTCCACCTCCTGCTGGACCAAAGGATGTGTTGTCTCAAGGGACTAGTCCGCAATGTCAATTAACATAAGATGTCACATGGTGGAGTGTTTCTTGGTGATGGATCACAAATTCTTCCGGTCACATCCTGTGGCGAGGAGCGTAGATCATGCACCCCCACCACTCCCTCCTCAACCTTCTGGCGCTGATGTAAAGTCCATTGTCTTGGCTGTTTCAGACCATCTTGATCCTACTGACCCCAGTTGAACGACCTTGCCTCATTAACCTGGGACAGGCCAAATGCCCATTGTCAGCAATTTAGGCACACACGCCAAATCCAAATTATGATGTCCAGCAATAGCTGGTGTAAATGGAGGCCATGAGATGCCATTACCAAAGTCCGCTAACATTTAAAAAGAAAATGAACACTAGGGTTGGGGGAACGGATGTGACCTGATGGGGTGGTAAAAGAAAGTCCTTTTACTCCTACGTCCCGTCCCCTTTTCTCCATACTTAAGGGACATTCTTCTGTCCTGTGGGACCGGACCGGAGCACTTTGTAAAAAGCATTTGTCCTTCCTCTCTTTTTATGCGAGGTACTGCACGTGGCCGTAACCCCGCCCTCCATAGCTCCGCCCAGCGCATCGCCTTCAGTCCTTTTCTCCGCTCGTTCGGGACTGGACGCACATTTTTTTTCCTTCCATTTTCCTCCTCTCTTGCTCTGGCTTAGCAGTCGCGTGGTAGTCGGTCTATACCATTTTAGCTACACTTTCCAAATTGTTGTTCTGGTCAGCGACGCTTCGCTAGGGCGGATCCCAATTCTCTTTCAGTGTTTGGGTCCGGACCACCGGTGGGACTCGTGTTTTTATTGCGATTCCATTTCAGTCCGGGTGCTTCAATGGCATACTCCTCCGGCGCACTTTCAAAACTTTCATCGACAAGAAGAAACGCCCGGTGAGTTCTTTACTTTTTAGAGCACCCTGGTCGGGGGACTCCTTCCCGGGTTCTTCCCGGTCTAGGCGGAGCGTCAAAAGCTCTATTACTGGGGCTTCCCGTGAGGTGCCTTCTAGGCCTAAAAGTGTATCCGCTTTTTCCGAGGGCCTCCGTAAGGTGCCTATTGACACCGGATTACAATCCGAGGCCCCTTCTGTGGGGGCTATTTGTGGGCCCAGCTCTACTGAGGCGTTTGGTACCGGAGCTTGCTTCGGGGTCTCCTTGACTGGAGCTTCTCGTAAAAACACCAGGGTATGCCCTGAGACCTCAGTTGAGGCTGTTGATACCGCACGGAAATTCGAGGCCCGTTGTGAAGAGGCCTTTACCGGACTCTGGACCAAGGTCCCTTGTTTAGAGGCTAAGGTGACCAACAGTTCTGAGAGGCCTGTTAAGGTCTTGTTGGTGAGGTGTGTTACTCATCGTTCCCGCTTGAGCGGTGACTCAAGATCTGTTGAGGGGGCACGGAGTGAGATCATGGACCGTAATCCCTCAGTCACCGGCAGTGCCGAGGTCCTTCCTTTAAAGGCTAGTTTGGCTTTTAGAATGTCACAAACATCCTAGGCCACACAGTACCAGCTCAGCCGAGGTTCCTTGTGTTAAGGCTAAGATGAAGACCGCTGACTCACCTGTGGGGACCCCTGCCTCACTTCCACACGTGTCGCAGTTCTCTTCAGGTGCTGACAAAATGGCGGCCGTTCCCGCCAAGACCACGGCAGCCATTTTGGATACCTCCCGTACAACTATGCCATCAGCCCTAGGTGTAGGGAGTGGTTTTTCAGGTGAACATCGGTTTCCTTGTGCACATCCGTTTCGTCCAGTTCATGACTGGAACGCTCTTATGCCCCTACCGCACAATGTCTCGCTTCCTGCGGCATCGGCGCCCTTGATTTATGTGAACACCAGTGGGGAAGGGCCCTCTTGGCAACCCTCTCCCTTGCGTCCCTGGATTTACTCCACTCAAAAGAGGCCTCCTCCAGTTGCGCCTAAATCGTCGGTCGTCTTTTTTTCGGCAAGTTTCAAAGACTTGTGCATTCCGACCCCATGAAGGAGTACTTTGGATGCTTGTTTTGGAGAAATGCCCACCTGTGCCGAGGGTCACAGCTGCGGTTCTTGTGGTTCCGCCGGCGCTGCCTTTACCGACTGGCCCTCCCCCGACTCTTCCACCCCTGCCTCCATTGTCCCCTGTGGACAAGTCTATTGTGGTGCCTGATGCGACTCAGCCTGATCCGGACCTGTAGGACGACGCACAGGGCGATCAGGACAGCGAAGACCAGCCCCGCTCTCAGAGCCTTTCACGCCCGGGTGCTGGACATGTCTGGATGTTCCAGTACCCCAGGCACCCGCTCCGCAGGAGGTTGTGCTTTCGCTGGCATTCACCTTGTCTCCTTCGGAGCGTGCTGGCTTGTTCTTGCAGAAGGACATTTTGGCCGAGGTCCGTAAAGTCTGGGAGAAACCACACTGGACTGTTTAAAGGAAAATTGACGCACGCTACGTGCTCCATTCTTAGGAAGAGGTGGCCTTAGCGTTGTCTGCCCCCCTCCTCCACGGTAGTGGCTGCGGCCACTTTGCAATCTAGACCTGCGGCATACTCTTCTACGACGGCTACACAGGTTCTGGCCAAAGAGGACAATCTTCTTGACTCCCTTGGGAGGAAGATTTTCGCTAATTCAGCCCTGCAGCTGCGTCAAGCCAATGCAGAACTGGTGTTGGCGGAAGCAAATATGAAAATGTGGAAAGGTCTGTCAGAGTTTGAGGAGTTTATGCCTGCTGAAAAGCTAGAAGATTTCAAAGCGGGATTGTCAGATGCCAGGGTCCTAGCGCAGGATTTGCTGGAGGCAGCGGCGCATCATGTCAACACCTCGGCCTGGGGCCTTATGCTTGGCGTGGATACCTCTCGTCAGGCTTGTCTGCACGCCACCAAGTTCTCTAAGGAGGTGCAGGATAAGGTTTTGGACCTGCCTTTTAATGGCAAGCAGCTCTTTCATTGGACAACAGACGTGAAACTGACAAAAACTAAGGACAGCACTCAGACCGCCAAGTCCTTGTCTGTCCTGGTAAAACCACCTTTCAGGACACAGATAGTTGTCGCAGCCTCGGCCTTTCTCTGGTTTCAGGGGTTTAGATTGAAAATCCTGCAGGGTTGACACCCCTTCGTTGCTGCCTTCAGCGGGAATTTCTCGGAGTCGGTTTTTCTCCCACTCCTCGGCCTCCTCCTCAGGTTCAGGTGGTGCCGCCACCGAGAAACCTGCACGAGACCCCGTTGGGAGGACGCATTGCGTCTCATTGGGAGGTGTGGCAGACCTTTACCGAGGGTCGGTGGGTCTTGTCAGTTGCTCGGGTGGTCTTCCGCATACCCCTTCCCCCTACCCCACCCATCAATCCTCCCTTCCAGCAGTCAGGGTCGCCCTCCCTCAAAGCCGAAATTCAGAAATTACTGGATCTCAGAGTGGTGGAAACAGTTCTCCTAGGGGAGCGAGGGGAGGGCTTCTACTCCTGGCTGTTTATGGTGCCCAAACCCAACCAGGCTGGCCTGCGCACAATGGCGGTATGCTAGCCATCCCCGAAGGTTACACGATAATCCGACGAGACGTGAAGGTGCAAGAGGTGGTGGCATTGCCATTCTTTCCAAAACGAGCCTCTCCCTCAGACTAGTCCCCACCTAATTGTTTCAATCATGCGAAACCCTATCTGCCAAATTCAACATAAATAATACCCAATCAGTCACTATTCATCTATTATATACACCCCCAGGTCCTCTAGGTACCCTTTGAAGAGGATCTCCATAACCTGCTCACTAACAACCTTAAACCATGCTCCCAACTAATCCTTCTTGGAGACTTTAACCTAGGTTTCCACGACACTACGGATTCGAATGCCTCAGCGATAGCCAACACGATTCACGCACTAAGCCTATCTCAAAAAGTTGACAAGCCCACGCATTTGAAGGGGAGAACGTTAGATTGGATATCAGAGTATAACTGCTCAGCCACCATCTCCTCCATAATACCCCTAGCCTGGACAGACCATTCACTGGTGTCCTTCAACCTAGCCATCCCAGACCTAACCCTATGGCCCCGCTACTAGCGTCACTGTTTACCAGAAATAAAAAATGCATTACGGTAGAGTTATCCCAGCTATACTACCTACCCTCAACGCACTAACAGAAAATCTAAATCCCAGCACCCTAGTGCATGAATTTAATAACATTATGCTTTCCACTCTAGATAAACTGGCACCTCTCAAACTTAGATCAAGCAAACCCAAAGCTCTTCTAAACAAATGGTTTACACCACAGTTAAGAGACCTACGTATCCTGAAAAGAAAAAGCGAAACCACTTGGAGGCTTTGCCTTTCAATTGATAATAAAGCTAAATTAACCTCTCTCTCCGCGCTATACAAAAAAAGTTTGCCAGGCAAAACGTAACTCGTATGACGATCGTATAACCAAATCCAATTCTAGTATGAAAGAGCTCTTTTCCATACTGAAAGAACTTGAGTCTCCAATCGCCATACAGGACACTTGTACCAAGGACAAATCCTGGTGCACAGATATCCAACAGGCACTAGCAAACAAAATTATCACACTCCAAAATAAAATTCAGCAAAAAACAAACACTGAAAATTCAGGACCTGCCTCAAATGCCCCACACTAAAAAACCCTTAGCACATAACAATATGTTTCACAATGACTATCCTGGAAGTAGAAAAAATTATCCGCTCACTCAAACCTTCCAATTGTAAAGGTGACATCTGCCCAGCACAACTAATAAAAGACGCTGCCAGAGAATTATCTCCCTTTATCACTAAATCGATCAACACCTCCTTTGTCTCAGGCACTAGCCCTGCCAACCTTACAGTCCTGGGTGCTCCCCCTCCTCAAAAAACAGACCTTAGAACCCCTTATCCCTACCAATTACCGCCCCATTACCACGGTACCGTTTCTTCTTAAGATACTGGACAAAGCTGCATACAATAAATTCAAAAGCATCTAGAACTACACAACCTCTTAGAGAAAATCAGGCTTCCGTCCCCTACATGGAACAAACTGCCCTAATAGATTTGAAATCCCAAATTGACGAGCTGAGAGACAAAGGAAGGACAGTACTCCTGCCACTTCTGCTCTTTATAACATCTTCGCCAAGCCCCGGTTTGATGATCTGGACCATCTAGGTATCACCTACACTAACTATGCAGATGATGCAGATTCTCCTCCCACTTTCTGGGGATCACGTGAAGGACACGGAATTGGTGAACAAGATATATCTTATCATCCAGGCATGGATGGCCACTCATGGCCTCTGTCTGAACGATGATGAGACTGAGTTGATAATCTTGGGAACGCACGCCAATATTAAACTAGGCCAGGAATTCACATCCTTCAATATAGATGGGAATATCATCCAAGTGTCCAAGGAAGTAAAGACCCTTGGATTCTATCTTGACTCAACCCTTTCACTGGATAAACGGGTAAAATCCCTTGCCTCCTCTATGGTCTACACCTGCAAGTTGATGAGAGCCGGTAAACCCTTCCTTTCAAATAACAGTTGCTAATCTTGGCCAGAGCCCTAATACTCTCCAGAATTGATTATTGTAATGCACTATATTCTGGAGCCAATAAAACCATAATTCAAAGATTACAAACACTACAAAATAATGCCTTGAGAGCAGAACTGGGCATAAACAAAAGAACCCATATCTCCTCCGTCAGACGCCATCACAAATGGCTAAACACTGACAACAAAATACAACTTAAGATGCTCTCTCTGACCCATAAAGCCCTCAATAACTCCACCCCCAGATACTTGATAGACCCATTTCACAGAAGAACCTCTCTTAGACCGACTACAGCTGTCAACTCTAACTGTTTGATAATACCTAACTTCAGGCTCACCACGATTGGTGGAAATAGCTTCCCTGTAAAGGCTGCCAAAACCTGGCACTCACTGCCTTAAGACCTGAGAGGGGATCTGCCTTACCTTCGCTTCAGAAAAAACGTCATTCAACTCCTTACCTCCACCGACCGTTAGCTTACCTGTGTCACTACATCCTACTGTAATCATTTGCGGCACACCCGACAAACTATACTGTTTATTTCTGTAATTCTGATTGACTATACCTGAATATTGTATTATCTGTGTTCTAGCGACTGTTATTGTATATCATTCTATGTTGTAACTATGTAACCCTTGCATTTTCTTTGCTGTGCCCTACTACCCATGGGTCTGGTGCGCATAATAAGTGAATAAAACAAACAATCCTAGACCTTTCCAGTTCAATTTTTCTCCACCCCAAGAGAAATTCAATATGATCACGCCTTGTCAAATAAAGCCCTCTTTGCACAGTGATGATTGTCTGAGTGTGGTGGGCCTTCAGGATGTGTATATGCATATTCTGATCTGGAATCCACACCGGTTTTTCGTAGAGGAGGAGCACTTCCGTTCCGAGTGCTCCATTTTGGCCTCCGCTCAGTACAGCGTGTCTTTACGAAGATGTCGGTTATCACAGTTTATCTTCAGCTTCAGGGTATCCATGTGTATCCATATTTGGACGATTGGCTGTTGGGCAGTCCTTGCCCGCTGAAAGCCTCGAGCAATCTTCAGTCTCTCCAGCTCCTGGTCCACCGTGGGCTGTCTGTGAACTGGCAGAAATCTTCCATGATGGTCTCTCATTACTTGACTTTGCTCGGTTTTCGTTGGAGCACGATCGACTCCAGAGTTTACTTGGCTGGGGACAGAGTGGCGGATCTGTTGGCCACGTGTTAGATGTTTGCGCAGTCAGAAAGCATGCCAGCCTGGTGGTTCCAGAGGCTTCTGGGCCTCATGGCCTCGTGCGTATTGGCTCTTCCTCGGCTCAAGATGAGGCGGACGGGGATGGCTCTTCAGAGTTCTTGGCGTCAGGCTGTGGATCTGGACTCCAAGATAATATTGATTCCGGCTTTCATGAGAATGGACCTTGTGTGGTGGTTGTCTCAGCAACCTGTCGGTGGGCATGGTTTTTCATGACCCCGTTCCGATGGTGACAATCACAACAGACTCCTCCCTTCTGGGGTGGGGTGCAACGTTGGATCTTTTTTCAGGTCTCCGACCTCTGGTCGCCCCTAGACAAGTTCCTTCATATAAATCATCTGGAGCTTCTGGCGATCTTCCTGGCGCTCAAGGTGTTCAGGCCGGTCATTGCCAACAAAGTGGTTTGTGTCCGCATGGACAATGTGGTGTCCATGTTTTACATCAATAAGCAGGGGGGCACCAAGTCAGCATGGCGTCTGGCTGGTGGCAGTACACATCCTGGGCCAGCTGAATGTTACGACAGATGCCCTCAGCCGACAAACAATGGTCAGCTACGAGTGGGATTTGAAAGCGGAGGTCCTCTTACAGATATTCCTGTGTTGGGCCACTCCTGAAGTGGACCTCTTCGCAACATTATGCCTCCAGAAATGGGCTGGGAGCCTCCTCTCTGGGAGATGCTCTCGAGATTCCCTGCCATAACATGAGGGCCTATGCTTTTCCGCCTCTGCCTCTGATTCATCGAACGATTTGCAAGCTGAGGAACACAGTGAACTTTCTTCTTCTGCTCATAGCTACATGTTGGACGGCCAGGTTCTGGTTTTCTGAGCTTCAACATCTGTCGTGTGCACCGATCAGGCTTCCGTTAGTTCACGATCTGCTTCACCAGAGAGATTGGCAGCTGTGGCACCCCTCCCCACAATCGTTCAGCTTGGCGGCATGGTGCCTGAGTTCAGATCTTTAGAACATCTCAACCTGTCTGCTGACAACATGCGCATTATTCAGGCAGCCCTCGACGAGGTCTCCGTACAGAAGCAAATGGCTTCGGTTCTGTCACTGGTGCTTAGCCAAACAGCTGGACCACAGGATGGCTACGATTGACAGTGCTGTCCTCGTCTCTCATCTAGCAGTCAGGCATTCATGTCCTGTCATGCAGGACTAATCTTTCGGCTGTGGCTGCCTACCTATCCACGGACCAGTGCTTTTCACTGTCAAATCCAGTGGTGAAAAGGTACTTTGCGGGTCTAATACGTCTTTACCCTCCTGTTCGCAAACCGCATCCGACGTGGGACCTGAACGTGGTCCTTACGGCCTTGTGCCATAAGCCTTTCAAACCAATGGCTACGGTCTATCTTAGACACCTTTCATGGAAGGTGTCTTTCTTGGTCGCCGTGAGTGAGCTCCAAGCTTTGTTGGTGGAGCATCCCTTCTTGGTTTTCCACAAGGATAAGGTTGTCCTAAGGACAAATCCTCCTTTCCTACCAAAGGTGCTTTCTCATTTCCATCTAAATCAGTCAATCTCCCTGCCTGTCTTCTTTCCAAAGCCAGCTTCGGAAGCTGAGGGTTTTTACATTGCCTGGATGTTAGAAGAGCTCTTAAGTTCTATCTGGACAGAATATCTGAATTTAGGAGTTCTTCTCAACTATTGGTGACCTTTGGTAATCCGCAAGGTACGCAGGCCTCCAAAGCGGCTATCTCCAGATGGATTTCTGCCTGTATTACGGAGTCTTACACTGTTCAAGGTCTCCAGCCTCCTAAAGGGATTTATGCACATCTGGTACGAGGCAAGGCAGCTGCTGTTGCCTTTTTAAAAGTATGTCCCCTGGGAGACCATCGCGAAAGCGGCTACTTGGACCTCCCCATCGGCTTTTTGCAGACATTACTGTTTGGACCTGAGCTCCAGATCTGATTCTCGGTTTGGCCAGGCTGTGCTGAAAGACCTTTTTCAGTAGGGGGTTTCCATCCACCCGTAGTTCCTGTGAGGAGTGCTTGGGAATATCCCAGAAGTATGGAGGAAAGGGGACGGGACGTAGGAGTATAATAAGGTTACTCGCCGTAGTGACCACCTTACTCCTAGTCTATAGTCCCCTTTCCTCCATACGCCTGCCTGCCGTTCCCTTTTAATAAGGTTCCTCTATTATTGCTTAAAAGTCTCTTACCTGGCGATAGAAAAGGACTAATGGGCGATGCACTGGGCGGAGCTATGGAGGGCGGGGATACGGCCGCGTGTGGTACCCCGCATAAAAAGAGGAAGGACAATTTTTCTAAAAATATTTTTATTTAAAAACATTTTTTTGAATGTGATGCTTTTTACAAAGTGCTCCAGTCCCGTCCCACAGGACGGAGGAATGTCCCACAAGTACGGAGGAAAGGGTACTATGGACTAGGAGTAAGGTGGTCACTACGGTGAGAAACCTTATTAATAATCCACCCCTAAGGCTTACCCCCTCACGTTCCCCATCCCCACAGATAGTTTCATGATTTCATTTTCATCTATATACCTTTTCTTCACTGGGAAGGGGCTACACTGCTTTTTGAAGTCCTGATCGATGCCCTTTGGTTTAGGGTCTTTGTTCTAGGGAACCACTGGTAAGGCCTAAATTGAACTTTCTGCACACCTGGACTCTGTGAGCCCATAAATGGCAGCCTCCATATTTTTTGGTTTAGACCAGTTTCTATCCCTGGACTACTGCTGTCATAGCCCGTGGTTTGGGTTGCGAGGCTAGTTTAGGGGCCAGCCAGATTTGGCTGACCACCTGTCTGTTTTTAACAGTGTGCATAAAGGGCAAGCCCAGCAAATATCCCAGAAATGCTTTGCCTTTAGTCAGATCTTGGACAACTTGCTGCAGCTGAGCTTTCACAGCTTGTCCTCTGGCTGTGGTGTATTGTTGGTGCTTTAGGACTCCTACCAAGAAACTGACAGTTTAGTTGTATTGACCTGGACCTTAGAAGCGGAGTGTCAACGCTTCCTTCAGTGGTAAAAATGAATCCTTTGAAGCATTTGGCTCCCACCTCATTGAGTGGCACCACATTTAAACATTAATAGCTGAAAACTAGAGCCATTTACAGATTTGCCAGATGTGGTCTTGGTGGCCCTGGTCTTTGGGTTGCTGGACTCAAGGTTAGCAAAACCAGTTGTCTCTGTTCCCTTTCTCACACACACAGCCATGTTTGGAATTGGATTGAGGGAGTTCCCCAGCTAGTGCCACCTAGGGCCTCTACGTGAAAGAGCAGATATGCAAAAGGATTAAGACTGGCAAGTGCTTTGGATGACCTGCCGCAATTTCTTGCAGTCATCTTTCATGGCGCTCATACAACAAATTAGGCCAGTCTTCAAGTCGATAGAGTTCCTTTGGGCACCACACCTTGAGATGCTTAAGGATCTGCGAAGGAGGGTCTGAGAGCATGGGGGTTAGGGGGAGAATCACATTACAATTTGGATGTCTCAGTAAGAGAAACTGTTGAACTGTTGACTAGGAAATAAATCAGAGGGCTCATGTTGGCGCCCGAAGCTCTGGAGTTTCACCCAAACACCCCCACTTAGGTCTGCCGTCCACTCCCATGTACTATTCCCTAAAGTTCAGGACACGGTATCTTGGTGCATGCTGCTAACTCTCTAGTGAGGGCTTTACAACCAATTATCCTGAAGGTGGGGGTACAGCACCCGTCCTAAAAGGGAAGAGAAACTACTCTTTAAATAGTGTCAGAGTAGTTAAATAAAGCATGCTGGTGTACTGAAAAACATACACCTTTTATTATGCACATATATAACCCATTACTTAAGTACTTTAGTAAACAAAGTGAAGATACCTAGTATAGTATACAAATTGGAGATTGTCATAAGGCTAAACACATTCCAATACTTTATTCTAAGTCCACTACCTGGTGATGGCCACGTTACACATGGAGACAATGAATGGGAAGAGCAGGGAGCTGGACGTTAAGCGGTCACACAGACTATCAATACCAGCACTAGCAAAGACACAGGATTTCTAAACCTCTCATTGGGATGTGTGCATTTGTATTTTACAAATACAAAGATGGACCCATGGGCACCCCTGATTGTAGGAGTCATGATTAGCACACCACCCCAAGACAAGGAAGCAACGGCCCAACTTGCTGTGCTGATTTCTAGAGTATTGTTTCAAGAAAGGCTGAACAACCTGGTAGTAGAAAGCTGCTCTTTCAGGTGCAGTTTACAGGATACAACCTCCCAGGGACATCAAAACTGAACCACCAACTACTCCAGCGGCAAAAAAGAACAAACTCCCTTCCTAGGATTGTGCGTCTCAAGCCAAAAGCATTGGCATCCTTGAAGAGAAGACTCCAGAAAGGCAGGAGAACCTGTGAAGTAGGTGGCAGCGGCTTGACGGCCAAGTCACAGAAAACGGACCCACAGCAAAAACTACATTGGGAGCGATCTAGAATGGTCCTGAAGAGCAGAGGAGGATGGGTGTTGTAGTCGCCTCTCTTCCAGGCGACAGTTGCAACCAGCACCAAGTTGTGATAACCATGGCATTAACGCAGGAATCTGGTGGAAAAATGGCCCGGCGACGGTCCCCAAGACTGAAGGCATGTCTAGCACACAAGTGGAGCTAGGAGAATTAAAGAGCCTAGGAACGACGACCAGCCACCAAGAGCCCCACCTGGAGATCAACCCAGGACACATGGTTCACGTAGTATGGCCATTCCTGGTCCAGCGTGAAATCCTCTAGCAGGTAGGTACATCGGATTTGTTTGGAAGAAGCAGAACAAGCTGAGTTTAGGAACTGGGGTATTCCCTAATTATGCCCACATACACAGGGGCTGCCTAAACCAGCCAACCAATTGCAAGAAGTGGCTACAAAGGGGTTGGTTCAGCCATTCTAAATCCACCACTCAACTTTGACCATCACACAGGATGTGATGTCTCCTGTATAGGGACAGCAACCTGTATACACCAGTTCAAATACCAATGGAAGGTGCTTGGCTGGGCTCAGTCCAGGTGTGCTCAACGTCCATGTGGTGCCTGCTTGTGATGCTGCTGAGCAAAGGAAGCCCTAACACAAATTGGCACACTTCAACAAAGAGAACATTGGTAGCCCAATGACTTCCAGTATGGTACAATTGCTTGCACTTCTGGTGAAGCCAAACCTAAACTAACCTGCCATCAGTCTACCCCCTAAAACAAATGTAGGGTTATTTAATCACCTTAGGTTGCAAATGTGTTGCTTAAGAATCACCCATGGTCCTGGGGGACATGTAGGCTGCCCAGGACCATTTACCCTTAAGAGTCTCAAAAGGGTTACATTGCCAGGAGACCACCAAAAAAGGTCTGATATCCAAAAAAGCAAAAGGGGTGGGGGTGGGGGGGGGGGGTAGTCGTGTGGGGAGAGTACACAGTTAGGGAATAACTAGAAAGGTCACACGAAATGCCCCAACATTAAATTCTGTCTTAATCCTCACCATGATTAGATACGTGCTTGTTTGGACAGTTTGCCAAGAGCTGAAACAGTTTGCTTTTGGGGTGGACTCTTCGGGTATGTGCTAGTCATTTGGGAATGGATGATGGCAAGACAGCTTTAGTCATGAGATGTTTTCAGTGCAGTCAACCTTTTAGGCGTTGGTTTGTCTGCATATCTGTGTACTGAGATGTGTATGTTGGCGAGAGCTCCTAGAGGCTTCATGTTTACGTTGAAGGAAAGTTAACTGCATGGATCCTTAAAGTGGCTGGATGGTGCATAATTTCTCTTCACCCCACAGCCCCCAACCTCACTCATTTGGTGTCTCTGGTAGATGGGTGTCAAACAGAGGAGTCTTTCAATCGCTGAAAGATTTGTGTGGTTGAGGGTATACAATGCATAGGGGTCCCTTTCTGTCCATGATGTGCAATGCATCCTTGACAACAGGAATGGTTGCAGTTTAGTAACTGCATGTGGGTCTAAATCCAGATTGACAAGCCAGCAGCAGCCAATTTGATCTATTTGTTCATGTAATTTTAGGGCAACTTTTTTTTATCAACGATGGTCCTTCAGAAGAGTAGACCTGTAATTAGGTGGTAGTTTGAGAGATCCTCTGGTCCAGATGAGATGTTTTTTAAGGCTAGCCTATTTAGCCCATTGACTTCAGAGCCACCATCCTGCCCATCACACTGCATTGATACTCTAGCCAAGTTAGAACTAACACCTATTCCCTATCTACTATGTTGTCCTGCACTAGGGAGGGCACCTGGCTGGTTTGCCTAGTAAAGCCTAATCCCCCTGTAGGATTGACCGAGGACAACGACATAGTTACATAGGTTAACTTCAAGGTTTATTCAAGAATACACCACCATCAGGAGAAACACAAGGCTGGGTTGCTTCACCCTTCCAGTTCAACAGGCCTTCTCCTGGTCAGCCATTATGCATAGGGACTCTTTTCCTTCCTTCTATGACTCATGATCCAGGCATAAAATAAGCAGTGTTGCATAGCAATTTGCTATGCAATTCTGTAGATTTGTGCAGCACAGCTTGCTATTTAAATTGCCCTTTTCAATGAAAGCACAGCTCACCCCGCTTTGTTCTCTTGCCCTCTGGTTTCTGGTTCACTGCAAGGTCTAAGGGGCTAATGGAGAGTGCAACAGTAATAATCTCTTCTGCTCTTAAGTGGCATCCAGAGCGACCGCATGGGTTCTGAGATGGCAGAGTGGTAAGTTTGAGTGCCCCCTTATGGTGCAATAAATATCTCCCTGAAATTTGTTAGGAGATGGACACTCAAACGTATTTATTTGCTGAACTATGTGATTTTTGAGAAATACTTGATGTCCTTTGAACTGTTCCAACAACGGTTCTCACAATCAACATATCGTTTCTTGTATGCTATTGTCATGCAATTCTGGGGTGGGTATGATCCGGCAGCCCAGTCCCCAATAGAAGCCAACATCAACCATGAGCTAATTCCTAAGAGGGCTATCTCGTCACCCTATCAGGTTATACTCCACTTCCAGCCTCATTCCTTTTTAAAACGTAAGCAGAAAGGAGAAAGAGGATACACTGGAACTGCACGATTAGCAGAAAGCCTTGTTGTCCCTGTGTGAGAGCCATCCCAGCTCTATGGCTAGTCCAATTGAAAATGTTTCACAGCTTTTACTCCATGTAATTTCCTCTGTAAATGTGATCGGGCATGACGCTGAACTGTTTACGCTGTTGAGTCTCACCGGGCACTTTTTATTATATACTTTGAAGTGCCTGTTTTTTCAAAACCTTTGTATTGCTGTTTTTAATCATTTGTCAATATTTGGGCAGGAACTAGCCCTTGATCAGAAAAGGTCTCTGTTTGGTATTTGGAGAGATTCTGATCACTTAATTTATAAAACATCTGAACTTCTTGCCGAGCAAATGATGGGTCAAGCATGTGTATCATACAATATACAGGGTACTGCCATGTGCAACACCAACAGGACCCAGATGCAGAGCCTTGCACTGAACACCGGTTTTCTTAGCCTTTTAAAATCTATTTGTGTCCTTTCATGTAGCTAACCTTTACATTTTACAGACATTCATTTCACTAATGTCTCACTGTATGTGTTAGGTACAAATAACCATGGGTGACATTAAAAATCTTAGTACATAAATGCTAATCAAATAGGTTTGCTAATCAAGAAATGTTAAATTGGCAAACTCTGCTATTCAATTTTCGAAAACTAATTTATGCCTTTCATGATGGGGCCCACCACCCAGCAAGTCTTTTTGAAAGGCAGATTTCTCTATTGCAAGCTCTGCCACTCCAGGTAAGGAGGCAGCTTGCCCTTGGCTGTCTGTCATTGAAACTATTTTGGGACCCTTTCCTTACACTCTGGCCCATTGTGGCATGTCTGTGGCGGCCGCTGTGGAGGCGGATACCGAGTGCTGCACCATGCTCTTGGCCCCAAAGCATTGCCTCCTGCTGCGACCCGTCTTACCGGCGAGTTTCTGGTCTCCTGTCGTGACAGTGGGAGAAGTATCAGCGGGTGCTGCCTCCTGCTGAGGCCACTGTAGCATCACCGGGTGAGCTGCAGTGTTCCTAGTGTTCTCCACATACCCTCACACCAGATCCAGGCCATTCTGCATGGCCATAACGAGACAGTCCGGCACGACTTGAAATCGAGCAGGTCCATGAATAGTGTCAAAATCAAAGGGCTAGGAACCATATAAACTGAACGGTAGGATCTTGATCTTGAACGGATACCAGCCTGGGGACTAGCAAACGCCGTTTTTCCTTGTCCTGTGGTTTTAACGAAATTTGTCATTCCTCTTTTGTAAGGTCAATGGTTCTTAGGAAATGGGCTGATCCTAGCTTTTCCAGTAGTTCATCCACTCTGGGCATAGGGTACGCTTCATAACTCGTGATACCGGTCAGTTGTCGGACGTCCATACAGAATAGAGTGGAGCTGTCTGGTTACTATGGGAGAACAGCAGGGACTGAAGTCTATCCGTAACATTTCCTGGATTCCTTCCTTCACTACCTGTTTGTCCTTGTGTATCCTATATGGCCTCATGCAAACTATTTGCCCGGGTTTGGTATTGATGGCATGCTCGGCTAGCTGGGTACTTCTGGGCAGGTTGGAAAATGTCTGCCTGGTTTTGCAGAGTTTGCTGTACTTCTTTTTCTTCCTCAGTTAGAATAGTTCCCCATTGTACATCCTTAAGCTAAGAGTTTGGCCTGATTAGGAATGGTTTGCCTCAGAATTCTTTTTTTCTTGAGGGGTTCCAACCATTCTTCCAATAGGTTCACATGATGCGTTCTCTGGTGGTCTAGTTGGCTTATCTGGTAATTAACTGGTCCTACATCTGTCAGTGTAGGGTCCTCTTCACCGGGCTAATAGTTTATTTTTGCTGCTGGGTAATAGGACCAAGGCCCTGTCACCTAGCTTGAAAGTCCTCATTATATTGCCTTTCTGTTAGTTTTGTGCTTTTCCTAGGTTCTTGTGGGCCATGCTGCAGAGTTCCTCTTGATGGTTCTTCTGGTCTTCTATGTATTCGATGAGGATTACATTTTCGCTCTGCTCCCATTCCTGTTTGATGTCCAACAGGGTCTGAGGCTTTCGTCCGAACAATAGCTCGAACGGAGGGAACCCTGTAGAGGACTGGGCAGTGTTCCTTAGAACCAGCATTACCGCTATGCCCCAATTTTTTCCTTCCGGGCTAAGCACTCTCGGATCATTTGCTTGATGGTCTTGTTATATCGTTGTTCCAGGCAATCGGTCCGAGGGTGGTATACTGAAATTCTCAGTTGATATGCAACCTTTGACAGACCTAGGACATAACTGTAACCATAAAATGAGTACCCTGATCGTGATTATTTCCTCTTGCAGTCCTACTCGTACAAAATAGGGCATTCGTTGATTGCATTCCCTTCATGGGAAAGGCTTTGTGGTACCTTGCGGCATAAATCCACTATCACTAGGAAGTACTTGCGAACAGGCTGGTTCCAATGGACCGACTGTTTATTCCCAATTTGTTTGAAGGGCATTTTCTGTAGTGGCGCTTGTATCAGCATCACTCCACTGTTCAGCTGGCGAGCGGGGCGCGCCTTGCAGTATCTGGCTACTTCTCCCAGAACTCTGAGCCAGTAAAACCGCTTTAGGATGTTTTGTTGGGTCCTTCAGAATGCCATATGGCTGCTGCAAGGGTGTCGATGAAATAGTTGTAGCATTAAGTTTCTGATTGTGGAAACAGCAAATGCTCCTTCTGTTCCATCTTCTCCTCGGTATACTCTATAGAGCAACCCCTGATTGTACTTGAAATACAGACCTTTCTCCGAGATGGGATTTTCTTCTCGCATTGCTCATTCTTGGGCTACCCATAGAATGGGGTCTGTGATGGTTTCGGCCCTAATGGCGGTCTCTTGTTCTTCCAGACTCCATCCCACTGGGTGCGTGGCATACATAGCCCAGTTCAAAATCAGTTTGGTTTCTCTGGCCTCTAGCCTGGTCTTTTTTGGCCCATTCGGCATCACTTTGACATCCCCCTCCATAGAGGGGAGCAGTGCTGTGTTGGTCAATACCTCCTTGAAGCTTTGCATGTCTGAACCTATCAGAACCGGATCTGGTAACGAAGGAAGAACGGTGCCCCTAATCTCCACACCCTTGTCTTGCACTTCCAAATTCACTTTTTTCATAGGATAACTCCTTACATCCCCATGTTCACATCTAATACAGCATCATTAGGTAGTACAGAAGAGCACTGACTTGTGGGGTAATGGTGGTTTGCTGCCTTCCGCTGTCCAACATAGTATATGTCAAGGCTCCATCCACCCTTGCATCAACAGTATATGGATGTCCTGCTATTCTATCGTACGGATGCATTTATCTGACTTACATGGGTGCAGCTCACATGGGTTCAGCTTGTGTTCGCTTCCACCATGCCCTAGCCATGTGACCCCCATTCCTCACAATCGAAACACTGGGGTTGTCGGAATATGGGAGGCGGTGCTGTTACAGAGCTCACCACTTAATTTCTTGTCGCTTTTTCCTGTCCGCTTTCCACCTTCCAAAACCAGGACAGATGGGCCAGATTACTAGCGCTTCCACCATAATTGGGCCACTCCTGCCTGGGTCACCTTGGCCCATTGTTCTACTACACCCAGCTTTTTGATATTCCAAGTCAATGCTGATGGCGTCTGCCAAGGTGGGTCTATGGTTCTGTTGAACCCACTGTTTGGACTAGGATGAGCAGGGGGTGGGATGGTGCCTCCAAGAACTACTCCAGCACAACCTTCTTCGGTAGTTCGTGAACAGTAGCAGTAGACCGTTGTAGCCACTTCACTGCCAAGTCTTAAACTCTAGTTCATCTGATGTGGAGTTTCCCCTGGTTTCAACCGCGTCTCTCCAAACTTCACCAGGTAGGACTCCTCGTCTAACCCTAGTCAGTCTAGCACTGCCTGCTTAATGTCGGCATTCTGGGTATCTCCTTATGATTCACTGCTTGGTACGCTTCTTGCATGGCACAGACAACTTGGGGGCTACATTACTGACCCATCCTCTCTGGGTCGCCATTGTGCACTGCGAGCAATTCTCTCAAAACTTGTAAAGAAAAATGCAGGATCATAACCTTCCTTGAATATTTATTTATTTTAAGTAGGTTTTTTTGATTTTACAAGGGACAGAATTGCATGTTAATTTCACAGTAGCGGTCACAAATCTAGGCGCTTAGAAGGCAAATAGTAAGAATAAGACCATAACTTGTTTCTCATATCCTCCACCCCCCCCTTCAATGCCCCCCCCCTCCTCAGCTCATGATAGGTGTAATAAGGATAACATTGTAAGTTATGGAAGACATCTAAAGTTCCATTGTGGTGTTCAAGTTCAATCAGTCTCTTTTGCAGCAACGTGCGCTAGGCTGATAAGTGAGCAATTCTGAAGATGACAATGGTTAGTGTTAGTCTGAGAGAGTCCCAATATATTGAATAATCTTTGAAGGGTAGCCAAATCAAGTCCATTTGTGTGCGTGACTCAAGTAGGGTGGCTGTGAGGCTTTCCATTTTGTAGATTGAATAAGCTTTGGTTAACCATTCTCTTTTCAAGGGTAGGATGGAACTTTTCCATTTAATCGTTAAGCAGATTCTCGCCGTGAGCAGCACGTTTCGA
This sequence comes from Ambystoma mexicanum, assembly GCF_040938575.1. Lineage (NCBI taxonomy): Eukaryota > Metazoa > Chordata > Amphibia > Caudata > Ambystomatidae > Ambystoma > Ambystoma mexicanum. Next base: position 739,133,322 of record NC_090926.1, read on the forward strand.
GGCATGTGTGTAAGCGTTACATGCAAATCTTCCTCATTCGATTCAACCCCAAAGAAAAGTAACAGTGGCGAGTGTTCTAGAAACATCTATTGCATGGATCCGCCCTAGGACAACCTTCCAATATGTCTGGACATTTCCACCACTGATGCCAATAGTCACAGGTATCCCTGCGATCTCTCCAGCCATAAGGGGAGGTGCCTGGGAACATCTTAGACAGCCGTAGGGGGGTGTAGTGCCATCTCATCAAAAGGCATGTGTTGTGCATTTTATAATGCAACGACACGCTCCATAGGGCCTTATGTAGGACCTTCCATACTTTTGTCTGATCTATAAGCCCTAGGTCCGTATCCCGCTTGGTTTTGGATGAGTGGTGCGTGTGGTGACCCCTAGTGATTAGTGCTTTGTACAATCTGGATATTAAGCCTCTGGCAATCTGGGGCACACTGGGGTTTGTTTGAATGGCGTTGGAGGGCCGGACCCCAGCCAGGATCCTTAAGGACGCTTGTCAATTGGAGGCAGATTAAGGGAGGAATTATGGTCCCTTGCAGGGCTTCCTCTAATTCATCCCTGGAAATGTAAGCCTTTTCTCCACATTTGCCCTGCACTCACTGGGCCTGCTTCATACCATGGTTGAAAGCTGAGAACTCCGTTCAGGCGGTCGCATATGGGGGGGGGGACCAAATGCAGGTGAGGGTGGATGGCCATTTTGTGACCCCCTTCTTGAGGCGGGAGGGGTGCCACATGACCATAGCACTGATAAAACCGGGTGTTCCCTTTGGGCATGACAGAAAGAGGGACCATTCTCCTAGCGAGACTGGTGCAAAAGGTTTTCTCCAGAGACACCCATTGCTTTTCAGGGTTCTCCCACAGATGTTCCGCAAGGACTCGAAGTTGGGAAGCTCTATAGTATTCTACCAAATCGCGGTATGCCATGCCTCCCATCTCCTTTGCCAGGATAAGAGTTGTGTATGGGATCCTGGGATTCACATTTGCCCAGAAGAATGCTAAGAGTGTACACCTTACCTCTGTGAGGAAGGTGTCAGAGACAATCACTGGGATAGATTGGCAAAGGAATAGGAACCTGGGTAAAATTTTCATTTTTATGGAGGTGAACCGTGCTGCCCAGGAGATGGGGAAATTTGGCCCATCTGTTGAGATCGTCTTTAATATTGTTCCACACGGGGGTATAATTTGCTTCGAAGGGGTTAGTTAGGGGGACTATAAGCTCCACCCCCAAGTATTTACTGGCATACTTTTGCACTATAAAGCCCCATTCCGATACCAAACGGGAGCGGGGTGTGATGCTGGAAATGCATCGGAGGGACAGGGCCTCCGTATCCTTGTCCTTTACTGCTTTTTATCGTGTGTTCTGTCGTGTTTTCTACGCAGGAGTTCATGTGGGACTCCTGCCAGTGCAGCTCACCCTTTTGGTTTGGTGAACAGACCCATGGGATACCCTTATGGCACCCATGGGTAGGGGTACAACCCTGTGCCCCTAGTGTATGTTTTTGGGCACCTGTGTGTGTGACCCACAGAGCAGGGTACGGGCTGGTGGCAGCTCTGTGCTGAAATGACTGGTGCCCTGAGCGTCCTCCATTTTGGGATGCCCAGGCTCTGTCATTGGAATCGGTAGATTCCGGATGGAGACAAAATGGCCCCCATGGCCTCTTGCCTTCCATCACCTATTACCTTGATCTTCCCGAAGTCCCAGGAAGCCCTGCCTCTGTCCCTTCCCCCTGACTGGCTGTTGGTTGGAAGTTCCATATATGGTAGTGTGGGGAAGTGCCGACCAGACTGGCTGAAGCCTTCTCAACGACCGTATGTTGTGGGTACGCCTGTGAGTTGGACCTGGGTGAATGGTTTGTGACGAATATGCATTCTATGTTGTGGCTGTCTAGTATCTGGTGGTTGACACAAGGGGAGGACTGTCTCAACCAGAAACCGGTATGAATGCAGCTTGGAGTGTTGAATGGCTTGGTACTTGTCCCAATACACATAACTTGTTGTGAGTGTCTGGAGAGAAGTGAATGGCCTGAATGCCCCGTGTGCCTGATTGGCTGGCTGCCTGTATGAATGACCGTAGTCGTGATTGGATCCTTGAGTGTGACCCAGCGGAATGAATGGGAGATCTACAGTATATCTGGGGACCTCTCACTGCTAGGAATCGTGTTCAGAAGCTAAAGTCTACTACGACGAGTAACTGAAGCTTGATCTTGAAACCCTGCTGGACGAGAAGAGATGCTGTTGCTCTCCTTTGCAATCTGAAAGCTGATGTGCTTCAAGAACTGACCCAGAGAGGACCTGGTAAGGCGCCCTCTTCCCGAGCTACGAGGGACCATCGTGCACAGCTGATATTTGCCTAAGCTCCCTGGTAGATAGACCTTCGACAGGCTGCCGACCCGATACAGGGACTACAGCGGAACTCCAAGGAGAAGCGCCCGGACTGTGTTGCGCCACTGTCCACGACTGCTGTCGCCGACTAGAGCCGCCATGCTCCCGTTGCCTAAGAACTTCATTGATCCAAGGACGCTCTCATCCGCATTGTCGCCGCTGTATCCTCCTGGAGAATCCATCCACCGGGGGGTTTCCCGCCACCCAAAGACCACAGACGCCGACGACCCAACGCCCTTGCTGGGCCACAGTTCTTCAACTCTTTGTGGTCCAGAACTATCGACACCGAGGTGCCTGCACGCCTCTTCCTGGCAGGACGTTTACGCTTCCCCGTCAACGAGCACCGCTAGGAACGACGCGGCCACTTCACTGTCGTAGCTCGACCTGTTCTCCGTCGGACGTTCGACCCGTGACTCCTGCCTGAAAGGGAGGACACTCAATTAGGGTTGTCTATTTCCCCGACTAGGAACGCTACAACGCCAGCTACTTTGGGGTTGCAGAACTATTGGAAAGTCTAGTGTGAACAATATATGGAGAGGGCTTGTATCTTTCTTGTACAGGTTGCCCAGGTGGGGGCAGGGGGATCTCCACCCAGAACTGTTTTAACGGTAGTTACCAGTATTCTGCCTTTTGCTCAACCATCTTGCTTTCCTTCCTCTCTACTGCTGGTTTCCTCTTTATTTTGATCTGTGTCATTCTGACCGTATGCACTTTAATATTATCTAAACGTTAGTGGTACCACTTTATAATTGTATTTCTGATGTTTGTTAATCTGCTTAGAATCACATGCTGTGCATAGGTCCGACATCCAGTGGTCACGGCGGAGTATTGCATTTTGTTTTTCGTAGCCGAAAAGGGGACGTCAAGGCGTGTCTGTAACACTATCCCTATAGTGACGTGCGTTGTACCCACAATCCCTCACGCGTCGAGGTCCCTCAGATTGTTTTTTTCCGCCCAGCTTATGGTCGCCTTACGCGGAGCTCCTAGAGAGACATTGCTAAACAATTACTACGGACCTCGGTCCTTAATATATACTTATTGTTAAAGATCCCTCTCCTCGACGTTAGCTGTGAAGCTGTTTCTCCACCGAGCAAGTTATCGACGGAGGAGAAGAGACGGAGGAGATCCTTCGGCGCTGCCGAACACGTGGCCAGGCCTCGCCGGCCAACATACAGTAGGGAGAGTGGGGGTTTCGAACTTTTACCTTCTCGTCGAGAATGTCTTTCTTTCTCCCCTATCTTTCCCTCGGGGTTGTTATCACCAGTTTTTATTGCCACAGCTATGGAGAGGACACCTTTTAAGTTTTGCCCACGCTGTAGGGGCAAATACACTTGGAAGGACAAACACAAGCTCTGTAATCGTTGCTTGCCCCTCGATCATAAAGAGGACAGCTGCGCGGCCTGTAAGCTCTTGAAACCAAGAACTCTTAAAGAACGGAAAGTTAAGAGGTGGGCGGACTACGCAATGTCGAAGTCAGTTTCCTCACCCGCCGCCGCTGTTACAGAAAGTGACGAGGAGGGTGATAACTCGACGTCCGTTACGGAAGTCATTAACCCCCAGAAGGAGCGCTCGCGCTCCTCGACGTCCGTCCCCGACGGGCTCGGCTCACGCCCTGCTTATGGGGATGAACACCCCGGCGACAAGGACGCACACAGACCCCATAGGCCTAAGCACACAACCCACGGCTCTTCTTCGTCCAGGATGAAGGATCCACCAGCGCCGAAGGGGACGCAGGGCACTCCGGCGTCGACCTCAGACCGCAAGGGTCTCAAGCCCCGCCCGCAAACGCAGCCGCGACCAGCGATTGGGCTTTTATCTAAGACGGGCGCAACCCCAAAAACATCCGACGTAACGCTCCATAGAGCGGGCGTCGAAAAACAACGCGCAACGCAGGCAACGCCGACTCCAGAACCCTCTACTGACGAACTCGTCGTCGAGAGTCTGGCGAGAATTGTTTCCGAGGACAAACGTAAGCGGACGACGAAACAGACGTCGAATACCGCACCCAAGGATATAGAAACGCCGAAAAAGCACAAGAGTAGCCCCATCCATCTAAAGGCACTTCTGAACTACCGGAGGGCTTTTCTGAGGGCGACGGAAACCTTTCGTCGACTTTGTGGGAGCGTTCGAAGCGTTTTGAAGCCGAAAACACTGATTTCCCCCCTCTAGACTATTCAGGGGTTCCCCATGAGACCCTGGAAAGACTCCATTCTTGTATGGAAAAGATGGAGAGGTTTTTGGGTAGCCAAAACCCACCCACACCCAAAAGACCAAGAGAATGGACCCAGGATGACCCTAGGGTCAAGATTCCTAGGCTATTTACTCCTTCTACAGATGCATATGACCTCACTGAAGAGGAGCAATACCTCCAGGAAGATGAGTGTTTAGGTGGAGAGGAAGAACTTGAGGAGGAGAGGTTTGAGGAAGACCCTTACACTAGCGCAGGAGCTTTTGAAGAAGATACAGCTACCTCACAGCCCTGGCACTCCCCATCAGTGCAGCCTTGGCAATCCCCATCAGTGCACTCAGACCCTGATGTCTTTCATCCTTCTCCTCCCAAGGACTCACCTATTGGGAACACCTCCCCCATAGATGACCAGCCTTCACTTAATGCACTATTGCGCAAGGCAGCAGCGCATTTTGAAATAGACACAGGGGAGACCCTTCCGGACATAGACTTTGTAGAAAAGGTTATTAAAGAAAAAGCCCCGGTCAGCCAGTCCATTCCGCTCCTGGCTTCTATAAAGAGAAGAATAACTCCTTCCCTTTCCAATCCGGCCTTAGTCAGAGGGGTCAACCCTCGGATAGAAAAGCTCTTCAGCCCTTCGTCTTCTGACCCTTTGTACATCAGGGGACATTCTATCCCGGACTCTCTGGTAGTGACTAACACAAGAAAGAGAGCGGGGGTACCACTATCTACTAGTGAGGCACCACCTGACAAAGAGGGCAAGAAGCTCTATGCACTTGGGAAGAGAATCACAACATCCGCCGCCTTCTCAACCAGGATCGCGAATAACAATTCCCTACTAGCTAGCTACGCAGATGCACAGTGGAGCAAGCTGCGCAGCGAAGCAGAGGACGCACCAGAACCCCTGCGCTCACGCCTGTTAGCTACTATATCAGAGGGAACTCTTGTAAACCAGGGCATCGTATAGAACTCCTTAGATGCCGCAGAGACAGCTGGCCGCTCCCTGGTTCAGGGAATACTTCTGAAACGCCATGTCTGGCTGCGCAATTCGGGATTTAAGCCAGAAACCCATGCTTCCCTAATAAATAAGCCCATAGAGCAAACACATCTGTTTGGGAAAGCAGTTGATGAGGCCCTAGAACATGCGAAGAAGGAGTTTGATACCATCAAGACTCTTGACCAAATTTCTAGGCCACCTAACAGACGTAGCTATGGCAATAGACGCTCCTTTCGTGGCCAACGCCAGCAGCAAAGCCAACAACAATTTTACTCTGCTACCAACTGGCCCTCTAACCAAAACACCCAGTTCAGTCAAAGAGGCCAACGTCGTGGCAAAGGAAGAGGGCGCGGCTCCAGTCCAAAAGGCCCCACGCCCAATACCAACAAATGACCCAAAGATTCGGGTCCCCTCCCATGCATCACCGGTCGGGGGCCGGCTAACATCTTTCCTTTCAGCATGGGAGGGAATAACGTCAGACCGCTGGGTATTATCCACCATAGCCCACGGATACTGCATCGAATTCAACGGTTCCCCCAAATACAGACCCCCACGGAACCGACGCATGACACCGGAACACCTCACTATTCTTCTTCAAGAAGTAGAAGAGCTACTGAAAAAAGAAGCTATAGAGGCTGTCCCCCTATCTCAGGTAACAGAAGGTATTTATTCAGTGTACTTCCTTGTACCCAAAAAGGACTTAACCATGCGCCCTGTATTAGATCTGCGCCCAGCAAACAACTTTGTCAAACCCCAAAAGTTTCGTATGGTGACCTTGCAGGAAGTAATCCCACTGTTATCACAGGGGGATTACAGGACAACACTAGACATGAAAGATGCATACTTTCATATTTTAATGTTGCCAGCGCACTGAAAATACCTCAGGTTCAAGATAGAGAACAAACACTATCAGTTCAGAGTACTACCCTTCGGGATAGCATCGGCACCAAGGGTATTTACGAAAGTACTGGCAGTGGCCCACCTGCGCAGATTATCCATCCCGGTTTACCCGTACCTCGACGACTGGCTCATAACAGGGGATTCTTACGAAACATGCTTCTCCAATACCCAAAGGACCGTAGACCTTTTGTCCCAACTGGGCTTCTACATCAACGAAAAGAAGTCCAGCTTAGACCCCAGCCAAATCAAACAATTCCTAGGGGCTCTAATCCGAACAAAAGACAGCCTCGTCTTCCCCTCCAACGAGAGGGTCCAAAACATGCTGTTTCAGATCCCCCAATATGTGGCAGGTCGAGAGGTGACGGTACGCAAAGCAATGCGCTTGCTAGGGATGATGGCGTCATGTATTTATTTGGTACCTCACGCGCGCCTGCGCATGCGCCCAATGCAGGAGTGGCTCTACAGCCAGTGGTGTCAGGCCAGCGGACAATGGGACGATCTGGTGGTAGTCTCGCAGGCCTTGGTTCTCTCGCTACGGTGGTGGACAAAGGAAAACCTGTTATTAGGGAAAACTTTTGCCACACCCGCAGTGGAAGCCACTCTAACCACAGACGCATCCCTTACAGGATGGGGGGGCTCACCTATCCCATCAGACTGCTCACGGAGTGTGGACTCCGAGCTTAGCATCCAAGCATATAAACCTGCTGGAACTATTAGCAGTGTTCAAAGCACTGAAAGCCTTTCAGGAACACTTACAAGGGAAGACAGTGATGGTCCTCACAGACAGCACCACAGCCATGCACTATCTCAACAAGCAAGGGGGCACTCACTCTCCAGGACTGTCCAAGCTGTCCCAGAATATATGGAAGTGGGCTCTCAAACACAACATGTTCCTACTATCACAACATGTACCAGGGGAACTCAATCTGCTAGCAGACAAACTCAGCAGAGACTTCCCCCTACCCAAAGAGTACGAATGGCAATTACATGAAAACATCGTCTTAGACGTCTTCACGCAATGGGGTTTCCCGGAAATAGACCTGTTCGCAACCCTGGAGAACTCACAATGCCAAAGTTACGCCTCCAGGTACCCCCAGAACCAGTCCAAGGGGAACGGTCTGTTGATTCAATGGTCAGGGAAATTTGTTTACGCCTTTCCCCCGACTCCCCTCCTCAACAAAGTGGTGCACAAGATGCTCCAAGAGCAGGTTACCATGATACTAGTAGCCCCAATGTGGGCCCGGCAGCCATGGTTCGCTCACTTGATGGAGATGTCCCTATCCCCCCAATGAAACTTCCCTGCCCGTACAACATGCTGTCACAAGACAAGGGCAGGACACTGCATCCATGCCCTCAGACCATGAACTTAGCAGCCTGGCTCCTGAGATCATAGAATTTGGACATTTACATCTCCCTCAGAGATGTATGGACATCCTCAGGGAAGCCAGAAAACCTAATACTCGCCACTGCTATTCTAGCAAGTGGAAAAGATTTGTCATCTGGTGTAGAAGTAAGAACATCAACCCGGTTGACTGCTCTGCCACTAACATTATTCTGTACTTGACCCATTTACTGGATTCAGGTCTAGTGTTTAATTCCATTAAAGTCCACCTAGCGGCACTTTCTGCATACACCACTTCCCAACTTTAAGTGTCGTGGTGGAAGATACCAGTTATCAAGGCCTTTATGGAAGGGGTAAAAAGAATACACCCCCCGATAGCTAACCCAGCTCCCGGATGGGACTTAAACGTGGTACTTTCTAGACTCAAGGGCACCCCTTTCGAACCCATGCACAAGGCAACTCTTAAATACCTCACTCTTAAGACTGCTTTCCTAATAGCTATCACCTCCATTAGGAGAGTAAGTGAACTACAGGCTCTTTCTGTACTAGACCCCTTCGTATCAGTTCACAAGGATAAGGTGGTTCTTCGCACACACCCAAGGTTTGCACCAAAATTCATCTCAAAATTTCATGTAAACCAATCTATAGAACTACCAACGTTCTTTCAAAACCCTTCCAGCTTGGGAGAAAAAAGTCTGCATACACTAGATGTACGCAGAGCTGTCATGTTCTACATGGAAAGAACCAGATCACTGAGAAAGACTAATCAGTTCTTTGTCTCGGTGGCAGCAGGAAGAGAAGGAGATGCAGTCTCTAAGTCCACTATATCTAGATGGATTGTACAATGCATCACTCTCTGTTACACTCTTGCTAAGAGAGAACTACCCTTCAAGCCAAGAGCACATTCCACTCGAGGCACTGGGGCTTCCATAGCATTCATTGCAAATGTTCCCCTTGAGTCCATCTGCAAAGCGGCTACCTGGAGTTCTGTGCACACCTTTACAAAACACTACTGTCTAGATGCACACTCTAGATCTGACTCCCAGGTGGGACAGGCAGTATTAAGACATCTTTTCTCTACTGTTCCTTCTCATAACCCACCGCCAACTCCGGGTACTGCTCGCTAGTCTATGCACAGCATGTGATTCTAAGCAGATTAACAAACATCAGAAGACAATGCATTACTTACCGTAAAAGCATTTCTGATGGTTGTATCTGCTTAGATTCACATGCGCCCGCCCTTCCTCCCCGCTCGGATGGAAGGAACATAGACATCCTCTACTATATTTCTCTCTTTTCTGTACTCACTCACGTCTAGAAGGCTCCCTCAGGGCAGAAAAATACAAACAGAGGGACCTCGACGCGTGAGGGATTGTGGGTACAACGCACGTCACTATAGGGATAGTGTTACAGACACGCCTTGTCGACGTCCCCTTTTCGACTACGAAAAACAAAATGCAATACTCCGCAGTGACCACTGGATGTCGGACCTATGCACAGCATGTGAATCTAAGCAGATACAACCATCAGAAATGCTTTTACGGTAAGTAATGCATTGTCATATTTACCATTGCTGATTTTCGGATTACAAAGTGAGTTATCGTGATATTGTATATACCTTTGAACGTTAATTATATAAAGACTGTGTTGTAACCAATAGTGTGTGGACATTACTTTGTGGGTGCTTGGGGACTACACTGTACTTAAGAACCAGCTTGCATCACCTCCTGAGAAGCTAGGCCTTGATTGCTCGACTAAGTCTACCAATACTAGAGAATCTTGGCAAGGGTCTCTGTGTCTCCCCTCTACCATAGAGAGCGGAAGTGCAGACCCCCTCCTGTCTTCACAGGGTGGGGGCGGCAAAGGGGTATTTTCAGAGTTAGGTTTCATGGGGGCCGCTATTGTTTTTGCAGGTTCACCCGGGTCCCTGATAGTGCTCCATATTTTTTAAATCTGCAAAAAGTGCTGGGACCGAGTGTGACGGTAGAGTGAGATACAACAGAATGTCGTCTGCAAACATTGCCAGCTTGTATTCTTTCCCGCCCCGTGACATCCCATGAATTAGAGGATTGGCTCGTACCACTTGAGCGAAGGGCTCCACCACTAGGGCGTATAATAAAGGGGAGAGTGGGCAGCCTTGCCTCATACCTCGAGTCAATGAGAAAGTACTGGAGATCGTGCCATTGACTGAGACTTTAGCCGAGAGTTCGATATAATGCCTTGGCCCCTCGGGTCCATGCTTGTCCTAAGCCTGACCGGCTCATCACTGCCTGTACGAAAGGCCATGCGACGCTGTCTAACGCCTTCAAAGCGTTGTTAAGGTCTTGCATCAGATCTAGGGTCTTTTGGATGTCATCTGTCCCCTGCCTTTTACGTATCCGACTTGGTCAGTGTGAACTTGTTGGGGAAGGACTTGGGCTAAGCGGGCGGCCAGAATGCTGGAGTAGATGTTCACGAGTGAAATCGGTCGGTACAATGAGCATTCTGAGGTCTTTCCCTTCTTTGGGGATCACTATTATTGACTCAATGAATGAATGAAGGGCTCGTTCTGTTGTCATAATCAAATTGAAAAGTTTAGTGAGGAAAGGTGTGAGAGTATTGCTGTTTATTTATAAAAGGCTGGTGTATAGCCGTCCTGCCCTGGCGCTGAACCTGCCTTTAGGTTGGAAATGGCGCCTTGTACTTCGATGGTAGTAATTGGGCTATTTAGCATATCCAGCAGTTCTTGTGCTATCGGGGGACGTGGCAGGTTAGCTAGATGGGTCTCAATTTCTGGGCCCAAGCTGTCCCCTTCTGCAGAGTACAATGTAGTGTAAAATTCAGATTGCAATTTTGTGGGGGGTTAGTGAGCACTAAGCCTTGTTCGTTGTTTATTTTATGTACCACCCTATCCACTTCGTTTGTGTAGACGGTTGGCCAGCATTGTGTGGGCCTTATCGCCTTTTTCAAAACATTTCTGTTTAAGGTATTTTAGTTAGTGCTTTGCTATTCCAGAAATCTTAGTTCTTTTCTGAGCCCTTTCATCTGTTCTAAAATGGTGTCTGCAGCGGTCTTGTTTTTGTCGCAAGATCTCATACTTAAGTTCTTCTTCCCTCTTTAGCCTAATTTTCCCTTCGGCTATCAATATTCCTCAGTGGCTTTCCCAGCCTCCTAAACCGTGTTCAGTGATAACTCCCCGGTGTCATTTGTCGTAAAGTAGTTTTGTATGGATTCAGTGTGTTCCCGAACACGGGCTCTCTGCAAAGGTAGTCGTTGCAGATCCATCTTTGTTCCACGACATGGGAGGGGTCCCAGATTTGAGTCTAATGTGTAAAGCTCCTGATCAGTCCAGGCGACAATTTCTATGGCTGCACCGAGTACTGTACCCTCACACTCTGCCCACACTAACAAGTAATCTATATGGGAATATGTATTGTGGTGGTGGGAATAGAAAGTGAAGGCCCTCTCACCTGGGTGCTTTGTGCGCCAGGAATCTGTTTCCTCAGTAGGCTTAGGAATCGGTCCCCCTGTAAGCACCTAGTGGTGGGGCATCTTGTAGTATTGAGTTCCAGTCCCAATCCGGGTCAGCCACAACATTAAAGTACCCCCCACGCAGGAATGCACCCTTGCGCCATCCCCCCACAGGAAATCGAATAGAGACTCGAAGTAGAGCTATTGGTTTTGGTTAGGGGCATAAAAGGACCAAAGGGTGATTGTGCGTGACTTTAGTTTTCCCTTCAGGGCTATATATCTGCCTTGGGGGTCTTGATGTATTTGCTCTATTTGGAGGCATAGGGATCTTCTGTACAAGATGCCAACTCCACCCCCCCCCTTCCGGGTTCCAGAGGCCCAAACCATGTCACTGATGTCCCTGCCGATGATCTTGCGTTCCCCTCCCTGGGTGTATTTAGTTTCTTGTACAAACAGCACATCTAGTCTTGAGAGTTTGAATTGACGAGTAATCATTGAGTGCTTTTGTGGCGAGTAGAGACCCTTTACATTGAGGGACCCAAAGACTATATTATCATGTGTTGCCATATCGGTGTATGTCTAGCAAGTGCGGGGCCATAGCGCTCTGTGTCTCTGATGGATGACTGGTATGCACGCATGTGGACAGATGTTGTACGACTAATGTGGATGCTTTTAGTTGTAAAGATACGAAGTCGTAAGCCTGAGATTTTCTCGTTCCTAGATAAGCGATACCCTTACCCACTCCCCTAACCCCCCAATGGAAAAAAGATGACCACATTTTCTGAAGGAAAAAAGACGCCCTTGAAAAAGATGGGGCCCCTCTCTAGGCATATAATAACCTTTTGTACTCTGGTGAAAAAACAACTTGCGATTAAGTAGTTAATATTTTAACATTCTTTTCTATATCGCATTTCTCTGCAGCTTTTACCAGTAAAACTTGAGTCGGCTTACCTCGATAGAATGTTGCTATAGTACCTGGCTATCAATACAGGATGAGGACAGTTGGTACCGAAAGCATTGTATAGCCTCTTCCAAGCCATTTCAGGCAACGCATTGATAAAGAAAAGGAAGGTAAAAAAGTCTAAAATACACTCAGAGGTTGTCTGTTTCATGGCGTGTTGAGGCGCTTGTATTTCCATTTCGCTGGTGCTCTTCTTGGAGACTTCTGTGGACATCTGTCTGGGCCTGTCGCTGCTGCTTGGAGATTGTCCAGGGCCCGTTTGGCCTCTTGCACTGAAGTGAGTCTATAACTCTCTTGTCTGTATTCGAAAGAAAGAGGAAAAGGATGACCCCAATCGGGTGTCCAGTTCTTGCAGCCAAGTGGTAAGGGGACGGCACCCTCTTTTGCCTAGCTTCGCTGCAGGGAGGTCTTGGTAGAGTTTCACAGTAGAGCCCCCAAAATACTATTGGTTCCTTTTCTCTTGCCCTTTGCAAGATTTCTTAGCGCTGCCTATAGTAGTGGCATTTTATAAGGACTGATCGTGGGCCTCTTTGTGCCCCCCCTGCTGTGTGAATTCTGTCAAATTCTAGCTATGGGGGTGTTTGAGTTGTCAAACAAAGATATTAGAGTTTGGATTATCCTTTCCAGTGCCGATGGGGTTTCACCCGGTTTCTCGTCGTGGCCCATAATACGCATGTTCGATCTCCATTCCCGGTTTTCAAGGTCATCTAATTTGAGTTCCATATCACATTCTTTTTGCTCTAGTTCTTGAAACCTTGCTTCGTATTGCCTTGCTGTTATGTCCCCCGAATGCTGATTGGATTCCACTGGTTGCATCTGGTCTTCCACTTTAGCCATTCTCGTCTGTAGGTCTGAGACGGTCTCCGTAAGGCTAGTTTTGATTGACTGGATCTCGCCTAACAAGAGCTGTATGTCCGATTTAATTGCACTATCAAGGTCGTTCCCGGGGATCGCAGAGGAGCTTTGAACCTCTTCCAGGTCCATGTTGGTTTGTGCTCTGCTGAATGTCCCGAGTTTAGCAACAGTGCCCGGGTCCAGCTTTTTCATTTGTCCGAGTGTCTGTTGGAAACTGCTGCATATCGGAAAGAGGTGATTATAGGCTCGCCTTGCGGGGGTCGGGGGCGTTCTTTGTAGTTCGCCCTTATCCTCGATTGTGTTTGTTGGAGTAGGACTGCGTTGCGTGATTTCTGTCGCAAGAACTCTGTAGTGGGTTGGTTTCTAATGCACCAGCGCCCTCACTTCAAAAGCGTAGGGGAACCCTCTCACCACTTATGTTGCTGCTGGAATTGTGCTGTTCCTCTGCCTGAGGGGCAGTGCCGTGGGTGGTGCCTTGGTATTTGTGCGTAGTCAAGCATTCAAAGAAATGATTGGTCGGCGTAATCTCATTATGGCTTTTATTGTAGTGCGTAGTGTAGTATCGCTTTGTTCAGAGATGGGCATGCTTGGGTCGTGCTGGTTAGAGGGCTGCTACTTTGTTTTTCTCCCCCTGGCTATGTAATGGGTACAGGCTTCCAGGTGTCCACCTTTTCACTGCTCTGGGGGCCTCGCAATTCCGGTTCAAAGGAGGTGAAGCAGAGCGCTGTACCAGGAGGCACGTACGAGGGTGCACAGTTATGGTCCACAAGGCAGTCACTGTGGGTGCCTAGGACTTGTAGGGAGGGCTTTGTTTCGTTTGGCTGTGGGCCTGTTAACAGTGATCAAGTGAGTACTTTAAATGCCTTGGAGTGAAAAACCTTGGCCGATGGGGAGGCACAGCACCAATTAGGCGGTCTCCCCTCCATCGGTGCGGCTGCTTGTCTTGTGGGATCATCCACAGATCGGCAAGGTTTCTCTTCCAATATGGGCTGCACAGTAAGCTGGTCCAAGGGCGCCTGTGAGCCTTTGGGGCTGATTTATGCACAGTGCTTCGTGAGCAGCGCACCCGTTACAGGTGCTGTTCTTTTTGCCTGGAGTGCTTGGTGTAGTCTTGCTGGTGCCGCCAACGCTCTGGGGATCAGAAATGGGATGGGATCTGGTTGCCGCGGTAGCAGACATGAGAAGCGATCCTTTGGAGGAAAAGGCCACATGCAGCTTCGCCTGCTGCACCCGTTGGGCACCCCAGGAGGACCGGGTGCGCGCTCTATTGGTGCACTAGTAAAAGCGGAAGACTGCTCAGGGAGATGGGGGAAGGGTGGGAAGCATTCAGCGCTTCTCAAGCCTTTTTTCTTGGGCACTCCACTCTCCTTACCAGCAGCGTTACTCAGTCTGTCAGGTGCTCTTCATGGAGGCGGATCGAGGTACCTGCTTCACTCAGTGTATTTACTGCTGGTGCAGGCGGCTCGCTTTTTCATTGCCGTTACTCCATGTCTGCCATCTTGGTGAGCTTGAGTCCGGAGCGGGCATTCAACTCTGCTGGGACCGTTCTCCCAAAGCTGTTCTGTGGTTTTTTATGTAACTTCTTTGCTTGATGCCCAATATGTTAATGAGCAGTATCGTGCATTTAGAATGTCAAATGCTTGTCATTTTTCGTGGTTATTTTGCTGTGTGTTCCATCCTGGAGAGGAGATGCTGGTTTAGGCTGCCATCGCGTCTGCGCCCCCTGGTGGTCTCCTTCCTTGAATTTATTTTTGTAACACTAAAGAGTATTCCTGGTTTACCCTTGGCTGCTGTCACGACCTCTGAGTCCTAGCAGCGTTTCTTGTTTTGTGCTGTGGCTTGCAAATTTCCTTGCTACTGGATGGCTTGCTGAAACGCTGGACGGTTTGTCACTACCTACTGGGACTGCACCTGAATTTGCTGCGGTTGGCCATCCATTAAGGCTTTTATAAGGTTCCCCATTGCGTTGTTCGATCCCACTGCTGCCACCACCTGTAGGATTGACCAAGGAAGCAGACTCAAGAAGTAGGGGATCTTCAAGGTTTATTCAAGGATACACCACCATTGGAAGAAAACACAAGGCTGGGTTGCTGCACCCTTCCAGATGAACAGTCCTTCTCCTGATCAGCCATTCTGCATAAGGATTATTTTCTTTCCTCCTAGGACTCCTGATGGGTCCACCACTGCTTTGGGCTTTCCTCCAGCAGCAAGTCATCCCGAAAGGCAAAGTGTAGCATAGATGTCTTTCTCTATTTATGGTCCCCCGTTGGCAACCAATCTGCTTCCTCCTTACACAGAGCAACCAATCCCTTCTCTCCAGTGCAAGCCCTGCCCCCTTTCTTGACCACAGTTCTCCCCTCGTGCCTTCTGGTACACCCTATAATGAAACTCCATTCCCCTGTCTGATTATCTGTGGTGCTGTGCCACTCCAGATAAAGGGGCAGCTTGCTCTTGGTGGTTGCCACCATTGAAATTACTTTGGGGCCCGTTCTCAACTCTGGCCCGTTGTGGCATGTCTGTGGTGGTAATTGTCCAGGCGGTTCTGAGAGCTGCTCCATGCTCTTGGCCCCAAAGCATCAAGCCTCCTGCTGCGACTGCAGGAGGATTAGCAGGAAGTCTGTTCTCCTGCTATGACAGCAGATGTATGCACAGGTGGCGTGTCTCCTGCTGCGGATGCTGTAGCATCACTGGGTGAGCCCTGGTGATCTGGTGCCCCCTTTTTTTTTTTCTTAGTGCCCCTGCACCCTGACTGACTCCCCTCTTAAGGTATCCAATCTACTCTATCTTCTTTGTTAGGAAGAATTCTCTGGTTAGGCTGAATTCCCTAACCTAGTGAGTCCCCCAGCAGCTTTGCTGGATTTTCTGGGTTTATTTTTTTTCTCCTGCCAAGAGTGAGACTCTTTTACCCTCACTCTTGGACATGTTTGGAGTGTGTTTCTTTGGTTTGCCTTGTGTTGAATGGGCTATGGGGTCTTTTACTCCATAGGGCCTCATGTGTTTTTGTGAGATGGGTTACACAGCACCCTCAGTGCCGTAACCCAGGGGTGTCCTAGGGACCCCCCAACATAGACTCCATACCCTGGGACTGACTACTGTCTCCCAGGTTCTGTAAAGTCACCATTGACTTTACTAGTCTCAAATCCTGAACAGAACCAGTACAAACCATCATATTGTGGACGTACTGGCCGGGGCAATTCCATTGCCCCGGGGTCTGTTAGTCGAGGGGGCACGTCTCCGTCCCCCCTCATTGAGTTTTGGCTGGTGGCAGTGGAAACTACTTTTTATATTCAACCGCGAATATTTTCCTATGGGATTTCCCATTGTTTTAGGCTAATACCTTTATTTATTTATTTATTTATTTATTTATTTACGGTAGCCTTGAACATACCGCCGGGTTATTTCTTTATTATTATAACTCCGGTTGGTATTTTTTTTTGCCAAAACTTGATTCTAAAATGGCGTTGGTGTTCACCTCTGTAACTCTGACCCAAAGTGGAGCCCTTTGTTCCACTTTTGGCGGGCTTCTCCACAGAAGCCCTCCAAAGTGGTGCCACTCTGTCTGGGGTACTTAGGAGGGGTGGAGGGGGATTTAGGCACCCTGGACTGAGTTACCTTGGTAACTCAAGTCACACTCCGTCCTGATTGGCCCAAGTGGTGAGCCGGCCGGCTCACCACTTAGCATGTTTGAGTGACAGCTAGGCTGGGTGAATGGGGGTTTGCTGCATAAAAGCAGGGCTTTGGGGACTGGAACTTCAGAAGTCGCCACAGGACCTAAGAAGCCGAAGAGGGAGAAGCCGAGCCGACCTGCCGAAACGACACCACCGGTGAAGCCCTGCAGAACTGTCACACCACTTTTCCCGACGACAGAGGAGATCTCCCGCCGGAGAGTCTCCTTCCCTTAACTGGTGGGGAC
Source organism: Ambystoma mexicanum (assembly GCF_040938575.1). Taxonomy (NCBI): domain Eukaryota; kingdom Metazoa; phylum Chordata; class Amphibia; order Caudata; family Ambystomatidae; genus Ambystoma; species Ambystoma mexicanum. The sequence continues at coordinate 739,150,319 of NC_090926.1, forward strand.
AACCAGTTGCTGCCTTCTTTTCGCCGTCCCGAAGCATCTCGTGGCCGCCTTGCCTGTGCCAAGCACCCTGGCAACCGGGATACCACTTTTTACCTCAACCGCGAAAGAGGGGTAAACTCCTTTGTGACCGGAAAACTCCACGGCTGGCCTCATCCCTGGTAGTGCAACGACCTGCAGCTTTCCTCCACGTTGAGATCACCTCTTCCCCTGGACGACGCCGCGACTTGCACCCACTACCAGGAACAACTACCACCGCTGGAGGATCCTTTCCACGTTTAAAGGTACTGTGTTCCGCCCGGCTTCCCTTGCCACCGATTGTACGGGGTAGATTTAGCCCTCGGCTCTCGACCCTGGGTAAGCCTGGGACACCCTAACTAAACTTTTTCTAAACTCAGTAAAACCTTTTCTACTCACCTGCAAAGACTTGTGACATTGTGTGATCTTGGGCATATTTTCGCCTGGCTCTCTCTAAAGCGGGTCACAAACCAATTCTCCTTGCTCCACAGTCGACTGCCTTTGCTAACCTTATGGGGAAAGTGTTTTACCTTGCTGCTTTCATTACTTCTGTTTTTCCCTCCCTTTTCTAATAACTTGTTGGAGTGCCATCTGACGTTAAGCGCTCACCTCTTTTTGGAAATAAGTGGTGTTAACTTAGACTTGTCCAACAAATGACTAGGGATGTACATATAAGTGATAGTGACTGTGTTTTGACTTTCTTATCTTTTCTATTGTGCTAGTGTAATTTATGAGTGTACCTTTAATAAATAAGTTTATACTTTTACACCTAGCTCTGGTCAGTGTTTGCTTGTGCTACTGTGCCTCTGTACCTATTATGTATTCTCTGTATACTGCCTAACTCTTCTTGAGGGAAGTCTGACTGCTCAGCCACAGCTACCACAGTGAATCTGTGTGGTACAGACTGCTACCAAGTGGGTTTACTGCCAACACCTGTAGACTTAAATCTTTTGCAGTGGTCCCAGAGGGAACTGCACAGGTTTCTGCCTAACACTGGTATACAGCGGTGGGATTTGTATTGAGTATACACTTTAGTGTACTTTTGCGATACCTTAGTGCAACTAACCACAAAGCTTAAGCACAAGAAAGAAAGTCATTTTCTAACCTGTCTACTATGGAAAGTTATAGTCAAGAATCCCTTGCTACAAAAACTGCTGATTGTCTAAGACTTCTCTGTAAGCATAAGAATCTCATGACTAAAGGAAAGAAAATGGAGCTAATAGAAAGGTTGTTAGAAAACCAAAGTCTGGATGATGGTTCAGAGGAACCTATCACTCCAGCAAATGTAGAGAACAGCAATGATATTCTTATAGGACAAAGTATTGATGATCTTGGGTCAGAACCAGAAGAGGAGGATGAAACTGTTGTAGATGTTCCCTCTAGGCCTCTGTCTGCTCTACCAGCTGTACCTACTGGACCTTTGCCAGGTCCCACATTTAACCCTCAATACTTTGAACTAGAGAAAATGAAAATTGAATTAGAGTACCAGAAACTTAGTGCTCAAACTGACAAAGAACTAAGGCTAAGGGAAATGGAGCTTAAGTATGAACTAGAAATGAAAAAATTGTCTGTTGAGAATGCTTCTCTCTCTGGCTCCTCTAGAAGTTCCAGTCCTAAAAGACCCAGGATGCCTAAGGAATTGATTGGTATGTATGAGCCTAAGTTGGATGTGTTGGATTGGTTGTCTGTTTGAGTATAATCATGGGCTCCAGAACATCACAGGTAATGAGTTACTCACCTGGTTGTTCTCTAGGCTTCCCCCTGTTGCAACTGATGCGGTAATGGAGTTGGGGGAGGAGGATAGGAAAGAGTATGAATGTGTGAAACTAGCTTTGATAGCTAGATTTGGGAAGACCCCTTCCCAGTATCTTAAGAGGTTTAGGAGCCTCAAAAAGCATGATGGTACCCCTTGGGCTACCTGGGTGTGTGAAGGGTTGAAAAACTTAGAGGGATGGATTAAGGTTTACAAAGTGAACACTTATGAAGGAATGAGGAATCTTGTAATGATGGAGTCAATTTATGATGCCTGCTCTCCTGAGCTCAGACAGCACTTGGCTGATTCACGGGAATTAGATCCTAGGAAGCTAGCTAAGGCTGCTGACTTGTGGGTTGCCAGCAGGGCTACTCACAAGGATTCTGGGGTAACTCAGAAGAAGGATGAGGGAAGACAGCCTAAGAGACTCCAAAGAGAATTCTAATAATTCCAATTCCAAAGAGGGCCCCAAACCAAACCATAAGGGTAAACCACCTGGGAAACCACAGCAGAGTAGTATACCTTCTGGTGCTAAACCAGAAGGAGGTCAGAACAAGCCTCCATTCCAAAGGACCTTTGGGGCCTGTTATGTTTGTAAGGCTACTGACCATGTGAAAGGAGATCCCAGATGTAAGGGTAAACCTTCAGGGGTCCAACTTGTCTCCTTAGCCTTCGCTCCAGAGGAGGAAGTCACTATGGCAAGTGGAAACTTTCTACTACTGGCTGATGAACCCACTGGAGTCTCAGCCAGTGTTTCTTTAGTCTCCCTGGGGTTGTGGGAACAACAGAATTTAGATGTGTATAATTCTATCCCAGATAATACTAAAGAGTATTATAAGGACAGTGTCCACGTGAATGGTCAGGAGACTCCTGCCATCAGGGACACTGGGGCCAGCATAACTGTGGTGGATGAATCATTTTTCAAGGCAGAGGATGTTGCTAAGGCACCCAAATGCCTCACCAAGTTAGCTGGAGGGCCTGTGCAGATGTGTCCCCAGTTACCAGTTCTCATCCAGTGTAATGATATGGCTGTGAAGATACCTGTCAGTATACAATGTGAAGTACCAGGTAGGGTTCTGTTGGGAAATGACCTGAAAGCTCTTGGAGTTGTCACATACCCCCAGACCTCCTAGTAAAAGGTTACAGGAGCTCACCAAACCTGCAAGAGAGAAAACCCTGCGAGGTTTATCTCAGGAGATGACAGAAATCACTCCTCTCCCACTGGAGCAATTTACTGCAGTAACTACCAGATCAGGAGCAAAGGGGCAACCCAAGACTCCTAGGAAAAAGACTACAGCAAGCACTCCAGTGCTTCCAACAAGGACGTCCCCGAGGTTGTCCAAAGTTACACCTGTAACTCCACCTCCAGCTGAGGCTGAGAGGGAGGTACAACCCTGTTTGGTTGAACTAGACTCTGAAAAAGAGCTAGTAGGAGGCCCAGAACTTATTGGAGACCTGGACCCGGCTGACCATCCTGAGCTGCAGTCTTTACTGGCAGAAGGTGGACCCAGCAGGACAGCTTTTCGTAAGGGACAAAGAGAATGTCCAGCTCTGGAGGGCCTTCGCCAGCAGGCAGCTTCTCAGGCAGATGGGCAAGAGCCTGGGAAGTATAGGTTACACTGGGAAGATGGCCTCTTCTACAGTGAACCAACTGAATCTGAACCTGGGGCCTACCAACGCCTGGTAGTGCCCCAAGAGAACAGACAACAGTTCTTGCAACTAGCCCACGAGATTCCTTTGGCTGGTCACTTGAGTTTCAAGAAGACCAAGGAAAGGCTCTCTCTCTACTTTTATTGGCCAAAAATGGGGGCTGAAGTAGATAGATATTGCAGGAGCTGCCATACCTGCCAGACTTCTGGTAAGGTTGGTTCCAAGAATGTGGCACCTTTAGTGCCTCTCCCAATTGTGGGAGTCCCATTTGAGAGGGTAGGGATTGACATTGTTGGTCCCCTTGATCCCCCAACCTCCTCAGGCAACTGGTTTATCCTTGTTGTAGTAGACCATGCTACTAGGTACCCTGAGGCAATTCCTATGAGGACTGTTACAGCTCAGGCTGTGGCTAAGGCCCTCCTTGGTATCTTTACCAGGGTTGGGTTTCCTAAGGAGGTGATCTCTGACAGGGGGACAAATTTTATGTCCAACTACATGAAGGCCATGTGGAAAACCTGCGGAGTCACCTACAATTTCTCAACCGCCTACCACCCTCAGACAAACGGGTTGGTAGAAAGATTTAACAGAACCATGAAGAGCATGATAGGTGCCTTAGAAGAACCCCTTAAGAAGAAGTGGGACCTTCTACTGCCATGCCTTCTATTTGCTTATAGGGAAGTCCCTCAGGAGGGAGTGGGTTATTCTCCCTTTGAACTTCTCTATGGCCATCCCGTCAGAGGCCCCTTGGCCCTGATTAAGGAGGGGTTGGAGAGTGCTCCTTCCCCCAAGCCAGTCAGAGTGACTGACTATGTGATAGGTCTCCGAAGGAGAATGTCACACATGATGGCAGAAGCAAGTGACAACTTGAAAGCTGGCCAAGCTCTGATCAAACATTGGCATGATCAGAAGGCTAACATGGTTGAGTTTACTCAAGACCAGCTAGTTCTAGTTATGCTTCCAACAAGGCAGAGGGCCTTGCAAGACAAATGGATGGGACCCTTCAAGGTTGTGGGAAAACTTGGAGAGGTCAACTATCTGGTGGATCTGGGCAAACCCAGGGAAGCGCCCAGAGTCTTCCACACCAACCGCCTCAAAGCCTATGTCTCTAGACCAGAAGTAGGAGCATTGCTTCTAGCTTCATCAGAAGAGGAGGAGGAGGAGAGTGACGCTCTACCTGACCTCCTGAGAGGCTTACCTTTGGACGAAAAGGTTGAAGGAGTTAATCTCTCTTCAGATCTGACCCCTGAGCAACAGGAGGAGTGCAAAGCTATGTTAAATCAGTTTGTCCCCCTGTTCTCACTTTCACCAGGCTTGACCCATTGGGGACAGCATGAGATACTCACTGGTGACTGCCTGCCAGTCAAAAGCAGGGGATATAGAATGTCAGAACATGTCAGAACCCACATCAAAGGGGAGGTCAAGAAGATGCTTGATCTCGGGGTAATAGAGCCCTCTACTAGTCCATGGTCTAGCCCAGTAGTGTTAGTACCAAAGGCAGGATCCAAAGAGTTGAGATTCTGTGTGGACTATAGAGCTCTTAATGCAGTCACCAAGACTGATGCCCACCCTTTGCCAAGGACAGATGAGTTGGTGGATAAACTTGGTGCAGCCAAGTACCTCAGCACACTGGACCTTACGTCAGGCTACTGGCAAATAGCCCTGACAGACCATGCCAAGGAGAAAACTGCATTTTCTACCCCAGTTGGCCTATACCAATTCAAGGTTATGCCTTTTGGACTGAAAAATGCACCTGCAACATTCCAGAGGATGGTGAACCAAGTTCTAGCTGGGATGGAGGACTTCTGCATGGCATACTTGGATGACATTGCAGTCTTCAGCCACTCCTGGGAAGAACATGTGACCCACTTAAGACATGTTTTGCAGGCTCTTGAGCAGGCCAATCTGACCATAAAGGCAAGCAAGTGCCAAATTGGTCAGAGTAAAGTGGTCTACCTTGGACATGAGGTAGGAGGTGGAGAAAGAAGGCCTTTGCTCAGCAAGATTGAAGCTGTGCAAAATTGGACAACACCTACTACTCAGACCCAGGTGAGAGCCTTCTTAGGCCTCACTGGGTACTACAGGAATTTCATTGAGAACTATGGGACCATAGCTTCTCCCCTGAATGTGATCTCCTCTCCAAAATTCCCTAAGAAGGTCAAATGGAATGAGGAATGCAATCAGGCCTTTGAAAACCTAAAGAAAGCTCTCTGCCAAGCCCCAGTACTCAGAGCTCCTGACTACCACCAAACTTTCATTGTACAAACTGATGCTTCCAATGTAGGTATAGGTGCAGTTCTTAGCCAACTGGATGAGAAGGGTAGGGAACACCCCATTTGCTTCATCAGTAGAAAACTGAAGGATCCTGAAACAAGGTGGGCAACAATTGAAAAAGAATGCTTTGCTATTGTGTGGGCACTGAAGAAGTTTAGGCCATACTTGTATGGTTCTACTTTTGTCATTCAGACTGACCACCAACCCTTGAGATGGTTAATGCAAATGAAAGGGGAAAATCCAAAACTATTGAGATGGTCAATCTGCCTCCAAGGGTTTGATTTCACCATTGAGCGCAGGTCAGGGTGTCACCATCAAAATGCTGATGGACTCTCTAGGATGTATGTCATCGACTAGAGGTATGAGGTTCATCCAGGAGTGGATTAAATCCTCCTGTCCCTTAGTCTGGGGGGGGGCGAGTGTTAGGAAGAATTCTCTGGTTAGGCTGAATTCCCTAACCTAGTGAGTCCCCCAGCAGCTTTGCTGGATTTTCTGGGTTTATTTTTTTTTTTCTCCTGCCAAGAGTGAGACTCTTTTACCCTCACTCTTGGACATGTTTGGAGTGTGTTTCTTTGGTTTGCCTTGTGTTGAATGGGCTATGGGGTCTTTTACTCCATAGGGCCTCATGTGTTTTTGTGAGATGGGTTACACAGCACCCTCAGTGCCGTAACCCAGGGGTGTCCTAGGGACCCCCCAACATAGACTCCATACCCTGGGACTGACTACTGTCTCCCAGGTTCTGTAAAGTCACCATTGACTTTACTAGTCTCAAATCCTGAACAGAACCAGTACAAACCATCATATTGTGGACGGACTGGCCGGGGCAATTCCATTGCCCCGGGGTCTGTTAGTCGAGGGGGCACGTCTCCGTCCCCCCTCATCGAGTTTTGGCTGGTGGCAGTGGAAACTACTTTTTATATTCAACCGCGACTATTTTCCTATGGGATTTCCCATTGTTTTAGGCTAATACCTTTATTTATTTATTTACGGTAGCCTTGAACATACCGCCGGGTTATTTCTTTATTATTATAACTCCGGTTGGTATTTTTTTTGCCAAAACTTGATTCTAAAATGGCGTTGGTGTTCACCTCTGTAACTCTGACCCAAAGTGGAGCCCTTTGTTCCACTTTTGGCGGGCTTCTCCACAGAAGCCCTCCAAAGTGGTGCCACTCTGTCTGGGGTACTTAGGAGGGGTGGAGGGGGATTTAGGCACCCTGGACTGAGTTACCTTGGTAACTCAAGTCACACTCCGTCCTGATTGGCCCAAGTGGTGAGCCGGCCGGCTCACCACTTAGCATGTTTGAGTGACAGCTAGGCTGGGTGAATGGGGGTTTGCTGCATAAAAGCAGGGCTTTGGGGACTGGAACTTCAGAAGTCGCCACAGGACCTAAGAAGCCGAAGAGGGAGAAGCCGAGCCGACCTGCCGAAACGACACCACCGGTGAAGCCCTGCAGAACTGTCACACCACTTTTCCCGACGACAGAGGAGATCTCCCGCCGGAGAGTCTCCTTCCCTTAACTGGTGGGGACAACCAGTTGCTGCCTTCTTTTCGCCGTCCCGAAGCATCTCGTGGCCGCCTTGCCTGTGCCAAGCACCCTGGCAACCGGGATACCACTTTTTACCGGAACCGCGAAAGAGGGGTAAACTCCTTTGTGACCGGAAAACTCCACGGCTGGCCTCATCCCTGGTAGTGCAACGACCTGCAGCTTTCCTCCACGTTGAGATCACCTCTTCCCCTGGACGACGCCGCGACTTGCACCCACTACCAGGAACAACTACCACCGCTGGAGGATCCTTTCCACGTTTAAAGGTACTGTGTTCCGCCCGGCTTCCCTTGCCACCGATTGTACGGGGTAGATTTAGCCCTCGGCTCTCGACCCCGGGTAAGCCTGGGACACCCCAACTAAACTTTTTCTAAACTCAGTAAAACCTTTTCTACTCACCTGCAAAGACTTGTGACATTGTGTGATCTTGGGCATATTTTCGCCTGGCTCTCTCTAAAGCGGGTCACAAACCAATTCTCCTTGCTCCACAGTCGAATGCCTTTGCTAACCTTATGGGGAAAGTGTTTTACCTTGCTGCTTTCATTACTTCTGTTTTTCCCTCCCTTTTCTAATAACTTGTTGGAGTGCCATCTGACGTTAAGCGCTCACCTCTGTTTGGAAATAAGTGGTGTTAACTTAGACTTGTCCAACAAATGACTAGGGATGTACATATAAGTGATAGTGACTGTGTTTTGACTTTATCTTTTCTATTGTGCTAGTGTAATTTATGAGTGTACCTTTAATAAATAAGTTTATACTTTTACACCTAGCTCTGGTCAGTGTTTGCTTGTGCTACTGTGCCTCTGTACCTATTATGTATTCTCTGTATACTGCCTAACTCTTCTTGAGGGAAGTCTGACTGCTCAGCCACAGCTACCACAGTGAATCTGTGTGGTACAGACTGCTACCAAGTGGGTTTACTGCCAACACCTGTAGACTTAAATCTTTTGCAGTGGTCCCAGAGGGAACTGCACAGGTTTCTGCCTAACATTCTTACAACCCCAACCCAAACACCTCTCCCACAGACCTAGGCTTGGCACATACACAATAATCTACCATTGATTAAGCTCTCCTCTTTTGACCGATCACATTCCTCCTCTACATGCACATGCTGCAAACTAGCCCCCAAGTGCTGTTGTCTCAGTTTTTGGGCTCTCCCCTTTCGGAGGAGGAAAGACAGTTAGGTGAAAATTAGGTAGAGTATGTTACCTTTCTTGTGTTTGCTCTTTCGTGTGTTGTGTGAGGCTGAGGCTGTTGAAGGCTGAGGAGAGCTTCCTCTCTGTTTGGTGGCCTTGTTGCCTGGGAGGGTGACGTCTCCTAGGAATATGCTGTTTTCGTGTTTGAGGGACATGGTGGTGGCCAGATCGGTGAAGTCTCTGTTGAAGGCAGTGTTGGGTTTAAGTGGTCTGTAGATGAGATAGGAGAATGTCTGTCTGGAAGAGCTGGAAGTGGTAGGAGAGGACTTCGAAGGAGCCATTGTTGTTGACGTCAAGTCTGGTGCAAGGCCACAAGGTCTTGTGTAGGACTGCAGAGCCTCCGCCTGCCTTGTTTGACAGGTCTGTGTTGGATGCTGTAGCCGTCTGGGACAAAGACATCTAGGATGTGGGTGGAGGCGGGTGTCAGCTAGGTCTTGGAGCTGCAGATGGCATAAAGGTTGTGTGTAGTGATGAGGTCACGATTGTCTGCTGCATGGGTGATAGCTGAGCAGACATTAGCGAGTATCAATTTCCGTGTTATGGAATTTGAAGGGGTGTTGATGGGCTTAAGGCTGATGTGGGGGAGGTTGCTGCATTGCAGAGTCCATGCCTTAGAGGAGGGGCAATGGCGTTGCCTGGTGATGGTGGGGCTGGTCTGTGGGGGCACAGGGAGAAAACACATATCGGTGCATGCTAACCTGTTTTCTGAGCAGGGGTTTGGGTCCTGCTGGTCTGAACAGGAATTGCCCTTTACTTTGTCTACCCTTTACTGCCAAGCTGATAGATGTCCTAGATCAAAGAGATGAGAGCAAAAGAGGCAGGGCTAAGAAAGTGGGTGTGTCTTAGGCCAAGTGACCTAGATCCACTTGCACCTGCTCACCATCTGCAAAGGAAAGATGCTGGAGGGCTGCTTAAGTAGGGAAAACGGGCGGGAAAACTGTCAGGTGCCAACAGTTCAAGGTGATAGACAGTTTTCAGGGCTTGGTCCAGGTATTTTGCAGTCTCCTCCCAGGAAGCATTTTTGTTACTGCCACATCTCAGTTGCTTACTGCATTCAATAAAGAGTGGCTGACCCTTTCATAGTGTGTGTATGATCTCTGGGATGATGGGTGTTTAGGTTCCTGTTGTTCTGTCCTGTGAATAAAGCCATGGTTGCTGAACAGGTTTAGCCTCCAGTCCCATGCTATAGGCCTCTTTTGAATTTCTTTTAAGGATTGAAGGCTACCCACCTTGGCTGAAAGAGGGTAGATTACGTCCAGTCCATAATCCTTCCGCACTTCCTATCTGTTCCAGGTGGTAAGGTTACCGAGCCCGCATTTTTAATGCTAGCTACCTCCCAACACTTATTCAGGAGCACATCCCAACTATACATATCGGAAAATGCCTATCCAGTTCATGTGGTACCAGTTAACCTTGTAACTACTGACAAATAACTGACTGTACTGCAGAAGAGGGCCCTGTTCTCCATTCCAACTCCAACAAGAGGTGGGCACTCTTCCAAATTTCCCAAGACTGTTTTTAAGGTACCTAGTTCAGGTACTTCAGTACTAAGAAAGCTGCAAAATTGACTTTGTGCTCACCATTCTTGGTGCCATAAGTAGAGCGAAGAAAGCACATTTGGATTAAGGTTTGGTAACAATGTCTGTCAAAACCTAAGAAGCATAGTACATGAGCATCATGAAACTACTTTCGGAGTTCTTCACAGAAGTGACTTGCTCCCTTCAGACATCTTCTAATGTTCTTCTAATGACAGCTTCTAAACTTGAATGGGACTCTTTTTACATTGTATCACACAGTACCTCCTTGACATTTTTGGTACTCCCGCCATGGTAGGATGATCACATTGGGGATTGAGTTCTACCTTGGGGCCTACCTATGAATATTATTCACTTTAGAATATGAATGTTTTGTATAGGATTGTAATAGATTAGGGTTGGGCAATTTCCGAGGCGCACCATGCTTACATTAACCTAGCCAATACCAGGAACAATATTGATGTGAAGTGATCTCTGAATATTCAATTGTGAACATGGAATATCAGTCTTTCTTCATTCATTCATCTGGACAGGCTGTTTACAGATTTTTACGAACCATCTGGCCATTACACCTGGAATTTTAGGTTATAATCTCATGTACATTTGGTTATTACTATCTTTGATACATCTGCCCGGGCCCCAGGCTGTAATCCTTGTACTTCTGTTGTGTACTTTTTGTACACCACTGAATTTGAATATCATTATACTATTTACCTGTTTTGCTTGTTGCTTTGCCTGAAACCTTTTGCTCGATAACCTTTATCCTGTTACACTTTGAATTATTAGACTGATACGGACGTCCGTTTTTGCATTTAATCGGATGCAATATTCTATCGTGAATACGTCTTTGCCACGTACTAAAGGTGGAATTTTATTTGTTACTGAGACAATTAATGTGGCTTCTACACGGAATGCTGGTTTTCAGTAAGAACTCCACACATTGCTTTTCTACAACAGGGTCTTAACCTACTGATTGGATCTAGGACTTTAGGTGAATTAACAGGGAGTTGTTAAAGTGGGTTTACATCTTTGTTTCAGAGATATTTGGCAAACACACCTATGAAAGAATCCATAAATTGATCACCTGATTTACTTTATGGCTCTATGAATATAGCATGTTGGTATTGGTACAAGAAACCCTCCTCAAAGAGGTAAGGCCTCAGGCCAATTCCAGAGTTGGGGGAATCATTTAGATAAGAATCTATTTTTTTTTTTACACAATTTATACTACTTTTGTAATTCAGACCGTTGAAATTGGACAGATCCACTTAATAAAGCATTGAGCTAATTTCGCAGACCAAGAGATTGGTTTGCAATTATTTCTATGCTCCAAGCATGGCTGCTATATACTATGGTAGATTGTTCAGTTCTTAACTTTCATGTTATTAAGGTATTAAATGCACTATTTTTGTAGATACTACTGAAACCCTGAAGAAGAATTCTTTGATATTTGATGAAGGGATATACCTGAAACGTGTGGAGCAGAGCTTACTCTGTTGTGGCATTTATTGTGCACCATTAAAAATGTCTTCTGGCCTTGTGTTGCATTAGATTTACACTGATTTGGTTATTGACTGTTCTACAGTACAGTGGTGTGCAGGGGATGCGAGTGTCCTTACCCTTGGGACACTTACCTGTTTTTTTTTTCCAGCATTTTCAAATTGCTCAGTTTTCTCCTGAAGACTATTTACCTTCTCAGACCCCCACTGCACTCGTGTTTTATTACTAAAGTACCAGCAAAATATTTTAGGGGACCAACCAAGTTAGAGCAGTATTTAATGTGTTGCATTCTGGCTCCATAATACTTGCCTTTTCTGGTGTTGCTTCACAAGGCTATGACCGCTTTCGAAAACGTTTATTCTGTCAAGACAATAACTGGCTTGTTTTTTGTTTAACTTCGATCTACCTACCGAGCCTCTTGGTTTGTAATCTTCTACTATGGATCAGGCCACCCTCATGTAGACATAATTCTCACCAATCCTTCAGTATCCAATGCGTTTTAAACTAAATGGAACATTCCAAGTGAGGAATTCTTTATTACTTCTGTCTACTTGTGAAAGCATAAGGTCCAGACAATTATCCTAATTCAGATTTAGATAAAGAAGCCAAAGCATAGTAATTGGAAGGGCAGTACTCTTTTACAAACGCTTTCCCATTGCTAAAGAAACAATGCTGCTCCAGCCATAGTAGGCTGCAATTTGAAAAACTAGCATTATCGGGAGGCCTTTCTCCTAAAGCTGTGGATGAATTGTAGTTTTGTTAGCAATGCAACCGAACATACTTTAACGTCAACACCATTATGAACTCATCTGCCAAGCAATTAAATTCTTGCTTGTATCCTTAATCCTTACTTCCCGACAATCAAGGAAAGTGTGACTAACTTTCCGGGGCACCAGTGGTCTACGTGTGAATATCTGTTTCGAAGGGATTGTGTCCTCCGACGTATTCCTTATCTTAGATATCTCTTTCCAGCTTTGCTGACCTCGGAAAAAATTTTCTCTAGAGGGCGCTGCGCGTCGACGTCCGCCGAGTCAATGTCCCTCGACAGCTGCCGTATCGACATCATCCTGTCTATAAAGGCCGCGCGCAGCGTCCGTTGCTCAGTTCCGTTTTTCTGCGCTTACTCAGTGCCTCGGAATATCGTTGCTCAGTTTCGTAGAGAATTCAATTTCCTCGAGATATTCGATCCATACTCGATGGCTTCCTCGTCGGAACCGACGACCCCTCGGTCCGGCTTTAAAAAATGCCGAGACTGTGGAAAAAAGATGTCGCTGACTGACCCTCAGAGTTTGTCTGTGGTGTTTGGGAGCTGAACACCATTGTTCGGAGTGCGAGGAATGTATGTCCATGACAGCTAAGGCCCTGAAGGAGCGTAGGGGGAAGCTGGAAAAAGGTAAGACTTCTAAAGCTTCTTCCTCGACAAAGTCGAGACATTCGTCTCCTCGTCACCATTCGCGCTCCAGATCTCGGAGCGGGTCCCATCACTCCTTGAGATCGAAGCACTCAAAGAGGAGACGTCGAAGATCCCCCTTCTTCGTCCTCCTCTTCCTCTGTTTCACCTAAGAGAATCCCTTGCCCCACGAAACATAGTTCCCGGGCTGAATGGGAGGAATTCCGAAAAAATATGATGAGCGTCTTCGAGAAAGCGGCCTCGACCCCCTCGAAGACTGCCGAGAGCGATGCTCTGGTCGAAAGACCCGAAGGTCCAAAACGCTGCGAGTCGCAGTACCCGGCGAAGGAAGCTTCTCGAGCGCGTCACGAACCCTCGAGTAAAGCTAAGACCTTGAATCCTTCTTCGAAGGTTCCGTCGACGCCGAGGTCGGTGTCTTCGACGCCGTTGTCGAAGGGACCTTCGACACACGGGTCTGTCGACTCGACGCCATCCTGAACACCGGCGTCGACGCCAAGGAAAGTCACGGTTGCGGCGCACCCAGTGGCTATTCCCAGGTCTTGATTGTCGACATCCTCAAGCAGAATTCCAATTCTATCGAGGACCTCGAGGCCTCCGCCTTTGTTTTCGACGCCACGTTCGAAGCCTTCGACGTCAGCGACATCGACGTTTTCGAGGCCAATTACAAGTTTGACACCCTCTGCCTTGGAGATGGGTTTCACACCCTTTGTGAGTTCAGACCAATTGAGAACAATGTCCTCAATCATGGAAGAGGGAGAACTGTCTGACCAAGAAGAGACATTTGAGTTGCAGGGATCTGCAACCCCAGTTCAAGAGGAGTTATCCTCAGAGGAACGCAGATTAAAGGAACTCCATGATTCCTTACATGAGGCAAGTGGTTTAGACACTTCCCCTGAGGTGGAGTTCGCTAGGCCAGACCCGGGGGAGCATGCTGAAACCCCTTATAGAGCGTTAATGGCCAGGATCACAGAATTTATGGGGTGGTCAACACCTTCACAGGCTTTCCAACAGGATGACCTCACGGATATTCTTGATACAAGGTCCACAGGAGGATCCTGTAGTACCTTTTCATAAAGCTCTTCAAAGGAAAATCATGACGAACTAGGAAACCCCAGATGTCGTCCCGGCGGTAAATAAAAAACTGTCTACTAAATACAGGGTATCTTCTGCAGACCTGGAGTTTTTGTCCAAACACCCATCCCCAGAAAGTCTGGGGGTACAGGCAACATCTTCTACTGACATCAAGACTGTTTACCCTACCGTCCCACAGGACAGGGACGATAAAAAATATGATGCTATGGCTAAGAAAGTCTTTTCGGCATGTAGCATGGCGTTAAAATCTATTAATGCTACTTGCACCCTTGCTAGATTTAGCCATACACTTTGGGAGTGTGCTTCTACAGCGGCTGACTGCATCCTGGAGGGAGAAGAAAGGGAGGCGTTCCTAAATAGCATACAGGACAGTAAAGACGCTATATGCGAATCCCTCCAGACGGGCATTGATTCGGCTGACAGTATCAGCAGAGCAATGGCGGCAAGTACAACCAGGAGATTTGCTTGGTTGAGAAAGTCTGGTTTTGCCCCAGATGTGCAAGCCAGGCTCTTGAACATGCCATTTGATGGCTCTTCTTTGTTTGGGAAAAAGGCGGATGACAGTTTAGAAAAACTGCAAACATCAAAGGCAGCAGCAAAATCCCTAGGCGCTGCAATCTGTCAGACAACTTTTCGTCCCACAGGAACCTCTGCGAGAGGCAAGTCCTTTCGCTTCTACTCTGCATTCGGAAGAAGACGAGGACGACCGGCTCAAAGGGGACAAAGAACTACCCGAGGTGGACGGGGTAGATATTCAAAAGCCGCAGCAACAGCAGGTGCCTCTTTACCATCGGCATCACCCGCCCCAAAACCACTCTGAGGACTTCCCTCTCAAGACACCTGTAGGAGGCAGGTTAACTCAACATCTGGCGGAATGGCAGGCTATCACTTCAGATGCTTGGGCATTGGAGACAGTTGCACAAGGTTACTGCCTTCCTCTCCTACGCATACCTCAGTCATCCACCGGGGATCAGCTCTCAAAAAGCTCCAGATCCGCTCCTCTTGCAGGAAATTTTAGACCTGCTACAGAAAGGCGCCATAGAACCGGTACCTGTAGCGGAGAGGAACAGGGGCTTGTACTCCCCTTACTTTCTCATTCCAAAGAAAGACGGAGGACTGAGACCCATCTTGGATTTGCGAGAATTGAACAAATTCCTCAGGAAAGACAAATTCAAGATGGTAACTCTTTCTCAGATCCTTCAGGCCCTTCAGTTCCAGGACTGGTTGGTATCTCTGGACCTTCAGGATGCTTATTTCCATGTGCCAATCCATCTCAAACACAGGAAATACCTGAGGTTTGCAATTGGCAACTCTCATTATCAATTTCGAGTGCTGCCATTTGGGCTGACCTTCGCCCCGAGGGTCTTCACCAAGTTAATGTTGGTAGTGGCTGCAAGTCTAAGGAGGGAAGGGATTCACGTCTACCCCTACCTGGTTGATCAGAGCTGTATCATCCGAACAAGCTCAGATCCAGCTAGATCATGTTTGCCACTCCCTTCACAGACTGGGCTTCTCCCTCAATTTAAAGAAGTCACAAATGATACCATCGCAGAGACTCCAGTTCATCGGAGCGATCCTGGACACTTCCCTGGGAAAAGGCTCGCCACCAGAGGTGAGGGCTCAAGATATTCTACAGATGATTACCAAGTTTCAAAATGCCCAACGTCTCCCAGCCTTCGACTTTTTGAGGTTGCTAGGCCTCATGGCATCCTGCATTTTCCTAGTGCCAGAGGCTCGCCTGAGAATGAGATCCCTCCAGTGGGCACTGAGAACTCAGTGGTCACAATTCTCAGGGAGAATGACAGATCTTCAGGTTCCCGACACCTTCGAGTGGTGGGCCTGTCAGGAGAACATTCTGATAGGAGAGCAGTTTTGGCAACCCTGGCCGGAGATAACAGCAGTCACGGATGTCTCACTCACGGGGTGGGGAGTCCACGCCAACGACTTGACCATCAGCGGTCGTTGGTATCCATCGGAGTCCAGACTACATATCAACCTGTTAGAGCTGAGGGCCATCAGACTTGCGCTGGAGGCTTTTCTGCCATCTGTACAAGGAAAGAATGTCCTGATAATGACGGACAACAGTGGCCATGCATTACCTCAACAAAAGAGGAGGCGTAGGATCACTACCTCTGTGCAGAGAGGCGATGCAGCTCTGGTTTTGGGCAATACAAGAAGGAATCTCTATCAGCAGTTCACCTAGCCGGAGAGAAGAACTTGACAGCGGACACTCTGAGCAGGCAGAGCACAGTCTCCCACGAGTGGGAACTAGCTCAGGAAGTCCTTCAAGAGATCTTCGCCCTTTGGGGAACCCCTCAGGTGGATCTGGTCGCCACCAGTGTCAACTGGAAGTGTGATCTGTTCTGTTCAAGGGAATTTCCCCCGAGAGGAGCTCTGGGAGACGCGTTCATAGTGGACTGGGAGTTTCCGCTTCTGTATGCGTTTCCACCGGTCCCTGTCATTCCTCAAAGGATCAGGAGGTTGAGAAGATTCTGGAAAACTATGATCCTAATTGCCCCAGATTGGGCCAGGAGAACGTGGTACCTGGACCTTCTAAGCTTGTCCATCTGCCCTCCAATTCGACTTCCACTCAGAGAATCTGCTCTCACAGAAGGGAGGTCAGGTTCTCCATCCAGACATCGAAACCCTCAACCTTCACGCTTGGCTTCTGAAAGGCTGAGGTACAAGGATTGGGACCTCCCTGATGATGATATGGAGGTGTTGCTTTCGGCAAGAAGGCCAGCAACAAAATCTTTATACCGCTGCTGTTGGAACAGATTTTGCAGCTGGTGTAGAGAAAAGAATATCGATCCCTTTTCATGTGGTACACCAATGGTTTTGTCTTTCCTACTTTATTTAGCTAATGCAGGCCTTCAAGTTGGCACCATTAAGGGCTATCTCGCAGCGCTATCCATCTTTAAGCGCACTGCGGAAGAACCATCCTATTTCAAGTTACCCTTGGTAATACAGTTTCTAAAGGGGTTAACTAACGTTTATCCCCCAAGACCATTCCAGATCCCCTATGGGATTTAAACTTAGTCCTAACTTTCCTGATGGGCACACCTTTCGAACCACTCCACTCTTTCTTACCCTTAAGACTGTTTTATTAATAGCACTTACATCTGCTAGAAGGGTGAGCGAGTTACAAGCTCTTTCTTATAAACCCCCTCATACAATCTTTCACAAAGACAAAGTTGTTCTGCAAGTGAAGCCTAATTTCCTCCCAAAGGTGGTTTCTGAATTTCATATCACTCAGAAGATTACCCTTCCATCTTTCTATCCTCCTCATCCGGGGAAAGAGGAAGAGGTTTACACAGGCTGGACCCAAGAAGGGCTTTAAGTTTTTACATTAGTAGACTGGCTAGGATAAGACAAGCAGACCAGCTGTTTGTAGGCTACGCAGGTCACAAGCTGGGGTTACCGATAACTAAGCAGACCATTTCCAGACGGATCATGTTAGCCATTTTGGAATGTTATAAACTGGCAGGAAAAGAGCCCCCTCAAAATCTTAGGGCTCATTCGACCAGAGGTATTGCAGCTTTATCGACCCTCAAAAGAGGCGTGCTGGTTAAAGACATATGCGCGGCTGCCACATGGTCGTCCGTCCATACCTTTACACGGTTTTACAACTTGGATTCCTCCTCCAGTCAAGAGAATAGGTTTGGAAGGGCAGTATTGCACTCTGGTAATCAATAAGAGGAAGCATGAAGTCAGTACTCCCACCTCCAATAACAGAATACTGCTATGGGAGCCTATCTAAGATGAGCAATACGTCGGAGGACACAATCCCTTCGAAGAACAAGTTACTTCTTACCTTGTAACGTTCTTTCGATGGGATGTTCCTCCGACGTATTCCTTATCGACCCTCCCATCCATCCCTGCAGTACTACTTCCCTTGTTGTTGCAGCTTACGCTCCTTCAGGGTGATTAGTCTAGTCCAGAAAGAATTATTGTGGACTACAAAACGGAACTGAGCAACGGACGCTGCGCGCAGTCTTTATAGACAGGATGACGTCGATACGGCGGCTGTCGAGGGACATCGACTCGGCGGACGTCGACGCGCAGCGCCCTCTAGAGAAAATTTTTTCCGAGGCCAGCAAAGCTGGAAAGAGATATCTAAGATAAGGAATGTCGGAGGAACATCCCATCGAAAGAACATCACAAGGTAAGAAGTAACTTGTTCTTCTAAACCATCAGCCCCACACCTTGTGCACCAGAAGGGATCCAAACAGATTGGAAACACAAGCAAATTATAAACCTCCTCTTCCAATTTTTGTAACGTGGACCTAATGGCAGGCTTATTCCTTGAAAGATTGTGGATTGTTGGTTAGTTGCAACACAGCGGAAATACAATTACCCAATGATAAAAGGGACTGTCCTTCTACTCCTATGTCCCATCCCCTTTCGTCCATACTTATGGGACATTCCTCCGTAGCACTTTGTAAAAAGCATCACATTTTTCAAAAATGTGTCCTTCCTATTTTTACGTGGGGTACCGCACACAGCTGTAACCCTGCCCTTCTTGGCTCCGCCCAGCGCATTGCCCATCAGTCCTTTTCTCCGCTCGCTCTGGACACACTTGCATCTTCGGAAGATTTTTTTTCGTCTTGCTCTGGCTTAGCGGTCGTGTGGTAGTCCGTCTATGCCGTTTCAGCTAGACTTTCCCAATTGTTCTTGTCAGCGACGCTTCGCTAGGGCGGTTCCCCATCCTCTGTGCTTAGTGTTTGGGTCCGGACCACCGGTGGGACACGTGCTTTTATTGCGACTCCCTTTCGGTCCGTCGTTTGGAGCGGTGGGAGGTGTTTCAACGTACTTCCCCGGCGCACTTTCAAACTTTCATCGACGAAAAAAAATAAACGCCCAGTGAGTTCTTTACTTTTTATAGCACCCTGGCCAGGGGACTCCTTCCCGGGGTCTTCCCAGTCCAGGAGGAGCATCAAAAGCTCTATTAGTGGGGCTAGCCCTGAGGTGCCTTTGAGGCCTAAAAATTCTACCGGAGAGTTCTCTGAGGGCATCCGTAAGGGGCCTATTGATACCGGATTACATTCGGAGTCCCCTCCTGTGGGGGCTGTTTGTAGGCCCAGTTAAATGAAGGCATCGGGCACCGGAGCTTGCTTTGAGTCTCCTTACTTGGAGCATCCTGTAAAATCACTGGGGTATGCCCTGAGACCTCAGTTGAGGTTGTTGACACTGAACAAAAGTTTGAGGCCCCTCTTGAGGGGGTTTTCACCGGGCTCGGTCCGAGGCCCGTCAATTAGAGGCTAAGGTGACCAACAGTTCTGAGACACCGGTTAAGGTCTTGCAGGTGAGGTGTGTTCCTCATCGTTCCTGCTCTTGAGGAGACCCCAGTTCTGTTGAGGGGGCACGGAGTGAGGTCTTAGACCGTAATCACTCCGTTACCGGCAGTGCTGAGGTCCTTCCTTTGAAGGCTAGTTTGGCTGTTACAATGTCAGACATTCTAGGCCACAAAGTACTGGCTCGGCTGAGGTTCCTTGTGTTAAGGCTAAAATGAAGACCCCTGACCCACCTGTGGGGACCCCTGCTTCACTTCTACACGTATCACAGTTCTCCTCAGGTGCCGACAAAAGGGCAACCGTTCCCACCAAGACCATGGTGGTCATTTTGGATACTACCCTTACAACTATGCCATCGGCCCTAGGTGTAGGGGGTACTTTGTCGGGTGAACATCGGTTTCCTTGTGCAAATCCGTTTCGTCCAGTTTGACTGGAACGCGTGGATGCCTCTACCGCACAATGTCTCTCTGCCGGCGGCATCCGCGCCTTTTAATTTTTGTAAACAACAGTGGGGAAGGGCCATCTTGGCAACCCTCTACCTTAAGCCCCTGGAATTACTCCCCTCATGAGAGGCCGCCTCCTGTCACGCCCAAGTAATCGGTGGAGGATGCCTTTTTCGGCAAGTTTCAAAAACTGATGTGTTCCGACCCCATGAAGGAGTACTTTCGAGGCTTGTTCAGGGAGATGAGCCCGCCTGCACTGACGGTCTAGTCTGCGGTTCCTGTGCCTCCGCCGGCGTCGCCTTTACTGGCTTGGCCTCCCCCCTACTCTTCCACCCCTGCCTCCGTTCTCCCCAGTGGACAAGGCTGTTGTGGTGCCTGATGTGACTCAACCTGATCCGGACCTGTAGGACGATCTACAGGGAGATCAGGACAGCGAAGACCAGCCTCGCTCTGTTAGAGCTTTTCATGACCGGGTGCTGGACATGTCTGTTAGATGTTCCGGTAACTGAGGCACCTGCTCTGCAGGAGGGCGTGCTTTCGGGGGCATTCACCTTATCTCCTTTGGAGCATATCGGCTTGTTCTTGCAGAAGGACATTTTGGCCGAGGTCCGTAAAGTTTGGGAGAAGCCACACTTCTGGACTGGTTTGTCAACAAGAAGAATGACGCGTGCTACAGGCTCCATTCTTCAGAAGTGGCATTAGCGTTGTGTCCACCCCCCTCCTCCACGGTAATGGCGGCAGCCACTTTGCAATCCAGACCTGCGTCATCCTCCTCTTCGGCTACACAGGTTCTAGCCAAAGAAGATAAGCTTCTTGATTCCCTTGGGAGGAAGATTTTCGCTAACTCGGCTCTGCAGCTGCGTCAAGCCAATGCAGAACTGGTTTTAGCGGGTGCGAATCTGAAGATGTGTAAAGGTCTGTTGGAGTTTGAGGAGTTTATTCCCGCTGAAAGGTTGGAACATTTGAAAGCGGGGTTGTCAGATGCCAGAGTCTTGGCGCAGGATCTCCCGGAGGCTGCGGCGCACCATGTCTACACCTCGGCCCGAGGCCTTCTGCTTGGTGTGGATACCTCTCCTCAAGCTTGGCTGCATGCCACCAGGTTCTCTAAGGAGGTGCAGGATAAGGTTTTGGACCTGCCTTTCGATGGCAAGGAGCTCTTTCACTCCAACAGACATGGAGCTGACAAAAGGTAAGGACAGCACTCAGACCATCAAGTCCTTGTCTGTCCTGGTTAAACCTCCTTTCAGGACACAGTGGTTGTTGTCAAACCCTCGGCCTTCCTCTGGTTTCAGGGTTTTTTGTAGATCGGAAATCCCGCAGGGTTGACACTCCTTCAGGAAATTCCCGCCGAAGGCAGCAGCAGAGTCAGTTTTTCTCCCACTCCCCAGCTGCCTCCTCAGGTTTAGGTGGTGCTACCACCGACAAACCAGCAAAAGTAGGGTTTTTTGCGCTTGCACGAGACCCCGGTGGGAGGATGCATTGCGTCTCATTGGGAGGCGTGGCAGACCATCACAGAGGACCGGTGCGGCTTGTTAGTCGCTTGGGCGGGCTTCCGGTTACCCCTTCCACTTACACCACCCTTCAATCCTCCCTTCCAGCAGTCGGGATTGCCCTCCCTCAGAACCGAGATTCAGAAGTTTCTGGATCTCAGGGCGGTGGAACCCGTTCCTCTAGGGTAGCGAGTGGAGGGCTTCTATTCCCGACTGTTTATGGTGCCCAAACCCCAACCAGGCTGGCCTGTGCACCATCCTAGACCTTTCCCAGCTCAATCTCGCTCTACCCCAAGAGAAATTCAAGATGATCACGCCTGGTCAGATAAAGTCCTCTTTACAGAAGAGGCGATTGGCTCAGCGTGGTGGACCTCCAGGATGCGTAAATGCATATCCTGATCTGGAATCCACATTGGAGATGCCTATGGTTTTATGTGGGGGAGGAGCACTTTCAGTTCTGAGTGCACCCTTTTGGCTTCAGCTCGGCACCGCGTGTCTTTACGAAGATGTTGGTTATCGCAGCTTATCTTCGGATACAGGGTATACTTGTGTATCTGTATTTGGACGATTGGCTGCTGTGCAGTCCTTGTCTGCTGAAAGCCTCGAGCAATCTTCAGTCTCCTCCAGCTCCTGTTTTGCCTTGGGCTGTCGGTGAACTTGCGGAAATCTTCCATGACGGTCTCTCAGGACCCTACGTTCCTCGGTTTTCGTTGGAACACGATCGACTGCAGAGTTTACCTGCGTGTGGACAGAATGGCAGATCTGTTGGCCACGTTTCAGATGTTTGCGCAGTCGGAGAGCATGTCGGCCTGGTGGTTCCAGAGGCTTCTGGGCCTCATGGCCTCTTGTGTATTGGCTCCTCCCCTTGCTCGACTCAAGATGAGGCAGACGCAGATGGCTCTTCAGAGTTCTTGGCGTCGGGCGGTGGATCCGGACTCCAAGATGATATCGATTCCGGCTTTCATGAGTGGACCAGGTGCGGTGGTCGTCTCTCTGCAACCTATCGGTGGGGGTGGGTTTCCAAGACCCTGCTCCGATGGTGACGATCACAACGGACTCCTCCCTTCTGGGGTGGGGTGCGACGTTGGTTCTTCAGGTCTCTGACCTCTGGTCGCCATAAGACAAGTTCCTCCATATAAATCATCTGGAGCTTCTGGAGATTTTTCAGGCACTAAAGGCCTTCGGGCCAGTCATTGCCAACAGTGGTTTGTGTCCGCACGGAAAATGTGGTGTCCATGTTTTACATCAACAAGCAGGGGTGCACCAAGTCTCCTCCTGTTTTGGATCTGGCCATTCAAGCTTGGGAATGGGTGGTTCAGGATGGCATCTGGCTGGTGGCAGTGCACATCCTGGGCCAGATGAACGTCATGGCAGACGCCCTCAGCAGACCAACAATAGTCAGTTACGAGTGAGAATTGAAGACGGAGGTCCTCTTACAGATACTCCTGTGTTGGGGCCTGCTGGAAGTGGACCTCTTCGCGACATCGGCAAACAAACTTCCTCTGTAGGCCTCCAGAAACGGACTGGGAGCTTCCTCTCTGGGAGACGCTCTCGAGATTCCATGGCACAACATAAGGGCCTATGCTTTCCTGCCTCTGATTCATCGGATGATTTGCAAGCTGAAGAGCATGGTGAACTGTTCTCTTCTGCTGATAGCTCCGTGGTGGCCGGCCAGATTCTGGTTCTCAAAGCTTCAACATCTGTCAGTGTGCACCGATCAGGCTTCCGTTAGTTCCCGACCTGCTTCACCAAGGAGATCGGCAACTGTGGCAGCCCTCCTCACAATCGTTCAGCTTGGCTGCATGGTGCCTGAGTTCAGATCTTTAGAACAGCTCAACCTGTCTGCTGACAACATACGAATAATTCAGGCAGCCAGGAAGCATTCGATGAGATTGCAGTATCTCGAAGTGGCTTCGGTGTTGTCACTGGTACTTAGCTAAACAGCTGGACCCCAGCGTAGCTACGATTGACACTGTACTGTCTTTCGTTTCTCATCTTGCAGAGTCGGGCATTCATGTCCTGCCATGCAGGACTTATCTTTCGGCTGTGGCCGCCTTCCTATCCATGGACCAGTGCTCATTCTCACTATCAAATCCAGTGATTAAGCAGCACTTTGCGGGTCTTACGCATCCTTAACCTCCGGTTCGTAAACCGCACCTGGCGTGGGATCTGAACGTGGTCCTTACAGCCTTGTGCCATAAGCCTTTCAAACCAATGGCTACAGTAGATCTTAAGTACCTTTCGTGGAAGGTGGCTTTCTTGGTCGCCGTTACCTCGGCGAGTGAGTGAGCTCCAAGCTTTGTTGGTGGAGCATCCCTTCTTAGTCTTCCACAAGGATACGGTTGTCCTTAGGACGAATCCTTCTTTCTTGCCAAAGGTGGTTTCTGATTTCCATCTAAATCAGTCAGTCTCGCTGCCTGTCTTCTTTCCAAACCTGGCTTCGGGAAGCTGAGAGGGTTTTGCATTGCCTGGATGTTGAGTTCTTAAGTTCTATCTAGACAGAACTTCTGAACTTAGGAGTTCCTCTCAACTTTTGGTAACCCACAGGGCGGCAAGCAGGCCTCCAAAGCTACTATCTCCAGATGAATTGCCTGTATTATGGAGTCTTACACAATCCAAGGTCTACAGCCTCCTAAAGGGATTCATGCTCATCTGGTACGGGGCAAGGCAGCTGCTGTTGCCTTTCAAACATATGTCCCCTGGGAAACCATTGCGAAAGCTGCTACTTGGGCCTCCTCATCGGTTTTTTGGAAACATTACTGCTTGGACTTCAGCTCTAGATCTGATGCTCAGTTTGGACAGGCTGTGCTGAAAAACCTTTCAGTAAGGGGGTTTCCATCCACCCGTAGTTTCCTGTGAGGAGTGCTTGGGCATCTCCCATAAGTATGGAGGAAAGGGGACGGGACGTAGGAGTATTACCAGGTAACTCACTGTAGTGACTACTAGTCCATAGTCTCCTTTCCTCCATACGCCCGCCTGCTGTCCCCTCTAATAAGTTTCCTCTATTGTTGCTTAAAGGTCTCTGACCTGGCGATAGAAAAGGACTGATGGGCGATGCGCTGGGCAGAGCTAAGAAGGGTGGGGTTACGGCCGCGTGCGGTACCCCGCGTAAAAAGAGGAAGGACACATTTTTGAAAAATGTGATGCTTTTTACAAAGTGCTCTGGTCCCGTCCCACAGGACGGAGGAGTATCCCAGAAGTATGGAGGAAAGGGGACTATGGACTTAGAAGTAAGGGGGTCACTACAGTGAGTAAACTGGTAAATCTACTTTATTATCACAACAGTTCTAGCACACTACAAAATACAACTCGCCATGTAAAGGAATTAGTGGACACACTGTTTCAAAGAAGGAAAATGAATTTACTCTGGATATTGACAGGAGGGTAGTTGGTATAGTATTAATTGCAATAGTTCAAGGATACTTGGTTTCAGCATAAAAGGAGTAATTGGTTGTAAAATGTCACTCACTAAGGGCATTTGGAGAAGGAACAGGAGGACAGAACCACAGTGTAGCTTGTACTTTTGGAGTATGTGGTGCTTGACGGGTCGAGTCGGTTTCAGGGTGCTTTGCAGCTTCCGAGACGGTTAACCACAGCTGTCTCCCATTTTTATCAGGCAGCGGGCAGTTCGGCGAGCCAAGCTGGACGGACAGCTGCAGGCTGGCCATCACTGCAGCTCAGGGTCAGGAATAGTTGTCTCAGTGCTAGTCAGTGTTTCTGAAGCACTGGTCGAGGCCTCTCAGACAGCGTTATCGACTAGCGTAACAAGTCAGCGGTGCAGTCAGTTGCAGCTCGAGGGCTTTGAATGTCCTTTAAGGCATGCGTCTGTAGATGCTTGTCGATGCACTTCTAGCTTCTTCACTGGGCTTGTGTCCTTTAAGGTTGATGGCCCAAAGTCTGAGGAGAGTGTTATAGGCAGCTGCCTTGTCCTTGGTTTGGTTCAGTGACTGACACGTCCCACCTAGGAAGCTTGTTGCAGCACGCTGTTTGCTGCCTGGGTACTGGTTCTGCTGCTGGAGGGTCCTCTGGATTTGCTATCTCCCTCTGTTCCCTGGGAGATGTTATGGAATTTTGCTTACCTCTCTGGAGGTTCTTTCCTTCCTTCGCTGGTGGACGATGTAAGGCAAACTGTACCCTCAGCCAGGGTCCAAATGATGATTTCTTCATTCTGCTTCTGGGGAAGCCTTCTGATCTGTCAAAAGAGGATCTCTGCTCTCTTTGAAAGCCAAATAGACCACAGGGATTGGTGTAGGCTAAGCCTACCTTAATGAACCAATACTGGGTCCTCACCAACAATCTCCTGTTTGCGTGAGGTCTTAACCAGAGTGCTTTCCAACAGAAAAGGTAAAGGTGTGAAAACCTGTAATACCAAGTCCACCCATCGGCTGTTGTGGTAAATGGAGTGCTCTGTGGTCCCTGATTAAAGCGGCAGATCTACCTTGAAGCTGCGGCGAGACAAGATTTTCTGGTTCTCCACTTACTTGTACCTTATGAATGGGATCTCCCTGCTGGGATGACTATTGTAAACACGCAGTCCCAGACATGACCTTTCACGGTCAATCGATACAGAGGGCACAAGCTGGCATCGGGTTGACATGGTGCATATGAAAGGGCGTTGGGGTTTCCCGTCTCCTTTTGTTAGCCACTGCAGCCAAGCCTTATGTGGGCCTGTTTGAATTAAACTGATTAGTATGCAAATGCTGCCACCAGCTACAAGGATCAACAAAAGAACAGAGCATATCTACGGAGCCTTTGTTAATTAGGCTGGCCATGGCAGGGGGAAGGATCAACCTGTCCCCTTCTCAGATGATTGCTGTACTCCTGGCGGTCATATACTAACTAAATGACGGGGGGCACTGCACATGTAGGCTGTGTCCACCCAGAGCACACTGCTCTATGCATATGTTGTGCAGTGAGTATAGAAAAATTTGTGCAGATTAGCCCCACACATTTTCCAGAGATTTATCTATCATTCAATTTGAAAGAAGCCTAGGCGAGCGCACACCCAACGTGTGGATGGTTGAATTCCTCACAGAAAGGTCATTGATCTCCCATTTGATAGGCAAACTGCTTACTCCACCTACAGATGACATTATTCATCCCTGCAAAATATACAGTGCATCAGGTAGGTATTTGAGCGTGTTCTGAAAAACAGGATCTTATCAATTTCAGGCCATTGTGTTTTAAATCCAGGTAAGTTTGCAAAAGGGAAAAATAGTCGAATCGTTTCGTGCCAAAAGAAACACCACAGCATATTATTCTCTTACCAAGCACCTGCGGATGTTTCCTTCCTTTATTGGGAACTAGTAACAAGCGAACCTTGACATTTCAGCAGAAAGCATGGTGGAGCAGATGGAATGTTCAGTGAAAGCCTCACTGCTGACGCCAATGTCCTCTCCAGTGCTAATCAAGGAGATTCAACAACCTCTACTTCTAGGCGCAATGCCTGTACCAGGGAATGAGGTGTTTATTTTTAAAGGATGAATGATCGTAACTAAAAACACAAAGGGCATCAAGGCCCTATTGGACCAGAATCTGTTTCTCCTAAAGGAAACTTTCTACATGACAATGGCACAGGTTCTGGCGGCTTTGCTGAAAAACCTCAATGGACTTAAAGGACACCTTTTGTGTATTGATCAGAAAGAAGCATCATCTGTTCCTGAAGGTCCTGCCAAAAGAATAACATTACATTACCAATAGTATTTTCTTCACTTTGGACTGAATTTTAACCTAACATTTTTATCAAGGTCCTTTCTGGGGCAGGTGCCAATCTGTGGATGTACTAGTTTCCCTAAATGAGGACAAGTGACTCTATCACAGTAATGATTGACTCCTTGTACGAATAGGAAGGTCATTTCCACCTTTCATTTCAAGATTGATTTGGTACAGAGTTTCTTATATATATATATATATATATATATATATATATATATATATATATATATATATATATATATATATTTTTTTTTATTATTGTATATGATTACAAAATGTAACCTTTCACAAACATATAAAATATTTAAGCTCTGAATAAAACCAAAACTTAAAAGGAAGAAGATCCAATACAAATTAATCAATCTTTCAACCTTCAACTCTTTAAAAGAAGAGCAGAAAAAAGACCGGTAAAATTGAGAGAGATTATACAACCAGCTGGTGCTCAAAACCATGTTCAGGCTTTCAAATCCGTTCATCTCATCCATCTAAAACTCATTAAAATCCTCTTGGAGAACACAATGTTTTATCTAAACAAATAATGTGGGACAGTCTTAATCTCTTCTTTAGATGCAGTTGTGGGAATGCATGCCAAGAATCCAACTTATCATGCTTCAACCCCTTTTTAGTGGGCAAGAAGTGTGCCGGCAGACTGCAAGCAGGTTTTTACCTGCTCTGTATGAATGGTTGTTTCGGAGGAGGATTTAACTTAATCCGTCACCATTGGGCTTCCCTGAATGCACCTTTTTGGTCCCAAGTGTTCAGTCAGTCAACATACTTTTATTCGACCTAAAAAAAATCAAGTCATTACATACAAACATGAATCTAAGCACTATAAAATACCTCAGTATGTCATGCATCATAGACAACAGTAGTATGTCAGGCAGTTCAGTTTTGGCGGAAAAATAAAAAAATATATTACACAACTTTAAAAATGCATCCCAAAGAGGAGAGCCCTGCTTGCAGCCTCTGTTTTCAATCAGTTCAATTATGTTTTAAGTGCAATTTGATTAGCTTCCTCTTTAACAGCCAAGATATGTGGGTGTATCTAGCCACTGCAAAAACTGCAGCTTGCTGAGTGCTTTGTCTTAGGAATCTCATTGGCAAACTCACTCTCGGGAGTTCCCTCCCTCCAAGGACATTACATGACACAGTGCTGCTTTATATTTCACCAGACCCTCTTGATTGCAGAGTTTCAGCCAGATGAGAATCTGGCGTAGCGATGCAAGAGAAGCCACTGGGCTACCTCTAGCTCCGTGACCAACAGTGCAGTTGGGGTACTTCTGCCTAGAAGTACACGTTTTTCAGACATTTCGTCTCAGTAATAGATAGTTTTTCCAAGTTACCATGCCCCCATAGTTCGGCCTTGTATAGGACAGCAGCAACTGCCAGTTTCCCATGCAGGTCTAGTGCTGGGGAGATGGCACCACGACCGTGCCTTGCCTGGAATGCAACTATGGAACCGCCAAACCTGTCGAGGGTGGTTGTGGAATGGTTCACTTGGGTAACCCACCACTCAGTCTCTTGAAACCGGATCCCCAAATACTCTTTACCTGCTCTTTTTGGTTTCCCTTCACCCTCAGATTTGTAGGTGCAGCTCCAATTCATTGCACTTTTGCACAAACAATGCCAATGATTTTGCCAACCCTTGTGGGGTTGTTGCCAGAATTACCACGTCATCGGCCTAAAATAGGGGAAAGTCTTTTTTTCCTTGTATAGTTTGGGGCAGTCGAGGCATTCTGTGAGGAGAGTATAATTTCTGATGCTTGTTAATCTGCTTAGAATCACATGTTGTGCATATAGTCTGACATCCAGTGATCACCGCAGAGTATTGCATTTTGTCTTTCGAGAATCGAAAGGGGACGTCAACGTGGGCATGCATGTAACACTATCCCTAACATGACATGTAGTGTACCCAAAATCCCTCACCCGTAGAGGTCCCTCAGATTGCTTCTTTCTGCCCAGCATACTGGACGCCTTATGCAGAGCTCGTCCAGCGAAATTGCTATAGCTTCAACCTTTAGTCGTGTAGATATAGAGAGATAGAAAAAATATTACCCTATCGTCCCTTCCTCATTTGTCCGCGCTTCCTACAGGTGTTGAGTTACAATAAACAATAAGAAATCAAAAACATCCACTTGTGGTATCAAGTGCTGATATTGGCCAGCATTTATCTCTTCAAATTTTGAAAAGAAAGTAAACATTCACAAGTGCTAGCTCCTAAAAAATTGATAAAGCTGAAAAAAACGCCAACACGTGTTTCAACCCTGCTGGGTCGTCCTCCGGGCGTATAAATAAATGGATAACTGCCTGTTGGCATTCTGATAGTAAATTTGTGCACTATGCAGGTATAGCGCCGTGGTAGTCGTATCCAGTGTTTGTATGTTTGAAACCGTGGGTATAATGTTTCCATGTGATTTCAAATAAAAAGCACGATTGCGAGCGTGTAAATATTCCTGCTGAGTGGCAGTTCGTAGCGTTCCAAGTGCTGTGCGTTTTTTGAGAATTTACCCCTTCATATCCTCACTGCTGATGCATACCTCACAATAACCCTTCTTCTCATTACTCATTGTTGATTTGGCTCTTCTGATTAGACTTTTGGGTTTGCGCACATCCAGTTAAAGGATAATTTCTCACACATCCAATTCGTCCCTTCCATAGACTGCTGTTTCCAGGTCTCTGCCGAAGATGGTTCCATGGATCTTCGACGGACAGTGTTCCGGTCGGCGCTGCCGGCCACGTGGCTGGGCCTTCTGGCCAGCCTACACAGTAGGGAGAGTGGGGTTGGGGTGGACCTCTCCCTTTCTGAGAATGCCTTTTCCTTTCCTCTGTTTCCTGGGTCTCTTCGTCACTTTCTCTTTCCTCAGCTATGGAGAGGACTCAATTTCGGTTTTGTCCTTCTTGTAAGGCCAAATTCCCTTGGAAGGATAAGCACCGTAAATGTTATCAGTGTTTGCCCCCTTAATCACGACAAGACAGTTTGTGCGGCTTGCCTGCTCCTGCGCTCAAAAACTTTGAAGGAGCGCAGTGTTAAACAGTGGGTGGCCTACGGAATGTCGCAGGCCGAGTCTAGCTCTCCCGCTGCCACAACCGCCGATTGTGACGAGGGGCTGAGTGACGAACAAGCCTCCGATTTGGAGGCAATTGACTGAGGCGGAGCACTCTCGCTCCGCGTAGTCTGTGCCCGGCCGCGCTAGGTAAGACTCTGTTCCTGCTATGGGGAATGTACACCCCGGCAAAAGACGTGCACATTTTATACACTAAAAACACAACCCCAGGGACGTCTTCGACGAAACAGTCGAAACGATCCATAGCTCCAACGGGCACACCGATAACTTTGGCCCTCCCCGCAACCTCAGAAGCGTCTTGCGACTGGGCCCTTTAAATCAAAGGGCGCTGCCCCCAAAATTCAGGAATCCGTCGAGATGCATCGTAAGAAAGCATCTACTGGTGAAATGGCGCATGTTCCGCCATAGTCGCGCAACCAGAGGCCTGAACTTCAGAAGTTCCTGGTGTGAAAGTGATTACCGAAAGCATCGCCAGGATCCTTTTGGGCGGATTCGCAGAAGCAACGGTCCAAGGATTCATCGAAATCCAAGGACAAGCACAAGGATTCGTCAAAATTCAAGGATAGGCCAAAGGAGTTACTGGAACCTATGGAAAGGACTACAGACAGACATGCGTCAACGGTCGGAACCCCGAAAAGACTAGCTACTGAAGGGATTTCTTTGTTAAAGAAGAAATCTCAACGTTTGCAGACCGATCTAACAGAAGCTACTTTCCACCCCTGGACTTACTATGGTTCATCTGTTTGGACTAGAGAAAAATGTGAAGGATGCTGGACAGGCTAGAGAGGTTTGTGGAACTATGAGGGGTCCACACCCAACAGATCTAGGGAAGAAAATCCCCCCTCTCCCTGTGGCTAAGTTGCAGAGGGTCTTTGACTCTACTCAAGATGAAGAGGAATATACTTATGACCTCAAGATTAAGATCTTTTTGCCGACTGAGGAGGTTCATTTGGAGTGTTGGGGAGTACATTCAGACCTCATTGATCCTCGCCCTTGGCAGTCACCTACTTCAACACCGGAACCTGACGCCGTGTGCTTGGACTCCCCTCCAATCACCCCCACTCGACGGTTGACTATCAAATGGCTTTAAACGCCATATTGAGGAAAGCAGCGGAACACTTCAACATTGCTACTCTCGAAGCAGTTCCAGAAGCTGATTTTGTGGAAGACCTTTTAAGAGAAAAACCACCTGTCAGCCAAGCCATTCCTCCCCTGAATTCAATCCAAGAAGCGATTGGCCCCTTCTTTATTAACACCTGCTCTTACTATAGCAGTGAATCAGAGTGTAGAAATTAATTATACTCCAGATTCACTTTTGACAACTACCAGCAAAAGAGCAGGGGTTCCCCTTTCTACTGGGGAGGCACCCCCTGACAAGGAGTGTACGACTTTATGCTCTGGGGAAAAGGATCACTGCGGCGGCTTACTCCACTCACATTGCTAACAATACAACTTTGTTGGCCAGCTGTGCTGATGTGCAATGGGCCAAACTAGAGGCGGGCATTCAAGAAGTCCCTAAACCGATGCGGGCCCGTTTGCTCTCAACAGTGGTAGAAGGCAGACAAGTTAACCAAAGTATGCTAAAAAATACTTTGGGTGCAGTAGAGACGGCCAGGTTGTCTTTGGCTCAGGGTACCCTCCTGAAAAGAGGCATGACTAAGGAACTCTGGTTTCAAGCCAGAAACACAAGCTTCACTTATAAATAAACCAGTGGAGGAAGCTAATTTATTTGGAAAGGCAGTGGATGATGCCCTTGAAACTGCAAAGAAGGAGCATGACACCCTTAAGACTCTGGATCAGATCTCCCAGACCTTGACAAAGAAGGGGGAGCGGGAATAGACGTTCCTTTCGTGGCCAAAGTTTCCCTCAAAATCAGTATGGCGCGGGAAATAACTGGTACTCTCCCCAAGGAACCAGCAGCTACACCACCCCATATCCCACAAGGGGGCAATTACGTGGTAAAGGAAGGAGCTGGAATTCTACCCCTCGATGCTCCCTGGCCTCAGACCAGAAATGACCCGCAATTCCGAGTCCCCTCCTATGCATCCCTGGTAGGGGGCCGGCTAACATCATTTCTTCACGCATGGGTGGGAATAACTACAGACCAGTGGGTACTAAAGATCGTTGAACACGGGTACCTTATAGAATTCTGCCGGAAGGCCGCCACGAGCAAAATGCCTGACACTAGAACAGCTGCGCATCCTGCTACAAGAAGTAGAAACCATGCAGGAAAAGGGCGCCATAGAGGTCGTACCTCTTCTACAGGTAAACAAGGGTATTTATTGTACTTCCATGTATTCAAAAAGGATCTCACCATGCGCCCTGTACTAGATCTGCGCCCAGCGAACAAATTTGTGAAGCCCCAAAAGTTTTGCATGGTTACTCTACAGGAAGTAATTCCTCTGCTCACACAGGGGGGATTACATGGCAACATTGGACATGAAAGATGCATAATTCCATATTTCAATGTTGCCGGCGCACAGAAAATACCTCAGATTCATGATATAAAATAAGCACTATCAGTTCGAAGTACTACCCTTCGGCATAGCCTCTGCACCAAGAATATTTACAAAGGTACTGGCAGTGGCAGCAGCACACCTGCGCAGGCAATCCATTTAAGTTTATCCTTGCCTCGACAACTGGCTCATAACAGGGGACGCCTATGAGACATGTCTGTCAAATACCCAAAGAACTATAGATATTTTATTCATTCTGGGATTCTTCATCAACGAGAAATCCAGTCTAGACACCAGTCAGGTCAAGCAGTTCCAATTCATTGGCCCTATCTCCTCCAATGAAACTGCCTTGCCCATACAAAATGTCGCAAGACAAAGACACTCTTCACCCATGCCCGCAAACACTGAACTTGGTGGCCTGGCTCCCTCAAGTATGTATGGACATACTCAGAGGCAAGTAAACCTAACGCTATTGCTATTCCAGTAAGTGGAAGTGTTTTGTCATTTGGTGCAACTCTAAGAGCATCAACCCCATTGACTGCTCTCCTACACATCGTTTTGTACCAGACTTTTACTTGACTCAGGCCTGGTCTTAAACTCTCTAAAAGTTCACTTAGCTGCTCTTGCAGCCTACACTACTTAATAACAAAAGGTGTTGTGGTGGAAGATACTAAGGCTTTCATTGAGGGAGTAAAGAGAATTCACCCTCCCATTTCTAACCCAGCTCCCGGATGGGACCTAAACGTGGTGTTGACTAGACTTATGGGGGGGGGGGTCTCATTTCGAGCCCATGCATAAAGCAAGTCTCAAAGATCTCACCTACAAAACTGCCTTTTTAATAGCCATTACTTCCATTAGGAGAATCAGTGAACTACAAACGCTCTGTTCTAGACCCCTTTGTTACAGTCCAGAGATAAGGTGGTTCTGCGCCCTCACCCAAGGTTTGTGCCTAAATTAATTTCAAAGTTCCATAGAACTACCAACGTTCTTTCTTTCAGAACCCCTCAAACATGGGAGAAAGAAGCCTGCACACACTGGATGTATGCAGAGCAGTCATGTTTTGTTCTTTAGCCACGCTCTCGAGCGATAATTGTTCTTGGTAGATTTCAATGATAGGTATGAGATTCCTGGCCTTATCGTTTACTGGGCACTGATAGATTTTCCTGTCTACTTGTCCATGAGATTGTTCAAATTCAAAGGGGGCCAACCAATCTAGTTTCCCCACAAATTGATTAGCCTTGCCCAGGACATTTGCTTTTGCCACTGTCTTGTAGTCTCATGGGTCCATCAGATCTAGGTCTTGATTTATTGTTGCATAGTTAGAGGTTGTTGCCCTGGCCGGAGCTTCTACCCTACCTCACTGACATACCTTTTGCTCTTGTTCCTCACACCCCCCACCTCTTTCCCATCTAAATCGTTCAGAAATACCTTAATCTCTGACATGGCACCTCCGCTTTCCTCATTTTCCTAGGTGGCGATAATTTTGGTTTACAGCCCCCACTTGCTCCGCCTACCCGGGACCGCTACTTCAGAGATTGGCAACGAGATATACTATTGAGGTACCCGTGCCCAGTGTCCTTGATGGCACTTGAGCCAGAGCCGTACAGCCCTGACAACTTCAATCCGGTATTCCTAGGAACCCGCCCCCCAATTACACTTTGAGAGCTCTGTCATTCCACAGCACATATGAACAGGGGCTAGGTGCAACATACCACAATTCTCATGAAGTTCTCCCAGCTACAACGCCTCGCCCTTAGACCAGTGGGTGAACCTGGGGCCAAGGGTTATAAAGTACTTGTGCAATGTGTAAGGCAAGGAAATGAAAGTGGATCTATGGACTATATGGTATAAGCAATACTTGCAAAGGCTGGTGGAAATATAAAGTTGAGCATAACGCTGGATGCATGTGCAAGGATACACAAATTGCTGGGTGCATCTACCACCACCCCCAGGTCTCAGAGGTGGCCTACGGTTTAAAGCGCTAAGGTGCTTAGTGCAAAAGTGCTAGGATTCAATGAGTGCAATAAGATGGTATAAAGTGGCAAGTGCACTGTTCAAAATGCAGTGAGCTTTACTCCAAGCCTCAAGTCACCATAACACGCCTACAGCTCTTCCCTTTTAAAACTATGTCTACACTTAAACTATTGTAAATCATAAATCAATACAGATTTAATTTTAAAACTGTTCCTTTGTATGAAAACCCAACCTACAGCATGGTGCCACAGATTGAATACAGGCAAATGAACACAATATTCTAAAATGTGACCCTAATATAAAGTATGCTGTCCAACTATGCAGGAGTGAGGCACGCTCGAAGGGCAACCAGAGTCCGACTCAGCCACCACCCCCCACCCCACCTTGCTTTCTGTCAAATTGGGGTGCCAGGCCTTTAATAATCGGTGGGATAGACAATCGACAGAGGTCAGTAAGAAAGGCAAGGCAGTGGAATCGTACGCCCCAGTCGTGGCCCTTTTTCGAGGCAGAGTAGTTTGACAAAGTACTTCTGCTATGTTTGACAGGAGCGAGGCACCCCCGAACGGCTCACGGTTCAACCAGTCCGACACCCCCCCCCCCCTCCCCAACCCCCTAAACCCTTGTGCTCCTTACAGTTGGATCAAGTGGGTGGATGAAATAAAGTCTGCCTTTTAGCAGACTTAGTCTTTTGGTCAGTCTTTAATCAGACTTTGGATGGGCTTCGACACTTATTTTCTTTACCAGCTTCAGAAGGTAAAGAGGCCTACTTGCTTCAAGGGTTTCTGGCATTACTCAAAAATGTTAATTTCCTGCCTGAATTATTCCCATTCAGCCGGAGGCCTTACTTGCTGTGGGGCAAGATGTAGTCCTCTCTGGGTAGGAGTTGGATGAGGAGGTTGAAGTAGGTGACTTGTGGTGCCTCTTCTTCGATTTTAGACGAGTGGTGGGAACCACCCCGCAAACTGGACCTTTTTGGTCTTCTTCCGTGGAGGAGTCGCCTCCCACTTCAGAGGAATGGGTTTTTTCAACAGGTTAGTCACAGGGACTTCTTGGTGAGTCTACCTACTGCCAATTTCCCCCTACGCTCCTTCAGAGCTTTTCAGGCTGAGGTCTTGTCCGACACACCACAAGCATACTCGATGTGGGCCTGTCTGCGACCTCTTGGTGTCGCAGTCCTGACATTTTTTTAAACCCGGTCATTGGGGTTGTCTGAGCAAGGATGAAGACTTATCGATAATTTCACAAAAAAATATCTGAATTGCGTCGTAGTTCACGTAGCAAAAGCTTACTCCGAAAAACAGATCTGGAGCCAACGGGCCTTGTCCAGATCGATTATTTGAACTATTTCCAAATGCTACAGGCTGGCCGGCTAAGATACCCCAGAAGGCTTGAGAGCTCATTCCACTAGGTGCATGGCTACTTATTTTGCTTTGCAAAGATGTGTTCCTATTAAAACCATTTGTGAGGCAGCCACTTGGTCTACCATTCACACTTTTACTAAGCATTACTGCCTTGATTCCATCTTAAGTCTGGATGGAAGTTTTGGTAAGGCGGTACTTCCGTTCATGGCAACCATTTATGACAGTTTTTACTCCCTACGCCAAAACAAACACTGCTTTGGGATTCTATCAAAGATGAGGAATATGGGAGGACACAATCCATTCAAAGAACAAGTTACACCTGGTAATGTTCTTTCAACTAGATGTTCCTCCCACGTATTCCTCACCCTGCTGTATTTTTAGTCACTGCTGGGATTGTCGAATTTAGGTGCACCCTGCGGTATGCATTTTAGTCGCTGCTGGGACTGTCAAATTTAGGTGCACCCTGCGGTATGCATTTTAGTCGCTGCTGGGACTGTCAAATTTAGGTGCACCCTGCTGTATGCATTTTAGTCGCTGCTAGGACTGTCAAATTTAGGTGCACCCTGCGGTATGCATTTTAGTTACTGATGGTAAAGGACCCTGCTGTATGTATTTTTAGTCGCTGTTGGGATTGTCAAATTTAGATGCCCCTTGCTATCTACCTCCCAATATGTGCACCACCAAGACTTGCCTTATACACTTTCTGTGCCCTACTCTGGACTATTCTAACGATCACCACAACAATGTCCCACATTGATTACACTCCTTGCAACCTGCTAGAGAGAAACACGCGACTTAGAGCGAGACTGCCTCGTCTTTATGACCTCAAAAACAAAAGAACCAGACCATCAGGTTCTATATCAACCCTAACTGCTTCCCACCCTAACCCTTTTGCCCTAGTTGCAGAAAGGCGTCCTAAAATACAAACTGACTTTCTCCACAACCAGAAGAGACCCAACCTTCCCAATCCTAGACGTATCCAAGATAAAATCACAACCCCCACCTTACCAGGAGCCCTTTTCAATGCGAGGTCCCTCATAGCAGATAATGCGGAAATTGCCGATATACCTGCCATGGACAACCTAGATCTACTCGCGATCACTGAGACCTGGCTCCACGATGCCACAGATCCGATTGCCATACCAGACAACTACAACATACTAAGAGTTGATCGCCCCAACTCTAGGGGAGGTGGCTTGGCCATCATTGCCAAAACCTAGTTAGCTGTAAGACTTATCCCACACCCAGTAATTACATCTTGCAAACTTCTTTCTGCTAAAATTCCTATCTCTAATAATAGCACACCAACTGTCCTTCTGGTGTACAGACCACCAGGCCCACTAGGCAACTTTGAGGATGACCTATCCAGCCTCCTCACTAATAACATCAAAGATTCCACCCAGCTCCTATTACTAGGTGACTTTAACTTGGGATTCAATGATGACAAACAGGCCCACTCCATCCAATCAATCTTAGTCGATCATGGCCTTACCCAAAAAGTTTTAGCCCCTACACATATAAAAGGACGCACATTAGATTGGATAGCCAACCGAAACTGTGCTACTACCATCTCCATTTTACCACAAACCAGGACTGACCACCACCTCATCTGCTTCTCATCCACTATAGAGCCTCCTAAATTAGATAACCCGCAAACAGCACCACCTATGCCAACTAGTAGTAAAGGAGAAATCACGGCTGAAAAACTTCTCCCACTCCTACTACCAGCTCTCACTGCCAGCGATATTAACTCTGACCCTAATACGCTAGTTGTCATTCAATAACACCATGTCCAAAGCCTTGGACATAATTGCCCCTATCAAATTACGTAAAAGTAAACGAGAATCTCATCTCCACTCATGGTTCACCCCTCACCTCAAAGAACTGAGAATCCAAAAATTTAAACCCCAAGCTATCTGGAGGCATACACCCTCAGATGAGAATAAAATTCTAATCGACAACCTTGCTAAAGAATATAAGAAGGAAATAATCCAAACTAAAAAAAGACACATTTAATGAGAATTAGTAAAGCTAACTCTAACTCCAAAGAACTCTTTTCCATCCTCCGGGAAATGGAAAACCCGATTGCTCCCACAGACAATGCCACCAAGGACAAACAATGGTGTACCAGTATCCAAAATGCCCTAGCTAATAAAATCACAACCCTACAATCCAAAATTGCAAAGAATAAAGCATCCTTGAGTTCCACTGGAACTCGTACCACCCATTTGACAGATACACCCACAGCAGTTGCACAAAATAACTGCAAACCTTTCAGATTTACCAACCTATCCATTCTGGAAACTGAAAAGGTGATATCATCCTTGAAACCATCGAACTGCCAAGGCGACAGTTGCCCAGCACAAGTTATTAAGGACGCAGCTAGAGACTTAGAACCCTTCATCTCTAAATTAATCAATGCCTCCTTTAGATCCAGTACTCTACCCACTAACCTCAAGGAATCCTGGGTACTGCCTGTCCTTAAAAAACAGACCCTCAACCCATCTATCCCTACCAATTATAGGCCCATTACCACGGTCCCATTTCTCCTTAAAATGATAGACGGAGTAGCATACCTCCAGATCCAAAACTATCTGAAGAACCAATAACTTTTAGGATCACACCAATCTGGATTCAGACCACTACATGGTACTGAAACAACCTTAATTGACCTTAAAAGACAAATCGACTTGAAGGATGAAGGCAAAACCGCTATGCTCCTCCTCCTTGACCTATCGGCGCCTTTGACCTTGTGGACCACGCAGTGTTATGCAACCACCTAGCGTCTGCTGCCCATTTCTCAAGCAATGCTATAGCCTGGGTACAATCCTTCCTAGCCAACCGTTCGATGAGTGTTCTCCCCCCTAGCCTCAGCAGACCCAAATCAAATCACCTGTGGCGTCCCACAAGGTTCATGTGTCTCTCCCACAATGTACAACATCTTCACTAAGCCACTCTTCGACGAACTTGACAGACTGGCGGTAACTTATACTAATTATGCGGACGATACACAGATCCTCATACCACCATCTGGCAATTTTGTCGAAGACGCAGCTCTAGTAAACAAGATTTTCCTCCTCATTCAGGCATGGATGGCCTCCCACAGCCTATGCCTTAATGACGACAAAACAGATACTGATCCTGGGTTCCGACTGTAACCTTAAACTCGGCCCTAATTATCTCGCCTTCATCGTAGATGGCAATATAAAGTGGCAACTGAGGTAAACACACTAGGTTTCTACCTTGACTCCACATTCTCTTAAAAAACAAGTCGACTCCTTGGCTTCCTCTGCAAATTAATCCGGGCCTGCAGACCCTACCTCTCCAAAACCAACTGTATCACACTAGCCAACGCACTAGTAATTTCTTAATTGGACTACTGCAACGCCCTGTATGCGGGTGCCAGTAAAACTGTCAAACAAAATGCAAATACTGCAGAATAATGCTCTTAGAGCAGCCTTGGACATACCACGCAGAGCGCACATATCCAACATCAGGAAAGACCATCATTGGTTAAAAATTAGCGAGAGTCCTCAAGACGCCATCTCTCACCCATAAATGACTGACAATACTGCGCCCCCATACATCTCGGCTAGACTGACCAGAAAATCCTCTAGTCACCACACTAGAGCCTCCAACCACTTCCTACTTGAAATTCCAAGATTCAGACTAAAAAAAGCGGGCGGAGCAAGCTTCCCTGTTACTGCTGCCCGTGCCTGGAATGCACTCCCTACTGCATTGAGCTAATCTACCCTACTCTAGATTTAGATACAATGTGAAAAGATGGCTCTGGACCAATGACGACTAACAAACTGATCCTCTGTTCTAGGCCCGGATCTTTGCATATAATTTACCTGATACTTCCGAATCCAGACTATAGACTATCTCATTTCCCCATTGTGATTTGAGGTTCTTGCATCTTGTACCCCTTGCAGATATGTATTGTAAATATGTCAACTCATGTAATGTATCTTCCTGTATGTATCCTCTGTATGTAACCTAAGCTCAAGTATTCTTGTGACTGCTGCGCCCAGCTACCCCTGGGTTTGGAGCGCATTATCAAATAAACTAAACTCATCGCCCCTCCCAGCCTACCTCTCAGTAAAACTTCCATGTTATTGCAGCTTGCGCTCCTTCAGAGACTAGTATGGTCAAATCCTCTTTAGTGCTGATAGTTCTACTTGACAATGACACGAAAAACACAGAACTGAAGCCAACAGACGCTGCACGTGCTATATATATCTTTTGATATCCTCAAAACGGAGGCCCTCGAGGGACATCTAGTTGACTGCATCGACGCACAGCGCCCTCTACCGAATTAAGCAGCTGAAGCTGGATATTGGCGATATCAAAGAGGGATACATGGTAGGAACATCCAGTTGAAAGAACGTTACCAGGAGTAAGTAACTTGTTCTTCTCAGCAGTTAACAGATGTTGGTTCAAATTACAGATCTTAGTTCAGCAGTGGGGTGCAGGTCTTCAACCCTCCCTACCACTGCTGAAATGTACCCTCCAGTCTGAGCATTTCTTACATTAACTGCAAAGAAGGAATCCACCACAGGAATGGGAGCAGAGGGGTAAGATTAGGCCCTTCGCCTCTTCAGAAACCTTTAAATTCAGAGCTTTTTCAGTTTACCTGATTAAACCTCAAGCTTTGTTTGTCTCCTAGAAAAATGCAGCTGTCGAGGTGCATTTTGGCATTCCTAGAATATCTCAACGCTTGAATCTGGGATTTGCCTCTATTCTGCAGTAGCACTTCATGCAATATAGATGTATATCTTGGAATGCAGCCTTCTGAAGATCATTGGACTCGGGAGGATAGCTCAGTGGCAACATGCTCGCCTTGGAAGCTAGACGACACAGAGCAACACTGGTTAGATACCTGGGTCCATGCTTGGAAACCTTTGGGTATTAGACGCGTCATAAATAACCTATCATATTTTTCACTTGCCTGTCTTCATTCCACAAGTTGACATTTTCATTTAATTCAGGAAATTGTTCTGGTTTTCCAAACTAATCCACATTCTTCTGCTGAGGACATTGCACAGTGGGTCTTAGTTCCTAATTCGAGCTAAGCCATTCAGAAGTCTTTTGCAATCTTTTTTGAGAGTTATGGTGAACTGCAGATTGTCACTTGCATTTACAAAGCTCATGCAATAGAAGTGCACAAGTTCCTAAATTATTTCATGCTCATCAGATTTAAAGCCATATCTGTGGCCATGCAAAGACATCTATCCATTGCAGATATCTGGAGAGAAGTTATGTGAGCCTATCTTCAGCATTACTCCCTTGACAACTTCTCTTGAAGAGATTGTTTTGTCAGGAAGTCCCGTGCAGCCTCTCTTCTCTGAACTTTGTTCTGTTAAATGCTGCCTTTCTTCCTTCCATCCATCCTTGTGGCCTGTTCAGCAGATTAACCACCATTTAGGAAGTCGAAGGGCTAATATGAAGGAGTAAGGAAAAATACCTGCATGGTGACATTGGTGCTCGGGTGACATTAGGACTGAGTTAATAGAACTTCCTTGAATAAAGGGGATCCAGTTTGAACTCAGTGAAAATGTTGAAGATGGCTCAAGTCACATAACTGTCTGTGCCTCCCATGAAACGGGTGGGAGGCTGGTCTTCACTGATTGGGAAACCACCAAATGTTTGAATCGGATTGGAGGGCTGGGACCGTCACCGCAGCTGTTGTGTGGGAGTGCCGAGGGGGTACTGTTATTTTTGTGGAGGGTGTGTAACTAGGTAAATCCTGAGCCAAACTCTGTCCACTGTGTCGGGGGTCACTTTGGAGCTCGCAATAAATAAATTACGATAGTCAAAAAAGAGGGTACGTAGGCAAGAAGTAACGCAGGTTTATACAGGGCCCAGACACAGCTGGGACAGCTATTTTCAAACAGATGCTGAACAGAACTGTGTGAGCAGGCGCTGTCGACGCTCACTACCCATGGCACTTTCGGAGCCTTGAACCATGGACATACTGCTATATGAATGTTGCATTTTTTTTAATTGGTTTATACAAACCTTTAAAAAAAAGAACATACAAGAATACAACAATATAACACACAATCCTAGCGACATGTTGCATATTAACAACTCTGACCTTCTTCCCAGGACAAACGTATTAAGAGGCAATTTGAAACTGCCATGGTTCTTTTGACTCAGTCTAAAAATCATGTTTTGCAAATCATTTTGACTTATTAAATGGTTATGCTCTCCTTGCCATGGGTTCTAATTTGTGACCTTTAAAGTAAAAATGTTTTGCTTCTTACCATAACAGCCTGGGGTCATGGGACCTGCGATGCGTTACCAGCCACTGCGTCTTTGTTGCAGATTAATAAAAAGCTAACACACGTTTGCTGCAAAAGCATGCTTTAAGGCCTATTTACCGCATTTTAGCCTTCCCGGAAGTTTGGTTATACTTGT
The DNA here is from genome assembly GCF_040938575.1 of Ambystoma mexicanum. Classification (NCBI taxonomy): domain Eukaryota; kingdom Metazoa; phylum Chordata; class Amphibia; order Caudata; family Ambystomatidae; genus Ambystoma; species Ambystoma mexicanum. Next base: position 739,192,507 of record NC_090926.1, read on the forward strand.
GTGTGCCCCTACATTTCTTTTATATGCAAGTTACTTTTATTTTGGGCTGACTTGTATAACAATTAAAAGGAGCCCCCTCCCCTTTACAGTGCTACACTCGTAATTGATTAGTGCACACCTTTCCAACTTGCATTTTAATTAGATTATTCCCCCCTTTTATTGATCTATCAACTTTTTGTGCCTCCCATTCCCTTTCTTCTACTTCATCTTTGTGAAGCCACATTTTTTCCAACCTTGTCTTGTCTCCCCCAGTCTCCTCACAACCATCCAGTTTCCTCCACCCATATACACCCTGTTCCATCCTCTAGTACAGGGGTCTGCAACCTGCGCCTCTTCAGATGTTTTGGACTACAGCTCCCATGAGCCCCAGCCATAAATTATGCTAGGTAGGGCTGATGGGATTTGCAGTCCAAAACATCTAGCGAGCCAAAGGTTGCAGACACCTGCTCTAGTATGAAGTCCAAAGTTTTCAAAATCTGCTGGCTGTGTAACGACCCACCCATCAGGATCACCTTCATTTTCCCCAATTACTTTATTACTGCCCTTCTTTTTGGTAGCCTTTTTATCAGCACTTGAGGGTAAGGTCAACTGCCCTTTTTTTCTTGATAGAATATATAAATGTTCTAAAGAAGGTGACGAGAATGAGCACCAACGCGGGTGCAGTCTCGAAACGGTCCGGAAAGCCAGGTGGATACTGTGAGAATCCTGAGGGTATTCTCCCAGGTAGATCTCGGGAATCCCTTTTTTAGGTGGCTAGGGATGGGCTGGTGCTCTCAGATCCCAACCTGGGGGGAGGATCACCAGGGTGGCGGAGCCTGGGGGTTATGCTTGGGGGTGGGGGGGAGAGGGGGCGAAGGGGAATATCCAAGGTGAGATGCAGTATTTTTCTGGGGAAGCAGAAGTGGACTAGATCCCTGGGGCCTTTGTAGGCTGTACTAAATCTGCCTCCCTTCCTCCCATTGAATCTCTTGACCAAATCCTATAACATCTCCTTACATAACTAACCAATGCTCTAGAGTTCCAAACCCTGTTGTACCAAAAAACAATCTCTTCCCAGATGCCCTATTTTCCTGGTTCCTGTCCTAATACTCCCAACCATTCTTCAAGTCCCTATGATTATCCTTTCCTGCATTCCCAACCTGCTCAGACAACACTACAGTTCCCACAAACCCTCTTGTTTATCTCATGATGATCATCCTGATCACTCACGTTTTCAAACCTTACCAATCTCATTATTCAGAATTTTCCCAAACCCCTAGGACTAGAACCATAATCCCATTCAATTTCTTCACCTCTAAGCCCCCCACCCCTTTTCGACACAAACACCTTCACACTATACCATTGACAATGGTCTGTTAAAGCTGTTTACCTGACATGTCACGACACAATGGTCAAGCAGAGTCAGGCAATTAACCATAATCTCAGGCCCTTTCCCTTCCCCACAGGGATAAAGGGTGCAACACAGAGGGAGCAAGGCAGACCGCACAACGTAAGAGCTAACTCAACACGGCAGTTCAGTCGGAGGAGGACGGCACAGACAGAGAGGGTGACGAGGAAGGTTAACCTTGTCCTTTCTGACCAAGATCCGTGGAATCTCCGCAGAGGGAATAAGTCTGCGAACAGTAGCCAACATGTATTGCAAGAAATGTCAACGGTACACAAGACTCCTCCGCTGATTGCCTAGCCGGGGAGAGACGCTTGTCTCTGGTACCAACCTTGACTCTAAGGAGAAAGAGCGATTCATCACAGCCGGTGAACCGAGGAGTTTCGATAAGAAACCGAAATGTGTTAAACGAAAAGTAGTCTAAGGCAAAGTTGAATGTTGAGAAGGTTAAGATATTAACGAAGGAGGTGGGGAAACCAGCAACAGAGGAATCCGGCACCACATGGGTGCTCACGCAGGAACCTCTGGGCGATTACCCAATGGTAAAGATTACTGCAATGTGAAGGCCTTAGGAAGAGGTGAAGAAAGGTCAAAGTGGTCATACAGCGGTCTTGTAAAATTCTCCGTACTGTCGAACGTCTTCTGGCAGATGATTGTGAAAGCCAAGGGAAGCGAATCCTGCATGGTGGAAATTGGTACATGAACTGTGCTTCGTAAAGATTGGCAAGAGTGAACCAGGCAGAGGGATGCTAATGAAAAGGGATGAAGTCTAAAGTCTCCTGGTGAATTGTCAGTAAAAGTTGGCGAGAGTGAACCCGGCAGAGGGAAGCTGACAACCAGGGGCAAAGCCCACAAAAACTAGTTAAAGACATTCTGATTTGTGAAAGCGAGGTATTGCAAGACAGGAAGGGAAGTCTCACCCTTGTCATCTGGGGTCCGAACCCAGCCAAGGGAGATCCAGGGGTGGAAAGGTATCACCCAAAGTTCACTTAGAAAGGAAATGTCTTGTTAATTTGTTGAATGCAACTTCTGAGGGGTCTCTGCCCAGAAGAGGGGGGGATCCAGGGGTGAAGCCATCACCCAAAGTGTTTGTAGAACAGAACTTTGTGTTTCAGAACATCAGGGTTCGAAGGCGAGAGATTTTTTATTGAAAAGACTTAACCATGGAAAAACCTGATAGCTGATACGGAACTGGTAGCCTGTGTGCTGTGCTCCAAAGTCCACCTTATGTGCTAAAAACGTGGGGCAGGGAGACTTCAAGCCAATCGCATCCCGACTTATTTGTGGACACCTTTTCCTTTATTTGAATACCCTATACCACACTTTCTGTGATTAGTTGTAAGGAATTTGGCAATAGTTTTTTTTTTTAAGTATAGGCTTTTTGCTTTGACAAGATGCCACAAGGACTGCTTTATTTTTCATGTGGTTGAAGCTTGCTCCCATCTTAGATTTAGGTTCGCCATTTTTTCCACATTGCATTTACAGTTTAATAAACACCCTTGAACTGTGATCACTTGTCTTTCTTTACTGTTGTCACCATGAGTTTCCTTACAGAAAATGCTGTCCAACCAGCTACTTGGTTGTACTCAGTTAACTTTGCTGGTCCACTTTTTCCATGGAGTGTCTCTATCTCTGTTAAGGCTGCTTTCGATGTTCCATTTGAAGTTCCTCCATCGGGTATCACTGTGCAACAGCTTCTCCAAGCTTAGCACACATACCCCTCCTTCGATAACTGGTCCAGCACATACCCATTTTCGAGGGCCCCCAAGCCTAGTACCCTCATGTTCTCCTTGATGGCAAATTCAACAGCAAAGGGTTTGAATGCAAACTGTAGCAGCTCATATTGAGTGAGCTGCCACAACTTTGCGTTAGTGGCTGCCTTGACACCGAAGTGAGCTGAAAAACAATGCAGCTGTGGAAAATAGTCTGAATTCATCAGCGATGGCAGCCACATTTATTTGCACTGTTCTCTGAAAAATAATTTTGCTTCTTCCTTATTGATATTCGTTCCTCCACTTGCTGTGCCATTTTTCCCTGCAACACAATCTTCTTGTTAGTGCTATTTTGATGCACCACCAGTGCAGGACTGTGCAAAGTGACAAGAGCACAAACACCACTCCAGTCGGGTGGAAACTGGGCATAAGCCTTCAATCACAGGCCCACTTGTGTATAGGCGCGTTACAAATACCATATCATATCATATCACCATACATCATCACCACAGCAGTCCTCTGCATCAGCGCTGCACTGAGCATCACCTTGGTGCATCCAGGGTTAGTGCTCAGGAAGTTGGAACCACTCGACCTGAAACACAAAGTGAATCGTGTAAAGCTCTTGATGTCTCATGGTTGATGCTTTTCATGTAACCAAGTTGATGCATGTCAATTTTTTCCCTAGATTGCCCTGCAACTATCCTTCACCATGGCGGCCATGATTTTTACAAAATCTACCCACCCCTCTTCACAACATTGCATTATTCCCTCCTCCCATTTGTCCCCATACACCACTGCTCCCTGTATCCTCATCAATGAATGGCCTTGTATGACACCAGGTTATGCTCTGCCCTTCCTCATTTGTGCACCATAATCTGTCGTGGTCTCTTATTTGTAATTCCCCCTTTTTTAGGACCTGCCACATATTCCACTACCATATGCCGTGTTTTGTCATTTTCAATTTTTGTTAATTTTATGAAATTGTCATCATAAAATATTTTCCCTTAATCCACCCACTGAACTGTGACCATTTTTCCCTGGAATAAACTTCTAGTTCTGCAGAGTGACGGGCGCATCAGGTATCCTGCTTCCTCATAAGACACAGATTGCGGTAGAAAGAGTGTGTGTTCCTATCATGCGTGGGATGAGAGCAGACGTAGCAAGTGCCATTCACCCTTTCTTTCCCCACACCTAATCTCGTTGTATGAAACATTTCCAGTTTGTAAATCTGTCTCTCCTTCAGGGCCATGATGAAAACATTCCCCATTCATTAAACTTTTTTTTTTAACTTTATATTTTCATTCAATTTTGTTCCACTTTTTTCTCTTAAATCCAATTACACCAAAAGTATTAATCCTACAGGAAACATATTAATATCCTACTCCAAAACACTGAGCTTCCTTTTCATTAAAACATTGTCTTTAAAGACATTTTGATAATTTTCTTTTGCTGGTTTTTGATAGTCTTGAGGCAGAAAAGAAACTTAACGAAATCTCCCATATATACTGCCCATTATGTTGTGATTGGGGAAGCGGGTCTCTTGCATTTGCGCACGCCTTTGATGTGGACCCATCCTCGCTGCTTTTCGATCTTCACCGTTGTGGGCGCTGCGTAGATCGCGGCATGTGGGCCGGTGAAGCGCTCCACCCATTTACAAATGTGAATCTTGACGATTATCTACTCCCCTGTGTAAAGAGGTGCTGCTTGTGGAAATTGTCCCGATTGTTTGGTTTGAGTTTTTGGCCTTGTCTGCAAGGATATGTATCAAAAGGATTTTGTAAGTTCTTTGAGATGGGTATCGAATTCCTCCCCAGAAAGCAAAAAGAATGCATCAGATTGTATATGCTGGTGGAATAGGTGCATGCATTCTCTTCCCTGTAACAATATCATTAGTGAGGTGATCTCCTCCAGGCGTATTGCGCAATGCAAACAAAGCAAGAGGCAAGTAGTGCACCTAGGATTTCCCAAGCATTTGCGTAAGCTTTGCCACCCACATTTTAAGCAGTCTATTCATCTTTTCTACCAGTCCATGAGCTTGAGGAAGGTAAACCATGCATCATTTTTGATTTATACCCAGCATTGTTACTTCCTTAATTAAGTCATTAGCAAAATGCTGACGATTGTCAGAACAAATTTGATCTGGAATCCCCCACCTTGTGAACACCTCCCTCACAAGAAATGTGGCTGCAGTGGGGGGGAGGGAGTCATTATGGGCACAGGGACCATCCTCAAGCCAACATGAGAATGGACACAACGCTATAAGCAAGTAAGAAGTACATCTCTCTTGCTTATCAACATAGTCAATATGCAAGTTTTGGAAGGGGCCTTCCAGTTGCAGAAATGTTTCCTGCACAATTCTCAATATGTGACCTGGCAAATACTTCTGGCAGAAGATTCTCATGCCAATTTGGTATGAACCAGTCTTCGCTTATCCCTGCAGACACATGGTCTTTCAATACATGGTAGGGTAGTAAAGCTGTTCCAATGCCACCTGCCACAATTTCTATAGCATGACCACTTTTCCTGTGCAATCATGCCGCCAGACCAAATCAGTTGGGGATTAAGAACATCCTCTCCTCTTCCACAAATTTCTCATCTGATGCTTCTCCTTGCAACTCAATCTGCATTATTGGGGTAGTTTTAAAATTTTGTGGTAATTCATCTTTTTCTTTGCTCACTTTTAGCACTGCTAATAGGGGTATTCTTTTTCCTTTTTGCCAAGGAACTGCACATGTGTTCCTTCTGGTAGATATGCTGCTTCTTTTGCTGCTCTATTTTGTTCACTAATGAAATAAGATTGTGCCCTCCTCTGTGGGCCTTGCACTTTATTAAAGCTAGTTCTACTGGGAATAGTAACATTTATTATACTTTACTCAATCCTGCATGCTGAACAGGTTTACCATCACTTCTTTTGAACCTTCTCCTTTCCCTGCTTGCTAGTCCTGAGTGCACTGTGGAAGTAACACAGGTGGAATCAGAGAAAATGTTCACTACCTGGCCCTCTGACATGTTAACTACTCAAGGCCACCAGTTCTGCTTCCTGTGCAGAGTAGTGGTTTGGTAGTCATGTCTGTGAGTACACTCATCTCCGCCCCTTTGTGTACTCATGTCTGTTCCCTACAACTGTGGAACCTGAATCCGTCTGTCCTGTTGTCTGATCAATGCTGGAGCTTCCGTCAATGAAAATCATGTCCCCCTTCATCCTTCTCTTCCTTTATAGTCCTGCATCTCACCACTTATATTTCTGGGCTTGTCAGTATTACCTTGTAACCTTTTTTTCCAGTATTGCGAATAATGCATGCTCCGCCTATAAAATTACAGGGCACCGCATAGTTATTGTGGAAGCCTTCTCGATTGCAAATGCAGCAACAGTAAGTACCTACTCACATGGGAAATGCCCCTGCATCTAGGGATCCACTGTAATGTGCAAGTGTTTTGTGTCCCTGTCCCTTCTGTGTCAGCAGAGCTGTCATTACTTTTCCATCTGAATGGGAAAAGAAGTGAACCTTCTTTGTAATCGGGTGTAGCTAGTACTTCTGCATGTGCTAACTCATTTCAGCTGTCCATTTTATGTTTGTTTTGTGTTTCTGAGCTTCTTTGAATGATTTCAGCAATGGCCTGTTGTAAGTTGAGTAGTTAAAAACCCATGCCCTGCAGTAGTTTCATAGGCCCATGAACTACTGCATCTTTCACTGTTTTCGGTTGTGGAGTTTTATATATGACCTACTCTTTCTGGTGTCATTTTTCTCCCGTCTGCTGACACAATCTGACCCTGAGTTCATGCAGTTCGGGCACCTGCAACTCCCTCAAAGATGTATGGACATACTCGGAGAGGCAAGGAAACCTAACGCACGATATTGCTATTCCAGCAAGTGGAAGCATTTTGTCATTTGGTGCAACTCTAAATTTCACCCTTTATCCCAGTGGGGAAGGGCCTGAGATTATGGTTAATTGCCTGACCTTTGTATCGTCGCATGTCAGGTAAACAACTTTAACAGACCATTGTCAATGGTATAGTGCAAAGGTGTTTGTGTCGAAAAGGGGTGGGGGGCTTAGAGGTGAAGAAATTGTATGGGATTATGGTTCTAGTCCTAGGGGTTTGGGAAAATTCTGAATAATGAGATAGGTAAGGTTTGAAAACGTGAGTGATCAGGATGATTATCATGAGATAAACAAGGGGGTTTGTGGGAACTGTAGTGTTTGAGCAGGTTGGAAATGCAGGAAAGGATAATCATAGGGACTTCAAGAGGAATGGTTGGGAGTATTAGACAGGGACCAGGAAAATGGGGCATCTGGGAGAGATCGTTGTTTGGTACAACAGGGTTTGGAACTCTTGAGCATTGGTTATGTACGGAGATGTTGTGGGATTTGGTCAAGAGATTCGATGGGAGGAAGGTAGGCAGATTTATGTTTTACATGGAAAGAACTCGACCACTAAGAAAACCAAATCAGTTTTTTGTTTCGGTAGCAGCAGGAAGAGGAGACCCTGTCTCCAAATCTACTATCTCTAAGTGGATTGTCAAGTGCATCACACTCTGTTTCTCTTCCTAAGAGAGAACTGCTCTTCAAGCCTAGAAGGCATTCTACTCGAGGCACTGGGGCTGCCATAGGATTCATTGCAAATGTTTCCCTAGAGTCCATTTGCAAAGCGGCAACCTGGAGTTCTGTACACACCTTTTACAAAACACTATTGCCTAGACACTCATTCTAGGTCTGAAGACCTCTTTTCACTACTGTTCCTTCTCATAACCCACCTCCAACTCCATGTACTGCTCGCTAGTCTATGCACAGCATGTGATTCTTAGCAGATTAACAAGCACCAGAAGACTTGCATTACCGTAAAAGCATTTCTGATGATTGTATCTGCTTAGATTCACATGTGCCCACCCTTCCTCCCCTCTCGGATGGAAGGAACATAGACGACTTACTACTTTCTTTTTTCTGTACTCTCTCGCGATAGTCATAGGCTCCCTCACGGCAGAAAAAATACAATCGGAGGGACCTCCAACGCTTGAGGGATTTTGGGTACACTACACGTCACGTTAGTGATAGTGTTACAGGCACGCCCATGTCAACGTCCCCTTTTGATTCTCGAAAGACAAGATGCAATACTCTGCAGGGACCACTGGACATCAGACTATATGCACAGCATGTGAATCTAAGCAGATACAATCATCAGAAATGCTTTTACGGTAAGTAATGCATGTCTTCCTGGATAGATATATTAAAGGATAGTTCCGGGACTTTTTTTTTATTGTCCCTACGGGTCGGCCATGTGTTTGTAAGCATAAATCGGTAGATCGTAGGAAACTTTCCTATGGACCTTACCCGACTTTTCGCCCATTATCGCACTCGAAATCAGCCTCCATTTTGTGATAATCCTATCATTCCGCCGCATCGACCTGGGTCACCTGCCTTTGCGGCACTAAATCAAATCCCCCGCCCCTGAGCCTGACATCAGCAGACGCGTACTGCCCATTTCAAGCACGTCTCGTGTCAACAATCGCTGCGCCTCAGCTATTGACGTGTTGCCATGGAAATGGCAGGACGCCTCTTTCCCCAATAAGTATAAACAGACCGTTTCACAACACACAGCAGCAGATTTTCGATTCCATTCCTCTCTCTGTGTTACTTTGAGTATTCTGTGACTCGTTTCAGTGCTCTGGTCAGCTACCTTCGCCGCTTGTAGCCCGTGTGAACACCTGTACCATCTCTGTAAATTATTTTACTATCTTTACCGCACAATGGCCACAATAATGCCGTATATGTACGAGCCCGAGTACACCGAGGAAGAACTACTGGAAAGTCAAGCACGCGAAAACGATGGGGATTCGGACGGCAGTTGGGAGGACCAGTCAACGGATGAAGAGCCTGGACCATGTCGCATGGACGGCGTCTCCACCTGGTGCACGTGCAATCGGTGCGAGCTAATGCCAACTGAGGAGGAGAACTGCTGCTGCCGTGAAAATTCCGGGTGCTTGGCCTACATTTCGGAAAGCGAGCAAAGTCTGCAGGAAGGCGAGCAAAGTCCGCAATGCATCACCGAGCTGCCAGAGTTCAGGGAAGCCTGCCTCTCACGGACCGTGTTGAGGATGATGATGGTGCTTATGCACGAACTTCGCGGCACTGTTCGTCCGCGTAATCCGAGTAACGAGTAAGTATACTCTGTTTGTGATGTCAGTGATGCCACCACTATTTCATGGTCGTCTCCCACATATAAAATTACATTTACATATCATTCGAACGCATGTAAATTTGTTCCATATAGTGCATTTTCTAGATATAATTTTTTTCTAAGAAAAATGACATGTGTTACCTGAATCGACATTGATAAGAAAGTTTGGTCAGTTTAATACAGTTTGCATCTTTTTTTTTCACAGGTGGTACAGGCTGGTGGCCTATCGTTGCTTCACTTGGTGGCTTCACGGGAGGCTCGGACACCGCGTTCGGAGAGTAATACCTGCCTGTGCGGTACTTGCCATTAGACAACATTTCCCCAGTGACAGTGGACAATACCGCGGATTTTCCCTCGATGTGCTGCAACCTCAACTTTACAATGTGTAATGTTTATTATTTATGTTTAATTAAAATCTAAAATAAAGCCCAACATATATTTTAACAATGGTTGTTTTGATTTTTTAAATGAATCTAGTGTATATTCTCCTGGGAGGGTGAGGTATTTATAAACTCACCCCCCTGCATTCCATGTAGTAGATCCTGCAGCCATCCTCTTACATTCAGTTAGATGGCCTCTCCTTGGTGAGGCCCTGCGGCAAACTGGTCTTGTCTGCACGACCACCGCCCCGATCCACCCCCCGCCCTATCAAAGGCAGTTCGCACCGGGGTACTTGTGCTGGCAACTGGAGCTGTCAGGGAGCGATAAAGGCCAAGAGGTGCCAAAGACCATGTACACTTCAAAGTGGTCTATAGAGCATGGGTTGTTGTTCCCATGTCTACCTACAGACCCCGTGTCTCCTGCCAAGCATCCCCCCTCACGCTGGACGGCCCCCTGCAATCCACATAAGTGTGTCTCCATTCACGAGTCTTCCTGTGTCTTGTCTGCACGACCACCGCCCCAATCCACCCCCCGCCCTATCAAAGGCAGTTCGCACCGGGGTACTTGTGCTGGCAACTGGAGCAGTCAGGGAGCGATAAAGGCCAAGAGGTGCCAAAGACCATGTACACGTCAAAGTGGTCTACAGAGCATGGGTTGTTGTTCCCATGTCTACCTCCAGACCCCGTGTCTCCTGCCAAGCATCCCCCCTCACGCTGGACGGCCCCCTGCAGACCGCATAATGCCACGACATATACACGTCATTCATTCACAAACACACCCCTGTTTCGAATTCTTTATAACCCACTTCATATTTCTAATGAGAACTTCTTTGCGCTTTGCTAGTCAACCCGTGAAGGTGCTGGTTATCTGCTCTTCGTCTCTGTGAACTTCCGTGACCACTTTGAGCAAACTCGTCAGTTTGCAACCTGTGAACTGCTCCCTGTTCTACGACAAGAAACTACTCTGATCCCTGCATCTAACTGTTTGTTCGTCAAGGTAAGTCCATGTACCATAATCATTTTGCGTCCAATTTTTTAATTTATATCTATTTGCTAGTAGTCATCAAATTGCATCCATGTTTTCTTTTCGTTCACGACAGTACATGCAAGGAACTAGTCACATGTTCTGAGTTTAGTCAAATTACTTTTTCTATTTTTTGAAAGTTATTGAAATACTTATCCGCATGTGAATAACGTGTATAGTTCCAAGAACCAAAACGGACCTTGCATTGAACCTTTTATGTGTCATTTAATGTTTTAACACATTGGTATTCATAGAGAATTGTTGATCTTTACTTTTCAGAACTTTCCATAATGCCTGCCTGTTCCATTGGCGGTTGCCCTTCGAAGACCCATAACAAATCTGAAGGTACTATAATGCATGTTTTCCCTAAGACAATAGATCAGATAAGAGAATGGGTCCGATATTGCGGATATCCAGCCTCTGAGATAGAAAGTAGAGTCCTAGAAGTCTTTGCGGACAAGAGGGGTGATCGATACCGCATCTGCAGCAGGCACTTTAGCCCAGACATGTACTCCACATCATTGCTAATAAGGACGAAAACACCGCGAGCAAGGCGAAAATTGCTCTCAACCGCTATTCCCACTCTATTCGTCCACATCCCTCCACTGGTGAGTCAAGTTTACGTATTTATCTCTCGGCATTGCGGTAGTGTGTAGCATTAGCTAACAATAATTTCCCCATTTATGTATCCACTCAATATGAAGGCTGAAGATTCTCCATCCGTGTCGTTATTGCAGTCATCAGCCACTTCAAGCGCCTATCGGGTAATCTTACTTAGCTATTCTGACACTGACTTGTTTTAGGCATGTAAATCAATAGTTTTAATTGATCGTGTAATTATTTTACCTAATGGTACACCACAGTACTCGTCCTCTAGTCTTTGTTTTCAGTTATAATTATTGTTATCCAAAATAATGCAAGTACTGTCTTTCAGGGAGATGCTGAGGAGTCCAACGCATTGACGACAACCGTAGATGTCACTCAGATGCTCGAGGTACGTTTCCGGACAGTTCCATCGATGGAGATCATCAGATCTTGCATTCTTGTAGCGTGATTGTTACACACAATGTTTCTTTCGTTTTTAGCCATTGGTATGTCCTTCTGTCGTCGCCCTCCTATGTGTCTTCTTTTTTCAATATTGTGTTCATTACTAATGAAAGTCCTATGTTTCAGGGAGTCGATGGAGCATTAGTCCAAGAGGAAGGGGGAGCATGCAGTTACGGGTCGGCGCAACAGCTTGCAGAAGTGTGCACCGCAGTTACAGCGTCCCTTGATGTTCTTATGCATTTCGAGGTATGGATACTGACAGATCAATCATGCGAGATCAAATGACGTGATTACATCCGCTATACTTCCTTCTTTATTAACGCAAGTACTATGTTTCAGGGAGCTGACGGAGCTTCTTCAACAAGAACATCACCCCTAGTAGTTGATGCAGATCTCTGGGTGGTGACACTTCCAACGATGGAGCAAATCGAATCATATTTAGATATCCATTATTTATTTTAGACAACTGATCATTTGTGCAGGTCTATTTAGATGAGCCGTTGACGCCTGCAGAAAGTTTATGTTCTTTTAAACAAAATACAAAACCATACTAATGCAATTACTGTGTTTCAGGGAGTTGCTGAAGCCTCATCTTCAATAATATCATCAATGGAAGTCTATGCGGAGCCCGAGGTATGGATCTTGACAGTTCAATCTAACTAGATCAACAATGCGTGAACTATTGTCGTTTGAATGTTCTACACAATGCGTTCATTCGTGTTTTGCTATTGAGATGTACGTATGGGTATTGGTCCCCAAGTACATTTTGTGTTTTCAATATTATTATACATACTAATGAAAGTTCTATGTTTCAGCGAGTCGATGGAGCCTCAGTGAGTGATGGATGTGCTTATCATGAAAGTATAGTCGTTGCAGCGCGAGAGGAAGTGGAGACATGCACACACGAGTCGGAGCAACAGCGTCCAGATGTTGAAGTTCGAGGAAAGAAAGTTTCAAAGAAAAGAAAGCAAAAGGTTAGTGTCCTGTTCACTATATTATGTTGTCTTTCACTGTCAATAGTTCAATACTGTAAGTTGTGTTTAAACTGAACATCCCTTTTCTAATCTGTCCTCTAGTTGCGAGTGGGTGTAAGAACTAGATCTACACAGACAGTGAAGCGAACGAGAGATGTTGCTTGTCAAACCTTTTGGCAGGGACTTGAGACTGGAGATGCATCGTGCCAATGGGAAGAATATGAAGTGATTGACAACGGAGCTATACCACCACCAGCCATTGATAGTGAATGTCCTCCTGGTAGTTTGGATGCAGTCGTAGATCAATTCACAGAATCCACACCCGCAAAAAATAAGAGCACGCGAAAGTTGAAGACATTGTTTTTTTCTCCCATCTCCGGACAAGGAACAGATGTTGCAATGGAAGAGAATGAAGTGGACGACAATGAAACACCATCAATATCACTCAGCATAGCGGAAGACGATATCAGAGATTGTACCTTTCATGCGAGTGACATGTCCTCAACGTTACAGGCCGAACCAGCTGGGATGCAGAGTGACAGTATAAGGAAAGAGGCCAAATTCATTGTATTCGATAGCTGTTTGATGGATATTATTATGATGATGAAATGTGGGCATTGGGTTGGTGGGGAAGTATGTGGGGAGCCATTGATTAATGTGACTCGTGCAATTCGAGGCACTAACCTTAAAATACATGCCACCTGTACACAATATCATCCGTTCGCATGGTCTGCACAACCCATGCTGGGGCAACTGCCAGCAGGCAATCTACTTTGTGCAGCGGCCGCACTTTTTAGTGGTTCAAGTTTTAAAAAGTTACAGTATTTCTTTCAGTTTGTGGGAATCCATTTCATTGCGAAAAGTCAGTTCTACAAATACCAAACCGATTATCTATTTCCAGCCATCAGCGAAGCTTGGAGAATGGAAAAAATGTCAATGGAAAGTACATTCGCGGGCAAACGCTTCAGGCTAGCCGGTGATGGACAATGCGACAGTCCAGGATTTTCAGCCAAGTACTGCACCTACCACTTTCAGGACATGGAAAGTAAGAAAATTGTGAGTTCGGTGGTCGTGCAGGTGTCACAAAGTACATCCTCAGTGGCCATGGAGAAAGTTGGCTTTGTAGCATCATTGCAAGAACTACAATCGCGGGGAATGGTGATCGACCTGATAGCCACGGACAGACACGTTTCAATTGCCAAGACAATGAGAGAACAGTACAAAAATATAAATCACCAATTTGACGTTTGGCATCTTGCAAAATCAATCAATAAAAAATTGTCGGCTGCAGGAAAAAAAAAAGATATGCAAGGTATTTCACAGTGGTCCAAGTCAATCAGCAACCATCTTTGGTGGAGCTCAAAAACATGTGAAGGGTCGTTGGAAATTCTACTGGAAAAATGGCGGTCAGTAATGTTGCACTGTAGCAACGTACATCGATGGTCGACAAATGAGCATTTCCACAAATGTGAACTTGGCCATTTGTCCACAGAGGAGGCACGGAAGAAGAAGTGGTTGATTCCTTCATCACCCACTCACAAGGCCATTGAAAAGATTGTATTTGATAAAACTATAACAAGAGATTTGAGGGGACTCACGGAATTCTGCCACACAGGAGATTTGGAGGTGTTCCACAATATGTGCCTAAAGTACAGGCCCAAAAGATTGCATTTTGGCATGGAAGGCATGATAAATCGGACTCTTCTAGCGGTCTTGGCACATAACCATAATGTTGGCCGTCAACAAAGTAGGACGACCGGAACTTTAGGGACGCTTCGCTACAATAAGGCCTTCACTAAAAGAAGTAAACAATGGGTGATCAAACCAGTGTTTGAGGATATGCAATATGAGTTTATTGAGAGACTTATCGTAGATGTCCTCGATAGGCACATACATGGAGTGGTGAACGAACCTATGCAGGGGACAACTGCATTGCCACCCAACATTGCCTCTGTTCCATGTCCACCTAAAGCAGAGCTCATTGAGAAATACACATCAAGGTTTAAATGATTGTAATTCGATTGTCTGTTCTCTCGAGTCTCCTCATGTTGCAGGCCCATTGCAATTAAACCAAACAGTAATATAAATCATTTTTACAAAAATTATAGAATGTTTCCGTATTACAAACACATGGCCGACCCATAGGGACAATAAAAAAAAAGGCACGCAGACAAGATGTCCCTAAAACTAACTGCAGCTAACTAGAAATGTGTGCTCGCTCAAAGTGAAGGTCAGCTGCTTTGATGTTTTGCTCGGGTGGCGGAACGGCCCACGACCCAATATAAGGTTCTATTGTGATTTGACCTTGACAGGCCGGGACCATCCTGAAAGACTAAGAAAAGATAATGAATAAAATTTCAGAAACGAAACGATGAGCCACGTTCATTAGAAGAAGTAACGTCGGCAAAGAAGGAGTGGTGTTTCGGGTCTGCCCTACACAGAGACACAATGGAAAATGCAAATATAATGTAAGTAACTTTTGATGAGTTTATACCGCAATTTCATTACTATACAGTGGCTTTAAAGACGGGTTCAGTTGTACTTGTTCGTTCTATGTGGCATAGTGTTTTCTACCGCGCACTATCTGGAGGAGAAACATCTGCTTTTACTGAAGCACCTCAAAACCTTCCTCTTTGCTTCTGCTTTCTCTCTCCCTCTCCCCTGCTACAACTGGTCCACTGTCTGCGACCTCGGTCCTGGGCCCTTCCACTCTCCACCTGCACTGCCTCCCTGTCAACCCCTGCACTGGGGGACTGTCTCAGTATCCTACAGCCCCCCCTTCCCAGCACTTGTTCTGCACTTACCTTGCACTTGCCACCAGCTGGCCCTATTTATTTATTATTTTATGCTACTTACCTTGTACTCCACTCCCCCCCCCCCTCCATGCCTCGCCACGCCTTTAAACACTTGTGTACACCCAGTAGCGCTGTCCTCGCTATGAAATGAATAATTTTAATAAGGATCTGATGGTGAGACTAATTTCATTTTTTATGTTTTTAGGTACATCATTCACTACTGTCTGTGTCACGAGTACCAGACACCGGCGGACGGCTTCTACAGCCGCCAGTTGCTTCTCCGCGTGAACAACGTTACCACCCTGACCATTTTATGGGACGATCGCCAAGTACAAGTATGCCCTTACGCGGTACTAACGGTTAGATGCAACATACCTACCGTTGTGGTGGCCTAGTGCCTCGTTGTTGGAACAGCCATGCGATTATCAGTGCGACAGAAGAGCTTATTTTTATCGTAAACCAACACCCTGTGTACTGCACACGAACATCGCTTCCCTCAAGACGAACTAATTTGGATCGAGAGCAAAGAAAAATGCAAATCGCTGAATATTCTCTAAACATTTGATGTCCAATAAACGTACTTTGCCAAATGTACAATCTTGCCGTTTGCTTTTAAACCACGTTTTCACATTCCGAATTGTGGTGCTGTATTGTGAGATGCTCTAAGACCCTGTGTACAGCAAAGGACCATCGCGTTCCTCAATACGAACTTTTTGGAACATGAGCAAATAAAAATGCAAATCGCTGAATATTCTCTAAACATTTGATGTCAAATAAATGTACTTTACCACATTTACAATCTTGCGGTTTGATTTCAAAGTACAGTTTCATATTCCGAATTGTGGTGCGCTGTATTGTGAGCTGATCTGTGTTGATTTCCGGGGTCTGTGTGGAGTCGCGTAGAAGACGCCTGGGCGCGTTTGCCTACGCAGCTCAGTCACGTCACGGATAGAGGCGGGGAATATGAATGTTTTGATAGTCTGTTTCAGGGGCGGGGGATTTGATTTAGTGCCGCAAAGGCAGGTGAGCCAGGTCGATGCGGCGGAATGATAGGATTATCACAAAATGGAGGCTGATTTCGAGTGCGATAATGGGCGAAAAGTCGGGTAAGGTCCATAGGAAAGTTTCCTACGATCTACCGATTTATGCTTACAAACACATGGCCGACCCGTAGGGACAATAAAAAAAAAGTCCCGGAACTATCCTTTAAATAGGATGGGTTACTTTAAAACTTCACACACTGGTTACCCAGTCCTCGTCATCCATTAGTCTAATTAGTCCCGCGAAATTCCAGGACACCAACGGGAGTCTCTCCCCCCCCCCCCCCTCCCTTCATCAAGCGACTGGTTGGGACATGCAATGTTTGCAAGTTAATACTTGTATCACTACTGCTCCTGCTGTTAGGAGCACTGATTCCTAGTGGTTCTAGATATTCTGGGGCTCTTACTGCGACTTTCCTACTGATAGAACCCTGCAATATATTCTTAGTAGGCCCTCTGAGGGACCATGAGCGAAGAAAAATCTGCATCAAATCTAGTTCGGAATTTGGCCATCTAGCTCTTTGGCAATAGACCAGATCTTCTCTGACTGAACGACAGCCATTTACATGTCACAACCAGTGGATACATATATTGTTAAGGCTCTCCTGGTCCTCCTTCAGGCCTTGGCCTTTTTGTGGGACATTTGTCACCAGTATTGAGGTGCGGGGGTCAGAGCGTGGTAAAACTTTTGTTCGTTTTCCTTTTACACATTAAACAGAGGGTTAAACCAGGCTATGGTGTTCAGGCCTGTCAATGGATGTGCTCTAGCCGTGGAGGAGCCTTCTAATGCCCAGTTATTGTTACTAGTGAAGCTTATCGGATTATCATCCCGCCCTCTTAATGGATTCTGATCAACCTTTTCCTATTTCGGACATACTACTTGGGACCATGTCATGTTGGAAAAGGCTTTGCACTCTTACCGTTGTTTTTACCGATTCGGAGTTGCTTCCTAATCCAGGTCTTTCTACTAGGCCTAGATTGGTCACCTTGATTTTCATTTCTTTTATCTCTGCGAGAACGACCTTTAACTAATCCCCTATTTTAGGTATGAATACTTCATCCAGCGCTGTTTTTGTTTTTGTTCTTGTTCTTTAGCAATCAGTTCTTTTATAACTTTGACTAAGACAATTGTCTCCCTTCTTGACAGTCAGTATTATCAGTCTGGGCACTCACTGTGATTCAGATTATTAAACTTTATAATATGAGGGGTTCCTAAACCTCCCCTGGCCCCCTTTTTTGCATTCCAATTAATTTTATTTAACCTTCCTCTTGCTTCTGGCCCCAACTTTACATATCACTAGGTCTTGTTCCTTCTCTGTGTTTGAGAGTTGGCCTGGGAATCTATTACCGACTCAGGCAGATTTGGGAAAGGGAGAACATCACGCCAGATAACACTATTGAGGGGGCAATTGTAATTACATCTAGCATACCATCCATATTTAGGCCTTCGCCTGATCAGCGAATAGTGGGAATTTACAGTTTTGAACATTACTGTGGCATTAGCTGGGGACTAAAGTTGTTGGACGTTTGCTGGAGGTTATCATGCCATGTTCTTTCGAGAGAGGGGTGCCTGCTACCGTTTTTTGTATTTTTGGAAGGAACTTGGGGTTGGTCACCCTAAGTTACCTGGGGGCAACCAGACGTGGACTCCCTGCTCACTGTGCTCAGAGAGGCACAGCTTCACCTCACTGATGAGGCCCAACAAGGCTGAAACACATGTATGGGGTTGCTGTTGTGTTCAGAAGGTAATTGTCATAGCATTTCGGTGCTGGACTGCCCATGTGGGCGGGACAAAGACTGATGTGCAAATGAATGTTTCCCATCTGTGAAAGGTACAGTGAGCAAAAAGCAGATGGCTGCGAACTCTGTGGTTACTAACCACTGAACAGGTTATCATGCCATGTTTCGAGAGAGCGGCGCCTGCTACCGTTTTTTGTACAATCTGATCCAGGTACACCACTTTTCGACAGTACTGCAATTCCGAATGGATTGTGTCCTCCCACGTATTCCTCATCTTATGATAAGTCGTTATCTCCAGCTTTGCTGCTTCGGAAAAAGATTCTCGGCAGAGGGTGCTGTGCTCAAGGTCGTGGCGTCGATTGTCCCTCGACGGACTCCGTACTCTGTCGACGTCACCGATGGTATAAATGGCTCAAGCCACGCCCGTTGCTTCAGTTCCTTTTTTCCGATCGCTTTGCTATCGAACGGCACGCTTGAGATTTTCTGTGAAGAAAATGTCGTTTTCGACTCCTTCGACACCCAAGACTGGGTTCAAGAAGTGCGTAGATTGTGGATAGAAAATGTCGATCACGGATCCCCACCAAGTTTGTCTCTGGTGTCTCGGTTCAAGTCACCGAACAGACTGTGGTTCCTGCCAATCCATGACCGAGAAGGCCCTTCGTGAGAAGAGAGGTAAACTGTCGGTGGGGAAGGAAGCCTCTAAGAAGGCTATGTCCAAAAAATATAAAGCGACCGATTCGAAGGAATGGGATCGCCATAGGCAATCTAAGAGATCTCGATCTAGGAGTAGATTGAGACACTCTTCTTCCTCGTCCAAAAAAATGAAGAGGAGACATAGATCTCCCTCATCTTCTGAGTCGACCAAAGAAATTCGATGTCCGACAAAATCGGATTCCCCCAGAAAATGGGAGGAATTTCATAAAAAGATGGAGGTATTCGAGAATGTGGCCCCGACCCCTCGAATGAACCTCGGAAGAGCCATACACCCTAAAGTCGCTCCATTGGAAAAAGCCAGTAGTTTCTCTCCGGTGCCACATAAAAAACATAAGTCGTCGAAGGCTTCGACTTCATTGATGCCATCGAAGTCCTCTTTGAAGTCATCGAAGATTCCTTCGACAACTTCGAAGGATTTTTCCATTCCTTCGACGCATATTGTAGAGGAAGAAAGGAGATTTTACTCCATTGCCCAGGTCAGACTTTTTTAAGTCCATGTCCTCAATTTGAGGAATCTGGCTCGGAGGAAGATTAAGTCACTCCTTTCGGAGTTTCATATGGCACAGAACAAGTTCCTGAGGAACTCATTGATCAAGAGTCTAAAATGAGAGACCTGAGTGATACTCTACATTCTGCTAGTGGAATCGACACCTCCCCAGAATTAAGTTTGCCAGACCTGATCCTGCAGAACCTGCAGACTCAGGGTACAGGAGTCTTATGACCAGAGTGATTGAGTATATGGGTTGGGGTAACACTTCACCCGTTTTCGAACAGGACGACATGACAGATATATAATTGTCAGAGGTCCTCAAAAAGATCCAGTTCTCCCTTTCCACAGGGCTCTTCAGAGGACGGTGGAGAAAAACTGGGAAAATCCTGAGAGCATTGCTGCTGGAAATGGTAATTTCCCCAAGAAATACAGACCAGCTGGTACGGATCCTGAATATTTACAGACATCCGACTCCAGAGAGTCTAGTTATTCAGGCAGCATCCACATCAAAACAAACTGCATATCCCTCTATCCCTCCTGATAGAGATGATAAAAAAGTTGATGCTTGGGCCCGTAAAGTTTTCACTCCGGGCAGCATGGCCCTTAAATTGACAAATGTCATCTGTACCCTGGCCAGGTTTACCCATACCCTGTAGGACTGTATTTCGGCGGCGGCTGATCATATTCCGGAAGGCGAGGAAAGGGAAGGCTTCCTGAATATACTGGATACTGCTGATAGTATCAGCAGATCCATGGCTGCAAGCATTGTGCTATGCAGATTTGCGTGGTTGAGGAAGTCTGGGGTTGCACTAGACGTGCAAGCCAGACTCCTCAACATGCCCTTTGATGGTTCGAGGCTGTTTGGCAGTAAGGCTGATGAAAGCCTAGAAAGACTTCAGACCTCGAAAGCGGCAGCTGAATCGCTTAGTGCCTCCATGCGCCACCCTCAAAACCCCTATTCTGGCTCATCTTCCTGGAGCGATCGTTCTTTTCGTTACTACTCTCATTTGGTAGAGGAAGAGGACAGGTTTCTCGAAGAGGCAAAAGAAATGTCCCTCTTGGTGCACGAGGAAGGGGTGCAAAATCAGCCTCAGGAGCGGCATCTTTACCCTCAGCCACTCCTGCAGGCGCCTCCAAATCCCTCTGAGACCTTGTTGCACAAAACACCAGTGGGAGGCAGGATCTCTCAGCATCTGAAGGAATGGCGGGGCATTACCTCAAATGCTTGGGCACTGGAAACAGTAGCTCAAGGTTACAGTCTCCCCTTCCAAAAAAGTCCTCAATCATCCACCGGGAGCCAACTCCGTAAAAATTCCAGACCCGCTCCTGTTGCAGGAAATTTTAACCCTGCTAGAGAAAGGTGCCTTAGAACAGGTACCTGTAGCGGAGAGGAACAGGGGTTGGTACTCCCCATATTTTCTCATCCCAAAAAAGGACCGAGGATTGAGACCCATCTTGGACTTGAGAAACTTGAAAAA
Organism: Ambystoma mexicanum; assembly: GCF_040938575.1. Lineage (NCBI taxonomy): Eukaryota > Metazoa > Chordata > Amphibia > Caudata > Ambystomatidae > Ambystoma > Ambystoma mexicanum. The sequence continues at coordinate 739,213,460 of NC_090926.1, forward strand.
GTTCCTAAGGAAGGACAAGTTCAAGATGGTGACCCTTTCTCAGATCCTTCAGGCTCTCCAACACCAAGACTGGTTGTTATCATTAGACCTTCAGGATGCTTACTTTCATTTGCCAATCCATCCAAAGCACCGAAAGTACCTGAGGTTCGTGATTGGCAACTCTCATTATCAGTTTCAAGTTCTGCTATTCAGGTTGACCTCCGCCCCGAGGGTTTTCACCAAACTGTTGGCGGTTGTGGCAGCGAGTCTCAGGAGAGAGGGTATTTACATCTACCCCTACCTGGATGATTGGTTGATCAGAGCAAGTTCTCCAAAACCAGCTCAGGAACATCTTTCGATCACCTGCCACTTCCTCCACAAATTGGGCTTCTCCCTCAATTTCAAGAAGTCCTATATGATACCATCCCAAAAGCTCCAGTTTATCTGAGCAGTCTTGGATACTTCCTCGGGAAAAGCCTCGCCCCCCCGAGGTGAGAGCTCTCCACATTCTGCAGATGGTAACAAAGTTCCAGAATGCCCAACGCCTACCGGCCTTCGATTTTTCTCAGGTTGCTCGGCCTCATGGCATCCTGCATTTTCGTAGTACCAGAGGCCAGGTTGAGAATGAGATCCCTTCAATGGGCACTCAGATCTCGGTGGTCCCAGTTCTCAGAGAATATGTCGGATCTTCTGCGAGTCCCGAGTGCAGTTGCTCAGGATTTTCTATGGTGGGCTTGCAACAACAACATTCTTAAGGGAGAATCTTTTTGGCAACCATGGCCGGAGATAACAGTAGTGACGGACGCCTCACTCACGGGGTGGGGAGCACACACCAACGATCTGACAATCAGCGGTCGTTGGTCTCCATTGGAGTCCAAACTACACATCAACCTTTTGGAGCTGAGGGCAATCAGACTAGCGCTTAAGGCCTTTCTGCCCTCTGTACAAGGAAAGAATGTCCTGATAACGACGGACAACACAGTGGCTATGTACTACCTCAACAAGAGAGGAGGTTGTAGGGTCACTACCCCTGTGCAGAGAGGCAACGTAGCTCTGGTTCTGGGCAATACGAGAAGGAATCTCTCTATCGGCAATTCACCTAGCCAGAGAGCAGTACACGGCGGCAGATGCTCTGAGCAGGCAGAACAGCCTCTCACGAGTGGGAGCTAGCTCAGGAAGTCCTTCAAGAGATCTTCGCCCTTTGGGGAACACCTGAAGTGGATCTGTTTGCCACCGTAATCAATCAGAAGTGCGAGCAGTACTGCTCAAGGGAATTTCCTCAGAGGAGCTCTGGGAGACGCATTCGTAGTCCAGTGGAATTTTCCACTACTGTATGCGTTTCCCCCAGTCCCTGTGATTACTGAAGTAATTGGGAGGTTGAGAAAGTTCAGGAAAACCATGATTCGAATTGCCCCAGATTGGGCCAAGAGGACGTGGTACCCGGACTTTCTAGACATGTCCATCTGCCCTCCAATGCGTCTTCCACAAAGTGAGGATCTTCTCTCGCATGAGGAAGGTCGGGTTCTCCATCCAGAGGTCAAGACACTCAACCTTCATGCATGGTTTCTGAGCGGTTGAGATACAAGGATTGGGATCTTCTGTATGACGTAATGAAGTCTTGCTTTCGGCCAGAAGGCCAGCAACAAAATCTTGATACCGATGTTGCTGGAACAGGTTTAGTAACTGGTGCAGAGATAAAGATGTGGACCCTTTTCAATGTGGCACTCCAGTAGTGCTCTTTTCTATTATATCTAGCCAATCTGGGGCTCCAGATAGGAACAATAAAAGGATACCTTGCTGCGTTGTCCATTTTCAAGCGTACCTCGGAAGAGTTTTCGTATTTCAAAATACCATTAATCATTCAATTCTTAAAAGGGCTTACTAACGTATACCCTCCAGTACCTTTTCATGTCCCAACTTGGGATTTAAATTTAGTACTAACATTTTTGACTTGCATACCTTTTTGAGCCTCTGCACGCCTGTCCATTGAGGCTTCTAACATTAAAAACTGTCCTCCTTGTGGCCCTATCAGCCCGCAGGGTTAGTGAACTCCAGGCTCTCTCATGCAAACCACCATATACTATTTTAGTCCTTAAAATTAAACCTTCCTTTTTACCAAAGGTAGTTTCGGACTTCCATTTGCATACAAAATAATATTACCAACATTTTATCCTGCTCATTTGGACAAGGAAAAGGAGAGACTGCATAGACTAGATCCCAAGGGGGCTCTTACTTTTTACATCTTAAGGATGTCTAAATTAAGACAAGATGACCAACTGTTTGTGGGTTATACTGGTCATAAACTGGGCCTATCAGTAACAGACCATATCCCGCTGGATCATTTTGGCCATAATTGAATGCTACAGATTGGCGGGAAAAGACCCACCAGATGGGCTTTGAGCCCATTCTACAAGGGGAATGGCTACTTCTGCGGCTCTAAAGAGGAGTCCCGGCAGCAGATTTGTTCAGCTGCAACTTGGAAATCAATGCATACTTTCATCAAGCATTACTGCTTGGATACTGCCTCCTCCAATGAGGGGTTATTTGCCAGGGCAGTTCTACATTCTGTCCATGAAAATTGTAATTCGTACTCTTACCTCCAAAATTGCCACTGCTATGGGAGTCTATCATAAGATGAGGAATACGTGGGAGGACACAATCCATTCGAAGAACAAGTTACTTAACAACTGTAACGTTCTTTCGACTGGATGTTCCTCCCACATATTCCTCATCGACCCGCACATCCTACCCTGCAGTACAGTTTACGTTTTCTTACACCTTCCTCTCACGAAGAAGGTATCAGTCATGGGGCACGCCTGGGTGTTCCTCCTGTATGTTCATCGAAAAAAAATAACTGAAACAACGGGCGCGGCTCGAGCTATTTATACCATCGGTGACGTCGACCGAGTACGGAGTCCGTCGAGGGACAATTGACGCCACGACCTCGAGCACAGCGCCCTCTGCTGAGAATTTTTTTCTGAAGCTGGAGATAACGACTTATCATAAGATGAGGAATACGAGGACTGTAGGACTGTATGTCCATGACGGCGAAAGCCCTGAAGGAGCGAAAGGGGAAGCTCGAGAGAGGTAAGTCAGCCAAAACCTCCTCGAAGGTTTCGTCGGCCGGGTCGAGGCATTCGTCTCCTAGCCGTCAAACACTCCCATTCTAGATCTCGAAGCAGCTCCCACCATTCGTCGAGATCTAGACACTCGAAAAGCAGACATCGAAGGTCCCATTCCTCGTCGTCTTCGGTGTCCCCAGAAAGATTCCCTCGACGCACGGGTCGGCGCCATCGACGCCGTTGTCGAAGGGTTCCTCGACGCATCGGTCGATCGACTCGACGCCGATGAAAGAGAGGACCAAGGCTCCACAGCCAACAGTGTTTTCAAGGGCCTCCGGCACGACGCTGAGACCGTCGTCGATGCCCTCTAGTAGGATCCCGATCCTCTCAATCTTCGCGGCCCCTTCCAGTTTTTTTGACGCCATTTTCGGCGCCTTCGAGGCCGGTTACATCGGCGTCGACATTTTCTTGTCCGATAACGACGAGTTTGGCTCCTTCAGCACTAGAGATGGGCTTTACTCCATTTCAGAGAGAATACCCTGCTGTTTCTTCAATTTATGAAGAAAGAGGACTCTGACCAAGAAACTTTTGGTTTACAGAGATCCTCACTGCCTGCTGCAGAGGATTTCACCTCTGAAGAAAGGAGGCTGAAGGAACTACAGGACTCACTTCATGAGGCCAGTGGACTTGACCGTTCCCCAGAAGTGGAATTTGTAAAGCCAGACCCAGGAGAACATGCAGAAACACCCTATAGAACCCTGATGGCAAGAATAATTGAATTTATGGGTTGGTCTGCGCCTTCACCTGTTTTCCAACAGGATGATCTAACGGATATATTGGACAAAGGCCCACAGGAGGACCCGGTGGTCCCCTTCCATGCAGCCCTACAAAGAAAAATTGCTTCCAATTGGGAGACTCCCGAAGTCATCCCAGCAGTCAATAAGACTGACGACAAAGTATAGGGTAGCGGCTGCTGACCCTGAATACCTGTCAAAACACCCGACCCCAGAGAGCCTGGTGGTTCAAGCGGCAACTTCATCCAGCAGTAGGACTGCTTACCCTACTGTCCCACAGGACAGGGATGACAAGAGGTACGACTCTATGGCAAAGAAAGTCTTCTCTGCCTGTAGTATGGCATTGAAGTCCATCAACGCCACCTGTACGCTCGCAAGGTTCACACATTATGGGAGTGTGCTTCATCAGCGGCTGACTGCATACCCGATGGATAGGAGAAGGAAGCCTTCCTTAACATCATTCAAGATGGCAAAGATGCCATGTGCGAGTCTCTTCAAACTGGCATCGATTCCGCTGACAGTATAGCAGGGCCATGGCGGCTAGTACAACAATCCGTAGGCATTCGTGGTTACGAAAGTGCCCTTTGACGGCTCTTCGTTATTCGGAAAAAAGGCTGATGACAGTCTGGAAAAGTTAGACTTCTAAAGCAGCAGCAAAATCCTTAGGAGCTGCTATCCGCCAAACTCCTTTTCGTCCCTCAGGAACCTCTGGGAGAGGAAAGTCCTTTCGCTATTATTCCGCATTCGGAAAAGGCAGAGGACAGCCGGCTCATAGGGGCCAAAGAAGATCCACCTGAGGTGGACGGGTCAAAGGTACTAAGACCGCAGCAGGTCTTTACCCTCGGCATCTGCATCAGCCGCCCCCAAACCACTCTGAGGCCTTTGCACACAAGACACCTGTAGGGGGCAGGTTAACTCACCATCTGACGGAATGGCAGGCTATAACGTCAGATGCTTGGGCGTTGGAGACAGTTGCCCAAGGTTACTGCCTACCCTTTCTACACATCCCTCAGAGTCATCCACCGGGGAACAGCTCCCGAAAAGTTCCAGAGCCGCTCCTCTTGCAGGAAATTATGGACCTGCTAGAGAAAGGTGCCATAGAACCGGTACCTGTAGCGGACGGGAACAAGGGCTGGAACTCCCCCCCCCCCCCCCCCCCCCCCCTGCAACCCCCACCCACCCCCTACTTTCTCATACCAAAGAAGGACGGAGGACTGAGACCCATCCTGGACTTAAGAGAATTGAACAAGTTCCTCAGGAAGGACAAGTTCAAGATGGTAACTCTCTCTCAGATCCTTCAGGCCCTCCAGCTCCAGGACTGGCTGGTATCGCTGGACCTTCAGGATGCTTATTTCCATGTGCCAATCCATCTCAAGCACAGGAAATACCTGAGGTTCGCAATTGGCAACTCTCATTCTCAATTTCGAGTTCTGCCATTTGGGCTGACCTCCGCCCCGAGGGTCTTCACCAAGCTGATGTCGGTAGTGGTGGTGAGTCTAAGGAGGGAAGGGATCCACGTCTATCCCTACCTGGACGATTGGCTGATCAGGGCCGTATCTTCGGAACAGGCCCGGACCCAGCTAGATTATGTCTGCCTCTTCCTTCACAGACTGGGCTTCTCCCTCAATTTAAAGAAGTCACAGATGATACCATCTCAGAGACTCCAGTTCACTTCCCTGGGAAAAGCCTCGCCACCAGAGGTGAGGGCTCAAGATATTCTACAGATGGTTACCAAGTTCCAAGATGCTCAACGTCTCCCAGCCTTAGACTTTTTGAGGTTGCTAGGCCTCATGGCATCCTGCATCTTCGTTGTGCCAGAGGCTCGCCTGAGAATGAGATCTCTTCAGTGGGCACTGAGAAGTCAGTGGTCACAATTCTCAGGGAGAATGTCAGACCTCCTCCGGATTCCGGACAAGGTAGCCCACGACCTTCAGTGGTGGGCCTATTCAGAGACCATCTTGAAAGGAGAACTGTTTTGGCAACCATGGCCGGAGATAACAGTAGTCACAGACACCTCGCTCACAGGGTGGGGAGCCCATGCCAACGACTTGACCATCAGCGGTCGCTGGTCTCCATCGGAGTCCAGACTACATATCAACCTATTAGAGCTGAGAGCGATCAGACTAGCGCTGAAAGCTTTCCTGCCATCAGTACAGGGGAGAAATGTCCTGATAATGACGGACAACACGGTGGCCATGCACTACCTCAACAAAAGAGGAGGCGTAGGTTCACTACCACTGTGCAGAGAGGCAATGCAGTTCTGGTTTTGGGCAATTCGGGAAGGAATCTCTCTATCGGCAGTCCATCTAGCCGGAGAGAAGAATTTGACAGCGGACGCTCTGAACAGGCAGAACAGTCTCCCACGAATGGGAGCTAGCTCAGGAAGTCCTTCAAGAGATCTTCGCCCTTTGGGGAACCCCTCAGGTGGATCTGTTCGCCACAAGCACCAACAGGAAGTGTGATCTGTTCTGTTCAAGGGAATTTCCCTCGAGAGGAGCTCTGGGAGACGCGTTCGTAGTGGTCAGGGAGTTTCCACTCCTTTACGCGTTTCCACCAGTCCCTGTTATTCCTCAAATGATCAGGAGGTTGAGAAGATTCCGGAAAACCATGATCCTAATTGCCCCGGACTGGGCCAGGAGAACGTGGTACCCGGACCTTCTAGATATGTCCATCTGTCCTCCAATCTGTCTTCCACTCAAAGAGAATCTTCTCTCGCAGAAGGGAGGTCAGGTTCTCCATCCAGACATCAGAACCCTCAACCTTCACGCTTGGCTTCTGAAAGGTGAAGGTACAAGGATTGGGATCTCCCTGATAATGTCATGGAGGTGTTGCTTTCGGCCAGAAGACCAGCAACAAAGTCTTCATACTGCTGCCGTTGGAACAAGTTTTGCAGCTGGTGTAGGGAAGAGAATATCGACCCTTTTTCATGCGGTACACCAACGGTGCTATCGTTTCTACTCTACTTGGCAAACTCAGGCCTTAAAGTTGGCACTGTAAAAGGCTATCTCGCAGCGCTTTCTATCTTCAAGCGCACTGCGGAGGAACCATCGCATTTCAAACTTCCTCTAGTGGTACAATTTCTCAAGGGTCCGACTAATGTTTACCCTCCAAAACCATTCCAGGTTCCGTTATGGGACTTAAATTTAGTCTTAAACTTCTTAATGGGCACTCCATTCGAGCCACTTCACTCTTGCGCATTAAGATTTCTCACACTTAAAACTGTCCTACTTGTAGCACTAACATCAGCTAGAAGGGTGAGTGAGCTTCAAGCTCTCTCCTGTAAACCCCCACATACAATCTTCCACAAGGACAGGGCTGTCCTCCAGGTGAAGCCTAATTTTCTCCCAAAGGTAGTTTCTGAATTCCTTATTACTCAGAAAATTACCTTGCCTTCATTCTACCCTCCTCCCCATCCGGGGAAAGGAGGAAAGGCTACACAGGCTGGACCCTAGGCGACCTCTCAGCTTTTACATCAGCAGAATGGCTAGAATCTGGCAAGCAGACCAGCTGTTTGTAGGCTACTCGGGTCACAAGTTGGGACTACCCATAACAAAACAAACCATCTCCAGGTGGATTATGTTGGCCATCCTGGAATGTTATAGACTAGCAGGGAAAGAGCCACCCCAAAACCTCAGGGCTCATTCAACAAGGGGTATCGCAGCTTCTTCGGCTCTCCAGAGAGGGGTACCGGTCCGGGACATATGTGCGGCTGCCACATGGTCGTCCGCACATACATTCATAAAATTTTACAACCTGGATTCCTCCACTAGTCAAGAGACCAGATTTGGCAAAGCCGTATTACACTCGGTCCATCCCTAAAGGGATATATAACACTATCTCTCCCTCCTCCAATTACATACCACTGCTATGGGAGTCTATCAAAGATAAGGAATACGTTGGAGGACACAATCCCTTCGAAGAACAAGTTACTTTCTTACCTGGTAACGTTCTTTCGACGGGGATGTTCCTCCGACATATTCCTTATCGCCCCTCCCATCGATCCCCGCAGTGATAACTTCCCTTGTGGTTGCAGCTTTCGCTCCTTGAAGGTTACTAACCAATTCAGGCATGTCTTTCTTATACTACAAAACGGAACTGAGCAACGGACGCAGCACGTGTCTATTTATGGGCATAGTGACGTCGGCGCCGATACGATGGCCGTCGAGGGACATTGACTCGGCGGACGTCGACGCGCAGCGCCCTCTACAGAAAAAATTTCCGAGACCAGCAAGCTGGAAACGTATATCAAAGATGAGGAATACGTCGGAGGAACATCCCGTTGAAAGAACGTTACCAGGTAAGAAAGTAACTTGTTCTTCTCTTTGTATCCTTTATCAGCTAGCAAAGTCTGTAGTGTCACTGAGTCCTTCCTACACTCCTGTCGGGCTGCACACCAATAGATCAATAAACTGTATCACTGTGCTTGCAACCTGTAATTGTCTCAAATCCATTTGTAAGATGCTAGACCCCTCACAATACCCTTGGGGCATTCTGTGTTCGAACCTGGCTCCGCGATATGTAAACGCAATGAGATACCAGGAGTCTGGGTGTAGTGCGATGGAGAAAAATGCATTCTTCAAATCTTCCACAGTGAAATGGTGTTCCTTGGCTGGAATGCTGTAAACAATCGTTGAAAGATTTGGCACTAATGGATACTCTGCCTCAATAATATTAGGACAGTGTAAATCCTGTATAAAACGCCACGCCCCTCCCTTTGCTTTCTTGATTGGATAGATAGCCGTGTTGCATGATGATGTGCCTTCCTGTATTACGCCTTGCTGCCATAGGGTATGCAGTGTCTCATAAATGCCTTCATCTGCTTTTCGAGAAAGGGGGTTCTGTTTTACTCGTGGCAACAGTGCTCCTTTTAATTTGATGTGTACTGCCCTGCCCCTTTTTAGTATCCCTACTTCATTGTGTCCTGTTGTCCATAATCATTTTTGGCACCTTTTCCAAATCTTCCTGCACATATTTTGTATTTTTTACGTGTTCTGCGTCATCTGGGAAACTGCCCTTTCTTTTGTGTACTGGACAAGGTATGCTCAATTCAAAAACAACCTCTCCTTCATTGCCTTTTGTTGCGAACAACTCATTTACTCCTTTTAATGTCAGTGTGAGCTCAATACATATTGAACACCATTCCATGTTGTCTTCTTCAGAGACAACTATAATGTTCTTCCGTACCACTACTTCCTCTAGGTACAGCAGTGTGTGTGCCTGAACTAACAGAGGGGCGCCGTGGGCTGAACAAAAATGTGTTCAACAGTAGAAACACCCTTCCTCCAATTCCTGGTAACCAACCCAACACTACATGCACCTCCATATGTGTCGGCATCCCTCATCGCGCTGTGTGCATAGTATGCCTGAATTAATCCTGCCACTCTAGCTGGATACATTCCAGGTATGGAGCACACATCCCTTTCTCTGAAAAGAGATTGTGGTGTTCAGTTGGCTGAGTAAGTCCCTTACCAGTATGTTGATGGGAGTATCTTTCAAATACAATGATGGTGCTAAAAGATTTGTGTCCCTATTGTCAAGGGTAAATCTTTGGTTAGCAGAACTTTCATAATTGTCCTTGAAAAGCCTTGTGTGTTCAACCTTTTGTTGGATAATGGAAATCCTCCTTCCTTTATGCATGATCTGATTGCTCCAGTATCTATAAGAAAGGAAAATCCCCTCTATCCTATCTGAACTGCTACCGCCGGTTCCTCATCAGGGTTGTCAGTTACTGCTAGAACGGGACACTCTCATTCCCTGTGGGCACCCCTATTGGGAAAATGTATTGGCGGATGATGTAAATGGATTACCGTCCACCACTGTCACTCCCGTGTATTGGGGCACAGTGTTCTGTCCCAGTAGTGTTACCCCCTTCTTGTACTTGTCTGTGCTGGTGCCTGCAGTATGATAATGCACCTGAGGTTCCTGCCATCACCCTACCCTGCAATTGCACTTTTCCCTGGGTGGATGTACTGTATATGTAGCTGCTTCTGCAGTATCACCTGGATTTGTTGAGGGGCTGGTGTATAAGGTTGCTGTTGCCCTGCTTGTGCTATTCGTGGGTATGTCCGTGCAAAGTGACCAATTATTTCCAATGGACCATGCCACTGTACCTAATTTCCCTTCTCTGTGTGTAATATCCTCTCCCTCTTATATGATCCTATGTAACTGTTTGCTCCACCTGTCTGCCCAACCCTTGGCTGTTGCTGCAGGTTTATAAATGCAGGCTGTTGCAGCATTTGCGCTGTTACCCACTGCTGATTGGGCTGTACTTGAGTCTACTCTCCTGGTTTCATTACTGTTGCCACTTTCAGCTCCCCCTGCTGTGCCTGTGGAATGACAACTGGCCCTGTGAGCACTGCTCTTCCCATGTTTTGTTTTTAGCCAGTTTTTTCTGAACTAATGTTTCCAGCTTTTGTTGCATTGTCAGCTGCCTGCTTATCCTTCTCCTGCTTTCTTTTGCAATAATGTACGATTGTCGCCTCTATCTCAGGCCACCCTTTTGCCTCAATTCCCACTATCTACTATAGGGATCTCTGGACATCTGCACAGAGCCCTCTCACTAAGATGTGGTAAAACAAAGGTATGTTGTCATCCCAAGACTGTTTATTTTCCTGTGCCCATATTTCTTGTATGGACCATATATATTCTGCAGGGCCCTCATCAGGCTTCATTTTACTAGCCAATATTGAACCCATGGCTGAAGTATCTGGATGCAGCTCCCTTGGAGCCTTCCAGACCTGTGCTCAATAGTTGTTAAAGGGTGCTCCATTTTGTATTTTAGCGCTTAATTTTACCCCGGCGTATCCGGCCTGTTGCCATATTTTGTCACTTCTCACCCCAACCAACACTGCCAATAAACATTTTAGATCTCCTATGGCCAATGGGATTCCTGCTGTCTCTTACTCCAAAACATAATCCACTTGCTTGCCCCTGCCATTAATGAAGGTAAACTGTAAAGCAAATTGTCCATATCAATTGTCTGCAATGGTATGTAGTGAACCTCTTCCCTTGCTTTCTGCAAAAGGGGCATCTGAGTGCAAGCTGTTTATTACCACGTTGTGGTCTTGTCACGACTGCTATTCTATTTTTTTTTATTTTTTTCTACTCCAAAGCCTATTTTTTCCCCATCTCCCAATGATTCCGTTCCTCCTCGTCTCTCATTTCTTCTCCTTCCCCTGCTCCAATACGTCATATTTTGTGTCTAATTTGTCATCCCTGTAATCGCAGTCACCACTCTTCTCCCAATCTGATGCAGTGCGCACACTTTCTGCCGTGTCATCTTATTCATTGTCCAAGTCCTGTCCAGTTGCCTATTCTAAATGTTATGCTCCCTGCTGTACACCCTAGTTAGTCAACTGCCTTTCCTTGTTTTTTCTTTTCTCCATTTTCCCTGAACCCAGTCCAGTTGCTGCTGTGTGTTGGTGTTCTTTTTAATGTCGATTTTAAATATTTCTGCCTCTCCTTCTCATCCTTACTAATGGTACTGACTTCACCCTCCTCTCCTTTTGTGTTCCTTATCTTGAGAGACTGTTAGGCTTCGTATATCCTGCAGCTGGTTTTAGTAATGGGTATATCGTATATGGAGCGGGTGGCTCACTATTCGGCTCCTCCTCCCCCTTAGCATTACTTCCGTAAATCCTAAAATTTCTTGCCACTTTAAGCTTTGCACCTTTTGTAGGTAGCAAACACATATGAATACGTACTGTAGATTATTTCATCGACTGTTCCCTCTCCAGGCATTTCTTCATAACATTTCCCTATTGTCATGTACCCACTCAAAATGATAATTTATCTTGTCACGATATTATTGCAATTTTCTACACGTGATTAAGTGGTGCATCCATTCATTAGAACGTCATTATTCCACCTTAATCTCTGACACACCACTCTTGCCTCCCATCTTCCTCCTCTTCATAATTTAAACCCTCAGCTCCCAAACCTTAATCAATCCCACTCACTCAATTTTTAATTGTATTAGATTTTTTGTAAATATAATTTTGATTGGATTAACAGTAGCTGTCATAGCAACATAATACACATGTTAGTTTCACAGTGATGGTCATTAAGCATAATACACATAGGAAGCCAGACAGCGGCAAAACCAAATGTTTGTGTTAACATCAGTTTATTTTTCCCTACCCCACTCATCCTCAGGAAGCTTAACATTGCTGAGAAATGTCCACTGTTCAGTCATTCATACAACCCTTCCAATTTGAATGTTGGAAACCTTATCCACAATCTAAAGAAATCACTTGACCCTTTTATTAGCGTCCAAGCGGGGACTCCTCAAGAGGGCCATTGGGGAATTAGGGTGACTTCTCCCAGAAATCACTGTTCAGTGATAGTGTCCTCCTTTCAATGACTCCAAATATGTTGTGCAGTGTTCTATGAAGGGGAACCAGATCAGGTCTATTTGCGTACAGGATTCTTGTAAGACTGTGGTTAACATCTTGTTAATTGAATAAGCTTTCATGATCCATTCTTTTTTCGAGGGCAAGACTTTCGATTTCCACTTGATTGTTAGGCACTCTCTAGCTGCCAAATATAGATTTTGGGGCATGTGGGAGAGTAGTGTGTATGAGTCCTCATCTTCTAGTTTGATACTGTACAGGACTAATAATGGAGAGTGTGTTCTACTAATGCCTGCTTGGATCCACCTTAAAACATCCTTCCAATTTGTCTGCACTTTCACACATTTCCATCATTGCCAGTAGTCGCATATCTCTCTAGTTTCTCCAACAGTACAGGGAAGTACCGGGGAACATCCTTGATAGGCACGGGGAAGGTATAGTGCCACCTCATCAATAATATTGCATTGTGCATTTTATATTGCATGGATTTTGACGAGCTCCATACTGCTTTGTGTATGACCCTCAATGTGTCTGGATGATTTTGCAGTCCGATGTGAGGCGTGTCAGGTGGCCCTTAGTGAGGAGTGCGGTTACCAGTCATTTGGTCGACAACCAAATGGTCGAATGACCATTTGGTCGACACCAAATGGTCGAAATCCAAATGGTCGAATTTATTATTGGTTTTACATTTTTTTTTTTGGGGGGGGGGGTTGTCCCCCTCCAACCCCCCTTTTTTTATATTAATTTTTTTTAACCAAATAAAACGGGAAAAAATATATAAATAAATAAAAAAAAGAAAATTCGACCATTTGGTTTCGACCAAATGGTCATTCGATTTTTTTTTCTCAACCAAATGAGCGGACACCGAGGTGTGCATTATATAATTCAGCAATCAACCCCCTTGAACCTTGTTTTATAGCTAAAACCTGTTAAAATGTGAGCGATGTAGGGATTCTCCCCAGCGTGGGTCTCGTAGGATGCTTTTTAGTAGCAGGTAGAGTAAGGGACCTTTCGGTATACCTTGCAATGCTTCTTATAACTCTTCTTTAGAGAGGTCCCTTTTCTCCACATCTGTTTGGCTCTAACCACACCTCCATATAAATACTGGAAGCGGAGTACATCACTTAAAAAATTCTGTTTGGGGGCGATGCCAAATACAGCTATGGGGTGGGGGACGCCATTTTGTAACTCCTGTCGTAGAATTGGAGGGACGCCATAATGGCCATAATACGGCCAGGACTGGGTGTTCCCAGATTCAGCGGGGCATAGTAGCGGATGGAACTTGTAACCATTCCCCCAGAGTGACCAGTGAAAATAGTGTTTTCTAAGGAGACCCAATGCTTCTCAGTTTTTCCATAGGGGATCAGAGAATTCGTAGTTGGGAGGCTCTGTTATTTTCAGAAAGATCCGGGTATCCTGTGCCTCCTTTGTCTTTTGGTAGAATCAGTGTTGTATATGGTATTCTAGGTTGGGTGTTTTCCCACAGGAAGGACAATAAGGAGCGTTTGACCTCCACTAAATAAAGGTTCCGTGACCACTATCGGGAGAGAGTGAAAGAGAAATTGAAATCTTGGGAGAACATTCATTTTAATCGGTGAACCTCGCAGCCCAGGAGAGGGATAGCTTAGTCCATCTGTCCAGGTCCGCTTTAAAAGTGTTCCATAGGGGCACATAGTTTGCATTCGACAGTTCGGACAAGGTGGACATAATCTCTAGCCCCAGGTATCGAAAGGCTTTTGTTTGCAGTTGAAAACCCCATTTTCCTATGAGTTGAGATGGTAGGCTGACGCTGGGCTGGAGGGGCAGTGCAATTGTTTTCTTTAGGTTGGCTCGAAATCCTGAAAATGCTCCGTATTCCTCCATGGTTTTGGAAAGAGCGGGGATAGAGTATAGGTGGCGGGTGAGGTATGTCAGAATGTCATCTGCAAACATTGCGTGTTTATACTCCCAATCCCCCCCCCCCCACCACCCCTTATTATATCGTGTATGTGGGAGCTGGATCTTAATTTCTTTGCGGAGGTCTCAATAACTAAGGTATACAGTAAGGGGGAGAGTGGGCAGCCGTGTCCTGTGCCTCGAGTTAGGTCAAACGAGCTTGAGGGGATGCCATTGACTAAGACTTTAGCTGATGCATTGCGATACAGAGCTCACACCCCTATTCCAGAATATTGATGTTTGCTTTATCGAAGGCTGGCGTGTACCCATCCTGTCCTGGTGCGGAGTCTGCTTTGACGTGGGAAATGGCACTTTGAACCTCTTCGCTGAATAGCCTGATACCAAAGTTGTCTTGTGCTATTGAGGGCTGAGGTAGGTCAGATAGTCAGTCCACACTGTTCCCTGTTCATTCTTAATTTTGTATACCGCTCTATCTGTTCTTTGTTTATGTAGGCGATTAGCCAGCATGGTGTGGGTTTTATTTTTATGAGAAGGATGATGATTTAAATATCCCAATTGTGTCAAGGCCCTTCCCTTCCAGATGCTACTTGGCTCCTCTCGACGTACTTTGATTTGGTCGAAGATTAGGTCAGCCTCAACTGGATGCGTGCGGGGTTGTGTTTTGTTGCGCTATCCCAGTTTTTAGCTCTTCCTCCCTTCTCAACTTAATCCTTTTCCTAAGTGCCCATGCCGATATTAGGATTCCCCCTAGCTTTACCCGCTTCCCAGACTGTGCTCAGTGTTAAGTCACCTGTATCATTCGTGCTGATAGTCTTTTATTGCTTCTATGAGTGTTCTCTACAGAGGTAGTCGTTGCATATCCATCTTCGTTCTGTGCAATGAGGGCCCAAATCTAAGTCCAGCTTGCAGAGGTCATTGTCTTACCACGCCACGATTTCTATGGTTGCATTGATTAATGAGTACTCGCTCTCCGCCCCCACCAGCAAGTAGTCGATTTGCGAATGTGTGATTGGGAGGGAGGGGGGGATGAGAGAATAAAAGGTGTAAGCTTTGTACCCTGGGTGTGTCGTCCGCCATTAATCTATCAAGTGATGTTCCCACAGTTGGCTCAGATAATCGCCCTCCTTGAAGACTGATGGGTGGGCATCTTGTCTCATCGAATCCCAGTCACAGTTGGGGTCTGCCACTAGATGGAAGGATTCAAATGTTATGCCCTCAGATGGTGTCATGTTGAGCTGTTTGTTGGTGCTGAATCGCCCCGCCAAGGAGAATCAGTTGAAGGTTAATGGTCAATTTGTGTTTAAGGTGTGGCTGAACTGGTGGTGTAAAGGTTTGCGATCGTGGAATTATGCTATTCGTCCCTTGTGATGAGGCAGAGTCCGGCATGTTCCTACGATACTTTTTTACTTCTAGGAAAAAAGAAGGGCCATGCTACAGGGTCCCCTCTACAGGCAGTTCTTCTAAACGATTGAGATATCAAAATCTTTACGGCAAAAAAATGTATGAAACTTAATAACAAAAACTTAGATTCTCTCAACTTTTTGAAAGTACTATGGCAATATTTTCTAAAGTCACATTTTAAACATCTATGCAAGTTCTCCTAGGCGGCAAAAACTGCCCTTTGCATCAAGGCAGCGGCTCACCAGTACTGTTGCGTTCCCCCTAGTTTACGAAACAAAGTGAACTGGAGGGGTAGTATGTCGTTGTGTTGAGTCACTTGAATTTCCATTCTCCGGGAGCTCAGCCTCTCCTAGGGGACATGGGGAAAGTTCTTTTGCCGCGGCCCTTTGGGTCTTCTGGTTGGATCCTCGTTAGGATTTGTCGCGTCTACTTGCAGGTGTTCCGGGGCTCTTCTGGCTTCGTCCTCTGAAGTTAGTCTGTAACTTTCCCCCTCATGCTCGAAATTCAAAGAGAAGGGGTGTCCCCATAAATAACGTATCTGCTTTTCTTGTAGCCAAGCTGTTAGGGGGCGGTAGCCCCTTCTCGTGTTCGTGCGGCATAGAGATCTTGAAAGAGCTTCACACTGGACCCCGCAAAGTCTATGGGCTCCTTTTCTCTTACTCTCTGTAATGTCTTGCCTTTGCCTGTAGTAATGGCACTTAACAAGGACCGACCTAGGTCCTGTCAGGGTCCGCCCACCCCCCAGCGCTGTGGACTCTATTTCCAGGTTAGAGGGCGTTGTTGTCGAATAGGGACGCCACCAGTGCTTTTACTGTTTTCTAGACCAACTGGCGTTTCACCTTGGTTCTTACTCTGGCCCATAATGCAAATGTTTGTTCTTTGTTCCCGCTTTTCTAAATTGTCCAGTTTTAGTTCTATGTCATGTTCCTTTTGTTCAAAATCTTGATCTAGCCTCCTAGTTCATTGCTGTTACGTCACTGGACTGTTGGTTTTCGACCGCTTCCATCCGATCTTCGACTTTGGCCATTCTTGTTTGTAAGTCTGAGACCGTTTCTGCATGGACCAGGGGGGAAAAAAGTGCAGCCGGTTGATTCACAGCTCACACCTGCATCGCTCTATATTACGGCAACCTAGTCGCAATCCCCTACCCCCACGTCTATCAGCCATCTGCCCCCAGGGGGGCCCCTAACCTGGAGGCCCCATCCTTTGGGGGGCCTGCTCACTTATTCCTGGTGGCCCCCCACCCCCAATTGGATGGGGGGCCACCTCATGTACGCCTGCCTGGGGGCATAAACCTGACCCCAGGGAGGGCTGCAAGGGGTGCCCCCCCTTTCCACTTGGTGTGGGAGGGGGGGGCCACCGCCCTTTCAGTGGTAGCGGGGGGGGGAGAGCTGCTTACTGTAAGCAGCCCCCACCTCCACCCCCTCACATTCAAAGACATCCCTGGTGGTTTAGTGGGTATTGCTGCCCCCGGATCGAGCGCCCTGCGCCCCAACCCTTGAGCAGCCATGCTGTCACAAAGGGTGTCGTTGGAAAGGGGAGCAGCTCCCATTTCCAACGACGCCTCCCTCGATCTCCGGCTTGAAATACAGCCAGAGATCTAGGGGGAGAAAGGTGAACACTCACCTTTTATTTCATTGCAGCAGCCCAAAATGGTTGCTGCAGTGAAAATTACTTTCAAGTCGGTTTGCTTTACGCACGCTGACGTGAGACTGAAGGTAATCCAGCCCCCTGGCAGTGAGGGGGACCACCCCTCACATAACCCGGGGGTTGGATTCGTTTTGAGCGATCCATGGGATCGCTCAAAACAGGGTGCCAAAAAGGACGAGCTATCTCATCCTTGGCACTATGAAAGTAATTCCAAGGACGAGATAGCTCATCCTTGGCACTAAAGGAGTTAATTCCTGAAATAGTCTTTGGGAACAGTTAGCAGTATTTGTTCCGGGGTCCATTACTTTTTCCTGTCCTTCAACTGCTGCCACCTGTCATTTCCTTTAGAGCAGATTGGGGGTTTCTCCCTTGATTGAAGTTATATTATATTATATTATTCCTTCCCTGGGAGCTTCATTGTCAGGGTCCCAGCCAAGACAAAAGTCTGTTCAACCCCGTAATTATCAGGGGGTTGTCAGTATCTGCTGTTAGAGAGCCCTCCTTCTAGTGCCACACCTCCAAGCAGAAAAACGTTTTTTCAACTTGCCGCTCCAGCCACAGTAGTTTTAACCTTTAATTTCTGATGTTAGATCGAGAATTAAAGCAAGCCGGTTGCATAAAATAACCCATGTTATATAGTCTGACCATCAACAAACCCCTTCATTTTTCTAAGGACTGGCAGGCTTTCATTCACCAGTGTACTGTTCCAAAACACAGGCCTTCCTTCTTAAATTCAACTTTTCATCTCCAGCAGATTCACACACTGCCTTGCAGCTATAGTTTTATTCTTGAAATGCTGGAGTTGGTCTGCAGCACAGATACGTTGAAACAGACATGGATCAGCTAGATTGTCTCTCTGTACAGCTGAGTTTTGGCTGCTTTTGCAAAGAAAATGACTGTTTCCCGTGTAAGTAAAAGTAAAGTTCCTGGTTGTTTTTTATTTTTTTTTAGTTGGTTTGACTGGGCTTGTCAAGTCAGAATCATGCCTGGTTTTTCTGAGGCACAATGAGACACACAGGGCTTGGTAGGGCGTATTAAAGGAATGGTTCGCCCAAAAGTTTGTATTGCCCAAAAAGATGGGCAATAACAAAACAAATATCCTTGCACTTCACTTTTTTTTAAGTGCCTATGTAAAATTTTGAGCAATTCAAGCTCAAAAATTGGAAAAGCAAGCACATGGGCGCATCCATTTTGTGAAATGGATGTCTGCCTGTGCTAGCTTTTGTCCGCCTGTGCTAGCTTTTGTTTTTGCGGCACTAATGAAGGAAAAGCCAGCAAGCTGTAGTAAACAAAAGCTACCACTGGGTGGCTTTTCCTTCATTGGTGCCGTGACTCGGAGGACGCGGCCGGAGACTACAGGCAGAAAAGCTGCAGCTGAATCTCGGTAAGTGCTATTTTTTTTTTTTGAAATGAGCACTAGCTGTGGTTTTTTTCTAAGTTTTTCGGGCTGGAGGAGCCCGGAAAACTTAGAAATAAAACCGCAGCTTTAAAAACGTATTTGTTTGCGGTTGCTTTTGAAGCGACCGCAAACATAAATACAACGTTATTGTGTTTGAAAACGCTGCAGTTTTTCTTTATAAGTTTCTCAGGCTCCTCTGAGCCTGAGAAACTTAGAAAGTAAAACCGCAGCGTTTTCAAACACAACCACGTTGTTTCTGCCTAAATCTGCTTTCCCATTTGGGGCTCTCGGGCTCCCCACGGGGCTCCTCCAGCCTGGAAAACTTAGAAAAAAAACACAGCTAGTGCTTATTTTAAAAAACAAAAATAAATAGCACTTACCGAGATGCAGCTGCAGCTTTTCTGCCTGTAGTCTCCGGTCCGCGTCCCGGGAACCAATGAAGGAAAAGCCACCCAGTGGTTGGTAGCTTTTGTTTACGGCAGCTGGCTGGCTTTTCCTTCATTAGTGCCGCAAAAGCCAGCACAGGCGGGCATCCATTTCACAAAATGAATGCGCCTATGTGCTTGCTTTTCCAATTTTTGCGCTTGAATTGCTCAAAATTTTACATAGGAACTTAAACAAAAAAAAGTGCGATTATATTTGTTTTATTATTGCCCATCTTTTTGGGCAATAAAATTTTGGGCGAACCATTCCTTTAATCACAGTGGCTTTAATTTATGTCGGAACAAACTGACAATCTCCTTCAATGTGCACCCTTTGTTCCATCCTGCCCGTTGTGTACTTGGCAGGACAGTGCAGCCATTTTTGTTGTGGTTGTAAAACGCAGTTTTGAGCCATGGCGCTCACAAGAGCCAGCGCAGCCATTTGGCTGTTTCTGCGCAAATGCAGCTTGGTGATGTGGGGAAATGCTGTTGAGTGGGTCAATATATCCCACAGTTTGGAGGTGGCACAAAACATTAACCCTTTGGTTGGGGGGAGTCTGGGTGGACCCCAAACCCCTACCCCACTATTAAAGGTTTTCCTTTATCATGGAAGTCCCTCCCTGGACCCTGTGGTCCCTGTTAAGATAAATGTGTACATTTTATTTTACTTATACACAGCTAGGGGCCTGCACTATTCTACAACGCTGATGAAATAAAAAAAGTTCACAGAGCAGTTCTTTAGCCATTCAGTGGAACACCTCACTGGAAACTTGAACAGACTACAAAACAATTTAAAAGAAAAACCTGACTCTGGCTCACCCAAAGCCTGCCATGTCACATCCCTCGATTACCTCTCCCATGCCCCTTCTTAACATACTCTTCATCCCTTTTTAATAAATGACTCCTGCTCTCCCCCTTAGCACTTTTACATTTCATCCACTCTGTGCCCTGCTCCAGTTCCTACCATCCATGCACCCTGCATTATTTAAGTTGTCCAATGTATGTACAGCTTTAATAGTAGTCTTTTCCTACCAGGCATGGAACAATTGTGTACTTAACTTGAATACTGTAACTTAACTCGTCATCTTCCTGCATGATTGTGGTCATCTGCTCTCTTCCTTATTTTGCCTTTTCCTGCAACAGTTCCTCTTTCCCTGCGCTTTGAAGCTTCTTGATGGGCCCTAAGGTGCTTAATAAAATAAATAATGTATGTAGCTGGAACATCTCTGCAGTATCTAGACTTTGCTGGTCTCTATGGATTGTAATAAGTACATTTAGTCTTTAAACCAGCTTTGTAAATTTTCTGGCAAAAACCTCATTTATGCTTGCTAGTTAGTATTTTCTATCCTAGTGTGCTATACAATGCTAGACATGTCCATGCACCTGCAAGGTAGACCCTGTCAGGCCTGCCAGTGTCGTCTTTGTATTTGTAGATTCTCTTGCGTCTAGATGCTAGGCCAGCCCATGGTGCAGGCCAAGCTAAAAATGCTCTGAACATTCTTTGGCCTTTTGAAGCCATAGAATGTGTACCTCGGGCCTTCAAAAACACTGCTTTCCTTCCTCTAGAATCAGTCCCAGAAGCTCAACCACTAATAGTTGCTGAGTCACGGGAGTATAGCTCTGGGGCAACATGCTCGTCTTGGAAGCAAGACGATACGGATCACCACTGGTTCGACCCCCGGGTCCGCGCTTAGAAACCTCTGGGTATTAAGCACGTTATAAAGGACATAGCATTCAGGTTGGGGGGCGCTCCCCTTTGTCATTTTGATTGTTCTGGATATGGGTTTTTACTATTACTCTACTGCATAGTGCTTTTCAACTGAATGTACCTTTTTTTTGGTTCCTCCATTTGATGCACAAATGTTCCTTGTTCACCTCTGCAACTTCTAATGATAGTGCTTAGTCCATCTTTCCAAGAATCAATATGAAGAGGAATTTTGTGTAGTTTTCTTTTTTAAACTTAACTTGTTTATCCGTCGTTTTCCTCTTACAGGTGCTCCATGAGCTCAGATGATGGGTCCAAGCTATATGATGTCTGCCCCCACGTCAGTGATTCCGTAAGTGCAAATAGTGTGCTGCTCTGTGTTCAAACAGTGGCCATAACCAGATGCTTGTTCAGTCTTTACTCTATCGGGGGCTATTTCAATGCATTCCCTGTTTGATAATTAGAACTAAGGCAATGGTTTCCCTGTTTCTAGATGCTCCCAATTTACTAGTTTATATTTTGTGCTGGGAATGTTTGGCCATGCCTGCAGTAGGTTAGCCATTGCAATTAAGCCACCATGTTTTTGCATGCTTTTTCCGTCCAACTCGAAGGTATTTTGTATTGCTTTTGGAATTTTCACTCAATTAAAACTTGCGGGTTAGGAGGTATAGCACAGTGTTATTTTGTTCAATGTTTGTAGGTCAACTTCTGAAAACTTAAAAAGGTGGCAGTTCTTAATTCCTTAATTCTTTCCTAGGGTCTCTTCTTCGATGACTCGTATGGCTTCTATCCTGGGCAAGTGCTCATTGGTCCCTCAAAAGTGTTCTCTGGTGTTCAGTGGTTGTCTGGAGTGAAGCCTGTTTTAAGCACCAAGAGCAAGTTCCGGGTAGTTGTGGAAGAGGTGAGATCACCAACTTTGTCACAGTGTAAATATCATATTTATAGTATGTTCTTGTTGTATGGCGTTTGGTGGCTGTTGAAAGTGTCTGTGCACTTCTCCTTTTGTAAAAGTGAATCTGATTCTCTTTTGTATGAGTACATCGGGTTGCCTTGGTCTGTAGTCCTGTATGAGTGGTCTGGGAATGGTGGCAGTGCTTCCAATTTTTTCACCCTTAGCCGATCTTGCTGGTTCCCTTGTGCATCACATGTGATGCGATTGAGAAATGATATACTGCTCAAAACCTCTAAGAAAAATAAGACCCCTGGTATCCAATATAAATTGCAAAAACCCTGGCTAGTGCCACCATCCGATCTAGGATGTATTACTGTAACGCCCGGTTGGCGGAGACTTCAAAGAAAGATCTGCAAGCTCTGCAAACAATGCAAAATGATGCGGTCCGTGTCATAAAGTAAGTACCATGAGGACAACTGATCTCTGAACATCGAACAGCACTCGATTGGCTGCCAATCAGTGCCAGAATTCTGTTCAAGACCATTGTCTGTTCATTAAATAACTTCTGGCTCTGCCCCGACTACTTTTTTTTAAAAAAAAGAGAATAAATGTCCATTTGCCAAATCGAAAGCTGAGATCTATTAATATGATGCTAGTAACTTGCTCTCTCCCCAAGAAAATGGAAAATCCTTCTTTTGCGTGGAATGCTCGTCCACTTGACCTGCGTCTTGAAAGCAACCTTTTATCTTTTTGAAAGTCTGAAAACCCACTTTTTCAAATAAACATTGGATAATCTTGCTCGTAGTCCTTTTTGTTTCTGTCCTGCATATACATGTGACCTATGCCCTGATGCTTGTCGAATTACCAGCGTGTGATAAAATATAGTATGGGTCAATTTAAAGGCTCATATGGGTGGGGGGTAACTGCTTACTTAGGATTAATTGAGCTTGGATGAGATGCAGCATCTCTTTTTCCTGTGGTAAGTGTATTACTATAAAATAGTTGACACTTGAAATGGTTGGAAATTATTTTGCTCCAATGTATCCAATACAGCTCTAAGGAACTCAATTATTTGGGCATATTGTCCTGCAAATAAATTGTAACCTAAATATTACTTTGACTGTATGAGAAATGTAATGAATGTTTCCCATTTGCATTTAAGTGGGAGATGAGGTTGTGCAGGGGGAGTCCATACAGACCATAATAGCAGATCTTGATGTGTTGGACACAGAAGCTTTATGTAAAGCTTTCCGCTTTGAGCTTTTTCTCAAATTTTATGTTCCCGCACCCTATGATTGGTGTCCTAATTAATGTTTGTCCATATTGATGGCTTTTTCTGTTAGATGACTATAAACCATTTGTCTCCTCAAAGGAATGGCTTCCAAGGAGCACCTCCAAGCTGCCGCTGTGAAAGAAATCTGTTTAAAGCACCGTTAACTCTGGGATATCTTTTCAACAAAATATTGCTCGGTTCTTTGATATTTCCTGTATACAATAAGCTGTGACTTATTACCATTCTTCTTATTACCATTCTGTAAACTAACTTTGATAATGATCCCTGCCTATCAAGTAGAGTGTAGCTAAGCTTCTAGCACTATGCATTTTTAGATTCCAGCTTAACGTGCAGTGGTGATCCCGGCAGAAGGGCAGGTTTCAACTTTGTGCTTTGGTTAAATTGTTATTTTGAGTTTAACTAAGTTTTAACATTTTTCAAATGCTGGACCTTTGTTGGGTATCAGTGTTTTTGTACAAAGTGGATGTTGGGGCAGCACACGGTCAGATGGCAATATTATACATCTGCTTTTGTAACCTTCCGGAATAGTGTGGAATCTGGAACACTCTTAAAGTTAAATCTTTTTATTATTTAGTTTAACGGTTTATCACATACATTCTTCCTAAATATTTTCAAGGTAGCTTCCTATATATGTTAGTAAAATCTCACTCCCTAAATATCCATTGTGTAGCATATACTGAAATAAATGAGCAGGGAATTTGATGGGGCCTACAATATGTAAGCCGTGTTGGAAGAACGTCCAGATAACATTTGGTTTGGACAGTCATTCTGCATTTGGAGACTGTTTCCTTGTAGTAGTATATTTGGATCGGTTAAAGCCAAAGCAAGGCTCAGATTTGGCAATGCTGGATTCCTTAACTGGTGGACGTGCACAGCTGTGACTTCTTGAGGCTGGGCAGAGGATGTTACTGGAGGCAGAGCTCGACTTTCAATCGAGTGGCATTCGTGCCATTGAAGAGCTAGCATAGCGCAGATTTGTCAGATTCCAGAGGACATGGGGCAAGGACACTGTTCTCCTCGCCTGGTGCCTGTTAATTACTTTAAATTAACCACTGGTAGATTATATAAGCAAGGAAAGTGGACACCAACGTAGAGACTGAGATACTTGCTGGCCTTCCTGTTAGTGTTTGCTTTGTTTTCCTCCTCTTTACACTGATTACAAAAAAGTACAACTGGCACAGCAATACAAGACCGCTCTGCAGTGCCCTGGAATACTGAGTGCATTTTATCATGTGACTCGATCGTGTTTACCATAACCCAGAAAAACTATTGTTGGAGGATAAATCGCAGAAGGCTTTGGCACAAGAATTTGGCCAAGAACAGGTCAATGGCTGTGTTCTTGCCCAGACCTTCTGTTGCACAAAAAATAATGGCGCTTTCTCTTCTGAAGGGGCTTGTGCTTTCAGAATTAACCCAGAGCTGGCCCCCTCTGAGCTTTGCAACCCCTGAAACTATCCCACTGAATCCTTTAATACCAATTTGACCCTTTTTATAAAAAAAAACTTTTTTTTATTGTGCTTGACATTACAACAAGAGCGAGTAACTTACAGATAGTAGGCAAATATACAATCTGCACACACAGTGAGATAGTAGTTTGTACAGAATGATAGGGGGCCAGCAAATAATACAGCGAACAGAGATCACATATTGCAATCGAGGCATACAACTCAACCGGTTATAGGAGTTGGGGAGGATAGATCATCAGGGTCATCATCGGTGTCGGCCGATATAGAGGGGAGAGAGAAGCCGAAAGGAGTCCAAATGTTTCTGGGTCTCGACACTAGTGGTTGCTGGCCCGCCCAAGCCTCCTCTGTGTCCGAGGCCCAAGTTACTGCGGGGGTGATCCTTTGACATATAATGCAATCTGATCGGGTAATAGTGGAGTCTGTCGAGTACTTTAAATTGGATCAATTTAAAGCGGGAGTTGAACGATATATCATGGATACAGGCGCACATACGGTCCCAGTGTTCAGTTATTTCGATTTCTAGATCCTCACCCCAGGTGCGTCTGAGTTTGTCAAAGGGGGGGATGGCCCTGGACTGCAGCAGGGCATATCTGGAGACCCTCCCCTTAAAGGACATAGTATTCAGGATTTCTGACACTATAGGATCATCTGGCGGAATTGTGGGAAAGTCTGGGTACCTTTTCTTAAGGGAGCGGTGGAGGCCTTGATATTGGAGCCAATGGGAGGGCTGCCTATGCAGTGATACAGGTAGATCTGGCCATTCGAGGAAGTTACCCTGGTCAAAGACATCTCGGACAGTCTCAAAGCCCGTACCGGCCCAGAGACTCGCTGCTGCGAGGGGTACGCAGGGAGCTTCCAGGAGGAAGTTCCAAAGGGCAAGGTTGCCATGAAAGGGATGTGAGTCATTGGCCAGTTTGCACAGCTTAGTTAAAGACAGTGACGTGGAGCCTCCGGGGTCGAGGAGTACGAACTTGACACGTTGAGAGTGGAGGACTAAAGAATGAATATCGCGGCCCTCTACAGCAAGATGTTCGAGCTTTGTATGTAGTGGAGGGTCTGTAGGTACAAACCAGTGCGAGGCATATTGTGCCTGAGCAACTATCCAATATCTTTCAAAGTTGGGGGCGCCAAAGCTGCCTCCAGACATAGGGGACAGTTGGTGTGTAACTTTAAACGGACCGCGCCAGAATGCCACAGAAAAGTATTTACAGTGCAGGTCAGTAATTGAAAGAATTTGCTGCCAGGCCATAAAGGGATATTAAGGAACCTATAGAGGAGGTGGGGCGGGGGAGGGTGTATGGTCAATTTAACAATACCTATTTTACCCACCAGGGAGAGGTACCTTTCCTGGTAAGGTTAGTCGGGTATTTTCCAAAGTTGGCCATGCATAGAGGACTTGGTGTGCAACCACCACTCCGAGATAGGTGATCTTGGTCTGTGACCATGTGAAACCCAAAGGTTCTGGGGAGGGAGAATAACTTCACTAAGTGGAAACAGGATAGATTTAGAGCAGCTCACTTTGATGCCCGAAATCTTGGCAAAGTAGATGACATCATCCAGAATGGGGCAAGGTTTTCCGCAGGAGAACGAACAACAAGGGCGTTGTCAGCGTACAGGGAGATGATCTCGGGAGAGCCGGACAGTCTCAAACCTCTATGTGCATGTATTTGACATATACTGTCAGCCAGGGGCTCGATGGCTATAGCAAAAATCAGGGGTGAGAAGAGGCAACCCTGGCTATTTGGAAAAGGGCCGAACACCTGTCCTCAGTGCGGACTCTGGCCACTGGATAAGAATAAAGAAGTTTCATCCAGGATTGAAAGTGGGGTCTGAAGTTGCTTTTCTCAAGGATGCTCCAGAGGTTGCTCCAGGAGACTGAGTCGAATGCTTTCTGCATAGCAAGGGTGGTCGCCACTGCCTGTATGTTTGGTTCGATCCGGGCGAGAATATTGAATAGTCGACGCAAATTAAGGTAGGTATAGCGCCAGGGAATAAACCCTGCCTGGTCTAGGTGTATGATGTATGACATGTACGGGGCCAGTCTGAGCTAACACCTACGCATAGATCGTGACATCACAATTGATGAGGGAGAGGGGCCAATATGAGCGGGGCCAATATGAGCCACATTGAGTGGGGGGGGTTTGCCTGGTTTAAGTAGCACAGAGAATATAGCTTCTCGGAGGGGGGGGGAGAATGCCCAACTCCCACAAAGATTACAGTTGGGTGACCAAGCTGGCCTTATAATGCTTATAAAATTTGACCAGGAGGCCGTCTGATCCGGGGGCTTTTCCAGAGGCCAGGGAATCAATGGCCTTGGCGATTTCTTCAGATGTAATTGGTTTATCTAGGGAGTCCCTAGTCTCGGTGGAGAGGACAGAGAGTGGGAGACTGTCCAAGTATGCCTCGACATCCGTCACAGGGATATGGTCCGCATTGGAATAGAGGGATTCGTAAAATGAGCGGAGTGCTGCATTAATAGCTTGCGATGATAGGGCCAAGGTGCCATCAGTCCTCTCTATAGCCGGGATGTGGGGTGAGCCGGACTTCTGGCGGAGACGCCTAGCCAAGACGCGACCAGGGCATTTCTCCTCACCGTGCTTGTGAGCTGAGTGGGTGTTGTCTATGAACTTCCTTTCCTGCTCTGCATGGGAGCAAAATGTATCTAATTATATGCCAATACCAAATAGGGAATCGCAAGACTGTGAACAGGCATATTGGGTCTCAAGGGACGAGAGTTGAGATTCACTCTTTGTAATGTCCCTCCGGATTACTCTAGAATCCCTGTCTCCTTGGCGATTGCTCTGCCCCTTATGTAGACTTTGAACGATTCCCAGAGGGTAGCTTGCGTGCGGATGAACCAGTATTTGATGCAAAAAAGTAGTCTATGGAGGTCCCCAGCTCTGTCTTAAAGGCAGTGTCTAATAAGGAATGTGATTTCAACCTCCATGATCGAGCCCCATTGTAATCTGTACCCCAATCAAGGGAGATTATCAGGGAATGGTCCGAGAATGTTCTGGGGAGAATTGCCATATACGTGATGGTTCTGATAAGTATATCCGATACAAGACATCTGTCCATCTGTGAATATGAATCATGTAATACGGAGTAGGAGTACGCTCGAGAATCGGGATGTATGAACCTCCATGCGTCTGACACTTGGGCCTGCACTTCTATAATGTTTTTTAGCTGCTCTGGAAAATTGACGTGGCTTGGAACCCGATCTATCAAGATTCACGTCAAAGATGGTGTTCAAGTCCCCACCCCCAGGGGATGAGGACCAGGGGAACCCATAAAGCAGGTTTGCCAGATGCTTGTAAAAATCTGGGTCATCCACGTGGGGGCCATATATGTTAAGGTGTACAACTTCACTGTTTAGCAGGGTCCCGAACAGCAAGACCTAGGGGGGGTCCACATGAACTACCTTATGCTGACTCTTGTGTATCAGGATCATGAGCGTTTCTGGGTAGAATAGTCAGTATAATATCGCTGGGGACCCCATGTTTTAGCAAACGTCATCCTCTCTCACCCACCAGTGAGAGCATGGGTTTCTTGTAAGGAGAGCAATTTCACTCTGTACCATTCAACATATAACTGTAATTTATGCATTTTAGCGTAATTACCCTGTCCTCTAACATTCCAACTCATGCTAACAAGGCTGTCATCCGCCATCTGAACAGGCAGTGAATATTAGTAAAACAGAATATTGTGTTAGAAGTTGGGACACAGGCTTAGTAAAAATGTGAGTGGATCCCCGATCTATGTGTGAGACTGAGCATGTTTGGGTACTCTAGTTCCCTGTCGCATGTCAAGCATTTTTCAACATTACACCCCTCTCCCAATCAGAAAGGTGAACCTGGATAACTTCCAGCAAAACCAAAAACAGTGGCAGCATCGCCTGGGGGGGGGGGGGGGGGCTGTGCGCTGGCCATGAGCGGCGATGCTTTCAAGATTTGTTTTTGTGGTGCATATCATGAAAGCAATGTATAATAGGTAGAGAGAACAATTGTGAAACAGAGCAAAATATCAGTTGGTCCGGAATAGACTGCAGACTGTAGGGTCTGGTCTACTACAAGCAAGCTCCGGTTTCACACTAGCTAATGTTAGTTTTCGATGAACAAAGCTGCGTGATCCTAGCTGCTGAGGCATGCATGCTCATCCCGGGAAATGTTTGTCGATAAATTTGGAGCCTCCTCGGGAATGGTGAAGAAATGCACTTGATTTGAGTGTTCAATCCTGAGTTTAGCCAGATAAAGCATTGAGTATTTGACCCCTAGGTCTCGCAGCCTCTTCTTAGTAGCCAGGAAGGTCTTGCACTCCTGTTGAACAGACACACAAAAGTCGGGAAATGGGTAGATTGTGGAGGAGACGAGGAAAAGTTCTCCCTTGGCTCTCGCCCACGAAGAAGTGAGTCTTTATCGCGGTAGTTTAAAACTTGTGTGCAATGATGGGGCGAGGAGGTGCAGCACCCGACCTAGGTTTTGCTGTCGGGGTGCGGGGGGGATTGGGTGGCTGGGGTGGAGGGTCATGTTGGGCTCTCTATTGCGAACTGCGGGGAGAGTTTCGGGGAATCCAGTAGCATGAGCAGGGTGCGTTCGATGTAGTCCATGAGGCCATCGATCTTATCCTCTGGGACCCCAATGATGCGGAGGTTGTTGCGCCTGTTCTTCTTGCTAACGTCCAGAACCTGTCTGGAAAGCGTAGGCACCTCTGCTCGAAGGGCGACAGTCATCCTCAGCCACTCCAACCCTCGTCTCCACCGGCGCAACCCGACTGTCAGTTATTTCCATATGGGCTTTGATCGATGATATGGTCCCTTTCATGTCATCTACTTTGGAGTGTAGAGCAGTGAATCCCTCACGCATGTAATCCATCTTCCGAGATTCAGTGGACTCGGGGGGGGGGGGGGGGGGGGTGAAGACGTGGCAGGTTCAGGTGCAAGCTCACCAGGTTTTGGTGCCGTTTTCGCAAACTTGTTGATGGAGCTCTGCTTTTTGTTAGCTCCTTTTGTCATGGGCCCAGCAGCTTTCACAGGAGGGAAACTGTACAGCGCCCAGGGAGCAGCAGTGACTGATCTGAGCCAGGTAGCCCGACTACAGGGGGCATCGACAAGCAGTAGGGCTATCCAACTTTGACTGGAGTGGTAGGACTCTGGACAGTGTATCACACGGGTATTTCAAGAGTAGACCGATCTGGGTGCGATTCGCTGGGGTGTGCGGGAAGCAGATCTGGACAGGAGGTCCAGAGATCACATACAAGTATCTCGTGAGTGGTTGAAGTAGAAAAGAGGTACAGCAGGGATGGCCAGTAGCGACCTTCAAGCCCAACAGTTCTAGATCAGGCCGGATTCAGGTGGGTTGTGGCCTCCTTGGTATGATGGGGAAAGGATGTGCAGGTCCGGCCCCAGTTATCAGTGAGTTAAGGAGGTAAGCAAGTGTCCCACCAAGAATAAGAGGGGGAGGCCGATTAAGGTGTGCTGTGTTCCAAGGGGTAGTTGTGACCGGGTCAGGACTAGCTATGTGGAACTTTGCTCTGTTGCCTCCTTGGTCGCAATCCCCCCCCCCCCCCAGTCCACTGGGGAAACAGGTTGCGCAGCAGAGAAGGTGCATATGTGGCCAATCTGATTCAGGAAGATCCACTCATTGACTGGTAACGAAGTGTGAAGAAGTCCCCCTCTATTTCCCTGTGGAGTGACAGGCACTGGTTCTTGTACCCTCGAGTACAGTCCCGAAGGCATGCTGGACTTGGAGGTGAGGCAGCAGTAGACAACTGGACCCGTGCAGTGATGGAGACTCAAGAGATCTGGGCAAGGTGTCGCAGTTCTTTAGGAAAGACTCTGGAAGGAAACCTCTGCGGGTGCGAGGCCTATCTGAGGAAAGCAGGATCTTCAGCAGTAGCAGTAAGAGCAATGATGTCCAGACCACACCCAATTGAATTGTGACCCCCCACGAATAGCTAAGTCCCAGATGGTAATATCAGCAGTCAAAATGACCACCAGGCGTTCAGATTAATATTTAGTTCATGAACTTGGTATTTGTTGCAGAGCCCCTCCTGGTGTGCAGTCGGCTGTGGGGCTGAACCTGGGCCGTGGGTGAGTGAGAGCCGGTGTAGTGTGTGATCTCTGATTGTGATGGTATCCTGGAACTACCAGCGTCCCCAGGCCAGGTGGCAGCACTCCACCCACAGATGGAAGGGAGACGGTCTTAAAATAGTCTTGTGGCACTAATGGGGAGGGTGCAGAGTAGTGGGACCCCCTCAGTGCCCCCACTGCAAGTGTGATCTTTGTGGAGTCTTACACAGCCTGTGTGGAATTGCAGCATGGGGCGAGGAATCTCATGTACTCACCACGTCGGGGCCATCGACCGGCGGGTAGTGTCTGCCAGCCCACCCAGGGGCCGAAGTCCTAACTTGCTGTGCGGGACAGATGAGGAGCTCCACGGCAGAGCCCCACGGCCCAGGGTGCCCCGCCTCCGATCAATGAATGGCTCTGCCGAGCCTGAATGGTGCCAAGGGGGCCGTTGGTTTGCGTCTGCTGGGCTGGCTCAGAGTGGCCAACTGCCCACCGGCGCTAGGATCCCCGCTCTGGCCTCGCACGCCGATTGAGGTGTGGCCATCCGGACCAATGATTTAAGGAGACCAAGGTGGTACAAGCAGGGGTCCACCTCGCTGGAGAGACGCACGAGACTGGGTGTTGGGTGCCCCTCAACCCAGCAGGCCCTCGCTGCCTCAGCGCTCGTCTCCGTGGGGGTCTGCCTGGAAGTGAAATCCGGATCAATGTCGGGAGGCCCCCCTGTTCACAGGACGATGATATCTCTGCCTCAGTGCACTCATGGTAAATGACAGCTGGACAGCAGTTGGAGAAGGCCTGCAGCAGGCAGCTTGTAGCTTCTCATAAAGAAGCTTGCTGCACCACCGCAGGTTTTAGAAGTTAGGATTTTTCCCAGCATGCAGCTCTCGCTCAGGCGGCCATATTTGCGGTTGCTCATTCCCCTTAAGCATCTTCCCCTTACTCCTACATCCTGTCCCCTTTCCTCCATCCTGCATGGGTGTTCCTCGCGAGGGACGGGAACTGAACCTATTTTCCACCAGAAAGACATTTCCCCTTTAAATGTACTGGTGTGTGGCCTCTCGCCCTCCGGCGCCACACCTCAGTCCCATTTTCTGTGTCGAGTGGAATGGACTGCTCCACCAGAACTCCTGGGCGAGGCCTTGTAATTCCATGTGCTTCCCCAATATTTTATCAAATTTGTCTTTCTATTGCGGACTTGGGAACACCGTCCACTGGTGCCGTAGCTCTGTCACCGACACATGTCGGCTCTGACAGGTTTTAGCAGGTGTCCGTCGTGCAACAGTTCCTTCCCCCTAGTAGATCCCCACGCGCTCTTTGATGCCTTTGTGGACCACGGTTGGGACGGATGCTCCGTGTGTGACTCCCTCACGCCCAGGTCGCTCAAGCACCGACTCGAGCATTGGAGTGAACTCTTCAACAGGACTCCTCCGCAGAATATCAAGGACTACATCCGGAGGAAGACAGAGCAGTGCGTTAATCTCCAAGGCACCTAGCAGAGGTGACTCCTTCACGGGGAAGCGCTCTGGTGGGTATTGATCAGTATGGCCCTCACACCAGCTCAGGGAGCA
Source organism: Ambystoma mexicanum (assembly GCF_040938575.1). Lineage (NCBI taxonomy): Eukaryota > Metazoa > Chordata > Amphibia > Caudata > Ambystomatidae > Ambystoma > Ambystoma mexicanum. The sequence continues at coordinate 739,245,406 of NC_090926.1, forward strand.
GTGATGCTCACAAAGGTTCCAGCCTCATGGCTGTGTTTCAAGGGCCCTCCCGGTTCTGCAGCTGAGGGGCCTATGAGCTCTACAACCACCGGGACCCATCGCGATGGGCAGCGCCCTGAGACCTGCTCCTTACCTGAAGGGGCGCCTTCACGCAGGGCCAGCACTATGGGCCGGAAGGCTGACGTCTTACTGCCTACCGGGTGTACACCTGATGTGCAGGGCGGCGCATAGCCATTGCAGTCGAGCATGTAGGCCCAAACACGGGAACATGCCAGCTACAGGTCCACATGCTCAAGGCGCAGACAAAATGGTGGCATCTGGAGACCAGATGGCCATCACTTCTGAGCAACAAAGGCAGGAAGTCTTGCAGGTGGGCGCAGAGGCCCGTCAGTCCAGTGATCAAAGAAGTTTGGCTCCTAGGACAGACTGGGCACCACTTACAGCAAGTCACCTGGTCCACGTCTTATCCCAACATGCCGGGGGCCGGGTACAATATCCCCATCTACGGACAGGGGCTAGGCAGACAGCAGGCATATTCTCCACCTCCCGCGCAAGACCTCTCGCAGCCAGCTGGTGAGGACAGGTTTTTTGACAAGTTCATGTCATTCGTGCATTCCCCTCAAATGGGCTTAATCCTCAGGGGCATTATTAAAGACATGTTGCCACCGGCCGCCTCGCCGTAGCTCTTGACCATGCACCTCATGCCGCCTCCTCAGGCTCCACCGCTGCAGCAGCCCAGTACATAGGCTCCAGCAACACTGGTGCGATCCCAGACATGGGCCAGACAATGGGGAGCAGGATATGCCCTCCTCAGTGAAAGCCTTTTATGATAGGATTGCCGGCTTGTAAGAATACCTGGGTATCCTCCAGCCACAAAGGAGCTTCCTGAAGCTGTAGTTCCGGGGGAGGTCCTGACCATCAAGGCTGAGGCTCAGTTGGGCATCCCCCCCGCAAAAGAATGTGGAAGCTTTGGCCAAAAACTGGCCCTACTCCACACAACCTATCAACAAAAAGCTCTATGCTAGGTTCAGGCAAACTGAGGTTGACCGCATACTACTCTCTACCTACCTGCAGCCCCTGTCATCAGTAATCCCTGCTGCCTCCATGTATGCCACACCACAGGCTTCCTCGCCTGTTACCGCCACGACAGCCCTCAACAAGGAAGAAACGACTCTCGATTCTTAAGGCAAGAAGGTCTATTCAAATGTTGGGCTACACCTCAGACAGGCCAACGCAGACACTATCCTCGCTGCGGCTAATTAACACCTGTGGAGGGAGATCAGACGTTCTGCCCGATATCCCTAAGGACAAGCAAGCATCATTCAAGGTGGGTCTGGCGGAGGCGAAAATCATTGCCCAGGATATATTATGGAGGCCTGTGGGCCACATCGACACAGCTAATGGAGCAATCTGTCTGGTAACGGACAAGAGGCGCACTGCCTGGCTGAAGGCCACTAGGTTCAACCAAAATATGCAGGACAGAATCCTTTCTTCTGTTTGAGTGAGGGAAAGGAGGGAAGCTCTTCCATGCCTCAACTGATGACGAGCTTGATTAAAAAAAAGACCAGCGCCTAGACGGCAAAGTCTCTGGCCATACTTACCAAAACGGCGGCAGTCCTAGTTGCGCTCAGACAAGGGGCGCTCATTTGGCGGCTTCTGTTGGTTCCAAGACCGCAAAGCTGGACAGGTCTTCCAGTCGGCACCGGAGAAAGCACCACAAAACAGCTCACAAGGGGTTCTTCCAGTCACCATCCTCTGCCACAGCCTCTGACCAGAAGAAACAATGTTGCGCTTCAGGTCCACATCACCTCACCCCAGTCAGGGGCAGGCTGGCCCTGCACAGTCCGGCTTGGCAGGCAAAATTCACGGACACCTGGGTCCTCTCAGTAGTGTCCTGGTGTTTCTGGCTACCTCGTCGTCCTTCACCCTCCCTTCCACAGATCGGCACACCATCACTCATAGCAGAGATTTGCTCCCTTGTTGAGCGAAGCGGTGGATCAGGTTCCCCCCGCCCCCCCTCCCACACCGCCCTCCCAGCAGGGGCAGGGCTAGGCCTTTTACTCTTGCATCTTTGCTATACAGAACAAGAACCAGGCGAGCCTGCAAGTGGTGTTGGATCCATCTTCCCTGATTTTTACCTACCATTGCAGAAGTTCAAGATAGTGACGCCAGCGCTTATTGTTGAGACACTGTGTGGGGGGAGACTGGACATGTTTCCTTGACCTGAAGGACGTGCATTCCACGTGCCCAATGTGCAGCCTCCTCTGGTTCTGGGTCATGGGTCTGCACTTCTAGTAGAGGGTTCTGCCCTTTGGGTTAAATTCAGCTGAGTCTTCATGGTGCTCATGAATGCGATGGCTCTGTTCAGATCAGCGGGGTTGCACGTCTACCCGTACCTCGACGACTGGCTAGTCAGGAGTACCGCTACAGAGCAGGTTTGAGACTCGGCAGACAGACTTGTCTCTACCCTATTTGAACTGGAGTTTTCCATCAACTCAACTCGCCCCTAATTAGACACTAGTGTTTATGGGTCTGTTGTGGGACACAGCAGCAGAGTTTTCCCCATGGGGGACAAGGTGACAGTGATCTGATCAGCAGTCTCCCATTTCTGCAGCAGATCAATCACCACAACCTTCTGGGAGTCCTCGCAGCATGTCTCGTGGCAATCCTGTACACCAGGCTCCGCATGAGGAGGCTCAGCTACATTTTGTAGTTTCCTTGGATCAGTAATCGGGCCATCAGGTGGCCCTGATCTCCATTCCCCACCTGGACCATGACCTCAGATGGTGTCAGCAAGAAGAGAATATTCATATACATCCATCCACCTCCCCCCTCCTCCCCTAGAGTACACCATTACCATGGATTCCTCACTCCACAGCTCGGGAGCCACCCTGGGAGTGCACTCTGTGCACGGTCTCTGGACCTCGACCGGCAGAATCGCATCAACTGGCTGGCGCTTCTGGCTATACAGTTGGTGCTCCAGTCCTTTCTACCGACCATCAAGGGCAGGTCGGTGTGCATCCAGACAGACCATACAATCTGCATGTTCTATATCAACAAACGGGGGCACCAGATCCTGCAACTGTGTATGTTAGCACATTCCCAGATGTCCAGTGTCATCAGCCAAGGAGTGTGATCCTCAGCAGTTCACCTTCCGGGTGAATTCAATCTGGAAGCCGCCTTGCTCCCGACACTTATGAACGGTAGCTGAACGGGAGAATTCTCCAGGAAGTGTTCAGCAGATGGTGGTCACCCAACAGACCTGTTTGCAACAACTCGCAATCGAATGTGCCAGCAGTTTGCGTCCTGGGGACGAAGGGGAAGCAAATCTGAGATGCACACCAGATACCCTGGGACTGAATGTGGGCATATGCATTCCCACCCACACCTCATACACAAGGTAGTGAGCAAGATTGGGAGCTCTTAGAACCTCAATCATTCTTGCGGTGCCTCGCTGGCCGGCGCTGCCCTGGTTCTCAGACCTACGGCAGATGTCACTTCAGCCAGAGATTCTACTCCCCCCCCCCCCCCCCCCCCCCCAAAAACCTTGAGGGGGTCTACTGGCACAGCAGGGAGGTGCAGTGCTACACCCCTCGCATCCTGGTTCCTGAACAGCTGATGCTCCACCTTCAGCTCTTCTCCAACATTCTGGAGATCATCCAAAATGCCAGGAGCCAGGCTACACGCAAGCAGTACGAAAGTAAATCGAAAAGGTTCTGATTTTGGGCTAAGGAACACTGGATGAACCCGTTGACCTGCACCCTTAACCAGGTTTTATCATTCTCGGCCTACCTGGCCAAGTCGGCGTCCAGGTCGAAACCTGCTGAACGTACATGGCTGCTATCGGTGCGTACAGGAACTCTGACTCTCTTACCCGGTCTTCAGCCAATCCTGTAGTAAGGAGACACCTGATGGGCCTAACCAGGCTGAGCTCCCACCCCCCAGTCATGCGCCCTCATCCCGTTTGGGACCTGAATGTAGTCCTAAGCGCTATTGTGCACAGACCATTTGAACCCATGGTCGCAGCAGACATTAAGTTGGTCATTCTAGAGACGGCCCTTCTGGTTAGGTTTCATCTGACCGCAGAGTGAGCGCGATCCAGGCCTCTGAGCCGTACACTAGATTTCACAAGGAAAAGGTTGTGCCCCACACGCACCCCATGTTTCTACCAAAAGTGGTATCATGCTTCCATATCAACTAGATTGTGCTCCCCACATTCTTTCTGGACCCCAAGGAGGAGCAGAAAAGACGCTCCACTGCTTGGATGTCGGGAGGGCGTCGAAATTCTATCTAGATAGGACGAAGGGCATCCGTAAACCGGACACTCAGTTTGTGACATTTGGAGGTTCTAAGCCTGGGCAGCAGGCCTCCAAGGCATCAACAGCTCGATTGATGATGGCGGCTATCCAGGAGGCATAAATGTGCAGCGCAAGAACCCGCCACAGGGCATACATGCACATGCTGTAAGAGCTAAGGCGACAGCAGTCACGTTCCAGCGTGGGACACTCCTTCAGCTTTTTGCAAGCACTACTGCTTGGATACCAGTGCCAAGACTGATCATTCGTTCAAGCGATGCTACCTATCTATTTGCCTAGGCTGTCAAGCTCTCCTCCCCAGGGGCTTGTCAGTTGTAATCGCCCATGCAGGATGCAGGATGGAGGAAGGGGGACGGACGTAGGAGTAATTAAGTGTTACTCACTTGCAGAGATCATCCTACGTCTCATACCTGATAAAGGGCCCTTTTGCCCGAAACGCGGATTATGTACTTGAGGACCAGCACTGTACTTTACTGATATTTGTCAGTGTCAAATGCCCCTGGCAGGAGACAGTGTATTTACTTTTATTTTACTAGTACGCAAAAATGACTTTTTCTACTTATTAATTTCGGTTTAGCATTCTATAAACCTGTACTAATTACTTTGTTTAACTTGTGTAGCGATCATTCAATGAACTCTTGTTTCAATAAAGCCATGTTGAGTTCAGATTGATATACAATAATTTTGTTTTATTAAATCTCTTCTACTTTGTGAAAAAATTCTAGTCACTTTATTTACATTAACTGACATGGTCCGCCCATTGTTCCCATATCCCAGTCGACCTCTCCTCCCTGTTATAAACTTAATCTTGTAGCCAAGATTTACTCGGGAGCACCTAAACCACACTTCGAATTTTAACTGTTATTACCGATTTTATGAATTTTGGTAATTTGAGAGTGCACCTCTACACCATTTGTTTCTTAAATTAAAGTATAAGACAAACGATGAGATATGAGGGGTTGGAGGGAGGGTTGCACGTGAATCTATGAAAGATGGCACCAATGCAGGGAAGTAAATTAACTTGTTCCTTCTCCAGCATTGGATCTTTCATAGATTTCACATGCTATGAATAGATTACAAAGCAGTAAACATAACCGATACACAAGGGTGGAGGAGCTCCCCATATCACTTACCACAGGAGACATAGCAACCTTATTCAAACAAGTTTTGAAGAACTTCATGACCGATTTAAGGCTCCTCTGCAAAATCCCTCTTGACGCAGTAGAATCTGGTGAATGTGTGCCCTGATCTGCAGGTGGCTGCGTGGTAGATGTATGGCAGCAGTATCCCGTAGAGAAATGCAGTGGTCACGGCCACTGCTCTAGTGGAATGCGCCCAGGGACGGTCTGCCCACCTACTGGTGGCAGAATGAGATGTAGGCTGCAATCCATTTAGTAATCGAAGATTTGGAGACATCCTTGACGGGCCCCATAGGTCCAAATGCGACAAACAGTTGATCTGTTAAAAGTAACGACTTCATGCGGGCCACATAGTACTTGAGGGCGTGCACCACATCCAGCGTGTGCGGGGTGCGCTCCGCCAGAGATGCAGGAGAGCCAAATAACACTGGCAACACCACCTGCTGGTTAAGGTGGAATGCTGAAGGTACCTTCGATATGAACTTTGGATTAAGGTATGAACTTTGGATTAGTTTGCAATACAGCCTTGACCTTGTGGAAAGTCATATAATGTGGTTTTGAAGAAAATTGTAGATTTTAAAGGACTCGCAACACTGTGTGGTAAAGAAAAATCTGACAGTGGAGGAGCTTAGGGAGTGTTTCCTGTTGGCTACAGGATGTATGACCCAAAACGACTATAGCGCACTAAAGTGACTGAAATTTCAGTTTAACCTTAACTGCTCTATTGTACCGAGGATTCCCAGCCTGACGGAATATTCACAGCATGCGATACCAATGCTGGAGAACAGGAGTTACAAGTAAGTAACTTGTTCCATAGCTGCCCCTTTATGAACTTTGACATGATGTGGCCATCTTGTGCACATCCCTCTGCTCACCAGCCCCATGCCTCACCCCTAAATCACCAACTGTCCCCACCCAGGTCCTGTTCTTTTGCCTGCTTGGCGGGTCGGAATTGCAGCGCACTGCCATCCAACCTTTTTTAGCTGTTACGTGGTGGTATTCATCCCCTTTTCTTTTTCATCCTATTGGGTGTTTTTATTGCTCCCTCCCCCATCCCCCACCCCTCTTGTGCAGTGCTTCCCTCTGCATGCCAGTTACGACAGGGTTCAAAACGATGCATCCGATGTAGGAAGCAGTTGGTTCCGATCCTCATGCCTGCTTCCGGTACCTGGGGACACATCACCCGATGAGTTCCTGTGTCTTCTGTCTTGGAATTCACCCAAGGTCTTGTTAGTACCTATGGGTGAGGAAAAGTTAGTGCCTCCCAGATGGGAAGGGATCTGGAAAGATCCAACCGGTGTCGGAAGATCGATTTTGCTTTATTAGCCTTAGAGGTAAAAGCCACCAGGTTCGAGTCAGTACCAGCTGACTCCCCTGTGTCTCCATCAGTACATGTTTTGGCTTCAGTGAGATCTTCAGACTCTTCAGTATCGAAGAAGGCTGACAAAGGCTCTCACAAGAGACTTGTGCTTTCTCAACTACTACTGAGTTCTGTACTAACTTTGCCTAAGAAACGCACAAGAAAGGTCTGCAAAGAATAACTGTCCTAAAATGGTCTCGGTACCAGAGTTATACAATGATCGTATTGAGCTTGTTGCGGACACAGACTAGTTTGATCCTTCAATATTTGCTAAGGCTTGGGAAGCTTGTGGTAAAGTCTTACTCTAATGCTTCATCACAACTCTGAGTCAATACTGCTATGGTTTTGGCAGGTTTAAACATTTTGAATTGGGAACATCTAGATAGCTTTACAGAGCTACTTCCGCAAGAATCGGCAGAAGAGTTTTTTTCTTTGAGTTTCAGAAGGCAGGGAAGCTGCGATTCAACAAGATTTGACACCCTATGGCAAGGGCCATGACTTGTGCAGTGTGCATGTGCGGACACTCGTATTTGTCCGGTATGTCTTTGTATCAAGACATTCAAGCCGGAGTAATTGCCCTGCCTTTCGGTGGCAGTAATTTGCTTTTTTTTAAAACATTTTTTTTAGAAAGGACATGTGAACTTTGGGGAACAACTAGTAAAGTCTAGTGTATATTCCTGACCTGGCCTCTATATAATCTCTTATAACAGTGTCAGGTAAATCAGGAATTGGAGCCGTGTTAATGGTAGTTAAGCGTACTAGAGAACATTATTGGTATAAAATCCAGTTTTGTTTAGACATGTACAATAAAAAAAGAATTGGTTCACAACAGGAGATATTGGCACAGAAGAATAACCCAAGTGCATATGTTTATTTTCTATGGAGCTGGAATCAATCCAGCTGTCCGCTGAGCTTTCGTGCTGATCTGTCCTGTGCCAGTTTAAACAAAGGTAAAGAGTCGGAGTTCGGCCAATATTGGATCTTCCAGATGTGAATCAATTTCTCTTGGTTAACAGCACAGTCAGCATGAAAGCTTGGCGGACAGATGGATTGATTCCAGCTCACCAGAAAATTAAATCTAAACTAAGTGTTGCCCATGCGTGTCTAAACGGAGGGCAGAAAAGAGAATAAAACTAAAACTGTGGCATTTATGCAACTGCAGAAGCTGGCAAAACTGTAGCCTGTACATTTCTGGCTATTGAAGGTATACTAGAGATATCCATACCCTGAACACGATAAGAGGGACTAGATATAGGAAACGGCACGTTCCTATATAAGCACAGTGTGCATTTTTCAAAGGCAGCATACCAGGAGTAGAACCTACTCGGATGAGCAACATCTTTACTATATACTAATCGGGAACCTGTGCGAATCCCCCTTTGAGTGTTGGGAAGCTAAGACTTCTGCTTTCAAACGAAAAAATGAAAAATGTATTGGCTGCAAATGCACTTTATTATATGCACTTTTGTTCATAATGTTTTTAATATATACACCCTTAGTATACAAAAAGCTCCTGAGTAATGTTTATCAAACGAAGCATGAGAACAAACATGTAGGGCAATTGGTCTCTAAAAGGCCATGACCGTAACCTCTAATCGTTAGCACCTCCCATGATGGGAATGGATAGACGTATCACTAGTACATCTTTATTATTTATTGGGTCCCCGGATGCACTGACATTTATTCGAAAGGATTGTGATCCCACATATTCCTCATCTTTGATATACATTATCCAGCTTCAGCTGCTCCGGCAAATTTCGTGCGGCAGAGGGTGCTGTGCGTCGGTGCCATAAACTTGATTTCCCTCGAAGGACTTTGTCTCGAGGGTGACGTCATCGAAACATATATAGCACGCGCAGCGCCCGTTGGCTTCAGTTTCATTTTTATTCTCCCCAGGTAGGTTCCAGTTCCCCGACACCATCTGGTTCCTTGGGCATCTGTCCCACTGGTGGGTGAGGTGATACTCCATGCTTTCCTTGATTTAACCACTGACGGGGCTATTGTTACTCTGTGGGACCCCCAGCTTCTCAACTGTGGCTGATTTCCCCCCCCCCCCCCCACTCCCAGACACAAAGTTGTAATGTTTTCAACATCGGACATCTTTATTAAACAAGGGCTGGATGAAAGCCTTTCAATCTCTATTCTAAAGAGTTACCCTACTTAGAAAAGAAAAACTAAGGATCAGTCTGTCTCTCGTCAAACCTATATAAACTGTCCTTGTGTCCAAAACGTCCCCTGGACTATTGAAGTATGATGATTTAGTCTCAATTTCTTGAGGAGGGTAAAAGTCTTTAAAATTCTTTTAAGGTGGCAAAAGAATATAATGTAGTTCTTTACCATATACTTTGCAACACCAATGGGTTTCTCTATGGACCTCCTGGTACACTCCCCTTCCAGCAATCCTTAATCCACTGGCATACTACTCTCCTGACAGGGATATTTCCACTCTGTATGCAACTTGACTGGACCTCCTGGCATACTCTCATGCCAGGAAATCCCTTCTGGGTCTTGTAGACCCTCCCAACTCCCCTGCAACACCCCTCCGGGGTACTCTGCTGCCAGGCATCTTGCCTCCTAATGTTCACTGTTTGGTGTGTTCCTTTCACTAAAACTAAATTTTATGTTCACTGTCGTTAAACTCAGTTGTGCAACTTCACTGTGCTTTCGACTTCATTGGCTCAAAGTACTTCTTGTTCAAGCTTTCCCCTCAATAACATTGCATGTATGGGGATTTGTTAAAGTTCTGTCACTGGGTCGATATACAAATATCTGTTTCATATGCTTGATGGCCACCCCTGCAGGGCAGACCTCCCTCCAGCTCTCTGGCTAGCTCTGCCTTCACCTGCCAGCACAACCGCTGCTCCTCTGCACCACCGTTTCCTAGCAGCTCAGTTGTTGCTGCTGGATCTTAGGTTCTCGCTCAAAGCCTGCAGTGCCCCTTCTGGCCTCGCACCACAACAGCTATGCAATGCTTGTGAGCTGAAGTGCTTTCTTATCCCAGCATGGCCATTCTCCGTACTGCTGTCTGCTTCGGCTCTGCTTCCCCAGTTTCCACCTCCACCTCTCGGTTCTAAAGCAGACACTAATTTTAAATGTCTCTCACTCGGCCCTCCCAAAACTAGTCTGCATGTTAAACTTGGTGTTTCTCTTGATCTGCATTTAACTCCTCCTTCCTTTTTCTAGTACCTGACTTCCAATGTAATATTGTCCCAAACCTTGGTTTGAAGAATCATCAGAGACAGGAGATGTAAAAGGAGTGTTGTGTGTATGCGTTATGTTTTGCCTAGAGTGATTTTCAAGGAGAGGTTTTGGGGGTTTACAACTGGAAGAGCTTGTATAGTGACAACAAGCCATCAACATTTTAGGACTGATGCAGTCTTCTCTGTGAAAGCAAGAATACTGTCTCTCTGCTGATGGGGGTCACCACATTTCCTCGACAATTGTCTCCTCCCACGTGATCCTCCCTCATACTACCCCCCAGAGTACGGTAGCGGCACCCGCCCCCTCACCTAGTCACGTGGGAGGAGATCTTTGTCAAGGAATTGGTGATGACTGCATAGGATTCATCACACTACATGATAACACTGGATATGAAAGATGCATACTTTTCATACTCTTAAGTCCCGTCCCCTTTCCTCCATACTTGTGGGACATCTCTCTGTCCTGTGGGACGGGACCGGAGCACTTTGTAAAAAGCATCCACATTTTTTTCAAAAATGTGTCCCTCCTCTTGGGGCCCGGCACGCGGCCGTAACCCCGCCCACCTTGGCTCCGCATCGCCCATCAGTCCTTTTCTCCGCTCGATCGGGGCCGGACGCACTTGCATTCTCGAAGATTTTCTTCCCTTTTTTCGTCTCTGGCTCTCGCTGGCGTTCGTTTACTAGTCTGTCTGTCTTTCAAATTAGACTTTCCCGATTTGTTCATCGTGTCACCGTCGCTTCGCGAGGGCAGATCCCCATCCTCTTTGTTTAGAGTGTTTGGGTCCGGAACACCGTTAGGACTCCTGTTTTTACGGTGACTCCCTTTCGGTCCGGGCACTTCAACGTCGGTTGGAGCGGTGGGAGGAGGTGTTCCGACAAACTCCTCCTTTGTATTTTCAGGCGTTCATCGACGAGAAGAATAAACGCCCGGTAAGTTCTTTACTATTCAGAGCACCCCGACCGGTGGATACCTTCCCGGGTTCCTCTCGGTCCGGGAGGGGCGTTGATTGCTCTGTTACCAGGGTTCACCCTGAGGTGCCCGTTGGGCCTAATAATTCTACTGGAGTTTTCTCCGAGGGTCTCCGTAAGGGGCCTGTGAACACCGGAGTACGCTCTGAGGCCCCTCCTGTGGGGGCTGTTGGTAGACCCAGTTCTACTGAGTCGTGGGGTACCGGAGTTTGCTCTGAGGCCTCTGTCGGCTTCCCTCAAAAACAAAACCGGGGTTTGCCCCGAGGCCTTGGCTGGGCTTGTAGTTACCGAACGGATGTTCGAGGCCCGCGCAGAAAAGGCTGTTACCGGGCCTGGGTCCGAGGTCCCTCGTACAGAGGCTAAAGCGACCAACAGTTCTGAGAGGCCGGTCAAGGCTTTGTCGGTGAAAGCGCACCGTTCCCGCTCTTGTGGTGACACCAGATCTGTTGAGGGGGCAAAGAAGCAAAGTTCTTCTTTTACCGGAAGTGCCGAGGTCCTTCCTTCGAAGGCTCAGTTGGCAGTTGGTATGTTACAAAAACATTCCAGGCCTCCTAGTACCGGCTCGGCCGAGGTTCCTTATGTTAAGGCTAAGATTAAGACCCCATATCCATTGACTGGGACCCCTGCCTCACTTCCTCACGTGCCGCAGTTCCCCTCAGATGAGGACAAAATGGCGCCCGTTCCTGCCACGACCACGGCAGCCATTTTAGGTGCTACCCCTTCAACTACGCCATCGGCTTCTGGTGTAAGGCTCGGTCTCTTGGGTGAACCTAAGGTCCCTTGTGCGCATCATTACCGGCCGGTTTATGATTGGAACGCCCGGATGCCTCTTCCGCACAATGTTTCGTTGCCCGCAGGGGTAGCTCCTTTGATTTATGTGGATACGTCGGTGGAGGGGCCGGTGTGGCACCGTTCCCCGTTACGTCCCTGGATTTGTCCACCTCTTGAGAGGCCTCCTCAGGTCCTGAAACAATCTCCTGAGGGTGCCTTTTTTCTGTAAATTTCAAGCGCTTATGCGCACCGACCCCATGAGGGAATATTTCACAGGGCTTTTCAAGGAGATATGTCCACCGGCGCCTCCGGCTCCACCTGTTCCTCCGGTGGTTCCGCCGGTGCCTCCCTTGCCCGTGGTGCCCCCTCCACCCCCCCCCCTGCTCTCCCACCTTTGCCTCCTTTATCCCCATTGGACAAGGCCGTGCCTGACACGGCTCAGCAGGTTCCTGACCTGTCGGATGACCCTCAAGGTGATCAGGACAACGAGGACCTTGCCCGCTCTATCGGAGCCTTTCATGACCGGGTACTGGACATGAGTTTCTTTTTTTTAAACTTTGGTTTTATTGACATTTTCTTAAACAATAGGGCACTATGCATATTCAAATGAACAGATGACAGGCCCTATGGCCCCGCCCCTTGCACCTCCACCACCCCAATACGACACCCCCCCCCCATCGATTTCTCCCCCTTGTTGGGGAGTTGCGTTGCAAGCTCTGTTAGTCCGTAGCTTGGGAATGAGCGTGAGCTTTGACTTCCTGTATGGCTATATTTCGACTGCCGTTTCCTGGGCCGCTGGTGCCCAATACATCCCTTTCACCCCCCAGTGGATCAGTGAACATCCCATCCCCAAGCCTGTTGCACCCCGTACCAATTCGCTTGAAATGAGGCAGAGTCCTTGGTCACCATTGCCGTTAATTTGTCCATCAAATACATATTTCTAACCTTCTGTAACAAGTCCTCCTTCGAGGGGGGTCTCTGGGCTCTTCCACTTCTGGGCCAGGGCAACCCTCCCCGCCCGCAACATTGTTTCCCACATTCTAGGGTACCTCAGTATGTCTGTGTCCTCAGGGGGGAGGCCCAACAACATGGTCAGAGGATTCTGGGGGAGTAATCCCTCAGACTTCAGCGATCCAGCCCCTTACCTTCTCCCAATATGCCTGTACTTTTGGGCAGTGCCACCACATGTGCCCTCGATCCAGCCTGGTCACAACCCCTTGGGCATGCGGGGGACACTTCCGGGAACATTTTCGACAACTTTGCGGGACTCTGTGCCATCCCTGAAGGATCTTGAAGTTGTGTTCCATGTCCGCAGTAAATAAGTTCCCGTGGAAAGCTATTTTGAATATCCTCGACCATGCGTCCTCCGAAATCTCTTCCCCTGCCAAGTCGTTCCAAAAAGAACGGAAATGCCTCCTCTCCCCCAAGTTAAGTGTTCAGGATTTTATACATCCCTGATACCGCCCCCTTCCTAGAAGACGCTGTGTCAAGTAGCTTTTCAAAGGGGGTCAGCTGTCTCCTCAAATCTTGGCCCCATGCCTGGTCACATAGGATACCCTGCAAACGAAGGTATTCAAATATGGAGAGTGACCCCTGTCCGAGAGCTTCCCTCAATTCTTCTTATGGTAGGAATTCCCCTTCCTTAAACATCTGCCCCGCTCACTCCATCCCCGAGTCGGATAGAGACTGTGTGCAACAGAATCCACTACTTCCCAGTTTGAGGGGGTGGCCCCATAGTGAGGACATTGGGGACGGACATGACGTTAAGTATGCCGTCTGGGGGCCCTCCCGCCAGATCGCCCAGAGAACTCCCAGTGTAGGGTGGGACTTAAATCTATTCAGAATGAACTTGCGTGGGGCCCATATGAGGTCTCGAACTTTTAGTGGGTGGGCATCCATGTCTTCCAGGTATGACCAGTATGTGCCCAACCCCTCTTTCATGTGCTCCAGGAGGACGCGCAACTGGGCAGCGCGATAATACAGTTAAAAGTCCGGCAGCCCGAACTCTCCCTCCTCCCTAGGTAAAGTCAGGACAGCCTTTGCGGTCCTTTGGGTCCTACCCTGCCAAATAAACTCCCGGACCGCGTTTTGAAGGACCCTGAAGGTTTGGTCGGGGACGATAGTGGGGAGAGAGGTAAAGAGGTACAATAACCGCGGGAGTATGTTCATCTTTACTGCCGTCATGCGGCCATACCAGGACAGAATCATTGAGCCCCATCTCCTTAGGTCTGCTGTGATCCCTGCCATGACGGGGTCGTAATTCATGGGGGCGAGGTTGGACAGGTCCCTGGGGAGGAGGACACCCAGGTATCGGATAGAGACCTTCCCCACTGTTATCCCTTCCAGCTTGTCTATGGAGTCTAAGCCCGGGTCACGTATTCTCATGGGGAGCAGGACTGATTTAGATGCGTTAATCTTAAGCCCCGAGAAGCGCCCGAATGTGGCCATCAGGGACAGGAGGGAGGGGAAGCGAGGACCGCGGGTCCACCAAGTAGGCCAGGATATCATCCGCAAACAGCTTAAATTCCACATCACCTCTCCTAATCCCCTTGATATCTCTGAGCTCTGACTGCAATGGCTAGGGGTTCCATTGTAAGGACGTAAATTAGGGGGGGAAAGTGGACATCCCTGCCTGGTTCCCCGTGAGAGGGAGAACGGATCGGATAGCCTGCCGTTCACTTGAACCCTGGCCCTTGGGGCCCTTTATAGCCCAGCCACCCAGTCCCGGATATGTGCCCCAAAGCCCATTCTCTGGAGGGTGAGTTCCATGAATCTCCATTCGACCCTGTCGAACGCCTTTTCCGAGTCCAGGGACAGGACACTCGCGTCAAGTTCAGACACCTGGGCATGGTGAAACAAATCTATGGTTTTTTGGATGTTATCCGAGCCTTGTCGACCCCCTATGAACCCCACCTGGTCTCCGTGGACCAGTTTCGGCAAGATACCCTCCATCCGCCTCCCAATCACCTTAGCCAGGATCTTTACGTCAATATTCAACAAAGATATCAGGCGGTAGGAGGCACACTCCGAGGGGTCCCCCCTACCTTCTTTGGGGAGCACCACTATAATTACCTCCATCATGGAGTCCGGGAGGGACACCCCCCCCCCCCCTCCAACACCGCGTTGAACACCTTAACCAAATGTGGGGCCAGGGTAGAACGAAACCTTATATAGAAGACGACTGTGTAGCCATCCTCTCCTGGGGAAGTGCCCACCTTCATTCCGCTGATCACTCTCACCACCTCCTCCTCGGTCACCGGGTCCTCCAACCCCCGCCACCTCCCTGGTCAGGGCTGGAATCTGTATAGAGTCCAGGAACCCCTCGATCTCCTCCTCATCCCCGTTATATTCAGACAAATATAATTTTTCTTAGTATCGGCGGAAGCCTCCCCTATACGGGATGTGTCGTGGCCCAACTCCCCCACCTCATTCTTTACTGCTCTCACCATTTTACTTCTCTGTACTTCCCTCAGTTTCCAGGCCAGAATCCTGTCCGCCCTGTCCCCCTTCTCATAATACCTCTGCTTAACCAGTTGGAGACCTCTCTGTTTTGTGAAGGAGGAGATCCTTCATCCGGAGCCTATAATCGTCCAGGGCGGCTACCTGGTCGTGGTCTAAGGGCTCCATAAGGGGGCCCCCCGGCTGGAGTTGGGCGATTTTCTCCCTCAGGTACCTTTCCTGGGCTGCCCTTTCCCTTTTTTCCCGGGATCCCATTTTAATCAGGACTCCCCTCAGGGTGACCTTGAAGGCGTCCCAAAGGGTGTGTAAACCCACCTCCCCATTGTCATTAAGCTGAAAGAATTCAGTGATGGCTTCGAGCACCTCCTGTGCGAGGACCTCGTCCTTCAGCAGAAAGTCACTACACTTCCATCTCCCCCTGCGGTTGCTTAGCCCTTCCCTAGCTATAGTAACTCTGACCAGGTCGTGGTCCGACCAGGGGACTGGGTCAACCCTATGACCAGTTATGAATGGGTACAGGGACTTGTGTACCAAGATGTAGTCTATTCTGCAAAACGACATGTGGATCGCTGAGTAATATGTGAAGGAGGGGGCATCGGTTTTGGGGGTAGGGACCGTGTCCACCAGGCCCAGTTCCGAGTTGACCCTTTTGAAGGTCCGAGCCATGATCTCATCTGCTGCCCTGGGGGTCTGGGGGCCTGCTCGTTTCCTGTCCCGGGTTGGGTCCAGGAACATATTAAAATCCCCGCCCACCACCACTGTGCCGTGAACAAAGAACTTGAGTTTATCCCTCATCTCCTCCCAGAACTGAGCTTGGCCTTCGTTTGGGCCGTAGATGGCGGCCAGGGTGAGTGGGGCCCCCTGCAGGGATCCCCGAACTAGCAAATAGCGGCCCCCCGGGTCCTTCAATATGGCCTCTTTTTCAAAGTTAACATTCCTCGCTAACAAGATGGCGACCCCTCGTTTCTTTCCCTTGTGGGAAGCACTGAAGACCTCCCCAATCCCTCCTCCCTGCAATTTGGGTTCCTTCCCCCGAGACCAGTGGGTCTCCTGCAAGAAGAGAAGGTCGTTATTGGCCCTCCTAAACTCCCTACTAACCAGGGATCTTTTCGTGGGGGAGTTTAAGCCCCGTACATTGAGGGAACCCACACCCAGGGCAGGCAGACTCTCAGCCATAATCCAGGTAGCCCTCCCTCACGGTCAACGACTTCACATTGCTCTTCCCTGCGTGCGCCTTTAGTTTTGCTTTGTATTCCCCTTCTCCCCCTGCCCCTCCCCCCGGGTGGGCATGAAACAAAACCCCAACTGCCCCCCTTTCCCAAGTCCAAACTGAACAAACCCAACTTTCGTGTTCACCCCCTCCCCGGCGTCCAGCCAATGAGTTCCGCCAACACTGGCTTTTGGCCGAACCACCAGCCTGCCCCCGCGGCCAGGCTATTCACATTAGAAGCTGTTCAGCTTGAGTCCCCCATACCCTCCACAGCTGCGTTCCATCTTTGAACTACTTGCTGTTTGTGGGAACGCTGACAATGGTAGAGCCTCAGAGTCCACATAAGGCCATTTAGGTCTTGCCGGGTCGACCCCTTTCTCAGTCTTCGGAGTCGTTCCGTTCGCCCTCCTTCACTGGTGGAGTGTTCATTTTCCTGAATTTCCGCGCACCGGTTTCTTCTTCTCCTGTCTCTACGGGCCGGGACCACCGTGTCTGTCCCTCACTGGCCCCGAAGGACCCCTCCGGGGGTTCGTGTCCACCACGTACTCCTGAATCGCACCACGTATGTCCTCTTCCGTGATCAGGGTCGAACGTTGGCCCATGTATTCAAAAGTCAAGGAGAAGGGGTAGCCCCATCTATAGCGTACCCCTTTTTCCTTTAGCAACTGCGTGAGGGGACGGCACATTCTCCGCTTGGCCAGCGTGTAGGCGGAGAGGTCCTGGTATATTGAGACCTGGGCATTGTTGTAGGTGATTTCTCGGGCCTTCCTGGCCTCCTCCAGCACTTTTGTCTTTTCAGAGTAGTAGTGGAACCAGACCAAGATCGACCGGGGGCCCCCCCAGTCTGCCCCCCGCCCTGTGCACTGTATGTGAGCTCCGTAGTCCTCTCCTCCGCAAATGGGAGGGTAATGATGTCCCGCACCGCTCTAGTGATGTCCCTCTCCGTTTCCCCCTCCATTTCGGGCACCCCAAAGATTCTGAGGTTGTTCCTCCTCTCCCTGTTTTCGAAATCGTCCATCTGGCGGGCTCTCTCCTCGTCCCTCTTTTCCAGGGCCTCTAGTCTCAGGTTTAATTGTATATCATGGGGTGACGAGGCCGATTGATTACTCTCGACCTAAATCAGTCTGTCTTCAATCTTGTCCACCCTTTGGTCCATTTTTTCAAACTTCTGTGCAATGTCGGAACGCATGTCCCTGATTTCCTGTAAAATCGAGGCGAAGCCCCTTTCCATGGCTGAAGAGGAAGGAGACGCGTCTTCCGACTGGGCCATGGTTTGTTTGTTTGTTTGTTTATTATTTATAGCGCGCACCAAACCCGAGGGTAACCGGGCGCGTTGTTCAAGGATACTTTAAACTTTACAGGTTACGCATGCTTACAAATGGTGGTTATACATAGTAGAAATTACATAATGCAGGACAATAGGGAGAGTATACATTGTGCATAATATAAACATATAACATAATATATACAGGAAATATGCAGTAGGAAGATAGAGAGTATTTAGTTATGTACATAGTACGACTGTAGGACAGTAGTTATATTAGTGTAGGGCGGGACTATCGGTCATTTTCTTTGATCCAGTTGATACAGTTGGATCTGAAGAGGGCGTAGGATTGGGTAGATCTCAGGCCGGGCGGGAGGGAGTTCCAAAGCTGGGCAGCTTTGACCGGGAAGCTATTTCCTCCGGCCGTACTTAGTTTGAATGTGGGGATCACTAACTGGTTAGAGTATGCTTCTCTAGTGGGTCTAGTGGAGATTTTTCTGTTGAATCTGGCGGCTAGGTATTTGGGTGCTAGATGGTTGATACTTTTGAAAGTTAGAGAAGCTGTCTTGAGTTTGATTTTGTCCACTGTGGAGAGCCAGTTGGATTGTCTTCTAGCTTCTGAAATATGCTCCCTTCTTGGAATTCCTAAGGCTGCTCTAAGAGCATTGTTCTGTAGTGTTTGAATTTTTTGCAACGTATGTTTATTGGCTCCTAAGTATAGTGCGTTGCAATAGTCCAATTTCGACAGCACTAATGCTCGAGCAAGGGTTAGGCAGTTGGCAGTGGATAGGTATGGTTTTGCGGCTCTAATCAGCTTGCAGGTATATGCGGTGCTGGATGCCATTGCGTTCACCTGTTTGGTTAGGGAGAGGTGGGAATCAAGGTAAAACCCTAATGTTTTTACTTCTTTTGCCACCTTGATAATATTGCCGTCTATAATGAAGGAGGAGTATTCTTCTTTTAATCTATTGATGTTTTGTTTGTTCCCCAGTATGATAAGTTCCGTTTTGTCATCATTCAGGCATAGCCCGTGGGTGGCCATCCATGCCTGAATGATGAGATAAATCTTGTTCACCAAGGCCAAATCTTGTTCATAATCCCCTGAAAGTGGTATGAGAATCTGAGTGTCATCCGCATAGTTAGTGTAGGTAACACCCAGATCATCTAGATCATCGAACAATGGCTTCGTGAAGATGTTGTACATAGTGGGGGAGACACAAGAGCCTTGTGGGACTCCACATGTGATGGATACAGGGTCGGCAGCAGCAGAAGTAGAGAAGACTCTCATAGTTCTACCGGTTAGGAATGATTTGATCCATGCGATGGCATGTGTGGAGAAATGGGCAGCTGTTTCTAGGTGGGTGCAGAGCACATCATGATCCACCAGGTCGAAGGCTGCAGAGAGGTCCAGTAAGAGGAGTAGGGCCATCTTTCCAGAGTCTCTCAGCTCATCAACCTGAGTTTTAAGATCGATGAGCGCGGTTTCAGTTCCGTGCTGGGGTCTGAAGCCTGATTGTCTTGTGCCTAAAAGGTGGTGCAGCTCCAGATGTTTTTGGATCTGTAGGTAGGCTACCCTGTCTAGGATTTTTAATAGGAAGGGTACCGTTGTGATAGGCCTGTAGTTAGTCGGGATGGATGGGTCCAGTGTTTGTTTTTTTAGGAGGGGGAGGACCCAGGATTGCTTGAGGTTATCTGGTATTGTGCCTGAAGCAAAGGAGGCATTAATAAGCTTAGAAATGAATGGGGAGAGGTCTCTGGCCGCTTCCTTTATTAGTTGGGCTGGGCATAGGTCGCCTCGGCAATTGGATGGCTTGAGTGAGAGTATTATCTTTTCAGTCTCGAGTATAGTTACTTTCGAGAAGTTAAATTTATAGTCTAGTTTAGTGCTGGTTGGAGGTTTGCCTCTTGGGTTAGTTGAGGGTGGGATATTCTGTTTCTT
Organism: Ambystoma mexicanum; assembly: GCF_040938575.1. Lineage (NCBI taxonomy): Eukaryota > Metazoa > Chordata > Amphibia > Caudata > Ambystomatidae > Ambystoma > Ambystoma mexicanum. The sequence goes on from NC_090926.1 coordinate 739,265,033, forward strand.
TATCTCAATTTTTGTTTGGAGTGTGGCAATTTTGTCATTTAGCGCTTGTTGGATGTTCGAGCACCATATTTTATTTTTGTCGCAATTATCTTGGACAGGAGTGGGGTTTTCTAATTCCTTTAGTATAAGGAATAGTTCTTTCGTTCCAGATTTGGCCTGCAGTATTCTGTTGTTGAAGTTTTCTCTTTTTGCTTTCTTTATTTCATTTTTGTAGATCTTAGAGGCATTGATGAGTGTAATTTTGTTTGTCTCTGTTGGGGTTAGTCGCCAAGCAGATTCGCATTTACGTTTTTCAAGTCTTAGAGATTTAAGGTGAGGAGTAAACCAGGTGTTTAGGTGAGCTCTAGGCTTGCTCTTTCTCAGTTTCAGTGGGGCAATAGTATCTAGAGCTGTAGCCATAGAAGAGTTGAATTCATTTACTAGTGATGAGGTGTCCAATGAGTCAGGTTGAGAGTTTAATCTAGGGAGGTTCTTTTCAGACTCGTACCTTTGTCGCCCCTTTCGCCCTCCTGGAAGCGATATCCCTGCAAGGACTCCCTCCAGCTCATCAGGTGCCTCCCTGTGGTTGCGGTCCAGACCTCAGTGTCCCTGGTGGGGGGGAGGGGAGCCCCCTCGGATCGGAGTATGTCTGTCTTCCTGGGGTGACCAGGAGGGGGGCGTCCGGGGAGGGAGAGCCGAAGCTAAGGGACTTCTCACTGGGGCGGACTGACCCCGGGCAGCCTCCAACAGGGGTTGTATTTCGTGGGGGGGCGGGCACATGCCCCACAGTCACCTGGCGGGGGCCCTCACACCCTGTCCCAACTCGTCGCGGGAGACACCCGGGAGCATGTATTGCCAGGCCCGTGGGCCTTTCTAAGTTTGCAGGGGGGAAGGGTGCCACCGCTCCTGCACCAGCCCTGTAGAAGCTTGACAGTTTGTCCGTACCTTGTTCCCTGAGGGGAGGGGGACGGGGACACCTCCGGGCGGGCACACGGCCCACCTTCGACAGGTGGGGGCCTCTCACCAGGGAGAGCCCCCAGTCCAGTGGCACCGTCTGTCGGGGGGAGGGTGGCGCGTTCCACTGGCGCCTCCTGGCTTCCACCGGTGTTGCAGGGGCCCCCACCCTCCTCGGATAGGTGAGAGGAGGGTCCCTTACCTCGATCCGCTCTCCCGCGGGGAGTGGATCCTGGACCTCCTGTGACCCCACCGCCCCGTCCTCCAGAGGGCCGTGGCAGCCCGCATTAGAAATTCCTTCCTGGGGGGGATTCTCCGTTCCCCGGCCTGCCCCATTGGGTCCGCTCTGTCTACGTGCACCCGGGGGGAGGGCACCGGGCTCTGGAGTCTGTCTCGGGCCCCCGGCTGCCGAGTGTATCCCTGCTGTCCGCTGCGCAGGGGATCCCGGCGTGCTGTCCGCCGGGCCGTCTCCAGGTCCTCGGCGCGTCTCCGATCCCCGTCCACGCTGTTTCCTCAGGCCGGAGTAGAGGGCTAGTCGCGGGGAAGGGCCAGGACGCGCGACCGCGTGGATGCGGGGGGTGCTCGCCCTTCCTCCGGCTCTGCAGCTGCATAGGCCGCGCTCTGCTTTCCGCACGGGGATACCGGGTCCTGATCTCCGGATCCCCAGGGACCCCGGACGCCGCTCTTTCGCTCGGTGGGGGGGGTGGCCAGGGGGGACCCCAAACGACTTCACCGAGGTGGGCCTACCGGGGGATCTGGGGGGGCTCAATTCCCTATAAATGCCCGGTTACGGCGGGAGCTGTGCACTCAGGCAGCCATTGCCTGTGTGCCCCCTGGTGGCCTCCATATGATTTTCTTAGATATTCCGGTGCCCAAGGCACCCGCTCCGCAGGAGGGAGTGCTTTCTGGGGCGTTCACCCTGTCTCCCTTGGAGCGTACCGGCCTGTTCCTGCAGGACGACGTTCTGGCCGAGGTCCGAAGAGTCTGGGAAAAGCCACACTCGGGACTTTTGTCAATAAAGATTGCGAGGTACAGGCTGCATTCTTCGGAAGAGGTGGCCCTGTCGTCTTGTCCGCCTCCCTCCTCCACAGTGGTGGCTGCGGCCACTTTGCAGTCCAGGCCTGCAGCATCCTCTTCCACGACATCTACTCAGGTTCTGGGAAAGGAGGACAAGCTCCTCGACTACCTCGGGAGGAAAATCTTCGCCAACTGGGCCTTGCAGCTCAGGCAGGCCAACGCCGATTTGATATTGGCGGGAGATAACATGTGGATGTGGAAAGGTCTGTCAGAGTTTGAGGAGAAGATCCCGGTTGAGAAGCTGGAATATTTCGAAGGAGGACTTTCCAAATCCAGGGTCTTGGCCCAGGATCTCCTGGAGGCTGCAGCTCATCACGTAGACACCTTGGCTAGGGGCCTGATGCTTCGGGTTGATACCTCACGGCAGGCGTGGCTGCATGCCAGTAAATTTTCTAAGGAAGTGCAAGACAAGGTGTTGGACCTTCCATTCCATGGTATGGAGCTTTTTCATTCTTCTACTGATGTAGAGCTCACCGAAACCAAGGGTAGCACTCAGACGGCTAAATCATTGTCTGTTCTGGTTAAGGCTCCTTTCAAATCCCAGAGACCGTTGACGCAAAGTCGACCTTCCTCTGGGTTTTGGGGCTTCCTCGACCGCAAATCTCAGTGTGGATACTCCTGCGGGGAATAACCGCTCTAGACCACAGCGTACGTGGTTTTTCTCCCGCTCCTCGGCCTCCTCATCAGGTTCAGGTGGCACCGCCATCGATAAGCTTGCCAACTGAGGGTTTTCTGCGCTCGCAAGAGACCCCGGTGGGAGGATGCATTGCATCTCATTGGGAGGCATGGCAGACCATCACAGAAGACAGATGGGTCTTGTCAGTCGCTCGAGCGGGCTTCCACTTACCTTTACCCCCTACCTCGCCCCCTCAACCCTCCTTTTCAGCTGTTGGGCTCGCCCTCCCTCAAGGCCGAGGTTCAGAAACATCTGTACCTTAGAGCTGTGGAACCCGTTATCCTTGGGGAGCGAGGGGAGGGCTTCTACTCCCGGCTGTTTACGGTGCCCAAACTCAACCAGGCTGGCCTGCGCACCATCCTAGACCTTTCCCAGTTCAATCTTTTCCTACCCCAAGAGAAATTCAAGATGATCACGCCTGGCCAGATTCACTCCTCTTTGCAGATGGGCGATTGGCTCAGCGTGGTGGATCTTCAGGATGTGTACATGCATATCCTGATTTGGAATCCACACAGGAGATACCTCTGCTTCTCTTTGGGAGAGGAGCACTTCCAGTTTCGGGTGCTTCCTTTTGGCCTCAGCTCGGCGCCGCGTGTCTTCACGAAGATGTCGGTGATTGCGGCCTATCTTCGTCTCCAGGGTATCCATGTGTATCCTTATTTGGACGACTGGCTCTTACGCAGCCCCTGTCCGTTGGCAGCAGCGGGCAACCTCCAGTCTATCCTTCAGCTCCTGTTCCATCTTGGGCTGTCTATGAACTGGCGGAAATCCTCCATGACGGTCTCACAGCACCTGATCTTCCTGGGTTTTCGTTGGAACACGATCGACTGCAGAGTGTATCTGACAGGGGACAGAATGACGGATCTGTTGGCCACGTGTCAGATGTTTGCGCAGTCGGAGAGCATGTCGGCCTGGTGGTTCCAGAGGCTTCTGGGCCTCATGGCCTCGTGTGTACTGGCTCTTCCTCGTCTCAAAATGAGACGGACTCCGATGGCTCTTCGGAATTCATGGCATCGGGCAGTGGATCCGGATTCCATGCGGATAATGATTCCATGAGTGGGCCTGGATTGGTGGTCATCTCTCAGCAATCTGTCTGGGGGCGCGGGGGTTTCAGGACCCGGTCCCCACGGTGACGATCACGACGGACTCCTCCCTCCTCGGGTGGGGTGCGACGTTAGATGATCGTCCGGTCTCGGACCTCTGGTCGCCTCAGGGCAAGCTCCTGCACATAAATCATTTGGAGCTTCTGGCGATCTTCCTAGCGCTCAGGGCGTTCAGACCGCTCATTGTCAACAAGGTGGTCCGCATAAGAATGGACAATGTGGTATCAATTTATTACATAAACAAGCAAGGGGGAACCTGTCCATCCAGATTTGGGAGTTGGCCGTGCTTCGTGGTGTCTGGCTGCCTGCAGTGCACATCCCGGGCGAGCTGCATGTCACAGCGGATGACCTCAGCCGGCGGACAGTGGTCTGCTACGAGTGGGAGTTGAAAGCGGAGGTCCTCTCATGGATTTTCTCGTGTTGGGGCACACCGGAGGTGGACCTCTTCGCTACGGCGGTAAACAAGAAGCTTCCTCAGTATGCCTCCAGAGGGGGGCTGGGAGCCTCCTCTCTGGGGGATGCTCTCAAGATTCCATGGCACAACATGAGCGCTTGCGCCTTCCCGCCTCTGCCTCTAGTTCATCGAGCAATTTGGAAGTTGAAGAACTCTGTGAACCTTATGAAAGACCAAGAAAGGATGCTCCTAAACCTCCTAAAGGTATCCATGCACACCTGGTGCGGGGCAAGGCAGCCGCGGTTGCTTTTCAGAAATATGTTCCCCTGGAGTCCATCGCTAGGGCAGCTACTTGGGCCTCCCCATCTGCTTTCTGTAAGCATTACTGTCTCGACATGAGCTCTAGAGCTGACGCTCAGTTTGGGCAGGCTGTGCTGAAGAACCTGTTTCAGTAAGTGGTATTTCCATCCACCCGTAGTTCCTGTAAGGAGTGCTTGGGAATCTCCCACAAGTATGGAGGAAAGGGGACGGGACGTAGGAGTATTACCAGGTTACTCACCGTAGTGACCACCTTACTCCTAGTCCATAGTCCCCTTTCCTCCATACGCCCGCCCGCCGTCCCCTCTAATAAGGTTCCTCTGTTATTGCTAATGGGTCTTTGACCCGGCGATAGAAAAGGACTGATTGGCGATGTGCGGGGCGGAGCCAAGGTGGGTGGGGTTACAGCCGCGTGCCGGGCCCCGCGCAGGAAAGAGGGACATTTTTAAAAACAATGTGGATGCTTTTTACAAAGTGCTCCGGTCCCGTCCCACAGGACGGAGAGATGTCCCACAAGTATGGAGGAAAGGGGACTATGGACTAGGAGTAAGGTGGTCACTATGGTGAGTAACCTGGTAATATTTCAATGTTGACAGCACAGTACTTAAGATTCAAAGTGGGTTTGGCACACTACCATTTCAAAGGCCTCCCCTTCGGGATTCCATCAGCCCCTTGAGTTTTTTCAATTGTACCAACAGTCGTGGCACACCTATGCAGAGGATTTATCGCAGTGTACCCTTAGCTGGACAACTGGCTCATAACAGGAGACGCACCACAGATATGCCAGCAAAATACGCAGCAAACAATACACCTTTTGTATCAACTTGGCCTCCCTATCAAAAAAAGTCATGCCCAATTCACATTCGGTAAAAACGTTTCTAGGGTCTATATAATTTGAACAAAAGAAGCTTTAGTCTTCCCCCCTCCGAGGGGGTCCAAAACATACTAAGTCAAATCCCATGTTATGCAGTTGGTCGTCAGATAAGTCAGGAAGGTAGTGCGCCTTCTTGGTATAATAGTGGCATGCGTCTTCATTGTGCCACAAGCAAGGCTGCACATCTGTCCAGTACTGGAATGGTTATCGAAAGGTCGCAGGCACAAGGTAATTGGGACGATCTAGTTTGTTTCACAAACCGTGGCGTTGGTACTTCAGTGGTGAATAAAGAATAAATTAAGAGGGAAGCCCTCTGTCAACCTGTCACAATCACATCAGACGCATCACTTTCAGGTTCGGGCGTGCTTTGCCTCCACCATACAGTGCATGGCATCTGGACACAAACACTAGCCAAAAAGCACATCAATGTTCGAGAATTGCTAGCAGTGTACAAAACACTCCAAGCTTTCTAGCATCTAGCAGGGAGGAATGTACTAGATACCGTGGACAGCACAACTTCCGTGTTTACATCAACAAACAGGTTGGGCCTCCCTCCCTAAATCTGTCCACACTAGCACAGAGGATTTGGAAGTGGATCATCCATAGAGGAAATATCCTCTTGTCTTAACACGGTCCAGTGGAACACAACTGCCTAGCAGAAACACATGTCCCCCCTCTCCCCCCCTCCGATCACCACTGGGAGTTAGATTCATACATTGTAAAGGACATCTTTTTGAAGTCTGGGCATCCAAATAATGATTTTTCAACAAGAGAAAAATCATAATGCCACACTCGCGCCCCCAATTTCCCACAGGAGTTCAAGGGGAACCACCCTGGATCAGTTGGTCAGATCTGTGCATACGCTTTACCTCTGATTCCACTCATGAACAAAGAAATCCACAAGATGCATAAGGAGAACTTAATGATCCTAGTTGGTCCAATGTGGGAACTTCTAACATGTTCCCACCTTCTCGGGATCTCCATATGCCCACCAATGAAGTTAACCTGCCTTTGCGACATGTCGCAGAATCCAGGATCAGCTCTTAATCCACATCCTCAGACAGCCAATTTAGCAGCTTGGCTCCTGAGGTCATAGTTTGGCCATCTTAATTTCCCTAGCAGATGCATGACAATATTGAAAAACATGTAAACCCAAACACTAGAAACTGCTACTTTAACAAATTGTTAATATTTGTAGTATGATGCAAGTCTAATGTAAATCCAATTGACTGTTCACATCTCATTAAGTACACTATCTACTTCCTTTGGCCTCAGTTTTGTCTTTTAGTTCCTTAAGTCCATTTACCTGCAGTATCTGCATTCACAATTTGTATTTTTGTATTTGTTTTATTTGTAAAGCGCACCAGGCCCGAAGGCATCCGGGTGCATAACTTAGTTACAGCATGGTAAAGGTGTGAACAAAATAATACAATTACAGTATAAATTACAGTTATATACATAAGGCACATTTCAGAATAAGCAGAAAAAAGCACAAGGCTATAAACAGAAGAGGGGCTGGCAGCTATTGCGTGGGGGGAGCTTGGTCAGTGGAAAGGAGTGAGTCTTGGGCGGATAGGCAAGCTTTGGTCATGTTTTTGAATCTATGGAAGGAAGGTTCCGCCCTTAGCAAGTTGGGGAGCGAGTTCCAAAGTTTAGCGCCAATACTGGGAAATTGGCGCTGCCTGATCTTTGAAGGTTGAAACGTGGTATGGAGAGGCAGTTGGTCTGGGCAGTTCTGTGGGGTCTATTAGAGTTGTGTGGGGTGAATCTGTTAGCTAGGTGGCAGGGTGCTTGGTTGGCGAGGCATTAGTGGGGGAGAGCGAGTGTTTTCAGAGAGATTTGTTGCGAGACTGAAAGCCAGTGTAAGTTACGTCTGGTGTCTGAGATGTGTTGGTTCCTAGGGATGTTGAGAGCTGCTCTGATAGCTTTGTTTTGGATAATTTGTAACTTACTTAGGTTACCCCGTTTAGTGCCCAACTAAAGGGCATTACAATAATCAATTTTAGACAGCACAAGAGTCCTGCAAGTGTAATGCAGTTAGCTGGTGATGAGAAGGGGCAGCTGGCTGTGATAAGCTTACAAGTGTAAGCAGCTGCAGATGCGACAGCATTGGTTTGTCTAATCAAGGATGGGGTGGAATCGATGTAGATCCCTAAAGTTTGTGTCCTTAGAAACCTTAATGGTATTACCATCAATAGTGAAGGATTTAAATGCAGGGTCTAGTTTGGTTAATTTTTGGGGAGAGCCGATGATGAGCAGCTCTTTTCTTCATTTAAACAAAGTCCGTGCTGCGCCATCCAAGCTTGGATGACTAGGTATATGGCATTTACAGAGAGGGAGTCGGTTGAGTGGTCTCCTGAGATGGGGATGAGTATCTGGGTGTCGGCATAGTTGGTGTTAGTGACATCCAGATAATCCAAGATGTCAAATAGTGGTTTTGTAAATGCGTAGTACAAGGTAGGGGCGACACAGGATCCTTGTGGTACCCCGCAGGTGACAGGTGACAAGTGAGGGTGAGGCTGCAGCTGAGGGGGAGAAGACACACATTGATCTATTGTCCAGGAATGAGCTAATCCAGGCTGTAGCTTTATCCGAAAAGTGTGCAGCTTGTTTAAGGTGTCGACAAAGTATTTGGTGATTTATGAGATCAAAAGCCGCAGAAAGATCAAGGAGTAATAGTGCAAGTTTACCCTTAGCTCTTAGGTCTTCCATCTGGGTCTTAAGATCAATAAGGGCCATTTCCGTTCTGTGACGTGGTCGGAACCCAGATTGCCTTAGTCCCAGAAGTTTATTGGATTCGAGGTATTCATGAATCTGTAAATAGGCAGCTCGGTCAAGGATTTTAGTAAAGACTGCACCGTGGGGATGGGCCTGTAATTAGTTGGGATATTGGAGTCGAGAGTGGTTTTATTTAGGAGCGGGCTAACCCAGGCATCCTTCAAATTGTCTGGTACGGTCCTGGTGCTGAAGGATGAGTTAATGAATGAGGTAATGAAAGGAGCTAGCTCATGGGTGGCCTCCTTAATGATGGGTGCAGGGCACAGGTCACCCTGGCAATTGGAACGCTTGAGGCTGTTGATAATATTTTCCATTTCAGAAATGGAGAGAAGCGAGAAGCTGAAGGGCATCAATGATTTGGGGAAGTTGTTTATTATAGGTTGAATGTTGGGTTGCGGGTTAAGTTGAAGACTCGTTTGTTTATCATTAATTTTAGCTTGGAGGGAGGCTACCTTGCCAAGGAGTGCGTTTTGAATGTTAGTGCACCAAGTGCTATCTTTAGTACAGGTGTCAGGTGCAGAGACAGGGGTTTTCAGTTCTTTTAAAATTCTAAACATTTCTTTTGTGTTAGATTTGGCTTGTTCAATTCAGTTGTTTTTTTTGCCTGGAGTATGGCTTCCTTATAATTTAGCAAAGCTAGAATAATAATAGCTTTATTGGCTTCCGTATGGTTACTTTATCAATGTGATTCGGCAGTTCGTTATCTTTGCGTAAGATTCTGAGCTGTGGTGTAAACCAGGAGTTAAGGTGAGCATGAGGTTTGGGTTTTCTCAGTTTAGATGGGGCGATATGGTCGAGGGCTTTCAACATAGTATGGTTGAAGATGTCGACCAAGACAGTTGGGTCGCTACATGAGGGCCTGTTCATTAAGGGCTGGAAGGATGAGCGGGAGAAGTTTATCACAGGTTATGTCACGCTTATTTCTAGTCAGTATAGCAGGTGCAACATCTGGGGTGGAGCTGATTGTTTTGGCGAGAAGGTTAAAGGTGATTAAATGGTGGTCAGTCCACACACAAGGTTGGTTAGGTTCAATCTTCATTTCACAATTGAGGTCGGCTAGCCAATCAAGGGTTCTCCCCTTGGAGTATGTAGGTTTGTTAATGTGCTGAGTAAAGCCAGCGTTCGTGAGCATATTGTCAATCGACATGGCAGCCGAGTCATTGGTCAGCGAAGCCCAAGTTGAAGTCGCCTAGCACGATAATATGGGAGCCAGTTTTGGTGTTGTCTAGCAGAATATTGGATAGGTCTTCGGAAAGGTGGATAGGGGTCCTGGGGGCCTGTATAGTAGGTGGTATGTGATAGTGCGGTTAGGGGTGAGGGCAAGTTTGGCTGTTAGCACTTCCATCAATGAGAATTGGTGCACAGCGGAAAGACGGAGGTTTAGGGAGTTTTTGTGGATGATGGCAATGCCACCGCCTTTAGACTGATTGGTATTACGGTTGTGTCTGATATTATAATCTATGGAAATGGCAAGTGAGAGTAGAGGTCCTGGAGCAGCATGAAGCCAGGATTCGGTGACGGCCAGGAAGTCAAGGTTGTGTGTAAGGGATTTAGCATTGATTAATGCCCCTTTAACAGTATTGGTAGCAGCATTGTCGACTTAGGGGGGGGGGGCCGTCTGAGTACATGATGAATTCCATAATATCATGGGCAGCTGTGTGATACGGGAAGGTGGAGATCATTCCCAGGTCCGTGAAGGCCAAAGGACTCTGTCACAAGGTCAATCGTCCAGCTGTGAAGGGTGTTTCGGCAGCCAATGAGTGTTAAGCAGCAACCTTCTGCGATATGCATGTAACACACACAACACTTGCATCGTTGTACTTCAATAACCCATACCACCTTGCAGCATGGCCTAGATAAACACTTGTTGCATTCGATCACTAGTAAAAGAAGTGACACGTGTTCATGACACACCCTTATGCGTGGTTATGCTATGATTCTTTGCTATACTTGTTATTTTATGAAATGTATTATGGTATGTTCATTAGCCTTGTGCTGTACTATGTAAGTATGCTGTGCTAGGGTACTCTACGCTATGCTTCTTTTATTACACTATGGCGTGCTGGGTCATGTTATGTTTTGCTATGCTGTTGCTAGGTGACGTTATGGAATGTTTGCTATGGTGTGACCAATACACTTGTAAGCAATCTACTGAATGATTTTCTTAACTTCAAAGAGCTGCACTAGCTTGTCAAATAGCACAGCAAGTTGAGTGCTCATTCTGACATATGTGCACAGCTTGCTGATGCCGGTTCAAATCCTGTCAGGGCCAACCCAGTCCTTTATCCTTTTGAGGTCGAAGAATTGAGTACCACGCAGTGGTATAATATCAACTTAGATACCTGAGGGTTTGTAGCGCTATATAAAACTGTTATTAGATAACATTACAGGGCGCCCGCCGCCCTGACTCTGAACTGTGTCCCAACCTGCCGCCATGGGGACACCAAGAATCTGGCCACACCACACGTATGTGCATTTTTGGTTCTTTAGCCCGAGGGCGCGCTGACAAATGTTAATAAACTGCAATGGGTGTTATGTACTTGTGTGCTGCAACGCAAGCATGCCAAGCAACAATTATGTCAAAATGGCTTACCATTTTATTTGTTTGCTTGTTAGGTGAACAATACATAAATCAGTAAAATGGCCTGCCCTATGCTGGCTCGCCACTCAGGAACATCAGCAGGCCCTACGTCATGATTTCTCGAGCTGCCTGCTCATGCCCAGTGTCAGCCTTGTACGGATGTTTTACTCCGTGGGGAACATTGAGTATGGGGTAATGGTAAAAAAAGAAGTGATATTGTAAATACCACCTGTTTTTTAAATAAGACCTAAATTATGAGTTGGGGTCAAAAGTGATATTTCCTGCCTGGGGTACATAGAAAAGTACTGCATGGGACTAAGATAACACATTACCCCATACCATACTTTCTATGAACCCCTTGCCTACAGGAAATACTCCAAACCATCCCAACTCATAATTAGGCAGTATTTAAAAAAATAGACTGTACTGGAAATGAGTGTATTACCGGCAACATCAGACTGACTCATGAGGTCCTGTGTGATTAGGAAGACTACATGGCCTGGTCCTTCTAATTGACCCAGTGCACCCCAGCATTGTATTACTTCTGTAGGGTTGCAAATGGTTGGGAGGGAAATCGGTCCTCTTCAGAGAAGCTCTATGCAGCATTTGCGGTAGTTGCTGTGCAGGGCCCAAGCCCCCAAAGAGAATACATTAAAATTCACTTTGTATTGTGGCCACAACCCAATGATAATGTAGCGCAGCTCCCACTACTACTACTACTAATGTTCTTACAGTGCAGCTCTAAAACAAGGAATGATAAACATATTGCAGCTCACGCAACCAACCAGTGTTCACATAGTTGCCAACATGTTCCATTCCAATCTGGTGCTTATCCAGTCTGGGTCTTTTCTTTGCATTCTGGGACTTGTAGTTCTGCTTATTTCTTTATAAAACTCAGACTAAAAGTCCCTGAATTTAAAGAAAAAAAAAGACTGCAATCACCCACAGACAGAGTGGAATAGATCATGTTGGCAAATGTGTATTCAGAGCATTGCGGCCTCCAGCAAGTAGAAATGAGTTCCATCCCCAGCACACACCAACCAATGTTCGCAGTACTGATCACCCGAACCAACCAACATCCAAACTCATTCTGGGTCCAAAACATGGTAATTGTTTTTTGAAACGCATACAGCTGGACTCCAAATCCATGCCGCCTGAATGCCATGGGACACAGATGGAAGGGAAACCGAGGACATTGTAATGAGCCCCCTACGTAGCGGCGAGGGACCCATTGGTTACATATAACGGGACTACATGACAGGTGACGCTGTGCCATCCCAATCCCTGGACCCATACTACAAAGACTAGCAAAGACTAAAGAATACATGGCACGCACGTCGAAGCAAAGATTGGAGCACCTCAAACCAACACCATAGGCAGCGCATTAAAAAGCCATGCAAGCATTGTATTCAGGATGATAAAGGGTGGGGAAACACCAGCGGAGGCGGAGCGCCCCTAACAGCCTGATAAACACGAGTTCTACGGTACCCTATCATAATATAGTCCATCCACATCTGGGGTACTCACTTTGACGACAAAAAAACATTTTGGAACTGCCAGAGCCTGTGCTGTGCACAGTAAAAATCAACATACAGCACTCATGGAGGGCACAATACTGGCCTCATACCTACACCATCCTGAATTCCCAAGGCGGAAACTGCACGTTGGGGGACAAGAGCCACATAGTACTGGCAGCAAACACCTGGTTAAAAAAAAAACATGGATGAAGAAATGTATAAAGTCACTTCAGGGTTCAACAGTGAGGCAAATGAAAATCACTAGTGAACACCAAACGCCACTGACTTCAAAGGAGTAGGAGTGCCAAATTACAACAAAACTGAGCCTTTGAGGACATCCACACAAATGGCAAGTGAGAACCATGACGCACATGACTAGAACGACGACAAAGATGCTGGTCACTCTTTGACTCCTCTTGAACGAAACAATCTCAATCAGACAGTCCTCTGCTTACGTTGTGTCCAACTAACCACCAGCACCAAAGCTAGCGATTTGTGGCGTACTCGCTCTCCCTCTCGAAAGGGCTTCCAGATAGACATCTGCCTTTGTATGTGGTGGGGGGGGGGCTACCTCCGTGACTAGAAGCGCAAACGCAATACAGCCGGGCCCGGGCGGTGGCGCGGTCTCCTGGTGTCCTCCTGGCTCAGTGACTCCTGAGTCCTGGCTCTGGGTCCTCGGTCCTGGCAAGGCCCCAGGCCCAGCCAGGCCCCAGGAATGTGGACACCACCAGGGGGACCGCACCACCATTCCGGCCCGGCCTTGGAATCGTCACACTGCTTGTTATATGGTCAGAGTGCCCACTTACCTGATTTTGAAGTCAGCTGCTGGCGCAGACTCTGTCTCGGGGCCTGGGGGGGGGGGGGAGAAGTGGCAGACTGGCAGGCACTAGTGTGAGTGTAAAAAGCAGGGCCCAGCCCCCAGCAACTAGACCGCATGCAACAAAGCAGTGCAGCAGGCTCTCGCCTAGACACTTTCAGTTCACAGTAACTCGTGAAACGAAGGTGGTGCTGCCTCCTGTGGCAATAACACGTCACCATGTCAGTCAGAACAGCCAATGAAAACTGCACATTCTGGTTACTATACAGAATTTATCAAAACACTGCATAATAACAGAATGGTAGTTTTCATTGGCTGTTTGCAACAGTTTATTGTTGCATTGCTATTGCTGGCCCCCAGGGCTGTCACAAGGGTTGGTGAGGCCCGGGGCAAAACATTTAGTGCACTGGGCCAGCAGAGGCACTGCTGCAAACAGGAGATGCGACAAATCTCCCCTTGAGTTTGTGTGGAGGACACAAATATGCTTTATTACTACAACTGCAAATCGACTACAGCAAAGTTAGATTTCTCTACTGAAGAGAGGTTTATGCCAGACTAACTTTTGTATCATATGCATTAATATATGTAGAATGGCATGACAGCGTGTGGTGCGTAAGAACTCTGCCCCTGTGTGTGCATTAAAACACCCATCATATACAGAGGCTGGTAGATGAGGTACAGTAGAGGCTGGTGAATTTCTGAACTGAAGAGGCTTAAATGTTTGCACCAATTACGCAGGATCGACAGAGCACAGTAAGGGAAAACAAACCAACCAAGGGGCGCTTGAGGGGGTTTCTCACTCCCACGAAAATGTTTGAAACATTGGGTTAAACTGATGCATTTTACTGCACTTTCTTTGCAAATTGGGTAGACAGCCATACAGTGTGCAATTGGTTTTGTATGGTAGCACATGGAACAATCTAATAGTTGCAAGTCACCAACCTTTGCCCACAACATATGCCAGTATACAAATATATTCATGCTGGTTGTTCCAATGTATGTGCAAGCAGGCAGCACCAATATATGCAAGTATTACCATACAAGGGCTTCAGCCAGTAAAAATGCCATGCCGTAGAAAGCATGTCCAGGCTGACTGTGCACCCTAAGTGTTATTACTGGCTAGACTTGCCTACATTCAATGTGGTCCAGTTTAGCCCCGTAGTAACACTTGTTTGCTTTGGTCATCTCTTAACTTCTGGGCTCAACTTTTAGATGGCCCATGCCTCCAGTGATTAGCATAGCATTATGAAATTAAATAGTCACTGAATTGGGGTGGTACGACTAATGGCCAAAGGGAACACGAAACCGCCATTCAGCTTCCTAACAGGGCTCAGGGAATTGGGAGGGAAGTGGGAGCAGGACTGGAGGAAGATGTGTTAGGGCTGGTAGGCGCCCATTTCATCTTGATGTTGGGGTGGGCACACTTTGCCTTACCGTTTGGGAAAATAGGCCAAGGCACCTATGGAGTGATTAAATCAATAATGAAATCAAAAGAATGCAGAAAGGTGGTTAAAAGCTGCAGACTATCAGTATGTTTGTGTCATAAGACTGCCAATATGGGCCAGCTGCTTGAGGGACCCTTTCAATTCAACTGTAAAAGCTGATAGGCCCAGACACATCCCTCAGTGGAGAGTTCAACAGCGCAATTAGTTTATTGACCCCACTTACTAGCAGCTTTCAAAACTGTCATCTAGCACCCCAAAATGTTGAGGCTGGCTGCGCCCCTGCCTGGCTGACGTACAGAGCCATAGCGGATGGAACAGGACACAGATGTTTAATGGTGCCTGGGCTTCGCTGTTAATAAAGGTCTTTCAATTAATAAAACATTTCACTGTTAAGGTTAGCACTTGCATGCAAGAGGAGTGATCAGAAGGCAAGTGGGGACATGGGACATAATACAGATCATTCTCACACCATTCCATAAGTGTGACATTTCAGAAATGAAGGAGAGGGTTAACTGCTTGTAACATTGAAGCATCACCACAATAGTCTCATTCAAATGCGCAGTTTGGTTAGATACCCACACACAAGTAAGTTAACCTCTGCCCCATAACGTCTGAAGTTAGCGCCTCTCCCAACATTTAGGTCTTGGCTCCTCCCCATGAAATTGTATCCTAGGTGCAACCCTGATGCCATGCCCCCACTCCTAAATTAAGTGGCCTGTTGGCCGATAAATGTAGGAGTTGGGCTAGCACACACACTCGCATACAACATTTTTACCTATGCATTCATCCACCTGTCGCACAACTCTGCATGCACGCATACATAAAACCAAACAGCATTGACACAAACAAACGTCAACATACAGGGTCGGACTGGAACAAAACATCTACCCGGGCACCAAAACTAAGTGTCACACATTTCCCCAGAGGCCCTCAAGAAGACATGCTAACAAAGTACTGAGGATAAAGTTTGCGGAAAGCTTCATGACAACAGGTCACCACTTTCCAGTCCAGGGCTTCCTTTTTTGCAAATCACATGAATAGGCTACTTATGTCTAATTAAAGTTAAAAGACTACAGCTTCCAGAATACATTGTTATTACATGAAAGCCCAGGACTGGGAAATGGTGTGCGTAGTCTTTGGAGTCATTTTATCCCACCAAACTGATGGATGGCCAGAGTCTGAACCCTACAAGTGCACTTCAAAATGGAAAGTTGATCAACTGAATACCCAACTTGATGGGTTATTATCCACTTTACTGGCTAAATATTATTTCCATAACTTGGGTCCATGTTACAACTGATTATCACAGGTCTCAGAAGTGAGAAGAACAAACAAAAAGGCAAATCTGTCAAGCAATCCTGGGACGTGAAAATTCATGGTTGAAAATGGAATCCATTTCTCTTCAACACTTCACATTACAGACGCTGTCATAAGCACTATTTGAAAATGCAAAATGCAGATGGAGGAGGGTAAATGTTGAAGTAAAACGTTTTTTTCTAGTTCAACAGACAGCCTAAAGGTGGAGAGAGACTAGCGTTTTAACCCTTCATTGCAAGTTGCCTAGAGTACCAATAATGCATGCATGGGCTGCATCTCAGCTCTCATAGATCAGCCGTTTGTAGAGCTTCTAAATTTGAAAAATTCTCTTGCGTGTATATAAACTCTTAAACCTTTTAAGGTTTGCTTACCTTCAGTTTCCCAAGTTTAGTCATTTTTATCTCCAAGGCTCCAGTGTCTGTCAGAAGCAGGGTTTGGAGAGCAGCAGGCCGCGCCCCTGACAGGAATCACATGTGAGGGCCCGGGAACTTGATTAACGGCTTGTTGCCATGCAACCTGGGCTGGAGCAGGACTGTATCACTTCTTGAACTCTTAAATGGCACCATGTTTCTTGCAGAGCTGACATGATGGGTGCAGCTCAGCAAGAAATTAACAAAAGTAAAACTTTAATGAAAGGCAGCTGGAGGAAAATCTGCCCGCATACATTAGGAGATAAAAACATCCCATTTGAAACCAAATTGATTTCGGAAACGTCCATGGTCTGCATTGATTTACGATGGAAGCGAGGTGCGGAACAAACAATTTAAATTGCATGTGTGCTGGCCCCATGATGCGGTGCCCAAAAAAGACTGCCGGTGTTGCCCACCGGCAAACACTTGCACAAATTAAGCACTGTAAGCCAAGCCTCACAAAGCTCACTTACAAACTTAGTTTTCACTTCTATTAGAAGGGTAAGTGAGCTCCAGGCATTGGCTATAACCGAACCTTTCGCCACAATACATAACAAGGTGGTCTTAAGAACACTCTCACATTTTGCACCAAAGTTCATTTCCAAATTCCACGTCTATCTATTGAACTACCAGAGAGAGTCCTCCATAGACTGTTAGGAGAGCTGTCATGTACTACTTCAACAAAAGAAAGCCAATCAGAAAAACAGACCAGTTCTGTGTTTTCCTGGCTGCTGGAAGAGAAAGGGACCCTGTAGCAAAGGCAGCCATTGCGAATTGGATAGTAAAATGCATAAATCAGTGTTACAGGTTATACAAGAAGAAATTACCATTTACACTTGGAGCACTCTACAGATTTCCTCCAAAGGTACATTTGCAATGAAGGCCAATGTAGCTCCTCTACTACATGTAAAGCAACTACATGGCGTTCAGTGCACACCTAAAGTCAACATTACTGTGACACACAAGCATGGAACGACTCTCAGGTGGGCCCCTGTTCCTTCATACAACCCACTTCTTCCTGGTACTGCTCCCTAGTCTATACAAAACATGTGATTCTCAGCAGATCCACAAGTCTCAGAAGACAAACATTACATACCTGTTATCGTCTTTCTGATGCTTATCTGCTTAGATTGACATGCCCCCACCCTGCCTACCATCGTTTGGAGTAAGAAGTCCATGCACCTCTTCAAATTTATTTCACTTTTTACTAAACCCTTCATGCAACCTCGGGTCACAAATAAAACAATTGGAGGACCTTGCTGCATGAAGGATCATGGGTACAGTACACGTCACTGTCGGGGATCGTATTACAAACTCCATAAACGTCACTTTTCTAATTAAAAAGTCATGTAATACTCTGCACCAACCACTAGATGTCTGCCTATGCATAGAATGTAAATCTAAGCAGGTACAAGCTTAGGAGAGACTATTAGATATGTAATGTTTGTCATATATATACACACACAGAACAGAAAGTTATGGTGGGATTGAAAAAGCTTGGCAAATGTGAAATTAGGATAGTCCATTTCAGCCAAGTCCTCCACGGCATTATGGGTAACACCGGGTTTTTAGTTGTCCCCGACAGCCTTGCACAATTTCTGTCTTGGGTTGATTAAGCCATTTTATAAAAGTAGCACTGCCCTGGAAGACAGACTATTTCCTGGATAAAAAGGCTTGTCTTTGGTCTAATTTGCATACCCACAATGCCTTACGGATGTGGCTCATAATTGGAGGTGAACATCCAGCGATAGCTTTTAGGTGGCATGGAATGTGACTTTGCTCAAATGGACTATCCTACTTGTATGTATATTTCTGCAGCTTGTGGATCTGCTTAGAATTGGGCAGATATCTAGTGGCTGTTCAGTATATTTCTTTTCGAAGTCGAAAATAGAACATCGACTGGGTGTTCCCATAATACTATAACAACTGTGAGATGTACAGTACCCATGATCCTTCACGTGTCTAAGTCTTCAGTTTTTCTTTTTTTTTTCTCCCCACGATCTGGTTGGTTGTCTTGCGCAGAGTTCATAAAGATTAATACTTAGTTTGAGATATAATTGTATACTTATTAGTGACTATCTTCATCACCAGAGATCACTCAACAGTGTACTGCTTGCCCGAGATGATACATCAGTAGCTGTCCTCGTGGCTCTGTAGTGTTGGTGGCAGACAGTCTGATGTCTGCAGGTCTTTTGAACTACACCGTAGGGGGGGGAAGATGCAAACACTGTAGTTTCATATTCGAAAATATCTCTTAATTTCCCCTTAATTTGCGAAGTCTCCAGTCTACCAGATATGACAATGGAAAATACACCATTAAGATTTTGCCCCGCATGCAATAAAAAATTCCCTGGAAGGATACACCGTATGTAACAATTAGTTCTGTAGAGATTACCAGGATGAGTGCTGAGCCTGCAAGCTCTTCAAACCAAAGATGATTAAAGATCGGCGATCAAAATGCTGGACGGCCAATCTGATGCAGACTGGGGCATCGAAGGAGACAAACGATGGGGGGAAACCTTTAGATTCCCATATTCCAGCTCCTAGCGCCAAAGGGCAGGTATCAAGCACTATATGGAGGCTTCCTCTGGTGACGAATCTCAACATATAAAATATTCTTACAAGGACCGGCAGATAGTGGCTTCCAACTGAAGTACGCTAAGCCAGTCCGAACACACATACAAACACTCACTTCCCCTTTCGACCCATAAGAGTTGGCGAAATATCATTCTCAGGCCAGAGTGGCTCTCACTGAACTCGCATTTTTAAACCATCGGAGCCGCTGAAAATAACTTTGAATGGATTGTGTCCTCAAACATATTTCGGGTCTTTGACATGTTAATGTCCAGGTTCAGCTGCTTAGGAAAACCTTTTTCGGTAGAGGGCGCCCTGTGTCGATGGCGTTGAGTCGATGTCTCTCGAAGGCCTCCGTCGAGGGTGACGTCATCAGAACATGTATAGCATGCGTGACGCCAGTTGGCCTCAGTTCTGCTTTTCCGCAACATCATTCGCTTCGTCTAATGCGAATCGGCGTGGCTCATCTACTCATTTTCGAAAAAATTATTTGAAAATCCTCGACACCATCAACACCGAAGACCGGTTTAAAAATATGCAGGGACTGCAGGCCCAAGATGTCCCACCATGTCTGCATGTGGTGCCTAAAGAAAGACCATGACATGGCCAGTTGTTCAAAGTCTCAGTCCATGACAGGAAACGCCTTGAGGGAGCGGAATGGGAAAGTCCAGGTAGGAAGAATACCCAAATCCCTTAAACCCCGACCTGTTAAAGCTTTCAACCGACGCGGCGCTGGGAGAAGGTGAAGTGCTCTAGGTCTAGGAGTGACTCCACCCACTCTTCGTCATCGGCGAAGAAGTTGATAAGGAGGCACCAGAGGTCCCCTTCATTGACGTCTTCGTCCGACGACTCGCCCGAAAGGGTCGCATGTTCCTCAAATCTATCCCAGCCGAATGGGAAGCTTTCCGAAAGGAAATGTTAAAAATCTTTGAAAAACAAGGTCATGCTCCTACCGAGCTTTCAAAGCAAGCCGGTAAGGATAGGTCTCGCTCGAAATCCTGCGCGCCCTCGAGCCCGGGAAAACGGCCTTACAAACATCGGGAGCCCTCACGGCCTTCCTCCGATGAAAAGCACAAAGAGGTAGAGCTCCTCGAAACCTTCGCCATCAAAACCGTTGATGCCAGCGGTGTCTTTGACACTAGTCAGGCTCTTCATAAACAGCCACGCCACTTGTGCTGGCTGCTCCATCGAAGCCAAGTGCCCTTCCTTAATCGGCACCAACAAAGCCTTCAATGCCATCGAAGCCTACACTAACTTTATCTGAGCAAGTTTATACTTTTTTTTTCTTTTTTTTTTTTTTTACCCAGAAAAGTTTTTCAAATCATTCTTTAATCTATGAAGATGAGGAATACTCTGAGGAAGATGCTGCCTTTGGGTTGCAATATGGGACACCCAATGCTCCGGAGTGTCTTATCGGAGGAGTCCACGATGAAAGATCTAAATGACCATTTACAGTCTGCGAGTGGAGTAGATACTTCACCCGAACTGGAGTTCGGTAGGCCTGAGCCTGGCGAACATGCCGATGCACGATACAGACAACTCATGTCCAGAGTTGTAGAGTACTTGGAATGGAGCAGACCACCACTCCCTTATGAACAGCACCATCTAACCTATATTTTGGATAAAGGTCCTCCGACCCTGTTTTGCACTTCCATATGCCCTTCCGACCTTGCCTCTTTTTTTTAGCACTAAAATTGAAATGATTTGCTCTGATATCACCAAATCTCCTGCGATAATGACCCCAGATGC
The DNA here is from genome assembly GCF_040938575.1 of Ambystoma mexicanum. Taxonomy (NCBI): domain Eukaryota; kingdom Metazoa; phylum Chordata; class Amphibia; order Caudata; family Ambystomatidae; genus Ambystoma; species Ambystoma mexicanum. The sequence continues at coordinate 739,285,596 of NC_090926.1, forward strand.
CATTGTCTTTGCCTGTTCCCCCTGTCGACCCCTCTGCAAATTGGTCCACCTTCCCACTGTTTACCGAGGCAGATGTCCTAGCGGCTATCTTAAAAATGAATTCATCCTCTTCTGAGGATGCCATTCCCGCCACCATTATGAAGATCGCCCCTGACCTACTAGCAGATATTACTGCGGCCATAAATAATTCTTGCCAGTCAGGACTGGTTCCTTCGGAGCTGAAATCTACAAGGGTCATCCCCCTTCTTAAGAAGCCCTCACTTGATCCCACAATCCCCGCCAATTTTTGTCCTATCTCTTTCCTCCTTTGCTGTCCAAAATATTGGAATCTCTAATCACCCCCCTTTTTATCTTCTTTTCTGGAATCTTCTAAAATCTTCAACCCTGCTCAGGCTGGTTTTAGGCCAGGGAGGGGTACGGAAAGTGTGCTTGTTTCTGTACAAGAAGACCTGTCCAGATTAGTTGATGCGGGTGGAGTCGGTGCTCTGATTCTGTTGGAACTGTCAGCCGCGTTTGACACGGTTGACCTCCCCATTCTGCTCTCACGCCTGGCGCAGATTGGGATATCTGGCCCAGTCCTTGCGTGGTATACCTCTTTTCTCTCAGATTCTACACACTCTTGCCATGCCCCCTTTTCTTTCTTCTTCCTGCCCCCTCACTTGTGGTGTCCCACAGGGATCTTCACTCTCCCTGATACTGTTCAATATCTGGGCATTGGTCTGCCTTATCCATTCCTACGGACTCAACTGTTCTTATGCTGACGACACTCAAATCCTGATCAGTCTAGATCAAGATCAGGCTGAGGTCTCGACATACCTTCAAGACTGTTTGAGGGCGGTTGGTGACTGGATGGACCAGAATTGGCTTAACTTAACTGCGATAAGATGGAGGTAATGGTGGTTGGTTGTCCTTCGGACCCCTCACTGTTGACCTCTGCTTTCTGGCCCACCTCTCTAGGTCCTCTTCCCAGCCCAGTTAGCAAAGTGAAAAATCTGGGTGTCATTCTCTCTGCCTCCCTCTATGTCCAACCAGGTTACTGCTTTGTGCCAGTCTGCTCACCATCAGATCAGGTTCCTCAAGAGGGTCTTACCCATGATACTGGAAGCCATCCGGCCCTCCCCCCTTCCCCCGTTGTGGCTGCATTAGTCCTTTCGCGGTTGGATTACTGCAAATCTCTATAGCCCGTCGCAACCAATCGGCCTACACAGTGGCTTCAGCGCATGCAGAACCTGGCAGCCAGGTTAGCCACTGGCTCTCCCTACAGCACTCGCATTTTGCGAGTGCTCCATCGACTCCATTGGCTTCCGGTGGCCCAACGTGTCCATTTTAAGTCACTGTGTATTGTCCACCGTGCGGTCCACGGCCAAGGAGCTGAGTTTCTGCAATCCAAATTCTTTCGTTATATCCCTGAACGTGACTTGCACTCCTCCACCACTAACCTACTTATTGTTCCAATGTTTAACCGTGAAAGGGTTGGCGGCAGGGCTTTTTTCATTGCAGCTGCCAAACTCTGGAATAATCGTCCACTGTCAGAAGTACTTCCAACCATCTTGGTTTTAGAAGAGCTCTTAAGACCATCTTATTCTAGCCCTCTATTCTCATTGGTTATCCCTTTCAGCAAGCAGTTTTCCTCTCCAGCGTCATGATGCCCTTGGGCGACCGTGCGCTCTATAAATTCAGATAACATAACATGGCATTACAAAAGAGGGTGGCTTCAAATTGGGAAAGTCCAGAGACTAATCCGGTAGTTAATAAGAATCTGACCAAAAAGTACCACACCTCCAGTAGTGACCCTGACTACCTGTCAATGCCCCACTCGAGAGAGTCTGCTGGTAGAGGCGGCTATAGCAACTTCAAAACAGCCGGCGTACCCTATCATCCCTCCTGATGGGGGCGACAAGCGTGTAGATGGATGGGCAAGAAAGGTGTTTTCAGCAGGGAGCATGGCACTGAAATCGGCCAACTCCACCTGTGACCTGGCAAAATCTTTGTATACTGTGTGGGTTTGCATATCTATAGCAGCAGAGCATATTCAAGAGGGGGAAGAAAGGGATGGCTGCTTGGCTATTGTTAAGGACGCAAAGAAGCTAATTGTTAAACCCTTCGGTCAGGATTGGATACTGTGGATAGTGGAAGCAGATCCATGTCTACCAGCACTGGGATGCGCAGATATGCATGGTTCAGGAAGTCTTGTTTTGTACTAGATGTGCAATCCAGGCTTATCAACATGCCTTTTGAATTGTATCATCTTTTTGGCAGCAAGGCTCACGAGAGCCTTGAGGTTGAAGATCTCGAAGGCCGCAGCCAAGTCTTTAGGTGCCGTTGTTGGGCAACCTTAACCTTTTCGTCTTTGGGACCAACCATGGAGGGGTAGATCTTTTCGCTACTACTCAGTTGGAAGAGTGAGAGGAATGGCCAGTCAAAGGGGCCAAAGAAGGTTTCCTTGTGGTGGATGAGGGCGAGGTGCCAAGCCAGCTCAGGCAGCAGCCTCCTTACCATCGGCTTCTGCAGCAGCCGCCTCAAAACTGCTGTGAGATCTTGAGTCACAGTACACCAATGGGGGGGCAGACTGTCTCAGCATCTGCAAGAACTGCCATTTCTTACAGACTGGGCTTTTCCTTCAATATCAAGAAGTCACAAATGATACCACTCCAAAAGCTCCAATTCATCGGAGCAATAATGGATAAGTCCTCGGGCAAAGGCGCTCCTCCTGAGGAGAGAGCTCGCCACATTCTGCAGATGGTAACAAAGTTCCAGAATGCCCAGCATCTACTGGCCTTCGATGTCCTCAGGTTGCTCGGCCTCATGGCATCCTGCATTTTTCTGGTGCCAGAGGCCAGATTGAGGATGAGATCCCTTCAATGGGCCCTCAGAATTCAATGGTCCCAATTTTCGGGGAATGTCATATCTTTTGCAGGTTCCGGCCAGAGTGCCTCAAGATCTACTATGGTGGGCTTGCAAGGACAATATCCTCAAAGGAGAATCTTTTTGCAACCATGGCCGGAGATGATAATAGTGATGGACGCCTCACTGGGTGGGGAGCCCACACCAACTATCTTACGATCAGCAGTCTTTGGTCGCCATCGGAGTCCAAACTGCACATCAACCTTTTGGAGCGGAGGGCAATCAGACTAGCTCTGAAAGCTTTTTTTCCCTCTGTACGGGGAAAGAATGTCCTGATAATGGCGGACAACATAGTGGCCATGCACTACCTCCACGAGAGGAGGCGTAGGATCACTACCACTGTGCAGAGAAGCAATGCAGCTCTGGTTCTGGGCAATACAAGAAGGAATCTGTCGGCAGTTCACCTAGCCGGAGAGCAGAAAACAGCGGCAGACACTCTGAGCTGGCAGAGCAGTGTCCCACGAGTGGGAACTAGCTCAGGAAGTCCTTCAAGAGATCTTCACCCTTTGGGGAACCCCTCAAGTGTATCTGTTTGTGACCAGGGTCAACCGGAATTTCCCCCAAGAGGAGCTCTAGGAAACACGTTCGTGGTGGACTGGGAATTTCCATTGCTGTAAGTGTTTCCTCCAGTCCCCGTGATTCCTCAAGTAATCAGGAGGTTGAGAAAGTTCTGGAAAACCATGATCCTAATTGCCCCGTATTAGGCCATGAGAATGTGGTACCCGGACCATCTAGACTTGTCCTCCAATAGGTCTTCCACAGAGAGGATCTCTTCTCGCAAGAGTAAGGTCGGATTCTCCATCTGGAGGTCAAAACACTCAGCCTGCACGCTTGGCTTCTGAGAGGCCGAGCTATAAGGATTGGGATCTCCCAGACGACGTAATGGAGATTTTGCTTTCGGCCAGAAGACCAGCAACAAAGTCCTTGTACCGGTGTCGTTGAAACAAGTTCAGTAACTGGTGCAGGGACAAGAATGTGGATCCATTCCTATGTAATACTCCTATGGTACTCTTTCCTGTTACATTTGGCTAATTTGGGGCTCCAAGTTGGTACTATAAAGGGATACTTAGCAGCGCTATCTATTTTCAAGCGCTCCTCAGAAGAGGTATCCTATGTTAAAATGCCATTAGTTATTCAATTCCTGAAAGGGCTGACAAATGTGTATCCTCCAACACCTTTTCAGGTACCTGTCTGGGAACCATTACATTCTTGCCTGTTAAGGCTTCTTACTTTGAAAACAATCCTGCTAGTGACAATTACATCAGCCCGCAGGGTGAGTGAGTTGCAGGCGCTCTCTTGTAAGCCTCCTCAAACCATTTTTCAGAAGGACAAAGTCAAACCCTCTTACTAAAAATAGTCTGACTTCCACCTGTCACAGAAAATTGTTACCTTCTTTCTACCCTCCTCTGCATGCAAGTCAGGAGGAAGAAAGATTACGACAGGACCCAAAACGGGCTCTGTTTCTATATCTCCAGATTGGCTGAATTCCGACAATCTGACCAAGATTTTGTCGGATATACCGGACACAAATTGGGTCTAGCGGTATCGAAACAAATGCTATCCAGATGGATAATATTGTCAATCTCTGAATGTTATAAATTGGATGGAAAAGAGCCCCCAGATGGACAAAGGGCTCATTCAACTAGGGGCATGGCGACTTGAACGGCTCTTCAGAGGGGTGTCCCAGTGCAGGACATTTGCGCAGCGGACCCTTGGTCGTCTATGCCTAACTTCGTGGAACATTATTGCCTGGTTTCAACATCTTTTCAAGGGGTTCTTTTTGCAAAAGCAGTCCTACTCACTGTGCATGATTAACTTTTTATCTGATACTCCCTCCTCCAAATTAATACTGCTATGGGAGCCTATCTAAGATGAGGAATAAGTGGGAGGACATAATCCATGAAGAACAAGTTACTTACCAACTGTAACGTCTTTCGATTGGATGTTCCACGTATTCCTCATCGACCCTTCCAGCCTACCCTGCTGTACAGTTTACGCCAGTTGTACTCAAATCCTTCAGAGCCAAAGGTCACTAAGACTGGTCAGTTGATGCAGCAAATAACATCATAAAAACAGAACTGAAGTCAACTGGCACGGCTGAGCCCTTTATACTGCGGATGACGTTATGTTCGGGGGCCCTCGAGGGACATTTGACGCAACTGCTTCGAGCACAGCGCCCTCTGGTGAAACCTTTCCGAAGCAGCAAGCTGGAAGATACGAATATCGAAGATGAGGAATATGTGGGAGGAACATCCAATCGAAATAAAGTTACAGTTGGTAAGTAACTTGTTCTTCGTTTGCATAGCATTGTTTCCCACACTAATTGCGTTTAGAAGTAAGGATTGGCAATACGTTTATTAGTATAGGCCTTTTTATTTTGACAAGACATCACTAGAACTGCGTTTATTATTTGGTCTTGGCTTGCTCCCATGTTTAGATTTATGATTAGATGGGCGTTTTTCAAACCCAATTGAAGTTGAATAAACACCCTTGAAATGTGGTCACTTGTCTGTCTTATTGTTTGATACCATGCCTTCCTTATAACTGCCAATCGCCTCACTTTGGCCTGTGCCCTCGTTGGGTGCAGGTTGGACTACTATAATGACCTTCTCTGTGGCACCATCTGAGCAAACTTAAACACTCTCCAGTTCTCCAAAACAATGCTCTCTGAGCAGCACTGGACCTAAGTAATTCTGACCACAGCTCGGAAGCTAGGAGATCGGCCCAGTGGCTCCTGGTCTGAAAGAATCAAGTTCAAAACCCGGTCTATTGCCCATTGCTGCTTGGCCAACAACGCCTTTCCTACCTAGCCCAGAGGATAAAAAAAAAAAACATGCCAGCCAGACCACTCTGATCCTCTGACAGCCACTGCCACCTCATCCTGAGATTCAGACGTAAAAGAGCCAGGGCGTCTAGCTTCCCGATGGCGTTAGCCCATCTCTGGCACAATCTGCCATTTCACCTATTTACTGAACCCTCCTACCAGCTGTTCATGAAAAGGCTCAAGACACCTGTTTAAACCTTGACCTTTATGCAACTCCGGTTTCTGTAATAGGGCCTAGATGCCCAAGGACTTTGTGTGCTTCTATCTTTGTATATAAAGCGGAGTATATGTATGTATGGGTGTTTGTCCGGCTATACAAATCCACACCGTTGAACCCACTGCTACCAATTTTTGCCTGGATTCCTCATTTGTCTGGGGAAAGATTGTAGTCCGTTTTGATGCATAAAAATGTGCTCCATAGACACCCTCATTTACTGATGCTCACCTCGATTCACTACAGTAGTTACTCGGAGGCAAAATTTGGAAAATTGTCTGAAGCAAAATGTTCAATTGCCTGGTGGCTGCTTCTTTAATTGTTGGGGTGCTTAGCCAGTGTTTTAGTTGGTTGTGTTTGAATCTATCCCCCTCCGTCAGGCCTGTACTGTATGCATTCCACAAATGTTTTGTTTGTCCCCGATACATGTCCCTTATTTTCTGGAAGCCTGCGTTTTCCCACCTCTTGAATGCCTCCTTTGCCATTCCTGATTGAAATTCTGGGTTCCCAAACCTGGGGAATAAGGGGGTTGTTTTCAGATGGCGCCCCACTTCCAGTTATCCCGTACCATGTTTCTATTTCTACCCTTAGTACCTCGCTAATTCTTTCTTTTTTTTTTTTTTTTATCCAGCCACAGTGGCCTCGGGAGAGGTGAGGCAGGCACTGCTCTCTCGTTGTGCCCATATTTTGAATGGGTCTCGTGCCAGCTATTCCTTCATGACCCTTATTTAATACGCTTTGAAGTATCTGGAAAAGTGGGTTGACGCCAACCCCCCTTCATTCCTTCGGGGCTGTTAACATTGCCATTGCTACCCTGGGAGGTATTCTCTTCCAAATGTATGCATTAATTGCCTTATTCGGGGAGCAAAATAATGTTTTTGGTACTCTTATGGGTAGTGCTGGAAATAGTACATTAACCTTGGTAGTATTTTTTTATTATCTTCATTCTGCCCCACCATGTTATCGTGAGCGGATTCCATTTCGTCAAGTTTGTTATCATTTTATTTTCTCCAGACGTTTGCCTCACACATTTGTTCTATCTTTATATTTAGGGTTATGCCCAGGTTTATGCCTTTTTTGGCTTGTTTCAAGTGCAGATTTGATTCTAATCTGTTAATTACCTCTGGGTCCACTGATAAATTTAACATTTCAGATTTTTTGTTTATTTTTAATCCAGAGATTGCCCCAAATTCCCCCAGTTCTTTTTTTTTTTTTTGGATCTTCTTCCCTAATTTCCTCTTCAAAATCTGCCTGTTCCACTTCTGTTATCTGGGGAACGGGGAGTCTTATTGGGTATTCTTCTTGATGTGCTTCCGAGGGATTATCCAATGTGTATAATCTCTGGTCGAACGCCCTAAATATTTCTCCAATCTTTGTTGTCTTTTATTGTCCTTTGTTATTTTGAAGTTTGATTTGTAGCCCCTTTTTTCCTTTAATTGTCTGGCCAAATGTCTTTCGGCTTTGTTGGCATTAATATAGTGCCACTGTTTCAACTAAAGTAGTGCTTTCTCTGCTTTCTTTGTCATAAGGGTCTCTAGTTGTCCCTGGATATGTCTTGAGTCTTTCTTAATTCGTTTGGAGCTTTTTCTATTTCCCCTTGTACGTCGCTTAATTTTGCTTCCAATTCAGTTTCCAATTGCCTTCTTTCTTTCCCCGCTTTTAGTGCTATCAGGTGCCCCCTCAGTACCTCCTTAAATGTGTCCCATAATATTTCCTGGGGTACCTCCTCGGATTTGTTCTCTAAACTACTTCTCAATCTGTTCTCTTATCAATTTGCGCTGTACCGGATGCTATAGTAGATTCGAGGGAAATTTCCACTTCCAGGATCACCTCTTTTGTGTTTCCCATTTTCATACTTCTCTACAGTGAAGCGTGATCTGAAAGGGATATAGATCCTATGTCTATTTCCTTCACTTCCCAGAGTATTCCTGTAGATGCCCAGAAGTAGTCTATCCGTGACATGGTGGAGTGTACATGTGAATGAGTGAATCCCTGTTCCTGCCCTTTGATTACCCTCCAGATGTTGTGTAGGGCCATTGTGCCAGTCTTTCATTTTAATACTTTGGAGGGGGCTTGTGTTACTTGTGCATTTTTTTTCCGCTCCTATCCTGACCCGGAACCCATGCTATGTTCAGGTCTCCCGCTAGTATGATGTCCCCCTTTGCAAATGTTTCTAGCTCCGATAGTACTTTCCTTAGAAAGCCGTCCTGCCCAGTGTTTGGTGCGTATATAGAAGCCAGCGTGATCATTTGGCCCCCTAGGTTTACATTTATGAACATGTACCTTCCCTTCTTGTCAGCTACCGAGTTCTTGACCTGTACTCCCAGCCTGTCGTGTAGTGCGGTCAGCACCCCAACCTTTTCTCCGGCATTAGCTTGGTAGATTTGAGTGTATCCCCTAATCTTATATTTCCATTTGTCTTACCTGATGTGTTTGTAGGTACGTGAGCATGTCTAGTTTCTCGCCGGTGGTAATGTTCTAGTTTCCTTTTGACCAGGGTATTTAGTCCCCTCACATTGTGGGTTCGGATTTTAAGATTCTTAATTTGGCTTTCATTCGTCCCCTCCCCTCCCTGTTTACCCTTCTACGGTTCATTTTATCTCCATCACTGGATCCCTGCCTTCCTTACCCGAACCCCCAACTTGAACTCCCTGCTCCCTGAGGAGGGTCCAGGTTCCTATGAGCGCATGGACGCCTTGTCCGTCTCGATTAGCCCTCGTAACTTCCCAGAGATTTCGTTGTGGGGGCTACTAAATCCCACTAAAGGTTCCAAGGTGCGCCCCCTCCTTCATCCCCTTGGGCCGCTTACTTGAAGTACATGTTATTGTCTTTCCCTTCCTTCAGGGTGTTCCTTCTGTCCTTTTCTCCTTTGTTTTCCATTTCCCTTCAAATGTTCTCCTGTTCCAACTCTGCTCCGCCTTTTCAAGTTTTGGTTCCGCTTCTTCCCTTCCTTGACACTGTTTTCCATCCCCAGGCTCCTGCGACTTCCCTCGCCACTCAGTCTTTCCTCTGTGGCCGCTCCATCTTCTTTGTGCAGGATTAAGATTTGTTCTCCTTCCTCACAGGTTGTAATCCTGCGGTTCCGTCCCTCCCACGTGAATAGTAGACCAAACAGAAATGTAAATTTGTATCTCGCCTGTTTCATTGCTAGAAATTTCACTACAGGCCCTATCCTTCTCCTTTTTTGTAGTGTTTGTGCAAGGTCTTGGTAAAGGAATACCTCATTGCCATTGATTCGTTCCTGGCCCGCCAGCCACGCTTTCTGTAGGATTTGTTCCTTCTGGTTGTACGTCACTGCCCCCCGGGACATCTCTCAGGCATGCGCCTGGTTCTCCTATCCTGTTTGGTCTAACTCGATGGATTTTGTCCACTAGGACCTGTTCCTCCTTGTCCACCGCCATTATGTCTGCAAAGAGTTGTTGAGCTGTGCCTTTTAGGTCTTTGTCCTCCTCTCTGTCTGAGTTTTTTTTATCCTGATACTCCTACGTCCCGTCCCATTTCCTCCATACTTATGGGACATCTCTCCGTCCTATTGGATGGGACCAGAGCACTTTGTAAAAAGCATCCAAAAATGTTGCAAACATTTTGTCCTTTCTCTCTTTCTGCACAGGGCCTGGCACGCCGCCGTAACCCCGCCCGTCTTGGCTCCGCCCCGCGCATCGCCCAGCAGTCCTTTTCTCCGCTCGTTTGGGACTGGACGCACTTGCAATCGCGGAAGATTTTCTTCCCTTTTTTTCCTCTCTGGCTCTCGCTTGTGATCGTGTACTAGTCTGTCGTTCAAACTAGACTTTCCAGATTGTTCATCGTGTCACCGAGGCTTTGCGAGGGCACACCCCCATCCTCTTTGTCTCGAGTGTTTGGGTCCGGATCACCGTTGGGACTCCTGTTTTTACTGTGATTCCCTTTCGGTCCGGGCACTTCAATGTCGGTTGGAGTGGTGGGAGGAGGTGTTTCAACTGACTCCTCCTTCGCATTTTCAGGCGTTTGATGAAAAGAAGCAGCGCCCGGTGAGTTCTTTACTTTTCAGAGCACCCCGGCCGGGAGACTCCTTCCCGGGTTCTTCCCGAGCCGGGAGGAGCATTGATCGCTCGATCACCATGGATTGCCCTGAGGTGCCTTCTGGGCCTAATAATTGTACCAGAGTTTTCTCTGAGGGTCTCGGTAAGGGGCCTGTGGATACTGGAGTACACTCAAAGGCCCCTCCTGTGGGGGCTGCTTGTAGACCCAGGTCTACTGAGTCGTGGGGTACCAGAAACTGCTCTGAGGCCTCTTTATCGGCTTCCCTCAAAAATAAAACCGGGGTACACCCGAGGCCTTGGCTGGGCTTTGTGTTACCGAGCGGCTGTTTGAGGCCTGCACTAGCAAGGCTGTTACCAGACCTGAGTCCGAGGCCCCTCGTACAGAGGCTAAGGTTACCGACATTTCTGAGAGGCCTGGCAAGGCCTTATCAGTGAAAGTAGTTACTCGCCGTTCCCGCTCTTGTGGCGACGCCAGAACTGTTGAGGGGGCAAAGAAGGAAAGTTCTTCTTTTACCGGCAACGCCGAGGTCCTTCGTGAGAAGGCTAATTTGGCTAGCGGTATGTTGCAGAAACATTCCAGGCCTCATAGTACCGGCTCAGCCGAGTTTCCTTATGTTAAGGCTAAAGTTAAGACCCCTGATCCATCGACGGGGACCCCTGCCTCACTTCCACACGTGCCGCAGTTCCCCTCAGGTGATGACAAAATGGCGGCCGTTCCCGCCCCGATCACGGCGGTCATTTTGGGTGCTACCCCTACAACTACGCCATCGGCCTCAGGTGTAGGGTTTAGTTCTGTGGGTGAACATAGAATTCCTTGTGCGCATCCTTTTCGTCCAGTTTACGACGAACGCTCGGATGTCCCTTCCGCACAATGTTTAGTTGCCTGCAGGGTCGGCACCTTTAATTTTTGTCGATACATCGGGAGATGGGCCTGTGTGGCAACCCTCCCTGTTACATCCCTGGAACTATCCTCATGAGAGGCCTCCGCTGGTACCAAAACAGTCCCAGGAGGACGCCGCCTTCGACAAATTTCAGACGCTCATTCGTACCGACCCCATGAGGGAATATTTCAAAGGGCTTTTTAAGGAGATATGTCCACCTGCACCTCTGGCTCCACCCGCTCCTCCGGTGCCGCCCTTGCCTACAGTGCCTTCCCCGACCCTTCCGCTATTGTCCCCTGTGGATAAGGCAGTGCCCGACACGGTTCAGCAGGATCCTGACCTGTCCGATGAGGCGCAGCGAGATCAGGACAACTAGGACCTGCCCCGCTCTATTAGAGCTTTTTATGACTAGGTACTGGACATGTGTTGATGCCCGAGGCACCTGCTCCGCAGGAGGGTGTGCTTTCTGGGGCATTCACCCTGTCTCCTTTGGAGCGTACTGGCCTGTTCTTGCAGAAGGACGTCCTGGCCGAGGTCTGTAGGGTCTGGGAAAAGCCACACTCTGGACTTTGGAACTGATGCGCGATACAGGCTGCATTCTTCGGAAGAGGTGGCCCTGTCATCTTGTCCGCCCCCTCCTCCGCAGTCGTGGCTGCAGCTACTTTACAGTCCAGGCCTGCAGCATCGTCTTCTACGACGGCTACTCGGGTTCTGGGGAAGGACAAGCTCCTCGACTCCCTTGGGAGGAAGATTTTTGCTAACTCTGCCTTGCAGCTCCGGCACGCCAGTGCCGAACTAGTGTCGGCGGGGGCGAATATGCGGAAAGGTCTGTCGGAGTTTGAGGAGTTAATTCCGGTCGAGAAGCTGGAAGACTTTAAGGGGGGGGGATTATCCGATGCCAGGGTTTTGGCCCAGAATCTCCTGGAGGCTGCGGCTCAACACGTAGACACTTCGGCTCGGGGCCTTATGCTGGGGGTAGATGTCTCCCGACAGGTGTGGCTGCATGCCACCAAATTTTCAAAGGAAGTGCAAGACAAGGTGTTGGACCTTCCTTTTGATGGTAAGGAGCTGTTCCACTCTACAACGGATGTGGAGCTGACCAAGACGAAGGACAGCACCCAGACAGCTAAGCCCTTGTCGGTTCTGGTTAAAACTTCCTTTAAGACCCAGAGGCCGTTATCGCAAAGTTGGCCCTCCTCTGGTTTCAGGGGCTTCCTAGACCGGAAATCTCGTCGAGTGGATAACCCTTCGGGTAATAACTGCCAGAGGCAACAACGGACTCGGTTTTTCTCCCGCTCCTCAGGCTCCTCTTCAGGTTCAGGTGGCAATACCACTGAAAAGCCTACAAAATGAGGGTTCTCCGTGCTCGCACAAGACCCCATTGGGGCGATGCATTGCGTCTCATTGGGAGGCGTGGCAGACCATCACCGAAAGACAGGTGGGTCTTGTCAGTTGCTCAGGCGGTCTTCCTCTTACATTTACCCGCTACCCCATCCTTCAACCCTCCTTTCCAACAGTCAGGGTTGTCCTCCCTAAAAGCCGAGGTTCAGAAACTGCTGGACCTCAGAGCTGTGGAACCCGTTCCCCTAGGGGAACGAGGGGAGAGCTTCTATTCACGGCTGTTTACGGTGCCCAAACCCAACCAGGCTATCATCCTAGACCTTTCCCAGTTCATTCTTTTACTACCCCAAGAGAAATTCAAGATGATCACGCCTGGCCAGATATGGCTCTCCTTGCAGATGGGCTATTGGCTCAGTGTGGTGGACCTTCAGGATGCTTACATGCATATTCTGATCTGGAATCCACACGGGAGATATCTCAGTTTCTCTGTGGGAGGGGAGCACTTCCAGTTTCGAGTGCTTACTTTTGGCCTCAGCTCGGCACTGCGTGTCTTTACGAAGATGTCGGTGATCGCGGCCTATCTTTGTCTGCAGGGTATCCATGTGTATCCGTATTTGGACAACTGGCTTGTACGTAGTCCTTGCCCGTTAAAAGCAGTGTGCAATCTTCAGTCTCTCCTTCAGCTCCTGTTCCATCTTGGGCTGTCAGTGAACTGGCGGAAATCTTCCATGACGGTCTCTCAGGACTTGATTTTCCTGGGTTTTTGCTGGAACACGATCGACTGCAGAGTGTACCTGACAGGGGACAAAATGGCGGATCTGTTGGCCACATGTCAGATGTTTGCGCAGTCGGAGAGCATGTCGGCCTGGAGGTTCCAGAGGCTTCTGGGCCTCATGGCCTCGTGCGTATTGGTTCTTCCTCTTGCTCGCCTCAAGATGAGGCAGACTCAGATGGCTCTTCGGAGCTCTTGGTGTCAGGCTGTGGATCCGGACTCCAAGCTGATAATGATTCCGGCTTCCATGAGTGGACCTGGAGGGGTGGTCGTCGCTCAGCAACTTGTCGGTGGGTGCAGGGTTTCAGGACCCAGCCCCTATGGTGATGGTCACAACAGACTCCGCCCTTCTGGGGTGGGGTGCGACGTTGGATCTTCTTCAGGTCTTGGTTCTCTGGTCGCGTCAGGACAAGCTCCTCCACATAAATCTGAAGCTTCTGGCGATCTTCCTAGCACTCAAGGTGTTCAGACCGATCATTGCCAACAAGGAGATCCGTATACGCACGGACAATGTGGTGTCGATGTATTATATCAACACGCAAGGGGGAACCAAGTCTCATCGTGGACCTCTCCATCCAGATTTGGGAGTGGGCTGTTCTTCATGGTGTCTGGCTGCTTGCAGTACATATCCTGGGCCAGCTGAATGTCACAGCAGATGCCCTCAGCTGGCGGACAATGGTCAGCTACAAGTGGGAATTGAAGGCGGAGGTCCTCTCATGGATTTTCCTGCATTGGGGCACACTGGAAGTAGACCTCTTCGCTACGATGGCAAACAAGAAGCTTCCTCTGTATGCCTCCAGAAGCGGGCTGGGAGCCTCCTCTCTGGGGGATGCTCTCAAGATTCCATGGCACATGCAATCCCGCTTTATGCTTTCCCGCCTCTGCCTCTAGTTCACCGGACAATTGCAAATTGAAGAACTTAGTTAACTGTTCTCTTCTACTCATAGCCCCGTGGTGGCCGGCCAGGTTTTGGTTCTCAGAACTTCAACACCTGTTGGTGTATCCGCCAATCAGGTTACCGGTGACCCCTGATCTTCTTCACCAGGGGGAACAGCAGCTGTGGCACTCCTCCCCACAATCGCTCAACTTGGTGGCATGGTGCCTGAGTTCAAGTCTTTAGAACATCTTAATTTGTCTGCGGATACCATGCGTATTACCCAGGCAGCCAGAAAACCATAGACTAGGTCCCAGTACAGAAGCAAATGGGTCAGGTTCTGTTATTGCTGTTTAAGTAAGCAGTTGGACCCTAGGAGGGGGGGGGCTACAATTGACACGGTACTGTCCTATGTATCCTTCTTAGCAGAGTCGGGCGTCCACGTTTTGTCATGCAGAACTCATCTTTCAGCGGTTTCCGCGTACCTTTCTACGCACCAATGCTCTTACTCTGTGTAACCCAGTGGTTAAGAGGCTTTTTGCAGGCTTGATGCGCCTTTATCCTCCAATTCGTAGTCCGCAACCAACGTGGGATCTAAATGTGGTCCTGACGGCGCTGTGCCATTAACCTTTTGAACCGATGGCCATGGTGGACCTCAAGCACTTGTCATGGAAGGTGTCCTTTTTGGTCGCAGTTACTTCAGCAATGCGGGTGAGAGAGCTCCAGGCTTTGTCGGTGGAGCATCCCTTCTTGGTCTTTCACAAGGATAAGTTGGTCCTACGGACAAATCCTACTTTCCTGAACCAGTCAATTTCCCTGCCGGTCTTTTTTCCGAACCCTGCTTCAGAGGCAGAAAGGGTTCTGCATTGTCTTGATGTTAGAAGGGCTCTTAAGTTCTATCTGGACAGAACATGGTCACTCCACTGCCTGTGCTCCAACTCTCCTCCCTCATTTCCTGGCTTGCCCTAATCTGACCTTGAGTTATATGCTTCTTCTCCCCCCTCTCCATCGTTTCCTCCCACACCTTCCCAGTTCTACCCTGTCACCACCTTTGGCGGTGCAGATCTAACTCTAGACTCCTACTGTCTTACATCAAGCACCACATGACCCCTCCTATATCATCCTGTCTCTAGCACCTCTGGTCCCTTCTTTCCACAGTATTGAGTTCCTGAACCTCCGACTCATTTTGACTCCAGTTGGGCTTTCAACTTGACTCCTCCTATCCTCACCCTTTCTGATCTTCACCCTCTACATTCCCGTTACTACCATTCTGCCCCTACAACCTATCTGCACCTAAGCCCTTGGTATGCGATCCCCCTTTTCTCCTTCTCACCCCACTCTCTCCCCTCTAATCCCTCTATTCCATATCCTCCTCTCCCTCCTGTTCTACTCGCTCCTCCTGATGCCTAGTCCTCTTCACTATTTTCCCCCACATTCTTCTACTCATCCTCCTTCCTTTTTTCATCGCCCTAACCTTCTTTACCCCCCCCACTGCCAACCAATCTGCCCTCATAAACACTGCTCTCTGGAACGCCAGATCCATCTGTAACAAGACCGCTGCTACCCTTGATCTTTTCTTCCGCCTCAATCTTCATTTCCTCTGTCTAACTGAGACATGATTCCTCCTCAAAACACCTCTGTCCCTGCTTCCTTAACAACCTCGTCTTCCTCTTTCATCCATACCCCTCGTGCCTCCGGACGAGGTGGCGGCGTAGGTCTCTTATTCCACCCGAAATTCACTTCCTCCTCTTCTTCTCCAACTCTCCCCTCTTTCTCTACTTTTGAATTCCTCTACAAGTCCTTCTCTTCTCCCTACTCGATTTCCTTCCTGATCATCTATCGACCCCCTCGTCCTCTCTCCTCTTTCCTGTATGTTCTGGATCACCTCCTCTCACTTATTTCTCCACCTACCTCTCCTTTAGTGGTACTTGGTGACTTTAACATCCATCTGCCTTCTCCCCCACAATCGTCTCCTCTCCATCCTTGACTCCTACCTCCTCTCCCTCCTCCCTTCGCCCTCTACTCACTCCTCTGGCTCTACTATTGATCTCATCTTCTCCTCCTCCCACTCCTCCTCCCCTGTCTCCTCTCTCCCTGTCTATCTCTCTGATCATGCTCTTCTCTCTTTCTCCTCTATCTACACCTACTACCACTAATCCTCCTCCTCCTATATACTCGCGTCGTGACCTCCGAGACTTCGACATTCCCTCTTCTTTGACACCTGCTCTTCTCTTCCATCTCACCAAGACTTTGCATTACTGTCTGCCGATGATGCTCTCTTCCCTTTCATCCTCTATCTCCACTACCCTTGACCAACTATACCCCCTTTCTATCTTTCGCCCTACACGCAAGCCTTCTCAACCTTGGCTTACCCCCCATCTCTGCTCTATGCGACGCCTCCTCAGGCAGTTAGAGAGAGACTGGCTCAAAACTCCCTCGCTTTCTAATCAAACCTCTTACTTTTCTTATCACGCTCTTTACAACTCCTGTCTTGCAACCACTAAGTCCTCTTACTACTCTAACCTCCTCCAGTCTCAAGCATCTCATCCTCGGCGAAACTTTCAAACTCTTACCCATCTTCTCACTCCTCCTACTCCTGATCCTTCATCCAATTCCACGCTCTCTCCCTCTGATTTTGCGAACTTCTTCTCCTCCAAAATCATCTCACTTCGCCAAAAAATTAACTCCCTCTCTAACCCCCTCTCTTCTCCTCCCCCTCTCCTCCCTCTTCCGATATGTCTGTATTCTCACCCGTCTCTACGTCGGATATCTCCTCCCTCCTGTCCAAAGCTCACCCCACATCCGCTCCCTCTGACCCTCTCCCCTCTGTTCTCATCCCCAAAATCTACCCTCTTTTTATCCCATACCTTACCACTTTCTTTAACTCCTGCCTATCCTCTTCTACATTTCCCTCAGCCTTCAAACATGCAACGATTATTCCTATCCTAAAAAAACCCTCGGCTGACCCACTCCTTACCTCTAACTACAGACCTATCTCCCTTCTACCTTTCCTTTCTAAACTCCTTGAGCGTCTCGCTTATTCTCAACTCTTCTTTTGTCTCCTCCTCCTCTCTCCTTCCTCCCTTTCAATCTGGCTTCCGACCTAAATATTCCACTGAAACAGCTCACTTCCATCCTCAACTCTCTCCTCTCTGCTCGGCATGCCAAGCAATCATCCATCCTTATTCTCCTTGACCTCTCTGCCGCCTTTGACACTGTTGATCACCCACTCCTCCTACACACACTCTCCTCCTTTGGTTGGTTTCAAGGGCCCTGTTCTGAATTGGCTATCTTCCTACCTTTCTTCTAGTTCCTTTACCGTCTCATGGGGAGGTCAGACCTCTTCTTCCTTCCCTCTAACATAGTGTTTCACAAGGCTCTGTAGTTGGCCCTTTCCTCTTCTCTCCTTTATACCTCACTCATCGCCCCTGTTATCTCTTCCTTTGACGTCTCCCATCACTTTTATGCTGATGATACTCAACTCTTTCTCTCTTTCTCCTCATTCACACCTGACCTCCATCTCAAACTCTCCTCCTGTCTCACAGCTATCAAGAACTGGATGTCCTCACGCTTCCTCTCTCAACACCGATAAGACAGAAGTCCTTTTCTTCCCTTCTAACTCACTTCCTCCTCCCTTTCCTCCCCCATTCATCCACTTTCCCCCCCCTCCAACCTCCCGATCTCCTCCCATGCTCGTAATCTAGGCTTTATATTTGACTCCTCTCTCTCCTTCTCACAACACATTTCACTTACCACTCGCGCCTGCCGCTACCATCTATACAACATTCGCAAAATCCGTCCTTCCCTTGCATTCCATGCGACCAAACTACTTATCTCCTCATCTTTTCCTGGCTATTCTACTGCTCCCCTTTATTCTTTGGACTTCCTGCATCCCAGCTTACCCCCCTTAAATCCATTTACCACTCTGCTGTTCGTACTCTGTCTCCTTACCTCTCGTGATTCCATCTCCTCCTCGCTCGCTCTCTCATCTTCGTTGGCTACCTTTCCACTTTCAGTTAAAATTCTGTTTTCTCTGCCTTGTTTTTAAATCCTTACATGGTCTAGCTCCTCCTTATCTCTCCTCCCTTCTCACCTTTTACTCCCCCTCACGCTCTCTTCGTTCTGCTGACTGTTTCCTCCTCACTGTACCTCCTTCCCCTTGTGCTTCTTCCAGGTTCCGCTCCTTCCAACTCCACGCTCCTCTTCACTGGAACGCACTCCCTCTCTCAATCCGCTCTTCCAATACCCTTCCCTCATTTCGCACATCCCTTAAATCCCTTCTCCTCCACTCTCCTCCTTGAAGATCTGAGTATTCTCTCATCCCCCCTCTCTCCCTCTTCAAACTCATTAATCCCCACTCCCTTCTCATTCTCCCACCTTCCTATTCTTCACTTATTCTATCCTTCTCTGTTCCCCCCCACACCAATCCTACGTCCTCTCCACTTCCCCTTCTCCAGTTAATTGCTTTTTGCACTGTTTTTGCTGTCGAATGATCATGTAATTTTGCTCACATTGTTTATTTAGTGTTCACTGTACGAGCTGTTCCATTGTACAGCGCCTTGGTATAAAGCGCTCTATAAATAAACAAATCAATCAACATCCGAGCTTAGGAGCTCTTAACTTTTTGTGACCTTTGGTAACCCACAAGGTAAGCAGGCCTCTAAGACGACTATTTCTCAATGGATCGCTGCCTGCATTAGAGTCTTACACCGTCCATGGGCTGAAGCCTCCTAAAGGTATTCATGCACACCTGCTGCGGGGTAAGGAAGCCGCGGTTGCCTTTCAGAAATGTCCCCTGGGAGACCATCGCAGAAGCTGCTACTTGGGCCTCCCCTTCTGCCTTTTGCAAGCATTATTGTCTAGGCATGAGCTCAAGATCTGATGCTCAGTTTGGTCGGGCTGTGCTGAAGAACCTGTTTCAGTAAGGTTTTTTTTCCATCCACCCATATTTCCTGTAAGGAGTGCTTGAGAATCTCCCATAAGTATGGAGGAAAGGGGATGGGACGTAGGAGTATAACCATGTAGTTACTACCTTACTCCTAGTCCATAGTGCCCTTTCCTCCATACGCCCACCCGCCGTCCCCTCTAATAAGGTTCCTCTATTATTGCTAAGAGGTCTTGGACCTAGCGATAGAAAAGGACTGATGGGTGATGCGCGGGGCAGAGCCAAGATGGGCGGGGTTAAAGCCGCGTGCCAAGCCCCGCGCAGAAAGAGAGGAAGGACAAAATGTTTGCAACATTTTTGGATGCTTTTTTCAAAGTGCTCCTGTCCCGTCCCACAGGACAGAGAGATGTCACATAAGTATGGAGGAAAGGGGACTATGGACTAGAACTAAGGTGTTCACTACGGTGAGTAACCTGGTTATATTTCAACGCCTTAAACGATTTTGAAGTCCTCACTTTGGATTTCCAAATTGTGATAGTCTTGCAAGGTGGTCTATTGTGGTGTTTTTTGAGTTTCTTCTTCCAGGTTCTGTAGTACTTTTTCTAAAGTCTGTCCTTTCTTCCAGTTTCACCACATGTATTCTCAACTCTTATAGCTCATGTTTCAATTAGTCTGTCAGCATTTCGAATTGGGTCTGAAAGGAGGACATTAATTGATTTTGGAATTCCCTAAATGCATGGCTTCCTTGCTTGCCATCCTGCCTTCTCTGGATGTGTGTGTGGGGGGGGGCGCGTTGGTGCTAGTTAGTGTCTCCTCTCCTGGAGTTTGCACTGTTCCCTGTGGCCCACAGTTTGCTTGGTTCTTGCTTTCCTTGAGGGCTTTGCTGGGTTGGTGCAGCCGCCTTCGCCCTTGTTTTGCACATGTGGGAGCTGTTGTGGCCTCTTCTGGTGTACCCCTCCTGTATTAGTGGTTCACTTTTTGTGCATACATTGCCAGGGCTATGGTGTCCCCTGCTTGTACTGTCCGTCTCTGCCTGCTTGTTGGTAATAGGGATGGTTATTTTTCACCTTTTGCTCCTTCGGTTCGCTGTTCTTGTTTTCCCCTGGCTTTTATTGTTGCTGATGAGGGGGTGGGGGTTGCGCTGCCTCTCAACCTTTGCTTGCTTAGGTGGTTCCCCCTTCTGGGGTCCTGCAGTTCTTGGCCCGTTTCAGTCGCCCCCGGCTCCTCTTGATTGTTGCTCCTGCTTAGTTATATTCTACAGAGGGGGATTGATTTGTTTCTCCCCATGCTCTGCATATTGTCTGGTAGGGAGACTTCCTTGCTGCTCTCCCTCCGCTTACTTCCTTCGGTGTCCTTGGGACCCTCCGCACTGTATCTCTAGCCTGTATGTGCTTCCTAAGATTCCTTCCCTTCGGGACCAGCTCGTTTCGAACGGTGCTCCCCCACACACTGAGCGATTTTGGTTTTTTCGTTTGCCGCTTGGTTCGGTCTTATGGTATGTTGGCTATGGTATTCCTGTTTCGCCTGTGTCCGCTTGCGGGTGTTCCTTTGTGCTCTCGCATACTTCCAATCGTTTGCTTGTCTGTGCCCCTGCTGTGTTAGCTTCTTGTGCCTGTATGTTACTGCCTCGCATCACAGCGTTCCGCTGCTGCTGGGGGCGATCCCTTCGTGCGGCGGAGCCGTGTTAAATTTGGACATCGGAAGGGGTTCCACCCTCGCCTTCAGTGTGGAGGAATTATGCGAAATCGCTCCACATATCTTAATTGCTTTTCCCTTTAAGTTGTGGCACGGTGGGGAGCGACTTTCATGACGTCTTCCTCCGCCATCTTCTATTAAAGCATTTTTAAATTCCATTTTTTATCACGCCACTCCAAATGTGGCAAATGGCAAGGTTGCAGTTTACTATAGTTCATTCGCAAGAAGAGCACAATAAATCTTTCTTGGACACTTTCTCAAATGTGCTAAAGCCATTAAGTGACTGAACCATACCGTACAAAAAACGAACATCACTTGGAAAAGGTCAATCTGATGCAAAGAGAAAATCAATATCAAGAGCTTTTGAAACGCAACAAACGGCAGCACAACTTGCCGACCAGAGGACAAGAGCAACATCCTCCAGGGCACATGACACCACTTGATCAGGACACGGGCAAATGAAATCAAACATCTTTATGGTGCCCCTTGATGACCATTGTTTTTGCAATGTAACATTTAGTTTAATTCCTCTGCTGACGTACAACTGTTTTTGAAGGTCTCAGGTCTTCGGGAGAGTTTTTCCCAACTCCACCTACAGCTTGAAAAAAATCAAAGAATGGCTGGCCAAAACTCCAACTAAACACTTCTAAAACTGAGATAATGTTCTTGGAGCCTAAACATTTACTAAAGGACCCATTGCTGATGCCACCGTGTTTGTTTGTCTTTACCACAAACCTTTCTGAACATGTAAATCGGTCTGGAATGGCATGCCAACCTGAGGCTAGTTCACCTGGTTAATGAAGTAATGAGATCCCCTTACCCCCACCCCCATTCTTCTGCCTCCAGATTAAACTGCATCCCCCCCAACTTTCCACATAGACATGGCATGGTGTAAGGTTCTTTGGAAATTTCCCTTTGAGATTATGCCACTGCTCTTTATGTGGGACTATCAAACTTCCAGCTGAGACATCTCTAAAATAGCCAAAATGCTGCCTTCCGGCTTATTTTTAAATTCCCAAAGCTGTCTCTGATTTCTGCTTCTCAGTAGTCCCTGCATTGACTCCCTGTATGCAAATATTTCACCTTTAAGGTATTTTGGATTATTTTTACATGTGTTCATGGGTTGGCTCTGGACTCTCAAAAATCAGGAAAATTCTGCCATAAACAGTTACTCGCATATGGCGTTAGATCTGCTATGTTCTTTTGTGAGACTTTGACCTTTAAACTTGATCATACAAACACCTCTGGCTCTTCTCGTTTTCAACTGGCAGGGTTCACATGCTGCCTGACTGGAGAGATGCCTCTCCTGTCATGCTGCGTGTCTGCATCCCGGAAAGGATGGGAGGGCTTTCCTATACCCCCCATGGCAGCACAAGCATGTATGGTGCATGCAAGTAAGTGTTTTTGTTTTAATGTAATGTGTTTTTTCTTTTTAGGAATACATGCATTAAGAAATTGTATTAATGTGTGGATGGAAGAGTGCGTGCATGTGTGTCAGCCCTGACGCCTAAATTTAGCAGCCCGCTCAGCAAACGTTATAAGTGAAGTGTTATCACGTGGCTATACTGACCTAGATTAAATGTAGGCCAGTCTAGCCACATGATAAAACTTCACTTATTTGCTACATCTTTGGTATTTTCTGACAGGGGTAAAACAAATGTGGTAAATTATGATTATGTAAAGCACCCAGCAATCTGATTTCTCCAGCCTTAAATATGCCCTTTAAATAGTGCTGCTCATTGCCAAATAAAATACTGCAACTGCTTTTTATTTGCCAAGCTCTGCTTTTGTTTGATTTAACTTAAATCTATTTAGCAGCATATCTTTTATAAATGCACTTTAGTGGTATTGAGGGCAGAAGACCTGACTAATAAAACTAGAACTCTTGATCTATTGGAGACGTTGTGGGCTACATAAAGGCATTGAAGGACCAAAGGGCAACCAAACCTACCCTGATGTATTCCTTTTCTGCAAGGGAGTCTTCTAATATGTGACTGTTTTGTGTTGCAGGTACAAGTGACTGAACTGAAAGTGACATGGATCACCAAAAGCTTCTGTCCTGGGGGAGCAGAGAGCATGAGTCCCCCATCCTCGGTTATCAGCCAGGAGGATCTTTCCAGGTGAATTGATAATTGGTGCTGCTTGTGAAATCTTTGAGGTGTTGCTATGTGGTTTTGGGAGTTTCATTAGTGTTTTTCTTCTCCGGAGGTGTATGATTTTACCTTGTGTCGAATCAACTTGCGTGGTACCAGTGGTCCAT
The DNA here is from genome assembly GCF_040938575.1 of Ambystoma mexicanum. Classification (NCBI taxonomy): domain Eukaryota; kingdom Metazoa; phylum Chordata; class Amphibia; order Caudata; family Ambystomatidae; genus Ambystoma; species Ambystoma mexicanum. The sequence goes on from NC_090926.1 coordinate 739,308,265, forward strand.
GGGTGAAATCTGTTTCTAAATCAGTAGTTGGCCCCACACCTACACCAGAAGGGATCCGAACAGATTGGAATGACAAGCACATTAAACCTTGTCCTATTTTGGTAACATGGACTGAACGGCAGGCTTATCTCTGAAACACACTACGAAATACAACCCACCCTGTAATGGAATGCAGAGGACACGGTTTCAAAGAAGGAACAAATGCACTCTGGATACTGACAGGAGGGTTGTTGGTATGATTAACTACAACAGTGTAAGGTTTCTTGACTTTAACACAAAGGTAGCAAAGGGTTGTAAAATGTGTATGTGCCTTCATGGAAGGACGTGGGTCACATAACCTCAATGTACCTTGGGCTGTAGCTGGTCTTGGTGTTTGACTGGGTCGAGTTTGCTTCAGGGAGCTTTGCAGGCTTCTGTGAGGGAGTTCGAGACAGTCAGCTGCGGGTATGGCACGGCAAGACAGTTTGGCGAGCGAAGCTGGATGAATGGCTGCAGGTTTGCCTACACGGCGGCTTGGGGTCAGGAATCGTCTCAGTGCTGATCGGCTCTGAAGCACTGGTTGAGAGGTCTTTGTCTTAAAGCGGCAGCTTCACAACGGTCAGCCTTGCCATTGGTTGCAGATTGAGGAACTAGATTGGCTTGAAAACGTTCTTTAAGGCAGATGTCTGTAGATGTACGTCGTGGCACTTTTCCCAGGTTCTTCGATGGGCTTGTGTTGTCCTTTAAGGCAGACGGCCCACAGCTGGTGGAGTTTGTTGCGTTGTAAGGTTCCTCTGTGTTCTGTAGCTCCCTCTATTCCCTGGGAGATGTTTAGGGGAGGGATTTTGCTTCCCTCTTTGGACATCCTGAGCTTCCTTCACTAGCAGAAGATGTAAGGCAAACTGTACCTTCAGCCAGGGTCCAAGGTTGAGTTTTTTTCTTTTTTCTTCTTGTGAAGTCTTCAGATCTGCCAAAAGAGGGGCTTGGCCCTCTTTTAAAGCCAAGTGGACCACAGTGATTGGTTTAGGCTAAGCCTACCTTAATGAACCAATCCTGGGGTCCTGTCATGACCCATGCCCCTGGCCCTCACTGGCAAGTCAGCCTTCCACTTAGGGCCAGGTCAAAGGCCTTAAAACCTCATCCAAGACACTCTTGGAGTCAGTCCTGGCGCCTTTGGCGCCAGGCTCATAACCATCATGAAGACCAACATTAGAATGGGACTATTTACTTGGGACTATTTAACTTAGGGGGGGGGGTTCAATGAACTGAGCTATGCGGTCTAGTCTTTTGGGTGGCAGGCCTGGGACTACTTTGCGTGTGGCAGGCCTGGGACTATTTTACCTGGACTACTTTACCTGAGACTATTTAAACCGCACCCAAACAGCAGAACATGCTTTGCGTTATTCTGCTGTGGGCAGTGCAACGCTCACCGTGTGCAGTAATTTGATGCCAGCTTACCTGAAACCAAGGACCTGCAGAGAGAGAAGGAACACTACGAAACTTACCTGGAACAGTATCCTGTCTTCAGTCCATCGCCGACTTCATTTCCACTCACCTGAAGGTACAAACTCCATCATCCGGCACCGCATGCATCCTGGAATACCATAACCTTGAAAGAGGAGAAGGAAAGACAGTAAGCGTTTACTCACGTTTCCTCCCGAATGAAGAAAGCAACACAATTCTTACCTGGTAGTCTTCTCCTGGTCAGTATCATTGCTGGAACATTACAGCGCTCGATGAGAAACATCGGAACCTGCAAGGAGAGAAAAGACACAGGTTAGCAATATAAAAGGCGAAACAGCGCCACGCATTACTCACCGGACAGCATCGCGCACACAGCGCTTTCGCCTACCGGCCTATGCTCCTCTTCAAACTGCATGACAACACCAAGATACCTTTCCATACCTAAAAGGAAAGCAGCAAGACATTATTATTCGAACTAAGAGGAACATGAGAACTGCATATAAAGACTGTAAAGCAGCAAACCTACGGAGTTGCAGCTGGCCTGAATTCCCACAGGGGGGCTTGCACCATTGAAGTAACTTGGTCGCTGCTCGCCCCCCACATCTACGCACCCCTGACACGAGGAGCAGGACGGAGAATCCACCTTTTACAATATTAAGGTGAGGAGAGGGCCCAAGGGGGAGGAAGGAGTTGAGGCCAAGGGAGGTGGGAAAACATAGACAATCTGGTATTGAATCCAGCTCTCCTATATTGCAGACCCATCTTTAACCAGAGGCCTTACCAAGGGAACGGGAGAGGGTTCGAGAGTGCAAATCATCCAACCAGGGCTGGGTGGCGTCCCCGTGGATACCAGGTGAGCGTAACAGGTCCTTACCAACAATCTCCAGTATGCGTGAGGTCATACCCAGAATGCTTTGCAACAGGAAAGGTAGAGGTGAAAACGGGAGCAAGGTGTGCCCCAGAACTAAAATGGCAGAAAACTTCTCAAAAGAAAACTCTGGCCGCTCTCCCTTTTGACACTAGGTTCCACCCATCTTACTCTTTGTGTTCCAAGACTGTCTTTTTAATTGCCTTCTCTGTGGTCCCTGTTAAAGTGGCAGGCCTTCCTTGAAGCTGCAGCTAGTCCAGACACTCTGGCTCCTTCAAAACACATTTGCGTACCCCAAGCGGGGTGGCCTACTGTAAGCCACAGTCCCAGGCACAATGCAATGTCCTTGATACTGCGGACGGGAGCTGGCTTCAGTTTGACAGTTATATATGAAAGGTTGTTGGGTTTCCGATATCCTTTATCCCCTGGAGCCAGGTCCCATGTGGGCCTATTTGAAGTACCCTCTTGGTATGCTAATCATTGCCATCAGCTGCAGGACCTAACAAAAGAACGGGGAAGATCCATGGAGCCTATTAGTTAATCAGACTGGTCATGGTAGGGGGAAGCTTTTTCCTGCAGATGACCGTGTACTCGTGGCTGTCACATTCCGAATAAATATGACGGGGCGAACTGCCTGTAGTCTGCGTCTGCCCATAGTACACGGGTCTGTTTTTGTTGTGGTATGGGCATAGGAAAATGTGTGTGGATTAGCCCCATCCATTGTCCTAAGGTTGGTCTACATCATTCCATTTCATTATAAATTTCAAAAAGCCCAGGCGAGCGCATGCCCACTATGCAGATGGTCTAATTCCAGACACCCTGCTTTTCATTGCTGTTTCTATTCAGGAAGAAGCTCCTTTCATTTGCAGATTTTTTTTCTGCAAGATGTGGGACAATGGGTGGTGACTTCTTGCTGCATCAGCTACCCTTACTGGTTTCCAATATGGTCTTCATTACATAACATATTCCCTGGAAGCGGTTCATAGGATCTTTATTTTAAAAAGGTTTGTTTCAAAATGTCTAGACTGACAGTAGCAGTCAAGCAGATGCTTAGTTTAAAAAAACTGGTATGCATCATCGTATAACATATGGATGTCAGTCTAGTTTTTCCGCCATGCATAAAGCATTGTAATCGATAACCATAGTTAAGATTCCCATTCCAATGGTGGTTTCTTGCTGATGACTATAACGAGTGTCCATTGCAAATTACACATTTTCATTTGAGCGCTCAAACTACTCTTAAACTTAACCATAAGCAGGGCTTAAATTGATTAAACAATCAGACGGTTCATATCACTCCTGCTTCATATCCCCTTTAGCTCTATATTTGTTTGATGTCCCAGTGAAGGGGATGGAACCTGAACATGTTGCGCAAAATCAATTTTTATTTAAAACAAGAGAATGTATGTGCCTCAGGCACATGACCATCTTTGTGCATGCTCCCCACCTCAAACACTAGTCATTTATTAGTATGGTCAAGGCTTGAGAACTGCATGCCAACTGTCTTTTTCCGCTTTAACTGGTATGGTCAACGCTTGGACAGTGAAATTTCTGAAGAAATTTGTTGTCATGCAGGTGACTACATTTCCATTTTCTCAAGCATCTCATCCAAGAGATATGTTGGATGTGAGTGAATTGGTCAGGAGGGGCTCTGCACCGCTCATCACCAAAGGAGTTGGCCCTGATCTCTACCCAGTAGTCCTGGACTACCGCTGGGAGGGAGTCTCCCATCACTGGTGCTTTTCGTGAGTAGCTATTGTGGGCTGAATGCTGAAGACTCTTAAGCACATTCTGAGTGTACAACCAATCCTCGACAGGATGACTTCAGGGACCTATAAACATGGGGTTTCTATATTTGAGCATACAAAATTGGGTGACGAGTGGCACTGCAACCAGCCAGGTAGGCCAATCGAACGAATTGGGCCTATCGGAAAGAAGACGACTCCCTCACAAAATTGACTGACTGTTGCTTCAACAATGTAATTTCATCCAAAACTGGGCTATGCAAAGAATGTTTAGTCTTGTTTTCATCTCGCTCATATGAAGCCTTACATACTGATTTCTAGGATGCATGACTCCATGAGCATGATTCAAAATCATTGCACATTTGAACGGACTGCCCATGTGTGCAGTGCAAAAAGGAAGTCTAGTGCCCAAAAGGTGTCTGCTTGTCTCTACATAAATTGACCATGTAAGGATAAATATGTACTCCCCGAAGTCTAGTAGGCTGTTGCTAAGCTCACCTTAATAAAAGCTCTTGAGGGAAGCACTCGGCCCAAGTGTAGCCCTTTGAATTGAAACACTGGGCCAAGGTTGCAATTCTGACTAATCTGCAGTGCATGGGCCTATAAGAATTCTGGAAATCTACAGCGCACACATCCATTCCTTTTCTCTTTCCCTCAGAAGCCCACTGTGTCTCGAGCGCTGGTTCTCTCTAGGCTGGATTACTGCAACAGTCTTTCTCAATCTTCCTTCCTCTACTCTCCGACCGCTGCAACTAATCCAGAACAGGACTGCAAGATTTATCCTTGGCCTCAAGCACAGGGACCGTATCTCTCCAGCCCTGAAGTCTCTCCACTGGCTCCTGGTGGCTGCAAGGATAAAGTTCAAGACACACTGCATCGTCCACAAGGCTTTCTGGGGTCGGGCCCACACTAAATCTAGCTCTCGCTTCCAAAATAACGTCGTCCTTGTGCCCTTCGCTCTGCTATCTCCATCTCTGAGGGTCAGAAGGTTCTCCAGGCCGAGAGTGGGGGTAGATCTCTCTCCTCTGTAGGTGCCTCCCTGTGGAATGGCCTCACTGCACCTCTCAAACTTGAGCCAGACCACCTGAAGTTCCAGAAGCAGTTCAAGACTTTCCTTTTCTCCTCTGCTTTCTCTTTCCCTCCCCTGCTGACCAACTGTCTGCAATGCCGACTGGTTGCTTGGCTACCCTCAGTCTCACTGGGTATCGGGCTCCACCACGATCAGTCTCCCCTGCACTGACTCGGGGCCAACTTTACAGTTAGGGGCTGTAACTGTAAACCTCTACAGTCCCCCTGCCCTGCCTCCTGGCACATACCCAGAGCAGTGCTGTCCTGGCTCCACTTCAGAGCATTGCTGCTCTGATTGCACTTCCTCCTGTCCTCTCCCTGGCACTTCTCCTTCCTCCTGCACTTAGCATTGTTGCACTTGCATGAGCTGAATGACACAAGGCCTAGTAAGATTTTGTCCTCCATTTGTCTTTCCTCCCCTGTCTTGTTGCGCCTAGAAACACTTGTGTAAAGGTGTGTTGTAAATGACTTATCAGATCATTCCTCAACCTGCAGAGGAGGCAGGAGAGGAGGATCTCAGCAGGTATCACCATCTTAAACTGATAAGTGCTAAGAACTTGTTTAAATAGATGTCCATTCCTTCCCTCCTGTCCCTTTTTCAGAATAGCAGAAAAGTGAGTAGGAACTCTTTGGCGTTGATCTGAAAGCGTTTGGACATTATAGTCAGATTCAACAAGTTGTTTAGAAAAGGAGGCCGGAGAAAGAAGGGGCTTGCGGCCACCTTGAACCACTGAGCTGGTACAGCACTGTTAGGAAAAGATTTTTGTTGCTTTCCCACTATAGACCTCTATCAAATCCCCCCGCATACGTTCGCCCCCCCCCCCCCCTCAACTATTTGCTTTTTGTATCCTGACTTGACTTTTTTGAAGGAAAGTGAAGTTGTTTTACTTTATTTGCTTTGCTTATCTATTTTGGGGGGCACTGATCAGTCCCTATGAATAGCGGTGCATGGGGGGGGGGGTTCCCATTATGACATCCCTTATTTTTAAGCTGGAAACAGCACCTTTGTGAGGTGTGGCAGGGGTACTTGTTATCCCTTTTTCGAGGGGATTGGGTCCTCCGACGTATTCCATATCTATGACAGGTAATGTGCTGTGCTGTTTCGGAAAATCTTTGGCTCCTGCGTCGATGCGCCGTCCCCAATGACCTCCTCTGACGGCCGACGTCACTCGATGTGATAAGTAGGACGTATGACGCCCGTAGCCTCAGTTCTGTTTTTTCCGCGAACGTGTTCGCTTCGGGAATCTTGGTACGCCTCGACTCTTTGGAGTTAGCTGTTTTCTTCTCGGTTCGTTGAACCTGTTCGGTTTTTGTGAAAACCTGTTCGTGAAGATGTCTACTTTGTCTTCAACCCCGCGTCCGGGCTTCAAGAAATGCGGGGACTGTGGGTCCAAGATGTCGGTCACGGACTCGCACGACGCCTGCCTCTGGTGCCTCGGGGAGGCCCACGATACGGACGACTGTGTCGACTGCCAGTCGCTCACGGCCAAGGCCTTGTGGGAGCGCAAGAAGCTGTTGGTAGGTCGGGTGTCTAAGCCCCGGAAGTCGAGGACTACGTGGCTTTCGACAGATGACTCGAGAGGCGATCTCCACGTCATCGTCGGAAGTCCAGTGGGTCTCCTTCCAGGAGTAGGTCTCGCCACTCCTCCGCCTCTTCGAGGCATTCCCGGAAGCGCCGGCATCGGTCGCCTTCCCAGTCCTCTTCGAGGACTCCACCTGTCGGCGGGTGGCTTATCCCACCATGCAAGCAACACCGGAGGAATGGGCTTCCTTCGGGAAGCAGATGTTACCGATTCTTGAATCGCAGGGCACCGGTCCGTCCGCGCCTCCAAGTGGGGTCGGTCGGCACCGGTCGAGAGACACCGCTCGTACGCCTTTGGGCTCGGGTAGTCGGCATGGCTCGCGGGAAAGGTCCCGCTCAGACAAGGGTAGCCGTTCTAGCCTGCCCGTTCCCGGTCCTCGACACGCTCGAGACCGCGTGATCCTGTGCCGTCTTCGAGGAAGACGTTGACGCCTGTGGCACCGAGATCGTCGATTTCTCTTGAGGCTCTGCCTCAGAGGGGGTCGTCGGCGCCTAGGTCGTCGAGAGACACGCTCGGAGCTCCGGCTTCGAGGCCTGTGTCGACGCCATCGATGCTGGCGGCGCTGCAGCTGACGTCGACGTCGATTCTCTCGGCGCCCTCGATGCCTTTCGAGGCGGTGGTGTCGGAGGGGCCCCGTGGCATGGGGTTAGCCCCTAGAAAGGCTTTGGCTAAGGTTGGGCATAGTTTTGGTCCCCAGGTGTCTTCCTCTCACCGCCTGGAGTACATTTCAGAGGGTGATTAAGGCTCTGATGAAGGCTTGCTCCCGGTTACGGTACCAGATGAGCTTATCTCGGGCCATAGTCTGTTTGATGACCTGAGGCAGTCACTGCATGATGCCAGTGGACTGGACACCTCTCCGGAGGTGCAGTTTTGTAGGCCGGAGCCTGGCACTCATGCCGATTCTTCATACCGCAGCCTTATGTCTCGGGTCACCGAGTACTTGGGTTTGTCGGCTCCCCCAGGGGAGTTCGTTCAGGATGATCTCACGGACATCCTTGATCTTTGTCCCCCCACTGTCACGGTATTGCTGTTTCATATGGCTCTGCAGAGAAGGGCGGCGGCGGCTTGGACTGCTCCAGAGAGTCTCCCGGCAGTGGGCAAGTCTTTGTCGTGAAAATACCATCCAGCCAGTAGCGACCCCTGCTACTTGTCCAGGCACCCCACTCTGGAGAGTTTGGTGGTGCAGGCGTCTATGGCCCCGGCAAAGTAGGTGTCGTATCCTACCATCCCTCCGGATAGGGACGACAAATGTTTTGATGGCTGGGCGAAGAAAGTGTTTTCTTCAGGGGGTATGGCGCTTCAGTCGGCCAACTCCATATGTGCCTTGTCTCGTTTCACACACTCTGTGGAACTGTGTTGCATTAGCGGCTGAACATATTCCCGAAAGGGACGAACGGGATGGTTTCCTTGCTATGGTTCAGGATGGCAAGGATGCCATGTGTGAGACCGTTCAGTCGGGTTTGGACATGGCAGATTGTGTCAGCCGGTCAATGGCGGCGAGCACCGTAATACGCAGGTTTGCGTGGTTGCGGAAGTCTGGGTTCGCTCCTGATGTGCAGTCCCGGCTCCTCAACATGCCCTTTGACGGTGAACATCTTTTTGGCAGCAAGGCTGACGAGAGCCTTGAGAGGTTGCAGACCCCCAAAGCTGCAGCGAAGTCGCTGGCCGCTGCAGTTCGACAACCTCTGCCTTTTCATCCTAGGGGACAACAATGGAGGGGAGGTTCCTTTCGCTATTTCTCTTCCTTCAGTAAAGCAAGAGGAGCTAGCAGTTAAAGAGGCCACCGTAAGAGTGCCAGAGGTGGAGAACGGGGTACTCGAGGTGCCAAGGCTGCTTGGGCAGTTGCCTCTTTGCCCTCAGGCAACGCCGCAGCCGCTACCACTCAGTCATGATGCCAGGTCCCATGGTTCGCCAGTTGGGGGAAGGCTGGCGCAGCATCTTGTAGAGTGGCGTGCCATTACTTCAGATGTGTGGGTTCTGGGGATCATAACCCACGGCTACTGTCTTCCTTTTTGGCAGAGGCCTCACGACAATCCACCTGGGAACCTCTTTGAAGAGTCCGGATCCGCTCCTTGCGCAGGAAATTCAAGCCCTGCTGGAGAAAGGCGCAATAGAACTGGTGCCTGTAGCGGAGAGGAACAAGGGATGGTATTCCCCTTATTTTTTATTTCAAAGAAAGATTGGGGATTGAGACCCATCATGGACTTGCGTGGTTTAAACAAACTCCTCAGGAAGGACAAGTTCAAGATGGTTTCCCCTCTCAAGCCCCACACCCATGCGGCAGTGTTTTCTTCCCCAGGTGAGGGCTCTTCACATTCAGCAGATGGTGCACAGGTTTCAACTTGCCCAGAATCTCCCAGCGTCCGAGTTCTTGAGACTGCTCGGCCTCATGGCATCCTGCATTCTTCTGGTGCCAGAGGCTCGTCTGCATATGAGATCTTTGCAATGGGCATTCAAGCTCCAGTGATCTCAGTCCTCCGGCACGCTGTCGGAACCTGTTCAGGTGCCGCCCTCGGTCGCCCAGGACCTTCTGTGGTGGGCCGTCGATGGCAATCTGATGAAGGGGGCCCCATTTTGGCTGCCCTGGCCGGATGTGACGATCGTGATGGACGCATCCCTCACGGGATGGGGAGCTCATGCCAACGAGTTGACGGTCAGCGGTCGTTAGTCTCCGTCGGAGTCCAGACTCCATATCAGTCTGTTGGAGCTGAGGGCCGTCAGGCTTTCCCTGAAGGCTTTTCTGCCGACTGTGCGAGGAAAGTGTCCTGATTCTAACGGACAACACCGTGGCCATGCGCTACCTCAACAAAAAGGGAGGGCAGGGTAACATCCTCTGTGCAGGGAGGCGATGCAGCTCGAGTTCTGGGCCATCCAGCAGGAAGTTTCGATCTCGGCCGTTCATCTGGCTGGAGATGACCACGAGACGGCGGACGCTCTGAGCAGGTAGAGCACGAGCTCTCACGAGTGGGAGCTGGCTCAGGAGATTCTCCTGGAGATCTTTGCCCTTTGGGGGACCCCTCAAGTGGATCTCTTCGCTCCAGTGTCAACCGGAAGTGCGAAAGGTTCTGCTCGTGGGAATTTCCTCCAAGGAGCCTTGGGAGACGCGTTCGTGGTGGAGTGGTCAATCCCCCAGCTGTACGCGTTTCCTCCAGTCCCCATCATCCCGCAAGTACTGCGGAGGTTCGGTTCCCGGATGATCCTCATGGCTCTGGCGTGGGCCCGGAGGACGTGGTACCCGGACCTTCTCGACTTGGCCATCTGCCCTCCACGTTGTCTTCCCTACCGAGACGATCTGCTCTCACGAGAGGGGGGTCAGGTTCTCCATCCAGAGGTCAGATCCCTCAACCTTCACGCTTGGCTTCTGAAAGGTTGAGGTATAAGGATTGGGACCTCCCTGAAGACGTGATGGTGGTGTTGCTCTCAGCCAGGCGGCCAGCAACAAAGTCTCTGTACCGTTGCCGTTGGAGAAAGTTCTGCGACTGGTGCAGAGTTAAGAATGTGGATCCTTTTGAATGTGACATTCCCATGGTTCTGTCTTTTTTGCTTTCCTTGGCCCACAGGGGCTTGCAAGTGGGGACCATTAAAGATTACCTGGCGGCGCTGTCTATATTTAAGCGCTCGTCTGAAGAATGTTCCTATTTTAAAATTCCTTTAATTTCTCAGTTTTTGAAAGGGCTCACTAATGTGTTCCCTCCGTCACCTTTTCTGGTGCCCGGTTGGGATTTGAACCTTGTTCTTATGGGTGCTCCGTTTGAGCCTTTGCATTCTTGCCCTTTGAGACTGTTAACTCTGAAAACTGTTTTTGGTTGCGGTTACTTCCGCTCGCAGAGTGAGTGAGTTACAGGCACTTTCAGTTAAGCCACCCTTCACTGTGTTTCATTAGGACAGGGTTGTCCTTAGAGTTCGTCCTTCTTTTCTTCCGAAGGTGGTTCGGAATTTCATTTGAGCCAGAAGGTTGTTCTTCCGGCGTTCTATCCTCCTCCTCATCCTGGTAATGAAGAGGAGAGGCTCCATAGGCTTGATCCTAGGAGAGCGTTGAGCTTTTATATTTCGCGCATGTCCCGGGTCAGAGTGGACGATCAACTTTTCATTGGTTACGCTGGAAAACGTTTGGGACAAGCTGTGACGAAACAGACTTTGTGTGGGGCCCATTCTACCAGGGGAGTGGCTGTGTCTACTGCCCTGCAGAGGGGTGTTCCTAATCTGTGATGCAGCCACCTGGGCTTCCGTACATACTTTTGTACGTCACTACTCCCTCGATTCCATCCGAGGGCAGTATCTAGCCTTTGGCAAGGCAGTCCTTTATTCCGCAATTTGATTGGGCATGCTAAATTTGTGTTCTAAATTCTTTTCCCACCTCCTTGCTTGGTACTGCTTTGGGAGTCTGTCATAGATATGGAATACGTCGGAGGACCCAATCCCCTCGAAGAACAAGTTACTTTCTTACCTGGTAACGTTCTTTCGATGGGATGGTCCGACAACGTATTCCATATCGCTCCTTCCCTACCTTCCCCGCTGCAGAATTTCTTTTGCGATTGCAGCTTGTGTTCCGCAAGGCCTTGTGTGTCTGACTGGCAGAAAACTGGTGGCACACGTTCTGGGGGAAAAAACTACAACTGAGGCTACAGGCGTCATGCGTCCTACTTATCACATCGGGTGATGTCTGCCGTCGGAGGTTCTCGGAGACGGCGCATCGACGTCGTCGACGCAGACGCCGAAGATTTTCCGAAGCAGCACAGGTGTGGACATTACCTGTAATAGATCTGGAATACGTCGTCAGACCATCCCATCGCAAGAACGTTACCAGGTAAGAAAGTAACTTGTTGTTCTTATGTTGTTTGTAACTTTGTTTCTTGCATGATGTGCTCAAGACAGTCTAGAGGCAGCTGATAGTTTTCTACTGTGGTTTCTAATTTCGTGTTTATTTTGCAATTTTGAGTAGCATACAATCTAAAATAGCCGTCACCCTACAGCCTAAACTGTTCGGCTCTTTCCTGTGCCTCTGACACACCAGTTGTTCTAAGTTTTGGTTTAGGACTCTGAGACCAGAACCATCTCCCTGCAGTTATTCCTCTCCAGAGCAAAGGAGGGGGTTGGGGAGGTGCGGGCGTGGCCTTGCAGTTCCACCTTCTTTTCCTCTGCCATGAGGTTTTTTTCCACCCCCTAAGAGTGATCATCTTTGCTGCTGCCCACCTTCATATCCTGGTGGTCTCCTGACGCAGTGGGACTAGTGGTGGTCTTATCAAGGAGGGACCTTCTCAGAACTAACTTTGAATTCTAGCTGAGTCTGACTTACCGGTTTTCAATTTACTGTCTTTCGCTTTTCACTTGTCTTGCTAATCGGCACTATACTAGACTGTCTTAAGAGCAAAGTGTTGGGGCTGTTTATCAAGAAACCCCATTGTTGAATGTATATGTGTGTTTAGTGTGGCTTTAGCGATTAGTATTTACATTTTGGATGCTTAGATTCATATGCTGTGCAATTAGTCCGACATCTAGTAGTAATCCTGGAGTATTGCATCTCACTTTCGAAGATCAAAAGAGGACGTCGACATGGGCGTGACTGTAACACTATCCCTAAAGTGATGTGCAGTGTACCCAAAATCCCTTGCGCGTCGAGGTCCCTCAGATTGTTTTTTTCCGTCCGCCTAGTTGGCCTCCTTATGAAGAGCTCGCAAGAGTTAATATTGCTTACTTTGTCCCACGACCTATGGTCGTCTAGTCTCCCGACTAATCTCTTTGATGACTTCCTCGTGGGTTTCCTGCCGCCAAAGACCTCCACAACTGCTCGCGACTGTCGACCGCGTGGCCCTCTGTTCTCTGGCCAGGCACTTACAGTAGGGAGAGTGGGGCCCCGGGTTTCTTTTTTAAGAATGTATTTCCTTTTCCCTTCTCTATTTGGTCTGGCTGCCGTCACCCTCTGCTATGGAAAGGAATCCCTTTAAATTTTGCCTATCGTGCTACGGCAAGTTTATGTGGAAAGACACCCATCGCAATCTGTCTCTACCTCGAGACCATGACGAGCGCTCGTGCAAATCTGCAAACTCTTTTGACCGAGAACATTGAAGGACAGGCGGACTAAACAGTGGGCGGCCTACGCTATGCAGGCCGAAAGCCATTCCCCCGTTGACGCCGTTTCTTTGAACGACGTGGAATCAATCAGCAGCCATGCCTCAGAATTTAAAGACATCGACCTGTCGGCGGAACCTTCAGGCTCCCAGATGCCCGTCCCCGACACAGGCCACAGGCTCTGTTATGGGGGGAGTTCACCCCCCAGTGAAAAGGGGACACAGGCAGCACAAATACCTAAATACACTACCCCTAAGGCCTCCTCGACGGAGACGTCAAAGAAGCACGCAACGCCAACAGGTTCGGCGCCATCCACGCAACTGTCTTCGCGGCATGTGACTGGGCATTCCTCTGGAAAAGGCGTTCACCCAAAAAAAAATACAGTTGGCGACGCACCGTCCAAGGGCACGCAAGCACCGAAGGCTTCGGCGGACTTGTCGACCACAACGGCGCCAACAGGCTCGTCGAGACCTGTCATTCAGCCGCTGAAAATATTTGAAAGCCTTGCAGCTATTATTTTGGCAGCTACAGAACACAAAGGCACTCCCTCTCATCGAGAGGAGTATTCTAAAGCCCCCCCAGCCTTTTTCAAAGGCCTTATTAGGAAAAGCTCCCCCTTCTGGGCAATCCTTTCCACCTCAGACCCTTCTGCATCTTCCCTAGGGAGAGATTTGTGAAATATGTGGACAAAATGGCCCAATTTATTGACTTTTCAGACAAATATCACTCCCTGCTGGCAGTCGTGGCTGAGGGCAGATAGTTTACCCACAACATATTAACCAATACTCTGGTCTCTGCTGAGACTGCTGGATGCACTCTAGCCCAGGGGACTTTATTCAAGAGACAAGCCTGGTTGAAGAACTCCGGCTTTAAACCAGAAACGCAGGCCTCTTATTAATGAACCAGTAGAGGACTCCAACCTTATTGGGAAAGCTGTCGACGACGCCCTAGAGACTGCCAAAAAGGAGCACGAAATGGAAATGCCGAAATCACTCAGCCAGATCACGGCCAAGCCCTTCCACCAGTATCGAGGCTCTAACTCCCGCTGTTTCTTTAATGGACAATCCTTTTCCCGGTCTCCCCATGGACAATATGGCTCAAGAAGTACACCATGGTCCTCTGGTCAAGGCTCTTCCGGTAACAGCCAGTATTAGCAGGGAGGTCCATGTAGAGGCAGGAACTCTACTCCTAGAGGCTCCCTGGCCTCCACCTCAGTGACTTGCCAATTCAGGTCCCCTGCCACCCCTCCCCAGTCAGGGGTTGCTTGTCATTCATTCACCCTTGGGAGGAGAATCGCATCAGACCAGTGGTTGTTTAAGACCCGCGGCTACTGCATAGTTTCACCGACCACCTCAATACCACCTACCGAAAAGCAGACACCTGTTGCCTGAACACTTGTGCTTCCTGCTGGAGTAGGTTCAAGTACTTCTGGAAAAGGGCACCATAGAAGTCCCCATTCACCAGGTAAACAAGGGTATTTATTCAGTGTACTACCTTGTACCCAAAAAGGATCTCACCATGCGCCCTGTGTCTTTCCGTCCAATGAGAGGGTTCAAAACAAGCTGTTCCAGATCTCTCACAAGGTGCAAAGCCATGCGACTGTTGGGGATGATGGCCTCCTGCATCTACCTAGTTCCAAATGCTTGCCTGCGCATGCATCCCATGCAAGAGTGGCTCTCGAGCCAATGGTGTCAGGCCAGCGGCCAATGGGATGATCTAGTGGTTGTCTCGCCAGTTCTCGTTCAGTCTCTGCAGTGGTGGTCAAGAGAAAACCTTCTGCAGGGGAAAACCTTCACTACCCCCGCAGTAGAAGCCACTCTCACCACTGATGCATCTGACGGGTTGGGGGGTGAAGGTGGGGGAGCCCTCACCTCCTTCATCAGACCGCACACAGCGTGTGGTCCCCAGCTGTAGCATACAATCACATAAACTTGTTGGAACTGCTAGCATTGTTCAAAGCCCTGAAGCCCTTCAAAACACACCTTTAGGGGAAGACCGTTCTAGTTCTCATGGACAGTACTATGGCCATGTATTACTTGAACAAGGGGGCTCTCAATCTCTAGGTCTGTCCAAACTGTCCCAGAACATATGGAAGTGGGCTCTCAAACGCAAAATGTTCCTCATGTCACATGTTCCAGGGGAACTCAATCTTCTGGTGGAGACTTCCCTCTACCCTAGAGCATGAGTGGCGTCTAGAAGAGGACATTGTGGGCCTCATTCCGAGTGCGGCGGTATGGGGTTAACAGCGCCTGTAAGGATGCTAGTGCCGTTAACCCCTTACCGCCGCATTCCGAGGTCCTTTAGCGGGTCCCACTAAGGGCGGCTGGTAAAACCAGCTGCCCCTTACCGGGAGCCACTAAAGTACCAGGGAGCTTATAACGGGCCCGTTATTAGCTCCCTGCCTATTCCCATTGAGCCCTATGGGGGCTGGAATGGGGATGGGTATTTTTAATGAGGAATTACCGGGTCCTCCAAGGTTGGAATGACCCGGTAATTCCTCATTCATGGAACCCAGACCAGATTTTGGAGGCAGCCATGGCGCTAATAGCACCATGGCTACCTCCAAACTCGTAATGAGGCCCATTGTCTTCACAGACTGGGGCTTCCCAGAGGTTGGTTTGTTTGCCATTCTGGAGAATGCCCAATGCCCAGATTACACCTCAAGGTACCCCCGGAACTGCTCCAAGAGGAACGGTCTCTGGATAACATGGTCAGGGAAATTTGTCTACACTTTCCCCTAATTCCCCTGCTCAAAAGAATGGTGCGCAAGATCCACCAAGAGCCAGTTGGGATGATTCTGGTGTCCCCGCCAGCCTAGGTTCTCCCATCTCATGGCAATGTCGTATCCACTCCCAGGAAGCTGCCGTGTCCATACAACATGCTGTCTCAAGACCAGGGGGAAACACTACATCATGCCCTAAAACGCTCAATTTAGCAGCCTGGCTCCTGAGGTCATAGGGTTCAGGCACCTCAACTCCCTCAAAGATGTATGGACATACTCTGAGAATGCCTAACATCAGGCATTGCTACTCCAGCAAATGGAAGCTCTTTGTCATCTGGTGTAATGGCAAGGGCATCAATCCTGTTGAATGCAGACCTAAACATATTGTCCGGTACCTAACTCACCTGTTATATTCAGGTCTGGCTTTCAATTCTCTAAAAGTTTACTTGGCGTACACCACATCCCAAAGCAAGATTTTGTGGTGGAAAATGCCAGTAATTTAAGCATTTATGGAAGGGATAAAGAGGCTTCATCCCCCCCTATTTCCAACTCAGTTTGCGGGTGGGACCTGAATGTTCTTACCAGACAAATGGGGCCTCCCTTTGAACCGATGCACAAGGCTAGCCTTAAAGGACTCGCCTACAAGACCGCCTTCCTAGTGGCGATTACCTCTATAAGGAGAGTTGGTGAACTGCAGGCCCTTTCAGTTTGGACCCATTTGTCACGATTCACACAGAAAAGGTGGTTTTATGCACACACCCATGCTTTGCGCCTTTATTTATCTCAAAGTTCCATGTAAAACAATCCATAGAAGTACCCACCTTTTTCCAGAACCCCACTAACAGGGCGGAAAGAAGCCTCCAAACACTCGATGTGAGGAGAGCCGTTTTCTGCCATCTGGACAAAACCAAGCTACTAAGGAAAAGAAACCAGTTTTTCGTTTCAGTGGCAGCTGGCAGAGAAGGGGACCCTGTCTCTAAATCAGCTATCTCAAAGTGGATCGTAAACTGCATCACAACTGTTTCTCTCTTGGCAAGAGAGATCTACCCTTCACGCCTAGAGCACACTACTCTGGGCACAGGGGCTACCATGTTCCTCTTGCATCATTTGCAAAGCAGCAACCTGGAGTTCTGTACACACCTTTACACACTCTAGGTCTGATTCTCCGGTGGGACAAGCAGTGCTAAGACATCTTTGCTACTGTTCCTTCACACATCCCACCACCATTTCTGGGTACTGCTCTATGCACAGCATGTGATTCTAAGAAGATTCAATAGCATCAGAAGACTGTCCGATAGCACAGCGAGTAGAGCGCTCGCTTTGACATCTCTGCAGAGCCTGCTGATGCAAGTTCGAATCCCGGCAGGGCCAAACTCAGCCTTTCATCCTTCTGAGGTCGATAAATGAGCACCACACACCGTGGGTCATAAGCAGTGTTCAGATGCCTGAGGGTTAGTAGCACTATATAAATGCCAAATGATTATTTATGCATTACTCACCGTGATAGCATTTCTGATGATTGTATCTGCATAGATTCACATGTGCCCACCATTCCTCCCCTCGTGGAGTAGAAGGAACATAGATCTCTTACACCTTCTGTTCTGTACTTGCTCACGCTGACTATAAGGCTCCCTCACGGCAGAAAAAATACAACCAGAGGGACTTTGGGTACACTGCATGTCACATTAGGGATATTGTTGGTCACGCCCATGTGCCCTTTCAATCTTTGAAAGAAAGATGCATTACTCTGCAATTACCACTAGATGTTGAACTATATGCACAGCATGTGAATCTAAGCAGGTGCACTCATATAGCCTTTTAAAAAGCATTGTTCTTGAACAGAAACAAAACCTACCCGCATAGCAAATGGCAAGGTCAGATGTTGGCTGCTTCTGATCTGGCATTGTATCCCGGAATGTCAAGCAAAGAAATTCTGGGCACCCCATCCTTGAAACAGACGAGAATCATTTAGTGCGGGATCCTTGAGAGGTTGGATTCCTAAGGCAATAGTTTCCCCAAATCTGATAATCCTACAACAACCAATATGAGCATTCTGGGCACTATGTCCCTGAGACGGACAGATAATTAGCAGATAATTAGCAGGATATTGAACTCCTGAGGAAGGGCTATCCCTGGGTTCTAGTATGTTCCCTATACCATAAGATCATAAACATCGAGGTGAAATACATTGAGTTGACAGACAAGCCCAGGTCAGAGATTGACAGCCCACCCTCAAAATATTAAATACATTAAAACTTGGTTTTGTGGTTATGTGCGTTCTGTTGGTGTACAACCGCTCATACATGTAGCAACACAATCCACTGCTCATTTCCTAATAAAAAAACGTTTTGGCATAATTTCTCAGTTGGGTGTGGACGGGGAGCGGGCTAGGGTCGGTAGGTGGGAGGTGGAAATACACCAACTATGGGTTTTTGTAGTGGGCACATCAGGTAGGGAGCCTGTGTTGGAAGTGTTTGTGTTAGACAAGGTCAGGGGTTTGGGTTGTGCCGGGAGGAAGGGAGACCAGCAATGGAGATGGTTTGCAGAGAGGGGTGAAGGGCAAAGCCCCGGTCGATCTCGAAGACAGCCGAGGGGGAGCGAGGCAGTGACCCTCCCCCCAAGGTGAAGGCCTCATTTCACCCGGCAAAGGCCTATATCGAGGGAGTTGTGGCGGCCCTGGTGAAGCCTGTGGAGGCTACACCAGTGGAGGCGACCTCGGGGCCCAGAGTTTCCCTGCCACCACGGAGGGAATCCTCTTTTCAGCCCAGGCTCATAGACTTTACTTACCTTATGCAGACCATGCTGCAAATGAGTCCAAGCCAACGTGAGGCCTGAATGGGACTATTTTATTACAGGGACTATTTTTCACTCGGGTGTGGTTCTGGGGAACTTCTTACCTGGGACTACTTTGCAGGCTATTTAAACCACGCCTGAACAGCAGCCCATGCTTTGCGTTATTCTGCATCCAGCAGCGTGACGCTCACTGTGTCTGCAAGTCAGCATCCAGTCTTCTGCCACGCCCGCCTTGAATCCAGAGCTCCTAGGCAAAAGGCAAAGAAAGGAGAAGGTTAGATCACAGACATTATTTGATTCCTTACCTGATTCCGGACCCAGCGCATCTCCGAGCCTGGAAAGGACATTATTTCAGCACACTTCGCCAGCAGCAGCGCCACATTATACTCACCAGTCCACTGCATCTTTTGACTCGGCGCTGCCTCCATCATTTTCTTCGTCGAAACCCAGCGCCTGGGGGGAAAACAAAAGGAATAACAAGGTGAGCCGAGAAAACCAACAAGGACCATCTCTTTGCCACCATAGGCTTACCTGCTTTACCACCAGAGGTGGTATTCTTTAATTCGCTGCATCTGCCTATGCCGCACCTATAAAGGGAGAGACAACAGCAAGTTAAACTCATGCAACTTTTACTGGACAGTGTTTGGTAATAGACTCCAGGCAAAATTCTTTTGGACCCAGCTGCAACCTAACAAGGGAATGGAACAAGAGTGAACATCGGACATATTGAGCTCTTTGAGCTTTATAGACACTGGAGTCAATATTCCTCGAACTCCTCCTGTACCTTCAACCCAGTGTAGTAACTGGTATCTACGCGCCCCTGCATGCCATGCAGGATGGGGAGCTCATCATTTAAAAACATAAGGTGAGGTTACCAAAAGGGAATATCGGAGGTGATTAGTGGGGAGAACGAGAACTGTTGGGGGCCATCACTAAAGTCCACGGGTGGCTAAATCTCTTTCTCCACTTGCAGGAGAATACTTCTACGAGTCCAGCAGACAAGATTAGGCAGGCCAGTCCAGACTGTCATCTCTTCACTACGCATCACGCTGGTGGAGACCGCAGCTGTCCGGGTCCGATCGACGCCCCTGTGGGAACCAGGTGAGCGTAACAGGTGGCCATTACGGACACGGATACAGCCTCTGAGGAGCTGGTTGAAGTTGTGAAAGGTCTCAAGAGGTTCGAGGAGGTCCGATCCCACGGGAGGAACCCCGAGGAGGCGGACGAAGAGAACTACAGTGGCAGCGGGGAGGCTTCCGTAGAGGAGCAACCATCGCGCCCGTCGCAACCAGTGACCGAGCCTCAGAACCATTTTGATGGCAATCCAAACCTTATGCACAGAGATGAGGACAAGATTGCCCCTCACCCCAATGGATGATCTGGCAGAACCGGGCCCGTCGGGAAGCCCTCCAAACAAGCGGAGGGGAGTTCATCCACCCGCCTTTACAGCCGTCGTGGCCTGCTCAACCTTCATCTCCTTCCCCTGATCCTAGGGATGACAGGGGAACGGATACGGCCACGACGAGACAGATGATGATGGGATGGGCCTTCCATCACCACCCCTTCGGGCCTCCCCGCCCGACGAAATTGGCTCCTTCCACGCCATGATTGCCAGGGCATCCAAGCTTTTTCAGCTCTGCCCTGAGGAACAGAAGGAAGGTTTCCTCTATCAGCAGCGCGAGGCCAAGAGGAAGACGGTCCTTGCGGTACCATTGATTGACGATCTCTGGGAGGAGTGACTTGCTCTCCTGAAGAACCAGTCTACGAGAAGTACTGGGTCCCCGATTCCGCCCCTTTGTGCCTTAGGGCACAGCCGACCCCGGATTCGGTCGTCTTGGCGGCGGCCAAGAAGAAGGCGCCGGGGGTTATCATCCTCAACTTCGACCTCCCCACCTGACGGCGAGGGAAAGAAGCTGGACGCCATGGGTCGACGAGTAGTCATCTCGTCTGCGGCGACGACTATTAAGGCGGCCAACACCCTAGCGATTGTGGCCCACTACGACAGGGAGTTGTGGTACAAGATCGCTCCCCTGCTGGACTTCCTACCGGACAACAAGCGGTCTGAAGCCCTGGAGATCCTAGAGGAAGGTGAGGTGGCGTCGGACCACGCCGGAACATTGGCCACGGATATCACTGACACTGGAGTGTTGGACATGCCCTTCAACGAGAACAACCTGTTTGGAAAAAAAGTGGATGAGTCACTTCAGGCCATCACGGCCGACACGGAGACGGCTCGGGCCTTGGGAGTGTTGCAGCAACAATAGCCGCCCTTTCGGAACGCCGGAGGCAGACGGGGTGCCTCGAAGGGATCCGGCGGCAGCTCCTCGACGTACCGCCAAGTGGCCCGCTCCTCGTCGCAGGAGGCCTACAGAGGACGCAGCAAGTCAGGAGGATCTCATCGTCGTCGCCAAGGAGGCCAAGGCAGCAAGGCCACCTCCAAGCAGGACTGAACCGCCGTAGCGTCGGGCCCCCACCGGAACACCCCTGTGGGAGGCCGGCTGGCGAAGTTCATCAGCGTGTGGGAGTCCATTTCCACTGACCATTGGCTGCTGGATGCCCTGGCCCACGGGCATACTCTCGAATTTCAAAGAAAGTGCCCCCGTATTCCTCCCGTGGCCAGGAAGGAAAATCGCATCCCTCGACTGCCGTTTGAAGTAAGGGCGATGCTCAAGGAGGGACAGCTGGAGGAGGGCGACTTCCCATCGTCGCTGGACTTGGAGGGTGCTTACTTCCATATCCCCATTCTAAAAGGACACCAACATTTTTTCAGATTTGTATTCCAAGGGCGGCACTACCAATTCAAGGCCCTGCCATTCGGGCTGAAGTCGGCACCCAGAGTGTTTACCAAGTGCCTCGCACCAGTGGCGGCGCGGCTGCGCCTGCGGGGATCCACGTCTACCCCTATCTGGACGATAGGAACTCGCCGTCGAACACACAGCAGAGACCGTCCAACTTCTCACGGATCTGAGCTTCTCCATCAACTACTCGTAATCCCACCTGGTCCTGTCGCAGATAGCACTGTTTCTGGGAGCCAAGCTCGATACAGTGGCACGATTGGCCTCGCCGTCGGAGGAGAGGACGAAAGCCATCTTGGGCAAGGTGCAGCGCCTGTTGGTCACGGGCGTGGCCAGGGTGAGATCCATCAAGTCCCTGCTCGGAATGATGTCCTCATGCATCTACCTGGTGCGCCTGTGCAGGCTACGGATGCATCCTCTACAAGAGTTCCTCGATGCCCGTTGGTTACAAGCGACGGGCAGCTTCGAAGACCGGATCCCGCTCAACGTGGTTTTCCGCCAAGCGATTCGATGGTGGGGCACCCGCGCGCATCTCGCGGCGGGGAAGGACTTTCAGACCCCAGTACATCAGGAGATGGTGACGACGGACGCCTCCCTGGAGGGATGGGGAGCGCACACCGGAGATCTGCACGCGAGAGGCCTTTGGCTCCCGGAGGAGAGGTCACTCCACATCAACATCCTGGAACTCCAAGCAGTGTTCTGGGCCCTCAGGTTGTTTCTCCCGTCCCTCAAGGGCAAGGTGGTGAGGATCTTCACCGACAACACCACCACGATGTTCTACATCCAGAAGCAGGGAGGCACCAGATCCCCAGCCCTGTCCAAGGAGGCCCAGGATCTGTGGCACTGGGCTGTTGACCAGGGAATGTTTCTGGTGCCCTTAGCAGGAACAAAGAGTCATCGCCATCTCACTCAGCAGGGAGCTGCGCTCGTGCCACGAGTGGGAGCTGCGTCAGGATCAAGTGGATCGACTTTTCCAACGATGGGGCAAACCCCCAGATCGACCTGTTTGCGACGGCGACGAACTCTAGTGCCAGAGGTTCGCCAGCAGGTTTCCCCAGCCAAGGAGCATGGGCGATGCTTTCTTGTTCCCCTGGGATGGCCTGTTCCTGTATGCGTTCCCTCCGTTGCTGCTCCCGACTCATCAACCAACTCAAGAGGTCCAGGTGCAGGATGATCGTCGCACTGGCGTGGCCGAGACAGATCTGGTTCCCGGACCTTCTGGACTTGTCAGCGTCCGCCGCCTGGCAGACTGTCTACAGACGCAGATCTTCTCTCCAGAGAAGGAGGCGCCATCCTCCATCACGACCCGGAGTCGCTGAACTTGCAGGGCTGGCTCCTGGAGCACTAGAGTTTGGAGGATACGATATCCCGGCGGACTGCAAGGAGGTGCTTGCAAAGGCCAGGGCGTCCTCAACTCTAAAGTGCTACGGACACAAGTGGAAGAGGTTCTCTGTCTGGTGCCGTGCACAGAAGAAAGTCATCTTTCATACGCAGCCTCTGGTATTACGGCCCCTCAAGTGCTGCCGTAGCTGCTGTTGCTGTCCAAGGCAGGGCTAGCTCACGCTTCCATCAAGATCCATCTTGCAGCGATTTTACTTTGCACCAGAACTACGGTCATCCCTGTGGTCCCATCGCCTGGTGAAGGACTTTATGAAGGGACTGTTCCGATCGTTCCCGCTGGTGAAGGCTCCGGCCCCGGCATGGGAGCTCAATGTGGTGCTGACCAGGCTCATGGGGCCGCAATTTGTGCCTCTGCATTCGGTACCGTTGACATTTCTGTCGTGGAAAACAGCGTTCCTTGTGGCCATCACCTCCGCACGACGAGTGGGAGAGATTCAGGCCCTATCCTGCAAGCCTCCATTCTTGACTTTCGACGAGATGAGGGTGGTGCTAAGGACGCACCCCTCCTTCATGCCCAAGGTGCCGTCGGACTTCCACCTCAACGAGCCCTTGGTGTTGGCAGTTTTCTTCCCGTCGCCTTTGTCGCCGGCCGAGAGGACTTTGCACTCGCTGGACGTAGCAAGAGCGCTGAAGTTCTACGTGGACCGCACAAAGAGTTTTCGGAAGACATCACAGCTTTTTGTGAACTTTGGACCTGTGAATCAAGGGAAGGCCATCTCGAAGGCTTCCATTTCCAGATGGGTCTCCGGCTGCATCATGCACTGTCATCGGTTGGCAAACTGACCGTTGCCCGGACGTCCGAGAGCCCATTCGACCAGAACGATCACTGCTACCACAGCGTTCTTGTCTGGTGTGCCCCTGCTGGACATCTGCAGGGCTGCTACGTGGCAACCTGTTCACCTGAAGGTGGGCCTGGTGAGGAGGTACAAGTTGCTTAATGTTCAGTTTATGTAATGCTTAATGTTGAGCCTTGCCACCTCCCGTGGTTGTGCGTGTGTACTGCTATGTATTCTTATATTCATGAGCATGTGAATCCATGCCAGACCCCATGCTGGAGAAGGAACAAGTTATTTACCTGTAACTGTTGTTCTCCAGCATGGGTCTGGCATGGATTCACATGCGAACCCTTCCTCCTACCCCTCTGCGGCTCTTAACTTGGTCATACTGCCACTTTGCGTGCTACCAAATCGGAGGATGGCTGCCAGGAGCGGGGCTTAGGGAGAGGGCAGTCATTGGCTGGGGGCAGTATGACCCAGAGACCAGTGATTGGTTACTACTAAGAAGGACGGATCAGAAACAAAACTGATACTGATTTTTCTTTACCGAGGATTCCCAGCCTGATGACTGGGAATATTCATGAGCATGTGAATCCATGCCAGACCCATGCTGGAGTACAACAGTTACAGGTAAGTAACTTGTTCCTTATCATATAAAAAACACCAGTGGGAGGCAGAATCTCTCAGCATCTGAAAGAATGGCGAGGCATTACTTCAGATGCTTGGGCACTGGAAACAGCAGCTCAAGGTTACTGTCTTCCCTTCCTAAAAAGACCTCACAATCATCCACCGGGAGCCAGCTCTACCAAAATTCCAGACCCGCTCCTTTTACAGGAAATTCTAACCCTGCTAGAGAAAGGTGCAATAGAACATATACCTGTAGCGGAGAGGAACAAAGGTTGGTACTCCCCTTATTTTCTCATCCCAAAGAAGGATGGAGGACTGAGACCCATCTTCAATTTTCTTAAGTCCAAGAAGTTCCTCAGGAAGGACAAGGTCAAGATGGTAACCCTTTCTCAGATCCTTCAGGCTCTCCAACTCCAAGACTGTTTGGTATCATTGGACCTTCAGGATGCTTATTTTCATGTGCCAATCTATCCCAAGCACAGAAAATACCCGAGGTTCGCAGTTGGTGGTTCTCAATATCAGTTTTGAGCTCTGCCTTTCGGGATAACCTCCGCTCCGAGGGTTTTCACCAAGCTGATGGCGGTAGTGGCAGCAAGTCTCAGGAGAGGGGGGATTCACGTCTATCCCTACCTGGATGACTGGTTGATTAGACCACGTTCTCCAGAACAAGCTCAGGAACATCTGTCGATCACCTGCCACTTCCTCCACAACCTGGGCTTCTCCCTCAATTTCAAGAAGTCCCACATGATAGTCACAACAAATCCAGTTTATCGGAGCAGTCTTGGACACTTCCTCGGGCAAAACCTCGCTGCCTGAGGTAAGAGCTCTCCACATCCAGCAGATGGTAACAAAATTCCAGAAAGCCCAGCATCTGCCGGCCTTTGATTTTCTGTGGTTGCTCGGCCTCATATCATCCTGCATTTTTCTGGTGCCAGAGAATGAGATCCCTCCAATGGGCCCTCAGAACTCAGTGGTCCCAATTATCAGGGAATATTTCAGATCTTCTGCAAGTCCCGAGCGCAGTTGCTCAGGATCTATTATGGTGGGCTTGCAACGACAACATCCTCAAGGGAGAATCTTTTTGGCAACCATGGCTGGAGATAACAGTAGTAACGGATGCCTCACTCACGGGGTGGGGAGCTCACATCAGCGATCTGAAAATCAGCCGACGTTGGTCTCCATCGGAGTCCTTACTACATATGAACCTATTGGAGCTGAGGGCAATCAGACTAGCGCTGAAGGCCTTCCTGCCCTCTGTACAGGGAAAGAATGTCCTGATGACGGACAACACAGTGGCCATGTACTACCTCAACAAGAGGAGGCGTAGGATCACTACCTCTGTGCAGAGAGGCGATGCAGCTCCGGTTCTGGGCAATACGAGAAGGAATCTGTATCGGCAGTTCACCTAGCCAGGGAGCAGAATACAGCAGCAGACGCTCTGAGCTGGCAGAGCAGTCTCCCGCGAGTGGGAGTTAGCTCAGGAAGTCCTTCTGGAGATCTTCGCCCCTTGGGGAACCTCTCAAGTAGATCTGTTCCAACCACGGTAAACCACAAGTGCGATCAGTATTGCTCAAGGGAATTTCCCCCGAGAGGAGCTGTAGGAGACGCGTTTGTGGTGGACTGGGATTTTCTCCTCCTGCATGTGTTTCCTCCAGTCCCTGTTGATTCCTCAAGTAATCGGGAGGTTGAGAAAGTTCAGGAAAACCATGATCCTAATTGCCCCGGACTGGGCCAGGAGGACGTGGTACCCGGACCTTCTAGACATGTACATCTGCCCTCCAGTACGTCTTCCACAAAAAGAGGATCTTCTCTCGCAAGAGGAAGGTCGGGTTCTCCATCCAGAAGTCAAGACACTCAACCTACATGCATGGTTTCTGAGAGGTTGAGATGCAAGGATTGGGATCTTCCGGATGACGTAATGAAGATTTTGCTTTCGGCCAGAAGGCCAGCAACAAAATCCTTGAACCGGTGTCGTTGGAACAAGTTCAGTAACTGGTGCAAAGATAGGGATGTGGACCCTTTTCACTGTGACACCCCAATGGTGCTTTCTTTCCTTTTACATCTAGCCAATCTAGGGCTCCAGATCAGAACAATAAAAGTATTTCTGATGTTTGTTAATCTGCTTAGAATCACATGCTGTGCATAGGTCCGACATCCAGTGGTCACTGCGGAGTATTGCATTTTGTTTTTCGTAGTCGAAAAGGGGACGTCGACAAGGCGTGTCTGTAACACTAACCCTATAGTGACGTGCGTTGTACCCACAATCCCTCACGCGTCGAGGTCCCTCAGATTGTTTTTTTCCGCCCAGTTTCTGGTCGCCTTTCGCGGAGCTCCTAGAGAGACATTGCTATACTTGCCACGGACCTCGGTCCTTTTCTCATAACTTAATATACGATAACGATCCCTCCCCCTCGACGTTAGCTGTAAAGCTGTTTCTCCGCCGAACTGATTTTCGACGGAGAGGAAGAGCGGAGGAGATCCTTCGGCGCTGCCGAACACGTGGCCTGGCCTCGACGGCCAACTTACAGTAGGGAGAGTGGGGGTTAAAACTTTCTCTTCTCTTTGAGAATGTCTTTCTTTCTCCCCTTTCTTTCCCTTGGGGTTGTTATCGCCAGCTATTATTGCCTCAGCTATGGAGAGGACACCATTTAAGTTTTGCCCACGCTGCAGGGGCAAATATACTTGGAAAGATAAGCACAAGCTCTGTAATCGTTGCTTACCCCTCGATCACATAGAGAACAGCTGCGCAGCCTGCAAGCTCTTAAAACCCAGGACTCTTAAAGAACGTAGGGTTAAGAGGTGGGCGGACTACGCGATGTCGAAGTCAGTTTCCTCACCCGCTGCCGCTGTTACTGAAAGTGACGAGGAGTGCGATAACTCGACGTCCGTTACGGAAGTCATGAACCCCCAGAAGGAGCGCTCCCGCTCCTCGTCGTCCGTCCCCGGCCCCGGCGGGCTCGGCTCACGCCCTGCTTATGGGGATGAACACCCCGGCGACAAGGACGCACACAAACCCCATAAGGCTAAACACACTACCCACGGCTCTTCTTCGTCGAGAACGAAGGATCCATCAGCGCCGAAGGGGACGCAGGGCACTCCGGCGTCTACCGCAGACCGTAAAGGTCACACGCCCCACCCGCAAACGCAACCGCGACCAGCGATTGGGCTTCCATCTAACACGGGCGCTACCCCAAAAACATCCGACGCAACGCTCCATAGAGCGACCGTCGAGGTACAACGCGCAACGCACACAACGTCGACACCAGAGCCCTCGACGGACAAAATCGTGGTCGAGAGCCTAGCGAGAATTGTCGCCGAAGACAAACGTACGCGGACGACGAAACAAACGTCGAATACCGCGTCGAAAAAACATAAAAGTAGCCAGGAACTCCCCCTTTCTCCAAAGGACGCTTCCGAACTACCTGAAGGCTTTTCAGAAGGAGACGGGAACCTCTCGTCGACGTTGTGGGAGCGTTCGAAACGATTCGAAGGCGAAAACACTAATTTCCCCCCTCTAGACTATTCAGGGGTACCCCATGAGACCCTTGAAAGACTCCATTCTTGCATGGAGAAAATGGAAAGGTTTCTAGGAAACCAAGACCCACCCACTCACAAGAGACAAAGAGAATGGCCACAGGATGACCCTAGAGTCAAGATTCCTAGGCTGGTTGACCTCACTGAGGAGGAGCAATACCTCCAAGAAGATGAGTGTTTGGGTGGAGAAGAAGAGGTAGAACTTGAGGAAGAGGGGTTCGAAGAAGATCCTTACACCACTGCTACAGGGTTTGAAGAGGATACAGTTACCTCGCAGCCCTGGCATTCACCGTCAGTGCAGCCTTGGCAATCCCCATCAGTACATTCAGACCCTGATGCCTTTCTCCCTTCTCCTCTCAAGGATTCACATGGGAACTCCTCTCCCATAGATGACCAACCTTCCCTCAATGCACTATTGCGCAAGGCAGCAGCGCATTTTGAGATTGATACAGGGGAAACTCTTCCAGACATTGACTTTGTAGAAAAAGTCATCAAAGAAAAAGCCCCTGTTAGCCAATCTATTCCACTTCTGGCTTCTATTAAAAGAAGAATTTCTCCTTCCCTTACTAACCCAGCTTTAGTAAGAGGGGTCAACCCTAGAATAGAAAAGCTCTTCAGCCCTTCATCCTCTGACCCTTTATACATCAGAGGACATTCTATTCCGGACTCCCTTGTGGTTACCAACACAAGAAAAAGAGCAGGGGTGCCACTATCCACTAGTGAAGCACCTCCAGACAAAGAAGGCAAAAAACTCTACGCACTGGGGAAGAGAATCACGACCTCCGCCGCCTTCTTCTCTACTAGAATTGCTAATAACAACTCACTTTTAGCTAGCTACGCAGATGCACAGTGGAACAAGCTGCGCAGCGAAGCAGAGGAAGCACCTGAACCTCTGCGTTCTCGCCTGCTAGCTATAATATCAGAGGGCACACTGGTAAACCAGGGCATCGTTAAAAACTCCCTAGATGCCGCTGAGACGGCTGGCCGCTCCCTAGTGCAGGGAATACTTCTCAAGCGCCACGTTTGGCTACGCAATTCAGGTTTTAAGCCCGAAACCCAAGCCTCCCTCATAAATAAACCCATTGAACAGACGCATCTGTTTGGGAAAGCAGTAAATGAGGCCCTAGAACATGCTAAAAAAGAGTTTGATACCATCAAGACTCTTGATCAAATTTCTAGGCCCCCTAACAGGCGAGGCTATGGTAATAAACGCTCCTTTCGTGGCCAAAGACAGCAGCAGAACCAACAACAACAATATTACTCTGGCTCCAACTGGCCCACTAACCAGGGTAACACCCAGTTCAGTCAAAGAGGCCAACGCCGTGGCAAAGGAAGAGGTCGTGGCTCCAGCCCCAGAGGTTCCACGCCCAATACCAGCAAATGACCCGAAAATTCGAGTCCCCTCCCATGCATCACCGGTCGGGGGCCGGCTAACATCGTTCCTTTCAGCATGGGAGGGAATCACGTCAGACCGTTGGGTATTATCCACCATAGCCCACGGATACTGCATCGAGTTCAACGGTTCCCCGAAGTACAAACCCCCACGGAACCGACGCATGACACCGCAACACCTCTCCATTCTTCTTCAAGAGGTGGAAGAACTACTGAAGAAAGAAGCTATAGAGCCCGTCCCCCTATCACAGGTAACAGAAGGTATTTATTCAGTGTACTTCCTTGTACCCAAAAAGGACTTAACCATGCGCCCTGTATTAGATCTGCGCCCAGCGAACATATTTGTCAAACCCCAAAAGTTTCGTATGGTGACCTTACAGGAGGTAATCCCACTGTTATCACAAGGGGATTACATGACAACACTGGACATGAAAGATGCATACTTTCATATTTTAATGTTGACATCGCACAGAAAATACCTCGGGTTCAAAATAGAGGACAAACACTACCAGTTCAGAGTACTACCCTTCGGGATAGCATCTGCACCAAGGGTATTCACGAAAGTACTGGCAGCGGCCCACCTGCGCAGATTATCCATCCCGGTATACCCTTACCTCGACGACTGGCTCATAACAGGGGATTCTTACGAAACATGCTTCTCCAATACCCAAAAGACCGTAGACCTTTTGTCCCAACTGGGCTTCTCCATCAACGAAAAGAAGTCCAGCTTAGACCCCAGCCAAACCAAACAATTCCTAGGGGCTCTAATTCGAACAAAGGACGGCCTCGTATTCCCCTCCAACGAGAGGGTCCAAAACATGCTGTTTCAAATTCCCCATTATGTAGCAGGCCGAGAGGTGACGGTACGCAAAGCAATGCGCTTGCTAGGGATGATGGCGTCATGTATTTATTTGGTACCTCACGCGCGTCTGCGCATGCGCCCAATGCAAGAGTGGCTCTACAGCCAGTGGTGTCAGGCCAGCGGACAATGGGACGATCTAGTGGTGGTCTCGCAGGCCTTGGTTCTCTCGCTACGGTGGTGGACAAAAGAAAACCTGTTATTAGGGAAAACTTTTGCCACACCCGCAGTGGAAGCCACTCTAACCACAGACGCATCCCTTACAGGATGGGGGGCTCACCTATCCCATCAGACGGCCCACGGAGTTTGGACTCCGAGCTTAGCATCCAAGCATATAAACCTGCTGGAACTACTAGCGGTGTTCAAAGCACTGAAAGCCTTTCAAAAACAGCTACAAGAAAAGACAGTGATGGTCCTCACAGACAGCACCACAGCCATGTACTACCTCAACAAGCAAGGAGGCACTCACTCTCCAGGACTGTCCAAACTGTCCCAGAATATATGGAAGTGGGCTCTCAGACACAACATGTTCCTACTGTCACAACATGTACCAGGGGAACTCAATCTTCTAGCAGACAAACTCAGCAGAGACTTCCCCCTGCCCGGAGAGTACGAATGGCAATTACACAAAGACATCGTCTTAGACGTCTTCACTCAATGGGGTTTCCCGGAGATAGACCTGTTCGCAACTCTGGAAAACTCACAATGCCAAAGTTACGCCTCCAGGTACCCCCAGAACCAGTCCAAGGGGAACGGTCTGTCGATTCTATGGTCAGGGAAATTTGTTTACGCCTTTCCCCCGACTCCCCTTCTCAACAAAGTGGTGCACAAGATGCATCAGGAGCAGGTTACAATGATACTAGTGGCCCCAATGTGGGCCCGGCAGCCATGGTTCGCTCACTTGATGGAGATGTCCCTATCTCCCCCAGTGAAACTTCCCTGCCCGTACAACATGCTGTCACAAGACAAGGGCAGAACACTGCATCCATGCCCTCAGACCATGAACTTAGCAGCCTGGCTCCTGAGATCATAGAATTTGGACATTTACAACTCCCACAGAGATGTATGGACATCCTCAGGGAAGCCAGAAAACCTAATACTCGACACTGCTATTCTAGCAAATGGAAAAGATTCGTTATCTGGTGTAGAGGTACTAGCATCAACCCAGTTGACTGCTCTCCTACTGACATTATTCTATACTTGACCCATTTACTGGATTCAGGTTTAGTGTTCAATTCCATTAAAGTCCACCTAGCGGCACTTTCTGCATACACCACTTCCCAACTTAAAGTGTCGTGGTGGAAGATACCAGTTATCAAAGCCTTCATGGAGGGGGTAAAGAGGATACACCCTCCGATAGCTAACCCAGCTCCCGGATGGGACTTAAATGTGGTACTTTCCAGACTCATGGGCCCTCCCTTCGAACCCATGCACAAGGCAACTCTTAAAGATATCACCCTTAAGACTGCTTTCCTAATAGCTATCACCTCCATTAGGAGAGTAAGTGAACTACAGGCTCTTTCTGTACTAGACCCCTTCGTAACAGTTCACAAAGATAAGGTGGTTCTACGCACACACCCAAGGTTTGCACCTAAATTCATCTCGAAATTTCATGTAAACCAAACTATAGAACTACCAACGTTCTTTCAAAACCCTTCCAACTCGGGAGAAAAAAGTCTGCATACACTAGATGTACGCAGAGCTGTCATGTTCTACATGGAAAGAACCAGACCACTGAGAAAGACTAATCAGTTCTTTGTCTCGGTGGCAGCAGGAAGAGAAGGAGATGCGGTCTCAAAATCCACTATATCTAGATGGATTGTTCAATGCATCACTCTCTGTTACACTCTTGCTAAGAGAGAACTACCCTTCAAGCCAAGAGCACATTCCACTCGAGGCACGGGGGCTTCCATAGCATTCATTGCAAATGTTCCCCTTGAGTCCATCTGCAAAGCGGCAACCTGGAGTTCTGTGCACACATTTACAAAACACTACTGTCTAGATGCACACTCTAGATCTGATTCCCAGGTTGGGCAGGCAGTATTAAGACATCTTTTCTCTACTGTTCCTTCTCATAACCCACCGCCAACTCCGGGTACTGCTCGCTAGTCTATGCACAGCATGTGATTCTAAGCAGATTAACAAACATCAGAAGACAATGCATTACTTACCGTAAAAGCATTTCTGATGGTTGTATCTGCTTAGATTCACATGCGCCCACCCTTCCTCCCCGCTCGGATGGAAGGAACATAGACATCCTTTTATATATATTTCTCTCTTTTCTGTACTCACTCACGGCTAAAAGGCTCCCTCAAGGCAGAAAAATACAAACAGAGGGACCTCGACGCGTGAGGGATTGTGGGTACAACGCACGTCACTATAGGGATAGTGTTACAGACACGCCTTGTCGACGTCCCCTTTTCGACTACGAAAAACAAAATGCAATACTCCGCAGTGACCACTGGATGTCGGACCTATGCACAGCATGTGAATCTAAGCAGATACAACCATCAGAAATGCTTTTACGGTAAGTAATGCATTGTCATCTTGCTGCGCTGTCCATTTTTAAGCGCTCCTCGGAAGAGGTTTCATATTTAAAATTCCATTAATCATACAGTTCCTGAAAGGACTTGCCAATGTATATCTACCAATACCGTTTCATGTTCCAACTTGGGATTTAAACTTTGTTTGATTTCAAAATAAAATAAAAATATTCAAAAAAAAAACACACAACTGTTTCAAAACATAGAAAGCAGCATAGTCCAGCACATTTTCATTAGAACTCCCCCCCCCCCCCCCCTTAAACTAGAGCCGGTTCTCACATGTCATTTACGGGAGCATTATTGGGTAGCACAGTACTTAGGCAGTCATCATCCGGGTCCTCTGTTCCATTGTTACCCTGGTGAGGGTTTGCCATAGAGGCCACCAATTGCCGCCAGGCCAGCAAGGGCCCTACTTCCTCCTCGCCCCTGTTAGGGAGAATTCTCTGTTTAGGCTGAATTTCCCTACCTAGTGAGTCCCCCAGCAGCTTTGCTGGATTTCTGGGGTTTAATTTTTTTCTCCTGCCAAGAGTGAGACTCTTTTACCCTCACTCTTGGACATGTTGAAGTGTGTTTTCTTGGTTAAACCTTGTGTTGAATGGGCTATGGGGTCTCTTACTCCATAGGGCCTCATGTATTTTTGTGATGTGGGTCACACAGCACCCTCTGTGCCGTGACCCAGGGGTGTCCTAGGGACTCCCCAACATAGACTCCATACCCTGGGACTGACTACTGTCTCCCAGGGCATGTAAAGTCACCAAAGACTTTGCTAGTCTTGAATCCTGAACAGAACCAGTACAAACCATCATATTGTGGACGTACTGGCTGGGGCAATTCGATTGCCCCAGGGTCTGTTAGTCGAGGGGGCACGTCTCCGTCCCCCCTGATCGAGTTTTGGCTGGTGGCAGTGGAAACTACTTTTTATATTCGACCGCGAATATTTCCCTATGGGATTTCCCATTGTTTTAGGCTAACACATTAAATTATTTATTTACGGTAGCCTTAAACCTACCGCCGGTTTATATATTTATTTTTATAACTCCGGTTGGGACTTTTTGCCAAAACTTGATTCTAAAATGGCGTTGGTGTTCGCCTCTGTAACTCTGACCCAAAGTGGAGCCCTTTGTTCCACTTTTGGCGGGCTTCTCCACAGAAGCCCTCCAAAGTGGTGCCACTCTGTCTGGGGTACTTAGGAGGGGTGGAGGGGGATTTAGGCACCCTGGACTGAGTTACCTTGGTAACTCAAGTCGCACTCCGTCCTGATTGGCCCAAGTGGTGAGCCGCCCGGCTCACCACTTAGCATGGTTGAGTGACAGCTAGGCTGGGTGAATGGGGGTTTGCTGCATAAAAGCAGGGCTTTGGGGACTGGGACTTCAGAAGTCGCCACAGGACCAAGAATCCGACGAGGGAAGAGCTGAGCCGACCTGCTTCGACGACACCACCCGGTGGAGCCCTGCTGAACCGTCTCACCACTTTTTCCCGACGACCGAGGAGAACTCTTAACGGAGTGGCTCCTTCCCTTGACTGGTGGGGACAACCAGTTTTCGCCTTCTTTCCGTTCTTTGAGGTATCTCGTGGCCGCCTTGCCTGTGCCAAGCACCCCGGCAACCGGAATACCACACTTTACCCCCATACCGCGAAAGTCGGCACCAACCCTTTAACCGGAGGACTCCGCGGCTGGTTTCTTCCCGGGCAGTGCAACGACCCTCTTCTTCTGCTCTTCAGCGAGAACTTCTTCTCCCCTGACCGACGTCGAGCCCTGCTGCCACTGCCTGGAACAACTGCCACCGCTGGAGGATCCTTTCCGCTTAAGGTACTGTGTTCTGCCTGGCTTCCCTTGCTACCGACTGTACGGGGTAGATTTAGTCCCCGGCTTTCGAACCTGGGAGTGCCTGGGACACTTTGGCTAAACTTTCTGAGCCACTCTAACCTCTTTTTGACTCTTTGCAAGACTTTGAATCTCTAACTAACAGTGTGATCTTGGGCACATTTTCGCTCCGGCTACTCTAAGAGTGGGCCCTGCCTAGTGACTTTTGCTCACCTGTGACTTTATTCTTCTTTAAGCCTATTGCAAGTGCTCTGGACCTTAGAGTGGTGTGTCTAACCCATTTCTGCTTTTTCTCTCCCTTTCTTGGAAACTACTAGAGTGTCATCTAACGTTAAGCACTCACCTCTGTTTTAATTAAGTGGTGTTTACTTAGAGTTGTCTAGATAGGAGAAAGGATTGAATCTACTTTCATTATAACTGTGTTGAAGTGCTTTTACTATATTTTTGCTAGAGTGTTTTTAACTTATGTGTATTTTAAATAAATAACTATATACTTTTGAAACCAAGCTCTGGTCAGTGTTTGCTTGTGCTATTGTGTTTTGGTACATATTGTGTATACTTTACATACTGCCTAACTCTCCTTGAGAGAAGTCTGACTGCTCAGCCACAGCTACCAGGTAAATCTGGGTGGTACGGACTGCTACCAAAGGGGTTTACTGCTCTACCTGTAGTCTTAAATCTTTTGCAGTGTTCCCCAAGGGAACTGCACAGGTTTCTGCCTAACACTGGTGTACAGCGGTGGGATTTGTATTGAGTATACATTTTATTGTGCTTTAGATACCTTAGTGCAACTAACCACAAAGCTTAGCACTGAAAAAGTAAAACCTCTAACATGTCAGTTATAGAAAGCTATAGTCAAGAGTCCCTTGCAGCCAAAACTGCTGATTGTTTAAGAGTGCTCTGTAAACATAAGGATCTCCTGACTAAGGGCAAGAAAATGGAGCTGATTGAAAGATTGTTAGCTAACCAAAGTCTGGGTGATGGTTCAGAGGAACCTACCACTCCAGCAACTGTAGATGACAGTGTTGAAGTTAACATGGAACAAAATGTTGATGTTTCTGAGGAAGAGTCAGAAGAGGAGGGTGAGGCTGTTGTAACTGTCCCCCCTAGGCCTCTGCCTGCTCTACCTGCTGTGCCTACTGGACCTTTACCAGGTCCCACATTTAGTCCTCAGTACTTTGAACTAGAGAAAATGAAGCTAGAATTGGAGTATAAGAAACTTAATGCTCAAACTGACAAAGAACTAAGGCTAAGGGAAATGGAGCTCAAGTATGACTTAGAAATGAAGAAATTATCTGTTGAGAATGTTTCTCTCTCTGGCTCCTCTAGAAGTTCCAGTCCTAAAAGACCCCGGATGCCTAAAGAATTGGTTGGTATGTATGAGCCTAAGTTGGATGTGTTGGATTGGTTGTCTCTGTTTGAATATAATCATGGGCTCCAGAACATCACAGGAAATGACTTACTCACCTGGTTGTTCTCTAGGCTTCCCCCTGTTGCAACTGATGTAGTAATGGAGATGGGGGAGGAGGATAGGAAGGACTATGAATGTGTGAAACTAGCTTTGATAGCTAGGTTTGGGAAGACCCCTTCCCAGTATCTTAAGAGGTTTAGGAGCCTCAAAAAGCATGATGGTACCCCTTGGGCTACCTGGGTGAGTGAATGTTTGAAAAACTTAGAGGGATGGATTAAGGGTTACAAGGTGAACACTTATGAAGGTATGAAGAATTTGTTTATGTTGGAGACTATTTATGATGCCTGCTCTCCTGAGCTCAGACAACACTTGGCTGATTCCAAGGAATTGGATTCCCGGAAGCTAGCTAAGGCTGCTGACTTGTGGGTTGCCAACAGGGCCACTCACAAGGATTCTGGGGTAACTCAGAAGAAGGATGGGGAGAAACAGCCAAAAAAAGACTCCAAAGAGAATTCTAATAATTCCTATCCCAAAGAGGGCCCCAAACCACAAAATAACCAGGGTAAGCCACATGGGAAACCTAGTCAGGCTACTGTACCTTCTGGCCACAAGCCAGAAGGAAGTCAGAACAAGCCACCCTTCCAGAGAGCATTTGGACAATGCTATGTCTGCCAGGGTACTGACCATATCAAAGGAGATCCCAAGTGCAAGGGTAAACCTGCAGGGATCAGCACAGTCTCCCTAGCCTTCACTCCTGAGGATGAAGTACAGATGGCTAGTGCCCACTTTGAACTCTTTGCTGAAGAACCCTTGGGTCTTCAAGCAACTGTAAACTTAGAGCCTATGGGTCTGGTTAGTCCCCAGAATAGGGTTGTGTATAACTCCCTACCTGTTAACTCTAAGGTGTATTATGTGGACAGTGTTCTTGTCAATGGCCAGGATACTCCTGCCAGGAGAGACACTGGGGCCAGCAGAACAGTAGTGGATGAAAGCTTCTTTCAACCTGAGGATGTGGCCAAAGCACCCAAAGGTCCCACTAAGATGTCTGGAGGCCCTGTCCAAATGGTTCCTATCCTACCAGCCCTCATTCAGTGTAACAACATGACAGTGAGGATCCCTGTCAGTGTTCAGACTGAGGTACCTGGGAAGGTCCTGTTAGGGAATGACCTAAGAACTCTAGGAGTAGTGTCACATACCCCCAGGCCTCCCAGTATGGAGAAGCAGAACTTAACCAAATTGGCTAGACAGGCTACCTTGAAGGACCCTTCTAAGCCTGTGGGACCCTCTACTGAGAACCCCACTACAAGCCCTGGTGTTAGTAAGTTGACCTCTAACCCAGGCACATTTCAGGATAGTATGCTAGGAACATGGGCGCCCCAACCAAGCTCCATCATTGTTCCCCTAGTCTCAGAGTCTCTGACTCCCCCTGCTTCTGAGGAAGAGGTGGATAGACCAACTAGGCCCCTATCTGGACCTGAGAGAACTGGTAATTCTCAGTGCTGGTGGAAAACCAGAAAAGAAAAGTCTAAGGCCAAAAACCTTCAGACTGTTGGACCTTCTACTGAAGACCCCAACTCAAATCCTAATATTAGGGGGGAAACTCCTAAAATAGGTAAGGGTAGATCTAAGAGGAAGGGGAAGCAGGTACATTGCCTAACCCCAACCCCTCCAACCAAGAGGCCTAAGACCCAACCTGCTCCCACAAGAGAGGTGGTGAGGAACCTTGGAGGCCCCTCTAGATCTAAGGGAATCCTTTATAAGGACCCCTTCAAAAAGCCTAACATAGGTTCAGAAGTTGTACCAACTTCTGAGGGACTGGTCAACCAGATCCCCTATAACAAAAAGACTGATGTTCCTCAAAGGGTTTGTAGGTCCTTTAGCTTGCAAAAGAAAACCTTTGAGTCCTCCCTTAAGCATAGGTCAAGGTGTCACCCTCAAAATGCTGATGGACTCTCTAGGATGTATATCATCGACTAGAGGTATGAGGTTCATCCAGGAGTGGATTAAATCCTCCTGTCCCTTAGTCTGGGGGGGGCGAGTGTTAGGGAGAATTCTCTGTTTAGGCTGAATTTCCCTACCTAGTGAGTCCCCCAGCAGCTTTGCTGGATTTCTGGGGTTTAATTTTTTTCTCCTGCCAAGAGTGAGACTCTTTTACCCTCACTCTTGGACATGTTGAAGTGTGTTTTCTTGGTTAAACCTTGTGTTGAATGGGCTATGGGGTCTCTTACTCCATAGGGCCTCATGTATTTTTGTGATGTGGGTCACACAGCACCCTCTGTGCCGTGACCCAGGGGTGTCCTAGGGACTCCCCAACATAGACTCCATACCCTGGGACTGACTACTGTCTCCCAGGGCATGTAAAGTCACCAAAGACTTTGCTAGTCTTGAATCCTGAACAGAACCAGTACAAACCATCATATTGTGGACGTACTGGCTGGGGCAATTCGATTGCCCCAGGGTCTGTTAGTCGAGGGGGCACGTCTCCGTCCCCCCTGATCGAGTTTTGGCTGGTGGCAGTGGAAACTACTTTTTATATTCGACCGCGA
This sequence comes from Ambystoma mexicanum, assembly GCF_040938575.1. Classification (NCBI taxonomy): domain Eukaryota; kingdom Metazoa; phylum Chordata; class Amphibia; order Caudata; family Ambystomatidae; genus Ambystoma; species Ambystoma mexicanum. Next base: position 739,346,265 of record NC_090926.1, read on the forward strand.
ATATTTCCCTATGGGATTTCCCATTGTTTTAGGCTAACACATTAAATTATTTATTTACGGTAGCCTTAAACCTACCGCCGGTTTATATATTTATTTTTATAACTCCGGTTGGGACTTTTTGCCAAAACTTGATTCTAAAATGGCGTTGGTGTTCGCCTCTGTAACTCTGACCCAAAGTGGAGCCCTTTGTTCCACTTTTGGCGGGCTTCTCCACAGAAGCCCTCCAAAGTGGTGCCACTCTGTCTGGGGTACTTAGGAGGGGTGGAGGGGGATTTAGGCACCCTGGACTGAGTTACCTTGGTAACTCAAGTCGCACTCCGTCCTGATTGGCCCAAGTGGTGAGCCGCCCGGCTCACCACTTAGCATGGTTGAGTGACAGCTAGGCTGGGTGAATGGGGGTTTGCTGCATAAAAGCAGGGCTTTGGGGACTGGGACTTCAGAAGTCGCCACAGGACCAAGAATCCGACGAGGGAAGAGCTGAGCCGACCTGCTTCGACGACACCACCCGGTGGAGCCCTGCTGAACCGTCTCACCACTTTTTCCCGACGACCGAGGAGAACTCTTAACGGAGTGGCTCCTTCCCTTGACTGGTGGGGACAACCAGTTTTCGCCTTCTTTCCGTTCTTTGAGGTATCTCGTGGCCGCCTTGCCTGTGCCAAGCACCCCGGCAACCGGAATACCACACTTTACCCCCATACCGCGAAAGTCGGCACCAACCCTTTAACCGGAGGACTCCGCGGCTGGTTTCTTCCCGGGCAGTGCAACGACCCTCTTCTTCTGCTCTTCAGCGAGAACTTCTTCTCCCCTGACCGACGTCGAGCCCTGCTGCCACTGCCTGGAACAACTGCCACCGCTGGAGGATCCTTTCCGCTTAAGGTACTGTGTTCTGCCTGGCTTCCCTTGCTACCGACTGTACGGGGTAGATTTAGTCCCCGGCTTTCGAACCTGGGAGTGCCTGGGACACTTTGGCTAAACTTTCTGAGCCACTCTAACCTCTTTTTGACTCTTTGCAAGACTTTGAATCTCTAACTAACAGTGTGATCTTGGGCACATTTTCGCTCCGGCTACTCTAAGAGTGGGCCCTGCCTAGTGACTTTTGCTCACCTGTGACTTTATTCTTCTTTAAGCCTATTGCAAGTGCTCTGGACCTTAGAGTGGTGTGTCTAACCCATTTCTGCTTTTTCTCTCCCTTTCTTGGAAACTACTAGAGTGTCATCTAACGTTAAGCACTCACCTCTGTTTTAATTAAGTGGTGTTTACTTAGAGTTGTCTAGATAGGAGAAAGGATTGAATCTACTTTCATTATAACTGTGTTGAAGTGCTTTTACTATATTTTTGCTAGAGTGTTTTTAACTTATGTGTATTTTAAATAAATAACTATATACTTTTGAAACCAAGCTCTGGTCAGTGTTTGCTTGTGCTATTGTGTTTTGGTACATATTGTGTATACTTTACATACTGCCTAACTCTCCTTGAGAGAAGTCTGACTGCTCAGCCACAGCTACCAGGTAAATCTGGGTGGTACGGACTGCTACCAAAGGGGTTTACTGCTCTACCTGTAGTCTTAAATCTTTTGCAGTGTTCCCCAAGGGAACTGCACAGGTTTCTGCCTAACAGCCCCCCCCCCTGGTGACCGCTTCAAACCAGACTACAGATTCAGCTTCCGCCCACCTCAAGAGGTCCGTCCACCATAGCTCCACCCTAGGTCTGTGGGCCGCCTTCCAGCCCATGGCAATCCTACGTTTGGCCAAAACATAAACCAGGTCCTTCATCTTGCTTATGTGTTTTGAATGCTGGGGTCTAGGGAAAAGCGCAAGCATGCATGACCAGGCCGATTCCACATCCAGCACCACCCCCCCACCAGCCAGTTTCGTCTTGACCTCGTCCCAAAATCTGTGCACCTCCGGGCAAGCCCAAAACATGTGTAGCAGTCCCGCATTCACCTCCCCACACCTGGGGCATTGCTGCGTAGCTGGTCCCCCAAACTTTGCAATCTTCCTGGGGGTTAAATAAGCCCTGTGGGTAACGTACAATTGAAGCTGTTGGAATCTCGCGTTTCGGGACACCTTTTTGTGGTACCTCTGGGCCCGTTCCCATTGCCCGTCCGTCATGGGTCCTCCCACCTCCTCCTCCCAATCTTGTCTCAATTGAAGCAACTCCTTCCCTGCCCTTACTCGCAGGAGCTCGTATATCCTCGATATTTCGTGCCCGCCCTCCGATACATCATACATGGTTTCCAGGGAGGTGTCAGGGTCTTCAGCTAGCACTGTCTCAGGCCATCTTTCTCTAGTCTTTTTCACAAGCCTAGTGTAGGTTATATATTGGCCACCATGTACCCCCGTCTCTTCCTGCAACCTCTGAAGGTCCACTGCCTCCCCTTCCTGCCATATGTCCCCGAGGGTGGCCAGGCCTACCTGTTCCCAGTATCTACGGACCGATTCAAGTAGTTGAGTCGCTCCCGCACAGCGCTGCCAACGGGGCCTGCTGAAAGTACGGCTCAGAGTCCCCCCCCCAATCTTCCATGTCCTGTGCCAGATCTCCCAGCCCAGCCTCAGTAGCCGCCCCTTGCTCACCAGTTTGTCTCTGCACAACCACACCACTTCCATCAGAAAGTATGGGGCTGTATCTCCACGCAGAAGCCTAGCTTCCGCCGAGTCTTCAGCTGAAAGCCACCTGGCCACGTACTGCAGCTGCCCCGCCAGGTAATAGAGTTCAAAATTAGGCAGGCCTATTCCCCCCCCCCCCGTCACATGGGTTCTGGAGCTTCCACAGAGCAACCCTATTCCTAGAGCTGCCCCACATGAAACCCCTACACACGCTATGAAGTTTCGCGAATAGGCTCCTAGGTATCAAAAATGGGACGTTTACAAAAAAGTGCAAGAGTCTAGGCAGGACCACCATCTTGAGCAAGGCCGCCCTCCCCATCATGGTCAGGGGCAATCTAGACCAGAATACCATGCTGTTCTTGATCCCCTCTATCGCCTTTTCCGTGTTATGCTTGTGTTCTGCCTCGACCTTGTGGTACATATTTATTCCCAAATACCTAAATGTCATGGGCTGCCATGGTATTGGCAGGACAGGCAGCCTCTGTACCGGGACATTCCTATATCTGCCCAAAGGGAACAGACTAGACTTTCCAGGGTTCACCGATATGCCCGAGAGGATGGCGTACCGTTCTATTACCTCTAGCGCGTACTGCAGGTTTTCTTCTGGATAACGCAAATAAAGGAGCATATCATCCGCATATAATATCAGATGCTCTCCACTGACAGTGCTTATGCCCACCTCCCCATATTGTTGTCGCAGGCATATTGCCAGCGGCTCTAATGCCAGTATATATAACATGGGTGACCAGGGGCATCCCTGTCTGGTCATCCTGCAAAGCTGCCAAGAATCTGAGACTGTGGACCCTGTTTTGACTCTCGCCATCGGGGTGCTATAAAACTGGACCCATCTGAGGTATCCAGGTCCCATTCCGTACTCCTTCAGGACCGCTTTCAGCCCGGGCCATCGTACCGAGTCGAAGGCCTTGACCGCGTCTAACGACACTATAGCCAACTCGCCCGTGTCTTCCTCAGTTTGGTCTATGACATGGTGTAGCCTCCTGTGGTTATCGGTGATGTTCCTGCCTGGAACATATCCAGTCTGATCTGGGTGTATCAGTTTCTTAATCACCTTCTTCAGTCTATTAGCCAGCACCGCCGTGAGTATTTTGCTGTCCTGGTTAAACATGGACAACGGTCTGTAAGACCCGTACTCCACGGCCGGCTTGCCTGGTTTCAAGAGTGGGATGATTACAGTCTCGCGGAGGGACAATGGGAGTTCCCCCCTGCTCATAGGCCTCGTTGAAAGTGGTAAGCAGTGGCTGAAGCAACTCTTGCTTGTATGTTTTGTAGAACTCGCTGGGCAGCCCATCCGAACCAGGCGCCTTGCAAGTGGGCAAGTTCTGAATCACTACCTCCAGCTCATCCGAGGTGACGGGTGCGTCTAACTCGGTGTGTTCTAGATCATCCAAGGTGGGCAGCTCTATGTCCAGTATGACACATATCCTCCCCCGTGTCCTCATACAAGTGTCTGTAAAACTTAAGGAATTCCTCATTTACCTCTTTCTGGGTGTTGCATATGCAACCTCTCTCATCCTTAATCTCACTAATCGCCGAGTGGGGGGGGTCTCTTATACAGCCAGGCCAGCAGTCTGCCCGGCTTGTCGCCCCCTGCGTGTATCCTCTCCGTATATTTCCTGTAATTGAGTCTGCATAGTCTATCCCAGAGTGCGCTGCAGGACAACTGTAGCTCCTTTACTTTGGTTCTGTTATCATGAGCGGTGCTCTCGCAATGCGTGAGATCCTCCAGCTCCCTTTCCACCTCCTGGAGTTCCCTTTCGACACCCCCCTGTAGCCCCTTAGCTTGGGAAATGGCTAGCCCGCGCACCACCACCTTAAACGCTTCCCACAGTGTGCCCACAGAGCTTACGCTTCCCGTATTTATATCAAAGTATTCTTCGATGGCATCCCTCAGGCCCTCCCGAAACCCCTCGTCCTGCAGAGCCTCGGTCCTGAGTCTCCATGTAGGGATCCGCGGTCTTGGGGCCTGGTGTCTCCAGTCTACCACCAAGGGTGAGTGGTCAGATAGTACTCGGGCCTTGTATTCCACTCCTTCTATGTCTCTCACTATCTCGGCTGTTACAAACATGTAATCTAACCTTGTGTGCAAATCATGCGGCGCTGCATAGTGTGAATACTGCCTATCCGTGGGATGCAGCCTTCTCCACGCATCCTCTAGGCCTAGGTCTTTCAGTAAGGTACCCAGCGTTTTAGCCGCCGGTGCCGTTTTCCCTGTCCTTGGACCTGTCCATTCTGGGATCCACGGTACAGTTAAAGCCCCCCCCCACACTACCGTACCCCCTGCCAGGGTGCCAAGTTTACCGTAGAGGGTCCTAAAGTAAGCCGCTGTGTCGTTATTGGGGGCGTACTAATCTATGATGTGCACTTCTCTGTTTTCCAGGAGACCCGTTACCACCACCATTCTACCCTCCGGGTCCACCGTAGAATCAAGCATCCGAAACGGCACATGAGGCGCCACCCAAGTAATGACCCCTCTAGCATACGCCGAGTACGCAGCCCCCACAACATTGCCCTTCCATTTCCTCCTGACCACCTCCAGACTTTCCCTAGTGAGGTGGGTCTCTTGCAGCAGGGCTATGTCTACGCACATCCTCTTTAAGTACAACATCACTTTGTTACGTTTCAGGTAGCTGTTAAGGCTCCGTACATTCCAGGTCCCAATTCTGAGATTATCCGATGCCATCCGGTCGGACTATCTCCATCCCATCCCTTCCCATAATGCTCCCCATGTTGGGTCGTTCCCTGGTTCTCTCCCTTCTATTCACAAACAATACCCCCGCCCCCCTTCCCCAACTTGACACCACTGCACACATCTCCCTCCTCCCCCACAACCCCCCCCCCCCCCGCCAACCCCCAACAATAGCCCAGCTCCATCCCTGGATCTCAGGCCTACCCACGTCTGGACCCGTCTCGTGTCCAAGGACCCCGCGGGGTGTCACCAATCTGACAGTGACCTAACTAAGTGTACTAATATTGGGTGCAGAGGGTGCTCCCCAGGAGCTCCCAGTCATCTATTTAGGAGAAGTGCATTCAACGGGACCCGCCGGCAGATACCATGACTTCCTCCCCACAAGCACAATATCGTACTATATTCCAGTCCCAATGTCATAACTATGGCCTCACGGGTGCCTCTGCAACGTGCTACTTGTCTCCAGCTGCTTCTGTCTGGGCATCCAATTCCTGAGGTCGACCTTGCATATCCAACCACTCCATCGCTTCGGTCGGCGTCTCAAAGAAGAGGGATCTGTTCTTATAAAACACCTTTAACCTGGCGGGGTAGAGCAACATGTAGCGGTGGCCTGCTTCTCTAAGCCTCATTTTCACCGTTCCAAAGTTCATTCGACTCCGCTGTACGAGCAGCGTATAATCCGGATACGCCGTTATTTTCGCTGACCCCCCTTTCTATCGTACCTCCTTTCCGGAAAAATTCGAGAATCTTTTCGCGGTCTCGATAGTTCAAGATCTTCGCGATCAACGGCCGCAGGGGGCCTCCTGCGGCCGGTCTCCTGGTCAGGGCCCTATGTGCCCTTTCGACCGCGAACCCCTGGGTCAGCTCCCCGCCTGTAATCTCCTGCAAGAGCATGGTTTCAACGTAATCCGTGGGGTTCGATCCTTCCATTCCCTCCAGAACACCCACTATGCGAATGTTGTTGCGCCTGGCGCGCCCCTCTGCCTGCTCTGTCCTCCAAATTGCCCACTCGTTGCACGAGGGCATGAAGCTCCTTAGCGTGTGCATTGCACGCCTCCGTGGTCGGGGCCAACTCCTTCTCCAGTTCCCCAGTGCGCTCCGCGATCGTTCGCACGTCCTGGCGCAACAGGTTCACCTTCTCGGACCGCTCCGTTCTTAAGGTCTAGGCCCTCCTGCAGCTCTTTCATAGCCAGGCCCAACTTCGTCTCCCAAGCCACCTTCAAGTCGGCAATTGCTGCCAGCACCTCCTGGATAGTACCCGGTGGGTCCGTCGCCGCCGCGGGGGCTTCTTTGCTCTTGCCCCCTTCCGCGCCCGAGGGCGACCTAGCATAGGCCTCCATCGTGGGCTGTTTGATCCGGGGTCGCACCACCTTGGAGGACATCCTGCTGCGTCGGTTGGGCCCACGCGCCCAGCTGTATCTTCGGCGCTGCGGAGCGCCTTGCGGGGTTCGCTCACCGGCCCCTTCACAGCAAGGTTCCGCTGAACTCGGGTTCACTCTGCTGGCCCGCCACGATCCAGGGCCTCCTCAGTGGGGGCTCGCACTTATGTTCTTGCCTCCAGCCAGAGGCGCATGCGACGCGTCTATCTGGTTGGGCTCGCCCATGCTCCGGCCAACTTTGTCTTCCTCAGCTCCACGGACCATTTATGGCCCTTTGTCCACAGGCGGCCATCTTGGGTGCTGCCCTTCCACTGCGCGACCGCCACCTTCTTCGAAGTCTAGTTCTTTGGATATGCAGTCTCGCTGGTGGGGAGGGCACTCACCATGTGCCCCCCACTTTCATGCACCCTTGGATGCACCGTGGGCTCGAAAGTCCGCCGAAAACCATCACTTCTTCCCAGGATCAAGATCGGATCATCGGGAGCTCCCCCAAGGAACGTCCTCTCACGTAGCCATCAAGCCACGCGCCTCTTCGGATTTAAACTTAGTTCTTAAATTCCTAACTTGTATACCATTTGAGCCTCTGCACTCCTGTCCATTGAAGCTTTTAACACTAAAAACTGTCCTTCTTGTGGCATTAACATCAGCCCGCAGGGTTAGTGAACTACAGGCTCTCTCATGTAAACCTCCATATACCATCTTTTACAAGGATAAGGTAGTTCTTAAGGTTAAACCATTTTCTTACCGAAAGTAGTTTCCGACTTTCATTTGTCACAGAAAATGATCTTACCAACATTCTATCTTCCTCATTTGGGAAAAGAGGAGAGATTACATAGACTGGAGCCCAAGAGGTCCCTCCGCTTTTACATTTCAAGAATGACAAAATTACATCAAGATGACCATCTCTTTGTGGGTTACACAGGTCGTAAACTGGGGTTAGCGGTGACAAAACAAACTATATCCCGCTGGATCATTCTGGCTATATGGGAATGCTACAGATTAGCAGGCAAAGACCCACCAGATGGGCTACGTGCTCACTCCACTAGGAGAATGGCTGCTTCTGTGGCTTTGAAGAGGGGAGTCCCTGCAAAAGACATTTGCTCGGCTGCAACATGGGCATCAATGCATACCTTTATCAAGCATTACTGCTTAGATGCCGCCTCCTCCAATGAGGGGTTATTTGCCAGAGCGGTACTTCACTCCGTCCATGTAAACAAAAACTAGCACTCCCACCTCCCAGATTGATCACTGCTATGAGAGTCTATAACAAGATGAGGAATATGTGGGAGGACACAATCCATTCGAAGAACAAGTTACTTACCAACTGTAACCAGTGGTCGAAGTGGGCGAGAGCAGTCGGGAGCTGTGCTTCTCTACTTTTTTAAATGACCTTTTACAGCTCCTAAACTTTTATTTTAAAAGTAAATTGTTCCGGAATGTTTTTGTTTTAAAATAAAAGTGCAGGAAGATGTTGAAACTTGCCCTTACAGTGCACTGCACTGAACGTTCCCTTAAACAGCAGGTGCAAGTGTTTGGTGGTGTGCATTGTGTGTGGGAGGGGACGTGATGATGGGGTTTGTGGGGATTGAGTGCAGGGAACATAGTTCCACTACTTCTTTTCGTACACTTCGACCACTGACTGTAACGTTCTTTCAACATTCTTTCGACGTATTCATAATCGACCCTCGCAGCCTACGCCGCAGTACAATTTACATTTTCTTACTTTCCTCTCACGATGGGCCTATCAGTCACAGCAGACGCCGGGATGTTCCACGAGTATTTCCTCAAAATAACAGAACTGAAGCCAACAGGCGCGGCTCGAGCTACTGATACCAACAGTGACGTCGACACAGAACGGAGCCCGTCGATGGACAATTGACGCCACAACCTCGAGTACAGCGCCCTCTGCTGAAAAGATTTTTCAGAAGCAGCGAAGCTGCCGATAACGAATTATCGCAAGATGAGGAATACGTGGGAGGAACATCCAGTCGAAAGAACGTTAAAGTTGTTAAGTAACTTGTTCTTCTGAGGCTTGTGGATCTGCTTAGATCACATGCTATGCATAGGCCGACATCTACTGGCAGCCTGGAAGGATTTGCACCAAGTGTGTAACCTTTGCCTCACTAGGGACCACGCCGAAAAACAGTGCAAGTCTTGCAAACTCTTCCGGGCCAAAAACTTTAAAGCAAAGGAAAACAAAGGATTGCTGGAAGGTTTTAAATTAATCATAACCACAAGCACAGCTATGGGCAACTCTGGGATGGGCATGCCCAGACATGGGTCCCAAATCTGCCGGGCAGCTACTTGTCACCGACACCCAACAAGGCTGAAACATGTCTGGGGATGCTTGTGGTCTTGTGCAGAAGGGATGTGACCTAGCAGGACTGCCCCCTTTGGGGTAGGACCAAGCCTGATTTGCATATGGTTTTTCCCCTTCTGTAATGGCTTAGCAGGCTGAAAAACGATGATCTGGAGGGTTGCCCAGAGTTGTGCCCATGGTTATGATTAATTTAAAACCTTCCAACCAACACATTTTTGTTTTGCAAAAACCTTAAAGGACTGCAAGACTAAACGCTGGGGCCACCACGCCACGCAGGCCGATGCTGCCATGGACATTGAGGGAGCCTCCAGTGATGGGAGTATCGGCGTCCTAAGTGGCACCGAGGGCAATTGGGATCCATCGGATTCCCATGTGCGAGCCCCTGACCCTAACAGGCAGGCCGGCCGTTCTGCTATGGGGACGACACACGGCGGCTCAAGCACTACCAGTTAACACCAAGCACACCCCACGATGGCCGAAAGTCGACCACATTGTCGGCCGATAAGCCACACGTGGTGTTGAGCGGAAGGGTCTAAAATTCCCTGTCGTCTGGGCCATCGTGGTCATGATCACCACATGACAGGCCCCCGAAACAGACGTTAAAGTCTGTTTCCAACACCATGGCTAAATCTGGGAAGTCCTCAGGGTCGGGCGACCGGGCATCGAAAGACTCGTCAACGGCCTCGAGAAAAAGCTCTAAATTAAGCGAATTAAACATGTTCCTGATGCCTTACTAAAGGCCAGAACATTGAAAAACTGGGAATCTTCAACGCCCCAGGTTACAGTCACAAGCTACAAAGAGTAGGGATTACTCTACCTCTGAGGGCACTCTTTCAGGGGCTATGCATCATAAGCAGAGTCCTGTCCCAGAACCTACTCCTGCTCACTCTGTTACCAAGCGCCTCCCAATAGACCCCTGAACAATGCGAGGGGGTCATGAGGAGAATGTTCTGTTTTTACAAACTTATTTGACAAACACACCAAACGACTCTGCAGCCAAATAAAGCCTGCCTGGACACCACACAAGCTACCACTTCGTCATATCGGGATCCAGGTCATGACACATATAACACTCAAGGCCTACAAGACCCTGGCTCATACACAGACCGGAGGAGCAAGAGGACACCCGAGACTTAGACCAATATTATGACGACATATACATCAATCAATCCCCAGACCACATCGACCCACCGGTGTCTGACTCATCGGTAGACAACCAACTGCAATAGAATGACCTGGTCCTAAAGGCTGGAGAGCACCCTAAGAGAGATACCCAGGAAGCCCAGGTCGATAAAGATTTTGTGGAAGACATCCTTGGGATAACAAATCTGCAGCACAGTTCATCCCCTTGCTTCAATCTGTCCAGAGGTGTATTCCGCCCTCTGTGCTTACCCCCAATCTGACATGGGCAGTCAACCCACGCATCAAAGAGGTTTAGACCAGACCCCTTATACATTAGGGGGCAGCTAAAGCCTGACTCTCTAGTAGTCACCACAACAAGAGAGAGAGCGGGAACCCCTCTCACCTTTGCCGAAAGCCACATCTTACAAGGATAGTAAGAAGATCTACACCCTGGGCAGGAAAGTAGCTTCCTCTGCTGCCTATCAAATAAGGTAACACACTATTGGCAAGCTAGAATTGTCACAAGTGGGACTAGACCGCACAACAAATACTCGGTCCCAGAGCCCCTAAAAACACAGCTCTCACACACCATCGCTGAGGGGAAATGGGTAGCAAGCTACATCCTTAAAAATAACCTGGACTCAGCAGACAATGTGGGAATAATCGTGGCAGAAGGCACACTGATCAAATGCCATGCCATGCATGGCTCCGTCAATTGGGTTTCAAACTGGAGACCCGTGCCACCATCTTAAACCTACCCACTGAGCCCAATGCTTTATTTGGCAAAGCAGTTAATGATGCACTTAAAAGCATAAAGGAGGAATATAATACCCTCCAATCCCTGGGACAGCTCACTAATAAACCCTTTGGGCAGAGAGGAGGCTCAAACACACGCCGTTTTATAGGACAGAACTCCCAACAGTCCTCTAACTACAACCAGGGTGGGCAAGGTTCGTCCTGGAGTTCTTCACAAGGGCAGTCCTCCCAACAGGTTTTTCAAAGTGGCCAAAGAAGGTCTAGAAGTAGGGGCAGATCCTCCTCAAGAGGGGGTGCAACCCCTCTTAAGCAGTGACCACCCGCTGCAGGTTCCCTACCTTGTCACTCAAGTAGGAGGTAGTTTTCACTTTACCCATGTATGGGAGGGTGATCACATCGGACACCTGGGTACTTTCCACTGTGGTGGGGTATTGCATAGTGCTAATTCAAATACCAGCCAATCACCCACCAAAACAAAGACAGACTTCACAGGAAGAATGCATCCTGTTGGAAGAGGTGAAAGCACTGCTACTAAAGGACGCCTTAAATTGACCTGGCAAACCAGGTAAACAAGGGTATTTATTCAATGTACTTCCTTGTGCTGAAAAAAGACAAAATGTGCCCTGCAAACACCTATGTCCAGCCACACAAATTATGCATGACGCTACAGGAAGTAATTCCTCTGCTGAAACATGGGGACTACATGGCAACCTTGGATACCAATTGAAGGTGCTACTCTTCAACATAGCCTCCGCTCCAAGGGTATTCACCAAGGTACTAGCGGTAGTGGCAGCGCACCTATGCAGAGAACCAATCCCAGTGTACCCTTATCTGGCCGATTGACTGATAACCAGGGAAACCCCCACTCCCCAAGCAAAATACCGAGAGAACAATCGATCTCCTGTTCCAATTGGGATTCTCAATCCACGAGAAAAAATCCAGTCTCGTCCAAGCAAGACAAAACATTTCTTAAGAGCTGTCCTAAAGACTGAAGAGGGTCTAGTCTTTCCATCAAACAAGATTGCAGAACATACTGCTGCAAATACCTCAGTATTTAGCCGGTCTAACTGTACGCAAAGCAATGCGCTTGCTCGGGATGCTTGCATCATGCATTTAACTGGTTCCGAACGCACGGCTGCACATGTGCCCAATGCAAGAGTGGTTCGCGAAACAGTGGTCTCAGGCAAGCGGTCAGTGGGATGATATAGTGGTTGTTTCGCTAACCCTAGTTCAAGCGCTACGCTGGTGGACAAAGGAAAATCTGTTAAAGGGAAAACCTTTTCACAACCCTATAGTGCAATCGATTGTCGCAACAGACGCATCTCTCACTGGGTGGGGAGCCCATTATACACAGCGCATTGCCTGTGGACTCTGATCCCAAAATTGCATACACCTGTTGGAATTGCTATCGATGCTCAAAGCCCTGCAAGCTTTCCAAGTGCACCTCTCGTGTCGGACAGTACAAGTACTCGCGTACAGCACCACTGTCATGTTTTACATAAAAAAGCAGGGGGGCGGGGGGGGAACACTCCAAGATGTTCTGTGCTAGCCCGGACAGACTTGAAGTGGGCACTCAAGCGGGGCATGTTCCCAACATCGCAACATGTTCTAGCGGAACTCAATTCTTTGGCAGACTCATTAAGCAGAGATCCTCTACCTGAAGAGCACGAGTAGCAGCTCAACAGACATCTTAAACGAGATGTTCTCCCTCTGGGTTTACCCACATCTAGACTTGTTTGCCACAAGCCAAAAATTGCAATGCCCAGACTTTGCATCCAATTTTTCCCAACACTGGTCCAAGGGGGAACACTACGCCCTGTGGATGAACTGGTCAGGGAAATGTTCCATTTGCCTACGCCCAACCCCACCGCCGCCCCCTCCCCAACAGCACTACTAAGCAGGTTAGTGAACAAGATGCACCAGGACCAAGTGACACTTATCCTAGTTGCTCCTATGTGGGCGAGGCAACATTTGTTTCCACATCTGGGCAAACTGGCGATGTGCGATCCAACCAAACTCCGTGCTTACAACATCTCACACAGCACGGACGGACAACGTTCCACCCTCGGTCTATGAACTTGGCAACTTGGCAACTTGGCTCTTGACGTCATGGAATTTGGCCATTTAAAACTACCTCAAAGGTGTATAGAAATCCACAAGGAGGCACAAAAACCAAACACCAGACACTGTTATTTTAACAAATGGAAAGGATTTGTAATATGGTGCCAGTCAAAAAATGTAATCCCAATCGAATGTACTCCCATCACACATTCTTCATTACATGCTCCACTTACTAGACTAGTATGTAACTCCATCGTTCACTTACCGGCTCTATCCACGTACACCACTTCTCAAAGCAAGGTGTCTTGGTGGAAAGACCCTGTCATTAAGGCATTCATGGAAGGAGTAAAAAGACTTTACCCTCCCGTTTCCAATCCGCCTCCAGGGTGGGACCTAAATGTGGTACTTGCAAAGCTCATGGGACCCCCCCCCCCCCCTTTGATCCATGCAGAAATCCAGCCTTAAACACCTTACATGTAAAACGGCTTTTCTGGTGGCTTTCGCCTCAAGAAGGCAACTACAAGATTTATCAGTGCAAGACCTTTTCTTTCTTCTCCACAAAGACAAGTTGGTACTAAGAACATACCCTAGGTTTTCACCTACGTTCATATCCAAGTTCCATGGCAACCAGTCCATTGAACTACCAGCTTTCTTTCAAAACCCTTCAAGCTCGGCTGAGAAAATCCATACACTAGATGTAAGGAGGGTGGTGCTTTACTATGTAAACAAGACCTCTACGAAAAACAGACAACTGTTTGACTCAATGGCACCTGGCAGGAAAAGTTATCACATTTCAAAAAACACCATCTCCATATAAATAGTGAAATGCATACAACTGCTACTCTATCAAACAAGACTCTTCACACCAAGAGCTCACTCTACCAGGGGTACAGGAGCTACTCTGGCATTTATTGCAAACTTCCCGCTGGACGCTTTTTTGCAAAGCTGCAACACTGAGCTCCATGCGTACTTTTACTCAGAACTTCTGCATTGACACACAATCTAAAGCAGATTCACAGGTGGGACAAGCGGTGCTAAAATATGTATATGCTGCTGTACCTTCTCGGACCACACCACCTTCTCCAGACACTGCTTGCTAATCTATGCATAGCATGTGATCTAAGCAGATCTGCAATCCTCATAAGGGATACATTACTCACCGTAATCGTATTTCTGTCGATGTCTCTTTTTCGAGTTTAGAAAACAAAAAATGTAATACTCTGCAGCTTCAACTAGATGTCGGCCTATGCACAGCATGTGATCTAAGCAGATTCCACAAGCCTCTGAGAATATATATGTATATATATATGTATATTCTCCCCGAGAATCCAGTGCAAGACAGTCCTAGATCTCTATGACCCAGACTCTGAGAAGGAAGACCTCTCTATTCATGATGCAGCAGACCCTTATTACGGGGATGATGACCCTGTGGTTGATCCCCAATGCAAATATTTACATCATGGACTCACCTGTTAATCGAGACCTGGATTCACCCATTGACAACCAACCCCTGCTAAATGAAGTGCTAGTTAAGGCAACGGAGCATTTTCAGATATCTACCCCGGAAGAACAGGATCAAGATTTTGTAGAAGAAATCTTGGGGGGGATAAGAAGTCTGTTACCCAGTTTATCCCTCTCCTCCATTCCATTCAGCGAAAAAATACAACCATTGCTGGAAACCCCTAATCTTACGCGGGCAATAAACCCCCGTACATAGAAACTGTTTAGACCTGCCCCGTCTGACCCACTGTATATCAGAGGGCATTTAAAGCCTGATTTATTGGTGGTTACAACAATAAAAAGGGCTGGTACTCCTCTAGCTTCCACTGATGCCCCACCTGACAAGGAAAGCAAGAGACTTGTACAATGGGCAGAAAGGTGGCCTCTTCCGCAGCATTCCAGACAAGGATTGCTAACCATTCTACCCTTTTGGCCAGCTGCAACTGCCACAAATGGGATGAGTTATCGGCCTTACTATCATCGGCCCCTGAACCACTTGAGTCTCAGCTTGCCCAGGTGACCGCAGAAGGCAGGGCACTGTCAAGCTGCTTATTAAAAACCAATTTTGAGGCCGAGGATGATGCTGGCAGGGTAATAGCAGAGGGGACTATTATCAAGCGTCACGCTTGGTTGCGCCAATCAGGCTTTTAACCAGAAAAGCAAGCGACCCTTGTTAACATGTCCAATGTGCTCTTTGGCAAGGCTGTCGAGGACGCCTTAAAAACAGCCATAGAGTAAGATACCCTCAAATCATTGGGCCAACTGACCAATAAACATACTGGCCAGAGGTGAAACAGGAATTTTCATCGCTGACGCGGCCACAACTCTTAGGGGGTTCCACCTACAACCAAAGCCAAGGTGCTGCCTGAGGAAACACACGGTCAGTCCTCTCAGAATTATCCTGGAGGAGCGTGCAGATCACGCGGTCGTGGTAGGGGTAACTCCTCCCGAGGTGTCACTCCACCTCCAAAGCAGTGACTATTCGTTCCAGGTGCCCTCTCCACTAGGAGGGCGCATATCCAGCTTCACCCACACATGGGAAGGAATTACCACAGACCGATGGGCGCTGTCCACTGTAACAGGCAGATATTGTATAGAGCTCCTCGAGCAACCCCAGAACCACCCACCACAACAAAAGACCCATTCCAAGGAACACCAGCGCATCCTCCTCGAGGAGATCACCACACTTCTTCTAAAGGACACCTCCAAGGTTGTCCCGGCCAACCAGGTAAACGAGGGTATTTTTCAACCTACTTACTTGTGCCAAAGAAATATCTAACAATGCGCCCAGTATTAGATTTGCGCCCTGCAAACAAATGTCAAGCCACAAAGGTTCAGCATGACTACGCTACAAGAGGTAATCCCCCTACTAAAAAAGGATTACATGGCAACACTGGCTATTTTCATATTTCAATGTTCCCAGCGCACAGAAGATTCTTGCGTTTCAAGATAGTGAACCAGCACTACCAATTCAAAGTGCCGTTCTTCGGAATAGCATCTGCTCCAAGGGTATTCATGAAGGTACTGGTGGTGGTGGCAGCACACCTGCGCAGGGAGGCAATCCCAGTGTACCCTTACTTGAACGACTGGCTGATTACAGGGGAGTCGCCCTAATTTGCAGACAAAACATTCAAAGAACCATCAACCTTCTCTTTCAATTGGGTTTCTCCATCAACGAGAAAAAATCAAGCCTAGTGCCAAGCACGACCGAACAATTCCTAGGAGCTGTCATAAACACTCGGAGGGGTTGGTCTTTCCATCAGAGGAAATGGTCCAAAACATGTTACTGCAAATGCCACATTATCAGGCCGGCCGCCAGATAAGGGTGCGCAAAGCTATGCGTTTGCTAGGCATGATGGCATTTTGCATTTACCTGGTACTGCATGCGTGCTTGCGACCCATGCAGGAGTGGTTGGCGAAACAGTGATCTCAGGCAAGTGGTCATTGGGATGATCTAGTGGTCGTTTTGCCAACTCTAGTACAAAATCTTCACTGGTGGACAAGAGAAAAGCTGTTGGAGGGGAAACCCTTCTACGATCCGAAAGTACAAGCGATTGTCACGACTGACGCCTCACCCGCTGGGTGGGGGGGCTCACTAGCTTCACCACACAGCTCAGGGTCTGTGGTCTCATGCGACAGCACAAAACCACATCAATTTTCTAGAACTTCTGGCAGCATTCAAAGCCCTTCAGGTGTTTAAGTCTCACCTAGCAAAATAATCTGTGCAAGTCCAGACACAGAGCACTACAGCGATGTTTTACATCCACAAATAGGGGGGCTGTCCAGGCTTGTGCAACAAATTTGGAAATGGGCACTCAAATGGAAAATATTCCTATCGTCGCAGCACGTTCCTGGGGAACACTACTCTCTCAGACTCATTGAGCAGAGTTCCCTTACCAGAAGAACACGAGTGGCAACTTCACGCAGGAGTCGTATAACACCTCTTCTCTCAATGGGGTTTCCCCACAATAGACTTGTTGGCTACAAACGGAAACAAGCAATGTCCAGACTTTGCGTCCAGGTTCCCCCAGCCAGGCTCCAAGAGGAACGGCCTATGGATGAACTAGTCAGGGAAATTTGCTTACACTTTTCCACCCCCAACACCTCTAATGAGGAAGGTGGTGAACAAGATCCACAATGAACCGGTGATGCTCATCCTAGTTGCTCCTATGTTGGCAAGACAACCCTGGTGTCCACATCTGCGCAATTTGCGATCCCGTTAAACTCCCGTGCCTGTACAATCTGCTCACTCAGCACGGGGGCCTAACAGCTTACCCTCAACCTCTCAATGAACTTGGCAGCAGGGCTCCTGAAGTCATAGTTTGGATATCTTAATCTGCCACAGGGATGTATGAATATCTTGAATGAATCAAGAAAGCCTAACACTAGGCACTGTCATTTTGACAAGTGGAGATTTGTAATTTGATGCCAGTCTAAACAAATTAACCCCATAACCCCTTCACACATTCTAACCTACATGCGCCACTTGCTAGATGCAGGGTTAGTATTCAACTCCTTAAAGGTCCACCTGGTGGCTTTGTCAGCCTATACAACTTCCCACAATAAGGTCTCATGGTGGAAGGTACTTGTTATCAAAGCATTCATGGAAGGAGTAAAGAGACTCCACCCTCCAATTTCAAACCCGCTGCCAGGATGGGATCTCATTATTGTACTTGCTAAGCTCGTGGGACCCCGTTTCGGCCCAATGCATAAGTCTAGTCTCAAACACCTGACTTACAAAACTGCCTTCTTAGTGGCCATCACTTCCATAAGACGAGTTAGTGACATACAAGCATTGCCCTTGCAGGACCCTTTCTTTGTTGTACAGAAAGACAAACTGGTCTTACGTACTCACCCTAGGTTATCCCCTAAATTAATCTCTAAAAGTCACGTAAACAGTCTATTGAGCTACCACCTTTCTTTCAGGAACCCACCAGCTGAGCTGAGCTAGAAATCTACACACTAAATGTGAAGAGTGTGGTCCTCTACTATGTAGACAAGACCAGACCGCTAACAAAAACCAGGTCGGATGTATACAATTGTGCTATTCTCTATCAAACAAGACACAGCCTTTTATGCCCAGGGTTCACTCCACAAGGAGCACAGGAGCCACTCTGGCTTTCATTGCAAATGTCCCTCCAGACAGCATTTGCAAAGCAGCTACATGGAGCTCAATATGCATTGACACTCATTCCAAGACCGATACAGAGGTGGGACAAGCAGTTCTAAGACATCTTTTCGCCATGAACCTTCTCACATCCCACCACCTTCTTCTAACACTGCTTGCTAATCTATGCATAGCATGGGATCTAAGCAGATTCCGCAAGCCTCAGAAGGATACATTACTCAACTTAATCATATTTCTGATGCTTGTGTCTGCTTAGATTCACATGCGACCCACCCTTCCTCCCCTCGGAGAGAAGGCGCATGGATGCTTATGAGCTTGTCTGATACGTATCTGCTTCGATACATCTGTACTCACGCTACACCTCATGCTACCTCATGTTAGAAAAATAACAATCTGAGGGACCTCGACGCGTGAGCGATCATGGGCACAGTGGACGTCCCACTAGGGATAGTATTAATGGCACGCCCTGTCGATGTCCCTTTTTGAGTTTCGAAAACAACTGTAATACGCTGCAGCTTCCACTAGATGTCGACCTATGCACAGCAAGTGAATCTAAGCAGATACAAGCATCAGAAATATGATTACAGTGACTAATATATATATTCAAAATGTTCAGCATGCTTATGTGGGTATGTTCCATCGTGTAGATAATGTAAAAAGCTTGAAATGTACTTTTTGTTTTTTTTTGTAAGTGGTCTGCAATGCTTATCCCTGCTAAATGGCTCTTCTCGCCGTAGTTCAAAAGTTAATTGTTCCTGTAGTTCAGCAGTTAGTCCCTAAACATGTCACACAATCGGCATTCTAGGTGACATTTGGCGGGACTCACTTTTGAAGTAATGTGGGTTACAGGAAACGGTGCATGTCTCTTCAATAGTGTAGCTAACGATAACGTCTGTCACATTGTGGCAAATCACTCATGATAATTACATTAACTTTATTTCCCATGGAATTTGAATGCATGCCATCTCCACAGTATAAAGCTTACATGCTTCAGCCGTACAAGTACGCGCAAGGCACTTCAGTCCTAGGAATTACCTGCTAGTATGTGTATTGTATCGGTCTTTTTCTTTCTCTTTCTTTCTCTCTTTCTCTTTCTCTTTCTCTCTCTCTCTCTCTTTCTCTTTCTCTTTCTCTCTCTCTTTCTTTCTTTCTCTCGCTCTCTCTCTCTCTCTCACTCACTCACTCACTCACTCACTCACTCACTCACTCATTTGGGTAGATTCCATGGTGTAGACAATGTGACGGGAGTTCATGAAAATTTCAGCCGTTCATTGTTCCTAAACTTTACATACTAGCTGACATTAGCGGCACTCACTTTTGTAGTCCTGCGGGTGACAGGAAACTGCATGTGTCCACGATTACGTTGTTCTTCACACCGTGGCAAATTTCTCATTCGAAGGGATTCTGTCCTCAGACATATTCCTTATCTTTGATAAATCACTTCCAGCTTGCTTGCCTCGGAAAAAAATTTCAGTAGAGGGCGCTGCGCGTCGACGTCCCTCGACAACCTCCGTATCGGTGCCGACATCATCATGCGTATAAATACTCACGCAGCGTCCATTGCTCAGTTCCGTTTTTTCTGCGCTTCGTGGGCCTCGGAATCGTGTTGCTCAGTTCGTTACTCAAAGTATAATTATTCCTCGAGTATTTCTTACTCGCTTCGATGGCTTCCTCATCTGAACCGTCGACACCACGGTCCGGCTTCAAAAAGTGTCGAGATTGTGGAAAGAAAATGTCATTGACGGATCCTCACAGGATCTGTTTGTGGTGCCTAGGATCGGAGCACCACTGTTCAGAATGAGAGGACTGCATGTCCATGACGGTGAAAGCCTTGAAAGAGCGTAAGGGGAAGCTCGAAAGAGGTAAGACTCTTAAAACTGCTAAAACTCCTTCGAAAGTTTCCTCAGCAGAGTCGAGACATTCGTCTCCTCGCCGCCACGGTAAACATTCTCGTTCGAGGTCTCGAAGTAGTTCCCATCACTCTTCGAGATCCAGACATTCGAAAAAGAGGCGTCGAAGATCTCCCTCTTCTTCTTGTTTCCCCTGAAAGGGTCACCTGCCCCACAAAACATAGCTCTCAGCCAAGTGGGAGGAATTCCGAAAAAGGATGCTTAGCGTCTCCGAGAAAGCGGCCTCGACCCCCTCGGAGACGGCTAAAAGTGATACCCTGGGTGAAAAGACCCGAAAAGTCGAAACGCCGCGAGTCGTTGCACCCGGCGAAAGAAACTGCTCGAGAGCGTTCTGAATCCTCGAGAAAAAGCAGTAAGACTGCGTCATTGACGCCTTCATCGAAGGCCCCTTCGACGCATAGATCGGTCGAATCGACGCCGTCCTCGACTCCGATAAAGGAGAAACCTACGACTGCAACTACCTCGCAGTCATTAGTCATACCGAGGGCTCCCATCATGACCTTGAATGTCTTCGATAACCTCAATGACTCCGAGTAGGATTCCAATCCTCTCGAGTTCTTCGAGGTCACTTCATACCTTTTCGACGCCCTTTTCGGTTTGTTCAAAGCCTTTGACTTCTGTGTTGACGACGACGTTTTCTCAACCAGTTACCACAAGCTTAGCCCCTTCTGCTTTAGAAATGGGTTTTAAGCCTTTTCCAAGGTCAGATTATTTCAATGTCTTATCCTCCATTTAAGAAGAAGGTGAGGATTCTGATCAGGAAAGACCTTTTGGGTTGCAGAGAACTGCAACACCTGTACCAGAGGAATTTATCTCTGAAGAAAATAGGCTGAAGGACTTGCAAGATTCCTTGCATGATGCAAGTGGGTTGGATACTTCCCCAGAAGCAGAATTTACCAAACCAGACCGAGGGGAACATGCTGAGACCCCTTCTAGAACTTTAATGGCCAGAATAATAGAATTTGTGGGTTGTTCTACACCTTTACCTACTTTTCAACAAGATGACCTTACAGACATCTTGATTAAAGGCCCACAGGAAGATCCTGTGGTTCCATTCCATACTGCATTGCAGAAGAAAATATCATCCAACTGGGAAACTCCTGAGGTTATCCCGCCAGTTAACAAGAAACTATCTGCCAAATATAGGGTATCTGCTTCTGACCCTGAATATTTGTTAAAACATCCAACTCCAGAGAGTATAGTTGTTCAAGCAGCAACTTCATCGAACAGTAGATCTGCATACCCTACTGGTCCACAAGACGGGGATGACAAGAGATTTGACGCTATGTCAAAAAAGGTCTTTTCTGCATGTAGCATGGCACTTAAATCCATTAATGCTACTTGTACGCTCGCAAGATTCAGCCATACACTTTGGGAGTGTGCTTCATCAGCGGCTGACTGCCTCCCGGAAGGAGAAGAAAGGGAAGCTTTTCTGAACATCATTAAAGATGGTAAAGACGCAATTTGCGAATCCCTTCAAACAAGCATTGATTCTGCTGACGGTACCAGCAGGGCCATGGCGACAAGTACTACAATTCGCAGGTTTGCATGGTTATGGAAGTCTGGTTTTGCTCCGGATGTTCAGGCCAGACTTTTGAATATGCCCTTTGACCTCTCTTCTTTATTTGGTAAAAAGGCTGATGACCGTCTAGAGAAGTTACAAACATCTAAGGCAGCAGCAAAATCCTTTGGAGCTGCAATACGTCAAACTCCCTGTCGCCCCAGGAACCTCTTGGAGAGGTAGGTCCTTTCGTTTCTATTTCTCATTTGGAAGAGGAAGGGGACAGCCGGCTCAAAGAGGCCAAAAGAAATTCACCCGAGGTGGACGGGTTAAAAGTACAGAAGCAGCAGGTGCCTCTTTACCCTCAGCATCTGCATCAGCCGCTTCTAAACCGCTCTGAGGACTCTCCTCACAAAGCACCAGTAGGGGGCAGGTTAACTCAACATCTGACAGAATGGCAGGCTATTACGTCAGATGCTTGGGCATTGGAGACAGTTGCCCAAGGTTACTGCCTGCCTTTCCTACGCACCCCCTCAGTCATCCACCGGGGAACAACTCTTTGAAGTTTCCAGATCCGCTCCTTTTGCAGGAGATTCTAGACCTGCTAGAGAAAGGTGCCTTAGAACCGGTACCTGTAGCGGAGAGGAACAAGGGTTGGTATTCCCCCTACTTGATACCGAAGGACAGAGGACTGAGACCCATATTGGACTTAAGAGAATTGAACACCTTCCTCAGGAAGGACACGTTCAAGATGGTAACTCTCTCCCAGATCCTTCAGGCCCTCCAGCTTCAGGACTGGCTGGTATCTCTGGGCCTTCAGGATGCTTATTTCCATGTGCCAATCCATCTCAAACACAGGAAATACCTGAGGTTCGCAATTGGCAACTTTCACTATCAATTTCGAGTACTGCCATTTGGGCTGACCTCCGCCCCGATGGTCTTCACCAAGCTAATGTCGGTAGTGGCTGCAAGTCGAACGAGGGAAGGGATCCACGTCTACCCCTACCTAGACGATTGGTTGATCAGAGCAGTATCTTCGGAACAAGCTCAGATCCAACTAGATTGTCTGCCACTTCCTTCACAAACTGGGCTTCTCCCTCAATTTAAAGTCACAGATGTTACCATCACAGAGACTCCAGTTCATTGGAGCGGTCCTGGACACTTCCCTGGGGAAAGCCTCACCACCAGAGGTGAGGGCTCAAGATATTCTGCAGATGGTCACCAAGTTTCAAAATGCCCAACGTCTCCCAGCCTTCGACTTTTTGAGGTTGCTAGGCCTCATGGCATCCTGCATTTTCCTTGTGCCAGAGGCTCGCCTGAGAATGAGATCTCTCCAGTGGGCACTAAGAACTCAGTGGTCGCAATTCTCAGGGAGAATGACTGATCTCTTTCAGGTTCTGGACAAGGTGGCTCAAGACCTTCAGTGGTGGGCCTGTCGGAACATTTTGAAAGGAGAACTGTTTTTTGGCAACCATGGCCGGAGATAACAGTAGTCACGGATGCCTCACTCACAGGGTGGGGAGCCCATGCCAACGACTTGACCATCAGCGGTCATTGGTCTCCATCGGAGTCCAGACTACATATCAACCTGTTAGAGCTGAGAGCAATCACACTAGCACTGAAGGCATTTCTGCCATCTGTACAAGGGAAAAATGTCCTGATAATGACGGACAACACAGTGGCTATGCACTACCTCAACAAAAGAGGCGGCGTAGGATCACTGCCTCTGTGCAGAGAGGCGATGCAGCTCTGGTTTTGGGCAATCCAAGAAGGAATCTCTCTATCGGCAGTTCACCTAGCTGGAGAGAAGAACTCGACAGAAGGCAGAACACAGTCTCTCACAAGTGGGAGATAGCTCAGGAAGTCCTTCAGGAGATCTTCACCCTTTGGGGAACCCTTCAAGTGGATCTGTTCGCCACCAGTCTCAACAGGAAGTGCGATCAGTTTTGTTCAAAGGAATTTCCCCCGAGAGGAGCTCTAGGGGACGCGTTCGTAGTGGACTGGAAGTTTCCACTTCTGTACACGTTCCCTCCAGTCCCTGTCATTCCTCAGATGATCAGGAGGTTGAGAAGATTATGATCCTAATTGCCCCAGACTGGGCCAGGAGAATGTGGTACCCGGACCTTCTGGACATGTCCATCTGCCCTCCAATTCGTCTTCCACACAGGGAGGATCTTCTCACATAGAAGGGAGGTCAGGTTCTCCATCCAGACATCAGAACCCTCAACCTTCACACTTGCTTTCTGAAAGGTTGAGATACAAGGATTGGGACCTCCCAGATGACGTCATGGAGGTGTTGCTTTCAGCCAGAAGGCCAGCAACAAAAACATTATACCTATGCCTATTGACCCCTTTTCATGTGGTACACCAATGGTGCTATCCTTTCTTCTCTATTTGGCGAATTCAGGTCTTCAAGTTGGTACAATCAAGGGCTACCTTGCAGCGCTGTCGATCTTCAAGCGCACTGCAGAGGAGCCATCATATTTCAAATTACCATTAGTAATACAATTTCTGAAGGGTTTAACTAATTTATCCCCCCGAGACCGTTCCAAGTTCCCTTATGGGACATGCATTTAGTTTTGAATTTCCTGATGGGTACTCCTTTCAAACCACTCCATTCTTGTTTAAGATTTCTCACCCTTAAAACTGTCTTATTAGTGGCGTTGACATCGGCCAGGAGGGTGAGCGAATTACAAGCCCTATCTTGTAAACCTCCTCATACAATTTTTCACAAGGACAAAGTTGTCCTACAAGTGAAGCCTAATTTCCTCCCAAAGGTGATTTCTGAATTCCACATCACTCAGAAAATAACCTTACCCTCATTCTTTCCTCCT
Organism: Ambystoma mexicanum; assembly: GCF_040938575.1. Lineage (NCBI taxonomy): Eukaryota > Metazoa > Chordata > Amphibia > Caudata > Ambystomatidae > Ambystoma > Ambystoma mexicanum. Next base: position 739,370,589 of record NC_090926.1, read on the forward strand.
CCCCATCCAGGGAAAGAGTAAGAGAGGCTACATAGGCTGGATCCAAGGCGAGCCTTGAGTTTTTAGATCAGCAGACTGGCTAGGATCAGACAATCAGACCAACTATTCATAGGTTGCACAGGGCACAAACTAGGATTGCCAATTACAAAACAGACCATCTCCTGGTGGATTATCTTAGCCATTCTAGAATGTTACAAATTGGCAGGGAAAGAGCCTCCTCAAAATCTTAGGGCTCATTCAACCAGGGGTATCGCAGCCTCTTCGGCCCTCCAGAGAGGGGTACCGATTCGAGACATATGTGCGGCTGCCACATGGTCGTCCGCACATACCTTTACTAAATTCTACAATCTGGATTCCTCCTCTAGTCAAGAGACTAGATTTGGCAAAGCTGTGTTACACTCTGTTCACTCTTAAAAGGGAATATGACAATTTTACTCCCACCTCCGTTTACACATCAAAGATAAGGAATATGTCGGAGGACACAATCCCTTCGAGGAACAAGTTACTTCTTACCTGGTAACGTTCTTTCGATGGGATGTTCCTCTGACGTATTCCTTATCGCCCCTCCCATTCATCCTCTCAGTAAAACTTTCCTTGTGGTTGACGCTTACGCTCCTTCAAGGTCAATAACCAATTCATGATCCGATAATTCCAAGCTACAAAACTGAACTGAGCAACGGACGCTGCGCGAGTCTATTTATACGCATGATGACATCAGCGCCGATACAGAGGCTGTCGAGGGACACCGCCTCATGGGACGTCCACGCGCAGCGCCCTCTACTGAAAACATTTTCCGAGGCCAGCAAGCTGGAAGTGATCTATCAAAGATAAGGAATACGTCGGAGGAACATCCCATCAAAAGAACGTTACCAGGTAAGAAGTAACTTATTGTTTTTACAAAATGTTAATTTCCCACAGACGTTGATGAATGTATGCCATCTCAACAGTACAAACTCTGTAGGTAAATGCCCCCGGGGGACCAAAGTCCAAGGTATAGGGGTTTAGAAACGAGTGTGCATTTTAGCTAATATGAAGGTAAGTAGGGGCAGCCAAGTCCCTGCTACCTGTAAACTATTTAATCAAGAAAGGTTGGGCATTCATGACACTTATTTTCCCATTTATGTACATGCCAGTTGTGCAAAGGTGCAAAAGATGTCAATTTTCATCAAGACACAAAAATGGGTGTGGTTCTTTTATTTTGCCCATTAGTTATACCAGTCATCTGGGCAAAGTAACAGTCCCAAGGACAATGCAATGAGTATGAAACATTTATAACAAGTTCCATGCACATTTTTCACATAAAGCCAATTGAAATGTTTTAATCATTGACAATTGGGCATTAGTGTTTTTTATTATCCCCTTATGTACTGGCTAAGCTTCTGCGAATAGCCCCATTGGAACCTACTTGAGAGCAACAGGAGAATGCTTGGTTGATAGCAGCAGTTGCTGCATAGATTGGGTCTGCTCCAGCAAGCTGCCCCCCTCCTGGTGTGATGCAGATCCAAGTGGTGCAGGGACTGTAATAGGGGTTTAGCTCAGGAAGTGTTGATTCAAAGCAGTGGTCGAAGAGGGCGGGAGCGGTGCTCCTCTACTTCTTTTAATTGTTTTATAGTTGCTATAACTTTATTTTAAAAAGAAACCTCTGTTATGGTTTCGTTTTAAAATAAGTGTAGGAAAACTTTGAAACGTTCACTTTCAGTGCACTGCACTGAGCGTTCCCCTAAACAGCAGGACCATGTGTTTTGGGGTTTGTATTTTGCGTGGGAGAGGGTGTGGTGATGGGGTTTGTGGGGAGCGGTACAGGCCAGTAGGGAAAATAGTTCCACTACTTCTTTTTGTACACTTCGAGCACTGATACAAAGCGGATTATAGCATCAGTAGTGTGGTCTTCGCTACTGTTGCAGAAAATGGACACCTCATTTGCATCTTGGGAGGAGACTAGTACAGTTAATCTTTAATACCAGCATCTGCAGGGTGAACACAGGAACGGACAACACGCAATCCCCAAGGAATCCAAAACAGTCACCCCTGCCTCTAACATTCTCAGTACATTGACTTTCAATGCAATGAACGGAAGTCTGACCTCACTAAAGTAGATTTTATCCTTTCCAATTTGCACCTTGGCCCTCTGTGAGGAACCGAGGATATCTATAAATCAAGCTCACTTCTCCAGTCTTCAAGCGATGACCAACGCAGATGTGTACCATAAATAAAAGTATGAATCCCACTCATCTGTATTTTTTTAATTAACTTGTCTTCTGTTCGTGAAATATGGATATATTTTTGTAAATGTAATTGTAAATAACTTTTCTAAGCCTGCAGAAAAGTTTCATCTCTCCATTCGGACTGCAAGCCTATAAATAAAAAGGGAGTCTCACGATTTGTGCTATAGGTAGGGCAGTGTAGGTGTCTGCTGTTACTGGGGTGGTGCTGCCTTTTTGGCCGCTGCGTCAGCGTTCCCCCACAATGATATTTCGTCTGTTTTGTGAGCTAAACATTTAACCACTGCTACTGCCGAGGGCTCTGCAAGTGCTGAAATCAATGTGTTTAGTAGTTCTGCATGTACTACTGGGGAGCCATCTGTTCTCCTGAACCCACATCTTCTCCATTGGGATAGACCTGCATGTTCTGTGGTAGTGACGTATGCACAAGTCAGAATAAATGGTAAAACTGCACGCCTTTGATGCCTGCAGGTCCTCTATCAGTGCTACAAGTTCTGCTGCCTGTGCAGAGGAATGTCTTGGTAATCTTTTTATGATGAGCGTTTCATACTCTCCCTCCTCCAATCTCACTACAGCTGCCCCAACATGTTTTTCACCTGTCTCCTGATCAATTGACGCTCACCAGTCAACAAAAAATGTTTGCACTTTTTCTAGTGCACTGTCTTTCACTTTGGAAATGTTGTCCCCTTCATATTTTGCACACTCATGCTGTTGTATGTCCTCAGCAGTGCAAGGTTCTGTCGGGAATAGGCTGGGTTTACAGTTCTTTATCGCACCACGTGGATATGGCGGCTTGACAAAATTATTTCATATGCAGATGCTCTTGATCGTTCTATTCGTGCGAATAGTGTGTGGTCGATGTACATTGTCACTGAGCAACCCATCACGATAGTTGAACTCTTCGACTGCGAATGCTGCGGCTGCAAGCCTTGTATGACAGAATTGAGTGTGTCATGTGTCCCATGGTACTGCGGTCATAAGGGTACCATTGGAGTGTGAAAACAGAACTCCTGGGTGTAATCTGGGGTCTCTAGAACTGGGGCTGTGGTTATTACATCTTTCAAGTCATTGAAATCATTCAACATTTCTGCTGTCCATTGGATACTCGCTCCCTCTTTTTGTGCCTGCTTGAGGCCTTGCAGGAGTGGCCTGGTGTATGCCACATAGTCTAAAATCTATGTTCTGCAATAGTTGCAGATCCCTAGAAACGTCTGCATCCTTCACTGTTGGATTAGCAGTGGCACGCACTGTGGCAGCTCTGTTTGGGATTATTTGTTTGCCATTTTTGGAGTGGACCTGTCCCAAGTACAGTACCTCTGCTAAACAATACTGGAGCTTTTTCATATACCCCTTATGTGCTAGTAGCTGGTTTAAGGTGATGATGTCCCTCCGACAGCTCTGCTCACTGTCACTGCAGACCAGTAGGTCAACTACGTATTGAATGATCGTGCTGGGCACCTGAATGTTGCCACAGTCTTTGTGTAAAATTCTGTTGACTATACACGGGCTTTCACAGTACCCCTGGGGCAAGCAATTGTGTTCGTATAGTTTCCCTCTGAGTAAATGCTGTAAGATACTGTGATTCTGGGGCCAGTGGCACTGAGAAAAATGCATTTTTCAGGTCCACTACAGTGCAATGGGTGGCCTGTTTTGGGATGCTGCACAGAGTAGATGCCGGGTAAGGAATGAGAGGCAACACCTTCTGTACACTATCATTTAAGGGGGCATAGGTCCTGGATCATCCTCAAACTACCCCTGGTGGCTTTCTTTATCAGATAGATAGCAGAGTTACATAGTGACATGGAGGGCCCTATACCCCCTTCTTCTGCTTCTCTGGACCAGGGATACTGTTTTACTCTTGGTAACACTGCACCTGTTTTGAGTGCAATTCTTACTGGGGTCACTCCTTTTTAACAGCCCTACATTGTGTGGGTGTGTGGTCCATAAGTGTGATGGAACCTGCTGCAGATAATTCTCACAGAATGAGGGTGGCCCACTGACAATAGCCATAAGGGGGGCTCTGCACTTTTCGTTACTGTACCATGATGTCACAAGGTATACACATTTTGAGCACTATTTCCCAATCATTGTTGTAGTCTTCAAACAAATCCTTATCAGTCAGTTCTCGTAGGGGTATATTGGGGTCCATTCATAACACTGTGTGCCACAGGCACCCATGGATGTCTGTTCCCAGTACTACAATTCTTTTGGCAGACACTTGCAATCACTCTAGATCTAAGGACAAGGTGGTGCCAGCAACCACTTCAGGGAGTGCTACAGGGCGAACGATGAAATCAGCGGGTACTCTCCATTCTTCTTTGGATAGCTGGGGCACTGCTCTAGCAAGCACTCTAATGCCATAGATTAACATATCTGGGTTCACAGGTATCCCGCTCACCCCCATCTCATTTGCCACTGCATGCATCACTAACATTGCCCAGAGAGAGCACATGCCAGGAGTGGCACAGACAACCCCTCTGTAAATGATATGTTCATGTTCAGTTTACTTAGCAGGTCCCTCCCCTCCCTAGTAAGTTGATAGGGCAACTTTCATTATAGGAGTGGCCAAAGGCGTTGCTATTGCAGGTGGGGGGGGGTGCTGAGGGGGCTAGAGCCCCAGGTCTTTTGGTTGTAGCCCCGGTAGGAAGCTCAGCGGCTACAACCACAAGGCTAGCTAGTGCTGAGTCCTGACAGTCATTACATTAGCATAGCCCCAGATCTTTTTCAGACATAGCAACACCCCTAGAAGTGGTGCCCACACAATTCCCACCCCACCTGCCCGCTCCCCAATTTTGACACCTAAATCTTCTGTGTATGGAACATTTACTACAGCCCCAGAGAATCCCTGCGTGCCGAGTGTTACTCTTCTGCCCTGTCCCCTTTCCTCATTGTTAGGCAGAAACCTGTGCAGTTCCCTTAGGGACCACTGCAAAAGATTTAAGACTACAGGTGTTTGGCAGTAAACCCACTTGGTAGCAGTCTGTACCACACAGATTCACTTGGTAGCTGTGGCTGAGCAGTCAGACTTCCCTCAAGAAGAGTTAGGCAGTATATAGAGTATACACAATAGGTACAGAGATACAGTAGCACAAGCAAACAATGACCAGAGCTTTGGTGTAAAAGTATATAATTATTCGTACCGCCCGCACAGCCCAAAATGCCTTCGACCCTGATACAGTTAAACCTACCGACTAGTCTCAAGGAGCAGGTCATTAACCAGCCCAACAACTGCACAATCACAAGCGCGTCGAGAGAAAAGATCTCTCACTCAGGGTCAGCCAATGACTCGGTAATCTCCGCATGCAACCTTGAGGAAGAACAGCTGAAGCCAACACCAAAAGGTTCAAAGAAAAAAAGAGAAAATGAAAACAAGAAAAGACGCTAAATCGATAAAATCAAAAAAGACAGCACCCTAAAATGTTTGGGAAAGGGGGCAAACAAACCAAAACCTATTCCAAACGAGTACGAGCTGGTCAATGTGATAAAAAGGAGAAAGTCTAACACTCTTCCAAACCCCTTTCTCTCATGCCCATTAAAAGCCGCCTTCACACAACAATACAAAAGGAAACTGACCACAGAACTTGAAGTCTCCGATGCTGAGATGCTGGAAATAGCTCATGACCAGCCCCCAGGTAGCAAGCAAAAAATCACACTCTATCTGGACCCAAAAAACTGAACCCGCTAGAGCTGCTGCAGTTCCCCCGGCGACTCTGGAAAACAACACCCTTGGCCAAAATAGCAACAAAACTGACAAAATGGGAGAGAACGTCCTGGCCCAGGGCAAAAGACAAACAGCGAACTAGCGACAAAAAAAAAATGTATGATAATACGGAACCAATACAACCCCAAACGACAGTACATCCAGTACTCGAAGTCCTCTGAGAAAGCCCAAGAAATGGATACCAAAACAAAGACTTTCCAAAAGTCAAAAAACGGCTGTCCATGACCACAGCTTGTCGACGTAACATCCAAACCAAGATCCTTTGTTATTACAAAAAAGGCCCGACATTACCTTTTCAACGCCAAAAAACCGCCGCCTCAGCGATATAGAAGCAGGAATGCTGAAAGCTACCCCCAACGAGAAGCCGGACATGATCACAATTATGTCATCAATGTCAGTTGTATTAGCACCCTTCTGCAAATTGTACGAGGCAATAAAAGGAGATTCGAGACAATACGGCAATCCTGACAAATGATTACGAAAATTTCACACGTCGAGAGCGATCGAACGGCGATGGAAGATCTGAAAAACGGGCAAGCACAAACGCGGAACACAAGAATCGAAGAGTTGGAAAAAAAGATCGCCAATTTGGAACAGCTTCTTGACGTTCTGTCAATGGCACGGGATACGCCGCCAACAACGCATCTGGATCAGGACCAGCTGTCAAAAAAAATTAATATACCGAGCACAAAACCAGCGCAGGAACAAAGCCAAATCAAAATGGATCAAAACAAAAACACAAACGTTGAAAAAACAAGGGTTAAAACGGTACATTTGACATCTACAACCGAACAACCAAAAATACTCGAAACTGAAATTGAAGAAATCATAAGCTCCCCAAGAACTACATGCTAGACAAAGTCCTAATGAACTTATCACAACATATGAATCACAATGTCTCAATCAGCATAGAAGACAAACTTACACCACCAAGAAAAAGCAAAGAGACGCCCAAAAGGGGCGACCTCACCAAATTGTTAAAAGAAAAGGCCCACCTCGATTTAAACAGTGGAGCACCACAAGGAAAGCAACACGCAAAGGCGTTCAGGGAGAGAGAACAAAGTATACATAAGGAACACGAAAAAACCAACTCACCAAAAACCAGATGGAGAAGCAGGACAGAATTTCAACTACGAAAAACAAAGAAAACAACTCGCCTCTTCAAACTTGAACAACAAGAAAGAGAGTACCTCATTCTTAACCGCTCCACCATGATTCAGCTAATGAGGAAAACCAAATCCCTAAGAAAGATCGGATCTGAAGATTTAAAGCGAGTAGAGCCTTACCACAGCGGAAATTTAGCCAAAGCATACTTACACGTAAAAGTAGAAGCCATTGAAAACATCGATAATCGAGCTTTCAAAGAAATCGAGCAGATGGGTTTCTTTCTAACGGAATTAACTTCCTCGTACAGAAAGAAGAGAGAAAAACGTGACACGAGACTACAAGAAAGAACAAGGCTTACAAACTTGCGAAAAGAAAGGCAAAACAACCTCGACACGACAAATAACCAAAGTAAAGAAATGATGCACTCAAGGTCAACTAAACGATATGATCAGCAGGAGTCCAAACATAATGAATCATCTGGAAAATCGGAAATACAAAGGAATAACAGAAAATCTGCAGAACCAGTGGAAGACGGACATCCAGGAAGCATCTGGTCCTGTCTACTCAAACTAGAACAACTAGACCCTAAGAAAGACCACGTACCCCTCAACCGTCCGGCAATACCTCAGATATTGAACAGATCCAAAACGTTAAAGCACTTGAAATCAGAAGACATGAAACTAGTAGAGCCATATCACAGCAACAAAAGAGCCAAAGCTTTCATTCGCATAGATTCAGAGTGCGGGAAAAAAATCAATCATTATGCTTTTCAAGAATTAAACGAGATGGGCCTTCTCTTGACAGAAATAAAAAAACAGGAACAACGACATAGTCGAAAAACATCTGGCCCTCAAAAAAACTCAGGAAACTAACCTCAACCACCACGACCAGACCCGAGTTGAAAGCCCGAGCAAGGACGAGCACCATCGCAACCCACGAGCAGACACATCTCTGAAGCCCGATGAGATCAAACGCACAGAAAAATCTTTCGACCTGGGCAAACCATAAGGCCCCTGGAATTGGCTGAAATCAACGTGGAACGCGCACGGCAACAAATAGCAATGACCAGGGCCCGACCTCACAAATGGCAACGATTTACCTTTTACAGAGGAACGGCCCATAAACTAGCTTCTCTCCCTGGGATCTTGGAACACCCGAGGCCACGCACACCTAACTCAGTTGAGCGACGTGAACCTTGGCAGCTTTGACATACTATGTTTACAAGAAACATGGTTGATGGTAAAACCAACACTGGACGGCTTCACAGTACAAATCTCTCCAGCGGTAAAAGGTCTGCTGGGAAGACCATCAGTGGGCCTTTTGACGGCAATCAAAACACGACTGGGCCTGAAAGAACCGAGGAAGTTGGAAAGAAGATTCCGAAATGCTGGTGACTTTGACTACTTGGCCCCAAAGGGTCTCCAAACTGAGAGGAGGTCATCCTATTAAGTTAGCTATCATCAATTGTTATTGACACCCACAGAGGATGTCAACCAAAACGTTTTGCTCGAACATGGGCAACACGATTGACCAGCTCTATGAGGACTTTGACGATATTGAAATCATCATCTGCGGAGATCTCAATGCAAACTGTAGTAAACTCCAAAAGACAATTCCAGCTATTAATAAGTACCAGATAACATCAGACCCCACTAGGAAGCGAGGGAAAGCTTGGCAGGAGCTAATCGCAGGAAGAAACATCCAAAACATTGAAACCTTGTTCCTGAACCAAACAAACATTCCATCTTGGGAACGTGGAACGTCAAGCGCAACACTAGACCATATCTGTATCTCGTCTGGCCTAATTGAACACATGACAAGCTTCCGTGTCATAAGAACTGTCAACGGCGACCACAACCTGATAACATGCTCCTGGCAGGTATTAAGAACAGTAAAATCGATATACCCTTTAGAAACAGAAGTGAGTAACCAGAGATCACGACTAAGGCTAACAGAACAGGACATTATGAAAATCAGGCTCACATGGGAAAAGAAAGTATGGTCCAACACACAGAACAACGTAAAATAAAGACCGGACTATACACCGCTTCTACTGCTGTATACCAAACCTTTGAAGAAAAACAACAAAACAGTACAACCACCTCACGCCTTTGACAAAGAATTGGTCGAACAAAGAAAAATGAGCCGTCTGAAAAGAAGAGCAAAAAAATCACAGTATAGAGGATTGGGAGACCTGGCATCTGGAGATGAGAAGGTACCGCAACTGGTTAAGACAACATAGGGCTCTGCAATATCAACATGATGCAGAGGACATGATGAAAAAACTTGCATCTAAAAAATCGAGCGAATTCTGGTCTCGGATAAAAAAAATTAGCCCATACACAGAACTCGCAAATGTGTAACGCAGTCGACGAAAAGAAATGGATATCCTACTTAATGTGGGAATTTGAAGAGGCAAAAGAATCATCCCCGACACCAGGAAACGAGAACGTAAGCTGGGTAAACTTAACTAATCAAGAAGACATAGAAGCAAAAATCAAGAAACTAAAATCTTCCAGAGCGCCCGGCCCTGATGGCCTATCAAACTTAACACTGAAGCAATTTCCCAACCAGTGGTCTGGGGTGATTAGTGAAATCTTTGCCGAATGCGAGAAGAAACAGCAAATCCCTGAGTCCTGGCTGAAAGCAGTAATCGTGCCAATTTACAAAAAGGGTTGCCGCGAAGATCCGGCTAACTACAGGCCAATTGCTTTACTCGATGTGATTGGCAAGATCTACGCTTCCCTTCTCTTGGACCACCTCAGAGTGTGGGGAAAAAAGCGGCCCATCGAAAGATAACCTTCAAACTGGTTTCCAAAAAAACGGATCCACCTCGCTTAACATCATGATCATTAACATCTTAAAGGCGAAGGTGAAGGAAGGGGCTCCAAAGATTCATCTAGCGTTTATTGATCTATCCAAGGCTTTCGACAAAATTAGAGAACTGGAACTGTCCCCAATCAGTTCTGGATCCGATCAAAGCACTCCACTCAGAACACCGTAAGAGTGAAACTAAGTCAGTAAGGAACCCTATCTGAAGAGATTAAGATAAACCGTGGGGTTAAACAAGGTTGCCCGCTGGCACCTGCTCTTTTCATCTTTCTTATGCGACTTCCAACACTCTGAAACCAAAGTCAGGTGCTTCCCGCCGAAAATGTGCAAAACTCCTATACCGAGACTCTTATACGCAGATGATGATATCTTAATCGACCAGACCAATATCAGCTTGCAGCGAAAACTGAACAACTTGGCCAAATACATCACCCAAAACTGCCTCGTAATCAATAAAAACAAAACCAAAGTCCTGACGATCGAGAAAGTACCCAACCAACCAGCATGGTTCCTGGAAAAAGTCAAAATTGAATCAGTAACATCCATCAGATACCTTGGCGTAGACCTTGACAGCTCAAGTACATCTCTGACGATGCAAACGACGCTATGGGACAAAGCCAAAAGACTAACAGCACAAATGCGTCTCATTGACAAAAAATTCAGCAAGTTTTCCTTGATCCCGGCCATAAACTTCTATAAAGGCAGTGAGCCCAGCCCTGACCTACGGAATGGAAGTTTCACTCTTCATTCCACCCAAAATCTGGACCAGATTAGAAGGATTTATCTGAAAGGCAGTTTTAGGAGTCCCCAAATCAACATCAGCGGCGGCAATCAGAAGAGAGCTAGGCCTAGTATCCCTCGAATCCATGGTAGATCAAGCCGCCATGGGCTTTTTTTAGGAAAACTATCTTAGATGAGCTATTGCCTGCCTTTACTATTATCAAAGACGAGATGGACAACGCTAAATGCATAGCCCTGAAAAAATGGACAGAAAAGAGGAGAGAGCAACTTCAGGAAATAGCGTGTTCAGATAAAGAGCTCAAAGAAAATCCTGACAGACAAGCAAAAAATGGTAATGATGGATTGGATACGAACTCTCGAGCTTGCCGCAAAGAATAAACTCCTCACGCATCTCCCTCCGACTTTCAAAAAAGTAAAATCCCCAATTAAATACTGCAGAAAATTTCCCCGACAAAAGAAAAAGGAAACTGCTCATGAAAGCAAGATTAAACTTACTACCGACTCGAGAAATATTAACCATCAGAGGCGCCCCTGACAATAAAGAATGTCGACTATGCAAAAACACGGAGAAGAAGGAAACGCTGAAACACCTAATATTAGATTGCCACAACAACAAACAAAACAGAACAGTCCACCTGCTACCGGTGATTGAGAATCCATGGATATTCAAAGAAAACGAGTTATGGAACAGATTAATATCAGGGGAATCTACTAGGTGGTCGGTGGCAACGGCGAACCTTATTGAGATGACCTTCCAACAGATCGGTGACAGAACTTCACCTACACATGAAAAAGAAATAATCGGGTCCAGCCCACAGTGATAGAGGCAAAGCGCTGATAGACTTAGGATCGCCACGTGGAACTTGAAACCACATCCCTCCATAGAATCATAAAAAGATGAGCGAGGCTTGTAACTCCAGTAAACCATCGAAGCTTTCGATAAATTTATCAGGGTTCTCCTGAATAATGATACATCGAAAAAAAAAAATATATATATATTTATTTATAGACACACTTGTAATTTACACTAGCAACAAAGAGGTAAGTAAATTCAGCACACAGTCACTATTATATATATACACAACCCTAATTGCTTATTAGACAAGTCTTAGTGAGAAACACCACTTCTCCAGCATGGGGTCTGGCATGGATTCACATGCTCATGAATATTCCCTGTCGTCAGGCCGGGAATCCTCGGTATAGAAAAAAATCAGTATCAGTTTCGTTTCTGATCTGTCTTTCTTAGTAGTAACCAATCACTGGTCTCTGGGTCATACTGCCCCCAGCCAATGACTGCCCTCTCCCTAAGCCCTGCCTCCGGCAGCCATCCTCAGATTTTTACCGCACGTTCAAGTGTTGGGAGTCCTTGTGCTGTAGCTCTCGAGCTTTTGCTGCGTTGTTGCGTTTTTTCAGGAGATTTTTCTCATTTTTCGGTTAAATAGAGCCTCAAGCTCCACCGTTTCTACATCCGATCAACAGGGATCTGTTTCAGAGTTTTCTACGCCCCTCAAGGGTGACGATTTCGTTCAGTTACGCTTTTGGAGGATTCCAGAAGTTCCGAGGCCTACCCCGGACATGGCCCAGGAGAAAGGAAGCTCGACGCCCGGGAAGCTGTTCAGGACCTGCCCTGGATGCCAGCTTCAGAATGTTTTCAAGGAGGACGAGCATTCGTTATGCCTCTACTGTCTCCATGAGGACAAGACGCACAAGGAGAAGGACTGTGCGTTTTGTGGGAACATGTCGGAGCGGACCATGAAGGATCGGCACCTCCGTCTCGCCAACTGGGGGGACGGGAAGAGCCCGTCAGGTGAGAAGAAGAAAAAGAAGTCCGAGCGGTCTTCTAAGTCCTGTGAGGGTGCCTTGGCGACGGGGGCCCATCAAAAGTCGAAGCACCGCGAGTCCGCGGGCACCGGGAGCGCCGAACTGTCGGGCTCCTTGGCTGCCAGGCAGGGCGCATCCTCCCCGGCGCCATCAACCACGAGCCAACGCTCTGGCTCGGGTAAGAGGAAGTCCGAGAACCCGGCGAAGCTTCTGGAGACGACCCGGTCGATCTCGAAGATTCCGGCAGAGGGGGAGCGAGGCTCGGACCCTCCCCCCAAGGTGAAGGCCCCAGGCGTCCAGAAGGTGACGATGGCTTTAATTCACCCTGCTAAGATCTCGATTGAGGATGTCACCGCGGCCCTGGCTCAGCCTGTGGAGGCTACACCAGTGGAGGCGCCCTCAGGACCCAGAGTCTCCCTGCCACCGCGGAGGGAGTCGTCTTTCAGGCCCATTGAGAAGACCTCCACGAAGTCCTCGTTGGAAAAGGTGGGGGAGGGGCTGGTGGCCATCGTGGATACAGACACGACCTCTGAAGAAGAGCTCATCGAAGTCGTGGAAGAGGCCCAGCCCATCGGGAGGGAGCCCGTCGAGGGCGACGAGAGCGGCGGTGTCGCCGACGAGGCTCCTCAAGAGCCCTCGCGCCCATCGTTTCCGGCGCCGCAGGACACCTCGGCGGCCATTTTGTCAGCGATTCAGTCCTTATGCTCGGAGATGAGGACAAGGTTGCCCCTTCCCCCGATGGAGGTACCTGAGCCAGGCCCGACGGGGGAACCGGAGCCAGGACCTTCGGAGAGTCCACCACATAAGAGGACGACGACGCATCCTACGCCACCTCTCCCACCTCTGCGGCCTGCTCTGCCTTCCCCCCGGTCTACTACCCACGGGGATGATACAGGCACGGACACGGCTACGACAGGTACAGATGACAACGGAGGCGACGACGGGACGTGTCCCCCGTCCCCCCCTGCTCGGGCGTCCCCGCCTGACGAGATTGGATCCTTTCATGCCATGATTTCCAGGGCGTCCAAACTTTTCCAGCTCTGTCCAGAAGAAAAGAAGAAAGAAGGGTTCCTTTACCAACGGCGCAAGGCTAAACTGAAGACGGTCCTCGCCGTACCGCTTCTTGATGACATCTGGGATGAGGGGCTCGCCCTCCTCAAGAACCCTGCCACGGCGCCAGCAAAGAGGGACCGGTACGAGAAGTAGTACCGGGTCCCCGACGCTGCCCCCTTGTGCCTTCGGGCACAACCTACCCCGGATTCGGTCGTCTCGGCGGCGGCAAAGAAGAAAGCTGGGGGGGCATCGTCCTCGACATCAACTTCCCCGCCGGACGGCGAGGGCAGGAAGTTGGACACGATGGGACGACGGATCATCTCATCCGCAGTGACGACTATTAAGGCGGCCAATGCCCTGGCTATCGTAGCCCGCTACGACAGGGAGTTGTGGTTCAAAATCGCCCCTCTGTTAGACTTCCTTCTGGACGCCAAAAGGGCTGAGGCCCTTGAAATCCTACAGGAGGGGGAGATTGCTTCGGACCACACCATCACGGTGGCAACGGACATCGCCGACACCGGTTTCCGTCAGTTGGGCAACGGCGTTTGTTTGAGACGACGAGGATGGCTCAAGGCCACAGATTTACGCCAGGACGTACAAACCAAGGTTTTGGACATGCCCTTCGACGGGAACAACCTGTTTGGGAAGGCGGTTGATGAGTCCCTTCAGGCCATCAAGACAGACACAGACTGCCCGGGCACTGGGAGTGCTCCAACGATGACGGCCGTCCTTTCGGAGCTCCGGAGGCAGACGAGGTGCCTCCAAGGGATCCGGCAGTGGCTCCTCCCCGGTGGGAGGCCGGCTGGCGAGGTTCGTCAGCGTGTGGGAGTCCATCTCCACCGACCGCGGGGTGCTGGACGCCCTGGCCCAAGGGCACGCCCTTGAGTTTCAGAAGTGCCCTCGCGTTCCACCCGTGGGCAGGAAGGAAAATCACGTCCCTCAACTACTGTTGGAAGTAAGGGCGATGCTCAAGAAGGGTGCCATGGAGCTCGTCCCAAAGAGGCTTCGGGGCTCCGGAGTTTACTCAAGGTACTTCCTCGTAAACAAGAAGACATGAAGATGGCGCCCCATCCTGGACCTACGACGACTGAACAAGTACATCAAGGCACAGAAGTTCCGTATGGTTACCCTCCAGCATGTGCTTGGACAGCTGGAGGAGGGCGATTTCCTGTCGTCGTTGGACTTGGAGGATGCGTACTTCCACATCCCCATTCTAAAAAGACACCGAAAGTTCCTCAGGTTCGTGGTCCAAGGGTGGCACTACTAGTTCAAGGCCCTCCCGTTCGGATTGAAGTCGGCACCCAGGGTGTTCAAGTGCCTCGCACCGGTGGCAGCGCGGCTGCGCCTACAGGGGATCCACGTCTACCCCTACCTGGACGACTGGCTCATCCGGGCAAGGACAAGGGAGCTCGCCGTGGAGCACACTGCGAAGACCGTCCAGCTGCTCACAGACCTGGGATTCTCCATCAACTTTCCAAAATCCCACCTGGTTCCGTCGCAAGTTGCCCTGTTTCTGGGAGCCAAGCTCGACACAGTGGCGCGGCTGGCCTCGCCGTCGGAGGAAAAGACCAGGACCATTCTGGGCAAGGTGCAGTGTCTGCTGGCCACGGACATGGCCAGGGTAAGATCCATCAAGTCCCTCCTCTGCATGATGTCCTCCTGCATTTATCTGGTGCGCCTTTGCAGGCTTCGGATGAGACCCTTACAGGAGTTCCTCGACGCCCGCTGGATCCAGTCGACGGGCAGCTTCGAGGACAGGATCCCTCAACGAGACTTTCCATCAGGCGATCCGGTGGTGGAGTACCCGCTCCCATCTGTCGGCGGACACGGACTTTCAGACCCCAGCTCACCAGGTGACGGTGACGACGGACGCCTCCCTGGAAGGTTGGGGATCACACTTCGGAGATCTTAACGCGAGAGGCCTTTGGCTCCCGGAGAAGTCTCTCCACATCAACATCTTGGAGCTCCGCGCAGTGTTCTGGGCCCTCGGGTCCTTTCTTCCGTCCCTCAAGGGCAAGGTGGTGAGGATCTTCACCGACAACACCACCACGATGTTCTACATCCGGAAGCAGGGCGGAACCAGGTCCCCGGCCCTATCCAAGGAAGCCCAGGATCTGTGGCATTGGGCCGTCGCCCAAGGAATGTTTCTGGTGCCTCTTCATCTGGCAGGAATAAAAAACACGATCGCCGACTCACTCAGCAGGGAGCTGCGCTCGTGCCACGAGTGGGAACTACGCCAGGATCAAGTGGATCGACTCTTCCGATGATGGGGCCAACCCCAAATCGGTCTCTTCGCGACGAATTCCAAGTGCCGGAGGTTCGCCAGCAGGTTCCTCCAGCCGAGGAGCATGGGCGATGCTTTCTCGTTCCCCTGGGACGGCCTATTTATTTATGCGTTCCCTCCGCTGCCGTTGCTGCTCCGGCTAATCAACCAGCTCAAGAGGTCCCGGTGCAGGATGATCCTCCTCGCACCGGCATGGCCGAGGCAGATCTGGTTCCCGGACCTTCTGGACTTGTCAACGTACCCACCAGTCAAGCTGCCGACGGACGCAGACCTTCTCTCCAGAGAAGGAGGCGCCATTCTTCACCACAACACGGAGTCGCTGAACTTGCAGGCCTGGCTCCTGCAGCACTAGAGTTTGGAGGGTACGACATCCCGGCCGACTGCAGAGAGGTTCTTGCAAAGGCCATGGCGTCCTCCACTCTCGTGCTACGGACATAAATGGAAGAGGTTCTCTGTCTGGTGCCGTTTACTGAAGATTAACCCTCTGCGGATTACGGCCCCTCAAGTACTGCCGTACCTACTGTCGCTGGCCAAAGCTGGACTGGCTCACGCCTCCATCAAAATACATCTGGCTGCAATCTCCCGATATACCAGGACGACGGGACGGGCGTCCTTGTGGTCTCATCGCCTGGTGAAAGAATTAATGAAGGGACTATTTAAATCATTCGCGCCGGTGAAGGCTCCTGCCCCGGCGTGGGAGCTTAATGTGGTGCTGACCAAGCTCATGGGGGCCCCAGTCGAGCCTATGCCTTCGGCGCCTTTGAAGTTCCTGTCATGGAAGACAGCTTTCCTCGTGGCCATCACCTCTGCACGACGAGTGGGAGAGATACAGGCCCTATCTTGCAAGCCTCCATACTTGACTTTTCATGACACGAGGGTGGTGCTGAGGACACACCCATCCTTTATGCCCAAGGTGCCGTCGGACTTCCACCTCAACGAGCCCTTGGTGTTGCCAGTTTTCTTCCCGTCGCCTTCGTCGCCGGCTGAGAGGACTTTGCACTCGCTGGATGTAGCTAGAGCGCTGAAGTTCTACGTGGACCGCACGAAGAGTTTTCGGAAGACGTCACAACTGTTTGTGAGCTTTGGGACTGTGAATCAAGGGAAGGCTCTCTCGAAGACTTCCATTTCCAGATGGCTCTCCGGCTGCATCATGCACTGTCACCGGTTGGCAAACCGACAGCTGCCCGGCCGTCCAAGAGCCCATTCGACCAGAGCGATCGCTGCTACCACGGCGTTCCTGTCTGGTGTGCCCCTGCTGGACATCTGCAGGGCTGCAACGTGGAGGTTGACGCACACCTTCACAAGATTCTACTGCGTCGATCGGGACTCCAGGGAGGAGTCCAGGGTCGGCAAAGCAGTGCTGCGCAACCTGTTCGCCTAAGGTGAGCCTGGTGAGGAGGTAAGAGTTGCTTAATGTTGAGTTGTTGTATTGCTTAATGTTGAGCCTGTTGCCACCTCCCGTGGTTGTGCATGTGTGTACTGCTATGTATTCTCTTATTCATGAGCATGTGAATCCATGCCAGACCCCATGCTGGAGAAGGAACAAGTTACTTACCTGTAACTGTTGTTCTCCAGCATGGGTCTGGCATGGATTCACATGCGAACCCTCCCGCCTACCCCTCTGCGGCTCTTCACTTGGTCATACTGCCACTTTACGTGCTACCAAATCTGAGGATGGCTGCCGGAGGCAGGGCTTAGGGAGAGGGCAGTCATTGGCTGGGGGCAGTATGACCCAGTGACCAGTGATTGGTTACTACTAAGAAAGACAGATCAGAAACTAAACTGATACTAATTTTTTTTCTATACCGAGGTTTCCCGGCCTGACGACGGGGAATATTCATGAGCATGTGAATCCATGCCAGACCCATGCTGGAGAACAACAGTTACAGGTAAGTAACTTGTTCCTTATTTTCAGACAGAGGTGAGCGCTTAACATAAGATGGCTTTCTAATAAGTTATTAAAAAGGGAGGGAAAAAGGCAGAGTTATGGAAGCACACAAATTTCAATACTTTTAAAAGAACCACAGTAAGGCAGGATAGGCAGAGTTCTACTGGAGAGCAAGGAAGTCAATTGCCAGGCCCACTCTTGAAGAGATCAAGCAGAAGGGGTCCAGGTTCACACAGTGGGGTTATGCCCTAAGAGTCTTGTAGATAGTTTGCACACAAAGAATGAAATTAAAGTCAGGAAAAGTTAGCTAGGTTGTCCCAGGCCAGCCCAGGTTAGAAAGTCGAGGCTTTACTGTCACCCCGAACGATCTGTCGCAAGGGAAGCCAGGCGGAACTCAGTACCTTAAGTGTGAAGGAAGCTCCAGCGGGGGCAGTTGTTCCTGGCAGTGGGTGCAAGTCGGTGTTTCGTCCAGAAGAGGAGGTCTCGCCGTGCAGGAAAGATGAAGGTTGTTGCACTGGCAGGGAATAAACCAGCCGCGGAGTTCTTCGGTTAAAAGGTACTACTCTTCTCTTCGTGGTATTGGTAAACCGTGGTGTTCTGGTTGCCCGGGTGCTTGGCACGGGCAAGGCGGCCACGAGATGCTCCAGGAAGGTGAAAAGAAGGCAAAACTGGTTATCCCCACCAGTCAAAGGAAGAAGACTCTCCGGACTTGAGATCTCCTCTGTCGTTGGGAAAAGTGGTGAGACGGTTCAGCAGGGCTCCACCGGTGGTGTCGTTGCAGGTCGGCTCAGCTTCTCCCTCCTCAGATTCTTAGGTCCTGTGGCGTTTCTGAAGTTCCAGTCCCCAAAGCCCTGCTTTTATGCAGCAAACCACTATTCATTCAGCCTAGCTGTCAATCAAACATGCTAAGTGGTGAGCCGGCCGGCTCACCACTTGGGCCAATCACACAAGAGTGCGACTTGAGTTGCCAAGGCAACTCAGTCCAGGGTGCCTAAACCCCCATCCCACACCCCCTGTGGTACCCAGACAGAGTGGCACCACTTTTGGAGGCTTCTGTGGAGAAGCCCGCCAAAAAGTGGAACAAAGGGCTCGACTTGGGTTGGAGTCACAGAAGAACACAAACGCCATTTTAGAATCGACTTCTGGCAAAAATTACCAACCGGTGAATTAATATTTAAATAAATAAACCAGTGGTATGTTTGAGGCTATACGAATTAAATAATTAAAGTTGGTAGCCTCGAACAATGGGAAAATCCCATAGATATATTCGCGGTCGAATATAAAAAGTAGTATCCACTGCCACCAGCTAAAACTCGATCAGGGGGGACGGAGATGTGCCCCCTCGAACAGACCCCGGGGCAATCGAATTGCCCCAACCAGTACGTCCACAATATGATGGTTTGTACTGGTTTCTGTTCATAATTTGGGACTAGTAAAGCCAATGGTGACTTTACATGCCCTGGGAGACAGTAGTCAGTCCCAGGATATGGAGTCTATGTTGTGGGGTTGCTTCGACACCCCTGGGTTACGGCACGGAGGGTGCTGTGTAACCCACATCAAAAACACGAGACCCTATGGAGTAAAAGACCCAATAGCCCATAAAACACATGGAAAGTCAAAGGAACACCTCAAATCATGTCTAAGAGTGGGAGTAAAAAGAGTCTCACTCTTAGTAGGAGAAAAAAATAAAACCCAAAAATCCAGCAAAGCTGCTGGGGGACTCACTAAGTTTGGGAAATTAGCCTTTACAGAGAATTCTCCCTAACACTCATACTGCATGGACGTCCCTTCCTTGGCCTTTTTCACCAGAAAAAACCTTCCACTTTAAATTCAGAGGCACGCAGTGGTGCGGCTCTGGGAGCATGCGCTTCCCTGACTCTGCCCACCGGCGCCACACTGCAGTCCCCTTTCCCGTGTCGGCAGGAACTGGCTGATTTCACCAGCGCTCCTGGGTTTAGTTTTGGCCATGTAATACCACGCCATCTTCCCCAGATTCTTATGTCTTTTTGTCTGTCATTCCTCCGGCGTCACGCTCCTTCCCGGCAAATGTCGACTTCAGCGGGCTTCAGCAGGTGTCCAGCCTGCGAGGGGCTCTTACCTACATCCGACCCCCTGCGCTCTTTGCCTCCGTTGCCTTGGCCCTGACAACGGCTGGGAAGGTTGTACCGCGGGAGACGCACTAACTCCATAGGCACTGAAGAACAGGCTAGCTAGGTGGAGGAACCTCTTTCGAAAGGATGCCTCCAGGGGACTGGAAGAAATTTGTCAGAGTTAGAGGCCCAAGGGAGGGCCACTGTTTTCCATCGCACCCCATGACTACTCATTCCTGAGGAAATGCCGTTGAGGGAGGAACCCCTCGGTTCTTGTACCAGCACATGCACCAAGGCTAGTCCACCTACCGGCCTCAGGGGTTCTTTTACCGGGTGTACACCCGAGGGGCAACGCCCTAGTACCGGCTCAATGGCCAAGGGGGGCGCTTGCATGCAGCACTACCAGCGACAATGCCAAGGGCAATACGCCTTCCAGGCCCAGGCCGGAGGTGCAGGGTAGGCCTCGTGCTCCAACACCAAGAGTCTTGGAGGAGGCTGGGCCCAGGGAGCCATGCACCACGACTTTGGCACGCAGTGCCACAAAACTGCCGCATTGCCAGTCAACATGGCCGCTCATCTGATGCCACTCCTAGCAACAGAGCAGGTTGGTGAACAATTTTCATGGTGGGACTGGTGTCAACCAGGTATGTGGCCTACAGTTTATCCATCGGCAGCGCAGGGAAGGTTTCCCCTGCAACCTAGACAAAGTGCGTTGCGGCCTCGGCAGCCCCCAGCCACTCTGTCAATATCACCTGCCACCTCTTCTGCCTCCGAAGACGGGATCTTCGAAAGGTTCCTGGCGCTGATGCAAACCTGAAGCCCCCCACCTCCAGATGGGGGCTATCCTGCGGGATGCAGTGAGGGACTTGCTCCCTCCGATCACTCCACCAGCACCCATAGTCATTCCTCCCATGGCTCTGGCGCCCCATGCCCTAAGGCAGCCCCCCGTGCTGGCTCCTTCGATTCCGGCTCCCCTTCCTCCCACATCACAGGCGGACCCACACCAGCCTTCGCAGCAGCCTCTGTCTTCGGTCTCCAAACCGCAGCCCACAGCGGCCAGCACTCCTCCACCCGCTCCGTACCAGCCAGACACACTGGTGGACACAGACAATGAGGACCACCCTGACACGCCGTCGTCAGCAAAGGCCTTCCATGACCGGCTTGCAGGTTTAGATGAATATTTGGGCCTTCCTCAACCTGAGGTCGAACAGACCGAGGAGGGGAGTTCTTCGCACAAGTCCTCACCCTACGACACCCCCCCCCACCAAAACAGGTAACCCAATGCAGAAGGACGTCGTTGCCTTGGCGAAGAAAGGTTGGCTCAAGCCACACTCTGCCCAATCTGTCAATCAGCGCCTCGATGCCCAGTATAGACAATTGGAGGGGGATCCACACGCTGTCGGCACACCCTCATCCACACTCTTCAGTGATTGCTGCGGTGTCACCTTACTCTAAGCCACAGTCGTCCTCAGCCACCTTGTCCTCGCCATTGCCAGGCAAGGAGAAGATCTTGGAGGTGTATGGGAAGAAGCTGTACTACGCCTTGTTGCACCTGTGTCAATCCACTGTGGATGCCATGCTGACAGCCGCTAACCAGCTTTGGCGGGGAATAGCAGACTTCCTTCTGGAGCAGAGGCAGGCACGCTTCAAAGCAGGTTTAAGAGAAGCCAAGTTGGTAGCGCAGGACATCATGGAGTCCACTGTGGTCCACATCTATACCTCTGGCTGGGCCATCTGCATCGCCACAGACATGGGAAGGATGGCCTGGCTTTGGGCTACAAAATGTAACCCTGATGTCCAGATACGCATATTAGACCTTCCGTTAGAGGTTTGTGACCTCTTTCACTCTACTACCGACTTGGAATTGTATAAAAAGAACATCTTGCAAACTGCGAAGTCTTTATCCTAACGAAGGCCATGCCCAAGGCGTACATCCACTCATCAATGCTCCAACAGGGGGTGGTCGTGCGGTGTGTTTGGCGGGCTTCCAGGAACGGAGGTTGAGACAACCTGACCGCTCACCCAGTCAGCACTAGCTCAAGCAACAGTAAGGGGGGGGGATGAGGAGGAAGCAAGGGCTTCTTCCAGTCCCCCTCAGCTACTGCCTCAGAAGGAAAAAAGCATGATGGGTCCCTTCGGGTCCACATGTCTCCAGTGGGGGGGCAGGCATGCCTTCCATGTGCAATTTTGGCGCTAGAACTTTGCAGACCCCTAGATCCACTCAGTAGTGTCCTCGGGGTACCGCCTACCAGTCCCTTCTCCTCCCCCTTCCTCCCCTCCACGCCCACAGATTGGAGATCTGGTCTCTTGTCGAGAGCCAGGGTGTGGAAGAAGTCCCAGCCTCCCAGATAGGAGTGGGATTTTATTCCTGGTTTTTCGCCATACAAAAAAACCAGGCTGGCCTGAGAGTTGTGTTGGACCCATCCACCCTCGACCTCTCCCTCCCTCTTCAGAAATTAAAGATGGTTAGACAAGGGAAACTGGATGTGTTCCCTGGAATCTGAAGGACTCCTATTTACACGTCCCGATTTGGCAACCACATCGTTCCTTTGTGCGCTTCAGGGTCATGGACTGCCATTTCCAGTACAAGGTGCTAACCATTGGCCTCAACTCAGCCCCCAAGGTATTTACCAGACTCATGCGATGACAGCCCTACTCTGGGCCACCATGTCTACCCATACCTGGAGGACTGGCTCGTCAGGGCGAGATCTCCGGAGGGGGTTACCCACACCTCCTCCGCACTTAATGAGCACTCGCTATGACCTTCGATTTACTATCGACCTAAAGAAGTCTTAGCTGCAGCCCACGCAGCACCTCACCTTCCTGGGTATCATCTGGGATATGAGCTCCGAGATTCTTTCCCTCAGAGGACAAGGTTACGGCCATCGAGGGCCACTACGCACTTCCTTACCAGAGCAGTGACCTTGGCCTGGTGGTACCAACACTTGCTGGGGATCATGGCAGTGGTACTCCTTGTCGTGCCACACACAAGACTTAGGATGAGGAGGTTACAGCTGCACTTTGTGGCCTCATAGAATCAGGAGAGGGGCTCCTAAGCGGAGTTGATCAGCATACCTCCTTCTCTCCAATCGGACCTCACATGGTGGTCCAGGGACTGCAACCTGCAGATGGGCAGGCCCTTCCCACAGCCGTCTCTGCAGGTCACCATCACTACAGACTTCTCCCTAGAGGGCTGGGGAGACACCCTGGACAGTTGCAGCGTCCATGGAGTCTGGACCCGGCAGGAGTCCCACATCAACTGCATGGAACTCGGGGCCATCTGGCTAGCTCTGAACTTTCCTTCCGCTCATTGGGGGCAAGACTATCCTTACCAGACTGACAACTCCACCTGCATGTACTATGTCAACAAGCAGGGAAGTAC
This sequence comes from Ambystoma mexicanum, assembly GCF_040938575.1. NCBI lineage: Eukaryota > Metazoa > Chordata > Amphibia > Caudata > Ambystomatidae > Ambystoma > Ambystoma mexicanum. The sequence goes on from NC_090926.1 coordinate 739,393,730, forward strand.
CAGGACCGCTCCGCTGTGCACCCTAGTGGTCAGCATGTGGGAATGGGCCCTGGAGAACATCTACCGGATGGCGGTCCACCTCCCGGGGGAGGCCAACTTGGAAGCGGACAGGCTCAGCTGACTGGGAGCAGACAATTACGAATGGAAATGTTGTATTATGTTATTTGAACTGGTACAACGCACAATCACCAGAGGTATCTTGGCGCTAAGGGAGAAAGAAAGAGGACCACCAACTATCTGCCACCGCTTGTTAAATTAAGTCTTTAGGGACCTTCTAAAGGCCAAGTGATTTGATGAGGCCTTAACGATAGCGGAAGATCGGTCCACATTCGGGTGGCGGCCACCAAGAAAGCCAAACCTCCGATAGGCTCACAGCGATAGGGGGGCACTACCAGCAGGCAAGCACAATGTTCAGGAGGGGCTAGTAGTGAACAAACTTGGACTGAAGGTTTTCTGCCCCAATCCATGGAGCGCCTGATGCACAATACAGAGTGTCTTAAACTCAATTCTCCATTTTACAGGGAGCCAGTGCAGGGCACGGAGCACCGCAGAGATATGAGCTCCATACGGTGACCCAGTGGCTACAAGGGCGGCCAGATTTTGTAGGCGTTGGATCAGTCCTTTAGGCTGTGCAAGACATAACGAGTTGCAATAATCCAACTGGCTGAGCACCAAGGCAGCAACCAACGGTGGATGAAGAGAAGCCCGCAAGAACGGAAGGACCCTCTTCAATGTCTTAAAATGGAAGTGACCTGTTTTGCACATGGGAGAGACTTGTCATACATGGACAGAGAACCCGATGGGGTCACACCGAGATTCTTCACCTTCCTTGCTGGAACAGGGAGAGGACCCAGGAAGGAGGGCCAGAAAGAGGACCCCCACAGTGAGGGGAGGGGCGGCAGCCAGGCACTGATGGAGGCGCAACGACACATCCGCTGGATCAAGATCAAGGCAGATCAAAAACTGGGTGTTGGCAGTAGCACCTGATGCTGAGGGAGTGAGTGAGACTAATTAGGGGCCGGATGTATATTTTGAAGGGAATGGGCGACAAGGCAGAACCTTGTGAAAAGCCACAGGTGAGGTAGTGGGAGCACGAAAAGAAAGGAAGAGAGCACCTGAGTGTGATCAGCCAGGAATGACTAGAACCAGACCCGCAGTCCAAATCTGAGATAAACTGGTCAGCCGGGTGGGGGGGTTAACTATGTCAAAGGCCACTGATTGATCTAAAAGAATCAAGGCCCCCAGCCCACCAGCATCAACCAGCCCGGCCATGTCATCCTGAACTGACACAATACACTTTCCGTGCACTGACAAGCCTTAAAACCCGATTGGGCAGGGTCAAGCAGTGTAGAGGATTCCAAAAAGAGGGGATACCAGAGACTCCCAACAGCTTCATAGAAAAAGAGATGGGATGAAAATTCGAAAGAAGGGTCCAGTGAAGGTTTTTTCAGAAGGGGAATCGCAGTGGTGATCTTAAGTTCTGCCGGAATGACCCCCGTCTGACGGGAGGTTTTTACCTCTGTACTAAATTCATCAACCAAGATCTTTTTCATGTCTACTAATGGAACCACATCAGAGTGGGAGCCTGATTTAATGCGCTGTATGGCCCCCATAACCATTTCCTCAGTGAAAGGCGGAAAATTAGACCACTCTCACTTCAGTCGGGCCACCTATGAGGGAAGGTCCCCCTTCCAGAGCGGTAGCCAGGGAGGACGCTTGGATCGTAGTGCGAATAGCCTCAATCTTTGAAATAAACTGGGCCAGAAAATCACAGCAATCCTGAGAAGGACTAATCGCGGGAGTAATTTTCTCAGAAGAGGGCAGAGATCTAACCACTGAGAAGAGTGGCTTGGGCTGATGGATCAGTCGCCACTTTCTGAGCAAAATAGGATTTTTTTTTACTTCTAGAATAGCAGAAATATCAGCAACTGAACAGGCTTTGTTATGTGCTCTAAGATTGGGGTCATAGGCAATGCGCCACTTACACACGTTCCATCTGTCTTGAGATTAAGACGAGCGGCTTTAAGCATAGTGGTAAACCAGGGCTGAGTAGGGAGCTTATGCGGTTCAGTAAGCCGCCGAGGGACCAACATGTCAGCAGCTTCCAGCAGGGAGCAGGACAAGGTGGAAAAAAAATCAGAAGCTGCCTGACACTTAGTTTTGACCACCGTTGTAAAATCCTGCAGTGCGCCAGCCACGCTGCCACACTTGCAATGGGCGGGTTTTGGGCTGAACCCAGTTCTTTTTAAGTGTGCAAGTAGCCAAAAAGTGGTCAGACCAAATTATCTCTTCTATAGTTGGAACGGCTGCCAGGTTAACCTTAGCAAGAACTAAATCCAATGGATTACCTAGTTTGTGCGTGGGTCCCATGACCAGTTGGCGGATGTTGAGATCAGTTAATCTGGAAAAAACTGATCAAGCACGGGGGGCCTTAGGCCGTTAGATTTTAAATTAAAATCACCCAAAACAAGTATATTGGTGTACTTCAACAAGAGATCAGTCACCAAATCCACAAATGGGTCAAGGAACCCTGCATAAGAGTCGGGGGCCGATCAACAATAAGATGATAGGTTAAGTGCAAAGAGAACACATCTGGCCAACAAGGCTCCCATAGCGAAGTCGTGATCGAGGCTAAGCCTAGTGACCACCAATTCAGATTTAACAATTACTGCCACCCCACCACCTACTTGTAATGTGGGTTGATCCAGATTGATTAAAATATAATCACCAGGATTGCCTGTACCCGAGCAGGAGCCGAGCTATCTCGGAGCCATGTCTCAGTAAACCAAAATAACTCGGGGAGACAATCCAACAGGTCGTCATGGACTTCAGCTGCATGTGCGGGTAAAGAGCGAGTGTTAAGCAACATTAGCACTAAATCCTTAGGCCTTTGAGCCAGCAAGGCAGACTGTTGCCCTTTCAACAATGTAGCTGGTTCAGTATCCTCCCTCCAATCGATAGGAAACGCAGTGTCCATGGGCGCATGGGACAAACGCGCCCCTCTATTATAGTGCAGCCTTTCATCCTGCACATCCAAGGCACGTACGGGCACAGACTGGTTTGCCTTAAGAGTGCCTTCGGCGATTGCGTGTCCACTGCACGGGCGTATGCACCGGCACATAAATGCTGAGCCCAGCTTCAAGTGAGGCGGGAACCGCCCACTCGGAGAGAAAGAGGACTATCTACATCAGCGGTGTGTCATAGCAAAATCAAAGTATCTAGCAGCAATTTTAATTCAGTACATTATTAAAACGTAATTTTAAAAATATCCCATTAACGGAACATGTGAGGGGCTATAAAATGGTTGTCCTCTTAAGGAAAACCTCACCGCAACTCCCAATTGAACGACCATGTGCTGCTGGAAGTCTTCAGCATATGGGGGCACCCTCAGGTGGATCTGTGTGCATCCTGGAAGAACAGGAAGTGCCATCAGTTTGCGTCTTGGCTGGTGCAGGACCCCGGCTCCGTGGGCAACACATTACAGATTTGGTGGGAAGGCATTACACCCTATGCCTTTCCTCCCACACCCCTGGTCCACAGGGTAATCCGCAAGATAAAGGAAGCTTGTCGCCTCCGCATCATTCTGATGGCTCTGTGGTGGCCGGCGAGACCTCAGTTCTCTGAACTGCTCAGCCTCACGGACAGACCACCCATTCACCTGTCACTGGGTCCAGCCTATCTCTTGTCCCAGCAGGGGGGCAGGGCCATCCACTCCCCACCACAGAAGTTGTCCCTCGCAGAGTGGTTCCTGAGCAGGTCACCATCAGGCGCCTGAGCCTCTCTCAGGTTAACTTGAAGATCATTTACGGCGCCAGGAGCAAGGCTACCAGGAGCCAATTCAAGAACGAGTGGACTAGGTTCTGTCATTGAGCAGACTCGAAGGCGATCAACCCCCTTATATGCGCACTGGATAACGTACTCTCCTTCTTAGCACACCTTGTGCACTCATGCATACAGGTAGACCCATGTCACACCGATCTGGCAGCCACAGGGGCCTACAGAAATTTGGAGGAATTCTTCCCATCTTCCAACCCGATAGTCAAACATCTGGCGGGCTTGTCCAGGCTCTACCCGAACATCAAGAGGCCACACCCCATTTGGGATCTCAATGTGGTGTTGGGTACTTTGGCACACCAACCCTTCGTGCCAATGGCGTCCGCAGACATCAGGCTGGTCCTCATTAAGACAGTCCTCATTAAGACAGCGTTGTTAGTGGGCCTCACCTCCGCTCGCAGAGTCAGCGAGATCCAGGCTCTGGTGGCCTCAGAATCCTATACAACTTTCCACAGGGATAAGGTGGTCCTGCGGACTCAGCTGGTGTTCTTACCGAAGGTACCCTCTGCCTTCCAACTGCACAAGGAATTGGTCTTGCTTACGTTCTTCGCTGACCTCAAGGACGAGGATCAGAGTGTCTTGCACTGTCTGGATGTCGGGTGCGCTCTGAAATTCTATCTGGAAAGGACCAAGGGCTTCTGCAAGTTGGACCCACTTTTTGTCACCTCTAGGTGCTCCAGACCCGGGTATCTAGTATCCAAGGCTTCGATTGCACGGTGAATGGTTGCAACCATCAAGGAGGCCTATGAGTGGCGGCACAAGCTGCTGCCAGCGAACATGCATGCTCACGCTGTCAGAGCCAAGGCCACAGTCATCGCATTCCAGCGGCAGGTTCCGTGGCAAGTCATAAGCAGGGCGGCCACCTGGGTCACCCCTTCGGCTTTCTGTAAGCATTGCTTTTTGGATGCCGGCTCCAAATCGGGCGCGGCCTTCGGACAGGCGGTTCTAAGGAACCTATTTGCTTAAGGAGGGGTCTCCTCTCCACCCTGGGGCTACATTCAGTTGTAATCTCCCATGCAGTATGGAGGAAAGGGGGATGGGACATAAGAGTAATTGGTACTCACCGTAGTGACTACCGTACTGGTTGTGCTTATTACCCTTTCCTCCATATGTCCAACCGTTGTCCTCCCTAATACTGGTGCCATTAGGCAATGTTAAATATTGTCGAGGCGTCAATTGGGACTGAGGTGTGGCATTGGTAGGCGGAATCAGGGTAGCGCATGCTCCCAGAACTGCACCCCTGCGTGCCTCTGCATTTAAAGGGAAAGAAGGTTTTTTTCTGGTGAAAAAGGTTCTGTCTCCCTTACCTAGGAAGGGACTCTCATGCAGTATGGAGGAAAGGGGACTAAGAGTACGTTAGTCACTACGGTGAGTAACATATTTTTTCCTGATAGCGGGAAGTCACCTTCGCTTATGTATGACTGTTCCGACTGAGTCCACCATCAAGATGAATTGCCTATTTCATATCTCTGCCACCACCAGTGGTTCCTCTTCTGACTGCAAGCTCATTGATGGTACTGGACACTCAAATGCTCTCTGTGGGCTGTCCTAGTTGGGATAGGTGTCTGTCCCTGGACACGGGAAGGTGTTCCCACCTACTACGGTTGCTCATTGATATGGGGCCACGGCACTGTTTGGTACAGTGGCAAAAAAGAGTCTGCTTCCCTCAACCTGTGAATTGCGGCAGTTCTGGTATTGTTGCCTGGTTTGTTGTAGTGGACCGCGGTATGTGCCTGGGATTTGGGGAGGTAACTGGGCGTAAACCTGGTGTGCTTCGTATGGGATCATGGTTGATCCGTGACTGGGCTCTTCTGGGTTCCCTGTGTGGGAGTTTCCATAAGGTTGTGGATTGTAGGTATAGTTTCTTCCTGGCCTGCTACAATATTCTCTAGAAAAGTGAACCCCACCCCCTGCATACCCAACATTGCCCTTACCCACCACGGCGAACAAATGCAAATGCGCCCAGTCATCACCTATGTTTTAACGTTGGTTGACGCAGAACCCGGAATATCAACACACTCTCTGGGCATAGTGCGTCCCAAATCTTAATAGTAAATACTATTTTTAAAGGTAACACCAATACTCTGCAATTTATAATGTGCTTTTATTTCACAATAAACGCTCCGAGAACATCCGACAATTTTACATATGCAACCACATTTTTTATTTAGTTGTTTTCGAACATCAAATCTTTATTATGAAGCACACTGTTCCTTTCGGTAGAAGAAGCGCATTGGACGCACCTTGAATCGCAAAGCCCTTGCTAGACCACCGTAAACTATGTCCGGTTGCTCCTTGTCGCTGGTACGGCCAAAGGGCATATTGGTCTGGGGCGATCGTCCCACATCAGCGTAATTGTGATCCAGCCATTTAGGTGCATCTGCCACTGCCTGTTGAAGAACCCATCAATGGGTATCTGGAATCGATGACATTCGCAGAAAGGAAGGATGTAGCTGTGTAGAAAACATAAGATCTATATTGGTAGCCGTTCTTTATGCAAATGTATCCATTTACCCTTTAATTCTGCACCGGGTGAAACCTAACAATGAACACAAACCAGAAACAATGGAAACACAGAAAACATAGTGGAAAGTTGGAGTCTACGATGTGCTTGAGAGGTTAGTGCTGTGGAGTATGTTTAGCTCTCAAATGTATGAGAACGGCGAAATGAAACGGACAATGGTACATATAAAGAGAAACTCATGAATGACAGTGTAAACAATCGACAGGATACATAAACATTTTCATGCGAGACTGCAGTAACCTAGAAAGCGGTATATACAAAGAAGCAATATAAAATATAAAAATCTGAAGTAGCCTGTCCTCATTGGGAAGGCCCAGACTGGCTAAGGAGGATGGTTTTTAGTATTTAACCTTTTAATATAGATCTCACCTTCAGTCACGAATGTTTATGTACCTTTCTTTCAGTAAGCATACTGTATCAACAAATTTGTGGGTGGGTGGAGGGCTGTGGTTTGTGGGTTTGTAAGCCATACTTTGACCATCCCTTCCCCTCTTACGATTGAAGCAATACTGCTCAGTCACACTACAATTGCAAGAGTCACGACTATGAACATACCGCCATAGCATCTCCGTAAAGGCAGGTAGCATGTAACTCGATAGTCTGGTACCCTTGTCGTATTGATCTTTGGGCACAATTCAGAAACACTATTGTGAAAATATCTAATATAATTGTGCACAGTTTTTAGACCACTGGAACAGGCCGTAGTGCCATTCATCAAGATTGGATGCCCTTCCTTGCTAGTTCTGACCATATGATTTATGGAAACGCACTGCCCGATTTCAACAAAGTTGATTCTCCTGGTACTTTGCATCTACTTCTTCTGACTCTAGAGATCGCTCAAGGAATTGACTCACTCTGTTGCGTACCGGCATGAAGAAACGAGTGAAGGATCAAATCCTGTTGGGATATGTAGTTAAAGCTTATACTTGCACAAGGGGTCCTGGCAATCACCCAGCGAGGCATGTGGGGGGCCAGAATCTGACCATGTTGCTGATGCTGCACCAGTAAGGCTTGCACTTTGCAATGTCTGTGTGAATTATAACTGGCAGGCAATTGTTCCATCTGGGCTGCCAATTCAGAAATCCAGCTCAAACTGATTTCATCTTGACCCTCGGATGGTCAGCCCAGTAATATGAAGTTGGATAATCCTTGCGGTGGGGCAGTTGTCAATCCCTCACGTGGTTGGTTTGTTTTAGAATTAAAGGGACCAGCGCTGTCCTTTATTTTGCCCTTTGATATATTGTTTCCAATATCGTCCTCTCGATATAAGTCAATGCAAAAACACTTAAAGCTGAATCGGATGGGTGGAGGAAAAACTTGATCTATACTTTTTTTTTAAAATAAATGGTGTTTCCTGGAAACGAGAATGCCTATTGAAGGGCCTTGTCTCTGGCTTTGTCAGACAATCTTGCTATTGTTGGCAACGTGAATACCTTTTATTTCCCCTAATAAAGATTCTCTAGTATTGTATGTACTGGTGGGGGTGCAGGCTTAATGTTAGTTTTGCTGTTCCTAGTATTCAAAATGTATCAAGATTTTTTTCTGTTGAAATGGCATTTTATTTGGACAGTCTTCACGAGCACTGGCATCTTCCCCAAAGCAGCTGAGTGCTTGAAGAATGGGAGCAACACTGAGTCAAACTGAAGGGTCCAGGGCACCAATTAATCACCCTGTACTTAATATCATGGACTTGAACCCTGGACTAATTGAGAAGATACTACTGAAGACGCCACAGACAAGTGCTCTGCTCAAGCTTAAGATCCTGTTTATAAAGATGCATGTTCTACTCAAAGTGCAGGCTCATGTACCTGGTGACTCCTCTGGGTACTGTCTTTCAGAAGTCTCCTGGCCCATTTCTGGCTTGAATACTTAAGTGACCCTGACATTTATACATATCTGGGTTTGACATTGTATTGCTCCAGGAGACTTGGATTGATTTCACCAGTTACAGTTGATGGGTTTAGTCGTTTTTACTCCCCTGCAAAAAGTTGAGTGGAAGAAACAAAGGGGGCCTGGCCATTCTTGTTGCAATTCAACTATTTGTCAGTTGCTCCCTTCCAAACTATATTCTATACTCAAGACATTCCTTTGGCTATTCCTATAAAGGTAGCTGAGGGTTCTCTCTGCCGTTATAGTACAGTTTGCTCACTTGCTAGATCCCTGGATTCACTGTTCGATGAGGTTGTTCTGGTACATGGGAATTGAGAGAACCCCAATCAGGTAAAATATATCTGTGGGATTGGGAGAAAACAATTGATCCAATTCAACATGTTTGCTAAGCATACATAGAATATACAGCTCTTTTTTTTACATAAGCTCAATGTTTTACCAAGATATTTGGAGCTTTTTCCTTTTTAGTGTCGCGGAATCAGTTAATGAGTTTTAATTGTAAATTAGAATGTGTGGCCCCAAGGAGGTGCTTGGCCATTAAGGAAAGAAATTGCAGCCTTTGTAATAATGTCAATACAGTTCTGAAACACTTAGTCATATCCTGTCTGCGATTGAAATGATCTGGGATGTCCAATTTATATAGGTTCATCTTTTTCAAGCACGTTGGGGCTCACCTTTGGGTGTCACTGGTGCAGGGAACAAGTACTCCATTGAGCTTAGCCTTGATTTTTCTTTTTTAATACTTTATTTTTGCATTTATCAACAAACAACTCAACATGGAGTCCGTTTCCCCCAGCTTCCCACATACCAAAGGTACACACGATGCAAAGCAAGCAGCACACAAGCCGGTGGCGAGCATACAGAACATCACCCAACATTGTCAGCTTGTATCTGTTTGTCATTCCGTAGCAGTTGTCAAATACTGAATATAAAGGCCGGATACATCTGGGGGATGTGAATGCAAGGGAAGAGTCCTAATGAGCACAGTTGCCATGTCATGACAGTAGGTGACATCCTGGAGCCACAGTTGAGCATTGGCGGCACCTCCTTCCCCATGTCATGGCCACTCTCCTGTGAGCTAGTACTAAGAGCAGCCCTGCCAGTCTCCTCACAGCTGACTGTAGGTGCCTAGTGCATCCCAATAGTGCTGTGAGTGGATCTGTTTCAAGAGATTCCCCAACTATCAGCGAGATCTTGGGCAGCACCTCCGACCAGAACTGATGGACCCTTGGGCACTTCCACGCCAGGTGGAGGTTAGCTGCCGGGGCATAGCCACATCTAACGCATATGTTTGGTGTGGAAGGAAAGTGTCTGTGTAATCTTGCTGGGGTGTGATATGCAGGGTGTACAAAGTTGAAATGGAGAAGTTTATGCTTGGAGTTGAGAGAAACCTGCTGAGTCTGCCGCAGAATATAGGCCCAGTCTTCTTCAAGGGGAGCTCCCAGGGTTGTTTCCCACCTTTTCCTCAATTTCCATCCTGCCCGTCCCGTCTATTTTCAGACCATTATAGATCCGTGAGATTAGCCGACCTTCCCCTTGTGTCTGGATCATCCCATGTAGTTACTGCCATACTGGTGGTTGTGCTGGGAATGTGGAAAGAAGGTCTTAAGTGTACTGGAGCCGAAAATACAGAAATATGCCAAGGGCCGAGACAGCTCCCCGCTTTTTCGCTAGTTGAATTGTAAGGAACACCCGTTTATAAACATGTCTCTATTCTTATCTTATCTGTTCATTGCAAATACACCCGCTCACTTGTTATGGATAACCCGGGAATGTGCTTCGCTGGTAGGAGGGGTGAGTACAAGCTAGGGATGCTGCACTTCCTGGTCATCTTTTTCCATATCGCATATTTGATCAGGACCACATTTGTCAATTACTTCACGTAGCAAGCTAGGGGTCATCAGAGCCCGCTCGACCTGGACATGTGGGCGCACAAGATATGAGGCGTACCAGTGCCCCTGGAATTGTGCCTGTGCCGCCCAATGGTCGCGTTCAAGATCAGGCAGAGCCTAAGCCTCCCCCTGTCATTGGTTGTAGAAGTGATGTATAGGCTACTCTTGCAGGTTTCCTGGCCCACGATCAGTCCACGTGCTGAAAAAAGCCTCCCGACAGCAACAAGGGGACATTGACAAATATAGTAGCTTGGGCAGTATGATCATTTTAACAATGGATATGCGTCCCAGGAGTATGAGTGGAAGGTGCCGCCACCTTGTCGACTTCTCCTTTTCGACTACGAAAAACAAAATGCAATACTCTGCACTGACCACTGGATGTCGGACTATGCACAGCATGTGAATCTAAGCAGATACAACCATCAGAAATGCTTTTACGGTAAGTAATGTATTGTCATTTTGCTAACATTTTTCCAAATGTTTTTTCTTATACCAACCAAAAACAGTTTTTATTTTAAAAACTGTTAAAAAAAAACTTTGCTAACATTTTCTGTTTGAAACTGATTAAACTTATTCAGTTCTTAAAACAATTTTTTGATAGCTTCCAGAATTTAAGTTGGCTGTTATTAGAACTTTTGTGATATCATAATGGATACACACACTATTAGTGCATGATTTCATTAATTCACTTTCCCTAAACGGTGGAGACTCTTGTTTTTTGCTTAGTTTAGTGTCCCACTCCACCTTGTTTAACGGGACCTTCCCCACTCCCGTGTATGTAGTTTATCGGCTTTTCCCCATGGTCTACACCCTACTCACTTAAGACAGATGCTGTCATTTCAGGAGTAGTTGTGGGAGAGTGAGGGTGTTTGGCCTTTCCAATAGTGATGTGTGTGTGTGTGTGTGTGTGTGTGTTGTCTTGGGAGTGAGCGGGCTAGCGAGGCTATGCCTGAGGTAGTTGAGCCCACCAGTTGTCAATTGTCTGTCTCCAACTAAGACGACCTGCTATGAAATTTGGCTGTGTCTCGGGCGGCCTGGTTGTGCAGCTATTATTCATGAAGTCTATGCACCTGAAAGCTGACTCATGTTAATCGTCACTATGAGATCTAATCTTGCATCTCTGCCGTTCCCCGGCATATGCTGTTATTGCATGTGTTTGGGAAGCGTTGGTCCTTTATCTACTCGGTACATTCGGCTTGGCCCACCTTTCGTTCAAGTAAGTGCTGGGATATTGTGCTGATGACCAGGATTCCCTGCAAACCACAACCCTGACAGCAGCGTTATTTGTCAGAGGGCTGATGTCCAATGGGGCGGGCGTGTCCTGGCCGTACTCGACACCAGCTGTGTGTTGGGCGAGTGGGCAAACCATTCAATCAGCCGGAGCCACTGGCACAGCGGTCACTGCCAGACCATCAGATCCCTCCTTGCGCACTGCTCAGCTGGGAGTTGGTGTAGTTTCTTGCCATCTGGGTTGTCAAACTGGGCACTCCCCTGACAATAGCTATGTTTGCCAGAGGCCAGTGTTTGACCTTTACTGTGGCTGGGGCAGGCTCTAAACTGCCTCCGTCCCTCAACCACTCGTCAGACTAGCAGGTAGTTGTGTCTGGCTTTTGATTTCACCAGGTTTGCACTTGTCGTGGGTGAGCGGCTTACCTCTTCACCACCCAGTCTCATGGGATTTTGCTGTGGTGTACCAACAGCCCGGTTTTCCTTTTAGGTGGTTCCCCGCCCGCAGTGCAGGCAGCCTTTTAGTTGATGCATTGATGGGCCCGGGGGTGGGCTCCAGACTGCCTCCAGCCCCCAGCGAAAAACTAGGACGACAAAGGGTCCTTCAGGACCGCTTAGTCAGCCAGCAAAGTCACACTACAGGTATGCCGTGAGGAGCAAGGATTTCACTCCTCTTGCGGACTTTCCGCTTCGAGGGATGGCAATCTGGCCTCAATGTTGTAGCTTGGGGGCGTGTGGGGGTCTGCTCTACCCCCCAGCTATGCAGCAGAGTCCCGACAAGGCTGAACGTGTCATAAAACGTAAGGTTGGGCTGCTCTGATACTGAGGCCAATCCACCACGCCGCTTGCCAGCCTCCGCTGGTCCACCCCAGTGTTGAGTCTGTGGTTGGCACTGTGAGGCCTGGGCCTGGAGCAGACTCCACACTGCCTCCATTCCATGTCACAGATCTCTGATGGGTAGCCCCACACCTGCAGGGGGTCACTTACATGTGCCCCTGCGACGGCGCTGGGATTCCCTCTCCCGCCCACTCTCTGTGACACTCTTCACCAGTCTGGACTCCCAGGGGGTGTGGGGGGGCAGAAATGGCAGGCTCTCGGGCCCGTTGCAGTATCCTCCCACAATCCTTCAATGTTGTGGGAGCTCACACTCACCGATGGTCGTGTGGGTCTTCCGGCGTATCGGGCATCGCCGCTGCCGGTCTGTCAGTGGGGTTGCAGCTCATGCGCGGCTCACTGGTGCGGGGCAGCGGGGAGTTTCACTGTTGTGGCGTCACTACCACTTTGCCCGCCATCCTTGGAGTTTCCCTGGCTCGTAGCCTCACAGGGCACGGGTTGGGCCCCCAGTGTCATTGCTCAGCTGGGCCGTGGAAGCTCGTATCTGTATCTCTGTCCAGCTGTGGGGCTGGTGGGCTCGTCCGCTGTCTCCACTCTGATTATTTCCCCGCTGCAAGTCTGTCCATCCACTGGCTCTGGAGCTGTGGTTGCCCACACATTGTCAGGGGATGGGGGGGAGGCTGCAGGAGGTCAGGGGTACTTTAGGAAGCTTACGGTACATTCAAAGCGCCTTTATCTACGTTTCAGCCGCAGTTGTCCGGATTACTGGGAGCTCTTCACAGAGGTCAAAGAGCCGCCATCACAGTCAGACTCTCTAGTGCCACCCATGATTGTAGCCTTGATAATATGTTGGAGTTGGATCCTAGGGCCTAATCTTGACTTGGGTTTCAATAGTATAATTATGAAATTGAAGTAATTGGTGATGTTTTATGCTTGATAGTCTAATATTCCTGTATAATATGTACATTACGTTTTAATGGAGGATTGCTTCTTTTTTTCTTTAAGGATAATTGCTATTAATGAAATTGAATATAAATTCTTTCTTTGCTTGTCACTGTGTTTTTACCATATGCTTGATATGTAATTTGCATAAGGTTTTTAAATGACACTAATAGTACCGGTTGGGGCTTGCTTGAGGGCGGCAGACGCCCCAATGAAGGATGAAGATCTTGCCCATATACCACAAATAATCTTAAAAGATCTAGCAATGAGTCGTTCCAGAAATATCTGCTTCCACTTTTGTCTGAGCTGATTTTGCAGACTGTAAATGGGAGTTTCCCCTGATGCTTCACTTTTCGCAATAGCAAATGTGCTTCCACAATCACTGACTTCCTTACTGGCATGATTTACTTAATTTCCTTGTAGATGACCATCCTTGGAGCGATCAATACCTGTTATCTGTGCGCTAACTGGAAGGGCAGTGTGCAATAAGATTCCTGTTAGCTAATGCCATACTGTACTGAAGCCATTAAAATAGGATTGGCTAGATACAGATTGTCGTACAGACTCGGTTATGATGCATTACCAGTGATAGAAGCCATACTTCTGCTGTATGTTTGCGATACTGTTGAGCTATAAGCTAGTCTCAAACTGTTCTCTCACCACAAGGTGCAGTGTTCCTACATTCCTGCTTGTTCACTTGGCTGGTATTGTGTTTAGACTTTCTGTAGAAAGGTAGCTTCGAATGTATTGTCCTCCCACGTATTCCTTATCTTTGATAAATCCTTGGGGGTGGGGGGGATAAAATGTCCACAGTAGAGGGCGCTACGCATAGACATCCCTCGAAGGCCTCCGTATCAGCGCTGATGTCACCATAGGTATAAATAGTCTCGTGCAGCGTCCGTTGCTCAGTTCCGTTTTTCCGCGATTCGTAAGCCTCGGAGACGCAACGCTCGGTTGCTCAGTAAAACCTTTGAAAAACTTTGATTTCCTTGAAGAATCTTCAATTCTACGATGGCATCTTCGTCAGCTTAATCTACGCCACAATCCGGCTTAAAAAAAAATGTCGTTAACCGATCCTCACAGGTTCTGCCTGTGGTGCCTGGGCTCAGAGCACCAGTGTCTATGGAATTTGAGGAGTGTATGTCCATGAGGGCGAAAGCCTTGAGGCAGCGTAGGGGGAAGCTGGAAAAAGGTAAGACCGTTAAATCCTCTACCCCTTCAAAATTGTCCTCGGTCGAGACATTCGTCTCATCGCAATCGGAGAAAACATTCCCGCTCGATCTCGAAGTGGTTCTCTCCACTCATCTAAATCGAGACATACTAAGAGGCGCCATAGACCACCTTCCTCTTCATATAACTCTCCAGAAAGGGTCACCTGTCCCACAAAAATAGCTGTCCAGCTAAGTGGGAGGAATTTCGCAAAAGAATGCCAAGGGTCTTCGAGAACGCGGCCTTGTCCCCCTCGGAAATGCCTAGAGGTGATACCCCAGGTTAAAGACCCGAAAAAGAAAAACGCATTAAGTCGACGACCTCGACAAATAAATCCTCGAGCGTCCTGAACCCTTGAGTAAAGACAAGGACCCTTTGCATAAAACTGCGTCATCGAAGCCACCGTCAAAGGTGACTTCGGCTCACAAGACTGTCATCGCTGTCGTCGACCCCGATGAAAGAGGCCTTCGAAACCTCCTGCCCCGACCGCACCATCGGTACCCGGGGCATCGAAGGGTCCTTGAAAGACGTCGAAAGAGGCGTCGGCCATATCGACGACTAGTAGAATTCCGATTCGACGAAATCGAGACCATACTGTACGCCGCTTGTAGGTTTGTCGAGACCTATGACGTCTACATCGACAACTACAACCCTTTCTCAAGCCGTGTTGACCAATTTGGCTCCCTAATCTCTTGAAATGGGTTTTATCCCTTACTCACACTCTGACTACTTCAGGGCTTTGTCCTCCATCTATGAGGAAGGAGATGACTCTGGTAATGATGCCTTTTGGTTTACAAACTACAAGGGTTCCTATTCCAGAGGAACTAATATCTGAGGAAGTTAGATTAAGAGATCTTCAGAAAGCTTTACAAGATGCCAGTGGCATAGATACCTCTCCAGAGGCTGACTTTGCCAGCCCAGAACCTGGAGAGCATGCAGAAATGCCTTACAGATCACTTATGGCAAGAATTATGGAGTTTATGGGGTGGTCAACACCTGCACCCTTTTTCCAACAAGATGACCTAACGGACATCTTCGATAAAGGGACTCAAGAAGACCCTATACTCCCTTTTCATGCAGCATTGCAGAGGAAAATAGCTACAAATTGGGGAACACCAGAGGTTATCAACCCCAGAGAGCTTAGTAGTGCAGGCTGCAACGTTGTCAAGTAGTACATCGGCATATCCCACTATACCACAAGATGGAGGTGACAAAAAAATGTGATGCCCTGTCTAAAGAGATCTTTTCGGCATGCAGCATGGCACTTAAGTCTGTTAACACCACTTGCATGCTAGCGAGATTCAGCCACACCCTTTCAGAGTGTGCTTCATCGGCAGCTGACCGTCTACCAGAAGGGGAGGAACGAGACACATTCTTTTTTTTAATATTACATTTTTATTGGTTTTGTAACATACAAACACTGGTCCTCACCGGGCCAGGACACAAACAATAACGTTTGTATGATTTACTGGATTGAGTATTCCATCAAAGTCACAAAGAATGTTATACTATGGAGAAGGGTCCCCTGCTGCCATGCGCATTCTACATTATGCGGAGTCATCAAGTCGGGTTTCCGAATTCACACCACATCTTCCCATCGTTGCCATATCTTGTTCGCCTTTTCGGGACATCCCCTGGCTTTATACACTCTCCTCTCTATGGCAATGCAAATCTGTACATCAGTGATCCATTGGCTTATCTGCGGTGTCTCTGCAGCACCCGATAGTTGTGCTATGTTCCTTTTAATTATTGTAATTGTTGTCATGAGGCAGTGCTTTTCATATCTTGACAAATCTATTGCCCTGTCTGCTCCCAGCAGTAGTAGCTTAGGGTCTCTGGGGATTGCCTGATTTAGCACTCTGGTAAGGATGTCGCAGCATTGCTGGCAATAATCGCGGATATTTGGACACTCCCACAGCGCGTGGAAGAAAGATCCTTCTCCATGGCAGCGTAGGCAGTTAGGTTCCGTTATCTTGCCCCAGCGGTACAAGGCTACCCTCGGGTAATACATTCTATGTAGTATTTTCAGTTGGAATAATCGCAGTCTGGTTGATATGGCTACCTCCCGGGGGAACATTAGTATCTGAACCTAGTCCTCCGTTAAAATTTCCCCAACCTCAGTTTCCCATTTTGTCTTGCGTCTAACCAGTTCCGTTGTTGCAAAGGAGGTGATGGCACTGTACATTACTTTGGTGACCTTAGCCTGAATGCAATCTGTTATTATATTGCGTTCTATTGGAGTAGTGTCTGGCATGTGAGCAAGGGTAGGTAGGTGCTGTTGGAGTGCATGCCGAAGCTGTGTGTAATGGTACCTTTCTGCCTCAGGGAGGCTAAAGGATAGAGCCAATTCTTCGTAGGATCTAATGGCACAGTTTATTATAATGTCACCCACTTTCTCTATACCACATCCTGTCCATGCTGGCCATTTTGGTAATTTGGCTACCTCAGAGATTTCTATTCCATAACGGTTGGATTGGCGTGACTGTCTCCCCATCCCATAAAGGTATGTGATTCTGCCCAAATACAGGACGTCTGTGCTGCCATTTTCCGGGGGGTCGTTCTGGGTATTGCCTTGTACAGCTCCAATGGGGGGCGATGCCCGTACATGTGGCAGTGCTGGGTCTGCGTCGTTTAGTACCGGCATCTGACTGGCCCATTAGTATGTCTGTAGCCGTGGTAGGCCAATCCCACCCTCCCATATTGACCTTTGTAGTGTTTGAAGGGCAATTCTCGGGTGTCCACCCACCCATAAGAGTTTTCTAAGTATGCTGTCTATTTTCCGGAACTCCTTCACAGGTATATGTAGAGGGGCATTTTGGAGCACATATAAGTAGCGGGGAAGTGTCAGCATTTTGAACAGTGCAGCTCGGCCTAATAGGGTCAGGGGTAGGGACATCCAGTGCTGAACATCACCTGTAAACCGCTCCGTAATGGGTTGTAGGTTATTTAGTATGTAATTATCAAGGTTCCTTGTGATCTTAATACCCAGATATTGGAAGTGTTCAGGAGCTATTCCGTATGGGCAGGGCTCAGGAACCTCACGAGCATTTAGTGCAAATAGCGTGGATTTGGACCAGTTTACTCTCAGGCCGCTAAAGTCTCCATATTTCTGGAGCAACTGTGTCTCCACCGGGCATGTCGTCTTGGGGTCCCTCCAATATAGCAATAGATCATCTGCGTATAGCAAGACTTTGTCCTCCCAGTCCAGACCCCCCAGGATGCCACTCCATGTAGGTGCTTCTCTCAGCAGCTGGGCCAGTGGTTCCATGGCCAGTGGAAAGAGGAGTGCTGATAGTGGGCAGCCTTGTCTGGTCCCTTTTCCCAAGACGAAAGAGCGTGAGGTCCAGCCGTTCACTCGGACTTCAGCCATTGGCGCCTCATATAACAGTTGAATCCAGGATAGAAACTGCTCTCGAAAACCCATTTTTGCGCATGATAGCCCAGAGTGCCTCCCACTGAATAGAGTCGAACGCCTTTTAAAAGTCTACTGCAAGTACACCCAGGGGAGTGTTGAGGGTCTGGGCACACTCGATGACCAAGTGTATTCTTATGTTCATTCTCGTGGATCTGCCGGGCATGAAGCCACATTGGTCCGGTTGGATTAGGGATGTTATGACCTGTTGTAGGCATGTCGCTAGTAGTTTGGCCAGTATCTTGGTTTCGCTGTTAATGAGGGAGATGGGTCTATATGAGCTGCATTGATCGGAGGTTTGTCTACCTTGGGTATTATGATTATTGTAGCTTTCCTTAAGTCCGCCGGCAGGCATCCCGTTGTTCGGGCCTGTTGGAACATATTGAGTAAATGGGGGGGAGGGGTAGGTTATTACAGCCTATCTTCTTCCAAGTTTCTATGGGAAAGCCGTTTGGCCCAGGGGTCTTCCCAGATTGGAGCTGCATCATGGCCATTGCAACTTCTTCCGTGATGTCTCTTTCTAGGCTAGCAATCTGGGTCTCACTGAGGGACGGAAGGGTGATTTCATCTAGTATGGAGATCTCAGGGGGAGTTGCAGGTGCCTTGTATAGCTCCTCATAAAATCTTGCACATTCTTCAGCTATGTTCTCATCTGTCAGGCAGGGTTCCAGGTTTTGGGACACAATCGCTCACCTGATTGTCCTTCATCTCTCCGGTCAAGCCAGGCTAGGACCTTCCCTGCCTTGTCCCCAGTATCATATATTCTGGCTCTCATTGCTCTGTGTGCCTGTTTGGCATTGTCCAATGCAATGTTTTGCAGTTTCTTTTGAGCTAATATCAGGGCGCTATTGGTATCTGGGCAGTCCTGGATTAGATGCGTTTCTTGTGCCTCTTAGTTTACTTCTGCCTCTCTCAATGATTCCAGGTATATTTTCTTTTGTGCGGCCGTCATCCTCGTAGCACCGGTTTGTATGCTTCCCAGAGTATAGAGGGATTTTCCACTGATCCCTCATTTGTCTCGAAGTATTCTGTAGTGGCATTTTGTATGCACTCAATCAGCTCGGGAGAACCTAGGTGGTAGTTATTCAATCTCCATACCGGTGGGGGAGCTGGTTTGCACGTGAGTGACATGAGTAGAGGGGAGTGATCTGAGATGCCCCGTGGGAGGTATTCAACTTGTGTTGCTGTGTGTTAATATCGCAGGCATAAAGAAATAATCCAAGCGTGACAGCGATGCGTGTGCTCCAGAGTGGAAGGAGTACTCTTTTTCTTCCGGATGCAAGTCACGCCATACATCTTGAATACTAAACGCTTCCACAAATGTAGCCAGGTTGGTTCGTCGGTTGGTCTCTGTTGCGTAGGTGCATACGGTCTTGTATATTGTTCATAACGTCGTTGAAATCTCCTCCTAGGACTAGAATGTCCGAGGTGTAGCTGGTGAGCAAGAGCGTTATATCGTCCATAAGCCTGGCTTGGAGAGTAGGTGGAGCATAAATCGCCATAAGGGATATCGTTTTGTTCCAGAGCGTGCCTGTGACATACGTGAATCTGCCCCCAGTGTCTTGCATTCTTTTGGTAAGGATGAGCGGTAGCCTTTTATGTATTAGTACTCCTTTGGCTCCCATCGTAAAGCCTGCTTGTATGGTTGTTCGGTAGTTCGATCACTTAAATAATGCATTGGATGTACCTGCCAGATGGGTCTCTGTTAGGAAGACTATATCCGGCTATGCCTGTTCAGGAACTGCCTTACTAGTCTCCTTTTCAGGCTGTTTCCTAGGCCATTTATATTCCAGGTGAGCAATTTTAAGGTTTTGTTCTTATTGTCTTGCAGAGTTACGTTCATGTTCATGGTTCCAGCTGGCAGTGGAGCCTCCCATAGTGTGGGCATTGGACGCATTTGCCTCGCAGCAGGGAACGGTAGTTGTTGTTCGATTAATAACTGTTTCATATAGTGTGTAGTGCTTCATTGAGCTTTTCCATCTTCTAAACTTGTGCCAAACTCCCCCCTCCCCATACTTCATCCCCAACTGAAGCATCTGTCGCCCCTTAACAGTTCAAACACAAATTAAACAGTATATCTAGGCAGTCTGGAACTTTTGCCTAGCGCTGTGCGTTCGTTTCTTGCTAGAGGGGGCGGGTCGGTTCCAGCCGCCAGCCATTACACCAGTAGGAGGCAGGTTAACTCAAGGTTACTGCCTGCCTTTCCTACATACTCCTCAGTCATCCACCGGGGAACAACTTTGAAGTTTCCAGACCCGCTCCTTTTGCAGGAGATCTCAGACCTGCAAGAGAAAGGTGCCATAGAATCGGTACCTGTAGCAGAGAGGAACAAGGGTTGGTACTACCCCCCCCCACCCCCTACTTCCTAATACCAAAGAAGGATGGAGGATTGAGACCCATCTTGGACTTGCGAGAATTGAAAAATTCCTCAGGAAGTACAACTTCAAGATGGTAACCCATTCTCAAATACTTCAGGCCCTCCAGTTTCAAGATTGGTTGGTATCTCTGGGCCTTCAGGATGCTTACCTTCATGTGCCAATCCATTAGAAGCACAGTAAGTACCAGAGGTTAGTCATTGGCAGTTCTCACTATCAAGTTCGGGTTGTGCCATTTGGGCTGACCTCTGCCCGAGGGTCTTCAAGTTAATGGAGGTCGTGGCAGCAAGTCTAAAGAGAAGGGATTCATGTCTACCCTTACCTGGACTACTGGTTGATCGGAGCAGTGTCCCTGGAACAAGCTCAGATTCATCTAGATTGTTTGCCACTTTCTCCACAAGCTGGGCTTCTCCCTCAACTTAAAGAAGTCACAGATGATACTATCACAAAACTCCAGTTCATTGGAGCGGTCCTGGACACATTCCTGGGGAAAAGCCTCGGCATCAGATGGTGACCAGATTTCAAAATGCCCAGCGTCTACCAGCTTTCGACTTTTTGAGGTTGCCCGGCCTCATGGCATCCTGCATTTTGCTAGTGCCAGAGGCTCGCCTGAGAATGAGATCTCTCCAGTGGGCGCTAAGGACGCAGTGGTCGCAATTCTCAGGAAGAATGTCAGATCTACAAATCACGAACAGAGTAGCACGAGACCTTCATTGGTGGGCCTGTTAGGAAAACATCTTGAAAGAACAGTTTTGGCAACCATGGCCAGAGATAACTGTAGTCACGGATGCCTCACTCACTGGGTGAGGAGCCCATGCCAACGACTTAACCATCAGTGTTCCATGGTCTCCATCGAAGTCCAGACTACACATCAACCTATTAGAGCTGAGAGCGATCAGGCTAGCACTGAAAGCTTTCCTGCCATCAGTACAGGGGGAAACATTTTTCTAATAACTGACAACACAGTGGCCATGCACTACCTCAACAAAAGAGGCGGTGTAGGGTCACTGCCACTGTGCACAGAGGCATTATAGCTCTGGTTCTGGGCAATACAAGAAGGAATCTGTCGGCAGTTTACCTAGCCGGAGAGGAGAACACGGCGGCGGACGCTCTGAGCAGGCAGACCAGTCTGCCACGAGTGGGAACTAGCTCAGGTAGTCCTTCAAGAGATCTTCGCCCTTTGGGAACCCCTCAGGTAGATCTGTTTGCCACCAGTGTCAACCGGAAGTGCGATCAGTATTGCTAAAGGGAATTTCCCCCGAGAGGAGCTTTAGGGGACACGTTCATGGTGGGCTTGGAGTTTCCACTTCTGTACGTGTTTCCTCCAGTCCCCGTCATTCCTCAAGTGATCAGTAGGTTGAGGACATTCTGGAAACCCATGATTTTAATTGCTGCAGATTGGGCCAGGAGAACATGGTACCCGGATCTTCTAGACATGTCCATCTGTCTTCCGATTAGTCTTCCACAAAGGGAGTATCTTCTCTCGCAAGAGAAGGGTCAGGTTCTCCATCCGGCTATCAGGACTCTCAACCTTCACGCTTGGTTTCTGAAAGAGATAAGGAGAGAAGGATATTGACCCCTTTTAATATAGTACACCGATGGTGTTATCGTTCCTACTATATTTGGCAAATTCAGGCCTTCAAGTTGGCACAATCAAGGGTTATCTTACCGCGCAATCAATCTTTGAACGCACAGCCGAGGAACCTTCATATTTCAAGTTGCCCCTAGTCATTCAGTTTCTGAAAGGGTTGACTAATGTCACCTCCCCCCCAACTCCTTTTCAAGTTCCCCTGTGGGATTTAAATATAGTCTTAAGATTTGTAATGGGTACTCCTTTTGAACCTCTTCATTCCTGTCCATTAAGGTTTCTCACTCAGAAAACAGTCTTCCTAGTGGCTTTAACTTCTGCCAGAAGAGTGAGTGAACTACAAGCTTTATCTTGCAAACCTCCACATAGTCTTTCACAAAGATAGTAGTTCTTCAAGTGAAGCCAAATTTCCTCCCAAAGGTTGTCTCAGAATTCCATCTCACACAAAAAATAACCTTGCCTTCATTTTGCCCTCCTCACCTTGGAGAAAGAGATTGCACAGGCTGGATCCAAGGCGTGCCTTGAATTTTTACATTGACAGACTTGCTAGGATTAGACGAGCAGATCAGTTGTTTGTGGGGTATGCAGGGCATAAACTAGGTTTACCTATCACGAAACAGACCATCTGAAGGTGGATAATAGTGACCATCATAGAGTGCTATAAATTGGCAGGAAAAGATCCTCCTCAACACCTCGGGGCTCATTCAACCAGGGGTATCGCAGCCTCGTCGGCTCTCCAAAGAGGAGTTCCAATGAAAGACATGTGTGCGGCTGCCACATGGTCGTCTGCACATACTTTCACCAGAACCTACAGTCTAGATTCCTCCACTAGCCAGGAGACTAAATTTGGGAAAGCTGTGTTGCACTCTGTGCATCTTTAAAGAAATCATTAAGTTTTACTCCTGCCTCCTATTACACATTACTGCTTTGGGAGTCTATCAAAGATGAGGAATACGTGGGAGGACACCATCCATTCGAAGAACAAGTTACTTACCAGCTGTAACGTTCTTTCGACCGGATGTTCCTCCCACGTATTCCTTATTGCCCCTTCCATCCTTCCCCGCAATAAAACTTCTCTTGTAGTTGCCTAAGCTCCTTCAAGGGTACTAATCATCTCATACTGGGCAAACACAGCGCCTCAAAATGGAACTAAGCAACGGACGCTGCGCGAGACTATTTATACCTATGGTGACGTTGGTGTCGATACGGAGGCCTTCGAGGGACACAGACTCGAGGGACGTCGACACGCAGCGCCCCTCTACTGTGCACACTTTTTTCCGAGGCCAACAAGCTGGAAGTGGATTTATCAAAGATGAGGAATACGTGGGAGGAACATCCAGTCGAA
Source organism: Ambystoma mexicanum (assembly GCF_040938575.1). Lineage (NCBI taxonomy): Eukaryota > Metazoa > Chordata > Amphibia > Caudata > Ambystomatidae > Ambystoma > Ambystoma mexicanum. The sequence continues at coordinate 739,416,802 of NC_090926.1, forward strand.
AGAACATTACAGTTGGTAAGTAACTTGTTGTTCTTACTCTTTGAAGGTCAAACACTTAATGTTTTTTCTTAGTTACTTCAAGATCTTACAATAGAGAACGCCACTGGGTCCCATCTACCAGGTAGGCCCAGCTCCAACTGGCATAATAATAATAATAATAATAATAATTTGGCATTTATATAGCGCTACAAACCCTCAGGTATCTGAGCGCTGCTTATTACCCACGGTGTGTGGTGCTCATTTATCAACCTCGGAAGGATGAAAGGCTGAGTTTGGCCCCGCCGGGATTTGAACCTGCATTGGCAGACTCTGCACCGATGTCAAAGCGAGCGCTCTACTCGCTGTGCCACTTGACCGGCATAGGCTGGAACCTTCACACACTCACAGGACAACATTCTACAGCAAGACGCCAACATTCTCACATCTCATGCATTCACAGATAAGCACTTTACAACATATCTCCCTCTTACTTCAGATATATGGCATTTATAACGTGCCTATACACAAGTGTTTCAAGGCGCAACAATGTAAGGGAGGGGAACAAAGGGAGGACAGACAACGATCCTACTAGACCAGGTGTCATTCAGATAGTGCGAGGGGACAGAGGCAGGGACAGTGCAGTACATGGAGAATAGATCATAACAAGTAAAGTAACGGCCAACATGTGGCAAGTGCAAGGGTAAGTGCAGACATCGGGTGTCAAAGGCTGGTAGGGGGACTGTAGGGATTCAGAAACAGTCCCAAGTACAAGGGTTGGCGGGCAGTGCAGGTGTGAGACGCTGGCCAGGGAGGGACCTGGGCCCGAGGTCAGAGGATGTACAGGTAGCCAGGGCAGTTCATTTTACAGCCAGGTGAGCAGAGAAGGGGAGGAGAAAAGGCAGAAGCAAAGAGAAAGGTTTTGAGGTGCTTCCGGAACCAGAGATGGTTATCCTCAAGTTGCAGGGAGGCTGTTCCAGCGGGAGGTACCAGCCGAAGAAAGAGATCTGCCACCAACTCGTTGCTTGGAGAAGCGACTGACCCTGAGGGAGTTGGAGGCAGATGAGCGAAGAGCTCGAGAAGGAAGATAATTAGGAAGAGAGTTCAAGGTATTGAGGCCCCAGCCCCCAGAAGGCCGTGTGGACGATGCAGAGGGTTTTGAACTTCATCCTCGCAGCCACTGGGAGCCAGTGCAGAGATTTCAGTCCTGGAGAGATACGATCCATGGGCTTGAGGCCAAGGACAAGTTTTGCAGTCCTGTTCTGGATGAGTTGCAGAGGGTGAAGAGTAGAAGCAGACAGATTTAGAAAGAGGCTGTTGCAATAGTCCAGCCTAGGGAGAGTCAGAGCTCTGGAGACGGTGAGCTTCTGGCGGAAGGAGAGGAAAGGAAGAATACCTCTGAGGAGGTGCAGCTGGTAGTGTGACTTATTGGAGACATCGGAGATGTGAGGAGGGGAGTGTGGAGAGGAAGAGGACACTGTTAAGCAGAATCCTGTGCAGTTCCCTTAGGGAGCACTACAGAAGATTAAGACTACAGGTATATGCAAGAAAATCCCCTTTGGTATCAGTCTGTACCATAAAGATTTGGTTGGTAGCTGTGGCTAAGCAGTCAGACTTATTTCAAGAGGGCGATGAGCAGTATTCAGGGTTTCCACATTAGGACTACAGTACCATGGAACAAGGAAACACTGACAAAAGCTTGGTATCAAAAATAATATATATATTTTATACACTCTGATGTTCACACACAAGTCACTATTATTAAAGCAAGTTACATCGGTCAAGAAAAATATACACAACTGCCTAATTAAATTGTAGACCAGTTTGAGCAACAGTGAAAACTGAGCAAAACGGCACAGTGAAAACCAAGCAGAAATGGCACTCTAACAATTTCTCAAAAGGGAGAGAAAGGATAAGTTATACAGGTTTAGACTCTTTAACACACCAGCAACACTTCCCAAGTAAATTGTGAACAAGTTAGGCAAGGCAGTACTTTAGCATATGCAATACTGAGGTGAAAACCGAGCAAAATGGCACTTAACAAGTTTAAAAAGAGGGAAGGAAAAGGTGGTTATAAGAGTTAGGTGCAACAACACATTTCTAGGTGAGAATCTAGAGAAGGCAGTTGTGACAGATTTAGCCAGAGTTGATAGGCCTGTGCCAGTGTCAATGGTACAAGGCAATGTGCCCAGGATCAAAATGTTCTAGTAGCTGCAGTCAAGTCTTTGTTTAATGATTTGAAAAGGTGGTTGCAGAGGGTGAAAGAGAATGTTAGATGATAGGGGCGGCCACTCCAGTAGGTACGGAAAGGATTTAAAACACCTCTAGTGATACCCCACGAAACGGGAGGCCTGGCGGAACAATGCACCTTTAAAGTAGAAGAGGTTGCTGCGGTGGCGGTTGTTCCTGCAGTTCGGGAGATCCAGCAGAGGAAGAGAGGCTCTCGTCGTTAGTGGAGGAAGGTTCGAGTCACTGCACTGCCCAGGGATGAAACCAGCCGCGGTGCTGCCCTTCGGATAAAAGGTACGCTCCTTTAAATCTCGGTCCAGGTGGACGGGTGCCTGACTATCCAGTCTCCTAGTGCTTGGCACTGGCGATTCGACCAAGGCAGGTCCAGGAAGGCGATTGGCGAACTGGTTGGTCCCACCAGCTCAAGGGAAGAAGAATCTTTCTGAGGAAGATCTTCTCAAGTCATTGGAGAAAAGTGGTGAGGATCTGTAGCAGGGCTTCACCGGTGGTTCCGTCGTTGCAGATGTCTTCAGCTTCTCTCCTCTTTGGTTTCTTAGTTCCAGTGGCAATGTCTTGTCCTCCAGTCCTCAGGACCCTGCTTTTATGCAGCAAGACACCCTTTCATACAGCCTAGCTTTCACTCACACAGTGGGGTGGCTCTCCTGGCGGGAGAACCCCCCAGCCTATCAGTGCAGAGTGCGACTTGATTTCCCCCCCCCATCCCCCCCCTTGGCGGTATGTTAGAGGCTGTCAGTAAAAGTGGTAGCCTCGAACAGTGTGAGAATACCATAGGGAAATATTTGCGGTCGAATCTTTATAGTAGTAACCACTGCCACCAGCCAGAAACTTTTGAGAGGGACTGTGCCCCCTCGAAAATGAACGTTAAGCGAAAAACTATCAACCCTTCCCAGTACCTCCATAGTAAGATGGGGTCTACTGGTTTAGTGCATAAGAATTGACTAGTAAAGTCAATGGGGACTTAACATGCCCTGGGAGACAGTAGTCAGTCCCAGGGTGTGGAGTCTGTTTGGGGGTTGCTGCGACACCCCCGTGGTATGGCACGGAGGGTGCTGTGTACCACCCATGTTAAAAAGATGATTCCTATGAGGGTGAGAAACCCCATAGACCAGAAACACACAAGATAGCCTAAAACACACACACGCAATCTGTCTACGAGTGGGGAAAAAAGGGTCTCACTCTTAGCAGGTGAAAAAAATAAACCCTTCAAATCCAGCAAGGCTGCTGGGGACTCTATAGGTAAGGGAAATTAGCCTTTGAAGAGAATTCTCCCTAACAGACACCAAGGTTTTTAGCCTTGCAGGTGGGAGCAGGAAGAGGGACAAGGAAGGCTGGCCAGAGAGCTACAGGAAAGGAGAAGCGGGTGTGCCGATGAGAATATCCGTCTTACTGGCATTAAGGCAGAGGTCATTGGCGGCACACCACTCCTGGATAGCAGACAGTCGGAGGTGAGGGAAGGAGAGGAGGCGGCCGAGGGTAGCCTGAAAATGAGCTGGGTGTCATCTGCATAGCACTGAAGTTTGGGGCAGAGAGCAGCGTTTCGGTGGGCAAGGAGTGCCAGGTATTGGTTGAACAGCCAGGGAGAGAAGTTAGACCCCTGCGGGACATCACAGGTAGAGAAAGATAGTGTAGAGGAAGGACCCAAGTTGGACCTGGGAGGGTCGGTCAGAGGAAAGAAGTCAGCCATACCAGAGCCTGACCAGTGGACCCAAGTTATCACGGAGACGGTTGAGCAGGATGGCATGGTTGATGGTGTCAAAGGCAGAAGAGAGATCAAGCCAGATGAGGACGCAAGGGGTGTTAGAATCAAGATTGGAGAGCAGGTCTTCACGGATGTTCAGGAGAGCAGTTTCCGTTCTTCTGGCAGCTCTGAAGCCAGACTGATGGTCATGAAGACAACCGACCGATTCAGTGTGCAGATTAAGCTGGGAGATCGCCAGTTTCTCCAGGAGCTTGCCTAGGATGGAAGGGAGTGATTGAGATTGGGCGATAGTTATCCGGGCAGGAGGGGTTGGCAGAGGGTTTCTTAAGAGGGTGCACAAGGGAGTGCTTCAGGAGAGATGGGAGGACTCTAGTGGTGAAGGAATGATTGCAGAAATCAGCCAGGGCTGGAGCCAGGGAGTCGATGTGGTCCTTGATAATTTTGGAGGAACAGGAGTGAACCTGTTTCAACAACACTTTCATAGACCGTACTTGTCTAGAAACCTTGTCTGCGGAGAATAGGGGAAAGAAAGAGGAGGAGGTAGGAGAGGTGGCTGCAGAAGGGCCAGAGGAAGAGCAGGGAGTAGAGGGAGGGGATAGGAGTAGAGGGAGGACAGGATGTCCTGGGCTTTAGAGATGAAGTGAGAAGCCAGTGACGTGTAGAGGGACTGGGATGGGACAGGAGAGGTAGAGACTGCAGCAGGATTGGCTAGTTCCTTGCAGATTTTAGAGAGTTCAGCCGAGTTGTTAGATGCCTGACATGGGCTCGGATGTGCTCTCTCTTCTCGGTAAGGACAGAGCCGTTATTGCCTTTGGAGCAGGCTGCAGGCCAGTTTGTCAGAGGATGTACATGAAGCACGCCATTCCCTCTCGGCCACCCTGCACTTGTGATTTAGGGCGACGAGGTCTGAGTCATAACAGGAGTTGCACTTGGCTTTGGGCTTCATGCGGATTCTCATGACAGGGGCAAGGATATCAAGAGTATCAGATATAATGGAGTGTAGTGTGGAGAGGGCTTTGTCAGGGTGATATTCAGCCAGAGGGGGGAGGGCGGAGGGAGAAGGTGGCGGCGAAACCCTCAACTGATACGCGCTTCATGGGTCGAGTGACCAAGATGGTGGGTGGCAGTAATGGAAGTGGCTTGGCCTGAGGGATAGGGAGGGTGAGGTGGGAGGAGAGGAGAAGGTGATCACTCCATGAGAGAGGAGTGGTGAGTGGGACAGAAAGGGGGAAGTTCTGAGGAGATCAGAACATCCAGAGTGTGCCCTGCAGAGTGAGTCGGGCCAGAGGGGAGAATGGTGAGTGAGAGTCTCGGAGGTTGTGAAAGAGTCCAGAGGGAGGACAGGAGGCATCCAGGTGGATGTTGAAGTCTCCAAAGAGGAGAGGTTGAGTGGTTGAGGCCAGGAGTGAGGATGAGAAGTCCGCCCACTCAGAGGAAGGAGATCTGACCAGGTGGCTGATAGCCACAGTAAGGGAATGGCTAGGGGAGAGAGAGAGCCTGCAGACGAGGCATTCAAAAGAGGAGTAGGCCTGCGTAGGAGTGACAGAGGCAGGAATCCACTCGGGGAAGATAAGAGCTACACCCCCTCCAGAACAGTTGGACCTGGGCCCAGAGAGGATCTTGTAGCCGTCAAGTAGGAGCGTGTCAAAGCTAGTGACCAAGCTGGCCGTGAATCATGTTTCGCTGAGACAGAGGACATCGAGGTCAAGTTCTTCCAGAAGGTGGCAGATGTCAGAGGAGCGTTTGATAGCAGAGCGAGAGTTAAAAGTGGCAATATGGAGAAGGTTGCCATCCTTGAAGGACTTTCGGGGAGGGATACAGATTAGAGGTATGCCCTTCGGAGGTGTAGAAAGAGCCCGAGAGGGGGCAGAGAGGGAAAGAAAAGGCAAGGTAGCCACAGAGGAGGCAGAAAGGGGAGACGAGGTAGCCACAGAAGGGGGAAGGGGGAAAGGCGACAGGAGAAGAAAGGAAATTGAGGCACGGGAAGCGTCTATCAAAGAGGTGAAGGTTGGCCTGAGGGCCTTGAACCCAGACGGTCCCGTTAGAGTAACCATAATAATGACCTTGGAGGAGTGGAAGGCGGCCAGGAGGGCGTCCCAATGGGTTCCACCATTAATGGGAGAAGAGGAGAAAGGAGAGCACTGAGACCATATGAAGGGTCCATAGGTCTGGCAAAGGAACGACAAAGGATGTCTGAGTTTCCTTGGAGGAAGCACTGGTGTAGGTGTCAGCGATAGGGAGGCCTGGGTTGGAGACCAGGATGTCCTTTTTTTTAAATTTTTTCTTACCAGATTTAGTGAGGAGAGCAGGATAGTCAATAGAAACGAAGTTAGAAAAGATAGGGGAGACAGAGCGCCATAGACTAGGTGGGAGAGAGAGAGGGAGGTAGAAGGGAGAGGGGGAGACTCTAGAGGAGGACATTAGAGTAGGCAGAAGAGATCGCGAGAGGCAAGCAGGTGTAGCATTAGGATAAGACGACACTCAGGATTAAAGAGCTCACAAAATGCGCATTTTAAGACTGGAGAGAAAACACACCTAAGTTTGATAAACCTGAATGGAGGGAGAGAAGGGCAAGGTTTCACAATGCAATTTAAAAAAAAAAGAAAATACAGATTCAGTGCATATTATATGAAACGGGGGGGGGGGGCGGTGGGCAACACCCAAGTTTTTTAGACTGAAGGTGGAAGTGGGATAAGCAGGGAAGCCTGAGGGACTATCTTGGATGACTGGCTGGCAACTGGCGTCCCCTGTGGACACCTGCAGACACAAGAGCCGCTAGAATGGGAGCCGCCCTTTGCCTCACGCCCTTAGCCGTAGGGGCTGCCGGGCAGAGGGCTGCCCAGGGGAAGTCGGTAAGAAACAAGGCACTGGCCAATCACTGTGGAGGGAGGATGGGAGGGATGGCGGGGAAGAAACCAAACTGATCGGGAAGGGAAAGGAACAAGCGGGCCCAGAGGCACCAGCAAACAAAGGATTCTACAGATAAATGGCACACAATCCCCAAGGGGATTCACCAGCACAGGAGGAGCAGGTGCAGCAGCAGTTTCCCGCTCAGCCAGGTGGAAATGGCGAGCGAGGAGCACAGCAAGCTGCTACTGACACACACAAATCTACTTCACAACACATCTCCTTTGCTCACAAAAACACAACGCACATTCACACAGCAACTTTTTAAAGAGGGTGTGCTACTCTAAAAACATCATGGGGTTGACCCCACAGCCAACTTGGAAACACTAATGGCTCAGGCGCGACTCAACCATCATCCAATGGAGGTGTGACCTCACTTCAACTCTCTGTAAATCACTATCCCACCTAGGATACATGGCGGTAGGCACTATCTCCCCATTACAACTTTCAGGGTACCCTCCCTCTTCTAATAAATGGTTCTTGGCGCGACCTAACCATTACTACCTTGCAGAGACGTGAATAAATATTTTGGGAAATGTACTACTCCCACATATGAGTGCAGGCGTGACCTCACCCCCTTAACCATTGCTGAGGCATGGCCTCGTATATCATCTTTGGGCATGACCTCTAATTCCCTACTTTTTTCTGACACCCAGATTCTCAATTTGCAAAAAAACAACCTCCCTTTATTTAAGTATATTAGGCACCACCTCAACTTAAACATTTGAGGGTACACGACTCTTGCACATTTGCTGACATAATCACTCTGATCTGTCATCCTTGGTACATTTCAGATTACTTGGTGCTATACTTCCATGTTTACCAAGAATGATGTACACGTTCAAATTGTTAGTTTGGTTTTGCTAGGACCAAACAAAAACATGCATGGCTCCAAAGTCATGTTGTAGTGCTCAAAGTCTTTGTTGTATTGCACAACATAAACCCTGCAATGACTCAAAGAATTACCTCTAGCCCACTTACACTGGCTCAAACATCTTGCTGTACCAGGCATACATCGCGCACATACAGTTGTCTAGCAAGACAATAACACATTTCTATACAGTCCATAAATGTCCATTGGTAATCTACAGACTTACCTGCAAAGCCACAGGCTCTTCCATTTTCCACTCCTGGCATACTTCATGCTCTTCACTTAAACACACCTAACACAATGACTGTATTTCTAAAAAGTCAATAAAAGTCCATAGATGCCTGCAAATCCTTAAAATGTTATATCCTTTATTTCAGCACGTGTTAATCATCAATCAGCCAACTTCTTCTACATGCAGCTCTAGCACACATACCTTGCATGCATGACAATTTGACATCTCATAAACCATGTCATACATTGTAAAAACGAATTTTTAAACAAAAGGATACTGCAGACATAGTATCACCCGATAAGTTAATTTGCTTCAGAATTATGCTCCATTAATGTGCACAGTACGTCACTGCTTTATATCAACTCTCAAAAAAAATTGCTACTGGTCCAAAACAATTTCTCTGCGCTCCTGACGCTGTCCTGCTATTCCCTTGTGGATGCCATACAACTCCCAGCATACCCTGAAATGCTGGTCGGGGATCTCTTTGCCAAGCACAGCTCCATTAAATGCGCCGGCTGGTATGTGTCTTTTGACACTTGATGCTGCATCCACCCTTGCACTGGGCTTTACTCTTCATTTTCACTATTGCTTTTTAGGGCCTCCGCTGGGGAAACCTTTTTCAGAAACCCCTTTGATACTTCTCTGGAGTGCCTCTTCTTCACTGGTGCCCTGGGCAAGCGCTGGGGCCTTCTTTTACTACACTTCCCCCTGCATTTTGTCCCTGCTTATACTTCTCCCCTTTAGGACTTGCTTTCCTCTTGGGACTTAACTTCACTTACCCATCAATGTTCTTACAGTTCTCCTGCAACATTCTTCTGAGCCTAGCTTTAACTTTTCTTTTGGGCTCTTAACACTCAAGTTGTTTCCTTTTAATGTCTCTTGCCCGATTCAAACGCCCATTCTTATGTTTTCTCAGTTAACATGTTGCGCAGGGGACATCTATTACCACTCCCCCATTTATTACTGCACCTTTCTATGCCGGCATTTCTCTTGGGTTCTACGCAGGACACTAATGGGGTCCTGCATTTTTTAAGCTGCGTTTTCCTTCCCCCTGCATATTGCACTGTGATTACTCCCCTTACTCTGGGCTTTTCTTTCTCATCTTTGTTCCCTGGCTGATGGGACTTCATTTCTTTGGGGGGCAGTGGTTCCTCTCATCTTGCTGCTCCCCCTCAGAAGACTGTTTCTTCTTTACTTTCAGCACACTTGCTCTTTGTTTCAGTTTTCCTTGTCACCATTTTAGAAAGGTAGCTTCTTACTCTTTGTAGGTCAAACACTTGAGGTTTATAATTTATGATATACCTCTCGGGAGAAATTTTGCTACTATTGCCTTATGGATACATGTCGTCGGAAGTAAGAAGTAGTCCAGCCTTCATAACGATGCGTGAACCCCAGAGTGATGAGTATTCTCTTGTGTCAGGTTGCAGAACTCGCCATATATCTATGTCCCATTGCATCAGTGAAGGTGGCAGGTTTAGTGTGAATTCTGTGGTTTCAAAGGGATTGTGTCCTCCCAACGTATTCCTTATCGTTATCCATTCCAGCTTGCTGGCCTCGGAAATATTTTCAGTATAGGGCGCTGCGCGTCGACGTCCCTCGAGCTGGTGTCCAACGGCAGCCTCCGTATCGGCACCGACGTCATTGTGCGTATACATAGACTTGCGCAGCGTCCGTTGCTCAGTTCTGTTTTTCCGCGCTTCGTGGGCCTCGGAAACGTGTCGCTCAGTTCCTTTCTTCAGGAAGATTCTGCTTATTCTTTGAAGATATCATCTAAATTTGATGGCTTCATCCGAACCATCGACCCCACGGTCCGGTTTCAAAAAGTGATGACTGTGGGAAGAAAATGTTGACGGATCCTCACAGAATCTGTTTGTGGTGCCTGGGATCAGAGCATCACTGTTCGGAATGCGAGGACTGTATGTCCATGACGGCGAACGTCTTGAAGGAGCGTAAGGGGAAGTTAGAAAGATGTAAGACTCTTAAAACTTCTACTCCCTCGAAAGTTTCTTCGGCAGAGTCGAGACATTCGTCTCCTCGTCGTCGGAAGAAACATTCCCGTTCAAGGTCTCGAAGCGGTTCCCATCAGTCTTCGAGATCAAAACACTCTAAGAAGAGACATCGTAGATCTCCTTCTTCCTCTACCTCCCCAGAAAGGGTCGCCTGCCCCACGAAACACAGCTCTCCAGCTAAGTGGGAGGAATTCCATAAGAAAATGCTTAGCGTCTTCGAGAAAGCGGCATCGACCCCCGCAGAGACGTATAAAGGTGATACCCTGGGTGAAAAGCCCGAAAAATCCAAATGCTGCGAGTTGTTGAACCCGGAGAGAGAAACTGCCCGAGGGCGTCATGAACCCTCGAGTAAAGGCAGTAAGACTGCGTCATAGACGCCGTTGTCGAGGGTTACTTCGACGCACATATCTGCATCAACGCCTTTGTGGAAGGGCCCTTAGACGCATAAATTGGTTACTTCGATGCCACTGTCGATTCTGATAAAGGACAGACCTACAACTGTCACTACATCTCACAGTAGATGTGTCGAGGACTTCGACCATTACATCGAGGATGCCGTCGACAATTTCGACGACAGAGTAGGATCCCAATCTTCTTGAGTACATCGCGGTCTTTTCAAACATTTGACGCCCTTTTCGGTATTGTCGAAGCCTTTGACTTCTACGTCGACAACCTCAACGTTTTCTCAGCCAGTGACAACCAGTTTGGCTCCTTCAGCTCTAGAAATGGGTTTTAAACCATATCCTAGGTCTGACTATTTTAGAGCCTTGTCCTCAATATGAGGAAGGGGAGGATTCCGACCATGAGACATTTTGGTTTACAAAGGACTACAACACCCATGCCAGAGGAATTCATCTCTCAAGAGATTATATTAAAAGACCTTCAGGATTCTCTACATGAGGCAAGTGGTTTTGATACTTCTCCAGAAGTAGTTTGCTAAACCAGACCCTGGGGAGCATGCTGAGACCCCTTGTAGGGCTCTGATGGCCAGAATAGTTGAATTCATGGGGTGGTCTACACCTACACCCTCCAACAGGATGACCGTACTGATATTTTAGATAAAGGTCCACAGGAAGATCCTGTAGTTCCCTTCCATACTGCCCCCCAGAGAAAAATCTCTGCAAATTGGGAAACTCCTGAAGTTATCCCGGCAGTAAACAAACTTTCAGATAAATACAGGGCATCTGCTTCAGATCCTGAATATTTGAGCAAGCACCCAACTCCAGAGTTTGGTTGTATAGGCAGCAACTTCATCTAATAGGTCTGCATACCCTACTAGTCCACAGGACAGGGATGATAAAAGATTTGATGCCATGGCGCTTAAATCTATTTACACCACTTGCACGCTAGCAAGATTCAGCCATACACTTTGGGAGTGTGCTTCATCTGCGGCTGACTGTCTCCCAGAAGGAGAGGAAAGGGAGGCATTCTTATCCATCAGGGATGGAAAGGATGCAATGTGCGAATCCCTTCAAACAGGCATTGATTCTGCTGACAGTATCAGCAGGGCCATAGCGGCAAGTACCACAATCCGCAGATTTGCGTGGTTGTGGAAGTCTGGTTTTGCTCCAGATGTACAAGCCAGACTTTTGAGCATGCCCTTTGACAGCACTTCTTTATTTGGTAAGAAGACTGATGACAGCCTGGAGAGATTACAAACATCCAAGGCAGCAGCGAAATCTCTTGGAGCTGCAATCCGGCAAACTCCGAATTGTCCCTCAGGAGCTTCCTGTAGGGGTAGGTCCTTTTGCTTTTACTCCGCATTCAGAAAAGGCAGAGGACAGCCAGCTCAAAGGGGCCAGAAACGATTCACCCGTGGTGGACGGGTCAGAGGTACAAAAGCTGCAGTAGCAGGTGCCACTTTACCCTCTGCATCTGCGCCAGCCGCTTCCTAACCCCTCTGAGGTCTCCCCTCACAAGACACCTGGAGTGGGCAGGTTAACTCAACATCTGGCAGAATTGCAGGCTGTTACGTCAGATGCTTGGGCATTGGAAACAGTTGCCCAAGGTTACTGCCTACCCTTCCTACACACCCCTCAGTCCTCCACCGGGAAACAACTCTTTGAAGTTTCCAGACCCGCTCCGTATGCAGGAGATTGTAGACCTGCTAGAGAAGGATGCCATAGAGCCGGTACCCATAGTGGAGAGGACCAAGGGTTGATATCCCCCTACTTCCTAGTACCAAAGAAGGACGCAGGACTGAGACCCATCTTGGACTTGCGAGAATTGAACAAATTCCTCAGGAAAGACAAGTTCAAGATGGTAACTTTCTCAGATCCTCCAGGCCCTCCAGCTTCAGGACTGGTTGGCATCTCTAGACCTTCAGGATGCTTATTTCCATGTGGCAATCCATCTCAAACACAGGAAATACCTGAGGTTCGCAATTGGCAACTCTCACTATCAATTTCGAGTTCTGCCATTTGGGCTGACCTCCGCCCCGAGGGTCTTCACCAAGCTAATGTCGGTAGCGGCTGCAAGTCTAAGGAGGGAAGGGTTCCGCGTCTACCCCTACCTGGACGATTGGTTGATCAGAGCAGTATCTTCGGAACAAGCTCAGATCCAGCTAGATTATGTCTGCCACTTCCTTCACAAGCTGAGTCTCTCCCTCAACTTAAAGAAGTCACAGATGATACCATCACAGAGACTCCAGTTCATTGGAGCGGTCCTGGACACTTCCCTGGGGAAAGCTTTGCCACCAGAGGTGAGGGCTCAAGATATTCTGCAGATAGTCTCCAAGTTTCTAAATGCCCAACGTCTTCCAGCCTTCGACTTTTTGAAGTTGCTAGGCCTCATGGCATCCTGCATCTTCCTAGTGCCAGAGGCTCGCCTGAGAATGAGATCCCTCCAGTGGGCACTAAGAACGCAATTCTCAGGAAGAATGTCAGGTGGTGTGGCCAGCACGCATGGAGTGAAGACGCAAATCCACGCAACTCCCGTTTGAGATCCTGTAAATGATCCTGTAACGGCGGACATAGACTTATCCGACACACAAATAAAGTTGACAGAACCATTTTCCTACCCTCGGTGCCCTCCCGGAGAGAAAACGGACCAGGGAAACTGTGGTAGCGGCTGTTTTGCAGGACCCCCCTGCGTCCTTCAAGATGGCGCTGAGGGCTCCCTGAGGCGCGTAAAACCGGGCGGGCCATCTCCGTCACCCCAGAAGCCGACCCAGCGCCTGAGACAACAGAGGCGGCGGGGAGCGAGCCCTGCAGACTTCGGGCCCGGGTCCGACCGCGCGCCTGCACCTTGCGGCCGTCGCCGACCCGCAGGCTGACGGGCCTAGGCGGGCTGGTGGAGAGGTGGTGACCGAGGAACACACGAACGACACGGCGGGGAGCGGTGCCACCGGGACGAGCGGGCTCAGACGGGCCATCGCCGTCACCCCTGACCTCTGGGAACCGACTGAGCACTTGAAGCAACTGAGGCGGCGAGGAGTGAGCCCCGCAGACCCCCGAGCCTGGGCACGGCCTCCTGCACCTCGCAGCCGCCGCGGACTTGCTGTCGGGCCCGGGAGGAGAGGCGGCAGACGAGGAGCGCACTGACGACACAGCGAGGAGCAGAGCCCGCCCAGGGCCGCAGTCGCGCCTCCGGTGGAAGGAGACGGAGGGAAGATGCCTGACCGAGAAGAACAGATCGGGATTGCAGGTACTCAGAGATCCAGATCGCCCGGAGCGCCTGTCTTGGGGTGGCGTGCCCGTGTGCTGCGGCCCCCCTGCTAGTCACAAACAGGGCCGTGTGTGCCACGGCCCTGGGGGACACTAAATCACCTGGTGGCAGCGGGCGGGAGGCAGCTGTTCCCCACCCATGACACGAGATTGCATACGAGACTATACAACCCCCCGGGAAGAACGGGCAAAATCTGTTCCCGCAACCTCCACCCTAACGGCGTAAGCGACGAACAGGAACGCCTCACCCGCCAATCCGGCTGCCACGGCTGATAGAAACCCGGCGGAAGAGCTCTCCCCTCGGGGGAAGCTAAACCCCAGATAAAATAACAGCGGTTTCGAATTGAGAGCAGATCACGGGTGAAAGGGACGGGAGCAGAGCCATACCTAAATGCCCATATACAAACAATGCCTACTAACAAGAAAACAGAAGTGAAAACTAAACAAGCCACCATGGACACTTTCGCTACAGCACCTTGGAATAAGCAACCAAAAGTACAGGACGTGGTGGTGGCGGCGGAGGCAAGCGCCCATCGCCAACTAGTCAACAGGACAAACGGAGAGGTCCTGGTGGAAATTGCTTCCCTAAATCGTGTCTCAAACAAAATGGACATGGCTATAGGTGCCCTGAAAGCATCCCTGGAACAGAAACTGGACACAGTCATGGTGGATGTGGGCCTCCTTCGGCAGGATGCCAGGAACTTGACGGACAGGGTGTCAACAACAGAGCAGCAGTTACAACAAAACACCGCAGATCCCACGGTTACAAGGACAGAAATGTCAGTGCTGCAGAAAGTCGGGCTCCTAGAGCGGAGGGCAGAGGATGCGGAAGGCAGGGCCAGGAGGAACAAAGTCTGCATAATTGGAGTTCCGGAGGGCGAAGAGGGGAACGACCCCACAGAATATGTAGAAAATGTGCTCCTTCAGGAAATCGGAGCGGGGTCGTTATTCCAGGGCTTTGTGGTGGAACAAGCACACAAGGCACTATCTAGGAGGCCTCTGCCCGGGGCCCCACCGAGAGCAATGATCGCCAGAATAATGAACTTTAAAGACAGAGAAAGGATACTGGCATTCTCGAGGGGAGGGGGAGAGATCAGAAATTCCTCCAGGATCACAATATATCTGGACTATACTGTCACCGTCCAGAAACAAAGAGCCCAGTTTGGCCCTACAAAAGAACGCCTCAGAAGGGCGGAGATAAGATGCATGCTCCTTTTTCCGGCCAAACTAGGTGATATATAAAGGGAAATCTTATTTTTTCGAATCTACGGAGGAAGCTCAAGCATGGAAGGAAGCGCAGGGGATCCCCCAGCTGACAGAGGGATGCCAATAACGGAAGGGGCCGACCCCGGTGAAGGGATCCGCAGCCAACTAGGAATAATGACTCCAAAAACATTGAATATGCAATGGGAGTTCGGAGAGTGCAGACAGATGGAAAGGAGCGACTAGCTCCACTCTGAAGCGCCGGCGGAGGGGGAAAGGCCAAGCCCCTAAGCAGAGCGCAACGCGAGTTTGGATGCCAGTTCTAATGTATCACGCTGCGGCGAGTCTACTTTGTCCAAAGGAGCATGACAAGAGAAGCGGCGAAGCCCGAGCGGGGGGAGGGTGGCTGGGCGTTAGTTTAAAGGTTGAAGTTTGGGTTAAGAAAGTTACGGTTTACGTGTTGGTTGATATTAGACATGGCCGACTGGCACACGGCACCATCGACGGATGGGATGACTGAAGCAACTACAGCATGTCCCGAGTGGGTAGAGATCGAGAAATCACACAACAGCAAAGCATGCGGACCCACCCCAGAGGCGAAGGAGGAGATGACTTGGCAGGAAGCAGGGCAACGAACGAACTGAAGGCTATGGGACAACGGAGCCGAAAGAATCAATGCATATATGAACCCTGACGAGATAAAAAATAGCAACTTGGAATGTGCCGGGACTCAATGCTTATGTCAAGAGTTTCAGAGTATATGCCTGGCTAAACAGGATGAATGTCAAAATAACAATGCTCCAAGAGACTCACTTAACATCGGAAAAGCAGGCCAAGATGGCAAAGAAATGGGGAGGACAAGTATATAGCATTACATACTCGAATTATGCAAGAGGGACACTAACATGGATTGCACCGGGAGTGCCGTTCCAGCTCATGAAGCAAGAAACGAACTTGGAGGGGAGGCTAGTGCTGGTACACGGAATGCTAGAAAACAAAGTATGTCTGATCAATACTTACGCTCCGAACCACGAAGCAACCGAGTTCTTCAAGAAAGCCGCACTTGGAGTGGCTCAATACAGAGATGCCACACATCTGGGCAGGAGACTTCAATTGTACCTTAGACCCACTCCTCGACAGATCAGATGACAAGTACAGGAGTCCGGCGCCTCCAGCCAAGGAACTTCATAGAACACTCACACGACTGCAGCTGGTGGATGTCTGGAGGCAGGTACACGGAGGAGGGAGGGGGTACACTCACTATAGTATGCCCCACGGGGTATTCACACGGATTGATTACCTGCTCACAGGCGCTGAATCCTTAATAGAATTCACAGGAATTGACATTAAAGCACGAACACTATCGGATCATGCCCCGGTAATAGCAACAGGGGCGTATACCCATAGAAAAACCCCAATACCAACATGGCGCCTCCGAGGGGAGGCGCTGGAGGAGAGCGAATTGGAAGCACACCTACAAGAGGTAATAGAAGAATACTTTGAACACAATGAGGGAATTGTAGGAAGTAACGCCACACTGGACGCGTTTAAGGTAGTGATAAGGGGGGCGGCGATTGAGAAAACAGGAGGGCTAAAAGGGGCAGCCATGGAGGAACTGGATAAAATAGAGAAATAAGAAAGGAGGAAAAAAGGGCAGAAAAGGCAGGCGCGGAACCCAGGGAATTGCTGACGTTAAGAATAAGATGTATGGAACTCTGGGAGAAATTGGGGAAGCTAAAATATGGGAAATACCTACAGAGACTGCACGCATAAGGGGATAAACCCAGCAGACTCCTAGCATGGCTCACGAAGTAAGAAAACAAAAGGGACCCCATAGTGGTACTGGAAGATGACACAGGGACATAGGTTAGAAGTCAAGAAAATATAAACCACCTTTTCGCCGGCTTTTATGAAAAGCTTTATGCTCCTAATCTGGAAGTGGAACCGGAAGACATTCCGGACGCCCTGGCCGAGATAAGGTTACCGAAGTTAACAGAAGAACAGGCCCAATCATTAGATGCCCCCATCACATTGGATGAAATTGAAAGTGATTTCCGACCTCACCTCAGGTAAGGCCCCGGGTCCTGACGGACTCCCGGGAGAATTTTACAAGGTATACAAGAACACCATTGCCCCGAAACTATTAGAGACATACCTGGAGGCCTATGAGAACATACAACTACCAAATAGCATGTCGGAAACGACGATTGTACCGATCCTTAAACCTGGGAAATCCCCAACGAAATGTGCCTCGTATAGACCAATCTCCCTCATCAACCAAGACACCAAAATACTCACAGCGGTCTTAGCGAACCGCTTGAAAATAGTGATACCCACATTGATCCACTCAGATCAAACGGGCTACGTCCCAGGGCGCAATACGTCATTGAACCTTCGCAGATTACATCATGTTAGAGCAGACGAACCAGAGACAAGGCGAGTGCGCGGTGGTGTCACTAGACGCCGTCAAAACATTCGATTCAGTTAGCTGGAAGTGGCTGCTAAGTGTTTTGGCCCATTCCGACATAGGGGAAGGGTTCCTTAGATGGATCAGGCTACTATACAAGGGTCCCAGAGCCAGAGTAAAGACAGGAAGGCACATCTCAAAAGCTTGGAGAATATACAGGGGCACCAAACAGGGCTGCCCACTGTCCCCAATGTTATATATATATATTGGCCTTGGAGCCATGGGTGGTTTTCCTCAGGGCAGAATACGGAGACACAGGAATAGACATAGACTGAGTTGTACATCGGATCTCGATATATGCAGATGATATCCTGCTCTTCGTAGAAAACCCACGTACTAACCTGCCCTGCCTCCTGGAAGCAGCAAACTCATACACCAGACTCTCAGGGATAGCCATTAATAAAGAGAAGTCGATCCTTTTCCCCCTGGCTGACCACAGACGAGTCCCCCGAGACAAACTCCCAGACATGGGCACCGCACTCCTTTATATATTTAGGAATAGAGATACACCATAACACTGTATAATCACATGAACGTAATACACTAGTAGCATTAGACAAAATACAAAAGGCCATGAGCTTCTGGGAGACGCTCCCTCTGGGGATGATGGGAAGGGCAGCCATCTTGAAGATGGTAGTACTCCCAAGGTTGCTATATTTCACAAACATCCCGCACGCCATACCCAGAGCCTTTTTCAGAAAATTAGACACGATGGTGCGGAGGTTCCTGTGGGGTGGGTGGAGGTGCAAGCTCGCCATGACAACTTTACAAATACAGTACGAAGCAGGGGGTATCAGGTTACCTGATTTCGAAAGATACTACCTAGCAGGGCAACTTCAATTTGTGGTCAAATGGCTGGGGGAGGATGAAGCAATAGATAAAATACTCTTCCAACCGGCACTGAAATCATACTACCTACGAGAAATCCCTTGGCTAGACGAATCCCTACGCAAGACCTTACCAAGCATGCTCAGGCTTGCGACAAAACTGTGGGCGAGGGCGTGGACACTCCAGAAGGCGATGGACCCTTGCTCGTCACAGATCCCATTAGCCGGGCTATTGGGTACAGATCGGAACATGCTTGCAACATACAGATCCCAATGGGAAGCCAAAGGGGTGGCACAAATAGGAGATCTGAGGATAGAAGAACAGTGGGCAGAGTTCCAAGACATGGAGAGTTTTGATATACATGAAGGCCAATTCATCCTATATAATAGGATGATACTGACAATTAAAAAGAGGTGGCCTGAGTGGCCAGAACAAGAGGATGAAGAAGGGGAGTTAGATGTATGGTACGATATAGCAGAAGGTGGAGACACAACTTCAAGGCTATATGATTAGCTGTTAAAATCTAATAACTCGCAGGCGCCACACACGAGAGGAAGCTGGGAGGAAGAACTCGGACGATCCCTTACCGATCAGGAGTGGACCAGAGCATTGAAATATCCCAAGAAAGTATCAAGGAACGCAAGGTTCAGGCAAGCACAATTATATGTCACACACAGAGCATACTTAACACCCAAAAGAATGAATTTAATGAAGCTGGGAGAACCCTGCACATGCCCCCGCTGTCCGGAGGAGCAAGCGGGCATGGTGCACATGTTTTGGACCTGCCCAGTGATGCAGGTCTTTTGGGACGGAGTCAGAAGCAAGGTGGCCGGAAGCGGACTCCAAATACAAGTAGGGAACCCTGAACTATACCTACTGGGCCTCTTCCCTAGAGGAGGCAGACATGGGTCTCACCTCGCAAAAATGAAAGACTTAATATGTATATTAGCTAAACAACGGATAGCCATGGCGTGGAACTCGAAAGAGGGCCCAAGAATAGACTCTTGGTGGGCGGATCTCAAGAAATGGGCAATGACAGAAACGGTGGTGTGTCGTTTGGATATCATTTATAGTTGTTTCTGGTGTGTTGCTATCTTCGAAGGACCTCTACGAGGAAATACATGGATGCATGCCTGATTAATTGTATCCCAAATTCTATTCCAACTGTCTTAACGCCTTTTGAACAATAAACTAAGCAAACATTTCCAAACCCCCCTGACCTCACTGCATACTCAGCCCCATTTCGAAGTATCTGTCGCCCTAACATCAGCCTGGAGAGAACTGAAACCTACTCCTGACTGTAAACAACACTTTCAACACCCCCAACAAGTTCCAGTGGGCTGGGGGGGGGGTTTCATCTGTTTGAAAGGGCCGCTCGTTTTGTGTTCATAGCGAACGTTTCGTTCAGTCACTTATGTGAGAGGTTGTCTATGCCACCTTGGCACAGGGTTTAGGTCATGTTGCACAGAGGCATTCCATATATCAGTCTTCCTCCTTGCATGGTGGTATGTCTCGTTCTTGCCCTAATGGCTGTCCGGCAGGGGGATCCCGAGCCGGCAGAGCTCCAGGGTTCCCGTTACTGTTCCAAGTATATCTACAATCGCCCTCAATGTCCAGATCTGCCTGCTTCCAGGCTTCTTTAGGGTTTGTAAAGTGGACCTTCGTAGCCTTGTGGTAGATCTTCAATTGTGCCGGAAACACTAGGCCATATTTTACATTCAGGGAGCGCAGCTGTTTTTTAGGTTGATCGAACGACTGCCTTGCCTTCTGCACCTCCCTTGTGTAGTCCGGAAAGAATGCTATTCTAGACCCATTGTATGTTATTGTGCCTTTTGTACATGCCATTTGAAGTAACGTGTCCCGATCTCTCTAATTCAGGAATTTTGCTATCAGTGCGTGGTGGGGCACAGGGTATTGGACGTCCAGTAGGCACGCGATGAGCTCTTTCTATCGAAGAATTTGGAGAACACCTTTGGATCAAACATATCCGCAAGCCATTGTTTCAAGAACAACTTCATATTTGGTCTCTGTTTTTTCTGGCAGCCCTAAAATACTGACATTGTTTCGTCTCGATCTGCCTTCGCCCTCATGTACCCTTCCTTCCAATGCTTTTAGGCGCGTTGTGGCCCTGTTTAGTTGTTGCCCCAGGTTTCTCAGTTCATCTTCTGTGCCGGAGATGCATTGTTCTGCCTCCCCGGTACGGGACGTCCGTTTCTGTAGGTCATGGCGTAGAAGTGAGGCATCTATACTGCTAGTCTGTGCTTGTGCGGGGTTAAACCGATTAACTTTGGGCTGCAGCGCTACATTTAATTACTCCCCTCCCCCCATCAGTGCGAAGCGACCAACACACACTCAGGTGGTGACCAAGTGTTTTAAGAGCCTAGGAGTCGTTGTGGGTCCACATATGTTTGAGGGTAATCCGATGGTTGTGTAATAGCACATGTCTGAGTATAAATCATCCTTTGTCCCGCCTCCATAGCATGTGTTGTAAGGGGGACCCACTGGTGAATAAGAATGGACACCCCCTTCTTATTGTGTAGAAGGGCATGAGCAGCCACCCCCCACCCATCCCCTGCATAGTTTTTCCGATTCATTGGCGTCCAGATGGTTTTCTTGTAGGAATATGTCCCTGTGTAGGTCGCGCAGCAGATTTAGCAGGCCCCACCGCATAATGAGATGCCCCAACCCCTGTACATTTAGGGATGTACAGGTAGGTGAGGTCATCTACAATTATCAGGTGGTCGGGCATAACCAGGTCTCAGGCAATATGAAAGTGGTCCCCTTTCGTTTATACCCCCCTCAGAGCGTTTGTTGGCTTGAGTGTCAAACTTTGGTATGTTCCGACAGGTGTCATTCCCCCAACCCCTCCACCCAAACATAACATTGGAGCTCATAAACCTGACTCAAATACGACTTCCAAGAGAAAGCAGAGCCAATGCAAGGGTATGGGCAGGCTGGTCCCCACCAGCCCCACATCCCTGCCCTTCCCAGCTGAGTGCAGGTCGTGTTACCTGCAAAACGCCTAGGTGCAAAAACTGCTATGAAGGGACCACAAATGTCATTTTGCTGACTAGCTCCATAAAGCGTCTTACCTTCACCCTGATCCCAAAGCATTTGTTAGCACCTGGGCATTCTGGCTTGGCTTTACTATCCTTCAGAGTCCGGACGTCAGTCCGTCTCATGTCGCTGTAGAGTCAATATGCTAAAGTGCTCCTGGATTCCAGTGCGTCCCTGTGAGGGAGGCCAGGTAATCAGTGTTATAGGGCTCACTCTTATAAGCCTTCCCACGTCTTTTATTTCGTGGGGCCTTCTTGTTGATGTTCCACAAGGTGCAGCTTTCTGCCCACCTTTCCCCAGCTATCACAAGATCTTGTCTGTCGCTTTGTGCGAGGCAGTGGGTGTGGGTGCGGCCCCCTCCCCTTGTGCAGGTTTGTCTTCTACTTGAGTATTCTCAGAGGGGATTATATCCTGACGTTTTAAAAAGCGCCACGCTTCCTCGTGGTCCTCAAACTAGTGCCATTGGCGGTTCAGTTGGATGGACCACACTGCAGGGAATTTAAGAATTTTTTTTCTGATCCTTGTAATGCCTCAAAGAGCGTTTTGAGGGCCTGCCTGCGCTTGGAGACCTCCCAGGAGTAATCATTAAAAATATGGACCATACTATTATCCAATCATAGAACCCCAGCTTCCCGGTATGCTATGAGTATAGTCAATGTGTGCTGCAAATTCAGTAGCCGTGTCATGTTAGTGTGCGGGTGCTCGCAAGGTGGTTGCTTGGGGAGGGGGTCTCTGTGCACCCTTTCGATGATATAGGAGCAGGGGTTGTTGAGATGTAGTTTGTCTTGCAGGAGGCTGTAGACTTAGTCCTCCATGCCATTTCCCTCTGTGTCTTCTGTGAGCCCCAGCAGGCGGGAGTTATACTCTTACGTCCCGTCCCCTTTCCTCCATACTGCATGGGGCGTCCCTTCCAAGGGACGGGAGACGGAACCTTTTTCACCAGAAAAAACCTTCTTCCCCTTTAAATTTAGAGGCGCGCAGGGGTGCCGCCTAGGGTGCATGCGCTGCCCTGACTTCGCCACACCTCAGTCCCCTTTTCCGCGCTGTCAAACGGGCCAAATTCACCAGTGCTCCTAGGTTTGGCTTTGGCCATGTAATTCCACGCGCAGATACTTCTTTGTCTCTTTGTCATTCAGTTACTGGCGCATGTCGAATTCCACAGGGTTCAACATGTGCATCCTGCAACTGGCTCTTCCCAACTTCAGGCCCCCACGCCCTCTGCCTACGTTGCCTTGGTCCAGACCATGGTTGGCAAGCTTGTTCAGCGTGTTAATGGCTGTCATCTAAAGCACTGAAGAACAGATTAGCCACATTAGGTGGAGGAAGCTCTTCCAGAAGTCTCCTCCAGAGGACCTCAAGAACTTTGTGAAGCACCGAGCCAGGCCCAAGAAAGGGCCGCTATTTTCCATTGCACCCCGCAAGGGAGACTCCTTCCCAAGTACGCTCCTGTGCGGGAGGGACCGTTCAGGTCCTTGTACCAGCTTGTGCACCGAGGCTGCTACAGCTACCGGCCTTCGGGCTGAGGGAGCCTCCCGGTGGCTGTGTTTACAGACCGAAAGGTTCTTGTACCAGATTGTTATCCGAGGGGGTCTGCCCTTGTATCGGCAATGTGGCCGAGGGGCTCCACCCTAGTACCAGCAATACGTCCGAGGGGTTGCCTAAACGCAGCTCTATCGACCACCGGGTTGTGGGTGTCATACCCAACGGGTTTAGGCCCGAGGAGCAGAGTTGGCCTCGTGATCCACATAAAAGTCCTGGAGGAGGCTGGGACCAGCGAGCTGAGCAACATGTCGCAGGCACGTGGCAGGCAGCTCGACGAGATGGCCGCTACGGCAGACCGAGGCATCCTTTCAACGCCATTCCAGGAGTTTGGCGAAGAACAGGTGTCAAGGTGGGACTGGCCTCAACCAGGTACGTGGCCGACAGCCTATCCTTATGTGCAGGGCGCTTCCCACTGAGTCTATACGAGCAGGGTATGCAGCGGCTTCTGCAGCCTCTGGCTGCCCAGTCAGTACCCCCTACACCCATTCAGGCCAGTGAAGAGGGGTTCTTAGAGAGGTTCCTCGGGCTCATGAAGTCACATCGGATGGGGGTTATCCTCAAGGACACCATCGGGGAAGTCCTCCCGACTATGCTAGCGGCGCCTCTGCCGGTGCCCTGGCCCCAGCGCAGCCGATGACCCCGGCTCCCCAGCCGACTCCTCTGGCAGTTCCGTACCAGCCTCCGCTGCCTCCTCAGCCTCCAGCTGCGGCCCCTGTGCCCCAGCTACTCCGCCACCTCCGCTGTACCCTCCTGATCCGCAGGACACTCCATCCTCAGCCAGGGCCTTCCACAAATGTTTTGCTGGGCTGGCGGACTACCTGGGCCTACCCCAGCCCGAGGTTGAGCAGCCGCATACAACACCCCTCTGCCAAAATGGGGATTCCTCTGTAGACCGATGTAGTCTCCCTGGCCAAGAAGGGTTGGCTGATGCCCCACTCGGCCCAGTCGGTCAATTGACGACTGGACGCGAAGTACAGGCAGATGGAGGGGCATACACTCTTGCTCTCGGCCCATCCTCAACCACACTCCTCGGTGATCGCTGCGGCATCACTATACTCCAAGCATCAGTAGTCCTCAGCTTCCTCCTCTGCGGCCCTACTAGGCGAGGAGCAGAAGATCTTGTAGGCGTATGGAAAGAAACTCTATTCCAACAGGTCCCTGCATCTTCGTCAGGCCAAGGCCGATGCCATGCTGGCTGCCGCTAACCAAAGATAATGGCGGGAAATTGTGCACTTCCTCCTGGAACTCTCTACGCAGAGCCAATCACGTTTTAAGGCGGGCTGGCAGAGGCCAAGCTGGTGGCGCAGGTCCTCCTGCAATCCACCATGGCTCATATTGACACCTCTGGCTGTGCCATCTGTATCGCCACAGACATGAGAAAGACAGCCTGGCTCTGGGCCACAACATTCAACCCGGATGTCCAGGAACGCATATTAGATCGACCGTTCGGCGGGGTGGGGGGGGGGGAACCATGGACGAAGAGATGGACAAGAAGAAAAACAGATCACAAAACGGCCAAGTCTTTATCCATCTTGACAAAGACCATGCTCAAGACGTACACCCAGTAACAGCAGCGTTCCCACGGGGGGCATACGTATGGAGGGTTGTGCGGCTTCCAGGAACAGAGATCCAGGCAGCTGGACCGCTCGCCGTCTCACAACCGGTGCAAGCAACAAAAAGGGGGTTGGGAGGGGGGGGGGGTCATTGGGCTTTTTCCATTCCCCCTCCTCTGCGACAGCCTGCGAGGGAAAGAAGGCATGACACGCCCTTTGGGTCCACGTGTCTCCAGTGGGTGGCAGGCTTGCTCTCCATGCGCATTTCTGGCACCAGAATTTTGCGGACCCCTGGATCCTCTTCGTAATATCCAAAGGGTACCGCCTACCTATCCCAGCCACTCCTCCCTACTCCCCTCCACTCCCTCAGGTTGGGACAGCAATTCTTCTGGCGGGGATCTGGTCGTTCATAGAGAGCCAGGCAGTGGAGGAAGTCCCAGCCTCCGAGCGAGGCTTGGGCTTTTACTCCAGGATTTTCGCCATTCAGAAGAACCACCAGGTGGCCCTGAGAGTTGTGCTGGACCTTTCCACCCTCATCCTCTCCTTACCCCTTCAAAAATTCAAGATGGTTACGACAGCTTTTATAGCGGAGACATTGTGCAAGGGAGACTGGATGTTGTCCCTGGATCTGAAGGACGCGTACCTACACCTCCCGATTTGGCAGCCCCATCGTTCTTTCCTACGGTTCAGGATCATGGGGTACCATTTTCAATACAAGGTTCTTCCTTTTGGCCTCAATTCGGCCCCAGGGTCTTTACCAGGCTCGTGAATACAGTGGCTGCCCTCCTAAGAGCGCAGGGCCTCCACATCTAACCATACCTCGACAACTGGCTCGTCAGGGCTACGTCTCCAGAAGCGGTTCACCACTCTTCACATGCCCTATGAATACACTGCATGATCTGGGCTTCTCGCTCAATCTCAAGAAGTCGCAGCTGCATCCCACGCAGACTTCTTGGGCTTCATCTGGGACACGTGCTCCGAGAAGGTATTTCCATCGGACGACAAGATCTCGGCCATCAACAGGGCCACTGACCACTTCCTCAGCAGAGAGGTGACCTCTGCATGGTGGTACCAGCATCTCCTGGGTCTCTTGGTGGCGGTCCTATTAGCCGTCTGACACACGAGATTGAGGAGGATTCAGCTGCACTTCGCGGCCTCATGGAACCAGGAGCAGGGCTCTCGAGGGAAAGGAACAAGCGGGCCCAGGGGCACCAGCAAACAAAGGATTCCACAGAAAAATAACACAATTGAAGGAGATTCACCAGCACAGGAGGAGCAGGTGCAGCAGCAGCAGCAGTTTCCCGCTCAGCCAGGTTGAAATGGCGAGCAAGGAGCACCGCAAGCTGCTACAGACACGCACATAAATCTACTTCACAACACATCTCCTTTGCTCACAAAACACAACGCACATTCACAGAGTAACGTGCACCTTTTAAAGAGGGTGTGCTACTCTAAAAACATCATGTGGTTGACCCCACAGCCAACTTGGAAACACTGATGGCTCAGGCGCGACCCAACCATCATCCAATGGAGGTGTGACCTCTCACTTCACCTCTGTGTAAATCACTATCCCACCTAGGATACATGGCGGTAGGCACTACCTCCCCATGACAACTTTCAGGGAACCCTCCCTCTTCTAATGGTTTTTGGCATGACCTAACCATTACCACCTTGTAGAGGTGTGACCTCTTAATAAATATATTGGGAAACTTACTACTCCCACATATGAGTGCAGGCATGACCTCACCCCCTTAACCATTGCTGAGGCATGACCTTGTATAACACCTTCTTTGGGCATGACCCCTTCTTCACATCCCTACTTTAATCTGACACCCAGATTCTCAATGACCTCCCATTTAAGTATATTAGGCACAACCTCATTCGAGGGTACATGACTCTTGCACATTTGCTGACATAACTGATATAATCACTCTGATCTGTCATCCTTGCTACATTTCAGATCACTTAGCGCTATACTTCCATGTTTACCAAGAATGATCTACACGTTCAAATTATTAGTTTGGTTTTGCTAGGACCAAACAAACCTGCATGGTGAAAAGTCATGTTGTAGTGCTAAGTCTTTGTTGTATTGCACAATATAAACCCTGCAATGCCTCAAAAAGAATTACCTCTAGCCCACTTACACTGGCTCAAACATCCTGCCCTACCAAGCATACATCACGCACATACAATTTTTCTAGCAAGACAATAGCTCATTTCTATACACTCCATAACCATGCCAGCACTTGGTCGTCTTTGCGATACCCATACTATAAAGTCTTGGCAGCGGTCAGATTAGCCGTCCGGCACACGAGATTGAGGAGGAGGATTCAGCTGCACTTCGCAGCATCATGGAACCAGGAGCCGGGCTCCCAATCTGAGATGATCAACGTTCCTCCGTCTCTCCACCCGGAACTAACATGGTGGTCCAGGGACTGCAACCTAAGGACGGACAAGCCCTTTCGGCAGCCCACCTGCAGGCCATCACCACAGACTCCTCCCTCGAGGGCTGGGGAGCCACCCTGGATCTCTCCGTCCACAGCATCTGGACTCTACAGGAGCGGAAATACCACATCAATTGGTTAGAGCTGAACGCCATCTGGCTAGTTCTCAGAGAATTCCTACCACTTCTCAGGGGCACGGTTGTCCTCATCCAGGCAGACAACTCGACCAGCATGTACTAAGTCAACAAGCGGGGAGGCACCAGATCCCCCCCCCTCCCCTCTGTGCAGACTGGCAATCAGCATGTGGGAGTGGGCCTGGAAAACCACATCTACCTCACGGCAGTCCACCTCCCAGGGAATCCAACCTGGAGGCGGACAGGCTCAGCAGGTTGGGAGCTGACAATTACGAGTGGCAGCTAAACAACCTCGTTATTCAGGAGATCTTCAACAGGTGGGGTCATCCCCAGGTGGATGTCTGCCACCTGGCACAAGATATGCCCTCTGTTTGCCTGCTGGCTGCGACAGGGCCCTGGCTCCATGGACGAAACATTTAGACGTCAGTGAAACGGCATGAAGGCTTACACCTTCCCACCCACACCACTGATTCAGAGTGATTTGCAAGATCAAGGAGTCTCGCCAAGTTAACATCATTCTAATAGTTCCATGGTGGCCGGCCAGGCCATGGTTTTCGGAGCTGCTCAGCCTCTAGGAGATGCTGCAGATTCACCTCCCGACGGGCCCAGCACATCCTTTGGCGCAGCAGGGGTGCAGGGTCATCCACCCCGCGCCACATAAACTAGCCCTCACAGCGTGGTACCTGAGCAGGTAACGCTGCAGCACCTCAGCCTCTCCCATGCTAATCTGGAAATCATACAGGGCGCAAGGAGCAAGGCTACCACGGCCCAGTATAAAAGTAAATGGACCAGATTCTGCCACTGGGCAGACTCAAGGGAAATCGACCCCCCCTGGCATGTACTTTGGACGACGTGCTCTCCTTCTCGGCGCACCTTACTCACTCTGGTGTGCAGGTGGACACCTGCCGTACATACCTCGGAGCCATCGCGGCTTACAGGAACTCAGAGGAAGGGATCTTCTCCTCCATTCCTATAGTCGAAACATTTGACAGGGCTCGCAAGGCTCTACCTGCCCGCAAGAGGCTGCACCCTTTGTGGGACCTCAACATAGTCTTCGGCGCCCTGGCGCACAAACTGTTTGCGCCAATGGTGTCCCCGGACATCAGGCTGGTCACTATCAAGACGGCCTTACTAATCGGCCTCACCTCGGCTGGTAGAGTCCGCGAAATCCAGGCACTGGTTGCCTCGGAACCATATACTACCGTTCATAGGGACAAAGTAGTCCTGCACACACCCCCAGCATTTCTGCCCAAGGTGTGCCGTCTGCTTTCCACTTGAACGAGGATATAGTCCTTCCTATGTTCTTTGCCGATCCCAAGGACGAAGCACAGAGTGCTGCACTGCTTTTGGAGGCTCAAGACCAGGCTATCGGGCCTCCAAGGCCTCCATATCCCGCTGTGTGTTCTCTGCCCTCAAGGAAACGTCCGAGGGCCAGCACAATCCGCTTCCGGCCAACATGCACGCCCACGCAGTCCGGGCTAAGGGAATGGCCATATCATTCCCGCGCACTTTCCCTTGGGAAGTCATAAGCTGGGCGGCCACTTGGGCCACTACCTCGGCTTTCTGCAAGCGTTACTGTTTAGATGCTGGCTCTAGATCTGATGCAGCTTTCGGACAGGCGGTTCTCTGGAACCTATTTGCTTAAGGAGGATCTCGTCTCCACCCTGGGGCTACATTCAGTTGTAATCGCCCATGCAGTATGGAGGAAAGGGGACGGGATGACGGGACGTAAGAGTAATTATAAGTTACTCACCATAGTGACTAACGAACGTACTCTTAGTCCTTAGTCCCTTTCCTCCATACGTCCCACCATCCTACCCCCCCCCCCCCAATACTGGTGTCATTAGGCAATGTTAAATCTATTTTCGGCGTGTCAATGGGGACTGAGGTGTGGCGCCGGAGGGTTGAGTCAGGGCAGCACATACTCCATGGGCCACACCACTGCACGCCTCTAAATTTAAAGGAAGGTTTTTTCTGGTGAAAAAGGTTCTGTCTCCCGTCCCTTCCAGGGACGCCCCATGCAGTATGGAGGTAAGGGGATTAAGGACTAAGAGTACGTTAGTCACTATTGTGAGTAACTTATCATTTACACCTTGACCTCTTCTCTTGCCCCTCCAGTTTGGCACCAGCTGTTGCACCTCTGTGAACCTATCCAGGTACGTATTAGCAGACCTGCAGTTGCAGTCCTCAAGCGTACTTCTGTCGTCCTGGGCTTTCTTCCGTGTGGTGACATCTTCAACCTCCTCCTTGATGTCCTGTATAGTGGTGGTGTTCTCCTGTGTTCATTGGCCATTGAGCTTCATTTCCACTAATACCATCTGCAATTGTGGTTGTATATCCATCTTTTGGAGGATCTGCAGAGCGGGGTGCTAGTGGGGTTGCTATCCTCCCCACAACCGGATTCAAGATTGCCCGGGGCTTGTTGCATGCCCTCATGCCCTAAGAGCATGAGGCAGAAGTACAGCCTAGCAGTCACTGATAAGGTCTCCCAGGTAAGTAGGCCCTCAGGGCTGTGCCGCGCATGCTCAGTGTCTTGGTGTCCCTGTAGTTCCAGCCCGCGGGGGTCAGCAGGGAATGGCCAGGCAGCAAGGTAGGCACCAGTTGCAGTGGGCTCAGGCTTTGTGCGTCATCTAGGGATCTCCAGCCAGCTGATTTTTGTGGTTGTTGC
The DNA here is from genome assembly GCF_040938575.1 of Ambystoma mexicanum. Classification (NCBI taxonomy): domain Eukaryota; kingdom Metazoa; phylum Chordata; class Amphibia; order Caudata; family Ambystomatidae; genus Ambystoma; species Ambystoma mexicanum. Next base: position 739,446,307 of record NC_090926.1, read on the forward strand.
ATCGGCATCAACAGGCCTGGGAGTGAGCCTCAGTGCTGGCTTGCCATTCCATAACTGTAAGTGACATGAGCATGCGGATAATCAATTACACCACAAGGAGTTGTCAGCATGGTGGGCATGCTCCAGCCTACTAGTGCGCCCCTATGGAAGGAGATCTGCCTTCATGGTGGGTCCAGCAGGGTCTGAGTGGCAGCGTCGACAAGCAGATCCTCTTTTGCGAGCCAGCATTCTTTCCCAGGATGCTGGCTGGCCGGACTCCATCAGCGGGGGTGCCTTGGGGCTGGAGCAGCTGTTGGTCGCTATTGAGTGGTGCTCACAGCACTGTGCAGTTTCCCACCCCCCACCCTCCCTCTGGAGCCGCAGGACTCTGGGCGCTGAACTCCGACATTAGAGTAGCCTGCTACGCAGTGCGCAGCTTCCCATTCATCCTGCTGATATATGGTAACGCTTATACCCCCGTTGCCAGGTGTAGACAGTCAATGCGCCAGCGAATGAAGCCCAGTTTCTGAGGATTGAGGGTAGGTGCCATAGTCCTCCGCCAAATTCCTCCAGTCCAGCCCCTGAAGTCTGTCATCCAACCACACACTCTGAAGGCACGCTAAGCTGGCCTCTCATGGAGCTGCAGATTTGGGTTGTGGCAAGCAGGTTTGGCTTTGTGCCACGTATTGGATGCTAATTTCGTGCCACCCCCTCTTCGCTTCACTGAAGCCTTCCGGCAGGGGTTGGCTGCAGGCAGCTCTTGCCTCTCATCGGTGTTCAGCTGGTGTCTGTGGTCGGCCACCGCAATTCCCATCAATGCGGCCTGTCTCCCTGGGCAGTGGTGGGGACCAGGTAAAGCGGGTTTCTGCCCCCGACCCGCATTTGGGGCGGTCTTCCTCCATGGCTATCTGCTGGTCGTGCAGCTGTGTCGCTGACTCAGACCTGTGAAGCCGCAGTGAGAGGGAAACCGCCCAGCCTCGGCACCGATATAGAGGGCTGCAGGAGCAACGACTCTGCGTTCTAGGACATGCGGTCACCGCGATCTCCCCGATTTCATGAAAGCTTTGAGATCATTCTTCCAGCCAGGTGCTAATGTTGTACGGGAAATATTAGCGTCCTTTTGCCCAAGTGCACAGGAGCTATTCACCCGGTGGCCATCTTGCTCGGACTCTAGAGCGTCCCCTCCCTAAAGATTATTTTTTGATTCTGTATTGCACACAATACCTACGCTGTTTCCTGAAATACCTACCCTCTCCCTAGGTCAAATTCCCACTCGTTTTGCACACACCTATTTCCATCTGCAATGATCCACTTACAAAACTGAGAGGGAAGCCCTTGTACCGCTGTCTGACCTCATGCACTCTTTCAACTGTCCTTTGCTTTAGTGCGCTGCTCTAAATCCACATGTTCCTGAATTCAAAAACTGAAATATATCAAAACCAAAATAAAATTGAACCACAGCAATCGTATATTCAGCTTGGTTACTTTCAAAAAGTTGCAAAAGCTCAATGTATCTGTTTCTATAAGATGCTTGCAATATCAATAGCGCACACACCCTTTCACATTCCAAAGCGGTAGGCCATCAAATACTACATATCTATAAAGACCTGTGTTCAAGACCAATAGGCCCCTAGATAGAGCTAGACCTACATGAATTAATGTCTTGTTAAATGCATCATGACACTTCATAATGTACATATCAAAAGAAACCTCTGTTCATTCAACTGAATATATGCATATCCCACAATTCATACACATTAATTCCTTTTCACACAACAACCATTGAGTTTCAATACTTAACCCGGCCACATTACCGGGATTAGACTACCAACATCAATCCACTTATAACATGCACATATAACTAATAACATAAATGGGTCTATTCAACTATCAGTTGACCCGTGTTTCAGCCGGTTCTTGTTAGCCATACAATCAGGCTAAATACTGCTCAGACCTTCAGCACAGGAATGGATTCTAAATGGTATACCACTCCAACTACAATTTTGTATTCATGTGCGTCTACAGTAAAAACATTGCTCTGGGTTAGAAATGTCTGTACTATATTATATTTTTAATGACTAAATCATCTAACAATTTCATTTAAAATCAATTGTCTCACCAGTGCGTACCTTTTACTTGTCGCACAACTTCCTCCACTTCTCCTATGCCAGCCCTCTATGTAACCTGGCCTTTTTCCATGTACACTCTCCTATAGGTAGGAGATACAGGGGAATAAGGATCAACACATATACTTACCGGTTCCAACATGCTGTACTCAACTTACAGTATGTACTTTCAGCTGCCTTACCTGTGGCTTCTCTGTTGATCTATAGCACCTCTGGCCACTATTGTGCAGATGGTGTAACGACTACTTACTGGCTCACTCTTAGCAGGATGTCTAGAAGTCACCTCCTCCTATGATTCCAATCTGCAATGGAACCCAATGACACATCAATAGATCAGATGGTCATGCGTGCTGCGTTATTAGTCTATATACTTTAGAGGACTTATTTCTTGCGGAAATCTGTCGCCAACTCCCAAAAGCCACCTTGGACTGCGGGTGTGGGGCTGCTATGTACGTCTTGTTCTGCTGCCTCAATAGCTAATTTGCTGCTCCACACTTGCATCAATCCTATAAAACACAATATGCAGCACATGTTATAATGGCCATTCCTCTTGTGTCAGGCACGCTATTGAAATAGTGATCCTACGCCACTTCTATCACCGAGCCACATGAACACTCAAATCCTGTTCTTTCTTGATGCTGTACATTGACCTCCTAGGCTTGTACAAGGCGTTCCACCAGTGGGTCAATACATGTGATACAAACATCAAGTGCACTATTGAATAGAATGAGAACTATGTGAAGCTTCTGGACTTAAAGTTCTTTAAAGATATAGGTGGTTTATGAACAACTCTATTCAGAAAACCTTTCGTAACAGTATTCTCCACTACATTAGCTTTGTTTATTAATTTGTAAAGCGCACCAAACCCAAGGGTATCTGGGCGCATTGAGTACAGTTGTAATGGTTGTTTATACATACATGAATATAAAACAAGCATAGAATAACAAAGGATAGTTACAGAGGGTAACCCCTGTAGGGTTAAACATCAACCTTCCCTATGGCCAATTCATCGGGTTCCAGAGGAATTGTTTACATAAGAGATTTTCCAGCACATGCTGATCAACTGAAGAGTAGGTTACAGGACAGGTGTTACCCTAGTAAACTGCTAAGAAACGACTAGGGCAGCAAATACCCAACGAGAGATTTGCCTCCTCTCACAAACGAAGACTATAATGAAGTGACTCCTCTTTGTTACTGCTTTTAACCCTATCAGTGACGCCATTAAGAATATAATTAATGCAAACTGGCATCTGGTTAAACAATGCAGTACTCTGTCGAAGTTTAACTTAACAAACACTGTTGAATGCTTGGGGGGGCTACCACCCATTGCAGGACACAGTTTACTGACACAAAACATGTATTTGAGCAAGGCCGTATCAAGTGGGAGCTGAGAACCCACACAAACTGCCAGAACAGAAATGCAGTACACTTCATTCCATGTGATTTATTATATGTGGGCAAGACCACCTGCCCAGTTAAACAACGGTTATCAGAACAGTTTGTGTATCAAATAAAGTTGTTGACAAACCAATGGTTGAACACCACATCAAACGAGGACACAATGACTGTGCCAGTCAGATAGCACAGCGAGTTTAGCGCTTGCCCCTGATATCTATGTGCAGACTGCTGTGGCAGGTTGAACCACAGCAGGGTCAACTCAGCTTTTCATTCTTCTGAGGTCGATAAATTGAGCGCCACTCTGTGGGATAATGACTTTATTTCAGCGCTTTGAGACCTATGGGTGTGTAGTGCTATATAAGAAATATATTATGTTTTGGTTCATTCTACAGACTATAAAGCCACATCCCAGCGGGGGAAATCTGGCACAACAGTTCCACAGAGATGGATTAACAGCCTAGATACGGTCAACGATGGCATGAACATTTTGGTGGAGTGGAACAGCTTGATTTTTACATCAACTCCTCTTTGGGATGCGGTCCCCGAATTGGAGAGTCACGACCTAGAACTCTTCTCACTCTAGAGTGCTAGATTCACTGTTTTTGTTTGTCCATAGTATTGAGAAGATTACATTTTGTAATGTGGTGGCCAGTTCAATCTCCATTATTTTGGGCGGCCATCCTATAAGGACAACAGGTGAGCCCCAACCTGGGGACACTGCGGCTATGTTTTTGAATGTTTTTTTTTTAATTTGAGCAGTTCTGTAAATAGCTGATAATCCATAAACAGCGGCAGCATAATTCTAAAATGCAGAGGAGTTTGCATTGCTTTTCCTTATCTAGATGACTTGGCCATGTCGGCTCACTAAGCGCAAGTTGTCAGGAATATGGTGGCAGTAGATTGCCTCCTGGTCTCGGGTATGCATGTTTTCTCTTACAATATGACACACAGGGTTGTACAGCATTTCCTTTTACATGGGAGAAATGTAATCCCAACGAAACTTGCTCCTGGACAGGGAGGCATTCCCTCCATTGGTGCACGCAGTTACCAAAAGTAAGGTATGAATTCCAGGTATGTAAATTTACCCCTGCAGTGCACTGGAGCCCTAACCAGCTGTGCTGAGAAATCTGGGTGCAGTAGATACAAAGTGGGGTCTAGTACTTTTCCATCTAGTAAAACAGTGGAACAGAGAAATATAAATATTCAGAGTACCATTTCTCTGTGGCTCTTGTACAAGCCTAGAAGGTCCGTGTACAGAATCTAGAAAGAACAGGATGTGGGTTCATGTGCCTCAAAAAGGTGTTCGTGTGGCTCAGTGAGAGAAGTGGCCTAGGATCACCATATCTGAATAGCGTGCCTGACACGAGCGGCATGGCTATTATAACATGTGCCGCATATTTTGTTTTTATAGATTGATGTGTGTGGTGCAGCACATTAGCTATATTGAGGCAGCAGAACAAGATTTGCGTAGCAGCACCACACCTGCAGCCCAATGTGGCTGTTGGGAGTTGGTGACGGCTTTCCTCAAGGAAATACGTTTTCTAAAGTATAACGCAACATGCATGGTCATTTGATATATTGAAAGAGGTGTCATTGGGTTCTGTTGCAGATTGGAATCTGATGAAGAGGGGACTTCTAGACAGCCTGCTAAGAGCGAGCCAGTTAGTAGTTGGTACGCCATTTGCACAATAGTGGCCAGAGGTGCTATACATAAACGGAGAGGCCACAGGTAAGGCAGTTAAAAGTACATGCTGCAAGTTCAGAGTACTGCATGTTGGAACCATTAAGTGTAAGTGTTGATAGTTCATTGCCTGTATCACGTCCCTATAGGAGAGTGCACATGGGAAAACGTTAAAGTTACATAGAGGGCTAACAAGTGGAGGAAGCTGTGTGACGAGTAAAATATTCACTGGTGAGACGTGATTGATTTAAAATGAAATTGCTAAAGATGATTTAGTCAATAAAAAGATTATAGTACAGACAAAATTTGTAACCCAGACCAATTTGTTTTTATTGTAGATGCAAAAATACAAAATAGTAGGTGGAGTGGAATACCATTTCGATTCACTTGGAATGGAGCACACGTGACATATTAGCCAGGCGTAAACTAATTACTCATGAAATGAACTACTGCAGATATTGTCTGGATGGGGGAAAAAGGAAACCCTGCAACACTTGCTAATTGAATGTCCAGCATTAAAGTTGGGACGTGAAAGATGTCTGCAGAATGCACTTGTCTTCCACACTCATTCCTCAGAAGATCTGAAATGGCAAATTATGTTTTCATCACCAAGAGAAAGAGTGTGGATAGCAATAGTGCAGTATTTGAGATTGGTGCTACCAAGGGGCAAAGATGTATAGTAGGCGAAATCATTTTAAAACTCGAGGTTAAAATAAAGAGCTGTCACCGAAGTCATGAAGTGCATCTCAAGGTCACTATAAAGGTGTCATTCAGTAATATTTTAGTATTGCGTTTAATATTGTTTTATACCCACTGATGATTTGTGCCATTAAGTCATTATTAACAAGGTTCGGCATGTTATTAGGGGAGTAGCCCTTTTTTTAATAAATTATGGTTACTTTTGCTTTTATGCATGTGCTTATACCTTGTGTTGTGTTTTTGTATGTGCTTCTGTATAGTGTGGTAGCACTGTCTTTGTTAGGGAATCTGGTTTTTGTGTAATTGTATAAAATATTTGAAAAGTTGAATATCCGCTAAATCAAATAAAAAAAAAAAAAAAAAAAGATTCCCTTCCTGTCATGATGAAGGCCAGAGTGGTATTTAGCATGATTGTATGGTTAACGAGAACCGGCTGAAACACGTGTCGACGGATAGTTTAAGAAATAGACACATTTATGTTATTAGTTAGAGATGCATGTTAATAGTGGATTTGTGTTGGTAGTATGGAATCCCGGTAATGCGACTGGGTTAAGTATTGAAACTCAACGGTTGTGTGAAAGAGAATGAATGTGTAGGACTTGTGGGATATGCATGCATTCAGTTGAATGGAGCGGTCTTTTGATATGTACATTATGAAGTGTCATGATGCATTTTTGAATTGAATGTAAAGAGTTGATATAATCTTGGTTGAAACAACAAGGTTCAAAGACATTAATTCATGTATGTCTTGCTCCGTCTGGGACCATTGGTCTTGATAACATTTCTTTATAGATATGTTATGATAACCTGGACGATCAAGACTCTACCAGGTACCCTTGCGACATGCATCAAATACTACAGCCTGCACTCAGCTGATCACCCTACGAGTATGAGAAACCCAAATTCTCACATCAGGATTAGTAGACCTGATACTCCAGTCACTCCGCGCTTAGAAACCTCTGGGTATTAAGTGTGTTAATAACCAATTACAATAACTTTTGATCTATGCTGGCTCAGCAAAAAAGACAGCCAATATTCTTATGATCAGGGAAATAAGCTTACAGATTTGGAGTTCGAACCAGTGTTTATCCAGAACTTATCACCAAAAGTAGATTATGCAACTCCTAAGCATTCTCAACCATATACATCGGCTTGAGGAGCCGTCCTTGGGTGTTCATCTGGTGGCTGGCCCTCTTTTTAGGGGTTTATAGGCTCTGTGCACAACCCTTCAAATGCCCCTGCTTTCTTCAATGGACTGGTGTTCCTTCTATGCATCTACATGTTGCTGTCCATATGGTAGCCCCTATGGGGGCTCCAGAAATGCTGCATACTGGTGAATACTGTCTCATCTGCACCCTTGACATGTACAGAATTCCTTAGGTTTGACCATAAACCAAGGTGACATAAAGATTGTCCATTTAAATTTAATGGGCAGACTTTTTTTTTCTTTTTTTAAACAAAACTTGTTGAAAGTATCCAAAAGCACTACTCTCCTGGTAACATGTAATGTTTCTACATTTGGATGGGAGCTCATGCTTTATTATGTTTACAAGGTTTTCTGTAACTCGCGCCTCTTGCATCATTTCATATCTCTAGTACAAAAAGCTTTTTTGCTCACTTTTCGGAAGGACTGTCTTCTAGCTTGCTAAACTCCTTAACTGTTGCTTTACAGGCAATTGTGCCAAGCAGGAGCTTCACACCCTCTTTTTTTACAGTGAGCTGTGGTGAATATTTAGCGATTGGGAATAAAGTACTCCGTTTGGATCAACCTGTGCTTATGTTGAATTTATTGATAGTTGGTAATCTCGCGATTTCTCCAACTGATTTCCAATCTTTGGAGATACAGGTACCTGGCTGTAGTATGGGTGGGTAGATGTCAGTTTGCAGGTACAAAAATTAGATGCTAAACTCTTCTCGTTATTCTCTCCAGGGTAAAGCGACTTGGCTGCTTCGATCACACGCAGAGGCAACTCGGTGAAAGATATCTCTACGTTTTTCCTGCTAAAATTGAGCCTGCAAAAGTCACGTGTGAGTGCCCTGAAAAGAACTGCTTCGTTGGTGAGCGTTCTGTTGCCAAAAAGGTTGGTGTACCACAAATGTGGAAACTTTTGCCCTTATTAGCCATTTGTAATGGTGAAGCATGTAATCCTTGAGCACAAATCTTGATATTTGACCATCAGCCCTGTCTGGTTTGGACTATTTCATCACCTGGTACTTTTAAGGTAGGGATTGATTTTATTTTTTGTAATATTTTTTTTACATGTTCTGTTCATCTGGTGCTACCGATCTCTCATTTACTGTACCAGATACTAAGCTCCTAGTCCAAAGTGGCTTCACTGAGTAATGAAATAGTTAAAGATTTCTCAGATGTCTGTGAGCCTGGGAGAATAAACCTCAGCGATAAGAAGGGTTTCCCTAAAGTTAATGAAATGATATGGCATTTATAACGTGCCGGTACACAAGTGTTTCTAGGCGCGACAAGACAAGGAGAGGGAAACACAGGGAGGACAAAACGACGATCTTACTAGTCCTTGTCATTCAGATCGTACAAGTGCAGGGAAGTGGAAGGGTGAAGTGCATAGGGTGGTGGGGAAGAAGTGAAGGTAACTCAAAGTGCAGCCAACGGGTAGCTCAGAGGTGCAGAGAAGGGACTGTAGTACAGACTACAAGTGCTGTGGGGGCTTGGAGGCAGTGCAACTGGGCATGCTGGATCTTGCTCCCAAGTTCAGAAGGTAGCCAGGTGACCAGTGCATGGAGCAGCCGGGACATCAGGGGAGACGAAGGGAGAAAGCTGAAGCGAAGAGGAAGGTCTTCAGTTGCTTCTGGAACCGGAGGTGGTTCTGCTCAAGTTTGAGAGAGACGGGTAGGCTGTGCCAGAGAGAGGCCCCAGCCGAAGAAAGATCTGCCCCCAACTCTCTGCTTGGAAAAGCAACTGACCCTCACAGTTGGATGTGGATGAGCGGAGAGCTCGAAGGGAGATGGTTAAGAAGAGCGAGTTGGAGGTAGTGCGGCCCCAGAAAGCTTTGTGGTCGATGCAGAGGGTCTTGAACTTGATCCTTGTCGCCACTGGCAGCCAATGATGAGATTTCTGAACTGGAGAGATACTATCCATGGGCTTGAAGCCAAGGACAAGTCGTGCATTCCTGTTCTGGAGAAGTTGTAGAAGTCTGAGAGTAGAGGCAGGAAGATTTAGAAAGAGACTGTTGTAGTAGTCCAGCCTAGAGAGGACCAGAGCTCTGGAGACGGTGTGCTTCTGGGGGAAAGTGAGGAAAGGAAGAATACCTCTGAGGAGGTGCAGCAAATAGTTTGACTTAGAGACGTCGGAGATGAGCGGAGAGAAGGAGAGGGTGGAGTCGAAGATGACCCTAAGGTTCTTAGCCTCAAAGTTAGGAGCAGGAAGAGAGCCTAGAATGGGTGGCCAGAGAGAGGAAAGGGGGGAGCTGGTGTTACGATGAGGATCTCATTCTTACTGGCACTAATGCAGAGATGATTCACGGCACACCATTCCTGAATTGCAGCCAGACAATCTGGAATGAGAGAAGAGACAGCCGAGGGGAGCCTGAAAGCTGCGTGTCATCCGCATAACACTGAAAATTGGTGGGCGAGAGGTGCCAGATATTGGTTGAAAAGCTAGGGCGAAAGATTGGACCCCTGGGGAACGCCACAAGTAGAGAGAGATAGAAGAGGGGCAAGACCCCAGTTGGACCTGAGGGGGTCGGTCGGTGAGAAAGGAGGTCAGCGAGGCCAGATCCTGTCACTGATACCCAGGTTATCATGGTGGCGATTGAGCAGAATGGCATGGTTGACCCTATATAAATCAGATGATCGAGGAGAATGAGGACAGAAGGAATGTTCGAATCAAGGTTAGAGCAGGTCTTAACAGGTGTTCAGGAGAGGTGTTTCTGTGCTTCTGGCAGCTCTGAAGCCAGACTGCTGGTCGTGGAGACAACCAACAGATAGTGTGCAGATTAAGCTGGGAGATGGCCAGCTTTTCCAAGAATTTGCCCAGGAAAGGAGTGATGGAGATCGGACGATAGTTAGCCGGAAAGGTTCGGCAGAGGGCTTCTTTAGGAGGGGGTGCACAAGGGAGTGCTTAAGGGGGAGGTGAAGGTTCCTGTGGCAAAGGAATGATTGCAGAAATTGGCCAAGGCTGGAGCAAGGGTGTCGTGTGGTCTTTGATGGTTCTGGTTGAACAGGGGAGAAAGTCTTTTGACAAGACTTTCATAGGTTGGACTTTGTCTAGAAACATTGTTTGGGGGTGAACAAGAGAGAGATGGCCACAGGCGGGCCCGGAGTGGAGCAGGGAAGAGGACCAGATGTCCTGAGTTTTAGTGATGAAAGAAGCCAAGGCCGTAAGGAGGGCCTGGAAGGCAACAGGGCCAGAGACTGCAGCAGGATTGGCCAGCTCCTTGCAGATTTCGAAGAGTTCTGCTGAGTTGTTGGATGCTGCAGAGACACTGGCTTGGATGTGGGCTCTTTTCTTGGTGAGGACTGAGTCTATATTGCCTTTGGAGCAGGCGGCAGGCCAGTTTGTCATAGGGAGCACCTGATGCCCTCCTTTCCTCTCAGCCACCCTGCACTTGCGTTTGAGGGTGACTAGGTTGGAGCCGTACTAAGAGTTGCACTTCGATTTGGGCTTCAAGCGGATCCTCATGAAGGGGGCAAGTACATCAAGTGTGTTAGAAATATAAAGATGAAGGTTAGATAGGGCTGTGTCAGGGTGAGAGTCGGCCAAAGGTGCAGATGGAGAGAAAGTAGCAGCAAACGCTTCAGCTGACACACGCTTCATGGGTCAGATGACCGAGAAGGTGGATGTCAGTGCTGGATTCGACTTGGTCTGTGGGGTAGAGAGAGAGAAGTGAGGAGAAAGTGAGCACTGCAGGAGTGGTGACAGGGATGGAGAGGGGGGAGGTCAGAGGAGATCGGAACATCCATGGGGTGCCCTGCAGAGTAAGTCGGTGTTGTGGGGGTAAGAGAGAGACTCACTCTGCAAACTAGCCATTCAAAGGAGTCGTCCTGCATAGGAATGAAAGAAGCAGGGATCCACTCGATGTTCAAGGCTACACCCCCACCAGGACAGTTGGCTCTGGGTTTGGAGAGTATCTTGTAGCAATCAGGAAGCTTGTGACAGACTGGCAGTGAACCAAGTCTCGGTCAGACAGAGTACATCCAAATCGAGTTTTTCCAGGAGACGGCAGATGTCACAGGAGTGTTCGACAGCTGAGTGAGTGTTGCGAGTAGCAATGTGGAGCATGTTGCCCCTTTGAAGGACTTCCGTGGAGAGGTACAGATCACAGGTATACCCTGCGGACGGGTTGCAGGTGCCCGAGGATGGGCAGAGAAGGCAAGGTAGCTGGGGAGGAGGAGGTGGGTGCCAGAGGAGTGGTGGAGGAAGGAGGCAACAGGGTGGCCGGAGAAGCAGCCAGTGGCAGCCGCAGAGGATGGAGGCAGCAGAGGAGCCAGAGGGAGGAAAGAAGGGACAGCAGGAGAAGAAAGGAAGTTGATAAGGGGAGGGGAAGCGTCTATCAAAAATGAGGAGGTTGGTTTGAGTGTCTTGGACCAAGACGGTGCCATGTAGGTAGACATTAATGATGGTCTTGGAGGAGTGGAAGGGGGCCAGGAGGACGTCCCCCCAAAACCCCGTGGTGCCACATTAATGGGCGAAGAGGAAAAAGGAGAGAGAAAAGAGACCATATGGAGGGGTCCATGGGCCTGGAGAGGGAACGACGGACGATGTCAGTAAGGGTCTGTCTGGAGGAAGCACTGGTGTAGATATTGGCGATTCGTAGGCCTGGGTTGGAGACCAGGATGTCCCTTTTCAGCTTCTTCCTGCCAGACTTAGTGAGAGGGGTAGGATAGTTGATACAAAAGCAGTTGGAGATAGGTTAGACAGAACACTATAGAGGGTGCAGAGAGGGAGGAGGGGGCAAGCTGGGAGGAGGCATACTGCTGGGAGGCAGGCAGGCGGATGGAAACACTAGAGGGGGGACACGATAGGAGGCGGGGTACTTAAGGGAATGCAGGTAATGCAATGTAAGCCAACAATCGTGGAGAACAAAACCTCAAGTACAGTACACAAAAGATCAGGGTAGGGAGCAAAGAAAGAGCGAAGGAAATGGCCCAATGTGGACTGTTACATTGCACTCCAGGCTTTGCCCTTAAAATGGGGGGGTATAGTGGCAATTGCATTTCTTGACACCTAGATAGATGCACAATAAAGAAATATCCACACAGTAGGTCACTGAAAAGATGCTCTTTATGAAATGTTGAGCAGTAAAGAAAAAATCTATTTCAATGGGGAAAAACTAATAAAATGATGGGGTGGAGGAAAATAACAAATGTACTCTTATGTCCTGTCCACTTTCCTCCACACTGTGACGTTTGTTAAGAATCCTGCAGATTCCTCACTGAAACCCTGCCTAAAGTTGCCTCCCAGATTGCCAGGTGAAAGACATACTTTCTAATCCTGACCTTAGGGGTGGTTTTCCGCGGGAGTATCACCTGTGAGAAGACAGGGCCCAGGGTGGTGAGGAAAGTATTTGTCCTGCAGAGGTGATATTGTTAGCAACCATTTAAAGCTTCTGTTATTTTACTGCTTAGTTTTTATACCGTGTTGCCTAAATACTTGATGATTTTGTTGTAAACGTGTGTGTGGTTTTAAATGCATTTTAACCAGGGCTTACTCGCTGCTCGGTGCAGTTTTAGTCTGCCCATGACATTGCCTGCCGAGTCCTCTTGAATTCCAGCAAGTTCACTCTAGCTCTGAACAGGCGGCGGCTCTCCGCTTCAGTTTCTTTTCCCTGCTGCACTTATGTGCTGGAGAGAACGCCCGGCAGAGGAGAGGTGAGGTTGTTAGCAACCATTTAAAGCCTCTGTTATTTTACTGCTTAGTTTTTATACCGTTTTGCCTAAATACTTGATGATTTTGTTGTAAACATGTGCGTTTTAATTTCATTTTACTAGGGCTTACTCGCTGCTTGTGCAGTTTTAGTCTGCCTGTGACATTTGTTGTGATTTCATTGCTTGCCGAGTCCTCTTGGATTCCGGCAAGTCCTCTCTCTAGCTCTAACAGGCGGCGGCTCTCCGCCTCAGTTTCATTACCCTGCAGCACTTATGTGCTGGAGAGAGTGGACGGGTGCAGCAGGCGTGCCCTCAACACGCCAAAGGCGCCCTTAAGGCAGGCCCGTCTGTGCCTGTCCGTGCCAAGGACGGGCTCTGGGACCCTGATGATGCAGGTACTGACTCCACACAAAATTCTATTACCTATAGACGCAGTGAACTTGCTGCCTTGGCACCAGCTGCTCTGTCCTGGCCTCTGGTTTACCATTTACTGTTACCACTCCTGCTGTTACTACATCTGAGAAGATCATTGATCTGCTTCCTGCATTAAAAGCCTTTTTGATCAATGCCCACTTTGCGATTGCGCATCGGGATGATCTTGGATATATCCTATACTTGTGGCAGACTTTGCAAGTTATTGCGGACTTAGCCCTTATGTACTCTAACATTGTGGTGTTGGGGAATTTTAACCTTCATATATTGCAGTCCTCTCATGCACCGATCCTTTTTGCTTCTCTTGCAGACTCGGGCTTCTCCCTTTCTAACCACAGCCTCACTCATACAGGGGGTAATCAACTTGACTCTACTTTTTTGCAAATATTCATGGTTTACTGGTTTTTAACCCTCTACCTATGCTCTGGTCCAATCACTTCTTGATTCCCTTTGCTTTTCACTACTTTGCCTAAAACCAAGCGCCCTCTCCCCACAAAATTTCAACGGCGGTGGTCCAAGGTTCCCTTTGAGACTTTCCCACGCTATTAAGGTAACCACCCAACAAAACAGAATTAAGGGACTGAATATTAATAATGCCTTGGTTATGGCTTTTAAGGATACTGCTGATGTTTTGGCCCTCAGCTCCTTGGTACACTCCGGAGCTGAGATTATTGAAACAAACGCCATTTCCGCTCCATACGACGGCACTTCTATTTTCTGATTCTGAATCTGAAAGGGCATATATGAGAGTTAGAAATTATCAACAGTCCATTAAAATGACTAAAACTCAGCATTATGCTGACCGTATCCTTAAGGCCTCATGCTCTGCTAAAGAGCTCTTTGTGGTTGCTAAAGAACTGTCTACCCCGATCCAAGCCCCTTCCTTAGCTACCCATGCGCAATCTCATTTTGACCTTATTTCTTTCCAAACAAAATTTGTGTTCTAAGAGAAGATCTGCGTTTATAGGTACTCTCCTTGGCACTACTGTATCTTTGGACAGTCCGGTTCACAGCTGTCTGGGCACATTTAAGTTTGCTAGTATTACGGAAAGTATTGTGACAGATGTGCTTTTGAAGCTTAAATCTGTTTCTTCTGCAGACTCCATCCCGCTGTACATTCTTCAAGACCCGTCTTTACATTTGGTTCTGTTGCTTACCGAGGCACTACAGTACTTGTGCGCTACCGTAGTTCTTGCCCCTTCTCTCAAACATGCTGTGGTGTCTCTGTTGCTTAAGTCTCACGTTGACCCTGCACTGGCCGAAATGTACCACCCTATCTCACTTCTCCCCACCATGACTAAAGTGTTGGAATCGATTGTTACTCCTCAGCTTGCAACTTACTTTGAGCCAAACCATATTCTGCACCCCTTCCAGGGAGGTTTTCGTCCCGGTATGGGTACAGAATTGGTAATGATTGCACTCCATGATGACATTGCACTGGCACAGGACCGCGGAGAGACAAGCGCTCTTATCCTACTCCCTCTCCGCTGCCTTTGATACGATCTATCATCAGAAACTGGTAGTTCCTGTCAGATGCTGGTGTTTCAGGAGTGCCTCTGAAGTGGTTCTCTTCTTTCTTGACTGAGCGCACTCAAGTGGTGTCTCCCTCCGTTTACGTCCTCGCTTGTGGTGGTTGACTGAGTCCCGCAAGGGTCAGTGTTCTACCCTTCACTTTTTAATTCAGATATGGTTGCTTTTTCCAGGCTCATTGCTAGTTTCGGGGTACATTTTTTCATGTATGCGGATGACACCCAGATTTTCTTTCCTCTTAACGCTGCCAATGAAAATGTACTTCTGAGAACCTCTTCCAGCGGTGTGCCAGGTGATGACCGAAAATTGGCTTAAGCTGAATGGGGAAAAGACCGAGGTACTGGTGACTGGTCAGTCTCCTAATAGCTGGTCTCCTGATTATAAGCCTGCTTTCCTGGGACCGTGCCCCCCAATTATCTAATGTTGTCACAAGCCTGAGAATCAAAAATTACGACCTCAGGTTCCAGAGAGGCGCAAATTTCAGCGGTCGGCCGGAGTGGCTTTGTGAAATTCTGAAGTAGGTGCTTCCGTTCCTTCCTACTGAGGCTAGGAGTAAAATTGTTACTTCCATTTTGGGTGCTATAGACTATTGTAATGGCATCTATCTTGGGCAGCCTGAAGCCTTGCGTCAATGACTCCAGATCCTCCAGAACGTGGCAGCCAGGTTCGATCTTGGTGCCCCTTGACTTATCCATTCTTAGGTCCTTCTTCTGCGGCTTCATTGGCTGCCAGTCAGAGCCTGGGTTGAGTTTAAGGTTCTATGCACAGCCCACCGGGCTGTTCACTCTATGGGTGCCAAGTTCCTACTGGCAAAGCTGTCCTCTTACCAACCAAAGAATTCTACGCTCGGCTGACAAGTTTTTGTTGACTGTTACCCGCTTCCGACGCTCTGGCACGCGACGCAGATCCTTTTCTGTACTGGCCCCGAGTGGAATGCTCTTCCTTTGCATATCCGGAACATTCATGCTCTTTCCATCTTTCGCAAGCAGTTAAAAACGTTTGTTTTAATTGGGTCGCTCCCCTCCCTTTCCGCTTGTTTTCCCCCAGCGCCTTGATGGCTTTTGGTCTTTGCTGCGCTTTAGAAGTCCTCATACAATACAATAAGGAAACCTTTCTATGTTTCCAAAACAGGTAATGGCTTATTGTCATTGTGTTGTCCCAAAATCATGTATAGAATCTGGGGATCCAGGCACAAGTATTCTAAAATCAGAGAAAACTTAATAGAAAGATCCATTAGAGTTTTTCAGGATTCATACCTCCCTTTCTCCCAAAGGTATAATGTAAAGGAATCCGGAAATGTTGCCTTAATGAATTGTCTTCCACTGTACCAACACATTCTAAAGGTTTATAACCTTAAGGGAAGTACTGGCATGAGAAAGAGGGCTGAAGAGGCATGTTGTCAGCACAATTAAGTCTAACAGCCCACACCTGAAAGAACCTGGGAGGCAGAAAAGGCCCCCTCGGGTGCAGGCAATAGGAAGGCAAGGAAGGATCTGGAACTGTGACTGGATGCGAGCTGTAGCATTAGAAGGTGAAAGAAGGCACAGAGCTGGCAAACCAAGCAGAAGTGGGAGAACCAAAGGGATGCCAGAACTGGACGCAGCAGATTTCGACTGCTGGTTCTGAGAGAGTCCTGTTCCCCAAACTATGAAGTGCAGGGGCTGTGCAGCGAAAGTCGCGCAGAGAGGTTCTTTCCTTATGTGAGCCTGATTGCTGTGGTTGCTGGAAAGGAAACATGTCGGCGACCAAAGACGAACTCTGGTCGAGTCGCAGGAGCCAGAGGGGCACCTTAATCAAGTGGCCGGACCGGGAACACCTGAACAGAGGAAGGGTGTGGGTCCCTAAGAAGCCAGAAGCAGTAGAAGTTGTGGCAGAAATCGTGTAAGCAGTGCTACCTGCAGAGCAAGTGTTAAAGAAGATGGTGAGTGAAGCCTGGCCTTCTAATAACCTTGCGCGAGCATTGCCGGCAACAGTATCCAGTTCCCTATTCACTTCAACTTGCGTATATCAGGAAAGGCCTTATATTGGCATGAAAAGCAAACGCTGCTTCAAACCCATTGTTAAATTCTTAAGACAAACTACTTGAAGGAGTGGTCTTGTGCCACTTATTCAGAAAAGTGAATGCTGCGAAGGCCATTACTGAATATCGGACTTTGATATTAATAAATTGTTGAATTTTTTAATCTCTGAGAACTACATTGAAGAGTGGTCGTATGTGCCTAATCCTATTCCCAAAGGAAGACTGAACTATATCATTTAATTTCACACAGGAATACAATTCAATACAACCCTTTAACCTTTGAAAACTAAGTGGTTGAATGTACCTAATTGTGATTCACGCAGGTAGACTGAACTCTTCTTTAACGCGGCATACCCTCATTACACAAGAAACTAAAGACTTTAGCAGTGTTTGTCCATATTTGAAGTTGGAGAGCGCAACCAAAGATTATTACTCTATTGAGAGCTAAACAGCCTTTCTGAAAGCCAGAAACTGTTGTAGTGATTCTTGTGAGCCCAATAGAAGATCAAACTTGCCTAAGATACGAAGGCTTTTAGGTAATTGTGTTGCTGACATTGGCTAGGATGTGAAGGCAAAGTTGTGGAAGGGAAACCTTGTCGCTCCAATTGAATTCTGAAGTGGTTATAGAAAGACAAGAGGGCAAAGATATTCAGAGGAAGAGTACCTTGCCTGCTTTAAGGTGTTGCAGTGCCTTAAGAGTGAATATTGTCCAAACCTGTCTTGACAAAGTACTGAAGCTGTGGTGATATATTTTGGTTGTCTATGGATGCAAGACTTTGGTGGGTCAATTGAAGTGGAATGCTATGGGGTCAAGGAGAATGTCCTCATGATATACTGTGGTAAAAGTGAAGTTGTTGAAATGGAAGCAGCAGAACGGAGAAGTCATCCTGACAAATATATTGTTAACCAAGACTTTTGTTCCATTAACATTCTGGAAGTTGTATTTCCTTTTTGAACTGTGTCCAATATTCTTAGATAAATGGAAGTGATCAAAAGGCATTGTCTGAGAAAACCATTGATGCTTTTCTGAGGAAGTCGAAGGTCTCTTTTCCAGCTAGTTCACCTAGATTGCTAAAAAAAATAATAAATGGTGCATGTTATTGTTGATGCAAATTGAATTTCCATATATTTCCTGTTGCATTTGATGTTTAGTGTGAGGGTCAACATTCCTGTGTTGGAATGTTTCCCCTTAGTTTGTCTAGGTATTGAAACCCCCAGTAGAGTATGGCAAGTGAGGTATTTTAATTTTGCTATAATAAAATGGTGCATTATGAGCAAATATGAAACTGTTTTGTGCCTCGTGTTGCTGACTCCTCACACAGAACATGAATAGGACCGAAGTGTCTTGCATAGTATCATAATCTAAATGTTTGTCGTGTAACTGCACAGGTGCATCTGTCATGCCCCTGCATGGCTCCTCTTTTAGACACCCCACCCAAAACATCTATCCCGTTCTTTATGGGATGAAGCCAACCACTGCATCTGTGCTGAGTTGCAATTAAATTCAGCTATTCCTCCATCTTTTGTGGCCAATGGGCTTCGGCACTGTGCCATCTATCTGGACGGTTTTCTTCCACCGACCCACAGTTTATGCTTATCCTGTTTAGGTCAAACATGATGAAACAGTACATTTCTTACGCCCTGTCCCCTTTCCTCCTCATTTATTGGGTTTTTATAATGTGCCTACACACAATGTGTTTCAAGGTGCAACAAGACAGAGGTTGGGGGGGGGGGGGGACAAGGATGACCAAACAAAACTGTCCTACTTGGCCTTGCACAATCCGAATGTTGCAAGTGCTGTGAACAGAAGTCCAGGGGAGACTGGAGGCCGGGTGGGAGTGCCAGAGGATTAAGCAAGTTCCAGGTGGACAGATCCCACAGGGAAAGAGTGCAGGGGCAGAAGGTCCATGTGCTCAGTGCGAGGAACAGGACTGGAAGGGCTCAACAGGTGGAGGCCCGCCAGGCTAGTGCCGGGGGAGGGAGCAGAGAATTGCAAGTGCAGGTTGAGATGTCCCACAGGCCAGAGTGTTTTGCTAAGAAGCAATGTCCTTTTTTTTTCTGCCCTACAGTTGGTCCCTTTCTCCGTGTCAGATGGGACAGAGTGTTGTGCAGTAGCTGCACCTTGTTTGGCACAAATTTGAACTCTTGCAGCTCATACCCAGCTGATTTAAACGGTGTACTGTGGGCCCACAGAGCTACTCTTCTGCAGACCCACACACCTTGCGGTTGTGTTTGGGTAAGTCGCACACATGGCACTCTGACGCGTGTGCTTCCCTCTCAATGCAAGCATTATCTGGCATACGCGCTGGGAGGCTGCTTTTGGAGAGCAGCTGCCAAACGAAGATTTGGATTTCATCCCGTCAAGGCTAGAGGTAAGTGAAATTCACTTATTTGTAAGGCTACACCAAGCAGGCGGAACATGTTAAGGGGTCTGTTAAGGATTTCCATACTCTCCCTGCTGGGTAGATTTTGGGAGGCCACCCTTTTTATGCTGCTGCTTTGGAAGGTTTTTAAATGTTAGATAAGTATTTTCCAAAATTCAGGTAAGTACCTCACTCTATCCTATTCACCAGTAAATGGTAAGACCTAGGAAAGGACCCTTAACCCAGGTTTCCATGACCATAGGGAGTTGGGGGGCAATTACTTTATTCCCAATGTTGACCTATGGAGGACAAGGGGTTGGGGGTAAAAGAGGTATGTTAAACCCCGCCCACCCAAACTCAGATTCTTCCAAATATCACTGTAGGTCTTCCGGGCTCCGTTGATAACGCAATCACCTGCGCTTGGTTCAGGTGAGGAAGGCCCAAGGTGCATGTGGTGTCAGAGGTCACTTTTAAGTCTGGAGCTCCAGCTTCCAGAAGAAAACGCGAAATGAAAGTTAAAGACTTATACAGTGCAGACCCCTGCACCCCAAGGACACCTCACGGGACTGATGAAAGATTGTTCCAACAAAGGGCACCATGGTCTGGCAGTAACAAGCAGTCGTACATCGGTGAACACAGGAGCCCAAGCAGTTTCTGCAGCATGGGATCTTTCATGGATGCACATGCTCATTAATATTCCCTGTCAGGCTGGGAAACTGCGGTAATATTAAAGCAGTTTAGCTATAAAACTTAAACTGCATGCCGCTCATATATTAAACAAAATGTGGAGCATTGTTGCCTCGCCAGCAATAGTTTTTCTGGTTGGATGTATGGCAGATTGCTCAAATTGATAAGTGGTCAGTAGTTTTGTGACTTGCTGATTTGTGCACTTGATGCAAATGTTCCTTCAAATAATACATTCCTCTACACGTGTTTCACCACATAAAATGAGGTGGCTCGTCAGGTGGAAGACCAAGTAGAGTAAATGCATCAATTATTTCCATAGAGTTGACTTAAACATACATTTTCATAATTGTTCAAGACTTTTGGTGCATCTAGAAAAATCTGTGTAGCGCAGCAGCCATTTTAGAACGCTGAATCCTACAGGATCGACGTTCTAGGACGAGGAGACTTTTCAGACTGAGCCGTAGGTCCCAATCTACCACGACTGCGGCATCTGTGGGTGAATCGTCGAGTGACCATTGTGTCCAGGGTTGCGTTTCTTCCAGACCAGCACCCACAACACCAGCTCCTGTGATCGCTTCTCGCTTCTTTTGCTAAAAGTGGTATTGTGGAGAGCGAGGTGCACTTTTTTCCACGACCATCAAAGGCAAAGCCAATGTTATCTGTGGTGCCTATGGCCACTGTGACGGCATCTGTCCAAATGCTACAGGAGAGTAGCAGGTCAGAAGGAGGTGGAGGAGTAATCTGTCCCTATTCTACCAGCACCACAGCAATCTGTGCCTCTTCCAGCACCTCATCAACCGGTGCAGCCACTGCTGTGCCTACAGTTCCCATGGGAACACCATCAGCACCTAGGGATTTGTCGTTCAACATCTTGTCCACTTTGCAAAACTTGGTGACGGAACTGTAGCACTGCTTACCTCCTCCGGCCCCTCAAGGTGCCCCTATTAGGAGCCCTCCAGCACTGCCTGTGCAGGAAGCTATAATGCCTCTGCCTTCTCGACCAGTGCCTCGTTTTCTAGGCCCAGTGGCTGCTCCCAAAGACAGATACCGGTCCGGACACGTCCCAGGGTATGTACTGGTTATGATGACCTGGTGCCAGTGGATAGGGACCCTCTTGAAGTACCCTCTACGTTCTCCGCCAAACGAAATGGGTTCCTTTCATGCACTGACACAAGCAATGAAACTATTCAAACTCGTCCCGGAAAAAAAGATCAAGGAAGGTTGGCTGTTCAAGAGACGTGAAGCATCCATGTATCAGTAGTGGCTACCCCTGTGCTAGATGACCTCTGGGACAAATGTTCATGGATCATGAGAAACCCCTTTTCAGCACCACCAAAGAAGTATCGTCTTTAAAAGAAATACTGCGCCCTTGTGTCTTTGCAGTGAGCCATCTCCAGACTCTGTGATCTCGGCTATAGTGAGGAAAAGATCTGCTAACCCGTACGAACCATCCATGGATCCCCCTGACCAGAAGGAAAAGCAGCTGAATGATTTCGTAAACTGGGTGATTACCACTGCTGCTATTACGGTCAAGGCTGCAAATTCCTTGCCCATGCTCTCCCAGTACAGGAATTGTGGTATTAAATGGGGTCCCATCTTGGATTTCCTACCTGATGACAAAACGGATGAGGCTTTTGCCTTGCTACATGATGATGAAACATCTGATCATGCCATCGGTGGCCTTTGATATTGCGGATACTGGATTCTGCCACATGGCAAATGGGGGGCGTTCTGATGCGCCAAGGCTGGTTGAAGGCCACCAATATACACCTTGACATGCAGTCTAAGGTCATGTTCCTGCCCTTTGACAGTGTCGATCTCTTTGGTAAAAAGGTCAACAACCTTCAAGCAATTAAGCCGGACATTGACACAGGCCGCTCCCTTGGCACCTTGTAACAGCCGAAGCACCCCTTTTGTTCTGGGATGGCAAGTTTTCAAGAACCACCCCAGAGATTATCGTCCATATCGCCAACCTCCTCTCGCCACCGGTCTCGAGGCATACTGAGGGAGACCAGGGTATACAAAGACATCGCAGAGCATCTTCTCCTAAGACAGATGCCGAAGCCTTACCAGTGTCTGGTTCTGGGTCCCCACTTTAGCACCCCAGTGGGAGGCCGGTTATTGCAGTTTGTCGAACAGTGGCACAACATCTCCAACAGGTGGGTGTTCAACATTTTTCAACAGTGTCACATCCTCTAATTTCTGGACAAATGCCATTCCATTCCACCAATACACAAAAAGGAACAGCGTCTGCCACTCCTCTTACAGGAAGTTCAGCTCCTGTTAAAGGGGCTACAGAAGCTATACCATTGCACCTCCGGAGTGTACTTCGGATACTTCCTGGTGAGAAAAGTCTGGTAGGTGGGGACCCATTCTCGACCTCGGCAGCTCAACAAGTAACTAAAATCGTGAAAGTTCCACATGCTCATGCTCCATGTTCTCGGCCAGCTGGAACAGTAACACTTCATCTCCTCTCTAGACTTGGAGGATGCCTACGTCCTCATTCCCATACACCGCAAGCAGATGCTTCCTTTTGTTTGTATTCGAAGGCAAGCATTACCAGTAAAAAGCTCTACCCTTCGGCCTTAAATCGGCTCCAAGAGTTTTCACAAAATGCCTAGCTCCGATGGCTGCACATCTCCGCCACACAGGCATTTACGTTTAGCTCTGCCTAGGTTACTGGCTAATAAGCGGCCCCTCGCAGGCCCTAGCCCTGCAGCACACCCAAGAAACAATCTGATGCTGGACTACTCTGGGGTTCTCCATCAACTTTCCAAAGTCCTGCATATCACCATCTCAGAATGTTCGTTTCCTGGTTTCCTGACGGTACACACTGCATTTTCTGGCAACTCCCTCAGAGGTGTCATTACGTATTCCACAAGGGCCAGCAGCTGTCATCTCTCCAGCCAACAACGGATTGCTACATCAAGTTGCTACTGGGGTTGAAGTCTTCCTACATCCCTCTGGTACCTCATTGCAGATGTCATACAAGGCCTCTTCAGGAGTTCCTGGACGCCAGGCAGAAATGGGTGTCGGCCTAGTCGAATGACAAGATCAAGCTGAGGCTGGTGTGTTCTACCGAACTCTGCAGTGGTGGAGTAATTGACAACGTCTCACACAGGTGCTCCGTGTCACACACCGGTGCATCAAACCACTGACAACCAATGCCTCCCTGGAGGGTCGGGGAGCGCACACTGGAAACTTCCACGCCAGGGGCTCTGGCTGCCGGAGGACAAGTTGCTTCACATCAATGTGTTGGAGTTCTGGGCCCTAAAGTCTTTCTGACCCCAGCTACCAGGCAAGGTGGTTCACATCTTCACCAACATGACCACCATGTTCTACATCAGGAAGCAGTGGGAACCTGCTCTCCCATTCTCTACAAAGTAACCGCAAATGCTGTGGAACTGGGCAATCTCGCACACTATGTTCCTCATCTGGCCGGGGTCCATAACACCATTGTGGATTTCCTCAGCAGGGAACTACAATCCTGCCACGAATGCGAACTCCGTCAAGACCAGGTTCTTTTTCTCTCGACATGGGGCTGGCCGCAGATAGATCTTAGCCACAGTAGCCAACTTGAGTGCACCCAATATTCTAGCATGTACCCACAACCGAGGAGTCAGGTGGACGTCTTCTATTTCCTGGGAGGGCCTGTTCGTCTATGCCACGGGTGCACAACTGGCTTGGCTGGAGGGCTGGATGTAATTTGAAAGCCTTCTTGGTGGGCAGGGCTCTCTAAGGGGGTCCTGCACGCTTTTTGCGCCAGAAAAATGTGAAGATGAAGTGAGAGAAGGTGCTTTCTGAATGTACTATGTTTAACAATACAAGATGCTGACAAAATAATACTTAAGGTGTACTTGGTGGCGTAGCACATAATTTGGGAGCCTCCCACGAGCCATGCTGATGGTCTCCCCCGTCCCCCACCACAGCTTGGCAACAAATACCGGTTCGTGCCACACAATGGGCCGGACTAGATTACCACGCGTGTGCAATACACACAATCCTGCTGTTGCAGCAGCACGCCGCACACTGCACTTGGAGAAAGATATAAATATGCTTTAATTCATTATGCAGCATGCTTTCTGATTAAAATTGGCTAAAAAGCCAAAGCGTTTTCAATTGATTTGTAGGGTAAAACAAATCCAAAAATCCACTACATGCAAGTCACCAACAGTGCACAGGAACATGAAAGATTTAATTGTAATGCTTTGCTATTAAAAATGCCATGATACATTAAAGGCATGTCTAACTGGCTGCACAATGTAGACCAGTCTAGACAAGTAAACACATATTAGAGTAAAACATGCCATGTCACACTAGGACATACCTAGACTGGTTGCACCAAAATGCCAGTCGAAGCAATAACTCTTATCATGGTTACTTTATCACAGATGCCCAGAAAAATATACAATGCCATAGTAAAACTGCTAGACTGGCAGAAATGCCAGTTTATCAAAGCAATTGCACTTAGCAGGACTGCTTTATCAGAGATGCTCAGTTAAAAATGTCTGTCTAGCCACTACTAACGCATCATACCTGCTTAGCCTGGACATGGATGACCATTATGATTTAGCGCACAACCCACCCAGCCCCTGCATCCCCTCTCCCTCCCACCCCAACCTCCAAGATCAGCTCCTCGGACCAGAATTACCTCCACGTCCCTCTTCCTTGTTCCAGTGCTTACGCATGAGACGCCGTGCCTCATAAGTAAGTACTAGGATGAGGAATAGTGGGACTAGGAGTAATGAAGATTACAGATAACTAAGCATTACATCCATGTCCCTCTACCATGTCCAAGTACTTGTGTATGAGGCAAAGGGCCTCATACACAAGTACTGGGACGCGGAAGAGTAGGTCTAGGAGTATTGAAGATTAACAATAAGTAATCCAGGCATTAAACCGAAGCACACACCCCATTCACAATACTCACACCCAGCCATCTTTACAGTTACATGTCCACCCTTTCACCATACACTCACAGGCAGTCACCCATACAGCATGAATTCACACACATTACATTATATACATTTCTGATGCTTGTGAATCTGTTTAGAATCACATGCTGTGCATATAGTCGGACATCTAGTGGTAATCGCAGAGTATTGCATCTTGTATTTCGAGGATCGAAAGGGGACGTTTACCTGGGTGTGCTTGTAACACTATCCCTGACGTGACGTGTAGTGTACCCAAAATCCCTCGCGCGTCAAGGTCCCTCATTCATTTTTTTTTTCTGCCCAGGTAGCTAGTTGCCTTATGCAGAGTTTATAAATTGCTAAGCTCTATTTCATTGTCCACGACCAAGACTGCCGATTTCGGCGGCTGGTGCTTCGGTCGACGCTGTCGACTGCATGGCGTCGGCCGCCCGGTTGACGCTGTTTACCACATGGCCTCGGCCCTACGGCTAGGCCTACACAGTAGGGAGAGTGGGGCATGGGGTTCTGTTTCTTTTGTAGAGTGCATTTCCTTCTCCCCTCTTTTCCCTTCTGGTTTTGCTGTCACTTTTAACCTGAGCTATGGACAGGACTCTTTATATTTTGCCCTCCTTGCAACAGCAAATATCCATTGGAAGACTCACAACTGAGGTGTAATGTGTGTCTACCTCGATTATAATTAGCAGTCCTGCAAGTCCTGCCAACTTTTACCTCTGAAGACGATAGACGAACGGCGGACAAAGCGGTGGGCAGCTTACGCCATGCAGCAGGCCAAAAGTAGCTTTCCCTGTCTGCGCAGGCACCTCGAGTAACAAGGATGTATCGACCGCCATGGCTCCAATGCGGAGGCCAATGACCTCTCTGGGGAACAGGCAAGTTCTGAGATGTCCATCCCTGGCAGGCAGGGGCCACCATTTCTGCTATGGGGAGACGACACACTGGCGACAAGGACACAAACACGCGCAACATGTAAGGAAAAGCACACAACCCCCCTCGGCGGACTCGTCGGGAAGGCCACAGACGCCAACGCCAAAACTCTCGACGGAACACGCTGATGCCCATGACAGGCCGCCCTGCCCCCAACCGTCTCTACGGCATACATCCGGGCATCCAAGCCAAAAGGGCATCGGCACCAAACATAAGTGCACACAAAAGAGCGCGTTAGCGCCAAAGTTTTCGGCACCACCAAAAACTACGTCAAAGCCATTAGGCCCATCTAAATCACTCCCAGAAACGCCAGAGATCCGCGAGAGTCTCACGAGCATCGTCTCGGTGGCAAACGGGCCAAAGGACACGTTGAAAGACTCCTCGAGATGGTGACAGTCGGAGAATATTCGGATGGGTCCCAGCCCCTATCTAAGACACTGGCAGACAAATCTCAACCGCCTACAGACCCTAGTCCACTGGCTGACAAATCTATGGGATACATGAACAAGCTTTCCAAAGAGGCCACGAGAGGAAGACTTTTACCCTACTTTGTCAAAAGTTCAAAGGACTTCCCGTCAGTTCCCTCATGATGAGGTGTTTGACCGAACTGAAAGGGAGGAAATCCATCAGGACCCCTATGATCAGGTAGAGAATCCCTTTGACGAGACTATAGACCAGTCTCCAGACTGGGGTGATGAACAACCGTTAGGTGAGGCACAATGGCTGTCACTGGCCACTACCCCGGATGCAGACACCCTGTGTATAGATCCTCCCTCCTGACCACCTCAAAGCCAGACCTCTCCTATTGCTTACCTGATGGCATTCAATGCTATTCTTAAAAAAGCAGCTGAATATTTTCAGATTGCCACTCAAGAGGCGGTACAAGACTCTGACTTTGTGGAGGACATATTAAAGAAAAAACACCCACAAGTCAAGCAATTGCACTTTTAAATTCTATCAAAAGTGCATTGCTCCCTCTTTGATAACTCTGTCTCGAAAAAGGTTAATCCACAAGTCGAAAAGCTCTTTTGCCCCTCTCCAACAGACCCGCTATATATCCGGGGACATGCCACTCCTGACTCCCTAATTGTCACAACTCCAAGAAAGAGGGCAGAAGTACCCTTGTCTACGGCCGAGGCACCTCCAGATGTTATATGCCATTGGGAAGCGCATTACATCAGCCTACTCCACTAGGATAGCTAACGCCACATTGCTGGTTAGTTATAGCGATGTCTAATGGAATTTGATCCAGAAAGGCCTGCAAGAAGTCCCGGCGCCAGCATGATCATGCCTTCTGGCGGTTGTGTCGAAAGGGAGGCATGTTAATCAAAACATCCTCAAAAACACCCTGGATGCTGCAGAAACAGCAGGACGAACACTGGCCCAAGGTACCCTGCTTAAGAGGCACGCATGGCTAAAAAACTTCAGATTAAAACCTGAAACCCAGGCACCCCTAATTAATAAGCCAGTGGAAGAGACTAACCTGTTTGGAAAGGCAGTGGACAAGGCCTTGGAAACAGCTAAAAAGGAACATAAAACCTTAGTCTTTGAACCAAATTACTCAAAGAACCCACCAGCAGTGAGGGGGGTACCTCTCGCTGCTCCTTTCGGGGACAATGAACAAAGATGGCTGCACTGTGTCAAAGGAAGGGGTAGAAACTCGACTCAATGAGGCTCCCCAGCCTCCACTCAAGAATGACTTACCGGTCTGTGTCCCCTCCCATGCCTCCCTGGTCGGGGACGAATAACACCTTTCGTTCATGCATCGGAGGGAATCACCACAGACCAGTGAGTACTCAAGACCGTCACCCAGGGTAACTGTATAGAGTTGAGCTGACCATCTCGATACCGACCCCCCCAACGTCCAGACGCTTATCGCTAGAGCACCTCAAGATCCTGCGGCAAGAGGTGGAAATCCTGCAAGAAAAGGGTGCAATACAAGTTGTCCCGATTCTACAGGTAAACTAAGGTATTTATTCAGTGTACTTCGTTGTACCCAAAAAGGATCTCCCCATGCGCCCTGTGCTAGACTTGCGCCCATCGAACAAATTCGTCATGCCTCAAAAGTTTAGAATGACAACATTGCACGAGGTAATCCCTCTACTAACACAGGGGATTACGTGGCACAATTAGACATGAAAGATGCTTACTTTAATATTTCAATGCTGCCAGTGCACAAAGTACCTAAGGTTCATGATAGAAGACAAGCACCATCAGTTCAAGGTCCTTCCCTTCGGCATTGCCTCAGCCCCAAAGGTATTTACAAAGGTACAATGGTGTCAGGCCAGTGAACAATGGGACGATCTAGTGGTTGTCTCGGCAGCCCTAGTTCTATCTCTGCAGTGGTGGTCGAGGAAAAACCTCTTGCAGGGGGAAACATGCACCACCCCTGCAGTAGAAGCCATGTGCACCACAGACTCGTCTCTCATGGGGTGGTGCGGGCACACCTTCATCACACGGCGCACTGCTTTTGGTCCTCAGCAGTAGCATCCAACCGCATAAACCTGTTGAAATTGTTAGCAGTATTTAAAGCCCTGAAGGCTTTCCAGACACAACTACAGGGGAAGACAGTACTAGTCCTCATAGGCAGCACCATGGCCATGGCCATGTATTACCTGAACAAGCAGGGGGGGCACGCGCTCTCCAGGGCTATCCAAACTGTCCCAAAACATATGGAAGTGGTCTTTCAAACACAAGATGTTCTTCCTGTCTCAACACCTTCCAGGGGAACTCAATCTTCTGGCCGACGTGCTCAGCAGAGACTTCCCACTACCCAAAGAATCCAAATGGCGATTACACGAAGACATCGTCTCCAACAGTTTTGCTGAATGGTGCTTCCCAGAAGTAGACTAGTTCGCAACTCTGGAGAACACACAATGCCCAGATTACACCTCCAGGTACCCCCAGAATCGCTCCAAGGTGGAACGGTCTCTGGATAACATGGTCAGGGAAATGGTGAAATTTGCTTACGCTTCCTGTCCCTCCCTGACTCCCCTTCTCACAAAGATGGTGCACAAGATGCACCAGGAACCAGTCAATGATTCTGGTGGCCCCAATGTGGGCCGGCCAACCCTGGTTCTCCCATCTGATGGCGATGTCAATCTCTCCTACGATGAAGCTACCATGCCCTTACAACATGCGATAGGGGGGAAACACTCCATCCATGCCTGCAAACTCTCAATTTAGCGGCCTAGCTCTCAAAGTCAGAGTTCAGGCACCTACAACCTCCTCAAAGATGCATGGCCATACTTGCAGAAGCAAGTTACACCAGACATTGCTACTCCAATGAATGGAAATGCTTTGTTATCTGGTGTAATTCCAAGAGCATCAATCCCATAGACTGCTCTGACACATATTGTCTTATACCCGACTTGTCTACTTAACTCAGATCTGGTTATTAATTCCCTGAAGGTACATCTAGCTGCACTTTTAGCTTATACTACGTCCCAGAAGGTGTTGTGGTGGTAGATCCCAGTCATCAAGGCTTAAATGACTTCATCCCCCTTTTTTCAAACGCCGCTCCCGGATGGGACCTAAATGTGTTATTAACTAGACAAATGGAATCTCCCTTTGAACCTGTGCATAAGGCTAGCCTTAAAGCACTCATTTACAAGACCGCCTTCCTAGTGGCAGTCACTTCAATAAGAGTTGGTGGACTACAGGCCCTTTCAGTTACAAGATCCATTTGTCACAATTCACAAAGACAAGGTGGTTCTGGGAACTCATCCACGGTTTGCGCCTTAATTCATTTCAAAGACCCGTGTGAGCCAGTCAATAGAACTACCCACCTTCTTTCAGAACTCCACTAACCTGGCAGAAAGAAGCCTACATACACTTGATGTGCTCAGGGCAGTCATATATTTTCTGGAAAAGACAAGAGACCACAAAGGAAAACGAACCAGTTTTTCGTATCAGTGCAGACTGGTAGAGAAGAGGACCTTGTCTTTAAATCAGCCATCTCAAAGTGGATTGTAAAATGCATCACTCTGCTACATTCTTGCCAAGAGCGACCTGCCCTTCAAGCCTAGAACACTCTACTCCGAGCACCGGAGTTTCCATAGCTCCATAGCATTCTTTGCAAATGTTCCTCTCAAGTCCATTTGCAAAGCGGCAACCTGGAGTTCTTTACACACCTTTACAAAACACTAATGCCTAGATGCTCACTCTAGGTCTGATTCTCAGGTGAGACAAGCGGTACTAAGACATCTCTTTACTACTTTTCCTTCTCAAATCCATCACCAAATCTGGGTACTGGTTGCTAGTCTATGCACAGAATGTGATTCTTAGCAGATTCACAAGCATCAGAAGACATTCATTACTTAAGATAATAGCATTTCTTATGATTGTATCTGCTTAGATTCACATGCGCCCACCCTTTCTCCCTGCTCGGAGTAGAAGGAACATGGACATCTTAGTACTCTATTTGTACTCACACTATTCTTAAGGCTCTCTAATGGCAGAAAAAACACAACCAGAGGCACCTCGACACGTGAGGGTTTTGGGTACACTACACGTCACGTTGGGGATAGTGCTACAAGCAGGCCCATGTCGACGTCTCCTTTCGATCCTCGAAAGACGAGATTCAGTACTCTGCAATTACCACTAGATGTTGGACTATATGCACAGCATGTGAATCTAAGTAGATGCAATCATCAGAAATGCTTTTACGGTAAGTAATGCATGTCATACTTGCATGCACCAACACACATTTAAACAAAATACATTCTTACTTTTTTGAATCCGGTGGTCCACGGAACGCCACCTTCAGGTCCCTGCAGCAGCCAGGAACGCTTGTTCTGTAATTTGCAGACTATCTGGAGTCCTCCATGTCATGGGGTCGGGTGAGCCCACGACTTCAAAAAGAAAGTTTCTTTTTAAAGTCAACGCTTTAAAAATAAGATATTTTCTAAAAACAAAGCCCCTGATGAAGGGATAGACTGTCTCGAACCACGTTGGGCAACAAAAGATTTCAACTGAAGAAAAACTTGAGTGAATATTTTGAAATCATGGAGACTTGAATATTGTGAAATTGATTGGTAATAAATGTATATGTAACTACTTAAAAACAACCTTAGATTAGGATAAGCGTTCTCTAGAAAGTTGGGCTTGTTTACAGAGCCATAGATGGTGTGCAGTGGACGCGAGTTCGCCAAATAGGGAACCCTTCTTTGTTGAGATGTTGCAATCCATCCCTAATGCCCCAGCACAAAGTTAAGGAATCCAACAGGGATCATGTCAAGTGGAACAGAATAAGAATCTAATACATGAGTGTTAAACAGGCAGAAATTAAATGGACAGAGCCCAGAGCGAGACCAAAAAGACACAACCAGAGGCACCTTCTCATGTGTGCCCTGCATTATCTAGCCTTGTGGCACCCTGCATACTCACTCGCATCTCGCCTATGTGACGCTCACTGCCCAGCCTTGATGTGTCTTGCACCGTTACTTGACTCATATTAGTTCCAGGCGTTGCGTCCTTGTGTTTTGGCCAAACTGTGCTATTCTGAACTGAGTTGTTACCATATTGCCTTTTTGCCAAACTGTGCCATTCTGAACTTGGATGTTACCCTATCACCTTTTTGCAAAACTGTGCTTAGATGTTACTCTCTGCAAAACTGTGCTATTCTGAACTTAGCTGTTAGCCTGCTGCATCCTAGCCCTATCGTATGATCTTGAACCTAGGTGGCTCGAAAGACACTGCTGTACACATGACTCATGCTGATAGGAAAAGCCCCCACTAGCCCATCTCTGCTCCCACCATCTTTTGTCATTGTACTTACTGCTCCACTCTTATGCCTAGCATGTACCCCTAGCTATTACCGCACAGCATTTATCTGCAGAGTGCATTTTCAAATCTAGGTACTATCCCATTGTAACATAGTCCTTGCATTGCATAGCTGCGCACCCAGACCATGATCACCTGGTTCACTCACTCACCTTGTTCCCTTTCTGCATCATGCCGGACAATGTACACTGTACCGGCAACAGCTTCACAACCGTCAACAGCTTAGCCAAGCTAGGCTGCCCTAGGCACTACCCAATCATAGCACATTTAGTGCTCCTTGTCGCACGGGGCCCTCCACATTGAAATCTCCAGAACCCTTACGCTCTACCAACCCTGACCTCACCACCCGCAACAGACTAGGCACCAGGCTGCCCCTTACCAATAGCATCCACCTGACCAAACTCAACACCAAAACTAAGAAATCATCAAAGACCCCTAATGCACCTGACCCACTCCCCCTAAAAGGAGCCTTACTCAATGCCAGATTCCTGGCCGCCCACCCCACAGAAATTGCTGACACTATTCTAACCCATGATCTTGACTTCGTTGTCCTAATGGAAACTTGGCTACATGAGGCTTCAGGACCACACTTCTCGTTAGCCATTCCAGCCAACTACTCCATCCTCAGAGCCGACAGACCCAATCGTAAGGGAGGATGCGTAGCAATCATCTCCAAAACAACACTAGGTTGCAGACTAGTCTCACCCTATCTCTTAAATATTGCGAGATACTCACAATCAAGTTACAAACCTCCCCCACAAGTACGATTACACTACACCTTATATATAGACCTCCAGGCCCTTCGAGGAAGACATTACAGCGCTCATTACTGAAAATTCCAAGCCACTAGCACAAACTATTATCCTCGGTGACTTCAATCTGGGCTATAACGACCCCAAGGACGCACCAGCCGCATCCTTAGCAAACGCCCTAACTGAGCACAGATTCGCTCAACTTAGCATTTCTCCAACTCACCAGAAAGGCAGAATTCTCGACTGGGTAGCAACTCTTAACTGCAACACCACCTGTAAGGATCCCCAACCCCTTACATGGACCGACCACTACCTTATCCCACTCGAAATTCATACCAACCAGGCCTCGCCCAAGAAACGCCTCCTGGCACCAGCCTGCCCTTCCAGAAACAAGCGCAACATCACGGCCGAAGCCCTACTACCCCTGGTCCTACCCACCCTCAATGCTCTACCGGACAATGCTGACCTTAACCTACTAGTCGACACCTTCAACAACTCCATGGCAACCGCCATTGATACCATTGCCCCTTTGAAACTATGTAAAAGTAAACCAATAAACCACCCGAATTTGTGGTACACTCCCGAACTCAAACTACTTAGGAAAAAGAAAGCCAAACTAGAACTATTATGGAAAACTAACCCATCACCTGAAAACAAATCCAATCTTAAAAACATCTCCGCGCTATACAAAAGTGAGATAATTTGCACCAAAAAAGATGCCTATAACGTCAGGATTGACCAGGCAGGCTCCTCCACAAAAGAATTATTTAAAATTCTTAAGGAGCTAGAAAACCCCAATCCTCCTCCAGACAACTGCTCAAAAGATAAACCCTGGTGCAGCAGCATCCAGAATGCCCTCAACAATAAAATCACAGGATTCCAGACCAAAATCGAGAACAAACGCCAACAACTCCCCAACAACAAAACGGCCAACCCTAGCCTAAGCCCACCAACACCTAACAAAACCAATATAGGCTTCACTTTTAAGAAAATGACCATCCTAGAAGTCCAAAAAATCATCACTTCCCTAAAACCCTCTAATTGTAAAGGAGACAGCTGCCCTGCCCAAATAATAAGACGCTGCCAGAGACCTCTCCCCCTTTATCACCAAGCTAATTAACCTCTCATTTGCTAACAACTGGTCGGCTCTCCTAACCTGTCTAAACTCAGTCCCAGCTATAAGAACATTATCATAGACAGTAACACCATCCCTATTGCTAAAAGTGTGAAAAACTTAGGCTTCCACCTTGATGCCAACTCCAACATCTCCAAACAAATCAACTCAACCGCCTCGGCCACTGCCTATACGGGTAAGCTAATCAGGGCAAGTAAACCCTTCCTATCCCCCGACAGCTGCCTCACTCTGGCCAGAGCACTCATTCAATCCAAACTAGACTATTGCACCAGCCTGTACCTAGGAGCCAACCAATCTGTAACTAATAAGCTCCAGGTTCTCCAGAACAATGCTCTACGCGCAGCACTCAACATCCCAAAGCACGAGCCCATCTCTACTACCAGGAAAGCGTACAAATGGCTCTCCATACAGCAAAAAATTGACCTCAAAACTATCTGCCTCACCTATAAGGCCTTAAACAACCTAGCCCCACCGTAACTCTCCAACAAATTCACTCTAAAATCCACATCCAGAACCACTAGATCATCCAACTCCTTATGCCTGCTAGTGCCCAGATATGCCTTAAAAAGAGCAGGAGGCGAGAGTTTCACTGTACTACGCTCCCAACTTTGGAACACCATACCACTCAAAATTAAAACCACCGAGTCCTTCCCGATCTTCAGGAAACTTATTGGCTGGGTATTGAACACAGAGTAGCATCCACCATCATCCCGAAACAGCCGCAACCTTACCTGCACTATATAATATGCAAATTGTTGTACTATGTAAATCCTTTGTAATTGATGTACCTGTAAATGTAAATGTGTATCTTTTGCCTGTAACCGTGTCCTTAAGCGCCCTTCTACCCACGGGTCCGGAGCGCTCTACAAATAAACTAAACAAACCATCAAACAATTTTATGTAATTTTATAAAAAATGTAATTTTATTATATCACAAAAAAGATAACATTCATATTCAGATGGATAAGCCTATACCGAATATTGGCTCAATGTGTTGCACAAAGTACATCATAATAGAAATGCTACACCATTAAAGAGGACCAAATAGAGGGTCCACAACGCATGCCAACGTGCTAGGCACCGAAGGCCCAAGGTGAGTGAAGGGAATCACTCAAGGAGGGAAAACAAAGTTAAGTCGTTGAGACGGCCAGCAGTACTTTATTCAACTACCCTGGCCGCCTGATCCTGATTCTCATGAGAATTTCTTTCCACCATGACGCCGCCAGAGCTCTTTGAACCATGGACATACTGCTATACAAATGTTGTATATCATGGACACACTAACCCTTTTCCCACGGAAAATGTTGTACGGGGCAATTTGAAAACTGCTGTGGTTCTTTTCAGCCCCATTAGGAAACTGTATTTCATAAATGATCATGTATTCATTATACATTGGCGGAACCTGTGAGCTCTAATCTGTGACCTCAAAAAAAAAATAACCACCACTGTGTACTTCTCCCAGTGCTGGCCTGCGATCGCAGACTCTGCACTAAGTCACCAGCCACAGCGGCCTTTGCCACACAAAATGCTAACTTAAGTTTTCCGCAAAAGCAAGCTTTTAAGGCCTATTTGCAGTGTTTCGTTCTACTACTAAGTTTGATTATAAGTGCCCCTGTATGTATGGATTTGTTTTCATCAAGGATTTTATTTCAGATATCAGAAAGAGCCCCCTCCCCTTTTACAGTGCTACTCTTGCAGCTGTGTTCCTTTATACCACTTTGAACTTGCATCACTATTACATTATTCCCCCCTTTTCTTATTTTATTAATTACATCTTTTTGGGTCTCGTTCCTTTTTAGCTACTTCATCTTTATGTATCCAAATGTTTCCAATCATGTCTCCCTCTGTCTCCTCCCAACCATTAAAATCTTTCCCCCACCCATACACACCCTGTCCCATCCTTTAGACATTGATTCCAGTACTTTATATACTTTTCAACATCGGCAGGCTGTGTGAACACCCATCCATCAGGATCCTCCTCTTAATCTTTCCCCATTATTTTGTTTCTACTCTTCATTTCAAAACCTTAACTTCAACTGTCCTTTTTGCTTGTTAAAATATACTTTTAAAATGTTCTTAAAGAGGCAGAAGGTGATGAGAATGAGAACCAACAATGGGACAGTCACTGGAAATAATCCGGAAAGCCAAGTGGGTACCCATGTGAAGATGCTGTCCAGCCAGTCTTTTGCTTGCACCCAATTGACCTTGCTTGTCATCTTTCTCTGGAGTGTATCTCTTGTATAGCTGCATTTAGAGTTCCATTTGAGGGCTCACCATTGGGTATGGTGTACAGCAACTCGTCCCAAACTTGGTGCAGACACCTCTTTCAATGGCTGTTAGGAGGTCCAAGACAAAACTATTTTGAAGGGCCACCAATCGCAAAGCCCTCAACTCCTTCTTAATTGCGTTCAAACATTTTGCTGTTGAATTGGCCAGCTGCAATAACACAGAGTCGGCTGCCACCATTTCGAATTTGCTGCAGGTTGTACTCCTGGAAGAAACAATGAAGTAAAAAGGTAGCAGCCGTGGAGAATAGGCGATACTCTGGGATAGCAGCCATCTTCTCATCTTGCTGCGCCATTTTTCCCTGCAGTGCAATCTTCATGGCAGTACTATTTTGGGGCACCAAAAGTGCAGGGCTGTGCAATGTGACGAGAGCACACTGCATTCCAGTCAGGCCGAAGCTGGGCATATGCTTTGGATCCTCAGGCCCACCAGAAATCCATCAACGCTGCCGTTCCCTGCGTCAGTGCTGCATTCTTCACCATCTTGGCACAGCCTGAAATAGTCCCCAAAAAATTGACCCACTTGACCTGAAACACAAAGGGAATAGTGTAAAGCTCCTTATGTCAACTGCTTGATGTTTTTTCATGTAGCCATGTTAAGGCATGAACGTATTTTCCCCAAATTGCTGGGCTGCTGTAATTTGCCCTGGCTGCCACATTTTGCTCAAAGGCCACCAGTCCTTCAGCTTGACACTGCATTATTCTCCCTCCCATTTGTCCCCATACCATACCGCTCCTATTCTCATCAATGGCCTTGTGTGACACCAGGGGACACTTTGCCCTTCTTTAGTTGTGCATTGCAATCTTGTATGGTCTCTTATTTGTAATTCCCCTTGTTTAGGACCCTCAGTGACATACTCCACCACCTTATGCTGCGTTTCCTCATTTTGAAGCAGTTGTGTTTTTTATGAACAGCTACTTTTTTCCCCAGAATACACTTCTAGTTCTATGGAGAGACGGGTGCATTAGGCATTCCGCCTCCTTATAGGACACAGCTTGGAACAGAACAAGCTTTGACACTCCAACTACGTGTGGAATGAGATCAGATGTAGCATGTGCCATTTACTCTCGTCCCACACGCATCATCTCATACCAAATGTTTCCTGTTAATGAATTATGTTGTGTAATTCTAAGTGAATCAAATCATGTTATTTGTCAAGGAGAGTTAAAATTCTCGTTAATACCGGGAATGAATAGTTATCAGGTTCATTAGTATCGAAGGAATGTGGACTCATGTTGTCCAACGGGCATTGCATCGCTTCAGAGCTCAATTGGTGTATCTCTACAGGTGTTTTATTTTGTGTCAACAGGATGGGTCGGTGTTTCTCTAAGGATGTTATAACGCATTCGATTTTCAGATTAAGTTGGAGAGCTGGCAACAGGATGGAAATTACTCTGGTCATTCAGCCGATCAAGGGCCCCTGCATGTCGATGAATAGTACCATGAGTGAAGTTGTGCAAACAAACTTCTTCAATATGTGGGTGTAGCTGTGCAACAGGAGTGGAAGGTCTGAGTGACAATCTAATACGCTTACCCCACTCAGCCTTAACAGCAGGTGCCAGTAGTGAAATATCTGAGTTGTGATTATGAAATTGCTCAGATGAAATTTGTGAAATGGGGGGGGGGGGGTGTTTGTTGCGCTACAGCTTGAATATTCATGCTCGTTGTTCGAACCCAGCAACCTGAGAAGATCGATGCATCAGAGAGCAGGTTCTGACATGAATCAGTGGCTAAAAAAGTCGACGCCCCTACAATAGTAGGTGTGTCCGAAATAGGCAATTGAGGTGATTGAATTGTTGTACCTGTTGTCTTGCAATGCTCCGGTGCTAATGGTAATAGTGGCGTTATTTGATTAAGATGAATGGCAGCATG
Organism: Ambystoma mexicanum; assembly: GCF_040938575.1. NCBI lineage: Eukaryota > Metazoa > Chordata > Amphibia > Caudata > Ambystomatidae > Ambystoma > Ambystoma mexicanum. Next base: position 739,483,749 of record NC_090926.1, read on the forward strand.
CAGCAATGTCGTGGTTGGCATCTCCATTTGAGTGACCTCAATGGCATCTCTAATTCATTTCCCGCTGCGAAGACCCCTCACCATTGTTGAATCTTAATTGCGCATTAGAATTCTCAGTACTTATACAGAATACACAAGCGCTAACACCATGAGAGATAACCGTTAGCTGTAATAATAAGCACACACAAGACTACAATCCCTCCTATGTGCATAGTTGTCGAATACAGCTACAATCACCCAAAATTTAATAGATGTACTTGGTCATCGATATGAACATTACAATGAGCAAGTCACTTATCACAACCGTATCCAGTGCGTAGAGGCACCGTTATTCGCCGATTTCATCACAGTGCATCAAAGAGAAATGAGTGCACAGCAGTTGGTTAAGCAACGAACAAGACAATGACTACTGATCTAACGGTGTAACAAATATACAAGTGCTAGACGAGTCCCACCAGAACCCTTCAGTAAAAAAGGGAAGGAAATAGCCGATTATATGTTACCTCTACGCTTACATCAATTGGGGTATGGCACGGCACTAATAGAAGGATGTGTCTCATCAGTGCAGCAACGTGATTGAAGAACAATGTCACTACGATGTAGCAACCACTGAAGCTACAATAAAGGACATAGAGTACCAGGTACTATTGAAGAAAAAATAAACTCATGGAGTGATCTAGCCACCGAGCCAAACTGGCTCAACAGGCACTTGCAGGATGCACTACCGGGGGCGGGGAGGGGGGGCACGCGCTCGTACCTTTATATAGCGAAAGTGCTTAGTTGGGGCGTGGCTTCCCATTAATGGATCTATAATTAAAAGATAGATACCGTGTATCATTAATGTGGTTTGCACTTAGCTATATTGAACATTGCCTGTAAGGCTGAAGTCCAGTGCCGGAAAGCACTGTGATAGAAAAAGATCCTGACGCGTGTCCACAAGGAACAAGAAGGCAGTTGCAAATGCTGGACTCCCGACTCTCCAGGCAATTTGAGGAGGCACTTCCGGGGGCTTGCCTGAATGAATTATGCTACACTTCAGTGCCATGGTGGAAGCCCTCACCATTCATGTGTCATCTGAGATCAGGCAGAGGAGCATGGCTTCTCCAGGCCTATCACTGGAGTATGCTGGTCAGCTGCAAGGGTTGTCCTTGGGTCGTCCGCATCGTGCTCGTCTTTGTGGAAGTCTTGGCTCCAACAGTGTTCTCAAGAACAGCTGCAGGAGTCCTCCTTTTATTCAAGATTCAGGCTGGCCGTAAGCCTAAGCCCAAGCCCGCCAATTGTAAGGATCTTCACCATTCAAACAGCAGAGGCTGTCCAATCCTGAACAAGCACTGGTAACCCCATCTGCTCAGCAACACTTTGGGGCGCCAGAGCATGTGAACAAGTCCCAGCCCCTTCCTCTGGTTGAGACATACAAAGCGCCCTTGCCCCTGAAAGCCACAGCTTTCCCTGAGAAGGGGATTTCCATATGCGTTACCTGATTTAAGAAGGCAGCACAGCTATTTTAGGTTGCTTGTCCGCTTTAGTAGCTATTTAAGGCAAGAAAAATATCATAAACTGTAAAAATCAGAGCTGCCACCAACTTGCCATAGGCACCTCATCAAAGTAACCAGAAAGCCATTATGTAAAACGTTGTAAAGTATCCTAACTGCACTTCATTGTAAGGTGATGTGTGCAATTGTAAAAATACAAGATTTCAGAGATGTGATCTCTCAGTACTGAATGTCTTGGGGGACTAGTCACTTATGCACACAAGAATGGGTTAAACAGGAAATTAAATCGGAAGGCTTTTCTGACCTCAGTAGAGGGTTCAAAAACAAGCAAAAGGAATGGCATTCTATGGTGCTTCATAGAAATCTATGGTTTGAAAGGTACAAAAAGAAAATCTTTTCTAATTGGGTATTGGGTCTGGAATCCCCCCGCCCCTTCATTCTCTGCAGACACTGGACACATTGGGGCACGGGTCCCCCAGGGGACTAAGGCAACACCCTGCTCCGTGTCTACTGCACACGCCCCGAGAACAGCAAAGACGTACCGGCTGAGTCGTGCGCTTATCCGGCATAGCAAGATAGTATGCATTTTTCTGTTGTCGGTTCCTAATTCCTGAAGAAAAAAAGGTATTGCATGAAAGTGCAGACAGTGACTTGCACATCTGATAAAAGCTTTGTGCTCTCCACCCATGCACTCATGCTCAGATCCACACCCAGGTACATACAATGTGCCCCCATATCTACATGCCCTGAGGCTGCCTCCAACATATCAAGCCACCACCTTGGTGTCATGTAGATATGGCCAGGTTACACATGCGACGGATGCAATTGCATGTGAAGTCTGCTTGGTGTCAGACTCAACCCCAGACATTAAAAATCACAATACCACCACCTGCATAAAAATTTATGGCGGGGGAAGTAAGAGGGAAATCTCACAAAGTGAGTCGCCTTCACACCACCTCAACCTGTATGTCAGCTAGCAACGGATGTCTTTTGCAGGATGGGGGAGGAGGGGCAGGCTCGGTTGAATGCATGGGGAATGCATGATCTTCGGGGAGACTACCATCAACACCATATAGATGTTGTTAACTTGAGACTTGCACTCTTGAAGTGAGCAGACGCAATTAATTCAGTATACAGACTCGCGCAGTGGGTTTTTCTATATGCGAACAACCATATTTGCTCTAATCACTGGACTTTTGTAGGTTTGACCCTCAACCTTCATTCCAAAATTCTGCGCTCTAGAATATTATAGTCCGAGTCTGTGTGCACGAACATTGAAACTGCTAAACACAACAGAGGTTCCCACCAGGAATTATTTTACAGCTTCAATTACTTTTGGACATTTGCTCTATTTCATTAATGATGTACTAGCAATAACCTTATCAAAACACAACCTGTAATTTTGATAAAGATCAAATTATTCAAGGAATAAATAAACCACAGACATACAACGCATGAAAATACAAATAAAAAGTAATGTGGACACTGCAAATGAAAAATGAAACTACAGACAAGTCAGTCCAGGGTCATATTATAAATGAAACAGGGCTCCTACTACTCATCTAAATGGATCGAAATCACTGAGCTAGTAATTGCAAGCGACCAAAATCACAATGTCTATGCTGGATAATGCACTGCCATTCGTTACTGTGTCCATCTTAGATATCCTATGGACCAGGGCGCATTCCCAACCTTTTGGTGGACCCCTTCATGAGGACAGAACATATAAATGACTATGATAAAAAATAATGAAAACCTAAAAAATACAAGTTATGATACATACTCAAAAGAACATGGGGTTACAAATTATCCCAGTGCCTACATTGGGAGACTAACCACCACCTAACATAAACCAAACGGTGTAGGTCACAAATATACATCTGTGATGTAGCCAACAAACCAGGAAGCTGGAAAAGACTGTGTGCAGAAAAGTCCCTGGTGATGAATGAACCCTGAAGGGAAAACAAATAGAAGCCCTAAAGATAAGATACCACAAATGGAGGCCCATGTTTTAAAAAAAAATAGGGTCTTACGGTAAGGCATAAAGTGACTGCAAGCAAGTTACTACAAAAGGTGGAATATTCAAATGAAACCTATGGGAAGAGATGCAGAGGGGGGACATTAGACCAGTGCATTCAGTGTGTGAGCCAAAATCATGCATTAAACGATATAGTGGTACCTTAACCTAAAGTATGCAGTACCTGGGCAGTGCAGCACACAGTTGCAGCAATGAAGCAAACCGTGTTAGAAATGTATCTCTTTGGTGGACACACATGCTGGAAAATATAGGGCAAACACAAATGCTGGAAAACCATGCATCTACAACAATGAAAGGCAGGCTGTTGCATACACAACACTGCCTTCTGGGGTATAGCCTAATGGTGTGTAATAGTGATTAGGAAAACTCACATTCACCCATTTCAAAATAGTGCTATAACAATGAGGATGCCATCCAATGTACAAATGCTTCTCCAGCAGTTAGCCATATGCTTGGAGTGGCAAAACTAACAAATGTACAGACCGGGCAGATCACCAACCATGTCATGTGTCTCACGGAGCACTGTAGTGTCCCATACCCGCAGCAAATGATTGAAGCGTTCAGGAATGAACGGAACGATTGCACGTCTAATGTGACGCTTTTACTGAACTGAGCAAATGATCGGGCCCATGATCTGCATACCAAGACTGGGGAAATAGCTGCCGCAGTGCACCATCTTGGGAGGCGGAATGCTATGGACAATGGCTAGCTAGGTGACTGTACCACAAGCACCATGCAGCCCATGAGATTACGCTATCATAGTAATGAATCGCAGTGTACTCCACAATAAAGGAGTCAAGAGCACGTCAAAGTGAGACAAGTGGCGGCATGGATAACAATGTTCAGTGCCCTGTGCCATGTACATAATAGTAGACTGGCGCTAGGCACTGGTGCGGAAGCACTATCAAATAACCTGATGTACAATGTTAAGGCTTTCATACCTAGAGGTGTGGGAGTACAGAAAGAATATTGATAAGAGGGAACAATGCATCGTTCAGCACCAATTCATGAGTGCCCAAGTGGAAAATTCACTAGGCCTTTTTCATGAGCAGAGACCTTTGCACATTAGGTACATTCTTTCACTACATCCCTTATCCACCAGTCATTCAGTGTGTGGTGGAGCTCCAAAAAGTGAGACTAGGTGGGCTATAATGGTTTTACAGCTTATCCTTGGCTTGTGCTCAGATATGCTTACAAGTGCATCTCGCATAGCGTGACCCACATATCTGTAGACATGGACACTCAATACAATAAACCACTTTGGTAGTTTTACAGCTAGTCAAACATTTTAGATGCCAGTCTTTTTGTAAGCCTGCACACTGAGCAGCTGCCACACAGGTAGTGGCCATGTTGTGGGTGTAGGTCAAAAGACGTGCTTGCAGAACGGGTTTCCTCAAATTTAGAATGCACCAAACAATCTTTTAGGTTCATCGAGCCTTTAAGTGTGAATGGGGGAGGGGGCAGGGAGGGGTGACGGGTTCTTGCGGAATGCTAAGCTGCACAAGTGGCCAAAACCTTCATTATGTTATGGCAAATGTGCTGCTGCTGTGGGTGAGCACACATACTAGTTTGTTTGAGATAGATTTTGAAACACAAAGTGCACCTCATTCACCGGAACCCCATCATGTTTTTTTTATTATTATTTTTACCCCTCTTCTCTTCTGCACCAACCTGACTCACAGACCCACACACATACCATCACTTTGCTCATCATCACCCTCCGTCACACTCGCGTTCTGCAATTTCCTTGACATCGCCTCTAGAATTTTGTTTTACAGCATTTTGCAAAATGCCCTAGTTTCACCACAGTGTGTTTTGAGGCCGAGACATGTTGCATTGTTCGCAGAATGAAAGGTGCTTCCACACTGGACACCTCTTTACATGACTCATTTCCCTTGTGGCCCTCTGGACCACTGTCGGATGCCTTCATTTTGGGACCCTCCCTCTTCATGGTGGGTACCTTCCTGAGAGTACCCTTGTTTTGGTCCTACTTGCCAGTAACCACAGCATGCAGCTTCTCTCCCTCCTGGTGCTGTTTTTGTTTTTCCCCAGTTCCTTAACACAAGCAGATGTTCCATGTTCTTTGCCTAATCTAGAACCTCAGCTGAGGTGGGGCACTTTGGGCCAAATCGCCTCAGTTTGTGCCTTAACTTTCAACATGAATTAGTTTTTATTTTTTTATTTTTATTGTTGTATTATTAGTTTGCATAAAACCTTATACAACATATACCACAAGTGAAAAAAAACACATTTATACCTTTCATACAACCAATACAGAAGCATATAAGAATTCCCTAAAATAAAAGATGGTTATCATACCATACCATACAAAACGAAGAAACAAAGCAAGAAATTTCATCTAAAACATCAAGGACATCAGCATATACAAAAATTCTAAAAAGATTCCTTCCCAGCCCTAAAATCAGATTACATAGTAGTTATATGCCTTGTTAATATCATTACCCGTTTGTATCCTATATTTACCTACACAATTAATTCTTTATTTTTGGCTTCCAATTCCTCCGTTATATTTTGGAGCAATGAGTTCAAAGCAAGAATTAGAGAAATATTAACACCCCACATACAGCGACTCCAGAACAAATTTTTCGACATTTCTAAATCCTCATCAAATCTATCAGTGAGGAATAGAGCTTGTTTCGACCCAAAATGGACACATGTTAAGACGAGGTGCTTGAGAGTTTCTAACATGTCAGTTTCTCCACAAAAACGACATGTAAGACTAGGTGAAATATAATTAAGCACCTTTTCTTTATTTATCCAATAATGAATTCTTTCTAGGGTCGGCATCTGATTGAGTCTAAAACGCATAAATGTGGTTCTCGCGCTGTAGCAGGGGAATCTAAGTAAATAAACGGGGATACATTCCCTTGCATGTACAAATTTAGCACATTCTTTAAGTTGCATAGGACTCTATTTTATTGACTGTATCCACCCAATCCACCTTGAATAACAATTTCTTAACTAGGCCGGGTCGTTGCACCAAGTCGTCTAAACTAGAGCCTAAAGTATATAGCAAAGAATACATTCTGTCGCTAAATCCCTTAATTGATTGAACTGACCCAGATTTGATCACCCTATTCAACAGCTCATACAGGGTATTTGTAAGAGGATCATTCATTTTTCTAAAAAAGGAAAGCTGTCTCCACAAATATCTGGCTTTAAGTGAGACAAGACATAATTCATGCCGGATAATGGCATTAGGGATTGCCATGGAAAGGCCCATTACTTCCTTCCATAATTTTCCCTGGACCACATTTAAATAGGAACTCATATCCTTGGTGCAGATATCCAGACCATATAAGAGAACCGGCTCACATTTAGCTAGATAGAAGCGTCTAATGGGTAGGAGCAAAAATTTGCATACTCGAACCCTCAAAAATTTCATTTGAGTCTTTAATTTAGATGCTTTTTCTGCGAGACTCGATTTCCACCTCTTTAGGCTAGAGTTGTTAGAAAAATTATAGCCTAAATATGTTATGGCCTGCACTTGTTCCACCGGATTGTCCCCCATCTTCCAGACATAAGATTTAACAACTCTCTTCTTAGAGATTACAATCGTTCGAGATTTAGATGCATTGGGGGAAAGATTATTCATCATAGCATATTGATAGAAAATATCCATCCTTCTGCGAAGACCCCGTGGGGTCCGATCGAAAAGAATGAAATCATCAGCAAAGGCCATCCACTCAATAACCAAACTTCCCATCCTAACGGGAGCGATGGAAGGACCCCGCCACATATCCTCCACATCGCTGACGTACAGGTTGAAGAGCGTGGGTGCAAGTGAACAGCCCTGCTTAACCCCCACCTCAGTCTCAATGGGATCAGAAAGGGAGCCTTCGTAAGATAAGCGCACCCTGACGGAGGTATTTCTATGTAATAGAGCCAAGAGTTGAACAGTCTTACGTGGAAAATTCATTGATAACATTTTGGTCCACAGTCTATCTCTAATGACCCCGTCAAAAGCGTTAGAGAGATCCAAGGAAGCCATATAGACTTCGCCCATTTTAGTTTGATGGACTGTATCTCTTAAGTGAGCCAAAATATTTCCGTTCAGGTCTGTTCCCAAACCTTCTCTAAAGCCAACCTGGAATTTACTGAAGCAGGCATTCCTTCTAGTAAATTTATTGATGTCCCTTAAAAGTAGAATGCCAAAGACCTTACTAGCTGCATCTAAAAGGGCTATAGGTCTATAATTCTGGGGATTAAGAACGTCCACTTTTTTAAATATAGGGACAATAATACTCTGGGCCCAGGTTTTAGGAATAGTATGGTATTTGAAGATATCATCAAATATTGGTTTGTGCAAATCAGCCCATATTCCAGGGGATGTCTTTATGACGAAGGGCGGAATGCCATCCGGGCCTGGTGCTCTAGAAGGTTTAAGTTTGTTAATGGCCCATTTGATGTCCTCTAAATCCCACCCACAGTCTTCCACCACGGGAGGACCTAAATCCAGGTCCTGTTCTCTTGTAAGGTCAACAGGTAAAGCAAACTTCTGCTTATAGAAAGCACTCCACACTTCTGCTTGGATCAGGCAATCAAGTTTGTCTTTTGCAGGCTTGAGCATAGAGTTAATAGTTGCCCAAAATTTAACGTCTCTGCCCTTACAAAGATTATGCATCATCAATTGATGTGCTTCATGATATTGATCCATTCTCAGTGATTTGATCAGATTTTTGTTTCAATATAATTTTTTTCTTTCTGAGCTGAAATTCGATGAAGGGAATGGGCATTTTCTTCAAGGCTTTGATTTCACTATATTACGCTTGGAGGTTTGGATTCTGGGGTCACCCACCCTCATCCTAGGTTTTATGACCTCCCTATCGCTGGTGCTACTAATTTTATAGACACATGACAATATAGTATTATAGTAGAATCCTCCCAAATCTATATCTTCACCTCTAGTAAGATGAGGCGACCTACTGGATAGGTTACCCAAAACCAGGTTATTGAATTTCGTAATTATTTTCTTATTCCATACAACCCTTCTCCCATTATTTCCAGCCTTTAGACCACACAGCGTGGGATTAATATAATTACCCACATTTGGAATGGAAAGAGAAAAACATAAGGGAATATGATCACCCAATTCCACCTCCATAAGTGTCAATTTTCCACAGGCTTGCTTCCAGCTATTTGAAACATAGAAAAAGTTGATTCTAGACTTATTGCTTCCTCTTTTCCAAGTAAATTTCGGTAAATTCCAATCCCAAGCGTGATCCAAAAGACCCAGGTCCCAATGGTCGAGATAATTATCCCACCGTATGCCTCTTTTAATATGTGGTGGGAGCAATCTAGGAATCACCCCACTTTCATTTAATGTGGAACCCTCAGCGCAGGCCGAGTTGAAGTCCCCTCCCAAGATAATACGATTGCCAAACCCTTTCTCGAACCATCCTCCCAGAATCATATTGAGAGTATCTTCCACTTCATCAATCGCCACTTTTAACGGGTTCCAATAGAGATTCAGCATGAGAATCGGTTCAATCCTATTCTCCGAAGTGAAAATGATGCCCAAAAGCCAATCACTCCTAAAGATCACCTCCCCGTGAAACCCCAGATTACGATCAATGGCTATAATCAGACCACCACTAGGTCTGCCCAAAGGTCCGTGCGATGCTAAAGAAGAAAAAGTATAGAAACCTTCTATATGTATATCAGACAGCATCATGTTTTCCTGAAAAAAATATATACGGGGGTGCACATAATTATCCCTTTTCTTCAAAAACGTGTCGAGGTGTGCTCTCCCGCATGAATTCCAGGAAATCACATCTATATTAGAGCTGTTAGGAACGCCCGCTATCTTGTCTGAATATCTCCAAGGTTTTAAGTGCTGGCTGTAACCATGACCAATCGTGGCCACTATTTAAAAGGCTAGAAATTAATGCCAACCCTGGACCAAAGTTTTCTAATTTATTATTACCTGATTGTGGGGTTTGTTGAGTTTGGTTGTTATCTGTTTCCTTATATTGAAGAAACTTATCAACTTCTTTGTCATCTACTAAAGTAGTTAGTTCATAACCCAAAGAGTTGAGATTCTTTTCTTGAGCACGTACCATATCTGCTACCATTGCTGAATAAAAACAACTTACCATACGATGGTTATTATGATTAGGTAGAAAGATAGAGTCTATATCATCTGTTGTTATTGCTCGTAATAAGGGAATCTTTTTAAACAGACTTAGAAGGTAAGTTCTATTTAAATAAACCTGCGAGTCTGTATTATTATTGATCCAACCCAGTATCTTCCCTGTACAGATCTTTATAGGGTGCTCGGCTGGAATAGATTGCTTCTTTATATGGTCAGTACTAGCTTTAAACACAGCCGTTTCTTGAGGTTCTTGGGTTTTGGAAAGATATGTATCTTGGGGGGTATCTCCCGTATTATTACTAGTAAATTCAGTCCCCTTCTCAGCTAACACCATCAGCCCCTGTAAGGGGGAAGTACTGGGACATGCTACTACTGGAATTTCTTGGCAAATAATAGGGTGCCCAATTTGTTGTGTGCCTACGGATGTTCTAGCGTGTTTAGTACTAATTATTTTACCGAAAGCTGTCATCTTTGTTTGTTTAGTTTGTATGCGCTCAAGGCCAACTTTTAGTATATTATTCTCCTCTGTATTTAGGTCAGTATAAGTTTCCCCCCTGGGCAGGGAGTCTTTAATACTAGGCTCCCCCCGAACCTGACCATCTTCTTTATTAGAAGCCTTGTGGCTCCCCCTATCATCAGGCTCTTCCTGAGACGGGATATTTCTGATACCTTTGAGATTCGCATTTCTGCCTTTAATTTTTATGTTAGGCATGTTTTTGCTTTTTTTGGGCATCCTAGGCTGCTTTTTTGTGTTTTTTCGTCTACCGACAGGGGATTGGGGCGTCTCATTTATATCGTAGTCCGAGCTATTTACTGGAGCTGTTACATCATTATTCATGTTAGAAACTATTTCTAATACCTGGACTGCTAATTTTTCCTCTCTGTATTTTTTCTTTTGTTTACATTTTTGTCCTTTTTTTGAAGAATTATGTTGGGATATTATTGAGCCCTCACTACTAATGTTTAGACATTCCCCCTCTTGTATCGTTTCTCTCACCTGCATCTGAGCGCTGGACTTTTCACTGTCCTGTTCCTGAGTGGGCCCTTCTGTTGCCATAATTATGGCATCCAGAAGGACCGAAGGACTATCTGGACAGCACAGTTCCTTCCCATAGTTTTCATTATTGATTTTATTATCTCCTATTCCCTGGGAGACTCGATCCTCTACCACTATATTTGACGAGGTGGGGCGATCTCCTGTAAGCATAACTTCCAAAAGAGTAGTAATCTTAGCATCCATGGTCATTAACCTGGTATCTTGTTCCTCTCTCTATTTTTCAAATAGACTCTTTTCTTTAGTAGTCTGTTCATTAAGGTTCTTAGCCTCCACTATACCCTCTAAGAAAGCTAGACGAGTCACCAATTGGTTAAAAGCCGCTTGTTGCCCTACCATAGAGCACCCAATAGTCTCTTGGGATTCACCTAGGGTTTTCAAGGCCAAATTCAAACTAATGTGTAGGTTGGATAGAAGTGATATCAGGTAATCTCCTCTCTCCTCCCTTCTCAAACCAGGAGATTCCTGTTTATCTTCGGCTACCCCAAGATTTTCCAATATGGTTTGCTGAGGGTCGGTAGCTTTATCTACAGTTATGGGTAAGTAATCCCTTTCCTTATCAGTTTGGGTATGACTGGTCTTCGTGTATATAGGTAGTATAAGTGTCTTTGTGATCGGTCTAATAGGGGAAAGGTGTCTACCCTCTTGTTGTTTCCACATTGTAGGAGTTTTTCTATTTTGTGAGAGTGTATCAAATGGCGCACCCTCTGATAAGCTCCTCACCCCCTTGTCTTTGGACAAAAATCTACCTACTGGTATCTCTAAATCAACAATTTCTTTCAGCAGATGACCTGTAGCATCTGCCGTAGTAAAGAAGGAATCATCCAAATCACTCTCTCCAATGGGCTGGTTAAGATTATACTTAGAACAGATAGGGGTCTCTTTAGATTGGTCCCTCCCACCATCCTGCTTAGAGCTCCCCGACTGAGGAGAGTCGAGGGCACATTGCACCTTATCCTTATTATCCTTCCCAAAGATAAATGTTGCCGGCGAAATATGCGTGAATTGCAGAGTTCCACACGGTTGTTTCCCCTCCCATATCAAAGACTCCAAGCATTGATTATCTCCTGCCTGTAATTTCCCAGTAATAATCCTCTTCTGAAGAGGAGTGGACGCATGATACCGGACTACCCTTTTAGTACCAATTCGACTTTGTTGAAGACATTCCTCATCTGTAAGTTCCTGTCTAGAGTCTGGTATGTCCCTATTAGCCCCCGTATCCTCTATATCTGGTATGTCCGCATTTACCTCAGTCACCGTTACAACATTCAAAATTGCAGGATCTATGGTAGGATGTCCCTTCGGGCTCCCTTCAGCTCTAGTATTAGAATTTTCATTTATATTCTCAACCAATAACATCGAGGCAGCCATATTTTCGATGTGGTCAATACTAATGAGCGCCTCACAATGAGTCAGTGAGCCTGATTGGTCCTCTACTATCTTAGTAACTTGACTCACAGCAGTTTCAAACCCGCTTCTAAGTGCGGGCATATTATAAAAAAGAAAAAAAACCAGAAAAGAAATATATTAGAAAATATTAGAATAGAGAAAAGAACACCCTGAGGGGAGAACAACTCGCAACCTCTAAGGTGCGGAAACACCCAAGAAATTGTTGTTTTTTTTTTTTTTTTTATTTTTTTTTTTTTTTTTAAATGGCTGGGAACAGGACTAATATAAAAACCAAGACATTCTATACTATAGTTGTGTCAAAAGGAATGAGTTTGAATTAAACCCGGAGGGGAGAACAGCTCGCAACCTCTGAATAATTCTGATTACGTCAGCTTAAAAACATAATTATTTAGAATATCCACAATTAGGAAATGAGTTTGAAGAAAACACTCTGTTGCAGGGTTGGGAACGCCCGGCGGCTAGTGGAGCTGCCAGAGTCCGACTCTCCACCCCGTACCCTGGTAGCTTAAGATGGACGTAGGCCACAGTGTTAGTAGCAGTAGGCCAGATACTCACAGCGGCTCCAGCCCTTACTGCCTCCAGGGCTTAACGCCGCAAGGGTGGTTGTGCCGGCAATATGAGGAGTGAGATAATCACGTGATCCGTCACGTGATGGGAGTAGGCCTCGCCCCCTCCAGGAAGAGGCCAGGCAGCAAGAGCAGCGCTCGCAGTGCTGCGTTCAGGAGTAAATGGCAGTCAAAGGAGCATACGTGCAGAGAACCAAGCACTCCTTCTGAGTAGTTTAAGAACATGAATTAGTCCCGTAACCGCTCATCATAGGCTGACCCAAAGTTTCATTGGTTGCCAGTTCTCCAAGGCTGTAATTAATTCTTCAATTGATTCCCCAGAAGCTTGCACACATCAAAGTAGTACCGCTCCAGTATGATGCTGGGTTTATTTTCAAAATGCAAGTCCCTTTTCCTTAGAATGATCTCGTAGGCGTTTAGAAGCTGACCACTTTCCCCTTCTGGTAATCTAATGCTTGTGATCTTTAATAGCAGTAGAACATACACATACATACACCCCCACTACAGAATGTCTAACATCCAACACAGTGCCAAAATGCTAAACTGCAATGTACTGAGCAGCTCAAATCTTACTGGTTTCCATTGTTAGAGATCCAGTGACAGTGCAATTTCACGTATCCTTCACTAGAACACCTGCAACCTGTTCAGGGGTATCCTAGGAACCATAAACACTGGAATGTGAGCAGGCACAAGTTAATGACTTGCAGCAAGCATCCCACTGCGCAGGCTGCTGCTTAAAAAAACTGATTCACAGCTACTTCACGAACATTACAACGTTTGGTGAGAAGCCCTTTTTTTCAGAGTACACAAGTACCAAGTCACGCTCAATGAATCCTCCAAATCATGTGCCCTAGCCATGCAAGTGTGAATCTGGCTCTTATTCTCCTCTTTGGTAGGACTAAGATTGTTTATCCACCATTGGCTTGGTTGCTGTACGCAGATCTTGTGTTACAAGATTAACCTTGCGCTCGAAATATATCGATATTATAATTTTACCTTGTGAATATCGTTCGACAGACTCCACACCCGGTAAGATATCTATGGCAACGGGCAGCTCAATTTCGATAGCTCAACCATCTAAGTCTTCAGGCCTCGTTAGATGTGACAGTAGGGAGAGGAGAGTTAATTACACATTAAACTGCACTGTTGTAGAATGCCTTGTTATATTTTCACTTTATTTAAACTAATCTCCCTGTCCTCGAGCTTTGACAATCGTTTAAGTTCTGCCCTTCCTGTAATAATAAATTTCCCTGGAAGGATACATACAAAGTGCATTATTACTGCCTCCTGCTGGATCACCCAGAGAATTGTTGAGCGTGTAAGCGCTTTAAAACAAAGATGCTTCATTAATATAGACAGTGGAAGCACCCGGCAGTCTACACAATGCAGGCTGAGCTATCCGTCGAGCCTTCGACAGTCTTGAAAAACATTGAACTCGAACTGGACTGCCCATGAGCCGGTTCCCTGCTTCAAAAAGCAGGCACCAGGCCCGGCCATGGAGACTGTGGTGTGCCACCCCTTTTTGAGAATGAGTCCCTCTCAGGGCTCGTGCTAATGTCACATGTCTGTGACTGACTAAATAAAATGGACGAGCCACTTCCGGCTCATCAGTCACGACCAACGGACTCCTGCCTGCTGTTATATCAGCGTGATGCACGTGCTGCGTATCAGGCAGATGGGCCTTCACTGCATGGCCCCCCAAGATGACAGTGCCCCTGCTGGACAACGCTGTCCCATATGGTCCACTTGTTAGCATAATCCCTGCCTGGCAACTATGCTGGTGCCCCTGATGGGCAACTCCGGCACAGTCTGTCGTGATGGCCTGGGTACCCCCAGGCCATTGAAACACTAGTGTGATCATGGGCGGACAGGGTGCTCATGTCATGGGATGTCAGCTGGATGCTCCCAGCAGTGGTCTGGATGGCCTGCGTGATCCCAGGGCCATACTCTTACGTCCTGTCCCCTTTCCACCATACTGCATGGGCATCCCTTCCAAAGTACAGGAGACGGAACCTTTTTCCCCAGAAAAAACGTTCTTCCCCTTTAAATTTAGAGGCGCTGCCCTGACTCTGCCCCCCGTAGCCACGCCCCAGTCCCCTTTTCTGCATCGACAGGAAAGGGCCGAATTCACCAGCGCTCCTGGGTTTGGCTTAGGCCATGTAATTCCACCCGAGGATGATACTACTTTGTCTTTTTATCATTCGGGTACTCGGTCCTCATGCGTCGCGCTCCTCCCCAGTGCATGTTGACTTCCACGGGGTTCAGCAGGTGACCATCCTGCAACGTGCTCTTACCAACTTCAGACACCCACGCCCTCTGCCTACTTTGCCTTGGGCCAGACAGCGGTTGGCAAGCTTGTACAGCGTGTGGCTCACTGTCATCGAAATCGCTGAAGAACAGACTAACCAGGTGGAGGGAGCTCTTCCAGAAGTCGCCTCCAGAGGACCTCAAGAACTTTGTGAAAGAACGAGCCAGGCCCAAGGTAGGGCCGCTATTTTCCATCGCACCCTGCAAAGGAGACTCCTTCCCAAGGACTATCCCGCGCGGGAAGGATCGGTCAGGTCTTGTACCAGCACGTGCACAGAGGCTGATGCAGCTACCGGCCTCCGTGCCGAGGGATCCTTGGATCCTCCCGGTGGCAGTGTTGAGGGATCGGAAGGTTCTTCTACTGGATTATCATCTGAGTGGCTCCGCCCTTGTACCGGCAATATGGCCGAGGGGCTACGCCCTAGTAGCAGTAATAGATTTGAGGGGCCGCCTAAACGCAGCTCTACCGACCGCCAGGTCGAGGGTGTCGTACCGAACGGGCTTAGTACTGAGGAGCAGGGTAGGCCTCGCGATCCACACGCAAGAGTCTTGGAGGAGGCTGGGCCCAGCGAGCCGAGCAACACATCGCAGGCACGTGGCAGGCAGCTCGACAAGATGGCTGCCGTGCCAGACAGAAGCACCCGTCCGACGCCATTCCAGGAGTTCGGCGAAGAACAAGTGTCAAGGTGGGACTGGCCTCAACCAGTTATGTGGCCTACAGCCTATCCTTCCTATGGGCAGGGCAGCTTCCCACTGTGTCCATTCAGCCAGGGTATGCAGCAGCTCCAGTTGCTCCCGGTTACCCCGTCAGTACCCCCACCACATCTCCGGCCAGTGAAAGAGGGGTTCTTCAAGAGGTTCTTCGGGCTCATGAAGTCACCTTGGATGGGGGTTAGTCTCAAGGACACCATCAGGGAAGTCCTTTCTCTGCTAGCGGCACCACAAGCGCCTCCGCCAGCGCCCCTGGGGCAGTCGCTGCCTCTGGCTCCCCAGCCGATTCCTCAGGCGGTTCTGTACCAGCCTCCTCAGCCTCCAGCTGCGGTCACTGTACCCTAGCCTCCAGCTACTGCTCCAGCTCCGCAGGATACTCCTGACCCGCAGGATACAGATGAGGATCCGGACATGCCATCCTCAGCCAGGGCTTTCCACAAACGTTTTGCTGGGCTGGCGGAGTACCTGGGCCTACCCCAACCCGAGGTTGAGCAGTCGGTAGAGGGTGTTCTGGCTGAAGTCTTCACGCGATGCCCCTCTGCCAAAACGGGGATTTCACTGCAAACCGATGTAGTCGCCCTGGCCAAGAAGGGTTGGCTCAAACCCCACTCGGTCCAGCCAGTCAATCGACGCCTGGACGCCAAGTACAGGCAGATGGAGGGGGGATACACTCTTGCTCTCTGCCCATCCTCAGCCACTCCCCTCAGTGATGGCTGCGCCATCACTATACTCCAAGCCTCAGTCGTCCTCAGCCTCCTCCTCTGCGGTTGCTGCTAGACAAGGAGAAGATCTTGGCAGCGTACGGGAAGAAACTCTATTCCAACTCGTCCTTGTATCTTCGTCAGGCCAACGCTGATGCCATGCTGGCTGCTGCTAACCAATAGTTGTGGCGGGAAATTGCAGACTTCCTCCCGGAACTCCCTACGCAGGGCCAGTTATGTTTTAAGACTGGGCTGGCTGAGGCCAAGCTGGTGGCGCAGGACCTCATGGAATCCACCATGGCCCATATTGACACAAAATTCAACCCCGACGTCCAGGAACGCATATTGGATCTATCGATCGGGGGGGGGGGAACTCTTCCACTCCCCCACGGACAAAGAAGAAAAACGGCTCACTAACAACCAAGTCTTTATCCATCTTGACAAAGACCATGCCCAAGTCGCACACCCAGTCACAGCAGTGCTCCGACAGGGGGTGTACATATGGAGGGTTCTGCGGCTTCCAGGAACGGAGATCCAGGCAGCCAGACCGTTCGCCGTCTCAGAACCGGCTTAAGCAACAAAATGGGGTGTGGGGGAGGGTAATAGAAAGGGCTTTTTCCCGTCCCCCTCCTCCATGACAGCCTCTGAGGGAAAGAAGGCATGACACGCCCCTTCAGGTCCACGTGTCTCCAGTGGGGGGGGGCAGGCTTGCTCTCATTCACATTTCTGGTGCCAGAATTTCGCGGACCCCTGGATCCTCTCAGTAGTATCCACATGGTACCGCCTACCCATCCCAGCCTCTTCTCCCTCCTCCCCTCAACTCCCTCAGGTTGGGACAGCAACTCTTCTGACAGAGATCCAGTCGCTCGTAGAGAGCCAGGCAGTGGAGGTAGTCCCAGCCTCCCAACAAGGCTTGGGCTTTTACTCCAGGATTTTCGCCATTCAGAAGAAAAACCATGCAGGCTTGAGAGTTGTGCTGGAGCTTTCCACCCTCGACCTCATTACCCCTACAAAAATTCTATGTGGTTACGCCAGCTTTTATACCAGAGACATTGTGCAAGGGAGACTGGATGTGCTCCCTGGTTCAGAAGGACGCGTACCTACACGTCCCGATTTGGCAGCCCCATCGTTCTTTCCTACGGTTCAGGATCATGGGCTACCATTTTCAATAAAAGGTCCTCCCTTTTGGCCTCAACTCGGCCCCGAGGCTCTTTACCAAGCTAATGAATATGGTGGCTGCCCTCCTGAGAGCGCAGGGTCTCCACCACTACCCATACCTCGACGACTGGCTCGTCAAGGCTACATCTCCAGAAGCGGTTCACCACTCCTCCCATGCCTTTATGAACACACTGCACGATCTGGGCTTCTCGCTCAATCTCAAGAAGTCGCAGCTGCAGCCCACGCAGACTGACATTCTTGGACATCTGGGGCACGTGCTCCGAGAAGTTATTTCCTTCGGAGGACAAGATCTCGGTCATCAAGAGGGCCACCTCCCACTTCCTCGGCAGAGAGGTGGCCTTGGCTTTGTGGTACCAGCATCTCCTTTGTCTCTTGGCAGCGGTCCTATTAGCCGCCGACACACGAGATTGAGGATTAGGAGGATTCAGCTGCACTTAGCGGCATCATGGAACCAGGAGCGGGGCTCCCAATCTGAGATTATCAACGTTCCTCCATCTCTCCACCTGCACCTAACATGGTGGTCCAGGGACTGCAACCTACGGACGGGCAAGCCCTTTCGGCCACCCTCCCCGCAGGCCACCATCACCACAGACTCCTCGCTCGAGGGCTGGGGAGCCACCCCGGACGATCTCTGTCCACAGCACCTGGACTCGACAGGAGCAGGAATACCACATCAATTTGTTAGAGCTGAACACCTTCTGGCTAGCGCTCAGAGCATTCCTACCACTTCTCAGGGGCAAGGTTGTCCTCATCCAGACAGACAACTCGGCCTGCATGTACTATGCCAACAAGCAGGGAGGCACCTGATCCCCGCCTCACTGCAGACTGGCAATCGGCATGTGGGAGTGGGCCCTGGAAAACGAAATATACCTCTCGGCAGTCCATCTCCCGGGGGAAGCCAACCTGGAGGCACAGGTTCAGCAGGTTGGGAGCAGACAATTGAGAGTGGCAGCTAAACGACCTAGTCATTCAGGAGATCTTCAACAGGTGGGGGTCATCCCCAGGTGGATCGCTTTGCCACCTGGCACAACAAGAGGTGCCATCAGTTTGCCTGCTGGCACGGACAGGGCCCTGGCTCCCTGGGCGACTCATTTCAGCTTCAGTCGAACGGCATGAGCGCTTACGCCTTCCTGCCCACTCCGCTGATTCAGAGTGATTTGCAAGATCAAGGAGAATCGCCAACTCAACATCATTCTAATAGCTCCTTGGTGGCTGGCCAGGCCATGGTTTTCGGAGCTGCTCAGCCTCTCGGAGGTGCCTCCAATTCACCTTTCCACTGACCCAGCACATCTGCTGGCTCAACAGGGGGGCAGGGTCATCCACACTGCCCCACAGAAACTGGCCCTCACAGCATGGTACCTGAGCAGGTAACGCTGCGGCACCTCAGCCTCACAGGCTAATCTGGAAATCATACAGGGCGCAAGGAGCAAGGCTGCCGAGTAAATGGACCATATTCTGCCATTGGGCAGACTACAAGGAAATCGACCCCCTGGCATGTTCTTTGGATGATGTGCTCTCCTCCTCGGCACACCTCGCCCATTCTGGGGTGAAGGTGGACACCTGCTGTACATACCTTGCAGCAATTGGGGCTTACAGGCACTCGGAGGGGATCTTCTCCAATCCTATCGTCAAACATCTGACTGGGCTCACAAGGCTCTATCCGCTCGTCAAGAGGCTGCACCCTGTGTGGGACCTCAACATAGTCTTGGGCGCTCTGGCGCATAAACCGTTTGAGCCAATGGCTTCTGTGGACATCAGGCTGATCACCATCAAGACGGCTCTGCTAGTCGGCCTCACTTCGGCTCGTAGAGTCAGCGAAACATGGGCGCTGGTCGCCTCGGAACCATATACTACATTTCACAGGGACAAAGTCCTGCGGACACACCTGGCATTTCTGCCCAAGGTGCCGTCTGATTTCCACTTGAATGAGGAAATAGTCCTTCCTATGTTCTTTCCCGATCCCAAGGATGAGGGTGCTGCACTGCCTGGATGTCCGGCATGCCCTGAATTTTTACTTGGGCAGGACCAAGGGCTTCTGCAAATCGGACGCCCCGTTTGTCACGTTCGGAGTCTCAAGACCAGGTTATCGGGCCTCGATATCCCGCTGGATGGTCTCCACCATCAAAAAAGCATGCCGGGCCAGCAGAAGCCGCTCCCGGCTAACATGCATGCCCATGCAGTCAGGGCCAAGGCAACGGCCATCGCATTCCAGCGCCATGTCCCTTGGCAAGTCTTTAGCATGGTGGCCACTTGGGCCACTCCCTCGGCTTTCTGCAAGCATTACTGTTTGGATGCCAGCTCTAGATTTGATGCAGCATTTGGACAGGCGTTTCTCAGGAACATATTTGCTTAAGGAGGGTCTCCTCTCCACCCTGGGGCTACATTCAGTTGTGATCGCCCATGCAGTATGGAGGAAAGGGGACGGGACGTAAGAGTAATTATAAGTTACTCACCATAGTGACTAACCTACTTAGTCTCCTTTCCTCCATGCGTCCCACCAACCTCCCCCCTAATAATACTGGTGGCATTAGGCAATATTAAATCTATTGTCGATGCGTCAATGGGGACTGAGGTGTGGCGCCGGAGGGGCTGAGCCAGTGCAGCGCATGCTCCCTGGGCTGCACCCCCGTGCGCCTCTAAATTTAAAGGGGAAGAAGGTTTTTTCTGGTGAAAAAGGTTCTGTCTCCTGTCCCTTGGAAGGGACACCCATGCAGTATGGAGGAAAGGGGACTAAGAGTACATTAGTCACTACAGTGGGTAACTAATAATGTATACAATCGAGACTAATCCTGGGCGAAAAGGAGGTTGCACATATAAAACATGTGCAACACACACGAGGGCTGTACTAAATCGGCGGTTGAATTATTAATGCTGAGTAAATCGAAGCACGGTGACTCGCACACGCCCATTTCAGCGATTGTGATGAAACCTAAATCGAAACTAAAACCACTCTGCAGAGTGGCTTACACTTGTCCAGTTTCTAAAGCCATTCAGGCCTTGTCCATTCAGGCCCCGAAATGTGCTCCTTCAGTGCCAATAAAGGGGGTAGAAAAAAACTGTACATAATTATGAATCTGAACTTACTGAGGGTGGGGCCTTTTTGTCGGATGCCCTAAACAAAGTGTTCCACAAGTGCCAGATTATGAGTACGAGGACGTTGTTTTTCCATTGGAGTCCCCTACAACTGGGGACGGTCCCAACCCACCATTTGCATTGGACCATCGAACGATTTTCTAAAAGAATGGACACAATGTTCTCCTTCCTGAAGTTTCTTGAGAAGCACCTTATTAAGAGGAAACCTATTACTGAAGAAACTGTCCCACCAAAAAGGCAATGCCTACACTAACAGACTTGGACTGCAACAATGAGGAAGAGTGCACATTCGAGTAAGATATAAATATTGAGCACGAGCATTAGTCTTTGCCTTACCTAGTTAATGACTATCCAATTTTCATCTTCACAGATCGTATTTTATATAATCTGTTAAAGGCTGTGCAACTTTTTAAAATGGAGACACAAGTCAGAAGAGGACACTGATTTTACTGACAAATTCATCAAGAAAAAACAGAACAGTATATCCCTCTATTGCAATCTGTAAAGAAAACTAATCACTGGTTACGCCAGCCCTTACTAAAGTGGTGAGCCCCTGTATAGAGTTTTAATTCAACCCCAGTTGATCCTCTTTACATAAGAGGCCATTTTACCCCAGACTCATTAGTTTTGTCTACGACTCGTAAACGGCCTGGGACACCTTTAACATCTGCATTGTCTCCATCAGATAAGGAGAGCAAAATAATCTATGTTCTGGGGAAAAACTAGTTGAAAAGGCCACTACCCTTATGGCCAGCAATAACCGGGCACAGTGGGATTAAAGGGACAACCTGGCTAAGAATGTCAAAGAGCGTTTTACGTCCCAAGTTTTCAAGGAGTTGGAAGAAGGCAAACAATCGGCAAAGCCAGTTGGGAATGCCCTCGATTCAGCTGAAACTGCTGGCAAACTCTTTGCAAGAGGTCCTGTTATTTATTATGATGTTTTATTCATAAAGCGCTAAAGCCCATGGGCATCAAAGCATTAACATGGCAAAAACAGCAACAACACAAAACCAATCTGACATTTGTAAAGAGACATGCTTGGCTGCGAGAGTCCGGTTTCAGACTAGAAACCCAGGCCTCTGTCCTCAGCATGCTTGTTGAGGACAATGTTCTTTCTAGGACGGTAGCTCAGGAAGCCTTAGAGAAGGCCAAGAAAGTACATAAAACCATTAAGACCTTGGGACAAATCTCTGGTAAAACAAGTCAAACGCGGGGTTTTCCAGGAAATCGGTGTGTTTTTCGCACCCATACTTTCTTCCAGTCCATCTGTCTGCCTATACACCAGGCACAAGTATTTGGTTTTGAAACCAGAGCCAACAAAGATATACCTCCATGCGGCTTCCAAAGGCAGTTAAGGTGGGGAGGGAGAAGCCGTGGAAGAGGCCAAACCTCAAGAGGAGCAGCTTCTGCTTCAAAGTAATGATGCCCACACTTTGGAGGAAATAAAGTGGTCTTGTCCATCGTGGCACATTGGTATTGCATCAAATCATCCAAAGACTATGCTGTCAACTCGCAAGAAACAAGAGAATGCAGCTGCAACACCTAAGGTTTCTACAAGCATTAATCCAGAAATTTCGGGTAAACATGGGTATGTATTCTTTGTACTTTTTTGTAAAGAAAGACCAAACAAAAGGACCAGTGCTAGATCTAAAACCAGCAAACAAATAAGTAAAGCCACAAAAGTTCTGAATAACATTGCAGGAGGTCATTCCACTACTAGAGGAGGGCAATTTATTTGCAACTTTGGATATGAAAGATGCATACTTTCACATTTCAGTGCTCCAAGCACATCGAAAGTACCAAAGATTCAAACTAGGTAATGTTCGTTATCAATTCGAGGTACTCCCTTTTGAAATTGCGTCAGCACCTAGTCTTCACAAAAGTACTAGCGTTGGTCGCAGTACAGCCCTCCGGACAATTGGTTACCAACAGGGGGGGGGAAACGGTTTGTGGCAAAAATACTCAGGCCACAATCAATATTTTACAGACTAGGGCTTTCGATAAACAAAAAGTAATCATGGCTAGGCCTCCGGCAAAGCGTTTTTAGGGGCCATTATCAATACAAGGAAAGCACTAGCTTTTCCCTATGAGAGGGTTAAAAACCTGGTACCAGATCACGTGTTAAGTAGCCAGTCAGAAAGGTCATGCACTTGATCGGCATGCTTGTGCCGTGCATCTTCCTTGTGCCACATGACGCACTAAATATGCAACCAGTACAAGAATGGTTAGCAAAACTGTGGTTCCAAGCAGAGAGGGGTATTGGGCAATCCAGTGCAAGTTTCACACACTGGTATTTGCTCTGAGATGGTGGACAAACTGGAACATGCTACATGAAAAGTTTTTGTCAACCTGCGGAACTATGAATGTTTGCATCTTTTTTTTGTTTTTTTTTTTGTTTTGTTTAAACTATCACCTTTTTACTGCAAAATTCAGGGGGGGGGACACCCCTGCTCCTTAAGCCATCCTTCCTCCTATATACCTTACCCCAACTTACCATCTGCATTTTGGGGTAAAAAATGTTACCAATTTGCAAAAGTCAATTAGGCAAAAGTTGGTAATATACAACCAGCCAAATCAGACGCATGCCTAACGAGTTCACGTGCAACTCCTCCCACCTTAATCGGGTACTGCTTGCTAGCCTATGAAAAATGAGATTCTAATCCGTTCCACAAGACGAATTTTAGTGGTAGAAGTGGTCAGTGCGCAGGTTGAGGGGGTAGATAGTTCCAGAGGGTGGCTCTACACGCTTTCCAACATCTAAATGGAAAGAATGCTCTGTTCGCAGCAGACTAAACAGCATCCATGTTTGAAATCTACAGAGGGCGGGGGGAGGGGAGTGTGTGGGAACACTCCCCAAAAACTGTCCAAGTTCGCTCAAATAATTTGGAGTGGTATCTTCAAAGGTCAATACACCTCAATGCGCAGTATGTTCCAGGGGAACAAAACTATCTAGCACCTATTGACTGCTCACCTTAACATATTCTTCTTCACCTCCTTAATTTACTCGACTCTGGACTAGTATTTACTTCTTTAAAGTTTCATCTGGCGGCTTGCACAACATCTCAACATTTAAAGTGGGACAAGCAGTGTTAAAACATTTTTGTTCCTTTTTTTATTAATTTCACACCGGAGGCCACAAGCATCGGGCGAGCGAAACAAACAAGCAAGGGTGTCCTTAACATAAAACATGAGGGCTAGGCATCCAGTAAACACTTTTTCAAACACTTACGAAATGTCAACATTCTTTCCCTACGTAGGCCCTCTGGCCGCTTATTCGAAGCCAAAACTGCTTGGATGGGTAAAGAGCAGCCCCCCCCTTTAGCACACTTGCTGCGAGCACAGGTTAAATACATAGCATCGCTAGACCATGTAATTTGTGACAACTGTTGCTGTACAAGGTTTTCCCGTAAATAAGATGGCACCAGTCCATAAAGGCATTTATGCGTCACTGTATGGGTCTTAAAGGAGACTCTGGCTGCAACCGGCAACGAATGCAGATCCCTTGTGTGTAGAGATGTTATTTCCTGAACACACCTTTTAATGATGCGAATTGCATCATTCTGCAGGATCTGTAGTGTTTGTATACAACCTTTGCTAGCGCCACTCAAAAAGGCATTGCAATAGTCAAACCTCAGCATTATAGTCGCTCTGACCAGCGTTGTACAGTTTTTAGTCGAGTGTATGGCAATCTGTGGTGGTATTTAGATGTTTTCACCACATTGCTTAACTGAGCATCTTCCCCAGGGAAGCTTCAAACAAGACTCCTAATGGTTTCCCCTTTTGCTACTTTAATATGATGGTAATCAATAGAGAACCCTGCATACTGGGCACCCAACTTGGCTCTTGCCTGGACTGATCCAAAGATGAGCAGCTCGGTCTTGGCACTATTAAGGCAGAGCCCGTTTGTTGACATCCAGTCTTGTCTTTTTTTTTTTTTTATAGATGTGTAGGATTTTCTCAGCATCCTTGTCATAGTTCCCACTCCATAGTGTCATCAGCATATTAATTGCGCTCACATACTTTCCAAAAGGTCGCAGAAGGAGCAAATCTACACATTAAAAAGTGCTGGAGAAAGGCAAGTGCCTAGAAGTGTACCACAAGTAATCAACTCTGGTTCTGAGGTGGCATTCCCCCGACATAATTTAGACATCCTATGTGTAAGAAAGGACTTGATCCCTGATGTGACTTCTCCAGAGCAATATCCTGTACTTGACAAGATATTAAGGAGCTTCTCATGGTTCACAAGATCGAAGGCTGCTGACTGATCTAATAACATCAGCAGCCCTGATTTACTCTTGTCAATGACATTTAATATATGGGTTTGCAGGTCCACAAAAGCACTCTGTGTTGTGGAAAGACCTGAAGCCCGATTGTCTAGGATGTAATATGCCCTCTTTTTCCAGATGTCCTTGAAATTGTGCAGGTGCAATTTTGACAGTTACTTTAACATAAATGGGACATTCGTAATAGGTCTTAAGTTACTATGCATCTTCGTGACTTGACATGGTTTTTCTAATTGGGGGGGGTAACTGCCACATTTTTAATACTATCTGGAACCAGATTGTGTGCAAACATAGCATTATTAAAACGTGTTAAAGATGGAGTAAACAACTCAACATTATTAAGGATGACCTTGGACAGCATGATCTGCCCAGGGCATGTTGTGGGATGCATCTTTATCAAAGTGCTCTCCATTTGACACTCCGATATGGGGTAAAAGGAGAGCATAGTTTTATCAGGGAGGGTCAGTGTTTCTACAACCTTCTCATTCGAGTTAGACCTTTTCATAGTATTACCAATAATTTTAAAATGGCTGTTCTAACTTTGTCCGCAAATGCTAGCTGGACCTCTGTACAGTCTTCATTTGTGGGAATGAATAGATCTGACTGTGATTTTTCTAACTTCTTCAGGATTTCAAACAAGGTTTTAGTATAGTTCCCGATTCTTCGATATGTGGTTTTAAAATAGTTTCTTTCAGCCTCATGTATTTCATTTCTATAGACTATTTTGAAGGCTTTCTATAAGTCTTTATTTTTTTGTCTTGCATTTGACCCAACCACGTTCAGCTTTTCTTTTTTCTTGTTTACGGGTCGCAAGAGCGGGTGTGAACCAATTCTGGTTATAGGACACTTCCCTGATTATCTTTTCTTTCTTCTGAGCCACTCTATCTAATAGTGCAGTTAAATGGCTTTCTTATTTGTCTGTTAGTGCATGTGGATTCAATGTCTGAAGTCACCTCCATGAAGCTAGTTAGACAGTCTCCTAGTTCTACTACACATTCAAGTTTCTACTGAGAACTTTCTTAAACGGGTATTTTTAACTATAATAGTCGGAAGAGGGAGTTCAAAGTTTACAAACCAATGGTCCGACCAGCCACATGGATGAAGTTTCCTTGTTGCCAACCAGTCTAACACATTGCTCTTGAAGTGGGTTTGTTCTTTACTATGGATGACAGTTCTGAAGCACTTGTTCTAGAAGCATAGCTTCCGGATCTAAAGTGTTGCCTAGCCACCTATTGACATCACCCAGTAAGATGGTAAATCTGTTGGGTCTATCCAACGAGATTGAAATCCCTGCAACTTCCTTATTAAAAGTAGGCATGTCATTGGGGGTGATATAGTAAAATCATGTTAACACACTCATTAGGAGAGGGTGTAACTTTCAACATGTTTTCACGTTCCTCGCAGATGATGTGGAGTGAAAAAGGCCTCATTTTTGCCGGGCTAGGATTGCAACCCCACCACTCTTATGTTCTCTATTTGGTCAAAGAATTTATAACCCTCACAGGTTGCTAAATCAATATTGGGGCCGCTGGACATAGCTATTCTTTCTGTTCCCTGCACCACACCACGTTATACTCCTTTGAGGCACCATTGTTGTGATTGATTGAATTTTAGCAAGTATTTTTTTGGCTTTTTTGAAAACCTTAAAAAAAATTCAGAATTCAAGTTTGATACTTTTACTTGTGTGCTGAATTGAGGATGAGTTTTGCCGCATTTAGAGCTTCCAAAACCCTGTTTGGAGCCTCGTAGCGACTGCTATCTTACACGCTCATATTGAACTACAAATCCCTTTGGGATTGTAGTCTGTGTGCAGATATTCACTTGGATCAGACGTGTCGGCGCTAAGCAAGTCTCCTCAAGTCCGTGTGAGTCACTCACCACCTTCCTCAGGTACTGCTTGCTAGCCTATGTAAAGTATGTGATTCTAAGCAGATCCATAAGACACATTTTTACTTTTTATTTTTACATTTGTTAGGTGCACACAAAGCCAGTGGGCATCTAGGTGCTAGTTACAGAAAAGATCACAGGGAGGCAAAGAGGGAACGGATGGGTTAATCGGAGTGATGCAAGTTAGCAAAACGGCTTAGTCTTGAGGTTCTTGCAGACAGAGTGGTACAAGGCGGTCAGTGCGAGTAGTACATTGTTCCAGAGGGTGGCTGTGCTGGTGGGAATGCTGGATCACCCCTGCATTTTTCTGGCGAGCCTTAGGAACCGTCAGGAGGTGTTTGAGGAGTGTAGTGGTCTGGTCGGTGAATATCATTTTAGCATCTGCGCTAGGTAGGGCGGTGCATCGTTCAAGAGGCATCTGTGTGAGATGGAGAGGACTTTGAATGTAATCCTTTCCCTGACGGGGAGCCAGTGGGCAGCTCTTCTGGCATCAGATGTGGTCCTGTCACCTCATGTCTACAGCCGCTCGCATGGTGTTTTGCACAACTTGTAGCTTGTTCAGGTACTTTTCAGATGTTCCACAAAGGTGGGCATTAGAAGATTTTTGATCCAATAAGGGCGCAAGCAACTGGGATGCGTTTGTCAACCGAGAGTGAAGGTTTGCTTGTGTGGATGAGTTTGGCTGCATAGGCACAAGGAATGGATGGCCATGCAGGCTTGAACTCATTCATAAATGGTTAATGTGGAGTCTTGTCTTGTGCATGGTCACCAGAGAGGGGGGGACCACAATATGGGTGTCATCTGCATAGTTTGTGTAGGAAATGCTAAGGTAATCCAGGTAGTTGAAGCGGGGTTTGGTATGAATGTTGATGGTGGCGAAGAGACGCATGACCTTCAGGAGGTTGGTGTGGTGGGTGCATAGGCATCACCTGCAAAGGCTCTGGAGGTTCTGTCTGAAGGGCAAGAGGAGATCCAATTTGAGGCTGAGGTGGAGAAGTGAGCTGAGGAGATAAGATGGTGGAAGAGAGCCTGGTGGTTGACAAAGTCAAAGGCGGCCGAAGGTCGAGATGCAGGAGGAGGGAGATTTTTGCCATCATCGTTAAGGTTGTAAAGTTGTTTTTAAGTCCAGTAATAGTTTCGGTACAGTCTTGGCTGAAAAGCAGACTGTCGAGAGCTGAGAATATGTTTGGATTCTAGGAAACTTTGGATTTGAAGATGGGCCACTCTGTCCATGATTTTTAGGATAAAGGGCAGAGTGGTTATGTGCCTGTAGTTGGTTCGGTTGGAAGGGTCAGTAAGACAAGAATGAGACAGGATGCAATGGAGGAGTTGATGAAGGAGGTGATGAGGGGAAGTAGAGGCTAAGCACATTCTTTTACTGGGGGCAGAAGGGGTCACATGTCGCCTTTGCACGTGGAGGGTTTGCGGCCTTTTATTATGGTGGCACAATCAAAGGTACAGGTGGGTTTAAAGCTTGGACAGACATGATCCACAGATCTGGGGAGTGGCAGTTAGTGTGTTGCAGGCCTTGGACTGGATTTTAGCTTGTAGGTTGGCGATTATTCTTTTTCCTGCAAGGGCGTTTTGTACTTTGTTACATCATTGAGAGTCTTTCACTGTGGTGAGGGAGGCGTAATCGTGGATTCTAATTTCAAAAAGCATGGGGAAAAGCTCTCGGGAGCTAGAGGCTGCCAAGGCAATCCTTGTTGTAGGTGGCAGCTTTAGTGGAGTGGATGTCTTGTCTATAGGTTTCAGAAATGTTAAGGAAGGTTACTTTGTTCTCGGGTGAAGGATCTTTTTGCCATACAGCTTCGGCTGCTCGTTGAATCTGAACAAAAAAAAAACTAAGTTCTTCAGTGAACCATGAGCCATCATGCCTGGATTCTATTGTTTTTCAAGCTTTGAGGGAGGCTAGGGAGTTGACCGCATTGGTGAGCAAGAAGTTTTAGTGGTCAACCAAGGCGTTCGTATCTAAGAGGGGCGCGAGGGGGGGTGTTAGATTGCGAAGGGGGTGAATCTAATCACTTGTGAG
This sequence comes from Ambystoma mexicanum, assembly GCF_040938575.1. Classification (NCBI taxonomy): domain Eukaryota; kingdom Metazoa; phylum Chordata; class Amphibia; order Caudata; family Ambystomatidae; genus Ambystoma; species Ambystoma mexicanum. The sequence goes on from NC_090926.1 coordinate 739,512,618, forward strand.
GTTGCTAATGCTTCGGGCAGTGGTGGGGGTAGGGCATGTTGATTTTGGGACACTCATTGGGGCAAGGGATTGTGAAGGAGATGATATTGTGACCCTACCAGGGGCATGGTGTGTTGGCTACGATAATGCTGTTGCAGTTCTGGTCCAAGAGCCAATCTAGGGTTTGGCCATTGAGGTAAGTGGGTGTCCGAATACATTTGGTACAGCCAAGTGCAGCAGTGGAGCTGGCAAGGGTTAACTCGTCAGGATATGCTGGGTCATTGAAGCCTAAATTGAGGTCTCCCAGGATGAGGAGTTGGGGGAAGTAGGTTTGAGAGTAGAGTATATGAACTGGACAAGCTCTGCTTTGAAGGTGGCGACTGGGCCAAGTGGGTTGGTAGAGAAGGTGTAAAGTGATGGAGTTGGGAATGCATCTTAATTTTGGCTGAAAGTGCTTCACAGTGTGAGCTGCTGGTGGAGTCAAAGACATATAGTGTGAGGGTGTTTTCATAGATCAAGGCTACCCCACCGCCTTTTCTGTTGGGTCTGTCATTGCGCATTATAGCATAGACGGGTGGGATGGAACTGGTGAGGGAGGGGTCTGCCGAGTGAGTGAGGCAAGGTTCTGTGACATCAAGGTTGTTTTTAACAATAAAGTCCTGTATGTCGGAGGCATTGCCTACCATGAATCGTGCATTGATAATGGCGCAGAGGGAAGTAATGCTGGGGTGGGGGGCGGGATTAAGAGGGGGAGATGGTTACGGGTGGGGAGGGAGCTGGCAGGGGTGGTGCGGATGTGTTGTGTAAAGGTGCGTCTCGTGGCAGTTGGGGGGGAAAGGTAGCATTGGAGAGAGAGGTGGAGGCCAGGTGCAGGAGGAAAGGAAGTGGCATCGATCAGCACCCAGGCAAGGTGTGGTGGTGGGGTATGGTGAGGGTGTAGCTGTGGAGGATGGTGAGGTGATTGAGTCGAACCTGCTGAGTTTGTCTAGCTCGAGGCTAGTGTGGGCATCCTTGTGTGTAGCAGTAGGGCGCAGCCTGGTGGGTTTATCTAGCTGGGGGGGGGACTGAGCGGGGGGCATCTGTAGTAGTGGTGGGGGGGTGAGTGAATTAGTGGTGTATTGCATGCATAGCCAGGGTTAGTGGGTGAGATGGGCTGAGTGGAGAGGAGAGGGGGGGCCTCACAGGGTCAAGCAATGCAGGGAATGGTGCAGTCCTTGCGGGTGTTAGTGCGTTTGGCCGCTAAGCTAAGCAGAGCAGGCGGGCACAAAGCTGGAGGCAGGGTGGTTGGTGGGTGATGGGAGGTAGACGGGTGTCTCTGTGGGATAAATATTGCGCAAGAAACGTTTACAAAATAGTGAGGCAGTGCTGCCAGTACATGAGTGGGCAGCCAGATCAGAGGCTTACCTGAGTGAGCAGCGGCAGGATGAGCATGATGGCGGGCTGTTGCCTCAGGCAGAACTGCAAATCTGCGGAGCTCCGTAAGGGCCACTGATGGTGACCGAAGAAGGCAGGAAGGGAAGGGAGGATAATGAGGCTGGCGGGGATATTGAACTAGGTGCAGATTGACTGCACCATACGCCGACATTGGCCACACAGGATCCCCTGTCCTTCAAGGGGGTCCTTGAAGGTGGGCTGGCTTCGCTTCCCAGCTCCTCTGGCCTCCATAGATGTTGTGCTGAGGCAGTCAACCAGCAGGCAGAGAGTGGGACAAAGGGCTCACAGGTCCCAGGTTTCATCGATACCGCAGTGACAGCCATGTTTGAAGAAAATTGCAATCTCGTTGTTAGCAATCAGGAGGCCAGCAGGGCTTACCTGTGATTGCGGCATCAGTGGGCAGCTCATGGTCCACAGGCAGATGGAAGGTGCCTGCTGCTGCCTTACCTTCCAATAATAGTATTTTGGTTGCTTGCATCTGCTAAGATTCACATGCACCTGCCTTAACTCCTCGCAATGGAAGTTGAAGGTATCACAAACAAGTTAAATCATATTTATTCAAAGGCAACCTTCTGCACTTCATTAGTTGGCACACAGCCCACTATAGACTTAATGCATCCTCAGGACATACAAGTAACAATCTGAGGACCTTGATGCATGAAGGATCAGGGGTACAATACACAGCACAGTTGGGATACTCAAACAGATTTCTAAACCACACACTGGTGATTCTCTGTGGACTCCCATGACTCGATGCAGGCGGCAAACCTTGATGGCCACTAGAAGGCTGCCCTTGTGGTGAGAACAAAGAAACTTGTCCTGCAAGTCCCGTCTTCCTCCTGTTGAATTATCTAAAGCCCTGAGTGGTCCCAAGGTTCAACTTGTGACTGCAACCGTTGCAGGAAATGGTCCTACATCGCAAGGATATGCACCATTCAAACTGGCAGGGGCTGACCAATTCTGGACAGCCTCTGGCCACTGTATCTGCCCAGCAACAGACATACCTGGCAGAGATGTGTACTCGGTCCAGACATACTCCAGCCCCAACATCCGGCGCCACACACACACCCACCGTCCCTAGGCCCTCGATAGCTGGACCTTTTTCTGGAAAAGGGCTTGCCAAATCTAGCCAATTCGGGGCAGGATTGTCACCAGACAAGATGGCCAAAGGACGTGTGCAAATCTTGTGGCATCGCAATTTTAGAGTATATTGTACTCTAAATGGCATTATGCGGTAAAATGCAAAAGTGCACAAGAGAGGAAAGAAAACATTTTAACAGTATCCACGGCAATTTACCTATCCCGGACACATCATGCAGGTAATCGCAAAGCTTTGAAGAAAGTTACAGGGACAGTGTCCCTACCGCACTTCACTGAATGTGATATGTGCAGGAAAACTGAACCAAGTACTTTACAATGGAAAATAGTTCTCCTGCACGGATAGCCATAGACACCGATCAGTGCCCCCAATGCAGATGAGCTTAGCAAGGTAAGTAGAGCAAAACGTGGCATTTCCAGGTGCTGGACCCTTGACACTGCTTCACCTATTGAATGAAGCCTGCTCCTGACAACTCCTAGCACTTCTGTAATCGTCCTCTTTCAAAGCTGCGTAAACTACCCCAACTTGATGAAGGAACCACCAACATGATCAACAAGGAACTTCCTTTGCATCTCTGAGCTGATTCAACTTCTTGCTCCCTCAATTTGACTTGACCTCTGAACCGGTGGGACAATACACCACCTTTGGTGCATTTAGAGATGTGAAATATTACCCCAACTGGTGAGTAAACGCTCCCGGCTAAGTCTGTCCTCTCAGGTTAGACACTTCTACATGAAACTAGATGCAACAGTGTCTGCTTAGTCGTAGAGCCATGTGATAGGTTTACATTATGAGAACAGGACAGAAACAAGTTTAGTACCATATTAACATCCCACAACGCTTCATATCACACCAAACTCCCTCTAGCATGCAGCAGACCAGGATGACTCCCCACCGGGAGCCCATATACCTGCTCATGTCTTGCTCAAGTTTAAGAAATATGGTGCACCATAAACAGTCGGGTATAGGTAATCGCATATTACCCTACACATCCTTAAACCCAACCACCCGTCCTCAAATGATAAATTACCGTTAACTTGCCACCTTGAGCACCCTCATCCACACACATTTCTATTTGGCTCTGCCCATTTGCTTTCTTCTACTATCACCCCCCCAATACAATGAGAACCCCTTATCGTTCACATATCCCGTTTACTGCATATCTGATGCTTCACATGGAGGTTTCAAGTCCAGGGTGGAAGCCAATTTGTTTAGCAGTTGCCCCAATCCATTCCAGCACCTACGTCCCGGGTCTGTTTTTCAAATTTATTTTTCTAATTTCTGCTTCAGCCAAACCCCATCGCTGAACATCCTGGAGCCACTGCCTTACTGATCAGCCATTGGTACACTTCCATGATATCACAATTATTCGTCCCTTAGCTAAAACTAGCAAGAATTCCACCATAAAAATGTATTGTTGCCCCACGTATTCCTAATCTTATATCTCCACCTTCCAGCATCAGCTGCTTCGTCAAATTTTTAGTAGTAGTGGCCGCCATGCGACATTTTCGACTGTCCCTCGAGGCCCCCAGTCTCTGTTCAAGGTTGACGTCATTGATAGTATAAATGGCACACACTGCACCTGTTAAGTTCCATTTTTCCATGAAAGATTTCGCTTCGGATAAGGCGCATTTGGTTTCTCATGAAACTTTGCTGCATTCAGAATAAAATGTCTTCCTCTTCTATCCCGAAGACCCGGTTCAAGAAATGTCGACTGTGGATCTAAAATGTTAACGGATCCACATTGCATTTGTTTATGGTGCCTTGACACCCACCACAGGACAGTCAACTGTGGATCCTGCCAATTGGACAGGTAAGACACTCAAGGAACGCAAGGGGAAACTTGTGGCAGGCAGACCCCTACTAAAATCCCCTTGCACGACTCTAAAAGGAGCTCCTCTGATGAATCGAGGGGTGACTCTCCGCCTAGGAAACGTTTGAAGTAACGTTCCCGATCACATTGCGTTTCTCACCATTCTTCATCTTCGAAGAAATCCTGTCCTCTGACTCCTTGCCTGAACGCAGGGTAGCCTACCCGGGTAAGTCGGCAAATAAAGCTGAATGGGAGGCCTTTAGATTGGAAATGTCGGTCCCCTCGAAAAAGGCAAAGAGCCATGACCCTGTTGCGCCTTCCAAGGCCGTTAAGGGAACAAAAAAGACTAAAACTTCCATGCCCTTGAGCCTGGGTGAAAGGCTTCCGACTCATCGATGGCGCTCGAGTCGAGGAAAGGCTCTGCCCACGTCCTGCAAAGACTGAGTCGAGCCCGTCGAAGCCTTCAAAGGAAATTGAAAAAACATTCAAACCACTTCCAAAGAGTTTTTCAAGTCTTTCATAAAATTTCAAAGAACATGAGCCCTCTGATCCGGACACACCACCTTTTCGGTTGGAATATGGTACACCCAATGTTCCTGATACCTTGATTTTGGAGGGATCAAGGATGAGAGATTATGATCATTTGCAAAGTACAAGTGGCCTTGACACTTCACCAGAGTTGGTATTTGGAAAACCTGATCCATCCTAACACGCTGAACAAGGTAACGAAGTACCTGTCATGGGGCAGACCAGTTCACCCTTTGAACAGGATGACCTTAGACATCTTGGATAAGGGTCCTCAAAAAGACCCTGTTTTGTCTTTTCATGCAGCCCTTCAAAATAGGGGGTTGTGGGAATTCAAGTCTACCCTTACCTGGACAAATGGCTGATCAGGGCCTGTTCTCCTAAACAGACAATTGAACATCTCAGCATAACTTGCCATTCCCTCCACAAACTGGGCTTCTCTTCAAGAAGTCGCACATGATACCTTCCCAGAAGCTTCAATTCATAGAGCGGCCCTGGATGCATCCTCTGGAAAAGCCTTGCCACCCGAGGTGAAGGCTCAACACATTCAGCAGATGGTCACCAAATTTCAGAATGCCCAGCGTCCTTCGATTACCAGAGGTTGCTCTGTCTCATGGTATCCTGCATTTTCCTGGTGCCAGAGTCTCGTCTAAGAAGGAGATCTCTTCAGTGGGCCTTCAGGTCCCAATGGCCTCAGTTTTCATGCAAGATGTCGGACCTTCTTCAAATTCCGAGCAGGATCGCACAGGATCTCCTGTGGTGGCTCTGCAAGGACAACATAATGAAGGGGGAACCTTTTTGGCAGCCGTGGCCAGAGATCAACGGAGTTATGGATGCATCTCTGAGGGTGGGGAGCTCATGCCAACGATCTGACTGTCAGCGGTCGTTGGTCTCCAATCGGAGTCCAAACTGCACATCAATCTTTTGGAGCTGAGAGCAATGACACTAGCGCTGAAGGCCTTTCTGCCCTCTATACAGGGAAATAATATCCAGATAATGACAGACAACACAGTGACTCTGTACTACCTCAACAAACAAGGTGGTGTAGGGTTACTACCACTGTGCATAGAGACAATGCAGCTCTGGTTCTGGGCATTTCAAGAGGGAATCTCCTGATGAGCAGTTCACCTAGCCCGAGAGGAGAACATGGGGGACGCTCTGAGCAGGCAGAGCAGTCTCTCACGAGTGGGAGCTAGCTCAGGAAGTCCTTAAAGGGCTCCTCACCTTCAGGTAGATCTGTTTGCTTCCAGTGTCAACCAGAAGTGCAACCAGGTCTGCTACAGGGCATTTCCCCCAAGAGGAGCTCAAGGGGGCCTGTTTGTAGTGGACTGGGAGTTTCCACTCCTCTATGCGTTTCCTCCAGTCATTTCTCAAGGATCTGGAGGTTGAGAAAGTTCAGGAAAGCCATGATCCTAATTGCTCTGGATTGGGCCAGTAGGACGTGGTACCTGGGCCTTATGGACATGCTCATCTGCCCTCCAGTTAGTCTTCCACAAAGAGAGGACCTTCTCTTGCAAGATGGGGGGGGGGGGGGGGGTCGGGTTCTCCATCCAGAGGTCAATACTCTCAACCTTCACACATGGTTTCTGAGGGGGGTGAGATACAAGGATTAGTACCTCCCAGAAGATCTGATGGAGATTTTGTTTTTTTGTCCAGAAGGCCACCAACAAAATCTCGATCTCTGGCGATGAAACAAGTTCAGCAGCTGGTGGAAGGAGAAGAATGTGGACCCTTTCCAATGTGACACACCTATGGTTCTGTCAATCCTACTACATCTGGCAAATCTGGGGATCCAGGTTGGCACTATTAAGTGTTACTTGGCTGGGCTTTTGATTTTTAAGCGCACGTCTGAACAAACCATTTTAAGATGCCAATGGTTATTCATGTTTTTTTAAAGGGGTTCACTAATGTGTTCCCTACAGTCCCCTTTGTGGTCCCAGTTTTGGATTTAAATCTAGTATTACATTTCCTTGTGTGCACCTTTTTGAGCCTCTCCACTCTTACCCCTTGAGGCTACTCACATTAACAACAACCCTGAACATCTTTAACATCTGCCCGCAGGGTGCGCTAATTACAAGCTATATCATGTAAGTCACCATTCAACATTTTCTTTACAAGGACTAGATTGTGTTGTTAGACCTACTTTTCTACTGAAAGTGGTTTTTGATTTACATATTTCACAACAAATTGTCTTGCCAACTTTTTACCCTCCTCCGCAACCTAGTAAGGAGGAAGAAAGACTGCATAGACTAGATCCTAAGAGTTTTGAGCTTCTACATTTCACATCTAGCTAAACTAAGACGGCATGACCAACTTTTTGTCGGTTATACCAAGCATAAATTGGGTCTGGCAGTTACTAAACAGACTTTATTCTTTGTATTACAGAATGTTATAGGCTGGCGGGGAAAGAAGCCATGATAGGCTTGTAGGGTCACTCCACAAGGGGTGTGGCTACTTCATCTGCCTTAGAAAGAGGGATGCCGATTCTGGACATCTGTGCAGCAGCCAACTGGTCAGCTGTTCACACCTTCACAAAGTACTATTGCATATAGACTGCAGCAGGCTAGTTTTGGAAAGGCTGTCCTCCACACCATTCATAAAAACACTGAAAATGCATACTCCTGCCTCCAGTATCATACTGCTTTGGGAGACTATCATAAGATGAGGAATACGGGAGGGGACACAATCCATTTGTAGAACAAGTCAGTTACCCTTGGTAACAGTGTTTCGACTGGATGTTCCTCCCACGTATTCCTCATCGCCCCTCCCATCCTACCCCGCAGTAGTATTTCCGTGCATTAAACCTTTAGTTCCTTGAGCGCCTAGTCTCATTTTGACTTGACCAAGGCCGGTTATCCCTGTGGAAGGAAGGTGAAAAAAACTGAACTGAAAAATAATAGGGAAGACAGACGGTGGCCCTCGACAGACATCAAGTCAAAGACGAAGCACAGTGTACTCAACCGCAAACCTAATTCTGAAGCAGCTGAATCTGAAAGTTGGAGAGATCATAAGATGAGGAATACGTGGGAGGAACATCCAGTGGAAACCTTGTTACCAGAGATAAATAACTTGATCTTCTATTTTGGGTTTTAGGTCTCTTCTTCCCTGACAGTAATCCCCGTAGGCAAACAGCAGGTGTGCGTGTGTAAGTACTTACAAGAAAGATGTTAAGGCCGCTATGACCTCATCCCTATATTCAATGATCAGATATTCCCAAATCATAAGCCAGAAACCAGCGGAAGCTCCCCTACATCGCAGACATTTATGTGATGTTCAGGGATTTATCATATGTAATTCTGCTGGCGTCAAATTTATTCTGTGCAAGTAGTTACATTGAATCAATTGTAACATCACATTTGTGACGACTTTTTAACCTGTTCCTACATCCGAAGGTATTTTATTTCCAAAATTGAGGAGTCTACCTCTTTTTCCAATTTATCCATGACCACCAATTCTCCATATTTTCAAGTGGCCTATAAGATGTATAACCTGGAAATCCTTTTTCTTCTCCCAAAGTCAGTTATGTTTGTACTACTGGACATACTTTCTGCGCCACTGTAATACAATCCCAAATTTATGCCAATCTTCGATTTTTCGCATATGTGAGGAAGTGACTACCTGAGAAGCTGTATGTCCATCTCAGTCATCAAATGTCAAACTCCCCTCCATGAAATAATCTCCCAGCGCTGTGCAATGGCTCTCCTTCAGGGCAACCAAACCTATACTCATTAGTGCAGTCAGGATCTTTATATCAAATCCTATCGACGCATATGCCCTTTAACTTTACATTTTACCATAATCATTCTCTATATTTCCCCCGAAGACATTTGTATCTCCTTTACCTCCATGGGATTCCACAATAATTCTATTCCCCCTATCCATGGCCTGGTATACCGTAATTCCTCCCTCTTCGGACGAGTCCCATTGGACTACCGATTGTAGCTGTGCTGCCATGAAATGAAACTCCCAAGTCTGGCAAATGTAACCCCCTCACCCCTCCACACTTTTACGTTTTAACGTTACCATAGGCACGCTATACCTTCCCGCTTTCTATAATAATTCACCCAGTGTCATGTCGAGCATCTAGAAAAAAACCTTTATTATGCAGGGGATGTTTGTAAAAAATACAGCCATCTATGGAGAACCACCGTTTCTATCAGCAAGAGGCAACGTCTTACAAAATTGCACAACATCCCCCATCTTGGACAGTGCCCACCCCATATTATATACAAACGTCTCTTCCACCTCATAAAATATCTGCACTCCCAACTATGGAAAGGACTCCCGTTCCCAACTAATTCCCCAATCTTGCAGGGAAGGGGAAGCCCTCCCAGAGGTGGGGAGCTATGATTCCACTGCAAAGAGCTTGATATTGTATACAGAGTTGGCCTGCATGGAGTGGTATGCAGAGATGGGAATCAAGGTAGTTGTAGAGAATGAAACACTTCGTTTTGAGGGGAAGGAAAATGTAATATGCCAGAAGTTGGAGAGCAGAACTGGAAATCAAAGTTTTAGTAGTGATAAGTGAGGCTCCAATTAATTGCGAATAGTCCGGTTTAACCTAGCTTCTAGTATAGTTAACTTTTTAAGCTTTAGTGCACTCTGAGGATCCCAAAATTGTGAACCTTGTGTGATCGGAATGAGGAGCTCTGTGACAAGAATAGCCGATCAAGGAGGAGTAAAGAAGATTTTAGATCCTGGAGGTGTAGATGTATTTGGTCTTGGACAAGTAGATTGTTGGGCATAAGAACTATGAAGTAGCGAATGGATGAGGCACTTAAAAGTACAGGAAGATAGTTCATGGATGGAGGGAGAGAAGGAGAAACTATTTTTGTGTCATTGGCAGATAGGTGCTAAGTGAGGCCATAGGAAGAGATTTGGCTGAGAGGTGTAAAGCATGGAGATAAATGGGCCAAGAATAGGCCATTGGGGGACACCCTAAAGGATGGAGAGTTCTTAATGTAACGTTTGATGTTCCATGAGGTGAAGGAATGGCCCGATGTGTAGGTTGGAGTCAAGTCTAGAGCAGAATCTCAGATGCCAAGGATAAGTAAGAGTGGGGTTGATGGACAATTTCAAAGGTGACTGAGATTGTTTGATCAGTTGCCCTGGCACACTTATGTCCTGTTTGCCAGGTGTTGCCATCACAAATGCCCAGCTACTCCCCCTCCATTGCAATGGATTGCCATGAAATGTACTGGTGGTCACGATCGAATGCCCATGGTCCTGTCCCATTATCAAATACTTGGTTCCAATTCCAGTACAAATGGCTCATTGCAAAAGGTTTGTAATCAATGGATACAGTACCTGTTGCCTTGCTCCCCCATTACCTGGGCTCCTCTAAGCTGCCAATGTGTGGAAAGGGAATGCAACCAATCTGCATTGGTGAGGATCCAGCATACTTGTGTTTTTTTTTTAAAGCAGGTCTTGTTGGGCTGTAGTCACTGGCATTCCATTTGTTAAGAAAGGAATTCTTTGAAATGTTTTAGTAGTGCTGCCAAGGGTATCATTAATACCGTCATTGTCAGAATTGGGTATAGCAGAATGTGGCCATCTTTTTGACTTTTCTGCTGATTGCAACTGCGAGTAGTGTCCTTTCTGGCCCTTTTACTGTCCATATAATGTAACTGAACCTCAACTACTTGCCTTAATGTGTTCATTACATAAGCTTATCAGAGTGCATATTTTTCAGTATGTATGCTTTTATTTTTGTTTTGTGCAACTGTATTTTGTTACCAGCCCTGAAAAGTGAAGCCAGACTGCTTTCCCGCCAACATTGAAGTGTTCGGAAAAACTTGGTGAACCCCCTCGCCACATGCTACTTATATGCCTGAACCACTCGCCAGTGGGCTTAAGAAAAACCTTCCAAACACTATAATTTAACACAATTGAGAAGGTTCAACCAGGGGATGAAGTCCAGGCATTTTACTCTTTGCAGTCCAGGAATTAGCTGGCCTCCTCAACATCACAGGGTTTTCCTTTTTCAAATCACTACTTCTCCAGCATTGGATCTTTCATGGACTCGCATGCTGTGAATATTTCCCGTCAGGCTGGAAAACCTTGGGTAACTTTAACATGGCGTTTTCCAATGTAAAGCTTCGACACTGCGTATCCTATGAACGTCCTTTTTGGTTGCTTTAGGCTGCACCAATAGGACGTCTAGTATAAATAGCCCTGCCCCGTGGCTTCCCTTCAGATTTCAACCGTTTCCCAACTGTTGGGATCACATCGTGATTTCTCTTGAATTGCTCTTCGTGTCCTACACGTGCTTTCGCTTGTTGTTTCTTTCCCGGCCCAATTTGTAATCTGTGGGCCCGAAGAAATCCCAGTTAGGCCTTGTGCGACATGCGGCCTAAAGAATGTCTACGATGGGGATGGGCATACGGACTGCCTTTACTGCCTATATCCCAATCATTCCGCTGACAACTGTGAGGTTTGTCAAGGCTTCTCGCAGAAGACGCTGAAGGACCGCAATCGGCAGTTGATTTACTGGCAGAATGAGGGGACTTACCCGGGTTCGGAGGTTGGTTCGGCCCGCAGGGGCAGATCCTCTACTATGGCAGATCTGGTGTCATCATTTCCGAGGGCACGGTCGGTGGAACCCCCTGCTAAGAAGCAGCGCACGGCTGGGCCTGTGTCGGACGTGGGGCACGGCATGGTGTCATCTGGCTCAGTCGTGCATCAGGACAAGGCTCCTAGGGTTGAAAAGTCAGTCTGTGAATTCCAGGCCAGAGAAGTCTGCGACGCTGTCACACAAGTCCTTGACAACTGATAAGGATAAGGCGAAGTCTTGCGCATGCTGCTCGTTGACAAGCACTTGCCGCCGAAGGACCAGCGCCGTTCCTCTAAAGGCCGTGAGTCTTCCAAACATCGATCCAGCTCCACGTCCAAACGGTCCAATTTGCTGGAGACGGCCAGGCCGATGGCGGCCTTGGTTCCGTCGCTGAGGGGATCATCTACAGAAGTCTCCATCGACAGTGGTGATGCTGCCCTCTTCCTTCGTCATGGTGATGACTGCTCCGTCGTGGACCGTGCTGGATTCCTTGTCAACGTTCACCGGAGGCGGGTGTTCCGTTGACTTAAGAGGTTCTGTGGCAGTTGGAGTTCCCGCTTTGGGCCGTTATTCCCGTTGGAGATTCTGCAGCAGGACCCCACAACGTATGACTTGGGCTCGAGTCCGGAGGCGGAAAGTCAGCCATTTTTCGATCGGTCGGCGTTGGATCTGCAGCCGGCAAGGCCATCCCCGTCGGCAGGGCTGAGTGCTGTCCTGCCGTAGTACCCATTGGTGAATCCACACTCTATGCTGCCCATGCAGGTGCCGATCATGCTGCAGTCGCTGTTGGAGCAGTTTGATGTACAGCTCCCATTCCTGCCGAGCCCGGTGGGTCCCATGGAGGAAGTGTGGGTGCCCCTCGCCCGGGCCTCCCGCGTACATCACCTACGGTTCAGCCGCTGGTTGGTTTCGCACCTCCCTGGACACAACCAGAGGAAGGGGAGCTGGTGGATTCGGATCCTAATAGTGTTCCATGCGACACTCTGTTGATGTTGCTGAGGCGGGCAGATACCTGGGATACCGATCTGGAGGTGGATCCCCCAAGCAGTCTGGCTCAGCGCTCTCCTGTGCTTTTCATGCAATGATGGCCAAGGCTTGTGAAGAGTTCGGTCTTGGCCCAGAAGAGGAGCGAAAAGACAGTTTATTTATTATTATTTTTTTTACCACATGGGTAAGAGGCGGAAGGCGGTCTTCTCTGTCCCCATTTTAGACCACGTGAGGCAAGAGGGGCTGCACACGATGAGCCATCCGTTCTCAGAGCCTGCAGCATTCCATTCATGACCTCATACCTTCAGTCACACACACCATGCATTCAGGCAGAGGAATTAAGCAGGGAGAGAAACCAGGGAAGCCAGTCATAACACCTCCCTTCCAAACAACCAGACACATTGCACACTAGGGAAACTAGTCATAACAAAGTCTGAGGCATTTTTTGAGACTTTTGGGGGCTCCTCCCCTGGCTCTCCGGCTTCCATCGCCCATTGGATGGTTCAGGCCATTTTGGAGGCGTACACAAACCCGCCCCTGAGGTAATTCATGCCCATGTGGTCCGAGCCTGTCGCATTTCAGAGACCTGCTTCTTGGGATGTCATTAGCACTGCACACCAGCTCTAGGTGCAGTGCAGAGTTTGGTCAGGTGGTTCTGAAGAATCCTTTTTGCTTCGTCCTTGATATGAGTCCGGTTATCATGGCTCTACCCTATGTTCTTTTTCAGTCGAATTGTCCACAAGGATGGAGGAAATGGGATGGCACGTATGAGTAATTAAAGTTAGTCACTGTAGTTACTAGAGTACTCGTAGTCCCCTTTCCTCCATACATCCCACCCGCCTCCCTCCGCTAGTATGCCATGGGCTAATATGTACTGAGAGTAGCCAGGTATCTAAGCGTCTGAGGTGTTTGAAGGGGGACTGAGGTGAGGTGTTGGAGGACAGGGCCTCGGCGGGACATTCCAACGCACAAGACCGTGCCCCTGCACGCTATATTACATTTAAAGGGGAAGCTCAATTTGTTCCTGCCAAAGTTTCCGGTACCGTCCTCATGTTGAGGTACGCCCACAAGGATGGAAACGGGACTATGGACATTCTAGTCACTATGGTGAGTAACTTTAATTTCCTGATCAGCTGTCTTAGCTCGACACTTTCCAATCAGGATTTAGCCCTCATCACCATACCAAGACTACCTTGGTGACACTCTGGGATATCCTTAAAAATCGGTGTTGGTAATGCTCAATCTTTTGTCGGCATTCGATAATGTGGACCATAAGACTTGCTGTCTAGACTGGTGTCTTCTGCACAACATGGTGCAGTGCATCAAGGGGGTTGCTGGATGAACTCCAACAGGCTCCAATTGAATCCCAACAAAATGGAGTTGATCCTATTTGGGCAAAAGCACCTTTTTTGGGAGATCCTTCTAATCACCCGTCCCCATCATGTATACTTTGTTCCCCTATAACCTTTGTTCCCAAGATTAAAGATCTGGGGTGCCTTTGGCGAGCAGCAAATAGGAGCCAAGGTACAATCTTTATTTTGTTCACTCAGTCTGCTACGACACGCCCTTCCATTTGTTCCTCAAATAGATCATGCAACAGTTGTGGGAGCACTGGTTAGCTCTAAATTGGAATATGGGAATGGCACCCCTACAGGCATTCCCAACAGACAAAATTTTGCAGTCCAATTGATATTCAAGCAACCCGAAACTGCTTCTATTTCCGCATTACATAGATCACTCCACTGGCGTCCCGTTAGGCAGAGGATTGATTTTTAAAATCCTCTGTATGGTCTTAAAATGCATAAACATACTCCTACGTCCCGTCCCCTTTCCTCCATACTTATGGGACATCTCTCCGTCCTGTGGCACGGGACCGGAGCACTTTGTAAAAAGCATCCACATTTTTTCAAAAAATGTGTCCTTCCTCTCTTTCTTGCGCGGGCCCGGCAAGCGGCCGTAACCCTGCCCATCTTGGCTCCGCACATCGCCCATCAGTCCTTTTCTCCGCTCGATCGGGGCCGGAGGCACTTGCATCCTCAAAGTTTTTCTTCCCTTTTTCCCCTCTCTGGCTCTCGCTAGCGTTCGTTTACTGGTCTCTGTCGTTCAAGCTAGACTTTCCTGATTGTTCATCGTGTCTCCGTCGCTTCGCGAGGGCAGAGCCCCATTGTTAGGGAGAATTCTCTGTAAGGCTAATTTCCCAAACCTAGTGAGTCCCCCAGCAGCTTTGCTGGATTTTTGGGGTTTATTTTTTTCTCTCCTGCTAAGAGTGAGATTCTTTTGCTCCCACTCTTAGACATGATTTGAGGTGTTCCTTTAACTTTCCATGTGTTTCATGGGCTATGTGGTCTTTTACTCCATAGGGTCTCAAGTGTATTTTGATGTGGCTTATACACCACCCTCCGTGCCGTAACCCAGGGCTGTCGTAGCGACCCCCCCAACATAGACTCCATACCCTGGGACTGACTACTGTCCCGCAGGGCATGTAAAGTCACCATTGGCTTTACTAGTCCCAAATTATGAATAAAAACCAGTACAAAACATCATATTGTGGACGTACTGGTCGGGGCAATTCGATTGCCCTGGGGTCTGTTGTTCGAGGGGGCACGTCTCCGTCCCCCCTGATCGAGTTTTGGCTGGTGGCAGTGGATACTACTTTTTATATTCGACCGCAAATATATCTCTATGGGATTTTCCCATTGTTCGAGACTACCAACTTTAATTATTTAATTCTTATAGCCTCGAACATACCGCCGGTTTATTTAATATTAATTCGCCGGTTGGTATTTTTTGCCAGAACTCCATTCTAAAATGGCGTTTGTGTTCTCCTCTATGACTCCAACCCAAGTCGAGCCCTTTGTTCCACTTTTTGGCAGGCTTCTCCACAGAGGCCTCCAGAAGTGGTGCCACTCTGTCTGGGTAACACAGGGGGTATGGGAGGGGGTTTAGGAACCCTGAACTGAGTTACCTTGGTAACTCAAGTCGCACTCTTGTGTGATTGGCCCAAGTGGTGAGCCGGCCGGCTCACCACTTAGCATGTTTGATTGACAGCTAGGCTGAGTGAATGGGGGTGTGCTGCATAAAAGCAGGGCTTTGGGGACTGGAACTTCAGAAGTCGCCACAGGACCTAAGAATCCGAGGAGGGAGAAGCTGAGCCGGCCTGCAACGACGACACCACCAGTGGAGCCCTGCTGAACCGTCTCACCACTTTTCCCCAACGACAGAGGAGATCTCCAGCCCGGAGAGTCTTCTTCCTTCGACTGGTGGGGATAACCAGTCTACCTTTTCACCTTCCTGGAGCATCTCGTGGCCGCCTTGCCTGTGCCAAGCACCCTGGCAACCAGGATACCACGTTTTCACCACTACCGCGAACCGAAAGGGTAGTCCCTTTGTACCGGAGAACTCCGCGGCTGGTTTCTTCCCTGGCAGTGCAACGACCTTCATCCTTCCTCCACGACGAGATCTTCTCTTCCTCTGGACGACGCTGCGACTTGCACCCGCTGCCAGGAACAACTGCCCCCACTGGAGGATCCTCTCCATTTAAGGTACCGTGTTCCGCCTGGCTTCCCTTACAACCGTTTGAACAGGGTGTATTAAATCCTCGTCTCTCGAACCTGGGTTAGCCTGGGACACCTTAGCTAACTTTTCTGCACGGAACCAAACCTTTTTCGAACTACCTCCACAAACTTTGAAGACTCTGTGTAACTGTCTGATCTTGGGCATCTTCCGCCCGGCTCCCTTGAAAGTGGGCCTGGCGCCTAAACTTCCTTGCTCACCAGTAGACTGTGCCTTCCTAAACTTGCTGTGGTTCTTTAAAAAGTGTTTAGTGTGTATGCTTCCATAATTCTGCTTTTCCCTCCCTTTTTATTTAACTTGTTGGAGTGCCATCGAACGTTAAGCGCTCACCTCTGTCTGGAAATAAGTGGTGTTAACTTAGACTTGTCCAACAAGTAATCAGGGATGTAAATATGATAGTGATTGTGTTTTGAACTTATCTTACCAATTTAGTGCTAGTGTGTTTTATAAGAGTGTGTTAAATAAATAAGTATATACTTTCACACCCAAGCTCTGGTCAGTGTTTGCTTGTGCTACTGTATTTCTGTACCTATTTTGTATGCTCTGTATACTGCCTAACTCTTCTTGAGGGAAGTCTGACTGCTCAGCCACAGCTACCAGGTAAATCTGGGTGGTACAGACTGCTACCAAGTGGGTTTACTGCCAAACACCTGTAGTCTTAAATCTTTTGCAGTGGTCCCTAAGGGAACTGCACATGTTTCTGCCTAACACCCATCCTCTTTGTTTAGAGTGTTTCGGTCCGGATCACCGTTGGGACTCCTGTTTTTACTGTGACTCCCTTTCGGTCCGGGCACTTCAACGTCGGTTGGAGCGGTGGGAGGAGGTGGTCCGACGTACTCCTCCTTCACATTTTCAGGCGTTCATCGACAAGAAGAGACGCCCGGTAAGTTCTTTACTTTTCAGAGCACCCCAGCCGGGGGGGGATACCTTTCCAGGTTCCTCTCGGGCCGGGAGGGGTGTTGATCGCTCTGTCACCGGGGTTTGCCCTGAGGTGCCCTTCGGGCCTAATCATTCTACTGGAGTTTTCTCCGAGGGTCTCCGTAAGGGGCCTGTGAATATCGGAGTACTCTCCGAGGCCCCTCCTGTGGGGGCTGTTTGTAGACCCAGTTTTACTGAGTCGTGGGGTACCGGAGCTCGCTCTGAGGCCTATGTCGGCTTCCCTCAAATATAAGACCGGGGTTCGCCCGAGGCCTTGGCTGGGCTTGTTACCAAACGGATGTTTGAGGCCCGCGCAGATGAGGCTTTTACCGGGCCTGGGTCCGAGTCCCTCGTTAAGAGGCTAAAGCTACCAACAGTTCTGAGAGGCCGGTCAAGGCTTTGTCGGTGAAAGCTGTTGCTCACCGTTCCCACTCTTGTGGTGACACCAGATCTGTTGAGGGGACAAAGAAGCAAAGTTATTCTTTTACCAGCAGTGCCGAGGTCCTTCCTTCGAAGGCTCAGTTGGGGGTTGGTATGTCACAAAAACATTCCAGGCCTCCTAGTACCGGCTCTGCCGAGGTTCCTTATGTTAAGGCTAAGATTAAGACCCCTGATCCATCGACGGGGACCCCTGCCTCACCATCTCACGTGCTGCAGTTCCCCTCAGATGAGGACAAAATGGCGCCTGTTCCCGCCACGACCGCGGCAGCCATTTTAGGTGCTACCCCTACAACTACGCCCTCAGCCTCTGGTGTAGGGCTTGGTCCCTTGGGTGAACCTAAGGTCCTTTGTGCGCATCCTTACCGGCCGGTTTATGATTGGAACGCCCAGATGCCTCTTCCACGCAATGTTTTGTTGCCCGCGGGGGCGGCACCTTTGATTTATGTGGATATGTCTGTGGAGGGGCCGGTGTGGCACCCTTCCCTGCTACGTCCTTGGATTTGTCCACCTCATGAGAGGCCTCCTCAGGTTCCCGAAACAGTCTCCGGAGGACGCCTTTTTCGGTAAATTTCAATCGCTTATGCACACCGACCCCATGAGGGAATATTTCAAAGGGCTTTTCAGGGAGATATGTCCACCTACGCCTTCGGCTCCACCCGTTCCTCCGGTGGTTCCGCCGGGGCCTCCCTTGCCCGTGGTGGACAAGCTCCTTGACTCCCTAGGGAGGAAAATCTTTGCCAACTCGGCTTTGCAGTTCAGGCAGGCCAATGCTGAGTTGATGTTAGCGGGGGCTAATATGTGGATGTGGAAAAGTCTGTCTGAGTTTGAGGAGCACATCCCGGTTGTTAGGGCGAATTCTCTGTTTAGGCTGAATTTCCTAACCTAGTGAGTCCCCCAGCAGCTTTGCTGGATTTTTGGGGTTTATATTTTTTCTCCTGCCAAGAGTGAGACTCTTTTACCCTCACTCTTGGGCATGACTGAGTGTTTCTGTGACTTGCTATGTGCTTATGGGCTATGGGGTATTTTTTCCCCATAGGCTATCATTGGTTTTTCAATGTGTGTTACACAGCACCCTCAGTGCAGTAACACAGGGGTGTCATAGAGACCCCCAAACATAGACTCCACACCCTGGGACTGACTACTGTCTCCCTGGATCTGTAAAGTCACCATTAACTTTACTAGTCTTAACTTAGGAACTTAACCAGTACAAACCATCATACTGTGGAAGTACTGGTAGGGGCAATTAGATTGCCCCTGGGTCTGTTGTCGAGGGGGTACTGTCCCGTCCCTTATCGCCGAGTTTCTGGCTGGTGGCAGTGGATACCACGGAAATATTCCACCGGAATATTTCCCAATGGGATTTCCCATTGATTTTAATGCACCACTTTTTGGTGCAATGTTAAAGATACCGCCGGTTTATTTATTTAATATAAATTCACCGGTTGGGATTTTTTGCCGGAACTCGCCGCCAAAATGGCGTCTAGGTTCACTTCAGTAACCCTGAACCCGAGTCGAGCCTTTGTTCCACTTTTGGCGGGCTTCTGCACAGAAGCCCTCCAAAGTGGTGCCATTCTGTCTGGGTACCACAGGGGGTGTGGGAGGGGGTTTAGGCACCCTGGAATGAGTTGCCTTGCCAACTCATGTCGCACTCTGGTGTGATTGGCCCAAGTGGTGAGCCACCCCGCTCACCACTTAGCATGTTTGAGTGACAGCTAGGCTGTATGAATGGGGGTTTGCTGCATAAAAGCAGGGTTTTTGGGACTGGTTCTTCAGAAGTCGCCACAGGACCCAAGAAGCCGAAGAGGGAGAAGCCGAGCCGACCTGCCAAGACGACACCACCGGTGGAGCCCTGCGGAACCGTCTCACCACTTTTCCCAATGACAGAGGAGATCTCCCGCATGGAGAGTCTTCTTCCCTTGACTGGTGGGGACAACCAGTTTCTGCCTTCTTTTCGCCGCCCTGAAGCATCTCGTGGCCGCCTTGCCTGTGCCAAGCACCCCGGCAACCGGGATACCACTTTTTACCTCCGCCGCGAAAGAGGGCTAACATCCTTTTAACCGGAAAAACTCCACGGCTGGTTTCTTCACTGGTAGTGCAACGACCTTCAGCTTTCCTCCACGACGAGATCTTCTCCTCCTCTGGACGCCGCCGCGACTTGCACCCACTACCAGGAACTGCCACCGCTGGAGGATCCTTTCCATTTTTAAGGTACCATGTTCCGCCCGGCTTCCCTTGCCACCGATTGTACGGGGTAGATTTAGCCCTCGGCTCTCGACCCTGGGTAAGCCTGGGACACCCTAACTAAACTTTTCTAAACTTGGTAAAACCTTTTCTACTCACCTGTAAAGACTTGTGACATTGTGTGATCTTGGGCATCTTTTCGCCGGGCTTTCCCTAGAGTGGGTCTGGCAACCGAACTTCCTTGCTCCTCAATAGACTGCCTTTCTAAACTCACTGTCAATCTCTGAAAAGTGTTTTGCCTTGCTATTTTCATTACTTCTGCCTTTTCCCTCCCTATTTAACTAACTTGCTGGAGTGCCATCTAACGTTAAGCGCTCACCTCTGTTTGGAAATAAGTGGTGTTAACTTAGACTTGTCCAACAAATAACTAGGGATGTACATATAAGTAATAGTGACTGTGTTTTTGACTTACTTACCTTTTCTGTGCTAGTGTAATTTATGAGTGTCTTTTAAATAAATAATTATATACTTTTACACCTAGCTCTGGTCAGTGTTTGCTTGTACTACTGTGCCTCTGTACCTATTATGTATGCTCTATATACTGCCTAACTCTTCTTGAGCGAAGTCTGACTGCTCAGCCACAGCTACCAGGTAAATCTGAGTGGTACAGACTGCTACCAAGTGGGTTTACTGCCAAACACCTGTAGTCTTAAATCTTTTGCAGTGGTCCCGGAGGGAACTGCACAGGTTTCTGCCTAACACCGGTCGAGAAGTTGGAAGACTTCAAGGGTGGCCTATCTGATGCCAGGGTCTTGGCCCAGGATCTCCTGGAGGCTGCGGCTCATCACATAGACACCTCGGGGCCTTATGCTGGGGGTTGATAACTCACGGCATAGGCAACAGACGTGGTTTTTCTCCCGCTCTTCAGCCTCCTCCTCAGGTTCAGGTGGCACTGCCAGCGATAAACCTACTAAGTGAGGGTTTTCCGCGCTCGCATGAGACCCCGGTGGGAGGACGCATTGCGTCTCATTGGGAGGCGTGACAGCCCATCACAGAAGACAGATGGGTCTTGTCAGTCGCTCGAGCGGGCTTACGCTTACCTCTAACCCATACCCCACCCCGCAACCCTCCTTTTCAGCTGTCGGGCTCGCCCTCCCTCAAAGCCGAGGTTCAGAAACTTATGGACCTCAGAGCTGTGGAACCCGTTCCCCTCAGGCAGCGAGGGGAGGGCTTCTACTCCCGGCTGTTTACGGTGTCCAAACCCAACCAGGCTGGCGTGCGCACCATCGTAGACCTTTCCCAGTCAATCTTTTCCTACCCCAAGAGAAATTCAAGATGATTACGCCCAGCCAGATACGCTCCTCCTTACAGACGGGCGACTGGCTCAGCGCTGTGGATCTTCAGGATGCGTACATGCATATCCTGATTTGGAACCCACACAGGAGATATCTCCGCTTCTTTGGGAGAGGAGCACTTCCAGTTTCGAGTGCTTCCTTTTGGCCTCAGCTCGGCGCCGCATGTCTTTACGAAGATGATGTTGGTGATTGCGGCCTATCTTCGTCTCCAGGGTATCCATGTGTATCCGTATTTGGACGACTGGCTCTTACACAGCCCTTGTCTGCTAGCAGCAGCGGGCAATCTCCGGTCTCTCCTTCAGCTCCTGTTCCATCTTGGGCTGTTGGTGAACTGGTGGAAATCTTCCATGACGGTCTCGCAGGACCTGATTTTCCTGGGTTTTCGCTGGAATGGCGGATCTGTTAGCCACGTGTCAGATGTTTGCGCAGTCGGAGAGCATGTCGGCCTGGTGGTTCCAGAGGCTTCTGAGCCTCATGGCCTCGTGCGTGCTGGCTCTTCCTCTTGCTCGTCTCAAGTTGAGACGGACCCAGATGGCTCTTCGGAGTTCCTGGCGTCAGGCTGTGGACCCCGATTGCAAGCGGATAATAATTCCGGATTCCATGAGTGGACCTGGACTGGTGGTCATCTCTCAGCAACCTGACGGTGGGCGTGGGGTTTCGGGACCCAGCCCCCATAGTGACGATCACGACGGACTCCTCCCTTCTGGGGTGGGGTGCGACGTTAGATCTTCAGGTCTCGGACCTCTGGTCGCCTCAGGACAAGCTCCTGCACATAAATCATTAGGAGCTTCTGGCGATCTTTCTGGCCCTCAAGGCGTTCAGACCGCTCATTGCCAACAAGGTGGTCCGCATACGCACGGACAATGTGGTGTCAATGTATTGTATAAACAAGCAAGGGGGAATGAAATTTCCACCCTCCCCCCCATGGTGGACCTGTCTATCCAGATATGGGAGTGGGCCGTGCTTCATGGTGTCTGGCTTGCTTGCAGTACACATCTCGGGCCAGCTGAATGTCACAGCGGATGCCTTCAGCTGGCGGACAGTGGTCAGCTATGAGTGGGAGTTGAAGGCGGAGGTCCTGTTATGGATTTTCTTGCGTTGGGACACACCGGAGGCGGACCTCTTCGCTACGGCGGTAAACAAGAAGCTTCCCCAGTATGCCTCCAGAGGGTCTGGGGGATGCTCGCGAGATTCCATGGCACAACGTGAGAGCTTACGCCTTCCCGCCTCTGCCTCTAGTTCACCGGGCAATTTGGAACTTGAAGAATTCGGTGAATTGTTCCCTTCTACTCATAGCCCTGTGGTGGCCGGGCAGGTTTTGTTTCTCAGAGCTTCAACACTTGTCGGTGTATCCGCCAATCAGGTTACCAGTAACTCCCGATCCTTTTCACCAAGGGGAACAGCAGCTGGTGCACCCCTCCCCTCAATCGCTCAGCTTGGCGGCCTGGTGCCGGAGTTCAAGTGTTTAGAGCATCTAAACATGCGTATTATCCAGGCAGCCAGGAAACCCTCGACCAGATCTCAGTACAAGAGTAAATGGCTCAGGTTCTGTCATTGGTATTTGGAGAAGAAGTTGGATCCAAGGGTGGCCACGGTTGACACGGTGCTGTCCTTCGTGTCCTCCCTAGCCGAGTCAGAGGTTCATGTTCTGTCATGCAGGACTGATCTCTCAGCGGTTTCCGCTTAACTTTCACAGACCAGTGTTCTTATTCCCTGACTAAGTGGTGAAGAGGCATTTTGCTGGCTTGACACGCCTTTACCCTCCGGTTCGTAATCCGCACCCGCCGTGGGACCTTAATGTGGTCCTGACGGTGCTGTGCCATAAACCCTTTGAACCAATGGCTACTGTGGACCTCAAGTACTTGTCCTGGAAAGTGTCTTTTTGGTCGCCGTTACGTCAGCAAGGAGAGTGAGTGAGCTCCAGGCATTGTCAGTGGAGCATCCTTTCTTGGTCTTGCAAAAGGACAAGGTAGTCCTTCGGACAAACTCGGCCTTTCTGCCGAAGGTTGTCACAGAGTTCCAACTGAATCGATTTCCCTACCGGTCTTTTTTCCGAACCCTGCCTCTGAGGCTGAGAGGGTTCTACACTGTCTTGATGTCCGAAGAGCTCTTAAGTTCTACCTGGACAGGACTTCCGAGCTTAGGAGTTCTTCTCAACTTTTTCTGACCTTCGGTAAACCTCAGGGCAAGCGAGCGCCTAAGGCAACCATTTCTCGGTGGATCGCCGCCTGCATAACAGAGTCTTTCACCGTCCAAGAGCTGAAACCTCCTAAGGGTATTCATGCACACCTGGTGCGGGGCAAGGCAGCCGCGGTTGCTTTTCAGAAATATGTCCCCTGGGAGTCCATCGCTAGGGCAGCTACTTGGGCCTCCCCATCTGCTTTCTGTAAGCATTATTGTCTCGACACAAGCTCAAGGGCTGACGCTCAGTTTGGTCAGGCTGTGCTGAAGAACCTGTTTCAGTGAGGGGTATTTCCATCCACCCGTAGTTCCTGTAAGGACTGCTTGGGAATCTCCCATAAGTATGGAGGAAAGGGGACGGGACGTAGGAGTATTACCAGGTTACTCACCGTAGTGACCACCTTACTCCTAGTCGAATTGTCCCCTTTCCTCCATACGCCCGCCCGCCGTCCCCTCTAATAAGGTCCCTCTGTTATTGCTAATGGGTCTTTGACGTGGCGATAGAAAAGGACTGATGGGCGATGCGTGGGGCGGAGCCAAGATGGGCGGGGTTACGGCCACATGCCGGGCCCTGCGCAAGTAAGAGAGGAAGGACAAATTTTGGGAAAAAATGTGGATGCTTTTTACAAAGTGCTCCGGTCCCGTCCTACAGGATGGAGAGATGTCCCATAAGTATGGAGGAAAGGGGACTATGGACTAGGAGTAAGATGGTCACTACGGTGAGTAACCTGATACATTTTGCATCTGTCTATCTGTCAAGTAAAGTGGTTCGATATGAGCCAAGACCCCTCCTACGATCATCCGTTAAACACCTTTTAGTGACCCCGCCATCAAGATTTGTCTATAGAGGCGACAGACGTTTTGCGATCTACGGGCCTAGACTATGGAACCTACTGCCTCTAAACATTCAAACTATTTTAACTCTTGCACTTTTCTGAAAGGCCTTGAACTCATTTGTTCACTTATTCTTATTCTGGAGTGACACCTGGCTTAGACCATTATCCAAAAAAAAATAGAAGTGGATTTAAAATCATTAGAAGAAGAGATTAAGAAGAAATTTGAAGTTGAGGCTTTTAAGACTAGTCTAGAAAAGCATCTGAAAGAGATGCAAGATTTCAAAACAGAGACAATTACAGAACGAGTAAAACGCATGAAGAAAGATGTATAGAATTTCTCCCATGAAAAAGCTTTTGTTTATACCAGCAAAGATTATAAGTTTGGGGATCCGAAACCTGGGCAAAACTTTTAACCAACAACATACCTCATACAGTTCAAGTGCAGGATCTGATGATAACGATGAATATAGTAGAACAAACAGGACCGGGTGGCAACAGCAATGAAGGAGAGAATAGACCAAATCGGGGTAGAGGTGCAAGAGGGAACAACCAAGGCCGAAATGGACAACGGCAGCCTTTTTTAGAAAGAGGCAACGCACAGACAATGGGCTCCAGACCGGATGCAGACCCGGAGCTACAGGGGTTGGTAGTCAACTTATCTGCTACCACACTAACTGAGCATGAAAAATCTGTGTTGAATAAAGGGTTGAATTATGTAATATCCAAGTTTCACAATCCTTTTGAATTCAGAGTGGAGTTTCAACAATTTATGAGAAAATTCACCTTAAAGAATTTTTTGAAAATAATTCTTTCAATAGTACGGAAAATTGTAGCAGCCTTAGAAACCCCTCTACTTTTTGTGCCCCTCCTTCCTCTTACTCTCCTGAATCTATCGTATTTGAAAAGAAGTTATTGGAAGATATAAGAGTACTTGAATCTAGGGGCATTCCGAGCCATTCCAATCTTAGTAAAAAAGAACAGAGTATTCTAAAATCCTTGGGTTCGAATCCAAATACCATTATTCGACAAGCAAAAGGGGGTGCAATAGTGGTTTTGGACAGAACCCAATATGTGGAAGAATGCCTGAATCTACTAATACCAACCATTCTAAGAAAATAGATAAGGATCCCAGTAAGGAGTTATTAACGATTATCAGAGACAAAGTGATCAAATCAGTGGACCTAGAACTCCTTAGTAAACAAGGAGAATACCTTGTAAGAGAAAATGGCAGAATTCCGATCTTTTATATACTCCCAAAGATCCATAAAAATTTAACAAATCCCCCTGGCAGACCGATAGTCTCTGGAATAAACTTTGTTGGAACCTTTGTGTAAATATGTAGATTATTATCTTCGCCCGTTCATACCTAGCATGAAAAGCTATGTGAAAGACACCACTGACGCCATAACCAGAATTGAGGGTCGTCAGTTCAATCCAGACACAAATGTATTACTGTGTTTGGACATACAGGCTCTATATACCAACATACCCCAACGAGCAACTCTAGAGGTTGTAGAAGAAACTCTCCTCAAAAGAGAAGATGACCATCCGGTTTCCAATTCCTTCATAAAATGGTGCACAGAGATGGCACTAATGAACAATGTTTTCCAATTCATGGGTCAGTTCTACGTACAAGTTGAAGGGACTGCCATGGGTGCAGCCATGGCACCGAACTTAGCCGATCTATACGTCAATATGTTCGAAGAAACTATCATATACCGCAATGTCAACCCATTTCAAGATAACTTAGCCAATCTATACGTCAATATGTTCGAAGAAACTATCATATACCGCAATGTCAACCCATTTCAAGATAACATTGTGTGTTGGCTGCGTTATATAGACATTTTTGTCATTTGGAAGGGCAGTGTAGAAGAGGCTTACCAATTCAGCATTTGGCTCAATGAACAAAACAGGTACCTTACATTTACCATGAATATACATGGTGAATTATTTAGACATCTCGATATACCATCATCAAGGTACGTTGTTGGTAAAGCCATACAACAAAGAGACAGCCAAAAATGCCCTTCTCCATTTTAACAGTCACCATGCCCAACACGTGAAAAACAATTTGCCCTTTGGACAATTTTTGCGTATCAAGAAAAACATTAGTACCAGAGAGTCATATGAGGAAGGAGCCAACAAGCTGATTACTAAACTGGCAACTCGAGGATACCCTAAACGTCTGCTAAAAGACGCAGCTAAGAGGGCATTCAACAATAATAGAGAAGCCCTCCTTGATCAACAACTACACCAGAATAGGACACCTAAGGAGAGTCATTTAGTTTTTGTGAATACCTTTAGCAATTTATCCTATAAGATCAAAGGTATCATTAACAAAAACTGGAACAAGGTGATGACAAAGGAGGGGTTTGAAAACATACTATAGGATTTGGAGAAAAGAGAAATTACTCCAGTGTGGAGTTTTACAGAGTCAAGTAAAAATCACCAAAATCAACCCACAGTATGGGATTTTCATGTTTTGTCAAGTACAGTCTTTTATATTTTTTATATATTGTGTGTTTGACTATGAATTTTATGTAACGTGATTTATGAGTGTCACAATTAAATATATGTACTAAGAAGTATATTTGGTAATACATGTTTTTTGTCTTGTTAGCCCTGTAGATAGACAACGGTGTCTACACCTTTTGTCTATACTAATATTAGACAATTATCCACCTGCTCTGCTCTATTAGATCTTCGTATCTATTTTACACATAAAGTAAAGAATCTTGGCTGCATTGTTATGTTAATTACGCTTATAAGGCGCCAAAGCCTGCAGGCATCCAGGTGCTGAAGGATAGAAGTAGAAGACAACAGAGCTGGAGTTATTCTATTTAAACAGGATTGTCTTCAACTGTTTATGGAAAAGAAGGTGGTTCTCCATCTTGTGCATCTGTGTCGGGAGAGAGTTCCAAGCCTGCTTGCCTCGGATACAAAAGGCCCGACCTAAGCCGCAAGACCTTTTTATCCGGGGAAATACCAATGGAATTTGTCAACACTACTGAGTGTGGGTGGGTGCAGTCAGTGGCGCGAGGCATTGGAGCTGTGCGGAGCCATATTCATGTGGTACGGCCTGTGGCGTGCAGCTGATTTGATACCACTATCTGGTTGTGGCACTGAGCCAGGGTGTGGCTGGTTAACGTGGGGAACGTTGGCCTACAGCAGAAACAGAAGCACAGTGGACCAGTGCAACCTTATGGCTGGCCTTCCTTGCTGAGAGTGCGTCGAATGGAAAGAATGGCTGGTGCGTGTGCTTCGTTCAGGTTATTATAGTACACTAGGCGTACATCTGCTGACACGATTTGCTTCGTTGCATCACCCTCCAGAAAGCCACCGTACCATAATCCTTGAAGGGGGCTACTGAGAGCAGTGTCATGTTAACTACAGTCATAACTCCATTGGCGATACGATTCCAGCATACGATCCATCCTTGGCATTTTGCATATTAATGGCTACTTATATAAGCTTCTCGCTTTGTATCTCCTGATGAAGACGTTGTTTACTACACACTCTACGTCGAAACCGGTTGAGTTTATTCTTTTAGGGATGTGATCTACACAACACTTCTCCTCACAGATCCGCCCTTGTGATAGATTGTTTTTAATGAATTCTATTGCTGTTTGTCTAATATATTTGTAAACATTAAAATATTCAAATGTGATGAATGTTTGTCCCACTCCCAATTGGCAAATAATGTTAATTAATTTAGTTATCCTTTTAGCCATTGTTGGTTGGTTGAATGTCACTATGTATGATGTATGGTTTGGATGCTGCACTATGAATGTTTGTTGAGATGGATGTATTTTAGTCAGTTATTTGTTCATCTATGCTGTTGTGTTACGTGATTTATTGATGCTCTACAAAGTAGAATGCCATTAATTGACTTGTTTAAATTTTTGTATCATGATAAATAAAATAATTTGATACTTTTGTAAATAATAGTGTTTTGCTCTCTGGACATCTCTTCAGTTTCTCGTTTTACGATAATACTCTGGTCCAGAGGATAGAGTTTTCCTGCATCTTTCCGCTTTTGCATGGATAGATCTAATAACATCAGCAACCCCGACTTGCTATGTTCCAGTTTACCCAACATATATGTTTGGAGATCCAATAAAGCTGTCTCCGTTCCATGGAAGCTTCGAAAACCTGATTGCTTCACATGTAATATGCCAGATTTGAGTACATGGGATTGTAGCTGTGTGGTCGCTGCCTTATCTATGAGTTTAAGGAAAAATAGTGTATTTGTGATTGGTCTTTGGCAGTCCAATTTGAACTGCAACCTGCAGAACAGTGAGCCTGTAGTAAATAAGCATAACTATCTCAGACTTCTTTTTCCACAATGAGAGGAAGAATAGGTTGTAGATCGATAAGTAATCATTGGATCATTGTGAAACTCTCAGCTTGACTAGTGCAACTCTCGCTGGGGCTCCAGCAAATCCAATCCATCGCCTCCAAGTTGCCCAAAATGCAGCTGTTAACTCCTTTTTCATTTGCCAAAATCTGCTTCTGTCTGGCGCAGATCGCTTTGTCTTGTTTTTAAGTGCCTTCATGGCTTCTATTGATTTTGTCTCCAAGATCAATCTCTATCAGCCAGTATAACTCCTTTGCTACTCTGCCGAAAACCTGTTCATAGTACCTACATCTCATTTTGTACACGGATGTGGTTGGTGTTTTTCAGTGCTTGGTCCTTGTGCCTGGAATTCACTTACTGCTGACCTGCATAAGCTTGATTCTTCATTTAGGTAGAAGCTGAAAACATTCCTCTTCTAATTTTCCATCAAGCAGCTACCTGTCTTCTCAATAAACATCTGTGCCCAGATGTCTGGCTTTCCTCATTGGAAATGAGTGCAATATAAATCAAAACCTCAAACACCTTTTGATGTGAATAGATTCCTCCCTTTGAATATCTGCGAAAGGATGCAGTCAAGTCTATTATAAGTGCGTTACAAATCTATCAAAACAAGTACTCATATCAGCTTTTTCGTGGAAATGGCTCCACAGGTGTGGTATTCAGCATCCAGTTCCCCCAGCTTGGCACCCAAGCCCAACTAGGAACCCAGAGACCAAGCGGATGAACCAAGACTCTTTACATTCAGTGCAGGAGCGTCAAATCCCATGAAGAATATTCCAGTAAAAGGGGGGAACCTGAACGGGTGGTTTCCATTAGCAGGGTGAACAAAAGGCAGCAGTACACAGAAAACGGTCTGAGGATAGCGACAACTGCAGGTGGCACCCTTGGACTTCCAGTGCTGAAGATCCATTGCAGTGATTAACTTGCTGCACCTCTTTGGACTCCCACTTGCATGTGGGTTGCTGCAGAACATCCTGGTGGTATGTAGTGGTAAACTGACCAAAAATGGTCTTCCAGTGAGAGCTAGACACTGCAGATGTGCAAAGGTTTCTGAAGTCTCCAAGGAATCCAGACCTGACTTCGGGCAGCAAACAAAAAACCCCAAAAAAAACGAAACGCTACTGCATTTGCCAATTATTGGCAAGCGATTATAAAATAGCCAAATGGCCAAATTGCCTGGAAAACTCAGGTCTGCAGACCTTCCACCTCAAAATTTCAGTAACACAGAGTGAGTTGGGGGTGGTGAGAGCAGGTCATAACCTAAAAACCCCTGTGAAAAGGGTTTGACCAAAAGCCAGACGATCACAAAAATTTACTGGGGGAGAGGGTTAGATGACCAACCTACTAGTTGGTTACTGGGTCAGTCACTCGACCAAAGCCACCCCCATAGGAAGTGAGTGGTATAGTCCAGGGACCTCTTCTAGCCTAAACCAGGTAGGACCCATATGGAGACTGCCACGATGGGCCCACAGGAGCCCACATGGTCAGACTATCAATTTTGTGGTCACCAAGACAAAGGGGAACCCTAGCAAAAATGTGCATTGGGCTACTATTGTAGTAATGGATTGCATCCAAAATTAAAGCGGAGCCGTAACCAACCTATTCCCTAAAACCCAATTACAAACACAATCACTCTAGGGCAGAAATGTGCTCTGTGCACCTTAGGGCCGACTCATTACCATATACCTCATATAAGGTATAAAAGGACATAATGGCGGGGGGGACTTCAGAAGTCACACTGTTGATCAAAATGAGATGAGGGAAACAAGAAATAATTATTCTTATTAGGGTATTGAGTGCGGACCTAGCACTGAGAAGCAATAGTGCTTTACAACCATAGGGGGAAGAACATGGTGAGAGGAGCAGAGAAACAAGGTAGTGGGGAGCTAACAAGGGAGGGGGAAGACGGGCAGTGTCTCAGCAAGGGATCTACCTCCGGTGAGAGCTCTGCAGGTTGAGTGCTTGCTGCTGCGATCATTCTGAGAGCTGCTGGTAGCAGGTTTGAATCAAGGCAAGGGCAACTTAGCCTTTCATTCTGAGGTTGATAAATGAGTACTGCCTCTGGTTGGGTGACATATGTATTTATAGATCTTCTATGAAAAGCGACTAGGTGCAAGAGCTTTATAACAAACTCCTCATTATTGCAAGCAACCACGGGAGGAAACTATGGGGATCGGATCAATCATCTTTAGGTAGGGTGGAGAGTGTGTTGACGAGGAGTCATTCTTTGAGGAGGGGAGGGTATTGTGCTCCTTCCTGAATCCTAGAAGCGAGGCGTCTACTGTTTAACCCCATTCCCATATGGACAGAACAAATAACTTGCAAAAGTATAAGTAGTTGCTGGTCAATTGTGAGAAAGTTGGCACACATCTCCTGGATGCAAAACAATCCATCTCCAGATGGCTAGTCTCCTAAATGCAGCACTATACAAGAATGAAACCCCACCTTGTAAACCTAGAGACAATTAAGTTGACTGGGTAAAAGCTACTACCACAGTTTTCATGATGAATATTCCTCTTACAGAAGTTTGTAAGACAGTGACTTGGAAATCTGTCCATAGGATTTCAAACTTCTACTGTCGGAACTATGGTGCCTCAATGAATGTGCAAGTGGGACAATCCTAATTACTTCACGTGGTGTATGACATCTGACCCACCACCCCTTTCCTTTTCCTTTAGTCTGTTCGGTGTGGATCTGAAGCCTAAGAACCATGTTTCTTCCCTTTTCTTTCTGTAGATCTCCTGATTATCCCGCTGAGGGTTTTATTGTTCTATTTTGTGTTCATGAATATCCCAGGGCAAAGAAATTATAGTTGATTGTAAACCCAGTTCTTCTTGGGTTTCTTCTTCAAATTCATAAACATGCACTCCTCCCCATAACAAGCAGTTGTCTGATAGCTCAACAAAGAAATTAAATTAAGTTGTGGGGTTAATGCCTCTCAGCTGTCCTCAAAAAGAACTACAACTGCTACAGTAGTACATGATTGGAGCTGGCACTCTGACCTTAAAGGGACATTGTCATTGTTTACATGTTTCTGCTAATCGCTCCTTCCCCTCTTGTTTTCTCCATGGAATGGTGTTCATAAATGGTTTACATCCACTATTCCTTAAGGAGTGATCATTGCTCTGTAATATGAGTTTGACAGATAGGAGTTTACACTTATTCTTAGTTTTGAAATGTAACTTTTGTTTGTTTTCCCTCCATTGTTAGTGTTCCTGGGTTCCGCACATGGGTGCAGATATTCAGTGTTTGTCAAACATCAGGGTATCTTCAATTAATTAATAATCAGCCTGGTGTTTCTTTCCATGATCTTGTTGATGAGGAGAGTTGATGGCAGTGAGTGGATTTTTCGATTAGGGTTCGGTTTGGGAGAGGCTGAAATGAAAGCTTGATGGTTTTGAAGGTTTCTGCTTTCATTGTTGGCTGCGTCTATGGTGCCCTTTTAGTATTTGGATCTTGCAGTAGTTGTCGGCATAAAGTGCAGACTTCCTTGAGCAGTGCAACAGTTCGATGCGCTGCAAGACTGTTGTAATTTCTGTGTTTTCTGATGGTTCTTTTGTTGGGGTTGAGCACTTGTGCAAGGGTGTGGCGGGTTTAGGCTTCAGTGCACAATGTTTCATTGGGTCATGCTGGTTGCGAAGGGTAGTGTTGAGTTGATGGTGAAAGTTGCAGTCCTGGTTTTTCCAAAGCAGATTAGCCGATGTGAGGTGGTTTGCGTGGACTTCTAACTTTCACTGGGAAATAACTTTGGGCATCTGGTGTGCTTGACTGGGATGGCAAGAGTAATGTCAAAGGAGATTGGCATATGGCCTAACCCCAGTGATGCGGGATTGGAGATCTGTGAAGCATGGAGGGTGCAGCCAGTTTTGGTGCATGTCCATGATGCCTTTTGAATGATGGGAGGCCTTTGCCCTTCTTGTTTAGAGTATTTGTAGACTGCTACAGACGTGTGGGTGGAGGTCATCCAGGTCTCTAATGATGCTATTCAAATCCTGTGTGAGGTTTGCCTGCTATGTGTGCTCTGTTAAATGCTGTTAAAAGCGCACATTGGCAAGCTCAGTTTTTGTGTAGTTGTGAATGATGGTGGGGTCTATGGTGAAGTCATATGCTAAATGAAGCTTTGCATACCAAGTCATTTTATGCCAAACAAATCCTTAAATGCTGTATATAGTAATTCGGTGCATAATGGAGCCTCAGAACCCCAGGTGCTGTTGGAACAAGCAAAGGGCAGTTTCTATTCCAAAGTGTTGCCGTTGTGTGCTGGCTAAGGCCTGAAGTCCAGATTTGTAATCGCCATATGTAGGATGCAGCCTCACATAGCTAGGTGTTCATCACAGGGCAAGTCTTGGTGCATTTGCCCAAACGCAGCCTTGTACCAGCAGACCATCCATGCTCCCCAACACAGGCAATTTAAGACAAATCGTCCATTTATTCAAAAATGGAAAGTGGGCCTGAATGGCTGAGGTGTAGTAGAGCCGACTTTGACTGACTGCCCCCTGCGATCCATGCTGAAGGCTCCCCAACTTGGTAACAAATCACGGGTCACGCCACACTCTGGGCCGTCCTAGATGACCACGATTGTGCAATACACAGGAACATGTTGCTGCAGGAGTACACTGCACTAGGAGAACAATATAAATGTTTTAATGCATTATACAGCACACTTTTCTGAGAAAAATTGGCTAAATAGTTGCAATTGTTTTGTAGGGTAACACCAATCCAATAATCCAATACATGCATGTCACCAACCGTGCACAGGAACATTAATGCTTTAATATGTTTTGCTGTTAAAAATGCCATGCCACAATGAAAACATGTCCCACTGGCTGCACAATGTAGACCAGTCTAGATATGTAGTTTCTTATTAGTCATAAGATACAGTTGAAAGGGTCAGTCGAACAAACACGCCCCCTTACTCTTTTAAAGAATACAGATTATATAAATAACATCTGGTCTCACACCTTGGTTGTAATTTTCATTTTGATTTGAGCATATATGCATATAAACTGGTTGTGGATAACACAGAACACCAAATTTCTACACATGGAGCAATATAGATTGCAAAACATAGATCAGCAAGTCACATTCCTTGCAGTACGGTACATGGATTCAACACAATACATATTCTACTGTCTCAGGCACGACAGGGGTCATATTACATAAACAACTGCAATGGATACATATAATGACAATTACAGACAGTGGAACAATTAGTAACACTGTGACTAAAGAGTCAATGTCTACACCAGTATTCGGCCATTTTTGGGGGCTAAAATCTAGCCAAGTTCTTGTAGGGGCCTTCGTCAGGACAGGGGAGACTGTGACGTATGGGTGTTTAGTGAATGCTGTGAAAAATGAATGGAGCATAATGAGGGGGTGGTGCCATAAGGCATGATATACAACAATTTGCGTGATTAAAGCCTTCCTGGGCAGAATAGGGTCACCACCAGGAGCCCGTAGTTTAATCGTAACGTATTACCGTAAAGCATGCCAGGCCACATTTAGACATACATAGACTGGTTGCACCAACATGCCAGTGGAAGCAATAACCCTTCTCATGGTTATTTATTCACAGGTGCCCAGAAAAATATACAATGCCGCAATAAGAAACGACTAGACTGGCAGCACCCAAATGCCAGTCTAGCCAGGTCGTTAAACTTGGCAGGACTACTTTATCAGAGGTGAACAGTTTAAAAAGAAAGTCAAGCCAAACTAAGAAATGACTAGACTGGCTGCATCAAAATGCCTCTATAGCCACTAATAAAACATCATGCCTGCTCATCCTGTGATACAAATAAATGCATCACTTTTTGCATTCCACGTACTTTGGAATCACGCCACCGAGCATGCGTATAGCATCTATCAGAATGTCCTCACTCCTACCACAACACAATAGCGTGGCACCTACAACATACTTACCACCCTGCATTGCCACCCATTGTCCTGCCACAAGTGTCAGGGAATCCAGATCCCCCAACTTCATCACCTCACTCAGCCTACCTAGTCAGACTCCCACCAAACGAGGGGCACCTACCATCCCTTGTAATATCACAACCAGAAACTATAGACTAGGTTCCAGACTCCCTCAATCTCCCACCCCTACCCCACGTAGGACCATCGCCAAACCCAATTCTACTGCCCAGAAGAACAAAAAAAAAAACACCCAATAGTAAACTCCCTACCAACCTTACTATAACCAGCAAAACTAGCCCCCTACCCCCATCAAGGGAGCCCTCATTAATGCCAGGTCCTTAGTGGCCCACGCCCTGGACATCGCAGACTTCATTACTTCCAACGACCTAGATCTTCTGGCTATTAACGAGACCTGGCTACATACTGCTGCAGGACCCTCGCTATCATTAGTTATCCCTGAAGACTACTCAATTACCAGACTGGACAGAGAACTTGCCAAAGGAGGAGGAGTTGCAGTTTTCTTCAAAAATCACCTTACCCTTAGATCCATCCCTAATCGACGCTTCCCGTCAGCAGAACTCCTCTCCATGAAACTCGCCCTCTCTCCCACGAATACGTTAAAAATTCACTTTCTTTATAGACCACCTGGCCCACTCTCCACGTTTGACGAGGACATCTCTCTAATCCTGTCCATCGTCACCAAACCCAATTCACAAATACTGATCATGGGCGACTTCACCTTGGGTCTCCATGACACCTCTGACGCAGCTGCCTCACTAGTAGCTCACTCAATTACAGAACTTGGCTTCACACACAGGATCACCTTGCCTACTCATAACAAAGGTATAATCCTAGATTGGATCGCTGACCTAAATGGCCAGATCTCAATGCTCTCAAACACCTCCTGTGCTTGGTCCGATCATCACATTATCTCCTTCAACATCCCGACCAGCTCAGCCCCTAACCTCACCAAAATACTGGCACCACCTACCCTGTCTAGAAACTTCAAAAAAATCACCTTAGAGAAGGTATTATCCCTAATAAAACCACTTTGCAATTTCAATACACTGACTGACCCAACTTCACTAGCTGAACTATAGAACACAACCTTCAAACAGGCTATCGACACACTAGCTCCTCTGAAGATGTGCAAAGTGAAACCCTGGTCCCACCTTAACTCGTGGTTCACCCCTAATCTAAAAGCCTTGCTCGATCCTAAAGAAGAGCAGAAACCACCTGGAAAACCACTTGTCTTTATCCAATAAAGAGTCATAACAAAAATTGTCTAACAAATCTAAAATGGCTATTTTCCAAGCCAAAAAGATGTTCAACAGAATTCATAATGCTAAATACAGCTCCAGGGAACTTTTCACACCCACTGAAACATGCTCCAAAGACAAATCTTGGTGTACGGAAATTCAGAATGCCCTCTAACAAAATCTTGCAGCCCAAAACAAAATTGAAATAAACAGAATATCTCTCCAGAACTAACAAACATGTTATCCCAGCCTGCTGTATCGACTTCTGACAACCACTTTCAATTCACCCCACTCTCAATCTCTGAGGTGGAAAAACTAGCCTTAAATCCTCTAGATGTAAAGGAGATACTTGCCCTCCTAACATCATCCAAGAAGCAGCCAGAGACCTTGCCCCGTTTATCACCACCGTCATAAACAATTCCTTCAAGACTGGCATTGTCCCAACCAACCTCAGACACCTGGGTACTCCCTCTACTAAAAAAAAAAGTAACCTTGACCAAAACATTCCTACCAACTACCACCCCATTACCATGGTCCCCTTTCTGCTATAAATTCTCGACCGTGCACCCTACCTCCAAATTCAGGCATACCTGGAAAACCACAACCTACTCGGCCTAAGACAATCAGGCTTCAGACCCAGACATGAGATGAAACAGCATTAATAGACCTTAATTGACCATTAATAGACCTTAAGATACAAATGGATGAACAAATCGATAAAGGTAACATTTCAATCCTGCTACTACTCGACCTATCGGCCGCCTTCGATTTAGTTAACCATGAGGTGCTATGTTCTC
This sequence comes from Ambystoma mexicanum, assembly GCF_040938575.1. Taxonomy (NCBI): domain Eukaryota; kingdom Metazoa; phylum Chordata; class Amphibia; order Caudata; family Ambystomatidae; genus Ambystoma; species Ambystoma mexicanum. The sequence continues at coordinate 739,548,822 of NC_090926.1, forward strand.
ACTTGTCAACTGCGGCCCACTTCTCATATAATGCCATCACCATGCCATCACCTGGATTTGTTCTTTCTTGTCCTAGAGGACAATGAGGGTTTTCTCACCTAATGCGGCTGCAGACCCAGCAGAAGTGACGTGCAGAGTCCCCCAGGGCTCCTGCATTTCACCTACGCTCTATAACATCTTTACGAAGTTACTGTTCGACCTAGACCATTTGGGTGTCACCTACACTGATTATGCAGATGACACCCAAATACTGATCCCCATCTCCGGGAACTATGATCTAGACTCTAAACTAATTAACAAAATCTACCTTTTCATCCAGGGATGGATGGCCAGACATGGCCTCTGCCTCAACAATGACAAAACGGAACTCCTCATCGGATCCCAAACTAAACTCAAGAAACAGGACAATAACATCAAAGCCTTCAACATTGATGGCAATATCCTTAAGGTCTCCAAAGAAGTAAAAACTCTGGGTTTTTATCTGGACTCCTCCCTAACATTGGACAGACAGGTGAAGGGCCTACACATGCAAATTAATAAACTCGTGCAGACCTTTCCCAACTACCGTCAACTGCCTGACTCTGGCCAGAAAGCTCATCCTTGCAAAACCTGACTATTGCAATGCCCTCTATCTATGCACTTCCAAAGAAAAACTATCAACTACAAACACTACAAAATAATGCCATCCGGGCAGCGCTCAACATTCCCAAATCGCACCACATAACCACCAGGCATACCATCCAGTGGCTGTCCATCAGTAGAATCTCCAGAAAAGTACTAGGACTTGCACACAAACGCCTAGCCAATCTAGCGCCCAAATACCTGATGTGTAAAATCTAGAAAAATTTCACTGACTGCCCCACCGGAACTACCCACCAGAACTGCCTACGAATCCCCAGATTCAACCTTCAGAAATGAGGAGGCAACAGTGTCCCTGTCCAAGCCCTTACTTAAACTCTGGAACCCGCTCCCTACACAGCTCAGAAATGTGCCTTCCTTCTGCTTCAGGAAAATGATAAAACAAATTGGTTCATCTCTCAAGAGTAACTATTAAACCTCTTGCAATCTTGCTGTAAATACACTGTTTTGTATATTTTTGTAGATAATGTATATATCCTCATGACTGCCTGTGACAACTTCTACCTGTGTAACTTCTAACTGTATAACATTTGTAACCTTTGCACATTTGTAACCTTTGGGTTGGGTGCTCTTTATAAATGAATAAACTAAACTAGACCTGGATGACCAATAAGATTTATCGCACAATACCGTCCCAACCCCTACACATCCCCTATCCCTCCCACCCCCTGCCCCAACCTCCAAAATCGGCTTCTCTGCCCAGAATTACCTCCACGTCCCTTTTCCTTGTCCCAGCGCTTACATATGAGGCTCCTTGCCTGATAGATATGTACTGGAATGAGGAAAAGTGAGACTAGGAGTAATGGAGATCACAGGTACCTAAGCCAGGCATTACCTCCATGTCCCTCTACCTCATCACAGTACTTGTGTATGAGGCAAATTGCCTCATACACAAGTATTGGGGCAAGGAAGAATAGGGCTATGATAAATGATTACCAATAAGTAACCAAGGAATTAAACGCAAGTAGTGGTGCAAAACCATTGTGCACACTGGGCTTCAGCTCGCACCCCCACCCCTTCTGAAATGTTGGGCTATGTTTACCCTACCTGGCTGCCCTAAAGAGCTGTTGCCGGACAGAACAGGACACAAATGTTAAACGGCACCTGGGTTTCGCTGCTAACAAAGGCCCGGCAATTACTAACGTAAAGCATTTCACTGTTAGTACCTGCATTTAAATGCATAATTCTTTAGGCAATTGAAATCTTCGTGGCTTTAGTACTTGCATGCCAGGGAAGTTATTGGAATGGTAGAGAGGGGACAAGAGACTGCTTATTCTCACAGCAGTTCGTAAGTGGGTGCTTTCAGACTTAACGGAGAGAGTTAACTGCTTGAAACATTGAAGCTGCACTAGAATACTATCATTAGAATGCATAAAGAAGTTAGATGCCCCTACACAAATAGTTTGCCCCTCCCCACCACCTGTGAAGTTGGCACCTCTCCCAACATTTGAAGGATTAGCACCGCCCGCCCCAAATTTAGGGTTTGTTGTGTCCCTGAACACAAGCGCGCACACACTATTCACCATACACACAGGCACACTCAGCCACCCATGTATTTAATTGTGCCCCCTTTTACCATACCCTCACACACACACGTCGTGGGGTTTCTTTTTGTAGTCACTCCGACTTCTTATAAAGACATTCTTTCCGTTAAGGACGAAACCATAATGGAAATAACTTCGAAGGGATTGTGTCCTCCGACGTATTCCTTATCTTTGATAATTCGTCTCAAGCTTGCTGGCCTCGGAAATGTTTTCTCTGTAGTGGGCGCTGCGCGTCGACGTCCGCCACGTTGATGTCCCTCGACAGCCACCGTATCGGCGCCGACGTCACCATGCCCATAAATAGCCACACGTGGCGTTCGTTGCTCAGTTCCTTTTTTCCGCGCTTCGTGGGGCCTCGGAATATCGTTGCTCAGTTCAGTCAGATAAACCTCTTATATTTCCTCGATAAAACCAACTTGTCCTCGATGGCTTCTTCATCCGAACCGACTCCGCGGTCCGGCTTCAAATGTCAAGACTGCGGAAAGAAAATGTCGATAACAGATCCTCACAGGATCTGTTTGTGGTGCTTGGGAGTCGAGCACGATTGTTCGGAGTGTGAGGACTGCATGTCCATGATGGCGAAAGCCTTGAAGGAGCGCAAGGCGAAGCTCGCGAGAGTTAAGTCAGTCAAAACCTCCTCGAAAGTTTCTTTGGTCGAGGCATTCGTCTCCTCGCTGTTGAAAGCATTCCGATTCTAGGTCTCGAAGTAGCTCCCACCACTCGTTGAGATCTAGACACAAAGAAGAGACGTGGAAGATCCCCTTCCTCGTCATCTTCTGAAAGGGTCTCCTGCCCCATATAACACAGCTCTCAGGCTGAGTGGGAGGAATTCAGGAAGAAAATGCTAAGCGTCTTCGAGAAAGCGGCCTCGACCCCCCCCCTCTCGAAGACAGCTGAGGGTGATACTCTGGGTGAAAAACCCAAAAAATCGAAACGCCGCGAGTCGTTGCACCCGGCGAAAGAGTCCACCCGAGAGTGCCACGGGCCATCGGGTAGGAAGGCACCATCTTCGCCGTCGTTGAAGATCCCTTCGACGCATGGATCAGCGCCATCAACGCCGTTGTCGAAGGGTTCTTCGACACATCGGTCGATCGAATCGACGCCATCGTCTACGCCGATAAAAGAGAAAACCACGGCTACTTCACAGCCAACGGTTATACCCAGAGCTTCCAGCACGACGCTGAGAACGTCGTCGACATCCTCGAGTAGGATCCCGATCCTCTCGAGTTCCTTAAAGCCTCTTCCAGTTTTCTCGCCGCCTTTCTCGGCGCCTTCGAAGCCTTTCACATCGGCGTCAACGACATTGACGTTTTCTTGCCCAATAATGACAAGTTTGGCTCCTTCTGCTTTAGAAATGGATTTTACACCATTTCCGAGGTCAGAGTACCGCAGATTATCTTCAATCTATGAAGAAGGGGAGGATTCTGACCAAGAAAGACCCTTCGGGCTGCAGAGGACCACACCACCTGTTTCAGAGGATTTTACCTCTGAGGAAAGAAGGTTGAAAGACCTACAGGAATCATTACATGAGGTAAGTGGGCTGGGCACTTCCCCAGAAGTGGAATTTGTCAAACCAGACCCAGGGGAACATGCCGAAACACCTATAGACCCCCGATGACAATTATTGAATTCATGAGTTGGTCTGCGCCTTCACCTGTTTTTCAACAGGATGACCTTACAGACATACTAGACAAAGGTCCACAGGAGGATCCTGTGGTCCCTTTCCATACAGCTTTACAAAGGAAGATTTCATCAAATTGGGAAACTCCTGAGGTTATCCCTGCAGTCAATAAAAGATTGTCCGCCAACTCTAGGGTAGCTGCAGCTGACCCTGAATACTTAACAAAACACCCGACTCCAGAGAGCCTGGTGGTTCAAGCGGCAACTTCATCAAGCAGCAGATCCGCTTACCCTACTGTCCCACAGGGTAGAGTTGACAAAAGGTACGATTCTATGGCAAAAAGTCTTTTCTGCTTGTAGTATGGCGTTGAAGTCCATCAACGCCACTTGTACGCTCGCCAGGTTCATTCACACACTGTGGGAGTGTGCTTCATCAGCGGCTGACTGCATACCGGAAGGAGAGGAAGGGGAAGCCTTCCTTAACATCATTAAAGATGCCATGTGCGAATCTCTTCAAACTGGCATTGATTCCGCTGACAGTATCAGCAGGGTCATGGCGGCAAGTGCTACAATCCGCAGGCATGCGTGGTTACGAAAGTCTGGCTTTGCTCCAGATGTACAGTCCAGACTTTTGAATATGCCCTTTGACGGCTCTTCTTTATTTGGTAAAAAGGCTGACAGTCTGGAAAAGTTGCAAACATCTAAAGCAGCAACAAAATCTTTAGGAGCTGCTATCCGCCAAACTCCTTTTTGCCCCTTCACCCCCTACTTTCTCATACCGAAGAAGGACGGAGGACTGAGACCCTTCTTGGACTTACGAGAATTGAACAAGTTCCTCAGGAAGGACAAGTTCAAGATGGTAACTCTCTCTCAGATCCTTCAGGCCCTTCAGATCCAGGACTGGCTGGTATCTCTGGACCTTCAGGATGCTTATTTCCATGTGCCAATCCATCTCAAACACAGGAGATACCTGAGGTTCGCAATTGGCGGCTCTCATTATCAATTTCGAGTTCTGCCATTTGGGCTGACCTCCGCCTGAGGGTCTTCACCAAGCTAATGTCGGTAGTGGCTGCAAGTCTAAGGAGGGAAGGGATCCACGTCTACCCCTACCTGTACGATTGGCTGATCAGAGCTGCATCTTCGGAACAAGCTCAGATCCAGCTAGATTATGTCTGCCGCTTCCTTCACAAACTGGGCTTCTCCCTCAGTTTAAAGAAGTCACAGATGATACCATCACAGACTCCAGTTCATCGGAGCAGTCCTGGACACTTCCCTGGGAAAAGCCTCGCCACCAGAGGTGAGGGCTCAAGATATTCTGCAGATGGCCAACAAGTTTCAAAATGCTCAACATCTCCCAGCCTTCAATTTTTTGAGATTGCTAGGCCTCATGTCATCCTATATCTTCCTTGTGCCAGAGGCTCGCCTGAGAATGAGATCTCTCCAGTGGGCACTAAGATCCCAGTGGTCATAATACTCGGGAAGAATGACAGATCTCCTCTGGATTCCGGACAAGGTAGCCCACGACCTTCAATGGTGGGCCTATCCGGAGAACATCTTGAAAGGAGAACTGTTTTGGCAACCATGGCCGGAGATCACTGTAGTCAGACGCCTCACTCACGGGGTGGGGAGCCCATGCCAACGACTTGACCATCAGTGGTTGTTGGTCTCCATCGGAGTCCAGAATACACATCAACCTATTAGAGCTGAGAGCGATCAGACTAGTGCTGAAAGCTTTCCTGCCATCAGTACAGGGGAGAAATGTCCTGATAATGACGGACAGCACGGTGGCCATGCACTTCCTCAACAAAAGAGGTGTAGGGTCACTACCACTGTGCAGAGGCAATGCAGCTCTGGTTTTGGGCAATTCAGGAAGGAATCTCTCTATCAGCAGTCCACCTAGCCGGAGAGAAGAATTTGACAGCGGATGCTCTGAGCAGGCAGAGCAGTCTCCCACAAGTGGGAGCTAGCTCAGGAAGTCCTTCAAGAGATCTTCGCCCTTTGGGGAACCCCTCAGGTGGATCTGTTCGCCACAAGCACCAACAGGAAGTACGATCTGTTCTGTTCAAGGGAATTTCCCCCGAGAGGAGCTCTAGGGGACGCGTTCGTAGTGGACTGGGAGTTCCCACTCCTTTACGCGTTTCCACCAGTCCCTGTTATTCCTCAAATGATCAGGAGGTTGAGAAGATTCCGGAAAACCATGATCCTAATTGCCCCGGACTGGGCCAGGAGAACGTGGTACCCGGACCTTCTGGATATGTCCCTCTGCCCTCCAATCAGTCTCCAACTCAAAGAGAATCTTCTCTCGCAGAAGGGAGGTCAGGTAGGTCATCCAGACATAAGAACCCTCAACCTTCACTCTTGGCTTCTGAAAGGTTGAGGTACAAGGATTGGGACCTCCCTGATGACGTCATGGAGGTGTTGCTTTCGGCCAGTAGGCCAGCAACAAAGTCTTTATACTGCTGTTTGGAACAAATTTTGCAGCTGGTGTAGAGAAGAGAATATCGACCCTTTTTCATGTGGTACACCAATGGTGTTATCGTTTCTCCAGCATGGGGTCTGGCATGGATTCACATGCTCATGAATATTCCCCGTCGTCAGGCTGGGAATCCTCGGTAAAGAAAAAATCAGTATCAGTTTCGTTTCTGATCTGTCTTTCGTAGTAGTAACCAATCACTGATCTCTGCGTCATACTGACCACAGCCAATGACTGCCCTCTACCTAAGCCCTGCCTCTGGCAGCCATCTTCAGATTTTTACCGCACGTTCAAGTGTTGGGATCCTCGTGCTATTGCTCTCAAGTGTTAGTACTATTTTTTCACGTTTTTTCTCAAAAAACTTCTATTTTTCGGTCAAAAGAGCCTCAAGCTCCGTTTCTTCATCCGATCAACGGGGACCCGTGTCGGATTCGTCTATGCCCCTCAAGGGTGAAGATTTCATCGAGCCACGCTTTTGGAGGACTCCAGAAGTTTCTCAGACCCATCTCGGACATGGCCCAGGAGAAGGGAAGCTCGACGCCCGGAAAGCTGTTCAGGGTCTGCCCTGGATGCCAGCTTCAGAATGTCTTTAAGGAGGACGAACACTCCCTTTGTCTTTACTGCCTACATGAGGACAAGACGCACGTGGAGAAGGACTGTGCGTTTTGCGGCAATATGTCGGAGCGGACCATGAAGGACCGCCATCAACGTCTCGCCAACTGGCTGGAAGGGAAGAGCCCGTCGGGCGAGAAGTAGAAGTCCGAGCGGTCTTCTAAGACCTTTGAGGAGGCCCCGATGACGGGGGTCCAACACAAGGCCAAGCACCGCGAGTCCGCTGGCACCGGGAGCGCCGAACGGTCAGGCTCTACGGGCGCCAGGCAGGGCGCATCCTCCCCGGCGCCATCAACCACGAGCCAACGCTCTGGTTCGGGTAAGAGGAAGGCCGAGCACCCGGCGAAGCTGAGACCCCGGCCGAGCTCGAAGGCCCCATCGGAGGGGGAACGAGGCAGTGACCCTCCCCCCAAGGAGAAGGCAGTGAGCGCACCTAAGGTGGTGAAAGCCTTAATCCATCCGGCCAAGGCCTCTATCGAGACAGTCGCGGCGGCCCTGGCTCAGCCTGTGGTGGCTACACCAGTGGTGGCGACCTCGGGGCTCAGTCTCCTGCCACCGCGGAGGGAGTCCTCTTTTATGCCCATCGACAGGACCCTCGTGAAACCTCTGACGGAGAAGAAAAAGGGGGGGCAGGGGGCCGTTGTGGATTCGGCCTCAACCTCTGAGGAAGAGCTGATCGAAGTCTTAAGCCACGGCGTTGGCGTGGAAGAAGACCAGCACGTCGGGAGGGATCCCGACGTAGGAGACAACGATAACGTCGAGGGTGCCGACGGGGCCCCTAACCGCCTGTCGGACTCCCCTCAACCAGTGCCGCAAGACAACTCGGCGGCCATTTTGTTGGCTATACAGTCCTTATGCTCGGAGATAAGGACGAGATTGCCGTTACCACCAGCGGAGGAACCGCTCCCGACAGGGGACCCGGAGCCGGGCCCTTCTGGGAGCCCTCCCCCTAAGAGAAGGATTCATCCTCCACCTCCTTTTCAGCCATCGCGCTCTGTTCAGCCCTCCTCCCCGTCCACGAATCGTGGGGATGATACGGGGACTGACACGGCTGCGACGGGTACGGACGACGAGGTTTACGACGACGATCTGCCGTCGTCACCTCCCACCCGACGAGATTGGATCGTTTCACTCCATGATCGCCAGGGCATCCGAGCTTTTCCAGCTCTGCCCGGAAGAGAAGAAGGAAGGTTTCCTTTATCAACGGCGCGAGGCCAAGAGGAAGACGGTCCTCTCTGTACCTCTACTGGACGATATTTGGGATGAGGGCCTCGCCCTCCTCAAGAACCCATCCACGACGCCGGCTAGAAGGGATCGGTACGAGAAGAAGTACCGGGTCCCGGACGCGGCCCCCTTGTGCCTTCGGGCACAGCCGACCCCGGACTCGGTCGTCTCCGCGGCGGCCAGGAAGAAAGCGGGGGGGGGCGGCCTCTACGTCGACCTCCCCGCCGGACAGCGAGGGAAAGAAATTAGATACGATGGGACGCAGTCTCATCTCGTCTGCAGCGACGACGATTAAGGCGCCCAACGCCTTGGCTATCGTAGCCCGCTACGACAGGGAGTTGTGGTACAAACTGGCCCCCCTGCTGGACTTCCTACCGGACGACAAGAGGGCGGAAGCCCTAGAGATCTTGCAGGAAGGCGAGGTGGCGTGGGACCACGCCATTACGATTGCGACGGACATCGCTGACACTGGATTTCGCCAGTTGGGCAACGGCGTGTGCCTTAGGCGGCGTGGATGGCTCAAGGCTACTGACTTCCGTCAGGACGTGCAGACCAGAGTCTTGGACATGCCGTTCGACAGAAACAACCTGTTTGGGAAAACAGTGGACGATTCCCTTCAAGCCATCAAGGCAGACACGGAGACGGCCCGGGCTCTTGGGGTTCTCCAGCAACGGCGGCCACCCTTTCGGAGCGGCGGAGGCAAACAGGGTGCCTCCAAAGGTTCCGGCGGCGGATTTTCCACCTACCGTCAAGCGGCCCGTTCGTCGTCGCAGGATGCTTACAGGGGACGAGGCAAGTCAGGCGGACCCCGCCGTCGTCGCCAAGGAGGACAAGGCGACAAAGCCTCGTTGAAGCAGGACTGAACCAGCCGTGGGGTCGGGCCCCCACCAAAGCACCCGGTGGGAGGCCGGCTGGCGAGCTTCGTCAGCGTGTGGGAGTCCATCTCCACCGACAGTTGGGTGCTGGACGCCCTGGCCCAGGGTCACGCGCTCGAGTTTCTAAAGAGGTGCCCGCGCGTCCCCCCTGTGGCCAGGAAAGAACATCACGTCCCTCAACTTCTCTCGGAGGTAAAGGCGATGCTCAAGAAGGGCGCCATCGAGCTCGTCCCAAAGAGGCTTCGGGGCTTCGGAGTTTACTCAAGATACTTCCTCGTGAAGAAGACTGGAGGATGGCGTCCCATCCTGGACCTACGACGACTGAACAAATTCATCAAGGCACAGAAGTTCCGGATGGTCACCCTCCAACACGTCCTGGGTCAGCTGGAGGAGGGCGATTTCCTTTCGTCGTTGGATTTGGAGGATGCCTACTTCCATATTCCCATCCTAAAGGGACACAGAAAGTTTCTCAGGTTCGTGGTCCAAGGGCGTCCCTATCAGTTCAGAGCCCTTCCCTTCGGACTGAGGTCGGCACCCAGGGTGTTCACCAAGTGCCTTGCACCGGTGGTGGCGCAGCTGCGCCGAGAGGGGATCCACGTCTACCCCACCTGGACGACTGGCTCATCCGAGCGAAGACGAAGGAGCTCGCCGTGGAGCACACGGCAAGGACCGTCCAACTTCTCACGGACCTGGGATTCTCCATAAACTACGCCAAGTCCCACCTGGTGCCCGCGCAAGACGCACTGCCTCTGGGAGCGAAGCTCGACACAGTGTTGCTTCTGGCCTCTCCGTCGGAGGAAAGGACGAGGGCCATCTTGGGCAAGGTGCAGCGGATGCTGGTTGCGGACGCGGCCAGAGTGAGGTCCATCAAGTCCCTCCTCGGAATGATGTCTTCTTGCATTTACCTCATCCGCCTGTGCAGGCTCCGGATGCGCCCGTTGCAGGAGTTCCTGGACGCGCGCTGGATCCAGACGGGCAGCTTCGAGGAGAGGATCACACTCGACGAGAGTTTCCAACGAGCGATCCGGTGGTGGGGCACCCGCGCGCATCTGACGGCGGGCATGGACTTCTAGACCCCCGGCCACCAGGAGACAGTGACCACGGATGCCTCTCTGGAAGGGTGAGGAGCGCACACCGAAAATCTGCACGCGAGAGGCCTTTGGCTCCCGATGGAGAAGTCCCTCCATATCAACGTCCTGGAGCTCCGTGCAGTGTTTTGGGCCCTCGGGTCCTTTCTTCCGTCCCTCAAGGGCAAGGTGGTGAGGATCTTCACCGACAACACCACCACCATGTTCTACATCAGGTAACAGGGCGGAACCAGGTCCCCAGCCCTGTCCAGGGAGGCGCAGGATCTGTGGCATAGGGCCGTCGCCCAAGGGATGTTTCTGGTGCCGTTTCATCTGGCAGGGATAAAAAAAAACATCGCCGACTCACTCAGCAGGGAGCTGCGCTCGTGCCACGAGTGGGAACTACGACAGGATCTACTGGACCGCCTCTTCCGACGGTGGGGCACACCCCAGATCGATCTGTTCGCGACGGCGAAAAGCTCCAAGTGCCGGAGGTTCGCCAGCAGGTTTCCCCAGCCGAGGAGCATGGGCGATGCTTTCTCGTTCCCCTGGGAGGGCCTGTTTCTATACGCGTTCCCTCCATTGCCATTGCTGATCCGGCTCATCAACCAGCTCAAGAGGTCACGATCCAGGATGATCCTCGTCGCACCTGCGTGGCCGAGGCAGATATGGTTCCCGGACCTTCTGGACTTGTCAGCGTCCCCGTCGATCAAGCTGCCAGTGGACGTGGATCTTCTCTCCAGGGAAGGAGGTGCCATCCTCCATCACGACCCGAAGTCGCTGAACTTGCAGGCCTGGCTCCTGCAGCGTTAGAGTTTGGAGGATACGACATACCGGCCGACTGCAGAGAGGTTCTTGCAAAGGCCAGGGCGTCCTCAACTCTTAAATGCTACGGACACAAATGGAAGAGGTTCTCTGTCTGGTGCCAAGCACAGAAGATTAACCCTCTACGGATAACGGCTCCCCAAGTACTGCCGTACCTACTGACGCTGGCCAAAGCTGGACTGGCGCACGCGTCCATCAAGATTCATCTTGCTGCGATCTCCCGATACACCAGCACCACGGGGCGGACGTCTTTGTGGTCTTATCGTCTGGTGAAAGAGTTCATGAAGGGACTGTTCAGAACGTTCCCGCCGGTGAAGGCTCCGGCCCCGGCGTGGGAGCTCAACGTGGTGCTGACCAAGCTCATGGGACCTCCGTTCGAGCCTCTGCACTCGGCTCCGTTGAAGTTCTTGTCGTGGAAAACAGCGTTTCTTGTGGCCATCACCTCCGCACGACGGATGGGAGAGATCCAGGCCCTTTCCTGCAATGCCCCGTACTTGACTTTTCACGACACGAGGGTAGTGCTCAGGACGCACCCTTCCTTCATGCCCAAGGTGCCGTCGGACTTCCACCTCAACGAACCCTTGGTGTTGCCTGTTTTCTTCCCGTCGCCTTCGTCGCCGGCTGAAAGGACTTTGCACTCGCTGGATATGGCTAGAGCGCTGAAGTTCTACGTGGACCGCACAAAGTGTTTTCGGAAGACGTCACAACTCTGTGAACTTTGGACCTGTCAATCAGGGGAAGGCTCTCTCGAAGGCTTCCATTTCCAGATGGCTCTCTGGCTGTATCATGTACTGTCATTGGTTGGCAAACCGACCGCTGCCTGGCCGTCCGAGAGCCCATTCCACCAGAGCGATCGCAGCTACCACAGCATTCCTATCTGGTGTGCCCTTGCTGAACATCTGCAGGGCGTCTACGTGGAGGTCGACGCACACCTTCACGAAATTCTACTGCGTCGATCGGGATTCCAGGGAGGAGTCCAGGGTCGGCCAAACAGTGCTGCGCAACCTGTTCGCCTAAGGTGAGCCTGGTGAGGAGGTAAGAATTGCTTAATGTTGAGTTTGATGTAATGCTTAATGTTGAGCCTTTGCCACCTCCCGTGGTTGTGCATGTGTGTACTGCTATGTATTCTTTATTCATGAGCATGTGAATCCATGCCAGACCCCATGTTGGAGAAGGAACAAGTTACTTACCTGTAACTGTTGTTCTCCAGCATGGGTCTGGCATGGATTCACATGCGAACCCTCCCGCCTACCCCTCTGCGGCTCTTCACTTGGTCATACTGCCACTTCACGTGCTACCAAATCTGAAGATGGCTGCCAGAGGCGGGGCTTAGGTAGAGGGCAGTCATTGGCTGTGGTCAGTATGACGCAGAGATCAGTGATTGATTACTACTACGAAAGACAGATCAGAAACAAAACTGATACTGATTTTTTTCTTTACCGAGGATTCCCAGTCTGACGACGGGGAATATTCATGAGCATGTGAATCCATGCCAGACCCATGCTGGAGAACAACAGTTACAGGTAAGTAACTTGTTCCTTCTACTCTGCTTGGCAAACTCAAGCCCTCAAGTTGGCACTGTAAAAGGCTATCTAGCAGCGCTATCAATCTTCAAGCGCACTGCGGAGGAACCATTGTATTTCAAACTACCCTTAGTAATACAATTTCTCAAGGGATTAACTAATGGGGCTTAAATTTAGTCTTCAATTTCCTAATGGGTACTCCCTTCGAACCACTCCACTCTTGTTTGCTGAGATTTCTCACTTACAACTGTCCTATTAGTAGCACTAACATCTGCTAGGAGGGTGAGCGAATTACAAGCTCTCTTGTAAACCCCACCCCCCGTACAATTTTCCATAAGGACAAAGATGTCCTACAGGTGAAGCCTAATTTCCTCCCAAAGGTGGTTTCTGAATTTCACATCACTCAGAAAATTACCTTACCTTCGTTCTACCCTCCTCCCCATCCAGGGAAAGGGGAAGAAAGGCTACATAGGCTGGACCCAAGGCGAGCTCCATTTTCCTTATGCCAAGGGATACACAGCGTAAGCTTGCAGGAACTTGTGTGGTGCTAGCTTCCACTGAGCAAGCAGTTGTGATTTTGATAAGATACATGTGGTTGCACACACTAAATGTTTGTCTACCTTCAGCTTAACTTGCCTTTTGCACATTATGATGTGGAAACTGATTAGTCCTTCACACTATCGGTACTGGGAAGCTTTGTTTCCTTTTTTAATTCTTGTCCTTTTTAACATTGCAGACAGCACCTTAGTGTAATGGGGATGCATTTGTATCACCATAGCTTTTTATACATGGGTTATTTGGTTACTTTTATGTGCCTACGGGCAAGCTGGTGGCAACAGTTCAATCTTTAAAGTTTTTCCATTCTTTTTGGTGTGCAAATTCGCATATGGCTACTAAACGTGAAAAGTGCCCTAAAATGGCCATGCCACAAGATTTTGTCGCTTCTTTAGCCATACTGTATTTTGGCCGCCTTCCTGCCTTGCCAGGTCAGAAAATCCTTGGTGCCACTAAGTGTGTGTTTGGCAATTGCAAAACCAGTACTTCCCGATTGGACAACTGCTTCATTTGAATGGTGCAGATACTTACCATTGGTGGGTGTGGATTTGCTTCCAGCTCGGATTTTGGATAAGATGACCCCTGCAGCCATTTCGTCAGACCATCGTTGGAGCCAAGAATCCCTCGAAGAGCAGCCTGCTGAAGACTCCTGAAGTGGCCCAGCGTTCCTCCCAGTAACTAGCCTGATGAAGCCCTGCTCCTCTGTCTGATCTCTGAAGACCCTGAGCAGTGCTTCAGCCCTTGAACTAGGCGAACCAACTAGTCTCTACACCTTCTAGAGGACCCTCCCTTCTGAGCCTTTGGAAGTGTCCCTGGACAGCACAGTGAAGTGACCAGCTCTCTCATGGGCTACCTTGCCAGATGGGTTGCTGTTAAGCATTCAAGTCCAGAACTCTTATGGTCGCCCGTTTGTGCCACTAGTAGCCTTCTCCCCGAATTAGAATTTCCCCCTTCAAGGGAACCTGTCCTGCAGCAGCTACTGTGACCGCTACAGGAAGAACGTCACTGGAACACACCTTCCTCCAACCCGCAAAGTGTTCTGAAGAGGTATTCATGAGTGGTTCTTGCATTCCTTCATTGACAGAGGTTGTATCTTGCAGCTGCCCCCAACTGGAAGAATCCTCGAACCTGCAACTTCTGGACACCTCTCTGGAGATGGAGCACCCAGACGATCCACTAAGTCATCTGGGATGTCCTGAGTTTGGAGTGGAGGGGGCGCAGAGTACCTCTTCTCTCCCACACACCCAACCTCTGTCGTCCTGTCCTCTATAGAATAACATTGAGAACAAATATCCTTGTATCCTTATTCCATTCCACTCACCTTTTGGTTGTCGAACCTGGGTCGAGTATCCTGCACCTGGATTAGCCTTGGGTCAGGAAGGAAGAAAAACCCATACTTCACTCAGTTTAAAAGTCCTACAACCATTTTACCAATCACCAACGCAAACTTATTTAAACCCTTCTTGGAGCGAGCTTAATTCTGGTGAGAAACGTTGTGGCTCCTTTGACTTTTGGGCGCAAGGCACCATTCTTCTTGGGGCTTGGCTATTTAGGTTATGGTCTTGTGATCTCGGTCCATCATTGACTGCATCTGAAATACGTGCCTGTTTTGGTAATTGTTTTGAAACGAGACCATCATTAAACCAAGAGAGACTATACCAACCCACGATGACTACCTGATACATAAACTACAGGGATTATGAGACATATAACTCGCTAACCAAAACCTCTAATTTCTGCTTACTTCACACAAAACCAACACAACCACCTCTCACAGCAAACCGCACAGACTTCACCACACCAACCAACCAACACATAGATCGCAACAGCACGCGAGGTCCCGCTTCGATCCTATTTGCACACCCAAGCTCAGCGCACAGTGAAAACCGAACTGAAGCTGCCAACAGTACACCATTGCTCACTTGCCTACGCCCGCTTCACTCACTAACCCACCCCGTCCACCTTTCTTTACAGATCCGCCTGAGCGCCTGGAGAACAACTGCGTTGGTGATGGTGCGCTATATAAATACCTTTTAACATTAACTGTTTTCGATGTATACTTGAACCCCTGGTGACTGTATATATTTGTATCAGTGTGTTGTGCATACTACCTGTTAGATTTATTATCATGTGTTCAGAAGGCCTAAACCCAATCACTGTAATGTTATGCTGGACTGTCTACATTGAATTATTGTGTGCCATACAGTGTTCACTCATTAAGGGCCCCTGACCCCACTTTTGAGAAGGAGCCCTGCACGTACCTTGATTGGGTTTTGGCAAACCTATCAAGAGTTCACTATTCACTATAACTAAGGTGGCCTCTTAAAATCTGTCCACCAGGCCAGATTCTAGAAGTCCATCTCAACAGTTTGCCATTTATGCACTGTGCCCGATTACATCTTGTGCCATCTTGCATTAAGACAAAGTTGGTCTGCGTGCCCATGCCCACTTAGACTCAAAGTTCAGCTGTGCTCCCTGTTTCTGCTCCGCCAACACGCTTTACTCTGACCACGAGCTGCGCTTGCTCTTGACCTTCTTTCTGTATGTTGCTGGCAGCTCTGCTTTCTCCCCTGTGGATGCTGTCCGTGTCCGTTTTACTCTTTTGTGTCTGCAGTTCCGGATGCGGTTCTCTGACCGATGAGGCTCCCCACCTGGCCCTTGGCTCCACAGCTTCTTGGGGTAGTCTGCTGGTGTTCTGGCTCTCCTGCAGGGCCCACCTCGACTGCCTCCTTGTACGCAAGATTCTTCCTCCAGGCCTGCAATGATCGGCCTGGGTTCTCTTGTTGGTTGCTCCTCCTCACTCGTCGGCTCCACCTTTTTTATACATCTGCAACCTGCAGATGTGAGTCCATAATTGCACTTTCCTGGTCGTAATTAGTGGAGCACTTGGGACATACCTGACCTTTACAACATTCTGCAGGCCTCTTCCTCGTCTCAGTACTAGAGTGGTGAAATGACTTACTAGCATTCACTTCTCATAGTCGCCTCTTCCTTGTCCCAGTACTATAGTGGTTTGAATGAGGGGAGATGGTTTGCAACAGCCCATAAAGGCAGAGGCAGGGTGAGGTTCGTTCTCACAAGGAAAAGGGATACCATGTCTCGTCTGTGGGTATTCTCTCCCCAATCACCCTCCACCCAGGTCATCCTCCCTTGCATCTCCACCCCAGAGTCAGGATCCAAAAGTGATGGTCTTTCCCTGGCCACCTGAAAAGAGGATTCAAGGGGTGTAAGTGTGAGGATACCTTCAGGTTGATTACATCATGTAAACTGGGCGTAGAGTATATGCTAGTTCTTAATGATCCAATTGCAGACAGCCCATCGGAGGTCTACGGGATGTTTGCTAGTGCAAACCAAAGGTGGCATAATTGCATGAGAATCCAGAACATTAACTTCACACCAATAGTAAAAGAATATTTTCTGTCCGAACACAATGAGTCACAGATGTGCTAGCAGTAAGCCGTTTCTTCTGTGGTTTAAGTGAAGTTAGTAAGCGAGAACGCCACAAGAAGCTGTGTTGCTGTAAAATAGCACAGCTGCCATTGGAAACTTGCATTTTTATGTGGTCTTCCTGTGACTGTTGATCAGGTGGGCATATGTCCAAATCTGTATTGTAAATTGACCAGAATCGAGTCCTGTATTAACACCCTCTTCATTTACATTTTTCTTCTTAGCCTGAGGGATTTTTAAATATGTGGTTGATAATGCAGCAAATTAGGTTGTGTTCCTAGACCAACACTATCTTTATTTTTGTTTGCAGGTGAAACGGTTGCTGAAAAGACAGATAGTCAAGATCATATCAAATTCTCTAGAGAGCACAGTTGCCATTGAACAGGCCAATGGGGAGAACACTGCTCTGTATGCGACTGATCCTCAGCCAGTGGAAAAAATGCCAGAGCAAGAAAATTCCAGTACACTTGAACCCAAGCTCTCACTCACTCCAGTGGACTTGAGCATCAGCACTGTGGACTCAACTGAATCAAAGCGAGAACTCCCTAAGGCCACTGTGATGGACAGCTGCCTACGTATCGTTCAGTCTTCGACTCAAACTGTTGTAAAGGAACATACCCTGGATTGCACTATGAACTACAGGCTGCAGGTCATGGATCAAGATGCAGATGATGAGGCTGCAGAGGATACAGATGACACCAGCTCTGTCACGTCTTCAGCCAGCTCCACCGCTTCCTCGCAGAGCGGGGGAACTGGGCGGAAGAAGAGCATTCCCTTATCCATCAAAAACTTGAAGCGAAAGCACAAGAAGAAGAAAACTAAGATCTCAAGGGAGTTCAAACCTGGAGACCGGTAGGTTGTCCCTCTGTTGTATTTGCCTCACTGATCTAGTATGTTTAGGTCCAAATACTTAGCATGCAGAGTGAGAAACACCTTACTTTATTTCAACAGTAACCTTTCTACTTCACTGATGTCTGTTTCTTGGCGTACTGAATAAATATAGTCTGGTGGAGGCCGACTGAGTATCTGTCGTCCGTATTGCAAACTTTCCTCTAATGGAAAACTGTAAACCAGACTGCCAGTCGTTTGTGTATTTGGTTTGTTCTTTGCTCTATTTCGGTCAATTCTGGTGAAAGATGTTTTAGATGTTTTTTCGGCAGTCTTTGAAGATGTGTCTGTGGGTCTGTTAGCATATAGTTCTAAGCTGTAGCACTGACGTTAGTCTCCTGCTCGCTTGTTTTTCTGAGTTGATTCACCAACCCATTTTGCCTTGCGAGTCCTATTCGAAGGCCTCACTGGGAATTCTATTGTCATCCCCCTCATGAGACCAGGTCCAGATTTGGCTGATGACCATTGTGTGGGATTCGCAGCTGTACATCCTTTGTTTGCCTGCAAACGAGACTGGAAGAAGTTTGAATTTGGAGGGCCCCAAGTGAACTGTGGGATAGGTGATTTTGTTAAGGTGAGTTTGCTCTTGACCCAAATAGGCACCCTAACTTTGTCAACCAATGGGATGAGTCCTAAAGCCCCCCAAGAAGACTACGGCTACTATAACAAGATTGAGGAAGCTTTGCTGCTTCATCTGTCCAAGATAACACTCTTAATGGAAAGGGTATGCTGAGATCTCCAGATACTGGTCTTCTCAAAACCAAAGGGAGAGCCATAAGGTCAGTGCTCCTTGTCCCCCCACCGCCCCACCCCCTGACTTACCAGGCACATCAGGGTTACAAGCTGTGGGGAGGGATTTTGCAGAATCACTAAAGGTAGGGTTCTGAGATTAAAACTTGAATGGACCTGCAGTGTTTATACTCTAACCAAACTCTTTGGTCGGTGACGGAGCAGCAAGGATTAGACCTGCATGATGAGCTTTAGTTACAGTTAACATACACAAGGGGTTGTCAAGTACCCAAAATATAGTGCTTTATCAATTGCTGTGGTGGGTCAGAGGGAGGATAGGGACATTGAGGCCATTTTCACCATATCTTTATTAAAGAATACGAATAAGGTTTATCTTTCCCTATCACTATAGCATGTTCCCTGCCTACTTTACTAAGGGGCTAGTCTGTGAATTTCCTAAAGGAGTAAGTCTGCTGTCCAAAACTAATCCTATCTAACCCTACCATTAGTTTAATCGACTAAGGCCATGAGAAGGACTCCCTTCTCCTGATGGTTGTGCGTTTGCTCTTGGCTTCACTTCTTTTATAGTTAATCTAAATATGCAATTTTTAAATATTCTTGTTATCTTTTGTATATGTTCCTGTAACTCTTATGGGACTGGTAGCCTTTCTCTCCTCTTTAGTTTGGATTTGTCCTTGCCCTTGGCTGAATCCACTCTGTTTTAGTGTTCTGAATATTCTTGTATAGTGCCTTCTCCTCTGGAGCTTTAGCATTCCAAATAATCAAAGTTCACCTTTTCCAGGTATGGACTTTCTTGTGCAGCGTTTATCCTAGGGATCTCTGGTCTTTAGTTCAGTTATCTATTATGTTCCATTATGTCTCTTGGCTAATGGGTTATTTTCCCCTTTTCCCAATTCTATTTGTCGCATTCTTTGAGGTTTCTTTGCTTCTATTGATCACATTCATGCAATTAAAGTTCATGAACTTGGTTTTCACGCTTGTCATTTGTAGTGGGATCAAGTTTCTCTGATTCTATAACAAGTCCCTTTTGGCTGCCCGGTATTCCCGTTCTCCCAGTTAACTTCAGTATTGCAGCAGAACATTTCTTGTGTCTATAGATACTGGGAACCTTCTCCTCCCTTCCGTGTGCTTCTTGGGTCGCTTTCCGCGCCGTCTTTCTTGGCTTCTTGATAACACTATGGGTAATCAGTCTGTTTGTGGCTTCCTCCGTGGGGTGGTGTCAGTGTCGTTGAATTGGCAGCCTGCCCACCACGATTGCCTCTTGGTCACGCCACCACCAAGCTTTCCTCTAGAGCCGTCTCGGCTTCTCGTAAACGCCAGGCTTCCTGCACTACTTCTCCTGCTCGCAGCAGTTCTGAACTTTGTGGTCTGCTTCAGCTCCACCTCCTTCATATATTCTACACACAGGGGATGTTTCTGCTCTGTATCGCTCTCTCGCTCTGGCTCCCGCTTTTCCTCCCCCGCTTCAACGCACTTGTCAGTTATTTGGAGATTTTGATTTAAAGGGACACATTCTCATTCTTTCTGGTAGCATAAGTTCACTTTCTCTTCATCCCATTTTTGGAACTTATACATTTTTTTTAGATAGTTCCAAATAAACAATCTAAGAAAATACACGCATCAGAAATAATATTACAGCGAGTAATTCATCATATATATTTCTGATGCTTGTGAATATGCTTAGTCTCATGCTGTGCGTATAGTCCGACATCTAGTGGTAATTGCAGAGTATTGCATCTTGTCTTTTGAGGATCAAACGGGGACGCCGACATGGGCGTGCTTGTAACACTATCCGCGATGCGTAGTGTACCCAAGAACCTTCATGCGTCATGGTCCCTCAGATTGGTTTTTTCCCACCCAGCTAGCTTGTCATCTTCTGCGGAGCTTGGAAAATTGCTAATACATAACTTTGTCCACGACCTTTGGTCGTTTAATATTCGTCCCCTTCACCGGCAACTACTTAACAACCAACGCCGAAGACGGTGGAAGACAACTCCAGACTTCGACGGCTGGTGCTCCAGTCGACGCTGTCGTCGGCGTGGCCTTGGCCCTCCGGCCAGGCCTACACAGTAGGGAGAGTGGGGTCCGGGGCTCTGCTTCTGTTCAAGACTGCATTTCCTTCTCCCCTCTTTTCCCTTCTGGTTTAGCTGTCACTATAAACTTGAGTTATGGACAGAACACCTTTTTAAATGTTGCCCTTCTTGCAAAGGCAAGTATCCCTGGAAAGGCGCACACCGGGGGTGTAATAGGTGTCTACCTCGTCACCATGAGGAATCTTGTCGGTCTTGCAGGCTTTTACGTCCTAATTTGATAAAAGAACAGCGAGTAAAACAGTGGGCGGTCTACGCCATGCAGCAGGCCGAGGGTAGCTCCCACACCACCACAGGTGCCTCGAGTGACAAGGAAGTGGGCGACAGCTGTGGCTCTGACACAGAGCCCATTGACCCATTTTAGGAGCAGCCACACTCTGAGACGTCCATCACCGGCAGGCAGGCCACCGGTTCTGCTACGGGGAGCGTACACTCTGGTGCCAGGGACGCACACGCTACACACAAAGGAAAGCACACAACCCTGCGTGTCTCCTTGAAGGATTCGTCGGGACGGCCGAAGACACCAAAGGGTATGCCGATATCTTTGACGGAACCCTCCGATCCACATGGTTGGCCACCCTCCCTGCAAACGTCTAGGGGGGCATGCGTTCGGGCACGTAAGTCACAAGGGCGTCGGCACAAAAGTTCCTATGAGTGCAGACGCCTTTTAAGAGCATGCCCGCGCATAAGGTTTCAGCAACGTAAATGACCGTGACGAAGCCGCTAGGGCCGTCAATCCCTTCCAGACACACCAGAGATCCACAAGAGTCTCGCAAATATCATCTCAGTGGCAAATAGGCCTAAAGACATGTCGGACATGTCCAGACGTCAAAGGTCAGGAAGAATATTCTGAAGGTTCCCAGCCCCTGTCTGTCAGACAAAAATTGACAGCCTAATAACACAGGTCCACATGAAACCCCCCACATCTCCCCCCCACCCCTTCTCCAGAGCCCTCTGGGTCATCCTTCTGGACCAGGGACTGGTTTGAGGGGTACATGAGTAAAACTTCTAAATTTGTGGACTTTTTAGAAAGGTGTATCTATCACCCCTAAAGGGCCTAGAGAGGAGGACCTCTATCCTACTGTGTCTTAAGTTTCAAAGGACCTCCAGCCACACTTCTCATGAAGAGGTGTTTGATCTGACGGAACCAGAGGAGATTCATCAGGACCCTTATGAGCAGACAGATGATACTTTTGAGGAGCCTATAGACCTTTCCCCAGATTGGGGTGATGAGCAGCCAGTGGGCGAAGTACCATGTCTGTCACCAGCCACCACCCCGGATCCAGACACATTGTGCATAGATCCTCCCGCTTCTCCCCCTATAAGACGGGCATCTCCCATCGATGACCAAATGGCATTCAATGCTATCATGAAAAAAGTAGCAGAACACTTTCAGATTGCCACGCAAGAGGCGTTGCAAGACTCCGAATTCGTGGAGGAGATTTTGAAAGAGAAACAACCTTCAAGCAAGGTGATACCTCTGTTAAACTCCATCAAACAGCGGGCAAACAAGGGCAATGAACACACGGGTCGAAGCTTTTTCGCCCCTCGCCTTCAGACCCACTCTACATCCAGGACCATGTCTATCCAGATTCCCTAGTGGTAACGACTAGGAAAAGAGCAGGGGTACCCTTGTCCATGGCCGAGGCACCGCTGGACAAGGACTGCAAGAAGTTGTATGCTCTGGGGAAGCACATAACAGTGGCAGCCAATTCCACCAGGATAGCCAACAATACCATTGTTGGCTAGTTACAGCGACGCCCAGTGGAATCCACTCCAGGAAGGCCTGCACAAAGTCCCAGAGCCAACACAGTCATGCCTGCTGACGGTTGTTTCGGAGAGGAGGCATGTGAATGAAAACCTTTTTAAAATAAACCCTGGATGCTGCAGAGACAGCAGGAAGAACACTGGCCCAAGGTACCTTGTTGAAAAGGCACGCATGGTTGAAGAATTTGGGTTCTAACCGGAAACGCAGACGTCCCTCATTAACAAGCCGGTAGAAGAAGCTAACCTGTTTGGAAAGGTGGTGGATGAGGTTTTAGAGACTGCAAAAAGAACACGAGACCTTGAAGTCACTTAACCAGATAACTGAGACCTTATCTTTTCTCGGAAAATCTTTCCCATGTCCTTCCCCCACCCTCACAATCAGTACAGAAAGAGAAATACATGCCCTCAGGACAGGGGGCAGCTGCCTCAAACCAATATCAGTCAAAAGGACAGCACCGTGGCAAAGGAAGGGGTAGAAGCACCGCCCCTAGAGGCTCCCCGGCCTCAAATCAAAAATGACATACCGATTCGGATCCCCTCCCATGCCTCCCTGGTTGGGGGCGACAGATAACCTAATTCTTCTACGCATGGGAGGGAATTACCAGACCAGTGGGTGCTCAAGGCAGTCACCCACAGTTAATGGATTGAGTTCAGCCGACTACCTCGATACCGGCCACCAACGTCCAGGCAAATGTCACCGGAACATCTAAAGACCCTGCTACAAGAATTCGAGATCCTGCAAGAAAAGGGCGGGATCGAAGTCATCCCAGTCCTACAGGTAAACAATGGAATTTATTCAGTGTACTTCCTTGTACCCAACAAGGATCTCGCCATTCGTGCTGCGCTAGACTTGCGCCCACAGAATACATTTGTCAAACCACAAGCTTTGTATGACAAAAACATTGCAAGAGGTAATCCTTCTACTAAAACGGGGATTACATGGCAACATTGGACATGAAAGATGCATACTTTCATATTTCAATGTTGCCGGCGCACAGAAAATAACTCAGATTCATGATACAAGACCAACACTATCAGTTCAAACTACTCTTCGGCATAGCCTCTGCACCAAGGGTATTTACAAAGGTACTGGCAGTGGCAACAGCACACCCATTCAAGTTTATCCTTACCTTGACGATTGGCTCATAACAGGACTCCTAAGAGTCATGTCTGTCAAATACCCAAAGAACTATACATCTTTTATTCAGTCTGGAATTCTCCATCAACAAGAAGAAATCCAGCATAGACCTCAGGTCAAGCAGTTCCTAGGGGCTCTAATTCGAACAAAGTACGGCCTTGTCTTCCCCTCCAACTAGAGGGTCCAAAACATGCTGTTTCAAATCCCTCAATATGTAGCCAGTCGAAAGGTAACGGTATGCAAAGCTATGCGACTGTTAGGAATGATGGCGTCATGCGTTTATTTGGTTCCTCACGCGCGCTCGTGTCCAATTCAGGAGTGGCTCAACAGCCAGTGGTGTCAGGCCAGCGGACAATGGGACGATGTAGTGGTTGTCTTGCCAGCCCTTGTTCTCTCGCTATGATGGTGGTCGAGTGAGAACCTCTTGAAGGGGAAATCCTTCACCACCCCGCAGTCGAGGCACATTTCTCACAGGTTAGGGAGCTCATCTGCTTAATCAGACAGTGAACAGAGTTTGGTCATCAGATATAGCATCCAACCACATAAACCTGTTGGAACTATTGGCAGTATTCAAAGCATTAAAAGCTTTCCAGAGACCACTGCAGGGGAAGATGGTCCTGATCCTCAGACAGCACCATGGCCATGTACTATCTGAACAAGCAAGGTGGCACTCCCTCTCCAGGGATGTCCAAACTGCCCCAGAAAATTTGGAAGTGGGCTCTCAAATGCATGTTCCTGTTGTCGCAACATGTTCTAGGGGAACTCAATTGTCTGGCAAACTTACTCATCAGAGATTTCCCACTACCCATGGAGTACGAATGGCGATTACAAGAAGACAGTGTCCAACGTTTTTGCAGAATGAGGCTTCCCAGAGATCGACTGGTTCGCTACTCTGGAGAACGCTCAATGCCAAGATTACGCCTCCAGATACCCCCAGAACTGTTCCAAGGTGAATGGACTCTGGATAACATGCTCAGGGAAATTTGTTTACACCTCCATGCCCCCTACTCAACAAGATAGGGCACAAAATGCACCAGGAACCAGTCACAATGATATTGGTGGCCCCCATGTGGGCCCGCCAACCCTGGCTCGCTCATCTGATGGAGATGTCCCTATCTCCTCCAATGAAACTGCCTTGCCCGTACAACATGTCGCAAGACAAAGGAGAGACTCTTCACCCATGCCCGCAAACACTGAACTTAGCTGCCTGGCTCCAGAGATCATAGAGTTCGGGCACCTGCAGCTCCCTCAAAGATGTATGGACATACTCTGAGAGGCAAGTAAACCTAACACACAATATTGCTATTCCAGTAATGGAAGCGTTTTGTCATTTGATTCAACTCTAAGAGCATCAACCCCATTGACTGCTCTCCTACACATATTTTGTACCCGACACATTTATTTGACTCAGGCCTGGTCTTTAACTCTCTAAAAGTTCACTTAGCTGCTCTTCCAGCCTACACTACATCACAACAAAAGGTGTTGTGGTGGAATATACCAGTTATTAAGGCTTTCAAGGATGGAGTAAAGAGAATTCACCCTCCCATTTCTAACCCTGCTCCAGGTTGGGACCTAAACGTGGTGTTGACTAGACTTAGTCTCCTTTCGAGCCCATGCATAAAGCAAGTCTCAAAAATATCACCTACAAAACTGCTTTTTTAATAGCCATTATGTCCATTAGTAGAGTCGGTGAACTACAAGCGCTCTGTCCTAGACTCCTTTGTTACATTCCATAGAGATGAGGTGGTTCTGCACACTCAACAGAGGTTTGCGCCTAAATTCATTTCAAAGTTCCATGTGAACCAATCCATAGAACTACCAAGGTTCTTTCAGAACCTCTCAAACATTGGAGAAAAAAGCCTGTGTAATGGATGTACGCAGAGCAGTAATGTTTTACATGGAAAGAACTCGACCACTAAGGGACAAATCAGTTTTTTGTTTCAGTGGCAGCAGGTAGAGGAGGAGACCCTGTCTCCAAATCTACGATCTCTAAGTGGATTGTCAAATGCATCACACTGTTACACTTCTGCTAAGAGAGAACTGCCCTTCATGCCTAGAACACATTCTACTCGAGGCACTGGGGCTTCCATAGCTTTCATTGCAAATGTTCCCCTAGAGTCCATTTGCAAAGCAGCAACCTAGAGTTCTTTACACACGTTTACAAAACACTATTGCCTAGACACACATTCTAGGTCTGATTCTCAGGTGGGATGAGCAGTACTAAGATATCTTTTCACTACTGTTCCTTCTCACAACCCACCTCCAACTCTGGGTACTGCTCACTAGTCTATTCACAGCATGTCATTCTAAGCAGATTAACAAGCATAAGACATGCATTACTTAACGTAAAAGCATTTCTGATTGTATCTGCTTAGATTCACATGCACCCACCCTTCCTCCTTGCTCGGATAGAAGGAACATGGACGTCTTACTACTCTCTCTTTTCTGTACTCCCCCACGATAGTCATAGGCTCCCTCACGGCAGAAAAAATACAATAGGAGGGACCTCGACGGGTGCGGGATTTTGGGTAAATTACACGTCACGTTAGGGATAGTGTTACAGGCACGCCCATGTCAATGTCCCCTTTCGATTCTCGAAAGACAAGATGTAATACTCTGCGGTGATCACTGGATGTCGGACTATATGCACAGCATGTGAATCTAAGCAGATAGTCATCAGAAATGCTGTTACGGTAATTAATGCATGCCATATTTTTCCTCTTACATCCTGGCTCCTCCTTCCCAACTGGTTGGCTACACCTGCGTTCGCAGGCGGCCAGAAAAAGGTGGCTAAAAAAAGATGGCTGCCTCGTTAAGAAACTTGAAGTTGCTGTTGCTATGTTGTGCGCACATGCGTCCCTTCGCACACCAGCCCTACCAGTCACCCCAACATCACCAACTGCCCACACCCAGTTCCTGTTTTTCCACCTTCTGGGTGGGTAGGAGTTGCTGCGCTCCTTGACGCCCCCTTTTTCTGGTGCGTTGGCTATTAGCTGTACTTCAAATTTTTCTTGCGCTTGATTTTTATTTTTTTTAATTTTTTTATGCCTCCATCTGTCGTATGCCGTTTACGACAGGATTCAAGCAGTGCAACAGCTGTAGGAAGCTGTAGGAAGCAGTTCTCAGCAACTGATCCACATCATTCCTGTGTTCCGATGCCTGGGTATCCATCACCCGGTGAGTTTGTGTGTCTTCTGCTTTGGAATTCATCTGAGGTCTCTGCATAGTTGACTTCTTTCCATGTCACAGCTTGGACCGGTACCAAAGGTGCCCAAAGACTTCTTAAGGACCAGGAAGATGGCCGACATCCGTAAGAGGGGGACTGTACCTGCAGGTGTGGTACGTGTTTCGGCACCAGCCTTTGGTACCCACGCAAAGACTGCCTCTGCAGTTTTGAGGTCTTCACAGGACCATTTAGGGGAAGCCCAGGGCTCTAACAATTCAAGTCCTCTGGGTGGGAAAACGTTCATACCTTCAGCTGGGAAAGGGTCTGAAAAGATCCTCCCGGTACCAAAGATTTGTTCTCCCCTGACAAAATCACTATGGCACCGGTAAAGAGCTCCTCTGCCTTTATCTGTACCGGCAAGATTTGCCACAAAGAGGCAAAAGCCTCCAGGGTTGATTCGGTACCATCAGATTACCCACCATCTGACTCCCCTGTGTCTGCATCGGTACCCAATTGGCTACCGTAGTTAAATCTTCGAGTACTTCGGTACTGAAGAAAGACCAGGTTAGCGTTTCGGGGTCTTTCGACTCCTCGGTAAAGAAAAAAAATGAGAAAAGCTCACATAAGGTGTATTAACATTTTAGTTTGAAACCTAGGTCAGTACCAGCCTCGCCAAAGAGGCACATTCTAAAGATCATCCAATGATACAATTTCAACTTCGGTACTTTAAGGTCAAAATGAGCATTTTCGTCTAATTTTGGACTCAGATTAGTATTCTTCAAAATACTTAATATGCTGCCTGAAATATATATTTTTTTTTAATATTCCAGTGAGGCCTAATACTCTGGAAAGTGCTCCACATTGTTCTCCTGATACTGAGGACGTTTTGGCGGCACCTGTTCAGGATCTAAATGCTCACTCAGCTCCACAATTGCTGTTGACTAATATATAGGTACCCAGACCTGTTGAGTTCAATATATACAATCCTGCACGTCAACCATCTAGGATTGACTCTTCAACATCTCCTTTGAGACTAGAAGAAACCCAATGCGAACCATCAGACATAGCTAATGAGCCTTTTCTACTAGTTTTAGGCCAACACATCAAGGATAAAATGGGTCCTTCTCAGCCTACTAGGGGCGCAGATCCAAAGAGCCACCTCTTTTACCAACACCAGTTTAGATTAAAGGAGAGGGCACTACTCCGCCGAACAAAAAAACAAAGGTGCCAAAAGACAAACACAGACTCCGAAATGGACACTTCATCTATTGCCCCTACAAAGATTTTCCATGGCATTGTGACAAAAGCCATGCAGGCCTTACAGATTACACCAAAGGACAAATCTGGGTATCTGTATAAATGATCAAATACAAAAAACCGAGCAAGAAAGGACAATTGTTTTTACCTATTTTTTCAGAAATTCTGGGTTTTTTAATAAAATATTGGGGTGGGGCAAAGGTATTGCTAAAGGAAGGGGAATGAAGGGGTGGGTGTGGGGGTTGCCCCTACATTATTTAAAGAAAAAACAAAACAGTAATTTCTACTTTATTTTATTTTTTTAATTTTATTCAGTAAGTTCATGGTAAACCCAAATCTGGGACTTCAGGAGTCTTTTGAAAACTTTCTTCTCAACAAAGTCTTCTCTTCCTATGGAAATGTTATGAAGTAGGCCTTGGCTCATTGGGGTAAACCCCACTCTGATCCTCATAGTTCTAAATACTTAACCACTAAAGTTTCAGCAGCTTTGGGTACTAAGAGGTAAGGTCCTACACCACTTACCATTTTGGATAAGCATTCTTAAGCCTTTTCAGGCACAATGAAATATCATATGCCAATGATTCTCTCAAGCAGGTCAACACAGCCACGGTTTTGGCAGGTTTTAAAATGTAAAATTGGGAAGACCTGGATCGCTTCACAGAACTGCTTCCTCAAGAGGCGGCAGATGAATTTTCCTTGTGTATCTCAGAAGGAAGCAAGGCACCTGTTCAACCTCAGGTTTTTGAAGCTTTAACAGACCCCACTGCAAGGGCAATTGCGGGTGCTGTCTGCATGCTTAGACATGCTTATTTGGCAGCTGCGTCCCTACATCAGGATATTCAGGATAAGACCTGCCTTTTTATTGTAAAACGCTATTTGACCCTTTATAGTGATGAGGTTCTTGAAACCTGCAAGGCTAGCGTTACTGCGACTAAATCACTTAGTTCTATCTCAGTGAAACAGCCTTGTCAGAATTCCAAATCCTTTAAACTGTGTGCTCAGGGAAATGATGGTTCTTCAGCAACCACTAAATCATATTTTTTGGGGGCTTTTTGTTTCTTACATTACATACCTTTACAATATTACATGATATAAAAGAAACCGAGAAAAGTAGATTTGCCATTTAAAAAAGGGAAAAAAGTAAAGGACATTCAATCAATAAAAACAAATAAAAAGTTATCCTCCAAGTAATGCCATCATCCCTTAGGTTCATCATACAAGAGTATTCAAAAACCATCTCCACTTAATTTGATATAATTCAAACAGTTTAAAACCGAATAATTTCCATTATCTGAGTGACCACTCAGAAAACAAGACCATAAAACCTGACAATCTAAAAAATCTGGACTATAGATAACATTTCTAAAATGTAACCATAGTTTCAAATGAAGCTTCGAACAGTAAACCACAAGGTGCTTTAACGTTTCCACACTATTGGATTCATTACAGAACCTGCACTTTAAAAATTAATTTGGTAATATTTTCTTTCCAACTAAGACTTCCCTTGTTAAAGGAATGTTCCATCTAAAAACAAATCTCTCCCCTTTTTTGTTGGGGAACAGACTTGGATATTTCGCAAAACTTCCACCTTTTTATGTTCATATCTAAGGTGTTCCATGGAGGTATAATTATGGACATTCTCTATAGTTTCACTTCAATCTACTACATAGAGGGCTTTTTAATCGGCATCAATTTACTTAGAATATCTTCCTATAAAAATCCCAATTTCTCAACCATTTTAGTGCATAGATTTTTGAATTGGATCAGAGTTCTGTTTGATCCTATTCTCAATAAAAAGCCAAAACTTCCACTTTAGCGTCTGATATTTTCAGTCTAAGCTTGCACGGAGGGGAATTGAACTCAATTCATATTTTAAGCAATCAGTACACTGTTTGGAATATTCAAAGCTTTCCACCAAACTATTGCTTCCAAATGGTCCAATTTCTCATACACCCATTCTTGGAATATGTACACACCATATGATAACTTAGGGAAAACTTTGTCAAACCTGTACTCGTCTCAATTTTCTTCGAGAGGATGTTACGCTCACCTGGTCTCTGCAGAGGCGTTGGGGCACAGTTGCAGCCCTCCCGGGGCTGAGGTCGCTCGGGTCCAACTTCGCCCTCTGCGCTTATGTGGTGACTGGTGGTAATAGGTGATGCTGCTCGTGCATGGAGAATAGGGGGCGTGAGTATGCCAGCTTGTGCGCCTGATCCCCTTCGAGACCCCTTCTCACAAACCGTGGTACCGGTGGGATGCGCTGTCCCTGGAAAGCTCACCTGTTTAGTTTTGGCGAGCACTCTGTCCTGCTGCTTCTGGCAGGGGCGCTTGTATGATCTGGACAGAGTTCCATCACTGGTCCCTTGCACATGGGAGTCCAGTCCTGCTGCGACTAAGCCATTATATACTTCAGGTAAGTGTTCCTGTTTGCCTTTGTCTTTCCTCGTGTTTTTGTTGCATTGTAAAGTTTCTTGTCTTGTATTGCTCTCAGTTCCACTTTTGATGTTTGCTCTTTTTCTTTCTTCCCTTGCAGGTGATGTTGCCGGCCCGACAGAAGCTGCAGAGCTCGAGGCGGCAGCCGGAGGGAACGAGGAACGAATCTGCAGCAGTACAGTAGCTAGTAAGCTGTTAATTAGGGGCGTGCAGGGTTCAAATGCGGTCCGGCCCTAGGACAGATGTTCTAACCTTGTCTGTCTTTTTCACATGGTCGGAGTTCATGGATGCGGAGCGCAGTGCTGCGGCGTTGGGATCAAGGTCACTGGATATTAGGAGACGAGTCTGCAGATGAAGCACGGGTTTCCTGTAGGTGAGTATGCAGGAGAACGCCTGGTTTCAAAGGTAAGTAAACTGGTCCAAGCAGCGGTGAGCGTCACGTTGCACGCGAGTGCACAGTAACGCCAAGCACCGGCCTTCAGGATGGAGCAGCTTATATAGCTGAGCTTTTTAAGCCACGTCCACCAGGTTCAGCCTGCCTACCACACCCAATGAGTTGGCACATGAAGAGCAGGCCTAGGGAGCCACACCCAATGAGTGAGCACATGAGGATATTCTCTGGAATAAAGGCTATCATCTCCTGGAAAGTTCTTGTAAAATAAAAGCACACCTGCACTTAAATAAAGTGTTCCTGCTCACATCTCTATATGAGCCTAGTGCCAAAGGGTCCAGCCAAGGCCCCTGTGTTTATGGGTCCCAAAGGGACATAAGTAAGTCAAGAGACCCATTGCCCCCATCACTAGATGGTGTGGTTTTTGTGTTCTGTGGCCATGACCGCACTCCCCCCTCAAGGCCCCTCTCATGGGTGGTTCCCCCCCCCCCCCTGGCCCCGGTTTAGTGGTGTTATTGCGGTGGAACTGCCTGATTAATCATGGAGCGTGGACATGCTCACTGGGTTCCCAGGTCCGATCTTGGGTCCATAACCTTTCCAGTCTATAAGCTAGTATAACTTAGACCGGATCATCTTAGAGTTGAGGATCCTTTTAACTTCGTATTCTGGTTCTCCACCAACTATTTTGGGATCCGGTGGAGTATCGATCCGCGTACCTGGTGGTTTTAGGAGGGAGACATGAAACACCGGGTGGATCTGCATGTGGGCCGGTAATTCTAATTTCATTGCCGCAGGGTTGATCACAGCCTTGATAGTGTAGGGTCCTAGATAACTTGGACGGAACACCCATGGTCCTTTCAGGGGAATGTTTTTGGATGCTAGCCAAACCTTGTCTCCGACTTGGTAGTTGGGAGCTTCCCTTCGGTGTCGATCCGCAAACTGCTTCTGTTTCTCTTTGGCTCTGGCAAGATGCTCTGCTGCTTCCTTAAAAACCTGGGTGATGGTTTTATGTAAGGTCGTTACAGCAGGCACTTCTAATGATTAGAGTGGGTTGAAAACAGATGTCCATGTATGTCGACCGTACACTACGTAGAATGGGCTTTGTCGTGTACTGGTGTGAATGGAGTAATTATATGCGTATTCTGCTAACCAAAGTATGTCCTTTCAGGTATCCTCGGTTTGTTGCAGCATACACCTTATGTATTGCTCGAGGGTCTGGTTAGTCCGTTCAGTCTAGCCGTTGGTTTGGGGGTGATGGCTTGTAGATAACCGGAGGTGGATTTTGGTAATTTTACAACACCTTTTCCGGAATGCAGAGACAAACTGAGTTCCTCTGTCTATTAATATTGATGGCAACCTGTGTAGCCGGACGATCTGTTCCAAAAACATTGTAGCCAGAGTAGAAGCAGTTGGGAGTCCTTTCATGGGAATAAAAGGGGCCATTTTGGAAAACCGATCTACGACTACTAAGATGGTATTGTATCCGTTACAGATGGGAAGGTCTGTAATAAAATCCATTGATGGCGTATGCCAATGTGGTGGGGGTACTTCTAAAGGACGTGGCAGATCTGCAGGACTTTGTTTTTGGGACTTCTGTTGTGCACAGGTCCCACAGGTTGCGATGAACTGGACAATGTCCTTTCGCCAAGTTGGCCACCAGTAATTTTTCTTTATTTTAGCTTGGGTTTTGGCTATTCCTGGATGCCCTTCTACTAATGAATCGTAATAGTTTGCAATTTTTTGGTTCTATAATTTCTTATCCGCGATGTACAATCGTCCTTGGTAGTATGGTAGGTTGTCCACGATCGTATATTGGTCTCCCTTCCCTAGCCATTGCTGTTGCGCTGGTGGACTCAAGTGTTGCAGGTCAGATTTTAAGTTGTCTAGAGGGGAGGTTGCGGCAATCATGCCTTGGATTCGTCCTTCAGGGATGATGGCCACAGGGTTTGTTGTAGTGAATGCCTCTTCTCCCTCACTCATGCGAGACAGGGCGTCCGCTTTTCCATTGCATACTCCGGGTCTATAGGTGATGACAGTCGTATTCCGCAAAGAGAGCCCAGCGGAGTTGCTGTGGTGATTGCGCTTTAGCGGTCTTCAGATATTGTAGATTGCGATGATCCTTGACCACGGTGACTGTATGTCTAGCTCCAAGAAGATAATATCTCCAGGCTTTGAACGCTGCCTTAATTGCTAGCAGTTCTTTATCATTGATTGCATAATTCAATTCAGGGGCTGAAAACTTGGGAGACCAGAATGCCACGGGATGCAACTGACCTGTTTCGGGGTCTCATTGAGACAGGACTGCACCCATTGCTATGTTGGAAGCATCGGTTTCGACCACGTATGGTAGTTCTGGTGGAGGATGCTGTAGAATTGGTGCTGTGGTAAATTTTTGTTTTAGCTCCTGGAAGGCTTTCTCTGCCTATGTGGACCAATTAAATTGTTTATTTTTCTGTAGTAAAGACGTGATTGGGTGGACGATCTGGGAGAACCCAGGAATGAACCGGCGATAAAAATTGGCGAACCCGAGTACGCTCTGTAATCCCTTTATGGATGTTGGATAGCTTCTACCTTGCGCGTGTCCATGCATACGCCCCGTGGTGTGAAAATAAAGCTGAGGAATTCTATCTCTGTAGCATGAAAGAAGCATTTCTCCAATTTGGCATGTAGCCGGTGTTGCCACAGTTTCTCCAAAACTGCCCGGACATGGTTGATGTGGTCCTCCTTGGTGGTCGAATAGATAAGAATGTCATCAATATAGACAAGCGCGCAAACGTCCAACAGTTCGCGGAGCACGTCATTCATGAAAAATTGGAACTCCGCCAGGGCATTACATAGTCCAAAGGGCATAACCTGATATTCATAAAGGCCATATTTTGTGCAAAAGGCCGTCTTCCACTCGTCTCCTTTTTTGACCCTTACTAGATGGTAGGCCCCTCGTAAGTCTAGTTTTTTATATATATGAGCGGTTTTGACTTGATCCAAGAGCATGGGGATAAGCGCTAACGGGTACCGTTTTTTTACCGTGATAAGTGCTCTAGTCAATGCAAGTTCTCAGTCTCACTCCTTTTTAGGCACAAAGAGGAGCGAGGATGCAGTGGACTTGGACATACGAATGAAGCCATTTGCCAGATACGGATCGAGGTAGGTTTTTAGATGCTGGTTTTCCTGTTCTGTTAGGGCGTAAATCTGGCTGCAGGGAACTTGAGCTCCAGGTACCAGATCAATTTGGCAGTCATACGGTCTGTGCGAAAGTAGGGTGTTTGCTTGCTCTTTTTGAAAGACATCTTGGTAATCCAGGTACCAGTCCGCTGCACTACCTCCCAAATATGAGAGTACAAATGCCACTCTCGCTTGCTCGTTGGGGAATGCCCCAGGTCTGCACAAGAAATGTAGGCGACATTGATTCATAAAGATGGCATACTTATTTGGATCGCCTGTGAAGCGTTCTGCTTGGGCCAGGGGACCACCCTGGAAGAACCACCTATACTGGAGTGGGCTGTGGAGGCGCGGCATTGATACACCATTTGGAAGAATGGCAAGGCATTACTTCCGATGCCTGGACACTGCAAACAGCCCATGGTTTGTGCCTCCCATTCATAAAAAGGCCTCTGAATTGTCCACCAAGCAGTCAATCCCTTAGGGATCCGGATCTACTCCTCTTGATGGAGATTCTCACCCTGTTGGAGAAAGGTGCAATATAAAGAGTACCTGTTCATTTCTGGCTCAGCTCCACCCCAAGGGTATTCACCAAATTGATGACGCTAGTGTTGGCAAGTCTGAGGGGAGGGATTCACATCTACCCCTACATAAATGATTGGCTGATCAGTCCTCATTTTCACAAACAAGTTCTGAAACATCTCCACATATTTTGCCACTCGTTCCACAGTCTGGGCTTCTCAGTGTCAAGAACTCACACATGCTTTCTCAAAAGCTTCAATGTGTTGGGGTGATCCTGCATTTTCCTGGTGCCAGAGGCTTGTCTGAGGAGGTGATTCTTCTAGCGGGTCTTCGGATCCCAATGGTCACAATTCTCCGGCAGGATGACTGACCACCTTCAGGTCCCGAGCAAGGCCGCACAGGATCTTCTGTGGTGGGCTTTCAAGGAGAATGTGATACAGGGAGAACCCTTTTGGCAACCTTAGCCAGAGATAACGGTTGTTACAGATGCCTCCCTCAAAGGTTGGTGAGGTCATGCAAACGATTTGGTCTCCATCGCAGTCCAAGCTACGCAAACCTTTTAGAGCTGAGGGCAAGCGGACGACCGCTGATGACCTTTCTTCCCTCCGTGCTTGGGAAGAACGTCCTGATAATGACCAAAACAGTGGCCATGCATGACCTCAACAAGAGAGGTTGTGTAGGGTCACTACCACTGCAGAGAGGCAATACTGCTTTGGTTTTGGACAAAGCCAGGAGGAGTCTCATTATCACCCGTTCACCTAGCTGGAGAAGATAACATGACAGCGGACACTATGAGCAGCCATAGCAGTCTCTCATGAATGGGAGTTTGCTCAAGAAGTCCTTGGATACCTTCCAACTTGAGGGATTCCCAAAGGGCAATCTGTTTGTGTCCAGTATCAGCAAGAATTGCAACCTGTTCTGCTCCAGGGAATTTCCTAATAGTGGAGCTCTTGGGGACATGTTCATGGTGGATTGGGACTTCACACTCCTGTAAGCGTTCTCTCCAGTCATTCATGTCATCAGGAGGTTGAGGAAGGTCGGGAAATCCTTGATCCTAATTGCTCTGGATTAGTCCAGGAGGTTGTGGTACCTAGACCTTCTAGACATGTCAATCTGCCTTTAGAGTTTTCTTCCTCAAAGAGCAGATCTTACTCAGGAAGGAGGTTGTACTCTCCACCCAGAAATCAGAACGTTATGCCTGGTTTTTGAGAGGTTGTGCTACACAGAATAGGGTCTTCCAGAAGACATAATGGAGGTGTTGCTTTCTGCAAGACAACCGGCAACAAAAACACCATACTACTGCCGTTGGAACAGGTTTTGCAGCTGGTGCTAAGCTAATGGCATTGACCCTTTTTTCTTGTGATACACCTTGGGTGTTACCTTTTTTAACTTCATTTGGCCCATCAAGGGGTGCAAGTTTCGACTGCAAAGGGATATGCAGTGCTTTCCATTTTTAACCACTCGCCATAACAGGGTTCTTTTGAAGTTCACATTGTCATCCAGTTTCAAAAGGGCTGATTAACATTTTCCCACCCATTTTATTTATTGTCCCGGTTTGGGATCGTTATTTGGTTTTAAAATTCTTGATGAGAGCTCCATTTGAGCCTCTCCATTCGTGTCCTTTGGGGATGTTGACTTTCAAGACTCTTTTTGACAGCGACCTTGGCTCGCACGGTAAGCCAGCTTCAGGTTTTGTGTAGTCAACCGCAGTTTGCTACCTTTTTATAAGAAGATGGTTTTGAGGATTCGCCCTTCATTCCTACCTAAGGTGGTGTCTGAATGTCACCTAGAACAAAAGATTGTACTACCTCTCACTTTATATGCCTCTGCATCCTTCCAAGGATGAGAGGCTACACCGTTTGGACTGTTAAAGGGTGTCACGTTTTTAGATCAACAGACTTGCTAATATCAGATGGGACAATCGGCTCTTTGTTGGATACACTGGTCATAGGCTGGGTCAGACTCTTTTGAAGCAGACCCTATTCTGATAGATTATCATATGTATCACCAAATGCGGTGGCCAAACCTGGCGGACAAGGATGTCCCTAATGATTTGAGGGCACATTCAACTAGGTGTGGCTGCTTATTTGACTCTTCAGAGACTAGTACCAGTGCAGGACATTTGCAGTGCTGAAACTTGGTCTTCACTGCATACCTTTACGAAGCATTATTGCCTGGATTCTCCATTGGGCAGGAGGCAAAGTTTGGAAAAACTGTTCTACACAGCATAAATACATTCTCCTTTACCACCCCTTTCTACATACTGCTATGGGAGTCTATTAAAGATGAGGAATATGTGGGAGAAAACAATCCATTAGAAGAACAAATGACTTCTCCAGCATGGGGTCTGGCATGGATTCACATGCTCATGAATATTCCCCGTCGTCAGGCCGGGAATCCTCGGTATAGAAAAAAAAATCAGTATCAGTTTCGTTTCTGATCTGTCTTTCTTAGTAGTAACCAATCACTGGTCTCTGGGTCATACTGCCCCCAGCCAATGACTGCCCTCTCCCTAAGTCCCGCCTCCGGCAGCCATCCTCAGATTTTTACCGCACGTTCAAGTGTTGGGAGTCCTCGTGCTGTAGCTCTCGAGCTTTTGCTCCGGTTTCGCACTTTTTCAGGAGATTTTTCTCATTTTTCGGTTAAATGGAGCCTCAAGCTCCACCGTTTCTACATCCGATCAACGGGGATCCGTTTCGGAGTTTTCTATGCCCCTCAAGGGTGACGATTTCGTTGAGTTACGCTTTTGGAGGATTCCAGAAGTTCCGAGGCCTACCCCGGACATGGCCCAGGAGAAAGGAAGCTCGACGCCCGGGAAGCTGTTCAGGACCTGCCCCGGATGCCAGCTTCAGAATTTTTTCAAGGAGGACGCGCATTCGTTATACCTCTACTGTCTCCATGAGGACAAGACGCACAAGGAGAAGGACTGTGTTTTGTGGGAACATGTCGGAGCGGACCATGAAGGATCGGCACCTCCGTCTCGCCAACTGGCTGGAAGGGAAGAGCCCGTCGGGCGAGAAGAAGACAAAGAAGTCTGAGCGGTCTTCTAAGTCCTGTGAGGGCGCCCCGGTGACGGGGGCCCAACAAAAGGCTAAGCACCGGGAGCGCCGAACGGTCGGGCTCCTTGGCTGCCAGGCAGGGCGCATCCTCCCCGGCGCCATCAACCACGGGCCAACGCTCTTGCTCGGGTAAGAGGAAGTCCGAGAACCCGGCGAAGCTTCTGGAGAGGCCCCGGTCGATCTCGAAGATTCCGGCAGAGGGGGAGCGAGGCTCGGACCCTCCCCCAAGGTGAAGGCCCCAGGCGTCCAGAAGGTGACGATGGCCTTAATTCACCCTGCTAAGACCTCGATTGAGGATGTCGCCGCGGCCCTGTCTCAGCCTGTGGAGGCTACACCAGTGGAGGCACCCTCAGGACCCAGTCTCCCTGCCACCGCGGAGGAAGTCTTCTTTCAGGCCCATTGAGAAGACCCCCCATGAAGTCCTCGTTGGAAAAGGTGGGGGAGGGGCTGGTGGCCATCATGGATACGGACATGACCTCTGAAGAAGAGCTCATCGAAGTCGTGGAAGAGGCCCAGCCCATCGGGAGGGATCCCAGCCGAGGGCGACGACGAGAGCGACGGTGTCGCCGACAAGGCTTCTCAAGAGCCCTCGCGCCCGTCGTTTCCGGTACCGCAGGACACCACGGCGGCCATTTTGTCAGCGATTCAGTCCTTATGCTCAGAGATAAGGACAAGGTTGCCCCTTCCCCCGACGGAGGTACCTGAGCCAGACCCGACGGGGGAACCGGAGCCAGGACCTTCGGAGAGTCCACCGCAAAAGAGGAGGACGACGACGCATCCTACGCCACCTCTCCCACCTCTGCGGCCCGCTCTGCCTTCCCCCGGTCTACTACCCACGGGGATGATACAGGCACGGACAAGGCTACGACAGGTACAGATGACGACGGAGGCGACGACGGGACGTGGCCCCCATCGCCCCCTGCTCGGGCGTCCCCGCCCGACGAGATTGGATCCTTTCATGCCATGATTTCCAGGGCATCCAAGCTTTTTCAGTTCTGCCCAGAAGAAAAGAAGAAAGAAGGGTTCCTTTACCAACGGCGCAAGGCTAAAAGGAAGACTGTCCTCGCTGTACCGCTTCTTGATGACATCTGGGATGAGGCGCTTGCCCTCCTCAAGAACCCTGCCACGGCGCTGGCAAAGAGGGACTGGTACGAAAAGAAGTACCGGGTCCCCGACGCTGCCCCCTTGTGCCTTCGGGCACAACCTACCCCGGATTCGGTTGTCTCGCCGGCGGCAAAGAAGAAAGCTGGGGGGGGGGGCATCGGCCTCGACATCAATTTCCCCGCTGGACGGCGAGGGTAGGAAGTTGGACACGATGAGACGACGGATCATCTCATCCGCAGCGACGACTATTAAGGTGGCCAACGCCCTGGCTATCGTAGCCCGCTACGACAGGGAGTTGTGGTTCAAAATCGCCCCTCTGTTAGACTTCTTTCCGGACCCCAAAAGGGCTGAGGCCCTTGACATCCTACAGGAGGGGGAGATTGCTTCGGACCACGCCATCACGGTGGCAACGGACATCGCCGACACCGGTTTCCGTCAGTTGGGCAACAGCGTTTGCTTGAGACGACGAGGATGGCTCAAGGCCACGGATTTCCGCCAGGACGTACAAACCAAGGTTTTGGACATGCCCTTCGACGGGAACAACCTGTTTGGGAAGGCGGTTGATGAGTCCCTTCAGGCCATCAAGACAGACACAGAGACTGCCCGGGCACTGGGAGTGCTCCAACAACGACGGCCGTCCTTTCGGAGCTCCGGAGGCAGACAAGGTGCCTCCATGGGATCCGGCAATGGCTCCTCCACTTACCGCCAAGCGGCAAGATCTTCGTCCCAGGAAGCCTACAGGGGACGCGGCAAGTCAGGTGGTGCCCGTCATCGTCGACAAGGAGGTCAAGGAAGCAAGGTGGCCTCCAAACAAGATTGAACCGACCGTGGGGTCGGGCCTCCGCCGAAGCACCTCGGTGGGAGGCCGGCTGGCGAGATTCGTCAGCGTGTGGGAGTCCATCTCCACCGACCGTTGGGTGCTGGACGCCCTGGCCCAAGGGCACGCACTCGAGTTTCAGAAGAAGTGCCCTCGCGTTACACCCGTGGCCAGGAAGGAAATCACGTCCCTCAACTACTGTTGGAAGTAAGGGTGATGCTCAAGAAGGGTGCCATCAAGCTCGTCCCAGAGAGGCTTCGGGGCTCCGGAGTTTACTCGAGGTACTTCCTCGTAAAAAAGACCGGAGGATGGCGCCCCATCCTGGACCTACGACGACTGAACAAGTACATCAAGGCACAGACGTTCCCTATGGTCACCCTCCAGCATGTGCTGGGACAGCTGGAGGAGGGCGATTTCCTGTCGTCGTTGGGCTTGGAGGATGCCTACTTCCACATCCCCATTCTAAAAAGACACCGAAAGTTCCACAGGTTCGTGGTCCAAGGGCGGCACTACCAGTTCAAGGCCCTCCCGTTCGGATTGAAGTCGGCACCCTGGGTGTTCACCAAGTGCCTCGCACCGGTGGCGGCGCGACTGCGCCTACAGGGGATCCACGTCTACCCCTACCTGGACGACTGGCTCATCCGGGCAAGGACAAGGGAACTCGCCGTGGAGCACACTGTGAAGACCGTCCAGCTGCTCACGGACCTGGGATTCTCCAACTTTCCAAAATCCCACCTGGTTCCGTCGCAAGTCACCCTGTTTCTGGGAGCCAAGCTCGACGCAGTGGCGCGGCTGGCCTCGCCGTCGGAGGAAAGGACCAGGACCATTCTGGGCAAGGTGCAGCGTCTGCTGGCCACGGACATGGCCAGGGTAAGATCTATCAAGTCCCTCCTCGGGATGATGTCTTCCTGCATTTATCTGGTGCGCCTTTGCAGGCCTCGGATGAGACCCTTACAGGAGTTCCTCGACGCCCGCTGGATCCAGTCAACGGGCAGCTTCGAGGACAGGATCCCTCAACGAGACGTTCTGTCAGGCGATCCGGTGGTGGGGTACCCGCTCCCATCTGTCGGCAGGCACGGACTTTCAGCTCACCAGGTGACGGTGACGACGGACGCCTCCCTGGAAGGTTGGGGAGCACACTCCGGAGATCTTCACGCGAGAGGCCTTTGACTCCCGGAGAAGTCTCTCCACATCAACATCTTGGAGCTCCGCGCGGTGTTCTGGGCCCTCAGGTCTTTTCTTCCGTCCCTCAAGGGCAAGGTGGTGAGGATCTTCACCGACAACAGCACCAGGATGTTCTACATCCGGAAGCAGGGCGGAACCAGGTCCCCGGCCCTATCCAAGGAAGCCCAAGATCTGTGGCATTGGGCCTTCGCCCAAGGGATGTTTCTGGTGCCTCTTCATCTGGCAGGAATAAAAAACACAGTCGCAGACTCATTCAGCAGGGAGCTGCGCTCGTGCCACGAGTGGGAACTACGCCAGGATCAAGTGGATCGACTCTTCCGACGATGGTGCGAACCCCAAATCGATCTCTTTGCGACGGCGACGAATTCAAAGTGCTGGAGGTTCGCCAGCAGGTTCCCCCAGCCGAGGAGCATGGGCGATGCTTTCTCGTTCCCATGGGACGGCCGATTTCTTTATGCGTTCCCTCCTCTGCCGTTGCTGCTCCGGCTCATCAACCAGCTCAAGAGGTCCCGGTGCAGGATGATCCTCGTCACACCGGCGTGGCCGAGACATATCTGGTTCCCGGACCTTCTGGACTTGTCAACGTCCCCACCAGTCAAGCTGCCGACGGACGCAGACCTTCTCTCCAGAGAAGGAGGCGCCATTCTTCACCACAACCCGGAGTCGCTGAACTTGCAGGCCTGGCTCCTGCAGCACTAGAGTTTGGAGGGTACGACATCCCGGCCGACTGCAGAGAGGTTCTTGCAAAGGCTAGGGCGTCCTCAACTCTCAAGTGCTACGGACATAAATGGAAGAGGTTCTCTGTCTGGTGCCGTGCACAGAAGATTAACCCTCTGCGGATTACGGCCCCTCAAGTACTGCCGTACCTACTGTCGCTGGCCAAAGCTGGACTGGCTCACGCCTCCATCAAAATACATCTGGCTGCAATCTCCCGATATACCAGGGCGACGGGACGGGCGTCCTTGTGGTCTCATCGCCTGGTGAAAGAATTCATGAAGGGACTATTCCGATCATTCCCGCCGGTGAAGGCTCCTGCCCCGGCGTGGGAGCTTAATGTGGTGCTGACCAAGCTCATGGGGGCCCCATTCGAGCCTATGCATTCGGCGCCTTTGAGGTTCCTGTCATGGAAGACAGCTTTCTTTGTGGCCATCACCTCCACACGACGAGTGGGAGAGATCCAGACCCTATCTTGCAAGCCTCCATACTTGACTTTTCATGACACGAGGGTGGTGCTGAGGACACACCCATCCTTTATGCCCAAGGTGCCGTCGGACTTCCACCTCAACGAGCCCTTGGTGTTGGCAGTTTTCTTCCCGTCGCCTTCGTCGCCGGCCGAGAGGACTTTGCACTCGCTGGATGTAGCTAGAGCGCTGAAGTTCTACGTGGACCGCACGAAGAGTTTTCGGAAATCACAGCTGTTTGTGAACTTTGGGACTGTGAATCAAGGGAAGGCTCTCTCGAAGACTTCCATTTCCAGATGGCTCTCCGGCTGCATCATGCACTATCACCGGTTGGCAAACCGACAACTGCCGGGCCGTCCGAGAGCCCATTCGACCAGAGCGATCGCTGCTACCACGGCGTTCCTGTCTGGTGTACCCCTGCTGGACATCTGCAGGGCTGCGACGTGGAGGTCGACGCACACCTTCGCAAGATTCTACTGCGTCGATCGGGACTCCAGGGAGGAGTCCAGGGTCGGCCAAGCAGTGCTGCGCAACCTGTTCGCCTAAGGTGAGCCTGGTGAGGAGGTAAGAGTTGCTGAATGTTGAGTTGTTGTATTGCTTAATGTTGAGCCTGTTGCCACCTCCCGTGGTTGTGCATGTGTGTACTGCTATGTATTCTCTTATTCATGAGCATGTGAATCCATGACAGACCCCATGCTGGAGAAGGAACAAGTTACTTACCTGTAACTGTTCTCCAAATCCATGCCAGCATGGGTCTGGCATGGATTCACATGCGAACCCTCCCGCCTACCCCTCTGCGGCTCTTCACTTGGTCATACTGCCACTTTACGTGCTACCAAATCTGAGGATGGCTGCCGGAGGCGGGGCTTAGGGAGAGGGCAGTCATTGGCTGGAAGCACTATGACCCAGAGACCAGTGATTGGTTACTACTAAGAAAGACAGATCAGAAACGAAACTGATACTGATTTATTTTTTTTTCTATACCGAGGATTCCCGGCCTAACGGGGAATATTCATGAGCATGTGAATCCATGCCAGACCCATGCTGGAGAACAACAGTTACAGGTAAGTAACTTGTTCCTTACCCCTGTTAATGCTCTTTCTGATGGAGGTTCCTCCCACGTATTCCTCATTGCCCTCCCCTCCTACCCCTTTATCTTTGGATGAATTTCAATTGTTTTCGGACCTGCTCTTTCAAGGTCTGGGTTTTTAGGAAAATCAACTGAGGCAACGGGCGCGGTGCATGCTATTTATACCTGTGCAGTTCCGAAGCTGCAAGCAGGATATCGGCTGTATCAAAGATGGGGAATATGTAGAAGGAACATCAGTCAGAAATAACATTACCAGGGGTAAGTAATTTGTTCTTCTAATGAGCTAGAGACTCGCTTCTAGTATTGCTCATGTAGTCACTGGTATTCGATTTCCCAGCTAGGTGCAGTGATTACTGTTTCGCCCCAGTTGCTCTGTTCTTCCCAACTGTTTGTGAAGCAAGCGCCTGCCACATGTGGTAAAGTTGCTGCACAATGCAGCTATAGAATTGTAAAATGTTGAATCCTTGTATTAGAGCATCCAATCAAGTGCCCAGCTAACCAGTGGCACTTTATAACTGGCTCCAGATTCCATTTCATGTTTATGCACCTTGGAAGAAATGAGCAGGGGCGGCTCACATGGTCGGGCTGAAGCATGAAACTGTTTCAGGCACCAATGAAAAAGTTGCCCACAGTTGTAAATGGATATTCAGTCACAGACTGTTTGAATAGTACCCAAGGGGGTGCTTTGTGTTAAAATGTAAGTACGTTGTGATATTTGCTGAATATTTATTCAGCAACAATGCTTAAAATGAGTAACTGCATAGTGAAGTAACTCATCAAACTGGCCCACATTGGCCAAAAAGGTGGCCAATTTTGACTGGCCCACACTAGCATTTTATAGTTTTGGTACAGGCATTGCCCTATAGGTCAGTCGAAGCCTGGCGGCTCATCAATAATGGCGAGGGGGCACCCACCCAGTGGCCCCCTCACCCATTATGGAGGAGCTAAGGAGCCAGCCCAGTGAAACAATGAGCACTCCCTCAACTGCTTTTTCCAGCTGAGGGAGTGCTCCTGGGCTGGCTGAACTGTCAAAAGGAAACCCTATTTCCCTTTGACAGTTCATTCCCCAGCCGCACATGCTCACTGAGCCATGCAAGGCTGGGGCGTTTTGCTTCGCCAGCATTGCATAGCTCATTGGAATTGCTGGCTGCGCCTCCTCGCACATACGGACAGAGCAGCCTGGAACAGGGCGTTTCAGCACCCACATGCAGGCCAATGCAGAAGGTATGTTTATGTTCATTTATTTTATTGAAACGTGTATGGATGCGTGCATGCTTGTGTTGTGTGAGTGTATGGTGATGGATGCGCGTGTGAATGATAGTGATTGCTGTATGTATGAATGTGTTTATTTTGGTCCGTTGAGCTGATTTTGGCAAGTGGTGGATAGAGGCGGGGGAAGGAGGGTTGTACAACAAAGGCATTTTAAAAATGCCTAAATGCCTTTTTTGCACAATCCGCATACCCACCTGCCGAAATCAGCTCTTCTGATGTGCTGTGGAGCCCAGCGGACAGGCATGGTATTTTTTTTACTGGATTTCTATCATAGATGTCCAATCAAAAATACAATGCTTTTCCCCCTTGGCACCCCTGCGCCTTGCATACACACAACCATGTTGATTGTGTTAGGCCTAGTGGAGCCCAGGGGACAAGGAAGGTACATTTTTGCTGGACATCTATCATAGATGTCCAGTAAAACATGTCATGCCTGCCCGCTGGGTCCCCTCCCCCCCCAGCAGCAATTGCAAACTGTTTGGATACCCCCTTGATTAGTTAATACTCCCTCACTGCGCTCGGCCGCTATGACATTTTTGGGGGAAATAGTTATGCCCCTCCACTTAAAAAATTCACCACCCGCCACTGGCTCTCGGACTGTGTTGGGAATGGGACCGGGGAGCCCAAAGGACTGTGGTGGGAGCAGGATGGGGGGGTGGGGGGGGACCATGGTATAGTGGTGGGAGCAAGATGGGGAGAGCCCAGGGTGTGTGATGGTGTGGGGTGAGCCCAGGGACTGGGTAGGAGTGGGATGAGGGAGCCCAGCCACTGTGATGGGAGCAGGTGGGAGAGCCCAGGGACTATACTGGGAGTAGGGTGCAGTGACGGTGTGCAATACATACTGTTC
The DNA here is from genome assembly GCF_040938575.1 of Ambystoma mexicanum. Taxonomy (NCBI): domain Eukaryota; kingdom Metazoa; phylum Chordata; class Amphibia; order Caudata; family Ambystomatidae; genus Ambystoma; species Ambystoma mexicanum. The sequence goes on from NC_090926.1 coordinate 739,593,342, forward strand.
ATTTGGCTTTTTTTTTTAGGGGCGGGGGGTCCCGAGCAATTTGTTTGCTCAAGGGGGCCTTGGCATAAAAAGTTTGAAGACCACTAACTTAGAGGGTAGGTCATCAAGCTGCATTTCACTTCCTTTTTTAGTTTTTTTAAATCTGGGTTCAGTGTTTTGTTTTTTTTTTTTGCTACTGTCTCTGTGCATTTTAAGAGAAAGTTATTTTCCCTGAAGACATGTGGCTGTTGCCTTGCACAAATGTGTTCTTTTCAAAAAAGGTTATTTTGCCAATGTTAGTTTAAATGTTTGCCATTACCTAGTTTCAACGCCAGTCTTATGCTTCATGTGACTGGCATCAAAGCAGGGTTCTGGTGCACAAGTTCCTTCTGTTGCCCAACTGCGCACACACTGTCTCACATTCCTGGGTAGTTGCATACACTGTAGTCGGTGCTCCAGATAAGATTTTCAGGTGGGAGTATTTTACGCATGATTTTTCAAATTAGAGCGTAAGTGCAATTTCAAGAGAGTAAAAATGAGATTTCTCCTCTGCAAGAGAGTAAAACGTATCCAACATACACCCAATGCATACATAAAATCAGACCCTTAGGCCAAAAGAGTTGTAGATCAAAGTTGTCTGGCTTGACTTTAACCATTTTATTACACTTGTGGAAAATATTGTTAGGGAGAATTCTCTGTTTAGGCTGAATTTCCTAACCTAGTGAGTCCCCCAGCAGCTTTGCTGGATTTTTGGGGTTTATTTTTTTCTCCTGCCAAGAGTGAGACTCTTTTACCCTCACTCTTGGGCATGATTTGAGTGTGTATCTTTGACTCTAGATGTATTTAATGGGCTATGGGGTCTTTTACTCCATAGGGCTTCATGTGTTTTTGTGATGTTACACAGCACCCTCAGTGCAGTAACACAGGGGTGTCATAGTGACTCCCCAGTATAGACTCCATACCCTGGGACTGTCTCCCAGGGCCTGTAAAGTCACCATTGACTTTACTAGTCTTACATTCTGAACAGAACCAGTACAAACCATCATATTGTGGACGTACTAGCTGGGGCAATTCAATTGCTCCGGGGTCTGTTAGTCGAGGGGGCACGTCTCCGTCCCGCCTGATCGAGTTTTGGCTGGTGGCAGTGGATACTACTTTTTATATTCAACCGCAAATATTTCTCTATGGGATTTTCCCATTGTTCGAGGCTACTATCTTTATTTATTTAATTACGATAGCCTCGAACATACCGCCGGTTTATTTAATTAATATTAATTCTCCGGTTGGTATTTTTTGCCAAAACTCGGTTCTAAAATGGTGTTTGTGTTCTCTTCTGTGACTCCAACCCAAGTCGAGCCCTTTGTTCCACTTTTTGGCGGGCTTCTCCACAGAAGCCCTCCAAAGTGGTGCCACTCTGTCTGGGGTACTTGGGAGGGGTGGAGGGGAATTTAGGCACCCTGGACTGAGTTGCCTAGGCAACTCAAGTCGCACTCCGCCCTGATTGGCCCAAGTGGTGAGCCGGCCGGCTCACCACTTAGCATATTTGAGTGGCAGCTAGGCTGAGTGGGGGTTTTCTGCATAAAAGCAGGGCTTTGGGGGCTGGAACTTCAGAGGTCGCCACAGGACCTAAGAATCCGACGAGGGAGAAGCTGAGCCGACCTGCCACGACAATACCGGTGGAGCCCTGCTGGACCATCTCATCACTTTTCCCAACGACAGAGGAGATCTCCCGCCGGAGAGTCTTCTTCCTTTGACTGGTGGGGATAACCAGTTTCACTGTCTTTTCGCCTTCCCGACGTATCTCGTGGCCGCCTTGCCGACACCACGTTTTACCACGACCGCGAATTAAAGGGTAATACCTTTAACCGGAAAACTCTGCGGCTGGTTTCTTCCCTGGCAGTGCAACGACCTTCATCATTCCTCCAAGTCGAGTTCTTCTCTTCCCCTGGACGACGACGAGACTTACACCCACTGCCAGGAACAACTGCCCCCGCTGGAGGATCCTTCCCACTTAAGGTACCGTGTCCCGCCCGGCTTCCCTTGCCACCGACTGTACGGGGTAGATTTAGCCCCCGGCTTTCGAACCTGGGTTAGCCTGGGACACCCTGGCTAAACGTTTCTGAGCCTCAACTCTTTTCGAACTCTCTGCAAGACTTTCTAAGCCTAGTGTAACTGTGTGATCTTGGGCGCATTTGTGCTCTGCTCGATCTAAGAGTGGGCCCAGCCTATGGACTTTGGCTCACCAGTGACTTTTGCTCTTCTGCCTTGCTAACAGTGTTCTTAAGCCTTAGCGTGGTGTACCTTCCCATATTCTGTCTTTTTCCCTCCCTTCTTCATAAACTTATTGGAGTGCCATCTATAGTTAAGCGCTCACCTCTGTATGGAAATAAGTGGTGTTAACTAAGACTTCTCTGATAAGGAACAAGGGTTGTATATATTATAATAGTAATTGTGTTTAGAGTGTTTTACGATAAGAGTGCTGAAGTGTTTCAAACAGTGTGTTTTTAAATAAATAATTATATACTTTGATACCAAAGCTCTGGTCAGTGTTTGCTTGCATTGTTGTATCTGAGTGCCTATTGTGTATACTTTGCCTACTGCCTAACTCTTCTTGAGGGAAGTCTGACTGCTCAGCCACAGCTACCAGGTAAATCTGGGTGGTACAGACTGCTACCAAGTGGGTTTACTGCTAACACCTGTAGTCCTAAATCTTTTGCAGTGTTCCCAAAGGGAACTGCACAGGTTTCTGCCTAACACTGGTGTACAGCGGTGGGATTTGTATTGAGTATACATTTTAGAGTGCTTTAGGATACCTTAGTACAACTAACCACAAGCTACAACAAGCTTAGCACTAAAACAAGTAATCTTTCTAACATGTCAACTATGGAAAATTAGTCAAGAGTCCCTTGCTACAAAAACTGCTGATTGTTTAAGAGTTTTCTGTAAGCATAAGAATCTCCTGACTAAAGGCAAGAAATGGAATTGATAGAAAGGTTGTTAGCTAACCAAAGTCTGGATGATGGTTCAGAGGAACCTACCATGCCAGACACTGTAGATAACAGTATAGAGATTGATGTTGATCAAAATGTTGATAATCTTGAGGAAGAGTCAGAAGAGGAGGGTGAGGCTGCTATGACTGTCCCCCCTAGGCCTCTGTCTGCTCTACCAGCTGTACCTACTGGACCTTTGCCAGGTCCCACACTTAGTCCTCAGTATCTTGAGCTAGAAAAAATGAAACTTGAACTAGAGTTCAAGAGACTGAATACTCGGGCTGAACAAAGACATTAGGAACTGAATCAAGAACTAAGGCTAAGGGAAATGGAGCTCAAGCATGAGCTAGAAATGAAGAAATTGTCTGTTGAAAATACTTCTCTCTCTGGCTCCTCTAGAAGTTCCAGTCCTAAAAGACCCCAGATGCCTAAAGAATTGGTTGGTATGTATGAGCCTAAGTTGGATGTGTTGGATTGGTTGTCTCTGTTTGAATATAATCATGGGCTCCAGAACATCACAGGAAATTACTTACTCACCTGGTTGTTCTCTAGGATTCCCCCTGTTGCAACTGATGTGGTAATGGAGTTGGGGGAAGAGGATAGGAAAGAGTATGAATGTGTGAAACTAGCTCTGATAGCTAGATTTGGGAAGACCCCTTCCCAGTATCTTAAGAGGTTTAGAACCCTCAAAAAGCATGATGGTACCCCTTGGGCTACCTGGGTGAGTGAAGGGTTGAACAACTTGGAGGGATGGATTAAGGGTTACAAAGTGAACACTTATGAAGGTATGAAGAATCTTTTTATGTTGGAGTCAATTTATGATGCCTGCTCTCCTGAGCTGAGACAGCACTTGGCTGATTCAAAGGAATTAGATTCCCGAAACTAGCTAAGGCTACTGACTTGTGGGTTGCCAACAGGGCCACTCACAAGTATTCTGGGCTAACTCAGAAAAAGGATGAGGGGAAACAGCCTAAAAAGGACTCCAAAGAGAATTCTAATACTGCAAATTCCAAAGAGGGCCCCAAACAAAACCATAAGGGTAAGCCACAAGGGAAACCACAGCAGAATAGTGTACCCTCTGGTGCCAAACCAGAGGGAGGCCAGAACAAGCCACCATTCCAGAAGGCATTGGGTAAATGCTTTGTTTGTGGCTCTACTGGCCATGTGAAAGGAGATCCCAGATGCAAGGGTAAACCTTCAGGGATCCAACTTGCCTCCTTAGCCTTCGCTCCAGAAGAGGAGGTCCCAATGGCAAGTGGAAACTTTCTACTGCTGGCTGATGAACCCATTGGTGTGTCAGCCAGTGTTTCTTTAGTCTCTCTGGGGTTGTGGGAACAACAGAATTTAGATGTGTATAATTCTATCCCAGATAATACTAAAGAGTATTATAAAGGCAGTGTCCAGGTGAATGGTCAGGAGACTCCTGCCATTAGAGACACTGGGGCCAGCATAACTGTGGTGGATGAATCATTTTTCTAGGCAGAGGATGATGCGAAGGCACCCAAATGCCTCACCAAGTTAGCTCGAGGGCCTGTGCAGATGTGTCCCCAGTTACCAGTTCTCATCCAGTGTAATGATATGGCTGTAAAGATACCTGTCAGTGTACAATGTGAAGTACCAGGTAGGGTTCTGTTGGGTAATGACCTGAAAGCTCTTGGAGTTGTCACATACCCCCAGACCTCCTAGTAAAAGGTTACAGGAGCTCACAAAACCTGCAAGAGGGAAAACCCTGCGAGGGTTATCTAAGGAGATGATGACAGAGATCACTCCTTTACCACTGGAGCAACTCACTGCAGTAACTACCAGATCAGGAGCAAAGGGGCAACCCAAGACTCCTAGGAAAAAGCCAGCAGCAAGCACTCCAGTGCTTCCAACAAGGACTTCCCCCTCGGTTGTCCATAGTTACACCTGTAACTCCACCTCCAGCTGAGGCTGAGAGGGAGGTACAACCCTGTGTGGTTGAACTAGACTCTGAAGAAGAGCTAGTGGGAGGCCAAGAACTTATTGGAGATCTGGACCATGAGGACCATCCTGAACTGCAGTCTTTACTGGCAGAAGGTGGGCCCAGCAGGGCAGCTTTTCGTACGGGACAAAGAGAATGTCCAACTCTGGAGGGTCTCCACCACCAGGCAGCTGCTCAGGCTGATGAGCAAGGGCATGGGAAGTATAGGTTGCACTGGGAAGATGGCCTCTTCTACAGTGAACCAACTGAGTCTGAACCTGGAGACTACAAGCGCCTTGTTAGTACCTCAAGAAAACAGACAACAGTTCTTGCACTTAGCCCACGAGATTCATTTGGCTGGTCACTTGAGTTTCAAGAAGACCAAGGAAAGGCTCTCACTCTACTTCTATTGGCCAAAAATGGGGGCGGAAGTAGATACGTTTTGCAAGAGCTGCCATACCTGCCAAACTTCTGGTAAGGTTGGCTCCAAGAATGTGGCACCTTTAGGGCCTCTCCCAGTTGTGGGAGTCCCATTTGAGAGGGTAGGCATTGACAATGTTGGTCCCCTTGATCCCCCAACCTCCTCAGGCAACAGGTTTATCCTTGTTGTAGTAGACCATGCTACTAGGTACCCTGAGGCAATTCCTATGAGGACTGTTACAGCTCCGGCTGTAGCTAAGGCCCTCCTTGGTATTTTTACCAGGGTTGGGTTTCCTAAGGAAGTAATATCCGACAGGGGGTCAAACTTTATGTCCCACTACATGAAAGCCATGTGGAAGACCTGCGGAGTTACAAGTTCTCAACCGCATACCACCCCCAGACCGGGGTTGGTAGAAAGGTTTAACAGAACCATGAAGATCATGATAGGTGCTTTAGAGGAACCCCTGAAAAGAAAGTGGGACCTTCTACTGCCATGCCTTCTCTTTGCTTATAGAGAAGTCCCTCAGGGGGGAGTAGGTTATTCGCCCTTTGAACTTCTCTATGGCCATCCAGTCAGAGGTCCGTTGGCCCTGATTAAGGAGGGATTGGAAGGTGCTCCTCCCCTCAAGCCAGTCAGAGTGACTGACTATGTGATAGGTCTCCGAAGGAGAATGTCACACATGATGGCAGAAGCTAGTGATAACCTGAAAGCTGGACAAGCTTTGGTCAAGCATTGGCATGATCAAAAGGCTAACATGGTTGAGTTCACTCAAGACCAGCTAGTTCTCGTTATGCTCCCAACAAGGCAGAGGGCCTTGCAAGACAAATGGATGGGACCCTTCAAAGTTGTGGGAAAACTTGGGGAGGTCAACTATCTGGTGGCATACCCAGGGAAGCTCCTAGAGTCTTCCACACCAACCGACTGAAAGCGTACGTCTCCAGACCTGACGTAGGAGCCTTGCTTCTAGCTTCAGCAGCAGAGGAAGAAGAGAGTGAGTCTCTCCCTGATCTCAGAGGTGTACCTTTAGATGAACACATAAAAGGAGTCAATCTCTCTTCAGATCAAACACCTGAGCAACAAGAGGAGTGCACATCTATGGTAAATCAGTTTGCCTCACTGTTCTCACTCTCACAAGGATTGACCCCTTGGACAGCATGAGATACTCACTGGTGACTGTCTGCCAGTCAAAAGCAGAGGATACAGAATGTCAGAAAATGTGAGAACCCATATCAAAGGGGAGGTCAAGAAAATGCTTGATTTCCGGGTAATAGAGCCCTCTACTAGTCCATGGTCTAGCCCAGTTATGTTAGTACCAAAAGCAGGATCCAAAGACTTGAGATTCTGTGTGGACTATAGAGCTCTTAATGCAGTCTCGAAGACTGATGCCCACCCTTTGCCAAGGACAGATGAGTTGATGGATAAACGTGATGCAGCCAAGTACCTCATCACATTTGACCTTGCCTCCGGCTATTGGCAAATAGCCTTGACAGACCATGCCAAGGAGAAAACTGCATTTGCAACCCCAGTTGGCTTGTACCAGTTTAAGGTCATGCCTTTTGGATTAAAAAATGCACCTGCTACATTCCAAAGGATGGTGAATCAAGTTCTAGCTGGGATGGAGGACTTCTGCATGGCATACTTGGATGACATTGCAGTCTTCAGCCACTCCTGGGAGGAACATGTGAACCACCTAGGGCATGTTTTGCAGGCACTTGAGCAGGCCAATTTGACTATCAAGGTGAGTAAATGTCAGATAGGTCAAAGTAAAGTGGTCTACCTTGGGCATGAGGTGGAGAAATAAGGCCTTTGCTCAGCAAAATTGAAGCTGTGCAAAATTGGACAACACTTACTACTCAAACCCAGGTGAGAGCCTTCCTAGGCCTCACTGGGTATTACAGGAATGTCATTGAGAACTATGGAACCGTAGCTTCTCCACTGAATGTAATCTCCTCTCCAAAATTCCCTAAAAAGGTCAAATGGAATGAGGAGTGCAATCAGGCCTTTGAAAAACTGAAGAAAGCTCTTTGCCAAGCTCCAGTACTGAGAGCTCCTGACTACCACCAAACTTTCATTGTACAAACTGATGCTTCCAATGTAGGTATAGGTGCAGTTCTAAGCCAACTGGATGAGAAGGGTAGGGAGCACCTGTCATGATGCCTACTCCCGGGAAGCCAGTTCAGGCCCAGCGTCCCCGAAAGCAGACATGTCCCCAGGGAGGGACCCAGCAACCCCTTATAGGGGCTCTTTGGACATTGTCCTGGCGCCTTTGGCGCCAGGCTCATAGAAGGCATCAGTCCTGGCACCATAGGCGCCAGGCTCATTATGGGAGTGCTTGGATGGACTTACCTGATGCAGACCATGCTGCCGGATCCAGACCTCCTTGAGGTCTGAAAGGGACTATTTTACCTATGGGACTTGTTTACCACTCGGGCGTGGCTGAGGAAGAATACTTACCTGGAACTACTTTGGGGGCTATTTAAACCACACCCAGACAGCCGCTCACGCTTCGCGTTGTTCTGCATCTTGCAGCTGGACGCTCACCGTGTTTGCTCCTGCATCCTGGCTCCAGCCACGCCCGGCTGCAACCTGGAACACCTGAAAAGGAAGGAAAGGAGAGAAAGGTGAATAATTGAACTTTACCTACCTCCGTCCGGAACCATCACTCCGACGATCCTGAGAAAAGACATTATTTTTAGAAGCGCATCGCATCGCTCGCTGCAGCGCCGCGTTCCACTCACCTTCACGAGGCGCCCTCGGGCTCTTCAGCGACCATTGGCACCATCCGCCGCCTTTCAGCGCCTAAGGAGAAAAAGAGACAAAACAAAGGTGAGCGAAGGAACAGATTGAGGAAGGCCTGATTCTTCCACCTTAAGACTTACCGGATTATTGTTGGGAGAATCCTTCCTCACCTCGGGTCGGCGCCGCTTCTTTGGCACTTCCGTACCCCGGCCCCTAAGGGGGAAAAAGACACACGCATTAGTGGGTGAAAGCAAGATCACTAAGGGAACCATCCATCAAAAAGACTCGCCAGAGTTTACTTTCGGCGAATCCATTCCTCTACGCGGATTCTTCATCCTGCATCTGAAATAGAGAAAAGGACAACGGACAATTAAGGCTTGAACTTTTGCAACTGAATACTTACGGCCTCATATCGGAAAAGTCAAGCGGAGTTGAATACTCACCAAACCCGAGATCCAGTGAAGTAACTGGAAATCAACACGCCCCTGCATCGGAAGCAGGATGGAGAGCTCGTCCTTTCAGACTCTAAGGTGAGACTCTACGGGGAATCGCGGATGGGGTTCGAGGAGTGTGAGAGGGGGAAGGGGGGGAATCCAACACATCCAGCAGACAGTTAATCCTTTTCCATCTACAGAAGGATTCTTCTACGGGCCAGACAGGCGGGGTTTGGGGTGCGGTCCAGTCCGTCTTCCGAGTCCTGCGCATCACCTTAGAAGAGGTCATAGCAGTCTAGAAGAGGTCATAGCAGTCCAGAACAGGTCGGCGCCTCCGTGGGAATCAGGTGAGTGTTACAGCGCCCTATTTGCTTCATCAGCCGTAAACTGAAGGATCCTGAGACAAGGTGGGCAACAATCGAAAGAGAATGCTTTGCTATTGTGTGGGCTCTGAAGAAGTTTAGGGCATACTTGTATGGTTCTACTTTTGTCATTCAGACTGACCACCAACCCTTGAGATGGTTAATGCAAATGAAGGGAGAAAATCCAAAACTATTGAGTTGGTCAATCTGCCTGCAAAGGTTTGATTTCACCATTGAGCACAGGTCAGGGTGTCACCATCAAAATGCTGATGGACTCTCTAGGATGTATGTCATCGACTAGAGGTATGAGGTTCATCCAGGAGTGGATTAAATCCTATTGTCCCTTAGTCTGGGGGGGGGGGTGAGTGTTAGGGAGAATTCTCTGTTTAGGCTGAATTTCCTAACCTAGTGAGTCCCCCAGCAGCTTTGCTGGATTTTTGGGGTTTATTTTATTTCTCCTGCCAAGAGTGACTTTTACCCTCACTCTTGGGCATGATTTGAGTGTGTTTCTTTGACTCTAGATGTGCTTAATGGGCTATGGTGTCTTTTACTCCATAGGGCTTCATGTGTTTTTGTGATGTTACACAGCACCCTCAGTGCAGTAACACAGGGGTGTCATAGTGACTCCCCAGTATAGACTCCATACCATGGGACTGACTACTGTCTCCCAGGGTCTGTAAAGTCACCATTGACTTCACTAGTCTTAAATTCTGAACAGAACCAGTACAAACCATCATATTGTGGACGTACTGGCTGGGGCAATTTGATTGCCCCGGGGTCTGTTAGTCGAGGGGGCACGTCTCCGTCCCCCCTGATCGAGTTTTGGCTGGTGGCAGTGGATACTACTTTTTATATTCAACCGCGAATATTTCTCTATGGGATTTTCCCATTGTTCGAGGCTACTATCTTTATTTATTTAATTACGATAGCCTCGAACATACCGCCGGTTTATTTAATTAATATTAATTCTCCGGTTGGTATTTTTTGCCAAAACTCGGTTCTAAAATGGCGTTTGTGTTCTCTTCTGTGACTCCAACCCAAGTCGAGCCCTTTGTTCCACTTTTTGGCGGGCTTCTCCACAGAAGCCCTCCAAAGTGGTGCCACTCTGTCTGGGGTACTTAGGAGGGGTGGAGGGGGATTTAGGCACCCTGGACTGAGTTGCCTAGGCAACTCAAGTCGCACTCCGTCCTGATTGGCCCAAGTGGTGAGCCGGCCGGCTCACCACTTAGCATGTTTGAGTGACAGCTAGGCTGAGTGAATGGGGGTTTTCTGCATAAAAGCAGGGCTTTAGAAGTTCAGAAGTCTCCACAGGACCTAAGAATCCGACGAGGGAGAAGCTGAGCCGACCTGCCACGACACCACCGGTGGAGCCCTGCTGGACCGTCTCACCACTTTTCCCAACGACAGAGGAGATCTCCCGCCGGAGAGTCTTCTTCCTTTGACTGGTGGGGATAACCAGTTCACCGTCTTTTCACCTTCCCGACGTATCTCGTGGCCGCCTTGCCTGTGCAAAGCACCCCGGCAACCGGGATACCACGTTTTACCACGACCGCAAATTAAAGGGTAATACCTTTAACCGGAAAACTCTGCGGCTGGTTTCTTCCCTGGCAGTGCAACGACCTTCATCTTTCATCCAAGTCGAGATCTTCTCTTCCCCTGGATGACGACGAGACTTGCACCCGCTGCCAGGAACAACTGCCACCGCTGGAGGATCCTTCCCACTTAAGGTACCGTGTCCCGCCCGGCTTCCCTTGCCACCGACTGTACGGGGTAGATTTAGCCCCCGGCTTTTGAACCTGGGTTAGCCTGGGACACCCTGGCTAAACTTTTCTGAGCCTCGCTAAACTCTTTTCGAACTCTCTACAAGACTTTCTAAGCCTAGAGTAACTGTGATCTTGGGCGCATTTGTGCTCTGCTCTCTGAGTGGGCCCAGCCTATGGACTTTGGCTCACAAGTGACTTTTGCTCTTCTGCCTTGCTAATAGTGTTCCTAAAGCTTAGAGTGGTGTACCTTCCCATATTCTGTCTTTTTCCCTCCCTTCTTCATGAACTTGTTGTAGTGCCGTCTATAGTTAAGCGCTCACCTCTGTATGAAAATAAGTGGTGTTAACTAAGACTAATCTGATAAGGAATAAGGGTTGTATATATTATAATAGTAACTTTGTTTAGAGTGTTTTACAATAAGAGTGCTGGAGTGTTTCAAACAGTGTGTTTTCAAATAAATAATTATATACTTTGATACCAAAGCTCTGGTCCGTGTTGCTTGTATTGTTGTATCTGAGTGCCTATTGTGTATACTTTGCATACTGCCTAACTCTTCTTGAGAGAAGTCTGACTGCTCAGCCACAGCTACCAGGTAAATCTGGGTGGTACAGGCTGCTACCAAGTGGGTTTACTGCTAACACCTGTAGTCCTAAATCTTTTGCAGTGTTCCCCAAGGGAACTGCACAGGTGTCTGCCTAACATGCTATGAACATTCCCCTTCGTCAAGCTGGGAATCCTCGGATAACTTTTAGATTAGTAAACCAAAAGAAAAATAGGTATCTATTTTGTAGCCCAATGTCCTCCTTTTGGGTGCTTTTGAGATCACCCAATGGGACGTTGAGTATGTAGCTCGTCCCCTGCAGACTCCTTTCAGATTCTAACCACATGTCCTGCTGGAAGGAGTTGTGTTCTCTTTTGCGAAATCTCCAAAACTTCAACTTTAGGAAAAATACCTCCCCAGGATGATCTCTGGTCATACAACCAGATATGTGAGGGAAAAGAATGGAGAGGAAAAGATCTCGGTTTAAAGCCTGTGCCACTTGTGGCCTGAAAAATGTTTGAGGGGGGATAAACATGCAGAATGTATTTACTGCCTACATCCTCCTCACTCTGCAGAGGTTTAGCCTGAAAACGCTCAGACAGGCACAGATGCCTTGTTTGTTGGCTGATTGAGTGCCACCACCCTCTTTCAGAAGCAGAGGCCCCAAGGAGCCTGGTGGACCAAAGACGCTTGGCAAAGAGGGAACCTAACCCAAAATATTACAAAATCGGAGGAGAGGCTCCATGGAGCGACAAAACTGGCCATTAAGCGGAGCATTTTTAAGCCCCACGCATTGCTGTCATCGATAAAGTTAACGGCAGGTGATTTGCTGCCGCCATCAACACACCCTCTTCGAATACGTGCACACATTCGTCAACTGCCCACTCACCGACGGTGAAGGAAAATGTTACTGAAAGAAAAGCTGTTCATGGGGAGTCCATCGAAGATTAGCCGCTAGCGAATGTGGTGAAAACGTTATTCGTCGACAGACAGCTGTGGACAGGAAAGGGCTCAACAACGGACAAGCTCCACTCGTCGACTGACATGGGCTTGCCGACTAAAAAGCTCTCACCCACATACCGGTACGCAACGCCGGACAGGTCCTCAAACGAGTGGGCGCTCGTCGACGGATAGACTTTTGCCAACAAGGAAACACTTGTCGATGGAAAAGCACTCTTCAAAGGCCAAGCGTTAGTCAACTGACGATCTCATTAAAAAGAGACAAAGGCACGCCAGCATGCAGACCAGCAGGACCAGGAAGTGCAACAGCTATGGAACTGACAAGTCACTCGGGCGGAGGGGAAGGGTGGGGTGCAACCCCAACCAAACACAACTGATTCCCCCCGCCCACCCCGATTTACCCGCAGGTCATGCCTGAAGAGATTCTACAATACGTGGTAGATTCTGAATTTAAAGCACTCCAAAGAGCATCACCAGCGTTTTCAGTCTGGTGAGTAAATAGTAATTGAGAACACATTGCATCTTCAGTTTCCTCCATTGAGGACACCATGCCTCCCCCAGCAACGGCAGAGTCCCAGGCACTCACTGGTGCCCTCTGCTTAAAACGCAGCCACAAGAGCTGCCATTGAATCTGTAAACACTACTCTCGCTGCAGGTGTTATCCACTCGGCAAAATGTTAGCCCAGCTGGATGCCAGACTCCCAAAGGGCATTCAGGCCCCTACAACACCAAACCAGAGGCGCAAGCAGTTGCACCTTCATCGGGGTCCATGTTGCCAGTCCGATCACAACCAGAGTCACAAAAATCAATCTCGCCACAGCGCAAAGTGACCATCGAGCGCAGGCATGGTGACAGGTTGTCCTCCCCTCACAGCCAACTTCCGCGGAAGGCATACTCTGGGAAGTGCTTATGCATTGACGGTACGCAACCAAGCAGACAAAGAGGAAGGGGAACTCAATGACATGGACACAGATCAGGAGCCACGGGATACAATATATACTACCACTACATGGTCCCCTCAAAAGGACCCATGGAACACAGGCAATGACCAAATGGACGACCTGGTTGAATAGTCCCAAAACAGTATCCATCTGATGAAATCGGGGCATTCCATACATTACGAATCAGGGCATTCCAACAATTTGGTCTTTTACCTACTAAACACGAAAATCATTTTTGATCACATGCACAAGAGAAGAAAGTCGATTGTTTTTCTGGCGCCCTATAAATAAAAAACAAAATAAAACATTGTTTCGATCCATATCTTGGACCACGTATGGGAGGAGGGACTACTTAAACTACTTAAAATGAAGCACCTGTTAACGGAACCAGCGTCCAAGGTCAGACTCAAGAAAACATTCAATGAACCAGACGCCACACCCAAATGTCTTGCGTCGCAGCCTTGGCTGGAGTCAGTCGTGTCTGCAGTCGCTACCAGAGAAGTCCATGCTAAAGCGCGTAAGTGTACAGCACCACCAGAACGCCAGAAAATGGATGCGCTGGGAAGGAAGTTACTCTCCATAGGAGCTACTACAATAAAAGCGGCCAAAGCATTAGCCATTTCACCCAGGTATGCCTGGGCAATGTGGCACAGATTAGCACCACTTAGCATGCTGAGGCTGTTGCCATCCTGAGGGAAGGTGAGGCGGCCGCAAACCACAACCTCATTAACGCAGTAGATGTGGCTCAAACAGATCAACAATGGAGTCTACGTCGGCAAGGATGGCTATGCTGGACCGGCTTTAGGCCAGATGTACAGCAAAAAACCCTGAACATGCCCTTTGAAGGCAAAAACCTCTTTGGCCCCAAAATCGATGAGGCATTGAAAACAATAAAAACCAATACGGACAGAGTCGGGTCACTTCCTTTTCTCCCAACCAAACACACTTTTTGTGCTTTTCGGAGGGCACCAGGAAGATCCACTTACGCTGCGACCTCCAGGAGCTCCAGAGAATACTGGAGATCTTCCCACTACTCGCAGGGATACAAAAAGTATTCCCAATGCTACCAACTACAAAGAGTACAAACAGCAGCAGAAAAGAGGATCCGCCTGCTACCAAAAGGGCAGGGAGAAAGTGCAGGTCTGACCGCGCAACTGCAATGACGCCAGTGGGAGGAAAACTGTCACACTACTTGCATCACTGGCAAAGCATGACAACCGACAAGTGGGCGTTGCAGGTGGTCTGATGCGGCCATCTGCTAGAATTCAGCAACCGGCCATCAAATATGCCCCCGGTAAGCAGCTCCATTCCACAGTTTTATTTAACACAGAGATAAATAAAATGTTGTCCAAAAACGCAATCCAAAAAGTGCCAATACGACAAAACGGCAAGGGAGTTTGCTCCTGGTAATTTGTAGTGTGAAAGCCAGACGGTAGCTGGCACCCCATACTCTACGCAAGATAAAGAAGTTTGTCAAAAACAGCGGTTCAAAATGGTAACTCTGCAGCAAGTTATACGAGCGTTGCTACCGCACGATTTCCTAGCGTCGTTGGAAGCGAATTAATCATGTTACCTCGGTGGAGCAGCCAAAAGTCGACCTGTTTGCAACCAGGCAGAACACAAAATATATGCAGTTTGTCAGCAGGACACCAGCAGGAGTCGATGTGGAATGCATTCTCGTTCCTTTGGACTGGCTCCCACGCCTATGCCTTTGCACCGTTTCCAGTCAGTAAAATAATACAAATGATAGACATACCCATGCAATATCATACTGATAACCAGTGCTCCAGATAGGATTTTGGAGCAAGAGTATTTTAGAATTAGAGTAAATCCAATTTCAAGAGCAAAAATTTGTTTCGTCCTTCGCAAGAGGTGTCTGACAACTATCCAGTTTGTGCGTAAATTTAAAACTTTGCTCAAACATTAGTGACGAAACTGCTGCATTTCAAAGTGGTTCTAAATAATGTATTGCACCTGTGGAAACATTTTTTCCCACAAAAGAACCTTGTAGATGCATACTACCCAGCTTCATCTTCATGATTACTTGGGCACAAACTCAAAGAGCTACTACAGATGCCAGCTAGTTGCATCGGGTGATTCATAAATCAAGTCCCTCACTCTACCAGCTTCACTTCTCTGCCTCTAGGACCTACTGGTGCTGCCTGGCACTACCTGCTTGACGGCCATGTTTTTGCTCCAACTCTCCTTCTATTTGCTACTGTTTCTCCTGTGTCTCACTTTCTGACTCTCTGCCTCTCACACTTAAGTGTTGCGATGCCACGTTTTGCGGTCGGTTTCTGTCACTAAGGCTCTCCCATCTCTTTATTCTATTGCTGTTTTCCTACTATATCTCTCTATCGTTTGATTTAACTCCTGCCTCTCTCATGACATTACTCTGGCTATATGTTTTTTTTTCATTTTCTCGGTTTGGGTTGCTACTCCTTTTGATTATCTTCCTTGCACCGTCTCTTTTGCTATTGGCCTGCCCTTCTCTAGTCTTGCTTTTCCATTTCCATCTCTCCCCACCTGCTGTTGATCTGCTTTTTTATTTTACGCTCTCTAAATGTCTCTTTTGCTCTGCTTCTATCCCTCATTCCTATTGCGTGTTTGTCCCATTATTAACTGTTTCCATTCTCACTTTCTTTGTTGCCCTATCATGTAGCTCATTGCTCTCTTCCTGTTACTCGAATTCCTGTTTTAGATTGTCTAGTATGTTCTGTCCCCCTCCCCCCGCTACACCTTTGTCTTTTTTGCTTAGGTTCAGTGTTGCTATTCCTCTCCTGTTTTTTGTTTCTTTTAACATAGCACCAATAAATATCCAAAAACCCCAAGCCATTGAAAGCAATTGATGTGCTTCTGTGATGAAAAGAAAACAAAGTATGAAATGCCCATGCAACTGCGCTACCTCTATTAAAGCAGATTGACAGAATAAAATGAAGCAAAAATGCAGCCCTTGTTTAAGACAATTTTGATTTTACACAATACTTCCTGTGTCCTAAAGCGAAAAGAATGTTCATGATGCTTTAATAACACTCTAAACTACAAAATGCAGGCAGTTGAGCAAAGTGAACAAAACACAAATTCCCTTTTGCATTACTCAAAGTATTATCCTGATGGAATCATTAATAGAGAAGAGTTAAAAAAAAATCAAACCGACCAGGACTCACCCCCGTTGCTGCTTTCAAGAAACTGTGTGGATTGCTAAAGTAGAGTGGATTTGTAAGCTGCTGCTGGCCTGGCCGCCACCAGTGAGCTCCATGATTTAGGGGGATGCTGCCATAAATAGCCTGTGTAAGGGTTCGGCAAAGAAGAATTAAAAGGGCTGTATTGAGAAGATTTCTGTGCGTAAAAAGGCCCAATGTGCACCTTATCTGGAGGGCTGCTGATAACACCAAATTGTTTGAAGCGGACATCGTATTCTGAACTCTTGCAGGTGTCCGGAGGAAAACTGCATCAGTTTCAGCGATCGGCCAGATGTCCTCTCGCAGAGCTGTAGGAAAGTGCTACACCACGGCCCGAAAAACACTGAAATTGACTGTGACCCCCCTGATTTGAGAGAATATGGCCACTTAAATATTTCCCAGGAGTGCACGAACATTCTAAAAGCGTCACTGGCTCTGTCCACGAATCACTCCTACCACATCAAATGGGAAAGGTTCTGTGACTGGTGCACAAAGCACCCGGATAGTCTGCCCCTCTCAGCAAGTCCAGAAGCTATCCCTCTGGAACTTTTTTCTTTGGCACGGAGGGGAGAGGGGGGGAGCTCTCACACAATTTGATTAAAGTGCACCGGCAGCATTCTCCAGGTATACCAGAGAAAGGACTAAAACAACCCTGTTCAGTGATTGGCTAGTAAAGCATTTTGTCAATGGACGGTTTAGGTCCTTTCGCCCTAAAAGAACATTTCTACCGCAGTGGAGTCTCAATGTGGTTCTCGCCGGACTCATGAAAGCACCATTCAAGCCATTGGCAACTGCCCCTTTAAAGTTACTTTCTTGGAAAGTCGCATTACTTATAGCCATCACATTGGCAAGGAGAGCCTTAGAGCTACAAGCCCTCATGGTTACCGAACCATACTTACGATTTTACAGTGACAAAGTTGTCCTTACAACAAATCCACATTTCAGATCGATGATACCATCTGAATTTCAAAAGTTTTCTTAGATTGTCCTACCAGTGTTCTTCTAAGAAGCAAAAACACCAGCAGCGATTGCATTGTGCTCTTTAACGTTACAAAGAACACTGAAATACTACATACAAAGAACCAAGTCCTCAAGAGCCTCTACTCACCTGTTTCTCTCCTACAGACCTCCAATCAAGGGGAATGCGATCTCTAAGAAAGGGGATCGCGAGATTGATATCATCCACCATCATGTTTTGCCATGCAAAGGCAAATAGCTCATTGGTCCTGACCACTCGACAAGAGCTACAGCAGCATCTGCAGCAATGTGGTCTGGAGGAACCCTGAGGGACATTTGTCAGGCAGCCACCTGGTCCGTCTGCACATGTTTACTAGGCATTACTGCCTTCAAGAACAACTTGCTGCTGACGCCAAGATGGGAAGAGCAGTCCTGCAGGGCCTTTTTCAATGAGGTAGGCTTCCTTTCGGTTACCGCCATCCAAATGTGTATACTGCTGTGAAATATGCTCATAGCATAGCTATGAAAGATCCAGTTCTGGAGAAGGGGTACGTTATTTACCTGTAACTCCAATTTCTTCATTGGCATCTTTTATAGATTCACATGCACCCTTCGGTATTCCCTACAGAAAAGTCTCCTCCAGTACAAGCATGTCCAGCATGTACTGGGTAGAATCTGAAGGGAGGCTGCAGGAGAGGAGCTATATACTCCACATCTCATTGGTGGCGGCCAAAAGCACTCCAAAAGAGGGCACTGAGCTACATAATTAACACCTATTTTTCATTTGTTTTACTATTGCAAAAGTTAAACGAGGATTCACACCTTGATGGGAATGTTCATAGCATGTGAATGCATGAGAGATCACAATCCTGCAGAAATGGAGTTACAGGTAACAAACGTACCCCTTCTCTATCGTTTTTCTCACTATGCTGTGTTAATGGGAGGTCCCCATATCCCGGCAAACATCTACACCTTTGTATTTAAATGTTTCAGCATCCCACTGTAGCCCCAAGTTAATAATTCCCTCTCGGTCTGCTGGTGCCCTCAGCAGGCAAAGACATAACTTAATCCAGTTGATGGTGATCCCTGAGAGCTCTGCAAAATTATCAAACACTCAAATACATATGACAAATTATACTCTGGATTTTGAATATAAAGCAAAACGTTGTCGGCATACAGGGAAATTCCGTTGGTGGTGTAATCCACTATCATTCCCACCTCTGCAAATTCCATCCCAATGCCAGTATAAAAATGGAAAGTTGACATCCCTTCCTAGAGCCCCTCCTCAAGTCCCAAGCATCTGAGATCTTCCCCGCTCTCACTCTGCCCTTGGTCAGTGTATAAAACAGCTGGACCCAGCTCAGAAAACCCTCCCAAAACCAAAATGCCCAAGAGCCGCATACATCCGCTCCGAGTGCTCTCCGTCGAATGCTTTTACAGTGTCCAAGGAAACCACCACACACCTCATCTAGTGTTCCAGTCCTGTTAATGGCACAGTACAGCCTTCTCAGGTTTAAAAACAGTTTTCCTGCCTTGCACAAAACCCTTCTGATCCGGGTGTATAAATGTCACGATCACCTGTTTTATCATCTGCCCTACTTTCCCCATTCAGGGCTTTGTAATATCCCTTAAAAAATGTTAATCTTCATTTGAGATCGCCAGACTTGCCCAGCCTTCGCATGCGCCAACAAATTACCATCTAAGAGCAACCAGTTTTTGTTGCAATTCCCTGTCACCATCATAGTTGTCCAGGCAACGTATCTCGGCCTCAATGCTGGATAGTTCATTGAGAAGATTCTCTTCTCATCACCACCTTAATGGTTTCCCACAGTATATTGCTACCTTCAACACTACCCTAGTTCATCTCAAAGAATTTGCATTTCTGACCTGTGCTTGCAAAACATTGTATCCGTCAATGTCTCTGCCCTCATTCTCCATGTCGGCAGGCCTCCAGATAAGGTGCGTACAGGGCCTTTTTACGCATGAAAATCTTCGAGCTACGACAGCTTTATTATTTTCCTGCGTACATTTACACACAGGTTTAGAGCAGAGGGCAGTGCAAAGGTCAGGTTACTTGACAGAAACTAGAAGGCTTTTTCGATTTGTATATAGGAATTCTGCTTGTTTGGACACAACTACCCTGATCCCTCCTTGCTACCCAACAGTCTAGCGGTAAGAAACTCAGAACTACTCCCCTCCTCTGGGTATTGCCCAATGCACTTTGACAGTTTACAGTGCCTATCATCTTGCCTAACCCGGCATTTTTTATCTTTTGCTGCACCATTTGACCCTATCAACACCTTATTGGTATTCCCGCTACCCGCTGGGACGCCTGCCCCCCATCACCTGCGGGAGTCACTCGGCACAGTCACCTATTACGTGCTCGAAGCCATAGTGACTTGCCCTGCCACCGAAGTGATAAACGGCATCTCACTCACTTCTAACTTACCTGCTAAGTGAACCCTATTTTGCACAGTACCGATGTCTACATACTGTACTCTAATCCTGCTATACATGGATCTTTATAAGCAATGAGTACTGTCTGGGTAAAAATGCTAATTAAGCCTTCTTATGGATTTTCGAATTTAGGTGGCCTAGTGCCCTGATGCACCTGTTTGAAAATGCCAGTTGATTTGTGTCGTGCCTCTGGTCGCCCACAGACCACACCTGATTGTATTATGCCTTATGGTCGCCTACAGTCCACATTTCATTGATCTGAGTTGTGCCTTATGGTCGCCCACAGACCACGTTTGTTGTGTTGTGCCTTATGGTCGCCTTAGACCACATTTGATTGTTGTGTTGTGCCTTATGGTCGCCTACAGACCACATTTGATATTTGTGTTGTGCCTTATGGTCGCCTACAGACCACATTTGATTGTATCATGCCTTATGGTCGTCTACAGACCACATTTGATTGATCTGAGTTGTGCCTTATGGTCGCCTACAGACCACATTTGTTTGTTGTGTTGTGTCTCATGGTCGCCTTATGGTCACCTTAGACCACATTTGATTGTTGTGCCTTATGGTCGCCTTAGACCACATTTGATTGTTGTGCTGTGCCTTATGGTCGCCTACAGACCACATTTGATTATTGTGTTGTGCCCTATGGTCTCCTACAGACCACATTTGATTGTTGTGTTGTGCCTTATGGTCGCCTACAGACCACATCTGATTGTGTTGTGCCCTATGGTCGCCTACAGACCACACTTGACTGATTTGTGTTGTGCCTTATGGTCGCCCACAGACCACATTTGATTGTTGTGTTGTGCCTTATGGTCGCCTACAGACCACATCTGATTGTGTTGTGCCCTATGGTCGCCTACAGACCACACTTGATTGATTTGTGCTGTGCCTTATGGTCGCTAATAGACCACACTTGCAACCCCTGCCTACTAGCAACACTACTCACATCATGTATTGGTGCCTAACCACTTTCATCCACCTACTGTATATCTACACTAGACACTGGACTAGTCAACCCAACCCACATTCTAATCAAGACACATACACTAGCACATGTATGGCAACCACCACCCTCACCTCGTGGCCTAGCACCATGACACCTGCAAACCCGTACCTGGATGATCCAGCACTTTGGATACGCCACTTTGCTACTAGACCAACTCCTAACCAACCTTGTACTATCGCTATTAGAAACACTAGATTGAATTCTAGAACTAGCCTACCTACCTTTCCATGCTCTCACCACCCTAGCATTCTAACTAGAAATTCTAGATTAAGAGTCCGCTGTATGAAACATTCGCATATTGACCACAACCTTGCCAATTCGGCCATTGACCCAGACAAGCTAGCCCATATCCTCCTGCATGACCTACCTATACCACCAGAAAAATTTCCCCAAAAAGACAAACTTATTAAAGCAGCCTTGGTGAATGCCAGGTCTCTTCCTGCCCATGCTCTCGACATTGCTGATTTTATAACTTATGAAAAACTTGATCTCCTTGCAGTCACGGAAACCTGGCTTAATGCTGCCTCCGGTCCATCTCTGGCCCTTGCCATACCTAATGATTATGCTATCATTAGATGCGACAGAAACACCTCTCAAACGAAGAGAGGTGGACTCGCCCTCATATTCAGAAATACCTTCGACATTAGTCATCCAGGACGCTCAAATCCCCTCTGCTGAATCCTTGTCCATCAAGCTACCTATATCACCTAACCACACGGCAACTATGCACCTTATTTACCGACCACCAGGTCCCATCTCTTCTTTCATAGAGGACATTGCATCAATCATAACCACAGATACCAAACCTAATTCTCAAACCATCTTACTTGGGGATTTTAATCTCGGTTTTAACGACCCTAAGAACACTAACGCCCATGACTTAGCCAGCACCTTATCTGACTTGGGTCATGCGCACATTATTCACGAGCCCACTCATATCAAAGGCTCATATCACTGGACTGGCTCACTCACCTCAATTGCTCTATTGACCTCCTATCTAATGACCCATGCATGTGGTCTGATCATCATAAAATAACCTTTTCGATCAAAGCCAACACACCACACCTGGCACCTATCATCGCCCCAGCCACCAGCACGAGAAATAAGAAAGACATTACTCCTGACAAACTCCTACCTTTATTACTCCCCATCTTGAACAATATTGACTCAGATGCTGACCCCACAGTTTTAGTGGATATCTACAACCAGGCTATACTCAAAGCACTGAACACCATCGTCCCTCTAAAATTGCGGAAACCTAAACCACAGCGTCACCTTAACACCTGGTTCACTCCGCAGTTAAGAGAATTACGCAAAACCAAGAGAACCGCTGAGGCACATTGGAAAAAACATCCCACAGCATCCAATAAGACTGAGCTAACCCTAGCCTCCTCCAGTTACAAAGAAGCCATCCTTCTTGCTAAAAAAGACACCTATAACAAAAGGATTACACAAGCGGAATCCAACACAAAAGAACTTTTTAAGATTCCGAAAGAATTAGAATCCCCCATTGCCCCTATAGACAAATGTGTTACTGACGCACTATGGTGTAGTAA
The DNA here is from genome assembly GCF_040938575.1 of Ambystoma mexicanum. Lineage (NCBI taxonomy): Eukaryota > Metazoa > Chordata > Amphibia > Caudata > Ambystomatidae > Ambystoma > Ambystoma mexicanum. Next base: position 739,615,578 of record NC_090926.1, read on the forward strand.
TATTCAGAAGGCCTTATTAGATAAAATAGTTCGCCTACAATCTAAAATCAATGCAAAAAAATCCCTACTACTAGCTGACCCGGACTACAAACAATTACCTAACAAATCACCTACCTTTAAGTCAACTTGTAAACCTTTCAGCTTCTCACCCCTCAACTTGGGAAGTAGAAAACATCATCAGGAAACTCAAACCCTCAAATTGCCAAGGTGATGCCTGCCCTGCCCCGACCATCAAAGCCGCCGCGCACGATCTAGCACCATTCATCACCAACCTCATCAATGCATCCTTCAAATCTGGAGTAGTACCTGATAACCTAAAAGACGCGTGGGTCATACCACTCCTCAAAAAACCTACACTTGACCCAGCCAACCCGTCTAACTATAGGCCGATAACGACTATACCTTTCTTATTAAAAATACTGGACAGAGCAGCCTACTTACAAATACAGGCCTACTTAGAATCAAACAATCTCTTAGGACTTAGGCAATCAGGTTTCCGACCTAGACACAGTACGGAAACTGCTTTAATAGATCTCACGACCCAGATCCAAATCCTGAAAGACAATGGCAAACTGGCACTCCTCTTACTGCTTGACCTGTCAGCAGCTTTCGACTTGGTCAACCACCAAACACTCTGTCACCACTTGAAAACTGCAGCACACTTCTCAGACACAGCCACAGCTTGGATCAGTTCCTTCTTGGCGAACAGAACCATGAGGTTCTTCTCTCCCACTGATTCTGCTGAACCCTCGCCAGTACCCTGTGGAGTCCCGCAAGGCTCTTGTGTGTCCCCGACACTTTATAATGTATTCACAAAGCCCCTCTTTGATATCCTTGACTATCTGGGTGTCACGTATACTAATTACGCGGATGACACCCAGATACTCATTCCTATCTCGGGCAACTATGAAACAGACAGCAAAACCCTTAATGAAATATACTCAGTAATTCAAGCATGGATGGCACATCATGGTCTTTGCCTCAATGACGAAAAAACTGAGCTGATCATCCTTGGCACCCACGCCAAACTCAAAAATCTTAATCATGCATTCAAGTCCTTCACCATAGATGGCAATCTCATCCCCGTGTCAAATAATACCAAAACCCTTGGTATCTACATCGATGCTACCTTATCCTTCTCCAAACAAACTAATGCAGTAGCATCATCAGCCGCTTACACCTGTAAGCTGATCACTGCATGTAAGCCGTTTATCTCCTCACCCAATTGCATTACTCTTGCTAGAGCATTAGTCCTATCCAAAATAGACTATTGTAATGCCCTTTACTTAGGCACTAGCCACAAAAATATCAACAAACTTCAAGTAATTCAAAATAATGCCATCAGGGCCGCCCTCAACATTCCCAAAAAGGCGCACATCTCTGAGACCAGACGCAAACTACGCTGGCTCTCAGTCGAGCACAGAATATCCCTCAAAACTCTGGCCCTTACACACAAAGCCAGAGCCAACCTGGCACCAGCATACCTTACCAACCAACTTACGCCTCACACCTCCTCAAGACCACTCAGAGCAGCACAAGCTAACACTATGTCCATACCGAGATTCAAACTTCATAACTCGGGAGGAGCTAGCTTCCCTGTACAAGCTTCTAAATTATGGAACACAATCCCTGCGCTTTTGCGAGCAGAACCTTCATTTAACCTATTCAAACACAACACGAAGTGTTGGCTTCACAACATGGACTCTGACAGCCTAACCTCCTGTTCCTAGCAGGATTGACTGCTGACTGCACACTTTTGTAATTAATGTATTTATCTTAGACTATGTATGTATAACATCTTTGATTATGTATGTATGCACTTGCAACACTAGTATGTACATACCTGTAACTGTAACATAACCCTTTGTTGACTGTTTTTAATTGTAACTGTAACCAGATCTAACGTACGCGCCCGTATGCCCCCGGGCCTGGCTGCGCTTTATAAATAAATAAATACAAATACAAATACACATGGATGTAATTGCAAGCCACCTCTGAAACAGAATGCATTTCTCTGAAGCCTTTCAAAAAAAGAAACTGCACACTGTGATAAAAGGAATGCTTTCTTTGCATTCAAACAGAAGCATTGTGCATATTTATTTTCCTAGAATTTTAGGATTGTATAATTAATAAGATGGAAAACTAAGTTGCAATTGAGAATTAATATTTTGCAATAAATTATGCGTTTTTTTCCAGTGAAAGCAAACCAGTATGCCCAGTTGTATTTTTCATAGTTACAGTGCTGTGTGCATAATCATGCGGAAGCAGATCATTTTTACACTTATAACTTAATTTACACTCTATTTATAAAAACAGTGTGTACAAAGATGACTATGCACAGACTAGTTTACATCCATTCAACCTTGCAGCCAATGGGGTACAATACTATAAAGGATCAGTGGCATCGGAGACTTTGCTCAAGGGTGGGTGATTGTCATTACACCAATCACAGATGTTCTAGCCACTGAAATCTTCAAGACTACAATTAAAACAGCCAAACTCTGACTCTCCAGGAAGTGCAAGCGCTGTTCAAAAACAAACAAATGAAAGTTACATTGGTAATTGAAATAGAAACTCAGCACAAACTGTCCCTGGGATAATCCAGATAGGTATTTAACTTTATATAGCGCTTCATAATTGGTTCTTCCAATATCTAGGTACTGTGATTATTATACCTCAGTCAATACTCAGTTAACCGACCTCTGGAGGATGTTAGCCAAAAAGATAGCTCAGCCGGTTGAGCACTCGTTGCAATCTGTGCATGATCTGTAGGTTGCTGGTTTGAATCCTGGCAAGACCAACTCAGCCTTTCATCCTTTCGAGGTCAATAAAGGAGTACAGACTTAGGTTTGGTGATAATTGTGATAAATATGTTCTATGTACAGTGCTTTGCCAAAAGCGCTACATAAATAGCCATTTGACCACTAGATTAGATATAGAATTTAGTATCATAACATTGGCATACCATTAGGTAGTAATATCTCCAGGAAACGAGGACTTTCATTAAACATCAAAAGACAATTCTGCTATCGAACCTCAGAACAACCCATACAATTCATGTTTGCTTCACCATGTAATTGGCTAGGTTTTTGTGTTTTCAGCATTCAAATATATACAGGAGAGAACAAATGGCTAGACATTAGAGAAATAATGAAAGGTGTATTCGGTCACAATGAAGAAAGCTGCTGCATAGTAATGATTTCCATACAGTTTTTGCACACGTCTGCTGGATGTCACATACATTTTACTCTCTTGCAAAGGAGAAAAGTCATTTTTACTCTTAAAAATCACATTTACTCAATTTAAAAATAGGGAGTAAAATACTCCCACCTCAAAATCTTATCTGCAGCACTGCATGTCGGTATTGGGGGGGCAGGCCGCCAATTATTCGCCAGGTCAGAAACAATAGAGAATGTCCGACAATGATCTACCCATATAATTTGCATTAGATTCATGGGTGTGTTCACTCCATGTGATTAAATAATCTATGCATGTGGGGGGTGCAATATGAATAAACCCTAGTTTCACCATTGTGCAATCTCATCTCTTCAGGAAGTCCAAATCCACCAGTCTTTTACAGAGAATTTGCTCCAGTGGAGATTGGGGGCGGATGTTTTTGCTGTCCAACCTGTCCAGTAGCAGATCCAGAGTACAATTTGTCTCAAATGGGGTACTGTGGCGGGTCAGGAGGCCGCGGACTACGAGAACACTGTTCACGATCTTCCTTATAAATCAAAGGGGCAAAAAGCCCATCTCTCCCTGTGCTATAAGGCATCCCTATCTAACAAAACTAGCTATAGTCCCAGTCGGTGAATGTCCACCGTCCAAACTAACCTCAACTGGCCCTGCCACTAAAATAACTAAGGACAGTAGAATGACTCCCTTCTCCTGGTATTTCATTTTCCAGAAACTTTATTCACTACATGATTTTCAGTCACTGGTGACTCTTTTGATCAGTTCATGCTACTCATTTAATACTTTAACATGGTTTTGCTTTTTCTTTTAAAAGATTTATTTTATTCCCATCATGTTATTTCTCTCCACAGAGAGATTCTTTGCGGACTTTGAGACGACAGAGTATTCCAATAATGATTCTCTTCTTCAGGTTTAAATATTCTGCTTTCCTTGTCTACACTGTGACAAGTAGGATTGGTCCCATAGTGAATCCCCCATGGTCACTCCTCTAGGTTTTAATCTTAGTCTTTTGGACTTCACTGGGACAAGTATGATTCCCATAACGATTTTTCTTCCCCCTCTCTCTCCATTTTCTCCATTAACTGCTGTTTGTAGGGATAGCGTCACCTGGGCTTTCATTCTCTTTGGGGTTGGATCTCACTTCTTGTCGTTGTCCTAGATGGCCGTGGGTTATCTTCAATACAGTTAGGTTCTTGATTCTTTGTTGAATTGTGTCTGCATTGTTTAGAGGACCCCCTGGTCCACCACGGGCTTGTTGTGGTCATTCCACCACTTTCCGCCTGTGTCTCTCAGTGCTTCGGGACACAATGCGTCAGATTTTTCTTTCCTTCGGTCTCTCGGGATCAGGACGCAATGCATCTAACTCGGTCCCTCGTTCCTCTCTGATTACAGGACGCTGCGTGTCCAGCTTCTCTTCCGCAACGAATCTCCAACCTGTTTGTAACTCAAAGGTTTTCTTCTTGCACTCTCCTCCCCTCTCGCCTATGACGTAGCTGTGGAACTTTCCCAGCGCATGTCTCTGCGTCACAGGGGTTTCTCTGCTTCCCTCCATATACTCTTCTTTGAACCCGTTATGTGGCCTTCTTCAAGAAATATTTATAGGTTCCTGATGACAGTAAATCATACTGATCTTTTCTCCGTAAGGTATTTTCAAAGATGTATTGTTGTGAAAGGTTTTAGGGAGTTCCTCACCGGAACGGGAGTCTGTCTCCAAAGGGAGAGGCTCTCCCTATGAGGTCCCACTTGCCTCGACCCCTAGGGACGGTTTTGCGGAGCATGCTCACCACCATAGCCTTACAGGGGGAGTGGGGTTCCCCTGTTTGGGAGAAGGGATTCATTCCAGCGATTCGTCACAGTACACAAATGTAATGAAAACAACCTTGGGGGTAACTAAACCTAGGATGTATAAACAAAAACAAAGGCACCATAATAGATAGGCCAGCTGCTCGATTGAGCAGGATGAACAATCTAGCAGATAAACCCCATGTACGTTGCGTCTATCTAGAAGTATCTGCAAGTTCAGGCACAAGACCACAGTTCAGGCCATCACCGAGGGCAAGTGAAATTCCTTAAAGTATCAGCAGTTGTTGATTTTGTGTTTGTCCTTCAGTGTGCCATCTCGTTTGTGTTTTTCCATTGTTGCACCTCCTCAGATCTATCCAACATTTTACATTGTGTTAGTACCTTCAATATAGCTGGTTAAACCAGCATGTATTTGACGCCATGCCAGTGTCGATGATGCCTTGCGTATGGTTCAGATTAATTCTAAACCTTCAGTCATCACCTCTTTTGTGTTGCCATGTATATGGTCTCACCATCTCGGGAGAATGCCAGAATTCTCTCCCTGTCCTTAAAGTTCAGTATTTTTGCTGGGGGGACTACCTTGTGGTGGCTTCTTAGATGAGGATCCTTGTGCCCTCTCAACCGTAAAGCCCTGTCAGTGTCCAAGGGCTGATCTCTTGCAGCAGTAGTCCCCATGCAATTAATGGAGTCCTGTCCCTCTGCACCCTCCGGAAGGCCCAGTATCCTTATATTATTCCTGCAAGCTCTTCCTTCCGCATCTTCAGCCCTTTGCTCAAATCTCCATTTTTGTAGTCCTATCTTGACTCGCAGTGTGAAGCTCTTTAGTAGAGTGCTTAACCTCTGTTATAATATTCTCAGATCTGTGCACTTATGCTGATCGTGTGCGTACATCTTGGCAGAGTAGATTCACATCTTTCTTGACTTGGTCTATTTAGAACTCAACGGACGTCCTCAAGGGCACTATAGCTTCGAAGATCTTGCCATCACCCACCCTCTCATAGAGTTGCACGGTCTTCTGAGTCATCTTTGCAGTGCGTTTGGCGTTGGTCTTCAGCATGTTTCTCTGGGCGAAGGACTCCGGCAGGTGACTTAGTGTATCACTCACCGCCAGGTGGGCTCAGTGAGCTAATCCAGTGAATCACCATGAAACGCACTGCACGCAGCATCCCAGGCCTGTTAAGGTTGAACCTACAGGTAGTCTCCCGGGCGATTCAGAAAGGCATTGATCCCTTTAGGTGTCAGGAGCCCCCTCAGAGTCCCTTTATGTTATGGTCCGCCTGCAGTCTCCCCTGCAGTGTATTGCCAAAATCTGCGGCCGGGGGAGGGGGGGGCAGCCACACCTCTGCCCCAGCACCGGTGACCATGTGTTCCTCAAATCTCTGCTCGTCCAGGTGCCTGGCCAGTGGTCTTTAGTTGAATTGGCAAATCTTTCAAGACCTACATAAATATTGACAAGAGCATTATCTAGCTCGATCACTCCTAACCAATGAAAAGATGCTTTTACGAATGCATAGAACCCAGTACCTCTTTCCACCAGAGGATTTGTTGTCCTTATCTGGTGCTAACCGGAGCATAAATGCTAATAGTCGGGCATAATGTACCCGTCGAGGAGAAAAGGAGTTTTCTATTAAAGCTAAACTGCTTTTTAAAAAAAAAATTATATGTATATATATATTTTTTTTTTAACTGGGCATTCCAAACCTGAGCGGAATATTCATGACCATGTGAATCTATGAAATACTCATGCTGGAGAACAGGAGTTAAAGATAAGTAACTTCTATCTTTTTAAATGCTATTTTACCATATAACAAATACCACCCAGTGTTCCTCCATTTGGGGTACCATGATCCTACCCTGGCAGAAATGTTTGCCCCTGCTGGTGTATCTCTTGATGACAGCTGTCCCGATTTTGTGCCAGGCACAGTCAGCAGTTGAGTTCATAGGAACCCCAGAGTCAGTGACCCAATCATTTTCATCCAAGTTAACTTAACTTCTGCCTCGGGTACCCATTAAATTCAGCACAGGTCAGTGTGTTGCCCCCCAACGCGAATGTCTTGCAAGATCTAGCCATTTCCTTGAGGCGCATCGTCACATTACAATAGGGATACAGTCCCACCTGAGTAGAGCTTGTCCCAAATGTTAGTAAATTCCCATAAGGGCAATTTTTTTGTGTAAAATGTGTATGTGTATATGATAAGTTATTTATAACGCGCCTGTACACAAGTGTTTCTGGGCGTAATGTGAACCAAAAGGCAGTGCTTTGTTGGGCCAACCATACTGCAGCTCCAAATGGTGTGGAAACAAAGGGTAAGCAGTGTGGCATGTGTATTTGGCCTTTTACAGACCCAGCAATCTGAATTGGTCGCAGTAGCTGATCCGATTTTGGGTTGGATTCAAAAGTGAATTTGTATACCAAAGAGCAAACTCCTGCAATATGGCCAAAATAATTAAATGTACCATTGTCCTATAAGACCGGCGACACTGTGTAAAATGGACTTAAATGAGTGGGGGTATTTTTCTTTCAATATAAACCCCCCCCCCAACCTGAGGTGATAAGTGACCTAGTGATGGTGAACCACTGTCCGAGGACCTGGTCGTATGTCCGGTAGGCACTTTTCCTTTTACCCTGTGTCTATTAATGCAACTCTGTTTCCTTTCAACTTTTAGAGTGATATGTGAATCACGGGTGTCCATAACATGGGTGCTGACTCGGGGGCCTCATTTCATGCTTATTTAAAGTGGAAGGATTGCTGTGCAGCCTGCGCTTACAGTGGCATCTGATGAACCGGTTGCACCTTAGGCTGCATTTGCGAGGGGGTAAAGGGTTGGCCAAACTGGTTTTGGCCAGAGTTGATGAGTGAGCCATATATTGTATTAGTGGCATTACAGCTGTGCAAGTGAGTTCAGTGTCCCCTTCCCCATATCTAAGGTAGGTATCCTGTGGTGTTCAGTTTTCTTCCCAGTTAAATTGTAGTGGGCTTGAAGGTGTCCAAACCACTTGGGGAGGGGCCTGCATAGGGGTCCAAGTAGGAGCATTCCCGTCCCTCTGTATCCTCCCCCAGCCCCTTTGCTGTCCACTTTGATTTCCGGATTGGTGTTGCTGGAAATGGTTTCCTCTTGTTTATACGATTGAACGTGAAGCACTACAAGCTTTGCATTTCTTCTCAGTATTTCTTTTCTTAGAAAACACCTTAAATAATGAAGGGCCTGAAAATATGCAGTGGTAAAGTCCTAGTTCTCCCACCCTACTGTGGCTTTAAGTTTGTTTTATTGTTGCTGGAACGTGTTCAACAAAATGTGCACAGGGCGAAATTTTGAATGGGCTGTGGAACCAGTCTCTCCCATTGCCACATCAAAAGCTTTTCTGTTTATGCATAAAAGAATGGCCTGTACTCTTTGCAAAATAATTTATTTTTTTCTGTTCCATTTCAATTCCAAAACATAAGTTACAGATATTACAACAGCAACAAGATTCCATTTTCAAGCGATTGGAGTACATCGCAACTAAATACACACGCTTCCAACAGTGGCAAGGAGGTCTCTTTAGAAAGTTCTTTGATATCAGCTATGAGTGCAGATCTGTACTCATTATGCCCTGTTTCACCATATGCAAATGCTTCTCCTTCCCTATGTTTGGGTTAAGTGGGTGGTTGAGCCAAATCATTCCCCACCACTCATATTTCATCATCAAGTCTCTATACTTTGGAGCCGGTAATAACTTCTAAAGTAAGGTTTTGCTATCAGCCCAATTAACTTTGTGCCCTTTTAAAGGGGTGAGAAAATAGTCTATAAACTGCACAATGTCTTGCTCTGGATTGCAGCTATTCTTCTGCATGGGGTCTGGCATGGATTCACATGCTCATGAATATTCCCAGTCAGGCTGGGAAGTCTGGATAAAAGAAAAAATCTGTTTCATTTCTGAACTGTCTTTCTCCTAACAACCTATCACTGAGCTCTGGGTCATACTGAAACAAACCAAATACTGCCCTCTACCTAACCCCCCCCCTCCCAGGCAGCCATTTGAAGATTTTTAACGCACGTTCAAGTGTTGCAAGTCCTTGTGCTTTGCTCTTTGAGCTTTTTGCTGCATTTTTCGCTTTTGAGAGTTTTAACTCTATTTCGGTCAATCGAGCCAGTGTGCTCCATCGATCATCCATCCGATTAACATTGGACGAGAAGGACAGAGCTTCCCTCTTCAATCTCTGCTCCGACTGCGCTTTGCCGAATGTGTACATAGACGAGCATTCCCAGTGCCTGTTGCTTGCACCTGACGCACAAGGAGGAAGATTGTGCGTTTTGCCATGGCTTCTCGAAGCGCACGTTGACGGATCGATACCAATGTTTGCAAGCGTGGTTGCAGTCCAAGTCCTCTACCCCCGGTGCCACCCAGGGGCATGCCTCTCCCAGTTCTGGGAAACCTGAGTGGGCTTCAAAGTCCTTTGAGGCCCAACACAAGGCCAAGCACTGCGTGTCTGCTTCCGTCGGGGTCGCCGCTGCTGCGGGTCCTGCGACGGTCAGGGCACAATCGTCATCTCCATCAGCATCGGTCTCCAGCTACCACTCTGGATCGTCGTCCAAGAGGAAGTCAACCACTCCTAGGAAGTTGAGAGAATCCGGAGAAGGCCAGGCAGGGTGCGGTGTCCGACCCACCCACGAGGGAGAAGGTAAAAGGAGACAAGGCCGCAAAGGAGAAGGCCAAGCAGGACAAGGTGCTTGACTCTGCCGGAAGGAGAAGGCCAAACTGGATAAAGGGCTCAGCCTCTCCGTGAAGGCCTAGGTGCACCATGCAAAGCCTTCGCCCTCCCTTGAGGTGGTGTCGCTTTCGAAGGCCGCAGGGCTGACCTGCAGGGTGTCTCTTCCTGCAGGGTACAGACATTTCTTCAGAAGATGAGATTACCTACTTCTGCACCGTCCGGGAGGGCGATGACTAGGTTAACACCGGAGATTTGCCCCATAGCGACAACGGTGACAACTGGCTACCACCAATGGAGACTGAAGAGGGGCCAAAGAATGACTAGGCTCCAGCTGTCCCTACACCCCAGATATCACCTAGGGACATCTCAGTGGACATTATCTCCACCCTCTGGTCTCAGAAATACAGAGGATGATCTTGGCGTACCCGGTGCCCTCTACGCCATTGGCACCAGTCCCGGCCATCGAGGGTACCGCTGGCCACGAAGAGGAGGCACCCTACATGCCACCTTCTCCATCTTCCCGAGGGACCCTGATACTAACACGGCGGACCTCCTGTCACCTCCGCCCAGAGTGTCTCCACCAGACAAGGTGAGGTCTTTCCACGCGATGATCGCCCAAGCTGTTCCAGCTCACACCGGAGGAGGAGGAAGGCTTCTTATATCAGCGCCCGGAGGCGAAGATGAAAACCATCTTTTTGGTCCCCCTCCTGGACGACGTTTGGGATGAGGGACTAGCATTGATGAAGAACCCCTCTACTGCCCCAGCGAAGAGAGACCGACTGGAAATGAAATACAGGGTGCCTTACTCTGCACTAAAGTGTCTGCGGTCTAAGCCATCGCTGGACTCCGTGGTCTCGGCAGCCGCCAGGAAGAAGTCGTCCGACTCAACAACCTCTTCTTCCTCCACCCTTCCGGACAACAAGGAGAAGAAGCTGGATGCGAGGGGTAGGAAGGTTAGATACTCTACGAGGGCGTTAGCAGCCTTGATCGTCGTGGGCGCAATCCCTGCCAGGTACTGCTGGATTTATTCCCCGATGACAAATGGGTGGAAGCTTTGGAGATGGTTCAAGAAGGCGAGGTGGCGTCGGACCATGACATTACGCTGGCCCTGGATATCGCAGACACGGGTTTCAGCCAGATGGGAAATGAAGTCTGTCTTCGTTGTGGCTGGCTCAAGGCCACCAACTTTATGCAGGAGGTCCAGACAAGGGTTTTGGACATGCTCTTTGACGGGGAGAACTTGTTCGGCAAAACAGTGGATGAGTCCCTTCAAGGCTGACACAGACGGCACCTGCCCTAGGCACCCTGCACTAACGACAGACGTCCCTTCATTCCTCAAGAGGTAAGTCCTTCAGGTCGTCGAAAGGTTTCAGCGGGGCTTCGTCCTCTTGCTGCCAACCGCCCGCTCCTCAACCCATGAAGCCAACAGGGGTCGCTGCAAGTCCTTCGGGAACAGACATCGTCGTCGGGTACTGCAGAGTGGCCCGTAGTCCTCCAAACAGGATTGAACCGACCAGAACGTGGGGCCCCCACCCGTGCACCCCAGTGGGCGGCTGGCTGGAAAACTTCAGCGTGTGGGGGACCATCTCCACCAACAGATGGGTGGATGCTCTCACCCACAGACACACCTTAAAGTTCCAACGGAAGTGTCAGCGAATAGCACTGGTGGCCCGGCAGGAAAACCATATCCCTCACCTGCTGCTGGAAGTGTGGGCCATGTTACAAACGAGGACAATGGTGCTCGAGTATACTCAAGGTACTTCCTCGCACGAAAGATCAGGGGCTGGTGGCCCATCCTCGACCTACGACGACTGAACAAGTATATAAGACAGAAGTTCAGGATGGTCACTCTTCAACACGTGCTCGGAAAACTGGACGAGGGAGACTTTGTCGTCGTTGGACCTAGAGGATGCGTATTTCCACATCCCCATCCACAAAGGACACCAAGTTTCTGCACTTTGTTGTTCCGGGGAAGCATTACCAATTCAAGGCCCTTCCTTTCGGACGGAAGTTGGCGCCCAGAGTCTTGACAAAGTGCCTGGTTCCGGTGGGGCCCATCTACGACTGCAAGGGATCCACGTCTCTTGGACTGGCTCATCCGGGCCAGATTAAGGGACATCGCGGTCGACCACACGGCGAGGACTGTCCGACTACTGATGGATCTGGGGTTCTCAGTGAATTATGCCAAGTCCTGCTCGACTCCATCGCAGGACGCTCTGTTCCTGGGATCCCGGCTCAACCCAGTGTCATGCCTGGTGGCTCTGTCGGAGGAGAGGATAGCGGCCATCTTGTGCAAGATGCAACAGCTGTTGGCAGTGGAGATCGCCACAGTGAGGGCCATCAAGTCTCTTCTCTGCATGTCATCAGGCATTTCTCATTTGACTCTGCAGGTTGCAGATGCGCCCACTACAGGAATTCCTCGATGCCCATTGGGTCCAGGTGTCCGTAGGCTTCTGGACAAAATTGTGCTCAACGAGGAGTTCCGTCGGGCGATACGTTGGTGGGGTGTGTTAGGCAGAAACCTGTGCCGTTCCCTCTGGGACCACTGCAAAAGATTTAGGACTACAGGTGTTTGGCAGTAAACCCACTTGGTAGCAGTCTGTACCACACAGATTCACTTGGTAGCTGTGGCTGAGCAGTCAGACTTCCCTCAAGAAGAGTTAGGCAGTATACCGAGTATTCACAATAGGTCAAGAGCACACAATAGAACAAGTAAACACTGACCAGGGCTCGGTGTAAAAGAGATATAATTATTTATTTAAACCACATCTAGAAAAACACACAGGCACTAACAGTAAGCAATTCAAAAACGCTGTCACTAAAAGATATACACTCCCTTAAAAGAATATTAGACAAGTCTTAAGTAAAGCCCCACTTATTTTCAGACAGCGGTGAGCGCTTAGCGTAGATGGCACTCCAATAGTTCGTTTTAAAAAGGGAGAGAAAAGCAAAGAACAAATGGAAACAGATCCCAACACTTTCAAGAATACAACAAGGGAGGAAGGCAAAGTAAAACCGTGACGTTAGAGTTCAAGAGGCCGGATCCACTTTCAGAGGATCCAAACGAAATGCGTCCAAGGTCACACGGTTGCAGTGCACAATGGTCTTGTAAAGGTTCAAAAGGGAGTTGGACCACAGAAAGGGACCAGTTAGAGGGTCAAGGCGGCCAGCCCAGTCCAGAAGGGTAAGGAGTTAATACCTTGTAGCAATCTTTAGAAAGGGAGGCCTGGCGTACACGGTACCTTAAAGTGGTGAGAACGCTCCAGCGGGGGCAGTTGTTCCTGGCAGCGGGTGCAAGTCGGTGCTTCGTCCGGGGGAAGAGAGGATCTCGTCGTGGAGGAAGACAGGAGTCAGTTGCACTGCCAGGAAAGAAACCAGCCGCAGAGTTTCTCAGGTACAAGGAGCGGTCCGGTGATTCGTGGTTCAGTGGTGAGTGGCTATCCGGCTGCCAGGGTGCTTGGCACGGGCAGTTCGACCACAAACCGGACTGGGGTGCGAAGAAAGAAAGGAAAACTGGTTGTGCCCACCCGTCAGGGGAAGAAGCCTCTCCAGCCGGGAGATCTTCTCTGTCGTCGGGAAGTGGTGAGTCGGTTCTGCAGGGCTCCACCGGTGGTGTCGTCGTGGTAGGTTGGCTCAGCTTCTCCCTTGTCGGATTCTCAGGTCCTGTGGCGACTTCTGAAGTTCCAGTCCAGAAAACCCCCATTCACTCAGCCTAGCTGTCACTCAAACATGCTAAGTGGTGAGCAGGCCGGCTCACCACTTGGGCCAATCACACAAGAGTGCGACCTGAGTTACCAAGGTAACTCGGTCCAGGGTGCCAAAACCCCCTCCCACACCCCCTGTGGTACCCAGACAGAGTGGCACCACTTTTGGAGGCTTCTGTGGAGAAGCCCGCCAAAAGGTGGAACAAAGGGCTCCACTTGGGTTGGAGTCACAGAAGAGAACACAAACGCCATTTTAGAATAGTCTTGGCAAAAAATACCAACCGGAGAATTAATATTAAATAAACCGGCGGTATGTTCGAGGCTATGAGAATTAAATAATTAAAGTTGGTAGCCTCGAACAATGGGAAAATCCCATAGGAAAATATTTGCGGTCGAATATAAAAAGTGGTTTCCACTGCCACCAGCCAAAACTCGATCAGGGGGGACGGAGACGTGCCCCCTCGACTAACAGACCCTGGGGCAATCAAATTACCCCGACCAGTACATCCACAATATGATGGTTTGTACTGGTTTCTGTTAATAATTTGGGACTAGTAAAGCCAATGGTGACTTTACATGTCCTGGGAGACAGTAGTCAGTCCCAGGGTATGGTCTATGGTGGGGTGTCACTATGACACCCCTGTGTTACTGCACGGAGGGTGCTGTGTAACACACATAGGAAAAACACATGAGTCCCTATGGAGTAAAGGACCCCATAGCCCATAAAACACATTACCAATCAAAGGAATACCATGAATCATGTCCAAGAGTGGGAGAAAGAGTCTCACTCTTGGCAGGAGGAAAAAAACAAACTCCAGAAATCCAGGAAAGCTGCTGGGGGACTCACTAGGTTAGGAAATTCAGCCTAAAGAGAGATTTCTCCCTAACGGGGTGTGCACCCCAATCTATCTGGAAACACGGATTTCCAGAAACGTAGCCCCCCCCCCCCACCAGGAGACGGTCACGATGGACGCTTCCCTGGAAGGATGGGAAGCTCACATGGCCGCCTTCACGCCAGTGGCCTTTGCTTGCCAGGGGAGAAGTTACACATCAACGTCCTGGAACTACGGGCAGTAGTTTGGGCCCTCAGGTCATTTCTGCCAACCCTCAAGGGCGAGGTGGTGAGTATCTTCACGGACAATACCACCACGATGTTCTACATCTGCAAGCAAGGGGGCACCAGATCCCTAGCGCTCTCCAAAGAGGCGCAGGACTTGTGGCACTGGGCCATCGCCCAGGGGATGTTCCTCATTCCGTTTCACCTGGCAGGAGTAAAGAACACCATTGCCGACTCTCGCAGCAGGGAGCTGCGCTCTTGCCATGAGTGGGAGCTTCGACAGGATCAAGTGGACTAACTTTTCCTGAAATGGGGCAATCCCCAGATCGATCTGTTTGTGACAGTGACGAACACCAAGTGCCGGAGGTTCGCCAGCAGGGGCTCATGGGGACGCATTCTCATTCCCCTGGGGCGGCCTGTTTCTGTATGCATTCCCTCCGTTGCTGTTGCTTCTCCGAGTCATCAATCAACTCAGACGGTGCTTGTGCAGGATGATCCTTGTTGCACCAGCGTGGCCGAGTCAGATCTAGTACCCAGACCTTCTCAGCATGTCAGCCTCCCCTCTAGTCAAGCTACCAGTGGTTGCAGAGCTTCTCACCAGTGAAGGAGGCGCAGTTCTGCACCATGACCCGGGATCGCTGAACCTGAAGGCCTGGCTCCTACAGCATTAGAATTCAGGGGGGGTAGGATGTTCCGGCAGACTGCAAGGAGGTGCTCGCCAAGGCCAGAGCGTCTACCTTGAAATGCTACCGACTCAAATGGAAGAGATTTGCTGTTTGGTGCTGTTCCCTGAAGTTCTATCCTTTGAGGGTCACAGCCCCTCAGATACTTCCATATATGCTGCTGTTTGCTAAATCGGGACTGGCTCACGCCTCTGTCAAGGTTCCATGTAGCTATCTCCCGCTACACCAGACCCCCAGGACGCACAGATTATTCAAGGAATTTGTCAAAGGACTATTCTGCTCGTTCCTGCTGGTGAATGTTTCAGCCCCGGCATGGGAGCTTAATGTGGTACTTACCAGGTTCATGGGACCCATGTTCGAGCCTATACATTCTTTTCTACTCAAATTTCTGTCGTGGAAGACTGCTTTTCTCGTGGCCATCACATCTGCATGATGAGTGGGTGAGATCCAGGTCCTATCCTGTAAGCCACCTTACTTGACTTTCCACAAGACAAGGGTGGTGCTGCGGACGCATGCCTCTTTCATGCCCAAGGTGCCGTCAGACTTTCATCTAAACAAGCCCTTGGTGTTTGTTTTTTCCGATGCCTTGGTCGCCGGGTGAAAGGACTTTGCAGTGGATGTGGCTAGAGCGCTGAAGTTTTGTGGGCCGCACAAAGTTTCAGGAAAACTTCTCAGCTTTTTGTGAAATTTTGGTCCTGTGAACCATGGGAAGGCCCTGTCCAAGGCTTCCATTTCCAGGTGGCTCTCCGGCTGTATCACTCACTGTCACTGGTTGGCTAACCTGGCCACCAAGAGCCCATTCCACCAGTGCGATCACTGCTACAACAGCGTTCCTGTCTGGTGTGCCGCTGCTAGACATCCGCAGAACTGCTATGTGGAGGTCAACGCATACCTTCACGAGAGTCTACTGCGTCGACAGGGATTCCAGGGAGGAGTCCAGAGTCAGCCATTATACGCAGATTTGCGTGGTTGCGGAAGTCGGGATTTGCTCCTGATGTACAAGCTCGTCTTCTCAACATGCCCTTTGATGGTGTTCATTTATTTGGCAGCAAGGCTGACGAGAGTCTTCAGAGGTTGCAGACCGCAAAATCTGTGGCGAAGTCTTTAAGCGCTGCGGTGCGTCAACAACCTCTGCCTTTTCGTTCAAGGGGACAGCAGTGGCGGGGAGGTTCCTTTTCGTTTCTACTCCTCCTTTGGTAGAACGAGAGGGGCTGCCAGTCAAAGGTGCCAGCGAAAAAGTACCCGTGGTGGTATGGGAAATCACGGTGCCAAAGCCGCTCAGGCAGCTGCCTCTTTGCCTTCAGGCACTGCCGCAGCCGCTTCCAAACAATCGTGAGGCCATGTTCCATGGTTCGCCAGTTGGGGGCAGATTGTCTCAACATCTTGAAGAATGGCGGGCCATTACTTCAGTGGCGTGGGTTCTGGATACCATAGCCCACGGCTACTGCCTTCACTTCCTTCAGCGGCCTCCCGACAATCCACCGGGGAAACGCTCTTTGAAGAGTCCAGATCCGCTCTTTGCGCAGAAAATCTTGTCCCTACTGGAGAAAGGTGCCATAGAACTGGTGCCTGTAGCGGAAAGGAACAAGTATGGTATTCACCTTTGATTTCTCAGTTTCTTAAAGGACTGACTGACTGTATTCCCGCCGTCCCCTTTCCAGGTGCCGGTTTGGGATTTGAATTTTGGTTTTGAGATTTCTCATGGGTGCTCCGTTTGAACCTTTGCACTCTTGTCCTTTGAGATTACTGTCCTTCAAGACTGTGTTCTTGGTTGCGGTTACTTCCGCTTGCATAGTGAGTGAATCGCAGGCACTTTCAGCTAAGCCACCCATTACTGTTTCACAAGGACAGGCTTGTACTACGAGTACATCCTTCTTTTCTACCGAAGGTCTCTGAATATCATTTGAGTCAAAAGGTGGTTCTTCCATCTTTCTACCACCCTCCTCATCCTGGTAAGGAAGAGGAGCGTCTCCATCGGTTAGATCCTAGGAGAGCTCTTATCTTTTACATTTTTAGGATGTTCAGGGTCAGAGTGGACGATCAACTCTTTGTAGGATATGCTGAACACCGATTGGGCCAGGCTGTTACCAAACCGACCTTGTCCAGGTGGATTATCGTTACCATTACGGAGTGTTACTGGTTGGCGGGTAAAGACCCTCCTTAAGGGTTGAGAGCTCATTCCACTAGGGGCATGGCTACTTCCACCGCCCTCCAGCGGGGTGTTCCTATAAGTAATATTTGTGATGCCGCTACTTGGGCTTCAATCCATACATTTGTAAAACATTAATCCCTGGATACAATCTGTCAAAGATGTGGAATGCGTTGGAGGACACAATCCATTCGAAGAACAAGTTACTTACCAACTGGTAACGTTCTTTCAACTGGATGTTCCTCCAACGCATTCCACATCGCCCTCCCAGCCTGCCCCTCAGAATTTCCTATGCGATTGCAGCTTCGGTTTCCGCAAGGCTGAATGCAGTCCAGCAGGCATCTGAATGGTGTCACACGTTCTGAGGGGAAAAAACTTAAACTGAGGCTATGGGCTCCGTGCGTCCTATTTTATAACATTCTGTGACGTCATCCTCGATGGAGGCCCTCGAGACATGTACCCGATGCAGGACGCTCACTGCCGAAAAAAGTTTCCAAAGTGCACAGCTGTGGAGATTACATGTCAAAGATGTGGAATATGTTGGAGGAACATCCAGTCGAAAGAACGTTACCAGTTGGTAAGTAACTTGTTAACCCAATTTTGCCAAATGACAGCTGCAGCCTGCTCACTAAAGAGCACTTGACACAATCTACAAGAGTTAGGTTCTTGTGTGGGTAGTGCTTTATAACATCTACAATAATGTGTTCCTACCATAATCTTAAGTAAAACCAATTTTATTCAAAATGTTTTTTAAAAAAAAAGGAAAGATTTCAATCCATTGATTAAAATACATTACAAGACTTCAATACTTCATATGTACATGCAATAAGTGCAACACTAGTACAATAAACATTACCATTATAATTACAATACATTCCAACTCCTAATATCAAAACACCAATCAATTGATAATGTACATATACACGATTTGTGACAAATTTGCAGACCGCAGCGAACAATGCTCATTTATCACTCTATAAATGAGAACTATGTATTGTGTATCCATCGCATTCTACGTGGATTCCTGTGGGTCTCATTGCTAGTTTTGTGGGTACTTCTCTTTACATAAAGTTTTGTTGCAAACTAATTCAGACCGCCTTCTTTGGGACTTTAAAGATACAATTAGGCTTCAAAAGATATATTTCTTATTTACATTTTCCCTTTGAACATTTAGCACTCCACCCCCAATTAGAAGACATAATCATTTATGTCTCAAACATTTTGATGAGAACTTATTCACATTAGACAGACATTTCATCAATCTTTTCTTTGTATGTCCATAGGACACTAAGTGGTAACCAGCGTTGTATAGATTTCCTGTTTTCTTTATTCCTTTGCATGCGTCATGTACACTTTTTTTATCTGCACATAACATTCGTAGGGCTGCAACATGGATATGACCCAGGTAGAGGAATACAGGGTTTGGCAAATAGTCCTGGTTTATCTTGGGTGTTAGGAAAGGTTTTCTTTATGCAACTTTCTTTCCATAGTTTCCTATGATACCTTGTTCTTTTTGCGTTGATCCTAACCTGTCATTTTGTGGGGATGTTATGGGTAAACTGATCAGTCCTTCAGACTTCCAGTAGTGGGAAACTGTTTCCCTTTAGAATTCTTGTATTTTTACCATTGCACACAGCATCTTACAATGCAGAGCAATGAGATACTTCTGTATCCCCTCTATCTTTTTACACAGGATTTTTTGTTACTTTTGTATGTGCCCTAAAGATGAGCTGGTGGCACATTTTTCCAGGTTTTGCATTATTTTTGGTGTGTGAATCTGCGTTTACCGTGTATGGCTTCTAAACCTGACATAGTGCCATAGGAGTTTTGCTTGTTCTTTGGTCATATTGCAGTTTGGCATTCTTCCTGCCCGCTCCAGACAGCAAAGACTTTATAAGGTCAGCCTTCCTGGGCGTGTGTCCTAGTCCCAGGCCACATCACTGGCGGAAAGTCTGCTGCTGAGGTGGATGGTGCAGATCCTTACCATTGGTAGGCATGGACCTCCTTCCAGCTTGGACTTTGGATAATAGGACCACCTCTGCAGCTATTCAGATGTATGTTGGAGCCAAGAATCTATTGAAGATTAGTCCGCTCAAGATCAGAAGACTACTCCTGAAGTGCCCCGGAATCCCTTCCTGTGGCTGGACCATTTGCAGTCCCTGCTCCTCTGTTTGATCTCCAAAGACTGAGCTGTGCTTCATGCCTTGGACTAGTGGGACCAACTAGTCTTGAAACATTCTTGAAGATCCAGATTTTCAGAGCCTTCAGAAGCATCCCTGGACTGCCTGTGGACTTACAAGCTCTTTCGTGGGCTATTTTTCCAGAACAGGCACCGGTCCGAGTTTAAGCCCAGAACTTTGGTAGTTACCGGCTTGTGTCACAGGTCACCTCCCCGAATTTTAGCTTCCTACTGTCAGGGAAGCTGGCCTTGAGCAGCTCCTGGGACCACGACTGGAAGGATGCCCGTCGCCTGCAAACTCTGATCGTCACTGGAACTTTCCTTTCGTCTATCCCTTGAAGTGTTCCAAGGAGGCCTGCGTTGTTGGATTCTACATTTCTACATTGACTGCGGTTGCAACGTGCATTTCCATTCAACCAGAAAAATCTTTAAACCTGCAACTCCTAGGCACCTCTCACTGGAACAAATGGAAGATCGAGCCCCCAGACAATCCACAAAGACATTTGGTAAAACTGAGTTGGGGGTGGGGGAGTTGATCAGGGGAGAGTAAGCCTCAGTGTGCCTCCCAACCTCCCTACCCACTCCCCCGTCATTCTTAGGATAACATTGGGAGCAAGTCCCTTTGTCTCCCATCTCCATTCCACTCTGCTTTGGTTAACGCACCTTTCCTTTGGTAAATTTGGAAAACATTGAAATAGTTTACAACTAATCACCACAACCCCTTTGTTTCCTTTCATAAGAACTTCCCTTTGTGTGAAACACTGTATTGGACCATGTGGGACTCATTAAGAGTTGTGCGGTATTCTGGGGGTAAATCCACCGGAATACTGGCTAACGGTATTACTGTTGCTGACACTTGGTCTGGCAAAATTACTGCCGGATTACAAGTGGTGGTGGTGGTGGTGGTGGTGGTGGTGGTGGTGGCAGTTAATCCCCATTTCTTTTCTTTTTTTTTTTAAGAGTGCATTGGACGGTGTCATTTTTGGCATAATTACCGCATTGGTAATTTCAACGATTTTTGACGTAAAGTGGGAGGATTTACCTCCAGCATGGATGAAGATCCGGACTCCCTCTCCAGGGCTATACTCGTAGTATGGCGGTGCAGGAAAAGTGGCAGTAATTCTGTTACCGCCACACTTTTCCCACACCGCCATACTTGTGACTTTTGGGCACAAAGCTCCATTCATCTTAGGGTTTGGACTTCTCAAGTAAGGCTATTGTTCTTGTGGTTGATTCCCATTATTTGATTGCATGTACAGTACTTACCTGCTTTGCTTGATAAGTTATTTGCTGATGTGTTTTTTTTTTTTTGTGAATCCAAAGATGATTATATATTTTTTTTATTTTATAGTATTGGCGGATAGTACTTACCTGCTAGTTTTACTTGTTATTAAGGCCTTAAATAACTGTGGTTTTGTATAACTGGTGGTCTAAATTGAATTATTGTGCGTTATTTTGTGTGGACTCACTGAGGGCGCCGATCCCCTTCTCACACTAATGAGACTAAGATGTGACTGCTCACCCACGTACCTTGATTGTGTTTTGGCTAACCTCTCAAGCTCCTTGTTTATCATAATTAGGGTGACCTCCTAAAATCTATTTACCAGGCCAGATTTAGAAATCCATCTGAACAGTGAGCCTTTTCTTTCGGTTCTTCCTGCCTTGTAAGGAATTGTTTAACTGTTTTGTAATCTACTCAACAGCTTATGAATGTATGAATGCTGGGGAAGAAAGTTACTCACCTCAAACTACAGTTCTCCAACATCGGCATCTTTCATAATTCATGTGCAGCCAACCAAGCCCATGCAAGGCTCAGTATTGGATGCTTACCATGTGTTGCAGGAATCTGTAGATTTCTCTGTAGGTGAAACCAGGGTGCTTATTGGCTAACTGGCAAATAGCCCTGATGAGACCTATAGAATACTAAAGCAAGTGCAGTTTCTTGTTATGAATATTTAAAACTGATTTGTTACTGTAACAAGGATTCCCAGCCTGACGTCTGGCGAATATTCAACAGCATATGGATCTATAAAAGATACCAATCCTAGAGAACTGTTGTCAGTTGAGTAATCTTTTCTTTTTACTCAGTGGAGAGTGCTATGCCCCTTTAGTCCGCTCTTCACTGGTTTTTTTCTCTCGGGGTATGATTACTGGTGGTATGGACTCCCAGGCTGCAGTGGCCACCGAATGTGGATTCACCACATTTCTAATGCCTCAACTTACAGGCAGATATTCTGCCTGTTCAGATGCATGCATGTAGGTTCTAGAATCTCATCCTGACCACACTGACATGATTGGCTTCAAGGTTAATCAAACATGTCTAGTCATTCCAGACAGAGGCAAAGTGAGCAAGTGTTCTCTGCAGTGCTTTCCCTGTATACCTTCTCCAGGAAGCTTGCAACAGACACATTTAGCCCTGGTGGGGTCAGCTGGCCTAAGCTGCAGACCCCATTCTAGTTTCAGTGAAGCTGGTGAGAGGACTTAGTCACATCATTGTTGTAGACAGTGTGAAGCTGGCTGATCATTGCACTATCTTTGATATAGTTGTCTCTATGGTGACCTGCATTTAGCTCTCACACTTGGGTCAGAGCATTAGATGAGTGGACTGCACACAATGGTGTGTATAGATCTAATTAGATGGTATGCTGCTAGAAGCTCTAGTTTCCATTTGCTTCCTGGTAAGCCCTGATTCAAACTAGCCTGTGATGTATTTCTTTAACATTTGATATATTGCAGTATTGTCTTTTTAATTCGGGTTGGTTTAATGTTGGGCTCTCCACTGATAAACCACCCTGTTGTGTTAATGAAGATTGCCTTTCTTTTAAGCCAGCACCCAATGAAGAGACCAAATGTTAGTGCAAGTTCTCCACTGCTTTTTTCCAGCACAATTCTTTAGTGCAGGTTATGGACTCTGCTTTTACTTCTGCAAGTTTATCATTTAATGTGCTACCAAAATCTGCTGACCCTCATGTTCTCTTTCCTATTTTACAGGGTGGCAGTTGAGGTAGTTACTACAATGACCTCGGCAGATGTCATGTGGCAAGATGGCACAGTGGAGAAGAATATCCGTTCCAATGATCTGCTGCCTGTTCATCACCTGGACAACAATGAATTCTGTCCGGGCGATTTTGTGGTGGACAAGAGAGGTATGAGTGGACTATGCGAGGGCAAGGATTCAAATATGTGGGTTATTTGTTATATGATAGGTGAAAAGGGGTACAGGAAGTTGTTGGTCAAATATGGGAGGGGTATGCAGCATTTATTCCATATGTTCAAGTTAGTAACCCCCACAGCAGCAAAGTAATAAAGCAATTAGCCGGCGTTTATGAGAAAATGTATGAAAGTACCTATGCTTGCTTCATTGACTGCCAACATCTTAGCATTTTGAACAACTATGGAGAAAAGGCAGTATGCCAAATGAGCCCTAAAAACCTTCTCAAAATGACCACTCTTGAACACTTTCCTGTACCATTTTTGTCGATGCTCTTGGAAGGGACATGACCTAGCCTTTTTGATCAGCATGAAACTATAAATTCCACATTAAATGCCAGGCATAAAATAAGCAGTGTTGGATAGCAATTTGCTATGCAATTCTGTCAGTTTGCTAATCAAATGGACACTTGTGTAGCAAAGATAGCTATTTAAGTTGCCTTCTTCAATGAAAGCACAGCTCGCCCTGCATTCCTCTTGCCCTCTTTTCTGTTCACCTCAAGTCCTATTGGAGAGAAAGAGCTGCAGTAATTATTTCCTCCACTCTTACATGCCAAAGGCATGTGTGGGAGTGCTAGGCGAGAATTTATTTTACTTTTTCAAATAATTTCAAACTAGAAATAATTGTGATGATACTTTTAATAAGCTTTCTATGTCCTTTCTGGAAAAGACCAAAATGTAGGTTGTTACATAATGCATAATGAGAGCATTGATACTTAAAACAATGCTTCATCTCCATTCTTTACAGTAAAGTTTAGGTTAGTGTATCTAAATGTCATTGTTTCAACTATTTTTCATTTTGTTGGGGAAGATGCATCATATTGACGAGTGAACACTTTTGAAAATATACATTATCACATGGTTAAATGCTTTTGATGGCAAACCTAGTTCGGTAACATGAAGGTTGCATACATCTTGGGACTGGTGCTCAACCCATGAGCGACCCCATACTCCCTTACATTCTACATTACCCAGTTGCTTTATACCAGGTACCCTGAAATTGAGATGACCAGAAACTACAATATTTCATCTAGTTTGCTCAGTTCTCTGCCTGCTATGCAAGCCACTCTGCTTAGTCTTTCTTTCCTCTTTGATAATGCATACAAAAGTGAGCTAGATGCTTAAGCAAAGTAGTTATCAAGAGTTCCATCCAATCTTAACATTTACAGATCTATTGCAATACCAAACACTGTAGTTAGCCCTCAGAACTCGCTTTGCTTTATTATTATAGTTGCATTATATATTACCACCTGCAGGAGACAGCTGGCCAAACTGTTTTCAGAGCCATTTTATCATATGTATTTGTGTCCATTCATGCAGCTAACCTTTTACATTTACAGACACTGAGCTGTGGCTCGCAAAGTCCTTTCCTTCCCCCAGTCGCATTGTCGAGTAAATTTTATGGAGGGCGAGTAGCATTTGCAAGAGATGCTTGAAACCTTTAACACTTACTTTGCAGTAAATGTCAAACAAAAGTTTCACTGTGCATGGCTGGCCTCTGGGTGGCTGCAGTATGCCAAACAAGGCGGGTTTGATGTGAAATGCACCATTGTACACAAATCACATTTTAAATTTGTTATCCTCTATCGCAATGGGTCGAGTGCATTTCTTTGAGGTTGAATAGGGAAACTAAGTTACCTGACCTGCAGGTCTAGCTGAATTGTAAAGAATATGCAAGGCCCCCTCTAATGTCTTATTTCAGTGGTACGCAAAACTGCTGTATTGTTGCTCATTTCATATCTTGGGTACAAATAACTTCCGGTGACATTAACCATATTAGTACAAAAATCGCTAATCAAATGGGTCTGTTTGCAAATCAAAAAAATGTTAATTAGCAAACTCTGGGTACTGCTTGCTAGTCTATGCACAGCATGTGATTCTAAGCAGACCCACAGGCATCAGAAGACACGCATTACTTACCGTAATCGTATTTCTGATGATTGTATCTGTTTAGATTCACATGCGCCCACCCTTCCTCCCCTCTTGGAGTAGAAAGAACATAGATTTCTTACTACACCTTTCTTCTGTACTCGCTCACGCAGACAATAAGGCTCCCTCACGGCAGAAAGAAACAACCGGTGAGACCTCGACCCGTGAGAGGTTTTGGGTACACTACACATTAAGGAAAGTGTTTAAAATTGCACCCATGTCAACGTCCCTTTCGATCTTTGAAAAAAAAATGCAGTACTCTGCGATTACCACTAGATGTCGGACTATATGCAGAGCATGTGAATCTAAGCAGATACAATCATCAGAAATAGGATTACGTTGAGTAATGTATGTCATACTATGGCAGAAGGCAAGCAGATTTCAAACCATCCTGAAAAATAACCTTGATGCAGCAGATAACACTGGACGCATCCTAGCATAAGGCATGCACATCAAGCGCCACGCCTGGCTCAGACAATCTGGGTTTAAGTTAGAAACTCAGGCCACCCTCCTAAGTATGCCGGTGGAACCTAGTGTACTGTTCGGGATGGCCGTTGAGGACGCCCTTAAGAGTGCCAAGGAGGAATGACACTCTCAAATCCCTTGGCCAGTTAACAAACGAGCCCAATGTTCAACAGGGCTCCTAGAAGGTTTCAGGATCGGGGTGCTCAACGTTCCTCAGGCTATACTCGGGTGGACAATCCTCATTGTGGGGTCCACCCCAAGGAAAAACTTCCTCTTCCAGTTTTCAAAGAAGAAACAAAAGGGCCAGAGGAAGACAGAACCTCACCTGGCAGAGGCTCCACCCCTACAAAACAATGATGCACCGCTACAGATCCCCTCCCATGCCACTCCAGTAGGAGGCAGAATTTCACACTCCACCCACGCATGGGAGGGGAGAACGTCAGATAAGCAGGTCTTGTCCACCTTGGCATGCAGGTATTGTATCAAGCTTTACAAAAACCACCCTACCGGCCGCCAAGACAGAGAAAAATGTCAACAGAAGAAAAACTCATCTTGTTGGAAGAAGTAAAGGCACTGCTGGAGAAGGACGCCATAGAGGGTGTCCCAGAAAATCAGGTAAACAAGGGTACGTATTCAACCCACTTCCTTGTGCCAAATGAAGACCTTTCCATGCGCCCATTACTAGATCTGCGCCCTACAAACAAATGTCAAACCCCAAAGGTTTTGTACACCCACACTCCAAGAAGTAATCCCAAATGCATACTTTCATATTTCAATGCTCCCTGCGCACAGAGAATATCCATTTCAAGATCGCAGGAGTTCACTACCAGTTCAAGGTACTCCCGTTCGGTCTCGCCTCGGCACCAAGAGTATTCACTAAAGTTCTTGCAGTAATGGCAGCACACCTGTGCAGAAGGTCCTTCCCAGAATAGCCTTATCTGGACGACTGGCTAATTACCAGGTAATTTCCTGAGATTTGCAAACAAAATACTCAAGACAATAGACCTTCTGTTCAATCTGGGCTTCTCTATCAACTACAAGAAATCAAGCCTAGCACCCAGCCAAATAAAACCATTTCTAGGGGCTATTATAAAAACAGAGGAGCTGGCTTTCCCCTCAAGAGTACAAACTATGCTGTTGCAGGTACCTCAATGTCGGTCGCCAGATAACTACACAAAGCAGTGCGCTTGCTCGGGATGATGGCCTCATGTATTCACTGGGCTCCACACGCGCGCCTGCAGCCAATGCAGGAATCGTTAGCAAAACATTGGTCTCAGGCAAGCGGTCAGTGGGACGATCTAGTGGTTGTTTCTCTGACCCTGGTAAAGGCTCTTCTCTGGGCTCCACCAGCCCAGGCGATCCAAACTACAGACGCCTCACTCGCCGAATGGGACACATGCAACTGCCCAAAGACATATCAACTTCCTAGAACTCTTGGCAGTCCAAGGCTCTTCAGGCCTTTCAGCAACATCTTACAGGTCAAGCAGTGCAGGTCCTCACAGATGGGACCACTGCCATGTTTTACCTGAATAAGCAAGGAGGCACACACTGTCTGTCCAAGCTATCCCCAAAGATATGGAAGTGGGCACTCAATGGAACATGTTCCTAACTCCGCAACCTGTTCGAGGGGAACTTCATTCTCTGGCACACTCCAAGCAGATTCCCTCTACCAGAAGAACATGAGTGTCAACTTGACAGATATCCTAGACAAAATATTCCCACAATGGCGTCTTCTCCCATTAGACTTGTTCGCCACAAGCCTAAATGCACAATGCCCAGACTGTGTCCAGGTTATCCCAGCCAGGGAACAAGGGGGAACGCCCTGTGGATGAACTGCTCAGGGAAATTTGCTTCCAGTTTCCCCTGACAACACTCCTGAGCAAAATAGTGCGCAAGCTGCACCAGGAACAAGTAAATCTAATCCTGGTTGCTCCTGAGTGGGCGAACCAACCTTAGTTTCCTCATCAGCTCAAACTGGCGTTGTGCGACCCAATCAAGCCCCTGTGCCTGTACAACATGCTAACACAACCCAAGAGAGCATCCCTCCACATGCGCCCCCAATCTGTGAACTTGGCAGCCTGGCTCCTGAAGTCATAGAATTTGGCCACTTAAATATTCCACAAAGCTGTATGGATATCCTAAAAGAAGCACGAAAACCCAACACCAGGCACTGCTATTTCAATAAGTGGAACAGATTTTTGATCTTGTGCACGTCACAATCACAAAACTTAACAGAATGGTCCCGAGCTAACATTCTACATTACATGCTTTACCTACTAGATTCCGGCCTAGTTTAAACTCCATCAAAGTGTATCTGGCGGCCCTTTATTTTATTTATATAGCGCAAGGACAGAGCCCGCAGGTATAGAGGTGCTAGACAAGACCTATATACACAACAGGTAGTCATAAACAGCTTGGCTGAGTCTAATCAAAGTGGGAATCGGCAAACAGTTAATCAGCAGGAAAGTGCAGTCTTCAAGCCCTTTTTAAAGACGGAGAAGGATGTGCAAGCTCATGGGTGGAGAGGAAGCGCATTCCACAGCCTCTGTGCTGCGTGCGTAAATGACCCTTCCGACACACCAGATCATTTGGAGTATTGCGCCGCCAGAAAGGCGGTAGTGTTTGAGCGCAGTGTCCTGTGAGCAAGCAACCAGAGAAAATGTTTGTGCAGATATTCTGGGGCCAGGCCAAATATGCATTGATGTGTTATGCAGTGCACGCGGAAACAGGACACGGTTATTCACTGGCAGCCAGTGCAGAGCCTTTTTGGCTGAGGCGACATGATCACAAAGTGCACAGCATTATTTTGGACAACCTGTAAACAGAAAAGTTCACCTTTTGGTTACGTCCAGCTTGGGCTCTGATTGCGGGGGCGTTCATGGCACAGTTTGTGCTGCTCAAAAAGGGCCAAAGCTGGGCCAACAGTTTTAGATAATAAGAGGAACAGGAAACCAGGCTCCTCGCATGTGCTTTCATTGACATTGACAAGGGTGACTCCCAGAATCTTAACCTTGGGTTGTACAGGTTGTGTATTGGACAACCTGATATGTTGAACTGGCAATATTCCTGACTAGGTTTCTGTAGTTGAGGAGCTGTACCTAAAACCATAAGTTCAGTCTTTGAGTGCTAGTCTATTAATCTTCATTCATGCTTGTATGTCCCCGTAAATACCGTTGAAGGCAGTGGAGTCAGTGGTATAATCACCTGACAGACATTATGCACTGTGTGTAATCGGCGTAATTAGCGTAAGTGATCTATGCTGCATCCAATTGTTTAAATATTGGGTGCATAAAGATGTTAAACAGCATTGGTGAAACACAGGAACCCTACGGCAGGCCGCAGAAGACCCGGACCTCTTATGCCATTGTGTCCTGAAAACTCTTGCAG
The DNA here is from genome assembly GCF_040938575.1 of Ambystoma mexicanum. Classification (NCBI taxonomy): domain Eukaryota; kingdom Metazoa; phylum Chordata; class Amphibia; order Caudata; family Ambystomatidae; genus Ambystoma; species Ambystoma mexicanum. The sequence continues at coordinate 739,644,033 of NC_090926.1, forward strand.
TGCGGTCCGATAGAAATTATTGGACCCATCTTACTGCTGCATTGGAAAAACATGCTGTGCTACATAGTCTGTCCGCAAGAATAGAATGATATACAAGATCAAATGCTGCAGACAGATCTAGTAGCACCAGTAGTGCTGAGTTCCCTTTGTTAAAAATGTTAAACATATTGGTCTTAAGGTCAAGAAGAGCTGACTGTGCTGAAACCCTGTCGGAAGCCTGATTGTTTTAACCCAAGAACCTTGTATCGAAGTAGAAACTCCTTGATCTGTAGCTGTGCCACTTTGTCGAGTATCTTCAACTAAAGCACATTCGTAATAGGCTGGTAGTTTCCCAACATGTTCTGGTCCAGAGTGGGTTTTTGAAAGTGGTCAAATCCGGGCCTCCTTGAGGTTAGTGGGGACAATACTTTCGTTAAGAGGTTTATGAATTTGGTGATGAGGAGCAAGTTGGTTGCCACATTCTTTGACTATTGAGGTGGGACAGACCTCTGCCTTGCAGTAAGTTGGTTTTAATTGACTGTGTACCTTACAAAGGTATTGCTCCGTAATGGGCTGAAAATCAAATTTGGCAGAGTCCATATTGGAGCATGTCCGTGGGGGAGTTGCATTTGCTCTGACCCCAACGTTGGATTTAGTTGTACGATGTATTTGTATATTCTCTATTTTGTTCATCGTGGCCTGTTGGATAGATGTATACCAACTAGAATCTTTTATCACCTGCGAGGCCTTGTCAGCTTGCACTACTTCACAAAACAAGATGTCCTGGTGGAAAGTTCCTGTCATTTAAGCATTCATGGAAGGGGTGTCACCCTTCTCCGGGTTGGGATCTTAATGTTGTGCTCTCCAAGCTCATAGATCCACCCCTTGAGCTAATGCACAAGGCCAGCCTAAAACATCTGACCTACACAACTGCCTTTCTAGTAGCTATCATCTCTATAAGATGAGTAGGTGAGCTACAGGCTTTGCCCATACAAGACTCTTTCTTAATATAGAAGTACAAGGTTGTCCTCAGAACGCACCCTCGGTTCTCACCCAAGTTACTTTCAAAGTTCCATGTTAATCCATAAAAGTTCTACCTTCTTTCAAAATCCATCTAACTCAGCAGAAGGAAGCCTCCTTAAACTTGATGGCAGTCTTGTACTATGTGAGCAAAACTAAACCTCTAAGGAAAACAGACCAACTCTGTTTCCATAGTACCTGGAAGGGAAGGTGATCACGTGTCAAAGAACACCATCTCCAGATGGATAGTTAAGTGCATCTAGCTCTGCTATTCCCTATCCATGAAAGTCTTACCTTTCACCCCCAGGGCTACCTCTACCAGAGGTACAGGAGCTACCTTAACTTTCATTGCAAACGTCCCCTAGACGCTATTTGCAAAGCTGCTACATGAAGTTCCATCCATACGTTCACACAGCATTATCATCCCCAGGGCTACCTCTACCAGAGGTACAGGAGCTACCTTAACTTTCATTGCAAACGTCCCCTAGACGCTATTTGCAAAGCTGCTACATGGAGTTCCATCCGTACGTTCACACAGCATTATTGCATTGATGCTCTCTAAAGCAGACTCACAGGCATGACAAGCGGTCCTAAAACAACTCTTTGCCACTAACTTCTCACTTCCCAGCTCCTTCTCCCAATACTGCTCTGTAATCTATGCAGAGCATGTGATCTAAGCAGATCAACAAGCCTCAGAAAGGATACATTACTCAACGTAATCATATTTCTGATGCTTGTATCTGCTTAGATTCACATGTGCTCACCCTTCCTCCGCTCTTGGAGTAGAAGGTGCATAGATATTTTTCTGGCTTTATCGCTTCTCTGCTTTATTACATCTGTACTGACGCTACACTTCATGGTACCTCATATCTGAAACAAAACAATCTAAGGGACCTCAACGCGTGAAGGACAGTGGACGTCACACTAGGGAAATTATTACTGACCCGCCCTGGCGACATCCCTTTTCGAGTTTCGAAAACTAATGATGTAATACTCTGCGACTACCACTAGATGTCGGCCTATGCATAGCATGTGAATCTAAGCAGATACGAGCATCAGAAATAGGATTGTGCTGAGTTATGTACGTGTGTATATACATATATATTCACTAAAAAAAACTTTAAGGGGACGTTATGGTTAAGTTGCGCTACTAAAAACCTGTGAAATTCACTAAAACTTCAGAAACGTTACATTATGGTTCAAAGTAAAACCGAAAACCCCCTGAAATTCGCCAGTTATTGTAGGCTAAGCAACCATACCTGCCCGCACCACTGTGCACTGCTAACACTAACACCCAGGACATGAAAGATGGCATCACAAATGTCATTGACATCACTGATGATATCACATGTGTAGCCCCTTTGTTTTTGTTCACTGCTATCTATATATATATATATATGTGTGTGTGTATATATATATATATATATATCAGTAAAAAACTTTGGTAAAGGGACATTATGGTTCAAAGTAAAAGCGAAAAACTCTAGACATTCGCTAGTTATGGTAAGCTAAGCAACCATAACTCGCACCACCTACGTGCATTGCTAAGACTAACACCCACGACATGAAAGATGACATCACAAACCCATCCGTTAAAGTAAATGTTGCCTTAAGAACCACCTTTCGCAATGTAAATTTATTAAAAAAAAAAAATCGCATTCACTCATGTACTTTATATTTCTCAGCAAAGGATATAGACGCTATAAGATTTATCAGTAATAGTATAGATGTGCAAAGAAGTAACATACTACGGAAAAATAGGATTTCTGGTTATAATCCGGCCCGCCCCTCTACAAAACAAAATCCTTTTTCAAGATTGTCATTATCGAAAGGAAAGGCGGTTGTTGCATACATGGGCCGTCTTCATTTTCCATGGCAGCAAGCTAAAAGCAAAAGTATGTGCTGAGACGCAGAACCTCTACAAAAACATACAGCGATTGCAAATCAAAATCCTTTTTGAAAATGGTCACCATAGAAAGGGAAAGCAGTTGTTGCATACATTGCCCCTCTTCGCTTTCCATAACAGCCTCCAAAAAGCAACAGTACGTGCCGTGACGCAGAACCTGTAAATAAGGCGGTTGCATACATAGCCAGTCTTCATTTTCCATGGCAGCAAGCTAAAAGCAAAAGTGCATGCCGAGACGCAGAAAGGGAAACTGGTTGTTATATACATTGCCCCTCTTCGCTTTCCATGACAGCATCCAAAAAGCAACAGTATGTGCTCTGACGTAGAACCTGTAAATAAACATACGACTTATAATGTGGTACCTTACATTTCGAAATAATAAACAGGATTTTAAAAGAAAGTAACATTTCAGAATTTGTAAAGTACTTTTATTTAACAAACAATGTTCATGGTGAGACATGCGCTGTTCTTTTCGCATACACAAGTATGCATTTCTGTTAAAGCAACCGCTTTGTTTGCACAGGTATTTGCAATACGGTGCCATTACTGTTGCCTTACACCATCATAAATGTTATGTCACTCCTAATAGCTAGTTCAACGTAGGGACAGAGGGGGCCAGGCCTGTCATCCCATAACATTATAATGGACAGGCAGCCGGTCACAAGCAGTTGCATCTGGCTTTGAAAGAAGCCGTCACTTGGTATCTGGAAACCATGGCACGCACAGTACGGCAAGATGTAGCTAGGCGGAAAACGTAAGAGAATCTGTGCCAATACCCAACCTTTAGGAAAACATTTCAAAACGGACACAAAGATTGTAGAAAGTAGTGCACAAATGGAAGTGGACAAACATGACATTTTATGGAATTATTAGCATTGACCATGGGTACATATAGTACAAGCTTACAAAGGCCGCAAAACAGCAGTCGCCGTAAGGGTTAAAAAAAAAATGCCAACTACATAGTGAGAGGGTAATTCAGTTATGAAGCCAACATGAATGGACAAGCATGAAAACAATTACATGTCTTGATGGTACACAAGACCAAAAAAAGTGCAAACTGATAAACCTATGTGGGCAAGCATAACATTTGAAAGAAGAAGAAATAATGCAAACAATGTGCACTCTGTTATTGAAGGAAAAATGTAACTGCGCAAAAAAAAGTTACATTGTCACAATTAGTGTTGGGTAATATAAAATTAAAACGCGGGTCGGTGTAGAGTCGTCAAAATTAAACTTACATGATCTTGACAGCCTCAATTTGCTTTTCGCACAGTCAGACAGCAATGTGTTCACAGCAAAGAATCTTTGTGAACTGATATTTCATGTTTCTTACGATTTAAAAACATAACCTTATCAAATGGTATGTTTTTCCAAGCTCTCATTCCTTGCATAGCTTTTGAAGTTTCCCTTTCGCTTATGGTCAAAAAACAATAGCCCCTTATGGATTGACTTGGATGCATGGGCCTACTGAGCTCGCAACCAAAAAAGCAAATGAACTGACCTTCACTCGGAAGGCAAATACATTCTCACTTTGCAACAACATATGGCAATCCAATCATGATGACCGCTACTCCCATACGCCTCCAGAACCACTGTTTCCAACAAACACTCCAGGTGGCGGGCTCAAATTTCAAAATGTAGGACGCCAGTCCGACTTCAATATTCTGAAAACATTGTAACACAGACCGCAGGCATTGGGCACCGTACATTGAGCACCAACTTCCACTTTACCGTATGAACTTTTTGGCAAGAAAACGCCACTTTTTGAGTTTGCGCTACCACATTCCATCCCAAGCTAATTAAAGCTCACCTTCGGAAACAGTATTTCATAAGTATAACAAGTCATAGGTGTATTGTTTTATGTTTTACCGGCGATGTCCGTGTACACCAAAACATAAACGAAAGATGACGCACTTCACGCTGTTACACAGCCAATCAGTGAAAACCCCACATGTCCGCGGACATGACGCTACAGATTAGCCAATCTATTTCTTGTCCGCGGAGCGAACAGGGAAGTGTGACCACAGAGCGGACATGGATATCACTAAATTTTTCTGACTTACTTTTTTATCGTTTTAAAGAAAACTACTGGACGAATTTTCACCAAATTTACAAAAGCACGCTTTCAAGACCAAGCCGCTGCCCCTACCGCAAATTTGGTGAAAATCCGTTCAGCGGTTTGGCCTGTAGGTGTGCGCAAACTCCCCCCCCCCCCCCAATTCAGTCTATGGCAAAAAAGATGATTTGGGGACCCCCCCCCCTATAACTTTTCCCCTCCTGGACCAAACATCACCAAACTTCGCAGAAATAATTCAGAGCGGCCCATATACTTTGCAAAAAAAGGTTTGGTGAGGATTCGTCCAGGGGGAGCAGAGTTATAAGCCGCCTAAAAAGTGCTCTTCCTATGGAAACACCAACTTAACCATAACTACACAGCCACTACCGTGGCTGAGTAATGTATCTATATATATATGTGTGTGTGTGTGTATATATATATATATATGTGTGTATATATATATATTTCTGAGGCTTGTGGAATCTGCTTAGATCACATGCTGTGCATAGGCCGACATCTAGTGGAAGCTGCGGAGTATTACAGTTTGTTTTTCGAAACTCGAAAATGGGCGTCGACACAGGCGTGCCAGTAATACTATCCCTAGTGTGACGTCCACTGTACCCAAGATCCCTCACGCGTCTAGGATTCTCAGATTGTTTTTTTCCGCCATACTGGTCGGAAGCATCTTGCGGAGTCCCCTGGCCTTAGCCATACTTTTGCTAATTATTGAAGTTTAAAATTATTTATTGACATCCTTCCCCACCCCAACGTCGACACTCGACGACGGCTGGAGAAGACATCGACCGTCGGCTGCTGCACGACGGATCTGGGCCTCGGAAGGTCGCTGGCCTCGGCCCGGGCCTAGTAGGCCGCTGGCCTCGGCCCTGCAAGTAGGGAGAGTGGGGGGTGGTACATACTCTTCACTCTTGGTATATAGGTACACCTTATATATTTCCTACACTTACCAGCCCGCTGCCTCAAGGTGCGTATGGAGGGTACCCCTTTCCAATTCTGCCCCAAGTGCAACCGCAAATACCCTTGGGTCGACAGGCACGCCATGTGCAATCTCTGCTTGCCGAGGGACCACCCCGAAGCGAACTGCAGAGCGTGTAGTAGGTTTAAGCCTAAGACACTTAAGGACCGTTCGACAAAGCGTTGGGCCCACCACGCCAGGCAGGCGGCCATGGCAGCGGAGGGCGCCTTCAGCGATGGCAGCGACGCCGTACTTTCGGACGGCGAGGGCATTACGGCGTCGAAAGACTGCCGAGCGCAGGTCCCCGACCTCGGAAGGTTGTCCGGCAGGGCGGCTATGGGGAAGACCCCCGGCGACGCAAGCCCTACACACCCTACACACACTAAGCACACTAAGTCCAACCGAACCTCGACGACGTCGACTTCTCGGAAAGAGGCACAGATAGAACGGTCCGACTCGGTGTCCTCTGGGCGCTCTCGATCGAGATCGCCTCATGACGCAAGGCAATCATCCACTCTTGCCAAGAGTGCCTCGCTCCCTAGATTAACGGAAGTTCGATCGTCGGAAGACGAAGACGACTTCCACCCCCAGGCCGCGCTCCAGGAGACCGAGGCCGCAGTTAACACCAGCGAGGCCCCACGCTCGAAACACACAGATACCTCTCCCGACCCTCGACGCCAGGCGTCGAAAGTCTCTGGGGCCTCCAAGGGGCAGGGAAAACATTTTTCCACGCACGGGGAGGGGGGGAAACAGCGGAAAGCACAGCCTTCCACTCCTGTAAGACCAGCCTTCCACCCTAAGCAGAAAGACAAGCACAAATCTACTGGGACATCAACATCCAGCAAGGGTACCCTTGATAAGTCCTCTATGTTGCCTACTAAAGTCAGACCCTGTTCCAAAGAATGGTCCAGTGAAGACATAGACAAGGTCATGTCAAGGATGTCTTCCTTAGCTGATTTTTATGACAAAAACCCAGAACATTTCCTTTCGTATGACCCTCGAGGGGCCACACCCTCAGGCTCCTCTGATCCTATCCCCCTAAGTAAAAAGGCCCGGTTCGAAAGACCTGAACCCTTCGAGGTGCAGCCTTACTCTACTCCACACCCCAGATACCAAGGACAGCCTTTCCCTGAAGGGGACCAGGAGTTTAAAATTATGGAGGAACAAACCGGGACTGAATACTATGCGGATGATGAGGACCTGGAGGAGGTAGAAGATGAGCAGGAAATTTACAGAGTAGATTCCCCGGTAGAGAGCGAAGCCCCAGTTACCGACTCGCCAGTTGATAACCAGCCCCTCCTTAATGAAGTTCTCGCTCGCGCAGCAGAACATTTTCACATCGACACCCACGGTGTACAGAAGGAAAGGGACTTCGCAGAAGAGTTGGTGGGAGAGAGGAGGCCGGTCGCTCAGACCATCCCTATCCTTAAATCCATCCAACGTAGAATAGATCCATCCCTGGTGAATCCTAACCTCACCAGAGCCGTCAACCCCAGAGTCGAAAAACTTTTTCGGGCAGCCCAGTCTGACCCTCTTTATATAAGAGGACATCTTAAACCAGACTCCCTAGTGGTTACCAACACTCGGAAGAGTGCTGGGACACCCTTATCGTCGTCAGAAGCTCCTCCCGACAAGGAGAGCAAAAAACTGTACGGGTTTGGCAGGAAGGTAGCCTCAACGTCCGCCTACCAAGCAAGGATTGCAAACTCCACCACCCTGTTGGCAAGTTACAACTGCCATCAATGGGAAGAGGTCGCGGCGCTCATAGCCTCTGCTCCTGAACCGTTAAAGGGCCAGTTGGCTCGGATCTCGGCAGAAGGGAGAGCCGTGTCTGGTTGCATATTAAAAGCAACTTTCGACGCCGCTGACAACGCAGGAAGATTGATAGCAGAAGGTACTGTTATCAAGAGACATGCGTGGTTACGGCAGTCGGGGTTCAAAACAGAAACCCAGGCTTCATTAATAGACAAGCCGGTGGAACCCGATCTATTGTTTGGGAAAGCGGTCGAAGACGCACTTAAGAATGCCAAGGACGAATACGAGACTCTCAAATCCCTTGGCCAGCTTACCAACAAACCCCCTAACCAGTGGGGAACAGTAATTTTCGTCGCCCACGCGGCCAAAATTCACAAAGAGGCAACTATGCCCAAGGACAGGGTACACAATGGAACAACAACCAGCAGTCTACCCAAAGTTACGGCAGGGGTAACAAGAGAGGTCGTGGAAGAGGCAGCCCCAACAAGGGAGGTGGCACGCCTCCACCAAAGCAGTGACGCTCAGTTCAGGGTCCCTTCTCACGCAACCCCAGTAGGGGGACGCATTTCCAACTTCACCCAGGCTTGGGAAGGGATCACCTCAGACAGATGGGTGCTGTCAACAGTGTCCACAGGATATTGTATAGAATTACTGCAGCGTCCCCGGAACCACCCTCCACGACAAAGAATACACTCCTTAGAACATCAGAAGATCCTTCTCGAGGAGATCGCCATTCTGCTTGAAAAGGACGCGATAGAACTCGTCCCAGGACACCAGGTAAACAAGGGTATCTATTCAACTTACTTCCTTGTGCCAAAGAAAGATTTGACAATGCGCCCAGTATTGGACTTGCGGTCTGCCAACAAGTATGTCAAGCCCCAAAAATTCCGTATGACCACGCTACAAGAGGTAATCCCCCTACTAAAACCTTGGATATGAAAGATGCTTATTTTCATATTTCCATGCTCCCAGCGCACAGAAAATACTTGCGCTTCAAGGTGGACAGTCGCCACTACCAATTCAAGGTACTGCCCTTCGGGATAGCTTCAGCACCAAGGGTATTCACCAAGGTACTGGCAGTGGCAGCTGCACACCTACGCAGGGAGGCAATCCCAGTGTACCCTTATCTGGACGACTGGCTCATAACGGGGGAAACCCCAGGAATTTGCAGGTCAAACATTCAGAGGACTATCGACCTCCTCCACGAATTAGGCTTCTCTATCAACGAGAAGAAGTCAAGTCTGGTGCCAAGCACCTCAAAACAGTTCCTAGGAGCAATCCTAGATACTCAGAAAGGGTTGACCTTCCCTTCGGAAGAGAGAATTCGGAATATACTACTGCAAATTCCACATTATCAGTCAGGTCAACAAATAACAGTACGCAAAGCAATGCGGTTACTGGGCATGATGGCGTCATGCATTTACCTGGTCCCCCACGCGCGTCTGCGCATGCGTCCCATGCAGGAATGGTTGGCGAAACAGTGGTCTCAGGCAAGTGGTCAGTGGGACGATCTAGTGGTCGTTTCGCCAACACTCGTACAGAGCTTACACTGGTGGACAAGAGAGAATCTCGCAAGGGGAAAACCCTTTTACGATCCCGAAGTACAGGCAGTGGTGACTACAGATGCATGCCTGACTGGGTGGGGAGCTCACCAGCTCACCATCTCCACCACACAGCTCAGGGTCTCTGGTCTCACTCAGTAGCCAAGAACCACATCAACCTGCTAGAGCTTCTGGCAGTATTCCGAGCGCTTCGGGCGTTCGAGCCCCATCTGCTAAACTTGTCGGTGCAAATCCGGACGGACAGCACGACAGCCATGTTCTATCTGAACAAACAAGGAGGGACTCGTTCGCCAAATCTGTCCAAGCTTGCCCAGAAAATCTGGATATGGGCACTCAGACGGAACATCTTCCTGTCATCACAACATGTTCCAGGGGAGCTCAATTCCCTAGCGGATGCCCTAAGCAGAGACTCCCTCCCAGAAGAACACGAATGGGTCCTTCACAGAGATATCGTAGAAGATCTCTTCTCTCAGTGGGGTCCCAGCCAGACTCCCAAGGGAACGCCCTGTGGATGAACTGGTCAGGGATGTTTGCGTACGCTTTTCCACCAACTCCTCTCATCAGGAAGGTGGTGTACAAGATGAACAAGGAATCGATGACGCTCATCCTAGTTGCTCCCATGTGGACGAGACAACCATGGTTTCCACACCTACGCAGGATGGCGGTGTGCGAGCCCATCAAACTCCCAGCCTGGTACAACCTACTGTCCCAGCAACAAGGTCAAACAGTGCACCAGGAACCCAACTCAATGAACCTGGCAGCATGGCTCCTGAGGTCATAGTTTGGGCATCTCAATTTACCACAGAGGTGTATGGACATCCTAAAAGAATCCAGGAAACCAAACACAAGGCACTGTTACTTTGACAAGTGGAAGAGATTCGTTATCTGGTGCCAAAATAAACAAATCAACCCAGTTGATTGCACTCCTTCCAACGTTGTAACATACATGCTCCACCTGCTGGAGCTGGACGCAGGTTTGGTTTTTAACTCTCTGAAGGTACACCTGGCAGCCCTCTCGGCTTACACCACATCCCATAACAAAGTATCGTGGTGGAAAGTACCAGTAGTTAAAGCCTTCATGGAAGGAGTAAAGAGACTTCACCCTCCTATTTCGAACCCACCGCCAGGATGGGACCTCAATGTGGTGCTAGCTAAGCTCATGGGCCCCCCTTTCGAACCCATGCATAAAAGTAGTCTCAAACACCTGACTTATAAAACGGCCTTCTTAGTAGCCATTACCTCTATAAGAAGGGTCAGTGAAATTCAGGCTCTGTCAGTGTAGGATCCTTTCTTTACTATCCACAAAGACAGACTGGTTTTACGCACACACCCTAGGTTCTCACCTAAATTTATATCTAAGTTCCATGTAAACCAGTCCATCGAGCTTCCGGCTTTCTTCCAGAACCCGCAAAGCTCGGCTGAGGTGAAACTACACACCCTTGATGTGCGTAGGACGGTCCTCTACTATGTAAATAAAACCAGACCGCTAAGGAAAACAGATCACCTGTTTGTCTCCGTAGCTACAGGCAGAGAGGGGGATCGCGTCTCTAAAGGCGCGATCTCGAAGTGGATTATCAACTGTATACAGCTGTGTTACTCTCTTTCTGAAAAAACTCTGCCTTTTACGCCAAGGGCCCATTCTACTAGAGGCATTGGGGCCACTCTGGCTTTCATTGCAAATGTTCCCCTCGACACCATTTGCAAAGCAGCTACTTGGAGCTCTATTCACACTTTTACTCAGCATTACTGCATTGACACTCATTCCAAGACAGATACACAAGTGGGACAAGCGGTTCTAAGACACCTGTTTGCTCATGACCCTTCTCACATCCCACCTCCTTCTTCTGGTACTGCTCGCTAATCTATGCACAGCATGTGATCTAAGCAGATTCCACAAGCCTCAGAAGGGATACATTACTCACCGTAATCGTATTTCTGATGCTTGTATCTGCTTAGATTCACATGCGACCCACCCTTCCTCCCCTCCGAGAGAAGGCGCATGATTGCTTGTAGTCTTACCTTTCTGTCTATCTGCTTGGATTATCTGCACTCACGCTACTCCTCATGCTTCCTCATGTCAGAAAAAATACAATCTGAGAATCCTAGACGCGTGAGGGATCTTGGGTACAGTGGACGTCACACTAGGGATAGTATTAGTGGCACGCCTGTGTCGACGCCCATTTTCGAGTTTCGAAAAACAAACTGTAATACTCCGCAGCTTCCACTAGATGTCGGCCTATGCACAGCATGTGAATCTAAGCAGATACAAGCATCAGAAATACGATTACGGTGAGTAATGTATCATATATATATATATATATATATATATATATGTATTTTTTTTTTAATTTCTTAGGCTTGTGGAATCTGCTTAGATCACATGCTGTGTATAGGCCGACATCTAGTGGACGCTGCGGAGTATTACAGTTTGTTTTTCGAAACTCGAAAAGGGGCGTCTAACTAGGGCGTGCAATTAATACTATCCCTAGCGTGACGTCCACTGTATCCATGATCTAACGCATGTAGGACCCTCAGATTTTTTTCCGCCATACCAGTCGGACGCATATTGCGGAGTTCCCTTGGCATTAGTGAATTATACTAGGATTATTCTAAAAATGCCCTGTTATTTCCATCCTACACCGAAGATTGATGCCGGTGAAGATAGAGGACACCAGCCGTCGAAACTCCATGACAGACTTTGGGCCTCGGAAGGCCTCTGGCCATGGCCCTATACAAGTAGGGAGGGGTGCGGGTGGTCATACAGACTCCCACATTTATTTCCTACTTATACTCGCCCGCTGCCAAATGAATACATATGGAGAGTACTCCGGGCAGAATTTGAAAGAAGTGCAACAGGAAGTTCCCCTGGGTAGATAAGCACAATAAGTGGAATTTGTCTCCCACGAGAACATCCTGTTGAGCCTGTAAACTCTTCAAGCCGAAAACACTTAAAGACCACTCCACTAAACGCTGGGCCCACTACGCCAGGCAACGAGAGGCCAAGAATGCCGAAGGGGCCTTTAGCAATGGCAGCAACGCCGACGTATCAGATGGTGAGGGTAGAGGGGTCACTTCAGACACCCACGTGCAAGCCCCCGACCTCAGAGGACTGGTCAGCGGGCCAGTTATGGGGACAACACCCGGCAGCAGAGGCACAACCCACACCACTCCCACTAAACACATCAGCCCCCGCTGTGACTAGACACGCATGTCGAGCGATCGGCAACAGAAGGCACCGAGAGAGCGGTCCAACGATTGTCCTAGGCGTTCGCCATATGACAAAGACCAACCGTCCACGGTTGAAAAAGGTGCCGTACTCCCAAGAGTTCTAGAGGCTCGATCGTCAGAAGACGATTCCGACCTCTATGCTCCCAAGTCTAAACATGTAGCGTCTGCTCCCGAGATTCGACACTATCATTTTTCCACCTCCGAATCTCGATGCAACGCTTCAAAGACCACCTCTGAACCTCAAAGCGATGAGTCGAAACCCTCGTAAACCCCTAAAAACCTCCGGAAAACATTCCTTTAGTCACGGGAAGGGGGATAAACAGTACAAGAGACCTTCAGAACACCATAAGGAAAAACAAGGCCCCTAAAGTCCAAGGTCCCTGACACTACTCCTAAGGGTAGAATTGTCCCTCCCACTCCTTTGGATATGGGCATGGATGAGGAACCAGAGCAAGAGATGTTTATTCCCAGTTCCAAGGAATGGAACTCAGCCGATGTTGATAGGGTAATGAGAAGGATGTCTTTTTTTGTAAACTTCTACGAGAAAGACCCTAATTATTTCTATAGCTATGCAAACACACCAGCTACCGCTGCCCCTTTGGGATCCAAGGACTCTAAACCCCCTACTAAAAGGCTCCAGCGCAGGGATTGGTTTCAGACCCTTTGCTAATTGAACCTTTTTTTTTGTTTTAATTTCTTTTTATTGATTTTATGCAAACAAAACACAAACCAAACAAGCAGCATAATCATAATAGTTCCATTACACATCAATTTATCTTAATCACTGCTCCCATAGCCCCTCCCTCCCTCCCCCCCCCATGAGCCTATTTGTCTACCTCATTCAATGTCTGGCACATGCGGCCAGGTTTCATTCTCTTTGGAGTCTGTTAGATCTGATATTACTCCAAACAATTCTGCTATTAGCGATTTCCAAGCCAACAGGGTGCCCGCCTCCCCTTCTCCAGCCAGGCTACTCGCTTCTTGCCATGCCACCGTTTCAGCCTCCGCCCATTTCTGCAAGTCCTTCCACCATACATCCACCTTAGGCTTGTGGCATTTCTTCCACCCCATGGCAATCCTACGTTTTGCAAGCACATACGCCAGATTTCTCAGTTTCTCAATATGCTTGACTTTCCGTGCCCTGGGGAACCCGCCCAGTAAGCAGGCCCAGGCCGTGTCTAACAAGAGTAACCCCCTTGTCAGCCAGTTTCTGCGCCACTTCTCCCCAAAAACACCCAATGATTGGGCACGACCAAAACATTTGTCATGTCTACGTTTTCTAAGTTACATTTGGGACACGCTTGTCTTCCAGTGTTTCGGAACTTGAATATCCTCAAGGGGGTCATGTATGCCCTATGCGGTACATACAGCTGTATTTGTTTTAATCTGGCATTTCTAGACACTTTTTTGTGATAGCCCAGGGCACGCTCCCACACCCCATCCTCCATTGGGGCCCCCACTTCCGCCTCCCAGTCCAGTCTCAGATGTGTCAATTCTTTCCCAACCTTAGCCATCACTATCTCATACAGTCTCGAGATCTCATGCCCTCCTTCGGATATATCATATATTGCTCCCAAAACTGCATCTGGTTCTTCTATCAAAACTGTCTCTGGCCAGGAGTTCCTAACCATCCGCACCAATCTAATGTACGTGACATATTGCCCTGTATGTAGCCCTGCCTCTTCGTTGAGTTCTACAAACTCCTTAATGGACCCCTCTAGCCAAACATCGCCTAGCGTTACCAGCCCCACCGATTCCCAGTAGGTCCTAATAATCACCCTCAACTGATTGTTAGGCAGAAACCTGTGCAGTTCCCTTAGGGACCACTGCAAAAGATTTAAGACTACAGGTGTTGGCAGTAAACCCACTTGGTAGCAGTCTGTACCACCCAGATTTACCTGGTAGCTGTGGCTGAGCAGTCAGACTTCCCTCAAGAAGAGTTAGGCAGTATGCAAAGTATACACAATAGGTACCCAGATACAATAATACAAGCAAACACTGACCAGAGCTTTGGTATCAAAGTATATAATTATTTATTTAAAAACACAGTTTGAAACACTCCAGCACTCTTATTGTAAAATATTCTAAACACAGTTACTATTGTAATATATACACCCCTTTTTCCTTATCAGATAAGTCACTGTAAAACACCACTTATTTTCATACAGAGGTGAGCGCTTAACTAGATTGCACTCCAATAAGTTTGTGAGAAAGGGAGGGAAAAAGACAGAATATGGAAAGGTACACCACTCTAAGATTCAGGAACACTATTAGCAAGGCAGAAGAGCAAAAGTCACTGGTGAGCCAAAGTCCAAAGGCTGGGCCCACTCTTAGAGAGAGCAGAGCATAAATGCGCCCAAGATCACAAAGTTACACTAGGCTTAGAAAGTCTTGCAGAGGGTTCAAAAAGAGTTTAGAGAGGCTTAGGAAAGTTTTAGCCAGGGTGTCCCAGGCTAACCCAGGTTCGAAAGCCGGGGGCTAAATCTACCCCGTACAGTCGGTAGCAAGGGAAGCCAGGCGTGACACGGTGCCTTAAGTGGGAAGGATCCTCCAGCGGTGGCAGTTGTTCCTGGTAGTGGGTGCAAGTTGCGTCGTCGTCCAGGGGAAGAGAAGATCTCGACTTGGAGGAAAGATGAAGGTCGTTGCACTACCAGGGCAGAAACCAGCCGCAGAGTGTTCCGGTTAAAGGTGGTACCTTTTTGTTTCGCGGTCGTGGTAAAACGTGGTATCCCGGTTGCCGGGGTGCTTGGCACGGGCAAGGCGGCCATGAGGTACGTCGGGAAGGCGAAAAGACTGTGAAACTGGTTATCCCCACCAGTCAAAGGAAGAAGACTCTCCGGCGGGGGATCTCCTCTGTCGTTGGGAAAAGTGGTGAGGCTGTCCAGCAGGGCTCCACCAGTGGTGGTGTCGTGGCAGGTCGGCTCAGCTTCTCCCTCGTCGGATTCTTAGGTCCTGTGGCGACTTCTGAAGTTCCAGTCCCCAAAGCCCTGCTTTTATGCAGCAAACCCCCATTCACTCAGCCTAGCTGTCACTCAAACATGCTAAGTGGTGAGCCGGCCGGCTCACCACTTGGGCCAATCAGGATGGAGTGCGACTTGAGTTGCCTAGGCAACTCAGTCCAGGGTGCCTAAATTTCCCTCCACCGCTCCTAAGTACCCCCAGACAGAGTGGCACCACTTTGGAGGGCTTCTGTGGAGAAGCCCGCCAAAAAGTGGAACAAAGGGCTCGACTTGGGTTGGAGTCACAGAAGAGAACACAAACGCCATTTTAGAATCAAGTTTTGGCAAAAAATACCAACCGGAGAATTAATATTAATTAAATAAACCGGCGGTATGTTCGAGGCTACCGTAAATAATTAAAGATAGTAGCCTAAAACAATGGGAAATCCCATAGGAAAATATTTGCGGTTGAATATAAAAAGTAGTATCCACTGCCACCAGCCAAAACTCGATCAGGGGGGACGGAGACGTGCCCCCTCGACTAACAGACCCCGGGGCAATCGAATTGCCCCAGCCAGTACGTCCACAATATGATGGTTTGTACTGGTTCTGTTCAGAATTTAAGACTAGTAAAATCAATGGTGACTTTACATGCCCTGGGAGACAGTAGTCAGTCCCAGGGTATGGAGTCTATACTGGGGGGTCACTATGACACCCCTGTGTCACTGCACTGAGGGTGCTGTGTAACACACATCACAAAAACACATGAAGCCCTATGGAGTAAAAGACCCCATAGCCCATTAAACACATCTAGATTCAAAGAAACACACTCACATCATGCCCAAGAGTGAGGGTAAAAGAGTCACTCTTGGCAGGAGAAAAAAATAAACCCCAAAAATCCAGCAAAGCTGCTGGGGGACTCACTAGGTTAGGAAATTCAGCCTAAACAGAGAATTCTCCCTAACAATTATCCCCTCCTGTCAAAGCAACCAGCGGTATCTGCGGGAGGCACGGGCATGGGACTTCCATCAAGCGACAAGCCCTACGCCAAATTTTCCACCCAAACCTCAACATCGCAGGACGCCCCCTCATTTCGGTTTCAGGCAGCCAGATCATTTCTTTCAAGTAAAACTGGGCGCAGTCCTGTCCAAGCACCCTGTGCTCAGGGGTCACTACATCGGAGAGCCACTTAGCCACATACTGTAGCTGTCCCGCCAAATAGTAAACCTCAAAAAGAGGCAGTCTGATACCTCCGTTTTCATAAAAGTTCTGCAATTTCCAAAACGCCACTCTATTTCGGTTACCATGCCACAGGAACTCCCTGCACATGCTGTTCAATTTACTGAAAAACCTCTTGGGTATCATGTATGGGATATTACTAAAGTAATGCAGGAGCCTGGGCAGGACTACCATCTTGAGCATTGCCCCTCGCCCCATCATTGCCAGGGGCAGCTTTGCCCAGAACTGCATGCGGTTCCTAATTTCCTCGACGGCTACTTCTGTATTATGTCTGTTCTTCTTCCACCGTGTGGTATACATCTACACCCATGTAACGAAAAGAGCTAGTTGCCCATGGTACTTGTAGCACCGGTAGTCTATCCACAGGGGTCCCCTTATAGTTACCCAGCGGGAATATGACAGACTTTTGGGGGTTCACCGATATGCCCGACAACTCTGCATACCTTTCCATCACTTCAAGTATGTATAGGAGATTTTCTTCTTGGTATTGCAAGTACAATAATCATCTGCGTACAAGGATATAAAGTGTCGTTCCCCTCCTACCTCAATGCCTATCGCATCATACTGTGCCCTAAGGCATATTGCCATAGGCTCCAGGGCTAAAATGTAAAGTATCGGGGACCAGGGGCACCCTTGTCTGGTGCCTCTACCAAGTTGCCATCTCTCGGATATCACTGCTCCAGTTCGGACCCTGGCAAGCGGCTCACTGTACAACATTTTAGCCCACCTGATATAGCCCGGCCCCATTCCATACCCTTCCAAGGCAGCCAATAGCCATGACCACTTGACCGAATCAAAAGCTTTAACTGTATCTAGAGACACTATCGCCATCTCACCTTCATTCCTGCTACCCCATTCGACCACCCAGTGAAGACGCCTATGGTTGTGTGTTATATTCCTATTCGGGACATAACCCGTTTGATCAGGATGTATCAGTCTACCAATCACTTTCTGCAATCGATTTGCCCGGACAGCCGTTAGAATCTGGCTGTCCTGATTTAGCATCGACAAAGGTCTGTAGGAACCACATCTATGCTCTGGTTTGTTGGGCTTGGGCAGTGGTATTATGATCGCCTTTCTCATTTAGCATGTCCAGCATTGGGGGGAGGATTTCCTCTCTGTATACTTTATAGAATTCGCTGGGGAACCCATCTTCTCCCGGGGTCTTACAGGTAGGCAACTGCTTAACAACCGCCTCTAACTCCTCTAACGTGATTGGCTCATCTAGCTCCTCCCTCTCCTCTTCACCGATCTTGGGCAGCCCTATGTCTTCTAACGTTTCAATTATCTTGCGTTGGTCACCCATCTCATCATCCCCGTACAGCGCTCTGTAATAATCCGCAAATTCTTTGTTAACCCCCTCTTGCGTGGCCACTTCATGCCGTCCTCCCTAATAATGGTCCTAATCGGAGGCCTAGCGGTCTCGCTTTTGTATAGCCAGGCCAAAAGGCGGCCTGTCTTATCTCCCCCCGCGTGCTGCTTCTCAACATATTTCCTATAATTAAGATTGCGGAGTCTTTCCCAATGCCCTGCACATTGTTGCTGTAGTTGGAGTACCAGCTCCATGTCTACGTCACCGTTCTTCAATGCTGTTTCTAGCTCAGTTTCTGTCCTCTGTAGGTCAGCCAGGACCCCACCCTGTAACCCTCTTGACTTAGCAATGGCCACCCCCCGCATCACCACCTTAAAAGCTTCCCATAATGTGCCTGCAGAGTCAACACTCCCAGTATTCTCCTCAAAGAAGTTGGTAATCTCTTCCCTTATATCTTCCCTAAAGACTGGATCTTTAAGCACCTCTGCTCTGAGGCGCCATGTAGGGATCCTCGCCCTCGGGGGGGCGGGGGGGCAATATTGCCATCCGAGGATCAGGGGCGAGTGATCTGAGAGGACCCTAGCCTTATATTCGACTTGAGTAATCTCAGACATCACATCTGCTGTAGCAAAGACATAATCAAGCCTAGTGTGCAGTTGATGCGGGGCTGAATAGTGTGAGTATTGCCTCTCAGTGGGATGTTTCATCCTCCACGCATCTGTAAAGCCAAAATCAATTAGCAGCGTCTGCAACGCTCTCGCCGCCGGGCTAGGTTTACCCACCCCGCCATCAGATCTGTCCACCACAGGATTCAACACACAGTCCCCACCCCAGATCACCGCTGTCCCTATACACATACTAAGGTTGGTACACAGGGCTCTGAAATATGCTGCTGTGTTTTGGTTGGGGGCATACGTGTTTACTATGCATACCTCCCTGCTCTCCACCAGCCCTCGCAATATAGCCATCTTTCCATCAGTTTCAACTACCTCTTGTATCGATTGGAACGGGACATGCGGTGCCACCCAGATTAACACACCCCGGGCGTGCGCAGAATATGGCGAGCCCACCACAGTCCCTCTCCACTTTCTCTTAACCAGGTCCAACTTCTCTCACGTCAAGTACATCTCCTGTAATAGTGCAATATCTATTTTCTGCCTTTTCAGATACATCATGATTTTATTTCTTTTCAGATAACTGTTAAGGCCCCTGACGTTCCACGTTATTATCCTGAGGTCTCCCATAAGTCGTTGGTAAGCACCCCCTCGATCATCCGCCGATCCCGCCCCCTCATGCGCCGCAAGTGCAACATTCTGATTCCTCCAAATAGGTTTGAAACAAAACTTAAACTTCCCATAACCACACACACTCAACTTCCCATCCCCCCACCTTCTTCCCCCCCATCCCTTCCCCAACCACCCCTCCCCCCAACTGTTGCCCAGCTCCATTCCTGGATCTCAGGCACCCCCACATCTAGCCCTGCCTAGCACAAGCTTCTACTCTGGGCTCAGTAGGGTAAAGCCGCCCTAATGGCCGCTGAAACTAATCTATCTGGGTAGGTCGTCCACGTTCTGTTGTTCCTTTTAAGAAATATTACGCATACAGATGCTAGACAGTTACCAATTGCAGTTACACACACTATATTCTAGTCCATGTCGAGCACCAGGCTCGGATTGTGCTGAAGGTTCAGCCAGTTACAATTTCTCTGTACAATCAGGATCCTCCTCCCACTCACCCTCACAATGTCCGTATTACAAAATCTTCATTCGGTATGCTCCTGCCGGTCACGATCCGCTTCTTGTTCCGGGCAACCCTGCAGGTCCAGCCATGCGACTACATCCTCCGGGGTGTCAAAAAATAGCGCTTTGTTCTTATGTAGCACCTTAAATCGTGCCGGATACAGCAGCATATATTTGAATCCCGCTGCCCTCAGCCTTCTTTTGACGGCGACGTAACTATACCTCTGCCTTTGCACCAGTATCGTATAGTCCGGGTATGCTGTGATGTTGGTGGATTCTCTCTATTGTACCGCCCTTACGAAAATATTCGATCTTTTCTCTATCCCTGTAATTCAGGATCCTCGCTGTGATCAGCCTTGGCGGGGCCCCCGGCTGGGGTTTCCTCATTAGGGCACGATGCGCCCACTCCACCGTGAATCCTTGCAAAAGATTCCCTGCTCCGATCCCTTGTATGATCATGTTTTCAACATAGTTTGTGGGGTCTTGGCCTTCTTCCCCCTCAGGCAGACCAACCACACGGATGTTGTTCCTCCTCGCCCTTCCTTCCGCCTCTTCCACACGATTTTCCAGGTTGGCAACCTGTTTTAAGACATGAACCTCCTTCGCATTGTTCATGCTAACGTCGGTATTAATCTTCACCCCACTTTCCAGACCACTGGTTCTTTCTGCCAGTGCCCTGACATCTTGACGTAACAGGGTGAGTTCCGTGCCCACAGGATCAATCTTATTCTCCAGGGCTGTGCGTAGGTCCACTCAGTCCCTTTATAGCCTCCAGGATCTGCTCCTTATCCCCTTCGGGGGCATCTTCCGCGGGAGTCACGACCATGCTCTGCACCGATGTCGAGGGGGTCCGCTGCGTTTTCGTAAAAACCTCCATCGTGGGTTGCTTGGACTTGACTCTCAACCCTTTCGCCGACATGGCGCTGCCCTCCACTCCTGTACGGCTCCGTCTTGGTGCAGCTGCTGCACTGTCCTTAGTCCGACAATAGTCTGGCTCCCAGGTCTCCTAACTCACATTCAAGATGGCACTCCAAATTGTGTTACGGGTGGGCTATGGCCTCGCACTCCTCATTCAACTTCCGTATGCCTTGTCGCCCAAGTATCCAATGCTATCTCCTCCTGCAGTCAGATCGCCAAGGCTCCATTAGCGTACGCCAGGCCGGGCACTCTCACGGTACTATCTCGAACACTTTTCCATATTTCCTGTTGTACTCGTCCTCCAGGCAATCGTCCGCAGCCTTGTCCCGCAGTTCCGGGGAATCAGTTTCGTTTCTCCTCAGAGGCCTCTCCTTTGTTAGCCGCCATCTTGGCACCAAAGTGGCCACACAGCCGTACCAACAAAAACATATATATCTCACGATTCCTTGGAACCATGAACTTCTCCCACGAACTCCACTTAGCGTGCAGCTTCCGACGCCTGATCCCCAAAGTTCTAGGCGCTCGTTACAGTTTCAGCGGGTAACTTTAGCAAAAGTAAAGTCGGATCATCAGGAGCTCCTCACGAAGCATGTCCTATTCCATGGCCAGATAGCCACGCCCCCTGCTAATTGAACCTTACCATCCAGATTCATATGGTGAGGAGACAGACACAGATGCTGGAAGACCAGACAGGGGTTGCTTATTATGGGGATGATTAGGACCAGGAAGAGGAAGATGAGGCGGAAGCCTACAATCTTGACTCCCCTATTCCTAAGGATCCCTGGTGCATGACTCAATGATTGATAATCAGCCACTCCTCAATGAGGTAGTGGCTAAAGCAGCAGCTCATTTTCAAATAGACACAAAGGGTGTCCAAGAAGATGGGGATTTCGCGGAAGAAATCCTGGGGGACAAAAGGGCCATTACCCAAGCCATCCTAATATTAAAATCAATCCAGCGTAGAATTGATCCCTCGCTGGTAACCCCAAATCTTACTCGTGCAGTGAATCCACGAGTGGAAAAATTATTCTGGGCCGCACCCTCCGATCCCATGTACATAAGGGGTCAATTAAAACCAGACTCCTTGGTAGTAACCATCTGAAAGAGGGCAGGCACACCACTAGCTTCTTCAGAAGCACCTCCCAATAAGGAGAGCAAAAGGATATATGCTCTGGGTAGGAAAGTTGCCTCCACTTCAGCCTATCAGGCACGTATTGCTAACAGTACCACTCATTTAGCAAGCTATAACTACCCCCAATGGGCACAAGTAGCTGCTCTAGTAGCCTCTGCACCTGAACCACTAAAAGGCCAGTTGACCCACATTGCAGCAGACGGAAGGTCTGTTTGGA
Source organism: Ambystoma mexicanum (assembly GCF_040938575.1). NCBI lineage: Eukaryota > Metazoa > Chordata > Amphibia > Caudata > Ambystomatidae > Ambystoma > Ambystoma mexicanum. The sequence goes on from NC_090926.1 coordinate 739,666,008, forward strand.
TGCATCCTTAAGACAAATTTTGATGATGCAGATAATGCAGGAAGATTAATAGCCGAAGGCACAGTAATGAAGTGCCACGCTTGGCTAAGGCAGTCGGGGTTTAAACCAGTGACTCAAGCCACGCTTATTGAAATGCCAGTAGAGCCGAACGTTCTCTTCGGCAAGGCAGTGGAAGAGGCACTAAAGACAGCTAAAGATGAGTATGAGACCGTAAAATCTCTCGGCCAACTCACAAATAAACCCCCAGATCAAAGGGGAAATAATCGTTTTTGTCGCTTTCGTGGCCAAAGCTCCCAGAGGGGTTCCAACTACTAGCGAAAACAAGGAACCTCATGGGGTAACAAGCCGTTCCAAACATCACAGGGATTCACTAGAGGCCAGTGCAGTGGCTGTACTAGGGGTAGAGGCAGTCCCGCCAGAGGAGGCACGCCACCTAGTAAACAGTGACGTTCCGCTTCGGGGTCCCCTCCCATGCATCCCAGTAGGGGGGGGCACATTTCCATCTTCACCCACACATGGGAGGGGATCACTTCGGACAGATAGGTGCTGTCCAGAGTGTCCGCAGGATACTGTATAGAACTATTAGCGCACCCCCACGATCATCCTCCAAGACAGAAGGTACACTCGTTGGAGCACCAGAAAATCCGTCTCGAGGAAATCGTCACTCTACTTGCAAAGAACGCCATAGAACTCGTCCTGGGAAACCAGATAAACAGGGGTATTTATTCAACCTACTTCCTTGTGCCAAAGAAAGATTTAACAATACGCCCAGTATTAGATTTGCGCCCTGCAAACAAGTATGTCAAGCCACAAAAATTCTGCATGACTACACTCCAAGAGGTAATCCCCCCCCCTACTAAAAATGGGGATTACATGGCAACATTGGATATGAAAGATGCATATTTTCATATTTCAATGATCCCAGCGCACAGAAGATTCTTGCGTTTCAAAATAGACAACCAGCACTACCAGTTCAGGGTGCTGCCCTTTGGTATAGCCTCGGCTCCAAGGGTATTCACCAAGGTACTGGCGGTGGTGGCGGCGCACCTACGCAGGGAAGCAATCCCAGCGTACCCTTACCTGAACGACTGGCTCATCACAAGATTCTCAATCAACAAGAAGAAATCAAGCCTGGTGCCAAGGACCTCAAAACAGTTCCTAGGGGTTGGCCTTTCCATCAGAGGAAAGAATTCGAAATCTGTTGTTGCAAATTCCTCATCAGTCCGGTCGCCAGATAAGAGTGCGCAAAGCAATGTGTTTGTTAGGCATGATGGCATCTTGCATTTCCCTGGTTCCCCATGCGCGCCTGCGCATGTGACCCATGCAGGAATGGTTTGCGAAACAGTGGTCTCAAGCAAGTTGTCAGTGGGACGATCTAGTGGTCGTTTCGCCAACGCTAGTACAGAGTCTTCGCTGGTGGACAAGAGAGAATCTTATGAAGGGGAAACCCTTCTACGATCCAGAGATACAGGCTGTCGTCACAACAGACGCCTCCCTGGCAGGGTGGAGCGCACTACCTTCACCACACAGCTCAGGGTCTCTGGTCTCACACACTGGCACAGAAACACATCAATCTGCTATAACTTCTGGCAGTCTTCAGACCACATCGGGCATTCGAACCAAACCCTCCTATCCAACCGATCAGTGCAGATCCTAACAGACAGCACGACAGCGATGTTTTACTTAAACAAACAAGGGGGCACTCATTCGCCAAATCTGTCCAAGCTTTCCCAGAAAATGTAGAGATGGGCACTCAAACTGAAGATTTACTTGTCATCCCAACATGTTCCAGGGGATCGCAACTCGCTTGCAGATGCTCTGAGCAGGGATCCCCTTCCAGAAGAACACGAGTGGACACTACACAAAGAAGTCGTAGGAGATCTCTTCTCTCAGTGGGGTTTCCCCACTGTAGACTTATTCGTCACAAGAGAAAAAAGGGAATGCCCAGACTTTGCAACCAGGTTCCCCCAGCCAGGCTCCAAGGGGAACGCCCTATGGATGAATTGGTCAGTGATGTTTGCCTATGCTTTTCCACCAACCCCTCTGATGAGGAAGGTGGTCAACAAGATCCACAGGGCACCGATGACGCTCATCGTAGTGGCCCCTATGTGGGCGAGACAACCATGGTATCCACACCTACGCAAATTGGTGGTGTGCGACCCATAAAACTCCCATGCTGGTACAACCTACTCTCCCAGTACGAGGGACTAACAGTGCATCCTGAGCCCAACTCAATGAACTTGGCAGCATGGCTCCTGAAGTCAGAGTTCGGACATCTCAATTTACTCCAGAGATGTATGGATATCTTTAAAGAGTCAAGAAAACCTAACACAAGGCACTATTACTATGACAAATGGAAACAATTCGTTATTTGGTGCCAGAATAAGCAAATCAACCCAGTTGATTGTACTCCTTCTAATGTCACCTATATGCTCCACCTACTAGATGCAGGGTTAGTGTTTAACTCACTTTAAGTACACCTGGCAGCTTTATCAGCCTACTCCACTTCCTATAACAAGGTGTCATGGTGGAAAGTGACAGTTGTCAAAGCATTTATGGAAGGGGTAAAGAGACTCCACCCTCCAATTTCTAACCCACCACCATGTTGGGACCTTAATGTGGTACTTGCTAAGCTCATGCCCCCCCCCCGAGCCCATGCACAAATCTAGTCTCAAACTCTTGACTTATAAAACTGCCTTCTTAGTAGCCATCACATCCATAAGAAGGGTCAGTGAAATAAAAGCTCTGTCAGTGCAGGATCCTTTCTTTACTGTTCATAAGGATAAACTGGTTTTACGCACTCACCCTAGGTTCTCACCAAAGTTCATTTCCAAATTCTATGTTAACCAGTCTATTGAGCTACTGGCCTTCTTCCAGGAACCCAAAAGCTCTGCTGAGGTGAAACTCCACACACTAGATTTGAGGAGGGATGTCCTCTACTATGTAGACAAGAACAAGCAGTTTAGAAAGACAGATCAACTGTTTGTCTCCATAGCTCCTGGCAGAGAGGGAGATTGCATCTCTAAGAATGATTAACTCTAGGTGGATAGTCGGATGTATCCAACTGTGCTATTCCCTTTCAGATAAAACATTGCCTTTTATGCCGAGGGCCCACTCTACAAGAGGTACTGAAGCCACATTCATTGCAAATGTACCCCTTAATACCATTTGCAAAGCAGCTACATGGAGCTCTATTCACACCTTTACTCAGCACTACTGCATTGACACTCCTTCCAAGACAGATACTCAAGTGGGACAAGCGTTCTAAGACATTTGTTTGCTCATGACCATCCTCACATCCCACCTCCTTCTAACACTGCTTGCTAATCTATGCACAGCACGTGATCTAAGCAGATTCCACAAGCCTCAGAAGGGATACATAACTCGCCGTAATCGTATTTCCGATGCTTGCATCTGCTTAGATTCACATGCGCCCGCCCTTCCTCCCCTCTGAGAGAAGGCGGATGGATGCTTGTAGTCTTATCTATCTTATCTGCTTGGATACTCTGTACTCCCACTACTCCTCATGCTACCTCATGTCAGGAAAAATACAATCTGAGGGTCCTACACGCGTGAGGGATCATGGGTACAGTGGACGTCACACTAGGGATAGTATTTTTGAGTTTTGAAAAACAAACTAATACTCCGCAGCTTCCACTAGATGTCGGCCTATGCACAGCATGTGAATCTAAGCGGATACAAGCATCAGAAATAGAATTACGATGAGTAATGTGTATATATATATATATATATATATATATATATATATATATATATATATATTGAGAAACCAATTTGGCTAAAAGATGGCGCTCTCCCTCATTCGGTGGCTGGTGCTAGAAAAACGAATTTAGCCAAATCCGTATATGTAAGGAAAACACACAGGCCCCTGAACGGTTGTAGCACTTCAAAAAACCGCTCTGGTAGGCATATGTAAAAAATAATATTCCAGCACACAAGACTTTAGCTATTCTAAAATAACAATTTATTTAGGCATAAAACAGCACAAATACAAAAACAGGGAGTAAATAGTACATCCCTGTGACAGACACAAGGTGCTGCAAAGCACTCACCCCATGGGTGGATGTAAAGTCACGCGTTCCGCCTGAATGCTCAGGCTTCCTCAGACCTTCTAAAATCCAAATGCGGCTAACACATCTTAAAATAAAAAACCACTAGGCCATTCCAGAGCAACTCCGTGCGTCAAGCATCACGTGCCATTTGAGTCATATGACTACTAATCGAATAGAAGGGGTAGTCTCTTTGACACAATGACCTCCATATTGGAATGGTCAAGCGTCTATAAGGTCAATGTATAAAGGCATAATTACCGAAGCATATCTAAATAGACATACTAGGACCAATGATAGGCTACTGCAGTGCAAGTCGCATGGAGGAGGTGCCCGGAACCGCTACTGGTCAAAACATTGTCAATGTAATCAGATGTGTAAAATCTACGCACAAGTGTGCTCATGTATCATTCAGATGACTAACGGTGGCTCAAAAATGGCCACTCCCAGACATCCGCCCCCCCAATAGGGTGAGTGTTCCTCAGCCTAGAGACTGCGAACCAAGCATCAAAAATATCCTAAATATTAGAGTAAATACCCTATTGCGTTATGTATATATATAAAATTGTAGTTATCATCGTGTACCAGGCGTAGATTTTACACATCTGATTACATTGACAATGTTTTGACCAGTAGCGGTTCCGGGCACCTCCTCCATGCGACTTGCACTGCAGTAGCCTATCATTGGTCCTAGTATGTCTATTTAGATATGCTTCGGTAATTATGCCTTTATACATTGACCTTATAGACGCTTGACCATTCCAATATGGAGGTCATTGTGTCAAAGAGACTACCCCTTCTATTCGATTAGTAGTCATATGACTCAAATGGCACGTGATGCTTGACGCACGGAGTTGCTCTGGAATGGCCTAGTGGTTTTTTATTTTAAGATGTGTTAGCCGCATTTGGATTTTAGAAGGTCTGAGGAAGCCTGAGCATTCAGGCGGAACGCGTGACTTTACATCCACCCATGGGGTGAGTGCTTTGCAGCACCTTGTGTCTGTCACAGGGATGTACTATTTACTCCCTGTTTTTGTATTTGTGCTGTTTTATGCCTAAATAAATTGTTATTTTAGAATAGCTAAAGTCTTGTGTGCTGGAATATTATTTTTTACATATGCCTACCAGAGCGGTTTTTTGAAGTGCTACAACCGTTCAGGGGCCTGTGTGTTTTCCTTATATATATATATATATGCACTTTTTCGGCGGCTTATAACTCCGCTCCCCCTGGACGAATCATCACCAACCTTTGCAAAAAAGTATGGTTGGCTCTGAATTTTTTTTTGCCAAGTTTGGGGAGGTTTCGTCGGGGAGGAGGAGGCGGCAAAGTTATAGGGGGGGTGGGGGTTCCATAGACTGAATGGGGAAAAACTTTGCGCACGGCTACAGCCCGAATGGCTGGATGGATTTTCACCAAATTTGCAGCAGGAGCAGCGTTTTGGGTCAGAAAGCGTGCCTTTGTGTCTTTGGTGGGAATCCGACAAGTACTTTTGTTGGAAATTACTGAAATGTACGTCTCTAAAAATGTGCAATAGCTGGGTCTGCTCTGCGGACCCATTCCCCTGTTCACTCTGCGGACCCATTTCCCTGTTCGCTCTGCGGACCGAAGTGGCATTGGCCTGCGGTACGGCGTGCTGTCTGAGAACTTTGGACGCCGCCGGTGGCTGGCTGGAGGGAAGCATGCTGTGCGTCAACGATGTTTGCGAAATGCCGCCATGGTGTCTCGGAAGACAGTGTGCTGGCGGAAGGGTCTGCAAAATGTACCGTTCGCCGCAGCAAGGAAGAGAGAAAAGGTGGGGGGGTGACAAGTGGTTAATGAAACCTATGTAAGTAGGTGGAAGAGGACGGAGGAGTGGCTGCAGTATTGGTGCGTGTAGCACGATTTCCCAGGTACCTACACAGCCGACACTTTTGTGTGGTGATTTCAGGCAGCTGTCGTAATGGTATGCTAGCCTCTGCCGAAACGGTTTGCAGCAACCTCTTTCCGTAGTGAGTGGTGGCAGGTGATTTTAAGAAGGGGAGTGATTTCCACATGGCATAGGGTGGGCGGCAGCGCAGGTGCCTGTACTATGCGGGTGGATTGCGGTAGTTGGTGACATGGTGGCATGCATGGCTGCATGTAGTTGCAGTGGGTCTGTTGAAAGATTAGACTGTTGGGTGCATGGCCATAGGCCGGAGCCCCTGCTTTGAAGAGCCTAGGGCTTCAGCTCACCTACCGCTACTATGCATGTTACCCTGTATCCGGTAGAGAGGGGTGCTTGCAAAGTGTGATGTGTGCAGATTGGTTGGGAGTAGGGCTACTGTAGTGAACACTATGTGGGTAGGTTGGCAGTGATGCCAAACTTTGTAGTATGTGAATGAAAGAGCAGAGGGGTGCAGGAGACTGTGTTTTGGTTCTAAATTGGTGACCTGTCTGTGGTGACCTCTTTCCATGGTGAGTGGTGGCAGGTGATTTTCAGAAAGGGTGAATTGGTTATGGCAAAGGGTGGGTGGGAGCACGGGTGCCTGTGCTATGCGGATGGAAGCGGTGGATGGGGGCATGGTGGCATGCATGGGTGCATGCAGTTGGGGTGGGTTTGGTGAAGGATAACACTATTGGGTGCATGGCCGCAGGTTGTAGGCCGGAGGCCATGCTTTCAAGAGCCTAGGGCTTCTGCTCTCACACCACAGCAATGCATGTGAGCCTGTATCCGGTAGAGGGGGTTGCTTGCATAGTGTGGTGTGTGCAGATTGGTTGGAGTAGGAACAATGTTGTGGTCAGTGGAAGTGGGTACGTGCGTACTATGTGACTGAAAGTGCACAGGGGTGCAGGAGACAGTGTTGTATTTCTCTATTGTGGTAAGTGTAGCAACCTTTTCCTGTTCATCTGTATGGCGATGTGCAGGTTGGGTAGGAGTGCTGGTGCAGTGCTGTGTATGTGGATTGTCGTAGTTGGTGACATGGTGAAATGGATGGTGCCATTATGTAGCAGTGAGTGCTGAAGGCCTAGACTGTTGGGTGCATGGCCGAGGGCCATCCACTCAAGAGGCTAGGACTTTGGGGGACACACACGGCATTAATGCATTTTGGATTTTACAGCAGTTAGAGGGTGGTGCCCTGACGCAATAGAGCAGAAGTGAGGTGCCATGCGTGCATGTTTGCTTTTGCAGGTGAGTTTTTCATGTGTACTTGGTGATGGGGTGTGAAAAGGCATGCAGTGTGGTTGCTGGGTTTGCATACTGTGAGTATAGAAGAGTATATGCTATAAGTGCACATTAAATGTGTTTGGATACTATACTGCATGCTGATTAGTTGAAGTAGGGCCAATGTTGTGAAATTGTTGTGGGTAGGTTGGTAGTGACACAATACTTTGTGAAAGGCCATGGGTAGGGGTGATGGAGGCTATGGTATGTTTGTGGATGCTGCTAATTGTGACCCATTTTCGTGAATGGGTGCTTTCTGGTGAGAGGGAGTTGGATTGAAGTGCCGCTATGTATGTTACGTTTGTGCACAATGTTAGCTGCCCACATGGTCATGATGGATTGATAGTGTTATGAGTGTGGTCAAGGGTGGACTGTTGTATGCATGGCGAATGGTGTGCTGGGTGCGCTGCAGGATCATTGTGAATGCTGAAATAGGGCATCCTGTAGCAAATGTTTCTGGTGGAGAGGCTTTGGAAGCAAAGGGAACGTGTTCTTAGAGTACTTAACGGGAAATATGGCGGTGTACAGAAATGATAGTGTGAAATGCCGAGGTTCAGTAAGTGATTGGTGCAGGCATGTTTGCAAATTTCACAGTAGCCATTAAGGGAGTGTTGCCAAATTTGAGTGCAAAGGGAAGTAGTATTGTCTGCTTTACTGGGGTGTGGCCCTAGCTGTAGCTGGGAAGGCGCATGTGCCACATCCTGGCCTTCTGAGGATGGAGCCTTCGCAAATGGAACTGTGGGGATTCTCCAATGAGGATTTGAGGTTGTGGTTCACCGGAAGGGGTGGTGACATATTTACACAAACTTTGATGCAGTGAAGTTGGCAGAGATGGACAGGCGGCGAGTGCTTATAGTCAGTGATACCTTTGTGCACGATCTGCACAGGTATGCCGTGGAAAGAGGCTTTGATACTGACTTTCAAGGAGTGCAGGTTTTTTGGGGCACAGTTTGAGTTGGTTTCGGGCGCATGGATCTCCTTTGAAAATTGTGGCCTCTGTTGGTACTGTAGATGTGGTGGTCGTGCATTTTGGAGGACTATTTTTGGGGTGCATGTTGTGCTCACGTTTGCTTGCTTACTTAAAAAAAGTTGACGGCTGTGATGCAGATTTTTCCTACTGCAAAGGTGATTTTCTCATCACCGACACCAAAAGGACATTGGGAGCATGCCGGCGCTAATTTGTTCACAGCCAGAGGTTGGGAGACGTTGGATAAACGGAAGCATGTGCGACTTTTTGTGCAGTGCTGGGATGTTCTGCAGCGACTTTATGAAAGCATTAATGAACAGCAAGATTTCCAGTAGTTCCGAGGAAATGGCTTTTTTTTTACTTCTATTGGCAATGCTGTTGTGTTTGCCACTCTGCACGAAGCTTTGCAGAGATTCTTGTAGCAATGTCAGATAACCGTTCATCTTCTGTTGACAAAAATGTTAGGAGAAGCAAACGGTGACCAATAGAGAAAAACAAGAAAAAAAAGTTTAAATGCACGTACAAAAAAAAACACACGACAAAAACACAAAAAATGTGTTTTTAGAGACAATCCTAAAAACACAATCCCCACCCCTTACATTCCCCCCTCCCCTCAACACCCCCTGAATCCCCTCCCCCTCCAGTTTCAAGCACTGCAATGCAGCAGATTCAGCGGGTCTTTGCGGATTAGACCAAGCAGATGCGGCTGTTTTAAGAATGGCACCTACAGCATTGGCACTGTGGAGTCTAAGCCATTGGGCAATGTGGTTGCTAAATGTAGAAGGCTATGGTGAAAGTGTGCAAGGTAAGGGACATGCATCCTGTTTGTATGCATGCACTGCACCCATATGTGTGTGAAGGCACGCCGAGGAAAGGGAGGTGGCACGGAGGCCACACAGACTTTGATTCCTCTAGGCCAGCTGACATTGAGAGTGCGCAAGTGAATGGGAAGAGGGAGGGCAAAATGCAGTATATGGGAACAATAACAAATAGAAATAAATTCAACTACGCCCGGTGCTCTCAAGTGCAAGGCTAAGTGTACATATCAAGTGGTGGCTGGACTGTTGGGGTTTTAGAAAATAGTCCCCCAAGTGTGGGGGTTGGCAGAAAGCCGGTGCAGGGGTGGAACTCTAGGGAGGGAGGTGGCCTGGGGCACAGATTATAGGGTGAGTAGGAAGGCAGTGCAGAATACATTTTAGCCAGGAAGTGAGCAGGGGAGAAGAAGGGGGAAAAAGAAGCACATGGGAAGGTTTTCAGGTGCGTTCAGAGCCTACAATGCTTATCCTCAAGGTCCAGGGAGACGGAGCATGTTGCACAGGGAGGTCCCAGCAGAAGAAACGAATCTACCACCATCTGGTTGCATGTAGAAGCAACTGACCCGGGGGGTAGGGGGGAGTAGGAGGCGGATGAGGGAAGAGCTGGAGCAAGCAGCTATTTAGGAAGTGCGAGTGCAAGGTATTGAGGTCCCAGGGACTTGAAGGCCTTCTGCATAATGCACAGGGCTTTTATTTTATTGTTCGTAGCCAGTGGGAGCTATTGCAGCCATTTTGGTCGAGCAGAGATACCATCCCTGCCATTCAGGCGAAGGACAAGTTGCGCTCTCCTCTTATGGATGCCTTGCTGAGGGCGCAGAGTGGAAGCTGACAGATTTAAAAAAGAGCCTGTGGCAACAGTGCAACGTACAAAGCACCACACTCATGCATACATTGACCTTTTGGAAAGTGACTGCAGGTTGCTAAGGTACATTCAGTGGTGGCTTTAGTGACTTTTTTACGAGTTATGTACTAGGTGGGTTAGTGGGGTATAAATTGCGTACCATTGTGGGAAGGAAAGAACTTCCTCTTTCGCTAATATAGTGCATGATATGGGTAAATGAAAAGGTTGCAACCACATACCAACAAATTGCCACTTCATGGTAGGACATGGGAGGAACACCAGTATGCGTTTTAAACACGTAGTGGACGCTTAGAGGCAGATATTGTGCGCAGAGGCACTTATAACAGAGTTCTGACAATACCTTTGTTTTGTGGTGATGGGTGCTTATGTGGATGAATGTGCATGTAGAACTCCTGGAATGTTTCACTGAACTTTCCACGGGACGTGCCTCCCAAGAACGGCACACGTGCAAGCTGATTTTGTAACGTTACATATGAAGTCTTGTGGAGAACTGTAATTGAAAGATGGCGACGTCTTGGAGGGCATTGGTGGATGCGTGTGAGTACTTACCAATATCGAATAAGGGCGTGGTGGGAAGCGGATAGTGGAAAGGGAAGGACTGTTCATGATTTACTGGGGCGCGGCTGTCACAATACTTTGCGAGGCGCATGTGCTACATTGTGCGCTTTTGAACATGCTGGCCAATGGAAATGCGATTGTTGCTATTCTCTAATCAGGTTAGATTGTGCGTCACAGGAAAGGGCGGCCATATTTGGTTTAGTTACTGTGTAGTGAGGCTGGTAGAGATAGCGACACGCACAGTTTTCATAGTGGATGATTGCTTTGTGCTAGATGTGCTCCAGTATGCCGTGGACAGAGGCCTTACTGGCAATTTGAATTTGGACGAAGTGGACGCTTTGTGGTGAGGTGTCCCTGTCCATACTTTCGACCATTTGCTTGCAGAATTTCGACGAGTGGCCACTTTAGGTACTGTACACGTTGTGGTAGTGCACTATGGAGCATTGCTTTTGGGTTCCATAGCTTGTGCAAGTGTGCACCGTCAAACTCAAATAGACGACGAAAGAAGTGCAGAGCATTTTTGCCATTGCAAAGGTACTTTTCTCTTGTATACCACCAAGTCCAGTATATAACTATTCCAATGAATGTTGTTGGCAGCCAGAGGTGGAAGGCGTCTTATCAGAAGCATGTGTAACTTTTTGTGTGCTGCTGGAATGTACTGCTGTGAGTGCCAACATTGCTTATCGATATGTGCACCTTCTCAATGGAAATGGCATTTCATTGTTGCCCAGTGGCAATGACATTTGGTTTTCCAATCTACAGGCTGCACTGAAGACGCTATTGTAAGAATGTAAGGCGCTGTGCAACAAATAAAAACAATTATAATAGCCCAAATTGCCTGTACATTACTTGACCGTGAATGGAAAACAGTCCGGTGGGAGTTGTGTGGAGTGTATCATGTGGGATTGTACATGTATGGAGCACCTACACTGCATTGATTGCTTTTCGTTTGTGTGTGTGAGACTTTGGTGACGCGCCATCCCGACTATATTATTGTTGATTGTGCAGGGACAAATGCAGACCATGTAACACGATTTTCAGTGGCGTTCGTGCTGAGGGAGGTAGTAGGCTAGGTAATGCTCCTGTTTACGATCTCGTGCATAATTCTGTATCCCAATATGCAGACACCCATGTAGGCGCGTTATTTTTGTATTTGGTATTTGGTCTGGAAATGAAGACCGCATGGTACATTGTGAAGACCTGTATTTGTGTCTTTTTACGTGTGCCATTGTCATACTGTAGACATGGGAATCTATCGTTTCACAGCACGAGCAGTTCCCCCCCCCCACAAAAAGCGTTCCTGTTATTACTGCATTTCCGTATTCTGCACGCTCTGTGTCTATACACATTGCCGTGCTGTTTTGGAAGTATAGGAATTATGTATGTGCTTGCTGATGTGCACTTGCGCTCTTGAAAACACACTGCAACACGCACAGCCATCTATTTCAACAGCCACCCATTTCTACCTGTTTGCACTGCATTGTTTGCACAGTACCACGGTTCCTTCCATTTAGCACACAATTGTGTGGAGGGTATATGATGCGCGTTGCACTGCCCCCCCCTTCATTGCCACTTACATTGTGACACTCTGCAAGGAGCTTTGTATCAGCCACAAAAAATATTGCTAAAGGGACGTTATGGTGCAGCTGCGGTACTACAAACATAGCATTGTTTCTATATACACTATGCTAACGCAACGCTCTGCTTACAGTGCCCTCCTGAAAACCTATTGAATTCACTTACAAAAACTTTGTTAAAGGGACGTTATGGGTAAATTGCACTAGCAAAAACCTATGAAATTAAATGGAAAAAGGGTGTTACAGGGACGTTATGGTTACAGGTAAAACTGAAATTCGACAGTTATTGTAAACTAAGCAACCATAACTCATGCCACCAGTGTGTACTGCAAGGACAAACACCCACAACATCAAAGATGCAATCACAAATCTCGTTCAGAACATGATCAATCTATGTTCTTGTGAGCTCCATATCCTTCAAAGAGTGGAAGAGTTCAGCCCCTTCAAAGATTGGCTGTCTTGACAAAACACCCTCAGAAAACCTTTAGTCCGTCCCTAAGAGTGTTAGATCTTAGATCTCTGGGGTGTGCAACGGTTTCTTTGAAAGGAGACTTACAGGTCTCCCAGCTAACCCAAAAAGAAACGGCAGTCTTATCAGCTGTCAAGCACCCTACCTTCTCATGGGGAGAAAGAAACATTATGCACTTTTCCACCCATCTCTGCTCAGTCAGGATTTGCTATTTTGTGGTAGTTTGGCACATTATTTTGAGGGACTATTTGGTTCTCTTTGGTAAACAAGGGTTGCAAGTTGTATCCTTCCTAGCTCCCCCTGGCCTCTTTCTCTCTCGTGTCGGGCAGGGTCAGAGGTTCTTCTCTGAGAATTGAACAAACTACTGGAGATGAAAGCCCTTAAGATCGTTCCGCAACCCAGAAAGGTCTGGGTTGCTGCTCCATGATGTTCAATGTCCCCCAAGAAAAACTAGGCAGGCTTTTGGACAATGCAAGACCAGTCACCCCTTAACCTACTTCTACCCACAGAAAGATTCAAGATTACGCCTGCTCATATCCCTGCCTCCCTCTTGCAAGGACATTGGTTGTGTGCAGTGCACCTGAAGGGCTCTAAACTTAATTTTCTCATTTACCTCCCCGCCCCCCCAAGTGTCAGTTTCTGTGCCTGTTATTAAGAGATTCACATTTCTAGTACGGGTTATACCACCAGCCTGAATAAAACGCCCAGAATGTTCACTAAATTGATGGCAGCAGTTGGGGGCATCTACATCTGACCTCTACCAGTTCCTGGACGATTGTATGGTCATAGGTGTATCGGCAGACAAAATGAGCAGTTCTGCCTACTCTTCTGGATCTACTATACAAACTGGGACCTTGGGTAGAACTAGCTCTTATAGTTCTGCAAAGTGACTCCTACAAAGGTAGTCTTTTTTTTTTTTTTTCTTGCACAGGAGCAGGTAATGACATTCAACAGACAGATCTCTGCATGGGTCATTTCTGCATGCTCCACTTCATGACAGAATTATACCTAGTGCATCATTGGAATAGAGCCAACGATACATAGTCTGGTATCTTTCTGTTATCAGAGGACTTGCATCTGGTTATCCCAGTAAGAGAATCTGCTGTAAGGCAAGCCCATTCATGGAGCCCAATCACAACATGCTTGTGACTCTGCACTGACTGGAACAGGTGGAGACATTAGGCTACCTGTAGTCTACCCACGAACAAATCCATGTCCTGGAGCTCAGAGCAATTAACCTGGTGGGGATAGCTTTTTTCCATCTCTGAATCGGAGAACAGTACTTGTTCCCACTGATGACACAGCTTGCAGTCATACAAAAAGAGGGAGCAATCAAATCTCTAGCTATGTGCAGGCTGGAATTTCAGGTTTGTGAATGGACTCTGGATCATTCTATCTTGAGAGCCATACTCCTGCCAGGGAATTTGGCAGCAGAATTCTTAAGCAGGCTTTCCAATTAACAACCATAAGTGGAAGCCTCATCTGTCCATAGTTGCTATCTTCTAGAGATTGGGTTTTCCTCATCTACACTTGGTTGCATCCGAGAGCAACGTAAAATGCAAGTGGTTTGTGTCCAGAGTAGGGGTCTAACGGTATTAGTTTTATGACGGTATGATAACCTTCTTGCCCAATGACGGTATATGGTTATCGCGGTATAGCAGGTGGAGTTAACTAATCTTAACAAATATTTTCTAAAAGGTCATACATTGACAGATTTATCATCACAAACAAAACCATGCACCCAGGGCCAGAATTGGGCTTTTCAACATACTTTCCACTGAAATTACTTGCTTCCACCAAACACAAACACACGTGTGGAGAGGGGGAGGGGGCCCTGCTGCAACTGGCAAAGCAAACTAAATAGCTTTTCTTAAGTGGTCATTTAGACTTTTTGCTCCCCTACTGGCTACTGGTGAAGATGAACATGTTGCCATCTTGATAACCTGCATGCCACAGATCAATGGAGGCTGATGGTAATATACGCTTGTGCGCATACACACACACTCTCTTTACGTTACAGCCTTTAGTTTACTTGCGGGCCAAAAGGTTTTCAGAAATCAGACAGGTTACCCTTTGGTATGGCAGCAGGGAATACCGACGGATGAGTGAATTTCGCAGTGTGACTTATATGTAAATTCAATGATAGAACCAGGGAAATCCCCCATTGCCATATGTTTAGAGAACATTATCCATTATAAATATATAAACCCCAAAGCCGCCACCCCAAAGTAAACCCTTTTCCTTCTTGGCACTGTATCTATTCTTCCTATTGCTAACATATTGATTTTGTGTCAGGCACGTGTGGTTTATGGAATGGCATTAAAAACTGCTCCAACTGAAACTACTTGGCAGACGGCAGATCCAACAGTGCAAGACCAAGTCTGCGCAGCACTTGCTTACTGCAGCCTTTACAAATCAGATTGAAAAGCACACTTAACGGTATGAACGGTATAACGGTATAAACAATGTGACGGTTATTATTGTTCAATTAAGTGGTTCACAGTATCTTTAACGGTATACCGTTATACCGTTACATTTTTAGTCCAGAGAGAGCCAGGGGACTTGCCTTCCAGATCCCTTGGTGAGATGAGCCTTTACGGATCCCCAATTCTGCTCCTTGCAAGGATGATCGCCAAGTGTTGCCTGACTGCAGAGCCTCCACTTCAATTGCTGACAAGGATCTATTTCTCAGACCTGATGGGACTAGCTATGCAGGGTCCCATCTCTATTGCCATCTTTCCAGGGATGCTCTCCCAGCAGTCATGGAAACTTTCAACACCCATCCCCGCAATTGCTGAACTTAGTCAGTTGGTCCCAGAGGTGTTGATGCTGAGTGTTGGGTAAGATTTTCTTTTTGCACCTTTCCCTCTATGGATTCCTATGGGACCACCATTCTTTTTGCTTGTTTCAAACTCTGTCATGACTTTTTGGGGCCTTCTACTTTACTTCTCTTGCCTGTTTTGCTCATTCTTATGGGGAAACTGACTAGTCCCTAACACTGTTAGTACTGACACTCTTTCGGGATTATTGTATTTTTACAACTGCACACATCATACAGTGCAGTTAGGATTC
This sequence comes from Ambystoma mexicanum, assembly GCF_040938575.1. Lineage (NCBI taxonomy): Eukaryota > Metazoa > Chordata > Amphibia > Caudata > Ambystomatidae > Ambystoma > Ambystoma mexicanum. The sequence goes on from NC_090926.1 coordinate 739,681,580, forward strand.
GTTGTAATGGCTTTTCAGTTACTCTGGCAATTCGCCTAAGCAGAGCTGGTGGCAGCTGTGGCTTTTAACATTTTTGTTATATTTTTCTAGTGCATTTCTCCATTTTCTGCAAATAGCTACTAAAGGTGGCTAGCCCCTAAGATTGCAGTGCCACGAGATGTTCACTTGTTTCACCATATTGTTCTTTGGCCTGCTTCATGCCTTTTCAGGTTGGAAAATGCCTTCTATAAGAAACCCTTTTGAAGACCAAGGAGGCTTTGTGTGTGAGCCAGAGGAGGCGGCTGGGGACTGTCTGTCCCAGTTCACATCGTCTGGTGCCCGAAAGGCCTGTTGCTGAACGATGTGATGACCGGTGGTTGTCCATGATTGAACAACCCTGGGCTGTTTGAATGTTGCAGATCCTTGGCATTGGTAGGTATGTGCTTGTTCTGAGCTTGAATCTTGTATAAAAGACTGTCTCCTGCAATTGGGCATCAGATCATTTTTGGACCCAAGACTTCTACAAAGAGCAGCCCGCTGACGGCCCCTGAATAGGACCAGCATAGACTCCAACGAGTGGCCCAGTGAATCCCTGCTTCTCTGCGTGATCTCAGAATACACATTCTGCCTTGGTGGGAACAACCAGTCCTGACCCCTGCGCGAGGGTCAGTACCTTGTGAGCCATCTGAAGCATCGTTGGCCCAACCGGTGGAAGCTCTCTCCTGGGATACCTTGCAGGGTAGAGAAGGGTAGATCCAAGGGAAGCTGTGCTGGGTCTTCTGTGTTTGCTTATTTACGATCACCTTTCCCCCGCTTGACTGCAGTGACCTTAATTGGAACAATCTTTCTTTAACGCTGTGAGGTGTCCCGAAGGGGTCTGCAACATAGAAGTCTTTATCTTTCTTTATTTAAGGTGGTCTTGTGGATGCTAATTGGATCAAGTTGCTGAGCAACGCAACGGAGTATCGACCTGGAAATTGACCTCGGCTCCCTGGACCTTCCTCACATGAAACAAACACAGAAGATTGTGTCCCTGACGGATTCCAGAAGACCCGGACTGGTATCTGGAAGAATCTGAGTCAACGGTTAAGTTAGCAGACCTGTTTCTTATGGATAGTGTCCTTCGATGGTTTCCTGATCCTAGATTTATTTTTCTGCTTTGCAGAACTCATTTCCCCAGCAGGGTGTGCCATGCAGTCCGACATCAAAGAACATTAAGTTGTCTACTTCGGGACCACATGTGACAGCGGTACAAACTGCGCGCTCAGCGCCCCGTGACCTCAGTTCCTTTGTTCTGCGTGCCTAGCACACTACTCAGGGAAATGTTGAACACCTCAAAAATTCTGATGCATTTTTCAAATCTTAAAATTCCTTTGAATTTCTTTCTTTTCATCCATGCTGACTCGCAAGAAGTTACATGATTGTGCCACTAAAATGTCATTTACCGACCTCAACAGAGTTTCTGTGGTGCCTTGCTACCGACAATGTAATGGCAGATTGTAGCAGTCAAAACATGCCAAAAGCCCTCAAGCAGAGAGCCTCCAAATTAACTCTGGGTCGTTCAATGTCAAAGTCTCCATGTTCGAAGCCATCGAAACGAAAACCTGACTAAGGAAAAAGCGCAGCGGCTGAGTAATCACCAGAGTGGGAGAAGGCACGTAAAAGATTCCACTCAAGGATTGACTGCAGTCTCTGGTCCTCTTCTCATCCATTAAAAAATTCTGCCAAGAAGTGGGAAGAAATTGGTAGCAAGATGATACCGTTCTTCGAGCGGGTCTGTCCGCTCATGTCTGTCGGCATTGAAGGACCACTTGGCATCAATGGTCGAAGACCCCTGGACTGCAAGGTTTGCTCGCAAAATCAAAAAAGTACTTTTTCCTTCCTTCCAGGCTATCTTTGATGAAGATGAACCGGTTTACTCAAGTTTGAGCCGGTGGGTCTTTCTCAACTGCCTGAAGAAAATAGAATAGCTGACGTTGCTTCCGTTTTGCATGCTGCAAGTGGTCTGGATACCTCTCCTGGAGTGGATTCTCCTCGAGCCCACCCTAATGTGCCATATAGAAGGATGATGTCGGAGGTGGCCAATGCCTTGGACTGGGCCTCTCCATTAAATGATTGTCTAATGTGATCTCTCTGTCATTCTGGATAATGGCATACATGTTGAACTGGTCCTTCCTTTTCATAATGCTATACAAAAAATCCTCTTTCAGAGCTGTGTAAAACTCCCTGCTCCGGTTAAGCAGCCCATAAGGATTTATTCCAGGAAATAGTTAATCTTCGTCGGACCTGGAGTTCTTCGCTAGGCGCCCATCTCATTAGTCTGGTGCAAGACAAAAAAAAATGTGATCCTGCCCACTCTGATATATTCACAGAAACAATGGTATATTCAGAAGACATTTAAAAAGGTATAACAATTTAAAACATTTTGTTTTGTAGCATATCTAAACAAATGAACTGTGTAAACATCCAACTTTATTATCTAAGTGACAGTGCATAACAATTCATGTAAAGTGCAAATGCTTTTCCCCTATCAATGACTGGTACACATCAGTGACAAGACTAACAAACGGACCTAGTCAATACATATTCATAAAACAATCCTCTCTGAAACAAAATATACAAAAACATGAACTAGAACATTAGTCTGCATGCCAAACTGTTCTTTACTATATGCGTTTTTTTATAAAACCTTCCAAATCACCATTCTTTGCTGATGGGGCCATATATCAAAATGAAAACGTGACATTTCTCTATAGTTGAACCAAACATTGAACAGTAGTTTGGTGAAAGCAGCTAGACTTTGCTCAAAGGCAAGTTCCTACCCTTCCTTTCCCCAGACAGGGACGATAAAAGGTATGATGCTGTGGGCACATTTTTCTTTTCCTCTGGCAGGATGGCACTGAAGGCTGTAAACGTCTCTTGTGCATTTACAAAGTGCACACTTACCGCATGGTCTGTTGTGGTTGAGACGGCAGGTCACATCCATGAGGGGAAATGAGGAATGGGTTCTTCAATATTATAGAGGATGGAACGGAGACTATGCATCAAGCCCTACAATTGGGACTTGACACAGATGACTGTGTTGGACTGTCTATGGCGGCCAGCGCTGTTAAGAGTAGATTCGCCTGGTTTTGTAAATCTGGTTTTGCGCAAGATGTACAAGCGAAATTGCTTGATTATGCCTTTTGATGGGCCACATTTATTTGAACGCAGGGCTGATGATAGCCTGGAGAAAGTATAAGCCTCGAGCTGCAGCAAAGTCCTTGGGAATGCAGTAAGGCAGCTTGCTCAGATTTCTTTGCAGTGGGAATGCGAGCCCTTTCCGTACAAAAATTGTGGGCAAAAAGGAAAACGAGCCACTCCCCGCCAAGGCCATGGGCGCTTTCTTAGACCCTCAAGAGGTAGGAGGTAAGACAGCATAGACCACTTCAAATGGATTGTGTCCTCCCATGTATTATCTTTGCTATTCGATATCCAGCTTCAGCTACTTCGGAAAATAAATTTGGCAGAGGGTGCAGTGCGCCAATGGCGTCGACTCAATGTCCCTCGAGCGTCTTGAGGATGAGGTCATCGAAGGCATATATAGCACGCGCAGTGCCGGTTGGCTTCAGTTCAGTTTTCCCACGACAGCTTTAGCTTCGAGAAATACGGCGCGATTCTTCACTTTCGTGACGTCGTCATTTCAAAAGTGAATAGAGAACATTTCTTCTTCGACATCCCCGAAGACCGGGTTCAAAAAGTGTTTTGATTGTGGGTTGATAATGTCTGTGACTGATCCCCATCGCATTTGTTTGTGGTGCCTCAGGGCAGACCATAACACCTCGCACTGCTCCAAGTGCCAGTCTGACTGGAAAGGCCTTGAAGGTATGAGAGGGGAAATTGAAGGTAGGTTGAATCCCTAAATCTCTCCTCGGAGGAAGTTGGCCAATTAGTGGAGATCAAGGAGTGGCTCACCCCGCTCTTTGTCCTCAAAGTAGTCTAAGAGAAGGCACCATAGATAGCCCATATCGACTTCAGACGCTTCCACAGTAGGGTTTCTTGCTCAACTAAAAAATCCACTTCGGCTGAGTGGAAGGCCTTCAGAGCAAAGAGGCTAAAAATATTTGAGAAGGGGAGGAGCCACCCAGGGGGTGCTAAGATGTGCTGACGTCTCTGTCTCCACCTCGGGGCACCTAAATTTGAGATCTGAGCCCCTCCAGCCAGTTGGTAGCGGATCCATGACCCCCACTGCAGCTTGCTGACACCCCAGAGTACTAGTTGAGCGTTTCTCCGGCACCCGGAGGTGCCGTTAGCCCCGAGAAAGGACCCTCCCTGGTGGCGAGCGGGGCCTGAGAGGAGGCTCATGCCGAAGAGCTCCGTGGCAGGCTCTCCAGTGTGTTGGTGGAGGAGGGGCGGCGGTTGAGACAGCAGCCCCAGCATTTGAGCCCAGCAGTTCAGAAGGTCTCCACTGCATACAGCGTCCCGAGGTGGAAGGAGGAGACCGTCGGGGGAGCCTGCGCCGGCCTGCGAAACTCTGGAGCTTCGGTTTACAGGAGACGCGGGCTTGGGGCCTGCTCCCCTCCTGGCAGCAGACGCGAGGGCGCCCGCACGAACACATGAAGAGCTGACCACCTCCCTAGCGCGGTGGTTGCTAGGGCCGCAGTAGCGGTCTGCAGAAGAGCAAGCATCGGCGGGCAACTGATGTCCTCAGCTCTTCCCACTGGCCACCCGCAACTGCCCCAGAGTGTCGTGGAGAAGAGGAGCGCAGACGGGGGGTACGTTGGTGGCCTGGGCAGCGGCAGTATTGCCAAGCGTAGGGTGGATTGCCTGGCTCAAACCGGATTGCCTGGTATTTGGGGTCCCCTGCACTGGAGTGGGGGGGCCTGAAGAGAGCTTCCTGGCGGGTGTGGTGTCCCTGGGACCTGGGATGCTAGCCTGCTGAGTTTCACACACCATTGCTGCCCGCCCCGGATAGGGAGGCGCTATGCCTGTCCTCCAGAACTATAGGTGTGCGCTCGTAGGCCATGAGGTGACGCGCAGAGAGGGCGCCCCTATGTTGGTTCACAACCTGAAGAGATACGACTTTGAGTGGCAGTGGAGCTGGCCCAGTGAGGCAAAGTCTGAGGGGCAGTGATGGCTTTCTGACTCGGAAAGCTGAGGACTCCCCACTGTCACTGCGGCAGTCTGGCTGGGAGACCGTTCCCCAGAGTTTTGTCCCCTCCTATGGATTAATGCTATGCTTTTCACGTGGTGCCTAATGGAGACACTGCCCCCTCCCCCACGCCCCCCCCTGTTCAGGTGTCTGAGGGTTGGGGTTCTGGCTCGAGGTTTTAGGGGAAAGACCGTCTTCAAGTAGTCCAGTTCCCGCCTATGGATGTACTGCGGCGAGTGACTTCTCCAGATCCCACCAACGGTCTATTCTGCAGGATCGGGTTGGCTCCTTCGCTGCGCTGGTGGGGGAGTCTGCCTCACCGTGACCTCCCGCCTCAGTGACTGGCTGTTGGTGTACCCCCGGTGGTGTGCCACTGAGCGACTGGCCGGGAGCCGGAAGGTGGATCCTTGAGGTGCTCGCCTCTGGCCTGAGCCTCCAAAGAAGTTTGACATGGTGTGAGGGACGAGGGGCGTCTGGGCTTCTGCCCGAGCTGCCGGCCTATCTGGAACCGACCAGCCTTCCGCCTATCCTGAGCCGCCGCTCTTCAGGGCCATCTTCTCCGTTTTTGATGGACTGGTCTTAATCCTTACAGAAGTTCTGGCGTTCCCCTGAGCAGGCGGGGGAAAAGGGCAATATGCAGCCTGCGACTCAGTCAGAATCTAAGGAGGCGCAATCAATGAGTCGGAACATGGCAGCGCTGCTTGAGGAGATACGAGGCTTCAGAGCAGACATTAGTAGAAGGCTCGACTCCCTCGACAAGAAGATGCTGTTGATGACCGGGTCCAAGCCTTGGAGGCCAATCAAACCTCAACAGACCTCTTTGAAACTCAGTTCGACATGCGTCTGGTGGAGTTGGAGAGACGGGAGGAGGTGGTCACCCTCAAACTGGATGCCCTAGAAAATAGAGAGCGGCGCTCTAATCTAAGATTTCTTGGCATTCCGGAGCAGGAAGAGGAGACACAGGCGGACATCATGAGAGCAGTCAAAGCAATTATAAGTAAACATTTAACAACTGAATGCGAGGATTTTAAGAAGAACATATTTGGGACATTTGTTCCAGAAGCCTACAACATCACTTCTGAATTCACTTTGGGTCAGCATGTGTCAAGGGGGAAGAAATACAGAGATTTTAGCCCTGATGGCCTACGTTAAAGTCTTAGAGAGACTGACGATAGAAGAAGATGGGGAAAGCTTCACTGAGATGAGGGAAAAAAAAACAGATGGAGCGATTTTAGACTTTTGGGATGGGAATTGGGGCTCCTTTCACTATTAAGAGTTTTTCTTTATATTTTTTTCTTCCTTCTGCTAGTTATTTTATGAAAGTTTGTTTTAGTAAATAGCATAAAGTTTAAATGTAAACTATAAATATGCTAATAAAAAAAATATATATAAGTAAACTGTTTGACGGAGGAAACGCCAGTGAGCCGACAATCGATAGAGCCCATAGAGCGGGAGGACTTACTGGTGGTCCTAGATCAGTGCTCGCCAAATTTCACTATTACGCCGAGAAGGCCAAGATCCTGGAGCTAGCGCTAAAAAAAAGCACCATCGACTGGGAGAGCTCTAAAATAATGATCGATCAGGATTTATCGGCGCTTACACTTGCGCCTCTCTCATTTGAAGTCGAAGGTTATAGATTTCTCCAGCATGGGGTCTGGCATGGATTCACATGCTCATGAATATTCCCCGTCGTCAGGCTGGGAATCCTCGGTAAAGAAAAAAATCAGTATCAGTTTCGTTTCTGATCTGTCTTTCGTAGTAGTAACCAATCACTGATCTGAGTCATACTGACCACAGCCAATGACTGCCCTCTACCTAAGCCCCTCTGGCAGCCATCTTCAGATTTTTACCGCACGTTCAAGTGTTGGGAGTCTTCGTGCTTAGCTCTCAAGCTTTTACTGCGTGTTTCGCGCTTTTTTCAGGTGAATTTTCACATTTTTTTTGGTTAATCGAGCCTCAAGCTCCACTGTTTCTACTCCCGTTAACGGCAATCCGTTGCGGGATTTTCCTACGCCCCTCAAGGGTGAAGATTTCATCGAATCAACTTCTTGGAGGATTCCAGAAGATTCGCAGCCTACTTTGAGATGGCCCAGGATGCAAGTTCGTCACCCGGTCCCAAGCTGTTTCGCAGCTGCCCTGGATGCGGGCTGCAGAATGTGTTTAAGGAAGACGAACATTTGCGATGCCTCTACTGTCTTCATGGGGAAAAGACTCATGTAGAGAAGGACTGCCAGTTCTGCAAGAACTTGTCGGAGCGGACCATGAGGGACCGTCGATCCCGTCTCGCAAGCTGGTTGGAGAAGGGCTCGACGGGTGAGAAGAAGAAGAAGAAAGGGTCCGAGCGGGCTTCTAAGTCCTGTGCGGGCGCCCCGGCGACGGGGGCCCAACACCAGGCCAAGCGCCGCGAGTCCGCTGGCTCCGGGAGCGCCGAAAGGTCGGGCTCTTCGATCGCCAGGCAGGGCGCACCTTCCCCGGCACTGTCAACCACGAGCCAACGCTCAGGTTCGGGGAAGAGGAAGTCCGAGACCCCGGGTAAGCTTCGGGAGAAGCCCTGTCCGATCTCGGAAGAGGGGGAGCGAGGCCTCGCCCCTTCCCCGAAGGAGAGGGCCCAGGACGCACCTAAGGTGGTCAAGGCCCCTACCCAGCAGGCGAAGGCCTCTATCGAGGCTATCGCGGCGACTCCGGCCAAGCCGGCAGAGACACCGCCAGCGGAGACCGCCTCCGGGACTAGAGTTTCCCTGCCGCCAAGGAGGGAATCCTCTTTTCAACCCATCGTCGTGGCCGCCATGGTGGAAGAAGCGAGGGGGGGCACTGTGCCCTCCTTGAGCTCGGAGTCAGCCTCAGAGGAGGAACTGACCGAGGCCATGAGGAACCTCGAACAATTCGAGAAGGTTCGATCCCGTCAGGAAGTTCCTCTGGAGATAACCAAGGAAGACGACGATGGTGAGGAAGAGTGACCTTCCCTTCCGGCGCAGCCGGATCATAGGCCTCAGGATGGCTCGGCGGCCATTTTGTCGGCCATCCAGTCCTTATGCTCTGTGATAAGGACGAGATTCCCACGGCCCAGGCCGGAGTACCCGCAACCGGGCCCGTCGGGAAGTCCTCAGAACAAACGACGGAGGACCCAACCCTCTCCTCCGCTCGCCCCCGTAAGGCCTGCAGTTCCCTCCTCATCCTCCCACGAGTCGGGAGATGACGGTGCGTTGGGCTCGACGACGGGTTCTGAGGGCGACGACGGAACGGGTCTCCCGTCGCACGGGCCTCGCCGCCCGACGAGATTGGCTCATTCCACGCCATGATCGCCAGGGCGTCCGAATTGTTCCAGCTCTGCCCGGAGGAGCAGAGAAAGGAAGGTTTCCTCTATCAGCGCCGGGAGGCCAAGAGGAAGACGGTCATCGCGGTGCCCCTAATCGATGACATCTGGGAGGAGGGCCTGTCGGTTCTCAAGAACCCCTCCACGGCACCAGCCAAACGGGACCGGTACGAGAAGAAGTACCGGGTCCCCGAAACCGCTCCCCTGTGCCTCAGGGCCCAGCCAACGCAGACTCGGTCGTCTCGGTGGCGGCGAAGAAGAAAGCGGCGGGGTCAGGAGCCTCGACGTTGAATTCCCCGCCGGACGGCGAGGGAAAGAAGTTGGACGCAATGGGGCGGCGGGTCATTTCGTCGGCGGCGACGACGGTCAAAGCGGCCAACGCCCTGGCGATCGTGGCCAGTTACGACAGGGAGCTCTGGTTTAAGCTGAGCCCCATATTGGACTTCCTGCCGGACGACAAGAGGTCCGAGGCCCTGGAAATACTGCAAGAGGGCGAGGTGGCATCGGACCACGCCATAACGGTGGCAACTGATATTGCCGATAGTGTTCTGCCAGCTGGGCAACAGTGTTTGCCTACGACGACGGGGTTGGCTCCCGGCGACCGACTTCCGTCAGGACGTCCAGACCAGGGTGTTGGACATGCCGTTCGACGGCAGCAACTTGTTCGGGAAGGCGGTGGACGAATCCCTCCAAGCCATAAAAACGGACACGGAGACGGCCCGCGCCCTAGGAGCCCTTCAGCAACGAAGGCCCTTTCGGAGCTCCGGAGGCAGACAGGGTGCCTCCAAGGGATCCAGCGGTGGCTCGTCCTACCGCCAGGCGGCACGCTCCTCGTCTCAGGAGGCCTACAGGGGTCGCGGCAAGCACGGAGCTCCTCGCCGTCGGCAAGGTGGCCAGGGCGGCTAGGCCACCACCTCCAAGCAGGACTGAACCGGCCGTGGTCTCGGGCCCCCACCGAAACACCCCGATGGGAGGCCGGCTGACGAACTTCATCGGCGCGTGGAAGTCCATCTCCACCGACCGTTGGGTGCTGGATACCCTGGCAAGAGAAAAACAAAGGGGTAGACCTGCACTATAATTCCTGATCCTTCAGGTATTATGCAGCAAAAAACCATAGGTTGGATCAGTGAAACGGGTTAACTCTGGCAAAATTTAGAACATGTCACCTTTTATTTACGTTGTTCAATTACAAAAATATATGATTAATTACATAAAAACTCTTGAATATTCAACAATTCATCATCTCATTCATACCTTCAAACAATCCCCATTCTAACACATCTATCCGAAAAGCACATCAAGTAATGCCTAATGCTTAATTTTTAGCAGAGCATCTGTTATTGCTGTTTGTTAGTATTTTTCAGCAATGACCCAGTCCATAGTATCAAGTGTCATTGTATAGCTGGTATGATGTTTGACCAGATATCGTATTTCTAGAGAAAAGCGTCGACACGTGTTTCGGTCAAAGACCTTCTTCAGGACGTTGGGCAAGAGGACACTTCTCCGCCCTATTGTATGCTTGTATGGGCCAAAATCTAAAAACAATAAGAAAAACCAGAATGTCAACCCTATTTCTTTTAAAAAGGTGACGCATTAGTGTCACATTAGTGTCAAAATTAAATCGAGACACTCGCCTTACTCACCCCAAGAAGCAAATCCTAGGATCATGAGAGAGGACCAAAGGGATTAATCCTCCACTGGCCTCGGTATTGATATCGAGCCTGTGGAATCAACACATACCAAAAAAACACTTAATATTTATTCCATAAATCAAGAAAAACTTGTAACTATACGTATATCAGGCTAAAAGTGATGTAAACTTACAAATATCTGATGGCACAAGGAGCAACTCATGCAGAAACTGCACGGATATGTAGGCCGGACGTGCACTGATGTTTTACAAGCAGTAAATCCTCACTGGACCCATCAACCACTGTAACATAAATATATACGGGTAAGCTCCCCGTAAATCTCGAGGTGTCGCTTTGTTTTCTAATATAAAATCACCATGATGCTAGACTCATCTAGTTATCAACATTATACTCGGAGTGCCGTCACTGTAAATATTTTTGCCTACTAGTACTCTATACCCCACTCATACAGACAACATAGATTACATATTGTTTCTACAAAGTGTGCCCTCTCCGTACTGCCATCATCTAATCGTGCCTGTTATTACACGTATTCCTTACCTAGGTCCAATCAATCTGCAACCCCAAGCGGGAGAATCACAACTACGGTCGGCGTTCGGTTAACACGTAACTGCCGACTCAATCAAAAGCAGTGATGGACATAGAAAGGGGACAAACTAATGTCCTCATGTGTAGACACAAAAAAGGGACTATATCCGGGCAAACCACTAATGGCCCGTTCAGAGATATGAACAAGCACAAAGGAGTGGATGTTACGCCACCAAATTGCGTATCCAGAATGTGGGCAATACATAAATAATGATACGGGTGCGCACATCCACCAATTTCAAAAAAAGAAACGCTCCGTGACTCTACGTCTCAAATCCCATGCCTGACCAAACAACAATGGTCGATCACATCCGGGCGGGCTCTAAAGTATTAAAACCGTAAGGAATACACGTACATAATGTTTAAGATATATTAACCCTTGTCCTACTGCAGCTTGAATTTAGGAACTGGGTGCTATGTTGAAGTACCTGCAATTCATAAATCATACATAACCAACTGACTAAAGAGGCTAAATAAGAGCTAAAAAAATAATAATAAACAGGCTAAATAAAAAGGCTAAATAAAAAAGCTAAATAGAAAGAAGAAGCTAAATAAAAAAGAACATACCCTGGAGCCACACAATCATAGCCTCTATTCTTTTCTTCAGATGTATGTCAACATGCAGAAGTCTGATAGGTTTTTTCTATATCTTCAAAACACATTATTCAAAATAAATTATTGAAAATCAGCTGTACCAACACGAGGGAATTCACTACTATTCATGAAGTGAACCTGTATTATTCATTGTCAGCGGTGTATACATCAATGACTAAGAAGTTAATTGCTTATAACACATGTTAATTGGAAAAATGGGAAATATTAATTATTTGTGACAAGAGTGTTCCATTCCACTGAAACATTCAATCCTTCCTTGACAGTATTCAAAGTATGAATCCATTTCTGTTCTGTATGGTGTAGTATTGTACTGATGTCCCCCCCTCTCATGTTACTTTTAATGTGTTGGAGTACGAACCATCTCATTTCTGTATCTTTATGTTTCATTTTCAAAAAATGGTCGACGAGCGGTTTGTCTGCCACACCATTCCTGATGCAGCTCCTGTGTTCTGATATCCGTTGTCGTACTTCACGTGTGGTCTTACCAACATATAGGAGTTGACAGGGGCAACTGATAATATAAATCACATTTTTTGTCAAACAATTAGTGTGGCAATTCATCTTCCACACCTTTTCACCATATTTGAATTCCTTTTTGGTTACTGTCAGAGGACAAGCTACACATTTGCCACATTTATAATGACCCAATATGGGGGGCAACCCCCACTGTGTGTTGATGGTAATGGCCCTCTTCGGTTCTCTATACGTATGCACTAATCTCTGTCTTAGATTCTGATTGCGTTTAAATGCATACATCGGTTTCTGTAGTAATGACCCTGGGTGTTTTACAAGGTTCCAGTGTTTGTTGATTATTCTCTTTATGTCGGCACTCACTGGATTAAAAGTTGTGACACACACTAAGCGTTCATTTTTCTGTCTTTCACGAGGGGTAAGTCAAATTTCTCTATTTGTATTTTCCGCTCTTTTAAGTTGGTCTTTCACCAACCTTCTCGGGTACCCCCTCTTCTGTAACCTTTCTTTTAGTTGTTCCGCATGAATCTTAAATTCATCCCTTTCAGAACAGTTCCTTTTTATACGTAGGAACTGACCGTAGGGTAGATTCTGCCTTAAACTTGCTGGATGAAAACTATTAAAATGTAGTAAGGTGTTTTTGTCTGTGGGCTTTCTGAATAAGGTGGTCATAAGGTGATTCCCAGTTTTTTTGATCACAAGATCCAGAAAGCTCACCTGTAGATAATTATATTCAATGGTGAATTTTATGTGTGTATCACATTGGTTCAACCATGTATGGAATTCCTTAAGGGATGCGGTTGTCCCTTTCCAAATTAGAAAAACATCATCGATATAACGATGCCATATATTTAGATGGCCACAATAATCAACAAACACTGGAACCTTGTAAAACACCCAGGGTCATTACTACAGAAACCGATGTATGCATTTAAACGCAATCAGAATCTAAGACAGAGATTAGTGCATACGTATAGAGAACCGAAGAGGGCCATTACCATCAACACACAGTGGGGGTTGCCCCCCATATTGGGTCATTATAAATGTGGCAAATGTGTAGCTTGTCCTCTGACAGTAACCAAAAAGGAATTCAAATATGGTGAAAAGGTGTGGAAGATGAATTGCCACACTAATTGTTTGACAAAAAATGTGATTTATATTATCAGTTGCCCCTGTCAACTCCTATATGTTGGTAAGACCACACGTGAAGTACGACAACGGATATCAGAACACAGGAGCTGCATCAGGAATGGTGTGGCAGACAAACCGCTCGTCGAGCATTTTTTGAAAATGAAACATAAAGATACAGAAATGAGATGGTTCGTACTCCAACACATTAAAAGTAACATGAGAGGGGGGGACATCAGTACAATACTACACCATACAGAACAGAAATGGATTCATACTTTGAATACTGTCAAGGAAGGATTGAATGTTTCAGTGGAATGGAACACTCTTGTCACAAATAATTAATATTTCCCATTTTTCCAATTAACATGTGTTATAAGCAATTAACTTCTTAGTCATTGATGTATACACCGCTGACAATGAATAATACAGGTTCACTTCATGAATAGTAGTGAATTCCCTCGTGTTGGTACAGCTGATTTTCAATAATGTATTTTGAATAATGTGTTTTGAAGATATAGAAAAAAACCTATCAGACTTCTGCATGTTGACATACATCTGAAGAAAAGAATAGAGGCTATGATTGTGTGGCTCCAGGGTATGTTCTTTTTTATTTAGCTTTTTCTTTCTATTTATTTTTTTTTTTTAGCCTTTTTATTTAGCCTGTTTATTATTATTTTTTTAGCTCTTATTTAGCCTCTTTAGTCAGTTGGTTATGTATGATTTATGAATTGCAGGTACTTCAACATAGCACCCAGTTCCTAAAATCAAGCTGCAGTAGGACAAGGGTTAATATATCTTAAACATTATGTACGTGTATTCCTTACGGTTTTAATACTTTAGAGCCCGCCCGGATGTGATCGACCATTGTTGTTTGGTCAGGCATGGGATTTGAGACATAGAGTCACGGAGCGTTTCTTTTTTTGAAATTGGTGGATGTGCGCACCCGTATCATTATTTATGTATTGCCCACATTCTGGATACGCAATTTGGTGGCGTAACATCCACTCCTTTGTGCTTGTTCATATCTCTGAACGGGCCATTAGTGGTTTGCCCGGATATAGTCCCTTTTTTGTGTCTACACATGAGGACATTAGTTTGTCCCCTTTCTATGTCCATCACTGCTTTTGATTGAGTCGGCAGTTACATGTTAACCGACCGCCGACCGTAGTTGTGATTCTCCCGCTTGGGGTTGCAGATTGATTGGACCTAGGTAAGGAATACGTGTAATAACAGGCACGATTAGATGATGGCAGTACGGAGAGGGCACACTTTGTAGAAACAATATGTAATCTATGTTGTCTGTATGAGTGGGGTATAGAGTACTAGTAGGCAAAAATATTTACAGTGACGGCACTCCGAGTATAATGTTGATAACTAGATGAGTCTAGCATCATGGTGATTTTATATTAGAAAACAAAGCGACACCTCGAGATTTACGGGGAGCTTACCCGTATATATTTATGTTACAGTGGTTGATGGGTCCAGTGAGGATTTACTGCTTGTAAAACATCAGTGCACGTCCGGCCTACATATCCGTGCAGTTTCTGCATGAGTTGCTCCTTGTGCCATCAGATATTTGTAAGTTTACATCACTTTTAGCCTGATATACGTATAGTTACAAGTTTTTCTTGATTTATGGAATAAATATTAAGTGTTTTTTTGGTATGTGTTGATTCCACAGGCTCGATATCAATACCGAGGCCAGTGGAGGATTAATCCCTTTGGTCCTCTCTCATGATCCTAGGATTTGCTTCTTGGGGTGAGTAAGGCGAGTGTCTCGATTTAATTTTGACACTAATGTGACACTAATGCGTCACCTTTTTAAAAAAAATAGGGTTGACATTCTGGTTTTTCTTATTGTTTTTAGATTTTGGCCCATACAAGCATACAATAGGGCGGAGAAGTGTCCTCTTGCCCAACGTCCTGAAGAAGGTCTTTGACCGAAACACGTGTCGACGCTTTTCTCTAGAAATACGATATCTGGTCAAACATCATACCAGCTATACAATGACACTTGATACTATGGACTGGGTCATTGCTGAAAAATACTAACAAACAGCAATAACAGATGCTCTGCTAAAAATTAAGCATTAGGCATTACTTGATGTGCTTTTCGGATAGATGTGTTAGAATGGGGATTGTTTGAAGGTATGAATGAGATGATGAATTGTTGAATATTCAAGAGTTTTTATGTAATTAATCATATATTTTTGTAATTGAACAACGTAAATAAAAGGTGACATGTTCTAAATTTTGCCAGAGTTAACCCGTTTCACTGATCCAACCTATGGTTTTTTGCTACCCTGGCAAGAGGACACTTTATCGAATTCCTGAAGTGCCCTCACGTTCCACCTGTGGCCAGGAAGGAGAATCACGTCCCGCAACTGCTGTTGGAAGTACGGGCGATGCTCAGGAAAGGCGCCATAGAGCTTGTCCCGATGAGGCTCCGGGGTATACTCAAGGTACTTCCTCGTCAGGAAAAAGACGGCTGGCTGGCGCCCCATCCTGGACCTTCGTCGTCTGAACAAATACATCAGATCACAGAAGTTCAGGATGGTCACCCTCCAGCACGTACTGGGACAGCTGGAGGAAGGCGACTTTCTATCGTCGTTGGATCTGGAGGTTGCATACTTCCACGTTCCCATCCTCAAAAGTCACCGAAAGTTCCTCAGGTTCGTCGTCCAGGGACGGCACTACCAATTCAGAGCACTGCCGTTCGGACTGAAGTCGGCCCCCAGGGTCTTTACCAAGTGCCTAGCACCAGTGGCTGCGCCTGCAGGGGATTCACGTCTACCCCTACCTGGACGACTGGCTCATCCGCTCAAGAACGAGGGAACTCGCCGTCAAACACACTGCGAGGACCGTCCAGCTACTCACAGACCTGGGATTCGCCATAAACTACCCAAAGTCCCACCTGGTGCCATCGCAGGTGGCCCTGTTTCTGGGAGCGAAGCTCGATACAGTGAGGCGCCAGGCGGCCCCGTCTGAAGAACGGACGAACACCATTCTAGGCAAAGTCCAGCGCCTGCTTGCCACGGACGTGGCCAGGGTGAGGTCCATCAAGTCCCTCCTGGGGATGATATCCTCTTGCATCTACCTGGTGCGCCTCTGCAGACTACGGATGCGCCCTCTTCAAGAATTTCTCGACGCCCTTTGGATGCAGGCAACAGGCACCTTCGAAGACAGGGTCCCCCTCAACGAGGTGTTCCGGCGGGCGATTCAGTGGTGGGGCGTTCGAGCGCACCTCACGGCGGGCAAGGACTTTCAGACACCAGCGTACCAGGAGACGGTGACGACGGACGCCTCCCTGGAAGGTTGGAGCGCCCACACCGGAGATCTCCACGCAAGAGGCCTCTGGCTCCCGGAGGAGAGGCTCCTGTACATCAACATCCTGGAACTCTGAGCCGTGTTCTGGGCTCTCAAATCTTTCCTCCCGTCGCTCAAGGGCAAGGTGGTGCGGATCTTCACGGACAACACCACGACAATGTTTTACATACGGAAGCAGGGAGGCACCAGATCCCCAGCCCTTTCCAAGGAGGCACAGGATCTGTGGCACTGGGCGGTCGCCCAGGGGATGTTCCTGGTTCCCTTCCACCTGGCAGGAGAAAGCAACACCATTGCCGACTCGCTCAGCAGGGAGCTGCGCGCGTGTCACGAGTGGGAACTGCGCCAGGATCAGGTGGACCAACTCTTCCGACGATGGGGCAAACCCCAAATCGACCTGTTTGCAACAGTGACGAACTCGAAGTGCAAGAGGTTCGCCAGCAGGTTTCCCCAGCCGAGAAGCATGGGCGACGCGTTCTCGTTCCCCTGGGACGGCCTATACCTGTATGCGTTCCCTCCGTTGCCGTTGCTGCTTCGACTCATCAGCCAGCTCAAGAGGTCCCGGTGCAGGATGATCCTCGTCGCACCGGCGTGGCCGAGGCAGATCTGGTTCCCGGACCTTCTGGACTTGTCAACGTCCCCTCCCATCAAGCTGTCGGCGGACGCGGACCTTCTCTCCAGAGAAGGAGGCGCCATCTTCCACCACGACCCGGCGTCGTTGAACCTGCAGGCTTGGCTCCTGCAGCGCTAGAGTTTGGAGGCTACGATATACCGGCCGATTGCAGAGAGGTTCTTGCAAAGGCCAGGGCGTCCTCGACTCGCAAATGCTACGGTCATAAGTGGAAGAGGTTCTATGTCTGGTGCCGAGCACAGAAGATCAACCCCATACGGATTACGGCCCCTCAAGTGCTGCCGTACCTGCCATCGCTGGCAAAGTCTGGGCTAGCCCATGCCTCCATTAAGATTCATCTGGCGGCGATCTCCAGATATACCAGAACCACAGGACGGACGTCCCTGTGGTCCCATCGACTGGTAAAAGAGTTTATGAAGGGACTGTTCCGGTCGTTCCCGCCGGTGAAGGCCCCGGCGTGGGAACTTAACGTGGTGCTGACCAGGCTCATGGGGCCCCCATTCGAGCCGATGCACTCTGCACCGATGAAGTTTGTGTCGTGAAAGACTGCGTTCCTGGTGGCCATTACCTCCGCACGACGAGTGGGAGAGGTCCAGGCCCTATCCTGCAAACCACCATACTTGACTTTCCATGCCTGGAGGCTGGTGCTTAGGACGCACCCCTCCTTTATGCCCAAGGTGCCGTCGGACTTGCATCTTAACGAGCCCTTGGTGTTACCTGTTTTCTTCCCGTCTTCTTCGTCGCCGGCCGAGAGGACTTTGCACTCGCTGGATGTGGCTAGAGCACTGAAGTTCTACGTGGACCGCACAGCTGTTCGTGAACTTTGGACCTGTGAATCAAGGGAAGGCTCTCTCGAAGTCTTCTATTTCCAGATGGCTCTCCGGCTGCATCATGCACTGTCACCGGTTGGCTAACCGACCGCTGCCAGGCTGTCCGAGAGCCCATTCGACCAGAGCGATCGCTGCTACTACGGCGTTCTTATCTGGTGTGCCCCTGCTGGACATCTGCAGGGCTGCTACGTGGAGGTCGACGCACAACTTCACGAAATTCTACTGCGTCGATTGGGATTCCAGGGAGGAGTCCAGGGTCGGCCAAGCAGTGCTGCGCAATCTGTTCGCCTAAGGTGAGCCTGGTGAGAAGGTAAGAATTGCTTAATGTTGAGTTTGATGTAATGCTTAATGTTGAGCCTTTGCCACCTCCCGTGGTTGTGCATGTGTGTACTGCTATGTATTCTTTATTCATGAGCATGTGAATCCATGCCAGACCCCATGCTGGAGAAGGAACAAGTTACTTACCTGTAACTGTTGTTCTCCAGCATGGGTCTGGCATGGATTCACATGCGAACCCTCCCGCCTACCCCTCTGCGGCTCTTCACTTGGTTATACTGCCACTTCACGTGCTACCAAATCTGAAGATGGCTGCCAGAGGGCGGGGCTTAGGTAGAGGGCAGTCATTGGCTGTGGTCATTATGACTCAGAGATCAGTGATTGGTTACTACTAAGAGACAGATCAGAAACGAAACTGATACTGATTTTATTCTTTACCAAGGATTCCCAGCCTGACGACGGGGAATATTCATGAGCATGTGAATCCATGCCAAACCCATGCTGGAGAACAGTAGTTACAGGTAAGTAACTTGTTCCATTCCCTTGTCACGGAATCCCACATAGAGTGTGACCGGTGAACTCTTGGGAGACTCTACCTTGGGTCCTGGCAAAGAAGATGAGAATGGGGAAGGCGCTGACCACCGGGAATCCTCTCAATTTGTGGAAAGGCGTCGCGTCTGGGGCCACAGGAAATTTAGAAAAGTGACTCAACCGTCCCCAAGGCAGCTTGCGTCTTAGCATGATCCCGAATCTTGCTTTTTATATGGTGGCCTAAAGGGTTCCTGGGATCCATAAGAACTGGGCTGGGGGTCCTGGGTTTCCTTGGGGTACTCTGGTCAACATAGGTCCTTGTGGAGGGGTGTCTAGGCAAACATTAAAAACGTGGGTGAGAGGGGGGTGGGTGGGGGACATTTTATTTGTGTTTGGTGTGCAGGGGGGGGCTCAAAATGTTGTGGCCTGGTGGAAGCAGCCATTGGTGGCCTGGTGTTGCAGCAGTTGGATGTCACTGTTACGCCAGGTGCTCGGGAAAGGAGGGGGTAGGGGGAATTTGGGGTGTTTTCTCAAGGAGTTACGTGGGGTGTTTTGGTTTTTCAACTGTTTGGAGTGTTTTCGCTTTCTTAGTAATTTATGCTTTGGGGGTCCATTGGAGTGTCAATCGAGTGTTTTCCTTGGAGAGCTTGAATTTCCAGGAACCAACACGTAGACCTTATTCTTTTAATGGCTGAATGTAATCATCCGCTGGCGCTGGGCTCGTTAAACACGCAAGGTCTCAATTCTCCATATAAAAGGTCTTCGGTGGTGAAGGAGTTTAATAGGCTGAGGCTTGACATTTTGTTCCTCCAAGAAACCTACTGGGTGAAGGGAGTAGAGCCCGCATTGAAGCCACGGTCAATACAAAGTCTTTCATGCTTCCTCCCAGGTCAGGAAGATGGGTGTGGCGATGGTGATCTCCCAGAAGGCCCATTTTTCTCTCCATCTCTCCAAGCCCAGTCTAGTGATCCAGAGGGTCGTTATGTAATGGTCAAGGGGGATTGTAGAGGAACCAAGGTTACCTTGATCTCCATTTACCCTCTGAATGAGGCCCAGGACCGTTTCTGGTCGGAGATGACGCTCAAAATTATTACATTAACGGAGGGTGCGTTAGTGGTGGGAGGAGATTTCAATATGGTTCTTGACCAGTCGTGTGACAGGTTACCCAGCCGTCCGGGTATAGACTCCCAGCTGCAGAGGCACCTTGCGGCCTCTTTCCAGAGCACCAACGATGAGCTAGGGCTCAGGGACTCCCACTCGGCTTGAAGGATGAGAACCGTTATTCACTTTTTTCTCAAAACCCCACTCGTCATTCTCTAGAATTGACTACATCCTCGTTGATAAGGGGCTTTACGACAGGATCTCGGATGTTAGGGTGGAAGTGACTCTGTGGACCGACCATGACATGGTAAGGGTTCAGTTGGGGATTCCCCTTGTAGTTCCAGGGCCGAGGCGGTGGACCTGCAATGATCTCCTATTGAAGGACAAGGAACTAGTTCGGATTATCCTGGCCTTCATAAAAGAATTTTTTGAGTTCAATGACAATGGGCAGATTGGCCTGGAGGGGGTCTGGGAGGCCTTCAAGGCCACGATCAGGGGTGTCCTTATAGTGCTGGGAGCGGCGAGAGAGGGATAGAGAGGAAAAGCTCCTCAGGGATAAAATCGAGGCTATTTAACCGGGGGCAAATTGAGGTCCCAGATGTTTCTGGGGAAGTGGGCTGAGCTCCAACAACTAAGGCGAAACTTGCATCCCACCTGGTGGGAGAAACCGAAAGGAAGTTGTCCTTCCTTAAGCAAAAGTACATGGAAAAGGGTGAAAAGGCCGACAAAATCCTAGCATGGAGACTTTGCGAGCTCAGGGAGAGTAGGCGAGTGGACGCGTTTTCCCTTCCAGATGGTGAGTGCTGTCAAGATGATCCGGGGATAGCAGACGCAAGCCGCCCCCTGGAGAATCCCATTTCGCCTCAGGAGGTGATGGATACTATTGGGGCTATGAAAACAGGTACTACTCCGGGGGATGATAGATGCACGATCTTCTATAAATCATTTCGCAACGCCCTCGCCCCATTTCTGGTCAGACTGTTAAAGGGCGTTCTTGACTCAGGCCATCTCCCTCCATCTATGCTTTCGGCCCGTATTGTAGCAATTCCTAAGGAAGGGGAGAACCCGAGAAGATGTCAGACTGTTCCATGTCCTTGCTTAACACGGACGTGAAGATATTGGCCAAGCTCTTGGCGAATAGGTTAGCTCTTCATCTCCCAGCATTGGTACATGGCGACCAAGTGGGTTTTATCCCGGGGAGGCAAGGAGGCGATAATATCAGGAAGTCGCTTGGTTTGATGCACAAGGTTGCCCTTAAAGGGGAGGAGGCTTATCTTCTGTCACTGGACTGAGAAATGGTCCGTCGGCCAGTGTGGCCGTTAATGGTGTTAATTCTCCCTCTCCCGAGGAACTCGGCAGGGCTGTCCGATCTCGCCCCTTCTTTATGCGCTGGCGATGGAACCCCTAGCCATAGCTATAAAAGACCATCGGGGGATAGCAGGGGTCCGTTGTGGTGAACTTGACTTCAAACTTTCACTTTTTGTGGACGACCTCCTGGTATATGTAGCCAACCTTCGGCATTCGCTCCCGAACCTTTTAGACCCGATTAGCGCTTTTGGCTCTTTTTCCGGGTTGAAAATTAACCTAGCAAAATCGTGTTTGCTGCCTATGGGCAGTGCATACCTGGAGGTGGGGGGTGGGGGTGGACACCTGGGAGGGTATTAGAATTGAGCGGGAGGCTATGCCTTACTTGGGTGTGTGGATCCCAAGGGACCTGACTCGTCTTTTTAAAGTTAATTTCCCTCCCGTTCTTGCGAGGATTGTCGCAGATCTCCGGCACTGGTCTCCCTTGACGCTCTCTTGGTTCGGCCGTATGGTGTCGGTTAAGATGAATGTACTTCCTCGCCTGCTTTATTTGTTCTCCTCTCTTCCAGTGGCTATTCCAGATTAATTTTTTAAAGCCCAGTCGGAGGTGGTTCGCCTCATCTGGAAGGGAAAGAAGCCAAGGGTTGGGCACGACACCTTAACTCTCCCTCGATCGTATGGGTGCTTTGGCCTGCCTGATTTCCGTCGTTGCCACAAGGCGACCCGGTTAAGGGTGTTCCTGGAACATTCGAGTGGACGAGATAAGGACCTATTGGTCATATATTGAAGATGTCCATGTCCACCCCTGGGAAGTTCGGGATCTCCTGTGGGCAGCCCCCTCCCGAAGGCAGTAAAAACGCATCCCACTTTGTCGGTGTTGTGGTCACCGTGGAGGAAAAACGGGGGAAATGCAACTCTCTTCCTGGCCCTCCTCCCTGTCCTCGGTGTGGGCACCCCCCTTTGAGTTGGGTAAGAGGAATCTTCGGGGGACTCGGGAATGGTCAGACGGGGGGTTGGAGCGAGCTGCTCAACTGTTCCGGCAGGGTGTATTCATTGACTACGATAGTTTGGTGGAATCTCTGGGTGCAGCTTCGATCTCTATTTTTGACTACATACGAGTGAAGGTTATTATGACTGATCCCCAGTGGGTTGGCGACCTGACCCGCACCCCCACTCCGCTGGAAAGAGTGATGATGGAATCCAAAAATAGGAAGGGCTCCCCGTCAAACATTTAGTGCTCTGATTACAGCAGATGTAGAGTCCAGACAGAACTTTAAGAAACAGTGGGAGAGATGGGTGGAAGGGGAAATAGATGACT
The DNA here is from genome assembly GCF_040938575.1 of Ambystoma mexicanum. Taxonomy (NCBI): domain Eukaryota; kingdom Metazoa; phylum Chordata; class Amphibia; order Caudata; family Ambystomatidae; genus Ambystoma; species Ambystoma mexicanum. Next base: position 739,703,776 of record NC_090926.1, read on the forward strand.
CTACCTGGGCGGCCATTTTCAAGGCTCTTTTCTCTGGAACCCTGTACACAGCGGCAATGGGGCATCATTTCAAGATGCTTTATGCATGGCACCTTTCATCAGAGAGGCTTGCCAGAATGTATTCGGGGTCTTCTCCGCTCTGCCCGTAGGATTGTGGTCAGCATGGGTCCTGGTTCCACCTTTGGTGGGGATGTCCTGCTGCTTAGCTATTCTGGTCGAAACTCCTGAACTGGATTAAGGAGATTACTGGGGCTGGCCTGCCCTTGCAGCCCCTTGTTTTCCTCTTTGGTGTTCCAGCCTCGGATGCGGAAGAAGCAACCTTGCCGCGGGTGGTCCAGGCCATGCTGCGTGCGGGGAGGCTTGCCCTGGCCCAAAAGCGGAAAAGCACGGTGATGCCTTCTAAAGCTGACTGGTTAGCAAAACTCTGGGTGATCTTCATGTATGAAAAACTCTCAGCCCTCACTCACGACACCATGAACTTGTTTCTGCAAGACTGGATGCTAGTTCTGCTCCTCGAAGACTGCGAATCAATGAGACTGAGTTTTGAGAAACCTAAGTAACCTTTAGCATGTGTAGTGCTCCTTATTATGTCATTGGTCTTCCTTTGACTTTATGATGCAAGCCCGATTCATCAGCACTGACTGTCTATTTGGTCCCGACTTTGTGTGATGTCCGTCTCTCCATTGTCCCTCTGGGTACGTTTTGGTATGAGGTGAGGTTGGGTGGGGTTGGCTTGAGGGTTCTTTGACGTTGTTTCCTATCAGTGTTTTTCAGCTATGTTCTGTTTCTCGAAAATGGTAAATGCCTAATAAAAATTCATGTGAAAAAAAAAATATTTGAAAAACAGAAGTCTCCAAGCCATGGTCCTACCGCGCCTTCGAAAAGAAGCCTGGAAGGAAAGAGCTCAACCTAAATACTGCGTGCACTAGAGCCCGGGACAAAGGCCCGATCCACATCGAGAGCTGTTGAGGCCTTGATCCGATGAATCATCAAAGGATCAGTCGAGCCGAAAGCATAGGTCGAGGTAGTCGACACCATCAACACAATCGCCGGCGGCACCTTCGACACCAGTCAAACCCTCGATGTCGACTTCGATGCCAAAGGCATCGACGCCAGCTGCGCCATCATTGCCAGCTACGCCATGAGGCTGAGCGCCCCGGCAAAACCTATGGCACCAATGACTAGTTTCAACGGCTACTCCAGCGTCGAACCCATTATTTACAAAACCTCTCATACCTGAGAAAACCTGTGCCACTACCGGGAAAAGACTATTTTAAGTCTTTCTTCCCTATATGAGGAAAATGAACCCTCCGATGAAGAGGCTCCATTTGGCCTCCAATTTGGTATGCCAAATGTACCAGAGTTTTATTGCAGAGGAGTCAAGGTTGAGACCTCTGACAACCTACAGACTACAAGTGGGGTGGATACCTCACCTGAGTTGGAGTTTGGGACACCAGAGGCTGCGGAGCACACAGAGGCGTCCTACAGACAACTTATGTCTAAGGTAGTGGACTACATGGGGTGGAGTAGACCTCCATTGCTGTTCGAACAAGATGATCTAACAGACATCTTGGATAAGACTCCTCAGTCGGATACCATATTACAGTTTCACATTGCTTTGCAGAAAAGGAGTGGCGTCAAATTGGGAAACACCGGAAACCAATCCGGCTGTAAATAAGAACTTGACCAAGAAGTACTGCCCTTCCAGTAGTGACCCCAGCTACCTGTCGAAACGCCCCACTCCAGAGAGTCTACTGCAACATCTAAGCAAGCGGCTTACCCTACCATCCCTCCAGATAGGGACGACAAAAGTAGATGAATGGTCAAAGATATTTTCTGCAGGTAGTATGGCACTCAAATATGCCAACTTTGCATGTGCCCATGCAAAATGTACGTTCACTCTATGGGACTGCATGTCCATGGTGGCAGAGCAGATTCCCAAAGGGGATTAAAGATACTGGTTCTGGGCCATAGTTTGAGACAGTAAATGAGCCATGTGTGAGTCTCTTCTGTCAGGTCTGGATTCTACTGATAGCATCAGCAGAGCCATGGCTACTAGCACTGTCATCCACAGGTTTGCGTGGTTGCGGAAGTCTGGTTTTGCAACGGATGTGCAATCCAGACTTCTCAACATGCCCTTTGACGGGGTCTCACCTTTTTGGCAACAAGGATGACGAGAGTCTTGAAATAGCAGACCTCAAAGGCAGCAGCCAAATCTTTAGGAGCCGCTATTGGGCAACCTCCGCCTTTTCGACCTAGTGGACAACCTTGGAGGGGTAGATCTTTTTGCTACTGCTCCTCAGTTGGAAGGACGAGAGGAATGGCCGATCAAAGGGGCCAAAGATTTCCTCTTGGTGGACTGGGAAGGAGTGCAAAGCCAGCTGAAGCAGGGGCATCTTCACAATCTGCCACTGCATCAGCTGCCTCAAAACCTCTGAGGTCTTGAGTTACAATTCACTGATGAGAGGCAGACTGTCTCAGCATCTAGAAGAATGGCGAGACATTACTTTGATTGTTTGGGCTTTGGAAACTGTAGCCCATTGGTACTGCCTTCCTTTTACACAGAGACCTCATAACAATCCACCGGGGAACCACTCTTTGAGGATTCCAGATCCGCTCCTTGTGCAGGAGATTTTAACACTGCTAGAGCAAGGTGCTGTAGAACCAGTGTCTGTAGTGGAGAGGAACAAGGGTTGGTAGTCCCCTTATTTCCTAAGACCCATCTTGGACTTGAGATACTTGAACAAGTTCCTCAGGAAGGACAAGTTCAAGATGGTCACACTTTCTCAGAACCTTAAGGCCCTCCAACTGCAGGATTGGATGGTGTCATTGGACCTTCAGGATGCTTATTTTCATGTGCCAATCCATCTCAAGCACAGAAAATACCTCTGGTTCAGTCGTCGGTTCTCATTATCAATTTCGAGTACTGCCATTTGGGCTGTCCTCAACCCCGAGGGTTTTCACCAAATTGATGGGGGTAGCGGCAGCGAGTCTCGGGAGAGTGGGGTATTCACGTCTAGCCCTACCTGGACGATTGGCTGACCAGGGCGCGTTCTCTCGAACAAGTCCTGGATCATCTCAACATCACCTGCCACTCCCTTCAGACTGGGCTTCTCCCTCAATTACAAGAAGTCATATGACAGCTTCTCAGAAACCTCATTCATCAGAGCTCTTCTGGAAACCTCCTTGGGAAAGAGCTTGCCACCCGAGGTGAGGGCTCAAGACATTATTCAGATGGTCACCAAATTTCAAAATGCCCAGTGTCTCCCAGCGTTCGTTTTTTTCTTTTGAGGTTGCTCGGCCTTATGGCATCATGCATTTTTCTGGTGCCAGAGGCCTGCCTGAGAATGAGATCCCTTCAATGGGCTCTAAGAAATCAATGGTCCCAGTTATCAGGAAAGATCTACTTCAGGTTCCCAGCAGAGTTGTGCAGAATCTTCTGTGGTGGGCCTGCGAGGAAAACATTCTGAAGGGAGAACCCTTTTAGCAACCATGGCCGGAGATTACCGTAGTGACGGACCCCTCTCATGGGGTAGGGAGCCCACACCAACGATATGTCATTCAGCTGTAGTTGGCCTCCATTGGAGTCTAAGCTACATATCAATCTTTTGGAACGGAGGGTAATCAGACTAGCGCTGAAGGCTTTTCTGCCCTCTGTACGGGGAAGGAATGTCCTGATAATGCCAGACCACACGGTGGCCATGTACTACCTCAACAATGGGTGTCTGGTCACTACCACTGTGCAGAGGCAATGCAGCTCTGGTACTGGGCAATTCAAGAAGGAAATCTCCCGATCGGCAGTTCACCTAGCCGGAGAGGAGAACACAAAGGTGGACGCTCTGAGCAGGCAGAGCAGTTTCCCACGAGTGGGAACTAGCTCAGAAAATCCTTCAAGAGATCTTCGCCCTTTGGGGAACCCCTCAAATGGATCGGGTCGCGACCGGTGTTAACCGGAAGTGCGAACTGTATTGCTCAAGGGAATTTCCCCCAAAGAGCTGTGGTGGAACCCTCAAATGGATCGGGTCGTGACCGTTGTTAACCGGAAATGCGAACTGTATTGCTCAAGGGAATTTCCCCCAAAGAGCTGTGGTGGACTGGGAATTTCCACTCCTGTATGCGTTACCGCCAGTCTCTGTCATTCCTTACGTGATCAGGAGGTTAATGTTCGGGAAACGCATGATCCTAATTGCCCCAAATGGGCCAGGAGGATGTGGTACCCGGACCTTCTGTACATGTCCATCTGTCCTCCAATAAGTCTTCCACAAAGAGAGGGCCTTCGCTCGCGACAGCAGCGTCGGGTTTTCCATCCAGAGGTCAAAACATTCAACCTTCACACTTGGTTTCTGAAAGGCTAAAATGCAAGGATTGGGACCTCCCGGATGATGACATAATGGAGATCTTGCTTTCGGCCAGAAGGCCACCAACAAAGTCTTTGTACCGTTGCCATTGGAATACATTCTGTAACTGGTGCAGAGAAAAGAATGTGGATATCCTTTTCTATGTAAAACACTAGATGTTGTATCCTTTCTGCTATCTTTAGCCAATCTTGGGCTCCAGATTGGTACTATTAAAGGCTATTCGGCGGCGCTGTCGATCTTTACGCGTTCGTCAGAGGAATGTTCATGCTTCAAAATTCCACTGGTGTGACAATTTCAAAAGGGGCTCACCAATGTGTCAACCCCAACCCGCCCCCCCAAATCTCCCCATCTCCGTTCCAGGTTCCAATTTGGGCTCTTAATTTGGTTCTAAAATGTCTAATATGTGCATGTTTTGAACCTTTATATTCATGTCCCTTAAGGTTAACCTTTTAAAACCATTTTATTGGTAGCTCTGACATCAGCCAGTAGAGTGAGCAAGTTGCAGGCACTTTCGTCCAAGCCACCCTTTACGATCTTCCACAAGGATAGGGGTGTTCTAAGGGTCAAACCTTCATTTTTACCCACAATAATTTCTGACTTCCACATAGGACAAAGCATTGTTTTGCCTTGTTTCTGAGATTTCCCCCACACCCGTCCCCCAATCCTAGCAAGGAGGATGAGAGATTACATAGGTTGAACCCTCTTAGAGGTTTAAGCTTTTATTTATCTAGACTGTCAAAACTTCGTATTGATGATCAGCTTTTCATTTGAAGTACAGGCCACACACTGGGTCAGGCTGGCATTAAGCAGACCATATCCAGATTGATCAATCTGGCAATTTCAGAATGTTACAGGTTTCCGGGGACGTATCCTCCGGAAGGTTTAAGGGCCCATTTCACCAAGCGCATCGCTACCTCTACAACCCTGCAAAGGGGTGTACCTATAACAAAATATTTGGGAAGCTGCAACATGGTCTACTATCCACATATTAACAAAGCATTACTCCTTGGAATCTTTACTCGGTCAGGATGGTAGCGTTGGTAAAGCAGTCCTGCGCTCGGTTGATGAAAACAATTAAAATCAAATTCTACTCCCTCCAACAAATCAAATACTGCTTTGGGAGTCCATCAAAGATGAGGAATATGTGGGAGGACACAATCCATTCCAAGAACAAGTTCCATACCCCTAGTAACTTTCTTTCGACTGGATGTTCCTCCCACGTATTCCACATCGCCCTCCCAGCATATGCCACAGTACGGACATTCCCGTGGTTATGCAGGTATTTCTGCTGTAAGGGGGGAAAAACAAAATTGAAGCCAATGGGCGCTGCGTGAGCTATATGACTTTGATGACATCATCCTCCATCTTTTCCGCTGAAGCTGGAATTCAAATATAAAAGATGTGTAATAAGTGGGAGGAACATCCAGTCGAAAGAATGTTATCTGGGATAAATCTTCTGCATCTGACCCCTCCAGTTTGTGTTGCACCATTCTCACGAATGGTGCAATATGACTGCAGACACAAGAGCAAGTTAAGTGATTTCTCAGGTATGCTGCCTCCCTTTTTAAAATGTCCACCAGACCACCACCCTTGACCCCCCATATCTTCTCTTCCCCAATCACCTCCTATTTCCTCTCTTCTGGAGAAGGGTGCCATAAAGCTAGTACCAGTACAAGAGAAACTGGGGGTGGTACTCAGTTTTAGTTTTTGGTCCCAAAAAGTGACAGAGGACTGTGGCCCATCTTGGACCTTAGACTTCAACAGGTTCCTCGGGAAGGATAAGTTCAAGCTAGTCACTCTCTTGCAGATCCTCCATGCCCTGGAATTTCAGGACTGGTTTGCGTCACTCGACCTTCAGGATGCTTAGTTCCATGTTCCGATTCATCCAAAGCACAGGAAGTACCTGAGGTTCGTCCTAGGCAATACTGACTGCAAGTTTTGATTTCTGCTTTTCAGGCTTGCCTCCACTCGGGCGTGGTTTCCGGACCAATTCCAGATCATCTCAATCACACCAGCCACCTTTTTCACCGACTGAGCTTCTCCCTCAATTTAAAGAAGTCACAACTGACCCCTTCTCAAATGCTTAAATTCATTGGAGCGGTTCTGGTTTCTCCCTCTCGGAATGCTTTTCCTCCTGAGCATGGTGCTCTACACATCCAGCAGTGGTCACCAGATTCCAGGAAGCCCAATGCCTGCCATCCCTAGGGTTCCTGCGGTTGCTTGTCCTCATGGCATCCTGCATCTTCCGGGTGCCAGAGGCCTGGGTTGAGAATGAGATCGCTTCAATGGGCCCTCAGATCTCCATTGTCGCATTTCTGTGGACTTAATTCAAGCACCAAGCAGTCGCACAGGGTCTCCTATGGTGGATTCGCAGAGAGAACGTGATGGTGGCAGAGCCTTTTTGGCAATCGTGGCCAGAGGCGACTGTAGTAACTAATGCATCTCTGAAAGCCTGTGGTGCTATCCTGAATGAGTTGATGGTGAGAGGACTGTGGTCCCTGGCAGAGATGGCACTTCATGTAAAGCTGTTAGAGATGAGGGCTTTCAGAGTGGTGGTGATGCCATATTTGACCGCCATACAGGAGGAAACTGTCCTGATCATGACTGACAACACAGCGGCCATGCACTACATCAACAGGAGAGGTGGTGTAAGCTCGCGCCCTCTGTGTAGATGCGATGCAGCACTGGTTTCTGGGCATTACAGAACAAGATCTTTGTCAGCTATTTATCTCATCAGGAAGCCGAATACCACAATGGATGCCCTGAGCAGTCAAGACAGTCTCCCATGACTGAGAGCTGTGTCAGGAAGTCTTTCTGGAGATCTTTGCCCTCTGGGGAACCCCAGGTGGATCTATTCGCATCCAGTGTAACCAGGAAGTGCAAACATTTCTGCTCCAGGGAATTTCGCCCAATAGTATAACTTGAGGATGCGTTTGTGGTGGACTGGAACTTCCAGCTCCTGTATGTTCCCACTGATTGCAGCCATTCCCAAAGTGATCAGAAGGTTGAAGAGGTACGGAGCAACCATGATGCCGATTGCCCAGATTGGTCCCGCAGGTGTGTTATCTGGACATCTGGATATGGCCATCTGGCCCCCACATTGCCTTTCCCAGAGGCCAGACCTCCTTCCTCAGGAGAAGGGGTTGGTTCATCACAAGAGCATACACATGCTCAACTTGCACACTTGTTTTCTGAAAGGCTAAAGTACACAGGGATTGGGTCCTTCTGGACAACGTGATGGAGGTGTTCGTTTCGGCCACGAGGCCAGCAAGAAAAGCTTTGTGGTGCTGCCGCTGAGAATTCTGGCCATCAAGGGCTCTTTAGCAGCGCTCTCTATTTTTAAGCGGACACCCCAAGCAAGTATAGTATTTCTCGTATTTTTTTTTATTTTTATTTTTATTTTTTTTGGGCGGTCCAGTTTTTAAGGCCTGACTAACACTTTCCCTCTGAGCCCCTTCGCCAGCATGGGACTTGAACCTTGTGTTGACTTTGCTTATGGCTTCTCCTTTTGAGCCAATGCATTCATGTCCTCTGAGACTTCTTTCTTAGAAGAGGCTGTATCCTCCTGTGTCTGGGGCAGGGAGGGGTGTGGGATGGGGGTAGGTGGGCAGCGACGGGGTCTGTGGGTGGGAAAGGAGGGGTAGGAGGGAAGGAATGGGGGAGAGGGGGTGTGGGGAAAAGGGGGGTTGGGGGCAGGGAGGGGGCGGTGGGGGCACAAGAGGGGGTGAACAAGAATTTGGACAGCAGGTTTAGGCTGATGGACGGGGAGCCAATCCTCCTAGCTTCCCACCCGGGGCTGCATTCTTTAGTGGCATCAGCGGCCTCTTCATATTCTAAACCATCGTCTTCATTGTCTTCCTAGGAAGACAGGGTCCTTGAGTCTTTAGGAAAGCGCTGTTAGTTCATCTCAGGACTGCATCTGCAGCGAGCCAACACAGATGCTCTCTTGGCTGCGGGCTAACCAGAAACTCTGGTAGAAGCTCAGGGAATGTTGGCCCGACCTCCCTTTGGACAGACAAGCTACCTTCAAGGCTGGTCTGTCAGGCGCCCAGGCCATTGCGCAGGACCTCATGGAGTCTTTGGTCTCCCACATCGACACAGCCAACAGAGGGTTGTGCCTTGGTGTCGGCATGGATGCCCGCCACAAAGCTTTATTGTAACGTGCAGGAATGGATCCTTAAACTGCCCTTTGAGGGCATGGACCTTTTTCATTCGTCAACAGATGACGTGATGAAGAAATCCTAAACTCAAACCGCTAAGTCCTTGGCCATCCTAACAAAACCTGGGCAAAAAATTCTTTCCTCAGTCCCAGGGCAGGACCAAGTACAAACCAAGCGCTTTCTCCAGCTAAGGGGGTTCGGAACATTAGTACACGGAGGCCTGACAGGTTGCCCAGCGACAACATAGGAAGCAGTTTTTGCTCCCCCTACTCTGCTGCTGCCTCTGTTGCCAAGAAGCAGTGACATCAAGGTGAGGCAACACAGCTCGCTTGCGGGGGGCCGTTTGGCTCTTTTCCAGGACTCCCGGATCCATCTTTTCAGCAACCCGTAGATCCTACCTATGGTCTCTATGGGCTTCAGTCTTCCTCTTACTTTGCCTCTACCATCCTCTCCTCCTCTTTGTCAGATTGGGTCCACGGCTTTTTTATGGGAGGTCCTTTCGCTCTTGAAGATGCAGGCGATAGAACTGGTTCCTCTTTCAGACAGGGGCTCTGGGTACCATTACAGGATTTTTACGGTACCCAAGAACAATCAGGCTGGCCTGAGGTTTGTCCTAGACCTGTCATTTCTAAACCTGTCTTTACCCCTGGAACGCTTCAATATGATTACACCCGCGCACATAGCAGAGTTTCTTTGTGCAAGGGACTGTGTGTTCCCTGCACCTGAAGGATGCAGACCTGCACATACCCATCTACCAACCGCATCAGAGGTTTCTGCGGTTCACAATTGTCATACCACTTTCAGTACAAGGTGCTGCCCTTCGGGCTGAAGTCAGCCCCTCGTGTCGTCACAAAGTTGATGAAAGCAGTGCCGGGTCTTCACCACTTGGAGGGCCATCATCTGTACCCTTACTTGGATGACTGGCTGAGGGCGGGGATTACACAAGTGCAACACTCCTGCCAGATACTGATATTGATATTTTATTTGTATCACGCTCATAAACAAGTGTTTCAGAGCGCAACAAGGCAAGGGAGGGGAACAGGGGAGAACAGAACAACGATCTTACTAGGCCCAGTGACATTGAGAACACGCAAGTGCATGGGAGAGGGGGCGGGGAAAGTGCATGGAAGGTGGGGGAGAAGTGGGGAGTGTGGCGCAAAGGAGAAACAGTTAAATAAATAATAAAGGCAACAAACTGTGGTAGTGCAGCCAGCATTTGGCATGTGCTGGGTTTAAGGCAGCAGACGGGTTATGTCTGATAAGTGCAGGAAGAAAAAGGAGGGAGGGGGACTGTATGGGTACAGATACAGACCCCGGTGCAAGGGGTGGCCCGCAGGCAGTGCAGGAGGGTGGCAGGCCGAGCAGGTACCTGGGCCCAGAGGACAGAGGCTCGCCAGGTGCACAGTGCCAAGAGAGAACAGATCAGCAGGGGAGAGGGGAAACGAAGGCAGAAGCAAAGCGGAAGGTCTTGAGCTGCTTCTGGAACCGGAGATGGTTCTCCACAAGTTTTAGAGTGGCTGTTCTAGAGGGAGCCCCCAGTCAAAGACTGGGATCTACCCCGAGCTTGTTTCTTTGAAAAACGACTGACCCTGAGAGAGTTGGAGGTAGAGGAGCGAAGAGCTCGAGAGGGGAGGTATTTACGGAGGGATAGCTGAAGGTATTTTGGACCCAGGGCCCAGAAAGCCTTGTGGACAATGCAGAGGGTTTTGAATTTAATCCTTGCATCCACTGGGAGCCAATGGAGAGATTGCAGAGCTGGAGAGATACGATCCCAGGGCTTGAGGCCAAGGACAAGTCTCACAGTCCGGTTCTGGATTAGTTGCAGAGGGCGGAGAGTAGAGGCAGGTAGATTTAGAAAAAGGCTGTTCTAATAGTCCAGCCTAGAGAGAACCAGAGCGTGGGAGACGGTGAGCTTCTGGGGCAAGAGAAGGAGAGCAAAGGCGGAGTAGCTCTGAGGAGGTGCAGTAGAAAGTTTGACTTTTTAGAGAAATGAGATGTGGGCAGAGAAGGGAAGTGTGGAATCAAAGTTTACCCCCGAGGTCCTTAGACTCGCAGATGGGGTTAGGAGGAGGGCCAAGAGAAACCAGCCAGAGTGAGGGGAAAGGCTGGTGAAGGTGTGCCGATGAGGAGGATCTGTCTTGCTGGAATTCAGACAAAGGTCATTGGTGGCACACCAATCTTGAATGGCAGTTAGACAATCGGAGATGAGAGAGGGAGAGGAGATGGCAGAGGGCAGCCTGAAGATGAGTTGTCAGCCTAGCAATGGAAATCTGAGCAGAAAATGGCAATGCAGTGGGCGAGAGTTGCCAGGTATTGGTTGAAAAGCCAGGGTGAGAGGTTAGACCCCTGGGGAACACCACAGGTAGAGAGGAGAATAGATGGTAGGATGGACCCAAATTGGACCTGGCAGGGTCGATCAGAGAGGAAAGAGGTCAGCCAGGCCAGAGCCTTATCAGAGATATCCAGGTCGTGACGTTTGAGCAGGATGGTATGGTTGACCGTGTCGAAGGCAGAAGAGCGATCGATGAGGATAGGGAATGTTAGAGTCAAGGTTGGAGAGCAGATCTTCACGGGTGTTCAGGAGGGCAGTTTCTGTGCTTCTGCCAGCTCTGAGGCCAGACTGGTGGTCATGGAGACAGCCAACAGAATTGGAATGAAGGCTAAGCTGAGAGATGGCCAACTTTTCCAGGAGTTTGCCCAGAAAGGGAGTATTGGAAATTGGGCGATAGTTACCCGGACAAGAAGGATCAGCTGTGGGCTTCTTGAGAAGAGGATGCACAAGGGAGTGCTTCAGAGGGAAGGGGAAGGATCCTGAGGCAAAGGAGTGGTTGCAAAAATCAGCAAGGGCCTAAGCGAGGGTGTCAATGTGGTCCTTGATGGTTTTAGAGGTACCGGGATTAACCTGTTTTGAAGAGGCTTTCATAGATCGGACTTGTCTAGTGACCTCATCAGGGGAGGAAAGGACGAGAAGGAGGGTGGTGGGGTGTGACTGAAGGAGGGTCAGCAAGCACAGACTGAGAGGGTAAACAGGATGTCATAGGTTTTTCAGATAAAGTGAGGAGCAAGTGCGTTGCGAAGAGCCTGGGAGGCAAAAGGAGGGGTAGAGACTGCAGCAGGGTTTGCCAGCTCCTTGCAGATTTTAGAGTTCGGCTGAGTTGCTAGATGCCGCAGAGGCACGAGCTTGAATGTGGACTCTCTTCTTGGTGAGGACAGAGTCAGTATTGCTTTTGGAGCAGGCGACAGGCCAGTTTGTCAGAGGATGAACAAGAAGCCCTCCATTTCCTCTCAGCCGCCCTACACTTATGTTTAAGTTTATCTAGGTCAGGGTCATACCAGGAGACATCCAGAGGTGGAAGGGGGCGGGAGAATGTGGTGGCGAAAACCTCCAGTAGGTGGCAGTGTTGGGGTAGGCTTGGGGGGGGGGGGAGGGGGAGAGATGAGGAAGGAGTGATCACTCAGAGAGAGGAGTGGTCAGAGGGATGGAGAGGGCGAGGTCAGAGGAGATCAAGACATCAAGTGTGTACCCTGCAGAATGAGTCTGGCCAGAGGGGAGGATGGGCAGGGAGAGGGAGTTGCAGCGGTCACAGAAGAGTACAAAGGAGGAACAAGGAGAGTCCAAATGGATATTGAGGTCTCAGAGCTGGAGGCGGAGTTGAGTGGTAGAGGCCAGAAGGGAGGAGGAGGGGTCTGCCCACTCAGAGAAATGAGGTGAATTGACCAGGAGGCTGGTAGATGGTAGTCACAGTAAGAGAATGGGTAGGAGAGTGCGAGAGCCTAAAGACAAGGCATTCAAAAGAGGAGTAGGTCTGAGTGGGCTTGATAGAGGCAGGAATCCACTCAGGAAAGATCTGGGTGCGGAAGGGATCTTGTAGCTATCAGGGAGGAGAGTGTCAAAACTCGCGAGAGAGCTGGCCGTAATCCATGTCTCAGTAAGACCAAGGACATCAAGGTCTACTTCTTCATGGAGGTGGCAGATGTCAGCGGAGTGAGAGTTGAGTGGCTATATGAAGAAGGCTGCCAGCCTTAAAGACCTCCCGGGGAGGGGTACAGATCAGAGATGCACCCTGCGGAGGAGAAAGAGCCCTAGGAGGGGCAGAGGAGGAGGAAAGAGAGGGCAAGGTAGCCAAGGGGGGAGAGGAGGGGATAGCAGGAGAAGAGACGAAATTGATGAGGCGAGGGAAGCGCCTATCAAAGGGGAGATTGGCCTGAGGGCCTTGGACCATGACAGTGCCATTAAGGTAGAAATTAATGATGACTTTAGAGGAGTCGAAGGAAGCCATGAGAACTTCCCAGCGAGTGCCACCATTAATGGGAGAGGAGGAGATAGGACAGAGATCATATGAAGAGTCCATAGATCTGGCGAGGGAACGACAAAGAGGATGTCGGTGAGTGTCTGTCTGGAGGAAGTATTGGAGTAGGTGTCGGAGATGGGAAGACCAGGGTTACAGGCCAAGATATCCTTTTTGAACTTCTTCCTACCAGACTTAGTGGGAAGGGAAGGATAGTCTATGGAGAAGCAGTTGGAAAAGATGGGAGAAACGGAAAGCATCATGGGGGTGGAAGCGAGGAGAAGATGGAGAAACTGGGGGGCTATGGCAGGTAGGTGTGGGACAAGAGAATGGTGAGGTCACTGGGCTTGCAAGTTACAGAGAAGCAACACTATACAAGCAAAATACTGAGAATTTAGCAAAAAACAGCAAGATTTGACTTTCCAATCAGGGATTCAGATGTTAGCAAAGGGTTTTAAGAAGCACTGCGCATCAGAATGACAACATGGGTGTAACAAGCAGCAAGAACAGTGATAGTAAAATTGGTAGGAGTGAGTCCAGAAGGTGGGAACTAACCCATACTTCTAGAGGTGACAACGTCAAGACAGTCGGGATTTCTTAGAGGATTGGGGTGGCAGCATCTAAGGAGCAGGGAGGACCCCAATTGGCGTTCTGGAAGCGGACATGGAGCAGACAGGGGCCTTAAAAGTGTGCCTTTGCTGAGAGGGATGGCTAAAGCCTGCCGGTGCCTGGTTGGATGGAAGAAAACACTCAGCAACCAATGGGAGTGCTATACAGGGAGAGGTACTTCAGCCTGCCTACACAACAAAGAAAACCATGGTGGCCATCTTGGAAGGGCCAAAAATCAGTCAAATAAGCAGGCAATGGTGGGAAAACTAGTGTCTTCTAAATAGCAAGTCAGCTTCAGGTATTCAAAAGCTGAAACGGCAGCACGATGAAAATGTCCAATAAAACAGTTTCTCCAGCAATTTTAAGGCGGATATCCTTCGTCAGCTGGGGTTCTCCCTCAACCAAAGACGGCCACAGTTGTGCCCATCTCAGGAGCAGGTCTTCCCAGGCGTGCGTTGGGACATGCGGTTCAGCAGGTGTTCCCTACCCCCCCACGCCCGCCCTGGACGCTTCTGTCGGTCCACAAGGAATGGGGCACTCTATGCACCAGTACACCCGCCACTCCTCCACTGCAAAGAGGCGGTATCGATCTGGGAATGGGCCCTGATGGGGAGAATTCGGATTTCAGCATTCCACCTCCCGGGAGACAGCAATTCCCGAGGTGGACCAGCTGAGCCGCTCGGGGTCCAACACCTAAGAGTGGGAGTTGCACGACGACTTTGTTGCTCCCATTCCAGCATTGGGCTTTTGCGGACCTGGACTTGTTTGCATCCCCTCTCAATTCCAAGTGCCCTCCGTGTGCTTCACGGGCAGGACAGGGTCAGGTGTCTGGGAGATGCCTTCCAGATCTGTTGGCACGGCCGCAGGCATTCTGCATTCCCCCCACCCTTCTGCACCAACGGACCCTCTGCGTTTCTGGTTGCAGTGAGTTGCAGCCTCATCCTGATTGCCCCCCTCTGGCCTTAGAGAGCCTCATTTTTGGAACTGCTGCATTTGTGCTTCCAGGGTGCTATCCACCTCCAGCAGGGGATTCTTGACGCAGCAGGCGGGCGTGGGAACATCCGAAACAGATGCGATGCAGGCACCTAGTTCCTGACCAGCTGAGGCTTCAACACTCCAGTTTCAGATAATGGGACATCATTCAGCAGGCCCTCGACTCTGTCCCAGGATAAAAGTAAATGGACTTGGTTTTGCTATTGGGCTCGTGACAAGGGCCTGGACCTGGCCACCTGCCCTCTGGATGACGTTCTGGCTTTTTCAGCACACCTGGCTCGTTCGGGAGTTCAGGTGGATATGTGCCGCACTTATTTGGCAGCCATTGGGGCTTACAAGAATTGCCCCGAGTATGTTTTCTCCGGCCAACCTGGTGGTTAAGGCCCACCTTAAGGGTTTGTCTTGCCTTTTTCTGCCAGTTCGTAAGCCGTACCTTAAGACTGTTAATGGTGGCGCTCACCTCTGCACGAAGGATTAGTGAGCTGCAGGCGTCCTTGTGCGCGAGCCCCTCGCCATGTTTAGCAACGACAAGGTCATCTTGTGCACTCACCCAAGCTTCATGCCCAAAGTGGTCTCTCCATTACATCTGAATCAGATCTGCCTGCCTCTGTACTTCCCGAACCCTCAGTCAGAGGCAGAGAGGCCCCTGCATTCCTTGGATCTCAAGGGGGTCCTCCAGTTTTACCCCTCTTGGACGAAATCCTTCAGGAAGTCAGAGGCATTGTTCGTGCCTTTTGGGTGGCGTCTCTCCCGGCTCTCGGGCTTCCAAAGCTTCCATCGCCCGTTGGAGGCATACACAGCTGTGGGCAAACCCGTTCCTGGGGTGATTCATGCCAAGGCCACGGCTGTCGTGTTTCAGAGACCTGCTTCTTGGGATTTCATCAGCAAGGTGGCTACTTGGCTATTCTGTCTGCCTTCTGTAAGCACTACTCACTGGACATCAGCTCCAGACACGATGCAGAGTTTGGTCAGGTGTTTCTGAAGAACCTTTTTGCTTCGTCCTAGTTGAGGCAGGTTATCACAGCTCCACTGTATGTTCTTGTTTGGTGGAATCGCCCACAAGGATGGAGGAAAGGGGATGGAATGTAATTGAAGTTGCTCACCATAGTGAATAGAGCAATCAAAGTCCCTTTTCCTCCATACGTCCCACCTGCTTCCCCCGCTAGTATGCCAAGGGCTAATATTTTCGACGAGTAGCCAGGTATGCAAGGGGACTGAGGTGAGGCGCTGGAGGGCCAGGCCTCGGCAGGGCGTTTCCACGTCGAGTCAGTGCCCCGCACACTATACTAAATTTAAAGGGCAAGACGGGTGGAGTCAGACCCCATGAAGTTTGAGTCTAAACAGGCTCCAAAACAGAAGGGAATCTATAAAGGCCCAAGCCAGCAGGTCCCCATTTCTGTATAGATTGTTGCAATGCAAACTTAAGGAATAGTGCATGGTGACCAGAGGGTCGAAGGTTCTAGAATACCCATATTGCAGGGGAAACATTCAGTGGTTTCTGCATTCAGCCAGCAACAAAAGTGATATACCTGTTCTGTCCAAGGGGCAGCAAAAGGAGACGAGCCTCCTAAAGGAGAGCACAGGCAGGTCTGGTACTGACTGATAACTTCACCAAATTCAGAAACACGTGGCACAGAGAACTCTGCATCCGAGAAACAGACATCCACACATTGCACTGAAAAGTCTATGCTTGAGTCACCCAAACATGGTGCCAAAAAACTGACCTCGGAACATGGTGCTAAAAAGATATGGGTCGTAAAATCAAATGAACCTTGCATTTTTATTTTATTAGGTTTACCTTTGGGTGCACTACAATAACCTTGACCTCCTGGCAATAGGGACCGAACCTTTGGTAGAAGTCTGAACACAGGTTGGTAGTGTGGCTGAGCAGCCAGGCTTATCTCAAGTGGGGTCAATGTGAGTAGTAATGTTGTGACAGTTTCACAATACAGTTATCCAAATAAACACTCCCCGCTCACGCGCTAGACATCGCAGACTTCATTGTGACCAAAAACCTTGATTTTCTGGCGATCACAGAAACCTGGTTACACGCGGCTTCAGGTCCTGCCTTGACCCTTGCCATCCCCGACAACTACTCCATCATTAGGTGCGACAGGGACACTAACCAAACAAAGGGGGGAGGATTAGCATTCATATTCAAGAACTCTCTTAATCTGAGAGCTGTGAACACCCACCAGTTGCCCTCCGCCGAACTACTCTCAATTAAACTCCCAATCTCACCCAACCATACCGCTTCAGTGCACCTCATCTACCGGCCACCTGGTCCCATTTCCACATTCGTAGAGGACATCTCTGCCATTTTAGCAGCTAGCATCAAGCCTAAGTCCCAAATCATCATACTTGGTGACCTCAATTTGGGCTACCTGGATCCAAACGATTCCAAAGCCTGCGACCTAGCAAGTGTCCTCTCTGACTTTGGCCTCACCCAACATGTCAATGAACCGACTCATATCAAGGGACGCACACTAGACCGGGTTTCAGACTTGAATTGCGCATTAAACATAATCTCAGTGTCACCATGTGCATGGTCCGACCATCATAAAATAACATTCTCTATCAACTCCTCCTGCCAACCCATAGACAAACATTGCACCGCACCACCTACCCTCACTCGCAACAAGAAGGACATCACTATTGAGAAATTACTCCCACTCATCCTCCCTTTATTGAACTCGGTCTCCTCCACCTGCACCGACCCCACTGTCCTTGTGGACACTTACAACCGAGCGATGTTAAAAGCACTTGATTCCATTGCCCCTATCAAACAACGCAAAGAAAAACCGCGCAACCCCCTTAACTCATGGTTCACCCCACACCTTCGAGAACTGCGCAAAGATAAACGTAAAGCGGAGTCTCTCTGGAGATATTCCCCCTCACCAGTAAACAAAATTAACCTCCTATCCATCACCCACTCGTACAAGGTAGCCATACTAGCGGCTAAAAAAGAACTGTACAACAACAGGATCATACAAGCACAAAGCAACACTAAAGAACTCTTTACAATTCTCAAGGAATTAGAGTCCCCAGTTGCTCCTCTCGACAAGTGTACCCCCAACGCTGAATGGTGCGCTAACATACAAAAAGCACTACTAAACAAAATCACTACACTCCAAGCTAAAATCAATGCCAAAAAACCCACCTCCTTGACTCAACAGGTAATCCCCAATCCTACAATATCCCATCGCCTAAACACTCCTTCCAACCTTTCAGCTTCTCACCCCTCACCATTAGGGAAGTGGAAAATATCATTATGAAGTTAAAACCATCCAATTGCCAAGGTGACGCCTGCCCAGCGCCTATCGTAAAGGAAGCAGCACACGACCTTGCCCCTTTCATCACCGCCTTCATCAACTCCTCCTTCAAATCTGGCATAGTACCTAACAACAACCTCAAGGATGCTTGGGTAATCCCCTTGATCAAAAAACCTAACCTAGACCCTAGCAATCCCTCTAACTATAGGCCCATCACCACGGTACCCTACCTCCTCAAAATCTTGGACCGCGCTGCATATCTACAAATTCAAGATTACCTCGATACCAACAACCTACTAGGCCTCAGACAATCGGGCTTCTGCCCGAGGCACGGCACTGAGACAGCTCTGATAGATCTAAAAACCCAAATTGAGGACATGAAAGACAAGGGTAAACAAGCGCTCCTACTCCTACTGGATCTCTCTGCGGCCTTCGACTTGGTTGATCACCAAATCCTTTGCCAGCACCTCAAAATTGCCGCCCACTTCTCTGATGCAGCCACCTCCTGGATCAGCTCATTCCTTGCAAACAGGTCCATGAGGGACCACTCGCTGCCGCGGACCCAGCTCACGTCCCCTGTGGAGTCCCTCAAGGCTCATGCGTATCACCCACGCTCTATAACTTATTTACGAAACCACTCTTCGATATTCTTGACTATCTGGGTGTCACCTACACAAATTATGCGGACGACACCCAGATACTCATCCCTATCACTGGGGATTATGTAACGGACACCAAAGCGCTTAATGCCGTCTACACTGCCATCCAAGCGTGGATGGCCCACCACGGGCTTTGCCTAAACGACGAGAAAACTGAGCTACTCATCCTAGGATCTCAGCCCAAACTCTCAAAACTCGACCGTAAATATGAGGCCTTCAACATTGATGGCAACATTATCAAGGTTACTAATGTCACCAAAACCCTCGGTATTTACCTAGATTCCACCCTATCACTCAACAGACAAACCAACTCAGTAGTCTCAGCATCCGCGTATACGTGTAAACTGATCACAGCTTGCCGTCCCTTCTTAACAACGAACAACTGCCTTATTCTCGCCAGAACCCTCATCTTATCAAAAATTGACTACTGCAAAGCCCTTTACCTTGGTACGAGCCAAAGAAACATTGATAAACTACAGGTAACACAGAATAACGCTATCAGGGCGGCCCTAAACATACCCAGGCGCGCCAACATCTCTTCCACCAGACGCAACATACATTGGCTCCCCATTGCACGGCGTATCGCCCTCAAAACACTTGTTCTTAGTCACAAAGCACAGAATAACGCTGCACCGGCATACCTATCAGCGCGCTTCAGCCAACACACAGCCTCCAGACCGTTAAGATCTGCACAAGCGCACACACTTATCATCCCCAGTTTCAAGCTTCAAACTGCCAGAGGCTCGAGCTTCCCAGTCCTTGCGGCGAAGCTCTGGAATTCCCTACCCAATGAACTTAGGAATGTCCCTTCCCTCCAATCCTTCAAAAGGAAAACAAAACACTGGCTCCATGAGCAAGATGCTATGGCGGCCAGTCCTATGTAACACTGGCTGCATGCTGCACCTTCCGGCTACCTTGTATATAATGCATCTGCATACTATCCTTGTAAATGTTGTACATAATTTATATATGTTTATGTATACATAAGTGTAACCTCTAACTACCTGTTGTAACACTTTCTTGTAACCACCTTTCTAAACATGCGCCCTGATGCCCGTGGGCAGGCTGCGCAATACAAATAAATAAAATACAAAATACACTCGTACTCGAGGTTTCTTGATAAAAACTATTCATTTATTTCACAGTCAGTTGTATAAGCCTTCTTCAGAAAGGGAGCAAAACATGTAACACTTAGACTATACCTCAAAACGCACTCTTAGTTTCTCTAAATCAGATAACCATTGGGGATGGCACACACACTTCCTACACCCTGAGGTGACTTAAATAGCTAGGACATGATTTATCACTGGTACATTTAGAGCAATACTGAGTTTGGTGAAAACGATAGAATAGACGAATAAAACAAACTGATAAGTACTTTTACAAACCTTGCAATGCAGAGTAAATTAACCCTTTCCTGGAGGAAAGGCCAAAGCACAAAGTCAGAGGTAAAGAGGAGTTGCTCAGGGAGCCAGGACAGCCAATGTTAATTGCACAATGTCAAGGGGAGCTGAAGATCTTCTTTGCAGGTAGGTGAAAAGTCTTGTGCAATGTTTTTAGAAATGCTTGTAGAAAAATAGAACACTTGAAGGGCCACAAGCTGGGAGGCTTGTGAGGGGCAAAGCATTAGCAACTCTGCAAGGTAAACAAGACATGTCTCAAAACTGAGAGCAAGTAAGGCTAGACAACAAGAGGTAAGTTCTCTTAGACTTTATAGTACCTCTGGTTAGAAGAAATGGTTCCAGCTGGCTTCTGTTCCTGTACAGCTCTGCAGATCCTGTTGTTCCTGAGCCTCAGTCGTGGGGACAAGGGAGGACGTCTGGGGGACTCCTGCTCTGCAATGGGAAGGTTAGCGACAGCAATGGGCAAACTTCAATTCAGCGGTCCTTCAGTATATCAGCGCCTTGCGTCTGACAGCAAATAGCAACACTGCGGTTCTCGGATACCACTTCAGACTTTCCTTGCTTCTGGGGCCCAGCACTCTGTTGAGGGGGCTCAGGCTTGGTCAGTCCTGCATCAGGGAAGTCTGGAGGATCTTCCTAGTGCTCGGGTCAGACTTAAAAGCAACGCACACATTCTGGTGTTCTTCTCCCTGGCACTTTGGTTCCAGCAGCAGTAGAAATGCAACCAGCTTCGAGAGGCTGTCCAGACAGGCTTACTTTGGAGTTGATTGGTCCCATCAACTCAAAGGGAGAAGTCATCCTTGCAGGGCTTCTCTAGTTGAGGCGAATTCGGAGCTTCCGCACATGGTCCAGGAGTTGCAGCAGGCGTCTCTTTCAAGTTCTTCTTTGGGTTCTTTCGTCCATTGGTCGACTCTGCCTTCCAAGCCAAAAAGCCTTGCCTTTTATGCAGGTTTCTCCCATTCATTGCAGCCTAGTTGTCAATCACACAGCAGGGTGGCTGTCCTTGCCAGACAGCCAGCCGGCCAGTCACCTTTTGGGCGCATTCCTGTAACCAAGGGGATTAAGCACAGGGTGTTTCGGCACCTCCCTCACTTCCTGCCCCTGCCAGACATACTGGAGCCAGAGGTGGGTTTCACTCGTGAAGCCCGCCAAAGACAAAACGAACAAAGGGACCAAACCTGGTTTGGCGCGCAGAGTAAATCTCAAGAAGCACCTTTGTAACAAGAAATGGCGAAAAAAGACTGGGGCCATTTTGATGAAATGGGCATCCATGGGTGCCTTAGTGGGGCTGCAAACGCAGCCCGCAGTAAAAACACACAATGGTAGTAAAAAGTAAACCACTGCCACCAGCCATTAATTGTAGAAAGGGTAACATAAAATGTTACATTAGAAACTAGACAAAAGGGATACTAAGTAACCCCTCCAGCACCCTATTGTAAGATATTGTGTGCTGGGTCTAGAAAGTCAATTGTTCTTGGAAACAGTAGTTTCACCAAGAGAAGGTATTTAAACCTTTGGGAAATCTAAGACTTCCCTGTGCCACTGCAAAGGTACTGTGTGTCAGTGCAAAAGATGACGACTATGGAGTTTGTCAGACTCCAAAGGTGAAGAACACAGACAAACAGAATTAAAAGTCCCAAAGTTTAGCAAAAGAGCTGGGTGGTCTTTAAGGTGGGAGGAATTTAGCACTAAACTGAAAATTCTCCCTAACAAGTTTGGTTTGCAAAAATCCATAGGCTTATAAATTGCAAATAAGAATATACAAAAAAAACATGCTAAACCAATTCATAATTCAGTATACTAGTAATAATCATTTTGCAAAATTTTAAAATAATCCATTGGAAATTTAGAAAGTGGAATAGAGCTTCCTGACACACCACCAAACTACGCTTCCAAAATGGAATACTCCTGATTGGATTAATATTATGTACAAAATGGTTAAATGATCCTAGTCTCAGTTCCAACCTCGCAATGGGTGAATCAGTGATTTATGGTTTCCTACAGTACTTGGTAAATTCCATAACCTACATCTCATCTGTGATTATTTCTTGGGTCCAACACCTCACATGATTTGCAAATGTTCAAACAAAAGCGCATATATACAGACCTTAAAAATGTATCTGGAAAAATACCAATATAATGCACAGAAATATAATTTTTGGGTTTGAAAAACAACTTTTGGCAACTTCATTTCATCCACCAAGCACAGATTGCACCTGTCCCATAACCTTGCTTTTGATTTTGTTTTCATTGAATATATATATAGAACTCTTGGGTCATCTCAAATGAAATAAGTCTCATAGTAGATGTGAATTCTATCTAGTTGAAGCTTACATTGAGCATTTTAAACACCAAATATTGCTAAAGACATCCCAAAATACAGGTCAGCTTTGTTAGCAGCCCAATGTTTTAGAAAAATGCAAGCTGTACTAACTTCCACCAAAGCTAATCACAATTCTAAACAAATTGCTTCAATAGGACAACACTTGAGCAGATTCAGGATGGTCATCCAATATTTGTATTCAATAGTCTTACTCCTTTTGGTAGGAGTGTCTAGCATCGAGGCCATAAAAGGCTAATGACGCCATCTTTTTATTTTGTCGTTCTGAGAGCACATAGAGAAACATCCATACTTTATAACTTTTGAACACAGCTATAATGGGTCTGATCTGTCCTCCCTGCAAGACTTTTAATAATTATTTCTTACTCAAAAATGCATCCCCAAGTACATTTATTCGGAGACTCACTTTAGTAGGCAGTTTGTCAAGTCTCCAAACAAAATACAATGCAGAAATTCGTAGGGTATCCACTATCATAATTTTAGTTTTGAGTGATTCATTTCAAAATAATTTTCACATACATAAACGTGCAGGGCACTAAGAACATGTTGCATCCCAATTGGTGTTTGGTCTAATATGTGGTTAACTGCATAAGCCTACATTGCAACAAAGTTAACCCTAGTAATGGACGGAAAGCGTGGATTCTTTTTACTACTCCATCCAGGTCTGCGAGATACAAGTTAACCAGTTGATGCTAAAATGCATCCCCGTTTAACACCTAGATCAGAGTGTCTCATTAGAACATTGACCTTTCAGATATAATCAAACTCATAATTTGCACAATGAAGGGCTTTGATTCTTTTCAAAAGATCTTTGCCGAATCTACTTCTTTGGTGTTTATTTCCGAGCCATTATCTGTGCATGAGAAATGCAGACTTAAAATGTATGTAGGATATTTAAAACAGTGGTTGTCCTTTTTTAGTTTCTTTGCTCGTTTTGACACGAGCTTCAATGTCTTTATTTGGTCAACTCCCCTTTTACAAAATCTTGTTTGTAAGTGGTGGTGAGAGGGGTTATTCACTTTCTGAACTCAAACATTCAGTTCTTTCAAAAAGGATAGACCCAATATCTTACTACTTATGTATAACATTGTTCTCAAGCAATTAATGTTAAGATTTAACTAATACCCTTTGATGGGTTGGAATTAAAATGTGCTCCCAGGTTCCTGGGAGCCTCTGAATTTTATAATCTACTGAAATCAACACTTCTATTCAAATTCGGGCATATGAAACTAGAAACTAGCCACAGTTATTACAGTTGAGTATATATTGTTTGACTGGCCAAAAAGCTCTTTCCAGAACATGATAGTACAATATTTTCAATGTAACCCTTTTGGAACCATGTACCTATGTACCAGAACTGTCACTCTAGATTACACTTCACACTGGATAGACACAAGACTTTGGTGCAGAATTGGGTTAGTCTTGTGTTATCTTTTCTTGCAGGTGAGACTGAGGCAGAGTCAAGTTTATTGTGGATGGTGTTTTTATTTTTTGTTGGGTTGATGATTAACAGAACAGGATTGATCACTATTGTGAGCGTAAAGTTACATCCCACAATTGACTCGTCAGTATAAGCTTCTGCATGGCGTTTCTACCATCTTTTCTTCAATTATTTCTTTTCTCGCTTCATAGCACAACCCATTCAGGACCCTGGAGTATATGGAGTTGTGCAGTCTGGGGACCACATGGGCCGCACATGTGTGGTGAAATGGTTCATATTAAAGCCCAGCGGGGATGATGTAGAGGTGAGTGTTAAGGCATGAGCTGGACTTAATTGCTTTTCTTCTATATCCTAAATGGGGGGGAACTCATCTGAAGATACTTTTTGGAATCCAAAACTGGAAAGCAGGTAGTGACCTCAATTGTTTCAACCTTGGCTGTGACATTCCAGTCTTTCAGATTGATTTTCAATTATGCAAGTCTTAAGCCAGGAGTCTGCAACCTTGGGGTTTTAGTTGTTTTCTAGACTACAAATTCCATCAGCCCTAGCCAGCAAATTCAATGGTGACCGATCATGGGAGTTGTTACAAAACGTCTAGAGAGACAGAGGTTGTAGACCCCCATCTTAAGCCATTAATTTGGTGTGCAATGCAAAAACCGATAACTTGTCATTCTTCATTGCAGTTAATTAGAGAAGAGGAAGATGTCAGTGTGTACGACATTGCAGATCATCCAGATTTCAGATTCCGTACAACAGATCTAGTCATCCGCATTGGAAGTGCCACCGAAGCATCCATAACGAAGGAGAATGAGGTGATTTTAAACTTTGAAAGATTTTGCTGTGCACATCCTCCTCCAATAGGGCCTTAAAATAATCTCAAACATGGTTACTTATAATAATAATAAATGTAAAATAAATCATAATTTGCTTGTCGTATAGCATGATTACTTTTCTAGTCTTTAGGACTTTATAGAGTTAACATTACTTCTACTCAGTGACCTTATATTTGCAGCCGAGGCATGAGGGTGGGTGCGAGTGATGCTCTACCTTTCCTTCCATGGTATGTTTACTTTTGCCCTTTAGCCTGGGTTTTCCTCAGGATTCATACTTGTGACCCACTCCTGCCTCCCCTTTGTGAATCCCTGGCCTCGACCCCATTTAGTAAAAGTCCAGATTACCATGGAACATGCCAGCTCATTGAATATATTTCATGGAAATGCATCTAATAAAAACATTTAAATGAAACTCTGTTCAAGGACACTTCATTGAAAATGTTCATTGAGGTACATATGAACTGACAAATTACAAACTCAATTGTAGTTTATAAAGCATATCAAAATACCACAAATAACAATATAACGGCAAATGCAAAGAACACATTGTATTCTATTTTGAGAACTTGTGTGTAGACACTTGCTGTGAGGTCAGTGTTGGGACATGCTGCAATTATCCCTCCTTTTATGGACACCCACATCTTTTTGCTTTTGTTTGGCTTACCTAACCTGACTTTTTCCAGTGGAGCGCACAACCTTCAGCTGCTGTACTCTGGGCTTTCGCTCATTTGTTATGAGGAAACTGACACTTCTTTCAGGCTGTCAGTACTGGGAAACTGTTTCCCTTAGTCTTCGACTGTTGCCATTTCTTGGTAACTGTATCTGTGCCAAGTATCTTACAGTACTGTGCATAGGGGTCCTTTAGTTTTGTGGCCCTAGTCACCCTCTAAGGATTTGTTGGTGTTTGTACAAGTGTGCCTAGGACGAACTGGTGGCAGCAGTTGACTTTTTAAGTATGTTTACTTCGTTTTCATGGGCCATACCACGTTTACTGCGTTTGGCACAAATCTGTGGCTAGTGCCGAAAATGGCAGTGCTACAAAGTCTTTTGTTCTGTCCTTTTGCCATGTTGTCCCTTTGCCTTGCGCCAGGTTGAGGGACCCGGATATTACTTATTTGGGCATACAGCCTTCCACGAAAAACCACATCTTTCACGGGCTCCTGCATGTCACGTGTGCTAGTGCCCAGGAAGAGGGTTGGGACTGTCGGGTCCCGATCAACAATACTGGTGCCAGAATGTCTTGTAGGCCTTAATGACTGGAATCACTGTGGGCCAAGATTGGCCAAAGCTTGGCGTGCATGCAAGAGTAGATCTTCCATTGGTTATCTGAGATTTGGGTGCGAAACGAACCTTGGATAAGAGAAGGGGCTCTGCATCTATTCCAGGTCGATCACCTGAAATTCACACCGAACTACATCAGGAGCCAAGTATCCTAAATGAAAGAGCAGACTCGTGGAACCGCCAGAGACGAGCTGGAAGGTTTGCCACCCTGACCACGCTGTTGTCTCATCGGACCACTGCTTTTTCATTGTACCAAGAAGACCTGCAAGGGTGTGTCGACCCTTTGAAGTAGTGGTACCAACTACTGTAGGCACTTCCTGCTTATCCTCGCAAAGAGCCTCTTTGGATTTGTTCCTGGATCATCCAATGAACTGACCAGCTGAAACCCGGGGTATCACACAGGAGCGCCGCCGCCCTGAGTTGGGACTCGAGACCTTGGGCATCGCTTACTTGTGGTCCTGGGCCCTCTCCTGCCAAAACGTGTTGTCCTAGCTCCTCTGGGTAGCGATTTACGAGAGTGCACCACGCCACAAGCATTTGTGGTCTGTCGCCCTGTTGTGGTGACAGTCGCTGTAAGTGCCTGCAGTCCTGCTCTACTGTGTCCTGAGACGTGCTGTGCCGGAACTATCCTTCTTCAAGAACTGAGTAAAGGCTACTGTCCCGCCACAGACAATTGTCCCGCAGCTGCTGAGAGCCAGTGTCCTGTAACTGCAGGGGTAAAACCTACTAGCGAATTGGTCTGGACTGGCAAAGTTTGGTCCGGACTGTGTTGAGGGTTGGTGAGTACTTGCATCACTTAGAGGTGTCCCCTTGGCACATCCATCTGTTTTTACGCATGTGAATCCCTCAAAGATATTCGCCTCAGATGGGCTAGCTTGCACTCGCCAGCTATTCCCGAACTCCGAAAGTTGCACTATCTGCAAGGGTAGACCCCCCTACCGCTCACAGAAAAGAATCCGCTTTTCGGCTTTACGCACAACTGTGCGTTGTTAACGCACCGTTGTACTTTGAGCATAAGGCTCCTCACTTTTTAGGGCTGGACTGCATAAGATGGAGTTTGACTTCGAAGAACTACCTAATGATATGTTTGTGTTGAACTTACCCCTTCTGTTGCAAGTTGTGGTTATTTTCTCCCCTTTCATCAGCATTAGGCTAAACACATTTTGATTATATGTTATAGTGAAGTCTGTGTGTGGCAAATGTTTCAATATTACTAGTGTTTAATCGAGTTTTGCTATAAATGCCTATAATAAATGTGTTTTTAATATACATCTGTCTAAAAGTATTGTGTGGAGTTTTACTGTGTGCTCATTGTGGGCCTCTCACTCTCACCCCTCCTGAGATTTAGTCTTGACCGCCTGCCAAGCTACCGTAGATTGGTCTGGTTTGTCCAGAAGGTTCCCCTGTTCCACTAAACTAGGGTGGCCTCCTAAACTCCTGTCCACCAGGTCAGAGTTTAGAAATCCATCTCAACAGTCAGTATATTCCAATCTTGAAGGATATTTGGGCTTAATCCCCAGACAAGATAGGAAGGCCAATGCATATTTTGAAAAGAGACTAACACATCACTAGGCAGGGCACGCTAGTTTATTTCATCCCACTCAACCTCTGATTCTCGGGTTGATCTGAGTAAATACAGAGAATCATTTTTGGAAATGGGGGCATGACGGAACACTTTGCATTGTAGCATCTTTCAGATTTCTTTCTCTAAATCCAATTGTTTGTAAAATCAGATGTGAAATTCACACACTTAAATGTTATCAGGTCCTGGGCCCATACCAAACCTGCTTTGACCCTTTTCTAACTCATGCCAGGATCATAATGCAATGGGCTCCCATGGTCCCGCGTTTTGCATTCCTATTCCTCTTGTCCATTACAATGGCTTGCAGCTTCTTATAATCAACTGTGTTTTTCCTCTGCTTAACTTCTCATTATCCAAGGTGTTCAGCATTGATATAGAAGCCCTGACATTTTGCATCTTACGTTCCTCATTGATTTATTGGTAACATTAAAGGTGGTGATGTATGAAATGTCAAGAGACAAGGCATGTTGACAGTCCTGGGTTGTAGACTCCTTTTCTATTGCTACGGATGGCATTTGAGGTTTTGTGATTTTTGCTCTTGTTGATCGTGTTGGTTGTAGCAGAATGGTTTGTGTGGCCAGATGAAGAAAAATGTCAAAATGAAAAAAAGCCTTGAAGCAAATAATGAGACTGGTGATGCAAGAGTAATGACCAAAACGGTGTGGGTGGTAGGTTTCCCACATTAATAGGGAAGATACGAGTGTTCATTTGAACACATTGTAAAACTAGAGCCCATGTCCCCTTGGGGTGCAGAGTAATAAATGCAGTTGCATTTTGGTATGTTGCATTCAGGTGACATGGCATAGATTATATAAATAGTTCCTGCCACCAGACGAGGACAATGGCTCTGTCAATAGGACTGCATGAGATGAACACTAGATATTTATGTTTGGCTTCTGGTCACCTTGGCTTTATGCAGAATGCAATTGGACTTGTTGGAGAAGCAATGTGGTATGTACCAGGACGGTCTCTCCTGGCTTGCATTCAGTATTTATAGAATGAGTTGATGGCACTCTTTTCTTACCCATGGGGAAAATCAGTTTTTTTTTCTTCATAAATGTCATTTACTTGGTATGGCCTAATTCCCCAGACCACTACGACTTAAGTATGCTAATAAAACAGAAACCATATCTTCCACCACCTGTGTATTTTCTATTGTTGTCATTTTTTTCCCGTCACAGAACTCCCCCCACCTCGTAGCACAAGGTCCTCCTTTGAGTCATAGACACATATATATTGTCACACCACAGGTGCAAAACATAATTACTATTCATTTGTTCCACAGCCATCTGTTGGACAGGTAGCTAGAGTGGATGTCAGCAGTAAAGTGGAAGTTGTGTGGGCCGATGATTCCAAGACAATTGTGCTACCCCAGGTAAGGCAGTACCTGCTTGCTGTTGTACAAATAGCTCATGCATATCTGCTTGTTGTACTGTGTGAAGCTGCATTGATCAATTAGCCAACTAACGTTTACCTCAATATTCATTCTTTTTTCACCTCTGTCATTTTGCCACTTGATTTCTTCAGTGCACGTTGTGGCTGTAAAACACTTTTTTTTTCCTTTTAATTCTACACATTACTATTTATTCAGCACAGACCTCACTTCAGAAAGAAACAGAGTGCTTTACAAGTCATAGGACTGGGATGATAGCTCAGGGACAACGCATTTGTTTTGGAAGCAAGACGATTCAGAACACGGATAATCCTGTTCAGCATAGAAACTGATATCTGCTATTTATGGCATTATAAAAGATTAATAGGGGCGGTAAGGACATAGTGATGAAGGCAGAGATACAAGTGAGTGGGGAGCTAGCAGACATATAAGGTTGTCATTTTAGCAGCACTGTACAAATGACCAGTTCCTAAGGCAGGATATTGGTGTTGGGACAGAATTCCGTTTTTGGGTATTCCACTTTGTTGTTCCCTTTTTTGGGAGGGGGTGGAATTTCAATTTCAAGCATTAAATTCAAAAACCTCTGCATTATCCAATAGGCTTTCTGGGGCCATGGTCCAAAATACCTTTAGCTCTCCCTCCGTAAATACCTCCCCTGCCGGGCTCTTTGCTCCTCTACCTCTAACTCTCTCAGGGTCTGTAGTTTTTCAAAGAAACGAGCTGGGGGTAGATATGATATAATTATTTTATTTATATCGCACTCGTACACAAGTAGATTGGTCTTCGGCTGGGGCCTCCCTCTGGAGCAGCCTCCCTGCCACTCAAACTTGGAGAACCAACTCCCGTTCCAGAAGAACCTTAAGACCTTCCTCTTTGCTTCTGCCTTCCCCTGTCGTCTCCCCTGCTGATCTTTTTCTTTCTCGGCACCGTGCACCTGGCCTACCCTCTCTGCCGGGACCAGGTACCTGCTCACCCTGCCACCCACACACCCTGCACTAGGGTCTGCATCTATAACCATACAGACCCCTCACACCCCCTTTCTTTTTGTTGCACTTATCTGACATACCTTGTCAGCTGCCTCAACTCAGCACTTGCCACTTGATGGCTGCACTTCCACTGTTTTTGTTTCCTTTTTTTATTTATTTATTGTATTTATCTGTTTATCCTTTGCCCCGCTCCACTTCTCCACTTTCCATACACTTTTCCCCTTTCCCTCTCCCATGCACTTGCGCGTTCTCAATGTCACTGGGCCTAGTAAGATTTGTTGTTTTTTTGTTCTCCCTTGTTGCACTCTGAAACACTTTTTTATGAGCGCAATATAAATAAAATATGTATCATATATCATAACAATTTATTTTGATGGTCAGAGGCACTTATGCTGAAGTTTCCCCTCCCACTATACCCCTTTTTATCTTAAGGTACTCTTACGTCCCGTTCCCTTTCCTCCATACTGTATGGGCGTCCCTTCCAAGGGACGGGAGACAGAACCTTTTTCACCAGAAAAAACCTTCTTCCCCTTTAAATTTAGAGGCGCGCTGGGGTGCGGCCCAGGGAGCATGCGCTGCCCTGACTCTGCCCTCTGGCGCCACACCTCGGTCCCCTTATCCGCGTTGACGGGAACGGGCCAAATTCACCAGCGCTCCTGGGTTTGGCTTCGGCCTTACAAAGACCATGCCCAAATCGTACTCTTTCTCGGCAGCGCTCAGAAAGGGGTCGTACATACGGAGGGTTCCGCGGCTTCCAGAAACACATATCCAGGCAGCCGGACCGCTCGCCGTCTCAGAACTGGCGAAAGCAACAAAAATGGGGTTGGGAGTAAGGGCTTTTTCCAGTCCCACCCTCCGCTTCAGCCTCCAAGGGAAAGAAGGCATGGCACGCCCCTTTGGGTCCACATGTCTCCGATGGGGGGGCAGGCTTGCTCTCCATGCACATTTCTGGCGCCAGAATTTCGCGGGCCCCTAGATCCTGTCTATAGTATCCACGGGGTACCGCCTTCCTATCCCAGCCTCTCCTCCCTCTGCCCCTCCACTACCACAGGTTGGGACAGCAACTCTTTTGGCAGAGATCTGGTCGCTCGTAGAGAGCCAGACAGTGGAGGAAGTCGCAGCCTCCCAGCAAAGCTTTGGCTTTTACTCCAGGATTTTCACCATTCAGAAGAACCAACAGGCGGGCCTGAGAGATGTGCTGAACATTTCCACGCTTACCTTACCCCTGCAAAAATTCAAGATGGTTACGCCAGCTTTTATAGCAGAGACATTGGCCACGGGAGACTGGATGTACTGCCTGGATCTGAAGGACACGTACCTACACGTCACGATTTGGCAGCCCCATCGTTCTTTCCTACGGTTCAGGATCATGGGCTACCATTTTCTATACAAGGTCCTTCCTTTTGGCCTCAGCTCAGCCCACACGGTCTTTACCAGACTCATAAATGCGGTGGCGGACCTCCTCAGATCGCAGGGCCTCCACATCTACCCATACGTCAACGACTGGCTCGTCAGGGCTTCATCTCTGGAAGCAGTTCACCACTCTTCCCATGCCCTTATGAACACACTGCACAATCTGGGCTTCTCGCTCAATCTCAAGAAGTCGCAGCTGCAGCCCATGCAGAATCTGACATTTGTGGCCCTTATCTGGGACACGTGCTCCGAGAAGGTCTTCCCTCCGGAGGACAAAATCTCGGCCATCAAGAGGGCCACCACCCACTTCCTCAGCAGAGAGCTGACCTCAGCATGGTGGTACCAACATCTTCTGGCTCTACTGGCAGCGGTCCTATTAGCCGTTCCGCACACAAGACGAAGGATGAAGAGGATTCAGCTGCACTTCGCAGCCTCATGGAACGGGAGCGGGGCTCTCAATCCGAGATGATATACGTTCCTCCATCTCTCCACCCGGACCTAACTTGGTGGTCCAGAGACTGCAACCTACGGAGGGGCAAGCCCTTCTGGCCAGCCACCCTCTCCGCCGGCCACCATCACCACGGATTCCTCGCTCGAGGGCTGGGGAGCCACCCTGGACTATCTCATTCCACTGCACCTGGACTCTACTCGAGCAGGAATACCACATTAATTGGCTAGAGCTGAACGCCATCTAGCTGGCGCTCAGGGTATTCCTACCACTTCTCAGGGGCAAGGCTGTCCTCATCCAGATGGACAACTAGAACAGCATGTACTACGTCAACAAGCAGGGAGGCACCAGATCTCCTCCGCTGTGCAGACTGGTGATCAGCATCTGGGAGTGGGCCCTGGAAAACGACATTTACCTCACGGCAGTCCACCTCCCGGGGGAATCCAACCTGGAAGTGGACAGGCTCAGCAGACTGGGAGCAGACAATTACGAGTGGCAGCTAAAGGACCTTGTTCAAGAGATTTTCAACAGGTGGGGTCACCCCCAGGTGGATCTCTTTGCCACCTGACGCAACAAGAAGGTTCTCCAGTTCGCATCCTGGCAAGGTCGGGGCCCGGGCTCTCTAGGCGACGCATTTCACCTCCAGTGGACCGGCATGAAAGCCTACACCTTTCCGTCCACTCCCCTGATTAACAGGGTAATTTGCAAAATCAAGGAGTCTCGCCAACTCCTCATCATTCTAATAGCTCCATGGTGGCCGGCCAGGCATGGTTTTCGGAGCTCTTTAGCCTCTCGGAAGTGCCCTTGATTCACCTCCCGACTGGCCCAGCACATCTGCTGGCACAGCAGGGGGGCAGGGTCATCCATCCTGCTCCAGAGAAACTAGCCCTCACAGCGTGGTACCTGAGCAAGTAACGCTCTTGCACCTTAGCCTCTCACAGGCCAATCTGGAGATCATACAGGGTAACTGGAGCAAAGCTACCAGGGCCCAGTACAAGAGCAAATGGACCAGATTCTGCCACTGGGCAGACTCAAAAGGAATCGACCCTCTGTCATGCACCCTGGACGACGTGCTCTCTTTTTCGGCGCACCTTGCCCACTCAGGCATACCGGTGGCACCTACTACACATACCTCGCAGCCATTGGGGCTTACAGGAACTGGGAGGAGGTCATTTTCTCTTTCTCCAACCCTATAGTCAAACATCAGACGGGACTCGCAAGGCTCTACCCGCCCAACAAGAGACTGCACCCTGTATGGGACCTCAACATAGTCTTGGGCGCCCTTGCGCACAAACCGTTCGGGCCAATGGCATCCGTGGACTTCAGGCTGGTCACCATCAAGACGGCCTTACTAGTCAGCCTCACCTCGGCTCGTAGAGAGAGCGAAATCCAGGCGCTGGTCACCTCGGAACCATATACTACTTTTCACAAGGACAAGGTAGTTCTGCAGACACACCCGGCATTTCTGCCCAAGGTTCCGTCTGCTTTCCACTTGAGCGAGGAAATAGTCCTTCATATGTTTTTTCCCGAGCCTAAGAACGAAGCACAGAGAGTGTGGCATTGCCTGGATGTCAGGCGTGCCCTGAAATTCTACTTGGACAGGTCCAAGGGCTTCCACAAATCGGACGCCCTGTTTGTCACTTTGGGAGGCTCAAGACCAGGCAATCGGGCCTCTAAGGCTTCCATGTCCCGCTGGATGGTCTCTGCCATCAAAGAAGCATACGAGGGTCAGCACAAACCGCTCCCGACCAACAAATGCCCATGCAGTCAGGGCCAAGGCAACCGCCATCGCATTCCAGCGCCATGTCCCTTGGCAAGTCATAAGCAGGGCGGCCACTTGGGCCTCGCCCTCGGATTTCTGCAAGCATTACTGTTTGGATGCTGGCTCTAGATCTGATGCGGCCTTCGGACAGGCGGTTCTCAGGAATCTATTTGCTTAAGGAGGATCTCCTCTCCACCCTGGGGCTACAATCAGTTGTAATCGCCCATACAGTATGGAAGAAAGGGGATGGGACGTAAGAGTAATTAGAAGTTACTCACTGTAGTGACTAACATACTCTTAGTCTATAGTCCCCTTTCCTCCGTACGTCCCACCAACCTCCCCCCTAATAAAACCGGTGTCATTAGGCAATGTTAAATCTATTGTCAACGCGTCCATGGGGACTGAGGTATGGCACCGGAGGGCGGAGTCACGGCAGCGCATGCTCCCTGGACTGAACCCCTGCGCACCCCTAAATTTAAAGGGGAAGAAGGTTTTTTTCTGGTGAAAGGTTCCGTCTCCCGTCCCTTGGCAGGGATTCCCATACAGTATGGAGGAAAGGGGACTATGGACTAAGAGTACTTAGGCACTACAGTGAGTTACTTATAATTATTTGGCCACCCATAAGATACCCAGTCTCAGGGGGTGCTCTCAGTAACCTCGTGTTGGCCCCAGGATGATTTTATCACTCTGCATTGGCTTTAGGGGTGGCAGCTAATGTTTTGTTTTGGCTTCTCCAGGGTTGTGAGCCGGTTTACTGCATTAGTAGCCCAATGTGCTTTTATGGTAGCCATTGTAGTACTCATGTTTTTCTTTTTTTAAGTCCTGCTGTTTTTTTTGTTTTAAGGCTTTCTTTGTTCAGGGAAGCCTCATGGCAGGCCTTAAAATGGCTGTTCTGCCCACGTGGGCTCTTTGTGAGACCAATATGGCAGCCTCCACAGATAGTGGTTTTAGCTGGCCTGGCGCAGTTCCTGGCCCTGGCTAGCCCACTACATTTCCTTTGGGAGTTGGCCTGGGTGCTTGGCAGTTTTTGATGCCAACCTGATTGGCTGGCCACCAAAGCCTTTGTTCCCCAAAATGGGATTATTTGTGAGCTCAGTGCTGCTGTAGTAGGTGAGCAAGTGTAATTACCCATCTGAGTATTTTGGCACTAAAAACCTTTGTAGAAGATTTTGAGACCCAGTCTGGCCATACTGGTGGGACTAGTCTCTTGCCTGTGCTTTTTCATGTGATGGGCATTCTTCCCCGGTCGTCTAAATCCTGCTACTGGTCTAAATCATTGGCTTGGGACAAGCCTTCCATCCCAGGAATGTTTTCTGGGCGGTATTACTGCTTGGGTCTGCATTTTACTGCCAGTCTTCTGCCTTGGTTTTGTGAGCTACTGCTGCCTGGAAGCCTGTTGATGGACCCCCACCCCCAACAACCTACCAAATCTGCTTGTCTGGGCCCTCTTTGATCGCCCACACAGTTACCCTGCTGCAGTGGCTATGTCTGCTGGTGTTCCAGCCATGTTTGGTTGCTGAGCCAACAGGATCTGCCATGTGTAGATTCCTCCATCTTCCTGGGGCCATCTTAATCATTTGTTAAACTTTTGGATGGTGTCGGGTCCTTAATATTGATCCACGGAAGCTGCTGGCCCCACGGGTCCCCCAAAGATTTGTAGTTAACTACTGAATGACACAGCAGAAATCTCCACACCCCCTGAGGGAAAAGGGGAAGTGGAGAAAATAAAAAGAACACAGGTCGCTCTCTCTCTCAACAGCTGAGCACCTGCAGAGGGCGAGAAAATTAATTACTTTCTCCCAAAATATCTCTTTCCCACCAAGTACCCCTGGAAAAGATAAATACCTGTTTAGCCTACCTGAGATCTGAAAGGCGTGTATTTTAGAAGGTGCTTTAGTTTAATCCCACAACTCTTAGATAAGATGATGAAACTTCCTGAACTCTTTCAACTACTGTTGCTTTTTCTCTTTATAAATTGCTTTTTGAATTAGTTGTTAGTAGATGCTTAATGAGATTATTCCTTCCTGAATAAATGTGCCACAAATTTAACTCCTTTTAATCATGGAACATAGGAGAGCAAAATGCAAGTTCAAACTGACTGGCACCTAAATGTTCACTTCCAAAATGACTAAATGTCCTTTTCTTCCTTAGAGAAAGACAATCTGTATCTGTATTTCAATTGGAATGATTTGTAAAGACTCATGTAATTGACTTCTTCAACATTAGATCTTTGATTTTAGGCTTTGATTTGGTTAGTAATTCATTAAAATGAACCTTCTTTTCAAATGTACATTCACCAAAGCCAAAGTGTATAAATGTCTTTCTTATTAAGATTTGTTGTAATATTACTTAGTATTGATAATACACTAAACATAGTGTTCATAAAATGATATACTGGTATCACATTACATTGTTTGTCAAAAACTATCACATGAGACACATCCTACACGCGCGTTATGGAAATAGAACAACACTGGGTCTCCTACGCGCGTGTGCGGTAAGAAGTGTTAAACCTAGACACCTCTTCCTTGTTGCACATGCACGTTGAGATTACTGGGGGAACACTGAATCTCACACGCGTGTGTGCGAAAAACAAATGCCTTCTCAGAAAAGCATGCGTGAAGACGGGAAAACGAATAGATACTACACCGTCTTGCGCGCATGCGCATTAACCTTATCAAATAAAATATGCACTAAGACAGAAAAGAAAACTGTGCCGTCTCGCTTGCGCAATAGATCTACACAGAAATAAGTAGATCACAAACGCTAACGGCGTTTCTTTCTTCAGTGAAACATTACGCAAAAACAAACAAATGAACTGATCACGTATTGTACCTTGACATTAACGCTTAGCAGAACAATAGTAACAAGCGTGTGTAGCGTGCTTCAGGAAATTATAAAGAAACCACTCAAACTTCAAGTGTGCAGGATCCTTACATAAACAGTCACTGTTGATTTGATTTTCCTAAGCCTAACTAAATACCTAAACTATATTTAAGAACTTGTTCCTTAATTTCAGATTAAATTTCTTCTTGAAATAACTTGAAAATATGTAACTTT
Source organism: Ambystoma mexicanum (assembly GCF_040938575.1). Lineage (NCBI taxonomy): Eukaryota > Metazoa > Chordata > Amphibia > Caudata > Ambystomatidae > Ambystoma > Ambystoma mexicanum. The sequence continues at coordinate 739,740,059 of NC_090926.1, forward strand.
GCAATTAGTCTCTTCTATGTACTAGAGCGCTGCGCTCCCACCAAAATGTCTGCTTGTCTTGTCCCACGGTGGTTTTACTCCAAAGCGGAGTCAAATTCAAGATACTTTATCTTTAGATAACTTGTATTGGGTCTAAACTCAGACTTAATAAGAAACAGGACCTTCCTGCTTCTGGTATGACAATGAAAGGCAGTTTAGAATCCTGCTGATGCTCCCTTGTCTCATTGTCACCCAATCGCCTTACAGCTTGCTAATGACCAGTCAAGCCCCTACTTCTTTACCACCATGTTGAATTGGGACACTCTCCCCCTGTAATAATGAAAGTTAAGGATTAAGTACCAAAAATACAATACAAAATATAAGAAACCTAACAGATGGTATGTGCCACTCCTGTGAAGTATGATGGTCCATTAGTCATTTTTGGCTTCGGGTACAAGTCCTGGGTGACCAGGTCATTCATTTCATCCTGGAAAAAGGAGACTTTGCTTACTGGGGTGGTCTTACCTAAAACAGTGTTTTCCAGCAACAAACACAAAGTACTCACCTAGGGTCTGGTTTGGTGGGGTTACTGAAGATACTCACCCACAAGGATCCCCCATGGTCTGTGGCAGTCTAGTTCTGCAGGTCCCCTCCTACTGCAGTTCACCATTGGTTAACATTGGTAGCTGAAGCCTGATTTGCTTTTGTGCTTCTGGGTCTTGTACCCTCTGCTGGACGTTTTCATCTGGGTATTCATTGTTATTCCCTGGGGTTAATTGCTTTCTTCTGGTTAACTTGAGGAAGAAACTTGGGCTTCTCCAGCATTGGATCTTCTATAGATACATATGCTTGAACATTTTGTCAGACTTGGAATGCTCTGTTACACAATTCCTACTTTACAATAATCAAAAAACGGATGTTTTCCAGTCCATCCACTTAGTTTTGGGGGTTTTTGGTCCCTTCCAATGGGAGGTCTAGTATTGAGACCCACCCCGGATGCCAATGTTCAGTTTCTAAAACGGTGTGCTGGATGGAGTCCTTACTACTTTCTCCAAGAAGAAATCTTCTACAAATGGAATATTATTTAAAGCTAAATGATCTTTACAAACGTATGAATCCTTTCCTTTTACCACGTCACGTAGAGGGACAAGGTAAAAGAAATCCTTATTCGGGGCTTGCTCCACGTGTGGCCTAAAGAACGTGTTTAAAGGGGATAAGCATAACGACTGCATCTGTTTCTTATACCCCAATCATACTATTAAAGATTGCCATCAGTTGGCCACCAGGGGGCGCACAGTTGAGTCCTAACTCCGTGTGAGCTCCGTGGCCGTAGGAAGATCCCCCCCCCCTCCCCCACACACTCACTGGCCAAAACCCGATCGGAAACGGAGTCCAGAAGGCTGAGAAACTCGACTTTCCAGAAGAGCCCACGTGTAGCAGCTCTGCGGTGCTGAGAAGCCTGTGCAACAGTTGGTGGCAAGCTCCGGAGCTGAGTGGAGCCCGCTTCGCCTCTCCCCCGTGAGAACAGCCTTCTCCTCCCTTGGGTCGACATCCCCCCCTTCCCCCGTGTGAACAAACTTCTCCTCCCTTGGGACTCGCAGAGACTGCATCCAGCACTGTGCCGCCTGTGTCCGTGCTGTCTCCGCGCTGAGGGAAACGCCGGCGGAGGCACGGAACAAGCCTGCTAAGGAAGAAAAGGTAGGTGGCAGCCCCCCTCCCACAGGGTCGTGCTCGGTGCGCGACCACCCCACGCCGCCACTGAACCGCGGCGACCTGTGGATCGCACACCAGCACGCTGGTGCCCTCAACCCCCCCCCCCGCCTCCTCTCCCCCTGCTGGGGGCCGCGTGATATGCGGGCGGCCCATGCCTCAATGAGAGCGCGGGGCGGAGGAGGAGTGCACATGCCCAGAGGAACCGTTACCCATCTCTCTTCCCCCCCCCCCCCCAGTGCCTCCATAAACACTAAAGAAGAGCAATAAGGAAAATTAAGACATATGCCCCAACCTACGAGGCCCCAAATGCTCACAATTGAGCTAATTCTATACCCATTTAATACTGCATCAAGGCCAAGAACAGTGAGAACACGAGCCTCTGAATCGTCCTGCCACAACTCCAGGCACACCACAGGGACGTCACCAGGAACCGACTTTCTCGTGAAATATTCATTCCCTCAGCCAGCATCCGAGTGTACTGGACACAAACACCACACTTCGGACTACCGCCTTCCCTTCCCCTGGTCAGGTACTGGTGTAAAACACAACAAAGCCAGAGGATCTCATGTGCACGCCTCATGGGGCCCCTCACTGCACAGGCCCCCGAAATACCCAGGACCAACTGCCCACTCGACCATCCAAAGTTCCACAGAAGCCCAGGCACCCAGCCTTTCCCCAGGCAACACTATAAACTGGGTGAAAGTGTGTCCATTAGCCACAACTTATGCCCTGAAGCAGGCCCAAGCAAGCTACCGGCCCCCACAAGGAAACCCAGGGTCACCCCACCCACGACCCACATATCTGGACAGGTGACCACACCGAAGGCCCTGTAGCACCCCCGGTAGAGAGCACCCCGTCCGATTTCTGCACCCTTTAAATGCCAATCGGTAACGGCCCTACGCAAGGCCCCAACTAACAAGAAGCACAAGGCCACCCTGCACGAACACTAGCCCCCAACTCCCGCAGGACAAAGGCGCTGGCGCAGGCCTCCGGCAGACCTGAGGATCAGTCCTCCGCGCCCGAGAGAATTGTTAGTGACCACACTACACTAACATGCCCCACACATTCCCCCTTCACTACCAAGGGACACGGAGACCTTGGACCCCACCCCCCACCTGGAATAATTCTGAAGACATCTGCGAGCACTGCAGCGCAGAGGGTTGGGCCCCGACTCTGGGGCGTGTGCCTCCTCGGCCGAAGCGACCATCACATGGACACTAAGGTGAAACTGGCCAAATTCGCCTACTCTTCGACCCCCAACACTGGGAACCTTGAGACAATGGAATCCGCAGAAACAGGTGCAGCTGCCACCAAAGGCAACATTGCGGCCTTGCTCCACGAGATAAAAAATATGGGAGCATATCTAGGAGGCAAAATAGAGAGAATGGACAACATCGAAGAGAGGCTAGAAGGGGTGGAGAATAATCAAGCCTCCATAGGCACCCTCGAAACCCAAATGGACCTTAGAATACTAGAGATTGAGAAGAGAGAGAGGAGGAATTTCGACTGAAAATGGATGACTTAGAAAATCGCGAGAGGAGAAACAATCTATGCTTTTTCGGTATTCCAGAACGTGAAGGTGAAATGGAGGAAGACCTCAAAAACACCATTCATGATATTATCAAAATTCTGATGGCAGACGAGGATATTGATGAGCCTAAAACTGAGAGAATACGCAGAGGCGGTGGGCCGCCCGGCGGGCCAAGATCAGTCCTCGCAAGATTCCATCAATACCAAGACAGAGCCAGAATACTGGAAAAGGCTAGATCTGGTGGCCCTCTTAACCTTGCGGGTGCCCAGATAACCATCTTTAAGACCCATCTTCGCTCACTCTGGCCCTGATACGCCTATGCAGCCCTCTCACGAAATGGCTCAAAGACCAGGGCACCCAATTCAGGGGGATACCCTTTCTCCCTCACCTTCGAACATGGAAGCAGAAGAATCCAGCTGCGATCCGAAGATGAAATCTGTGACTGCATAGCTGACCTCCTTGGCGCAGGTTCAAGGGAAGGAGAACGTGAAGCGCCTGAACGGAACAGTCAGCGCTGGGAACTCCAGGGACCAAGGAGAAAAAGTGAGTCTCAAGGAAGTACAGAAGGGGCAACAACGCTCCAGAAAGCGACAAATGACCTTGCCCTCCATAAACATGTTATGTAGAGTTATATAAGTTGGGAAGGGGGACAGAACGGGGGGGAGAAAAGAGGGGGGGTTCAAAACATAAGTGGACTTATATGTGCAAAAGGACCGTGGGGTAACGGTTCCTACCGGTGGTCCGACACCGGACTCCATTTCCATCCAGTCCGACTCGGACGCCACCAAGTCAACATGCAAGCCCTCCATAATAGGGGGAATGATGAACAAAACAAACAGAGGGCAGGGGATACCGTGTTGTATTCCCCTATGGAGAGGGGAAAATAAAGACGCCAAAGACTAAGACGGTCTGGCACACTCAACGGAACACTCTGATCCCGGTGACACCCAGCGACAAACGATAGGACCTAGCAGAGAAACCAAGAACACTCCACAATGGCAAATAACATCAAGGCAAGCGACAGGTCATCCACAATCAAAATAGGGACATTGAACGTCAAGGGACTTGACTCCCCCACCAAAAGGTCACTCGTGCTGAGGGAATTCAAAAGGGCAAAGCTCGACATACAAACACAGGCACTGAATACTGGGGCTGGAGCCTGCTCAGAAAAGCTGGCGTAGGCATCCTGATCTCAAAAAGGATACAATTTGAAGTACTGAAAACCTGGGCAGATGTGAGCGGCAGAGCGCTGGTGCTCGTTGGTAAGATGCAGGGCACTGCCATCACACTTGCCTCAATATATGCACCCAACTCCGGCCAATCCAGGTTCCCACAACACATGGTCCCCAAAGTAATGCTTGAAGCACAAGGCGAAGTAATCATGGGAGGTGACCTCAACATGTGGGCCGACCCAACTCTGGACAGACCAGCTGGAAACCCACTGGTGAATGCCCCACCAGAAGCCGGCCGCTCAATGATAGTCAATATGATGGACAGCTACAACCTAACAGATGCTTGGCGCCACATGAACCTGCAAGAAATAACGTTCACATTTTACTTGGCGCCACACGCCACATATAAGAGAATAGACTATCTCTACCTCACATCAGAGCTAACAGAGGCGATGTCTGCATCCCATATATCCCCTATAACATGGTCAGATCAGGACATGGTCACGGTCATCCTCGACCGTATCGCACTCCCCCACAGAAGCTTGAAGTGGCGCTGCAACGAAACGCTCTGGAAAGACCCGATATTCCGTGAACATCTTGAGAAGGAGATTGCACAATACTACGAGCTCAATAACACGGGTGAAGTCTTGATAATCCCAGTATGGGAGGCGGGGAAAGCAACTTGGAGAGGAGTCCTAATCCAAGAAGGATCAGCACGTAAAGGAGAGCGACAACTCGTAGAAAACAGGCTAAGGACCGAAATAACGCAATTAGACCGCAGCTCCCAATCCCCCGATCCCGACGGAGACCGAAAAATAGACGAGGCCGCCAGCAAGAGAGAAGTGCGACAGCTGGAAATCGACCAGACCATCCGAAAACTCCAATATTTAAAACAAACAATACGAGAAAGGGGTCAAAGCCGACGCGCTCCTTGCCGCCAGACTTCGTGGCCAGCGGAAAGAGAGATGGGTGTCAGCTATACACGAAGAAACGGAACCCCACATGAACCGCCCAGGCGACATTCCTGAAGCCTTCGCTAAATTCTATGAGAACCTGTACACCTCAGACACCCCGACAGACGAGTGCAATCGCAGAATACATGAACACAATAATCATCCCTAGTCTACCTCGCGACACAGCACGAGCACTTGACGCCCCTATCACGGGCGAAGAAATAGCAGACTCCATCAAGACTCCCAAAAGGGAAGGCCCCCGGCAATGATGGTTACACAGCAGGATTCTACAAAACCTTTAGTGACACCCTCCTCCCAGTAATGGTTGACCTCTTCAATCACATCCTCCAAACTGGCATCGTCCCTGCATCCTTCTCCGGAGCCCTGATCACGGTCATTCTGAAAGAAGGAAAAGACCCCACCCAGTGCATCTCTTACCATCCCATCTCCCTTCTAAATACGGATGCCAAAATCTACACAAGGGTCCTCACTGCACGACTGGAGACACACATGCCAGCTATAATCCACAATGACCAGGTTGGATTCATAGTTGGAAGACAGGGGGCAGGCTCAACCTGCAAGACTCTCCACCTCATACATGAAGCCAAGAAGATGTCAAACTCACTGGCACTATTCTCAATTGACGCAGAAGAAGCATTCGATAGGGTCGAATGGAGTTTCCTGGAAGCTATGCTACAGAAAATAGGCCTTGGCCCTAGTCTCCGACGCGGAATCAAAGCCGTATACACCTCACCCTGAGCTGCTGTAGCAGTAAACTCCCAATACTCCCGCTGGTTCAACTTAAGCAGAGGAACGTGACAAGGGTGCCCCCTCTCCGCAATACTATTTGCACTATCATTGGAACCACTAGCGCAAATGCTGCGAGCCAACGAGGGCGTTGAAGGACTCCACGTGTACGGGAAAGAATATACGCTGGCCTTGTATGCGGACGATATCCTCCACATGCAGAACCCAATCCCAGAAGCACTCCGCCTCATCAAACAATTTGGCGCACTGTCAAGCTTCAAAATTAATAAAGCCAAATCAATCCTATTCCCGTTACATGAACCCACCACCAGCGAAAGAGCGGAACTCTAGCAACTCAGCCTCATCATAGGGGCCCCACACTCCGATACCTAGGCGTCAATTTGACGAGAGACATTGCAGATATACATGAGGTCAATTTCCCCCAACTCCTCGCCGCCTTCAAAGCAGACCTCGCAAAATGGCAACCCCCTCACAATTTCATGGATGGGACGTCTGAATGCCATTAAGATGGTTAGTCTACCACGCTTCCTATACCCTTTTCAAGTACTTCCCGTCACAATCCCAGACACATTTTTCAAACGGGTGAGAAGGGCAATAACGGGATTCTTGTGGGAAGGAAAGATGCCCAGATTACCCTACGGAACTCATATTACCAAAGGATCAAGGTGGGGTAGGCCTCCCCGACATTGAACGATACTATCAGGCCGCACCGTTAAGTCCTTATCCCCCACCTCAGAGACAGAAAAGATCTGTAGTGGATCCACCTGGACAACGATAACCTAACCCCTGCGACGATATCCGAATGGCTATGGGTCCCCAGACCAAAAGTAACACGAAAATTAAGAAACCACTCTATACTGGGAACCTAATGGAATATATTGAAAGAAGGGAAAGGGATGATGGGAGTGACCACATGACCATCTCCCTTGAGCCACCTATGGGTTCCTGGGGTCAGAGAGGAAATCCCAGAAAATATGAGATATCAAACCTGGTTTGACGCAGGACTCGAAAGGGTTGGACAACTATGGAGAGATGACAAATCTATATCAATCACAGAGATGGAAGACGCCCTCCATCTGCACCCTATTCTGAATTTCCTCTACCTCCGACTGAAGGGAGTCCTAACAAGACGCGAGTGGAAGACCAAGATACAGAGAACACTCACTCTCTTCGAGAGAATCCTCAACACGACCTCTACGAACAAAGGCCTGATCGGACGGATGTATAGTACCCTGATCACCAAAGACCCAAACCCGAACCATCGCCTCAAGGAGAAATGGGAAAAGGACTTTAACAGAGAATTTGATCAACAGGCATGGGACATAAGCTGCAAAAATAAGTCCAGAATATCCATCGCTGCACAATACAAAATACATGCCATAAAACGACTTCACAGATGGCAGTACGATCCCTACAGACTATCGAAAATGTACCGGACCAACAGCCCCAAATGCTGGAGACAATGTGTAGCGGTGTCCAACTATTGGCACATGTGGTGGGACTGTCCCAAAGTCTGTATATACTGGAACGAAGTGCTCAGATGGATCAAAGAGAGACGGCATTGGGCGGGAACCATCCCCCCTCCTGACTATTCGGCTTGGAAGAAGAGGAAGATGACCTAAGTAGAATTAACTTGCTTCCCCACTCATACTTGCCGCAAGGGCCGGTCTGGTTATCAAATGGAAATCTCCACGCCTTCCAACCAAAAAAGAATGGACTGCCATTCCAACAAATATATACACAATGGAAAAAAGTACTGCAGCCCTCCATGAAAAGGCAGCCCGCCACGAGGAAACCTGGTGTGAATTCGCCAATAGACACATCCCAAGCCAAAGACAAACCACCCCGGAAGACCCAGAACCGTCATAATCAAAAATGAATACGAGACCCTACCGCCATCCCACAGCATGGAGGCAAACGGGCCTGTCTCATCGAACGAACACATGCAAGCCAGCCGAGATCGACATCCCATCTCGCACTAATCACAGATTAAACTGTCGCCGACAAATTGGACAAACTTGTCAGACCGTCTTGGGGAGGGAGGGAGCAAGAACACTTTACCCGTAAGGGCGAGGGGGTTTACCATTGTTAGTAACATTATCCTTGTTACATTTTTTATAACATATTGAATATTGATGTAACTATGTGACTGCAACATGAGTGTACTTATGCACATAACCTTTGTCGTTTAAAATCAATAAAACGTAAATTTAAAAAAAAAGATTGCCATCTGTCATGGGTTCAGCGCCAAAACCCAGAGATGGGCACAGGCACTTGTTGGGCTTGCTCAATAAAGGGAAGTAGCCTCCTTTAGAGGCAGAGTCCTCTAGAAGTGTGGCAACAAGGGGATGTAGAAAAAATGCCTCATCCATCCAGTAAAGGTGTAGGTCTGAAGAAAAGCTGGATAGATAAAGGGTAAATGCATCCCTGTGAGACCGGCAGGAATCCTGCCAAAACCACAGTGCGTCAATCCAAACAAGGAAAATCCCAGATGCGAACAGTGGCCACTTCGGCGACGGACCTGTCAAGAACATCAGACGGCCTGTTGATGGAAAAATTAGCAGGGGATTCACAACCACCTCCTTGTTAAAGCCTTTGAAGGAACAATATTCGACTACAGCATCATCGACAAAGCTACCGAGTCTCAACGGCTCTCGCAGTGCGACCGTTTCCGACCGAACGTCTGGATCAAAGAACCACTCTTGTCATCGGATTGGTCGACTATAAAGTCAAAGGGCCACTCTTAAGTCTTCGTCCACATCGGCTGCAACACTGCCATCCACGGAAACGTCACATACTGTACTGTCCTCAAAACTGATGAGGCAATTGTAATGGTCACATCCACCGGTGACGACCCATTCGATGGGGCACCATCTATGGAAGTCAGCTCAGTGAAATTTGCTACTGCTGCCCTTGTAACTGAGGCATCGCCGATAAGTAGTGTTCATCAACAGCTGCCCTGAAAGTCTCGTTGAGTGTAGAGACCTCGGTGGGCGGGGGGCGAATACCAAAAAAAAGCATATGCACACTCCTAAGGGAGATAGGAAAGAAGGTACAAGGAAACTGGCATAGCCTACAGCTTCCCCCCCAAAGAAACATCCCATTAATAATGAGGTGATGCTGGACCAGATTTTTGAAAAACATTGCTTCTGAGTTTGAAGCACAGCAGTGTTGATCACCCGTGGTTTTTTATTTATTTTTCTATTTCTTCTGACTCCGATGAGTTTGAGATAAAGAAACACCACAAAACGACAGTAGGGACAGATCATGATTCAGATACCCGTGCCAGATCAGTTTGCAATACCGAATGCTGCTGTCCATGCAGCATCTGATATCATTGCAGACCCTGGTGTCGGACCTGAATAGGCGCTTACCACTGTCACACAAACTGCAGCCCGTGGCATTACCACGGCCTCACAACCCAGAAGGCAGGTGCGCACGCCAAGACCAAGGTCCATGTCACCAAGTCCACATTATAATAAACTGCCACAATCCTCACTAACTGGTGGACCAAGAAGAGTGGGAATTGCCACAAATCGACTGGCTAAGATACGAGAGACACAAATTCATCCTCTAGTTCACAACAGGTTTGGAAATGTCCACTCCCAACGAGGACATTCCAGATGGACCTTCAAGACAGTTGCCACCAAATGCAGTGGGAGCATTTCACTCCCTAATAACTAGCTTGTGCTATACATTTGGTTTAAACCCCACGGAGAAGGACTGCTTTCTGTTTGATCATATGAACAAGCAGAGAAAGCCAGTGGTAGCCCTATTTTATACCATGTGTAAGAAGAGGGGCTCCCCCTAATGCAACATCCATTCTCGGAGCCTGCGTCATAGGGATGGCTTGAAGTTTAGTGCCCCCAATTCTGCTCCTAAATACCTTGGTGCACAACCCATTCCCGATCAGTGCTCTTTGGCGGCCAGAAGGAAGGCTTTTTGTACAAGCTACAAAATACTATCACAATATGAACACTGCAGTAGATATGGGGGGAGGGAAAGGGGGAGAGGCTTCAGCTAGATGAACAATGGGGGGGTGATGCTTTGGCGACAAGGATTGCTCTGCTGCACTTTAACTGGGAAGTGCAATCAAATGTACAAGACCTGCTGTTACAGGGTGAGTAATTGGGCAGAAGATCGGTGATGCTTAAAGTCAATCATTAAAATAAATCTGAAACTGTAAGGTCACCAATATTAATAAACTTACAGAAATCTATTCAACCTTATCAAGGGACCTTAGGCAAAAGAATGCATAGCGTTGGCAAAATGCAGGAGCTCAAACAGAGAGGCTGCCCCAACAAACGGCAAGAATAACTCCCTGGCAAAAAGGGTTAACACGCAACCAACGGTGGAGGGCAGGAACATGAGCCATTATTTAAACTGAACAAAAATAACGACAAATTGTTACTGAACGTCTGTGGACAGTTTTGGGATTTCCAAGTAAAAATCTCAAAACATACTGCTGAAAGACCAGCATACAAAACATTGCTGCAACGGGAAGTAAAAAGCATGCTCCGAAAGAACGTCCTACAAATGTCCTAAGAAAATGGGGAAACTGCATACATTTTAGGTATTAGCTGGTTAAAAATCCGGACAGAAAATGGCAGTCCATTCTGGACCTGCGAACATTACATGGATGAAATGGGTGATATCATCCATGTGATACAAAGTAGCCAAGTGATACAAACTCAGGATTCCCTGACATCTCTAGACATTCAAGATGTGCATTTCCATATACAAAACTGAAAGCTCACAGGAAGTAATGTGCTAGAAAGCGCACAGTACCAGTTCTAGGTCCTACCGTTTGGGTTAATATCCACACCCAGAACCTTCACAAAATGCCTGGCACCAGTAGCAGCCAGCCTCTGACAAAATGGTAATCATGTGTACCGATGCTTGGATGACTGGCTGGTATGAGCTGCTAGATGCAGGCAAGTATTAGTCACTCAGACTCGCAGTAGACACTCTGCAAACCTAGGAAGGATTTCCTATCGACTATGGGAAGTCTTGCATGCAGCCTTCAAAGTAGTTGACCTCTATGGGGACTCGATTTGCTACGCCAACTGCCTTTGTCAGTCCAGACAGAATTCTAACAATCCCCTTCCTGGTATGTGTATTCAGGATGCCAAAGTAAGTGTATCAGAAGATTCATGGACCTGTTGGGAATAATGTTATTGCATTCCACTGATCTTCCCCATTGCAGGCTTCACATGCGACTCATCCAACATTTCTTGGCCGACAGGTGGTCGCAAATCCGAGACGACTGGGAGGACAGCATTACAATCCAGCCAGTTCTTCTGTACCTGTAATGGTGGAATCTCAGAGGCAAAGTGTCCAAGGGAAGGTCACTGCAAGAAACAAAGCACCAAGAAACACTGATTACGGATGCATACCCAACGGGATGGGGAGTACACAAACTATGCATAAAAAACCCCATTGGAAAACTGAAGAAACAAAACTGCATATCAACCTAGTCAAGCTGGGAGCGGTCTGATGGGCCATTCACTCTTTCCTGCCAGTCCCCAACGAAAAAACTGTGTATACTCGCAGACCACTCAATCATGTTCTACATACAGAAGCAAGGAGGTATCCGATCCAGTTTGTTGCCACAAGGCTCAATAACTGTCATTGGGCAATTGGCAGCAGCATACTCCTGCAAGCATATCACCTACCAGGGGTCCAAAATGCAGTGGCTGATGAGTTCAGCAGAACAACCCGCTAATGCCACCAGTGGGACCTCGCAAGTGTTCAGACATTGAACTACGCCGCAGATGGCTTTATTTGTCTCTGAACAAGAAATGTTAGTTCTTTGCATGACTGGTTCCCCATGAGGAGATCTTTCCCTTGGACAGGTCGGTTTGCCTACGCCTTCCCTCCTATACTGTTTCAGAGGCAAATGGAAGCAGTTCAGATCCTCCTCATAGCTCCAGATGGCTGAGGTAGGTGTGGCAATCCAATCTTACATCTGTAAGGGGACCCGCCGATGCAGTGACACAGGGCCTATTGTCAGGCACACATTTACAATTGTGACTCAAATTTGCTCAGCCTCACAGTGTGGCTTCTGAATTTGCTGAGTTTGAACACCTAGATGTATCTGAGGGAGGCGGGAAGGTTATTTTGTCACCCTGCCAGTTTGGCTTTAGACAGAATATGGGTAGCCCCTTAAATGCTACCATATTGGCACACCTGTTGCAAGAGTCCAGGCTGGGGGGGGCAGGGACCTCTATTCATGGACTCATTGGCTATGTAGTGCGCTTTTGACCGAGTGGTGCGATCTGTCCTGTGGACTAAGATGTGTAATTTTGGGGTTCCCTTAAAAATGGTTCAACTGATCACTTCTCTTCACTCAAATTAATCCCTTAAGATGCAATTAACTAGGGAGGGATCTATGACCAGCCAGAGAAATTCCTGGATCTATTGGACTAAGACAGGGTTGTATCCTGGCACCAATGCTCTTCAACCTATATGTAAGTGATATTGAGCAACTTTGGAAGGTAAACATGATTCTGGTTAGGTTGGGTCACCCAAGACTACAGTGGCTTGCTTTTGCAGATGACCTAATTTTCTTTGATAGGACCCCTATGTGGCGTCTAGGAAAGCTGAACTCGTTTCATCACTACGCGACTGAAAAAAACTTGAAGACCAATGAGTGCAAATCAAAGGTGGTCATATTTGCAAACTCAGCCAAACCCAAAGTAATGCAGTGGTCCATTGGTAAAGTGTGTATTCAAAGGGTACCTCAAGTAAGATACTCAGGATGCAACTTAACTCAGTCGCCACGACAATGTGGAGAGATTCATTGGGTATTAAACTCCGGCCTTATATTTTCCATATGAAACATATTTTTTCTAAGCCGGTTCTACTATATGGCTTGGACCTTTCGTCCGTGGATTTAGGCGAACCCCTAAATGTTGTTCAGGGTGCACTATGGAAAATGGCTTTGGGGCTGGCTCCCTCGGTGCCCAATAACTTTGTTCGACATGAAATAGGAATGGTTTCCCTAAATCACGATACTTATGGAGACCGCTAATGAATTTCTCTTAAATATTGATTCCCCCAGAAAATTCGTTATACTGATCTGCATCAAATCATGACTGAACAGTCTGTTTATTCCATCAAATGTTTTAGAACTAAAATGCAAGATTTACTGACTTTAAAAAAATATATATATTTTAACTTGCACAGATATTACACATTATACTGCATACAGTCACGTTGCTTAATGATAGTTGTACAAAGAGGTGTTTCTTATTTACCATACATATGTTATAATGCTACTTCATGGTCATTCTCATGTGCACCCTTCATGAATAAGTATTGCCTAAAACTCCCCCACATGTCTTTTGGTCTGCTCGTCATTGGTAGCAGGCTGGAATACACCTCATTATCGTTAGCCCAGGGTATAGCTTCTAGCCATTAATCGTTCACGGGTGGGTCTTTACTCTTCCAATGCAACAGTAACGCCCCCATAGCCAGGAGTAGGCCAATAGTTTAAAATTAATCCAATTAAGCGTAAATTGTTGTCACATATCTTCACAAACATATCAGAGGGCTCCAGTCTATTGATTGATCTATCATTTCTTCCAGAGCCGTGTACACCTCGGACCAATAGCCGCCCATCTTTCGGCATGACCATAACATATGCAATATTCCGGCCTCTTCACTGTCACATCTAGGGCATTTCCCACTTGCAATATTATATATGCTTTTGAGACGGGCTGTGGAGAAATGTACTCTATTTATTATTTTGTAGTGTATTAGGCGATATCTTGAATTACAGGATATTTTTTTGGATAGCCTGTATACTTGTGCCCAGTACATGTCCGTGAGGGACTCCCCCAGGTCGTCTTACATCAGGAGTTTTAATTTCCCTGGTGGCTGTGATTTTATAAAGTGAGGCTGACTTCCTTGTTCCGTTATGAGTAATGCAGTCTCGGATATTGTAGTTTCTGTAACGGGTATCGCCTACGGTTACCCTAATATCTTTCAGGTCACAAAATTATGTTCTCGCAATAAGTCCCTGAACGGGTATCACCTACGGTTGCCCTTGTCCCGCCAGTGCGCTGTCAGGGCTGTGTCTTTTGTTGGTGGTAAGTAGGGTGCATCCCACACAGGTATACCTGGATCATACAACAGTGTTGCTGGGCTGGCCTATAAGCCTTGTGCACGCTCTGCATGTGACCAATGGAGGGTCTATTTGTTTATAGCTACCGCCTTTCCCTTCTGCAAGTCTGTGTAGGAGGCATGCCAGGTTCTTCCCCTGTCTCGAGTGCCGCATGTGCTGAAGTGGGGGCTCCTTCCGCCCAGTACATAGCGTAGTGGGCCTGGGCTGATAGGAAGTACAACTCAAATTCAAGGGCCAACAGTCCCTTTTTCTCAAATGGCATGTTAGGCGTTTCCAACTGGCTCGCACTTGTCACTTCCATACAAACGTTGAGCAAGCCCCTTGTATCTTTGTGAGATTGGCTCTTCCTGGCCACACTGGCACAGTGCTAAACAGGTAAAACAACTTAGGAAGTATTATCATTTTGATCAGCGCCAATCGGCCGATTAGAGATATCGGGAGTTGGTTCCAGCGATTTAATTTAGCGCAAAGTGCTTCTATTAGTTCCCCGTAGTTGAGGGTGTGCCCCTGTTGTGCTGGTGCGCTATTTAACTTTATTGGGTGCCCACTGAAGTCGTACAGCTCCGCAGGCTTCGATGTTGTAGCTGTCTACAGAAATGTCGTATTTGGCTGTGTTAAGCCGTAGTCCAGAGATCACTGAACGTGTGAACCGTGCCTATTACCCTCCGAAGGAATCTCTCAGCGTCCCTAATGTATAACATATCGTCCGCATATAGGGTTATCAACTCTGTCCTGCCCGCTATTTGAATCCCAGCCCGACTATGCCGTGCCCTCAGTATGTCTGCCAACAGCTCTATAACTTAAGCAAACAGCAATGGGGACAGAGGGCAGCCCAGTCTCGTTCCTCCCGCCAGTTCCAGGACCTGTGACAATATTCTGTTGACTCACACCCTAGCGTATAGCGTGAACCCATTTGATGAAGTTTGGACCAAATCTGTAATTGTGCAGTACTCTAAATAGGGCCCGTATGCAGTGTCGATCGCCTTTTTCCATATCTATGTTTTAGCTATTATGTTTTAACGCCGCCTAATGTTAGATGCTGTGGATCTATCCAGTACAAACCCGGCCTGGTCTTCGTGTACCATGTGGGGCATTAAGGGATTCAATCGGGTAGCAAGTATTTTCACGAATATTTTCTCGTCTGTATTCATGAGTGACAGGGGGCGATACGAGCCACACTCTTCGGGCGGTTTCCTGGGTTTGAGGAGCAGTGTTTATGACCGCTTCACGAGTGGTGTGTGGTAGCTCATCGATTTCTAATGCTTCGGTCCAAATTAAGTGGCGACGGGGGGAGGCAAGTATCTCTACAAACTCTTTATAGAACTCTGCTCCTAACCCATCTTGGCCCGGAGCTTTGCCACCCGATAGAGCCTTTATGGCTGCTTTTATCTCATCTATTGTCAATGGGGTGTCTAGGGCATCGCAAGCTTCTTCAGATAACAGTGGTGGGTATCTTTTTTAGGTATTCATCAATTTCCTCATTTGTGGCGTTACTTTGTGGGAATTAAAGTTTGGCATAGAACTTAAACACTTCGCTAATCTCGTCCTGCTTAGTAATCACTGTCCCGTCTTCCCTGGTTATACACGGGATATTTGTGCTCTCCCCGTCTGATATGTGCTAATAGTTTCCCGGGCCTTTCTTGTTCCCCTTACCTCCTCGCAGCAGCCGGCCTGTCAAAGTAGCGTAGTTCCTGGTACTAAGCCCTAACCGCTCCCCCCCAACCCCCTGGAATTCGTTTAAGTGCGTTTTAATATCTGTTGGTATCTGTGCCGTGGGCTTGACCGTGCATTGCATCTGCAGGTTGGCTATCATGTCCTCTTTCTTCTTCAGCTCGTTACGAATATCCAGACGTACCCTAATTTCTGTGGACATGGCTACCCCCCCTGATATAAAGCTTGAATGCCTGCCACAACGTTGCTTGTTTGGACACCGACCCATCCTTATTCTCAAAGAATTCAGTTACATGTTTAGCCATGCTGGTATGAAATAAGGGGTCAGCCAAGGCGGGCGCTTTAAAACGCCATGGGGCTTTCTGCGGGGCGCTCTGGGATTTCCAAGGTCAGTGTTATCGGTGAGTAATCTGATAAGGTCCTGGGAGTATTGTGGTCTTTGTGGCCCATTCTAGCACAGTCTGAGAGATCAGCCAGAAGTCTATCCTAGAGTGCATATCATGCACTGTGGAATAGTATGTGTATGCCCTCTGTGTCCCATGCAACGTTCGCCAGGCGTCCATCAGTTCCAGATCCACAATGTGTATGTATTGTACGTGCGGCTCCTGTTGGGGTTCTGGGAGTGACGGAGGTCCTGTCTAGGTCTGCGCCCAGTATGGTGTTAGTCACCTCCACATATGATTTCGGCGGTTGGATATGTGGCGCATTTCCAAAAGACCACCTGCTAATAATCTGGGCCATCTATATTGGGACTGTATATGTTAAGCAGAAGTATTTCTGCGCTCCCCAGCCTGCCGTGTACCACTACATATCTGCCATCCGGGTCGCTCTCGGTACTATAATGGGTGAATGATAATGTTATATGTATTAATATCATGACTTCACGAGCCCTGGTGGAATAAGATATATAATAGCGGTGTTCTCGCCATCCCGGCGCACATTTGCTGGCGTGCTGTTCTAATAGGTGCGTTTCTTGTAGGTATAGGATATGTGCCCCTTGCCTGTTTACGTATGCCATTATTTTCTTCATCTTTACAGGCATGCCCAGGCCTGACATTCCAGCTCAGTTACTTTATTTCGGCTGCCTTTCCGCCAGCCATCATTTATTAGATCTCCAAATTTCCTATCCCCACACCAAATTCCTTTATCACAATTAATGACTTCTAGCTTGCTGTCTGCGCAGTGTTTTAACATTAACTTCCCAACATTCCCCCATTCTCCTCCCCCACCCCCATAGTTCCCCGAACAACTATGCTTATCCCAACATTTTCCCCGCACCCCCCTCCCTAACCCCTTTCGCTAAACTATATACTCTCATTGGGGGGCGGTCGCCTCAGTGGTGACCAGGATCCGGGCGACAAGTCAATATTGTATCTGCCCTCGCTTCCAACCATACGTTACCAGTATACATAATGAATTCCGCCTGTGTACTTTGTTCTAGTTCTTTAGGAATTGTCATGTGCAGGCAGCGTTGTCCAGTGTTTCTGTTCCTTCATCGGGTGGGCAGCAGCCCCGGGGAACATCAATCAATGCAGTCTCTGTGGTCGAGTGTATGAGGCCTCACTCATTCCCCTCACTGCCTCCCGGTGTTTGTTCGTCGGGTATCGGTATATTAGTTTCGACAAAAGTGATGGCTTCTTCTGGGAATGAAAAGAAATATGTCTTGTTGTTATATTGCATCCACAATCTGGCCGGGTAGAGCATGGCCTGGGGATTGAGGGGGGGCGGGGGATCTCCCGTTCTCTCAGCATCTTTTTCACTCTTTTAAATGTTCTCCGCTCCTGCTGTACCACCATGGTGCAGTCGGGGAATATATGTATTACACTGGATCCCTTGTTTAGTGCTTGTTTGTCTCTTGCAGCCCAGGTCCCTGTAGTTCATGAGCCGTGCAATGATTGGTCTAGTATAAGCCCCTGCCTTAGGGCTTGGGGCCAGTGATCTGTGTGCGCGCTTGACCACAAACATTGCCAACCAACCTGGGTCCCCCAAGAGCTCCCTTAGTTCTTCTACTGCAAGTTCCATCGGTCCTTTCAGTGCGTCTTCAGGCACACCCACAATTCGTATGTTATTGCGACGAAACCTGGCTTCCAAAATCCTCACATTTAAGTTTGACTGTGCCTAGATCCTTGGCCATGTTGATGAGTGGTTTGTAGTGCTTCAAGGGTGTCTTCAGTCGTGCTGATTCTTGTCTGATTCTGTTATCAGGTTTGTGGCTTTTTCTAATTGATTGCGGATTGTTGTGACTTTAGTGGTGATGCCATTGAATTGGTCATTGATGGCTTTAAAGCCTTGTTGCATAGAGTTAAAAACCTCTACCAAGTCCGTGGGCGCCGTTGATGTTGGTGCTTGTGGTTCTTCTGCGCCGGTCGTGCCTTTCTATCCGCTTGTGACTCCTTTAGGGGTTGATTTTGTAAACTTATCCATATCCCCACCTTTCCTTTTTGAGTGGGTTTCTTTAGGCATTCTGCAGTATGCTGCTAATGTGCTTCGTGCGCAGCAGCTGAACTTCAAGAATGCGGCATCTCTCTGGGTGCTTAGTCAGTGTTTATTTGGTCCACGACCAGGGGGACCGGGATCAATCGCAGTTCTGCACTTAGTGGTTGCTCTTACACCTTGGACATCTGTTCGCTGGCTTCCGGGCTACCTGCCTTCCCTGTTCGTTGGTTTCTGGGCGTTTTGCTAGGTGCGGTTCACCAGCAGAAATTCTATTGGTGCTACATCTGGCCTAGGTAGGCCCTCTTCTGCCGTTGTCAGTGTGGCTATGGTGTGTCTCTTAGCAGTCTTTGTGTGATGTCCCACACCTCAGGGGACATGCCACGTCTCTCTAGAAGTCACTAGTATGGGTGGCAGAGTTGGATACTCCTGGCGTAACGGGGGGAGGAGGGGCAGAAAGGAGATCCCGAGCCGCATAAGTGGCTGCGTACCTCCTCCAACCAATGGTGGGCTGCTTTACAGTCTTTTACTATGCCAGGCTGTTTCCTGCTTTTTCGCAAGTTGTTGGGCGCTTGTCTGCGTCTGAAGTAGTGTTGTGAGTGGGACAAAGGGTGCTCAGGGTCAAAAGAATGCGGTTTGTTTCCAATTGCCTCGCAGCCACATTTACCAGTAGGTCTTGCAACTACTCCAGACACTCTGCGGTCCTATCTGCGTGGTATGAGCTTTGGACTGTGCAGTCAGCGTTCCGACAGGCTTCAGTATATGGCTATCCCCCCCTCTAACCCCCTCTGCTCCCCCTGTGCGGTCTGCACGCTCCCCGGTGCTAACTTATGAGTTCCTGTTGAGTGGCCTGCCCTCATGTCGCCTGGTGTGTCTCTGCAATACGGCCAGTGAAGTGGATTAATGTGCCCCTTATTCTAGGCTTCTATTATTGTGTACTGTTCTAGGCTTGAGGGAAGTCGTGCTTTCGCTCACCCTCTCCTCGTGTGTAGTCTGGCAGCCTTGCTGTGCCACAAGGGCCTGGTATGGCCTGACAACTCGGGATGGTTCAATGCGTAGTCACTACGTTATCTCAGCAGTATGTTCATGGCCAGGGAGACCTTTCCTCTGGAACCCGTGTCCTCTGCTCTTGGGCGATTGTGATCTCGCCTCCTCTACATGCAGGAATTTCACTCAGTCTTGGTTTGAGCACACAGTGCCCCTTTGTGATTCTGTTGCTCATGGCGGATTAATGGCCTGCGGTAAAGGGAGCGGAGGTAGAGCGGCTGTTGCGACCCTCCGGGCCCAGGGCACAACACAGACCCCCTTGCGCCGTGTCGGTGGTCCCGGATAATGCTTACTCCATGTTTGCACGTTTGTACAGTGCAGTTTGCCTTGCCGGTTTCTACACAATTGCTGCCTGGAAGTGGGGGAAAGGGTCATGCTCTTCCTTTCATATGTGCGGGAGGGATCTGTGCAGGCACTTGTGCCAGTCTACCTGCCCGGACTTTTCTCAGTTTCCCAGCATTCCGGTCCTCCATGCCACAGTGTAAGTTGTCCCGTGCTACTGCACTTCCCGGGAGAGGAGCACCGCAGTCAGCTTAGGTTGACGACTCAGGGCTGGGATTGTCGCTGACGACGAGCAAGACCAGAAGAAAATGGAGGAGGCAGCATTTTAACCACTGCAGAGTCATGTCCTCCTACAACTGGGTACCCCCCCACCCCCCTGGGAAAGGGGGGGCAGAACGGCGCCGAAATCAACCCAAAGCCCGCGAAGGGCAAAACAAAGGAAGTGGGCGGGGCGAGCCGCCTTATAAGCAGCAGGGTCCGACTGCAGAAACATCTCGCTCCTGCAGTGGGACCCTGCCGACTCGCAGTACCAGAGGAAGGATTTCGTTTTCTTCAGATGCCAGCCGAGGAGTTCAGGAACACCTGATGGAGCAAGGAGCAGTGGGGCTGGTGTATGGAGCGTAGGAGGTGCCAGAGTGAAGAAAGAACAGTTACAGGGATGGAGAAGAAGGAACTCCGGTGCGGTCTGTCGCGTGGTAGCCAGACGAACGGCAGCCAGCAATTGGTGTGAACAGAGGGGGATGTCAGTCCGGAGGGAACGTTCGAGCAGGCGGCTAGGTATTGAGGAGAAACAGGCTTCCTGACTACGACGACAAAGTGTGCCGGTTTCGGGTGCAGCGGAGGAGGTATGTCTTCGCTTCAGGGCGGGGCTTCGGGTAAGGAGCAGGGGACACTGTGCCGGAGTAGCTGGAACGGGATGTTGAGCTACGAGCGCAGCTTAAACAATATGAAATGCATAAGGAGGCAGTTGTCGGCATCTGTCACGGGGGAGAGCAATTGCGTGTTAATATAGCTGAGGGATGAAGGTGGCAACCGTTGTCGCAGTTAAAACGGGGATGAACATGTATGACTCGTGGCCTAAACAGGCGCAGCTGGGCAGCAAGCGTCGCTTCGGAAGCAGCTGCGGGCTACCAAAAAGGTTAATCTGGACTATGCAGCATGGGAGGCTTAATGGTCGAGCTTGGCTGGGGTGGAGTATTGTAAAACAGAGTTGTTCCAGGGAGCCATGGTCCAGGAGCACAATGCGGCTCCTGCACCGCGTGGTGCCTTTATCTGAGGAGTAGGTCTTAAGGTTGGGAATCGCCCGATGTCAAGAGAATATAGGGTTAAACAAGGGCAGGAAAGGGTAAGCACGGGGATGGCCATTTATTTGTAATCAGTCGCGGCAGGATAGCTCAGTGGCCCAATACCCCACCGTTGAGCTTTATGGGCAGCCGGCGGCCTCAGGCCCGGCATTGCTGAGAGCCATAAAACAAGTCTTGTGTTTGGAGACAAAGGGCCGGAAGGCCAAGAACGTTTTCCAGCGAGGACTCCCATTCTGAAATCAAGCGCTGTGTAAACCAGTCCTGCAGAACCTCTGCGGCTTCATTGCAAGACGCTGTTGTTTAGCATGGATTGAAATTTGGCCTTGGCCAGCGAGTTAAGATGGGTTCAAACACGGAAGTGCAGAGATAAGTAGTTCGGTAAGTTTTAAAACGGTATTATTGTGCTACAGGCAAAGCGTTTTTGATGCCATAAGACATGCGGTAGGCACGACACAGAGATGAAAGCAGTAGATTTTGGTAGGGGCTCCGCATAGCAACTGCCGGAATAGGTAAAGGTGTGTTGTGCACCCGGCGCCTAGAGCGCTTCCATTTCAATCCACTTGCGATGGAGGAGGAGCTTCCTTAATCAAATGCCGCAGATAAAGGCCGATAGAAAATGGAGGGGAGCTAAGGCTTGGTTGCGCCGGGGGCAGGAAGGTAGAAAGGAAACGGTTCAGCACAAAGGGGATTAAGTGGCAAATGGAAAGTAGGCGGCCATTTGCGGTTGCTGACATGCCTTATGGCAACAGGGCGTGAGGCGCGCACAAGTATGGTATTGACGTTGTGGATTGTTTTCATACACAGTAACAAAGGGCACGCAATTGGCAAAGCAGTGGATGAGGCTGTTTTGATGTTACACAGCACGTTACGAGACAAACATGCCGTTTAAACACGCTTATACTCAAGGATTTAGTGGCACACAAGTCAAAGGGGAGGTAACTTATGTTCCTAGGGGGAGGTGTTTGTTACGGTTTATGGGGATTGTTTCTCGGCCGAGCAGAGGGAGAAAGGAAAGGGGCTTATCAGCGGGGGCACTGCTATTGTAAAACAGTTCATGTTTTCGAAAAACACGGTGGCACTTTGAGGCTAGGAAGGTAGGGCATGGCTTGTCTTATCAAAGTGCACCTGTACTGTTGTATATTGGGAGTTTGTGGTGGTGAACAGAAGGTGCGCGGCTGTTTTTAAATGTGCATGGTCACCGCATTTGTTTGGGATCGCAGGAGAACATCCATTA
This sequence comes from Ambystoma mexicanum, assembly GCF_040938575.1. Classification (NCBI taxonomy): domain Eukaryota; kingdom Metazoa; phylum Chordata; class Amphibia; order Caudata; family Ambystomatidae; genus Ambystoma; species Ambystoma mexicanum. The sequence continues at coordinate 739,762,274 of NC_090926.1, forward strand.
AGAGGGGCGTGTGACTGTGTATAATATGGTTGGCAGTGGGTGTATTGTGTGGGAAGGATGTAAGGGGACAGCCCTGGGTGGGGCACGGATGCACTTGATTCAACAGGCAGAGTCTCGGGTAGCTCAAATTTTTATGGACACGGGTTGAGGGCCAACAATGCAGTATAATGCAATGGTTTCATTTGAATGAAGGGTGATGCTTACAGTTTGAACTTGGACTGTCCGATGGGCCAAGGGACAACTCTCAAACAGGGTTTAATAATAGGTTATTGTTCTGGCCCCATTTCTTCAGGGGAGGAGGACATCGGCAACATTGGTGTCTCACAAGGGTACAAACTGCCGCAAGTGGAGATGGGCAAGCAAGGCAGTGTGCTTGCATGTGTTATTAAGAGAATATTTCACGTGTGCAGACAGGTTTCAATCGGTCTTCTGTGCCGCTTTTATTTTGGCCGGCGGGGCAACCCGCTAGCAGCGAGGCGATTGTGTGCGGCCAGGGGAATTATGAAAGGCTACAGCTGTTATTTTGTACCACAGTTGCTTCTCGGGTGGCTGGAGGTGAAAAACGATTAGGAGTTGGTTAGCTAATGGTCTTTAGTGCGCAGTAACATGGGACTAGTTATAAGCGGCTAAGGTTGACGGCATTGGTTTGGGGTTTTGTTGGTAGCCGCCATAGAGGTGACACATGGGCTACAGGGTGTGTAAATGGGGCAGCAGAATTCGCAGGGATCTGATAGGGGTTTTCAGTGAGGGACTCTGTTATGGAACTCAATTGGTGGCCCGTGAAGAGGCGTTGCGGTAGCCAACTTTTCAGCGCAGCAGGCTTTTAAGGGAGTTTCCACCACGCGGAGGTGGTGGGGTTGGATCACGACAGGGTTGCGCACGTCACGGTACAGCAGGTGGGGGGGGATCGGGTTTGCTAAGCAAGGGGAAGGCAATAGAAGGATAGCTTTCCCCGGTGGGCCCCCGCAGGAAAGTGGGAAGTTCCAGAAAATAACGCCCCTCACAGGTCTCAAAGGAAGTTGCTGCATGTAGAACAACCGACAGGATGATAAATTGGTTCGGGAGGATGGTCAGTACTACATTACTGGTTCAACTGCACCGAGTTATGAGTGCGGCATTGCTGTATTTCTTTGAATGGACGAGCATAGGTCGGCTCGGGGAGGGTTAAACTAGGACACATTGTGGATAGCTCAGCGCATAGCATGGCTTGTCAATAAGGGGTTGAACAGGGTCACATGAGGTGACAGGAGTGGCTATGCATTACAAATTTGTAAGAATTAAGAGTGAATGTATCTAAGTGAATAGGTCTAATCAGGGAATCTTCAAAGCATGGAGGGAAGGATAGCTCGGGGGGAGTAGGCTCACCTGGGAAGCAAGACACAGAGCAACACTATTGCGATTCCCATGTCGGCGCTTAGAAACCTCGGGGTATTAAGCGCATTATAAAAAACCTATCCTCAAACCAACTTTCCAAATGATAAAAAGCGGATTAGGAGAGGATTGGAGAACAGGCCGGGGAGGCAAGAAGGTCACTGAGGTAGATGGATACCCTTGTAAGCAACCATATCTGGGCAGATTCTAGTGTTCACGGTAGGGGGCATATCAGAATTGGCCAGTGGGTGAAGTGGCTGACCCACAGAGGTGGATGCACAAGGGGGCATACCCTACAATGCAGGTTGTCCAGGTGTGGGGGCATGGTGGCGTACCTTATCACTGCATGGCTTGGTAGTTGCAAGGGCACTGAAGCGGGGGAGAGGGCTCAGGCTATCCATTGGGCTGCAGAGATGGCCACGAAGGAGACTAATACACAGCGCAATTTATTGGGGATTGGGCACGTGGGGCAGCTAAGTTGAAGCAATATAGCACCAGTAGTATGAGGCAAAAGGTGGGATAAGTTTCGAGCCAGAATACAAGTCAGTATGGACAGTAGCCTTGGTTATAGACTACACTAGTCTGGAGTCAGACCAGCGCCTCTTGGGAGCCTAAAACGGCAGGGGCGTCTGGTGGTGGCTACGAGGGCTCCACTTCCTCAAACAAATGGTGTTCTCTCAGCCCAAAAACACCTGCAAGGGTGGGGGGGGGCGGTATAGGGCGCAGACGGTTGAGAGGTGCGTCTACGAAGGAGATGGTGGGTCAATGCAAGAAACGGAATCGGACCAGTGCCTCTTGGGAGCCTATAACGGCAGGGACGTCTGGTGGTGGCAACAAGGGCTCTGCTTCCTTGAACGAATGGCGCTCTCTCAGCCCAAAAACACCTGCAGGGGCAGGGGGGGTATCAGGCATGGAGGGTTGAGAGCGTGGTCCACAAAGGAGATGATTGGTAGAAAGGGGAGGCAGGTGGCCTCAAAGCAGTGGTAGAACTGGGAGCCGGTTGAGCGAGAGCAGGTCAAAGGAGGACGGAAATGTGGAAGGGGACTGAAGTACCCCTAGAGCAGGCACGACCAGCAAAGGTGAAATCCCTGGTCAAAGGAGGATAGGAGTTGCACTGGGCAACAAGGTGGACACAGAACTTCTAGAGTACAAATGGGAAAAGGGGGAGCCACAGTGGGCGGTAACCCACCTTTGGCCAAAGGGCCAAAAGTGGGTTACCAAGGGCCAAAGCGAGCTGGTCACTGCAGCAGGAGGAGCTGACGGCCGGCGAGTTCCGAATTCAGTGGCACGGGGTGCCAGGGAGGAAATGGGCGCAGCTACAGGGGCTGCGGGAAAAATTGCTGGGTAAGCAGCAGAAACCAGATGTGCTGGCAAACCTCTTGGGCGGGAGTGAGTTGTCCAACTTGGGGAGTGGGCTTAATGTTCTCTTTACAAGAGACATCGGCACAGCCGGGCGAAACAGATCGTATAGTCAGAGGTGATTCCCAGGGTGGAATGGAGGTGGGCCGAAAAACTGAGTGGTGCCATGGCAAAGTTCTGCAAGGGGAGAGGCTTTCAATGAATCTGACATGGCTTGATCAACTTAAAAACCCCAGAGTATTTCTTAAAGGATGGCGTTCAGCTGTCTGCAATGGGGTGGGAGCTCTTCTTCTGGAACATAGGACTAAATGGTTGGAGCTGTAAAGGGGAACAGGAAAAAAGGGGAGCCACGGTGGGCGGTAACCCACCTAGTGCCGTGGCGGTGTTTTGGGCGACCAAGCACAAATGATAGACTCCGGATGAGCCAGAAGGAAACCGGAATGCGTCTTCGCTCTTCCGGACCAGTGCCTCTTGGGGGGGGCTTAAACGGCGGGGGTGTCTGGTGGTAAGGACTAAGGCTCAGCTTCCCCCAAAAAGAAACGGCGCTCTCCCCACCCACGGACACTTGCACGGGCAGGATGGGCTCAGGTACAAAGGGTCGGGGGATTTGGGGGCCTACTATACAAAAGTATAAGAAGAAGCAAGGGAAATCCGACACGGAGCAAGCGCCACACTTGCAGACTGGAGTTCACAAATGTGTACAATAATTCTGTTATGGAAATAAAACTGCGGCCAAGTTTGCCATATGAAATACTGTCATGCCAATTTATTGCTGGGAAGTAATAAAGCGCAGCCGGGAGCATGCGCAAAGGAATAATTGGCAATAAAACGAATGGACAATTGCAGTGGGTTATGTCGCTGACGACGAGAAGGACCAGAAGAAAATGGAGGAGGCAGCATTTTAACCGCTTCAGAGTCATGTCCTCCTACAACTGGGTACCCTCCCCCCCCTGGGAAAGGGGAGGGCAGGGGGGCAGAACGGCGCCGAAATCAAACCAAAGCCTGCGAAGGGCAAAACGAAGGAAGTGGGCGGGGCGAGCCGCCTTATAAGCAGCAGGGTCCGACTGCAGAAACATCTCGCTCCTGCAGTGGGACCCTACCGACTCGCCGTACCAGAGGAAGGATTCACTTCCTGGGAGAGGAGCACCGCAGTCAGCTTAGGTTGACGACTCAGGACTGGAATATCCCCGCTTTGTTCTGTGCCTGTTCATCGCCCTCGAAGTTGGCCTGTGTTCAGTGGGGTTGGGTCGCGGTTACAGCCCGCTGGTCTTTCCGCATTGTATAAATCGTAGTGGGTTCTGATTCTGCTGTCGGTCACCAATGGGGTGATTGTGTCTCTACAGAGCCGGCATGTAATTTGGTGGGGGGTGGAGGGGGGGGGGTGGTCATGGAAGAGTTTCGGCTCAAATCCGGCGTTCTTCGTTGTGCAGTACACACGACATCCCAGTGGGCGGGCCTTGCATGAACGCGGTGCTCTTCCTCCTGCAGGCCGTCACGCGGTTGGATGAAACTGTAAAATCTTCATATTTTTTTGAATTTTTTTTGAATTTTTTATATAGAATGGGCTGCCCTGGACCTTCACACACCTCTGGTTCTAGCCTAGTCAAAACACAGGGTTTAATCAGCAAGTATTGTGCCCTGGACCCCGGAACACCCCCACAAGGCTACATCTAGTAACGTGCGCAATAGCGCCTCCGATTTACTGACTTGTATAGACTCGTCTAAAGAGCAGTGAATGACGGTGCCATACAAAAATGAAATTGTTCAAGTAAGACTGGTCATTGACTCTTGATTAATTGCGTATTCATCAGACTCAGAATATGCTAAATTTCCTTTCCAGAGACCATCTTCTGCCTTACCTGGTCAATTTTCCCTCTAATAAGCTACGAAATTATGCATGCGTTTCAGCTTGAACCAATTGCACACACGGAAAAGGATAAGACATTGGAATTTAACTGACTCTGAGACAAAGTTGTGAATTGTCTCTTCTGCAACAATGGGGAGCTGCTGGAGAGGCCGCATCACTTGGGTCGTCGATTGTCTGTTTTTTTTCATCTACTAGGAAAATATTTGTTTATTCCTTGACATGCTCTTTTTCTAAAGATCTATTCTGTTCCAGGTTTATGTGGGGAGAAAATGTTTAGTTGATTATTGCTTTTTCGTTTTGTTAAATGAAATTGAAATTTTACTGGAATGGAAACAATTCCTTAATCAGTGTTTTGTTATTGTGTAAATTATTTTAAAACCAACTTTTAGGTTTTATGTTTGTATAAGGTTTACTTTAAACTAATTCAAAATAATAAAAAAATATATATTTTGGACTTTAAGAAGTGGGACCACCATGTGGCCAACGACCAAGGCCTTGACACTGCCATTATTGCCTCTACATAGATGCATAGTTCTACTGTTTCAGAACCAACACTGAAGCGTCACAAGGAGTGTCCGTACAGGAAATAAGAGACAATGTCCAAAGTGTTGTCTTTATAGAGAGACACAAGACTTGCTGCATTACCAAGTGCAACTCCCCCTCAAGGAAAAATGATGCACATGTCCATACATAAACTCAGCTAGTCTCTTTCACAGATCAGGGATATTTTGGGGACACTGGTGACACGGATTTCCATGAGGAGTGCCACGACCTAGACCAAGAGGACTCCATTATGCCATCTCCCAGATGAGGTTGACCCTGCAGCTTCCTCTTACCAACAGAGGACAGTGTTCCATATTCGGACCTCTTACAAAGAGAAGCTGAATGATTTGCAATCTTTACAGATGAGTATACAGACTTTATAGAGGACATTTTAGACAAGAAAAGATGATCTCTAGTATTTGTCAGCAATTAAAAAGAGGATAACTCACGTTTAACTAAACCCATCAACGCAAAACCCCAAAATCCTAGTTTGGAGAAGCATCCCCCACACAAAGAGCAGACGGATGAAACATTTTGAGAAAGGCGGCGTCAAATGCTGCATATTATGTTGGAATTGCAAATGCAACTGCTTTAATATCTATGTACAATAGAGCACCGTGGGACGCCAAGGAGGATTTACTTAAAGATGTACCAGTAGGTGTGCACGCAATATTCGGCAATACTATATCAGAGGTGGAAAAGACAGCTTTTGCCATCAAGAACACTCCTGATGTAGCAGACACAGGACGCCAGATCGCAGGGCTAGTTATAAAGCATCATGCATGGTTCTAGAGGCTCAGGGTTTAAAGCGGAGACCCCGGCTACCTAGCTAGACAAGCCTATAGAGGAGGCATGACTTTTTGGTGCTAGGGGAAATGAAACGTTACAAAAAAAAGACCATGGCACTCTAAAAACACTGATGGTTCTTTCCAGTCTAGAGAGGCTCAGGAAAACGGTGTTCCTTTCGGTCCAACTCATTCTCTCAACCAGCAACCCAGTTCATGCAAAATAGGGGTAGTAGCTTGTTTACAGGAAACCAACCGAACTACTACTGCTCTCTTCTGTAGGCAGACAAATCTTTAGAGATGCATGAAGCGCCCATCCACCACGAGGAGACGGAGATCATAAGATGGCTGCCGCCCCGATCAGCAATAGTTGTTTACCCTGGTTGCCTAGCAACTGCTGTGCGAGGAGCTCTAAGCCCGCACGGCGAGGCGGAAGCCGACCCACCCAGACAAAGGCCCACAAGGAACAAGGCCATTTCCTGTCTGCACCTGTCCGCACCGGCAGTGCGGCACGGGACACTTCGCCTCATATCCTTCCTGCTGCTGTATTGTAACGGAACCATTGCAGGCATCTACCATGCCTCACCGCGACTCTTGAACCACCATAAACCTCGAAATAACAATACAACCAAGCAGCTGCTGATTGGTGGCACTCGGCCATACCCCCCCACCCCTCCTCTCCACCGGTAGGCGAAAGCCAGCACTCGTGTCGAAGGCACAGAGGAGCCTGTCGTGAGCTGTCTGAGCCGGAGCCAGGTATGCTGTCCAGTGCCCTGTGGACCATCTCAGATGTGTATCGAGTTAACTGTCTTAACACGTGAGTCGTTGTATCTAGCCTAACGTGCATGCATCAGAGTCCACCTCCAGCCTATTGTACCCTTTACATGAGCTGTGTATCTAGCTTAATCTGCCCCACGTGAGTCTCGTACCTAGACCACTGCGCACTCATCTTAACTATGCATCCAGTACATTGTACCCTAACATCCGAGCTACGCCTATAGCCTATTATGCTTTAACATTTGAAATACGCATTTAGCCTGTTGCTCTCTAATATTTGATTTCTGTTTACAACCTACTGTGCCGAATATCAGTGACATGTATACTCAATATATGTGACCTACACCTCATATCTATTTCTAGCCGAGCCACAACCTGCGCTATAGCCTAGGATTCAGACATTTAGCATGTACTTTTCCACTGCGCCTCAGTTTGGAATGTGCCTATTTGCTAGCCACCGTGTCTTAGTCTGTTGACCACTGTGAATGTGCCTATCTGCTAGCCTCTGTGCCTGGTCTATTGACCACTGTGCCTGCCCATTGTACCTATTCTGATCTTGACTACTTGCCTTCCTGCCTATCCCGACCCAGTCGGCTCCCGCTTCACCTCAAACTACTCTATTACAATCTAGTCAACCTCACCCAACTACATCCTGGTCTTACTCTGACCACTCATGGCAAACCTCTACTTAGCCACGCTCACCATAACGGCTACACTCTCCCTGCTCCACCACAACACCACCACCCGCCACAAACCCCGTCCGCAATCACTCCCAACCCAACATCCCTCATACACCTCGACTATGGGTTTTTTGGAGGCCCAACATATTGACCAGCCTGACACCCTCAGTCCCATAGAATGGATCCGCCGATTTGCTGCTCCTCCCACTCCTTGGAACCCATGCACATTGAAAGACAGAAACCTGAGACTCGGCTCTAGGTTCATAACCCCCAAGACACTCGCCAAAAGACACTCCTCTCATCCCACACACATTCAAGCGAACACCGCTCAAATTTTGAACATCACCCAAACAACCCCCTTGAGCACATCTGAACAGCCACTAATCAAGGGCGCCCTCATCAATGCCCGCTCCCTGGTCGCCCATGCGCTAGATATCGCAGACTTCATCTGTCAACAACCTACACTTCCTGGCTATCACGGAAACCTGGCTGCATCAAGCAGCAGGCCCAGCCCTATCCCTCGCCATCCCAGAAGGTTATTCAATACTAAGGAAAGACCGGGACATAGGTAAAGGAGGAGTAGCCTTCATCGCTAAAACATCCCTTGGACTTAGATTAATGTAACGCTCACCTGATTCCCGTAGAGGCGCCGGTCTTGACTGGGCGTATACCGTATCTTCAAAGGTGATGTGTAACACACGGCTGGCTCTTTGGGCTGGACCTCTGTGCACTGTATGTCTGACTCGAAGGGTAAGATGTCTTAGGTAAGTGAACACCGTGCTCTCCATCTGCCTCGGGGCAGGGTGCTGTAACCAGTTTCTTCACTGGATAAGGGGAGCAGGCCTCTTGACTTCAGAGGACTGCTGTCCGTCGTTTACTGCACGAACGGTAAGTTTCGAGTAATTCTAATGTCTTTAAAAGTCTTTAGTAATGATGTCTCTTGTTTTGCAGGGTTCCGGCGATGGCGGATGAGGGGCTGAAGTGAGTTGAAGATGGAGCCCGTGTGATGAATAGAAGCGCCTGGAAGCACGTAAGTAAGCGCTTGTTGCCTGCTTCACGATGCGCTCTAACTGTCTTTTTATTTTGCAGGTACAAGTTCGGAGCGGCTGCAGGGTGCCGGAATACCCACTGGGTTAGATGTGGAAAGGAGTAATGGCACGTGAGTATTAAAGTTCCCCAATGTCTTTAAACGCACCTTGTTTTGTCTTTCAGATGCCGGAATGCAGCGCGAGGCGTTGGTGATAGCCGATGGACCAGGTAAGTGAAGCGCTGTCACTGAAGACCGTAATGCTAACCTGTTCTTTCTTGTCTTTATAGGTGTTGCGGAAGACTGGATTCAGGATGGTAAGCCTTTTTCCTTAGGCCCAGGATCAGATGCAGAAGACACGATGAGTGTTCTGCTGCAGAGGATGCAGAATAACGCAAAGCAAGATTCATCCATCGGGTGTGGTTTAAATAGCCTCCTGTAGTGCTTAGGTGTCTCCTTCCACAGCCACGCCTAGGTAAGAAAAGAGTTCCTGCTTTCTAGAAGAGTTCCAGTGTTCTGAACCTAGGGAGTGGCTCCTGCCCCACCCAACAGGAAAAGTAGTTCCAAACAGAAGAGGATCAGAGGCTCAACTGGCAGGCAAGTAAGCAGCATGGTCTCCTGCAGGTAAGTCCACCCAAGCATTATGAGCCCGGCGCTTCCAGCGCTGGGACTGGGCATATTTATGAGCCTGGTGCCACTGGCGCCAGGACTGGGTCCAAAAGGTCCCAATTGGGACTGGTTGGCACTCGGAACCTGGGTTATGGATCTGCTTCCAAGGGAGTTGGGAAAACCCTGACCTTTTGGAAGCAGAGATCATGACAGTACCCCCCCTCAAGGCCCCTCCCAAACCGGGCTTCTCCGGGGGTTTTGGCTTGTCAGGAAATGTTCGGTGAAATCTTTTGATTAGGCGAGGAGCGTGGACATATTCAGCAGGTACCCAGGATCTCTCTTGGGGGCCGTAGCCTTTCCAGTCAATTAGGTAAAATAGTTTAGATTTGGAGATCTTGGAGTCCAGAATGCTTTTGACTTCAAACTCGAGTTCTCCATCAACTAGGATGGGTTTTGGAGATTTAGTTAGTCGGGTTTGAGGTTGCACGGGTTTTAATAGAGAGACGTGGAAGACCGGATGTATCTTCATGTGTGGGGGCAAGTCCAACTTGACCGCTACTGGGTTTACTATGGTAGTGATGGAATAGGGACCAAGGTATCTTGGGTTGAATGTGCGTGGCCCTTTTAGAGGTAGATATTTGGTGGATAACCAGACTTGATACCCTACTTGATATTGAGGGGCTTCCTTCCGATGTTGATCTGCTCCTTTCTTGTATTGTTCTTTAGCCCTTTGAAGGTGAGAAACAGCTTCCTTAAAGGCTTGGGTGATTGTAGAATGCAGGTAGTCTACTGCTGGTGTTTCAAGATCTTGGAGGGGATCCAACTCTGAGGTTCGAGGGTGACTGCCGTATAAAAGAAAAAACGGGGTTTTCCCAGTTCCCGAATGGACAGAGTTATTGTAGGCATATTCTGCTATCCAAAGGATGTCTTTCCAAGTTTTTTCAGTTTGTTGCAGCATGCAGCGTAAATACTGTTCCAGAGTTTGATTGGTCCTCTCGGTTTGTCAGTCGGTCTGAGGGTGGTGACTGGTCGATAGTCTCACATCAATTTGAGCCGACCGACAGCAACTTCGCCAAAAATGAGAAATAAATTGACTACCTCGATCCGAAATTAGAACCGAAGGAAAACCGTGCAGTCGGACGATGTTTTCGAGAAATTCTCGGGCCAGAGTTGCTGCTGTTGGCAAGCCTTTGAGCGGAATGAAATGCCCCATCTTGGAGAATAAGTCCACGATTACTAGAATCGTATTGTATCCGGAGCATGGAGGTAGATTGGTGATGAAGTCCATAGAAAGCGTATGCCAAGGGCGAGGTGGGATGTCAATAGGGCGTAAGAGGCCTGCTGGTCTTTCCTTTTGTCTCTTGTTTTGGGCGCATACTCCACAGGACATTATAAAGTCTCTGATATCTTTTTTCCAAGACGGCCACCAGAAGTAGCGCTTGATCTTTTCTGAGGTCTTGGCCATACCGGGATGTCCTTCCATTAAAGAATCGTGATAACAAGAGATTACTTTTTTCTGTAAATCTGTGCTGGGCAGGTATAATCGTTCTTGGAAATACAATAAGTTGTCCTTTACTGCAAAGTCCTTTCCCTGCAGATGCCAATTCTGTATGTCTGCTGGAGTTACAAGTTGCCTGGCTTTATCCTTAACTTCCTCTATGGATTGTGTGGCGATTACACCCAGAATTCTTTGTTCGGGAATGATTGGTACAGGTTTAGGGTTGATCAAGTGTTCTTCCACTCCCATCCGAGAAAGGGCATCAGCTTTACCGTTTTTTGTACCAGGTCGATAGGTAATTATGAAGTCAAACTCGCCAAAGAATAATGCCCAACGGAGTTGTCTAGAGGATTGGGCTTTTGCGGTTTTCAAATATTGCAGGTTTCGGTGATCCGTAATCACAGTAACGGTGTGTCGGGCCCCCAGCAGATAATGCCGCCAAGCCTTAAAGGCAGACTTCATAGCCAGAAGTTCCTTGTCAGTAATCGTGTAATTGATTTCAGGAGGCGAGAATTTGCGGGACCAAAATGCCACGGGATGCAACTGATTGGTTACCGGGTCCTTTTGTGATAGAACTGCCCCCATGGCAAGGCTTGAAGCATCAGTTTCCACGATGTAGGGGAGTTCAGGGCGAGGGTGTTTTAAGATTGGTGCAGAGATAAATTTAGTCTTCAAATCCTGGAAAGCTTGTTCCGCCTCGGTAGACCATTCAAAACGTTTGTTTTTCTTTAACAAGGCAGTGATGGGCTGGACTATTCGAGAAAATTCGGGGATAAACCTGCGGTAAAAGTTAGCGAAGCCTAACATGCTTTGCACACCTTTTACGGAGGATGGTGATGGCCATTTGAGAACTGCATCAACCTTCTTTGAATCCATACGCACTCCGCTAGGTGATAATATGAATCCCAAGAATTCAACTTCAGTCACATTGAAAACACATTTTTCCAACTTAGCGAAAAGTTTGTGTTGACGCAATCTTTCGAGGACCATTTTCACATGTTTCCGATGTTCAGATTCCGATGAAGAATAAACGAGGATGTCGTCAATGTAAACAACACACACGTCTATGAGCTCTCTGAGGACATCGTTCATAAAATATTGAAAGGCGGCCGGGGCATTGCAAAGTCCGAAGGGCATGACCTGATATTCAAATAGCCCATATTTGGTGCGGAAGGCCGTCTTCCATTCATCGCCCTCTTTTACTCGTACCAAGTGGTAGGCTCCTCTAAGATCCAACTTTGTATATATGCATGCTTTTCTGACCTGGTCCAGGAGTTCAGGGATCAAAGGTAACGGATATCTATTCTTGACGGTGATCTGGTTCAGGGAGCGATAATCTATACAAGTTCTAAGGTCGCCTTCCTTTTTTGGAACGAAGAACAAAGCTGAAGAAGCAGGGGACTTGGAAGGACGAATAAACCCATTTGCCAGGTATTGATCCAGGTATTGTCGAAGGTGAAGGTTCTCAGGCTCGGTGAGGGCATAAATTCTACTACAAGGAAGAGTAGATCCAGGTATCAGGTCTATCTGGCAGTCATAAGACCTATGAGGAGGTAGAGAGTTAGCCTGATCCTTCCGGAAAACATCTTGGTATTCTAGGTATTCGGGAGGTAACTGGGGAGTCTCTGAAGAAATTGCTGCCAGTGCAACACCAGGTGGAGGGTGACAAGTAGAGACACATTCTGGAAACTGGACCGTTCTTGCTCGCCAATCGATCAGAGGATTGTGTTTCTCTAACCAAGGTATTCCTAGAATAATCTGAAACTGAGGAGCCTTGATCACATCGAACACGATCTTCTCATGTTGTCCATCTTGACTTACTAGCGTCACTTCTTGAGTGGTATGCGTTACTGGTCCGGAGGCTATCTCCGTACCATCCACCGTAGTAATGACGTCCTTTACAGCCTTGGGACAAAGAGTTAGATTCATCCTCAAAACCATTTCATGATCCACATAATTGCCGATGGCACTGCTGTCGACGTAAGCTTCAATTGCATGTAATCGATCCGGATTATCAGGGCTAATGAGGACCATAGGTATCACGAAATGCGAGGTCACGGAACTGGTTTTCACGCTCGGCAAGAGGACCTCTATTCTTGTCGGGCGAGGTCGTTTCCCTGCTCAGTTTGTAACTTTGGTAACTGCAGCTCCTACTGCCTTCTTGGCAGGTTTCACCGGACAGTCTCGAAGAAAGTGCCCTGAGTTTCCGCAATAGAGGCATAATTGCAACTGTTTTCTCCTTTCCCGCTCCTTTTGTGTTAGAGGACCTTTCAGGCCCCCTATTTGCATGGCTTCCCCGAAGTCTACTCCTTTGGAAGGAGTTGGCGGTTTGGAAAATACTCGAGCATCAAACTTGGAACGATCGGCCTTCCTGTTCTGCAGTCTGTGATCTATTTGAACGACTAAGTCTATATAGTCCGAACAATCTTGTGGGGGATTCACTACTTGGGCTAACACATCTTTGAGCTCTCCACGTAGACCTCTATAAAACAGCGTAATCCTTTTATCCTCAGGCCATTGAGTTTCCACTATCAGTCTGTTGAAAGACGCAATATAAGCCAAAAGGTCTTGATTACCTTGTCGCAACGAAAGAAGCTCATTGTCCAAGGCCTGCCCCTGTGACTGTCTTGCGAACAGTTTTTCCATACTGAGCTGAAAAGCTTGAAAATCATGGAGGACCGGATCATCTTGATTTACTAGAGGGATCGACCAGTCTGCCGCATTGCCACTAAGGTACGAAAGCACGAAAGCTACTTTAGCTTGATCAGTTGGAAAGGCTGCTGGCCGGCATAAGAAATGCAACCGGCACTGATTGATAAATACTGCAAACCTCTTTGGGTCACCAGAAAATCGTTCGGGCGGAGCCAGAGGTACATTCCCAGGTAGGTTGATCTGCACTGGATTCATAGAGGATGTAGAAGGAAGATTTCCCCCAGATGCGGGTAACGGGGTCTGTCCGGCTTGTGACTGTAGCAATTGTCTAGTGAGATCATCTGTTCGCTCCTTGGAAATAATCAGTTCCCTTCTTAGAGCGTTCGTTTCCTGACGGGCTGCATGCACTTCTGCCCTTAGTTCCCCAAGTAACTGGGCTAGCTGGTCGGTATCCGAGGTTTCCATAGCGCCTGGACGGGAGTTTTGCGGTAGGCTTTGCGTTCTGTAACGCTCACCTGATTCCCGTAGAGGCGCCGGTCTTGACTGGGCGTATACCGTATCTTCAAAGGTGATGTGTAACACACGGCTGGCTCTTTGGGCTGGACCTCTGTGCACTGTATGTTTGACTCGAAGGGTAAGATGTCTTAGGTAAGTGAACACCGTGCTCTCCATCTGCCTCGGGGCAGGGTGCTGTAACCAGTTTCTTCACTGGATAAGGGGAGCAGGCCTCTTGACTTCAGAGGACTGCTGTCCGTCGTTTACTGCACGAACGGTAAGTTTCGAGTAATTCTAATGTCTTTAAAGTCTTTAGTAATGATGTCTCTTGTTTTGCAGGGTTCCGGCGATGGCGGATGACGGGCTGAAGTGAGTTGAAGATGGAGCCCGTGTGATGAATAGAAGTGCCTGGAAGCACGCAAGTAAGCGCTTGTTGCCTGCTTCACGATGCGCTCTAACTGTCTTTTTATTTTGCAGGTACAAGTTCGGAGCGGCTGCAGGGTGCCGGAATACCCACTGGGTTAGATGTGGAAAGGAGTAATGGCACGTGAGTATTAAAGTTCCCCAATGTCTTTAAACGCACCTTGTTTTGTCTTTCAGATGCGGGATGCAGCGCCGAAGGCCTCCGGAGCGCACGAAGAGTAGGTAAGCCTTTGTCTTTCAGATGCCGGAATGCAGCGCGAGGCGTTGGTGACAGCCGATGGACCAGGTAAGTGAAGCGCTGTCACTGAAGACTGTAATGCTAACCTGTTCTTTCTTGTCTTTATAGGTGTTGCGGAAGACTGGATTCAGGATGGTAAGCCTTTTTCCTTAGGCCCAGGATCAGATGCAGAAGACACGATGAGCGTTCTGCTGCAGAGGATGCAGAATAACGCAAAGCAAGATTCATCCATCGGGTGTGGTTTAAATAGCCTCCTCTAGTGCTTAGGTGTCTCCTTCCACAGCCACGCCTAGGTAAGAAAAGAGTTCCTGCTTTCCAGAAGAGTTCCAGTGTTCTGAACCTAGGGAGTGGCTCCTGCCCCACCCAACAGGAAAAGTAGTTCCAAACAGAAGAGGATCAGAGGCTCAACTGGCAGGCAAGTAAGCAGCATGGTCTGCTGCAGGTAAGTCCACCCAAGCATTATGAGCCCGGCGCTTCCAGCGCTGGGACTGGGCATATTTATGAGCCTGGTGCCACTGGCGCCAGGACTGGGTCCAAAAGGTCCCAAATGGGACTGGTTGGCACTCGGAACCTGGGTTATGGATCTGCTTCCAAGGGAGTTGGGAAAACCCTGACCTTTTGGAAGCAGAGATCATGACAATTAACCCCTCCGCCCAGCTTCCGATCTGCAGAACTTCTGTCAGCCAAGCTCCAACTCTCTGCTTCACAAACCATACTATTACACCTCCTTTACAGACCCCCAGGCCCCATCACCACATTTGAGGAAGAGATATCTGACCTCTTGACCACCAACACCAAAACAGGATCTCAAATTATCCTACTTGGTGACCTCAACCTCGGTCTCGGCGACCCAAACGATACCAATGCGCTCTCCCTGGAAAGCACCATCTCCCAACTAGGGTTCAAGCTCAGAATCACAGACCCTACCCACAACAAAGGCAGGACCTTGGACTGGCTAGCGGATCTCAACTGCTCTACGGCCATCACAAAAAACGAGCAAACTGCATGGTCTGACCACCACGCCATCTCCTTCTCCATCCAAGGGAAATCACAACCAAACACTCCAACCCCTACCATCCCCCAAACCCTCACCAGAAATAACTGCAACATTACCTTACAAAACCTCCGCCCACTTATAGACAATATCTGTACCCCTACAAACTACGCCAACCTAGATGCGGAGAAACTTGCTGACCTCTACAACAAAACGATAGAATCAGCAGTAGACACCATCGCTCCACTCAAACCCACCAAAGCCAAACCGGCAGCCCACATGAACAAATGGTTCACACCAGAGCTAAAAATCCTCAAACTCCAAACGAGCCGCAGAAGCCACCTGGAGAAAAACGCCCAACCTCTCCAACAAAACTCAACTCTCGATAGCAGCCACCACCTACAAAACTGCCATCCTCAAGGCCAAAAAAGAGACATATGACAACAGAATTGAGAGCGCCAAATCCAAAACAAAAGCTTTTCAATATCCTCAGGGAACTCGAATCCCCCCCTACACTGGCTGAAACCTGCGTGAAAGATGCAGATTGGTGTGAGAGGATTCAAAAAGCCCTAGCAGACAAAATCACCATGTTACAATCCAAAATCGAACAGAAAAAGCTCAGCCTAGCCAAAAAAACAAACCATCCACCGTCAACCACCCCCAAAACACCCACCTGCCCCCCCTTCTCACCAGTTTCCACTAAAGAAGTAGAAAGCATCATTAAGGGCCTCAAGCCCTCTAGATGCCAAGGGGACTCATGCCCAGCTCCCATCATCCAAGAAGGCGCCAACATTCTGGCCCCCTTCATAACAGCCCTCATCAACGCATCCTTCAAATCAAGCTCAGTGCCTAGCAGCCTCAAGGAGGCCTGGGTCATGCCACTTCTAAAAAAAACCTAATCTAGACCCCAATAACCCAACTAATTACAGGCCAATCACCACCGTTCCCTACATCCTAAAGATCTTAGACAGAGTGGCCTACCTGCAAATACAGAAGCACCTGGAAGACAACAACCTCCTGGGTCTCAGACAATCCGGCTTCAGGCCAAGGCATGGAACAGAGTCAGCCCTACTGGACCTAAAAATCCAGATGGACGAGGCAAAGGACAAGGGTAATCTAGCCATTCTCCTACTGCTAGATCTATCAGCTGCCTTCGACCTCGTCGACCATCAGATCCTCACGGAACATCTGATGACCTCAGTGGCCTTCTCTAACCAGGCGACTGCCTGGATCCAGTCCTTCCTAGCCAACCGAACCACCCGGGTCTTCTCCCCGGGGGCATCAGCACTCCCTGTCCCCATCACCTGCGGCGTTCCTCAAGGCTCGTGCGTCTCGCCGACCCTATACAATATCTTCACTAAGCTATTGTTTGACCGCCTAGATAACCTGGGTGTCACATATACAAACTATGCTGACGATACCCAGGTTCTCATCACCCTATCGGGGTGCTACGATGAGGACTCCACCAGAGTCAACAACCTTTATTTGGAGATCCAAGCCTGGATGGCAGAGCACGGTCTATGCCTCAACGACGAGAAAACTGAGCTCCTTGTCGGCTCCCAACCACGGCTAAACAAACTAGACCCCCGTTACGCGTCCATCAACATAGACGGTAACCTAATCACAGTAGCCAAAGAAATTAAAACCCTTGGTTTATCTAGACTCTACTCTCTCGCTCAAAAGACAGGTGAACGCCACAGCCTCATCCACAGCTTACACCAATACGCTCATCAACGCCTGCAAACCTTTCCTATCACCTTCCAGCTGCATTACACTAGCCAGAGCGTTAGTGCTCTCAAAAATTGACTACTGCAATACCCTCTTTCTCGGCTCATCAGAACGCAACCTGAACCAAACTACAGGTGCTTCAAAATAATGCCATCAGAGCCGCCCTCAGTGTCCCATGAAACGCCCACATCTCCAGCATCAGACAAGATGCTCACTGGCTCCCGGTACGAGACAGAATCACTCTCAGATCCCTCGTCATCGTCCATAAATGCCGCTCCAATGACGCGCCCAAATACCTGGCAGACAAGTTCCACAATCACACCTCAACTAGACCAAATAGAACCCCAAACTCACATTGCCTTTCCGTTCCCAAATTCTCCCTAAAAAAAGCAGGTGGCGCCAGCTTCCCAGTCCTAGCTGCCAAACTATGAAACGCTATGCCACCAAACCTTAGAGCAGAACCCTTATTTTGGACTTTTAGAGCCAAAACAAAAACATGGCTTTCCAACAAAAACGCTGCTTAATGTACTTCCTCTCCGCATGTCTCTGCTGACCACCTTGTAACCCGGTCTGCTACACCTATTGTTGTTTTATCACAGTCTGTATTGTATATTTTTGCCATGTTGTGACTGTCTCTCCGGCGCCCAGTTACCCCAGGGTTCGGCGCACGGTACAAATAAATAAACTAAACTAGAGGTGCGTCCTCCGCCTCTAAAGAAGTACTCTTAACATTTGTTCCCTCTCATGTCATCCCTGTGGTGGGTGGGGTGGGGAGACCAGTGGGTGCTAGACACGGTCATGAGGTTATTATATAGAATTAATAGGCACTCCAAGAATCCTGCCCCTATGCAACAGAAAGCTGCCGTAAGACCATCTGGAGCACCTACAAAAATAAATTGAGGCTCTTCTGCTGAAAGACGCCATTGAAAAGGTCAACCCAAACCAGGTAAACGGGGCCTTTATTTCCTTTTATTTTTTGGTACCTTACAAAAGAAAGGCCAGTATTGGATCCGAGACAAGCAAACACATGTATATCCCCAAACATTTTGAATGATGACACTGCAGGAAGTCATCCCACTTTAAAAAAAAAAGAAGGCAATATTCATGACCACACTAGACATGAAATATGCATTCTTTCATATGTCATTGTTCCACGCTCACAGAAAATACCTAAGATTCAAGGTAGGAAAGGACTAGTTTAAGGTACTCCCTTTTGGAATAGCATTGGCACCAGGTGTGTACACAAGTGCTTGCATTGGTAGCAGCTCACCTACAAAGGGAAAAGTCCCTATCTTCCCCTATCTGGACGGCTGACTCATAACTGCGGTAGAATGCCTAAACACACAATGAACCTTCTTTTCATACTATGCTTCACCATAAGCTAGACCAAGTCAAGCCTTGTAGCATCCAAAAAGAACCAAATACTGGGAGCGAACATAGAATCAAAACGAGCCATTGCGTACCCATCCGCAGAAAGGGTGCATTTCTTCCTTCACCCGATTCCTCGTTTCCAAACAGGCATCCAGTTACCTGTACGAAAGGTTATGAAAGTGCTTGGTATGATGCCATCATCCAGCTATAGTACCAACTGCATGGCTAAATATGAGGGAAATACTACTGTGGCTATCTGGACAATGGTTCTAAGTGTCAGGCCAGTGGCACGATCTAGTGACTGTTTCAAAAGAGGTTGTAAATGCTCCGTTATGGTGGACGAAAAAACTTTTGAAAAGACAGGCCCTTCAAACTCCCAACAATTCAGACAACAATTACAACAGACTGCTCTATGTTGGGAGCGCATTGTCAGGACCTCATGTTACAAAGTGGTCACAAAGCCAAACTACACATCACAATTACAGAGCTCTTAGCAGTGAACGACTACTATCTTTTCAAGCATGGTTGCTCATCTGGATTGTTTATCAACACGGACGTCTCCACGACTATGGCATACATAAACGAGGAACACTTTCTGAAACATTGGCAAGTCTAGCAGAGGAAATATGGTACTGGGCCATCAAGAATGATATTTATATACAGGCACAGCACATCCCTGTGAACACAATCACCGGGCAGACAGCCTAAGCTGGGGTTTCCCACAAAAACATGAATGGGAAGTAAATAAATCTACACTCAAACATATTTTCAGGAAGTTTGGATCGCCAACAGTGGATCTGTTCGGAACAGCACAAAACCAAAAATCCCCATACTTTGCATCCAGGTACTCGCAGGAGTGGTCATTGGGGAATGCCCTGTGGATGACTCGGTCAGGGATATATGCATACGTTACCACCCCCTCCCTTTTCTTTTTATTCGCAAGGTGATCCATAAACCTCTATATGAGAGTGCACCACTTATACTAATTGCCCCAAAGTGGACCAGAAAAACGTGCTACCTTTTACCTTATACAGATGGGTAATCAGCTGCCAGTCAAGCTACACCCCATACACAACCTGCTTACACAACCAGGCAAACAAACTTATCGCTGGCTACAGACATTGAACTTGGCCACATGGCTCCTGAAGTCTAGTTTGGCCATTTACAATTACCCCCCAAGAAATGTGGAAATACTTAGAGGCCTGGGAAAAATACAAGACATTGTTATTAAAACAAGTGGAAACGGTTTTGTAATCTGATGCAAACAGAATAACATGAATACAATTAAATGCGCACCTACACATCTTGTAATCTACCTGATTTACATACTAGATTTAGGCCTAGTGTAGAACTCACTCAAGGTAAAACTAGCAGCTTCTACATCACAACAGAAGGTATGCTGGTACAGAATATCAGTGTGTAAAGCCTTCATGGAAAGAGTCTAGAGGATGCATCCTCTAACTGCGCTCCCACCCCCATGGTGGGTGAGATTTAAACATTATTACAAAAATCCATGGGGGCACTGTTTGGACCTATGCACAAGGCCACATTAAGGGACCTCTTACAAGGTGGATTTCCTTATAGCGGTTATATCGATATGGAGTTAGTGAACTACAGGCATTCAGTGTCAGAGCCTTTTGTCTCTATGCAGGATAGTGCTTAACACACACACACACACACATACACTTCTCTCCAAAAGCCAACTTCAAATGTCATTTTACAGTCAATGGAACTTCCTTTTTTCCCTAACCCACAAAATAGGAGAGAGCACTACACACACTAGATATGCAGAGAGCAGTAATGTTCTGTTTACATAAGGCAAATGAATTGCGCAAGACAAGCCAATTCTTTGTGTCTTTCGCTACTGGTAGTCAAGTTGACTCAGTTACAAATCTGTAGATGAATGGTCAAGTGTAGACAACTTTGTTATTCACTTGCAAATTAGACATTACCTTTCAAACATAGGGCACATGCAGCACAGGAGTCACCCTTGCTTATACCCTTTATAGCTAGTGTGCCAATGGAAGACATGTGCAAAGTGGCAACTTTTAGTTCAGTGCACACCTACATACAACACTACTGTGATACACGGGTATGTTCAGACTCACAGGTGGGACAGGCAGTACTTGCACACCTTTATTCCAACTGTCCCAAGTTGCCCACCACTTGCTTCAGGCACTGCTTTCTAATCTAGCAAAGCATGTGAATCTGATGAGATTTGCGCACTCCAGAAGACCAATCTTACTTACCTGAAGCTTGTTTCTGCTTCGAATCGCATGTGCTTGCCCTACCTCCTGCAAGATAGCAGTTTAACAGTACAATAAACATATTTTTTAAAACTGCATTGCATATACAACACTGGCCATATGCAAAAGGCAGGCCAGAAAAATCTGGGGACGTCTGTGTGAGGGATCATGGGTACCTGTACATGTAGGATAGGTATAGTGTGATAGGAATGCCCCTTTTCTGACTTGGAAAGAATAGTTCTACTTGTGCACTCAATGGCAGACTATGCAAAGCTTGTGATTCTAAGCAGATGCACGCTTCAGATGAGTAATCTTGGTAATTTCCAGCCTGATTGGGAATATTCAAAACATGTGACCAATGCTGGAGAACTGAAGCTACATGTAATAAATGTACTACTTTCCATTACTTAAGTTATCCCTTCAAAATGTATGTCCTATAACTGAATTGCATACTTTAGAAATGATCTGTCAAGCAAGGACACTGCTAAGAACATCTCTGTATAGTTAAGTCTCTATAATCGTGATCTCGGATACCTTCGATTAGGAGTCTGCAGCCATTAGCTACTTTTTACTGCAGCGTTCATCAACCTTAGCCAGAATAGTCAATCGTAGTATACATGGGAGTTGATGTCTAAAACCTCTAGACAGCCGCAGGTTGCAGACCTGTGCCTTATGTGGTACTCGCCTATGTTTATTTTTGACTAAGGTTTTAACTTTTATTGTTCTCATCTCTCCTAGCACCTGTACAATGTTGAATCAGAAATTGAAGAAACGGACTATGACTCTATAGAAGGGAGCTCCAGTGGGGCATCCTCTGAATGGGAGGATGAGAGTGACAGCTGGGAAACGGACTATGGGCTTACTGAGGATGACCATACAAAGAACGATGAGGCCCCTCCTGACGAAGGCACCTTGGAAGAAGAGAAAAAAACGGATGAAGACCAGGGAGCTACTGCAGCATCCAGTTCATCGGTGGAGAAAGTGGAAGGTATCCCAAAAAGCTTCAGGGACCTTAAAGAAGCCATCAGAATATTGGAAAGCCTGAAGAATATGACTGTGGAACAGTTATTGACTGGCTCACCCACCTCTCCAACTGTGGAACCAGAAAAGCCTACCAAGGAAAAGAAATTCCTGGATGATATCAAGAAGCTTCAGGAGACACTGAAAAAAACTATGGACAATGTGGCCATCGTTGAAGAGCAGAAGATGGAAGTTGTACCGGAAGTGGAAAAGAAAGAGGAGAAATCGGATGTTCAGTTGCCAGTGAGGTCAGAGTGGCCAAGTGACACACCAGTCCTGTGTCAGCAAAGTGGTGGCAAACCAGGTGTTACATTTACCAGCGCAAAGGGTGAAGTGTTCTCGGTTCTAGAGCATTCCCCTGGTGAGTTACTAGCTTCCAGACAAAAGTAAATTGTATTCATGCATGAGGTATGCTGTCTTCCTTTTCAGCATTAAGTACTATGTACTTGACTTGATTTATAGTGTGACAGCCCATGTTTCACGCTTGTGTGCTTTATAAAGTCTGAAAATTATCTTCACAAAGAACCGGTTTAGTTAAAATTGCAAGGTTTCCAGTTGCTGTGCATATGTAGTCCAAATGAATAAATTGTATTGACAAATCAAGTTGAGGAAGAGGAGACAAACGAAGATCAGTCAGAAATGGGGTTTTTGATTTAAATCAAACGAAACATTTCCTTGTTCTGTTGTAAATTTGTGTTCTGTTATAAATTTGTGAAGTTGGTTAAAAGACAAATTAGTATTGTACAGTTAAATTATATAATCATTTTTTAAAAGATTAATTCATTAAGACATTTCACTGTCTTACATCAGTTAACTTGTCGAAGTTTCTTAATGGCTTCATCCTTGATAAATACAACAGTAATCAACTTGCGCGTGTACAACATTGAATAGTTTTAACTGAATTCATAGTACATTTTTGTTTCTCCTCTCCAAATTTGTTAATTTGAGCTATATAAGCAGCCGTTTTTCTTTATTTTAAACCTTGCAACAAATCCTGAAACAATATGATCATGCATGCACTTTGTGAAGATCATTTCCAGCCTTAAAAAAGCAAAGCTGTGCAATAAATGGGCCACGTGTCAGTTTATAAAATACAATTAATTGATTTCAAGTAATGCTTATGATTATATAGGTTTTCAAAAGGGAAATGTTATGCATAAAACCTAGATTACTAAAATAGTTTCCTTAATATAATTCAAGCTTCATTATTTGTGAATTTGTTAAATCAGTATATTCATATTCTTAATAGGTCATTTACATGTACACTTTTCGATGATCAACGAACCCCACCACCGTCTGATTTCTTCACATCAGTTAGTTAAACATAGTTTGGGTTTAGTGCGTAAGGTTAGGCTTGCCTCATTTGATTAATAGTTGAATTATGTTGTCTGCTGTCCTCAGACACCAAGATCTGCAACGTTTGGTTCTCCAAATGTTCTGCACTACAATCCCCATCAGCCCTAGTAAACAAAGCCAATGCTAAAGGATCACAGGATTTGCAGTCCAAAATAAATGTTCAGTCCTATCCTAGACTCAGTCTCCTAGTTGTTAGAATATTATCACTGAGTAAATCGACAATTTGTAGTAATTGGAAGCTTTTGTGCATTTATTGATGGCCTTATCTTTAATAGTTTTCTAAAAATACATTGGCGTTTGGATTTGTCTATGACTTGTCCAATAGACTGATATAATCACTGCTTGTATTGTAACTGCTATATTTGGTGATTTTTCAACAGCAACCTCTGGAAAGGGTTTGCAGGAGACCACTGAATGCATGAAGAGGTTTGGTTGATTACATTCTGCCCAAAGGGATGACGAGAAAGAGAAAGTCTGACTTTATTTGGTGTGTGAGTGTGTGTGTATATATATATATATATATATTTCTGGGGCTTGTGGAATCTGCTTAGATCACATGCTGTGCATAGGCCGACATCTAGTGGAAGCTGCAGAGTATTAGTTTGTTTTTCGAAACTCGAAAATGGGCGTCGACACAGGGCGTGCCAGTAATACTATCCCTAGTGTGACGTCCACTGTACCCATGATCCCTCACGTGTCTAGGACCCTCAGATTGTTTTTTCCCGCCATACTGGTCAGAAGCATTCCGCAGAGTTACCTGGCCTTAACCATACTTTTGCTAAAATATTGTTATATTTCCCCATTTCTCCACCCCAACGTCGAGTCACCGAACATCCACACTCGACGCCGGCCCGGAGAAAGAATCGACCGTTGAGAGCTGCACAACGGATTTGGGCCTCGGAAGACCTCTGGCCTCGACCCTGCAAGTAGGGAGAGTGGGGGGTGGACATACTGTACACTCTTTTGGTATATAGGTACATTCTTATATATTCCTACACTTATTAGCCT
The DNA here is from genome assembly GCF_040938575.1 of Ambystoma mexicanum. Lineage (NCBI taxonomy): Eukaryota > Metazoa > Chordata > Amphibia > Caudata > Ambystomatidae > Ambystoma > Ambystoma mexicanum. The sequence goes on from NC_090926.1 coordinate 739,786,321, forward strand.
GCTGCCACAAGGTGCGTATAGAGGGTACCCCTTTCCAATTTTGCCCCAAGTGCAACCGCAAGTACCCTTGGGTTGACAGACACGCCACGTGCAATCTCTGCTTACCGAGGGACCACCCCGAGGCAGATTGTGTAGTAGGTTCAAACCGAAAACACTCTAGGACCGTTCGATCAAGCGTTGGGCCCACCACGCCAGGCATCAAGAGGCCATGGCAGCGGAGGGCGCCTTCAGCGATGCCGTGCTTTCGGACAGCGAGGGTAACGTGGCGTCAATTGACAGCCAAGCGCAAATCCCCGACCTCGGAAGGTCGTCCGGCAAGGTGGCTATGGGGAAGACCCCCGGCGACACAAGCGCTACCCACAGCACTTCCACAAAACACATGAAGTCCAACCGAGACTCGACGTGCACGTCGAGTACTCGGAAAGAGGCACATAGAGAACGGTCCGAATCGCTGTCCTCTGGGTGTTCTCGATCTAGATCGCCGCATGACTCCAGGCAACCATCCACTGTTGCCAAGAGTGCCTCGCTCCCCAAGGTAACAGAGGTTCGATCGTCGGAAGACGAAGCCGACCTCTATCCCCAGACCGCACTCCAGGAGTCGGCGTCAACAGGCCGCGCAGCGGCTGCTCCCGAGTCTCAACCTCCACTACACTAGGGAACACTACCCCCGAGCCTCGGCGCCAGGCCTCAAAAAACTCCGGGGGGTGAAGAAACAGGGTAAACACTATTCCACACACGGGGAAGGTGAAAAACAGAGGAAGCAGTCTCAGCCTACTTCCACACCTCAAAAACTTTCTACCCCACACCTAAACAGATGGACCAGTCTCGGTCTTCTGTTATCCTTAAGACCCAAACCAGTAGATCTAGTCTAGATAAGGCAGGGAAAGGCCTTCAAGAAAGAATCATTCCCAGTTCAAGAGAGTGGTCTACTGATGACATAGACAGTCATGTCAAGGATGTCATCATTGGCATATTTCTAAGCCAAAAACCCTGAACACTTTCTCTCCTTTACCCCAGACGGGTCAGCTCCCTCAGGCTCTAGGGATTCTATACGCCCAAGTAAGAAGTCCCGGGTTGAAGCTCCTACTTCAGACCCCTTCAGTATACAGCCCTATTCTCAATATCTGGGAGATCCATCCCTTTATGAGGATCCAGATTTGGGCATGTTGGAAGAACAAACTGGGACAGGCTACTATGGGGATGAGGACCAAGAGGAGGAGGAGGAGGAGGAGGAGGACAACCCAGAAACCTACAGGCTAGATTCCCCGGTAGATAAAGAACCCCCGTTTACCGACTCCCCTGTCGATAACCAGCCTCTTTTGAATGAAGTGCTGTCCAGAGCGGCAGAACACTTCCACATTGACACCCATGGTGCGCAAGAAGAGAGGGATTTTGCCGAGGAGTTAGTGGGAGAAAGGAGACCTGTTGCCCAGGCCATCCCTATCCTTAAGTCTATACAAAGGAGGATAGACCCTTCCCTTGTTAATCCTTATCTCACTAGGGCGGTAAACCCCAGAGTTGAGAAGCTTTTCAGTGCAGCCCAAACAGACCCACTGTACATAAGAGGGCATCTGAAACCGGAATCCCTGGTAGTTACTAACACCCGTAAGAGGGCGGGAACACCCTTGTCATCGTCGGAAGCTCCTCCTGACAAGGAGAGCAAGAAGATTTATGGCTTGGGCAGGAAAGAAGCCTCCACTTCTGCCTACCAGGCAAGGATTGCCAACTCCACCACCCTACTGGCGAGTTGCAACTGCCACCAGTGGGAAGAAGTCGCAGCACTCATAGATTCCACCCCAGAACCCTTAAAAAGCCAATTGGCACGAGTTTCAGCGGAAGGAAGAGCCGTGTCCAGTTGCATATTAAAAGCAACCTTTGATGCCGCGGATAACGCCGGCAGATTGATAGCAGAAGGTACTGTTATCAAAAGGCATCCTTGGTTGCGACAGTCTGGGTTCAAAGCCGAAACCCAGGCTTCATTGATAGACAAACCGGTGGAGCGGGATCTATTGTTTGGAACGGCGGTCAAGGACGTGCTGAAAAATGCCAAGGACGAGTATGAGACTCTCAAATCCTTAGGCCAACTAACCAATAACCCCCTAACCAGAGACGGAATGGCAATTTTCGTGGACAACGCAGACAGAATTCCCAGAGAAGGTCTAACTATTCCCAGGGACACGGTACACAGTGGAACAAAAGCCAGCAATCTACCCAGGTTTATGGCAGGGGTAATAAGAGAGGGCGTGGTAAGGGTAGAGGCAGCCCCAGTAGAGGCAGCCCCAGTAGAGGCGGTGGCACGCCTCCACCAAAACAGTGACGTTCCATTCAGGGTCCCTTCTCACGCATCCCCAGTAGGGGGACACATTTTCAACTTCACCCAAGCTAGGGAAGGGATCACTTCAGACAGATGGGTGCTGTCCACAGTGTCCGCAGGATACTGCATAGAACTGTTAGAGCGTCCCCAAAACCACCCTCCACCACAAAGGATACATTCTTTGGACCACCAGAAGATCCTCCTCGAGGATATCGTCAATCTTCTAGCAAAGGATTCGATGGAACTCGTCCCGGGACACCAGGTAAACAAGGGTATTTATTCAACTTACTTCCTTGTGCCAAAAAAAAAAAAAATTGACAATGTGCCCAGTATTGGACTTACGGCCTGCAAACAAGTATGTCAAGCCCCAAAAATTTTGCATGACTGCTCTCCAGGAGGTAATCCCCCTCCTAAAAAAGGGTATTACATGGCAACATTGGACATGAAAGATGCCTATTTTCATATTTCCATGTTCCCTGCGCACAGAAAGTACTTACGCTTCAAGGTGGACAGTCGGCACTACAAGTTCAAGGTACTGCCCTTCGAGATAGCCTCGGCTCCAAGGGTATTCACCAAGGTACTGGCGGTGGCGGCAGCACACCTACGCAGGGAGGCAATCCCGGTGTACCCTTACCTGGACGACTGGCTCATCACGGGGGAGACCCCAGTAATTTGCAGAACAAACATTCAAAGGACGATCGACCTCCTCTTCGAATTAGGCTTCTCAATAAACGAGAAGAAGTCAAGTCTGGTGCCAAGCGCCTCCAAACCGTTCCTAGGAGCTATCCTAGACACGCAAGAGGGGTTGACCTTTCCATCAGAGGAAAGAATTCGGAATATACTGCTGCAAATTCCGCAATATCAGGCCGGTCGCCAGATAACGGTACGCAAAGCAATGCGTTTGCTAGGCATGATGGCGTCATGTATTTACCTTGTCCCCCACGCGCGCCTGCGTCCCATGCAGGAATGGTTGGCGAAACAGTGGTCTCAGGCAAATGGTCAGTGGGACGATCTAGTGGTTGTTTCGCCAACACTGGTACAAAGCCTTCACTGGTGGACAAGAGAAAATCTGTCCAAGGGGAAACCCTTTTACGATCCAGAGATGCAGGCGGTAGTCACAACCGATGCATGCCTGACAGGGTGGGGCGCTCACCTCCTCCACCACACAGCTCAGGGTCTCTGGTCTCACTCAGTGGCCAAGAATCACATCAACCTGCTAGAGCTTCTGGCAGTATTCAGAGCGCTTCAAGCGTTCGAGCCCTACCTGCTGGATCTGTCAGTGCAGATCCGGACGGACAGCACTACAGCCATGTTTTACATAAACAAGCAGGGAGGGACTTGTTCGCCAAATCTGTCCAAGCTTGCCCAGAAAATTTGGATATGGGCACTCAGACGGAAGATCTTCCTGTCATCTCAACATGTTCCAGGGGATCTCAATTCTCTGGCGGATGCTTTGAGCAGAGATCCCCTCCCAGAGGAACATAAATGGTGTCTACACAGAGAAATCGTAGAAGATATCTTCTCTGTGGGGTTTCCCCACTATAGACCTATTCGCCACAAGCGAAAACAGACAGTGCCCAGGATTTGCATCCAGGTTCCCCCAGCCAGACTCCCAGGGGAAGGCCATGTGGATGAACTGGTCAGGGATGTTTGCGTACGCTTTTCCACAACACCTCATCAGGAAGGTGATCAACAAGATGAACAGAGAGTCAATGACGCTCGTCCTAGTTGCTCCCATGTGGGCGAGACAACCGTGGTTTCCACACCTACGCCGACTAGCGGTGTGCGAACCCATCAAACTCCCGGGCTGGTACAACCTACTGTCCCAGCACCAAGGTCAAACAGTGCATCGTCAACCCAACTCAATGAACCTAGCAGCATGGCTCCTGAGGTCATAGAGTACAGACATCTCAGATTATCTCAGAGGTGTATGGACATCCTAAAGGAATCTAGGAAGCCAAACACGAGGCACTGCTACTTTGACAAATGGAAATGATTCGTTTCCTGGTGCCAGAACAAGCAAGTCAACCCAGTTGATTGCACTTCTTCCACAATTGTCACATACATGCTCCACCTGCTGGATGCAGGATTGGTATTTAACTCACTGAAGGTACACCTGGCAGCGCTGTCAGCATACACCACTTCCCATAACAAGGTGTCTTGGTGGAAGATACCAGTGGTTAAAGCTTTCATGGAAGGAGTAAAGAGACTTCACCATCCTATTTCAAAACCACCACCAGGATGGGACCTCAACGTGGTGCTATCTAAACTCATGGGCCCCCCCCCCCCATTCGAACCCATGCATAAAAGCAGTCTCAAACACCTGACTTATAAGACGGCCTTCTTAGTAGCAATAACATCTATAAGAAGAGTCAGTGAAATTCAGGCTCTGTCAGTGCAGGATCCATTCTTTACAGTTCATAAAGATAAAATGGTTTTGCGTACACACCCTAGGTTCTCACCGAAGTTCATTTCCAAATTCCAGTGAACCAGTCCATCGAGCTTCCGGCTTTCTTCCAAGACCCACAAAGCTCGGCTGATGTGAAACTACACACCCTAGATTGCATAGGGCGGTCCTCTACTATGTAAACAAGACCAGACCGCTAAGGAAAAGAGATCAGCTGTTTGTCTCTGTAGCTACAGGCAGAGAGGGAGATTGCGTCTCTAAAGGTGCCATCTCTAAGTGGATTGTTAACTGTATCCAGCTGTGTTACTCTTTCTGAAAAGACTCTGCCTTTCACGCCAAGAGCCCACTCTACTAGAGGCATTGGGGCCACTCTGGCTTTCATTGCAAATGTACCCCTTGACACCATTTGCAAAGCAGCTACTCGGAGCTCTATTCACACTTTTTTACTCCGCACTACTGCATTGACACCCATTCCAAGACAGATACTCAAGTGGGACAAGCGGTTTTAAGACCTTTATTTGCTCATGACCCTTCTCACATCCCACCTCCTCCTCCTTCTAACACTTCTCGCTAATCTATGCACAGAATGTGATCTAAGCAGATTCAACAAGCCTCAGAAGAGATACATTACTCACCGTAATCGTATTTCTGATGCTTGTATCTGCTTAGATTCACATGCGGCCCACCCTTCCTCCCCTCTGAGTGAAGGCGCATGGATGCTTGTAGTCTTATCTAGCTGCTTGGATTTTCTGTACTCTCGCTACTCCTCATGCTACCTCATGTCAGAAAAAATACAATCTGAGGGTCCTAGACGCTTGAGGGATCATGGGTAGAGTGGACGTCACACTAGGGATAGAATTACTGGCACGCCCTGTGTCGACGCCCATTTTCGAGTTTCGAAAAACAAACTGTAATACTCCGCAGCTTCCACTAGATGTCGGCCTATGCACAGCATGTGAATCTAAGCAGATACAAGCATCAGAAATACGATTACGGCGATATATATTCCCCGTCAGGCTGGAAATCCTCGGTAAAGAAAAAATCAGTATGCGTTTTGTTTGTGATCTGTCTTTCTTAGTAGTAACCAATGCCTGGTCTCTGGGTCATACTGCCCTCTCCCTAAGCCCCTCCCCTGGCAGCCATCCTCAGATTTTTACTGCACGTTCAAGTGTTGGAAGTCCTTGTGCTATAGCTCTCGCGCTTTTACTGCGTTTTCGCGCTTTTTTCAAAGAGATTTTCTCATTTTTCGGTTAAATCGAGCCTCAAGCTCCACCGTTCTACTTCCGATCAACGGGTAACCGTTTTGGAATTTTCTACGCCCCACAACGGTGAAGTTTTCGAGTTACGCTTCTTCGAAGATTCCAGAAGATCTGAGGCCTACCATGGACATGGCCCAGGACAAAGGAAGCTCGACGCCCGGATCCAAGCTGTTCAGGAACTGCCCTGGATGCGGGTTACAGAATGTTTTCAAGGAGGACGAGCATTCGAGATGTCTCTACTGCCTTCATGAGGACAAGACGCACGTGGAGAAGGACTGTGCGTTCTGCAAGAACCTATCGGAACGGACCATGAGGGATAATCGTACCCGCCTCACCAGCTGGCTGGAAAAGGGCCCAGCAGGTGAGAAGAAGAAAAGGTCTGAGCGGTCTTCTAAGTCGTGTGAGGGCGCCCTTGAGACGGGGGCCCAACAGAAGGCTAAGCACCGGGAGCGCCGAACGGTCAGGCTCTTCGGCTGACAGTCAGGGCGCGCCTTCCCCAGCACCATCAACCACGAGCCAACGCTCTGGTTCGGGGAAGAGGAAATCCAAGAACCCGGGTAAGCTTCTGGAGAGGCCCCGGTCGATCTCGAAGGATTCGGCCGAGGGGGAGCGAGGCGGTGACCCTCACCCCAAGGTGAAGGCCTCAAGCGCGCCAAAGGTGGCGAAGGCCTTGATTCACCAGGCTAAGAACTCTATCGAGGGAGTCGCGGCGGCCCTGGCAAAGCCTGGGGAGGCTACACCAGTGGAGGCGATCTCGGGGACCAGAGTTTCCCTGCCACCGCGGAGTCAATCCTCTTTCCAGCCCATCGACAAGACCCCCGTGAAGACCCCGGCGGAAAAAGAGTGGTGGTGGCCATTACGGACACGGATTCAGCCTCTGAGGAGGAGCTGGTGGAAACCGTGAAGAACATCGAGAGGTTCAAGAAGGTACGATCCCACGGGAGGGATCCCGAAGAGGTGGTCGAAGAAAGCGACGGTGGCGCAGACGAGGCCCAAGTGGAGGAGCAGCCTTCCCTCCCGTCGCAGCCATTGCCCGAGCCTCAGGACAACTCGGTGGCCATTTTGATGGAAATCCAAAACTTATGCACAGAGATGAGAACGAGATTACCACGAACCCCGGCGGACGATCCAGAACAGGGTCCATCGGGAAGCCCTCTGAACAAGCGGGGGAGAGTTCATCCCTCCCCGCACTTCATGCCCCCACGACCTGTGTAGCCCTCATCCCCCCCCTCACCGGACCCCAGGGATGACACGGCGACAGATACGGGGACGGATGACGACAGTGGTGACGATGGGACGGACCTTCCATCAGCACTCCCTTTGGCTTCCCCGACTGACGTAATTGGCTCCTTTCACGCCATGAACGCCAAGGCACCCAAGCTCTTCCAGCTCTGCCCCGAGGAGCAGAAGGAGGGTTTCCTCTATCAACGGCGAGAGGCCAAGTGAAAGACGGTCCTTGCGGTACAGTTACTCGACGATCTCTGGGACGAGGGACTTGTGATCCTGAAGAACCCGTCCACGACGCCTGCCAAGAGGGACAGGTACGAGAAGTACCGGGTCCCCGACGCTGCCCCTTTGAGCCTCAGGGCTCAACCTACGCCGGATTCGGTCGTCTCAGCGGTGGCCAAGAAGAAGGCAGTGGTGGCGACAGCCTCAACCTCTGCTTCCCCACCTGACGGCGAGGGTAAGCAATTGGACGCCATGGGGCGACGGGTCATCTCGGTGGCGACGACGACAATTAAGGCGGGCAACGCCTTATCGATTGTGGCCCATTACGACAGGGAGCTATGGTACAATATATCTCCCCTACTGGACTTCCTCCCAGAGCACAAGAGGGCAGAGGCCCTGGAGATTCTGCAGGAAGGTGAGGTGGCGTCGGACCACACCATAACGGTGGCAGTGGACATTGCCGACACCGGGTTTTGCCATTTAGGCAACAGTGTTTGCCTTCGACGACGAGGCTGGCTCAAGGCGACAGATTTCCGTCAGGACGTGCAGACCAGGGTTTTGGACATGCCGTTCGACGGCAACAACCTGTTTGGGAAAACGGTAGATGAGTCGCTGCAGGCCATCAAGGCCGACATAGAGACGGCCCGAGCCCTGGGAGTCCTTCAGCAACGACGGCCCTTTCGGAGCGCCGGAGGCAGACAGGGGCCCTCAGAGGGATCAGGCGGTGGCTCCTCTATGTACCGCCAGGCGGCCCGCTCCTCGTCCCAGGAGGCTTACAGTCGCGGCAAGCAAGGAGGATCTCGGCGTCGTCACCAAGGAGGCCAAGGCGGCAAGGCCGCCTCCAAGCAAGATTGAACCGGCCGTAGCGTCGGGCCCCCACTGAAGCACCCCGGTGGGTGGCCGGCTGGTGAAGTTAGTCAGCGTGTGCGAGTCCATCTCCACCGACCGTTGGGTGCTGGATGCCCTGGCCCACGGGCACACGCTCGAATTCCAAAATAAGTGTCCCCGCATTCCTCCCGTGGCCAGGAAGGAAAATCACGTCCCTCAACTGCTGTTGGAGGTAAAAGCGATGCTCAAGAAAGGTGCCATCGAGCTCGTCCCCAAGAGGCTCCGGGGCTCCGGAGTATACTCAAGATACTTCCTCGTCAGAAAGAAGACAGAAGGTTGGCGCCCCATCCTGGACCTACGTCGGTTGAACAAATACATCAAGGCACAAGTTCAGGATGGTCACTCTCCAGCACATGCTGGAACAGCTGGAGGAGGGCGACTTCCTATCGTCGTTGGACTTCGACGATGCTTACTTCCCCATCCAAAAAGGACACCGAAAGTTCCTCCGATTCGTAGTCCAAGGACGCCACTACCAATTCAGAACTCTGCCATTCGGATTGAAGTCGGCACCCAGGATGTTCACCAAGTGTCTAGCACCAGTGGCGGCGCGGCTGCGCCTGCAGGGGATCCACGTCTACCCCTACCTGGACGACTGGCTCATCCGTGCAAGGACAAGAGAACTCGCCCTCGAGCACACTGCGAAGACCGTCCGCTTACTCACGGAGCTGGATTTCTCCACCAACTACCCGAAATCCCATTTGGTTCAGTCGCTGGTGGCACTGTTTCTGGGAGCGAAGCTCGACACGGTGGAACGTTTGGCGTCTCCGTCGGAGGAAAGGACGAAGGCCATCTTAGGCAAGGTGCAGCGCTTGCTAGCCACGGACGTGGCCAGGGTGAGATCCATCAAGTCCCTCCTCGGTATGATGTCCTCGTGCATCTATCTAGTGCCCCTGTGCAGGCTACGGATGCATCCTCTCGAGGAGTTCCTCGACGCCCGCTGGATGCAAGCAGCGGGCAGCTTCGAAGACAAGATCTTGCTCAACAAGGTTTTCCGTCGGGCTATTCAGTGGTGGGGCTCCCGTGCACACCTCACGGCGGGCACGGACTTCCAGACCCCAGCACATCAGGAGACTGTGATGACGGATGCCTCCCTGGAGGGATGGGGTGCGCACACCAGAGATCTCCACGCAAGAGGCTTTTGGCTCCCGGAGGAAAGGTCTCTCCACATCAACATCTTGGAGCTCCGCGCTGTGTTCTGGGCGCTCAAGTCGTTCCTCCCATCCCTCAAGGGCAAGGTCGTGAGGCTCTTCACCGACAACACCACCACGATGTTCTACATCCGGAAGCAGGGAGGCACCAGATCCCCAGCCCTATCCAAGGAGGCCCAGGAACAGGTCGTCGCCCGTCTGTGGCGCTGGGCCGCGCCCAGGGGATGTTTCTGGTTCCCTTCCATCTGGCAGGAATAAAAAAAACACCATCGCAGACTCACTCAGCAGGGAGCTGCGCTCGTGCCACGAGTGGGAACTATGCCAGGGTCAAGTGGATCGGCTCTTCCAACGATGGGGCAAACCCCAGATCGACCTGTTCGCGACGGCGACGAACTCCAAGTGCCAGAGTTTTGCCAGCAGGTTCTCCCAGCCGAGGAGCATGTGTGATGCCTTCTCGTTCCCCTTGGACGGCCTGTTCCTGTATGCGTTTCCTCCGTTGCCGCTGCTGCTTCGACTCATCAGCCAGCTCAAGAGGTCCCAGTGCAGAATGATCCTCGTTGCACCGGCGCGGCCGAGACAGATCTGGTTCCCGGACATTCTGGACCTCTCAGCATCCCCACCAGTCAAGCTGTCGACCGACGCAGATATTCTCTCCAGAGAGGGAGGCGCCATTTTTCATCACTACCCGGAGTCGCTGAACTTGTAGGCCTGGCTCCTGCAGCACTAGAGTTTGGAGTGTACAATATCCCGGCTGACTGCAGAGAGGTTCTTGCAAAGGCCAGGGCGTCCTCAACTCTCAAGTGTTACAGACATAAGTGGAAGAGGTTCTGTCTGGTGCCGTGCACAGAAGATCAACCCTCTACGGATTACGGCACCTCGGGTGCTACCATACCTACTGTCGCTGGCCAAAGCTGGACTAGCTCACGCTTCCATCAAGATGCATCTGGCAGCGATCTCCCGATACACCAGAACTGGTCTACGTGGACCGACAAAGAGTTTTCGGAAGACATCACAGCTGTTTGTAAACTTTGGACCTGTGAACCAAGGGAAGGCTCTCTCGAAGGCTTCCATTTCCAGATGGCTCTCCGGCTGCATCATGCACTGTCATTGGTTGGTCAACCGACCGTTGCCCGGCCGTCCGAGAGCCCGTTCGACCAGAGCGATCGCTTCTACTACAGCGTTCTTATCTGGTGTGCCCCTGCTGGACATCTGCATGGCTGCTACGTGGAGGTCGACGCACACCTTCACGAGATTCTACTGCGTCGACCGGGATTCCAGGGAGGAGTCCAGAGTCGGCCAAGCAGTGCTGCTCAACCTGTTCGCCTGGAGGTGGGTCTGGTGTGGAGGTAAGAGTTGCTTAATGTTGAGTTTGTGATGCTGAATGTTGAGCCTTTTGCCACCTCCCGTGGTTGTGCATGTGTGTACTGCTATGTATTCTTCACAAGCATGTGAATCCATGCCAGACCCCATGCTGGAGAAGGAACAAGTTACTTACCTGGAACTGTTGTTCTCCAGCATGGGTCTGGCCTGGATTCACATGCGAACCCTCCCTCCTTCCCCTCTGCGGCTCTTCACTTGGTCATACTACCACTTTACGTGCTACCAAATCTGAGGATGGCTGCCAGGGGAGGGGCTTAGGGAGAGGGCAGTCATTGCCTGGTGGCAGTATTACCCAGAGACCAGTGATTGGTTACTACTAAGAAAGACAGATCAGAAACGAAACTGATACTGATTTTTTTCTTTACCGAGGATTCCCAGCCTGACGACGGGGAATATTTATGAGCATGTGAATCCATGCCAGACCCATGCTGGAGAACAGTTACAGGTAAGTAACTTGTTCCTTCTTTGTTTGGTTGTTCAAGATATTCGTTTTTTAGCTTGGGTCTCTGGATTATCATACTATACCCACAGAGGTATAGAAGGTTTCCCAATTGGAACCTGCAATACTCCAATATGCAGTATTTGGAAAGCAAAAGTGCATCTCTGCCAGCAAAAGTTAGTTTACTCATGATCCAATATCTCCATTCATTCATACTTCCTATTACGATGTTGCCCCAACAAAGGGATGGAACAGGAGATAACTTTGCAGCAGCCTGAAATAGCCATGGTTCATCCGCGTTCATGTTTGTACCCAAAGCTTCCTCTGACCCTCACCAGCTTTTTGTTTTTCCTCCTGGATGGAATTTGGCACTCTGCAGTGGATGCAAGCTTCCTTATCAGTCTTCCTTAGGGTTCCACCCTCCTCTGGTCTATCACCTGATGAGTATAGGGCCTTGGATTGAAGTGGACATTTGTTTCGTTGGACCATCCTTTGCATTGCAGTTTTTTGTATTGCAAGTCCTAATCTGTAAGGCACTTCTCAACCCTACACTAAAACGTTCAAGTTGGTGAAAGGTTTTCATTTGTGCAGTGCACTAATTGGGGAGTTGGAAAGCAGGAGAAGTTTGTGGAATAGTTATAGAACAGAGCCGAGGGGCCCTGTGATGCTACATTAGAAATTGAATGTAATAAGGAAGTCATGATTGGGTTTGATGCTGTAGCATAATGTGGCTATCATTTCAAAGCATGGTCTACCTGTGAAGCACATGATGCAGAGGTTCAATCAGTTCATTGGGTGCTGTAGGCAGCAAGTAATTTCTTGTTAATTTTGTGCTGTGATTCTACAGAGAATGGGAACCCATCTTATGACCATGCTGAAGAAATTCTACAGAAATTGAGTACCCATGTTATGACCATGCTGAAGAAATGCCCAGGAACAGAGCCCACCTCACACTTCATTGAGGAATGGTAGGCTTTCGCTGAAAATATATTTAGTAAACCTTGCTAATGGACACTGCTTCCCCACCCCCATTTTAAAATCTCAATGCTCAAGTCTGGCTCCAAAGAATTTTTAAACCACAGGGTGTCCTGTGGCTTAGAATCTTTAACTCCCATGACTTTGTTGTAACGAATGGGTGCTATATGTGAAGATGACCGTTTCCTATGACCTCGGTTACTTTTTCCATGTATTCAGATGGTATCTGAATTCCAATTCTACGCATTTGTGACTTCATGTCTCCCTCTAAGGCCTTTAGCTTTCAGCCATGCAAAGCCGATGTGTCGATCCACACTGCTACGTTTAGTGTCTTGGACTGGCTCATGACACTAAAGTGAATCTTGCCAGTCCTTAATTATTAAGGCAGTGAGAATGCCACCAAGGTGTTTCCTGACCTTTAGATCGCTGACAAAACCCCCTACCAAAGCTCAGGCTGAATTGGGGCCTTCTGCCATGTTCGCACCCTGATTCGAGACCCTCTGAACCAAGTCTGACTTCCCAATAAGAGCCCACGCCACTTTAGGTTGTGGCAAGACTTCTATAAGCATCATATATGTGGAGCAGGTTTCTGAAACAGTGGGTGAATAGCTCTACCGTTGGCCCCCCACTCATCTCACTTAAGTATAATTTTGGTTGGCTAAACCCAATCCAAGGCGCTCAACCGATTGAGCTTCACATGCAGTGCCTGTGTGCAGCCATTATCTGTAAACTTGTATAACTCCACACCTCCTTGCCTGGGCTCATGGTATGTACTTCTCAGACTATGCACTGAGGTGTGCATTCTGCTCGATGCCTTCAGCAGGTATGTGTGAAGCCTACTTGTATGTTCAGGTGATTCAAGCTGAATCACCTTCCTGAGAAGACTATTCCTCAGTTAACGGGAGAAATACGCACAAAGGTTCCTGTAACAAGTTTCCTACACATTCATAAATCATATTGCTAGCAGTCCTGGGTCAGCGCATGCACATATGCCGAATCTGTAGAGTGCATTATTTGCAAAATGTGCAGTTGTATATGATCCACTTTTGGACACTCTATATACTGTATCTACATCCTCAGATCTTTTGCATATCTGCAGAGCTTCAGAGGTGGTACGGGTACCTGATGTTCTTAGCAGTGGTTTAAGATAAAGAACTCAGTCCCCATGTTTTAGGACAGGAAAACAGATAACGTATATACTTCAAATAGGACATAAACCTGAACTCACTGACCCCCGTGACTTAGTAATTTTCGCCAAATTCAGTGTGCCCAGGTGGAACTTAATATAGATGGCACGGGGGAATGGAGCGGGGGTTAATGAAATCTAGGTATTTTTCAAACTCCGAAATCAGGTTTACTTCTTACATAATTGAGAGCCAACTTAAAATTTCGACATGCTTCCACCATGCTCTCCCTTAAATTCTTTGCATAGTTTACTTTTTATATTGGCTGATTTAGCCTTATTTATCTGCGTGGAAGGTAACCATGCATCCAGTTCATTCAGGTTAAAAAGAGGTTTCCTAACGTGCAACCTTTGGTAGGTTCATGGCACCCTCGATGCTCATCAGGTGTATTAAATCGTTCTTGAAGGCCACTAGTTCTGGAGTCTGCCATAACGTAACCAATAAATAGGTTTTGATACAGCAATAACCTCTATGGAGCACAAATAAATTTACAGATGTAGTAGGGCATTGGTTATGATCTGTGGAGCCGAAGAAGTCTTTAGAAATTTCTTTTCTAAAGCAGTCAAAGATTTTACATCAACATACCCCCAAAGTTCTTCCCCAAAGAGGGCGGCAGCTGTGGCCTGTTCCCTCTTCAGGTCCAGGGCTGGAAAAATAGCCCTCTACCACTATATTTGTCCAATGTGGCTGTAGACTTAGCCAACTGACTTGTCTGTTGCTCATGGAAATGTGTTACGAGATAATCATGACTTAACTTGTTCCAAGACAGTACACTCCACCCTGGCGTCCAATTTCAGCTGTTTTGGTCAAATTTGGGCTTGAACACCAATGTGTTGGTGTTCAAGCTCAGTTTTAATTCCTTGCATAGCTTTGTGAAGGAGGCCAAAGATGATCTCGGTCCCTTTGGGGTTGTGGACAAGATCACAGAATTGTCTGCAAGGAAAATACCAGATATTTACTTGGGGGCCAATTTTGGGGGATCTTTGCCTTTAACAAGTAACACTTTAATGACCTTGATGTATATACAAAATAAGAGGCCAGGACGCCTCCCTGCCTTACCCCTTTGGTGAACTCAAATTGTGCAGTGACCCCTCCACCTAGCCCCACTGCCTTGTGTTTCTTGTACAATGATTGGACAATGGTAATTGAGCCTTGATGCATGTTCTTTTTAACCAGCACTTGTCAGAGGAGATCCTGTGGAACAGTCAAAGGTCCACAAAAGTGGCATTCAATTTAATTTTCCTTACAACGGCGTACTTTTGGATAATGGCAAAAAGACAAACTCTGGTCCATTGTGCCTTTACCACACTGGAAGCCTGCCTGGAGAGTATGGAGTATCTTGTTTTCTATAACCCAGGTCTGGATGTGCTTTAGGACCACCTTTTGTGAAAACTTTGCCCAAGCTATCCAGCAGAGATATAGGCCGGTAATTTGCTCGATGCTCCTTCCCTCCCTCTTTGTAAACTGGCACTACTTCCACTAGGCGCCATGAGTCGGGGTATTTGCACAAGCATTAAAAGGTTTCCAGAGGCCTTGAGCCCAAATTGATGGATCATCTTCATAGAAGTCTATTGGCACCTTGTCAGGTCCTGTGAATTAATGGCAAATGCCACATCTTCAATCCTCAAGGATGGCCCTCTCAACAGCCAATGATGGAACACAAGCTTCCCTTGGGTCTTCAACATCCCATCCTCCATAAAATAAGGAAAAATGCTCCAGCCATGCCTAGTCTGTTATACTGCGCTGTATATTGGTGTCCCCTTAAACCATTGCACCTGACAGCAATTTCCTAATGTAGTGTAGTCCCCACTGACCAGGGCGGTTGCAAGACATTCCCATTTGGACTTAAAGTACATTTTCTTTTTTCGCGTAGATTGTTTTTCTTCTACTTGGACCATCTGGTGTGTAATAAATATCTATCAACAGGTCCCTGTGCCAGGGCTCCCTTCAAT
This sequence comes from Ambystoma mexicanum, assembly GCF_040938575.1. Lineage (NCBI taxonomy): Eukaryota > Metazoa > Chordata > Amphibia > Caudata > Ambystomatidae > Ambystoma > Ambystoma mexicanum. The sequence continues at coordinate 739,801,716 of NC_090926.1, forward strand.
TCATGCTTCACAAAGATACACTCTTGGTCATACCATTCAACCCTTGGGCAAGGCCTTCTGTTTAACTTTGCATCTAGTATGAGTTACAAAAGAATTTCTTCAGCCACTTTCCCAAAGTGTCTAGTGTCTAACCTCAGTATCATTAACAGCAATTGAGCACACATTCTCAATGGTGGGTAGGGTAGCCTCATAGAGATGGGGTCTAAAGTCACTCTGGTCTAAGTTTGCCCATTTAAGACCCATATGACTATGGCCAGTAACAGTTGGGGCCTGATTTGATGCATTGCATTCTTGAGTCAGAGTGGATAGTGATTCTGACTTAAAAGCAGCCATTGGCGTCTATGATCACTATTGTCATTCAAATTTGGTGATTTTAGTCCATGCCCCAGCTGATATAAAACAAAGGGACTCTACCCCTCCTCACCTTCCCCCAGAAACTCAGTTACCTGTGCTCCGGTTCTCTTCAGGCTAGACTACTGCAATAGCCTCCTCCTTAATCTTCATTCCTCCACCCTGCGACACCTGCAGCTTACCCAGAATAGGGCAACAGGACTTATCCTTGGCTTCATGCCCAGGGACTGCATCTCTCCTGTCCTACAAAGCCTTCACTGGCTCCCGGTCTCAGCAGATTCAATTCAAATACCTCTCTATCATACACAAGGCTATCTGGGACTGGGGACCACTCCATCTTCAACACCTCCTGACCAAATACTCTCCTTCTAGAGTCCTCTGCTCCCCCGGCACCAACTCCCTGCGTATTCAGCACTTTGCCAAACGGAGAGCAAGTGGGCGATCACTTTCCTCGGCTGGCTCCCTCCCGTGTAGCAGCCTCCCTCTGCGTCTTGAGCAAGACCTCCTTAAATTCCGAAAAAAGCCTCAATACCTTTCGCTTTACCTCCTCCTCTTCTCTTCCCAGCTAATCTTACAGCAGCATGACTGATGTGCAGGGCCCTTGTGTCCTTGGGGCCTTGACCCCCCCCCCCCCCCCACCCCCTCACACATCTCATCCCAGCCGCTGTCTTGTCTTTCTACTGCGTTTACTTGGCTGACCCACTCATTGATGGTTGGACTTCCGTTCTTCTCCTCTCAGCACTTACCCTGAGCACTTCTCCATGAACACCAAAGCACCTTATCGACCCCCACCCCACCACCCTCTGCACTTGCACGTTCGCAACACTCACAAGGCATAGTAGGTACGTCTCCCCTTCCCTCTATTCTCGTTTTTTTGTACTATTAATGCAATTGTTTATCCTTGCTTTAATTCATTGTCTACCTTCCCCTGGCCCCACCCTGTTTGCCCTGTGGGCATTTTGAAACAGTTTTGCTTATTATATAAGCGCCTAATAAGTGACAAATGATGAACCCCTTGACCCCATATGTCGTCCTAACACCAGAATGATTACTAGTGAAGCACCCATTTCAGACTTTTAACTCCATCTCATGTAGGGTCCTGAAGATGTTAATTGCTGACTTATGGGCTTTCTTGGGGCGGGAAGCTATTAGTGGCGGGATGTCCCAAGTCTCATCTTGGTCATCCCAGATGCCTTGAAGCTCTAACAATGATTCTAATTGCATATTAAAGCCCCCTGCAAATACTGTGAGTCTGTTCGTACTAGAACCTACCCATATCGAGGTCAATTCATGCATTTCAGTGTTAAATGACATAGAATTAGGCCTATTATATACGTTAAATATTGGTTTGGGCGCTAACTACTAAATGTTGCAGGTCTAAATACTTTATTTCGCAAGATTCCACACTCCAGTTCAGCGTTGGATCGATCCAGATGTGTAGCCCGCCACTTGGGGGGGGGGGGGGGGGGGGACCTCTAGGACTTTTTTGGGCAGGGATTTGAAATGGCTGGTAGCCCTACAGGTCCACCAAATCCAGAGCCCAAGTTTCTTGTAATAATACAAGCTAGAACTGCCTAATAAAGGTGATCCAACTGGGAATGGCCATATGTGTGAGGAGGCCAGCTATGATCCAAGGAAACATTTTAAGCAGGGGTTTCGGACCTCCAGCATACTGTCCAATGGTTGTCAGTCGACTCCCTCATCTTTCACCTCCAGGGGTAGAGCAAGGATTGCCTAATAGTGATTTTATTTTTCCCCTCCTCCAATGCGTGTGCTTTAGGATAAGTCCCTCCAGGGGTCCCATTTTTGCCACCGATTTCTCCTATGTAACCTTGTGACTGCTTGCACCCCAGCAGGTAGGCCCTTTGGTCACATAAGAGTTGGCCAGAAATATTTGAATACAGTCTGGCCCCCTCCTACGCACACACCTAAAAATGTCTTCATGATTGAGACGTCCCCTTTGACAATCCTGATCCAATTAATGCACTATGTCCTGACCCCTTTCCGCCATCCTTGCGGGCGTCCCTAACATGGGAACGGTACCAGAAACTTTGGCAGCGGAAAATTGAGCTTCCCCCTCTAGATTTAGTACGGTGCGCAGGGGCGTGGTATTCCCCCCAAAACCACCTCCTCCGCCCCCCCCCCCCCCCCCAGGTCACCACTTCCCCTCAGTCCCTTTTCCTGCATAGACAGTGTCGGACCTGGCAGCTAGGCGCAGAGACATTTTCAACTTTCTGCATTCTTTGTTTTTTAAAAATGCTTGATCTCCCTTCGGTGCCTTGCCTCCCCGGTGCATGCCGGCTGCAAGAGTCTTCACGAGATTCACCTCCTGCGATCGCTCGTTCCCGGCCTCGGACCCCCATGTGGTCTGAGTGCCTGGGGCCCTACCGCTGTGATGCGTGCGCTGCTTGCAGTGCTCTCGGTCACCAAGCCTTGAATCGTCTTTTAAGAGTGTCTCCAGGACCCCACGTCAAAACAAGGTAGGCCCCTTGTTTAGCAAAGCTCCTCAGCATGGAGATTCTTTCCCAGGGGTTTCTACTGGGAAGAGGACCTTGGGTTCTGGTTCTGGGAGACGCAAGGCCGTTAAGGTAATAGCTCCCGAGCCGAGGGGCCCAAGGGCTCTTCTGGGAAGTCCATGGAGGAGCGATCAAGTTAGTAGTCCTCTTCAGCCCCTGCGGGCAACAGATCGCTGTTATACCTCCAAGAGTCAGTTCGAAGCATGATTTCAAAACTACCAGCTCCACTGCTGAGGGCGCCCAGCCTACTGCAGCCACCTCTGAGGTCGTTGCGCAGGGCTATTCGACTATTGACTAGCAGTCTGAGGGCTCTGAGCCTACCATAGCCATCTCTGAGGTTGACGCTTCTGATTCATGTTCTAGGGCCAAGGAGTGCCCTTCCATGTCTGAGCCAGCACCTGGCACAGGGCCTTCACACCCACCATCCCAGGACATGGTGCAAGGCCAAAAGATGGCAGACAAACACGCAGCAGATACTGGCAGCCCTCTTGGATTCGTATTCGGGGCCTCTCCTGGGTCCTTCACGCACAGTGTGTGCCCTGCAAGAAGGTTCCAGTCCCCTTCCCTCAGGAAGCAACGGTGAACCCTATGATACAGGCGGATTTTCTCCGCAGGGTTACAATTACCCCTCACAGCCTTACGGCTACACGCCCCAGGCTACTAGATGCTTTGATCAGGAAAATAGGCCCAGCACAACTGAGGGCCATACCCCTTGCGATCCAGCGGTGTGCAAGGATTGCTTCTTTGAGTGTTTCCTCCTCATGCGCTCCCCACAGATGACAGGGCTCCTCACCTCGAGGGCATCGTCAAGGTGATCCCACAGGTCGTGCCTCCTAGGCCTCGCTTCTGGGCCCTCCTCCGGTCCCACCAGCGCTTCCAGTACTGCTGCCCGTTCTTCCTCTGATCCAGGCCATGTCTCAGGAGGATAGCTCAGGGGCAACATGCTCGCCTTAAAAGCAAGACGACACGGAGCACCACAGGTTTGATCCCTTGGTCGGCGCTTAGAAACCTCTAGGTATTAAGCATGTTATAAATAACCTATCATATATCATATGCCGGTACTTCAGAGCCCTCCTCTTCCTGTACCACCGCCTCCTCCGCAGTCGCCGATGGAGCCACAGCTATCTTAGGGTCCATATCAGAAGGGGAGGGGGCTCTGGCTCCGGTACCCTGCACCCGTACTCCCCTCTGTCTGGAAAAAAAGGGGCGGGGGGGACATGATGATGGCAACAACAATGACACCCAGGATGAAGAACCTTTGGCCTCAGTGAAGGCGTTTCATGACCGTCTTCAGGGCCTTACAGAGCTCTTGGGGGTCCCTCAGCCAAAGCAGACCCCTCAGGAGTCACGGGCATTTAGGGGCTAGCCTGGCATGCCAGGTCTGGGCAAAGCCCAGAGCCAACGGCCAGGTCCAACAAGACGTTTGACTGCCGGTTCAGGCTTTTGGATGGGGAGTCGATCCTCCTGGCCTGCCATCCCCAGCCGCACCCTTCAGTGGTGGCAGTGGCGTCCTTGTATTCCAAGCCATCGTCTTCATCAGGGACAGCCTGCAGTTGTCTGTCAAGAAGACAAGAGCTTTCAATCTTTTGGCAAGTGTTGCTACCCCAACGCCGGCTGCATTTGCGACAAGCTAACACTGATGCCCTCCTAGCCACAGCGAACCAGAAGCTGTGGCGAGAGATCAGGGAGTTTGTTGCCGACCGCCTTCTGGAGAAGACTTGTCTTCTTCAAGGCTGGCCTGGCAGAGGCCTGGGCAGTTGCTCAGGACCTCATGGAGCCTTTGCGGGCCATGTCGATATCATAGAAGAGGCTGTGTCTAGGGGTCGAGATGAGGGGCACAGCGTGGATGTATGCCACTACATTTTCCTCTGATGTGCAAGAGAGGATACTGGAATTCCCTTCGAGGGGTCGGATATTTTTCATTAATCTACTGAGGATGAGCTGACAAATGACCTCTACGCAGACTGCTAAGTCCTTGGCCATCCTGACTAAACCAGTGCAGAAGACATTCCCTCAGTCGCAGAGCACGACAGACTTCAAACCCTGCATTTTTAACTGTTTCAGGGCGTTTCGAGACCGCGCTGCACTGAGGTCCGACAGGTGCCCTAGCGACCACAGAAGGAAACGGCAGAGGACATTGCACGGTTTTTTCTGCTCCCGCTCGGGTGCCAAAAAGCAATGACATAACGGTCAAACACTGCTCACCTCTAGGGGGACCTGCTGGCGCTTTCAGGACAGCTACAAGCGTTGTTTCAAAAGTCCTTGGATCCTTTCTATAGTCTTTACAGGCTTCAGTCTTCCTCTTCTCCTCTACCTTCCTCTCCTCCTCCTCTGCTTCAGATAGTGTCCCTGGCCCTTTTACGGCAGATCCTCTGGAGCTAGTTCAGACAGGGTCCGGCTTCTACTTCAGGATTTTTGTGGTACCCAAGAACAACCATGCTGGCCTGAGGGTAGTCCTGAATCGGTCATTCCTCAACCGATCTTTACCACTGGAACGCTTCAAGGTGATTACTTCAGCGCATATAGCGGCTCTGTATGCGCAGGTGACTGGCTGTTACGTAGACCTCAAGGATGCGTACCTTCATGTCCCCATCTTCCAGCCGAATCAGAGGTTTCTGTGGTTCACGATTATGTTGTACCACTTCCAGTACAAAGTGCTGCCTTTTGGCTTCACCTCGGCGCCTTGTGTGTTCACAAAGCTGATAAAATACTGTGGCTGGTCTACTTCGCCTGGAGGGACATCACTTGTACCCTTTTTTGGACGACGGGCTGGTGAGGGCCAACTTACCTGAGGGGGTGGTGCACTCCTGCCAATGGCTGGCGGATGTTATTCACCAGCTAGGGTTCTCCCTCCATCTGTGGAAGTCGCAGCTGACTCCAGCCCAGGACCTGGTGTTCCTCGGAGTGCACTGGGACACTGCTGTGCAGCGGGTGTTCCCCACGCTCGAGTGGCTCTTCTCCCTCTGCAAAGCAATAGAGCACTTTCTGTCCAATTCGACCACCTTGGCATGGTGGTTCCAGCGCCTTCTGGGACTGATGGTGTCTTGCGTTCTTGCAGTTCGGCTCCCCCCAACCTCCCTCCCTCACGATGAGGTGGCTCCAGCTCCACCTGGCAGCCATTTGGGACCAGGAAATGCAGTGGCAGTGGGAGCCCATTTACCCTACCAGAGACAACTCTGGTGGTGATGACGGATTCCTCCCTTTCGAGCTGTGGGCTACTCTGGAGGGCTATTCGATTCCTGATGCATGGTGGAGACCCTCCTGCATATCAATCTGCTCGGGCTCAGGGCACTGGGCTTGGCTCACAGGGCTTTTTTGATGCTCATCAGGGACAAGGTGGTTCTGGTTTGGACCGACCATTCCATGGCAATGTTCTACTTGAACAAGCAGTGTGGCACCCTTTCGAATGGATTGTGTCCTCCTATGTATTCCACATCTTTGACATGTAATGTCCACAGCTGTGTACTTCGGAAACTTTTTCAGCAGTGGGCGTCCTGTGTCGATGGCGTCTGGTCGATGTCCCTCGAAGGCCTCCGTCGAGGGCGACGTCACCAGATGTTATGAATAGGACGCACGGCACCCCTAGCCTCAGTTCTGTTTTTTCCCGCAAACTTGTTTGCTTCGGAGATTCGGTATTCCTCGTGAATGTCTTCTTCGACCCCTCCAACTCCGCGGTCTGGCTTCAAGACTTGCCAGGACTGCAAGCCTTAAGATGTCGATTACCAACCTGCATCGCATTTGTTTGTGGTGCTTGGGCGAGAGTCATGATACAGACGACTGTTCCAAATGCCAGTCGCTGACTGCGAAGGCCTTGCAGGAGCGTAAGGGGAAGCTTCAGGTAGGTAGGGGTTCTAAACCCAGTAAGTCCTGTAAATCTTCTAAGGGCATGCCCACCAACGACTTGAGGGGCGGATCTCGGTCCCAGAGTGGTTCCCTCAGTCTTCCTCGTCTCGGTGATGGCACTTCCTGGGATGCCGGTCGCCTTCCCCGTCGTCCTCGGAGGATGGCACAGAGAGGAAAGTGGCTTGTCCAACTAAGTCCTCGACTCCAGAGGAATGGGCTACCTTCAGGGAGCAGATGCTGGCGCTTTTCCAATCCCAGTGCACAGTTCCGTCCGCGCCTTTTGATGAAGCCGGCAAGGAACTGTCTCGATCCGTGGCTCGTGCGCCTTCGGGCTCGGGTCCTCGGTGCGATCCTCATCGGGAACCTTCGAGGTCCCATTCAGACAAGGCTCAGGATGGTCGCAAGAGACGTGCTTCCAGGCCTCGGTCGTCCCCAGCAAGAAAGCAGAAACCTGCTAAGGGCTCTAGGCCGGCATCAACTCAGTCGGCGTTGTGTCCGTCGGATACATACGTCGAAGCTTTGCCTTCGTACCAGCCCTCGGTGCCGTTGTGGAAGCCGTTGGCGCTCTCGACACTGAAGCCATCGCCGCCCTCAACGCCTTCGGGGCCTTTTGGCTGTAATTTGCCGTTGGAGATCCCTGTTACTGTGGATCCTCCAAGGAAGGCTACTTCCAAGTCTGTGAGGCCTGTTAAGGACTCCATACCCTCTTCTGTCCCGAGACAGGACTTTTATCTCCCTCTGGATGACATCTATGATGAGGAGAGGTCAGATTTAGATTTTGACCCTGTTGACCCTGATGTGGCTCCTGTCCTTTCAGGGGATAGTCCATTGGAAGAGTTGAGGCAATCTCTTCATGATGCCAGTGACTTGGGCACTTCTCCTGAGGTGGAGTTTGGCAGGCCCGAGCCTGGGGCTCATGCTGAGTCGTCCTACAGGAGACTGATGGCTAGTGTTAGGCAGAAACCTGTGCAGTTCCCTTAGGGACCACTGCAAAACGCTTAAGACTACAGGTGTTGGCAGTAAACCCAATTGGTAGCAGTCTGTACCACCCAGATTTACCTGATAGCTGTGGCTGAGCAGTCAGACTTCTCTCAAGAAGAGTTAGGCAGTATATAGAGTATACACATTAGGTACAAAAATACAGTAGCACAAGCAAACACTGACCAGAGCTTGGGTATAAAAGTATATCATTATTTATTTAAAAATACACTGGCACTAATATGTCAAGCAAGTTCAAACACAGTCACTAGAAATATATACACCTCCCTGATTAATTATTCGACAAGTCTTCGGAAAAGAACACCATTTATCAACACAGAGGTGAGCGCTTAGCCAAGATGGCACTCCAGTAATTATTTAAAAAGGGAGAGAAAAGGCAGAAATAGTAAAGCACACAATACCAACACTTTTAAAAGAACCACAGCAAGTCAAGAAAGGCAGGGTCTACTGTAGAGCAAAAAGTTCATAGGCCAGGCCCACTCTTGGAGAAAGCAAGGTGGAATGTGCACAAGATCACACAGTTGAAGTACACTTTAAAAGTCTTTGCAGATAGTTCAAAAATGAGTTGGATCAGTTCAGAAAAGTTAGTTAACAGGTCCCAGGTCACCCCAGGATAGAGAGTCAAGGATTTACGGGCCACCTTGAACAGTCTGCTGCAAGGGAGACCAGGCGGGAAACAGTACCTGAAATGGGGAGAAAGCTCCAGCGGGGGCAGTTCCTGGCAGCCGGTGCAAGTCGGTGCTTTGTCCAGGGGAAGAGAAGATCTCGACGTGGAGGAAAGCTGGAGGTCGTTGCACTGCCAGGGAAGAAACCAGCCACGGAGTTTCCCGGTTAAAAGGTACTACCATTTTATTCGTGGTAGTGGTGAAGCGTGGCTATCCGGCTGCCGGTGTGCTTGGCATGGGCGATTCAACCACGAGACGATCCAGGAAGGCGAAAAGAGGGCAAACTGGTTAACCCCACCAGTTCAAAGGAAGAACACTCTCCAGGAAGATGATCTTCTCGGTCGTTGGGAAGTGGTGAGTCGGTTCAGCAGGGCTCCACCGGTGGTGTCGTTGCAGGTCGGCTCAGCTTCTCCCTCTTCAGATTCTTTAGGTCCTGTGGCGACTTCTGAAGTTCCAGTACACAAAGCCCTGCTTTTATGCAGAAAACCCCCATTCATCAGTCCTAGCTGTCAAACATGCTAAGTGGTGAGCCGGGCGGCTCACCACTGGGCCAATCACACAAGAGTGCGACTTGAGTTGCCAAGGCAACTCAGTCCAGGGTGCCTATTTCCCCCCCCCCCTCCCACACATCCGGAAGACCCAGACAGAGTGGCACCACTTTTGGAGGCTTCTATGCAGAAGCCAGCCAAAAGTGGAACAAAGGGCTCGACTTGGGTTGGAGTTGGAGGCGAACACAAATGCCATTTTAAAACCGAGTCCTGGCAAAAAGACCCAACCGGGGAATAAATATTAAATAAATAACCCGGCGGTATCTTTAACATTGCACCAAAAAAGTGGTGCGTTTAAAATGAATGGAAAAATCCCATAGGAAATATTCTGGTGGAATATTTCGCGTGGTAACCACTGCCACCAGCCAGAAACTCGACAAGGGCGGACTGGACAGTGCCCCCTTGGAAAACAGACCCAGGGGCAATCGCCCTACCAGTACTTCCACAATATGATGGATTGTCAATGTCAATGGTGACTTTACATGCCCTGGGAGACAGTCAGTCTGACACCCCTGTGTTACTGCACTGAGGGTGCTGTGTAACACACTTACCAAAAACACATGAAACCCTATGGAGTAAAAGACCCCATAGCCCATAAAACACATTACAAAGTCAAAGGACATTCTCAAATCATGCCTAAGAGTGGGAGGAAAAGAGTCTCACTCTTAGCAGGAGAAAAAAATAAACCCCAAAAATCCAGCAAAGCTGCTGGGGGACTCACTAGGTTTGGGAAATTAGCCTTTACAGAGAATTCTCCCTAACAGTCCTACAGGAGACTGATGGCAAGGGTCACTGAATATCTTGGTTGGTCCAGTCCTCCAGAAGCATTTATTCAGGATGACTTGAGGGATATTTTTTCATTTGACGTTGCACAAAAGGGTGGCGGCTGCTTGGCAGACATCGGAATCTCTTCCGGCAGTTAACAAATCATTAACTAAAAAATACTGCCCTTCTGGTAGTGACCCCAGCTAACTTTCATCTCAACCCACTCCCGAGAGTTTGGTGGTTCAGGCGGCTATGGCCACCTAGAGGCAGGCAACGTACCCTACCATCCCTCCTGATAGGGACGACAAACGCTTCAACTGTTGGCAAAGCAAGGTGTTTTCTGCAGGGAGTATGGTGCTGAAATCGGCCAACTCCACTTGTGCCTTGGCAAGATTTTCACCCTCTGTGGAATTGTCTCCCTTGCATATTCCCAAAAGGGAAGAAAGGGATGGGTTCCTTGATCTCATGCAAGATGGCAAGGATGCCATGTGTGAATCCCTTCAGTCGGGTTTGGACATGGCCGACCGTGTTAGCCGGTCCATGGCTGCGAGCACCGTTATACGCAGATTTGCGTGGTTGCGGAAGTCTGGATGTGCAAGCCTGTCTTTTGAACATGCCCTTTGATGGCATGATGGCACACATTTGTTTGGCAGCAAGGCTGCCAAGAGCCTTGAAAGGTTGCAGACCTCAAAAGCTGCTGTGAAATCTTTGAGCGCAGCTGTGTCAACCTCCGCCTTTTTGTCCTAGGGGACAGCTGTGCAGGGGAGTTTCTTTTCGTTACTACGCCTCCTTTGATAGAACGAGAGGAGCCGCCAGTCAAAGGGGTCAATGTAAAAATACCTGTGGTGGTCGCGGAAATGGGGGTGCCAAAGCTGCTCAAGCAGCTGCCTCTTTGCCTTCAGGAGCTGCCGCAGCCGCTCCAAAACAAATCATGAGGTCATGTCCCATTGTTCGCCAGTTGGGGGCAGACTGTCTCAGCATCTCAAAGAATGGCGAGCTATTACTTCGGATGCGTGGGTTCTGGATACAATAGCCCACGCCTACTGCCTTCCCTTCCTACAGTGGCCTCACAACAATCCATTGGGGAATCTCTTTGAAGCTTTCAGATCCACTCCTTGTGCAGGAAATCTTGACCCTGCTGGAGAAAGGCGCTATAGAACTGGTGCCTGTAGTGGAGAGGAACAAGGGATGGTATTCCCCATATTTTTTTATTCCAAAGAAAGGGGGGGGGGTTGAGACCCATTTTAGATTTGCGTTGGTTGAACAAACTTCAGTAAGGACAAGATCAAGATGGTCACTCTTTCTCAAGTCATCCAGGCCCTTCAACTTCTGGATTGGTTGGTGTCTCTGGACCTACAGGATGCTTACTTTCATGTGCCGATTCATCCCAAGCACAAAGTACCTGAGTTTTGCGGTTGGCGACTCGCACTTTCAGTTTCGGGTCCTGCCGTTCGGATTGACCTCCACTCCGAGGATCTTAACCAAGCTAATGGTGGTGGTGGCAGCGTATCTTAAACGAGGGGGATATTCATGTCTACCCCTAGCTGGACGACAGGCTGATCTGTGCACGTTCTCCCGAGCAAGCGATGGATCGCCTCAGTCTCACCTGCCGCTCCCTCCTCAAGCTGGGCTTCTCCCTCAATTTCAAGAAGTCGCATCTGACACCTTCCCAACAGCTCCAGTACATCAGGGCTGTGTTGGACACGTCCTTGGCGAAGTGCTCGCCTCCCAAGGTAAGGGTTCATCACATTGTGCAGATGTGGACAAGTTTCAACATGCCAGAGTCTCCCAGCTTTCGAATTCTTAAGGTTGCTTGGCCTCATGGCATCCTGCATTTTTCTGGTGCCAGAGGCCAGACTGAGGATGAGCTCCCTGCAATGGGTTCTCAAGATGCAGTGGTCACAATTCTCAGGCAAGATGTCAGATCCCGTTCAGATTCCACTCTCCGTCTCGGTGGATCTGCTGTGGTGGGCCAACGAGGGGAATCTGATTAAGGGGGAGCCGTTTTAGCAACCCTGGCCAGAGGTGACAGTAACGGACGCTTCCCTCACAGGATGGGGAGCTTGTGCCGAAGATTTGACTGCCAGCAGTCGTTGGTCTCTGTCGGAGTCAAAACTCCACATCAACCTGTTAGAGCTGAGAGCCATCAGGTTGGCCCTGAAGGCTTTTCTGCCGTCTGCGGGGAAATGTGTCCTGATCATGACGGACAATACAGTGGCCATGCATTACCTCAACAAAAAAGGGGCAGTAGGGTCACTCTTGTTGTGCAGAGAGGTGATGCAGCTCTGGTTCTGGGCGATCCAGCAGGGAATATCACACTACGCAGGTCATCTGGCCGGAGAGAAGAATGCGGCGGCGGATGCTCTGAGCAGGCAGAGCCCAGTTTCTCACGAATGGGGGTTGGCTCAGGAAGTCCTCCTGGAGATCTTCGCCCTTTGGGGAACCCCACAAGTGGATCTCTTCGTGACCAGTGCCACCCGGAAGTGCGAGAGATTCTGCTCAAGGGAATTTCCTCCTTCGTCGTGATGCATTCGTTGTGGATTGGTCATTCCACTTCTGTACGCGTTTCCTCTGGTCCCCGGCATTCCTCAAGTGTGAAGGAGGTTGCGGAGGTTCAGATCCCACAATCCTAATTGCTCCGGATTGGGCTAGGAGAGCGTGGTACCAGGACCTTCTAGAAATGGCCATCTGCCCTCCACGCCGTCTTCCCTAACGAGAGGATCTGCTCTTGCAAAGGGGGGGGTGGGTTGTGGTCATTCAGGTTCTCCATCCAGAGGTCAGGATCTGAAAGGTTGAGGTATAAGGATTGGGACCTCTCAGATGACGAGATGGAGGTGTTGCTTGCGGCCAGCAACAAAATCCCTGTATCGTTGCCATAAGTTTTGTTACTGGTGCAGAGGTCAAAATGATGATCCTTTTCAGTGTTCCATTCCCATGGTTCTATCTTTCTTGCTTTCTTTGGCCCACAGGGGCCTTCAAGTAGGAACCATTAAGGGCTACCTGGTGGCGCTGTCTCTCTTCAAGCGCTCGTCTGAAGAATGTTCTCATTTCAAGATTACTTTGATTTCCCAATTTCTTAAAGGGCTCAGTAATGTGTGTTTCCGTGGTCCCCATTCCAGGTGCTGATTTGGGATCTGAATTTGGTCTTGAAGTTCCTGATGGGTGCTCCGTTTGAACCTTTGCACTCTTGTCATTTGAGTTGTCTTTCAAGACAAGTGTTCTTGGTTGCGGTTACTTCCGCTCGCAGAGTGAGTGAATTGCAGGCACTTTCATCTAAGCCGCCCTTTACTGTGTTCCGCAGGGATAGGGTTGTACTGAGGGTACGTCCTTCCTTTCATAAGGTAGTGTCTGAATTTCATTTGAGCCAGAAAGTGGTTCTTCCTTCTATCCTCTTCTTCCTGGTAAGAAAGAGGAGCGACTCCATAGGTTGGATCCTAGGAGAGCTCTGAGCTTTTATATTTCTAGGATGTCCAGGGTCAGAGTGGACGATCAACTCTTTGTGGGGTATGCTGGTCACTGATTGGGCCAAGCTGTTACAAAACAGACCTTGTCCAGGTGGGTTATCCTCACCATTACTGAATGTTACTGTTTGGTGGGCAAGGACCTTCCTTAAGGGTTGCAAGCTCATTCCACTAGCGACGTGGCTACTTCCACAGCCCTGCAGCGGGGAGTTCCTATTAGGAATATTTGTGATGCAGCCACACGGGCTTCTAGCCACACCTTTGTTAAACATTACTCCCTGGATACACTCCATGGTGAAGATATGGCCTTTGGTAAGGTGGTTCTTTATTCTGCCATCTGTTTGGGTACTAAACATTCTTTTCCCTCCTCCATTTTTCTGATACTGCTTTGGGAGTCTGTCAAAGATGTGGAATAGGTTGGACACAATCCATTCGAAGAACAAGTTACTTACCAAACTGATAATGTTCTTTCGATTGGAAGTTCCTCCAACGTATTCCACATCGCCATCTCAGCCTGCCCCTCTAAAGAATTTCCTATGCGATTGCAGCTTACGTTTCCGCGAGGCTATGTACAGTCAAGCAGGCGTTGGACTTTTGCATGTCACACGTTATGGGGTAAAAAACATAAACTGAGGCTACGGGCGCCACGTGTCCCATTTATAACATCCGGTGACGTTGCCCTCGACGGAAGCCTTCGAGGGACATCGACCCGACACCATCGACGCAGGATGCCCTCTGCTGAAAAAGCTCCCAAAGTACACATCTGTGGACATTACATGTCAAAGATGTGGAATACGATGGAGGAACATCCAATTGAAAGAATGTTACCAGTTTGGTAAGTAACTTGTTCTTCTCGCAAAGCCAACCCACCCTCCCACAACCCCTCCCCACCCCCGCATATCTTTGAAGCAGGCCACAGGTCTAGGAAATGCAGTCCTCTGTGTGGTACAGCCCAGCGCCAGCCGGTCCAAGGGGGTGAGAGATGGGATCACTAAGTGGTGGCAGCCTATGCATGTTATTAATGGCCAGGAGGTCAGGGAGGGGGAGAACCGCAGGAAACACCTCCTGCAGGTGCACCACCACAGTACTGCATATGCTCACCCTGAGCCCCGTGCATCCCGCTGCTTCACTGGAAACACTGCCCAGCCACCAGCCCCCACAAACTCCTACCCGCTCTTTAGGCAGAAGGTCCCTCACCACCGGGTCCACAGGCACTCAGCTGCAATCCTCGTGCCAACCGGGTGAAGAGAGGGTGACCCAGCTTACGGCGATGCTCCAACAAGCAGCCTCGCTTGGCCGCCAGGGTTTAGAATGCTGCAAGTGCAGAATCCAAGATTGCGGCTGGCCACGATCTCTGGGAAGGAAAGACCCTGTTCAACGGCTTCCTAGCTTCAAATGTCTCTGGCGAGGGGCGGGATCGTTCAGCTGCAGTAATATGCGGTTTGGGAAGGATTATGTATAAGGATGTCAGCCTCAGAGGAACTCAGAAGCAGCATGTTTAAATTGCTCGGTCGCTGGCCACACCCAGAGTGGTTCCCATCTTGGCAAGGACATATTACTGACCTTGTCACACACCTCTATCCTTTACCCCAAGTCCTCATCTCGCAGGCCAGTAGCTGCCTGAGGATAGCGTGATGGAACATCAATATTTGCCTGTTTGGTCCTTGCCCTGTGTTCAGCTTGGTAGCAGTATGGTTGTAGAGCCAAGAACCATCCCCAAATGGACATATTAATGTCTTTATTGCTTGCCTTCTAGACTGTGAGCTGAGGTTGGGCTCCAGGACGAAGTAGGGTCTGAGTGAGGACGCAGGAGTGCTGACTTACCACCTACCAGAGTGAGCCAAGAGCAGGGCAGTCGTCCTGGGGCCGCAGAGAAGAAACCGACCTAGAGGCATCATGCGGCCACCAGGCGAGAGATCTAAAACGGGGCTTGGGGGCTTACCAGACAGATGACGAGATCGACCCAGAGAAAGAGTACAATGGTGATTGGTTGTCTGTCCCAACAAGTAACATAAAAGACGGCCAAATTGATAGATCGTGTCACTCTACATTTTTCCACTCTAGGAAGAAGACTGCGACAGCGAAGCCACCAATTTCTACTGGGTTTATTGACTATGCAAGAAAACTAGCAAGGAATGTTAGAAGACTGCAATGACATCCCTATCCTATTCCCAGTCCGGAGATGTTTTGAAATCCTGATTTACTGTTTGTTCCATTTGATTTTGGATCCAAAGGTACGGTTTGTACATGAATAAACCAGTGGTCACAAGCAACTACCCCTGTGTTTGACTCTATCGCCCATGTAGAACAATGGGACTTGATTGGAGACTAATTTAAACTGCCACTATGTTAGAATCTCAAACCAAATATGTCCTACTTTATAGCTAGACATGCCAGCTCGATCGTTGGGTAGTTTATTTTGCAATGAAAGAGCTTCTGAAATTGACATGATAAACGCAGGGCGTTTGCAGAGAGCATTCTTTTGTTGGTCAAAGGCTTCCTGGGACCCTTGGTCCCATCCGATGTTAGGGTGGCTTTTCGCAAAGCTTATTGCTTAAGGGTTTTGCTTTCTCTCATAAATGTGGATACACATCTGATAATAGCCTACAAGGCAGATGAAGACGCATACATCCTTTTTTGGGACTCTGGTCTTAGTGCTTTTTATAAGAATTCTACCATGTCCGTTTCAGGCTTGGAACCAAAGCTTCTTTCAAAGGATTTGGCCGGGTGACAATTGGCCATATTGGTGAGATGGGCTTTCAGCAACTGGTCACATACAGCAATTAAGAGATGGTCTTCCCATGTTATACTGTACACAACAGTGTTGTCAATATATGCTCCAGCAAATATCCAGTCATTTAAAGGTAGCATGTGCCCCATGAATGCAATACAGAGAACTGGAAAAGGCCCTCTGGATTTAATGCAGTTTTTAGTTTTGCTTCTTCCTCTTTACTTTTCTTTATAGCATTTGTATGGCGCACCATAAACCCATAGGTGTGAGGGCGCAGACAAAAACATAGAAGAAAGGGGAGATAGAGAGGCTGAACGATCTAATGGAAAGAGTAATAGTAAACCAGGGGCAACTATTTGAAAAGGAAGGTTTTAAGGCCCTTCTTGAATGTATTCAGGGATGATGAATTTCTCAGTTGGTTTGGCAGAGTGTTCCAAAGCGCCCCTGACAGTAGCCCTTATTCAGGTCCATCTTTTAGATGAATTCTGTCTTTCCCGTGGACAAGGCGCTATGGGTGATCTACTTCTTTTTACTGAAAGTGATGAGGGAGTTACAAATCCATCAGGCACTATAGCTGCTTACCTTCTTTCCTCCACTGCAGGCCAAATTTGGCCCTTAGCTAAGCAGAGATCCTGCCGTCCCTCCCTTGCCTGCATCATGCTAATCTGATTGGTCATGGCCTTCCATCGAGACCCGCATTAAACCAGACCTAGCTGTCACACAGCCTGCCATCTTTGCGATGGGACCTCAAACCAAACAGCAAGTTCTGTTTAACCCATTTAGGTCACGGCAGGGTCTAGGGCCACCCATTCTGCTGTATTCCCCCTTGACCCCTCCCCCCAATTCAGTATCTGAACGATGCTGAACTACCACAAGTCTAACTTTCTACACCAGCATAATCAGTGCTATGAACGAACACATACATATTTAACATACACCCTTTTGGTCACCTAGGACCCTGTGTATGTTGCTTTTTCCTTCTTAAATTGCATATTAGGTTGTTTTATTTGCATTTTTGATAGCCTGAAACCTCCCAGATCAGCCCTTGTCTAGATTGATTCTACCAATCCTGCTTCTCCTTACTGTTTTCTGTGCGCTCTCCAATTGCTTCCTCCCACGCCACTGTCCCCTGTTACTGCCATTCCCTCTCCACACCACTTAGTCTCTCCATCTTTCATTCCGACACACTGCCACAAAGGTCACTCAGATTTACCACATCATCCAATTTCTTCTAGGATTACTGGTTTCCCTCAATCCTCTCCAGCAACAACCTCTACATCTGCTAATTAAAATATCCTTTGATTAGCAAATACATTTTTGATTAGCAATGCTGTACTAGGATATGATATTTATAACGTGCCTATGCACAAGTGTTTAAAGGCGCGAAAATATTTGTCAAACTTGTATCCTAGACATAAAATGAGCAAATGTATACCATTTTGGTTTACCATTTTTGTTTACCACTAAAGTAAGCCATTAGTGAGACGAATGTCTGTAAACTCTCTTCCTGCAAGTGCTAATATATAATGCAATCATAATTGTAGAGCAACGTGAGCTTTGGAGTTTTATTAAAGTGTATGGTATTTGCAGTAGATCTACAGACTGGATGGCACTATTGATCACTACTTTGCGCAAATGCGTAGTTCGCTTTGTGCATTCCTTATGTTAGAGGAAAGAAAATATGCGACTAAGCCGAGTGGATGGCATAGCAGGCAGATTACTCTGCAAACTAGGTCGAATATTGTAGTTTGTGGCCATAACACTTTCAGGGTTGTTGGTATAAAGCAACAGGGGCGATGAAAGTGTCAAGGAGTTTTGGATCAGCTCATGGATTTATCACCATTTGCATGCAACCAGTAGGTCGCAGGTTTTCCATCAAAAGCATTTGGCTTTGTGATCGTATATATTTTCAGAAGTTTTACCTCTTCAATATGATGGACCTTCCCCAGCAAAATGAAATATAATTAACACTGAGATTTAGAGACACTAACCTAAACCCTACTGAGTAACATGGAGAAAATAGTGTTATACAGTAGCAATACTGTAATTATGCAATAACTTACATTAGGGATGGAGTTGCAGGACTGTCTTAAAAAAAAAAAAAAAACATCTACTGGTCTTTGCCAAACACAATATAGTTATCGTAATAAAAGTATCATCCCGATTACTTCTGGCTTGAAGTTATTCATAACATTATAACTGTTCTTGCCTTGCACTCCCACACTGGTCATTGGCGCTCTTAGAGTGCAGGCATTGGTTACTGTTGCACTCTCTCTCTCCATTTGCCCCTTTGCACTTGCAGTGAATTGAGAAAAGAGGCTGATAAGATTCCAGGGGACAAGAGGAATGCAGGGGGAGCTGTGCTTTTGCTTGAACAGGCTAGCTGCACAAGGGTCCATATAATTGGAAAAACTACAGAATTGCATTGCAAATTGCTATGCAAAACTGTTCATTTTATGCCTTAACTTTGAAATCCACAAAGCCAGTATATTTAATGTGTTAATTTTAAAGAGCTGGTCTGGGATGACGGGGACCTTTGAAACTGGGTAGGGGGCATGGAGGTATAAGGATAGGTTGGGGGGGTCAGGAAATGTTGGGGCCACCCACAACTCACTCCCACCTCTGAGGTAGGGTCTGCTCTGGCATACACTCTGGTAGGCCTCCCCTTCCCACCCCCAGGTCAGGAGGGTCCGGTTCCCCCTCTGGCAGGGCCATGACCTTGTCACACTGACCCCATACTGGGTGTTTCTGAAATGTCCAATGTCTCTGTAAAAGAATTCTCCTTTCGAGGGGATTGGGTCCTCCCGACGTATTCCATATCTATGACGGGATAATCACCACAGCTGTGCTGCTTCGGAAACTTTTTTCTGCGTTGATGACGTCGATGCACTGTCGTCGAGGACCTCGTCCGACGTCATCCGATGTGATAAGTAGGATGCACGACGCCCGTAGCCTCAGTTCCGTTTTTTCCGCGAACGTGTTGCTTCGTGAATCTCGGTTAACGCCTTGACTCTTTGGAGTTCTGTTCTCGGTTCTTCGAACCTGTTCGTTTTTGTGAGAAAATCCTTTGTGAAGATGTCTTCTACTTCGTCTTCGACCCCGCGTCCGGGCTTCAAGAAGTGCGGGGAGTGTGGGTCCAAGATGTCGGTGACGGACTCGCACGACGCCTGCCTCTGGTGCCTCGGGGAGGCCCACGACACGGATGACTGTATCGACTGCTAGTCGCTCACGTCCAAAGCCTTATGTGAACGTAAGAAGAAGTTGTCGGTAGGTCGGGTGTCCAAGCCCCGGAAGTCGAAGTCTGCGAGGCTTTCGATGGATGATTCGAGAGGAGACTCTCCGCGTCATCGTCGGAAGTCTTGTGGGTCTCCTTCTAGGAGTCGGTCTCGCCACTCCTCGGCCTCTTCGAGGCATTCTCA
This sequence comes from Ambystoma mexicanum, assembly GCF_040938575.1. Classification (NCBI taxonomy): domain Eukaryota; kingdom Metazoa; phylum Chordata; class Amphibia; order Caudata; family Ambystomatidae; genus Ambystoma; species Ambystoma mexicanum. The sequence goes on from NC_090926.1 coordinate 739,821,014, forward strand.
GAAGCGCCGACAGCGGTCGTCTTCCAGGTCCTCTTCGGAGGACTCTCCCCGGCACGTCGTTTACCCCACCAGTCGTGCGACGCCAGAGGAATGGGCTTCCTTCGGGAAGAAAATGCTGGCGATTCTTGAGTCGCAGGGTACTAAGCTGTCCGCGCCCCCGAGTGGGGTCGGTCGTGAGAGGTCGAGAGACACCGCTCGCAAGAGTGGTCGGCACGAGTCACGGGAGAGGTCCCGTTCGGACAAGGGGACTCGTTCTCGACGTACCCGTTCCAGGTCCCGGTCCTCGACGCGTTGGAGACCGTGTGTACCTGTGATGTCTTCGAGGAAGACATGGGCGTCGACAGGCTTTCTCGAGGCTCGGGCTCCGAGGAAGTCGTCGAAGCCGTCGACGCTCAGGTCGTCGGACACGCTCGGAGCTCCGGCTTCGAGGACTGTCGACGCCATCGATGCTGGCGGCGCTGCATCCGACGTCGACGCCGATTTACTCTATGCCGATCCTCTCAGCGCTGATGCCCGTTCTCTCGACGCCAGCGCCGATTCACTCGACGCCTTTCGAGGCCAGGGTGTTGGAGGTACCCCGTGGCACGGGGGAACCCCCTAGGAAGGCTCTGGTTAAGAGCAAGCACTCTCGGGTGCCTTCTTTTCGCCACCTGGAATATATTTCGGAGGTGGATGAGGATTCTGATGGCCTGGTTCCTAGTCAGGTTCCAGATGAAATTGTCTCGGGCCATAGTCAGTTTGACGATTTGAGGCAGTCACTGCATGATGCCAGTGGACTGGACACCTCTCCGGAGGTGGAGTTTTGTAGGCCTGAGCCTGGCTCTCATGCCGATTCCTCGTACCGACGCCTTATGGCTAGGGTTTCCGAGTACTTGGGATGGTCTGCTCCCCCAGGGGAGTTTGTGCAGGATGATCTCACGGACATCCTCGATGTTGGTCCCCCAACTGACCCGGTACTGCCGTTCCATATGGCTTTACAGAGAAGGGTGGCGGCGGCTTGGACTGCTCCGGAGAGTCTCCTGGCGGTGGGCAGGTCCTTGTCGCGAAAATACCGTCCAGCCAGTAGCGACCCCTGCTACTTGACCAGGCACCCCACTCCGGAGAGTTTGGTGGTACAGGCGGCCACGGCCCCGGCAAAGCAGACGTCGTACCCTACCATCCCTCCTGATAGGGACGACAAACGTTTTGATGGCTGGGCGAAGAAAGTGGTTTCTTCTGGTGGTATTGCGCTTCAGGCGGCCAACTCCATTTGTGCCTTGTCTCGTTTCACACACACTCTGTGGAGCTGTGTTGCGTTAGCGGCTGAACATATTCCCGAAGGGGACGAACGGGATGGTTTCCTTGCTATGGTCCAGGATGGTAAGGATGCCATGTGTGAGTCCGTTCAGTCGGGTTTGGATATGGCTGAATGCGTCAGCAGGTCCATGGCGGCGAGCACCGTGATACGCAGGTTTGCGTGGTTGCGGAAGTCGGGGTTTGCTCCTAATGTGCAGTCCCGGCTCCTCGGCATGCCCTTTGACGGTGAACACCTTTTTGGCAGCAAGGCTGACGAGAGCCTTGAGGTTGCAGACCTCAAAAGCTGCAGCAAAGTCGTTGGGCGCTGCAGTTCTCCAACCTCCGCCTTTTCGTCCTAGGGGACAGCAATGGAGGGGTGGTTCCTTTTGCTATTACTCGTCCTTCAGTAAAGCGAGAGGAGCTGGCAGTCAAAGAGGCCAACGCAGGGGTACCAGAGGTGGACGACAGGGTACCCGTGGTGCCAAGGCCGCTCGGGCAGTTGCCTCTTTGCCCTCAGGTAACGCCGCTACCACTCTGTCATGAGGCCATGTCCCATGGTTCGCCGGTTGGGGGAAGGCTGGCGCAGCATCTTGTAGAGTGGCGTGCCATTACTTCAGATGTGTGGGTTCTGGAGATCATGGCCCACGGCTACTGTCTTCCCTTTCGGCACAGGCCTCGCGACAATCCACCGGGTAACCTCTCTTTGCAGAGTCCAGATCCGCTCCTTGCGCAGGAAATTCAAGCCCTGCTGGAGAAAGGCGCCATAGAACTGGTGCCTGTAGCGGAGAGGAACAAGGGATGGTATTCCCCTTATTTTTTGATTTCGAAGAAAGACGGGGGATTGAGACCCATCATGGACTTGCGCGGTTTGAACAAACTCCTCAGGAAGGACAAGTTCAAGATGGTTACTCTCTCTCAAGTCCTCCAGGCCCTTCAGCTTCAGGACTGGTTGGTGTCTCTCGACCTCAAGGATGCTTACTTCCATGTGCCGATCCATCCCAAGCACAAGAAGTACCTGAGGTTCGCGGTTGGCGACTCGCACTTTCAGTTTCGGGTCCTGCCGTTCGGATTGACCTCCGCCCTGAGGGTTTTCACCAAGCTCATGGTGGTGGTGGCAGCGCATCTCAGGCAAGGGGGGATTCACGTCTACCCCTACCTGGACGATTGGTTGATCAGAGGGAGCTCTCCCGAGCAAGTCCTGGATCATCTGTCCATCACCTGCCACTCCCTTCACAGGCTGGGCTTCTCCCTCAATTTAAAGAAGTCCCATTTGACGCCAACACAGCGGCTCCAGTACATCGGAGCAGTGCTCGACACTTCCCTGGGGCAGTGTTTTCCTCCCCAGGTGAGGGCTCTTCACATTCAGCAGATGGTGCACAAGTTTCGGCATGCCCAGACGCTCCCAGCGTTCGAGTTCTTGAGGTTGCTCGGCCTCATGGCATCCTGCATTCTTCTGGTGCCAGAGGCTCGCCTGCGGATGAGATCTTTGCAGTGGGCACTCAAGATGCAATGGTCGCAGTCCTCCGGCAAGATGTCGGACCCGGTTCAGGTGCCACCCTCGGTCGCCCGGGACCTTCTGTGGTGGGCCGTCGAAGGCAACTTGATGAAGGGGGCTCCATTTTGGCTTCCCTGGCCGGAGGTGACGATCGTGACGGATGCATCCCTCACGGGATGGGGAGCTCATGCCAACGGGCTGACAGTCAGCGGTCGTTGGTCTCTGTCGGAGTCCAGACTCCATATCAATCTGTTGGAGCTGAGGGCCGTCAGGCTAGCCCTGAAGGCTTTTCTGCCGACTGTGCGAGGAAAAAATGTCCTGATCCTGACGGACAACACAGTGGCCATGCACTACCTCAACAAAAAGGGGGGGGGGCAGGGTCACTTCCTCTGTGCAGGGAGGCGATGCAGCTCGAGTTCTGGGCCATCCAGCAGGAAGTTTCGATCTCGGCAGTTCATCTGGCCGGAGACGAAAACCTGACGGCGGACGCTCTGAGCATGCAGAGCACGATCTCTCACGAGTGGGAGTTGGCTCAGGAGATTCTCCTGGAGATCTTTGCCATTTGGGGGACCCCTCAAGTGGATCTCTTCGCCTCCAGTGTCAACCGCAAGTGCGAGATGTTCTGCTCGTGGGAATTTCCTCCAAAAGGAGCCTTAGACGCGTTTGTGGTGGAGTGGTCATTCCCGCTACTGTATGCGTTTCCTCCAGTCCCCGTCATCCCGCAAGTGCTGCGGAGGTTACGGAAGTTCGGTTCCGGATGATCTTCATTGCTCCGGCGTGGGCTCGGAGGACGTGGTACCCGGACCTTCTCGACTTGTCCATCTGCCCTCCACGTCGTCTTCCCTACCAAGACGATCTGCTCTCACGGGAGGGGGGGGTCAGGTTCTCCATCCAGAGGTCAGATCCCTCAACCTTTACGCTTGGCTTCTGAAAGGTTGAGGTATAAGGATTGGGACCTCCCTGAAGACGTGATGGAGGTGTTGCTCTCGGCCCGAAGGCCAGCAACAAAGTCTCTGTCCCGTTGCCGTTGGAGAAAGTTCTGCGACTGGTGCAGAGTTCAGAATGTGGATCCTTTTGCATGTGACATCCCCATGGTTCTGTCCTTTTTACTTTCTTTGGCCCACAGGGGCTTGCAAGTGGCTACCATTAAAGGTTACCTGGCGGCGCTGTCCATCTTTAAGCGCTCTTCTGAAGAGTGTTCCTACTTTAAAATCCCTTTAATTTCACAGTTTCTGAAAGGGCTCACTAATGTGTTCCCTCCGTCACCTTTCCTGGTGCCCGGTTGGGATTTGAACCTTGTTCTTAAGTTTCTTATGGGTGCTCCGTTTGAGCCTTTGCATTCTTGCCCTTTGAGGCTGTTAACTCTGAAAACTGTGTTTCTGGTTGCGGTTACTTCCGCTCGCAGAGTGAGTGAGTTACAGGCACTTTCAGTCAGTTAAGCCACCCTTCACTGTATTTCATAAGGACAGGGTTGTCCTTAGGGTTCGTCCTTCTTTTCTTCCGAAGGTGGTTTCGGAATTTCATTTGGCCCAGAAGGTTGTTCTTCCGGCATTCTATCCTCCTCCGCATCCTGGTAAGGAAGAGGAGAGGCTCCATAGGCTTGATCCTAGGAGAGCTTTAAGCTTTTATGTTTCACGCATGTCCCGGGTCAGAGTGGACGATCAACTCTTTATTGGTTACACTGGAAAGCGTTTGGGACAGGCTGTGACGAAACAGACTTTGTCTCGCTGGATTATTTTGGCCATCTCAGAGTGTTACCGCTTGGCGGGTAAGGACCCGCCGGCTGGCTTGCGGGCCCATTCTACCAGGGGTATGGCTGCATCTACTGCCCTGCAGAGGGGTGTTCCTATTCGCAACATCTGTGATGCAGCCACCTGGGCTTCTGTACATACATTTGTACGTCACTATTCCCTCGATTCCATCCGGGGACAGGATCTGGCCTTTGCCAAGGCGGTCCTTTGCTCTGCTATTTGATTGGCAATTCTAAATTTTGATTTTAAATTATTTCCCTCCTCCTTGCCCTGGTACTGCTTTGGGACTCTGTCATAGATATGGAATACGTCAGAGGACCCAATCCCCTCGAAGAACAAGTTACTTTCTTACCTGGTAACGTTCTTTCGATGGGATGGTCCGACGATGTATTCCATATCGTTCCCTCCCTGCCTTCCCCGCTGCAGAATTTCTTTTGCGATTGCAGCTTACGTTCCGCAAGGCTTTGTGTCTGACTGGCAGTTGACTAATGTCACACGTTCTGGGGGAAAAAACTACAACTGAGGCTATGGGCGTTGTGCGTCCTACTTATCACATCGGATGACGTCGGACGAGGTCCTTGACGACGGCGCATCGACGTCATCGACGCAGGACGCAGATGCCGAAAAAGGTTTCCGAAGCAGCACAGCTGTAGTGATTACCTGTCATAGATATGGAATACGTCGTCGGACCATCCCATCGAAAGAACGTTACCAGGTAAGAAAGTAACTTGTTCTTCTCACGAATTGCTTCAAATTCCTATCACCCACCCCCACTCTGATGGGTATAACCAAAACCTAGATTTCCTCCTGCAGCACAGCCACCCTAGAAGTCCTTCATATCAACTTTACCTCTTTCATTCCCTCTAGTCTCTCCAATAAAAGGCAGTGATGTTGGTCTCCTGATTAGTAAGCGCACACCATTGGCATCCCTTTCACGCTGTGATTTCACTCCCTTCTTTAGACACATCTAGTTCCAGCTTCTTGCACATAATGGCTATCCCCAGCCATCTATTGCCACTACTCACCTTGCTTCCTACAAGGATTCTATACTGACCTTGACAGCAGCTCTCGACAAAGCCAAATCCTCCTATAATTACACTAATCTCGTTTTCTCGTTTCCTCTCTGCTCACTCCCTCACAATCTATCAAGGACCCTCTAAGCGATCTGCCCCTAAAACCCACTGTTTTCTCCTCTCTTCCTGCCAATGAATTTGCCCACTACTTCGCCAATAAAAACAACAAATATTAAACACCCTGTCCACCTTTCTCATGTGCTTCCTCCTTCATTCTCTTCTGATTCCATTACTTTTTATCCTCCCCACCACCTGGCCACTTCTATCCCATCATGCACAGGGGAACCACTTTGGGGTTCTTTTTGACAGTCACCTTAATCATGCAGTACATCATGGCCACTTCCACCACAGCCACTCAACCTCCTACACATTAGAAAAATCAACTCCCAACAGACGCACAACTAAAAAAAAAAACACATCTATACTTCTTTCGGCAAACTGGACTATTAAGCAAGCCTGCTTCTTGGTCTACTCTACTCTTATGCTCCCTTCAAAGTACTCAACTGTACACTTTGCAACCTCCCCAGATCCTCCCCCTCCTCCTCCCCCTCCTCCTCCTACCTACGTCACCACGTGGATTTCGTAAGTAATTTCTGTTAGAAGTGGCATCTGGTTTGTCAAACACAAAAATGTAAAAGGCTGCATAGACTATCGCAGGAGGGCCTTGAACTACGTTGTACGAATGCTGGATGGCAGGCAGCTTTTTGTCGCTTTTGGTGAAGCATCCAAAGAAGTTGCTGTGTCCAAGCATACCATCTCCAGATAGGCTGTTGCCAGAGTCTGATTTTGCTATGAGGCAGTTGACCAGACCTCCCCTGAAGGGGATTGTAGCACATTTTACGATAGCTTGTACTGGGACGGATAGGGGGAGGAAGACATGCGTGCAGGGCAGTGTCTGGAGACACTGCACGCATGCTTATAGCACGATTACCTGGGTTCAGGTGATAGGCAGATTTCTAGTACAACATATCTTGGTTTGAGAGCTTTCTAGTCTTCTGGTGCACCCATGACTCCTTCCATATGTGTCAGGTAGTGCTGAAATAGTGTTTAAAAGATAAGGAATCTGCAGAAGATATTATCCATCGAGCCCTACGAAATATTCGATCCAGGTGTTCACATAATGCCTACTGTTAAGAAGCCTTTTTAAATTTTTATTGTTGGTTTACAGCAAACCATGCACAAATACAAAATACAAATACAAAATACAAACACTTGCATCAATTGATCCAATATAATAATTAAAAAATGATGCAATGCGATAATTAATGACACGTTCTCCCCCCATATCAGCCTACACGAGAACAAATTAATCGTATAGTCCTTACCAGAAAAAAAAGACTTTGAAACCAGCATCTAAAAGAATTAAAATGCGGACAAACAGTGACCAGTGCCGCAGAGTTTCCAGAGTCCCAACCATAGTGCAAAATCTGCAAATCAAAGTGCCAGGTGCGTGTTGTATATGTGTCAATGTTTAGTCCTTTCTCTAGGATGCAATTGGTTCATCCTAAAGAGCATATACAATGCTCGTATTTTATTGCCCGGATATTGTTTCAAATACAAAGGTAGAGAATCCCTTTTATGAGGAAAATGTGCATATACTGCATAAGTAGCATAAGTTTTCATTTGACACTCACAGGAGGATGCAGTAGATCTTCTGATGGTCCGATTACTTGTGGAAGGTCCAGCATATTAAATTTAGAGCGTTTAATTGATTCCAATGAGGCATCCCTCATAATTCTGTTCAAATTAGAATATAGAGTTTTCTGACAGTTGGATGATCTTTGAATAATTCATCAACTGTCTCCAGAAAAAACATGCCTTTAGAGATATCAAACAAAGCTCATGGTGAATGATGGCATTCTGGATACTTGATGCTAGACCCAGGACCCCTTTCCAGAGTTTCCCTGTGTTAAGATGGATTTCGGAACTCTGACCTGGTGAGCAGAGGTTCAGAAGGCCAGCCTAGTTTCTTGGAACAGGGTAACATTCTGGACAAGCCAGACCAATCAAGGTAGCATTGGCGGCGGTCAAGACTAGGTCTCAGGAGGGGTGAGGGTGACTGAAAGACCTCAATGAGAACAGAGTAAAGGACACTTACAAATCACTCAGGTGTGTGTGTGTCTGTGTGTATATATATATTTCTGAGGCTTGTGGAATCTGCTTAGATCCCATGCTGTGCATAGGCCGACATCTAGTGGAACCTGCAGAGTATTAGTTTGTTTTTCGAAACTCGAAAAGGGGGGTCGAACCAGGGCGTGCCAGTAATACTATCCCTAGTGTGACGTCCCCTGTACCCATGATCCCTCACGCATGTAGGACCCTCGGATTGTTTTTTTCCGCCATACTAGTCAGGCGCATGTTGCGGAGTTCCCTTGGCTTTAGCCATTTATTCTTACAATTAGTATTAAACTTCCCTGTTTACTTACACCTTACGCCGAAGATGGACGCCGGTGAAGATCGAGGAAACCAGCTGTCGAGGACTGCCACGACAGACGTCAGGCCTTGAAAGGCCTCTGGCCTCGGCCCTGTACAGTAGGGAGAGTGGGGGTGGTCATAACAGGCTTCTTTCCACCTTTTTTCCTACATATACCCACCCGCTGCCATTTTATAACATATGTAGAGTACTCCATTTAAGTTCTGCCTAAAGTGTAACAGGAAGTTTCCCTGGGTAGACCAGCACAATACGTGCTATTTGTGTCTCCCACGAGACCATCCAGAGGCTACATGTCAGCTTGCAAGCTCTTCAAGCTGAAAACCCTTAAAGACTGCTCGACTAAACGCTGGGCCCACTACGCCAGGCAGCGAAAGGCCATGGAAGTGGAGGGAACGTTCAGCGATGGCAGCAACGCTGCCGAATCGGTTGGCGAGGGCAGAAGGGTGACCGTCCGTGGTTGATAAAGGTGTCGCACTTTCAATAGTCCCTGAGGCCCGGTCGTCGGAAGACTATTCCGACCTCTATCCTCAGTCGAGACGCGTAGTGTCTACACCCGAGATTCGACGTTCAACCTCCGAATCATGTACCACCTCCGAATCTCGACGCCAGGTGTCAAATCCCTCGAGGCCCCCAAAAACACTGGAAAACATTCCTATACCCATGGGAAGGGGGATTAACAGCATAAAAGGTCTTCTGGACACCATATTCATAAAGATAAACAGAAGGCCCCTAAATCTATGGGAAAGTCCAAGGTCCCTGACCCAACCACTGAAAGTAGTCATTCCTCCCACTGCTCAGGATATGGGCTTGGAGGAGGAACCAGAACAGGTTATTCCTAGCTCCAGAGAATGGAATTCAGCTGATATTGACAGGGTCATGAGAAGGATGTCATTTATGGTGGACTTCTATGAGAAAGACCCTAATTACTTTCATAGCTAACACCACCGGCTACCTCTGCCCTTTCGGGGTCCAAAGACTCTCAGCCTCCTGCTAAACAACCATGCTCTGATGTCATGATGCTTACCCCCAGGAAACCAGACCAGGTCCAGCAACCCCGGAAGCAAGCATCACGTTATTTTGAGCAAGCCCAAAAACCCCTGCTAGGCGGAGGCATTATTCCCCGAACTTCATATTTTCTCTCCACACCTGAATAAGGGAGCAAGCACCAGGTTACATTCTGGCCTTATTTTATTGAACTGTGTAGGATAAGCCAAATCCTTACCTGAACTTCATCAGCTACCACGAGGAACTCTTCGCTGGGGTCAAGCTGCATACTGCAAGGAAATCGGACAAGAGTGAAAGTCAGACATGTGAACTCTTACAAACTACATACCTTTCGGAGTCAATATTGTTCTGGAACTCACCAATTCCTTCGAGCCAGTGAAGCAACTGGTTATCAACGCGCCCCTGCGCTCAATGCAGGATGGAGAGCTCATCTTTTCAAACCATCAGGTGAGACTATAAGAGGGGACATCAAAGGTGATCTGTGGGGAGAACAGCGGGGGTGGGGGATTTATGCTCAACTCCACGGGTGGTTAATTCCCTTTCTCCATTTGCAGAAGAATATTCCTAAGGGCCAAGCAAACAAAGCTAGGTGGGCCAGTCCAGTCCGTCATCTCGGCCCTACGCGTCACATTGGTGAAGACCGCAGCTGTGCAGTTCAGATCGACGCCTCTGTGGGAGCCAGGTGAGCGTAACATCTGATGCCCCGGCGCAGAGCTTGGTCACAGACCTTTTGGTGATCGAATCTTACCACCCTGATCTATATTGTGAGGAAACTGAACCACAATTGGTGGAAGACCAGGCAGGGGTCTCTTATTATGGGGATGACTAGGACCAGGACCAGGAGGAGGAGGAGGAGGAAGATGAGACTGATGCCTACAATCTCAACTCCCCGATTCCCAAAGACGCCCGGCGCATGACTCACCGGTAGATAATCAACCTCTCCTCAATGAGGTACTACTAGCTAAAGCAGCAGCCCATTTTCATATTGACGCACTGGGGGTCCAAGAAGATATGGATTTCGTTGAAGAGATCCTAGGAGACAGGAGAGCCATTGCTCAGGCCATCCTTATATCAAAATCCATCCAGCGTAGGATTGATCCCTCGCTCGTAACCCCAAATCTCACTAATGTGGTTAATCCGCGAGTAGAGAAACTATTCCATGCTGCACCCTCTGACGCCCTGTACGTTAGGGGGCAATTAAAACCGGATTCCCTGGTTTGTAACACCACCAGAAAGAGGGCAGGTACACCGCTTGCTTCTTCCGAAGCACCACCTGATAAAGAGAGCAAAAAACGATACGCTCTGGGTAGAAAGGTTGCCTCCACCTCAGCCTATCAGGCACGTATTGCCAACAGTGCCACTCTTTTGGCAAGCTACAATTGCCACCAGTGGGAACAAGTAGCTGCTTAGTATCTTCCGCACCCAAACCCCTAAAGAGCTAGTTGGCTCAATTGGCAGCAGATGGAAGGTCTGTATCAAGATGCATACTAAAGACAAACTTTGATGCAGCAGACCATGCTGGAAGGTTAATAGCTGAAGGCACAGTTCTCCAGCATGGGGTCTGGCATGGATTCACATGCTCATGAATATTCCCCGTCGTCAGGCTGGGAATCCTCGGTAAAGAAAAAACCAGTATCAGTTTCGTTTCTGATCTGTCTTTCGTAGTAATAACCAATCACTGGTCTCTGCGTCATACTGACCACAGCCAATGACTGCCCTCTACCTAAGCACCGCCTCTGGCAGCCATCTTCAGATTTTTACCGCACGTTCATGTGTTGGGATCCTCGTGCTATTGCTCTCGAGCGTTAGTGCTATTTTTTCGCGCTTTTTCACAAAAACTTCGATTCTTTCGGTCAAAAGAGCCTCAAGCTCCACCGATACTACATCCGATCAACGGGGACCCGTGTCGGATTCATCTGTGCCCCTCAAGGGTGAAGATTTCGTCGAGCTACGCTTCGGAGGACTCCAGAAGCTTCTCAGGCCCGATCTCGGAGATGGCCCAGGAGAAGGGAAGCTCGACGCCCGGAAAGCTGTTCAGGGCCTGCCCTGGATGCCAGCTGCAGAACGTATTCAAGGAGGACGAACACTCTTTCTGCCTTTACTGCCTTCATGGGGACAAGACGCACGTGGAGAAGGACTGTGCGTTTTGCGGCAACATGTCGGAACGGACCATGAAGGACCGCCATCAACGTCTCGCCAGCTGGCTGGAGGGTAAGAGCCCGTCTGGCGAGAAGAAGAAGAAATCTGAGCGGTCTTCTAAGACCTTTGAGGGCGCCCCGGCGACGGGGGCCCAACATAAGGCCAAGCACCGCGAGTCCGCTGGCACCGGGAGCGCCGAACGGTCGGGCTCTACGGGCGCCAGGCAGGGCGCACCCTCCCCGGCACCATCAACCACGAGCCAACGCTCTGGGTCGGGTAAGAGGAAGGCCGAGCACCCGGCGAAGCTCCTGGAGAGATCCCGGTCGAGCTCTAAGGCAGAGGAGGAGCGTGGCAGTGCCCCCTCCCTCAAGGATAAGGCGGTGAGCGCACCTAAGGTGGTGAAGGCCTTGATCCATTCGACCAAGCCCTCTATCGAAACGGTCGCGGCGGCCCTGGCCCAGCCTGTGGAGGCTGCACCAGTGGTGGCGGCCTCGGGGCCCAGAATCTCCCTGCCTCCTCGGAGGGAGTCTTCTTTCGTGCCCATCGATAGGACCCCCGTGAAACCCTCCGTGGGGAAGAAGGGGGGGCAGGGCGTCGTCGTAGATTCGGCCTCAACCTCAGAAGAGGAACTGATCGAGGTCTTAAGCCACGGCCTAGGCGTGGAACAAGACCAGCCCGTCGGAATGGGCCCCGACGCAGGTGACGACGACGACATCGTCGAGGATACCGACGGGGCCCCTGCTCGCCCGTCGGATTCCCCTCTGCCAGCGCCGCAAGACAACTCAGCGGCCATTTTGTTGGCTATACAGTCCTTATGCTCCGAGATAAGGACGAGACTACCGTTACCGACGGAGGAACCTCTCCCGTCGGGGGATCCAGAACCGGGACCTTCTGGTGTTCCCCCTACCAAGAAAAGAAGGATTCATCCACCGCCTCCTTTTCAACCGTCGCGCCCCGTCCAGCCCTCCTCCCCGTCCACCCGAGGGGATGATACGGGGACTGACACGGCGGCGACGGGTACGGACGAGGAGGCATACGACGAGGATTTTCCGTCGTCGCCTCCCACCAGGGCTTCTCCGCCCGACGAGATTGGATCGTTCCACTCAATGATCGCCAGGGCATCCGAGCTTTTCCAACTCTGCCCTGAGGAGAAGAAAAAGGAAGGCTTCCTTTACCAACGGCGCGAGACCAAGAGGAAGACGGTCCTCGCAGTGCCTCTGTTGGACGACATTTGGGATGAGGGCCTTTCCCTCCTCAAGAACCCTTCCACGACGCCAGCGAGAAGAGACCGGTACGAGAAAAAGTACCGGGTCCCGGACTCGGCCCCCCTATGCCTCCGGGCGCAGCCTACCCCGGACTCCGTCGTCTCCGCGGCAGCCAGGAAGAAAGCGGGGGGGGGTGCGGCCTCCACGTCGACTTCCCCGCCGGACGGCGAGGGAAAGAAATTGGATACCATGGGACGCAAAGTCATCTCGTCGGCGGCGACGACGATTAAAGCGGCCAACGCCTTGGCTATCGTGGCCCGCTACGACAGGGAACTCTGGTTCAAGATGGCTCCCCTGCTGGATTTTCTGCCGGACGACAAGAGGGCGGAGGCCCTTGAGATCCTGCAGGAAGGTGAGGTGGCCTCGGACCACGCCATCACCGTGGCGACGGACATCGCCGACACTGGGTTCCGCCAGATGGGCAACGGCGTTTGCCTTCGACGTCGCGGATGGCTCAAGGCTACGGACTTTCGGCAGGACGTCCAGACCAGGGTCCTGGACATGCCCTTCGACGGGAACAACCTGTTTGGGAAGACAGTGGACGACTCCCTTCAGGCCATCAAGGCGGATACTGAGACGGCCCGGGCCCTTGGAGTACTGCAGCAACGGCGGACGCCCTTTCGGAGCGGCGGAGGCAAGGGCGCCTCCAAAGGTTCCGGCGGCGGTTTCGCTTCCTACCGTCAAGCGGCCCGCTCGTCGTCGCAAGAGGCCTACAGAGGACGAGGCAAGTCTGGCGGACCCCGCCGTCGTCGCCAAGGAGGCCAAGGCGGCAAGGCCGCGTCCAAGCAGGATTGAACCGGCCGTGGGGTCGGGCCCCCACCGAAGCACCCCGGTGGGAGGCCGGCTGGCGGGCTTCGTCAGCGTGTGGGAGTCCATCTCCACCGACCGTTGGGTGCTGGACGCCCTGGCCCGGGGCCACGCGCTCGAGTTTCAAAGAAGGTGCCCGCGCGTCCCCCCCGTGGCCAGGAAAGAACTTCACGTCCCTCAACTTCTCCTGGAGGTAAAGGCGATGCTCAGAAAGGGCGCCATCGAACTCGTCCCAAAGAGGCTTCGGGGCTCCGGAGTCTACTCGCGTTACTTCCTCGTGAAGAAGAAGACGGGAGGATGGCGCCCCATCCTGGACCTGCGACGCCTGAACAAGTTCATCAAGGCGCAGAAGTTCCGGATGGTCACCCTCCAGCACGTCCTGGGTCAGCTGGAGGAAGGAGACTTCCTATCGTCGTTGGATTTGGAGGATGCCTACTTCCACATTCCCATCCTAAAGGGGCATCGAAAATTCCTCAGATTCGTGGTCCAAGGGCGTCATTACCAGTTCAAAGCCCTTCCCTTCGGACTGCGGTCGGCACCCAGGGTTTTCACCAAGTGCCTCGCACCGGTGGCGGCGCAGCTGCGCCGCGAGGGGATTCACGTCTACCCCTACCTGGACGACTGGCTCATCCGCGCCAAGACGAGGGAACTCGCCGTGGTCCACACGGCAAGGACCGTCCAACTCCTCACGGACCTGGGATTCTCCGTGAACTACGCCAAATCCCACCTGGTGCCCGCGCAAGTCGCACTGTTTCTGGGAGCGAGGCTCGACACAGTGTCCCTTCTGGCCTCCCCGTCGGAGGAGAGGACCAGGACCATCTTGGGCAAGGTGCAACGGATGTTGGTGGCCGACGCGGCCAAGGTGAGGTCCATCAAGTCCCTCCTCGGGATGATGTCTTCCTGCATCTACCTCATTCCCATGTGCAGGCTCCGGATGCGCCCGTTGCAAGAGTTCCTGGATGCGCGCTGGATCCAGACGACGGGCAGCTTCGAGGAAAGGATCAAGCTCGACGAGAGTTTCCGACGAGCGATACGGTGGTGGGGCACCCGCGCGCATCTGACGGCGGGCATGGACTTCCAGACCCCAGCCCACCAGGTGACTGTGACCACGGATGCCTCCCTAGAAGGGTGGGGAGCGCACACCGAAAATCTGCACGCAAGGGGACTCTGGCTCCCGACGGAGAAGTCCCTGCATATCAACGTCCTGGAGCTCCGTGCAGGGTTTTGGGCCCTCAGGTCCTTCCTTCCGTCCCTCAAGGGCAAGGTGGTGAGGATCTTCACCGACAACACCACCACCATGTTTTACATCAGGAAACAGGGCGGAACCAGGTCCCCAGCGCTGTCCAAGGAGGCGCAGGACCTGTGGCATTGGGCCGTCGCCCAAGGGATTCTTCTGGTGCCGTTTCATCTGGCAGGGATAAAAAACACCATCGCCGACTCACTCAGCAGGGAGCTGCGCTCGTGCCACGAGTGGGAACTACGGCAGGATCTGGTGGATCGCCTCTTCCGACGGTGGGGCACACCCCAGATCGACCTGTTCGCGACGGCGACGAACACCAAGTGCCGGAGGTTCGCCAGCAGGTTTCCCCAGACGAGGAGCATGGGCGATGCTTTCTCGTTCCCCTGGGAGGGCCTGTTCCTCTACGCGTTCCCTCCCTTGCCTCTGCTAATCCGGCTCGTCAACCAGCTCAAGAGGTCACGGTGCAGGATGATCCTCGTCGCACCTGCGTGGCCGAGGCAGATATGGTTCCCGGACCTTCTGGACTTGTCGGCGTCCCCGCCAATCAAGCTGCCGGCGGACGCGGATCTACTCTCCAGGGAAGGAGGCGCCATCCTCCACCACGACCCGAAGTCGCTGAACTTGCAGGCCTGGCTCCTGCAGCGCTAGAGTTTGGAGGATACGACATACCGGCCGATTGCAGAGAGGTTCTTGCAAAGGCCAGGGCGTCCTCGACTCTTAAATGCTACGGACACAAATGGAAGAGGTTCTCTGTCTGGTGCCACGCACAGAAGATTAACCCTCTACGGATTACGGCTCCCCAAGTGCTGCCGTACCTGCTGACGCTGGCCAAAGCTGGTCTGGCACACGCGTCCATCAAGATTCATCTTGCTGCGATCTCCCGATACACCAGAACCACGGGCCGGACGTCCTTGTGGTCTCATCGTCTGGTGAAAGAGTTCATGAAGGGACTGTTCAGATCGTTCCCGCCGGTGAAGGCTCCGGCCCCGGCGTGGGAGCTCAACGTGGTGCTGACCAAACTCATGGGACCTCCGTTCGAGCCTCTGCACTCGGCCCCGTTGAAGTTTCTATCGTGGAAAACAGCTTTTCTCGTGGCCATCACCTCCGCACGACGAGTGGGAGAGATCCAGGCCCTTTCCTGCAAGGCCCCGTACTTGACTTTCCACGACACGAGGGTAGTGCTCAGGACGCACCCCTCCTTCATGCCCAAGGTACCGTCGGACTTTCATCTCAACGAACCCTTGGTGTTGCCTGTGTTCTTCCCGTCGCCTTCGTCGCCGGCTGAGAGGACTTTGCACTCGCTGGATGTAGCTAGAGCGCTGAAGTTCTACGTGGACCGCACGAAAGGTTTTCGGAAGACGTCACAACTCTTTGTGAACTTTGGACCTGTCAATCAGGGGAAGGCTCTCTCGAAGGCTTCCATCTCCAGATGGCTCTCCGGCTGTATCATGTACTGTCACCGGTTGGCAAACCGACCGCTGCCTGGCCGTCCGAGAGCCCATTCCACCAGAGCGATCGCAGCTACCACGGCGTTCCTATCTGGTGTGCCCCTGCTGGACATATGCAGGGCTGCTACGTGGAGGTCGACGCACACCTTCACGAAATTCTACTGCGTCGACCGGGATTCCAGGGAGGAGTCCAGGGTCGGCCAAGCAGTGCTGCGCAACCTGTTCGCCTGAGGTGAGCCTGGTGAGGAGGTAAGATGCTTAATGTTGAGTTGATGTGATGCTTAATGTTGAGCCTTTGCCACCTCCCGTGGTTGTGCATGTGTGTACTGCTATGTATTCTTTATTCATGAGCATGTGAATCCATGCCAGACCCCATGCTGGAGAAGGAACAAGTTACTTACCTGTAACTGTTGTTCTCCAGCATGGGTCTGGCATGGATTCACATGCGAACCCTCCCGTCTACCCCTCTGCGGCTCTTCACTTGGTCATACTGCCACTTCACGTGCTTCCAAATCTGAAGATGGCTGCCAGAGGCGGTGCTTAGGTAGAGGGCAGTCATTGGCTGTGGTCAGTATGACGCAGAGACCAGTGATTGGTTATTACTACGAAAGACAGATCAGAAACGAAACTGATACTGGTTTTTTCTTTACCGAGGATTCCCAGCCTGACGACGGGGAATATTCATGAGCATGTGAATCCATGCCAGACCCATGCTGGAGAACAACAGTTACAGGTAAGTAACTTGTTCCTTATAAAGCGTCACACTTGGCTGAGGCAGTCGGAGTTCAAACCTGAGACCCAAGCCAATCTTATAGACATGCCGCTAGAGCCAAACGTACTATTCTGTAAGGCAGTGGAGCAAGCCTTAAAGACAGCCAAGGATGAGTACGAGACCCTAAAATCTCTCTGCCAACTCACAAATAAACCCTCAGGACAGAGGGGAAACAATAATTGTTGTCGCTTTCGGGGCCAAAGCTCCCAGAGCGGTTCTAACTATTATCAAAATCAGGGAACCTCATGGGGCAACAATCAGTTCCAGTCTTCACAGGGCTTCCCCAGTGGGCAGCGCAGGGGCCGCACTAGAGGTAGAGGCAGCCCCGCCAGAGGTGGTACGCCACTGAGTAAGTAGTGACGTTCCGCTTTGGGTCCCCTCCCATGCATCCCCAGTAGGGGGTGCATTTCCACCTTCCCCCACGCATGGGCGGGATCACTTCGGACAGATGGGTGCTGTACAGTGTCCGGAGGATATTGTTTAGAGTTACTAGGGCGCCCCCACAACCGTCCTCCACGACAGAAGGTACACTGGTTGGACTATCAGAAAATCCTCCTCGAGGAGATCGCCATTCTGCTTGCAAAGGACGCCAAAGAAGTCGTCCCAATCAGCCAGGTAAACAAGGGTATTTATTCAACCTATTCCTTTTACCAAAAAAGATCTGACAATGTGCCCAGTATTTGATTTGCGCCCTGCAAACAAGTATGTCAAGCCACAAAAATTCTGCATGACTACACTACAAGAGGCAATCCCCTTACTAAAAAGGGGATTACATGGCAACATTGCATATGAAAGATGCCTATTTTCATATTTTCAATGTTCCCAGCGCACAGAAAATGTGTGTTTCAAAATAGACAACCAGCACTACCAGTTCAAGGTGCTGCCCTTTGAAATAGCCTTGGCTCCAAGGGTATTCACCAAGGTATTGGCAGTGGTGGCAGTGCACCTGCGCAGGCAGGCAATCCCATGTACCCTTACATTGACTGGCTTATTACAGGGGAGTCCCCCCTAATTTGCAGACTCCATCCAAAGAACAACTGACCTCCTCTTCCAGTTGGGTTTCTCAATCAATGAGAAAAATTCAAGTCTGGTGCCAAGCCCCTCAAAACAGTTCCTAGGAGCTGTCCTAGACACCCAAGAGGGGTTGGCCTTTCCATCAGAGGAAAGAATTCGAAATATGTTGCTGCAGATTCCTCAATACCAGGCCGGTCGCCAAATAAGGGTGCGCAAAGCGATGTTTGCTAGGCATGATGGCATCTTGCTTTTACCTGGTTCCCCACGCGTGCCTGCAATGACCCATGCAGTTATGGTTGCCGAAATGGTGGTTGTTTCGCCAACACTAGTAGAGAGTCTTCGCTGGTGGCAAGAGAGAGAATCTTACGAAGGGGAAACCCTTCTACGATCTAGAGCTGCAGGCCATTGTCACAACAGGCGCCTTCCTAGCGGGGTCCGGAGCCCACTACCTTCACCATACAGCTCAGGGTCTCTGGTCTCGCACATTGGCTCAGAACCACATCAATCTGCTAGAACTTCTGGCAGTCTTTAGATCGCTTCGGGCATCCTATCCAACCAGTCAGTGCAGATCCTAACAGACAGCATGACTGCAATGTTTTACTTCCACAAACAAGGGGGCTCTCGTTCTCCCAATCTGTCCAAGCTTGCCCCAAAAATTTGGAAATGGGCACTCAAGCGGAAGATTTACCTGTCATCCCAACATGTTCCAGCGGAACTCAACTCGCTAGCAGATGCTCTGAGCAGGGATCCCCTCCCAGAGGAACACGAGTGGCAACTACACAAAGAGGTCGTAGGAGACCTTTTCTCTCAGTGGATTTTCCCCACTATAGACCTATTCGCCACAAGCGAAAACAGGCAATGCCCACACTTTGCATCCAGGTTCCCCCAGCCAGGCTCCAAGGGGAACTTGGTCAGGGATGTTTGCCTATGCTTTTCCACCAATCCCTCTAATGAGGAAGGTGGTGAACAAGATCCACAGGGAACCGATGATGCTCATCCTGGTTCCTCCTATGTTGGCAAGACAACCATGGTATCCACACCTACGCAAACTGGTGGTGTGCGAATCCCCCCCCCCCCATCAAGCTCCTGCGCCGGTACAACCTACTCTCCCAGCACGAAGGGCAACGGTGCATCCTCAGCCCAACTCGATGTATGGCTATCTTGAAAGAGTCAAGAAAACCTAACACGAGGCACTGTTACTATGTTGGTGCCAGAATAAGCAAATCAACCCAGTTGATTGTACTCCTTCTAATGTTGTCACCTATATGCTCCACCTACTGGATGGGATGCAGGGTTAGTGTTTAACACAATTAAAGTGCACCTGGCAGCTTTATCAGCCTACACCACTTCCTATAACAAGGTGTCATGGTGGAAAGTGCCAGTCAAAGCATTTATGGAATGGGTAAAAAGACTCCACCCTCCAATTTCTAACCCACCACCAGGTTGGGACATTAATGTCGTACTTGCTAAGCTCATAGGACCTCCCTTAGAGCCGATGCACAAATCTAATCTCAAACACCTGACTTATAAAACTGCCTTCTTTGTAGCCATAACCTCCATAAGAAGGGTCAGTGAAATTCAAGCTCTGTCAGTGCAGGATCCTTTCTTTACTATTCATAAGGATAAACTGGTTTTACGCACTCTCCCTAGGTTCTCACCTAAGTACATTTCCAAATTCCATGTTAACCAGTCTATTGTACTACCGGCCTTCTTCCAAGAACCCAAAATCTCTGCTGAGGTGAAACACCACACACTAGATGGGCGGTCCTCTACTATGTAGACAAAACCAGACTGCTAAGAAAGACAGATCAGCTGTTCGTCTCCATAGCCCCAGGTAGAGAAGGAGATTGCGTCTCTAAGAATGCCATCTCTAGGTGGATAGTCAGATGTATCCAACTGTGCTATTCCCTTTTAGATAAAACGTTGCCTTTTACGCCGAGGGCCCACTCTACAAGAGGTACTGGAGCCACTCTTGCTTTCATTGCAAATGTACCCCTTGACAGCATTTGCAAATCAGCTACATGGAGCTCTATTCACACCTTTACTCAGCACTACTGCATTGACATTCATTCCAAGACAGATACTCAAGTGGGACAAGCGGTTCTAAGACATTTTTTCGCTCATGAACCTTCTCACATCCCACCTCCTTCAAACACTGCTCGCTAATCTATACACAGCATGTGATCTAAGCAGGTTCCACAAGCCTCAGAAGGGATACATTACTCACTGTAACTGTATTTCTAATGCTTGTATATGCTTAGATTCACATGCGCCAGCCCTTTCTCCCCTCTGAGAGAAGGTGCATGGATGCTTGTAGTCTTATCTGCTTGGATACTCTGTACTCGCGCTACACCTCATGCTGCCTCATGTCAGAAAAAATGCAATCTGAGGGTCCTACACGCGTGAGGGATCATGGGTACAGGGGACGTCACACTAGGGATAGTATTACTGGCACGCCCTGGTTCGACGCCCCTTTTCGAGTTTTGAACTACAAACAAAAACTCTGCAGCTTCCACTAGATGTCGGCCTTTGCACAGCATGTGAATCTGAGTAGATGCAAGCATCAGAAATACGATTGCGGTGAGTAATGCATTATATATATATTTTCTAGGCCTTTGCGTTTCAACACAATAGTTATTAACAGTAACACTTTTAACCCAACACAATCCTACTAAAATGCATATATACAAAACCAATGGGCCTAAAGGGTTAATGCACGAAATGGGTCCACAGCCTAGAAAAGGGAAGGAAGCAGGTAATGCAAAGAGTCTTTAGGCAGTTCTGCAGTAATCACAATCCTAACTGAAAGACAGTCCCGTCCCTAAGAAGAGGGGAGCCTACTGCTGAAATGTACTTGCAATGCTGGCGCACGCGGTAGTGCAGATGAGCAAAATGGGTTCTCTTGTAGGGTCTGTAGCAGCTCAGGAAGGTGGGTGAGGTGATGCAGAATAGGTTCCCACTATTTGTGGAGGGTCTCCCCGAGAGGGCAGAACAGGTTCCAGGAGTTGGGAATAGTTTCATAGCTCAGGCTATCTGTGAAAAGGAGAGGGGCCCTCAGGGGCCACTTGTGCCTAAAAATGGATGAATGCGCTAGGGCCCAGCGGTAAGGGTTGCAATTACTCACTGACCCCTGGCGCACTCCGGAGCAAACTTCAGCAGTTGAGTGCAATTTGGTTGCAGGTTCAAACGCAGCAATCACGTGGCTGAGGCTTTCAGCAGCGAAGTTAGCATTGATTCCCAAACGGGACAGTGGCGATTTCTCCTCTCCTGGTGGATGGATCAGGCCAGTTTCACTGTAGCACTTGCAAAGTTTGTCACCACGGCTGGGCGACACGGTAACCGCGTGTACTCTGGTTCAGGTGCTCTTTACTCCAGACCTGTGAACGCCAAGTGTACGAAATTCGGTGTGAGAGTGCCGTGAACAGAGCTCGCGAGGTACCAAGTTAAAAGGGCCTCCTCGAAACGGCAGCGGTATCGGAGCAAAGATCCTGCGCAAGCTGGTTGGCCCAGGGACACTTCTAAGAAAGCTTACTTGCAGAAAGTGCCGAGAATAGTTAGTCCCGCTATACCAATGGGTCGAAGCGTCTTCGCAGATCTAGTTCGATCAGATGCAGAGGGGTCCAGCAGGACAACAGCGGGCTCAAGGTGCCAAACCTTCCACCGGGTCACCAGTGGTTCCTCGACTCTGCTTCTTAGTTTCAGGATACTTGGAGCCTATCCTTCATTCAGTGAGAACTCCAGACATCGACATGGTATGGGTGTTTGGAGCCTTCTCTAATCCAGAATCTCCTTTGCGCCAAAACGAAGGACCCAATGGGAGATCTGCTCACAGACAGGCACACAATACATGGACCAATCATGGATCAATCATGGACCATGGTGATCCCAGGCATTCACTGCACACCAGACTCTCTGGCACTCAGGATGTGTATTGGAACCAAACAGTCCAGCCCACTTCCTGGAAGAACACACAAGGCATGTAGAAGCCTGCAAAAGCTTGGCGTTTCGCAGGAGAATGTATGCCCAAATAAGGACTAACCCAGGTCGGCTCGACCTGGGAAAGGTGATGGAGCAAGATGACCAAAGGACAGGACAAAGAACCTTGTGGCATGGCCATTTTGGAGCCAGGCCACCTATTCATGCCAAAGGCGGAAAACGCGGTATAACTGCCAGGAAAGTGTTAAAAACACATGAATAGATAAGCTGCCACCAGCCCTGTCCAAGGCACATCTGCACTTCTAAAACAAAATCCTTCGAGAGTATCTACGGCCTTTAGAAATGACAGGAAGACCCAAGTGCACTATACTGGAAGGTATATTGTGCACTTGCAACATGTTGCAGAAAAGTTGCAACATTGCAAGGACTAAGGGAAACAGTCTCCCAGTACTAACCGTCTTAAAGGGCATGTCCGTTTTCCCATAACAAAGTGAGCGAAAAGCACAGGGGAGTGAATCTGAAGGCTGTGCTCCTCTGGCAAAGTCAGACTAGGGTGTATAACGGAAGGAGAAAGTTTGAGGGTACACAACTGGAGGGAAAATTACACATGAAATGGAAATCTTTCCTAACACCCTGCATAACATTCAAATGATTTCCCAAATCAATCAAACGCATATCTAGGCCATACAGCAATACAGGCTCAATCTACATCGTGTAAAATCTTAAAATAGAGAAAATGGAGACTTTACACACTGTGGAAAAAAAGACATTTAATCTGTGAAGAAAGGGAGCAAAGTTTCCATATAAAATAGATATCCACATCTGCACACAAGCTGTATTAGACAAATTATAGCCCCAAGTATTTAAGAGAAGGAACTTGTTCCAATCTCTCAGAGCCCACTATCCAACACATGGTTTGGGTCTTGGGAGAACTTAAAAAGACGATGACTCTAGATATGGCTTCATTGTGATGCAGATTATTAGCAAGTTTGTAGAGTCCAAATAGATGCAACTTAAATTGCAAGCCCTGTGCTGTTCTATTAAAGAGGATGAAATTGTCAGCAAAAGCAAGCCAGGTTAACCCTTTAATTGCCATGGGTTTTTCCCCTCAGTGCCAAGGCCTTTTTTGGTGATTTCGGCATGTTGCCATTCAATGCCTTGTAACTTTTTTGTTACATGAGGTATCTCGTCAAAATTTGGCCCTTTTTTTCCCCACATGTAGGCGGCCGTAACGCCACCCAGGAATCCTAGGTTGCTGTAGGGGGGTGAGAGAAAATAAGCAAAACGGGTGAACATTTTGTTTTTTCAAAAAATTCCAATAAAAGCCTGTGGTTTTTTCCTTGTAAGAGCTAGGAACAAATGGTTTGCTGTGCTGAATTCCCCAATTTCCTGGTTTTCAAGAACAGGTTGAGTGGAAACGAAAAGAAATTATTTTGATGTGGCTATCAACCATTTTGTGAGAGGTAGGCGATTTTGGCCTTTTTTGCCAATTGGACATGCATCGACAGAATGGAAGAAAAGGGTAGGAAAGCTGAATTGGAGGACAGAAGGGCATATATTTCTGAAAAGTAGACAAAATTCCAAGTTTAGGAAGGGGTGATTTTTGCGTAGGTCGGGCAACAACTAGGTAGGGGAAAATGCCATAGATTGGGGGAAAATGACCGAAAAAAAGGTATGTGGTGGACATGGTTGGCTTGGTATGGCAATGGCTTCTATGAATTTTGAGAAAAGCAATGCTCCGCTACATTCCCCCGACTCTTGCAGTTAGGAAAGCGCACATTTTTTGTAGTGTTTTACAAAACCACAAGCCAAACACTGGGCCATGGTAGACAGGAGTTTTATGCTTATGGCCTGAACAGAGGCACTTAGCATGAGGAAAACCAATGTGGTGAGGAACGGCAAGCATGCATTTTTTGAAAGAGCACAGGCAGACCTTTTCAAGGGTAGGTGACTTGTGCAGGTTACAAAAGTGTATGGTGCCTAAAGCAGCAACTAAATGTAGGGCACATTTGGGAAATGAAAGGCTTGTGTGACAAAGGGCACCAGCAAATGGGTCAAAACGTTATGAAAACCACACAAACAAATGTTATACCTTCCCGCGTTCCCACACGTGTACCGATGAAAACGGTACCTCACGTGTGAGTGTGCACCTACCTGGGCGCCAAGGGGGAAGCTGAACACACCCCTAACCCCAAGTCTTTTCAGACATCTGAATTTCATGATTTTTCCAGATGGGCACATCATACAGATATGGGCCTAGGGTGTCCAGGCCCCCAAGGAAAATGGGGAACCCCATGCATTTCCGAAAAGAGGACACCCGTGGGAATCCGCAGAGGTATGATTTGCGCAAATCTGCCCAGAATTGATTACCCAGACACCCCCGCAAAGTGCGGAATGTGGGGGGAAAAGATGCATTTTCCGCACATTTCACTCGGCTCACCCATCGAAACATGCCGCCAATAACACATGGCCAACTGTCCCGCGTTCCCACAGGTGTCCTGATGAAAACGGTACCTCACATGTGTGGGTGCACCTACCTGGGTGCCAAGGGCAAAGCATAAAACACAGGTAACCCCAACTCTCTTCGCAGTTTAGTAAACTAAAGTAATTCAAAATGGCAGGCTGCCCTTTAGCAGGGGCTGAGGGGCTCCCCTACACCGCCAGGTAATTTTCTATTGTGAAGGGGGTTGCACATCTCCACCCCCTCTCCAATTGGATGGGGGCCACCTCATGTACACCGGCCTGGGGGCATAAATCCACCCCCAGGGAGGGCTTCAAGAGGTGCCCCCACCCTTTCCACTTGGTGTGGGAGGGGGGGGCCACAACCCTTTCAGGGGGGGCAAAAGAATCCCAGCACCCTTACCCGCACCCCCATCCCCATTCTATTTCACTTTTTTCTTGCCCCCTTCCCTGGGGGCAGATGATCAGCCATCTGCCCCCAGGCTTGTGCACGTATGTGCCCCCATGCTTTGGCGGCCGAGGGGAGAGGACTGCTTACTGTAAGCAGCCCCCCTCTCCCCCACGTCACAAACGTATCCCTGGTGTCTAGTGGGCATGGCTGCCCAAGCATCAATCGCCATGCGCCCGATCCGTGGGCAGCAATGCTGTTACAAAGGGTGTCGTTGGAAAGGGGAGAAGCTCCCCTTTCCAACGACACCTCCCTCGATCTCCGGCTTGAAATACAGCTGGAGATCGAGGGGGAGAAAGGTGAACACTCACCTTTTATTTTCACCGCAGCAGCCCGAAATGGCAGCTGCAGTGAAAATTACTTTCACGTCGGCGTGCTTTACGCACGCCGACGTGAAACTGAAGGTAATCCAGCCCCCTGGCAGTGAGGGGGGACCTCCCCCTCACATAGCCCGGGGGTTGGATTACAGTTTTGTGTGATCCCTGCTTTGCAGGGATCACACAAAACAAAGTGCCGAAAAGGACGAGGTATCTCGTCCTTGGCAACAGGGAGGCAATTCCAAGGACCAGAACTCGTCCTTGGCACTAATGAGGTTAAACTTAAATGCCCCAACCTAGCTGCAAATATGTTGGGTGGGTGCCTGCCACAGAGACTCAATGTTACTTACGAAGAGATTTAACTCGATCAGAGCTAGTGTACAGCCCGGTTTTAGGCCAATACAGGATAGAAAGCGGCGACTCCTTAGTAAAACGTATCTTTACAGAGGTGTGTTTATGCAGCAATGCCACTAGCTGTACCAATTTCAACGGGACATTTAACTTTAATAATTTTGTTCATAAGATTGATCTAACATGAGTCAAGCACACTAGTAATTTCCAAGAAGGCCATGTATATGGGACCTTCTTCATTATACTTGGCTCTGTTCAGTAAGTGGGCAATGAGTGTTGCATTCAGATCCGTCCCCATGCTTTTCCTAAACCAACCTGAAATCTAGAGCCCTCAATTGTGGACAGTTGCCATAGAGGTTCATAATCACTTCTATTCCTCTACACTGCGCCCAGATGCTGTGCCTCGTAGCTTACAGCAGAGTCTTACAAAAAGAAAAAAAATCTGTACAGCTGTTACACCTGACTATTTCACCTTTCCTTACCTTGGAAACTCTGGACACTAAAGCACAATACTAGAAATTACTTCTTTGCAACCACCTTGCCACTCATCTTCCAAAAACATTGCACAAAGAACCCTAAAACTGCTTCAAGCTGCTCCCAGAGCCAATCTAGAGAACAATCCTCGCTCCTTCCGCCCAGTGCTGCACCGCATAGAATATAGCTGAGTCCCATGGAAAAATTTGGTCCGGCTGTCACCTTCCTCCCTAATCCTAATTTCACTCCATCTCAGCCTATTCTTTGCTGTAGCGCTAATCATATCAACTATTATATATGCGACTGCATAAGCTGTATCTGCCACCTGCATGCCATATGATTATTGAATGTCTAATCAGATCAGACTACGTTCTGACCAAGGGCTAGTGAAACCACAGCACTTCGAATATATAACAGATGGCAGCAAGCACTATACAAATACCACAGAACATTAATAGAACAAGTTGCATAGTTTACGAGTAATGTTTGTTTTGATGGATAGTGTCTTTGCAGGTTACTAATCTGCCAGTCCTCCTTTCCTCTGTTGCCTCTTAATGCTCCTCTGATGGGTAGTATCTGGGGAGCTGTTTGTTTGGGGCAATGCAACATCACATACACCCTGGACACAGTCACTTTCTGGTGGAGCCCAACCCTCGTGGCACAGTGGGTATGGGTGGCCCCACCCTGAGACATGCAAGTGTCATTCAAAGGTTTCAGAAATCCTCGCCTGCAGGCTGGCCGTTTCAAATATACAGAATTCGAAAAGGGGACATGTTATCAGTCACAAACAGTGTTACCGGGTAGGCATGTAAATTGTTCTCCTTCAGCATGATCTATATTTTTATGGGGTGAAGAGTGCAGCAGTGGTAAGACTAGAAGCATGGCAAGCTCTGCCTGCAAGTCTTATTGAAGTACACAAGCACTGCAAGTTTGTTCTGGAAATCTATGCAGATGGTAGTTGAGACTTACACTTTGAAAGGGTTATGGTTGTTTGCCTTACAGTAAAGCATTGGGACCTGCAAATCGTAACAGTTGAATGGGACAAGTTCTTTGAGTTAAGAAGAGGAAGCGAACATAAGCATAGGGGGAATTCTTTAAGAATGAGCCATAGCACCAATCAACACATGAGCCAGGAATGATGTTTGTAGGAGCCACCATGGTGGTTTCCGATGCAGAATTTTGATCTGGTCTTCTTTGCCCCTTTTGCCTGTATCCAAAATGTTAGGACTCTTCTGCAAGATAACTGAATGCTATTGAATCTACTATGGAGTGGAGCTTTCGAAGGTTTCTTTCATGAATCCGGTTGCATCCAGTTGCAGTGTGGCTGAATATTTCATTATGGTAGCATCATTTTGATTGGCATCCCAAATTTACTCCCAGGTGCCTTGTTCCATGGTTTGTATGTCAGAACTTGATACGTGGAGTCAAAACTACTACAGAGCATTCAGAAAGCAGGTCTATTAAAGCAGTGCTCCAGGGAGTTCATTTTTGTGACTCCACATTTTGAAAGCTGTTCCATTTTGTTTTAAGTCGCCTTGTACATGTGGTGGATTTCACACTGAGGTGAATAGGTTCAGTTGTCCTCTAGCACCACAATTATTGGGTATACAGTGTTTATATCGAATCCTATATATTGAATGCCCATATATCAAATGTTTTATCTTGAAAACCTTTATAGTGAATGTATTTAGGGTGGGGTAAAGGGTTAAATATTTTTGGGAAACGGTCGGGATGGGTTTTTATGGGAGTCGGAAACGGGTTGGGGGGCAAAAAAGAGAGAAAAATGCATTCACTATAAAGGTTTTCAAGATAAAAGATTCGATATATGGGTATTTGTTATAAATTGCCTCGATATAAAGACATGTAACTAATTATTGTACTTCCATTTAAGGTCCAGATCTTCCCATGATCTTCACTGCCATCTTGCCATATACACCATTTGCTTCTGCAGTCTTCCTTACTCCTTGCTGTTTGTGGAGAGCAGGCATCATAAACTTCTGTTCAATTCTGCTTCTTTCCATAGATACTCATTCCTTTAAGAAACTGGAGTTCCAGCCACCAGAAGCCAAGAAGTTTTTCAGCACCGTACGAAAGGAGATGGCATTGCTGGCAACTTCTCTGCCTGATGGCATCATGGTTAAAACCTTTGAAGACCGAATGGTAAGCACCTTGGGCGTCATGCTTTTACATTTCCACCTTGCTATGTTTTGTTGTGAACATAAAAGTAGGACATTTAATCTTTCTTAAAATAACACATTGAAAATGACTCCATAAGTATTTGTCTAGAGGAATTTGTTAGTCTTCTCAGTGGATTATCATTTACTCCTACGTCCCGTCCCCTTTCCTCCATACTTGTGGGACATTCCGTCCTTCGGGGCGGGACCAGCAAACTTTTTTTTTTAAAAGCATCAAAAAATGTTGTCCTTTTATTTTTACATGGGGTATCACACGTGGCCGTAACCCCGCCCTCCTGAGCTCTGCATCGCCCTTCAGTCCTTTTCTCTGCACGGTCAGGGCTGGAAGTGCTAACATCACTGGGAATTTTATTCCCTTTGTCCTTCCTTCCTGCTCGGTTCCTCGGTCATCTAGTCCTCCGTCTATGCCGGAGCATCTAAGATTCGTGTCCTATTCTTCATGCAAACGTCGTTTTGCTAGGGCTGATCCCTACTCTCTTTGCTTGGAGTGTCTAGGCCCGGAACATCGTTGGGATTCGAGCTTCTACTGTGACTCCTTATCCGTCCGGGCACTCAGTCGTCTTCTTCAGTGGGAGGAAGTGTTTCAGCGTGGTGTTCCACCTCATTTCCAGCTTTTCATCGAAAATAAGAAACGCCCCTTAAGTTCTTCACTTTTTAGGGCGCCGCGGCAATGGGGACTCCTTCCTGGGGTGTTCAGGTCCGGGAGGGGCTTGTGTAGCTCTGTCACCGGAGTGTTCTCAGAAGGTTCCCGCAGCGGACCTGCCAGTACCAGACACCGTTCCGAGGTTCACCATTCGGGTGCTAAGGTTCAGCCCAGTTCGTCTGTGGCTCTGGATATCGGGATTTGCCCTGAGGTTTCCATTTCTGGAGCTTTCCACACCGACACCGGGGTACGCCCTGAGGTCTCAGTTTCTGGAGCTTTCCATACCGAGTCACGGCTCACGGCCCCTCTTGAGGGAGCTACAAGTCCTTGGTTAAAATCCAAGGTTGTTGTTCTTGGGGCTAAAGTCAGCACCGACGGATCCAAATGATCCTCTTTGAAGGTCTGGTCTGTGAGGTACATCCCTCAACTGTCCCACACTTAGGGTTGTGGTGGTACCGGTTCTTTCGAGGAGTCAAAGAGAGCGGTTACGAACCATTACCCTTCCACAACCGGCTCTTCTGAGGTTCCTCCACTGGAGGCTAATTTTGGGGCCAGTTCTAAGATGTCCAGTAAACATATGAGACCACCCAGTACCGGCTCTCCCGAGGATCCTTGTGTCAAGGCTGAGGGGTTACTTGAGTCCCCCGACTCCCCTGAGGAGACAATTGCCTCATCTCCACATGTGACACAGTTCTCCTCGGGCGTCGACAAAATGGCGGCCCAACCTCCATGGTCCACGGCGGCCATTTTGGATACCTGTTAAACTGACGTTCACGTGGACTGGTGCTGGGAGCATTCCTTTTGGGGCTGAGCAGCCTTTTCCCCGCTATGTGGACAACAGAAATCCATTCCGCCCTTCATTTGACTGGCACGCCCGGACACCGCTGCCTCATAATCTCGCTACCTCCTGCTCCCCTGATTTACGTGAACCTGGCCGGTGGTGGGCCTTCCTGGCAACCATCCTCCTTGTGTTCATGGGAGTATGCCCATCACGAGACGCCTCGTCCTGTACCAGTGCCAAAGCCTTTGGCCTCCACCGCTTCCTTCTGGACCTTCTCCATTTCTTCCTCCTCCTGCCCCTGTTGTCTCCTATAGAGAAGACACCAACGGACCAGGACAACATTTTAAAACCTGAGGCAGTATGCGTGGTGGACCAGTCTTCTGTTCCCGCCTTGTTGGATGAGCCTCAAGCGGATCAGGACAGAGATGAGCAGCCCAGCTCGGTGAGAGCATTCCATGACCGAGTCCTGGATAGGATGGCCTTCCTTGACATTCTAGTACCTGAGGGGTCCCCCACTCAACAGGGGGTGCTTTCGGGAGCCTTTACTCTGTCACCTCAAGAGTGCACCGGCCAGTTCCTCCAGAAGGACGTTTTGGCTGAGGCCTGCGAAGTCTGGGATAAACCCCACACTGGGCAACACATCAACAAGAGAATTGACGCTCGATACAAGCTTCACACCTTTGAAGCGATGGCCGTATTGGCTTGTCTGCTCCCATCCTCAATGGTTCTGGCAGCGGCCATCATACAGTCCAAGCTGGCCTCTGCATGTTCAACAGCAGCAGCCCAAATCCTATCCAAGGAGGATAAACGTCTGGACTCCTTGGGCTGTGGAAAGAGTTAACCGACTGCCAGGAGTGCATTCCTGCGGATAGGCTAGATGACTTTAAAGCCGGTTTGTCGGATGCCAGAGTGTTGGCACAAGATCCACTGAAAGCTGCGGCACACCACATAGATAACTCGGCTCAAGGCCTTATGGTAGGGGCTGACACCACCCGCCAGGCGTGGCTCCATGTGACGATGTTTTCAAAGGAAGTGCAAGACCTTCCTTTTGATGGCAAGGAATTGTTTAATTCTTCTACCAACGATGAGCTCACAAGACCAAAACGAGTACCCAAACCGCCAAATTTCTATCGGTCTTGGCGAAAGCTCCAGCTAAGGCCCCTTCTACACAGAGGTCAGGGTCCCAAACTCTATCCTTCTCTGGGTTCAGGGGGTTTCAAGATCGTTGTGCGTGCCAAACTGAAACTTCGGTTGGCGGGACCCGCCGAAAACAACAACGGCAAGGTTGTTGGTTTTTCTCTCGGCCCTCAGCCTCTTCTTTAGGGACAGGTAGTCTCCCTGCCGACAAATTAGCAAAATTACATTTGTCGGTCGCACTAGACACCGGTGGGAGGACGAATCTAGTTTCATCTGGAGGTGTGGCAGACCATCACCGAAGACAGGTGGGTTTTGTCCATCCCTCGGGTGGGCTTTCGCTTGCCCCTCACCCAACCCTTCAACCCTCCCTGCCAACAGATCGGGACGCCCTCCCTCAGAGCCGAGGTACAGAAACTTCTAGACCTCAGAGCGGTGGAACCTGTTCCCATTGAGGAGCAAGGGGAGGGCTTCTACTCTCGTCTGTTCAGTGCCCAAACTCAACCAAGCTGGCCTGCGCACTATCCTCAATCTTTCCCAGTTCAATCTTTCTCTTCCCCAAGAGAAATTCAATATGATCACGCCTTGCCAATAAAGTCCTCTCTTCGGAAGGGCGACTGCCTTGGTGTAGTGGACCTTCAGGACGCTTACATGCAAATCCTGATAGGCCGCATTGGAAATATCTCCGGTTCTCTCTGGGAGGGGAACATTTTCAGTTCCATGTGTTCCCTTTTGGTCTCAGCTCGGCGCTGCGTGTCTTTACGAAGATGTAGGTCATCACAGCTTTCCTTCGGCTACAGGGCGTTCATGTATCTGTATTTGGACAACTGGCTCCTACGCAGTCCTTGTCAACAGACGGCATTGAATAATCTCCAGTCTCTCCTCCAGCTCCTGTTCCGCCTTGGGCTGTTGGTGAACTGACAGAAATCTTCCATGATGGTCTCCCAAGACCTGATTTTCCTGGGTTTCCGTTGGAATACGATCAATACCAAGGTGTTCCTAACAGCGGACAGGATTGCGGATCTAGCCACCACGTGTCAGCTCTTCCTCCAGTCTTCACACATGATGGCTTGGTGGTTTCAGAGACTTCTGGGCCTCATGGCTTCTTGCGTGCTTGCCCTTCCTCTTGCACGTCTGAAAATTAGGTGTACTGAACTGGCTCTTTCGGAGCTCTTGGTCTCAGGCTTTGGACTCGGATTCCAAGATGATCCCAGTTCCATCCTGCATGATGGCGGATCTACTATGGTGGTCCTCGACCAACAACCTTTCTGTGGGGGCCTGATTTCAGGAGCCCGGGCCACAAGTGACGGATACCACAGATGACTCCCTTTTGGGGTGGGCAGTAGCGCTGGTTCATCTCCAGGTATTCAACCTGGGGACACTTCAGGACAGACAGTTTCATATCAATTATCTGGAACTCCTAGCTGTTTTTCTGACGCTAAACGCCTTTCAACCGTCCCTCACAAACAAGGTGGTTCGTATTTGCACGGACAACTCTGTGGTGATGTTTTATATCAACAAGCAGGGTGGTACCAAGTCGCCTCTCGGACCTAGCCATTCAAATTTGGGAATGAGCCATCCAGCATGACATTTGGCAGCTGGCTGTACACGTTCCGGGTCACATCAATGTAACTGCAGATTCACTCAGCCGCCAGGCAGCAGCCAGCTACGAGTGGGATCTGAACACGGATGGTCTCGCTACCATTTTTCGCCAATGGGTCACTGAAGAAGTGGACCTTTTTGCGACTTTTACAAACGGGAAACTTCCCCTTTTATGCATCCAGGAACTGTCTTATGGTCTCCTCCCTAGGGGATGCTCTTGAGGTCCCGTGGCACAACATGAATGCCTAGCTTTTCCTCCACTGCCTCTGATTAATCGGTCACTCTGCAAGCTCAGGAATACATTGAATTGCGCTTTCCTGTTCATAGCTCTGTGGTGGCAAGCCAGATTCTGGTTCTTGGAACTTCAGCTTCTGTCAATTCGTCCTCTGATCAGATTGCCGTTGATTCCCGACCTGCTTCACCAGTGCAATCACCAGATGTGGCACCCCTCCCCACAATCGTTCAGCTTGGCGGCCTGGTGCCTGAATTCAGATCGTTGGCACAGTTTAACTTGTCCAAGGACAATATGCGCATTATCCAAGTGGCCAGAAAACCTTCTACGAGGTCTCAATATAGGAGCAAGTGGCTCCATTTTTTGCTACTGGTGTTTAGCTAAACAACTCGACACCAGGCACGCTACGATTGACACTGTTCTTTTCTTCATATCTCATCTCGCAGCTTTGGGCATTCTTGTCTTGCAGGACGGACTTCTCAGCTATTTGTCCACTGACAGCTGTTACTTTTTTTTTACTAATCCAGTCATTAAAAGGCATTTTAAAATGCTATTTGAATGTGGTCCTCACTGCCTTATGCCATAAACGATTTGAACCCATGGCCACTACTGATCCTGAAATACCTTTCTTGGAAGGTCGCCTTTTTGATTTCAGTGACATCGGCGAGGCGAGTAAGTGAGATCCGTCTGTAGAACACCCGTTCCTTACCTTTCATAAGGATATGGTGGTGCTCCGCAGTCATCCTTCTTTCCTGCCTAAAGTGGTTACCGATTTTCATTTGAATCAATCGATCTCATTACTTGTCTTATTTCCGAATCCGGCCTCAGATGCCGAGAGTCTTACACAACTTGGATGTCAGGCAAGCCCTGAAGTGGTCACTCGACAGAACGACTGAACTCGGGGGCTGCTCACAACTTTCACATTCGGAGACCGGAAAGGGAAACCTGCTTCAAAGGCAACTATCTCCCGATGGATTGCCTCCTGCTTTTCTGAAGCCTATACCATTCAGGGCCTTCAACATCCAAGGGACATCCATTCCCATCTTGTATGTGGCAAAGCGGCTGCTGTTGACTTCCAAAAGTATGTTCCTTGGGAAACCATTGCTAAGGTGGCTACCTGGTTTTCACATCAGCTTTTTGTAAGCATTACGGCTTGGACCTGAGCTCCAGGGCAGATGCTCGGTTTGGTCAAGCTGTCCTTAACAATTTATTCCAGTAAATGTTTTTTTTTCCCATCCATCCGAGCTAACTGGTGCATGCTTGGGAATCTCACACAAGTTTGGAGGAAATGAGACCGGACGTAGGAGTATAATAAAGGCACTCACCGTAGGGACTACCTTACTCCTAGTCCATTGTCCCCTTTCCTCCATATGCCCGCCCGCCATTTCCTCTAATAGGTATCCTCTATTATTGCTTAAAATATTGCTTTTTCTGGCGATGGAAAAGGACTGAAGGGCGATGTGCGGGCAGAGCTCAGAAGGGCAGGGTTACAGCCACATGCAGTACCTTGTCTAAAAATAAAAGGACACAAATTTTAAATCTTTGATGCTTTTTACAAAAGTACACTGGTGCCGTCCCGAAGGACGGAATGTCCCACAAGTATGGAGGAAAGGGGACTATGGACTAGGAGTAAGGTAGTCACTACGGTGAGTAACTTTATTAAAATAAGAGGATTATAATTCACAAAGCCTGTTAACAAATTTAACTTCAGTGATGCCAAGAATATTCTTCCAGCTTATCCCTAATGCTACAAGTCTTCTTGCGGCAATATAATTAAGAATGAATTGCCGGTTTCACATCTTTCCCTAATGAATCTCATGGTGGTACTTTTTACCTATGATCTTGACTATCCTGTCCATTCAAACTCTGTTGCTTTTGATTTCAAAATCCCCTCAGCCCACTCTGGCCCATGAAGGCCTAATGCTTCTACTTCATGTCACTTTTGTTTTGCTAGTTGAAATGGGCCCTCCTATACCACACAGAACAAATGACTCCTCCCCCTTTTTCAACAGTTTTGGAGTCACTGACTCCAAATCTGTGAAAGCCACCATTGTCTCCTTCCTACAGTATTAAAATGCTCGCCTTTTCCCTCACAACTATATCAGACCATTAGGGTTGGATGACCGCCTCCGTCATGTAGCCACTTAATTCTAGAGTGTTTTCCTACAGAGATCAACTACTCCTGTTGGTTCATTTGTCGTACTTTACCAGTTCACTTGTTGAAGTTATGGTCTTCTCCCTGGACCCTCTGAACTAGCACTTGACTCATATTTTGGCATGATCTTTCACCCTTTTTCTAATGGCTCTTAGACCTGACAATCATGTTAGACTTCCTTCACTGCTGTGTAACCTCCAATGTAACTTGTCATTTGTATTCTTCATGTGAAATTTGTGGTGGTCCTATTTAAATCCACCAGGACTGGGATTGGAGTAGCCATAGATCTGACAGGGCAGTTATCTTTTACTATTTCGGCTTGGTATTGATGGGTGAGATGGTCTTCCTCCATTGCCTTCCTTTTATGTTTTAACTTTGAGTTTTCTATTACATTTGTTGAAGTGAGTCGTTTGTCCGCTTAATGTACCCCATCATTTGGGTGTCTTGAATTGACAGGCTCTTGTAGCACTGTCTCTGTTCCCCCTTGACCTTGTTGTGCAATGGGCAGAGGTAGCAATCTGATTTCAAAATAACTTAAATGACGCTCTGTTTTTAACAGTTGCACTTAAGTGTCTGCTATTCTGTGGTTCTTCCGATATGGCAGTATTGCTCCTCCCTAGCTTTAGGCCTGGGTTTATCCAGCAAAGATTTTGTTCTGTTGTGTAGACATTTTCTTTGTACTCATCTTACAGAAATTGAATTTGTCCAATGCTATAAACGTGCAAGCATGAACATACTAAAGATTTGTTTTGCAGCAGTTGGCCCCTTTGCAGTTTCTCCATGTACTCAATTGCAATATGTTGCTTGCCGCATTAACCTCCATAACCCCCATGTCACTTTGTTCCAGTCATCTCTCTTCCTCTCCTGTGTCTGTGCAGAGCTATTCACCAGTCAACCCTTCTGCATTGCTCAATGCATCAATTGGCTGCCATGGGTCAGGAGCCATCGATATGCTGGAGCATAGGTTCCTTCCTCCCAAATACTTCCGCTTAGATATGTCTTCTGCGAAGGGATGCTGCTGAGTAGCAACTGGAATGACTGCCTGACCCGTGAGCTACATTACCACACACATCCTGTATGAATAATTGTGACTACCAAGACTTTAATCTTTCAAATTGAAGCAGCACAATGTGTGGGAATAGATGTAGTCCTGCTGGAGCAAGTCTTGGTGAAAACCGCATCATAATCGGATATGAAATCCCCCTCTGAATTGTGTGCAGTCTTGAGTGCTGAACATAGAACGGGCTTGACACAATTGCGGCTGGACAGCCGTTGCTGTCGTACGCGGAAGACTGAGTCGGCAACTGAGGTACAATCTGTCAGAGCTGCAGGCAGTGAGGAAACAGCCCGCAGCATGCTTGCCCTAACATCAATAGCGCTTTGCCACACGCTACTCTAAGCCAGCACCGCACCGCGCCCTTGCCCCGCTGTGATACGGGTGTCGGATCCAATATAATAGGACAATATAACGGCAAAGCATGGGCAGCTGTGAGACGGTGCTCAGCACTCATCAGATCATCCACAGCGTGGGACCACGGGCTGCCTTGCCAACGCCAGCCCCCACATGTGATACGGGCCCCAGAGCTAACATAACTGGGATATTTAACAGCACCGTGAGGTGGAGCCCTGCAGCCCAACTGCAATCCTCCTATCAGTGCTCCACCGCAAGACTCGGCTGATACTGGGCCTATCGATTATAATAAGCAAGGCCTGCAGAACCCGCTAACTACAGACAGACTGCAAATTTAAAGCAGCTAAGCAGAATATCGGCTGAGTGCAGGTCAGTTGCCCAGAGAGGCAGTGCTCAGAGTATACCCTGGCCCGCTGGCCCAACACCATACCAGCTTTACCCTCCATCTGCATTGCCCATTGTCTGGGTAGTTCATATTAACCGCAGCTGACACCAGAGCCCCAACAACACTGCAAAGCCACCAACATATGAAGCACCCACTGTCTGGGATATCCTGTTGGTAATGACCAGAGGCGGAGCCAAGGAGAGCAAGAAGGGACCCTTGGATGCGTTTGCAGGCACATCCCGGCCAGTCACCGACCCCGCCTACGCACAGGATCAGCCCCCCGCCGCCAGTTCTTCCACTAATTCGCCTATGGACACATATATAACCGCAATGCAGGCTGGCTTTGCGGCAGTGAACGGCAAGTTGGAAGACCTTGGTTCAACAGTGAATTCGATAAAAGCAAAACTTGAGGAGAGTGGACGGATCACGCCGGCCGGAAACCCGGTTGGAGATCTAGAAGCCACGCTTATCACACAGGGAAAAGGACATTGAACAGGTTAAAGAGCTGAAAATGGTAAAACTGAAATGTGATGACCTAGAACCGCGGTCGCACCGCAATAACATTAGGATAGTGGGCGTGTCGGAAAAACTGTTTGTCCCCCTACAGACATTTGCTGAGGACATGCTAAGATCCCTGTTCCCAGAGGCACAATTCTCTGTGCAATTCCTAGTGGAAAGGGCACACCGCTCCTTGGCTTTAGCTGGAGCCCCCCCTGCCCAATTCTTGCTCGCCTCCTCAACTACCGTGACCTGATACTATCACGAGAATTGGGATCACTACAATTTGATTCTACCAGGATTCATATACACCTGCATTTTTCATCTGGAGTACAGGTGGTCTGATGCAACTGACCAAGTCAAGCGCGCTCTGAGACTGGAAAATACCATAGAGGCAGAGTGCCTTACTCGTACATATTATCCGGTCGGACTGATCACCGACTGGAAAATACGTACCAGTGATGCACTCTGCCTCCAAGAAGCACTACTCGGTGCACTGAACTACTCCGGGCAATACGCCTCGCCAATTCAAAGTCCAAAAAAATCACAGCTATCCTTGACAAAGACCCTTGTGGTCGAAACACGTGTAGAATGGAAGACTTCAGTTTGTGCCTTTTTTTTATTTTGTACATTTATATCAGCGCGCAAAACCCTCAGGTATCTAGGTGCTAGTTACAGGAAGTGCATAGTGCAGAGCGTGTAGTAAAAGAACAAACATGTAGGTTACCGTCAAATAGGTTTGTGTACACAGCCTGGCAAAGCCTCGCCTCATGTTGCAGGGACCTACAGCAGTTAAGCAGACAAGATTAAGTATCCAGTACAGCACAAGGCTAAAGGGACAAAATATTACATTTCAGGGTAAAGCTTCCAAGTGCAGCACGATGGAGAGTCCCGATAAACCGGCAAGTAACGGTAATAAAACAAGGTAATCAATACAATGTGTGGCTGCTGAATAAGGAGACCAATGTAGTGAAAGCCAGTAGCGTAGGCAACATGAGGCTCTCTAGTTATGATCGGGTAGGAGTTATTGCAGTTGCAAGAGGGTAACAGGACGATTGGACATGTAGTTCAACTGCCAAAAGGGCAGAGTTAAGCATATGTATAGTCAAATCGGGGTATGTAGTAGGTTGGAAATTGAGGTCGGAAAAGTTGCATATTAGTTAAGCATGGTATTGACAATAAGAGAATCCCGATAGGTGCTTGCTGGTAGGCTGAGGTTGACCAATATTTGGATAGTCGGGAGCAAATGCGTGTTAAAAATAAGCAGACGGTGTCATCGACCTAGTCCGGGAAAGCAACACTGTGTGAACAAGCTTACATCAGACAAGGCGGCGGGTGAGGTAATCATGGATGGTGGTGCAAGACGAGAGGCTTGCCAATGGCAGTCGGATCCAACTAGTAGTACAGCGGGACGGGCATACTTATAACTGTAGAGGGCAATTTTTCGAGATCAGTCATAGGCCTTAAAAGCAGGCCTTTAACCCCTTAACTGCCAAGGGTTCTCCCTGCACCCCGAGTGCCAAGGCCTTTTTTTGGCGATTTCGCTATGTCGCCGTTCAATCCCTTTTCTTCCTACATGTAGGCGGTCATAACGCCACCAAGGAATCCTAGTTTGCATGTAGGCGGTCATAACGCCACCAAGGAATCCTAGTTTGCTGTAGTGGGGTGAGAGAAAATAACCAAAAAGGGAGAGCATTGTTTTTTTCAGAAAATGCCAAAGATGTAAAAAAAGGCCTGTTTTTTTTCCTTGTAAGCACTAGGAACAAATGGTTTGCTGTACTGAATTCACCATGTTCCAGGCTTTCAAGAACATTTTGAGTGGAAACCAAAAAAACATATTTTGATATGGTTACTAGCCGTTTTGTGAGCGGTAGGCGATTTTAGCCTTTTTTTCCCAATAGGACATGCGTGGACGGAATGGAAGATGAGGGTAGGAAAGCTGAAAGGGAAGACGGAAAGGCATACATTTCTGAGAAGTGGACATAATTCCATGTTTAGGAAGGGGTGATTTGTGCAGGTCATGCAACAACTATCTAGGGAAAAATTCCATAGTTTGGGGAAGAATTGGGAAAATAACATATGTAGTGGACATGGTTGGCCCGGTAAGGCAACGGCTCCTGTGAATTTTGAGAAAAGCAATACCCTGCTACATTCCCCTGACTCTTCCAGTTAGGAAATAACACATTTTACGTAATGTTTCACAAAACAAGCAATGCCACAAGCCAAAAACAGAGCCATGGTACACCGCTTTTTTATGCTTACGTCCTAAACAGATGTACTTAGCATGTGTAAGAAAGGAAAACAAATGTGGTGAGGAATAGTACACATACATTTATTGAAAGAGCACAGGCAGACCTTTTGAAGGGTAGGTGACTTTTGCAGGTTACAAAAGTTTATAGTGCCTAAAACAGCGACTAAATGTAGGTCACATTTGGAAAATGAAAGGGTTGTGTGACAAAGTGCAGCAGCAAATGTTCGTAAACGTTATGAAAACCATGCAAACACAACAAATGTCCTACCTTCCCGCGTTCGCACAGATGTTCTGACAAAAATGGTACCTCACATGTGTGGGTGCACCTACCTGTGTGCAAAGGGAAAAGGCTTAACCGCTGGTAACGCCAAGTCTTTCGGCAGAGCAGATTTTGCAGGATATTGCTCTTTTGGACAAATTACAGATTTGGGCCTAGGGTGTCAAAGCCACCAAGGAAAATGGGGATCCCCATGCATTTCTGAAAAGGCACCCATGGGAATACACAGAGGTGTGACTTGCGCGAATCGCCCCAGAATGTATTACCCACAATCCGCGGCAAAGTCTGAAATTTGGCGGAAAAAATAAATTTTCAGACATTTCCCTCTGCCCACCCACCGAAACACGCTGCCAACAACACATGTCCTAGCTTCCCGCGTTCCCACAGGTGTCCTGACGAAAACAGTACCTCACGTGTGTGGATGCACCTACCTAGGCGCAAAGGGAAAAGGCTAAACCACTGCTATCCCCCAAAGGGTTTGGGGAGCCTATCTACAGATTTGGGCCTGGGGTGTCGCAGCCACCAAGGAAAAAGGGGAACCGCCACCAAGGAAAAAGGGAACGCCATTCATTGGGGTACTGCCGGCCGGCTCACCACTTGGGCCAATCACACAAGAGTGCGACTTGAGTTACCAAGGTAACTCAGTCCAGGGTGCCTAAACCCCCTCCCACACCCCCTGTGGTACCCAGACAGAGTGGCACCACTTTTGGAGGCTTCTGTGGAGAAGCCCGCCAAAAAGTGGAACAAAGGGCTCGACTTGGGTTGGAGTCACAGAAGAGAACACAAACGCCATTTTAAAATCAAGTCCTGGCAAAAAATACCAACCAGCGAATTAATATTAATTAAATAAACCGGCGGTATGTTCGAGGCTATGAGAATTAAATAATTAAAGTTGGTAGCCTCGAACAATGGGAAAATCCCATAGGGATATATTCGCGGTTGAATATAAAAAGTAGTATCCACTGCCACCAGCCAAAACTCGATCAGGGGGGACGGAGACGTGCCCCCTCGACTAACAGACCCCGGGGCAATCGAATTGCGCCGACCAGTACGTCCACAATGTGATGGTTTGTACTGGTTTCTGTTCATAATTTGGGACTAGTAAAGCCAATGGTGACTGTACATGCCCTGGGAGACAGTAGTCAGTCCCAGGGTATGGAGTCTATGGTGGGGTGTCACTATGACACCCCTGTGTCACTGCACAGAGGGTGCTGTGTAACGCACATAGTAAAAACACATGAGACCTTATGGAGTAAAGGACCTCATAGCCCATAAAACACATTAGCAGTCAAAGGAACACCATAAATCATGTCCAAGAGTGGGAGAAAAAGAGTCTCGCTCTTGGCAGGAGAAAAAAAACAAACTCC
This sequence comes from Ambystoma mexicanum, assembly GCF_040938575.1. Taxonomy (NCBI): domain Eukaryota; kingdom Metazoa; phylum Chordata; class Amphibia; order Caudata; family Ambystomatidae; genus Ambystoma; species Ambystoma mexicanum. The sequence continues at coordinate 739,861,649 of NC_090926.1, forward strand.
AGAAATCTAGCAAAGCTGCTGGGGGACTCACTAGGTTAGGAAATTCAGCCCAAACAGCGAATTCTCCCTAACACCAATTTTCCTGGAGCTCTGGCTGGCCTGCGTTAGATCTTCTCCCCATGCTATGAAAAGAGGTGGGCTCTTTTCATAGCATGCTGTCATGGGCCTCCGCCCTGTTCAACTTGGGAAGAAGCTGGATGCGGTGGGGAGGCGCATCATTTACACTGCTGCTTCTACCGCAAAGCCGCCAACGACCCAGCCATACTGTCCCGGTATGATTGTAAACTCGGAGGACAAGAAGGCTGATGATGACCTTGCCCAATTTCAAGAGGGTGCGGTTGCCTCGGACCATGCCATCACAGTGGTACTGGATATTGCAGTCTAGCTTCTGCGAGATGGCAATGGGGTAGACCTGCGGCGCCAAGGTTGGCTGAAGGCTACCGACTTCAGTGCGGCATGCAGTCCAAGGTGATGGATATGCTTTTCGACAGGAACAACTTGTTCGGAAAGGCAGTGGGCGAGAAGCTCCAATCGATTAAGACCAACTCCGAGATTGCATGGTCCCTGGGGATATTGAGGCAGAGAAAATAATTGTCCTTTCGTTCCTGAAGGGGGAAATCGGGCAGATCCTCCAAGGGATAAGCTGCACCGGATCCAGCCCTCCCGCTCTACCACCCAGGAGGCCACCAGGGTGCAGATGCCGAAGCAGGCCTGAACCGGCCATGGATCCGGGCCCCCACTTTGGCACCCCAGTATGTAGGTGGCTGGCGAACTTTGTCAACGAGTGGAACACCATCACCTCAGACAAATGGGTGCTGGACGCCCTTCATTTGGGGCACACCTTGGAATTCCAACACAATGTCCTTGCATTCCTCCTGTGGCGCGTCAAGAACTACACATGTCCAGCAGCTGCAGGAGTTCAGCCCATGTTAAGAAAGTGGGTGATAGTGCATGTCCCCAGCGACTTCGGGGCTCTGGAGTGTACTCAAGATAGTTTATGATATGGAAGAAGTCCGGAGGCTGGTGGCCAAGCCTAGATTTAAGACGCCTCAACAAATACTTGAAATCCCAGAAGTTCAGGATGTTGATGTTGCAGCATGTGCTCGGCCATCTGTAGAAGGGTGATTTCCTATCAACCTTGAACCTGGAGAATGGCTACCTTCACTTCTCCATCCACGGAAAACATTGGAAATTCCTAAAGTTCATGGTCCAGGGAAGGCACTATCCGTTCAAGGCCCTGCCCTTCAATCTGAAGTCGGTGCCAGGGGTGTTCCCAATGTGTTTGGCATCTGTACCTCAAGGGGATCCACATCTACCCACGCTCCCACGCGCTGGCAATCCAGCACACCTCAAAGGCCATTCGACTTATGATGGATCTCAGGTTCTCCATCAACTATCCAAAGTCTTGTGGAACCACGCAGAACTTTGTTCCTGGGCGATCGCCTCAACACGGTCACATACCTGGCGACCCCCTCAAATGAGAGGGTGACAGCCATACTGGAGAAGGTGCAATGCCTGTTGGTGTAGAACGCAACCGTGCAAACCATCAAGTCGTGGGCAGGATGGCCTGCATTCATCTCATCCCATTGTGCAGATTTCAGATGAGACCTCTTCAGGAGTTTCTGGATGCACGGTGGCTGCAGATCACTAGCACTTGGACGGACAAGGTTATTCTCAACCAGGAGTTCGGACAAGCTCAGCGATGATGGGGAGCACACCCACATCTCATGAAAGGGGATCCTTTCCAGACTCCTCCATTCAAGGCCACGGTCATCTCCCTGGAAGGGTGCGGGGGCACACACCGGGCAGTCCCCCACCAGGGGAGTCTGGCTACTGGAAGAAAAATAACCTCCACATCCTGGAACTCAGGACTGTCTTCTGGACCTGCAATTCGTTCCTACGTCAGCTGAAGGGGAAGGTGGTGCACATATTCATGGAACACACCGCCATGTTCTACATCCAGAAGCCGGGCAGGACACTTTCCCAGGAGGCCCAGGCCCTGTGGCACTCAGCTATTCTTCAGGGCATGTTCCTTGTATCCTTTCACCTAGCAGACATCAAGAACACCATCACAAACTCGCTCAGCAAGGAGCTGCGGTACTGCCACAAATGGAATCTTCAGCAAGTGCAAGTATCTAGTCTCTTCAGCAAGTGGGGTTTACCCCAGATCGACCTCTTTGCAACGGCAGCCAACTCCAAGGACCAGATTGTCACCAATAGGTTCCCTCAACCGAGGAGCCTGGGAGATGCCTTCTTGCTCCCATGGGAGTGGCTCTCCATGTACATCTTCCCTCCAATGCCGCTCCTGCTACGCGTAATCAACAGACACATTGTCATTGCCAGATGATACTAATCGCTCCAGGTTGGCCCGGCAGATCTGGTACTCATCTCAAATCTAAGTACAACTCTTGGTACGATTCCAACCTCGCTGCCCTTACACAGTAATTTCCCCACCAAACTCAGGACAGTGTGTCCACCCTCTCTTCCTCCTCATCTACCACTCCTGCCCCATCGGAAGCGGTCTCTCCTCCTCCTCCTTTCCCCTGTTCACCCCTGACCATGTTTCTAGACAAGTCTGATCTATGAAATTCTTGTCAAAGCAGGTGCTCCCTTGCTCATCCAGAACCATCAAGGACCGAATCGACACCCTTGCTCCAGCTTTGGCTGATTTCTGTGATCACTCCTTTGCCACTCGAACTTTACCCTCCCTCCTTAAGCATTCCCCTGTGCACCCCCTTCTAAAGAAGCCCTCGGCTGAGCCTTCCTCTCCAGCTATCACCCGATCTCCATCACCCTTTTCCTGGGTAAACTCTTGGAAAAGCTGGCCATCTCCCAGCTTAATCTACGTACTGAATCTGATGGTTGCCTCCATGACCACAAGTCTGGATTCAGAGCTGCCAGAAGCACGGAAACGTCTCTCCTGAACACGCGTGAAGACTTTCTCTCCAATCTTGACACCAATCTCCCTTCTTGCCATCCTGCTCAATCGCCTTCGCACCAACCTTGGTATTACTGATCAGGCCCTGGCCTGGTTGACCTCTGTTCTCACCGACCCTCTCGGGTCCAACTGGGGTCTTTCCTCTCTTCTATCTCTCTACTTGGTTCTTCAACCACTACCTGGCACCTCTTGCCCACTGCATCGCTACTTTCTGCTCCAAATTTCAATGTTACGCAGATGACACGCGGCTCTCTTTCAGACTCCCCTCGGCCACCTCTGCTAAGCTCATACCAGACTTTCTGGCCGCAATTCAGGAATGGTGTGCTGCCAATGATATCTGTCTTAATGCCAGTAAAGCTGAAATCCTCCACGTTGGGACACCCGTTCCCTCCTTTCCTGCCTCTGGCCACCCACTCTGGGCCCGTTACTGCTCCTTCCTGTGAGGATAAGAACCTTCGACCCCCTCCCCCTCTCCCCCCTCTTTCTTTCATCACGGAAGTCTCTAAGAAGTCAAACGATCAGCTGGACCTCCTCAGAGGTATTCTTCCTTTTCTCACTTTCCCCCAGAAGCTCACTGTCTGCAGAGCTCTGGTCCTCTCTAGGCTGGACTATTGCAACAGCCTCTTTTAGTCTTCCTGCCTCTACTTTTTCGACCTTTACAACTTATCCAGAACAGGACTGCGACATTTGTCCTTGGCCTCAAGCCCAGGGATCATATCTCTCCAGCTCTGAAATCTCTTCACTGGCTCCCCGTGGCTGTCAGAATCAAGTAAAAGACCCTCTGCATCGTCCTCAATGCTTTCTGGGGCCTGGGACCGCTCTACCTCCAACTTTCTCTTCCAAATGATCTTCCTTCTCGAGCTCTCTGCTCATCCACCTCTAACTCTGATGGTCAGATGCTTCTCTAAGCAGAGAGTTGGGGGCAGATCTAGCTCTTCAGCTTGGCATCCCTCTGGAACAGCCTCCCTGCCTCTCTAACTTGATCAGAACACCTCCAGTTCTGGAAGCAACTCAATACCTTCATTTTTGCTTCTGCTTTCTCTCTTCCTCTCCCCTCCTGATGCACCAGACTTCTCCATTGCACCAGTCACTTGGTCACCCTCTGGACTCTGACCCAGGCTCCTGCATGTCCAGTTGCGCTTGCACTGCCTCTGGGTGCCCCAGCACTTAAGGGTCTGTATCGGCAACCTTACTCTTACGTCCCGTCCCCTTTCCTCCATACTGCATGGGCGTCCCTTCCAAGGGACGGAGACTGAACCTTTTTCACCATAAAAAAACTTTCTTCCCCTTTAAATGTAGAGGTGCGCAGGGCTGTAGCCCAGGGAGCATGCGCTGCTCTGCCTCTGCCCTCCGGCACCACACGTCGGTCTCTTTTCCGCGTCAACGCCAATGGGCCAAATTCACTAGCGCTCCTGGGTTTGGCTTCGACCATGTAATTCCACCCGCGGATACTTCTTCTTTGTCTTTTGTCTTTTTATTGCAGGTACTCTGTCCTCAGGCTTTACGCTCCTCCCCGGCGCATGCAGACTTCCAGAGAGTTCAGCAGGTGTCCATCCTGCAACAGGCTCTTCCCAACTTCAGAACCCCAAGCCCTCTGCCTACATTGCCTTGGCCAAGACCAAGGTTGGCAAGCTTGTACAGCATGTGGCTTGCTGTCATCGAAATCACTGAAGAACAAACTTGCCAGGTGGAGGGAGCATTTTTAGAATATTCCTCCAGAGGACCTCAAGAACTTCGTGAAACACTGAACAAGGCCCAAAGTAGGGTCACTATTTTCCATCGCACCCCGCAAAGGAGACTCCTTCCCAAGGGCTCACCCGCGCGGGAGGAACTGTTCAGTTCCTTGTACCAGCACGTGCACCGAGGCTGCTGCAGTTACCAGCCTTCGGGCCGAGGGATCCTTGGATCCTCCTGGTGGCAGTGTTGAGGGACCAGATGGTTCTTGTACCGGATTATCATCCGAGGGCCTCTGCCCTTGTACCGGCAATATGGCCAAGGGGCTAAGCCCTAGTACCGGCAATACGTTCAAGTGGGCGCCTAAACGCAGCTTTACTGACACCCGGCTTGAGGGTGTCACACCTACCAGGTCTAGGCCCAAGGAGCAAGGTAGGCCTTGTGATCCACACGCAAGAGTCTTGGAGGAGGCTGGGCCCAGCGAGCCGAGCAACACGTCACAGGCGCATGGCAGGCAGCTCGACCAGATGGCCACCGCGCCAGACAGAGGCACCCATCCAACGCCATTCCAGGAGTTCGGCGAAGAACGAGTGTCAAGGTGGGACTGGCCTGAACCAGGTACGTGGTCTACAGCCTATCTTTGTTATGTGCAGGGCAGCGTCCCACTGCGTCCATACCGGCAGGGTATGCAGCGGTTCCAGCAGCTCCCAGCTACCCTGTTGGTACCCCCTACCACCTCTGTGCCCATTGAAGAGGGGTTCTTTGAGAGGTTCCTCAGGCTCATGAAGTCACCTCGGATGGGGGTTATCCTCAAGGATGCTCTCAGGGAGGGCCTCCCTACGATGCTAGCAGCACCACAAGTTTCCCATATTGACACCTCTGGCCGTGCCATCTGTATCGCCACGGACATGAGAAGGACAGCCTGGCTCCAGGCAACGAAATTCAACCTGGATGTCCAGGAATGCATATTGGATCCATCGTTGGGGGGGGCTCTTCCACTCCACCACGGATGAAGAGCTGGACAAGAAGAAAAACAGCTCACAAACGGACAAGTCTTTATCCATCTTGACAAAGACCATGCCGAAGTCGTACACCCAGTCACAGCAGCGCTCCGACAGGGGGGCGTACGTATGGAGGGTTCAGCGGCTTCCGGGAACGGAGATGCAGGCAGTCGGACCACTTGCCGCCTCAGAACCGGCACAAGCAACGAAAAGGGGTGGTGGGGAATAAGGGCTTTTTCCAGTCCCCCTCCTCTGCGACAGCCTCCAAGGGAAAGCAGGCATGACACGCCCCTTCAGGTCCATGTGTCTCCAGTGGGGGGGGGGCAGGCTTGCTCTCATTCACATTTCTGGCGCCAGAATTTCACGGACCCCTGGATCCTTTCTGTAGTATGCACAGGGTACAGCCTACCCATCCCAGCCTCACCTCCCCCTTCCCCCTCCACTCCCTCAGGTTGAGACAGCAATTCTTCTGGCGGAAATTCGGTCGCTCGTAGAGACCCAGGCAGTGGAGGAAGTTGCAGCCTCCCAGCAAGGCTTGGGCTTTTACTCCAAGATTTTCGCCATTCAGAAGAAGAACCCGGCAGGCCCGAGAGTTGTGCTGGACATTTCCACCCTCAGCCTCTCCTTACCCCTATAAAAATTCAAGGTGGTTATGCCAGCTTTTATAGCGGAGACATTGTGCAAGGGGGACTGGATGTGCTCCCTGGATCTGAAGGATGCGTACCTACACGTCACGATTTGGCACCCCCATCGTTCTTTCTTACGGTTCAGGGTCATGGGCTACCATTTTCAATACAAGGCCCTTCCTTTTGGCCTCCACTCGGCCCCCAGGGTCTTTACCAGGCTAATGAATAAGGTAGCTGCCATCCTAAGAGCGCAGGGCCTCCACATCTACCCATACCTCGGTGACTGGCTTGTCAGGGCTACATTCCGGAAGCGGTTTTGTTAACCAGACTTCCTATGCGCTTATGAACACACTGCACGATCTGGGCTTCTCGCTCAATCTGAAGAAGTCGCAGCTGCAGCCCACGCAGACTGACATTCTTGGGCCTCATCTGGGACACATGCTCCGAGAAGCTATTTCCTTCAGAGGACAACATCTCGGCCATAAAGAGGGCCACTTCCTCAGCAGAGAGGTGACCTTGACATGGTGGTACCAGCATTTCCTGTGCCTCTTGGCGGCGGTCCTATTAGCCATTCCACACACGAGATTGAAGATGAGAATTCAGATGCACTTCACAGCCTCATGGAACGAGGAGCGGTGCTCCCAATCCAAGATGATTAACGTTCCTCCTACTCTCCACCCGTACCTAACATGGTGGTCCAGGGACTGCAACCTACGGACGGGCAACCCCTTTCGGCCGCCATCCCCGCAGGCCATCATCACCACAGACTCAACGCTCGAGGTCTGGGGAGCCACCCTGGACGATCTCTCGGTCCACGGCACCTGGACTCGACAGGAGCAGGAATATCACATCAATTGTTTAGAGCTGAACGCCATCTGGCTAGCGCTCAGAGCATTCCTACCACTTCTGAGGGGCAAGGTTGTCCTCATCCAGACAGACAACTCGACCAGCATGTATACGTCAACAAGCAGGGAGGTACCATATCCCCTCCTCTGTGCAGACTGGCAATCAGCATGTGGGAGTAGGCCATGGAAAACATCTACCTCATGGCAGTCCACCCCCCAGGAGAAGCCAACCTGGAGGCGGACAGGCTCAGCGGGGGCAGCTAAACAACCTTGTCATTCAGGAGATCTTCAACAGGTGTGGTCATCCCCACGTGGATTGCTTGGCCATCTGGCACAACAAAAATTGCCCTCAGTTCGCCTCCTGGCAGGGACAGGGCCCCGGCTCCCTGGGCGACGCATTTTGGCTTGAGTGGAATGGCATGAAGGCTCACGCCTTCCCACCCAGTCCACTGATTCAGTGATTTGCAAGATCAAGGAGTCTCGCCAACTCAACATCGTTCTAATAGCTCCATGGTGGCTGGCCAGGCCATGGTTTTCAGAGTTGCTCAGCCTCTCGGATGTGCCTCCGATTCACCTCCCGACGGGCTCGGCACATCTTCTGGCGCAACAGGGGCAGGGTCATCCACCCCGCCCCACAGAAACTAGTCCTCAGAGCGTGGTATCTGAGCAGGTAACGCTGCGGCAACTCAGCCTCTCGCAGGCTAATCTGGAAATCATACATGGCGCAAGGAACAAGGCTACCAGGGCCCAAAGTAAATGGACCAGATTCTGCCACTGTGCAGACTCCAGAGAAATTGACCCCCTGGCATGTTCTTTGGACGACGTGCTCTCCTCCTTGGCGCACCTTGCCCACTCTAGTGTGCGACACCTGCCATACATACCTCGCATCCATAGGGGCTTACAGGAACTAGGAGGAGGAGATCTTCTCCTCCAATCCTATCAAACATTTGACGGGGCTCGCAAGGCTCTACCCGCCCGTCAAGTGGCTGCACCCGTGTGGGACCTCAACAGTCTTGGGCGCTCTGGCGCACAAACAGTTTGAGCCAATGACGTCCACGGACATCAGGCGGGTCACTATCAAGATGGCCTTGCTAGTTGGCCTCACCGCGGCTCGTAGAGTGGGCGAAATACAGGCGCTGGTCGCCTCTGATCCATATACTACCTTTCACAAGGACAAAGTAGTCCTGCGGACACACCCAGCATTTCTGCCCAAGGTGCCGTCTGCTTTCCACTTGAACAAGGAAATGGTCCTTCCTATGTTCTTTCCCGATCCCAAGGACGAAGCACAGAGTGTGCTGCACTGCCTGGATGTCAGGCATACCCTGAAATTGTACTTGGACAGGAACAAGGGCTTCCGCAAATCAGATGCCCTGTTTGTCACTTTTGGAGGGTCAAGACCAGGCTATAAGGCCTCCAAGGCCTCCATATCTCGCTGCATGGTCTCAGCCATCAAGGAAGCGTACGAGGGCCTACACAAGCCGCTTCTGGCCAACATGCACACCCACGCAGTCAGGGCCAATGCAACGGCCATAGCATTCTAGCGCCATGTCTCTTGGGAAGTCATAAGCAGGGCGGCCACTTGGGCCACTCCCTTGGTTTTCTGCAAGCATTACTGTTTGGATGCCGGCTCTAGATCTGATGCGGCTTTCGGACAGGCGGTTCTCAGGAACCTATTTGCTTAAGAAGGGTCTCCTCTCCACCCTGGGGCTACATTCAGTTGTAATCGCCCATGCAGTATGGAGGAAAGGGGACGGGACGTAAGAGTAATTCTAAGCTACTCACTGAAGTGACTAACGTATGCTTAATCCCCTTTCCTCCATACGTCCCACCAACCTACCAGCCCTAATACTGGTGTCATTCGGCAATGTTAAATCAGTTGTCGACACGTCACTGGGGACTGAGGTGTGGTGCCGGAGGGCAGAGTCAGGGCAGCACATGCTCCCTGGGCTGCACCCGTGCATGCCTCTAAATTTAAAGGGGAAGGTTTTTTCTGATGAAAAAGGTTCCGTATCCCATCCCTTGGAAGGGACGCCCATGCAGTATGGAGGAAAGGGTACTAAGGCCTTAAGAGTACGTTAGTCACTACGATGAGTAACGTATTTCTCTTTGCACTTAAGAGCCACTCGCTTTCTGCACGTGAGTTAACTGCAATTCCTCCTTCCCCCGTGGCACTTCTCCCCTTCCTTCTTCCCCGCACTTGCATGATCTGAATGACACACGCCCTAGTAAGATCGTTTTGTCCTCTGTTTGTTTACCCCTCGTAGTGTTGTCCCTAGAAACACTTGTGTACAGGCACGTTATAAATGCCACATCACATCATCTACTTGGACCTGCTCTGTCTTGTCTGACTCCATCCACCCGGCTACCTCCACTTCTCGACCTTCTCGCCAGAGGAGATGGAACAATACTGCACCATGATCCAGTGTCATTGAGCCTCACGGCCTGGCACCTGCAGCCGTAGAGTATGGACTTTACGCTCTCCACTGGAATGCAAGAAGATTCGGGCCAAGGCCAGGGCGTCTTCTACAGTTTCCTGCTACAGTCACAAGTGAAAGTGCTTCAGTGTGGTGTGGGATCCAGAAGAATACACTTATGCGTATCACAGCTCTGCAGCTCCTTCCGTACCTGGTTTCACTGGCCAAGGCTGGGCTAGCCCACGCCTCCAACGTGCACCTTTCTTCTCCACTCTTTTTGACTGCTTACTCCCTTTCCCCTTATTTTCTTCTATGCACTTACTGTCATAATTGTCCCTTGACCTAGTATGATAGCAACCTCGTCTGTCTCTTCCCCCTCTCCCAGCACTATCTGAAATTTCGTCAGGCCTAGTACGATAGTGGCTTGTTTTGTTCCTCACCTCCCTTTCTGCACTGCTCACTCACCTTTTGTTTTTCTCCGGCTCTACCAGAAATGTCGTTGGGCCTAGTACAGTAGTTGCCTGTCTGTTTCCATTTCCTTATCACGCTCCACCCCTCCCTTCCTTATCTATGTCTTAGCTCTTGGACTATCTGAACTGTCGTCAGGCCGAGTACGATAGTTCATTTCACTTTCTTAATGTTCATGGCCTGTAAGAATGTTATTGTATATTCCCTTGTTCCCTCCCTTGCCTTTAAGCGCTTTGAAACAAGTTGTGTATAGGCGCTATATAAATAAACTATCACATCACCTGGCTTTCTTTTCCAGGTACACTCGGACACTGGGCAAGCCATTCCGGTGGTCGCACAGGCTTGCCAAGTAGTTAAAGGGCCTGTGCAAGACCTTTCAACCAGTGAAGGCTCATGCCCCGGCATAGGAGCTCAACGTGGTGCTGACTAATCCGATGGGGCCGCCTTTCGAACCTTTGCATCTGGCCCATCTGAAGTTCCTATCATGGAAGACTGCTTTCCTAGTGGCCATCACCTCGGCCAGGTGGGTCGGGGAGATTCGGGCACCCTCCTGCAAGCAACCATATGTCTCTTCATGCTACGAGGGTGGTGCTACTGACCCACCCCACGTTTATGCCGAAGGTTCCTTCTGAATTCCATCTCAACAAGCCTTTGGTTCTACCAGTTTTTCCAAATCCTTCAACGCCCGCTTAGAGGGCATTGCATTCACTGGATGTTGCTCATGGCATGAGGTTTTGTGGCACGAACAAGGGATTTTCGAAGACATCTCCTCTTTTTGAATTTGGACCTGTGAATCACAGGAAGGCCCAGTCAATGGCTTGCATATCCAGGTGGCTCTCCGACTGCATCATCATGCACTGTCATCGTCTGTCTAACCGATTTCTACCAGGCCGGTTGAGAGCTCATTCCACCAGAGCCATCGCAGCGACCACAGCGTTTCTCTGGTCTGCCACTACATGCCATTTGCAGGGCTGCTACGTGCATGTCTATGCACACCTTCACGAGATTCTACTGCATCGACTGGGGTTCCAGGGAGGAGTCCCGGGTCGGCCAAGCGGTGCTAGGCCACCTGTTTGCTCGAGGTTAGTCCGTTCGGTGGCTAAGTGTATTGCTTCTGTTGAGCCCTGCCACCTCCCATTGTTGTCTGTATGTACTGCTGTTTAATCTTATTCATGAGCATGTGAATCCATGCCAGACCCCAAGCTGGAGTAGGAACAAGCTACTTACCTGTAACCCCTCTGCTCCAGCATGGTTCTGGCATGGATTCACATGCGAACCCTCCCTCCTTCCCCGGTCTCTTCTTGGTTCATACTGCCACTTTACATACTCTACCAAATCTGAAGATGGCTACCAGGGCTGGAGTATAGGGAGACAGTCATTGGATGGGGGCAGTATTACCCACAGGAGAGTGATTGGTTATAGAGTAAAATGCAGTTTGCAGGCTAAAGCAAAATTGTTTTTTGTTTTACTGAGGATTCCCAACCTGACGGGGAATATTCATGAGCATTCAAATTCATGCTGGAGAATAACAAAGTTACTCACCGTAGTGACTACCTTACTCCTAGTCCATAGTCCCCTTTCCTCCATACTTGTGGGACATTCTGTCCTTTGGGACTGGACCAGAGCACTTTTTTCTAAAAAGCATCAAAAACTGAAGTTTTTTTTGCCATTCTCTTTTTACGCAGGGTATCGCATGCAGACGTTACCCCGCCCTCCTGAACTCTGCCCTGCGCATCACCCTTCAGTCCTTTTCTTTCGCCAGTTCTGTGACCATTTAAGCAATAATAGAGGATACTTATTAGAGGGGACGGCTGATGGGCGTGCGTATGTAGTAAAGGGGACTATGGACTAGGAATAAGGTAGTCACTATGGTGAGTAACTTTGTTATACTCCTACGTCCCGTCCCCTTTCCTCCATACTTGTTGGTGATTCCAAAGCACTCCTCACAGGAATATGGGTGAATGGAAACTCATTACTGAAACAGGTTTTTAAGGACAGCCTGACCAAATTGGGCATCTGCCCTGGAGCTCAGGTCCAAGCAGTAATGCTTACAAAAAACTGATGGGGAGGCCAACGTACCTGCCTTGGCAATGGTCTCCCAGGGAACATACTTTTGGAAGGCAACAGCAGCTGCTTTGCCACGTACAAGATGGGCATGAACGCCCTTCGGAGGTTGAAGCCCCTGAATGGTATAGGCCTCTGAGATACAGGAGGCAATCCATCGGGAGATAGTAGCTTTTGATGTGGGTTTCCCTTTTGGGTCTCCGAATGTAACAAAGTTGGGAGGAGCCTCTGAGTTCAGTTGTTCTGTCCAGATAGAACCTCAGAGCTCGTCTGACGTCTAGATTTTGTAATACTCTCTCGGCATCTAAGGCTGGGTTCGGGAAGAAAACGGGCAATGACATAGACTGATTCAAATGAAAATCTGTCACCAATTTAGGAAGTAAAGAAGGATGAGTGTGGGGCACAACCTTACCCTTATGAAAGGTAAGGAACGGATGTTCCACGGACAAGGCTTGAATCTTGATTACACTCCTTGCCGAAGTCACTGTAATCAAAAAGGCATCCTTCCAAGAAAGGTACTTGAGATCTGTTGTGGCCAAAGGCTGAAATGGCTTATGACATAAGGCAGTCAAAACCTCATTGAAATCCCACTTTGGGTGAGGATTGCAAACCGGTGGAAAGAGATGTAATAGACCTGCGAAATGCCTTTTTAATGACTGGATTTGTCAAAGAAAAGGAACAGGCATCAGTGGATAGGTAGGCAGCAATAGCCAACAGGTAAGTCCTACAGGATTGGACATGGATGTCTGAAGCAGCCAGATGAGAAATGAACGAAAGGACAGTGTCAATCGTAGCATGTCTGTGGTCTAATCTTTTTGCTAGACACCAGTGACAAAACCGGAGTCACTTGCTCCTATACTGAGACCTCGTAGAAGGCTTCCTGGCCGCTTGGATAATGCACATATTATCTTCAGACAGATTAAATTGCGTTAAAGATTTGAACTCTGGCAGCATGCCGCCAAGCTGAATGATTGTGGGGAGGAGTGCCACATCTGCTGATCGCACTGGTGAAGCAGGTTGGGAATCAGTGGCAGTCTGATCGGAGGACAAATCGGCATATGCTGAAGTTCCGAAAACCAGAATCTGGCTGGCCACATAGGAGCTATGAACAGGAGAGTGCAATTCGGAGCATTCCTAAGCTTGAAGAGTTACCAGTGAATCGGAGGAAGAGGCGGGAAGGCATATGCCTTAATGTTGTGCCATGTAATCTCAAGAGCATCCCCTAAAGAAGAGGCCGGGAGACCGTTCCTGGATGCATAAAGAGGAAGTTTCCTGTTTGTGACAGTTGCAAAAAGGTCCACTTCTGGAGTGCCCCACATTGGCGAAAGATGTTGGAAAGGACTTCATGTTCAGTTCCCACTCGTAGCTGGCCGCTGTCTGCCGGCTGAGTGAATCTGCCGTTACATTGAGTTGCCCCGGTATGTGCACCGCCAGCAACCAAATGCCGTCTTGGATGGCCCATTCCCACATCTGAATGGCCAGGTCCACAAGGGGTGGTGACTTGGTACCACCCTCTTTGTTGATGTAAAACATGGATACCGAGTTGTCCATGCGGACCACCTGGTTCGTGATGGATGGTTGGAACGCTTTCAGCGCCAGAAAAACATCCAGGAGTTGCAAATAATTAATGAAACTACCTGTCCTGTGGTGTCCATAGATCGAAAACTTGGAGATGATCCAGAGTTGCTCCTGACCCTAGGATGGATGAGTCTGGTAATCACTTGTGGGGAGGGCTCCTGAAAAGAGGCCCCCACCGTGAGATTGCTGGTCGAGGACCACCATAGAAGGTCCGCTATCATGCAGGAACGAACTGGGATCATCTTGGAATCGGAGTCCGAAACCTGAGGCCAAGAGCTCCAAAGAGCCAGCTGAGTACGCCTCATTTTGAGACGCGCAAGAGGAAGAGCAAGTACGTACAAAGCCATGAGGCCCAGAAGTCTCTGCAACCACCAAGCTGTCACGTACTGATGATGAAGAGCTGACACGTGGCGAATAGATCCACAATCCTGTCCGCCGTCAAATACACCCTGGAGTCGATCGTATTCCAACGAAAACCCAGGAAGATTTGGTCTTGGGAGACCATCATGGAAGAGTTCCGCCAGTTCACTGAAAGCCTGAGGTGGAACAAGAGCCGATGGAGAGTAGGTGATTGCTCAATGCCGTCAGTGGACAAGGGCTGCGTAGGAGCCAATCGTCCACATACGGATATACATGGACACCCTGTGGCCGAAGGTAAACTGCAATGACTGACATCTTTGTAAAGTCGCGCGGTGCCGAGCTGAGACCAAAAGGAAGCACCCGCAACTGGAAATGCTCCCCTCCCACGGAGAACTGCAGGTACTTTCGATGCGGCCCCCATAGAAGGATGGGCATGTACGCACACTGAAGGTCCACAACAATGAGCCAGTCGCCCTTCCGAAGAGAGGACTTTATTTGGCAGGGTGTGATCATCTTGAATTTCTCTTGGGGGAGAGAAAGATTGAACTGGGAAAGGTTGAGGATGGTGTGCAGGCCAGCCTGGTTGGGTTTGGGCACCGTGAACATTCAAGAGTAGAAGCACTCCCCTTGCTCCCCGAGGGCAACAGGTTCCACCGCCCTGAGGTCTAGAAGCTTCTGAACCACTGTATCGAAAGGTGATGGCCATGCCCTGGCCACCTGAGAGATTGATCCCCGGAACGAACAGGTGAGACACCCTTGCTTTCTCACAAAGCCCAGAGGATAGGTTTTGTGAAGTGTTCAATTGACGTCCTTGGGTGTTTGAAGAAGTTTTGTCACTGTGTACGCCTGAAGAAAGGAACAGTAACAGTGATAGCCATGGCTACGGATGTCCCTGTAGCTCCGACGGAGGATGTTTCTGCCGAAATCAAGAAAGTGGAAAAGAATGGCGTAATGGAACCAGTTGACGCATCAGAGGAGGTGTCGCCTGTGGTTGGTTCTTAGAAGGCTGCCCAGGTGCGTGGTTGTGGACAAGTTTCTGTTCCGATCATAGAGGAGTTAGCATGATGTTGCTGGCGCAACATTACCATGTACTTTAGATTTAGCTTCTGCCTACCCCCAGGTGAGCCTACACTTTGATTCGAGGGATTACACCACCTTGGTTACATATGAGGTTACATAGAGGTTTATGAAGATGCCACTTGGGCTGGATTTTGCAGCTTCCTTCTTTCAGAGGGCAATCTGCAATGTTTTAGGGAACATCAAAGGAGTTGTGTACTTCCAGGATGATATTTTAATCAGGGGAATGGACATGGAGGAAGATGATCGTAGACTTACCATAGTTCTACAGGCTCTATCCGGGGTTGGCATCCTCAGGAAGGAAGTGTCATTTTCTTAGAGTCAATAGATTATTTAGGACCTGAGCTGCTCAGTGCAAGTGGATTTGAGCCAAAGAGGTGTCTGCCATCTTGGATGTGGAGCCACTCTCGCATAGGCAGATTTGGCCATGTTGTTTCTAAGGATGGTGGCGTATTACTCGGTTTGTCAATCCCTTTGCTGTCAAGTGCATCAGGGAATTGTGCAAGAGAGGGGTTACCTTTGTGTGGAATGAGGCTTGCCAAAAGGAATTTGATATTACACTGGCTATTATGACTGCACCGGCTTTGGGGAATTTCGACAGTGTGAAACCTATGTTATGACTGATACCAACAATCCGGTTTGGGTGCTGTCTTGGTGCAGAGGTAGAGTGGGTGTGAAAGGGTGATTTCTTTTGCATCCAGAGTTTTGGGGTCCACTGAAGTGTGTTACTCAGTGATTGAAAAGGAGGCTCTAAGTGTAGTGTGGGCGGCCAAAACGTTTAAAGCCTTTCTGTGGTGAAGGGCATTCAAGATCTATACCGATCATAAAACCTTGGTAAGTGTCTTAATGAGTAAAGGTCTTGATGAGTTCCATGTGATTTTATCGTATAAGAAAACCTAATTCTATTTGAAGAAACAAAAAAAATCAAAATTATTTTTGGGGAGGAGACCTCAGCCCCCCTTTAAAAAAAACTTTCCGCCACCCCTTAAACCACTTTTCCCATTCCTAACCACATTTCATTTGTTTTCTATAATTCGTTATTTATTTTTTTCTTGATGATGTGGGTTTGTCTAAAATTGAATATTCGATAACATCACTGCATACCATCTTGATGGCGTTTCTAGGAGGATTGTCAGGTGGGTGACGTCTATGTAGGGGCATGAACATAGCTTGGAGCATGTTCCATCCAAGGAACATTTGTTGCAGATTGGTCCAGGTCTGGACACACGGGTCACAATGGTGAAGGGGCGAGTGAAGATTTAGGGGCGGAGTAAGTGTTTCTGGTGTGTGAGGGTGCAGGAGTAGAGAAGCTACCAGTGAGGATGTGGAACTTGGCTGGGTAAAGGCTTGCGTCTGTGAGAATTGGAGGGGGTGTATGAGCAATGATGGGCTTGTTCCATAAGGTTAGGGAAGAACTTAGTCTGGAGGGGGAGTTTTTTTGCAAAGAGGGCTGTATGGTGCTACCAGTTGGTGTCAGATCGATATTGTTGCACGTGTGTCTTGAGGGACACCTAGGTATGACAAAACCCAAGGGGAGGCTCAGTAGTGATTACTGGTGGCTGGATCCAGAGTCAGAAGAGATAGTGAAAGGTTGTAGCGTAGGTGGAAAAGCTGGAGGGGCACTCAAACCATACTCGACGGCCTTGGCCACTTGAGTTACCTGTTATGCCATGGGGATGTCGCCCTAGACATTCTGGCGCCAGTGGTAGGAAAAGTTAATTATTGTTCACATGGATTTATATTCCAAATGGATGGAACTGGAGGTGGTTCTGGAGGCGGATTCAAGGGCAGTGTTTAAGTTTCTTGATGGGGTATTCCAGTGGGGGGGTTCACCCACAAGAAAATTCTCATGGACAGCAGTGTTCAGTTGACATCTAGGATTATGGAAGTATTTGTGCAGGGGATTGGTGTTTTCCATCACACGACTGCTTTGTCACCCAAGACAAATGGGGCAGTTCAACATTTCAACCGCACTCTCATGGAGGGCATTCGAATGCCTTGGGAGGCAGGGATCTGCTGGTAGGGATACCCTTGAGAAGAGTGTGTGCGTACAAGTTAGCACTGCATGCAACCAATGGTATGGTAACGTTTGAGGTGTTGAGGAGTAAACCTCACAACGTTCTGTGTCCACCTTGTCTGAGTAGGGTGCAGGTTGTAGAGTGGGATTTAGATAGGCTGAGATCTGCAGTGGCAGAAAGAAGTGGAAGGTTTGATCGTCTTCACTGCGCCCATGGGGTAGATGTCGAGGAAGGTTATTATGTGCAAGTTAGAAGACCAAGCATACTGAAGGGTCAGGGCCTATTTCGCAGGCTGGACGTTTTTAGGAGGGTAATGGATGATGCAGTGCAATTTGGGAGATGGAAGGGTGTGAAATAAGGGCAGAGTAGCCTGGTGAAGTTCAGGGAGGCTGCCCACCCAGTGTGCTGCTGTGTGTATATGTATTAGAGAAGGTGTTGTAATGTATTTCCACCATGCTGTACATCATTGTAAATAGTTGTTCATTCCATTCTGGAACTAGACTGTGGCTCAGGAATGTTTGTGGATTGTAGGTTTAGGAAAGTGTCGGCTGAAGCAGGCGTTGGCAGGGTAGGATTGTCCCAGATGGTGGCCTCTCTACCCAGCCACTTAAGTTCTGTTAATAAAAGCTTTACCTCAACTTGTGTCCTTCTGCATAATACTAACTTTCACTTCCCGGCTGGTAGCCTGGTTATCCAGGTAGCAACAGCAGGCTCGAAGTCCAAAGCATTCCCATTGAAATAGGAAGTCAGAAAAACTGGATGCTTCCGTAAGGAAGGTTTTATTGTAGGTTTCCTAAACCTACGGTCTGTGAATGGCACCTCTACACTGATCATACACCTTCTTTGGGATATTGCTGAATCGGCTGTGTAACACCTTTCTCAAGAGATACAGGACGAATGCCAGAATTCCATCAGTTAGTGCTGAATAAGAAAGGAACTGCCAGGAATATCGTGTAAGTGGGATTATAGACTGTTGACTGCATTGGAAGATCGATGGCCACAACTGTTGCACGCAGACATTAGTGTATGCGGATAGCTAACTTTGCGCAAGATATAAGATCAGAATTTAGTCATGCCATTCGATGGTATGGGTCTATTTGGTACAAGACTGATGAAAGCCTGCAGAAATAGCCCCAGCAAACTAAGCAGGCAGCTTGTTCACTGGGGCTATCCCCATCAACCCCCAGAACTGCTTTTGGCAGGGAACATTTGGGCCATGTTTTGCATCACGAGTCAGAGAAACCGCATAGAGAAAGGCAAAGCCTTCACTCTTGGTCCCTTCAGGACCTCCAGATCTAAAACTATCTGGATACTGAGCGAGGCAAGGCCTTTTCACCACAAAAGAGTGAGTAGCATTCAGACCATAGTAGCACTCTTCCAACCAAAAGGACTCCCAGGAGGGATTCTAATGAGGATGCTAGGGCTCATGGCACTTGAATCTTCGTAGTCCGGTAAGCAAGACACTGGATGCAGACTCTACAGTGGTCCCTCAGAAGCCAATGGTACCAGTTCAACAGGGACATGAGAAACATTATTCAGGTGCTCCCACAGGTATCCCAAGACCTTCTTTGGTGGGCATCCGTAAGAGCCTCTTTCAGGGAAGCCCTATTCCATCAACCAAGGCCATCTTACTCGATTGTCATGGATGCATCCTTGAAGCCGTGGGGAGCTCATCTCCAGGTTATTTCAGTGAAGTGTCTGTGGGAAGGACCAAAGAAGTCCTTCCACATCAACTTGATGGAACTCAGGGCAGCGTGTCTGGTATTTTGATAATTTCCCTCCAAGTGTTTGGCTGTCCAAGTCCTCCAGAACAACACTGCCATGCCCTAAATCAACAAGTAGATGACTGGCGTGTGGTCGCTCGAGCTGTGCAGTGAGGTCATGCTCCTGTATTTTTGGGTGATTCAGAGCGAGTCGTCAGTGAGTGCATACCACCTTGCTGACAGTCTGAACAATCACACCAACAGGTTTTCTGCTATATTGATTAGGAGCCAAACGGGGAGACTGGAGATCTTCCAAGTGGGGATCCCTCAAATTCACCTGTTTGGTCCAATCTTGAACATTGGGTGCGCGTTTACCTGTGCCAAAAAAGTTCCTGGTACACTGCGGATACCCTGGGAGTTAGACCTGGTGCGCGTATCCCGTTGTCCTCACCCCCGTAACGCCTCCGTTTTTGTTTCAACTGATTCCTTTAGTGAGACAACCATGATCTTGATCAGAGGACCTGGTATTTATTTACATATCATTTATATCGCTTTTATCCAAAGCGCTTTACATGATTAAAGAACATGGTACAATTTTTAGGGAAAATCAGGAGCATGGACACAAACCAATGCAAAAGTAGTGGAACCTGGAGAAGTTAGTTTCAGATATTTGTTTATACTGTGAAAGATTACAGGAAGCACTGATTTGAAAAGGAAGTGAGTTCCAGAGAAGAGGAGCTAAAGGTTGGAACAATCAGTTCTCCAGCATTGGATCTTTCATGGATTCACATACTCTTGAATCTTCCCCGTCAGCCTGGGAACATTGAAGCAGCTTACCTTTACATTTTTAAACTGCGTGTCACTTTGGTGCTGTATTAGTCATTTTGGGTCATACTGCCCACAGCCAATTAGACTGGTCGCCTTAGCTCCTCCCCCCCCTGAAGCACTCCATTGTGCACCCACCCTTCCCAAAAGAAGCCCTCTGCCGATCCTTCCTCTATGGCTAACTATTGCCCAATCTTCACTCCTTTCCTGGGCAAACTCTTGGAAAAGCTGGCCATCTCCCAGCTTAACCTTCACATGGAATCTGTTTGTCGTCTCCATGACCATCAGTCTGGCTTCAAAGCGGCCAAAAGTACCGAAACTGCTCTCCTGAACATCCATGAAGACCTGCTCTCTAACCTTGATTCTAACCTGCCTTCTGTCCTTTCTCCTGGATATTTCTTCTGATTTTGACAAGGTCAACCATGCCGTCCTGCTCAATTGCCTCCATGATAACCTGGGTCACTGATCAGTCCCTGGCCTGGCCGACCCACTTTCTCACTGATCGACCATCTCAAGTCCAACTGGGGTCCTTCCTATCTTCTATCTCTCTCTACTTGTGGTGTTCCCCAGGGGTCTAAGCTTTCTCCCTGGTTGTTCAACCAATACCTGGGTCGTCTTGCCTACTGCATCGCTGCTCTCTGCTCCAACTTTGACAGCCAACTCTCTTTCAGGCTCTTCTCTGCCCCCTCTACTCCTGCTCTCATTCTAGACTGCCCGCAATTCAGGAGTGGTGTGCCGCCAAAGATCTGCCTTAATGCCAGTAAGATGGAGATCCTCCTTATTAGAACACCAGCTCCTGCCTTTCCTCTCTCTCTGGCTGCCCACTCTGGGCCCTCTTCATGTTTCTACCTGTGAGGCTAAGAACATTGGGGTCATCTTCGACTCCACCCTCTCCTCACATCTCCGATGTCTCTAAGAAGTCACACTATCAGTTGCACCTCCTCAGAGGTATTCTTTTTCTTCACTTTTCCCCAGAAGCTCACTGTCTCCAGAGTTCTGGTCCTCTTTAGGCTGGACTACTGCATCAGCCTCTTTCTAAATCTTCCTGCCTCTACTATCCGTCCTGTACAACTTACCCAGAACAGGACTGCAAGACCTTTCCTTGGCCTCAAGCCCAAGGATTGTATCTCTCCAGCTCTGAAATCTCTTAATTGGCTCCCAGTGGCGGCAAGGATCAAGTTCAATACCCTCTGCATTGTCCACAAGGCTTCCTTGGGCCTGGGACCACACTACGTCCAATTCTCTTCCTAAACATCTCCCTTCTTGAGCTCTCTGCTCATCCACCTCCAACTCTGAGGGTCAGTCGCTTTTCAAAGCAGAAATTTGGGGGGCAGATCTTTCTTTGGCTAGGGCCTCCCTCTGGAACAGCCTTCCTGCCTCAAACTTGAGCAGAACCACACCTGGTTCTGGAAACACTCATCCAAGAAACGCCACCAGAGGTTAGTGGCTTTGTTGGATGAAGATGCCGGGGCCTCTGTCGTAGTTATGTCTCTGCCAGACACAGGAAACTCTTAAGAGTGCACTTCTTAATCCAAGAGATCGAGTTCCCACGAAGAATCTTCCTGTGGGAAGAAGGCAAAAATTGTCATGGATCACATGCTTGGGCTGCCCCTTTGACTATTTTGACATCTCCATCTATGCCTCCGGTCACCTTGTTGACCACTTTTGCGCCAAGAACGCCTTTCTTGGCAGCTTTGTCGGCGAAGGACTCTTCAGTCCATGGCTATAGTTCCTTCGTCTACGCCATCGTCTTTGTCCACCCACAGTCGTACTAAATCCTCGTCGCCGACAAAGTCCTCTTCGACCATATTCCTGTCAATGACTCGGTCCAAGACCACAGTGTCAGTGATCAAACTAGTTTCAGTTCCATCAACCACTAAATCAATGGCCAAATCATTGTCCTAGTCTACTGCTCCAACTGCTTTGTTGCCAACTATGTCTACGCCGTCGTCCTGTACGCCTGCATCGTCAATGCATGTCCAACGGCCCTTGTGCTCCATCTTTCCAAGGGTCGTTGCTGTGAACATAGATGTCCAGTCTACATGGTCTTAACTTCCCAGGCCAACTCGTGCTCGGCCACTGTTTTCACTGGTTTGCTATGCACCGTCTGCAGTTCCCTGTCCATCCACGGCCCCTACTGCACAACTACTACAGATGGGTGCCGATTCTGACAGATGGGCCAGAGGGTGTGTCCACCAAAGCAAAGCCTTCCTCTACCTAAAGGCGCTACTGAACCTCCTCCAGTGGCACCTGTACCAATGGGCATGACCCCAAGGTCTCTGCAAGCTCCTGTGCCTTCCGGCTCATGTTCCGGAGCTACACCAAGGGCTTCCTACTCCACTGGTGCCTTCTCTAGCACAAACCCCTGGTTTCCCTGCAAGGGAAGGCCTAATGCCTCTGCCACCCTGTGGACCTATTCCAGGGTCTCAACTTTTGCCATCAGTCACCCCCACAGATACGGACACAGATGCTGACTATCCAACTTATGGCTTTCCAGGCACGCACTCTACAAACTAGTTTGAAGATATAATGGTGATCGTGAGCCATCAGACCTACCACCAAGGGATTCGCCTCTGGATAAGATTGACTCCTATCGTGCCTTCATGTCACGAGCTTCAAAGCTCTTTCATCTTCTATGTGAGGAGTGGAAAAAGGAGGGATTACTGTATCGACGTCGGGAATCTTCAAGAAAATGAATGGTTGACATTCCAGTACTAGAGAATATTTAGGAAGACGGCTTCATGGTGATGAGGAATCCATTCTGAATGCCACCTAAAAGGGTTGCTTCGAGAAAAAACACAAGGTCCCAGGTTATGCGGGTCAAATGCCTGCATACACAACCTTGCCTGGGCTAGGTTGTTGCTAGAGCTGCCCGTGTGCATTCTGCCAATCCTTCCTCTCCTTGTATGGTACTCCCAGCGAGGAGGACAAACGACTAGACGATTTTGACAAGCAGTTAATCTCTACAGCCGCGATGACCCTCTAACTCGCTCGCAGTTCTGTCCCGCTACGACTGTGAACTCTGGTTCAAGCTAGGGCCAATACTAGATTTTCTCCCAAACTAGCAGGATGAGGCGCTACTTGAAGGGGAAGTGGCATTGGATCATGCCATCTCTATTGCTGTGGAGATTGTGGATACAGGATTCTGCCAGATGGGTAATGGGACAGTGTTATGTGGTCACGGTTGATTGAAGTCCACGAATTTCCGTCCAGAGGTCCAGTCAAAGGTAATTGATAAGCCTTTTGACGACATTGACCTCGTTGGGTGATAAGTTAATGAGACCCTGACATCCATCAAAGCGGACACTGTAACAGCTCATTCGCTCAGCACTCTACCTCATCGCTGCCAGACCTTTCAGGTAAAGCAAGGTTTTCATGGATTTACAGGGACTACAGATCCTCCTACCATCCACAAACATCCTGCACCGGCACCACCCAAGAGGTTTATAAGGGAAAGCCTCAATTTTATCAAGGAAAGCAGCGACAATGCAGCGTTTCAAGGGCCAAAGCAGGCCAGGCCACAGCCCTTGACACCCCCCCCCCCCTAAAACTCCCCTTCGACACCCCAGTATGGGGTGGCTTACCAACTTTGTTGTACAGTGGAAAAACATCACCACTGACAAATGTGTGCTGTCCTTACCTCAACCGGGTCAGACCCTGGAATTCATGGCAAAATCCCCCCCTACCCCTGTTCCAAAATGGGAAAACACTAATCCCTGCAGCTACAGGACGTACGGATCTTCTTAAAGAAAGGTGTGATCAAACCTTTACCACCGCACCTCCGGGCCACAGAAGTATGTTCCAGATGGTTTCTGTAAGGATAAAGTCAGGAAGATGGAGACTCATATTAGACCTCAGTAGACTAAACCCATTCCTTAACGTCTGATATGTTTAGCATGTTGACATTACAACACATCCTTAACCAGCTCAAAGGGTATTTCCTCTCCTCTCTAGACCTTGAGGATGCATACGTTCACATCCCCATTAATTGGCAGCACAGGTGTTTCCTCCGATTTCAGGGCCAAGGAAAACACTACCAATTCAAGGCCCTGACCTTCGGGTTGAAGTCTGCACCAAGAGTGTTCACAAAATGCCTAGCTCTAGTGGCGCCCCACCTCCGTCATTCAGGTGTTCGTTTGCCCGTATCAGGATCGCTGGTTGGTGCGCGACCCATCGTTACCGCTGGCAAGGCAGCATACAAAGAATACCATTCAATGTCTTGCATCGCTGGGGTTCTCAGTGAACTTTGCAAAGTCATGCTTGCAGCCGGCTCAAACTCTGCTATTCTTGTGCTCACCTCTCAACACCATTGCGTGTCACTGTACCTTCAGAGGAGAGGGCCAGTACAATACTGAACAAGGTCGAGCAGCTGTCAAGATTGTTGATAGTCAGTCTGCTCCCTCAAGTCCCTCCTGGGAATTCAAGTCCTCGTGCATCCCACTGATCCCACACTGCAGGCTCCAAATTAGACGACTGCAAGAGATCCTTGATGCCCGTTGGCAGCAAATATCAGGCTCCTGGCAGGACACTCCTCACCTCACTCACTTTATCCGCCAAGCTCTTCAATGGTGGAGTCGCTTTCTCAACCTCACGTAGGGTTCCCCATTTTGCCTTCTGCTGCTTCAAGTTACAGTGAGAACGGGTGGCTACCTGGAAGGGGTGGGGAGCCCAAACACAGGAGAATTCAACGCCAGAGGCCTGTAGTTGCATGGAGAAATGGTCCTGCACATCAATGTTCTGGAGTTAAGGGCAGTGTTCGGTGCGTTTGCAGAATAGGGTAGTTTGTATCTTCAAAGACAACATCACCACAGTGTTCTATATCAGCAAGCAGGGTGGGACCTGCTCTCTGATTTTATCTGCAGAGGTGTAGTCGCTGTGGACATGGCGGCTGGCACACATGTTCCTAATTCCCCTCCATCTGCCAGGGATCCACAATACCATAGCGGATTTACTCAGCAGGAAGCTCTGATCCCGCCACGAATAAGAACTTCACCAAAGCCGAATTCTCCATCTCTTGTTCAAGTGGGTGACATCCAGAGAGCGATCTGTTCGCAACAACGTCCAACAGAAAATTCACCAAGTTTGTGAGCCGGTTTTCCCAAGAGGGAAGTCTGAGGGACATGTTCTCATTCCCATGGGAAGGACTGTTACTTTACACTTTCCTCATGATCATTCTACTACCCTGAGTGCAGTACACTCGGACAGAACAGCTGCGCAATGACTCTGGTGGTCCCTCAACTTGGCCGCCTGGCTCATGAAGCTCTAGAATTTCTGAAGTATTCTGCTACCTCCAGAATGCAGAAGGCTCTTGCCAGGGCAAGAGCACCATCGGCAGTGGAAATGCATGAGGTATGCAACTCTGGATACGTTGCATGTTCTTCTTGCCAAACCTCCTCTTTCACAAACTCTGGGTTAGCACACTAGTCTATCAAAGTGCATTTAGCAGCCATGTCATGCTACATGCACCCCTTACATCTGTCTTCCCTTTGGTCACACAGATTGGTGAAGGAATTTCTCAAGGGGCTTTTGCATGTTTCCCCCTGTTGGAGCCCCTGCTCCATCTTGGGAACTGATTGTGGGTCTCTAAAAGCTGATGGGGCCACTTTTTGAGCCTCTACAAAGAGCCTACCTTAAGTTCCTCTCATGGAAGACTGCGTTCCTAGTTGTGATTACGTCAGCCAGGCGAGTGGGTGAACTGCAGGCCCTCTCCTGCAAGCCTCCCGACTTGAATTCTCTCCAGTCAAAGATGGTTCTGCGTACAAATCCTTCCTTCATGCTGAAGGTCCCTTCTGATATTCTCCACCTACTTTCATGACGTTAGTGGGAAGTGTAGCCAAACGCGCCCAGCCATCACCTACGTCTTAACGTTAGTTGATGCAGAACCCGGAACATCACACACACCCTCTCACAGCAGTGTGTCCCAAATCGGAATAGAAAACACTATTTTTAAAGGAAACACCAATACTCTGCAATTTATAATGTGCTTTTATTTCACAATAAACACTCGGATCATCCGCCAATTTCCATATCAACCAAATTTTGTATTTTGTTTTCGAACATCAAATCTTTATCATGAGGCACATAGTGTTCCTTTTGGTAGATGACGTGCATTGGACGCACCTTAAATCGCAAGGCTTCGGCATCAGCTTCTTACTAGACCACCGTAAACGATGTCAGGTTGCTCCTTGTCGCTGGTGCCGCCAAAGAGCATAATGGTCCTGGGCGATCGTCCCACATCAGCATAATTGTAAACCAGCCATTAAGTGTATCTGCCTGTTGAAGCACCAGTCACTGGGTATCTGGAAACAATGACATTCGCAGAAAGGAAGGATGTAGCTGTGTAGAAAACATAACAGAAATAGATCTCAATAGCTGTTCTTTATTCAAATGTATCCATTCACCCTTTAATTCTGCAACAGGTGAAGCTTAATGAACACAATCCAGAAACAATGGAAACTGAGAAAACATTGTGGAAAGTGCGAGTCTACCATGTGCTTGTGGTTAGTGCTGTGCAGTATGGTTTGCTCGCGATGGGGATGCGGAATTTGACGGAAGAATTCGAACAACACATAGATGGCATTATAACGGAATATTAGCAACGAACTTGGCGTTGGTGGAACCTGGGGTAACCCAGACGTGTACTCCATGCATTTCGGTGCTGGACTGCCCATGTGCCCGGGACACATACAAAGACATACAGGTTATGTTTACGTGTCATCACAATATGCCCCAACCAACAACCTAATAAAATGTAAGCAAGAAAATACTGTTCAGAAAATGAAACCTTGACTCGTGCGTCTATAAACTAGTCTACAGTAAAACTTACATTATGTTTGGTATTTCCATTCTCTTGGCGTAATGCAGAGTGCCCGCTCAGATCAAGGGTTTTCATGAAATTAAATGTTCCTTTGTCCAGTTTTAAAATGGTGAACCTTATCATTTTTGCGGGTATTACACACCTCCTGTCCTTCATTCCATAGCGAATCCTCACTTTCTTCCTAGGACAAACAATTGAACCTTCTTAGAATCGCGTATGCTAAGTTTCCTTTTGGTGAAGGAAAGCCGCAAATCAAAAATATGCTGTGCAGGAAGCGTCAGTGTGAACTGCCCACAAGCAACATCGAACGCAGTGACCCGTCACTCCATGGAAGCGATTAGCCCGGCCGTACGACGTGGCATTCAAAATGTTTGAAAAATAAACTGATAGTTTGCTGGCATCCATGTATGTTGCGCTATCGTGAATATTTGTTTTACTCATCTATATTGATTTATTTATTTTAGGGCAACAGTTCCAGTTAGTCCTCTCCATTGTCACGTCTGCGTGCGCCCTGTTTGAGTGGAGGAATGTGCTCTGCGGATAACGTGAGACACTGACCAGTCATAAATCCAAGTGCCCTTCCATCGCCACTGATCTTTCCGTGCACTAACAAATGTTGGAGGCGAGGCGGTATAACCCGCTAAGGTGAGAGACATCTCCACCCCTCCAGTACCTATTTACATCACCCATGTTTCATATAAGTGTAACGCTGTGCTAATGTGTATACTTTTAACCCCATTTGTGTCCTTCCAAACGCCATCTTTTTCTAGGCCCTCAGGCCCTCTGGCGAAATGTTCACACTCCCTCTCTCAGCGCACAGCCAGTCACCACCACCCACCTCTGTCAGCTCAGCACGTCTCCTGTTCTCACAGAAATGCATCTATTCATTTTTGCAAGTAACGAGTATTGAGCCCTGACAAAATGTGCTCATCCAAGAATGTGAGACCAAGGTCTGCTCCAACCTTAGTGCCCCATCCATTTCTGCTGACCGACTCATGCCACCCCCCCCCCCCTCCCTGCCAAGCCGCGGTCCCCTGAACCCATGCCCCCTATTTCCTTTGAACGCACCTGGTCACCAGACCCTACCCCCGTACCACCTCCAATTCACCTGCCATATACCTAATCTAGAGTGGTCATATATTTTGGTAACACTAACACCTATCACCACTGTGTTTTAAATCGTAAGACTCCAATGGCCGCAAATCAATGATCTTCCCTTCTGATAAGGCACCCGAAAGGAACGACCCCTAACACATGCCCCCATAAAAATATAGGTCAGAATGCAGCTATTTCACACCAAAAGCCCCCTTTAATGCGTTGTTTTGCTTAGTCATTAGTGCTTGCATGCCAAGTTTATTTAGCTTGCGTTCATTCCCTAGTGGGACGCGTATTTATTCTGTCTATTTGGACATGTGCATGCTAAGGCAACTGCACACCCTGCATTTGCTTTCATACAGATATCCATCTGACCCTCCCGTGCCCTGATCAGTGAAGGAACCACAAGAACTTGCCGAAAGCGGGAAGGGAAAAAAGAGTTACACTGTATGGCATCCTCCAACAGGCACCGCATGCAAAAATAAAAATGGACTTGGGATACATTTGAAAAGACCATTTGGACGCATAATACTTCTTAATACTTTTAATAGCTTTGAAATTCAAGTTAAATAGATTCCCATTAGTCAAGTACAATGTACAAACATTGTGGAACATACACACCGCTGATCTTCATTTATACCAGGAAGAGAACTGTTCAACAAGGTCCGCTTTTGGTGGACAGGGCTGGTTTCGAATATTTTGTGCCATGTATGTGTCCTAGGAACAAAATCTGGATCGATTCCATGAGTATGCATGGCCAACACAGTCCAAGTGAGTTCTTTCACAAAATCGAATTCCATTTCCTGGTATGTCGGCTTGGCAACCCATTTTTTGCTTCTTTTTGCAAAGGCCATTGTGTAACGAAGCATTCCAAAGTTTCTTGCAGTTCTCAGCCTAGATTCTCGTTATGCGCCAATAAGGCTAGTAATGTTCGGGATCGCATACCGGCGAGGATGAAATGCAATCTCTTGGGCATGTACTTTAGGCACATATTGTGGAACACCTCCAAATCTCAGGTGTAACAGAATTCTGAGAGTCCCTCAAGGTCTCTTGAAAGTTTTATCAAACAACAATCTTCTCAAGAGCTTTGTGTGGAGGTGAAGATGGAACCAACCACTCTTGTGCTCCTGTTCCTCCGATAAAGGTCCATGTGCACATTGGTGAAAATGTTGGTTTTCTGTCCATGAGTGAACATTGGAACAGTGGTGCATCAATGAGTGCCATTTTTCTTTTTTTTTTTTTTAAATTCTCTTTATTGACATTTTTCAACAAGTTTAACAACCCCTAAAACTCCCCCCACCCTCCCTTCCCCCCCCATCCCTCTGGTGCTGCTTCAATTGTCCGTGCTTCCCCGTCACCTCCAAATGTCTATTTGGGATCATTCCAGGTCCAAGAGTCTGACATTGCGGGTGCCGCCCAATCCTGTAATCGTCTCTAAGAAAGGCGAGGACCTCACCCCATGCAACTGCAAAGTTCTGTATTGCATTGTTCATTGCGTAGGAGGCCCACTCCATCGCTACCATCTCCCACACCTTACGCAGCCAGGCTTGGAACATCGGTATGTTTGTGCCCTTCTGTTATGTGAATGGCTAATGTATTTATTATGCCCTGCATTACATCTTGTCGAATTTTATGTTCTAGGCTGTGCTTATGATGTCAGATCATTCTGATAGTAGAACTCTTATGTTTGTTGTTGCTCAAAGTTTATCAGTTGATGAGAGCTGATGCGCAGGTTGGGGGGTCTTTACTCTGTGTCTTGAGATATGCCAATAAACCATTCAGGAAACCCTACAAGTGTGGTCGTTGGCTCAACATTGGCGACGAGGATGGGATATTTGATGCCAGCACTGCCCCGTTGACATTAACAGTGGTTTTCAAGACCCCCAACCGACGGCTGAAGACAGAGGGGAAAGAAAGAGAGGGCGTCCCCAATCGCTAACTGCCGCCGCCGTGCTGCTCAGTTGAAGTCAGGAGGAGCGGACTGCCCCTCCCCCCGGGCAAGCAACGTGCGATCCCCAGCCACCTGCGAAGCCTGAAAGCCGCCCCGAGAGAAAGAGGCTATCTCAGAAGTTGCCCAGGAAGGCAGGAAGGTGCAGCCGAGCTGCAAGGTGTCTGAGTGCTAGGGAGAACTGAGCTCCGCTTTCGCCTGCCCTGTTATGCAGGCGAGCTCTTCTTAAGCCACAGCGGCGAGCCGGGCCACGTCAGGAGCCACGGAGGAGCTTTCACCCATTCCGGCGCGCAGGTGAGCCCAGCGGTGGGAAGGCTTCGATCCGGGCCGTGTCAGGAGCCGCGGAGGAGCTTTTGCCCCTCCGGTGCGCAGGACAGCCCAAGTTATAAGGAAGCGGGTATCCGGGCCGCATCGGGAGCTTTCAGCTGCCCCGCCCCTTCTCCTCTGGTGGTCACGTGAGGAGTCATGTGCCGCCGCAGCATCCTGTGTGCTGATTTGATGTAATCCGGAGACAGCTCCGGTACGAGCACAACGCAGCAATACATACGTGAGTTTGCTGCAGACGAAGGAGCACATCGTTACGACACGCCCAGGGCCCTAACGGGAAGGCGATTTGTCTGCAGCTGTTTATTTGGAGTGTGTGGAGCTCTGCATAAGTGTGTGGAGCCCTGCATAAGCTTTAGTACAACAGGTGAGGAGAGCAAAGGAACGCTTGGGTTGGTGGGGGCATTGCTAACTTCTGTGAAAGAACTGGTGTGGTGCACGAGGAGAGTGAACTAGAATAAGCTCCTGGCAGTGAACCTCACTGACTTACAGCCTAGTGCTAAATGGCTTTATCAGGAGTGCCCGGTCCACAGGTATTCATGCCCACACCAGGGCCACCTAGGATCAAGTGGGCGCCCTGGAAAAAGGGATTCTTGCATTATGTTAAGGCTACATGTGGAAATGGCATGTCTGTGGAACGCAAGGTTGCCATGCTAATGCACTTTCTAGGGTATGAAGGGCAGAGGATTTGATACCCTTCCTGATGCTGCAGAGTTGGACCTGGAAGATGGGGCGACTGATTTGGATGTGGCACTGGCAAAGCTAGATAAGCACTTTGAAGCCAAAATAAGCACCGTTCTTGAAAGGTACCATTTTGGTATGAGGTACCAGCATGAAGGAGAGTCGGTGGAGGATTGTTACTGCCTTAAGACATTTGTCCTTAAATTGTAAGTTTGACGGAGGGCTAGATGAGCACATAAGAGACCAATTTATGCTACACTGCCCTAATGACAAAATTTGTGAAGAGGTGTGGCTCAAAGATGACCCGAAGTTAGATGAAGTGATTGGTATAGCCAAGAGAATTGAGCAGACTTTGAGAAGCTGTCCAATCCACAGAAGTTCTGAGAGTGGGCGATAAAAAAAAAGATGGGACAAGGGAGAAAAAGAAACATAAGGTCAGAACATCTGAGCAATACATTTCCAGTCAAAGCAAAGGGGGTGTAAGTGACCTAGGCAATAGACGGTCTCAAAAAGAAGCTGCGCAAGGTGGTATGCAAGGGAGCACCAAGAGAGACGATAGATTATGTTTCCGGTGTGGAAGCGCACGCCATCTGTCCACTTCTCCCATGTGTCCCGGGAGACGGACCAATTGTAGCATTTGTAAGAGGTGGGGACACTTTGAAAACTGCTGCAAAAACTATCGTACTGGTGGTGGAAAGGGGGTAATGTTGGTTGATGAGAATGATGCAATTTCGTCATTGTTCAGATTGTGACCGTGAACACCCTTCTGCTTGGGTGGAGGTAAATGGGCATCAAGTGAAGATGTTGGCTGATTCTTGCTCAAAAATCACCCTGATGTCTAGGATGGTTTATGAAAACATAATTGGGGGCAGTGTAGGAAGTTTGTGTCCCTCGGATAAAAACCCTGGGGGCTACAATGGGAGTAAAATTGAGATTCTAGGATGTTGCAAGGCTCAATTTAAGGTCAAGGGTAGGATGACCCTTGGAAAGATTTATATCACCGAGAAGGATGAGACTCTGCTCGGGTGGAGAGAACAGAGAGGGTTGGGTATTAAACTCGACCCCAATAGCAAGGAACAAGTCCTCAATGTGGCCAACAATGATATTACAGACAAGTGCCTACAAGGGTCAAGAGGTTATTGTTAAATAGCCTCAAGTCTTTGCCAAGGGAGTGGGGTGTCTCAAAGGGATGGTACATAAAATAGTGGTGAAAGAGGGAAGTGTTGCGGTTAAGCTTGGGCCTTTGCCGTTGTCAATGCGCACTGCTGTGCGTGAAGAGCTAAGCAAGTTGGAAAAAGAGGGGATAATTGAACCTGCTAGAGCTGTTGAATGGATTTACCCAGTTGTAGTGAAAAAAGCCAACGGTGATCTCAGAGTTTGTGTTGATTTAAGAGAACTTAATCGTTGTGTGGTTGCTGATCGACATCCCCTTCCAAATATGGGAGAGCTTCTGAGTCGCATACGGAATGCCAGATTCTTTGCCAAATTAGACATGGCGAGTGCATATCACCAGATAAATTTGGATGTGGAATCGAGGAAATTGACTGCTTTCATTACTTATGAGGGAATTTACCAATTTCGCCGCATGCCTTTTGGTCTAATTTCGGCATCCTCAGTGTTCCAGAAAGTTATGGATAAATTGTTGAAAGATATAAGTGGAGTGTGGTGCTTTCAGGATGATGTCTTAATATGTGTAAATAGCAAGGAGGAATTGAAAGGAAGAGTAGATACGGTTTTAGAGATATTTAGAGCGAGAGGTATAACATTGAGAGGTGAAAAGTGTCTTCTTAACCCGTGTGGTAGAATATCTAGGTCATGAGATTTCTGAAGGTTTGAGGCCAAAAAGGGACCTTGTGGATGGTATTGTGTGAATGCAACCGCCCAAGAATAAGGCGGAATTGAGGTTGTTTCTGGGAACGATTGAGTTTTACCATAGATTTGTGGAAGATTATGCAGATTATGTGACTAGTTTGAGAGCCATTTTGAAGAAGGGAGTAGAATTTATGTGGAGTGAGGAATGTGAGCGAGCGAGAGTTCATTGGCATTAAACAGAAGATTGACATGGCAAAGCCATTAGGAATGTATGACACCAGGAGGAGAACCATTTTCGCTGTGGATGCCAGTGATACTGGTATAGGTGTTGTGATGTCACAACTGGAAGGAGGTGGCAAAGAGGTGGTGGTGTTACATGCTTCCCGCATGTTGAAAGGAGCAGAACTCAATTACTCTGTCCTGGAGAAAGAAGCCCTGGCATGTCATTGGGGTATAGAAAAACTCAAAAGCTTTGTGTGGGGACAAGAATTTACGTTGAGAACCGACCATAAACCACTGAAGGCTATATTTGAAACAAAGGGCCTTGATAAAGTGTCAAGGAGAGTTGCCTGTTGAGTAAATAGGCTACAATGTCATAAATTTGTTATACAAATTCTCAGGTAAAGAAAATGTACAGGCTGATCATGTGTCCAGAGTAGGAACAGAAGGAGGTGATGAAGAGGAGAGAGAGGAAGTTATTGAGATGGGAAATATGGTTTTTGCAACTGTAGAAGGAATTGTACAAAAAGATGAATGGACGCGAATATTGGAGTCTGAGATGTGGAAACGGATAGTGAGTTTTGTTAGGGAGGAATGGCCAGAAAAAAGATTGTCTGGTGAGGAAAGAGCATTGTGGGAAGTAAGGTTCGAATTGTCTGTGAAGGATGGGCTAGTGTATCGGTGGGATAAATTGGTCGTACCGCAGTGTCTGAGAAAAAGGCTGGTAAAAATTGCACATCAAGGACATATAGGTACATATAAAACTAAGGAGATAATTAAAGCTGATTACTGGTGGCCAGGTTTGGAGCGAGAAATTGAGAGGATGGTTGGTATATGTGCCGATTGTATCAAATCTGGGAAGAATTTGACGAATATGTCACAACCAATAAGAAAGGTTCAAGCACCCAAAGTAGTGTGGCAAGATATTGCAATTGATATTCTGGGACCGGTTGATATGGGAATGGGGCGAGGGAGATTTATCCTTGCTTTGGTAGACAAATTCTCTAGATGGACTGAATTTAAAATACTAAGATGTAACATGTCAGCATGTTGTGGATTTTGTCTGGGATATTTGAGAGGGAAGGATTACCCAGAAGTGTGCTCACAGATAATGGTCCGCAGTTTGCTGGGAGATTGTTTGAAGAATACTGAGTGAAGTGTGGTATAAAGCACAAAAGGTCTGCTCTATATTATCCACAGGGAAACGGTATGATTGAAAGGGTAAACCGGTCCATAATGGAGGCCATCAGAGGAGCAAATGTATGTGGTTTTGATAAGAAAGTTGCAGTGAAGGAACGATTATATGCTTTGCGAATGGCGCCATGCGTTGAAACTGGTGCTAGTCCCTTCGAACTGATGAGAGGTTGCAAAGGTAACATTGTTGTCACCTGCCTGGCTAGGGAGAGCAAGGGAAACTGATATTGTTGTGGATGATGTAAGAAGGATGAATGACCGAAAGGATAAATGGGTGAAAAGGGTGAATGAGACATTTCCGAGAAAAAGAACGATAGTTGAGGTGGGAGATCTTGCTAGGATAAGGAGAGCTGTGATACCCAAGAAGGGGGATCCATTATATTCAGATCCGGTAAGGGTCATCCAAGTGTTTGAAAATGCTGTGAGACTGGAGAAGTGGGCAAGTGTGGAATATGTCCAGAGTAGCAAAATTTAAAAAATAAGAATTCTATATGTACTGTGACATTTTGCAGAAGAAATGTAAATTGCTGTGTATTTTGACGTCATGGTATTATTTGGAGTTTCACAAAAGTTTTCGCGGAGATATATATATATTTATATATATATATATATCGATCATTACTCACCGTAATCCTATTTCTGATGCTTGTATCTGCTTAGATTCACATGCTGTGCATAGGCCGACATCTAGTGGAAGCTGCGGAGTATTACAGTTTGTTTTTCGAAACTCGAAAATTGGGCGTCGACACAGGGCGTGCCAGTAATACTATCCCTAGTGTGACATCCACTGTACCCATGATCCCTCACGCGTCTAGGACCCTCAGATTGTATTTTTTCTGACATGAGGTAGCATGAGGAGTAGCGTGAGTACAGATAATCCAAGCAGATAGAAGATAGATAAGACTACAAGCATCCATGCGCCTTCTCTCAGAGGGGAGGAAGGGTGGGTCGCATGTGAATCTAAGCAGATACAAGCATCAGAAATACGATTACGGTGAGTAATGTATCCCTTCTGAGGCTTGTGGAATCTGCTTAGATCACATGCTGTGCATAGATTAGCGAGCAGTGTTAGAAGGAGGTGGGATTTGAGAAGGGTCATGAGCAAATAAATGTCTTAGAACCGCTTGTCCCACTTGAGTATCTGTCTTGGAATGGGTGTCAATGCAGAAGTGCTGAGTAAAAGTGTAAATAGAGCTCCAAGTAGCTGCTTTGCAAATGGTGTCAAGGGGAACATTTGCAATGAAAGCCAGAGTGGCCCCAATGCCTCTTGTCGAGTGGGCTCTGGGCGTAAAAGGCAAAGTTTTGTCAGAAAGAGAGTAACACAACTGGATACAGTTGACAAGCCACTTAGAGATGGCACCCTTAGAGACGCGATCCCCCTCTTTGCCTGTGGCTACGGAGACAAACAGTTGATCTGTTTTCCTAAGCGGTCTGGTCTTGCTTACGTAGTAAAGGACCGCCCTACGCACATCTAGGGTGTGGAGTGTAACCTCAGCCGAGCTTTGTGGGTTTTGGAAGAAAGCCAGAAGCTCGATGGACTAGTTTACATGGAATTTGGAAATAAACTTAGATGAGAACCTAGGGTGTGTCCGTAAAACCAGCTTATCCTCATGAATAGTAAAGAAAGGATCCTGCACTGACAGGGCCTGAATTTCACTGACCCTTCTTATGGATCTAATGGCTACTAAGAAGGCAGTCTTATAGGTCAGGTGTTTGAGACTTGTCTTATGCATGGGCTCGAATGGGGGGCCCATGAGTTTAGATAGCACCACGTTCAGGTCCCATCCTGGTGGTGGGTTAGATATAGGAGGATGAAGTCTCTTTACTCCCTCCATGAAGGCTTTAACCACGGGTACCTTCCACCACGACACCTTGCTATGCGAGGTGGTGTATGCTGACAGTGCTGCCAGGTGTACCTTTAGTGAGTTGAAAACCAACCCTGCGTCCAGCAGGTGGAGCATGTATGTCACGATTGTGGAAGGAGTGCAATCAACTGGGTTGATTTGTTCATACTGGCACCAGATAACGAATCTCTTCCATTTGTCGAAGTAGCAATGCCTCGTGTTCGGTTTCCTAGACTCTTTTAGGATGTCCATACACCTCTGTGGTAAATTGAGATGTCCAAACTCTGACCTCAGGAGCCATGCTGCTAGGGTCATGGAGATGGGTTGAGGATGCACCTTCTGATCTTGGTGCTGGGACAAAAGGTTGTACCAGCCCAGGAGTTTGATGGGATCGCACACCGAGAGTCTGCGTAGGTGTGGAAACCACGGTTGTCTCGCCCACATGGGAGCAACTAGGACAAGCATCATTGACTCTCTGTTCATCTTGTTCACCACCTTCCTGATGAGAGGAGTTGGTGGAAAAGCGTACGCAAACATCCCTGACCAGTTCATCCACAGGGTGTTCCCCAGGGAGTCTGGTTGGGGAAACCTGGATGCGAATCCTGGGCACTGTTTGTTTTCGCTTGTGGCGAATAGGTCTATAGTGGGGAAACCCCGCTGAGAAGAGATACTCTACGATATCTCTGTGTAGACACCATTCGTGTTCTTCCGGAAGGGGATCTCTGCTCAAAGCGTCCGCTAGAGAATTGAGATCCCCTGGAACATGTTGAGATGACAGAAAGATGTTCCGTCTGAGTGCCTATATCCAAATTTTCTGGGCAAGTCTGGACAGATTTGGCGAATGAGTCCCTCCTTGCTTGTTCAGGTAGAACATGGCTGTCGTGCTGTCCGTCCGGTTCTGTACCGACAGGTTCAATAGGTGGGGCTTGAAGTGCTCTGAAAACTGCCAGAAGCTCTAGCAGGTTGATGTGATTCTTGGCCACTGTGTGAGACCAGAGACCCTGAGCTGTGTGGTGGAGATGGTGAGCTCCCCATCCTGTCAGGCGTGCATCCGTCGTGACTACCACCTGTATCTCGTGATCGTAAAAGGGTTTCCCCTTGGATAGATTGTCTCATGTCCACCAGTGGAGGCTTTGTACAAGTGTTGGCGAAACGACCACTAGATCGTCCCACTGACCACTTGCCTGAGAACACAGTTTCGCCAACCATTCTTGCATGGGACGCATGCGCAGGCGCGCGTGGGGACCAGGTAAATACATGACGCCATCATGCCCAGCAAACTCATTGCTTTGCATACTGTTATCTGGTGACCGGTTTGATATTGCGGAATTTGCAGTAGTATATTCCGAATTCTTTCCTCTGAAGGAAAAGCCAACCCCTCTTGAGTATTTAGAACAGCTCCTAGGAACTGCTTGGAGGTGCTGGGCACCAGACTTGATTTTTTCTCGTTTATGGAGAAGCCCAATTCGAAGAGGAGGTCGATAGTTCTTTGAATGTTTGTCCTGCAAATTACTGGGGTCTCCCCCGTGATGAGCCAGTCGTCCAGATAAGGGTACACTGGGATTGCCTCCCTGCGTAGGTGTGCCACAGCCAGTACCTTGGTGAATACCCTTGGAGCTGAGGCTATCCCGAAGGGCAGTACCTTGAACTGGTAGTGCTGACTGTCCACCTTGAAGCGCAGATATTTTCTGTGCGCTGCTTCCACTAGATGTCAGCCTATGCACAGCATGTGATCTAAGCAGATTCCACAAGCCTTAGAAGGGATACATTACTCACCGTAATCGTATTTCTGATGCTTGTATCTGCTTAGATTCACATGCGACCCACCCTTCCTCCCCTCTGAGAAGGCGCATGGATGCTTGTAGTCTTGTCTTATCTATCTTCTATCTGCTTGGATCATCTGTACTCACGCTACTCCTCATGCTACCTCATGTCAGAAAAAATACAATCTGAAGGTCCTAGGCGCGTGAGGGATCATGGGTACAGTGGATGTCACACTAGGGATAGTATTACTGGCACGCCCTGTGTCGACGCCCAATTTTCGAGTTTCGAAAAACAAACTGTAATACTCCGCAGCTTCCACTAGATGTCGGCCTATGCACAACATGTGATCTAAGCAGATTCCACAAGCCTCAGAAATATATATATATGAAAACATTTGTCTGCCAATAAACTGCGCTCTGCCTCATTATTGAGCTGGTGCTATTGGGCTAGAGCGGACAGGGCTCTAAAATTTGCAGAAGAATGTCAGCAAAAAGATACAGGTAGGCAGATAAACAACACCTCCAACTTAATACCAAACTTGCCCAAGCACTCACGACCATTTACTAAGTTTAAAAAAAATGTCTTTAATCAAAAGTTGTGCAAAATGTTATAAAAAGCATACATGGAAATACCTGGTCAGACCAGGCACAAGGCACCACTCACCCCAACGGGTGGAAAGACGCCACACATTCTGCTCGACTCGCAAGCTTCCTCAGGCTTGTAGTTGTTCCCAACATGTGTATTCTCGTTTTTATAATGGCTCATGGGCTATGTCATGTGCTTCCCCCACCTGCTACTTCACGCGTCACGTGATGCACTACTACAATCTGGCTAAAAAAGAACTCTATGGTTCTACATGACGAAGAATCCGCCATCTTGGAATGGCTCAGGTCTAATGGACCTTGAGTGTAAATGTAGGGAGGCAAAATACTTGGGAATCCTTTATAAATTTAAATTCAGACTAGCGCGCGTGAATGACAAAGGCAGGGGGAGTCAGACATGTCCCAATGAGAGAACAGTATATATAAAAACTTTGTAACGAGATTTCGCGCCAGTGCGCAATATCAATATTTGTTGCCTCACCGTGCGAGAAACATTCTCCACGGTGTGGCAAACTATCCGCATGAAGGAGTGAGTGCAAAAAAACGAATGTCGCTGCTATGGCCCAATGTTGGTAATGTCCACCCGCACAATACATGAGAAGGAGATAGCCTTAGTTTATACAGCAGGTGTGCTCAATCAATGACTGGTTTTGGCGCAATGCATGTTGGACCGGCTAGTCCCTAATTCGCCAAAATCACAAATGCTAGTGCATATTTTTAGAAATGAAGGCGAATTTAAACAAATATGCAAGCACCTATCATCCCATACCTCAATGCATTGATAAAGTGCTAGTGCATGATAGGAGCAGCATTCGATTAGGGATTAAGGTGAATTCAGACAAAAATGAAAATGCCTGGATGCTTGTGCAAGTTAAAACAGCATGATTTAAAGTATCCGGACAAATGTCCATCTCTATCTCCCTACATTGTGCATATGACATACCAATTCTCTTTTTCCTTTTTAAAGTCGTTTCTATGAATTTATACATACATGTATCACTTTGCACTTTATGAATGAACCAACTGCACATGTCACTTTATATGACAGGCAGAATGTTCACTCACTTTTTAAAGATGGTAAAATTGATCATTCAGGAAAATATGGCCGAGTTTTGGTATGCCATATGCACAATGTAGGGAGATAGAAAGAGATGGACATTTGTCCGGATACTTTAAATCATGCTGTTTTAACTTGCACGAGCATCCATCCAATGCATTGAGGTATTATCCACGGATAGCCTTTTATTACTCTATATGGGACGACAGGCGTTTTCATTTTTGTCTGAATTCACCTTAATCCCTAACCTAATGCTGCTCCTATCATGCACTAGCACTTTATCAATGCATTGAGGTACGGGATGATAGGTGCTTGCATATTTGTTTAAATTAGCCTTCATTTCTAAAAATATGCACTAGCATTTGTAATTTTGGTGAATTAGGGACTAGCCGGTCCAACATGCATTGCGCCAAAACCAGTCATTGATTAAGCACACCTGCTGCATATACTAAGGCTATCTCCTTCTCATGTATTGTGCGGGTGGACATTACCAACGTTGGGCCATAGCAGCGACATTCGTTTTTTTGCACTCACCCCTTCATGCGGATAGTTTGCCACACCGTGGAGAATGTTTCTTGCAAGGTGAGGCAACAAATATTGATATTGCGCACTGGCACGAAATCTCGTTACAAAGTTTTTATATATACTGTTCTCTCAATGGGACATGTCGGACTCCCCCTGCCTTTGTCATTCACGCGCGCTAGTCTGAATTTTAATTTATAAAGGATTCCCGAGTATTTTACCTCCCTACATTTACACTCAAGGTCCATTAGACCTGAGCCATTACAAGATGGCGGATTCTCCGTCATGTAGAACCATAGTTCTTTTTTAGCCAGATTGTAGTAGTGCATCACGTGACGCGTGAAGTAGCAGGTGGGGGAAGCACATGACATAGCCCATGAGCCATTATAAAAACGAGAATACACATGTTGGGAACAACTACAAGCCTGAGGAAGCTCGCGAGTCGAGCGGAACGCGTGGGCGTCTTTCCACCCGTTGGGGTGAGTGGTGCCTTGTGCCTGGTCTGACCAGGTATTTCCATGTATGCTTTTTATAACATTTTGCACAACTTTTGATTAATTAAAGAAACATTTTTTAAACTTAGTAAATGGTCGTGAGTGCTTGGGCAAGTTTGGTATTAAGTTGGAGGTGTTGTTTATCTGCCTACCTGTATCTTTTTGCTGACATTCTTATATAATTTTTTTTTTTTTAATAAGGGAAGGGGGTGTTATGTGAATGGCTAATGTATTTATTATGCCCTGCATTACATCTTGTCGAATGTTATGTTCAAGGCTGTGCTTATGATGTCAGATCATTCTGATAGTAGAACTCTTATGTTTGTTGTTGCTCAAAGTTTATCAGTTGATGAGAGCTGATGCGCAGGTTGGGGGTCTTTACTATGTGTCTTGAGATATGCCAATAAACCATTCAGGAAACCCAACAAGTGTGGTCATTGGCGCAACACCTTCCATCTCTGGGCAATAGTTGTCATAGCTGCTAAGGTGAGCTCTTTCCCTGTCCCCAAGATCGCCTGTCGCCTCTGCCGGCCTTAGGCCTAATAAAGACCACTCCGGGGGTATACCTCCCCCTGGCCCGAACACTTGTTCAATCACAAGGTTAATATACTTCCAGAACGGGGCTATTTTTGGGCACCTCCACCATATATGCTCCGCTGTGCCCTCCTGCCCACAGCCCCTCCAGCCCCGAAGTCTCGGGGTAAATGATGCGCAGGCGATCTGGAGTGTAGTGCCACCCATACAAGATCTTATACCAGGCTTCTCGAGTTTGCGAGGCTCTCGCTAGTTTAGGGATCTTTCTCCAGTGTTTCCCTCTCCGTCTTCTCCATCTCCCTGCCTAGGATGCGTTCCCACCTTCCCATATATGCCTATTGTGGCCTCGGGGTAGCTTAGTTCAAGATCTTATAAAGCTGCGAAATGAGACCTTTAGAGCCATCATTGGTCATCAAGAATTTCTCAAAGGGGTTGGTGGCCTGGTGGCCGCCTCCTTGTTCGTGGGGTGCAGGAGACAATGCCTCAGTTGAGAGCATCTCAGCCATTCACCTTCCCCCAGGGCGAAGTCCCTTTTACACTCTACAAACGTGCTGATTTCCCCCCTTATAAACATCTCTCGCATCCACCGGCATCCCCCTTCCTGCCAGGTCCTGAACGCCCGCGCCTCCAACCCAGGAGTGAAATCGTTGTTATTGAATATAGGTGTGAAGGGGGACGGGAAGGTCGTGATTTCCTTGCGTTTGACCAGGCTATCCCAGTTATCTGCAACCAGTTTGGTGATAGAGCTCTCATACATGTCACTTGGTCGATGTTGTTTAGGTAGCCACAGGACCTCCCCCAAATCATGTTTCGTGACCGCCCTGTCCATTTTGACCCAGTGTTTTCCTTCCCCCTCCCGAAGCCATTCCCGAATTACCCTTAGCTGGGCCGCTTCGTAATATTGACGGAAGTTGGGGAGTGCAAGTCCCCCTTCTCTCCTTGGGTCCATGAGTTGCTGCCTACTCACCCTCGCTCTTTTCCCTTCCCATATAAACTCATTCGTTATAGCCTGGAGCTCCTTAAATAAGCTGGCCGGAACTGCTTGGGGAATATCTCGGAATAGATGGAGCAGCCTCTGGAGGGTAACCATTTTTATTGCCTCCAGCTTCCCAAGCCAGGAGATCCAAAGATTCTGCCACTTATAGAGGTCCTTTTTAATTCTTTTTCAAGAGTGGGGGGGTAATTCGCTGCAAACCACCCTGAGAGGGCCGGTATAATTCTCACTCCCAGATATGTGATTCCCCCCGGTCGCCAGGAAAAAGCTGTTGTCCCTTTTAGTTCCTCCCTCTCCTCCTTCCCCAAAGACAGGTCCATCAGCTCGGACTTGTGCATGTTAATGCGCAGTCCCGACGCTGCCCCAAATTCTTCTAATAGTAGCCTACACTGCCTACTCGATTCTGAGGGGTTAGTCAAGGCAAGCAACATATCATCCGCGAAGGCTGCCACTTTATGCTGTCTACCCCCAAATGGTATTCCCTGTATTCCTTCCGATTCCCAGATTGCCTGTAGAAGGGGCTCTAGGTAGATCACATAGAGCAGAGGCGATAAGGGGCATCCCTGTTTTGTTCCTCTTTTGAGTAAGAAAGATCTAGATATAGTCCCGTTAACCACCACCCTCGCTCGAGGGCCCACATAATTAGCCTTGACCATCTGTAGGTACGCGCCCCCCAACCCCATCTTTTCCATAGCCATGAAGAGGAAGGACCATTCCACCCGATCAAACACTTTTTCAGCGTCTAGGGAGAGAATTGCTGCCGGGGTGCAAGTTTTTTCCATTTTTTGCACTAAGTGGGCCACCCTCCTAATCTTATCCACCGTCTGCCTCCCCTTTACGAATTACGCCTGATCCTGATGGATCCGGTCAGGGAGAAGCCCTTCAAGCCTGTTCGCTAGGATTTTAGTATAGATTTTTGCGTTGACATTAATGAGCGCTTTTGGCCTGTAGTAGGATCTCTCGAGGGGGTCCTTGCCTGCCTTCAGAATCGGGGAGATCTTGGCTACTTGCATGGAAGAAGTAATATGCCCACTCCTTTTAAAGGAGTTGAAGAGGCGAATCAACTGTGGCACCAGTATCCCGGCAAAGGTCTTGTAGAAGGATGCTGGGTACCTGTCTGGGCCAGGGGCCTTGCCCGCGGGCAACTTCCGAATTATCCCCCTCACTTCCTCCTCCGCTATCTCTTGTTGTAAGCTAATCTGGGCCTCTCCCTCTATTTTACTCAGGCTTACCCTTTCCAGAAATTCCTCCTGGGCTTGGGCGCGAGGTGGTTGTAATGTATATGTCTCGTAAAATTCGGCCATGGCTTCTTGAATATCTTCTGTTCGAGTAACCCTGTCCCCTCTTTCTGTATTTAAGGCCGTGATTGTGTTCCTTGAAGTAGCTCCCCGAATGAGGCGCGCCAGTAAGGTGTCTGCTTTATTCCCCTTGGCATAGAATTTTTGCCTCAAGAAAAGTAGCGCACCCTCTGCTTTTTTTAGTTCGAAGGATTTCTAACTGTCCCACCGCCCTCCTGTATTCCCTCTGGTTAATCCTACTGGGGATCTCCACCATCCTGTCTCTCGCCTCCTCGACCTCTGCCTCCAGCTTGGTCTCCAGGGCCTACAGCTTTCTGTCTTTGTGCCTTGGCTGCTATAATTTCCCCCCTCATGGTAGCCTTAAATGCATCCCACCTTATGTCCTCCCCAGTGTCCCCTCTCGTTATTTTCGAAAAACTCATCTTGCCCTCTTATTTCCTCCCTTATTAAAGAGTCCCTCAACAAGTGTTCCGGGTATTTCCAGCCCCACAACCCCCTTCTCCTCTCCCCCAGTTCCAACTACATTGAATTTTGTGATCAGCTATTCCCATGGGGCCAACCTCTATTTCCTTGACTTTCCCCACCAGATTAGCGAGACCCAAATATAGTCAATCCTAGATTGTGTCCCGTGGACTTCGGAAAGAAAAGTATAGCCCTCCCCGTCCCCCTTCAGTTCCCTCCAGACATCCCTCAGACCTGTGCTTGCCATTTTGTCCCTTAGTTCTGCCGAGGCCACCGCTCCCGTTCCCCCGCTCTTGGGTGTTCCTGACATGTCTTTGGTTTTATCCCACGCTATATTTAGGTCACCCATTATGATTATCTGGCCCCTTGCCCAGTCTCCTACCCTCCCTAAGAGGTCCCGAAGGAAAGGAGTCCTACCCCGTGTTTGCCTCATAGAAGACCCCTACTGTAAACATGTCCTCCGCGATCCTGCCTCTCACCAGCAGGAATCTGCCCCCCCTTATCCCTTAGGATATCCTCCATGCAGAAATTTACAGTGTTTCTAAAGGGCCAGAGCCACCCCTATACCCCCATCAATACCCCCCTCCCCGCGATTATATGGAACGCGACGCATGAAACATTTGGTCGAACCCCTTTAGCCGTAGCCGGCTCTGATCCTTACGGAGCAAATGTGTTTCTTGTAACCTCAGGAAATCTGGTTTTCGCTGTTTCGTGAATTGCACCAGCTTCTTCCTTTTTAGGTGGGTATTGAGCCACCTAACGTTGTGTTACCCACTTAAATTGAGATTTGTCACCTGCTCCCGCCTTGTGTCCTCCCAGGAACTCCCTACCTCCACTTGTTTGCCCCAATCCCGATTCCCGAACCTGGAAGCCACTCTTAAATCGCCCCTTGGGCAGCACCTGAAGTGACCCCACCCCCCTTCCCAATCCCTGCGGGCCTTAACACTAGGTCTTCCCATCTCCCTCCCAACCCCCAACCACCCAGGCTTCCTTGTTCTTTGTGATCCCATGATGTTTGCTTGTGTCTCCTTCTCTCCTCCTTGCTTTCAAACAAACTTTCTGTCCACCACCCCTTATAACTTATCAGACACTGAGATCGTTCACGTCGGACCTGGACTTCCCTTCCTCAGCCAGATCCGCTTCCTTTCCCCTCCCGGAGGCCCACTGCCGCGTTGGTTTCCTCCTTTTCCCCTCGCCCACCACTGACCACTCCCAGAGCCTGGGTCTCATCCCCCTCCCCGCCTCAGGCGAGCCCCCCGGGCAGCCGCACCCAGCCCCCTGTCCAGCTCCTGATCCAGGTTGACCTGCAGCATGTCCGCTCCTTCTTGCATCATGGTTATCCGTTTCTGTGAGCCGGCCCACTCGAAAACAAGTCCGAAAGGGAAGGTCCACTTATATGATCCCCATTTCTTTAAGTTTGGAAGTAAGCGGGCTCCATTGTCGTCTTTTGAGCAGGGTACTGCTAGCGAGATCCTGATAAAGTTCAATATGTTGGTCGTTGAAGGATATCGGCTCTTTTTGTCTGGCGGCCCTGAGAACTGCTTCTTTCTGAGCTTATCTTGTAAACGCAGCCAACACGTCTCGCGGCCTGGCCTTCGGGTTCCTGTTGAG
This sequence comes from Ambystoma mexicanum, assembly GCF_040938575.1. NCBI lineage: Eukaryota > Metazoa > Chordata > Amphibia > Caudata > Ambystomatidae > Ambystoma > Ambystoma mexicanum. Next base: position 739,906,512 of record NC_090926.1, read on the forward strand.
GTGTCCCACTCTGTGTTCGATCCGATCAGGAGAGGGCTCTCCCAGGAGCTCCGCATAAATCCCTTGAACTTTCTCCTTCCGGTCCTTGTCCTGCACCGTCTCCGGCAGAAGCTTCAATCTAATGTTGATCCTTCGGGACCTGTTTTCCATGTTTTCCATCCTGATTTCTAGGTTCCGCGTTGCAGTGTCAAGCCTCTCGATTGCTTCACTATTCTCCATTACCTCTCTGCCTACCTCCTGCAGGCCTTTTTCGACTGTCCGTTCTCTCCCGCAGTTGCTGCTTGATTTCCGCCATTGCCTGGTTAATATCCGACCTCATTAGCTGAAATTGTTCTTGGAAAGTTTTCCCCAGGGATGCTGCAGGGAGAGCAGCTCCACACGTAAGTCCTAACATGATATTTGTGCTGTCGCTTCCGAGGTCTCAGGGTGCTCCTGAACCTGCTCCAGGTTTCCCCCTTGTGTGGCTTTGCGCACCGCTGCTGTGTCTTTATGTGCCCACAGGGCTATGATGGGGCCGGGGGCATCCCCCTGCGGCTGACCACTTTTGTTTACTTTGGTTTTGCTTTTGGTCGCCATAGTTGTCGAGTAATGCCAAGACGGACCCCTTCAACCCTGTCTATGCTCCCCCTTCAGGTGTTATTCCTGATCCGGGTTGATCCGAATGTCCCGAGTATGTGGACCGTACGGCTGCCTTGGGGGGGCTGATTAGATTGCGGTCTCCAGAACGATGGGGCCGGGCTGTCCCGCTGTTTGTTGCCGTGCTCTATGTCAGACCGGGGAGGGCCGGCGGCAGCCCCGCGCCTGCTGGTGCCTCAGTGTCTATTTTAAAACGTCTGCGGGGGCGAGGCCCGGAGGAAGGGCCTCCTCCCCCAGTACTCCACCGGACGGGGGTGCTCCAGCACAAGTGTTCCGTGGGGCTAATATGACTGGGCCCCATCTCCCCCGCCACCCACCGTGCTCCTTACCCGCTGCCCGGGGCTGCTCCTCACGGGCCTGCCTCCTCCGCACTGTCCGAGGGTCTGCAGCCGCTCCAAGTGACTCTCCTCCTCCGCGGTGAGAGCGCTGGCGGGCCCCTCCTAGCTAGGCCCAGGGCCGATGCGTCGAAAGCGCTTCACGGCAAATCGGGCTCCAGGACCCAACGTCCATGGGCAAGTCCGGCTGCTCCACCTAGGTGCTCCGAGGGCCAACTCCTCGCTCCTCCAGGGGATCGCTCGCAGGGGCGGGAAGCCCGGTCTCCCCCTCGTCCTGGCCGGCCCGACCCGGGGGTGAGTGCCGGCTCGTGTCTCTCCGTCAGCCCGTTAGTCAGCGAGAGAGCCCCGGGATGTCTCCTCTCCAATTCTGCGGTTTCTTCCCCGAGGCCGCCCGGCTCTTCCTTCTGCCCGGAGGGGAAACAGGAGCGGGAAACCGATCTCGTCCCACCCTCAACCACTTGCCTCGTCCAGGACGGCTTCAGACGGCCCAACCTCCCTCCTTTCGCCCACAGAGCTCTGCCATGCGGCGAAAAATGTTCCTCCTCTCCAACTGGGCGTTATCACAGCACGATTGCTCCCAGGTGGGGGGGGATGCTAATCGTCACAACTCTCCGTTTCTCAACTTGCAAGGGGTGGTGGAACCGCTTAAAGTAGTTGAAGGTCCCAGAGCGCCGTCGACACACGTCTACCTGGTGTCGGCGGCCATCCTGGAATCCTGAGTGCCACTTTTCAAATAGAATTTCCACAGACCCATCACAAGTTTTGGAGCTCCACCAAAGATGGTTGCTGAAAGACTGCGCGACCACTGTAAAATATTTTCTGAACCCTTTTTTTTTACCAGCAAATGTGATTTATTTTTTTGTATTTTTTTTTTTTTGGGACTGATTTGGCAACGTGACACATCAAATTGATGGGGAATGTTTGGAAACTGCTCTCGCATGGTCTTGGCTATTGAAACCTGTCTGGCAGTGGCTATGCAATCTATTTGCATTCCCCTATTTGAAGATGTTTGAGGGATTTTATGAAACCATATTTCTCCATGACCACTGAGGATTACATTGGAACACCTGCACGACCTCCGAACTCGCAATTTCTTTTGTTTCCATGTTGTGAAAGTGGTATGTGCAGTACTTTGCTGAAAATCCGGGGCTGTCATACAGTCCATCGCCGGCTAGCCTGAACCGTTTGCCAGAGAATGTCCTTTCAATTGAATTCAGTTTTCCAGGCTTGACTGATAGCAGGGATTAAACATTCTCTTTGGTATTTGTAGTACTGTGATTTAGCAAGGAACTGAAGTCCCACAAATTGACAGAAACTGCACAATTTACTAACAGTCGAGCCACTGAAAAGTAAAGCTGCTGAACAGATTTCCAGCTGGCACTTTGCCCAGCATCAGTTGAGCGGACCATAAAAATGTATCATGGAGGTGGGCACAGGTGGCTTGCATTTTCAGGTTAGTGCCTTGTAATACACGAGTCACATTCACCAACGGCTCCCCACATATTTTCCCCCCTCACTGGATGGGCACATTTCAGCATCCGTATAATCTCTACCAGGCAGCTCTCGAATACAATGAATTAGCCAAACGTCCCGCATGAATGTGGTTCGTGACTCAGCTGTGGTGGACAAATCGCCCAGACTAGACAAACTGTAGTGTAAATCTTTGTTCAATTGCGTTGGAGCTTCAGTCTGTTAGTTCAGCTTGTGTTATTTGCACACAAATTGGAGAAACCATCAACGTCGATTTATTCGGTGGACCTTTTTTTGCGAGTGTAGATTGTGTCAAGTGGTCAGCGGGGAATTCAAAAGCATCTTCATTATGTTCAGTTTCATCTTCATCTTGTCGAGTTCCCACATTGTAGCAAAGGTCCAATAACACTTTGCTGGCTTCGCCGGTGACATTCAGTTCAGTTTCTGGCCATTGGACATGAGCATCTCTAGTCTTATTGACTGGACCACGCTGCGCATCAAATAGTTGCTCCATGGTGAAATCTGTTTGGCAAGCAGCATCTTTGGTTTCATTTGTTGTCTGTGTCTTTATACTTCTTTTCCTTCTGGTCCTCTACGAGATGGGTTGTAAAAACATAGTCAATGTAAATCGCACATACAGTAGATAGCACTTTAAATAAAAAAACATGTTATGAAGAAAACACCAGCCCAAAGCACTTCTTGAAAACGGATTTGTTTGTTAGTTACCCTTGTTTTCTGGATTTTCTGTGAAACCGTGGTCTTCTCTGCAACGACCGCACCAGCAAACTGGTCCATCACCTCTGATCCATGTGCCTCCCCTTCTAATTGCCAACCTTGTATACGTTCCTTGAATAGAATATTCATTAAAATAAAACAAGTCAAACGTATTTGAAATTAAAATCTTACATAACACACATCGCTCATATAATGCCCTTCCTACACAGTATACGCCATTTAGTGAAAATATACATTTCGAATTTCACCTAATTAGTGGCAAGTGTACTCTATCAGAGATCACCTTGCAAAACATACTGATTGTAATGTTGCACTCAAACATTTCTGCCTTGTATTCTGCATTAGGGAGAAATGTTCACGTTCTAACTGAGATAAGTTTGAAACACTGCATGTTTATATGAATTTCACTGTCTAATATCCTATGTAGGATTTACTTTCTACTTGGAACAGAGACAATGGGTTGTAGACAATAGTACATATAAAGAGAAACCCATAAATGACAGTGTAAACAACCGACTTAATACCTAAACAATTTCATATTTTAAATTCCAAGCATAATACATTCTCGTAATTGAAAAGTGAAATAAAATTACCTGATAAGCGCTTGAAGTTGTTGTTGACTCCGGAAAAGTAATGGATGCAGAATCTTGCTCCTTCATTTTCAGTGCATTGTCACATAGTGGTAAAAGGGAAAATTAGATTTGCATTAGATATGTGGGAAGATCCAACTCTTGATAATAACTTCTGCAAGTCTGTAGGGCTCACCATTGGTATACTAGACGTGTCGGTGGTTTCGTCACTTGCGAAGGTCTGTGCTTCCGTCAGTATGCTCTCCTAAAAGAATTGACATGTCAAGCAACCGATTACGAAGAGATCATGCTTCTTTTGAAGGACACTATGCCATTGTTTTCTATGGTCATAATTACTTTCTATGATGCTCCATAAACCAGGGACAGAAGTGTAGTAAAATGTGGTTTAGTTAAAAAGTAATACAATCTGGTAAATATTCAAATATGACGAAGACACATTTACACCAAAAGCACCAATCCGTTCATGTAGTTAGCTGTTTAGTACCCCCCGCCTATAGCTAATTCATCATCCGGGACTCACCTGAGGCAGCATGTGCATGAATGGAATTGGATTTGTAAGCAATTTACGAGACATTCTGAGTAGATGCTTTTTTGAGTACTGCGATTGGTCATACATATCCGGGGTAAAGTGCAGGCTGGAGATGCAGAATCGATTGGCCCTCAAGTCTCCCAAGACATCCTGGGCTCTACTTTCAAGCTCGTCCACTGGAAATCCACAATGTCGAACCCATTCTTATTAAAACAATGTTCCTCGGGAATGTATGTATGATTGTGCCCTTACTTTTGACATAGCTCCTAGAAGGGCAACCGAAAACCATAAAAGCAGGCATTCTCGAAAAATCTAAATGGAAAAAAGTACACAATTACAAAATAATTCTACTGAATGCATGAGATTGGTGGAATAATTATATCAAAGTTTTCTATGCAATGTTTGTTTTGGTCAAAGAAGCAAAACCTGTGTAGCGTAGTCGAATATACACTGGGATAACTGTCATACAGAATTGATTGATGCAGCGTATATTGTAACGTGTTAATGTACTTTCATGCATCAAAAGGAAACATGCTTATAGACATGGTCTGGGAAAGATGCAATTCTATCACAATTGACACTGATGAAATTTACTATAGACAATGGTAAAGTCATTGAGATGAATGAACATTACACTACTGGGTACATTCATTCGAAATAGACATTTTGAGATCAGAAAGTGATGATTAGATGACCTTTCCTTACCTTGACTAACAATTAGCTTCAGCAAGCAGGGTAGTTAGTAGCAGTGCTCACAGATGGTCTCAGGATAAATATCAAGGGGTTTATAAAGAATTAGAAAAGTGGGTCGGTATGTGAAGGAGTGACAGGTTTTTGGCGTGGTCTGCTTCAGGGAAGCCTGTCTCGAGAAACTGGGGAGGCCATGTGAACAATGGCCCCTGCACGGAAGATACCTTTGAAGTGTACATGGTTTTTGACACCTTGGCCGTTCCCACCCTGCCAGCCCCCTTGTCAGCGCACATTCACAGGTGCGAACTGCCGTTGATAATGGAGGGGAGATACATGGGCATGAGGCATGCATACAAGGCCTGGAACACTGCTGAAGGGAGAGACACACTTATGTGGATTGCAGGGGTGCTGTCTGCTTCAGGGGAGCCTGCTTGGAGACACTGGGTCTGGACCTTGTGCGGAAGATACCTTTGAAGTTTACATGGTGTTTGACACCTTGCCGTTCCCACCCTGCCAGGACAAGTGAGTGTGTCCTTGATTCACAGAAAAATGTAAACAACTATTCATAAAAGATGATTTATATTTTATTTTGTTGCTAATGTTGATGGCACAAATGTACTACAAATTGTATACTTTGGGTTGCAGCCAAATCCCCTGTAATGACTGCTGTCACTGGGGAATTTGGCTCGAGTGGCACCAACGGCACACGCGGGTATTACTCGTCGAATGCGGTATCCAAGCCTCCCATGAAGCCACCATGTAAACGAAAGATAGGCCACCAGCCAATACCACCAGTGGAAGAGAAACGTGCAAACTGTATTTAAATGAACCTGATTAAGTGTACAAACCTTAGTTGAAAATGCAAATGTTACTTTATGGATCATTCATCTTGGGCTTTAAAGTGTATACTCATTACAACAGTGAAGACCCATGCAATCCATAATGTTTGGGGTACAGAGAAATATTGTTTCTTGGTTGTACGTGAAAGACACAAGATGACCACTATGATTTCCCCAAATCGTGAGAGATGATTTGCCAGACTACTTTCATGTGGCAGTGATAGATCAAGGTTACGACAATATAGGAGACAAACATCTCATGTAGCGTACACTTACTCGTTACTTGGATTGCGAGGGCAAACTGTTGCTCGAAGTTCGTGCGTAAGCACCATCATAATTCTCAGCACAGACCTTGTGAGGCAGGCTGCCCTGAAATCATGCAGCTCAGTAACGTATAGCGGTGCTGTTTCGTCTTCCGATATGTTGGTCAAGCATCCAGAGTTTTCTCTGCAGCAGCAGTTCTCCTCCTCGCTTGGCATGACCTTGCACCGATTGCAGGTACACCAGGTGGAAACGTCTTCCATGCGACTAGGTTCAGGCTCATGATCCAGTGATTCGTCCTCCCAACTGTCGTCTGATGCCCCATCGGTTCTGCATCTTTCTTTTTCAACTAATTCCGCCTCGGAATACTCTGGCTCATACTGGTAGGGCTGTATTGTTGCCATTATACGCCAAAATTAAAATTGATAGTAATTCTAGTACTAGTATCTGTTCGCACAGGCTACGAGCAACGAAGATAGCTGAACACAGCAGAAACGAGTCACAGGCTATACAAAAAAAGACAGTGAAACAAATGAAAAAGCAACTGTTTCTGTTTATACTTATTGAGGAAAGAGGCGTCCTGCCATTTCCATGGAGACTCGTAATTTGCTGGCTCACAGAGAACGTTGACACGAGACGTGCATTCAGATTGTGAAGTGGGCTGTATGCGGGGATATGATTTAGTGCCGCAGGGGCACTTGAACTTAGGGCGATGGATAAACGGATAACATTAGCACAAAATGGCCACGCCCTGCTGCTTGATTTTGCATGTGTAAAAGTGAGGAAAACGTACAGTGCATAGGAAATGTTTTGACGATCGGTTTGCTTAAAACTACATGCCCGAACGCTCATAACAGTAATATTTTTGAGCGCACTATTCCTTTAATCCTGAAAGTGTTCTTTGGCTCTCCTTTGTCTCCTAGCCGAGCGATCCTTACATTCGCTAGATGTCGCCCTGGTCCTAAAGTTGTTGTGTTGCTTGCACAAGGGAGTTCTGAAAGTCATCACAACTGTTGAATTCAGACCTGCAGCCTAGGGCAACACCCTTTCGAAGTCTTCCATTGGGAGATGGCCGTTGGCGTGCATTTCTCACTGCCGCCAACAGGCCCCTTCCAGGAAGACCAAGAGCACACTCGATGAAAGCCGTGGCTTTGACTATTGCATTCCTGTCCGGTGCGCCCCACCCCCTCCTTTGTCGACATCTACAGTGCAGCCACAGGGAGATCTGTCCATACCTTCACACAGGTCTGCTGCGTCAATAGGAATTCCACATCCAAGTCAGCCAGGCATTGCTTTGCAACCAGTTTGCATGAGGTGAGTTGGTTACTTCTGTTCACCTGCCCTTCCGCCCGTTTGGTTGTGTTATATTTGAAAAGTTTATTCGGACAAAGCAATATCCATTAAACGCATATAAAGATATCACAATAAAAAACAGGAAAAATGCTTTAATCTATAAAATGCAACATTAATCCATAAAGTACAACAGTATACAATATAATTCATAACCACACAAGCTATCACAATAAAAAAATTAATCTTCTAAAATGCAAAAGTGATTGATACAGTTCAAATCCACAGAATGCAGGATAATTTATGTTCTCCAGCATGGGGTCTGGCATGGATTGACATGCTCATGAATATTCCCCGTCGTCAGGCTGGGAATCCTCGGTAAAGAAAAAAATCAGTGTTGTTTCTGAACTGTCTTTCTACTAATAACCAATCACTGGTCTCTGGGTCATACCACCCCCAGCCAATGACTGTCCTCTACCTAAGCCCCTCCTCAGGCAGCCATCTTCAGATTTTTACTGCACGTTCAAGTGTTGGGAGTCCTCGTGCTATAGCTCGCAAGCTTTTACTGTGTATTGCGTTTTTTTCGAAAAGTTTACTCTTATCTTTCCAGTCAATTTGAGCCTCAAGCTCCACCGATTCTTCTTCCGATCATTGGGAACCCGTTTCAGAATTTTTCTGCACCCCTCCAGGGCAGATTGTTGTCGAATTACACTTCTTGGAGGATTCCGGAAGATCTTTGAGGTCTACCCGCGTTCGACATGGCCCAGAACAAAGGAGAGTCGATGGCTACTGGATCCAAACTGTTCAGTAACTGCCCTGAATATGGACTGCAGAACGTCTTTGAGGATGTGCACTCTGTGCCTCTACTGCCTACATGCCGACAAGTCGCACATGGAGGAAGACTGTGCGTTCTCGCTGACTGGCTGGAGGTGAAGAGCCCAGCCGCAGGTGAGAAGTTGTCCGATCGGCCTTCTAAGACCTTTGAGGGCGCTCCGGCGACGGAGGCCCAACAAAAGACAAAGCACCGTGAGCGCCATTGGATTGGGCACATCTGCTGCCAGACAGGGCGCGATGTCACCGACGCCATCATCCACGAGCCAACGCTCTGGCTCGATGAAAAGGAAGCCGGAGAACCCGGGTAAGCTTCGGGAGAAGCCCCGGTCGATCCTGACAGATAAAGCCAAGGGGGGGGCGAGGCAGTGGACCTCCCCCTAAGGTGAAGGCCCTGATTCACCCTGCGAAGGCCTCGATTGAAGGAGTCGTGGCAGCTCTGGCGAAGCCTGTGGAGGCTACCTCAGTGGAGACGACTTCCGGCCTAGAGTTTCCCCTGCCACTCCGGAGGGATTCATCTTTCCAGCCTATCGAGAAGACCCCCGGGACAAGAAAGAGGGGGGGTACGGTAGCCCTAACGGACACAGATACCACCTCCGAAAATTAGCTGGCTGGCGTCAACGCTATCCTGGACAAGAAGTTCGAGGCCTATGGGACGGATCCAGAGGAGGCGGACGTAGAGAGCAACGGTGGAGCCGACGGGAGCCACGGACTGTGGAGTAAAGAGAGGACCCAGCGCCCCAACCATCGCTCCCGGCGCAACCAATGCCTACGCCACAGGACAATTCAGGAGCAATATTGATGGCTTTGCAGACCCTGTGTACGGAGATGAGGACAAGATTGCCCTTACCCCCAGCGGACGATCCAGCGCCGCCTGGACCGTCTGGGAGCGCACCGAACAAGCGGAGGCGAATCCATCCTCCCACCCCCACCCTCCCTTCCATCCTTCCCCTCCATCCCCTCCACTGAGGGATGAGACGGAGACGACGGGGACGGACGACAGTGGTGACGGGATGGATCTCCCATCACACCCAGCCCCGGCCTCCCCTCCCGACGAAATTGGCTCCTTTCACGCCATGATCGCCAGGGCATCGGAGGTTTTCCAGCTATGCCCCGAAGATTAGAAGGAAGGTTTCCTCTACCAACGATGGGAGGCCAAGAGGAAGACCATCTTCTCTGTCCCATCACTGGACGACATCTGGAACGAAGGACTGTCCGTGCTGAAGAACCCGTCCACAGCCCCTGCAAAGAGGGACCGGTACGAGAAGTACCGGGTCCCAGACTCTGCTCCTATGTTCCTCAAGGGCACAGCCGTCCACGGATTCTGTTGTCTCAGCGGCGGCCAAGAAGAAATCGGTAGGGGCGACGGCATCTACTTCCACTTACCCACCGGACGGCGAAGGGAAGAAGCTGGACGCCATGGGAAGACGGGTCATCTCGTTAGCACGACTATCAAGGCGGCCAACACCCTTGTGATCGTGGCGCGCTGCGACAGGGAGCTGTAGTTCAAGATCATTCCCCTCCTGGTCTTCCTCCCAGACAAGAGGGCGGAAGCCCTTAAAATCCTGCAGGAAGGCGAGGTGGCGTCGGACCACGCCATCACGGTGGCCACGGAGATAGCCGACAATGGCTTTCGCCAGATGGGCCATGGCATTTGCCTGCGCCGGCACGGTTGGCTCAAGGCCACCGACTTCCATCAGGATGTGCAGACCAGGCTCCTGGACATGCTCTTCGACGGAATCAACCTATTCGGGAAAGCGGTGGACGAGTCACTACATGCCATCAAATCGGACACTGAGATGGCCCGTACCCTAGGCGCTCTTCATCACCGACGACCGTCCTTTTGGACCTCCGGAGGCATATCTCAAGGCACCTCCCAAGGATTCAGCAGCAGTTCGTCGTACCACCAAGCTGCCCGTTCCTCGTCGCAGGAAGCTTACAGAGGCTGCAGCAAGACCGGTGGATACCGTTGTCGTCGCCAAAGAACCCAGGGTGGCAAAGCCTCCGCGAAACAGGATTGAACTGGCCGTGACGGCGGGCTCCCACCGGAGCACCCCAGTGGGAGGCCGGCTGGCAAACTTAGTCGGCGTGTGGGAGTCCATCTCCACTGACCGTTGGGTGCTATATTCCCTGGCCCACTGGCACACTCTGGAGTTTCAAAGAAAGTGCCCCCTTTTCCCTCCTGTGGCCAGGAAAAAAGCCACGTTCCACAGCTGCTTTTGGAGGTACGAGCCATGCTGCGAAAGGGCGCGATTGAACTCGTCCCAAAAAGGCTTCGGGGCTCGAGTATACTTGCAGTACTTCCTCGTCCGAAAGAATACCACGGCTGGCGACCCATCCTGGACCTTCGGCCCCTCAACAAATACATCAAAGCCCAGAAGTTCTGGATGGTTACCCTTCAGCACGTGCTGGGACAGCTGGAGGAAGGCGACTTCCTATCGTCGCTGGACTTGGAGGATGCTTACTTTCACATCCCCATACACAAAGGACATCGAAAGTTCCTACGTTTCGTGGTCCAAGGGTGGCAATACCAGTTCAAGGCCCTGCCCTTCGGGTTGAAGTCTGCCCCGAGGGTTTTTACCAAGTGCATGGCACCTGTGGCGGCATGGCTGCGCCTGCAGGGGATCCACGTTTACCCCTACCTGGACAATTGGCTCATCCGAGCAAAGTCAAGAGAATTCTCCGTCGACAACACAGCGAAGGCTGTCCGCCTGCTCGTGGAGCTGGGATTCTCAATCAACTTTGCGAAGTCCCTCTTGCAAGACGCCTTGTTCCTGGGAGCCAGACTCGACACAGTGGCGCGGTTGGCTTCACCGTCGGAAGAGGAGACGAAGGCCATACTGGGCAAGGTACAACGGCTGCTGACCATGGAAGTGGCCAGGGTGAAGTCCACCAAGTCCCTGCTCGGCATGATGTCATCTTGCATCTACCTCGTGGCCTGTGCAGGCTGCAGATGTGACCACTGCAGAAGTTCCTCGATGCCAGTTGGATGCAAGTGGCGGGGAGCTTCGAAGACCAGATCTCCCTCAACGAGACTTTCTGTCAAGAGATCCGTTGGTGGGGCACCCGCGCGCATACCGCGGTGGGCTTGGCCTTCCAGACTCCAACACACCAGGAAACGGTGACGGCGGACGCCTCGCTGAAGGGATGGGGAGCGCACACCAGAAATCTCCACGAAGAGGCCTTTGGCTCCCGGAGGAGAGGTCCCTGCACATTAACGTCCTGGAGCTCTGGGCCGTCAGGTCTTTCCTTCCATCCCTCAAGGGCGAAGTGGTACGGATCTTCACTGACAACACCACCAAGATGTTATACATCCAGAAGCGGGGGGGGACACCAGATCCCCAGCCCTACCAAGGAAGCGCGGGACCTGGGGCACTGGGCCATAGCCCAGGGAATGTTCCTGGTACCTTTTCATCTGGCAGGAGTGAAACACACCGTCGCTGACTCACTCAGCAGGGAGCTGCACTCTTACCACAAGTGGAAACTTCGGCAGTATCAAGTGGATCTCCTATTCAGACGTTGGGGCAGTCCCCAGATCGACGTGTTCGCAACGGCGGCGATCACCAAGTGCCGGAAGTTTGCCAGCTGGTTTCCCCAGCCGGGGAGCATGGGCGATGCATTCTCATTCCCCTGGGACGACCTGTTCCTGTATGCGTCCTTCTGGCCTTGTCGGCATAACCCGCCCCCCCCTTTCCCCGGGCCTCCTAGTCAAACTGCCGACGGACGCGGATCTATTCGCCAGGGTAGGAGGCGCCATCCTACATGACTACCCAGGATCGCTGAACCTACAGGCCTGGCTCCTGCAGCACTAGAGTTCGGAGGTTACAATATCCCGGCAGACTGCAAGGAGGTACTTGCAAAGGCCAGGGAGTCCTCGACTCTTAAGTGCTATGGACATACGTGGAAGAGGTTCTCTGTCTGGTGCCGGGCACAGAAGATCAACCCTCTACAGATTACGGCGCCTCAAGTGCTGCCGTACTTGCTGTCGCTGGCCAAGTCGGGGCTGGCACATGCCTCAATGAAGATCCATCTGGCGGCTATCTCCCGCTACACCAGAACTCAGGGGCGGTCGTCGCTGTGTTCTCACCGCCTGGTGAAGGAGTTCATGAAAGGACTGTTCCGCTCGGTCTTGCCGGTGAAGGCTGCGGCCCCGGCATGGGAGCTCAACGTGGTACTGACCAGGCTCATGGGTCCCCCCATTCGAGCCCTTGCATTTGACACCGCTGAAGTTTCTATCATAGAAGACGGCGTTTCTTGTGGCCATCACCTCTCCACGACAAGTGGGAGAGATCCAGGCCCTCGCCTGTAAACCTTCATACCTGACATTCCATGAGACGAGGGTAGTGCTAAGGACGCACCCCTCCTTCATGCCCAAGGTGCCGTTGGACTTCCATCTCATCGAGCCCTTGGTGTTACCTGTTTTCTTCCCTTCATTGCCGGCTGAGAGGACTTTGTATTTGCTGGATGTGGCTAGAGTGCTGAAGTTCTACGTGGACCGCAGGAATTGTTTTCGGAAGACATCACAGCTGTTTGTGAAATTTGGCCCTGTGAACCAAGGGAAGGCCCTCTCAAAGTCTTCCATTTCCAGATGGCTCTCCGGCTGCATCATGCACTGTCACCGGTTGGCAAACCGATCGTTGCCCGGCTGTCCGAGAACACATTCAACCAGAGCGATTGCTGCTACTACGGCGTTCGTCTGGTGTGCCCCTGCTGGAGATCTTCAGGGCTGCTACATGGAGGTTGACTCGCACCTTCACGAGATTCTACTGCGTCGACCGGTATTCCAGGGAGGAGTCCAGAGTCGGCCAGACAGTGTTGCACAACCTGTTCGCTTGAAGGTGAGCCTGGCGAAGAGGTAAGAGATGCTTAATGTTGAGTTGTTGAAATGCTTAATGTTGAGCCTTGCCACCTCCCGTGGTTGTGCATGTGTGTACTGCTATGTATTCTTGTATTCATGAGCATGTGAATCCATGCCAGACCCCATGCTGGAGAAGGAACAAGTTACTTACCTGAAACTGTTGTTCTCCAGAATGGGTCTGGCATGGATTCACATGTGCACCCTCCCTCCAACCCCTCTGCAGCTCTTCTTGGTCCTACTGCCACTTAACGTGCTACTAAATCTGAAGATGGCTGCCAGAGGAGGGGCTTAGGTAGAGGGCAGTCATTGGCTGGGGGCAGTATGACCCAGAGACCAGTGATTGGTTATTAGTAGAAAGACAGTTCAGAAACGAAATTGAAACTGATTTTTTCTTTACCGAGGATTCCCAGCCTGATGACAGGGAATATTCATGAGCATGTGAATTCATGCCAGACCCATGCTGGAGAACAGTTACAGGTAAGTAACTTGTTACATACTAAACCATGTCATCTTATGGCTCCACTTCTCAATGCCATTGCAACCTTCAGATATGAAAGCAGAGCCCAGACAGTACATTTCGTTTCTGCCTTTAACAGCCACATCAATGCTGGCCTAAATAGGCCCAGGTCAGTGCATCTCAATACTTGCAGAATGGTTTGCTCTCGGATAATTACAGAACCAGGGCAAAACAGAATAAAATGAGCTAAATCATCAAAGGGGGCACCACAGACTGGACAGCTTGGATCGTCCGGGTAGCCTGTCCACTTTAGTGCTCCCCTTCAAGCGCAGGCAATCAAGAGCCCTGGTAATAAGCCAACTCTGATGACCCACCCTGGCCCAAGTGAGATAAGGCTGAATGGGAGGGCAAACCACTAATAAGCTGATGATACACATCAGCCTGTGAAGGCCGCACTGCATTAGAGCGAGTAGCTACTAGTTCCCCGATTACCACCTTCTTAGAAAAATGTTCTTTAACTTGGAATAACCTGGTTGCAGGTGGCATAGCCTCCGTTTACCATGGTCATGTGCTCACTTACAAATTTAAGCCAGGGTATCTTAAGCCACAGATCCATACCCATGGTTGCTTTAATAAAAAAATGGCACAACTCGGCTTTGGGGTTCTCCAAATTCTAAGCCATAATAAACCTGGTGCAGCTGCCCGCTCTTCCTCCAAAAATGGCATCCCCAGTTCTCTTTGTACAGATGCACAAGAAGATGATCCAGGGAGCCTTTTAAAATGGCAGTTTTCCCTTGCCTGCATGTCACCAGGCTTCTCGAATCCCCCAAAGAGCACTCCATAGAGAGGCTGCCTTGACCTGCATGGAGTAGACCTTGAGTGCAGATTCCAGGTGTTGACCCTTACACCTAGAGGAGAAACGATTGAGACCCCCAGGTATCGGCACATTTTCAAAGATTGTTTTGTAACATGTGCCCTACTCGAAAAACACACTGAAAACCTCACACCTAAATAGTCGTCGTACTCCATTACCCTCGGGGTAATATCCCCTATACAAACAATGGGGCGCATCTTGTCTTTTTGCTACCATTGCAGCTCATGAGCGCTGATTTGAGTGAATTTATTTTTAACCCTAAGATGGTCATGAAAGAGGCGTACACATCGACCAATGCCTGTAAGGCCCTAGGTGTTCTGGCCATGAGCACTCATCAGCGTACGCCAAAACGGGGAGTGGCCCAACCCCCACTCGCAAAAAATCCACAGCTGTATTAAGTAATACGTGCAGCAACCCATTGATGTGTAGGGTAAAAAGAATAGGTGCCCGTACCCACCCTTGACGCACTCCCAATATTACATCGAACCACTCGGTGTACCTTCCCCCCCCTGGACCAAACCGAACATTGGCCGTGGTTTTCCAATGGATCTCCCGCAAAACTGTCAGTCAGCCGGACAGCCCAAGGACTCAAGCACGGACTACAACTTGGAGCGATCAACCTTGTCAAAAGCCGTACTTAAGTCCATGAAAGCAAGGTAGACCGTTTCGCCTTTGCAAAATAACTATCGATATCATTAGATACAGGTTGAGTACCTGCTCCATGGTCCCCAAACCTGGGCGAAAACCGATTTGAATGTCCGAGAGGAGATTGATCTAAGTGAGCCAACCCTCCAAATGCCCCAGCAAAACCTGTCCAAAAAATGTTAAATACTGTGTCCAACAAAGAAATGGGACAGTAAGAGGAGGGTTTAGTGATGTCCCCTTTTTTGAAAATTAGGAACATTTTTGCAGCCTTTCATGACGGGGAATAATGGCCCGAGCTTAGACGAGTATTAAAGGCACTCCTCCACAACGGAGCCCAGAAGTTGAGCTGACTCATGAAAAGTTCTGCCGGTATTGCATCTGGGCCAGGCGCTCGACTGCACGATTGTGCCCCAATAGCCTTGGTTACTTCCTCCAGAGAGAAACCTAAAGCTAATCCCCCACTCTGAGTCTCTTCTCAGGCTCTACCATCGTCCTACAGAGTGCCAAAATATGAGAATATTCAGAAGCCCCCACATGTGTCCTCATAGGGCATCACAAGACCCCTTTTTTTAATTGTTTTTTTTTTTAATATGTTTTATTAGTTTCATAACATAAGATAACAAAAAACTGGCATCATTGGCAATAGGTCAAGCATATCAAAAGGTAAAGTCCCCAACTCCCCTCCACCCATCCCTCCCCTCCCCTTCCAAGACCACGGTTAGTTCTATGTCCATCATGAGTCCATGCCCGGGCCTGGGTCGCCTTCTCCGATTATCTCACCCTCCTGCGACTCTGGGTGGAGCAGGGGTACTGTTAAGGCCACCCAGCAGTGTAGCTCCTCGCTAGAATCAAGTCTCTGCACTTGGATTGCTGTCTCCCATGCTGCGTTTTTTTTGGCTGTGATCCACTTCGCAAGATCTCCCCACCATAGGGGCATGAGTGGGCTTCTGGGGCTTTTCCACCCCATGGCTATACGCCTTTTGGCTGTTATATGTATATAAGGTCTTTGAGCTTATTGAGGGGTGTGTTCTCCCTGCTGCGCCTATACCTGCCCAGGATACATGCCGAGGGTTCGTCCACTTCAATGTCAATGTCTGCCCCAGCCACTCTCTCCTTCACATGAGTCCAGAATTCTCTGATCACTGGGCATCCCCAGAACATGTGGGTCATACCAAAATTGGGCTCATTGCATTTGGGACATGAATGGATGCCCGCACCAGTAAATCTTGAAATAGCTTCTGGGGTGAGGTACGCTCATGACATACAGTTGGATGACCTGTAAGCGGGCGTTTCGGGAGATTTTTTTGTGGTAGTGGGTTATATAGTGTCTTCAAAAACCAGGTTTAATTCGTTCTCCCATTTATCCCGGCATTTGAGGTCATCTTTGGTGGAGCCCCATAGTAGGGCCTCATAGATACGTGAGGTTTCATGGCCCCTCTCAGCAGCGTTCAGTATCGTTTCGATACATTCGTTGTCATCAGTCTGGTCGATAGCGACAGGCCATCTGCTGATCAAGGCCTGTATGACCGCTCTGTGCAACAGAAATTGCCCAGCCGGGAGGCCCATGGCATCGCAGAGGTCCGGGAAGGCCAAAACCGCCTGTTCTTGGATTTGGTCCCCCAGTGTGGCCACTCCAAAGGGCTCCCATTGTGTACGGGTCTCGAGTTGCCCCCAGGAATGATTGGACATGAGTGCTGCAATGGGGTGAACGATGACGCCTGCCATTCGAGATCTAGGGGAGGGAGAGATCCGTAATATTCACTGTGTAGTGCAGCTAGGGGGTAGAGGCAAGATTTACTCTTATTAATCTGGATCCCGGTGTGCTTGTGAAAGCTGTCCAGGGTTTCAAGAATGTAGGGTAGGAGGTGTTCAGGGTCCTGTAAATACAAGAGGGTGTCATCCGCGTACATAGAGACGAGGTGAGACGTCCCATCTATATTAATGCCCCCATCTCCGTATTCCTGTCTCAGGTAGGCTGCTACAGGCTCAGCGGCAATGATGTACAACATGGGGGATAGTGGGTAGCCCTGCTGGGTGCCTCTGTGTAGGGGCCATTTCGCGGAAAAGGTTCTATTGGTTCGTACCCTTGCAGTGGGGTTGGCATAAACCAGCTGGGTCAATTTCAGAAATACGGGGCCATGGTAGCGTATAGCCATTCCCACCTCACGGAATCAAAAGCTTTGGTGGCATCCAGTGACGCCACCGCAAAATTTCTGTGGTCTTCCCTCGGTACTATAAATGACGTGATGTAACCTACGCAGGTTCTCAGTGATGGATCGTCCGGGGACATATCCGGTTTGGTCTTGGTGAATCAACAGTGGGATCACTCTGCGTAGTCTGTTAGCGAGCAGTGCTGTGAGGATCTTGCAGTCTACGTTTAGCATAGAGAGCGGCCTGTATGAGGCACAATCTGCCCCGTCCTTCCCAGTTTTGAGTAGGGGTATTATCACGGCCTCGCTCAGGGAATCCGGGAGGGCGCCACGCTCGAAGGCCTCATTATAGACCTGAGCTAATATAGGGGTGAGTATTTCCTCATAGGTTTTATAGAACTCCCTGGGGAGGCCATCCAAGCCTGGGGTTTTCCCAGCTGGTAGCGATCTGATTACCACCTTGACCTCATCGGGAGTGATGGGCTCGTCAAGGGTCTCAGCCATATGCAAGTCCAGTTTGGGCAAGTCGATGACGTCGAGGGCGTCTTCGAACCCTGTGTCAGAGGGGGGGGGGATGTCTCGGAGCACAAGTCGCTAGAGAAAACCGAATTAATTTCCTGTTGGGTGTGCACGGTAGTGCCGTCTGGCGCGAGTATGTGGCAAATGGGTGGCCTGGGGGTTTCCCTTTTGTAGAGCCAGGCTAAGAGTTTCCCGGGTTTGTCCCCCAGGGCATGAACTCTCTCCATGTGTTTGGCGTAGCTTAGTTTACCTAGGGCTTCCCAGTGCTTTAGGCAGGTTTGTCTAAGTTTGGTAATTTTAAGTAAATGATCAGGGGATGGGTCAGCCCTGCCCTTGAGGCACACAGGTCTCTCTCGGCACGTTCCAACAGGGTTGTGGTGGATCTCTGGGCACCCCCAACTGCTGCTATCATCTCACCCCTCATGACCACCTTATATGCTTCCCAGGCGGTGCTCATGTGTTTAACACTATGTAGGTTGTTCTGCCAATATTCTTCAGTACCGTCTCTTATGCGCTCTCTGAATGCTGTATCAAGTAGGGCTTCGGCTCTCAATCTCCACGTGGGAATGGGGGGTCTTGGCGGGAACACCTCCCAGGTGACTGACAGGGGAGAGTGGTCGGACAGTACCCTCGGCAAATAGTGCGTGTCAACAAACGCAGACTGTTGTATCTGGATGAGAAAAATATAATCAAGCCTGGTATGCACGACATGTGGTGGGGAGTAGGAGTACTCTCGTTGCTCCATGTGCTGGTCCCTCCAAATATCACTGAGTTGCAACTGTGTGACTAGTTTAGAAAGTATTTTGGCCGGGGGGGAGGGACGATCGTGTTGTCAGATCTATCCAGTAGAGGGTCAAGGGTGCAGTTATGGTCGCCTCCCCATATCATAATTCTGTCCATATATGGGGTGAGCCGTGTATAGAGGGAGTGGAAGAAGATAGTTGCGTCGTGGTTGGGTGTGTAAGCACTAACTAGGCATAGCTCTTTGCCCTCGATGGAGCCACATACCACAACCATCCTCCCCTCGTTGTCCGATTTAGTACTAATAAGCCTGAAGGGGACCGTGGGGGCAATCCAGATCAAGAACCCTCTGGTATAGGAGGAGTAAGCGGAACCCACTAGGGTGCCCCGCCAGGTTTTGGCCAGGGCATCAAGCTTTTTGGCACTTAGGTGAGTCTCTTGGAGCATGGCGATTCCAACCCTGCATCTCTTCAAGTAGGATTGGACGCGTCGTTGTTTGACGAAGCTGTTCAGGCCTCTAACGTTCCAAGTAACGATCTTTACTGTGTCAGCCATAGATGTTACGTAGACGGACGTGTGGGGCCAGCAGGACTCGGGATCTAATT
Source organism: Ambystoma mexicanum (assembly GCF_040938575.1). Lineage (NCBI taxonomy): Eukaryota > Metazoa > Chordata > Amphibia > Caudata > Ambystomatidae > Ambystoma > Ambystoma mexicanum. Next base: position 739,925,567 of record NC_090926.1, read on the forward strand.
AGTGCAGCAATGCATATCAAGTGCTTGCGTGGTCTTGGTAATTTCCGTTCGTAGTTCCCAACTGTAATAACTCCCTGTCCCCCCCGCCCCCATTAACTGTAAACAACCCAAACATAGAACTAGCCCAGCGACGTCACCCTCGTTATGACCATCCCGTTTCTGCTCCGTAGGACCGTGCATAGGTCTCCAGGTGCCCTACGGGTGGGTATGAACACCCAAAAAAAAGGGGGGGGGAAGAAATTTTCCAGGGGTGGAGTGAACCTTGACTCCAGTGTCTCCATGTTAGGATCTGGTCAGCTGTGTATAAGCTCAATTTGCCTGCCGGCGGGAGAAACGTTATCTCGATTTCCGCTTTCTTTCTTCGACATCAGGTATTTGCAGTCCGTCCATCCAGTCTCTGGCCTGTGCCGGAGTGTCGAACAGGTGTGCCCTATTGTTGTGCAGCACTTTGAGTCTTGAAGGGTACAGGAGCATATAACGCAACCCACCTGCCTTCAGTCTGGCCTTCGTGGGTATAAACTGGGCTCTGTTCATTTGAACCTGGAAGGTATAATCAGGGTAGATGGCGATCGTGGCGGAGTCCCGTTTGATTTGACCACCTGCTCTGGAAAAGGCCAGGATTACCTCTCGGTCCCTATAGTTAAGAACTTTTGCTATCACCGGCCTGGGTGGGGCGCCCGGTGGAGGTTTCTTAGCGAGGGATCTGTGGGCCCTTTCAATGGTGAAGCCTTGGGAGAGTTTACCAGCTCCCACCTCCTGTAGCAGGAGGTTCTCTACATAGTGGGGTCGGAGCCCTCAGAACCCTCCGGCAGTCCGACGAGACGAATGTTGTTGCGGGCTCCTCCCTCCGCTTCCTCTGCCCTATCTTCCAAGTTCTTGACCCTTTGTTGGAGCTCATCGACGTCTCAGAGGAGGTGCGTTTTGGATTCGGTATTTTCTTTGACTTGTGTTTTGAGCACCTCCGTCCTGCCGGCTAAGGAGCAGACATCCTGGTGCAGAAGGCCCAGGTCTATGGCAACGGCATCAATTTTATGTTCCATCGTTGTTTGGAGTAGTCTGATGGCTTCGAGGAGCTGGGTGTTACTGGGTTCGGGTGTCGTCGTTGCCATAGGGTCTGAACATCTGTGTTCGCTCTGTCCGAGCTCTCTAGGTTCGGAGATTCGCTGGCTGCGTAAGTGTCTATGGTGGTCTGTCGTTGCTTGGGCCTGCCGTTCTTACCAGCCATCTTGTGAGCACACAGTCAACTCACGCCGAGGGCGCCGGGGGGGGCAGGTGATAGGCCGCTAGTCAGTCACGGAGGGGTGCTTTTCACTGTTGCTGCAGGGCCCGGGGCCGAGGTGAAGGTGTGAGGCTGCTCGGGTGTCCCGAGGGGACCCAGGGGTCGCTGTAGAGGGGGGAGAAGCTTCAGCCCAGTGAGGCGGGAGACAGCTCCCGTTTCAGAAGTCAAGAAAGAGGTAATACGCAGGCTGCTCGAAGGTGGTTATGCTCGGATCCCTTGCCGTGTTACAATTGTATGGCACCCCCTTTCCGTGGTGAGCGAGCAGTGGGGCCTTCAGGCGGTGATTTTTGGGCACCAAGGAGGGGCTCTGTACATCCGAGGTGGTAGGTGGCGGGGTCAGGGAGTTGTGCAGTGCCCATACCCCGTCCAGTGGGTGTAGTCGATGATGGGGGGGGGGGTAAGCTATGGCCGCCCGTGGGCTCACCATTTCTTGTGGGTGCACAGTGCGCCGGGCCCCCCTCGGTGTCGGCTGCAGGGTGGTTACAGGCGACGGGGGACCACTGGGATCCACTCCTGCGGCACTCCCTGATGTAGATGCGCGTTGGCGGGGGGGGGCCGAGGTCCCAACAACTCGGGGAGGCCAGCCCCTCAGGGGGACGGAGCACTATGCGACCGCGGGTCCTCTATCGCTCCGCTCCCGAAGCAAGAGCCAGGGCTGGTTACCCCCCACCCCGCTTACCTTCGCGGCACCGGCCGGCCGCTGGTCTTGTCAGGGCACCGCTGGGCTCCGACACGCTCCGCGGGCAGGACGCTGCTGGATGAAGGCCCAGGGGCCGGCCCGCTCCGTCTGCGAGCACAGTTGCTCCGCTCCTCTCTCGACCCCGGTGCAGGCTGGCTGGCTGCTCCAGCTCCGGTGGGCGACGTCCTCTGCGATGCAGGCGCGCTCGGGTCCCTAGAGGCTCAAGACGCGGGAGCCGCCATTTTAGTTCTCAGCTCCGGCACTGTTCACTCGGCGTATGACGGCGTTAGTTGTCCCCAGCCGTCTGAAAGACAGATCAAACGATTGCGGATGGGATCCAGTGACGAATGGTGCAAGTTGCAACGTTTAAAAGTTAGCAGAAATACATGAAAAACAGCTTATGATGGCACATCAGCGCAGAGCTCAGTTAGCCACACCCCTCACGACCCCTTTGATACAAATTCCCAAAAACCCCTTGCATCGTTTACGCTTATGGCCTCCTAGAATTCTTCCCAGGCTACAATCTCCAGTTCCCATTTCCTTCGCTCAAGTGTCTTGTGGTAGGCAGTCCGTGCCTGTGCAATGCAATGTCTGTCCACCGCAGGACGCCTTAGAGCAGACAAAAGTGCCAATTTTTCCAGCCTGCATTTCTGGTCAAACCAGCCTCGTTTTCCTGCTGTACCTGTCGCTCTTGGGACCATTAAAATAAACCCTGTGAGAGCCTCTAAGATTCCCAAAAAAGGCCCTCCACTGCCGAATGATCATTGGATTCCTCCAAGATCCCCAACAGTGAGGACCGATAACTAGCCAATATTTTCCAATGCAGGCCATAGTTCAAAATGTTCCCCCACTTAATTATTTTTTGGTATACAGCGTCTGCCTCTACTTGCCAAGAAAAGCTGGACGCACTGGGGTCCACAGAAATTAAACCTTTCAAGGTTAGGACCGCTGGGTAATTGTCACTGTTCCTCCACCATGGCCACGTCGAAGCTTTCAATGTATTTCCATAGGTTTAATGAGAGGTAGCAATAGTCTTATCGTGGAGGACCCCACATGATTGCTGAAGGTATATTTGCCAGGGATGTCTGGATTAAATCGCGTGTTAACTGTTTGCAGACCCCACTCAATAAGCCAAGTGCTCAACTGGATACCCCTGGAGCAGACCCTCTTATCAGCCATTACTGGTTCAAGGACCCCAAACATTTGATCTTCTGTAGGTTCATAGAGGTCCCTAGGGAGGCCACAACCCATTTTAAGATTAAAATCCCCTCCCCAAATAAGCCTTTTCTTAGAATTCATGGGGTCATCAAAATACAGGTCTACAAATTCCTTGATTTTGTACCAAACGTCCCCAACTGCCCCATTTGGACTATTGTACAGGTTCAGGAGATCAACCCCCTCAGCACCTGGAAACTTAAACCTCAACTATTGAAGAAATGTGAGCCCTGTCTCTACCACCTCAATCCCACAGGGGAGGCTTTTACCAATACTGCCAGACCCCCTGAGTTCTGCCCTCTTCTATTCTTTTTAGCAGGAATGCTGTATGACGCATAACCATCCAAAGGTTGCAGTACCAAGTCCCAAGTTTCTTGCAGTAGGATGATCTCATGAAGCTTCATAAACTCCAAAGTTCTCATCCAACTGCAACTTGTTTCTTGATCCCGCTATGTTCCAAGAGACCATTTTAATGTGCTTCTCCACCCCGCTGGATTCATGGCCAGGGATATTCGATGGTACCCCCAGAACCCCTCCACCCCCACAAACCCCCCCCCCCACCCCCACCCCCCCACATGTTATGGATCATGCTCTAAGGCGGGTCTGGTAATGATACCTGCCTCCAACACCAAGGATGAACCAGGAATTACCTTCTGTCAATCCTGATCAGCCATTGACACAAGAGGATCAAAACGATTCAAGACTGCACAGTTCCCAACTGCGATAGCCCGCCCCTGGTGGTTAGAGGCGCTCCTTCCCACTGTAGTCCGGGAAGAAACATGTGCCCCACTGCGATCACCCAAAGGAACAGCATTACCTTGAGATAGAACCACCAATTGGGGTCCATGTCCTCGCCCAACCGAAGCATCTACCAACAACCTCCCTTGTGGGTAAAAGTAGTCCAGGCCCACCAATCTGCTCTCAAGTTTAGAGCCATTTGCCCTCAAGCTTCTAGTCCGATTAGAAATGAGCAGGTGGTCCACTAATGTGGAGTTGGAGAATGAAACCACTATACAATCACCCGTAATGGACTTCCTAGTGGGGCCTACCCATCCCACTCTTTATGCTAGGGCCCATTATATTAGAGTTGATCCAGTGAGTTGCTTTATTCATCGAAGATGACAAGGTTACAGAGGCACTCACTGGTAAACTCCGGACTCCCGTGATCACACTTACAAGGGGAGCCGCCTGCGGGGGGAGACTAAGAACCACACCAACCTCCACTATCCCTGACCATTAATATCCCCGGGATATTAGGATTTGTGGGTGCCACCATGGGATTAGGCCGCAGAGCAGAGTCGCTGCCAATTATGCCCTTCCTTACCCTTTGCCCCAACTGGACTCAAGGTCTGGTTAAAGAGTGCTATAAACACAAGCCAGCCTCAGGGCTATTTTGGATGATAATGTTGACTTTTATTTTTAAATCACTGATCGAGTCATCCTTTATTGACAGGGTTTCCATAACCCCCTTTTAAAAACTTTCTAGCAAGACAAAGGTGGCTTCCAGTTTGATTTCCCCTTGGGAATCCAAGGGAGCAAGCACATCGGATGGCTGCCCTTAGCCTCCAGCAAAGAGAAGAGGCGTTTTAATTTCCAGTCTAATAGTGCCTCCAGCCGGGTTTTATCCTCATCCTTGGTCGATAATGCTATAGAGTTATCACTGGAAGGCATTAAGGGCTCCTGAACACATGAAGGCTCAGCAAATAACACGGGGAAAGCCACTTGTGTGTCTCTTGCAATTGGGGTACTGAATATTTCAGTATCCTCGTCTAGTTGGAGGGCAACAGAGGCCCCTCCCTTATCCCCAAGAGAGCTTTCAGTGTATGGGCTATTGGCGGCAGGAGCACCTGCTCCCAGCTCCCCAACGATAACCCCAATAGAGGACGCAGCGTTCCAAATCGCTTTTTCAGTCACTTGGATTCTCTCGGACAAGTTCCCAGCTGTGGTCTTAAGATGGGAATCCATGGAGAGTTGGTTTGCCTTTTGATTTCAATTTAAATCCCCCCGCTACTTGCTTGAGGGTGGTCTTTGGGGTCCTGTTAAGTTTTATTTTTTGGCGCTAGTGGCCATGGCCCCCACCTCTCCTAAATTACGTTTGACCATCCTCTGGGAAATGCGCCCTAACCTACTCGGAGGTTAAAAAAATATTAATCAAGGGATAAAAGAGAGGAAAGCAAAAAGTAGGGAAGAAAGGGTCACAGCACACCCACGGGTCCACAACCCTGCAACCCTATAGCTGAGGATCTAAAGACGACCACATAATCAAAAGTGCAATAAGCGAATGCACCGTGCAAATATGCCAACTATTGGAGTGCTGCAATGTTTTAGCTAAAAGTAGATGTTAGCATGTTTTATAGGACAAAACAGCCAAAACTATGGGACAAACAAAAAAACAATATGTTGGCCCCAAGATGACCACTATGAGAGAGTGATTTAAACTTTGTATCAAACCAGTTTTTGTTTTGATGTGCCCAGCTGTGCAAAAAAGAGGGGAGAGAAAAGGTCACCTCGCAGCCCCTTTGAGAACAACTGGCTGTGTCAGTGGCAGAGACGGAGACCCTCACTAATGAAATAACAAATAGGTTAGCAAAACCTCAAATTGTGCACAGAGAGGTAATTCATAAAATCAGCAAATGAGTAACAGATGGGGGAGTACTGCACAATCGATAATAAAAAGTGGCTTAAAAACAAGTTAAAAGCGAAGACTAAGATGATTGTTCCAGAGGGGGAGGGGAGCAAAACTCCCACTGCCCCGCGGCCCTCAGTACGCCTGGTGGGGGAAAAAAAGTGCAACCCCAACCAGAGTTTTAATAGAACAGATGTAAAACCAGATTAATGAAATTACGTTGTGGTTATGACCAAAGAATTCTTAAAAGGATCAAAGCATCAATAGTCCGCGGGTGCAATTGTCCACCAAGTCCGACCATGAGTACTGCATAAGTAACTGGGTGGGCTATGCAAATCCCCCTCAGACCAGACCCAGTCCCAATGGTAGAAAATAGTCCCTCAATTGAGTAATCGGCCCATATGAGCAGGGAAGTTGAAACAAATCAAAAAGAGAACAAACTCAGTTTTCCAGAAAAGGTTCCAACAGGTTTTAGATTCGCAATAGTAATAGCACAGGCCGAGCAGGGAAAAGTCACAGAATTCCAGCCGTGTTTGGGAGATGGTAGATAAAAAGCGTGAACGTGGCTTGGCTTAAATATTAGATAATTGGGTTAAATTGAGTTTAGCAGCGCAGTAGAGATGAGGCGGGGAACGCCGGCAGCTCGAGGAGCTGCCAGAGTCCGTCTCTTCCACCCCCTCTGTACCCCCCTGCCCTCACCACGCTCTATAGCACTGATCTCACCGTATGCTGCGGAGAGCTGAAAGAAGGTCTTCTCCAACAATAGGAAACAAACAGCGGGCCAGCCACTTGAATACGAGGTGTTGTTCACAACGACCACAGCGGAACACGAAGGACAGGAAGAGGACTCTGCGGGACTTCGCACGCTGCGTTGGTGGGTCTCTTGGAGGCCAGTGGACTCCTCCTCCTCCCAGCTCACCAGACAGGATTAACCCCTGCCGACCCAGACAAGGTAGAGGGAGAAAATCGTGTACCAGCCAGCAGGACAGGAAGGACTTTTTGGTTGTGTATATGTACTGCTGTATAATCCTATTCAAGAATGTGAATCCATGAACGATCCAATGCTGGAGAAGGAATGTTACCTGTAACTCCTGTTCCCCAGAGTTGGTATCGTTCATGGATTCACATGCAATCCTCCCGCCTACCCCTCTCTGGCTCTTCTTGGCTCATACTGCTACATTACGTGTGCTGCCAAATCTGAAGATGGCCACCAGGGGAGGAGATGAAAGGACCGGTCCATTTGGCTGTGGGCAGTATGACCCAAAAGGACTCCTCTGGAGCACTAAAGTAACAAGCAGTTTAGAAATGTAAAGGTAACCTGCTTTAATGTTGCCAAGGATTCCCAGCCTGACAGGGAATATTCAAGAGCATGTGAATCCATGAAAGATACCAATGCTGGAGAACAGGACTTGTACGTAAGTAACGTATCCCAACTTCGGTTAGGCATGAGGACGGGGGACTGTGGGGGCAGAACCTGAGAAGCAGAACGTACATTTCTTGAAGGATGGTACAAAGAGTAAAGGACATAAATAAGAGGGAGCTAAGACTATACAGAAAAAGTGAAACACAAAACGTTGCATAATCAGCCGTGCAGACAGGCAAGATAAGGGGAGATACAAGTATACCAAGGAAGGCAGAAAAGGATACGAACCACTGAGCAAAGAATAAAATGCAAAAGAAGCGAAGCATAATTAGGCAGGCCAACATATAAGGAACAGCAATAATTCAGAAGTGAAAGAACATTGGTTTGAAGAATAATTTTAGTTGAAGAAACACTAAGGTGCCAGTTTTTTTTATACTAAAAAGATGAAACCAGCAAGATTCCAATTTGTGTTAGAAAAAAAGCAGACTCGACAATAAGATTTCGAGCTTGTGGATTCACAAAGCTGTAATGGGGGAAAATAAATACTTAAGGGGGGGTTGGGGTGACATTTATTTTATTTGAATTTTTATATACCGCGCCCCAAGGCCTCCGAGCACACACAGGACAAAACAGGCAGGGGGGCAGGTAGAGGAAGAGAGGAGTTCCATGTCTGACAATTTGAAAAGCAGTGGAGTCAAACAGTTGTAGTATAGCAGTGGAGTCAGTCTGGAGGAAGGTTGAAGAGATGAGTCTTCAGTCTCTATTTCTAACTCGATGGTCGTTACAGTGGCTCTGAGGGCATTCAGCAGTGCATTCCAAGCAGTAGGACCTAGAGCATCGACTGCGGCCGCTGGCTTTGACCAGCCTAAACTTAGGCTGCACAAGCCTGAGTTGATCCTTGGATTGAAGGGTGCGAGAGGGGATGTAATGCAAAAGGCGATCAGTGAGGTATTTTGGAGCTGTATTGAGTACACACTTGTGAGTCAATGCAAAAAGCTTGTGTGTAACTCTGTGCTTCACAGGGAGCCAATGAAGTTCCCGCCTGGAAGCTGTTTATTTATTTATTTGGATTTGTAGAGCGCACATCTGCCCGGGGGCATCGTGGCGCTAAGAAGTCTTGTTACAGGCATACATGGTGAATATACAGATTAGCATAGACGTGTTTTTTCATACATTTGCTGTTATTTCCATAATTACAGTGGTGAGAATACAGGTGAGGCGGGGTTAGTGGAACAGCGTGGTTTTGAGTAGTCTACGGAAGGCATGGTATGATTTTTCGCTTCTTAAGGCGGTGGGGAGTACGTTCCAATTTTTGGGTGCTAGGTGTTGGAAGCTGGATCCTCCGGCTTTGCTTCTTTTGAAAGTGGGTACATAGGTCTGGTTGGTCAGGTGTGATCTGGTAGGTCTAGTGGAGGTATGGAGGGCGATCCTTTCAGAAAGATAGGGTGGGGCATTGGCAGAGAGGCATCTGTGTGTGATGTTCATGGATTTAAATAGTATGCGTTCTTTTATAGGTAGCCAGTGTGCTTCTTTTCTGGCTTGGGAGATGTGCTCCCTTTTTGGAATGCTTAGGGCTGCTCTTAGAGCATTGTTTTGTGTGACTTGCATTTTTTTAATGTTTTGTGCAGATGTGCCCAGGAAGAGGGCGTTGCAGTAGTCAAATTTGGTACCTACTGTGGCTCTGGCTACATTCAGGCAGTTTTTAGGGGATAGGAAGGGTTTAACGGCGTTGATTATCTTAGTGGTTAGTGCAGCAGAGGAGGCTACGGCATTGACTTTCCGTGTCATGGGGAGAGTGGAGTCGAGGTATACTCCTAGCGTTTTTACCGCAGTGGAGACTGTGATGGTGCAGTTATCAACGTTAAAGGATTTGTATAGAGGCGGGAGTTTATTTAGTGTTTCTTTGGTGCCAACTAGTAGGATCTCTGTTTTGTCCCTGTTAAGGCAGAGTCCGTTGGCTGCCATCCAGGTTTGAATGGCTGTGTATATTTTAGTTAGTGCTGCGGCGTCTTGTTCATATAAGCCAGTAATGTTATGTGAGCCCGTTCAGATAGGCCTGTGGTGGCGTGAACAGATCCATTCTGAGTTATCTGAAGGCTGGATAGATTAAGCTGAGAGCATCCTCTCAGGGGACTGTTACAGTAATCCAGACAGGAATTGACCAGGGCGGAGGCTAAAATGGCTGCATTATCATGTGACACGAAAGGACGGATGTTTATAGACAAGGCCACACGACGCGTGAATCTGGGCGACATGCTGATTCATTGTTAGCTCGGCGTCCAGAGTGATGCCGAGGGTCTCCACCTTTTTGGTTACGGGGATAACAGCATTCAAGATGGTAAAGCGGTTATATTCCCACAATAGTTTTAAGTTTAGGGCCAGAGGTCACAATCAGTAGTTCAGTCATTAGTATTGAGAGCCAGAAAATTAATAGCCACCCAATCATGGGTAGCAAAATAGATAATGTTGAGGTTCAGAAGGCCCTGGGCAAACAGGCCTGTGAGCTTCATGACGGCCAGGGTGTGATCAGGCAGTCTAAAACTTTTAAGAGGGGGATGATGCAGATATAAGATCTAGCATGGCAGTCTCAGTACCATGACTAGCTCTGAAGCCTGACCTGGTGAGTCCTGAGGGTGGTGTTCTCTTCAATAAATCTCTTAAAGTTCTTGATAAAGTCGCTCATCTACAATTTAAGGAGAAACGGGATGTTTGTTATAGGGCGATAGTTTTCCACAGATAATGGGTCCAGGTTTTCTTTATTCAAGTGTGTGGTGATCCATGCCTCCTTAAAGAGCGTAACGGACCCCTCAGTAAATGAAAGGTAGACTAGCTTGCTTACCCATTGGCAAAGCAGATCAATGCAACCAAAAAAGAGACTAGAAGGACAGACATCCCCCCCCACCCCCCGACATGAGGTGGGGTTTCATGCCAGTGACGATCTGGAAAATAACAGTCTCAGTACAGGGTGTAAATGCGAAAGGATGAGTATTGAGAGCTATCGGGGGTTTGCGTTCAGAGGAAACAGAGGTAGAATCTTTCATCAGATTACGTGAGTTCCCCTGGAAATCTGAATGGATCTTTGATGGGGAAGTGACCTTATCAGAGAAGGTGTTATGGATAGCTTGGCACCAATCATTCTTCACTGGGACAAATGTAGTGCAAGGCTTTCCTTTAAATTCATTCAGGATGGCGAATAATTCTTTCATACTGGAGTTAGCTTGTAAAATCCTGCAATTGTAAACTGAGGATTTGGCTTGTGTAATGGCATCCTTAAACTGTTTGACCTGTAATTTTTTAGGCAGCCAGAGTTGAAGACGAGGGGTTATTATGCCAGCAGTGTTCATCGGACCGTTTCTGGTGTCTAAGGTGGAGAAAGGTGTCACTGAACCAGCATTTATTCAATGTCTCACTTTTTACACACCGACTTTTCATGGTTGCTGGGAAGTTGATGGCTCCTTCCAGGCTAGCAGTGAGGTGACTAATTCGTCTGCCTTCTCAAAGCTATCCAGGGAGCCAAGCTTACATCTGAGTAAGGATGATAGTTTTGCAGGAGTTAAACTCTTCCAATTCCTGGTTTGAATAACCAATCTTGGATTAGTCTTGCTAGTAGCACCGGAATGTTGACTCAAAGTGAGCAGATGGTGATAGACCAAATACAAGGAGAAATAACGAGATTAGTTACCGTAAGATGGTGTGAGAGGACCCAGTCTAGGGTATGCCCTGCAATATGTGTAGGGCCTAACACCCATTGTGGAAACCCTATGGCCCCGAGAGAACCCAATAAGGAGGCAGTGTCAGATGGAGAGTTGGCCCATTGATTACTCACCCAGCACCAGGACTGGGGAATTGGTCTTAGTGATTTTGTTCAAGAGGCTTAATTAGATGTTGTTCAAAAAAGGAAGAACCCTAGGGGGCCTATAAATAATGACGATGGAGATTGACATATTGTCCGAAGGCTTGAAACCTTGATAGGAGGAGTACTCCTTCAACAATTTATTCAGATCTACATTGGCACCATCAATCCTTCGAAGAACAACAGCCAACTGAAGATCTGAAGAATCCTGAAGTGGCCCAGCATCCTGCCTCTCAATCTCTTCATCCAAACTCCTCCTTGGGGACTTCAACATCCACCTCGGGAGGATAGCTCTGCGGCAACCTGCTCACCTTGGAAGCAAGACGACACGGAGCAACACAGGTTCGATCCCCGGGGTCCGTGCTTAGAAACCTCTGGGTATTAAGCGCGTTATAAATAACCCATCATATCATATCACTGCGACTCCCTTGAATCATCCACCTATCAGTTCTGTCTCTCCTGTGACTCCCTCCCCCTCTCTCTATTCTCTTCTGGCCTGACACTCTACCGGTCACACCTGGACACCCTAATCTCTGGCGACATCACTATCTCCATCCCGGGCATCCCACCTATCCTGGTCTGGACACTCTCTCCTCCTTCCTGGTTCCCCTGAGCCCTCTTTCCGAGCCACCCCCAGCACTACCAGCCTCCTTTGGTGTCAGACCTATGAAGCATGTCAGTCGCTGCTCTCGCTTCCACCTTCATCCTTTGGATCCAAGGGCAGGGGATCATTCACTTTCCTCAGCTGGCTCCCTCCTATGGAACAGCCTCCCAATCCCTCTGCGCCTTGAGCAGGATCTCCTTAAATTCAGGAAGCTCCTTAAAATTCTCCTCTTTACCTCCTCCTTCCCTTCCTCTCGCCCCTGCTAGTCCGACAGTTGCTGCTCTTGGTGTCCTGGGCCCTTATGCATCCTATGTGCCCTGACCTCCCGCACCCAATTGGCCCAACTCCTTTCTATCCTCTGCACTTACACCCTCCGCACTCAAGGCTCACACTTGCACCCCTTGCAGCTCCAGGCTGTGTAGCACTCAACATTCCCACCACTTTGTCTGTGGCTCACCAATGAGCTCAGACTCCCCCCTTCCCTCTTCCTTGCTGCACTTGCATGTTCTGAATACTCACAAGGCATAGTAGATTTGTCCTCTTTTCCTTCCCCGCCCCCCCAACTGCTCTCAAGTATTGTGTTTTATGTATTTTAATGTATTCCCACTCCCTCCCTTGCCCTGTGGGTGCTGTGAAACAGTATTTCGAGGGGATTGGGTCCTCCGACGTATTCCATATCCTTGACCGTAATCACCACAGCTGTGCTGCTTCAGAAAATTTTTGTCTGCGTCGATGCACCATCCCCGAGGACCTCCTCCAACGGCCGTCGTCACTCGATGTGATAAGTAGGACGCACGACACCCGTAGCCTCAGTTCTGTTTTCCGCAAACGTGTTTGCTTCGTGAATCTCGGTACGCTTCGACTCTTTGGAGTTCTGTTGTATTCTTCTCGGTTCTTTGAACCTGTTTGGTTTTTGTGAAAAGCCTGTTCGTGACGATGTCTACCTCGTCTTCAACCCCGCGTCCGGGCTTCAAGAAATGCGGGGACTGTGGGTCCAAGATGCCGGTAACGGACTCGCACGACGCCTGCCTCTGGTGCCTCGGGGAGGCCCACGACACGAACGACTGTCGACTGTCAGTCGCTCACGGCCAAGGCCTTGCAGGAGCGCTAGAAGTTGTTGTCGGTAGGTAGGGTGTCTAAGCCCCGGAAGTCGAGGTCTGCAGGGCTTTCGACGGATGATTCGAGAGGCGACTCTCTGCGTCATCGTCGGAGGTCCAGTGGGTCTCCTTCCAGGAGTCGGTCTCGCCACTCCTCTGCCTCTTCGAGGCATTCCCGAAAGCGCCGACATCGGTCGCCTTCCGAGGACTCCGCCCGTCGGCGGGTCCCTTATCCCACCCTGCAAGCGACACCGGAGTAATGGGCTTCCTTCGGGAAGATGTTAGGAATTCTCAAATCGCAGGGCACAGGTCTGTCCGCGGCTCCGTGTGGGGTCGGTCGTGATCAGTCGAGACACCACTCGCACGCCTTCGGGCTCGGGTGGTCAGCACGGTTCGTGGGAGAGGTCCCACTCGGAGAAGGGTAACCGTTCTCGCCATGCCCGTTCCAGGTCCCGGTCCTTGATGTGCTCGAGACCGCGTGATCCTGTGCAGTCTTTGAGGAAGACGTTGACGCCTGTGGCGCCGAGGTCGTCGACGACCTCTCTCGAGGCTCCGCCTCTGAGGGGGTCGTCGACGCTGTCGGCGCCTAGGTCGTCGAAAGACACGCTCGGAGCTCTGGCTTCGAGGCCTGTGTCGCCGCCGCTGGCAGTGCTGCGGCTGACGTCGACGCCGATTCGCTCGACGCCGGCGCCGACTCATTCGGCGCCCTCGACGCCTTTTGAGGCAGTGGTGTCGGAGGGGCCACGTGGCACGGGGGTAGCCCCTAGAAAGGCTCTGGCTAAGGTCAGGCATAGCTTTGGTCCCCAGGTGTCTTCCTCTCACCGCCTGGAGTACATTTCAGAGGGTGTTGAGGGCTCTGATGAGGGCTTGGAGCCGTTTACGGTTCCAGATGAGCTTCTCTCGGGCCATAGCCAATTTGATGACCTGAGGCAGTCACTGCATGATGCCAGTGGACTGGACACCTCTGCGGAGGTGGAGTTTTGTAGGCCTGAGCCTGGCACTCATGCTGATTCTTCGTATCGGCGCCTTATGTCTCGGGTCACCGAGTACTTGGGATGGTCGGCTCCCCCAGGGGAGTTTGTTCAGGATGATCTCACGGACATCCTCGATCTTGGTCCCCCACTAACCCGGTACTGCCGTTTCATATGGCTCTGCAGAGAAGGGTAGCGGCGCCGGCTTGGACTGCTCCGGAGAGTCTCCCGGCAGTGGGCAAGTGTTTGTCGCAAAAATACCATCCAGCCAGTAGCGACCCCTGCTACTTGTCCAGGCACCCCACTCCAGACAGTTTGGTGGTGCAGGCGGCAACGGCCCCGGCAAAGCAGGCGTCGTATCCTACCATCCCTCCGGATAGGGACGACAAACGTGTTGATGGCTGGGCGAAGAAAGTGTTTTATTCAGGGGGTATGGCGCTTCAGGCGGCCAACTCTGTATGTGCCTTGTCTCGTTTCATACACACTCTGGAACTGTGTTGGATTAGCGGCTTAACATATTCCCGAAGGGGACGAACGAGATGGTATCCTTGCTATGGTTCAGGATGGCAAGGATGCCATGTGTGAGGCTGTTCAGTCGGGTTTGGACATGGCAGATTGTGTCAGCCGGTCCATGGTGGCGAGCACCGTAATACGCAGGTTTGCGTGGTTGCGGAAGTCTGGTTTCGCTCCTGAGGTGCAGTCCCGGCTCCTCAACATGCCCTTTGACGGTCAACATCTTTTTGGCAGCAAGGCTGACGAGAGCCTTGAGAGGTTGCAGACCTCCTAAGCTGCAGCAAAGTCGTTGGGCGCTGCACTTCGACAACCTCCGCCTTTTCGTCCTAGGGGACAACAATGGTGGGGAGCTTCCTTTCGCTATTACTCGTCCTTCAGTAAAGCGAGAGGAGCTGTCAAAGAGGCCACCGTAAGAGTGCCAGAGGTGGAAAACGGGGTACTCTAGGTGCCAAGGCCGCTCGGGCAGTTGCCTCTTTGCCCTCAGGCAATGCCGCAACCACTCAGCCATGAGGCCAGGTCCCATGGTTTGCCGGTTGGGGGCTGGCGCAGCATCTTGTAGAGTGGCGTGCCATTACCTCAGATGTGTGGGTTGTGGAGATCATAACCCACGGCTTCGGTCTTCCCTTTCGGCAGAGGCCTCACGACAATCCACCTGGGAACCTCTTTGAAGAGTCTGGATCCACTCCTTGCGCAGGAAATTCAAGCCCTGCTGGAGAAAGGCACCATAGAACTGGTGTCTGTAGCGGAGAGGAACAAGGGATGGTATTCCCCTTATTTTTTTATTTTGAAGAAAGACGGGGGATTGAGGCCCATCATGGACTTGCGCAGTTTGAACAAACGCCTCAGGAAGGACAAGTTCAAGATGGTTACTCTCTCTCAAGTCCTCCAGGCCCTTCAACTTCAGGACTGGTTGGTGTCTCTCGACCTCAAGGACGCTTACTTCCATGTGCCGATGCATCCCAAGCACAAGAAGTACCGGAGGTTCGCGGTTGGCGACTCACACTTTCAATTTCGGGTCCTGCAGTTCGCATTGACATCCGCCCGAGGGTTTTCACCAAGCTCATGGTGGTGGTGGCAGCGCATCTCAGGAAAGGGGGGGATTCAAGTCTACCCCTAACTGGACGATTGGTTGATCAGGGGGAGCTCTCCCAAGCAAGTCCTGCATTATCTGTCCGTCACCTGCCACTCCCTTCACAAGCTGGGCTTCTCCCTCAATTTAAAGAAGTCCCATTTGACGCCAACACAGCGGCTCCAGTACATCGGAGCAGTGCTCGACACATCCCTGGGGCTGTGTGTTCCTCCCCAGGTGAGGGCTCTTCACATTCAGCAGATGGTGCTGAATGTGAAGTTTCAACTTGCCCAGACTCTCCCAGCGTTCGAGTTCTTGAGACTGTTCGGCCTCATGGCATCCTGCATTCTTCTGGTGCCAGAGGCCAGGTTGCGGATGAGATCTTTGCAATGGGCACTCAAGCTCCAGTGGTCTCAGTCCTCCGGCAGGAACCTGTTCAGGTGCCGAACCGTCTTCGGTCTCCCAGGACCTTCTGTGGTGGGCCGACGAAGGCAATCTGATGAGGGGGGGGGGCCCATTTTGGCTGCACTGGCCGGAGGTGACGATCGTGACGGACGCATCCCTCACGGGATGGGGAGCTCATGCCAACGAGTTGGCAGTCAGCGGTCGTTGGTCTCCGTCGGAGTCCAGACTCGTTGGAGCTGAGGGCCGTCAGGCTAGCCCTGAAGGCTTTTCTGCCGACTGTGCGAGGAAAGTGTCCTGATTCTAACGGCCAACACGGTGGCCATGCACTTCTTAAAAAAAAAAAAAGGGGGGGGGGGCAGGGTCACTTCCTCTGTGCAGGGAGGCGATGCAGCTCGAGTTCTGGGCCATCCAGCAGGAAGTTTCGATCTCGGCTGTTCATCTGGCCGGAGACAACGAGACGGCGGACGCTCTGAGCAGGCAGAGCACGATCTCTCACGAGTGGGAGCTGGCTCAGGATATTCTCCTGGAGATCTTCGCCCTTTGGGGAACCCCTCAAGTGGATCTCTTTGCCTCCAGTGTCAACCGGAAGTGCGAAAGGTTCTGCTCGCTGGAATTTCCTCCAAAAGGAGCCTTAGGAGACGCATTTGTGGTGGAGTGGTCATTCCGACTGCTGTACGCGTCTCCTCCAGTCCCCGTCATCCCGCAAGTACTGCAGAGGTTACGGAGGTTCGGTTCCCGGATGATCCTCATTGCTCCGGCGTGGGCCCGGAGGACATGGTACCCGGACCTTCTCGACTTGTCCGTCTGCCCTCCACGTAGTCTTCCCTACCGAGACGATCTGCTCTCGCGGGAGGGTGGGTCAGGTTCTCCATCCAGAGGTCAAATCCCTCAACCTTCACACTTGGCTTCTGAAAGGTTGAGGTATAAGGATTGGGACCACCCTGAAGACGTGTTGGAGGTGTTGCTCTCGGCCAGACGGCCGGCAACAAAGTCTCTGTACCGTTGGCGTAAATTCTGTGACTGGTCCAGAGTTAAGAATGTGGATCCTTTTGAATGTGACATTCCCATAGTTCTGTCTTTTTTGCTTTCTTTGGCCCACAGGGGCTTACAAGTGGGTACCATTAAAGGTTACCTGGTGGCACTGTCCATATTTAAGCGCTCGTCCGAAGAATGTTTCTATTTTAAGATTCCTTTAATTTCTCAGTTTTTGAAAGGGCTCACCAATGTGTTCCCTCAGTCACCTTTTCTGGTGCCAGGTTGGGATTTGAATCTTGTTCTCAAGTTTCTTATGGGTGCTCCGTTTGAGCCTTTGCATTCTTGCCCTTTGAGACTGTTAACTCTGAAAACTGTGTTTTTGGTTGCATTACTTCCACTCGCAGAGTGAGTGAGTTACAGGCACTTTAAGTTAAGCCACCCTTCACTGTGTTTCATAAGGACAGGGTTGTCCGAGTTCGTCCTTCCTTTCTTCCGAAGGTGGTTTCGGAATTTTATTTGGGCCAGAAGATTGTTCTGACGGCATTCTATCCTCCTCCGCATCCTGGTAAGGAAGAGGAGAGGCTCCATAGGCTTGATCCTAGGAGAGCGTTGAGCTTTTATATTTCACGCATGTCCCGGGTCAGAATGGACGATCAACGCTTCATTGGTTACGCTGGAAAGCGTTTGGGACAAGCTGTGACAAAACAGACTTTGTCTCGTTGGATTATTTTGGCTATCTCCGAGTGTTACTGCTTGGCGGGTAAGGACCCACCGGCTGGCTTGCGGGCCCATTCTACCAGGGGTATGGCTGCATCTACTGCCCTGCAGAGTGGTGTTCCTATTCGTAACATCTGTGATGCAGCCACCTGGGCTTCTGTACATACTTTTGTACGTCACTACTCCCTCGATTCCATCCGAGGACAGGATCTGGCCTTAGGCAAGGCAGTCCTTTATTCCGCAATTTGATTGGGCATGCTAAATTTGTGTTCTAAATTCTCCCCCCCCCACCTTGCTTTGGTACTGCTTTGGGAGTCTGTCAAAGATATGGAATGCGTCGGAGGACCCAATCCCCTCGAAGAAGTTACTCTCTTACCTGGTAACGTTCTTTCGATGGGATGGTCCGACGACGAATTCCATATCGCTCCCTCCCTACCTTCCCCGCTGCAGAATTTCTTATGCGATTGCAGCTTAGGTTTCCGCAAGGCCTTGTGTGTCTGACTGGCAGAAGACTGGTGTCGCACGTTCTGGGGGAAAAAACTACAACTGAGGCTATGGGCGTCGTGCGTCCTACTTATCACATCGGGTGACGTCGGCCGTCGGAGGAGGTCCTCGGGGACGGCGCGTCGACGTCATCGACGCAGGACGCAGACGCCGAAAATGTTCCGAAGCAGCACAGCTGTGGTGATTACTATCAAAGATATGGAATACGTCGTCGGACCATCCCATCGAAAGAACGTTACCAGGTAAGAGAGTAACTTGTTCTTCTTATTGTATAAACACCTAACAAGTAAACAATAAAATAAATAAATCGCCCCTGAACCCCCACTTCTGACTCTCCCTCTGACACTGTCCTTGCTAACCTGCACCTCTCCATCTCCAACACCCTTTATGTCCTTGCCCCTGTCATGAGGATCTGCCTAAAACCTTTCTAAAAGAACAGCTTATACGACTCTGATCTAGCATCTCTGAAACACAGGTGTAGAGTTGCTGAATGGAAGTTTCAGACCTTGGGGGTTACCCTCTGACAAACTGCCCTGCTCCAAAGGCAACATCGCTTCTCTATTTGATCCAAGAAGCAGGCCCACATCCAAGCCCCCATCTCTGAAGCTACTAACATGGCCTAATGTTTCAGAATATGCAAGAAACTCGCCAATCCAACTGCAGTCTCCGCCTCTCTCCTTCCTTCCCAGGCTATCTGCACTCCTTTGGTCTCCAATTTCACATCGAAAACACAGCACATCTTGTCCTCTCCTCCACTCCCATCTCCAAATTCCCCTCACCCCCGCCCACCCATAGCACCACATGAGGTTTCTAAAGTGTTCCGCTCTGTGAAAAGCCTCCCCCAAACAGATACTCTCCTGCTCCTCCAGAACCGTTAAGGACAGCATCATCTCTTCCCAACCTGGCTCTTGCTGACTTCTGCAACCACCCCTTCCCCACAGGCTCTTTCCCTCTATCCCTCAAGCACTCCTTTGTGTACCCTCTCTTGAAAATGCTGTCTGACACCTCCTGTGTGCTAATTATCGCCCTATTTCCACTATGCCCTTCCTGGGTAAACTCTTGGAGAAGCTGGTCCTCCCCCCAACTGATCCTCCACACCGATCTTGTTGGTTGCCTCCATGACCACCAATCTGGATTCCGGTCATCCAGAGGCCTGGAAACTATTCTCCTGAACACCTGGGAAAACATGCTCGCAAATCTCCACTCCAACTCCCCCGCAGTTCTCATTCTCCTTGATCTCTCCACTGCCTTTGACACAGTCAACCATTCCATCCTCCTAAAATGACCGAGACACCCTTGGCATCACTGACTGGCAGCGAGCGATCTTTGCCTTAATGCCAGTAAGATGGAGATCCTTCTGATTGGGACATCTGCACCCTCTTTACCTCCTACCTTTTGGCCATCTACCCTTGCCATCCTGCAAGGCCCAAAACCTCAGGGTCATCTTCGATTCCCCTCTAGCCTTCATCCCTCACATCATGGACCTTGCTAAGAAGTCCCACTTCCAGCTCCACCACCTCAGAGGCATTCTTATTGTCCTCACCTTCCCCCAGAAGCTCAGAACTCGGTTCCACTCCAGGGACCGCATCTGTCCAGCCCTGAAATCTTTCCACTGGCTCCCGGTGGCTGCAAGGATCAAATTTAAGACACTCTGCATCATCCACAATGCCTTCTGGGGCCTGGGACAACGCAATCTCCAACTTTCCCTCCCTAAATACTCCCCTGCTAGAGCCCTATGCTCCTCTGTCGAACACTTCTCCAAGCAGAGTGGAGGGGCAGGTCTCTATCCTCAGCTGGCGCCTCCCTCTGGAACTGCCTCCCTGCCCCTCTCAGACTTGAGCCGGCCCTCCAAGTTCTGGCAACTGCTCAGAACTCTGCTGTTCTCTACCTACTTCCATTCCCTGCTAACCACCCCACAGCTGCTGTGACTGCTGGCCTGATCCTCACAGGAT
Source organism: Ambystoma mexicanum (assembly GCF_040938575.1). Lineage (NCBI taxonomy): Eukaryota > Metazoa > Chordata > Amphibia > Caudata > Ambystomatidae > Ambystoma > Ambystoma mexicanum. The sequence continues at coordinate 739,945,389 of NC_090926.1, forward strand.
TCCAGGCCCTCTTCCCAGTCAATGCCAGCACCCTCCCCCCTACTGCACTACCCTTGCAGACCCTTGCTTGGCGGCTGTGCATCCCACCCTTGGGAGCCGCCTGCACTAGCACTTAGCCGGAGGTTCTCCTCTTGGCTCTCCTTAGCACTTCCCTCCCGGGCCCTCCACCAGCACTTGCCCACTCCTCCTCTTCCCTCCCTATCTCGTGCAACTCTCCTCACTGCACTTGCACATCCGAATACCACAAGGCCTAGTAGTACCACAACTGTATTTTACTCTTATTGCCATTTGTAATTTGCTCTCCTGCTCCCCTCCCATTTAGCCTTGTTGTGCTTTAAAACACAATCCAGTTGTATAAGCGCCTAACAAATACTCAATATAAAAAAATAAATCCCTTCCTACGTCTGGCCTAGTGAAGCCCTGCTGCTCTGCCTGATCTACGAAAACCCTGAGCAATGGCCTAGCCTTTGAACCAGGGAGAACAACTAGTCTTGACACCTTCTCGAGGATCGAGCCCCTCCGAGTCCCTGGACTGCCTAGTGGACTGACCAGCTCTTTTGTGGGCTACCTTGCCAGATCCATTGCCGTTCCGAATTGAAGTCCGGAATTTTGTTGGTTACCAGCTTGTGCCACAAGCAGCCTTCTCCCCGTATTTCATCTTTCTGCCTTCAAGGGAACCTGTCCTGGGGCAGCTGCTGTGACCGCAACTGGAAGGATGCTTGCCATCGCCTGTGTGCAGTGATCATCTCTTGAACTCTCCTTCCTCCAACCAAAAAAGTGCCCGGAGGAGGCCTGCATTGTTGGATTCTGCATTTCAAATGGATTGTGTCCTCCAACGTATTCCTCATCTATGACATGTAATGTCCCCAGCTGTGCTGCTTCGGAAATTTTTTCGGCGTCGATGCCGTTGGGTCGTTGACCCTCGAGGGCCTCAGTCGAGGGTGACGTCATTGGATGTTACAAGTAGGACGCACGGCACCTGTAGCCTCAGTTCTGTTTTTTCCGCAAACATGTTTCCTTTGTGAACTCGGCGCACCTCATGTCTTCAACTTTATATTGTACGACGGTCTGGCTTTAAGTGTCGGCACGGCAGGTCCAAAATGCCCATCACGGACCTGCACTGTCAGCTTGTGGTGCTTAGGCGAGGACCACGCCACTGACGACTGCTCGAAGTGCCAGTCGTTGACTGCCAAGTCCTTGCGGGAGTGTAAGGGGGAAGTGAAAGGTAGGCTGTATTGCCAAACCCCGTAAATCCAAATCGGCTGGAAGGTCGACCGACTAGTAGAGGTAGTCTCCTCATCGGAAGCCGCCTGGCAGGTCTAGATCCCAGAGTGGTTCACGCCACTCGTCCTGTTCGTCGAGGCGGGTCGGAAGCGACGTCACCATTTGCCTTCCCCGTCCTCATTCGATGACTGATACCTGAAAAGGGTGTCGCGCCCCAATAAGTCCTCTACCCCCGAGGAATGGGAGGCTTTTCGGGAGCAGATGTTGCAGATTTTTCAGTCTCACGGCACAGCCCTGTCCGCGCCTTCAGTTGAAGCCGGCGAGGGTCAGTCTCGGTCTGATACTCGTATGCCCTCGGGCTTGGGTAAGCAGCGCGATAAACATCAGGAACCGCAGAGGTCCCATGCGGACAAGGCATCGGGAGATCACCAGACACATTCCAGGTCATGGTCTTCACCCACAAAAACCGTCGAGGCCAGAGAAGCTGTCGAGGAAGATGTTGATGCCTTTGGCGCTGTGCCCATCGAAGGAGTCTGTCGTCTCTCCCTGGGGTCAGACCTTCGAGGCCTTCGAAATCTTCGGCACCTTTGTCAACACTGATGCAGTCCGCGCCTGCTGGGCTGGAGTTGCTGTCGGACGCCCCTGTGGCTCCTGAACCTCCTAAAAAGACTCTTACTAAAATGTGAAGCCTGTTTCAAATAAGAGGTGCACTCCTCTCCCTAGGAAGGAGTTTTTCCAGTCCCTCCAGACCATTCATGAGGATGCCTTTTGGTCTGCCTTATGGGACACCTAATACTCCGGAATGTCGCGTTGATGAGGATAGTAGGATTGAGCATTTGCGTCTGTCCTTACATGCCGCCAGTGGCCTCGACACCTCCCCTGAGATGGAATTGGGGAAACCCGATCCAGGTGAGAATGCAGGATCCTTCTATAGGAGACTGATGTTGAGAGTTGCTGAGTACCTGGGTTGGTCCAGGCCTCAGGTTGAGTATGAGTATGATCAAGATCTTACGGACATCTTGTATCGGGGTCTGTCTACTGAACCGGTGTTGCCATTTCATGTGGCCCTACAGAAAAGTGTGGCTGCTACTTGTACTTCCCCGGAATCTATTCTGGCGGTTAACAAATCTTTGAAGAAATACCGCCCATCAAGTGGAGCCCCCGGCTACTTATCCACCCACCCCACTCCCAAGAGTTTGGTGGTTCAGGCAGCTACTGCCACCTCAAAGCAAGCAGCATACCCCTCCATCCCCCCGGGACGAATAAACGCATGGATGGGCGGGCGTGCAAGGTATTTGCTGCTGGGAATTTGGCCCTGAAATCGCCCAACTCCACCTGTGCTTTGGCAAAGTTTTTGCACTCTGTGGAATTGTATCTCACTTGTGGCTGAGCATATCCCAGAAGGGGAAGAAAGGGATGGCTTTCTAGCTATTGTGCAAAATGGCAAAGATGCCATGTGTGAATCCTTTCAGTCTGGGTTGGACACTGTGGATTGTGTTGCGCGCTCCATGGCTACGAGCACCGTAATGCGCAGATTTGCGTGGTTGCAGAAGTCCGGTTTTGCACACGATGTGCAGGCCCGTCTTCTCAACATGCCCTTTGACGGGTTGCATCTTGTTGGCAGCAAGGCTTGAAAAGTTGCAGATCTCAAAGGCCGCCGCCAAATCTTTGGGCGCGGCTGTCCGTCAACCTCTGCTTTTCGTCCTAGGGGACAACAATCGAGGGGTCGTTCCTTTTGCTATTAATCCTCATTTGGAAAGGTGAAGAGGATGCCCAGTCAAAGGATCTCCGTAGAGGCACTCGTGGTGGACGGGGTAGGGTTGACAAAGCTGCTCGGGCAGCTGCCTCTTTACCTTCCAGCGCTGCCACTGCTGCTTCTAAGCAGCTATGAGGCCATGACTCCTTCTCTGGTGGGGGGTAGGCTGTCCCAGCATCTCGAAGAATGGCACGCCATTACTTCAGATGCATGGGCTCTGGATACAATAGCCCACGGTTACTGCCTCCCTTTTCTCCAACGGCCTCACGGCAATCCACCGGCGAAACACTCTTTGAAGGTTGCGGATACGCTCCTTGTGCAGGAGATTTGGGCCCTGCTGGAGAAAGGCGCTTTAGAACCGGTGCCTGTGGCAGAGTGGAACAAGGGTTGGTATTCCCCTTATTTTTTGATACCCAAGGACAGAGGACTGAGACCCATCCTGGACTTGCGTTACTTGAACAAATTCCTCAGGATGGACAAGTTCAAGATGGTCAATCTTTCTCAGATCCTTCAGGCCCTCCAACTTCAGGATTGGTTGGTGTCATTGGACCTACAGGATGCTTATTTTCATGTGCTGATCCATCTCAAGCACAGTAAATACCTCAGGTTCGCAGTCGGTGGATCCCACTATCACTTTAAGGTCCTGCCGTTTCGGGCTCACTTCCGCCCCGAGGGTCTTCCCCAAGCTCATGGTGGTGGTGGCAGCTCATCTCAGGAGAGGGGAGGATTCACGCCTACCCCTACCTGGACAATTGCTTGATCAGGGCGCGTTATCCCGAAAAAGCCTTGGATCAGGGCGCATTCTCCCGAACAAGCCTTGGATCATCCAAGCGTCACGTGCCACTCACTTCAGAAGCTTGGCGTCTCCCTCAACTTGTTGCATATGACACCATCCCAACGGCTCCAGTACATAGGCGCGGTTTTGGACACGTCCTTGGGGTTATGCTTGCCACCCAAGGTGAGGGCTCATCACATTCTTAATATGGTCATAAAGTTTCAACAAGCCCAGAGTTTTCAGACTTTCGCATTCTTAAGGTTGCTCGGCCTTATGGTATCCTGCATTTTTCTGGTGCCAGAGGCCTGCTTGAGGATGAGATCCCTTCAGTGGGCTCTAAGGACTCTGTGGTCCCAGTTCTCGGGCAGGATGTCGGATCGCCTTCATGTTCCGCCCTCTGTCTCGCAGGATCTTCTGTGGTGGGCGGACAAGGTGAATCTCATAAGAGGGGAGCCTTTTTGGCAGCCATGGCCGCAGGTCCCGGATGCGTCACGGACAGGGTGGGGAGCTCATGCCGGCGATCTGTCCATCAGCAGTTGCTGGTCTCCATCGGAGTCCAGACTTCACATCAATCTTTTGGAGCCTAGAGCCATCAGACTGGCACTGAAGGCTTTACTGCCGTCTGTATGGGGGAGGTATGTCCTGATAATGACGGACAACACGGTGGCCTTGCATTACCTCAACAAAAGAGGGGGTATAGGGTCACTGCCTCTGTGCAAAGAGGCAATGCAGCTTTGGTTCTGGCCGATCATTGAGGGAATGTCCCTATCGGCGGTTCATCTAGCTGGCAAGGAGAACATGGCGGCGGACGCTCTGAGCAGGCAGAGCGCAGCCTCCCACGAGTGGGAGCTAGCTCCTGAAATCTTTCAGGAGATCTTCACCTTTTGGGGAGACCCACAGGTGGACCTGTTCGCATCCCATGCCAACCGGAAGTGCGAAAGGTTCTGCTCAAGGGAATTTCCTCTGAGAGTAGCTCTAGGAGACGCGTTTGTAGTGGAGTGGCTCTTTCCGCTGCTGTACATGTTTACTCCAATACCCGTCATCCCACAAGTTCTCGGGAGGTTGAAGATTCGGGACCCGCATGATCCTCATTGCCCCAGATTGAGCCCGGAGAGTGTGGTAGCCGGACCTTCTGGACATGTCCATCTGTCCTCCAATACGTCTGCCCATCAGAGAGGATGTTCTCTCGCGGGAGGAAGGTTGGGTTCTCCATCCGAATGTCGAGACTCTCAACCTTTACGCATGGTTTCTGAGAGGCTGAGGTATAGAGATTGGTACCTTCCAGATGACTTAATCGGGGTGTTGCTTTCGACTAGATGCCTGGCAACCAAGTCCCTGTACAGTTGGCGATAGTTTTGCGACTGGTGCAGGGGAAAGAATGTAGATTCCTTTCAGTGCTCGTTTCCAGAGATTCTTTTTCCTGCTTTCCTTGGCCCACAGGGGTCTTCAGGTGGACACCATCAAAGGTTACTTGACAGCGCTGTCTATATTTAAGTGCTCATCATAGGAATGCTCTTATTTTAAAATTTCACGGATCACAGTTTTTGAAAGGGCTCACAAATGTGTTCCAGCCGTCGCCATTTCAGGTGCCGATCTAGGACCTTAATTTGGTTTTGAAATTTCTGATGGGTGCTCCATTTGAGCCTTTGCACTCTTGCCCATTGGGACTTTTGATATTTAAAACTTTTTTCTTGGTTGCAGTTACGCCTGCTAGAAGAGTGAGCGAGTTGCAGGCACTTTCTTCTAAGCCACCCTTTACTTTGTTCCACAAGGACAGGGTCTTACTGAGTTTGTTCATCCTTTTTGCCTACGGTTGTGTCCGAATTTCATGAGTCAGAAGGTGGTACTCCCCGCTTTCTATCCTCATCCTAGTAAGGACAAGTAACGGCTTCATTGGTTGTATCCTAGGAGAGCTTTGAGTTTTTATCTCTCCAGAATGGCCAAGCTCAGAGTGGACGACCAACTCTTTGTGGGATATACTGGACACCGTTTGGGACAGGCGGTTTATAAGCAGACCCTGTCTAGGTCAATTATCCTCACTATTTCGGAATGCTACTGGTTGGCTGGTAAGGACCCTTCTGAGGGTTTGTGTGCCCACTCCACCAGGGGCATCACCACTTCGTCAGCACCCCAGAGGGGTTTGCTGGTTAAGAATATCTGTAACGCTGCAACGTGGTCTTCTATACACACACATTTAAGCATCACTCCCTGGGTACGTCCCATGCTCAGGATGTTGCCTTTGGTAAGGCAGTTCTGTACTCTGCCATTTGAATTGGGTATGTCTAAATTCTTTTCCCTCCTCCACTCCTCTTTACTGCTATGGGAGTCTGTCATAGATGAGGAATACGTTGAGGACACAATCCATTCGAAAAACAAGTTACTTACCAAACTGGTAACGTTCTTTTGACTGGATGTTCCTCCAACATATTCCTCATCGCCCTCCCAGCCAACAATTCTCAAGAATTTCCCATGCCATTACAGCTTACGTCCCGTAAGGCTACGTGCAGTCGACTTATGTCTCTAGGCATGTATGCACATGTTGTGGGAAGGGGAAAAAACATAAATTGAGGCTACAGGCGCTGTGCGTCCTACATGTAATAGCCAATGACATCACCCTCGACGGAGGCCCTCGAGGGACATCGACCCGACACAAGGGCGCCCTCTGCCGAAAAAACATTCCGAAGCAGCACCTATGGGGACATTACATGTCATAGATGAGGAATACGTTGGAGGAACATCCAGTCGAAAGAACGTTACCAGTTTGATAAGTAACTTGTTCTTCTTCACCAACAGGTTTTGCATCTTACTAGCCGACTAGAACAATCCTCAAACCTGCAACTCCTGGGCATCTCCCACTGGAACCAACAGCTGAAGATCTTACCCCCAGCCTTTACACAGACATCTGGGAAAATTGGAGTGCGGGGGGGGCAAAAATATTGGTGTGGCTGTCATTTCATCCCCTGCCCCCAAGGTCCCTCGATGTCCCAGCCCCACAAATTCACTAATTGGGTTACATTGGGAACCGGTCCCTTTGTCTCCCATCTCTGTTCCACTCGCCTTTGGTTGTTGCACCTAGGTCAGCATGCTGCCTTTGGGTTAGCCTTGGGTCTTGAAGAAAGTTGAAATCTTTTCTCTGGAAAATTTATTGTAGAACTTTGAAGTAGTTTGAAACTACCACCATAAGCCCATTGAATCCTTTCTACAGAGGAATCCTACTGGTGTGAAACATTTTATGGCTCTTGCGACTTTTGGTCACATGACCCCATTGATCTTGGGGTTTGGACTGCTCAAGTTAGGATATTGTCTTGTGAATTGATTGCCATCCCTTACTGCATCTAAACGACTTGCCTGATTTGCTGAAATAAGTTATCCAATATATATTTGAACTTATCGTGCATGCTTATATTTGTATCGTAGTGTTGTGCGATACTACCTGTCGGATTCATTTTCCAGTGTGTTCAGAAGGCCTATAATAAATCTCTTTTTATACTTGACTGTCTAAATTGAAATATTGTGTGCCATACTGTGTGTACTCATGAGGGACCCTGACACCACACATTCTCTCCTGAGAATAAGCTTTGTCTGCTGTCCACACTACCTTGAGTGGGTTTTGCCTAACCTCTCAGAGCTCTCTGTTCATCATAACTAGGGTGGCTTCCTAAAATCTGATTCAAGAAATCCATCTGAACATATCTACCTCAGAAGACCCCCAGGGCACGATGCAGGCGAAGGTCAATGGCCACTTGAAGAACATAGCAAAAGATTACCCTTATAGCCAAGCTACTGTCGCAGGGGAGGCTGCTTGTTACACAAGCCTATGGTCTCCGCTGTCCCAATTGCGAAATCGGGGCTGCGACTGATGCAGTGAGGTAGCCCACAAGGAAAATAGTCAGCCCACCAAATGGATCTTTAACTACTTGGGAAATCTTCCAAGGCCAGGATTGTCAAGCAGGGGTCGAGACTGGTTGTTAAAGGTTTGAAACGCTAATGAAGTCGTCCTAGAGATGAGCAAAGAAGCAGGACGTTTTTGTGAACATTTGAAGACCCTGCTGGTTGGCTACAACAAGGAGTTCCTGGTCTTCAGTGGGTTGCTTCTCTTTGAAGCAGCAACAGTCCTCCATCTGTCCAGTATTCAAGCTGGAGTTGCCCCCCTCAAGCCCATCAATGACAATCATCTGCACCATTCAAAGTGGCAGGTGCTGTCCACTCATGGACCACCTTTGTCCTCCATTTGCCCAGCAACAGTCACACATTGGCATGAATATTGACTGGGACCAGACAGTCCCAGCCACCACATTTCGCTGCAAACCCGCACCGCTGCTTTCTCTGGGAAAGCTGGTGCTGGGAACAGGCATACTGTATTTATGATATGGCATTTGTAACGCGCCTATACACAAGTGTTTCAAGGCGCAACGAGGCAAGGGAGGAGGAACAGAGAGAAGAGACAACGTTCTTACTAGGCCAGCCTAGAGAGAACCAGAGCTCTGTAGAAAATGAGCTTCTGGGGGAAGGAGAGGAGAGGAAGAATACCTCTGAGGAGGTGCAGCTGGTAGTGTGACTTTTCTTGGAGACATCGGAGATGTGAGGAGATAAGGAAAGTGTGGAGTCGAAGATGACCCTGAGGTTTTTAGCCTTGCAGGCAGAGGGCCAAGAGGTCAGCCAGATTGACAGGAAAGGAGGGAGCAGATGTGCCGATGAGGAGAATCTTGGTGTTACTGTCATTAAGGTGGAGATCATTGGCAGCACACCACTCCTGGATAGCAGACAGTGATGAGAGACGAAGAGGTGGCAGAAGGGAGCCTGAAAATGAGCAGTGTGTCATCCGCATAGCACTGAAAGTTGGGGCAGAGAGCGGCAATGCGGTGGGCAAGAAGTGCCATGTTTTGGATGAACAGCCAGGGAGAGAGGTTAAACACCAGGGTAACACCACAGGAAGAGATGGAGGAGACGAAGGACCCAAGCTGGACCCGGGAGGGTCGATCAGAGAGGAAAGAAGTCAGCCAAGCTAGGGCCTGATCGGTGAAACCCAGGTTATAACGGAGACGGTTGAGCAGGATGACATGGTTGACTGTATCAAATCAGACGAGAGATCAAGTAAGATGAGGACACGGGTTGTTGGAATCAAGGTTGGAGAGCAGGTCTTCATGGGTGTTCAGGAGAGCAGTTTCCGTGCTTCTGGAAGCTCTGAAACCAGACTCATGGTCATGGAGACAACCAACAGATTCAGTGTGAAGATTAAGCTGGGAGATGGCCAGCTTTTCCAGGAGTTTGCCCAGGAAAGGAGTGATGGAGATTGGGCGATAGTCGGGCAGGAGTCAATGGCAGAGGGTTTCTTAGGAAGAGGGTGCACAAGGGAGTATTTCAGGGAGGAAGGGAAGACTTCAGTGGCAAAGGAGTGGTTGCAGAAGTCGGCCAGAGCAGGAGCACAGGGTATCAATATGATCCTTGATGGTTTTGAAGGAACAGGGGTGAACCTGTTTTGACAAGACTTTCATAGATTGGACTTGTATTGTAACCTTGTCTAGGGAGAGCAGGGGAAAGGCAGAGGAGGAGGGAGGAGAGGTGGCTGAAGAAGGGCCAGGGGACGAGCAGGGAGTAGGGGGAGAAGAGAGGGAGGACAGGATGTCCTGAGTTTTTGGAAATTAAATAAGAGGCCAGGGCTGTGCAGAGGGCCTGAGAGTTGACAGGAGATGCAGAGACTGATACTGGATTCGCCTGCTCCTTGCAGATTTTAAAGAGTTCGGCTGAGTTGTTAGATGCCGTAGAGACATGGGCTTGGATGTGGGCTCTCTTCTTGGTGCGGACAGAGTCGGTATTGCCTTTGGAGCAGGCGACAGTTCAGTGTGTCAGAGGATGTACCTGAAGCACACCATTTCCTCTCAGCAACAATGCACTTGCGTTTAAGGGTGACACGGTCTGAGTTGCTAAGAGTTGCACTTGGCTTTGAACTTCCTCATGAACATCGAGCATTTCCGATATAGCCGAGTGGAGCATGGAGAGTGCTGTGTCAGGGTGTGAGTCAGCCAAGGGGGGAGGAGGGCGTGAGAAAGTGGTAGCGAAGCCTCAACTGACACGTGCTTCATGGGTCGGATAACCGAGAAGGTAGGTGGCAATGCTGGAGTTGGTTTGGCCTGAGGGGTGGAGAGGGTGAGCTGGGAGGAAAGGAGAAAGTGATCACTCAAGGTCTGAAGAGATCAGAACATCCAACGTGTGCCCTGCAGAGTGAGTCGGGCCAGAGGGGAGAATAGACAGTGAAAGAGTCGCAGAGTTCGAGAAAGAGTCTGGAGGAAGGGCAGGAAGCATCCAGGTTGGATGTTGACATCTCCAAGAAGGAGTTGAGTGGTCAAGACTAGGAGGGAATAGGAGAGGTCCGCCCCCTCAGAGGAAGGAGGAGATCTGACCTGGTGGCCGATAGATGGTAGCCACAGTAAGGAAATGGCCAGGAGAGAGAGAGCCTGCAGACGAGGCTTTCGAAAGATGAGTAGGCCTGCGTAGGAATGAGAGAGGCAGGAATCCACTCAGGGAAGATCAGGGCTGCACCCCCATCGGAACGGTTGGGTCTGGGTGCAGAGAGGATCTTGTAGCCATCAGTAAGGAGTGTGTCTAAAGCTTATGACAGAGCTGGTCGTGAACCATGTCTCGGTGAGACCGGGGACATCGAGGTAGAGTTCCTCCAGGAGGCAGCAGATGTCAGAGGAGTGTTGGACAGCTGAGTGGAGTTTAGAGTGGCAATATGGAGAAGTTGCCATCATTGAAAGACTTCCAGGGAGGGGTACAGATCAGAGGTACGCTGTGTGGAGGTGTAGAAGAAGCCCAAGGAGGGGTGGGGGGGCAGAAGAGGAAGGAGAGGGCAAGGTAGCCAAGGCGGATACAGCCGTGGGAGGCTAGGAAGCTGTGGAGGGAAGGGAGGACAGCAGGATAAGAAAGTAAATTGATGAGGCGTGGGAAGAGACCATCAAAGAGAAGGTTGGCTTGAGGGCCTTCGACCAAGATGGTATCATTCAAGTAGACATTAATGATTACCTTGGAGGAGTGGAAGGAGGCCAGAAGGGTCTCCCACCGTTTCGCCATTAATGGGAGAAAATGAGAAAGGAGAGAACACAGAGACCATATGTAGCGTCCATTGGTCTGGTAAGGGAACGTCAATGAGGATGTCGGTGAGGGTTTGCCTGGAGGAAGTACTGCTATAGGTGTCAGCGATGGGGAGGCCCGGGTTGGAGACAAGGATGTCCTTTTTAAACTTCTTCCTACCAGATTTTGTTAGGAGAGCAGGATAGTCTATAGAAAAGCAGTTAGAAAAGATAGGAGAGACAGAGAGCACCATAGATTAGGTAGGGAGAGGAGCAGAGGAAGGATGTGGGGAGAACACTAGGGAAGGACACAGGGCGGGGCGCAAGCAGACAAAACAGTAGAGCGTTCCCTAGATGCTTTACTAGGAGGTAAAACCAGAGGACGACACTACTTTTGCAATGTAGTTAAAATACAGGAGAAAAACACCCAGGTCTGAGAGTCCTGTACAGTAAGGGAAAGGCCCCAAGAAGGCCACTTTATAGTATATGGCACCCTATATGGCATTAAGCAGTAAAATTCACTGTAGAAAAAAGTTCAGCTGTCACCAGCCCGTCTTGAACGTATCATGCAAGTATCCACATAGGGACACAAAGTATCCCTGCTTCACCTCTATAAGGTGAAGAGTGCAGTGTAAAATAAAGAATTCCACAGCTACATGGATCACTAGTGCCCTCTAAACAAAGAAGCCTAGCAAGGCAAGTGAAGTAAAAAGACTTCACTCTTCACTCTTCAAAAGTCGAGAAAGGCACACAATAACAGCTAAAGGTTTGGTTGGGGGAGTCTTTCAAAAGAAGAGAATTCTGTGTCAGCAATGTGTACTTTAGATAAACTACCTTCAGTAATGTTAGTTCTGATGGACACAATATTCCCCCCTCCCCCTGATAATCGCCCTACCATCTACTGCTCTAGTGGCACTGTCCTTTTAAATAATTATTGAAAGAAAATGATGAGTGACCATGATAAGCTTAAGTTCTGCTGTCCTTGCTTAGCCGAAAGTGGCAAAAGGCTTAACTGAGGAAAATGGCACAGACTGTTCTGCACAATCATGACGACGGTCACATCACAAGATGAACGGGTTGAAGGCTAAGCCGGTCGGTGCCACCTACTGACTGCAAAAGGAGTCCGGTACAGATTGGGTCGATTATATATTTCAAAAGATCAGGAATATTGTCCACCAGACAGGACATTACTGAAGGCAAGCAATGTATTCTTTGCATACCAAAATTAGTGTTCTAGACACGAAAGGGGGACCAGTATGCAAATGCACCATGATATTGGTGGCATTTGATGAGCTTGTGCCAAGGCTCCATTCGGAAGGATGTCAACTGTACCACACTGTCATTCCCATTGAGGATCAAACGTGTATGTGGTTGTTGCATTCTTGAGAAATGTCAATCTTGGGCTGGTAGAGCTCCCATATGAATTAGTGCTTCTCTAGGAAAATGACAAGTATCTTTTGGAGAACAATGCAAGAATTGAATTCAATGACTGTATATACAGGGTACCTAGATATGTGGCATGGGGGAACTTTTTAGAGAGGTCTACGACGTGGCCCTGTGAAATATCGCCCGTTAACTAAAATGTCCTTTACTGTCCATTACAAGGTAGAGGGGGCTATTTTTTAAATAATCCTGCTATAATCTTGATAGTGTTAGTTAACTTTTATACTTCATATATGTACTGCACACAGTAACGGATCAGGCCAGTGGATGTTTCAATCACCAATTTTACTGGAGCACACTTGCAAGATCTAGAGTGGCAGTGATCCAGAGCAGTATTTACGCACTATCATCCTTACACAGCTCATAACTGAGATGGAATAGTGAACCTTGCTATATTTGGTTCACTTGGCTCTACCCACACAGCTCTCACCAACCCACTGTCTGTTACAAAGAACCAATGGATCACCAAAAACACACTAAAGAAATCATTAAATCGTTATGTTCTCGCAGTGAGTAATTCTGATAATTCCCACATGAGAACACAATGGTAAACAAATGCTTAACAACCATCTCTTAAAACTGTTGCAAGTTGATCTATTTAATTAGTGTAAAGAATTTAGCAAATGTTACTTTCTAGAAGAGACAACTGGCTTAAAGGTGCATGGTTGATATTGCAAGAAATGCCTGCATTTTCTGTATCACGGTAGTTGGTTGTGTGTAAGTACAGGCATTGTTGTAACTAAGCTTACTTCTCTGCTTGCAGGATCTTTTTTCTGCTCTCATTAAAGGACCCAACCGCACCCCATATGAGGATAGCCTCTTTCTATTTGACATGCAGCTTCCCAACATCTACCCAGCCGTTCCGCCTCTCTTCCGATACCTCTCTCAGTGCAGTGGCCGTTTGAATCCCAACTTGTATGACAATGGGAAAGTGTGCGTCAGTCTCCTTGGAACGTGGATTGGGAAGGTAAGCATGTTATCATTAAGTGCAGTCAAAGGAGCATATACAAAGGGGAGCTCCGTCATAACAAAATAAGACAGACACACGGAAGGGGTTGGATACTGTCTGTGTATGACCATGTTTGGTTTGAAGCTGACCCAGCAAAAAGGTGCTTCTCAAAATACAAAACTGCTTGATCTTTTGCTATTGGCCCTTTCAATACTGGAAATAATTTCAGGTTTAAGCATTTAAGCCTGGTTACGGCTGCACCAGCTTGATCAGAAAAGGATTTCCCCATGTCTCCTTTGTTTTTGTTTTCTCTGGGTGTTCATCACTGTTTGGGATTACATAATGTTTAAAGAAGCCAGAGAGTATAATACTTTGCCAGTTCACTCAGCCCCCGTCATCCTTCACACTCATGTTTTTCCTTCTAGGAATAGTGCATAGTCCTCCTCTGATATCAGTCCACAAGATATCCATTGGTCTTCAACTAGTGGAATGGTGTCACTGGGAAGGGGACAGAGAATATTGTGCCATAGTAAATTAATTTAAAACTCATGCTGGATGCATGTTCCAGACAGTTTGTTCTCCTTTGAACAGGGCAGTAGCTTTTTCCAGTGGCTCTCACTTGAAATTTATTTTTCTCTGAACCTTCTATAGCACGGCTTAAAGTAGGCTTTTTTCTTATGCATAGGCATACACTGAGCTTGGTGTGGCTCTCGCCTGATCACTCATGGGTGCTGGTTGCTTTTGGTGACACACTTTGAGTGAAGAATTTGTGAGAGGTGCTCCCAAGGTGAGTAAATAGCTTCCATTAGATCCCATGAGGTACTCCCAGCATGTCGCATGGCAAGATGTGCTCTGAATCTGTCCATGCAGCATATCAGAACTATAGGGTTGGCCCGAGCAATGAGAACACTACGAGAACAGAGCTTCAGTTAAGATTTTCATCAACCATTATTTTCATTTAGGGAAACCTTCAATTTAGAGTAGGTACATCGAGCTTCATTGAACTTGTGGCATAGTGAGCGCTAATTTGTTTGCATCGCATGGGAAGGACACAGTAGCCATGTATGGTCAACCAATTCACCAGCAGATTGTAGGTATCTGCATGCTCAGTGGTAATATACAAGATTCATCAGCCATCAACATTTAAACCTCAGAAATGTTCCGGTAGTGTAGGTTTGAACATGTGAATTCATGCAGACAATCTCTATTGGCCAGGTTTCCCACACTTTGGTCCACCCCTTCTAGATCCTTCCAGTGTTCTGCAAGCGATAACCTGGCTACATTAAGCACATGTGTTGGAAGAATATGCATGAACTCTTGTAGCTTATAGGTCCCGTCCTCCAAAACTAGCAAATCGGGCAGTCGAATGGCAGCCATAAACCACATATATCTTGTATCTTGGAAGGATTTTGTTCCAATAGATTTGTGCTTTGGCACATTACTACTAGGGACGACTTGGTGTCCCAACTTCCGTGCACCCCCTCAAACATAATGAGGACAAAGAGGGAAAGTACTAATGTGAATGGTGTGAAGAGAGGTGACCACTAAAAGAATGTTATAGGCCTTTGCATTCGTGGTGGTGCATCTTGAGGACTTCGGTGCTCTTGACAAAATATGGCAAGGTGATGCAGGCTCAATTGCAACACCAAACTCCTGGTAGATTTTCACAGGGTTCCCCTCTCTAGGAGGAAATATAATCTGGAGATATGGCCTTTGTCAATATTTTCTTATTGTCTGCTCAAGGGGAATGGGTTGTCCCACTAGCTTAACTAACTTCTCCAGAATGGGGACTTGTATGGATTCACATGCTCATGAATATTCCCCATTGTCAGGCTGGGAAGCCTCGGTAGAAAAGAAAAGCAATTTCCCTTTAGACTGAACATTGCTGGTCTCTTCTGTAACTAATCATTGTCCTTTGGGGTCATACTGTCCCCAGCCAATGACTCGTCCCCCTTAGCTCCACCCTCTTCAGATTTTTACAACACGTTTCAGTGTTGGGTGTCCTTTCATTTTCTCCTCAAATTGTGAGTTTATTGTAGTTTTCTGACCTTTTCCTCATCGACCATCACGTGTGGACTACTGGCAGCGGGGACCTGTTGCCAGCGAAGATCATGTTTCCATCATCTGATTTTTTTTTTTCCAAGTTTCAGTGGTCCCATGCTTGGACCTACATCTCACCTAGACAATGTCCGACGTGGCCAAGAGAAGTCTCTTCAGGGCCTCCGAGGCCTGTAGCCTGAAGGACGTGTATGTCGAGGATCGGCACCTCAAGTGCCATCGTCTCCACCATAACAAAGACGGGTGCGATATCTGGCGTGGCTGCCTGGTGAAGACCAAGAGGGATCGTTCTCACAGGTTGGTGGCTTGGCTCAAGGAGGACAAGACCTCTGACACGGCCTCTGGGTGCAGTCACACCGTGTCTAGAACCGGCAGGTCCCATAAGCGTGTTCCCTCTGAGAAAATGAAGTCTAGGTCCTTTGAGGATGCTCCTTCCGTGGGGATCCAAAAAAAGGCCAAGCGTCACGTATCTGCTCACACAAAGGTTGCTGCTGCTGAATCTGGTTCAGCAACGGATCTCTCCCTGTCATCGGCACAGTCAACAGTGAGCCTACCGGCTGGTGGATTGCCTTCTGCAAAGAAGTCTCTAACCCTTTACGAACACAAGTAGTCTTCTAATTACATTGGATTGATCACTGTCGGCCCCAAGGGCCCCGTTGACGACAACTTCGTCAGTCAAGAACACTGTCATGGCCACTGGGCAAGGACCACTAGTTACATCATCTAAAGGGACCAGGTGCACCCAGTCCTGGCGCCTTTGGCGCCAGGCTCATGAGAAAGTGTGCTCTGCACACTTTATTTCTGGAGCACGTGTTGTTAATCCAGGTCTGGCGTGGCCTTAGCAAAACCTTGGGCTGCACGTGCAGCATCCTCTGGGAGTGGCAAGGTGGGGCCACAAGGCGGAGCCAAGGGGGCGTGGCTGGGACCAGGCTATTTAAGCCTGTCCCGCCCGCATGCAAGCGCTTTGCGTTATTCTGCTTATAGCAGCGGAACATTCACCGCCGCCTGGAGCGCTCTTACCTAATTCCGTCATTGCCATCGCCTGAAGCACAGCTTACCTGACTCCAGCAATACCATTGCCTGAAGCGCATATTACCTGATTCTGGCAATCCCATCGCCTGCAGCGCATTTTACTTGATTCCAGCAGTCACCACAGTCTGAGAGCATCCTCACCTGTTCTGGGCGCCTAAGCTACACAGGAGCTCATTTCGTCCGCCATCCATCCATCCACCAACCAACCGCTGGCAGGTCTTCGGATAGCTACCTCTCGTCAGACGTCGCCAGGCCATACCTGCAGGAGAAAAGGACAAACAAGGTTAGAAACAACATAAAGACTTTACGCTAAGGTCGCACGCAACACATTCCTCATGCTTGACCTTAGAATCAAACTTACCTTCTACTTGGGACATCGTAAACTCCTCAGGCCCTCATTTGGACTCTCTTCCAACACTGCGACTCTGCTGAGCCCTTCCCCACCTATTGGGGAGAAGGAACGACATTACAAGGGTTACAGACAATAATCACGGAAAAAAGACATTGCTAAAGAATACGGACAATAATCATTGTTGAGAAGCATTTACCTTTGAAGTGGGTCAGCCACAGCCGGTCTGGGCTGCCACGCACATGGACCAGTGAAGAAACTAGGTCCCATTAAAGACGCCCCTGCAGTTGAGAAGCAGGATGGAGAGCTCCTCCTCATAAATAAACAGGTGAGACTATATGGGTAAACGCATGCTCACCTCATTCTGGGAAGAAGGGTTTGAGGGAAATCAGTCCAACCACAGCATTCTCGCAGCCTCTCGTATTCTCTCAGGGGCATTATCAGCAACCAGCGCAGTCCACACTACAGGAGCAGTGGAAGAAGTCTGATCCAGGGGAGCCAAGTCCAGGGAGGGCTGCAACCGTGCCCCAAAGTCCCTGCAGAGACCAGGTGAGCATAACAAACACTACCTAGTCGATGAGTACTTTGTCTACCAAAACCGCCACCTCGTCAACAACTTCTTCGTCAATGACCACAGCACTATCGACCATCATGTCGACGGCCCTGTCGATTACCCTGTTGACATCTACCACTCCATCGATGAAAATGTTCGGCAGCGGCCGTCTTCTCTACATTCACAACTGCAATGACAAGGGTGCCTTTGCTTCCATGGCCTCTGTCTGCAATGCCAACCACGACATTGTTGCCAATTTTACAAATTCCCCATCAGCTCCTTCTGAAATAATCTGATAGGGTGAGGGAGTTGCTGCCTCCATCGAACTTCCTACTGAGGCCCGTGGGGTGTCTCCACCAGCCCCAGTGGGGTCTCCAAGGAAATCTCCTCACATCTACTGTAGTTTGGATGGCGAATACCTGCCTGAGGATTTCTTCTCTGACCATGAAGGGGGCCAGGGCCCCATGTCCCAAGAAGTTTCTCCACGCCAGGAACCTTATCGGCCAAAGGGTTTCCGCCCAAATCCATTCCTGCATGCACCATTCACACCCAGACCAGTACCCAGGGACATGTCTCACCACCCAGCACCCTGGAAGGTGAAACGGCTTAGAACCATGCCATCACGGTGGCGCTGGACATAGCGCACTCTGGATTTCGCCAGTTTGGCAATGGTGTGACCTTTAGATGCCAGGGTTGGCTGAAGGCCACCAAATTTTGGGCTTGCAGCCCAAGGTTGTGGACATGCCTTTTGATGGATTCAGCTTATTTGGGAAATCTGTGGATAAGACACATAGGCTATCAAGACGGACGCAGAGAAGCCATGGTCTCTGGGACCCTGCAGCAAAGGATGGTCTTTTATTCCCCACGAAAAAGGGTCTCCAGGTCCTCCAACGGGTACACTACCCCCCATCATCAGCATTCCTGCCCCACTTTTGCACCCCACTGGAAGCCCAGCTATTGAACTTTGTCGAACTGTGGAAAAACATCACCACAGACAAATGGGTGCTGGATGTTGTTCAGCAGGGGCACTCCTTGGAATTTTGACGCAGGTGCCCTAGCATTCCTCCTGTAGCGTGTCAAGAACTTCACATGGCCCAACTGCTACAGGAGGTTCAAGCCTCCAGGGCTTCGGAGTGTTCTCCAGATGTATGAAAATTGATTGGTGGTTCATGAGCTGGGCCCTCCTGTAACAAAAAAGGGGGATATATACCCAATACTTATATTTGACACATTTGGAAAACTCTTTGGTTGGTGGGTGCAAGAAACCTGCATTATGGAAAACGTAAATATAATAACATTTTCCGATTCACTGTTTTTAAAGCTTAGATCTACCCTCGTTGTTGGGTAAACCTCCTCCGTCAGCACCTATGGATAAGAATGCATCAGCCACAGATTTGGATACCATTATGCAAAATTAGTCTGAATAGAATCACATGGTCAATTGATGGTTGAATATCTAAAGACGGAGCGATACCGGAAGGACTTCAAGTCAGAAATATCCCACAGGTATTTTTGGACAATCCTACGTTTAAAAACAATTTCAGTGGGGTTTGAAATAAATGCTCAAGAGACTGGGTCATTCCTATTATAGAGACGGCGGAGGAGGTGGCAAAGAAATAGAGGAATTGAAAGCGTTAGAAGGGAAAATACAGGAAGGATCTGTGATCCCAGACATTAAAAACCAGCTAGACAAAATAAACAGACATAAGTAAATTTAAACAATTTACTCTAGACAAGAATATTTGGAAATTAAAAAAAAGAAAAATGACAGAGGAAAGAACTTGCCTCATCTTGTACCTGGTTTTTACGAGCAGCAAAATTTGAACCGTATTAGCATTAGGGGGCAGAACCAACGGAGATCCAAGAAAATGTGACCTTCTCTGATACCACAAATCGTAGTGACTCTGATTCAGCTAACAGATGCCCCTAGACTTCAGCTACTGGAGGGCAACATCAAAAAGGACAACAGTTTTTTCAAGGACGAGGCAGAGTAAGACAACAAGGCCACCATGGGATGCACACCAGGCAATGGACAGCACATCCTCCGCCGGCCATGTGGTGATCCGTATTTTCTATTTAAGTGACCATGTTAAAACAAAAGAAGAAAGTGTGTCCTAAATAAAGGCCTGAGTTTTGTTCCGAGTACTGCTGCAGATTATTGACAGAGGCGGAGCTCAGAAAATTCTTTAGAATTTTGAGACTGCAATAATTCTTTCATGACTCCACTGAAACGGGGGTGGTGGTCTCAAATAACACAGATTTAAAACCCCCGCTATTTTCACACCTCTCATTGATGGTTTGTCCAGAGATAATCGCCTTTGAAAATTAAGATATTCTGAGAAACAAATCGATATATAGACCATCTAACGAGGAAGGGGGGCTTGGCGCTAAATAATCTTGAGTGCCAGCATGACTTCATCATAAAACCCACCGATAAAGGCGGAGGTATTTTCTTATGGTCCACAATACACTACGACTAAGATGCAAAAACATCTGGGTAACGAAAGATTCTACAAAACACTTGACTCTAACCCCATGGTCAGATTGCAAGCTGAGATAGACAGCCTTATGACACACGCTTGGACAGAAGGATGGATCAATGACGACCAGCTTTTTTAGTTTAACATCCAACCACACCGGCATTTTATTGCCTATCAAAGATGCACAAAAATGACACATTTCCCCTTGGGAGACCGATCGGGGATGGGGTCGGTTTTAGAGTCATTGTCAATTTATGCAGATGTGTTTCTACGCCCATTCGTGGGCACAATTAAGTCCTATATACAAGATACAACAACGATGATAAAGATGATTGCTAATCTCGCTATTGAAACTGATGACATCCTAGTCACTGTTAAATTTGAATCTCTATACACAAGTATACCACAGCAAGAATGCATGGAAATACTACGACTATAATAGAAAAAGAGAAAGCCATACAGTACCACTTCATATTAGAATGTACACGTCTAGCTCTAACGGAAAACTTCATGTATAAGGACAAATGCTACAAACAGTCCCATGGAACAAGTATGGGAGCTACCTTTGCTCCTGACATAGCCAATCTTTTCATGGATAATCTAGAGGCACAATCAATTTTCAATGAAAATAATACCATGAATTCACATCTTAGATGCTGGCACCGCTACATCGACGATGTGTTCCTGGTATGGAGAGGCTTGTCGAAATCCTTGGATTTCCTGCAATGGCTTAATACTCAGAACCCCTCGATCAAGTTCACCATGCATAATGATATGCAGAGGATACCGTTCCTGTATCTTGAAATCTATAAGAGTGAGCACAACCTCATTGGCACTACGCTATATAGGAAACCCTCTGACAAGAACACACTGCTAGCATTTTGTAGTTTTCATCCGCAAAGCTTGAGGGAGAATTTACCGTACAGATGGTTCCTTCGGGTCCGACAGAATTGCAGTACAATGATAGACTTTGACACCAACAGCAAAAATCTAAACAATCGGTTATTACAATGCGGCTTATAAGTAGTGCAGAGAGCACGCAAGAGGCCCCGCAACACCGACCAACATATCTCTTAAAACGACCAAGGGGGCAAAAATGAGATAAAATGTCACTAAGAAGAACCATCCTTCGTAACGGGAAAATTTTGAAAACTGATAGTTTTCAACAAGACACACCCAGATTCGCATTTAAGCGAAGTAAGAATTTAAGACTTATTGGTCCACACCCATGAAGAGCCACAAAATAAAATAAGCTTGCAAACAAGCCTCTGAAACTTGCCGCCCGTGATTGGGCACTTCGGGTGTGGAAAGTGCTCCGTCTGTCCATTTACTAAAGACATGAAGGAAATTGATCTGTATGGAGTGCCCATGAAGTTGAATTCCTTCACAAACTGCTTAACCAAATGGGTAATCTATGGCATCGCATGTCCCTGCGGACTTGATCTATATTGGTAAATCCAAAAGGGAAATACGCCAGCGAATCTGTGAGCACAGATCATGTATTAAGAATCTAATCTCCGACAAACCAATGGTAGCTTGCTTTAAAGTCAAAGCACATAAACACACAGATCTGTTTTGGTTTGTGATACAGACAGTAGAGTCCACCTCGTGGGGGAGACGGATCTAATGCAAAGGAGATTGGAACAAAAATGTATCTATCGCTTGGACTCTGTGAACAAAGGTCTCAATATTGCGATAGCGTAGAATCTATTTCAAAATTAAAAAATGAGAGCAGTTGATCAACTTATGAAAAAGAACTAACCAGGTCAATACATCGTAGTCCCATACTGTAGCCTGCTGTCTAGTCGGATCGCCTTTAGACTATGTGCACAGCCAAGACCTCTCATTCTGTTCTTGACGTTTTAAAACTGTTGGTTATTGTAGTGGAACTATATACATCTTATTGGAACTAAATACACAATCACCAACTGGGTTGGTCGGCAAAGGCTATAAAGCTGTAAAATTATGGAATGAGGCATCAATGAATACGGATGTCCCCCAAAATATTATCTCAAAATGTTTTCACTCTGCAAGTTCCATGCCCAGTCAGAGCCTGCAATCTTTCCTTCTGATCTTGACTGATGTGTGTTTTTTTTATAGAAAGTACACGTAACATTTAATTTGCTGGTTGTTTGGACTATAACCTAGAACAGATATGAGAGCTACGTGCTGAAAAATGATGTGTGGCATGAGATGATAAAAAATGCATATGAGTTGCCGTAATACAATTAAATATACTCAACGCTGCTCGGAGTTGTACGATCGGACCAAAAAAAGGTCAGACGTACAAAAAGTCCCAAAAATGCTACCACCAAAAGTTCAAATCTTTGGTGGTAGCATTGTAGGTAAGTATTAATAAAGACTGCGGGCAACACCCCGCTCACTATACTGTGTGGTATAGTGAGCGGGGTGTTGCGGGGGTAGTCGCAATGGAAAGTGCCTCCTTAGCACCCCTGGAGGCTATATTCAGATTTTTTTAACGCACGTTATGTGTTGGGAGCCCTAAAAACCATCTATCACTAATTCTTCGATGTTTTCGTCTAGCCCCAGTGTTGTCTGAGATTGATCTGGTTCCTGTGGCCTTTGTCCATTCGGAGTAGATTCTTGTCTTCATGTGTGAGGCCGTCAAGCGTCCATGGCGGATGCCAAACTGAGTCTTTTCATGGCCTGTGGTCTCAAGAATGTCTAGGTGGAAGGCCTCCATCAAGACTCTCTAGTGCCTTCATCTGGCACATGGCATCCAGGATTACTCAGTCGTTCTTGAACAAGACTCTGCGAGACCACCAACGCAGGTTAGTGAGTTGGCGACACAGGGACCTCTGACTCTGCTTCAGTCAAGAGTCATGCTTTCCTTCCACAAAGAAGACTAGTCCAGCGTGCTTCCTGTTCAAAGAGGTAAAGATCGCACAAGGATGCCTCTCGGAGTAAGAAGGCTAAAAGGGTCCAGTTGCCCTCTACCAAGGTTGCCTCAATGTCTATTTCGATAACCGTGCCAACGGCTGCTTTGGTGGCTAAGAAGCACTCCTTAGTGTCAACAAGCAGACAGGCCAAAACTTAGTCATCTATTCCTACGTCTGCCCAAAACAACTCATCGATTAGTCTGGTGACGGATCTTAGTCCACTACATTGTCGCGTGATACATCGTCGACGGCCATTCGCAAATTGCTTACTACGACTCCAATGACAAAGTCCACAACGACTGCACAAAAGGTAAAGTTGGCCACCCCACAATCGGTTGGCAAGACTTCATCCCATCAAATGCAAGCCTCCGTAACTACCTCCCCTCAAGCTTCATTCACCCTGGCTTCTCTAACCAGGCCTCCGCAGCAGTTTTCACTGGCCCTAGGCGTCATCAGTGTTACAAGCTGAGCATATTCCTCTAGGATTTTGAGCCAGAGGAGCATGTTGAAGATTTCTGTTGCTGCAATGGGCAATGTAGGGTTGGAGACTGCAGACTGGTCCTCAGTCATGCATGCTCCCCATCAGGTCAGTGCCTGCCTCTTAGTGGCTTCCCCCCTTTTTGGCTGCCCACCTCCAGGAAAATGCTTCATTGAACATTCTCCCTGCAGTCTCTAGTGTCGGAATTGCAGCAAAGTCTACAGTGATATGGCACAGCTATGGTTCAATTTGGATCCAATTCTCAAATGTCTAACAGGAAAAGACTGAAGCGTTCTCCATGCTTCAAGAGGTCGAAGCTGCTTCAGAGCACACCATTTGTCTGTCGACATTGCAGACACTGGCTTCAGACAACTGGGAAACGGCGATGTTTTACGCAGACAAGGATGGCTTAAAGCCATTAACCTCCGCCCAGAAGTTCAATCTAAGCTGGTGGACTTGTTTGGCAAAAAAGTGGACGAAACCTTTCTCACCAAGGCGGACAGATGGCGCATTCACTGGGCACACCGAGACAACAGCACCAATCCTTTTGATCTGGGAAATCACATTTCTCTCGAACATCGAAAGACTACCAATTTTCGTACCTGTCCCATCATACCAGACCCAGACGTACTCCGGACACCTAGAAGTCCAAGTCCCAGAGGAAACTAGCGACGACTTGGCTCCTCGCACACCCCACAAACCATCCAACAACTAAGCAAACCTGACCCGTCTCTGCACCAGCCCCCACTTTCCCAACCCTGTGTGCAGGAGGCTTTGCCAATATGTCGACTAGTGGGAGACCATCACCACGGATGGCTGGGTGTCGTCCCTCATTCAGCAGGGCCACACGTTGGAATTTCTCAAACTACCCACTATTCTTTGCTTACAAAAGGTTGATAAACGGGTGCGCCCCTACTATTACAGGAAGTTCAATCGCTCTTGGCAAATGAGCCATCGAGGGCATCTCACCAGGTCAGTGGGGACTGGAAGTGTACTCCAGGTACCTTTTTAGTAACAAAGGTCAGTAGGCTGGGGGCCCATCCTCGACCTCCAAATCCGCAACAAATGCCTCAAGGTCCAGACATTCAGTATGCTGACTCTACAGCATGTCCTGTCATAGCTGCAAGTAGTGGTTTTTCTGGTATCCCTGGATCTAGAAAATGGGTACTTTCACTTCCCTATTCATTGAAAACACTGCTGATGCGTATGCTTCATGGTGGCAGGTTGCCACTTGCATTTCAGGGTGTTGGCATGCAGTCAGCCCCGAGGGTGTTTACCAAGTTCCTCTATCTGGTGGTTACACACCTTGGCCGCTATAGTACACATGTCTATCCATACCTAGACAACTGGTGAGTGTGGGTGAAGGTCTTCCTCCTGACAGCCCTCCATACCAAAAACTCCATCCAATGCCTACAGTCTCTAGGATTCACTGTAAACTTTCTAAAATTCTGTCTTACCCCATCTCAGCGTGCGCTCTATTTGGGGCCCAACTATTTGGGGCTCAACTGGACACCCATTCCTGCATGGCTACTCCTTTGGAGGAGAGGGTTTGATCCATTCTTGCCAAGGTCCACTTACTCTCCCGAATGTTGACCGCATCAGTCCACCTCTTGAAGTCGCTGTTGGAAATGGTTTACTCATGCATTAATATGCTTCAACATTGTTTGCTTCGCAATGCAAACACTCGGAGTTCCTCAATGCATGCTAGCAAGAGGCCTCGGGTTCCTGGGAAGCCACGATTTCTTTGAGGCATTTCAAGGATGCTGTATGCTGGTGGTCAGTCCAGGCTCACCTAGTCCAGGGCTCTCCATTTTGCCTTCTCCAACATCAGGTCACCGTCAGGACGGAGGCCTCCCTAGAGAGCTAGGGCATGCACACATGTGATCTACTTGTCAGGGACCTCTGGACACGCAAGGTGAGGACTCTTCATACTGATCTTCTCGAGCTGTGCAGTGTTTAAGACCCTCAAGTCCTTCCTTCATCAGTGCAGCGGGCAGGTGGTCCGGATCTTCACAGACAACACCACAAATGTTTTACATATGCATGCAAGGAGGTAAGAGTTCTCTTGCACTGGCGATGGGAGCCTAGGTGTTGTGGCACTGTGCGCTGGAACACATTTTCCAAATTCCTTTCCCTGCGAGGATTTCAGAACACAGTGGTGGATTACATCAGCAGGGAGCTCAGTTCCTGTCATGAATGAGGATTCCAGGAATCTCAATGTTGCCGAATCTTCAGTCAATGGGGCTCTCCAGACATCAATCTCTTTGCAAAAGCCACGCACCTCCTGTTGATATGGTTGGCAATCAGGTTCCAAAATCCGGAAAGCCTGGAAAATGCCTTCACATTCCTCTGGGAAGGGAAGTTA
This sequence comes from Ambystoma mexicanum, assembly GCF_040938575.1. Taxonomy (NCBI): domain Eukaryota; kingdom Metazoa; phylum Chordata; class Amphibia; order Caudata; family Ambystomatidae; genus Ambystoma; species Ambystoma mexicanum. Next base: position 739,970,821 of record NC_090926.1, read on the forward strand.
CTGTACATTTGCATAGAGAGGTCTGGGAAATCCTCTACCGGTACGAACACGGCCCATTGACATGTTATTGGGTGGATGGCCCCCGGGAGGGTCTCAACCACGCTTTAGCTCACTAGGCTTTCCACAGAGGGGAAATGCCCATACACATCAGTCTTTGTCCCACCCATAGGTAGTCCAGCACCGAAATGGTTGGCAATTCTCCTCTGAACAAGAATACCAACAGCAACCCCAGACACGTGTTTCGGCCTAGTCAGGCCTCATCAGTGAGGTGGAGCTGTGCCTCTAAGCACAGTGAGCAAGGGGTCAACATCTGGATTGCCCTGGTCAATGGGCCTTGTTCGTACCAGTAGAGGGTTTCCCAGACCTCTTTATGCAAATTCCTGTACATGTTCTCCCCCAAAGCCCTCCCGCAAGATCCTCCTGATGGCTCTGGTGTTCAATTCCTAAAGACAATATCAGTGCAAACTGTTCTTACTGGATCCTGCTTGGCCGAGACAGTTTTGGTACACTGGCCCCCTGGCCCTATCCACTGCCCCACTATTGAAGATGCCTCCTCTGTGTGATCTTCACTCCAGGAGCGAAGGTGCATTGTTACACCACAACCCAGACACTGAACCGGACAGCCTGGCTCTTACACTCCTAGAGTTTGGCGATATACTGTTGCCTCAAGACTGCAAGAACAGTCAGGCTAGATTCCCCGTTTATTCCACGCTGGCCTGCTGCAAGAGTAAATTGAAGCGATTATTCCTGCAGGTGCAGAACGCAGGGCCTTGACCCTTTCACTGCCATAAGTCTTTGCTAAAATTCCTGTCCTGGAAAACTGTGTTGCTGGTCGCCATCACATCGGCTAGACATGTAGGTGGGATTCAAGCATTTTCCTGCAAACTTCCCAACTTGGTGTTCCACAAGTCCAAGGCGGTGCTGCTCGGTTCACCGTCCTCTCCTGCTGAACGCTTCCTGTAATCTCTGGATGTGGTACGTGCTTTAAAAGAGTCAGTCAGTAAAACCTCTCAGCTATTTGTGACCTCTGGCATGGGAAAAATACTTTCGAAAGCTTCAATAGTCTGGCGGATTTCCTCCTCCATCTGTCATCAGCAGGCTCCTCTCCCTGGCAAGCCCAAGGCTCGTTCTACAAGAGTTGTTGCTGCCACAACAGGTTTCCTCTCCAGAGTTCCCTTGCTGGACATTTGCAGATCTGTGACCTGGCGATCTCTTCACAAGGTGTTACTGAGTCGACGGGGATTCCAGGGAGGAGTCCAAGGTCAGGCCAGAGGGTTCTACGTAACCTGTTCGCGTGAGTGGAGTGTCTCTTGGGGTAAGTGTTGCTTCTACAAGCTGGCCTCTGCCTGTTATGATTGGGGGTACTGCTTTGTGATCTATTCATACAGCATGTGAATCTATGAAAGATGTAATGCTGGAGAAGGAATAATTTACTTAACAGTAACTCCTGTTTTCTTGCATTGGTATTTTTCATAGATTTTACATGCAACCCTCCCTCCTACCCTGCTTATGGCTCTTCTTGATTCATATTGCCATTTCACATGCACTTTTCTAAATTTGAAGATGGCTTCCAGGGGTGGAGCTAAGGTGGCCCTATGACCCAAAACGACCATGCTAGAGCTCTAAAGTGGCTGCAGTTTTAATTTTTAAAATAAACTTCTGTTAATAAGGATTCCAAGCCTGACAACTTTGAATATCCACACAGGATGCACATCTATGAAAGATACCAATGCTGGAGATCAGGAGTTACAGGTAAGTAACTTATTCCATACCTAGATGTGAACTATAAGAGGGCACAATATACAGCGAAGGCGCTTTTTAGTGATGGCTATATGTGACCACAGAGCAAAGGTAAAGATTTCCAGTTGCAAGTCACCAGCCTGGCGCATTCACCCACAACAGCACTTGCTACACGCACAGCACTGACCCCCCCCCCCACTCCCCCATCCTCGTTGCCAAGAGTCATCCACCACATGCCAATGGCTAGTGTTAATTGCACATTTTATCCTTGCATAGTCAGAAAGTATAAAGCTTACATATTCAGAGATGGATGTGTGACTGAGTATAAAACAATGCAAACCCTTCAGTTGGGTGTTACACAATTTGTGGCAATGTCTCAAAGGGACACGCTTTTATGAAACGCAATAGTATACAAAATGGAACAACTCAATGTGCCATGTAAAGAATACCAACTAGTGGATGCAGTGCAATGTACAATCACAGCGCATCCAGCTAGGAAACACCAGGGTATATAAAAAGAACATGCAGAATTAAAATGCAGCAGTAAATAAAAGGAACCTCCAGATTTGGAACACACGGCAAAATGCATAATGTAATGTTCTTTGTAATTGCAATGGAATACAATTTAGAATCAATGCAGTACACTTTCTTGGGGATAGTTGGCTGCGAGATAGTATGTAAAACAATGTAAGGCTTTAAATGGGGATAGCAAAGTATCTGCAACATGGAGCATAACATGTGGTAAAGCCCCTTCATGGAACACCTGGATATATAACTGTGTATAAAAATGCAATTTGATGTGCTGTCTTGCATGTACATAGATGTGAATACAAGTAAATGCCCTTTCACAGTGACGCCTAGATATGACAATATATTATGCATTATCTTGGGGGGGTCCTGTGTGCAAGTACATTGCCGTTTCACGGGGGCACCTATGTACAAAATGTAAGGACTCAATGGGCCACCAGTATATGAAGCTGAACAGTGTATAAAATGGACAAATCAATACGCCATTCCATGAACAGCCAGATGTGGAACACAACAGGACACAATATATAGCTATGCAATGTACTTTTTAAGGTATGTCTATGTGAGTGTAATGGTGTACGCATTTTGAACGCTTTCTTAAGGGTATTTAAGGTAGACAGTATGTAAAAAGAAAGTCTTAGTGAGGGATATCTGTGTGAGCAACATGGAGCTTGTAGTCTGGCAGTGCATGTTCAGACACCCACATCGGAAATAGTTCACTGCAGTACCCCTTCACAGAACACTCCGATATGAAATACCACAGTATATCGAATGAAGCAATTTAAAGCGTTATCTTGGGGCTATCTGGATGCCTGCTGCACAATTCCCTTTCATAAGGACACCTAGAACAAAACATACTCGTATAAAATGAGGAACAACTCGGTGCGCCATCCTGCTGATGCCTCAGTTTGAGTATACAATGCAGTCTGTTTTCCTGAGATACCCAGAATATGAAACAGTATATTAAAAGCACAAGTTGATGCCCCATCACAAGGGCACCCAGATGTGGAGCACAACAGACGCACCATACAGCAATGCAAGGTGCTTGCTCATACTTGGTCCCCTTTCCTCCATCCTTGTGGGTGTCCCGCAACATGGGGATGGTACCAGAACATTTGGCAGTGAAACATTGAGCGTCCCCTTTCATTTTAGTACAGCGTGTGGGGGCGTGGCCACACCTCTGACACCGTCCTCTGGCACCTCATCCCAATCCCTGTTTCCACACGGACGGTATCAGACCTGGCAGCTAGGCGTAGGAACATTTTCAGCTTGCTGCATGCTCCTTTGTTCTTGTTTTTTTTTTTTTTATCTTCACCTCCCTTCAGTGCCTTGCCTCCCCCAGTGCATGTCAGCTGCAGGAGGCTTCACGAGATGCAGATCCTGCAATCGCTCTTTCCCGGCCTAGGACCCCCATGCGCTCTCTCGAGCCACCACTGGGACGCGTGCGTGGCTTGCAGCGCTCTCGGTCACCAGGCCTAGAAGAATCGTCTTTCCCGCTGGAGGGCGATCTCGTCCATTCTTCTCCTCCAGGTCATCTTAGTTTGTCTCCAGGACCCCACTTCAAGACAATGTAGGTCTTTTGTTTAGCAGGGCCACTCAGCACGGAGACTCCTACCCAGGGGTTTCCACTGCGAAGGGGACCTTGGATTCGGGTTCTGGCAGACCCTAGGCCGTTGAGGCTACCGTCTCCCAAGCCAAGGGGCTCTTCCGGGTGGTCCACGGAGGGATGATCCAGTATGTCCACTTCTGCACCAACATTCAAAGGATTGTTGTGTTCTACCTGCAGGAGTCCATTCGAAGCACGATCCAAAACGACTACCAGTTCCATAGCTGAGCCACCACTGAGGTTGTTGTGCATGGCAAGTCAACTACCGGCCAGCGGGCTCAAAGCCTACCAGAGCCATCTGAGGTTGACGCTCTTGCTGCGCTTTCCTGGCCAGGGCATGGCACCAGCTCCAATGATGGTGGACAAGCATGTGGCAGAGCCTGCAAGGCTGGTGGCCATCTTGGATTTGGGGTCTATCCTGGAGTATGGGCCCTGCCCTCTACCCTCAGGAAGCGGCGGCGGACCCTATGGTATAGGCGGATGGTCTCCGTAGGACTAAATCTACCCCTCAGCCTTAGCTACACGCCACAGGCTCCTAGACGCTTGGATGAGGAAGGTCTAGCGCGGCTGATGGCTGTGCCCCCCTGCGATCCAGCTCGTGCGAGGACTTTATTTTGAGCGCTACCTCCTCCTCATGCGCTCCCCACAGATCAATGGCATCATAAGGGAGGTGCTACCACAGGTTGCACCTCCTAGTCTGCCTCCTCTTAACCCTCTTCCAGTTCCTTTGCCGGTGCCAGTGCTACAGCCTGTTCCTCCTTCAATCCAGGCACTATGGGAACTGCAGAGCCCCCCTCCTGTGCCACCCGCAGTCTCCTGTTGATACCCAACCACCTTTGGTGTTTCGATTGGGGGGGGGTCGACCCGTCCAGCCCCTGTATCCCAGGACTTGTTCTCCTCTCCATCTGGAAAAAAGCGGGATGTTGGTGTTTATTTAATTATATTGCGCCGGAGTCCACATGCATCAGGGCAAAAGAAACAGTACTATCATATTGTACTCAGACAAAGTGTTTTAAGACTCTTAAAAAAAAGTGTTTACTTCTCGGAGCATCTCCATAGGGAGGTTATTCCACGTCATCCCTGCCTGTGAAGCAAGGTATCGTCCATTACCTCAGAACCTTTTGTATCTTGGCTGAGTTAGACGCATAGTCCTTTGACCGAGTGACTTTAGCAATACATTCCAGAACTAATCTGTCCCGCAAGCATTGAGGTGCTTTTCCATAAATGCACTTATGTACAATAGAGTTTAGTTTAAAACATATTCATACACAACTTCCATTGGGAGCCAGTGGAGTGCCCTCCTATGTTTGGATACCGGGTCTCGTCTTGTAGTGCCCTTAATAATCCAGACTGCATAATTCTGGAATGTCTGAAGTTTTTTTGATGCATCCCTTACTAGATCCGGCAAGTAGTGCACTACAATAGTCCAAACTAGGCATAACAACGGCTCTCACTAGAGTTGTACATTTTGCTGCTGATACATAGGGCTTCACTAGTCTAAGCAGCCATAGGTGATATTGGGCTTTCTGGACTACATTATTTTCATGTGTTTCGGAACCCAATGATTCCAAGATCACTCCCAAGGTCTTCACCTTGGGAGCAACTTTGATGTAATTAACCTTCTATGGCAAAGCCCACATACAAATCTGCAAGCTTAGCACGTGCCTGTGTTGAACCAAAGATCAAGAACTCAGTTTTATTAGCATGCAGACAGAGGCCATTCATTATCCAAGTTTGATTAGCCTTGTACACTTTCTCTGTTATCCAGATCTTTCTCGTAGACCCCACTCAGCTCTATAATGAGCTGTCGTCTGCATAATTAGAAAATGGCACCCCCAATACGTCCAAAACATCTCATAAATTAGGTGGGAGCGTCTCGTTGTATTGTCTCACCTCGCACCTTGACATGGCATTGATCCATTTCTGAAAGCTGGGGGCTCTATTCGCTCCCCAGGCTCTAGCAATGAGTAACCTTCCCACTATAGACACCATTCCCATGAGTCGTTTCTCACACAGATTGCCTGATTTCTCCATGGCGAGCAACCAGACCACGGGAGATTGAAACACCTGAGCATTCAGCATCGTGGATACTTCCATCGCAATCTTACCTCACAGTGCCTGTACCTGGGGGCACAGCCACGCAACATGGTAGAAATCCGCTGGAGACTGTCCACACCGTTTGCAGTTCGGGGACCTGTCCGGATAAAGCTTATTCAGGCAGAGTGGAGAGTAGTATATTTGATGTGGATACTTAGTGTTTCAGGCGAAACTATTGTTGATGGATATGGTTCTAGTTTGTGTACATATTGTGTCCCACTGGTCTTTGTTCAGTGTATTCCCCAGGTTAGCCTCCATTTTTCCCTGTAGGGGTTTGCAGGAGTGGGTGCATTCGAGCGTACAATTTTATATCGGGAAGATACTAGTTTCCCATTGCGCAACGGCGTAGTGACATCACGAAGCCGCAGGGGCATCTGGGAAGTCGGGCCACCTGGTTCGTACTACCTCGCATAGCCAGTAATACAAGAATGGCATAATGGGGGTCCACTCTCCTTTCCCCTTAAGTTTTTCACAGGAAATAAATCTACCATCTGGTGCCAGGTCTCCCACTGTGAAAATATGTAGGTTCGTAAAGGTTTGCCTTAAAATGTCCTCATGTGCGAGTGGGATACCCCTAACATTGTAGATGGCCATATGGGGAGGAGTACCACTGTACCAAAAGGTCCCTTTGCGCCAGGCGGTCCCTTGCCTTAAGTGTAACCTCCAGGGGCTGCACCTCTGACTTAACATGCTGCTCACGAGTGCCCCATAGTAGTCCCTTCACATCATTTGGTTGTATTGCCCCTCTCTCTAAGAGCGTGTGTGGTAGGTCGCTTATGGGTGTCCACCACCAGAAGGCGCATTGGGCCTGCTCTACCAGGTAATATAGAAGGAGGTCTGGTACGTCTAGCCCGCCCAAGAGCATGGGCGGCACAGTGTGTCTAGTGAGACCCGGCGAGTGCCCGCCGGCCCATGTTGGCTTATTCATCATACTCCTGAGTCGAACCCAGAATGTCACGGGCAGCCATATCGGCACATTATTAAAAATGTATAAAAGTTTAGGTAGGACTAACATCTTGGATAGTGAGAGTCTGGCCACCTGGGAGATGGGGAGACGGATCTACCTTACGTTCCAAGCTCTCTAGGGCCGTTGTGTAATTTTCTTTATATAATGTAGTGGGGGACATAGAAACCCAAATGCCTAAGTATCGGATCCCCTGCGGGCACCAGGCAAAGGCGTTGCCGATGTCTTGTTGGATCACACAAGCGGTGAGCGGTTGAACCTCTGACTTGGACCAGTTGATCTGCAGGCCCGATAATGCCCCGAATTCAGTGATCACTTGTACCACTGGGGTTAAGTTAGTTTGTGGGTGTTTAACATAAATCAACATGTCGTCCGAATATAAGGAAACTGTTATGTTATGCAGATTTATAGAGCGCACAAACACCCAAACACCCAAAGGCATCTTGGCGCTAGGATGAATAAAGAGCTACCATAACACAATTAGAACACAGACGTTTTGAGGATACGCCTAAAGGTAAGGTTTTCTTCTGTCATCCGCAGTGGCAGGGGAATAGCATTCCAAGCCATGGCAGCAGCCACAGAAAAGGTCCGGCCACCAGTACGTGTCAGTCTAAACCGGGGGACCAGAGTGAGAGTGGAGACATTGTGTAGGGAACTTTAATTGAAGATTTTCTGGCCCAAGGCCGTTAAAAGCCTGATGTACCATGCACTTTGAACAGAATCCTCTTGTCCACCGGAAGCCAGCGGAGCTGCCTCAGAAGACTGGTAATGTGAGCTCCAATAGGAGGCCAAAGAATAGCTCTGACAGCGGCGTTCTGTAGTAGCTGTAGCCGATGAATCGCATAGCGGGGCTGGGCAAGATAAAGTGAGTTACAATAGTCTAGACCACTCAACACGAGGGCTGCTACCACCAGAGTGCAGCAATTTTCCGGCACAAAAGGAGTACCTTCCGGAGTATGCGTAGTTTAAAATGACCGCTCTTACATACTGCTGCAACCTGGGCATCCATAGTCAGAGAGGAGGAAATAACCCCCAAATTCTTTACGGATACTACAGGGACCGGAAGAGGGCCAAGAGAGGCTGGCCAGCACTCATTGGTCCAGTAAAGTAGAGGTGAGGTGGTACCAACCACTAATACCTCTGTCTTGCTACCATTTAATTTGAGCCAGTTAGATGACATTCATTCCTCAACCCCCTGAAGACACAGCCTAAATCGACTGGCCGTATTGGCATGATTAAGGTCAAGACAGACCAGGATTTGGGTGTCGTCGGCCTAGGAATAATAGCGGAAGCCATGGGATTGAAGGAGATTCAGAAGGTGCCTAATATAGAGGTTGAAAAGAATCGGGGGGGGGGGGGCAGACCGCTGCGGAACACTGCACGATAATGAAACTGGGCTAGAATGAAAACGAGGGCGAGACACATTGTGAGCAGTCGGCCAGAAAGGAGACAAACCAGTCCAGGACCCTGCCAGAAACCCGGCAGTAGAAAGGCGGGAGATATGGGTGGGATAATCAACGGTGTCGAACGCAGCTGAGAGATCTAAGAGAACTGTGCCGAAACCCAGACTGAAATGGATCAAAATAGGACGTAGATTCCAGGAAAATGGAAAGGAGAGGAGAGACCAGGGCTTCCAACAGTTGCATAAGAAATAAGAGTAGCGAAATAGGCCGATAGTTGGCTAACGCCTCAGGATCAAGTGAGGTTTTTTTTAAAAGAGGGATCACAAGGGCGTGTTTAAGTGTAGAAGGAATGACAGCCTCAATAAAGGAGGAATTTACAGCTGCAGTAACTTGAGAGATAATAGCCTTCGAGTTTTCCTTCAGAAGCGCCAGCGGAATGGGATCAGTGGGAGACGCAGATTTCAGCCCAAGAATGGCAGCAAGAATGTCTGATTCTAGAAAAGTGGGGAATGAAGACCATGTCTCATCTTCGTGAGAGGGCTCAGTCGATATAGAGAACATGCTACATCGTTATTAATGTTGCGAATAGCCTTACGATCAGCATGTATTCAGTCATAGTCAGGCGGGAGTGACTGGACAATGGCCGGGCCGATGGCTCAGTAAGCCAAGTCTCAGTCAGGAATAAGAGCTCTAAACCCAATGTGGTTATAAAATCATGACACTCCATGGAGTGAGCTACGAGGGAGCGGGTGTTTAAAAGTCCGCATTTGAGCTGCTTGCCTGTGACTCCAGCACCATACGGACTGTGTAGAAAGCCATTCGGCCACTTAGTGGTACATGGGGCCAAAGCAGTGAGGGAGCTACGAGAAAGGCACATATTTCCATCAGCCACTTCAATAAGCAGGTTTATTTTCTGCGCCAGCCAAGCACCGATGGGCACAGACGGGCTTGCCTTAAGCACGCCTTTGGTGCGCTGACAATGTGCCCGCTGCACCCGTCCGCTGCACGGGTGAATCCTGCGGCACATTTATGAGGCCGTCGGGAGTCCGAGAAGTGAGGCAGAAGACCGCCCACTTTAGGGATAGAAAGATGACTAACCGCAATGATGCGGATTCCTAAAGTAAAAAAAAAACACAATAGCACCAGTTACGGTCAGCAACGCACACACTAGCAACAGAATAGTTTTTAAGGGCAAATAAGATCAGTGCAACAATTAAGTCAGGCAGACTCAGTATTCATCCAGCCAAGGCTTTAATTGGCAGCCCAAAAGGGAAGCCTCACCTCAGCATCCACGCGAGCGATCCTGCGGCACATTTATGAAGCCGTAGGGAGTCCAAGAAGTGAGGTAGTCTATAGAGGTGTGCGAGTGAATTCTTACCCTGCTCTGAGTGTAAAATTCCCACAGGGTTGATTGCGAACGCGAACAAAATGGAGGAGGGACCGCTTTGTCTGGTGCGGTTAGGTGGGAAAATTGCCCCTGATTGTATTCGGTTGGTGTACACCATTGCTCTGGGGGTTGTATACAGTAGGCGCACTCAGTGTAAAATGGTTCCCAGACCCACTCGGCAGAGGACCTCGAACAAGAAAGGCTATTCGACCGAGTCTTAATGCTTTTTCAGCGTCCAGGGCAGCCACTGCGTGTGTTAACATTATGCATCAGTGTAAACCGTCTCCGTAACTTGTTTTTGTGTAGAGCGACCAGGTATAAATCCTGCCTGGTGGGTGAGTACCAGGCTGGGCATGAAGGGGAGGAGTCTGTCTGCCAGGAGCTTGGCCAGGATTTTTTTGTCTGGGTTTATCAGGGAAAGGGAAAGGGGTCTATGGGAGGAGCATTTGCTGGGGGCTTTGTAAGGTTTGAGCAGTACTGTCACTAGGGCCATCCTTGTGGATGATTCCGGGAGTGTACCTGTAGCGCTTGTGCCTCAAACATACGGCGCAGATGGGGGATGAGCAGGTCGGGAAAGGCCTTGTATAGTTTTGCTGTGATACCATCAGTTTCAGGGGCTTTACCATTTGGGAGGGAGCGGATCACCTTAAATTCTTCATCTGAAGGGGGATCATTTAGAGACGCTCCTTGTTCTGGGTCTAGCCACCCCAAGGCTATCCTATCTAGGTATTGCATGATTCTATCATGGCCTGAGTGGTGTATAGTTTCCCGTAAAATTCCTGGAACATCTTATTGCTTTTCTCGTTATCCCCGGTGAGGTCGCCATTATCCATCTCCATGGCCACTATAGGATCAGGACGCCGCTCTTGCCTAATTGCCCAAGCCAATGTTCTACTGGGGCGATCCCCCTCACCATACATAGCAGTTACTATAGGATCTCCCAGGAAGCGTTCCTCTCTGGCCATTAGGTTAATTTCCTCCAGTAGAGCCTGTACCTCTGGAGAGTCCAGCTGTGCCTGTTGAGTCTCCATTTTTTTTTCATTTCAATTTCCACTGCTATAATCGACCTGCGGATGAACTTCAGGACCCCCCCCCCCCTTCCTTGGATATGCAACAGCCCCTGATAAATACTTTGAAGGTTTCCCAAACCACCTTAGGGTCCGAGACGGCATCTGTATTTATTTGGAAGAACTCGATGATAATATTTTGGCCAATTTCTTCACAAAAAGCATTGTCTTCCAGTGCGCGAACTCTAAACCTCCAATGAAGTAGTTTAGGTGGGATGCACGGGCTTGGGAATTGTACCTCGATTGGCAAGGATCCGGGGGAGGAACTGAGCACTACGGGTTACGCGGGCAAGTTCTGGTGACATCTGGATATAGTAGATTCCTGAGGATCTGCCATGAACCCCGGATTAGAAGGTGAATTCCCGATTGATAGGGTGTAGGAGTCGCCAGGCGTCAATGAGGGCATGATCTTTTGCGATGGCTTTGCATTTCTGGGCTGCCTGTGTAAGAGTTGTCTGAGAGGAGGAGGAGGACCTGTCCAGATTTAATGAGTGGGCAATGTTTAAGTCCCCCGCCCACACTACCTTTTAGGCCGGTAAAGTGCGCAGATGATCAGCACATGTCTGGGTTGTCCTAGTTGGGGCCACATATGTTAATAAGAAGGACAGACCACCCTACAATCTCCCCAGCGACCAGGATAAACCGGTCTTCTGTGTCTGTTATTAAGTTGTGGAGTTTAAACTCCAGAGACCGGTGTTTGTATAGCTACACCCCCCGGGAGTGGGTGGTGTGTAGTGTCATATCTGTGGATGCCCCATCCAGCAAGGTTAGGCAGTTTGTTCTTGCCCCAATTGGATCTCCTGGAGATGCAGAACATTCACGTGATGGTTTCTGGTATAGTCAGTAATTAGGTGCGTTTTTTGCTGTTAGTGAACCCCTGTATATTCCATGTTAGCAGGGTTATGTTGCTACCCGGCCACCTCTCTCCCCCTTGGGTGTTTGTCATGTTATGTTTAAGCCAAGGGTCATGTCAAGGGGCTACTTCATAGAAGCCCTTGAATCCCACTAGTGTGATCTGTGCTTAAGAAGATTCGATCGTATAGAATACCCTGTGCTTTTATGAGTAACTGCCTCCCTCCCACCCCCCCCCCCCCCCCCAAATCTGTGTACCTTAACTTGGGTTAAACCAATGGCAGCCTGTCCCTCTCACACCAGAAACTCCAACCTACCGGCCATTTTATACTACCCCCCCTCCCAAAACATACTTCACATCAGCTACAAACAAGTCTAAGTTACTGCTGGGCACGGCGGAGGGGGGCTGCTGGCGGCCGTTGCACCTCCTTGTGTCGGGAGGCTTGTTCCCATAGGTTTCGCTTTACATTTCCCGTATTGGGTGTTCACGGCAGTTGGGGGGACACATGTTCGATTGCAGAAATCATATGTCGATGTCATACTGAGTGGTCTTCATCCCGACGGCTGGTGGACCCAGTTCAGGGGGTTCTTCGGGGGGGGGGGGGGGAGAGACCGGGGTGTCGGGAATATCCATAGCAAACCGTTCCGCTGCTTCAGGTGATGTGAAGAACGATACCTTGCCATCCAAACCCCCCTAAGTTTTGCAAGAAACATTGAGTATTCTATGCCTTTTTTCCTCAGGATGTTTGACGTTTTGGAAAGTCTTTCTCTGGTCCTGCACCTTCTGGCTGAAGTCTGGAAACAGGCATATTGTCGCAGAGCCCCATTGCAGGGTCCTTTTTTTTTTTTTTTTATTTTTTTTCTTGCTACTCGTAGCAGAGTATAACGGTCCCTATAGTTGAAGATCAGTGCTATGGTGGCCCTTTCCGGAGCACCTGGCGGGGGTCTTGTGCTAATGAGCGGTGAGCCCTCTCCGCCATAAACATGGTTGTGACTGGTGGATCATCCAGGATTTCCTTTAGCCGTTTTTCAACAGAAAGCTCCATATTGTCTATAGGAGTGCTTTCTGGACTGTTTGCTACAGGGTGTCCACCTCGCGTTGGAGTTCTGTGATTTTTATCCTCTCAGTCTCCGATCGGCTGTTCCGCCTATGTCATTCTACTGCACATTTTATCCATTTGGATCGTGGAGATGTCGACTTTGCAAGGCAAGACCTCTATTTTAACTCCAAGGCTGTTTGTGCTACCTTTTTAATGCCAGCAAGATTTGGTTTAGGGCTGAGATGTCGAGATGGGACGGGCCTGGCGTTTCCTCCTGAGTGGGGGTTCCCCGGACCGTTCTGGTGAACTGTTCCATCCTTGATTGTTTTTTTCGGGTTACCCATTCCAGAGAATTCAGTGCAGGTGATGGCAGAAGTGTTACCTGGTCCCTTGGGTTAAGAATATTAGCCGGCGCACAGTACGTATCTTCGCCCTCCAAGCTGTGGCGTTTTGATTGTAGGACCCAACCTGTGGCTGAGGGCTGTTTCGGACCTAGGGGGAGTTGACACATAGGGTCCGGGACACACTGGAGTTGGAGAGGTGGTCGAGGGATTAACGACCAGGATTGATGGTGTCCCGACCCTCGATTCTCCCCACCTTGCTGACTCACCACAGTCCGGTGTTTTCGCTAGTATCAAGCCCCATTGGGCGAGCTCTGTCAGGCCGAGGCACCACCCTCCGTGCTCCCGTACCACGGGCGCCTGGCCGTCCTGCCGCTACTGGGTTCCTGGTCTCCACTCAACGCTCCGCAGCTTGAGCCCGATGAGGGGATCTGAGTGCGTGTCCCCGTCAAAACAGTATCCAGTGCAGTCAATATTTGGGATGGCTTGGGGCAAGCAGCCACTGTCCCGCAGGGAACCACTGTCTCCCGGCCGGAAGGGTTATGGGCGGCGCACCGCATCCGCAGCTCGGTCTTCCACAGGGTGAGTTGGGAGAGCCCAGGCCCCCCACTGCGTTCCTGCCAACGGGTATCCAGTGGTTCAGCAGAAGGCTGGCGACTCCAGTCGTGGGGCCAGGGAGCCTCGACCCACAGAAGCAGTATCTGTTTTTAGCACCAAGGGCTCGGCACTGGGGCAAGGGGCAGCAATGCGTGTGAGTAGCTCTGTCGATGCAGGCACTGGAATGGTGGCCCAGTTCCGCTTTCCGTTAGTCGGTGTCTGTGTGGGATTCCAAGTGCTCCCAGGATGTTCTTCGGCTTTTGTGCCCGTTGTATGGGTTTCCCCCTGCCATGGTATGCCATGATATTTTGCAGGACTCCTGAGCCTCTCAGGCTGCAGTCATTACTCAAGCCGCGCAACAGCGCCCCTGCCCCAAATTATTGTTGACAATCTGTCAATGAGGAAGGACCTAATCCACTCTATAGCTCCGCTAGAGCACCCACCCTGATCTGCCAGTTTATTCAGCAATTTCTCCTGATCTACAAGGTCGAAGGCGGCTGACTGATCTAATATCAGCAGCCCTGACTGGCTCCTGCCTATAATATCGAGCATTTCTGATTGCAGATCCAGGAGGGCAGTCTATGTGCATGGGCAGAGCTAAAGCCTGATTGCTTAGGGTGGAGAATTTTTTGATGACTTTCCACATTCTTGCAGTTGGGTGGTTGCCAGTTTATCCACCTATTTCAGCAGAAAAAGTACATTTGTTATGGGTGTTAAATTGTTACAATTTTTGTAGTCCTGTACAGGTTTTTTAATCAAAGGAGTGCCCCACACCACCTTTACCAGAACTGGCACATGGGTATGAGTAAATGTAACATTAGCAAAACGCAGAAGAAAGGGAGAAAAGACTTCCCAGTGCTCTAAGACAATCCTTGCTGAAATAATATCCTAGGAGCATGTAGTAGGATGTATTGCTCTAAGAACCTTCTCTAATTCACTTCCTGTGATAGTTTTAAAAGCAAATTCAGATGTGGTGGTCCATCTTAATGTTCCTTCCTGTATTAATGGAGTAAACTTAGATGAGTGTAATTTGATTATTTGCAATGCTAGCTTGGTCTATCTTGACTTTATTGGAGAAGGCTCTTTAAACTTTCGCACAGTTTTCTTGTGTAGGATCCACCTTTTTTGTTTGAGCCTGGGGTTTCTCAAGGTTCTTAAGAACTTAAAACAATTCTTTGACTCATTTTTTGAATTCTGAATTTGTGTATTAAAGTAATCCTGTTTAACTTTAAAAATGTCTTTCCAATACATTTTTTCTAGTTCTTTCCACTTATTCTTACTCTCTTGTGTTCACAGCTTTATCCAATTTTTCTGCTTTTCTTTTGATCTGTTTGCATGTAGCCAAACTTTAGATTTTAAAGGAGCTATCTTGTCCAATACCATTGTAATATTCTGTTCTTATTCTCGGTCTAACTTATCGGGAGTATCTTAATCAGTAGTAGAGGCCATAAGCTTATTTAGGCAGCATTCTAAGTCAGTTGCTTTAATATTGTTTAGGTTCCTACTAATAATTTTCTTAATGGCATTTTTCCTGTGTATAAAAAGTGTGGGAAGTTGAAGATTAAAGGTTACAAAAGTGGCCAGACCAGATACATGGTTCTACAATCGAATGATGATGATGGCAACGACGCAAAGACGAAGAGCTTGTAGCGTCGGTGAAGGCATTTCATGACAGTCTTCAGGGCCTTGTAGAGTTCATAGGGGGGCGGGGTGCCAGCCAGAGGAGGGCCCCAGGAGTCAGAGGTGTTGGTGATGGTACTGGCATGGCTTGCCATGAGCCGTTCTGTTATTCCCCTCCAGAAAAATGTCCCGTCAGTGGCGAGAAAAGTCTGGTAGAAGCCCAGATGAACAAGAAATTGGACAGTCTGTTTAGGCTTTTGGATGAGGAACAAGTCCTCCTGGCCTCACACCCTCAACCGCACTCCGCAGTAATGGCAGTGGCTTCCTTGTATTCCAAGCCATAGTATTAGTGTTTCACAGCAGGGGCTGCCTCCAGTTGTCTTTCCAAAGAGGACAAAGTCCTTGAGTCTTTTGCCAAGCGCTGCAATCTCAACTCTGGGCTGCACTTGCAACAGCCCAACACTGATGCCCTCCAAGCTACGGCAAACCGGAAGTTGTGGTTTTGACATCAGGGAGTTCCTGCCTGACCTCCCCCTGGAGAGACGGGCCTCCTTCAAAGCCGGCCTGGCAGAGGCCTGTGCAGTTGTGCAGGACTGCATGGAGTCTTCGGCCTCCCACATCCACACAGCGAGCAGAGGTCTGTGCCTGGGGGTCAAGATGAAGCAGACGGGTGGATGCATGCCACTAAATTCTCCTCTGGTGTGCAGGAGAGGATTCTGGATCTTCCGTTTGAGGGGTCAAATATTTTTCATTAGTCCACGGATGACGAGTTGACAAAGATCTCTACACAGAGAGATCAAGTCCTTGGCCATCCTGACTAAACCAGGGCAGAAGTCCTTTCCTCAGATGCAGGGCAGGACCGACTTCAAATCCCGTCCCTTCAGTGGTTTCAAGGGGTTTTGGGACCGTAGTGCACGTAGACCAGATGGGTCCCCCAGCGACCACAGGAGGAAGCAGCATAGAACATGTTTGTATTTATTTATTATTATTTTTTTTTCCTCCACTCCTGCTTCAGATGCCAAAGCAATGAATTAACAGTCTGGGAACACAGCTCGCTTGTAGGGGGGCTGGCTCTTTCTTCAAAGACAGCTGTAGCATTGTTTGAAGAGTCCTTGGATTCTTTCTATAGTCTCCACAGGCTTTAGTCTTCCTCTTCCTCTACCTTCTTCCCCTCCTTCCTTGCTTCCGATAGGGTCCCCAGCACTTTTACTGGAGATCCTCTTTTGGATATGCAGGCGGTGGAGCTGGTTCCTCAGTCAGACGCAGGCTCCGGCTTCTACTCCCAAGAACACAGCTGGCCTGGGTGTAGTCCTGGACCTGTGTCTCTATTTATCTTTACAGCCAAAACGCTGCAAGATGATTACTTCAGTACACATAGCTGAGTCTCTATGTACAGGGGACTGGATGTGCTCCATAGTCATCAAGGATGCGTACCTTCATGTCCCCATTTACCAGCTGCATCAGAAATGTCTGTTCACAATTCTCGTACCATTTCCAGTACAAGGTGCTGATTTTCGGCCTCAATTCAGCCCTAATTCAGCTAATGAATGTGGTGGCTAGTGATCTCTGCCCGAGGGCCATCACTTATACCCCTATTTGGACGACTGGCTGGTGAGGGCCAGCTCGCCTAAGGATGCGCTGCACTCCTGCCAACGACTGGTGGACGTACCAGCTGGGGTTCTCCCCAACCGGCAGAAGACACAGCAGACTCCTGCCTGGTATCTGGTGTTCCGGGACATCCATGCAACAGGTGTTTCCCATGCCCGAGAGGCTCCTGTCCCTCCGTAAGGCCAATTCGACCATCTTGGCATGGTGGTTCCAGCACCTTCTGGGCCTGATGGCGTCTTGCATGCTCCAACTTCGGCACCTCCAGCTCCACCGGGCATCCAATTGGGACCAGGAAACTGAGTTGCAGTCGGACAGGATGCCAGTTCCCCTATCCCTCCTCCCGGACCTTCACTGGTGGCTGATGGACTGCAATGTGGCAGTGGGAACTCCCTTTACCCTACTAGAGCCCACTCTTGTGGTGACAACTGATTCCCCACTTTCGGGCTGGGGGGGCTACTCTGGAGGGCCTCTCGGTTCATGGGGCATGGTCCAGGGCAGGGGCCCTCCTGCATATCCATCTGCTTGAGCTCAGGGCGGTGGGCCTAGCTCTCAGGGCCTTTCTGCTGCTCATCAAGTACAAGGCAGTTCTGGTCGGGACTGACAATTCCACGACAATGTTCTCCTTGAACAAGCAGGGGGGCTCCTGCCCATATCCCCCATTCCACCTCCTTTGCATGGAGGCGGTGACAATCTGGGAATGGGCCCCGTCATAGAGGGTATGGATTTCCTCTATCCATCTCTCAGGGGACAGCAATGCAGAAGCGGACCAACTCAGCTTCTAGGGTGTGCAACACCTACAAATGGGAGTTAAACAGCAACTGTTTAATGTCCCTATTCCAGAGATGGGGGGTTTCCGGATCTGGACTTATTTGTATCTCCTGAATTCCAAAGGCCCCTGGTTTGCTTTGTCGGCAGGACAGGGGGTCTCTGGGGACGCGGTCCAGCTCTGCTGGCACGGCCGCAGATGCTATGCGTTTCCTCCTCGGTTACTCCAACTAAACTATTCCGCACATCTCTTGTTCTGGCATTCAGGTCGATACCTGCCGCACCTATCTGGCGTCCATTGGGAGCTACAAGAATTCCCCAGAGCACATTTTTCAGCAGCCAACCCGGTGGTTAAGGCTCGCCTCGGGGTTGTCTAGGCTCATTCCTCCTTTGGTTCTTACAGCCTTTCAGTGCAACCCCTTCGAGCCGATGGCCTTGTTGGACATCCGGCTGGTGACACTGAAGGCAGTTCTATTGGTGGCGCTCACTTTGGCACGCGGGGTCTGCGAGCTGCAGGCTGTCGTGCGAGCCCTTCGCCACGTTTCAGAACTACAAGGTCATCTTGCACACTCATCCAAATCTCTTGCCCAAGATGTTCTCTCCATTCCATTCGAATCAGGAAATCTCCCTGCTGGTGTTCTTTCAGAACCCACAGTCGGAGGCCGAAAGGACTCTGCATTCCTTGGACCTCAAGAATACTCCAGTTGTAAATCTCTTGGACAAAATACTTCAGGAAGTTTGAGGTGGTGTTAATCACCTTTTGTGGGGACATCTCCGACACCCAGGCTTCCAAAGCCTCTGTTGCTTGATGTATGGTGCAGGCAATTTTGGAGGCGTATACCACCATGGGCAAGCCGGTTCCCGCAGGGATCCATGCCCATGTGGTCAGAGCTAAAGCTACAGCTGTCGCCTTTCAGAGACATGCTTCTTTGGATGCCGTCAGCAGGGCAGCTACTTTGGCCACCCCATCTGCATTTTGTAAACACTATTCCCTGGATAGCAGCACCAGGCGGGATGCGGAGTTTGGTCAGGTGGTCCTGAAGAACCTTTTTTCTGCTTATGACGTAGGTTGTCACAGCTCCACCCAATGGTCTTGTTCGGTGGAATCACTCCCAAGGATGGAGGAAAGGGGAGAGGACATATAAGTAATTAAAGTTACTGTAGTGACTAGAGTAGTCAAGGGGAAGCGCAATTTTTCACTGACAGTGTCCTTTAACATCTCCATGTTGGGGGACGCCCACAAGTACTGAAGAAAGTGGGCTAAAGACTACGAGTACTCTAGTCACTATGGTGAGTAACATTCATTTTTAGGGATACCTGTATGTAAAATCAAAAGCTTTACATTTGGAGACAGTGCACCATGCTTTCTTATATTTGGAAGTAAGCCTATGTAAAAGTGCAAGGCTTTTGCTAGGGAGTCCACATGGGGTATGTAATGTGCCAGAGAACCCTAACGGGGGAACCTATCCATGAAGCATATTTTTTAGCCATCTGTTTAGCTGAAGTCCTTCCATTTAAACCATAGCACATTGGTATAAAGGCAGTGGGTGACCTCACTTGATTTGATTTTTCAATTTTTTTTAATCAGTTCTCCAGCATGGGGTCTGCATGGATTCATATGCTATGAATATTCCCGGACTTTAGGCTGGGAATCCTTGGTAAAAGAAAAATGGTTCACTTTTATTTACAGACTGCATTTCTCCTTTAAACCAATCACTGTCCTCTGGGGACATACTGCCCCCATCCAATGACAGCCCTTTCCTCTGGCCTCCATCTTAAGATTTTTACTGCATGCTTCAGCGTTGGGAGTCCTCGAGTTTGCTCTGCGAGCTACATCTGCGTTTTTACATATTTTCGACAGAAAAAGGTTTTATTTTTGTTCCAAAAGAGCATGTGTGCTCTTTTCTCCATTTGCCGACAGGGGGTTCCGTTGTTGTGAATTTCAGCACCCCACATCAGCGAAGATCATTGAAGTTTCCAGAAGGCCATCGGGCCTACTTCATGCCCTCCGAACATGACGGAGAAGGAGGGGAGGTCCCTCTTCAAGCCTTGCACCAAGTGCGGGCTATGGAACGTGTTTGTGGAAGTCTAGCACCTACAATGCCTCTACTGCCTGCACCCAGACAATTAGGAGGTGGAGTGGGTTCTCTAAGAAGACGATGGACAGGCACAGTAGACTGGTGGCGTGGCTTAAAGCGAAGGCCTCTGCGCATGCCCCGAGCAGGATCATGCCTCACCCAGGACTGGCCGGTCCAAAAAGCGATCTTCTAAATCCTTAGAGGGTGCCTCATTTGTGGGGGCCCAAGACCAGGCCAAGAAGCCCAAGTCAGAGTCCACCTGGTTGTCGTGAAGCGAGTCCCAAGGTGGATAGGGCGCGATGGACATCACCCTCCATTGCCAGCCGGCAATCAAGCTCCTCCTCAAAAAGGAAATCTACCCCGGCTAAACGGCAGGAGAAATCCAAGAGGCCACGGACGGAGAAAGCCGAACTGCCCAAGTAGGCCCAATCATCACAGGCTAAGACTTCGACAATATAGTTAGTGGCAGCTGCTCTGATGGCTAAGGGAGCTGGCTCTGTGAAGATAGCTCCACAGCACAGTGTATCCTTGCCCCCTAGGCGTGACACCACTGCAGTGGCTTTGCCAAAGTCTGCTGGTACGCCTGAAACAGCCCTCCCATGCATTGACACAAGCCATGGAGGTCTTGTCCACAGACAAGGACCAGGAGACCTTGCACACGATCCACAAGGACGTGGAAGAGGAGGTTGACTGAGGGTGACGACGGAGACGGCGTGGGACCTAGTATTCCGATCCAGCCAGCTCAGCTGAGGGATGGGTCTCTGGACATTCTGTTGACCCTTCACACCTTGGTGTCAGATTCAGAAGAGGATGCCACTGGGCCCGGTTTCTGTGGTCCCCCAGCCCTCCATTTCAGCCTCTACATCCGCATTGGGCCCCTTCTCCCCAGCAGACCCGGGGACGGACACAACCAGGGGCGACTATATTGTTGCAGCGAGTCTCTGCATTTGGATGTTGCACCCAGGACGTCCCCACCGGATGATCGCTAGAACCTCAAAGCTTTTTCAGCTTGTGCTCGAAGAAACAAGGAAGGAGGAGTTCTTTTTTTGTTCCAGAGGTGCGAGTCCAGGAGGAAGACAATTATGGCAGTGCCTCTTCTGGACGACTTGTGGGATAAGGATCTGGCCCTCATGAAGAACCGTTGCAGGGCTCAAGCCAAATGGGATAGACTGAATAAATGGTATTGGGTGCCGGACTACGCACTGTGCCTGAGGTCCCAACCATCGCCGGATTCAGTGGTGTCGGAGGCTGCAAGGAAACTGTCGGGTAACCAGTCGTAGTCCTCTTCGGTCCCTGGATGCAATGGGAAGGAAGGTGATTTATACCGCAGCATCCACAATCAGGTCAATTCACTGGCGATCCTAGCCAAGGACGACAGGGAGCTGTCATACAAGCTAAGCCCTAGTCTGGAGTTCCTTCCAGACGATAAGAGGATGGAGGCAGTCGCTCTTTTCCAGGAGGGGGAAGTTGTAGTTGCATCTGATCACACCAATACACTGGCGTTGGACGTCACTGACACTGGGTTTCGTCAGATGGGTAATGGTGTCTGCTTAAATTTCTGGCAGGAAGTCCCGGCGAAGGTGTTGGGCTTGCCCTTAGACAGAGAGAACTTGTTTGGAAAGGTCGTCGACTAGTCCCTCTAGGCCATCAAGGCAGAAACGAAGACCGCCTTTCCTTGGGCACTCTCCAGCAGCAGCGCTCTTTTCACTCCTCCAGAGGAATGTCTAGCAGGTCTTCCAAACGTTTTTCCTCTTCATACCGTCAGGCTTCCAGGTCCACGACCCAGGAAACCTACAGGCCTGGGAAGGCCGTTCCCAGGCCTACAGTAGCGGAGGACAGCATCGCCGTCGCCCGCAGGGCAGGATCCTGGATCCGAAACAGGCCTGAACTGGCCGGGACGTCTGGCCCCCACATGTGCACCCCGGTGAGCGGCTGGCTGACTAGTTTTGTCGGCAAGTGGAAGATCACCACTGACAGATGGGTGCTGGATGCTCTTGCGCATGGGCACACCCTGGTGTTTCAACGCAGGTGTCCACGGATCCCTCCGGTTACCCGTCAGGAGCAGCACATTCCTAAGCTCCTGAAAGAGATATGGGCAATGCTGCGGAAGGGGTGATGGAGCTAGTTCCCCAACGGCTCAGGAGTCTATTCCATATACTTTCTGGTCAGAAACAAGACAGGTGGCTGAAGACCCATCTTAGACCTGTGATGTCAAATACTTGATCCCAAAAATTCAGGATGGTCACGTTGAAGCACATGCTCGGCCAACTGGAGGAATGAGACTTCTTGACATTGCTGGACCTGGAGGACGCTTATTTCCCCGTCCCCATTCACAAGACACATCAAATGTTTCTGCTTTTTGTAGTGAAGGGCCAGCACTACCAGTTCAAGGCCCTACCTTTCGGATTGAAGTCGCCCCCAGGGTTTTCACGAAATGCCTGCCACCGGTGGTTGCCCCTCTACGGGGTATACACGTATACCCAGACCTCGACGACAGGCTCATCCGGGCCCACTCGTGAGAGTTGGCAGTCGGAGACAGAGGTGACCGTCCAGCTACTGATGGATCCTGCCTGACCTCATCGAAGAACGCGCTGTTCCTAGGAGCTATACTCAATGTGGTGTCCTGCCTGGTGTTGCCCTTGGAGGAAAGGGTAGCGGCTGTTGTCGATGAAAACTGCCATAGTGCGAACCATCAAGTAGTTGCTCGGCATGATGTTGTCCTGCATCTACCTCATCTGGTTTTGATGCAGATATAACCTTGTCAGGAGTTCCTGGACACTTGCTGGATACAGGTGTCCGGAAGCTTAGCAGACAAGGTCCTGCTTGACGAGGAGTTCCGTTGAGCGATTGGTTGGTGTGGCGTCTGCTCCAACATCACCCGGATGCTGCCCTGGAAGGCTGGGGAGTGCACACCAGACGTCTGCACGCCAGAGGCCTGTGGCTGCCAGAGAAGGATCTCCATATCAACATCCTGGAACTACAGGCAGTGTTCTGGGCCCTGAAGTTGTTCCTTCTGTCTCTGAAGGGCAAGGTGGTGAGGATCTTCACTGACACCACCACAACAATGTTCTACATCAGGAAACAGGGGGGCACCCGATCCCCAGCGCTCTCCAAAGAAGTGCATGACTTGTGGCGCTGGGCCGTCAGACAAGAGATGTTACTCTTCACCTAGCGGGAGTCACGAACACTATTGCATACTCCCTCAGCAAGGAGTTTGCGCTCATGCCACGAGTCGGAACTTCGGCAGGACCAGGTGATCCACATCTTCGTCAAGTGGGGCAGGCCCCAGATCGATCTGTTTGCAACAGCGGCAAACTCCAAATGCCAGAAGTTTGCCAGCAGATTTCACCAACCGAGGAGCATGGGGGACACGTTCTCCTTCCCTTTGGAAGGCCTGTCCCTGTACGCGTTTCCTCTGTCGTAATCCAGGGGTGGGTTCCCAACATGTGTATATGCAAATTCCTAATAAGAAAAAATGCTACAAAGCAACTACTAAGGCCAAGATGTAAAAATACAGCATCTTCAACCTGTGTGAAAGTCCAGAAAAACCAAGAACCTACATTCTAATTGAATCTTTGAGAACATTCCTACAAATATACAAATTTTCGTAGGGTGAAGTAGCTGAAATAAAAGCCAATCTACGCTATTGCAATTTTTTCTCTCCAAGTTTGATGTTCATATTTAATCAAAACATCTTTTCACATCAAGCAAGTGTACAACATCAAACGTAATACATATATCAATACATACAAACTGTTGTGGTGCTAAAAACAGAACATGAAAAACATTTTTTTTACCATACAAAAATGTAGACAAATCAAACTAAAGTATACTGTTATGTTTCAATAATCCGTAACATAGGGTACATAACATATAATTCGAAGGGATTGTGTCCTCCGACGTATTCCTCGTCTTAGATATCTCCTTCCAGCTCTGCTGGCCTCGGAAATGTTTTTCTCTCTAGAGGGCGCTGCACGTCGACGTCCTCCGAGTCGATGTCCCTCGACAGCCGCCGTATCGACGTCAACGTCATCCTGCCTATAAAGGCCGCGCGCAGCGTCCGTTGCTCAGTTCCGTTTTTCCGCGCTTACTCGGTGCCTCGGAATACCGTTGCTCAGTTTTGTCAGTTTAAACCTATTTACCTCGAGTTATTCAATCCGTACTCGATGGCTTCTTCGTCGGAACCGACAACTCCTCGATCTGGCTTCAAAAAATGCAGAGATTGTGGGAAAAAGATGTCGCTGACTGACCCTCACAGAGTTTGTCTGTGGTGTTTGGGAGCTGAACACCATTGTTCTGAGTGCGAGGACTGTATGTCCATGACAGCTAAGGCCCTGAAGGAGCGTAGGGGGAAGCTGGAGAAAGGTAAGACTTTTAAAGCTTCTTCTTCGTCGACGAAGTCGAGACATTTTGTCTCCTCGTCACCATTCGCGCTCCAGGTCTCGGAGTGGGTCCCATCACTCCTCGAGATCGAAGCACTCGAAGAGGAGACGTCGAAGATCCCCTTCTCCGTCTTCCTCTTCCTCTGTTTCGCCAAAGAGAATCCCTTGCCCCACGAAACATAGTTCCCGGACTGAATGGGAGGAATTCTGCAAAAATATGATGAGCGTCTTCGAGAAAGCGGCCTCGACCCCCTCGAAGACTGCCGAGAACGACGCTCTGGTCGAAAGACCCCAAGGTCAAAAACGCTGCGAGTCGCAGTACCCGGCGAAGGAAACCTCTCGAGCTCGTCTAGAACCCTCGAGTAGGACTATGACCTCCAAACCTTCCTCGAAGGTTCCGTCGACGCAGGTTCCGTCAACGCCGAGGTCGGTGTCTTCGACGCCGTTGTCGAAGGGACCTTCGACACACGGGTCTGTCGACTCGACGCCAGCTTCGACACCGGCGTCGACGCCAAGAAAAGTCACGGTTACGACACACCCAGTGACTATCCCCAGGTCCTCTATGACGATGGCTTCGAGATTGTCGAGCAGAATCCCAATTCTGTCGAGGTCATCGAGGCCTCCGCCTTTGTTTTCGACGTCACGCTCTAAGGCGTCGATGACATCGACGTTTTTGAGGCCGATTATGACAAGTTCGGCACCCTCTGCCTTGGAAATGGGGTTTACACCCTTTGAGTTCAGAACAATTGAGAACTATGTCCTCAATTATGGAAGAGGGTGAATTGTCTGAACAGGAAGACACATTTGAGTTGCAGGGACCTGTAACCCCAATTAGAGAGGAATTTTCCTCTGAAGAACGCAGGTTAAAGGATCTTCATGATTACATGAGGCAAGTGGGTTAGACACTTCCCCTGAGGTGGAGTTTGCTAGGCCAGACCCGGGGGAGCATGCTGAAACCCCCTATAGAGCCTTAATGGCCAGGATCACAGAGTTTATGGGGTGGTCTGCACCTTCACAATCTTTCCAACAAGATGACCTCATGGATATTCTTGACAAAGGCCCACAGGAGGATCCTGTGGTGCCTTTTCATAAAGCTCTTCAGAGGAAGATTATGACGAACTGGGAAACCCCAGATGTCGTCCCGGCAGTAAATAAAAAACTGTGTACAAAATACAGGGTTTCCTCTACAGACCCAAAGTTTTTGTCAAAACGCCCATCCCCAGAAAGTCTGGTGGTACAGGCAGCATCTTCTACCGATGTCAAGACGGCTTATCCTGCCGTCCCACAGGACAGGGACGATAAAAAATATGATGCTATGGCAAAGAAAGTTTTTTTCGGCATGTAGCATGGCATTAAAATCTGTTAATGCTACTTGCACCCTTGCTAGATTCAGCCATACACTTTGGGAGTGTGCTTCTACAGCGGCTGACTGCATCCCGGAGGGAGAAGAAAGGGATACGTTCCTGAATATCATACAGGACGGTAAAGACGCTATGTGCGAATCCCTCCAGACGGGCATTGATTCGGCTGACAGTGTCAGCAGAGCAATGGCGGCAATTACAACAACCAGGAGATTCGCTTGGTTGAGAAAGACTGGTTTTGCCCCAGATGTGCAAGCCAGGCTCTTGAACATGCCATTCGATGGCTCTTCTTTGTTCGGGAAAAAGGCGGATGACAGTCTAGAGAAACTGCAAACTTCAAAAGCAGCAGCAAAATCCCTAGGCGCTGCAATCCGTCAGACACCTTTTCGTCCCACAGGAACCTCTGCGAGGGGTAAGTCTTTTCGCTTCTACTCCGCATTCGGAAGAGGTAGAGGACGACCGACTCAAAGGGGACAAAGAAGAACTACCCGAGATGGACGGGGTAGATATTCAAAAGCCGCAGCAACAGCAGGTGCCTCTTTACCATCGGCATCTGCATCAGCCGCCCCAAAACCACTCTGAGGACTTCCCTCACAGGACACCTGTAGGAGGCAGGTTGACTCAACATCTGGCAGTATGGCAGGCTATCACGTCAGATGCTTTGGCATTGGAGACAGTTGCACAAGGTTACTGCCTGCCTCTCCTACGCATACCTCAGAGTACAAGAGTGGGACTATGGACCACTGTTTGTCAACTCAGCTTTGACATAAATCTCATGCGTTTCCTCCGTGGCCTCTCTTGCTACGTGTCAACACACTTGGTGCCAATGCAGGATGATACTCATCGCCCTGGCATGGCTGAGGCAGATTTGGTATCCAGACCAACTCAGTCTGTCGTCGTCACCCCCGGTCAAGCTGCTGGTAGTTTTGGACCTTCTCACCAGAGAAGGAGGTGCAATACTGCGTCATGACTCAGGATCGCTGAACCTGAGGACTTGGCTCCTGCAGCCCTAAAGTTTGGTGTGTACGAGTTGCCTGCAGACTGCAGAGAGATCCTGGCCAAGGCTAGGGCGTCGTCGACTTTGAAGTGCTACGGTCACAAGTGCAAGTGTTTCACTACGTGGTGCTGGTCGCAGAAGATTACCCCGCTGAGGGTCGTGACCCGCAAATTCTTCGATACTTGCTCTCCTTGGCCAAGGCCGGCCTGTCGCACGCTTCTATCAAGGTGCTTCTGTCGGCTATCTCCTGCTACATCATGTCTCCAGGAATATATTCACTGTGGTCTCACCAACTCATCGATGATTTCCTCAAAATCTTTCCTGTCAGTGAAGGCTCCTGCTCCGGTGTGGGGACTCAATGTGGTTATGACCAGGCTCATGAGCCGATGAATCGGGCCCCTCTCAAGTTCCTGTCATGGAAAACTGCTTTCCTTGTGACCATCACCCCTGCCAGAAGGGTGGGTGAGATCCAGGCCCTATCCTGCAAGCAACCATATCTGACTTTCCAGAGATCAGTGGTGCTGCGGACGCATTCCTTTCATGCCTAAGGTTCTGTCGGAATTCCACCTAAACAAGCCTTTGGTGTTACCTGTTACTCTTGCGTCCTGTCCCCTTTCCTCCATACTGCATGGGCGTCCCTTCCGAGGGACGGGAGACGGAACCTTTTTCACCAGAAAAAAACCTTCACCTTGAAATTTAGAGGCGTGCTCGGTTGCAGCCCTGGTAGCATGCGCTGCCCTAACTCTGCCCTCCAGCACCACCACTCAGTCCCCTTTTCCGCATCGACTGGAACGGGCCAAATTCACCAGCGCTCCTGGGTTTGACTTTGGTCATGTAATTCCACGCGCGCATACTTTGTGTCTTTTTTTTATCATTCAGGTACTCGGTCCTCAGGCGTCACGCTCCTCCCCGGCGCATGTCGACTTCTACAGGGTTCTGCAGGTGTCCATCCTGCGACGGCCTCTTCCCGACCAAAGACCCCCACGCCCTCTGCCTACGGTGCCTTGGCCCTGGCCACGGCTGGCAAGTGTGTACCGCATGCAACACGCTTTCCTCGAGGTCTCTGAAGAACAGACTAGCCAGGTGGAGGGAGCTCTTCCACAGATCACCTCCAGAGGTCCTAAAGGACTTCTTCTATCATCGATCCAGTGCACCCCACAAGGCAGACACCTTCCCAAGGACTCGCCCGCGCGGAAGGGACCGCCCAGGTCCTGGTACCAGCACAAGTACCGAGGCTGTATCAGCTACCGGCCAACAGGCTGAGGGATCTGTAGATCCTCCCGGTGAAGGTGCTGAGGGAGCGGAAGATTCTTTTACCGGGTCTTCACCCGAGGGGCTACGCCCTAGTACCGGCCGCATGTCCAAGGGGGCTTCTTTATGCAGTTGTAATGGCAGATCGGCCGAGGGCGAAACTCCCCCATGATCCACACTCAAAAGTCCTGGGCGGGGCCCCGTGAGCCGAGCAACACGACGCAGGCACGTGGAAGGCAGCTCGACAAAATGGCCGCTGCGCCAGAAAATCCAGACATCTGGCCGACGCCGCTCCAAGGAAGGCAGGTGGAGGACCGTGTGGCGAGGTGGGACTGGTGTAAACCAGGTATGTGGCCTACAGTTTATCCTTCCTTCGCGCAAGGCAGGTTCCCGCTGCGTCCATATGGGCAGGGCACGCAACCGCTCCAGCAGCTGCCCGCTACCCCATCAATATAGTCTACCACCAATCCAGGTTCTTTGAAAAGTTTCTCAGGCTCATGAAACCTCCCCAGATGGGAGTCGTCCTCAGGGACACCATCAGGGACTTGCTCCCTCCAATGGCCTGGGTGCCACAGGCCCCTCCAGTCCCTGTTGAGCCTCAGCAGCCTGCTCCGGCCCCCAAACGATTGTGCAGGCGGTTCCGTACCAGCCTCCGCTGCAGCCTCCTGCTCTGATCCCCGCACCTCATCCCTCGGCTCTTAGCATTCACAACCCCCACCCATGCCGGATCAACTGGACCCCAGGTGGACCCAATTGAGAATGAGCCTGACATGCCTTCACTTCAGCCAAGGCCTTCCACAAACATCTGGCACCCGTGGTCGAGCAACCAGCAGATGTGGTCCTCACGCTACGTCCTGTTGCCAGAACAGGGATCCCGATGTAGAAGGGTTGGCTCAAGCCCCACTCAGCCCAGCCGGTAAATAAACGCCTGGACGCCAAGTACAGGCAGATGGAGGGAGCTACACTCTTGCTATCGGCCCATCCTCAGCTACACTCCTCAGTGATCGCTGCGACATCACTGTACTCCACGCCTCAGTCGTCCTCAGCCGCCTCCTATGTGGCGCTGCTCACGTGGTGGTCCATGTTTTCCTTGAAAAATTGCTTTGTCCTGAAGATGGCCTAAATAACAAACTGTCTGACTGCACTTGAGATGGTGCAGGATGTGCTAGATAGGCCGAAACATATGTTGACGTGAAAAGAAGCATTTTATCAAGTTGTTTTCTTTATCTCATTGGCAACATAAAATATTGGCTGCCAAAATTGTATTACATCTGACCAATATCATACAAAAGAATAGTAAACATAGGAAAGATTGTAAATTATCCTAATCCCCTCTAATCCAACAAATGATGGTGTTATGCTACTTGGTCAATCTAAGTGCCCCTTAAAAGGTTTCTTCTAAAGAAGTTTTTTATGAAATTATTGTAAATGTGTTGAAAATGTTTGTTAAACGTGAAAACCCGCCTGTATGCACTACAGAATAGAATGGGTTGTTTTATTGTTTATATACATTATGCAAGTGGTCATGTTTTTATGCCTTTAAAAAAAAAGATTGATTTAATAAAGTTGTTTAGCTTGATATATAGAAGTTATTTCTTTTGAAAAGAGCTGGTTTACCTGCAAAATGAAAAGGTAGATGTATGCTTTCACTGTCTGGCATTCATTGAGGGACATTAGAGAGGGGCAGTCGACCTGAGATCTTTCCTTATTGTAATCTAGAGATCATACAGGGCGCCAGTAGCAAATCTACCAGGGCCCGGTATAAGAGCAAGTGGACCAGGTTCTGTCACTAGGCAGACTCTAAGGGCTTCGACCCTCTGGCATGTTCCCTGGATGGCGTGCTCTCCTTTTTGGCGCATCGCCACCATTCAGGCGTGCAGGTGGACACTTGCCTCACCTACCTGGCAGCCATTGGGGCGTACAGAAACAGAGGAGGAGAGTTTTTCCTCTACCAAAACAATTGTCAAGAGACATTTGATGGGTCTCGCCAGGCTCTACCCGCCCATCAAGAGGCCGTACCCCGTGTGGGACCTCAACATAGTCCTGGCGCACAAACCATTCGAACCAATGGCGTCCGCGGACATCAGGCTGGTCACCATTAAGACAGCCTTATTAGTCGACCTCGGCTCGCAGAATCCGCGAAATCCAGGCGCTGGTCGCCTCAGAGCCATACACTACATTTCACAAGGACAAGGTGGTCCTCCAGACGCACTCAGCTTTCCTGCCTAAGGTGCCGGCTCCGTTCCACCTAAATGAGGAAATAGTGCTGCCTACCTTCTTCGCTGATCCTAAGGACGAGGCACAGAGTCCTGCACTGCCTTGATGTCAGGCGTGCACTAAATTTCTACTTGGACAGGACCAAGTGCTTCTGCAAGTCGGACGCCCTATCAACTTTGGAGGTTCAAGACCAGGGTATCGGGCATCCAAGGTCTCCATAGCCGGTGGAGGGTCTCTGCCTTCAAAGAAGCCTACGAGGGACAGCATAAGCCAATGCCGGCCAACATGCATGCCCATGCGGTCAGAGCCAAGGAAACTGCCATCGCCTTCCAGCGGCATGTCCCCTGGCTGGTCATAAGCAGGGCGGCCACCTGTGCCACCCCTTCGGCTTTCTGCAAGCGTCACTGTTTGGATGCCGGCTCTAGATCAGACGCAGCTTTCAGAAAGGTGGTTTTTAGAAACCTGTTTGCTTAAGGAGGGACTCCTCTCCACCCTGGGGCTACATTCAGTTGTAATCGCCCATGCAGTATGGAGGAACGGGGACGGGACGTAAGAGTAATTATAAGTTACTCACTGTAGTGATTAACATACTTGGTCCTTAGTCCCCTTTCCTCCATACTTCCCACCATCCTCCCCCCTAATAAAACTGGTGGCATTAGGCAATATTAATCTATTGTCGACGCGTCTATGGGGACTGAGGTGTAGCGCCGGAGGGTGAAGTCAGGGCAGTGCATGCTCCAAAGGCTGCACCCCCGCACACCTCTAAATTTAAAGGGGAAGAACCTTTTTTCTGGTGAAAAAGGTACTGTCTCCCGTCCCTTCGAAGGGACGCCCATGCAGTATGGAGGAAAGGGGACTAAGGACTACTTTTTAATTTTTTCCCAAAACCTTTGTCTCTGGCCGAAAGGGCCTTGCACTCGCTGGAGGTTGCTCGTTCCTTGAAGTTCTATATGAAGCGCACAAAAGGTTTTCGGAAGACTTCACAGCGGTTTGTGAACTTTTGTCCTGTGAACCATGGGGAGGCTTCCATTTCAAGGTGGCTCTCTGGCTGCATCCTGCATTGTCATCGGTTGGCAATCCGACCGCTGCCTGGCCGACAAGAGCCCACTCCACCAGAGCGATCGCTGTGACGACTGCGTTCCTGTCTGGTGTGCCCCTGCTGGACATCTGCAGTGCTGCTACGTGGAGGTCCACGCACACCTTCATGAGGTTCTACTGGGTCAACGGGGATTCCAGGGAGGAGTCCAGAGTCGGCCAAGCAGTGCTGCGCGACCTGTTCGCTTGAGGCGAGTCTGTTCTGGAGTTAAGTTAATTGCTTCTGTGGAGCCTAGCCCCCTTCTGTAGTTGTGTAATGTTGTACTGCTATGTTATTCATGAGCATGTGAATCCATGCCATGCCCCATGCTGGAGAAGGAACAAGTTCCTTACCTGTAACTATTGTTCTCCAGCATGGATTCACATGCGAACCCTCCCTCCGACTCCTCTGCGGCTCTTCTTGGACATACTGCCACTTTACGTGCTTACCAAATCTGAAGATGGCTGCCAGAGGAGGGGTTTAGGGAGAGGGTTGTCATTGGATAGGGACAGTATGGCCCAGAGGACAGGAATTGGTTAAAGGGAGAAATACTGATTTATTTATTTTTTTCTTTTCCTAAGGATTCTCAGCCTAATGACGGAGAATATTCAGGAGCATGTGAATCCATACCAGACCCCTGCTAAATAACAATAGTTACAGGCAAGTAATTTGTTCCTTATTCTTGTTCTTTGCCCAAGCTCATTGCTGCACTTAACTGAATAATCCAATTTACATCCAGGGTGCTCTATAGAGTCACTAACTTGCCCTTCAGAAAAGCTGTTGGCCCTGGTGTGCAAAACCGTAGTTATTGCTGGTGTGCCACCTATCTATGGAAAGTGGACAGCAAGAGAAGCTTGCCCTGATTTAAACAATGAGTTTACCATAACATGGTGCACTCTCTTTTCAGAGCGATATGTGTATTGAAGTGGGACCATCACAGCCAAGATGACTCATTAGATTGTATTCCAAATTTCATCTGGCTCTGTGTTTAAAAAGACAAAAGGATCGGTTTATCAAATACTGCCCTTACTCCAACATATAGTGAAGAAAGAATCCAATCAGCAATGTTTAAAATAAACAATTTTGGCAAAAGAAAGACATTTCTTGGAACAAATTAGTGAAAAAAGAAGTGACACACACTTTTAAATAAAGCTGCTCCCTTCAGATTCTAACCGCATGTCCTGCTGGAAGGAGTCCTCATGTTGAAAGAAATCTCTGCACTTAATTTCATCAACTTTCTCTCTTCAAAACTTCAGGACATTCTCCTTTTGTCAGACAAGTAAAAAGAGGGGGAAAACAAAATATGGAAGGGAAGAAATCCCTCTTTAAAGCTTGCACAAACTGGTGGCTTAAATGTTTGAGGGGAACAGGCATGAACAATGCATGTATTGCCTTCACCCACAGCACTCTGCTGAACAGTGTGAAATGTGTAAAACGCTAAAAGACAGAAAAATATATCTGGCATGCTGGCTAAATGAGAAACGGATTTCAACAAAAAGCCAAACACAGCTGTCATCAATAGCAGAGGCGACTGCCCAACCTCTGGCCCTCTTGCTGAAAGCAAAAGTGCAGTCAACGGCTCTACGCTCGCAACTGCACAGCCGCCGAAAAGAAATCAGTCGACAAACGGTCAACGACTGAGCCATCGACGATAGGTACAAAGGAGCTTGTCCCGTCTACTAGCTCGGCAATGGAAAAGCAGTCATCGGAGTACCACTTGACAAAGAGCAAACACTCAAAGAATTCCTTACCGGTACGCTCGACGGCAGACAAACGCACGTCGATGGTTCAGAGTGCTCGACGACTGCCAAACACTCGTTAACCCACTCGTTGAAGGACAAACACTCGTCCACGGAGCAAAAGCGTTTGTCGATGGAGAACAGCACCTCAATCACAGATAGAGAAGTGCGCGTCAGCACGTAAATAAGAATCTTCACATGCTCTGTCTAAAAGTGGGGAGTATTCCTGGCCAAAGCAGCAAACTAGACAGGAAGGAGAATCGGGCATGCAAGCTCACAATGCATAACCAGCCCATCTGGTGCCACAACACCAATCAGAGGAGCAAGAACAAACACAGCTCCAACGAGTTACTGCACCAGTTTCTCCAATTATGTACTCTCAGGTCATGCCTTAAAATGGGGGTCCCCAACCTATTGTGCGCAATAAGCAAAATGTGCATATCAAATGAAATGGTGAGCAACATCCATTTTTCGATGAAACATATTGGCGCTCAGTTGGCGGACAAATGATTGCAACAAAAATTACAAATATATTAAACTTGAGATTGCTTACAGAACATTTTAATTTGCAGTACTTAATAGTTATCTAGAACACGTGCAATTCTAGTAAAGGCAATTTACAAGGCCTTCGACTTCATTGGACATTAAGTGGGTGTTTACAGGAAGTGTTGACTGAATTGAGTGGTCAGTAGTAAATTTTTAGACACGCAGGACCAGTCAAGTTGTTTAAAAATATAAAACTAAACAAACATTTCGAAGGGATTGTGTCCTCGAACGTATTCCTCATCTTAGATATCTCCTTCCAGCTCTGCTGGCCTCGGAAAATTTTTCTCTAGAGGGCGCTGCGCGTCGACGTCCTTCGAGTCGATGTCCCTCGACAGCCGCCGTATCGACGTTCGTCATCCTGCCTATAAAGGCCGCGCGCAGCGTCCGTTGCTCAGTTCCGTTTTTCCGCGCTTACTCGGTGCCTCGGAATACCGTTGCTCAGTTCTTAGTCAGATTAATCCTATTTACCTCGAGTTATTCGATCCGTACTCGATGGCTTCCTCGTCGGAACCGACAACTCCTCGATCCGGCTTCAAAAAATGTCGAGATTGTGGGAAAAAGATGTCGTTGACCGATCCTCACAGAATTTGTCTGTGGTGCTTGGGAGCTGAACACCATTGTTCTCCAGCATGGGGTCTGGCATGGATTCACATGCTCATGAATATTCCCCGTCGTCAGGCTGGGAATCCTCGGTAAAGAAAAAACCAGTATCAGTTTCGTTTCTGATCTGTCTTTCTGTCATGATCTCTGCTTCCAAAAGGTCAGGGTTTTCCCAACTCCCTTGGAAGCAGATCCATAACCCAGGTTCCGAGTGCCAACCAGTCCCAATTGGGACCTTTTGGACCCAGTCCTGGCGCCAGTGGCACCAGGCTCATAAATATGCCCAGTCCCAGCGCTGGAAGCGCCGGGCTCATAATGCTTGGGTGGACTTACCTTCAGCAGACCATGCTGCTTACTTGCCTGCCAGTTGAGCCTCTGATCCTATTCTGTTTGGAACTACTTTTCCTGTTGGGTGGGGCTGGAGCCACTCCCTAGATTCAGAA
The DNA here is from genome assembly GCF_040938575.1 of Ambystoma mexicanum. NCBI lineage: Eukaryota > Metazoa > Chordata > Amphibia > Caudata > Ambystomatidae > Ambystoma > Ambystoma mexicanum. The sequence continues at coordinate 740,005,125 of NC_090926.1, forward strand.
CACTGGAACTCTTCTGGAAGGCAGGAACTCTTTTCTTACCAGGAACTCTTTTCTTACTTGGGCGTGGCTGTGGAAGGAGACACCTAAGCACTACAGGAGGCTATTTAAACCACACCTGGTGGATGAATCTTGCTTTGCGTTATTCTGCAACCTCTGCAGCAGAACGCTCATCGTGTCTTCTGCAACCGGTCCTGGGCCTAAGGAAAAAGGCTTACCATCCTGAATCCAGTCTTCAACAACACCTATAAAGACAAGAAAGAACAGGTTAGCATTCCGGCATCTGAAAGGCAAAGGCTTACCATCCTGAATCCAGTCTTCAGCAACACCTATAAAGACAAGAAAGAACAGGTTAGCATTCCGGCATCTGAAAGGCAAAGGCTTACCTACTCTTCGTGCGCTCCGGAGGTCTTCACACTGCATTCCGGCATCTGAAAGACAAAAGTTTACCAACTCTTTGCACGCTCCGGAGGCCTTCGGCGCTGCATCCCGCATCTGAAAGACAAAACAAGGTGCGTTTAAAGACATTGGGGAACTTTAATACTCACGTGCCATTACTCCTTTCCACATCTAATCCAGTGGGTATTCCGGCACCCTGCAGCCGCTCCGAACTCGTACCTGCAAAATAAAAAGACAGTTAGAGCGCATAGTGAAGCAGGCAACAAGCGCTTACTTACGTGCTTCCAGGCGCTTCTATTCATCACACGGGCTCCATCTTCAACTCACTTCAGCCCGTCATCCGCCATCGCCGGAACCCTGCAAAACAAGAGACATCATTACTAAAGACTTTAAAGACATTTGAATGACTCGAAACTTACCGTTCGTGCAGTAAACGACGGACAGCAGTCCTCTGAAGTCAAGAGGCCTGCGCTACCTATCCAGTGAAGAAACTGGTTACAGCACCCTGCCCTGAGGCAGATGGAGAGCTCGGCATTCACTTACCTAAGACATCTTACTCTACACGTCAGGCATACAGTGCACAGAGGTCCAGCCCAAAGAGCCAACCGGGTGCTACACATCACCTTTGAAGATACGGTAGTCGCCCAGTCAAGACCGGCGCCTCTGCGAGAATCAGGTGAGCGTTACAGAACGCAAAGCCTACCGCAAAACTCTTGCCCAGGCGCTATGGAAACCTCGGATACTGACCCCCTAGCCCGGTTACTTGGGGAACTAAGGGCAGAAGTGCATGCAGCTCGTCAGGAAACGAATGCTCTAAGAAGGGAACTAATTATTTCCAAGGAGAGAACAGACAATCTTGCTAGACAAGTGCTACAGTCACAAGCCGGACAGACCCCGTTACCCGCATCAGGGGCAAATCTTCCTTCAACATCCTCTAAGAATCCAGTGCAGATCAACCTACCTGGGAATGTACCTCTGGCTCCGCCCGAACGATTTTCTGGTGACCCAAAGAGGTTTGCAGTATTTATCAATCAGTGCCGGTTGCACTTCTTATGCCGGCCAGCAGCCTTTCCAACTGATCAAGCAAAAGTAGCTTTTGTACTTTCGTACCTTAGTGGCAATGCGGCAGACTGGTCGATCCCTCTAGTTAATCAAGATGATCCGGTTCTCCATGATTTTCAAGCCTTTCAGCTTAGTATGAAAAAACTGTTTGCAAGACATTCACAGGGGCAGGCCTTGGACAATGAGCTTCTTTCGTTGCGACAGGGTAATCAAGACCTTTTGGCTTATATTGCATCTTTCAATAGACTAATAGTGGAAACTCAATGGCCTGAGGACAAAAGGATTACGCTGTTTTATAGAGGTCTACGTGGAGAGCTCAAAGACGTTTTAGCCCAAGTAGTGAATCCCCCACAAGACTGTTCGGATTATATAGACTTGGTCGTTCAAATAGATCACAGGCTGCAGAACAGGAAGGCCGATCGTTCCAAGTTTGATGCTCGAGTATTTTCCAAACCGCCAACTCCTTCCAAAGGAGTAGACTCCGGGGAACCCATGCAAATAGGGGGTCTGAAAGGTCCTCTAACACAAAGGGAGCGGGAAAGGAGGAAACAGTTGCAATTATGCCTATATTGCGGAAACTCAGGGCACTTTCTTCGAGACTGTCCGGTGAAACCTGCCAAGAAGGCAGTAGGAGCTGCAGTTACCAAAGTTACAAACTCTGAGCAGGGAAACGACCTCGCCCGACAAGAATAGAGGTCCTCTTGCCGAGCGTGAAAACCAATTCCGTGACCTCGCATTTCGTGATACCTATGGTCCTCATTAGCCCTGATAATCCGGATCGATTACATGCAATTGAAGCTTACGTCGACAGCGGTGCCATCGGCAATTATGTGGATCATGAAATGGTTTTGAGGATGAATCTAACTCTTTGTCCCAAGGCTGTAAAGGACGTCATTACTACGGTGGATGGTACGGAGATAGCCTCCGGGCCAGTAACGCATACCACTCAAGAGGTGACGCTAGTAAGTCAAGATGGACACCATGAGAAGATCGTGTTCGATGTGATCAAGGCCCCTCAGTTTCAGATTATTCTAGGAATACCTTGGTTAGAGAAACACAATCCTCTGATCGATTGGCGAGCAAGAACGGTCCAGTTTCCAGAATGTGTCTCTACTTGTCACCCTCCACCTGGTGTTGCACTGGCCGCAATTTCTTCAGAGACTCCCCAGTTACCTCCCGAATACATAGAATACCAAGATGTTTTCCGGAAGGATCAGGCTAACTCTCTACCTCCTCATAGGTCTTATGACTGCCAGATTGACCTGATACCTGGATCTACTCCTCCTTGTAGTAGAATTTATGCCCTCACCGAGCCTGAGAACCTTCACCTTCGACAATACCTGGATCAATACCTGGCAAATGGGTTTATTCGTCCTTCCAAGTCCCCTGCTTCTTCAGCTTTGTTCTTCGTTCCAAAAAAGGAAGGAGACCTTAGAACTTGTATCGATTATCGCTCCCTGAACCAGATCACCGTTAAGAATAGATATCCGTTACCTTTGATCCCTGAACTCCTGGACCAAGTCAGAAAAGCATGCATATATACAAAGCTGGATCTTAGAGGAGCTTACCACTTGGTACGAGTAAAAGAGGGCGATGAATGGAAGACGGCCTTCCGCACCAAGTATGGGCTATTTGAATATCAGGTCATGCCCTTCGGACTTTGCAATGCCCCGGCCGCCTTTCAATATTTTATGAACGATGTCCTCAGAGAGCTCATAGATGTATGTGTTGTTGTTTACATTGACGACATCCTCGTTTATTCTTCATCGGAATCTGAACATCGGAAACACGTGAAAATGGTCCTCGAAAGATTGCGTCAACACAAACTTTTCGCTAAGTTGGAAAAATGTGTTTTCAACGTGACTGAAGTTGAATTCTTGGGATTCATATCACCTGGCGGAGTGCGTATGGATTCAAAGAAGGTCGATGCAGTTCTCAAATGGCCATCACCATCCTCCGTAAAAGGTGTGCAAAGCATGTTAGGCTTCGCTAACTTTTACTGCAGGTTTATCCCCGAATTCTCTCGAATAGTCCAGCCCATCACTGCCTTGTTAAAGAAAAACAAACGTTTTGAATGGTCTACCGAGGCGGAACAAGCTTTCCAGGATTTGAAGACTAAATTTATCTCTGCACCAATCTTAAAACACCCTCGCCCCGAACTCCCCTACATCGTGGAAACTGATGCTTCAAGCCTTGCCATGGGGGCAGTTCTATCACAAAAGGACCCGGTAACCAATCAGTTGCATCCCGTGGCATTTTGGTCCCGCAAATTCTCGCCTCCTGAAATCAATTACACGATTACTGACAAGGAACTTCTGGCTATCAAGTCTGCCTTTAAGGCTTGCCGGCATTATCTGCTGGGGGCCCGACACACCGTTACTGTGATTACGGATCACCGAAACCTGCAATATTTGAAGACCGCAAAAGCCCAATCCTCTAGACAACTCCGTTGGGCATTATTCTTTGCCGAGTTTGACTTCATAATTACCTATCGACCTGGTACAAAGAACGGTAAAGCCGATGCCCTTTCTCGGATGGGAGTGGAAGAACACTTGGTCAGCCCTAAACCTGTACCAATCATTCCCGAACAAAGAATTCTGGGTATAATCGCCACAGAATCCATAGAGGAAGTTAAGGATAAAGCCAGGCAACTTGTAACTCCAGCAGACATACAGAATTGGCATCTGCAGGGAAAGGACTTTGCAGTAAAGGACAACTTATTGTATTTCCAAGAACGATTATACCTACCCAGCACAGATTTACAGAAAAAAGTAATCTCTTGTTATCACGACTCTTTAATGGAAGGTCATCCCGGTATAGCCAAGACCTCAGAAAAGATCAAGCGCTTCTTCTGGTGGCCGTCTTGGAAAAAAGATATCAGAGACTTTATAATGTCCTGTGGAGTATGCGCCCAAAACAAGAGTCAAAAGGAAAGACCAGCAGGCCTCTTACGCCCTATTGACATCCCACCTCGCCCTTGGCATACGCTTTCTATGGACTTCATCACCGATCTACCTCCATGCTCCGGATACAATACGATTCTAGTAATCGTGGACTTATTCTCCAAGATGGCGCATTTCATTCCGCTCAAAGGCTTGCCAACAGCAGCAACTCTGGCCCGAGAATTTCTCGAAAACATCGTCCGACTGCACGGTTTTCCTTCGGTTCTAATTTCGGATCGAGGTAGTCAATTTATTTCTTATTTTTGGCGAAGTTGCTGTCGGTCGGCTCAAATTGATGTGAGACTATCGACCAGTCACCACCCTCAGACCGACGGACAAACCGAGAGGACCAATCAAACTCTGGAACAGTATTTACGCTGCATGCTGCAACAAACTGAAAAAACTTGGAAAGATATCCTTTGGATAGCCGAGTATGCCTACAATAACTCTGTCCATTCGGGAACTGGGAAAACCCCGTTTTTTCTTTTGTACGGCAGTCACCCTCGAACCTCGGAGTTGGATCCCCTCCAAGATCTTGAAACACCAGCAGTAGACTACCTGCATTCTACAATCACCCAAGCCTTTAAGGAAGCTGTTTCTCACCTTCAAAGGGCTAAAGAACAATACAAGAAAGGAGCAGATCAACATCGGAAGGAAGCCCCTCACTATCAAGTAGGGGATCAAGTCTGGTTATCCACCAAATATCTATCTCTAAAAGGGCCACGCACATTCAACCCAAGATACCTTGGTCCCTATTCCATCACTACCATAGTAAACCCAGTAGCGGTCAAGTTGGACTTGCCCCCGCACATGAAGATACATCCGGTCTTCCACGTCTCTCTATTAAAACCCGTGCAACCTCAAACCCGACTAACCAAATCTCCAAAACCTATCCTAGTGGATGGAGAACTCGAGTTTGAAGTCAAAAGCATTCTGGACTCCAAGATCTCCAAATCTAAACTATTCTACCTAATTGACTGGAAAGGCTACGGCCCCCAAGAGAGATCCTGGGAACCTGCTGAATATGTCCACGCTCCTCGCCTAATCAAAAGATTTCACCGAACATTTCCTGACAAGCCAAAACCCCCGGAGAAGCCCGGTTTGGGAGGGGCCTTGAGGGGGGGTACTGTCATGATCTCTGCTTCCAAAAGGTCAGGGTTTTCCCAACTCCCTTGGAAGCAGATCCATAACCCAGGTTCCGAGTGCCAACCAGTCCCAATTGGGACCTTTTGGACCCAGTCCTGGCGCCAGTGGCACCAGGCTCATAAATATGCCCAGTCCCAGCGCTGGAAGCGCCGGGCTCATAATGCTTGGGTGGACTTACCTTCAGCAGACCATGCTGCTTACTTGCCTGCCAGTTGAGCCTCTGATCCTCTTCTGTTTGGAACTACTTTTCCTGTTGGGTGGGGCTGGAGCCACTCCTAGATTCAGAACACTGGAACTCTTCTGGAAGGCAGGAACTCTTTTCTTACCAGGAACTCTTTTCTTACTTGGGCGTGGCTGTGGAAGGAGACACCTAAGCACTACAGGAGGCTATTTAAACCACACCTGGTGGATGAATCTTGCTTTGGGTTATTCTGCAACCTCTGCAGCAGAACGCTCATCGTGTCTTCTGCAACCGGTCCTGGGCCTAAGGAAAAAGGCTTACCATCCTGAATCCAGTCTTCAGCAACACCTATAAAGACAAGAAAGAACAGGTTAGCATTCCGGCATCTGAAAGGCAAAGGCTTACCTACTCTTCGTGCGCTCCGGAGGTCTTCACACTGCATTCCGGCATCTGAAAGACAAAACAAGGTGCGTTTAAAGACATTGGGGAACTTTAATACTCACGTGCCATTACTTCTTTCCACATCTAATCCAGTGGGTATTCCGGCACCCTGCAGCCGCTCCGAACTCGTACCTGCAAAATAAAAAGACAGTTAGAGCGCATAGTGAAGCAGGCAACAAGCGCTTACTTACGTGCTTCCAGGCGCTTCTATTCATCACACGGGCTCCATCTTCAACTCACTTCAGCCCGTCATCCGCCATCGCCGGAACCCTGCAAAACAAGAGACATCATTACTAAAGACTTTAAAGACATTTGAATGACTCGAAACTTACCGTTCGTGCAGTAAACGACGGACAGCAGTCCTCTGAAGTCAAGAGGCCTGCGCTACCTATCCAGTGAAGAAACTGGTTACAGCACCCTGCCCTGAGGCAGATGGAGAGCTCGGCATTCACTTACCTAAGACATCTTACTCTACACGTCAGGCATACAGTGCACAGAGGTCCAGCCCAAAGAGCCAACCGGGTGCTACACATCACCTTTGAAGATACGGTAGTCGCCCAGTCAAGACCGGCGCCTCTGCGAGAATCAGGTGAGCGTTACACTTTCGTAGTAATAACCAATCACTGGTCTCTGCGTCATACTGACCACAGCCAATGACTGCCCTCTACCTAAGCACCGCCTCTGGCAGCCATCTTCAGATTTTTACCGCACGTTCATGTGTTGGGATCCTCGTGCTATTGCTCTCGAGCGTTAGTGCTATTTTTTTCACGTTTTTCTCAAAAACTTCGTTTTTTCGGTCAAAAGAGCCTCAAGCTCCACCAACTCTCCATCCGATCAACGGGGACCCGTGTCGGATTCGTCTGCGCCCCTCAAGGGTGAAGATTTCGTTGAGCTACGCTTTTGGAGGACTCCAGAAGCTGCTCAGCCCCGGACATGGCCCAGGAGAAGGGAAGCTCGACGCCCGGAAAGCTGTTCAGGATCTGCCCTGGATGCCAGCTGCAGAACGTCTTTAAGGAGGACGAACACTCCTTTTGTCTCTACTGCTTACATGAGGACAAGACGCACGTGGAGAAGGACTGTGCGTTTTGCGGCAATATGTCGGAGCGGACCATGAAGGACCGCCATCAACGTCTCCTCAACTGGCTGGAAGGGAAGAGCCCGTCAGGCGAGAAGAAGAGGAAGAAATCCGAGCGGTCTTCTAAGACCTTTGAGGACGCCCCGGCGACGGGGGTCCAACACAAGGCCAAGCACCGCGAGTCCACTGGCACCGGGAGCGCCGAACGGTCGGGCTCTATGGGCGCCAGGCAGGGCGCACCCTCCCCGGCACCTTCAGCCACGAGCCAACGCTCTGGGTCGGGTAAGAGGAAGGGCGAGCACCCGGCGAAGCTCCTGGAGAGGCCCCGGTCGAGCTCGAAGGCCCCATCGGAGGGGGAGCGAGGCAGTGTCCCCCCCTTCAAGGATAAGGCGGTGAGCGCACCTAAGGTGGTGAAGGCCTTAATCCATCCGGCCAAGCCCTCTATCGATACTGTCGCGGCGGCCCTGGCTCAGCCTGTGGAGGCTACACCAGTGGTGGCGACCTCGGGGCTCAGAGTCTCCCTGCCACCTCGGAGGGAGTCCTCTTTTGTGCCCATCGATAGGACCCCCGTGAAATCCCCGGCGGGGAAGAAAAAGGGGGGGCAGGGCGTCGTCGTAGATTCGGCCTCAACCTCGGAGGAAGAGCTGATTGAGGTCTTAAGCCACGGCCTTGGCGTGGAAGAAGACCGGCCCGTCGGGATGGATCCCGACGCAGGTGACGACGACATCGTCGAGGGTGCCGATGGGGCCCCTGATCGCCCGTCGGATTCCCCTCTGCCAGCGCCGCAAGACAACTCGGCGGCCATTTTGTTGGCTATACAGTCCTTATGTTCAGAGATAAGGACGAGACTACCGTTGCCGACGGAGGAACCTCTCCCGTCGGGGGATCCTGAACCGGGACCTTCTGGTGTTCCCCACCCAAGAAAAGAAGGATTCACCCTCCACCTCCTTTTCAGCCGTCGCGCTCCGTCCAGCCCTCCTCCCCGTCCACCCGAGGGGATGATACGGGGACTGACACGGCAGCGACGGGTACGGACGACGAGGTATACGACGAGGATCTACCGTCGTCACCTCCCACCAGTGCTTCTCCGCCCGACGAGATTGGATCGTTCCACTCCATGATCGCCAGGGCATCCGAGCTTTTCCAACTCTGCCCTGAGGAGAAGAAAAAGGAAGGATTCCTTTATCAACGGCGCGAGGCCAAGAGGAAGACAGTCCTCGCGGTGCCTCTACTGGACGACATTTGGGATGAGGGCCTCGCCCTCCTCAAGAACCCTTCCACGACGCCAGCTAGAAGAGACCGGTACGAGAAGAAGTACCGGGTCCCAGACGCGGCCCCCCTGTGCCTCCGGGCGCAGCCTACCCCGGACTCCGTCGTCTCCGCGGCGGCCAGGAAGAAAGCAGGGGGGGTGCGGCCTCCACATCGACTTCCCCACCGGACGGCGAGGGAAAGAAATTGGACGCTATGGGACGCAGGGTCATCTCGTCTGCAGCAACGACGATTAAAGCGGCCAACGCCTTGGCTATCGTGGCCCGCTACGACAGGGAGCTATGGTACAAACTGGCTCCACTGCTGGACTTCCTACCGGACGACAAGAGGGCGGATGCCCTGGAGATCCTACAGGAAGGTGAGGTGGCGTCGGACCACGCCATCACTATTGCGACGGACATCGCCGACACTGGGTTTCGCCAGTTGGGCAACGGCGTGTGCCTTAGGCGGCGTGGATGGCTCAAGGCTACGGACTTCCGTCAAGACGTACAGATCAGAGTCCTGGACATGCTGTTCGATGGGAACAACCTGTTTGGGAAAACAGTGGACGATTCCCTTCAGGCCATTAAAGCGGACACTGAGACGGCCCGGGCCCTTGGGGTTCTGCAGCAACGACGGACGCCCTTTCGGAGCAGCAGAGGCAAGGGCGCCTCCAAAGGTTCCGGCGGCGGTTTCTCCACCTACCGTCAAGCGGCCCGCTCGTCGTCTCAGGAGGCCTACAGAGGACGAGGCAAGTCTGGCGGACCCCGCCGTCGTCACCAAGGAGGTCAAGGCGGCAAAGCCTCGTCGAAACAGGATTGAACCGGCCGTGGGGTCGGGCCCCCACCGAAGCACCCCGGTGGGAGGCCAGCTGGCGAGCTTCGTCAGCGTGTGGGAGTCCATCTCCACCGACCGTTGGGTGCTGGACGCCTTAGCCCGGGGCCACGCGCTCGAGTTTCAAAGAAGGTGCCCGCGCGTCCCCCCCCCGTGGCCAGGAAAGAGCTTCACGTCCCTCAGCTTCTCCTGGAGGTAAAGGCGATGCTCAGGAAGGGCGCCATCGAACTCGTCCCAAAGAGGCTTCGGGGCTCCGGAGTCTACTCGAGATACTTCCTCGTGAAGAAGAAGACTGGAGGATGGCGCCCCATCCTAGACCTGCGACGTCTGAACAAGTTCATCAAGGCGCAGAAGTTCCGGATGGTCACCCTCCAGCACGTCCTGGGTCAGCTGGAGGAAGGAGACTTCCTGTCGTCGTTGGATTTGGAGGATGCCTACTTCCATATTCCCATCCTAAAGGGGCACCGAATATTCCTCAGGTTTGTGGTCCAAGGGCGTCACTACCAGTTCAAAGCCCTCCCCTTCGGACTACGGTCGGCACCCAGGGTATTCACCAAGTGCCTTGCACCGGTGGCGGCGCAGCTGCGCCGCGAGGGGATCCACGTCTACCCCTACCTGGACGACTGGCTCATCCGAGCCAAGACGAGGGAGCTCGCCGTGGAGCACACGGCAAGGACCGTCCAACTTCTCACGGACCTGGGATTCTCCGTGAACTACGCCAAGTCCCACCTGGTACCCGCGCAAAACGCACTGTTTCTGGGAGCGAAGCTCGACACAGTGTCCCTTCTGGCCTCCCCGTCGGAGGAAAGGACCAGGTCCATCCTGGGCAAGGTACAGCGGATGTTGGTTTCCGACGCGGCCAAGGTGAGGTCCATCAAGTCCCTCCTCGGAATGATGTCTTCTTACATCTACCTCATTCCCATGTGCAGGCTCCGGATGCGCCCGTTGCAGGAGTTCCTGGACGCGCGCTGGATCCAAACGACGGGCGGCTTCGAGGAGAGGATCACACTCGACGAGAGTTTCCGCCGAGCGGTCCGGTGGTGGGGCAACCGCGCGCATCTGACGGCGGGCATGGACTTCCAGACCCCAGACCACCAGGAGACAGTGACCACGGATGCCTCCCTGGAAGGGTGGGGAGCGCACACCGAAAATCTGCACGCGAGAGGCCTTTGGCTCCCGACGGAGAAGTCCCTCCATATCAACGTCCTGGAGCTCTGTGCAGTGTTCTGGGCCCTCAGGTCCTTCCTTCCGTCCCTCAAGGGCAAGGTGGTGAGGATCTTCACCGACAACACCACCACCATGTTTTACATCAGGAAACCGGGCGGAACCAGGTCCCCAGCACTGTCCAAGGAGGCGCAGGACCTGTGGCATTGGGCCGTCGCCCAAAGGATGTTTCTGGTGCCGTTTCATCTGGCAGGGATAAAAAACACCATCGCCGACTCACTCAGCAGGGAGCTGCGCTCGTGCCACGAGTGGGAACTACGGCAGGATCTAGTGGATCGCCTCTTCCGACGGTGGGGCACACCCCAGATCGACCTGTTCGCGACGGCGACGAACTCCAAGTGCCGGAGGTTCGCCAGCAGGTTTCCCCAGGCGAGGAGCATGGGCGATGCTTTCTCGTTCCCCTGGGAGGGCCTGTTCCTCTACGCGTTCCCTCCTTTGCCACTGCTAATCCGGCTCGTCAACCAGCTCAAGAGGTCACGGTGCAGGATGATCCTCGTCGCACCTGCGTGGCCGAGGCAGATATGGTTCCCGGACCTTCTGGACTTGTCAGCGTCCCCGCCAATCAAGCTGCCGGTGGACGCGGATCTACTCTCCAGGGAAGGAGGCACCATCCTCCACCACGACCCGAAATCGCTGAACTTGCAGGCCTGGCTCCTGCAGCGCTAGAGTTTGGAGGATACGACATACCGGCCGACTGCAAAGAGGTTCTTGCAAAGGCCAGGGCGTCCTCGACTCTTAAATGCTACGGACACAAATGGAAGAGGTTCTCTGTCTGGTGCCATGCACAGAAGATTAACCCTCTACGGATTACGGCTCCCCAGGTACTGCCGTACCTGCTGACGCTGGCCAAAGCTGGACTGGCACACGCGTCCATCAAGATTCATCTTGCTGCGATCTCCCGATACACCAGAACCACGGGCCGGACGTCCTTGTGGTCTCATCGTCTGGTGAAAGAGTTCATGAAGGGACTGTTCAGATCGTTCCTGCCGGTGAAGGCTCCGGCCCCGGCGTGGGAGCTCAACGTGGTGCTGACCAAGCTCATGGGACCTCCGTTCGAGCCTCTGCACTCGGCCCCGTTGAAATTTCTGTTGTGGAAAACAGCGTTTCTTGTGGCCATCGCCTCCGCACGACGGGTGGGAGAGATCCAGGCCCTTTCCTGCAAGGCCCCGTACTTGACTTTTCACGACACGACGGTAGTGCTCAGGACGCACCCCTCCTTCATGCCCAAGGTACCGTCGGACTTCCATCTCAACGAACCCTTGGTGTTGCCTGTGTTCTTCCCGTCGCTTTCGTCGCCGGCTGAGAGGACTTTGCACTCGCTGGATGTGGCTAGAGCGCTGAAGTTCTACGTGGACCGCACGAAGTGTTTTCGGAAGACGTCACAACTCTTTGTGAACTTTGGACCTGTCAATCAGGGGAAGGCTCTCTCGAAGGCTTCCATTTCCAGATGGCTCTCCGGCTGTATCATGTACTGTCATCGGTTGGCAAACCGACCGCTGCCTGGCCGTCCGAGAGCCCATTCCACCAGAGCGATCGCAGCTACCACGGCGTTCCTTTCTGGTGTGCCCCTGCTGGACATATGCAGGGCTGCTACGTGGAGGTCGACGCACACCTTCACGAATTTCTACTGCGTCGATCGGGATTCCAGGGAGGAGTCCAGGGTCGGCCAAGCAGTGATGCGCAACCTGTTCGCCTGAGGTGAGCCTGGTGAGGAGGTAAGATGCTTAATGTTTAGTTTGATGTACTGCTTAATGTTGAGCCTTTGCCACCTCCCGTGGTTGTGCATGTGTGTACTGCTATGTATTCTTTATTCATGAGCATGTGAATCCATGCCAGACCCCATGCTGGAGAAGGAACAAGTTACTTACCTGTAACTGTTGTTCTCCAGCATGGGTCTGGCATGGATTCACATGCGAACCCTCCCGCCTACCCCTCTGCGGCTCTTCACTTGGTCATACTGCCACTTCACGTGCTTCCAAATCTGAAGATGGCTGCCAGAGGCGGTGCTTAGGTAGAGGGCAGTCAGTGGCTGTGGTCAGTATGACGCAGAGACCAGTGATTGGTTATTACTACGAAAGACAGATCAGAAACGAAACTGATACTGGTTTTTTCTTTACCGAGGATTCCCAGCCTGACGACGGGGAATATTCATGAGCATGTGAATCCACCAATCATGACCCATGCTGGAGAACAACAGTTACAGGTAAGTAACTTGTTCCTTCGGAATGCGAGGACTGTATGTCCATGACAGCTAAGGCCCTGAAGGAGCGTAGGGGGAAACTGGAGAAAGGTAAGACTTTTAAAGCTTCTTCTTCGTCGACGAAGTCGAGACATTCGTCTCCTCGTCACCATTCGCGCTCCAGGTCTCGGAGTGGGTCTCATCACTCCTCGAGATCGAAGCACTCGAAGAGGAGACGTCGAAGATCCCCTTCTCCGTCTTCCTCTTCCTCTGTTTCGCCAAAAAGTATCCCTTGCCCCACGAAACATAGTTCCCGGGCTGAATGGGAGGAATTCCGAAAGTATATGATGAGCGTCTTCGAGAAAGCGGCCTCGACCCCCTCGAAGACTGCCGAGAGCGATGCTCTGGTCGAAAGACCCAAAGGTCAAAAACGCCGCGAGTCGCAGTACCCGGCGAAAGAAACCTCTCGAGCGCGTTTCGAACCCTCGAGCAGGACTATGACCTCCAAACCTTCCTCGAAGGTTCCGTCGACGAAGGTCACGTCGAGGTCGATGTCTTAGACGCCGTTGTCGAGGGGACCTTCGACACACGGGTCTGTCGACTCGACGCCGGCCTCGACACCGGCGTCGACGCCAAGAAAAGTCACGGTTACCACACATCCAGTGACTATCCCCAGGCCCTCGATGTCGATGGCTTCGATATTGTCGAGTAGAATTCCAATTCTGTCGAGGTCCTCGAGGCCTCCACCTCTGTTTTCGACGCCACGCTCGAAGCCGTCGGCGTCGACGACATCCACGCTTTCGAGGCCAATAATGACAAGTTCGGCACCCTCTGCCTTCGAAATGGGATTTACTCCCTTTATGAGTTCAGAACAATTGAGAACTATATCCTCAATTTTAGAAGAGGGTGATTTGTCTGAACAAGACACATTTGAGTTACAGGGACCTGTAACCCCAGTTAGAGAGGAATTTTCCTCTGAAGAGCGCAGATTAAAGGATCTTCATGATTCTTTACATGAGGCAAGTGGGTTAGACACTTCCCCTGAGGTGGAGTTTGCTAAGCCAGACCCGGGGGAGCATGCTGAAACCCCCTACAGAGCCTTAATGGCCAGGATTACAGAGTTCATGGGGTGGTCTGCACCTTCACAATCTTTCCAACAAGATAACCTCACGGATATTTGACAAAGGCCCACAAGAGGATCCTGTGGTGCCCTTCCATAAAGCTCTTCAGAGAAAGATCATGACAATCTGGGAAACCCCACATGTAATACCAGCAGTAAATAAAAAACTGTCTATAAAGTACAGGGTATCTTCCACAGACCCAGAGTTTTTGTCTAAACACCCATCCCCAGAAAGTCTGGTGGTACAAGCAGCATCCTCTACCGATGTCAAGACGGCTTATCCCACAGTCCCACAGGACAGGGACGATAAAAAATATGATGCTATGGCAAAGAAAGTCTTTTCAGCATGGCGTTAAAGTCTGTTAATGCTACTTGCACCCTTGCTAGGTTCAGCCATACACTTTGGGAGTGTGCTTCTACAGCGGCTGACTGCATCCCGGAGGGAGAAGAAAGGGATGCGTTTCTGAATATTATACAGGACGGTAAAGACGCTATGTGCGAATCCCTCCAGACGGGCATTGATTCGGCTGACAGTATCAGCAGAGCAATGGCGGCAAGTACATCAACCAGGAGATTCGCTTGGTTGAGAAGGTCGGGTTTTGCCCCAGATGTGCAAGCCAGGCTCTTGAACATGCCATTCGATGGCTCTTCTTTGTTCGGGAAAAAGGCGGATGACAGTTTAGAGAAACTGCAAACTTCAAAAGCTGCAGCAAAATCCCTAGGAGCTGCAATCCGTCAGACTCCTTTTCGTCCCACAGGAACCTCTGCGAGGGGCAAGTCCTTTTGCTTCTACCCCGCATTCGGAAGAGGTAGAGGACGACCGGCTCAAAGGGGTCAAAGAAGAACTACCCGACGTGGACGGGGTAGATATTCTAAAGCCGCAGCAACAGCAGGTGCCTCTTTACCATCGGCATCTGCATCAGCCGCCCCAAAACCACTGAGGACTCCCCTCACAGGACACCTGTAGGAGGCAGGTCAACATCTGACGGTATGGCAGGCTATCACGTCAGATGCTTGGGCATTGGAAACAGTTTCCCAAGGTTACTGCCTGCCTTTCCTACGTATACCTCAGTCATCCACCGGGGATCAGCTCTCAGAAAGCTCCAGATCCGCTCCTCTTGCAGGAAATTTTGGACCTGCTAGAGAAAGGTGCCATAGAACCGGTACCTGTAGCGGAAAGGAGCAAGGGCTGGTACTCCCCTTACTTTCTCATTCCGAAGAAAGACGGAGGACTGAGACCCATCTTGGACTTGCGAGAATTGAACAAATTCCTCAGAAAAGACAAATTCAAGATGGTCACTCTTTCTCAGATCCTCCAGGCCCTTCAGTTCCAGGACTGGTTGGTATCTCTGGACCTTCAGGACGCTTATTTCCATGTGCCTATCCATCTCAAACACAGGAAATACCTGAGGTTCGCAATTGGCAACTCTCACTATCAATTTCGAGTGCTGCCATTTGGGCTGACCTCCGCCCCGAGGGTCTTCACCAAGTTAATGTCGGTAGTGGCTGCAAGTCTAAGGAGGGAAGGGATTCACGTCTACCCCTACCTGGACGATTGGCTGATCAGGGCTGTTTCTCCGGAGCAAGCTCAGATCCAGCTAAATCACGTGTGCCACTTCCTTCACAGACTGGGCTTCTCCCTCAATTTAAAGAAGTCACAAATGATACCATCGCAGAGACTCCAGTTCATAGGAGCGATCCTGGATACTTCCCTGGGAAAAGCCTCGCCACCAGAGGTGAGGGCTCAAGACATTCTACAGATGGTTACCAAGTTCCAGCATGCCCAACGTCTCCCAGTCTTCGACTTTTTGAGGTTGCTAGGCCTCATGGCATCCTGCATTTTCCTTGTGCCAGAGGCTCGCCTGAGAATGAGATCCCTCCAGTGGGCACTGAGGACTCAGTGGTCACAATTCTCAGGGAGAATGACAGATCTTCTTCAGGTTCCCGGCAGGGTGGCTCGAGACCTTCAGTGGTGGGCCTGTCGGGAGAACATTCTGAAAGGAGAACAGTTTTGGCAACCCTGGCCGGAGATAACAGTAGTCACGGATGCCTCACTCACGGGGTGGGGAGCCCACGCCAACGACTTGACCATCAGCGGTCGTTGGTCTCCATCGGAGTCCAGACTACACATCAACCTGTTAGAGATGAGAGCCATCAGACTTTCGCTGAAGGCGTTTCTGCCAGCTGTACAATGACGGACAACACGGTGGCCATGCATTACCTCAACAAAAGAGGAGGCGTAGGATCACTACCCCTGTGCAGAGAGGCGATGCAGCTCTGGTTTTGGGCAATCCAAGAAGGAATCTCTCTATCGGCAGTTCACCTAGCCGGAGAGAAGAACTTGACAGCGGACGCTCTGAGCAGGCAGAACACAGTCTCCCACGAGTGGGAGCTAGCTCAGGAAGTCCTTCAAGAGATCTTCGCCCTTTGGGGAACCCCCTCAGGTAGATCTGTTCGCCACCAGCCTAAACGGGAAATGCGACCTGTTCTGCTCAAGGGAATTTCCTCCGAGAGGAGCTCTGGGAGACGCGTTCATAGTGGACTGGGAGTTTCCGCTTCAGTACGCGTTCCCACCGGTCCCTGTCATTCCTCAAATGATCAGGAGGTTGAGAAGATTCCGGCGAACCATGATCCTAATTGCCCCGGATTGGGCCAGGAGAACGTGGTACCCAGACCTTCTAGACTTGTCCATCTGCCCTCCAATTCGACTTCCACTCAGAGAGAACCTACTCTCACAGAAGGGAGGTCAGGTTCTCCATCCAGACGTCAAAACCCTCAACCTTCACGCTTGGCTTCTGAACGGCTGAGGTACAAGGATTGGGACCTCCCTGATGATGTTATGGAGGTGTTGCTTTCGGCAAGGAGGCCAGCAACAAAGTCTTTATACCGCTGCCGTTGGAACAGATTTTGCAGCTGGTGTAGAGAACAGAATATCGACCCATTTTCATGTGGTACACCAATGGTTTTGTCCTTCCTACTATATTTGGCAAATTCAGGCCTTCAAGTTGGCACCATTAAGGGCTATCTCGCAGCGCTATCCATCTTTAAGCGTACTGCGGAAGAACCATCCTATTTCAAATTACCCTTGATAATACAGTTTCTAAAGGGGTTAACCAATGTTTATCCCCCAAGACCATTCCAAGTTCCCCTATGGGATTTAAACTTAGTACTAACTTTCCTGATGGGCACACCTTTCGAACCTCTCCATTCTTGTTCGTTAAGATTCCTTACCCTTAAAACTGTTTTATTAATAGCACTTACATCTGCTAGAAGGGTGAGCGAATTACAAGCTCTTTCTTGTAAACCCCCTCATACAATCTTTCACAAAGACAAAGTTGTCCTGCAAGTGAAGCCTAATTTCCTCCCAAAGGTGGTTTCTGAATTCCATATCTCTCAGAAGATTACCCTACCCTCTTTCTATCCTCCTCCTCACCCGGGGAAAGAGTAAGAGAGGTTACACAGACTAGACCCTAGGAGGGCTTTAAGTTTTTACATTAGTAGACTAGCCAGGATAAGACAGGCAGACCAGCTGTTTGTAGGTTACACAGGTCACAAGCTGGGGTTACCAATAACTAAGCAGACCATTTCCAGATGGATCATTCTAGCCATTCTGGAATGTTATAAACTGGCAGGAAAAGAGCCCCCTCAAAACCTTAGGGCTCATTCGACCAGAGGTATTGCAGCTTCATCGGCCCTCAAAAGAGGCGTGCCGGTTAAAGACATATGTGCGGCCGCTACATGGTCGTCTGTCCATACCTTTACACGTTTTTACAATCTGGATTCCTCCTCCAGTCAAGAGACTAGGTTTGGAAGGGCTGTACTGCATTCTATTCATCAATAGAAGACAGCGTGAAGTCAGTACTCCCTCCTCCAATAATAGAATACTGCTATGGGAGCCTATCTAAGATGAGGAATACGTCGGAGGACACAATCCCTTCGAAGAACAAGTTACTTCTTACCTTGTAACGTTCTTTCGACGGGATGTTCCTCCGACGTATTCCTCATCGACCCTCCCATCCATCCCCGCAGTTCTACTTCTCTTTTGGTTGCAGCTTACGCTCCTTCAGGGTGATTAGTCTGGTCCAGACAGTAATACTGTGGGCTACAAAACGGAACTGAGCAACGGACGCTGCGCGCGGCCTTTATAGGCAGGATGACGTTGAACGTCGATACGGCGGCTGTCGAGGGACATCGACTCGAAGGACGTCGACGCGCAGCGCCCTCTAGAGAAAATTTTTTCCGAGGCCAGCAGAGCTGGAAGGAGATATCTAAGATGAGGAATACGTCGGAGGAACATCCCGTCGAAAGAACGTTACAAGGTAAGAAGTAACTTGTTCTACTAGGGGATTCAGGTTCTTGAACAAAATATTTTGACATTTCATGCAAATGTTTGCACAGTAAAATTGGTCCCAAATGGAGCATTGATTTCCATGTGTACTTTGGGATTCTGCCCTGGGATTTTGTGGGATCTTTAGTGGCCTGTTACATTGGTGAAAAATTGGTTGGGAATATAAATAATACTTTTCTGAAGGATTTGGAGCCTCTTTTGTCTGCCCCAAAAACAATTTTACACAGAACCTAGTGGCAAACATTGTTCACAACTTTGAGCATTTGATGACCACTTCATAGAGGGATGTGATGGTGTTAAGTATTTGAATTAATTGGCATGCTAATTTAAACTTATTAACAGTAACTTAATTGGCTTTGACTATACAGCAAATAATTAATGAAAAATGTGGCTTGCATTTACCTTATCTGCCCATTATCCATGTGGCAGATGGGCAGAATATCAAACAACCATTTTTCCACTAAGACACTATGTAATAATAAATATAGGTGACACTCAAATTAATATCAAAGATAAAGATAATGCATGGTGGCATCAAACACAACCCTCTCTTGTACAAAAAAAGTAGTGCATGCACATTATTTCAGAAGAAGTTGGGTATGCATGCCATTTATTTCAGGGTTTGAAATTGAGATTCAATGAGCAGGAGCTAAAACCAGCTTGTGGGTGTCGGGCATTACCCTGTAGGCAGGAGCTACCCGAGATGCTCCTTTAACATTTTGTCCATTTTATTTGAACTATTGTTTAAATTTGTATTAGATGTGTTCTAAAGTAGCTCCTGGTAGCTGTTGGTTTCAAACTAACCGCCCTACTATGCTAGAAGCAGAAGCTAAATAGCTCCCAGCTCCCCTCAATTTCGAACTGTGCAATTTCTTTGCTATACTCTGACTGTACAAAGGAACAGAATGTGACCATTTTCTCCAGGACACAAACATGGTTCAATTATTTTGCTAATTAATACATTTTGTCGGCTGGGCAAAGTATCTGAAGATGACGGGGCTTTTTACCCTGCCATAAATGATGAGGACGTTTACCAAAAAATGATTTGCATGGGGGCAACAAACTCAAATCTTGTATAAAAATAGGCAAACCATTCATAACTCATTAGGGGAAGACTGAGTCCAAACAACTCAGTATGTATGAGTGCATCTTATTTTGATGCTAATGAAACATACACCACAGAGGTTAGTGACTTTTTTGCAATATTTCTTGGGACAGAGTATCTTATCAGGTATAGAGTTTTTTTTTAATCAGCGCATACAGTGGTTCACTAACATTGGAACCATGGTCCATTTTATGTTCTGCGCATTTCATTTTCACCTCTGGTCAGTATTACTGGCCTTGAAGACCTGACTATAGGTCGAAACACATGTTGGGTTTAACTTTTACTTGATTTTCTCTTGCAATAAATGTTAGTCATTCGTCTTAGAATTTATTTGTGAAACACTGTTATTTGTATTTTGCGGATTACATGTTGGTCAAGACAGTCAGATTAATTTAAAAATAATCCTGCTGGAACCACAGCAGGTCTCAATGGCCAACATTCCTGCAGAGTCCAGCCCTTCAGCACCTCCTTCTAGGCCTCCACACCATGGCCCAGAGAAACTGGCGAACAACAATTTAGGGTTCCGTGAGCAACATGTTGCTCCCGAGCTACACGTTGGATCACTGCCTTAAGACATCCTACAGTACCAAGTGGATTCAGAGTTTGAGGCACAGCATGCAGCGTCCTTCGTCTCCTCAGACTCCATAATAATGGAAAAGCCTACACAAACTCTTCACCACTGAGATCCCCCCGTCAGCGACATACCCCCAGGGAGCTGGGTGATATCACGCGAGCGCGCCCACAAGAGCCGCTGCTCAATTTCACTGCAAGTTCTGTCCATACTTCAGAACCTTCTCACACAACGGGGCACCAGACTCTCAACTTACACCATAGGTTCCAGCAGAGCAGCTAGGAACACAAAGGTTAACAACCACACCGCAGCGCCAGCAGATGCAAAAACAGGGTCACCTCTGCGGAAAGCGAACAGGAAACTGAAGCACAATGAGAGGTCACTCTCTCTGTACCATCGCAGCCCCACGAAACAACCTGCTTCAAGGGATAAAGATTCAAACACAGCGAAAATTCACTGCAAAGAGGAAGGGGAACTCGCCAATACAGACATGGATCAAGGCCTGCAAGATAAAATGTCCACCACGTCTACTGGATCTCCTCAACTGGACGACCCATGGTGTACAGACGATGGCCAGGCAGACAAGGCCCCAAAGCCATCGCCACCCGATGAAATGGGGGCATTCCACACACTAATTGCAAAAACATGGCAAGAATTTGCCCTCATCCCCTCAAAGGAGAAAAAATAATGTATTTTTGTTCGACCATATGAACAAAAGAAGAAAATCAGTAGTGGCAATCCAAAATCCTTGACCATGTGTGGGAAGAGTGGCTCTGTACCATGAAGCACCCTTTCACTGAACCAGCTCTTAAATGTAGGCTGGAGAAAAAGTTCAAAGCGCTGGACACCACCCCTAAGTGTCTCACTTCACACCCTTCACCGAAATCTGTCGTCTCAGTGGCAGTAAGCAGGAAATCATACACCCAAGCACACATATGTATGGTGACACCAGAGGCCGGAAAATGGACACACTGGGGGGGGGGGGGAAGGGTGCTCAAGGTGGGTGCCACTACAGTGAAAGTGGCCAACGCACTAGAAATTATATCCAGGTACAATTGTGAGATGTGGCACAGGTTAGTGCCTATTTTAGAGCACTCGCCTGAGCAAAAACATACCGAAGCAATTGGCATATTAAAGGAAGCCACAAAACATATCAATATTGCAGTGTCTCTAGCCGAAACAGGTTTTAAGCATATCAACCATGGGTAGTACTACAAAGGCAAGGGTGGCTACATTGCACAGATTTTAGACCGGATGTGCAACAAAGTGTTTGATATGCCATTCGAAGGTGACTGTCAGTTTGGACTCAAAATAGATGAGGCACTGAAGACAATTAAAACTGACACACTGTCCGCTTTCTCATCACTCTTCAGACCAAATGTACTTTTCGTATATTTCGGGGAGCTACGGGAAGGTCAACCTCCTCAGGGAAAACCCAGAGGGGCCAGACAATATTGGAAAATCTTGCATTATTCACATGACAAAAAATCATCCCAGGGATACCAACGACAAACGGAATACAGACGGCAGCAACAGCGGAGAGGATCCTTTGACTCTGAGGGGTAGAGCAAAGCCTCAGGCCTGACTGCGTAACCCAAACCGCACCGGAGGGGGAAAAGTAATACACTATCTACATTGGTGGCATCAAATAACGGACAAATGGGTTTTTAAGGTGGTCACATTCGGCTACCTGTTAAAATTCGACAAAGACCCACCAAATATCCCACTTATAGAAGAAAAAAAAACACGCATCTAAAGGTGCTCAAACAAGAAATAAATTTTTTTTTGCAAAAAGTACCAAAACAAAGAGGAAAAGGGGTTTGATCTAGTTACTTCGTGGTGCAGACGCCAGACAAAAAGTGGCACCCTTTACTAGAGCTGCGCAAACTAAAAGATTTATCGAGAAGCAACGCTTCAAAATGGTCACGCTACAAGAAGTCATACACGCACTACAGCCACGCAATTTCCTAGCATTTTTAGACCTAAGACGCGCATTTCCACATCCCGGTGCACATGAAACCTTGAAAGAACCTGCGTTTGGCGGTTACCAGTCAAATGGTCGAAAACATTTGGTCGACAGACAATTTGGTCGACACCATTTGGTCGAATGCCAAATGGTCGAATTTTCTTTTTTTTTTTATTTTACCCATTTTTGGGTTTTTTGGGGGGGGGTCCCCCCCCAACCCCCTTTTTTTCTTTTTTATTTTTTTTCCCCACACGAAAACCCACAAAACACATATATATATATATATATAAAAAAAAAATTCGACCATTTGGCAGTCGACCAAATTGCGTCGACCAAATTGCAGTCGACCAAATTGCAGTCGACCAGTTGACTGGACACCGCGTTTGGCAATAGCAGGCTAGCACTATCAGTTCAAACTGCTCACATTCGGATTAAAATCGGCATATCAAACCTTTACAAAATGCCTGGCACAAGTCATGGCAACCCCTCAAAGTAAGCCATCATGTCTATCCATATCTAGACGACTGGCTAGTGTGAGCATAAACAAGGGCGGGGGCACATGCACGCATCACAGCAACAAAGCGTTTACTGCAGCAGATAAGATTACAGATAAACTTGGAAAATCCTCTGCCTTCCAAAAGCCTGTTTCTGGGAGCTCACTTCACAACATACAAAGCCCTAGTTCGCCCCTCCAAGGACATAATACACACTCAAGTCGCCAGGAAAATTGTATCAAAGTGCATGGGGCTCCTGGGCACCAGGGCATCCTGTATTCCCCTCATACCACACTGCATTTTAAACATGCGTCCTCTACAAGAGTTCCTTGCCAGCAGATGGTCCTAGATCACAGGGTCATGAGACGACAAAGTACAAAACACACCAAAACTCGAACACCAACTACAGGGGTGGGTACAGAGAGACATCACTATAGGATGCAGTTTTCAAGACCCCACACTGGGCAGCACCCTGGTAACGGACACCTCACTATCCGTCTGGGGAGCACACAGGGCTCTCTCCACATAAACTGCAAATGGACACTGCAGGAAACCAATCTGCACACAAATGTGTTGGCACTCAGAGCGGCCGGCTGGGTGGTGACCTTTTTTTCTACCAGTGCTAAAAAAACTCCACGGTTCAGGTCCTGACCGACAAAACCACAACCATGCACTACCTCAGAAAGCAGGGGGGGGGACGAGATCTCAAACACTTTCTCAGGAAGCACCAAAGATTTGCCACTGGGCCATCGCCAACGGGATAACGCTACAAGCAGGAGCTATGCGACAACCAGTTAAAGCACATGTTTGCTCAGTGGGGGTATCCCAAAGTCGATCTGTTCGCAACGAGGCAGAAAACAAAATTTGCACAATTTGCCAGCAGAATGCAGGAACAAGGGTCAATGTGGAACGCATTCTCATTCCTGTGGATCGGTCTCTTCGCCTACACCTTTCCACCTTTTCCAATTATACACAAAGTGATCCAGATGATTTAAACTGTACATGCAAGGTAATACTAAAAGCTTCGAACTGGCCGATACAAACATGGTACTCCGACCTTCTACACTTATCCAAAGGCAAAAGAATTCTTCTCCACAATCAAGCCAACATAATATCACAAAACAGAAAAGTGTGGCATCACAACACGCAGTCACTGAAGTTGACGGTGTGCCTCCTGAATTCGCAGAGTTTGGGCACCTGAAATTATCACATGAATGCACAAACATTCTGGCCTCGGCACGAGCTCTGGCTACAAATCGCTCATATAAAATAAAGTGGAAAAGATTCTGCGCCTGGTGTGCACGACAACAAAACATTCAACTGCTTTCGGCAAGCCCCCAAGGCTATCCTACCATATCTCTTGTCATTCGCAAAAGGATGGCTTGCCCACAACTCAATAAAAGTACACCTGGCTGCCATCTCCAAGTATACAAGAAAAAGGGGAAATACACCCCTCTTCAGTGATCGACTAATCAAGCATTTTCTCAGGGGGTTGTTCAGAACTGTTCCACCAGTGAAAATGTTGCCACCACAATGGAGTCTAAACATTGTCCTAGTGGGACTCATGGGAGCGCTGCTCGAGCCATTGGCAACAACACACCTAAAATTTGCTAGCAGCAATCAAGATGCTTTATGAATCCATCACGGTGCAAATTCGATTGAATGCTCTCAGCCATTTGATAGATCCGATTGAGACTTTCAGTGGTCTGAAACAAGCCTCTCCTCTGGCGCCAACCTTATTTAATCTGTTACACTACCCATTTTCTTCCAAGAACCAAAAACTCCAGCGGAGACTGCGTTGCACTCCCTAGCTGTTATAAGATTGCTCAAATACTATCTACATAGGACAGAATCCTCAAGGAACTCCCCTGAGCTCTTTCTAGCCTACGGACATCCAAACAAAGGAAAGGCCATCTCTACGCAGGGATTTGCAAGGTGGATCATGCCAAGGCAAACCATTAACTGGACCAGCCCAGGCCCATTTAACAAGCAGCCACCTGGTCAGTGCTACACAACTTCGCTACACATTACTGCCTTCAGGGACAGCACGCTGCTGATGCAAAGACTGGAAAGCCGTCTTGCAGCAGCTGTTCAAATAAGGTAGATGGTGGTAGGAAAACCGGTAAAAATCCCAAGATCATAATGCTTTGAAATCTGATCATAGCATGTGAGTCTATAAAAGATCAAATGCTCGAAAGGGGGTACATTTCTTACCTGTAACTCCATTTATGCTGCATTGGTATCTTTCATAGATTCACATGCGCCTTCCGGCCATCCCCTACAGTAAAAAAACCTCCCTCCGATACTCAAAATACTGCATGTACTGGGTAGAATCTGAAGGGAGGATGCAGGGTATGAGCTACTTCCAATTGCTGGACACCACAAGCACCCAAAAGGAGGGAGATGGGATACAAAACAAACACATACGTTTTTCTATATTTACTATGATAAAGTTAACTGAGTATTCACAGCCTGGCGACAAGGAATTATGTGAATCTATGATAGATACCAATGCTGGAGAAATTGAGTTACAGGTAAGAAACTTACTGCTTCCACTCGCCCTTCTCTGTATCTGGAGACTGTATCAGGCTCCTTTTCACAAGCTGTTACAATTCATCTTTATTTCGACTTGAACCATAAACGAAATACGACAATACAATATGGTAGAATAAGATGCCAATAAAATCGATTAAAGGACATTGAAGTATATAAAAGCTCAATAACTAGCACAGTATAATAAACCACAACTTCGTTCATAAAAGCTTAAAACAAGACAAAATATCCTTCCTAAGAAGAGCATGCTTGCAGACTTAGATTTTATGCTTATACAGCATCCGTGATTTTAGTTATTTTTGCTATGCGGTAACAGTTCTGATAGCAACTCGCTCACCTCGCTCTAATAGTTTGGTTTGAAACAACCAGGCCGTATGAATTTAGCAGGCTACAGCGAATACAATATATTGCTCTGAAGAGTTTCTACAAAGCTCCAGAGCTTCACAGCTCAGTTTTATACAGGCAGATTTAAACAAGGATTTTAAATAATGGCACCTTAGATCCATTAATTCTGGGTAGATAAACAGGAAGTGAACTGTAGTTTCCGTCCCCATACTACAGAGGGGACATATCCCTGTGTTCCTGTAATGCCATGATTTGCTAAAGAGTGCTAATTTTAATCTGCCCAACCTAAATCTGCTAAACTGCACTCATATGGAGGGAAGATATAATTCTGATGGTGTGTAAAACTTTGTTCACAGCTTGCATCATCAGTTCATTTCTCCATGATGAAGCGGCTGATTTGACCTTGGCTAGGGAATTTTTCTCAATCTTGTTGGGACTCCCAAAGATCAGCAACATTCAGTTCTATCAGTTCTATACATTTTTCTTTTGACGTGGGCGACCGACGGGATTCCCCTCCCCAAATCCAAGCTCATGAGGTGCTTTAGTGCATTGCGGTATCTTCTCAGACCCTCAGTATTCCATAGTCTAAGCCAGTAACATACACACTTTAGGGCAAGTGTTTCATCAGTCGGACATATGTCCATTTACAATTGTAATAAAACAGATGGAGTGCTTAATGGCAGCAAGAGCAGATTGTTTTAAGTACTAAGAGCCATGCCCCCAAATTTCGACGCCAAAGGAAGAGGCTGCAATAGCCTACCTAGTATAAAATTCAAGGGCAGGCGAGATCGCCCCACTAACATTTCTTCCAAAAAAAGATTTTGTGGCCCCAGAAAGTTTTGTCAGATTAGTGCATGTGTTTGAGCACAAAAACGCCTCCGAATGGTCATGCCAATCGCAGCGATTGTTTAAAGGGGCTTGCGCTCTTGCGTACTGGCTACCAATGGACCGCAGACAGCAGAGCCGAGTTGAAGGAAGTACAGAGAAACACACGCACGGTAAGAAACACTGGCCTCGCCTATGACATTTATTTTTCTCCGCTTGTTGAGGATTTTTTTATTCAAAGAAGAGCAAAGAGGCTTTACATCTAAAAGCATGACTCACACTTCCGTGTCTGCTTATAGAACAGTGGCTGCATTTCCGTCGCTTGTCTGATGGGGTTCGCAATTTTGCAGACCTGCTCAAAAACTTGGTTGGGGAGATATCTGCATCACATAAAAGGATGAGGCATTGAACACCTTCCTTCGCATACTCTGTAAGAAAGATCTGTGTTTCCCGCCACACGGGGGCAAAGTATGAGTGAAAAAACACAATTTACTACAGTATGAAAAGGAGCCCGAGAGACTCCAGATACAGAGAAGGGTGAGTGGAATTAATATATTAACATCACATAATTGTTTGATTTAGGGATGTTATTCAGGTCACTAAATTGAGAGCAAGATCTCTCTTCTCTCCAGACTCCATGTAGCAGTGAGAGCATGTGGACACCTGGCGTCCTAGCAAAAGGGGTTTAGCTCCCAACAGAGGGGAGTTTCTAGTCTTGAAGGCAGCTAAATAAACAAGTACTGCTGAAACCGGTTAGTGTTTAACTCCCAGATTGCTAAACAGTCAATGTATTGACCCAAACGGAAGGAATCTATTGGCTGCATTAGTAATATGAGCAACTTTTTTAAAAAAAGTTATTAGTCACTTTCTTCTTTCTTTTTTCACTAATTTGTATTTACAAGTAATTAGTTTTTCGTAATTTAGCAAAATTCTTTATTCTAAACATTGGTGTTTGGATTTTTTCTTCACTGTATCTTGGACTAAGGACAGTATTTGATAAACATATCCTTTTGTCTTTTTGTACACATACCCAGATACATTGTGAATAAAGCATGAGTCCTCTTGGCTGTGATGGTAACACTTCACTACACATATCACTCTGAAAACAGAGTGCAACATGTTATGTTAAACTCATTGTTGGAATCATGGCAAGTGTCTCTTGCTGTCCTCTTTCTATCGGTAGGCAGCGCACCAGCAAAAACGAGGGTTTGCACCTCTCACCAGGGCCAGCAGTGTTTCTGAAGGGTAAGGTAGTGACCCTATATAGCACTCTCGAAGTAAATTGGATTATTTCGCTAATGTGTTAAAATATATAGGGTACTGGAAAGGATCAAAACGCTCGATGCGGGACCGCCTTGGTTTTGTTGCACTTGACTTAAAACATTTGTTTTGAGGGGATTGGGTCCTCCGACATATTCCATATCTTTGACAGTAATCACCACTGCTGTGCTGCTTCGGAAAATTTTCGGCTCCTGCGTCGATGCGCCGTCCCCGAGGACCTCCTCCGACGGCCGACGTCACCCGATGTGATAAGTAGGACGCATGACGCCCGTAGCCTCGGTTCCGTTTTTTCTGCGAACGTGTTCGCTTCGTGAATCTTGGTACGCCTCGACTCTTTGGTGTTCTGTTGTATTCTTCTCGGTTCTTTGAACCTGTTCAGTTTTTGTGAAAAGCCTGTTCGTGACGATGTCTACCTCGTCTTCAACCCCGCGTCCGGCCTTCAAGAAATGCGGGGACTGTGGGTCCAAGATGTCGGTAACGGACTCGCACAACGCCTGCCTCTGGTGCCTCGGGGAGGCCCACGACACGGTGGACTGTGTCGACTGTCAGTCGCTCACGGCCAAGGCCTAGCGGGAGCGCAAGAAGTTGTTGTCGGTAGGTAGGTTGTCTAAGACCCGGAAGTCGAGGTCTGCAGGGCTTTCGATGGATGATTCGAGAGGCGACTCTCCGCGTCCTCGTCAGAGGTCCAGTGAGTCTCCTTCCAGGAGTCGGTCTCGCCACACCTCTGCCTCTTCGAGGCATTCCTGGAAGTGCCAGCATCGATCGCCTTCACCGTCCTCTCTCTTCCGAGGACTCCGCCCGTCGGCGGGGTCGCTTATCCCACCATGCAAGCGACACCGGAGGAATGGGCTTCCTTCGGGAAGAAGATGTTAGCGATTCTCGAATCACAGGGCGCAGGTCCGTCCGCGGCTCCGAGTGGGGTCGGTCGTGATCAGTCGAGAGACACCGCTCGCACACCTTCGGGCTTGGGTGGTCGGCACGGTTCGCGGGAGAGGTCCCGCTCGGACAAGGGTAACCGTTCTCGCCATGCCCGTTCCAGGTCCCGGTCCTCGACGCGCTAGAGACCGCGTGATCCTGTGCAGTCTTCGAGGAAGACGTCGACGCCTGTGGCGCCGAGCTCGTCGACCTCTCTCGAGGCTCTGCCTCCGAGGGGGTCGTCGGCGCCTAGGTCGTCGAAGGACACGCTCGGAGCTCTGGCTTCGAGGCCTGTGTTGCTGCGGCTGACGTCGACGCCGATTCGCTCGATGTAGACGCCGACTCGTTAGGCGCCCTCGACGCCTTTCGAGGCGGTGGTGTCTGAGGGGCCCCGTGGCACGGGGGTAGCCCCTAGAAAGGCTCTCGCCGTTTCATATGGCTCTGCAGAGAAGGGTGGCGGCGGCTTGGATTGCTCCGGAGAGTCTCCCGGCAGTGGGCAAGTGTTTGTCGCAAAAATACCATCCAGCCAGTAGCGACCCCTGCTACTTGTCCAGACACCCCACTCTGGAGAGTTAGGTGGTGCAGGCGGCTACGGCCCCGGCAAAGCAGGCGTCGTATCCTACCATCCCTCCGGATAGGGACGACAAACGTTTTGATGGCTGGGCGAAGAAAGTGTTTTCTTCAGGGGGTATGGCGCTTCAGGCAGCCAACTCTGTATGTGCCTTGTCTCGTTTCACACATACTCTGTGGAACTGTGTTGCATTAGCGGCTGAACATATTCCCAAAGGGGACAAACGGGATGGTATCCTTGCTATGGTTCAGGATGGCAAGGATGCCATGTGTGAGGCCGTTCAGTCGGGTTTGGACATGGCAGATTGTGTCAGCCGGTCCATGGCGGCGAGCACCTTAATACGCAGGTTTGCGTGGTTGCGGAAGTCTGGGTTCGCTCCTGATGTGCAGTCCCGGCTCCTCAACATGCCCTTTGAAGGTGAACATCTTTTTGGCAGCAAGGCTGACGAGAGCCTTGAGAGGTTGCAGACCTCCAAAGCTGCAGCAAAGTCATTGGGCGCTGCAGTTCGACAACCTCCGCCTTTTCGTCCTAGCGGACAATGGAGGGGAGGTTCCTTTCGCTATTACTCGTCCTTCAGTAAAGCGAGAGGAGCTGTCAGAGGCCACCGTAAGAGTGCCAGAGGTGGAAAACAGGGTACTCGAGGTGCCAAGGCCGCTCGGGCAGTTGCCTCTTTGCCCTCCGGCAACGCCGCAGCCGCTACCACTGAGTCATGAGGCCAGGTCCCATGGTTCGCCGGTTGGGGGAAGGCTGGCGCAGCATCTTCAAGAGTGGCGTGCCATTACTTCAGATGTGTGGGTTCTGGAGATCATAACCCACAGCTACTGTCTTCCCTTTCGACAGAGGCCTCACAACAATCCACCTGGGAACCTCTCTTTGAAGAGTCCGGATCCACTCCTTGCGCAGGAAATTCAAGCCCTGCTGGAGAAAGGCGCCATAGAACTGGTGCCTGTAGCGGAGAGGAACAAGGGATGGTATTCCCCTTATTTTTTGATTTCGAAGAAAGACGGGGGATTGAGACCCATCATGGACTTGCGCGGTTTGAACAAACTCCTCAGGAAGGACAAGTTCAAGATGATTACTCTCTCTCAAGTCCTCCAGGCCCTTCAACTTCAGGACTGGTTGGTGTCTCTCGACCTCAAGGACGCTTACTTCCATGTGCCGATCCATCCCAAGCACAAAAGTACCTGAGGTTCGTGGGTGGCGACTCGCACTTTCAGTTTCGGGTCCTGCCGTTCGGATTGACCTCCGCCCGAGGGTTTTCACCAAGCTCATGGTGGTGGTGGCAGCGCATCTCAGGAAAGAGGGGATTCACGTCTACCCCTACCTGGACGATTGGTTGATCAGGGGGAGCTCTCCCAAGCAAGTCCTGGATCATCTGTCCGTCACCTGCCACTCCCTTCACAAGCTGGGCTTCTCCCTCAATTTAAAGAAGTCCCATTTGACGCCAACACAGCGGCTCCAGTACATCGGAGAAGTGCTCGACACATCCCTGGGGCTGTGTTTTCCTCCCCAGGTGAGGGCTCTTCACATTCAGCAGATGGTGCAAAAGTTTCAACTTGCCCAGACTCTCCCAGCGTTCGAGTTCTTGAGACTGCTCGGCCTCATGGCATCCTGCATTCTTCTGGTGCCAGAGGCCAGGTTGCGGATGAGATCTTTGCAATGGGCACTCAAGCTCCAGTGGTCTCAGTTCTCCGGCAGGATGTCGGACCCTGTTCAGGTGCCGTCTTCGGTCGCCCAGGACCTTCTGTGGTGGGCCAACAAAGGCAATCTGATGAGGGGGGCTCCATTTTGGCTGCCCTTGCCGAAGGTGACGATTGTGACGGACGCATCCCTCACGGGTTGGGGGAGCTCATGCCAACGAGTTGACAGAGGTTGTTGGTCTCCGTCGGAGTCCAGACTCCATATCAATCTGTTGGAGCTGAGGGCCGTCAGGCTAGCCGTGAAGGCTTTTCTGCCGACTGTGCGAGGAAAGAGTGTCCTGATTCTAACGGACAACACGGTGGCCATGCACTACCTCAACAAAAAGGGGGGGGGGGCAGGGTCACTTCCTCTGTGCAGGGTCACTTCCTCTGTGCAGGGAGGCGATGCAGCTCGAGTTCTGAGCCATCCAGCAGGAAGTTTCGATCTCGGCTGTTCATCTGGCCGGAGACGACAACGAGACGGCAGACGCTCTGAGCAGGTAGAGCACGATCTCTCACAAGTGGGAGCTGGCTCAGGATATTCTCCTGGAGATCTTCGCCCTTTGGGGGACACCTCAAGTGGATCTCTTGGCCTCCAGTGTCAACCGGAAGTGCGAAAGGTTCTGCTCGCGGGAATTTCCTCCAAAAGGAGCCTTACAAGACGCGTTCGTGGTGGAGTGGTCATTCCCACTGCTGTGCGCGTTTCCTCCAGTCCCCGTCATCCCACAAGTACTGCAGAGGTTATGGAGGTTCGGTTCCCGGATGATCCTCATTGCTCCGGCGTGGGCCGGGAGGACGTGGTACCGGGACCTTCTCGACTTGTCCATCTGCCCTCCACGTCTTCCCTACCGACACGATCTGCTATCACGGGAGGGGGGTCAGGTTCTCCATCCAGAGGTCAGATCCCTCAACTTTCACGCTTTGCTTCTGAAAGGTTGAGGTATAAGGATTGGGACCTCCCTGAAGACGTGTTGGAGGTGTTGCTGACGGCCGGCAACAAAGTCTCTGTACCGTTGGCGTAAATTCTGCAACTGGTGCAGAGTTAAGAATGTGGATCCTTTTGAATGTGACATTCCCATGGTTGTCTTTTTTGCTTTCTTTGGCCCACAGGGGCTTACAAGTGGGTACCATTAAAGGTTACCTGGTGGCGCTGTCCATATTTAAGCGCTCGTCCGAAGAATGTGCCTATTTTAAGATTCCTTTAATTTCTCCGTTTTTGAAAGGGCTCACTAATGTGTTCCCTCCGTCACCTTTTCTGGTGCCAGGTTGGGATTTGAATCTTGTTGTTAAGTTTCTTATGGGTGCTCCATTTGAGCTTTTGCATTCTTGCCCTTTGAGACTGTTAACTCTGAAAACTGTGTTTTGGTTGCGGTTACTTCCGCTCGCAGAGTGAGTGAGTTACAGGCACTTTCAGTTAAGCCACCCTTTACTGTGTTTCATAAGGACAGGGTTGTCCTTCGAATTCGTCCTTCCTTTCTTCCGAAAGTGGTTTCGGAATTTCATTTGGGCCAGAAGGTTGTTCTTCCGGCATTCTATCCTCCGCATCCTGGTAAGGAAGAGGAGAGGCTCCATAGGCTTGGGTCAGAGTGGATGATCAACTCTTCATTGGTTACGCTGGGAAGCGTTTGGGGCAAGCTGTGACGAAACAGACTGTCTCGTTGGATTATTTTGGCTATCTCCAAGTGTTACCGCTTGGCGGGTAAGGACCCACTGGCTGGCTTGTGGGCCCATTCTACCAGGGGTATGGCTGCATCTACTGCCCTGCAGAGGGGTGTTCCTATTCGTAACATCTGTGATGCAGCCACCTGGGCTTCTGTACATACTTTTGTACATCACTACTCACTCGATTCCATCCGAGGACAGGATCTGGCCTTTGGCAAGGCAGTCCTTTATTCCGCAATTTGATTGGGCATGCTAAATTTGTGTTCTAAATTCTTTCCCCCCCGCCTTGCTTTGGTACTGCTTTGGGAGTCTGTCAAAGATATGGAATATGTCGGAGGACCCAATCCCCTCGAAGAACGAGTTACTCTTACCTGGTAACATTCTTTCGATGGGATGGTCTGACGACGTATTCCATATCACTCCGTCCCTACCTTCCCCGCTGCAGAATTTCTTATGCGATTGCAACTTACGTTTCCGCAAGGCCTTGTGTGTCTGACTGGCAGAAGACTGGTGTCACACGTTCTGGGGGGGGGGGAAACTACAACTGAGGCTAAGGGCATCGTGCGTCCTACTTATCACATCGGGTGACGTCGGCCGGCGGAGGAGGTCCTCTGGGACAGTGCATCGACGTCATCGACGCAGGACGCAGATGCCGAAAATTTTCCGAAGCAACATAGCTGTGGTGATTACTGTCAAAGATATGGAATACGTTGTCAGACCATCCCATCGAAAGAACGTTACCAGATAAGAGTTTAACTTGTTCTTCCCCAGCATTGGATCTTTCATAGATTCACATGCTGTGAATATTCCCTGTCGTTAGGCTGGGAATCTTCTGTAAAATATAGCAGTTTGACGTTTTTAATTTTAAAATTAGTCACCTCAGTTATCATTATTTTGGTTCATACTGCCCACAGCCAATTGGAAAGGGCTTCCTTAACTCCACCCTTGGAGGCCATCTTCAGATTATTTTACCGCACATTGCGTTGGGAGTTCTTTCTCTTCATTCGAAGTTATTCACATTTAAAAATCAAAATTCGTTTTTTGACTGATCCAGTATCCCTGTTCCGAGGAGTCTTACTCAGCGTTGTTCCGGCCCGTCCACTGGCCTCCTGCCCACATTAAAGCCATCTTCAGAAGCTATGCCATTCAGGCCTAACAATGTCCAACTCAAGGAAGAAAAGTCTCTTTAAGGCCTGCACCCATTGCGGCCTATAGATTGTCTTCATAAAGGTCTACATGAGAAGTGCCTCTACTGCCTTCTCTATCACCATATTGGGAGTATGAAATTTGTCAATTCTTCTCCAATAAAACCCTGATGGACCCTCATCAGTGTCTAGTGCCATGGCTCAACGATGCCGGTGGGGGTCTCTGATTCTGCATCTGTTCAGAGGCATGCTTCTCTGAGGCAGAATAGGTCTACCCAGCGAACCACCTCTAATTAAAGGTCAAGATCGCACACTGTCCCGTCAACTAGCAGAAAGAGTGCATGGAGGCCCCACCCCCCACAAGTTCCCAGCCAGAGATGAGACACCTACCAGGACATTGGAGAAATCTCCTACTTCGTCCACTGCGCTAGCACACGGCAGGCCAGTTACTGCATCTGCAGTGGGCATACTCCTACATCGACGGCACCTAGATCGTAGACCCAATCGTCGATATCCACTGCACCCACACCGTTCATGGCCGCTAAGACGTTGCTGTTGGTGGCTACACCGACCAAGACATCTTCACCGTCGGCCAACATTACCTCTTCAACCACACCGTCGACTAAAAAGGTCCATCAGCACAAACTACGACGAAATCCTCATCGTAAATTTCAAACTCATCGTCCACAACTGTAACATTGCCACCTGTGGAAGCAAGTGCCATTGCATCTACATCCTTGTCGACGGTAACCAAATCCAAGTCTACAACGTCCTACTCGACGACAGCACCAAAGTTCTATTGTGCTGCCCACCTCTTAAAGCATCGACTTTGCCTGCCCTTCGACAGCCAGCTCACCATATAGACCAGGGATGCGACCCAGAGTCTGCTCTCCAGCCATGATGGAGGAACTACCTGGCTAACCACTTTCTTCAGAAGCGGAATTCCGCCCTTCCAGCCCAGTACCAGACATGAAGCCTCTGAAAACAGTGCCAGTTCAAGCACCACCACGCCAGGTAGTTCCGATGCCAATGGGCACCCCTGCACCGCAAACCCTCAGGGACATCTCTGTGGACATCCTGGATACCCTGAAAGCTATGGTATCTGAGTTTCAGCAGAGGATACCAACTACACTCACAATCCAACCACGCCAAGAGATCAGGGTTTATTTATTAAACATTCTTGTATCATCGCGCCACATGCCCATGAGCCTCAGGGCGCACACACAAAACCACAAGACAAACACCCAGAACAAATAGCATTAAAACGGTACGGGAAGAGATACCAGAGGCGAAACTCTGCTCTGAGTCAAATAACTCCAGCTCTGACATGATCAGACCGATGGTGCCTAGTCAGCCGGAAGGTTGAACAGAAGATCTGGCGGCAACAGATTCCAAAGATCAGGACCTTGCACACTAAAGCTTACGCCCACCTGCCTTTATCAGTTTAAATTGGAGTTTAACCATTCTCCTGCGATATTGAGGCCTCCGTGGACGAGATGACACATTAACTTGTAGGCGAGCTCTGAGATATTGGGGTGCCGTGTTCATCACGCACTTGTGTGTGAGAGTCAGAACTTTGTGCCTGATTCTCAGTTTTAAAGAAAGCCAGTGTAGGCTCAGTTTTACTGGCATTTGATGCCAGGGAATTAGCTGCCATCCTAAAGTGGATAGCATTATAGATGTTCAATGTAGCTGCATCCTCAGAGTACGAGCCAGATAACTTTACAGTCACCGGAGTGTCATCGGCATAATTGGCCACATAGACACCCAGGCTAATCAGCAAAAGCAAGTAGGGAATCAAATAAACATTAAACAATGTGGCCGAGATACAAGATCACTGAGGTACCCCACAAGTGACAGGTGAGGGGGGGGGGTCCAAGCAGACTTCGCCTATGTTTACCCTTGTATTCCTAGGGCCCAGGAAGGATGAAATTGAACCGGACGCTTTGGAAGAGCATCCGACCAAGGACTGTAGTCTGCCTTTGAGTAAATCATGGTCCACGAGATCAAATGTTGATAAAAGGTCTAACAGAATGAGGATTGATAATTGTCCTTGGTCCATTTTTAATAATAAATTAGTCTGCAGATTGAGCATTGTGGTTTCTGTACCATGCCCCTTCCGAAAACCTGATTGGCAGGATAGAAGAATGCTTATCCTCCAAAAAATTCTGAAATTGTACGTGTGCCACCTTGTCCAAAGTTTTCAGCAAGAATGGCACATTCGTAATTGGACGATAATTATCCAAAACAAATGGGTCCAATGACTCCTTTTTTCAAAAGGGGGGGTCACCCATGCCACCTTTAAAAAGAGGGGAACACTGCCCTCTGCAAAAAAGCAGTTGATGAACTTGGTTGACCAATGATGTCTTTGCACACTATAAACAAGCTGGACAGGCAGCCATCACTTTAGCATGAAGTGCGTTTCATCTCAGCAATAGTCTGTACAATAAATGTTTCGGAGCATGGGGTGAAGTCAAAAACGTGGGAATTTGACACGGATAGCATCTCCTTAATAAGATCCCATGCCAGTACCTCCAATGTATCCTCCATTGTTGGATATTAGACTGATGTGAGGTAACGTTCTTCTGGAAGAAATTGTGAATGGACTGACACTATTCCTTATCCCTAATCCTTCAACCATGCCCCAGTCGGGTTCCAGCTGCTCCTAGTCTCTCGGGAGATGAACAGTGTCTACATAGGCTGCTCAGTTAAGACACAATCTGAGCATAACCCTGATGACCAGCAACAATCTGTCCGCACCACAGGCACATCCGACGAATTCAATATCAGAGCAGATGGCAAACCAGAGTAAGTCCCCACCATGTGTTCTCCCCCAGATGAAATTGGATCTTTTCACACCTTGATGGGTAGAGCCACCAAGATGTTCTGTCTAATGCCATAGAGGCAGACTGTACCGGAAGTCTGCCTTGGCAATACCCCTCCTAGATGACACATGGGATGATTCTCTTCTCACCATGACCAACCAGTCATCGGCGCCCCCCAAAAGGGAAAGGGTTTGACAAAAAGTACTGAGTCCCACACTCAGCAGGTACCTGCCTGCGGGCACAGCCAATACCAGGCTCTGTGGTCTCTGCAGTGGCACGCAAGCGATCCGCTAATCTTTCCTCTTCCTGCTTTACCCACCTGACACAGGGTAAGCGCCTCAACGCTTTATGCACGAATCATCACCACAGCCGCCACTACCATCTAAGCGGCAAATGCCATGCCCATTCTAGCCAGTTATGCCCAAGAATTGTGGTGTAAGCTGGGACCCATTATCGAGTTCCTTCTGAAAGGTAAAATAGGAGGCATCTGATATACTCCACGAAGGTGAAGCAGCATCTGACCACATCTCTCAGTAGACATGGGGTTTCAGCAACTAGGAAATGGAGCTGTCCTACGTCGGCACGGATGGTTAAAGACCAACCTACTTAAGCAGTCAACATGCTGTTCAACAGAGTGGGTCTTTTTTTAGAAAGAAAGTAGATGAAACCCTGCATACCATCAAGACAAATACTGACACGGCACTCTCTCTGGGGACCTTGCAATACGAGCGCTCGTCTTTTCGTTCAGGGGAATCTCGTTTCTCAAGGACTTTGCAGGAATACTGCCCCACCTACCAGTGACCGTCTTACAAGACTCCTGTCTACGCCTCATAAAATAATTACGGGCAGAAATCCCAATCCTACAGGGGGAAGTCAATGCTGACACAGCTCCCCTCAGTCCAGGGGCCAGTCATCCAAGTAGCTCTGACACGCCCAAGATTGTCCCTCCCACTTCAGCAACCGAGTGGGAGGAAGACTGTTGGATTCGTCCAGGAGTGGAGAAACCTCACTGACGAATGGGTGTTATGTCTCATCCAGCAGGGGCATACGCAGGAATTTGTCACTCAATCTTAGGTGTGTTTCTTCCTGCTGTTTTTATAATATGCACTGTATCACTATTTAAAATTGCATTGTGAAAACTAGGCCTTTTCTCCCTCCATTCAGGATTCTCAAACTAGTTTTTAAAAAGTGCATTTTGTGAGCTCCATAATCCATAATCCTGAGTGTCGTCTTGTCCTATTGCTCAACCTGCTTGCCTCTTGCTGTCTTGTCTGCCTACTCTAGTGTCCTTCTCTAGTCTCCCCCTCTCCCTTCCACCTCTCTCCTCTCCCACCTAGTCTATGGTGCTCTCCGTCTCCCCTATCTTTTCTAACTGCTTCTCTATTGACTATCCTGCTCTCCTCACTAAATCTGATAGGAATAAGTTTAAAAAGGATATGCTGGTTTCCATCCCAGGCCTCCCTATCGCTGATGCCTGTACCAGTGCCTCCGCCAAGGAAACTCTCACCGACATCCTCTTTGTCGTTCCTTCGCCAGACCTATGGACCCCTCTTATGATCTGTGCTCTCTCCTTTCTCCTCTTCTCCCATTAATGGTGGCACCCGTTGGGACGCCCTCCTGGCCTCCTTCCACTCTTCCAAGGTCATCCTTAATGTTTACTGGAATGGGACCGTCTTGGTCCAAGGTCCTCAGGCCAACCTTCACCTCTTTGATAGACGCTTCCCGCGCCCCATCAATTTCCTTTCTTCTCCTGCTGTCCTCTCCCCCTTCCTCGGCTACCTCGCCTTCCCCTTCTGCCTCCTCAGGGGCTACCTTACCTTCTCCCTCCCTCTCTCGGGCACCCTCTACACCTCTGAAGGGCATACCTCTGATCTGTACCCCTCCACGGAACCCCTTCAAGGATGGCAACCTTCTCCATATTGCTACTCTTAACTCTCGCTCTGCTGTCAAACACTCCTCTGACATCTGCTGCCTTCTGGAAGAACTTGACTTTGATGTCCTCAGTCTCACCGAGACATGGTTCATGGCCAGCTCTTTCACTAGCTTTGACACGCTCCTACCTGGCTTCTACAAGATCCTCTCGCCGCCAAGGTCCAACCGCTCTGGAGGGGGTGTAGCTCTGATCTTCCCAGAGTGGATTCCTGCCTCTGTCGTCCCCACGCAGGCCTACTCCACTTTCAAATGCCTCGTCTGCAGGCTCTCTCCTAGCCATTCCCTTACTGTGGCTACTATCTATCAGCCACCTGGCCAGATCTCCTTCCTCACTGAGTGGGTGGACCTCTCCTCCTGGCCTCGACTGCTCAACTCCTCCTTCTTGGAGAATTCAGCATCCACCTGGATGCCTCCTGTGCTCCCTCTGGACTCTTTTGTGACCTCTGCGACTCTCTCACTATTCTCCCCTCATGCCCGACTCACTCTGCAGGGCACACTCTGGATGTTCTCATCTCCTCAGACCTTGCCCTCTCTGTCCCCCTCTCCACTCTGCTTTCCTGGAGTGATCTTTCTCCTATCCTCTCACCTCACTCTCCCTACCCCTCAGGCCAAGCCACCTCCATCACTGCCACCCACCTGCTCGGTCATCCGACCCATGAAGCGCGTGTCAGTTTAGGCTTTCGCCACCACCTCCTCCCCCCTTTGGCTGACTCTCACCCTGACACAGGCCTCTCCATGCTCCACTCTTCTATATCTGATACTCTTGATATCCTTGCCCCTGTCATGAGAATCTGCATGAAGCTCAAAGCCAAGTGAAACTCGTAGTATAGAAATAGCGTGCTCATGTTCCCCTGACAAACTGACCTGCCGCCTGCTGCAAAGGTAATACCGGCTCTCCGTCCTCACCAAGAAGAGCTTGTATCTAAGCCTGCATCTCTGCGGCATTAACAACTCGGCTGACCTCTTTAAAATCTGTAAGGAACTGGCCAATACTGCCGCAGTCTCTACCTCTCTGTTGGTTGTCTTCATGACCATCAGTCTGGCTTCAGAGCTGCCAGAAGCACAGAAACTGCTCTCCTGAACATCCGTGAAGACCTGCTCTCCAACCTCGACTCCAACACCCTGTGTGTCCTCATCTTGCTTGATCTCTCTTCTGCCTTTGACACTCAACCATGCCATCATGCTCAGCAATCTCCGTGATAACCTGGGTATCACTGGTCAGGCTCTGGCGTGGCTGACCTCCTTCCTCTCCGACCGACCCTCCCAGGTCCAACTCTGGTCCTTCTGCTCTGAAATCATTTTCTTTACCTGTGGTGTCCCCCAGGGATCTAACCTCTCTCCCTGGCTTTTCAACCAATACCTGGCACTCCTTGCCCACCGCATCACTGCTCTCTGCCCCAGCTTTCAGTGCTATGCGGATGATACTCTGCACATTTTCAGGCTACCCTCGGCCTCCTCTCCTTCCCTCATCTCTGACTGTCTGTCTGCTATCCAGGAGTGGTGTGCCGCCAGTGACCTCTGCCTTAATGCCAGTAAGACTGATATTTTACTCATTGGCACACCCACTCTCTCCTTCCCTGCATCTCTCTGGCCGGCCTCTCTTGGCCCTCTTCATGCTCCCACCTGCAAGGCTAAAAACCTTGGGGTCATCTTCAACTCCACACTCTCCTTCTCTCCTCACATCTCTGATGTCTCTAAGAAGTCACACTACCAGCTGCACCTCCGCGGAGGTATTCTTCCTGTCCTCTCCTTCCCCCCAGAAGCTCAGTCTCCAGAGCCCTGGTTCTCTCTAGGCTGGACTATTGCAACAGCCTCTATCTAAATCTGCCTGCCTCTACTCTCCGCACTCTGCAACTTATCCAGAACAGGACTGCGAGAGTTGTCCTTGGCCTCAGGCCCAGGGATCGTATCTCTCCAGGACTGAAATCTCTGCACTGGCTCCCAGTGGTTGCAATGATTAAGTTCAAAACCCTCTGCATTGTCCACAAGGCCTTCTGGGGCCTGGGGCCGCAATACCTTCAACTCTCTCTTCCCAAATATCTTCCTTCTCAAGCTCTTCGCTCATCCGCCTCCAACTCCCTGAGGGTCCGTCGCTTCTCCAGGCAACGAGTTGATGGTAGATCTCTCTCCTCTGCAGGGGCCTCCCTCTGGAACAGCCTTCCTGCCTCCCTGAAACTTGAGAGCCATCTCCGGTTCCGGAAGCACCTCAAACCCTTCCTCTTTGCCTCTGCTTTCTCTCCCCCTCTCCCCTGCTGAATTCCTGTCTGAAACTGCACTAGCTACCTGGCCACCCTTTGTGACCTTGGGCGCAGGCCCCACCATTTGCACACCTGCACTGCCTCCCTGGCAACCCCCGTACCTGGGGACTGTATTCTGTATCCCTACAGTCCCCCACCAGCACTTATGTCTGCTCTTACCTTGCACTTGCCTTCATCCGGCCGTTATTTTTCTTATTTATTCTACTATCCCATGTAGTGCACTTCCCCTCTCCCATGTACTGCACTTTTCCCCTTCCCATGCACTTGCACGAGCTGAATGACACCTGGCCTAGTAAGATCGTTGTCTGTCTTCCCTCTGTTTCCCCCCCTCCCCTGCCTCGTCGTGCTTCGAAACACTTGTGTATAGGCGCGTTATTAATGCCATATCATATCTCCAGAAGGCAGCAAATTTCCATCATCTGCTTCATTGGGAGGTCCGGTCTTTGCTTGCCAAAGGAGCCATACAAGGAGTCCCCTCATGCACAGCAAGGTTGATGAGTTTACTCCAGATATTTTCTGGTAAGAAAAAAACAGGGGTTGGAGACTTATTTTAGATCTCACATTGCTGAATAAATTAAATATCTAAAAGCCCAGACATTCTGTATGGTCACTCTACACTAGATATTGTCGCTGCTGCAGCACCTAGATTTCCTGGCGTCTCTAGATATAGAAGATGCCTAATTTCACATACCTGTTTATCAAACACACTGCCGCTACATGCATTTAGTAGTAGCAGACTAACATTACTAGTTTAAAGCCCTACCTTTCGGACTGTGCTTCACCAAATGTTTCGCCAGTGGTAGCACACCTCCGTCGGGAGGGCACCTATCTGTACCCGTATCTCTGACTGGTTAGTGAGGGCAACGTCCTATGCGAAGGCAGCTCATGGCAGTGCTCAAACCATCCCCTGTATACAGTCAGTGGGGTTTTCCATAAATTACCCAAAATCCCATCTCGTTCCCTCGCACCAGGTGCTTTGTTCTTTTATTAGAGGGCGCCATGCAAAGGTTAGGTAAAAACAGGGGTTTATGATCTAGTTGCTTCCTGCTGTCAAAGTCGCTTGAAAATTGGACATTTAAAGCTAAACATTACAAAACCTCAACTTAATATAACATGACCTATCCAGCTAGTATAAAAGGAAACCTCATATTCTTCCTCCCTACCCATCTCCTGAAGACGTGAATGAGTACATACAGTAGCACTCGGATACTAGTTTTTTAAAAAAAAGTTTTTATTACATTTCAAAAACAAACAATAAAAACCAAACAAATAGTGCATGTTCCAACAGTTT
Organism: Ambystoma mexicanum; assembly: GCF_040938575.1. Lineage (NCBI taxonomy): Eukaryota > Metazoa > Chordata > Amphibia > Caudata > Ambystomatidae > Ambystoma > Ambystoma mexicanum. The sequence continues at coordinate 740,046,739 of NC_090926.1, forward strand.
CATTACACTTTTCTTAATTCCTAACCACTACTTCCTCTAAACCACCCCCCTTGCGAGTCTATTGCGTTAAACCTTTAGTTTCCGCATCCTGTGGTTCGGTCTCCTCCTCTCCAGGCTCAGCCGGGTCGGCTAATGACCCAAACAGTTCGGCTATCAGTGATTTCCAGGCCATCAGGGACTCGTTCTCCTCCTCCGCCCCCACCCCCATTTCTACACGCTTCTTGCCATGCCATGGTTTCGGCTTCTGCCCATTTTTGCAAGTCTTTCCACCACACCTCTATCTTCGGCACATGGCATGACTTCCATCCCATGGCAGTCCTTTTTGCAAGCACATAAGCCAGGTCCCTCAGCTTGCTTACATGCCTGAGCTTCTGTGGTCTGGGGAACCCCCCCAGCAGACAGGCTCACACCGTATCCACTACTATCCTGACCCCTCTTTCTTCTAGTTTATCTTTCACTCCCCTCCAGAACCTCTCTATGATCGGGCATGACCAGAAGATATGCACCATGCTCGCGTTCTCTTCGTCACACTTGGGGCATGCTTGCTGTCCTGCATTTTCAAACCTCGATATCCTCCAAGGCGTTGTATAAGCCCTGTTTGTTATGTACAGCTGTATCTGTTTCAGCCTCGCGTTTCTGTACACCTTCTTATGATACCCCTGCACCCGTTCCCACATCCCATCTCCCATTGGGGCCCGACCTCCATTTCCCAGTCTAGTCTCAACTGCGTGACCTCCTTCCCCACTTTAGACATCAACATCTCATAGAGTCTGGAAATCTCGTGACCCCCCTCAGCTATGTCATATATTACGTCTATGGTGGCGTCTAATTCTTCCTCCAACACAGTTTCAGGCCATGTTCTCTTGATCCTCTGTACCACTCTGTGATACGTAATGTACTGGCCTTCGTGCAACCCAGCTTCTTCCCACAGCCCCTCAAAAGTAACACTTGAGCCCCCCGGCCCAAATATCACCCATCGTTGCCACCCCAGCCGGTTCCCAGTGGGTCCGGAGTATCATTCGCAGCTGAGCGTCTGCCCCCATCAATACAACCAATGGTATCTGTGGTGAGCATGGGGCGGGTCCCCCATCATTTGACATGCCCTGCGCCACACCTTCCACCCCAGTAGCATCATTTTAGGGCGCCCCATCATTTCCGCCCTGGGTGCCCACATCACTTCTTTCAAATAAAAGTACAATCACGCCCAAACAGCCTAAGTTCAGAGGTCTCTTCATCCGAGAGCCATTTGGCAACATACTGCAACTGGCTTACCACATAGTACACCTCATAGTTAGGCAGCTTTATTCCCCCTTTGTCATGGAAGTTCTGAAGCTTCCATAACGCCACTCTGTTTCGCGTGCCATGCCACAAAAAGTCCCTACACTTGCTATTCAGTTTGGTGAAGAACCCCTTAGGAATCAGGTACGGTATATTCCCGAAGTAATGTAGGAGCCTCGGCAGGACCACCATCTTTAGCATCGCTCCCCGCCCCATCATCGCCAAAGGCAGCTTTGCCCAAAACTGCATGCACTTCTCCATTTTTTTGATAGCTACGTCTGTATTACACCTATGCTCCTCCTCCACGGTGTGATATATATCTATTCCCAGGTACCGAAAAGTACTAACCGCTCACGGTACCTGCAATACCCGGTAACCTCTCCGCTGGAATCCCTATGTACCCCCCCCCCAGCGGGGGGGGCTAGACTTCTGGGGGTTCACCGCTATGTCGGACAGCTCAGCGTATCTCCCGAGCACTTCTAAAATGTACTGGAGGTTTTCCTCTGGGAACCGCGCCTACAGCAGCATGTCATCTGCATATGAGAGATCAAATGCCGCTCCCCTTTCACCTCAATGCCTATGGTGTCATATTGCTGCCTCAGATAAATCGCAAGAGGTTCCAGGGCCAGTATGTAGAGCATAGGGGACCACGGGCATCCTTGTCTAGTATCCCTGCTAAGCTGCCACCTTTCTGATATCACAGATCCTGTCTTAACTCTAGCCAGCGGTTTGCTATACAAAATCTTCGCCCACCTTACATAGCCAGGCCCTAACCCGTAGTGTTTCAGGGCCGCCAGCAGCCATGGCCACTTGACGGAGTCGAAGGCCTTGATCGCATCCAAGGACACGATTGCCATTTCCTCATCACTTTCTCTGCCAAACTCAATGATTCTCTGGAGTCGCCTATGATTATTGGTAATGTTTCTATGGGGGACATAGCCAATTTGATCCGGATGTATCAATTTGCTAATGACCCTCTTCAGTCTATTCGCCAAGACAGCAGTTAATATCTTGCCGTCTTGGTTCAGCATTGACACGGGTCTAAAGGAACCACAGCTACGCCTAGGTTTGATTAGGTTTAGGGAGAGGTACTATGACAGCTTCTCTGTGACTCCGGTAAGCGTCCCATCTCGAACGCTTCGTTTATCATTTCTAGCAGCGGGGGGAGGACCTCTTCTATATATACCTTAGAAAATTTGCTTGGGAGCCCATCTGTCCCCGGGGTCTTACTAGTAGGCAGCTGCCTCACCACCTCCCCCAGTTCTTCCAGGGTAATCGGGGTGTCCAATTCCTCTCTTCTCCTCGCTTATCTTGGGCAGCCCCATATCCTCAAGCGTTTCTTCCATCATTGCACGGCTACTTTCCCCATCTTCTCCGTATAACACTTTATAATAATCCACAAATGCTTGATTAACTCCCTCCTGGGTGTCCTCTACGCTACCGCCTTCTCTCTCGATAGTTCTAATTGTGGCTCTGGGGGTCTCGCTCTAATATAACCACGCCAAAAGTCTCCCCGGTTTATCACCTCCTGCATGCTCTCTCTCTATGTATTTTTCATAATTAAGGTTACACAACCTCTCCCAGTATTCCGCACATTTGTGCTGTAGCCTAAGTATCAATTCTAGCTTCCCTGCTGTATCGTCTCCGGCTTTTAAGGCCTCTTCCAATTTTACTTCCGTATCCCGTAGTTCAGCCGAAACCCCACCCTGTAGGCCCTTGGATTTCGCTATGGCCGCACCCCTCATGACAACTTTAAAGGCCTCCCATAGTGTTGCCACCGAGTCCACACTCCCAGTATTTGTTTCAAAATAGTTTACAATCTCCTCCCTCAAATCCTCTCTAAAGAAGGGGTCTCGCAGCGCCTCCGCTCGTAGGCGCCATGTCGGAATCCTCGCCCTCATGGGGGCAGTATTGCCACGCAAGAATCGGGGGCGAGTGGTCCGAGAGGACCCTGGTCCTATACTCTGTGTGCGATCTCTTTTCAGGTGACGCGAAGACCTAGTCCGGCCTCGTTGATAATTGCTGTGGGGTAGAATAATCTGAATATTGCCTTTCCCGGGGGTGCCACACTCTCCATGCATCTTCCAACCCAAAGTTATCAAGCAGTGTCTGTAGCGCCCTGGCTGCAGTGGCCGGTCTATCCAATTTCCCATCCGATCTATCCACCCTTGGGTTCAATACGCAGTTGAAGTCCCCTCCCCAGATCACCACTCTTCCCACACATACGTTCAGGTTTGCACTCAATGTCCTAATGTACGCCGCTGTGTTCTGGTTTGGGGCGTACGTGTTAACAATACTTATCTCCCTGTTCTCTACCAGTCCCCTCAGCATAACCATCCTCCCGTCTGTCTCAGCCACCACTTGCAATCGCTGAAACGGGACATGTGGCGCCACCCATATAAGTACTCCTCTTGCGTAGGCCGAGTACGATGAGCCCACCAACACCCCCTTCCACTTTCCCGCAATCATGTCCATTCTCTCACATGTAAGGTGGGTTTCCTGTAGCAATGCAATATCTATTTTCTGCCTACGCAGATACAGCATAACCTTGTTCCTTTTTAAATAGCTATTAAGCCCCCGCACATTCCATGTGAGTATTTTAAGGTCCCCCATGGCCTGATATAATCCCATTCCCTCCCCTCCAGGTGCAGTTTAACTTTGAGTTCCAATCCAATCTGTATGGCTTGCATCCCATTCTACATCCCCTTTAACCAAAAACACACCAAACTTCCCGCTCCCTCTCCCCCTCCCACCTCCCACCTCCCATCCCTTCCCCAACATCATCTCCCCCAACTGTTGCCCAGCTCCATCCCTGGATTTCAGGCTTCCCCGCATCTAGCTCTTTCCGGCTCTCGCCTGTAATCGAAGCTCTGCAGGGTGAGGCCGCCCTAGTGGCCAACCTGCTACAACTATAATTCGGGGGGTGGGGTGCTTTCGCCCTGCGCTCCCATAGCACATCGGATAACTACACATTGCCATACAATTTAAATATATGTACCCGCCACTATATTCCAGTCCATCAAGTCTCTCACAATCAGCGGTATTTTATTGAATATCAGCCTCCTACAGCCAGGCCCATTGTTCTTAGCCTTCGCCTAGGCGCCCTTGGGATGTTCACACGCCGCCATAACAGTATGCATACCGTATCTTAGTCACTTATCGCGTCCATCTTGGGTCTCTTCCGTGTCTTGTTCCAGGCAGCCCTGCAGATCCAGCCATGTTGTTGCTTCTTCTGGAGTGTCAAAGAAATGCATTTTGCTCTTATGCACCACCTTCAATTTTGCAGGGTACAGCAGCATATATTTTATCCCAGCTGCCCGCAGCCTCCTTTTGATGGTTATATAGCTGTACCGCTGCCTTTGAAACAGCATAGTATAATCCGGGTATGCCGTGATAGTGCTCAAGGCCCTCTCGATTGTTCCACCTTTTCGAAAGTACTCCAGTATTTTCTCGCGGTCTTTGTAGTTCAGTATTTTGTCGATTATCGCTCGTGGAGTGGACCCTGGTCTCGGCTTCCTCATGAGGGCTCTGTGTGCGCGCTCCACTACAAATCCCTGCGAGAGTGTGCCAGCCCCAATTCCTTGTAGGAGTAAGTTCGCAATGTAATCAGTCGGGTCCTGGCCCTCCTCGCCCTCTGGCAAACCCACCACGCGGATATTGTTTCTCCTCGTTCTCCCTTCTGCTTCTTCTGCTCGAGACTCCAAGTTGGCCACCTGTTGCTTAAGGACATGGATCTCCTTTGCATTGTTGGTGCTGGTGTCCGTGTTAGTTTTCACCGCACCTTCCAGGCTGCTTGTGCGTTCAGCCAGCCCCCTGACAGCTTGTCTCAGCAGGGAGACTTCAATGCCCACTGCTTCAATTTTAGCCTCCAGGGAAGTGCGCTGGTCCAACATCGCAACCCCCCAAGATTCTTTCAGCTCCATAATGGCTTCTAAAATCTGATGATCAGCCACTGTGATGCCCTCAGCTTGTGCCATCGGGCCTTTGGGTGCGATGGCCACGGGAGACTTGTGTTTTCGCAAAAATATCCATTGTGGGTTGTTTGTTCTTATTCTTGCCCACGGCCCCTCGCGCCGTCATTGTCCGGCCTTCGTTGGGCCTCCCTATTACGATTCAGCGTCCGCGTGTCTCCCCAACCGTCTTTTCCGCTCTTATCGGCTGTTGTGGTGATCTTCAGGCTGTCGCGACATCCACCGCCTCTCACCGCTGCTAGTTGCTCATCAATGCCGAGCAAGCGCTTCTCGTGCCTGTCGTGGTGCGGCCTGCCTTTTTACACCTCTGCTGCCCTCAGGCTCCTGCCGTCCGGGCCAGCACCCAAGCCTTCGCGACCCAAGGCCCACCGCCCCAGGGGTTTCGCTACGTCTTCACTTCGCCACCGTCATTCTTTCCCCGTGGCCGCCGCCTCTATTCCTCTTCGGGTGCCCTAGTTTTGTTCCCTTTGTTGTCGGCCATCTTGTGTGACAATGGACCGAACAGCCGCCGTCGTTCGTCGAGCAATTCCTCCAGAATCCCGCTTACGATTCTCTCGAGCTTTATACAAACGCAGAGCATACATTCCCTTGTGTGTGTTTTCCATTCTGGAACCAATGGCGCACTTTCAAAGGTAGTTTTCACGGATCATCTGTCGGATCCTCCGGAGCTACACGGGAAGCACGTCCTACTCCATGGCTGCTCAAGCCACGCCCCCTCGGGTACTAGTCAACATGTATTTGGGTTTGGGAAAAGAACACATTGATCCCAGCAGAACAAGACATTCCACAACCTATCTCTACATCTTAAAACATGACATAACCTAAAACCGTGTAGCATACCAAATATGGGTGTAGCACTTTAAAACCGGGCATGGTATAGATCAAATGTGTATGCATGTAACAAAACATGCCATTGCTAGGCATCCCAAACAAATGCTGTAACCCAGCATAAACGGCACTGTAAGGGTAGTGTGTCACACTGACAAACATGTACAGACACTCACTGTTTAGTGTCTAGGCTTAAAGCCTGTTGTTGCTCTTGAGGACAGTTTAAGATTATAGCTGGATGAGTTGGCATTTTGACCCATAGTCCCCTAAAATTGCAATAACCCTACCACATTTAATAAAAGAAGGTAGTGGCTCGAAGCAAGTTGATGGTTCAGTGCAAAGTATGGCAGGACATTCAAGGCATTATGCTCTGGGAATGTAACGCTCACCTGATTCCCGTAGAGGCGCCGGTCTTGACTGGGCGTATACCGTATCTTCAAAGGTGATGTGTAACACACGGCTGGCTCTTTGGGCTGGACCTCTGTGCACTGTATGTCTGGCTCGAAGGGTAAGATGTTTTAGGTAAGTGAACGCCGTGCTCTCCATCTGCCTCGAGGCAGGGTGCTGTAACCAGTTTCTTCACTGGATAAGGGGAGCGGGCCTCTTGACTTCAGAGGACTGCTGTCCGTCGTTTACTGCACGAACGGTAAGTTTTGAGTAATTCTAATGTCTTTAAAGTCTTTAGTAATGATGTCTCTTGTTTTGCAGGGTTCCGGCGATGGCGGATGGCGGGCTGAAGTGAGTTGAAGATGGAGTCCGTGTGATGAATAGAAGCGCCTGGAAGCACGTAGTAAGCGCTTGTTGCCTGCTTCACGATGCGCTCTAACTGTCTTTTTATTTTGCAGGTACAAGTTCGGGGCGGCTGCAGGGTGCCGGAATACCCACTGGGTTAGATGTGGAAAGGAGTAATGGCACGTGAGTATTAAAGTTCCCCAATGTCTTTAAACGCACCTTGTTTTGTCTTTCAGATGCGGGATGCAGCGCCGAAGGCCTCCGGAGCGTGCGAAGAGTTGGTAAGCTTTTGTCTTTCAGATGCCGGAATGCAGTGTGAAGACTTCCGGAGCGCACGAAGAGTAGGTAAGCCTTTGTCTTTCAGATGCCGGAATGCAGCGCGAGGCGTTGGTGACAGCCGATGGACCAGGTAAGTGAAGAGCTGTCACTGAAGACCGTAATGCTAACCTGTTCTTTCTTGTCTTTATAGGTGTTGCTGAAGACTGGATTCAGAATGGTAAGCCTTTTTCCTTAGGCCCAGGATCAGATGCAGAAGACACGATGAGCGTTCTGCTGCTGAGGATGCAGAATAACGCAAAGCAAGATTCATCCATCGGGTGTGGTTTAAATAGCCTCCTGTAGTGCTTAGGTATCTCCTTCCACAGCCACGCCTAGGTAAGAAAAGAGTTCCTGCTTTCCAGAAGAGTTCCAGTGTTCTGAATCTAGGGAGTGGCTCCTGCCCCACCCAACAGGAAAAGTAGTTCCAAACAGAAGAGGATCAGAGACTCAACTGGCAGGCAAGTAAGCAGCATAGTCTGCTGCAGGTAAGTCCACCCAAGCATTATGAGCCCGGCGCTTCCAGCGCTGGGACTGGGCATATTTATGAGCCTGGTGCCACTGGCGCCAGGACTGGGTCCAAAAGGTCCCAATTGGGACTGGTTGGCACTCGGAACCTGGGTTATGGATCTGCTTCCAAGGGAGTTGGGAAAACCCTGACCTTTTGGAAGCAGAGATCATGACAGGAAGGGGGGATGGTGGTTGTGAGTGGGGGATAATTGTAGGAAATTAGTTCATTCGAGTATAGTATATTACTGACAAATACACGCTTTACAAAAACGTTTTGTATTAAATGTAACTACCTGAAATTGGAAATTGAATATTCGAGAGGATTGTGTCCTCCGACGTATTTCACATCTGACAGGTAATGTCCGCAGCTGTGCTCGCAACACTGGGGAAAAAAAGAAACAAGTGACTAAAAGTCGGAAGACCTTCCAAAATGTGGACAAGGCTTTTGGCGTGCAAGGAAATTTGACCCATGGATCAGAGTGTAGAATGTGGATCCAACCTAAGGTTTCTACATGCTGCAGTTCCAGGCACACGGAATGCATGAAAAGTCTCTGGCAGGGATTGTATGGACCAATGCGGTGTGGATGAGGTTGGTAGGCCACTGTGAGAAGATACTAAAGTGTGTTGACCCAGCCAAAGCAGCAGCGAAAAATGGACATAAGGCTGCCCCTTTTGCTCTGATCAGGACTTACTGCAGGACAAAACAAAGGAAATACCTTTGGAGGAAAAAAGCTTCACTAGTCCAGCCTGATAAGTCCTTGAGGACAGCGGAAACCTCATCTGGCCTCCAGCAACACAAAGGCATCTCCCACTTCTGTGTCAGTCATATTCACGGTCCAGGGGCTTCAGTAGAGCTGTTAAGCTTCACAGCGTTCTATTGAGGGATATAACCAGACCAGATTGCCTCATTGTATGAATTGTTTCCTCTAGTTGAAATATTTGTCTTACTGCAGTTATTCTACCACACTATTTTGCTAATTAGCTTCTTAGATTGTTTTCACATGGTGGGAATATTTTAACCTGATATTAAGTGTCTCCATGCCCAAACACACTGAGCAGACCAACTCCACCACCTGTAAACAAATTTTAAATCCTTCATTAAAGACTTCAAACATCAGAACTCTATGCTGCAACAACCAACTTGCATGCCACCGCCCCGACCAATGCATCCTAGCACAATGGGAACACAAGGCACCCATCTGGACACACACGCCTCTGAAAGAGACCCGGGAACCTCTGAACTCCAAATGGTAGCAAATGTATCTTGTCTTTTCCCTCTTGCTATGCATCTACCCCAACCCCCCTCTTTCAGATCTGTCGGAGACCATGCAAATAACTGTGTGTGGTATAATTCACAGTAAGATAATTGTGTGAGTGGATAGGAAGTGGTGGTGGTGGTGTCACCAGAGAAAGTGCTCTAGTCTGAAAAGTAAGCTTGTATAATAGGAACTATCCCATTTCCCTGTAGACCATTTGTACATATGCTTTGTTACCACATTTCACTGCAAATGTAGATGGTGATGGGGTGTTGGGTTTAGGTATTTAGAAATGTGCGGGCAATGTGGCGGGATGCAAACTCCACCCCACGCCCCGGTTAAATGTGGAAAAATAAAAATAAAACAAACGGGCCTCGAGCAATATTGCTGCGAGGAAACAACATAGATCTGAGTAATAGGGGTGGGATGTTCTGAATACGCAGTAAAGGTATGTTGCATATTCCTTGGCTCTTGGCCCCCTTTCATATTGGTGAGGATGTCCTGTTAGTATGAGGTGGGAGGACTATGACCTAGGAGCGCATTAGTCGATTCAGTAACGTGTTTCCTTGTGGTCTTATGCTAGAGATCAGATTTAAGAGTTGTTTGTTTTTTTGCAGGGGACAGAGAGATGGACCAGTAAATCCAGCCTCTTGCAGGTGTTGATCTCTATCCAGGGTGAGTGATAACGGTAAATGCCACATTTGCATGTTTTTACATATACTTGTATATTTTTCTGGGGCTTTTGAATCTATTTAGATGTACATGCCATATATATTCTGCCATCTAGTGGTAAGTCTGGAGCATTATAAGTTATTTACTTTAAATTGTCTGCAGGGGTGTATCTGTCATTTTCCCTACACTACATGTGCTGGTATCCATACTGGCTCTCGGTGCCTACTCCCACATTGTTTTGCCCCATGTGTAATCTTGCAGGAGTGAAGCGGAAGCTACAGTATTTTGATTCAAGGATAGCAGAGCTTGACTTCAACCAGTGTTGGAACAGAGCACAGCAAACACCTCAACAAGAGTGTCCAAACTGCTCTACTTGCATCAAGGCACACAGGAGGTTCTGAGGCACAGGAGATGCCATCTTGGCAGGGACAAGCATTGGCAAATGTAGATATTTTAATTCGGAATGTGAGAAAAGTGTCAAGTTCTCTCGGGTGTGGGTCTGGGGGAGCGGGTGGTAGCTGTTGCCAGGAAAAACACCCAGAGAGCCTAGATTTTGCAGAGGATGGTAGGATTATCCTGTGGCCTCTCCAGAAATTATTCCCTCACTGAGGACCAATCTACCTATGGGACATTACTTAAGAGGGCAGCAGTGTGGGTTTGGGGTTAATACCCCACAAGATGAGGAAGAAAAAACTTTCAGCACACAATGGATGCGACACAACCCTTCACATAGTATGTTCCTTTAAGACTGTGAAAAGGCAACCCTAAGGTTTCACTAAGTGCTTGCCATAGTTTCCTCTGTCAACACTTGCATAGAGGGAAAAATATAAGCCGTCACCAACTGACCCGCCGCCAATGTGGTCAGCGGGAAGTTGACTCCATGATAGTTGCTCCAGGGTGCAGCGACAACGGCACTTAATAGTTAATCACTACTATATGGGAAAAAAGATGGTAAACATACTGGCGTACTATATGTGGATTACTCAAGCCACCACACTTGTCAGCAGGTATTGCCATTCCTAGTGTGAGGCCATGCAGGAATGAATTGAAGAAACACTGTAAAGCTTTAAAAAAAAGGCAGCCACCCCAAAACAATGACTTTTCCTAGGTCTTACCAGCCCATGCTCCACAATATTGGTCACACAAATACAAAAGGGAATTACCACTTATCAGTGGGAACTAAAGTCTTTAGCACAAGGCTACTGTGTAGATAATTGACTGTGCCATACAACATTCCCCCAAAGAACACCATCCCAATATTAAATGTCCGCTCCTTGTGCATGTCGAAGTGTCACTGCTTCAAAAGAGGGCCAACGAAAGAGACACAGGAACTTATGAGCTACAAGCCAATTTGCCATGGTACAGAAGGACAGGATGCCATAAAGATTCTTGGAGTTCTTGACACAGTCCCAAACAACCTGCCCCAAGGGGGCAATATGCCATGGTATACCCCTTACCCCACTGCAGAAAGTTCTCTTCAAAACTGAGATGTGGTCCACTTAAGTCAGAATCTGTGGGTCCTGTAAAACCTGCATGGACCTCTCTTCGGCCTCTACTCTGCTACTGACCTAGTTGTCCTCAGCAACATTTGTAAAGTAGTTACTGAACAGTTTAATAGGCTTGAATTTAGACTTGAAACCCACTCAGCTGTACCATACTATGCAGTTATGCCCCTACCGCTGGCTTCAGTGTCTTCTGGCCCATTGGTGCTGTAGCTTCCAGCACCTCCTCCACCGCAACCACTGTCTCCTCTATAGCATTTTCCAGAGGATCTCTCTGACAAGTAGCCCCCGAGGTTCTCTCCACCACATCCCCTGGCTAGGACTATAAATCTGTAGAGTCATACAAACCCAACGATATTCACACCAATCAAGACTAAGAGGGTGACTTCCTGTCTTTCTCAATAACCTGTCATGGTAGGCTTGGCAGGGTTTCTTGGTTTTTGGGCCACACAGCAGGATTCAACTGAGGGCGGAGTACTGGTTGAAGCTCTCACCCTCCAGTCGACAGTGCAATCTGCAATTCCATTACAGAAGAATATCATATCAGTAGAATGAAAGGTATGGCAAAAACCACAATCTGGCCTGCCAACTAGCAAGAAAGCAGAGACTTGTTACTGGCATACCAGCACAAAATGCCCTTGTCTATCGTCTCACCCATAGTCCGTCCTCGGTGGTTGCAGCGGCCTCTCTCTAAGGTAAATCCTTTTCATCATGCATGGCTTCATTATCAACATCACTCCAAAGTGAGGAGCACAAGCTCCTGGAAGCAAAGTGTTCTCTAATGTGGCATTACATCTTAGGAAGGCAAATACTGATCTCATTCCGACTGCCTAAAAATAAAACTGTTTGAAATTTGTTCCGTTTTTTAACCAACACGTTAACATTTGAATATAAATTTCCCCCTGCCCCACATGCATGGCCTCCACCTCGCGTTCCAACTGAGAGATTCCCTAATGTTACATTTGTTGCCTCTTGGGGGCCATGTCCACCTCCCTGGTCCGCTAAATTCTTAATTTTGTATCTGGCCTATGTTACTCCTTTAATCAGTCTTCACCCCTGCTTTCCCTCAAGGGGGAAGATCGCTCCAGCAAATTTAAGAGGGACATTTTGACATTTTCTCCAACCCAATCTCCCAGTAGTAGAGACAAGCAGCTTTTAAGGTGGTGCCTGTCTGACTGGCCTGATAGCGCAGGCCATGTTGGACAAGGCCCTGTTCGACAAGGGGATTTGAGGTGTCTATATGGAGGTGAACATGAGATCTTCCTAGATGCTTCCAAACCAGTTTGCATCTGATGTTACAGGATTGGATATTAGACATTCCCTTTGGAGGGCTCTGAGCTCTGTCACTCGCCAACCAGTGACCAGCTAAATATAACGATTACCAGCTCAACAAAGTATTTGGTTACGCTCACTGAGAGCGAATACTATGTCCTGAAACAATTGACCCAATAGCAGGTACACAATATAAATTACATTTTATTTCAATTTCATTTCAATAACTTGCATAATGCAAAAACTATTAAAAACCTAATCAAAACCCACAGAACAAAATACTAAAATCACAATGTTAGATTTATGTTTTAGAGCACTATTATTGTGTGCATTGATTTATTTGTATTTTTGTTCTGAGTTTTTATTAGGGTTTTAATCGTTTTTGCATCAATGTAATTATTTATATCGTGTACGTGCTATTGGGTCCATTCTTCAGGATATAGCAATTTCTTTTTATGGAGGAATTGCACACTAGAATCTTTGTTAATGTTTTCTTTTCTCTTCGTACAAATGTGCACTGTGCCCAGACAGTAGAGAAAGGATTACCCTGACTCCAGGGTATATCCGGGAGTAGCTACCGGTTTTATATAATCGAAGGCATAAGCAGGCAACCGCTTCTAAAGGCCTTCATTCACCTCCTTCCTTCACAGCCCGAGAACATTATTTTTAAAAACAATGATGCCTCTTGGTCTGTGGCTTGCTCGCCAGAGGTGTACCTGCTCCTCGTCAGTTTTGATGTCTCCTCTCCAGAACCCTGGCTACTTTCCATGGTTTCAGTGGAGTTCCGACTTCCTCACTTCCCCACTCACCATCCTCTCGCCTCCACTTGAGATCACTTTGACATAAATGTTTGTGAAAGTGGAGGTAGTTTCATTCCTGGGCGGGAGAAGGTGCTCTATTCACAAATCATTTCTGTTCCAAAAAAAGAAACCGGTAGGCCTTGGTGGTGCTGGCCTTTTCCTTTCTCAGCTTGTTTTTCACATTTAAATTCAAGATGGTGATGCTTCTTGAAGGATTGAGGAGTCCTTGACTGTGCCCCAAACCTGAAGGGTGTATGCCTACACATTCTAATTTGGGAACTCCACGATTCTTGACATTTCTAGTGACGGGAAGGCACTTCCAAAACAGACTGCTCACCTTCAGGGTCAGTTCGGCTCTGCTAGTTTTCACCAAATCGTAAACACGCTGGTGGGCTTGCTGATAGCCAGAAGGTCTACATGGTCACCTGTACCTGGCTGGCTGACTGGCAGGTCTGGGCTAGTTCTTCAGGGAAAGCCTCAAAGACATTGTAAGGTCTGATGGACACACTGTTGAACATTTTGTTTTTTGGGTCAACTTGAAGCTGGAAATTTCACCTACTCGGACAAGAATGTTCATTGGCTTTAAGTGGGATGCCCATCACATGCTGGATGCTGGGGTTTCCCACGCAGAAGAGAGGAATGGGCATTGTATGCTTGGTCAATCATTCCCTGAGCAGTGCACTACGGCTGGATATGCTAGTTACTTGCATAGTATCTGTTCCTTAGGGCGCATTCTCAAAACATGCCACATCTAGTTGCATTCGTGGCAGGCTGGTGCTGATCTACACAGGTCTGTACCTCTTCAATGTTTCATACTAATGGGCAAAACAAGGTCCCTGGGATATTTGGCTACTAGTGGTTGATCTCGGAGTTATCTACTGCACAGATCTGACTCCGAGCGGTCCATGTTCTGAGTGACCTCCAATCTGAGGAAGACAGTCTGAGTAGATTAAATGCGGCTAATTACTAATGGGAACTCTGCCACAGTATGGTCCAGGTCATTTTTGACCTTTGGGAATTTCCGAAGCTAGATCTCTGCCACAGAGCATATTATTAACTCTCCCAGGTTTGTGTCTTTAAGGGCTTGGGGGTGTGGGGGAGGAGGATGAGGTAAGAGCAAGGGAGGAGCCTATATGCGTTCCATTCTGCCCTGTTCCCCGACACCTCTTGTTCGGGTAGTGGCCAGCAGGTTTATGCTATCCATGAACAATTATCTTAGCGACTCCATGTTGGCTTGCCAGCATCTGGTATTCAGACCTGAAGTGCCTGATCACTCCCGGTCTGCTTGTCCTGTTTACTCCAGACCTGCTTTCGCAGCAGGGAGGGGCAGGGCAATCCTGCAACCACTCCCCTTCAATAGTATCTTTTAGCAATGTAGTTCCTCATGAATTGTCTGTTGCTCATCTTGGCCTTTCGCAAGACAATCTATGGATCGTTCAGCAAACTAGGAAAGCTTCAGCTTGAAGTCGTTACAAGAGAAAATGGACAGTCGCCCATTGGGCTATACCGACGAGAACCAATCCTCTGTCATGCTCCTAGCATCAGATGGCTCAGTGGGATGTGCAGGTCGACACTTGCCAGGACTTACTAGGCTGCCATTGTGGCCTCTCTACTGTTCTCCTTGGCTAATGCAAGGGACTTGGCAGCCTTTTCCTGCTCATTCATAGGCCACTCCCAGTTTGGGATTTAAATGTGGGCCTTGTAGCCCTCTCCTATAAGCTGGCTATGCCCATGAATTAGATTGATATTTTGTTAGGCACTTGGAAGACAGTGCTGGTGGCTCCAACTTTTGCCTAAAAGGTCAGCAAGATCTCGTTCTTAGCAGCCTCTGAACTGGTTTTTCATGAGGGTAAAGTATAGCTACGTGCGCATTAAAGTGTTGTTGCCATTTCACTTCAATCAAAAGGTGGTCGGTCCTACGTTTTTCCAAAATCCTCAGTCTGAGGCTGATTGCCCTCCCTCCATCCTCCAAATTGTGTACATGGGGCTGTAGGCTGTCTGCGAAAAAAATGGGGAACTGAACATATGCCCACGGCTATGCCACCTCGTACCTTTAAACTTAAAGGAGAAATGGTCTTTTTGCTGTGCAAATGGGGCTGGTTCATACAGTAATTGGGAAAGGAGACAATGTATTGAATACAATAGTCACTATGGTGAGTAACATTTCCTATCTTCGGGCAGAGACAGAGGTGTAGTATTGGTACCAGCGCACACAGAGTAAGGGATAGTGTGACAGGAAGGATGTTTACTAATTGACCTTTGCACAATTGACCTGGGGAGAATTGACCTTGGGAGAATTGACCTAATTTAAAAGGTCAATTAGGACATATATGCGGGGGGGAAATTCCCCTGCAACCCTCCACCCAATCCAAAACCCCCCCCGCAATCCCCCTCCCAATCCCCTTATATTTATAATCCAAAACCAACCCTCTACATATATAAAATGACTAAAATAATATAAAGGTCAATTGTGCAGAAGGTCACTTAGGACCACTATAGTTGGGTCGATTAGGACAAAAGGTCAACTTGGGTAATACCGCCAGGAATTACGCCTAATTTAATTTTAAAGTAAACAATTTGTAATAGTTGAGACCTACCACATGCTGGCACCCAGCACTATTCCCAATGCACTTCTCTTTCTGTTAATGATGGCTCTTTTCTACTGCAGTTGGAATAATCAACGGATCTCCTTTGAGCATCTGATCCATGATCTCTAGTAGACCTCCAATACTGTTATCCAGAAGATCTGACCATGTCTTTGTCCACACTTCTGCATGTGATGTTAAATACTGATTTGTCTTGTCCCTGTTCAGCATGACCCACCAGAATATTCTCTGCCTTTGCACCCACTCATTGCTTTAAGATGGTTAATTGTAACATCTGCATTTCTATGGAGTTCTCTCAGTTTTTAACTCTCTTCTCTGCAGGACTAATTCTGGTGAATGAACCATATTACAACGAGGCTGGCTTTGACAGTGACCGTGGCCTGCAGGAAGGCTATGAGAACAGCCGCTGCTATAACGAAATGGCTGTTATCAGGGTGGTGCAGTCCATGACTCAGCTGGTCCGGCGACCCGTCGATGTCTTCTCGCAGGAAATCCATGAGCACTTCAACCTCTGCGGCTGGCGCATTGCCCATCGGATTGAGGCCTGGCTGGAATGTAATGATCTGGTGGAGAAAGCTCATGATCTCGATGACTCTTCCACACACTCAGCTTGCTGTGGCCTGGCTGAAAGTCCAACAGAAGCTGGTCCTCCAGGCGAATTTGGCAGCCCTGTGGCAAAGCTGAATGGTGAGCCCAGTGTTTCAGAGACAGCCAGTTTAGACTCTTCAGTTGACCCAAAGGGTCTGGATGACTCGGGTTGTGGCACTCATCCATGCTCGGACACAGAGAGCACTGTGCCCAATAAGATGGTCACCCTTGCCACAAGCCCCATAGGTGAGGTGAAAACTGTCCTGGACTCTGCTGCTCAGCCTAGTGTGAAACCAAAGAAACGCAGGAAAAGTTACCGGAGTTTTCTACCAGAAAAGAGTGGTTACCCCGACATAGGGTTTCCCCTCTTTCCGCTATCAAAGGGTTTCATAAAAAGCATCCGGGGGGTGCTGTTACAGTACAAGACAGCCTTATTGGAAGCCAATATACCAGACCAGGAAGCAGCTGACAAATGAGCACCTCTCTTCAATGACTGACTGAACTGATGCTAGTGGCATCCGTGAACATTTTTCAAATCTGAGATTTTCCATCCTCGCTTTCATACAGCAATCACCAACACCAGATCTTGCTTCTGTATCATGGCTTTTAACCTTTGCCTGGACAAACACTGTTTTCATTTATTTGCCTATGTTGTATATGATACAATTGATGCTGCTAGAACTTGAAGATTAAACGGTGGCTCACTGCTTGTCAGGGAGTCAAGTTGACAAAATGTTGGAGAGGACACTAAAGAAGTTTAACCACAGCTGTCTCATGGGACCAGAAAAGGCTGTAGTTTGGTGCTCCACCAGCCTGGTTCTGGTTGGAGGTCCCCTGAGTTTATTGATCCAGTCCCAACACTATGTAATCATTGCAGGTTTCTCAGATTCTTAGACTTTACTTCAATCAGCCATTGAGCTCCCAGCCCTTATTGCAGCTCCACCTGAAAACACTAGCTTTCTCAGTGCTTTTAGAGAGTCTCACTACTGATGACTACAGCTTGAAGCTGATAACTGCAGCTGAGCCTGAACCATTACTCATACTGTTGGGCTAATTCACACATCTTGCTGCTCCTGACTAATCCACTGGAGCTTTCTGATCATCTTACTAAATCTGCTGCTTTGGATTTTTTTAACTAACCCCCTCTTTTTCTCCCTGCCCCACTGCCCCCCCACCCCCACAGCTTTCTTGCAGCTTTGCTCCAATTACTGTAGCTTTGTTATAACCTCAGAAGCACAGCTCCTAAGACTTCACAACCTCCCAGTCCCTCAGCACTTGCTGCAGCTCTGTGCTGATCACTGTAGTTTTCCTGTTACCTTTGGAAACTGCAGCTTTATCATCCAGCAGCTTCTATGCCTTAAGGCATTTTGATTTCATAATATTTTTTTCCCTTGCCTGTGAGCAAAGCATTCAATTCAGATTGGCTCTCCTCCAGGACTTTCCCTCCTTGTTGCCTTCTTCCTGTAACTCTGTCGATGATTTGAGTGCTCTGCTTGCAGAAGTGATGTGCTGAGGGATTTACCGAAGCACAAAGGGTTTCTCAGTTTCCCTTTCGTTTTGTCATTTTCCTCACTCACCTACCTTCTTTCGTACTGTACTTTCTGTGCCGGAGGTATATTTTGCTTGGAAGTACGGGATAGTATCCAAACATTAAAACCAGTTCTTTTGCCATACTGGTGGGAAAGGGTGTTGCAGGAGCTTTCTGATGTACCTTGTACTGTCTTTAGTCACTGATTGTGGAAGCAAAGAATACAAGCCTTCTGTGCCATATGGGGAAGAAAAGATTAAAATAAATATTAATAAAGGGTCTAGCACTGTCAGTAGAATCGGAATACTCCCCAGTTTTAATTTCCTGTTCACAGGTGCGGTTTGGTGCATTTCTGGTACTTAATGGATCAATTGAAGGGCTTTTTCTGAGATGATAATTCTGAAATTAAGACTTGTTGATGCCACAGTTATACATTCTTATGAGATGGGTCAGTAATGATGCTGTAGTAACTGTGCTCTGACAATGTGTGTAAAGCAACCTTCCAGACAAATGAGCAGCATATAAGGTGGATTCACCCCCCACCCTCCCCAAACTCCCATCATGAATTATGTAATGCTTATGAACCAAGTGTGGATGAAATGTTAGACATGAGAGGCTCTATGGGGAG
Source organism: Ambystoma mexicanum (assembly GCF_040938575.1). Classification (NCBI taxonomy): domain Eukaryota; kingdom Metazoa; phylum Chordata; class Amphibia; order Caudata; family Ambystomatidae; genus Ambystoma; species Ambystoma mexicanum. Next base: position 740,065,225 of record NC_090926.1, read on the forward strand.
GCAGGGTGTGATTTGGCAAAGAGGCATCCTGGTTTTAGAATGATTGCATCAAAATATTTGAATGTCTGCGGCTCACTGTTTCTCGCTACTGTTAACCCAAAATAATCCCACCTTCATCCTCTTAGAACAAACCATAATTGACCATTGCTGGCTTCCATAATTACCTGTTGGAGAGGTACGTTTTTCTAGTACTTAAATGTGTACTAACATTTTACCCCTTTTGTAGGAGGAGGAGTGTTGGCCTTTTGCTCACTTTTTTATTTTTCACTCCTGTATCAAGAAACCGAACATGTTCTACAGTTCCAGCCTATTGGTCATTCCAGGCCTTTGTACTCTAGACTTTGTTGGGGTCATCTGACCAGCCTTACCCAAGTTCAACCTGTCTATTTTGGGCCAATCGGGCACTTGTTTTGCCTTTGGCCGTCTAAAACTGCTCAACTCCTGTAATCAAAATTTCTATAAAGGAAAATGATAAAGGAAAACATTTTTTTTCTTTGTTAGGCAATTTGTCACCTCTACTCCGACACATGGTTCTTGCCTGGGAAGGCTCATCTGATCTGAATCAAATATTTTCTGGGGCCTTATCAGAAGAGCATTTAGGGTTGCCGAAACATTAGAGGGGTTTTGTTTAAGTTGGATAAATACACGGCCTGAACTATAATAGAGTGCTGAACTGCTTAAATTGGTAGTCTGAGGCATGCTGTATTACCTCTTGTTGCTCTAGGTAGTCGCCCAATGCATTTAAAGTACGAGTGAAAAGGACCACAGTGTTGCAAAATGTGCTCCCCCTTCCAAGTCAGGTGGAAGCTGACTGCTAAGTAATTTCCATGCATGCCTTCTCCTACCCTTTATCAATACTACTTCCATGGTCTACTCGCTCATGGCCTCAGTGTCAGGTTTACACATTTTCTGTTTTTCTTTTTTTTTTTTTTTTAAATAATGTGAAGGTGCTGGAGGCTACTGAGCACACTGCATTTATCTGATATCATGTGTATGTAATATTTAAAGGTGAACAAAAAATGGTATCACATGATTAAGGACTTTACAGAAACAGCCAAAGCATGATGTTTACTGGTGACCTTAAGATTGGCTGGAAGTCTGTCTATGTAAAATAACAAGGCAGCTTGTGTCTGTTTTTAGTGCACATATTTAAAAAAGCTAATCATGCAGAGTTTGTAGCCCAGATCCGTGTACAGTATTTAAGCCTTGAAATTCGAGCTTAGGAAACTATGCTTAGCAATATGTACTGTGAGGTGTTGAATGCTTGTTTGCTTAACATATGTATGAAGTGCTGTGATAAAGTTTTTGCTAATGACTCAAAGAATGAATGAGAAGGAGAACTACCATTAAAGATTTCCTCTGCAAACAGTTTGACGTCCTGTCACTACTTCACAAATATGAAAGACTGAATTGGAATCTGGAGGTCTTCCTGTATGTCGGCAGTAGGATCGACACATCCAAGTCTTTGAGAAGTCTGAGAGCCATGCAATTAGTCTTCCGACTAGAGCACAATGTAAATGTATCAGATATGTTTTGCAGCATGCGCTCTTAAGCAAGTAATATCCCCCAGACTAATGTACTTTTGAATAATCGTTCAACCTTGTGACACTTATTAAAATTAACTATATTGAATGTTTTTGATATTTAATGGATAAAATTGCATGAGTACCTGTGGCAACGGGACATGTTACTTTAAATTGTAAGGTAGCTGACGGTGAGCACTACTGAATTTCACATTCCTACTGTAATTTCAGTTGCATGTATAATAGTCTCTAAGCAATATATTCCTAGGGAAATGTTTTATTTCTAATGGACACATCCCTCCCATGGATTCCTCATCTTTGAAATATCCCAGCCGAAAGCAGTCGGTACTGGAAATCATTTTCTGCCAGTAGATGGTGCTGTTCAGCTCAGTCCTCAGACCGTCTCCTCTTGTTGGTACTATCTCATGACAAGACTGCCTCATCAGCGTGCAATTACAGTACCTTTGGCACCATTTTATTCAGTTGCTTTTTTCCACTGCAACACATCGGAAGGTGAGATGTCACTCATCAGAAGAAATACATTTTTCATCATGTCAAAAATCTTGCTTTAAAGCTTGCAAAACATGCCAAAGTTCGATGTCTGTAACAGATCCCCACTCATATCTGTTCTGCATAGGTAAAGCACACAATACTGAGGAGTGTGTCCTGTGAGACGATGCCAAGGGTATTCAAAGAACAGCTGGCAAGGCTTATGGCCTCATTGAAATTTATCCTGGTAAAATCAAGGGTTGAGATGGAGAGAAACATCTTCTCCTAGAAATCCGTCTCTGACCCATGACCCCTCAGACTACCATTTAAAATCTGAGAAAAAAAGAGAAGCAACACCACCATTCTAGAACCCGCTGTCATGCTCAAACGCATTCTGCATCCTCCTTGAGGAAACCCAAAAAGCACCAATCGAGGTCCAAGAAGCTGGGTACGCCAGAATATCCCATTGCATCATCCTTTACAGAGGAATGGGAATAGTTTATGGCCTCCCTGGAAAATATATTCCATCCAGCTCCGGAAAATGTAAGATCAGAAAGAAAAAGAGCTGATACCGCTCCTGCACGCTTCCAAGGTCAGTTACCAGTAAAAAAGAAAAGGTTTTTAAATGGACATCAAATGGACAGCGCCTCTGTTGTCAGCCTTTGTGTCCACAGCTCGGATCTGACAAGAATAGTACTGATGACTCCTTTAGCACCGCTGGCATCAGCGCTGACATCCACATAAAAATTCTAGATGGGAGGCAGCTAGTTAAAGAGCCATTTCCGAGCCAGACAGTTCCTCCTTTAAGCCCGGAGACAGGGTATTGCAGATGAGAACTGTTGAAAGCATTTTTGATTAACAGGAAATGCTCATCCAGGCCTTGAACTAACCTCTTGCATACCAACAGTCTTGAGCAGAGGAACTGTTAGAAAAAATCCTTAAGCTTCCTTCTGCAACCTCAAAGACTTGCAGGATGCAAGTGGGCTCGATACATCGCCAGGCTTGCAAATGGGGATGGAACTATTTAAACTTTGGGTCACATTTCTGGGCTTTTCAGACCAGTGATGTCAAGAGCAATTGATGCTCTCAATTTAATCTGATCCTCAGAGGCAGTTGTCTCCCAGGCAGTGCTCCAGATAAGATTTAGAAGCAGGAGTATTTTATTCCCTATTTTGTTAAGTTGGGAGTAAAATTATTTTTTAGAGTAAAAATGTATGTCGCATGCCTAATGAGATTATTTTCTAAGCGAGTAAAAATCTGTTAACTTTGAAACAATGTTTTTGTAATACATTTCTTTGCATCTAGTTATCCATGCAGATTGAAAGGTAAATGTATTTCGAGAGGATTGGGTCCTCCGACGTATTCTATATCTATGACAGTAATCACCACTGATGCGCTGCTTCAGAAAATCTTCCTGCGTCGATGACGTCGATACGCTGTCCTCGAGGGCCTCCGTCAAGCCGACGTCACCGGATTTTATAAGTAGGAGGCACGACGCCCGTAGCCTCAGGTCCGTTTTTTCCGCGAACGTGTTCGCTTCGGAGATCTCGGCGCGCCTCGGTTCTACTGAATCCTGTTCTTTCGGTTCTTCGAACCTGTTAGTTTGTGTACTTTAAAATGTCTGTCTTCTTCCACCCCGCGGTCGGGTTTTAAGAAGTGTCGGGTGTGTGGGTCCAAGATGTCGTTGACGGACACGCACAACGCTTGCCTCTGGTGCCTCGGGGAGGACCACAATTCGGATGACTGTGTCGACTGCCAGTCGCTTACATCGAAGGCCTTGCGGGAGTGTAAGAAGAAGCTTTCGGTGGGTAAGGTGGCCAAGACGCGATCCACTGGACTTTCGACGGACGATTCGAGGGCCGACTCTCTGCATCATCGTCGTGAGTCTGGGGGGTCCTGGTCCAGGAGTTGGTCTCACTATTCCTCTGCCTCTTCGAGGCACTCACCGAAGCGCAGTCACAGGTCGCCTTCCCCGTCCCCGTCCTCATCCGAGGACACCGCCCGTCGGCGGGTTGCTTGTCCCAACAAGCATTCCACTCCTGAGGAATGGGATTCCTTCCGAAAGCAGATGATGGTGATTTTTCAATCGCAGGGCTCTGGTCCGTCTGCGCCGTCGAAGGATGCCGGCCATGACCGTGCTAGAGACAGCGCTCGTCCGCCTTCGGGCTCGAGCGGTCGTCGCGACTACCGGGCACCTTCGACATCCTAGTCGGACAAGGATGGTTGCTCTAGACATGCCCGTTCCAGGTCCCGGTCCTCGACGCCCTTGAGACCGCGTGAGCCTGTGAAGTCTTTGAGAAAGACATTGACGCCTGCGGCACCGAGGGACTCAAGGCTCCGCCTCCGAGGAAGCCATCGGCGCCCAGGCTGTCAAGGACACGCTCGGGCCTCCGCCCTCGAGGCCTGTGTCGACACCATTGAAGTTGTCGGCGCCTCGCTCAACGCAGACTCCCTCGACGCCTTTCGAGGCTGCTTTGTCGTAGGTACCACGTGGCACGGTGGAACCCCCCAGAAAGGCTCTGGCCAAGGCTAAGCATGTCTTTGTCCCTTTTTCTGTGCCCTCTTTCCACCCTCTGGATTTTATTTCTGAGGGGGATGAGGGATCTGAGGAAGATTTGGTGCCTGATGAGGTGCCTGACGAGATTTTGTCTGTTCACAGCCAGATTAAAGACCTGCGTCAGTCACTGCATGACACCAGTTGTCTGAACACCTCCCCAGAGGTGGAGTTCTGTCGGCCTGAACCTGGCACACATGCAGAGTCCTTGTACTGGCGCCTTATGTCGAGGGTCACGGACTACTTGGGGTGGTCTGCGCCACCTGTGGATTTTCTGCAGGATTACCTGACGGACATCCTCGACCAAGGTCCTCCAACTGACCCGGTACTGCCATTCCATATGGCTTTGCAAAGAAGGGTGGCTGCAGCTTGGACTGCTCCGGCGGAGCAAGTCTGCCGCGAAAATACCGTCCAGCCAGTAGTGACCCCTGCTACTTGGCCACGCACCCCACTCCGGAGAGTTTGATGGTGCAGGTGGCCACGGCCCCAGCAAAGCAGGCGTCGTACCCTACCATCCCTCCTGATGGGGACGACAAACATTTTGATGGCTGGGCGAAGAAAGTGATATCTTCAGGGGGTATGGCTTTACAGGCAGCCAACTCTGTGTGTGCCTTGTCGCGTTTCACGCACACTCTGTGGAACTGTATTTCATTGGCGGCTGAACATATTTCCGAAGGGGATGAACGGTACGATTTTCTTGCTATCGTACAGGATGGCAAGGATGCTATGTATGAGTCCGTTCAGTCGGGTCTGGACATGGCGGATTGTGTCAGCGAGCACCGTAATACGCAGGTTTGCGTGGTGGCGGAAGTTGGGGTTTGCTCCTAATGTGCAGGCCCGGCTCCTCAACATGCCCTTTGATGGTGAACATCTATTTGGCAGCAAGGCTGATGAGAGCCTTGAGAGGTTGCAGACCTCCAAAGCTGCAGCAAAGTCGTTGAGCGCTGCAGTTCGCCAACCTCTTACTTTTCGTCCTAGGGGACAGCAATGGAGGGGAGGTTCCTTTCGATATTACTCATCCTTTAGTAAATTGAAAGGAGCTGCAAGTCAAAGGGGCCACCGTAGGAGTGCTAGAGGTGGAAAACGGGGTACTCGAGGTGCCAAGGCCGCTCGGGCAGTTGCCTCTTTGCCCTCAGGCACTGCCGCTTCAGCTCAGTCGTGAGGCCATGTCCCATGGTTCGCCGGTTGGGGGAAGGCTGGCGCAGCATCTTGTAGAGTGGCGTGCCGTTACTTCATTTGTGTGGGTTCTGGAGATTATAGCCCACGGCTACTGTCTTTTCCGGCAGAGGCCTCATGACAATCCACCAGGGAATCTCTCTTTGAAGAGTCCGGATCTGCTCCTTGCGCAGGAAATTCAATCCCTGCTGGAGAAAGGCGCCATAGAACTGGTGCCTGTAGCGGAGAGGAACAAGGGATGGTATTACCCTTATTTTTTTACTTCAAAGAAAGACGGGGGATTGAGACCCATCATTGACTTGCGCAGTTTGAACAAGCTCATCAGGAAGGACAAGTTCAAGATGGTTACTCTTTCTCAAGTCCTCCAGGCCCTTCAAATTCACGACTGGTTGGTGTTTCTCGACCTCAAGGACGCTTATTTTCATGTGCCGATCCACCCAAAGCACAAGAAGTACCTGAGGTTCGCGGTTGGCGACTCGCACTTTCAGTTTCGGGTCTTGCCGATCGGATTGACCTCCGCCCCGAGGGTCTTCACCAAACTCATGGTGGTGGTGGCATCGTATCTCCGGAAAGGGGGATTCACGTCTACCCCTACCTGGACGATTTGGTTGATCAGGGTGCGCTCTCCCGAGCAAGTCCTGAATCATCTGTCCGTCACCTGCCTCTCCCTTCACAAGCTGGGCTTCTCCATCAACTTAAAGAAGACCCATTTGACGCCAACCCAGCGGCTCCAGTACATCGGAGCTCATCATCACATTCAGCAGATGGTGCACATGTTTCAACACACCCATAGTCTCCCGGCATTCGAGTTCTTGAGGTTGCTCGGCCTCATGGCATCCTACATTCTTCTGGTGCGATCTGGTGAGATCTCTGCAGTGGGCCCTCAAGATGCAGTGGTCGCAGTCTTCCGGCAGGATGTCGGACCCCGTTCAGGTCCTGCCCTCGGTCGCCCAGGACCTTCTGTGGTGGGCCGTCAAAGGCAATCTGATGAAGGGGGCTCCGTTTTGGCTACCCTGGCCGGAGGTGACTATCGTGACGGACGCATCCCTCGCGGGATGGGGAGCTCATGCCAACGAGTTGACAGTCAGCGGTCGTTGGTCTCCGTCGGAGTCCAGACTCCATATCAATCTGTTAGAGCTGAGGGCCGTCCCTGTCATCCCGCAAGTGCTGCAGAGGTTACGGAGGTTCGGTTCCCGGATGATCTTCATTGCTCCGGCTTGGGCTCGGAGGACGTGGTACCCAGACCTTCTCGACTTGTCCATCTGCCCTCCATGTCGTCTTCCCTACCGAGACGACCTGCTCTCACGGGAGGGGGCGTCAGGTTCTCCATCCAGAGGTCAGATCCCTCAACCTTCACGCTCGGCTTCTGAAAGGTTGAGGTATAAGGATTGGGACCTCCCTGAAGACATGATGGAAGTGTTGCTTTCTGCCAGACGGTCGGCAACAAAGTCCCTGTACCGTTGCCATTGGAGAAAGTTCTGCAACTGGTGCAGGCTTAAGAATGTGGATCCTTTTTCATGTGACATTGCTGTAGTTCTCTTTTTTGCTTTCGTTGGCGCACAGGGGCCTGCAAGTGGGTACTGTTAAAGGTTACCTGGCGGCGCTGTCTGTATTTAAGTGCTCGTCTGAGGAGTGTTCTTATTTCAAAATTCCGTTAATTTCTCAAAGAACTTACTAATGTGTTTCTGCCGTCACCTTTCCAGGTGCCTGGTTGGGATTTGAACCTTGTTCTGAAATGCCTTATGGGTGCTCCGTTTGAGCCTTTACATTCTTGTCCTTTGAGGCTGTTAACCCTTAAAACTGTGTTTTTAGTTGCAGTCACTTCTGCTTCCAGAGTGAGTGAGTTGCAGGCACTTTCAGTTAAGCCACCAATCACTGTTTTTCATAAGGACAGGGTTATCCTTAGAGTTCGTCCTTACTTTCTTCCGAAGGTGGTGTTAGAATTTCATTTAAGCCAGAAGGTTGTTCTTCCGGCATTTTATCCTCCTCCACATCCTGGTAAGGAAGAGGAGAGGCTCCATAGGTTGGATCCTAGTAGGGCTTTAAGCTTCTACATTTCTCACATGTCCCGGGTCAGAGTGGACAATCGGCTCTTTATTCGTTACGCTGGAAGGGGTTTGGGACAAGCTGTTACTAAGCAGACTTTGTCTAGGTGGATTATCTTGGCAATTTCTGAATGTTACCGCTTAGCGGGTAAGGACCCTCCGGTAGGCTTACGGGCCCATTCTACTAGGGGTATGGCTGCCTCTACTGCCCTGCAGAGGGGTGTTCCTATTCGTAACATCTGTGAAGCAGCCACTTGGTTGGTACTGCTTTGGGAGTCTGTCATAGATATGGAATACGTCGGAGGGCCCAATCCCCCTCGAAGAACAAGTTACTCTTACTTGGTAATGTTCTTTCGGTGGGATGGTCCGACGACGTATTCCATATCGCTCCCTCCCTACCTGCCCCGCTACAGAATTTCTTATGCGATTGCAGCTTACGTTTACGCAAGGCTTTCTGTGGTCAGAAGATTGGTGCCATACGTTCTGGGAAAAAACTACAACTGAGTCTACGGGCGTCGTGCGTCCTACTTATAACATCCGGTGACGTCGGCTCGACGGAGGCCCTCAAGGACAGCGTATCGAAGTAATCCACGCAGGATGCAGACGCCGAAAGATTTTCCGAAGCAGCACAGCTGTGGTGATTACTGTCATAGATATGGAATACGTCGTCAGACCATCCCATCGAAAGAACGTTACCAGGTAAAAGAGTAACTTGTTCATCTCTTCAGATCAAGCAGCAATAATTGCAGTTTCTTCCTCTGGCACTACATGTAGTACCAGTCCATGGAGCTGTATGTGTGAAAGCAGGGTGACGGACACCTTATGTGTTTCCTATTTTTTGCTGTATTTTTATCTTCCCATTTGTCTTTTCTGGGAGTATTTGCCTATTTTTAGGGAGTAAAAGTGGCAGATACCCTAGGAGCAGCAATACAGACAAGTGGTGTATTTCAGATATCCTCAAACCTAAATAGCCAATGGTATCGGTTTTATCTTTGTGGTTCTCTGGTTGAGCTAATAAAACTAGTTTGGGGTTAACTAGCCTCTGCATCCATTGTGGACAAGGGCATTTATCATTATAGGTCTCCATGCCATAGAGAATGGCCGGAATGATGCTTTATATATATATATATATATATAGTTATGCCTTCTTCCGAGTAGCCACCCTTGACTTGGACACATGATTTGAACAACCCAAACCTACTTGGAGCTTTAGTGTAACCTAGTGCTTTAGCAGCTTAGATTAAGTTTATGGGTTAAGGTGCCTAAATAGACATAAGACTGTACCACTTCCACAGGCAGGCCATTTCCAGATAAAATTTCTAGCTGCGCACTTGCTGCCGACAGCCATGATCTTCGTTTTGGAACAGTTTATTTTAAGGTTCTTTTTGGAAAACCCCAAAAGGGCTGTCGGGGAGAGCTGAAGTCAATAGGTGTTTTATCTAATTGAATGGTGTCTGCGTATAAAAGATATGAAGGTCTGAGATAACCTTGTGGGTAATTATTACATCCCTCCAAAGCATCCTTCATGTCTGCCATGTATAGATTAAAACGCATGGGGGCTAACATGCAGCCCTGCTTCAATCTGTCTGCTAATTGGCCTTAAGCCTCACTGCTACTGCCGTACCAGAGTAGAACTGAGTTATCAGACTGAGCATTCCTATATTTATACCCCATTTAGAAACTTTGCCCTAAGGCCTGTTCCGCACAACTCTTATCGAAGGCGTTAGAGTAGTCAATGGAAGCCATTTATAATGGTGTCTTAGAATCCAATGAATTGTGAATGTGCTGCTGCTCCGTTTAAACATTGTGGAACGTACTCATACCAGTCAGGTCCTGCCTTGAAAGTTCATAGGGAGCAGCCGAAACCTGCAGACCCGCAAAAGTGTTTTGCTCTCAACTAACTGAATTTACAGTTGAGGCTGAAACGCCACTGTGGTAAAGGGGAATGTGATCAAATTAAGACTCAGATTCTGGGTCTTCCTCTCTTGGACAGAAATCTGCATGGATGAGAAAAGACAGCCGGGTAAGTATGCCTACCGCTCTTTGCCACCACCCTCTCTCAACCCCCCAGACTAGAAACTGTACCTGAGATTCCTCTGCACAATGCCCAGAGGAAATTATTCTGACTTGAAAACTCCAGTTGGGAAACTAGAATAAACTCTTCTTGCTGACGGTGAAAGTACTGTAGTCGAAACTTGACAGATTCCCTTGCATAAACTAGTTTGATGAATTGTTTGACTTTCTTGACTAAGATTCCTGTATTCACTTTGTGAGTAATCACTTCCTTGTGTGAAAACGTCTTCTCTACCTCCCTGTTTCAGGGATTAGTTAACAGTCTTGTTTAAAATGGGATCAAAAGCTTGCTGGACTCTACCGCTCTTTCCTAAATTTCTAAGATATGCTTTATGAAAAAAATGTATTTACTAGGATTATCTCCCATTTAACTGTACAGCTTTGTGTATACCTGCAGAGACATTTAAATTGCTATTACAGGCTAGAATGTTTGCCATTCTCTGCGCGTGTCAGTCAATTTAAATTTCTGATGCTTGTGAACCTGCTTAGAATCGCATGCTGTGCATATATTCCAACATCTAGTGGAAATAGCGGCGTATTGCATCTTTCTATCGAAGATCGAAAGGGGACGTCGACATGGGCGTGACTGTGAGACTATCTCTAATGTGACGTGTAGTGTACCCAAAATTCCTCTTGTGTTGAGGTCCCTCTGATTGTTTTTTCTGCCAAACTAGTTGGTCGCCTATGCGGTGCTCGCAAGAGTTTTATATTGCTAAGTTGCCCCCACCACCTACGGTAGTCTAGTCTCCTGAAAAACCTTCTCAGTGACTGCTTCGTGGGTTTCCTGCCGCCGACGCTTCTACAACTGCTCTACTGTCAACCGCTCTCCAGCCAGGCACTTACAGTAGGGAGTGGGGTCCTGGGGTTATTCCTCTTTGATAATGTATTTCCTTTACCCCTCTTTCTCTTCTTGGTCTGGCTGCCGCTACCCTCTGCTATGGAGAGGCCTCCATTTAAATTCTGCCCATTGTGTAACGGCAAGTTGCCTTGGAAGGACACCCATCGCCGATGGAATCTGTGTCTTCCTCGCAACCACGACGAGTGCTCATGCAAGTCCTGTAAACTCCTTCGGCTGAAAGCGTTGAAAGACGGGCAGACTGAACAGTCGGCGACCTACACTATCCAGCTCGAAAGCCTTCCCCCGTTGGCGCTGTCACTTTGGACGAAGAGCAATCTGTCGGCAGCCATGGCTCCGAATTGGAAGCCATTGACCTCTCTGCGGAGCCCTTAGGCTCCCAAATACCTGTACTCAGCCCGACAGACAGGCCATCGGCACTGTTATGGGGAAATCGCACCCCAGCGACAAGGGCACCCACGCACCATGTGTGCACAAGCACACAGCCCCTAGGGCCTCTTCAACAGTCATTGCAATTTCAGTAGCACCTTCCGAACCTCGCAGTTCGGCACCCTCCATGCAACCACTTTCGCTGCATGCGACTGGGCATGCCTCTGGAACGGCCGTTCACCCTAAAAAAACATACTGTCGTCGACACACCGTCCAAGGGCGCATAAGGCCTCAGCGGAGTAACCGACCATGACTGCGCCTTCGGGTGCATCGAGACCTTCAATACAACTACCGAAAAATTTTAAAAAAAGCCTTGCAGTTATCATTTCGGCAGCCACAGAGCACAAGGGCACCCCCTGTCGCCAAGGGGAGTATTCCGAGGCCCCCAGCTTCTCTAAGGCCTTATAGGGAAAGCCTCCCCCTCCTGGGCACCCTTTTCTTCCTCCAGACCCTCTGCTTCTTCTCTATGGACTAGGGAGAGGTATGAGCAATACATGGGCAAAATGGCCCAGTTCATTGACTTTTCAGACCGGTACATTGCACCCAAAAGACCCAAGGAAGAGGACTCATGCCCTATTCCTTAAATTGCAGAAATTACCCATCGCTGCACAGGGACACCAGTAAGATATCTTGAAGGTCCCAGATTACCCAACACAGGAGGATTCTTATAAAGACCTTAATCCTTTTGCACAAGACCAGACTGATCAGGACCCAGACTGGGAGCAGGATCAGGGGGAGATCAGGGCCCTTCGCTAACGCATCCCCCTGACCCGGACACCATCTGCCTAGATCCCCCTTCTTCCCCTCTACAGAGGGATTTGTCACCTGTTGACAACCAGATGTTTAATGCCATTTTAAAAAGAGCAGCCGATCTTTATCAAATTGCAACGCTTGAAGCTGCTCCAGACTCAGACTTCGGGGAGGATATCCTCAAGGAGAAGGCGCTGACTAGTCAAGCCATCCCCTTACTAAACTTAGAGGCGCCTGGCCCCTTCTTTGCTGTTCCCATTTCACATGGGCGGTATAGAATTAATCTGCCCATCGTCTTCCGACTCCTCGCCCCCCCCCCCAACATCAGGGGTCATGCTACACTGGACTCCTTGATCGTTACTACCACTCTGAAGAGGGTGAGGGTTCCACTGTCCTCGGCGGAAGCCCCTCCGGGCAAAGACTGTAAGAAGCTTTATGCCCTGGGTAAACTGGTAACTGCCTCTGCGGCTTACTCAACAAGGATCTCAAATAACACCACTCTCCTAGCAAGTTACATTGATGTCCAATGAGGCCTAGTTCAGGATGGTCTTAAAGATGTTCCAGAGCCCACCCAATCTCGCCTGCTGGCGGTCGTGGCTGAAGGCAGACAAGTAACGCAACATACTGAAGGACACGCTGGACTCTGCTGAAACCTCTGGACGCACCCTAGCCCAGGGGACCTTACTTAAAAAACACACCTGGTTGAAAAACTCTGACTTTAACCCCAAAACTCAAGCGCCTCTAATCAACAAGCCAGTGGAGGACTCTGTATATACGGCAAAGAAGGAACACAAAACACAAAAGTCGCTTAGCCAGATCACGGCTAAACCCTTCCACCAGCGTGGAGGCTCTAACTTGCGCCGGTCCTTTTGTGGCCAGTCTATTTCCTGCTCTCCCCATGGACAATGACTCAGGGAATACCCCCTGGTCCTCCGGCCAAGGCTCATCTGGTAGCCTCCAATACCAACAAAGAGGAACTCTACTCCTAGAGGCTCCCTGGCCTCCACCTCAGTGACTCGCCTGTTCGGGTCTCCTCCCACGCTTCTCCGGTGGTGCGTCGCTTGTTATCATTAATCCACGCCTGGGGGGTGGAGGGGGGGTACTTCAGACAAGTAGGTACTAAAGAGCACTGCATGGGTACTGTATAGATTTTCTCCGGCTTCTCCATACCACCCACTGAGAAGCAGACGCCTGTTCAGGTCGTGCTGGATCAGGGCGCCATAGAAGTCGTCCCCCTTCTCCAGATAAACAAGGGTATTTATTCAGTGTACTTCCTTGTACCCAAAAAGGATCTCACATCACCCTGTTGTGGACCTGCGCCCAGCGAACAAGTATGTCAAACCTCAAAAGTTCAGGATGACAACACTGCAGGAGCTAATCCCACTGCTGCAGCAGGGGGATTACATGGCCACATTGGTCATGAAAGATGCATACTTTCATATTTCAATGTTGCCAGTGCACAGAAAGTACCTTGGGTTCATGATAGAGGACACCCACCATCGGTTCAAGGTTCTCCCCTTCGGCATTGCCGCAGCATCATGGGTATTCACGAAGGTACTGTCGGTAGTAGCTGCTCACCTGCGCAGGCAGTCCATCAGTCTATCCTTAGCTCAATGACTGGCTCATAACAAGGGATTCATGCAGAACATGCCAGATAAATACCCAGAAGACGGTAGATCTCTTCAACCTAGAATTCTCGATCAATGACAAAACGAAATCCAGTCTAGACCCCAATCAAGTCAAACGGTTTCTGGGGCTCTAATCTGGACCAAAGACTGCCTCATTTTTCCCTCCAACGAGAGGGTTCTAAACATGCTGTTCCAGATCCCTCACTATGTAGCCAGTCACCAGGTGACCTATGCAAAGCCATGCGACTGTTGGGGATGACGGCTTCCTGCTTCTACCTAGTTCCTCGCGCTCGTCTGCGCATGCGCCCCATGAATGAATGGCTCTCGAGCCAATGGTCTCAGGCCTGCGGAACGATCTATTGGTTGTCTCTGCAGCCTTTGTTCAGTCTCTGCAGTTGTGGTCAAGGGGAAACCTTCTGCAGGGGAAAACATTCACCACCCCTGCAGTAGAAGCCACTCTTGCCACAGATGCATCTCTGACAGGGGTGGGGGGAGGGTCCTCACCTCCTTCATACAGCGCACGGCGTGTGGTCTCCAGCTGTAGAATCCATTCACATTAACACTGCTACCATTACACTCCGCCAGGTTGAAGGCCCTGAAGGCCTTCCAGACACCTCAAGGGGAAAACAGTTCTAGTCCTCACGGAGAGTACTACAGCCATGTACTACTTAAACAAGCGGGCCCTCACTCTGGGGATGTCCAAACTGTCCCAGAACATATGGAAGTGGGCTCTCAAACACATGTTCCTACTTTCACAACATGTTCCAGGGGAACTCAATCTTCTGGCAGATGTACTCAGCAAGGACTCCCCCCTCCCCCCTTACCCGTAGAGTACGAGTGGCGGCTACAGGGCGACATTGTACTCCACGTCTTTGCAGAATGGGGCTTCCCAGAGATTTACTTATTCGCCACTCTGGAGAATGCCCAATGCCCAGATTACGCCTCCAGGTACCCTCAGAACTGCTCCAAGGGGAATGGTCTTTGGATAAAATGTTCTGGGAAATTTGTCTACGCTTTTCTCCCGATTCCCAACAGAATAGTGTATAAGATGCACCGAGAACCAATCACAATGATTCTGGCGGCCTCTATGTGGGGCTGCCAACCTTGGTTCTCCCCTCTTACTAGCGATTCCAACCTCCAATTCTGCCAGGATTGGAGGATACGCCTTCTCAACCTTGGCCCCAACTCTGTGGAACTCTCACCCCCGCCCCCCCACACACACATTCGACACACCCATGACTACATGGCCTTCTGCAAAGCTCTAAAAATGTGGCTTTTTCCATCCAAAATGCTGATTAAGACCATCTAAGGGCACTGAGACATTACTACCTGCAGATATATGTTCAAGGAGATACCGAGCAATGACGCCACTGAAAGCGACTATTACGTCACTAATAAGGTCACCCTAACGCAGCAATCGCAAAGAGCGTAAGTGAAATCCGGAACAGTGGGCTCATAAAAATAAAACCTCCACTCACTTCTCCTGTCACTATGCTCACTCTCTAAACCAACACACAATAGAGCGCAGCTGTAACACACTCAATTTCGGCCCAGCTGCTCACATACGAACATTACTCCATGAATACTTCAACATCCTGCTAGAACGTGGCTATAACCAACATAAGCGTCCTACACAGGCCTAACGCAGCCGGAATCCAGTCTCGGAGACTAACCTCCAGACGGCACACATTCAACTGATCTCAATATCACCACACCTAATGCTAGGATGCAGTTCCCATCGGGCTATCATCAGCTGTGTACATAATGAGTGCACCCAAGCACCCTATGATACCCTACTCTCACAACTGACCTGGACTGCAGTCCCATAGAGTGTTCAACCCACAAGCAGTTTAAGGTCATACCAATGATCTATAGTATGCTATATAAATGCCAAATAACATAACCTCTCATGGCAATGTCACTCTCCCCTCCCAGAAAGCTGCCGTGCCCGTGCAACATGCTGTCTCAAGACCGGCGGAAACACTACGCCGATGTCCTCCAACTCAACTTAGCAGCCTTGCTCCTGAGGTCATAGAGTTCGGGCACATCCAGCTCCCTCCAAGATGTATGGACATACTCAGAGAGGCAAGGAAACCTACCACCAGGCATTGCTACTCTAGTAAATGGAAGCGCTTTGTCATCTGGTGTTATGGCAAGGGCATCAATCCTATTGCTCATCTAAAGATATTGTCCTTTACCTAAAATACCAGTTAGATGCAGTACTGGTTTTCAATTCTCTTAACGTCCACTTAGCCATGCTTTTGGTGTACACCAGGTCCCAGAGCAAAGTTTCATGGTGGAAAAAAGCAGATACAATCATAAATGCTATTACAGTGAGTAATGCATGTCATTTTAACTCTTCGGACTGTTGCCGTGTCTTAAACGCTGCATATCTCACCTCCTCTGCAGCGCATCTCATCTGACTCAACACTACTGACCGTGTGGCTGGGAAACCTCCCCTTCCTCTGATCTCCTTGACGGCGCGAGACGATGACAAACTGCCTTCACTTTCCTGACAAAGGAAGACGCTGCGTTCTCTGTGTAAATTTGGGTAAAGAGAACAGTCACCAACGCTAACTGCGTAATGTTTCTTTTTGTGACTTCCTTTATAGGCAAGTGACACGTGCAGTAATGAGTTAAAGGCCCTGCTTCTGGTTTCACTCGCAAGTTGGGTAATCCGATGTTTTTAATGGCTTATGATATGATATAGGATTTGGCATTTGTAACGCGCCTATACACAAGTGTTTCAAGGCGCGACGAGGCAGGGAGGGGGGAACAAGGGGAAGACTGACAACGATCCTACTAGGCCAGGTGTCATTCAGACCGCGCAAGTGCAGGGGTAGGGGGAAGGGAAAAGTGCAAGGGGTAGGGGTGGGGGGAAGTGCAGTACAAGTAAGTAGAATAAGTAAATAAATAGGGCCAGCTGGTGGCAAGTGCAAGGTAAGTGCAGACAAGTGCTGGGAAAGGGGGGGGGGGCTGTAGGGATACAGAGACAGTCCCTCAGTGCAGGGGTTGCCAGGGAGGCAGTGCAAGAGGAGAGTGGCTGGGACCAGGACCGAGGTCGGTGAGAGTGGCCCAGTTGCAGATTCGGTGCAGATTCAGTCGAGACTTTAGCAGGGGAGAGGGAGAGAGAAAGCAGAAGCAAAGAGGAAGGTTTTGAGGTGCTTCCGGAACCGGAGATGGTTCTCCTCAAGTTTCAGGGAGGCAGGAAGGCTGTTCCAGAGGGAGGCCCCTGCCACGGCGAGAGATCGACCCCCCAACTCGTTGCTTCGAGAAGCGGCTGACCCTGAGGGAGTTGGAGATGGATGAACGAAGGGCTCGGGAAGGAAGATATTTAGGAAGAGAGAGTTGAAGGTATTTAGGCCCCAGGCCCCAGAAGGCCTTGTGGACAATGCAGAGGGTTTTGAACTTAATCCTCGCAGCCACTGGGAGCCAGTGTAGAGATTTCAGTCCTGGAGAGATACAGTCCCTGGGCTTGAGGCCAAGGACAAGTCTCGCAGTACTGTTCTGGATGAGTTGCAGGGGGCGGAGAGTGGAGGCGGCAGATTAAGATGGAGGCTGTTATAGTAGTCCAGCTTCGAGAGAACCAGGGCTCGGGAGACAGTGAGTTTCTGGAGGAAGGAGAGGAAGGGAAGAATACCTCTGAGGAGGTGCAGCTGGTAGTGTGACTTCTTAGAGACGTCAGATATATGAGGAGAGAAGGAGAGTGTGGAGTCGAGGATGACCCCGAGGTTTTTTGCCTTGCAGGTAGGAGCAGGAGGAGGGCCAAGCGAGGCTGGCCAGAGAGCTACAGGGAAGGAGGGAGTGGGTGTGCCGATGATTAGAATCTCAGTCTTACTAGCATTAAGGCAGAGGTCATTGGCGGCACACCATTCCTGGATGGCAGACAGGCAGTCAGAGATGAGGGAAGGAAAGGAGGAGGCCGAGGGTAGCCTGAAAATGAGCTGGGTGTCGTCCGCATAGCACTGAAAGTAGGGGCAGAGCGCGGCGATGCGGTGGGCAAGGAGTGCCAGATACTGGTTGAACAGCCAGGGAGAGAGATTAGATCCCTGGGGAACACCACAGGTGGAGAAAAAGTTGTCAGAGAGGAAGGACCCAAGTTGGACCTGGGAGGGTCGATGGGAAAGGAAAGAGGTCAGCCACGCCAGAGCCTGACCAGTGATACCCAGGTCATCACGGAAACGGTTGAGCAGGATGGCATGGTTGACAGTGTCAAAGGCAGAAGAGAGATCGAGCAGAATGAGAACACACGGAGTGTTGGAGTCGAGGTTCAAGAGCAGGTCCTCACGGATGTTCAGACAGTTTCCGTGCTTCTGGCCGCTCTGAAGCCAGATTGATGGTCATGGAGACTACCAACAGTTTCAGCATGGAGGTTAAGCTGGGAGATGGCCAGTTTCTCCAGGAGCTTGCCCAGGAAGGGAGTGATGGAGATTGGGCGATAGTTAGCCGGGCAGGAGGGGGTCGGAGGAGGGTTTCTTAAGAAGAGGGTGCACAAGGGAGTGCTTGAGGGGGGATGGGAAGACTCCAGAGGCGAAGGAGTGGTTGCAAAAGTCAGCCAGGGCAGGAGCCAGGGAGTCGATCTGGTCCTTGATAGTTTTGGAGGAACAGGGGTGAACCTGTTTAGACGAGACTTTCATAGATCGGACTTGTCTGGAAACCTCGTCAGCAGAAAAAAGTGGAAAGGCAGAGAAGGAGGGAGGAGGGGTGGCTGCAGAAGGGCCAGAGGAAGAGTCGGGAAGAGAGGGAGGTGATAGGAGGAGAGTGAGGACAGGATGTCCTGAGTTTTTGAGATGGTGAGAGGCCAGTGCAGTGCAGAGGGCCTAGGAGGGGACAGGAGAGGTAGAGACTGCAGCAGGGTTGGCAAGCTCCTTGCAGATTTTAAAGAGTTCAGCCGAGTTGTTGGATGCCGCAGAGATGCAGGCTTGGATAAGGGCTCTCTTTTTGGTGAGAACGGAGAGACGGTATTGCCTTTGGAGCAGGCGGCAGGCCAGTTTATCAGAGGATGAACATGAAGCACGCCATTTCCTCTCAGCCACCCTGCACTTGCGTTTTAGGGTGACGAGATCCGAGTCATACCAGGAGTTACATTTGGCTTTGGGCTTCAGGCGGATTCTCATGACAGGGGCAAGGATATCAAGAGTATCAGATATAGCAGAGTGGAGCATGGAGAGGGCTGTGTCGGGGTGGAAGTCAGCCGAAGGGGGAGTGGGGGCGAGAAGGTGGCAGCGAAAGCCTCAACTGACACGCGCTTCATGGGTCGGATGACCGAGAAGGTGGGTGGCAATGATGAGGGTGGCTTTGCCTGTAGGGTAGGGAGGGTGAGGAGGGAGGTTAGGAGAAAGTGATCACTCCAGGAGAGAGGAGTGGAGAGAGGGACAGAGAGGGGAAGGTCAGAAGAGATCAGAGCATCAAGAGTGTGCCCTGCAGAATGAGTAGGCCCAGACGGGAGAATAGAGAGTGAGAGAGAGTCGCAGAGGTCACGAAAGAGTCCAGTGGGGGGACAGGAGGCATCGAGGTGGATGTTGAAGTCACCAAGAAAGAGGAGTTGAGTGGTTGAGGACAGGAGTGAGGAGGAGAGGTCAGCCCACTCAGAGAGGAAGGAGGAAATTTGACCAGGTGGCCGATAGATAGTAGCCACAGTAAGGGAATGGCTAGGAGAGAGAGAGAGAGAGTCGGCAGACAAGGCATTCAAAAGAGGAGTAGGTCTGCGTAGGAGTGACAGTGGCAGGAATCCACTCAGGGAAGATAAGGGCAACACCCCCACCTGCACGGTTGGGCCTGGGCACGGAGAAGATCTTGTAACCGTCAGGTAGGAGTGTGTCAAAGCTGGTGACAGAGCTGGCTGTGAACCATGTCTCAGTGAGACCGAGGACATCAAGGTCCAGTTCCTCAAGAAGGCGACAGATATCAGAGGAATGCTTGATGGCAGAGCGAGAGTTAAGAGTGGCAATGTGGAGAAGGTTGCCAGCCTTGAAGGACTTCCGGGGAGGGGTACAGATCAGAGGTACGCCCTGCGGAGGTGTAGAAGAAGGAGGTGAAGGAGCACGAGAGGGGGCAGGGAGGGAGGGTAGAGGCAAGGTAGCCGAGGACAGAGGAGGGGGGGGACAGCGGGAGAGGAAAGGAAGTTGATGAGGCGAGGGAAGAGTCTATCAAAGAGGTGAAGGTTGGCCTGAGGACCTTGGACCAAGACGGTCCCATTAGCATAGACATTAATGATGGCCTTAGAGGAGCGGAAGGGGGCCAGGAGGACACCCCAACGGGTGCCACCATTAATGGGAGAAGAGGAGAAAGGAGAGAGCACAGACCCCATATGAAGGGTCCATAGGTCAGGCGAAGGCACAAAAAAGAGGATGTCAGTAAGAGTTTCCTTGGAGCAGGCACTGGTATAGGTGTCAGCGATAGGGAGGCCTGGGTTGGAGACCAGGATGTCCTTTTTAAACTTTTTCCCACCAGATTTAGTGAGGAGAGCAGGATAGTCCATGGAGAAGCAGTTAGAGAAGATAGGCGAGATAGAGAGCACCATGGAGTAGGAGGGTGTGGGGGGGGGGGAGACAGACGATGCGAGAGCCCGCAGACAGGAATAGAGCGGCAAGCACAGGTTTACCACAATTCAGAACAACAACAGTAATGCGTATTAGGTGCACAGTGGAGAGTCCACCTAAGTTTGAGAATCCTGCGAGGGGAGAAAAACCCTAGTTTACCACATTTCAGAACAACAGTAATGCGTATTAGGTACACAGTGGAGAGCCCACCTAAGTTTGAGAATCCTGCGAGGGGAGAAAAAACCCTAGTTAACCACAACTGTTGGACACAGTGAGGTGAAGACACCAATGCGAATGTAGTGACCCGGTGTAGGTGGGGTGGGCCGGGAGAAGGTGGAGATAGCAAGTGATGCTGGCGCCTGGCGTCCCCTGCGGACACCTGCAGACACACAGGGAGCCGCAACTGTAGGAGTCGCCCTTGGCCTAGGGGCCCTTAGCCGCAGGGGGCTGCCGGGCAGAGGGCTGCCCAGGAGGGAATGGTTATAGGAAGAGGAAGGGGAATGGGAGGGGGGGGGTGGGTGGGCAGGGAGGCGGGAGGGAGAGGAGGACCAGGAAGTGGGAGGGGAGGGGAGTGCAGGCACAACAAAGCGCTCGGAGCGCAGATGCAAAAGGCATCAAAGGAAAAAAAAACACTCGTTTACTCACGGAGGCCCGCTAGGGCCAGGCAGGGCTTCCAAGGCCTATAATTCCAACAGGGCTACCGACGACTGCTCTCCCACGCTCAGCTCAACAAAGAAGTGAGCAGGGGGAGCGGGCGTCGAGTAGCCCAGAAGGGAGGCAGCCGGACAGCCAATCAGAGGGGGGGGGGGGGGGGCGGGCAGGGAGGTGGGAGGGAGAGGAGGACCAGGAAGTGGGAGGGGAGGGGAGAGCAGGCACAACAACGCGCTCAGAGCGCAGATGCAAAAGGCATCAAAGGAAAAAAAAAAAACTCTTGTTTACTCACGGAGGCCCGCTAGGGCCAGGCAGGGCTTCCAAGGCCTATACTTCCAACAGGGCTACCGGCGACCGCTCTCCCACGCTCAGCTCAACAAACCTTCTAATGGAATACTAAATTCTGGACTGAGTACAAGGTAACCTCAGTTAAAATAGCTATCCACACACTATGTAAAACTGACATTTACTTATTTAACTGATGTACATCACTTAGCTTTTGGTAGATGTGGAGAGGTCTGCTATTCGTTTTCCCAAATCAAGTCTTGCTCTCCTTCCTTTCTCTGTTGAAATTATTATTTACTACTGGACTAAAAGTGGGAACGTAAACAAACAGGACATGCTCAATGAGAAATCTTAATGAAAAGTCAGTTTACAATGTTCTGCCTAGCCCTTTGTTCCACCTTCACTCAATCAGGAGTCCAGTTCCTTTCTTCCATCTTTACCTGGGATAACCCCTTCACTCTAGATTGCTTAAGTTATGGCCTAACCCAACAAGGTAAAACTACAGGAAAGAGCATATAAAATGTATAATGAATCTAGTCTGTTTGTAGACAGTTGTAAAGACAATTGTACCTATAATATGCGTTTGTACCCCTAGTCTGGGTCTACCAGGAAACCTGTCAATACCCCTTTCAAAGCCGGTCTGTTGCGCTGGCAAAAGCATTTTTTCCTTCTCCCAGGTACCCAGCAAGAAATTACAAAATAGCTTCCCTGGTGCATCTAGCATAGCTAACATTCTAGAAAGTGTTGCATCTTCCCTTAGGTCCTTCTTGTGTACAGGAATTAAGATAAACTTCCTCCAAGATTCTGGTATTTTCCCCTGCTCGTTATGAACTTTCTGAATAAGTTGTAGATTAGGGACGACCATAGTCCCGGATCTCTCATCTGGACTAAATTCAAAAGCCCAACCAGGCCCAGGGCTCTTGAAGGCTTTAATTTAAGGATTTTCTCATGAACATCCTTTATGATCAGCGTAGAATCCTGTTTGGCCCTGGGAGCAGCTGAACCGAAGGAAAAGGGTTCCAGTACTGCAGGAGTTGGGTTTGTATCTGTAATCCTACAGTCCCCTTACCTGCACTTATTTGACACCTGCTGTCTGCACTTAATCTTGCACTTGCCACCTGCTTGGCTGCACTACTTGTTTTCATCCTTTGTACTGCACTCTCCCGTTCTCCCCCAGCACTTTTCCCCTCTCCCTCCCCTGCACTTGCACGATCTCAATGTCACTAGGCCTAGTAAGATCGTTGTCTTTTGTCCTTCCTCTGTTTCCCCTCCCTTGCCTCGTCACTCCTTGAAACACTTGTGTATAGGCGCGTTATAAATGAAATATCATTTATAGCGTATCAACATGGGCCACTCAGTTTCTGATCAAATTCACTTTATGTATTCAGCTTGTGCAGATGTTCTCTCAGTACCTGCCAAAATACCTTACTGTCTTTCTTTCTGAGAATATGGTACATTAGTTGCCAATTAGCTGGTCTAGTTGAGTGCTTATGCACTTGCAGACAATTTGTATACCTTGTGCATAAGTAAGCAATGTTTTCTCTTCAACTAGTCTGAGAGATGGCCCATTTTAAGGATCCTCCTCAAGTAGCGCACATTTCTTTGTAGTGATCGCTTTTTCAATGCAATGACTCCATCATAAGTGTCGCTACCAAAGGTCCTATTGGTATTTTTCCCCATAGACTTCGGAGCAGGCTACTGCTTGGCAAAGTCAGAAAGAACACCTATAGCTGTGTGGCAAAATTACCACTGAGCAGTTCAGTGGAAACCATGTAGTCGCAACCCATCCTTCTATTATCTTTTCCTATGTCCTGCTCAGCCAAGATTATTCGATTTCCCTGGGATGAAACTTCATACTGCTCCTCTAGGTAATTTGGGTTAGTCTTGCCAATACTACAGATTTACAATGTTGGATTGTTATGGTCAGTTAGGTCAGTGATTTCCATGCATAGTGCAGCAGCTTACCAATTGAGGCCCCTCTCAATATAAATATAATCTGCTTTAATGCATGGTATTCCATCTGACAACGTGTAGGTGGCTCAAGAACCACCATTATCTAGTTTATTCAGGAAGTAAAGTTCAAGGGATTGCATACATCCATGCCATTTTTTTATTTGCATTATGGTTAAAAAGAATATTTCTAAAAAAAAAAGAAACATACAATCACATAGTTACCATACAGCATTAAAATTATATTACAACTATAAAACAGACCTAGAAAACATATAATTGGAGTATACGCAGGGCAGGACAGGTACCTTAATTCCACTTTGAAATAATTTCATTTCAGTTTAAACCAATATACTCCAGGTATCTAACCGTATCTAAAACCAATGAGATTTGGTCCCCACTAAAAAATGTGACACCCAAACTCTGGCCTCTGAGATTTCTCTAAATTAAATGTTATTGTTCAAAAGCGGATTTCTCACTTCTTCCAGTTCAATACATGAGTCCATTGAATTTCTTAAGGCTTCAGTCTTTTTTTTCCCCAAAAACAGGCCTTAACAATAGCCCCCAATTTCAGTTGTTAGGCCATAATTTCACCTATGGTCCAAAGGTTCAGGCATAGTCTTAAACTATTGATTATTGGAGCAAGGGATTTGAGACCGATATTTCGGGAGACAATTTAGCACTCACTGAAATTCATTGTTTTTAAAAATCTTATCTGTTACACTCGGCTATTGTGAGACAAGTCAAATTTCCATAACAACTTTTTAGCATCATCTCAGTCACAGTTATAAAGTTTCAACGCTGGCGTCGCCTCCTTTAGCCAGGCCAGGCACCCCGGCCCCCATTCACTCAATGGACCAAGATGGCAGTTTAGGAATAATTTCGACAAAACTGGGAGGATGGAATTAGCCTGGCCTAGTATTCGTTTCCTTAAAAGGCTTGGTTTCCACCTTATTGCGCATAGCGAGAGGGGCCCCATCTCATCCCATACAATCTGATTTGGTGTTCCCTTGGGTACCCCTTAAGGCTCTTTTCCAAAATAGGCCTTCCCAATTATTCCAATCCATGTTCTTCAAAAACAAGGTGGCTTACACTTCATAAGATAGTCTAGACCACTTTTTGGTTATAAAAGGTCACCAGCGGTTCGTAGAAAAACATCCCATATTGTTGGTGCAAAATGAGACCCTGTGAGGCCGCTGTTACTGTTTTTGTTCTTGGGTCATTGCAGTATTAGGTTTTAGCCCTGAGAATCATTAACAATAATCCCCAGATATCTATATTCTGAAAGCTGTTGTAAAGGATGTGTTTATACTTTCAGCAGGGGGGGGGTTACTGAATTTTCCCCATGGGCTGGTTTTAGCGTCGGCACGTTGGATTTGTTTATATTTATCTTAGTCATTATCAAGACAAAACTCCTCCAGCTTAGCCAATTGCCTTTGGAGACCCACCGGCGTTTGGTCCAAAAGGACCAAATCTTCCTCGTAGAGAATCCATTGAATCAGGACTTGTCCAATTCTGGGGAGAATGCACATGCTTCAAAGAAATATGTCCCGATATCGGCAATGAAAATGTGCCAAGATGCATCTCTGTTTTAGGCCATTCGCTGTCCTGATTGATCTTGAGAGGAGGCCCTGGTAATTTAAATGGACCTGGGTAGATATTTCCGTATGTAGGACCCTTAAAATTTCTAACACATCCAAAAGGCATCTCCATGTCTCCAGTTTGCCCCGAAGTCTAGCTCGTTCAACTGAATTGAAGGCGTGTTTAACGTCTACAAAGGCCAAAAAAACTGGCTGACCCAAGCAACAAATAAAAAAACTTTCTTTGGGGCAAAAGTGGTCAAATGTATTCAGGTGCCCAATCCCAGGATGAAACGCGACAGAAAATAATCTAGCACTGTCTCTTGATTTACCCAATGTAATCATTGCCTTGGCACCAGCTTCACAATGATTTTTCATGCGACATTGAGCAAGGCAATGCTCCGATAGTTTTCCGTATTGGACCGAATGCCCTTCTTAAAGATGGGTATGGTCACAGATTTTCTCCATGTATTCGTAACTCTCTGGGTTTTAAGAATGGACATAACCATTGTAAACAGAACATTTGCCCACCCCTCAGGAAAGGTCTTCAACATAACGTTTGAAAGCCTGTCTGGTCCCGGGGCTCTAGAGTTACTTGACTGGAGTGTAATCGTTTTCATGTCATCACGATTGAAGTCCAGTTCCAATGATCACTCAAAGCAGCGTCTCCTGTTTGCGCGCTACCCCCATCTGAATGAAATAGTGTTTCAAAATACGTTGTCCATAAATCTTCTGATATTTCATTCACCTGTGGCCCTAAGTGATGAGGGTCGGACAACATGGAATGTCACCAGGAAACGTGCCATTAGCCATCAGAAAGCCTCTGCTGTTCATTAGCTCCATACAACACTGTTCTTATCCGGATATTACCACTAGACAGTGTATTAAGGTCACCCATAATGATCAGACCCAAAATTTGCGCAGCCATCGCACAGACATCTAGCAGTGTCACAACAGACCTTCTCCAGCATGGGGTCTGGCATGGATTCACATGCTGATGAATATTACCCGTCGTCAGGCTGGGAATCCTCGGTAAAGAAAAAATCAGTATCAGTTTTGTTTTTGATATGCCTTTCTTAGTACTAACCAATAACTGGTCTCTGGGTCATACTGCCCTGAGCGAATGATTGCCCTCTCCCTAAACCCCGCCCCTGGCAGCCATCCTCAGATTTTTACCACACGTTCAAGTGTTGGGAGTCCTCGTGTTATAGCTCTCGAGCTTTTACTGCGTTTTGTGATTTTTCAAAGAGTTTAATTTCATTTTTTTCGGTCTCAAGCTCCACCGTTTCTACTTCCGATCAATGGGGACCCGTTTTGGAATTTTTCTACACCCCTTAAGGTTGAAGTTTTCGTCGAGTTACACTTTTTGGAGGATTCCAGAAGTTTGAGGCCTACCCCGTGGACATGGCCCAGGAGAAAGGAAGCTCAACACCCGGATCCAAGCTGTTTAGGAACTGTCCTGGATGCGGATTACAGAATGTGTTCAAGGAGGACGAGCACTCGAGGTGCCTCTACTGTCTTCACGAGGACAAAACACACATAGAGAAGGACTGTGCGTTTTGCATGAAAATGTCGGATCGGACTATGAGGGATCGTCGGACCCGTCTCACTAACTGGCTGGAAGGCAAGAGCCCAGCAGGTGAGAAGAAGTACGAGTGGTCTTCTAAGTCCTGTTAGGGCGCCCCGGCGACGGGGGCCCAACAGAAGGCAAAGCACTGTGAGTCCGTGGGCACCGGGAGCGTTGAAAGGTCGGGCTCCTCGGCTGCCAGGCAGAGCGCACCTTCACCGACGCCATCAACCACAAGCCAACGCTCTGGCTCGGGAAGAGAAAATCCGAGAACCCGGCTAAGCTTCTAGAGAGGCGCCGGTCGATCTCAAAGGAACTGGCCGAAGGGAAGCGAGGCGGTGACCCTCCCTTAAGGTGAAGGCCTCAAGCGCGCCCAAGGTGGTGAAGGCCTTGATTCAACCGGCCAAGGCCTCTATTGAGGGAGTCGCTGCGGCCCTGGCGAAGCTTGTGGAGGCTACCCCAGTGGAGGCGACCTCAGGGCCTAGAGTTTCCCTGCCACCGTGGAGGGAAATCCTTTTTTAAGCCCATTGAGAAGACCCCCATGAAGACCCCGGTGGAAAAAGAGCCGGGGGGCCGGTGGCCGTTACGGACACAGCCTCCGAGGAGGAGCTGGTCGAAGTCGAAAAGGGACTCGACAAGAATTTGGAAGAGGCCCGATCCCGACGAGGGGGACGACGAGAGCGAGGGTGGCGACGACAAGGCTCCTGTGGAGGAGGAGCAACCGTCGCCCCCGTCGCAGCCCGAGCCACAAGACAATTCGGCGGCCATTTTGACGGCAATCCAAGCCTTATGCACAGAGATAAGGACGAGATTGGCCCTACCCCCGATGGACGACCCAACTGAACCGGGTCCGTCGGGGAGCCCTCCAAACAAGAGGATTCATCCAGCCCCGCCCTTTCAGCCCTCACAGCCCTCTCAGCCTTTGTCTCCTTCCCCGGTCCAGAGGGATGACACGGGAACAGATACGGCCACGACGGGGATGGATGACGACTGTGGTGACGACAGGACTCGTCGCCGATTCCTCGGGCATCCCTGCCCGACGAAATTGGCTCCGTCCACGCCATGATTACCAGGGCGTCCGAGCTTTTCCAGCTCTGCCCTGAAGAAAAGAAGGAAGGCTTCCTCTACCAACGGCGCGAGGCCAAGAGGAAGATGGTCCTCGCGGTGCCGTTGCTGGATGACATCTGGACGAGGGACTTGCTCTCCTGAAGAACCCATCCACGACGCCTGCCAAGAGGACCGATACGAGAAGAGGTACCAGGTCCCCGATGGCGCCCCTTTGTGCCTTAGAGCACAACTGACCCCGGATTTGGTCGTCTCGGCAGCGGCCAAGAAGAAAGTGGGGGGGGGGCCCCCATCGGCTTCAACTTCCCCGCCTGACGGCGAGGGAAAGAAACTAGATGCCATGGGATGACGAGTCATCTCGTCTGCGGCGACGACAATTAAGGCGGCCAACGCCCTAGCGATTGTGGTCCGCTACGACCGGGAGTTGTGGTACAAGATCGCCTCCCTGTTGGACTTCCTACCGTAAAAAAGAGGGCAGAGGCACTGGCGATCCTACAGGAGGGTGAGGTGGCATTGGACCACGCCATAACGGTGGCCACGGACGTTGCTGACACCGGTTTCTGCCAGTTGGGCAACGGTGTTTGTCTTCGATGGCGGGGGTGGCTCAAGGCGACGGATTTCCACCAAGACGTACAAGCCAAAGTTTTGGACATGCCCTTCGACGGGAACAATCTGTTTGGGAGGACAATGGATGAGTCCCTTCAGGCCATCAAGGCCGACACGGAGGCGGCTCGGGCCTTGGGAGTTCTGCAGAAACGACAGCTGCCCTTTCGGAACTCGGGAGGCAAGCAAGGTGCCTCTAAAGGGTTCGGCGGCGGCTCCTCAACATACCGTCAGGCGGCCCGTTCCTCATCGCAAGAAGCCTACAGGGGATGAGGCAAGTCGGGGGGATCTGGCAATCGTCACCAGGGAGGGCATGGCTGCCGCCAAGCAAGACTGAACCGACCGTTGCATCGGGCCCCCACCTAAGCACCCCGGTGGGAGGCCGGCTGACTAAGTCCGTCAGCGTGTGGGAGTCCATCTCCACTGACGGTTGGGTGCTGGATGCCCTGGCCCACGGGTACACTCTGGAATTTCTAAAGAAGTGCTCCTGCATTCCTCCCGTGGCCAGGAAGGAAAACCACGTCTCTCAACTGCTGTTGGAGGTAAGGGCGATGCTCAAGAAGGGAGCCATCAAGCTTGTCCCAAAGAGGCCCGGGGCTCTGAAGTATACTCAAGATACTAACTCGTTAGAAAGAAGACCGGAGGATGGCGTCACATCCTGGACGTGCGTCGGCTAAACAAATACATCAAGGCACAGACGTTCTGGATGGTCATCCTCCAGCACGTGCTGGGCCAGCTGGAGGAAGGAGACTTCCTATCGTCATTGGATTTGGAGGATGCATCCTAAAAAGACACCGAAAGTTTCTCAGGTTCGTAGTCCAATGGCGGCACTATCAGTTCAAGGCCCTCCCATTTGGTTTGAAGTCGGCGCCCAGGGTATTCACCAAGTGCCTAGCTCCAGTGGCGGCGCAGCTGCGCCTGCAGGGGATCCAAGTCTACCCCTACCTGGACAATTGGCTCATCCGAGCAGGAACAAGGGAACTCCCTGTCGAACACACAGCGAAGTCTGGCTGCTCACGGACCTGGGATTCTCCATCAACTTCCCCAAATCCCACCTGGTTCCTTCGCAGGTCGCACTGTTTCTGGGAGCCAAGCTCGATACAGTAGTGCGACTGGCCTCGCCGTTGGAGGAAAGGACGAAGGCCATCCTGGGCAAGGTGCAGCGTCTGTTGGCCACGGACGTAGCCAGGGTGAGGGCCATCAAGTCCCTTCTCGGGATGATGTCCTCTTGCATCTCTCTGGTGTGCCTGTGCAGGCTCCGGATGCGTCCTCTACAGGAGTTCCTCGACGCCCATTGGATACAAGCGGCAGGCAGTTTCGAGGGCAAGATCTCGCTTGATGGCTTCCGCCAAGCAATTCGGTGGTGGGGCACCCGCGCGCATCTCGCGGCGGGCACAGACTTTCAGACCCCAGTACACCAAGTGACGGTGACGACGGATGCCTCCCTGGAGGGCTGGAGTGCGCACACCGGAGATCTTCACGCAAGAGGCCTTTGGCTCCCGGAGGAGAGGCCGCTCAACATCAACATACTGGAGCTACGGGTGGTGTTCTGGGCCCTCAGGTCGTTCCTCCCGTCCCTCAAGGGCAAGGTGGTGAGGATCTTCACCGACAACACCACCACGATGTTCTACATCCGGAAGCAGGGAGGAACCAGATCCCCAGCCCTGGCCAAGGAGGCCCAGGATCTGTGGCACTGGGCCGTCGCCCAGGGGATGTTTCTGGTACCCGGGGTCGCTGAACTTGCAGGCCTGGCTCCTGCAGCACTAGAGTTTGGAGGGTACGATATCCCGGCAGACTGCAAAGAGGTCCTTGCAAAGGCCAGGGCGTCCTCAACTCTCAAGTGCTACGGACATAAGTGGAAGATGTTCTCTGTCTGGTGCAGTGCACAGAAGATTAACCCTCTACGGATTATGGCCCCTCAAGTGCTACCGTACCTACTGTCGCTGGCCAAGGCGGGACTGGCACATGCTTCCATCAAGATACACCTGGCAGTGATTTCCTGATACATCAGAACTACAGGACGTCCATCCCTGTGGTCTCATCTGCTGGTGAAGGAATTGATGAAAGGACTGTTCCGATTGTTCCCGCCGGAGAAGGCTCCGGCCCCGGCGTGGGAGCTCAACGTGGTGCTGACCAGGCACATGGGGTGCCATTCGAGCCTCTGCATTCGGCACCGTTGAAGTTCCTGTCATGGAAGACAGCATTTCTTGTGGCCATCACCTCTGCACGACGGGTGGGAGAGATCCAGGCCCTATCCTGCAAGCCTCCATACTTGACTTTTCACGAAACGAGAGTGGTGCTGAGGACGCACCCCTCCTTCATGCCTAAGGTGCCGTCGGACTTTCACCTCAACAAGCCCTTGGTGTTACCAGTTTTCTTCCCGTCGCCTTCGTCGCCGGCCAAGAGGACTTTGCACTCGCTGGATATAGCTAGAGCGCTGAAGTTCTACGTGGACCGCACGAAGAGTTTTTGGAAGACTTCACAGCTGTTTGTGAATTTTGGACCTGTAAATCAAGGGAAGGTTCTCTCGAAGGCTTCCATTTCCAGAAGGCTCTCCGGCTGCATCATGCACTGTCACCGGTTGGCAAACCGACCGTTGCCCGGCCGTCCGAGCCCACTCGACCAGAGCGATCGCTGCTACCACGGCGTTCTTGTCTGGTGTGCCCCTGCTGGACATCTGCAGGGATGCTACGTGGAGGTCGACGCACACCTTCACGAGATTCTACTGCGTCGACCGGGATTCCAGGGAGGAGTCCAGAGTCGGCCAGGCAGTGCTGTGCAACCTGTTCGCTTAAGGTGAGCCTGGTGAGGAGGTAAGAGTTGCTTAATGTTGAGTTTATGTAATGCTTAATGTTGAGCCTTGCCACCTCCCGTGGTTGTGCATGTGTGTACTGCTATGTATTCTTATATTCATGAGCATGTGAATCCATGCCAGACCCCATGCTGGAGAAGAAACAAGTTACTTACCTGTAACTGTTGTTCGAAGGGATTGTGTCCTCCGACCTATTCCTTAGCTTTGATAAAACGTTTCCAGCTTGCTGGTCTGGGAAATTTTTCCTGTAGAGGGTGCTGCGCGTCGACGTCCGCCGAGTCGATGTCCCTCGACGGCCATCGTATCGGCGCTGACGTCACCATGCCCATAAATAGCCACGCACTGCGTCCGTTGCTCAGTTCCGTTTTTTCTGCGCTTCGTGGGGCCTCGGAACGTCGTTGCTCAGTTCAGTCAGGATAACCCTCTATACTCGAATAAATACCAACTCGTTCTTGATGGCATCTTCATCGGAACCGACGACGCCGCGATCCGGCTTCAAGAAATGACGAGACTGCAGTAAAAAAAATTTGGATAACGAATCCACACAGGATTTGCTTGCGGTGCTTGGGAGCCGAGCACCATTGTTCAGGGTGTGAGGACTTCATGTCCATGACAGCAAAAGCCTTGAAGGAGCCCAAGGCGAAGCTCGAGAGAGGTAAGTCAGTCAAAACCTCCTCGAAGGTTTCTTCGGTTGAGTCGAGGCATTCGTCTCCTCACCGTCGAAAACATTCCCATTCTAGATCTAGAAGTAGCTCCCATCATTCGTCGAGATCAAGACACTCAAAAAAGAGACGTCGAAGATCCCCTTCCTCGTCGTCTTCTGTTTCCCCAGAAAGGATCTCCTGTCCCACAAAACACAGCTCTCAGGCTGAGTGGGAGGAATTCAGAAAGAAAATGTTAAGCGTCTTCGAGAAAGCGGCCTCAACCCCCTCGAAGACAGGTGAGGGTGATACCCCGGGTGAAAAACCCAAAAAATAAAAACGCTGCGAGTTGCTGCACCTGGCGAAACATTCCACCCGAGAGCGCCACGAGCCATTGGGTAAGAAGGCACCATCTTGGCCGTCGTCGAAGATTCCTTCGACAGATGGATCGGCGCCATCGACGCTGTTGTCGAAGGGTTCTTTGACGCATCGGTCGATCGACTCGACGCCATCGTCGACTCCGATAAAAGAGAAGACCAAGGCTACTCCACAGCCAACGGTGGTTCCAAGGGCCTCCGGCTCGACGCCGAGACCGTTGTCGACATCCTTGAGTAGGATCCCGATCCTCTCGAGTTCAAGACCTCTTCCAGTCTTCTCGGCGCTTTCGAAGCCGGTCACATCGGCATCGACGTTTTCTCGCCCAATAATGACGAGTTTGGCTCCTTCTGCCTTAGAGATGGGTTTTACACCATTTCAGAGGTCAGAGTTCCCTGGACTACCTTCAATTTATGAAGAGGGGGAAGATTCTGACCAGGAAACATTTGGGTTGCAGAGGACCACACTGCCTATTTCAGAGGATTTCACCTCTGAGGAAAGAAGATTGAAGGACCTACAGGAGTCAATACATGAGGCAAGTGGGCTGGACACTTCCCCAGAAGTGGAATTTGTTAAGGCAGACTCAGGGGAACATGCTGATCACCCTATAGAACCCTTATGGCAAGAATTATTGAATTTATGGGTTTGTCTGCGCCTTTGCCGGTTTTTCAACAGGATGACCTGACAGACATATTAGACAAAGGTCCACAGGAGGACCCTGTGGTCCCCTTCCATGCAGCCTTACAAAGGAAAATTACATCTAATTGGGAAACTCCTGAAGTTATCCCTGCGGTCAATAAAAGATTGTCAGCCAAGTATATGGTAGCGGCTGCTGATCCTGAATACTTATCAAAACACCTGACTCCAGAGAGCCTGGTGGTCCAAGCGGCAACTTCATCTAGCAGTAGGACCGCTTACCTTACTGTCCCACAGGATAGAGATGACAAGAGGTACGATTCTATGGCGAAGAAAGTATTCTCTGCTTGTAGTATGGCTTTGAAGTCCATCAACGCCACCTGGACGCTCGCCAGGTTCAGTCACACACTGTGGGAGTGTGCTTCATCAGCGGCTGACTGCATACCCGAAGGAGAGGAAAAGGAAGCCTTAACATTATTAAAGATGGCAAAGATGCCATGTGCGAATCACTTCAAACTGGTATCGATTCTGCCGACAGTATCAGCAGGGCCATGGCGGCAAGTACAACAATCCGCAGGCATGCGTGGTTGCGAAAGTCTGGCTTTGCTCCAGATGTACAGGCCAGACTTTTGAATATGCCCTTTGACGGCTCTTCGTTATTTGGAAAGAAGGCTGATGACAGTCTGGAAAAGTTGCAGACATCTAAAGCAGCGGCAAAATCGTTAGGAGCTGCAATCCGCCAAACTCCTTTTCACCCCTCAGGAACCCCTGGAAGAGGAAAGTCCTTTCGCTATTATTCCGCATTCGGGAAAGGCAGAGGACATCCGGCTCAAAGAGGCCAAAGAAGACCTACCCGAGGTGGACGGGTCAAAAGTACTAAAGCCGCAGCAGCAGGAGGTGCCTCTTTACCCTCTGCATCTGCATCAGCCGCCCCCAAACCACTCTGAGGCCTCTCCACACAAGACCTGTAGGTGGCAGGTTAACTCACCATCTGACGGAATGGCAGACTATAACGTCAGATGCTTGCTTGGGCATTGGAGACAGTTGCCCAGGGTTACTGCCTACCCTTTCTACACATCCCTCAGAGTCATCCACCGGGGCACAGCTCTCTAAAAGTTCCAGATCCGCTCCTCTTGCAGGAGATCATAGACCTGCTAGAGAAAGGTGCCAAAGAACCAGTACCTGTTGCGGACAGGAACAAGGGCTGGTACTTCCCCCCCCCCCTCCTCCCCCTACTTTCTCATACCAAAGAAAGACGGAGGACTGAGGCCCATCCTGGACTTACGAGAATTGAACCAGTTCCTCAGGAAGGACAAGTTCAAGATGGTAACTCTCTCTCAGATCCTTCAGGCCCTCCAGCTCCAGGACTGGCTGGTATCTCTGGACCTTCAGGATGCTTATTTCCATGTGCCAATCCATCTCAAACACAGGAAATACCTGAGGTTCGCAATTGGCGACTCATCAATTTCGAGTTCTGCCATTTGGGCTGACCTCCGCCCCGAGGGTCTTCACCAAGCTAATGTCGGTAGTGGCTGCCAGTCTAAGGAGGGAAGGGATCCACGTCTACCCCTACCTGAACGATTGGCTGATCAGAGCTGTATCTTCGGAACAAGCTCGGATCCAGCTAGATTATGCCTGCCACTTCCTTCACAAGCTGGGCTTCTCCCTCAGTTTAAAGAAGTCACAGATGATACCATCACAGACTCCAGTTCATCGGAGCGGTCCTGGACACTTCCCTGGGAAAAGCCTCGCCACCAGAGGTGAGGGCTCAAGATATTCTGCAGATGGTCAACAAATTTCAAAATGCCCAACATCTCCCAGCCTTCGACTTTTTGAGGTTGCTAGGCCTCATGGCATCCTGCATCTTCCTTGTGCCAGAGGCTCGCCTGAGAATGAGATCTCTTCAGTGGGCACTGAGAACTCAGTGTTCGCAATTCTCAGGGAGAATGACAGATCTCCTCCGGATTCCGGACAAGGCAGCCCGCGACCTTCAATGGTGGGCCTATCCAGAGAACATCTTGAAAGGAGAACTGTTTTGGCAACCATGGCCGGAGATGACAGTAGTCTCGGACGCCTCACTCACGGGGTGGGGAGCCCATGCCAACGACTTGACAATCAGCGGTCGTTGGTCTCCATCGGAGTCCAGACTACAGATTAACCTATTGGAGCTGAGAGCGATCAGATTAGTGCTGAAAGCTTTACTGCCATCAGTACAGGGAAAGAATGTCCTGATAATGACGGACAACACGGTGGCCATGCACTCAACAAAAGAGGAGTAGGATCACTGCCACTGTGCAGAGAGGCAATGCAGCTCTGGTTTTGGGCAATTCAGGAAGGAATCTCTCTATCGGCAGACCACCTAGCCGGAGAGAAGAACTTGACAGCGGATGCTCTGAGCAGGCAGAGCAGTCTCCCACGAGTGGGAGCTAGCTCAGGAAGTCCTTCAAGAGATCTTCGCCCTTTGGGGAACCCCTCAGGTGGATCTGTTCGCCACTAGCACCAACAGGAAGTGCGATCTGTTCTGTTCAAGGAAATTTCCCCCGAGAGGAGCTCTAGGAGACACGTTCGTAGTGGACTGGGAGTTTCCACTCCTCTACGTGTTTCCACCAGTCCCTGTTATTCCTCAAATGATCAGGAGGTTGAGAAGATTCCGGAAAACCATGATCCTAATTGCCCCAGACTGGGCCAGGAGAACGTGGTACCCGGACCTTCTAGATATGTCCATCTGCCCTCCAATCCGTCTTCCAATCAAAGAGAATCTTCTCTCGCAGAAGGGAGGTCAGGTTCTCCATCCAGACACCAGAACCCTAAAGCTTGGCTTCTGAAAGGGTGAGGTACAAGGATTGGGACCTCCCTGATGACGTCATGGAGGTGTTGCTTTCGGCCAGAAGGCCAGCAACAAAGTCTTTATACCGCTGCCGTTGGAACATATTTTGCAGCTGGTGTAGGGAAGAGAATATCGACCCTTTTTCATGTGGTACACCAACGGTGTTATCGTTTCTACTCTACTTGGCAAGCTCAGGCCTTCAAGTTGGCACTGTAAAAAGCTATCTCGCAGCGCTTTCTATCTTCAAGCGCACTGCGGAGGAACCATCATATTTCAAACTACCTCTAGTGATACAATTTCTCAAGGGATTAACTAATGTTTATCCTCCAAAACCATTCCAGGTTCCCTTATGGGACTTAAATTTAGTCTTAAACTTCCTAATGGGCACTCCATTCGAACCACTTCACTCTTGTTCGCTGAGATTTCTCACGCTTAAAACTGTCCTATTGGTAGCACTAACATCTGCTAGGAGGGTGGGCGAGCTACAAGCTCTCTCCTGTAAACCCCCACATATAATTTTCCACAAGGACAAGGTTGTTCTACAGGTGAAGCCTAATTTCCTCCCAAAGGTGGTTTCTGAATTTCATATTACTCAGAAAATTACCTTACCTTCGTTCTACCCTCCTCATCATCCGGGGAAAGAGGAAGACAGGCTACATAGGCTGGACCCAAGGCGAGCTCTCAGCTTTTACATCAGCAGAATGGCTAGGATCAGGCAAGCAGACCAACTGTTTGTAGGATACTCAGGTCACAAGTTGGGACTACCCATAACAAAACAAACCATTTCCAGGTGGATTATTTTGGCCATTCTGGAATGTTATAAACTGGCTGGGAAAGAGCCACCCCAAAATCTTAGGGCTCATTCAACCAGGGGTATCGCTGCCTCTTCGGCTCTCCAAAGAGGGGTACCGGTCAGAGACAGATGTCCGGCTGCCACATGGTCGTCCGCACATACATTCACAAAATTTTACAACCTGGATTCCTCCAGTAGTCAAGAGACCAGATTTGGCAAGGCCGTATTACATTCGGTCCATCCCTAAAGGAATACATAACATTCTTACTCCCACCTCCAATCACATGCCACTGCTATGGGAGTCTATCAAAGATCAGGAATACGTGGGAGGACACAATCTCTTCGAAGAACAAGTTACTTCTTACCTTGTAACGTTCTTTCGATGGGATGTTCCTCTGACGTATTCCTTATCGCCCCTCCCATCCATCCCGCAGTAATACTTCCCTTGTGGTTGCAGTTTACGCTCCTTCAAGGTAAATAACCAATTCAGGCATGACCTTTCTTATGCTACAAAACGGAACTGAACAACGGACGCAGCGCGTGGCTATTTATGGGCATGGTGACGTCGGCGCCGATACGGTGGCCGTCGAGGGACATTGACTCGGCGGACGTCGACGCGCAGCGCCCTCTACAGGAAAAATTTCCGAGGCCAGCAAGCTGGAAACGTATTATCAAAGATAAGGAATAACTTGTTCTTCTCCAGCATGGATTCACATGCGAACCCTCCCGCCTACCCCTCTGTGGCTCTTCACTTGGTCATACTGCCACTTTACGTGCTACCAAATCTGAGGATGGCTGCTAGGGGCGTGGCTTAGGGAGAGGGCAGTCATTGGCTGGGGGCAGTATGACCCAGAGAGCAGTGATTGGTTACTACTAAGAAAGACAGAGCAGAAACGAAACTGATACTGATTTTTTTCTTTACCGAGGATTCCCAGCCTGATGCCGGGGGATATTCATGAGCATGTGAATCCATGCCAGACCCATGCTGGAGGACAACAGTTACAGGTAAGTAACTTGTTCCTTATGAATTTTTGCACAGTTATCACCCTAGGATTCCAATACAAATTCAATAGACCCACATCTCCCCCACCCTGAACGTTCCCTACCGACCACAATAGTTTAGACACTTGAGCAAACATTTTGGGAATAACCAAGGAGTCGGGGATAGACCTAGACCATTCCTGCATGTTGTAATAAGACCTGAAAATTGTGTACCAAATCTCCACCTGCCTGCGTCAATCTGCAACATTGTGTATCCGTCCAAAGTTGGGATCGATAACCAGGTTTCTTGTAAACGGAAAACATCCAAAAGGCCTAGAGGGTTATCCTGCACTTGGAGAAGGAGCCTGAATCCCCTAGTATTCCAACATCCCATTTGGATAATCATCAGCCCTTCCCCCACCTGATGTTAATTACCCTTCTTCACGGATGGTGCCTCCGAGAGCCAAGACAAGTCCTCTTCTTTTCTTTTTTCCACCCATTCACAATGGAACTCAATATGTCTGCGCCCTGGATCTTCTCTATGGCAATTCACCCTTAGTAGATCAAACTGAATTGTAGCGTTGGGACCAGACTCCACACATAAGGGGATATCTCGCCTGATCTTTCTCCCATTCAGAGACCTCAAAAATAACAAATTCCAGTGGCTGAAACTGAAGCCCCTTTTCCACAATTTTCTGTCTTCTAAATCTAGAAGGAATGTGTAAAAATACATGATCTAATCCAGAATCATTTACAAAGTCAATTTGATTGATATCTTTTGAATCTATCAAAGACAGATTAGGGATCTGCTGAAGCAATCTCATAACATTTGCTCTGTTCATTAACATGAATCCTTTGTTGTCTAACAATTGTTCTAGGAGCAAACAGCCACCATTTGGTTGGACTGCCATTTCAATATTAGGTGGATCGGCTAAGCTATCTTCCTCTTTGATGGGGAGAACGGGTTGTGCTTTGGGTTGTCTTTATCTTCTCTCCTCCATGGTTGCAAATACTGCAGGTAAAAAAATTCTAGGACTGGTCCCAACACTTCAGATTGGACTAGTGGGGCCTCCAGAGAACCATTTAGAGAGCCCCCTCAACTTAGCATCGGGGGAAATCTCTGCATAAAACAGTAATGGGCGAGAGGTTACTACTTAAAGTCATCACAAGCAAAAACCCCCAAATGCGCGCTAAAGTTTAACAAATCCTTATCCAATTAAGTGCCTGTAATTTGAGCCAGATCATCTCCACCTGACAGATCATCCACATTTATAATCTGCTCCTTTCCGGCCGGTTTCCTTTTCTGTCTTTGTCCGCTCTTTATGACGTAGGGCCACTTCATTTACAGGTGGGGCGGACAAGGACCAGGTAAATTCCCTAGAACCAGTTATATGCAATCTTCTCAGACCCTTTTGACTGTTAGGATTCTTTTGTTCTTTTATGGATTTGCCCCTATCCCCCCTTGAATAGTGTCCAAAATCCGAGGGGCTGTGGCTGTTAATCCATACCTATGGCTAACTCTTATTGGAGTAGGTCTGCATTCATTTCAACTTCAACCTCCCTTGATATCGAATGCACCTGCTCATGAGGTTGGACTACTTCCTCCTGAGGAAACAACTGGGACCTTGTATGCAAAGCTCTGACCGTCTGGGGTGCAGGTGTTGGCACTGTGTATGGGCCACCTATTACACCTCTTGATAGATTTGAAATCTTTATCTCCAGCTCTGACAGTCAGACATTGAGTCTGATAACAACACAAACTTTTGGTTAAGGATGTCCTAATTTAGTTAATGTTAAGAGACATGTTCAGTATAGCGGATTAAGGGTGATTTGATGTGTCACAAAAATGACAATAAAACCTGATTAAAAAAAAAAAAACACATGTTCATTGACGACAAAGATCTATCGGCGGCAGAGGCAACTATGTTGGACCAAGGGAGCGTCTTTAAGTTGGGTGGACAAAAGAAACGGGAGGATGAGGTTGATGAAGGTGAACCAGAGTAGAGTATTGGGGAGGCTGACAAGTTTCTTATATGTTCGAGAACGCCCCTCTCTACAGATAATTCTCCCTGGGCTTCCAGCACTTCAGACCACTGTTCAACCTCTCGGCCCTCCAATGCAGCACGATCTGATGTAGACTCCACAGGGGCGCCCTTGTCCCAAACACACTCCACACAACTGCCGGCAGAAAGATCTCTTAATTCTCTATTGCTTATTTCAAAGGCAGGAGGGATGCAGTCACTGATGGTGGACCTGCGCCCCGATGGTCAAAACCTCTGTAGATGTTGGTGGTTGTCACCTTGGTTGAGTACTTTTAAAGCCGCAGAGGTCCCTAAAAAAAATGCAGGGGCTGATCACCCACTTCCACATTTGCAAGATCTCCCCCTTTAACCCACTGCGCTTAAATAGGCACCTCTATTATGGTAATATCTGTGATTTCTTCAGATTATATCAGCCATTCCACTGGGCACCTGGAAGGTGGTGGCTGGAGGATGGTCAGGTTAGTTAAATATGGGGTTTCTGTTTATATGCCTTTCTGCACCACAGGTTTTTTCACATAAAAACTGGCGAACATCCAACAGATTTTTTTGTTTTGTGGGCTGACGGGGCACTCTGCGTGTTTTACTTTGGAAGGGGGTTGAATGGTTTTGGTTGAAACAACCCTCCTTGCCTGGGCCATAACATTTCTCAAAGGCTTGGCAGTTTTCAAAGTGTATACATACAACATCGTGGCCTCAGCCAAATAATTGACGTAAGGTGCCTGTGAAGGGTCAAAAGGTTTCAAGAAAAGAAAAGTGGGGGTGCACTCAGCGAGGAGGAATTGGTCCCTGAAAACCATGCCAGTCCTAGAAAGCAAACTTGGCAAGGCACGGGCAACCTCCTTGTTGCAGGACCCAACACACCAAGCCCTGAAGTGCTCAGCATACAGTAATGCTGATAAAATGTGGTAAAAAGGGTAGGTGAAGGGGAAATGGGGCTGTCTACCCGCAAGTGCCGGCGGCTCCCAATAGCTCACCACCATGTTACTTGCCTCCAACTCACAAGTTCTTCCCAACTTAGTAAGGCACTGTGACACCTCCGTTTCCCACTGGGGGCCCAGCAAAGCCGGTCCAAAAAGACCACACCAAGTGGCTAGAACCTGCTTCACTCGAAGTTCCGGGTTCAAGAAAATTACCTCAGACAGTGCACAGGTTACACATCAAGCTGCACCAGACTACAGTAAACTCACTGGCCATGTTCGACATTAGCACGTTGGCAATGGTTGATCTGAGGCATTTTAGCCCCTGCTCTAGTTGCAAGCCACTCCTTTTCTTGGCTTGGGAATAGCCTGCAGTACCCCTCCCACTTTCAATGAAACATTTGGTGCAGATTAGGCGTAAGCGGGAGCTGGAGTATTAGCCCGGGAGGGCTGCTGTGTCTGCGGCAGGATTTGGTTGGCAGTCAGTGCTGCAGTGGGAGCAACTGATGGGTGCCCAGGACAGTGAGCAGGAAGAGCAGAGGCTCTGGGGGAGACAATTCTTGCTTGGAAGCTGTGTGGTGGCCAGCTGGAGAGGTGTGGGGTGTCTGTGCCGGTTTCCAGCCTGGGGCTGCTCGTGCAGTGGTCATTTGGGTTGTTGGCGTAGTGGAGGAGGTGTACTTCCAGTCATAATCACTGCATACATCCTGTGGGGACCAGGTGCAGCTCTGAGCTGGGACTTTGTGGAGCCGGTGGTGGTCCAGTGGAATGGCGAAGGGCTAGTTGAAGAAAGATAGCACACAGGCAAAGATGGAGCCGTACACCAGAGTCCCAGGGAGACTAACGCACCAGACACCACTGGATGGACACTTGCAGATGTCATGGATGCTATCACAGAGTGGCACTGGAAACCAAGGATTGACTCGTTTGCATCGGAGGTCACCATCTTGCACCCTGATATGCAGAAGGTGACTGTTGCGTAGTGACTACGCAGAGTTACGCATGCACGGCCGGGAACGAGGCCCGCGCATGCGTGTGTGGAATAAAGACGGTCTCCCGGCAGTTGCGGCTGGGGACCTGAGCAACACGCTTGCGTCCCGTGTGTTCTCTGCATGCGTCTGTGGATGCCTGCATGTGAGTGCGGGTGTGGGCCCTGGGTAGCCCACACCATATAACACTGGCGACGAGGACGACGCCGGAGCTCTGTATCACCTCTCCGACGGTGTCAGAGACAGAAGCTCCATTCCGTGTTGGCACGGACTAATGCGTACGGCCAGCAGCCATTTTCCTCATACGCGGATTGCAGCGGTTGCGGCCCAGGGGGGTGATCATGCGCCGGCTGCGATTCCCCTCGGCTGAGAAGCACATTTTTGGACCCTTCCACAGCCTCCTTCCTCCTTGGCTGTGGCATCAAAAAAAAAAAATTCTCTTCTCAAGAAGGACAAAGGGAGGTTGTCCCTGCCTGTGCAAAGGAAGTGCCTGGAACTTTCTACACCTAAGCACACAGGCCCCTTTTAACATCATCCATTGGTGCTGAACACCCACGCTCCCATCCAGTGACTGGGCCTGTTTTTTTTCCACATCTGAAGAGCGCCAGTCTGTGAGTACTTTGCCCTGCTGCTACCATGGGTGAGGGAGGAGAAGAAGAGGGTGCCCCTGCACCTTTCGCACGCAGGATGCACAGCACATTAGCCCCCATGCCCGAATTTGACACCACTGGCCCACCATCCAAGCTGGGGCCAAAATGGCTTCTGTGGGTCAAGAAACTGGAAATGTTTTTCAGGGCCTCTGGGGAAGAGGATGATGACACGAAGATCGCCACCATGGTGTACTCTGCAGGCACAGAGGTCCACAGAATGTATGACTCAACATCCCGTTGGTCACGTATGAGGCTCTCAGATCATTTTCTTCCCATGGCAAATGTCGATTTCGACAGGTTCGTTATGTGTGCGGAGAGGCAGCAAGAAGGGTAATCGCTGGACCAGTTCTGTGCGTGGCTGAGGCACCTAGCGAGCACCTGCAGGTGGGTGAATGAGGAGGAGATGGTACGGAACCAGCTGCTTCAAGGGTGCAGTTCAGGGAAGCTAAAAAGGCAAGTGTTGAGAGTGCCTGGTCTGACACTACAGCAAATCCTTGACACAAGAAGAGCTTATGAACTGGTGGAGTCCAGGGGGGGCGAAGATGGATGCAGCCTCGCAACCTGGCAAGGGCGAAGAAGCTTTCGCTATAGGACGGTCCGCCCCAGGGAGGGTGTGATGGACACCAAGACGGGGGGATGGTCCGCCTGCGACTGGCAATGCACAGTCGTGCCCCTATTGTGGCTATGACCTGCCACATGTGGGAGACTGCCCAGCAAAGACGCAAGTCTGTGGCCGGTGTGGCACACCGGGACATTATGCGAGGGTGTGCAGGGCATCCACCCCGGAGACGACATCTAAGGGGCCAGCAAGAACAGGAGGGAGCAACGCTCGGAGAGTGAGGGGTGTGTCGTCGGTTGAGCAAGGCATGCAGGATCTGGACATGGAGGAAGAGGACGAAGAGATCATCTTCATCTTGAGCATTGCCACTGGTCCCAGAGGAAGCCGGCAGCCGACATGTACGGTGAACATCGGGGAGGTCCCCACTCCGGTACTTATAAACATAGACACGGGCGCGTCAGTATGCGTGCTGGCGACTGAACATTATGAAGCTCTTCTGTATATCGCTGAATGGAGGGGAGGAACTCGGACGCAACCTGTTTGAATTTCTGCGTGAATACTGCACGGCCCCACATCAGTCAACCGGGGTCGCGCCAGCGGAGGCCCTGTTCAAACGAGCTCCCAGAGGCCTACTGCCCGAGGTCGAAGTACGCTGCCCAGGGGTGATAGACAACAACCGAGTGCGAGTGGAAAGGGCTGTTCAGAATGAGCGGGAAAGCGCCAGGCGGAACCTGCCGGAGAAGGCGATTGTAGTGGGGGACACGGTGCTGGTCCGGAACAGAAGGCCCGAAGGAAAGTTGTCATTGCCGTATGAAGCGCAGTTGATGGGGGTGACCCACGTCAAGGGGTCCATGGTTACCGCGGCCAATGCCTGGGGCGCGGTCACGAGGAATGTGTCGTTCTTCAAGCGGATTGAGGCTGCGCCCACCCCGGAAACGAGCGACGTGCCTGGACCAGATGCTGGAGCGGGACCTCCACCAAGGGACGATGGACCGCCAGAGGTTCCGGGGACACCCAAGATGCCTTCAGAGGAGGCCAGATGGTACCCAAGCCGGGCGGGGCGCAAGCCGCCGCAGAGGTTCCAAGACTTTATCATGGACCCTGCCTCGTAACTGGTAGAAGACTGTTCGTATACTTTTGAACTGTTGTTGGTTGCACATGTTTTTTTTTTTATGTTAATCTTTTTTATTGATATGTCAAAAACACTGTATTCATTAATAAAACAAGACCGTAACAATGTTGGTCAGTTAAAACAATGCCTCGTTCAGTCGCCCTCTGGCGCCTGTCCCTAAAATCACTTATTGTAACTCAGTGTTCATAAAGATAAACATTTGTCACTGTACATTCAATTCCACTTCATCCATGTCAATGCATTAACATTCCATTTTATCAACTTTATAGCTCTTGTTAATAACTGTGTTTCGTGAGTACCTTGGGATATAATCTCACCATTTTGTGATCCATAGCATGCTTATCTAGAGAATAGACAGGAAAAGAAAAGAGGGGGGAGGAAGGAAGGGGGAGAAGGGAAAAAAAAAAGAAAATCATTTAAGTTGTTTTCTTCACCAAAGTCATTGTTAGGTGCACTTGGATTCAATTAAGATTACACTTCATCAGTTTCATCTTTAGTTCCAAGTATTATCCTCACTCTCTCCAAATCCCCTTTATTTGCCTTCAATCCGTCTACCATCTCCTTATTCTCTAGGAGTTCAGGGTTGAAGGAGGAATTTAATCAGTCTGGGTTGGAAAAACATGTGTTCCTTTTCCTCCACATGATCTAGAAATGGACCCCAAATGTTCTGAAATTTGTCTGTTCGGTTGTCTAAAGCAGCCATTAATTTCTCCATTCCCAAACTTTCCCAGACTTTGACCCACCAGTGAGCAATGTGAGGGCCCTCCTTCTCTTTGCAGAAGCGAGCAAGTGTGAGGCGGGCTGCCATTAGTAGATGTGTGATTAGCTGCGCTCTGGGACCAGATTGTGGGTAGGCTCCATCGTCCGGGGTGTCACCCAACACCATTATGAGTGGGTCCAAGGGGAGGAGAGTACCACATATGTCCTTAATTTTAGATCTGATCTCTATCCAAAAGGATTGAATAGTCGGACAATACCACCACATGTGCCCCAGACCCCCCTTAGCCCCACGACCATGCCAGCACTCATCCGAGTAGTCTGCATTCATCGCATGCAACCTCTGCGGCGTAAAGTACCATCGATAACATATTTTAAGTACGCACTCCCTGATGGTTGTACATCTAGAGGACCTGTGTGCTCTGTCCCAAATTCTCCGCCATGATTCCGGGGCTACCGCCCTCCCCAGTTCTTTCTCCCATGCTGACACGTATGACCGCTTTTCCTCCTCCGGGGTGTTTTCTAGCAGGTGATAGCAGGTTGCTACTTTATGCAAGTGTTGTCCCTCTGCAATAGTTAGTTCTAGGCCCGTGGGATGTCTGGTGGCCGCTTTTTTCACAGTCGGGTTACTGACCCAGTGCCTGAGTTGAATGTATCTAAATCTCTCAGTTTCCGCGAGGTTGAATTTTACACTGAAAGAAAGTTAATGGATCCCTATCAGCATATAGTGCCTGTAATCTTAGGGTCTCCATACCTGACCAGTTGAGGTATGCATTAGGTTGAAGCCCTGGGGTGAATAGTGGGTTCTGTGTAATCGGGGTTAGTGGGCCCAAACCCGGGGTGAGTCCTCTTAGCTTTGTCCGTCTATCCAAGCACCGGAGCGTAGCAATCGTAGTTGGGAGAAGGGGCCTC
This sequence comes from Ambystoma mexicanum, assembly GCF_040938575.1. Taxonomy (NCBI): domain Eukaryota; kingdom Metazoa; phylum Chordata; class Amphibia; order Caudata; family Ambystomatidae; genus Ambystoma; species Ambystoma mexicanum. The sequence continues at coordinate 740,109,971 of NC_090926.1, forward strand.
CGGGAACTCCTAGCTTCCTGTGGTAGAAAGGGGAAGTGAGAGAGGGGAGCCCCTGCGAACACTTGTTCAATGTCTCTCCATTTCGGGGGAATCATCTTGAGTTGGCCAGCTCAGGATGGGAGCAATTTGCGTTGCTCAATAATATCTTAGAATTGAGGGGAGCCCCAAGCCTCCCAGTGGCCTACTTCTGGTGAGACTCTTGCGCTGCAGTCTGGGTGTTTTGCATTGCCAGATAAATCTGCCTATATCTTTCTGCAAATTGTGTAAGTCTCTGGTTCAGGGATGTAAACTGGGAGCGCCTGAAAAGTGTAAAGCAGTCTGGGTAGTAACGTCATTTTGATGGCTGTCACCCGCCCCAGCCAAGGTATCTCCTGAAGGTCCCATTTTAGCATTGAATCCTTTGCGTCTTTTATCAGGGGAGGAATATTGGCTCTCGCTAGTCCAGCATATGTTGGGGTTAATTGCACCCCAAGGTATGTTATCTTGGTGTTCACCCAATCAAGAGAGAAGGTGTTCTGTAGAGCATTTAGCGCCTCGGGTGTTTCAGAGAGATTCAGGCCCTTTGACTTGGCCATATTTATTTTGAAGCCCGCTACCTGTTCAAACCTTCCCAGCAATCTCATGAGCGGAGGGACCGAGGTCTGAGCCTCTCTCAGGAAGCAAAGCACATCATCCGCATATAGTGCTACTTTATGGCTTTGGTCACCTACCTCAAATCCTTGGTTTTCAGGATGAAGGCGGATGTGTTGGGCTAAAGGTTCCATGGCTAAAGCGAAAACCAGAGGCGATTAAGGATATCCCTGCCTGGTTCCTTTTCCAAGCCGTATCTGTGACATCCAGTGACCATTTACTCGTATTTGAGTAGAGGGGATCTGAAAATTGGCCAGGATCAATTTGGAGAAGTGTGAGCTAAAGCCAAAACCCTTCAGAACCAGGCGTAAGTAGTCTCATGACATGCTGTCGAAGGCCCGGTGGGCGTCTAACGAGAGCAGGCAAACGGGACCTGGTATCGAAGGAGCTAGGGTTATTAGATCTATTGCTCTCCGAATATTATCGTCCCTGAATAAACCCTGTTTGGTCCCTGTCTATTAGATTAGGTAATGTTTCCCCCAGTCGCTGAGCTATGATTTTGCTAAACAATTTGGCATCGGTATTGAGCAAAGCTTTAGGCTGATAAGAGGCACAATCTGTCAGATCTTTTCCGGGTTTCAGAAGTAGAGTTGTGTGTGATTCGGCCATGGATTGGGTGACGGATCCAGTTTCCCATATAATGTTAAACAATTTTGTGAGGTGCGGTGTGAGTTCTTTTGTAAATGTTTTGTAACATTTGTTCGTGAATCTGGGCCCGGAGCTTTGCCAATTGGGAGAGTTTTGATGGCGGATTCAACTTCTTTGCTGATATTGGGGGCTCTAAGACTTCTAATGAAGCTTGTGGCAGCTGTGGGAGATCTCTCCCTTGTGTGAACTCGTATGTTCCCTAAAGAATTCCTCTATAATGCAGCATTTGCGCTCCTCAGAGTGAGTGCATTATAGCTAACCTGACCGGGGAATGATCCGCTAATGCTTCAGGTAGTATGTCTACTGCCAGAACATCATGAATCAAGGAATCAGATATAAAAAACATTTCGAAGGGATTGTGTCCTCCGACGTATTCCTTATCTTTGATAATTTGTCTCCAGCTTGCTGGCCTCGGAAATGTTTTCTCTGTAGAGGGCGCTGCGCGTCGACGTCCGCCGAATCGATGTCCCTCGACAGCCACCGTATCGACGTCATCATGCCCATAAATAGCCACGCGCGGCGTCCGTTGCTCTGTTCCGTTTTTCTGCGCTTCGTGGGGCCTCGGAATATTGTTGATTAGTTCATTCAGATAAACCTTCTAGATTTACTCAAATATACCAACTCGTTCTCAATGGCTTCTTCATCGGAACCGACAACGCCGCGATCCGGCTTCAAAAAATGTCAAGACTGCGATAAAAAAATGTTGATAACGGATCCACACAGGATCTGCTTGTGGTGCTTGGGAGCCGAGCACCATTGTTCGGAGTGTGGGGACTGCATGTCCATGACGGCGAAAGCCTTGAAGGAGCGCAAGGGGGAGCTCGAGAGAGGTAAGTCAGTCAAAACCTCCTCGAAAGTTTCTTCGGCTGAGTCGAGGCATTCGTCTCCTCGCCGTCGATAGCATTCCCATTCGAGATCTTGAAGTAGCTCCCACCATTCGTCGAGATCGAGACACCCAAAGAAGAGACGTCGAAGATCCCTTTCCTCGTCATCTTCTGTTTCCCCAGAAAGGGTCTCCTGCCCCACAAAACACCACTCTCCGGCTGAGTGGGAGGAATTCAGGAAGAAAATGCTAAGCGTGTTCGAGAAAGCAGCCTCGACCCCCTCGAAGACAGCTGAGGGTGATACCCCGGGTGAAAAACCCAAAAAATTGAAACGCCGCGAGTCACTGCACCTGGCGAAAGATTCCACCCGAGAACGCCACGGGCCATCGGGTAAGAAGGCACCGTCTTCGACACGTCGAAGATCCCTTCGACGCATGGATCGGCGCCATCGAAGCCGTTGTCGAAGGGTTCTTCGATGCATCGTTCGATCGACTCGATGCCATCGTCGACGCCGACATCGACGCCGATGAAAGAGAAAACCATGGCTACTTCACAGCCAACGGTGATACCAAGAGCCTCCGGCACGACGCCGAGACCGTCGTCGACATCCTCGAGTAGGATAACGATCCTCTCCAGTTCTTCGAGGCCTCTTCCAGTTTTCTCGACGCCGTTCTCGGCGCCTTCGAAGCCTGTCACATCGGCGTCAACGACATTGACGTTTTCTCGCCCAATAATGACGAGTTTGGCTCCTTCTGCCTTAGAAATGGGTTTTACACCATTTCCGAGGTCAGAGTACCCCGGATTATCTTCAATCTATGAAGGGGAGGATTCTGACCAGGAAACCTTCGGGTTGCAGAGGACCACACTACCTGTTTCAGAGGATTTCACCTCTGAGGAAAGAAGGTTGAAAGACCTGCAGGAGTCATTACATGAGGCAAGTGGGCTGGACACTTCCCCAGAAGTGGAATTTGTTAAACCAGACCCAGGGGAACATGTCGAAACACCCTATAGAACCCTGATGGCAAAGATTTTTTTAATTTAAGGGTTGGTCTGCGCTTTCACCTGTTTTTCAACAGGATGACCTGACAGACATATTAGACAAAGGTCCACAGGAGGATCCTGTGGTCCCCTTCCATGCAGCCTTACAAAGAAAGATTTCATCTAATTGGGAAACTCCTGAAATTATCCCTGCAGTCAATAAAAGATTGTCAGCCAAGTATAGGGTAGCTGCAGCTGACCCTGAATACTTATCAAAACACCCGACCCCAGAGAGTCTGGTGGTTCAAGCGGCAACTTCATCAAGCAGCAGGTCCACTTACCCTACTGTCCCACAGGATAGAGATGACAAGAGGTACGCTTCTATGGCAAAAAGTCTTTTCTGCTTGTAGTATGGCGTTGAAGTCCATCAACGCCATCTGTACGCTCGCCAGATTCAGCCACACACTGTGGGAGTGTGCTTAATCAGCGGCTGACTGCATACCCGAAGGAGAGGAAAGGGAAGCCTTCCTTAACATTATTAAAGATGGCAAAGATGCCATGTGCGAGTCACTTCAAACTGGCATCGATTCCGCTGACAATATCAGCAGGGCCATGGTGGCAAGTACGACAATCCGCATCTGGCTTTGCTCCAGATGTACAGACCAGACTTTTGAATATGCCCTTTGACGGCTCTTCTTTATTCGGTAAAAAGGCTGATGACAGTCCGGAAAAGTTGCAGACATCTAAAGCAGCAGAAAAATCGTTAGGAGCTGCAATCCGCCAAACTCCTTTTCGCCCCTCTGGAAGAGGAAAGTCCTTTCGCATTCGGGAAAGGCAGAGGACAGCTGGCTCAAAGAGGCCAAAGGAGATCCACCCGAGGTGGACGGGTCAAAAGTACTAAAGCCGCAGCAGCAGTAGGTGCCTCTTTACCCTCGGCATCTGTATCAGCCGTCCCCCAAACCACTCTGAGGTCTTTCCACACAACACCTGTAGGGGGCAGGTTAACTCACCATCTGACGGAATGGCAGGCTATAACGTCAGATGCTTGGGCATTGGAGACAGTTGCCCAGGGTTACTGCCTACCCTTTCTACACATCCCTCAGAGTCATCCACCGGGGCACAGCTCTCAAGTTCCAGATCCGCTCCTCTTGCAGGAAATTATAGACCTGCTAGAGAAAGGTGCCATAGAACCGGTACCTGTAGTGGACAGGAACAAGGGCTGGTACCCCCCCCCCCCTACTTTCTCATACCAAAGAAGGATGGAGGACTCAGACCCATCCTGGACTTACGAGAATTGAACAAGTTCCTCAGGAAGGACAAGTTCAAGATGGTAACTCTCAGATCCTTCAGGCCCTCCAGCTCCAGGACTGGCTGGTATCTCTGGACCTTCAGGATGCTTATTTCCATGTGCCAATCCATCTCAAACACAGGAAATACCTGAGGTTCGCAATTGGCGGCTCTCATTATCAATTTCGAGTTCTGCCATTTGGGCTGACCTCCGCCCGAGGGTCTTCACCAAGCTAATGTTGGTAGTGGCTGCGAGTCTAAGGAGGGAAGGGATCCACGTCTACCCCTACCTGGACGATTGGCTGATCAGGGCTGTATCTTCGGAACAATCTCAGATCCAGCTAGATTATGTCTGCCACTTCCTTCACAAACTGGGCTTCTCCCTCAATTTAAAGAAGTCACAGATGATACCATCACAGAGACTCCAGTTCATTGGAGTGGTCCTGGACACTTCCCTGGGAAAAGCCTCGCCACCAGAGGTGAGGGCTCAAGATATTCGGCAGATGGTCAACAAGTTCCAAAATGCCCAACGTCTCCCAACCTTTGACTTTTTGAGGTTGCAAGGCCTCATGGCATCCTGCATCTTCCTTGTGCCAGAGGCTCGCCTGAGAATCAGATCTCTTCAGTGGGCACTGAGAACTCAGTGGTCGCAATTCTCAGGGAGAATGACAGATCTCCTCCGGATTGCGGACAAGGCAGCCCACGACCTTCAATGGTGGGCATATACAGAGAACATCTTGAAAGGAGAACTGTTTTGGCAACCATGGCCGGAGATGACAGTAGTCAGATGCCTCACTCACGGGGTGGGGAGCCCATGCCAACGACTTGACCATCAGCGGTCATTGGTCTCCATCGGAGTCCAGACTATATATCAACCTATTAGACCTGAGAGCGATCAGACTAGCGCTGAAAGCTTTCCTGTCATCAGTACAGGGGAGAAATGTCCTGAAAATGACAGACAACACGGTGGCCATGCACTACTTCAACAAAAGAGGAGGCGTAGGGTCACTGCCACTGTGCAGAGTGGCAATGCAGCTCTGGTTTTGGGCAATTCAGGAAGGAATCTCTCTATCGGCAGTCCACCTAGCCGGAGAGAAGAACTTGACAGCGGATGCTCTGAGCAGGCAGAGCACAGTCTCCCACGAGTGGGCGCTAGCTCAGGAAGTCCTTCAAGAGATCTTCGCCCTTTGGGGAACCCCCTCAGGTGGATCTGTTCGCCACAAGCACCAACAGGAAGTGCAATCTGTTCTGTTCAAGGGAATTTCCCCCGAGGGGAGCTCTAGGAGGCGCGTTCGTAGTGGACTGGGAGTTCCCACTCCTTTACGCGTTTCCACCCGTCCCTGTTTTTCCTCAAATGATCAGGAGGTTAAGAAGATTCCGGAAAACCATGATCCTAATTGCCCCGGACTGGGCCTGGAGAATGTGGTACCCGGACCTTCTAGATATGTCCATCTGCCCTCCAATCCGTCTTCCACTCAAAGAGAATCTTCTCTTGCAGAAGGGAGGTCAGGTTCTCCATCCAGACATCAGAACCCACAACCTTCACGCTTGGCTTCTGAAAGGGTGAGGTACAAAGATTGGGACCTCCCTGATGACGTCATGGAGGTGTTGCTTTCGGCCAGAAGGCCAGCAACAAAGTCTTTATACCGCTGCCGTTGGAACAAATTTTGCAGCTGTTGTAGAGAAGGGAATATCGACCCTTTTTCATGTGGTACACCAACGGTGTTATCGTTTCTACTCTACTTGGCAAACTCAGGTCTTCAAGTGGGCACTGTAAAAGTCTATCTTGCAGCGCTTTCAATCTTCAAGCGCACTGCGGAGGAACCATCGTATTTCTAACTACCTCTAGTAATACAATTTCTCAAGGGATTAACTAATGTTTATCCTCCAAGACCATTCAAAGTTCCCTTATGGGACTTAAATTTAGTCTTAAACTTCCTAATGGGTACTCCATTCGAACCACTCCACTCTTGTTTGCTGAGATTTCTCATGCTTAAAACTGTCCTATTGGTAGCACTAACATCTGCTAGGAGGGTGAGAGATCTACAAGCTCTCTTGTAAAACCCCCCATACAATTTTCTATAAGGACAAAGTTGTCCTACAGGTGAAGCCTAATTTCCTCCCAAAGGTGGTTTCTTAATTTCATATTACTCAGAAAATTAACTTACCTTCGTTCTACCCTCCTCCCCATCCGGGGAAAGAGGAAGAAAGGCTACATAGGCTGGACCCAAGGTGAGCTCTGAGCTTTTACATCAGCAGACTGGCTAGGATTAGGCAAGCAGACCAACTGTTTGTAGGATACTCAGGTCACAAGTTGGGACTACCCATAACAAAACAGACCATTTCCAGGTGGATTATTTTGGCCATTCTGGAATGTTACAAACTGGCAGGGAAAGAGCCACCCCAAAATCTTAGGGCTCATTCAACCAGGGGTATCGCATCCTCTTCGGCCCTCCAAAGAGGGGTACCGGTCCGAGACACATGTGCGGCTGCCACATGGTCGTCCGCACATACGTTCACAAAATTTTACAACCTGGATTCCTCCGCTAGTCAAGAGACCAGATTTGGAAAAGCTGTATTACATGCGGTTCATTCATAAAAGGGATGCATGACGACATTACTCCCACCTCCAATTACATGCCACTGCTATGGGAGTCTATCAAAGATAAGGAATACGTTGGAGGACACAATCCCTTCGAAGAACAAGTTACTTCTTACCTTGTAACGTTCTTTCGATGGGATGTTCCTCCGACGTCTTCCTTATCGCCCCTCCCATCCATCCCCGCAGTAATACTTCCCTTGTGCTTGCAGCTTACGCTCCTTAAAGGTCAATAATCAATTCAGGCATGACTTATCTTATGCTACAAAATGGAACGGACATCGCGCGTGGCTATTTATGGCCATGGTGACGTCCGTGCCGATACAGTGGCTGTCGAGGGGCATCAACTCGGCGGACGTCGACGCGCAGCGCCCTCTAAAGAGAAAATATTTCCGAGGCCAGCAAGCAGGAGACAAATTATCAAAGATAAGGAATACGTCGGAGGAACATCCCATCGAAAGAACGTTACAAGGTAAGAAGTAACTTGTTCATCTAGCCTTGAAAATCCTCCACGGACCGCAGAAAAATGTGTAATCCCTTTCCTCCTGGTGACGGTATCTCCATACCTCAATCAAGGAGCGGTCTTTCAACAAGGCGGTGGGGGCCCTAAAATTGTTCCCATCATTTTCTGTTGGCGGCAAGGTTTTGTCAACTAATGGGTTGACCACAGCATTAAAGTCCCCGCCTAAAATCACTTCCCCATCACTATGATCAAATATAGCTTTTGATAATTCGAGAAGAATTGATTTTGATTAGTGTTAGGGGTGTATATGGAGATCAGGGTTACTTTCCGGCCCTCTAGTACGGCATTGACCAACAAAAATCTCCCCTCTTCATCTCGGACCACTCCCTGGGTCCTAAATGAAATCCCCTTGCGCACCAGGATGGCAACCCCTCGCTTTTTCAACACGCTAAAGGCGAAAAATTTGGTGGGATACAGCCTATCGTTGAGGTGAAATTCATCAGACTGTTGTAAAGGGGTCTCTTGAAGGAGCAAGACTGATGCATCTAAGGATTTCAATCTGTTAAAGAGGGCTTTGCGTTTCAGGGGAGAATTTAACCCCTGCACATTAAGCGAGATGAATTTGTAGCTAGGGCGTTGCCATGATGTGGCAGCACAGGAGTTTGTCTTATAAAGCCTCTGTTGGTCAACTCTGAAGAGATGCAACTTCTAGGGTTGAATCAAGTGGTGTAACCCAACTGAGTGTTGTGGTGAAGCAAAGCATAATGCTGTTCTCTCCCCTTCAAGGCGAGGGGATGCACTCCATCTAGCTTAACCATGAAAACATAAAGAGAACACAAACGCCCACACCCCTCCAAACCTGCAGTTGTTCTGTGTTAGCCTCTTACTGGGCTTCAATTTAGTCATCTATCGAGAAGTTCCCCGATTCTCTCCATAATCAAGGGAAGATTTCATCGTTGTCCGGAGTTCTCCATCCTGCTAGTCTGGTCATTCTGCCTGAGTGTTCACAAATGCCCAACAGGGGCCTAGAACCTGCTCGTTCCTCATCAGAAACCTTCAGTCTCACCGCCTTGAGCTGATCAGGTTGCCGCCCAGCTTTCTCCCTCAGATGAAGCTGGGTGTGATGCCTCCTCTGGGGTTTCCAATGTTTTCCCTGAATTGCATTTATGATTTGAAGCCGTGGTGTACTACTGCCAACGCCGAGATGTTCCCCGCCTGGCTTTCGGTAGAATACCTGAGGCAGAGCCATTCTCTTCCCGGGGTGCCAGGTTAGCAATCCCCTTTTCAGGTGATGTCTCGCCCATTAAACCTTTCGCTTCTTCCTCTGAAGAAATTATGTGATGTTGGTTGTGGAACTCGAACATCAACTTGCATGGAAATTTGATCTGTCCGATCTCTCAACCAGGATGTAACCTTCTGTAGCCGCCGTCTGCGCGCTAATGTGTAAGGAGCGAGATCCTGGAACAGCTGAATCTCCGAACCCTGGAACCGTATTGAATCTGAGTTCCTAGCTGCTGCTGCCATGATGTCCTCCTTTTGTCGATAAAAGTGCACTCGAGTGAGTACAACTGGAATTCGGTTTTTCTTCATCTGAGCCGTGGAGTACACCTGATGTGTTCTGTCTAGCTTCAAGTCCTCGTTTGGTGGCAGTTTCAAGAGGGCTCTGAAAAATGTTTCTACGTATTCAGCTAAGTCCCGATCGGGTATCTTCCTGGTGATCCCCCGTAGTCGCACATTGTTTCTCCGTGATCTATTTTCTAAATCGGCCTGTTTTGCCCAGATCTCTTCGAGGTGTTCCTCAATAACCCGAACTCTTCCTGCTAGTGCCTCGCTGTCATGAGATTCGTACGCAGGTTACGTTCTCCAGATTGTTGACTCTGGACTCCAATCCCCCCAAGTGGTTGTAAGCTCTGCCAGGGATTGGGCCAAATAGTACTTGGAAGTTTTGATCTCCTTTTTTATTTCTTGTGTGTTGTCCTGCTTAAATGACTTGAACATTCTCTCCAGATCCTCCTTGGATACCACCATGTTGTCAGACAGTTGCAGGGGTGGAGATGAGTGAATTTCAGCTGCACCGGGGTTTGAGTGAAGTTGATCTCCTGGTTGTGGTTTTAAGTAGGCCTGAATGCTACGAGGCTTCTTTTTGGCTATGTTTTTGGGCATCTCTTGACAAGGTTGCCAATGTCGCTCGATTGGCTTCTCAATACCTCCCGGCGCTATCAGAAGGTGTGGTCTGCGAGGGTTCTCAGCTTGTTTTCTTGATCACAAAAGCCCTTCAGGGTGTGTGAGATTTGAGGCTCCCCCTTCGAGCTCTAGGCTGCCCCCCAGACCTCTAGCCCAGCCGGGCGCAGGATCCGCTTCCCCTCGAATCCGGGTAGTCACGTTGCTCTGAGTTAGAGGAAGAACCCAGAGCAAGAACCTAACGCAGTTAGCTCGAGTGCGGTGCTCGCTGTCAAATGGCCGTCCAGACTAACTGCTTTCCCTCCCAGATCCATGAAGAGATCCGGCAGCCTGTGTGCGTACGAAGGAGGGGCTGTTTTGAGTGGCCAACGTGTGGGCCGTTCCACCGAAATCTGTTGGGCTATAAGGGCTGTTGTCGCTCGTTCTCCGACTAAGGGGACTAGTTTTCCCAGGGGTAGGAGTCCTGGTATCACTTGGCTGGATGGTCACTGAGTTCCGAGTTTGCAGGGGGGGTCCAGGTGATTAATGTGTGGCCGAAGCCCGCTTTCCTCCCGCTCACTCCATACCTGTGCGCAGTGTTCTGAACCTGGCGGGTGTTCCACCCCGCTTGTCTTCCTGCTAGGCTCCACCGCAGACCAGGGCGCGGGTTCGGCGGAGCACCTGAGAGCGGCGCGAGCTCCCGACCCGCCCATCTCACCCACAGCGCCGGAAAGGAAGCAGGGCCAGGGGCTTTCCCGCCAAGGCCACTTGCTGATGTTATTAGGAGTCCTCACCGGCCGCTCATGAACTGTCAGCTTTGAGTTCCTGCGCCACCCAGACCAAAGCACTCCGGAGCCAGCGAGGCCAACGATGTCCGTGCTTTGCTACGGTTGAAGCCGGGGAGCCGATCTTTTCCTGGGCACGGACCGCCAACCACAGAGCCCACTCTTAGATGGGAGGTCAGCGGGGTCCCGTCTCCATGCAGGGTGCCGCTTCTCCTCCTCGGCGCTTCCCTGCCCCTCGCCCCCGGAGCGGGCCAGGAGACCGCCGCGCCGTTGGTGCACCAGGGGATCTGTAGCTTCTTTCTCTTCCTCACCAACTCCGTTCAGCTTGCACCCTGGCAGCGGGTCCCTGATCTACCCCGAGGGCTCAGCGCGGTTTGACTCAGGGTCTTCTTCTCTGGGGCTGATCTGGATTGCATACGCTGCCATTTTGGGGAGTCTCACCGGCCAGTCTCTTCCTTTAAAATAGGACTCCAGGCGAGGTCGGGTGGTCTGATCCCATCAAAAGCTGCACTACCATTGCAGCTTCAATTCCCCTGCTCCTCGGGCGAAGATTCTTTCATTATTAGGGGAAAATCTCTCGACTTGGGCGCCGTAACATGGAGCTCAAGGGAAGCACGACTGCATGGCGTGTTGGTTGCACATGTTATAACTGTTTCTTGTTTGGGGGGAAAAGGAGGGATGTTGTGTAGTGACTACGCAAAGTTACGCATGCGCGGCCGGGAACGAGGCCCGCGCATGCCTGTGTGGAATAAAGACGGTCTCCCGGCAGTTGCGGCCGGGGACCTCAGCAACACGCACGCGTCCCATGTGTTCTCTGCATGCGTGTGTGGATGCCTGAGTGCGGGTGTGGGCCCTGGGCAGCCCACACCATATAACACTGACCACCAGGATCGGTGCAGTGGAGCAAACAACATCAGACCTAGAAGACACGCTCCACTCAGTCAAATGTGAGCTATCGCAGGTGCCAAGGTGGATCAAGGTGTTGGAAGATGGGGCAGAGGACAGAGCCAGGAGGTGCAGCTTGCGCATTGTCAGCTTACCTGAACGTGCGGAAGGCCCCTCCATGGAGCTCTATCTGGAGCAATGGTTGGCTGAAGTTGTGGGCCCTTCAGGGCTGTCAAAATGATTTCCTTTGGAAAGGGCACACCGGGCGCCGGGCCAGCCTCTGCCGCTTCCCGGTGCTCCAGCATGTGTGAATGTAGCTAAGCTCCGCAACTTTTGTGATCGGGCCACCCTGGTGCTTGTCCATAATTGCTATCGCTCAGATTAACAGTGCAGCAGGATCCACAGGACAGGTTTGTGCTATTGACAGAGGAAATCTAGGGAATCACTCTGGGGGTGATTGCAGTATTTGCCCCCATCCCCCCAACGCTGTTCATGGTATTATTGGGTGACATACAGACCATGTTGCTGCATCAACAGGTGGATATGTGGGTTCTGGCAGGGGACTTCAATGGTGTTATAGATGTAACCCAGGACAGGACCCATTTTCAGGGCCAGAACCCCAATATTCCCACACGGTTGTCCACTTTTTCAATTGCACTAGGTCTTGGTTATGTGTGGAAGGAATTGCGCCCACAGAAGCGTGGTTTCTTTTTTCACTCAGGGGCATATGCATCAATGTCTAGGATAGACTAATTGTAGTTTTACAAAGGCAAGCTGTACACGGGGTGACCACGGCAAGGTTTCTTGCTCAGGGGATCTCAGACCACTAACCGCTCTTGATAGAGGTCAAGACACATCGGAAGTGACATGCATCACACTGGCGACTCAACGGCTACTATCTAGGTTTTCCCAAATTAGTGGAGGATGTAACATCCACAACTGAAAAATATTTTAGTCTGAACACTGAGTCGGTAGAGGGCCATGTAACACTATGGGAAGGGTATAAAATAGTGATAGGGGGTGGGGGGGGTGATGTCATGGATCTCGACGAAGAAGAAAGCCCAACTGCACGAGATAAGGTAGGCAGACGGATTGGAGACAGTTCCTTAGCACGAGTTCCCCACGAACACATAGGTTGCTGCTGTTTATGAAACTGGGGACAAGGCCAGGAAAATGTTAGCCTGGCTTGAAAGACGGAACGAGGGGCTCCAACAGGTAATAAAGCTTCTGAACAGTGGGCTTTTTGGTCAAGGTAGATGAGGGCGTTGCAGAGATCATTGTTGCGTATTACGAGGATTTATATAGGGACCAACGGGATGGACCCTTTTTGGGGGGTGTCATTTGCCCCTGCCTGACTGACGGCCAGAGAGCTGAACTAGGCGCTCCAATCACAGCGTAGGCGGTCCACCAGTACTATGGCCCAACTCCAGTCTGGCCTGAACTGTTTCTTGATTGAGGTGTGGAAGAGTTTTGGTGCACAAGTGGCTACACCCCTGGTTCATCAATTCTAAAATAGGGGACACAGGCATCCTATCCCTGCATTTGCGGAAGGCCAGTGTAGTGGAATTCCTGAAGAAAGATGGAACCCCACCCACCCCCCAAGTTGTGTGCCTCTTATCGACTTATCTCTTTGATTAACCGGGAAGCCATGATTTGGTCTAAGGTCCTGGCAGATCACTTGCGATGGGTCATCTCCTCTCAGATACACCCAGCTCAGTGCAGCTTTATGCCAGAGAACTCCACCCGTATGAACCTGAGGCGGGAACCGTTGGCCATCAACAGGCTTCCATTCTTCATGGACCGCTTGTGATTTTCGCAGAAGGTTTTGAGAAGGCGTTTGACATGGTGCGATGGTGTAGCCTGTGGGAAATCTTGGGACAGATGGGATTTGGGGAGGGGTTTGTTAGCTGGTGCACCTGCTGCATGCATCTCCAAATGCTGAAGTCAGAGTAAATGAAGCGACATCCAGGATCTTTCCACTGGGTCAGGGTACCAGACACAGATGCCATTTATTCTGGCCATTGATCCATTGGCAATACAATGGGTGGGGTTTCAGTGGTCAGCAGGATGAGAGGACAGCTGTACACTGATGACCTCTTGATATTTATGGGAGAGCGGCCGGTCCTGCCCAAAAGTGACAAAATTGTTCAGAGAGTATGAAAGGTTTAGGGGTTAGAGGTCAACTGGAGTAAATGGTTTGATGTGATAACTTCACTTTTTGTAGGTCGCCCAACAAAAAGACTGATTTTGTTTCGGCTGGTTTTGGGCAGCCTACAAAAACCTACATTGACTCGCCACCCCACAGAAAAAACACAAACGCACGTGCAACACACACACACCCGTTCCCTGTCACGGCCGCTTCGGTGTCCTGGTGTGCCTGTCTGCCCCTGTGTGCACATGTGTGTGTTGCCCGAGCTGAGAGTCCGATTTAGAAAGACTGCGCTGTACTGGGTAGGGCAGCTCTCTTTAAAATGTTAATGCTACCTAGTTACTTATACTTTTTGCAGAACGCTCCCCACAGGATCCACAAGCAGGAATTTGACCAGATTGATGCGGCTCTCTGAGATCTCTTTGTTCGGCTGGGGGGCAGCAAGCAAGCTCTGATTGCCCTGGCTACGCTGTAACGCCTAGTGTGGGAAGGTAGAATTGGGCAGCAACACTTGCAGCGTTATTACTGGGAAAGCTAGTTGGCAGTAAATGATTGGCTATACGGGTATCCACGCTCCCCTCATATACAGGCTGAGAAGGCATGGATGGGTGGGATCACGCCGACCCAGGTCATTTATGGGAAAGGAGGGGAACGGTCTCTCCTGTGCATGGCACATGTCGTTGGGGTTTGGGAGGAGGTATAAAAGCATGTAGGCTGGGAAAGCGCACTCCAACTTACCCCTTATGGGATCATATGCAGCTACTGGATGTCTGCAAGATCGGTAGATTCCCATAATGGGTGCACGCCAACATCCTCACTCTAGTCGATGTGATAAAAGAAGGTGGCTTTGTACCCTTGGAAGATTTGCAAAGCTTAAATAAGTTACCAGACACAGAACACTACCTCCACAGGCAGCTGTCACATGCCAATAGCACACAAATTGGGGATCTACAGGAGGTTCTGCAATTCCTCCCCGTTAGAGAGAAATCCTGCCAGAGAGAATTGTGAGACGAGTCGTTTCCATGTTATATCAGGCAACATGTTTTGCCGCGGGCTGACTTTCCAAACTTAAACTGAAGTGGGAAGGCGATGTGGGGGTGATTGAATCCGAAGACTGGGTTGAGTTGTTAATATGCCCAGGGAGATGGTGATATTGCGTAGATTGTGGTTGGTGTAACTCAAAATATTACATCGGGTGTACTACCCTTACACCCTGCTGTTCTGGTGTTTAAGAGGTGTTAATGGGATTGGCTTGTTTTTTCATGTTGTGAGGGAATGCCCACGGATTCACTGCCTTTGGACTACATGCCTAAATAGACTGACCACAACATTAGGAGCAGAAATCGCATGTCAGCCAAAGTTATTGTTGCTAGGGATTTGGGGTTAAACTGCTTTTATATGCTATGACAAAATGTTTTTATTCACAGCATTTGGCCCCATTAAATGCAACATTGTGGTGAAATGGGGTGCACCAGAATGCTAGATATCGAGACTGGGTGGTAGACATGAACATATGCATGTCACTGTTAAAAAGAATGCTTCTCCAGCATGGGCTTTGGCTTGTATTCACATGCTCATGAATATTCCCAGTCGTCTGACTGGGAACCCTCGGTAAAGAAAATATCAGTTTCAGTTTCATTTCTGAACTGTCGTTCTACTAGTAACCAATCACTGGTCTCTGGGTCATACTGCCCCTAGCCAATCACTGCCCTCTACCTAAGCCCCTCCTCTGGCAGCCATCTTCAGATTTTTACCGCACGTTCAAGTGTTGGGAGTCCTCGTGCTGTAGCTCTCGAGCTTTTACTGTGTTTTGTGTTTTTTCGAAGAGTTTACTCTTATATTTTCGGTCAATCGAGCCTCAAGCTCCACCGACTTTACTTCCGATCAATGGGGACCCGTTTTCGGCATTTTCTACATCAAGGGCATCTTTCATCGTGTTTTCCACTTCTCTGAGGATTCCAGAAGATCTTTGAGGCCTACCCTGCGTGGACATGGCCCAGGACAAGGGAAGCATGACGCCTGTTGGATCCAAGCTGTTCAGGAGCTGCCCTGGATGCTGACTTCAGAACATCTTTGAGGATGAGCACTCTCGGTGCCTCTACTGCCTTCAAAACGACAAATCGCACATCGAGAAGGACTGTGCGTTTTGTAAGAACTTGTCCGAACGGCCATTGAAGGATCGTCCTATTCGACTCACCAACTGGCTGGAGGGGGAAGAGCCCAGCAGTGGGTGAGAAGAGGAAGAAATCCGAGCGGTCTTCTAAGACCTTTGAGGGCGCTCTGGCAACGGGGGCCCAACAAAAGGCAAAGCACCGCAAGTCTGCGGGCACTGGGAGCGCTGATCGTTTGGGCTCCTCAACTGCCGGGCAGGGCGCTCTATTACCAACGCCATCAACCACGAGCCAACGCTCTGGCTCGGTGAAGAGTAAGTCTGAGAACCCGGGTAAGCTTCGGGAGAAGCCCGGTCGATCTCGATGGAGACAGCAGAGGGGGAGCGGGGTGGTGACCCCTCCTCCAAGGTGAAGGCCTCGGGCACGCCCAAGGTCGTGAATGCCCTGATTCACCAGGCTAAGGCCTCGATTGAGGGAGTCGTGGCGGCCCCGGGGAAACTTAAGGAGGCTTCCCCAGTGGAGGCAACTTCAGGGGCTAGAGTTTCCCTGCCACCCAGGAGGGAATCATCTTTTCTGCCTATCGAGAAGACCCCCGTGAAACCCCAGCAGGAGAAAGCGGGGGGGCACCGTAGCCATAAGAGACAAGGATACCACCTCTGAGGATGAGTTGGTGAACGTCCAAAGGATCCTGGACAAGAAGTTCGAGGAATCCAGGGCCCACGGGAAGGATCCCGATGAGAGCAACCGGGGGGGACAACGAGGAAGATGGGGCAGCGGAGGACCCCACGCCCCAACCATCGGTCCCGTTGCAGCTGGTGCCCGTACCACAGGACAATTCAGGAGCTATCTTGATGGCTATATAGAACTTGTGCACGGAGATAAGGGCAGGGATGCCCTTACCCCCCACTGACGACCCAGCGGGGCCTGGTCCGTCGGAGAGCATGCCTAACAAGCAGAGAGAAGTCTATCCCCCCCCCCCCTCTTCCAGCCTTCACCCCATCCCCTCCTCCAAAGGATGAGACGGGAACGGAGACGGCAATAACGGGGACGGACGACGACGGTGGTGACGACGGAATGGACCTCCCCTCACCACCTCCTCGGGTCTCCCCCCACGACGAAATTGGCTCCTTCCACGCCATGATCGCCAGGGCATCTGAGCTCTTTCAGCTCTGCCCCGAAGAGCAGAAGGAGGAAGATTTCCTCTACCAACGGCGGGAGGCCAAGAGGAAGACTGTCCTGTCAGTCCCGTTACTGGACGACATCTGGGACGAGGGGCTGATGCTCCTGAAGAACCTGTCCACAGCTCCTGCTAAAAGAGACCGGTACGAGAAGTAGTACCGGGTCCCGGACTCCGCCCCTATGTGCCTCAGGGCACAGCCATCCCTGGATTCACTGGTCTCTGTGGTGGCCAAGAAGAAAGCGGTGGGGGTGACAGCTTCGACTTCATCATCCCCACCGGACGGCGAGGGGAAGAAGCTGGACGCCATGGGACGACGGGTCATTTCGTCAGCGGCGACAACGATTAAAGCAGCCAACGCCCTCGCGATTGTGGCACGCTACGACAGGGAGCTGTGGTTCAAGATCGCTCCCTTGCTGGACTTCCTCCTGGATGACAAGAGGGCTGAGGCCCTGGAAATCCTACAGGAAGGCAAAGTGGCATCGAACCACGCCATTGCGGTTGCCACGGACATCGCAGACACCAGCTTTCATCAGATGGGCAACAGCGTTTGCCTTCGCCGGCGCGGTTGGCTCAAGGCCACCGACTTCCGCCAGGACGTGCAGACCAAGGTTTTGGACATGCCCTTCGACGGGAACAACCTGTTCGGCAAGACAGTGGACAAGTCACTACAGGCCATCAAGATGGACACCGAGAAGGCTCGGGCATTGGGTGTTCTCCAGCATGGGGTCTGGCA
The DNA here is from genome assembly GCF_040938575.1 of Ambystoma mexicanum. Classification (NCBI taxonomy): domain Eukaryota; kingdom Metazoa; phylum Chordata; class Amphibia; order Caudata; family Ambystomatidae; genus Ambystoma; species Ambystoma mexicanum. The sequence continues at coordinate 740,127,403 of NC_090926.1, forward strand.
TGGATTCACATGCTCATGAATATTCCCGTCGTCAGGCTGGGAATCCTCGGTAAAGAAAAAATCAGTATCAGTTTTGTTTCTGATCTGTCTTTCTTAGTAGTAACGAATCACTGATCTCTGGGTCGTACTGCCCCCAGCCAATGACTACCCTCTCCCTAAGCCCCTCCCCCGGCAGCCATCCTCAGATTTTTACCGCACGTTCAAGTGTTGCGAGTCCTCGTACTATAGCTCTTGAGCTTTGACTGCGTTTTGCACTTTTTCAAAGAGATGTATCTCATTTTTCGGTTAAATCGAGTCTCAAGCTCCACCGTTTTTACTTCCGATCAACGGGGACCCATTTCGGAATTTTCTACGCCCCTCAAGGGTGAAGTTTTCATCGAGTTATGCTTCTTGGAGGATTCCAGAAGTTTGAGGCCTACCTTGTGGACATGGCCCAGGAGAAAGGAAGCTTGACGCCCGGCAAGCTGTCCAGGAACTGCCCTGGATGCAAGCTACAGAACCTGTTCAAGGAGGACGAGCACTCGAGGTGCCTCTACTGCCTTCACAAAGACAAAACGCACGTGGAGAAGGACTGTGCGTTTTGCATGAACATGTCGGAACGGACCATGAGGGATCGTCGGAACCGTCTCGCCAACTGGCTGGAAAAGAGCCCAGCAGGTGAGGAGAAGAAGAAGTCCGAGCGGTCTTCTAAGTCCTGTGAGGGCGCCCCGGCGACGGGGGGCCCAACAGAAGGCTAAGCACCATGAGTCCGCGGGCTCTGGGAGTGCCGAACGGTCGGGCTCTTCGGCTGCCAGGCAGGGCGCACCTTCACCGACGCCGTCAACCACAAGCCAATGCTCTGGCTCGGGGAAGAGGAAATCGGAGAGCCCGGCTAAGCTTCTGGAGAGGCCCCGGTAGATCACGAAGGAGCCGGCCCAAGGGGAGCAAGGCGGTGACCCTCCCCCTATGGTGAAGGCCTCAAACGTGCACAAGGTGGTGAAAGCCTTGATTCACCCGGCCAAGGCCTCTATTGAGGGAGTCGCTGCAACCCTGGCAAAGCCTGTGGAGGCTACCCCAGTGGTGGCGACCTTGGGGCCCAGAGTTTCTCTCCCCCCGCGGAGGGAATCCTCTTTTAAGCCCACCAAGAAGACCCCCGTGAAGACCCCAGTGGAAAAAGAGGGGGGGGAGTGGCCATTACGGACACGGACAGAGCCTCCGAGGAGGAGCTGGTCGAAGAGGGACGGGACAAGAATTTGGATGAGGCCCGTTCCCACGGGAGGGATCCTGACGAGGGGGACGACGAGAGCGAGGGTGCCGACGACGAGGCTCCCATGGAGGAGGAGCAACCGTCGCGCCCGGCTCAGCCCGAGCCACAGGACAACTCGGCGGCCATTTTGACAGCTATCCAGGCCTTATGCACGGAGATAAGGACTAGATTGCCCCGGCCCCTGACGGACGACCCGACTGAGCTAGGTCTGTCGGGAAGCCCTGCAAGCGAGAGGAGGAGGATTCATCCAGCCCCGCCTTTTCAGCCCTCACGGCCTTCTCAGCCTTTGTCTCCTTCCTCGATGCCGAGGGATGACACGGGAATAGATACGGCCACGACGGGGATGGGTGACGACGGGACGGATATTCCGTCGCTGATTCCTTGGGCTTCCCCGCCCGACAAAATTGGCTCGTTTCACGCCATGATTGCCAGGGCGTCCGAGCTTTCCCAGCTCTGCCCCGAAGAGAAGAAGGAAGGCTTCCTCTACCAGCGGGGCAAGGCCAAGAGGAAGACGGTCCTCGCGGTACCGTTGCTGGATGACATTTGGGACGAGGGACTTGCTCTCCTGATGAACCCGTCCACGACGCCTGCCAAGAGGGACAGGTACGAGAAGAAGTACCGGGTCCCCGACGCCGCCCCGTTGTGCCTTAGAGCGCAACCGACCCCGGATTCGGTTGTTTCGGCAGTGGCCAAGAAGAAAGCGGGGGGCATCGGCTTCGACTTCTTCTTCCCCGCCGGACGGCGAGGGAAAGAAACTGGATGCAATGGGATGACGGGTAATCTCGTCGGCGACGAGCGATTAAGGCGGCCAATGCCCTGGCGATCGTGACCCACTGCGACAGGGAATTGTGGTACAAGATCGCCCCCCTGTTGGACTGCCTACCGGACGACAAGAGGGCGGAGGCCCTGGCGATCTTGCAGGAAGGCGAGGTGGCATCGGACCATGCCATAAAGGTGGCCACGGACATTGCTGACACCGGTTTCCGCCAGTTGGGCAACGCGTTTGCCTTAGACGGCGAGGGTGGCTCAAGGTGACTGATTTCCACCAAGACGTGCAAGCCGAGGTTTTGGACATGCCCTTTGACGGGAACAATCTGTTTGGGAAGACAGCGGATGAGTCCCTCTAAGCCATCAAGACCAACACGGAGATGGCTCAGGCCCTAGGAATTCTTCAGCAACGACGGCTGTCCTTTTGGAACTCCGGAGGCAAGCAAGGTGCCTCCAAGGGATTCGGCAGTGGCTCCTCTACGTCCCACCAGGGGGCCCGATCCTTGTCGCAAGAAGCCTACAGGGGACGAGGCAAGTCTGGGGGATCTCGCCGTCGTTGCCAGGGAGGCCAAGGCGGCAAGGCGGCCTCCAAGCAGGACCGAACCACCCCGGTGGGAGGCCGGCTGGCGAAGTTCATCAGCGTGTGGGAGTCCATCTCCACTGACCGTTGGGTGCTGGATGCTCAGGCCCAGGGGCACGCCCTCGAATTTCTAAAGTGCCTCCCATTCCACCCATGGCCAGGAAGGAAAACCACGTCCCTCAACTACTGTTGGAGGTAAGGGCGATGCTCAAGAAAGGCGCCATCGAGCTCGTCCCGAAGAGCCTCCGGGGCTCCGGAGTTTACTCAAGATACTTCCTTGTAAAAAAGAAGACCGGAGGATGGCGCCCCATCCTGGACCTGCATCGACTAAACAAGTACATCAAGGCACACAGGTTCTGGATGGTCACCCTCCAGCACGTGCTGGGACAGCTGGAGGAAGGCGACTTCCTGTCGTCATTGGATTTGGAGGCTGCGTACTTCCACATCCCCATTCTAAAAGGACACCGAAAGTTCCTCAGGTTCGTAGTCCAAGGACGGCATTACCAGTTCAAGGCCCTCCCGTTCGGACTGAAGTCAGCGCCCAGGGTATTCACCAAGTGCCTAGCGCCGGTGGCGGCACGGCTGCGCCTGCAGGGGATCCACGTCTACCCCTACCTGGACGATTGGCTCATCCGAGCAAGGACAAGGGAGCTTGCCGTAGAACACACAGCGAAGACCGTCCAGCTGCTCACGGACCTGGGGTTCTCCATCAACTTCCCCAAATCCCACCTGGTCCCGTCGCAGGTTGCACTGTTTCTGGGAGCCAAGCTCGATACAGTGGCGTGACTGGCCTCGCCGTCGGAGGAAAGGATAAAGGCCACCCTGGGCAAGGTGCAGCGTCTACTGGCAGTGGACGTGGCCAGGGTGAGGTCCATCAAGTCCCTCCTCGGGATGATGTCCACATGTATTTATGTTGTGCGCCTGTGCAGGCTTCGGATGCATCCTCTACAGGAGTTTCTCGATGCCTGCTGGATCCAAGCGGTGGCCAGCTTCGAGGACAGGATCCCTCTCAACAAGACTTTCTGACAAGCGATCCGGTGGTGGGGCACCCGTGCTCATCTGATGGCGGGCACGGACATTCAGACCCCGACCCACCAGGTGACGGTGACTACGGACGCCTTTGGCTCCCGGAGGAGAAGCCGCTTCACATCAACATCCTGGAGCTCCGTGCAGTGTTCTGGGCCCTCGGGTCCTTTCTCCCGTCCCTCAAGGGCAAGGTGGTGAGGATCTTCACCGACAACACCACCACGATGTTTTACATCCGAAAGCAGGGAGGGACCAGATCCCCCAGCTCTGTCCAAGGAAGCCCAGGACCTGTGGCATTGGGCCGTTGCCCTGGGGATGTTTCTGGTACCCTTTCATCTGGCAGGGATAAAGAACACCATCACCGACTCCCTCAATAGGGAGCTGCGCTCGTGCCACGAGTGGGAACTGGGTCAGGAGCGGGTGGATTGATTCTTCCAGTGATGGGGCAAACCCCAGATCGACCTGTTTGTGACGACGACAAACTCCAAGTGCCAGAGGTTTGCCAGCAGGTTTCCCCAGCCGAGGAGCATGGGCGATGCTTTCTCGTTCCCCTGGGACGGCCTGTTCCTATATGCGTTCCCGCCGTTGCTGCTCCGACTCATCAACCAACTCAAAAGGTCCCAGTGCAGGATGATCCTGGTCGCACCGGTGTGGCCGAAACAGATCTGGTTCCCAGACGTTCTGGACTTATCAGCGTCCCCACCAGTCAAACCGCCGACAGACGCAGATCTTCTCTCCAGAGAAGGAGTCATCATCCTCCACCACGACCCGGAGTCGCTGAACTTGCAGGCCTGGCTCCTGCAGCACTAGAGTTTGGAGGGTACGATATCCCGGCAGAATGCAGAGAGGTTCTTGCAAAGGCCAGGATGTCCTCAGCTCTCAAGTGCTACGGACAGAAGTGGAAAGGGTTCTCTGTCTGGTGCCGTGCACAGAAGATGAATCCGCTACGGATTACGGCCCCCTCAAGTACTGCCGTACCTACTATCGCTGGCCAAGGCTGGGCTGGCGCACGCCTCCATCAAAATATGATGCTCCCTGCGATCTCCCGATACACCAGGACTACAGGACGGGCATCCTTGTGGTCTCGCCTGGTGAAGGAATTTATGAAGGGACTGTTTCGCTCGTTCCCGCTGGTGCAGGCCCCTGCCCCGGCATGGGAGCTCAACGTGGTGCTGACCAGGCTCATGGGGGCGCCATTCGAGCCTCTGCATTCGGCACCGTTGAAGTTCCTGTCGTGGAAAACAGCATTTCTTGTGGCCATTACCTCCGCACGACGAGTGGGAGACATCCAGGCCCTATCCTGCAAGCCTCCATACTCGACTTTTCACAACACGAGGGTGGTGCTGAGGACGCACCCCTCCTTTATGCCCAAGGTGCCGTCGGACTTCCACCTCAACGAGCCCTTGGTGTTACCAGTTTTCTTCCCGTTGCCGGCCGAGAGGGCTTTGCACTCACTGGATGTAGCTCGAGCGCTGAAGTTCTACGCGGACTGCAAGAAGAGTTTTTGGAAGACATCACAGCTGTTTGTGAACTTTGGACCTGTGAACCAAGGGAAGGCTCTATCGAGGGCGTCCTTTTCCAGATGGCTCTCCGGCTGCATCATGCACTGTCACCGGTTGGCAAACCGACTGTTGCCTGGCCGTCCGAGAGCCCATTCGACCAGACCGATCGCTGCTACCACAGCGTTTTTGTCTGGTGTGCCCTTGCTGGACATCTGCAGGGCTGCTACGTGGAGGTTGATGCACACCTTTACGAGATTCTACTGCGTCGATCGGGACTCCAGGGAGGAGTCCACGGTCGGCCAAGCAGTGCTGCGCAACCTGTTCGCCTGAAGGTGGGCCTGGTGAGGAGGTAAGAGTTGCTTAATGTTGAGTTTATGTAATGCTTAATGTTGAGCCTTTGCCACCTCCCGTGGTTGTGCATGTGTGTACTGCTATGTATTCTTATATTCATGAGCATTTGAATCCATGCCAGACCCCATGCTGGAGAAGGAACAAGTTACTTACCTGTAACTGTTGTTCTCCAGCATGGGTCTGGCATGGATTCACATGCAAACCCTCCCTCCTATCCCTCTGCGGCTCTTCTCTTGGTCCTACTGCCACTTTACGTGCTACCAAATCTGAAGAGGAGGGGCTTAGGTAGAGGGCAGTCATTGGCTAGGGGCAGTATGACCCAGAGACCAGTGATTGGTTACTAGTAGAAAGACAGTTCAGAAACGAAACTGATTTTTTCTTTACCGAGGATTACCAGCCTGACGACGGGGAATATTCATGAGCATCTGAATCCATGCCAGACCCATGCTGGAGAACAAAAGTTACAGGTAAGTAACTGCTTCCATACTGCTTGTGGCTGCTCAGCGAAGGCAGAGACGATATATGGGTTTGTAATATCGGGGGGTAATGTGTCCCTCTTTTTGATTAGGGGGGCCTAAGTCATGAGGGGTTTGACAAATTAAGGAAGAGAGGACTTTAGGCTTCCCCCACCTGTCTAACACTGGCCTGGTTGTGGAACCAGTACACTTTTTTTACAGATCACTGCAGGTTGTCTGTACATACGAGATACACCCAGTGTTTTTGAAATACAATTACACTTCTTTATTTGTGTGGTTTAAAAATAGCATAACATAGCTATTGACAAAAAAACAACAAAAAACGTTTTTGCTTGCCGCTAATGACCGGGGTTGTTCAGTGTTTAAGGCATATTAATCAACCTCATACATTGGTTCTTTACAATCACTAATTTACGGTGAGGGTTAGGTGAGGGTTAGTAAAGATAGTGACTTAGAATTTGGTTGACCTCACATCTGTCTAGGCCTCCGCATCATAAGGGAGATGAAGTGTTTCCCTCACGAAATGGAAGCCTTGTGCCTGCAGCATCGCCACCCTTGCCACTGTTAAGTTATATGCATTTGTAGAGTGCACATCCACCCAAGCGATCAGATACCACTAAGGGACTAACACCCGAATGTATAAAATAACAAGGTTTTCAATGAGCTCCTAAACTCGTAGTGATTCACAGTAGCCCTGGGAGAAAGTGGCAGGGCATTCCACAATTTATCCGCCGCAACAGAAAAACCATATCTTCCAGTCCGAGAGAGCCGAAATCGAGGAACAGAGATCAAACAAGTGTCCTGACAGCAAAGCACACACAGGGATGTAGGGAACAAACTTGTCCCACGGAAACTCAGCCCCCTGGCCATAGAATGCTTGGCGAACTATTCGTAGTGACTTATGTTTTACCCTTTTTGCGATGGGAAGCCAGTGAAGGGAGTGGAGCACCAGGGGAAATATGAACACTATAAGTAAGGAGTGACCGTAGCAACCCGAGCTGCCAAGTTGTGGAGAAGCTGCAACCAGAGCGTGAGATGTTTGAGTTTATATAGCGCTTTACAGAATAACAACAGTCACAGTAATGAATAAAGCATGATTTACAAACAAACCAGTGGTACAGTATTTAGAACAATTTACTCGGAAGATGGCGGGGGAAGGGAAGGGGAGGGGAAGAGAAGGGAAGGTGAGCGGATGGGGGGCCCGGGTGACCACCTATGCACTATGGTGGTTACAGAATGCAATTTGAGGTCATCAGGGGGAAGGGCGAAGGGAAGGGGGGCAGGTGTATGAGGGGGAGAGGGGTAGGGAAGGAGAGTCGGGGGTGGAGAAGGGCTTTCACGGAGGAGTGGAAAGATGGGTAGGGATAGTGAGAGGTAGGGAGTTCCAGTGGAGGGGGGCCAAGAGTTGGAAGGAGCGGAAGCGTGAGGAGGCACAAGGGGCTGGGGGGCACAGTGAGAAGGTGGCGATCAGCTGAGCGGAGAGAGCGGGAGGGAGAGTAAAATGAGAGGAGGGAGGAAAGATAGGGCGGGCGAGGTCGTGGAGAGATTTGTAGACAAGGCAGAGGAATTGAAATTTCATTTTTTTTTAATAATTTTATTGGTTTGTACAAACCTTTAAAACACATCAAATTAGTCCAGACCCAATACAAAACAAAACATAAGCATGGGATAAAGTTCCATCCTTTTGACAGGGTTTGTGTCTTTAGTGCCAAAGGAGCCTTGTCAGGGAGTGATTAGTTTGCTTCGTGTGATGACTAAGCCATGTTAAACACTACCCTAACGTCCTTGTACTTCGGTGTCGGATATCTCAAGGCTCCTTTCAATCTCATGCAAAAACAGGGTTAACAACCTTGTCAGTTTTGTGTTTGAACCCATGAACATCTGCTGCCACCATTCTTCGGCATTCCTCAGTGGATATTCATTTAACATTTGGCCAAGATGTTTAGTTCTTAGAGATCTAAAGAAGGGTCAGAATAAGACCAGATGTTTAAGCGTTTCATCGCAGGCTTTACAAAACCTACATATGATATTGGACTTATCCTTTCCAGCCCAGTTCTTTGTTCGATCTTTAGTTCTAATCAGATTTAGGCGGAATCTCATGTATGTGGCTCTCCTCCTGTTGTCTGGGAATAAGACCACATAATTTTGCAGTTTGTTGAACGCTCTTGCTTCACTAGGAGCGTCCCTCATTGTTTTGGAAATCCTTCGGTCTTCGCTGGTTTGGATCCAATCTAATTCCCAGATTTTTTTCTTTACCAAAAGCGGATTGTCCTGCAGCGTTTTGATGTTGGTCTCATACATGGTCAGAAGCTCTTCACATTTCTTAAACCTAAAGCTAACAGTCTGGGTTCGCATTTCCAGGTTTGCTCAGTATTTTAAATTGTGGAGCAGCGTCTGGCAGTGTAGTTTTCCTAAATAAGGCCAGGGCATTCCACGTGATCCGTGCCTCAATAGATATCAAGCCTAACTCATAACGTAGGCAGGCTGTTGAGATGCTATTTGGAGGTGTAAAGTTTTAACCCCGAAGATGTGTTCTAGGGTTGGCCAGAATTCAGCTGGGCATCCAAAAGCATTTTTAGCTCCATATATAAGGGACGGGACCACTTTCTGCTGGTAAAAGGTTATCACTGGCTTAAGCGAGAACTTCCCGTATTTTTTGTTTAGGATCAGTGCTTGAGAGGCAAAGTGTCAGCATTTTGTTTTCGCAATCTCCATCCAAGGGCTATCATTTATGTTTGTGTTAATTTGCATGCCGAGATACCTAGTGCTTTCCACCGTGGTAAGTTTTTCTTTTCCCAGATGCCATCTAAATTTGTTGTTTTTCTGATGGCGGCCCGTTTGCAGGTTTTGCAGCGTCAAAATTTCACTTTTTGTGTTATTGATGTGCAGACCATTGGTTTCCACATAACGTTCCACTGCATTCATTTTATGCTGGAGGCCGATTGGGGTGGTATCTAACAAGATTAAGTCGTCAGCATACAGCATCCAGCTTAGAGCAGAGCCATGTATTTTTGGGGAAAAGGATCGAGGCTCGTTAATTGAGATGCCAATCTCCAAGAGAAACAAGTTAAATATGATCACCGCCAGAGGGCAGCCCTGTTTAACTCCGCAGAAGGTGTTAATTTCCTCTGTAAGAGATCCGCGTTGGTCGAGGCGCACTCTGATGGTAGTAGCAGTATTAATTTCTTTAATGGCGGCTAGTAGACTCTCAGGACAGCCCCAGTTGGTCATCTTTGTCCACAGTAGTTCTTGGTCGATGGAGTCGAAAGCATGGGAGAAGTCTATCAGGGCTAAATAGACCTTTCTTCCAGATCTAATTGCTTCCATCTTTAGCAAATTTATTAGCAAAAGGTTTAGGCCACAGCCGACCCCTTTTTTACGAAGCCCGTCTGTCGTACATCAGTGTGGTTGCTATCAACAATCCATTGTGACAGTTTGTGTTGGAGCATAGTTGCGTACACTTTGCCTAGCACGTCCAAGAGCGCTATCGGTCGATAATTTTTGGGCTCAAGGCGATTTCCTTTTTTAAAGATGTGGACTATTACTGCAGTCTTCCAAGAATTTGTAGTTTCACATTTTCTACAGATTCGGGTAAAGAGCTCTTCGCAAAACTCTGCCCATAGTTCTGGATTTTGCTTTATAGTGAAGTTGGTGAGGCCGTCCGGTCCCGGGGCCCTTGAGGCACTGACATTCTTAATTATCTGGAGCAAATCAGCTTTAGGGAAAGTGAGGTCCCATTTTGTTAAATTCGGTGTTGTCGAGGAAGACCACTTCCCTTTTTTACTGTACAGATTTTCGAAATGTGACGACCACCCTGCCTCTGAAACCATGTTTGTCATCAGTGCAGATTGAGGAGCACCTTCGTTGTTTAGTAAACTCCAAAACTCAGACGAGTTTTTATTTCTCATCTTTAGCAGCATCAGTTCTGCATCGTTTTGGAACATTAGAGCCTTGTGAGATCTTATCCAGTTTTTATATTTCTGTTTTGCAGCATGTTTTTCTTGCAAGAAATTTGTGGGATCTCTGGATTTTATGTGTCTAATAGTGGCACGAAGTTCCCTCTTTCTCCTCATGACCTCAACATCAAATGTATGTTTGTTTACAAACCCAGGGTTTCTCGATCCATGTTTTTTTTCCCATAAACGATTGTAGAAGATGAACATATTCCACTCCAAGATCAGTCTTAATGAATGTTTCTGAAATTTTAGAGACTTCATCAGGATGGAGTGACAGCCTCACTCTATTTGGCTCGACCAGGATCCGATGATTCCAGCATTTATCAGATGGTTGTTTTGCAACTCGCAAGGTTAAAATTGTCATCTCATGATCGCTTTGGGTGATCTGCTTTACCACAAAAGACAGAGTCGACTGTTGAATCTTTTCTGAGACGAAAAAGAAATCCAAGATAGAATTCTGTGCGAGTCGTCTCCACGTTGGTTTGGCCGGTATATCGCCGGCAGTGTTTCCATTTAGCATTACCAGGTCTCGGGCTTCCATTTCCGCCATTCATTTAGTGGCCAAATTATTCGGTACATGAAGGACTTTGTTGTTTTTCCGTCTTATATCTATGCAGTTTATGTTCAATTATGTTGTTTGACTCATTTTTGAGCAGTAGATCGTCAATTGTTGATGAGACTTGATCTATGAAGGGTTTCAATTGTGAGAGAAAAGGGAGCAACCCGAGTTGAGAGAGTGAGGCAGAAATAGAGTCTCGAGGGCCAAGAAGACATAGAGTGCGGATAGAGGAGTGGTAGATGGATTTTAGGTGAGAGATAGGGAGTCTGAAGAGAAGAGCAGTAGAAGAGACGGGAGAAAATAAGGAAGGGGATTAGGAGTTTATAAGTGTGAAATGTGAGGGAGGAGCGGATCTTACGGATGTTGAAGAGGTGGTGCCGACAGGCACGAGAGGTTAGAGAGATGTGGTTGGAAAAGGAGAGAGAGGAGTCAATATGGAGGCCAAGGTTGCGGCCATGGGTTGAGATGGGGAGATTGGAAGGGGGAAAGTGGATGAAGGGAGGAGGGGAAGGTGAGGGAATGTAAGAAGGGAAGAAAAGCACTTCAGTCTTGTCAGTGTTGAGGGAAAGAAAGTGTGACATCCAATTTTTTATGGCCGTAAGGCAGGAAGAGAGTGTGTGGTGGCGGTCAGAGGTGAAGGAAGAGAAGGAAAGAGATTGGTATCATCCGCGTAGAAGTGGTGGGAGATGCCGAAATAAGAGATGGGAGGTATAGAGAGAGAAAATGAAAGGTCTGAGTACGGAGCCCTGAGGAACGCCTTAGTTCAGGGGGAAGTTGGAGGAGGTGTGGCCGCCCCAGGAGACAGTAAAGGATCGGTTGGAGAGGTAAGAGGAGAGCCAGGAGAGGACAGAGCCTTTGAAGCCGAAGGAGGACAGAGTGCTAAGAAGTAAGGGGTGATCTACGGTGTCAAAGGCCGCCGAGAGGTCAAGGAGGATGAGAATTGAGGATTGCTTAGCGTAGCGAGCGGTGAGGAGAGAATTGAGTACATGAGTGAGAGCAGTCTCAGTGGAGTGATTAGGGCGGAAACCAGACTGAGAGGTGGGGAGGAGTGAGTGAGAGGAGACGAAAGCTGAGAGTTGAGAGTAGGCTAGGTGCTCGAGGAGCTTTGAGATGAAGGGGAGAAGGGAGATTGGTCTGCAGTTGGAGGCAAGAAGAGGGTTTCTTCAGGATAGGGATGCTGGTAGCGTGTTTGAAGGCTGAAGGGAAGGTAGCAGAGGAGAGATACATGTTAAAGAAGGTGGTTAGGTAGGAGATGAGGAGAGGGTACGACTTTGGGGATAGAGGGGTTGGGCAAAAAAAAGTCGATTACAGTAGTCTGTGCGCCTTAAAATAAGAGAAACGACGACCCAGGCACAAAGATGTGATGAAAAAAAAAGGTAGCACTATGTGGAGAATCTTCAGACCGAATTGGCCAGCTTGACATAAAGTGCTGATCTGGGCCTCCGCACAGAGAGGGGCAGCGATCTTAAAGCTCAGATCTTTAACAACCATCATCGTTGTAGGAAAAGAACCCAAAGCAGTTGGCAAGAAAGTCCACAGAGAGGAAGTAGATGGGAGACCCACCACCAGGACCTCATTGTCTTTGTTCAACTTAAGCCAATAGCTACCTATCCAACAACAGCCAGACACTCCCTAAAGCGCAACAACACTTCAGATTGAATGAGATTAAGCCATACAATGATCTGAGTGTTGGCATAGGAGTAGCAGCGGAAGCCGTGGGAGTGGCCTATATTAACAAGAGGCTGCATAAAGATATTAAATAGCATGGGTGACACGGTGGGACCCTGAGGTACCCCACAAGAGAGCAAGAACGGGAATGGCACTGAAGTGGCTGACTAGCACAATGCTCTCCTCATAGGGAAATCCCAACACAATAGAGAAACCCGTTTTTCAGTAAAAGGGCGCAAATTACATGATGAAATCCACAATATGCTTGTTGTGTAGGTGTAGACTGGCCCAATTCAGGTCATCAGCGAGTTCCGGCAATACCACCCGCACCGTTGCCCAGAAATGGTGCAGGGCTAGGTGATCCTCAATTGCTGACCCTTCAGCAGGTAGTCTGGTGATACAAGAAGCAACTAACTGCAAGTACAACATCCACAGTCTTCCAAACTGCCCTGCCGGATAGAAAATCGAAGAAAATAGAAGCGTACAGAGAACATATTTTTTTTTTTGCAGTCAGTTTGTGGTTAAGAACAGTCAAGGCCACTTGCACCCTTACCAGGTACCTCCATTCTCTTTGGAAAATTGCTGATTCACGTGGCACCCTCTTCTTCAACCTGAGATACAGGATTAACTCCTCAGGCAGCTAGTGCAGGACAATAAAGATACTGCCAGCAATATACTGGAAGTGGGGCTGGATACCACAGACTGCATTGGGCAATCTTTGGGAACAGCAATATTCTTACACAGACGCACATGGATGCACAGAGCCACCTTTACTCGGTTGTGCAGACTTCATTCTTGAATATGCCATATGATGGATCTGACCTTTTCTCTACCTATGGTGTTCCGCAGGGGTCTAACCACTCTCCCTGGCTTTTCAACCAATACCTGGAGCCCGTCGCACACTGCATTGCTGCTCTCTGCTGCAACTTTCATTGCTATTTGGATGACACTCGGCTTGTTTTCAGGCTCACCTCTTCTACCTCTCTCTTCTCTGACTGCCTGTCTGCAATCCAGGAGTGGTGTGCCACCAACGACCTCTGCCTTAATGCCAGTAAGACAGAGATCCTCCTCATCTGCACCATCCTTTCCTTTCACTCTCTGGCTGGCCTCCCTTTGCCCTCTTCCTGCTCCCACCTGTGAGGCTAAGAACCTTGGGGTCATCTTCAACTCCACACTTTCCTTTTCTCCTCACATCTCTGACGTCTCTAAGGAGTCAAACTACCAACTGCACCTCCTCAGAGATATTCTTCATTTCCTCTCCTTCCCCCAGAAGCTCACTGTCTCTAGAGCTGTGGTTCTCTCTAGGCTGAACTACGGCAACAGCCTCTTTCTAAATCTGCCTGCTTCTACTCTCTGCAACTCATCCAGAACAGGACTGCGAGACGTGTCCTTGGCCTCAAGCCCAGGGATCTCTCCAGCCCTGAAATCTCTTCATTGGCTCCCAGTGGCTGCAAGGATTAAGTTCAAGACCCTCTGCATTGTCCACAAGGCCTTCTGGGGCCAGGGTTCGCAATACCTTCAACTCTCCCTTTGGAAATTCCTTCCTACTCGAGCTCTTTGCTCCTCCACCTCCAACTCCCTCGGGGTCAGTCGCTTCTCCAAGCAACGTGTTGGTGGTAGATCTTTCTTTGGCTGGGGCCTCCCTCTGGAACAGCCTCCCTGCCTCTCTGAAACTTGAAGAGTACCATCTTCAGTTCCAGAAGCACCTCAAGACCTTCCTCTTTGCTTCTGCCTTATCTCTTCCTCTCCCCTGCTGATCTCTGTTACTGCACTGGGCACCTGGCTACCCTCTGAATTCGGACCCAGGTCCCTGCCCACCCAGCTGCATACCCACATTGCCTCCTGGCAACCCTTGCACTTGGGTCTGTATCTGCAACCCTACAGTCCCCTTACTTGCACTTATTAGACACCCGTTGTCTGCGTTTAACTGATGCACTTGCCACCTGCTGGCCGCACTTCTTGTTTTGATCCTGTGTTCAGCACTTTCCACTCCTCCCCTGCCCCTTGCACTACCCCCTTTCCTCTCCCCTGCACTTGCGTGATCTCATGTCAATGGGCCTAGTAAGATTGTTGTCTTGTCCTCCCTAGTACCCCTCCCTTGCCTCGTCGCACCATCAAAAACTTGTTTATAGGCGTGCTATAAATAAAACAGATATATCATATGAAGGTTGATGAAAGCCTTCAAAAATAGGATAACTACTTTTTGCAATATGGAGGTTTAGGCAATACACGTTTCCTCTAAGATAGAGAGGGCTTGCTCGGAGACCCCATCCCACTCAATAAAGGGGGTTCTCCAGACCATCCAGAGGCAGAGGAGCTCCCAAAACAAAAGCCTCCACCCCTTCAGGCTCCTAACCCCAAGTTCCTCAATTAAACACCACGAGTTCTGTGGTGAGTAGGATAAGATTTTTCAAGGAGGCATTGTCAAAAATCACTTCTGACAAATGGGTCCTGCACTTGGTAGACCAGGGCTATGGTCTGTTTGGCATGAAAAAAATAAAACCACAACCGCTCCTGCCCTTAAAATATTCTCAGTGTTTGCTGAAGGGGGCAGTTGAGCTTGTACCAGAATAAAAAAAGAGGTCAGGGTGCCCCTCTACAAGAAAGAACATGGCATGATAACCCGTTCTGTGGGAATGTACCCACTCGGAGTCCGCAGCCACATGTTTTAGCTCACTGTACCCTTCATAAAGGAGGAATATCCATTTTCATATCAGTCTTTGTCCTGCCCACTTGAGCAGTCCAGCACCGAAATGCCATGGCAATCCTCTTTTGAACAAGAGTATCAACAGCAACCGCCTTTGAACTGGTGTACTACTTTTTGTATTTCAAGGATGGTGACACTATAGGAAAGTCAGTCCTCCATACCATGCTAAATGAAAGCTATTTCCATAACCTCCTCCTTGGACTTAATATGGTTTTGGGAATTTTTCAAAGATAAGGAATCCTTGGGAGGGATGTGCTCATCAGAAGAACAAATTACTTACCTTTTGGTAATGTTTTTTCTGGTGGACGCAATGCCTTATATACGTGGAGGCAGGATCTGCGTCCAATTACAGAGTCGTCTGACAGTGGCTTGGTTGCTCGTTCAAAAATGTATATATGTATATGACACCATTCCTTGTGCGTGTTTGTATGTGCATGTATATATATATATATATTTAAATGTAATTTCTGGAGCTTGGGAATCTTAGTCACATGCTTTGCATAAACTGCCATCTAATGGTTGGTGCAAAGTATCATATGATTGTCAAAATTGAAAAAAGGGGCGTACCTGTAACACTATACCAGCCCTACGTGTAAGGGTACCCATGATCCCTCATGTGTTGGCGTCCTCGGATTTTATTTTTTCTGCCACTGAGGTTGGATGCTAAGTGTGGAGACACTGTCAAACGAACGGAGTCCTAACCATGCTGACACCCACACCGAAAGTGGAGATGAGAGTGGTGGGGCAGCGAAAGAATGGCAAAAGGCACAACATGACGAAAAGGTGATGCAGTAGGGAAAGTGGGGGAGGGATTACATTTTCACTTATTGCTGAAAGTTTTGAAAATGCCTCTAACACCCTTTACACTTCCACATATATCTGGCTCACTCGTTCTCAGCCACCTCAATGGAGGATTTTGCTCACAGTGTCATACAATATTCCCTTGGAAGCTCACACAACGGGTGTGTAACAGCTGCCTTCCAAGTGACCACAGTGACTCCCGCTCTAAGACCTGTAGGTTCTTTAAACTGAAAACGCTCAAGGAGCTTCGACATACAAGGTGGACAGCCCACACAAGGCCGAAATGAAATTGGATGTGTTGACTCATCAAGGAAGTACTAGAGGCAGAGGAAACAGGCAGCCAGCCCCCAGCTCTGCATAAAATCATACGCCCACACATGGGAGGGTATAACATCAGACAAGTGGGTCTTAAGTACAGTAAGGGAATGGTACGGCATCAAGCTGATACAAAAACTACAGGATCATCTACCCAAAAGGAGAAGCATCCACCCAGAACATCTAAAGGTTCTACTGGAGGAGATGCAAGAACTACTTCAGGAGAGAGCGAAAGAAGTAGTACCAGCAGGCCAGTAAAACACAGGAATTTACTCTGTTTTCTTTCTAATACCAAACAAGGACGAATCAATGATTGAAGACCAGCAAACTGATACGTCAAATCTCATAAATTCTGGATGACAACATTACAAGAATTCATACCCCTACTAAAAAAGAGCAAAGCTTCATGACAACCTTAGATTTGTAAGAAGCATACGTTACATATTACAATGTTCCAGAGCCACAGAAAATACTGCAGGATCAAACTACTCAACAAACACTACCAATTCAAAGTACTCCCTTTTGGAAGTACCTCGGCACCACGTGTATTCACTAAGTTGCTTGCTGTTGTTGCGGCGCATCGAGGCTGCGAGGCAATACCAGTATACCCTTAGCTAGATGATTGGCTGGTAATGGCGTGTCTAAGACACACACACGGCAGGCCGTACAATTATTACACTAGTCTAGGGTCCTCAATAAACATAAAGTCAAGCCTAACCCAAGGCAGAGAGAAAGAATTCCTGGGGGCAGGCCTATACACTTAAACAGCCACAGCATACACAGCCCCAGAAAGGGTACAGGCGTTGCAAAAATTCATCCTCCACATGCTGTCAGTCAGGAGGTTTGTGGGACTCCTAGTCATGATGGCATCTTGCATATGTATTATGAACATAGGAAGACCTTTTGTGTCTCCACGGCCACAAGTAACAATAACAACAGACGCATCACTGACAGGACGGGAACACAATGTCTTCATCTCACTGCACTGGGGAAATGGACAATAAAACAAAGTATGAACCACATAAATTGGCTAGAGCCTCTAGCAACAAAAATGGCACTGCTTTCATTCCAAAATGTCCTTCAGGGAAAGGCTATTCTCATATAAACAGACCACACAACTGCAATGTTCTAGAACAAGCAGGGCGGGACTCATTCAAGCCAGCTATCCACCCTGTCACAAACCATTTGAACTGGTGCATTCAGAGGGACATATCCAATCAATCACATGTCCTGGGGTTTCAGAATTATCCAGCAGATTCACTCAGCAGAGTGTTAATACCAGAACACGAGTGGGCACTCAACACCAATACACTCGAACAGATTTTTGCTGTATAGTGTCAACCAAAAATAGACTTATTTGCAACAAGAAAAAACATTAAATACCTAAACTATGCATCCAGGTTTCCCCAACCCGGGTCCCAAGGCAATGCACTATGGATGAACTGATCAGGGATGTTTGTGTACGCTTCTCGCCCCTGCCCCCCGACCCCCACAACACTCATTCGCAAAATAATTCACAAAATGAACCAAGAAAGCCTAACAATGATACTCCTTGCACCAATATGGGTGAGACAACCATGGTACTCACACCCGATACATATGTACGTATGCTCACTGATAAAGCTACATCCAACACAACCTACTAACACAGAAGAACTAGATGGTAACACACCGTACACCTTGAACGAACAGCTTAACAGCCTGGCTCCTGATTGTCATAGAATTTGGCCATCTCACACTCCCTCAAAAATGCATGCCACTCATTGAAGAGGCAAGAAGACCTAATAAAAGACATTGCTAATTTAACAAGTGGAAAAGATGTGTTCTGGTGCAAAAGAAATAAGAATAACCACTAGACTACTCTGCGTAATATATGGTACTATATCTCATGTGCTTGCTGGATTTGGGCCTGGTAAATAATTCACCAAAGGTGCATTTATCAGCCTTAAAGGCATACATCACATTGCAACAAAAACTGTCATGGTGGAGGGTACCTGTAGTTAAATACTTAAGGAAGGTGTCAAACTCATACGCACACCTGGGACAACCCTTTGAACACATGCACAAAGGCTCTCTAACAGACATTGCATACAAAGTGGCTTTCCTCATTGTCATAACTTCTATCCGAAGGGTTAGCCAACTACAAGCACTGTCAGTCTCTGAACCATTTGTGAGCATACATAAAAATAAAGTCGTTCTAAAAACACAACCTACGTTCTCCCTAAAGTTAATTTCCAAATTCCTCGTAAACCAATCTATTTAATTACAGGCGTTCATCCAAAACCCACGAAGTAAAGGAGAAAGATCTCTCGACACACTAGAAGTACCAGTAATGTACTAACTAGAGAAAACAAGGAACATACAGAAAACACAACAATTCTTTGTGTCTGCTTCTAGAGGAAGAGAAGGACAAACAAGTCACCAAGGCGACTATTTCAAGGTGAATTGTGAAAGGACACAGATGTGCTACTCTATTGCTAACAGAACGCTACTCTCCAACCCAAGGGCAAGCTCCACAAGAAGTACAGGAACAACCTTTGATTTTCTAGCCAATGTATCACTGGAAGCCATTTGTAAAGCAGCAACTTGGTGCTCAGTGCACACATTCACAGGACACTACTGTGCAGTCACACAGTCCAAAACAGATCCACAAGTGGAGCAGGTGATGTTAAGACATTTATTCATTCATTAATATTCCTTCTGCTTCCCTGCTGCCTTCTAAGAATACTACTTGCTAATCGGTGCAAAGCATGCGGATCTAAGCAGATTCACCAGCTCCAAAAGACAAATATTACCAGTAATATTCTTTCTGGTGTTTGTATCTGCTTAGTGTCCCATGCACCCACCCATCCTCCCCACGCAGGAACAGAAGAATGGTGTTTATCACACAGAGACAAGGGCAACTTAACTTTACACATGTCAGAAAACAATCTGAGGACGCTGACATGTGAGGGTTCATGGGTACACGTACAATTATTGTGTAATACTTCACATCAACCACCAGAAGGCCGCTGATGCAAATGCAAACTGAAGCAGGCCGTTTTGGCACTTGACGTTTTGTTGCACTGCTTTGCTGCAGGTCCCTTAGCATGCCCTGTTGGCAATGGGCAGCTGTGCGCACAGGGACCAATAGGCGCCTGTATGTTTCTGTGCACCTAGATGTGTAATTAAATGAATGTACACATGTTGCAAGGGTGGCATCTGCTTAACAATTTTTCATATGGTCACCTCCTGTTCATTGCAATGTTGCTTCAACACCGGAAAACACTGTCATCAGATGAGCTTCCATGCACTGCCACAATGTAGGCAGGGGAACTCAGAGGGGATACTTCTTTAATAAGAGCTCGCACTGGAGGACCGTCAGTAATACCCTAAGCAGCATATTGGAATTGGTAGGATTTTAGAAAAATCCAATCTTCTATATTCGCCAGAGTCTACTCCTATACAGATAAAGGTGTCAGATTTAGCCATGCTGCAGGTCCTGCTACTGCAGGAACCTTCTCATTCAATGGTTCCATTCAGTTCGCGCAATTGAACACATATGGGACTGAGAGGCACCCATATTTAGACGGGGTGAGGTGCAAAGTGATGTCATCACCAGCTCCACTAACATGTACAGATGTTGACATAACACAGTAAGTTAATACATCTGCTGCAGAGATCTCTGTGTAACATGCAAGGCATTTTCTCTAAACGGGTTGATGCACAGGTGGCAACTGTCAGTAGGCCAGCACAGTCATTTAATGCACTTGCTACAGTGCATCTGTGTCCATGCTCAAGGGAATTATTAGAATCCCAGTCAGAGGTTTCGGTAGATTAACTCACCTGTTGCAGTGATAGTTCTGTTAGGGGGGGAGGGGCATGTCAAAGGTTTCAACCCAAGAAAGATATGGGGTTACCTACCTACACCCACAGTGACAAATGCCTTTATGAAAGCTCGGCGTGCTAAGTCACTTGCAACAGGGCACTGAAGCTGCTGCTAAGGGTTTTGTTAACTAGCATTTTTTGTTTCCAATCGCAGGAAGTTGTTTAAATCGATCACTGAACCAGCTATAGAGAAAAGAGTGTGCGTGTGTTACATATATGTCCTCTATATCCGGATATCCTGAAAATGCATGTTAAAAGCCTAGGAAGATACTTTTGTATAATGCATGCTTGGATATCCGTTATCTGTGGGCACTAATGAAAATACCAATAACCTAATCAATCGGGTTAATCCCCTTTGTGCAGAGATATATGTGCGACCCAGAAGATAAAGGTTCCGATCGCTTTAAGAATGCTTCACTTTTGTAAAACAGATGACCTTACCCAGCTTCGCTGTACTCCATCAATGTCGGGTGAATGATGCGGGCGGCGTCACTGGAACCTGCGGCCTGCAAGTGGCGCATAGAACTCTACAGTTGGCAAATCAACCACCAGGACACTGTGGGGTTTTGGACAATGGTACATCTGCTTGTCTGCGTGCCTTTCCAGCTATGGGTGTGCCATTTGAACAAGTGTACATTTCCGGCGGGAACGCCAGTTGCTGCACACAGTAACCCGTCAAATATGGTGCAGGTAAGTGACAGATCACTGACAGCAGGTGTCGTATGCTGTTCGAACATGTTAGACCAGGCACTCTTGTGAAATGTACACCTATTCTAGTCTAACGGTGCCGTGAACATTACGAATAATTAATTTAGTCAAATAATTGGGTGGGTGTGGGGGTAGTGGAGGGGAGATCACCGTTCCCAGGACCTCCTACCTTGAACTGTACCACGTCTAAACGACCCTAGTGCCAAATGACCAGAGCCAAGTTGGCTTTCGCACCACTATGGCTGTGCCAAAATGGGCTCTGCGGCCTCAATGGTGCGCCAAAAGGCTTGCACCAAAACATGGCATACCGATACAAACTCGAGAAAGTAGATGGCTGGTAAGTAATATTTGTCTCACTACTAGGTCTCTGTTTCACTGCCTAACTGGTGTGGAAAAAGTCAGAACTGAAGAAAATGGCACCAATGGCTCCTTAATATGAAGCCACCTAGGTGTGAAACCAAACCAAGAGGAGACAGTCAAGAACTTTGCTGAACAGCGCCATATAGTGGCTGAAAAATATTTTCCGGCGCCGACTGCCTCGGCCGTGGCAGGCATTGGAGGAAGAATTGTGTCCACCACAGTAATTTGTTCTTTACTCTTGGGTCTCTTTTCAGCCATACTTAAGGGACATTCTGTCCTTTGGAGTGTGACTGGAGCAGGGTCGGACTGGCAAAAGAAATAGGTCCAGACACCCCAAAGAAAATGGCCCACCCCTCGCCTCAAGACCCTTGACTCTGATGACATCACCGGAAGTGATGTCATTTGACCCCACCCCAGAGTGACATCCCGGGGAGCGATGAAACACGACCTTTCACCCCTTGACAAACAGGAAGTGGCATCAAATAGCATTGTTCCTAAGTACACTATGAAAAATATGGTTGTGTTTTCACTAATGTGATATACATTTCATACAAGAATGGATCACCATATGTATCATTAATATCTGTGTATAGATCCATATTGCACGTTGCAGGTGTGGGACGATTTAGGCCACGGCCGAAAGGCCGAGGGGCCAATTCGACCCTGGACTGGAGCATGACGAGGAGGAGAATTATTCATTGAACTAACAAGTATCAGGGTACCAAGGTGGCCCTGCCCCAGTAGCACGCTTGTCACACAGGCTCCCGGAACCAGTCCTTTTCGCAGTGTAGTAAAGACAGGAGCATACCTTTTTTTTTTCGTTTTTGTGATATGTATTCCAAGGTTTGAGGTGTGCATTTTGTAAAAGGTCCTTACCCTTACAAACCAGCGCTTTTGTCTCTTGACCAAGGTGATCTTTGCCCTAGCTACAGTTTGTGTGATGCACTTACTCTGCACTCCCTCACAGCCAGGTTAGCATGTTGGTAAGAGGTATTCAGGGTGCCTCCCTTGAAGCTTTTGAAAGAAGTTAATTGATGGTAAAGTATGTAAAGAAATCTCTTTTCTACAACTCCAAGCTGAATTGGGGGTGGAGGGGAATTTTCTGGGTGTTCCAAGGGGGAGGGGAAGCTTTCCACCACTAAGTAAGGCGTGCTCATCAGTCCTAATTCTGTCTTCTGAACCCACTTCAGTGGGGTAAATCTGGTTGTGGATCCGTGGGATGTATAATCTAGGGTTCGATGCCATATGCAAAGGCTTCGAAAAGCCATTTTTCTTTGACTTCTGGACAGTGCATCATGCAGTCATTGTGCTAAGGTGAACCCGGACCCATCAAACAAGGTGGTTTGCCACATTACATGAGAAGCTGTGAACAACCCTTTTATTGCTAAAAGCAATATGACAATGGTGGTAAAGATGCCAGGCTAGATGTGGTTTACTGGTTCAGGATAATCCAGAAAGATTCGATGCCCTGGGTGAGACCAAAGGTCATATGCACCATCTTGCAAATTGTTCCTGCATTTGTCTCACTTTTCCCTTTCTGGTTTACTAACCTTTTCCCTGATGTTTCTTATTTCAAATAAATCCACTAGGAATACTGTGTCCCCCTTGAGGGGACTGCATGTCCCTCCAGTTTGGTGAACACCATATACGTTGTTATAATTATGCTTGGAAGATTGCATAGTTGGCTCCAATTTTTAGTGGTCACTTTTACTCAATTTGACGGGTATTCCACCGTACTCTAGATGTGCGTCTACTCCATGGTCAATGCAAATTCCACTGCAGCCAGACGTTCTTGCGTGGATTGGATGTAATACAGATATGGCCATATATAGTGAATCCCCTACTGATTGCACAATTCCAAAGCTTCATTGGCCATTACCAGAGAAGACCAGTTTACCAGGGGTGTATAGCTTAGTCTGAATCCACATCCTGAATTTCATTGGAATGAGGACTGTTGACTGCAGGGGCCTCCACTGATTAAGGCTATCCCAAATTATTTACGTATTTGATATATACAGCACAACCTATCTAGCAGAGTGTAACTGGGTGTTACTTTAAGAAAGAGTTCCTGGGTCAATTTGATGTGCTTCAGTATGTTATGCCAGAAAGTCATTGTGTAACAAGAGAAGGTCTGTTTTCTGATGCTTTCCTTTTTGCATCTCTCTGGGCTTAGTGTTGTGGCTTCTGGTTATGCCATGGCCTCCATGCATGTTTAGTTTTTCAGACAGGATTGAACTTTGTCCTTACCTTGTATGTGATGCAGGTTGTTTTGAATGTGATGTGAGGTTAATAGTGTTGCTCTCTGTTGGTTGGGATAGTAGTGTCTTAATCCGTCCTGTGGTGATACTGGCTGTGGCATTTTGAACAGCTTTCAGTTGGGCAAAGAAAGAGGTTGCCACTCCAGTGAGAAGATCTTTGCCCCCTTCCGAATGACCAGTGTCTGGCTAATGGCTCTGAAGCTAATGCTGGGCATGAAGTGGTTGATTGTTCCGAAAGGGTTAGGGCCAGCACCAGGCTGTCTGGGTATTCTTTGCAATGTGGTTCAGCATGAGGCAGTGGAAAGCCAAAGAAGAACAGGTGTCCAAGGACTGATCATTGGGGAACGCTGATAGAGACTGGTGGGGTCAGAGGTTTGCAAGGTCCAGGTAGGAGACAATCCAGGTCTGAGCAGATTTGTAAAATTCAAGGCAGAGTGTCAGCTGAGTGTTGTCGCAGTCGGCAGCAGTGTTTTTGTGATAGGCTGCTGGTGTTGGTGGAACCATGTCTGCAGGCGTCATTGCTGCAAGGGAGGATGCTTTTGCCTGAAACACAGGCTCTACTAGATCTGGCTCTGGTGTGCAGCGTGTCAGCTGAGTGTTGTCGCAGTCTGCGGAAGGCAGCAGGCCTCTGACTTTTAAGATTTCAGGGCTGCTGTAGTGAATTCTGTGTGACACATTGGTGTGTTGTCAAGTGGGGGTGGCTAGTGTGGTGACAGCTTGTCGGCAGTCCGCTAGAGGAGCTGAACTAAGGTGTAGGGGTAAGCATTTTCCTCATTTACTCACATAAACTGCTTGTTGTTAGAAAATGCTTCTTGTCCCCTGGGGGATGTCTTACGTTTGCACTACAAAGTAAACTTCCTCCAATTTCCTTATCTCCTGTTATGACTGCCCAACAAAGGCTCTACCTTGAATTGTATAAATCTCGTGCACTCCACTGACTCCCATGTAAGTGCATCTTTGCAATCCTGCTTCATTTCTGATATACGTATGATTTTAGCCTCTACAGCTACGTTGAATGCTAAATTGGTAACGGTTTCAACACCTGTTATAGTGATCGCTTCCTCGCATTGAAACCAGAACAGAGCTTCGACTGAACTTTTTGCAGAAGTTTCGGCTCCTAATCTACCAGAAGTGCCTAATGAAATCCCAGATTTGGCACTTTTGGCAGGAGTGCAAGCTGCTGAATTAAATATTGCAGAGAATCACACTGAAAGTATAGGGTCACACTCTTTGCAGGGTTGTTTAATGGATGAAGGGCCTAGTACAATGGTGATCGACTGTGTGAATCCACCTGGGGGTATGGAATGCCTTTACTTTGCAATAACCTTTTTCTTGGCAAACAGTACAGAAGGATATCACATTCACTTAAGAGGGCCCTTGGGACCACCCTTTGTTCGGGCTCTTTAGACAGTTCTGTGGTTACAGTGCTTGCTAGTCAGGACCCAAGTTAGTCTAATAGCATTGATTATTTGGAACACAATCCTGTGGCCTCTCCACATAATTCTAGATTGGATGTTTCATTGTCTGTTTCACCAATTTTATATCCAGAATCATCAGGGAGCTCTCCTGACTCTTCAGTTTTGTTTATTCACCCTACTGGGAGGTCTGGTGGTGTGTACCATACGGTCACACCAATAGTGGATTCAGCTGTCCCTATTCTAAATCTTGTTCTGGCGCCTCTTATGAAACTGTATGAGTCTTTGAATACAAAAATAAACAATCAAGTTACTTTGTTTACATCACTGAACACAAAAATTTCCTTTGTGGAGAGTTTTTTAACAGCGCACAAGCCACTTTTAATGCGGCATTTGTGTACCAAATGGTGAAGAAACATGACCCCATTGATTTAAGGTGGGATGGTGTGTGGTCCCTTTTCTTGTTGCATGATGAGGCTCCAGCTCTTATGGCAATTGTCACCTCCTCTTGTTCCTCTGTTTATGAACCATCAGTGGTGCTGTTGGAGAATGTGCTTGTGTCTGCTTCCTCATGCCTTCCTCTTGCAACTGTTCTGCTTAATGATATCTCGTCTCAGCAGGCCACTTACTCGATCTTTGCCCAAAGAAGGAAGCCGAGAAGTTGTACAACAAAAAAAGCGACTAGTGGCTCACATACATTTCTAAGAATGCTTCCGGTTTAGTCAGAGGATGGTCTTTGGTAGAGAGGTCGAAAAAAGAAGTTTACTAAGAAGCAGCTCTTCAGTTGTTTCAACCTATGGCTTCTTTAAGTCGTATTCCAGAGTTTCCACAGGGAGTGTCCGAGGGTGACATGACTATTCTGGAAGGGTTGCTAAACATATCTACGCACTCATTGGATTTGGAGGAACCCTTTACCTCAGTTGTTTCACCTTCTCAATCGGCTTTGCCAACAGGATCCTCCTCCTTCTCAGCAAACTAAATTGAATCTTAGACTTTCACTGAAAGACGCTCCTGTTGCAATTCAAAGGTCCTTCCTGCTCAACCTGTAATCTTCCTCACTATGGAGCTGAGAAGAACTCTTCTCGCTCAGAAGCAATTGTTCTACAATGTTGATGTTTCAAAAGTTCAACTAAACTCTTTAGTGTCCTTCAAACCTAATGGAGGTGACTGTTTGACAGAGCCCAAAACCTGGGCTACCCAGGAAATGGACAAAGTTTTATATCCAGATCTATCTCTTCATATGATGGAACAAAAAAGAGATGTGATTGCTCATAGAACTCCTTTTCACCCTCAAGCTGCCCTTATAGAAGTACATTCCTTCACAGGATTAAACTGCTTGTCTAGTTCTCTTCTTTTGGAATGTCTCGTAGTGTCAAAAGAACTCATTTTAGGGAGATTCCACGATGGCCGCTGATCAGTGAACATCGCGGCTCCCGTGCTCCCCGAGCTGTAATGTGCCTGGCGGTAATAACCAGCGAGTAAGCAGCGAATTTGGCTCTCCCCAGCTTTTTTCTTTGTTTTAATGTTTATTTTATAACAAGGCAGGGTAATAACAATACAAAGCTTTTATCAATACCTGTTATGCATCACAGTAAGACATGTCTTTTCACCCTCCCCACCCTCCTTGAGCTTGTCGGTCCTCTCCAGGGTCGCACTCTTTATTCCTGTTCCTGTGGAGCATCCCCATTCTCCAGGACCCTCCTGGCCAGCTGGGGTTTGTAAGTCAGGGCTGGGAAGTCTCGGTCAAAGTCAAGAACCGGGTTCCAGATGTTCAGGAAGCAGTGAAGGAGACCTGCCCTGGCTGCCGTCATCTTTTCTGTGATTAGCACATCCCAAAGTTTCACCCACTAGAGAGGCAGGAGTGGACCATCTACAGATTTTCATGTCCAGGCCACCACAATTCTACCCGCCACAAGGCATTGGGGCAACAGTTTGGCTTTGGGTCCTGATCTTGGGTATGTCCCGGGGACCGGGACGCCCAAGAGAATGGGTTTGGGTGTAAGGGGAGTCTTGTTTGTGTGATTTCAGCGATGTTCACTAAGCACTGTCCCCAAAAGTTTTGGACTTTTGGACAAGTCCACCACATGTGGAAGAAGGGTCCTATCTGACCGCATTGTCTCCGGCAGGCCGGGTCAAGAGTGCGGTTCATATGGTGGCGTCTTAGAGGGGGGATAGTATCAACGCAGTAAGATTTTGTATGCGCATTCTCTATTCGTGACACATGCGGATGACAATGGAGCGCGGGTCCAAATGTCCACCTAAGATTGGTCCTCTATAGGGTGGCCCAGGTCTACTTCCCATCGTATAGAACAAAGGTGGTACCGGGATGTCAAGAAAAACTGGTGAGAGCGAGAGAGCGAAACATTTTTTTTGGAGTGAACAATTGTTAGAGATACAGTCGAAGTCAATTGGAATATACCTAAGTTCTTAAAATCATTAATTGTTTTAGGATTAGAACTTGTATGAATGAATGTATGAATGCATGAAGTTAGGATGTTTTTTATGGATTTAATTAAAATTGTTAATCTATTTCTATTTTCTATACTTAAATTAGAATGAAATAAAAATAATGATTTAATACCTATTATTCTCAGTCTCGCTCTCACCAGTTTTTCTTGACATCCCGGTACCACCTTTGTTCTATAATATTGTTCTACCTCAAGGTGCCAGAGATAGATGAGGTTCCCACTCTTCTGGGTTTGCTGCTTCCCATTGTGCCATGGATCGGGACTTTGAAATAAGAAAGTCCTTCTGGAGGTGTTTGTATAGCACAGAGATCTTGCCCCAGATTGGTAGTTCCTTGAGAGTTAGTTCTATAGCTGTGGGAGAGTGAGTTGCTGCTTGGCGTGTCTGTGGGAGGAAGCACCAGTGGCGTAGCTAGATGAATGTAAATCTATCCTTTTCCTGCAGTTGGAAGATTTCCTTGCATCGTTCATAGATATGCGGTTGTCCTCCTTCCAAGAGCTGCCCAACAGTCTCCAGTCCCCCTGCAATCCAGGTTTTTAAGTTTTGGGGGGCTGTTCCTGGTGAGAAGGCTGGGTTCAAGAATACCAGGGATGAGGGACTGAGTCCTCTTGGGATCCTTTTTTGGTTTAGGGTTCTGTCCCAGACGGAAATGGTGTGTTTAGTAGCCAATAGTAGTCCTTGCCATTGCCGCCTTGTCGATGGAGGGATGTGGGGAGGAAACATAGGGGGAGGGCTAAGCGTGATTGTTCCAGGTCCACCCACCTGGGACGATTGGTAATTGTTTGCCATGCCTGGATGCATGCCAATTGAGATGCCATCTGGTATCTCTGTAGGTCTGGGACCCCCAAGCCGCCAAGCTTTGCGTTCCCCAGCATTGTGTCTTTAGGAATCCTGGCTTTTTTCCCCTTTCAAATAAATTGTAGCATCTTTCTCTGCAAGTTTCGGAGTGCTGAAGTTGGGATCGCAACCGGGAGGGCAGAGCATGCGTATAGAAATCTCGGGAGCAGATTCATTTTACAAGCAGTGATCCGACCCATTAACGACATTTCTTGGGTCGCCCAGCATTTCAGGTCAGTTTCCAGTTCTTTAAAGAGTGGGGCGAGGGGGCGTGGCCAACTGCGCGATGCAGTAGACGTGTGCTCCCGGAGCTCCCGTAACCGCGGCCCAACATCCTGCTACATTCGACCATTTGCAGTGCTTGGAAGACCCCCAAGATAACCCCCCCGGTGCCCGACACCCTGGAGCGCATCTGGGGCAAATTCCAGCCCAAAACGCTCAGGAACCGCGGGGACAGCGGCGAATGTGGGGAACACCGGTGCGGCCCTGCGAGGGAAACAAGATGGCCGCCGGGGTGCGCTCTGGGTGAGGAGCGGCTCATCTCTGCATCTCCGTAGCCGACGGGGACGAGGAACCAGACTGCCGGTGCGAGCTGGAAGCGCAGGAGAAGCCTCCCCCGAGGGAACCTGTGAGGGGAGCCGCCCGCCCGGACAGCGGAACGCAGCGAGGGAATCCCATCCACTGCCGAGGAAAGCTGCGAGGGGAGCCGCCCGCCCGCCCGGTCGAGGAAAGGCGCGGACAACTGAACGCTGCGAGGGAGTCCCGTGCACTGCCGAGGCGGCCCCGCCGGTGAGTGCCTGTCGCTGTTGCTGGGGGGTCCCTGCGTGAGACTCGCTGGGAATCTGGGAATCCCGAACCCGACCTCATCCTGAGAGGCCGGCACGACACCCTGGGACCTGCTGGCCCGTTTGCTCGCTCGGCGGGCTGAACCATCCGGCAAGGCCCACGCTCTGCTCTCCTAGGAGATACTGGGTGTCGGCGTTGAGGGGGGAGGCGCCTGGAGAGACGGCTGGGGGAATCTGCTGCAGCCGAGGGGGCCATTCGGATCTCTTCTGCCCCCCCCGGAAATACAAGCACCGAGGATCCAATAAGGGAAGGTGGGGATACGCCGATACGCGGCCTCCATCCCAGCGTGATACGACAACCCCCTAGCGCCGGTGGTCAAGCCAACACATCCACCAACACGTATTCGCCACCCGGCTCTCTGCGCCCTTCCTCTCCCCCCGACCGAGGTGCGGGCAGCGCTTATAACCCAGTGCGACTGTCCTGTGGGGCTGCGCCAGTGTGTAAAAGGGCGGCCTTGAGGCAGTGACAATGGGGAAAGACAAGATTAGAAGACCGGCCACGCAAAACAGAATCGACCAATATACGGTTCCCCCATCGCAATCTCCTGATACTCCACTGCTGCCGTCGGTTGAAGAGGACTCTACATCTGGGCTCTCCCTAAGGGATGTCATGGCAGCTATAGCGGACTCCCGCTCATCGATGGAGCAAAAGATGGACGGAATCAGTCTTGACGTGTCCCTCCTCCGACATGACCTGCAGAAGCTATCGGCACGCACTGGGGAGGCGGAGCAGCGCATCTCCAACACGGAGGACGGGTTGCAAGCAGTACAACAACAGCTCCAAGGAGTCACCGCCAAACTTAAAACTCTGGAAGCCAAAGTCGAAGAAGGGGAGGGCAGATCCAGGCGCAATAACATTCGTATTCTCGGTATTCCCGAGAAAGCTGAAGGCCCCTGTATGGAGCTTTTCTTGGAGCAATGGCTGATGGACCTGTTCGACCAACGATCCTTTTCCAAATTCTTCTCCGTAGAGAGGGCACACCGAATACCCACTGGCAGACCGGTGCCTGGTGCTCCACCGCGAACGGTGATAGCAAAATTATTGAACTACCGAGACCGAGACGCGCTGCTACACCTCGCACGAACCAAAGGCACGACCACATTCAATGGGTCCAAGATAGCCTTCTTTCCGGACTATACCCGAGAGGTCCAGAAGGCGAGGCAATCCTTTGAGAAGCTGAAACGACAGCTGCAAGCGATGGGAGTCAAGTACGGCCTGCTCTTCCCGGCCCAGCTGAAAATATATCACAGGGGTACAACAGTCCATTTCAACGACCCAAGGGAGGCCTGGCGCTGGGCAGAACAGCATATAGAAGGGGACTGGTCGGCGCCCCGGCCCAGCAGGGACAGAAATCCTAGACCACCACCGGCACATCCTCCGGACCCGGGTCATCCACCCTCACCGAACCAACCGGCAGAGGCCGGAGAATGAACATGATTGCTCCTTACGGAAGGGCCTGCCCCCAAAAGCGGGAGCACGCCCAAATTGAGGTTGGAGAAAGTGTGGGAGAGTACCATACCACAGCACTGCTATAAGTTGTCTAGGTCATTAATAATGCGGCCTGCGGGGGCACTTCTTCCGCTGCAAGTGGGAAAGCAACGGGGCCCCCCCCCCCCATTCGTTAACTTCTTCTAGTGTTAATTTGTACAAGGGTTTGTAAGGCTGTCACCTTACAGTTGTTGAGGGTCAGCGATGTTGGGGCGACAGGTACTTCGTGTTGGGGAGGAGTATGGGGTGGGGGCGGGAAAGGAAAGTTTCAATGGGTTAATTGTTACCCCGGGAGCAACGCGTCATCGCAAGCTCCGAGGTTTGTTGAAGTTGAAGTTCATGGTAACACGAGGCTACAAATGGTTCAGGCAGCACATCACTCGACATTCACGGCACATACTGCGATACACCACAGCTGACGGGGATGCCCTCCTCGGAATACACCTGGTCAATCTCTTGTGTGGGTCCTTAGATGGCACCCTTGCAACCCCAGTTGACTCCGACTGAACGTCCCAAGTCTCTCAAGGTGCTCACCTGGAACGTAAATGGGATGGGCTCGGCGATTAAGAGGCGCTTGATTAAGCAACTTCTCAGTAGACACTCCCCAGACGTGGCCCTACTATCCGAAACCCACTTGGCGGGCTCTAAATGTTTGCATTTCCAACGCACAAACTACAGGGCTGCCTTCCATGCGGGATATACAATGGGATCCAGGGGCACTCTCATCCTCATACATAAACGTGTCCCTTTTGCCCTCCAGAGCTTAGAGCAAGACCCACGGGGCCGCTATGTGATGATCCTTGGTACGCTTGGGAACGTAAGGGTCGCCTTCGTCTCGGTGTACGCCCCGCCCGGACTGGGGCAGGAGCTACTGGACGAATTGACTGCCCTCATAGGTAAACATCAACCTGATGAGCTGTTTCTGGGTGGAGACTTTAACGATGTCATGTGCAATTCTACTGATCGTACACATCTTAGACATCGCAACCCGGATACCCCCACAAGGCTCTCTAACTTTGCTTCTGCCTTGGGCCTGGGTGATGTATGGCGGGAACTACACCCGGA
Source organism: Ambystoma mexicanum (assembly GCF_040938575.1). Lineage (NCBI taxonomy): Eukaryota > Metazoa > Chordata > Amphibia > Caudata > Ambystomatidae > Ambystoma > Ambystoma mexicanum. Next base: position 740,158,668 of record NC_090926.1, read on the forward strand.
CATCAGGGGATACTCCTTCCACTCTGGTGCCCACGGTTCCCTCTCCAGAATTGATTATCTCTTTGTTCCGCAGACAGATCTCTATAAGGCAATGGCAGCGGAATTCCTTCCCCGGGGCATCTCAGACCACTCGCCTCTGCTAGTGGAGATCCGCACGCGGGGCGTTTCCCCCCCTAGGACATGGAGGCTGAATACCTATTATCTGGGTTCCCCTGAACTTGTTGACCACCTTACTGAAGTCTCTACCGAGTACTTTGAAGTTAATGACAACGGAGAACAAGATCCAGTAGTGATTTGGGAGGCCTATAAGACCGTTTTGCGGGGTGCCTTGATCTCCTGGGTGGCAAATAAAAGGCGAGAGAGGCTCCGGGAGGTAACAGAGGCGGAGGGTGAACTGGCCCAATGTGAGAATAAACACACCCTTGACCCATCCCCGCAGACCCAGCTCTCCCTTAAACGAGCCACCGAGCGGCTCCGAAACCTCCTATTAGATAATGCTAAACAAGCACATTGGGACTCCAGAGCCAGAATTTATGAGCACGGAGACAAAGCTGGCCGAATGCTGGCCTGGTTGGAGAGGAGGGATGAGGGACAACGATGTGTTCGTGAGATTGTCAATTCTCGGGGTGAAAGGTTTCGGTCGGATGCAGAGATAGCTGAGGCTTTCGCCCAATTTTATGAAACACTTTATCGGGCTCCGACTTTGCGGCTGGACCCGTCCCTCCTAAATGACATACCATTCCCGGCTCTCTCAGTACAACAAAGGGCGAGGCTGGAGTCCAATCTCTCAGAGACCGAGGTGGCTGACGCACTAGCCCAGCTGCAGACCGGGAAGACGCCGGGCCCGAACGGGTTTCCGGTGGAGACATGGCAGAAACTGGGAGGGCTCAACATAGCGTCATCTCTCCATAAAATGTTATTGTCAGCCCGGGAACAAGGCGCTCTCCCGCAGGATCTGTGTAAGGCCACCATCGTGGTCATACCCAAACCGAGCAAGCCCCAGGAACACTGTGCCTCCTATAGGCCGATCTCGTTAATCAATGGTGAGGCTAAGGTCCTTGCCAAGCTCCTGGCCAATAGGTTACAATCAGTGGCTGATACCCTAATACACCCGGACCAATGTGGCTTCATGCCACACAAATCGACCCGAATGAATCTGCGTCGACTCCATTTAGCGCTAGAGAGGGCTCCCGCCATTGACACTCCGCTCGCCCTTCTGGCGATCGACTTTGAGAAGGCTTTCGACTCGGTCCGATGGGACGGCCTCTGGGAGATCATGGCACGTATGGGCTTTGGGGAGGAGTTCATGGGATGGGTGAAATTACTGTATACAAACATATGGGCGGAGGTCAAGGTGAATGGGTGGACCTCTCGCTCCTTTCGACTGGGTCGTGGTACACGGCAGGGGTGTCCCCTCTCCCCCCTTCTCTTCGCCCTGGCGATAGAACCTTTAGCTATATGGCTTCGTCAGAGCACATCCTGGACGGGATTCAGATGGCCAGAGGGACATGAGGACCGGATATCTTTATATGCGGACGACCTCCTGCTATACCTGGGAGACCCTGCCCGAGCTTGCCCCATAGTGACCCAGATCCTTGTCCGATATGGGAGATTTAGCGGTCTAATAATCAACTGGAAGAAATCTGTTTTCTTCCCAGTGAAGGGAGGGGAACAGCCCGACCCACAGGAATGCCCTTATCAAATAGAACAGCTTGGTTTCCGATACCTTGGGATTTGGATCGCATTGGACCTAACTGGCTACTGCAGGCATAACCTCAGGCCAATCCTGGATCGATTCTCTAATGATGTACAGCACTGGAAGCTTCTCCCCCTGACCCTCATGGGTAGAGCCGCTCTCTTTAAAATGCTGGCTCTTCCGCGATTTCTTTACGTCCTTCAGAACGCCCCTTTGCAGATCTCGGGGGCTGAATTTGGCCGGGTGGAGACTCTCCTTAGGGAGCTCTTGTGGGGTGGTGGACAAGCGCGCATAGCTCTGGCTACACTTCAGAGGTCGATCTGGGAGGGTGGGATCGGAGTGCCCCGCCTCCAGACCTATTATTGGGCCTCACAATTGGTGGTGGTCAATGACCTACTGCATGGGGACCGGGAACTACCCCACATTAAGGCCGATGTGGCAACCATGCACGACACTGATCCACTACAGCTGCTGTATGACACCCCCCCCTAGATCCTCCCCACTAACGATGAGGGCACAGATCACTACCACTTGGAGGCAAGTGCATAACTTTGTGGGATGGGGGAACAAGATATCAGCGGCGCAACCCCTATGGAGAAATGCTAATTTGAAGGAAATGGCGAGGCTCAGACCCTGGCCGTGCTGGGTGAGAGCTGGGATACAGAAAGTGGGAGATGTTCTTAGCGGTAAGAATCTTGCCCCGTTTGCGGACCTGCAACACAGGTTTCGACTCCCTGACACCGAAAGATACCACCATATGCAAATGTCCCATGCTCTAAGAGTCCACATACCGTTGGACGACAGCATACCGGAGTACTCACCTATAGAACGCAACATTCTACCTGAATACATCCCCTCCAAATGCACATCCATCCTTTATAATGCCATTACATCCTTTGCGACTCCTGAATTGATCAGCCTAAAGGCCAAGTGGGAAACAGATGTAGGGAACATTGATCCGGAGGACTGGATACGGGTACTAATGCACCCCAAGGAAATTGCCATCTCCTCGAGACTCAGGCTAGTGCAACTTAAAATATTACATAGAGTGTATTATCCTAGAACTGCACTGTTTGGGTGGAAGAGGGCAACGAACCCGAACTGTCTTCGATGTGGTAACGAGGAAGGGACCTTCTTTCACATTCTGTGGTCCTGTCCCCGCATCCGAACTTTCTGGGGGGCCTGTTGTCGTGAACTGACCCGGATACTCTCTACTTCAATAGAACTTGACCCGAAGGTCTTAATCCTGGGAGCACCAGGGGAGTATGAACTGAATAAATGGGGAGAACTCTTATTGCATACGGCGACAGCCCTGATAAAGCGGAATATTGCACAAAAATGGGGAGTCCCCGAATCTCCGACGATGGAGCAATGGGCGCTAGACATGGACACATGTGCTATGTTTGAAAGACGGGTCTATAAGGCAAGAGGCTGTCCCAACAAAGCCTCTAAAATATGGGCGCCATGGGAGGAGGGAGGGCCTTGAGGCATGAGGTCTTGAGAGATGCCCTTTTGAATACTTACACTGTTAACTGCAGATGTGTCCTATGTGAATGGTAAAGATACATTACTACTGCTGAACGGGTCATGTTGCCCTCATCTGATGTAGCTGCCTCTTTTCTTTCTTCTTTCTTCTTTCTCCTTTCTCTTTTCTTTCTTTTACGCCTCCCTTTTGGCTTTGGCCTATTATGTCTATGTTATGAATACATGAAAATAAAAAATGTTTTATAAAAAAAAAAAAAAGAGTGGGGCGAAGTTTGCGTGATAAATGTCTGTTGAGTTGGCCGTGATCTGAACCCCCTAGATAATTAATAGCCTTAATTTTCCATTGAATTGGGCACATTGGAATCAAGGCTTCACGCTCCCTCGAGGATATCCCTATCCCCAGTGCCGCTGACTTATTGAAGTTGACAGTGAATACCGTCACCCTTCCATAGCTGTTTATTTCCGCTAAGGCGTGAGTCAGGGAGGAGCAGGGTTCTGTAATGGTCAGCAGGACGTAATCCGCGTAGAGAGCTAGTTTGTGGTGTGAGGAACCAGCTTGGAGGCCCTTGATCAAGGTGTTCAGCCTAATCCGTTGGGCAAATGGCTCCATGATCACAGCAAATAGGAGTGGGGACAGCGGACATCCCTGTCTGGTTCCACAGGACAGCATGATAGCAGCAGAGAGGTTGCCATTAATTCTGAGTAAGGTTTTGGTCGATTTATAGTTGGCCAGGACCATGGTGTGGGAGTAAGAAAAGGGGAGCCTGATTAACGTCTATGGCCCTCCAGGCTATTCTATAATGTAATAAAGAGATTGGGCCAACTAGACCAGAGATGACAATTAGCTATTGTTCAAATCATAATAGCTTTCTGTTTAATGTACAAATGCATATATCATATGAAAAGTATATTTACAATGTTTATATTCATTGGTCAGCTCCACAAACCAACTGTAATACATCCCTTCACAAACCACTCATTCACAACTCATTCATACAGTCATCATATTAACAAAAAATTAACAAAAAATTAGAAACAGGTGATGTTCTGTTTAAATCACAGTAATAGGTCAGACAGTTCTAGTTGGCCCAATCTCTTTATTACAGGACCATGGTGTGAAATTCCGGCCCAAATCCGAATGCCTCCATGGTGAGCCTCATGAAGGTCCAGTCCACCTTATCAAACGCTTTGGTCGCATCAAGTGACATGAGAACTAATCCCTGTGAATCTCGGGAAGCCAGGTCCACCAAGTTCAAAGCGCTGCGGATGTTGTCGGCTGTAGACCGGCTCTTAAGAAACCCGCTCTGGTCGGGCTGAATTATGTCTGCTAAGATGTGGGATAGGCGTTTCACTAGGATCTTGGAATAGATGTTTGCCTCAATGTTGAGTAGGGCGATTGGTCTGTATGAGGCCGGATTTCTCAGTTTCCCTCCGGGCTTAGGTAGGAGGACTGTAATTGATTCCTGCATGGAGGGGGTTATAATGCCAGTGAGCCAGTGTGCCTGAAAGAATTAAATAGTTGCACCAATGGCACGAGTAGTTGGGGTTTGAAGACCTTATAGAATCGCCGTCAGGGCCGGTGGCCCGCGATTTGAGGGATTTTATGGCCTCATCTACCTCCTCACCGGAAATTGGGGCGTCCAAGATGTCTCAGGTTGAGTCTGGCAGTTGGGGAAGTGCTGCTTTTTGTAAGCATTCCTTTTGTTCCTCCAGGTCCCGTGACGGGGCGGTCATTACCTGTGCCAGATGATCTGCTGCCAAGCATTGTTTGTCCTGCTCAGCGTACTGCATTCTGCCTTGTAAGTCCCGCAGTCCAATGATAGTGTTGTTTCGTTTCATTTAGCAAATTTAGCTACCAAACATTTATTTGCTTTATTGTTTTTGGCGTAATAAAATTGCTTGGCTTTCGCCAGTTGGTGTGCCGTGTGTTCGGCGTAATGGGCTTCGATCTTTTTCTGGGCCATGCGAATGGCTCGTTGTGTTCTTGGGGCCGATCCTTTTTTAATGGATCTTCTCCGCCTTCCGGAGGTCATCCTCGAGGACCTGGCGGATCTGTGGCCTTTTCTTGTGGAAGGCTACTCCCTGAGCTATCAGTGCCCCGCGTATGACCGCTTTCATGGCGTCCCAGGTGTTAGCGGGGGAGGTGTCTTTAGTGGGGTTTTCTTTAAAGAAGTTCTTGATTGTGGTTGCGATTGAGTCTCTGAGCGGCATCTCGTTAAGTATTGGATCGTAGAGCGTCCATCTACGTTGTATGGTATGGTTCATGTACTCAGATTTCCAGGGTCACTGGGCCGTGGTCAGACAGGATCCTTGCGCCTATGGTTACATCATTGGCAGATGCGAGTACCTGTGGGGATACCAAGAGGAGGTCTATTCTGAAAAATGTCCTATGAACGTAGGAGTAGAAAGAGAAATCTCTTTCTGAAGGCTGGAGTACTCTCCATGAGTCTACTACCTCCAGAGTTCCGAATAGCTGTAAGAGTCCCAGTGCTGAAGTAAAGTCTCCGGATGAAGGCGGATGTGATTTGTCCTTGGTGGGGTCCGGTACTCTGTTAGAGTCGCCACCGATAATAAGTTGACCCTCTAAGAAGGGGGAGAGGGTGGCGCTCAGAGTCTCGTAGAAAGCGGCTTGGCCTGTGTTCGGGTCGTATATTGATACAAAGGAATATAGTTGTCCCAGCAATAGGCACTTCACAATAGTAAATCGGCCATCCGGGCAGAGTTTTGTATCTAATACCTGGGGATCTAACCCCCCTCCTGAAAAGAATTGCCGTGCCCCCTTTTTTTGCGTTTTCTGAGGCACAAAATTGCTTCGAAAAGAACTGAGAGCGTAGACGCCCAAAGTCAGCTGGCAAGAGGTACATTTCCTGTAGCATGGTCACCGCTGCATTTTCGTCTTGGAGCTTTTCCAGAATTGATTTGCGTTTGGCCAGCAAATTTAGTCCTTTAACGTTCAGAGAGACAAACCTCAGGGTGGGATGTCCTTGAATGAGAGGTGAGGATGTTGATGCTTTCAGAGGGGAGGAGTGAAGTGAAGATGAATCACATGGCATTTCGTAGGATTTGCAGCCGCACGTTTACCTTCCGTTGAAATTTTTGCTCAGGCCTGTTAGGGAGAATTCTCATTTATGGCTAATTTCCCTCACCTAGTGAGTCCCTCAGCAGCTTTGCTGGAATTCTGGGGTTTATTGTTTCCACCTGGTAAGAGTGTGAGCCTTTTTCCCACTCTTACATGTGTTTTGCCATGTGTATTTCTATTGTTTGTGTTATCTTGGGCTCTGGAGCAACACCACTCCAGGAACCCCACTTTTTGTGTGTTACACAGCACCTTTAGTGCAGTGTCACAGGGTTGTCTTTGAGACTTCCCACTGACTCAATTTTTCTGGGGCTGATTACTGTCCTCCAGAAACATGTTAAGTTGCCATTAACTTTATGTAGTCCTTTAAAGTGCAGACCCAGTACACCCCATCTTACATGGAATATTGGAAAGGGTTAATTTCTATCCATTTTTGTGTGTGCCTCTCTGAGCTTTATTTTGCTCTCTTAACATTAAGACTTGGCTGGTGGCAGTGGTATCTACCCTAACTTTTCTACCGCGATTATACTATATAAACGTGGTACTGTTTTAGGCTATTATATTAGCCTCGAACATAAACCCGCTTGACCAAATACTTTTTATTTTGGCTCCGGTTGGGTTTTATCACCATTTCTTTTTGTTAAAGTCCTTCTTGTATTTTATTTTGCGCGACAAACCAGGTTTGCCTCCTATGATCACTGACCTTTGGTGGGCTTCTGTCCAGAAGCCCTCCTTTGGCGCCTGGGTGTCTAGGTGGGCTGAATGTGAGGGAGGGGTTTAGTCACCCCCTGCACAGGGTCTCCTGGGAGACCCGAGTTGCACTTTGTCTTGATTGGCTGAGGTGGTTGTCCGGGCCAGACAACCCCCCTGCTGAGTGATTGACAGCCAGGGTGTGTGAATGGGGGATTTTGGCATAAAAGGCAGGACTCTTGGGCTGGAAGTCAGAGTCGCTACTGGAACTGCAAAGAACTGAAGAGAAGCGGAGAAGAAGACGGCTGCTGCACCTCCCGAGTCCCGGTGAAGCCCTGATGCAGTCCTGAGCTATCTACCCTTCAACGACAAGAGAAGATCCAGTCCGGAGTCTTCTTCCCTTGAGCCTGGTGGGATCAACCAGCTCACCTTCCAAAGGCAGAGGATCCTCTTCTTTGTCGAAATCGCTGCACACAGCTGTAGTGGTCCGGATAGCAATCTGAAGAGCCTCTCCTGTTTTAAAGGAGCGCACCTTTTATTCACTGTTGCTCTGCTGTTGCTGGCTTCATCCCTGGGTAGTGCAGATCGCTCCAGACGTCGTCCTTCTTGTCCCCACGACTGAAGCTTCAGGAACCGTGAGTCTGCAGGAACTACCAGGAACAACTGCCGTGGCAGCAGCTCTTCTTCATACGAATAAGGTACTGTGTCCGACTTCGAGGAAGTAGGGTGAACCCTTTTCTCCTCACCAAAGGCTTGTCCTTATCTTCCTTCCCTCTTATAACTTTTGCTTCCCTTTTGACAATATCTACGTACTCCTGGCAATCTCGAATCATGAACTGTTCTAACCTTGTGATCCTCGACAACAGGACCCCTGTCCCATTGACACTGGTGCAGGCCTATTGGCTTTTATCTTTGTTTTAGAAAGTGTCTCTTGATTCTATCTGCCTTGACAAAAGTATTACCTATGATTTTTGACCCCAACTCTCTTGTGTTAATTCATGTGCTAAGTGTGTTTGACTACGGTAACATTTCTTCACGCGGGTACGCTTCTCTTTCGTAAGACCGAACTGTCATTACTGTCAAAAAGTGATCGCGTAACAACCCCCGGTAACATCTTTGTTTCACAACACCGTTCTGTCAAATCCAAAGGTACTTACCTTGAATTGTTCTGCACAAGGGGAATTGGTTGTGTGTAGTGTATTTGAAGTGTGGTTTTAATTTAATAGAAGTCAAGTGTTTTGTGAACAGATGGTCTAAAAATAAATGTACTTTTACTTTTTAACCAGAAACCTTGAGTCAGTGTTTGCTTGAGTAACAGTAATTGTAGTCCTTTGTGTAATCTCTACTACTGCTCATTTGCTCTTGAGATAAGTCTGGCTGCTCCGCTACTGCTACCACTCTAACTGTGTAGTACAGGCTTGTACCAAAGGTGAAATTGTACTACCACCTGCAGTCTTAATCTTGTGTAGTGGTCCCTAAGGACACTGTACAGGATTCTGCCTAACACTGGTGTACAGCGGTGGGATTTTTAAGTATAGTGATTACACTTAGAGTGCTGCTATTACCTTGGGTCAACTAAACACAAGGCTAAACACCACTAATTCTGTTAACTGAAAAATCATGTCAAATATGGAAAACTACAGTGAAGAGAGTTTCTTAAACTATACTGCTGAGGCAAGAAAGTCCACAGAGAGGAAGTAGATGGGAGACCCACCACCAGGACCTCATTGTCTTTGTTCAACTTAAGCCAATAGTTACCTATCCAACAACAGCCAGACACTCCCTAAAGCGCAACAACACTTCAGATTGAATGAGATTAAGCCATACAATGATCTGAGTGTTGGCATAGGAGTAGCAGCGGAAGCCGTGGGAGTGGCCTATATTAACAAGAGGCTGCATAAAGATATTAAATAGGATGGGTGACATGGTGGGACCCTGAGGTACCCCACAAGAGAGCAAGAACGGGAATGGCACTGAAGTGGCTGACTAGCACAATGCTCTCCTCATAGGGAAATCCCAACACAAAAGAGAAACCCGTTTTTCAGTAAAAGGGCGCAAATTACATGATGAAATCCACAATCTGCTTGTTGTGTAGGTGTAGACTGGCCCAATTCAGGTCATCAGCGAGTTCCGGCAATACCACCCGCACCGTTGCCCAGAAATGGTGCAGGGCTAGGTGATCCTCAATTGCTGACCCTTCAGCAGGTAGTCTGGTGATACAAGAAGCAACTAACTGCAAGTTCAACATCCACAGTCTTCCAAACTGCCCTGCCGGATAGAAAATCGAAGAAAATAGAAGCGTACAGAGAACATATTTTTTTTTTTGCAGTCAGTTTGTGGTTAAGAACAGTCAAGGCCACTTGCACCCTTACCAGGTACCTCCATTCTCTTTGGAAAATTGCTGATTCGCGTGGCACCCTCTTCTTCAACCTGAGATACAGGATTAACTCCTCAGGCAACTAGTGCAGGACAATAAAGATACTGCCAGCAATATACTGGAAGTGGGGCTGGATACCACAGACTGCATTGGGCAATCTTTGGGAACAGCAATATTCTTACACAGACGCACATGGATGCACAGAGCCACCTTTACTCGGTTGTGCAGACTTCATTCTTGAATATGCCATATGATGGATCTGACCTTTTCTCTACCTGTGGTGTTCCGCAGGGGTCTAACCACTCTCCCTGGCTTTTCAACCAATACCTGGAGCCCGTCGCACACTGCATTGCTGCTCTCGGCTGCAACTTTCAGTGCTATTTGGATGACACTCGGCTTGTTTTCAGGCTCACCTCTTCTACCTCTCTCTTCTCTGACTGCCTGTCTGCAATCCAGGAGTGGTGTGCCACCAACGACCTCTGCCTTAATGCCAGTAAGACAGAGATCCTCCTCATCTGCACCATCCTTTCCTGTCACTCTCTGGCTGGCCTCCCTTTGCCCTCTTCCTGCTCCCACCTGTGAGGCTAAGAACCTTGGGATCATCTTCAACTCCACACTTTCCTTTTCTCCTCACATCTCTGACGTCTCTAAGGAGTCAAACTACCAACTGCACCTCCTCAGAGATATTCTTCATTTCCTCTCCTTCCCCCTGAAGCTCACTGTCTCTAGAGCTGTGGTTCTCTCTAGGCTGAACTACTGCAACAGCCTCTTTCTAAATCTGCCTGCTTCTACTCTCTGCAACTCATCCAGAACAGGACTGCGAGACGTGTCCTTGGCCTCAAGCCCAGGGATCTCTCCAGCCCTGAAATCTCTTCATTGGCTCCCAGTGGCTGCAAGGATTAAGTTCAAGACCCTCTGCATTGTCCCCAAGGCCTTCTGGGGCCAGGGTTTGCAATACCTTCAACTCTCCCTTTGGAAATTCCTTCCTACTCAAGCTCTTTGCTCCTCCACCTCCAACTCCCTCGGGGTCAGTCGCTTCTCCAAGCAACGTGTTGGTGGTAGATCTTTCTTTGGCTGGGGCCTCCCTCTGGAACAGCCTCCCTGCCTCTCTGAAACTTGAAGAGTACCATCTTCAGTTCCAGAAGCACCTCAAGACCTTCCTCTTTGCTTCTGCCTTATCTCTTCCTCTCCCCTGCTGATCTCTGTTACTGCACTGGGCACCTGGCTACCCTCTGAATTCGGACCCAGGTCCCTGCCCACCCAGCTGCATACCCACATTGCCTCCTGGCAACCCTTGCACTTGGGTCTGTATCTGCAACCCTACAGTCCCCTTACTTGCACTTATTAGACACCCGTTGTCTGCGTTTAACTGAGGCACTTGCCACCTGCTGGCCGCACTTCTTGTTTTGATCCTGTGTTCAGCACTTTCCACTCCTCCCCTGCCCCTTGCACTTCCCCCTTTCCTCTCCCCTGCACTTGCGTGATCTCATGTCAATGGGCCTAGTAAGATTGTTGTCTTGTCCTCCCTTGTACCCCTCCCTTGCCTCGTCGCACCATCAAACACTTGTTTATAGGCGTGCTATAAATAAAACAGATATATCATATGAAGGTGATGAAAGCCTTCAAAAATAGGATAACTACTTTTTGCAAGAGGGAGGTTTAGGCAATACACGTTTCCTCTAAGATAGAGAGGGCTTGCTCGGAGACCCCATCCCGCTCAAAAAAGGGGGTTCTCCAGACCATCCAGAGGCAGAGGAGCTCCCAAAACAAAAGCTTCCACCCCTTCAGGCTCCTAACCCCAAGTTCCTCAATTAAACACCACGAGTTCTGTGGTGAGTAGGATAAGATTTTTCAAGGAGGCATTGTCAAAAATCACTTCTGACAAATGGGTCCTGCACTTGGTAGACCAGGGCTATGGTCTGTTTGGCATGAAAAAAATAAAACCACAACCGCTCCTGCCCTTAAAATATTCTCAGTGTTTGCTGAAGGGGGCAGTTGAGCTTGTACCAGAATAAAAAAAGAGGTCAGGGTGCCCCTCTACAAGAAAGAACATGGCATGATAACCCGTTCTGTGGGAATGTACCCACTCGGAGTCCGCAGCCACATGTTTTAGCTCACTGTACCCTTCATAAAGGAGGAATATCCATTTTCATATCAGTCTTTGTCCTGCCCACTTGAGCAGTCCAGCACCGAAATGCCATGGCAATCCTCTTTTGAACAAGAGTATCAACAGCAACCGCCTTTGAACTGGTGTACTACTTTTTGTATTTCAAGGATGGTGCAACTCTAGGAAAGTCAGTCCTCCATACCATGCTAAATGAAAGCTATTTCCATAACCTCCTCCTTGGACTTAATATGGTTTTGGGAATTTTTCAAAGATAAGGAATCCTTGGGAGGGATGTGTTCATCAGAAGAACAAATTACCTACCTTTTGGTAATGTTTTTTCTGGTGGACGCAATGCCTTATATACGTGGAGGCAGGATCTGCGTCCAATTACAGAGTCGTCTGACAGTGGCTTGGTTGCTCGTTCAAAAATGTATATATGTATATGACACCATTCCTTGTGCGTGTTTGTATGTGCATGTATATATATATATATTTAAATGTAATTTCTGGCGCTTGGGAGTCTTAGTCACATGCTTTGCATAAACTGCCATCTAATGGTTAGTGCAAAGTATCATATAATTGTCAAAATTGAAAAAAGGGGCGTACCTGTAACACTATACCAGCCCTACGTGTAAGGGTACCCATGATCCCTCATGTGTTGGCGTCCTCGGATATTATTTTTTCTGCCACTGAGGTTGGATGCTAAGTGTGGAGACACTGTCAAACGAACGGAGTCCTAACCATGCTGACACCCACACCGAAAGTGGAGATGAGAGTGGTGGGGCAGCGAAAGAATGGCAAAAGGCACAACATGACGAAAAGGTGATGCAGTAGGGAAAGTGGGGGAGGGATTACATTTTCACTTATTGCTGAAAGTTTTGAAAATGCCTCTAACACCCTTTACACTTCCACATATATCTGGCTCACTCGTTCTCAGCCACCTCAATGGAGGATTTTGCCCACAGTGTCATACAATATTCCCTTGGAAGCTCACACAACGGGTGTGTAACAGCTGCCTTCCAAGTGACCACAGTGACTCCCGCTCTAAGACCTGTAGGTTCTTTAAACTGAAAACGCTCAAGGAGCTTCGACCTACAAGGTGGGCAGCCCACACAATGCAGGCCTAAATGAAATTGGATGTGTTGACTCATCAAGGAAGTACTAGAGGCAGAGGAAACAGGCAGCCAGCCCCCAGCTCTGCATAAAATCATACGCCCACACATGGGAGGGTATAACATCAGACAAGTGGGTCTTAAGTACAGTAAGGGAATGGTACGGCATCAAGCTGATACAAAAACTACAGGATCATCTACCCAAAAGGAGAAGCATTCACCCAGAACATCTAAAGGTTCTACTGGAGGAGATGCAAGAACTACTTCAGGAGAGAGCGAAAGAAGTAGTACCAGCAGGCCAGTAAAACACAGGAATTTACTCTGTTTTCTTTCTAATACCAAACAAGGACGAATCAATGATTGAAGACCAGCAAAGTGATACGTCAAATCTCATAAATTCTGGATGACAACATTACAAGAATTCATACCCCTACTAAAAAAGAGCAAAGCTTCATGACAACCTTAGATTTGTAAGAAGCATACGTTACATATTACAATGTTCCAGAGCCACAGAAAATACTGCAGGATCAAACTACTCAACAAACACTACCAATTCAAAGTACTCCCTTTTGGAAGTACCTCGGCACCACGTGTATTCACTAAGTTGCTTGCTGTTGTTGCGGCGCATCGAGGCTGCGAGGCAATACCAGTATACCCTTAGCTAGATGATTGGCTGGTAATGGCGTGTCTAAGACACACACACGGCAGGCCGTACAATTATTACACTAGTCTAGGGTCCTCAATAAACATAAAGTCAAGCCTAACCCAAGGCAGAGAGAAAGAATTCCTGGGGGCAGGCCTATACACTTAAACAGCCACAGCATACACAGCCCCAGAAAGGGTACAGGCGTTGCAAAAATTCATCCTCCACATGCTGTCAGTCAGGAGGTTTGTGGGACTCCTAGGCATGATGGCATCTTGCATATGTATTATGAACATAGGAAGACCTTTTGTGTCTCCACGGCCACAAGTAACAATAACAACAGACGCATCACTGACAGGACGGGAACACAATGTCTTCATCTCACTGCACTGGGGAAATGGACAATAAAACAAAGTATGAACCACATAAATTGGCTAGAGCCTCTAGCAACAAAAATGGCACTGCTTTCATTCCAAAATGTCCTTCAGGGAAAGGCTATTCTCATATAAACAGACCACACAACTGCAATGTTCTAGAACAAGCAGGGCGGGACTCATTCAAGCCAGCTATCCACCCTATCACAAACCATTTGAACTGGTGCATTCAGAGGGACATATCCAATCAATCACATGTCCTGGGGTTTCAGAATTATCCAGCAGATTCACTCAGCAGAGTGTTAATACCAGAACACGAGTGGGAACTCAACACCAATACACTCGAACAGATTTTTGCTGTATGGTGTCAACCAAAAATAGACTTATTTGCAACAAGAAAAAACATTAAATGCCTACACTATGCATCCAGGTTTCCCCAACCCGGGTCCTAAGGCAATGCACTATGGATGAACTGATCAGGGATGTTTGTGTACGCTTCTCGCCCCTGCTCCCCCACCCCCACACCACTCATTCGCAAAATAATTCACAAAATGAACCAAGAAAGCCTAACAATGATACTCCTTGCACCAATATGGGTGAGACAACCATGGTACTCACACACGATATATATGTACCTATGCTCACTGATAAAGCTACATCCAACACAACCTACTAAAACAGAAGAACTAGATGGTAACACACCGTACACCATGAACGAACATCTTAACAGCCTGGCTCCTGATTGTCATAGAATTTGGCCATCTCACACTCCCTCAAAAATGCATGCCACTCATTGAAGAGGCAAGAAGACCTAATAAAAGACATTGCTAATTTAACAAGTGGAAAAGATGTGTTCTGGTGCAAAAGAAATAAGAATAACCACTAGACTACTCTGCGTAATATATGGTACTATATCTCATGTGCTTGCTGGATTTGGGCCTGGTAAATAATTCACCAAAGGTGCATTTATCAGCCTTAAAGGCATACATCACATTGCAACAAAAACTGTCATGGTGGAGGGTACCTGTAGTTAAATACTTAAGGAATACGCACACCTGGGACAACCCTTTGAACACATGCACAAAGGCTCTCTAACAGACATTGCATACAAAGTGGCTTTCCTCATTGTCATAACTTCTATCCGAAGGGTTAGCCAACTACAAGCACTGTCAGTCTCTGAACCACTTATGAGCATACATAAAAATAAAGTAGTTCTAAAAACACAACCTACGTTCTCCCTGAAGTTAATTTCCAAATTCCTCGTAAACCAATCTATTTAATTACAGGCGTTCATCCAAAACCCACGAAGTAAAGGAGAAAGATCTCTCGACACACTAGAAGTAGCAGTAATGTACTAACTAGAGAAAACAAGGAACATACAGAAAACACAACAATTCTTTGTGTCTGCTTCTAGAGGAAGAGAAGGACAAACAAGTCACCAAGGCGACTATTTCAAGGTGAATTGTGAAAGGACACAGATGTACTACTATATTGCTAACAGAACGCTACTCTCCAACCCAAGGGCAAGCTCCACAAGAAGTACAGGAACAACCTTTGATTTTCTAGCCAATGTATCACTGGAAGCCATTTGTAAAGCAGCAACTTGGTGCTCAGTGCACACATTCACAGGACACTACTGTGCAGTCACACAGTCCAAAACAGATCCACAAGTGGAGCAGGTGATGTTAAGACATTTATTCATTCATTAATATTCCTCCTGCTTCCCTGCTGCCTTCTAAGAATACTACTTGCTAATCGGTGCAAAGCATGCGGATCTAAGAAGATTCACCAGCTCCAAAAGACAAATATTACCAGTAATATTCTTTCTGGTGTTTGTATCTGCTTAGTGTCCCATGCACCCGCCCATCCTCCCCACGCAGGAGCAGAAGAATGGTGTTTATCACACAGAGACAAGGGCAACTTAACTTTACACATGTCAGAAAACAATCTGAGGACGCTGACATGTGAGGGTTCATGGGTACACGTACAATTATTGTGTAATACTTCACATCAACCACCAGAAGGCCGCTGATGCAAATGCAAACTGAAGCAGGCCGTTTTGGCACTTGACGTTTTGTTGCACTGCTTTGCTGCAGGTCCCTTAGCATGCCCTGTTGGCAATGGGCAGCTGTGCGCACAGGGACCAATAGGCGCCTGTATGTTTCTGTGCACCTAGATGTGTAATTAAATGAATGTACACATGTTGCAAGGGTGGCATCTGCTTAACAATTTTTCATATGGTCACCTCCTGTTCATTGCAATGTTGCTTCAACACCGGAAAACACTGTCATCAGATGAGCTTCCATGCACTGCCACAATGTAGGCAGGGGAACTCAGAGGGGATACTTCTTTAATAAGAGCTCGCACTGGAGGACCGTCAGTAATACCCTAAGCAGCATATTGGAATTGGTAGGATTTTAGAAAAATCCAATCTTCTATATTCGCCAGAGTCTACTCCTATACAGATAAAGGTGTCAGATTTAGCCATGCTGCAGGTCCTGCTACTGCAGGAACCTTCTCATTCAATGGTTCCATTCAGTTCGCGCAATTGAACACATATGGGACTGAGAGGCACCCATATTTAGACGGGGTGAGGTGCAAAGTGATGTCATCACCAGCTCCACTAACTTGTACAGATGTTGACATAACACAGTAAGTTAATACATCTGCTGCAGAGATCTCTGTGTAACATGCAAGGCATTTTCTCTAAACGGGTTGATGCACAGGTGGCAACTGTCAGTAGGCCAGCACAGTCATTTAATGCACTTGCTACAGTGCATCTGTGTCCATGCTCAAGGGAATTATTAGAATCCCAGTCAGAGGTTTCGGTAGATTAACTCACTTGTTGCAGTGATAGTTCTGTTAGGGGGGGAGGGGCATGTCAAAGGTTTCAACCCAAGAAAGATATGGGGTTACCTACCTACACCCACAGTGACAAATGCCTTTATGAAAGCTCGGCGTGCTAAGTCACTTGCAACAGGGCACTGAAGCTGCTGCTAAGGGTTTTGTTAACTAGCATTTTTTGTTTCCAATCGCAGGAAGTTGTTTAAATCGATCACTGAACCAGCTATAGAGAAAAGAGTGTGCGTGTGTTAAATATATGTCCTCTATATCCGGATATCCTGAAAATGCATGTTAAAAGCCTAGGAAGATACTTTTGTATAATGCATGCTTGGATATCCGTTATCTGTGGGCACTAATGAAAATACCAATAACCTAATCAATCGGGTTAATCCCCTTTGTGCAGAGATATATGTGCGACCCAGAAGATAAAGGTTCCGATCGCTTTAAGAATGCTTCACTTTTGTACAACAGATGACCTTACCCAGCTTCGCTGTACTCCATCAATGTCGGGTGAATGATGCGGGCGGCGTCACTGGAACCTGCGGCCTGCAAGTGGCGCATAGAACTCTACAGTTGGCAAATCAACCACCAGGACACTGTGGGGTTTTGGACAATGGTACATCTGCTTGTCTGCGTGCCTTTCCAGCTATGGGTGTGCCATTTGAACAAGTGTACATTTCCGGCGGGAACGCCAGTTGCTGCACACAGTAACCCGTCAAATATGGTGCAGGTAAGTGACAGATCACTGACAGCAGGTGTCGTATGCTGTTCGAACATGTTAGACCAGGCACTCTTGTGAAATGTACACCTATTCTAGTCTAAGGGTGCCGTGAACATTACGAATAATTAATTTAGTCAAATAATTGGGTGGGTGTGGGGGTAGTGGAGGGGAGATCACCGTTCCCAGGACCTCCTACCTTGAACTGTACCACGTCTAAACGACCCTAGTGCCAAATGACCAGAGCCAAGTTGGCTTTCGCACCACTATGGCTGTGCCAAAATGGGCTCTGCGGCCGCAATGGTGCGCCAAAAGGCTTGCACCAAAACATGGCATACCGATACAAACTCGAGAAAGTAGATGGCTGGTAAGTAATATTTGTCTCACTACTAGGTCTCTGTTTCACTGCCTAACTGGTGTGGAAAAAGTCAGAACTGAAGAAAATGGCACCAATGGCTCCTTAATATGAAGCCACCTAGGTGTGAAACCAAACCAAGAGGAGACAGTCAAGAACTTTGCTGAACAGCGCCATATAGTGGCTGAAAAATATTTTCCGGCGCCGACTGCCTCGGCCGTGGCAGGCATTGGAGGAAGAATTGTGTCCACCACAGTAATTTGTTCTTTACTCTTGGGTCTCTTTTCAGCCATACTTAAGGGACATTCTGTCCTTTGGAGTGTGACTGGAGCAGGGTCGGACTGGCAAAAGAAATAGGTCCAGACACCCCAAAGAAAATGGCCCACCCCTCGCCTCAAGACCCTGGACTCTGATGACATCACCGGAAGTGATGTCATTTGACCCCACCCCAGAGTGACATCCCGGGGAGCGATGAAACACGACCTTTCACCCCTTGACAAACAGGAAGTGGCATCAAATAGCATTGTTCCTAAGTACACTATGAAAAATATGGTTGTGTTTTCACTAATGTGATATACATTTCATACAAGAATGGATCACCATATGTATCATTAATATCTGTGTATAGATCCATATTGCACGTTGCAGGTGTGGGACGATTTAGGCCACGGCCGAAAGGCCGAGGGGCCAATTCGACCCTGGACTGGAGCATGACGAGGAGGAGCATTATTCATTGAACTAACAAGTATCAGGGTACCAAGGTGGCCCTGCCCCAGTAGCATGCTTGTCACACAGGCTCCCGGAACCAGTCCTTTTCGCAGTGTAGTAAAGACAGGAGCATACCTTTTTTTTTTTCGTTTTTGTGATATGTATTCCAAGGTTTGAGGTGTGCATTTTGTAAAAGGTCCTTACCCTTACAAACCAGCGCTTTTGTCTCTTGACCTAGGTGATCTTTGCCCTAGCTACAGTTTGTGTGATGCACTTACTCTGCACTCCCTCACAGCCAGGTTAGCATGTTAGTAAGAGGTATTCAGGGTGCCTCCCTTGAAGCTTTTGAAAGAAATTAATTGATGGTAAAGTATGTAAAGAAATCTCTTTTCTACAACTCCAAGCTGAATTGGGGGTGGAGGGGAATTTCCTGGGTGTCCCAAGGGGGAGGGGAAGCTTTCCACCACTAAGTAAGGCGTGCTCATCAGTCCTAATTCTGTCTTCTGAACCCACTTCAGTGGGGTAAATCTGGTTGTGTATCCGTGGGATGTCTAATCTAGGGTTCGATGCCATATGCAAAGGCTTCGAAAAGCCATTTTTCTTTGACTTCTGGACAGTGCATCATGCAGTCATTGTGCTAAGGTGAACCCGGACCCATCAAACAAGGTGGTTTGCCACATTACATGAGAAGCTGTGAACAACCCTTTTATTGCTAAAAGCAATATGACAATGGTGGTAAAGATGCCAGGCTAGATGTGGTTTACTGGTTCAGGATAATCCAGAAAGATTCGATGCCCTGGGTGAGACCAAAGGTCATATGCACCATCTTGCAAATTGTTCCTGCATTTGTCTCACTTTTCCCTTTCTGGTTTACTAACCTTTTCCCTGATGATTCTTATTTCAAATAAATCCGCTAGGAATACTGTGTCCCCCTTGAGGGGACTGCATGTCCTTCCAGTTTGGTGAACACCATATACGTCGTTATAATTATGCTTGGAAGATTGCATAGTTGGCTCCAATTTTTAGTGGTCACTTTTTCTCAATTTGACGGGTATTCCACCGTACTCTAGATGTGCGTCTACTCCATGGTCAATGCAAATTCCACTGCAGCCAGACGTTCTTGCGTGGATTGGATGTAATACGGATATGGCCATATATAGTGAATCCCCTACTGATTGCACAATTACAAAGCTTCATTGGCCATTACCAGAGAAGACCAGTTTTCCAGGGGTGTATAGCTTAGTCTGAATCCACATCCTAAATTTCATTGGAATGAGGACTGTTGACTGCAGGGGCCTCCACTGATTAAGGCTATCCCAAATTATTTACGTATTTGATATATACAGCACAACCTATCTAGCAGAGTGTAACTGGGTGTTACTTTAAGAAAGAGTTCCTGGGCCAATTTGATGTGCTTCAGTATGTTATTCCAGAAAGTCATTGTGTAACAAGAGAAGGTCTGTTTTCTGATGCTTTCCTTTTTGCATCTCTCTGGGCTTAGTGTTGTGGCTTCTGGTTATGCCATGGCCTCCATGCATGTTTAGTTTTTCAGACAGGATTGAACTTTGTCCTTACCTTGTATGTGATGCAGGTTTTTTTGAATGTGACGTGAGGTTAATAGTGTTGCTCTCTGTGGGTTGGGATAGTAGTGTCTTAATCAGTCCTGTGGTGATACTGGCTGTGGCATTTTGAACAGCTTTCAGTTGGGCAAAGAAAGAGGTTGCCACTCCAGTGAGAAGATCTTTGCCCCCTTCCGAATGGCCAGTGTCTGGCTAATGACTCTGAAGCTAATGCTGGGCATGAAGTGGTTGATTGTTCCGAAAGGGTTAGGGCCAGCACCAGGCTGTCTGGGTATTCTTTGCAATGTGGTTCAGCATGAGGCAGTGGAAAGCCAAAGAAGAACAGGTGTCCAAGGACTGATCATTGGGGAACGCTGATAGAGACTGGTGGGGTCAGAGGTTTGCAAGGTCCAGGTAGGAGACAATCCAGGTCTGAGCAGATTTGTAAAATTCAAGGCAGAGTGTCAGCTGAGTGTTGTCGCAGTCGGCAGCAGTGTTTTTGTGATAGGCTGCTGGTGTTGGTGGAACCATGTCTGCAGGCGTCATTGCTGCAAGGGAGGATGCTTTTGCCTGAAACACAGGCTCTACTAGATCTGGCTCTGGTGTGCAGCGTGTCAGCTGAGTGTTGTCGCAGTCTGCGGAAGGCAGCAGGCCTCTGACTTTTAAGATTTCAGGGCTGCTGTAGTGAATTCTGTGTGACACATTGGTGTGTTGTCAAGTGGGGGTGGCTAGTGTGGTGACAGCTTGTCGGCAGTCCGCTAGAGGAGCTGAACTAAGGTGTAGGGGTAAGCATTTTCCTCATTTACTCACATAAACTGCTTGTTGTTAGAAAATGCTTCTTGTCCCCTGGGGGATGTCTTACGTTTGCACTACAAAGTAAACTTCCTCCAATTTCCTTATCTCCTGTTATGACTGCCCAACAAAGGCTCTACCTTGAATTGTATAAATCTCGTGCACTCCACTGACTCCCATGTAAGTGCATCTTTGCAATCCTGCTTCATTTCTGATATACGTATGATTTTAGCCTCTACAGCTACGTTGAATGCTAAATTGGTAACGGTTTCAACACCTGTTATAGTGATCGCTTCCTCGCATTGAAACCAGAACAGAGCTTCGACTGAACTTTTTGCAGAAGTTTCGGCTCCTAATCTACCAGAAGTGCCTAATGAAATCCCAGATTTGGCACTTTTGGCAGGAGTGCAAGCTGCTGAATTAAATATTGCAGAGAATCACACTGAAAGTATAGGGTCACACTCTTTGCAGGGTTGTTTAATGGATGAAGGGCCTAGTACAATGGTGATCGACTGTGTGAATCCACCTGGGGGTATGGAATGCCTTTACTTTGCAATAACCTTTTTCTTGGCAAACAGTACAGAAGGATATCACATTCACTTAAGAGGGCCCTTGGGACCACCCTTTGTTCGGGCTCTTTAGACAGTTCTGTGGTTACAGTGCTTGCTAGTCAGGACCCAAGTTAGTCTAATAGCATTGATTATTTGGAACACAATCCTGTGGCCTCTCCACATAATTCTAGATTGGATGTTTCATTGTCTGTTTCACCAATTTTATATCCAGAATCATCAGGGAGCTCTCCTGACTCTTCAGTTTTGTTTATTCACCCTACTGGGAGGTCTGGTGGTGTGTACCATACGGTCACACCAATAGTGGATTCAGCTGTCCCTATTCTAAATCTTGTTCTGGCGCCTCTTATGAAACTGTATGAGTCTTTGAATACAAAAATAAACAATCAAGTTACTTTGTTTACATCACTGAACACAAAAATTTCCTTTGTGGAGAGTTTTTTAACAGCGCACAAGCCACCTTTAATGCGGCATTTGTGTACCAAATGGTGAAGAAACATGACCCCATTGATTTAAGGTGGGATGGTGTGTGGTCCCCTTTCTTGTTGCATGATGAGGCTCCAGCTCTTATGGCAATTGTCACCTCCTCTTGTTCCTCTGTTTATGAACCATCAGTGGTGCTGTTGGAGAATGTGCTCGTGTCTGCTTCCTCATGCCTTCCTCTTGCAACTGTTCTGCTTAATGATATCTCGTCTCAGCAGGCCACTTACTCGATCTTTGCCCAAAGAAGGAAGCCGAGAAGTTGTACAACAAAAAAAGCGACTAGTGGCTCACATACATTTCTAAGAATGCTTCCGGTTTAGTCAGAGGATGGTCTTTGGTAGAGAGGTCGAAAAAAGAAGTTTACTAAGAAGCAGCTCTTCAGTTGTTTCAACCTATGGCTTCTTTAAGTCGTATTCCAGAGTTTCCACAGGGAGTGTCCGAGGGTGACATGACTATTCTGGAAGGGTTGCTAAACATATCTACGCACTCATTGGATTTGGAGGAACCCTTTACCTCAGTTGTTTCACCTTCTCAATCGGCTTTGCCAACAGGATCCTCCTCCTTCTCAGCAAACTAAATTGAATCTTAGACTTTCACTGAAAGACGCTCCTGTTGCAATTCAAAGGTCCTTCCTGCTCAACCTGTAATCTTCCTCACTATGGAGCTGAGAAGAACTCTTCTCGCTCAGAAGCAATTGTTCTACAATGTTGATGTTTCAAAAGTTCAACTAAACTCTTTAGTGTCCTTCAAACCTAATGGAGGTGACTGTTTGACAGAGCCCAAAACCTGGGCTACCCAGGAAATGGACAAAGTTTTATATCCAGATCTATCTCTTCATATGATGGAACAAAAAAGAGATGTGATTGCTCATAGAACTCCTTTTCACCCTCAAGCTGCCCTTATAGAAGTACATTCCTTCACAGGATTAAACTGCTTGTCTAGTTCTCTTCTTTTGGAATGTCTCGTAGTGTCAAAAGAACTCATTTTAGGGAGATTCCACGATGGCCGCTGATCAGTGAACATCGCGGCTCCCGTGCTCCCCGAGCTGTTATGTGCCTGGCGGTAATAACCAGCGAGTAAGCAGCGAATTTGGCTCTCCCCAGCTTTTTTCTTTGTTTTAATGTTTATTTTATAACAAGGCAGGGTAATAACAATACAAAGCTTTTATCAATACCTGTTATGCATCACAGTAAGACATGTCTTTTCACCCTCCCCACCCTCCTTGAGCTTGTCGGTCCTCTCCAGGGTCGCACTCTTTATTCCTGTTCCTGTGGAGCATCCCCATTCTCCAGGACCCTCCTGGCCAGCTGGGGTTTGTAAGTCAGGGCTGGGAAGTCTCGGTCAAAGTCAAGAACCGGGTTCCAGATGTTCAGGAAGCAGTGAAGGAGACCTGCCCTGGCTGCCGTCATCTTTTCTGTGATTAGCACATCCCAAAGTTTCACCCACTAGAGAGGCAGGAGCGGACCATCTACAGATTTTCATGTCCAGGCCACCACAATTCTACCCGCCACAAGGCATTGGGGCAACAGTTTGGCTTTGGGTCCTGATCTTGGGTAGGTCCCGGGGACCGGGACGCCCAAGAGAATGGGTTTGGGGTGTAAGGGGAGTCTTGTTTGTGTGATTTCAGCGATGTTCACTAAGCACTGTCTCCAAAAGCTTTGGACTTTTGGACAAGTCCACCACATGTGGAAGAAGGGTCCTATCTGACCGCATTGTCTCCGGCAGGCCGGGTCAAGAGTGCGGTTCATATGGTGGCGTCTTAGAGGGGGGATAGTATCAACGCAGTAAGATTTTGTATGCGCATTCTCTATTCGTGACACATGCGGATGACAATTGAGCGCAGGTCCAAATGTCCACCTAAGATTGGTCCTCTATAGGGTGGCCCAGGTCTACTTCCCATTGTATAGAACAAAGGTGGTACCGGGATGTCAAGAAAAACTGGTGAGAGCGAGAGAGCAAAACATTTTTTTTGGAATGAACAATTGTTAGAGATACAGTCGAAGTCAATTGGAATATGCCTAAGTTCTTAAAATCATTAATTGTTTTAGGATTAGAACTTGTATGAATGAATGTATGAATGCATGAAGTTAGGATGTTTTTTATGGATTTAATTAAAAATGTTCATCTATTTCTATTTTCTATACTTAAATTATAATGAAATAAAAATAATGATTTAATACCTATTATTCTCAGTCTCGCTCTCACCAGTTTTTCTTGACATCCCGGTACCACCTTTGTTCTATAATATTGTTCTACCTCAAGGTGCCAGAGATAGATGAGGTTCCCACTCTTCTGGGTTTGCTGCTTCCCATTGTGCCATGGATCGGGACTTTGAAATAAGAAAGTCCTTCTGGAGGTGTTTGTATAGCACAGAGATCTTGCCCCAGATTGGTAGTTCCTTGAGAGTTAGTTCTATAGCTGTGGGAGAGTGAGTTGCTGCTTGGCGTGTCTGTGTGAAGAAGCACCAGTGGCGTAGCTAGATGTATGTACATCTATCCTTTTCCTGCAGTTGGAAGATTTCCTTGCATCGTTCATAGGTATGCGGTTGTCCTCCTTCCAAGAGCTGCCCCACAGTCTCCAGTCCCCCTGCAATCCAGGTTTTTAAGTTTTGGGGGGCTGTTCCTGGTGAGAAGGCTGGGTTCAAGAATACCAGGGATGAGGGACTGAGTCCTCTTGGGATCCTTTTTTGGTTTAGGGTTCTGTCCCAGACGGAAATGGTGTGTTTAGTAGCCAATAGTAGTCCTTGCCATTGCCGCCTTGTCGATGGAGGGATGTGGGGAGGAAACATAGGGGGAGGGCTAAGCGTGATTGTTCCAGGTCCACCCACCTAGGACGATTGGTAATTATTTGCCATGCCTGGATGCATGCCAATTGAGATGCCATCTGGTATCTCTGTAGGTCTGGGACCCCCAAGCCGCCAAGCTTTGCGTTCCCCAGCATTGTGTCTTTAGGAATCCTGGCTTTTTTCCCCTTTCAAATAAATTGTAGCATCTTTCTCTGCAAGATTCGGAGTGCTGAAGTTGGGATCGCAACCGGGAGGGCAGAGCATGCGTATAGAAATCTCGGGAGCAGATTCATTTTACAAGCAGTGATCCGACCCATTAAGGACATTTCTTGGGTCGCCCAGCATTTCAGGTCAGTTTCCAGTTCTTTAAAAAGCGGGGCGAAGTTTGCGTGATAAATGTCTGTTGAGTTGGCCGGGATCTGAACCCCCTAGATAATTAATAGCCTTCATTTTCCATTGAATTGGGCACATTGGAATCAAGGCTTCATGCTCCCTCGAGGATATCCCTATCCCCAGTGCCGCTGACTTATTGAAGTTGACAGTGAATCCCGTGACCCTTCCATAGCTGTTTATTTCCGCTAAGGCGTGTGTCAGGGAGGAGCAGGGTTCTGTAATGGTCAGCAGGACGTTATCCGCGTAGAGAGCTAGTTTGTGGTGTGAGGAACCAGCTTGGAGGCCCTTGATCAAGGTGTTCAGCCTCATCCGTTGGGCAAATGGCTCCATGATCACAGCAAATAGGAGTGGGGACAGCGGACATCCCTGTCTGGTTCCACAGGACAGCATGATGGCAGCAGAGAGGTTGCCATTAATTCTGAGTAAGGTTTTGGCCGATTTATAGTTGGCCAGGACCATGGTGTGGGAGTAAGAAAAGGGGAGCCTGATTAACGTCTATGGCCCTCCAGGCTATTCTATAATGTAATAAAGAGATTGGGCCAACTAGACCAGAGACGACAATTAGCTATTGTTCAAATCATAATAGCTTTCTGTTTAATGTACAAATGCATATATCATATGAAAAGTATATTTACAATGTTTATATTCATTGGTAAGCTCCACAAACCAACTGTAATACATCCCTTCACAAACCACTCATTCACAACTCATTCATACAGTCATCATATTAACAAAAAATCAACAAAAAATTAGAAACAGGTGATGTTCTGTTTAAATCACAGTAATAGGTCAGACAGTTCTAGTTGGCCCAATCTCTTTATTACAGGACCATGGTGTGAAATTCCGGCCCAAATCCGAATGCCTCCATGGTGAGCCTCATGAAGGTCCAGTCCACCTTATCAAACGCTTTGGTCGCATCAAGTGACATGAGTACTAATCCCTGTGAATCTCGGGAAGCCAGGTCCACCAAGTTCAAAGCGCTGCGGATGTTGTCGGCTGTAGACCGGCTCTTAAGAAACCCGCTCTGGTCGGGCTGAATTATGTCTGCTAAGATGTGGGATAGGCGTTTCGCTAGGATCTTGGAATAGATGTTGGCCTCAATGTTGAGTAGGGCGATTGGTCTGTATGAGGCCGGATTTCTCGGGTTCCCTCCGGGCTTAGGTAGGAGGACTGTAACTGATTCCTACATGGAGGGGGTTATAATGCCAGTGTGCCAGTGTGCCTGAAAGAATTAAATAGTTGCACCAATGGCACGAGTAGTTGGGGTTTGAAGACCTTATAGAATCGCCGTCAGGGCCGGGGGCCCGCGATTTGAGGGATTTTATGGCCTCATCTACCTCCTCACCGGAAATTGGGGCGTCCAAGATGTCTCAGGTTGAGTCTGGCAGTTGGGGAAGTGCTGCTTTTTGTAAGCATTCCTTTTGTTCCTCCAGGTCCCGTGACGGGGCGGTCATTACCTGTGCCAGATGATCTGCTGCCAAGCATTGTTTGTCCTGCTCAGCGTACTGCATTCTGCCTTGTAAGTCCCGCAGTCCAATGATAGTGTTGTTTCGTTTCATTTAGCAAGTTTAGCTACCAATCATTTATTTGCTTTATTGTTTTTGGCGTAGTAAAATTGCTTGGCTTTCGCCAGTTGGTGTGCCGTGTGTTCGGCATAATGGGCTTCGATCTTTTTCTGGGCCATGCGAATGGCTCGTTGTGTTCTTGGGGACGATCCTTTTTTAATGGATCTTCTCCGCCTTCCGGAGGTCATCCTCGAGGACCTGGCGGATCTGTGGCCTTTTCTTGTGGAAGGCTACTCCCTGAGCTATCAGTGCCCCGCGTATGACCGCTTTCATGGCGTCCCAGGTGTTAGCGGGGGAGGTGTCTTTAGTGGGGTTTTCTTTAAAGAAGTTCTTGATTGTGGTTGCGATTGAGTCTCTGAGCGGCATCTCGTTAAGTATTGGATCGTAGAGCGTCCATCTACGTTGTATGGTATGGTTCATGTACTCAGATTTCCAGGGTCACTGGGCCGTGGTCAGACAGGATCCTTGCGCCTATGGTTACATCATTGGCAGATGCGAGTACCTGTGGGGATACCAAGAGGAGGTCTATTCTGGAAAATATCCTATGAACGTAGGAGTAGAAAGAGAAATCTCTTTCTGAAGGCTGGAGTACTCTCCATGAGTCTACTACCTCCAGAGTTCTGAATAGCTGTAAGAGTGCCAGTGCTGAAGTAAAGTCTCCGGATGAAGGCGGATGTGATTTGTCCTTGGTGGGGTCCGGTACTCTGTTAAAGTCGCCACCGATAATAAGTTGACCCTCTAAGAAGGGGGAGAGGGTGGCGCTCAGAGTCTCGTAGAAAGCGGCTTGGCCTGTGTTCGGGTCGTATATTGATACAAAGGAATATAGTTGTCCCAGCAATAGGCACTTCACAATAGTAAATCGGCCATCCGGGCAGAGTTTTGTATCTAATATCTGGGGATCTAACCCCCCTCCTGAAAAGAATTGCTGTGCCCCCTTTTTTTGCGTTTTCTGAGGCACAAAATTGCTTCGAAAAGAACTGAGAGCGTAGACGCCCAAAGTCAGCTGGCAAGAGGTACATTTCCTGTAGCATAGTCACCGCTGCATTTTCGTCTTGGAGCTTTTCCAGAATTGATTTGCGTTTGGCCAGCAAATTTAGTCCTTTAACGTTCAGAGAGACAAACCTCAGGGTGGGGTGTCCTTGAATGAGAGGCGATGATGTTGATGCTTTCAGAGGGGAGGAGTGAAGTGAAGATGAATCACATGGCATTTCGTAGGATTTGCAGCCGCACCTTTACCTTCCGTTGAAATTTTTGCTCAGGCCTGTTAGGGAGAATTCTCATTTATGGCTAATTTCCCCCACCTAGTGAGTCCCTCAGCAGCTTTGCTGGAATTCTGGGGTTTATTGTTTCCACCTGGTAAGAGTGTGAGCCTTTTTCCCACTCTTACATGTGTTTTGCCATGTGTATTTCTATTGTTTGTGTTATCTTGGGCTCTGGAGCAACACCACTCCAGGAACCCCACTTTTTGTGTGTTACACAGCACCTTTAGTGCAGTGTCACAGGGTTGTCTTTGAGACTTCCCACTGACTCAATTTTTCTGGGGCTGATTACTGTCCTCCAGAAACATGTTAAGTTGCCATTAACTTTATGTAGTCCTTTAAAGTGCAGACCCAGTACACCCCATCTTACATGGAATATTGGAAAGGGTTAATTCCTATCCCTTTTTGTGTGTGCCTCTCTGAGCTTTATTTTGCTCTCTTAACATTAAGACTTGGCTGGTGGCAGTGGTATCTACCCTAACTTTTCTACCGCGATTATACTATATAAACATGGTACTGTTTTAGGCTATTATATTAGCCTCGAACATAAACCCGCTTGACCAAATACTTTTTATTTTGGCTCCGGGTGGGTTTTATCACCATTTCTTTTTGTTAAAGTCCTTCTTGTATTTTATTTTGCGCGATAAACCAGGCTTGCCTCCTATGTTCACTGACCTTTGGTGGGCTTCTGTCCGGAAGCCCTCCTTTGGCGCCTGGGTGTCTAGGTGGGCTGAATGTGAGGGAGGGGTTTAGTCACCCCCTGCACAGGGTCTCCTGGGAGACCCGAGTTGCACTTTGTCTTGATTGGCTGAGGTGGTTGTCCGGGCCGGACAACCCCCCTGCTGAGTGATTGACAGCCAGGGTGTGTGAATGGGGGATTTTGGCATAAAAGGCAGGACTCTTGGGCTGGAAGTCAGAGTCGCTACTGGAACTGCAAAGAACTGAAGAGAAGCGGAGAAGAAGACGGCTGCTGCACCTCCCGAGTCCCGGTGAAGCCCTGATGCAGTCCTGAGCTATCTACCCTTCAACGACAAGAGAAGATCCAGTCCGGAGTCTTCTTCCCTTGAGCCTGGTGGGATCAACCAGCTCACCTTCCACAGGCAGAGGATCCTCTTCTTTGTCGAAATCGCTGCACACAGCTGTAGTGGTCCGGATAGCAATCTGAAGAGCCTCTCCTGTTTTAAAGGAGCGCACCTTTTATTCACTGTTGCTCTGCTGCTGCTGGCTTCATCCCTGGGTAGTGCAGATCGCTCCAGACGTCGTCCTTCTTGTCCCCACGACTGAAGCTTCAGGAACCGTGAGTCTGCAGGAACTACCAGGAACAACTGCCCTGGCAGCAGCTCTTCTTCATACGAATAAGGTACTGTGTCCGACTTCGAGGAACTAGGGTGAACCCTTTTCTCCTCACCAAAGGCTTGTCCTTATCTTCCTTCCCTCTTATAACTTTTGCTTCCCTTTTGACAATATCTAAGTACTCCTGGCAATCTCGAATCATGAACTGTTCTAACCTTGTGATCCTCGACAACAGGACCCCTGTCCCATTGACACTGGCGCAGGCCTATTGGCTTTTATCTTTGTTTTAGAAAGTGTCTCTTGATTCTATCTCCGTAACTGAAGGG
This sequence comes from Ambystoma mexicanum, assembly GCF_040938575.1. Taxonomy (NCBI): domain Eukaryota; kingdom Metazoa; phylum Chordata; class Amphibia; order Caudata; family Ambystomatidae; genus Ambystoma; species Ambystoma mexicanum. Next base: position 740,187,877 of record NC_090926.1, read on the forward strand.
ACAGCCCTACAATCGGGCAGGAACTAATGGGCTGGAAAATCAAATGTGTACACATGGGGTGTTCCTGTCCTCTCTCATTTCGTACTTTAGTATTTTAAAGCAGTGTATTCCTTTAAGCCTTTCAAAGGCACCCATGCATTAGTGCTGAATTCTAATCATGTGGTGATGAAACACCCATTAACAATGTTAGGTTTTTTATGGTAGCCTCTTTATTATTTGCGTGGCTAATTTTATAAATAATATAATTTTATAAATTATATTCTTAAAACAAGAACAGTACAAATGTTCAAATAAAGCAAGGTTGCACAGAGAATCACCATGGTTTTAACTTGACATGACTTGGTCAAAAACAGGTCGACTACTGTGCATATATACAAAAGGTAAAGACAATAATAGATAAAGCAAAGGACGAAACGTGTGCAATTCCTCTCTGGTCTATATAAACAATATGCAGTGGTTATTTGTGTTTGTTGGAATAAAGCTGGAGGTGTACATGATATTACTTCATACAGAGCACCATTCCATAGGTTCAAATGCTATGCCGTATTGTATTCAATTCTTTTCAATACGTTCAAGTAGACCAGTGAAGTATGAAGAACACAAAAAACAAGCAATCAAATTCATGCATGTCGCAATAGTTAGAAACTCAGGATGTCAAGAGAGACTGGTCCGACGTCTATTAAACAATAAAGAAAGTTCAGTGTGATCCTAAAAGGCGGTGAGCAGTCAATTTCCCACCAGGATCACTGACGTTTCGATTGTTGAAATTCACAATCTTCTTCTGGGGCCTTATATATGCAGGTCTCCCTAAAGATAGACAAAGACAAAAGTGTCCACTCAGAGGAGAATACCAAGTGTTTCTATAGAAAAATGCAAGTGAAAGGATTAAAATGCTACATATTGCTATTACATTAGTGGGGCGGTGAAGGGCTGAGGGCCCTCAAAGTTCAGAGACTGACCTTTCCTAGGAGCTACATGGAAACTCCTGTGGTTTCGGACTTCTGTAGGGATCAGAATTCCTTGACTGTGCTTTGGAGTCGCAGTCTATGCAGGCTGTATGTGAAGTTAAAATCTAAGCCTGAGGGTGTGGGTCCAATGGAGCGGCCCTGTGAAGAAATGAAATGAAAGGCGGCGCTGTGTAAGCAAATGTATCAGCCCTATATAGAGCACAGGCTTAAGTTATGGCTCAACATAAAGAAAATCCTGTGCTTCTCCTAAGCAGGAATTGCAAGGAGGCTGACAAAGGACTAGAAGCAAACTTCAAGAGAGCTCACCTAGATTAGTATTGGAATGGATGAGTCTGGGGCATCTCCATCGTGTGCATGTAGTCCGATGGAAGGCCGTAGTGCGAATGAAGGGAGCTGCTCGTTTTGTGTTTAAAAGCGCATGCGCATCTGAATAGTGTGAAGTCAAGCGCGCATGCGTGCGGCAGGACTGGCTAATGTCTGCGTTATGCACATGCGTACCTAGGAACTGGAGGACGAGACATCCGAGTGTATCGTGATGCTCAAGTCACTCCTTTGCGAGAAGGGGGGCACAGGCGCAGATGTCTGTGTAATAATAATATGTGCAGCCTACCAGTTGACCGAGACTATTAAGGCACTGCCGGCCAAGAGGTAAGCGCGCACGTGATGGACCCGGCGAACTTAAAAAGAGCTCACCTAAATCAGTGTTGGAATGGATGAGTCTGGGGCGCCTCCATCGTGTGCATGTAGTCCGATGGAAAGCCGTAGTGCGAATGAAGGAAGCTGCTCGTTTTGTGTTTAAAAGCGCATGCGCATCTGAATAGTGTGAAGTCAAGCGCGCATGCGTGCGGCAGGATTAGCTAATGTCTGCGTTATGCACATGCGTACCTAGGAACTGGAGGACGAGACATCCGAATGTGTCGTGATGCTCAAGTCACTACTTAGTGAGAAGGGGGGCACAGGCTCAGGTGTCTGTGTAATAATAATATGTGCAGCCTACCAATTGACCGAGAATATTAAGGCGCTGCCGGCCTAGAGGTAAGCGCGCACGTGATGGACCCGGCTGGATAGTGTCAGCGTGATGTTTGCACGTACTATGGAATTGAGGGGACTTGGCTGCATGTGTGTCGCGGCGCTAAAGTCACTGATGTGGACTGGGGGGTCACAGGCACAGGTATATGTGAACAGTGTGTTAAGCCCACCCCATGACCAAGGAAAATTAGTTCGCTGCTGGTCCTGGCATATAGGCCAGTTCAAAATACTGAAGGACACCTAAGAAGGTATTGGGAGTCCTGTCAGGTAGTGGTCTGGTAATCCAAGGGGGCTGCTTCATTGAGACCATTTGTAAGGGTCTGCAATTTGAATATCCACCAGGATTCCTTGTGTTTAAGGGAATTGGATATGTTGGTGGTGCCAATAACTCTATCAATCACCCACCATTTGAACGAATCATGGGCATGTTGTAGTTCCATGAAGTGTGAAACCAATGGCGCATTGTGTACTCTGCACCTTATCCTCGATTTGTGTTCACTTATTCTTTTGTGCACTGGTCTGGACGTTTGACCCACATATCTAAGTCCACAGGTACACTCAATTAGATAGATGACATTCGTGGTTTTGCAATTAGTGAATTGTCTAAGCTCCCATTCCTTGTCTCCTATCAGGAAGGATTTTATTTTAAGCGTCTGTCTGCACGCCAAACATGAGCCGCATGGGTAATGCCCACGAATTTCCCGCATGTTCCATAATGTGGACCTCGGTGTTTTTCTTCGGGACCTAGCATGGGTCAGTAGGTCCTTCAGGTTCTTATTCCTCTTCAGAGCCATCCTAGGTAATGGTTCATCCGGTAAGTTGAGTTGAACAATGGGCCAATATTTTTTGATCATGTGCCTGAATTGCGAGGTATTTGCACCAAATGTTAAGATACATGCCAGTATGTTGTCTGTGTCGTGATCTTGAGGTTTAGTGGTAAGTAATGTTTCTCTCGGTGTGTAGAGGGCCCTCTTCATAGTGTTTTTAAGCAGTTTCCTCGGGTAGCCCCTAGTAGCCAGTTTCTGTTGAAGCAAATTTGCATGTATCTTGAATTCTCCTGTTTCGGTGCAGTTTCTGCGTATTCTGAGGAATTGTCCGTATGGCAGGTTATCACGTAGGTTTTTGGGATGATGGCTATTATAATGTAAGATGGTGTTTCTGTCTGTTTCTTTTTTGTATATGGAGCAAATCAGCTGGTTTTCCTTTGCTTTGATTTTAAGATCCAAGAAGTTGACTTTTGAATTGCTGTGTTCCATGGTGAATTGTATGTTTTCTGATCTACCATTTAGCCATGTAAAGAAACTTTGTAGCTTGGTGTTCTCTCCTTCCCAAACAAAAATGATGTCATCGATGTACCTCCGCCACAAATGGATGTTGTCTTTGAATGGGTTATTCACATTCAGAATGAAGCTTTGCTCGTATTCGGCCATGAAGATAATCGCCATGCTTGGAGCAAATGCTGCGCCCATTGCTGTTCCACTGATTTGTAGATAAAATGACTCGTTGAAACTAAAGAAGTTGTTGGTGAGTGCTAATTCCAGTAGTTCAACGATGAAATTGATGGGCACTCTCCTTTGTGTCATGTGTCTGGTGAGATGGTGTCGAATGCTTTCAATTGCTTGGTCCTGCGGAATGCTCGTATAGAGGCTCTTAATGTCCATCGTTACAAGTTGGTTTCTGGTATTGTCAAAGGGTTGATTTTCAAAGGTGGTGATAGTCATCATAGTATCTTTCAAGTATGAGGCTGTTTTTTGGCAGAGTGGTTTCAGGAAGTAGTCAATGAATTTACAGGTGGGTTCCAGTATGGAGCCACATCCTGAGACTATAGGTCTTCCTGGAGGTGTGAGGTTGTTTTTATGGATTTTAGGTAAAGCATAGAAAGCCGGGATGCGTCCCTCTGTAGTATTGAGGAACGCCTCTTCTTTCTCTGAAATCCAATTCCTTTCTAGAGCAAATTTAGTTACTTCTTGGATCTTTGCTCTGATGTTGTTGGTTGGATCCTTTTTCAGTTTTTTGTAATTATTTTCATCGTCCAACAGAGTCATTACCATATCATTGTATTGCTCTGTACTCTGTATTACTATTCCTCCTCCTTTGTCTGCCGACTTGATGACCAAGGTATCATTGTTGGCAAGATTTTTGAGGGCTTGTCGTTCACCATTGGTGAGATTTTGTCTCCGATGTTGCTGTTTTTTTTGAAGTTTAGTAACCTCTGCTCTGATGCATTTTTCAAAGGTAAGTATAGACGCGGGTAGTTGGTTATCTTTTGGGTTGAAATTGGATTTCAGCCTCAGCCCTGTGTCTTCCTCCGCCTGTGTGACTTCGTGGTTTTGGAAAAAGATTTTTCTACGGATCGAACGGAAAAAGTTTTGAAATTCCTCATCAATCTGGAACCAATCTGTATTATTCGTGGGTACAAAGGATAAACCTCTGGTAAGTAGTGTAGTTTCTTCCTGCGTGAGTAGGGTGCCTGATAAATTGAAAATAGGTATGTTATTTAACGTCTCCTGTTGCCTCTCCGTCCCCGGTTGGGGCGGTTCCACTGTGGATAATTGAAAAATGGTATTTGTGGTGGTGGGGGTCCCCAGTAACCGCCTCTGGGGCCCCCTTGTCCTAAAAAAGGCATCATGGGAGGTGGTGGTTGGAACTGGCCCATGCCTGCGTTCCTGCCTCTAGTCTGGGGTTGATCTTCTGATGAGTCGGAACCAGAGGTTCCTGAAAATGAAACTCCCTTTCGTCTACTCCTGTTAATACCACCTTGTCTGGCCGATCTCTCCTTTTCCTTGTTGTCCTTGTAGTCGTCTGCGAGGTATGGGTACACCACTTCCAATTTGAAGTTCTTGATATCTTTGGCCAGTTTTTTATGTTTTTTCTCTAAAGTAGAGGACATGAAGGTATCTAATGTCTTATCTATTTCTTTCAATTTTTCTCTGGCATCTGTTATTGTATCATCAGTAATGAATTTGGTCTCTTCTGTTTTAAGGTCTGCAACCATCTGGGTGTGGATTCTTTTGGCTGTAGTTATTGTGAGTGCCATTAAGTCTCTACTACATTTGGTGGCAATTTTGCTGAAATCCAACATATAAACTTTATCTTCCAGAAAGAGTGCTGGTTCATTCCTGATAATAAGTCCGGCTGGCACCATATTGATTCTCAAATATTCACGTAGAAAGTGGCCGTGGACTTCCGTTCTAAAGCACCTCTTTTTGAGGTTAAGGAGGTCCTCACCCGTGGCTGAGGAGTCAAGGTGAGCTTGGGCTCCTTCCATATTGAATAGGCTGGGGCCCTGAATAATATCATTTATTTGATCTTCTGAAAAACTTAAAATGTGCTCCATGTTGGGGGTAAGGTCAGTGAATCTGGGCTATGAGGGTCCGAGTGTTGGGTGCACAAGCAATCAATCACTAGAAGGAAAAAATCCTTTGGTATGTGTCCATTTGAAACAAAAAATAAAAGTGAAAAGAACACAGAGTGTGTTCAGTCCCTATTATAGCAGAGCTATATCTAGAATATCTGTAACTGAAGGGACAGCCCTACAATCGGGCAGGAACTAATGGGCTGGAAAATCAAATGTGTACATTGTTAATGGGTGTTTCATCACCACATGATTAGAATTCAGCACTAATGCATGGGTGCCTTTGAAAGGCTTAAAGGAATACACTGCTTTAAAATACTAAACTCTTGATTCTATCTGCCTTGACAAAAGTATTACCTATGATTTTTGACCCCAACTCTCTTGTGTTAATTCATGTGCTAAGTGTGTTTGACTACGGTAACATTTCTTCACGCGGGTACGCTTCTCTTTCGTAAGACCGAACTGTCATTACTGTCAAAAAGTGATCGTGTAACAACCCCCGGTAACATCTTTGTTTCACAACACCGGTCTGTCAAATCCAAAGGTACTTACCTTGAATTGTTCTGCACAAGGGGAATTGGTTGTGTGTAGTGTATTTGAAGTGTGGTTTTAATTTAATAGAAGTCAAGTGTTTTGTGAACAGATGGTCTAAAAATAAATGTACTTTTACTTTTTAACCAGAAACCTTGAGTCAGTGTTTGCTTGAGTCACAGTAATTGTAGTCCTTTGTGTAATCTCTACTACTGCTCCTTTGCTCTTGAGATAAGTCTGGCTGCTCCGCTACTGCTACCACTCTAACTGTGTAGTACAGGCTTGTACCAAAGGTGAAATTATACTACCACCTGCAGTCTTAATCTTGTGTAGTGGTCCCTAAGGGCACTGCACAGGATTCTGCCTAACACTGGTGTACAGCGGTGGGATTTTTAAGTATAGTGATTACACTTAGAGTGCTGCTATTACCTTGGGTCAACTAAACACAAGGCTAAACACCACTAATTCTGTTAACTGAAAAATCATGTCAAATATGGAAAACTACAGTGAAGAGAGTTTCTTAAACTATACTGCTGAGGTTCTGAGAACCATGCTGCCTTCTAAATTGCTCTGAGCTCCTCTCGACATACTATGGTACAGAATGCACTTCACCCTACACATGCAAATGTAAAAATATTTGTTTAGACCTAGCCATTGCCTGCATATCAATGTTACCTGTACATCCTACATATGCCACATTACCTCACGCTAAACTACCCAGTACTTGCTACATACTTCTGCATGCTATAAGCACTATATTACATGTACCTTAGCTCTAGCTTAGTGTAATCTCTTCTCGGATATAGGCTCAATTTGCAAATAACCTACTCCGAGATACAACTAGGGGGGGTGGGGGCAGTTTTGTGGGACCGGCACCACCCCTGGCCAACGTGGCCAAGTATCTGTGTTCGGCAGAACCCTGTGCAGTTCCCTTAGGGACCACTGCAAAAGATTTAAGACTACAGGTGTTTGGCAGTAAACCCACAGAGAGGAAGTAGATGGGAGACCCACCACCAGGACCTCATTGTCTTTGTTCAACTTAAGCCAATAGTTACCTATCCAACAACAGCCAGACACTCCCTAAAGCGCAACAACACTTCAGATTGAATGAGATTAAGCCATACAATGATCTGAGTGTTGGCATAGGAATAGCAGCGGAAGCCGTGGGAGTGGCCTATATTAACAAGAGGCTGCATAAAGATATTAAATAGGATGGGTGACATGGTGGGACCCTGAGGTACCCCACAAGAGAGCAAGAACGGGAATGGCACTGAAGTGGCTGACTAGCACAATGCTCTCCTCATAGGGAAATCCCAACACAAAAGAGAAACCCGTTTTTCAGTAAAAGGGCGCAAATTACATGATGAAATCCACAATCTGCTTGTTGTGTAGGTGTAGACTGGCCCAATTCAGGTCATCAGCGAGTTCCGGCAATACCACCCGCACCGTTGCCCAGAAATGGTGCAGGGCTAGGTGATCCTCAATTGCTGACCCTTCAGCAGGTAGTCTGGTGATACAAGAAGCAACTAACTGCAAGTTCAACATCCACAGTCTTCCAAACTGCCCTGCCGGATAAAAAATCGAAGAAAATAGAAGCGTACAGAGAACATATTTTTTTTTTTGCAGTCAGTTTGTGGTTAAGAACAGTCAAGGCCACTTGCACCCTTACCAGGTACCTCCATTCTCTTTGGAAAATTGCTGATTCGCGTGGCACCCTCTTCTTCAACCTGAGATACAGGATTAACTCCTCAGGCAGCTAGTGCAGGACAATAAAGATACTGCCAGCAATATACTGGAAGTGGGGCTGGATACCACAGACTGCATTGGGCAATCTTTGGGAACAGCAATATTCTTACACAGACGCACATGGATGATGCACAGAGCCACCTTTACTCGGTTGTGCAGACTTCATTCTTGAATATGCCATATGATGGATCTGACCTTTTCTCTACCTGTGGTGTTCCGCAGGGGTCTAACCACTCTCCCTGGCTTTTCAACCAATACCTGGAGCCCGTCGCACACTGCATTGCTGCTCTCTGCTGCAACTTTCAGTGCTATTTGGATGACACTCGGCTTGTTTTCAGGCTCACCTCTTCTACCTCTCTCTTCTCTGACTGCCTGTCTGCAATCCAGGAGTGGTGTGCCACCAACGACCTCTGCCTTAATGCCAGTAAGACAGAGATCCTCCTCATCTGCACCATCCTTTCCTGTCACTCTCTGGCTGGCCTCCCTTTGCCCTCTTCCTGCTCCCACCTGTGAGGCTAAGAACCTTGGGGTCATCTTCAACTCCACACTTTCCTTTTCTCCTCACATCTCTGACGTCTCTAAGGAGTCAAACTACCAACTGCACCTCCTCAGAGATATTCTTCATTTCCTCTCCTTCCCCCAGAAGCTCACTGTCTCTAGAGCTGTGGTTCTCTCTAGGCTGAACTACTGCAACAGCCTCTTTCTAAATCTGCCTGCTTCTACTCTCTGCAACTCATCCAGAACAGGACTGCGAGACGTGTCCTTGGCCTCAAGCCCAGGGATCTCTCCAGCCCTGAAATCTCTTCATTGGCTCCCAGTGGCTGCAAGGATTAAGTTCAAGACCATCTGCATTGTCCCCAAGGCCTTCTGGGCCACGGTTTGCAATACCTTCAACTCTCCCTTTGGAAATTCCTTCCTACTCAAGCTCTTTGCTCCTCCACCTCCAACTCCCTCGGGGTCAGTCGCTTCTCCAAGCAACGTGTTGGTGGTAGATCTTTCTTTGGCTGGGGCCTCCCTCTGGAACAGCCTCCCTGCCTCTCTGAAACTTGAAGAGTACCATCTTCAGTTCCAGAAGCACCTCAAGACCTTCCTCTTTGCTTCTGCCTTATCTCTTCCTCTCCCCTGCTGATCTCTGTTACTGCACTGGGCACCTGGCTACCCTCTGAATTCGGACCCAGGTCCCTGCCCACCCAGCTGCATACCCACATTGCCTCCTGGCAACCCTTGCACTTGGGTCTGTATCTGCAACCCTACAGTCCCCTTACTTGCACTTATTAGACACCCGTTGTCTGCGTTTAACTGAGGCACTTGCCACCTGCTGGCCGCACTTCTTGTTTTGATCCTGTGTTCAGCACTTTCCACTCCTCCCCTGCCCCTTGCACTCCCCCCTTTCCTCTCCCCTGCACTTGCGTGATCTCATGTCAATGGGCCTAGTAAGATTGTTGTCTTGTCCTCCCTTGTACCCCTCACTTGCCTCGTCGCACCATCAAACACTTGTTTATAGGCGTGCTATAAATAAAACAGATATATCATATGAATGTTGATGAAAGCCTTCAAAAATAGGATAACTACTTTTTGCAAGAGGGAGGTTTAGGCAATACACGTTTCCTCTAAGATAGAGAGGGCTTGCTCGGAGACACCCTTTACACTTCTACATATATCTGGCTCACTCGTTCTCAGCCACCTCAATGGAGGATTTTGCCCACAGTGTCATACAATATTCCCTTGGAAACTCGCACAACGGGTGTGTAACAGCTGCCTTCCAAGTGACCACAGTGACTCCCGCTCTAAGACCTGTAGGTTCTTTAAACTGAAAACGCTCAAGGAGCTTCGACCTACAAGGTGGGCAGCCCACACAATGCAGGCCGAAATGAAATTGGATGTGTTGACTCATCAAGGAAGTACTAGAGGCAGAGGAAACAGGCAGCCAGCCCCCAGCTCTGCATAAAATCATACGCCCACACATGGGAGGGTATAACATCAGACAAGTGGGTCTTAAGTACAGTAAGGGAATGGTACGGCATCAAGCTGATACAAAAACTACAGGATCATCTACCCAAAAGGAGAAGCATCCACCCAGAACATCTAAAGGTTCTACTGGAGGAGATGCAAGAACTACTTCAGGAGAGAGCGAAAGAAGTAGTACCAGCAGGCCAGTAAAACACAGGAATTTACTCTGTTTTCTTTCTAATACCAAACAAGGACGAATCAATGATTGAAGACCAGCAAACTGATACGTCAAATCTCATAAATTCTGGATGACAACATTACAAGAATTCATACCCCTACTAAAAAAGAGCAAAGCTTCATGACAACCTTAGATTTGTAAGAAGCATACGTTACATATTACAATGTTCCAGAGCCACAGAAAATACTGCAGGATCAAACTACTCAACAAACACTACCAATTCAAAGTACTCCCTTTTGGAAGTACCTCGGCACCACGTGTATTCACTAAGTTGCTTGCTGTTGTTGCGGCGCATCGAGGCTGCGAGGCAATACCAGTATACCCTTAGCTAGATGATTGGCTGGTAATGGCGTGTCTAAGACACACACACGGCAGGCCGTACAATTATTACACTAGTCTAGGGTCCTCAATAAACATAAAGTCAAGCCTAACCCAAGGCAGAGAGAAAGAATTCCTGGGGGCAGGCCTATACACTTAAACAGCCACAGCATACACAGCCCCAGAAAGGGAACAGGCGTTGCAAAAATTCATCCTCCACATGCTGTCAGTCAGGAGGTTTGTGGGACTCCTAGTCATGATGGCATCTTGCATATGTATTATGAACATAGGAAGACCTTTTGTGTCTCCACGGCCACAAGTAACAATAACAACAGACGCATCACTGACAGGACGGGAACACAATGTCTTCATCTCACTGCACTGGGGAAATGGACAATAAAACAAAGTATGAACCACATAAATTGGCTAGAGCCTCTAGCAACAAAAATGGCACTGCTTTCATTCCAAAATGTCCTTCAGGGAAAGGCTATTCTCATATAAACAGACCACACAACTGCAATGTTCTAGAACATTCAAGCCAGCTATCCACCCTGTCACAAACCATTTGAACTGGTGCATTCAGAGGGACATATCCAATCACTCACATGTCCTGGGGTTTCAGAATTATCCAGCAGATTCACTCAGCAGAGTGTTAATACCAGAACACGAGTGGGCACTCAACACCAATACACTCGAACAGATTTTTGCTGTATAGTGTCAACCAAAAATAGACTTATTTGCAACAAGAAAAAACATGAAATACCTAAACTATGCATCCAGGTTTCCCCAACCCGGGTCCCAAGGCAATGCACTATGGATGAACTGATCAGGGATGTTTGTGTACGCTTCTCGCCCCTGCCCCCCGACCCCCACACCACTCATTCGCAAAATAATTCACAAAATGAACCAAGAAAGCCTAACAATGATACTCCTTGCACCAATATGGGTGAGACAACCATGGTACTCACACCCGATACATATGTACGTATGCTCACTGATAAAGCTACATCCAACACAACCTACTAACACAGAAGAACTAGATGGTAACACACCGTACACCATGAACGAACAGCTTAACAGCCTGGCTCCTGATTGTCATAGAATTTGGCCATCTCACACTCCCTCAAAAATGCATGCCACTCATTGAAGAGGCAAGAAGACCTAATAAAAGACATTGCTAATTTAACAAGTGGAAAAGATGTGTTCTGGTGCAAAAGAAATAAGAATAACCACTAGACTACTCTGCGTAATATATGGTACTATATCTCATGTGCTTGCTGGATTTGGGCCTGGTAAATAATTCACCAAAGGTGCATTTATCAGCCTTAAAGGCATACATCACATTGCAACAAAAACTGTCATGGTGGAGGGTACCTGTAGTTAAATACTTAAGGAAGGTGTCAAACTCATACGCACACCTGGGACAACCCTTTGAACACATGCACAAAGGCTCTCTAACAGACATTGCATACAAAGTGGCTTTCCTCATTGTCATAACTTCTATCCGAAGGGTTAGCCAACTACAAGCACTGTCAGTCTCTGAACCATTTGTGAGCATACATAAAAATAAAGTCGTTCTAAAAACACAACCTACGTTCTCCCTAAAGTTAATTTCCAAATTCCTCGTAAACCAATCTATTTAATTACAGGCGTTCATCCAAAACCCACGAAGTAAAGGAGAAAGATCTCTCGACACACTAGAAGTACCAGTAATGTACTAACTAGAGAAAACAAGGAACATACAGAAAACACAACAATTCTTTGTGTCTGCTTCTAGAGGAAGAGAAGGACAAAGAAGTCACCAAGGCGACTATTTCAAGGTGAATTGTGAAAGGACACAGATGTGCTACTCTATTGCTAACAGAACGCTACTCTCCAACCCAAGGGCAAGCTCCACAAGAAGTACAGGAACAACCTTTGATTTTCTAGCCAATGTATCACTGGAAGCCATTTGTAAAGCAGCAACTTGGTGCTCAGTGCACACATTCACAGGACACTACTGTGCAGTCACACAGTCCAAAACAGATCCACAAGTGGAGCAGGTGATGTTAAGACATTTATTCATTCATTAATATTCCTTCTGCTTCCCTGCTGCCTTCTAAGAATACTACTTGCTAATCGGTGCAAAGCATGCGGATCTAAGCAGATTCACCAGCTCCAAAAGACAAATATTACCAGTAATATTCTTTCTGGTGTTTGTATCTGCTTAGTGTCCCATGCACCCACCCATCCTCCCCACGCAGGAGGAGAAGAATGGTGTTTATCACACAGAGACAAGGGCAACTTAACTTTACACATGTCAGAAAACAATCTGAGGACGCTGACATGTGAGGGTTCATGGGTACACGTACAATTATTGTGTAATACTTCACATCAACCACCAGAAGGCCGCTGATGCAAATGCAAACTGAAGCAGGCCGTTTTGGCACTTGACGTTTTGTTGCACTGCTTTGCTGCAGGTCCCTTAGCATGCCCTGTTGGCAATGGGCAGCTGTGCGCACAGGGACCAATAGGCGCCTGTATGTTTCTGTGCACCTAGATGTGTAATTAAATGAATGTACACATGTTGCAAGGGTGGCATCTGCTTAACAATTTTTCATATGGTCACCTCCTGTTCATTGCAATGTTGCTTCAACACCGGAAAACACTGTCATCAGATGAGCTTCCATGCACTGCCACAATGTAGGCAGGGGAACTCAGAGGGGATACTTCTTTAATAAGAGCTCGCACTGGAGGACCGTCAGTAATACCCTAAGCAGCATATTGGAATTGGTAGGATTTTAGAAAAATCCAATCTTCTATATTCGCCAGAGTCTACTCCTATACAGATAAAGGTGTCAGATTTAGCCATGCTGCAGGTCCTGCTACTGCAGGAACCTTCTCATTCAATGGTTCCATTCAGTTCGCGCAATTGAACACATATGGGACTGAGAGGCACCCATATTTAGACGGGGTGAGGTGCAAAGTGATGTCATCACCAGCTCCACTAACTTGTACAGATGTTGACATAACACAGTAAGTTAATACATCTGCTGCAGAGATCTCTGTGTAACATGCAAGGCATTTTCTCTAAACGGGTTGATGCACAGGTGGCAACTGTCAGTAGGCCAGCACAGTCATTTAATGCACTTGCTACAGTGCATCTGTGTCCATGCTCAAGGGAATTATTAGAATCCCAGTCAGAGGTTTCGGTAGATTAACTCACTTGTTGCAGTGATAGTTCTGTTAGGGGGGGAGGGGCATGTCAAAGGTTTCAACCCAAGAAAGATATGGGGTTACCTACCTACACCCACAGTGACAAATGCCTTTATGAAAGCTCGGCGTGCTAAGTCACTTGCAACAGGGCACTGAAGCTGCTGCTAAGGGTTTTGTTAACTAGCATTTTTTGTTTCCAATCGCAGGAAGTTGTTTAAATCGATCACTGAACCAGCTATAGAGAAAAGAGTGTGCGTGTGTTAAATATATGTCCTCTATATCCGGATATCCTGAAAATGCATGTTAAAAGCCTAGGAAGATACTTTTGTATAATGCATGCTTGGATATCCGTTATCTGTGGGCACTAATGAAAATACCAATAACCTAATCAATCGGGTTAATCCCCTTTGTGCAGAGATATATGTGCGACCCAGAAGATAAAGGTTCCGATCGCTTTAAGAATGCTTCACTTTTGTACAACAGATGACCTTACCCAGCTTCGCTGTACTCCATCAATGTCGGGTGAATGATGCGGGCGGCGTCACTGGAACCTGCGGCCTGCAAGTGGCGCATAGAACTCTACAGTTGGCAAATCAACCACCAGGACACTGTGGGGTTTTGGACAATGGTACATCTGCTTGTCTGCGTGCCTTTCCAGCTATGGGTGTGCCATTTGAACAAGTGTACATTTCCGGCGGGAACGCCAGTTGCTGCACACAGTAACCCGTCAAATATGGTGCAGGTAAGTGACAGATCACTGACAGCAGGTGTCGTATGCTGTTCGAACATGTTAGACCAGGCACTCTTGTGAAATGTACACCTATTCTAGTCTAAGGGTGCCGTGAACATTACGAATAATTAATTTAGTCAAATAATTGGGTGGGTGTGGGGGTAGTGGAGGGGAGATCACCGTTCCCAGGACCTCCTACCTTGAACTGTACCACGTCTAAACGACCCTAGTGCCAAATGACCAGAGCCAAGTTGGCTTTCGCACCACTATGGCTGTGCCAAAATGGGCTCTGCGGCCGCAATGGTGCGCCAAAAGGCTTGCACCAAAACATGGCATACCGATACAAACTCGAGAAAGTAGATGGCTGGTAAGTAATATTTGTCTCACTACTAGGTCTCTGTTTCACTGCCTAACTGGTGTGGAAAAAGTCAGAACTTAATATGAAGCCACCTAGGTGTGAAACCAAACCAAGAGGAGACAGTCAAGAACTTTGCTGAACAGCGCCATATAGTGGCTGAAAAATATTTTCCGGCGCCGACTGCCTCGGCCGTGGCAGGCATTGGAGGAAGAATTGTGTCCACCACAGTAATTTGTTCTTTACTCTTGGGTCTCTTTTCAGCCATACTTAAGGGACATTCTGTCCTTTGGAGTGTGACTGGAGCAGGGTCGGACTGGCAAAAGAAATAGGTCCAGACACCCCAAAGAAAATGGCCCACCCCTCGCCTCAAGACCCTGGACTCTGATGACATCACCGGAAGTGATGTCATTTGACCCCACCCCAGAGTGACATCCCGGGGAGCGATGAAACACGACCTTTCACCCCTTGACAAACAGGAAGTGGCATCAAATAGCATTGTTCCTAAGTACACTATGAAAAATATGGTTGTGTTTTCACTAATGTGATATACATTTCATACAAGAATGGATCACCATATGTATCATTAATATCTGTGTATAGATCCATATTGCACGTTGCAGGTGTGGGACGATTTAGGCCACGGCCGAAAGGCCGAGGGGCCAATTCGACCCTGGACTGGAGCATGACGAGGAGGAGCATTATTCATTGAACTAACAAGTATCAGGGTACCAATGTGGCCCTGCCCCAGTAGCACGCTTGTCACACAGGCTCCCGGAACCAGTCCTTTTCGCAGTGTAGTAAAGACAGGAGCATACCTTTTTTTTTTTCGTTTTTGTGATATGTATTCCAAGGTTTGAGGTGTGCATTTTGTAAAAGGTCCTTACCCTTACAAACCAGCGCTTTTGTCTCTTGACCTAGGTGATCTTTGCCCTAGCTACAGTTTGTGTGATGCACTTACTCTGCACTCCCTCACAGCCAGGTTAGCATGTTGGTAAGAGGTATTCAGGGTGCCTCCCTTGAAGCTTTTGAAAGAAGTTAATTGATGGTAAAGTATGTAAAGAAATCTCTTTTCTACAACTCCAAGCTGAATTGGGGGTGGAGGGGAATTTTCTGGGTGTCCCAAGGGGGAGGGGAAGCTTTCCACCACTAAGTAAGGCGTGCTCATCAGTCCTAATTCTGTCTTCTGAACCCACTTCAGTGGGGTAAATCTGGTTGTGGATCCGTGGGATGTCTAATCTAGGGTTCGATGCCATATGCAAAGGCTTCGAAAAGCCATTTTTCTTTGACTTCTGGACAGTGCATCATGCAGTCATTGTGCTAAGGTGAACCCGGACCCATCAAACAAGGTGGTTTGCCACATTACATGAGAAGCTGTGAACAACCCTTTTATTGCTAAAAGCAATATGACAATGGTGGTAAAGATGCCAGGCTAGATGTGGTTTACTGGTTCAGGATAATCCAGAAAGATTCGATGCCCTGGGTGAGACCAAAGGTCATATGCACCATCTTGCAAATTGTTCCTGCATTTGTCTCACTTTTCCCTTTCTGGTTTACTAACCTTTTCCCTGATGATTCTTATTTCAAATAAATCCGCTAGGAATACTGTGTCCCCCTTGAGGGGACTGCATGTCCCTCCAGTTTGGTGAACACCATATACGTCGTTATAATTATGCTTGGAAGATTGCATAGTTGGCTCCAATTTTTAGTGGTCACTTTTTCTCAATTTGACGGGTATTCCACCGTACTCTAGATGTGCGTCTACTCCATGGTCAATGCAAATTCCACTGCAGCCAGACGTTCTTGCGTGGATTGGATGTAATACGGATATGGCCATATATAGTGAATCCCCTACTGATTGCACAATTCCAAAGCTTCATTGGCCATTACCAGAGAAGACCAGTTTTCCAGGGGTGTATAGCTTAGTCTGAATCCACATCCTGAATTTCATTGGAATGACGACTGTTGACTGCAGGGGCCTCCACTGATTAAGGCTATCCCAAATTATTTACGTATTTGATATATACAGCACAACCTATCTAGCAGAGTGTAACTGGGTGTTACTTTAAGAAAGAGTTCCTGGGCCAATTTGATGTGCTTCAGTATGTTATTCCAGAAAGTCATTGTGTAACAAGAGAAGGTCTGTTTTCTGATGCTTTCCTTTTTGCATCTCTCTGGGCTTAGTGTTGTGGCTTCTGGTTATGCCATGGCCTCCATGCATGTTTAGTTTTTCAGACAGGATTGAACTTTGTCCTTACCTTGTATGTGATGCAGGTTGTTTTGAATGTGACGTGAGGTTAATAGTGTTGCTCTCTGTGGGTTGGGATAGTAGTGTCTTAATCAGTCCTGTGGTGATACTGGCTGTGGCATTTTGAACAGCTTTCAGTTGGGCAAAGAAAGAGGTTGCCACTCCAGTGAGAAGATCTTTGCCCCCTTCCGAATGGCCAGTGTCTGGCTAATGGCTCTGAAGCTAATGCTGGGCATGAAGTGGTTGATTGTTCCGAAAGGGTTAGGGCCAGCACCAGGCTGTCTGGGTATTCTTTGCAATGTGGTTCAGCATGAGGCAGTGGAAAGCCAAAGAAGAACAGGTGTCCAAGGACTGATCATTGGGGAACGCTGATAGAGACTGGTGGGGTCAGAGGTTTGCAAGGTCCAGGTAGGAGACAATCCAGGTCTGAGCAGATTTGTAAAATTCAAGGCAGAGTGTCAGCTGAGTGTTGTCGCAGTCGGCAGCAGTGTTTTTGTGATAGGCTGCTGGTGTTGGTGGAACCATGTCTGCAGGCGTCATTGCTGCAAGGGAGGATGCTTTTGCCTGAAACACAGGCTCTACTAGATCTGGCTCTGGTGTGCAGCGTGTCAGCTGAGTGTTGTCGCAGTCTGCGGAAGGCAGCAGGCCTCTGACTTTTAAGATTTCAGGGCTGCTGTAGTGAATTCTGTGTGACACATTGGTGTGTTGTCAAGTGGGGGTGGCTAGTGTGGTGACAGCTTGTCGGCAGTCCGCTAGAGGAGCTGAACTAAGGTGTAGGGGTAAGCATTTTCCTCATTTACTCACATAAACTGCTTGTTGTTAGAAAATGCTTCTTGTCCCCTGGGGGATGTCTTACGTTTGCACTACAAAGTAAACTTCCTCCAATTTCCTTATCTCCTGTTATGACTGCCCAACAAAGGCTCTACCTTGAATTGTATAAATCTCGTGCACTCCACTGACTCCCATGTAAGTGCATCTTTGCAATCCTGCTTCATTTCTGATATACGTATGATTTTAGCCTCTACAGCTACGTTGAATGCTAAATTGGTAACGGTTTCAACACCTGTTATAGTGATCGCTTCCTCGCATTGAAACCAGAACAGAGCTTCGACTGAACTTTTTGCAGAAGTTTCGGCTCCTAATCTACCAGAAGTGCCTAATGAAATCCCAGATTTGGCACTTTTGGCAGGAGTGCAAGCTGCTGAATTAAATATTGCAGAGAATCACACTGAAAGTATAGGGTCACACTCTTTGCAGGGTTGTTTAATGGATGAAGGGCCTAGTACAATGGTGATCGACTGTGTGAATCCACCTGGGGGTATGGAATGCCTTTACTTTGCAATAACCTTTTTCTTGGCAAACAGTACAGAAGGATATCACATTCACTTAAGAGGGCCCTTGGGACCACCCTTTGTTCGGGCTCTTTAGACAGTTCTGTGGTTACAGTGCTTGCTAGTCAGGACCCAAGTTAGTCTAATAGCATTGATTATTTGGAACACAATCCTGTGGCCTCTCCACATAATTCTAGATTGGATGTTTCATTGTCTGTTTCACCAATTTTATATCCAGAATCATCAGGGAGCTCTCCTGACTCTTCAGTTTTGTTTATTCACCCTACTGGGAGGTCTGGTGGTGTGTACCATACGGTCACACCAATAGTGGATTCAGCTGTCCCTATTCTAAATCTTGTTCTGGCGCCTCTTATGAAACTGTATGAGTCTTTGAATACAAAAATAAACAATCAAGTTACTTTGTTTACATCACTGAACACAAAAATTTCCTTTGTGGAGAGTTTTTTAACAGCGCACAAGCCACCTTTAATGCGGCATTTGTGTACCAAATGGTGAAGAAACATGACCCCATTGATTTAAGGTGGGATGGTGTGTGGTCCCCTTTCTTGTTGCATGATGAGGCTCCAGCTCTTATGGCAATTGTCACCTCCTCTTGTTCCTCTGTTTATGAACCATCAGTGGTGCTGTTGGAGAATGTGCTCGTGTCTGCTTCCTCATGCCTTCCTCTTGCAACTGTTCTGCTTAATGATATCTCGTCTCAGCAGGCCACTTACTCGATCTTTGCCCAAAGAAGGAAGCCGAGAAGTTGTGCAACAAAAAAAGCGACTAGTGGCTCACATACATTTCTAAGAATGCTTCCGGTTTAGTCAGAGGATGGTCTTTGGTAGAGAGGTCGAAAAAAGAAGTTTACTAAGAAGCAGCTCTTCAGTTGTTTCAACCTATGGCTTCTTTAAGTCGTATTCCAGAGTTTCCACAGGGAGTGTCCGAGGGTGACATGACTATTCTGGAAGGGTTGCTAAACATATCTACGCACTCATTGGATTTGGAGGAACCCTTTACCTCAGTTGTTTCACCTTCTCAATCGGCTTTGCCAACAGGATCCTCCTCCTCCTTCTCAGCAAACTAAATTGAATCTTAGACTTTCACTGAAAGACGCTCCTGTTGCAATTCAAAGGTCCTTCCTGCTCAACCTGTAATCTTCCTCACTATGGAGCTGAAAAGAACTCTTCTCGCTCAGAAGCAATTGTTCTACAATGTTGATGTTTCAAAAGTTCAACTAAACTCTTTAGTGTCCTTCAAACCTAATGGAGGTGACTGTTTGACAGAGCCCAAAACCTGGGCTACCCAGGAAATGGACAAAGTTTTATATCCAGATCTATCTCTTCATATGATGGAACAAAAAAGAGATGTGATTGCTCATAGAACTCCTTTTCACCCTCAAGCTGCCCTTATAGAAGTACATTCCTACACAGGATTAAACTGCTTGTCTAGTTCTCTTCTTTTGGAATGTCTCGTAGTGTCAAAAGAACTCATTTTAGGGAGATTCCACGATGGCCGCTGATCAGTGAACATCGCGGCTCCCGTGCTCCCCGAGCTGTAATGTGCCTGGCGGTAATAACCAGCGAGTAAGCAGCGAATTTGGCTCTCCCCAGCTTTTTTCTTTGTTTTAATGTTTATTTTATAACAAGGCAGGGTAATAACAATACAAAGCTTTTATCAATACCTGTTATGCATCACAGTAAGACATGTCTTTTCACCCTCCCCACCCTCCTTGAGCTTGTCGGTCCTCTCCAGGGTCGCACTCTTTATTCCTGTTCCTGTGGAGCATCCCCATTCTCCAGGACCCTCCTGGCCAGCTGGGGTTTGTAAGTCAGGGCTGGGAAGTCTCGGTCAAAGTCAAGAACCGGGTTCCAGATGTTCAGGAAGCAGTGAAGGAGACCTGCCCTGGCTGCCGTCATCTTTTCTGTGATTAGCACATCCCAAAGTTTCACCCACTAGAGAGGCAGGAGCGGACCATCTACAGATTTTCATGTCCAGGCCACCACAATTCTACCCGCCACAAGGCATTGGGGCAACAGTTTGGCTTTGGGTCTTGATCTTGGGTAGGTCCCGGGGACCGGGACGCCCAAGAGAATGGGTTTGGGGTGTAAGGGGAGTCTTGTTTGTGTGATTTCAGCGATGTTCACTAAGCACTGTCTCCAAAAGCTTTGGACTTTTGGACAAGTCCACCACATGTGGAAGAAGGGTCCTATCTGACCGCATTGTCTCCGGCAGGCCGGGTCAAGAGTGCGGTTCATATGGTGGCGTCTTAGAGGGGGGATAGTATCAACGCAGTAAGATTTTGTATGCGCATTCTCTATTCGTGACACATGCGGATGACAATTGAGCGCAGGTCCAAATGTCCACCTAAGATTGGTCCTCTATAGGGTGGCCCAGGTCTACTTCCCATTGTATAGAACAAAGGTGGTACCGGGATGTCAAGAAAAACTGGTGAGAGCGAGAGAGCGAAACATTTTTTTTGGAATGAACAATTGTTAGAGATACAGTCGAAGTCAATTGGAATATGCCTAAGTTCTTAAAATCATTAATTGTTTTAGGATTAGAACTTGTATGAATGAATGTATGAATGCATGAAGTTAGGGTGTTTTTTATGGATTTAATTAAAAATGTTCATCTATTTCTATTTTCTATACTTAAATTATAATGAAATAAAAATAATGATTTAATACCTATTATTCTCAGTCTCGCTCTCACCAGTTTTTCTTGACATCCCGGTACCACCTTTGTTCTATAATATTGTTCTACCTCAAGGTGCCAGAGATAGATGAGGTTCCCACTCTTCTGGGTTTGCTGCTTCCCATTGTGCCATGGATCGGGACTTTGAAATAAGAAAGTCCTTCTGGAGGTGTTTGTATAGCACAGAGATCTTGCCCCAGATTGGTAGTTCCTTGAGAGTTAGTTCTATAGCTGTGGGAGAGTGAGTTGCTGCTTGGCGGGTCTGTGTGAAGAAGCACCAGTGGCGTAGCTAGATGTATGTACATCTATCCTTTTCCTGCAGTTGGAAGATTTCCTTGCATCGTTCATAGGTATGCGGTTGTCCTCCTTCCAAGAGCTGCCCCACAGTCCCCCTGCAATCCAGGTTTTTAAGTTTTGGGGGGCTGTTCCTGGTGAGAAGGCTGGGTTCAAGAATACCAGGGATGAGGGACTGAGTCCTCTTGGGATCCTTTTTTGGGTTAGGGTTCTGTCCCAGACGGAAATGGTGTGTTTAGTAGCCAATAGTAGTCCTTGCCATTGCCGCCTTGTCGATGGAGGGATGTGGGGAGGAAACATAGGGGGAGGGCTAAGCGTGATTGTTCCAGGTCCACCCACCTAGGACGATTGGTAATTATTTGCCATGCCTGGATGCATGCCAATTGAGATGCCATCTGGTATCTCTGTAGGTCTGGGACCCCCAAGCCGCCAAGCTTTGCGTTCCCCAGCATTGTGTCTTTAGGAATCCTGGCTTTTTTCCCCTTTCAAATAAATTGTAGCATCTTTCTCTGCAAGTTTCGGAGTGCTGAAGTTGGGATCGCAACCGGGAGGGCAGAGCATGCGTATAGAAATCTCGGGAGCAGATTCATTTTACAAGCAGTGATCCGACCCATTAAGGACATTTCTTGGGTCGCCCAGCATTTCAGGTCAGTTTCCAGTTCTTTAAAAAGCGGGGCGAAGTTTGCGTGATAAATGTCTGTTGAGTTGGCCGGGATCTGAACCCCCTAGATAATTAATAGCCTTCATTTTCCATTGAATTGGGCACATTGGAATCAAGGCTTCATGCTCCCTCGAGGATATCCCTATCCCCAGTGCCGCTGACTTATTGAAGTTGACAGTGAATCCTGTGACCCTTCCATAGCTGTTTATTTCCGCTAAGGCGTGTGTCAGGGAGGAGCAGGGTTCTGTAATGGTCAGCAGGACGTTATCCGCGTAGAGAGCTAGTTTGTGGTGTGAGGAACCAGCTTGGAGGCCCTTGATCAAGGTGTTCAGCCTAATCCGTTGGCAAACGGCTCCATGATCACAGCAAATAGGAGTGGGGACAGCGGACATCCCTGTCTGGTTCCACAGGACAGCATGATAGCAGCAGAGAGGTTGCCATTAATTCTGAGTAAGGTTTTGGCCGATTTATAGTTGGCCAGGACCATGGTGTGGGAGTAAGAAAAGGGGAGCCTGATTAACGTCTATGGCCCTCCAGGCTATTCTATAATGTAATAAAGAGATTGGGCCAACTAGACCAGAGATGACAATTAGCTATTGTTCAAATCATAATAGCTTTCTGTTTAATGTACAAATGCATATACCATATGAAAAGTATATTTACAATGTTTATATTCATTGGTAAGCTCCACAAACCAACTCTAATACATCCCTTCACAAACCACTCATTCACAACTCATTCATACAGTCATCATATTAACAAAAAATTAACAAAAAATTAGAAACAGGTGATGTTCTGTTTAAATCACAGTAATAGGTCAGACAGTTCTAGTTGGCCCAATCTCTTTATTACAGGACCATGGTGTGAAATTCCGGCCCAAATCTGAATGCCTCCATGGTGAGCCTCATGAAGGTCCAGTCCACCTTATCAAACGCTTTGGTCGCATCAAGTGACATGAGTACTAATCCCTGTAAATCTCGGGAAGCCAGGTCCACCAAGTTCAAAGCGCTGCGGATGTTGTGGGCTGTAGACCGGCTCTTAAGAAACCCGCTCTGGTCGGGCTGAATTATGTCTGCTAAGATGTGGGATAGGCGTTTCGCTAGGATCTTGGAATAGATGTATGCCTCAATGTTGAGTAGGGCGATTGGTCTGTATGAGGCCGGATTTCTCGGGTTCCCTCCGGGCTTAGGTAGGAGGACTGTAACTGATTCCTGCATGGAGGGGGTTATAATGCCAGTGTGCCAGTGTGCCTGAAAGAATTAAATAGTTGCACCAATGGCACGAGTAGTTGGGGTTTGAAGACCTTATAGAATCGCCGTCAGGGCCAGGGGCCCGCGATTTGAGGGATTTTATGGCCTCATCTACCTCCTCACCGGAAATTGGGGTGTCCAAGATGTCTCAGGTTGAGTCTGGCAGTTGGGGAAGTGCTGCTTTTTGTAAGCATTCCTTTTGTTCCTCCAGGTCCCGTGACGGGGCGGTCATTACCTGTGCCAGATGATCTGCTGCCAAGCATTGTTTGTCCTGCTCAGCGTACTGCATTCTGCCTTGTAAGTCCCGCAGTCCAATGATAGTGTTGTTTCGTTTCATTTAGCAAGTTTAGCTACCAATCATTTATTTGCTTTATTGTTTTTGGCGTAGTAAAATTGCTTGGCTTTCGCCAGTTGGTGTGCCGTGTGTTCGGCATAATGGGCTTCGATCTTTTTCTGGGCCATGCGAATGGCTCGTTGTGTTCTTGGGGACGATCCTTTTTTAATGGATCTTCTCCGCCTTCCGGAGGTCATCCTCGAGGACCTGGCGGATCTGTCGCCTTTTCTTGTGGAAGGCTACTCCCTGAGCTATCAGTGCCCCGCGTATGACCGCTTTCATGGCGTCCCAGGTGTTAGCGGGGGAGGTGTCTTTAGTGGGGTTTTCTTTAAAGAAGTTCTTGATTGTGGTTGCGATTGAGTCTCTGAGCGGCATCTCGTTAAGTATTGGATCGTAGAGCGTCCATCTACGTTGTATGGTATGGTTCATGTACTCAGATTTCCAGGGTCACTGGGCCGTGGTCAGACAGGATCCTTGCGCCTATGGTTACATCATTGGCAGATGCGAGTACCTGTGGGGATACCAAGAGGAGGTCTATTCTGGAAAATATCCTATGAACGTAGGAGTAGAAAGAGAAATCTCTTTCTGAAGGCTGGAGTACTCTCCATGAGTCTACTACCTCCAGAGTTCTGAATAGCTGTAAGAGTGCCAGTGCTGAAGTAAGTCTCCGGATGAAGGCGGATGTGATTTGTCCTTGGTGGGGTCCGGTACTCTGTTAAAGTCGCCACCGATAATAAGTTGACCCTCTAAGAAGGGGGAGAGGGTGGCGCTCAGAGTCTCGTAGAAAGCGGCTTGGCCTGTGTTCGGGTCGTATATTGATACAAAGGAATATAGTTGTCCCAGCAATAGGCACTTCACAATAGTAAATCGGCCATCCGGGCAGAGTTTTGTATCTAATATCTGGGGATCTAACCCCCCTCCTGAAAAGAATTGCCGTGCCCCCTTTTTTTGCGTTTTCTGAGGCACAAAATTGCTTCGAAAAGAACTGAGAGCGTAGACGCCCAAAGTCAGCTGGCAAGAGGTACATTTCCTGTAGCATGGTCACCGCTGCATTTTCGTCTTGGAGCTTTTCCAGAATTGATTTGCGTTTGGCCAGCAAATTTAGTCCTTTAACGTTCAGAGAGACAAACCTCAGGGTGGGGTGTCCTTGAATGAGAGGTGAGGATGTTGATGCTTTCAGAGGGGAGGAGTGAAGTCAAGATGAATCACATGGCATTTCGTAGGATTTGCAGCCGCACCTTTACCTTCCGTTGAAATTTTTGCTCAGGCCTGTTAGGGAGAATTCTCATTTATGGCTAATTTCCCTCACCTAGTGAGTCCCTCAGCAGCTTTGCTGGAATTCTGGGGTTTATTGTTTCCACCTGGTAAGAGTGTGAGCCTTTTTCCCACTCTTACATGTGTTTTGCCATGTGTATTTCTATTGTTTGTGTTATCTTGGGCTCTGGAGCAACACCACTCCAGGAACCCCACTTTTTGTGTGTTACACAGCACCTTTAGTGCAGTGTCACAGGGTTGTCTTTGAGACTTCCCACTGACTCAATTTTTCTGGGGCTGATTACTGTCCTCCAGAAACATGTTAAGTTGCCATTAACTTTATGTAGTCCTTTAAAGTGCAGACCCAGTACACCCCATCTTACATGGAATATTGGAAAGGGTTAATTTCTATCCATTTTTGTGTGTGCCTCTCTGAGCTTTATTTTGCTCTCTTAACATTAAGACTTGGCTGGTGGCAGTGGTATCTACCCTAACTTTTCTACCGCGATTATACTATATAAACGTGGTACTGTTTTAGGCTATTATATTAGCCTCGAACATAAACCCGCTTGACCAAATACTTTTTATTTTGGCTCCGGTTGGGTTTTAACACCATTTCTTTTTGTTAAAGTCCTTCTTGTATTTTATTTTGCGCGACAAACCAGGTTTGCCTCCTATGATCACTGACCTTTGGTGGGCTTCTGTCCAGAAGCCCTCCTTTGGCGCCTGGGTGTCTAGGTGGGCTGAATGTGAGGGAGGGGTTTAGTCACCCCCTGCACAGGGTCTCCTGGGAGACCCGAGTTGCACTTTGTCTTGATTGGCTGAGGTGGTTGTCCGGGCCAGACATCCCCCCTGCTGAGTGATTGACAGCCAGGGTGTGTGAATGGGGGATTTTGGCATAAAAGGCAGGACTCTTGGGCTGGAAGTCAGAGTCGCTACTGGAACTGCAAAGAACTGAAGAGAAGCGGAGAAGAAGACGGCTGCTGCACCTCCCGAGTCCCGGTGAAGCCCTGATGCAGTCCTGAGCTATCTACCCTTCAACGACAAGAGAAGATCCAGTCCGGAGTCTTCTTCCCTTGAGCCTGGTGGGATCAACCAGCTCACCTTCCAAAGGCAGAGGATCCTCTTCTTTGTCGAAATCGCTGCACACAGCTGTAGTGGTCCGGATAGCAATCTGAAGAGCCTCTCCTGTTTTAAAGGAGCGCACCTTTTATTCACTGTTGCTCTGCTGCTGCTGGCTTCATCCCTGGGTAGTGCAGATCGCTCCAGACGTCGTCCTTCTTGTCCCCACGACTGAAGCTTCAGGAACCGTGAGTCTGCAGGAACTACCAGGAACAACTGCCGTGGCAGCAGCTCTTCTTCATACGAATAAGGTACTGTGTCCGACTTCGAGGAACTAGGGTGAACCCTTTTCTCCTCACCAAAGGCTTGTCCTTATCTTCCTTCCCTCTTATAACTTTTGCTTCCCTTTTGACAATATCTAAGTACTCCTGGCAATCTCGAATCATGAACTGTTCTAACCTTGTGATCCTCGACAACAGGACCCCTGTCCCATTGACACTGGCGCAGGCCTATTGGCTTTTATCTTTGTTTTAGAAAGTGTCTCTTGATTCTATCTGCCTTGACAAAAGTATTACCTATGATTTTTGACCCCAACTCTCTTGTGTTAATTCATGTGCTAAGTGTGTTTGACTACGGTAACATTTCTTCACGCGGGTACGCTTCTCTTTCGTAAGACCGAACTGTCATTACTGTCAAAAAGTGATCGTGTAACAACCCCCGGTAACATCTTTGTTTCACAACACCGGTCTGTCAAATCCAAAGGTACTTACCTTGAATTGTTCTGCACAAGGGGAATTGGTTGTGTGTAGTGTATTTGAAGTGTGGTTTTAATTTAATAGAAGTCAAGTGTTTTGTGAACAGATGGTCTAAAAATAAATGTACTTTTACTTTTTAACCAGAAACCTTGAGTCAGTGTTTGCTTGAGTCACAGTAATTGTAGTCCTTTGTGTAATCTCTACTACTGCTCCTTTGCTCTTGAGATAAGTCTGGCTGCTCCGCTACTGCTACCACTCTAACTGTGTAGTACAGGCTTGTACCAAAGGTGAAATTGTACTACCACCTGCAGTCTTAATCTTGTGTAGTGGTCCCTAAGGGCACTGCACAGGATTCTGCCTAACACTGGTGTACAGCGGTGGGATTTTTAAGTATAGTGATTACACTTAGAGTGCTGCTATTACCTTGGGTCAACTAAACACAAGGCTAAACACCACTAATTCTGTTAACTGAAAAATCATGTCAAATATGGAAAACTACAGTGAAGAGAGTTTCTTAAACTATACTGCTGAGGTTCTGAGAACCATGCTGCCTTCTAAATTGCTCTGAGCTCCTCTCGACATACTATGGTACAGAATGCACTTCACCCTACACATGCAAATGTAAAAATATTTGTTTAGACCTAGCCATTGCCTGCATATCAATGTTACCTGTACATCCTACATATGCCACATTACCTCACGCTAAACTACCCAGTACTTGCTACATACTTCTGCATGCTATAAGCACTATATTACATGTACCTTAGCTCTAGCTTAGTGTAATCTCTTCTCGGATATAGGCTCAATTTGCAAATAACCTACTCCGAGATACAACTAGGGGGGGTGGGGGCAGTTTTGTGGGACCGGCACCACCCCTGGCCAACGTGGCCAAGTATCTGTGTTCGGCAGAACCCTGTGCAGTTCCCTTAGGGACCACTGCAAAAGATTTAAGACTACAGGTGTTTGGCAGTAAACCCACAGAGAGGAAGTAGATGGGAGACCCACCACCAGGACCTCATTGTCTTTGTTCAACTTAAGCCAATAGTTACCTATCCAACAACAGCCAGACACTCCCTAAAGCGCAACAACACTTCAGATTGAATGAGATTAAGCCATACAATGATCTGAGTGTTGGCATAGGAATAGCAGCGGAAGCCGTAGGAGTGGCCTATATTAACAAGAGGCTGCATAAAGATATTAAATAGGATGGGTGACATGGTGGGACCCTGAGGTACCCCACAAGAGAGCAAGAACGGGAATGGCACTGAAGTGGCTGACTAGCACAATGCTCTCCTCATAGGGAAATCCCAACACAAAAGAGAAACCCGTTTTTCAGTAAAAGGGCGCAAATTACATGATGAAATCCACAATCTGCTTGTTGTGTAGGTGTAGACTGGCCCAATTCAGGTCATCAGCGAGTTCCGGCAATACCACCCGCACCGTTGCCCAGAAATGGTGCAGGGCTAGGTGATCCTCAATTGCTGACCCTTCAGCAGGTAGTCTGGTGATACAAGAAGCAACTAACTGCAAGTTCAACATCCACAGTCTTCCAAACTGCCCTGCCGGATAAAAAATCGAAGAAAATAGAAGCGTACAGAGAACGTATTTTTTTTTTTGCAGTCAGTTTGTGGTTAAGAACAGTCAAGGCCACTTGCACCCTTACCAGGTACCTCCATTCTCTTTGGAAAATTGCTGATTCGCGTGGCACCCTCTTCTTCAACCTGAGATACAGGATTAACTCCTCAGGCAGCTAGTGCAGGACAATAAAGATACTGCCAGCAATATACTGGAAGTGGGGCTGGATACCACAGACTGCATTGGGCAATCTTTGGGAACAGCAATATTCTTACACAGACGCACATGGATGATGCACAGAGCCACCTTTATTCGGTTGTGCAGACTTCATTCTTGAATATGCCATATGATGGATCTGACCTTTTCTCTACCTGTGGTGTTCCGCAGGGGTCTAACCACTCTCCCTGGCTTTTCAACCAATACCTGGAGCCCGTTGCACACTGCATTGCTGCTCTCTGCTGCAACTTTCAGTGCTATTTGGATGACACTCGGCTTGTTTTCAGGCTCACCTCTTCTACCTCTCTCTTCTCTGACTGCCTGTCTGCAATCCAGGAGTGGTGTGCCACCAACGACCTCTGCCTTAATGCCAGTAAGACAGAGATCCTCCTCATCTGCACCATCCTTTCCTGTCACTCTCTGGCTGGCCTCCCTTTGCCCTCTTCCTGCTCCCACCTGTGAGGCTAAGAACCTTGGGGTCATCTTCAACTCCACACTTTCCTTTTCTCCTCACATCTCTGACGTCTCTAAGGAGTCAAACTACCAACTGCACCTCCTCAGAGATATTCTTCATTTCCTCTCCTTCCCCCAGAAGCTCACTGTCTCTAGAGCTGTGGTTCTCTCTAGGCTGAACTACTGCAACAGCCTCTTTCTAAATCTGCCTGCTTCTACTCTCTGCAACTCATCCAGAACAGGACTGCGAGACGTGTCCTTGGCCTCAAGCCCAGGGATCTCTCCAGCCCTGAAATCTCTTCATTGGCTCCCAGTGGCTGCAAGGATTAAGTTCCAGACCCTCTGCATTGTCCCCAAGGCCTTCTGGGCCAGGGTTTGCAATACCTTCAACTCTCCCTTTGGAAATTCCTTCCTACTCAAGCTCTTTGCTCCTCCACCTCCAACTCCCTCGGGGTCAGTCGCTTCTCCAAGCAACGTGTTGGTGGTAGATCTTTCTTTGGCTGGGGCCTCCCTCTGGAACAGCCTCCCTGCCTCTCTGAAACTTGAAGAGTACCATCTTCAGTTCCAGAAGCACCTCAAGACCTTCCTCTTTGCTTCTGCCTTATCTCTTCCTCTCCCCTGCTGATCTCTGTTACTGCACTGGGCACCTGGCTACCCTCTGAATTCGGACCCAGGTCCCTGCCCACCCAGCTGCATACCCACATTGCCTCCTGGCAACCCTTGCACTTGGGTCTGTATCTGCAACCCTACAGTCCCCTTACTTGCACTTATTAGACACCCGTTGTCTGCGTTTAACTGAGGCACTTGCCACCTGCTGGCCGCACTTCTTGTTTTGATCCTGTGTTCAGCACTTTCCACTCCTCCCCTGCCCCTTGCACTCCCCCCTTTCCTCTCCCCTGCACTTGCGTGATCTCATGTCAATGGGCCTAGTAAGATTGTTGTCTTGTCCTCCCTTGTACCCCTCACTTGCCTCGTCGCACCATCAAACACTTGTTTATAGGCGTGCTATAAATAAAACAGATATATCATATGAAGGTTGATGAAAGCCTTCAAAAATAGGATAACTACTTTTTGCAAGAGGGAGGTTTAGGCAATACACGTTTCCTCTAAGATAGAGAGGGCTTGCTCGGAGACACCCTTTACACTTCTACATATATCTGGCTCACTCGTTCTCAGCCACCTCAATGGAGGATTTTGCCCACAGTGTCATACAATATTCCCTTGGAAACTCACACAACGGGTGTGTAACAGCTGCCTTCCAAGTGACCACAGTGACTCCCGCTCTAAGACCTGTAGGTTCTTTAAACTGAAAACGCTCAAGGAGCTTCGACCTACAAGGTGGGCAGCCCACACAAAGCAGGCCGAAATGAAATTGGATGTGTTGACTCATCAAGGAAGTACTAGAGGCAGAGGAAACAGGCAGCCAGCCCCCAGCTCTGCATAAAATCATACGCCCACACATGGGAGGGTATAACATCAGACAAGTGGGTCTTAAGTACAGTAAGGGAATGGTACAGCATCAAGCTGATACAAAAACTACAGGATCATCTACCCAAAAGGAGAAGCATCCACCCAGAACATCTAAAGGTTCTACTGGAGGAGATGCAAGAACTACTTCAGGAGAGAGCGAAAGAAGTAGTACCAGCAGGCCAGTAAAACACAGGAATTTACTCTGTTTTCTTTCTAATACCAAACAAGGACGAATCAATGATTGAAGACCAGCAAACTGATACGTCAAATCTCATAAATTCTGGATGACAACATTACAAGAATTCATACCCCTACTAAAAAAGAGCAAAGCTTCATGACAACCTTAGATTTGTAAGAAGCATACGTTACATATTACAATGTTCCAGAGCCACAGAAAATACTGCAGGATCAAACTACTCAACAAACACTACCAATTCAAAGTACTCCCTTTTGGAAGTACCTCGGCACCACGTGTATTCACTAAGTTGCTTGCTGTTGTTGCGGCGCATCGAGGCTGCGAGGCAATACCAGTATACCCTTAGCTAGATGATTGGCTGGTAATGGCGTGTCTAAGACACACACACGGCAGGCCGTACAATTATTACACTAGTCTAGGGTCCTCAATAAACATAAAGTCAAGCCTAACCCAAGGCAGAGAGAAAGAATTCCTGGGGGCAGGCCTATACACTTAAACAGCCACAGCATACACAGCCCCAGAAAGGGTACAGGCGTTGCAAAAATTCATCCTCCACATGCTGTCAGTCAGGAGGTTTGTGGGACTCCTAGTCATGATGGCATCTTGCATATGTATTATGAACATAGGAAGACCTTTTGTGTCTCCACGGCCACAAGTAACAATAACAACAGACGCATCACTGACAGGACGGGAACACAATGTCTTCATCTCACTGCACTGGGGAAATGGACAATAAAACAAAGTATGAACCACATAAATTGGCTAGAGCCTCTAGCAACAAAAATGGCACTGCTTTCATTCCAAAATGTCCTTCAGGGAAAGGCTATTCTCATATAAACAGACCACACAACTGCAATGTTCTAGAACAAGCAGGGCGGGACTCATTCAAGCCAGCTATCCACCCTATCACAAACCATTTGAACTGGTGCATTCAGAGGGACATATCCAATCAATCACATGTCCTGGGGTTTCAGAATTATCCAGCAGATTCACTCAGCAGAGTGTTAATACCAGAACACGAGTGGGCACTCAACACCAATACACTCGAACATATTTTTGCTGTATAGTGTCAACCAAAAATAGACTTATTTGCAACAAGAAAAAACATTAAATACCTAAACTATGCATCCAGGTTTCCCCAACCCGGGTCCCAAGGCAATGCACTATGGATGAACTGATCAGGGATGTTTGTGTACGCTTCTCGCCCCTGCCCCCCGACCCCCACACCACTCATTCGCAAAATAATTCACAAAATGAACCAAGAAAGCCTAACAATGATACTCCTTGCACCAATATGGGTGAGACAACCATGGTACTCACACCCGATACATATGTACGTATGCTCACTGATAAAGCTACATCCAACACAACCTACTAACACAGAAGAACTAGATGGTAACACACCGTACACCATGAACGAACAGCTTAACAGCCTGGCTCCTGATTGTCATAGAATTTGGCCATCTCACACTCCCTCAAAAATGCATGCCACTCATTGAAGAGGCAAGAAGACCTAATAAAAGACATTGCTAATTTAACAAGTGGAAAAGATGTGTTCTGGTGCAAAAGAAATAAGAATAACCACTAGACTACTCTGCGTAATATATGGTACTATATCTCATGTGCTTGCTGGATTTGGGTCTGGTAAATAATTCACCAAAGGTGCATTTATCAGCCTTAAAGGCATACATCACATTGCAACAAAAACTGTCATGGTGGA
Organism: Ambystoma mexicanum; assembly: GCF_040938575.1. Classification (NCBI taxonomy): domain Eukaryota; kingdom Metazoa; phylum Chordata; class Amphibia; order Caudata; family Ambystomatidae; genus Ambystoma; species Ambystoma mexicanum. Next base: position 740,219,808 of record NC_090926.1, read on the forward strand.
GGGTACCTGTAGTTAAATACTTAAGGAAGGTGTCAAACTCATACGCACACCTGGGACAACCCTTTGAACACATGCACAAAGGCTCTCTAACAGACATTGCATACAAAGTGGCTTTCCTCATTGTCATAACTTCTATCCGAAGGGTTAGCCAACTACAAGCACTGTCAGTCTCTGAACCATTTGTGAGCATACATAAAAATAAAGTCGTTCTAAAAACACAACCTACGTTCTCCCTAAAGTTAATTTCCAAATTCCTCGTAAACCAATCTATTTAATTACAGGCGTTCATCCAAAACCCACGAAGTAAAGGAGAAAGATCTCTCGACACACTAGAAGTACCAGTAATGTACTAACTAGAGAAAACAAGGAACATACAGAAAACACAACAATTCTTTGTGTCTGCTTCTAGAGGAAGAGAAGGACAAAGAAGTCACCAAGGCGACTATTTCAAGGTGAATTGTGAAAGGACACAGATGTGCTACTCTATTGCTAACAGAACGCTACTCTCCAACCCAAGGGCAAGCTCCACAAGAAGTACAGGAACAACCTTTGATTTTCTAGCCAATGTATCACTGGAAGCCATTTGTAAAGCAGCAACTTGGTGCTCAGTGCACACATTCACAGGACACTACTGTGCAGTCACACAGTCCAAAACAGATCCACAAGTGGAGCAGGTGATGTTAAGACATTTATTCATTCATTAATATTCCTTCTGCTTCCCTGCTGCCTTCTAAGAATACTACTTGCTAATCGGTGCAAAGCATGCGGATCTAAGCAGATTCACCAGCTCCAAAAGACAAATATTACCAGTAATATTCTTTCTGGTGTTTGTATCTGCTTAGTGTCCCATGCACCCACCCATCCTCCCCACGCAGGAGCAGAAGAATGGTGTTTATCACATAGAGACAAGGGCAACTTAACTTTACACATGTCAGAAAACAATCTGAGGACGCTGACATGTGAGGGTTCATGGGTACACGTACAATTATTGTGTAATACTTCACATCAACCACCAGAAGGCCGCTGATGCAAATGCAAACTGAAGCAGGCCGTTTTGGCACTTGACGTTTTGTTGCACTGCTTTGCTGCAGGTCCCTTAGCATGCCCTGTTGGCAATGGGCAGCTGTGCGCACAGGGACCAATAGGCGCCTGTATGTTTCTGTGCACCTAGATGTGTAATTAAATGAATGTACACATGTTGCAAGGGTGGCATCTGCTTAACAATTTTTCATATGGTCACCTCCTGTTCATTGCAATGTTGCTTCAACACCGGAAAACACTGTCATCAGATGAGCTTCCATGCACTGCCACAATGTAGGCAGGGGAACTCAGAGGGGATACTTCTTTAATAAGAGCTCGCACTGGAGGACCGTCAGTAATACCCTAAGCAGCATATTGGAATTGGTAGGATTTTAGAAAAATCCAATCTTCTATATTCGCCGGAGTCTACTCCTATACAGATAAAGGTGTCAGATTTAGCCATGCTGCAGGTCCTGCTACTGCAGGAACCTTCTCATTCAATGGTTCCATTCAGTTCGCGCAATTGAACACATATGGGACTGAGAGGCACCCATATTTAGACGGGGTGAGGTGCAAAGTGATGTCATCACCAGCTCCACTAACTTGTACAGATGTTGACATAACACAGTAAGTTAATACATCTGCTGCAGAGATCTCTGTGTAACATGCAAGGCATTTTCTCTAAACGGGTTGATGCACAGGTGGCAACTGTCAGTAGGCCAGCATAGTCATTTAATGCACTTGCTACAGTGCATCTGTGTCCATGCTCAAGGGAATTATTAGAATCCCAGTCAGAGGTTTCGGTAGATTAACTCACTTGTTGCAGTGATAGTTCTGTTAGGGGGGGGGGGGCATGTCAAAGGTTTCAACCCAAGAAAGATATGGGGTTACCTACCTACACCCACAGTGACAAATGCCTTTATGAAAGCTCGGCGTGCTAAGTCACTTGCAACAGGGCACTGAAGCTGCTGCTAAGGGTTTTGTTAACTAGCATTTTTTGTTTCCAATCGCAGGAAGTTGTTTAAATCGATCACTGAACCAGCTATAGAGAAAAGAGTGTGCGTGTGTTAAATATATGTCCTCTATATCCGGATATCCTGAAAATGCATGTTAAAAGCCTAGGAAGATACTTTTGTATAATGCATGCTTGGATATCCGTTATCTGTGGGCACTAATGAAAATACCAATAACCTAATCAATCGGGTTAATCCCCTTTGTGCAGAGATATATGTGCGACCCAGAAGATAAAGGTTCCGATCGCTTTAAGAATGCTTCACTTTTGTACAACAGATGACCTTACCCAGCTTCGCTGTACTCCATCAATGTCGGGTGAATGATGCGGGCGGCGTCACTGGAACCTGCGGCCTGCAAGTGGCGCATAGAACTCTACAGTTGGCAAATCAACCACCAGGACACTGTGGGGTTTTGGACAATGGTACATCTGCTTGTCTGCGTGCCTTTCCAGCTATGGGTGTGCCATTTGAACAAGTGTACATTTCCGGCGGGAACGCCAGTTGCTGCACACAGTAACCCGTCAAATATGGTGCAGGTAAGTGACAGATCACTGACAGCAGGTGTCGTATGCTGTTCGAACATGTTAGACCAGGCACTCTTGTGAAATGTACACCTATTCTAGTCTAAGGGTGCCGTGAACATTACGAATAATTAATTTAGTCAAATAATTGGGTGGGTGTGGGGGTAGTGGAGGGGAGATCACCGTTCCCAGGACCTCCTACCTTGAACTGTACCACGTCTAAACGACCCTAGTGCCAAATGACCAGAGCCAAGTTGGCTTTCGCACCACTATGGCTGTGCCAAAATGGGCTCTGCGGCCGCAATGGTGCGCCAAAAGGCTTGCACCAAAACATGGCATACCGATACAAACTCGAGAAAGTAGATGGCTGGTAAGTAATATTTGTCTCACTACTAGGTCTCTGTTTCACTGCCTAACTGGTGTGGAAAAAGTCAGAACTGAAGAAAATGGCACCAATGGCTCCTTAATATGAAGCCACCTAGGTGTGAAACCAAACCAAGAGGAGACAGTCAAGAACTTTGCTGAACAGCGCCATATAGTGGCTGAAAAATATTTTCCGGCGCCGACTGCCTCGGCCGTGGCAGGCATTGGAGGAAGAATTGTGTCCACCACAGTAATTTGTTCTTTACTCTTGGGTCTCTTTTCAGCCATACTTAAGGGACATTCTGTCCTTTGGAGTGTGACTGGAGCAGGGTCGGACTGGCAAAAGAAATAGGTCCAGACACCCCAAAGAAAATGGCCCACCCCTCGCCTCAAGACCCTGGACTCTGATGACATCACCGGAAGTGATTTCATTTGACCCCACCCCAGAGTGACATCCCGGGGAGCGATGAAACACGACCTTTCACCCCTTGACAAACAGGAAGTGGCATCAAATAGCATTGTTCCTAAGTACACTATGAAAAATATGGTTGTGTTTTCACTAATGTGATATACATTTCATACAAGAATGGATCACCATATGTATCATTAATATCTGTGTATAGATCCATATTGCACGTTGCAGGTGTGGGACGATTTAGGCCACGGCCGAAAGGCCGAGGGGCCAATTCGACCCTGGACTGGAGCATGACGAGGAGGAGCATTATTCATTGAACTAACAAGTATCAGGGTACCAAGGTGGCCCTGCCCCAGTAGCACGCTTGTCACACAGGCTCCCGGAACCAGTCCTTTTCGCAGTGTAGTAAAGACAGGAGCATACCTTTTTTTTTTTCGTTTTTGTGATATGTATTCCAAGGTTTGAGGTGTGCATTTTGTAAAAGGTCCTTACCCTTACAAACCAGCGCTTTTGTCTCTTGACCTAGGTGATCTTTGCCCTAGCTACAGTTTGTGTGATGCACTTACTCTGCACTCCCTCACAGCCAGGTTAGCATGTTGGTAAGAGGTATTCAGGGTGCCTCCCTTGAAGCTTTTGAAAGAAGTTAATTGATGGTAAAGTATGTAAAGAAATCTCTTTTCTACAACTCCAAGCTGAATTGGGGGTGGAGGGGAATTTTCTGGGTGTCCCAAGGGGGAGGGGAAGCTTTCCACCACTAAGTAAGGCGTGCTCATCAGTCCTAATTCTGTCTTCTGAACCCACTTCAGTGGGGTAAATCTGGTTGTGGATCCGTGGGATGTCTAATCTAGGGTTCGATGCCATATGCAAAGGCTTCGAAAAGCCATTTTTCTTTGACTTCTGGACAGTGCATCATGCAGTCATTGTGCTAAGGTGAACCCGGACCCATCAAACAAGGTGGTTTGCCACATTACATGAGAAGCTGTGAACAACCCTTTTATTGCTAAAAGCAATATGACAATGGTGGTAAAGATGCCAGGCTAGATGTGGTTTACTGGTTCAGGATAATCCAGAAAGATTCGATGCCCTGGGTGAGACCAAAGGTCATATGCACCATCTTGCAAATTGTTCCTGCATTTGTCTCACTTTTCCCTTTCTGGTTTACTAACCTTTTCCCTGATGATTCTTATTTCAAATAAATCCGCTAGGAATACTGTGTCCCCCTTGAGGGGACTGCATGTCCCTCCAGTTTGGTGAACACCATATACGTCGTTATAATTATGCTTGGAAGATTGCATAGTTGGCTCCAAATTTTAGTGGTCACTTTTTCTCAATTTGACAGGTATTCCACCGTACTCTAGATGTGCGTCTACTCCATGGTCAATGCAAATTCCACTGCAGCCAGACGTTCTTGCGTGGATTGGATGTAATACGGATATGGCCATATATAGTGAATCCCCTACTGATTGCACAATTCCAAAGCTTCATTGGCCATTACCAGAGAAGACCAGTTTTCCAGGGGTGTATAGCTTAGTCTGAATCCACATCCTGAATTTCATTGGAATGAGGACTGTTGACTGCAGGGGCCTCCACTGATTAAGGCTATCCCAAATTATTTACGTATTTGATATATACAGCACAACCTATCTAGCAGAGTGTAACTGGGTGTTACTTTAAGAAAGAGTTCCTGGGCCAATTTGATGTGCTTCAGTATGTTATTCCAGAAAGTCATTGTGTAACAAGAGAAGGTCTGTTTTCTGATGCTTTCCTTTTTGCATCTCTCTGGGCTTAGTGTTGTGGCTTCTGGTTATGCCATGGCCTCCATGCATGTTTAGTTTTTCAGACAGGATTGAACTTTGTCCTTACCTTGTATGTGATGCAGGTTTTTTTTAATGTGACGTGAGGTTAATAGTGTTGCTCTCTGTGGGTTGGGATAGTAGTGTCTTAATCAGTCCTGTGGTGATACTGGCTGTGGCATTTTGAACAGCTTTCAGTTGGGCAAAGAAAGAGGTTGCCACTCCAGTGAGAAGATCTTTGCCCCCTTCCGAATGGCCAGTGTCTGGCTAATGGCTCTGAAGCTAATGCTGGGCATGAAGTGGTTGATTGTTCCGAAAGGGTTAGGGCCAGCACCAGGCTGTCTGGGTATTCTTTGCAATGTGGTTCAGCATGAGGCAGTGGAAAGCCAAAGAAGAACAGGTGTCCAAGGACTGATCATTGGGGAACGCTGATAGAGACTGGTGGGGTCAGAGGTTTGCAAGGTCCAGGTAGGAGACAATCCAGGTCTGAGCAGATTTGTAAAATTCAAGGCAGAGTGTCAGCTGAGTGTTGTCGCAGTCGGCAGCAGTGTTTTTGTGATAGGCTGCTGGTGTTGGTGGAACCATGTCTGCAGGCGTCATTGCTGCAAGGGAGGATGCTTTTGCCTGAAACACAGGCTCTACTAGATCTGGCTCTGGTGTGCAGCGTGTCAGCTGAGTGTTGTCGCAGTCTGCGGAAGGCAGCAGGCCTCTGACTTTTAAGATTTCAGGGCTGCTGTAGTGAATTCTGTGTGACACATTGGTGTGTTGTCAAGTGGGGGTGGCTAGTGTGGTGACAGCTTGTCGGCAGTCCGCTAGAGGAGCTGAACTAAGGTGTAGGGGTAAGCATTTTCCTCATTTACTCACATAAACTGCTTGTTGTTAGAAAATGCTTCTTGTCCCCTGGGGGATGTCTTACGTTTGCACTACAAAGTAAACTTCCTCCAATTTCCTTATCTCCTGTTATGACTGCCCAACAAAGGCTCTACCTTGAATTGTATAAATCTCGTGCACTCCACTGACTCCCATGTAAGTGCATCTTTGCAATCCTGCTTCATTTCTGATATACGTATGATTTTAGCCTCTACAGCTACGTTGAATGCTAAATTGGTAACGGTTTCAACACCTGTTATAGTGATCGCTTCCTCGCATTGAAACCAGAACAGAGCTTCGACTGAACTTTTTGCAGAAGTTTCGGCTCCTAATCTACCAGAAGTGCCTAATGAAATCCCAGATTTGGCACTTTTGGCAGGAGTGCAAGCTGCTGAATTAAATATTGCAGAGAATCACACTGAAAGTATAGGGTCACACTCTTTGCAGGGTTGTTTAATGGATGAAGGGCCTAGTACAATGGTGATCGACTGTGTGAATCCACCTGGGGGTATGGAATGCCTTTACTTTGCAATAACCTTTTTCTTGGCAAACAGTACAGAAGGATATCACATTCACTTAAGAGGGCCCTTGGGACCACCCTTTGTTCGGGCTCTTTAGACAGTTCTGTGGTTACAGTGCTTGCTAGTCAGGACCCAAGTTAGTCTAATAGCATTGATTATTTGGAACACAATCCTGTGGCCTCTCCACATAATTCTAGATTGGATGTTTCATTGTCTGTTTCACCAATTTTATATCCAGAATCATCAGGGAGCTCTCCTGACTCTTCAGTTTTGTTTATTCACCCTACTGGGAGGTCTGGTGGTGTGTACCATACGGTCACACCAATAGTGGATTCAGCTGTCCCTATTCTAAATCTTGTTCTGGCGCCTCTTATGAAACTGTATGAGTCTTTGAATACAAAAATAAACAATCAAGTTACTTTGTTTACATCACTGAACGCAAAGGTTTCCTTTGTGGAGAGTTTTTTAACAGCGCACAAGCCACTTTTAATGCGGCATTTGTGTACCAAATGGTGAAGAAACATGACCCCATTGATTTAAGGTGGGATGGTGTGTGGTCCCTTTTCTTGTTGCATGATGAGGCTCCAGCTCTTATGGCAATTGTCACCTCCTCTTGTTCCTCTGTTTATGAACCATCAGTGGTGCTGTTGGAGAATGTGCTTGTGTCTGCTTCCTCATGCCTTCCTCTTGCAACTGTTCTGCTTAATGATATCTCGTCTCAGCAGGCCACTTACTCGATCTTTGCCCAAAGAAGGAAGCCGAGAAGTTGTACAACAAAAAAAGCGACTAGTGGCTCACATACATTTCTAAGAATGCTTCCGGTTTAGTCAGAGGATGGTCTTTGGTAGAGAGGTCGAAAAAAGAAGTTTACTAAGAGGCAGCTCTTCAGTTGTTTCAACCTATGGCTTCTTTAAGTCGTATTCCAGAGTTTCCACAGGGAGTGTCCGAGGGTGACATGACTATTCTGGAAGGGTTGCTAAACATATCTACGCACTCATTGGATTTGGAGGAACCCTTTACCTCAGTTGTTTCACCTTCTCAATCGGCTTTGCCAACAGGATCCTCCTCCTTCTCAGCAAACTAAATTGAATCTTAGACTTTCACTGAAAGACGCTCCTGTTGCAATTCAAAGGTCCTTCCTGCTCAACCTGTAATCTTCCTCACTATGGAGCTGAGAAGAACTCTTCTCGCTCAGAAGCAATTGTTCTACAATGTTGATGTTTCAAAAGTTCAACTAAACTCTTTAGTGTCCTTCAAACCTAATGGAGGTGACTGTTTGACAGAGCCCAAAACCTGGGCTACCCAGGAAATGGACAAAGTTTTATATCCAGATCTATCTCTTCATATGATGGAACAAAAAAGAGATGTGATTGCTCATAGAACTCCTTTTCACCCTCAAGCTGCCCTTATAGAAGTACATTCCTTCACAGGATTAAACTGCTTGTCTAGTTCTCTTCTTTTGGAATGTCTCGTAGTGTCAAAAGAACTCATTTTAGGGAGATTCCACGATGGCCGCTGATCAGTGAACATCGCGGCTCCCGTGCTCCCCGAGCTGTAATGTGCCTGGCGGTAATAACCAGCGAGTAAGCAGCGAATTTGGCTCTCCCCAGCTTTTTTCTTTGTTTTAATGTTTATTTTATAACAAGGCAGGGTAATAACAATACAAAGCTTTTATCAATACCTGTTATGCATCACAGTAAGACATGTCTTTTCACCCTCCCCACCCTCCTTGAGCTTGTCGGTCCTCTCCAGGGTCGCACTCTTTATTCCTGTTCCTGTGGAGCATCCCCATTCTCCAGGACCCTCCTGGCCAGCTGGGGTTTGTAAGTCAGGGCTGGGAAGTCTCGGTCAAAGTCAAGAACCGGGTTCCAGATGTTCAGGAAGCAGTGAAGGAGACCTGCCCTGGCTGCCGTCATCTTTTCTGTGATTAGCACATCCCAAAGTTTCACCCACTAGAGAGGCAGGAGCGGACCATCTACAGATTTTCATGTCCAGGCCACCACAATTCTACCCGCCACAAGGCATTGGGGCAACAGTTTGGCTTTGGGTCCTGATCTTGGGTAGGTCCCGGGGACCGGGACGCCCAAGAGAATGGGTTTGGGGTGTAAGGGGAGTCTTGTTTGTGTGATTTCAGCGATGTTCACTAAGCACTGTCTCCAAAAGCTTTGGACTTTTGGACAAGTCCACCACATGTGGAAGAAGGGTCCTATCTGACCGCATTGTCTCCGGCAGGCCGGGTCAAGAGTGCGGTTCATATGGTGGCGTCTTAGAGGGGGGATAGTATCAACGCAGTAAGATTTTGTATGCGCATTCTCTATTCGTGACACATGCGGATGACAATTGAGCGCAGGTCCAAATGTCCACCTAATATTGGTCCTCTATAGGGTGGCCCAGGTCTACTTCCCATTGTATAGAACAAAGGTGGTACCGGGATGTCAAGAAAAACTGGTGAGAGCGAGAGAGCGAAACATTTTTTTTGGAATGAACAATTGTTAGAGATACAGTCGAAGTCAATTGGAATATGCCTAAGTTCTTAAAATCATTAATTGTTTTAGGATTAGAACTTGTATGAATGAATGTATGAATGCATGAAGTTAGGGTGTTTTTTATGGATTTAATTAAAAATGTTCATCTATTTCTATTTTCTATACTTAAATTATAATGAAATAAAAATAATGATTTAATACCTATTATTCTCAGTCTCGCTCTCACCAGTTTTTCTTGACATCCCGGTACCACCTTTGTTCTATAATATTGTTCTACCTCAAGGTGCCAGAGATAGATGAGGTTCCCACTCTTCTGGGTTTGCTGCTTCCCATTGTGCCATGGATCGGGACTTTGAAATAAGAAAGTCCTTCTGGAGGTGTTTGTATAGCACAGAGATCTTGCCCCAGATTGGTAGTTCCTTGAGAGTTAGTTCTATAGCTGTGGGAGAGTGAGTTGCTGCTTGGCGGGTCTGTGTGAAGAAGCACCAGTGGCGTAGCTAGATGTATGTACATCTATCCTTTTCCTGCAGTTGGAAGATTTCCTTGCATCGTTCATAGGTATGCGGTTGTCCTCCTTCCAAGAGCTGCCCCACAGTCCCCCTGCAATCCAGGTTTTTAAGTTTTGGGGGGCTGTTCCTGGTGAGAAGGCTGGGTTCAAGAATACCAGGGATGAGGGACTGAGTCCTCTTGGGATCCTTTTTTGGTTTAGGGTTCTGTCCCAGACGGAAATGGTGTGTTTAGTAGCCAATAGTAGTCCTTGCCATTGCCGCCTTGTCGATGGAGGGATGTGGGGAGGAAACATAGGGGGAGGGCTAAGCGTGATTGTTCCAGGTCCACCCACCTAGGACGATTGGTAATTATTTGCCATGCCTGGATGCATGCCAATTGAGATGCCATCTGGTATCTCTGTAGGTCTGGGACCCCCAAGCCGCCAAGCTTTGCGTTCCCCAGCATTGTGTCTTTAGGAATCCTGGCTTTTTTCCCCTTTCAAATAAATTGTAGCATCTTTCTCTGCAAGTTTCGGAGTGCTGAAGTTGGGATCGCAACCGGGAGGGCAGAGCATGCGTATAGAAATCTCGGGAGCAGATTCATTTTACAAGCAGTGATCCGACCCATTAAGGACATTTCTTGGGTCGCCCAGCATTTCAGGTCAGTTTCCAGTTCTTTAAAAAGCGGGGCGAAGTTTGCGTGATAAATGTCTGTTGAGTTGGCCGGGATCTGAACCCCCTATATAATTAATAGCCTTCATTTTCCATTGAATTGGGCACATTGGAATCAAGGCTTCATGCTCCCTCGAGGATATCCCTATCCCCAGTGCCGCTGACTTATTGAAGTTGACAGTGAATCCTGTGACCCTTCCATAGCTGTTTATTTCCGCTAAGGCGTGTGTCAGGGAGGAGCAGGGTTCTGTAATGGTCAGCAGGACGTTATCCGCGTAGAGAGCTAGTTTGTGGTGTGAGGAACCAGCTTGGAGGCCCTTGATCAAGGTGTTCAGCCTAATCCGTTGGCAAACGGCTCCATGATCACAGCAAATAGGAGTGGGGACAGCGGACATCCCTGTCTGGTTCCACAGGACAGCATGATAGCAGCAGAGAGGTTGCCATTAATTCTGAGTAAGGTTTTGGCCGATTTATAGTTGGCCAGGACCATGGTGTGGGAGTAAGAAAAGGGGAGCCTGATTAACGTCTATGGCCCTCCAGGCTATTCTATAATGTAATAAAGAGATTGGGCCAACTAGACCAGAGATGACAATTAGCTATTGTTCAAATCATAATAGCTTTCTGTTTAATGTACAAATGCATATATCATATGAAAAGTATATTTACAATGTTTATATTCATTGGTAAGCTCCACAAACCAACTCTAATACATCCCTTCACAAACCACTCATTCACAACTCATTCATACAGTCATCATATTAACAAAAAATTAACAAAAAATTAGAAACAGGTGATGTTCTGTTTAAATCACAGTAATAGGTCAGACAGTTCTAGTTGGCCCAATCTCTTTATTACAGGACCATGGTGTGAAATTCCGGCCCAAATCTGAATGCCTCCATGGTGAGCCTCATGAAGGTCCAGTCCACCTTATCAAACGCTTTGGTCGCATCAAGTGACATGAGTACTAATCCCTGTAAATCTCGGGAAGCCAGGTCCACCAAGTTCAAAGCGCTGCGGATGTTGTCGGCTGTAGACCGGCTCTTAAGAAACCCGCTCTGGTCGGGCTGAATTATGTCTGCTAAGATGTGAGATAGGCGTTTCGCTAGGATCTTGGAATAGATGTATGCCTCAATGTTGAGTAGGGCGATTGGTCTGTATTAGGCCGGATTTCTCGGGTTCCCTCCGGGCTTAGGTAGGAGGACTGTAACTGATTCCTGCATGGAGGGGGTTATAATGCCAGTGTGCCAGTGTGCCTGAAAGAATTAAATAGTTGCACCAATGGCACGAGTAGTTGGGGTTTGAAGACCTTATAGAATCGCCGTCAGGGCCAGGGGCCCGCGATTTGAGGGATTTTATGGCCTCATCTACCTCCTCACCGGAAATTGGGGTGTCCAAGATGTCTCAGGTTGAGTCTGGCAGTTGGGGAAGTGCTGCTTTTTGTAAGCATTCCTTTTGTTCCTCCAGGTCCCGTGACGGGGCGGTCATTACCTGTGCCAGATGATCTGCTGCCAAGCATTGTTTGTCCTGCTCAGCGTACTGCATTCTGCCTTGTAAGTCCCGCAGTCCAATGATAGTGTTGTTTCGTTTCATTTAGCAAGTTTAGCTACCAATCATTTATTTGCTTTATTGTTTTTGGCGTAGTAAAATTGCTTGGCTTTCGCCAGTTGGTGTGTTCGGCATAATGGGCTTCGATCTTTTTCTGGGCCATGCGAATGGCTCGTTGTGTTCTTGGGGACGATCCTTTTTTAATGGATCTTCTCCGCCTTCCGGAGGTCATCCTCGAGGACCTGGCGGATCTGTCGCCTTTTCTTGTGGAAGGCTACTCCCTGAGCTATCAGTGCCCCGCGTATGACCGCTTTCATGGCGTCCCAGGTGTTAGCGGGGGAGGTGTCTTTAGTGGGGTTTTCTTTAAAGAAGTTCTTGATTGTGGTTGCGATTGAGTCTCTGAGCGGCATCTCGTTAAGTATTGGATCGTAGAGCGTCCATCTACGTTGTATGGTATGGTTCATGTACTCAGATTTCCAGGGTCACTGGGCCGTGGTCAGACAGGATCCTTGCGCCTATGGTTACATCATTGGCAGATGCGAGTACCTGTGGGGATACCAAGAGGAGGTCTATTCTGGAAAATATCCTATGAACGTAGGAGTAGAAAGAGAAATCTCTTTCTGAAGGCTGGAGTACTCTCCATGAGTCTACTACCTCCAGAGTTCTGAATAGCTGTAAGAGTGCCAGTGCTGAAGTAAAGTCTCCGGATGAAGGCGGATGTGATTTGTCCTTGGTGGGGTCCGGTACTCTGTTAAAGTCGCCACCGATAATAAGTTGACCCTCTAAGAAGGGGGAGAGGGTGGCGCTCAGAGTCTCGTAGAAAGCGGCTTGGCCTGTGTTCGGGTCGTATATTGATACAAAGGAATATAGTTGTCCCAGCAATAGGCACTTCACAATAGTAAATCGGCCATCCGGGCAGAGTTTTGTATCTAATATCTGGGGATCTAACCCCCCTCCTGAAAAGAATTGCCGTGCCCCCTTTTTTTGCGTTTTCTGAGGCACAAAATTGCTTCGAAAAGAACTGAGAGCGTAGACGCCCAAAGTCAGCTGGCAAGAGGTACATTTCCTGTAGCATGGTCACCGCTGCATTTTAGTCTTGGAGCTTTTCCAGAATTGATTTGCGTTTGGCCAGCAAATTTAGTCCTTTAACGTTCAGAGAGACAAACCTCAGAGTGGGGTGTCCTTGAATGAGAGGTGAGGATGTTGATGCTTTCAGAGGGGAGGAGTGAAGTGAAGATGAATCACATGGCATTTCGTAGGATTTGCAGCCGCACCTTTACCTTCCGTTGAAATTTTTGCTCAGGCCTGTTAGGGAGAATTCTCATTTATGGCTAATTTCCCTCACCTAGTGAGTCCCTCAGCAGCTTTGCTGGAATTCTGGGGTTTATTGTTTCCACCTGGTAAGAGTGTGAGCCTTTTTCCCACTCTTACATGTGTTTTGCCATGTGTATTTCTATTGTTTGTGTTATCTTGGGCTCTGGAGCAACACCACTCCAGGAACCCCACTTTTTGTGTGTTACACAGCACCTTTAGTGCAGTGTCACAGGGTTGTCTTTGAGACTTCCCACTGACTCAATTTTTCTGGGGCTGATTACTGTCCTCCAGAAACATGTTAAGTTGCCATTAACTTTATGTAGTCCTTTAAAGTGCAGACCCAGTACACCCCATCTTACATGGAATATTGGAAAGGGTTAATTTCTATCCATTTTTGTGTGTGCCTCTCTGAGCTTTATTTTGCTCTCTTAACATTAAGACTTGGCTGGTGGCAGTGGTATCTACCCTAACTTTTCTACCGCGATTATACTATATAAACGTGGTACTGTTTTAGGCTATTATATTAGCCTCGAACATAAACCCACTTGACCAAATACTTTTTATTTTGGCTCCGGTTGGGTTTTATCACCATTTCTTTTTGTTAAAGTCCTTCTTGTATTTTATTTTGCGCGACAAACCAGGTTTGCCTCCTATGATCACTGACCTTTGGTGGGCTTCTGTCCAGAAGCCCTCCTTTGGCGCCTGGGTGTCTAGGTGGGCTGAATGTGAGGGAGGGGTTTAGTCACCCCCTGCACAGGGTCTCCTGGGAGACCCGAGTTGCACTTTGTCTTGATTGGCTGAGGTGGTTGTCCGGGCCAGACAACCCCCCTGCTGAGTGATTGACAGCCAGGGTGTGTGAATGGGGGATTTTGGCATAAAAGGCAGGACTCTTGGGCTGGAAGTCAGAGTCGCTACTGGAACTGCAAAGAACTGAAGAGAAGCGGAGAAGAAGACGGCTGCTGCACCTCCCGAGTCCCGGTGAAGCCCTGATGCAGTCCTGAGCTATCTACCCTTCAACGACAAGAGAAGATCCAGTCCGGAGTCTTCTTCCCTTGAGCCTGGTGGGATCAACCAGCTCACCTTCCAAAGGCAGAGGATCCTCTTCTTTGTCGAAATCGCTGCACACAGCTGTAGTGGTCCGGATAGCAATCTGAAGAGCCTCTCCTGTTTTAAAGGAGCGCACCTTTTATTCACTGTTGCTCTGCTGTTGCTGGCTTCATCCCTGGGTAGTGCAGATCGCTCCAGACGTCGTCCTTCTTGTCCCCACGACTGAAGCTTCAGGAACCGTGAGTCTGCAGGAACTACCAGGAACAACTGCCGTGGCAGCAGCTCTTCTTCATACGAATAAGGTACTGTGTCCGACTTCGAGGAAGTAGGGTGAACCCTTTTCTCCTCACCAAAGGCTTGTCCTTATCTTCCTTCCCTCTTATAACTTTTGCTTCCCTTTTGACAATATCTACGTACTCCTGGCAATCTCGAATCATGAACTGTTCTAACCTTGTGATCCTCGACAACAGGACCCCTGTCCCATTGACACTGGTGCAGGCCTATTGGCTTTTATCTTTGTTTTAGAAAGTGTCTCTTGATTCTATCTGCCTTGACAAAAGTATTACCTATGATTTTTGACCCCAACTCTCTTGTGTTAATTCATGTGCTAAGTGTGTTTGACTACGGTAACATTTCTTCACGCGGGTACGCTTCTCTTTCGTAAGACCGAACTGTCATTACTGTCAAAAAGTGATCGCGTAACAACCCCCGGTAACATCTTTGTTTCACAACACCGGTCTGTCAAATCCAAAGGTACTTACCTTGAATTGTTCTGCACAAGGGGAATTGGTTGTGTGTAGTGTATTTGAAGTGTGGTTTTAATTTAATAGAAGTCAAGTGTTTTGTGAACAGATGGTCTAAAAATAAATGTACTTTTACTTTTTAACCAGAAACCTTGAGTCAGTGTTTGCTTGAGTCACAGTAATTGTAGTCCTTTGTGTAATCTCTACTACTGCTCATTTGCTCTTGAGATAAGTCTGGCTGCTCCGCTACTGCTACCACTCTAACTGTGTAGTACAGGCTTGTACCAAAGGTGAAATTGTACTACCACCTGCAGTTCTTAATCTTGTGTAGTGGTCGATAAGGACACTGCACAGGATTCTGCCTAACACTGGTGTACAGCGGTGGGATTTTTAAGTATAGTGATTACACTTAGAGAGCTGCTATTACCTTGGGTCAACTAAACACAAGGCTAAACACCACTAATTCTGTTAACTGAAAAATCATGTCAAATATGGAAAACTACAGTGAAGAGAGTTTCTTAAACTATACTGCTGAGGCAAGAAAGTCCACAGAGAGGAAGTAGATGGGAGACCCACCACCAGGACCTCATTGTCTTTGTTCAACTTAAGCCAATAGTTACCTATCCAACAACAGCCAGACACTCCCTAAAGCGCAACAACACTTCAGATTGAATGAGATTAAGCCATACAATGATCTGAGTGTTGGCATAGGAGTAGCAGCGGAAGCCGTGGGAGTGGCCTATATTAACAAGAGGCTGCATAAAGATATTAAATAGGATGGGTGACATGGTGGGACCCTGAGGTACCCCACAAGAGAGCAAGAACGGGAATGGCACTGAAGTGGCTGACTAGCACAATGCTCTCCCCTTCTGGTCGTGCCAATTCTTGACCAGGGCTTGTCCAGCTTTCAGGTTATCACTAGCTTCTGCCATCACTTGTGACATTCTCCTTCGGAGACCTATCACATAGTCAGTCACTCTGACTGGCTTGGGGGAAGGAGCACTCTCCAACCCCTCCTTAATCAGGGCCAATGGACCTCTGACTGGATGGCCATAGAGAAGTTCAAAGGGAGAATAACATACTCTATAAGCAAAGAGAAGGCATGGCAATAGAAGGTCCCACTTTCTCTTAAGGGGATCCTCTAAAGCACCTATCATGCTCTTCATGGTTCTGTTGAACCTTTCTACCAACCCATTTGTCTGAGGGTGGTAGGCGGTAGAGAACTTGTAAGTAACTCCACAGATTTTCCACATGGCTTTCATGTAGTGGGACATAAAATTTGACCCCGTGTCAGAGATTTCTTCCTTAGGAAACCCAACCCTGGTAAAAATACCAAGGAGGGCCTTAGCCACAGCCTGAGCTGTAATAGTCCTCATAGGAATTGCCTCAGGGTACCTAGTAGCATGGTCTACTACAACAAGGATAAACCTGTTGCCTGAGGAGGTTGGAGGATCAAGGGGACCAACAATGTCAATCCCTACCCTCTTAAATGGGACTCCCACTACTGGGAGAGGCACTAATGGTGCCACATTCTTGGACCCAACCTTACCAGAAGTCTGGCAGGTATGGCAGCTCTTGCAAAACTTATCTACCTCAGTCCCCATTTTTGGCCAATAAAAGTAGAGTGAGAGCCTTTCCTTGGTCTTCCTGAAACTCAAGTGACCAGCCAAAGGACTCCAACATCACAAGATTCTTCATTCCCTCATAAGTGTTCACCTTGTAACCCTTAATCCATCCCTCTAAGTTCTTCAAACTTTCACTCACCCAGGTAGCCCAAGGGGTACCATCATGCTTTTTGAGGATCCTAAACCTCTTAAGGTACTGGGAAGGGGTTATCCCAAATCTAGCTATCAAAGCTAGTTTCACACATTCATAATCCTTCTTATCCTCCTCCCCCAACTCCATTACCACATCAGTTGCAACAGGGGTGAGCCTAGAGAACAACCAGGAAAGTAACTCATTTCCTGTAATGTTCTGGAGCCCATGATTATATTCAAACAAACTCAACCAGTCCAACACATCCAACTTAGGTTCATACATACCCACCAACTCCTTAGGCATCCAGGGTCTTTTGGGACTGGAACTCCTAGAGGATTCAGAGATACAAGCACTTTCCACAGAAATTATTTTCATTTCTAGCTCATGGTTGAGCTCCATTTTTCTGAGCCTTAGTTCTTGGTGCCGTTGTTCTGTTTGAACATTAATTCTTTTGAATTCTAATTCAAGCTTCATTTCTTCTAGTTCCATATATTGAGGATTAGGTGTGGGACCTGGTAAGGGTCCAGTAGGCACAGCTGGCAGGGGAGACAACTCTAACATCTTCCACCTCCTCTTCTGCTTCTGACTCCAGGTTATCAATACTAACATTCATATCAATATCATTGCTGTTATCTACAGTTGCTGGAGTGGTAGGTTCCTCTGAACCACCATCCAGACTTTGGTTTGCTAACAACCTTTCTATTAGCTCCATTTTCTTGCCTTTAGTCAGGAGATTCTTATGCTTACAGAGAACTCTTAAACAATCAGCAGTTTTTGTAGCAAGTGACTCTTGACTATAACTTTCCATAGTTGACAGGTTTTTAGAAAATACTTCTTTCAGTGCTAAGCTTTGTGGTTAGTTGCACTAAGGTATCTCTAAGCACACTAAAATGTATACTCAATACAAATCCCACCTCTGTACACCAGTGTTAGGCAGAAACCTGTGCAGTTCCCTTAGTGACCACTGCAAAAGATTTAAGACTACAGGTGTTTGGCAGTAAACCCACTTGGTAGCAGTCTGTACCACACAGATTCACTTGGTAGCTGTAGCTGAGCAGTCAGACCTCCCTCAAGAAGAGTTAGGGAGTATACAGAGCCTACAAAATAGGTACAGAATTACAGTAGCACAAGCAAACACTGACCAGAGCTTGGGTGTAAAAGTATATACTTATTTATTTAACACACACTTATAAAACACACTTGCACTAAATTGGTAAGATAAGTTCAAAACACAATCACTATTATCATATGTACATCCCTGATTACTTGTTGGACAAGTCTTAGTTAACACCACTTATTTCCAGACAGAGGTGAGCGCTTAGCATTCGATGGCACTCCAACAAGTTAGATAAAAAGGGAGGGAAAAGCAGAATTATGGAAGCATACACACTAAACACTTTTTGTAAAGACCCACTGCAAGTTTATGGAGGCACATTCTACTGATGAGCAAGGAAGTTTGGGTGCCAGGCCCACTTTCAAGGGAGCCAGGCGGAAGATGCCCAAGATCAGACAGTTACACAGAGTCTTCAAAGTTTGTGGAGGTAGTTCGAAAAAGGTTTAGTTCAGTGCAGAAAAGTTAGCTAAGGTGTCCCAGGCTAACCCAGGTTCGAGAGACGAGGATTTAATACACCCCGTTCAAACGGTTGCAAGGGAAGCCAGGCGGAACACAGGACATTAAATGGAGAGGATCCTCCAGCGGGGGCAGTTGTTCCTGGCAGCGGGTGCAAGTCGCAGCGTCGTCCAGAGGAAGAGAAGATCTCGTCGTGGAGGAAGGATGAAGGTCGTTGCACTGCCAGGGAAGAAACCAGCCGCGGAGTTCTCCGGTACAAAGGTACTACCCTTTCGGTTTGCGGCAGTGGTGAAAACGTGGTATCCCGGTTGCCGGGGTGCTTGGCACAGGCAAGGCGGCCACGAGATGCTCCAGGAAGGTGAAAAGAAGGTAGACTGGTTATCCCCACCAGTCGAAGGAAGAAGACTCTCCGGGCTGGAGATCTCCTCTGTCGTTGGGAAAAGTGGTGAGACGGTTCAGCAGGGCTCCACCAGTGGTGTCGTCGTTGCAGGCCGGCTCAGCTTCTCCCTCCTCAGATTCTTAGGTCCTGTGGCGACTTCTGAAGTTGCAGTCCCCAAAGCCCTGCTTTTATGCAGCACACCCCCATTCACTCAGCCTAGCTGCCAATCAAACATGCTAAGTGGTGAGCCGGCCGGCTCACCACTTGGGCCAATCACACAAGAGTGCGACTTGAGTTACCAAGGTAACTCAGTCCAGAGTGCCTAAACCCCCTCCCACACCCCCTGTGGTACCCAGACAGAGTGGCACCACTTCTGGAGGCTTCTGTGGAGAAGCCTGCCAAAATGTGGAACAAAGGGCTCGACTTGGGTTGGAGTCACAGAAGAGAACACAAACGCCATTTAAGAATTGCGTTCTGGCAAAAAATACCAACCGGCGAATTAATATTAAATAAATAAACCGGCGGTATGTTTGAGGCTATAAGAATTAAATAATTAAAGTTGGTAGCCTCGAACAATGGGAAAATCCCATAGAGATATATTCGCACTCGAATATAAAAAGTAGTATCCACTGCCACCAGCCAAAACTCGATCAGGAGGGACGGAGACGTGCCCCCTCGAACAACAGACCCCGGGGAATCAAATTACCCCGACCAGTACGTCCACAATATGATGGTTTGTACTGGTTTCTGTTCATAATTTGGGACTAGCAAAGCCAATGGTGACTTTACATGCCCTGGGAGACAGTAGTCAGTCCCAGGGTATGGAGTCTATGTTGGGGGGTCGCTACGACACCCCTGGGTTACGGCACGGAAGGTGCTGTGTAACCCACATAAAAAACATATGAGACCCTATGGAGTAAAAGACCCCAAAGCCCATAAACACATGGAAAGTTAAAGGAACACCTCAAATCATGTCTAAGAGTGGGAGCAAAAGAATCTCACTCTTAGCAGGAGAGAAAAAAATAAACCCCAAAAATCCAGCAAAGCTGCTGGGGGACTCACTAGGTTTGGGAAATTAGCCTTACAGAGAATTCTCCCTAACATTAGCCAACTTGGCTAGAATTAAGGGTTGAGTATTCCAAGGACTCATAGATGGATTGTACCTCGGAAATGGGCACAGGCCGTGGGCTAGGGCCCGCTGCTCCGGCTGTCAAAGTTCCTCTTGCATGGCCGTAGGTGACAAGACTCCTTCGGGTAAGCCGCAGGTAGATCCTGGAGTATGGAGGAGGCGAGCTGGGTCGGGCCGAGTAAGGGTTGGGCCCATGTTCCCAGCGGCCAGGGTCCAGCCTCATCCTGCTTAGAGTTTCGATCTTTCAGGGAGTTGGTTGCATTTCCGAGTTCGGCTATTTCTTTCTTCTGAGCCTCGGGACTTTTGTCCAGGAGTTCTGCTGAGTTTTTGGGGACGTTGTGGGGTCCGTGTCGGTGACATTTTTGGAGGCTAGGGGTGACTGACATTTAGGAGAGGATGAGTGCATGATCTTCTCGGCATCCTCCAGGGCGCCCTTGTAAGAGAACTGTAGGGCCGTGGGGAAGAGCCATCTGTAGTGGATTTGCTGGTCCAGTAGGAAGATAGTTAGGGGTCGGAGAGATCGTCTTCTCTGGAGGGTAAGGAGAGATAGGTCTTGATAGATCTGAAGGGGGAGCCCTGAAAGGTTATTTCATCACAGAAGCGACTAATTGCTGAGAAGGCTTCTTTTGTAGTGAAGAAGTTGTCTTGATATTGGGCAAAATCTTCCTCGGGGCCAGCCCTTTGAGAGCAAAAATACCCAATTCAGCCCAAAATACAGGTTCTATTGTGCTGAGCAGTGATCTCATGCTAGTGACAAATGACACCCTCAAAGCTTTAGCATATTTATTCTAAGCAGTGAATTTCATATACATTTGGGATTCAAGTTAGAGAATATTACAAAGCATAAAACAAAGAGCAATGCAAAATATAGTGAAACATGGAACTTAGATAAACATAGAGAAACATAGAGAAATATAGAGAAACATAGAGAAACACAGTCTTACGTCCCTTTAAGCAGCACTGGGGAGACCTTGGGCCCTCATAAGCTAGCTGTAAACAAGCCCCGCTCAGAGGACAATGCTGAAGGACACCGTATGAGCCAATGCCGGGCACCTGACTGTACACGAATCAAGTCCACAGGCGATCTCCCCCTGATCCCATGTGTGCATGGATGTTTTATAATCTCTTGCTGTCAGTCACCATGACGCATAGTTCCAGAACTTTCTCTGTGAGGCTGGTTCATGGAAAAAACCCAGCTCTCTCTGAGATGCTCCCTGCTTGCTCCTACCCCCTCCCTTGGTTCCCATCTGCGCTGGCTGAGGAATGTCTTATCAGTACCTTCCCAGAGAAAAGGAAGATTAGCTTGGAGCCAGGCCTACCGTTAGTGAGGCTGAATATTCTAAGGGAAGCAGGGATGTATTAACCCCATCTGCAAGCTCTAAAAGGCATGCACTCATAGCTTAGTGTTTATAGCGCTTAAGACTGGCTATCTAAGCGCTATATAGGTGCCATGATGTTCCAAACACTCCAAAAATACCTATTAGCTACATAGCTAGGGGCCCTCCCTGCCTGTCTATCAACAATGCTTAATTTGACCTATTTCATACTAGGCCTGCATATTCCTTGTAGCTCACTACTGCATAATGGAAGTGCTACAACAGACTACTGTCAGCATTTTTAGCACATACTTTGAATACACTATTGGCTTTCAGCGGCTAATGCTGTCATCTAAAGCCCTGATTGGCAAGGTTGCAATTTCGTGTATCACTACATTCCACCCCTATTCAACGTTTGTGGGACAAATGCTGACTAATACCTATCAATATAGTATTTAGTGCAGTGATAAAGACCTTGGGGCTTTGCAAGAGGTTTAAGCAAACTATCTTATAGCGGTTAGTTAGCGTGGCATGCAAGGTAAAACACTACCTAAACAAAAATGTACACAAAGTGAACAGTGACATATACCCTTGCCAAAACCTGGCCTACACAAAAAATACCTGCACCAAGTGAACATGGACATTTACTCTAGCCAAAACATGGCCTACACAAAAATACCTAAATCAATTTTGTATAACTGATTGTCAGTTAAAAAGCAGCATGCAGTTAGAATGTCAAGGCAATCCGGTGTAGTCTAATCTACAATGCACTATTGCATTTATGTATGGTTACCAATTCTAAAACCTGGCAGCCTTTCACCCTAAGGGCCTACCCTCCCCCTGATCCCAGGGCATTCAAGCGTGACTATGGGCTGTGTGACTAGACACTTCCCCCAGGTAGGTGGAACCCAACCAGAGACCATCTAATTTCGTGAACAAGGTGAACCCATGGGCACCAGGTTGTCTAAATAAAAACAATTCTACTAATTTACATCAAAGCATGGCATGTGTTATTCATGCAATCAAAAAGCAAGCAATTCAATCCATATGTATGCTGGTAACTGTAGCTCTGCGTGCCAGTGTGTGGAGGATGGTTGCCCCCACCCAGTAAAAAGCCAACACCTGCTGATTTAACAATGTTTGCCATACAATGCATTGTGTGTATTTAGCAGTCTTGTTGACCTGCCCTATGGCAGACAAAAATGTCTTCATGTCTAAAATTCTGTCATCTTCAGTTGGCTGTCAATACTTGTAGCAGTGCTGGGCATATCAATGGGCCCCACTAGACCAGAAGTTCTATAGCAGAGCTGGCATCAGAACCCATAGTGGCTAGCTTATTGTGCACAGTTTCTATGTCACAAGCATATAAAGCTCCTGCAATTAATGAATCTAGCTCCCTAGCTACGCGCACTCTAGTGATGGGCCATAGAAATGGACTCCATTTGTAGCAGCTTGGTAGTACTAAGGAAACATTGCCTCATGATAAATCTATGTCTAAGTGTAGCACTGTAATAATGAAGGTGTGCATTACCAGTCTACAATTTACATGTTGTCTTACCACTGGAAAATCTAACAGGTTCACAGTGTCTACCTTCTGTGACTTGGAGAATACCCTTCTTCAAGTGGGATATCTACCATATACAATAATAACTTTAGCCACAAACACCATACTACTATCCGGCAGTGGCTGTTTCATCACACCATGGAAAAAATTCATTTAGTCAAGTTATAGTTCATAAAATCTTGGCGAGAACACTCGCTGCAGTTCTTGGTCAGAAAAACATCACATTAGACAAATTAAACAAATGGTATCCATTCAGTGACAAAAGATGCCTGACAATGTGCCAGGCCAGTACTCTAGCAATTCCATGTGGATACTCATTTGCAGCGCTTTTCCAAAGAATTATTCCAAATGTTTACAATCAAAAGGTGACTCTTTGCATTAGTGTGCTGGAGACAGCTGTCCCCACAAAAACATGAAACTGGTTGGTTTAACAAAAAACCGTGTCACACTCTGTGTCATAAAATCAAACATCAAGTCAGTCATGGTTTCATTTACCTGCCTTAAGCTGGCTGTAAAAGTATCCAGTGTTTCAAAGATTACCATTTCAAATTATAGCTCATACACTTGGCAGCATTACTTCAATTAAGAATCTTAACCTACGCACAGGTGACTTTGATGTGCGCACTCATCTTATCTCAAAATTAATTACGCTCCTGCTTGCATAATTCTGCTGCCCCAACAGTTCATAAATCATTCTCCTGCCTACGTGCAATGTAGAATATTTTTTTTTTCAAAAAACAAAACATCTCTGGTTAAAGCCATTCAGTTGGAAGAGTAAAACCATTTGGTTTTTTTTTCAGATTCATCTCAACAGTGCATTTAAAAACCATTTTTCAATGTGTTAGCATTCAATTGCTGTGTCACACAGCTGTATGTGGTGCCTGATGTTACAGTCCACAATTCATTGTCCATAGTCCTTTAAACAAGAAAGGGCAAAACATGTCATTTAAATGTGTAGCATCAAATACTTGATAATTAGCCAAGTCTGCATCGTGCCAGTTCAGCAAAAGTTATTACTCTGTTGGACACTATTCGCAGGTTACAGCATTGAGTGCGGTGCAGGGCACGTTAAAGTTGAAATAGCATGTCGCAGTGGCTCGCTTTCTCTGAGAATGCGTCTGACCCTTCTTTGATCAGTGTCACCCACAAACTGCATATTCACTCTCTGATATTGTAAAATGTCGTGCTTTGTCTAGGCAAAATACAAACAGAAATGTTAGGATGTCATCAAAACTTCAATATCAGCGTTATCCACCCCTTCCCCTAATACCACCCCCATCTTCAAAAAGTCTCATCAGGTAACTACACACTTTGTCATTGCTACTGCAATTATTTATCACCTTTCTGCATGTTTCTGGGGGCTTATTTACACTCAACCATACGGGGTGTAACTGCCTAATCACAAACTCATTTGTGCAATGCAATCATAGCTGGTCAATGGTACCTCAGACTGATCTGTGCTTTTACAAAGCCATATAGTAAGTACCCAGGTCGCACAATGCTTTTCTTTTTCACCAAAGCGATCACAAATGCCAGGCGCCAACTTGCTTCCAGTGTCCCATGATCTTGGTTTAGGTTGCCCTGCTGGCATCACTCCATTTTTCAAAGGTAAAGTCTTTCAGTCCAATACCGCTTGCAGTTGTACGAGCAGCTTTGTTTATTTATCTTTCTTTTCTTAGCAGTGTCTTTTCAAGCCTCTGGTTTTTTCACTTGTCATTTTTTCAAAGGGCGTTTGCTGTTTTTGAACCACCCCTTTGAGTGCGATAGTCTAAGCCAGTTTCTTTTGTTGCTTCAACAAATCATTCATTCTTGCACTAAGCCGTGTGGCTTCTGGATCATGGCTAATGTGCAGTGTTCATGTTGTACTTCAAAGCCCCACTCTGCATGTTGTCTCTTGCAAAACGGCTAAGCACTTTTTGTCAGTTTTGCTTCCATCTGGAAGGCCATAATGTCTTTGTCAGTTACTCCATCCCCGGCAATGTAGCTTGCAGTTTGCCAGATGTGTATTTTCTCTTCTCAAAGCGCCTAGAGGTTTCTTCTCCAGTGCACAACGCTTTACTTCAGTTCACATCACATGGAGCATTGGAATGCAGCTTGCACAGCAATAGCGCTTTACTTCACTTCACATCACATCACATGGGAATGCGGTTTGCACAGTAATGTCTGTTGGAATGGGCAGCTGTCTTTTCTTGGCCCATTCACAGATGCATAGGTAAATGTTCAGATGTGATGTGCCCGTCTGCCATCCTGCATGAAGCCTTTGCTCCGTACCACAGTTTACTGGGCAAATTCTTTACTTTTTGAACAGCTCTCTGTTTTTGCTCCCCCTTCCTCAGGAATGCAGGCATGTTTATCTTTCGTGTGCACCTGGCAGCGCCATTAGCACGCAGCTTATCTCTTTTGCCTATAACTCTTATACTGTGGCGGCTTCACTCGTTTCAGACAGTTCATCCAAATTAACTCTTTCTTGTACTGTTTCTGCTTTTGTTTGCCTTCACACACCTCGCCCAAGACAGCTTCAAGGCACAAGCTCTGCACACACAGCAAGACTCTTGTTTTCAAAAGCGGCACTTTTCTTGTCATTTTTCTACTCCATGTAATTTTGCAAAATGTCAAAGCGTCTTTTTTTTCTTGTAATGTGCGATCTTTCAAGAGAACTCACAACCCATTAAATCTTTGTGCTATCTTATCACACACAGATGTTTCATTCTGTTGTACCATTGCCAAACTATAACCACTCAGTTCAGTGCATTTAAAAAATAAAAATGCCATATTTAGTGCAGCTCCCTGCACGTTTTTTTTCTGCAAGAACAACCCACACTCTATTGCTTGTGGGCTGTTTAATGTGTCAACAACATTTTTCCCCATGTATCACAGTCAACAGGTCACTATTTCCAAAGCATACATCACTTATAAGGCAACAGCACAAATCCATGGCATAGCATGGGGACAGTCAAAAATACTCCAGGGGCAATTTAGAAAAATATAAATTGTTTTTCTCCCCAACCATTGCAAGCTGATTCTGCAATTTCAAATCAGTACACAAAAATCGAAAATCCAAATAACATTCACTCACTTTCCTTTTAAGTGAGTCTCTCACCCAATATAAGCATGGCACAGCCTAAAATGCAATATAACCATTTTAGTGTGTTTCCTTTAAACAGAATTTGCCACCATTAGCACATGGAATTTTACAGTTGCCAAAAGAAAGAAAAAACTCTTTAGGCTCTCAGCACAGATGTTACTCATTCTCCTAAGCATGGCTCATTCCCCTTCCTCATTATTCAGGAATGCCAACCCTTCAAAAGCATATATCAAAAAAACGAACCTTCGCCTCCGAACATTACAGCCCCCACTCGCTAGCACACTGGGGCTGAGTCAATGGTTAAATCACTATTCACAATTTGCATGTCAAATCCCTGCAATTATTTTTTTTCTTCCTGCCCTCATGACAGAATAGAGATGAGAGCTCCGTCTCACTATGCATTCCAAATTACAACTTTAAACTTGGGAAACCACATGATAAAATTCTTTTTCTAATTGAGCATACATCTTTCTTAACCATTCATCGGAGTGCTTTAAACAAAGCCATTTCCCGCTCGTTTATTGCCTTGTACTCCCTGGCACCAATCCCATGCAATAAGTCAGTCACGACTGATTTACTGAAGGGAGTCTTAACCACACAAGCTATCGGCCACGGCAAACCGACACAACATTGCTGCCTTTTGAAGTCTCAGAGCTGCAGTGAGACCATCAAGGAAATGCGACAGCCTGCTCCCCACTCTACACTGTGTTCTCTCACACCATTTGTCATGTCAGCATGGCACTGCTCTTCACAAATCCCACAAAGCTGCCACCAAATGTCTTGATATTGGGCAAAATCTTCCTCGGGGCCAGCCCTTTGAGAGCAAAAATACCCAATTCAGCCCAAAATACAGGTTCTATTGTGCTGAGCAGTGATCTCATGCTAGTGACAAATGACACCCTCAAAGCTTTAGCATATTTATTCTAAGCAGTGAATTTCATATACATTTGGGATTCAAGTTAGAGAATATTACAAAGCATAAAACAAAGAGCAATGCAAAATATAGTGAAACATGGAACTTAGATAAACATAGAGAAACATAGAGAAATATAGAGAAACATAGAGAAACACAGTCTTACGTCCCTTTAAGCAGCACTGGGGAGACCTTGGGCCCTCATAAGCTAGCTGTAAACAAGCCCCGCTCAGAGGACAATGCTGAAGGACACCGTATGAGCCAATGCCGGGCACCTGACTGTACACGAATCAAGTCCACAGGCGATCTCCCCCTGATCCCATGTGTGCATGGATGTTTTATAATCTCTTGCTGTCAGTCACCATGACGCATAGTTCCAGAACTTTCTCTGTGAGGCTGGTTCATGGAAAAAACCCAGCTCTCTCTGAGATGCTCCCTGCTCGCTCCTACCCCCTCCCTTGGTTCCCATCTGCGCTGGCTGAGGAATGTCTTATCAGTACCTTCCCAGAGAAAAGGAAGATTAGCTTGGAGCCAGGCCTACCGTTAGTGAGGCTGAATATTCTAAGGGAAGCAGGGATGTATTAACCCCATCTGCAAGCTCTAAAAGGCATGCACTCATAGCTTAGTGTTTATAGCGCTTAAGACTGGCTATCTAAGCGCTATATAGGTGCCATGATGTTCCAAACACTCCAAAAATACCTATTAGCTACATAGCTAGGGGCCCTCCCTGCCTGTCTATCAACAATGCTTAATTTGACCTATTTCATACTAGGCCTGCATATTCCTTGTAGCTCACTACTGCATAATGGAAGTGCTACAACAGACTACTGTCAGCATTTTTAGCACATACTTTGAATACACTATTGGCTTTCAGCGGCTAATGCTGTCATCTAAAGCCCTGATTGGCAAGGTTGCAATTTCGTGTATCACTACAGAAGTCTACTCTGGTAATAACATCTGGTCGGGCATCCGATTCCACTCCGCGGCGAGGGTGCATCCTGTGTGTGCGGTCTAGGAGGAGTTGCGACTTCTCTAGTTGTGGAACGAGAGATTGGAAAAAGTCGGCCACATATTCTGCCAGATTTTTGTCTGGGACTGAGGATTCGGAGGTTATTACGTCGGGCCCTATTCTCCAAGTCCTCTTGTTTGAATTCTAGAATTTCACATTTATCTTGGAGGAGTCTGATTGAACGCTGAACCTCCACCAGGGTGGATGCCTGGTCCTGGGTCTGGTCCTCAACCTCTCCCAATCTCTGTTCGACCTCCGTCACCCTTTGATTGGTGTTTTCCAGCTTGGTGGTAAATTCAGTCATACAAGATCTGAATTCAGACTTGATGTCCGCCATGAATGCCCGAATGTCGTCTTTAGTTGCGAGAGACCCCTTGTCATCTGAAGTTTCTTGTGGGGAGGAGGCAGGGGGATCCTGTTTCCTGGATCTTTCGGACAACATCAACATTGCGGCAATGTCTGGGTTCTTGCTGGACTGTGATTGTTTGGCCATCGTGTTTTTTTAGGCAGAGGGAGGGCCCTATGCCTCTAGGAGGGCTGGTAGGGTAGTTTCAGTGTCACGCAGGGTCCTCAAAATGGTTAAGGCCAGTTGCAGATATGGACGCTAGAGTCACTTGTGGGGGCGGGGGGGTTTCTGTTCCCCTGTGAGTTAGGTGAAGACAGGAGGATCTCTCCGAAGCCGCTGGGGGGGGTCAAGGAGTGGGCCGGGGCACCCTAGGAGGTGTTCAGGTGAGGGGGGAGGCAGAGGAGCTGGGCAGAGACCAGGTAGAGTGTCAATGACAACTGGGGCTCTACTCCTTTATTGCCACTGATTAAGGGGGGATTTTAGGCCCCTTGATGGAGATCAGATTGGGTCCAATTGCGGTGTGTGGGGCTTGCCAGATTCCCAGGGCGAAGCTTGTGTAGGCTTGAAGAGTGTGGGTGGAAGGAGGGCTCCCGCCCTCTCCAGTGTGATATCCCAGCTCTCTCTTGCGAAGCCCAGTTGCAGAGGGGCTTTCACGGGCCACCAGGATTGGTAAGGTGATGGGCCCAAAGATGTGGGGGAGAGGCCGGCTGCCCTGACAGTAATGGAGGGGGGATTCCGGTAAACCAAGCCCCTACGTGTCCCCCTGTGGAGAGGGGGCAAGAGGCGCAGGGCCCCCACTACTTATTGGAAAGATGCCAGTAGGACTTAGGCTGCCTTACCGTCTGAAGCTTGTGTCTCTCATGGAGCCATGGCAGCAGCCAACCTGGGCTCCTGGATCCAGGAGGATTCTGCGGTCTGATTTTCTGGAGAGCCGTGGTGGTGGGCAGCTGGTTGGAGTCGTAGGAGATTAGCCAGATGCTTTGATGTTGCTCCCTGGATAGCTTCTCTGCGCCGGTGTGCGCATGTATGTATCAGCGGGATTTCCGCTTCGTTGCCGCGGGCTCGGTGGATTTCGTCCGGGCGAAGTCAGAGCTCTGCAGGTAGAACGAGGGCACTCCCGGGCCCCTCCTCCAGGTATGGGCTCAGTGCCACCCACCAGGCGGGGTGTCCGCCACCGTGTATGGGGGCTCTCTGATGGCGGGGGACCACTGAGAGGCCTAATGCGAGTGGATGCCCCTCCTCTCGTCACCCCGTCTCCAGTCACTCTCGAGCTCCGTAGTCCCGTCTGCCATTTTAGAATCCTCGGGGCGGCGGGCTGAGAGGCGGCTGGAGATTCCTCCTGCTTGTGCCTCGCTGGATACGGTTTGGCGGCACTTGGAAATGAAATACCATATGCCCCTAGATCTCATGCAGCATCGTTGGGGTTTGCTTTGTCCGGAAAAGCATTAAGACCGTATTTAATTAACAAACCAGCAGGCGTCCCACGGAGGCAATCAGAGGAGCGTCCACATCGTCGGCGCTCCAGGCCATGCCCCCGCCCTCCCCAGCTTTTATAAACACCGGAGTGCAATGCTGGCCCGGCGGATCCCCTGAAGTCGCTCCACAAAGGGGCCATCCCAGCAACAAGCCCGCGACCGAAGACAACCGGGGCTGGGTCGGTTCCGTGCCCCACCCCCTCTGTGAGGTGCTCTCGAGGGGGCCGACGGGGCATATGGAATCGGCGGAGATCAGCTGACGGGGCTGACATTCGAAAAGGAGAACAGAAGCAGAACGACCCTCCCCGCTCGAGCTGACATTAGAGTACCCCCAGCTCCATGCGCCGCCCTGTGAGACCGGCGAGGTGACTCCTCGCTGAACGCACCAAACACTTCACCTTGGCCATCACCCCTTGAAGGAGTGACGTCCTGTGAGCCGACGGCAGGGGCTGCAAGATCAGACGGACCAGCGATCACCATTAGGCGGCACGGGGGACAATCCCGATGGCGTGGAGGCGACTCCGGCCCCCCAGCGACACTGCTGATCCCGCGCCCCCGGAGAGCTTGCGGCTGGGTGAAAAAACGGTAAGAACCACCCTCCCCCCTGTAACTCCGGGGACCGGCCTTCCAATATTCAGAGGATCGACCAGACCTCAGTGCCACCAGGCCGCCACGGCATTCAGGCACAGGCAACAAGATTCGGCCCTGGGATCGTGATATAGACGCCCACTGGTCGAAACAGGCCAGCTCATCCAGCCTCTGCCCAAAACCCACCCCAGCTCCTAAGACCGCATCTAAGCCCGGGGAGACCGGAGAAGATTGGGAGAGAATTTCCACTCTGAGCATAGCACTGGCAGAGACCTCCGGGGCAATAGAGGCTTTAATCCCCTGGCCCCCCCACAAGAGTAAGCCGCATTTAAGACCTACATTAGAGACCTGGACCCAACCGCCCTGCTCGAGATGAGGATCAAGACCTGAGGAGGACACGGGAGCAGAACAAGTACTCTACCTAAGCCCACCCGAATTACGACAGGAACATCCGGAGCCATAAGCAACTGGCAGAGGCCGGGGCGAGGATAACCCGACAGGGCCCAGAATCAAGACTAACCGACTTCAACCTGCCCCTGCTGCCGCAGATCTTTAGAGCCCTTGCGGCTGATAGTAAGGGCTTTGAATAAAAGCGATATAGACCCCGAGAGGAGAGTCCAGCCACCCCTTCAAGTGGCATCCAAAGGGACCCACGCTCCAACCCAACTCATCAAAGCACCAGCCCCTCCCTTTGGGAGAGCAGAATCTCTAAAACCAGAACCGGTCTCGACACGATAAAAGGAGAGGAGGGTGGTGGAAAGGAGCACACTAAGCCCAATCAAGGCGGCTGCCCGCATTCTGCAGTACGTGGTGACCCCTCTTGCACCAGACTATCCAACTGGAGTGGGCTCAGAGTCCATACAGTATATTAAACGCCCACCTGTATCCAACAACCCTGCAATGTGAAGGAATAGAACAAAGGACCCTCCATCTGCCATGAAAACTACGAAAAAAGGGCAAGATGGGTCCCTTACTAAAATCTGGGCCAGGGACACTGATCGTGCAGGAACAGATCCCAACCAAGAAAACCAGGACAGTCTGGTCACGCGCTCAAGCAATTCCTGGGCGAGATGGTCGATAAGATTACATCGGCGAGCCAGAGACAGATGGACACCCTGAGGGAAGACCTGGCTGAGGGAATAAAGAAAATAAAAAGAGACATCAACAAAATAGAAGAGAGGGTCGATACTAATGAGCGGCCCTTACAGGAGCTAACTGAGGACGCGAGGAAAGCTGAAAATCTGGAAACACTGGCAGTGGCTACTCAAAACCTGGAACTACAGGCTGAAGATTTAGAAAATCGATCTAGGAGAATCAACATACGTGTCAAAACCCTGCCAGAGACTATACAGGTCCAGGACCTCTCACGAACTCTCACAACTATCTTCGCGGATCTCCAATATGCTGAACGAGGCCCAGATCTCCAGTTCGACAGGTCCGCCCTGCTCCGAACCAGGAGCCCGACCTAGAGACGTCCCGGTCGCATTCCACAGCTGTGCCACGAAAGAAAAGGTCCTGGAGAAAGCCAGAAAGGCAGGACACATCACCTAAAATGGCACAGAGATATTTCTATATGAAGATCTGGCACAAATAACCTTGACCAAAAGGAGGCAAATGGGTCTGGTTCTGACGCACTTGCGAACCCAACAAATTCGGTACAGATGGACCCATCCATTCTGTCTGAGCTTTACCTGGCAGGGTAGATAACACAAGGTCACAACATGCGAATAAGGAATGGACGGACTGGGTCTGGAAGAGCAATCCCCACCAAGCCCCACTGGCCTAGCCGGCCGCCACAATGTACGCAAACCGTGGGAATGGTCAACAGTGTGGGGCCTAAACGATCAAAGGAGGAGGATCACCAACCTACGCATCGCAATGTCCTGAAGAAAGTGACGCCAGACAGCCAGAACTGCTTGCCTGAAAGTGCTAGCAGAACCTGACTTTTGGAGGGATAGAGGAGACCACACAGTGAGCCCAGGGAGGGTGCTCGCTAACTAAAGAAAGTGTACCGATTCTGGAAAACATTAGCATAGTTGAAGTCTGACTGCGGTGAGGGAAGGGGGATGGAACCTTGGGATGGGGCTGGGAGATCCTGCGTTGCGCAAACCTGGGAATGTCCTAGAGCTCAGCTCTTGTCTTCACGGAACGAGAGGGGCAGATACCCAGCTGGGCTCACCCAGGAGGGAACGGGGAATGAAAGGTGGGACTTCAGGGGGAACGGGAGGTGGGAAAGGATCCAGGAGTTAGACACTTATAAGCGGAAGTCCAGGGCGGACACTACGAATTCTTGGATGAGGGGGCCAGGAAACCCAGGGCTCTACACACATGGGGGCATTTAAAGAAACACCTCAACAGCTAACATGGAATGGCTGAATCTATTATCCTTAAACGTTAACTGTTAAATTTGCCAGTTAAAAGGAAGTAGGTCGAGAGGTTCCTATGAAAGGAACAATCACACATAGTGACGCTACAAGAGACCCACATTCAATCCCGAGACTCACATAGGATTAAGATTTGGGGATACACTAGAGTAATCCAGGCCACACAACCCTGCAAAAAATGGGGGTTAGCGATTGCATTGAGAGATGGCTTAGATCTGGCAATTAAGGCAAGGCAAAAAGACTACCAGGGAAGGTACCTAGCGGTGGGGCTCGAGGGGAGGGGGAGATATATACGGTTGCGACAATCTATGCGTCCAATGCATGCCAGGATGCCTTTATACAGAAATCCCTCACCCGTCTGGAAAATTTCGCCAGAGGTCGCATGATACTAACAGGGGATTTCAATATGGCTTGGGAGCCCTCCATAGACAGGAGCAAGACCTTGTGGGGACCAATGGGTGGACCTTCCGGAGACCTCAAGAGGAAAATATATGACCTAGCCCTAGTAGATGCATGGAGGGAGATCCAGGGAAACACGGTAGGGTACACATTCTATTCACACGCACACAGATCCCACTCACGAATAGACTACATATGGGTATCCAAATCACTGCTAGGCAGGACCACAGACATTATTCTAGGAGTCATCGCGCTCTCAGACCACACCCCTATGACCCTGACTATACTCGGGCCACGCGGCCCTCCTGGGCTGGGGAGGTGGCGCTATCGGACCCCGCGGTTTAAGGATGCAATACTAGCCCAGGAAATAGAAGAAGAGCTGGAGGAGTTTGCGGGAAATAATAATTGCGAAGACACACCTCCACAAATATGGTGGGACATCCTCAAAGCTACGATAAGAGGGAAGATTATCGCAATCAAGGTGAGAAGGGAAAGAGAGCTAAAACTGGAGGAAGAACAGTTAGATAATAGACTCAAAGAGGTAACGGCACAGATGGGCTCAAAACACACAGCAGCCATCAAAAGAGAGCATCGTGCAGTAATAGGCCAATGAAACATTATTCAGTCCACGGCGGCGGAAAACAAAACTTATTACGCCTATGCTAGAAATACTAAGTCAAAGTTAATAAATCTGACCGCCTCCTAGCCAGAATGCTGAGAAAGGAAGAAAGGGACAAAACATTCTGAAAATCAAAGGGGAGGTGGGCCAGACATACAACCAGTAATAACGAGATAGGAAGGGAGTTCTGCCACTGCTACACCACCCTATACGCCTCAAATAATCCCGACCCCACATCTCAGGAGGCCTACCTGGACAAGATAGAGCTGGTGGGTATATCGGGGGAGGAGAGGGAGCAGTTGGAAGAGGAAATAACAAAAGACAAGGTCAGAAGGGCAATTACCACTCTACCACTGAACAAATCCCCAGGCCCAGACGGTTACGTTGCAGAATTTTATAAATTACAAAAAGAAACCCTAATTCCCCATTTTACCAAATTATTCAACTATATCGGATCCTACCCAAGTCAATGAAGGAGGCAAAGGTTATTCTCATACATAAAAAGGGCAAAGATCCGATAGAGTGCGGGTCTTACCGCCCGATAGCTGTAATAAATGTAGACGCCAAAATACACACCAAAATTCTGGCATCCAGGTTAGATGCAATCAGGCCTAAATTAGTACAATCCGACCAGACGGGCTTCATCAGAGGCAGACAGAGGATTACGTAAGAAGAATAGCCCATCTGATAGAGAAGGCGCAGTTGAAAGAGATCCCCGCCCTCCTATGATATGGTATGATAATATATTTTATTTGTATCGTGCTCGTACACAGGTGTTTCAGAGCGCGACTAGGCAAGGGAGGGGAACATGGGAGAACAATAAAACACAAAAACGATCTTACTAGGCCCAGTGACATTGAGAACGCGCAAGGGCATGGGAAAAGGGTGAAAAGTGCATGGAAGGGGGAGAGTGGAAAGTGCAGAGCAGAAGAGAGCAGATAAATAATAAATAAAAAATAAAAAGAAAATTGAGGCAATAAACAGTGGTAGTACAGCCAAGCAAGTGGCAAGTGCTGTGTTTAAGGCAGCAGACTGAGTAAGTCTGATAAGTGCAGAAAAAGGAGAAAATGGGGGTGGGGGCTGTATGGGTACAGATATAGTCCCCAGTGCAAGGGGTGGCCAGGAGGCAGTACAGGAGGGTGGCAGGGTGAACAGGTACCTGGGCCCAGGGGACAGATGGTGGCCATGTGCACAGTGCCAATAGAGAGCAGATCAGCAGGGGAGAGGGAGAGAGGGGGAGTGAAGGCAGAAGCAAAGAGGAAGGTCTTGAGGTGCTTCCGGAACCGGAAATGGTTCTCCTCAGGTTTTAGAGTGGCAGGGAGGCTGTTCCAGAGCGAGGCCCCAGCCGAAGATAGAGATCTACACCCAGCTTGTTTCTTTGAAAAACGATTGACCCGGAGGGAGTTAGAGGTAGAGGAGCGAAGAGCTTGAGAGGGGAGGTATTTGTGGAGGGATAGCTGAAGGTATTTTGGACCCAGGCCCCAGAAAGCCTTGTGGACAATGCAGAGGGTTTTGAATTTAATCCTTGCATCCACTGGGAGCCAATGGAGAGATTTCAGAGCTGGAGAGATACGATCCCAGGGTTTGAGGCCAAGGACAAGTCTCTCAGGCCTGTTCTGCATAAGTTGCAGAGGTCAGAGAGTAGAGGCAGGTAGATTTAGAAAGAGGCTGTTACAATAGTCCAACTTAGAGAGAACCAGAGCTTGGGAGACAGTGAGCTTCTGAGGGAAGGAGAGGAAAGGCAGAGTACCTCTGAGGAGGTGCAGTAGGAAGTTTTACTTTTTAGAAACCTCAGAGATATGGGCGTAGAAGGAAAGTGTGGAATCAAAGATGACCCCGAGGTTCTTAGCCTCACAGGTAGGGGTGGGAGGAGGGCCAAGGGAGGCCGGCCAGAGAGTAAGGGAAAAGGATGGAGATGGTGTGCCGATGAGGAGGATCGCAGTCTTGCTGGCATTCAGACAAAGATCATTGGCGGCACACCAATCTTGAATGGCAGTTAGGCAGTCAGAGATGAGAGAGGGAGAGGAGGTGGCCGAGGGCAGCCGGAAAATGAGTTGAGTGTCATCAGCGTAGCACTGGAAATTTGAGCAGAAAATGGCAATGCAGTGGGCGAGAGTTGCCAGGTATTGTTTGAAGAGCCAGCCTCCTACTGGCAATAGATGCTGAAAAAGCCTTCGATCGGGTGGAGTGGGGCTTCCTTTTTGCTACAATGACTAGGATGGGCTTTGGACCTAAATACCTCGATCGGGTCAAGGCCAACTATTAAACCCCGCTCCTGCGACTAGCAATCAATGGCCAGATCTCGGGCCCGGTCATGGTAGAGCGGGGAACAAAACAAGGCTGCCCTCTCTCCCCTCTGCTGTACGCACTGCATCTAAAACCATTCCTGGCTGCGATAAGAGGGGCGGATGATGTAAAAGGTATACCGTTTGGGGGACAAGATCATAAAGTCACCGCCTTCACGGACGATATGCTTCTCCCACTGACCCATCCTATCACCTCCTTACCAGCGGTGTGTGAGGAACTTGAACGATTCGGACAAGTGGCCGGTTTAAAAGTAAACACTTACAAATCTGAGATACTCAACCTCAACTTGTCGATAGCCACAGAGCAGCATGTCAGGGGGGCCTATGCATTTAGTTGTACACACAAAAATATAAAATATCTGTGGGTTCAACTGACAAAAACCATGGGTGAACTGTACCAGGCGAACTACCTACCCCTTCTGGAAAAACTTAAATCAAAACTGGTAGATTGGGGGCCGCTCACCATCACGTGGCTGGGTCGCATCAATGTTTTAAAGATGGTGGTCTTGCAACAACTGCTTTATCACTTTGCCGCCCTACCAATAGATATCCCACTTACCTTTGTTAGAGCCCGCCAAAAAATCACGAACCGCTTCATCTGGAACCAAAAACACAGAGAAAAGCTGCAAATCTCATGAGGACACCAACCGTCCAAGTGGGTATGGGGGAGCCGGACCTCAGGGTATACTACATAGCAGCACAAATCAGAATCCTCATGGACTGGCAAACGGACGATAGAGACAAGATTTGAAGGCCAATGGATAGGGCGGTGGTAGCAGGGCCATTAGAGGGAATGCTGTGGAAACCGAGATCGGATAGAACTCCCCAAATGTATAGCAGGAAAATTACCTCGATGATAGGTGAGGCATGGGACAATGCAGTAAAAAGGTTACAGATCACTACCTCTCCCCCCCCTCCCCTATTTGACAACCCGCAATTCACCCCGGGCTGCAAGACCTCGGATTTCGATGCCTGGTACCAAGGGGGATGTCGGATGGTACGAGATATGTATGAGGGTGGCAAGGTCAAAACATTTGAGCAGTGCAAATCTGAATTTGGTGTGGGTGAAGGGCACAGGTATGGATATATACAGCTGAGGCATTGGCTTTTTCCTCCGGAGGTGAAGCAGGCCGGGTCCCAAGCCCTTGCCCCATTTGAAAAATACTTAGACACACATGCGGGAGAAAGGGGATTGATGGCCTCAATATTTATGCACATTAAGGAGGGGGGAAAGCCACCAAACAGAACATATATGAAGAAATGGGAAGCAGACACGTGCACTGAAATTGGAGATCTAGAGTGGCAATACTTGTGGGCACAGATACCGAAACCAACCAGATCCCTCCAGATCAGGGAGACCTGGCTAAAGTTGATGTTTCAGTGGCACCTAACACCGGTTAGGATGAAAAGAATGTTCCCACAATCCTCAGAACTCTGCTGGAGGGAGTGCGAGGGGATTGGCACATGGGCCCACATATGGTGGGAATGCCTGAAAATAGACCAGTATTGGGGGGATAATACGGCAGGCTATAGCCCAGGTCCTGGGGAATCACAGGGGGAATGAACAGGGTCTAGATATGATAGGCCTGAATGGGGTTCTGGCAGGCATCTCCACAAAGCCACGCCGTAAAGTATATGGCATCATGATGATGTCGGCAGCAATGGTGCTGTCGTGCAAGTGGAAATCAAAAGACCCCACTCCCCCCTCCAGGAACATGAGTGGGTCGCCAAAATGTGGTCGCAGGTCGCCATGGAATGGCTCACGTACTCAATACAAGGCGAACATATGAGGTTTGCGACCGACTGGCTGGCCCTGTGACATACCTAAAGGATGGTGCTCGCAGAGCATGGTGCCCTAAGTCTATGACACTGCTAGGAATTATAGATCCACAAGAAGAGTCCGGCCTGTAAAGGGGGTAAAAGCAGGGGAAGAAAACGTTGAGCCCAGCCATGGGAAAAGGATATAAACTCTCCACAGCCGCACCTGGAACCCCAGAAGGGATGACGAGCTCCAAGGATAACTCCTGGACAGGGGGCAGGGTTCAGGGGGGTGGGGGTTTACCAAATGTTGAATGTTGCATCCTAAAAAAATGCTAATAAAAAACAATTTGAAAGAAAACTCTTTTTAAATCGTACAAATGTTCTTAGCTTGTTTTACTTTATTCATTCTCTTTGGTCCTTCAGTCTAGAGACATTGAACAAGGTGAGTTTGTTGATATCTGTTTGGATCAGGAGATTTTGCATCATCCTTCAAAGATTGTTAGAGGCACTATACTGGAAGAAGTCAATTATTTTTTGGCCTATGGGTTATGATATCTCTGTACCTACAATGGAGGGTGTTTTAATATATGCAAAGACTGATATAGAGAGTCCGAATGAGAGGGTTTTCTTCCTTCCTCCTACCCCTCTTAGTCACTTGTTCCTTGATGAACCCTGAGAGTCAGAGAGTTACCCAGCTAGTGACTGGTCCTGATTAAAGAAGAGATCTATAGAATCGGGTATGGTTCCTGGGGGCCTTAATAAAGGGGAATGGAGGCAACTAAGCAGCACAAGAAACTGACCTCTGGAAGTTTAAAATGGGTTCATGTAACACATGAGGCCATGCACATTTATTGCAGTCTGACAGTAATCTGGTCATGGCCTTGGATGTGTTCTTGTTGTAAGAAACATGGTTCACGTCTGCCCCTATCATGGATAGGTTTACTATCCTTGCATCCTTAGCTTTGAAGGACTCAAAGGGGCGTCCCTCATCTGGCTTGTTTTTTCTCTTATAGAATGGGCTGCTCCTAAACCCTATGTACAGGCTACTAAATTAGTATGGAACAAGCGGTTTTATGGGAATTTGGGAGTTCTTTCTCTCATTAACATATACTGGAATCCTGCTGCCATATCTACTGATGAATTTCTTGTTGAAGTAGCTGACCTGTTGGATGCATGTTTGGAGAACCCTGACGTAACGGCTATAATTATAGGGGGCGACCTAAATACTACATGTATGGAACATGATAGCACTAATTCTATTAAAAATAAGGGTCAATTGTGTGATGCGAGCCAGTGGTAAGAAATGGGTTGATTTAATGGATGCTAGAGGTTTATTCATGGTTAACGGTTGTGTTAAGCGCGACATTCCGTCTAATCCAACCTGTCTCAGAAATACTCAGTCTAATGTTATTGCCTTCCTTTTTGTCATTGCTAATGTGTTTGTTCCCTCTTATTTTCAATTTCACATCTATCCTCTGGAGAAAAGTGATCATGGGTTGCTGCAGATCACTTGGCCTGCACAGAGCCAAGGAAAAATTATATACCCACAGTTAAGGATAATGCAGGCAGGAATAGACTAATTTGAAATGAAAAATCCCTGACCAAATTGAATGCATACCTCTTAGATGTATTTTTGGCTTCACCAAAAATCACATTGGATTCAACTGATATATATATGTATAGGCAATTAGTCTGCTTGGGTAAAACCTATTTTTGTGTGTAAGCATGTTTATGACCAGACCGTCCAAAAACCGGAAAGGCAGCTCTGGGAGGACATAAGTTATCGAGCATTTGATGTGGTGGCCAGAGCTATTGAAACCAAAAGGCAGAACCATACATTTAAAAACTGGCTCTGCGGTTACAGATGTATAATGGCACAACAAGATGCTGGCAGCTCTTGCAACCAATAATTTGCCTCAGATTTGCCGTCTGCTTGGTAATGAGGGTGCCTTGCAGTCTGCTCTGAAGGTGAACCCAATTCCAGAGGAAACCTAGATTAATTATTTCACTGGTTTATTTTCTCCAGTACTTCCTTGTGGGCGAGTCTCGCTATCATTTTTGGACGAGATTTGCTTCCTCTCCTTTGACAGAATTGATATCCTTTATTTGATCAATAGGAGTAGCAAGTTTCGTGCCCCTGGCCCAGATGGGCATTCCAACGCTACATTTGAGTAGCATCCTGCAACTTGGGTTGAGGTATTATATACTCTGTTTACACAAGTGATAAAAAACAAGACGATTCCAATTTCATGACGCAAATCCATTATCAATCAATTACGAATCAATTACGAATGGACAAATCCTAAGAACTATCGTCCGATCACCCTTCTAGATCTGCCGGGAAAAATATTTGCCTCCGTAATGTCAAAACAAATTAACTGATGAGGTTGTGCTGATGGAATGGCCGCCTAAAGCTCCATCACCCTCAGTAATACCTGGAGGTCGACGCTCCCCTCTCTGCAGGGAAAAACAGCAGGCAGCTGACTTGCATTGTCACGAGCGGCCCGGCTGGATGCAGGGGACATGATAAAGTGAGGAGTAAACCTGTATACAACATGTCTTGCTTGATCTTCTGTTGAAGCGGTACCAGGAGTCAACCACACAAGGTGAGCACGGCCATACACTGCACCAGGCATACCCTTGTGGTGCTGGGTTTCAGTTCTTGCTGGGGGCAGCCTTGCCCTGCTCTGCGAAGAAGCTGCATCTTGTAAATCGGCACAGCATGCCTACAGACTTGTAGTTGATTCCCTGTACCCTCTCCTCTGCAGAACTCCTGGACAGCGACAGACACACGGTGGTAACTCTCACATGGGCCCAGGCCTGAGCAATTGCTGCAGGTGCACCTAGCTAAGTGGTAGGGGAACCAGGGTGTGGGGACTAAACACCAAGAATAATACCACCATCATGACAACACAGAGGGCACCATATTGAGACTGAACTAGAGGACATTTTCTTCATGAAGTGATCTCTTTGAAGATGCACATGAGTCTGTGCACATTATAAACTGGATCCTACCACTACAACTGTGCTCAATAGCTTCTGCAGTCATACGGACAACGTTACAATGGCCCAGATGGAGGATTCAGTTGCCATCCTGGGTACCGACCAAGAGGGGTCCATGAAAGCGGGCATGGGCCTACTTCTGGAGTAGATTCGGTCTATAAAGACTGGCTTGTCAGTCGCAATCATGGATTTGATGGGCAGGGTCGAAAATGTCAATAAGGAAGTTGAAGCCCTAGAGAACAACCAACTTTCTCCAGATTTACTGGAAATGAAAAAGAAAGAACGTTTACAGGAACTGGAGCAAAGTGAAAAAAAGACCTCACACTGAAAGTTGATGATTTCAAGAACTGAGAGTGATGTACTAACATCAGTATAATGGGCCTGGTGGAGCCACGGGGCGAGACCGCTCACACCCTCGAGCACCGTGAGGACTCATCAATAGTCTTTTTGATGAGCCCCCTCATACGTAAATATTGTTTGACAGATTGTGGGGGCAGCCCCCTTAATGGCCCGCGCTCGGTGCTGGCGAAATGCCATTGCTTCGAGCAAAAGACTGATATGCTGCAGAAAGCGAGTGAAAAGGGAGAACTGCTTATTGAGGGTGCTAAAATTTGGACATTTCAAGACCGAACAGCCATGAAGCTGACCAAAAGAAGGGAATGCGACCTGCTCATATAATGGCTTCAAGAACGAGATGTCCGATATCTCTGGGGATATCAGTTTGCATTTTGGCTTACTGCACAAAAACCCAGACTCATTTAAAAGTGGAAAAGGTCGCTTTAATATGACAGGTCAAAGCTTACAATCAAAACGCTTAACTGGCTCCATGGCCTAACAAGCTAAATAGCTATTTGAACAATCAATTAAATAACTTAAACATTTTCATTTTCCCCCCAACAATTAAATAATTAAATAACCAATTTCCTCCCTAATGATCCCTTGGATCCTACCGTCTCCTTGCCCCTTTTCCAGGCGTCCCACTTTCTCCCCAGGGGCCATGCCCCTCCAGGCTCAATACCTGATCCCCCGGGGTGACCTGCTTGTGCAAACAGCGCCACCCCCTCCTTTCCCGTGTCATTCCCCCATTGTGCTTCCCTCGCCCCACATCAAAAGGGGCCATGCCCCCGGCGCCCCGACCCACTTCAACCCCGTTAAACTCCCCTCTACACCAAACTCCCCCTTCCTGTGACCTGCAGCCAGCCTGACCTGCCGCATCAGCAACAATATTACAACACCGTTCACGATGCCCTGACCTGTCACACAAAACTACCATCCCTACCCTCCTAACAGACCCCCCAAAACCATAAACCCCCCCCCGCATAATCCCCTGAAAAAACGCCCCCCCCTATTCCATACTGACATCACCCTAAACAAAATGAAGGGGTGGGAGGGCGGGACAATCGCCAATTCCCAACCGTCGCCTGCCTCCCGAACCTTCCCTGAGCCCTTAAATACCCCCGGAGGGGCGCTCTGCACCCCCACGGCCACTCGCTGGCCGTGTGCAGCGCCAAAAAACTCCCCGGGGGGAAACGCTTCGCGTTCCCCCCGGGGCCCCCCTTTTGGCTTACTGCACAAAAACCCAGACTCATTTAAAAGTGGAAAAGGTCGCTTTAATATGACAGGTCAAAGCTTACAATCAAAACGCTTAACTGGCTCCATGGCCTAACAAGCTAAATAGCTATTTGAACACTCAATTAAATAACTTAAACATTTTCATTTTCCCCCCAACAATTAAATAATTAAATAACCAATTTCCTCCCTAATGATCCCTTGGATCCTACCGTATCCTTGCCCCTTTTCCAGGCGTACCGCTTTCTCCCCAGGGGCCATGCCCCTCCAGGCTCAATACCTGATCCCCCGGGGTGACCTGCTTGTGCAAACAGCGCCACCCCCTCCTTTCCCGTGTCATTCCCCCATTGTGCTTCCCTCCTCCCACATCAAAAGGGGCCATGCCCCCGGCACCAGAAAAACCCTCCCCCGAGGAGTTCTTTCTGCCCCAAGCCCCTCCCCCCCCATTTTCTACCTCAAACTTTTCACCCAGTCTCCCAGCCAAGAACCCAAGTCCGCCAGGTAGTGACTATTCCCATACATGGACAAGTGTACCCCATCCTCTCTAAAGATAAGAAACCCCTCATATGTTATTTCTTTATGGTCCATGACCCTCATCGCCACTGACGCACAAAATTTCTCCATTTCCCTGTTTATCCCCTTCCTGGCCCGCTCTATTGCTCCCTCATTTCTTGCTCCCCTCCACCCTCTTCTCGGCAACAACTTAGTCCACACCACCACTGCTTGAGGCCACATATCCCTAATCCACCCTAAATCCCTCTTCATTTTCCTCAGCAGAGCCACCCCCGTGTCCCTAACCAGGTCATTCTCCCCAGCATGCAGCATCACCACCCGAGGAACTCCATAGCGTTCTCTCATCCCTGCCAATATGGGCAGCAGCTGATCCCAGCGCAGGCCCCCCAAACCGTGCCACCTCACCACCACTTCCTTATAACTGCACCCCAATTGCCTTCCAAACACCCTTTTCTCCGCCTCTTTGCCAGCCCACTTCACAATTGAATGTCCAACAATCCACACTTGCGCCAACTCCCCCTTTCTTTGCGCAGCATCTGAAACAAAGATTACAACAAATTACTTACAAATCAACTTATTACAAAACAACACAACTTGCCCCCCAAGTCCTCCCCCATCTTCTTCAACAATCCCCGTTCCCAAAATCCCTAACGTAACCTTTGTATTTTCCCGACCTCCAACGCCCCAAGCTTTTCACCTTTTCTTCCGAAAAACCCAGTCTGCTCCCCTCAGATGCTGCGCCCATCCTAAAAGAATGGGCCTCATTACAAGTACTCCGGTCCGGAATTAACACTGCCGGTAAAACCATACCGGCACCGTTTGCATGTCCGCGCAATCATGACCCGCGGCCCCGGTAATAGCACCACCCTAAACCGCCACCGCGGAAATAGGGTTCCCCTTAATTCCGCCTGCACGGAAACCCCTCCGTTACCGGCAACACGAAACACCGTGAGCATCACAACTAGCGCGGACACGGAAATACCGGGAAAAAAATGGCGGAAATACCGTGATCACGGTGGCGGAACCGCCGCCACCGCGAACATGGCGTTATACACTGCCGGCTGAACTGAATCAGGGCACAGGTGCACCAAATCAGCCCAGCTGGACCTAGCAGGCCACTGGGAGCCAACAAAAGGGCCACACCCAGCCCAACACAACACAGAACCATGCAGGCAGCAGGGCTAGTAGCACTGGGACTGGGCCTACTCAACCAACAGGCAGTACTGCACATGGTGGCAGCAATGGCGCAGAGGAGGAGGCGTAGGCGGAGGAGGCGCAGGCGGCAACCAGCCAACCCTGCAGCTATGGCAAACCCCATTGCCCAGCCAGCCCGACCCCGCCGCCAGCCACCAATACCACGCATCAGGGCCTCACCCTGGAACCTCACCCCAGGACAGATCCACACCCTATACCGGCTGGACCGTGCAACAATCATGCACATCACCGCCATGATTGAGGACAACATCAGCAGCCTAATTGACACCCCCACCGCCATCCCCCCCCTCTTGAAGGTTGTCTCAGTTCTGCATTTCCTTGGCACTGGCACCTATCAACACACGGTTGGTGAGCTGCACGGCATATCACAACCGTGTTTCTCAAAAGTCCTGGTACAGGTACTGGATGCCATGTTGCGCCATGTGTCGGAACACATAGCCCTACCCCGCACCCTCCCCGGGGTCATTGCCACCAAGTTGGCCTTCCATGCCATAGCAGGCATGCCAAATTGCATAGGCGCAGTTGACTGCACCCACGTCGAGCTGACAGTACCACATGCAATTGAGGCGGTGTTCCGCAATAGGAAACAGTATCACTCTTTGAATGTCCAGATGGTTTGTGATACCATGCAACTGATTACACACTGCTGCGCACGTTTCCCAGGCTCATCACATGACTCAATGATGATACAAGAATGCACAGCAGCAGATGAGGACATGATGCCACAAACACTGACATGTTCCCCCATCTACA
Source organism: Ambystoma mexicanum (assembly GCF_040938575.1). NCBI lineage: Eukaryota > Metazoa > Chordata > Amphibia > Caudata > Ambystomatidae > Ambystoma > Ambystoma mexicanum. Next base: position 740,264,273 of record NC_090926.1, read on the forward strand.
TCCCATGTAGGTGATGCGGGATATGCACTCACGCCATGGTTGATGACACCTGTACGGAGACCAAGGAACAGGCATGAAGAGGCATACAATAGGGCACATATCCGCACACGTGGAATGATTGAGAGGACATTTGGACTGCTGAAGGCCCGTTTCCGCTGTCTGAGCAGATCTGGCGGATCACTGCTGTACAGCCCAGTGAAGACGGGCAAAATCACGCTGGTATGTGCCATGCTGCACAATATATGCCTGCGCAGGAACATCCCAATGCCACCAGACGCAGATGAGGAAGATGGGGATGGGGATGGGGATGGGGATGGGGATGGGGATGGGGATGGGGAAGGGGATGGGGATGGTGATGGGGATGGAGATGGAGATGGGGATGGGATGGCACCGCCTCCCCCTGGGGGTGCACATGATGGCCAGAGAGCACGGGATGCCCTGATTCGCATTTACTTTTGAGTCACAGCACATTCACAGTAATGCACAAACATGAATACGACAATGAATTAATAGTTGCACTGCAAAATAAATGATCAATGTCCACACATGTATGTCTTGATTTGAAATGGTGATGTATTGATGTAATAACAACAGGGAAGAAGGTGCATTGGTTAGGGAAGCTGTACACCCGGGGCCACCCACCACCCAAACGTGCCCACCCCCACCCAGAGCCCATTGTCCAAACCCCCAAAACTACCTACCCCACCACCCAAACGTGACCACCCCTCTCACACCCTTGTAGTCCACATGTGTCCTGCACTGCCCCACACACATGCCATCACTTCCGTGTGCGCTTCTGTGCAACCTTGCCCAAGGGACCCGTTAGCCTACTCGAGCGCCTCCTTGGACTGGCAGTAGTGGAGCTGGATGGGGTGGTAGTGTTTGATTGGCCAGAATCAGGGATTGAGGGCATCCGTGCCAGATTTGCCTGTTGGCCAACCAACATGGCCTCCACAAGCCTGGAGGTGTGGTCATTGCCCTCCCGCACATGGCGTGCAAGGGTCACTATGGTGCTCGCAAAGCGTCCAATGGACCTCGACAGGCGACGCACTGAGGCGCTGTAGCTCTCCCTCTGCAGCCTGGATTCCTCTAGCTGCCTCTCCACCAGCTGGGTGAGGGTAGCCTGCTGGTCCTCCATCCGCTGCATGCGGGCATTCAGTTCGGCCATGGATGGGCTGGGCGACCTCATGGGACTCCCCAGTGAAGTGGGGCTGAACCCCAGCTCATGGAAGGAGCCCAGGTCTTCCAATGTGGGCATCTCCCCCTGTGGCCCCGTTTCCGAGTGCTCTTGCGGGGCACTGTTATCACTGCAGGCCGCCCCCTCTGCAGTGCTGCTGCCTTCGGTGTTTTGTTGGGTGGCCATGATAGGTTCCTGTGGCACCTGTCTGGACTCAGCCAGTGTGGAGATGGTGGGGATGTTGGTGGTGGTGGTGGTGGTGTGCTGCACATCTGTAGTGGCTGGTAATGTGGCCAGAGGTGCAGAACTGCCGGCAGCATCCTCCTGTGTGGTGGCGGTGGCTAGTGTACTTGCTGATGCTGATTGGCTGGCCTGTTGTGCAGTATCACTGTCACTTGAAACGGCTGTGGGGACACAAAGGGCATGCAATTAGTGTTGTTGTGGTGGCAGATGGGTGCATCACATGCGTCATTAAGATTGTACATTGAATAGTGTTAGTCACATGCATCTGATTGCTGGTGTCTGCATTCAGTGACATTGGTTGCCATACGGATCATAATGGGTCCTTTGGCCCAGTACTCACAACTGCATATTTACATGTGGCATTCATGTTTGGGCACTTACCGGCATCTGCAGGTGGGCTCACTCCTGCCTCAGCCTGCCCAATCCCATGGATTCCCTCTAGGTGGAGGACGCTGCTGCAACGCTCCTCCCAGGCTTGCAGCCTCAGTGGGGAAGGGGGTCCTCCGCCTGTCCCACTGCTGCGTTGGCGGTGCGTGGAAATGAGGTTGCGTACCCTCAGCCTCAGGTCGTCCCAGCGCTTGTGGCAGTCCTTCACGCTCCTCACTGCCACGCCCACAGCGGTGCACTTGCGTGCAGCTTCAGCCCACACCTCCTTCCTCCGCTGCTGTGTGGCACGCCGTTGGTCGGCGCTGAACAGCATCTCAGCATTGTCCACAATGTGCTCCACCAAGACGGTTAGCTCCGCCTCGCTGAAGCGCTGTTTGCGCTGCCTCTGAGCAGGAATCCTGGCAGACATGCTGGTGGTCCCTTTTGGCTTCTCAGAGTCAGGATTGTGCTTGTGCTGGCTCTGGATGGCAATGGATTGTGCTTTTATATGATGGCCGCCTCTCTGTTTCCTGTTTTGGCGATCATGGTATTTCCGGTTCCGTGTCCGTGGCGGCGGAGGCGGAAACGGGTTTTGCGCCACTTGTGGCTTCGTTATTTCCATTTCCGTGGGGTATTCCGTGACGGCGGTAACAACGTTTCCGAGTCCGTGTGGTGCGCGCGACCGACAGCGTGTAATCGTGCGGTTTTTCCGCACCCTTGCGGACACGGAAACGTTTTTACCGCCATCACGGATTTTGCACGGTCCGGACTGGCAGGTTGTAATGAGGCCCAATGAGTCCCAAACTCCTCCCCCTTTTCTCCTACCCTGCCCAACGCCTTACGCAATACCCCCAGCACCTGCGCCGCTGTGACCGGCGATCCATCCGAATGCTGAAAAACCAAACCTGAGTTAACCCCTCAGCGCTCCTTCCACATCTTGCCCGCCTGAACTGGGCATAGAGCCTCGCTCCCACGACCCAGCAGGACCCAAGAGCCCCTCCCCTTCTGATCCGTCTTGGACATTTTAATCTTGATGTCTAAACCTTCCTCTGTAATTTGCACATCTTCCCACCGCAGACCCCCTACCCCCCCTTGTCCCCCAACCAACTCAGAAACCCTGAAGGCCCCAAAAAATAACCATGTAAAACAAGCCGCAAACAGTTCCCCTTCCCATACCGACCAGCAAACTTCCCCCAAAACCTCAATCAACCTCTGCAGCAATTCAGCCGATATCGGCCTCCTCTTATCCTTGTCCCTCTTACTCTCCCTTGCCCATCCTTCCAACATCCTACTCGCCATCTCCCTCCCACTTGGTTGAAAACCCCAGAACCATTTTCCGTAAAAGGAAATCCCCGCTAGCTTTCCTGTTATCGTTGCCCTTGACCAACCCCTGTCCATGCACCTCAGCAGGAAATTCATAACATCGTCCCTCCTCCGCTCTTCCGCGTCCCATCTACCCCTCCAACTACAAGCTCCTCCTCTAACAAAATCCTCCCAGGCCCTCCTGTATGACTTCTTAGATGCCGCGGCCAATGAACCCTCCACCAGTGCCAGTGTTCTCAGCTTCCTATCTTCCACAGCTCCTCTGGAATCTGCTGCCCCTCCTGATCTGCCTCTGGAGCCAATCCAGGGAATCTCTGCCATTGAAAACGAGATAATGCATCAGCGATGCCATTCTCCTTCCCTGGCACATGTGTTGCCTTAAACACCACATTCCATTCCATGCAGCGCAGGACAAATTCTCTCATCAGCCTTGCCACCCTCTGATCCCTCGCTGACTGCCTGTTCACCACATGGACCACGCATTCGTTGTCTACATTGAAATTCACCTTCTTATTACGCAACTCCTTCCCCCACAACTCCAATGCTACTAGTAATGGAAAAAATTCAAGGAATGCTATGCTCCTCCCTTCCTTCAACCATCCCTCTGGCCACTTTTCGGCACACCATTTCCCCCCCCAAAACACTCCAAAACCACCGGCCCCCGCTGCATCTGAGAGAATCTGCACTTCCCATGTCACTGGATCTCCCTGCAACCACATTGACGTTCCATTGAAACTCTCCAAAAAGCGCAACCAAATCCTGCAATCCTCCCTCACTGCCCCCGATACTCTTATCCGGTGATGTGGGCACTTCGCTCCCGTCATGGCCCTCGCCATGTTCCTGCAAAACGTCCTCCCCGGGGCCACCACCTTACAAGCAAAATTCAGATGCCCAACCAATCTCTGCATCTCCACCAGCATCATTTTCTTGGCCCCCACCGCTTTTTCCAGCAGAACCACCAATTTGCTCACCTTGTCGTGCGGCAAGCGTGAGGTCATGGCCACTGAATCCAACTCAATACCCAAAAATGTTAACACCACTGCCGGCCCTTCCGTTTTGTCTTCGGCTAATGGTACCCCAAGCTCCTCCATCAAGTCTTGAAACCACTTTAGCATTCCTTTGCAATCCTCCTCCCTTTTTGCCCCGCTAATGAACAGAAAGTCGTCCAAATAGTGCAACACACTCTCCCACCCTGAGCTGAATGAGAAGACCCACTGTAAAAAAGAGCTAAATCGTTCAAACAACGCACAGGAAATTGCGCACCCCATAGGCAATGCTTTGTCTATGTAAATACGGTCCTCAAACTGCAAGCCTAACAACCAAAAATCCTCTGGGTGCACTGGCAATAATCTAAACGCCGCCTTGATATCACACTTGGCCATGAAGGCCCCTCGCCCTTCCTTCCTTATTAGCTCAACCGCCTGATCTACACTCGCATACACAACCCCACATTCTTCCGGGGCAATGAAATCATTAACTGACATACCCTCCGGCCATGACAAGTGATGAATCAGTCTGAACTCCCCCGGGGCTCTCTTGGGCACCACCCCCAATGGAGATATCACTAAGTCACCCGGTACGTCATCAAATGGCCCCACCATCCTTCCAGCCGCTATTTCCTTGCTCAATTTTTGCCTTACCACCTCCGCATTCTCTCTCGCCGACTTCAAATTTTCCGCCCACCGCCGTACCCTTGGGCCTTGGTAATCTAATCTGAACCCCTGCCCGAAACCCTCACTCAAAATCTTAGCCCCTTCCCTATCCGGATAAAATTGCAACCATTTTTCCAACACCCCCACTTTAATTGGAGTAGAAGCTCTTCCCTCCAACCCCTTTTCCTGCACCTCTCCCCCTCCCCCTGTCTCCTTGTTGGAAACACTGCGTGAGAGGGTGTTTTCCCCCGCACTTACTGCACTCGTGCTTGAACCTGCACATGGTTCTTGCGCAGCTATCCTTATTGTACCCCCAGCACGCTGCTGAGGACTGGCCCCTGCCTCCTCCCCCCGCCCCTTCATGGGCGGGGCGACCAAGAAAGGGCTGGAAAGGCACTGGCAGCCCACTCGCCGTATGTAATGTCGGGGCAGGCCTCGTTGGAGCCATCCATTGCAGCCAAAGATCCATATCTATCTCCCCCCATACCGCCTGACTGTCCTCTGCCATTCTCGCTCTAAATTCCTCGTCATACCTTACCCAGGCAAAGCCCCCAAAGCTCGTAAAAGCCTTCCTTATTACGTCCATGTATTTAAGCAGGGCCACGCAACGCTCCGGGAATTTTTTCGCAATACACGCTGGCATAAATGATAAACGCTGACGTCCAATTCTCAATGGTCACCGGGACCCTCGGGCGTGAAGCCAGTTCCCTCTCTTCCTCCTTAGACCCCTCTTTCGCTCTCACCTCCCTATGAAGCAATTTGAAGACATCTACAAATTCACCTGCCTGTATCTTTTCCCTGGTCGCCGCCATCAAATGTGCCCCCAATGGTTTTGTTATCCCCATGTATGGCAATTTCTTCTCTTTTCCTTTTATCTCCACCTCTTTATCTTTTCCCACCTGCACCTCGAGCCCCAATGGCTCCACCACTTTGTCCGTTTGGACCTCCACTGAGCAAATGTTCTTCTCAACCCCTTCGGCTCCAATGGCCTGCACCCCAACCTCCTTCATCACACCTTGAGAACCACCCCGTTCATCCCCCAACCACCTACTTGTAACCCCTCTCTGCCATGCAGATGACCAATCCCTTTCCCGCTCACCTCTTTCCACACCTGCCGCCTGCGGCCTGGCATCCACACCGGCGCTCCTCCTCTCCATTCTTAGAGGGCTCCTGCTGCGGGGACAAAACATGTCAGCACAATCACCCAGCCAATAGTTCCCTTGACCCCTTTCACCCCGACCACCCTGTACTTCCCTTTCCCTATCCCACCTTGAACTTCTTTTCTCCTCCCCCCTTTCCTTTTCCGCCCTGTAATCTTCAAATTCCCATTGCCCCCCGTATTCCTCCCAACCAACTTCATCACCCCTTAAATACCATTGAGGATGCGAGCTCCTGCCCGAGATGATATGCTGTTCTTCTTGCGAGCCCGGGGCGTCCGCCCCGCCACTCCCCTGACGTCTTCTCGGCGGGGTTGTGGGAACCCCTGCCTGGTCCTCTTCTCTTGGGCGAGGCGTTCCGACCTCCACCCTGAAATCCTCGTTGCTAGGGGCCGTGCTGCGCCCTCCAGGCTCACCTTGCGTTGACCGAGGAGGGGCCGTACCGAAACCCTCGCCCTCCATCTGTACAGCGGGGGCTGTGCAGCGCCCTCCGCCCCCACTCCTCCTACCCGGGGGGGCCGTTCCGCGCCCCACCCTACCCTCCTCACTTGACGGGGACCTCTCCCTCCTTCTCCCACCTGCGCTCTTCTGCAGGTATTTACCCCCTCTTCCCCTCTGCCCCGACACACCCGCCTGCGCCCTACCTCTGCCCCCACTGGTGTTCCCTCGGTCCCTAACTTCTCGAGCGTTCCCCTCTTCCCTAGAGCTATCATACTCTTCCTCCCTCCCTGGCTGCCCCCCCGACCTCCTCAAACCCCCATCCGCCCTCTTGTCTATCTCCCTCCTCATCTTCCTGCCCCTGGATTCCCAAATCTCCCCTCTCCCTGCCGTAGGGGTGCAAGCCACCACCGCCGCCAAGGCACCGTCTGCCGCCGCTCTACGCTGCGGCCGGCTTACACCACACTCCTCCTCACCCGTAACTTCCCCTACCGCCCCTTCCAATTGGGCTTTAGTTGCCCTGCTAATGATTTCCAGGGCCTTCTTCAAGGCCCCAGCATCCACCAGCCCCTTCTTGCTTGCCCCCCGGCCTGACATTGTGCACACTAATCCGCGTGTGCCCAAAAATATGCCCCCTAAAAATTGCACTACGTACTCTATGCCCCCGAGCCGGGACCTACCCGTGGACTAGCACCCTTGGCCGTGAGGACCCTGACACTAGAGAAACAGCCCCCCAAAACCAAAAACACACCTTGTGTGATAACCCGTAAAATAACCTCCCTAAAATTGAGAATAATAAAAAAGGAACATTTTTACCCAAAATATCTTTCCCTAATTAGCTTTTATTACTAGTATTGTCCCTATATGCTTTCCTTAAGCTAATTTGCAAAATCTATAAAAATATTTTTTTTTTTTTTTTTTTTTTAAAACCCTAAAAACCTAAACTTTTATCCTTCAACCCCCTCCCTCCCTACCCCCTGGTCAAAAACCCGAAAAGGGGGCCCACCAAAAACACTATAAGAACAAGCACTAATTAGTGCTTGCTAAATGGCAGTGCACACTGCCACCTGGCGGTGCCAAAACAGCACCGCATTTCACCCACACACGAGGGACACGGACCCTTTAATTGCGCTGCCCTGCCCCCTTTCTTCACGAGCGCTGCTACGCGCCAACCGTAACTAGCCCAAACGCTCGATAAAAGAAGGAAAAAATCCCCCTGAGGAGCCGCGGAAAAGCCGCTGCAGCTCCGCTCCCACCCAGGCCCTAAAAACCCACAGGCACAGCGGGCCTGCGCACAGATGCCGTATTCCCCCCGAATCCCTGCCGAAAACCACGGAGCCCACACGCCCCCCGCTCGCGGGCTACCCCCGGCGTGAAAACGGAAGCCCGGAGACACGGTAAGACGCGAGGGGTGTCTTATCTACGGCACCCCTCCTACACAAAACTAATAAACAACGTAACTGTAATTTATTTATTTATTTATTTTTTTTTACAAAACCTAACCGCCCTCCTCCTATACTATTCCCCTACCTCACCTGCACTAACTCGCCACCTAGGCCCCAGGCACCACAGGGAAGGCTCGGGAGCGGGCAACAGGACTTGACAATCGCCAAGTCCCGACCGTCGCCTGCCTCCCGAACCTTCCCTGAGCCCTTAAATACCCCAGGATGGGCGCTCTGCACCCCCACGGCCACTCGCTGGCCGTGTGCAGCGCCAAAAAACTCCCCGGGGGAAACGCTTTGCGTTTCCCCCGGGGCCCCCCTTGTCGTTTGACACGGCTTTGGTTCTTTCCTCTAGTGAGAGTCATGAGTCGGTGAGAGGAGAGGAGAGGAGAGACGAGATGGCATTACGGCGGAAAAGTGGAATAGCAGCTCCTGCAATATTTGTCCTAACCTGCTGAACTGAGCCGCGTGCTGCATGTTGCGTGTCAGGTGCTGGGTGCACTAAGGTGGGCGAAAAAGAAAATGAATGAAACGTAGCCCCACGCTGAAGCAGTTTAATAGCAGTTAAATACTGCGTTGTCAAAGGTGAGCAAACAAGAGCGATTTCAAATGCTGCATTGCTTGTATTGTTTTGCCGTATAGTTTCTCTCCTCCCCACGAACTGGTATATTTGTGTTGTCTGCTCCCTCCCACACTCCTTTGAAAAGCATTACTTTTGGAGCCTGGCTCGGTAGAGACGTTTTGCGGAATGCGTATAGAGTGTTAACGCACTAATTACCTTTGGAGCGGCCGCCTTCTGCTTTCTTCGCCTGATACTTTGGAGCTCCGATTATATGTGCCACTACCTTTCTTACCCGATGCAAATGTTGAATCTTTGAACTTTTCCTTTCTGTGTACGATTCACTTATTGCATCCGACCTGAACAAAACTGTTGATTTGTTTGTTATTCTTTTCTGAACTGCTTGGCTTTCCAGCCATCTGGGAAACACAGGAGTGGAGTGGAGTTAAGAGCACCCCTCTGTATTTGGAGGAAAGGAGGTGCTCATCTTCTGTAGCAATTATGCGGGATACTTTACTGCCAAAAGTTGTGTTTTGACCACGGGAGACATCTGCGGGTCTTGAACCTTTGAGTCTCACTGTAGTCAATATTTTGGGAAATCACTAGGGAATTTACATTACTTCTTTCTGACTGTCAATATATGAACAAAACTGTTATTAATTATTATTGTTTACGAGAGGTGACTATGAGCCTAGTGCCTTTGAGCCTTCGTGTTTTTCTTTCTGGCAATCACCTTACTGAACGAAACACTATTATTGTGTAATAATCCATTCCCCAGAACTTTTTTCTTCTTTTATGTTTGTTTATTTATTTGTTGTCTTCACAAGGGGTTTGTGTGATGCTATCTTCTGCCCCTGCCCACATAGCTTGATATTATCTACTGCGGGAGGCGACTGCAGGCTACTTGCCTTTGAGCCTCGCCATGGCTAAGATAAACTTTCTGATATCACTTAAGAGGATCTCAACGAGAGGGGATATTACTGGTTTCTCGGTTGTTGTCAACTGTTGATTAATCCCTGCTCTGAGAAGTTGCTTCTGCTCCACTGAAGAACCTGCCAACAAGGGGACAAGTTCTTTGACGACAAAGCTGACCACTATGAAAGACAAGGGGTTTGATGTTCCCTTTGAGGGTTTGCAGCCTCCTTTCAATAACCAACCGCAGGAGTTGAATAAGTCGATGACTAAAACGGGGCCAAATGTTACTATTGAGCTAGAGGTTATGGCCCCTAATGTTGACCTCACACCCAAGCATTGGTGAAGAGGCTTTATTGGGATATCCCCCCACCACTATGGGTTCACATGAGTTAACTGATGCAGAATGTTTACAAGAATGCTTACCTGTTATGAGAAGGTTGGTACGTTTTCATGCCTCAACGCCAATGCAAGTGGCTAACTTGAATGTCAAGACGGGGGAGAAATCTCGGGGATTCTTGACTTCATTTAATGGTGGTATTTCAAGTGCTTACAACAGTGAACAGGGTCACACTAAGGCTATATCCGATCTTTGCTCCTCGAATGTCTTTGTATTTGGGGGACCCTGTGGTGACTCCAGGTTTGCACCTGAAACCCTAAGTGTGTTTAAATCAGGATGTTCCTCCAAGATACAGATTCCTGGTTCATTAAACCAGGCCCAGGCCCATGATTTGATTATGATTTAATACATAAGGCAAAGTGTCCTATGTTTGCATAATGTATATATATATATATATATAACATATGCTCCTTATGTATTAAATCATAATCAAAAGTAGCGTTCCTCGTCACCATTTGTTTGCTTACTGACTTTCAGGAGCTAGTGTTCTGTTCCTTGGGTTTCATTACCTTGCTTAATTGGGCTTTATAAAAGACTTAACAGTGGGACCTAAGACCTCCCTCCCCTAGAGGGAATAAATGCAAGAAAAAGTCCAAAATTGCTAGAAAAACTATGGAACAATTGGAGGAGGATGACTCTCAACAGGAGGCCAATGCTTTACCTACTTCCAACAAAGAACCAAGGGAGGTGGTAGAGATATCCCCCCCTAGGGTGAAAAAATGTAAGAAAAATCTAAATTTGTTTAAAAAACAAAAAATATGCCTGCGGCTAAAATATAGGGGCTATTAGGCAAATAACCAACTTAGAGGAAGAAGTTGTTATTATAAGCCCATGCAAACCTTTACAAGGGGGGGGTTGTTCCAAAAAGGGGCTGATCCCGACAAACATCCGAAGCACATCATTTCCAATATTCTGTACGGAGAAATCCTCAGGATTAAAAGAAATTGCAGCACAGAAGCACAATTTGAAACCATCATTGAACAAACAATTAAAAAATTCAAACAAAGAGGATACAAAACAAGAAGGGTAAAGGAATACATTAAAAGAGCTGAGCAGATAACAAGAGAATACCTATAACAGGATAAACCAAAAAAAGAAAAACTACCAATAACAACAACATTCATTACTACTTAAGGATCAGATGCTCCGACCCTAAAGAATATCCTCAAAAAACATTGGAATATGTTAAAATTTGATGCAACATTACTTAAGCATATTGATGAAGTACCACGGATATGCTATAGAAAAGCACCAACTTTGAAAAATAAAATGTGTCCTAGTCATCTTAAATCAACTACCAAACATGGCCTTGCAAGTATATTCAAACATCAACCAATCTATGGAACATATAAATGTGGAAATTGTAAACTTTGTCCCCAAATGGTTAATGGCTTGAAGAAAATCAAATTGCCAAATGGAAAAGAAAAAATAATGAAACATCTAATAAACTGCAATAGTAAATTTGTTGTAAATGCAATTCAATGCACATGTATGAAAACATACATAGGAAGCACTATTATAGCTTAAAAATTAGAATTTTTGAACATCTACAGGCGATTAGAAACCAAGACCTGAAATATCCAATAGCACTACACTGCATCATGGAGCATCCGGGATTCAATGTAGATGAACTTAAACTCTTTGGCTTGGACAAAATTGAAGACTTACCCAGGGGTAGCAATAAAGAGCAGATATTACGACAGAGAGAATCTAAATGGATCTGCCTTCTGGACACCTGTGACACCGGTTTAAATTCGGACAATTAATTCTTTAATTGGCTGTAATTAATCTAACCAAAATGGAAAAAGTGAATGTTTAACTATTGATTTGATATCCTAATTATATTAACTTAATGCCTCTTTCTTTTCTTTTCTCGTCTCTTCTATTTTGACCTTTTTTTCTTCTCTCTTTTTTGATTCTAAAATATTTTTTTCAAATTTTCTGTTACAATCCATCCTTTTACCTTGATGTAACTAAAATCCTTTTTCACCAATAGGAGTTATTCCTCCAGAGAAATGAACACAAAGTACCACAAATCAATCAAAAAATATCATATCCCTTAAAATCTGGATGGGTAGGAATACATAACACCCATAATAAACAACCTACCTGAAAATGTAAATCTAAGTTTTTCTGAAAACGATCGTAAAATTGGCAAAACAAAATGGCCGACACAACGTGTAATACGCAATGACGTCACCACGCAAGCATAACGCGATTGTGATGACATCACTCACGCGGCTGGAAGCCGTATTTAAGTGCGCATCTCAGTTGCTTTAATGTGCAACAGATGGAGGCGCCAGAGGAGGGACTAGCGTATCCCTGCTGCTCGACTTTGGACTCAAGATCCAAAATTTAATATCAGGTAAGCGCTCCTACTTGGACTTCCATAAAAAGGTCCTCTTTTTTCTTTGCTAAACCCTAGAAGCCTAAAAAGGCTTCTAGATAATAGGTAAACATACCCTCTGTTCTTATTTTCAGGCCAGTCTAAATTTGATAGTGGATTCTGAAGTTAAAATCCTTATCCTTCAGAAAAATAAGGATATAATCTCTTTCAGCAATTTAGGATAATCAAGATCAATAGAATTGGTGAGTGCCATAAGATATAGAAATAAACATTAAACTCTGATATTGCTTTTTCTTTTCTACTCTTATGTTCCTTTCTTTTTCCATTGCTCTTTACACATTTTTTAGTTCATGTTATTTTGGAAAACTCTGTTTTTTGAACATTTACATGTATAAGACAAAGCTGTTGGAAATCTGTTTGCATTTAAATTTTCTTTAATGCATGAAGAACTTTTTCTTTTCTTTAGAAACTCTCCTGAAGATCCCTTTTAAAGAAAAAAGGGTGAAACGCGTGTAGAGAGACTGCATACACTGTAAAAACTGAAAATAAGTAATTGTTTAAGCAATCAATGACAAGTGTGTTAACCATTGATTTGGCCCTCACCCTCTTAGATTGAAGATTACCTTTGGTTTTTGGCGCAAGTGGGAATCTGTAAGAGTATAAAGTGTTTAATCCCTATCCCTGGCAATCAAGCTAAAGATACAATCCCATAGCTGATAACCAATCACCAACTACAGTTTAATAGAAATCAACAAAGAATTCGCCCAAAGAAACAAGTCCTTCCATTGATTGCCACAATGTGTACTTTCAATTTACAGAAGTGGATAGCCTTGACTTGGGACCCTCTGTGGTGGGCCACTGTAATTGCGACCATGATGACATCTCTTGGGCTATAAGGAAACTTAAGCCTTTGCGTGCCTCAGGGCCTGACATCACACCACCCTTTGTACTCAAGGAAGACCCCGATTTGTGGGCCGACCTTTCGAAGCCCATGTTCAACCACATTTTTGAGACACACACTGTCCCTGCGTCTTGGGTTCAGTCAATTACTGTACCTATTCATAAAAGGGGGATGAACTTGACCCCAAATATTATAGGCCTATAGCGCTTAATGACGCTATGAGTAAAGCATTTTCCATCTTACTTCTCAGGGACTTTAATTGTGTGGTCAAGGGCAACTCTCTTCTGAGCAAATTTCAAGTGGGCTTTGGAGAGGATCTGGGTACCACCTTAAATGCAACCGTTTTGGCTCACTTGAGACATTCAGTACATAACACAATCGGGTGATGTCTTTCTAGCCTCCTTGGACCTTTCTAATGCCTTTGATTGCATTATTAGATCTAGACTTTGGTCCAAGATTTTAGCTATGAACATCCCACGTAAGCTTGTCCAGCTCCTTGCTCTTCTAAATACCCATACTATAATACGGGTAAGATTGACTAAGGAGGGGACGCTTTCTCGGGTTATTGCTGCTTATGTTGGGGTCAAACAGGGTTGCACATTGGCACCTATACTCTTCAACCTGTATGTGTGCGTTGTGGAGGGATTGTGGCAGGGTCCTTCCATCGCACCTGCGAGGTTGGGGAGTACTAGGATAGAATGGATGGCCTTTGCGGACGATTTTATTTTATTAGATCGTACCTCGAGAGGCCTCAGGAGGAAAATGCATTTGTTTATTCACTATGCTGCTGCGAACAATCTTATGCCCAATGCGTCCAAATCCCAGGTACTTGTTTTCACTAGGAGAACTAAGGTGCAGACATATGAGTGGATTATGGGACAGGAAAAAGTGGACCAGGTTAAGGCTGTTATCCGTCTTCCAGCCTTGGAGTGGGCAGGAGCCCAGCATCCCACCTCGTGCTCTAGCACTGAAGCAACCACCGTTCTCCAGCGAGTAGCCGCTGGCTTGGAGCCCCCCGCAACCTTCCGACATCTACCGCCACACCAGACCTCTGATGACCATCGCCTGATGAGAGCCGAGCCTTCCCTGCAAAGCGGCTCGTTGTATCAGCTGTTCGCATTGCCTCACTCTTAATAGCTTTACTGGCCTGCACCTAAGATGGCCACCGTTCCCTGAGCGTCATCCGTTGCTAGGAGATGCCTGCATTCATATTTGCAAAGCATCTGCCGGCCCTCATTGGAGAAGGCCCGTGGGGAAAAGGCCCTGTTCTGCGCCCTCTCTGCTATCTGTCTTCCAGCCTTAGAGTGGGTAGTAGCCCAGCATCCCACCTCGTGCACTGGCACTGAAGCAGCCACCGTGCTCCAGCAAGTAGCCGCTGGCTTGGAGCCCCCCGCCACCCCTCCGACATCTACCACCACACCAGACCGCTGATGACCATCGCCTGATGAGAGCCGAGCCTTCCCTGCAAAGCGGCTTGTTGTATCAGCTGTTTGCATTGCCTCGCTCTTAATATCTTTACCGGCCTGTACCTAAGATGGCTGCCACCACCTGAGTGTCGTCCATTGCTAGGAGATGCCTGCATTCATATATTTGCACAGCCTCTGCCGGTGAGCGGAAGCCGGCCCTCATTATAAAAGGCCCGTGGGGAAAAGGCCCTGTTCTGTGCCTGTTACGCGCATGGCTGCACGGGGCAGCATACCCCTTCTCCTGTCCCACTTTGCCATATGCACGTGATGAACCCTGAATCTCCATCCCATCACAGCCAGTGCCAACAACAAATGAAGGCTTTATGCCTGAGCACGAACTACCTAGCCGCAATTATACATAGCTGTGGAAGGCGTCGAACCATACCCACTACAGCTTACACCATATTGCCTATTGATTGCCTGTTGATTGTCATTAACGTAAGTACACATGGACTACCTGTACTACTTTGGCGATATATATGCAACTGTCGCTGTTGTCATCCTTTAGGTACGTACTGACCTAATGTATCATGATGCACATTCACCTGTAATTGCCTCACTATAAACACGCATGCATTGAATAATGAATATTGAACACTATACCGCCAATAGCTGCCAGACCACTGAGCTCTAACCTAGTTAACACAGGACTAGCCTAGCACAGTATTCCCTACTATATTACTAGATTAGGGCACTACACCTACCTACAGTGATGATCCTCTACCCTAGCCAATCCTGAACTCGCCCGTCTGCTCATTGCTCTTAGCTGTACCGTTAGTCCAAGCTCATTCCGACACTGAGACTTGCCCACACCACTGATCCACCACGCTAGACATACTGGATTAAGTTCACCTGCCTACATTGTTAGTCAAGCTCACGGATACACCTTGCCGTATCCCACACTGCTGAGTCCCAGAGTATAGTTAATTGTTGTACTAGCCCACTTGATTATTATCTTTGGCTGCATTGTTAAACTAATTTCTACCACTGTGATGCCAGTCCTTAGCCAATGCTGAACCAGCCCATTTTATTACTGTCATTGCCTGTACTTGATTATTATGCTTGCCTGCATTGTTAAACCAATTTCTATGATTAAGATGCCAGATCTTGTAGGACCAGCCTACTCTATCAACGTTACTGTCATTACTGCTAGACGAGCCTACCACAACTCTTGAATACTACTTTCTAGTTAAAATTGAAATAGCCTATTTGCCCGCTATTACCAATATTACTTTATCTCTTCTTATTCCTTAGCATAATATGCTTACCACAGTACACATCCCCTGCGCCCTTAGCACATTATTTACACTCTACCTCCTAGTGTGTCTAGTGTAACCCCTTCCACCGATGTACAAGTCCGCACTAGAACCATTACAATGTCAACAAACCTACCCACCATTGGACAAGTGAACTATGCTACACCTAGTTCCCTCCCAAGCAACCCGTGCACCTTAGGCTCTAGGAACTCTAGACTCCGTGCCATATTACCCAAACTTTTCGAACCTCTCACCCGATCCTTGCCAATGACAAATAAGAAAACCAACTGCTCTATCAACCAGCTGAGATCCCTACACCACTACTAAGCACAGTAAGGTGTATAAACCCAAGAAAGCATACCCAATGACCAGCCCTTCCATTGTCACCAACTCCCTCAAAGGAGCCTTAATAAGCGCCAGATCCTTGATTGCTCACGCTGCAGAAATTGCCGACTTGATATTGACTGACAACTTGGACTTTCTCACCATTACGGAGTCATGGCTGCATGAAGCTGCAGGCCCCATGTTATCGTTAGCAGTCCCTGATGATTATAGTATACTCAGACAGGACAGAGATAACGCTCGAGGCTGAGGTATTGCTATTATCGCCAAATCTTGCCTCTCTATGAGACTATCGCCTGCCCAAAATTACCAGTCCTGCGAAACTCTCCAGTCAAACTCCCGCTAATCAACTCCCAGACCCTCACGATCCACTTAATTTATAAACCTCCCGGCCCAATCGGGACATTTGAAGAGGACATCTATAACCTACTCTCCAACAACCTTAAAACCACCTCTCAACTACTACTCTTAGGCGACTTTAACCTAGGCTTTAACGACCCTCTAGATAAAGATGCCACAACCACCTCCAAAATTTTAACCGAACTTGGACTATCCCAAAAAGTTTGCGAACCCACCCATAACAAAGGGAGAACCCTTGACTGGGTGGCGGACTATAATTGCACTGCCAACATCATTTCCATTGCTCCACAACTCTGGACAGACCATTTCCTCTTGTCCTTTGCACTCTCCACTTCTAGACCACTCCCTTCAGTTAGCCCTACCGCCCCACCCTGCCTGACTAGAAATAAAAAGAGCTTTACAGTGAACAAAGTAATGCCTGCTATCCTCCCCACCCTTAACTCGCTTGCCGACAACCTAGACCCTGGTACACTTGTCGACGAGTTCAACAAAATTATGCAAACCTCTCTCGACCCCATTGCCCACTCTTAAATTCAGAGCTAGCAAGCCCAAAACTCATCTGAGCAAATGGTTCACCCCACAGCTAAAAGACTTAAGACAATTAAAGAGGAGTTGTGAAACCTCCTGAAGATTACTCCCCTCAGAAGCCAACAGAACCAAATTAACAGAAATATCCTCCAAATACAAAAAAGAAATCTGCCTGGTCAAATGCAACTCGTATAATAAATGCATTTCCAATGCCAACTCAAGTAGGAAGGAATTATTCACCATCCTCAAGGAACTAGAGTCTCTGATTCCCACTCCTGACATCTGCGCTAAAGATAAAACGTGGTGTTCAGACATTCAACAAGCACTCGCTAATAAAGTCGCTACCCTCCAAAACAAACTAGCCATGAAAAAAGCCTCACTCAACCCCCAGCCTAATAAGATGCCCCCTGCCCATCCCACTAAGGACACCTCGCCCGACTCTCACACCCGCTTCAACTTCTCTAAAACAACTATTAACGAGGTAGAAAAAGTTATTCTCTCACTCAAGCCATCCAACTTCCAGGGTGACCTCTGCCCAGCCCAGCTCATAAAGGATGCGGCTAGAGATCTGGCCCCCTTTATCTCCAAACTTATCAACGCTTCATTCGCTCCTGGCATCATCCCCACCAACCTTAAACAATCCTGGGTGCTCCCTTTGCTAAAAAAGCAAACCCTTGACGCACTCATACCTACCAATTACCGTCCTATCACCACAGTTCCTTTCTTATTAAAAATACTCGACAAGGTTGCTTACCTTCAAATTCAAAAATTCCTGGAAACCCACAAATTACTAGGGGCCCGTCAATCAGGCTTCCGGCCCCAACATGGAACTGAGACTGCCCTTATCGACCTGAAGACACAGGTCGATGAACTAAGAGACAAAGGGAAAACAGCCCTGCTCCTACTACTTGACCTGTCAGCTGCATTTGATCTTGTGGACCACAAGGTCTTATTCAGTCACCTGAACTCAGCGTCCCACTTCTCCAAAGAGGCCATACGATGGATTGAGTCCTTCCTGGATGACAGGACCACGAGGGTGTTCTCCATCTGTGCAGCGGCAGACCCTATCCCAATCATGTGTGGTGTTCCACAGGGCTCCTGTGTTTCCCCTAATCTTTACAACATATTCACCAAGCCCCTCTTCGACGATCTGGACCTTCTGGGTATCACCTACACTAACTATGCAGATGATACTCAGATTCTCCTTCCTCTTTCCGGGAATCATATTGAGGACTCGGCCTTGGTTAATAGAGTGTATCTCATCATTCAGGCATGGATGGCAACCCATGGACTCTGCCTGAATGATGATAAAACCGAGCTTATCATTATGGGTACACAAACCAACTTTAAAAAACTAGGCCAGGAGTATTCATCCTTCTTAATAGACGGTAACCTCATCAAGGTGGCTAAGGAGGTGAAGACCCTGGGGATCTACCTCGATTCCACACTCTCCTTCGCCAAACAAGTAAATTCTATGGCCTCCACCACTGCTTACACATGTAAGCTCATCAGAACAGGCAAACCATTCCTGTCTGACGACAATTACATGATCCTAGCCAGATCCCTCATACTCTCTAGGTTGGACTATTGCAACTCTTTATATATTGGCACAAACAAATCAATCATCCAGAGGATACAAATCCTCCAAAACAACACCCTAAGAGGGGCAAGAAGATCACACATCTCTGCCATCAGGCGCCATAATAATTGGCTCTAAACCCACAACAAAATCCTGTTAAAAACGGCATCCCTCACCTATAAAGCACTCAATTATGGCACCCCTAGCTACCTCATGGATAGATTCCATATCAGAACATCTACCAGACCTACGAGACTATCCCACACCAACTGCCTCACCATCCCAAGATTTAAGCTCTCTAAAGTCGGTGGCTGCAGCTTCCCAGTCAAAGCGGCCCAACTCTGGAACTCCATGCCACACCCATCAGAGAATACCAACCATACCTAAATTTCAGACTCAATTGCATTAACTGGCTTAAATCCACAGATCAGTAAGATTCACAAATGCATACTTACCTTCCTGCTACACCTGCTTACCTCATTCCCGCTTCCCAACTACTAGAACTAGATTTTGTATATAGAATGTACATAATGTCCTTGCTGTCTATTACTGTATGATTTTGATGTATCCATCCTTGTTATCTGTATCACTCTGTAACTTCTGTACTCAAGCCTCGCATATCCTTGTAACTGCTGTGCCCTGATACCCGTGGGTCTGGAGCACATTATAAATGATTAAACAAACAAACAAACAAACCTGCGTCGGGTACAACTTTACCAACAGGGTTAGCCTTGATTTTTGGAAAACTGGTCTAACTGATAAAGCCTTCAGACTTAAAGCTCAACGTAAATTCCTGAAGCAAAACGTATGTACATTTTCATTACTTCTGCTAAGGCGCTACTATCTTGCCAAATTCGAGCCCACCCTTCTATACGGTCTCAATCTTTCGACTCATGATATGGATCACACCCTTAATATTACACAAGGGAAACTTTGGAAGGAATTGCTGGGCTTGTCTTTGGCCATGCCTAATGCGGTCATACGACATGTGCTTTGCCTTATATCCCTTAAAGCAAGGTATGTCTGGAAACAACTTAGCACCTTCAGAAAAATAAGTGACCCCCAGAAAAATTCACTCTATGAAATACTGGGTGCGGTTATGTGTGCCGATTCTGTCCCTTCTGCAGGAGTTTTGCTCCAGGATGAAGCTGGTTTTTGTCTCCCTAGGGTTAACGGTGTAAGACCTTATTCAACGACCGGGGATTGTGAAGAGGTCTGTATTTAAGGCCGGCTGGGTTGAGACAGTTGATTGTATAGCTACCTATTCGACCTATAGGGAATATTCTAAATGTAGGCATGCCAGGGAATGTATACCACTCTACCTTCAAAGGTTCCCATGCCCTAATGGACGAACAAGCTATATGCGGTTTGGGCTCAATCAGATGCCGACCTTCGAGAGGGTTAAGCACTGGAATGAATAGTCTCCAATGTCAGTAGACAATAACTCAGAGAATCAATGTTGATTTTGTGGGGATAAGGATTCTGCGGAGACCTTGAGGTACATAGTCATTACGTGTCCTTACTTCGATGCCATGTGATTGGAGAGCTTTAAAGGTAAATTTGATAAAAACTTAGAGGTCTCAGCAAACCTTTTCTGGTGCAGATGAATGTGGGTACCAGTATCTCTCTGATCTTGGCCCTTAACGACTTCTTGATGAAAGTTACATTAGAGTTGGACAAAAAGAATCTTTGTAGTTGAAATGAAGTAGCCATAATGACTGTAGTCCTCACGTGACGTTCCTTAATACTGTGATTTGACTCCTTTCCTGTTTGCATCTGATGCTGCTATAAGTTCTTTTTATTTTTTTATGTACTCAGAAAAATTGTTCATCTTGACATGTTTTAATATTGTATGGTATTTTGTAAGAAATAGTTTTCGTCTCTTTTTTATTCTTTCGCTATTCTTGTATTGTAATCTTCATTTATTAATTCATCTTTTAAGAATTTCTATGTTTGTGTATATGGTGTGTAAGGTTTTCTATAAACTATGAACACAACAATACAAAAATAAAAAAGTTTTCATTTGAGTATCGTGGAGAAGACTATAGAGTCAGGTCACAAGAGGTCTACGGTGTCCCGAAGCAATTAACAACATCGGACGATAGCTCAGACATAGAAGCCGTCAATGACACAGCAAGTGTTGGCATGGCACAGTGTTTAGGGAGGGGGGAAAGCAATTGGAATGATGATGCTAAAGGGCTTGGACCAAGCATTCTGGGTTATGTGTGAACAGGCGGTACAACGAAGAATCGACACTGCTATTTTGGTAACATAATGCAGGGTAATGGTATCAAGGTTGGTTCATGAAATGTAAAAGGCCTAGATTCTCCTCCGAAACAATCAACGCTGCAGCATGAATTCCAGTAGTCAGCGCTGGATATCCTGTTTATACAGGGATCAAACTTCAAGGCTGGGGAGGATCAGATGGTGGGAGGGAAGGAGTTGGGTGGAGCCTTATAGTCATCGGTTCCACTCAAAAAGGCTGGGGTGGCCATCTTATTCCAGAAACCACTGGGTCCCGGGGTGGTACAAATCAAGAAGGGCATGGAGGTACATTTCCTGGCAGTTAACAGCCTTATAGGTCATATAGCAGTAACGCTGTGTATGCCCTGAATAAGCAGCAGCTTGCATTTTGCACCAAAACTTAAGCCCTATTTGAGTCCTGGAAAACGGGTCTCCTTATTTTCAGGGCTGATCTGAATCAAATAATAGATGCCTCGAAAGACTGGTCATCACTTAGAGTAGGCGCCATCCCACCGTCCTTACCCGAGGGTGCGGCACCGGAGACTCTTTTACAAGACCATTTCTTGATCGACACCTGGAGGTCCGCACACCAACAGGCCTGGGCATACTCACCCCTGCACAGAACATTTACCAGAATTGATGATATCGTACTTGATGCAGCGCAGGAAGATTTTATCCGAGATGCGCAGATTGATTGTTGGCTGGTCAGACCACAACACGTGCACCATAACCGGAGATGTGAGCCTGTGAACCTTGATAAACAGGAGATGGGTTTGCAGTGATATGCTATTCATGGATCTGGTCTTTATAGAGTTCTTTCGTAGGGAAATTGGGGAATTTTTCCAGTGGAAAACTACAGGAGAGATGCCCCTTCCCATTGTTTTGGAGGTGAGCAAAGCCACAATATGGGCCTTATCGTAGCAGAAGGGACTGTGAAATAAATAGAAGAGATTCAACAGGGAAATGCCTAAAAATGCCTGCTCTCTGAGATGAGGACCCTAAGGCAAGAATTGGGAGATATTTGGAAACCGAAGGCAGTGATCCAACACCTTTTCCTTTTTTTTGTTGTTTTTTATTACTTTTATTTTAAATGTTTTAACTGAAATATTATGAAAAGGGGGATAAGACCCATACTGAGAGGTCAATGAACAGAAAGATCAATAAATAAGATATAAGATCAGGGATGTAAAGGGAAAGGTTTTGGTTCATCCTGAAGAAATTGTCTCGCGTTTTGGGTACTTTTACACACAATTATACGCGTCCGAAGCCGACAATGTAACCACAGACAGGTACAATTACTTGCAGGAGCTTCCACTCAATAAATTAACGTCAGAGGAGGCTGTGACACTGGATGCACCCATCACAAGCAAAGAAGTACTTAAGGCCATATCTAAACTGAAGGTGGGTTCCGCACCGGGTCAAGACTGATTCCCTCCAGCATTTTTTAAAACATCATGTTCCGTTGCGCGCCCTTTTTTGACAAAATTGTTCAATAATATATTAGATGGGGGGCACGCACCAGGTACTTTTACACAGGCGCAGTTCATAGATTTTTCCTACCGAGTGCACTTACAAGCTGGACTGTGAGTCGTATAGGCCCATATCTTTGATAAAGGTAGACGCCCAGCGGTAGGCATGCTGCGGACAATATTCGCAAGACACTAGATCTTATTCTGAGTATTGACAACAAAGATTCAAGTACTCTCCTGGTGTTGGTCGATGAGAGAAAGCCTTTGACAGAGTCGAATGGCACGTCATGGAACTAACACTCAAGCAGTTCAGCATTGGCCCTAGATGGCTTGCAGGGGCTTTCACACTCTACCGGAATGTGAGAGCTTGAACTTAGTTAATGGAGTGGCATCTGCTGGATTCTGTCTCAGTCGAGGATCCTGCCATGGGGTCCACTATCCCATTGATTTTCACCCTTGCAGTGTCGATTATACAGGGGCTCAATAGGGGGATATCGAATGTAAACTTTCGTTTTATGCAGACATACTGGCGTACATTATACAACCCGCCACGTCACTCGTGAGTTTCCTTGCCACCATCTCGGAGTATGGCAGACTTGCAGGATTTAAAATGAATCTGCCTAAAACAGTGGCACTCCCACTGACTGTCTCCCGTTTATAGCACAGACATTGGCTTCTCATGGTGTGCAGCTTTGTACTGACAGTATAAAGTATCTCGTGGTCTATAATACAGCAGACATTCGGCATCTCTGTGATGCTAATTTCCCTCCCATATGGAATACAATAAAAAAGGATCTTCTAGTCTGGTCCAAAATAGAACGTCTTATGGCAATAAAAATGAACGTGCTGCCACGCCTACTGTTCATGTTCCAAGGCCTCCCTATAGTACCTTCACCTTTAATTTTGAAGTCAACAAGATGCTTCTAAACTTTCTCTGGGAAGGGAAGAACGCACATAGCTTATGATACCTTCACACTGCCAAAACGCGCAGAGGGGGCAGGTTCCAAGATTTGTACGAATATTATAGATCTTCCCAACTGCAGGTTCTGGTTATGATATCATATAGCATTTATAACGTGCCTATACACAAGTGTTTCAAGGCATGACGAGGCAAGGGAGGGGGAGCAGAGGGAAGACAGAGACAACGATCTTACTACGCCAGGTGACATTGAGTTTGCGCAAGTGCAGGGGAGGGCGGGAGGGGAAGTGCAGTTCATAGGATAACAGTAAGTAAATAAAAATAATAAATAAGAATAATAAGTGCAGCCAGCTGGAGGCATGTGCAAGATAAGTGCAGACATCAGGTGTCGAGTGCTGGCAGGGGGCTGTCGGGATACAGAAACAGCCCCAGAGTGCAAAGGTTGCCAGGGTGTGCAACTGGCCGGGGAGGGAACCTGGGCCCAAGAACGGAGGGTAGCCAGGTGAACAGTGCAGTTTCAGTTGCAACCAGGAATTCAGCAGGGGAGAGGAGGAGAGAAAGCAGAAGCAAAGAGGAAGGTCTCGAGGTGCTTCCGGAACCGGAGATGGTTGTCCTCAATTTTCAGAGAGGCAGGGAGGCTGTTCCAGAGGGAGGCCCCAGCCGAAGAAAGAGATCTACCGCCAACTCATTGCTTGGAGAAGTGACTGACCCTGAGGGAGTTGGTGTCATATGGATATTAGATAGCCGTTAAATATTTAATGGAATATAGATAAACTCCACCAACCTGGCTCAAAATGCAGCAACAGCAGTCAGACGGGAGCTGAAGCAAGAATCCCCCTGGACACTCTGTGGTCCCCAGTCCCCCCTCCCCAGTCCCCAGTCTAAATAAACAGTACTGGAAGGAGCAGAGGACCCAGGGAAACCCTCTGGGGTAAAAAACCGTGGATCTTGATTAAAGAAAGTAGTGTCCCTGGGATGTTGAGTGCAGTCTGGAGTCTGCCGTCTGGAATCCTCCTTATACCTCAAGTAGTGCTGTAGTGTTGTGGTGCTGAAGGATATCGGCTGTCATATGGGATAATCTGGGACAATCTGGAGAGCCAGTAGTGTGATACTGTAGAAGAGTGGTATGGACAGTTTAGTTCAGGAATCAGAAAAGAGTAGATAAGTATCTGAGAAGTAGAAGCGGGAATAAACCTGTAGAAGGGTCTCTGGATTTCTCAATGATGAATAATTGCGGCTGGAGCTCGATCCCACAAACTATAGTGTTTGCGAGGGCTGTCACAAGAAGTGCGTTCTGGCTACAATTAGAGGAAATGTTAATACGATCTGCCTTGCACGTCGGCCCAAACTGAAAGGAAAGTCACTAGCACTTACCCAATGCGGGCAATAAGAGATCCGCCTGAGATTGGGAAGCAAACTTAGCTTCAGGAAGTGTTTAACCGCTCGAAAACGGCCGGTTGAACACAAAGAACAGAATGGACCCGTCGGCACACTGGACGCGGGCAAAGGATTTGGAATCGCTACAAGAACAAGATTAGTTAGCAGGACTGAAGATAGGATAGAGAAACAATAGTCAAAGGTACACAAACTAGCATTGAACTTACGAACGTCTGTAAAAGGAGGAGTAGCGACGCATCTAGTCGCGGGCTTCCATGGTTGATATGTCGGCCGCACAGACTGCTGGAAAGAAGCATGGCCAACAAATATTGCGCGCATAGCATTGACTGAAGGAACCAAAGTGGCAGCCATCTTGGGGGAAACGGGAGAACCATGGAAACTGAATACACAGTGACGGCCACACAGGAGTGTCGCAACGCACGTCTGCAGTGGACCATGACAGTTGGAGGCGGATGTGCGAAGAGCTCGAGAAGGAAGATATTTAGGAAGAGAGTTGAAGGTATTGAGGCCCCAGAAGGCCTTGTGGACAATGCAGAGGGTTTTGAACTTAATCCTTGCATCCACTGGGAGCCAGTGCAGAGATTTCAGTCCTGGAGAGATACGATCCCTGGGCTTGAGGCACTTAAGGGAAAATAAAGATAAACAATGGATTGGACCATAAAACTTTCTTTTTACCCCGGTCACTCTAAGAGAATGGCTTTGGATTCCCAACAACCGCATTCCACGCAGAATTTGTGAGCACCCAGTCCTATCAGTATTATAGCACCTTTGGAGGAGAGCAAAGGAAACTGAAGGAATAACAACTTGGCCGTCACCACTTAGTTGTATCTGGGCCCCACCACTGAGGGACAAAAAATAGATCCCCTATGGTTTCAGTCTTATTATGAAGCAGGCTTGACAAGGGCAGGCCAATTGTGGAAAGAAGGCCACTTTCTGCAAAAAAAGCCTAGTTGGAGGTTGCTCTTTGGGAGGGGGGGAAGCGCAATTCCAGTTGATGTACCTCTAGTTAAAAATGAGTCCTGTATGACGGAGACACTTTGGCAACCACTGTTGCGATTCTTACAGATCTTAGACACTCGCCCTGATACAAAGGGCCTTATTTCGGAACTATGTAATACACTGGTATTGCGGGCCACAAAGGGACACCTACAACTCAAACAATTATACGATACCCTCCAGCTCGGAGATGATGTAGATATACAGCAAAGTATTTACAAAGCTGTCTCGTCTTCAGCCATAGCTTTCCAATATAAGATTCATAATGCCAGACTCTTATTCAGGTGGCAGCTGACCCTCCCTCTCGATTGTCAAAGATGTTCCCTAATGTTAGCCCCCTTTGCTGGAGGAACTGTGGTTGGTATCAACGTACTGGCAGATATGATGACAGTGTACCCTAGCACAGGGTTATTATAAATTGTTCCTTGGAAGAATCAAGGACATTGACAGAATCGCAAGAGACCTAAACCCACTATTGGTATTGTTTGGTCTTGAAATGCGAGAGCATTGTTTACTGGCCCACAATATACTGGAAGAGAGCCTATCCCCTATGGAATGGTTGAATAGTGCGAGATGGAAAGTATGAGTGCACTGCTACTAAAATCGCAAGTAGACATGGAATGGCTGCCCTTTGATGAACTATTATAGGGCGCAGAAGGCCGCAGATGAGGTAGGAGTGAGACCAACGGTGTGACTGGTCTGCCGTCACAAAATGTTCCTTAGTTGATGATAGAATGCATGCCTGGCTGTCAATGCACGTATTTATTGCTCTGTCAAGCCCCAGGCCCTACTGTGAATAATCACCTTTGTCCACCTTCTCTAGTACCCTTCCTCGGATGTCTCCAACCTCCCAGTTTGGGTGGTTGGCGAGGGAATTGAGGGGGCGGGGGAGAAAGAGGTAATGTTAAACTGGGGAGCAGGGAGATGATATTGTAGTTTTGCTGCTCTTCTCTTGTCTGCTTGGTTTGTCGGGAGGTATGCTTTCTGAGCTCGTACAAGTTATCTGGTTTTTGCAACATGTATTTTATATTAATGTGACATGTTTCGTCTCATTCGTTTATTTTGATAAAAACATAAACAACAAAAGAAAGAAAATGTACTGATGGGGTTAAAGCCAGCGCTTGTTACGACATAAATCAGTCGGGGTTAGTTCAAGGGATTGGCACTTCTTTAAATGTTTTTATTTTGGGTTTGATTTAAAAAAGGTTTTTGACAAACGGCTCTCCAATCTATCTTCCCTTCCTCGATTTCAAAATGGTGTTTGATTATGTAGATGGATCCCTTCTCTGGACAAACGTACAGTCAAGGAAGTGTCCTAATTTTCTGGTGGTTATTCTTAGGGAACTATACAGTCACACATCTTTGGAGGCTCGATTGAATGCATCAGAAAAACGTACGCCTTCTATGCATACTTACCGAGGTTTAAAGCAGGGGTGTATTGGAGAGTGTAAGGTGCTGCTCAGTTATGCTGTGCTTGAGTATGTGTAGATTGGTTGTTCTCCTGCTATGTTGGCTGCATGAGGGCTGCTCCAAAGCCCACAAACATAAATTGTGTACGAGTTATTGCACCATTGTACATGCACATAATCAGTAGGCTAATGATCCCTCAATTGAGTTTAATTGGTTGATGAGTAGTTGTATCAATGATTTGTTCATCTGCACAAATACAGTCTAATTGCTTGATTTTTCTGTTTCTTCCCTCTCCCTATCTTTTCTTTCCCCCTCCTCCTTACCAGTGTTTTTTTCTCTAATATTTCTGATTTAAATTGCAATTGATAATGTGACATTTTCTCCAACACGTATTTTGTGGTGTACTATTGTCTTGGCTCATGATTCAGATGCACCATGTTCTTTACTTACCATTGAGGATCATGCCTATACTTAACTTCATTTAAATGTCTTGCTAAAATTGACAATGTAATATAATTCTCACACCTCATGTGGTATGCTAATCTATTATGTATGGCCAGCCCAGCCCTGAGAAAGACCAAGGAATAGTCGAAACGCGTTGGAACAAGGGCACTTGGAGCATGTGATGATTATAAATTGGCATTAAAAAACCCACATTCTATGACAAACCTAATGAACACGCATTTTAACCCCTGCTTTATTCAATGTATTAATTGCAGACCGGAGTAGGGCCCTTGAAGCTGCGCATGCCTTCCTTCCTCAACTAATTGGGCATCCTATACAGTGTCACCTGTGCGCTGATGATCTGGTCCTTTTGAGCCAGATGCCAGTGGGCCTTCAAAGGCAGCTTACAGCTGTTGAGTCGTATGCAGCCACAAACGGTCTTAATACCAATGTGTCTAAATCCAATATAATGAGACTGAAGCCAGGTAGAGCGTGAAGGAAGTTGTCATATAAATGGTACCTCTAGAACTCTGCTGTTGCTATAGTAGATGAGTATCACTACTTGGGGATTGCATAAGTGTTAACTTGAAAGATGTTTCTTTTTTATACGTTTATTTCACATTATAGTACAAGCATTTACAAAAAGTAGTTCAAATCATTTATACATCAAAGGCAAAAATATCAACAAAGCGAATCTCAAAGTATGTAACCCTCCCCAAAATACAGTATACAAAACCACACACCCACACTCTCACCACCAATCACTCAACAAACCACAACTTCCCACCCCATAAAGGCGCATACAGACACTTAGGGCCTCATTACACGGTAGGCGGTAACCATGGCACTATTAGCGCCATGGTTGCCGCCGGTATTTTACCGTGTCCGCCTTGGTGGATGGCGGAATTACCGCCCTACTCCAAGGTGAGCGGGGGCAGTAATTCCCCATTCACCAAGGCTCTTCCCCATTCCAATTTTTGCCCCCATAGGGCATAATGGGAATGGGCAAGGTGCTAATTACGGTACCGCAAATTGCGGTACCGTAATTAGCTCCGAGGTCCCTTTGCAGCACCCTACCTTAACGGCTGGTAAAACCAGCCGTTAAAGTCGGGTCCCGCAAACGGAACTCGTAGTAAGGCGTTAGGGGTTTACCGGTACCGGTGCCCTTACTGGTACCGGTAAACCCCTACCGCCTAACGTGTAATGAGGCCCTTAGACTAACCATACAACTCGTTGAAAGACGTCCTCATCTCAAGATATTTCTCAGTCATACCTCTTTTAGCAAACAAAAACCTCTCAAAACTTGACAGAACCTGCAACTAGTAAATCCAATCTTCCACCTGTGGCTTTTTCCGTTTCTTCCATACCTTCATACTCTTACGTCCCATACCCTTTCCTCCATACTGCATGGGCATCCCTTCCAAGGGACGGGAGACAGAACCTTTCTCACCAGAAAAAAACCTTCTTCCCCTTTAAATTTAGAGGTGCACAGGGGTGCGGCCCTGGGAGCATGCGCTGCCCTGACTCCGCCCTCAGGTGCTACACCTCAGTCCCCTTTTCCACGTCGACGGGAACGGGCCGAATTCACCAGCGCCTCTGTGTTTGGCTTTGGCCTTGTAATTCCACGCGCAGATACTTCTTCTCTTTGTCTTTTTTATCATTCAGGTACTCTGTCCTCAGGCACCACGCTCCTCCCCAGCGCATGTTGACTTCTACAGGGTTCAGCAGGTGTCCATCCTGCAATGGGCTCTTCCCGACGAAAGATCCTCACGCCCTATGCCTACGGTGCCTTGTCCATGACTTCTGCTGGCAAGCTTGTACCGCGTTAGACGCGCTTTCCTCAAGGTCTCTGAAGAACAGACTAGCCAGGTGGGGGGAGCTCTTCCACACATCGCCTCTAGAGGACCTAAAGGACTTTGTCTATCATTGATCGAAGCCCAAGGTAGGGCCTCTCTTTTCCAGTGCACCCCGCAAGGGAGACTCCTTTCCAAAGACTCGCCAGTGCGGGAGGGACCGCCAAGGTCCTGGTACCAGCACAAGTACCGAGGCTGTATCAGCTACCGCCCGACAGGCCGAAGGATCTGTAGATCCTCCCGGTGACGGTGCTGAGGGCCGGAAGGTTCTTTTACCGAGTCTTCACCCGAGGGGCTACGCCCTAGTACCAGCAGCATGTCCGAGGGGGGCACCTTTACGCAGTTCTACCGGCAGATCAGCCGAGGGCGAAGCGCCAACCGGGTCTCAGCCTGAGGAACAGGGTAGGCCCCATGATCCACACTCAAGAGTCCTGGATGGGGCGGGGCCCAGTGAGCCGAGCAACACGACGCAGGCACGTGGAAGGTAGCTCGAAAAAATGGCCACCGTACCAGAAAATCCAGAGATCCGGCCGACACTGTTCCAAGGAAGGCAGGTGGAGGACCGTGTTTCGAGGTGGGACTGGTGTCAACCAGGTATCTGGCCTACAGCTTACCCTTCCTTCATGCAAGGCAGGTTCCCACTGCGTCCATATGGGCAGGGCACGCAACGGCTCCAGCAGCTGCCTGCTACCCCATCAATATCGCCTACCACCAATCCAGCCTGCGAGGACAGGTTTTTTTAAAAGTTCCTCGAGCTCATAAAATCTCCCCAGATTGGAGTCACCCTCAGGGACGCCATCAGGGACTTGCTCCCTCCAAAGGCCCTGTGCCGCAGGCCCCAGTACAGGCTCCTCTGGTCCCTGTTCAGCCTCAGCAGTCCGCTCTGGCCCCCCAACCGATTGTGCAGGCGGTTCCGTACCAGCCTCTGGCTCTGGTCCCCGCACCTCAGCCCTCGGCTCCTAGCACCCCCCCTCCGGTGCCGGACCAATCAGACCCGCAGGTGGACACAGATAAGGAGGGGGACCCCGACACGCCATCTTCAGCCAAGGCCTTCCACAAACGACTGGCAGGGCTGGCAGAGTATTTTGGCCTTCCTCAACCCGAGGTAGAGCAACCAGCAGAGGGGGTCCTTGCGGAAGTCCTCACGCTATGTCCCGTTGTCAGAACGGGGATCCCGATGCAGAAGGATGTAGTTGCCTTGGCCAAGAAGGGTTGGCTCAAGCCCCACTCAGTCCAGCTGGTAAATAAACACCTGGACGCCAAGTACAGGCAGATGGAGAGGGATACACTCTTGCGATCGGCCCATCCTCAGCCACACTCCTTGGTGATCGTTGCAGCATCACTGTACTCCAAGCCTCAGTCGTCCTCAGCCTCCTCCTGAGTGGCGCTACTAGGCAAGGAGGATCTTGGAGGCGTACGGGAAGAAGCTGTATTCCAACGTGTCCTTGCACCTGCGTCAAGTCAACGCTGATGCCATGTTGACAGCCGTTAACCAGAGGCTTTGGTGGGAAATTGCGGAATTCCTCCCAGAGCTTCCGGCGCAGAGCCAATCACGATTCAAGGCGGGATTGGCGGAGGCCAAGATTGTGGCACAGGACATCATGGAGTCCTCCATGGCCCACATTGACAACTGTGGGCGTGCCATCTGTATTGCCACATACATGAGAAGAACAGCCTGGCTCTGTGCTACAAAATTTAACCCGGATGTCCAGGAACGCATATTAGATCTTCTGTTCCACAATGGACGAGGAGCTGGATAAAAAGAAAAACAGCTCTCAAACGGACAAGTCTTTATCCATTCTTACAAAGACCATGCTCAAACCGTAAACCCAGTCACAGCAGTGCTCTGAGAAGTGGCATACATAAGGAGGGTTCCGCGGCTTCCAATAGAGGAGGTCCAGGCAGCCTGACCGTTCGCCGCCCCAGCATTGGCGCAAACAACAAAAAGGAGGGGAGTAAGGGCTTTTTCCAGTCCCCCTCCTCAGCAACAGCCTCAGAGGGAAAGAAGGCATGACACACCCCTCCATGTCCACATGTCTCCAGTGGGGGGCAGGCTTGCTCTCCAT
The DNA here is from genome assembly GCF_040938575.1 of Ambystoma mexicanum. Lineage (NCBI taxonomy): Eukaryota > Metazoa > Chordata > Amphibia > Caudata > Ambystomatidae > Ambystoma > Ambystoma mexicanum. Next base: position 740,295,520 of record NC_090926.1, read on the forward strand.
GCACATTTCTGGCACCAGAATTTTGCAGACCCCTGGATCCTCTCGGTAGTCTCCATGGGGTACCGCCTCCCTACCCAGCCTCTCCTCCATCCTCCCCTCCGCTCCCACAGATTGGGACAGCAACTCTTTTGGCAGAGATCCGGCCGCTCGTCAAAAGCCAGGCAGTGGAGGAAGTCTCAGCCACCCAGTGAGACTTTGGCTTTTACTCCATGATTTACTCCATGCAGAAGAAGAACCAGGCGGGCCTGAGAGTTGTGCTGGACCTTTCCACCCTCAACCCCTCCCTACTGCCACAAAAAAATTCAAGATAAATATGCCAGCTTTGATAGCAGTGACATTGTGCAAGGGAGACTGGATGTGCTCCCGGGATCTGAAGGACACGTACCTACACGTCCCGATCTGGCAGCCTCATCATTCCTTTCTACGATTCAGGATCATGGGCTACCATTTCCAATTCAAGGTGCTTCCTTTCGGTCTCAACTCGGCCCCCAGCGTCTTTACAAGGCTGAACACTGTCGCGGTCCTCCTCAGGTCGCAGGGCCACCACATCTACCCGTACCTTGATGACTGGCTCATCAGGGCTACATCTCCAAAAGCAGTGCACCATACTTCCCAGGCTCTTATGAACACACTGCACAAGCTGAGTTTTTCACTCAACCTCAAGAAGTCGCAGCTTCAGCCCATGCAGAGACTTACCTTCTTGGGTCTCATTTGGGACACGTGCTCCGAGAAAGTTTTTCCCTCAGAGGACAAGATCACAGCCTTCAAGGGGGCCACGGCGCACTTCCTCAGCAGAGAAGTGACCTCGGCCTTGTGGTACCAACACCTACTGGGTCTCATGGCAGCAGTCCTCTTGGCCGTCCCCCACAAGAGACTCCGGATGAGGAGGATACAGCTGCACTTTGCAACATCTTGGAACCAAGAACGGGGCCATCAGTCAGAAATGATCAATGTTCCTCTGTCGCTTCACTCAGACCTCACATGGTGGTCCAGGGACTGCAACCTGTCGATGGGCAAGCCGTTCCGGCAACCTACTCCACAGGTCACTAACACCACAGACTCCTCTCTCGAGGGTTGGAGGGGCACTCTGGACAACCACTGCGTCCATGCCACCTCGACCCGGCAGGAGCAGGAGTACCACATCAATTGGCTGGAATTGAAGACCATCTGGCTGGCGCTCAGGGCCTTACTTCCGGTTATCGAGGGCAAGATCGTCCTCATTCAGACAGACAACTCGTCCAGCATGTTCTATGTCAACAAGCAGGGAGGTACCAGATCCCCCCCACTGTGCAGGCTGGCAGTCAGCATTTGGGAGTGGGCCCTGGAGAACAACATCTACCTCACGGCGGTCCACCTGCCGGGGGAATCTAGCCTGGAGGCAGACAGGCTCAGCAGACTGGGAGCGGACAACTACCAGTGGCAGTAAGGTGCACAGCAAGTGGTTCATCCCCCGCACATGGGGAACGTACCGCAGGGACAATCCCAGCAGGCACCACCGCAAATGTTACAGGGCACTAGCTCCGGAGGGGGAGTCAACCCTGGGGCTGAGGGAAATCAACAAGTATACAGTGGGCCGAACTTATATATGAAATAGGACAGCTCATGGGGGACTCTGATGTGTTCTATCCTATCAGTGACACCAGACCCTAATAGGGAACCTAGGGTGAATGTCGTCATAGTGGGTAAAGAATATTCCTTCTGAGTTGACACGGGTGCGACGCGTGCATACAAGAAGGCAAGTTTTCCTTGTCCGGCGAGGCCATAAATACTTTCACGGGAGCTCACAGTAGAGTTCCCTTTACAGACGCACAACCAGTCTCTGTGGGAGAGCGTGAAATGAATGTACCCTTATTATACTCACGTCAGACCCCAGTAAACATCGTGGGTCAGGAGTTAATGACTAAATTGAAATGACAATCTCGTTTACTGAGAACGGTATAGTGTGCTCCACTCCAGGAATGCATTATTCAAACGTGTGCGAAATGATCAGAGCATACTCCGGACGTATAGCCATGAGAGCTATACCGTTAGAGCCAGAAGTCTTCACATATGGGGTGCGGGTGCTCATGGCAGGATTGCCAGGCCTCGCAGATAGAACTATGAGGACACCTGATGTTCTTTATTCAGACCCAGAATACCTATGGACGTAGAGGAGGGACAAGTATTTCGCTTAATGATACAATCTGCCGCAGTGCGACAGAAAGTGGTATTGGTAGAAGGATATGATGATGAAGGCAGACAATGGTGTGCTATTATAGCCATCGAAGAAGGGTATCGAGTGACTGACGTCACCGACGACGATCTGTTCGAAGAACACCTTGACCTGGAAGAGACGAGGGTAGAAGTAAGTCTGACATTTTGGGTCAAAATGATCAAACGGGAGGTGCCACAGAGAATGATGTTGGCGCTGAAACGTCCAGAATACTTTGCTGATGACATGGCCCAAGTGCCTGCCGCGGTATGGACTACAGGGCCCTATGACGTAGGCCTCCTGAAGGGGGCAGGTGAAGTAAAAATTAAACTGAAACCAGGAGCAATTTTACCATGAGCGCGACAATATCCCATGTCCAGAGAGGCAGATGTGTCATGAGGCCTACCCCCGGGGACCCAGGCCACGTCCAGCAACCCCGGAAGCAGGCATCAAGTTATTCAAAGCAAGCCCAACAACCCCTGCTAGGGGCTATTTGGGTGTAGTCTATGGCGCCAGGCTCATATGGAGAGTCAGTCCTGGCGCCATAGGCGCTAGGCTCATAGATTAAAACTTACCTGATGCAGACCATGCTGCAAACTTACCTGATGCAGACCATGCTGCAGGAGCTCCAAGCCAAAAGAGGCTTGGAAGGGGCTACTTTACCTAGGGACCATTTTTTTACTCGGGTGGGGCTGGGGAGGAATACTTACCTGGGACTACTTTGGAGGCTATTTAAACCACGCCCGAAGAGCAGCACACGCTGCGCATTATTCTGCATCCAGCAGCGTAACGCTCACCGTGCCTGCAAGTCTGCATCCAGTCTTCTGCCACGCCCGCTTCAAGTCTGGAGCTCCGAAAAAAGGGAGAAAGAAGGAGAAAAGGTTAGAACAAGAGCAATACCTTTGATCCATACCTGAATTCCCAATCCATCGCGCCTTCGAGCTGGAAGAAAGAAGTTATTTTATGCGCGTCGCCTCGCCTGCTGCAGCGCCGCGCTGAACTCACCGGCCTTTGCAGCATCTTCACATTCCACCGCATCCTTCTGCATGTTCCCGCCGCACTCCGGCACCTAAGGGGAAGACAAGAACAGCAAGGTGAGCCAAGGGAATACACAGAGGCAATATTAGTTACCCCCCATAGACTTACCTGATTTTACCACCGGGGGTACTATTCCTCTTCACGGGTCGGCACAGCTTCCACTGCATCCTCGCCGAACCCCTACCCTTAAGGGGAAACAAAAGGACAGCAAGGTGAAACAAAGGGACAAACAAGGGGAAACCTCCTCACCACAATAGACTTACCTGATTTTACCGCCGGAGGCATTATTCCCCAAGACTTCATACTTTCTCTCAGCGCCTGAATAAAGAAGAAAGCAACAGGTTACATATTGACATTATTTTATCGAATTGTGTTTGATAATACAAATCCTTACCTGAATATTACCGGTTGCCACAAGGAACTCTTCGCTAGGGTCAAGCTGCAACCTGCAAGGAATTGGGCAGAGTGATAGTCAGACATTTGAACTCTTACGAACTACATACTTACGGCGTCTTGCCGGGAATCTCAAAGTCAATATTGTTCTGGAACTCACCAATTCCTTCGAGCCAGTGAAGCAACTGGTTATCTACGCGCCCCTGCGCTCAATGCAGGATGGAGAGCTCATCTTTCCAAACCATCAGGTGAGACTATAAGAGGGAACATCAAAGGTGATCAGTGGGGAGAACAGTGGGAGTGGGGGGGGTTAACGCTCAACTACACGGTTAATTCCCTTTCTCCATTTGCAGAAGAATATTCCTACGGTCCAAGCAAACGAAGCTAGGTGGGCCAGTCCAGTCCGTCATCTCGGCACTACGTGTCACATTGGTGGAGACCGCAGCTGTCCAGTTCAGATCGACGCCCCTGTGGGAGCCAGGTGAGCGTAACAAGATGAGGGGATCGCAAAGACAATTTCCTCCATGATGGAGCAGGGCATCCTAGTGACGTCAGAATCACTGTGCAACGCGGTTATTTACCCTGTCAAGAAATCAAAGGGAGGGTCTTGGCGTTTAATCCAAGATTTACGAGCATTAAACGACATAGTTGAAGCCGAATTCCCTCTAGTTCCAAATCCATCCACAATTCTGTGCAACATACCAAATGAGGCAAAATATTTCACGGTGATTGACCTGAAAAATGCATTTTTCTCAATCCCGTTGCACCATGACTCTCAAGATCTGCCGTCATTTACTTTCAGACAAATGCGCCTGAAAAGCACGAGGTTGCCACAGGGGTACTGTGAGTCTCCATCCTTTTTCAATAGAGTCCTGCAGATGGACCTAAACAATATTGTTGTTTTGCAGTATGTCGATGACATTCTGATCTGCAGCACCACTGAGGAACAATGCAGGCGCGACTCTGTCCAGCTACTGACAATCATGTCTAAGAAAGGATACAAAGTTGATAAGGAAAAGTTACAATACTGTCAGCGAGAGGTGCTGTACATAGGCCAGCTAATCTCACACAAAGGGAAAAAGATAACCCCAGAAAGGGCTGAAGCTATCATGAACACGGCTAAACCACTCACGATAAAACAAATGCAAAGCTTCTTAGGCCCGCGCAATTATGTCAGTGCATGGGTTTTCGATTACAACTCGTATACCAAGCCCCTGCTTCAGGTCTTGAAGAAAGCCCAGGCAACAAAAGGAGAAATTGAATGTACTGAGGCAATGGAGAAGGGGTTTACAGAACTTAACGGGCAATTTGTAAGGCCCCAGTTCTCGGGATTCCTAATTATGCAGAGGAATTCTATCTGTTCTCACACTCTGGTAATTTTATGACGGCAGAGCTCGCGCAGTGACCCTCGCTGGGGTACAAGCACCTAGCATATTACAGCGGGAGTCTGGACCCGGTCATGAGGGGCCACTTCCCATGCGAACAAAATCTAGCTGCTGCCGAGTTCGCCATTGAGAAGGCGTCATCTATTGTGATGGGGTGCTCCATGACATTGTACGTCGAGCACTCGTTATTCGCCATACTAGAGAAGCCAAAGGGCACGCTGACATCACATAGAACATCTGCCTATGAGGTGATTATCTCCAACCCATCGATCAAAATAGTTCGATGTAAAACTGTGAACCCTGCTACATTCATAGCTGAGCCAGTCGCAGAAGGAGAACCTATACATGACTGTGCGAATTATGAGGAATTCTATGATGAAATCCCCAGGGTAAAGGAAAATGCCCTGGCAGGTGGCGAAATCGTGTTCATTGACGGTTCTTCAAGAATCGATCAAGAAGACGGGCAAAGATATACAGGCGTAGCCGTGGTAAAACACCTAGTGAAAGGAGAGTTTCAAGTACTCGTCAGTGCGCGAATACCCTCTCACTATTCTACGCAAGCTGTAGAACTATTGGCGCTGATATTCGCCATTGAGAATCATGCAGACCAGCAAGTAACTGTGTACAGTGACTCCGCCTATGTGACGTCCACGGTACATGCAGGTCTAGCGCGCTGGAAAAGGAGGGGCTACCTCCGAGCAGACAGCACGCCAGTGCAACACGAAGCCTTATTGGACAGGTTGATAAAAGCACTACAGCTCCCAGTGGGCATAGTGGTCGTGAAATGCGCCGCCCACACCAAGGGGACAGATTTCGTGTCACATGGAAACCATGAAGCGGACACGGAAGCCAAGCGCATGGCATCCAAAACCGAAACAATCATGGACGTGGAGGTGGCACGTACCCATGAGAGGATGATGGTAGCGCGAGCCACACCTGAGGCCTATAGTAACATGGGGCAGACTCAGCTAATGGAACTCCAAGGGGAGGCACCTCAAGAAGAGAAAAATGTGTGGAAGCGTTGAGGGTGTTCCTTAAACCCCTCTGACGGTTTGTGGAGGCAGGACAGCACTGGTAAACCGGTAATGCCTGTCGCCCTACTGAAGGTAGCATTGGAGCAGTTACACTACCCTGTACATAAGACAAAGGAAAATCTTGCTGCAACGCTCGCAGAAGACTGGTTCACACTGAATTTAGCAGAGCATGTTGCATTTTTCATGGTGAACTGCATTATCTGCCAACAGTTTACCGCTGGGCACACATTAAAAGTAGTGAGAGGACTTATTCCCTGGCCGAATGGGCCATTCCAGCACTTGCATATCGACTACGTCAACATGATTAAAGTGTGCAACGGGTACAGGTATTTAATTGTGGTGGTGTGTCCACCCTCTAGATGGATAGAAGCAGGTCCCTGTACACACCTACTAGTGAGGGAAGTGTTCCCTAGATGGGGGGTGTGCGAAGTAATGAGATCAGATAACGGGGCTCACTTTGTTAATGCAGTGTTCAAACAGATCAGCTTGTTGCTTGGTATAAAGCACAAGTTCTTGTCCATGTATCACCCAGAGGGGAATGGGATATGTGAGTGGCTCAACGGCCTGTTAACGGAGAGGATAGCCAAGTTGAAGCTCACATTAAGAAAGGGATGGCTGCACTGTCTACCACTGGCATTGTATGCACTTCGGAACCAACTCGGCTCCGACCATCATCTTACGCCTCACAAGATAGTTACAGGCAGAAGGATGAGTTCCCCTCTTACCCCCCGAGATAGAGCTAGATGTGATGCCCAGCCAACTAGAGAGGTTCTGGGAACAGAGATGCAGTAGTACCTTAACTGTATGACATCCAGCGCCTCTGTCATTTCAGGCCAGCTGCAGCGACGGCGAATAGGGGACAGTGCAGCACAAAACACATCAGGGAGTCCTGAAGCTGACCCCGCACAAGGTCTACATGCGCCCCTCGTCTTCCCTGTTGACAGTGTGCTTGTGAAGAACTTTACCAGGAAAAGGTGGGATGAGCCAAGATTTAATGGCCCTTTCATCATAGAGGACTGCACCCCCTCCGCCGTCAAGCTCCAGGGCAGAAGGGCATGGATCTTCATAAATGACATTAAACCTTATGTAGGAGAGAGCCCTCCAGCTGCATTCAACAGCAAAGAAACCACAGACAACGGGGAAGAACCTCAGCATGTGCAGACAAGATCAATGGCGAGGAAGAAGGACGCATGAGCAGCAAAACAACGGCAAATGAATCCAGTAAATTGAGGCTTTTAAACAAAACATTTCCTCAAACCAAGTGAAAGATGACAAAACAACAGTAATACGAACACTCTGTGCACCACAGTTGCAGAGTAAAAAGAAGCACTTCCAAAGCCACAACAACATTGATAAAACAAACTTTGAAAACATGCCATGCCCAAATAATACAAAGTATCAAGACTCTGATAAACTGCAAATAAGACATTGCCTGAGAGTGAAACACAGTATCCTGAAGCAATCAGTATCGAGACTTTGTTCACAGAACTTATGGTATCTCCCAGCAGAAATATCACAAGGGATGTGCTTTCCTGTTTCCGGCTGGTATTAGAGACATATCCATCACTTGTAGGAAGAGACACCAGTATTCCAAATTTCATTCAGAATCCTGCTAACAGGAAGATAATACGGCAACTACTGACTGTCCTCGCGGAGGCCTTTGCCGAGGTGCCAGAGTACGGGGAATAAGGACACAAATGCTTCCACCGCCAATAGACATTGATGAACTCACGTTTAATTTGTTCTTCCAAATAATCGAGAAATGCCCTGGGCTTGTCGGAAGAACAACTGATACACGCACTTATATCAGAGATCCAAGAAACCTAGCTCAACTGAGCCAGCTGTGGACTAAATTAAATCATTTGGTGGTAGTCCACGCAACAAGAAGGTGCAAAGACTGTGCGAATCAAAAGAAAAGCTTGTGATCAGGACACAGCCAAACAGGGCAAATGTCCCTATCACCCGAGGACACCCGGCTGGCACAGAACGTCCTGTTTAGATTAGTCACAGACTATCCAGATATGGTGGGGAGGCCTGCAGATGTTGACGTCATCACCGTCCTTAGAGATCCGGCCAACGCCCCACACATGGGCACACTTCTCCACGGCATAATGCTCCAGGTGGAGCTATCCAATTTCCAGCGAGAATACCTTAGGAGATTCCAGTAAGACTTTCCGCTGTGGAACAAACCGAGGACAGAGACACAGTTCTTCAATTTTCAGCCGCTGGACAGATCGTGGAGAGCAAAGACAAGAACTACACCGTCCTATTTTTCCTTGTCATTTTCCTCTACTGTTCCTTATTTTTATTTTTTATTTTTATCTTTTCTTGTTCGCTTTTATTTTTATTTTTGCAAAATTTTATTTTTGTGTGATTTTTAGCAGTTCCATCTCTTCATTCCTTTGCATTGAGCAAGTTCCAGCATGTCCTCAGGACCAAAGCAAATTCGAGGAGTGCACTGGGACCTTACCTATTAGAGATATGCATAATAGATGTGATGTATCAAAGTTGCTAGCCTAACCCTTTTCCATAGTCTAGCACAGGAACTGTACTGAATACCCAGAGACTACCGTCGTCACTCACATGAGGGGGGACATTTGGAAAGCACTCGTCACTTAATAGTAATGAACTCTTCAACTACGAGACCAGAGCAAGACAAGGAATAAATAATTGACTATGAACTCATTTGAAATGGGGGCCCAGAACAGTAACTTGGTTTTACCCCCAACAGAAGGGTGTCCCCACTTCCCTGGAAGAAAATGCTGCAAATTGTCGGTCCGAACGATTATGTGTATATGTATAGTTATTATTATTGTTTTTCTGTCATTAACAATCAGAACTGCTTTCTTTATTGGTGCACAAAGTGTCCCAATCACAGTGCACCCACCAGATGATGAACGTCTGGGCCTACGAAAGAACCCAGACCCTATATAGTCATTCCAGTCCCAAGAAAACCTGATGATAAAAGTAACTAACTAAAATTAAATGTAATTAGCAGTAATTTAGACACATTTGAGGTCACAAATGAAGAGAACAGCTGGAGACAGGGTCAGCACCGACTGTATGAAAACGCTGCACTGAGCACTGCACGCACCCACACACAGGATGCACACGGACAAGGGCAAGTGTCAATGGCTACAGAGCCTCCAACGAAGGCAGCAGAGAGGAGGAGACTGCCTGCTGAACAATCAGTTCCAGAAAACAGTGGAAGTACCCAAGAGGAGCCAAGTGAAATACTAGAGAGAAAGGGCATAGCAAAATCCCTCAAAAGAACAGAAGTAGCCACAAAGGAATTCACAGACAAAACACATATGCTGATCGACTATTTGTTCCCCTTCATAGTCAGAGCAAAGAAACTGCACGAGGAGCTGAAAGACAGGACCATAGAGACTATGGCCCTCATTACAACACCGGCGCTAAACCATGGCACTATTAGCACCATGGTTGGTGCCGGTATTGTAACGCGTCTGCCAATGTTCAATGGGGAATTACCACCCCATTCCAAGGTTGGCGGGGCAGTAATTCCCCATTGAACATTGGCCCTTCCCCATTCCCATTTTTGCCCCATAGGGCTCAATGGGACTGGGGAAGGAGGTAAGTACGGTACTGCAAATTGCAGTACCGTACTTACCTCGAGAGTCCTTTTGCGGGTCCCTACTTTAACAGCTGGTCTAGACCAGCCGTTCAGGTCGGGTCCCGCAAAGGGACCTCGTAGTAAGGCGCTAAGTGGTTAACGGCGCTGCAGCCTGTAACGGCGCCGTTAACCACTTAGCGCCAGGGTCGTAATGAGGCCCAATAACAGCAAGCACACCTGCTCCAACTCAAGGAACAAGCCTCAGGCCTACAACACGACCACGCGTTGGGAGGTTGGTGAACCAATGGCGGTTAGAGGAAGTCTATGACAAAATACAAAAGGGAAGGAAAGGAAACAAAAAACCTTCTCCTACCACAGCGATGCAGTCGAGGCAGCCTGCTCCACTGAGACACCCAGAGAGGAAAAGCAGCACAGACGCATTTAGAGACATAGTCATAGCAAACTACAGAAGAACGCTGAGAATCAAGAGAAGCCCGCACGAAGATAACAATGAACTTAATGATCCTGGACAGCTCAGCCCACCTCAGAAACAACATATGGTACCAGCACATGAAGGAAGTAGGACAAAGGCAGTCGGAAGGAGAATGCTTCGTCTGTGCTCTCCTACCATACAGCATGGGAAAATCCAAGATCTTCGTGGCTGTAGAAATAGATGTCTCTACAGACCACTGTATGTCACACGTAGCAATGTGCAACACCAGAGGACAATTTATGGGAAGAGACGCTTCACTCATATGGGCCACCGAAAAGGACTACCCAGACGAAGATGGCTACGTCCAGGACATTAGAACAAGAAACAGGGCGCACACCAGGAATCACGTGATCCGATACGAGAATCCTGACGTCAAAGGATCAGCGACACAATGGGTGACAAACCCGAGACTGAACATTCACGGAAAAACTGCAAAAGAGGCACAAATCTGGAAGAACAGAGGCCAAATGCAGATCTGGGGTACAGTGGTTTCCCCAAATGGATGGGAAGAAGGAGTAGTGATCTGCCAAGCTTGGATGGTCCTTGGAGCCTGCAAGGAAGCAATAGAAAACTCTCAAAAACTGTGCAAACCCCTATGGCCAAAGCTAGCAAAGTTACTAATATTGGGTCGAAGATAGAGGGGGACCCCTGCAGATAGTGCCACTGGAGAGCCCGAAACTATGCTTCAGAAACAATGGCACGAGGAAGATGGGAGAGAATCAAAACTGCGGACAAATCTTTGAAGCTCCAGGAATGACACAAGGAACCGCAGTTATTATGGACCATTACTGGGCTTATGGATCCAAGGCATACATAAGGCTGCCGAAAAACTGGGGAGTCATATGCACACTAGTGAACGTCCACGTTCCTGCGCTAGTGATCCCTAAGAATGACCTGAAGTAGGACAGTTTCCCGAAAGCAGATGCTCATCTAAGAAGAAGGAGATCTGTGGAACTGGTATCCAGGATGAAGAGGGAAAATTACTTTTCTCCCAAATCAGAAGAGGCATTCCATGCAATCCCGTACGAACACAGGCTGTTCAGCCTCACCTCAACAGTATTCACAACACTACTCCTGCCCCACATCCAAGTTGGAGTGAATGCTAAATGGTTGCAGATAACCAGATGGGAGTTATTGCAGACCATCAATACCACTATAAAAGGATTCAACGCGATCAAAGAAGAGCTGAGAGCAATCAGACTGATGACCCTCCAAAACAGATATGTCCTTGACATGATCACTGCAATGGATGGAGGTGTTTGTGCAAAAATCAGAGAATCATGTTGCACATCTGTATCATAACACGATGAAGAAACGGAACCCTAACAGAGGCCATAAGCATGTTGACAAACCTGAAAAACCAGATGATCGATGAAAGTGATGAAGTGGACGATGACAGCTGGTTTGGAGACCTATTCTCGTGGGTCCCACAATGGATGGCAGATATATTCAAGTTTCTGGGAGCTCTACTAGAAATGGTATTTCTAGGATTCTGTGTCATCAAGATAATCATTACACAGTGCCAGGAAACTGCGAAGAAAGCCATAGGGATGAAAATAATGGTTGATGTCGAGCCAGGGTGGAAGCTCAGACACCTGACTAATGAAGAAATAAGAGACTTTGTGAAGGCCAGCAAATTTGCGCCAGAAGGAACAAGGTTCACATACCCTAAGAAACAAAGACGGTATGAAGGAAAATGGATCTACTGCAGCACAAATGGACAATGCCAGCTAATGACATGGAACAAAGACGAACATGTGAAAACAGCAGGGAGTTTGAAAGGAGTGATAAAAATATGGACTCCAAAGGCTCACACATTCACACCATCATGTACAAACCCTGAAGACGATGAACATGACACAGAAGAATCAAAATAAATAAACGCAAAAGAGGTTGCAGAAGTGGTCGATGAACCGACCAGAGGGGGGAGTGTAGAGGAGGTCCCAGACATGGCCTGCACCCCTTTCCCTCATTTCGAGGTACCAGGAGTGTACTCGCCAAGGTATGTGACGTATGGGGAGCAAATGAACCAACAAAGAGCTGCACTGGGACTCTGCCCAGTATACATCAGAAGATCCATACCTGTTGAAGCGCCCATAACCAGACAACCCTGGGCAGCACGGTACCCTATCCGACAGCCATACCAGCCGCTGATACGAAATGAAGAGTACCTACAGACGGTCCATGAAGAGACCCAAAGAGCCCTAATGGAAGGCCAGTGAAAATGACTCAAGGGCCTGAACAGACTTGTGACATGAACAAAAGCAGCTATCGAAGATAGCACGCCAGTGCGAGTAACTTCGAAAATAAATGTCATGGACACAGAGAAGAGACGATGTTAAAACGTGAGGAAACGTTGCTACGAGACAAGATGGGAGCAACCGACCTGTGAAACGTGTGTAAATAGGCTTGGAACGCAAGAGGCAAAAGAAACGATACTGCTTGCAATGCTTAGTAGAAGATTAGAGCGGCAAGCGCCAACCATATATCTACCTCAATAAGGCACATTATACAAGTGCGACTCCATTTTGTAAAAGCAGAAATGTACCCAGGCTGCCAGAGGCCTGACAGGCCAAGTTTCATAACCCAGCCAAAGGCAAGAAAAGGAGCGGAATCGAAACTCAACAAAGAGCCGCTCATGCCTAGGAAATCGAGGTCAACAAGAGAAAGGGAGGAGAGCGTCAGCTAACAAGACTCAAACTTCAGAGCATACCAGCCCGCCCCATGAAGGTCAAGATAAGGGGGGCCCATGCAGGTGGCGAGGCTGAAATTAAATGCACTAAAAGCTGGAAACTGAAGCAGATTCGTGGTGAACTAACACAAGACCAGCCAGGCGCGAAGAAGTACCACCGCCTGATGTCATCCAGGACCCGAGGATGCCATAACTTTTCCTGATAAGAGGCTACAGTTTCCAGGCCATACCCAGCCAACTAATTGACACATAGCCCTAAGAAACTGATTGATGGAAGGGAGGCAGGGTGAAACATGGGACACCAGGAACATGGGTGTCCATTCTGCATGCCGCTAATTAAAATGGGGATTTATGTCTAGGGGTGTAGCCTGCCCAATCACAATGGACCAAGTTATCTGGAGTCCTATAGATAGTAGAACCAATAAAACGTCATACTTGTAGTGACGTCAATCACGTGTGGTGTAGTGGGATGGGCGTAGACGCCCACCCGATAAGAGTTATCCAATCCACATGCCCTATTATCATATACAGATATAGCACCTATACTTAAGTTACCTTTCTTAACCAATTATATTGCATGTTGAGTTTTTGTAGAGTTAGACATCAATGATGACCAATATTGCCTATAAGAATTGCTGTTCAACTGAAGTTCGAGGAAGTCAGAGTGAGACAGGTGATTGCAATGCTGCTGATTTCCATTTGTTTCTCTGTTTGATGTACTTGTCATTAAACGGACTTCCCTTTGCCAACTTACTGAGTCCTCATTATTGAGTCGTGTTGGAGTAAGTGAATCCTGCACCTCCTGTCCTCACATGCTGCAGCTATCTTGTCTTACAAGTTCTAGAGGGTGAGCGCTGACCTATGGGGCCGTCAGTGAATTCCTCTCCTCCTGAACAGTCTATTTGACTTCCTTCCGGGCATGTACATACCTTCTGCTCCTACTATCACCAGCAACATACATCCCTCGTAGCAGGAAGGCTGTCCAACTTCCTTCCCCTTTAGGAAACCATTACTCAAGAGGAAGGGGCCTGAATATTATCCAGCATGGTTACCGCCTTGCCCTTCCAACTATTCCACCATCCTCTCCTCCGAAGCTCAAAAAATCCTCCCCAGAGCTCCTGGAAGAGATCCAAAAACTCCTTTCCTTAGGAGCGATAGAGTTGGTTCCTCAAGAGGAATTAGGTCAGGGATTTTATTCTCGTTACTTTCTGATCCCAAAGAAATCAGGCGGGATCCATCCAATCCTGGACATTTCAGACCTCAACCAATTTCTGTCAATCGAAACCTTCCACATGGTGACCATTCCTCAGATTCTAGCACCTCTTCATCCAAATGATTGGATGGCATCTATTGATATACAGGATGCGTATTTTCACATCCCCATCTACAAAGATCACTGTCAGTTCCTGAGGTTCACCATAGGAAGGTTTCAGTACCAGTTCACATGTCTTCCCTTCAGGCTCAATTTTGCTCCCAGGGTTTTCACAAAGGTTTGGGGTCAGTGGCAGCCTCCTTTCGGTTAAGAACAGTACATCTACATCCTGACCTAGACGACTGGCTTCTGAAGGCCCAGTCTCCAGAGATGCAATTAACATGCCACACTCTTTTCAACCTGTGGTTTTCCATAAATGTGGCAAAATCCAAGCTCATTCCTTCGCAGATCCAATTCCTAGGAGCAGTTATAGATACTACTCTACACAGAGCCTTTCCACCACTAGAAAGGGTGGAAGCTATTCAACAAACCATCGTACAGGTCAATACCCACCAGATTCTGACAGTTTGGTGGTTTCAAAGGCTCTTTGGGCTAATGGCCCCTTGTACCATCCTAGTTCCCTTTGCAAGGCTTCATATGAGCACGGTCCAGTGGCATCTTGCTTGCAACTGGAACCAAGGGTTGCATTCACAGGAAATGAAAATTCAAACTCCCCAGACAATCTGTTAATTGGGTCTCATGTTCAGCCTCCTCTTCACCAAATAGTTATAACAATGGACTTGTCAGAGTACGGTTGGGCGCCCATTGTCTAAGTGTAACAACACAAGGTCTTTGGTCCTCTCAGGAAAAGAAGGACCACATAAATGCCCTGCAACTAAGAGCCACATTTCTTGCTCTAAAATATTTTCTTCCCTCACTCCAAGGAAAGGTAGTGGAGAGTCTAACGGACAATACCACTGCAATGTTTTATATCAACAAGCAGGAGGGGTACTAGTTCCCTTCCCCTGTGTCTCCTAGCAGTGAATATTTGATATGGGCCATACAGAATCCCATGTTCTTGTTGGCGTCCCATCTGAAGAGAAAGAAGAACATCCTAGCAGACCAACTAAGCAGGTTACAGGCTGATCCGCACAAGTGGGAGCTGAAACCATCAGTAACAATGATGATATTTCAGAAGTGGGGCCATCCATCAGTAGACCTCTTTGCAAACAAGCACACTCTATATGTCCTCAGTTTGCATCAAGGCAACGTCAGGGTCTTCAGTCCCTGGGAGATGCTCTACACCAGGATTGGGCGAACCTAACACTTTATGCGTTTCCACCTCTCCCAATAGTACACAAAATATTGCTCAAATTCAGAATATCACAGAATCTGGCAATGATTCTAATAGCCCGTTCTGTCCTCGCCAGATTTGGTTTCCAGACTTCCTGCAGTTAATAGGGACTTCCAAATTAGATCTTCCATCATCAAGGTTTCTTTAGACTCAACAGAAAGGGATTGTCCTTCATCCCTCCCCTCAATTGCTGAACTCGAAGGCCTGGTTCCTGAAAAACGAGCCTTTTCCCACTTACATTTATCAGAGAAAAATATAACCATCAAAGCTTTACATAGCAATACATTAATATTTTGAATAATTAAGGATTTGGGGTGAATTTCATACTTTTTTACATACAGTCACCTTGTAGCTAAAACTCGGATGCATTATCGTTCCATCTGCTTTTTGTGCAAATAACAAATGTGCAAGGGAAATTCCTACTTGTATAAAATGAGGGCATTTCGACATAGTGCGATCACTTAAGAAAAATTGACAGTTGAACAATTTTACTGGTAAGACAGCTTTGAGATACATGCAATGATGCTGAGTGAAACTACTCAGCCAATATAACAACAATATTCACTGCACACTCATAATATTAACATTGCCACAACAGGTGATTCCTAAATGACTAAATAGCAAATACAACCACTTAGCTAGGACATCACTCTTTTATCCTCTATTTTACATTCACTTTGCATAAAAGTTCCTCATTAATGATAGCTAGTAAACAAGTTAATGACAAAACAAGAGTTATACTCGTTCCCCACATGCATCTAATCCACAAACAATCCCTTGAGAGTTCAGTGATGCCAATATTACATTTGCCAAAGGTTACAGTTCTAAGAGTTTTAAAATACTCACAGAAGATGACCAAATGTTTGAGGGTTTCTACTTGTGCACAACAGCCACAAAAGCGACAGGATCCCTTTATACCACCTTGAATATGGGGGTACCAATGTTTGATTCTTTAGTTGGTAGAGAATTGGTTCATTTTGAATCTTAAATAAAGGTCCTGAGCCCTATTACAAGGAAAATGAATAAGATAAGACTGCCGCAGCACTCTTTTGGTAATAAACCGTGCCGCTTCCTTGTAGCTATTATATGTGCCTTAAATTTCAATAGTATGGCACCAGTCAAATTCGTACCGTTTTTTTTTTCACGTACGCCAGCCTTAGGCAAAGGTCATCAACATTTGAGTTGATTGATATCAACAAATTATTAATACATCGAAATTGACGCTGGATTATCCTCTTTTATCATAATGGCAATGTCTCATGTAAATAATTAATTGGGGGAGAGATCATTTTAGCAAAATTATTCAAAAATCTCCACTTATATCTAGCCGACAGTGAGGAAATCCCCAATTCATGATGCAGAATTGCATTAGGTAATTAATTAGCTAGCCTAAGGGTCTGTTTCCATAACCGTCCCTGAAGTTGATCAAGGATGGCTTCAATATTCACAAGACACATGTCTAATCCATAAAGGATAATTGCCTCTACTTTCAGGATATAAAAATAGATTAGAGGCATCATAGAATATTTACAATATTTCCTGTAAATCAGTTTCATTTGGGAGATTAGAGGAATGACTTTGATGTGAAGCAAAATCCTCCACATGGCAACTGATGTCATGTCGCATGAGTTGTATCCCATCTATTTAACAGATACTGCACACTCAACGTGCAGTCCATCAATGGACCACTTAAATGACGATACATATTTGTTTTAATTATTGAAGATAATGATCCTGGATTTACTGTCGTTAGAATGGAGATTAAGGTCCTGTGAATATTGAGCAAAGAGCTGTATTTTTACCTGGAGTCCAAAAGGCGTCCTATCGAAAAGGGGAATGTCGTCGGCGAAGGCCAGCCAGTGGAGATGTAATTTACCAAGTCTGACCGGAAAGTTAACCTTTTGATGCCAAGCTTGTCTAAGTCGCTCAGGTACAAATTAAACCACATAGAGGCTACATTACAGCCCTGTTTTACACAAGTGGGGATAGGCTGAGTTAGGGCACCATGTTCGTTAACTTTTACCAAATAGGTGGTATTCAAATGTAATTTAGATAATAAGAGAACCATTTGAGAAGAGAAGCCAAGTTTAAGCATCTTGTTCCATAGCAAGTTGTGAATGACACAGTCGAACGTTGCAGACAGATCTAGGCATGCCATATATACCGGCCCAGATTTCAACATTTTGGTTCTTGCAAGGATATGGGCTAGACTAGTGGCATTTAAGGCAGTCCCCATCTGTCTGCGGAAGCCAACCTGAAAACGTGACAAGATGTTGTTTTGGTTCATGTGAATTTGTAGTTCTCTTAGGATCAGAATTTAGAAGACATTTGCCGAGACATCCAACAAGGCAATTGGAGGAAAGTTTGCAGGTTCCGCAGGGTTGCCCTTTTAAAAAATTGGCACAATAATAGAGGTGAGCCAAGATCGAGGTACATTATTTGATGAATAGATGTTATCAAATTGTATCTTTAACACTGAAGCCCAGAAACTCGGATCATATTTGAGCACACAGGCCGGGATGCCATCAGGCATCTAGAAATTGCCCATTCCACATCTGCTATGGACCATGGGCAAGAGGTAGAATTCAATCTATTGCAGTTAGTGACCACCACGTTGGTAAATTTAGGCGGCATTTTGAATGTATCTGTAAAGTATGAAGTCCACAGTTCCGCAGATATGGACGTGGTTAGATTGTCGGAACAGTTAGAGGATACTCTTCTTAAGGTAGCCCACACAGATCTTTTGTTATTTCAACACAGATATGAAATGATCTTTCGATTATCCAAAATATATAAGTGCTGTTTGATGGATTGACACTTATTTCTGTATGAATTACAAATCAATTTCTTTCTGTGGAAATAAAGTACGATCGGCAGATTGAGTGATTTAAGAGCTCTCAATAGCTTGTTTTTTTGCCGTTGAGTTGTGGGAATGTGCATGTCGGAAGTTGGTAGTTGCATGGGATGAAGTAAGTTTCTCCAACATGCCTTTAATTATGCGGTTATTCCTATCTTCGGTTTGTTGGCTATTCAGATCATGGGTTAGAACACTAAAGTTCAAAGTGATCTCTTTGTTGATCATGATAGTTAACTTGTTACACTTCCAGCGAACAGGGAGACAGGAACGGTCAATGTCTAGGAGTTGTAAATTGGATGCAGTCTGAAGAAGGGAACTAGCTGCATCAGTAGAGGTGGAAATAATTAAATGATCTCCTAGGCAAAGATCAATGGTTGACACTGGCTCACAGGAGTGGAGCAGATTCAATGAGACTGCAAACTAGTCTATGGGCCTCATCACGACTTTGGCGGTAACCCTTAAATCTGGCGGTAGCGCTATTACCGCCGGATTTAAGGGTTCACCAAATCAGGACTTTGGTGGATTTCCCCCCAGCCTTTAGCTGGGGGGAAATCCGCCGAAGATTCGCGCTATTACCGCCGGCGGGAAATCCGCCGGCGGTAAGAGCGCAAATTTTCCCCATTGAGCCCAATGGGGAATGGGGCATTCCCGAATGGGCTCAATGGGGAATGGGGACTCCCAAGTCCGCCAAAGTCGTGATCCCGCGCTATTAGCGACGGGGGCTATGACGGTCGCGCTAATAGCCCCCGCGCTAATAGCGTTACCGTTACCGCCCAAGTCGTGATGAGGCCCTATGTATGAGGATATGATACCACTATGCCACATGAATTGATAATCTTGGTGGTCAGTGCCTAAATAATTGATATCCCATTGAGCTAGGAAGTCAATCCTTCGTTTGCCTATGATATTGGATGCAGAGTCACATCCAGACGACATACTATTCCCCAATCCAAGTGCCTGAGAGAAACAACAGGCATTGAAGTCCCCACCCAAAAGAATCTTGTAGTCAGGGTTATTGAAAAAGGCATCTTCAAAGATTGCGTCTAGATGTGAGAACGTTTGATCAAGAGATTTTCTAGCTGGATTCCAGTAGAGACAAATTATTAAATATGATACATTGCTCGCACCAGAAAACGTTAAGTCCATGGCAAGAATGTCTTCCAATTCCATCACCACTCTGGAAGAAGCCACTATACAGTTGTTGACTAAAATGGCTAGGCCCCCATACGGCCTACCCACACTCCTGCTTTTAGCTATTGCAGAGTAGGTCGTATAGCCATTCATATTGAATTTTTGTAATTTCATAGTTTCTTGCACAGGATAATAGACAGATGGTCATTGAAAGACATAGGGGGTCATTACAAGGTTGGCGGTAAGGGGTTAACAGCGCTGGTAAAGGGGCCGGAACCGTCAACCCCTTACCGCCGCATTACGAGGTCCTTCAGCGTGTCCCGCTAAGGGCACCTGCTTTTACCAGGTTCCCTTAGCGGGACACGCTAAAGGACCAGCATGCTAACAACGGGCCCGTTATTAAGAGGTCAGTTGTTAGCATGGTCCCCATTCCCATTGAGCCCCATGGGGGCTCGAATGGGAATAGGGATGTGTTCCCTGAATGGGGAAATACCAGGTCCTCCAAGGTTGGAATGGCTCAGTATTTCCCCATTCAGGGAACCTGGACCCGGTATGCGGTATGGGGGTAGCCATGCCGCAAATAGTGGCATGGCTACCTCCAACCTTGTAATGACCCCATAGAATTAAACCAAGAGTACAGATTAGTGTATCCACAAGAATTCCACGAAACAACTGTGAGCGTGCATTGGCTGTGCTACTGGGATAGAACTTTTATCAGCATTAAGACTATTTGCTAAGGGCGCAAGCCACAACCAATTTTTAATGGCAGAGGACAAAGATGCGAGCTGTGCCATAATGGATTCATTGGGAAGGTTTGAAGTTAAATTAGATAAAAAGGGTTCAATGGCCTCCTTATGTGCATTATCATCGGTCTCAATGAAACTAACTAAAGCTTCCTTTGATTTAAATAAATGTGGAGTTAAACCTATCTGAATGAGATCCAGTCTGTGCTCCCATACCATTTGGGTGAGGATAGCCGAATGGAATTGGCATATCATACGGTTGTTACTAGTAAGGGTAAGTGTACTCCAGTCAATATCCTCAGAGTTAGGGATTCTCAACGCAGGAATATAGTTGAATGAATGGAGTATGAAAGAGTGATTAAGTCTACGCCTACCATTAATGGAGGAGTCACTCAGCCAGCCAATAATATTAGACGTGTCAGCAGTAAAATCGGTAACAGAGGTGGCAGCAATGTGCAGGTCTTCCTCACCGCCCTCAATGGGAGGCACATGGGGAACTATATTGCCTGTTGCCCCATAATGGGAGGACGCTGTAGAGGGAATGCCACTCAGTGAAAACTCTGTGGAATTTGCAGGTGGTAGATTGTTTTATACAACACTTTCTGCACTAGAGGGTGCTAACCCTGTTGACAAAGTGGGGGGCTGAATGTTCCCCTCATTGGAGGATACTGATTTAATGTCTCATTTGGTGCTCTTTATAAGCGGATAAAATGTGGAAAGTTGGGTCTGCTTAGTGGCTGCTATTGCTGCCAATGGAGAAGGAAAGATCTTCATTGCAGCAATGTCATTGACGATCAGTGGCCCAGCAGATCCCGCTTCCACATTACATCCCGATTCAGTAGAAGCTTCTTTTACTTTTTAATTTGTATTGTTACTTTTAGATTTAGTATTCATGTCTAACATATTAGCTGTACTAGGCAAAGCATCTTTCATTTGGAGTGCTTCTTTGCTCTCTTCGTTGAGCTGGTTCAAGTCCAACACACCACCTTCGTTCGATAGATTACATACATTTTTGATGTGCAAATTATGTCCTTTGATCTTCGGAAGAATAAGATTGTTTACTTTCTTGCCAGGCTCGTTTTTTTTTTTGCAGTTTCCTGTGAGCCCTTCTTTTGAGTGCTCTCTGTTGAAGCCGTGATAAAAAGTGCTTCGAAGGACTCCCTGCCACAGATTCGACAGGTGCCTCAGGCTCAACTTCGCTACTGACAATTCCAGTTGTCTCTTGTTAAATCAGATTGGTCAAAGCTGAAGGACTATCTTGATTATCCAATATGGAGACCTTTTCTATAGCAATTTCCTGTGGGCGTACACAACAATTGAATGAATGAGTGGAATTTGGTGGTAGGTGTAAAGTTTTAATTAATATTTCAAGCTTTTCAATTTTTGCAGTGTTGGCGGTGACATTAAGCCATAGATTGCAAGATTCAACACAGTCATTGCCTTGGTGTGTATTTTCAGACTTAATGAGGGCCAGAACATAAGATTTATTAGAAGGAGTTATTAGTTCCTCGAAGTGAGTCGTTTGCGTTGATCTCGCACCTACAGTTGCCTCTATTGTTTGGTAGCTCAGTGACCTTGATGACACCTTGTGGGATTTAATAGATTTGGACGCGTTAAGGGCGATGATGGTCTCTTGTGCGCACATGAAGCCTTCCCGCTTATTTAATTTGGCTAAGATGTCTGATATAGATGATTTTATATCTCTGAGCTCATAGTGCGATATGTCATGTCCATTATCCAACAAATTTAGAATACGCTTAAGAACAGGAAATGAGAATTCCAGGATTATTGAGGTCATGAGATAAGAGCTAGTTATCCATAGAAGCATTGCGAGAGGCTTCATGTGTGCTCAAAGGAATCTGTTTGGATTGGAATAGGTTTGGGTAAACCTGAGGTTCCGGGGTACGATCTATGTTCAACTTTAAATCTTTTAAGTCACTAGCATTAGGAGAACTGGCCATTGCAGTGGGTAGATTCGATATGCTCTGCATGTCACCTGGACAAGCAAATTCTAGATCAAAATCCTCCCTATGCCTATTGTTGTGAAATTGTACCTCATCAATGCCATTGATGAGGTACAATTTCACAACAGGACCAAGAGAGAGACGCACTCTTTTCTCCAATTCAGCCATTACGACTGGGGCCAGCAGAGACGTCAGAGATTGATTTGTTTAGAAACTCTGAGGGAAGCACACTGGAGCAAGCATAAGGCGACTTTTCCTGCATACTGAGAAAACTGTGATGGGTGGTGAGATCAATGTCGTAAGCCTCTTGAAGTGGAAAAGAGTGTGTCCTTCGCATAGCATCAAAAGGAGTATGCATTTGGGCGTGCATATGTGCAAAAGCTATATCCTGAGAAATCACATTGTTTATACAATGCTGAGCAGGATCATCTTGTACCAGCCCCATTTCGGCAGCAGTCTCTGTCAGTTGTGCAGGTACTAGCTCATGTATAATAATATCCGCCTTGGGCACAACTGCACCTTGCAAGGCAGTACTAGACATGGTGTTGCCTTTTTTAGTTTGGTCTTTACAGGTTCTGCCACTTCTAAGGCTTTCAACATGCTAGAGTGTACACCCTAACAGGTGAAAAGTACAAAAACCAGCTATGGCGGAGTGCTGTACCCCAATTCCAAAGCAACAATTACAGACAATCAGAAGCAGGTGAAGCTGTAAACTGTGCCACATGTGATGAAAATTAATAAACAAGTGCAAAGACAGTTGCAGAAAACCGCAAAACCAAATATATGCAGGCTGTCCACTGAGCAACTGTAAAGTTAACTAAATAGTATACGCTGTAGTTTTAAAGCAATGGATAAAAAGCGAACACCCAAACGTTAGGAGTGGAAGAGGCGGATATGTCAACAGATGTAGTGGAAATTCATGAGCATACATAAACGACCTGAAGTACTGTGAAGGCTTTACACAGAAGCAGTAGTACGGTAGACAACATTGAAACAATCAGAGAGCGCGGGCCTAGGCTGCCAAAGCATAGATCCAGCGAGCGTGCACACAAGCTAAGAAAGCATTTGCTCATGGACCTGCCTGTGACTTGTGTGTCGCGCACCCCACTAACACCAGCCAGCCCTTGCTCCGTGATAACAAAACAGTGGGCCTCATTACGACCCTGGCGGAAATCGTGGCGCCAAATGCACCATGGAGCACGGCGGAAAGCTGCCGATAGCGCCATGGGGGTTGGCGGATTTACCGCCCCATTCCGACCTTGGCGGGGCGGTAAATCCCCATTCCCCATTTTACCCTTCCCCATTCCCATTTTTGCCCCATAGGGTATAATGGGAGTGGGGAAGGCGTTAATTACGCCACCGTAAATTACGGTGGCGTAATTAACAACAAGGTCCCGTAGCGCCATGGATTTCTCTGCCCGGAAAAACCAGGCGGAAAACGCTCCATGGCGCTACGGGAACTCGTAGTAGGGCGGACGGGTCCGCCGCGAATACCGCTGGCGTAAACCCACTCCGCCAGGGTCGTAATGAGGCCCAGTGTGTGTAAAGATTGGGTAAAGCGTAAGAATGTATTCAACACACAACAAAGTGCTTAACTTGAACACAGCGATGAGTTCTTCAAAATGGCAAATAAACCTGCAATAGGTAAGGCGTTTTAGGGAAAACTAAGTACGCCACCTGCTCCCTGCCCACATGATCAGCCAAACAGCACTTCAGTGGTACTTCTGTTGCGCGCGCACACGAGATTGATATAGGGCTGATGGGAAGTGGTGGCTGGGGCCTTGCAGGAACTATGCAACTAAGCAAAAGTAAAAGGATTTAGACGTTGATTAAGGTCCAGTAAGGTCCTATAAATAAAACTAAAGTCCAGTGTATTACTTGTAACATGGATTAACAAGAGTTTCTCCGCCTTTCAGCAGAACGTGGTCTCATCCTCTTGAGCACGGAGGTGGAGCAGAGGAGCAGCCGCCAGCAAGGACAGCCAACCAGTTCTTCTGTGGCACTTCTGGTGGAAAGGAAAGCTTTTACTAAGAAACAATATCATAGCAAATGGTTACAGTTCTGTCACTGGGCCTTGGGCCCTGGACCTTGGACCAAGACCTAGAGGCTTCTATTGATAATGTCATGTCCTTCATGTCTTATCTAGTTTCCACATGTGTCAAAGTAGACACGTGCAAACATTACTTATCAGCTATTGGTGCATACCTGAATAGAGGACATAAGTCTTTCTCTCTTTCCAACAATGCCATTTGAAGGCACTTAGAGGGCCTTCTTTTCTTATTTCTCCCTATTCGTGAATCTCCACCTCAGTGGGATCTCAATGTGGTTATGTCAGCCCTAATGCGAAAACTATTTGAGCCTATGGCCACATGTGAATTCGAATTTCTCTAACTTGGAAAACGGCATTCTTAGTCGCCATTACTTTGGCTAGAAGGATTGGAGAGCTCCAAGCTCTCTCCTCAAAGGAACCTTTTGTTAGTGTTCCATAAGGATAAAGTAGTCCTCCGTACAGTCCCCTCCTTTCTACCTAAGGTGGTTTCCTATTTTCATTTAAATCAAGAAATATGTCTTACCGTCTTTCTTCCTAGGCCCCATGCTTCTGCGGCTGAAGAGACATTACATGACCTAAATGTTGTAATAACTTTAACATTTTATCGAGAAAGGACCAAATCGTTTAGAAAAGCAGACCAGCTTTAAGGCAGTTGAGGCCTCCATCGTCAGATGGGTTGTTTCCTGTATCTCCAAGGCTTATGATATGAAAGGACTTGCGACTCTGCAGAGACTTCGGGCTCATTCCAGTAGAGTCAAGACAGCATCTGTAGCCTTCACCAGTAATGTTCCCATTGTAGAGATCTGGAAAGTGACTGCCTAGGTTACCCTGCTTGCCTTTTGCCAGCACTATGCTATGGATACATCTTCTAGAAATTATGCAAAATTCGGCCAAGAGGTGCTCCACAAGTTGTTTGCCTGAATCCCGTACATGCTGTATCCTCCATCCTTACTTATTCTAAGGCTTTTTAGTCTAGTCCCAACCAGTTGGGAAGGAGGGAGAGCCAGGACGACAGAGAAATAAAAAATTACCTTCATGGTGATTCAGGTTCTCTTAGTCCAGGCTCTCCCGCCTTCACAATACCCACCCAGACATCCCCTACAGTAAGCATATACTTAAATTCTACCGCCATTGGTGGTACCACAGGAACTGGGTGTGGAATATTGGTGACGTAGGGGTAAGGTGTGGGCCCGGCACGCTGAGGAACGCTTGCTTGGCATAGGCCCTACCCTTCAAAAATTCTTAACGTGACAGCTATCTTTGGAGCTAGCTTCCCTGTTGTGAAGGAGGGAGAGCCTGGACTAATAGAACCTGAATTACAATGAAGGTAATTGTTCATATCTCACCACAGACAGGCTTTACATTGGTTTCCTGTTAAAGACCAAGTTCTACTTAAGGTAGCCAGCCATCATGGTGAATAAGTGTCTTAATGGCAAAGCACCTGTCTACCTGAAAAACCTTATATCCCCCGACAAGCTAGCCAGATCACTGCAATAGTCCAACCTGGTACATGTAAACTTCCCAGCTTTCAAGTGAACAAAGGGTTTGGGCAAATCCTTTCCCGTATGTTCGGCCAAAACATGGAACGTGCTGCCTTTATCCTTTTGGCAAGAAGCTAACATCAACCTCTTCAGGAAGTAAATGAAGACTCTTCTCTTTGAGTAACCCTCTGGCAGCTTCATGCCTCTCGGTGCCAATCATCCTGTTGTTCCACTCGTGTATCTGTGCGCCCTGATGCCTGCTGGCTACGGCGCATTAAAAACTCATAAATTCAAGCTCAAGGGACCTCGCACATCCCATATATCAGGAGGAAGGATGGGTCTATAGCACATATGGATGAGGACATCAATAATGTGTTTTTATCATTTTGACTCTACCGTCTATCAGCCAAAGGGTACTGCTACTGACACAGAGATAGCGCAATATTTAGGTAGGATTCCGATAACCCTATTATCCAGGCAGGCTGGTGAGGCATTAGAGATCCCGATAATGGTTGAGGTGATCAAATCAGGTATTATAGACCTCCCCAATGGTAAAGCACCAGGGTCGGATGACTTTTGTGTTGAATTCTCTAAGGAATACCGTGAAGTGTAAACTCCTTATATTCTATGTCTGGGAGGAAGCACTCCTAAAACAGGTACTGCCAGAGACTATACGTGAAGCCGTTATAATATCACTTCTTAAACTGGACAAAGCGGCGGATGAGTGTGGGTCATACAGACCATTATCACTCATAAATATTGAAGCCACTATCTATACCAAGTCCTTGCGACTAGGCCGAACCCTTTGATGGTCCACATGGTACATCCGGATCAATCCGGCTTTAAACCGGGTCGGTCCACAGTGTCTAATATACGTAGGTTTTATATGTTAGCTCATGTCACACCCGATTCTCAAGCAGTGGCAGTCTCCTTAGACATGCAGAAGCATTTGATATGGTCTTCCTGCCATTTTTATTCCAGGTCCTGACCAATTATGGATTCTGGCCCAACTTCGTCTCATGGGTTAAATTATTATATACGCAACCATTTGCTCGTGTGCGCACGAATGGGAGGCTATCACTGACATTGCGGTTGGAAGATGGAACTAGACAAGGGTGCCCCCTGTCGCCCCTACTGTTTGCTCTAATAATCTAGCCTTTAGCGTATAGGATTTGTGATACATTTTGTGGAGCGGGAATACACCTGGTGGTAAATCCGAAATTGTTTCATTATACAGAGATGACGTTCTTTTATTAATTTGAAATCCTGAGGTCACTCCGGAGAAGGTTGTGGGAGCGGTGCTGGATTTTGGCAGATACTCTGGCTTGCACCTCAACAATATTAAGTCTGAGAAATTCCCTCTGACTGATGGCACACGGACACACACGGATACGCTGGGACTCTCATTGGCCTCAAACAGTTTCCGGTACTTTGGGATACTTATTGCTAAATCGTCCTCACTAACGTTTGATCTGAATCATGGGTCCTATTTATCTCAATTGAAATCCACATTTTGGAGGTGGGGCCAGATACCACTGTCACTTGCCGGGAGACTATCACTGGTAAACATGGTTGTATTGCCCAAACTTTTATATATATTCGACAATATTCCACTGTGACCCGGTCAGGCCTTCTTCACTGACTTCCCTGGTACATGTTTCTCCTGTCTTTGGGCTGGTGGACAGATCCGAATGCGGTGGGGACACCTGGTCCGTGCATATGAAGCAGGAGGCCTCGCAACCCCAGATTTTGAGTTGTATTATTTGACAGCAGAGATAGATTATACGACTCTTTGGGATAATGAAGAACCGGACGCACTGCATGTCAGATTGGAACAACTGCAGGTGGGTCCCTTACCCCTACAGCTTGCAGGCAATTATTGGGGAGGAGTGAGCAGCTTTGGCTAGCCCTCCCTGCACCCCTCAAGCGCTTTACAATTAGTCAAGACTTCTGTGCACTATAGCACTGGGAAAGCTTCTTTCATGCAAAAATAATCACACAGAGGCGTGGCCAGTCACTAAATAAAGATCGTTATTTGCATCTTATATTTCAATCCCTAGTATTAGTTGAATTAATTTGTAAAACTGTTGTACATTGTAAAATAGCTTTGTTAAAAAAAAGCAGGCTCTCTGCCAAAGAGGAATGTGCTTGCGCTAAGATTAGATCGCAGAGCTCGTGTGCGGTATTGCATCACTGAGTCTAAGACTTGAACAGAGAACGTGGCTAACCAACTGTTCCTGTCAATCACAGGCCAATGGAGACTAAAAAAGATTCAAGGCACACAGAATACTATGGGAAAACAGGTTTTTGTTAGGAATTGCTGGACCAGATCAAATATAAGTTTATTGAGTTAAGTGCTGAGAGAATGGCGTGAAGATGTGTTTATGTATGAATGTTTATAACATAGTAAATTATGCTTAACAAGAGTGACAAAATATTCTTGCATATTCAACATACTGTTATGTAGATTGTCCCAAACGGAACCTGTCCATGCAACACTGGAGCCTCTGCAGCATCCTTTGTATGGCATGAAGAGCAAGTTTGGAGGAGCTCTGCAGGTATCCAGTGACCAACTGAAGAGTATTTAAGCTTCAGGCCCAGGACCAGTCTCCAGGATCTTGGAGGGAGCCAGCGACGACGACAGAATTCTGGCCTCAAATGGCAGATTCCTCTGCCATTTTCCCAATCCTCATGATCTGTAAAGATTAAAGTCTTGTCATCACCTGCAAGACAGACTCATGCTTTTGATTCCCTAGAGGGGTGCATTTACTCTGGTTTATGGTGATTATGGATCCCCTGTATTTAAGGGGCGCCCCTGTAAAATGGGGCTCGCTGTTAGTGGTGACCCTGATGTGATACTTAGTTTCCTGTGCTTTGTGAAGCCCCAAGCAGGTCAGCCATGCCCAACTGTAGTGATCAGACTCCTAATTTTAAAAAAATCCATGTATCCTGAGCGATTTTAGTAGAAGCTATTTTAAAAGAAATCCTTTCTGCTCACTGGAGCAGGGCGTGGCTCCAGAACAACTGGCATGGGGACTTCGTAACAGAGGGAAACTCAAGTGAATAAACCCCACG
Organism: Ambystoma mexicanum; assembly: GCF_040938575.1. Lineage (NCBI taxonomy): Eukaryota > Metazoa > Chordata > Amphibia > Caudata > Ambystomatidae > Ambystoma > Ambystoma mexicanum. The sequence continues at coordinate 740,324,167 of NC_090926.1, forward strand.
TGAATATACTCTTGCAGGTGATGACAACATGGGAACATGTATGTGACAGGGTGATAGGGGTGATGTGGTGATAGTGGTGATATGGGCAATGTGGTGATAGTGGTGATAGTGGTGATGTGGGTGATATTATGGTGATGTGATTGTTGTACGAGGTCAGTGGAATAGATGGAATAGGACTTTTGGTGATGTAGTATTGGTGATGAAGTATAAAATAGGACTTTTGTTGATAAGTGAGTCATCTATTTAAATTGTCACGTATTTCTGTTTTTCTACTTTTTATAATGGAAAGGAAAGGGATCCCCAGCTTATAAGGACTGGGAGGTAAGGGCTCATCAGCTGCCATGCAGGTTGAGAAGGTAGTACCACACAGTATTCTTCTTATGCCGATAAAAGCAAAAAGTGGTATTACATAGTGGCTCGGTATAAGGAATGGGCCTGGATCTTAGTCTTTTATATTTTCTCGTGCTGTCTTTTGTGGTAAAAAAGGAACGAAGGTGGATGAGTTGCGGCATGTATGTGTGAAATCAAAGTGGAGAAAGTGTAAAAGTGGGTGTGGGAAAAAGTGTGTTGATCTGTATTATTTAAACACATGCAACATAGCAGTAGGGTTTACGTGAAGCATTAGGGACGCACAACATTATGGAGGAAGGATCTCCAATAAAACACATGCATAGGGTTCTGCCACTGTGTTGTGACAGAATAAATAAACAATTGATAGTAGAAACAAAGGAAGAGGGGACCTCCTGCTCCTGGCCAGAGCATGGCTCTCATAACAGAAAAATGCAAGAAAAAATGTACATCTTTGTAGCAGCAAAATATGAAGGGAACAAGTCCCAAAAAAGAGAAGAGATTCTAGATCTCTATAAATTAGTTGAGGATATGCGAGATCGGGAAGGTGAAAAAGAGATCAAATGTAAGGGTATAATACCCCATAATGCCTAAACCTGCAGTAGGGTATAAAAACCCAGTTTATAAACCTCCAGAGGTGGAGAGAGTCTCAACAGGATTATCAGGATTAGCAACTAAGGGGGGGACTCAAGAACTTTGCACCTCCATTTAACCCATCCACAAGCTCTAATATGCCTGTAGAATTAGTGTACCCAGAGGGTCCACAAGTAGACTTTGACAATGAGCTAAGAGCATTGCAGGAAAGGTTGATAAGGTTACAAGTGCCTGAAGAAGTATTACCAGAAATAAGGGTACCAGTGCAGAAAACGGGGGATTGAAATTCAGGTGATTTTTCGTTCAGGTTAAACCCTGGGGCAATAAGAAATGTTTGTGTTGAAGAAATAATCAAGAGGCAGGGAAAGGAGGAGATCAAGGAGAGGAGGTGACGAGAAACCTGTCCCTGCCACAAGAGGCAGTGGGGAGGGAAAGACCAAGAAATAGACCAGATTTAATCATGATAGTACAAGATCAGAAGAATACTAAAGGGGTAGAAAACAAAATAGATATGCAGATACCTCTAATACATAAAGGGGTAGGGGTAACACAGTATGTGCCATGGCCTCAAAATGACAGAAATAATTTTACTAAAGCTCTCCCCCAGCTTATAGACGGAGCTAGTAAATGAATCTATGAATTTGTAAAACAAACAGCAGGGGTAGCCTAAGCAGTAGGAGACTTTAAGTTTTTACTGGTCACCATAGTTGAGGACCAGGCTGGGGACATATGGGCAAGGGCTGGGGTAAGTCTTGCAGATAATGGACATGATGGAGCAGCCTTTGATGAGGTAAGAAATGTGGAGAGTTGAGACAGTACCATTTTTCTATTTTATTGTAAAGAGGGGACTACCAAAAGAGGTCCAGAAGGCACTAGATAAAATTGTGGGAATTGAAGCCAAAGAGTGGCCAGAGATACAAAGTATAATAGTCCACAATTGTAAGAGAATCAAGAAGCAGGACAGGGAGACAGTCCAGAAGCGGCAAATGGACGAGGCAAAACTAGTGGAAAAGAAACTAAATAAAATTGTCATTCAAGCACCAGTGAAGGCACCAGTGAAGGGGAAAAGGACAGGAGATACTGAACAAATTGGGAATGCCACAACTGCGGCACTATGGGGTGTAGGAGGACAGGGACAAAGGGGTGGGAGGGGGCAGTACCCCAACCCACAGTGGCAGCATGAAGGAGCACCAAGGGGAAAAGGACGATTTGGGAGGATAGGGCCTCCGTGAGGAGGATTGGGACCATCACAGTGCTGGTGTTGCGGGAAATGGGGGCATTTTGCAAGGGAATGCAGGAAAAGGCCTGGGATGAGATTTAATTATGAGCCTTCACCTTCAGGGCAGGGATTCCAAGAGCCTCAAGGAAGAAGACAACAGCAATTTGGGCGAGGGGGTCTAAATCATTTCCCTTATGGGCCTGACAGGCAAGGGCAACAACTACAGCATGGTGAGGGAACACAGTTTAACAGAATGGAAGGGGGAACAGGTGCCCCAGTCCTAGGAGTTACAATGACGGTGGCTCTTTTTCATTCCACAGGACAAATACATATTCTGATTAGGACAGCCCACAGAAAGCACTTGCATGTCCAATCCTATTGATAACCGCACGCCCTGAAGAGGAGCCCTTGGTAGAAGAGGAGATCGGAAACAGGCAATTTATATTTATGGTAGATTCAGGTGCAACTAAATCATGCATCATGGAGGGGAACTTTCCATTATCAGGTAAACACTCTTTACATGTAGGGATTCTCTGGGGCTATTTCTACAGTTCCATAGACCGAGGAGCTGGATATAAAAGTAGGAAGGAAGGTAGTACGAGCCCTTGTTATATTCAGAGAGTTGCCCTGTGAACTTGTTGGGTAGGGATCTGCTCAGAAATATATCAGTCACAGATCAAGGGGTAGTGTTTTCCACTCGAGGGATGCGTGTAGCTCAAGTAATGGTAATAATCAATGCAATAGCAAGGGAGTCAGTAGTACATGGGGTTCCTGTGGTACCAGATATATTTTTTGTTATGGTATTAAGGTATTAGCAAATGCAGTACCTCAAATTGCGACAAGTGTTGGCGAGTGCCTATAGATTTTATTTTCCAACCCGTGGTGCCACCAGAGATGGTGGCAGGGACAATATTGTCATTAGGTTTGCAAGGACTAGTAGTGTCAGAAAAAGAGTAATCCTGATTGGAACAGACCAGGACGGGTGCGAGTGGCGCTCAATATTATGTATAGACCCGACAGTGTATTTAAAGTAAATGACGGATATTATTTGAGGGCAGTGGAAACTCCAGATGTTTTTTTAAGAGGACATGGGATATGTGCCAGCACAATTATGGACTGTTAATCCACACCATGTTGGGTTACTGAGAGCTGTGACCCCTGTACAGATTACATTGAAGTCCGGTGCTTAGCACAATCATCCAGTATGTGGATGATTGGTTGGTATGTAGTGAAAAGGATCATCAGTGTAGGAGGGGTTCTGTTGCATTATTGTAATTGCTGGCTCACAAAGGGTACAAGGCAGATACAAAGAAGCTACAATACTGCCAACAGGAGGGACTATACTTGGGACAACTCATTTTTGTAATAGGGAAAAATGTTTTTATTGGATAGGGCGGCGGCAGTATGCACCGCCCCTAAGCCCAGTACTGTGAAGGAAATATAGCAGTTTTTTGGGCTTATGTAATTTTTGTATGGCATGGATCCTAGGCTACGCAGTCTATACAAGGCCACTGTTACAAAGTTTCAGGGAAGGACAGAGGACTTAAAAGTACATTTTAATGGACTGACAAAATGACTAGACAATTTGAGGACTTAAGCTATTTGCACGGCCCTTTTTTAGCAACTCCGGTTTATTAACAGGGGTTTTATTTATTTTCCCACTCTGATGAATAGTTCATGCATTGATGGAAGGAGACATATTATATGGTGATGGGTCATAGATAATTGATCAGGGGACGGGACGGAAGCACATAGGGGCGGTAGTGTGACACGGTAAAATGGGGGGGAAATAGTGACCACCCCTGTACAAAGCGAGATCATGGTTCCATATACAGCATTGCCCATACTGGACCATTATTATCTGGGGAACTGATCAGCCCCAGGTTTAAAGGTCCATATAAGGTGGTGTTCTGTACTCGTCTCGCCGTCCATATGAAGGAGTTAGGTATTGGGTGCATCTCTCGGGTGTTCTAAGAGCACCTGAGAAAAGGTAATGTTTAGTAAAGGCATAGCCAAAAGAGACATTTTTGAGGATCCATGCCAGGGTGGTGTGCAGTGGCACACGCCTGCTTTTTTCTTTCTTTTTACATGTTTTAATGTTTTTCTTGTTTTTTCTTTTGTCCATTTTTTATTTTATTTTTCATGTTTGTTTTTTGTTGTTTTCTGTTTTTTGGAAGGTCCAGGATCCGGTCGGCCCTGGTGGGAAAAGGGTCTCTTTTTTCCTTCATCTGTCTCTCTGTCTCTCTGTCTCTCTGTCTCTCTGTCTCCCTGGCTCTCTCTCCCTCTCTCTCTCTCTCCCCTTCTCTGTCTCCCCCTCTCTCTCCCTGTCTCTCTGTCTCTCTCTCTCTCTCGCCCTCTCTCTCCTTTTTACTTTCTTTTTCTTTCTCTCTTTCTTTTTCACTTTCTCTCTCTTTCTTGATAGCCTTTTTTCTCCTCTCCAGGAATAAGCAAAGATGGCTGACCGACCTCTCTGTTATGTAGGGATAATAATAATAAAGATGTTATTTAGTCTAGAAATGTAGTAGTAATATGGTGTTTTGTATGACACTTGTTGTGGTTGTTGGAATGGATGATGGGATTTTTGTTATATGGGGTGGCCATATAAAGGGGGGGATGGACAGTTGGAAAAATGCTAATATGTCTATGAAAAAGGAAATACAAAAAGTCTCACTTTTTGCTGGCCACCCCTACAAGTTTTCTTAGACGAATGAACTGGGAAGTATGAATGACGTATGATTTACATAAGGGGTTGGGTTTTGACACTATTTCTGATGTCCAGGATGTAGAAACATTGAATAGCTAATACTCTGATATGCACATTGCAGGAAGGAAGGAAATCAATGAAAGATGTTACATGTGTGCATTTATCCCGCACACATCAGGGTCTCCTAAGGTTTTTAGGTCCACATCCAGTCCCAATTACAGAGACACAATGCTTGGTACATCTTGCACTAAAAGGGATAAAGGGCACATTACAGGCACATAGTGTGCAGTTGAGAAGCATTGATCTAGATCCAGTGTTATGCAATGGCAACATGAAATACCGCCAGCATCTACAAGGACCATATTTCTCATTGGGAGTCTACTCAAATGACAATGACAAATGGCAGGGCACCACAGTGATGTGTCTGGCAGATGGGCTGATCGAGTGCAGCAGAGAAGCAATATCTCAAATGGAGACTATGTGTGCGCAGTATGGTCCCAATACATGACAAGGATGACACGGATTGCAAAAATGAAGAACGCAGTGCGGATAGATAGGGCCAAACATTTTGAACTTTGTTTTAGCAATGAAGGAACAGATCCTGGTGGCACAACCACACAGTGCAATCACACTCTTGTGATCCCTAGCATGAGCGTAATTTTAGGGCGGGACGGGGGTCTTTGTCCCCCCCAACTTTCATGGCACACCATTTCGTCCCCATTCATTTGGCTGGGGCACCTTTTTTTCAGATTTCATGTCCCCCCCAACATTTTCATCCAAGTTACTCCACTGATCCCTAGTATGACAAAAGGTTCAGCAGCAGTGATGGATTACTACTGGGTTTGTTGCCGACAAGCCTACTTGCAATTCTAACATCTTGGAGGGGCAAGTGTTCACTGGCCACCCTGGACTCAGTGCTACTAGTAATCCTGGAAGGACATGTGAAGGCAGATGAAATGCCTGTCGAAGTGCCAATAGCCACTCTAGCACCTAAAAGAAACAGAAAGAAGCGTGCAGATCACACAAGAATTTGGTATGCTGCCAGAAAAAGGACGATTTCATCGGCGGGGAAGAAAGAACAGCTCAAACTGTCAAAAGACTGTTCAGCACTGCTCAGAGGAATACCTGACAAGTATTAACTTTTTAGCTCAGCAGAGTCTTTCTTTTTTGGCTCCTGGGGTACAAGCAGCTGCTGCACTTTTCTACCCCCGGAGGATGCTGAGAATGGGTCACTAACCCACATCATCAAGGTGGTGCAAAATCTAGGTGTTCAAATGAAGGAAGATGGTGGAATTCAGAACACAGATTGGCTACCGCTTGCCTTTGATTGGGTCCTGTCATGGCTTGGGGCAGTAGTAAAAATACTGGTTCCTGTGATCATGTTCTTCTTGGTTATCTTCTGCACGTGCCAATGGGGTCTCCGATGATGTGTGCCTATAATCCCTAATAGTGCAAAGATGATGGTATCAATTGGGGGACCTAAAACACCTTGCCACACAATAAAGAGCGAAAATCAAACTAATATTTCTGGAGTTGTAGATATGTGGGGTGAAGATGAGTTTGTTACTGTAGAAGTAACAAAAGGGGGGAATGTAAAGAGGAGCGAGCGGCTTTGGCTAGCCCTCCCTGCACCCCTCAAGCGCTTTACAATTAGTCAAGACTTCTAAGCACTACAGCAGTCGCAAAGCTTCTTTCATACAAAAATAATCACACAGAGGCGTGGCCAGTCACTAAATAAAGATAGTTATTTGCATCTTATATTTCAATCCCAAGTATTAGTTGAATTAATTTGTAAAACTGTTGTACATTGTAAAATAGCTTTGTTCAAAAAAAGCAGGCTCTCTGCCAAAGAGGAATGTGCTTGCACTCAGATTAGATCGCAGAGCTTGTGTGCAGTATTGCATCACTGAGTCTAAGGCTTGAACAGAGAACGTGGCTGACCAACTGGTCCTGTCAATCACAGGCCAATGGAGACTACAAAGGATTCAAGGCACACAGAATACTATGGAAAAACAGGTGTTTTGTAGGAATTGCTGGACCAGATCAAATATAAGTTTATTGAGTTAAGTGTTGAGAGAATGGCGTGAAGATGTGTTTATGTATGAATGTTTATAACATAGTAAATTATGCTTAACAAGAGTGACAAAATATTCTTGCATATTCAACATACTGTTATGTAGATTGTCCCAAACGGAACCTGTCCATGCAACACTGGAGCCTCTGCAGCATCCCTTGTATGGCAAGAAGAGCAAGTTTGGAGGAGCTCTGTGGGTATCCAGTGACCAACTGAAGAGTATTTAAGCTTCAGGCCCAGGAGCAGTCTCCAGGATCTTGGAGGGAGCCAGCGACTACGACAGAATGCTAGCCTCAAATGGCAGATTCCTCTGCTATTTCCCCAATCCTCATGATCTGTAAAGATTAAAGTCTTGTCATCACCTGCAAGACAGACTCATGCTTTTGATTCCCTAGAGGGGTGCATTTACTCTGGTTTATGGTGATCATGGATCCCCTGTATTTAAGGGTGCCCCTGTAAAATGGGGCTCGCTTTCACAATACATATCGATGCTTACACCCACTGGACCCGGTAGGTGTGACTTGGGAGGCCTAGGGTAAGCTGAAAAAGAGAGTGCACACTCCCACCCCATATTATAAACGTCTTCCCTTGTGAGGCATGTTGACCGTGGCGCCTGCCATGGCAAGGATGTGGAGTCGGTCTGGAGCAGTTTTGCATTCTCACAATAAGGGATCTTTATGAGAATCAGCAGTTCATCACTTGGGATGACATCAAGGTACATATCGGGGATACCTCGTTGGAACTGTTGAACGATCTGCGGTTTTGGACAGCTGTTTCACCGCACTGGCCGGTGTCCCGGCTGAGCCACCTACAAATATATGTTTCTCATATATTCTTTTGGATGCGACTAGCTGGAAGAGTATATCCACACACTATAAACTGGCACAGTCTGCGAATACTGGGAGGGGGCTTAATGTCAGAGAGAAGTGGTGTGGCGACTTGGGAATTGAGTTCTCAGACTTACATGGAAGAATATATGCTCTTTGACAAAAGGTGCCTCTCTTAATTTGAAACATCGCCTTATAAACTTCAGAATACTGTATAGGTTGTACTATACTCCAGCTAGACTCAATGGCCCTCATTACGACCCTGGCGGAAAGTAACTGACCCGACCGCTATAGCGTAAATAGCGTTTCCGCCATTGCACGATGGAGTAAAGTGCGGCTAATTCTGACCCATCGGGCACGAGCATTACGCCATGGCGGAAGTGTAAAGTCCGCGATGGCGGAAATCTCCCCAAAACGCCCCTCACCGCCGTCGTACGGCGCCCTAGGTGCAATTCCGCCACCCATCATAGCGGTCACCGTAATGAGCGCTAATCGCAAAATACGGTGACCGTAAATATACGGAAACGGAAGTAAAAACATGGGGCCGGAACGGGAAACAGCACGCCGTACACCCATAAAATCAGAATCCCAACACAACCATTAAAAATCCGACCCTGAGACACATCCCAACCCGTTAGCCACCCTAGTTAAAACAATCAAAATGGGAAAAGTTGCCAAAAAAGCGTGCGACCGCAAGCGGCAGGTCCACTTCTCCCATGAGGAACTCACCGTGCTCACAGAGACCCTCCAGGAGAATGCTGGCGTCGTCTTCTCGACGCAAATGACCAGGACGGCACTTGCGAACAAGAAGGCCATATGGGCCCTGGTGGCACAGCGGGTAAGTGCGGTGGGGACCGCACCCCGCAACCCACAGCAATGCAGAAAGCGATGGGACGACTTGCGGATACGCGTACGGAGCATACTATCAGCCAACCGTAACATTGCCACAGCTACCGGGGGAGGATCGGAATCACCCATCAAGTTGACCCCCTGGGAAGAAATCTGTGCCTCCACCATTGGAATGGAGAGTATAGAGGGAGTCGGAGGGATGGAGAAAGGAGTGCAGACATCCGAAGAATCAGGTAGGTGGGCCAAATAAAACAATGCTAAATCCACAATGTCCAATCATGTGAAGTACCATGTGTCCACATAGTGCAACAGAAACACATGTCCAGGAGAACGTCCACATACATTGGCCTGATAGCGCACTTTAAAAGTCACATAAAAAACATAAATAATTGAAAATCCTAAAAACACCCTCTACACGTGCAGCATGCACACCCTAACTGCAGGCTGCAAAACAACTGCATCCTCAATCTACACAGAAATGAAACCACCTCCAAGGCCCTGACCCAAATCACCCTCAGGTACCACCCCAATGCATGTGACACATTGCCATTCCAATTTCCACAGACCCATAAATAACGCTCGCCCTCCTTTACTCCACCACAGGGTCCGAGTCAAACGACGAGCTGCAGGACACCCCTACCAGCACACCTGCAAAGAGGGCCAAGACCAACGGCCAAAGACCCTCCACCTCAGCTGCACGGATCAAGACACGGCAGCAGCACAAATCAAGTGGCAGCACACAGGAGGGGACTTCAACAGGCACCCCAGCAGCCAGCATGCCCACACCAGCAGCACCACAGGTCCCCCCAATGGATGCCACAGAAGGCACTGCTTCTGATGGCAGCAGCACCATAGGTGACACTGCATTAATGCCAGCATGCTCCGACACAGACAACGGTGCTGTCGATGTAGGACCCATCCATGACCTGTCACAATCCCCCTGTTTGTTTCATCCCGTACACCATGAGGATACCACGCAGGGGCACCCACAAGACGACGACTGGCCATCCCCCACAAGCCCTGTGGCAAGGCAACATGAGTTGATCAGCCCCTCTGTGACACCACCGCAAATGGCCATGGCCCAGCAGAGGCAACAGTCCCTCGACCAGGTGATCGTGCAACAGCAGCAACTGGCCACGCTCCTCAAGGAGCATGCTGATGAATGTGGGGCATCTAAGGCAGCCATAGAAACATCTACTGAGACACTTAGGGCACAAATGGAGCGAAGTACAGAGACACTAAGGGTACAAATGGAGAGAAGCACCGAGAGCCTGAGGGGGAACTGCATGCGACGTCCAAAGACGTATGTGGTGAACTTGCCGCTGTGCGCCGTGTGCTCACTGAGCTCTCACAAACCCTTAGGGACATGCATGGGCGTGAGCAGGCAGAGACATCATCCGTTGCAAGTTCCGTCCAGGGCAGCCCCCAACGTAGATCTGGGAGGAACCTGCGCTCCACAGGCAGGGGTGCCCCTGATACCCGGAGAGGGGGCTTGCAATAGCGTCTGCCCACTGACAATGAGCATCTTTGGACACTGGTGTTCGGGGGGGAGGTAGGAGGGTGGAGGGGGGGTGTTGGGATTTCTTGGGTTGCGGGTCGATGGGGTGTGTAACATAATTTCACATATGCTATAAACTTTACATAATCATCCAATGAGATGTGTGGACATTGTTCCTTGTGTACGAGGCCTTTATAGGCGTACAGTCCACATTGTGCATGTTCCCGACACACACAGTGCCACAAGTCCCGTGTCCATGATCAGCCACCAGGCGTGAGTGCTAGAAGCATGAATCTATGATATTCTGACGAATTTCACGGGCCTCCTGTGCCTCGCGGACTCCTTGAGGTGCTGCCACATCCCCAGCCTCATCATGACCATCTTCAGGTGCTAGCAGTTCTGCGTCAGGGGGCATGGGCACATTTCTACGTACGCACATGTTGTGTAGCATGACACATGCCATGACTATCTTTGCAACCTTCTCATGGCGGTACAGGAGTGCCCCGCCAGACCTGCTGAGGCAGCGGAAACGAGCCTTCAGTAGGCCGAATGCCTGTTCTATGACTACACGGGTACGTGAGTGGGCATGGTTGTAGTCCTCCTCATGCTGGTCCTGTGGGTTCCGGAGTGGTGTAAGGAGCCATCTCTTCAGTGGATACCCGGCATCACCTGTATGTGGACAAGAAAGGATGTTTGTGGGATGACATTGCTACGTACGCATCCCCCCCCCCTTCCTGCCAGGTCATTGCCGCTTCACATACCCCACATTATCATGCATGGATTGAGACTCACCGAGTAGCCAGGATCTGTTCCCTGCGTGTCGCTCCATGTAGCGTGGTATTGTAGAGTTCCTCAAGACCATAGAATCATGGGTTGATCCAGGAAATCGGGCACAACAATGTGTAAAGATCCTGTTGGAGTCACACACCATTTGTACATTAAGAGAATGATATTGTTTCCGGTTGCGGTACTGGACCTCCATGGCATGTGGGACAACCAATTCCACATGGGTGCAGTCAATGGCACCAATGCAACCCGGTATGCCGGCAAGTGCATGGAATCCCACTTTTGTGTTTGTAATCTCCAGCTCCGAGCGTGGTAATGAGATGTAGTCGTCTGCGTGCTTCAGGAGGGCATCGAGCACTTGCAATAGTGTCCGTGAGAACAGTGGCTGTGAAATGCCATGCAACTGTCCGACTGTGTGCTGGTAGGTGCCTGTGGCCAGGAAGTGGAGTACAGACACCACCTTCAGTAGTGGTGGGATGGCGGTTGGGCTATCTATCATGCTGACAAGGTCAGCGTGTGTCATGTCCACAATGGAGATTATGGTGTCCCGGTCCAAACGGTAGAGGGTGTGGATCTGCTCAGCAGTGAGGTTGAACGGATGTGCTCGGAGGCGTGGGATTGCGGGCTGCCTGCGTGGTGGTAGTGGCTGTGCTGGTGGGCCTTGCTGGCCCTGCCTTGCCCTCCTCCTCCTCCTGCGTCTCCTCTGTGCGGCCGGTTGTTGTAGTAGTTGGTGTTCGTCTTCTTCTTGGAGTTGGAGTACTTGCAGTGCTATCAGGTCCCCCAGGCCCAACATCGCTAGTCCTGCCGGTAGCATTTTGGAGTGGGTGTGGTTGTGGGAGGGGGTTGGGTGTGCAATTTATGTGTTTTCAGGCTGTATAGCCTCCACCTGTGGTGATTCATTCCACCTGTGCCAGCTGCAATCCCCTTTGGGCGAGCACTGTACCGAGGTTCACCGACGGGCGGGGCGTCCCATTTGTGAGTGAAGCCAGTTGCCATTTTCACACACTGCCGCACTACATGGATGAATTTGTGATTTCAAGCGGTCACAGATGCCTTTTCGACGTGATGTTGCAAATGAGGAATTCGAAGGACAGCGCTTTCGGTATTCAGCTAGCGGCGAGGAGACGCCCACAGGTCTGACTGCAAATATAACGTTCTATTGTTTAATGTCCTTGGGACAGGGGCCATGGCGAGAATGCAATGATTGATATGATTAGTATGGGATGCGCAATAGCGTAGTGGACGAATAGGCAGGACGTTCCCAAATACCTGTTACTTCACAACACTATTGTTCCGGCCTGGAGCACAGTGGATTTTGCAGGCTGCATTACGCACAGACTCAATGGAGATTTCAAATGTTATGTGAGTAAATAATCAGGCGTTTTAATACCGGGATGAGGGAATGATGTATGGATGCATGGACAGATGATTTAATTGGGAGTTTGCCATGTACATGGCTTATTGGAATCTTTCCCCTTCCCCTGCGCTATGTGATGCAGAGCTGCCATAGTGGGACCATCGTCTATCTGCCCTTGTTGAACCCTCCCAGTCTCGACGCGCCTTCCAACACTTGTGTCTATGCACGTTACTAATCCCATCTCATGGATTCTGTTTTAACAGACGCATGCACACAAACACTCGTTTGTAATAGTGTTTTCACCTCGATTTATATGGTTATGATTGGCAAGTGATTTTTGGGTGGAAATAATCCTTTTGAGTGGGCTAGCATGCATATGGCTGTAGATTTAGTGTGATCATTGAAGTGAGTAATACTAATGAAGTTCTGATGGCCATACTATTCTTTTTCATTTCATTTGGGTGACAGGTATCTCCTCCCCTTTTGCCGCTGCCATCTGTATGCCACTCCTGCAGATGGCTTTTACTCCCGACACCTGCTGCTTCGAGTTAATCAGTGGAGCACCATTACGATCTTATGGGACGATCGCCAATGGGCCACATGCCCTTACGCAGTACTAGTGGCTAGGAGCAACATATCTACCTTTCAGCTGGACTAGTGCCTACCTAATGGGACGGCCCTGCGGTTCTAGGCGCTTCCATGTTGCCTTTTTGAACGTGAATGTAGCCCCTGTGTACCATGAAGGAACAGGGCGTCACACAAGGAGTAGCTGGTCATTTATTGCGGATGCAGCCCACAGTAATGTAGATATTTTGGGGTTTATGACCTGATAGCTGTATGGGCTTGGTGAATTTGATGTGCATTAAAATTTTATTCTGATGTTAACCGTGTAGTGTTATTATTTGCAAGTAATGTAGCATATTCCTATTTGTGGAGCGATGTATTGTGAGTAGATCTGCATTGGGTTCCGGCTTCTGAGTATAGTTGCGTGGTACTGTACTGGCCGCGTTTGCCTACGAAGCCCACTAAGGTCAGGGATGGGGCTGCCATTATGACTGTTTTAATGATGTCATGCTTAGGGGCGGGGGATTAGCTTTTGTGTAACAGATGCCGGTCAGCCAGGTGGATTGGTGGAATGACGTGATTATCAGAATATGGCTGGTCACAGGTGCCTGTGTTTGCGTGCGTTTCTTGGAGGGAGACTGAGGTCATGTCCATTGGAATAGCTTCTGTATTAGTGCCATCTGTGCCCTGCAGCTCCCATTGGCCCCTCTTGAGATGAGCCTGGCTGCTCAGTCACTCTGCCAACTTGTGTGGTACATGCTTATGCTGATGGTTGGTTTGTTTACTGGCATGTGTACAGGGCTGGTGCAGTATGCCTCGGGATACTGCTTTGAATGTTGCCTTACACTGGTGTCAGGCGATGGGGGCCTGTTGTTGTTTTGTCTCATCTTTCAGTTCATTTTACTGTACTTGAACCTTCACATGCCTGTGCTGCATCAGTACGGCAATGGTGACATGCCAAATATGGATGGCCACTCAGAAGGCACTTGGAGCCCCTACATTCATTTGTTCGTTGGCATGCATGGGTGACTTGTGCATTTCACTGGTTGCATTGTGTAACTTCATTGCACCTACGAGGAGTTGTGCAATGTGGCCAGGGAGTGGTGTACAGGCACTCAGTAGGGCCATTTACGGTTGGTTCACGATGCCGTAATTCTCACCATGGCGGAATGGTACTTTCCGCCTTGCTTGATGGCGTTAAGTAAATGTCCGCTGGGGTCAGAATTCGCGTACCGTTGCGCCATGGTGGTAATTACGGTTTTGCATGGCGCGCGTGCGCGTACTTGGTGCAGTTAGCGTTGGCGTTCACTACGGTGTCGCTAATGGCATCGTACTTTACGGTGACGGGTCATAGTCGCACCGAGCGGTATTCGATGGCGGTATTACATTTCCGCCATCGTTTTTCGATTTCCGCCAGGGTCGTAATGAGGGCCAATATGTTTAGTCCGGATATGGCTAAGGAATGCCCCAGATGCTGCTGTCAGGATGCTACTTTGAGATACATGCTTTGGGATTGCCCCAGACTGGGTGGGTACTGGTCTGAGATTTGCCACACTCTAGACGAAATACTGAATGGACAGCTTCACCTCACAGCTCGAGAATGCCTGTTGGGTTACGCGGGTAGATCGTCTATAGTCCAGCCTAGATTTCTTAACTTGGGTCTTCTACTGGCTAAAAGGGCTGTCTCGGTGTGTTGGACCTGGAAGGAACCTTCTGCGCTAACTACCTGGTTGAACGATGTAATATGGGCTAACAATTATGAAGAATTGTATGTCTCAATGGTCCCTAGCAGCTGCCGACCTAAGGATATCTGGCAAGATTTTCGAGTATACTTAGCAAAGAAGGCAAGGCCATGAACCTTTAAATGGAGCTTTCTGTGTACGCTTCAAAATGTATTATGCTATATGATTATCACACCTGATGAGGTAATGACACTGATGTTGTGTAATTACGCTGTTTGCGCACCAACTTCTTAATAAAGATTTTTTTTTTTTAAAGGTCTAGATGGGAACAGAGGTGGTGATAAGGGCGAAAAGGAATTTGGGTACATAGTCAAAATACATATTCCAAAGAAAGACCGAACACAGGCCAATATTAGATCTATGTGACACAAAAAGGTTTCCCATTGGGTTTATTTTAAAACGATTTAGAAATAATTTGTGATGCAGGTTAATTGCAAATATTTTCATGTAACAAAAGAGGGAGCTTCGATTTACTCGCACTATTACTTGAATGAAGCCCCAATGTGTAGTAATATAAAGAGAGAACATGTCAAATACAATGATTTAAATAAATACTCAATATCAACAAATGGAATGGGTGTAACAACAACACCTCATATGTGAAAGCATACTCCTAAGTGTCTCGCGTGCTGGGCGGGGACACATTAAACAAATACAAAAATAGAGATGAGTTGGGAAAATCAAAATACATTTCATTAATCCGGTAAATTCACACTGTATTACTTGTAGAATACATCAGATCATTAGCTACGTCTAGCGTAATCACAAATTCATAAATTCATGGTTTAGAAGCATCGGGGAAATAATTCCTGGT
Organism: Ambystoma mexicanum; assembly: GCF_040938575.1. Classification (NCBI taxonomy): domain Eukaryota; kingdom Metazoa; phylum Chordata; class Amphibia; order Caudata; family Ambystomatidae; genus Ambystoma; species Ambystoma mexicanum. The sequence continues at coordinate 740,339,543 of NC_090926.1, forward strand.
TCATTTACAAACTCATTGGTCTCACCAGTATTGACGTAATAACAGACAAAGGATGCAGTGGCGTTGGGGCCCATTGTAATCTCATGCCTCCATTGGGGCCATACACAAGTCCACTGCCACGTCTACACCAAATGTTTGCAATAACTGCCACACTAATATCTCGTCGAAGAGTTAAGTGGACTATTATTCAAAATGTCCAAGGTATTTCTTTTAGAATATCCAATCGAAAAATGACTCTTGATTGACCATCAGTGATTGATCTGTGGGCGTGGAAACAGAAACGCTTATGTGATAAAGTTCCAATTTGGATAGAAAAATGTAATCTGTACAAACATGAAAAATACTTATCCACGTACTCGTGTGTAAGAGGTCTAAGGTGCTCCAGATGAAACACCTATGATTTAAAAGCGAATCATGGTACAAGGGTTTAGGTTTCGCTTCACACAGGGCTTTCTGAAATGAATGAATTACTTAAAGTTCAAAAGACTTTCGGAACTTGACCTCGAGATCCAGGTCATCCAAGTGCACGAGTATGCATATGTAATCGATTAGTCCCTTGTTGGCAACGTGAGGCCACTTATTTAAATGGACACAATCTCTGAATTCTGGAAGCAAGTCGATGAAGGTGACATTTGTAAGGACACCAGTGCCATCTTGTGTCCCCGATGTACTTTTCTTGTTGGTGAGATCATAACGTTGCCAACATGGGACTTGAGTCGTCATTTATTTATTTATTTATTGGTCACTTGTTAGCCACTTACAGAATTTGCAAAACTGTTTCAAAGTGCCCACAGGGCAACAGGGCCGGGACAGCGAAGGTAAACATTGAATTACAACAAGATAAATAATTTAATTAATAGTACACCAAATCAGAAGAAAAATAGGGAGGGGAGAGGAACCTACTATGCCTTGTGAGTGTTCAGAACGTGCAAGTGCAGAGGGGAGGATGGTAAGGGATAGCTGCTGTGATGCTCATGGGGAAGTGCTCAGGGTGAAGTGCTAAGAATAGAAAACATAAGTGCAACCTGCAGTGGGGATGTTGAGCCTAAGTAAGGGCAGTAAATAGACAGTGGCTGGGAAGAGAGATGTGGGGGTGTCAGGGCCCTGAGGATACATAAGTGCCCTGCACATAAGTCACGCTACTGTATGATTAGCTGGGAAGAGATGAGAAGGAAGAGGTAAAGAGAAAGGTCTTGAGGCTTTTTCTGGACTCAAGGACTTCCTGCTAAAGACTCAGAGGGAGAGGGAGGCTATTCAACAGAAGGGAGCCCGCTGAGGAAAGCGAATGACCACCAGCTCTGTGTTTAGCAATCTGCTTCACACGCAAGGAGTTGGTGCCAGAGGGGCGCATGTGTCTAGAAGGGGAGTATTTGGTCAGGAAGAGTTGAAGATAGAGTGGTCCCCGGCCCCAGATAACCTTATGGATGATACAGAGGGATTTGAATTGAATCCGTGCTGTGACCAGGAGCCACTGAAGGCTTTGTAGGGCAGGAGAGATGCGGTCCCTTGGCTTGAGGCCAAGGATAAGTCAAGCTGCCCTATTCTGGGTTAGCTGGAGGGGCAGCAGAGTGGCTGAAGGAAGATTGAGGAGGCTATTGCAATAGTGTAGCCTGGAGAGAACCAGAGCACGGGTAACATTGAGTCTCTGGGGGAAGGTGAGGAAGGGTAGAAGTCCTTTGAGAAGGAAGAGCTGAAAGTAGGACTTCTTTACAATGTCCTAAATATGAGGGATGAAGGCAAGGGACGAGTCGAAGATGACTCAGAGATTCCTGGCTTCAGAGGAGGTGGCAGGGGGAGAGCCCATGGAGGAAGGCAAGAGTGCAGGGAAGAAGTAGGGTGCAGGGGACCCAATAGGGAGAATCTCTGTTTTGCTGGCATTGAGGCAGAGGTCATTAGCAGTGCACCAGGCCTCGATGGCAGAGAAGCAAGCAGGGATGAAGGAAGGTGCAAGGGCGTCAGTAGGAAGTTTGAAGAAGAGTTCTGAGTCATCAGCGTAGCACTGGAAGTTGGGGGAGAAGGAGGAAATGAGGCGTGCCAGCAGATAAAGGTATATGTTAAAGAGCCAGGGCAAAAGAATAGATCCCTGGGGGACGCCACAGGTGGAGGGGGAAGAAGGGGAGGAGAAAGGGCCCAGTATCATTTTGGAGGAACGGTTTGTTAGGAAGGAGGTAAGCCAGTCCAGTGCCCGCTCCAAGATACCAAGGTTATCATGGAGTCTTTTTATGAGGATGGAGTGATTCACTGTGTCAAATGCAGAAGAGAGATCAAGGAGGATGAGGACAGCAGGGGAGTTGGAATCAAGGGATGCAAGCAGTTCTTAACAGGTTTTCAGAAGAGCCCTTTCCATGCCTCTGGATGCTCGGAATTCAGACTGGTGGTCGTGAAGACCGCCAACAAGTTTGGTATGAGAGTTGAGTTGGGGGAGGGCCAACTTCTCGAGCAGTTTCCCCAGGAAGGGGTGATGGAAATGGGGCGGTAGTTGGCTGGGCAGGAAGGGTCTGCAGAGGTTTTTTTTAAGGAGGGGGCACACAAAGGAGTGATTGAGGGAGGAAGGGAAAGAACCAGTAACAAAGGAGTGGTTGCAGAGATCAGCAAGAGCAGCAGCGAGAGGGGAGATGTTGTCCTTAATGGTTATGGGCGAGCTTGAGGCAACCTGTTTGGAAGAGACCTTCATGGAGTTGACAACTCTGGTGACTTCTTCTGGGGAGACAGGAACGAAGGAGGACGGAGGAGGGTGAGTGGTTGGGGAAGCTAGAGGAGGAAGGGTTCTGTTGGAAGAGTGCGTGACAAGGCTGTTCAGTATGTCCTGTTTTTTTAGGTCAAGTGAGAGGTAAGTGCATTGCAAAGGTCCTGGGAAAGAGTAGGGGCAGAAGATACTGCGGGCGGGTTGGCAAGGTCCCGGCAGATTTTGAAGAATTCAGCCTTGTTGTTGGACGCATTGGACACTCGTGCCTGAATGTGGGCTCTTCTCTTGGCACTGATGGAGAGTCTGTAGTGTCTCTGGATCAGGCGGCAGGCCAGTTTGTCAGAGGGTGAGCCTGAAGTGTTCCACTTATGTTTTGGTAATGTAGAGGTAGAGGTTGCCAAGGGCAGGGTCAGCAGTAAAGTCAGAGTTGGGAGGACCAGGTGGAATGAAAGTGGAGGTGAAGGCAGCAGCTGACACTCGTTTCATCGGATGGATGTACGTGAACGAGGTTGGCAGGGCTATTGGAGGAGTTATCATGAGACCGTAAGGACCCAGGTGAGAGTTGAGAAGAGAGTGGTCAGACCAAGAGAGAGAGGTGACCTGCTGAGTAGAGAGCGGGAGATTGGAGTGGATAATGGCATCCAGTGTGTGTCCAGCAGAGTGGGTTGGACAGGAGGGAAGGATGGAGAGAGATAGGGAGGAGCATAGGTCGATGAAGAGGGAGGTTGATGTGCACAGGGAGTCTAAGTGAATGTTGAAGTCACCCTGGAGCAGTAGGTTCGAGGTGGTAGAAATTAGGGAGGAACAGAAGTCAGCCCACTCAAAGAGAAACAGAGAGGAAGTATCTGGAGGCCGGTAAATGTTAGCAATGGTCAGACTGGTGGTGGGAAAGATGACCAATTTGCATACTATGTTTTCAAAGGATGAATAGAGCTGAGTGGGTATGATGGAAGAAGGGATCCAGTAAGGGGAGATTAAGGCAACCCCACTGCCTGCACAGTGAGGTTGTGGCTTGGAGGTGATCTTAAAGCCATCAGAAAGAAGTGAGTAGAAGAAAATGACTGAGCTGTCCTTGAACCGAGTCTCAGTGAGTGCAAGTATGTTGAGGTCAGCGGGCCTAATTACACGGTATGCGGTAACCATGGCGCCATTAGCGCCATGGTTGCCGCCGGTATTTTACCGTTTCCGCCTTGGTGGATGGCGGAATTACCGCCCTACTCCAAAGTGAGCGGGGGCGGTAATTCCCCATTCACCAAGGCACTTCCCCATTCCCATTTCTGCCCCCATAGGGCTCAATGGGAATGGGGAAGGAGCTAATTACGGTACTGCAAATTGCGGTACCGTAATTAGCACCAAGGTCCCTTTGCGGGCCTGTTCCTTAACAGCTGGTAAAACCAGCCATTGAGGTCGGGTCTCGCAAAGGGACCTCGTAGTAAGGCGGTAAGGGTTTACCAGTACCGGTGCCCTTACCGGTACCGGTAAACCCTTACCGCATTCCGTGTAATGAGGCCCAGTGTCTTCAAGGAGAAGGGAAATTTCAGTGGAATGTTTGCTGGCTGAGGGTGCATTGAGCGTTTCCAGATGGAAAAGATCACTGACTTTGAAGGTTTTTTGTGGTGTACAGGGCCGTCACAGGTGGCGGAGAAGGAAAGTTATCCAGGGGAAAAGTAGGAGAAGGAAGGAAGTTAATGAGGGATGGTATGATTCGGTCAAAGAGAAGCAGTTTGGTCTGAGGGCCTTGAACCAGGATTTCGCCTGTGTGGTAGACATTAATGCAGCAACGAGAAGAGAAGAAGCCCGTCAGGAGGACTTCCCATTTGGTGCTGCCGTTAATGGTAGTGGAGGAGTAGGGGGAGAGAGTTGAGATGAGATGAGAGGCCCATAAGTCAGGAGATGGGACAGAAAAAAGGATGTTGGTGAAGATTTCTCTGGAGGAAGCACTGACATATGTGCAGGGGGGACGCCCACCTGGCCTACTTGGGTGCTATATGGCCCCTGACAATTCCGCCCGCAGTGCATCCTAAGCTGTCTGATTGCGAGGGTGGTCATTCTAAGAAAGACTTCTGAGTGCACGATGCCTGTTCTTCCATACATGCCATGTGCAGTGATTTGTTCATTCTGTGATAATTCATAAATGATGGGCTACAATTCAATTGGCACTGATGGAGAATCTGTAGTGTCTCTGGATCAGGCGCCAGGCCAGTTTGTCAGAGGGTGAGCCTGAAGTGTTCCACTTATGTTTTGGTAATGTAGAGGTAGAGGTTGCCAAGGGCAGGGTCATCAGTAAAGTCAGAGTTGGGAGGACCAGGTGGAATGAAAGTGGAGGTGAAGGCAGCAGCTGACATTCGTTTCATCGGATGGATGTACGTGAACGAGGTTGGCAGGGCTATTGGAGGAGTTATCATGAGACCTGTGATAATTCATAAATGATGGGCTACAATTCAGTTAGTGGTGTTTGAGGGAAGCCAGGTCATGATTGATGTAAGCTGATGTGTGTGTTGTCCGGGCCACTGCAAAAGCAGCCGGTGCTGCCAGGTGCTGAGAGGTCGGGGTCACTGCGAATGCAGCCGGTGCCCCCTGCTGTTGAGTGTTTCTGAGTTTGGAAAGGTACTTGGAAGTTTTGGGGTTGGGAGTTTCAGGATAATGCATTAAATAGCTAGGTTTGAAGGACTTTTTTTGAAGGAAAGGTAGTTTTCGGTGCGGCGGATTAGCAGAGTAAGAGTTCAAGTTGGTGGGAGCTAGGATAGAGAAGGCTGGGCCGCCATCTCTGTTCGAGTGATAACTAAGAATAGTGTGTGCTTATGGGTTATTTCTCTCTAGTTTATTCAATACTAGATCTTTAACCACTGAACACATTTGCCATATCACACAAATTCAGAATGTCAGTACAAGAGGTCATGAAATTACAACAGTAAGGAGCAAACATGACCTCAATATACATGAAAGATGTCCATTTTCAGATTTCCTTGCTTCACAACCATTGAAAGCACCTTGGGTTGAAGGTGTCTGTTCATCATGGATTCTGAATACAATCAGCACATAGGGCCTCATTACGACCCTGGCGCTAAGTGTTTAACAGCGCCCTAAAAGGCTGCGGCGCCGTTAAACACTTAGCGCCTTACTACGAGGTCCCTTTGCGGGACCCGACCTTAACGGCTGCTCTACACCAGCCGTTAAAGTAGGGACCCGCAAAGGGACCTTGGTGCTAAGTACAGTACCGCAATTTGCGGTACCGTACTTAGCGCCTTCCCAGTCCCATAGAGCCCTATGGGGCAAAAATGGGAATGGGGAAGGGCCATGGTTCAGTGGGGAATTACCGCCCCGCCAACCTTGATATGGGGTGCTAATTCCCCGTTGAACCATGGCAGACCCGTTACAACACCGGCACCAACCATGGTGCTAATAGCGCCATGGTTTAGCACCGGTGCCATAGTGTTCACAAAGGTGTTCATTGTCATAACAGCACTTCTAGGCAGACGAGCAGTGTGCGTTTTGCAATACCTTGATGCCTGGATAGCGCGGTACCCAGTGACTCATGCAGAGTGCACACATATGCCATGCTGCAGCTCCTAAATCACTTAGGTTTCATGACCACTGTGGAAAAAGTGTCTCACCCACTATAATAACAAATAGCTGGGAGCCATGTTTAACTCCCAGCAGTCATTGGCTCTTCCCCCACAGGACACATGGCTTCTTGACTGTTACAGGGGAGTGTGATGAAAATGTTGAGTGATGGTGTCACACCTTCACTTATGGCCTAATGCACAACAGATGAGCCCCATGCAAGAATGGCTCAGTGGACAATGGTCAAAAGCAGAGGGCTGGGAAGATCCAGTGTAACACCAAAGGTCATTCAGTAGTTATTGGTGGAACAAGAAGATCCTTTCAAGAGGACAACCTCACCGTTCTGAACCATCGGGGGATCATAACCGATGCTTCGTTCCCTGGATGCAAGTCGCATCTGTTCTCCATGATAGTTCAGTGGACGTGGTCACTGTGACAAGTGACACACCCGGGTCTTCGAGTTAATGCCCGATAGTGATGACATTTAAGCTCATTTTTAATGTGGGTGTAACATTAATGGAAAGTGTAAAAAGCTTGTGTATGGCTTTTACACTTTCCATTAAAGTTCCCATGCATTTTCATTCATTTGTGTGGCAGAGAGGAAGGGTGTAATGCAACTTGCCTTTCTTCTGTCTCCCTTCCTTTCCTCCATACAAATGCTCCACCATGGCGGACCCCATAGAGATCCATTGTGCATGCTGCCTGCCATGCTCGCATGGTGGGCTGCATTTACAACTAAACCCTGCCCGACATGCCTGGCAGGCTTTAGTTGTAATTGTGACCACTACTTACCATGCGTGCATGGTAAGCAGTGTTCACAATTGAAATTAAAATGTCAGGCAGGGTTTCATTTAAATTTGGTAAGCATTAGTCACAATGTCATGCCAGGCAGCGTTTACTCACTTTGCACGCGTGCAGGGGAAAAGCTGGCATCATACACTTTTGCACTCTGCCGTGCAAATGATGAACATTTGGCGGCAGGGAGCTGCCTACATGTATGTCAACACGTAATGGCTCCCACCATCAAATTATGAATTTGAAGAAATGTAACTCTGTGGAAGTTTCCACATAGTTACAAAGTGGAGGCAAGTACTAATGAGGAAACACACAGCTGCAGTGTTTCATGGCTGCCAACGGGGGTTGGGGGTATTTGTCTGGTTGAACAACAAATTTGGCATTGGTGTCCAAACAGAAGGCTCTTTCTGTTCTCATACACACGTGCCAGTGATACAAACCTGCCTGTCTGCCTTTCTCATTTGCCAAGCATAAAATGAACACATCTAAGAACTAAATCCCTACACAATTAAGAGGGACACCGGACTTACATCTGTTTGTGACAAAAGAAAAAGCAGAATACCGCCACTTTGCCTTTAGATGAGGTATAACAGGTAACTTGGCAATTCACTTGTTATCAGTCGGTCAGATATGTTCATTTACTTGCTCACCCACACCACTAGTAGACCGCACAAAAGAGGCCGGAGGTCTCACGATACACTTGCACTCAGTGCAGCAATAGATTTGAGACATGTATTGACACTTACCACCGTTCACAATGCATCCTCTTAAAACATTCACTCGAAAATGGACCTTAACACTTAGCAGCCCGCACCCATTCAGCCTAGTGCCTTTGCGCCTTAGATCCTAGTTTTGTCATTAAGGACATCACGAATGAAGAATTGCTATCCTAACACAAGGGTATGCTACCTCAATACATGGAAAAAACATTTTGTCATCTACAAAACATTACGCATTGACTATGAAGACACTTACTCTGCCCGATATCTATTCCACCGGTTATATAAGTGACTAGCATATCATTTTCTAAAGGTTCACCTACCTGCGTTAGCAGAATACATCCCCTCCCAATGCTTCTGTGCAGGCTCATTCGTCATCGTCGTACTTTGAAATGGATAGTATGTGCTGCAGATTCTAGGTCAGGGTGCTTATCCCAGCATAGACGTCCCTTGATGCTGCCTCTCCCCTGAACATGACGTGGGGCATGATTTCTGACCTCCTTTTTTCTATGTGCTCAAGGAACACCTTGAACGTTGTCTTCTCTTGAGAAAGACATTTGGAAGGAAATGTAAACATTGCAGTGCGATGTCCACACACAAGGCCTCGGGTTTTAAAGACTGTGCCTGCTGTGATTCAAAGATGTCTGCAACCAGTGCTCCAGATAAGATTTTGAAGGGAGAGTATTTTACTCCCTACATTTTAAAGTTGGGAGTACAATTATTTTTTAGGGAGTCAAAAAGTAAGTCCCTTTCGGAAGGGAGTTAATTTATTATAAGCGAGTAAACATATGTTTTAACTATCTCAGTGTGGTACTTCCTAGATGTGATTCAAGTCAGTATGAACAATTCTCGAAGGGTGCAACACAAGCTAACATTCACAGCACTATCCCAGTGTAGTACAGGCCAATATTCACAATACTATCCCAGTGTGGTACTTTCTAGATGTGATTCAAGTCAATACCAACAATTCTCTAAGAGTGCAACACAGGCTGACATTCACAGCACTAGCCCAGTGTGGTACAGGCCAATATTCACAATACTATCCCAGTGTGGTACTTTCTAGATGTGATTCAAGTCAATACCAACAATTCTCTAAGAGTGCAACACAGGCTGACATTCACAGCACTAGCCCAGTGTGGTACAGGCCAATATTCACAATACTATCCCATTGTGGTACTTTCTAGATGGGATTCAAGTCAATACCAACAATTCTCTAAGAGTGCAACACAGGCTGACATTCACAGCACTATCCCAGTGTGGTACAGGCCAATATTCACAATAATATCCCAGTGTGCAAACTATAGATGTGACTTCAGGCACCATTAAGAAATCTCTATGGGTGCGACGCAGGCTCATGTCCACAGTATTATCCCAGTGTTGTACAGGCCAATAATCACAGTACCATCCCAGTTCGGCAAGGCTAACAATCACAGTACTACCTCAGTGTGGTACAGGCCAATAATCACAGTACTATTTCAGTGTGATACTTTGTAGGTGTGATTCAGGTCCATATGAACAATTCCCGATGGCTGCAACGCAGGCTGACATTCCTAGCACCATCCCAGTGTGGACCAGGCCAAAAATCACAGTGCTATCCCAGTGTGGTACTTTCTAGCCGTGATTCAAGTCAATATGAACACTTCTCTAAGGGTGCGAAACAGGCTAATGTTCACAGTACTATCCCAGTGTGGTACATGTTAATAATCACAGTACTATCCCAGTGTGGTACAGGTCAACAATCACAGTCCTATCCCAGTGTGGCACTCTCTAAATGTGACTTGAGGCAATATTAACAAATCTCTAAGGGTGTGACGTAGGCTAATAATCACAGTACTATCCAATTGTGGTACTTTCTAGATGTGATTCAAGTCAATATGAACAATAGTCTAGGGTGCGACTCAGGCTAGTATTCACATTATTATCCCAATGTGGTACAGGCTAATAATCACAGTATTATCCCAGTGTGGTACTTTCTAGATGTGATTCAGGTCAATATGAACAATTCTCTACGGTGCGACCCAGGCTGATATTCACAGCACTATCCCAGTGTGGTACAGTCCAATAATCACAGTAGTATCCCAGTAAGGCACAGGCTAGTAATCACAGTATTATCTCAGTTTGGCACAGGTTAATATTCACAGTGCTATCCCATTGTGGCGCTCTCTAGATGTGACTTGAGGCAATATTAACAAATCTCTGAGGGTGTGACACAGGCTAAGAATCACAGTACTATCCCAGTGTGGTACTTTGTAGATGTGATTGAAGTCAATACAAACAATTCTCTAGGGTGCGATGCAGGCTGATATTCACAGCATTATCTCAGTATGGTACAGGCTAATAATCACAGTACTATCTCAGTGTGGCACATGCTAATATTCTCAGTATTATCTCGGTTTGGCACAGGTTAATATTCACAGTGTAGCTCTCTCTAGATGTGACTTGAGGCAATATTAACAAATCTCGAAGGGTGCGACGCAGGCTAATATCACAGTTCTATCCCAATTTGGTACAGGCTAATAATCACAGTACTATCCCAGTGTGGTACTTTCTAGATGTGATTCAAGTCAATATGAACAATTCTCTAGGGTGCAACACAGGCTTGTATTCACAGTATTATCCCAGTGTGGTACAGGCTAATAATCAAAGTACTATCCCAGTGTTGTACAGGCTAATAATCACAGTACTATCCCAGTGTGGTCCAGGCTAATAATCACAGTACTATCCCAATATAGCCTAATATGTGGCAGGGCTTCCGGGGTGGAGTGATCCAGGCCACACCTACCTTGATAGTCGCTGCTTGTTGCCGGCTGGCCGGTGGCTTCCCCTGCTGACTCCAGCAGACACAATTTGGAGCCACCGCTGAAGGGGCCACCCTTTGCCTAGGGGCCCTTAGCCGCAGGGCTGCACGGCAGAAGGCTGACCTGGGAGGGCTTGTTAAAAGATGGTGATTGACCAATCAGGGGAGGGGCCGCAATGGGAGGCGGGAGGAGCTGGGCAAAAGCACGGAAGAGGGAAGGGGAAATGAAAGGGTTATCAGTGGCTGTGGGGTTTTACGCGGGTCCCCGAACAGCGTAATAAGTCACACGGGAGCCGGGGAACAGTGCGACCTCTTTAATCCCTTAACAACCGGAACAACCCCTTCTCCCTGTCCCCGCCCCCTCCCTAGCCCAACGTCACTTCCCTTGCCGGGAACTAAGACCACAACGGCGGTCTGCCCACACAACGATGTGGGCGGGCTGCATAGCCCTGATTAACGATCTGACATCTCCCCCCTTTTTAAACAACCACATGTCTCTCTGTACCTTACTCCATTTCTTCTATGAGTCTGTGGGGCTTGAAACGACTTCTCTGAGGTCGACCTCTGCGGCCCGGTGTCTGCTCATCTAGGCCCTGTGGTGATGACCTGTCCTCACCTTCTGAGGACTCGCTCTCCTCCACGTAATACCTGTCACGGGCGAGGTCATCTTCGCTGTCTGCTTCTTGATTCGGTGTATTCTCCCTGTAGCACCTCTTGGGTTTGAAATACGACACATTTCTCGTAACGGAGGACTGGTCGATCCTCTGGGCCGTAATCATCGTACCTTTCTTTTGCGTGACCGTCAGCGGTTCCGGTGCGAACGTGGCGTCCTCCTTGCGCTGTTTCGGTTGCCGCAGCCACACTTGGTTTCCCAGTTCCACGTTCGACTCCTGTGCCTTTCTTTTGTGATCAGCCGTGTCCTTCATTTTGGCTTTGGCGGTGTCATCCTTGTTTCTGGCCTCTTGTTCCAGAGGCGTGGCTTCGGCTGCGCGGGCATCTTCTGGCAGTCGTGTCTGTACTGGCCTGCGGAACATCAGGTCAGCGGGGCATACACCCGTGGTGCTGTGGGGAGTGTGGCGATAGTCCCTGAGAAACTGATACAGTGCTTGTTCGAAAGGTTTGTGGAGGATGGTCGCTATTTGCAGGGTTCTCTTGATGTTGGCCATGAATCTCTCGACCATTCCATTGGCCTGAGGCCATCGCGGAGTTATCTTCCGATGGTGGAAGCCCATATACCTCGCGAAGTTCTCGAAGTCTGTGCTCATGAATGGCGCTCCATTGTCAGATTTTATGATCCTGGGTATTCCATATGTGGACAACATACGGTCTAGTACCGGAATAACGCTGGATGCTGCTGTGCTGTCCACGATTTGGGCGTCCGGGAATCGGGAGTGTTCATCCATTAGCACTAGCACATATGTGCCATTTCTTAGGGGTCCAAAGAAGTCCACCGCCAGTTCTTCCCATACGTTTCTCGGTAGTGGCGACATGTGGAGTGGGTTTGGGTGCGGAGGCGGTGCTACCTGTGCGCACGTCATGCATTGTCCTATGATTTCCTCAACCATGACGTCCAGTTTGGGGAACCACACTTTTTCCCTTAGTAGTCTCTTGGTAGCCACCACTCCTCGGTGACTTTCATGTGCTACCTGGATAGTTCTGGTGCGTAGCGACTTCGGGAGGAGCACTTTGCACCCTTTGAGTATTACGTGGTTATCGACAATGGAGAGTTCGTCCCGGACCTGGTCTATCAGTTTGACGTCTTCTCGGACCTCTTCCGATTCGTGCTGTGCCTGTTGACGCATGTGCGCCCTTCTGTCCTCTTGTATGCAGTGTCTCACGATGCGTAGAGCCGGGTCTTGTTCTGAGTGTGTAATGATGTCTGCCCATCCTACTGGTAGCGGTTGCAGTTGATGCACCACGTAATTGAGATATTCGTCAGCGATGGATGGGTGTGGTGTGGCTGGGCCGGTTGGGTGGCGTGACAGATAATCCGCTGGATTATCTTCTTTTCCAGGCCGGTGCTTGATGACGAATTTGTAGTCCTGCAGTCGTAGGCCCCATCTGGCTATTCTGGGCGGCATCCGTGACTTGGGGTCTCCATATATTGTGATCAGTGCCTGGTGGTCGGTGATGATGGTGAACTCCTTGCCGTACACAAACAGATGAAAATACTCGCATGCCCATACCACCGCTAGGCTCTCCTTTTCTGCTTGTGAGTAGGCTTGTTCTGTCGGGGTTAAGCTCCTGCTGGCGTATGCGACCACGTATATATTTGCCGGTTCCGTTGGGTCAACTTGCGTTAGTATGGCGCCCAGACCTACGGGGCTGGCGTCCACTATCACCTCGGTGTGCCTTTTGGCGTCATAGTATGCCATGTCCTCTGCCTTGGAAATGGCATCCCGTATCGCCTCGAATGCCTTCTGACAGTCTGTGGACCATGTGTAGGGTTGATCCTTGCACGTTAGGAGGCGCAGCGGGTTACTGATGGTTGCGTAGTCCTTTAGGTATCTGGAGCAGTAACTGGCCAGTCCCAAGAAAGAGCGAAGCTCCGTCGTGTTCGTTGGGGGTGCGGCTGAGTTGAGTGCCGCCACTTTCTCCGGGTCTGGTCGCATCCCTTTGTCCGAGAATATGTGACCGAAAAATCGTAGGGAGCCTTTACCGAACTCACATTTAGCTTTGTTGAGCGTTAGTCCTGCCTCTTGCAGTGCAGCGCACACTCTGTGGAGAGCAGTGTCGTGCTCTTCTTTGGTCTTTCCAAATACGAGGACGTCGTCCGAGTAATTCAGGCAGTTGGGCACGTGCCTGATGACTCTGTGTATTTCCTCCTGGAAAATTTCTGCTGCAGAGGATATCCCAAAACTAAGCCTTTTATATTGGAACAGACCCAGGTGTGTAACGAATGTCGTGATGTACCTGGATTCGGGCGCGATCTCAATCTGATGATAGCCTTTGGTAAGGTCCAGTTTCGAGAAGACCTGGGCCCCGTGGAGCAGGTGTATCATGTCGGTGATTCTGGGCGCCTGGTGTCTTTCCCTTTCGATTGCCACATTGGCTCTCCTCATGTCGACACACAGGCGTATGGATCCGTCCGGTGACTTCTTGGGGACGGGAACGATGGGGGACACCCATGGAGTGGGCCCTGAGACTGGTTCAATAACGTTGAGTTTGATTAGCTTGTCCAACTCCTCTTCGACCTGGTGTTGTATATTTATCGGAATGCCCCTGTAGTGCTGGGCGACGGGTGGTATCATCGGGTTTATGTGCAACTGTACCTTCCGGTGCTTTAGTTTTCCTAGGCCTTTGAATAGGTTGGGGAATGTTTGCTCGATGGCATCCGGTCTGGCAAAGTATTTATGGGCCATTAACTGATACAGGATGTGCACCAAACCCATCTCGACGGCTGTCTTGAAACTGAGAATGCACCCGCTGTTGGCTTCCGTCTTCAGGATGTGTAGCGTGATTTTTGCGGCGTGCGATTTATGCACGCACCATGCAGATATAGTTCCTTTGCATGGCAGCGGGGTCATGGCGCCGTAGGGGTATATATCCACTGACGCCTTTCGGATCTTTGGGGGGCTGTGAAGTGAGTTGTACGCCTGCTCGCTTATTATATTGACGGTCGCCCCCGTGTCTATGAGGAATTCTAACGGTGTGTTGTTGACTTGGAGCAGGAGCGTCGGACTATGCTGGGTGGCTGTGGCGTTGTTGAGAGCCCACACGTACCCTTTTTTCCGTTGATCATCCTCTGATGACTGGGATTCACTGCCTGATGGGGATCTCATCTCAATGTACCGGACGAACCGTCTTCTTTGCGATCGCCTCGATCCGTCCGAAGGCCTTCTGTCGTCTCTGGCGTAGGCGCTCCTTCGTGGTTTTTCTTCTCTCCTGGGTCCCGGCTGGTCTTCATCTCCTCTGCCTGCTGGTGGGCTATATCGCAAGCTCCTCCTTCTCTCTTGTTGTCTCATTCTGCCGGGTCCCTGTCCCGGTGGATTTTTGCAGACGGCTCTGTAGTGGTCCATTCCGCCACATGCGGCGCACTTTTGTCCTACCGCAGGGCAGTCACCCGCGTGCGGATACTCAAATCCGCATCTATAGCACGTGGCGTCTGTTCCTTTCCCACTCGGTGAGGGCGCGGTGTACAGTTTATTAATGGCCTCCGCAGTCGGTGGCGGGTGTTGAATGGTGACTTTGCCTAGACTGTCGAGTTGCGACTCAACTGCTGCTTCCATCCTGGCAAGTGCAAGGATTTCCTCCAGGGACCTTTGTTTCTGGAGAAGCTGTTTCCTGAATGGCTGTGAGATGCAGCCTGCTATGACTTGAGATCTTAGCGCCTCGTCATTAGAGTACCTATGGAACTCACAGTACTTTAGCTTGATGCGTAGGCGCATCACGAAGTTGTCGAGGGACTCTCCTTTCTCCTGTCTCGTAGTGTGAAAGACGTGGCGCTCGTATGGGGCGTGAAATATTCTGATAGCTTCCCATGTAGTTCCGCATATGTGACAGTGTCTACGTTCATCAGTTCGCCTGCGATGTCCCTGACAGCGGGGCCTACTGTCATGAAGAGGGTGTTTTTTAGCATCGCATTGTCTGTCAGACCTATTGCCCCCGTGTAGAATTTGAAATCCCTGAGCCATATGACCCATATGGGTCCTAGGTTGGATGTGTCTCTCACATCAAAGGGGCCCGGTAGTGGTAAATTATGAGCGGCGGTACCTGACGCTGGTGCCTGTTGATTGCCATCATTCGCGGCTCCAGATCCGTCCGACGAGGAGGCTACGGGGCTCGCTGGGGCCGACATGTCCGGTGCGACGGTGGTGGACACCAGGCACCTCTGTGCCGCTTTGTGTTGTGCAATATGGCAGCCCGCGGCACGTGTAGGCGGTGAGCAGCCTCTTCACTGGCTATGGCTTGTCCTTGTGCCCCTCACGGGCTGGTGCGTGTGCTTGGCCTTGTTTCCTGGACCTGCTGGCCGTCTCGGGTCCTCCCTGGACAGGTGCTTGTATTTGGCCTTATGTCTTGAGCCTTGGGGCCGACTCCGGGCCGCCCGCCGATCGCGGGTTGATGTGGGGGGGTGGGACCCTGGCCGTTTGCCTGCGGGCCCGCGTTTGCCTTTGCAGGCGCAAATGCAGCCGCTCCCCCGCGGCTTCAACCGCTGCGGCCGCTCGTGTCTGCGGCCTCTCCGGCGGGTTCCTGTTTACGGGAGGTGCGCCGACGCGCCACGCCGCTCGACCGCGGACCTCCGCGGTGCTCCTGGCCTGAGTGGCGGCGTTGCGCCGATGCGCAGCACCCGCTCACCTGCGGGTCCCCGGGGTTGCGAGTGGGTACAGCGTACCCCTCGTCGCCAAATGTGGGGTTTTACGCGGGTCCCCGAACCGCGTAATAAGTCACACGGGAGCCGGGGAACAGTGCGACCTCTTTAATCCCTTAACAACCGGAACAACCCCTTCTCCCTGTCCCCGCCCCCTCCCTAGCCCAACGTCACTTCCCTTGCCGGGAACTAAGACCACAACGGCGGTCTGCCCACACAACGATGTGGGCGGGCTGCATAGCCCTGATTAACGATCTGACAGTGGCGATGGGGGTCCAAGCCCAAAAATACACACAGGCTGGTGGCAAGGAGCGGGGTCTCAGCAGCTACCTTAACCTGCAACGCCGAAGAAAGTGACACTTATTGGTTCTGACACTACTCAGTGGTAACACTTGATGTGAAGATCCAATATACTTGCATTCCACACACGTTTGGCATCGAAGGAGCAGCCTTTTTTAGGGAATGCAATCCACCAGCATATACCATTATTCAATTATGCTTTTCGTGCCAATAGCCTTTGCTCTGAACATATGAGAGTCAACACACATGCCACATGGAGAGTCAACACCTATCTAAACATGTGTTACTTTTATTTTAATACAGGGCAGCTGCAAACGACACACGTTCGTGTTCCTGCTGAAGGCCAGGCCAGAAATTGCTCCAAAGATACAGCATAGAATTAGAAAGGTTGAACACCCCGTACGTGGCCACTTCTTTACACACCCAAATGCTACTCTATGTAACCAGCCCAGGTGGCCAAACCACCTCTTCCTATTTTTCTGCTGAGCAATTCGATCAGAGACAGCTTCTTACATCTTCCCTGCTAGGTGCCTTTTTACTAATCTCGTCTCCCGCTGGCAAAGGGAAGTGGTCTCCCGCTGATACGAGAGTATCAGCAACTGGCTTCAGACATTTCGAACTGAAACTGGGGCGAGTTAACCCATTCCTTCTTGTAGTATAATACCCACAATAAGTGACCCTGCATTTGTTTTCTGCTGCCTCATCACGGGTTGGGCAGAGCGGCAAAAATGCAGCGGTAACATTATTACTGCCGCATTACCGCTCTGCTCAATCACGAGTTTGGGCAGAAAGCTGGAGATTTACCTCAATTTTTGAGCTGGAGGTAAATCTCCAGATTTCCTCCCAATTTCAGCGATATTACCACCGGTGGTAATAGCGCCGAAAAGCCCCATAGAGTTCTATGAACAAAACAGGTAATTGCAGCCTTACGACAACTCGGGATCCAGCGCTAATAGCACTGGACCTAGTTGCGGTAACGCTATTTTCATTGGTGGTATCCCAGCGCATTTACCGCCAGCATACCCCCAAGGCTAACTTAATTTATGCTTGACTATTCTGCTGAGCTACCGTTTCTTTTGGACCAAGCTGGAGGCCACTGCTCCTAATCCCGCGCACAGCTATCACTGGCACAAGGCTGCTCAGCCGATATAAAGGGGGTTGTTGGGCCAGGGGGGTCACAAAAAGGCGTCTGTTCATTCTCCAACTGGGAAAAGGCCTGCTGAACTTGAGTTAATCCTTATCCACACCTGTGCTGGTAACCTTACATTCCTAGTGCTCAGCTGGCTTTGGTTCTGCTTGTGATCTGAACCAGGTATTATGCTGTTCCAGAAACGAAGAACAAAATAAGCAGAAAGTCAGCCCTCCTCCACACCGTGGGAAACCCTGACCAGCAAGTCAGCCCTCCTCCACACCGTGGGAAACCCTGACCAGCAAGTCAGCCCTTCTCCACACTGTGGGAAGCCCTGAGTCTAAGCCCTGTTTTTCTACTTGCGGTTTGGGATTTAAAAATGAGTGCCTGGTTGCAAGTGCCACAAATCGACCAATGCGGACTTGGGGTGAAAACCAAAAGCAGCTTTAGGGAATAGCTGGTTACTGAGTGCGACCCGCCTACTCCGTTGCGGAAATTATTAAAAACCTTGGGTAAGTATTCATTTTTAAAGGAAATTGTAAAAATTGAAATCAATTGAATCAAGTAAATAAAAAAAGAAAGAAAAAGAAAGATTATGAAATGGTTTTAAAATTACACCTTTACACAAAATACATCATTCACAAAATATTCACGACAAAAATATAACAGAAAAATACAATTAGGAACTACATGAAATCATTGACAAATGGTCACAGTAACTCAATACTAAAAACATGACAAGTATTCTAAAAGCTGAGTATTCATTGGTTTTAGAGGCAAATTATAAAAGGAAGCTACTGAAAAATATAATTCAAAACATTCCCAGCCGCATTATTCCTCTGCAGCAACTCCTACCGATGTGACCATCAGCGGATTGTGCACGTGTGCTGGGAATAAAGCCGCAGGGAGAAGGCCAGAGGACAAGGCCTGCACTCCTCTTTGCAGCTCCGCTGCGAGTGCCTCCATCAGCTGTGCTCGATCAGCTGGCAGCAGAATTCCATCTGCTTTTCGGAGAGCCAGCTGATCTCGCGCAGGCCCCCGCCTTGGAAGGCATGGGCACCGAGAAAGCATTATTTGAATTTGGCGCCGAAACGACGCCGCTTCCTGCCCGCAACCCGCAGCCTCATACGGCTTCCCACCCTGCCGGCTCCACCCCCCCCACCATAAAGAGAGACGGGGCCCACCGCCAGGCGAAGCCGCAGGGAGAAGGCCAGAGGACAAGGCCTGCACTCCTCTTTGCAGCTCCGCTGCGAGTGCCTCCATCAGCTGTGCTCGATCAGCTGGCAGCAGAATTCCATCTGCTTTCCGGAGAGCCAGCTGATCTCGCGCAGGCCCCCGCCTTGGAAGGCATGGGCACCGAGAAAGCATTATTTGAATTTGGCGCCGAAACGACGCCGCTTCCCGCCCGCAACCCGCAGCCTCATACGGCTTCCCACCCTGCCGGCTCCACCCCCCCCACCATAAAGAGAGACGGGGCCCACCGCCAGGCGAAGCCGCAGGGAGAAGGCCAGAGGACAAGGCCTGCACTCCTCTTTGCAGCTCCGCTGCGAGTGCCTCCATCAGCTGTGCTCGATCAGCTGGCAGCAGAATTCCATCTGCTTTTCGGAGAGCCAGCTGATCTCGCGCAGGCCCCGCCTTGGAAGGCATGGGCACCGAGAAAGCATTATTTGAATTTGGCGCCGAAACGACGCCGCTTCCCGCCCGCAACCCGCAGCCTCATACGGCTTCCCACCCTGCCGGCTCCACCCCCCCACCATAAAGAGAGACGGGGCCCACCGCCAGGCGAAGCCGCAGGGAGAAGGCCAGAGGACAAGGCCTGCACTCCTCTTTGCAGCTCCGCTGCGAGTGCCTCCATCAGCTGTGCTCGATCAGCTGGCAGCAGAATTCCATCTGCTTTTCGGAGAGCCAGCTGATCTCGCGCAGGCCCCCGCCTTGGAAGGCATGGGCACCGAGAAAGCATTATTTGAATTTGGCGCCGAAACGACGCCGCTTCCCGCCCGCAACCCGCAGCCTCATATGGCTTCCCACCCTGCCGGCTCCACCCCCCCCACCATAAAGAGAGACGGGGCCCACCGCCAGGCGAAGCCGCAGGGAGAAGGCCAGAGGACAAGGCCTGCACTCCTCTTTGCAGCTCCGCTGCTCGAAGTCTGCCGTTTACCACGGACTCTTGCTGGAATCTCAAGGTAAGGAGTCCCGCACTCCGGAACTACCCCACACTCTCGCAATAAGGCGAGACCGTCTACGCACACATACTCTACCTAGCGTATTGGTCACTCTGCCCATCCCCACAAGTGCACGCAATGCACGACTACAGTCGAGAACCTTACCTACAACTAACCGAAAGGCCACCTCCCCAGTACTGCATCTATACCACAAACTAATCCACACAACGAAGCTGACCCCACTTATCAAGCACCACCGTGAGCCACTTGCATTGGATACAATGTCTAAGACTCTTGTTAATGTGTCACTCACACGTATGAATGAAATTACCGCTATTTGCAATTCTTCTACCACTGCCTTGCTACCTAATGATGCAAATGCCACTTTATCTGTGTCTATGACTCCAGAAAACATGCCCCCCACTGGTTTGAATGAAATTACCGCTATTTGCAATTCTTCTACCACTGCCTTGCTACCTAATGATGCAAATGCCACTTTATCTGTGTCTATGACTCCAGAAAACATGCCCCCCACTGGTTTGAATGAAATTACCGCTATTTGCAATTCTTCTACCACTGCCTTGCTACCTAATGATGCAAATGCCACTTTATCTGTGTCTATGACTCCAGAAAACATGCCCCCCACTGGTTTGAATGAAATTACCGCTATTTGCAATTTTTCTACCACTGCCTTGCTACCTAATGATGCAAATGCCACTTTATCTGTGTCTATGACTCCAGAAAACATGCCCCCCACTGGTTTGAATGAAATTACCGCTATTTGCAATTCTTCTACCACTGCCTTGCTACCTAATGATGCAAATGCCACTTTATCTGTGTCTATGACTCCAGAAAACATGCCCCCCACTGGTTTGAATGAAATTACCGCTATTTGCAATTCTTCTACCACTGCCTTGCTACCTAATGATGCAAATGCCACTTTATCTGTGTCTATGACTCCAGAAAACATGCCCCCCACTGGTTTGAATGAAATTACCGCTATTTGCAATTCTTCTACCACTGCCTTGCTACCTAATGATGCAAATGCCACTTTATCTGTGTCTATGACTCCAGAAAACATGCCCCCCACTGGTTTGAATGAAATTACCGCTATTTGCAATTCTTCTACCACTGCCTTGCTACCTAATGATGCAAATGCCACTTTATCTGTGTCTATGACCCCAGGAAACATGCCTCCCACCGGTTCGGATAGGCCACCACCGACCATCAATGTCACCCCTGAACCGCACCTCAAATGTGCCCTCATCAACGCCCGCTCCATCAATGCGCATGCACTAGACATCCACGACCTTATTACCACCCTAGATCTTCTAATGGTCACCGAAACTTGGCTACATGAAGCCTCAGGCCCCGCCCTATCCCTCGCTCTCCCACCTGGCTATGCCATCACGAGACAAGATCGCATGACCACTGGAGGCGGTGTCGCACTCATAGCCAAAGACTCAATCACCATCAGAAGGGCTGACAAAACTATCAACAATAACAGCGACTACCTTCAATTAAAACTCACCATCTCGCACCAATGCACCATCACCCTACACCTCATCTATCGACCACCAGGCCCCCTAGGAGACTTCCAGGCCTCCATCACCCACCTCCTGGCGGACAACCTCAAAAAGTCATCCAAAGCCATTCTCCTTGGAGACATCAACCTTGGCCTGAATGACGCCAAAGACCCTACAGCCAAAGCACTTGACACAGCTCTAGCCACCCTAGGATTCGTCAACACCATCAACAACCCCACACACGCCCTAGGCAGATCACTAGACTGGATCGCCCACCACAATTGCCCCATCACAGTCACGGGCAACACCCCCACCCCATGGTCCGACCACCACACCATCACCTTTAACATCCCCACCACTACAACCACATCCCACCCCCCTCCTCCCTTGCCTCCTGCCCTTACAAGGAGTGCCCGTCAACTGACCAAAGAAAGACTCCTACCCTTCTTACAGGGACCCGCCTTCACAGCCCCATTCTCCAACGACCCGGAAACTCTGGCAAAAAATGATGATACGGCCATCACAGCAGCAATCAATACCATCGCCCCACTTAAACTTCGGAAAACCAAACCCACTAGACACGCTAATGCGTGGTTCACCCAAGACCTTCTAAAACTACGCTCCGACAAACGGGCAGCATTAGCTCTTTGGCAAACATCACGGGATGAGAAAGACAAACTCAACTTCAAATCCCTTGCAATTAATTACAAGAAAGCCATCATTAAAGCCAAAGCTAAATCCTTCGAAGAGAGAATTGCTGAGGCCAAGTCGAACACCAAGGAAATGTTCGCCATTTTCAGGGAACTTGAGAACCCCACACCCACCCCCCAAAACTTCACTAAGGACAAAGAATGGTGTGACAACATCCAAACAGCCATGCGCAATAAGATCAGCTCTCTCCAAGCCAAAATCTTGAACACCAAACTAACACTCTCCACCCACACTACACCCTCCCCACCACCACTGCCCCCATCACCCACTGAGGCCCCACCCACCTTCTTGTTTAAAACCGTCCAAGAAAACGACATGATCAACATTATGAAAAACATAAAACCCTCCAATTGCAAAGGCGACCCCTGTCCTGCCTCCATCATCAAAGACTGCGCAGACACCTTGGCCCCTTTTCTAACAGCCTTCGTCAACGCCTCCTTCACCACGGGGAGAGTCCCCGCCTGCCTAAAGGAAGCATGGGTCCGACCCCTCATAAAGAAACCCACACTTGACCCCACCTCCCCTAATAACTACCGCCCCATCACCACTGTCCCTTTCCTCCTCAAGATTCTAGACAAAGCAGCCTACCTGCAGGTCCAGCACTTCCTCGAAGAACAGAACCTCCTTGGACTGAGACAATCCGGCTTTCGCCCTAGGCATGGGACAGAGACCGCCCTACTCGACCTAAAAAACCAAATGGACGACGCAAGGGACCAAGGCAAACCTGCCTTGCTCCTTCTCCTGGATCTGTCGGCAGCCTTTGATCTTGTAGACCACGACATCCTCTGCCACCACCTCTCCTCCACAGCCAACTTCTCTCAAGAAGCCATTACATGGATCGCCTCCTTCCTCCAAGGCAGGACCATGCAGGTCTTCTCCGACCTAGCCACTGCATCACCCTCTATCATGCTATGTGGGGTGCCCCAAGGCTCCTGCCTCTCCCCCACCCTCTACAACATCTTCACCCGCCCCCTCTTCCTCATCCTTGACGCCATGGGCAACTCTTACACCAACTACGCCGACGACACACAGATCCTTCTCACTCTGACAGGCAACTATGACACGGACTCTGCTACCCTCAACAACATCTACAACACAATTCAAATGTGGATGGCTATCAATGGCCTCTGCCTTAACTCCGACAAAACTGAGCTCCTACTCGTAGGCTCCCCTGACACCATCAAGAAACTTGATGCTCAGTTCAGCCATTTCACCATTGACTCAATCACGATCCCAGTACTTGACACGGTAAAAACACTAGGCGTCTACTTAGACTCCAATCTATCCATGACCAGACAAGTAAACGCCATTGCCTCCTCTGCCGCTTACCATGCAAAACTCCTTAACGCAATCAGACCTTATCTGTCAAAAGACACCTGCACTAACATAGCCAGGGCCATAACCGGCTCGCGACTTGATTACTGCAATATTCTTTTCCTTGGGACCTCCAACAAAAATCTTGAGAAGCTCCAAGTAATACAGAACAGTGCCCTACGCGCTGCACAAGGCATTGCCAAGAGAGAGCACATCACCGCTGCCAGAAAAGCTTCCCACTGGCTCCCCATAAAGGAGAGGATCCTATTCAAGGCTCTAAGCATCACCCACAAATGTGTCCATCTTGCCGCCCCAATGTACCTTTCGCAGAGGATCCACCTGGTCTCCTCCACAAGACCCACTAGATCACCCTATGCCAGCATGCTCTCAGTACCCAGGGTAAAAAAGACCAGAGCAGGGGGCTCCAGTTTCCCGTACCTCGCTGCCGTACACTGGAACACCCTCCCTAGCTCCCTGCGCTCTGAACCCTCACTGACCGCCTTTCGGAAAACCCTGAAAACGACCCTGTTCATCTAACAATTACATGGCCTAGCCCTCATAATTGTATTGTATGATGTATTATGTGATATATCTGATCACAGGTCACTGCCTTAATGTAACCCAAGGCACAACCTGCTCACATTGTAACTAAGTCTTCCTGCAAGTAACAGTGCCACAATGCCCCTGGGCTGCCTGCGCGCTATATAAATTTAATAAATAAATAAATAAATAAAAGGATTCATAGCAGGTGCATGCTTGTGCCACAGAAGAAATATTGCCTGGCTTAAACATTATGCCTTTGAGCCACGCAAAATCAGGCCAAAATCATTCCAGTTGCAAACACTATGACAGGAGATGCATGGACCTTCTGTGTTCCTATGTCAGTCTTATGATCTTAGCAATTCATGTGCCAGAGATACTGGTTTGATATTTTAGGGTGGTCCCACTAATATCAGAAACGGTCTGTGGGAGTGAATAGAGTAAAGCGAGGCAACTATTTCTCATCAGAGTTTGGAAGCTTCACTAGACAATGTCCCACCTGAACATTGGTTATTCAGCAGGACAGAGATGGGTTTTGAGTCAGTGGTTCCAGCACTCCAGACGTGTACAAAAGCGAAATGGTTGCAGATAACCAGAGGGGAGCTGATGCAGACAATAAACTCTACAGTAAATGCCTTCAATGCATAAAGAAAGAGCTCTGAGCAGTAAGGTTGATGACACTCCAGAACAGATAGGTTCTAGACCTCCCCACAGCAATGGAATGTGGAGTTTCCGCCAAGGGCGTGAGTTCCTGTTGCACATTTAAGCCTTCCAATGGCGGAGAAAATGGCAAACTGATGGAAGCAGTGACATGATTATCGAAGATACATGCCAAGATGGAGGAAGAAGCCAAAGGGACCGGAAAAGACCAGAGCTGGTTGGCGTACCTATGGTCCTGGATGCCGTCATGGCTGGCGGACGGACTGAAAGTATTACTAGGGGCACTAATATTAGTAATTGTAGGACTGGTGAAGATCTGCATTACACAATGCCGCAATACTACTGAGAAACCAATAAGGATGAAGGTGATGGTGGATGTGAACATGGGGGCAAGAAAGAGACAAGATAGTGGAAGAAAGAAATAGCTTAAGGACTAGGATAAAAGGATGCCTGATGTTTCCGACTGAGTTCATAAAGTTTGACAATTTATATGATAATATCAGATACTGGGGGAAGTGGGTGTGGTGTAACCCAGAAGGAGAATGTACTTATATCACCTGGAGTTTAGATGATCATGCACGTTTCTATGGACACCTTGGAGAAGTGACAAAGATATGGATGCCAAAAGCAAGAGTGACGAAGTACGGAGGATTGGTCGACAAGTCGACCAGAGTGGGGACTGAAGAGAGGGTCACAGGAATGCCCTTCCTCACTGCTATGAAAATGACAGCCCGAAGAGTCAAGAACGTCCAAAGTCGCTCATTATGTGGACAACCACCAAGTGCACCACTGACTGACACGTATGCAGAGAGGTATTCCCTCAGACAGTCATTCCAACCTTATCCAGTGCATGTCCTCATGGAAACAGGTGGCTCAATGGTAATCATGGGTCCAAACACCATAATGCACTACATTGATTAAATGCCAAGAAACCACTGTGCTGACGTCATTAGTGACACCATGACGTAGCTGCGTTAGCCACGAAGAACACTTGCAACCATGCACAGCTTACACAAACACTCACTCGTGTAAACAAAGAACATGCTTACACAGTTCTGTAGATAGAGGACAGAACATACTGTCAAAGCTTTTATTTTCCTCATTAGCCAAGTGTAGCAACGCTAAGCGCAAGGCAACGAAGAGATCCTGAGCAAGCTTGCAGATACTTATGGCAACTAACTCTGTGGGACTATAGGAGTATATATGGAGCCTGGTAAGACCACGTACAACTAACCTATAGGAAACATAGCATGACATAAGTGTGTAGAAATCATATTTTAAAGTCTAATGAAAATCATAGAAGACCTCAAGCTTCAGGACACCAGACAAGGGAAGCAGGCTGCACGAAGTGGGAAGGACGATCTCGCAGCCTAGGTCAGTGATCAACAAGTGCATTCCAAGCTTCAAATGACAAGGGGCCAGCTGCAGGAAAAAAGAATAAATCCTCATAAATGCAAACCTGAAGAGGTCGATTTTGTGGTCCACAACCACGTGATGCGGCCAAACTAGACAACGGGTACTCACCCTTGGTGGGAAGATGAACCGTTCTCAGCAACCCAGACGAGAAGTGAAACAAATGTTGCAACGTGGAGCCCACTCTCATAGGCAAAGTTGGTGTTACTACCAGATACATTTGGGACACATAGTCGCTCACATCACCTTGGAGAGGTGCACAGAGCGCTGAGAATCGAACTTGGTCCCAGGCCTGGGGAGACCAGTCCCATCCTATTAGGAGACATAAATCCAGGAGTGGATGGTAGAGGACAAGGGCCAATGGTAAGTCTGCTACCCTGCAACAATGTAATAGATAGTTTCTTGGGGGTGGGACAAGGTCAGCCACCTGACATTGAAGGTTGAGTAGAATTAGTCCTATACTGACCCTCTATAGGGTCTACCACTCCAAGCATCCAGCAGGACCAGGGGTTAGGTTTTTGCGGGAGGGCCCAGGGGATGATGCCAATTGGTATCAAAACGGGGAAACGCATCTTGGGAACTTGGAATTACTGGAGAATTGTGATTGTCCTGTATGGTCCCTGTCGGTTTTGTAATAAACGTCAGTTCTAACTTGCCCTTGGATTGAGTCCTCCGTTTATTCTGGGGAAAGAGTTGTTGGGCCCTTGGGAGACGGATGGGTAAGCTCCAAGCCATCCTCAGACCTCTGGCATACCAGGTTTCTAACCAACAATATGAGTGTTGGTACCATCATTGAATGTCCCTTATCTGGTAGACCCGCCTTGAACAACCTCTAACTATGCAAAATACAGATAATAACATAACAACAGCAGCTGATAGGCTTCTGCAACAATGTATGGTCCACAATTACATAGGCCCTCATGATTGGTTGGCTCTCTCTTCCAACCTTAACATTCGGCTCGCTAGCAGCACGTAAGCAACGAAACCCAGGTGCAAGGGAACAACGTCAGACAACTGTCCTCCTTAGCTAAGTAGTCTACCATCCCTCATCAGTTAGGCCCTAAGCGAAGGCTTCTTCTTTGTAGTTGACCTTGCTGACTGTTCTCTTCCTCTGAACTTTAAAGGGAGTGACGGTACATTCCTATCTTCATCTGGAGCTTCATGAATATTTTTGAGATCTTGTACCACATGTGAGGAGACCATGATTTTGTCCATTCTTTCCTTCTATTTAGTGCTATTTGTTTCAATTATATTGGGTGCTATTACTCCTCTTGGCCTCTGGAGACTTGGTTGCTCCATCCTGCATGTGCTTTCTGCATCTTTAAATGTACAATACTTGGCACTCACAATTATTCACTTCTTTTCTTAATCTAAGAGAAACATGTCCTGCGTATGTAGGTTATCCTCTTCTCCTGTCATGGCTTGTAGTTGCTTCTTGCTGCGGCATCCTTGATTCTGAGCCAACCAAATATCTTTTGTTCTTGCACAAATCTGTATTCCAGCACCTGTCAGCTCTGCAGCCTTGGTTTACCTTCTCAAGGCTTCTCACTTACTTTCATACGATGCTGACGTCCATTTTCTCAACATGGCTGCTTTACTCACATTCTATTTCCTACTTTAGCAAGCTTCTATGTTGTCTTATCTACCTTGCATTTCTGCGTATATACATCTAATGCATCTCTTGTTACTTATTTTTTATTTTTTAATGTTTTTATTGGCATTTAGTTAATTACAATTATGCATTTCAGATTCGATATCACGTGCCTATACTTGTCAACAGTAACAAAGAACATTTAACAACAACTTCCTACACATGCTTGTGTCCTGCATATTGATCTTGGGGCAGGCATTGCAGCGTCCGGGGTGGTGGTTACCTGGCCCTTTCGCAGTTGGGGGGTGTTTACATGTCACAGGGATATATTGTCTGGGTGCTCTACAAATGTAAGTTGCTTCAGTGGAAGCGTTCATGGGGGCTTATCATCGGGTGGGTGAAACATGTCCCAAAGTAGTACTTTCCACGCCCCGCATTTGTCAATACCATCTGGCTCCGAGCTGGTCGCTCCCTGCACCCAAACCTTGGTTTCCGCCTCTGTCCACCTTTCAAATTCTTTTCGTCACTTTCCGTATTGCGGTCCCATAGCTGTTTTCCAGACCATGGCAATGGTTCTTTTGGCCAGTATACAGGCCAGGTCCATGAACCTGGTCATGTGTTTGTACTTGCTGATCCGAGAGTAGGCACCAAGCAGGCATTCCTTCAGTGCCCACTCATACCTTTGTATTCCTGCTTCTCTGCATGCTTGCTCTATTTGTACCCAAATGTTGCGCACTCGCACACACTCCCAAAACATATTTAACATGTCAGCACTCTCACCCTTGCACCAGGGACACTGGGAACTTGCTTCTGTTTTACACATTGCTATTCTATGTGGTGTCATGTATGTGCAGTACAGTACGTTTAATTGAATTAGTTTGAAGCGTTGGTTCCTGGATACAACTTTAGGGAAGCCCAATATTCTCTCCCATTCCTGCTCCGTTATAGTTGCGCCTAAGTCTTTTTCCCATTGCTCTTTTAACAATGTGTTTTTGGGGTTAGATGTATCTATCAGGGTGCAGTACAGCCTAGATGTTGGTCTCCAGCCATCGTTCAGATTGTACATTAGGGTCAGCACTCTTGTGGTTCCTCTGGCCAACCCTGCCATTTTTTTCTGGCAGTTTCATGGACTCTGTGATACCAGAGGAATTGCCCACTCGGTAGCCCCTCTCTTTCCTGTAATGAAGCAAATTCCCAGAAGGCCCCGTCTTCATATAGATCGCCCCATGTGTATATCCCCATTTCTTCCCATTTTCCCATTGTCGCCATGTCCGAGCCAGCTCTGCATGTGTCGGCCACTATCAGCACCTCTGGTGAGTAGGGGTTTACCAGTTTTAGTGGGTCGTGTGCTCTCTTCCAGACCCTCCTGCCTAGTGTGGCCAGTACTGGTGTGTCGTGTGCCCTCCAGTTTAACCCATAGTATTTCTTTCAGTTGGGTAGGATCCATTAGGTGTTGTAGCAGATCTGTTTCTAGGGTGGGTTTGTCTGCTAGCCATTTAGTTACATGACTGAGTTGGGCCGCCAGGCAATACCTTTCTAGATTAGGGAGTTTCACCCCGCCCTTATCAAATGGTAAGTACAGTCTCAGAGCAGTTTCTCTAGGGAGCGAAAGAAGGATGCTTGTATGTAATAGTGCACGTTGTTGAAGAAGTACAAGAATCACGGGAGGATAATCATTTTAGTAATGGCTACCCTGCCTAATAATGATAGTGGCAGTTTCGACGAGAACTTCATGGACCTCTTCAGACCCAACACCACTTTGGCCGTGTTGTGTTCATGCATTTGCTCTGGTTTGTGTCTAACGTTCACCCCCATTTACTTGAACGTGTCCACCTCCCAGCTAAGTCCCACCGCTGGTAGTTCTTCAACTGGCCTGCCCTTCAGCCCCGCCAGCGGAAATGACTGCATCTCTTGTTATTTATCTTCCAATCAGAGACGTTGCTAGGAGTGGCTCAGGGGGCTGTAGCCCTAGGTGTTTTGGTTCTAGCCTCGGAAAGAATCTCAGAGGCTACAACCAAAAGGTAGTTAGCCCCGAGTCTGACAGTCCCAACATTAGCGTCCCCCTGGATCTTTTCCAGACCTAGAAACACCTGTATATGGTTGTCTTCATATTCGCATATGTGTTTAATTTGTTGCTTTAATTACATATTTATTCTTTAGATATCCATACATCAGGTTTAGTGCACCCACGTATCTTCTCTTCTGCGTGACGTCACTTCACATCTGACCATCTTTCCTTATAGTTCATCTATGTCTAGTGGTGTCTGCAGACTCATGTCTACCACATCAGTTCGGGGATACATTTCATACGGTTGTCTGAGTGCATAACATCTCTCATACCTTTGATGTGGCATTGGGATGATACCAGGTGTTATGCAGAGTGTCTTCTTGCTGTTCTTCCAATATGACAGAGCTGAGGGGGTTGGCTCTATAAATGACGTGTGCATCTGCCTCTCTACAGCTCAATTCAGATTGAGCTGCTAATCACAAACAGAAATGGGTTAGTCTAGCCAGAAGGACGTGTTCTGAGGGTTGTACTAGGTAATAATTTACAAGAGCTTTTTACGAGTGACCCAGGATGTTACCACCTGGTAAAGCCAGAGGAGCTCATCATTAGGGCCATTTGCACCATGGGTTTATGTCCTGGGGTGCTAATAGGCATTTATTTCTTTGGAGGGACTGCCACGAGCGCAAGTCTTGTTCTTTGAAATAAATACCACCTAACATGGCCGCCATGGAAATGGAACCGAGGCTCCAACCGGAGCCTTCTTTCATGTGCATGCTGGCCAACAACATTGATATTGATATTGATATTTTATTTCTATCGCGCTCATACACAAGTGTTTCAGAGCGCGACAAGGCAAGGGAAGGGGAACAGGGGAGAACAAAAACAACGACCTTACTAGGCCCAGTGACATTGAGAATGTGCAAGTGCAGGGTAGGGGGAGAAGTGTATGGAAGGGGGAACAAAAGGAGAGTGCGGAGCGAGAAGGAAAAAACCAAAAAAATAATAAAATAATAAATAAAAAGGCAACAAACAATGGGAGTGCAGCCAGCAAGCGGCAAGTACTGGGTTTATGGCAGCAGGCCATGTAGGTCTGAAAGTGCAGGAAGAAAAGGGGAGGGCTGTATGGGTACAGATACAGACCCCAGTGCAGGGGGTGGCCCGGAGGCAGTGCGTGAGGGTGGCAAGATGAGCAGGTACCTGTGCCCGGAGGACAGGGGGTGGCCAGGTGCATGGTGCCGAGGGAGAGTAGAATCAACAGGGGTGAGGGGAGGAGAAGGCAGAAGCAAAGAGGAAGGTTTTGAGGTGCATCCGGAACCGGAGATGGTTCTCCTCAAGTTTAAGAGTGGCAGGGAGGCTGTTCCAGAGGGAGGCCCCAGCCGTAACAACATGAGAGGAACAGTGCTGTAGTGATGCAACCTCCGCAGGTAAGTCGGAGGCAGAGAGGGGAGGGATGGGGAGAGAAGCTGGGACGGCGGGTGTTGGGATGGAGGGAGGGAAAATGGCAGGGCTGGCACTGGCAGATCCAAGGTTGCTCAGACCGTAGGCTTACACCATGAAGTTCAGCTTAAGTTCCAAGAAATATGATTGGCTGCAGTGTACTCCCGGGGGGCTAGTTTGGAAAGGCATCTAAAAAAATAATGTGCTGGGAAGCAACATAAATATATCGAAATGCAGTATTTTCAAAAGACTTTGGATCTGTATAATTTCTTCATTTGATAATGTAGATGAGGAACTTATGGCAACGATGAACACCAGGCTACTTTGTGCTACCAACAACACTTATACGTGCAGGAAGGTGCACAATACAACATGAAAATAAAATTAGAACTACCCATATAAAATCTCCAATTTCACCAAAAGGAGATAAAAGCAGGAAAGCTTCAGCAATTCCAATAAGAGGAATTATATGCAAGAAAGAATGGACATTGAGGGTGCTCATTCTGCTGCCATAATTTGCAATTATTATATTGTGGATGGGGCAAGACAGCGTAGTGATGCGACCTGCTACAAAAGTCCAAAATCAAATCTGATCCATGCTGTACACACTTGCCTACTCCCTACGTGCCTGTGATGGCTGTCCCATGCATTGATCAACCAAAATGGGTTCAAATGTCTGCACATAAATCTTCCGGAAACGCCCACATCGAATACATTATCAATGTACATAATGGGGCCGATTTCCCCATGCCATTTATCAATTCAGGCACGTAATCTGTTACTGAACAACTATCACTGTATAATGACACTTATTGTTTCTGACACTTCTCAGTGGTCACACTTGATGTGAAGACCCAATTTAGTTGGGCCAGGGGGGGCTAGAAAAAGGCGTCTGTTCATTCTCCAACTGGGAAAAGGACTTCTGAACTTGAGTTAATCCTTATCCACACCTGTGCTGGTAATCTTACATTCCTAGTGCTTAGCTGACTTTTATTCTCCTTGTGATCTGAACCAGGTATTTTGATGTGCCAGAAGCGAAGAGCAAAATACGTGGCAAGTCAGCCCTCCTTTACCGTGGGAAGCCCAGAGTCTATCTGGCAAGTCAACCCTCATCCACACTGTGGGAAGCCCTGAGTCTAACCGGCAAGTCAGCCCTCCTCCACACCGTGGGAAGCGCTGAGTCTAACCCCTGTTTTTCTGCTTGCGGTTTGGAAATTAAAATGAGTGCCTGGTTGCAAGTGCCACACATCGAAAGATGCAGACTTGGGGTGAAAACCAGAAGAAACTTTGGGGAATAGCTGGTTACTAAGTGCGATTCACCTACTGGGTTGGGGCAGTTATTAAAAACCTTGGCTAAGTATTCATTTTTAAAAGAAATTGTGAAATGGTTTTAAAATTACACCTTACACAAAATACATAATTCACAAAATATTCATGACAAAAATATAAAAGAACAACACGATTAGGAACTACATGAAATCACTGACAACCGCACAGTAACACAATACTAAAAACATGACTCACGTATTCTAAAAGCTAAGTATTCATTGATTTTAGAGTCAAATAATAAAGCTACTGAAAAATGTAATTTAAAACATTGCCAGCCGCATTATTCCTCTGCAGCAACTCCTACTGATGCGACTATCAGTGGATTGTGCATGTGCACTGGGAAAAAAGGATTCATAGCAGGCGCATGCTTGTGCCACAGAAGAAATGTTGCCTGGTTTAAACATTATGCCTTAGTAGTAAAGGATAAACCTTCCATCAGCATACAAATTTGACAGGTGGCCACACCCCGTGAACCTGGAAGTCCCACCCTAGCGGAAGTCCAGCTCCGGAAGTGACCTTGTGTAGGTGACCTGGAAGTCCATGGAAGCCTATCCCGGAAGGGATTTAGTGGTGTTTAAATGGAACTTAGGCCCTAGCAGGGGGTGGGTGGGTGTTACCCCAGATGTGACATCATAGGTGCTATCTGGGAGGCCCCCAATGGGGTTCCCCTAGAAGTACAAACATGATGGGTGACCTAACCCATAAGTGTCCTAGTGGTGTTCACCTGAAAAACACACCTCTTTGAGGTTGTGGGACTGACTGTGTGTTGACCATTATGACTTGGATGTCCGCCCAAAGATCCGGAAGTGTCGCAGATTGTGCATGGTGGGGCGCTCTTGAGATGATGTATGTGAGATGCCACCTTTAGGGGTGTGGCGTGAAGGGTGTATATATACAGGGGGTGTTTGGGAGGGAGGTACACGCCGCTCCTGAAGCCCTGGGAAAACTCGCTTGAACAGTGCCCACGATACCGGGAATTATGAAGCGCTACAGCTACTACTCTAAGAATAATCCAGAGGCTGATGATTTGAACGCCAGCAACAACTACAGCTGCCAATGGGAAGCCTGATTATGCCGCGGTTATGGATAAGATGTGTGAACGCCATGATGTGATGACTTTTGATGACATGTCACAGGCTGTTTCTCCTATCAAGGCCTCTGATGAGTGTGGGGATGGTGTAGATGCTGTTATAACGGATGCCGACTACACCGGTGCAGACTATGTAGATATGGATGAGACTATTAAGTCTCTTAAAGAGCCCCTGTATGAGGACCTAGGTGTTTTAGATGAGCTGTTTTCAGAGGCAGCCGTGACACAGGAGTTAAAACCAGCTTCCGATGAAGACAAGCTGTTTATGGATGTCGCTAGCGACTGTGAGATGAAAGATGCTGGTTCTGAAATGTGTACTATGGCATGTAATAAAGTATGTCTGAGTGTGTGGGGTTTGGGGTGGGTGTTGATGTGTGAAACAAATACCTGTAAAAACACATGTTCAAGAGTTGAACTTCTTTCTTTTTTGAATTGCAGAAAAGCCAGATAAACTTGACAGAGCTGAGAGCCAGAGCTCCTCATTCAATACCGTCAATTTTTACTGTGTTTGCTGTTGAAAAATGATCTAAAGTCTAGCAACCCAAGACTGTAATACGTGTAAGAAATGTGACGTTTTTTGAAACGCTTTGAAAGGTCCGATGAAGAAGAAGAAGATGAAACTATGACCCTTTTGGAGTCTTTAACGGTTCAAGCTTTTGCGGCGTGTGTTGTGAAAATATTTTTGAAGCGTGACTATTACCGGTGGTGCTAACGGACATAAATGCAAAGACCTGCAGCAGGATGCTCATGATTGTTTACTCCCAGATTATCATGCTAGAGCAATACGGCAAATATGTTTTATGTTGAATTCATATAAAGTTTTTCAGATGCTGAATAGTATTTATGAAGCCATGGGGATGCGTCTACATGCTAGTGTGGAGGGTCTACTAGCAATCCGGAGAAAAAATATATCTTTACAGCTGGCCGGACCTGTGGTTTTTAGAAACCGTGTAGCCCGTTTAATGCACAAAGACTTTTCTTACCTATACAGTTTTGGGAAGAGCCATAAGGAGTATCCGATACGCCAAAAGCTTTTTTTTTTTATAAAACATTTTTTATTGTTTTATATCACAATCACAACAATCACAAAAACAAAAAGGACCAGCATGTCCAATCAAGAGCTAATAATAGTACCTGTATCACCAATCACCAAAAGCTTTTCCCACAGCCATATACTTCTGTGTTTGGAGTCTTACCACCTGTGTCTGTGGGCTCTAGGACCCTTCCTCTTCCCACCTCCCCCATATTTTGGAGGCCTTGGTAGGGCAGCCTCTTGCATTGTATATTCTACATTCTATCATAGCACGTGTCCATTTCCATTACCCATTGTTCCAGCGTCGGGGACTCCGGGGCTCCCCATTTTTGTGCAATGTTGCGCTTCAGTCCCGCTGCCGTGGTCAAAAGCAGCCTTTCCCACTTGTTAAGAACGTTCTCATCTGGTATGCCCAGGAGTAGTACTGGGTCCAGTGGTATAGTGCGGCCAAGGATTCTAGTGAGTTAATTGCAGCATGCATTCCATAAGGTTTGGATCCGGGAGCATGCCCATAGGAGTTCCCTTTTCCTCTCTGCACCGGAGACAGTTCCGGTTCAAAGCCCGCTTCCACCTATATAGGATCGTTCTAGAGTAATACACTCTGTATGATTTTTAGCTGCAACAGCCGGAGCCTAGAGGAAATAGCTACCTCCCGCGGGTGTATTAGTACCTGAATCCAGTCCTCTGGGTCTATCTCTCCTATATCCACCTCCCATTTAGCTTTCAAGCTCGTCAGTTCAGGAGTGGTGAAGGATGTGATAGCATTGTATAGAATGGAAGTGCATCTGATGGGGATGTATGCTGGTAACATGTTACGTTCTATCGGTGTGTAGTCCGGGACAGTGGCATCTGCCGGTATATGAGTTTTCAGGGCATGGGCCAGTTGTAAGTAGTGGTACTGTTCAGTACCCGGGAGTTGGAATTTTAATTGCATATCTTCAAAGGAGGTTAGCTTCCCCTCTTCAAGGATGTCTTCAACTCTCAAAATCCCAGCCCCTACCCATTGGGGCCATGGCTCGAATTTCCCGATTTCCGTTAGGTCACTGTTTTGCCATAGGGGTTGTGCAGCGGATATTTTATTTTTCCATCCTACAAACACGTGCTTGTCTCCAAACACTGACAATGTGCACCATGGTTGTAGGCGGGGGGGGGGGGGGTCTCGTGGGAGTTCGATATAATAGGTGAAGTGGGTCCGTGTCATGCATGGCAGCAATTTCAGCCCTTATGTGGGGTAGTTCCCGGTCCCCATGAATAAGGTCGTTGACCACAGCAAGTTGTGAGGCCCAGTAATAGGTTTGGAGGTGGGGCACCCCTATCCTGCCCTCCCAGATCGATCTTTGGAGCGTAGTCAGTGCTATACGTGATTGACCTCTTCCCCATATGAGATCCCTGAGGAGGGTGTCTACCCGGTCAAATTCGGGGTCTGGGATCCTGAGTGGGGCGTTCTGTAAAACATATAGGAATCTTGGGAGGGTCATCATTTTAAAGAGTGCGGCTGTACCCATGAGTGTCAGGGGGAGAAGTTTCCAGTGGTGAACGTTGCTAACAAAGCGGTCAATGATCGGGTGGAAATTGTGTGTTACTTAGTTAGTGAGGTCTCCAGATATCCAAATTCCTAGGTACCGAAAGCAGCGCTGCTCCACTCGGTACGGGCAGTCCTGGGGGTTAGCCAGTATTCCACCCTTCACTGGAAAGAGAACGGATTTCCCCCAATTAATTCTCAGTCCGCTAAACTCACCAAAGCGGATGAGCATCTGTGTTACTATAGGGCAAGTCCGGGCTGGATCCCCCAGATATATCAGGAGATCGTCTGCATATAGAGAGATCCGATCCTCATGCCCCTCAGGCGATCTAAATCCCGCCCAGGCTGCATTCTGGCGGAGCCATAGGGTGTGTGGCTCAATTGAAGGGCGAAGAGGATGGGGTAGAGGGGGCATCCCTGCCGCGTACCCCTGCTGAGTGGAAAAGACCGGGAGGGCCATCCATTCACCCTGACCTCTGCTTGGGTATTTGTATAGAGTAGTTGTACCCATCTTTGAAAGTTGTCCCTCAAATCCCATGCGTCTCATGATTTCCCAGAGGCTGTCCCACCAGATTGAGTCGAAGGCCTTTTCAAAATCAATTGCCAATAGGACAAGTGGTGTATCTGTAATAGGAGCGCGTTCTACTGCTAGATGGAGCCGTCGCAGATTCATTTGGGTTGACTTGTGTGGCATAAAGCCACATTGCTCCAGGTGGATCAGGGTGTGAGCAACCGACTGTAGTCAGTTAGCTAGGAGTTTGGCAAGGATCTTGGCCTCACTGTTAATTAGCAAGATGGGCCTATAGGAGGCGCATCTCTCTGGGGTTTGTCCGTTTTAGGAATAACTACGATGGTAGCCTTACACAGGTCTGGTAGAAGGGTGCCCTGTTCCTGAGCACGAAGCAGCATTTTTTGGAAGGGGGGGCGCAATTTTGTTCTTGCCTAGTTTTTGCCAGGTTTCGGCCGGGAACTCGTTAGGGCCTGGTGTGTTCCCTTCCTGCAGTTGTGTTAGGGCTTCAGCTATTTCTGTTTCAGAGAGATCGGAGTCTAATTGTTCTCCTTGTTGTGCTGACAGAGATGGGAGTGTTATATTGTCTAACAGGGTTGGGTCAAATGAAGAAGTTGGCGCTTGATATAATTCAGCGTAGAATTGGGCAAAGGCTTCCACTATTTCGGCATTCGATTGGCACCTCTCGTTTCGTGAGGTGACAATCTCTCGGACATGGTGTTGTCCCTCATCTCTCTTTTCCAGCCAGGCTAACATTTTGCCCGCTTTGTCCCCAAATTCATTTATACTCACTCTGGAGTCCCAATGGGCTTGTTTGGAATTATCCAGCACCATGTTTCGGAGGCGCTCATTGCCTCGCTTAAGGGACCTCTGAGTCTCCGGCGTCGGATCGAGAGTGTGTTTATTTTCCCACTGGGTCACTTCCCTTTCAGCTTCTATTATTTTTTGGAGTCTTTCTTTTTTTTGTTCGCTGTCCAGAAGATTATCTCTCCCCGTAGCACTGTGTTATAGGCCTGGCATATTATTACTGGGTCGTTCACTGTGGCTTCGTTGATCTCAAAGTATTCGTTGGATACTTCAGTAAGGTGATCAACCAGTTCCGGGAACCCGAGATAATAGTTGTTCAATCTCCACGTTCTAGGGGGTGGTATGCCGTGCATCCGCAATTCCACCCTCAGGGGTGAGTGGTCCGAGATACCACGGGGAAGCAAGTCTGCGGACATTACCCTATGCAGGTCTGTATTTGGAAGGAAGAGGTAATCCAGCCTGGACAGGGAGCCGTGGGCTCCCGAGTGGAACAAGTGACCCCTAGTTCCCAGATGTAGTTCCCGCCACACGTCTCGAAGACCTAAGGCAGATACATATGTTTCGTGGGGGTATCTGGGTTACGCTGTCTGAGATGGGTGCGATCCATGGTGTTGAACATTACGTCGTTGAAATCTCCCCCCAGAATCCACCTATCGGGTTGATATTTTCCCATGAAAGTGGTCAGTTCGTCTAACAATTCTTGCCCCAGTCCGGGTGTGGAGTACACTGACACAACAACCAGTTTCTCACCCCAGAGCGTTCCCAGGATAAGGACGTAGCAACCCCGGGGGTCCTGTTCTACGATCTGTGAAGCAAATGGGACACGTTTATGTATGAGAATAAGAGCACCCCTGGAACCCATGGTGTATCGCGCATGAAATGCGGCCCTGTAGTTGGTTCTTTGGAAGAGGGTACAGTGTGACCCTGCTAGATGTGTCTCGGTTAACAGGGCCATATCGGGGGAGTGTCTGTTCAACAGTTGCGTGATTAGGCGTCTTTTGATCCCAGAGCCCATTCCGTTGACGTTCCAGGTGAGCAGTTTGAGAGACCTGGGGCGGTCAGCAGATAGCGGATGGGATTGTGCAGGTGCCATTTAGAACACGTATTGGAGGGTTTACAGGATCGTGGGGCAGACGACAGCTTCTCCTTGGTATGCGTTGCGGCGTTAGGTCTCCCTGTATGGTAATGTGATGTAGATTATGCCAAGGGTTGTGATTGGATTGTAGTGTGAACATGTGATAGCCCCAAACCAACAAAGAACCGTATGAACCTTAACTTCCCTCCCCATCCCTATACTCCACCCCAACCTAAGGTACCTGTTGCCCGAACATTCCTGACCCTCAAAACCTTAGGGGGCCAGCTTTACACTTTGTTGCTATTAGGAACAAACAAAAAGAAGAATAACTCAAACTATCCTCTCAGGGTTTAGGGTCTTGGGTGGTGGCTCTGGAGCCTGCTACTTTCATAATGTTGCTTGACGGACTTAAAGCAGAGTGTTGGCAAGGTCCTACAACATCTGTGTAGGCACGTCCCACACGTTCTCCGGTGAACCTCTTCAGGGTCCTGCATTTTCCATCTCTGATCCAGTGCGTTAGTTGTCCATCTCCTTAGTCGGATCGTTCAGTTCGGTAGTGGGGAGAGTCACGCTTGTCGGTCTCGGTTCCTCCGGGGTCTGGGTCCGCCTTCAGGGTCCGGGTTTCTTGGGTCCCAGTTCCCAGTAATATGGGTTTCAGCCCATTTCCAGGACTCTCTCGGATCTGTAAAGTGCACTGTGGTGCCGTTATGTTGGATCCTGAGTTGTTCCGGAAAGAGCAGTCCATATTTGACGTTCATGAAGTGGAGTTTCCTTTTGAGGTGTTCGAAGGATTGCCTAGCTTTTTGCACTTCCCGAGTGTAGTCGGGGAAGAAGGCAATTTTGGAGCCATTATATGTAATCGAGCCTTTCGTTCGAGCCATCTGTAGTATTGCATCTCTATCACGGTAGTTTAGCAGTTTTGCAATGACAGTCCTCGGAGGGGCACCTGGCACTGGGCGTCCTGTTGGTACTCGGTGGGCTCTTTCTATTAAGAAAAAGTTAGAGAAGGATTTAGGTGCCACAAGACCCACCAGCCACTGCTCCAAGAAGAGCTCCATGCTGGGGCCTTCTGTGCTTTCTTGCAGGCCCACGATGCAAATATTGTTGCTGACGTGATCTCCCTTCACCCTCCTCCACTCGTGCCTCCAAGGATTTTAGGCGTGTCATTGCCTATGTTAGATGCTGGTGGACCCCACCAAGGTCGTCCTCCACATTCGAGACCTGCTGTTGTACTTCTCCAGTGCGAGAGGATAGCTTTTAGAGGTTGTGTCGAAGGAAAGATACCTCCGCCGAGATGCCGTCCATCTTTTTCTCCATTGAGGAGCGAGAGTTTGCAATGGCGGCCATCATGTCTTTTAATGTTAGGGCCTGTCGCTGGTAGTTCAGCATCCTTCGTCGCGGTGGAGGTGCTCGTTGCAAACTGGCCCATTGTGCATTGCGTGGTCACCCTTTTTGTTTTATCTTTACCCATACTGTAAATTAGCGGTGCACCAGGGGTGAGAGTCGCACTGCAGGTACGAGTTATGTCGCGCCCTGCTCCTTGCTCGCTCTTTGTGTATAGCTGGTGGTGGGCACTGCTCCACTTGGCCAATCTGTTGAGTGTTAGGCGTCCTGGCTCCAATGTGCACCCCGTCGGTTGGGTATTGGATGACAGAGTCATGTACCTCCCTCCATCTGGTATGGGGCACCCGGCTCTGGCTGTGCTGTGGGTATGACTGTATTTGCCCTGGATTATGTTTGCTATCTCCTGTTCAGCCTGTATGAGGTACATCTCTGGGGTTTCAAGTGCGTGTGGGCACAGGGTCGGTGTGTACAATGGTAGGACTCGGGCCCTCCCACACGTGTAGCATCAGATTGTTTCGGGCCCTGGCAGAATTATAGGCCCTCAGAGTTGGACGGCAGGATTGTGCTGCTCTTCAATGCACCTACAGTTTCAGTGGGGAATTGCCTCATAGGCGCAGTGCTTGGCTAGCCAAGGGTCTATAGCAGCCCGTTACTCTTCGTGGCCCCTTCAGATTTTATTCTTCATCATTTTGTAAAACATCCTGTTGTAATCAACAGATTATTAATACAGTGAACAAGTACTTCTTCATGGTTAACGATGTGTAAATACATGCACTACACACACTATGGCCATTGCACCCTCAGCAGGTCCTGCTGCGGCTGTCCAGACCACGCCCGGTTTCGTCACAGCCCAAATTTCACGGACCACAGACACTTTGCAATCTTGATCATGCCACCTAACACATGTCAATTTGCAGTTTATGGAGGCTCTAACAATTTAGCCAGCTTCGTCAGTCTCATCGGACACAGGCTTATGCAGAGACTACCTTCCTTTTGAGTGCTCCAAAATGGCCGCCTGACATAAATAAGCCCGTCTCCATGGCGACAGCACACACTGTGAGCCATTCTGGAGAGGACACACGACCGCCGCCAACCCTTGCACAGCGGACCTGCTCGCTGTTGACCAACATGCGAGGTAAGAATGCTTAGACACTTGGCCGCCTGCCCCTGCACCCACCCTCTGGTCGCTACACGCTAGTATGGTCACGCGCACCCTCCTTACAAACGAGCACTACGACCCGTACGATCACCGCCACAACTCGAGTCTGCGGATGCCTCACGTGTCACGGGGTGACTACCGCTCCCCATGGGATACCTTAATTCACAATGATTCTATTACGACTTCACTATGCTTCTGTGCTCCTCATAACAGCAATATGCCGCATGGCACACATGGCACTTGGTCATGTAGAAACTGGGCACCCTGAAGCATTTGTATTTATTTATACAGTCGGCCGCTCACAGCGTATCTGCATATCTGTGGACGCCTGGCATTTCACGGGGTATCTGCCGCTCCCCATAGGCGACCTGAATTATTCAATGATTCCATCACGACTTGACTACGCTTTCGTGTCTCTCACTTCAGCATGTGCCACAGGGCACACACGGCACTGGTCGTCTAGATGTTGGGAACCATGAAACTCTGGTATTTATTGATACAGTCTGCTGCGTACAGCATGAGGCCATATACACAGTGCTCACTCACCAATATGGCACCAAGACACTCTTCGACCGTGGATTCTGTTGATCCACACACCAGCACCGTCAACATGCTCGTGTGTCACTCACATGTGTTAATGCACTGTGCAACACTGTAAAATAGCCCTCCCTTAAGCTCCACTTTGAGCCTCATTTTAATTATTGTATCCACAGTAATTATTGTATCCACAGTGACGATTCCAATGGTCTCTCCCGGAACTTAAGCTGTATTGATTACACCACCTGCCATTAGAACTTCTTCCTATCTGCAGGCTCCCAATAGGTAAGCCTTTTTTCCTACGATTTTCACAAATTGCTTCTAAAGTATTACCATCAATAACTATTCACAGCCCCATTTTCCTTTCCTTGATCTCCCCTGACAGGAATGGCAGCTTTAGGATTAATGAACCCTCCTCAGTATACATAGACACTTAGATGCATTGAGCCACTGGGCTCCTCAGATCCGGTAATCTCCGGAATCTCTTTGTATATATTTACTTCTCTACTGCTAGACTGCTTAGAACTGACTGACTCCTGATATAGTCTCTGTCTGTTTAATTCAACAGACCACATAGGATACTTCTCTCACATGAATATCCCGTCGTGATGAAGGCCTACACCACCAAAGCTCATCAAGCTTACCTTTAACTTGGCCGAAAAACACTGTCGTGCTGACTTGTTTTTTTGTTGTTGTTGTTCAACCTATATTGTGTTCCAAGCAATCATGCAGATGACCATGCTATTACTTCACTAAGTTCTCTGGTTTCCTTCCCAAGGAATACATAGAGGATGTAGAAGCAATAGAACTTTTTTTTCAAATATTCAACATTTGATCCATGTA
Organism: Ambystoma mexicanum; assembly: GCF_040938575.1. Classification (NCBI taxonomy): domain Eukaryota; kingdom Metazoa; phylum Chordata; class Amphibia; order Caudata; family Ambystomatidae; genus Ambystoma; species Ambystoma mexicanum. Next base: position 740,381,450 of record NC_090926.1, read on the forward strand.
AACTTAGGTACTACACCTTGTAAATGTATAAATGTTGAAATATCCTATGCTCTAGAAATACAAGTGTATCTTAATCACCCACTGCAAACAAATTAAATTTGAATTGCAGTACACAGAATTCTGTTTGTGTATGATTCTGTGTCCACCACACTAATTTGTGATGAATTCAGGAGCTTTTTGTTCTTTTGTCAGTAGTGAGACTTGCATGACCTTGCTCATCTGTGTTCTTTACATGATGATACCCACCTGGGCAGAGCAAGGCATCAACCAGGTGCCCCTTTGAATATTGCAATATAAAACAATAAATACAATACAAATATCCCCATACGTGGGACACCGTGGACAAAAAAGAGGCCTGGTATACCATCAAGCATGGAGAACTTACTGAATTGTTACACATGGGTTTTTTCCTCACGGCTTTTACCCCACAATACAAGCGCTGCTAGATACTATCAACAAAGCGATCGCAAGCATCGGGCGCTATTCAGATATACAGCTGTTTCTGAATAGCTTGCGGTGGAAAGTATTTCTAAGATCGCCCGATCTTACCATGGAGTGTAGCAGGAAACTGTCTATGGTGCTGGGGAGTGTTCAACATGTAAAAAGTAATAAAGCTCTAGACAGAGCACGTGCTGATATTGATGGTGGATTTTACAGTCTCATGATCTACAGTGATATAGTAGAATGCCAAAGGTTTGGTGACTCATATACCCTCTGATGAGAACCGCCCAAGTCAAGGGTAAAAATAACAGCATTGTTAATATACAAAATATTAAACTTGATTATAGTCCTGTTTCTAAGTGTCATTTTGACACCATCAACATACAGATAAGGGACGACCAGGGTGAGCTGGTCTCATTTAAAAACGGGAAGGTCCTAGTGAAACAACACATGCACCCTAGACGGGGGAACAACAGCTAGAACATGGTAATCATGAAGAATTACAGGGAGCTGCATGTTTATAGGGGTTATCACCGCAGACAGGCCAGTTATGGAGATCAGCCCTACTTCCAAGGAGCACCTGTTATGTATGGTGAGGGTCTAGGAAGTATTTTCAGAAATCTTTTTCGGCCTTCCTGCGCAAAGGGTTTGAATTAGCCAAGCCGCATATGAAAACCGCTGCGACAAACATTGCTAAGGATGTGGTGTCTGCTGCAAAGGCGTCCATCGCAAATCGTTTCAGCCGACAAACACAAGAGGGTTCTAGCTTGGTTTACGTGGGCAAAAGCCCAGCAAAAATAAAAAAGAGAGCTTTGAACAGATGAGGGCCTCCGAAGCTGCATAAAAAACAAAGATCAACAACTAGAGCCACTCAGAAGAGAAAAGGCATGATGAAGAACAGACGGGGAAAGCAAAATAAAAACAGACCCAGCATCAATATTTTCTAAAAGATGGCCTTCATCCATTGTGCCTCAGGGTAATGTGTGAAATCGTAACTAGGCCTGTTTTTCGTACCCCCGACACAGACAAGCATCAAACACTTTTTTCATGGAAGTTCCTTTAGCGTCTATAGAGTTTTTTACATATCGGGCTCAACGGAAACGTACCTGGATCTGAAGGACACCTTATTCTACCTATGCTGTCCAATAACAGAAGCTATTGCAGCAGCCGCTAAGGTCGCCACGATTGCCTATCCCATGGCCACGCTTTTCAACCAGGTGGACATTACTCTTGGAGATCGTCTGATTACGCACAGTGACAACATGTACGCCTATAGAGCGTACATAGAAACAAAGAGAGCATTGTATGCGACAGGTAGCAGAAATTTTGATTTACTAGGGCGTCTACACACGGATCTATTTTTCCAGGAGAAACCTATGGTGAATGGTGTTGATCTGAAAATTAAACTCTCTTGAAATAAAGACGCCTTCTGCCTTAACAGTGATAATGCAGAAGCCTCCAAGCTGGTAATAGTATCAGCGAGTTTATTTATTAAAATGGTCAATGTGTCACCTACGGTCAGACTCGATAATGCTGACGCTCTACAAGTATCTAACTTGAAATACCCCGTGCAGAGGACATCCTTGAAAATCTTCAGTGTACCAGCAGGCAGTCATGTCGCCAGTCAGGATAACTTATTCTTGGGACAACTACCTAAAATAATCATTATTGGTTTTGTGGATAACACCGTTTTTTCAGGGGATTACACCAGCAATCCTTTTCATTTTAAACATTACAGCATTAACTACGCTGCTCTTTTAAGGACAGGGTTGTCATACCTGCCAGAGTCTACAGTCCAAGTTTTCAACACAAAAATATGATTAGGCAGTATCTGGGGCTAGTCTCCATCATCAGGAAGCACATGCGTGATAAAGGCGTTGTGATACCTGGTGACGACTATGACAGAGGTTACACCTTGTTGGTTTTTAATTTGAGACCCGGTAATGCATCATCAAGCCATTATAATCTGATTAGGAATGGTAATTTACGCATAAAGGTCCGGTTTGCTGCACATTTACCAAACACTGTGAATCTTATTATTATGGCTCTATTTGACTTGGTCATAGAACTCAACAATCAGCGTCAGGTGTTCTACGATATGTAATGGATACCTACCAGATCATGTGTTTCCTGCTTAAAGACAAAAATCCAATGAAAACATTCTGGTGCGTGTATTTGTGTGATAACATTCCAAGGGATATACCTGGTAAGCGGCCTATCAGTCTTGTGGTGAAAACAGACCCCCAGCATCAAGAAGGCACACATTGGATAGCTATGCTTATGGACAATGGTGTAATAACTGTCTGATAGTCTGGGGTACTTTCCAAGCCACCTTATATACGACAGCTCTCTATTGGACATATAGCACCCGTATTACATTATAGTAGAGCCCAGGTGCAGCATTCTGAAGCCGTGACACGTGGGCAACACGCTTGTAACTTTGTATCTAAAATGTCTGAGAAACAGTCATTGTGGGGCGTTATGCAAACCTATTCTCTTGATCTCAGACAAAATGACCGGATGGTGGTGGATTTTGTGAACAAGAGCAAATATCGTAGAACCCCTGGTAAATGTATTTAGCTTTTGTCAGAAATGCACTCTTGTTACTAAACAATAGAGATGTGTACATGTCTAAATTAAAAACATATTGTGATTTTAAACAACTGCCTCTTTCTTACTTGTATAGTTTTAATTAATATTTAAAAAAACAAATACAGTGCTAGACATGATGTAAGGATTAGACGTAAAACGCTTGGTTGGTATAAATAATCAGCATATTATATTACAAACAGAGCCTTTGTTTATACAGATTGGAGGGTTATACTTATAAAAAACATTTACATAAACACATGTTTTTATTACAAACAGATTATACTTATAAAAACATTTACAAACACACACATATATTACATGGCCACAGTAGTGGCCATGTAGTTATGGTTAAGTTGGTGTTTCCATTGGAAGAGCACTTTTTGAGCGGTTTATAACTTCGCTCCCCCTGGACGAATCCTCACCAAACTTTGCAAAAGTATATGGCCCACTCTGAATTTTTTTGCAAAGTTTGGTGAGGATTCGTCCAGGGGGGAAAAAGTTATAAGGGGGGGGGGGTCCTAAAATTTATTTTTTTCCCATAGACTGAATGGGAAAAATAACTTTGCTCGCGCCTACACTCCCGAAAGTGTGCTTTTGCAGATTTGGTGAAAATCCGTCCAGTCGTTTTTTAAAAAATGACCAAAAAGTGGGTCATAAAAAATTAGTGATATCTGTGTTCGGTCTGCAGACACACTTCCCTGTTCGCTCCACGGACAGTGTCCTGATTGGCCAATCGGCTTACGTCATGTCCGCGGACATGCAACGTGTTCGCTGATTGGACGGTGTGGAGCGTGAAGCGCGTCAGATTTTCGGTGGCGCCCGCCATCTTGAATTCGCGGACGTCCGCGGACAGCGCTGTGAGACTTGGTTCAAAATTTGTATTTAGTAGAGTGTGTTGGTGTGTAGGAGTGTTTGGGGAGGGTGGGAGAGTATGAGATAGGTTGAAAGTTGTGTTTTTTCATGTGGTAGACTTGTTGTGTTCGATTTGTCTGCGGACATCACGGGTGTTCTGAAATGTTCTAAATAAATTGAATGGGGGGTGTTCTGAGTACTCAATATGTGTCCGTTTTGTTCGGAAGCAAGCTGAAACTGTTCTAAGAACACTTGCGGTGTCTGGAAATGTTCGTAAATAAACAAAATGGGGGTGTCCTGGGGACGCTGTCCGTATTGTTCTCTGGCAAGTTGAATGTGTTCTAAGAACACTCGCGGTGTCCTGAAATGTTCGCAAATAAACAAAACGGGGGTGTCCTGAGGACGCTGTCCGTATTGTTCGTTGTCAAGTTGTAAATGTTCTAAGAACTCTCGCGGTGTCCTTAAATGTTCGTAAATAAACAAAATGGTGGTGTTCTGAGGACGCTGTCCGTATTGTTCATTGTCAAGTTGAAAATGTTCTAAGAACTCTCGCGTTGTCCTGAAATGTTCATAGGGGGTGTCCTGAGGACGCTGTCCGTATTGTTTTCTGGCAAGTTGAATGTGTTCTAAGAACACTTGCGGTGTCCTGAAATGTTCGCAAATAAACAAAATGGGGGTGTCCTGAGGACGCTGACCGTATTGTTCGTTGTGAAGTTGAAAGTGTACAAAGAACTCTCGCGTTGTCCTGAAATGTTCGTTGGGGGTGCTCTGAAGACGCTGTCCGTATTGTTCGATAGCAAGTTGAATGTGTTCTAAGAACACTCGTGGTGTCGTGAAATGATCGTAGGGGGTGTTCTGATGACGCTGTTCGTCCTGAGGACGCTGTCCGTTTTGTTCTCTGGCAAGTTGAATGTGTTCTAAGAACACTCGCGGTGTCCTGAAATGTTCGCAAATAAACAAAATGGGGGTGTCATGAGGACGCTGTCCGTATTGTTAGTTGTGAAGTTGAAAGTGTTCTAAGAACTCTCGCATTGTCCTGTTGTCCTGAAATGTTAGTAGGGGGTGTCCTGAAGACGCTGTCCATATTGTTCAATAACAAGTTGAATGTGTTCTAATAACACTCGTGGTGTCCTGAAATGTTCGTAGGGGGTCTTCTGATGACGCTGTCCGTCCTGAGGACGCTGTCCGTATTGTTCTCTGGCAAGTTGAATGTGTTCTAAGAACACTCGCGGTGTCCTGAAATGTTTGCAAATAAACAAAATGGGGGTGTTCTGAGGACGCTGTCCGTAGTGTTCTTTGTCAAGTTGATTCTGTTCTAAGAACACTCGTGGTGTCCTGAAATGTTCGCAAATAAACAAAATGAGGGTGTTCTGAGGACTCTGTCCGTATTGTTCGATGGTAAATTGAATGTGTTCTGAGAACACTCGTGGTGTCCTGAAATGTTCGTAGTGGGTGTTCTGAGGACGCTGTCCGTATTGTTCTCTGGCAAGTTGAATGTGTTCTAAGAACACTCGCGGTCTCCTGAAATGTTTGCAAATAAACAAAATGGGGGTGTCCTGAGGACGCTGTCCGTATTGTTCGTTGTCAAGTTGAAAATGTTCTAAGAACTCTCGCGGTGTCCTTAAATGTTCGTAAATAAACAAAATGGGGGTGTTCTGAGGACGCTGTCCGTTTTGTTCGTTGTCAAGTTGGAAATGTTCTAAGAACTCTCGCGTTGCGCTGAAATGTTCCTAGGGGGTGTCCTGAGGACGCTGTCCGTATTGTTCTCTGGCAAGTTGCATGTGTTCTAAGAACACTTGCGGTGTCCTGAAATGTTCGCACATAAACAAAATGGGGGTGTCCTGAGGACCATTTGGCCATGCACCCAACACTCTATGCTCTGGCCATAACCACCGCAGCATATCACACTTATAGTTGCTTATAACTTTGGGTCAAAAACAAATTTATAAGGAACAAAGTTATAAGATACTATGGGTGTGATATGCTGCGATGGTTGTGGCCAGGGCATAGAGTGCATAATATACTTACTGTTTGGTTTAGTAACTGGAGTACATGTATTTCTTGTTAATTTCTGTGTTAAAAGAAAATAGCATGTTAGTATTAGTATGTTGTAATGACTTTTTACATTGTATAATCAACATTTTTTTTTGGACCCTCATATTTAGTAGATTAGAAACCAGAGTACTGTGCAATTTGCTCAGTTTCTGTGTTTGTTGCTAAAAATCATTGGGTCTGTGGGAGAGAAAAAAAATCCATGTTGGATTAAAAAAAAAACTTTTTCTGTTATGCTACAGTTTATTTGTTTGTTTTCAGTGTTCACTTGTTGTTTCTGGGTAATGCTTTATACATTGGCTTGTTGCATTTTTTTGGAGCAGTAACATATTTATTTGTTTGGATATCATAACATTTTGGAGCAGTTAGATACCAGTAGGTGTATTCTAACTGCCTATTTTTTTATATATATATTTTAGTGGTATTTATCTGTTTGGATATTGTTAAATTTTGGGACAGTTAGATACCAATTGGTGTATTCTAGCTGTCTATTTTTTGCTCTAATTTGCTGGTATTCATTTATCTGATTAGTTGTTGTAGAATCTTTGGGCAGTTAGATAGCTTTTGGAATATTCTAACAGTTTACATTTTTTTACTACAAGTTTACTTAGGGTTTAAGTACAGTTTAGTTATCAAATTTTGGTTTTAAGAACATTAAATAAGCGTTTGTAAGATTTGCTGGTAATCTCTGCTTTAGAGTAATGGTACTATCATTACATTGAAACCATCCACATTTCTTTTTTATATATGCAGTGTAGTGCCCTGAATTGGTTGTGGCTCCTGCGTGGTAGATTATACCTATTGTTGTGAAGGTTTTCTTACCAAGTGATATTTGACCATGTGTGAATCCAGTCAGCTTGCAGTTGTTTTTGATACCATCTGCATTGTAACGTAGAAGCATTAGTATTACGTATTTACCATGTGTTTGTATTAGTAACGTGGAGCGTTTATCTGAATTGCAGGTAGAACATAAATACCATGGTTTGCATTTTGTCCAAGTTGCTGAAATGGAATGGATTCACAATTAGGTATTGATATATATACAAAGCGTTCATTGGGGATTTGTTCTTCTGTCACATTGTTGCAGAGAGTGCATGTATGTTTCCACATGCATGAAATCTGGAAGATTTCATTTATAGGTATGTTTTTGTTTTCCAGTACTTGTAGTAAGTACATTAGAAATTCTTGTGGATCTTCCTGTGAGTTTGTAGTGAATTTTACCATTCCAGCACAGCAGTCCAATTGTTGTCTTATTCCATAAACACTATATGTGTTATCAGGATTGTTTGCTGCATTTCTGTGAAGCACTAACATTTGCAAACACAATGGGTCTGTACTGTGTAAGTAAATGTTGTCAACAATTGGTGATAATTGAAATAGAATATTCATTATTACATTTGCGTAGCAACTTACACCAACTATATTTGAGAGTTTAAATGGACCAGGTAGTTCTGTGTCTGACTGCTTTTTTTAGAGTTTGTCTTCCTTCTTTGAAGAAGCACCTAGTTTACTTTCCCTAATTGATTCTTTTTTGCTCGTGGTACTTGATGAAGTATTAGTTTCTTATACTCTCTTTGGAGGATTTGCAGTGACATCCTGTTGCATTTCTGTTTGATTTATTTTTCTTTTATAACGTTTTACTTTTTGTGGAACAGAATATGTGTTTAGATGGGGGGTGTATAGTGAGCGAAGTCTATTGTATTCTAAAATGCAAGGAATATCAGCGTTTACTTTATTTGCATCAAAGTTGATTAGAAATAGACCGTCAGGTGTACGTAAGCGTGATAGTGCTACGTAGCTCATGCCTTCTTTAAAGACTGTGTTACCAATATCTATCATTGCTTTGTCTAGGCTAAGACCTTGTGATTATGAATTGTGACTGCGTATGCAAGAGTTAGAGAAAATTGTTCCCTGCGTACATACGTGTCTTTGAAGTGAAGGAATCGAGCTGTTGAGCGTCCTATCCTTTTTACTTCTGAAAGTTTGTCAAAGAGAATATTGACAAACTGAATTATTTTGTCACGTGGGTATGTTTGAAAGCCAACAACTGTACCCAGTGCTCCATTAACTAGTCCTTGGTCCACGTCAAGGTTACGTTTAAGCATTACTCTACAATTTACGGATAATTTTAATATCTTTTCTAAGCCTGCTGTGTTTGAGATTGATTTTTCTAAACTATTTAGTCTTGTTGTGGCTTGGTCACACATAGGTAGTGTCATACCATGTACATCTAGTTTGTCTGTTGCGCTAATTTCCATTATTGGTTGCATTTCTTTACTTAACATTATTTCATTGAATTTTTGTGGGCTAATTGTTCCATAACATCTGTAGCACATGCATTATCGCCATAAAGTGCATTAATGTGCCGGGTTTTCAATATTGTTTCTGCTTCTTTAGAAAGTATACCAACTCTGATACTTTTTAAGATGTTGGCATAAGTGAGATCTGCAGATTGCCGTATGTTTTCTGTTAATTCTCTGTATTGGAGATGTTGCCAAAGGTTGACATTTCCAATGCTGCCAACAGTTTTACGGCAGAGTTTGTGTCCTAATGTTTTAAAAATAGGCTCACCTTTTACTGGTGTCAATTGAAGAAGATCTCTGAAAACAATAATCAGTTTTCCTGCAAAGAGCTCTTCATAGTTTGTTTTGAGTACTTCTTGTAATCTGAGGTGAATCAAAGCCAACATTAGGTTGGAGACCATGCTCACTTCATCTATTAGTAGAATTTTCATTTGTTTCAATACTCTGCGTAGTTCCATTACAGCTTCTGCAGAAGGTTTGTAATAGTCTTATTTGTTCTGGTGTTCTACTGGCAATAGTAGTAATCTGTGTAACGTGACACCACCTATGTTGTAGGCAGCTAAACCTGTGGGGGCAGTGACAACAGCTGACAGTTTATTTGTCAATTGTTGAAGGAACTTACTGATGATTTTGATTAGGAATGTTTTGCCAGAACCAGCTTCACCATTGACGTACAGTAGTATAGGTTTATAATTATGGCAGGATCATTCTTCATTTTCATGTTGTACACCATGTGCAATTTGTTTTGTTACTTCTTGAAAAATGCTACGTTGCTCATTGTTTAGTTTTGATTGTAGTATAGTTAAGCCTTCTTTATCTTCATACTGACACATGGTGTTTTCTACTTCTATCATAGCTCATTCTGCCTCATTTATTATTAGTGGTTCTCCCAGTGGTTCTTGGCTTCCTGTTACAGAAAGTTGACTACTGTCAGGAGTTTCTTTATCTAGTTGGGCCTGGAGTTCTTCTTCGTGTTGCTGTTCATTGTGCAACATTGTTTTGTACTGTGTAAAGTTTACATCAGTTATAGTGCTTTCATTTCCTTTGAAAGCATCTTCATATGAGTCATAGTTATCTAGTATTTCTTCTTCTTTTCTCCATGGTTTAAAGAGTTGTAGCAGGGACATGTAATATACTTCTTTATGTTGAGGAGTCTTTAATGACAATTTGATATGATTAATTAAATTTGGTTTAGTGAGTTTAACTAAGCTGCCTTCACAGTTTGTCACTCTGTATTTACCTTTTTTTTCATCAGGTTTTATATTATTTTTGTATGTGTAGTTTTGGGCTATGTGGTATAGACACATGGTTTCCAAAGTATTACTTCTGTTTGGGTAGTATGTGTCCAATAAATTGTTTTTTAAAATGTCTTGGCTGTTGGGATCACGTTTGGCTATTGTTTCTATATCTTCATAGGATTTTAGAACTCTTTTTCTAGATTTAGCTGGACCAAGATTTAGCCATACTATATTTTCACATTTACCATACAATGCAGTACCAGTTAAACGATCAGCTGCTTCATATGATCCACATTCTCTATGGGAGAGCATTTTTATGCCCAAGCTGTATCATTTCTGAGACACTGTTTTATTTGATGACAGGTCATTCCAGAGGTCTTGGAGCTCTGTCTTTTCTGCTTTGGTTAAGTATGTTGTGACATATCGTGCAACTGCAGTAGAATTGTCTGCAGTGTACTGCACATCTGTGTTTGCATTCCATAAGTGGGCAATGATTGCATTGTAATCATTGATATATTTTTCTTCTTCTTTTCGATTTATGTAATATGTATTTTTAGGTGACTTACCTTTAACACTATGTCTAACTGAAGACATGAGGTTGTTCACTTGACCTGTTTCTGTAACTGGTCTATGGAAACCAAATCGGCATTTGGTGTAGTATTTCCCTTTGTTTTTGTATTTGCGACGACAATATTTTCCACATTTGTGTCTTTGAAATTGTAAAATTTGTGCATGAAGATCACTATTTGTTGCTTGCAATGGAATTTCACAAGTGACATATTTTTCAATAAACTGTAAAACAGTGGCATCACTGTTTTCACCAAATTTAGGAGCATCTTTAATCCATAAAAACATGTGGATATGTGGTGCTCCTCTGGCTTGGTATTCTTTTCTTCAAAAGAAGTGTTGCACTTCTCCAAGGGGAGGAACAGTTTTATTACAAATAAAATGTAGAATAGCAATGAAGCGATGGTGAAAATATCTTGAAACATTAACAGGATCCAAAGAACAAATTTCTCCAGGTGTTAGTATATCTATGTTTTTTTTGTTTTTGTTTGATATGCGTAGGAAATCATGTAAATCTTCCCATGCATATTCTGCACAACTTAATGTAACAAACCAAGTCGGTGGCCCAAGGTTTCCGATCATACAATGTACATCTCCATGACGTCGAAACCAGAACTCTTTAGTACCACGCATATTTGTTAATAGATTTGTAATATCTGATTGTAAACCTCATCCTTTTGTTGCACTTTTTGTAATAATTGTGTAGCTGTCATATTTTGAAAGTGTGATCCTGATTTTAATATGTGTGCAACTCCGTAACATAAAGTTGCTGGTTCACTTTCAAAGAGTAGGTGGAATATGTATTCCACATTTTGTCTAAATCTGGGATCTTCAGAATACATCCGTAATGAGCGGTATTCTGAAGCTGATATTTGAATAGGTCTATCATCGTACCTTCCTCCTTTGCCACTAGGAAAGAGTAGAGGAAAAGCACATGCTTCCATACTTTTATCCCATATGCTGATTGGTGATCCTTTTGTTTGACGCATTTGGTACATCTCCAGTGCATCTTCTATGGTGTCATTAGAGTGCAAAGGATGAATTGTATAATGGTCTAAAGTATTTGATATTGTAGCAGGATCTAGGAGCTCAAATTGACCAGCTTCTTGTGTTTCTTGACTTATTTCAGTTGTATCCTTCTTCAATATTCATTTCTTTGTAATATTCATTATTCTTTTTAAGATATTCCAAGGCAAGTCTAACTTTATGTAAATCTACCAGCTGTTGCCATATTTTTTGTCTTTTGTAGGTACTCCATTTAATAAGATAATTAAAGATTGCTGTATTGGACGTTGCACGCTTAGAGTATGCACATTTTCTTTTAAATCTAATGGTAAATAAACTACTTTTCCACGAATGCCTTTTACCAATTCAGAGGGAGGTAATTTTGCTGTTTTTGGTTGAAGGCATATTATTGCTTGAAATGGGTGCACTGTTTGAATTATGATGCTCTCATATAAATTAAGTTGTTGTAGGGGTTTTGGTAGTGGGTATAATTCCAAATTATTTGTGATAGCATGTGAAGGAGTTTGGTTGTTGTCAAGTTTTGTAGTGCAGTAACTGCAAAGTATTAAGGGGTCAGTTATTTTGTATTTGTTTTCCGCTACAAGGTAGAGAGCTAATTCAAACCATTTAGAATCTTCATTGTCTTCTATTTTGTATGATAGGTCTACAGTTTTTATGTTACTTTTATAAAAAGTTCTGCGGCAACATACACACACATGGTTTGGTACTTCAGCTGATGTACATTTCAATTTTAGTATTTCTTTTTTGTATGTGTTTAGTAAAAGGTTGCCATGTGTAGAATTGTTGCTAATTTGGTTTAAAGCTATTTCATTCTGTAAGTGGCTTTCACTTCCAAAATATTTTTTCTGGATATAGTCAATTTCTTCAAGTAGGTCTTTTGCTGTACCATGTAGAAGAATGTTATTTAAATTTGCTAGTGCTAAAGCAGGACTTTTAGCATAGTACAGTTTATAAACTAGATTGCTTATAGTTGAATGATGTGTTGATATCCTTTTGATATCATGGAAGGTGGTTTTACAAGTAGGTCCTGTAATGCAGGCTAATGAATGTCCTTGTAGTCCTGTGTACTTGCGCACTGGACAGGTATCAATATTTTGCAGTAGTTTAATTTTGATTTTGTCTTTGCTTTTTACATATTGATTGAGGAATTGGCGTAAAGACTTAAAAAATTGTTTCGGAATGTTACACATTGACGTGCATGGCCATTTGTACACTAGATGTCCTGATTCAGTTGAATGGAGGGGTAATTCTAAGTTTTCAGGGCATATTTTTGTAAGGAGTACTTCTTGTTCCATTATGGTATTATTCACTTTTTCAAAACCTCGACCACTGCTATGTATGGCAATTGTATTTGTTTGCTTTTGTTTGTACGCTTCTTCATTAAAATATGGTTCTGTGCTCGTAGTGTGATTCCATTCACCTCCACAGATACTTAAGAAGTTCTTTCTCTTGATATTTCGTTTATTGAGAAGTCTTTTTTGTAATTTAGTTATTAGTTTTGTTAGTGGTTTCATTTTGTTTAACACTAAAATAAATAACTTTCTTTTGAGAAGAATTGCACTATCTATCAATGCTTCTAAGATTAATTTCCTACGATAGGTTTTAAGGGTTGAACCTGGTTTCTCTCCTGTTTTTATAAGATTTTGAAGGGCTCTATGACGGAACATTTTGGCTAAAATACTTTTCTTGGTATGTTTACTTTGAACTTTATCAAGATTTATAGAAGCAGTTTTATCTGTAGTGATAGCTGATTTTTTGTTAATTGTTTTCTGGTTTGTTTTACATTTTGATAGAGGAGGCAAAGTTTTTCCACTTGAAACTTCTTTTGTTTTACTAAATGACTGTATTAGCTGTTTTGTTTCAACTTCTTTTACAAATTCTGCTAGATATGGATGCTTATGTTGGACACTTTTATTTTCATTTGTTCTACTTCTGCGTTGCTTTCTACAGACTTGACTTTCGGTATGCATTATTTAGGGTCTGTTGAAAAAATTAAAAGAAGGTATGGGTTGGGGTGTTCTGTAATGTATGTGTGCTGTGTGCATGAGTGTTTGAATAAGATGATAAAGATGTATGTAATGGTGTTTGATTGTGCATTGGGAACTACAACTACTAGGGATGGGTATTCTTGAATTTATATGCTAGTAAATTGAGGTTCAGATGACAGAAAAAAGTAAGCTAGTAGTGTGGAGAAGTACAAGTAGTAAATCTAATGTATACAATTAAAACAGTTGTTTGTTCTATAATATCCAAATTGTAGCGGTTGAGTTGGGTAATTTGTGTGTCCAAAAATAGGAATTTGTGGGCCATTCTGTCTGTAAATCGCTTTTTAAGACATGGGGATTTTTGGACAGAATGGTGCACAATCTCTATTTTTAGGCACAGAAATAGCATGAATTACCTTTACAGTGTGTTTCAGTAATAATACAAATATTATTGTGATTGTCTACTTACTTTTTTTCTAAAATGAACAGGTTAATTCTTAGTTCTTCTTTGTTCTTCAAATTCGGTTGCTTCTTTTCAGGAGAATGATCTTCACTGCAATTGTAAAAGAAACAAATTAGTAATTTTGTTTGTATATAGCACTGTTTTTAATTTAGACATTGATTTTTTTAATTGAAATCCTCAGCGCTTTCCTCAAAACCATTAAAACTATCTTATTTACATAAGATACGTTGCACAAGTTCAATACATATGATATGTTCTTAGTGAACAAATTGTATTGTAATGACTAACTTTAGCAAACAAAATATCTTTACTATGTTTGTGAAATTCATAATGTACCACTGAATATCACTATTTCTGTAACTAAGCTCTTCCAGGTAATAGTGTCTCAATGTCATGCTTAAATTAAAGTAATTGAATAAATAAAGAAATAAAACAAAAATATTAAGTCAGTTTGAAAATGTGTTCATGTATTGTACAGAAAATATGCATACCTGTAGTTTGTGTTCATGCATTTGGATATGCATGGAGCTGCAAGTAGAAATCTTGGAGACTTGTACAGTATTTCTTGTAGATGGTGCTTGCCAATGATATGACACTTGTAACCAGAGAGATTCACAGCACATTTGCAGTGCTGATCTATGATGATGCAGTTAGATGTAGAGGTCTTGAATGTGATTGGTGGATGGTCATGTGACTTCTTAGCTACATCCAATGAGGGAATGGCACAGAAAGTGAAGTGGAAATGGTAGTAGGGCTGTTCAGGTTACGATATGTCCGCGGACATGGCGGTGGTTCGCGGACATCAGGTGTTACATCCGGGGATTTTTGGGTTCAGAAGTCATGCACATGAGAATGAGCACTGAAAGGGATTGGTCAGGAAAGTTTAGTGGGTGTGTTGTGCCAGGAGAGAGTTTCTCAGATACTCTTTTTGCTGAGAGAACAACAGATAGCTATGGCTGTGTGTTTCAGAAAACAGATTGTTTGGATTTTGGGAGATTCATGGATACATTGGTTGAAGGTGCATGCAGAAAACTGTGGAGTAGCTGTAGATCCTGGATTTCCACATGTGGAAGTACACTGGCATGGAGTACGTGGAATGAAGTGTTTGGACTTGCTACCTCTTTGTGCTAGTTTGGAGACAGAGCAACATCCAGACATAATTGTAATTCATTGTGGAGGGAACAGTTTAGGACATATGCCTGGAATTTCTTTGCAATTTTCTATGAAAGAAGGACTTGGGAAGGTCATGGAAATGTTCCCTAATTCTCAAGTAATATTTTCACGGATTGCACAAAAACAAATGTGGCTTTGTTCTTCTTCATTTGGTCCACAAATGGAAAAAGCAAGGCGCAATGTTAATAAGGCTGTCTGTGCCTTTCTAAGAGATTTTGGCATGTTCTCTTTTCACAATGAAAATATTATGTTTCATAGTACATACATTTTTCGCAGAGATGGAGTCCATCTTACTTATGATGGCAATCAGATTTTTTGGAGAAATATACAAAATGCATTACGACCTTTTTTAGAATTATAGCATCCATTTTGAAGTAGGTGTCAAGTATTTATAATTTTTGACATACGAATTTTTTTTTTAAACGGAAACTAATTACAACTCAATATAAAAAGTTAACTGTGTTTAACATATATTAATAATTTATGACAGAGAAGGTGAGGCAGAAACGGAAACAAAAACAGGAGAATTAGAGGTTTCAACATGATTGGTATCAGGTGAAGAAGGGATGGAAGTCTCATCAAAACGTTTTGGCTTATGGAGAGGGTTTGGGGATAATTGACTGGGATATGGTGAGGGGGGACAAGTACATGTGGGGCAATGGTATGACGTTTTTGTTTTAAAATGATCTTCAACAAAAGTTTTCAAATTATTAAAATTGGTCAACAATAAATCCATTTTTTCTTTTATGATGTCAAGCGTGTTTTCCATAACAGCTTCTTCAGAGGTATTTTCTATTTTGGTATGCTCTTTACAAAAAAAATATATATATGTTAAATGTATATAAAATAATAATAATTAAATGGTTTATATTGTAAAGTGTTTACCATTAGTTTCACTGTCTTGTGAAATTTCCTCATGTGGGAAATGCTCCTCTAGCCATTCCAGAGTACTAGACATTTTTGTGAGAAAAAAAATCTATTATTTTTTTTTATCTAATTACACGGATGGCGGTAAGGATTTATCGGTACTGGTAAAATACTGGTACCGGTAAATCCTTACCGCCTTACTACGAGGTCCCTTTGCGGGTTGGGGGATTTAACGCCTGCTTTTTGCAGGTGTTAAAAACCAACCTGCAAAGGGACCCAGGGAGCTAATTACGGTACCGCAATTTGCGGTACCGTAATTAGCGCCTTCCCCATTGAGCCCTATTGGATAAAAATGGGAATGGGGAAGGGCAATGGTGGAAGGGGAAATTAGGAACAGGGCGGTAATTCCCCTTTCCGCGAAGGCGGTGCCGGTAATTTACCGGCATGAACCATGGCGCTATTAGCGCCATGGTTCTCCGGCATCCGTGTAATGAGGCCCATTGTATTTAAATGAATGGTTAGTGTGTTACATATATGGGTTACATTTCTTATGTATTACTACATATAATGTGTATGTGTGTTGCTTTTTGAATTTGTTAAATGTTCCTATGGTATGATATAACAATCAAACATACCCCCCCAAGAGTTTTTAGGTAGTGGTACTGTTCTCCGAACATGTCCGCGGACATTAAAAGAGTTCGCGGACATCAAGTTCAGTAGAAGAGGTTCAGTATGTTCCATGTTACATGTACATAAAGACAAAGTTATTATTGTTAAGTTGTGCTACTAAAAACCTATGAAATTCAGTGAAAAAACTTTGTTAAAGGGACATTATGGTTAAGTTGCGCTACTAAAAACCTATGAAATTCAGTGATAAAACTTTGTTAAAGGGACGTTATGGTTAAGTTGCGCTACTAAAAACCTATGAAATTCAGTGATAAAACTTTGTTAAAGGGACGTTATGGTTAAGTTGCGCTACTAAAAACAGAAAGGATTGCTGTCTTTAAAGCTTGTGTCTTCCCCTATGTATATGTTTCATATTATATGACTGGATCCTAAGGGAATTATTGTAAGAACATACTTGAAGGATAAGTCTACAAATATACTACCTTTTCCACTTTTAATTCCTGACTGTTACTGAAGAAAACCATGTGGCCTAGATATGTCAGTAAAGGAAAAAAGGGGGAGCCAGACATGGGATGTCATCAGTGATGTCATCAATGACATTTGTGATGTCATCTTTGATGTCCTGGGTGTTAGTCTTAGCAGTGCACGGTGGTGGCGCGAGTTATGGTTGCTTAGCTTACCATAACTGGCGAATTTCACAGGTTTTTCGGTTTTACTTGGAACCATAATGTCCCTTTAACTAAGTTTTTTTCACTGAATTTCATAGGTTTTTAGTAGCGCAACTTAATCATAACGTCCCTTTAACAAAGTTTTTTCACTGAATTTCATAGGTTTTTAGTAGCGCAACTTAACCATAACGTCCCTTTCACTGAATGTATATACATACATATTACAGCTGTTAAACATGGTTCTTAAAATAAAAAAGAAAACGCACACATTTACACACTAAACCAGTCTGAGCGTTGGATTTCTTTTTCTTTTTTCTTTTCTTAAAGGCAATATCTAGAGAATCAACATCTTCGGACAGGGTTTTAACACCAGAGTCTTTCAATGTCTCGAGCAGTTCACGATGACCCATATTTCCCACTAAAGTAGTGGGGATATTTAAATCGGCAACGGATTGCATGAACAAATCCCATGCTCTAGGTTTTTTGTGTCTTCCAAAGACCTGAGGATTGGTAATGCTGCGTACTAAATCGTGGACATTTGAACCTTTGACAGCCACCTCTTTATATACAAACTCCCCCTTTTCGTTCCAGTGTACCAGCCTCTTGTCACTCGTCATCTTGTTCAACAATATTACAATAACTGGGATTAATGGTGTTCAGGACTTCCACCACCGGGAGGTCTGAAATGGGAGGGGCTGGGGGTTGTGCTGTCCAGGCGTGTGGGCTCTTCAGGGGGCATGTACAAGGTTAGTTTATTCATCTCATTTTTGGTTTGTCTAAAGTATGTTAAGTATTTTTGGAGAATAGATGAATAGAGGGTAACCTTGTCATATTCTGATAAATCATGATGCCGCAGGACCTCTTGCATTTACGAATCGAACCACAGGGTGGCTGATTTACGAATATCAAGTTTTTCACGCTTCTGGGTGCTCAGCCCACCCATTTACCGTTTGTCAACCAGATACATCTTCTGACTGTACTGCATTAACCGCCCCATAGAAGCCAGGTTATCGGACTCAATGCAAAACCTAGTAGCAAGCCTATGAAACCACTGGATTGCTTTAAAAGTTTTCTTTTAGCTTTCAGGGAGGCCCTCTTGTTACCCAATTTCTTGAGGATGTGCTTTTTCTTTTTTAAGGCTCCTAACTGGCGGCTGGATAGTGGAACGTTCCCCTTTATGGTTTTGAAGGCAATCTTGGCTATCGATGATACTAAAGCACAGAATGGCCTTGCGTTGCTGCGGTGGAATGGTTACTAGCATTTTAAGGAAAGCATGCTTCCTACATATTTGTGCTGTCACGATGGCCTGTCGCGGGTACTAATGAGGAAAGCTTTTCTCATCATCAGGTTTTTCTAGAGGCCTTCTGTATGTAAACAGCCAATAAATCAGGAAAGAAAAGACCTGTGTGCAATCTGTAGTCCTCTAAGGTGTTTGTTTTTAAATCCACCAATAAGTAACCATAAGGTTTCCGGGTTGTGTCTTCAAAGGCCTCCATGAAAAACTGGCTGTTAGATACATCTGTCTTACTAGAACAGAGAGTTGTTGTTTATCTCTGGGGTTCTTAAACAGAATGATATAGCTGGCGTTTGGTGTTATTGAGCGGTTGCCCTTGCCCTTGCTGAATAAATTCTGAAAAATGTAGCAGATATTAAGGCCACGATGGGGCGAATACTGCGTGAATGCTTTTTCCAGTTAAGAGCTATGCCCACCCTCCATCATAAGATCATCTACAATGATCATATTAACAAAGTTTGGCGGTAGCAAGTAGTCGTCATTCAGAGAATCTGCTAATCCCTCCACAAACTTATTTTAGCAGTCAGCCCATTACACAGTTGTTGCCAGCAAGAGAAAAACCAAATGATATTATCAGGCGTGGCCCACATTACCGTGGGGGCATTTTCTAGGAGTTGTTTAATAAAATAGATTTTACAGCAGCAGGAAGGACCCGCTAACACGCATGAAAAGGGGTGTCGAAATCATGTGTCCATCTTACGCGATGCTTCCTTTTCGATAGCCGTAGGGTAATGTCTTGTAGTCATTTGTGAGCACACGTTTATCAAATATTACCCGCAAAGTTTTATGAAACGTCTGGCTACTAATTTCCCCGCACTTTTTCTCCTGCACTATGGATGGTCGCTGCACCACACAATAGTCTTGGCAGTGTTTTTTAAAGTGTACTCCCGTACTAACTCTTTATGACTGTCAAAATTGATTTTCAGGCTGTTGCTAACGTTCAAAGTGATGCCTTTTACTTTCATGCAGACCACCTTTGTAGGTCCAATTCAAATAGGTTTTGGGCCCTGCAGAAACACATTCTATAATGTTCTCACCCGGAGCTAATTCACTTGTTAAAATACCCAGATAATCACGAAGTGGGGGATTCTCCTACCCGGGGGCACTAACAAAAATGACCGAATCAGTGTCATGGTACAAACACTGCTCCATTGCTATATACAGTTCCAAACTCGCATGAGCAGTTGTGAAACATGCAATAAATATGTTTATATTGCTGGAACACGTTGGGTATTTCTCAGCGTACTTCTGGCAGATGCGCGCCATTTCCTCTTCTATAAACTGCATGCTTCAAATGTCATAACCGGCGTCAAAAAGATAGGCTGTCAGCTTGTCAGGGTTGGTTATAATGGCTGTGTTCGGTAAATTGGTTCTCTGACCAAACTTACCCCATATAAAATGTAAACACTGCTTCGCTGGTTGGCATCTGGAGTGGTTATTCTCAGTGAATTCTGGGCTTAAACGGATACCCTGATGTTTGTAATACTCATCTATGTACTTCTGGTGGGAGTCGGGGTTGTCGCAGCCCTCAGGGTATCCTGATGCTTCCTGTTTACCCGGAAGGAACCGACGAATGTACTCACAGAAGAGCACTTCTGTGATGTTATCAAATTGCCATATTTTATTAATCTTTCCCAGACGATACCCTTTCTGCAATGTCACTTCTAACTCAACAGTACAGCAGGTACCCGTGATTGAGCATTCCTCATCGCTGTGTGTGCATTTTGCAGTCTGTTTTGACTCTGCACATGCCATACATAAAGGGAACATTAACTTTCTCCAAATCCTCTGGGGGAGTACCAGGAAATAAAGCTTCTTAGGTGGTTACCTGGCATTTGATTGGACCAAAATACTTCTTAATATCCCCAAAATGTTTGTAAATGATACAGGGATACCCTAACAGGTAGGGTTTTGAATGATTGACAAAGGGGTAGAGGCTGGTAAAGTCGTAGTAGTGTGTCTTCTCACCTGGGTCTGTTTCGTGATAGAGCTTTATAGCATTAGTCCTGCCCCCAAAAAGAATGTTGCACAGTTCTAGGGGTTCTGATAAATTCTTCTGTTTAAGAAAAATCTTTAACTCAGGATCGTTTTTCAACATTTCAGACCATTCATGTTCCCAAAGCATAATAACGGGCAGGCCACGTGTCTCAAGAAAATTCTTTTTTAAAAGTGTTCTTCCATATAGATGATCATAAGTACACACCGTCATGGTGTTATAGTCATCTTTCTTATAGCACCGGGGGCACCCGTGAAAAAAGCACCCATTAAACTCATAGGCCTGGTGTTCCCCATTTAAAGAAGCATAACCGTCTAGAAAATAGGGAGCAATCTTTTTCTTACCTCCCCGCAGGGCATTTTGTATAGGTATCTTGACCTGCTCCAACACATACATTAACCACTGGATGGAGAGGGTGGAGAAGCATTTTTGTTTACTGCGGTACATGTCTGGGGGTACAAGGGCTATTGTTTCAGACTTTAGAAACAACTGTTTGTATATATTCATACACATGCTAGCCAGTGTGATAAATGTAAAAGGATCTACATATGTAACCCATTTTATCATCGCAGTGGTGTCAGGGTGCAGAATGTGCACCTTTCGGGTGAGTTTAATGATACCGTCTCGAAAAATGTTACAGGCTGTTCTCAAAATATTTACATCTTCACAACAATAGGCTTTTAGCTCTCTCTTAAAACCAAAAACATGTGTTCTGGCCTCGGTATACCATTTAAGAAATATCTTGTTATCGGCAGGCATCATGAATTCTGAACCATAACACTGAACCGAGGGGAGGGGTCCCACATAATTTTGATTCTGTACCTGTTAAAGAAATGTGGGATATAACCTTTGGACCCTGGGAAACCAGAAGCCTTAGACAGTTTGCTTAACTTCATGGGTAGAAAATTCAAACTGTCGATAAATCGGATTTTAAGGTCTGGTACCTCAAGGAGCTTAAGCTTTGCACCTGCGTTATAAGCTTGACTGCGACTTTTTCTTTAATCAACTGTTGTATTAAGAAGAAGCCATGATACCCCTGACTGTTGTGAGCCAAAACGCTATACCCCCAGAATTTCTTAGCCACAACTTTTGTGATAAACCAGCTGAAGCAGTCAGGACCATCGAATTCCCAATTGTTTTCCATAGTCAAATGTTTGGCATAAATATAGTTGGGGATGTGTATACCTGTCTCTTGCATGCACTCCATGTCAAAGACTATGTATTTCTCGATCTTTGCTACATCCTTTGGGGGCGTCATATGACACTGGTGTTTATCCAACGAGACAACTTCCACCTCACAGTGGGGACAGATCCTACCCTTACAATTATGGTTGACCTTTATAAAATGCCCACAGGACCAGCAGTCTGTTTTAAGATGACATTCTGCTATACTTTGAGATGTTTTCTCAATGTGCTTTTGAAGACATTTTTCATACCTGGCAAATATTTTACACTTGGGACATTTAAAGCCTGATTCGCTGATCACGACACACCCGTCTCTCTGACACATGTTGCAGTGGAAGTGACACCTGTGAGCCACCTTATTACTGTATATGTGACAATGAGATAGAGAGGAAGTAGAGTCAACAGCTACCCAGGCCTAAGGCGTGACAGGGGGTCGCAATATTCCTTGCAGTGGAGCTAGGAAAATACTAGCTGGAGAATAAAGATCACCGTGGAGTATAATAAACAGGAAGGTTTATTTTAACAGGAAGACGCATTCACAAATGCGTTGTCTGATTTCTCTCTTGGATTTGCCTACGTAGTTGAGGTCGCAGGGGCATTTAATGATGTAGACGGACCATTTAGTTTTGCAATTGGTAAAGGAGTTCAGGGTCCACAAGTTACCTTTCAGATCGATTGTCTTAAGGTTCGTTGTCAGTGTGCAGACGGAACAGTTTCCACACTTGAAATGGCCTTTTACTGGCGGCAGGTTCCATAGAGTACCTTGTGTACTGCTTGAGACATCTACTTCTGTGTATGTGTGTACGAGGTGATCTTTTAGATTGCGGCTGCGTTTGAACGCAAATCTAGGTTTCTCTGGTGCGAAAGAGTCAGTGTAGAGCTTGTCCCAGTGTTTAAGGACCGTTTTTCTGATTGAATTACTTAAAGGAGAGAAAGTCGTGACGCAGGTCATTTTGGTGTTGGACTGTTCTCTTTTGGTTGTGGTGGCAGGAGTCTCGATTGGTGTGTTTAACTCGTTTTCTTGCTTGACGGATGATGTGGCTGGGGTATCCTCGCTCCTTCAGGCGTTTGGCCAGTTCTTTGCTTTTAGATTAGTATTCAACCATTGTCAAACAATTACGCGTAATCCGTAAAAACTGGCCATAAGGAAGGTTCATCCTAAGGCTTGACGGATGGAAACTGGAGTATTCGAGTAGGGTGTTTTTGGAGGTCGGTTTGCGATATAGAGTGGTGCTCAATGAGTTGTTTTCATTTTTGCAGATTTCCAGGTCTAGGAAAGGTATTCTGTCTTTGTTAAAGTCAATCGTGAATTTAATGCAATTGTTCTGTGAGTTCAACCATTGTAGGAACAGGTGGAGATTCTCTTCGGTTCTTTTCCAGACCATGAATACGTCGTCAATATAGTGTAACCAGCAAATGATCGATTTTTTGAACGTGTTGTGTTCATTGTAGATGGAATTCTTTTCGAGGGCGTCCATGAACAGGACATTTTCTTTGGCCGCCATTACAATTGTAAAGGGCATTCTCAATAACAGCCCTCCCTGACTACGGCACCAACCACAGTCTAGTTTCAGCATATCCAAAAATTATAATCCATCAATTGCTTTCACTTGATGCACCTTTCTCGTAAATCATGAATACCTTGTACGACAAGATCTTACCTGTGCCCTATTTTTCCGCTAACCACCGCACTGTAATTTTTGACCCCCTTCCAACTAGATTTGGGCATCTGACTACCGCAGACTGCCCACCCCAGCCGTATTTACCGACAGCTGGACAAACACAAGACCACCGCCATGGCGTCAACTTACTTACACATGGTAGGTCCACTCCTTGCAGCCCCACTTTCACTTTGTTTCAAATCTTGCATCACCGTTTCTAAATAGCGTTCTCCACCCTTAAACTACAGGATGACGCTCTTCTTACTTAACTAAGTCCGACCACGACTCGATGTCCTGAAGACAGTTCGGTACTACTTTGCAGCGCTGCCTTATTTCATCCAGCCACTGCCCTTTGTAACCTACCGAACCAGAAACACCCACCGATGTGTCGACAATGTTAAATGTATTGTGAATGTAAACAATACATAGAATATCTGGTCACTACTGTATGATTACTAACTCACCGATATGCAATCTGCAAATATATTTCAAGTATGCATACACCATGTGCCACGGCACATAAAGAATTGTGTAAACATGTCTTCCTGTTAAAATAAACCTTCCTGTTTATTATACTCCACGGTGATCTTTATTCTCCAGCTAGTATTTTCCTAGCTCCACTGCAAGGAATATTGCGACCCCCTGTCACGCCTTAGGCCTGGGTAGCCGTTGACTCTACTTCCTCTCTATGGGCCTCATTCCGAGTATGGCGGTAAGGGATAGCGGCCACCGGTAACGAGACCGGTGGCAGTAATCCCTTACCGCCATACTCCGAGTTCCCTCTGCGCCCTCGCCCTTAACGCCTGCTTTGAGCAGGTGTTAAAGTCGAGGGCGCAAAGGGGCCTCCAAGCCAATAACGGTGACTGTAATGAACGGTCACCGTTATTTGCATCTTCCCCATTCCCATTGAGCCCTATGGGGGCTCATTCGGGAATGGGGAAGAGCCTTGGTGAATGGGGAATTACCGCCCCGCCAACCTTGGAATGGGGCGGTGATTCCGCCATCCACCAAGGCGCTGCCGGTCCGGGTACGGCGTCAACCAAGGCGTTAATAGCGCCATTGGTTAGCGCCGTACTCGGAATGAGGCCCAATCTCTGTACCTTCCGACCCTCCAGAGTCAGGCCCCCAACACAAAAAAGAGGGTCCCGCCCATTTTTTCTTTCTTTATGTGACAATGAGGGCAAACATTTGGAGCCCCTAGGAAGCCCTGAAGATTTAAGATCGCATAATAGTGCTGATCACGGTGTAAAATATATACAGTGTTCTTATTAATGGTGTCACCTGCCGGGAAGTATTTCCAAAGCCTGTCCTCATTATACAGAATTTTGATAGGTACTCCAAAGTAGTCTACAAATAAGCACAATTCATTAAAACCAACCATGATATCAGGGGGTATACCCAGAACTTTGTGAAGCTCCAAAGCCTTTGTCTGTATGTAGCCGTCAGTAACAGTTCTAGCCTCCAGCGGACCTATCAGGGATCTGTACACGCCTCCCTCTCTAAATTCTAAATCAGATAACCACAGACACTAGTCTGAACGGTTCTGTGACAGCTAGCAGCTAGTTCTGCCTTACTTTGTAACCGTTTTCCTATGATTTCTAGAAACCTCAAAACATCAAAGGTCTGACGAAACAAACGCCTGTTGAAAAGAGGCTTGTTTAAAACCATACTGTCTAAACGGATCTGGACGAAATCATTAGGCCTGACTGTTTCAAGGATTTGTGAGGCAAGCCTTTCAACCGCCTCGGTTATCATTAATAAACCTTGTCCGGTAGATCTTAATTGATCTAAATTTACAATGCAGAACACTTCATAGTATTCAACATTTCTAAACTTTGGTAGATCTCTCTGGTATGTTCCCATACACTGTAAGAAAAACGTGTTTGTTTCGGACGGTGGGGTTGTGCTTTGGGCTTGTGATTCTAAATCTTTTGGCGCCTGCTGCATGATGATTATTTTTGCTTTTCTCAAGCGTTTCAAAAACATTTTCCGCTGTCTGCAGGTTCGAAAGCATTTTAAATGCCAAGTCAGTAAGGGGGTAATTCATAGAAATCAGCGCACAAGTGGCGCACGTGGCTGGCGCACAGTGTGCACGTGTGGCAGTCAGCGCCAGCCGTGTGTGCCAAAACCCATTTCAGCACACATCGCATTCATGGATTTCAACATCCATAACCAGCCGTGGCGCATAGTGGTGCAGCGACCCTGCAGCAGCGTCATGCCCCCAACCCCGCCCTGTGCGCCATGAACAGTGCACAAATCCAGTACATGGCGCAAATGCCAGTGGACCAGCATACAGCCCCCAACCACGAAAACATGTGTAAAACTCCCCGCACACCCCTCAGAATACACATACCCCTCTCGTGCTAGCTAAATCGCATGTAAAACTCCCCGCGCACCCCTCGGAATACACGTAACCCTCTCGCGCTAGCGAATTCGCATGTAAAACTCCCTGCGCACCCCTCGGAATACACATACCCCTCTCGCGCTAGCGAAATCGCATGTAAAACTCCCTGCACACCCCTCAGAATACACGTACCCCGCTAGTGACAGGTAAATTGCGTGGGAAAAGTCCCCCCTGTGGTGTGGCCTGTCTGTGGGGCATGGCCAGGGTGGATGGGCTGCCTGTGGGGCATGGGGAGGGTGGATCGACAGCCTTCGTGAATTTCGGGGTTGCGTGGGAAGTTTCATTCGCGATAGGCCTTGGGCGAGCGAGGTACATGTATTTCGGGGGTGCGTGTCAAGTTTTACATGCTATTGGCCTTGGGCGAGCGGGGTACGTGTATTTCGGGGGTGCGCGGGAAGGTTCACACGCGATAGGCCTTGGGCGAGTGGGGTACATGTATTTTGGGGGTGCGTGTGAAGTTTTACATGCTACTGGCCTTGGGCGAGCGTGGTACGTGTATTCTAAGGGGTGCGTGTGAAGTTTTACATGCGATTTGGTAGCGCGAGAGGGGTAAGTGTATTTTGAGGGGTGCGTGTGAAGTTTTACACGCTATTGGCCTGGCGCGATCGGGGTACGTGTATTCTGAGGGGTGCGTGTGAGGTTTTACATGCGATTTAGCAGTGTGGGTCCTCCCGGGTGTGCCCCCTTCCCCCTCCCCAGGCCCTGCAGGCAGCCCACACCCCAGAGGACTACCCTACACCCCTGGTCATGCACTGCAGGCAGCATCCACCCTGGGAATGCCCCGCAGGCAGCCCACATGGCACCATGCCCTTGTGAGCCCCAACACATGTCCCACCCAGTAGTGACAGGCACCTGCCAGCAGGCCCCGAGTCATGTCCCCCTGCACCCCCACCCACCCACCATTGACGGGCACCTGCCAGCAGGCCCCGAATCATGTCCCAACAAACAACATGTCCTAACAAAATAGAGCCATGTCCCTAAAGCCAACCCTAATCTCCCTTGCTCCCCAGTCCAAGCATGCAACCATCCACAGAACCCACTCCCAAATTACCCATGCCATGATACTCTAAATGAATCACCACACCCATGCAGGAATGCACAACGAAGCCACACAGTGGCAACACATGGCTGAGGAAATGTTCAATGAGACATGCACAAAACCAATGACAGAAAAGAAAAAAATTATTAAAAACATAATGAACTGACTTGGAGGAATTGTAAAATGAAAATCAATGTACAATGACAGATTAGGAAAAAAAAAGATTGTAAATCCAATGAAGTAAAAAAAAGAAAAATCATGTAGAATAAAAAAGTGGTCCATTGCCAATGTCCATAATAAAATCATAATCCAAATTTAAAAAACACATTGATCCATGGGAAAATAGAAAAAGAAATGATGTACAAGTCTGCAACTATATACAATGGAAGTCCAAAAGGTCCATGATCCACAAACAAAAGGAAACCTACAAAAAAGTCCTATGAAGAAAAAACTATATACACAAAGTGGAGCAATGTCTATTAACTCCAAAATAAAAGAAAAACAAAGGAAACCTAAGACTAATGAACTATATACAATTGCGGCGGGCAAGTCCTACGGCTCACTCAGTGATGTTACGGGCGAGGGCATCATCGAACTCCACATCAATGCCCCGGAGGTGGGCCTCTTAGCTGTCCTCGAGGTCTTGCAGGGATGCAGCCATGGCCTGTTCCAACTCCCTGCAAGTTGCTTCGAGGCACTCAGCCCGCCTCAATGCCCTGCGCATGGAGTTCTCTGCCCTGACCATAGTGAGCCGTGCCTCCTCCGCTCGCAGCCGCTCTGCATCTATCCGCTGGCCCAACCTCTGCCACACGGAAGACACTCGCATTCCATGGTCCTCCGGCCGATGCCTGTCCCTCTGATGTTGATGGTCCCGAGACATGATGCCTCCCACGCTGAGCCTGCCGCTGCCTCCGACGCAACTGCATCTGCCAGATCAACGTCATAAAGGCTAATGGAATCCACCGGCGCTGTCATGCATGTGCCCTGCCTGATGATGCCGGCACATCCTCCATCTGCTGGGGTCCAGTTGCTGGGGTGTCCACCCCCGCTGGACCTCCGACTCCCAACTGTGGCAGGGATGGGATCTTCACCAAGCTGGCTGTGTTGATCGGGGCAGGTCCACAGGGGGCCCTGCTGGCATCTGGGCCGGAAGACGGCATGGAGAACGACTGGCGCATAGTCTGCACAGAGGAGGAGAGGGCCGCCAGAGTGCCCGACACATGTAGGAAACCCCCGACCATGGCCCCTCCCAACTGGGCCACGTCGGCACGCAGCTCTTCGTGATGACGTGCGTGGTCCCCCCAGGAAGCATGCACGTCATCACGAATGTCATGCGTGCGCAACGCGACACCAATCAGGACGGACTCCATACGGTCACGGGTACCCTCGTCCGAAGGTAGAGGAGTGCCAGATGACGTGGACCTCCCCTCTACCTGCTGATGGGCCTGGGATGGGGCATCCCTGCTGGTGCATGGTGGTGCAGTCACAGTGTCAGGGGCAATGACGTGCACAGGCCCCTCCACGGCAACCTGTGCTGCCTTCTGCCACTGCCCCAGGACTGCACCACTTGCACCAGTGGTACCACCCTCACCAGGCCCCATGTGCGGCTCAGTAGCAGCCTCCTCCTCCTCTGTGCACACCACCAACCTGGATGGCTCCACACCGTCTTCCGCCGCCACAAGCCCCTCTGGGGGCTCACATGCCCCTTCGGCTGCAGCGGTAGTAGCAGAAGCGGCACCAGTCCCCTCGCTCCCGGATGATGGTAATTCCTGGGAGGGTTACTGGGCCTTGCGTCGCCGGCCTGTGGAGGCATCCCCGCCGCTTTGCCCCACAGCGCCGTCTCCACCCTCTTCTTCACTCGCTGCTGTGTAGAGGGAGACACAGAACACAAGCATCAGGGTACTGTACAATAGTCCCCTAGACAGGAAGCAATAGCACATGAGTGGCACTGTCAAACATCACTTCCATCATGTCTCCCAACAACACATGGGTCAGTGCAGGCAACACACATGCAAGAACCGGCATGGCACATGCAACAAAAACTTGCATCTATATCCACCGCACCTTACATACATCCAATGGTGGGCTGAAACTCACATGCACCATGGGACATACTGATCACATGCACATGCATCACCGGAGGATCATGCATCTGGACCCGTATGCCCACAGACACAGTGGATACAAGGATGAGTAGGCTGTATTAGTGATTCAACACATCGTCACGGACATGTGTCATGCATCCATGGAGCACACACTACTCTGACACACGGACATGTACATCATGCATGTCCATGACAGCAGCACACATCTATCACACCACAAACATGTCAAGATACAGACACAGGCATGCATACATGTGTGCATTCCGCACGCTGCTCAGCATGATGCATTGAAACACATACACCATCCATGTGGGTTATGCCTGACTAGACTCACATGCAGCACCGTCATTTCCCTGCATACACACGCCCATACATGACCCACGTCACGCATGCTGCTGTGTAGCTAACTACCACCATGCTTCAACATGCATGGTTTCAAACATGAATGCATGGCCACTTACCGCTCAACTCCAGACGGGCCTGTATCCTGAGGATCTGGTGGTGAAGCACTCGGCGAATACGCTACAGGACCCTCATCTGCTGGGTGGTAAGATGGGCCCGGTGACCCACTGCATCCGCTGCCTCATAGAGACACCGGGCATTCTTGAGGGTCCTGGATTTGTAGTCCTCCCAGCGCTTCCAGACGTGTTTGATGTTGCGGGGTTCCACCCCCTCCGCATTGATGGCACCCACTATGTCCTCCCAGATCCTCTCCCGTCCTTCCTTATTGGCGCGCAATGGTGTGAAGAGGGCATCATAATGCCCCAGAACTTGCTCCACCAGGATACCAACTTCCTTGTCACTAAAGCTGGTAGCCCTCTGCCTCTCTGGCTGGGGTCGCCAGTGGTCTCTGATGGTGTTTGCCCTGACATGGCGACCCCTGAGGCAGGTCTGGGTGGGCAACTGGGTCCTGGGGCTGGGCTGTGGAGTGATGGAACACCAGTCGGGCGTCTTCTGTTCCAGCAGGGGTGGTCACAGCAACTGGACCTCTGCAGATGGCAGATGTGCAGGCATAGTGGCAGCAGGCAGGCAGGCAGCAGCAGTTGGCTCATGGGAGGCTGCTCAGGGCTCTGGGGGGCAGTAAATTGGCTTTCTGGGCAGGAGCGTGGTCTTCATTGTGTTGTCGCGTGGCCAGCTTGATACGGGGTGATTTGGCATGTGACAAAACTGCACGTCAGTGTGTAATTCGAGGAAAGGCCCTTAGTGTGTAAGCGTGTATGTGACGTAACACGCTCGGGCGTTTCCCTGCAATGGGTTGAGGGTCCCACGTGGGTTTCCATCACTCTGTATGTGCTTTTCGTGGAAAGTGGTGCGGGTGTTTTCCAGGCATTGGGGTTCACACACGATTACTTCACAGCGGGTGGGTGTTGGCTACGTATTCTTATTCTACACGCAAGGCAGACGGTGAGTCGCACATGCTATTTTTCCCACTGCGGGTGTCCCTGTTTGTCGCGTACCCCTTTTTTTCTGCCCATAATAGCCTGCGTGTTGATCACGTACCTATTTTTGGGGTTCCTGGCTGCCACAGCGTACTGCGTGTGTTTTTTAACACTCACATGGGCTACAGGGGTCGCTTATCTCTTTTTCTTGCTTTTATGGGATGCCTGTGTGTTGCATGACACGTCTTTTCTCCTAGGGGCCACAGAATGGGACATTCATTGTAGCTGTATATACGTGTTTGTTGTTTGCGCACAGTTTTGTAATGCGCAGGGACGCTACCGCCTGCCTTCGTATGGCGGATGTGTTTAGGCCTGTGCGTGTCTTTGGCCGTGCACGGGTTTCCCCTATTCGATTCCATGAATACGTGTGGTTCGCGTGCGTGTGGGCGTTCTGTGTACTTCCCAGCAGTACATCCCCAGTTATGTCCTTATTTTCACGCGTTGTTCCCCATTCCGCACGTTCTGTCCCATGTTCCGCACCCTTTTTGGTGTGTGCGCTAATGTTGTGCGCTTTCGCTGTGCGAGTCGCGCATGCCTTTCTGGATGTTGCAATGACGTGTGAGCCTGTGTGCGCCACGCACGGATTTGGTGCACATCACGGGGAAAACACGCGCAGGCCCTTCCATGAATCGCACGTATGCGCTTGCTTTTTCACGCTTGCGCCACTTGCGCCACGATTTTCGGCACTCATTTGTTCCATGAATCGGCCCCTAAATCTTTTACAGGTAAGCAACATTTTTTAACAAGATTTGATGGTGCGATTGTATCCTTCAACACTAGCAATGGTGTCTTAGGCTCTGCGCTTAGGTTTTCATCGTCTGTACACAGCCCAGGGTCGACCCCTGATCTTAAAGACGTTGTGGGCCTGCAAAATCATCAGGCCTTTTATGTATAAGATTTTTAACAAACGTTTCTTTTTTTAGTGCTTTTATAAGAGTTAGGGGTCTTTTATTTTTCAGTGTTTTTTTAGATGGGGTAGTCACCCTGTTTTTAGATTCCTTAGTGAAAAGGACGTGATTGGCCTTAGAAACACACTTACGCATTGCTGCTAAAGATTTTTTAACAAGGATGTGTCTCGATCTACAAGCCCGGCGTCATAATCTAACGTTGGTACGCGGCCCTAATAAATGTTTTTCTTTTCTCTGTTTTTGTCATGATCCACTACCTGAAACCCCCCCGGCAGGTACATGGGCCAGGAGGGGTCTCTGCTGGGGCCCCCAACAAGCTTAGGTATCCTTTGCCTAGGCCCTCATGGGGCCAGTCCTGGCACCTTTGGCGCCAGGCTCATACTTAATGAAGACTTGTGCTTGGGAACTACTTTATTTCAGTGCCAGTCAACATGGAGGCATCCACATAGCTTGGCTCCTTGGAACCAAGCTATGTGGTATAGTGTTTTGGGTGTGGTAGCCTAGGGACTATTTTACCTGGACTACTTTCTTGATGCTATTTAAACCACACCCGACTTGGATAACATGCTTCGTGTTACTTTGCAATCCTGCAACATGACGCTCATCGTGTTCAGCTGCATCTGCGAACCTCGGAAGAACAGCATCTGAAAAACAAAAGGACATCAGCAGCTTACCTGTGATTCCACCGCTAGCTGCCCTCCGCTCCTGCAAACAGCATCCAAGGAACAGCGAGCCTCTCGGACCGTTGGATCTGCAAAAGGAGAGAAACAGGACATTAGACATTTTACAATTGTGCCGGCAGCTTACCTCGCGAGTCGCCCATCGACCAGCATCGCCTTGGGACTTCTTGCATCGGGTGAGCACTGCAACCTACGGGAACAAAAGACAACAGGTTAGCAAAGGCAAGGCATCATAGCGCTGTGCATAGCACCTACCTACCACATCAAGGCACTCACGAAGCACCATCACCTACTGGTGAGTCCCAATTCAGCCAACGTTCCACAGCGAACTTCCGTGCACCCAAGGAGAGAGAAAAGACATTATTTAAATCCAAGAAAGGCATACAGTATAACAGTAATAAGACCTACCTGAAAGACTCTAAAGGGGCCTGCATCAGTGAAGTAACTAGATCGCACTCGCCCAAGGACAATGCGCCCCTGCCAAGAAGGCAGGACGGAGAGCACGCTAAAACCCATAACAAGGTGAGGAAAGGTCCGGGGAGGGGCTGTGGGCATCCGGGGTGTTGGGAGGCTCTTACCCTAGTTGCCCAGTCTTGAACATTGCCCACTTGTTTTCCAGGCAGAACCTCTCCGCTGATTATACCTGGGAGCGGCTGAGAAGGGCACCAGAGTCCCCATAGCTGGGTGACGTCCCAGTGGATACCAGGTGAACGTAACAGAACGCGAAGCCTGCCAAACCAATCCACCTGGGTGCCATGGAAACATCAGAATTAGACCAATTGGCCCAATTGTTGGGAGAACTTCTGCCGAGGTTCACTCTGCCAGACAGGAGACTAATGCTCTCCAGAGAGACTTATTGGTAACTAAAGAGCATACCGAAGATATCAGCAGGCAAGTCTTGCAATCACAAGCGGGTCAGACTACTCTACCTGGGAACAACCCACCGATGCAAAATCCTAGCATGTCATCCACTGCCTCTACTCCGGTACAAGTTGTGTTACCAGGTACAGTTCCTTTGGCACCACCGGAGAGGTTTGCTGGTGATCCAGGAAAATATGCAGCTTTCATGAATCAGTGTCACCTTCATTTTCTTTGCAGGCCGGGAGCATCCCAAATGACCAAGCCCCGGTAGCCTTTGTTCTATCATACCTAAGTGGCAGCGCCGCAGATTGGTCGGTACCATTGGTGTTCCATGATGATCCTTTATTACATAACTTTGGGGACTTTCAGTGGGAAATGGAAAAACTCTTGCTCGCCATACCTGAGAACAAGCTGTGGACAATGAACTCCTTTCCCTCCGACAGGGGAATCAGGATTTGTTAACATACATCGCTACTTTCAACCGATTGTTTGCTGAAGCTAGGTGGCCTGAGAACAAAAGAACCACGTTGTTTCATCGGGGTTTACGAGGCGAATTTAAAGACGTTCTAGCTCAAGTGGTTAATCCTCCGAGAGATTATTCTGAATTCATAGACTTGATTGTGCAACTGGACAACCGGTTGCAAGACCGAAAAGCAGACCGTTCTAAAATGGACCCTCGGCCAGTGTACTTTCGATCTAGAGTGCAAGAAAATACTGTGGAGCCCATGCAAATCGGAAGGGTACGACCCCCGCTAACGAAACAAGAGCGAGATAAAAGGAGACAACAACAACTATGTCTGTACTGCGGAAAGTCAGGGCATTTCCTGAAGGACTGCCCAGTGAAACCTCAGAGGAAGATCGTTGGAGCCACGGAAAAAGATGAAGAGAAGGAGTGTCAGTCGGGAAACTGCCCAGCTCAGCAAACGTAGAGGTCAGTTTGTCGAGTGAGGGAAAAGAGACACCGACCTCACACTTTGCAATTCCGGTGATCTTAATTAATAACCAACGGTCGTCAAGAATGCATGCCATTGAAGCATACATCGACAGCGAGGCAGTTGGGAATTATATAGATGAGGACCTGGCTGCAGAGATGGGGCTTCCCCTGTGTTCCAAGCCAACTACAGACAAGGTAACCACGGTGGATGGGACAGAAATCGCTTGCGGACCCGTAACCCAGTGCACAGCCGAGATAACCTTGCTGTGCCAGGACGGACATCGGGTACTTATTTTGTTCGATCTCATCAAGGCACCTCAATTCCGGCTCATACTAGGGAGACCATGGTTAGTTGCTCACAACCCTTTGATTGACTGGCGGGCAAGAAAATTAACCTTTCCCAGCGACTGCTCTCCAGCCTGTTATTACCAAGAACAGAAACCTGCTTTCAGTATCTCTACGACTCCTGAAGTGCCAACTTTGGGAGTGACTAGTACCTTGCCTGAGGAATACGACGATTTCCAGGATGTATTCCAGAAGGACCAAGCAAACATGCTGCCGCCGCACAGGCACTATGACTGCCAGATCGACCTTGTTCCCGGTGCTCAAGTTCCTTGCGGCAGAATCTATGCTCTCACGGAACCCGAAAACCTTCATCTGAAGGCTTATTTAGACCAGTACCTCGCAAATGGATTCATCCACCCATCCAAGTCCCCTGCAGCTAGTCCTTTGTTCTTCGTACCGAAAAAGGAAGGGGGCCTAAGAACCTGTATTGACTATCGCTCATTAAACCAGAGCACTGTAAAGAACCGATCCCCCTTGCCGCTCATCCCAGAAATGCTGGACCAGGTCAAAGATGCCCAAATTTACACCAAACTGGACCTTCGAGGAGCATACCACCTGGTGCGGGTCAGAAGCGGAGACGAATTGAAAACTGCTTTCCGCACCAAATATGGTTTGTTCGAATTTCAAGTTATGCCCTTTGGGTTATGCAACGCTCCTGCAGCGTTTCAGTATTTCATCAATGACGTTTTGAGAGAGTTAATTGATGTCTGCACCCTAGTGTACATAGATGATATCTTAGTGTACTCAACTTCAAAACAGGATCATATCAAGCACGTCCGTTCAGTCCTCTCCAAGCTCCGGGAACATCGTTTATATGCAAAGCTGGAGAAGTGCTTTTTTCACGTCACCGAAGTTGAGTTTCTGGGTTTTATTCTTACTCCAGGAGGCATCAGAATGGACCTGCATAAAGTGGACGCCATTTTGAAATGGCCATCGCCAACGTCAGTAAAAGGGGTACAGAGCATGTTGGGCTTTGCAAACTTCTATCGCCGGGTCATACTAGACTTCTCACAGGTCGTACACCCGATCACTGTATTGCTAAGAAAAAATAACAAAAAATGTGCCTGGACCGAAAAAGCAGAGAAAGCTTTTCAGGAACTCAAGAAAAGGCTCACCTGCGCGCCAATCCTGCGACATCCTCGCCCAGATCTTCCTTATATCGTGGAAACAGATGCTTCCAGCATAGCGATGGGAGCTGTCCTCTCACAAAGAGACCCAGTAACAGGCCAGCTCCATCCAGTGGCCTTTTGATCGAAGAAATGTTCTCCCCCGGAGATGAATTATGCCATCACGGACAAAGAACTCTTGGCGATTAAATCCGCCTTTAAGGCCTGGCGCACTACCTTCTGGGGGCCAGTGTAACGCTCACCTGATTCCCACGGAGGCGCCGACCCTTTCTGGACTGCTACAACTTCTTGGAAGTGCTTGGAAGATGGACTTGACTGGACCCCCAAACCTCGTCTGTCTGGCCCGTAGAATAATCCTTCTGTAGATGGGGAAAAGGGAGTTAACCGTCTGCTATATTGTGTGTGAGATTCCCCCCTTTTTCCCCTTCTCACCCTAGCTGTGCCTTCCGCAGACTCTCACCTTAATTTCTGTATGGACGAGCTCTCCATCCTGCTTCTGACGCAGGGGCATGTAGATTTCCAGTTACTTCACTGGATCTCGGATTTGGCGAGGGTTCGATGTCTGCTTGCCTTTACCAAAATGCTGCCGTAAGTATATAGTTCAAAAGATCAAGTCTTATTTGTCCCTTGACCTTTGTTTTATTTTCAGGGACTAGGTGAGGAACCCGTGTGGAGGTATGGATTCGCCGAGGTAAGCTCAGGTGAGTACTTTTAATGAAGGTGTGCCGTAGTGGTTTGCTCCGACACCTTAATGAATGTGTCTTATTTCCCCATAGGGGCCGGGGTACGGAAAAGCCGCTCCGACCCGAAAAGGGAACTGAGGTCCCAACAAACTTCTGGTAAGACTTAAGGTGAGTAATCTGCCCTTTTGCAATTAGTTCGTTGCTCAACTTGTTTTGACCTTTTTCTCCGTAGGTCTTGAATGCGACCGATGTCGCCTATGGGCGCTGAAAAGGTTGCCGGCGCCACGTGAAGGTAAGTGGAAGCGGCGCGGCAGCGTGAGAAGCGGAGCGCTTCTAACTATTGTCTTTCTTTTTCGTAGGTGCTGGGAATGCGGCCGATGTCGCCTATGACCGCTGAAGAGCTAGACAGCGCCACGTGAAGGTAAGTGGAAGCGGCGCTGCAGCGAGCGATGAGATGCGTTTCTAACCCTTGACTTTCTTTTGCAGGATCAACGGAGTGAAGAATCCGGATGCAGGATGAAGGTAGGTAATGTCCGAATGCTTGCCTTTCTCTCCTTGCAGGTGTTCCAGGTGCTGGCGGGCGTGGCAGGAGCCAGGATGCAGGAGCCGACTCGGTGAGCGTCCTGCTGCAGATGCAGAATAACGCGAAGCACGTGTGGCCATCCGGGCATGGTTTAAATAGCCTTGGAAGAGCTTCAGGTGAGTGTTCTTCCACTGGCCCCACCCGAGTAAGAAAAGAGTTCCTGAAAGAAAATAGTTCCTCCCCAGCCTTAGTTGGCTTGGAGCTTCAGACAGCATGGTCTGCCTCGGGTGAGTATGCAGCATGGTCTGCCTCAGGTGAGTTCACCCAAGCATTTCCATATGTTCTGCCATGATGAGCCTGGCGCCTATGGCGCCAGGACAGATGCCTTTTATGAGCCTGGCGCCAAAGGCACCAGGACAAGTTCCAAAGAGCCCCTATAGAGGTTTGCTGGGTCCTGCTTGGTGAGTATGAAGTCTGCTTCCGGGGACGCTGGGCCTGACCTGGCTCCTCGGGAGCAGGCATCATGACAGCACTCCCCCCCAAGGCCCCTCCCAAGGTTGTTTTCCCCGGGGGTTTTGGTTTGTCTGGGAAGGTCCGGTGAAATGTTTTAATTAACCGAGGAGCATGTACATGGTCATGGGGTTCCCATGACCTCTCTTGAGGCCCGTAACCCTTCCAATCGATTAGATAGAAAAGCCTTGATCTTATCATTTTAGAATCTAAAATGTTCTTCACCTCGAACTCAGGTTCTCCCTCCACCTGAATGGGTCCTGGAGGCTTGATTATTCTGGTTCCAGGTTACACAGGTTTCGAAAGTGACACATGAAAAACAGGATGTATTCGCATATGAGCTGGTAAATCCAGTTTAACGGCCACAGGATTGATTATGGCCGTAATGGAATATGGTCCCAGGTATTTGGGATTAAAAGTTCGAGGTCCTTTGAGTGATAAGTGTCTAGTAGCCAGCCAGGCTTGGTCCCCAATCTGGTACTGAGGTGCCTCACTTCGATGCCGATCAGCACTTTTCTTGTATCTTTTCTTGGCTTGTTGTAAATGTTCAGTTGCTTCTTTGAAGGCTTTGGTAATTGCGGTATGCAGCTGGTCCACTGCGGGTGTTCCGAGATCATGATGTGGATCCAGGTCAGAGGTTCGAGGGTGAAGCCCATATAAAGTGTAAAAAGGACTTTGCCCAGTTCCAGAGTGCACAGAATTATTATATGCATATTCAGCTATCCAAAGAATGTCTTTCCAGTTACTTTCAGATTGTTGCAGCATACAACGTAAATATTGTTCGAGAGTCTGGTTCGTTCTTTCTGTTTGACCATCGGTCTGGGGGTGATGACTGGTTGATAGTCTTGCATCGATTTGTGCCAATTGACAACATCTACGCCAAAAGTGGGAAATAAATTGGCTTCCTCGATCTGAAATCAGCACAGACGGAAATCCGTGTAACCGGACAACATTTTCAAGGAATTCTTTAGCTAGAACTGAAGCTGAAGGTAAACCTTTTAATGGAATGAAGTGTGCCATCTTGGAGAATAAATCCACAATAACAAGAATAGTGTTATATCCTGAACAGGGGAGTAAGTCCGTAATAAAATCCAATGACAGGGTGTGCCAGAGCGATGGTGGAATGTCTAACGGTTGAAGAAGACCGGCTGGTCTTTTCTTTTGGCCTTTATTTTGAGCGCACACACCACAGGACATCACAAATGATTTTACATCTTTTCGCCAAGAAGGCCACCAGAATTGTCTTTTCACCTTTTGCTCAGTTTTGGCAATGCTGGGGTGTCCCTCTATTAGTGTATCGTGATAACAAGAAACAACTAGCTTTTGTAAATCTGTGTGTGGAAGAAATAATTGTCCTCGGAAATAAGGTAAATCGTTATCTATAGTAAAATCAGATCCCTTTTTAACCCAGTCCTGCAAGTCTGTTTGGTCCAGGAGTTGTTTAACTCTAGTTTGGATATTTTCAAGCGATTTTGAAGAAGTCATACTTAAGATCCTCTGTTCGGGAATTATCGGCACAGGTTAGTGACTGTGTCCCCCCATTCCAATTCGGGATAGAGCATCCGCTTTGCCATTCTTACAGCCAGGATGGTAGGTGATTATGAAATCAAATTCAGCAAAAAACAGAGCCCAACGGAGCTGTCGAGATGACTGAGCCTTGGCGGTTTTCAAGTACTGTAAATTCCGATGGTCCGTGATCACCGTGATGGTATGTCTTGCGCCAAGGAGATAATGTCGCCAGGCCTTAAAAGCAGATTTAATCGCTAACAGTTCTTTGTCTGTGATGGCGTAGTTAATCTCGGGTGCCGAGAATTTTCTGGACCAGAACGCAACGGGATGCAGTTGGTTAGTCTCTGGGTCCCTTTGAGAAAGGAAAGCTCCCATAGCTAGACTGGATGCGTCGGTTTCGACGATATAAGGGAGATCCGGGCGCGGGTGTTTCAATACGGGTGCAGAAGTAAATTTAGCTTTTAGTTCTTGAAAGGCTTGCTCAGCTTCATTAGACCATTCAAAACGTTTATTTTTTCTTAAGAGTGCAGTGATGGGTTGAACCACCCGTGAAAACTCCGGAATGAACCTGCAATAAAAATTGGCAAAGCCAAGCATGCTTTGAACACCTTTTACAGAGCGGGGTGATGGCCATTTGAGGATAGCATCCACTTTTCGTGAGTCCATGTGGACTCCTTTAGGTGTCAGGATAAAACCTAGAAATTCGACTTCCGTGACATGGAAAACACATTTTTCAAGTTTAGCAAATAGTTTGTGTTGGCGCAATTTCTCGAGGATTGCCCTGACATGGTTTCGATGATCAGATTCTGAAGAGGAGTATACAAGAATGTCATCGATGTATACGATAACACAAACATCGATGAGTTCCCTGAGGACATAGTTCATGAAATATTGGAAGGCAGCCAGTGCATTGCACAGTCCAAAAGGCATAACTTGGTACTCGAACAACCCATATTTAGTGCGGAAGGCAGTTTTCCATTCATCGCCTTCTTTGATTCGCACTAGATGGTAAGCCCCCCGGAGATTTAGCTTGGTGTATATGCAGGCATCTTTCACTTGGTCAAGGAGTTCAGGGATCAAAGGCAAAGGGTATCTGTTTTTGACAGTTATCTGGTTCAGTGCACGGTAGTCTATACAAGTTCTGAGATCGCCTTCTTTTTTTGGTACGAAGAATAAAGCCGAGGATGCAGGAGACTTAGACGGGCGAATAAAACTATTGGCTAAGTACTGGTCCAGATATTGTTGTAAATGAAGATTCTCGGGCTCGGTAAGGGCATAGATCCTGCTGCAAGGGGGTGTTGCACCGGGTAGTAGATCTATCTGGCAATCGTATGACCTGTGGGGCGGTAGAGTATTGGCCTGTTCCTTTTGGAAGACGTCTTGAAACTCCAGGTACTTTGGCGGTATTTGCAAACTGACAGGAGTTACTGTAGCTAGGCCAATGCTTGTATTTCGTGGATAGCAGGTTTGTACACACTCAGGAAAGGTTATCCTCTTTGCTCGCCAATAAATTTGAGGATTGTGTGTTTCCAACCAAGGGATTCCTAGAATTACTTGAAATTGCAGAGCCTTGATTACGTCAAACACCATTGCCTCCCGATGCCCGTCTTGACCCAGCAATGTCACTTCCGTGGTGGAGTGAGTTACCGGCCCAGAGGCGATTTCGGTTCCATCCACAGTGGTGATGACATCTTTATTGGTTTTAGGGCAAAGAGGGAGGTTCATCCTAGAAGCCAATTCACGATCCACATAGTTTCCTATAGCCCCGCTATCGATGTATGCCTTAATTGCATGCAACCGTTCAGGCTGCTTTGGATTTACGAGGACCATTGGCATGGTGAAGTGCGAGGTCAAAGAGTTGGTTTTTAAGCTTGGCAAGCGGACCTCTACGCTTGTCGGGCGTGGTCGTTTCCCGGCTCAGATTCTACAAGATCTTTATCCGTGGCTCTTACCGCCTTTTTGGGTGGTTTTACAGGGCAGTCTCGTAAGAAGTGTCCTGAAGTTCCACAGTAGAGGCACAATTGCATTTGCCGTCTTCTTTCACGCTCCCTTTGGGTCAAAGGTCCCTTGACTACTCCAATCTGCATTGGTTCAGTAGCATCGACACCCTTGGGGTGAACCTGGGCTTTGGCAAAAACCCTGGTTTCAAACCTGGACCGATCTGCTTTTCTGTTTTGAAGCCTGTGATCCAGTTGGACCATTAAGTCAATATAGTCCAAGCAGTCCTGGGGTGGATTTACGACCTGGGTCAAGACATCTTTAAGTTCTCCACGTAGACCTCGATGGAATAGCGTAATTCTCTTATCCTCGGGCCATCTTGTTTCCACAACTAACCTATTGAAGGTCGCAATGTAAGCTAAGAGGTCCAGATTACCCTGTCGTAGAGATAGGAGTTCGTTGTCCAGGGCCTGTCCCTGAGAATGCCTCAAAAAAAGTCTTTCCATACTTGTCTGGAAGGCTTGAAAGTTCTGAAGGATCGGGTCGTCTTGAGTAACCATTGGGATTGACCAATCAGCTGCGCTGCCGCTGAGATAAGAAAGTACGAAGGCTACCTTGGTTTGGTCATTCGGGAAGGCCCCAGGTCTGCAGAGGAAATGCAATCGGCATTGATTCATAAATACTGTGAATCTTTTGGGATCTCCAGCAAAACGTTCAGGCGAGGCCAGTGGCACGTTTCCAGGTAGATTGATTTGCACTGGATTAGTTGACGCCACGGGGGTGAAACTACCCCCTGAACTTAGTAGAGGAGTTTGACCAGCTTGACTCTGCAACAGCTGGCAGGCAAGATCATCAGTTTGTTCCTTTGACACAATTAACTCCCTCCTGAGGGCATTCGTCTCCTGGTGAGCGGAATGAACTTCGGCCCCTAATTCCCCTAATAGCTGGGCCAGCTGGTCTGTCTCGGAAGATTCCATGGTGGTAGGAAGTTATTGGTAGGCTTCGCGTTCTGTAACGCTCACCTGATTCCCACGGAGGCGCCGACCCGTTCTGGACTGCTACAACTTCTTCCACAGTAAAGCGTAGTGCTTGGAAGATGGACTTGACTGGACCCCCAAACCTTGTCTGTCTGGCCCGTAGAATAATCCTTCTGTATTATTGGGAAAAGGTAGTTAACTGTCTGCTAGATTGTGAGATTCCCCCCTTTTTCCCCTTCTCACCCTCCTCGAACCCTAGCTGTGCCTTCTGCAGACTCTCACCTTAATTTCTGTATGGATGAGCTCTCCATCCTGCTTCTGACGCAGGGGCGCGTAGATTTCCAGTTACTTCACTGGATATCGGATTTGGCAAGGGTTCGATGTCTGCTTGCCTTTACCAAAATGCTGCCGTAAGTATATAGTTCAAAAGATCAAGTCTTATTTGTCCCTTGGCCTTTGTTTTATTTTCAGGGACTAGGTGAGGAATCCGTGTGGAGGTATGGATTCGCCGAGGTAAGCTCAGGTGAGTACTTTTAATGAAGGTGTGCCGTAGTGGTTTGCTCCGACACCTTAATGAATGTGTCTTATTTCCCCATAGGGGCCGGGGTACGGAAAAGCCAGAAAAGCCGCTCCAACCCGAAAAGGGAACTGAGGTCCCAACAAACTTCTGGTAAGACTTAAGGTGAGTAATCTGCCCTTTTGCAATTAGTTTGTTGCTCACCTTGTTTTGTCCTTTTTCTCCGTAGGTCTTGAATGCGACCGATGTCGCCTATGGGCGCTGAAAAGGTTCCCGGCGCCACGTGAAGGTAAGTGGAAGCGGCGCGGCAGCATGAGAAGCGGAGCGCTTCTAACTATTGTCTTTCTTTTCCGTAGGTGCTGGGATGCGGCCGATGTCGCCTATGACCGCTGAAGAGCTAGACAGAGCCACGTGAAGGTAAGTGGAAGCGACGCTGCAGCGAGCGATGAGATGCGTTTCTAACCCTTGACTTTCTTTTGCAGGATCGACGGAGTGAAGAATCCGGATGCAGGATGAAGGTAGGTAATGTCCTAATGCTTGCCTTTCTCTCCTTGCAGGTGTTCCAGGTGCTGGCGGGCGTGGCAGGAGCCAGGATGCAGGAGCCGACTCGGTGAGCGCCCTGCTGCAGATGCAGAATAACGCGAAGCACGTGTGGCCATCCGGGCGTGGTTTAAATAGCCTTGGAAGAGCTTCAGGTGAGTGTTCTTCCACTGGCCCTACCCGAGTAAGAAAAGAGTTCCTGAAAGAAAATAGTTCCTCCCCAGCCTTAGTTGGCTTGGAGCTTCAGACAGCATGGTCTGCCTCGGGTGAGTATGCAACATGGTCTGCCTCAGGTGAGTTCACCCAAGCATTTCCATATGTTCTGCCATGATGAGGAGCCTGGCGCCTATGGCACCAGGACAGATGCCTTTTATGAGCCTGGCGCCAAGGGCCCCAGGACAAGGTCCAAAGAGCCCCTATAGAGGTTTGCTGGGTCCTGCCTGGTGAGTATGACGTCTGCTTCCGGGGACGCTGGGCCTGACCTGGCTCCTCGGGAGCAGGCATCATGACAGCCAGACACACCATTACAGTTATCACGGACCACCGAAACCTGCAATACTTTAAGACAGCTAAAGCCCAGTCTTCACGCCAATTGCGGTGGGCCCTTTTCTTTGCCGAATATGACTATGTCATCACTTTTCAACCAGGGGTCAAGAATGGAAAAGCTGACGCACTCTCTCGTACAGGCACTGATGACTTGGTATATATGCCCCCAGATCCAGTCCCCATCATACCGGAAGACAAGCTCTTGGGCCTCACTACGGCCTTAACCCAAGTTGAACTGAGAGATAAGATTCAACGAACCATGAACCCAGATGCCTTCCTCCCATGGCAAGCGCAAGGAGAACAATATTCCATTAAAGATCACTTGCCCTTTTTTAAGGATCGGTTGAATGTACCCACCAAAGACTTACAACAACAATTGTTGCTAGTTATCATGATTCCCTGATCGAAGGGCACCCTGGAATCACCAAGACTCTAGCCAAGGTAAAACAGAACTTCTGGTGGCCTGCCTGGCGTAAGGATGTCATCCAATATGTTCGGTCCTGCAGAGTCAGTGCGCAAAACAAGTCGCAAAAACAAAAACCATCTGGTCTTCTGCAACCTTTGGACATTGCTCCCACTCCCTGGCACACTCTTTCCC
This sequence comes from Ambystoma mexicanum, assembly GCF_040938575.1. NCBI lineage: Eukaryota > Metazoa > Chordata > Amphibia > Caudata > Ambystomatidae > Ambystoma > Ambystoma mexicanum. The sequence goes on from NC_090926.1 coordinate 740,424,623, forward strand.
TCGATTTCATCACTGACCTACCTCCCAGTCAAGGGTTTAACACCATCCTGGTAGTCGTGGACTTGTTCTCAAAGATGACGCACTTTATTCTGCTCAAAGGCCTCCCTGACGCACCCACTCTAGCCAAAGTGTTCCTGGATGGTATTGTAAAACTACATGGCTTCCGATCAGTCCTGATCTCCGATCGAGTTAGCCAGTTCATCTCCAATTTCTGGAAAAAAGTTGTGCAATTGCACCAATTGATGTCCGACTATCCACTAGCCATCACCCCCAAACGGACGGTCAGACCCAGAGGACCAACCAGACCCTTGAACAATACCTACGGTGCATGTTACACCATGAACTAAGAGACTGGAAAGATTTGTTATGGATAGCCGAGTACGCATATAACAACTCCTTGCACTCCAGTACCGGACAAACACCCTTTTATACCCTTTATGGTAGACACCCACGTACCTCAGAACTAGATGTCCCAACAAATTTGGAAGTGCCAGCAGTAAAAACTCTTCATTCACACCAACATCACACAGGCTTTCAAAAAGGCCAAAGAACATCTTATTTTCACCAAAGAAAACCAAAAGCAATTTGCGGACCAACACCGGAAAAAGGCCCCAGACTATCAGGTAGGAGACAAGGTTTGGCTGGCTGCCAAGTTTGTACCCATCAAGGGAACTCGGAGTTTTCAACCCAGGTACTTAGGACCTTACACCATCAAGGCAATTATCAATCCAGCGGCCGTCAAACAAGACTTACCACCTAACCTACAGATTCACCCAGTATTTCATGTGTCCTTATTAAAACCGATGCAGCCCGGTACATGGATTGAGACACCACCAAAACCCATACTTATTGACGGAAAACCAGAATTCGAAGTCAGAAGCATGTTGGATTCCAAGTGTTCGAGGGGAAAGCTATACTACCTAGCTGATTGGAAAGGATTTGGACCCCAAGACAGATCCTGGGAACCCTGTGAAAGCATTCATGCACCACGTCTGATCAGAACATATCATCGCAACTTTCCAACTAAACCAGGGCCGTACAGAAGGAACCTTGAGAGGGCCTTGAGGGGGAGTGCTGTCACGATCCACTTCCTGAAACCCCCCCGGCAGGTCCATGGGCCAGGAGGGTTCTCGTCTTGGGCCCCCAACAAGCTCAGGGATCCTTTGCCTAGGCCCTCTTGGGGCCAGGCTGATACTTAATAAGACTTGTGCTAGGGAACTACTTTATTTCAGTGCCAGTCAACATGGAGGCATCCACATAGCTTGGCTCCTTGGAACCAAGCTATGCGGTATAGTGTTTTGGGTGTGGTAGCCTAGGGACTATTTTACCTGGACAACTTTCTTGATGCTATTTAAACCACACCCGACTTGGATAACACGCTTCGCGTTACTTTGCAATCCTGCAACGTGACGCTCATCGTGTTCAACTGCATCTGCGAACCTCGGAAGAACAGCATCTGAAAAACAAAAGGACATTGTTAATAGCAGCAGCTTACCTGTGATTCCACCGCTAGCTGCCCTCCGCTCCTGCAAACAGCATCCAAGGAACAGCGAGCCTCCCAGACCGTTGGATCTGCAAAAGGAGAGAAACAGGACATTTGATATTTTACAATTGTGCCGGCAGCTTACCTCACGAGTTGCCCATCGACCAGCATCACCTTGGGACTTCTTGCTCCGGGTGAGCACCGCAACCTACGGGAACAAAAGACAACAGGTTAGCAAAGGCAAGGCATCATAGCGCTGCGCATAGCACCTACCTACCGCATCAAGGCGTTCTCGAAGCAGGATCACCTACCGGTGAGTCCCAATTCAGCCAACGTTCCACAGCGAACTTCCTTGCACCTAAGGAGAGAGAAAAGGCATTATTTAAATCCATGAAAGGCATACAATATAACAGTAATAAGACCTACCTGAAAGACTCTAGCCTGCATCAGTGAAGTAACTAGATCGCACTCGCCCACAAAGGACAACGCGCCCCTGCCAAGAAGGCAGGACGGAGAGCATGCTAAAACCCATAACAAGGTGAGGAAAGGTCCGGGAGGGGCTGCGGGCGTACGGGGTGTTGGGAGGCTCTTACCCCAGTTGCCCAGTCTTGAACATTGCCCACCTGTTTTCCAGGCAGAACTTCTTTGCTGATTATACCTGGCAGCGGCTGAGAAGGACACCAGAGTCCCCACAGCTGGGTGGCATCCCCGTGGATACCAGGGGAGCGTAATAGTTTTCTTTAAACCTGGTTGCTGAAATAATTGCTTAACAACACTACCCTTTTTAGAGTCTTGAGTATTTACACAGACGTTCGGTGTATTAAGATTTTTAGACCTTGGGGACTTTAAGGTCTGTATACTATAGTCTGTAGACCGTTGTATGGCTCTGTTTGTTTACACCATTGGGACCTCTGTAGGAAAGATCAAGGGGTTTTGGGACGTAGCCTGATCCACAGATAACAGAGGCGTGTACAAATTCTTGAGGCTCTATTTCTGAGGGGGAGTCTGAAATAACTATTACCGTCTCTTTTATGGGTGAATCAGTAATTATTATAACGGGCTCAGAATCTAGGTCAGCACTGGTGCTTCTGTGAACCCTCAGGCGTTCTATATATTCAGAATTAGTACCATGCAGCCCAAGGTTGGGGATCGTTAGTGAGAACACATGGCGTGGGGTGATCTCTCCAGAACAGGGGGACAACGCATGGTAGCTACCCAAGGCTCCGGATAAAAGGGGTTCGGAGCTCCCTTTTAGAAACCCTGGGCCCTGTATAATGTCACCCTTGAGTTGTGCCTCCTGGGTAGGTCTAACATTCACAGGGTCTAGAAGAGGCGTGATATGTGAAGGCATGCAAGATTCAACAGGCTGCGATATGGGTGTGTTGGGAGCATTAACACTTTGGTGATTAGAGGTAATTAGAAAGTTTTCAAACCCTTGACGCCTCCTTCCCTTGTTAAGAGACAATCTTCTTTTGTTATTTAACAAATTATGTAAACCCCCATCTTCCACATAACCATCACTGTTTGCGTTGTACAAGGGTTGTGTATGCGCCTTACCTGCAGGCGTCGGGGTGTCTTAGGGTAGGGTCACAGAGGTTGTTTGCGCTAGAACTTCTTCCTCCGGCGCAACACAAGCCCCTAAAATTAAACAAAAGAAAAAACAGTTTTAACGTGGTATTACTGAAAATATTGCCCAAGCAATACTCTACAATGAAATGAGAGGGTAAGCCTAGGGGGATACAAAACAACATTGAAATATTAACTGGCGTAGCTGAGAAACAATTAGCCCAAACAATACTCTATAATGAAATGTTTTGCCTAAGGCAACACAAAACCACACTGTAATATTAATGGGCTTAGATGCGGAAAAATGATTTGTTCGTTAGTAGTCATACAAACGTACAATGTGTATCCCTTGCAGGTTGTTTCCGCTTTAACGACCATGCAGGTGAGGGCGTTGATCCTTCAGAGTGTGAATCTGAAATAAAAAAGAAACATTTAGCAACATAACCTACTGTCTCCAACTACTTCAGAAATGCATGACCATATTTTATACAAACGTCCAAGTCTTAGAAAACAACCTGTAGCAAAAAATATTCCGGTTTCACAGTGATGACCTTTAACTAAAATATCTAGAGTGACAACCGTCATTACCTGCTACAATGACAGATGCCTCTCGCCCAGTCTCAGAATGCGCAGCATCAAGATGTTGAGTATCAGCGTCATCGGTATGGGCATAAGAATTGCATTGCATTGTATTTGGTTATTTATATAGCGCTCTTTCCCCACTTGTGTGGCCTCAATGTGCTTTTTTTCTTTGGTTGGAATGCCCTTGATGACCGTAGTCAATATGGTTGGAGATTCTAGGGAGGTTAGCTTAGATGCGTGTGTGCATGCTGCCGTTATAAGACTTAGGTGGCTGGCAAGACTCGACTAGGCAGCCCAGTAGAGTCAGACACGTGGGTGTGTGCTCTTGAGGTTAGAGATAGAGTGCTATTGTTGAGGAGAGTCTATGTGAGGCCAGCTATACTGGATTCCTTTCGGGTGATGTTCGCTGTATGCTAGTGGCAGAGGTGTTGGGGTACGTCAGGTGTTTCAGTCTGGACGGCTATGTGTGAATCTAGGCCGAATGTGCTTAGCCGTAGACGTGTTCTACCGTGCATGGATGTTTGGCCGTGCCAGCAGCCTGTGTCCACACTAGTGATGTGAGTTATACGTACCAATGGCTGCGTGATTGCATATTTGTCCGGGTCTAGGCTTGAGAGTCCTGTAGCGGTGGGCCTACGTTTCAGACTGTAGCCGGTATCAGCGTATAATATACAGAGATGGAGTCAAAACCTAGATTGGAGGATCCTGCACAGTGGGAGAAAGGCCTATGTTTAAAATGGCCATGTGTTTAAGCATATGGCAAACCTAGATCGAGGCTACTCCTAAATTTGAGGGTTCTGTATAGTGGGAGAGAGGCCTAGGTATAACCCTGCAGTATGATGTGTCATATAGTGAGCCAGGTGGAGGCTGCACCTATAGTTGAGAATCCTGTGTGGGGGTCAGGCGGCCCAGCTTCCACTGTGCAGAAGGTCTCAACATATAATGAACAAGTGGAGGGGCTACATCTAGATTGCTGTAGGTGGAGGGAAACCTAGGCTTTGGAGGCCCTAGGTTCAGCCTATTGTATAGTGGTATCCGTAATGAGGCAATCATTAATGGTTTGTTGTACCTAGCTTGGGGAATAGGATTATTGTGGGCGATTGCTAGTGTTGGGGGTTTCCCTGGATAAGCGATGCGGGTTAACAGTAGCAGTGAAATAGTCAATGATGTGCATGTTCTAACCTGGGCCACTTATCTCATTGTTAGTCATCTCTCATGTGGTCTGGTGGGCAGGAGCGCAGTGAGTACAATGCGAGTGTAGCCACAGCGAAAGCTGCTGGCTTAGTTCGGGTGGGAATATTGTTATTGGGCATGGGTTGATGCTGGAGCAGGAATGCCACAACGAAAGCTGCTGGCTTACCTGGAGTACTAGTCGGCAGGCCGCGTTGTCGAGCGGTATGTGGTGGTGTGTCAGGTGAAAAACGCTGCAAAAGCTGCCAGCCCCTGAGTTGTGATTGAGAGCGGTTGAGTTTATAAGTGATGTATTCATGGGGTACAGTGGCTTAGGAGAGTATTTTGAAGAGCCAGGTTTTAAGGGCCTTCCTGAATTTCAGGTGGTTTTTGTTGTTGCAAATGTGTAAGGGGATGGAATTCCAGATGATTGCCGCTTGGACGGAGAAGGAGGAGCCACCAAGTCTTATGGAGCTATGCAGTGGGATCACTAGGCAAAATGCATTTCGAGATGTGAGGTTCCTGGAAGGTTGGTACGGGACAATTTTGTCAAGCAATAGGGAGCCATTTGAGGACTCTCAGGGTAGGGCTGATGTGTTTTCTGGCGGGAAGGTTAATGATCAGGCGCACTGCTGCATTTTGGATTCTTTGCAGTTTGCGTAGTTGGGATGTGGGGGCTCCTATGTAAAGGCTATTTGCATAGTCAAAGCGGGAGAGGATGATGGAATTGATGGCCGAGAAGCGGTGGGGATAGGTGAGGTAGGGGAAAATCCGCCTGGGGGTACGTAAGTGAAAGAAACAGGTTTTGCATATGCTGGTGGTGTGTTAGGTAAGAGATAAATCTGAGTCAAGTTCACATCCAACATTTTTAACCACGTTTGAAGGTGCCGGTGCTTGCCCTAGTGATTCGGGCCAGGGGATCGGTTGTGGGATGAATGTTGTTTTCCGGCAGAGTAAGATTTCTGTTTTCCCAGGGTTGAGGATGAGGTGGTTAGTTCTCATACAGTGATCAATATTCGAGAGGCACGATGACAGGTCCTGGCAGCCGGATCCTCTGGAATTTGTGATTTTGAGGATGATCTGGGTATCATCTGCGTAGTTGTAGCAGGTAAGGTTGTACGAGCATATGATTACGGGAATGGGTTGTATGTAGAAGTTGAAGATTAGCGGTGGCGTGGATGCTCCCTGGGGAACAATTTTGCAAAATGGACGTGATATGGATGTGAATTGGTCGAGGTGCATGATTTGTGACTGGTTAGAAATGAAGAAAGAGAGTCACGAAAGGGCTGTGCTTTTGATTCCGAGTGTTTGTAGTCTGTATGATAGAATCCTGTGATCAATGGTCTCGAAAGCTGCGGAAAGGTCTAGAAGGATGAGAACCATGCAGCCATCTGAGTTGGCTGTTCTTTTTAGGTCGTCCCAGATGGAGACTAGGGAGGCTTCAGTTCCCCTTAGTGGTCTGAAGCCTGATTGTGCTGGGTCTAGGAGGTTATGAGCTTCAGCAAATTGGCGAAGCTGTTTGTAAGCCGCACGGTCAATCCATTTGGTGATGAAACACGTATTGGAGATATGCCGGTCATTTTGGGGAAGAAGTGGGTCAAGCGTTTTTTTTTTGAGAATGGGTTTGGTGTAGGATGATTTTACGGCTTTCGTGAAGGATCCTGAGGTGAGTGAGTGGTTAAGTATTGCGCAAGTGACGTTACCTGCACAGGTGGCGGTTAGAATTTTCTTGAGCATAGTGGGTGGGCACGGGTCTTCCAGGGAGCCTGACGGACAACTGACCGCTACCAGTGATAGGAATTCTTGGTGTGTGATGGGAGAGAAAGAATCAAAAGAAAATTGTGAAAGGGGTGGGGTTTGTGTGGGGTACTGCGGGCGGGTGGGTGGTGGTGCTAGGATCTTTAATTTAGTGATGATGGCGTTATGTCTTTCATTGCCGGCGTTGTAGAAATGTAGGGCGAGGGTGTTGCATAAGGCTTGGGAGCATGGGATGGTCAGACGAGAACATGAGGGTGATTTGAATTCTGCTATGATTTTATGTAGTTCCTTACTTGGGTTGCAGGCACTTTGGATTCGGTTCCCATAGAAGGATTTCTTGCTTTTTCTGATTTCGGATCTGTAGATTCTGGTTGTCTTTGCTAAAGCGTTTTTTTTTGGGCTGAAGGTTCGGCTCTCCAGACCCGTTCCGGATGGTGCTTAAGAGTTTTGAGGGGTTTGAGATTGGGGGTGAACCACCTCAGCGATGGTCCACATCTCGGTGGGGAAAGTTTTGAGGGGTTTGAGGGCATTGGTAAGCCATAGGTCGAAGGACTCAATAGTCGGGGGTCCTACCGCTAGGAAGAGTTGCAGAGTGAGAATTCAAAGTCTGGGGTGATAATCACTTTGTTTCGTAATGGGAAAGTAGAGGGAGCAGTTTGTGGTGGACATGTTGGGTGTAGTCTGCTGACCACATTGTTGAGAGGTATAGTGAAATCAGACCATGACAGTGGGCGCAGGGGTGGGTGGATATGTTTGTGGTGCTGAATATTGCATCGAGGGTCTTGGCCTCTCATGTGGGTGGGGGTGGTTGTGTGCTGTTTCAGGTTGAGTGGTCCTAGACTCTCTGTGAGTGACCTGGCCTTGGGATTTGATGGTAAGTCGAACCATATATTGAAGTCTCCTAGGATGATGAGATTAGGGTGCTGGACGAGGTTGGCAGCCAGAGCTTCACCAAATGGTCATCTGTCAACTCTAAAAAAATAAATAAAAAAACGCATACATTATTGTAAAAGGAAAAAATAACGACCAAGTCTTGGAAAACAACCTGTAGCAAAAAACATTTAGGTTTTACAGTGTTGACCTTCAACTAACATATCTAGAGTGACAACAGTCATTACCTGCTACAATGACAGATGCCTCTCTCCGAGCCTCAGAATGCACAGCATCAAGATGTTGAGTATCAGTGTGTTTGGGACTGCCATAAGAATGGTCATCTGTCACCTCTTAAAAATAAGTTAAGAAATAGCATACATTATTGTAAAAGGAAAAAATTCTATATTCTTGAAAAATAAAAGAATCAGACAAAAATAATAATAATAAAAAACTAATTACAAATATGTAATTGATACAAATGTATAACAAATAAAAATTAAAACAAATATGTAATTAATAAACAATTATTAACAGATATTTAGTTAATAAAAATTAATAAAAAATAACACATTTTTAAAATAAATTAAAGGGTATTAACTAAATAACAAAATGCATTAGCTACTTAAAAATACTTAACTACTTAAATAATTAATGAGAACAAACCCAGAAAAAAATATATATATACATTCATAGGCTTTTAAACAGCTGGGCTATTCTTATAATACACACCATAAGTCTCGATATTATGAATTTAATTTTCGGCCAAGATCGCAATAAGTGTTTCAGAATTTAGAGATATGCATCCAAGCATGCTGCCCATGTAAAATATGCCTCTGCTAGAATAAGTTAAACAATAATAAACCACTGTCCCCACAGCCTGCAAATGACCAATCACAGGGCGACAGACACATGGCCGCACCACCACGGATTCGTTTTGAGTAGACCTTCAACCCGTCTCACACCCACCCTTCACATACACCCTGTGTCACAATGGACTAGGAACCAGGCTGGTGTGTATCAATATATTTATCAATTTATGGTTTAAATATGTATTTATGCATATTTTATATTATTGATTTTTAAAGATTTATTTTTTCAAATCTTAGTATACATTTTATGCTTTTCTTTTCACCATTGTCCACTATGTCCACTAATGGCCCTGCACAACAGAATATATACGTGAGTGAGCTGTGGAGTATGGGACCCCGAACCCTGCATGTAGATCCAACAGAGGAGGAGGAGAGCTCAGGCCACACTAAAAACCTGCAATGTTATGTAGGGGGCAGGGAACTTGGGTGGCTGCTGCCTCTGAGCCCAAGCGTGCCTAGTGGCCTGCAGGCCAGGGAAGAAACATTGCAAGAGAGGCTCCTCAGGAGGAAGGAACCCAACCCTATTTAAGTAGAAAACTATCCTGACATTATTTTTGTTTGTGGGAAAATCCTGCTTTTTATTTTACGTTGTCCGCCTCTAGCAACTCCTTACTAAAGGACAGCGAGAATGGAGGTTTGAAATGACTTTGGCAACACATGTTTAATGTCTGAAGTTGAGTGGTAACAGCAGATTGAATTTTTTTGACCGTTTCAGGTAATATAGAAATAAAGTGGTAGATACCAGAAATAGAGAACCCAAGAGGTTTTATTTAGCAGTGGTGTCATTATGGTGGATTTATACAAATAAGGAACTGTACCAGAGATAAAGGATGTATTGAGAATAGAAAACAAGATTTCAGACAGGAACCTGACAAGGTTTTAAAATATTGACCGGACAAGGGTCTTGTGGGGAGTCTGATTTACATAATTAATAAGGCAATCAAAAAAATCAGAGAGAAGAAAATGAATAGAAGGAAACAGAGGGAGGTTCATGACTGCTCATGGTCCGTTAATGGCAATGCAGTGTTTGCCAAAAGATCAGAATAGCTGCCCTACCTATTGCACCCTTGCTAATAAATAATATGCCAGGACAGTTGGTCATTGTGCCAAACCTGTTCATTGTAGAGAACAAAATGGGGGGCTCCAACCACATATCAAATATTGTATACTCCCTTCTTAGTTAGAGTCTTTACTGTGTTGTATCAGTTATCATTTAAGAAATAGTGCTTCAAGAATAAGCTAAGTATCCAATAATAGGGTTAATTTACTCTGGAACTAAATTCCATACACACATCTTGAAACACCACTTATTTGTGCTCAGAAAAAAAACTGCTTTTATTTAGCAGATCCAGTCCTCTGGCTGGATTTACACCCATTATATTCATGTTTCAACAAATGGACACAATATCAAAATGTCTTAACACAGTACTAGACCACATCATAGCGTATGAATCAAAAGGTGTGTTAGTACTGTTTGTGAAATATTACATCATATTCACAGTTATATGGAAACACAAAAACAACAACCCTGAGACAAAATAGCAGTGTTCACACATTTTGGTGTAGTAACCTACACAGTTTCCACAGTAATCATGCATGCAAGTAACCTTGTGTTGATCAGTAGTGGGAATCTAATCGTCAACCTTGTCTTCAGGGAAAGAAAGAAACAATACAAATAGTGCAAGCTAATTTAAAAAGTCTAGGTTAATTGTAGAGCTGGGGCTAGTTCAAGTAGCCAGCTCTAGAGTGGGTTGAAAATTCCCACAGAGTACCAAACCACTGGTCATTGTGCCAGGAATGCTCAATGTGCCGCTGGAGCCGTTTTATTTTTAATTTTATTTATTAGGTATTTATAATGCACCTAGACACAATGGGCCTCATTATAAGTGTGCCAGTCCGGCACACTAAACTCTGCGGGCGGGTGCGGCCCAATGTGCTTCAAGGAGGAACAAGGCAAGGGGCGAAAGGGAAGACAAGACAAAAACGGTTCTACTAGGCCTTGTGACATTCCGATCGTGTAAGTGCCGTAACGAGAAGTGCAGGGGGGAAGTGCTGGTCAGGGCGGAAGAGCCGTGGGTTAAGCGAGTGCCAGGGGAGGCCAGTTGGACAGAGCCAGGAGAATGCAGAGTGCAAGGGAAAGGAAGGCCCACGAGCTAAGTGCGAGGAGGCGGCTGGAAGGGCTCATGGGGTGCAGGCCCAGCCAGGCTAGTGCAGGGTGAGGGAGCCTTGAAGGGCAAGTGCAGGTTGGGTGGGGGGTCCCCAGTAGACCAAGTGCAGGGGTAGACTGGGTGAGGAGGGCCTGGTGCCCTGTAAGAATTTGAAGGAACCAGGCAGCCAGTTCTGATGCTGCATGTGCAATAGTGGGTGTATTAACAAGTTCCAGATCTTTGGCTTGAATAAACTCTTGAGACGTCACACTGCTCTATGGACCATGGTGCTCATTCCGAGTTTGGCGGTGCAGTATACAAGTGGCAGTAATTCCGTTATTGGAATTTTTTTGGCAGTAACGGAATTACCTCAATTGTTCCCGCACCAGCAAAATACAAGTTTTGGCGGAATTACCACTGGCCGAATGCTGCTGGAGTTAAATCCTCCACTTTTGCTCCACTATTCCTCCAAAAAATCACCAGAATTACATTCTGTAATTTTGCCGGTTGTAGTTCTGCCAAAAATCCACAATGCGACTCTTATGGACTCCATAAATGGGGACTAACACTGCCCTACCACCACTTGTAATCCCATGGTAAACCCACGGGACCAAGTGGCAGTAAAAGTATCCGATTTTAGCATTAATTCGGTGGAATTACCACCAAACACGGGATGAGCCCCAAAATCATTTGCGAAACATGATTTTTAGATGGAGGTAAGAGAACCACAGCAGTTTCAAATTGCCCCTTTGCTCATTTTGCCTGAGAAGAAGGCCAAAGAGTTCTTAATATGCAACATTTTTATAGCAGTACGTCTGTGATTGAAGGCTCTGGCAGTGTCACGGACGGGGTACCGCTACTCACAAGATCTTAGATGAGATGACCGGGGAAGATGAATAAAGTTCTGCTGGTCATTCCAAATGTTTCATTGAATTGTCATTATGATGAGGGAAGAGGGGGTTGGTTTGTGACATCACATATTTTAATTGTGGGCAGTGTGGGAAGTTTTGTGGGTCCAATTACAGAACATAATGTATGTTTTTCTATAAGGGTCTGATGTGCAAGCACCAATCAGCTCGATGTGGGGAGATTTTTTTAAAGTTTCAAAGTTACTAATGTTAATAAGCTTGATTATTATAAATGTTTTAGATTTAGGTGCATTTCTTTGACAGCGCCTTTTAATGCAGTTCTGTTCCACAATCTGTTTGAATATAGCTGTCTCAGCTGAGTCTGGGCCCTGAATAAACCTGTGTTACTTCTTGCGTTGCGTGCGTACACTCCTTTTTTGACTACTTTTGTAATATTTTATTGTTTTTAGGCGACCCCCGAACACTGGGCAAAGCTCCGCCCCATTGGTTGATTTAGAAATAAAAGTGGTCACAAAAGCAGAATCAATTAATGTTTGCATAATTAGTTGTTCTGCTCGATGATTAAAGAATTTTATCACACTGGGCCTCATTACGAGTGTTGCGTGCCGGAAACAAGCTTACCAGCACCCTTGTTTCCGGACCACCATACTACGAGTCTGCCTGCTGGGGCTACTGCGCCCTGCAGGTCTGACCCTGCCGGGCACAATGGCCCCGGTAGGCAGAGTCATCACGGAAGCACTGGCACCGTCAGTGACGGTCCCGGCGCTTCCGTGAAGCCATTCTCGTTGAGTCCTTTGTGACTCCACAGGAACGGGGATTTACAAAATCCGGTGCTTGACTTCCCGCACCACCAGGACTTGTAATGTCCCATTGGTACCGGTAAATCAGGCGCTGGATTCGGTGTTACAGGTTTGGCGGCAACCTGCCGGTGATACATCCCAGTTTTAAAGGGATACCCTTTAAGGCCATACTGTGTGCTTGAAAGAGATATGGGCTGTAAACCATACACATCTTTTGTCAAATTCAACTGCAAACTAGTCAGATGCGTACTGTGCAAGAAACCTTCTAGCGGGTAGTTTTACACAACAAATATAGAGAACATTATTGGCTTCTTTTCATCTAGAAAATGTAACTTTCTGTGTTTGTTGTCCAACTAGTTCCGGGAAAAGATTTGTAAAGTAGTGTCAGTGTGTTTGGTTATTGTAGAATGAACCTCTGACACACTTCATAGCAAACAGTGTGTGACCAATGTGTGAGTGTGTTCTTTTAGGGTTTCTGCAAAATGTCTCAAATGGCTGGAAATGTGCATGCTTACATTTTTCTCTTATCACTGTGTCGTATACTAACCACATTCCTCGCTATGCCAAGGCACAAACGTGCATGATCAAACTGAAGTATAATATATAGCACTATTAAAGTAATAAGAGTTTAATCTAACAGCGCCTGTATAAAAAGGAAACCGTTGACGTATTTTGTTGTCACGCTTAAACAATGCACACATCTTTCATAAACCGTTTTATAACAAGCAACAAAAGTGCAATCCATGATAACCATACTTACTAAGATCACTTTCTGAATAAACTATCTGTAGAAAATAAATAATTCTGGTGTTTAAAATTGTGCTGCAGAATCCAGTTTCAGAACCCTCTGTAATCGATGTGCTTATTAGTCATAGTGGTATGCAATTTATCGACTGGGAGTTTCAGTGGTGAACGGCTGATTCGACCTGACCGGCAACTTAGGATGCAGGGCATTGTCCTGTTCCCACAGCGAGCATGTTGCATCTTAGCTATTGTCCCCAAATAATTGGGTACGACAGAGTCACGCCCGTCATGTATTTAAAAGGAATCGGGCAAAAAAAGAATTGCCCAATTTCCCCTTTGTCCCTCACCACCAATACTACTCCTGAAGTCAGCCCTACAGATAAGGGGTGCATCGGCCACTTTTACTCACTAAAAAAAGGCAAATACTCCCAAAAAATACAGATAGAGAGTAAAAATACTTCCAACAAAAAATAGGAAACATACCTTGTGGCCCTTCTTTCACCCACACAGCTCCATGGATATGTTTGGACCAGTGATGCACCTAGTACCACAGGAAGAAACTCCTGTCATAAGTGCCTGATTAGAAGAAGTAAAGTTGTAGCTTTTAATGTGCATGAATAACTAGGTGCAAAGAAATAATTCCAAACCAAAACAATTCCATTTTCCAGTTAAAAGCAATTTTTCCTGCTTATTAAACACTGTCATTGGGAATACAAATTACATTTTTACTCCCTAAAAAGTCATTTTACTCCCAACTTTAAAAAATAGAGAGTAAAATATTCAAATCTTATATGGAGCACTGCCTGTAGTTATAGTTACTGTGCATGTGCCCATTGCTGATTGCCCTAATGACCAGGGCTGTGCAAAGGGCACCACTCGGGACATGGCCCAAAAATGGTTTGGCTAAAGAAACAATGGTATACTTCTCGAAGAATTTACATCAGTAGGCCCTCCACAAAATGAGTCCACCAATGGCCTTTTTGTTCTAGGATATCTAGAATGGCAGACAAAATAAAGTCTGAGAATCTACTCCAAGAAAAAGTCATTTTGAGGACCTTCTCAGTGAAGTGTGTATATGTGGTGTTCTAGAAGTAGAGAACGCTACCTTAATGCAAACATGCTTTTTTGATCTGACTTAATATGTAAGAAACCCAACATTGGTTGGAATGGTTCAGTCTGAAAATAGAAAATGGAAACTGCTGAACTCATAGTATTGAACTGACATAATGTACCTTACAATTTTAAAGTATTTCCCGCAACCTGGTAAACATGCTGAGCCTCCCGCCAGGTCACCTACCAGGGCCTGCTGCAGAAGAGCTCCTAGAATTACAAAAAGGATGCGCACTGGGGAAAGCACCTGACCCAGATGGGCTGAAATTGTAGGGCAGTGGTAGAAGGGTAGGTAACAAAAAAAGCAGTGGGACTGTGACCGTTGAGGGGAGGGCAGGAAAATGACCCAACAAATCTGCAGGCCTCGCCAGTTTTTTTAAATCCTACTAGACCTGGAGGGCGAGTTCTTTAGTTTAAATACTCAACCTAAAACAAATATACTCCTCCTATGGTGATGGGTGACAAAATATTTACTAGAGCTTTCTATAAAATGGTGCATGTCACAATAAGCACATTTCATATTTGGTGCAATGCGGCCACCCAAACACCAGCCATGCACAATTAAACATGTATTTGCCATTTAGTGCAAACAAAGTTTGTTTGAAGTAAATGTCAAATAAAGGTTTTAAACATCCCATACTGGTCCCGCCCAGCGAACTATCGCACAATCTCCATGACTCATTTCCTGGGCAAACCCCTGGAAAAGCTGGCCATCTCCCAGTTTAATCTTCACACTGAATCTGTTGGTTGTCTCCATGACCATCACTCTGGCTTCAGAGCTGCAAGAAGCACGGAAACTGCTCTCCTGAACATCCGCAAAGACCTGCTCTCCAACCTCTATTCCAACACCCCCTGTGTCCTCATCTTACTTGATCTCTCCTCTGCCTTTGACACAGTAAACCATGCCATTCTGCTCAACCGTCTCCGTGATAACCTGGGTATCACCGATCAGGCCCTGGCTTGACTGACCTCTTTCCTCTCTGATCGACCCTCCAGGGTCCAACCTGGGTCCCACCTCTCCTCTATCTCCATCTCTACCTGTGGTGTTCCCCAGGGGTCTATCCTCTCTCCCTGGCTGTTCAACCAATACCTGTCACTTCTTGCCCA
The DNA here is from genome assembly GCF_040938575.1 of Ambystoma mexicanum. NCBI lineage: Eukaryota > Metazoa > Chordata > Amphibia > Caudata > Ambystomatidae > Ambystoma > Ambystoma mexicanum. The sequence continues at coordinate 740,439,701 of NC_090926.1, forward strand.
CTGCATTGCCGCTCTCTTCCCCAACTTTCAGTGCTATGCGGATGACACTCAACTCATTTTCAGGCTCCCTTGCGCCACTTCTTCTCCTTCTTTTTTATTTTTTATTTTAAAAAGTTGTTTATAGTTTCGAGGTTGATCAAACGTAACGTAGAGTCACCATTTAAAAATTCAAGATCACATCGTATATTCATAGTAATCGGGGTGTACAGTCAATGTTAAAAACCTTATCAACCATTCCTACTAAGGAAATGGATACAAAGAAATAGTCTATGTAGGACACAGCTGTGCCCCTTAACCAAGTTCCTCTGTGCGTACCCGATTCATAGTCTACCACCTGTATGTTCCATTCCTTAAAGTAGCTGGTCCAACGAGTTCCCTTACTGAGCAAATCACTTTGCCATACTTGTTTATGTTTGGGTTTGATAAGAGATTTGATGCACACTGCATTGAAGTCACCCCCAATGATGACCAAGTAATTAGGATTTCTGATCATGGCATCCTGAAGGATTTCGTCCAACATGGCTAGTGTAGCATCTAGAGTGTTTGCGGCAGGATTAAAATAAATACATATCAGTAAATAGGAACAAGCTGACAACCCAGCTGTGGCGAACTCTACAGCTAGCAAACCATTTTTTGCATAGACAACATGGGATTGATGATTTCTTATGTTGTTAATTAGAATAGCTATGTACCGCGAGGGACGCCCAATTGTACCCCAAGTGGCAGGCAGACTGAAAATCGAAAATCCATCAATAACGAGCTCCCCATCACACATGGTTTCCTGTAATAAGGAGATCATAGGGGAGCCCATTTCAACATAACAGGACAGCCAATGTTGTAGATTCTTCGTCCCACAACAATTCCATGATAACATTTTAAACTCCTGCTTAGCAGAATTTCCAACTTCGGTTGGTTACGGTTGCTGTTGTTTGGATGACAGTTCTATAATTGAGGTCATCAATGGGGCCAGCCAAGTAATGTTGGACACTGCGCCCACCAATGCAGAGATCTGAGAATTGAGATCGGCAGTTTGTGTGGGCGCGGCCTGTGATTTTGCTGCTTCTTCACTAACCTGGAGTTATTTCTCTAACAACACATCACCTTCCTCAATAGATCTAAACAACCACAACGAGAGACCTCGTAACTTGAAGTCCTCCCTATGGCCCCACAGTAACTTGAGTATGATCACAGATTGTGGTGCACTAATCATACTGTGATTAGCCAGCCTCAACCATTCAATGGGCCTCATTACGACCCAGGCGGACTTCGCGGTGCTAAATGCACCGCGAAGCATGGCGGAAAGCCGCCGATAGCGCCATGGGGGTTGGCGGATTTACCGCCCCATTCCGACCTCGGCGGAGCGGTAAATCCCCAATCCCCATTCTGCCCTTCCCCATTCCCATTTTTGCCCCATAGGGTATAATGGGAGTGGGGAAGGAGTTAATTACGCCACCGTAAAATACGGTGGCGTAATTAACAACGAGGTCCCGTAGCGCCATGGTTTTCTCCGGCTGGTAAAACCAGGCGGAAAAGGCCGCCATGGCGCTACGGGAACTCGTAGTATGGCGGAGAGGTACGCCATGCACTACGCTGGCGTAACACCCTCTCCGCCAGGGTCCTAATGAGGCCCAATGTCATCAGAGTGATGCATCCTCAACTGCGGACTGCATCTGTTTAATGTATTTAAACACAATAAACAAAAAAGATCTGTTCAGTCTTTGTTTACCATTTATTCCTTCGTCACTGCACCATCACAGGATGTACCTTGTGTCTCTATGAAAAGAACAATCACTTCTCTCCTGCTCGAAACTACCTCTCGTAGGGGACATTCTACCATTAGTTGCCATTTGTTCACTCACCACATTTACAATTCCCTCCTCACCACTTTGCAAACCCATGTTTTCCTTACTATTTGTATTGTGTCCTAGTTGAGTGACATGAGTTTGGTTGTCATTTGACGCAGTCATTGCAGCGTTCCCAAAAGCCAAAGGCTCAGGGCCTCATTACACGGAAGGCGGTGAGCCATGGTGCTATTAGCGCCATGGCTCATGCCGGTAAAATACCGGCACCGCCTTGGCGGAAAGGGGATTTACCGCCCCATTCCAAGGTTGGAGGGGCGGTAAATCCCCCTTCCGCCATTGCCCTTCCCCATTCCCATTTCTGCCCCATAGGGCTCTATGGGAATGGGGAAGGCGCTAATTACGGCACCGCAATTTTGCGGTGCCGTAATTAGCTCCGAGGTCCCTTAGCGGGTTGGTTTTTAACGCCTGCAAAAAGCAGGCGTTAAAGCACCAACCCGCTAAGGGACCTCGTAGTAAGGCGGTAATGGTTAACGGTCACCGTTACCATTAACGGTGGCCGTTAACCATTACCGCCTTCCGTGTAATGAGGCCCTCAGTCTTTGCATTATCAAGATAGAGGGAGTTGTGTACAGATACCCTTCCATCATGGGTCTGTTTGGGCGCTGTCCCAATTTTGAGAGTAGAAATGGTTTTCCCTTCATAGGCCTTTGCTGTGGTTTTCTTTTCAGTGTGGGGATAGAAAGTAGATAAGCGACCTTGAGTCTGTGATCACAAGGTAGCATTACCACCCCCCCATGTCCATCTCTAAGGGTTGCCTTAGTGTCCGCCCTTTTAGTTGTGTCATTATGTCTTGTAGTGGGCAAGGCTAAATTTAACACAGCTTTTGACTCCTCATTTAGTTGGGTCAAGTCAATTTGTGACTCATATCCTGATTCAGCAGGAAAGTTAGTAGGTTGTCCTGCATTTTCTTCATCGCCTCTAGAGGTGTTAATTTTGTTGTTATGTTTTTGTTCCTTTGTTATTTTTTTGTTTTTTGTAACAATCTCTTGGGGACAATTACTGTTTTTCTTTTTTATTTAGTTTTCTCTTTTTAGGGCCTTAGCATGTTCACGCTTCATTTTTCGCGACAAGAATATCGTGTTGGTTTCATCAGATTATTGCCCCTCTTTAACACCTTGTGTTTCATCGCTTTCTTGATACTTGAGTGCCAGTTTTGCAGCTCTGTGACTCTCTAGCTTTTCTTGTACTGCCTCTGATTCCTCAATAATATTCACAAGCTGTGATGGACTATTGGGAGCGTCTTCCTTAATGACAGCAAGATTGTCTCCAATCGCGACATTGAGAGTTAAATAACGAAACACATCATCCAATTTCAGGGAGTTTGCTTTAATTGCTGTCATTAATTGTGATGGATCTGTTGCTACATTAGAAGGTGTCTCAATCTTAGCACCCTCAGCGACTGCTTTAGCATAAGATTGTGTATTAGTGTGTGCACTTAGGTTTGCCTCAGAGGTCTGTGTGCCTTGATTCATTCCCCTGTAATCTATGGGAGTTATGGCTTTCAGTAAGAATGCATCCACTAAAACCTGTCTTTCTGATTGGCCCGTTACCTGTGTAAGCATGTAACCGTCTTCTTTAGATATTTTGTTTGACAGACCTGTCATTACTTCTCTTAAGGAGTTCAATTGCATATGTGTTAGCTCATGTCCTTTATCAAGTAAGTTCAATAGTGAAGTTATTAACGGAAAGGTCATGTTTTCTTCATCTTTTTTTTGTGTTGAGAGCATATATCAGCATGTGAATCAAAGTGCTTATTCCCACTTTCCTCAAGCAGGTCTTCATCTTCACAATCAGATTTATCGTTGTTATGGTGTTTAGGCGGAAATACTCACCCTCGTTTGTTCCTATGTTGTTAAATATAGGAGAACTACTCAAAGGCCTCACTGGTCTCTTATAGTGGTGTTTGTCATGACCTATACGTGAATCAGGGGAGTGTGCATCTTGAAGATTATGTAAGCAAATTCTTTCTACTTTCGATGCCGGTGATTGAGGATGAAGGGATATACAACATCGTTTTTCCCACTCATTTTCCAGTGCCGGTGCCATAAAGGAAACATCAGAAATGTAATTGGGTATGTCTGTATTATTCGTAGGAGCTTGATCATCTCAGCGTTATGCATTACTTTGGAATTTGCTAGATTCACCTCATGCAGATCTTTACTAAAATTCATTTTCCCTCTTTGTCCATTCTGTATAGAGTGTGACGATTGCTCATTCATTGCATCATTGAGCTCAATCGCTAATGATTGCATACTATATGAACAGTATTTACATCCATTGCTCGTTCGTTATATAATAAGACTTGTAGTGCTAATGGAGTAGAATCGTGCAATTGGATAGGAGCAGTTGCATTTAAACCAGTCTGTGTTTTACCATCCAATAGACTTTTTCCACTATGTAGGCTGCCCACCATGATTGAGCCCTGCTCGTCAGAGAATATATCACGTGACTCGAATACACTGTGTTTAACCTGAGTTGTGTGTACTGTTAAATTGATCACCAAGTAATACTTAGACCCAAAGGCACGAAAACATATAATCGAACTAGGTGCCAGAAACCTCAATATGACCATATTCAGGCACCAGAGAGAAAAACAACCTAAGTTTAGATACGAACAAAATATAAAATATAATAAAATATATAATAAAAAAATAAGTAAGTCTATCCAAACACCAACCTCCTACCGACCCGCCGAACAACCAAACAGCCCAGCACACTTGTGTAAACTTCCGATGCGCGCGCGGTGCGCTTGCCCGGGTGAGTAGTAGTAGTAACGAGAACCAATCAGATTGTGCTTAGGGTGGGGCCTTCGGCAGGGTCGGGGGCAGGACTAGAAGGAGAAAAAAAAAAAGACAACAATCAGAAAAGAGGTAAGGATAGATGTTTTTGAAACATGCGTGGTACACCACGCTGTCACGACCCTCAGCCCTGATCCCCACTGGCAAGCCCATTGGCCAGGTGGAATCACGGCTTGGATCATTAATAAGGCCTGGCATCCACTTCTCAGGCCCTCTTGGGGCCAGTCCTGGCGCCTTTGGCGCCAGGCTCATCAGTAAGAAAAGACATCTGCTTGAGGAACTACTTTATTTAGGCTTTCAGCCAACATGGAGGCATCCACATAGCTTGATTCCTAGAACCAAGCTATGCGGTCTGGTGTTTTGGGTGTGGTGGCCGAGGGAATACTTTACTTGGACTACTTTACAGTGGCTATTTAAACCACACCCGAACAAGACAACACGCTTCGCGTTACTTTGCTTCTAGCAACGTGACGCTCACCGTGTCCAGCTTTCTCACGAGCCTGGTGAATTCCGGACCTGCAGAACATCCAAGAACATCATTAGAAGCAGAATCTTACCTGCATTCATCATCCTTCACTGCTCGCAGCTCCTGGGCAGCTCTGTTGGTGGAGTTCACCGCCCGGATCGAAGGACCTGGGAAAAGGAGGAAGACATCATTGAAGGAGGTAGTGGAGACATTACAACCACAAAATGCTTAAAGACTTACAGGGGCTGGAAACACAAGGGAGGTGGGGAAAAACTTACCTTGGTCGCCCAGTCCTAATATAGTCTTCATTTCCAGGCGGAATCCCATCGACACCGAGACCACACCAGGGAATCATTGGGAAGGGCACCAACGACCAACTGGCTGCGTGGCGTCCCCGTGGATTCCAGGTGAGCGTAACACACACAAAGAAATCCTCTGGGGAAAGCACAACGGTGCTTATGTAACAAAAGTCACCTCAAGTCCATAGTTCAGTGTCTCTGAATACTCTCAGAGCAAAAAGGTCCGACAATGTGACCAGTGCTGCGTGGTTCAACTCCACTCAAGCTTCCTCGCGCCAACGGCAACCTCTCAATGGGAAGGGAGCACAGCGACACAGCCAAACAGCCCAGGACACTTGCATACACATCCGTTGCGCGAGCCCGGGTGAGTAGTAGTAACGAGAACCAATCAGATTGTGCTTAGGTGCGGGGCCTTTGGCAGGGGTCGGGGGCAGGACTCAAGTCCAAAGTTCAGTGTCTCTGAATACTCTCAGAGCAATAAAGTCTGACAATGTGACCAGTGCTGCATGGTTCGACTCCACTCAAAATTCCTGGCGCCGACAGCAACCTCTCAATGGGAAGGGAGCACAGCGACACAGCCAAACAGCCCAGCACACACTTGCATACACTTCTTCTCCTTCTCTCATCTCTGACTGTCTGTCTGCTATCCAGGAGTGGTATCCCGCCAATAATCTCTGCCTTAATGCCAGTAAGACTGAGATTCTCCTCATCGGCACACCTGCTCCCTCCTTTCCTGTCACCCTCTGGCTGGCCCCTCTTGGCCCTCTTGCTGCTCCCACCTGTGAGGCTAAAAACCCTGGGGTCATTTTCGACTCCTCACTCTCCTTCTCCCCTCACATCTGTGACATCTCTAAGAAGTCTCATTACCAGCTGCACCTCCTCAGAGGTATCCTTCTTTTCCTCTCCTTCCCCAAGAAGCTCACTGTCTCCAGAGCTGTGGTTCTCTCTTGGCTGGACTACTGCAAAAGCCTCTTTCTAAATCTGCCTACTTCTACTCTCCGCCCTCTGCAACTCATCTAGAACAGGACTGCAAGACTTGTCCTTGGCCTCGAGCCCAGGAATCGTATCTCTCCAAGACTGAACTCTCTGCACTGGCTCCCAGTGGCTGTGAGGATTAAGTTCAAATCCCTCTGCATTGTCCACAAGGCCTTCTGGGGCCTCGGGCCTCAATACCTTCAACTCTCTCTTCCTAAATATCTTCCTTCTTGAGCTCTTCGCTCATCCACCTCCAACTCCCTTAGGGTCAGTCGCTTCTCCAAGCAACGAGTTGGTGGTAGATCTCTTTCTTGGGCTGGGGCCTCCCTCTGGAACAGCCTCCCAGCCTCCCTGAAACTTGAGGAGAACCATCTCCGGTTCCGGAAGCACCTCAAAACCTTCCTTTTTGCTTCTGCTTTCTCTCCTCATCTCCCCTGCGGAACTCCTGTCTGAAACTAAAACTGCACTGGTCACCTGACCACCTCCCTGATCCCAGGCCCAGGTCCCCTCCCCCACCAGTTGCACCCTTGCACTGCCTCCCTGGCAACCCCTGCACATGGGTACTGTATTCTGTATCCCTACAGACCACTACCACCACTTGACACCTGATGTCTGCACTTACCCATGCACTTACCACCAACTGGTTGCACTTTATACTTATTGCTTTTATTTATTCTATTTATTTTTTTACTGTCGATCCCATGTACTTCACTGCCACCCCCCCGCGCTTTTTCCCTTCCCCTGCACTTGCGCGATCTCAATGTCACTTGGCCTAGTAAAATCGTTGTCTCTGTCTTCCCTCTGTTCTCCCTCCCTTGCCTCGTCACGCCTTGAAACACTTGTGTATAGGCGCGTTATAAATGCCATATCATATCATATCAAGGTCGCGTCCCATGCAAATGCTACTCGCCCTTCATAAAATCTCCTTGCCATTGCGCAATTGTGGGCTAGTAGATTTTGTGAGCCCACATCCATTAAGGGGCCTGAGGAGGGGTGTATAGAAGGCCAAGATGTGTGATGGGGGAAAGTAAAGGGGTCCTACTCAATCATTTTTCTTTCTTTCTTGCTCTTCGATCTAAATAGATTCCGGTTGAGATGTAAATGCTGTATGGGCTATTTAGATTTTTCTTTCATTGTCAACTTTGATATTTTATATTGCTGTACAATGTTCCACATACAAAAATATAGGCGACCAGTGATCTCTATGTTTTCCCAAAATAAAGAGTAGAGGGGAAAGTCCTGACTGTTTAATGTAGCTCATTAATTTGTCAAATATGCCAGCCTTCCTCTATACAGGTTTTGGGAGTGGTATTGGAGATGAGAAAAAAACAAAGTTCCCAAAGAATAGTTGTGTTTGTATGAAAAATAAATGTAAACGCTTTTGAGTCAGCAAACATGTAAATAGTGTCAAATGTTAACACTAAAAAGATACATAGCTCCAAAATAGAATCCTATATGTTTTGGCCGGTAACGTTCTGTGAGGCTTTTAGAAAGGACACTGTATATGCGTGTGTGATGAATGTGAGCTTCTCCACTTGAACAGCATCCATTTCAAAAGGTTCCCATTTAAGGTAACCTCTTCCTGCAGCTCCCTCCACACCCAAACCAGAAAACATCAAAAACAGAGCAGGAAATACCTGAAAAGGCCATCAATATTTTAACAGATACCATCTCTTCAGGGGCCTAAGTGCAGTGAGCATCTTCAAAGAGCCTACCACTTGAAAATAAGAGGCTTGCCTTAACCTCAAGAAGGACCGTTCTGGAATGGTGAAAAATGGTTCTAAAGAGTAGTGCCACTGAGTTCCCATTAGTTCCAGCTCACTTCAGCGTCTGCTTATTGGCTAACCCTGAATACTGTTACTGGACAGGTTATCATATCAACAGTTGGCCAAGTACCCTGTAGTGTAGAAGGGTCCCACTCTGCTGCCTCTTGCTAATATGAGCTTTCTGCCATGCAGAGGCACTAACAGTAAAGTAAACAACCAATGAAAACTCCATGTGCAGCGAACTATCGATAGAAAACAGGGGGACGTTCCATAGATCTACATTGTGCATGTCCTTGCAGTGACCAATGGAAGTACGCATTATATCGCTTTCAAAGTGTGTTCCATCGAGGCCCAGTGCATCTATTTCTCATTTATAACAGCTGCTGTAGCTCTCTCCAGCCAGACCTACATATTGAGCTTTATTAGCCCTGGGTTGTAAATAGCAATCACATTATAGCCAACTAGAAATTGCCTGTGCTGGATGGGTGAGTTGGTATTGTGTTGTTCTTCAATTAACGCTTGTAATTATCAGTGTGTTATGTGTTTTTATGTGATTAATATGTTTTGTGATATATGCATTAAAATATGTTTTTGATATGCCTTTGGTAGAACACGTAATTTGATGATATTTAGCATCATCTGTTCAGTAGCTTACCTACATCCGATGTGTGGTTGAGGTGGGTAACTAGTGGTGTCTTTGCTTCTTTTCGATTTATGTTCATTCCTCAAACACCACAGCCCCCTCCAAAAAAAGAGGACCCCCTTGCTCAAACAATTTTTTGATACCACAGTATTTACACCTTGATAGACTACGCAAACCTACGAGGGCGCCTCGCCTTAAAATAAATTCTGGTTCTGTATTTATATAGTCAATTTCTCTGTAGTGTCCTCTGTTGTTGTCTATGGTTACAAGGACATGGAAGTAGGTCAGAGGACAGGGAGGGGCCAGGGAGAAAGAAGTAAGAAGCGAAATAAAGAAGACATTCTGTTTCTGACTCCTGTCTCTGACTCATTATTGCGTGGCTGCGTTTTGCCTTTGAGCCAGAACGGTACAACATGCACTGGAAAGAAAACTCAAATCCTTGGTGCCTACACTCTTTCATAATTAATTGATCTTTGGATCTTGGCAGAATGGTGAACCTCAAGAGAAAATTTGTACAGTGCAACCTCAAATGACGAATAACCGTGTAAACCCGGAGAAGTATAAGGATTGGGCCTTCCTATCCACCGCTCTTGTGAATTCGAGACTTGACTATTGCAACAGCTTGTTGGCGGGTACCACAGCTCTCAACATTCAGGACCTGCAAGTAACCCAGAATAATGCGGTCCGAGCAACTTTGGGTCTCTCTCGACTTGCACACGTTTCCGTCTCCAGGAAAGCATTGCATTGGCTTCCCATTAAACAAAGGATTACTCACAGAATTCTGACACTGGCCTTTAAATATGCCCGGCATCTCTTTCAGATCGTGCAAAGCCTAATCTCAATACTAGGAACCTTCTTTCCTCCATGACACCTATCTTCTTCCAACCAAGATTCAAACTGGCCCACCTTGGTGGGACCAGCTTTGACATTCCGGCACCTCTTCTACGGAATCCTCTTCCTGCCTCTGTGCATCAAACTAGCAACCTGATTTCGTTCAAGAAAGCAAATAAAACTCATCTCTTTAACCTTAGCCTGGAGTAGTCTAGTCTTTCGCTACTGTTGCCTACTCTGGTTATGAATTGCTTTGCCATGCTTCTTGTTTGTTTTGTCCTGTCTTGTTATCCGTGCGCTCTGAGGCCTAGGGGCATGTAGCGCTTTATAAACATTTAAATAAATAAATAACATAAATAAATTGGGCTGAGACAGGTCAATTAAATCTACATTAAGGGCCTAATTCATAGAACGTTTTCCAATGGGGGTTTGCCATCATAAAACGCTTTGTGAATTAGGCCCTAAAAATGTATTCCATGACTGAGAAAAATAACTAGGCCATGAGAATACCGAACAATAATTCTTACTGGGACAAAGACGGAATTAGTGCAGCCCTAATTGTAGTTAACAAACACTGGGACCTCACTGCAAACACCAGGGTCGGTGCCATTCCAGGCGCGCTTAATACAGATTCCCTGCCGCAAACAGTGAACTGTAAACAGCAATATCCAGCTGCACGCCGTTGGGAGTGTACGCTGGAGACCTTCATGCATCGTGGAGTGGTCAGGCACTGCCACGGATGTTTGCTGCACTCTGTGGACGGATGTTGTACTCACTCTTTGCTGGGGTAAGGGATAGTCTGCTCCTCTCGGCCTAGTATTGATATATTGTGAATGCAAGTGCCATAATGCAGTGGCCATTGGAAATGCTTTGCTGTGCACTGCTTCAGGGAAACACCATGGCACTGGACTGGAAGAAAGTTTCCATTTCGCCCATTAGACCTGCCCTCCTAGAAGAGCAAGAAGAATACTGTGTCCAAATGGGGAGGAAGGCCCCTGTGGATAAGCAAGAGGACAGGCCAGGGGAGATCCCACGCCTAAAAACCAAAGAGACCAACCATTTGACAAACTCGTTTTATTTAACAAAAACCATATAAAACAGTGACGGCAAGAACATTAGGCAAATCTTCGTGACTCTCAGCAACTCCAAGCTTGAGAGTACCCTGAAAAGGGCTATGGCCTCACAATTGATGTTTCATATCACAGGAACCTAAAGTGGGAAGGGATTGGTTAGGGGAATCAACAATATACACATTATATAAGGTGCAGTGCAATTATTGGCTACTGTCTGAGACCACCTTCTAAGCTGCTACAGGTGAAGACATGTGATCTCTACAATGTGCCATTGGCCAATGCAACAGTGTGTAGGAAAACGTGGACGTGAGGTTTTGGTTGGTCAATGGTGGCTTTATCAGCCTTGGCCCTTTGGAAGGTTACCAGCACTGAAGCACAATAGAGGGCGATGAGACGGGAACCAAGATGCTACTTGTCCCAATTAGGTTACCATTTCAGATTCTCTAGGCCACAAGCCAGGACATTATGCTTTCAACATTGAACTACCTTGTATCTTTTGTCCCAAGAACTGGATGGGAGCGAAGGTCTCTGTCTGTCTGTGTCTGGTTATTATTATTTATTTTTTATATAGCGCCACATGCCCTTCGGCCTCATGGTGCACAATTAACAGTAACAAGAAAGACAAGAGAGGCAGAATCAATGGGTTAGGGATGGGGAGGCTGTGGAATCAAATTCTCATTAATCTGATTTGAGGTTAAACAGGTAGGTTTTCAGAGCGCTCTTGGATTCTGTCAGGGATTGGGAGGCTCTCAGCGCTAGAGGAAGCACATTCCTTTCTTTTGGTGCCTGCACATCAAAACTGGTTCATCCATATTTTGCCAGGCTGAATCGTGGTTGCTTTAGTTTGTGGCTGTCGTTAGAACGCTTAGTTTGTTTCTTAATATAGCGCAACACACCCGTAGGCCTCAGTGCAGTGACAAACATACAACACAAACATAGCAAATAATATATCAAACAAAATACTTGGCCAATAATGTAAGCAAGGAAGGGAATAATGTTTAATAAAAGTCAATTCAGAATAATTCTCGATTTTAGTGTAAGAGGACATATTCTGAAGATGTATACATTGGTACAAAAACAGGGGTAAATCCTGGCTAGAAGGAAACAATCGGAAACAAAATCATGCCGTTTCTGCCTTCAACCAGAGATGACCGAAACCATCAAACATCTCCTGTTAAATTGTATAGGGGTGACAACACTGCATTCCATTCACTTCGGACATTTGTTCAGAAACTTTCACTGTTACGATGAAGAAGAATGGTGGAGTCGGCTGATGAGTGGGGACAAGACGACATGGATTATTGCGATGGTGGGATTCTTCAGAAGCATTGGCCTACTTAATGGATGAACAAGGTGCACCAATTAAGAGACACAAGCATACTTAGGAAACTTCTAAAGAAAAGTAGTGAAGGAACTGATTTGATCAACTAACGACTCGCCTTTCCCTAGGATCAAGTCTTGTAAAAATTGTTTTTTATACAATTGAATCAAGTAATAATGAATCAAGTGATAAATAAATAAATAAATAAATAAAACCAGGGGTAAATTGCTTTGATCACATCCTATGACGATGCAATCTGCACTGCCTGTAGGGCACCAATTACTAATCTGTACCCTCCGGACGACTCTCAGGTCCTGAGTTCTAATACAAGTTTGGCCCACTCGTTGATGTAGCCAGGTCAGGATTTTATTTTTGAGTGCCTCCCTTGACTCTAGTTCCTTAGGCTTCTCGACATTGGTGAGTAAAATGTTCCTGGGAGCCATAATAAACCTCCTTAGGGTTGGATCAACTATCCTCGGCATATGGGACTTTCTTATATGAATATCCTTAGGATGTAAAGGTTCAGATCTAATATTAGGTATGATCCCTGAACTAGCATACTTGGCAGATGTTAGAGTATTGTCATGAGACGTTTCTGCGACAGTTCTAAGGACAAGCCTAGCTTGTCCTACCTGCTCCGTCTCCATGTCCACAGTTTCTCTCCGATGCATTTCTAGACCACAAGACTCTTCTGAACTTGCTTGACAATTCTGATAAACACTGCTCTGGGCATGGTCGGTTTGGCAAGGTTTATCCACACTGAAGGAATGTGCCCTTGTGTCCAAAGTCTCCCATAAAATCATTCCTAGACCACAAGACACTTCTGGGCTTGTTTGACAGTACTGATGGACACAATTCTGGGTATGATTGGTTTGTGAATTCTACCATATGTGTACAGGCATGAAGGTCCTGTATGATACACTCCTTGATATGCTGCAATTTCCTTGTATTAATTGGATCCTCACTGGCCCCCTGCAAGACCATCGAGGATTGCTCTAAGGCTTTGGAAATCACATCCTCAATCTTTTTCAAGGGAGTCTGTATTGCTAGGACCAAGGCGGACACAAGAACTGTCCGTTTTATTTCTCGCTGGTGTTGCCACAATATCACATACATGATCAACTTGAGTAGGGGGTCCCCTCTTTCCTCGGCTCCCAACAGGTGGTAACAATACCCACAACTGGGCCTTGATCTATCTTCTCACCAGCTTTCTTGGTAGAAAGGGGCAACTTGTCCTGAAGTCGTTGCCAGGACCGCGGACAATCGGTTTCTACTCCCACCAGTGGCTGCAGATTCATAAGAGGGAGAATGTACACTTTCTAGTGGTCCCTTATTTGCCTCAGAAGTGGAGGGTTTGAACTGTGACAACATATCAGGCAAATATGTGGGTAGCAGGTTGTGGCTATTTGCCACTGGCTGGAATGTAGCCTACCTAGGAAGAGGTGTGTACAACAGTACCTCAGCCAAAATCAGGGTATCAATAACTTACCCCAATGCTCTAATGCCCCCCAGTTTACTTCCTAATTAGCTACTCTCCAAGACAGCTTCTATGGCCTCTGGAAGGGGAGCCCAAATCTACTGCAAACCTTATATGCTGCCGTCTACAGACCGAGATCCCAGACCGGGAAATGGCATCATGCAACCACAAGTCAGGACAGGGCAAATGCTAAGTAGCAGGAGTGCAGCAGTAGAATGCTTGCCGCAGTCCTACCCCCTAACCGGGCCAAGTCGTCCAAAGCGCATGGCCTCCAGCAGTCATCGGCAGTCTCTAGTCTCCCAAAGGGCAACGACATGGCAGGGAATCTTGTCACGATGCTGGAAGTCTCCGGGACACGACTTGATGAAAAATCAATGGGAGGCCACAGCGTCCAAAACCACGCATCCTCCAGGAGTCAACCAGTCATGTTGGAGGAAAGGACCCTACAGCGTCAAACACTGCGTCCAGCCGCCCCGTCTCCAGGCGGCCATCTCCGACACGGGTTGGCACTTTCCATCTTGATGATCCTGTGTGGGCCACCTGAGACTTCATAGTCAATTCGGCATCCAAATGGATACCCGTGGGCTTGATGAATCTAGTGACAATGATCTTGCTGCCTGCGATGTTGAAGCTTTCAGAAGCTGAGTCCAGTTTCTTGAGCCATGGCACCATAGCGACAATGAGAAGCTCAGTTATCTCATTATTGAGCGCTAGGAAGTTTGAGGCTTCAAAGACTGTATACCAGCGAACACCCCATTCAGTGGCTCAGAGTATTGAGTATGATCACCGACAACTCTAGGACCACCTGAGTTTCATCAGAATAGTTGGTATTAAAGACTGCCAGGAAGTCCAGGAGGTCTAGCAGAGGCCTGATATAGATATTATATAGGGACGCCGCTATGCAAGATCCATGTGGCACTCTTGCAATGATGGTGGTTGGTATAGATTGGGCATTCTCTACAGCCACTCTAGAGATTCGAGAGACAAGGAAGGAGGCAATACAGTCTGTGGCTCGGTCTGAACATCGAGCCAGACCTTTCAGTCTGTCGACAAGTATGGAATAGTCGACAAGATCGAATGCTGCTGAAAGGTCTAATAACATTAACGGAGAAAGTTGCCCTCTTTCCACTGTACTTATAACGTTGGATTTGAGGTCCAGGAGGGGGGTTTCTGTCCCATGTCTTGCTCTACATCCCGATTGACGGGTGCCTAAGATGTCATTGTTCTCTTTAAGGTCCTGAAGTTGTAAATATGCCTCCCTCTCCAGGATCTTGAGCAAGAATGGGAGGTTAGGTATGGATGATAGTTTTTGGCGGCCACAGTAGGATCAAGGGTGCTCTTTTTGAATAGGGGCGTAATCCAGGCCTCCTTAAGTGATACTGGCACTATGCCCTCCCTGAATGACAGGTTGACCATTCTAGTGATCCAAGGGATCAACACATCCAAGGACCCTTTGTAGATGTTAGCAGGGCAAATGTCTCCCTGACAGGATGTAGGTTTCAGGTCGGAGACTATCAGAAATATTTCGGTTTCAGAGCAGTGTCTGAAGTCAAATTTGGATGTCACAGGGTTGATCATAGGACTAGCAGGAGTAGGCATAGTAATGTGCGGGCTATTACTCATAGCACTGATACTGAGTTGCCGGGTGAGTATGGGATTTTGGTGACCAAGAATTATATCTGAGAATTCCTTCTGTATTTCCTGGCACCACGCTGAATCTCAGATGATATTTTGACTGCCTATGCCTATGAGCATTTTGTACAGTTTGCTGGAGCTAGATCTGGCATTACTAATATTACTAAAATCTTGTATTGTAAAGTTTAGATTTAGCTTCCATGATGGCCCTCTTAAATTTTTTCACTGAGTCCTTATAATTGTTCAGGGTATGCGCAGAAGGCTTTTTTTGCGCCATTCCCTTTCCAGGGCTCTTTTCTTTTGTCTCATCCAGAGAACATTGTCATCAAACCAAGCGTTCTTTAAGATCTCGTTTTTTTTTGGCGCCAAGACCTCTATAGAGGAGGATATGGCAGACGAAAGATGAGATATCAGGTCAGTAACATTCTTGAGTGAGTCAAGAGGCAGCAGTTTAGATTCCAGAAACACTGAGAGTTTAGATTTTGTGACATTCCTAAAACTCCAGATCTTTTTGAGAATTCTGGGCTGTTTATCCAGCCGAACTGGTGCCACTGGTGCCACTGGGAGGCGGGCTGTGATGTTAACCAGTAAGTGGTCAGACCAGGGCATAGGGATGTTGAGGTATTCCTGACGTGCAGTTGGTGTGTAAGAACCCAGTCCAAAGTTTGTCTGTCTCTATGGGTGGGTTCTTTAATACATTGGGTATAGCCAGTAGCACGCAGAGCTGCTAGTAACAATGTGGCTTGTTGGTCATGTTTATCTGCAGCCCAATAATTTAAATCACCTAGGGCAATCACAGGTGACTTGGTCTTGGTAATGTTGTTAAGGAGATCAAAGAATTGTTCCTCAAGGCATGTCCTTAGGTGGTCTTTAGATGGTTGACATGTTCACAGAGATGTTGGGAATTATTTTCATTTTTATAAGGAGGCTTTCACAACTGATTAACGATGTGGCAGTCCAGATATTCTCTGACTATGAGAGCAACCCCCCACCTCTTTGGGCAACACAGTCAGCTCTAAGGATTTTGTAGTCTCGGGGGAGGGCTAATGATGCTGCCATCTGTGTGGTTTCATTCGATCATATCTCTGTGATGGCCAATATATCTGGATTGGATATGGTAAGACAGTCTTCATCCTCTGCTCCATGGTGTACGAGAGAGCATGTGTTCAGAAGCGACATGCTGAAGTATGAAGCTTGAGGCGGTCTAGCATTAGTGTCAGTATTTGAAAGAATAGAGATTGCTTTACGTGAGACATGTTTTTCAATACCAAATTTGGAATTTCTTCCATTTTAGATCTACTTTGTGGCGAGGATATCATGTTTTCCACAGCTCCTGAGTTCTCAGCCTGTGTACCTTTATTATCAATAGTAACAGGCTCCATTTCCTTGGTGCCTGCAGGTGATGGTGCTAACAAGATGGGCAGTGTATTGGGGAGAGAATGATAGCATGTCACTGTATCCTGATGTTTAGAGTGATATGGCTCAGTCTCATGAAGTATAGTGCTTCTCGTTTGGGTTCTACTGAATAGCCATTATCCTCCAACTGTGAGTCACGTGTGTGGAGACAACGTTTTGGATTATTCTGCTCAGTATTTATGAGGATTATAGTCCCTTTTCCTGCAGGTATCGTTACCTCCCTTGGCCTCTAGAGATATGTTCGAGCTAACTTCCGCTCAATATTGTTGGTTAATGGGAATCTGACCTTCCAATATTACTTGTTTCTTTGCTAATCTAGGAGGACTGTGTCTCATGTCTGGGGACTTGCATCGTCTGTACCTTTGGGTGCTGATTCCGGTTATTCCCTTTGTAACATTGGCAAGCATATGCTGGGCTATTTGGCTTGGATTTTCTGCAAACTCAGCGAGCCAGGTTCCCCTGCAACCTCAAAGCTTCTCCGCTGTCTCCCCTTCACTCACATGCAGCTGCGCCATATATCTTGGTTTGCATGGCCACTCATTTTAGTTCCGTTCTGCATTAACAAAGAATTATGTGTGTTCTTGTGTGTCTTGCGTTTCAGCGTAAAGCAATAGTATACGATTTCTGACCTATGGAATGCAAGCATATTCTTCTTGTCTAAGTGCAGTTTGACCTATTGTTCATGTGTCTTTGTGATGGATGTGTATGTGATTCGTGTCTAATGCACCTATGTGTGTCAGTATTCAGGAGTGACTTCATGTGCTTTCATCACCTCTGCTCACAGCTTGTTCATGTCCTCAAGAGTTCGCAGGTTTAGTGATTCTTCGAATGATCCAGGATAAGGGCGATAGGGTTGCCTCAGCGAGTAGCGTCTCTCATGCCTGCGGTACAGGGTTGGTGAGTCAGAGACCATGAGTGATGTGCACCTGCCATTTCTATAGCATCGGGACGGGGGACGGGCCAACAAAATGAATGATCCTTTCATTTGGCTCTCTTCAACTGCAAAGCAAGCTTTCTGCAGCTAAACCTCCAGCCTTCTGGGACAGTAAATCTGCAATCATCACACTGGCTTCCTCTCCTGCACTCTACAAAGGAACTGAAGACACAGCTCTTCAAGGAGCACTGCACTGTTGCTGAACCCCTCACTGCCACTCCCCCTTCTCTCCACCTCCACAGCGCTTTCACTGTTGTCTAACTTTTTTCACATTTCATATAAATAACCTACATACATACATCCATACATACATCATTCAGTCAAGGGCTAAAGATGGCTGGTTTTTCTTGCACATGCAGAGTGCAGGATATTGTGAAATATGGCTAGTCTAAAAGCAAGGTTTAGTTTTCGCTATGAGATGGTGCTGAAACGCCACCTATAGGCCAGACCTATTGCTTGGGCTACTACTATGAGGGAGGTGAGGTATGAGGAGGGACACAAAGCGTGTAGGTATTGGTTTATTTTTAGTATTGTTTTTACATGTATTTATTGATCTTTTTTCCAACCACACACAGTGTTCATATTGTTCACATATCGAAGCTATCAGCCATATCACCCACCTCCAACATACGGCACCTCTGTTGTGCCTTTCAAATGGACCTGTACCATAGTCGAGGCACCTAACATCAACCATCGCCCCCCCCTCAATGTACGTATATCAATGTGTAGCCCCAGATGCAATGATCATGCTCAGGTGACTCCTTGTCCATCGCTACATATCCCGTCAATGGTGCGCATATGTCCAGCAGTCTACTCATGGTTAATGCATACTGGGTTTCTCTCAATTCACACTCGCTCATGCAGTTCAGCCATTGGCAGAAGGCGGGAGCCCACTTCTCCCCATGCCTTCGCAATCAGTACGGGCCACAATGAAAGCTATGCTCAACAGCCGTTTGGTACCGTAGATTTCTTCAAATACCATTTCCCCTAATGAGATTTCACTGAACATATTTCACTGAAAAGGGTAGGGGATATGGTACATGTGTAATGCATAATAGGTGGGGTGGGGGGTAAGGGTATAAGTTAGGGTAGGGCAGGATGAGGGCAGTCTGTGGGGGTCTACCCCGCATTCAAAAGAAAATAGAGTAGAAAAAGTAAAAAGAAGATATGGTTTTCGGTGAAATGGATTCGATGAAATCTCGATTAGGAGAAATATATTCGAAGAAATCACATACATTCATACATCTCCGTTCCACTTCAAATATAGCTAACAGTCATGCCTCCGGGGCCACCGGCAGGTGAGGTATGCAGATATTACCTGACGCCAGAATAGACGTATATGAGTACATTCCCACACCAAGTGCATGAAACCGGCCAGGTCTCATGGGCATCTGGGGTATAATAGATTTGGTGAGAGTATTTTAACTGGGTTACTCTGCCACCTCCCATTTCTCTCTAGTTCTATGAGTATGTTCTACTTTCGTAGATTTTATCATGCTATACTGTGTAGATACGTTCTTAGTGTATCTGGGGGCTGTACCACATATTGTATTAGCAGGGAAGTGATTAGCTCAACAAGGCAACTCATCCATCTTGTTTGGTGCACTTTCCTGAACCTATAATATAGTAACATGGTGATCGCATTCCATTCCCCTCTCTCTTTCAGCTGTTCCCAAGAAGGAAACTGCCCTTCATATACCATGTCCTTCAGTGTATGCATTCAAACTGCACCGAAAAATCTTTTCAAAGGTGATCTCAAGACCATGAAGCCTATATATGGGGAAGTTTGGTATATACAGGCAATCCTCCCCAATCAGGGTGACCACTTTGTCCCCCGCCCTACATGTGTTGACCATCGGCTGCACCTTCTGCTCGGCTGTTGATCTGGTCCCCCATATTATAGCTCTCAGTTCGTCTGGGTGTGATGTTACCCTTACCAGCCTAATATGTGGTAGTTCTGGTGTGGTAGACCGCCACCACATACTGCATTGTAGTTGGGCTGCCAGGTAATATACATACAAGTCTAGGTACTCCATCCCTCCCCTTTCATACGGTTGTGTAAGAATCTTGTTTGCGATACTGGTTTGTTTGACTGTCCACACCAGCCTGACCATCATAAGCCTCAAACAGGTCCAGAAACTGGTTGAAGGTGCAATCGGGATGTTATTAAAAATATATAAAAGTTTAGGTACCACAGCCCTCTTTCCCAGTGATATCCTGGCCACCTGTGACAGTGGCAGGAGAATCCAAGCTTCAATTTTACCCTCCAATTTTTCAAGTACCTTCAGGTAATTATCACTATGCAGATAGGTGCTTGCCAGTGTTACCGTTATGCGTAGGTATCAGATACGCCGGGGACACCCACAAAATGCCTGACCTATGCGGTCATGGTGCACCTGAGGAGTCAGGGGTAATACCTTGGATTGGTCCCAGTTTATTGTTAGGCCAGACATCTCACCGAAGCCCTGGACCTCACAGATTATAGGGAGCAGATTTATTTGGGGATTATTTACATATTGTAACATGTCGTCCACATAAAGGAAATGACTGAGACATGAGAGTAAATCTTTACACCCCTGTGAGCGTGGAAGTCCCTTATATATCATGCAAGCGGCTCAATAACCAATACAAAGAGAATGGGTGAAAGGTGGCATCCTTGCCTCGTCCCTCTTGTTGGTGATATAGGGTCAAATATGGTCAGCACCTTTGCTTTAGGGGCTGTGTATAGCAGTCTGACCCATTGTAAAAACAGCCTCCCCAGCCCTGCCCTACACAATACTTCAAAGAAGAAGGGCCACTCCACAGAACAGAGTCAAAAGCCTTCTCGGCATCGAGGGAGGCCACTATGATGCATACTCGGATGTTGAAATTGTGCATCAGGATGAACAGCCGCCTCAAATGTTTTGCATAGACCATCTCAGGAGAAATCCCATCTGATTGGGGAGGATCAGTGCAGTCATGTGAGGAAACACAGGAGCGGAGCCAGACTCAAAATTCTGGGGGGCTGGATGGCAGTTTTGAAACCTGTTAGTGAGATGGGACATTAAACCCATTTTGCTATTGATCCACCCCCCTTGCCCTGCTCCCCAAGCCCAGGAGGCTGAGTAGATATTACGCCTTCCTTTGGCCCATTAGATGCATCTTTCACCCCAACTCACCAGAGGTGTAGCCAGAACTGTGTAACAAGTGGGGCCTGGAGCTAATGTAGTAGGGCCCACACTTAGAAGAGCCTGCATAATGAAGGGGGCTTGTTCTGCCCCTGGCCATATGTACAGGAGTGAGAGAATGCAGTGAGTGAGGGCGAACCAATCAAGGGGGGTTGTCCCCTTGAGAAACATTTTTAAATAAGGGGTTAAAACAGTGCATTTTACAGTACACTTTCTGTGATAAATTAGGTAAAAAGCCACACACTTTATAATCGGTATTGTAGGGTAAGACATATGTGCCCACATATGTCCTTTCTGGTGCATCTATAATTAACACTATTCCCACGTAAAAATATACTCACGTTTGCTTTGTCCATAATGCCAGTAACGATACTGTAACAAAACATATTTTTGCTTGCTCTGCCAATACATGCCAGTATCCCCATGTAAGAACATACCCTTGTTGTCTTTGAACTGGATGGACCCCAGCCGGCCCATAAGACTGGGGGTCTCCAAACACCCCTTTAAGATGAGTAGCAGCACCCTCGAGATAGATGGGGATGCAGATTCCTACTCTTGCATCAAATAATAATGACAGCTCAATAGTTTGGCAAAGGGAGTCCATCTAATGACAAGTTCAGAAAACAGGGAGTTCAATGAACATCAGCAATCGCTCGATCTTCCTTCTCACTTAAACTCCAACTAATTTCAGAAAAACAACATCATTTATACCAAAAACCTGTCATCATTGATGTGTAATCTTAAAAACCTAACATGCAACTCGATTGGTTGTAGGAAGGTAACTTTAATATAGGTACTATATCTGTATGTGGTAACGGGGAGAGGGGATTGGATAATAATGTCAGGCAACTAAGCCCTTCCTTCAAACTGGCCACTGTAAGCGTCACAAAAAGTATGAGGTCCTATTGGCTATACTCTCTATAGGACCCTACATTACATGGTCCACTATGTTTGGGTTGGCATTGAGCCCACACATACTTTTCCATTTGCGCTTAGCAGCGTGCAGAATAATGATGCCAGTTGCAGGGAGTAAGTCTGTACCCCAGCTTCCCTTCAATTTATGTTACAGCCATTCATCACCTTAGTGGCCGTGTGTCAATTACTGCCTAGTAGTTTGACCTTGAGTCTGCCTCTGGGTCTGAGAAAGTTAAGGTGGATGGGTATAATAAGGCTCCATGCGTATGTGTGAAAGTCTCATCCCTTTCGGCCTGCTTTGCCACGTGACTAGGACAATTTTGTGTATTTGATTTACTTCTGTCAGTCGTTTACCATCTGCGGCTTATCTGCGGCTGAACAGGAGACTCTTGTTATTCTTCTCTTAACTTGTAGGCATTGCTAGTCTATTCCAGTCTGACACAACCTTGGCTTCCTTGCATGGTTACCTTCAGCAGGATTTCTCTCTGTCTTTAATTCTTGAATTGTTAGCTGAGGCCCTCTCCTCTTTGGACCTTTAGTAACCTCGATTTGATTCTGCTCATGTGCGTAGTGGGTTTTCGCTCATCTATAAAGTGCTTTTGAGGTAGATATGTATAGTTGGTGCTTGCCGCAATCTATTTTACTATTAAGCATAAGCAAGCTTTCACGATTTCTTTGCTGCTTGCAGTTCCCTACGTATGAACACGTTTAAACTGGCTTAATGTCTTCATCGTGCATATGAGTAGTAATATATAGTACCTTTCATCAACTGACAGGCCTTATCCAAGCCCTAACCGGATGTCCTGCCCCTTGGGGTGTCCATGGCAACGGAAGTCCCTCCTTATCGGATGTCCCTGTGCAGTAGTGACGTCATGCCTTGTGTTTAGGGGCGTGTTGGTGTAGGAAAGGGCGTTTCCCGGTGGTGATGTCATGGATGAGGTAATATTTTGTGGACTAGGCGTGGTCCAGCATGGTTGGTGACATCACGGGTGTGGCCCTGGAGTTTCCCCTAAGGCCTAACCTAATAGTGACATCATGCGTTTTGTGTATTCATGTTGTTGTAGCTAAGGGGGTTTCCAGGTGGTGATGTCGTGCATGAGGTAATATTTTGGGTTAGGCGTGGTCCAGCAGGGATGGTGACATCATGGGCTTGTCCCTGAAGTTTCCCCTATGGCCTAACCTAACAGTGACGTCATGTTTTGTGTTTAGGGGTGTGTTGACGTCGATAAGGGCGTTTCCTGGTGGTGATGTCGTGCATGAGGTAATATTTTGGGTTAGGCGTGTTGCAGCAGGGATGGTGACAGCACGGGTGTGTCCCTGAAGTTTCCCCTAAGGCCTAACCTAACAGTGACGTCATGTTTTGTGTTTAGGGGTGTGTTGACGTCGATAAGGGCGTTTCCTGGTGGTGATGTCGTGCATGAGGTAATATTTCGGGTTAGGCGTGGTCCAGCACCGATGGTGATATCCCTCTGGGGTCAAGGTCCAGGGCTTTGATGAGATGATGTAGGTATGAAGTTGTGATGTCAGGGGGCAGGCCGGGGGGGGCTTTGTGGGGGTGATGTAGATGTGGGTCCTCCCATAGGGGTGGAGTATGGTGTATATATACAGAAGGAGCTCTGGAGAGAGGTAGACGGCAGTCTTGGAGTCTGCGCTAGTATGCATGGTCTGACCCTATGTTTAGGTGGGCTATGGATCTTTTTTAATTGATAAATATATTTCCAAAACCTGTACGTTTAGGATAGGTGTGTGTTTGTGTGTGTTTGTGTGTGTGTGTTTGTGGGTGTCGGTGGCTCATATTTGTCAAACAAGCATTACTTTCGTTTTGAATGGAGCATGGAGTTTTAAGCCATGTCATTGTATATATTTGTAGAGTGTACGTGTACCATTTGGAAAAGGCCACGTCCACAGATTTAAGAGGCTAGAGCATGTCTGTGACGATATAAATTTCTATGTAAATTGATATAATGTGGGGTGACTGGCTAAACATTAAACAGTCTAGGTTATAAATATACCGGTAACAGGAAAGCGGCCTTTTCATTTACACTTTTGCGCCTGAAGTCATGGAGTTTGGAAACGCGTAAGTGCATGTTTCTTTTTTTTGTTAATGTTTAAAAAAATGCTTCAAGGTGTATAATTATTGATTCCTTTTATTTAGAGATACGAAGCACCGTCCTTTTACGATGAATTTGACTTCCAATAAATATTAGATAACGGTATGTGCATTTTGTTTTATAAGTGTTCAATTAATGTTACAATTGGAAAATGGTTAAATTGTTTAAAAAGGCAATCTAATTATACTAGTGTTTCTAAAACCACAAGAAATGTATTTAGGGTTTGTGTATGAGGCTAATAAAGCTATACTGTGTGTTTTATTTATAATAGATACGACTAAAGATGAGAACATAGGCGCTTTACAAGATAATTTGGATGCTTAAAACGTGTTTGTTGGTTTGGCGCTCTGTGAAGGATATATGTGTAGGTAATCTCTAATATTGATTAGTTAGACACACCGTTATCTAATATTTTTTGGAAGTCAAATTCATCGTAAAAGGACGGTGCTTCGTATCTCTAAATAACGCAATCAATAATTATAAACCTTGAAGCATTTTTTTAAACATTAACAAAAAAAAACATGCACTTACAGCGTTTCCAAACTCCATGACTTCAGGCGCAAAAGTGTAAATGAAAAGGCCGCTTTCCTGTTACCGGTATATTTATAACCTAGACTGTTTAATGTTTAGCCAGTCACCCCACATTATATCAATTTACATAGAAACGTATATCATCACAGACATGCCCTAGCCTCTTAAATCTGCGAACGTGGCCTATTCCAAATGGTACACGTACACTCTACAAATATATACAATGACACGGCTTAAAACTCCATGCTCCATTCAAAACGAAAGTAATGCTTGTTTTACAAACATGAGCCAATGCTACACATCAGAGTGCGACCGAAATATTGATCGTTCCCTCAACGTCACAAAGCTTCTTTAAAGACTCCAGTTAACTCTACAATGCCTAGATGATTCATCCATAAAAAAACAAAGCTTTTTTGCCCCACATTTTACCACAACACAGCTCAACATTTATAACTGTTAAACTTTTCTTATTTTCTAAGCACACATACACACACACACAAACACACACACCCAGACACACACACAGACACACACACACACAAACACACAACCATACACCCAAACACACACACACACACATCCACACACAAACACACAGCCACACACCCCAAACACACACAGACACACACACACGCACACAGCCACACACCCCAAACACACACACACACAAACACACAGCCACACACCCAAACACACAGCCACACACACACACAGACCAACAGACACACACACACACACACACACACACACACACACACACACACACCTATACCTAATCTTACAGGTTTTGGAAATATATTTATCAATTAAAAAAGATCCATAGCCCACCTAAACATAGGGTCAGACCATGCATATTAGCGCAGACTCCAAGACTGCCGTCTACCTCTCTCCAGAGCTCCTTCTGTATATATACACCATACTCCACGCCTATGGGAGGACCCACATCTACATCACCCCCACAAAGCCCCCCCGGCCTTCCCCCTGACATCACAACTTCATACCTACATCATCTCATCAAAGCCCTGGACCTTGACCCCAGAGGGATATCACCATCGGTGCTGGACCACGCCTAACCCGAAATATTACTTCATGCACGACATCACCACCAGGAAACGCCCTTATTGACGTCAACACACCCCTAAACACGAAACATGACGTCACTGTTAGGTTAGGCCTTAGGGGAAACTTCAGGGACACACCCGTGCTGTCACCATCCCTGCTGCAACACGCCTAACCCAAAATATACCTCATGCACGACATCACCACCAGGAAACGCCCTTATCGACGTCAACACACCCCTAAACACAAAACATGACGTCACTGTTAGGTTAGGCCATAGGGGAAACTTCAGGGACAAGCCCATGATGTCACCATCCCTGCTGGACCACGCCTAACCCGAAATATTACCTCATGCACGACATCACCACCGGGAAACCCCCTTAGCTACAACAACATGCCTACACAAAACGCATGATGTCACTATTAGGTTAGGCCTTAGGGGAAACTTCAGGGCCACACCCGTGATGTCACCAACCATGCTGGACCACGCCTAGTCCACAAAATATTACCTCATCCATGACATCACCACCGGGAAACGCCCTTTCCTACACCAACACGCCCCTAAACACAAGGCATGACGTCACTACTGCACAGGGACATCCGATAAGGAGGGACATCCGTTGCCATGGACACCCCAAGGGGCGGGACATCCGGTTAGGGCGTGGTTAAGGCCTGTCAGTTGATGAAAGGTACTATATATTACTACTCATATGGCATAAGTTTCTTTATCTTGAAATCACCTGTTTCACCTTAGGCCCAAGATGTCACTTATCCATGGCATTTCGTCTCTTTATCAGCATTCCTGGGTCATCATATACCATCTCTGTGTGTCAGTCCGATCTCTCGTGACGTCACCAGTCATCGGGCCTCATTACGAGTTTGGAGGTAACCATGCCCTTAATGAGGGCTGCCTCCAAACTCGGGTCCCAGTTCGGGTTCCCTGAATGGGGAAATACTGGGCAATTCCGACCTTGGATGGCCTGGTATTTCCCCATTCAGGGAACCCAGACCCGGACCATCCCCATTCCCATTTGAGCCCCCATAGGGCTCAATGGGAATGGGGAGCATGCTAACAACGGCCCCGTCATTAACGTTGTTAGCATGCTAGCCCCCTCGCGGTAAAACCAGACGTCCAGAGCTGGTCCCGCAAGTGGACCTTGTAATAGGGCAGTATGGGTTTAACGGCACCAGCAGCTCTACTGGCGCTGTTAAACCCATACCGCCAGGGTCCTAATGAGGCCCATCATATTTTAGTATCTTCTTGGCTTCTTCGGGTATTCCATTCTGACAAACGTCCCTTTGTCGTGTCTGTAGGTATGGATTTCTCAGTGGGTACCTTGCTTTCCAGGTTTGCTTAGGTGCCGGTACTTCAATAGGTGCTGTTCTTCCGATAGGCACTGGGCAGAGCCCAACTGCTGGTTTATCTGTTCTTCATACTGTCACATATTTTGGCGCAAAAGTTCCTGGCACTTCGAAGGGGGTGACTGGGGTGTGGCTGATACTTTTTTTTATTATTATTTTTTTTTTTTAACAATTTTTATTATATATTCAAACAAACAAAACCAATACAAACCAAACTTGCAGTGCAAATATCAATAATACTGTTTCAACAGTGTTCATTATGCCATTTTAGTCACTGCTCCCCTTATCCCACCCTCCCTTCCGAGCTTATTTATTTCGCTCACTTTGCATCTGCACCGCGTGGTGGGGTCCCATTTTCAATAGTTTCTGTTAAATCTTGTATCGTTCCAAACAGTTCAGCTACCAGCAATTTCCATGCCATCAGGGTTCCCACCTCATCCTCTCCCCCTATGTTACTTGCCTCCTGCCATACCATAGTCTCCGCCTCTGCCCATTTCTGTAGATCCTTCCACCAAATCTCAACCCATGGCCTATGACAAGTCTTCCATCCCATGGCAATTCTCCTTTTTGCGAGCACATATGCTAGATCCTTCAATTTATTGACATGCCTAAGTTTCTGCACTCTGGGGAACCCTCCCAGTAAGCAGGCCCAAGCTGAATCTATAACTATAGTGACCCCCTTTTCCGCTAGTTTCCCAGCTACTTCGCTCCAGAAGCGCTCAATCACCGGACAGCATCAGAACATGTGTACCATATCGGCCTGTTCTTCGTCGCATTTGGGACATGCTTGTCTGCCAGCATTTTCAAACCTCGATATCCTCAGGGGTCTCATGTACGCCATGTGCGTAATATACAATTGTATCTGTTTTAATCTTCCATTTCTAGAAACCTTCTTATGGTACCCCAGGGCACGTTCCCACATCCCATCCTCTATCGGGGCTCCCACCTCTGCTTCCCAGTCCAGTCTCAGTTGCGTTGGTTCTTTCCCCACCTTAGACATCATCATGACATACAATCTAGAAATCTCATGCCCTCCTTCCGCTATATCATATATCGTGTCTATGATGACACTTGGCTCTTCCTCCAATACTGTTTCAGGCCAAGTTTTCTTAATCTTCTGCATTACTCTATGATATGTAATATATTGACCCACGTGTAACCCCACTTCCTCTCTTAGCTCTTCAAAATTTATGATAACCCCCCACCCCCTGACAGACATCTCCCATAGTCATCAACCCCACAGATTCCCAGTGGTTTCTGATTGTCATCCGTAACTGCTCATCTTTTCCAGCCAGTGCAACCAGCGGTATTTGCGGAGAGCATGGGACTGGGTTTTCTATCAACTGGCATGCTCGATGCCACATCTTCCATCCAAGCACCATCATCTTAGGGCGCACTTTCATTTCTGTCTTGGGCAGCCAAATCATCTCTTTTAAATAAAATGGGGCACAATCTGCTCTAAACAACCTGGATTCCGGGGTTGCTTCGTCTGAGAGACATTTAGCGACATATTGCAGTTGGGCCGCTACATAATAGACCTCATAGTTAGGCAGTTTCATTCCCCCTCTTTCATAAAAGTTCTGCAACTTCCATAGTGCCACCCTGTTCCTGGTGCCATGCCACAAGAAATCTCTGCACATGCCATTCAATTTGTTGAAGAACTTTTTAGGTATTAGGTACGGAATGTTCCCGAAATAGTGTAGGAGCCTGGGTAAGACCACTATCTTGAGCATCGCTCCTCGCCCCATCATTGCTAGAGGCAACTTCCCCCAAAATTTCATACTCTTTTGCAATTTTCACTATGGCTACTTCGGTATTGTGCCTATGTTCTTCTTCTATCGTGTGGTACACATCTATCCCCAGGTACCGAAAAGTATCAACAGCCCACGGAGCCTGCAGCACCGGCAGTCATCCGACAGGGATCCCCTTATAACTACCTAGCGGAAAAATAGTGGACTTCTGAGGATTCACTGCTATTCCAGACAGTTCCGCGTGCCTCTCCATAGCTTCCAGGATGTACTGGAGGTTCTCAGGTACAGCAGCACATCATCCGCATACAAGGAGATCAAGTGTCTCTCCCATCCCACCTCGATGTCTATAGGTTCATATTGTTGTCTACGGTATATTGCCAAAGGTTCTAGGGCTAATAAGTACAGCATAGGGGACCATGGGCACCCCTGTCTGGTACCTCTACCTAATTGCCATCTTTCGGAGATAACTGCACCTGTTTTGACTCTAGCCAGCGGTTCATTGTATAGCATCTTTGCCCATCTTATGCATCCAGGCCCCATACCATAGCCCGCCAAGGCTGCCAACAGCCATGGCCACTTGACAGAATCAAAGGCCTTCACAGCGTCTAGGGACACTATTGCCATTTCACCCTCATTCTTACTCCCCATTCAACCACCCGGTGGAGCCGTCTATGATTATGAGTTATGTTCCTATTCGGGACATAGCCCGTCTGGTCAGGGTGTATTAGTTTGCCAATGACTCTTCGCAGTCTGCCTGCCAAGACAGCCGTCAATATCTTGCTGTCCATGTTCAGCATTGACAGTGGTCTATAGGAGCCACAGCTATGTCCAGGCTTATTAGGTTTGGGAAGTGGTATTATAGTTGCTTCTCTAAGTGATTCTGGCAGCCGTCCTGTCTCAAACGCCTCATTAAGCATATCCAGCATCAGGGGGAGCACTTCTGCTTTATACACTTTATAAAACTCACTTGGAAACCCATCCGCCCCTGGGGTCTTACAAGTGGGTAGCTGCCTCACCACCTCTTCTAACTCCTCCAAGGTAATCGGTGCGTCTAGCTCTTCTCTTTCTTTGGCACTTACTTTAGGCAGACCTATATTTTCTAGTGTATCTGTTATTTCTTCATGACTGCTCCCCTCCCCATCCTCGTATAGTTCCTTGTAGTAATTTGCAAACTCCTGATTCACTCCCTCTTGGGTATCAGTTACACTGCCATCTTCTCTTGTTATCGTCCTAATAGTGGATCTGGGGATCTCACTCTTGTATAACCATGCCAAGAGTCTTCCTGTTTTATCTCCTCCTGCATGCTGTCTCTCTACATATTTTTTATAATTAAGAGTCCCATTGTTCCGCACTTGTCTGCTGCAGTTCTAGTTTTAATTCCATGTCTCTTTCGGTATCATCCCTCCCTTCCAACGCCTTTTCCAATTCCCTTTCTGTTTCCTGTAGATCGGCAAGGATTCCTCCCTGCATGCTTTTAGATTTTGCTATGGCAACTCCCCACATCACCACCTTGAAGGCTTCCCATAGCGTGCTTGCTGAGTCTACACTACCCGTATTCTCCTCAAAATAGTTTATAATCTCCTCCCTTATGTCTTCTCTAAACTGGGGATCTTTAAGCACCTCTGCCCGGAGAGGCCATGTCGGGATCTGTGCTCTTGGGGGGCAGTATTGCCAGCCAATGACCAGGGGCGAGTGGTCTGACAGGACCCTCGCCTTATATTCTGCCTGCACCGTCTCAATCGTTATTTCCGACGTGGCGAAGACGTAGTCCAGCCTCGTATGGAACTGCTGCGGGGCAGAGTAGTGCGAGTACTGTCTTTCCTGGGGGTGCTTCACTCTCCATACATCTACCAGATCAAAGTCGTCTAGTAGCGTCTGCAACGCTTTGGCCGCCGGGGCAGGTCTATCAAACCTCCGATCTGATCTGTCCACCCTAGGGTTTAGTACACAGTTAAAATCCCCACCCCAGATCACTGCACTCCCCATACACATGCTAAGATTAGTATTCAGGGTTCTGAAATATGTCGCAGTATTCTGATTGGGGGCATAGGTGTTCACAATGCATAACTCCCTGTTCTCCACCAGTCCTCTTAGCATAACCATTCTCCCATCTGCTTCCGCAACTTCTTGCAACAAATGAAATGGGACATGCAGAGCCACCCGATGAGCACTCCTCTAGAATAGACAGAAAATGTCGAGCCCTCCACAACCCCTTTCCATTTCTTCACTACCGGTCCTAACTTTTCCCGTGTCAGGTGAGTCTCCTGCAGCAATGCAATATCTATTTTTTGTCTGCGCAGGTACAGCATGACCTTGTTCCTTTTTAAATAGCTATTGAGTAGATGGGTGGGTAAGACTAAAAGAATGGCTAAAACATGTTGGAATGAGCATCGCTCATGCATAAGAAATGCTAACATGGGTTCAGCAGTAGCAAGACATTGGCTGGAGAACAAACATCATGTGTCACAAATCAGATTCCAGATCTTGGAGGTAGTCAGAACAAGAAATCCCCACGAAAATATGATCATTAAATTAGACCAAAGAGACTTTTTGGATCGACAAACTGGGATGTCTAAGTCCATCTGGAATGAATGATGAGATTAATTATCAATGTTATCTATAGAGAGAGTGTTGTATCTGGACTTTAATTTGACCATTCTTTCTTTTGTGATTATTCATTCCTACATTTGTTCCGTGTTGCATTTCTTTTTACATTTTTCTACCTGCTCTTACCACTTTTCTGTCTAAACTCAGTTGGAATATGAGACAGATATGTCTTCTTTATAGTTCTTTACTTATAACAATGGTCAACAACGATGTGACTTACAGAGAGCCACATGATTCATGATGTCTCTTCGAGTACGTTCATGTTACTGTGTCAGAATTACAGAGATCCTTTAATCCAGCAAAACAGTTAGGCTACGTGCCTGTTAGAGTGATTCTCTGCTTTGTAATTGATGTTTGATGGTAATATAAGGTACATGCTCCATGATGTCTACTGCTAATTGTTTCAGGTTACTGTACTAGAACAGTAGAGATCCTTTTATTTTGATAACAGATAAATTAAGTGCCTTTGAGAGCTTCTTCGCTCTGATATTGGTATCTATGGGGTTAATAGCCATACGGCAATGTAAGCAGAATGAGGATGTGGCTAAGCATTCCTAACGATAACTATCTACATTTGTAAGTGACATGTGCCTCTCAGAGCCATCCTCCGCTCTTGAGCGGGTGTTACTAGAGGTTAACTGACACACTGTTATGCAAATGTAATGAGGATGCGGCTTAACTACCATACACATTGGCATGCGGTCAGTGGTTCGCATGTATTAGATCTTGGAAGTACGGTCCGAAAGATGAGCATGTTTGTTTACTTTTAGTAAACCGTAATACTTGCCTGGTTGCGGCACGTCCCGGCCCCTGCTGAACAAGCGAGGCTGGGATGGGAGACGGCTAAGTCATGACACACCCACAGGTGCGTCAGACTCGGGCGTCTCCAGCTGCAACCATGGCAACAGCTAAAAGCCACTGTTGTGTGGACGCGTGTGCATCCTTCACAGCACGGCTGTTAGAGTCTGAGCAGGAAGGTAAGCGGAAGCTCTGAGCGTTTATGACTCTTGGGAAAGTATTTAACTACATATGATGACTAAGATCCACGCATCCATAACCCTATTCTTTAATCTCTTTTTTTAAAGGCACAGAATTTTTGCAACCTTACTAGCACTGAACTGCGTGTGAATTTAACACGCCAACGTGCAAGTAAGCCATTATTTTACACTTTCCATTTAACATTATCTAGTGGACAATTGGGTGATAATGTGGCTAACTGTATGTATATCCCATTTTAGGGACGGTCTGGCTTTTGAACCAGGCTTGGTTCATAAGATTCGACAAGAGGGACAGAATTGAGGTATTGTCTCCAAGCACTATATGAATAAGCTTCAGGCTATAAATTATAATGACAATGAATGATTCTCCATTTACTTTTTGATGATTTTGCTTGCTTTGTTTTTCTGTTTATTTATTTTTTTAAACATCTTGAAAACTTCAATGAGAACCTTGATATGTAATATGCTTACTAATATTATATACATTTATTCTATGTTTTGAAATATGTGAATATTATTGTTTGCGAATAAGGGAGCACAGCCACGGTGGTGGTCTACTGTCTTCCATATAAACATTATGATTGAATATATAGGAATTGTATGATCCACCTTATGAAAGGACCAAGCGCAAAATTGTGGACACATAATTATTTGCTATTAATAGCATAAATTGGATTGTAAACATATATGCAAAGTTTTGTTCTATAAAATGAAGTAACCTCTTTTAGAGGCACAAGAGAGCATCCCCCCATTATAAGAACACTTACGTGCACTCATCATTTTATAATCCCCCACGTAAGAATTTTTATGTTATCTTTGACCTTAACACCAGTAAAAAAAAAAAGCAAAGTTAAAATAAGGAAACATGCACTCCCCCATATAAGAACACTCCTCATGTTGGCTTTGCCCTTAATGCTAGTACAACATTCTATTCAACAGTAAGACCCAGCCAGGCCAGCCCCAATGTAATAACCCGCCGCCCCCCCTCACTCCAACCCCACCATCACATAATAACACTCATGTTGGCCTTCTGCTGCCCAAAAACGACAGAAAAACATGCCATGCTCCAGTAAAAAAATGTTCATGCTCCAATGCCCCTTCCCAGGTCTCAGCTTGCCTACAAACATATACACACAGAGATACATACCCACACACGCACACACACACTACACACAGATACACAGACACATTCATAGAATGGGAATTCAGGTAAATTTGGTTTAACGCTGAAATTTGCCCATACACATTCATAGTGTTTAAAGAATACGAACACAAGTGCTGATTCTTGTTCCTTTTGGTTTTTTGTCAACAGTTACCCTTCTTAATACTGAGTGAAGTCTCATTAAAAGAAGATTTTTATAACAGCAATGCATTTACTCTGAAAATGCACTATTGATTACTCCTGAAGAAAGTCCCACCACCATCAAGAGGACTGAAACATGCCGAGTCTATAGTCTAGAATTAATACTAGACTATTCATAATTACCTAGAGATTGTAAATGATCTAAAACTGTGTCCTAATAGGATTTGTCCTATAGACCGATCTATTTACCAATGAGAGATATACATTTGCTGCTTATCTGTTTTTTAAGAATTATTGTATGTATGTGCTTTGTCTTTGTTAGAATCTATTCTATTTCTAGAGTGTGATGATGAAACCTTTCTCCTACTTTCTCTATAGTAACTATTTGTCTTTCCCAAAACCAAGGTAGGTATCCACTCCGTATAAGGAATGGATTTTGGGATCTCCCCATTAGTCTTATATTTTATAGTGGCGACTGTGTCACGGAGATTAAATAATGTGTAAGAATTGGCCTATCTATCCTAAAAAGTAACCTGGAGATCCTCGAGAATAGAGTTCCTTTCGCAGTATATCTATATTTCGACATGTAAGCAGATCTTGAGAAGTTTCTAATCTACTAAGTTTGACTACAGCTGCTGGCTGGTCTAACCAAGAAAACTGAACTAAACCAGCCCCCTTAGCTTCATAATGTCGGAAGAAAAAACACTTGCTTACAGCGATGATTACACTATGGCACTTATGAATGCCGTATTAATTATCAACAATAGTGAACTAGGAGAAAATATTGACAAAATGGATGAATGGGATGAAATAATCCAACTACGGAAAAGACTAATAAGAACTGAATTGCATGGTGCAATAATGCTGGAATACCTAAAAAATAAAGCTCTGCCACAAGGACTAACCATCCAAAATTAACCACGACTGTTTCTAGAAAATACCAAATTCAAGCTACAATGGAGCTATATTGCTAACCGTTGTGGACGAGATTGGTTAATATTGATAATTGATACAGCAAAAGAAACAGCAACCAAAATAGAAATCGATTTAAAAAAGCTAGAGGACGATATTAAAAAACTTATTGCGTTAGATGCTCTAAAGAAAAGATTAGACGAAATTGAAAAAGAAATGAAAGATTTCAAACAAACTAACACACTAGAAAGAATACAAAGATTAAAAAAAGACCTAAGTAGATATTCTCATGAAAAGACATATCTGTACACACAAGATGGTTATAAACCATCGACGGGACGAACACAAGGTCAAACACGCCAAAACAGATGAGTGAGGTTCAGAGCAACCTCCTTCAGCTTTAGTAACACTAGTAGCGATCCGGACAATCTATGAGGAGGTACCCCTACCAATACCGGTAACTGAGGGAGAGGCAACTCTAACTTTAGACAAAGAAGAGGAAATGCCAACCAAGGTACACAGCCTTTTTTATACAAAGGCCCCAACTAGGGCAATTGGAACAGAGACCAAAGATATCTACGGAGCGGCAATCAGTTCTAGTGAACCCACTTCTATTGAAAAACAACTATTAAATAAAGGCCTAGGATATGTTATCTCCAATAAACATGACCCTTTTGTATTTCGCACTGACTTCTTTAAATTCATGAGAAAAATTAGACTCAAAGAATTTTTCACGAATTTACCCGAAAATTCGAATTTGAGTATGACTAATCACTCAGGACTCAAGAATCCTTCTACTTTCTGTCCTCCAACTTATGCTTTTTCGCCCGAGTCAAGCTTGTTTGAGAAGAGAGTTTTAACAGAAGTCAGTAAACTTGAAAAACTAGAAATACCAATGTACCAAAATCTAACCACACTAGAAAAAGAAGCTATGGAGTCACTAGCATCAAATGAAGATATTATAATCAAAAGAGCGGATAAAGGGGGCGCTATAGTTATGCTCAATAAAAAAGACTACATAGAAGAAAGCCAGAGACAACTTGATAACACAGAATACTATACTAAACTATTAACTGATCCAACAATGAACTAAAACGTTTAATTGACTTGAAAACAACTAAAGCTCATGAGAGATGCTGGATCAGTAAACAAGAATGGCTTTTTCTCAATAACCCTGAACCAACTATTCCAAAATTCTTTTGTCTACCGAAAATACATAAGTCCTTAGTAAAACCACCAGGTAGACCAATAGTTTCAGGGATTAACTCAATTCTTGAGCCCCTGTCTAAATTCGCTGACCATTATTTAAAAGGCTATGTGGTCAATGTGAAATCCTATTTAAAAGACACAAAAGAAGTGATAAAGAAGTATGAAAACTTACCTTACGATCCACAGAGCTCCTATCTAATAGGCTTAGATATAGTCTCCCTATATACAATCATTCCCCAACAGGCGACTTTGGAAACTATCGAAGAAATACTGCTCACCAGACTAGACAACGATCCAGTTCCTAGCTCGTTTATTCTGTGGTGTATAGAAGTAGCCCTGACTCGAAATTACTTTGAATTCTCAGGCACATTCTTTCAACAAATTGAAGGAACGGCCATGGGAGCCATCATGGCACCCAGTTTAGCAAATTTATTTGTTGAATCTTTGATAAAAAATGTATTTACACACAGAACCCGTTCTCGCCCAACATATTATCGTGGGCGGGATACATTGATGACGTCTTAATGTCATGGACAGGCACAGCAGAAAAGGCACAAGACTTCCTAATTTGGCTTAATAATTGTAATCGACATCTCCAATTCACTATGAATATTCAAAAACTGTCAATTGATTTCTTAGATCTAACTATTTTTCATGAGAATGGCAAGCTACTAGTGAAACCATTCCATAAAACAACTGAAAAAAATTCTCTCCTACATTATGAAAGTCATCATGTTAAACATTTAAGAGACAATTTACCCTATGGTCAATTTTTGCGCCTCAAGAGAAAAAGCAGTCACACAACAGCATTTGAAGAAGAGGCAAAGATTTTAACATCCAAATTAAAACAAAGGGGCTACCCAAAAAAACTGATTAAAAAATCAGCAAAAAGGGCAGCCAATAATAATCGAGATGCACTTCTAGAAGAGAAAACCAAACAGCCTCAAAGAGATCAATTAGTATGTGTGAACACATTTACTAACCTCAGTCTGAGAATTAGCCAAATTGTAAAAAAACATTAGAACATTTTTCAAAATTCTAATGCAGGAGTACCTATACCAATGTTTGCTTATAAAAAATCCATCACCATCGGAAATCGGGTAAGCAGTAGCAAACTAAGAGAAAAAATACCAACTATTAACAGCCTGACCCGCTCCTGGGGCCTTGCACCACTAAATGGACACTATCCATGTGGGCACTGTGCAGTATGTAAACTTACAGAAAAAACTAAATAAGTCAACATAGGCCTTTCGAAACCGTGGCAACAAAAACAGATGACAAACTGCAACTCAGAATACGTGATCTACATGATCACATGCCCATGCAATAAATACTACATAGGAAAAACTAACAGAAAGGTAAAAGTAAGAATGCTTGAACACAAGAGTTGCTTAAAAAAGAAGGTTCTAACAGCTCCATTAGTTAAACATTTAATTGAAAACAATCATCATTTTTAAAGTTTTAAATGGACAGTACTCCTGGCAGTACAGGGCAGTAACCACAACATTAAGAGTAAAATATTATTTGAAAAAGAACAAAGATTAATCTTTATGACAAAAAGTCATAAAGAAGGGCTAAATGAATCTATAGAATGGTTAAAAATCTGAGTTCTATGTCCAGTGAGAGACTTAACCATGAGGGAATATTTGAAGACCGCAGAACTAAGAATTAAAAAAATGGCAATAACCGCTCAGGTGCTTAATAAACAACTGAAGTGTGAACTTTTATAGTCCCAAAAAACTGAATACACCCGAGTCAAGATGATAAATCTGTTTTTCCACCCAAAAGATCTACGATACACTAATCAAATAGTTAGTTCGGGCAAGCAACGACAAACACTAAAAAAGGACTAGAACTCTGATAACTAGAACTACCCAAGATGGCGCCCGTAGATGACGCATAACCGGCGTCTTCCGGCATTGATTCGGAAATCAGTTACACTAAAGGAGCCCCACTATCAGAAAGCTCAGGACGGGAAACAAGACCAACCGAGCGAAATTATATCGCAGCGAGCACTCAAAAGAGACCACGCTGAAACTACAGGTAAGCGGGAGCCTTTACCTAAACGCCGGATAGAGGTCTTTAAAAGCCATAGATTATTGCCAAAGAGAAATGACAATAATATACAAAAAATATTCCAAACAACTACAGAGATGTAGAATTATATATATATCTGGACTTTTTGAAAATTCTGAACAGTTTTTTCAAAAAAACTGTCATTAAAAAACGGTCATTGACCATCGTCTATGTATGATTTGTTCACTGAGAGATTTACACTAGTAATACCTGTAACTACGAGAATAGATACCTGAACCAACCGAACAAAAGAGACCCAGATTTACCGGACTCATCATACGGAGGTAAGAAATTCTAACCCCAAAAAGAAATAATAAGTTTCCAAACAATCTATCAGAGTCAACAAGGAAACCTGTTTAGCAAATGTTTTTTTTTATAAAAAAAAGAACTGCCTCTTTATATATCTGACTAATGGTCATATATTGTGAACCTATGATCGAGCATTTCCTGAGCACTGACATGGATAACCTGGCCATTTCCACTGATACTTCTATCTTTATGAACTTTTTCATAGGAACCCATAGAAGAAATTGTCTTCCTATAAGAAAACTGTCTAACTATTGTGGGCGTTTCTCCTTCCTTAGACAGCTCTACTACACATGGGAATTCAGGTACATTTGGTTTAACACTGAAATTTGCCCAAACCCATTCATAGTGTTTAAAGAATACGAGCACAAGTGCTGATTCTTGTTCCTTTTGGTTTTTTGTCAACAGTTACCCTTCTTAATACTGAGTGAAGTCTCATTAAAAGAAGATTTTTATAACAGCAATGCATTTACTCTAAAAATTCAATATTGATTACTCCTGAAGAAAGTCCCACCACCATCAAGAGGACTGAAAAAAGTCGAGTCTATAGTCTAGAATTAATACTAGACTATTCATAATTACCTAGAGATTGTAAATGATCTAAAACCGTGTTCTAATAGGATTTATCCTCTAGACCAATCTATTTACTATTTGCTCGATCATCGGTTCACAATATATGACCATTAGTCAGATATATAAAGAGGCAGTTCTTTTTTTATAAAAAACCTTTTTCTAAACAGGTTTCCTTGTTGACTCTGCTAGATTGTTTGGAAACGTATTATTTCTTTTTGGGGCTAGAATTTCTTACCTCCGTATGATGATTCCGGTAAATCTGGGTCTCTTTTGTTCAGTTGGTTCAGGTATCTATTCTCGTAGTTACATGTATTACTAGTGTAAATCTGTCAGTGAACAAATCATACATAGACTATGGTCAATGACCGCTTTTTAATGACAGTTTTTTTGAAAAAACTGTTCATAATTTTAAAAAAGTCTGGATATATATATAATTCTACATCTCTGTAGTTGTTTGGAATATTTTTTGTATATTATTGTCATTTCTCTTTGGCAATAATCTATGGCTTTTAAAGACCTCTATCCGGCGTTTAGGTAAAGGCTCCCGCTTACTTAGAGGGCTCTACTACACATGGGAATTCAGGTAAATTTAGTTTAACACTGAAATTTGCCCATACACATTCATAGTGTTTAAAGAATACGGGCACAAGTGCTGATTCTTGTTCCTTTTGGCTTTTTGTCAACAGTTACCCTTCTTAATACTAAGTGAAGTCTCATTAAAAGAAGATTTTTATAACAGCAATGCATTTACTCTAAAAATTCACTATTGATTACTCCTGAAGAAAGTCCCACCACCATCAAGAGGACTGAAACATGTCGAGTCTATAGTCTAGAATTAATACTAGACTATTCATAATTACCTAGAGATTGTAAATGATCTAAAACTGTGTCCTAATAGGATTTGTCCTATAGACCGATCTATTTACCAATGAGAGGTATACATTTGCTGCTTATCTGTTTTTTAAGAATTATTGTATGTATGTGCTTTGTCTTTGTTAGAATCTATTCTATTTCTAGAGTGTGATGATGAATGTAATGAATTTTTCTCCATTTTATGAGACATTTTATGCTGAAATTATTAAAATAAATATATTTTTGTGAAATACGCATGTAGTTCATCGTAATAGGGTATAACTGTTGACCAAAACCTTTCTCCTACCTTTCTCTATAGTAACTGGATCCAACCACCCCAGGACCACCTTATCTAAATACTCCCTTATGTCTTGCATACCTGATTGCATCTGTGTGACATATAGGTGATCATAATAATCCCGAAACATAGCATTGATACCCTGATTGCACCTAACCCTCTCATCATCATCACCCTCTACTTCCACAATGTTTTAGTGCACCTCTACCATCTAATTGCCCATGCCTGTGTCCTACTTGGTCTGGAGCCTTCCCGATATGCTGCAGCAGCCACCAGATCATCCAGAAAGTGTTATTCATGCAGCGTAAATGCAACTCTGGCTTGCCGCAGTCTGTCCCCAACTTCCGGGGCCCCTTGTGCAGCCTGCCTACCTTCTCATCTTCCAGAGTGGCCTTAGATCCCCAAATAGCTTTTAATACCCTGCACTCTCTGGAATGGCAGCACCCTCTGATATAGACTTTAAAAGTCTCCCAAACCAACCCCAGTCCGAGACAGAGCCAGCATTAGTCTGGAAGAACTGGGTGATGTACTGCCTCTAGGCCATCCCTGAACTCCGGGTCATCCAAGGCCCTCTTTATAAGTCTCCATCTAAGCAATTTGGGGGAGTGTGAAGGTGTAGAGAAGGTGGCCAGTACAGGGGAGTCGTCTGATATGGTTCGTCGGATGATCTTCACCTCAGCCAGCAATCTTGATATGCCCACCGATATCATGACATAATCAATCCTGGACACGCTGTCGTGTATCCCTGAATAGAAGGTATACTCCCGCTCCCCGAGGTGAAAAAACTACCATGCATCTATCAACTGCTGACCTTCATCTATGTCGCTCCACGCTGAAGCCGCTTTCGCAAGCCTAACTTGTGTCCTGGAAGATCGATCCCGTTCCAAAGACAAAGCTAGGTTAGAATCCCCCACCCAGATAATGTTGTACCCCGAATATATATGATTGTGGTTTGTGCATGTTAGGATGAAGTGTGGGGAATCAACATTGGGTGCATATACATTAATCAAAAGAATCCATATCCCCATATACTCACCTGCCAGAATCAAGTACCAAACTTCTATACCTCTATGTCTTTAACCTGATCGTGAAGTTTAAATACCAGTGAGCTGTGAAGATATATCACCACCCCTCATGAGTGCATTGAAAAGGAAGAGGCATATCTGTGAATCCCCCAGCCACAGGCAGCTTCCCCTCTCTATCCAAATGGATCTCCTAAACAAAGAGGATCTTAGCCTTGTGTATGCTGGCTGTGTTCAGAATGAGCTGAAACTTTTTACTATTTGTGAAGCCCCTAATGTTCCACGTCAACAACATAATCTTATCACCCATTACCCACCAGTGTGTTGCATACCCCAGAACATATGGCTGGTACCCCTTCCAACCCACATGAACACGGGGTGACTAAACCCCTTACAACCCCAGTCAGCGTAGGGCCCTGTTCATTTTCATGCAAGACCGCTATAAACACTATGTAACATCCCCCAACTGTAGCCCCAACAATGCCACCCATGTCAGAAACACAAACATCCTGGCTATTCCCTACCCTTACCCCCCAAAATGAAACGTAGTTACACCACCACCTCAGCCCATGCAGTTGCTGCGCAAGTGGGAGGCAGCTGTCAGCCGCTACAGCTCCAGTGGCTGAACGCCACTGCCAATTTTGGTTGTCCAGAATGCAATGAACCATTGAACATGTTCGTCCATCCGCATCTACCAAATAAATGTGTTATTGTGCCTCAGGGGTCTGCAGTGCAATGACGACTGCTATTATCCACATGTTATGTTATGTTAAATATATTTATACAGCGCACATACGCCCAAGGGCATCTTGGCGCTAAGCAGCAGAGGTGAGGCAGTGGAGAGGAAGGCGGCCTAGAATAGAAGGGTTTTCAAAGAGCGGCGAAATGCCAGGTGGTCAGCAGTGGCTCGGAGAGCCCAGGGCAAAGCATTCCAGGCCCTTGATGCTGCCACAGAAAAAGCACCACCACCCGTCCTCAGCAGTCGGGCCTTAGCCACTCAAAACAGAAGAGCAGACTGGGACCGGAGGGGTCGAGCAGGAACACAATGGGAACATTTTTCCTGTAGATATTCTGCCCCTAGTTTGTGGAAAGCCTGATGCACAATGCCCATAGATTTAAACAAGATCCGCTTCTCAACCGGGAGCCAGTGCAGTGTTCTTGGAAGCAGAGATATGTGTGCTCGAAATGGAGGGTGCAGGATAGCTTTAACAGCTGCATTTTGGAGCAACTGAATACTATATACAAGGTATTGCGACTGACCAACGCAGAGTGAGTTGCAGTAGTCGGCCGTACTCAGAACAAGAGCTGCTACCACCGGGGTGTGAAAAGGAGAAGGAGTAAAAGGAAGAATTTTCTGCAAGGTGCGCAGCTTGAAATGGCCCGATTTACAAACTGCAGCCACCTGTTCTGCCATAGAGAGAGAAGATGTAAACTTCACACCCACATTTGTGACTGAAAGGTAGGGCAGAGAAAAGGGGCCTAAAGAGACGGGCCAGAATTCTGGGGTCCAAAAAGAAAGTGGACTGGTCGTGCCGACAACAAGAACCTCAGTCTTATTGCCATTAAGTTTTAACCAGTTGGTAGTCATCCAGGCGCCCAGATCCTCAAGGCACCTCCTAACCTGAGACGCAGTGTCGGGACGGGAGAGATCCAGGCGTACCAGGATCTGTGTGTCATTGGCATAGGAATAGTACCTGAAACCATGTGATAGAATAAGTAGGAGAAGAGGATGAATATGAATGTTAAACAGAATGGGTGAGAGAGTGGATCCCTCAGGGACCCCGCAAGACAGTAGCACAGCTTCTGAACAAAAAGGAGGGAGAAAAACTGACTGGGACCGATCAGCCAGGAAGGCGGAGACCAATCAAGAACTTGGCTCCCCATGCCAGCGTCCGACAACCGGGAGATCAGGGTGGAATGATCAACCATGTCGAACGTGGCTGACAGACCTAATAAGAGGAGGGCTCCCATGCCACCCTGGTCGACTAGACGGGTCAGGTTGTATAAGACAGAGTTAAGCACAGATTCAGTGCCTCTGCCAGGCCGGGAAAGACATCAAAAAACCCAGAAGATTCAAGGAAGGATGACAGAAGATGCAATACAAGAGCTTCCAAAACTTTCATCAGGGCTGGAAGAAGAGAGCTGGGCTGGAAATGTGCAAATACGCCAGGGTCTAGAGACATTTATTTTAATAATGGAAGCACACGAGCATGTTTCAAGGAATAGGAATAAACCCCTCTTGAAATGACATATTAACTGCTGTCGTGATGTAAGAGATCAAATCTCCTGAGATGTCTTTAAATTGAGCCAGCGGGATGGCATCGGCTGGGGAAGCAGGCC
This sequence comes from Ambystoma mexicanum, assembly GCF_040938575.1. NCBI lineage: Eukaryota > Metazoa > Chordata > Amphibia > Caudata > Ambystomatidae > Ambystoma > Ambystoma mexicanum. The sequence continues at coordinate 740,482,589 of NC_090926.1, forward strand.
GTGAATAACCCTGAGTATATCCTGATCGGAGAAGACCGGGAAAGAAAGCCATGAGGCATTGGGAGCAGGCAGTTCAGGAGGGATCTGGGCAGCAGAGAACTTATCAGATGCATCGCTAATATCATTCCGAATGGACTCAATCTTAGTATGGAAGAACAACGAGAGTCACAAAGGGCCTGCGAAGGAGCTACGGAAAAACCCGCCTTAGAGGGTGCGGAGAGGGACTGAACCAGTTCAAATAAGGCTTTAGGTTTATTAACCGCACTTTCAACCTTCTTGCTAAAAAAAGATTTTTTAGCCATAAGGATTGCTTTTTGGTAAGCAGTCAGAACTAGCTGAAAGGCAAGTTTATCAGCAGTCAAATACCCTGCGTGCCATTTCCTTTCAGCCTGACTGCAACACAGTTTTTGGGCTCTAAGTTTGGACAAGAACCACAGCTCAGATGGGTGATTCCTTTCCTTACAAAGCCTAACAGGGGCCAGCAAATCGGCAGCAGCGAGGAAGACCCCCTCCAAGTCCATTAACATGCAGGGACTCTGCCTGACACAATGCGACTGAAGGGAGGCTGTCACATGGGAATTTCCGCCTTGCGCCAGTTGCGTTTAAAAGTGGCCTGTTTAAAAGGGTGCAAAATAGGGCCCGGCTGAGAGATAGAGAAGGAGATCAAGAAATGATCAGACCATAGCACAGGACAGGGCGAGGAAACTGAAATAAGCGACTCAGGCACACAGATAAAATCTAGAATATTACGCAGTTGTTGAGTGGGTTCCCGAATCAGTTGGGAGAGGCCGAGATCTGACATCAAGGACATAAAGTTGGCTACTTGGCCAATATTGGTCATACTTGCAGGGAGATTGAAATCACTAACCACCCAGAGATTAGGATGTATCATCTGAAGTGAAGACACCTGGGTCTGGTAGCTTGTTGGCGACCCTCACGGCTGCCTTAGGGTCTGTAATGAAAGTCACCTTGCCATCATGCTGAATTTTCAATTTCCTAGGTTACATCATGGAGTACCTTATCTATTTCTTATGCAAAATAGTCTTGGTCTCCTGGAACGTCTTCCTCTGTTCCTTTGTCTCTGGGCTGAAATCAGGAAAGATCCTATTCTATGACGATCCGAATTTCAAGTCATCTTTCTCCCTGGTGGCCGTCAACATCACATCCCTGTTGCAGTAACAAAATATCCTGGCTATAATGGATCACTATGGTGACCGCGGGGGTGCCTCGGTGCAAAGGAGCTGTGCGCTCTTTCAACCATAACCATGCATGACACAGGAGGACCCTCCAATATGTCCAACAGCAGCTTTTCAATACATTTGTACATGTTGTCTATCGCCATGGATTCCAGGACCCCCATAATCCGCAGATTATTCTACCAAGATCTCCCCTCCAAGTCATCATTCTTGACAACTTCCTTCTTCACTGGTTGCTGGAGTAGAGACACCTCTTTCTGAAGTTTAGCAATCTTTTCTCTTCCCCCTCCCCTATCCTCTTCTCCGCTTCAGACATTCTGCCACATACTTTTTCAATCTGCACGGCAGATGTGTTGACTTTGGTGGAGAGGGCATCTATTTTGGTTCCTGGCATATCCATATTTTCTTTAAGTGCCAAGAGGATCTGGTTTAGGAGGGCGATGTCCATCGCTGTGGCTGCAGGTGCTGTATCTGTTGATGTCTGCTGCTGGCTGGACCTCGCAAACTGGTCCATTTTGGCTTGCTTCTTTGAGTTCACCATGTCCTCCTCAGTTGGTGTTGCCCAATCACAGTCACAAGCGGGGCAAAGCCAGATGCCAGATTCCTGCTCCCCCTGTAGATGGGGAAGGTCCAGCCCTTCTATTCACCCTGGATTCAGATATGCTATGTAGAGCTCTATCCAATTTGTCTGGTTGCTCCTACACATTGCCTGTTGTTCTTAACAGTGTTTTTCCACCTTAAAGCCCTCCTGTCGTTGTGGGATAGGCTCACCGCTGGACCCTACTATCCTCTTCTAGCCCTCCTACATACAGGGACCAGGTGTACTTAGAGCCATCGGCCCTGATGGAAGATCTGTCGTCACTGCATGGCCGTCACCTGCTGCATCCACCTGCTCCAGTTCTCCTCAGCAGTGCGCAGAGGCCTCAGTCCACCTCCTCTCTCAGCCGCATCCCCAGCAAGGCTCCCACTCCCAGAGTCTCAGGCTACTGGCCTCACAACCACAAGGATCCCTGGGTACCCCTCGCCACAGCTTAGCTATGTTAGGGCGAGAGCCAGCATCAGGGGTCGCCGCAACACCAAGCTCATCAGGCCGCTCACTGTGACATACTGTGCGGTCTGTTGCAGGGGTCCAACCGTCCAACATACAGGGCTCGTCCCTTATATCTGCCACACCTCCATGCTAGCGGTGCAGTGATAGTCCTTTTTTCCTCCAATAGGACTGAAGCGTCCTCTGTGCCCCGCTACCACAAAGGAGTCTGTTGGTGGGACGGTACAGTTATTCACGCACCATCAGGCTACACCATCAGTCGCCAGCCAATCCACAGCACCCCGGGCTCCTCTCTCCAAAATTAGGGCTGCAGCAGGCCACACATTGCACCACCGCCACTCTGGTGCCTAAGCTGCCAAACTTAATTCTGGTGGATTCCTCAACTGTTCCACTTTACCGAAACAGCTTCTATTCACCCCGGTGGATCTGGAGGAAGGGTATTTACACAGGATATTCCCCCCCGGCCAGAGCTCTCTCAGGCCACATCCATCCTGAAGCTGCATAACAGTGCCCCCCCCCGGTGTGTAGGTATTGTTTAATTAATTACCCACACATTGACTGCCCATGATCATGCTAATCTCTATGACTGTTCCCAACCAAAGCACATCCCCCTTAATCTCTTTGAGCTAGTTTTATTAAGCAGTAACATCAAACGTTGTGCTTGAAGTGCCTGTCAGTGTTATTTCAAAGCAGTCTTCTGAGAGTTAATGGCTTAATTGGAGTGGTAAATGATATGGTACTTGTGTAATAAAAATGCCCTAACCAAATGTGCTTTCAGCCACTTCATTTATAAACAGTATCCATGTCCTTCAATCAAATCATGTTAAAATTCATTGTTGGCAAAACAAAGAGTTTTAGTGTGTGTATCGGTATTAGGTAAGCATTTGCCAGGCACTGTTACTGTATGCCCAGGAACCTGGCAAATGCACATCCCATACCTACACAAAAGCCAAAACTGTTGGCATATGTAATACTTGTTCAATATACTTTAGCAATGAAGCACGGCTAGAGTTTGTTTTTTGATGTGCATTTTTTGCAGTAAAGACATGTATGTGACCTCCCTCCCTCCCCCTTATTTATTTATTTTATTTATTGATAGCGCCCAGGACCCAGAGGTATCACAGTGCTAGTGAGGATAGAAACATTCTGAGCATAATGGCAAGGACATGGTTTTTCGGTATCGTTATGGTTACAGACGATCCATTATGGAGGACAGCATCATGACAAATACATGGTTATTTGGTATCATTATGGTTACAGATGATCCATTATGGAGGGCAGGATTAGGCTCATTAGTTAAACAGAGCCATTTTGACTTTTTTGAGGAAAGTCAAATAGGAGGGTTCTTCTTGGGGGGAGGGCGTTCCAAAGGGTGGGAGCGATGATAGTGAAGTTCAATCCTCCTGCTCTTTTTCTGATGAATCTGGGGGTAGATAGTGATGTGGTAGAGGAGGATCGCAGGTTGCGTGGATTGGACTTTGTTTTTTCATTTAACTTTTTTATTAGCATTTGAGTAAAAAAAAATGCAGTATGACAGCTCATGAGTCAAACCATACCCCCTTTCCCTTGCCCCCTCTCCTCCCTGGTCCTAAACCAGCCGGATTCTCACTCTGCTGTGGTTGTTGAGTGTTAGAGAGCTCTTTTGCAGTAGGCCTCTGCCTCTTCCCCCTTCTTTTCCGTTGGCCTCCGGTGGCCCCAATCTTTACTTGATGCCTTTCGGTGTCACGACCCGTGACCCAGAACCCCACTGGCATGGTCACATGCCAGGTAGGGTTAGGACTCAGGGTTCATTTGGGGCCCCAAGGGCCTTGCATTATCATCATAGAATCTCCTGGAGTCAGTCCTGGCGCCTTTGGCGCCAGGCTCATGTTCAGATTGGGACTTTACCTTGTAGGGACTACTTTTTCTGTGAAGGCCTGCAGCCAACATGGAGGCACCCACACAGTATAGATCCTAAGAACCAGACTGTGCGGTGCAGTGTTTTAGGGTGTGGTAGCCCGGACTACTTTACCTGGACTACTTTACACAGGGCTATATAAACCACACCCAAGCTACAGAACGTGCTTCGCATTATTCTGTAGCCAGCAGAGTGACGCTCATCGTGTTCAGAGACCAGCACCCGGCGATCCTTGAATAGCAGACCTGCAGAGGAGACAAAAGTACATCATTAGCAGTCTCCGCTTACCTGCAACTTTCCATCCGTCGATTCCTGCTGCTCGCGGTCTTCCATCCAGTTGGCAGCATCATCAGGACACCATGCACGCACCGGAACGAAGCACCTGAAGGGAGAGAGAAAGAACGACAAAATTAAACAGGTTACTCACGGCATTCACGGCAGTAATCACAAAATCCTCACCTGACTGGGCATTTCTTGACTGGTTCTGCTCTGGATATCTTCCCACGCCTAGAAAGACCATCGCGACATGAAAAGGAATAAAGAATACAGGTTAGCAAGAAAAGACATTACAGCGCCGCACTTTGCGCTTAACCTGCCATCCATCATCCTGCATCCATCATCCTGGCAGGAGCCTGATCCAAGTAGCGCACCCACCGAACCTCTGTGCACCTAAGGGGAAACACACAAGAAAAGACATTAATAGCAAGAAAGGAAAGCAAGGACATTTAAACACTGCTATAACCAGACTTACCTCCTTAAAGACACTTGAATGGGTTAGCACCAGTGAAGCTAACTCGGTCGCTTCAACCCGCAGAAAACTACACGCCCCTGCACAGAAGGCAGGACGGAGAGCACGCCAGACATCATAACAAGGTGACATAACAAATCTGTTCCTGAGTCCAGTCCTCCTGTGCCATAGAAGGCATCATCCAGAATTGGGCACGTCCAGTGTGAATCCGGCAACCAGGGCATAAGGGCGTCCCCGTGGATACCAGGTGAGCGTAACATCCGTGCTCGGTCATGGGGTGCTCTGGTTCCTTATATCAAGCCCAACAGTCGCACCCTTTTTGGAAACCAAGCTCTCCTGGCATCCTGCATGAGGAATTTCATCACAAGGTCCCACTCCATGCGAAATTTCTGATGATTACCCAAGAGCGAGTAGGAGACCCACTCCATAGTCACAAAGTCACACACTTTGCCTATCTATTCATGGTCCGTGGACGCAGCCTTGGACTTCCACTTCTGAGCTATTAACAGGCCCCAGTCAAGACCAGTGTCACATACATTTTGCGCTGGGTCCTTGTGGGTAGCGTCTCCAGCTCTCCTCCCCATCACCAGGATAAACTGGCCCCTATTAGCCCCTGGAATCACTCCCAATATGTTTGTGACAGCACCCTGTACTGTAACCCAAAATCGTTTGATTTTTGGGCATTGCCACCACATGTGCCTCCAACTCCCCTCCCCCCAAATTCCCTCCAGCACTGCATAGAGTTGGAGCGGGAGAATGTTGCCATCCTAGCTGGGGTAATATGCCACTGGTACATCATTTTCATCCAGATTTCCTGTATTTGTATTGATTTAGCCAGTTTGGGGATGTTGGCCCATAGACCCCTGCATTGAGCTGCCTCTATGGACTGTTCCCCTGTCTTTCCCAGTTGGCCATGAACGTCTAGTTCCCACCTCTTCCCCGTCTTTGAGTAGCCCATAAAGTGCCCCCACCAGATGGCTGTCTGATGTGTTAGAGGTTATACATTTCTCGAAGGAGGTTAGCTCTCTGGTCGCTGCTTCCCTGACATTGGGGTGTAGTAGCCAGTGTCATAGCTGGACGTATTGATACCTTTCCCCTTCTCCCACCCAAAAGTCCCCTTTATACTGGGAAAAGGCTTTAATCTCCCTGTCATCCTACATATGGCGAATTTTGTGTCAACCACCATCTACCCATTTATGGTAGGCGTGACCAGTGAGTCCCGGGATGAATTGTGGGTTCCTGAAAATCCGGGTGAGTGGCGAGGGGAAGGAAATCAGGTCAGATTTCTTAACCAATGTGTCCCAAGTGTTAGCCAGTAGGGTCTCGATTTCGCTACAGTACATGTTGGGGGGCCTGTCCTCCCTTGGTAACCAAAGGGCGTTTCCCAAGCTTTCCCCTTTCACTGCTCTGTCCATATCTCTCAATTTCCTCCCTCTATTGTCTCTGAACCAGTCCTTAATTGCTTTCATCTGTGCCACATGGTAATACGCCTTGGGGTCTGGTTCTCCAAATCCTCCCTTCTGTCTCGGCAGCCTCATGATTGTGCCCGATATTCTAGGCTTTTTGTGAGCCAAAATGAATTTATTGGTGATACATCGAATGGCTTTGAAGTGTGACATGGGGATTCATGCGTGGAGGGCCTTGAAGGTATATAATAGCTATGGCAATATGGACATTTTCAAAACATTGATTCTTCCCATCCATGATAGCGACAGTGGGCCCCAGGATGCTAGCAAAGTCTTAATGTTAACCAGTAGAGGTGGGTAGTTGGTTGCAAAAAGCTGATCTATTCTTCTGGTGACTCTCACTCCCAGATATTTGATGCTATTAGATGCCCAGGTGTATGGGAATGCCCGCTTCAGAACCTTTTGTCTGTCCTGTGGGATTGAGAGGTTCAGGATCTCTGATTTGCTCCTATTTACTTTCAGGTCTGCTACCTCTACGAAGAGGGCCAGTTTATCATCTATTGCTTTAAGGGATTTCTCTGAATTCGTTAGCGTTATCAACATATCATCAGCGAATGCTGCGACTTTGGGTTCCGAACGGGGTACCTTCCATTTCCTTTGTTTCTCTTATTTTATGTAACAGCGGTTCTAGGTGAAGTGCATAGAGGAGCAGGGAGAGGGGGCATCCTTGTTTGGTTCCCCTAGAGACAGGGCCATCTTAATCACTTTTGGGGCCTGGGGAACAGATACCTGTGGGGCCCAACTCTTCCAAACAAAAAGAATGAAGGGATCCATATATCTGGTCGCACTCCCCCTCATCATGAGCACCACTCATAGCTTGATATGTTGCCTCGCAAAATAAGCATAGGTACTACTTTTCAGTACCATTACCCTCTTTATTTTTGCTGTAAGCAGAATGATAAAGAAGTAGCATTTCAAGGACAACATTAGCAGTCCACGATAAGATACTTCTGTAGTGGTTGTGGTGTGCAGTAAATAAATGCTCACTATTATTATAGGGAAGGTAACACTGTAGCCATTGAAAGCATGTGTGAGGCTTTTTTGAAGACCATACCCTGAGAACGAAATCACTCTGAGCTGTGAAATTATTGAAAGGTTTGGTGGCTGGTAATTTTGACAAGTTAGGCAATATGAGTTTAAATGAGATGAGGATCACACATTGGTTAAGCAGTGACGCTGGGATTCATTCCCATTCTGCCATTTCTGCTAGTTTCTTTTCGACATCTTACCATGAACTAAAATAATCTAATTTCACACTCTTGAATTAACACTTCATGCTCATCATTAGGGGTGGCTGCCTGGAATTTACAACCACCTGTTTGAAGAAACCGACTTCTGATTTCTAGACCTTAACCATACTGATGCTTTTTGAGTTTATAGCAACCACTATCTGATGCAGGTACATTGCTGTTAATAGCACCTGATGTGCTACAAAGCAAAGTACATAGACATATTGGTTTATCAACTTCAGACATAGGAAAGGCTGAGTCGGCCTTTGTGGAATTCGGTTTTGTAATCTTGCATATGAACACAAATCTCAGCAATGAGTGCTTAACATGCTGAGCTATCTTCTTCACCATCGCAGCACTCAAAGTATCAATATGCTTATCAATATATTTCAACTTTGGCTGTTACACATGATCAATAGGGTCCCCACACATTTCCATGGTGTGTAGTAGAAAGCGCCACTCTACCCTGTCGAACACTTTTTCCGTGTCCAGTGCAATTAACAGAGCGGGAGTGTGGGCTTTGTTAGTTTTTTCAATCAGGTGAGCTATTCTACGGGTGTTGTCGTGTGTCTGCCTGCCTTTGATGAACCCCGGCTGGTCGGGATCCACCAGCTGCGTTAGTAGGTGCGCCATTCTGTTTGCCAAAATCTTGGTGTAGATTTTCGCATTAGAGCTATCAGCCTATATGAGCTGCATATGCTGGGATCTTTTCCTGGCCTTGGCAACAGGACCACTTTCGCCTCTTCCATAGTGGAAGATATCCCTTCCCCAAAGTGGTTAAAGAGGGCCATTAAGCGAGGTGGTTGCTGGTCTTTGAGGGTTTTGTAGAACTCAGGTGTAAAGATGTCAGGGCCTGGGCCTTTATTGGTTGGTAATGACGCAATATATTTCTTTACCTCGTAGAGTGTGATGGATTTCTCCAGATCCACCCTTTTCTGGGGGTTAGTTTGGGTAGATTACAGCCCTTCAGATAGTGCCTTTGCACCCTAGAGGAAGGTTTGTCAGATTTGTATAGGGCTGAGTAGAAGGATGTGAGTTCGCTCATAATCTCCAATGTATCTGAACATTCGCCCCCCCTCCTGCCTTTTTTTAATTTTAGAATAGTCCTCTCCCTTTCTTCCTTTCTTAGCATTCTAGCCATTAGCTTATCATCTTTCCTCGCTTTCACATAGTACCTTTGTCTGAGGTAGGCAAGTAACGCTCCGCACGTCTGGTCTGCAGGGTCTCTAGTTGGCCCCTTATTGCCCTATACTCTCTTCTAATTTCACCACTCGTCCCCGAAGCCATTTAAAGAATCACCATTTTAAATTTAGACTATAGCTCCTCTTCCAAGCGTCTAAACTCCCAATTTCTCTTGGCCTTGATCGCTATCATTTTCCCTCTTAATGTAGCTTTTAACGTGTCCCAGACCGTGCAGGGATTGATGTCAGGGCTCTCATTATTTTCGGAAAATTCCTCTATTTCGTCCCCTAGCTTCTCTCTCAGCTTCTCGTCTCTGAAGCTATATGCTGGGAATCGCCACCACCAAAGTCCTGGGGGCCCCCCTCCTTCTGATCTTTAATGTAATGGGAGCGTGATCCGACAGTGTTATTGCCCCCACCTAGATATCTGCTATATGATGCGTTAGCATGTGTGAAACTCGTATATAGTCTATTCTCGAGGCAGTTTTGTGCACATGGGAGTCGAATGTGTATCCCCTTACGTCCCCCCTTTTCTCTCTCCATGCATCCACAAGTTCGTGGCACTCAATTTTCCCTTTAAGCTCCTTCGAGGGTTTGTTGTGGGATTGTGAGACTCTTGTGCTCCTGTCCCTGTCTGGGTCCCAGGTTAGGTTGAAGTCACCCGTGAGGATTATTTTCCCTTTTGCGAACCCCTCCTGTTTCCATAGTGTGAGTTGTATAAACCGGTCCTGACCCACATTCGGGCATACAGGGTGGCCAGTGTGAAGATTTTCTCTCTTCCCTGGAGATTCAGTGCTAAGAATGGCCTCCTATTATCACTAATATGATCTATCACTGTGAGGTCCAGGTAGTTTTTTATTGCTATAAGGACTCCCCTTTTTTGGCCGCCTCGTTAGATTGTTCCATTTTACTGTATGTCACGCTCACCTGATTCCCACGGAGGCGCAGGTCCGGCTACGAGTGCTGATGCTTCTTCAATGGTGAAGCGCAGGACTCAGAAGATGGATAGGAAGGGCCCCTCTACTCTGGCTTTTCTGGCTCGCAGGAATATTCCCCTTAGGGTCTGGAAGGATGAGTTCTCCATCCTGCTTCTGATGCAGGGGCGCGTTGAAACCCAGTTACTTCACTGGATTGAGGTTTGATGGGAGTTCAAAATAAGCTTGACTATTCAGGTGAGGCGCTGTAAGAGTTCTGTTGCAAGTTCAAAAGTTCAAGCTTATAATAATGTTCTTTGTCTTATTGCAGCAAGCGCTAATGCTTATGTCTTTTTCCCCTTTGGGGCCGGGGTTCAGAATGCCGGAGATATGGCGCCGACCCGAAATGAAACGTGCAGTTCCAGTAAATGACAGGTAAGTTCTGGATGAGCGTTCTGGTAATGTCTTTGCATTCGCTCACTCAATGTCTTTGTCTTTTTTCCACATAGGGGCCGGGGTCCGGAATGCCAGGAAGCGGCAGGACCCGAAATGAAATGGGAATGACCCAACAGGTAAGTCTTAGAAGGAAACTGAGCCTTTCCTATTCCCTTCCTTCTCTCACCTTGTCTTCTTGTCTTTTTCTCTCTAGGATCAGAGAAGTGGGTGCGGATCCGGATGATCGCTGCTGAAGATGGAGGCGCTCAGGAAAGGTGAGTGAAATGCAGCGCTGCAGCGATCGAAGCGAAATGCTTTTAAAATGATGTCTTCTCTTTCAGGATCGTCGGTGTGATGTCTCCGTGATGCAGCTTTAGCTGGTAAGGTCTTCTTTCTCTCCAGTTCTCTCTTATCTCCCTTTGCAGGCGACCCAGGATGCTGACAGGCGTGGCTGAAGTCCAGATGCAGGAGCTGACACGGTGACCGTCCAGCTGCGAGGAGCAGAACAACGCGAGCGTGAGTTGCTGATCGGGCGTGGTTTAAATAGCTTTGGAAGAAGTTCCAGGTATGTATCCTTCCACCGATCAGGTATGTATCCTTCCCTGACCACACCCAGGTGGAAAGTTGTCCCACAGGTAAAGTAGTTCCATTCAGGCCTCAAGAGGGCCTGGATGTAGCAGCATGGTCTGCATCAGGTAAGTGCACATTAAAACACTTGAACACATGTCTAGCTAGATGAGCCTGGCGCCTAAGGCGCCAGGACAGGGGTCTAACATGAGCCTGGCGCCTAAGGCGCCAGGACTGTGTCCAAATGGCCCCAGCTTGCTCACGCTGGCACTTCCCTGGGGGGAATGATGCCTGCCTCTGGGGTTGCTGGGTCGGACCTGGCTCCTTGGAGGTAGGCATCATGACAGTACCCCCCCTCAAGGCCCCTCCCAAGGTTGTTCCCTCCGGGGTTTTGGCTTGTTCGGAAACCTTCGGTGGAACCTTTGTATTAATCGAGGTGCGTGAACATAGTTACTAGGCTCCCACGATCTCTCCTGAGGTCCATATCCCTTCCAGTCAACAAGATAGAAGAGTTTTGACTTTAACACCTTGGAGTCTAAAATGTCTTTAACTTCGAATTCTAATTCCCCTTCAATTTGAACTGGGTCTGGAGGCTTGGACAGTCGGGTCCCTGGTTGTACTGGCTTCAAAAGTGATGCATGAAAAACTGGATGAATACGCATGTTAGACGGTAAATCCAGTTTAAAGGCCACGGGATTGATTATAGCCTTGATGGGATAAGGTCCTATGAATCTGGGATTGAAGGTTTGCGGGCCCTTGAGGGATAAATGTTTCATTGCTAGCCATACCTGGTCTCCTACTTGGTAAGGAGGAGTTTTACTTCGGTGCAAATCAGCGTTTTCTTTATACTTTTTCTTGGCTTGCTGTAAATGAGTTGCAGCTTCTTTGAAGGCTCGGGTTATTGTGGAATGCAGATGATTTACAGCGGGCATTTCCAGGGTCAGAGGTGGATCTAGGTCAGAGGTCCGAGGATGGTGACCACACAAAGTATAAAAAGGAGTTTGTCCGGTTCCAGAATGCACTGAATTGTTGTATGCATATTCTGCGATCCAAAGGATGTCTTTCCAATTTAACTCGGATTGGTGTAACATGCACCGAAGATATTGCTCGAGAGTCTGATTGGTTCTCTCGGTTTGTCCGTCGGTCTGGGGGTGGTGACTAGTGGATAACCGCACATCTATTTGTGCTAGTTGGCAACACTTCTTCCAAAAATGGGAGATAAATTGACTTCCACGATCCGAGACTAATATGGAAGGGAAACCATGTATGCAAACTATATTCTCCAGAAATTCCTTGGCCAAGGTGGAAGCTGAAGGCAAGCCTTTTAAAGGGATAAAGTGGGCCATTTTGGAGAATAGATCCACAATTACAAGGATAGTGTTGTAACCAGCACAAGGAGGCAGGTCAGTTATAAAGTCCATTGACAAGGTGTGCCATGGTGCCACTGGAATATCCAAGGGTTGAAGTAGGCCGGCTGGCCTTTTCTTTTGACCCTTGTTTTGGGCGCAAATTCCGCAAGACAATACAAAAGACTTTATGTCTTTTCTCCAAGAAGGTGTCATGATCACTGCTTCCAAGGAGTCAGGACCAGCCCAACGTCCTTGGAAGCAGGCCCCTAACCCTGATCCCAGGCACCAGCCGGTCCCCACAGGGACCTTTTGGACCTTGTCCTGGCGCCGGTGGCGCCAGGCTCATCAGAAGTATCGGTCCCGGCACTGGAAGCGCCGGGCTCATCATTGGTGTGAAGGTGCTTGGGTGGACTTACCTGCGGCAGACCATGCTGCTTACTTACCAGACTCTTAGAAGTCCTCGGTGAACTGGGACTACTTTCTTACCTGGGTGGGGCAGCTCCACTCCCTGGATACAGCACTGGAACTCTTCTGGAAGCAGGAACTCTTTTCTTACCTAGGCGGGGCCGTGGAAGGAGACGCCTCATCACTCCAAGGCTATTTAAAGAACACCCGATTGATGAAACGTGCTTCGCGTTATTCTGCATCTGCAGCAGAACGCTCACCGAGTCTGTTCCAGCCTTTTTTCTTTGGATCCTGAACCTGCAAGAATTAAACTTACCCTTCCTGTACCCGATCAACTTCAGCACCTGCAAAAGACCAGAAACAACAGGTTAGCAGAACGAACTTTAACACGCAGTGCTTACTTACCTGATCCATCGGCAGCGGCCGTGTCTTTCGCTGCACCTTCGCCGGCAAAGATAAACAGCATTTCCATACTTACCGGCACGCTGTGCATTCTGGCTTCTTCACGCTGCATCTTCACCTGCAAAGATAAACAGCATTATTCTACTTACCGGCACGCTGTGCATTCCGGCTTCTTCACGCTGCATCTTCACCTGCAAAGATAAACAGCATTATTCTACTTACCGGCACGCTGTGCATTCCGGATTCTTCACGCTGCATCTTCATAGACAACAGCAGTGTTACACTTACCGGCACGCGGCGAATTCCGGATTTCTTCATTCTGCATCGTCGCCTGCAAAGACAAAAAAAGAGACAGTAAGAGCGCTGGCCATACTTACGCAATTCCAGGCGCTTCACCGCCACGCCTAATAAAGACTAAAGGTGTCCAGAAACTTACCAGTCGTGCAGACAACGACGGTACCCATCCTCTGAAGTCAAGAGGCCAACGTTTCACCAGTGAAGGAACTGGCAACGGCACCCTGCACTAGACGCAGATGGAGAGCCCAGCATTCACCTATCTAAGGTGAGCATGTTGACCTGGGAGGGGGGATCAACAGACAAGCTGGGAGGAGAGAGAGATAGGGACATTCACGACCCAGACCTTTAATCCCCATATTATTTCACCTGCAGAAACCTCACCCTTCGAATCCGACACACAGTGAGGAGAGGTTCGACCCCAGAAGCCAACCGAATCCTGCACATCACGTTTCGTGTTACAGACACCTTCCTGCCAAGACCCGCGCCTCCGTGGGAATCAGGTGAGCGTTACAGAAGGCCACCACAAGTGGCGTTTGATTTTTTCCTCCGTTTTAGCGATACCAGGGTGTCCTTCCATTAATGATTCATGATGATGGGCAATAACAAGTTCTTGCAATTCTTTACTTGGCAGAAACAACTGCTCCTGGAAGTAGGGTAAATCATCCTTAACGGTGTAATGAGGACCTTTTTGACTCCATTCCAGTAAGGCTGAAGAGTCTAGAAGTTGTTTTACTTGCGTTTGGATGTCCTCAATAGTTTGCAATGAAGTTAGGCCTAAGATTCTTTGTTCAGGTATGATTGGCACAGGTTCTAAACTTGAATTGGGTTCTTCCATGCCAATCCGGGATAAGGCGTCCGCTTTACCATTCTTGCAGCCAGGGCGATAGGTAATTACAAAATCAAATTCCGCAAAGAATAGATCCCATCGGAGTTGTCGTTAAGATTGAGCTTTGGCCGTCTTTAAATACTGTAAATTTCTGTGGTCCGTAATTACGGTGATGGTGTGTCTTGCCCCGAGAAGGTAGTGACGCCAAGCCTTGAAAGCAGATTTAATAGCCAGTAACTCTTTGTCGGTAATTGCGTAGTTGATTTCAGGAGGAGAAAATGTCCTGGACCAAAAGGCCACAGGGTGTAGTTGTTTAGTTTCTGGGTCTCTTTGCGACAGGACAGCTCCCATGGCCGAACTGGATGCGTCGGTTTCCACAATGTAAGGGAGATCTGGGTGCGGGTGCTTCAATACAGGTGCAGAGGTGAATTTGGTTTTCAGGTCCTGAAAGGCTTGTTAGGCCTCAAGAGTCCATTCAAAGCATTTGTTTTTCTTTAGGAGAGCTGTGATGGGTTGGACTGTTCGGGAAAATTCCGGGATGAATCTTCGATAGAAATTGGCGAAGCCGAGCATGCTCTGAACTCCCTTCACCGAGCTAGGAGATGGCCATTTGAGGATGGCGTCCACCTTTCGCGAGTCCATTCGGACTCCTTGAGGTGTCAGGATGAATCCGAGAAACTCAACTTCTGTGGTATGAAAAACGCATTTTTCGAGCTTTGCAAATAGTCTGTGCTGGCGCAATTTCTCAAGAACTGCCCTAACATGTTTTCTGTGATCGGATTCTGAAGAAGAGTACACCAGGATGTCGTCAATATAAACAATGACACAGACATCGATAAGTTCCCGAAGAACATCATTCATAAAGTACTGAAAGGCGGCAGGTGCCTTGCACAAACCGAAGGGCATCACCTGATATTCGAAGAGCCCAAATTTGGTGCGGAATGCAGTCTTCCATTCATCGCCTTCTTTTATACGCACCAGGTGATAAGCTCCTCGGAGATCTAACTTGGTTTACACACAAGCGTCTTTCACCTGGTCGATAAGCTCAGGGATCAGGGGCAGAGGATAACGATTCTTAATCGTTATTTGATTTAGGGCGCGATAGTCTATACATGTTCTAAGGTCGCCCTCTTTTTTCGGCACGAAGAACAGAGCTGAGGAGACAGGAGACTTGGACGGGCGAATAAAACCATTGGCTAGGTACTGATCTAAATACTGACGCAAATGCAAGTTCTCAGGTTCCGTAAGAGCATAAATCCTACTACAAGGTAGTTGAGCATTGGGTACCAGATCGATTTGGCAATCATAAGACCGATGGGGAGGTAACGTGTTAGCCTGTTCCTTCTGAAAAACGTCTTGGAATTCTTGGTATTCTGACGGTAGCTGTACAGGGGTGGAAGTTGCTGAGGCTAGACCCATAACTGGATTTCTTGGATAACAAGTTGGTTCACAATC
This sequence comes from Ambystoma mexicanum, assembly GCF_040938575.1. Classification (NCBI taxonomy): domain Eukaryota; kingdom Metazoa; phylum Chordata; class Amphibia; order Caudata; family Ambystomatidae; genus Ambystoma; species Ambystoma mexicanum. The sequence goes on from NC_090926.1 coordinate 740,498,004, forward strand.
AGGAAAACTTCTTTGCTCGCCAGTCAATTCTGGGATTATGTGTTTCTAACCAAGGAATTCCAAGAATAACTTGAAATTGTGGGGCCTTGATCACATCAAACACAATTGCTTCCCGATGTCCATCTTGACCCACCAGTGTCATTTCAACAGTGGAATGCGTTACAGGCCCTGAGGCTATTTCGGTTCCATCTACTGTAGTAATGACATCTTGGGTTACTTTCGGGCGGTGAGGGAGCTTAATCCTGGAAGCCAATTCACGGTCTATGTAATTTCCAATAGCTCCACTGTCGATGTATGCTTTTATAGCATGCAACTGCTGAGGCTGTTTTGGGTCCACGAGCACCATTGGCATGACAAAATGCGAGGTCAAAGAGTTTGTTTTCAAGCTCGGCAAGCGGACCCCTACGCTTGTCGGGCTAGGTCGTTTCCCGAATCAGGTGTCAATAAATCGTTATCAGTGGCTCCAACCACCTTCTTAGGTGGTTTAACCGGAAAATTTCGAAGAAAGTGACCGGAAGTCCCGCAATACAGACAAAGTTGCATTTGCCGCCTTCTCTCTCGTTCCTTCTGCGTTAATGGTCCTTTAACACGCCGATTTGCATAGGTTCGGATACTTCGGTACTCTTGGAGTTAGCGTGGGTTTTGGTCGGTACTCGGGTTTCGTACTTGAACCGATCTGCTTTTCTATTTTGAAGTCTGTGATCAAGTTGAACCACCAAGTCTATGTAGTCTGCGCAGACCTGGGGTAGATTTACAATCTGAGCTAGAACATCCTTAAGCTCTCCGCGCAGGCCTCGATGAAACAATGTAATCCTTTTGTTTTCTGGCCATCCAGTTTCCACAACCAGTCTATTAAAGGTGGCAACGTAGGACAGGAGATCCTGATTACCTTGTCGAAAGGATAACAGTTCGTTATCAAGGGCCTGTCCTTGAGAGTGTCGAGCAAACAATCTTTCCATGCTGGCCTGGAAGCCCTGAAAATCCTGGAGAATGGGATCATCCTGATTTACCAATGGAATAGACCAATCGGCAGCACTGCCACTGAGGTAAGATAGTATAAAGGCTACCTTGGTCTGGTCGTTAGGGAAGGCCCCGGGTCTGCATAGAAAGTGTAAACAACATTGGTTCATAAAGACGGCATATTTCTTGGGATCCCCCGCAAAACGTTCAGGCGGGGCCAAAGGCATGTGTCCAGGTAGATTGATTTGTACCGGGTTATTCAAACACATTGATGTGGAAGTACCTCTGGGATTAGGTAAAGGAGTGTGCCCTGCCTGGGCCTGCAGTAACCTTTTGGCCAGGTCATCTGTTCTTTCCTTAGGATCAGTTCTCTTTTGAGAGCGTTAGTCTCCTGACGGGCTGAGTGCACCTCTGCCTGTAATTCCCCAAAAAGCTGGGCCAGCTGATCTGTCTCGGAAGTCTCCATAGCGCCCGGGTGGGAAATTGTGGGTAGGCTTCGCGTTCTGTCCCGCTCACCTGATTCCCACGGAGGCGCAGGTCTGGCTACGAGTGCTGATGCTTCTTCAATGGTGAAGCGCAGGACTCAGAAGATGGATAGGAAGGGCCCCTCTACTCTGGCTTTTCTGGCTCACAGGAATATTCCCCTTAGGGTCTGGAAGGATGAGTTCTCCATCCTGCTTCTGATGCAGGGGCGCGTTGAAACCCAGTTACTTCACTGGATTGAGGTTTGATGGGAGTTCAAAATAAGCTTGAATAAGCTTGACTATTCAGGTGAGGCGCTGTAAGAGTTCTGTTGCAAGTTCAAAAGTTCAAGCTTATAATAATGTTCTTTATCTTATTGCAGCAAGCGCTAATGCTTATGTCTTTTTCCCCTTTGGGGCCGGGGTTCAGAATGCCGGAGATATAGCGCCGACCCGAAATGAAACGTGCAGTTCCAGTAAATGACAGGTAAGTTCTGGATGAGCGTTCTGGTAATGTCTTTGCATTCGCTCACTCAATGTCTTTGTCTTTTTTCCACATAGGGGCCGGGGTCCGGAATGCCAGGAAGCGGCAGGACCCGAAATGAAATGGGAATGACCCAACAGGTAAGTCTTAGAAGGAAACTGAGCCTTTCCTATTCCCTTCCTTCTCTCACCTTGTCTTCTTGTCTTTTTCTCTCTAGGCTCAGAGAAGTGGGTGCGGATCCGGATGATCGCTGCTAAAGATGGAGGCGCTCAGGAAAGGTGAGTGAAATGCAGCGCTGCAGCGATCGAAGCGAAATGCTTTTAAAATGATGTCTTCTCTTTCAGGATCGTCGGTGTGATGTCTCCGTGATGCAGCTTTAGCTGGTAAGGTCTTCTTTCTCTCCAGTTCTCTCTTATCTCCCTTTGCAGGCGACCCAGGATGCTGACAGGCGTGGCTGAAGTCCAGATGCAGGAGCTGACACGGTGAGCGTCCAGCTGCGAGGAGCAGAACAACGCGAAGCGTGAGTTGCTGATCGGGCGTGGTTTAAATAGCTTTGGAAGAAGTTCCAGGTATGTATCCTTCCACCGATCAGGTATGTATCCTTCCCTGACCACACCCAGGTGGAAAGTAGTCCCACAGGTAAAGTAGTTCCATTCAGGCCTCAAGAGGGCCTGGATGTAGCAGCATGGTCTGCATCAGGTAAGTGCACATTAAAACACTTGAACACATGTCTAGCTTTATGAGCCTCGAGCCTAAGGCGCCAGGACAGGGGTCTAACATGAGCCTGGCGCCTAAGGCGCCAGGACTGTGTCCAAAGGGCCCCAGCTTGGGCCCGCTGGCACTTCCCTGGGGGGAATGATGCCTGCCTCTGGGGTTGCTGGGTCGGACCTGGCTCCTTGGAGGTAGGCATCATGACACTGTATCCCTGCATTCTCATCTTAAATTTGTCCCTGTGTTGTATGTGTGTCTCCTGAATGGTGACCATATCCGGGTTTTCTCTCTTTAGGAAAAGATCAAGCTTCTTTCTTTTTATTGGGGAATTAAGGCCCTTAATGTTCAGTGTTAGAACAAGTGTATTCAGTCTGGCCATCTAGTGGGGTGTGTGCATAATTGTCATGATGCTTACCCCCGGGCATCCGGTTCAAGCCCATCAGCCCCTGGAGCAGGCATCCAGATCTTTTAATAAAACCTCAGCAGCCCCGGCTGGGGGCTGTCTGGTTTCAGTCCTGGCGCCTTAGGCGCCAGGCTCATAATAGAAATCAGTCCTGGCGCTATAGGCGCCAGGCTCATAGACTTTACTTACCTTGTGCAGACCATGCTGCAAATGAATCCAAGCCAACGTGAGGCCTGGAAGGGACTATTTTACTACAGGGACTATTTTTTACTTGGGTGTGGTTCTAGGGACTTCTTACCTGGAACTACTTTGGAGGCTATTTAAGCCACGCCCGAACAGCAGCACATGCTTCGCGTTATTCTGCATCCAGCAGCGCAACGCTCAGCGTGCCTGCAGTCAGCATCCAGTCTTCAGCCACGCCCGTCTCGAATCCAGAGCACCTAGCAATAGAGGAAAGAAGAAGGAAAGGTTAGAAAACAGATATTATTTCAATCCTTACCTGAATTCCGGATCCATCACGTCTATGAACTTGAAAAGGACATTATTCTACACGCGTTGTATCGCCAGCTGCAGCGCCACGCCATACTCACCTGTCCTCACAGCATTTTTCGATCCGGCGCAGCCTCCATCATTTTCTCTGCCGTATTCCACCATCTACGGGACAAAAGGAACATAAGGTGAGCCGAGAGAGCCAACAAATACAACCTCTCCACCATAGAATTACCTGATTAACAACCTGAGGCATAATTCCGTAACAAACCGCAACTTCTTACGCCGCACCTGTAAGGAGAGTGAAACCAGCAATTTAAGCACACGCATCTTTTGACGGACAGTGTTGGGTAATACAGACTCTTACCTGAACACCATCAGCTGCCACAAGACAATCTTCCCTTGGACCCAGCTGCAACACAAGAAAGGAAGGTACAAGAGTGAACATCGGACATATTGAACTCTTTGAACTTTATACTTACGGGTTCTTGCCTGGAACCTCGGAGTCAATATTCATCCGGAACTCTTCCAACGCCTTCAAACCAGTGAAGTAACTGATATCTCCGCGCCCCTGCATTCCACGCAGGATAGAGAGCTCATCATTTACAAACATAAGGTGAGCTTACTGAAAGTGAATATCGGTGGTGATTAGTGGGGAGAACAGTGGGGTGCCATTACAAAAATCCACGGGTGGCTAAATCCCTTTCTCCACTTGCAGGAGAATACTTCTACGGGTCAAGCAGACGAGATTAGGCGGTCCAGTCCAGTCTGTCATCTCTGCACTACGCTTCACGTTGGAGGAGGTCGCAGCTGTCCGGGTCCGATCGACGCCCCTGTGGGAGCCAGGTGAGCGTAACAGAATGCAAAGCCTATCTACAAATTCCCACCCGGGCGTTATGGAAACCTCCGAAACAGACCAACTAGCACAATTATTAGGGGAATTTAGGGCGGAAGTGCACGCTGCGCGCCAAGAGACTAATGCCCTCAGGAGAGAACTGATTGTGTCAAAGGAACGCACAGATGATCTTGCTAGACAACTGCTACAAAATCAAGCTGGGCAAACACCCCTACCTTGACTTGGGGGAAACCCAGCTCCTGTTTCATCAAGCAATCCTGTGCAAGTAATCCTACCAGGGGCTATTCCTTTAGCTCCACCCGAACGCTTTGCTGGGGACCCAAAAAGGTTTGCAGTGTTTATGAATCAATGCTGCTTGCACTTTTTATGCAGACCTGGAGCTTTTCCAAATGACCAAGCCAAAGTAGCCTTTGTACTATCATATTTTAGTGGCAGCGCAGCTGACTGGTCAATTCCACTAGTCAACCAGGATGACCCTCTTCTTTGGGATTTTCAGGGTTTTCAAAGAAGCATGGAAATACTATTCGCCAGACATTCACAGGGACAGGCCCTGGATAACGAACTTTTATCCCTTCGACAGGGTAATCAGGATCTGCTAACCTATATCGCAACCTTCAATAGGTTGGTGGTGGAAACCGGATGGCCTGAGGAGAAACGAATTACATTATTTCTTCGTGGTCTTCGGTGAAAACTCAAAGATGTTTTGGCTCAAGTTGTGAACCCACCTCAGGATTGCGCAGAATATATAGACTTAGTGGTCCAGTTAGAACACTGACTTCAGAATAGAAAGGCTGATCGAGCTAAGTTCAAGAGTCGGGTATGGGTTAAACCCAATGTTACCCCCAAAGGAACAGATGCATCAGAACCTATGCAGATCGGGAGGGTTAAAGGACCCTTAACTCAAAAGAAAAGAGAAAAGAGACAGCAGATGCAATTGTGTCTGCACGTGGAACCACAGGACATTTTCTATGGGATTGCCCTATAAAACCACCTAAGAAAGTAGTAGGAGTTGCTGACAAAAGTCAAATAGAGCCTGATTCGGGAAACGACCACGCCCGACAAGCGTTGAGGTCCGCTTCCCGAGCTTAAAGAAGGACACTCAGACCTCCCACCTAATTATACCAATGGTCCTAATTGATCCAAGGCAGCCATCAGGTATGCACGCAGTAAGGGCATACATTGATAGCGGGGCCGTAGGAAACTACATGGACCACGAATTGGCCTCAAGGATGAATCTACCTCTTTGCAAAAAGACTGCTTCGGATGTCATCACCACAGTCGATGGAACTGAAATTGCCTCTGGGTGTCATGATCTCTGCTTCCAAAAGATCAGGACTTGCCCGACTCCCTTGGAAGCAGACCCATAACCCCGGTTCCGAGTGCCAGCCAGTCCCAATTGGGACCTTTTGGACCCTGTCCTGGCGCCAGTGGCACCAGGCTCATAAAGATGCCCAGTCCCAGCGCTGGAAGCGCCGGGCTCATAATGCTTGGGTGGACTTACCTGCAGCAGACCATGCTGCTTACTTACCTGCCAGTTGAACCCCGGATCCTCTTCTGTTTGGGACTACTTTTCCTGTTGGGTGGGGCAGGAGCCACTCCCTAGGTTCAGAACACTGGAACTCTTCTGGAAAGCAGGAACTCTTTTCTTACCTAGGCGTGGCTGTGGAAGGAGACACCTAAGCACTACAGGAGGCTATTTAAACCACACCCGATGGATGAATCTTGCTTTGTGTTATTCTGCATTCTCTGCAGCAGATGGCTCATCGTGTCTTCTGCTTCTGATCCTGGGCCTAAGGAAACAAAGGCTTACCATCCTGGAATCCAGTCTTCAGCAGCACCTGTAAAGACAAAGAAAGAACAGGTTAGCACTACGGTCTTCAGTGGCAGCGCATCTCTGACCTGGTCCATCGGCTGTCACCAACGCCTCGCGCTGCATTCCGGCATCTGAAAGACAAAGGCTTACCTACTCTTCGCATGTTCCGGAGGTCTTCGCACTGCATTCCGGCATCTGAAAGACAAAAGCTTACCAGCTCTTCGCACGCTCCGGAGGCCTTCGGCGCTGCATCCCGCATCTGAAAGACAAAAGAAGGTGCGTTTAAAGACATTGGGCAACTTTATTACTCACGTGCCATTACTCCTTCCCACGCCGAATCCAGTGGGTATTCCAGCACCCTTCAGCTTCTCTAAAGCTCCGAACTTGTACCTGCAAGATAAAAGGGACAGTTAGTGCGCATCGTGAAGCAGGCTACAAGCGCTTACCTACGTGCTTCCAGGCGCTTCTATTCCTCACGTGGGTTCGATCCTCAACTCTCATCAGCCCGCCATCCGCCATCGCCGGAACTCTGCAAAACAAGAGATATCATTACAAAAGACTTTTAAGACATTTGAAGCGCCCAGAACTTACCGTTCGTGCAGTTAACGACGGACAGCAGTCCTCTGAGGTCAAGAGGCCTGCACCCTTATCCAGTGAAGGAACTGGTTACGGCACCCTGCCCCGAGGCAGATGGAGAGCTCGGCGTTCACTTACCTAAGGTGAGGGCGTTAACCTTTGGGGTTCTACAGGAGAAGACAAAGGGAAGAGGAGAGAGGCACCCAATAACCCCAGTTCATTAATCCCATATTTTCTATCTGCAGACATCTTACTCTTCGAGTCAGACATACAGTGCACAGAGGTCCAGCCCAAAGAGCCAACCGTGTGCTACACATCACCTTTGAAGATACGGCATTCACCCAGTCAAGACCGGCGCCTCTGCGGGAATCAGGTGAGCGTTACAGAACACAAAGCCTACCGCAAAACTCCCACCCAGGCGCTATGGAAACCTCGGATACCGACCAACTAGCCCAGTTGCTTGGGGAACTAAGAGCAGAAGTGCATGCAGCCCGTCAGGAAACGAATGCTCTAAGAAGGGAACTGATTATTCCCAAGGAGCGAACAGACAATCTCGCTAGACAATTGCTACAGTCACAAGACGGACAAACTCCGTTACCCGCATCAGGGGCAAATCTTCCTTCAACATCCTCTACGAACCCAGTGCAGATCAACCTACCTGGGAATGTACCTCTGGCTCCGCCCGAACGATTTTCTGGTGACCCAAAGAGGTTTGCAGTATTCATTAATCAGTGCCGGTTGCACTTCTTATGCCGGCCAGCAGCCTTTCCAACTGATCAAGCTAAGGTAGCTTTCGTGCTTTCGTACCTTAGTGGCAATGCGGCAGACTGGTCGATCCCTCTAGTTAATCAAGATGATCCGGTTCTCCATGATTTTCAAGCTTTTCAGCTCAGTATGGAAAAACTGTTTGCAAGACATTCACAGGGGCAGGCCTTGGACAATGAGCTCCTTTCATTGCGACAGGGTAATCAAGACCTTTTGGCTTATATTGCGTCTTTCAACAGACTGATAGTGGAAACTCAATGGCCTGAGGACAAAAGGATTACGCTGTTTTATAGAGGTCTACGTGGAGAGCTCAAAGATGTGTTAGCCCAAGTAGTGAATCCCCCGCAAGACTGTTCGGACTATATTGACTTAGTCGTTCAAATAGATCACAGACTGCAGAACAGTAAGGCCGATCGTTCCAAGTTTGATGCTCGAGTATTTTCCAAACCACCAACTCCTTCCAAAAGAGTAGACTCCGGGGAACCCATGCAAATAGGGGGCCTGAAAGGACCACTAACACAAAAGGAGCGGGAAAGGAGAAAACAGTTGCAATTATGCCTCTATTGCGGAAACTCAGGGCACTTTCTTCGAGACTGTCCGGTGAAACCAGCCAAGAAGGCAGTAGGAGCTGCAGTTACCAAGGTCACAAACTCTGAGCAGGGAAACGACCTCGCCCGACAAGAATAGAGGTCCTCTTGCCGAGCGTTAAAACCAGTTCCGTGACCTCGCATTTCGTGATACCTATGGTCCTCATTAACCCTGATCATCCGGATCGATTACATGCGATTGAAGCTTACGTCGACAGCGGTGCCATCGGCAATTATGTGGATCATGAAATGGTTTTGAGGATGAATCTAACTCTTTGTCCCAAGGCTGTAAAGGACGTCATTACTACGGTGGATGGTACGGAGATAGCCTCCGGACCAGTAACGCATACCACTCAAGAAGTGACGCTAGTAAGTCAAGATGGACACCATGAGAAGATCGTGTTCGATGTGATCAAGGCCCCTCAGTTCCAGATTATTCTAGGAATACCTTGGTTAGAGAAACACAATCCTCAGATCGATTGGCGAGCAAGAACGGTTCAGTTTCCAGAATGTGTCTCTACTTGTCACCCTCCACCTGGTGTTGCACTGGCAGCAATTTCTTCGGAGACTCCCCAGTTACCTCCCGAATACCTAGAATTCCAAGATGTTTTCCGGAAGGATCAGGCTAACTCTCTACCTCCTCATAGGTCTTATGACTGCCAGATAGACCTGATACCTGGATCTACTCCTCCTTGTAGTAGAATGTATGCCCTCACCGAGCCTGAGAACCTTCACCTCCGACAATACCTGGATCAATACCTAGCGAATGGGTTTATTCGTCCTTCCAAGTCCCCTGCTTCCTCAGCTTTGTTCTTCGTTCCAAAAAAAGAAGGGGACCTTAGAACTTGTATAGATTATCGCGCCCTGAACCAGATCACCGTTAAGAATAGATATCCGTTACCTTTGATCCCTGAACTCCTGGACCAAGTCAGAAAAGCATGCATATATACAAAGCTGGATCTTAGAGGAGTCTACCACTTGGTACAAGTAAAAGAGGGCGATGAATGGAAGACGGCCTTCCGCACCAAGTATGGGCTATTTGAATATCAGGTCATGCCCTTAGGACTTAGCAATGCCCCGGCCGCCTTTCAATATTTTATGAACGATGTCCTCAGAGAGCTCATAGATGTGTGAGTTGTTGTTTACATTGACGACATCCTCGTTTATTCTTCATCGGAAACTGAACATCGGAAACACGTGAAAATGGTCCTCGAGAGATTGCGTCAACACAAACTTTACGCTAAATTGGAAAAATGTGTTTTCAACGTGACTGAAGTTGAATTCTTGGGATTCATATTATCACCTAGCGGAGTGCGTATGGATTCAAAGAAGGTCGATGCAATTCTCAAATGGCCATCGCCATCCTCCGTAAAAGGTGTTCAAAGCATGTTAGGCTTCGCTAACTTTTACCGCAGGTTTATCCCCGAATTCTCTCGAATAGTCCAGCCCATCACCGCCTTGTTAAAGAAAAACAAACGTTTTGAATGGTCTACCGAGGCGGAACAAGCTTTCCAGAATTTGAAGACTAGATTTATCTCTGCACCGATCTTAAAACATCCTCGGCCAGAACTCCCCTACATCGTTGAAACTGATGCTTCGAGCCTTGCCATGGGGGCAGTTCTATCACAAAAGGACCCAGTAACTAATCAGTTGCATCCCGTGGCATTTTGGTCCCGCAAATTCTCGCCTCCTGAAATCAATTACACTATTACTGATAAGGAACTTCTAGCTATCAAGTCCGCCTTTAAGGCTTGGCGGCATTATCTTCTGGGGGCCCGACACACCGTTACTGTGATTACAGATCACCGAAACCTGCAATATTTGAAAACCGCAAAAGCTCAATCCTCTAGGCAACTCCGTTGGGCACTATTCTTTGCCGAGTTTGACTTCATAATTACCTATCGACCTTGTACAAAAAACGGTAAAGCTGATGCCCTTTCTCGGATGGGAGTGGAAGAACATTTGATCAATCCTAAACCTGTACCTATCATTCCCGAACAAAGAATTCTAGGTGTAATCGCCACACAATCCATAGAGGAAGTTACGGATAAAGCCAGGCTACTGGTAACTCCAGCAGACATACAGAATTGTCATCTGCAGGGAAAGGACTTTACGGTGAAGGACAACCTATTATATTTCCAAGAACGGTTATACCTGCCCAGCACAGATTTACAGAAAAAGGTAATCTCTTGTTATCACGATTCTTTAATGGAAGGACATCCCGGTATGACCAAGACCTCGGAAAAGATCAAGCGCTACTTCTGGTGGCCGTCTTGGAAAAAAGATATCAGAGACTTTATAATGTCCTGTGGAGTATGCGCCCAAAACAAGAGTCAAAAGGAAAAACCAGCCGGCCTCTTACGCCCTATTGACATCCCGCCTCGCCCTTGGCATACGCTTTCTATGGACTTCATCACCGATCTACCTCCATGCTCCGGATACAATACGATCCTAGTAATCGTGGACTTATTCTCCAAGATGGCGCATTTCATTCCACTCAAAGGCTTACCAACAGCAGCGACTCTGGCCCGAGAATTTCTCGAAAACATCGTCCGACTGCACGGTTTTCCTTCAGTTCTAATTTCGGATCGAGGTAGTCAATTTATTTCTCATTTTTGGCGAAGTTGCTGTCGGTCGGCTCAAATTGATGTGAGACTTTCGACCAGCCACCACCCTCAAACCGACGGACAAACCGAGAGGACCAATCAAACTCTGGAACAGTATTTGCGCTGCATGCTACAGCAAACTGAAAAAACTTGGAAAGATATCCTTTGGATAGCCGAATATGCCTACAATAATTCTGTCCACTCGGGAACTGGGAAGACCCCGTTTTTTCTTTTATACGGTAGTCACCCTCGAACCTCGGAGTTGGATCCACTCCAAGATCTTGGAACACCAGCAGTAGACCACCTGCATTCTGCAATCACCCAAGCCTTTAAGGAAGCCGTTTCTCACCTTCAAAGGGCTAAAGAACAATACAAGAAAGGAGCAGACCAACATCAGAAGGAAGCCACCCAATATCAAGTAGGAGATCAAGTCTGGTTATCCACCAAATATCTACCTCTAAAAGGACCACGCACATTCAACCCAAGATACCTTGGTCCCTATTCCATCACTACCATAGTAAATCCAGTAGCGGTCAAGTTGGACTTGCCCCTTCACATGAAGATACATCCGGTCTTCCACGTCTCTCTATTAAAACCCGTGCAACCTCAAACCCGACTAACTACATCTCCAAAACCTATTCTAGTTGATGGAGAACTCGAGTTTGAAGTCAAAAGCGTCCTGGATTCCAAGATCTCCAAATCTAAACTATTTTACCTGATTGACTGGAAAGGCTACGGTCCCCAAGAAAAATCCTGGGAGCCTGCAGAATATGACCACGCGCCTCGTCTAATCAAAAGATTTCATCGAACATTTCCTAACAAACCCAAACCCCCGGAGAAGCCTGGTTTGGGAGGGTCCTTGAGGGGGGGTGCTGTCATGATCTCTGCTTCCAAAAGATCAGGACTTCCCCGACTCCCTTGGAAGCAGGCCCATAACCCCGGTTCCGAGTGCTAGCCAGTCCCAATTGGGACCTTTTGGACCCTGTCCTGGCGCCAGTGGCACCAGGCTCATAAAGATGCCCAGTCCCAGCGCTGGAAGCGCCGGGCTCATAATGCTTGGGTGGACTTACCTGCAGCAGACCATGCTGCTTACTTACCTGCCAGTTGAACCCCGGATCCTCTTCTGTTTGGGACTACTTTTCCTGTTGGGTGGGGCAGGAGCCACTCCCTAGGTTCAGAACACTGGAACTCTTCTGGAAAGCAGGAACTCTTTTCTTACCTAGGCGTGGCTGTGGAAGGAGACACCTAAGCACTACAGGAGGCTATTTAAACCACACCCGATGGATGAATCTTGCTTTGTGTTATTCTGCATTCTCTGCAGCAGAACGCTCATCGTGTCTTCTGCTTCTGATCCTGGGCCTAAGGAAACAAAGGCTTACCATCCTGGAATCCAGTCTTCAGCAGCACCTGTAAAGACAAAGAAAGAACAGGTTAGCACTACGGTCTTCAGTGGCAGCGCATCTCTTACCTGGTCCATCGGCTGTCACCAACGCCTCGCACTGCATTCCGGCATCTGAAAGACAAAGGCTTACCTACTCTTCGCATGTTCCGGAGGTCTTCGCACTGCATTCCGGCATCTGAGAGACAAAAGCTTACCAGCTCTTCGCACGCTCCGGAGGCCTTCGGCGCTGCATCCCGCATCTGAAAGACAAAAGAAGGTGCGTTTAAAGACATTGGGCAACTTTATTACTCACGTGCCATTACTCCTTCCCACGCCGAATCCAGTGGGTATTCCAGCACCCTTCAGCTTCTCTAAAGCCCCGAACTTGTACCTGCAAGATAAAAGGGACAGTTAGTGCGCATCGTGAAGCAGGCTACAAGCGCTTACCTACGTGCTTCCAGGCGCTTCTATTCCTCACGCGGGTTCGATCCTCAACTCTCATCAGCCCGCCATCCACCATCGCCGGAACTCTGCAAAACAAGAGATATCATTACAAAAGACTTTTAAGACATTTGAAGCGCCCAGAACTTACCGTTCGTGCAGTTAACGACGGACAGCAGTCCTCTGAGGTCAAGAGGCCTGCACCCTTATCCAGTGAAAGAACTGGTTACGGCACCCTGCCCCGAGGCAGATGGAGAGCTCGGCGTTCACTTACCTAAGGTGAGGGCATTAACCTTTGGGGTTCTACAGGAGAAGAGAAAGGGAAGAGGAGAGAGGCACCCAATAACCCCAGTTCATTAATCCCATATTTTCTATCTGCAGACATCTTACTCTTCGAGTCAGACATACAGTGCACAGAGGTCCAGCCTAAAGAGCCAACCGTGTGTTACACATCACCTTTGAAGATACGGCATTCACCCAGTCAAGACCGGCGCCTCTGCGGGAATCAGGTGAGCGTTACACTGGGCCTGTAACTCATTCCACTACTGAGCTGACACTGTTGGGTCAAGATGGGCATCAAGAAACTATTGTGTTTGATTTAATCAAGGCCCCGCAATTCCAAATAATTCTGGGAATGCCATGGTTGGAAACACATAATCCTTGTATTGATTGGTGAGAGAAGAGAGTGACCTTCCCAGATTGTGCACACACCTGTTATCCGGAAAAAACCTTGAACATAAGCCTGGCCACCATTACTAATCCAGTTGTGCAGTTACCTCAGGAATAGCAAGAATTTCAGGATGTTTTTCTAAAAGAACAGGCAAATACCTTACCACCTCACAGATCATACGATTGTCAAATTGACCTAGTACCCGGTCCACAACTTCCATGCAGTAGAATCTATGCCCTTACGGAACCTGAAAATCTTCACCTGCGACAATATCTGGACCAATGCCTTGCTAATGGCTTCATTCGTCCATCCAAATCTCCTGCATCCTCAGCTCTATTCTTCGTGCCTGAAAAGGAAGGTGACCTTAGAACGTGCATAGACTACCGCGCATTAAATCAGATTACGGTAAAAAAATGATACCCATTGCCTCTGATCACCGAATCACTAGACCAAGTAAAGGATGCTTGTATCTACACTAAGTTAGACCTCCGAGGGGCATATCATCTGGTATGTGTAAAGAAAGGCGATGAATGAAAGACTGCCTTCCACACCAAGTACGGGTTATTCGAATACCAGGTGATGCCCTTCACGTTGTGCAATGCACCAGCAGCCTTCCAGTATTTTATGAACGATGTCCTTTGTGAACTCATTGACGTCTGTGTTGTCGTATACATATACGATATTCTAGTGTACTCCTCCTCAGAATCAGACCATGTGAAGCATGTTCGTGCAGTCCTAGAGAAACTACACCAGCACAAGTTATACGCAAAATTGGAGAAATGTGTTTTTCATTCTACAGAAGTTGAATTCCTGGGATTTATCCTGACTCCAAAAGGAGTTTGAATGGACTCTCGAAAGGTGGACACAATCCTCAAGTGGCCGTCACCCAGTTCTGTTAAAGGGGTACAAAGCATGCTTGGATTTGCTAATTTCTATCGCAGATGTATTCCTGATTTCTCACATATTGTACACCTCATCACAGCACTTTTGCGAAAAAACAAACATTTTTTGTGGACTGAAGAGGCTGAAAGAGCCTTCCAAGAGCTAAAATCGAAATTCACGTCTGCACCTGTCTTAAAGCATCCACGCCCTGAGCTTCCATACATAGTTGAAACCGATGCATCCAGTTTAGCCATGGGAGCTGTCCTGTCCCAGAAGGATCCCGAAACCGGTCAACTTCATCCAGTAGCATTCTGGTCAAGAAAGTTCTCAGCACCCGAATTAAATTATGCGGTTACTGATAAGGAGTTATTAGCCATCAAGTCCGCCTTCAAGGCTTGGCGGCATTATCTTCTCGGTGCCAGGCATACCATCACTGTAATCACCGATCACAGGAATCTGCAGTATTTGAAAACAGCCAAGGCCCAATCATCACATCAACTTCGGTAGGCATTATTCTTTGCCGAATTCGATTTCGTGATCACTTATCGACCAGGTTGTAAAAACGGCAAGGCAGATGCCCTATCACGAATAGGGATGGGAGAAGTATATTCGAACCCGGAACCGGTGCCTATAATTTCAGAACAAAGAATTCTTGGCATAACTACTCTACAGACTCTAGAAGACATTCATTTAAAAATCCAACAACTTTTCGATCCAGCAGCCCTACAGGACTGGGTAAAGAAAGGCCAAGATTATTCAGTCATCAATGACCTGCCTTACTATCAAGAACGTCTATTTCTACCACACAAGGAACTACAAGAACTAGTCATCTCCAATTATCATGACGCCCTTATGGAAGGACACCCAGGTATTGCAAAAACTGAAGCTAAAATTAAAAGACAATTCTGGTGGCCCACCTGGCAAAAGGACGTGAAGTCATTTGTGATGTCTTGTGGTATCTGCGCCCAAAACAAAAGTCAGAAGAAAAAAACAGCTGGCCTTTTACAACCTTTGGCTATTCCACCTACACCATGGCACACCTTGTCTTTAGACTTCATTACAGATCTACCTCTGTGTAATGGATTTAACACCATTCTAGTCATTGTGGATCTTTTTTCCAAAATGGCCTACTTTATTCCTTTAAAAGGATTACCTTCCGCTTCGATTTTGGCCAAGGAATTTCTCGAAAACATTGCTCGAATCCATGGATTTCCTTCCGTATTGGTCTCTGACCGAGGTAGTCAATTCATTTCGCAATTTTGGAAGAAATGCTGTCAATTGGCGCAAATCGACGTAAGGCTATCAACCAGTCACCACCCCCAAATTGATGATCAGACGGAGAGGACCAACTAGACTCTTGAACAATACCTACATTGTATGCTACACCAAACCGAAAGCAATTGGAAAGATATTTTATGGATTTCCGAATACGCATACAATAACTCCGTACATTCAGGAACCGGACAAAGCCCCTTTTATACCATATATGGACATCATCCTCGAACCTCAGAACTCGATTCGTCTCAACACTTAGAAATGCCTGCAGTGACTCATCTGCACTCTACTATTACACAAGCCTTTAAGGAAGCAATAGAACACTTGAAACAAGCAAAGGAGAAATACAAGAAAAATGCTGATCGACATAGAAGTGAAACTCCACAATACCAGATTGGAGATCAAGTTTGGCTGGCTACAAAACACATACCTCTAAAGGGAACTCGAACTTTCAATCCTAGATATTTGGGACCTTACATCATTAAGGCCATTATTAACCCGGTGGCCGTCAAATTGGAATTACCCTCTAATATGCGGATTCATCCTGTCTTTCATGTTTCACTTCTAAAACCAGTTCAACCTGGGACAAGATTAACCAAACCACCTGACCCCATCCTAATAGATGGAGAACCTGAATTTGAGGTAAAGAATATCCTGGACTCTAAGATGGTTAAATCAAGACTTTTTTATTTAATCGACTGGAAGGGTTACGGACCACAAGAAAGGTCATGGGAACCTAGTGACCACGTTCATGCACCTCGGTTGGTGAAGAAATTCCATCGGAACTTCCCAGGCAAACCAGGACCAAGGGGAAGAGCAACTTTAGGAGGGGCCTTGGGGGGAGTGCTGTCATGATGCCTACCCCTGGGCATCCGGATCAAGCCCATCAGCCCCGGGAGCAGGCATCCAGATACTTAATAAAACCTCAGCAGCCCCGGATGGGGGCTGTCTGGGTTCAGACCTGGCGCCTTAGGCGCCAGGCTCATAATAGAAATCAGTCCTGGCGCCATAGGCGCCAGGCTCATAGACTTTACTTACCTCGTGCAGACCATGCTGCAAATGAATCCAAGCCAACGTGAGGCCTGGAAGGGACTATTTTAGTACAGGGACTATTTTTTACTCGGGTGTGGTTGTAGGGACTTCTTACCTGGAACTACTTTGGAGGCTATTTAAACCACGCCCGAACAGCAGCACATGCTTTGCGTTATTCTGCATCCAGCAGCGTAACGCTCACCGTGCCTGCAGTCAGCATCCAGTTTTCAGCCACGCCCGTCTCGAATCCAGAGCGCCTAGCAATAGAAGAAAGAAGAAGGAAAGGTTAGAAAACAGATATTATTTCAATCCTTACCTGAATTCCGGATCCATCAAGTCTTCGAACTTGAAAAGGACATTATTCTACACGCATCGCATCGCCAGCTGCCGCGCCGCGCCATACTCACCAGTCCTGACAGCATTTTTCGATCCGGCGCAGCCTCCATCATTTTCTCCACTGAATTCCACCATCTAGGGGACAAAAGAAACATAAGGTGAGCCGAGAGAGCCAACAAATACAACCTCTCCACCATAGACTTACCTGATTAACAACCGGAGGCATAATTCCGTAACAAACCGCAACTTCTTACGCCGCACCTGTAAGGAGAGTGAAACTAGCAATTTAAACATGCGCATCTTTTGACGGACAGTGTTGGGTAATACAGACTCTTACCTGAACACCATCAGCTGCCACAAGACAATCTTACCTTGGACCCAGTTGCAACAAAAGAAAGGAAGGTACAAGAGTAAACATCGGACATATTGAACTCTTTGAACTTTATACTTACAGGTTTTTGCCTGGAACCTCGGAGCCAATGTTCATCCGGAACTCTTCTAACGCCTTCAAACCAGTGAAGTAACTGGTATCTACGCGCTCCTGCATTTCACGCAGGATGGAGAGCTCATCATTTACAAACATAAGGTGAGCTTACTGAAAGTGAATATCGGTGGTGATTAGTGGGGAGAACAGTGGGGTGCCATTACAAAAATCCACGGGTGGCTAAATCCCTTTCTCCACTTGCAGGAGAATACTTCTACGGTCAAGCAGACGAGATTAGGCGTTCCAGTCCAGTTTGTCATCTCTGCACTAAGCTTCACGTTGGAGGAGGTCGCAGTTGTCCGGGTCCGATCAACGCCGCTGTGGGAGCCAGGTGAGCGTAACAGTAATCTCTGTATAATGTGTTGAGGTGCTTGTGCTGTTTCGGCCCCCCCTCGTGCCCCTCTCCGCTCCCCTCCTTTCCCCCCTCCCCCCTTCTCTTCCCCTCTCACTGGTGTGACCTAATCGGCCTCTGTCCCCCCCCCGATCTGCCTCCTCAGGGATTGGGTTCACTACCACTCCCAGTGCGTCCCCATGTGGGTCCCCCTTGACCCATACCTCAATCCCAAGAATTCCCCTTTCGTGTCTCCCCCCACAGGTTAGTGTTACATGCCCCCTCCCCGGGAATCTTTGATGCCTGGGATTTTTCTTGTGAAGACCCCCCTCGCAGGCATCTCCCAGGAGTTTCTCCTCGCTCCTTTGGTCCTTGCGGCTGTCTCGATTTGTTCTTTGTTCCCTGGGTGGACCATTCCCATGACTTTCTCCTCCGGTTGGACTTAGTTTGGCCCTGGTCTTCGTTGTTGGTTGCCTCAGCCTCAAGGCTCAGAAGGACTATAACCTCCTCAGTTGATGTTATTCTCCTTTGCCTTCCTTCGTGTTTGAAGATAAGCCTGAAAGGGAGCGTCCATCTGTATCTAGCTCCCCTTTTCGTCAGTTCCTGTGTGACTGGGCGCATCAATCTCCTTTTCATGAGAGTGACCTGGGAGATGTCTTGGTAGAGCTGCACGGGGACCCCCTTGCAGCTTAGATCTTTCTCCTGATCGCCATCCCAAGGATTTTTTCTTTCTGAGCGTAGTCATGCATGGCCACCACAACATCTCATAGGCACACCCCTGGTTTGTTTCTTTTTGGTCCCACTCTGTGTACTCTGTCCACTCGGATCTCATTTTGGTCTGGAGAGGAGACTAGGTCTGCGAACAATTGTTGAATTGTGTGGGGTAGTTCTGCCTCTCCCACTGCCTCTGGAAGTGACTTGATCCTGATGTTCATTCTCCTCGACCTGTTCTCCAGGTCCTCCATCTGGATTTCCAAATTGTAGGTGGCTCTGGCCAGGTGCTCCATCAAGTCCTCCATTCTGTGCGTGTCGTCGGCCATGTCCTGCAGTGCTCCCTCGTTCATGTCCACTCTCGTTTTGAGGGAGCGCAAATCACCCTTCACTTCTCTTAATGCCCCAGTTAAGTCCTCCCTCATCCTGTCCATTTGAAATTGTATGGTTGAGACCATTCTTTTCCCGAAGGATTGAAGGCATCGCTCAAGAACCTTTTGGGTGACCATTTGGTCCGCTAGTCCCTCCAGTGGCTGGTCTTGTGGGGGAATTTCATCCTCCCTATCCCCTTCTTGCTCCATGTCCGATTGGGCTCCCCCTTCCTTCCTCTACAACTTCTGTGTCGGGCCCTCTTGAGTCCTTTCCCCCCCCCCCTTAGCCGGGGCCTGGTCGGGATCTTTTCCTCTGTTTTACCGCGTTAACCTTGAAGATTCTTGCGGGCGCATGGCTCCCTTCAGTTGGGTGGGTTGTACACCCCATGCCTGCCTTCCTGAGCCCGTCTTCCCTCCTGCTCTTCTAAGGATGTCTGTCTCCTCTGAGGCCCCAATTCTCAACTTGGGCCCGGTTGGTGGATTTCCTGGCCTGCTTGGTTTGATGTGGCCCCTTCTCTTAAGCGTTCATTCTAGTCCTGCTGGCCAAATTCCTTGTGGGGGCCTGGTGTCAGGTTTTGCTTTGATGGAAATTTCCCTTGATGAAGGTGGTGGAAGCTCTCAGCAAGTGGCCAGCCTGCCTTTCCCTGGGTGGGCCAGGCCCTCCCTGCGCTGCACCTGCAGAGCGTCTTCTTTCTTTCCATGGGGTTTGTGATTACTTTGTTGGGGGCCCCTTTTTCCACAGAGGGACCCTTGGTGTTGATGCTGCTTTCCTCTCTTCCTCGCAGGGGGCTCTGTGTGCTGCCGTTATTTAGAAATGCCCGGGGAGTTGAAGTGTCTCCCCCCCATCGTCGCTGTGGATTTCTTCTATTCTCCGAGCTATGATCTCGGAGTGCCGGGGGTATGAGAAGCCTCAATGGGGGCTCAGTTGGTGTGCAAGCGGGGAGGGGGAGAGCGGGCCTTACTGTCGCTGCTACGTGGGATGCTCAGGGTGTTCAGATGCTAGCCCGGTCGTCTCTCTCCCTCACACTGCTCTCCTCCTCTGGTCTGCGTCTTGCTGGCTCCTCCTTGCTAGTCTCCGGGTAGCTTCAAAACCTTGAGGGACACAGCTGAGGATGGCCTGGGACACTGCGTCTCGGGGAGTCAGATCTGGCTGTTCGGAGAAGTTGACTGGCGGTCCGCCCTCTGGGTCCCTCTTTGTCCCTCTGTCCTTCCAATTCGGCTTGCCTGCAGGAGCTATGTCCTGCTGACTTGCCATGTTTCCCCTGACCGGAGCGGGCTTCCGTCCTCTCCGGCTCACTTCCCCTTGGGGGTGCAAAGGTGGGCAGGGTGCCTTATTTCGTGGCGTTTCCGGGTTTTGCCTGATGCTCAGGATTGTCTTAGCAGTTGAATTGCCCAGGGAAGGGTATGCTTCAGCGTTGAGGTTCTTCTTCTGGCCTGCGTGAGACACAGCGCACCTCTTCACGATGTGTTCCCTGCAGCGGCCATCTTGGAAATCTCGGATTGGACTTTTTTTTAGTTATGATGGGAGAGGTAGGGAAGGGTGTGTTATGGAGACAACGATACGTGATGAATAGTATCTTGAACTGAATGCGAGCATTGCTTGGAAGCAAGAGAGCTTTGCGTCTAATTAGGAAATCTGATCTGATCATTTCAGGCCCCACACTGCTCTGAGGGCATTGTTTTGGATCAATTGGAGTTTATTGATGTTTTTTAGCTGAGGTGCCAATAATGGCTCTGGGTAGCGTAAAGCAGTTGTTGGGGGGGTAAGGAACTTTCTGGATAGGACAATGATTTTTGCGAGTATGTTGCAGACGATGCTATGGCTTTGACATGTTTGTGCATGTTGAGTTCTGAGTCAAGGTAGATCCCTAGTGTTTTGACATGGGGTGAGACAGGGGTGGTGTTCCCGTCGAGGAGGAAGGTGGAGAAGGCAGGGTCCAGGCGTTGTAGGCTGTGCGGAGAGCCGACAATAAGCAGTTCTGTCTTG
Organism: Ambystoma mexicanum; assembly: GCF_040938575.1. NCBI lineage: Eukaryota > Metazoa > Chordata > Amphibia > Caudata > Ambystomatidae > Ambystoma > Ambystoma mexicanum. The sequence continues at coordinate 740,518,616 of NC_090926.1, forward strand.
TCATCATTCAGGCAGAGATGGTGATTAGCCATCCAGGCCTGAATGATGCTGTAGACATGATTGATGCTGGCAGAGTCGAACTCATAGTTGCATGTGAGTTTGAGGAGAGCTTGTGTATTGTCGGCGGAATTTGGGTATGGGATGTTGAGGCTGTCAAGATGATCAAGAGGCTTGTTGTACAAGCCCTGTACACATTGCCTGCTTTGCAGTGGGTCCCTCTGTATTTGCAGAGTGTGAATCAACTATCAGAAAAAACTTTGATAAGCAAAGGGAACAGTCCGGAGTGCCTGTAACCCTTCTGTTGCTGGAAAAATGCAACTTTGCAATACTTTCTTTGTTACTGGGAGCAGGAGAATAGTTTTTGTTTATTTGGTCCCTCGCACCGACAACTCGCCTATGTTTAAATTCATTCCTTACTCAGGTCGAGTGCAACCTTGTATCTGCAAAACTCCCATGGTCTGCGCTTTTCTCACTTACACTTGAAAACAGCGGAAAGAAATGTGTTCACCCGCTCGTCGGTGAAATTAGAATGTTCCAAGTCTGTTCCTTTTAAAGGAAAAGGCATTAACCCTATGCTTGGAGCTTGGGCCCTGCTGGGGAGCTGAATAGCACTCGAGGAGTAACAATACTTTGGAGCTCATCATGCGTTCTTGGTATCCCTCCGGTAATCCTGGCGAGATACTTGGGAACTACTGTATTATCTCCGCCGTCTGATATCCCAGTGTTACCGGCATATTACGGGCGGCAGAGACACTGGTAACTCCCTATTCCATGGAGTCACATAGGACTCCATTTGATGGGGTTGCCTGAATCACTGGCAATGTTAGTACTGGTGCCGGTGATTCAGGCTTTTATCTGCCGATAGGGGCCTGATCTACAGGCTGGTCAGACCTGCCAGTATATCAGAGCCCCTACAGGCTAACTTGTGGCCAGTCTGGGAAAGTGACAGTACATGGAAATACCGGCACTTTAATACCATGCAGGCCAACCGATAATGAGCCTGTATGACTGGAGGCATTGTCAAGGGGTTTGTACTTGCCTCTTTCTTCATAATTCTCCTCGGGTTCTCGTGAGATTAGGTAAGCTCCTGTGACTGCCCTCTCCCTTAGTGTGGGGACACAGCTGGCATGGCCTGGGGATCCCCCAGGCCATGCCAGCTGCCACCTCCTGGCCAAGCATTCATTGCATGGGGCCTTGTCCCCTTTCACTAGCCCTCTGTTCATCGCCAAGCTAGGTAGGGGATTTAGTCACAAATTGCAAACTTTTTTATTATTAAAGTTTTTTCAGACCGCTATTAGGTAAACACGGGGTTCCAATCCAGTAAATGCGTTTAACAAACCTTAACGGCTGAGTTGGGTATCGTGTCGGTAGTCGAGGGGACCTGTCTGAGGACTACTGTAGCACTTGTCCTAAACACTGTGCTAGGGGATACAGTGTAAAGCCGTATACTGTGCTCCCAGTGACACTGTAAATCTGCATTCCCATGATTAAGTGTCTTGTCTCTTTGAGGTTGCCCTTCTTGATAAGCCCCCGTCCCCACAGCTGGGAGTCCTCCTTACGCCTCTTTAGCTCTCGTCCCCCACTCGTTTACACCAGACTGACTACCAAGAAGGACAGTATTCAGGCCATTCACGTTACTTTGGGCTGCGCCCCTGACAGCACCATGTCTGCCTCCTTAGAAGGAATGTGCAAACATGATCTGATATTGTCTGTTTTTCCGTATTTTGGGGGTGAATCCACTCCTTTCAACTTTTAAATACTTCTCTCCCCTCTTCTAACCACTCTTCTCAGAAGTGTTCTAATTTTATCAGGGTCGTAGCAATAAAAAAAAATAAAAAAAGCATTGTACAGGTATTCAAATATACCCCTACGGCTTGCATTCCCCATTCCTTTACACTAGAATGTCTGCGAGAGCTACAGCGCCCCCTATCCAGGGCATTTTCGCGCTACATTGCCTGACCCCTCTTCTATAGCAACTGTGGCGCATCAAACAGAAAGTTGGAACTTCTGCTAACATGGCAATGGTCCCGGTACCACTTAAAACCACGGGAGGGATTACAAGTGCCACCATTCCAGGCCGCTTAAGTCTGAACCCAGGATTCGGACACATCCGGTCTGTTAAGTGCCCTGACTAACACGCATAGTGAGGTCCTCTGGAGGTGCAGGCCAAGGAAAAGAAAACGCTACACTTGACTGCTGTATAAACTGTCTCCTTGTACTTCCCTGTTCTCCTGCTGTGCATATGAGTGAGAACATATGAGAGAAGATTTGTGCGAGGGTCGCTGGAGGATGGATCCTGGAATGTTGTGCCTGAAATCTGAGTGCAGACTGTGTGTTACGGGGGAATGGGTGTGCTGGTGGATGTTCCTTCCAATGTGCCTTACCTCATACCTGTGACTGAAGACTACTCAGGACCTCTGCATGCCTTCTTTACCCCCTTCACAGCTACAGTGTAATTCTGCCTGTGTAGAGGCCTTTCGAAGTTGTATTACTGCCTGTGATGTGGCTTTTTTACCTGCCTATTTCATGTAGTTCCCCTAACCACGTGGTGAGGCTTTCCCAAATTGTGCACCTATCCTATTTGTTGCATTTTACTTATTTGTTCCTACATAGTTTGATGAAGCCCCCTGCACCGGCTTAGGGCGAGGCTTTCCCAAATTATGCACCCAGTACAATGGCGTTTTTCTTTCGGGCCCTGTGCTGTGTCTGAACCTGTTCACTTGCCCTCCCCCTCTCCTGTTACTCCATGTGCACCCTGCGAATCGTCTCATGACCTAGTAGGAAAGTTATTGTTGCTTTGTCCCTGTCCTTCTCCAACCTTCACGCCCCCTCCCTCCACCCTCTCCCCTGCATTCTTGTTATTGCACTTGCAGGATCCGAATGTCCCCAGACCTAGCAGGATCGATATTGTTTTTGTTTTCTTCCCTGTACCCCTCCCTTCTCTTGATGCGCCTTGAAACACTATTTTGTATAGGCACATTATAAATAACCAACACACAAATAAATAATGAATAAATAAATATATACTTGAACCAGGAAACGCGAACCACACTTTACTTGCAATAAACCTACTCCAACCTGCAATATGTTCCCTATATCGTCCTGACCCTGATCTTTATTTCCCCACTCTGGTGTTAAACTACACAGGGCCCACTTCAAAAAGATAACTGTGAGGGGAAGGCCAACTAAACATCCACTGCCCCTCTAAAACATCCACTGCCCCTCCAAAACACCCACTCTTCCCAAGCAAAGGTGCTTCCATCTGGCACACAGTCAAGCAAGTGGGGCACCTCTTTTAATATGTGATCCTCATCATCCATTCAGCTTGCCAGTTTCCTGACCTGAAAGCTTAGCTACCAGCAGCAGAATGCCAATGGCCAACCAGGCAGCCCTTCAGTGCCGATGGGGTACAAAGATAATGTGGCACCCAGCACTCAAGACCCTACCACCAGGAGTGTTGCTAGGTCTGGAAAAGACCCGGGGTTATGCTAATGTTGGAACTATCGGGACTCGGGTCTAGCTAGCCTTATGGTTTAGCTCCTGAGATTCTATCCGGGGCTACAACCAAAAGACCAGGGGCTTTAGCCCCCTTAGCCAGCCCCTAGCAACGCCCCTTCCTACCACAAACCACAGCAACTGGACCCCTTTTTAACCTGTGTGGACCCATACAGGACCACAGCGTGTCAGGTTGGTACCTTGGTCCCAGGGTAGTGGGGGCATCGCCTTGCATTTGAATGATATTGGCACTGCTTAAGCAGGCATACCCCTTCTTCCATTGTGCACAGCATAAAAGAAGGAGGGACCCCACCTCCACGCGGGCTACCATGGACCTTGTAGCCCGCGTGGCACTCACCTTGCCCCATGCAGCGTCTGCCTTCTCTGCCTCTGTAGCGTCCACCACAGCAATGAACCTTCTGTCTCTATTGCTGCCCATGCTCTCTGCACACCCTTGCCCGCATGCCCAGGTTGGAGCCAGCCCTACTAGATTCTCCATGACGACCCGGCTTTTGCATACATCTTCATAGGTCCCTTCCTTGCCACCGCAGTGCACGTGCTGTGTTGCGCTGCAACTACCCAGTAAAGTGAAGGGTCTGTGTTTATGCAAGGAAGTAAGCCAGCTAATGTTCTCATAACCTTCAATGCCCTAGTTGCCTTCTGATCTTTTGTTTTGTTTGTTTGTTTGTTTGTTTTATTCACTTTTTATGCACGCCAGACCCAAGGGTAGCAGGGCGCAGTGGCAAGAAAATGCAAAGCTTACAGGTTACATCAAAGCATAACGTACAATATAAAATACAGTGATTACAAAGTATACGGATTTGAGAAAGGTCAATCCAATTACAGGTTACATCCTAGCACATGTACAGTAGAGAAAACTGTGAGGTCATGGGGCACACGTATTTACAAAATATAAGTGGGACACAGATAGTACAAAATATACAAGGTTCGAGTGCGGGCAATCGGGTTGAAGGTGACAACGGTCAAGTGAGATCAGCTGAGGTTAGTCGAGGTGAGGAGTTGGATGACATTTTTTCTAAAGTGAGGGTAGGGTAAGTCAGCTCTCAGGTCTTGTGGTAGAGAGTTCCAAATCTTTGCAGCCTTTACCTGAAAGCTATTACCACCTATCGTCTGAAGTCTAAAGTTCGGTATTGTCAGGCAGTTGGAATTGACAGCTCTAGTCGGTCTGGAGGATGTTCTCCTATGGAATTTGTCAATCAGGTATTTGGGGGCGGAGTTATTAAGGGCTTTATGGGTCAGGGATAACATCTTAAGTGTTATTTTGTTCTCAGTGGTCAGCCAGTTATGATGGCGTCTAGTGGCAGAGATGTGGGATCTTTTGTTTATGCCTAGTGCTGCTCTCAGGGCATTATTTTGTAATATTTGTAGTCTTTGCGTTATAGTTTTATTTGGTCCGGCGTAGAGAGCGTTGCAATAGTCAATCCTAGAGAGTATTAAGGCTCTAGCCAGGATTAAGCAGCTCTTGTTGGATAGGAACGGTTTACCGGCTCTTATCAGTTTGCACGTGTAAGCCGTGGAGGAGGCAAGGGATTTTAGCTGTTTGTCAAGAGATAGGGTGGAGTCAAGATAGAATCCCAGGGTTTTTACGTCCTTGGACACTTGGATGATATTCCCATCTATGTTAAATGAGGAGAATTCCTGACCTAATTTTTTGATATTAGTTTGAGTGCCCAGGATAATCAACTCTGTCTTATCATCGTTCAGACAGAGGCCATGGGTGGCCATCCAGGCCTGGATGATAAGATATACCTTGTTCACCAATTCCGTGTCTTTCGCATGATCCCCAGAAAGCGGGAGGAGGATCTGTGTATCATCTGCATAGTTAGTGTAGGTGATACCGAGATGGTCCAGATCATCAAACAAGGGCTTGGTGAAGATGTTATAAAGAGTTGGGGAGACGCAGGAGCCCTGAGGGACACCGCATAAAATAGGGGTGGGATCTGCTGCTGCCGAGGGGGAGAAGACTCTCATTGTTCTTTCACTCAGAAATGACTCAATCCATCTGATGGCTTCCGGGGAGAAATGGGCAGCGGAATCCAGGTGACTACAGAGGACTTTGTGATCCACCAAATCAAAGGCGGCGGAGAGGTCAAGGAGTAGCAGAAGTACTGTTCTTCCTTTGTCTCGAAGCTTGTCAATTTGGGATTTCAAGTCAATAAGGGCTGTTTCAGTTCCATGTAAGGGACGGAAGCCCGATTGTCTCTCTCCTAGGAGGTTGTGTAGTTCCAGATGCTTTTGAATTTGGTTATAAGCGGCTTTGTCCAGAATTTTGAGAAGAAACGGTACCGTAGTAATGGGGCGGTAGTTAGTAGGGATGAGAGGGTCTAATGACTGCTTTTTAAGTAGGGGAAGTACCCAGGACTGTTTAAGGTTGGCAGGGATGGTGGCTGAGGCGAAGGAGGCATTAATCAGTTTGGTGATAAAGGGCGATAAATCTCTGGCAGCGTCTTTTATTAACTGTGCTGGGCAGAGGTCACCTTTACAGTTAGATGGTTTAAGCGACAAGATCATTTTTTCTACTTCCAAGGTGGTCAATTTGGCGAAGTGGAAGGAGTCACTATGTGCCAGTAGATTATTGGTATTGGGCATTTTTGGTGAATCCTGAATTTTAAGTACTTCTTTTTTTTGCTGGATTTTATTTTGGAGAGTAATAATTTTGTGTGATAGGGCTTTCTGGATGTCCGTGCACCAAGGTTTGTCCTTGGTACAGGCGTCCGGTGTGGCGATCGGGGACTCAAGTTCCTTTAAAATAGAAAAGAGCTCTTTCATGCTGGAATTAGAGTTGGCTATACGGTCATCATATGAGTTACGTTTAGCCTGGCAAACTTCTTTTTTGTAAGCTGAGGAGAGAGAGGTTAGTTTGGCTTTATTGTCGACTGAGGGACAGAGCCTCCAAGTGGTTTCACTTTTTCTTTTCAAGATGTCAATTGTGGAGTAAACCATTTGTTTAGGTGGGCTTTAGGTTTGCTTGGTCTGAGTTTGAGAGGTGCCAGTTTATCTAGGGTGACGAGCATGATATTATTGAATTCTTGTACTAGGGTGCTGGGGCATAGATTAGCTGATAATGCATTGAGGGTCGGTAGTATAGCTGGGATCACTTTCTCTACCGTGATGCATTTTTTATTTCTGGTTAAGCAAGGCGGTGCTATTGGAAGGATTGTAGGGTTAGGTCTAGACGTGGCTAGGTTAAAGGACACTAAAGAGTGGTCTGTCCAAGTTAGGGGTCTTATGGATAGGATAGTGGCTGAGCAGTTACAGTCGGCTATCCAGTCTAGCGTTCTTCCCTTCAGATGCGTAGGCTTGTCAACTCTTTGAGATAGGCCTAGTGCGTGAATAGTGTTGGCTACCACTGTGGCATTGGTATCTGTAGTGTCATGGAAACCTAAGTTAAAGTCTCCAAGGAGGATTGTTTGGGAACAAGGTTTGAGGTTATGAGTGAGCAGGTTGTGGAGATCCTCATCAAAGGTGCCTAAAGGGCCTGGTGGTCTATATAAAAGGTGGATAGTGAGAGTTTGATTATTATTTATCTGGAGTTTAGCAGATAAAGTCTTGCAGGATTGGAACGATTGGGTAGGTACTAGTCTAAGTGAGAGGCTTGTTTTGGAGATTATGGCAATGCCGCCGCCTCTTGCACCTTCTCGGTCATTTCTGATTATCGTGTAGCCATCTGGGATGGCTAGCATGAGCGAAGGTCCTGCTGCATTGTGTAGCGAAGTCTCTCTAATAGCGAGAAAGTCAAAGTTGCCTTCTGAGATTAGGTCAGCAATGTCTAGGGCATGGGCGACAAGCGATCTCACGTTCAGGAGTGCTCCAACGATAGTTGGGGTTTTGGAGATCTCTGTGGCTTGGGGGGATGGACTGGTGAGTGTATTAGCTGTAGTGAGCTTATTGTTCTGAGTAGGGCAAGTATTGGAGTTAGGTGGGGGCGGTAGTCTAACATAGCGAGGATTGCAGATCTGCTGGCAGTTAGTTTTGATGTTGGTAGGGGGAAGAGACCTACGGGGAGGTTCATGCAGTTTGGTTAGCCTGGCACGGAGTCTAAGGTTTCTACTAAGTGTATCACATGGACGTGTTGCAGAGGTGGGTGTCTCAAGGGATCCAAGGCTGGGATATAGGTGTTGGCCTGGAGAGTTACAAGTTTGATGTATTACCGATGTCAGAGGAGGCAAGGTGTTAGGTAGGCTAACATCTAGCATAATGAGTAGATGTAGGATAGTCCTCAGTAGGACTGTGTAAATGGCTGGTAGATACATAGTTATATAAGGAGGTCTATCTGAGATGCCACATTAGTAGTTAGTGGGAGCAGTTGGTAACAGGTATGAAGCACAATGTACGCTCGAGGTATTAACATATAGGAGCAATCTGGTGATAAGAGCCACCTAGATACTAAGTGCTGATATGATATATGTAGTCAATGACTCAGTAGCAATATGTCTGCTATACCGTGGGTGCTAGGTAGGTGCAGGAGCAAATGCAAGCAAGTCACAGGGCAGAGGTTCAACTAAGCTGGCTAAGAGGTACCTGAGCACGTGTAATCAATGACTCAGGGGCTAGGCCGACTAGGTAGGTGCAGAATCAAATGCTAAGCAGGTCTCAGCAGCAAAGGTTCAGGTATGCTAACTAGGAAGGCGCAGGACCAGAGATACAATGAATAATTCTAGGCAGTGGTTTGGCTAGGTCGAGTGGGTGAGTGCAGCCGGATACAGGTTAAAGTGGACTGTTAGTGACCATAGGGCACAACACAACTGTCGTGGTCTGATAACGACCATAGGGCACAACACAATTGTAGTGGTCTTTTCCTCGAACCCCTCTACTTCCTCATCCTCGTGTAGTCTGTCTAAACCCAGGAAGACGATGGAGTGCTGTACTTTTCCTCAACCATCTCCTCTCCACTTGCCTTCACTGATAGCACTTCAGTAGAAGATCTCAAACAGTCAACTTAGCAGGGCCAGCCGACCAAGTAATCCCCAGGGCCTTCCCTAGTGCAACGGACCAGCATTAAGAGACTCTACCACCAATTACCAGTCTTGATCAGGTATGAGGTTGAAGTAGGGATGCTGTTCTGATGTTGCAGGGCGTGCTGAAGGGCACAATGTCGGGGAGCATACACTTGTGTCAGTGTATTTGGTTATACTCAGAGCAATTTGGCCCACATGTTTTCCATATCTGAAGCCGCTGCAGCAATTGCAGCATTCCACTAGTGGTAAAGCTGTCAAACACTCTGTGGATTGGCAACATCCATTCAAGCAAACTTTAGGCCTCCTGTCCCGCCTCCGGGCTTCCTGCTCTGCATGCTGCCTTTGTGGAAACTGGAGTCAGCAGGTCGCCTTTGAGGTCTCAGATTGCATTGTGGGAACAAATTTATTTATTTCATTTATGCATTTCTAAAGCACACTAAACCCTCAGGCATCAAGATGTTCAAGTGTACATTTCAAGTAAACGTGGTAATTAATGTGAACAATTATTCAGGAATGTGGATTGTCGACTCGTCGGTTTAGTATAAGACAAGAGTGGAATATTGTCCTTGGAGAGCGAGATCACAATAACAGTGAATTCGCAGGGAATAGCAGTCTTGAGCTGTTTTCTAAACACCCAGTACTGCCATATAGTGGCTGGGAAACTATGAGCAGTCTCCCCGTTTACTTGTGAGAGGAACTGGGTTCTGGAAATCCCCTGCCCCAACAACGGGAGACTCAGCCATAGGACAAAGTTCACTGTCTTTATTAAGTTAAAATGACAGGGATCGCAGCATGAACAGCGCAAAATTCTTCACAAGCTCTCCCTCTCCAAGTGCATGTCGTCCCATTTTGTCAATTAGTGACGCCAGAAAAACAACGTTAGATCACAAAAAACTAACAGGGGAAGGGATTGGTTTATTAAGCAAACTACATATACAATCTATAAGGAATAAGTATGATCATTCGGTAAGCCATATCCGGTGGCTCCTCCTGAGACCTCCTCTATGTGTTACAAATACAAAGTTACAGGTTAGTATAAAGATGATTGGCTTGTGTAACATAGTGTACGCTTATCATGGAAGGTGTTTTGGGATTGGACAGAAAAGGAATTCTCAGCCTTCAAGCTTTGGGCAGTTCCAAGCCAAGTCCAACTATTCAAGGTATTGGAAATGACCCCGAAGATACTTCATGTTCCCATAAGAGACCATTTCCTCGGCCCAGAGACAGAACATTCAGCTTTGAACCTGTATAAATATTGTAGCCTTCTACCTTTAGTTCACTGGAAACAGCTTTTCTCCGGCTGCCTCGAATGAATAGGCTGTGTCTCGTAGATTCAGGTCACGTGTGTGGGGACCACGAAATGGAGCTCTCCTGCTTGTAATTAAGAGGATTTTTGACTGTTCACTCTTAGGTGCCCTATCTCCTCTGCTACCTGAAAACGTTCCTTCCCTACTCATCCTTGGCGAGGCTGTGCACAGTGTCTGCGCTGGAAGCTTTGTCTGCATGATTAAGAAGAATCAGTCTGTCAGCCCTTCCCTGTATTCTGAAGTTCGTCTAGCTTTTCCCAGTCACTCCAAAGTACCTATAGCTTCCATCTTTATTCGCATAGCTGTCCATGTTAGTTACAATTAGGCGTGGGCAAGCCGTTCATATGTATTCTTAGGCATCTTGCAGTTTCCGCATAGCAAAAAGGTATAAGTGTGTCAGTCCTCTAACTATAAGCATTTGCTTTGTGTCTATCAGCAATCAACTAAAGTGTTTGTTCAGCTCCGTGCAGGGATTCCTTTGTGCTTCATGCCTAACGTATCTGTCATGATGTCAGTTGTGATGCCATCGATGTTCATCGAGGTTGCAGTTAGTCGACTTGTTTGATTGATGACAGCTGTATCTCTTTAATACTGTTATCTGGGTATGGTCTAACTGGTTGTCTGAGTGAGTAGCGCTTCTCACACCTGCTATACATAAACGATGGTGAGGAATAGCCCAGAAGCAATGTACTTGTTTCTCTGTCGCCAGGCTGAGAATGGGAGTGGTGTAATGAGGGCCACGGTTTGTTCTCCCACTTCAACCCCCCCTCTGGTCGACAAGTCGAGCACACTCCAAAGACAACCCTCTCTATTCACGTGTAGTCTTGGAACCCAGACATTTCTCACTCCTCCCAGATGTCCATAGTAATTCACGTGTTTGTCTAAGCTCCAGGTCATATGGCTGTAATCTACATCAGAGTTGCACCATGCCCATTTTCCCCAATAGTTGCGTGGATCTGGGGGCAAAGAGAATGCTGTACCTGACGTAAACAAAGGGCACTGCGTCAAGTGTGATTTCAACATGTCAAGAGTCTGCGTTTCTCCATCAGTCTTCGCCTCTACATCCAGTAATATTTTCAACCCTATCGTCTTTTCAGTAGTCTTCTTGCACTGTGCTATAGCTACTCTGATAGCGCAGAAGGCAAATAACATAGCACTAAGTCTGCTATCAACACCTTCAGTCCAATAGCCATCTATGATGGTATCCAAGAAAAGATGTACGTCAGCCAATCTTAATCTTGTCATATTGGGTCTGTCACTGCCTCCATTCTAGAGTGCAGGTCTGATAATTGCATGATTTCTTTGGTTAGTGTCTCATTCGCTCCATCATGGGAAGGCACCTATGTACAGCAGGAAGGCCCAATCTTGGTGCAAAGGCCTCCTCCCATAGCTGTAAGACGATCCAGGACATATCTGCTCTGTATTGTCATATATCTGACCATTCTCAACTCTTCTTTGATGGTGTTAAACCCCTTGATGGTCGAGCTTATCGTCTGCAGCAGTTCCCTTCTGGTGATCTGGAGCCACTTGGCGTTCACATTGGTCTGGATTGCTGGAATGATTGATGCATAGAACATCTCTGTCCTGCTGAATAATCTGTGTTCTAGTGGTATCGCATCTAGCGCTTCTTCCATTTTTGATGACACGTAGTTTCCTTTCTTCACTTTTGTCAGCTCTACAGCTCTCTTCTTCCTCTGGTGTGTGACCATTTTGGGGAATCCATCTACTTGTATGTCTTTTCGAGGCAGTACTAATGCCGGTGTGTCAGCTGTACTAGAGAGCATATCCCTCCCCAGTTTGGCCACAATTGCATGTATGCCTTGGATCCGCAGGCCCAGTAGTGATCCATCAGCAGTACCAACCTTCATGCCTGGTATCTTTGATATTTGCTTGCACACTTTATTCGCCCCAACCTTCATTGCACCATTATTCTGGAATCACAAGGCAGCACCTCGAGTGGTATGATTGGCATGGGACCTCCTTCAATTTCCACCCAGGTGAGCAGCTTGGCTCTTGCTGCCCATTCTTTGAGGCAATCGTCATTTTCCTTCTGCACCACTTCTACTGGAAATGTAAGAAGTGCATTTGCTTTGCTTCCTACCATCCCTTCCTTCCATCCTTCCATCCTTCTCCTGTGAAAATATGTGAATATCTGCCCATATACTAGTAACTGAGGCCGTTCCCAACATCCTAGCATTTGTCCTATCTCTTTTTGTCCTGTCTTTGGGCATTGCAACTCCTTTTGTGTCACTATTCTCGCTTCTCCTTTGTTTGGGCCCCGAGGAACTGACTCTATTGTCTTGAACAGAGGATAGCACAGGGGCAACGTGCTGGTCTTGGAAGCAGGATCACGCAGAGTAACAGAGGTTTGAATCCGGGATCTGCGCTTAGAAACCAAACTCGGATATTAAGCGTGTTATAGATAAACAATTAAAATTAAATGAAAAAATCAATGCTCCAATAGTCAGCTATCATTTCTTGGTTTTAATATAGTTGTCTTCATACAGGAATGTCTTCTGGGACATCGATCTTAGTGTAGCCCATCTGTCTTGGAATTGGCCTCTTGTCATGCAGAACGACTTATGTCTGCTCTCTCATCCCCTATGCAATGAGTGCTGCCAGAACATTCATTGCTACAGAAATGCCAACAGCCAGAGCACAATGCCATATGCGCCTGTCATTCTGCTAAACAAAGAAGACGAAAAAAAAAACATTACTTTCATTTGTGAAGCAGATGGCACATGCCCTGTTGTTTGTGACATGTGTCTTTTAACAAAGTTTAAACAATTCTAATAATTGTGTAGAAAAGATTAGTGATAGGGCAAGCTCCTTTATCCTATCCCCTCAACCTAGATAAGTGGAGCAACCAGCGCAATCTAGGGATAGAAATACACAAAGTACACAAAGGGTTTAGTTTAGTGTGGTTGAAGGGCAAGATAGATTAGGGCTACATATGTGGTAATGCGAGAAAGCAGAACATTGTGTATAATTAAATTACCTGGGACTTTTTGTGTGATAATACGATAAGGGGAGTCTCGAGGTGTGAGACCCAGAACAGTACAATACGTGTGTGTATTTTGGTTCAACATTCAGAACGCCATGTATTTGAAATTAAACACCCTACAACATAAAATTGAAAAGAAACACGAAGTGAATAAATCACTCTCCTCTCACTCCGATGACCAAACAGCCAACCTCACCCCAATTCCACTTCAGAGAAATCTCACACATCGAAACGGCCAACAAACTCAAAAACCTGAAACCCTTAAAATGTAAAGGCGACATCTGCCCACCTGGCCTCATCAAAGACTGTGCACAAGCCTTCGTACATCTCATTTTCACATTTATTAATGCTTAATTCACTTTCATTCTGGTCCCAGCCAGCCACAAAAAATCATGGGTCCTCCCACTTGTAAAAAAGATGTCACTCAACCCCGCAGCCCTGAACAATTACTGCCCCATCACAACTGTAACATTCCTGCTGAATATCTTGGACAGGGTAGCATACAACCAAATTCAAGCCTACCTAGAACCAACCACAACCTAGGGATGCGCCAATCTGGAATATAGCTAGCCCACGACATGGAATCAGTGCTCCTTGACCAGAAAAATCAGCTAGACTACTTTAGAGGTGAGGGCAAAGAGGCACTCCTTCTCTTTTTTACCTTTCAGCTGCCTTCGAACTGGTGGATCACACAACCTTCTGCAACCACCTCTCAGATTCAGCAAATTTCTCGTGCTAAGCGACATCATGGATAGCTTCCTTCCTGGAAGGAAGGTCCATGAGTGTTTTCTCAGACTATGCCTGTGCACCTCCAATACCCACACCATGTAGCGTCCCGCAAGGCTCATGCGTCTCTCCCTTCCTTTATAACATTTTCAGCAAGCCCATTTTCGACATCCTGGATGACATCGGTATATCCTACACAAACTATGCAGATGTCACACAAATCCTCCTCCCACTGTCAGGCATATATGAAGAGGACTCCCTCTCCATTAACAAAATGTATTCAACTATACAAGCATGGATGGCGCCGAACTACCTAAGCCTAAATGACAACAAGATGGAAATCCTGTTGGTGGGGTCCCCTGCCATGCCGAAGAAACTATTGACGTGATATAGATCCCTGTCTCAGCCTCGGTAAAAACTCTGGGCGTCCACCTAGATGCAGCCGTCACTTCACTAAACAAGTGAATGAGAGCGCCTCCTCAGTGGCATACACAGCCAAACTCATTAACGCAGCCAGACAATTCTTGACACCGACTAGCTGTCTAACTATCGCCCGAGCAATCACTGGAGCCAGAATCGACTATTGCAACCCTCTTTGCAGGGATGTCCAAACAGAACATAAACACATTGCAGATAATCCAAAACAACGCCCTTCCTGCTGCTCTCAACATCCCAAAAAGAGACCCAATTTCAGCGCTGAGAAAAGAAAGTTCACTTGCTCCCTATTTGCAAAAGGATCATATTCAAAACTCTCTCAATCACTCACAAATGTATATCCAACACTGCCCTGCAATACCTCTCGCCGAGAATTGTGAGAACCAAAATGACCAGACCATTAAGCGCCGCCCACGCTCATCGACTGACCCTACCTAAAGTAAAAAGAGCCAGAGGAGAAGGCTCCAGCTTCCCAACTGTGTCAAAAAACAATTTGAACGCCCTCCCAACTGCCCTAAGAGCAGAAACCTCTTACTGGCCATTTCGAAAGGCCCTTATAACTTGGCTATTTGCCTAAAGTCTACCAAACAGATGTCCCTCAGAATATGAATAAGAGTCTCGAAATACTTAAGTTTCTCATGTCATGTCTATCAGGTTGTATGTCTGTGGACACAGCAAGGCATTGTTGAAGATTTTATTCATGTGTGTAACGTGTGTGTAACTGGTATTCGCAACAGCCCCCTGATGCCCCCGGGCCAAGCTGCTTTTTAAATAAAATAAATAAATAAATCCCCACTAGTTTCTTCAGTTGCTTATGAACTGGCTCAGGTAGTCCTTGGCATAATATGTGATATAAAATGGCTATTGTCTTGTCCCACAGTTCACGAGTCTCTCAGACGCCAGCACTCTTGAATCTCTTTAATATATTCAACAGGGCCTTCCTGCTCCCGCATTCTGTGTGTCATTATCACGCTCATATCCAACATGCTGGGATATTGTACACTGCTGCCCTGCAATTATTAAATGGTGCTCTGTCATGTGCTGTATTCTGCAGTCATCCCAAAGTACCCTGCTCGTTTACAAATGTTGTGAGCTCCCTACCCAATAATGGCAGCAAGCAAACCTTTTATGTCCCTCCGTTGCTAATGTCATACCCACACACACAGAAAACGAAAACCAAAAAGTGATGGGTGGAAGGTTTCCAATTAATCTGAACCACTGGCATTGCTCTTGGCAACCTGCCACACTACTGTGCTTTAGCCTGTCTGTGTCTTTGCAAAAGGGGTCCAGCCATATGCAGTTCAGTCAGGTACTGCCATGGGAGCAGCCCTGCCCGAATTGCTAGGCCAGGTCCCCTCTGCACAGAAATACAAGCAACCTCAGACATGTTTTGGGCGTGTTGGGCCTCCTCAATCAGGTAAGGCTTGGTTTCCTATGGCGCAGCGAGCAAGAGACCCATGTCTGGGCATACCCTCTCTCATATAGGTAGACAAACTTAAACCAAAAAATTGATGAGTGAAAGGTTTCGAATGAATCTGAACCACTGCCATTTCTCTGGGCAACCTTCTACACCACTGTTTTTTAGCCCGTCTCTGTCATTGTAAAAAGGGTCCAGCCATATGCAAATCAGTCACTTTCGTTTTTTCAACCTCATAAATCAATTTTTCATATGGGTGCACCCTCAAACACAATAACGCCAAATGAAAACCCTCATGGCCATCATCCTGTCTTAAATATGACAAGGTATTCTTCATAAACAATCTTCCTATCCTGACTGCGACAAAGTAACTATCATAAATAACCTTCCTGTCTTAACTTCGACAAGGTATCCATCATAAATATTCTTCCCGTCTTAGCTTCAACAAGGTATCCTTCTTTTATCAAAAACTGCCCCTCAAACCGAGACGCCTTCTTCTATGCCCTGGACATAGGATAACTCTTTTACCTCTGTTTTTTATAGCTTTTGAAAGGTTTATTTTTTCAGAACTCTATGCCCCTTTTCAGAGTGTAAGACGTCCCTTTCAGTAACCCAGGCTACAGGTAAACTCTCATGAATTACCTATTTTTCCCACAGCTTACACAAACAAATCTTCAAAATATGCAAACAGCCCCCTCCCACCTCTGTTTGTCAAATCCATGCTCTCATACTTACATCCATGGGTCAGGCGAAGCCTTCAGAACCGGTCCTCCCACACAATCCACCACTCTGCCTTCCGATCTGTGTGGCATCCCACAGGGACGGGCAAGACTTTTACTCAGGGGGTTCCCGACGACCGTGTCAGTTCACGCGTGATTGGTTATCCGGTCCTCACAGGTCACTGCGGGAAAAAGCAAGAAAGCACTGAGGACATTGGCCAACCATCCTCTGCTGTCACATGTAAAAGTGGGGGGGGGGGGGAAACCCCTGTAGATAGGCCAGCAGAAATCCCACATCCCCAAAACATTTTTCACAAAAACCTGTTTTAATTAACAAAACCCATATAAAACAGAGACAGACGTGGGCATCAAGACAATCTCCCAACTCTCAACTAATTCCAAGCTTGACAGTACCTTAAAAACGGGTATGACATCACAATTGATGTTTCATTTCAGAAAACCTAAGGTAGGAGGGGATTGGCTAGGGGAATCAACTAAATATATATTACATAGGGATCAGTGCCTTCATTGGCTACCCCCTATCTGGTGGCTCCGCCTGAGACCAGCTACTAAAAAGATACAAGTAAAACAGGTCATCATAATGCAGTATAATTGGCCGTTGCAACACTGTTAAATAAGCGTTGAAGGTGGGTAGCGATTGGTCAGTGGTGTCTTTCTCAGCCTTGGCACTTTGGACGGTTACCAGCACATGGGCAACAATTGGAGGTGGTGAGAATGGCACCAAGATGCCACTTTTCCTGATAAGGTTACCATTTCTGATTCTCTAGGCCACAGGCCAGGGCGTTTAGCTTTCAACATTGCACTACCTTGTATCTTTTTTCCCAAGAGCTGGAGGGGAACGACGGTCTCAGTCTTTCTGTGTCTGACTCTAATAAATAGACATTATCCTGCGAATTTAGGTCACGTGTGTGAAGACCACGGTTTGGATTATTGTGCTCAATATTTATGAAGATTTTTAGCCTTCATTAATGCAGGTGTCCTACCTTCCTTGGTCTCTAGAGACTTGACCGCATTACTTTCCCCTCACTATTAAGCCTTAGCTGGCAGGAATCTGACCTTACAATGTTACTTGCTTCTTTTGCTTAAACTAAGAGATCTGTGTCTCACGCCTGGGAACTGCGATTGTCTGTACTTTTGAGTGCTGATTCAAACCTTTCTTTCCCTAGTAACTTTGGCAAACATATATGCTTATTGTCTGGGCCGTACAGGTTTGTTTTTTCTGCTAACTCAGCGAACCAGGTCCTCCTACAACCACAAGGCTTCCCAACATCGCCCATTTACCTGAACACAGCGACGCTGTCCATCTTGGTTTACATGGCCACTCATTTTAGTTGCACTCTGCATTAAGCAAGCTTTATGTGTATTCTTATGCATCTTGCACATCAGCGTAAAGTGAGAGTATATGTTTTCTAACCTAATGGATGCAAGCATGTACTTCATGTCTAAATGCATTTTGACCTGGTGTCCGTCTATCTTCGTGGTGGATGCGTATGTGTTGTGGGTTTCACTGGTGACCTCATTTGCATTCAACACTTCTGGTCACAGCTCATTTATGTCCTCAGTAGCCTGCAAATGTATCTCTTCTTTGATTGATCCAGGATAAGGGCATTAGGGCTGCCTTAGTGATCAGTGTCTCTCACGCCCGCGGTATAACTTTGTCAATGGGGTAGATGCCATAAACTATGCACCACTTCTACTTCGATAGTATTGTGGTAGGGGAGGGGAGTATTTAGCTTTCAACATTGCACTACCTTGTATCTTTAATGCATACCACATTCATTTGCCTCTCGTCACCACGGTGTGAAACTGAAGAGTAGATAAAACCAGGTGTTTCTCATCCTGACTTGGCTTTCCTGAGGGTAAGTCTTATTGTGTCTGTATCTCTTCCTCTGTTGTTCAAAATGTAAAGGAGGAAGATGCGTCCTGTCCTCCAACTGTGTGCCAGTGAGAGTGTCAGAGTGATGCTGTGTGCAAAAGTGGCTGGATGATATCACATGTAATGTTATGACTGAAAACTGAGTGAATGCTCCAGCAATGACAGACCGTGAGCAGTTGAGTAGATGTGCCAGTGGATAGCCCTTCCAACGTACCTCACTGCACACCATTAGCTGAAGACTTGAACCAGGAAACTTGAACCCCGCTTAATTGGAATAAACCTACTTGTTCCAATTTACAAACTGTTTTCTGCACCTCCCTGTCCCTGATCTTCATTTCTCCACACGTACCGTATTAACTAGTACAGCTCTTCCTTATTTCTGGAATATGGGCCCTGTAAGGGTTTTATATGGGATTCACAGAACTGTGTGGTGTCTTCTTTCCATTTGCCAGGGTGTCATTCCCTTTCTTTTGACATTGGAATACTCTGATACGGATAGCAGCATTGTGTGTTGTGTTGCTGTGACTTCCCATTAGCAAGTCTTCCATTACATTAACTTGCTGTATGTTTGGTTTCTCTAGCACCAAGACCGATGCTGCGAGGATGTACAGTTATCTGCAAAAGAGCATGGCTCCTGCATGGC
Source organism: Ambystoma mexicanum (assembly GCF_040938575.1). Lineage (NCBI taxonomy): Eukaryota > Metazoa > Chordata > Amphibia > Caudata > Ambystomatidae > Ambystoma > Ambystoma mexicanum. Next base: position 740,537,238 of record NC_090926.1, read on the forward strand.
GGCCCTTGCACCCCATGCGTCTGGATAATTCATAATGGGCAGTGCAACAAACTGTGCCATTCGTCCCTCCTAACAATGTTGTACTTTAGCTGAGACTGTCGGAAGCAGCACATGTGGTTGGTTGAGGAAAAAACTGAGATGGAATGCCAGTGATCCTCACACTTTTCTCACCTGCAAATTATCCAATACACTTCTCACTCCACTTGACACCCTACCCATGGCTTCCACGGTACCTTAGCATTCGCATCCTTCCATGACTTCTACCCCTAGCACCCCCAAATAATTAGGTATTTTGCCATTTATGCCGTGTGAATATATTTATTTTTAAATAACCTTTAAATGTAACATAAAACAAAAATAATAATGTGTATCTTTCTGTCTCATTTTACATTTTCTATTCGTGATCTATTAGTTGCTATACCATGGGGGTCATTCCGAGGTTGGAGTAAAGGGAAAAATGATGCCGGTAAGTGATTACCGGCATCGTATACCGCTACGGCCCATTCCAACCAACCAGACCGCTATTTACGGCACAGCAAAGTACGATGCAGTAAATAGCGGTCTGGTGTCGCGCACGCGACACACTGTGCCGATATTTGCAGCATGGCGTAAACCGGAGCTGATCACAAAGAACACGCACACGTAAATGACGGCCTCCTTAAGCCTGTAAAGTACCTTACCGGCATGGAGTTAATACAGGCATCTCAGAGAAGGAGTAAAGAATCCTGAGCAGTAGTTCCCAGAGCCACAGGTGCACACAATCAGCACAGGTGTAGTCAATCGAGTTTGCCACAGCCCAAAAGGATGACACCCACACACCACACCCCCTCCCACACCAAGATGCTACCAATAGTGGTAGCAGTACATGAAGCAGGAGGCCCTGCTTGCAAGGGCACAACCACAAGAACAACACTAACAACACCAGGCCCCACCACTGAGGAGACACAGGGAGAGAAGGAGGGTGAGACAGGCCCAGCATGCAGCATCAGTGCAGCCTTCGTCACCACCCCAGCAGCCCCCATTCCCACGCATCAGGTCCGGTCCCTCAAGCGAACCCCTGAGCAGATACACACCCTCTACCAGCTTGACTGTGACACCATCACCACCATAGTTGGCCTGAGAAATTACGAGATAAGTGAGCATCATACAAATACACAACGCTATCCCCGCTCAACTGAAGGTGGTGCCTGTGTCCCACACCCATGCACAGGCACCTACCAGCACACAGTGGGGCCCATGCATGGCATATCACAACCGCCCATTTCACGGACGCAGAACCAAGTGCTGGATCACCTCCTCAAGCACACAAGGGGCTACAAATCCCTACCATGGACTACCCAGGAGATATACGACACAAAAGTTGCCCCCCATGCATTGGCAGGCATGCCAAATTACATGGGTGCCCCTGACTGCACCCACGTGGATTAGGCGGACCTGCATGGCATGCAGGTGGCGTATTGCAACCGCAAGCAATACCACTCCACCAACGTGCAGACGGAATGCAATGCAAGCAAGAACATCACACAGGGGTGGGCCTGACATCCTGGACCAACTCATGACTCAATGGGCCAGCTGAACTCCACGCTACCCTGCCGCATGGGGCGACATGCAGGATGACGTGCCTGGCTGCTTGGTGAGTCGTCTGACCGTGTCATGCCAGTGCATCGGTGCCATGAGGTGGGTACCTGCATAAGCAAACTGGGTCGAAATGATGACGCCAGTGCACGATGTTCACCCCACCAAATACTGTGCCACAGATCCAGTGTAACGGCACATGAGTACAGATTCCCACATTGATGAAGTAAGGCACACACCTAACACAACATAACCAACATGTGACAAGGCCAAATCCCACAACACATGCACCATTCATTGGCGGCCCCCACACACCGTAAGGGCATATAGGAAGACACACTGCATATGCAGAATGTGGCTGCCTCCAGCATGTCACCACACCGGAGAGTCATCCCTGGGATTGGATTGAACTGAGGGCAGCAGGGATACCACACCACATCACCGGTTCGGCACAACCATAGGAGTGGTGGAATCCACCAAAGTACGGATCAGAGCAGTATGATGAATATGCCACTGACTACAGCCAACACACCCAACTACGGAATCACACAGTACACAGCACTTCATGGATCTAACCTCAAGACTGCTGCATGCATCAATGAAGCACGTACCACGAGATGTGCGTGCCATTGTTCATAGACCATCTCGAAGACGCTCCCCCCTACAGCATTCCATTGCACAGGACACATATTGGGGCCATGAATGGGCTAAATTCATCCATAGACATGTGCGTATAGGCATCAATGACCTGCTGCCATTTAAGACAAGTTCAGTTCTCCACCATGTCAGTCCAAACACTTACCTTCATTGGCTAGACATGCAGGTGTTGGTGGCTGTCCCTTGACACCATGGTACAGGACCCCTGTCAGAAACCCACAGAACAGGCCCAAGGAGGCCTACAATACTGCCCATACCCGGGCATGCGTGGAGATGAAGCAGCCACTTGGCTTGCATAAGGCACATATGAGTTGCCGAAGCTGGTCTGGTGGGGGACCCATCTACCGCAATGTGTAGGTGTCCAAGACCCCCATGTCATGTGTAAAGCTGGACAAAATGTGCATCCCTTAGAATGTGGCCCTGTCCCCTGACATGGGACTGCTAACACCAGATGAAGATGGAGTGAAGGAGGAGGAGGAAGGGGCAAGACAGCATCATGGAGCCGGTGCACAGGAGGGACATGTCGTGTGGCAAACATTGATTGGACATCAAAACCGAAACACAAGACAGCAGAGGGTGGCATGACATGGGCACACAGGGCACTGGGTGTGTGGATACTTGTAGACAATGCACTGTCAGACATCATAATACACATGCTCAATGATGAATGTCCACACAGGTCAAACTTTGCGACACCAACGGTGTATTGTAAATTTAAATGCATAAGTGTAAACATTCCCTCCACCACCCCACCCCTCAGCCCCCCTCCCCCCCAACTCTGCAACAAACCCTCACCCCCCACCCCACAACTCTGCAACAAACCCTCACCCCTCACCCCCCTCCCCCCAACTCTGCAACAAACCCTAACCCCCACACCCCCCCAACTCTGCAACAAACCCTCAAACACTACCCCCCTCCTCCTCAACTCCGCTACAGTAGTCCCATGGTGACCATCAAGGCCACATGTGGCAGCTATGCCAACTACTCCATGCTCCCGGGGCCCGGGAGAGGCATGTCCCAGCGGCGCAGAGAACGCAAAGAACGTCGCAGTGGGCTTGCCGGGGTAGAGCAACTGGATGAGGGGGTGTCCTCATGCTGAGGCGGCTGAGTGGGATGCGCAGCCTCAAGGGCATCTGCAATGCGTCCAAGGTCTTCGCATAACCGGTTCGTACTGTCCGTGACCACCTGACGCATTGCCCTCAGTTCGTCTAGCCACTCCACCCTGCCCTGGCGGTTGTCTTCCATCACCTCAGTGATGAGGGAAGTGAGCTGTGCCGCACGCAGTGCATCCAGTGATGGGGTTTCAGCCCTGCAGGGGATTGGGCTTACATGCCCTGACAGGGCCTCGACTGGGGGACTGGGCACAGGATTGGCGTCTCCCGGTGCTTCGCCACGTGCACATCGGCCAGGTGTGTCAGGCTCCCCTGAGTCACTGCACGACACCTGGGGGACATTGCTGGGCTCTGGGGTGTGGACGGTGGGGTAGAAGTCCTCCTCTGACGCCCCACAGATGGACAAGGGGCTGTCCACGGTTTCCAGGGGGGCCGTGACTGCCACCTCCCCAGCAATGCTCGACTCCTCTGACCTTGGGGTGGGCATTGTGGCAGGCGCCGATGCAGGGAGGGATGGGGCGGTGCACCCTCCATAGGCCTTGGAGGAGCCGGGGTTGGTGTGTCGTTCCGGGCTGGTATGCGGCGGACCATGCCGTTGCCCCTGGAGGGGGTGGGACGGCTCGTCTCGGTCTCGTCGCTCTCATGCTCACTGCCTGTGGGGGTAGAAGAAAGGGACGGCATGAGTGATTGTTTGAGACGCTAATTACATTAATGGCTGCATTCACATTTCAGCCATTTGGGGTTTGTGGCCTTTTGGGCGTTGCAACATGTGTCTGATATGTACGCAGGTGTCAGAGTCACTCATCCTGGCCTGGTACTGTGCAGTCTGACTCGCACACTGCCAACCCAGCTGCACAGTGTGCATCATGGGATGTGCCAGTTTGTGCACTATGTGTGATGTGCGTTATGTACCTGAACTTGGTACTTGCTTGGGTGGCAGTTGGCTCAGTATGATTTGGATAGGAGGGAAGGCACCATGACAAGGTGCCTTGGACGGCCCTTGGGTGTGTATTTATCATGTAATTGCCATTGGCAGTGTTGACTTTGGACACTCACCTCCATCAGCAGACGACGGTGCCCCACACTCCATTTCGCCGACGCCCTCTATGGATGCGGGCCCAATCAGTGCAGCGCATGTCTCCTCCCATGCTGTGAGTTTCATGGGGGAACTTGGGCCCCCTCCGGTCTGCTGTGCCTGACTCCGGTTGGCGGGGAGGATGCTCCGCACCCTCATCCGCAAGTCATCCCACCGCTTGCGGCAGTCCCTGGGGATGCCGGGGGTGGTGCCTACTGCGTTCACCCTTTGGGCAGCTTGTGCCCAGATGTTCTTTTTATGGAGCACCGCCTCCTGGCGCATGTCCCAGCTGAACACGACGTCAGCGTGCTCCTCCAGGGTGTCTACCATGGCCTGCAGCTCTTCTGGGCTAAATCGCTGCTTGCGGAGCCGGTCTGCTGACTTCTTCGGGGCTTTTGACATTACTGCAGGGTGTGATGGCCTTTTCCGTAGTTCAGAATGCTCCCAAGGGTGCTGCCTGATGAGGATGGCAATGGATTGTGTTTTTAAAGATGGCCGCCGCACTCCTTCCCGTTCCTGTGCGATGACGATATTTCCGGTTCCGTTATTTTGCAGTGTCTGTAATTTACGGTCTCCGTTATTTACGCACACCGCTATTTCCATGGCGGTATTGTTACTTACGGTACGCATCATGCCATTAAGGGGTTTTACGGGCCCTTTTGCGGCATGTCGCTTAGTGCTTTACCGGCATGGTGCAAAGCTCGTGCCCGCGAAGTCGTAATGGGCCGCAATTAGCGGTCTGAGGCCAGATCGGACTCATTCTTTGCGCCATGCCGGTAAAGCCCGGTACTTACCTCTAATCTCGGAATGAGGGCCCATATGTCTTTGTATACAGAAATTTTAGAGTTAACTCAACTCTTCCATCTTGTAGAGCTATCCCTCCCTTGTCCACTCCCACTTGCCACCATGACAATCAAGGAAGACTTTGCATGCCAAAAGCACTCCCACAATGTTATTTCCCTTAACCTCTGCAATCCCTCTACCCTAAAACAGGTTCAAAAGTGGGAATGACATATAATATTCTGATACAAAACACATATTGGTATTATTTCATCAACATAGCAGGCATGAAAAATATAAACAAATTCATAGAACAGGCATTAAAATACAGACATCAAATATTTGTTATTTCCCCGTTCATTCCAACAACCACTGGTTGGACCTTTTTAACATAGGAAATTGTCATGCAGTTAATGTGATGGGAAAGTACTTCAAACCAACACATTGTGATGCCATTGTTTAGCTCAACCTTGTTCATGGGGTTATGAACCTCCTTCAAGTATCCCTTTAGCTGCATCTGTACCATTTCAATTGGATTAAGATCTGGGATCTTCGGAGGAGTACAAACCCAATTAAGACCTTGACACTCAATAATTATTGCAGCTGATGAATGGATTGGATCGTTGTCCTGGATTGTGCTGAGTTTTTGGGTGTCCTAGGCATAAAACCTTTTCACGTGTGGGACCTGCTCCCCACAAAAATGTGCTCCTTGAAGAAGGCTGCATCTTTTATCCCTTCAAAGATGATCACCAGGTCAGGTCCATTCATGAAGAACCTCCCACCCTCAGGCATGGACTTTCACATGGTTCTCTGGCTTACTTTATAAGACAAGTGTCCCCCCTTCTGAAATGGTATCCTGTTGAACCATTCAAACTAAACAGATGTCTCGCCCACGAACAGCATGTCTTTGAAGTGCTGACCTGCCTTTAACCACTGTTATGTGTGCACTATCAGCTTCTCCTTGGTCACACCACTGATCACAGTAACAATCTAGAACACATCAAAACACACCAGAAGTGCATGATACATACACAAGGCATATACACACTGCAAAATATGTAAGGACGCTTTGTTATCCCCTCGTTTTACAGCCCCACTGCCCTCTGTGCAATGGAACCCTTTGACAGCCCTACTCCTATTGCTCAAAACTGTTTAGTCTCCAAAACTGGTGAAATCAGAAGTGCTTGTCAGATGATGTCATGAAGTCAGCTTAATCCTCCACATGAAGATGTTTGACAGGCATTCCTTACAGTACTATAGATAAACACTTCACATAAACACAACACAGAACAGAGCAGAGCACTCCAGTAGAGGACAACTGTAAAGTCTGACTCATGTTTTAGTGTGCCATTTCCAACCATGAACTTACAGAGCACTGTAGATGGCTTTGTTCATATCTTGAATACCATGAAGAGTGGGCAGCAGAGAGTTGTGCTAGGACACCTTTTGTTAATTAACTTCTTTAATCAGAGAGACAGTGACCTCAAACATGCTCCTGAAAATACAGTACAACAAAAACGTACAGCAAGGGAAAGTAAAAGGGAATTTTTCAGTTTTTACCCATGCAAAAAACCAGATAAGACATTGGACTTCCCATACATAAGTGGCACCCACCACCTCTGTCATTATGCCAGAAGGATGCACAACATGTACTAGAATTAGGTAACATTAGCAAGGGGCTACAACAAGGTAACTTTAGGAAAGGGCCAGAACTGGATAACTAGCAATCTGTAGCGAAGGACCAAATCTAAATAACTAAAGCAAGCTGTAGAACTGGACTGGAAACATAGGAGCTATAGGAAGGAGGGGTATAGGGCTAATAACCAGACCTAAGGAGAAAAGGAGCAAACATCCACCAGAGAAACAGGCTGATAATACAGGGGTAAGCTTGAAAATATACAAGCCTGAAAAAACTGGAACTGGATACTGCAGGAACACAGCATGAGGAGCAGAGTCTGGGGACTGAAGTGACAAAGGAGACTGGCTGGAAGTAGACAGGAAAAGATGGAGTCTTCAAGGTAGGGCTGTAGAAAATGGGGCAAGTGAGCACGGGTGCAGGTCACAAGCACTGGCAAAGTGCAAGACAGAATGATCAGCAAAGCCGACAGAAATTTGACAAGGGATCCAGTTGCAAAAGGTTCAAAACGCAATGCATGAGCATAGAGCTTCAGGGTGTGGCAGATTCTAAGCAGTATTAGTGGTGAGCAAACCTAGGGTCAGGTTCTGTGATTAGGCTGCATATAATCTCTGACAGGTGTGGTTAGTTTCCGACCCTGGCATGACTTCTGAAGTGCAGACAAACTAAGGAGTTAATGTACTGAATTTAACACACAGTAATTGCATTTCTACAGTATTGAAATAGGCTTTGCTTCTTCCATTCTTCAATAAACCTGTGTTCATACAAAGCAAAGTCAGAGATGGTTTCTGGATTAGGTTGCTGGGGCTTCAGGATATCCTGCACAGGCATTATGGGAACGATAAACCCTTCTACTGGTAACACAGGTTGGTGCAAGAAGCAATTTAGTTGGGATTCAGGGTCACAACGGGTGACAGTTGGCAACCGGCCGGTATGCAGACAACATCACCCAGATGCATAGGTACTGGGATGTGACTGTATATTGGATGACACCTTCTACATTACAACACCCCACAGGGCTTACAAGTCCTGATGATTTATTCTCCTCTTCTGTGCTTGCGCTCTACCACTGATATGGAAGTGGATGGAAGACCGCCTGAGGAAAATCCAGAGAGTTACAAGAACAGCTGGTGTCACCCAGAAGGAAAGATGCAGTGCTGAGACAGTATGCTCCCTCCGAAGTCCAATGTAAAAAGGAAAAGAGGTGCCAAAAGTCATGGATTGCATGCCACAGCACAAGAACCCTGTTCACACCAAGTATCACAAAGGATTTGATCTTTCAGTGAAACACATAAGCCATCTTTATACTCTTTTCAGGGCTTGATAACTGGCCTTTCACACGTACCCTGAGGTCACAGTCTCATCTGAAACGGGAACTTGAACTTAGTTCTCATAATCAGACAATAGACCTCATCACGAGTTGGGCTGTAGCCCTTTAATCCGGTAGTAATGGTATTACCGCTGCATTTAAGGGCTGGCCCTATCACGAGTTGGGCACTAAATCGGCTGTTTTACCTCCAGTTTTTCTCTGGAGGTGAAAATCCCTGTTTTTGGCGGTGTAACAGCCAGCTGTATTAGCCCGCAGTATTAGCACCGAAAATTCCCCATTGGATCCAATGGACCCAATCAGGAATGGGGATTTACCGTTAAGGCCCATCCCATGATCCGGTGGTAATACCACTGGGCCTGACGGTGCTAGGGCTATTACAGTCGGAGGTATTACAGCCAGGAATACAGCCCAACTAGTGATGAGGCCCAATGCCAGGCGATCCAAAACGGAGGATGAAGCGACTTCCTGGTAAGTTGAGACTGGCAGACACTTTTAAAAAAATTGTATTGTTTAAAGCACAGACCTAGCATGAGAGCAGCGGAGAGACCAGGGGAATGCTGTACAAGGTTTGGGTACCCAGTGTTTGAGCTGGCATCTTTTAACAGCAGCGCAGTACTGTGAGTTACATTCTGTGCGTTCATTAGGATTGGTCCACAGATCTCTTTGTGTGCTGAAATCGCATACCTTTCAGGGTTATATTTTGTTGCAGGCTGAACTGTGTTTTCAGTGGCACTGGAGCGTTTGTGTTCACTCACAGCATCAGCACAAGTCTCTAAAAGCTGGAATTCACTGTTCAGTTGAATTAAGAGTGCTTATCATTAGATATTCAAAATCTGAACGAGAATGTAAGTCTTCCTCCATGGTTGGAAGGGACACATTTACTGTAGAATGGTTTCCAGTCGGTGGCTGGGATTCATAGGTTTTGGGATTCAGAAAGCTAGACGGTGCTATTTCACTGGTGAGTTTCAGTTCCATATCAAGGACTACCTTGTCAAGAATGAAACAATCATTAAACTCAGAGCCTAAGCTTTGAATCAAAGCTTACGTTAGAGCTACCCTAGAATCAGACACTTGGGTGGTTTTGGTGTCTGACCCTATAAGGGCATGGAGTCCGAGGCCTTTTCTGTAGAAGATCTGGGATGCTGATAACAGAGGTATATTCCAAAACAACAGTAGATTTAGTGTTAGGTAAGGCTGTAACTTGACCAGTACTATGAAAAGAGGAAGCCAGGCCCTCTTTGGCCATGCCAGAAGTGGTGGAGATGGGATCTAGTAATATGCGTACTTGTTTGTTAGCTGCAACTGGTAAGTATATGCGATTTTCATATCCTCTAATTGATCTTGGTATCTTGAATCATGATCTGGTCAAATGCAACCATGTGAAATATTTTGCCAGTACAAACAAACATATTCATCATAAAGTTTATTCAGTGTGTCATCTAACCTGTCAGAGATGTTCTTGTACTTGGTCTTTGTCCACATTGATTTTAAACTTCCTCATGCCAGGTGCTGATTTTCCAGGAATTCTAGGTGTTGCAATTTGAGCACTAGCTACGGGCTTTGTATTAGTGCCAGCTATTAGTGCTGAAATTATCATTCTTTCAGTATGTATTTGTCAGTCAGAGTGTGTACCAATTTGTCTTCAGGACATTCAAAAGGAAGGTTGATACCTTCTTCTGGACTAACTGTAAATAATATGCAGTGATGGACCAATGCATTTTCTTTCAAAGTCCCAGACACTTCTTCATAAAATGGTGCAGAGTGAAAACATACCTGTTTAACTAAATATTTCTGCAGACTCCTGGCTTCTTTCCGTCTCTTCCTGGTTTCCCCGGCCTTGGCCATATTTGTTGTCTCATCTCAGTGCTCTTAAACCCCCGGGTCAGTGGCCACGCTTTATAAATTATTATAAATAAAATGATTGGAAAACAAATACCCACTAGTCCGTTTACTCTCAAAGCAAAGAAAACAGCATTGTCAGTTTAAATTCCATTTGGTGAAGGAATAGTATGCGGAGAATGCAGGCATGGAAAGACTGCCTTATCTAAAGGACCACAAAACTGCTGCAAGCTCGAAATAACACAATAGCTTTCACTGAAAAAAGTCTTGATTTCTAGCGGATAGTTGCATTTTAAGAAAACAAACCATATTGAGATGAAAGTGTGCTGAAGTAATTTCCTAAAATGATTGATGTTCTTCAAGAAATGTATGGGAGTGAACGTTTTAATAGCCTACTATTGGAAAACAGGGTTAAGTTTAGCATTTTCCTCACACAATCTACACATGTGTTTTTCAGCCTCTTTGTAGTGTCAGAACCATGTAGTAAATTCAGTTTACAGTGTGGCACTACAAAATATGTTTGCAGGGTTAAACTGGTGCAGTCTCCAATGTTACCTCAGTCTTCACAAAGTCTGCTGTTATATCTTCTTTATTTGTTTATTTTCCATTTTCTCCATTAACAGTTAAATTTTCTTTTTCATTTATATTTGGTTTATTCAAACCTTTCATAACTTTCCATCCGAACACATCAAAGATAAAAGAAAGTTACAATTTCATCCATCAATATCCTTCCCCAAATTAAGAAAACAAGTTAAAATCCCAACCATAAAATCACATTTTCAATGTCATTCTTTCAGACCCACTAGTAACCTTATCACTATGAAGGTCCAAACCCTCTTTCATGAACTTCAGTTGCCCTATAATCGCTAAATTATTACCACCTATTTGAAATGTTAGCCACCATTCCTTTGGAGACAGGGATTTGCATTCTTTAAAAATCTCTTCCATGTTTTTTTACCTTAACTCAGTTAGTGCTTTACAATCTATGATTAAGTGTTCGAGAGACTCACTCCTAGATTAAGCTCACCCAACATACTTCTATTGTCCAACACTTCTCCAGTAGGTAAAATATTTAACCCCAGCTTTAAGAGGAGGTTGCGATAGCATGGATTGAGAAATGTTTACAAATATCTCTGTAATTGATTTAATCCTTTACCTTCCAACTCCAGATTATGAACTAGTTTATGTGTCATTCTCTGGGTCAAAGTAGCAATCCAGTCTAGATACATTATTTGATGTTTGACTTTCTCTGGATTTCTCAACAGAGTTTCATTAGGACGGTCTAGTTCTTCAAGCCAGGAGTCGAAGCTCCTTGTCCAAGGAGCCAAACAAGCCTCCCCTCCTGGTTAACATGGTGTTTCAATATTTCAAATGGAACAGGAGCCTCCACATCTAGCTGTCTAGCAGAAAGTGTTAAAGTCTTCCATTTGATCATTGAATGCATAGATTGGAGGTCCAACTAGAACCTAATCATTGCATTTTGTAAAGAGTTGGACAGACACAGTACTCTTTTCCAGATATAACCTTCAATGTATTCCCAGACTTTTTTGGGGGCAGTTTCGTATTCTTTTGGCTCCATAAATCAAAATAGGGACCACCTTTTGTTTGAAAAGGGATTAAGGAAAATTTGCCAAATCTTTTGTGAAGAATTATCCCCTGGGTTGTGAGTCACTTGCATTTAAGTTTCATATTCTCCAACCATTGCTTTTCACTGGTACTGTGGTTTACCAGAACTCCCAAGTAGGGCAGTGAATCTACCTGTTCCAGAGTCTCTTTGCCCACACACCATCTAAATTTTGAGGATCTTTTCCCCTCTTTGTGTTCCAGCGTCATTATTTTAATTTTTTTAACTTGTTCTTTAGACCATCCAGCTCAAAATATTTGACCAATTCATTAAGTCGTCGCTGGAGACCAATTTGAGTCTGGCCTAAGTTCTCTTATGTCATCTCCGTAAAGGATCACTGGGACAGGTTGTTTGTTATTCTAGGGGGAAAGGCCAGAACAGCATCTTGACCCTCCATAATATCAGATCGGTAGAGATTAAATAGAGCAGGTGCCAATGAACAACCCTGTTTCAAGCCTCTAAAAGTAGAGATTTTCTCTGAAAATAGGCCTTGAGTAGAGAGTCTAACCGTCACACTTGTATTCGAATATAAGGCCATGATTACCTCAACCAGGTCTCTCCGGCAACCCCAGGCTATGAGCTTTCCCCACAACCCTTCTCTGATAATACTTTCAAAGGCCTGCTTGAGGTCAATAAAGGCCAAAAACAACATAGATGTTGTCCCAAAGGTTTTATTCTTTACGGTATTCAGCAGGAAAAGGTAAATGTTAGTCCCCACTCCCTTAACAAATCCAGTCGGACTCGGATGGAGGCGCACCGCCTCTCTTGCCCACTTCAGCAGATGTCAGAGGAGATTGGATGAAAACAGTTTCCCCAGGGTGTCCAGGAGAGCAATAGGCCTAGACATTCCTTTTATACACTGGAATTATCAGGGCAGATTTCCAAGATTCAGGAATCTCTCTATGTTCTAGAATTTGGTTGAACAGTAAGAGACAGAAATCGTCCCACAAGAACGGATTCTGCTTGAGTATTTCATTGTGAAGGCCATCCGGGCCATCTGCCCTAGAGGATAGAGGAGTTCAATTATTTGATTAAGAGCACTAAAAGCTCTTTGTCAATTTCAAGAGCCCATTTGGGAGTCATACCCCTTTTTTATGGGGGTCTTCACCATCTTCCGGATGCCCTACAGTACTCGAAAGATGATACCAAAAGGAATCAGCCCCCTTCAATAGCCTTCTGGAGAAAAGCTGGGAAAAAGGGTTAATCCAACTAGCCTCTGACACTGAAGGCAGCACACTAGCTGGTTGAAAAACCTTGTTATTGTTTAGGGGGACCCAAAGAGCTCTAGTATTCCTTTTCGCAATGGTTTTAAGCATTTCTTCAGCATCATGCTGGAGGCGTATGGTTTCCGAAGAGAGCAGCAAATTGCGATATTGTTGTTTCCTTTTTTTTATCACAGCCAATCTTTCATTTGTCTTCAATCGGGGCAGTTTTCTCGGGTCAGCACGGAAGATTTTCCTTTGCTCCACCAGGGCTTTATTATCGAAGTGGAGACGTGTTGCACCATGTCGTGGACCAAAGATAGTTTTAATTTGGAACTTACCTGAAAGTATCAGTTCCCCTTTGTTGCCTAGGAGTTCCCACCCAGCTCCATTACAGCTCTAAAAGATTATGGTCGCTTTGCCCCATTAAATCCAAATCCCAATTGTGGATGTTGGTAGAAACAAAAAAATAATCTAAACAAGAGTGTTGGCAACCTCAAAACCATGTATAGTTGATCAGTATGCCTCCCCTAGTATGCTCATTCAGCATAAGGATGTCACGCTCTTTTAGTTCATTTGTCCATAGAAAGGCCGTTTTCTCAAGACGGGAGGTGGAAGCATCTTGCCCTCGTCATCAAACCACAGATAATAATATAGGGGTCATGATCTGTCATATGCACTTTATCAATTAGATTCATAATTATGTTAAAAAACGAGCTGTCCTTCATAAAGACAGGGTTCCAGTAAATGTTAATAATCACTAAGCACATTTTTGGTAGCCTCCCTGCTTGCTCCCAGGTTAGAGTGGTCACTTGGGCATATGGGTTCAGATTTATACTTGCCACTATATTCAAACCCCTGCCCAGTTTTACCATAGTAAGGAGACCAGAGGGTGGGCGTCCCAGAAGATTCTTTATAGCTGGATTACTTTTAACTTCGGACCCAACACAGATAGGGGGAACAGAGAGCCAGTTTGCTTGTAGACAGGTGACATCATATTTCTAAAACTCTGATCCTTCCATTTGGAACAGATGTTCATGGCCCCTGTACTCCATGAACATCAACATAACGTATTTACTTCCTCTTCCCTCAAACATTATTCTCCCAAGATTTGAGCTGAAGCTCCTGCCAGCCATGACCAGTCTTGACCCATTTTTACTTGCAGTTTCTCTTCCTGGGCCATCTTGATCGATCTTTTACCCTGCCTCGAACAATCTGTAGTGACTTGGAACAATGGAAAGTCCTTAACTCACTGAAGTTGTAATGGGTCTTTCAATGTACCTGCTGTGCCAATCAGAGATGATCTCAGATCATTATTGTCTCTGGATTGTCATTATCCACTTTTCATTTAGGATCCCCATTATGGGGCAAGTCGGGAGAACCAAATCCCCACAACCCATTAGGAGGTTTTTCAGTAATTTCAAATGCTAGAGGACTAGAGGAAGTAGATCTCCTGCTGATTTAAACCAGATACTTAGTACCAATGTGGAGTGTAGATGTAATATTATCCAATCCATGAGAGTCTAATTTACAAATCAAACTGTTTTGAGGTCTTCAGATTTTATATTCCTCAGCTTCGGTACATGGTGCAAGAGTCTCAACACGTTTCCACGAGTTAGGATTAAACCATCCTTAGCAGGAATAAGTCTTTCAATCGATACCACCAAGTTATATCGACCATCAGGGGCAAATGGTTTGATAAGATTGTCACTCGATTCACCCCTCGTGTAGCGAGTAGATTGTTTTCCGCCGGCCCATGACACATTATCTCTGGGCCTCATTACGAGGTTGGAGGTAGTCATGGCGCTATTAGCGCCATGACTACCTCCAATACCGGTACCGTGTCCGGTCCCGTTCAATGGGGACTTACCGGTCTATTTGCGGTACCGGTAAGTCCCCATTGAAAAAGCCATTCCCCATTCCCATTTCAGCCCCCATAGGGCTCAATGGGAAGGGGGAAGGTGCTAATAACGGTACCGCAAATTGCGGTACCGTTATTAGCTCTGAAGTCCCTTAACGGGTCCCTTCCATAACGCCTGGCAAAACCAGGCGTTAAGGAAGGGACCCACTAAGGGACCTCGTAGTAGGGCGGTAAGGGATTACTGGCACCGGTGCCCTTACCATTGCCGGTAATCCCTTACGCCCACCTCGTAATGAGGCCCACTGTCTTTTTTCTTTCCTCCAAGGTGATAAAGGTCGGCAAGGGCAGTTTATGTTATACATTAATTTTGGTGAGGGGGTGGGGCATTTAGGAATCTAGAGGGGTGAGATGCGTTTCCTTGGTTAGATGATGTTGACTGATTTAGCCGTTCCTCATCTTGTATTGCTTCCTCTGCCGCAACTTCCTCATATATTTGGTCGACTGAAAAGGTAGAAAGATCCAGACAAACAATCATCTCTTCTTCCATAAACATGTCTGTTTTGTCAGAATTTCTGGTTGCGTCCCCTCCTGCCTCTCCTTTTGGAGTTATCATTGCATTATTTATTTGTGATGCTCTTACTTGCATGGATTTCATCCGGCGTGGTGTTGTCAATTTATGCAAGAAGGACCTTGACCCATTAGATTTAGGTTTGTTCATATTGTGCAGCATTAGGATGGGTGCAAAAATTGGGAATGCCTCACCACATGGTATGGGGGCTACATCAAATATGCAGGTGCAAGTAGATAAAATACAACATTAGGATGGGTGCACAAATTGGGAGACACCTATGTCAGTGCTTTCCGCCAGACAGGCTCTCACCGACATCCTCAAATATGCAGGTGCAAGTAGGTAAAATGCAACATTAGGCTGGGTGAACAAATTGGGATAGCCTCACCTCATTATACGGGGGCTACATCAAATATGCAGGTACAAGTAGGTAAAATGCAACATTAGGATGGGTGCACAAATTGGGAAAGCCTCACCTCATGGTTCGGGGGGCTACATCAAATATGCAGGTCCAAGTAGATAAAATGTCAAATTAGGCTGGGTGCACAAATTGGGAGATACCAATGTCAGTGCCTCCGCCAGACAGGCTCTCACCGATATCCTCTTTGTCGTGCCTTCTCCTCACCTACATACCCTTCATATAGTTGCACTTCTCTCTCCTTCTTCCTCCTCTCCCATTAATGGTGGCACCCGATGGGAGGTCCTCATGGCTTCCTTCCTGTCCTCAAGAGTCATCATTAATGTCTATCTAAACGGCACCGTCATGGTCCAGGGCCCTCAGCCCAATCTCCTCCCAATTGATAGGCACCTCCCTCACCTCATCAATTTTGTTCATTCTCCTGCTACTCTCTCTATTTCCTCACTGGCTCCTCTGCCACCTCCTCTCTCCACCACCACTTCCTATGGGTACTCGTCTCTCGTGTACCTCTCCACAGGAAATCTTTCAATAGTGGCAACCGGCTCCACTTAGCTGCTCGTAACTCTCGATCTGCTGTCAAACACTCCTCCGAAATCTGCCATCTTCTTGAACTCCAGGACCTAGATGTTCTCGCTCTCACAGAGACATGGTTCATGGCCTGCTCTGTAACGAGTTTTGACACTGCCCTCCCATAGGGCTACAAGGTCCTCTCCGAGCCCAGGTAAAACCGGCCCGGAGGTGGAGTGGCCCTGATCTTTCCTGAGTGTATCCCTGCTTCTGTCATCCCCACTCAGACCTATTCCTCCTTTGAATGCCTGGTCTTTAGGCTTTCTATCTTTCCTGGCCTCTCTCCGATCTTGTCCACCATCTATAGGCCACCTGAACAGGTCACCCTCTTCCCCTCTCAATGGGCTGACCTCACTTCCGCTTTCCTTTCCTCTAGCTTGGTTGACCTCTTTCTTCTCCGATCGACTCTACCAGGTCCAACTTTAGTCCTTCCTCTCCTCTATCTCTCTCTCTATCTGCAGTGTTCCAGAGGGGTCTAACCTCTCCCCCTGGCAGTTCAACCAATACCTGGCATTTCTTGCCCACCGCATTGCCACTCTCTGCCCCAACTTTCAGTGCTATGCGGCTGACACTCGGCTCATTTTCAGGCTCCCTTCTGCCACCTCTTCGCCTTCTCTCATTTCTGACTGTCTGTTTGCTATCCAGGAGTGGTGTTCCGCCAATGATCTCTGCCTTAATGCCAGTAAGACTGAGATTCTCCTAATCGGCACACCTGCTCCCTCATTTCCTGTCACTGTATGGCCTGCCTCTCTTGGCCTCTTCCTGCTCCCACCTGTGAGGCTAAAATCCTCTGGGTCATCTTCGACTCCAAACTCTCCTTCTCTCCTCGCATTTCTGACGTCTCTAAGAAGTCACACTACCAGCTGCACCTCCTTCCCCAGAAGCTCACTGTCTCCGGAGCTCTCGTTCTCTCTAGGCTGGACTTCTGCAACAGCCTCTATCTAAATCTGCCTGCCTCTCCGCCCTCTGCAACTCATCCAAATCAAGACTGCAAGACTTGTCCTTGGCCTCAAGCCCAGGGATCGTATCTCTCCAGGACTGAAATACCTGCACTGGCTCCCAGTGGCTGAGAGTATTACGTTCAAAACGCTCTGCATTGTCCACAAGGCCTTCTGGGGCCTGGTGCCTCAATATCTTCAACTCTCTCTTCGTAAATATCTTCCTTCTCCACCTCCAACTCCCTCAGGGTCAATCGCTTCTCCAAGCAACAAGTTGGAGGTAGATCTCTTTCTTCGGCTGGTAACTCCCTCAGCAACAGCCTCCCTGCCTCTCTGAAACTTGAGGAGAACCATCTCCGGTCCCGGGAGCACCTCAAAACCTTTCTCTTTGCTTCTGCTTTCTCTCTTAGTCTCCCCTGCTGAACTCCTGGCTGAAACCGAAACTCCACTGGCCACCTGGCTACCCTCTGATCTCAGGCCCAGGTCCTCACCCCACAGGTTGCACACCTGCACTGCCCCCCTGGCAACCCGTGCACTCGGGGGCTGTTTCTGTATCCCTACAGTCCCCTACCAGCACTTGACACTTGATGTCTGCACTTACCCTTGCACTGGCCACCAGCTGGCCGCACTTTTTATTTATTGGTTTTTATTTATTTTTACTGTTGATCCCATGTACTGCACTGTCCCCTCCCCTTTGCACTCGCACTTTTCCCCCCTCCTGTGAACTTGCACGATCTCAATGTCACCTGGCCTAGTAAGATTGTTGTCTCTGTCTTCCCTCTGTTTCGTCGTTTCTTGAAACACGAGGCGCGTTAAAAATGCCATATCATATCATATCATGTCTTCCTCTCAGCTTCTCCCCATTGGGGATCTCAAGATCCACCTGGACTCCCCAGACCCATCCTCTAGGCTCTTCCGCAACCTCTGTGACTCTCTCTCCCTCTCCATCCTACCCTTTGGTTCCGACACACTCAGCCGGACACACCCTGGATGTTCTCATCTCTTCAGAAATCCCCCTCTCTAATCCTCTTACTACTCCACTCTCCTGGAATTATCACTTTCTTCATTCTTCTCACTTGAAACTTCCTGTCCCTTTGGCAAAACCCTACCCAGCACTGCCATCTTCCTTTGCGGTCATTCGACCTATGAAGCGAGTGTCAGTGGCCGCCTTTGCCTCCACCTTCTCTCCCCTTCCTGCCCCTGCGGCTGACTCCCACTCTTGACACATCTCTTTCCAACCTTCAACTTTCTATCTCTAACACTCTTGATATATTTGCCCCTGTCATGAGGATCCGCCTGAAGCCTGCTGCCAAGTGCAACTCTTGGTATGACTCCAACCTGGCCACTCTGAAATGCAAGTGCAGAGTAGCTGAGCGGAAGTGGGGAGCTTCGGGTGCACCCTCTGACAAACTGGCCTGCCATCTGCTCTAAAAGCAATAAAGACTCTCCATCCTCTCTAAAAAGAGATTCCATATTCAAGCTTGCATCTCTGCGGCCTCTAATAACATGGCCAAATTTTTCAAGATCTGCAAGGAGCTGGCCAATCCTACTGCAGTCTCTACCTCTTCTAAACCCACCCAGGCCCATTGCACATCTCTGGCTTTTCGCTTCACTGCCAAAACCCAGGACATCATGTCTGTGCTCTCCTCTGCTTCTCATCTCTCGCCCTCTGCCTCTCTCAGGACCCCCTTGGCCGCCCCCCCATCCTCTCCTTCTCTCCTTTGTTACGCTCACCTGGTTCCCACAGGGGCGTCGATCGGACCCGGACAGCTGCGGCCTCCACCAACGTGATGCGTAGTGAAGAGATGACAGTCTGGACTGGCCCGCCTAATCTTGTCTGCTGGACTCGTAGAAGTATTCTCCTGCAAGTGGAGAAAGGGATTTAGCCACCCGTGGACTTTAGTGATGGCCCCCCAACTGTTCTCGTTCTCCCCACTAATCACCTCCGATATCCCCTCTTGGTAACCTCACCTTATGTTTTTAAATGATGAGCTCTCCATCCTGCATGGCATGCAGGGGCGCGTAGATACCAGTTACTTCACTGGTTTGAAGGTACTGGAGGAGTTCCGGAGGAATATTGACTTCAGTGTCTATAAAGTTCAAAGAGTTCAATATGTCCAATGTTCACTCTTGTTCCATTCCCTCGTTCGGTTGCAGCTGGGCCCAAAAGAATATTGCCTGGAGGCAGCTGATGGCGTTCAGGTAAGAGTCTGTATTACCAAACACTGTCCGGTAAAAGTTGCATGAGTTTAACTTGCTGTTTTCTCTCCCTTTATAGGTGCGCCAGAGGAAGATGCAGCGAATTTAAGGATAATACCTCCGGTGGTGAAGCTGGTAAGCCTATGGTGGCAAAGAGATTGTCTTTGTCGGTTTTCTCGGCTCACCTGGTTATTCCTTTTGTTTTCCTCCCAGGTGCTGGGTTTCGACGAAGAAAATGATGGAGGCAGCGCCGAGTCGAAAGATGCGGTGGACTGGTGAGTATAACGCGGCGCTGCTGCTGGTGAAGTGACGCGTGCTGTAATAATGTCCTTTCCAGGCTCGGAGATGTGCTGGGTCCAGAATCAGGTAAGGAATCAAAAAATGTCCGTGATCTAACCTCTTCTCCTTTTTTTTCCTTTTGTCTAGGAGCTCCGGATTCGAGGCGGGAGTGGCAGAAGACTGGATGCTGACTTGCAGACACGGTGAGCGTTACGCTGCTGGATGCAGAATAACACGAAGCATGAGCTGCTGTTCGGGCGTGGTTTAAATAACCTGCAAAGTAGTCCCAGGTAAGAAGTTCCCCAGAACCACACCCGAGTAAAAAATAGTCCCTGTAATAAAATAGTCCCATCCAGGCCTCACGTTGGCTTGGACTCATTTGCAGCATGGTCTGCATAAGGTAAGTAAAGTCTATGAGCCTGGCGCCTATGGCGCCAGGACCGATTTCTATGATGAGCCTGGCCCCTAAGGCGCCAGGACTGAGTCCAAACAGCCCCCAGCCGGGGCTGTTGGGGTTTTAATGAGTATCTGGATGCCTGCTGCCGGGGCAGATGGACTCGATCCGGATGCCCGGGGGTAGGCATCATGACATCCTTGCTCTCTCCTGTAACACCTGATGATGTTTCTAGACAAGTCTGGTCTATGAAAGTGTCGTCCAAACAGGTGACCCCCTGATCCTCCAGAATTATTAAAGACAACATTGCTTCTCTCGCTCCAGCCTTGACTGATTTCTGTAATCACTCCTTCGCTTTGGATCTTTCGCCTCTCTTCTTAAGCAGTCCCTTGTGCAACTACTACTAAAAAAGCCTTCTGCCAACCCCTCCTGCCCGGCTAACTATCGCCCGATCCCTATCACTCCTTTCCTGGGAAAACTCCTGGAGAAGTTGGCTGTCTCCCAGCTAATCCTCCACACTGAATCTGTTGGTTGTCTCCATGACCATCAGTCTGGCTTCTGAGCAGCCAGAAGCATGGAAACTGCTCTCCTGAACACCCGTGAAGATCTGCTCTCTAAACTTGATTCCAGCTCTCCCTCTGCCCTCATCCTCCTTGACATTTACTCTGTTTTTGACATGGTCAACCACGCCATCCTGATTAACCAACTCTGCGAGAACCTGGGCATCACGGCTCAGGCCCTGGCATGGCTGACCTCCTTCCTCTTGGACCGGCCCTCTGAGGTCCAGTTTGGGTCCTTTCTCTCTACCACCTCTCTCTCCGCATTTGTTGTTCCCCAGGGCTCTATCCTCTCACCCTGGCTCATTAATGTCTATCTGGCCCTCTTTGGCCCTCCTAAACTCTACCTTCACCTCTAACTTTCAGTGTTATGCGGATGACATTCAGCTCTCTTTCAGGCTATCCTCAGCCTCCTCCCCCGCCTTGCTCATTCTTGACTGTCTATCCACTATTCAGCCATGGTGCACCGCCAACGATCTCTGCCTTAATGGCAGTAAGACAGAGATCCACCTAATTGGGACCCCTGCTCCTGCTTTTCCTCTCTCATTCTGGCTGACCCCCCCGGCGCAAGAAACCTTGAGGTCATCTTTGACTCCACTCTCTCCTTCTCTCCCCACATCACAGACCTTGCCGAGAAGGCCCACTTCCAGCTGCACCTACTCAGAGGTAGTCTCCCTTTGTTCACCTTCCCACAGAAGCTCACTGTCTCCAGAGCCCTGGTTCTCTCTAGGCTGGACTACTGCAATAGCCTCTTTCTCAATCTGCTGAACTCTACTCTTCGATCCTCTGCAAATTATCCAGAACAGGACCGCAAGACTTACCCTTGGCCTCAAGCCCAGGGGCGTCATCTCATCAGCCCTGATATCCCTCCACTTGAAAGGATCAAATTGAAGAACCCTCTGCATTGTCCACAAGGCTTTTTGGCCCGTGGCCTTCACTATCTTCAACTCTCTTTTCCTAAATACCTTCTTTCTACAGCCCTCCACTCATCTACCTCTAACTCTCTGCGGGTCAGTCGCTTCTCCAGGCAGAGAGTGGGGGGAAGATCTCTCTCCACTGCAGGCACCTCCCTCTGGAACGGCCTCCCTGCCTCTCTCCGCCTTGAGACGGGTCTCCTTAAGTTCCAGAAACTCCTCAAGGCCATACTTTTCTCCTTTTCTTTCTCTCTCTCACTCTCCCCTGCTAACCTACCCTTGCTCCTGCTTCTCCTACTGACTGGCTGCTTGGTGCCCTCTGAGTCCTCCTGAGCACCAGGTCCCCCCAGACCAGTCCTCCTGCAGTTGCCACCTGGCCCACCTTGCGCTGCCACCTGGCCTACCTTGCACTTCCTGGCTGGGATTGCCCCCTGTTGTCCCAGCCTCACTCATACTTAACTCAGAGCCTGCTGCCCTGGTTGCACTTCCCCCTGCATCCTCTCTCCTGCACTTCACGTTGTGCACGATCTGAATGTCACAAGCCCTAGTAAGATCATTTGTCTTGTCTTCCCTTTGTTCCACTTTCTTGCCTTGTTGCGCCTTGAAACACTTGTGTATAGGTGCATAATAAATAACAAATCAATCAAGTAGGTAAAATGCAACATTAGGATGGGTGCACAGATTGGGAGAGCCATTGGACACAATAGGTGTGAACGGGTGTATGCATACAGACTGGTAAAGCCTTGCATCATGGTACAGGGTCTACATCAGGTATGCGGGCAGACTAGAGACACAAAATAGGGAAGAGTATGCATTCTGGCAAGGTTTAGACTTGTTGCAGGATAAGGTGCATCACAGACATATTATTAAAAGTATAGCAACTGATTAAGGCGACCAATCGGTAACCCTCCTGTGAGTTACAAGTTAGCACCATGCTATGAGGCCACACTGTGGAATGTTATGGCTATGTGGCAAAGTGAGCAGATTTCAAGGTAGTCAAAATCAGTGAGTTCCTAGCTGCTCTCCCCGTGAGAGCGGTAGGCTTGGGATGAAGGGAAACATTGATGGAAGAATCGTTCCCGGCATATAGGGCAAGATAACGGTTTTGGTGTGTACAGCAGGCCGTCATGGCGGTGGGCAAGTAGCGCGAGTAGATGCCCTTACCTGATGGATCCCAGAATGAGCATGTTGCTATGCGGGCAGTGCGGCTGAGTGGTAAGCAATTGTGATGGTAACGGAGCGATCACGATGTAAATGCATGGTCATGATCTTACTACACATTCTCCTGAGCACTGTCATAAGAGTGAGGGAAGACGGCACAGCATTAAGAGGCGTGTAGTAATGTACAAGTCTAATACAAATAATAAAAGTAGGAAAAATAAGAAGAATTTGATTATTGCCTCTGAGACAGATACAGTATTGCTTGTCGAAAATATGGAGGGTCATTATGAGTTTACCGTCAAAATGAGAAACAGAATAACAACGTAATGAAAAGAAAAGGCAAAATAATTAAGGTGAGTGCAAAGGATGGCTCTATGACACCTAAAGTGGCTGCATGCAATCAGGGTTCACACTTAATTAAGGAGAAATTAAGCAGTGATAAGGATATTAGGACCTAATTTACCAAGTCAGAAAAAATTAATATTGGCAGTGAACTAGCAAATTACCCGCACTGGGTCCTGTAAAGCAGTGGGTCTTTTGGCAAGATGGTATAATTAGATCCTGAGTCTGCTAGCACCGCGGTAGTCATATTGTCGATGCATGTGTCCCCAGTAGGGACTTCTGGTGTGCTTGTTATTGTTGCCAATCACTGATGATACTAGTTGTTTGAGTTGCTCCTTTGGCTCCTCATCTTCTGAGAGGTCTTGTACTTGTGCTCTGGTGTGTCTCATTCTGGAATTACACATTGTGGCGATAATGGCCTCTCTGGTGGCTCTCCATCCCTTCCTTGCCTGTGGCAGGACACATTCTCTTGCTTGCTATGTGGTTGCGATTTCCACACCTGAAACATTCATGCCCTTCATTCATGCCCTTCCTGTGCTATCGGGCAGAGCTGCCATCGTCTGTCATCTGGGAATCGCGGATCTTGGCTGTTGTTACCCCTCTCTGTTCTTCTTACCGTGCAGCCCTTTTGGACAGGGCTCACTAATTTGATTGGGCAAAGAGAGCGTTCTACCATCTTGGCTATGACAATGGCTTGTTCTAGGCTGGGTTCCCTGTTCACTGTAGAACTTCCTGTGCTTTCAGGTCTGCAGTGAACTATGAGCTGGTCTAGTAGGAGTTTGTCGCACATAGTTACGTAAGCCCACAGGCTTGCCAGTTATTTTAATGCAGTCACAAAACCGTCTCTGTCGATTCGGAAGTTGCTTGCAGTCTGGTGTAAAACGTTTGCCTTTCCAAGACTAGATTCAGAACTCTCCCAAATCTGGTTTCTAGCCTGACCAGGGCTTCCTCGTATACGTCCTTGTGTGCTAACCCATCGGGTTTCTTACAGATATCCGCTAGGGCAATTCATCTTGGGCCTTCTGTCCCCAAAGTGTTTGAGTAAAACAGGGCTTTCCCTCTAGTGCAAGCTCTGTTCCATCTATGGCTTTCATGTATGTGAAGAACTGAGTTTGCTACTGGGCCCAAGGGATTGAGGGGTTCATCTGGAGTTTATATGAAGATAGGTGGTGGTGCCATTCTTTGCATCTTTTGCTTTTCTCTGTAGTTTTTCTGGGGTGATCCCTCTGCCTGGATGACTCTGAGATTCTTACTTGGGGTGAGGGACTGGCGTGCAGTCCTCATTCCACCTACATCACCACTGTGAGGATTTTCTGTAGTTCACAAATGAGACAAACCAGACATGGTTGACTCTGGATATATTTGAGAAATTATATAAATACATTACACGGCCTGCGGCAGCGGCCGTGTAGTTACGATTAAATTGCTACTCTCATAGGAATACCACTTTTTTGCAGGCATATAACTTCGTTCCTCCTGGAGGAATCCTGACCAAACTTTGCAAACAAAAGTATATGGGCGGGTCTGAATGTTTTCGCCAAGTTGGGTGAGGTTTCTTGCAGAGGGGGGCAAAGTTATAGTGGGGTCCCAAATTTTCTTTTTTTCCATAAACTGAATGGGCAAAAACTTTGCGCACGGCTACAGCCCGAAGAGCTGGACGGATTTGCACCAAATTTGCAGCAGGAGCGGGGGCTTGGTTCAGAAAGCGTACTTTTGTGTGTTTGGTGGAAATCGGACCAGTACTTTTGTTGCAAAGGACTGAAACGTACGTCTCTAAAAATTTGTGATATCTGGGTCGGCGCGCTGTGCTTTTTAGCAAACATTGGACGCGGCCAGTGGTTGGCTGGAGGGAAGCGTGCTGTGCGTCAAAGGGTTTGGGAAACGCTGCCATGGTGTATCAGAGGAGAGTGCGCCGGCGGAAGGGTCTGGAAAATATACCGTACACCATGTGTTGGCGGCAAGAAGGGAGGGAAAGGGTGGTGGAGTGAGAAGTGGTTCACGTGAGATATGTGAATAGGTGGAAGAAGACAGTGGAATGGCTCTAGTATTTGTGTGTATTGCGCCAAATCACGGGTACCTAGACAGGCGGCTACTTTGCGTGGTGATTGGAGGCAGCTGTCGTAAAAGCCTGATAGCTTGTGCCGCGACCTGATTGCGCCAACCTCTTTCCGTGGTGAATGGTGGCAGGTGCTTTTCAGAAGGAGAGTGATTTGCACATGACATAGGTTGGGTGGGAGCGCGGGTGGCTCTGCTGTGCGGATGGATTGCGGTAGTTGGGCACATGGTGGCATGCATGGGTGCATGAAATTGCGGTGGGTCTGTTGAAGGGTTAGACTATTGGGTGCATGGCCCAGGGCCATAGGCCACAGGGCATGCAGTCAAGAGACTAGGCCTTCAGCACACCCACCGCAGCAATGCATGTCTGGCTCTGCATTCGGTAGAGGGTGGTACGTGCAGATAGGTTGGAGTAGTGCCAATGTTGCGAACAGTATGTGGGTAGGTTGGCAGTGACAGAATACTTTGTGAATGGAAGTAGGTATGGCCATAGTATGTGAATGAAAGTGCACAGGGGTGCAGGAGACAATGCTTTCTTTCAACATTATGGTAACAGTTCCACTTTTTTGCTGCATAGCTCCATGGCGATGCACAGGTTGGGTAGGAGTGCTGGTGGCAGTGGTGTGCATGTGGATTGTCGTACTTGGTGATATGGTGATATGCATGGTGGCATTACATTGCGGTGGGTGTCTTCAAGGCCTAGACTCTTGGGTGCATGGCCGAAGGCTGTAGGCCGTGGGCCATGCACTGAAGAGCCTAGGGCTTGAGCACACTCACGGCAGTAATGCATTTGTGACTCTGCATCAGTTACAGGGTGGTGACTTGTACCGAATGGGTGTGGAGCACATTTCAGATTCAATAGAGTAGCAGAAGTGAGCTGACATGTGTGGACGTTTGGTTGCACAGGTGAGGTCACTGTTAGAACATAGTAAAGTTTTTCATATGTGGTTGGAGATGGTGCAGTGAAAAGTCACGCAGTGTGAGTGTGGGCACTGGGTGCAGTGTTTGCATACTGTCAATATGGACGAGGGTTTTGATGAAGTGCAGCTTATATATGCTTGGATAGTGTGCTGTGTGCATATTGCTTGGAGTAGGGGCAATGTGAACATTTTGTGGTTAGGTTGGCAGTGACACAATATTTTCTGAGTGGAAGTGGGTAAGACCATACTATGTGAATGAAAGGGCCTAGGTGGGCTGGACAGTGTAATGTTTGCAGATTATGGTAACTGTTGCATTTAATGCTGCGCAGCTCCATTGCAGTGCAGAGGTTGGACAGGAGTGCTGGAGCCAGTGGTGCGTATGTGCATAGTGATAGTTGGTGACATGCTGACACATATGGTTGCATTATGGTGCGAGGAATGTGTGCAAGGAGCACACCTACTCAGCAATGAAGGTTTGACAGTGCATCAGGCACAGGGTGGTGAGCTTTGGAGAATGGGTGTGGAGCACATTGTAGACGTGCTGCAGCAGCACAAGTGAGTTGAAAAGCGTTTATTGTGCGTTCCATGGTTGTGGTGATAGTTGCAACATGCTACAGTATTTGGTGTGTGGCAGAAGATGGTGCAGTGAGAAGTTGTCCAGTGTGGGCACAGGGTACAGTGTGGTCTCAGGGTGCAGTGTTTATATAATGTGAGTATGGAAGAGGGTATGGTTTAAGTGCAGCTAATATGCGCTTGGTTAGTGTGCTGTGTGCAGATTTATTGAAGTTGCCCCAATGTTGTGAAGCTGTTGTGGTTAGGTTGCCAGTGACACAATACTTTGTGGATGGCATTTGGTAGGGTTGGTGCAGTCTGTGGTATGTTTGTGGATTCTGCTAATTGTGACACATTTGGTGACAGAGACATGAATGGTGGCATTATGTTGCGGTGGGTGTGTTTAAGGCCTAGACTATTGGGTGCATGGCTGAAGGCTGTAGGCCGTAGGCCATGCACTGAAGAGCCTCGGGCTTGAGCCCACCCACTGAAGTGATGCATTTGTGACTCTGCATCGGTTAGAGGGTGGTGACTTGCACGGAAAGGTTGTGGAGCAAATTTCAGACGCAATAGATCAGCAGAAATGAGCTGCCATGCGTGTGCATTTGGTTTTGCAGGTGAGGTCACTGTTGGAACATCGCAAAGTTTTTCATGTGTGGTTGGAGATGGTGCAGTGAAACGTCACGCAGTGTGGGCACTGGGTGCAGTGTTTGCATATTGTCAGTATGGAAGAGGGTATGGTTGAAGTGTAGCCTATATATGCTTGGATAGTGCGCTGTGTGTAGATTGCTTGGAGTAGGGGCAATGTTGTGAACAGTTTGTGGTTAGGTTGGCAGTGACACAATACTTTCTGAGTGGAAGTGGGTAAAACCATAGTATGTGAATGAAAGGGTGTAGGGGTGCCGGAGACAGTGTAATGCTTGTAGAATATGGTAACTGTTGCATTTAACGCTGTATAGCTCCATTGCAGTGCGCAGGTTGGGTAGGAGTGCTGGTGCCAGTGATGCATATGTGCACAGTGGTAGCTGGTGACATGCTGACATGCATGGATGTATTACAGTGCGGGGAATGCTTGCAAGGAGCACACCAACTGCAGCAATGCAGGCTTGACAGTGCATGAGCAAAGGGTGGTGATCTTTGGAGAATGTGTGTGGAGCACATTGTAGCTGTGCTACAGAGGCACAAGAGAGTGGAAAAGCCTTTATTGTGTGTTCCATGGTTGTGGTGATAGTTGCAACATGCTACAATATTTGGTATGCTGCAGGAGATGGTGCAGTGAGAAGGTGTGCAGTGTGGCCACAGGGTGCAGTGTTTATATAATGTGAGTATGGAAGAGGGTATGGTTGAAGTGCAGCTTACATGTGATTGGTTAGTGTGCTGTGTACAGATTTATTAAAGTAGGCACAATGTTGTGAACCCGGGCTAGTGACACAAGACTTTGTGAATGGCAGTGGGTAGGGTGGTGCAGGCTGGGGTATGTTTGTGGATTCTGCTAATTGTGACACGTTTTCGTGAATGGATGTTCTATGATGTGGGGAGTTGGGTAGAAGTGCCAGTATGTATGTTACGTTGGTGGATAATGTTAGCTGCTCACATGGTCGCATTCATGTATCCTTAGAGCTTTGGTTGGTGTGGGCAAGGGCTGCACTGTTGTGTGCATGACCAAAGGTGTGCTGAGTGCGCCACAGGATCTTTGGTGATGCTGCAATCGTGTATTCGTTAGCAAGAGTTTCTGGTGGAGGGGTTTTGGAATCAAAAGGAACATGCACTGACAGTGTGTAACGGTAAATATGGAGTGGTGTACAGAAATCATAGTGTGCAATGCAGAGGTTTTGTATGTGATTTCTGCATGCGTGTTTGATAATTTGACAGCATTCAATGAGGGAACGCTGCAAAAATGCCACTGAAAGGGAAGAACTATTGTGTCTGCTTTACTGGGCCGTGGCCCTCACTGTAGATGGGAAAGTGCACGTGGCACATCCTGCCATTATGAGCATGCTGGCCATGGAAATGGAATTGTAGGAAATAGGCAATTAGGTGTTTTGGGTGTGGTTGACAGGAAGGGGCAGTACCATATCTTCCCAATACTGTGTTGTGAGGTTGGTGGAGATGGAGAGACGCACAGTGCTTATCGTCGGTGATACCTTTGTGTGCCATCTGCACAGGTGTTGTGTGCAAAGAGGTGTTGCTGGTAATTTCGGGTTGGAAGGAGCAGACGCTTTCTGGGGCTGTCAGGGTGACTGCAGTTTGGGCGGGATGGTTCGGCTTTGCAGATATGTGGCCTCCATCACGAATGTAGACTTTGTCGTGGTGCACCATGGAAGTCTACATTTGGGCTACATGTCGTGTGGATGTTTAATCCATCACCTGCAGAAGTTGATGAACGCAGTGATACAGATTTTTCCAACTGCCAAGGTCGGTTTCTCATGCATAACACCAAGAGGAGTCTGGGCCCATGCCGGTGAAATTTGTCCCCAGCCAAAGGTCGGAAGGTGTTTTATAAACAGAAGCATGTGTGAACTTATGCAGACTGTGGGCATGTTCTCCACCCACTATGAGATCATGAGGTGGCAAAATATGCAGTGGTTCCGTAGAAATGGCATTTATTTGAGCGCCATTGGCAATGCTGTTTTCAATTACACTGTGCATGAAGCATTGACCAGAATGTGGTAAAAATGTGAGGAGAGGCAAACAGAAACACATATAAAGAGAAAAAACAAAAAAAGTTGCTTGCACGCATGTAACATAAAATGTAAAAAAAAACGCTATACATCTATGATGGAAGACTCAATCCCCTACCCAGCTTGATATCGCTTCCCCCACCACTCCCCGCGGCCCCCCTCAGTATCACGAAAAGGTAGCAGATTCTGCAGTACTTTCAGGATTACACGTGCCACATCCTGGGTAGCCATGTGGATGTATGCGGATGGAGAAATCGTGCATATTTTTACTGAAGTTCGCAGTGGACATGCTTTGGAATGGCGCGACACTTGTACTGTAAATGTATAACAGTACATTTGAAGTGTTGTACAGGAGTCACAGTGTTGGATGATGGTGGCTTTGATGCGATTGGTGGATGCGTGTGTGCCTATTTACGTGTAACCCAATGAGGTAGTGCTGCAGAAAATATAGTAGAGAAGGAAGAAGGAGTGCTCCAGTTTTACAGGGGTGCGGCCCTTGCAGTGCTTTGGGAGGCGCACGTGCTACAATCTGCCCTTCCCACCATGTTGCCCAATTGACATGGGCCTGTGGGGATTGTCCAATCAGGTGATTAGGGTGTGCGGTAATAGGAAGAAGGACTCCTGCTTCACTCAGGCCCAGCCCTCGCCGTACTTGGGGAAGGACACATGCCACATTCTGCACTTCTCGCCATGCTGGCCTATGGAAATGGGACTGTTGGGATTGTCCTATCAGGTGCTCAGGGTGTGCGTCACAGGAAAGCGCACCAATAGCAGAAGGACTCCTCCTGCTTCACTGGGGCGCACATCTTGCGCTAGTTCGGAAAGCGCATGTGCCACATTCTGCCCTTCTTAGCATGCTGGCTAATGGGAATGTGACTGTGGGGATTATCCAATCAGCTGCTTAGGTTGCTCTTCATAGGAAGGGGCAGCAACATTTTCTTACATTACTTCATGCACTCACACTGGCAGAAATGGAGAGACACAGAGTGCTGTTACTGGGTGATGCCTTTGTGGTACATTTGCACAGGTATGCCCAGGAAAGAGACTTGCATGGCAATTTCAGGTTGGAAGGAGTGGAGGCATTGTGGTGTGCTGCCGATGTCTGCAATTTCGGCATTGTCCTTGACCTTTGCAAAGAAGTCGTCACTTTTGCGCCTTTTCATGTTGTCGTGGTACAGTACGGAGCTCAGCATTTGGGTTACGCGCCTTGTTCATATGTGTTGCATCAACTCAAGAGACTGATGAAAGTAGTGAAGCATTTTTTTCCCACTGCGAAAATTCTATTCTCATCTATACCGCCAAGAAGAGAGTGGGACTGT
The DNA here is from genome assembly GCF_040938575.1 of Ambystoma mexicanum. NCBI lineage: Eukaryota > Metazoa > Chordata > Amphibia > Caudata > Ambystomatidae > Ambystoma > Ambystoma mexicanum. The sequence continues at coordinate 740,567,793 of NC_090926.1, forward strand.
TCTAATGCAGTTTGTTCACACCCAGAGGGCGGAAGGTGTATCATGAATGGAAGATTGGCTACTTTTTTGTGCAGTTCTGGAATGTTCTTCTGCAACACTGACATCATTGATTCTCAAAATGCAGACTTATTCCATGATAATGGCATTTCTTTGGCCAACATTGGCAATGGTATTTTGTTGCTCCATCTACAAGATGCGTTGAAGAGCTTACTGTAAGAATGTGCAGAGTACAGAAAAGGAAAAATCTGTATAAAAAGCAAACATCCTTTTCTTATCCATACCAGTAAGAAGAGCATGCGACTGTTCTAATGCAGTTTTTTCACAGCGAGAGGGCGGAAGGTGTATCTTTAATGGAAGCATGTCTCCTTTTTTGTACGATGCTGCAATGTTCTTCTGCAACAATGTCATAACTTGATTCTAAAAGTGCGGACTTATTGCATGACAATGGCATTTCTTTGTCCAATATTGACAATGTTATTTTGTTGTTCATCTACAGGATGCGGTGAAGAGTTTACTGTAAGAATGGGCAGAGTGCAGAAAAATAATAATCTCTATGAAAACCACAAAAAGCGTGTTTCCTTAAAAGCATCAAAAAACAAAACCACAAAGGCTCTTTTTAGACCCACCGCTACATATGAAATCTGCTGTCCTGGTTGAAATGTATTCCGCCACGCCCGCAGACAGCACGAAAAGTACGCCGACACTGTGTTACTTCCGGGATTTCACGTGCCAAATCTGACCTATTTGCAGAATGGCACGCATGGAAATGAGTCTGTGGAAGCTAAGAGATTGTACAATAAGACTTCTGGGTGGGTGTGAGCAAGAATGTGTTGGAAGCGTAACGTTTGCAAAATATTCACCAACAAAATATTATAGCACTGTATATAATATTGCTAGCAGGTAATTGCAATAGCGACTGCAAAGGGGTGGCAGGGACTTGGACACGCATTGCGAATAAAAGCCGTTGACTCCAACTCGCTCCCAATACCCACTGTGTTCCTTTCCTCTTGCCTGTGAACAAAGGGCCACTCTACAGGTTGCTATGAACAGTACAATACTACAGCGAATGTATATGTCCAACATCTGATGCACTAGTCCTAAACAGCTTGTGCAGTGGCGCTGCCATGTGTCTGGATGTCTCACCACGGGTAATGTGTTCTCGCAGATATTGATCAGCTGCATATTGTATGACATGTATTATGCCACAAAACTGCTATTTGTACGTCTTCAAATATAGCAATCTGTGCATCGAAGCGAAAGTAGCATCACTTGATGGCACGACATTAGCCGTATCTGTGTAGCATTCATGGAGATGAGTACATTTTGCCAAATAGGACTGATTTTCATCAGGAGACACGCAGTTTCATTAGGCAGAACAACAAGACAGTTGTTTAGGCAGCTGCACGCGGCTACATTACCTTTGCAACCGGCACTCATAATCTTTGAGACCCGAAGATTTTGTTTACTTAGCTGTGCTTCCATTTAACTGTCTGCAAGTTAGCAAGCAGCAACAGCGTTCATATTTTCCAGACTCACTACGGACTGTCATATGTGCAGTGCAATCGTGTACGCACCTGTACAAACTGCAGTGAACAACTTGCTACATAACCCCACGTTGCTAAGTGCAGCGATGGTGTGTCAGTTTCATGGGTCATGGAAGGGCAAGCAGCTCATCAATCAAAGCAATTGACCATTTAACACACCCACTGCACACTGGAGCATCCTGCTCCTTGCTCCCAATGGGCCTCAGACAGCCAGGCGTGACGCAGCCATATATCAGTAGCTTGCAACACGAAATCTGTAGGCGGCAGGACTGTTTGAAATGCTGTAGCCTGTCGCATGAATCGGTAGGGTTGACGACAGGGGCGCCATTACCAGGAGACAGAGGATGACATACGCATATGTATAGCTGTGCAACCGACAGACGTTCGGTGCTACGACTAATTAAAAGTGAATGAGAAGATGTGGACATGAGGCCAGTACTGTAGTACTACGGACACTTGTAATCAAATAGGTACACAGGATCCTATTTATATGTACCACATCTTACTCCACCAATAGGAACATAGATTATATTATAAAAGAAGGATAAGATGGTAAACTTTCTCTACTTACACCCCTCCTTCTCCCCCAACGATTAGACACCTCTGACAGATTCTCCGGCACTACAGGTCTTGACAACATAGACTGCGTGCAACATTCCAAATTTCAAAAAACATTTTTGTTTAATACAGAATATTTAAATTAAAACATAAGATACTACCCACACCTAACACAGTGTACAAAACTACCACTAAAACCTACAAAATCTAAAAAGCTAAATTTCAAATAAAACACTTACAAATGGACACAGACGAAATCACATATCACAGTACATAGAAAAAACCTAAATGTGTCACTAAAACAACATATAATCCCAACATGTTTCTGTTCTTTAAAGCCCCTTTCGGGCGAACATTCTTCAGGGGAACCTTTAAAACATCCACTATTCTTCTCAACACCGTGTTGAATGGGTAGTTTCAGGCAACCAGCCTGCAAAGAGGGGAAACAGAGGAAACTAATCAGATCCCCAGGGGAGGGGGTATTACCAAATGTAAAAGTGGAGTTGACTCAGTCAAGAGAACAATTCCACAAAAAGGTTTAGAAATTAAACCAATTAGATTTACCTTAATGTGGTGAATCTTCAACGCACGTCTGTAAATGACAGATAGGCTAATTTTTTTCATTGAAAAACCAAGATACTTCAAAAGGCGTCTCAATCCGCCGAAAATATCGTCGCACCTAGAAAGGACACATCACACTACCAATGAGCCACAGATCACTACAGGACAACAGTCATGAATTGTTCAGGATATATTAAATAAAAATTACCTTCACGAAAGTGAAGCCACCCACAACGTGGGGCAAGGGGAGAAAATCCCTTGTAATGACAACCAAGTCTGCAGATGATTACAAAAGAGGACGCAGAACCAATCTGTAATATAAGAAGGGCGGTCACTAACCTTCTCAAAGAGCATTAAAATGCACTGATACATCACGGCTCCCAAATGTGTAAAAAAAGGGAAGAAAAGAAACCATTTCAAGCCCAGCCTAGGTCGTGCATTAGAGCTCATGCTTCCAAACAGTAGTGTCATACACCAGCGGTCTTCACAGCCATTAAATGTGTAAAAACATGCTGAACGTGACCAAGTAGTGAGAGATAGTACACAACACCTCAACGTTCAGTAAGTAAAAAACTGCGGAAAAGGAATAATAGCCACCAACATCACTAAAAGTAATGTAGCTACTAAATTTCAAGAACAACATGCTCACCTCTAGATTAGGAGAAACAAACTCCTCGCTAATAACTCGCGGGGTTTGAAAGAAGACCGTGCAGCACCAGCATGTGTTTTCACCAAGTGCAGCAAAACGCTCACCACTTCCTAGTAAACACTAAGAAAGGACTATACTTTTCGATTAAATACTCGCCGGCAAGAAAATACAGCGGCCATCTTTTACATGCAATCTTCCTAGTGAACACTAAGGAAGGACTACACTCTTCAGTTAGGTACTAGCCGGTAAGAAAAAACTAGCGGTTTTACCTGTAAACCCAATCTAGAAGTGAGCATGTTGTTCTTGAACTTTAGCAGCTACATTACTTTTAGTGATGTTGGTGGCTATTATTCCTTTTCCGCAGTTTTTTACTTACTGAACGTTGAGGTGTTGTGTACTATCTCTCACTACTTGGTCACGTTCAGCATGTTTTTACACATTTAATGGCTGTGAAGACCGCTGGTGTATGACACTACTGTTTGGAAGCATGAGCTCTAATGCACGACCTAGGCTGGGCTTGAAATGGTTTCTTTTCTTCCCTTTCTTTACACATTTGGGAGCCGTGGTGTATCGGTGCATTTTAATGCTCTTTGAGATGGTTGGTGACCGCCCTTCTTATATTACAGATTGGTTCTGCGTCCTCTTTTGTAATCATCTGCAGACTTGGTTGTCATTACAAGGGATTTTCTCCCCTTGCCCCACGTTGTGGGTGGCTTCACTTGCGTGAAGGTAATTTTTATTTAATATATCCTGAACAATTCATGACTGTTGTCCTGTAGTGATCTGTGGCTCATTGGTAGTGTGATGTGTCCTTTCTAGGTGTGACGATATTTTCGGTGGATTGAGACGCCTTTTGAAGTATCTTGGTTTTTCAATGAAGAAAAATTAGCCTATCTGTCATTTACAGACGTGCGTTGAAGATTCACCACATTAAGGTAAATCTAATTGGTTTAATTTCTAAACCTTTTTGTGGAATTGTTCTCTTGACTGAGTCAACTCCACTTTTACATTTGGTAATACCCCCTCCCCTGGGGATCTAATTAGTTTCCTCTGTTTCCCCTCTTTGCAGGCTGGTTGCCTGAAACTACCCATTCAACACGGTGTTGAGAAGAATAGTGGATGTTTTAAAGGTTCCCCTGAAGAATGTTCGCCCGAAAGGGGCTTTAAAGAACAGAAACATGTTGGGATTATATGTTGTTTTAGTGACACATTTAGGTTTTTTCTATGTACTGTGATATGTGATTTCGTCTGTGTCCATTTGTAAGTGGTTTATTTGAAATTTAGCTTTTTAGATTTTGTAGGTTTTAGTGGTAGTTTTGTACACTGTGTTAGGTGTGGGTAGTATCTTATGTTTTAATTTAAATATTCTGTATTAAACAAAAATGTTTTTTGAAATTTGGAATGTTGCACGCAGTCTATGTTATCAAGACCTCTAGTGCCGGAGAATCTGTCAGAGGTGTCTAATCGTTGGGGGAGAATGAGGGGTGGAAGTAGAGAAAGTTTACCATCTTATCCTTCTTTTATAATATATGTACTACGGACACTTCCATTGTGATTGGACATAAGCTGGGCAGGTGCACCCTCAGTAGGAAACCCCCATTTTGCTTACCTGCAGGCATCTCAGGCAGCACTACAGAGTCACAATGCAATTACAGCACCAAAGCAACAACTACACACACCCTGACAAACAGTTTACATGTATACGTTTAATTTGTAAGAAACATTGCCAGTATTAGGACAGGGTAGGGGTAGTACTAATTGTTTAGCAATTGTTCCATTTTTACATACAGGCATTACGGTGCATACTCTATGCCTTTGGTCTGTTTGTTTCACAAGTACACAAGTACAGAGTTTGCACACTTAACCTACTTCATTCTGCTTGCAATGTACATACATGGTGCTATTTGTACATGTTTATTCACTTTGGTGAATGGTGTATTTTGCTTTTTACAGCATCTCATTGATTTTGGGTGACTATATGCTATTGCGGAAGAGGTGCCGCTTCTGATGCATTCCTTCAATGTAAAGTATGTCCTGTTACACACAAACATATGTGTGAAGTGTACATAAAGCAATACATATTAACTACATTACTCTTTATACTGTGCTGCTTGCCAAAGCAGTTATTATCGTTACTCATTTAGTGAAGAGGGACGTTCTCTTCCAGCCATTCTAGGGTGCGTTGATGCGTAAAACAAACAAATACCATGGTTTGCTATTGTGGTACACTGCAGAAATTCTGCAATCATAGGAGAGATTTCAGTGCAGTTACCACGTTGCAGTTACGTTCTGCTTTCAATACTTTGCATTCCTTACTCTGCTATTTCCTTCTTCATTTCCATGTACAGCGGCAGTGTGGTAATGTTGTTGGAAGCACATGTCACTTCGTGTACTAGTGCATTCCATTATGGTGCATACTCTATGCCTTTGGTCTGTTTGTTTCACTTAACTTACTTCATTCTGCTTGCGATGTACATACATGGTGCTATTTGTACATGTGTATTCACTTTGGTGAATGGTAGAAGTATGTAAGAGAACTCATGCTATTTGCAGCAGTTTGAATGCTAGCCGCTATATGCGCACAGATGTAAAGTTTGTGGTTACTGTGCTCATCGGTATGGAGACATCAATTTGGTATGCTGTATGGTACATCTACACAAACTAATGGCTTCCTGGTAAAAACCTATGAAATTCAGTGAAAAAATGTTGTTAAAGGGACGTTATGGTTAAGTTGCGATAATAAAAACCTATCACATTCACTGGAAAAACTTTGTTAAAGGGACGTTATGGTTATGTTTGCTAACTACAAACCTATCACCTTCACTGAAAAATCTATACTGAAGGAACTTTCTGGATCCACTGCCCTACTAAAAACCTATCAAATAAACCAACAAAAAACGTTGTTAATGGACGTTATGGGTAAGTTGCACTACTAAAATTCCTATGAAATTCAATGGAAAAAGGTTGCTACAGGGATGTTATGGTTACAGGTAAAACCGAAAACCCCCAGAAATTCGCCAGTTATGGTGAGGTACACAACCATAACTTGCGCTACCACTGTGCACTGCAAGGACTAATACACATGACCTCAAAGATGACATCACAAATGTCATTGATGACATCACTGATGCCATCACATGGGCCTTTAGTTTGAATAACAAGCCTCCACAAGGGATTGCTAATATGGTATGACATCCTTTCATCGCCTGCATGTTCATCCCCAGGCATTTTAAAGTGCACATTCCATCGAATGTGCTAATTGAATTTCTTTTGGGGGGGTGGGAAAGGGCAGATAAAGGTTTGGGTGGGTAGGCAATAGCCAAAAATAAATATGGGCGGAGGGCTTGTGGGGAGGGAACCCCCGCTCAACAAAAGAAAAACGATGAGCATTTTCGATGGAATGTGCATGTTAAAATGACAGGGGATGAAATTACAGGCGATGAAATGACATGGAACCGTTAATATAATGTTGCCACAAAACTATCAGAGGTCATTGGGAGAACTATTATGAGATACATAATTAAATATACAATCCATTGCTATAAACACCATTGCACTAGAGACTTCTTTCCAGTATAGCAACCACCTCATGCAGAAACGTAGGCATTGCCCTTCACTAAAACTCTGGCGGTAGCCGTGCCCTTATTAAGGGCATGGCTGCCGCCGGAGTTGTTTTTTTCCGGCACCCGCAAATGGACAATAACAGAATGGGGGTCGGGAGCCACACTCATAATGAGGGCCAGTGTCTGCAACATGCACCATATTCAAATTTTTGCTATGTTACATAGTACAATGCTGAATGTTTTATTTTCAGGGTTTCACATACTGTGAAACATGTAATAAGTACCTAATACCCCCTCACTACACACAAACCATAAAGAGAGCACAACGCACACAAAATCGCCCACATATCGGGGAAAAAAAAGTAAGCAAAAAAGCAGTTGTATTACCAGAAAGTGTTCATAGCCTAACTGATAACTCACGCCACCACCATGCACTGCTAAGACTAACACCCAGGACATCAAATATAACATCACTGATGACATCACATGTCTGGCTTCCCCTTTTTTTTTTCACTGACATATCTAGGCCAGGTGGCTTTCTTCACTGTCAGTCAGGAATTAAAAAAGTAAAAAGTACTATATTTGTAGACCTTACCCTATGTTCTTACACTACTTTCCTTAGGGTACAGTCACATCATATGATACATATTCATAGGAGAAGGAATCCTGAAACACAAGAATATTTTATGTGCATGAAGTTAATTAGTTAGGTCATGAACACTTTCTGGTAATACTGCAGTTCTTTTGCTTACTTTACCTTCCCTGTATATGCTTCTATTTGTATGAATTGTGGTCTCTTTATGTTTTGTGTGTAGTAGTACAATTATGCAGTAAGTGAAGCATTGGTAGATACTTATGTTTCACAGTATGCAAAATTCTGAAATGAAAGCATTTATCATTTTAGTATCCAACATGGGAAGATTTTGAATATTGCACCTATATGGCGCATGCTGCGGACAATGCTAACGTTTCTTCATCAGTTTGTTAATGTACTGAAAGAACTCAGTAATGCAATGGTATTGATAGCAATGCATTGCTTAATGAACTATTTGGCATATGATAGTTCTTCAATGATCTCTAATACTTTTCTACCAACATTATAATGACCATCCATTGTGGAGGCTCTGCATGAAAACTAAATGCACATGTGATGTCATCAGTGATGTCATCAATGACATTTGTGATGTCATCTTTGATGTCCTGGTTGTTAGTCTTAGCAGTGCACGGTGGTGGCGCGAGTTATTGTTGCTTAGCTTACCATAACTGGCGAATTTCAGGGGTTTTCGGTTTTACTTGTAACTATAATGTCCCTTTAACAAAGTTTTTTCACTGAATTTCATAGGTTTTTAGTAGCGCAACTTAACCATAATGTCCCATTAACAAAGTTTTTTCACTGAATTTCATAGGTTTTTAGGAGCACAACTTAACCATAACGTCCCTGTAACAAAGTTTTTTTACTGAATTTCATTGTTTTTTTGGAGCGCAACTTAACCATAACATCCTCTTAAAAAAGATTTGATTTTAGTTTATATACATGTAACATAGAACATACTGAACCCCCTGTCCCACACTAGACGTTCTGATGTCCGCGGACCATGCGCATGTCCATGGATGGACTCGGTCAACATCAACACTATCCAAAAACTCAGGGGGTATCTTACATTGTTGTATCATGCAATAAAAACACTGACATGTTCAAAGAGCAGCATATAAATAAATGACATTCAAAAATAAATAAGAAGTGCAAACTGTATATGTAAGACACCAACAGTCCAATTACATAGCATATGAAATATAATGGAACATACCAAAAAAAATATAACATATGCCTCCAGCAGAATTACCTCACAGAAATTGCACAGTGAAAATGAACAGGACACCTACGAAGCAGTAACAGAAAAACTAAATAAAACTGGTAAGTACACTACATTAATTCCTATATTTATAAACTTTCTGTAGTAGGGTACACTGAAAAATCATTTTCTTTTTTTTTTTACACAGAAAGTTCTAGTTCTTTGGAATGGCTAGAAGAACATTTTCCTCAGGACAGAATGAGTGAAAACAGTCATAGTAATGGTAGACACTACACTTCTCTAAATAAGCCAATTAATAAGCATTATTGTATGTGTACTTGACACATTTATTTTTTAATAGAACATACAGACAATAAGAATAATACTGAAACAGACACCTTGGAGAATCATCTTCAGCATTTAGAGCAAAAAATGGATGAATTAATGACCAATTTCATTATTTTTAAAACCTTTGTGGAGGACCATATAAAGGAAAAAATTAAATATCACTCTCCCACATGTACCTGTACCTCTTCTCCATGTCCCAGCCAACCATTCCCAAAAAATCCCCATCACGAAAAACGTTATGATGAGACTTCAGTCCCTTCCTCCCATACCATCTAACATGTACAAACCCCTAATTCCCCTGTATTTGTATCAATTTTTGCTTCCCCCTCTCTTTCATAATTTTGATATTTGTATACAATAATAAAATATGTGTGCTGTTACTATATTCCTCTGTGTCTTGATTTTTTTAAAAATCTCATTAGGGTGTCTGCGGACAGCGCGGGTTTCCGGGATGTCCGCAATTAACCAAAATGGGGGTGCCCTAAGGACATTATACCTGTCCGCACTGTTCACAATCAAAATGGAGGTGTCCGCAGGACACTAAATCTGTCTGCATGTCCGCAACTATTCAAAATAAGGTGTCCAAAGAACAATACCCCTGTTCGCATTGTTTGCAACCAGAATGAACATGTCCATAGAACACATAGCCCGTCCGCATGTCCTCAAAGTTGTGACGCACATTTAATTTGTTCAGGGACCTGTACACTGTTTGTAGAACACCCACACGCACGCGTATTACACCCTTGGGTCCTACTAACATTGCGCCTGTCCATAACTGTCCGCCGCACGTGTGTCACACTTTTAATTAGTTCGGGGACACAAACACTGTTTGTAGAACACCCCCGCGCATGCGTACACCCGACCTTGCGCATTTGGTGTCCTATGGACACCCGTCCCATTCGCAAACATGTCTGTGATGTCATCATGTGACCGCACCCATGCTAAGCGGGGGTCCTTGTTCGCAAACACAGTCTGGGCCCCCGTTTTTTTTCCTTATTTTCCACCAAATATCTTCACATTAGCTTCTCCAAAGTAATCCTTTTTTCCAAAACAGCATGGCATTTCCCATGAAAGATAAAGACATGCCATCTGCTTTAGAGTAAACAACATTACCAGATTCAATGTTGTCATTATTGCAAAAGAACATCCCAGCTCTAATCATGAAAGCAAACATACTTTGGTTAACTAAACACCTAGCAAAATTTTGCTGAGGACAAAAAACATAACTATTTTCCCATACTGCCCTAGGTAACAAAGCAGAAAAAAGCAGAAAAAATAATTTAAGTAGGGGCCCTGACATAGCTAAAATGCACAGCACCACAGTGCAGGACAACTGCATCTAGACTATTGAACCTAGCTATATCCTGACAACCTTCCAGCACTCCCCGCAAATTAAAACCAGGCACAGTGCACCACACCACCCCCACTCCTTTTGTATCAAAATGGTTAGCCACATTCCTAGATTTAGCATACTTCTCCAAACCATTCACAAATATATCTCCAACCACCAACACCCTGACTTTCTCCACCTCTGCCATCTTTACTACACACAGCCTCTCTCAATACAAAGCAGAACCTCAACAACTGATTCACTAATCCCCAAAATACACTGCCATTTCATGCTCAGAAGCCACGGATGTGGCACGCCCTGTCCGTGAAAACCTGTGGTGTCCGCAGAGCACGTAACACTGGGGCAACCCTTCTAACCTTTCCACTCCACTCTCTGAACCACTCCCTCATTGGCTACTGTTAAGCAGTTACACAACCATTCACCAATCACATCCAAGAACTCTACATCTAACTCCATCATCACAGTTCAGCACTTTCGATGTACTGTTGATCACTCTTAGTACAATTGTGCTGTGATTGCAAAGCACCTACAGCAACAACTACTGTAAAACTCTCCAAGATTTCTGCTTGCAGATTCATGCATATTCACATGCATGAACACAAACTACAGGTATGAATATCTTCTGCACAGTACATGTACAGCTCTTGTATACATTCATGTAAACAGGGTAACTGCCACTTACCCTGTATAACCTGTAAAAAAAAAGCTTACTGTCATTTCTCCCATCTTCTATGATCAAGTGTCACTTGCAAAGCTGTCTGCTCTCCAAATTTTTATTTACCCATATTACTAACTGTAATGTGCAAACTGTTATTCTCTTCATTCATTCTGTCATTTGTGTAACCACTGCCACCTATGTATGCACATTTCAACCATAATAGCATTTAATGCATTATAGTACATCGGATGTACATACAATTGACGTTCTATACATTCTGGATATTTTACATACAATCTATCATTTGAACTTCCTTTAGGAATGATTGTAACAGTCATCAGACACAACACACACAGCTGTTTAACAAAGTGTAATTTCATGTTAAAAGCTGGGAGAAATAACAGTATAATTGTGGGAGAAGGCTTGGTAGGGTGATATAAAGTAACAAGCAGCCAGGATGAGTACATGCATCTTTATTCATGCACACAGATAGCCAATATCATTTGAAAGGCACCCAGCTGGAACAACACCACTGCCTCTACAACTGTTCTTCCAATCTAGACAGCTTTCCCATTCCAGCTGGTTGCCCATTCCGTTCTAGAATTTACAAAACCATTGAACTATACACAGGTGCAGTCATGTCTATCACATCATGTACAACTATGTACAAACAGTGTAGTAAACCAACACATGTAACATCTCCCCCCTTCCCTTCAGTCTACAACGCAAGCACCAGACCCTTCATTGCAACCCTTACTTTATTTCAGACTCTCCCATCTCCAAGCACCACAGGATCACCCAGTAGTTTGTTAATCACCTGCACTCTGGTAAACCGGCTCTGTCCCTTTGCCACTTTTCCAGGTTTTCTTATTTGAACCTTCTCCCCTACAGCTATCCTGGAAAGTAATAAGCTGCAGAACCCATCAAATCCTTCTGCTTTATTTCCCACAACATCATAAATGCATACATTGCCTGCTTTTCCCCACAGTTCCTGCCATTTACCCTGTATAAATAGCAAGAAAAGCATACAGTTATTTCTCTAATCGCCTAACATCCAATAACACTGCCTTAAAAAGCCAAGTGTGCTCTGTGTGCTTACTATTGTAATCATTTCTAAGGCAAGTTTCGACTCTGGAATCAGCCTACTGCTGACATTTCACCTACCTTGTTTATGTTTTGAATCATCGTACTGTTGACATTTCACCTATCATGCTAATATGTTGATTCTGCCTTTTGCTGACATTTTGTCTATGGTGCCATACTCGGATTCAGCCTACTGTTGATACCCTGCCTTCTGTATTGTCTCTTGCATCAGCCTATTGCAGACTTGTATCCATTGTGCTTTAATCTGAATTAGCCTACTGCTGATATTTTGAATCTGCCTACTGCAGATACCTTGCCCTCTGTGTCAACCACTTATTCAGCCGCAGCTTGCCTATTGACAAACCACCATGTCCTCATTCCATAGAGCGACATTGGCATTGGCCTCATCCCTTCCTCTAATTCAGTCAGTTAGCCTTACTCACTCTCTACCACCTCTCCCACCCACGCTCAATAATAGTCCAACCAGCATAGCACCCTGAAACACAACTACCAGCGACCCACTCAGCTCTCTCGAATGGCTACAGAGCTTCGCCACACCACCATCAGCACTTATCCCACTCTCAGTCCATACCAGGAACCAGAGACTAGGCTCTTGTTTCCTAAACCACAAAGTCACCTCTAAGTCCAAAATCCTCCAACACAACACCAGTAGAGACACGGCTCGCCTTCTCTCCCGGAACCATACGCCCACACTTCACAACACCACATCACCATCCACCATCATTAAAGGAGCCCTTATCAATGCTCGCTCTCTTGTCGCCCATGCCTGAGAGATTGCTGATCTTATTATCTCAAACAGTCTAGATCTCCTGGCTATCACAGAAACCTGGTTACACCAGGGAGCAGGCCCAGCTCTTTCCTTAGCCCTACCAGAACGTTATACCATTATCAGGGCAGATTGAACTTCGGCAAAGGTGGAGGAGTGGCATTCATTGCAAAACCCACCTAGCCCTCAGAGCTATTCCCAAAACTAGCTTCCCTTCTGCCGAGCTCCTATCAGTGAAACTAACTCTTACACCCACCCACACAATACTCTTGCATCTTGTCTACCGGCCCCCCAGCTATTCGTCCTCCTTCGAGGATGACATCCTTAACCTCCTTTCCACTCACACCAAACTTGGATCCCAAACTATCCTCCTTGGAGATCTGAACCTTGGCCTCCTTGACCCTTACGACCATCTTGTCTCAGCCGTGGACAATACCATTTCCAACATGGGATTTACACACAGAATCACAACACCTACCCACTCTAAAGGCAGAACGCTAGACTGGGTATCAGACCTTAACTGTTCCATCTCCATTATCCAAAATGAACCTGTAGCCTGGTCAGATCATCACCTCATCATATTCTCCATCCCCAGATCCTCTCCCGCCAAAGCTACATTAGCTCCCCCCTCGCTTACAAGAAATTGTCGCAACATCACCATTGACAGCCTCCAGCCCCTCATTAGCGATATCCTTTACGAGACTAAATTCAATAAACTCGATTCTCCTAACTTGGTAGACCTCTACAACAATACTCTTAGACCGGCATTAGACATCACAGCCCCTCTGAAACTCAGGAAAACCAAACCCTTGGCAAACCTTAACAAGTGGTTCACCCCCAAACTAAAGAGCCCCAGAAACATTAGCAGATCAACTGAAGTCACCTGACGCAAATCACCCTCCATCACCAACAAAACTGCTTTCACGTCAGCCTCCGCTATTTACAAAGCGGCTATCCTCTCTGCTAAAGAAGAAAACTATATAATTCCAGAATTCACAATACCAAATCAGAACCAAGACACTCTTCAGTATCCTAAAAGAGCTTGAATCCCCGGCACCTCCTACACACGACTGCAGAATGGTATACAAAAATCCATGAAGCCCGTGCAGATAAAATCACGCTACTCCAAAATACGATTGAAGCTAAAAAAGCAAGCCTTACTATCGACTCTCATTCTGCCACTGAACCTGCAAAAGCCCCCCCATGCACTCCTTTCTCCTTCTCTCAAGTAACCTCAAAGGAAGTTGAAGACATCATAAATAGCCTAAAACCTTCCCACTGCCAAGGGGATATCTGCCCAGCCACCATCATTAAAGAGGGAGCTAAAAATCTAGCCCCCTTCATCACTACCCTGATAAACTCTTCCTTCTACTCCAATCAGATACCTAATAACCTCAAGGAAGCCTGGGTCATGCCTTTATTAAAACAAAAAAATTGAGATCCTACCAAGCAACCAAATGTATCTAATTGAATGTATTTAAGCATACCTTCTTGGGCCGCTTTTTGTAACCCGCAAGCATGCCTTCTTAAAATCTCCTTATAGCGCCTTGTTGTCTGTGGACTGTATTGCGCTCTACAAATACTAAATAAATAAAATAAAAATAATGTCCCCACAATCTATAGGCCCATCACCACTGTACCGTTCCTTCTAAAAATCCTGGATCGGGTGGCCTATCTGCAAATCCAGAGCACTTAGAGGATAATGAACTCCTAGTACTCAGACAATCAGGCTTCAGACCCAGATATGGAACTGAAACAGCCCTCCTAGACCTAAAGATCTAAATGGACGAGGCGAAGAACAAAGGTAAGCTAGCAGTCCTCCTACTCCTCAACTCATCTGCGGCCTTCGACCTCATCGACCACCAAATTCCCACCAAGCACCTTAACACAGCGGCAGCATTTTCCACTAATGCATCCGACTTCGGCCTCAGCAGATCCCACACCGATACTCTGTGGTGTCCCTCAAGGATCTTTTGTGTCTCCTACACTATACAATATATTTAAAAAGCTACTCTTCGACCGCCTGGAAAACTTGGGTGTCATCTACACTAACTATGCAAATGACACACAAGTCCTCATCCCCCTCACTGGCTGCTATGACCATGATTCCAAACTGCTTAACAACATCTACCTTGAAATCCAAGCCTGGATGGCCACCAACAGCCTTTGGCTCAATAATGATAAGACCGAGTTAATGATCGTGGCTACTCAGGCACGCCTGAACAAACTCGACTCCAGATACACTTCTTTCATCATTGATGGTAATATAATCAACGTCTCTAAAGAGATAAAAACATTGTGGGTCTACCCCGATTGAACTCTCTCTCTCAAAAAACAGGTCAGTAGTGTGGCATCTTCCACTGCCTACACTAATAAACTGATCTACAGCTGTAAATCTTACTTATCTATAAGCAGCTGTCTAACGCTACCCAGAGCACTTGCCTTATCTAAACTTGAGTACTGCAATACATTATTCCTTGGCTCTTCTGAACATAATCTAAATTAGCTCCAGGTTCTCAAAAATAACTCTCTGAGAGCAGCACTTAGTCTCCCCAGATCCAGCCATACATCCACTCACAGACATAATGCCAACTGGTTGCCCATCCGTGACAGAATCATACTACGTACTCTGGCCATCACGCATAAATGCCTCACAAACGCAGCCCTGAAATACCTGGCGGCTAACATTTGTAAATACCAACCTACTCACACTACCAGATCCTCTCAGTCCCACAACCTGGTGGTACCAAGGTTCAACTTAAAAACAGCTGGAGGAGCCAGCTTCCCTATGCAAGCTGCCAATCGATGGTACTCCATTCCCATCCCACTTAGACAGGAGTCCTCCTTCCTCACCTTTAAAGCCAGAATAAAAAACTGGCTGAGCAACAAGCCTCTTCACTAAGACGCTATCACCATGTTAACTTCTCACTGTCTATTTATGCTACTGCTCATTGTGTTTGTTTTAGTATTACTGTATACTATCTCCTATGACCCACCTGTAACCAGGTTCCCACCTGTTGTCCCACACTTGACTGTAAACTGTTTGCCTTATTATGTATGTAACCCTAAGCTTTCAAGCGCCCAGCTACCTCAGCGTTTGGTGCGCGATACAAATAATAAACAAATACAAAATACAAAAAGTTGAACTGACATATTCTAAGTAAAATATACAGAATGCACATAGACAAAGGGAACTGCATCTACATGCTATGCACAGTTATCAGAAAGAACTACAAATGCAAAAACAAACAAATTCATGTCTACATTAACAACAGTGTTATTAACACACATATTTACTAACTTCTTTCTTTCACAATTGCAGTGAAGACCAATCTCCTGAAAATCAGCAATGTCTAAAGTACGAACCAGAACTCAGAAGAAACCTACTCTGTCCATCCAAAAAAGTAAGTGCAATACTGCCATAATGTTCTAACTGCTACTCAAACACTGTAGAATTCTAGTATTGTAGAACAAACAATTGTATTAACCCTGCAGCATTAGAGTCAGTATTCCTGCTTGCCCCTCAGCAAGTGCATACTCTGTATTGTTACCTGAACACCACCAGTATAGTAACACACAAATACGAGAATAGCCTTTCGAACCTGAAGTATCAGCCCATTGCACAATCAAACACCTCTACATACACGCTTACCATCATACTCAGACACTCATGCACAAAGCACACATACACTGCAAAACATCCCAACCCACACTTCCTTTTTTTCTCCAACAGACCCAAAAGAATGCCTACCAAAAAGCAACTCTGCAGAAAGCAATGCAGAAGTAGACAAAATCAAAAAGTGCCCAAAATAAGCATCCACCTCTTGCAGAATTTGTACAAAACAGCTAATACAGTCACTAAGCGAAACAAAACCAGCTTCCAGTGAAGAAACTTTGCCTCCTCTTCCAAAATGTAAAACGAAATAGAAAGTGATTAACAAGACTGCAGCTACCACTAGTGCTAACACTGCACCTATAAATCTCGATGTAGCCACAAGTAAGCATACCAAAATTTTTTTTTACAAAAACTGTTCAGCCACAGAGTCCTACAGAACATATAAAAACAGGAGAGAAATCACGCACAACCCTTAAAACCTACTATAGAAAATGTACCCTAGAAGCTCTCATAGACAGTGCACTCCTTTGTTAGGGAGAATTCTCTCTTTGGGCTGAATTTCCTAACCTAGTGAGTCCCCCAGCAGCTTTGCTGGATTTCTGGAGTTTGTTTTTTTCCTCCTGCCAAGAGTGAGACTCTTTTCCTCCCACTCTTGGACATGGTTCATGGTATTCCTTTGACTGGTAATGTGTTTTATGGGCTATGGGGTCCTTTACTCCAAAGGGTCTCATACGTTTTTCCTATGTATGTTACACAGCACCCTCCATCAGTAACACAGGGGTGTCATAATGACACCCCACCATAGACTCCATACCCTGGGACTGACTACTGTCTCCCAGGGCATGTAAAGTCACCATTGGCTTTACTAGTCCCAAATTATTAACAGAAACCAGTACAAACCATCATATTGTGGACGTACTGGTCGGGGCAATTTGATTGCCCCGGGGTCTGTTAGTCGAGGGGGCAGGTCTCCGTCCCCCCTGATCGAGTTTTGGCTGGTGGCAGTGGAAACTACTTTTTATATTCGACCGCGAATATTTTCCTATGGGATTTTCCCATTGTTCGAGGCTACCAGCTTTAATTATTTAATTCTCATAGCCTCGAACATACCGCCGGTTTATTTAATTAATATTAATTCTCCGGTTGGTATTTTTTGCCAAGACTCGATTCTAAAATGGCGTTTGTGTTCTCTTCTGTGACTCCAACCCAAGTCGAGCCCTTTGTTCCACTTTTTGGCGGGCTTCTCCACAGAAGCCTCCAAAAGTGGTGCCACTCTGTCTGGGTACCACAGGGGGTGTGGGAGGGGGTTTAGGCACCCTGGACTGAGTTACCGTGGTAACTCAAGTCGCACTTTTGTGTGATTGGCCCAAGTGGTGAGCCGGCCGGCTCACCACTTAGCATGTTTGAGTGACAGCTAGGCTGAGTGAATGGGGGTTTTCTGCATAAAAGCAGGGCTTTCGGGACTGGAACTTCAGAAGTCGCCACAGGACCTGAGAATCCGATGAGGGAGAAGCTGAGCCGACCTACCACGATGACACCACCGGTGCAGCCCTGCGGAAATGACTCACCACTTCCCGATGACAGAGAAGATCTCCCGGCTGGAGAGGCTTCTTCCCCTGACTGGTGGGCACAACCAGTTTACCTTTCTTTCTTCGCACCCCAGCCCGGTTTGTGGTCGAACTGCCCGTGCCAAGCACCCGGCGGCCGGATAGCCACTCACCACTGAACCGCAAATCAACGGATCGCTCCTTGTACCTGAGAAACTCCACGGCTGGTTTCTTCCCTGGCAGTGCAACGGGCCCCTGTCTTCCTCCACAACGAGATCCTCTCTTCCCCCGAACGAACCACCAACTTGCACCCGCTGCCAGGAACAACTGCCCCCGCTGGAGCTCTCTCACCACTTTAAGGTACCGTGTCCGCCAGGCCTCCCTTTCTAAAGATTGCAACAAGGTAATAATAACTCCTTAACCTTCTGGACTGGGCTGGCCGCCTTGACCCTCTAACTGGTCCCTTTTCTTTGATCCAACTTCTTTTTTGAACCATTACAAGACTTTTGTGCACTGCAACCGTGTGACCTTGGACACATTTCGTTTGGATCCTCTTAAAGAGGATCCGGCCTACTAACTCTGAATTCACGGTTTTACTTTGCCTTCCTCTCTTGCTATGTTCTTGTAAAAGTGTTGGGATCTGTTTCAATTTGTTCTCTGCTTTTCTCTCCCTTTTTAAAAAAACAAACTATTAGAGTGCCATCTACGTTGAGCGCTCACCGCTGTCTGAAAATAAGTGGGGCTTTACTTAAGACTTGTCTAATATTCTTTTAAGGGAGTGCATATCTTTTAGTGACCGTGTTTTTCAATTGCTTACTATTAGTGCCTGTGTGTTTTTCTAGATGTGGTTTTAAATAAATAATTATATCTCTTTTACACCAAGCCCTGGTCAGTGTTTACTTGTTCTATTGTGTGCTCTTGACCTATTGTGAATACTCTGTATACTGCCTAACTCTTCTTGAGGGAAGTCTGACTGCTCAGCCACAGCTACCAAGTGAATCTGTGTGGTACAGACTGCTACCAAGTGGGTTTACTGCCAAACACCTGTAGTCCTAAATCTTTTGCAGTGGTCCCAGAGGGAACTGCACAGGTTTCCGCCTAACATCCTTCTCAAAAGGAAATTATTTATTTTAGTTTTGAACTGAATGAAACCACTAACAAAACGAACTACTAAACTACAAAAAACACTTCTCAATAAATGGAATATCAACAAAGATAGCTTCGCAAACATCTGTGGAGGTGAATGGAGTCACACCACCAGCACAGAACCACATTTCAATGAAGAAGCATACAAACAAAAGCAAAGAACCCCAATTGCCATACATCGCAGTGCATGAGGGATGAAAAACTTAACAATACCATTATGGAACAAGAAACGCTGCTCACAAAAATATCCCCAGAAAACTTAGTATCAACTCTCCATTCCATTGACCAATGCGTCCAGTCTACAAATGGCCGTGCACATCAATGTGTAAGATAGGCAAGAAATCTTTCACATCTTTATGCCAGTTTCTCAATCAGTATGTGAAAGGCAAAGACAAAATGAAAATAAAACTATTACAAAGTATGGACTCCTGTCCAGTGCGCAAATACACAGGACTACAAGGATATTCATTAGCCTGCATTTCTGGACCTATTTGCAAAAGCACATTCCATCATATCAAAATGATATCAACACACCATTCAACTATAAGAAATCTGGTTCATAAACTGTACTATGCCAAAAGTCCTGCTTTAGTACTAGCCAAGTGAAATAACAATCTTCTACATAGCACAGCCAAATAACTACTCGAAGAAAATGAGGATATCCAGAGAAAAGTTTTTGGAATGAAAGCTACTTACAAAATGTAATAGCTTTACAGCAGACTAGGAACAACTTTACAGATGGCAACCTTCTACTACACACATACAAAAAAGAAATACTAAAGTTTAAAAGTACATCTGCTGAACCAAACCATGTGTGTGTGTGTGTGTTGCCGCAGGACTTTTTATAAGAATAGCACAAAATAGAAGACAATGAAGATTCCAAGTGGTTGCAATTAGCTCTCTATTTTATAGCAGAAAACAAATATGAATTTACTGACCCCTTAATACTTTGCAGATACTGCACTGCAAAACTTGGCAACAACCAAATACCTTCCCGTGCTATCACAAATAACTTGGAATTATTCCCTCTACCAAAACCCCTGCAACAACTTAACTTGTATGAGAGCATCACAATTCAAACAGTGCACCCATTTCAAGCAATAATACGCCTTCAACCAAATGAATGAAAGGCATTTGTGGCAAAGTAGTTTATTTGCCATAAAATCACTAAGAAAATGTACACACTCTGGGAGTGCAATGTCCAATATATCAATCTTTAATTATCTTAGTAAATGGCGTAACTACAAAAGACAAACAAATTTGGCAATGACTCGTGGACTTAGAAGTTAGACAAACCCTGCAATATCTAAAAGACAACAATGAATACTACAAAGAAATAAATATTGAAGAAAACCTGATGGAAACCACCAAAATAATTCAAGACTCGTCACAAACTGGTCATTTTCAACTTCTAGATCCTGCTACAGAATCCAATATTTTAGACCATCATACAATGCACCCATTACACTCTAAAGACACCATAGATGATGCACTGGAAACTTACCAAATACGACAAGCCAAAGGATCTCCAATCAGCATATGAGAAAAAAGTATAGAAGCACGTGTCTTTCCTCTTCTCTTTCCTACTGGAAAAGAAGGAAGGCACGATGAAAGACCCACACAAATAACAGCATCAGAATACCGCTCTTTACGAATATATTCTGAAGACCCCAGATTCAGACAAAACGTGGAATGCATATTCCACCTTCTCTTTGAAAGTGAACTAGCACCTCTATGCTACGGAGTTGCACACACATTAAAATCAGGTATCAATTTTCAAAATATGTCAGCTAGGCAATTTCTACAAAAAGTGCAAGAAAAATATGAGGTTTTACAGTCAAGCATTACAAATCTTTTAGCAAACATGTGTGGTACAAAAGAATACTGGATCCCACGTCACGGAGATGTACGCTGTATGATAAGAAACGCTGGCTCACCCACTTGGTTTGTGACATTCAGTTGTGCAGAATATGCATGGGAAGATTTACACTATTTCCTACGCATAGCAAACAAAAACAAAACAAATATAGATATAAAAACACCAGGAGAACTCTGCTCTCTAGATCCTGTAAATGTATCAAGATATTTCCATCATCATTTCATTGCTATGCTGCACTTCATTTTTAATAAAACTGTTCCTCCCCTTGGAGAAGTGAAACACTTCTTTTGGAGAAAAGAATACCAAGCCAGAGGAGCACCACACATCCACATGCTTTTGTGGATTAAAGATGCACCTAAATTTGGTCAGGACAGTGATGCCACTGTTTTGCAGCTCATCCAAAAATATGTCACCTGTGAAATCCTGTCAAATCCAAGTCTTTCTTCCCCTAACTATCTGAGTTATCCCTGCTCCTTCTCCTCCTCACCTTTATCAGAAGAATCTGTGAGATTCTGCTTTCAACAATCTTTCTTCTGTAGTTGAAGTCTTTGGGCTTTTTTGGTTGCAGCGGTCTGCCCCGAAAAGAAGCCACCGTTACAGTCTGATATTGACTATACCCTTATGACCCCCTTCCGGAACAGCCTGACGGGGAAAAAGTCAGGCGGCACAAAAAACCCTGGTGGAAAGGTGAGGTCAGGTGTTCTTACAAGTCCGGGATATTGATACTGCTCCTTGCTGAAGTAGCGGTAAGAATAATAAAGAAGCGGATGCACTCCGTGCCGAGGAGACAGTAATGGTATAATAATGCAGATCCGGCTCAGAGAATGGCAGCAGGAGTAGGATATGGAAGGAATCCAAAAGAAAAGGAAGGAAGCGTGAGTGAAGTCGGAAACAGAGAAGGTAAGCAAAACAATTGTAAGTGAGGAAATGTAAACAGCTAGAATGATGAATAGGAAAGCCGCAATGTCAGTAGGCAATGCAAGGAGCGAGAGGGGAAGCAACACAGGGAAGAACGGAAAGAAGGAATAGTAAAGGGGCCCAAGGAGAAGGGCAGGGAGGGGCCAAGGAAAGAGGCGTGTAGGACAGCAGAATTCACTTGAGTGAAAGAAAGTCACGAAACTAGCATTGGAGGCTATCTGGAATCACAAATCTGGGAGACTTCATATTCATCAGGTAAAAGTGGTTGAGTGATTCTTGCCTTGGGTACAGTTCTGTGATCTGGGTCTGGAATGACTGGTTTGGGAAGAGTGGAAAACAGGATGGATCCTCTTGAGACAGGAAGGGAGTCTGAGCCTAAAAGCAACGGGATTGACCTTGGCTGTGATATGGAAGGGCCCCAGGTATCTGGGAGACAGTTTAAATGGCCGGACCCAGCATGGCAGGAACTTGGTAGATAGCCAAACGTGATCTACTACTTTCCATTATGGAATTTCCTGGCAATGATGATCTGCTTGATGTTTGTAGCAATTCTGACTGCCTTCCAGTTTGGTGATGGCCTTCTTATGTGCATCAGCAAGATTAGGTAGGATGGCGTCAAGAGTGAGAATGTTAGTAGGTCCTATGGCAAGAGGGCAGATGCTACATGGATGGTAACCATAAGAACAATAAAACGGAGAGAGACCTGTAGCAGAGTTTGCAGCATTGTTGTATGCGAACTCTGCGGTGGGTAAGAGTTTGACCCTGTTGTCCTGCTGTTGATTGGTGTAAACTCTTATGTATTGTTCCAAAGTGCTATTTATGCATACGTCTGTCCGTTAGTTTGAGGATGAAATCCAGAGGACAGAGCACGCTCGATACCCAACTTTTTGCATCACACTCTCCAGAACTTGGAGGTATATTGACTTCCTCTGTCTGAAATAATCTTGTCCGGGAGCCCATGCAGGCGGAAGACATCTCTGAGAAAGACACTGGCCATTTCAGTAGCCGTAGGTACATGAGGTAGGGGCGAGAAGTGCGCCATCTTGCTAAATGAGTCCACTGTAACCATGATACAGGTACATTGTTGGGATTCAGGCAACTCTACTATGAAATCAGTGGGAACTGAGCCCCAAAGACGTGTTGGAACAGGTTCTTGATGTAACAACCCCAGACGTCTTGACATTCTGTATTTACTTTTTGCACATGTCGGACATGAGAGAGTATAGTTTTGTATTTCCTGTTTCATCAAAGGCCAAAAGTAGGAACGATGCACCAGCTCTAGTGTTCCCCTCCAGCCCCGATGTCCAGCTGTCTTGTTTTTATGTTACCATCCTAGGACCCTTCGGCGTAAGGGCCCTTCAGGGATGAAGAGACGATGGTCGAGAAACAACAAGCCATCCTTGTTTGTTAATCTGGACTTGGTTTGGGTTGATCTTAGTGGTTGCTCTCTGATGGTTGCTTCTCTGACTTCTTGAAGGAAAGCAGATGTTAAAGCTACAATGCCGTTCTGTGGTATCAGCCGTTCCGGTTGGATTCGTGTCAGGGTACCTTTGAGACATTTGTGGGAAAGGGCATCGGCTATTGTGTTCATTCTACTTGGCAGATGAGTCATTTGAAAGTAATATTAAGAGAAAAAGTGGGCCCATCTGGCCTGGTAAGAATTCATGCAGTCCATAGTTTGAAGAATTTCTTATGATCTGTACGTATAAGGAATGGATGTAGACTACCTTGAAGGAGGTGCCTCCACTCTTCACAGGCCAATTTCATAGCAAGGAGCTTTTTCTCGATAAGGGAGTTATTCTGTTGACTGGTTGTGAGAGTCTTGGATAAATACGCCACTGGATGCTCGAGGTTGTCATGTTGTTGCAGCAAGACTGCACCCACCGCAGAAGCGGAAGCATCTGTTTCAAGAATAAACGGTTTCTATTGATCAGGCTGTATTAGAACAGGAGCAGAGCAAAACAGGTCTTTCAATCTATTAAAGCTTTGTTCGGCGGCAGGGGTCCAAGAAAAGGGTCTGTCTGATTTTTTAAAAAGGGAAGTAATAGGCAACACTACCTCTGACAAATGAGGAACGAAACGGCGGTAGAAATTTGCCAGTCCCAGGAATCGCTGAACCTCTTTGACCGTGGATGGAGCCGGCCACTCCAGAATGGCAGAAACTTTCCTCTCATCCATGCGGATGCCTTCTTGAGACAGGATGTAACCAAGGTAGGGGACCATTGAAACACAGAACAAACACTTTCAGGGTTTGACTAACAAATGATTTTCTTGGAGACGTCTCAAGACATTTTTGAGATGTTCTTTATGTTCAGAAAGAGAGGAAGAAAACACCAGTATGTCATCCAAATAAACTATGACCGTCAAGTACATCATGTCTGAGAAAATCCGGTCCATGAACCGTTGGAATATCGCAGGAGCATTCACCAATCCGAATGGAATTACTCGGTACTTGTATAAACCAAACGGGGCTGCGAAATGTAGTTTTCCACTCATCCCCGGATCTAACCTGCAGAAGATGGCACGCACTGTGGAGATCCAGTTTACAAAAGATCTTTGCTCCTTGTACAGCTTCTATGATGTCGGTTATCAGTGGCATTGGATACTGGTCTCTTACAGTGACTTTGTTGAGTCCACGGTAATCTATGCAAGGCCGGAGGTCAGCAGAGTCTCTCTTGGGTATAAAAAACAGCGATGCACCAGCACGAGACCGAGAAGTTCTAATGAGACCATTAGCCAGATTGACATCCAGGTATGTCTTAAGTGCCTTCTTCTCTGTAAGTGATAGGGAGAACATCGTACCAAAAGGCACCAGAGCCTCTGGGATGAGATCGATGGCGCAGTCCTATGGTCTGTGGAGAGGCAATTCCAGAGATATTCTTTCAACAAATACTTGAGTAAAGGCACTCAATTCAGTTGGGATATGATGTATACTCAAGGCCTCTTCAAGTTTAGGGGAAATAGTCTATACCAGGCTGTATTGAGCCTTGGTAAGACAATGCCCTTTACAGTAGGCAGAGTCGAATTCCAGGTAGTTCTGAGTCCAATCTATTTGAGGATTATGCTTTCTCAGCCACGTTATGTGCAGCTCTGATAATGTCGAATGTCATAGATTCGGTATGTTGCATGATGGTGACTTGTAGTTCTTCTGTTGTTGTGTTATAGGACCTAACCTGAACTAAGGGGAGTCCTGTCTACCCCTTATACCTTTTTGTTCTTTGGTTCTTTGTAAGCGACGAAGACCCACCTTATCTGCCCAGATGGTGTCTACAAAGGAGCCTGCCGCTCCACAATCCAGTCCCACCGCCCTCCATCTATGCCATAGCCTCCATGTGCTGGGGTGTATGACAAATCCCTTCACAAATGACACATGCACAAATCTTACAATTTCAAAGACACAATTGTGGGAAGTATTGTCGTCGCAAATATAAAAACAGGGAAATACTACACCAAATGCTGCTTTGGTTTCCCTAGACCAGTTTCAACAACAGGTCAAGTAAACAACTTCATGTCTTCAGTTAGACATGGGGCCTCATTACACGGACGGCGGTAAGGGTTAACGGTCACCGTTAATGGCAACGGTGACCGTTAACCCTTACCGCCGTACTACGAGGTCCCTTTGCGGGTTGGAGGATTTAACGCCTGCTTCTTGCAGGCGTTAAAATCCAACCCGCTAAGGGACCTCGGAGCTAATTACGGCACTGCATAATTGCGGTGGCGTAATTAGCGCCTTCCCCATTCCCATAGAGCCCTATGGGGCAGAAATGGGAATGGGGAAGGGCAATGGCGGAAAGGGGATTTACCGCCCCTCCAACCTTGGAATGGGGCGGTAAATCCCCTTTCCGCCAAGGCGGTGCCAGTATTTTACCGGCATGAGCCATGGCGCTAATAGCGCCATGGCTCACCGCCTACCGTGTAATGAGGCCCATAGTGTCAAAGGTAAATCACCTAAGAACACATATCACATAAAAAAAGAACAGAAGGATCAAAATACATCAATGATTACAATGCAATCAATTCCCTCCTATGGAATGTAAATATAGATGTGCAGATAATTCCATTGCAGTTGCACGATATGTCACAGCCTACTTAACCAAAGCAGACAAAACAGAGCTCCAAGACCTCTAGGATGACATATCATCTGACAAAACACTATCACAGAAATTGTACAGCTTAGGCATAAAAATGCTCTCCCATAGAGAATGTGGCTGCTATGAAGCTGCAGAACGTTTAACCGGTAAAGCCTTGTATGGAAAATCTGAAAATATAGTATGGCTAAGCCTTGGTCCTGCTAAATCTAGAAAAAGAGTTTTCAAATCATATGAAGACATAGAAACAATAGCCAAAAATGATCCCAACATCCAAGACATGTTAAAAAACAACTTACTAGACACATACTACCCAAACAGAAGTACCACTTTGGAAACCATGTGTCTATACTACATAGCCCAAAACTTCACATACAAAAATAATATTAAACCAGATGAGAAGAAAGGTAGAAACAGAGTGGAAAATTGTGAAGGCAGCTTAGTGAAACTTACCAAACAAAGCTTAATTAATCATATCAAATTGACTATAGAGAACTCTTTGGAGGAAAACATATTATAGTTTTTGGAGATCTTCTTCAATTACCACCAGTTAAGGGTGAACCTATTTGTAAAACCTTAGGGGACAAGCTATGCCATAAAACTCTTTGCAGCATAGGAAATGTCAACCTTTGGCAACATTTCCAATACAAAGAATTAACTGAAAACATGCGTCAGTCGGCAGACCTCACATACGCCAACATTTTAAAAAGTTTTAGAGTTGGTGTACTATCTCAAGAAGCACAATCTATACTAACATGTGCTACTGATGTCATCGAAAAATTAGCACACACAAATGTAAACTGTATGTCCTTGATGCCAACTCTTGCAAGCTGTTCAAAATTTAATGAAACAATGTTAAAACAGAAATGCAACCAATACTTCAAATTTGCTGCACAGACAAACTGGACTTACATGGGATGATACTACCCATGTGTCAGCAAGCCACAAAAAGGCTAAATACCTTAGAAAACTCTATCTCTAACACAGCTCGCTTGGAGAAAATATTAAAATTATCTTTAAACTGTAGAGTAATTCTTAAACGTAACCTTGACGTGGACCAAGGACTAGTTAATGGAGCACTTGGTACAGTGATGGCTTTCAATCATACCCACTTGACAACAACATTCAGTTTATCAATATTCTCTTTGACAAACTATCAGAAGTTAAAAGAATAGGACGCTCAACAGCCCGCTTCCTTCTTTTCAAAGACATGTCTGTACGCACTCTAACTCTATAATACGCAGTCACCATTCACAAATCACAATGTCTTACTCTAGATAAAGCATTGATAGATATTGGCAGCACAGTGTTTAAAGAAGGCATGAGCTATGTAGCACTATCATGCATACGTACACTGGACGGACTATTTCTAATCAACTTTGATGCAAGTAAAGTAAATGCTGATACTCCTTGCATTGTAGAATACAACAGACTGCGTTCGCTGTACGCACCCCATCTAAAACCTATCCTGTTCCTCAAAAAGCAAAACTTTGTAAAAGATAACTACTTCAGACTCAAATTATGCAGGATCTCACAGCAATTCCTCCAAAGAAATTAAAAGAAGCTAATGCTTCATCAAGGACCACAACCAAAGAGGGATCTACTGCACAAACAAAGTCAGCTACCTCATCAAAGAAACAGCGCACACTACGAACAAATGACTTGGACACAGAACTGTCAGGTCCATTCAAATGTTCAAATACAACCGGTGTAAATTGCTATGCAAATGTAGCAATCAATATTCTATTCCAGTTGCCACCAATTATTGACAACATTTACTTACACGGGACAGACCAATTGTGTTTGCAAATGTTAGTCCTTCACAGAAATGCAACCAACAATACTGAAAACACTTACAGTGTTTCTGGAATAAAGCAGGAATTGGACTACTGTGCTAAAATGGTCCACTTCACTATAAACACACAAGAAGATCCACATGAATTTACTTACTACAAGTACTAGAAAACAAAAACATACCTAAAGAGGAAATCTTCCAGATTTCATACATGTGAAACCATACAGGCTCTCTTTGCAGCCATGTCGCAGAAGAAGAAGTTCCTAATGAACTCTCCGTGTATGTATCCATACCTAATTGTGAATCCATTCCATTTCAGCAACTTGTACAAAATGCAAACCATGGCAGATTATGTACTACCTGCAATTCAGATAATCGTTCCACATTACAAATATAGACACATAGTAAATACGTAATAGTAATTATTTTACGTTACAAAGCAGATGGTACCAAAAACAACTGCAAGCTGACTGGATTCACACATGGACAAGTATCACTTGGTAAGAAAACCTTCACAACAATAGGTATAATCTACCACACGGGAGCCTCAACCAATGCAGGTCACTAGACTGCATATATAAAAAAGAATTTTGGATGGTTCGAATGTAATGATACTACCATTACTCTAAAACAGATATTAGCAGCAAATCTTGTAAACGCTTACTTAATATTCTTAAAACCGCAATGTAATAACTAATCTGTGCATGAACATCAACAAACCTTCAACTTCAAAACTATGAACAGTTAGAATACGCCAACAGGTATCTAACTGCCCCAAAATTCTCAACAAGCAAACACATAAAGAAATACTGCTAAAAAGCAACAAAAAAGAAACCGAATACACCAACAGGTACCTAACTGGCCCAAAAATCTGCAACAAGCAAACAGATAGGCGAATACCACTAAAATGGAACAAGAAATAAACAATTAGAATACACCAGTTGCTATCTAATTGCAACAATACTACCACCACTTCCAAATAAAAAACCATACACCTATTCAATTCCTCCTATTGAAATCAATGAAAGAAATATATTGTACCACTGCGTAGAGAGTTTTTTTTTTAATCCACCATGGATTTTTTTCCCACAGACCCAATGATTTAATGAACAAACCCAGGAACTGGGCAAATTGCACAGTACACTGGTATGAACTATAGTACTTCTAAAGTACTAACTATGAGAGTCGACAAAATACAGAAATGTCTACTATGCAATGCAATACTCATTATAAACTACATACACTAACATGTGATCTTTTCTTTTATCACAGAGATTGAAAAAGAATGTCTGCTCCAACTACCCATGTCATGAAAAAACTGCATACAACCACAAAAGGTCAAACAGTAAGTATATAATGATTGGACTGACAAAAACCACAGCATAACACACCCTTTCAAGCAAACACCTGACCTTAGACCACAATCCAAAATGTTTGCTTCCATGGGTATCTTATGCTGCAGTGCTTGTTGCCAAACCCTACAATCTTGACTGCATGGCCTGGCCAAAACTCTACATACAGGCTCAACAAAGGAAAGAATAAGTATATAATAATTAGACTCACAAACACTGCAACATAACACAACCATGCAAACGAACACCTCACCAATAAATACAACCCAAAATGCCTACAGTCTTCAATACCAACATTCTGAACACAATCCAACAAACAAACTAACACACATCACCTCACTATCCTATAAACACAATTACACTACTGCCAATCGGTACTCACATTTTTAAAAAACATATCCCCTAAGCAGCCCACATACCACAGTCAAAATGTTTGGTAGCATTGGTGTCTTATGCTGCGGTGGTTGTTGCCAGCGCCTAGAGTCTTGGGCGCAATGCCGAAGGACGGCCTTTGGCCATGCACCCAAGACTCTAGGCCCTGGCCACAACCACCGCAGCATAACACACCTATAGAAGCAAACACCTACCAAATGACCACAATCCAAAAACACAACACATCCACCTCAAAACCTATCCACTTCAATTAACATTCTAAAATAATTACAACTAACGCACAAACTCTTCAATACATACCCTCTTCACCCAATGCTCTACTAGCGACCCAAAGCCAACATCATAGTAAAGTAAAATAGCTAGTAGTGCGCCCCGTGTTTAGTATGTCCGCAGACAACCGCAGACACCGCAAACATATCACTGCCTTCTCCCACCTAAACAAATACAGCATTTCTCACTCCCCCACCCTCTCCAACCACTCTTACACACCAACACACTCCCCAAAATTGGATTTATGCTCACTTCCACACCGTGCTGTCCGCGGATCCAATATGGCGCGCGCATCGGAAGAATGTGACGCACCTCACGCTTCACCCAAACCAATCAGCGAACAAGTCACATGTCAGCAGACACGACGCAAGCCGATTATCCAATCGGTGTCTTGTCGGGTGGAGCGAACAGGGAAGTGTGTCCACGGAGCGGGCATAGATATCACACCTTTTTTTAGACCTACTTTTTGGTTATTTTAAAAAAAAACTACTGAATGGATTTTCACCAAATATACAAAAGCATGCTTTTGGGACCAAGCCACCATTCCTGCTGCAAATTTGGTGAAAATCCATCCAGCGGTTTGGGATGTAGGCGTGAGCAAAAATTTTTCTCCATTTCAATCTATGGGAAAAAAAGAGATTTTGGGACCCCCCTTATAATGTTGCCCGCCCCTTGACCAAACCTCACAAAACTTTGCAAATAAATTCAGAGTGGGCCATTTGCATTTATTGCAAAGTTTGGTGAGGATTCGTCTAGGGGGAGCGAAGTTATAAGCCGCCCAAAAAGTGCTCTTCTCATGGGTTTAGCAACTTAACCATAACTACATGGCCGCTACCGCAGTCCATGTAATTACACTGCCTGCAGTAGCGGGCGTGTAGTTATGGTTAAGTTGCTAAACTCATAGGAAGAGCACTTTTTCAGCGGCTTATAACTTCGCTCCCCCGGGATGAATCCTCACCAAACTTTGCAAAAAAAAGTATATGGCCGGCCCGAATTTTTTTGCCAAGTTGGGCGAGGTTTCGTGCAGGGGAGGCAATGTTTTTCATAGACTGAATCAGGAAAATCTTTGCGCACGGCTACAGGCCGAACGGCTGGACAGATTTTCATCAAATTTGCAGCAGGAACGGTGGCTTGGGTCAAAAAGCATGCTTTTGTGTGTTTGGTGGAAATCCGACCAGTACTTTTGTTGCAAAGAACTGAAATGCACGTTCTAAAAAATTAGTGATATCTGGGTCCCTCCGCGGACAGAAGTGTCATTGACTCGCAGTACGGCGTGCTGTTGGAGAAGTATGGATGCGACCGGTGGTAGGCTGGAGGGAAGCGTGGTGTGCGCCAACATTTTTTGGGAAAGACGCCATGGTGCATCGGAGGACAGTGCGGCAGCGAAGGGTCTAGAAAATGTTCCGTACGGAATATGTTGGTGGCAATAAGAGAGGGAACCGGTGGGGGAGTGAGAAGTGGTTCATGTGACATATGCAGGCAAGTACTTTGTGTGGTCTTTGGAGCCAGCAGTTGTAACTGCCCCATAACTTCTGCCGCAAGCCGTTTGCAGCAACCTCATTTCATGGTGAGTGATGGCAGGTCAATTGCAGGAGGGGCTGAATTGCACATGACATAGGTTGGGTGGGAGCGCTGGTGGCTGTGTGCTGCGGATGGAATGCGGACGTTGGGCACATGGTGGTATGCATGGGTGAATGAAGGTACGGTGGGTCTGTGGTAGGAATAGGCTATTGGGTCATGGCCGAAGGCCGTAGGCTGTAGGGTGTAGAGCATGCACTGAAGAGTGTAGGGCTGCAACATACCCACTGCAGGAACGCATGCTTGACTCTGTATTCGGTAGAGGGTGGTGCTTGCATAGTGTGGTGTATGCAGATTGGTTGCAGTAGGGCCAGTGTTGCAAACAGAATGTGGGTGGATTGGCAGTGACACAATACTTTTTGAGTGGAAGTGGGTAAGACAATAATATGTGAATGAAAGGGCGTAGGGGTGCCGGAGACGTGTAATGTTTATACATTATGGTAACTGTTGCATGTAACCCTGTGCATGTCCATTGCGGTGTGGAGGTTGGTTTGGAGTGCTGGTGCCAGTGGTGCATATGTGTATAGTGGTAGTTGGTGACATACTGACATGCATGGTTGCATTACGGTGCAAGGAATGTGTGCAAGGAGCATATCCAATGGAGCAATGCAGGTTTGACAGTGCATGAGGCATAGGGTGGTGATCTTTGGAGAATGGGTGTGGAGCACATTGTGGAGGTGCTACAGCACCACAAGTGAGTTGCAAAGCGTGTATTGGGCATTCCATGGTTGTGGTGATAGTTGCAACATGCTACAGTATTTGATGTGCGGCAGGAGATGGTGCAGCGAGAAGTTGTGTAGTGTGGACACATGGTGCAGTCTGTAGATAATGTGAGTATGCAGGTGGGTATGGGTGAAGTGCACCTAGCTTATTTAAGCAGTGTGTAGGGGTGGTGCAGGCTGTGATATGCTTGTGGATTCTGCTAAGTGAGACACATTTTTGTGAATGGATGTTTATGATGTGGGGGAGTTGGGTAGAAGTGCCGCTGCGTATGTTACTTCTGTGCATAATGTTAGGTGCCCACATGGTTGCTTGCTTGGATGTATAGTGTTGTGGTGGGTGTGGAAAGGGCTGCAATGCTGTGCGCATGACCAAAGGTTTGCTGGGTGTGTTTTAGGATCTTTGTAGTGCTTCAATAGTGCATTATTTAGCAGACGTTTCTGGTGGAGGGGCTTTGCAATCAAACGGAACGTGTACTGAGAGTGTTTAACGGTAAATATGGAGTGGTGTACAGAAATGACAATGTGCAGTGCAGAGGTTTTGTATGTGATTGGTGCATGCGTGTTCAAAAATTTGACAGCACCCAATGGAGGAGTGCTGCAAAAAGTGACTGTGCAATGGGAAGAAGTATTGTGTGAGCTGTACTGGGCTGTGGCCCTCATTGTAGATGGGAAAGTGCACATGCACATTCTGCCATTATGAGCAGGGTGGAAAGGCAAATGGAATTGTGGGAAATAGGTGAATAGGATTTTAGGGAGTGGTTGACAGGAAGAGGCGGTACCATTTCGTCCCAATACTGTGTCCTGAGGGTGGTCGAGATGGAGAGACGCACAGTGCTTATCGTCGGTGATACCTTTGTGTGCCATCTGCACAGGTGTTGTGTGCAAAGAGGCGTTGCTAGTAATTTCGGGTTGGAAGGAGTGGACGCTTTCTGGGCCTGTCAGGGTGACTGCGGTTTCGGCAGGATGGTTCCCCTGTGCAGATATGTGGCGTCCGTCACAAAAGTTGACTTTGTCGTGCTGCACTATGGAAGTCTACATTTGGGTTACATGTTGTGTGGATGATTAATCCAGCACCTGAAGACGTTGCTGACCGCAGTGATGCGTATTTTTCCTACTGCCAAGGTCCTTTTCTCTTGCATAACGCCAAGAGGAGTATGAGTCCATGACAGTGTAATTTGTCACCAGCCAGAGATCGGAAGGTGTGCTATAAACAGAATTATGCATGAGTTTATGCAGACTGCTGGCATGTTCTCCACCCACTATGAGATCATGAGGTCGCAAAATATGCAGTGGTTCTGTAGAAATGGCAATCATTTGAGTGCCATTGGCAATGCCATTTTCTTTTACACTGTGCAAGAAGCATTGACCAGAATGTGGTAAAAATGTGAATAGAGGCAAGCAGAAACGCATATGAAGACAAAATACTAAAAAACCTGCTTGCACGCACGTCAAAAAAAAAACTTTATACATGTACGCTGGAAGACTGCATCCCCTACCGAGTTACCCCCTCCCCCACACTCACTATCCTGAAAAAGTATTGGATTACGTGGTACTTTCAGGATTACACGTGCCACATCCTGGGTGGCTATGTGGATGTATGCGGATTGATAAATGGTGCATACTTTCTTTGAACTTTGTAGTGGACGTGCTTTGGAATGGTACGACTTTTGTACTGTAAATGTGGAGTGGCACATTTCAAGCGTTGTACAGGAGTGACAGTTTTGGATGATGGCGGCTTTGATGTGATTGGTGGATGCGTGTGCACCTATTTACACACAACCCAATAAAGTAGAGCTGCAGAGAAGATAGTGCAAAGGGAAGAAGGACTGCTCCAGCTTTACAGGGGTGTGGGCTTCATGCTACTTTGGGAGGCGCACGTGCCAAAATCTGCCCTTTACACCACCTTGGCCAATTGCGATGGCAGTGTGGGGATTAGCCAATCAGGTAGTGTGGGTGTGGTTAACAAGAAGGGGAGGTGAAACTGTTGTACATTATACTCTGCTTACTGACGGTGGCAGACATGGCAAAATGCATTGGCCCTCATTACGACCCTGGCGGAAAGTGACTGACCGGACCGCCACAGCGTAAATAGCGTTTCCGCCATTGCACGAAGGAGCAAAGTGCGGCCCATTCCGACCCATCGGGCACGAGCACCACGGCATGGCGGAAGTGCAAAGTCCGCGATGGCGGAAATGACCCCAAAACGGCCCACACCGCCGCCGTACGGCGCCCTAGGTGCAATACCGCCACCCATCACAGCGGACACCGCAGTGTGCGCCTACCGGAAAGTACGGTGACCGGAAATATACGGAAACGGAAGTTAAAACATGGGCCCGGAACGGGAAACATCCCGCCGTACACCTATAAAACCACTAAAACCACACAACCACTAAAATCACTACCCTGAGACACACCCCAACCCGTCATCCACCCTAGCGAAACCAAGAAAAATGGGAAAAGTAGCGAAGAAAGCGTGCGACCGCAAGCGGCAGGTCCACTTCTCCCGTGAGGAACTCACCGTGCTAACAGAGACCCTCCAGGAGAATGCTGCCGTCGTCTTCTGCACGCAAATGACCAGGACGGCACTTGCAAACAAGAAGGCCATATGGGCTCTGGTGGCACAGCGGGTAAGTGCGGTGGGGACCGCACCCCGCACCCCACAGCAATGCCGTAAGCGATGGGACGACCTGCGGATACGCGTCCGCAGCATACTCTCTGCCAACCGCAACATTGCCACAGCCACCGGGGGAGGTCCTGAATCACCCATCAAGTTGACCCCCTGGGAAGAAATCTGTGCCTCCACCATCGGAATGGAGAGCATAGAGGGAGTCGGAGGGATGGAGAAAGGAGTGCAGACATCCGAAGATTCAGGTAGGTGGCCCAAATAAAACAATGCCAAATCCACAAAGTCCATCCATGTGAAGTACCATGCGTCCACATAGTGCAACAGAAACACATGTCCAGGAGAACGTCCACACACATCGGCCTGATAGCGCACGTTAAAACCCACAATAAATACATAAATAATTAAAAACCCCTAAAACACGCACTACACGTGCAGCAGGCACACCCTAACTGCAGGCTGCCAAACAACTGCACCCTCACTCCACACACAAATGACAGCACCTCCAAGGCCCCGACCCAAATCACCCTCAGGTACCACCCCAATGCATGTGATACAATGCCATTCCCATTCCCACAGACCCATCAATAACCCTCGCCCTCCTTTACTCCACCACAGGGTCCGATCCAAACGACGAGCTTCAGGACACCCCTACCAGCACACCTGCAAAGAGGGCCAAGACCAACGGCCAAAGACCCTCCACCTCAGCTGCACGCATCAAGACACGGCAGCAGCACAAATCAGGTGGCAGCACAGAGGAGGGAACATCAACAGGCACCCCAGCAGCCAGCATGCCCACAACACCACCACCACAGGTCCCCCCAACGGATGCCACAGAAGGCACTGCCTCCGGTGGCAGCAGCACCATAGGTGACACCCCATTGATGGCAGCATGCTCCGACACAGAAGACGGGGATGTCGAAGTCAGATCCATCCATGACCTGTCCCAATCCCCCTGTCTGTCCCATCCCGTACAACATGAGGATACCACGCAGGGGCACCCACAAGACGACGACTGGCCATCCCCCACAAGCCCTGTGGCAAGGCAACATGAGGACAACAGCCCCTCTGTGACACCCCCGCAAATGGCCATGGCCCAGCAGAGGCAACAGTCCCTCGACCAGTTAATCGTGCAACAGCAGCAACTGGCCACGCTCCTCAAGGACCATGCCGATGAATGTGGGGGCACCAAGGCAGACATAGAAACATCAACTGAGACACTTAGGGCAGAAATGGAGAGAGGTACAGAGACACTAAGGGCACAAATGGAGAGAAGCACCGAGAGCCTGAGGGGGGAACTGCATGCGACGTCCAAGGACGTATGTGCCGAACTTGCCGCAGTGCGCCGTGTGCTCACTGAGCTCTCGCAAACCCTTAGGGACATGCATGGACGTGAGCAGGCAGAGACATCATCCGTTGCAAGTTCCGTCCAGGGCAGCCCCCAACGTAGATCTGGGAGGAACCTGCGCTCCACAGGCAGGGGTGCCCCTGATACCCGCAGAGGGGGCTTGCAATAGCGACTGCCCACTGACAATGAGCATCTTTGGACACTGGTGTTCGGGGGGGAGGTAGGAGGGTGGAGGGGGTGTGTTGGGCTCACTTGGGTGGCGGGTCGATAGGGTGTACAACATGATATCACATATGCCATAAAAAGTGCACGATCAACCAATGAGATGTGTGGACATTGATCTTTGTGTACTAGGCCATCATAGGCGTACAGTCCATATTGTGCATGTCCCAGACACACACAGTGCCACGAGTCCCGTGTCCATGTATCAGCCACCAGGCGTGAGTGCTAGAAGCATACATCAATGAGATGCTGACGAATGTCACGGCCCTCCGGTGCCTCGCAGACTCCTTGAGGTGCTGCCACATCCCCACCCTCATCATGACCATCATCAGGTGCTTGCTGTTCTG
Source organism: Ambystoma mexicanum (assembly GCF_040938575.1). NCBI lineage: Eukaryota > Metazoa > Chordata > Amphibia > Caudata > Ambystomatidae > Ambystoma > Ambystoma mexicanum. The sequence continues at coordinate 740,604,532 of NC_090926.1, forward strand.
CGTCAGGGGGCATGGGCACATTTCTACGTACGCACATGTTGTGGAGCATGACACATGCCATCACCATCTTTGCAACCTTCTCATGGCGGTACAGGAGTGCCCCGCCAGACCTGCTGAGGCAGCGGAAACGACCCTTCAGTAGGCCGAATGCCTGTTCAATGATTACACGGGTACGTGAGTGGGCATGGTTGTAGTCCTCCTCATGCTGGTCCCGTGGGTTCCGGACTGGTGTGAGGAGCCATCTCTTCAGTGGATATCCAGCATCACCTGTATGTGGACGAGAAACATATGATGTGGAATGCCATTGCTACGTACGCACACCCCCCCCCTTCCTGCCAGTTCATTGCCGAATCACATACCACACATTATCATGCATGAAATGAGACTCACCGAGTAGCCAGGATCTGTTCCCTGCGTGTCGCACCATGTAGCGTGGTATTGTAGAGTTCCTCAAGACCATAGAATCATGGGTTGATCCAGGGAATCGGGCACAACAATGTGTAATGATCCTGTTGGAGTCACACACCATTTGTACATTCAGAGAATGAAATTGTTTTCGGTTGCGGTACTGGGTCTCCATGGCATGTGGGACGACCAATTCCACATGGGTGCAGTCGATGGCACCAATGCAACCCGGTATGCCGGCAAGTGCATGGAATCCCACTTTTGTGTTGGTAATTTCCTGCTCCGAGCGTGGTAGGGAGATGTAGTCGTCTGCGTGCTGCAGGAGGGCATCGAGCACTTGCAATAGTGTCCGTGAGAACAGTGGCTGAGAAATGCCATGCAACTGTCCGACTGTGTGCTGGTAGGTGCCTGTGGCCAGGAAGTGGAGTACAGACACCACCTTCAGTAGGGGTGGGATGGCGGTTGGGCTATCTATCATGCTGACAAGGTCAGCCTGTGTCATGTCCACAATGGCGGCTATGGTGTCCCGGTCCAGACGGTAGAGGGTGTGGATCTGCTCATCAGTGAGGTTGAACGGATGTGCTCGGAGGCGTGGGATTGCGGGCTGCCTGCGTGGTGGTAGTGGCTGTGCTGGCGGCCCTTGCTGGCCCTGCCTTGGCCTCCTCCTCCTCCTGCGTCTCCTCCGTGCGGCCGGTTGTAGTTGGTGTTCGTCTTCTTCTTGGAGTTGGAGTACTTGCAGTGCTATCAGGTCCCCCAGGGCCAACATCGCGAGTCCTGCCGGAAGCATTTCGGTGTGGTTGTGGGAGGAGACTGGCTGTGCAATTTATGTGTTTTCAGGCTGAATGGCCTCCACCTGTGGTGATTCATTCCACCTGTGCAAACTGCTCTCCCCTTTGGCCGAGCACGTCCCGCGCACAACGCTGCAATTCGTGGAATGGCATCTTGCTATTGCAATCATGTATTTGTACCCGATGGCCGTGTAACATCGGTTGATATGTTCATTCTGCTGTGGTCCCATTGGTTCACATACTATCTGTGCAGTCGCTAACAGAGTTGTGAAGGGTCAGTGGAACATAGTACTCGAGTAACGGTGGGCCCTCATTCATCACTGTACCGAGTTGCAACGACGGGCGGGGCGTCCCATTCGTGGGTGAAGGCAGTTGCCATTTTCACACACAGCCGCACTCGATGGATTAATTAGTGTATTCAAACGGCCACAGTTGCCTCTTCGACGTGATGTTGCAAATGAGGAATTCGAAGGGCGGCGCTTTCGGTTTTCAGCTAGCGGCGAGGAGATGCCCACAGGTCTGACTGCAAATATAACGTTCTATTGTTTAATGTCCTTGGGACAGGGGCCATGGCGAGAATGCAATGATTGATATGAATGGTTTGGGATGCGCAATAGCGACGTGGGCGATGAGGCCGGACGTTCCCAAATACATGTTACTTCACTACACTGGAATTACGGGCTGGGGCACTGTGGATTTTGCAGGCTGCATAACGCACAGACTCAATGGATATTTCTGATGTTATGTGAGTGAATATTCAGGCGTTTTAATCCCGGGATGAGGGAATGATGAATGGATGCCTGGGCAGGTGATTTGATACAGAGTTTGCCATGTACAGGGCTTCTTGGGATCTATCCGCCTCCCCTACGCTATGTGATGCAGGGCTGCCATAGTGGGACCATCGTCTATCTGGCCTTGTTGAGCCCTCCCTGTCTCGACGCACCCTCAGACACTTGTGTCCATGCACGTTACCAATCCCATCAGATGGATTCTGTTTTCACAGGCGCATGCACAGGTACACTCGTTTGTGATGGTGTTTACACCTCGATATGGATAGTTATGAGTCGCAAGTGGTTTTTGGGTGGTGATGGACCTTTGGAGTGGGCTAGCATGCATGTGGCTGTGGATTTAGTGTGATCATTGCAGTGAGTTGTTGGAATGTAGTACTGATGGCCATTCTGTTCTTTTTCTTTTCTTTTGGTTGACAGGTATCTCCTCCCCTTTTGCCACTGCCATCTGTATGCCACTCCTGCAGATGGGTTTTACTCCCGACACCTGCTGCTTCGTGTTAATCAGTGGAGCAGCATTACGATCTTATGGTACGATCGCCAATGGGCCACATGCCCTTACGCAGTACTGGTGGCTCGGAGCAACATTTCGGCCTTTCAGCTGGACTAGTGCCTCCCCATTGGGACGGCCCTGCGGTTCTGTGCGCTTCCATGTTGCCTTTTCGTACGTGAATGTGGCTCTGTGTACCATGAGGGAACAGGGCGTCACACAAGTAGTGGCTGGTCATTTCTTGCAGATGCAGCCCACAATGGTGAAATGTGTTTTGGAGTTCATGGCCTGATGGCTGTATGGGCTTGGTGATTTTGATGTGCATTAAATTTCTATTCTGATTTGGCCCGTGTAGCGTTCTTCTTTGCAAGTGATGTGGCATATGCCTATTTGGGGGGCGATGTATTGTGAGGAGATCTGCACTGGGTTCCAGCTTCGGAGTTTAGTTGCGTGGTACTGTACTGGGCGCGTTTGCCTACTAAGCCCGTGAGGTCAGGGATGGGGGCTGCCAATATGACTGTTTGAATGTTGTCATGCTCAGGGGCGGGGGATTGGGTTTTGTGTAACAGATGCCGGTCAGCCAGGTGGACTGGTGGAATGATGTGATTTTCGGAATATTGCTGGTCACAGGTGCCTGTGTTTGCGTGCGTTTCTTGGTGGGGGACTGTGGTCATGTCCATTGGGATGGCTTCTGTATTCGTGCCATCTGTGCCCTGCAGCTCCCATTGGCCCCTGTTGTGTTTCTTTTGTTCGTTGGCATGCATGGGTGACTTGTACATTTCAATGGTTGCATTGTGACTTCATTGCACCTACGGGGAGTTGTACTTTGTGGGCAGGGAGCGGTGTACGGGCACTCAGTGGGGCCGTTTACGGTTGATTCGCGATGCCGTACTTCTCACCATGGCGGAATGGTGCATTCCGCCATGCTTGATGGCGTTAGGTACATGTCCGCTAGGGTCGGAATTGGCGTACCCTTGCGCCATGGTGGTGTTTACGGTTTGGCATGGCGCGCGCGCGCGCGTGCTTGGTGCAGTTAGCGTTGGCGTTCACTACGGTGTCGCTAATGGCATCGTACTTTGCGGTGACGGGTCATAGTCGCACCGAGCGCTATTCGATGGCGGTATTGCATTTCCGCCATCGTTTTCCGAATTCCGCCAGGGTCGTAATGAGGGCCATTGTGTTGACTGTAGGTGATCCCTTTGTCATAGATCTGCACAACTATGCCCTGCAAAGACATTTTGACTGAAATATTGGTTTGGAAGGAGTGGACGCATTGTGGAACGCTGTGTATGAGTGCAATTTTGGCAATATGCATGCACTTTGCAAAGACCTCGCCAGTTTTCCAGTAGTAGATGTTATCATCATCCATTACGGCAGCATGCATATGGGTTACCTGGCTTGCTTAGATTTGTTATGTAGACTGAGGAGATTGCTGGATGTCGTGAGGATGGTTTTCCCCACCGACAAGGTGCTTTTCTCATCCATAATACCACAAAGAGTATGCCTCACTGCTCATGGATGTTGTTCCGAGCCAGAGGGAGGAAGGTGTCTCATCAACAGAAGCATGTCTACTTTTTTGTCCACTCGTGGAATGCTCTTCTGCAACAATGACCTCATTAGTTGTGGAAATGCAGAGATTTTCCAAGAAAAAGGCATTTTGTTGTCACCCATTGGCGATGCAGTTTTGTTTGCTCGTCTACAGGATGCAGTGAAGAGTTTACTGTACTAATGTGAGCACAAGAAAACACAAAAGCTAATAAAAACTGAAAAAGTGTTTCTGTAGAAGCATCTAAATAAATAAACAAAACAACAGTCTCTTTTAAGAGTCGCCCATTGCCACGAAGTCCCCCTACTCTGGTTGCAAGTTATTCACCCACGCCCGCATGCAGCACAAAAGCCACATCCAGGGATTTTGCGGGTGGCGGACACAAAAATGGAACTGTGGGGATTGTCCAATCAGATGCTTAGGGTGTGCGGCAATAGAAAGAGGGTCTCCTGCTTCACTCGGACCCGGCCTTCAACGTACTTGGGGACCCGCACGTACCACATTCGGCGCTTCTCACCATGCTAGCCTATGGAAATGGGACTGTACCGATTGTCCTATAAGGTGGTGCTCGGTGTGCGTCACAGGAAAGCGCACCAAGAGGAAGAATGACTCCTCCTGCTTTACTAGAAAGGCACGTGCCACATTCTGCCCTTCTCAGCACGCTGGCCAATGGAAATGGGACTATGGCCTTTGGCCATTCTGGTTCTCAGGGTATATGTCACAGGAAACAGCACCAATAGGGATAAGGAGTGCTCCTGCTTCCCGGGGCGCAGCCCTTGCGGTCATTGGGGAAAGGCACGTGGCACATTTTGTGCTTCTTACCATGGTGGCAAATGCGAATGGGAATATGGCCTTTGGCCAATCAAGTGCTCTGGGTGTGCGCCACAGGAAAGGGCGGCATTCACATTTTCAATTACTTTGTGTACTGTGGCTGGCAAACATGGCAAGACGCACAGTTTGCGTCATGGGTGATGGCTTTGTGGAAGATCTGTGCGTGTATGTCCTCCAAGAAGACTTGTTTGGCCATTTCGGTTTGTAGGGAGTGGACGCTTTGAGGTGTAGTGTCAAATCGTGCTGTTTCAGTGGCCTGCTTGTAGAATGTTGACGCGTGGCCAATTCGGCAACTATACATTTTGTGATCGTGCACTTTGGAGCCTTCTTTTTGAGTTAGATGCCTTTTTCCCGTGTGTTTAGTCAACTGAAGATTGTGATGAAAGCAGTGCAGTGCATTTTTCCTACTGCCAAGGTGCTTTTCTCATGTATACCCCCAAGAATAGTGTGGAAGTATTCCAATGATTCCTGTCGCCAGCCAGAGGTCGAAAGGGGTCTCATCAACAGAAGCATGTGTGACTTCTTGAGTGCTGCTGGGATGTTCTCCTGTGAGAATGAGAACATTTGTTCACGATACATACACCTTTTAAAGGCAAATGGCATGTCTTTGTCGCACAGTGCAATGAAACATTGTTTCACAATCTACAAACTGCACTGAAGACCCTATTGTAAGAATGTGAGCTGACATTTGAAAACACAAATTTATGTATGAAAATCGCAAAAAAGTGTTTCTAGGGAAGCACCTTTAAAAAAAAAAGCCCCCTGATTGAAAGTTATTCCCCCACTCTTGCGCACGCATTGCACGAAAAGTCCACGAATATCGTGATAGTTGCAGGGTGGCACGTGTTACATACGCCCCTTTTGAAGATGATGGCCATAGAAATGGGCCTGCAGAGGCTACGGGATTGGGAAATAAAGTTTGTGGGTGAGGTGTGTATAGACAGACTGTGCTACAATGTGTATTTGTTAAGAGAAATGCAGAGGATGCGGTTATGGCTGTATATTTCACGAGGCAGAGTGTGCGGTTTTCGGGGGTTTCCGACATACATTGGGGGTCATTAGGAGATTTGCGGTAATGGAAAAACGATGCTGGTTAGAGAATACCAGCACCACATACCGCTCCGGCCTATTACGAGTCAACAACCCGGTATCCGTGCCAGCGCTGATACCGTGCACCCTGTACCGGCATGCGCGCGGCACGTGGCCCTTCGGCCCAGCAATACCAGGATGGTGCTAACAGGAGGACATCACAAGTCATGTGGACACGCAAATACCGGCATCATGAAGGCGGTAATAAGGGATACCGGGATGTCAGCATCACCGGCATCGCGAGTCACCCGCAAACAGCAATGTGCAGTGTTCCCAACTGCCACAGGTGCACACAATCAGCACAGATGGAGGCAATGGAATCTGGCCCAGTACAAAAGGAGCACACCCACACACCACCCCTTTCCACACCAGAATGATTTCACTTGCAGTTGCCATATTGGGGCTGGAGGACATGCTTGCATTGCTACACCAGCAACAACAACAACAGGCACCACAGAGGAGACGCAGGAGGAGAAGGAGGGTGAGACAGGCCCAGCAAGCCCCACCAGTGCATCCAGTGGTACCATGCAGGCAGCCCCAATACCTCGCATCAGAGCTAGTCCATTCAACCTAACCCCTGAGCAGATCCACACCCTGTACCGCCTGGACCGGGACACCATTACCACTATTGTGGACATGATGCACAATGACATTGTCAGCCTGATTGAAAAATGCACCGCCACCCCCCTTCTACTGAAGGCCGTGTCTGTGCTCCACTTCCTGGCCACAGGCACCTATCAGCACGCTGTGGGGCAGATGCATGGCATATCACAACCCTTATTTTCTTGGATGCTGAACCAAGTGCTGGATGCCCTCCTGAAGCACTCAAGCAACTACATATCCCTACCACGGACTGCCCAGAAGATCTTTGACACGAAAGTTGGCTTCCATGCACTGGTAGGCATGCCAAATTGTATTGGTGCTCTTGACTGCACCCATGTGGAATTGGTGGTCCCGCATGCCACGGAGGTGGTGTACCGCAATCGTAAGCTATATCACTCCATCAATGTATAGATGGTATGTGATTGCAGCAAGATGATCACACATTGTTGTGCCCGATTTCCCGGATCAACTCATGACTCAATGGTCCTGCAGAACTCCACGCTACGACGCTACATGCAGCGACATGCAGGACGACGTGCCTGGCTGCTTAGTAAGTTGCATGACAGGCACATGGTAGTGTAATGGGGGGAGAGAGGCACACACCACCCTGGTGTCATTGTTGTGGTGACTGCACAATGTCCATATTGCAAAACACTGTGCCCCAAAGCATCCCAAACTGAACATGACAACCAAACCCCATAGTAATGACGGAAGCTGTACACCAATTACAATATGCTTTACTTTGAACCAGCCCACATCCCACAACACGTCCACTGCACATCATCAGACCTCACCCTCCGTAACACAATCCAGCAACATGCTGTGAGTATTCACAATGTAAATGTCCGCAGCAAAACACAACACAGGACCAGCATTCATGAGTGTGCACATATCAATCCCACCAAGGGAATACACTGCTTGTCACTGGTCCACCACCACAGTAGCTCTGCATGTCACCATGGGAATAATAAGCGCTGAATGAGAAATCATGCTGCATTGTGCCAATGCTGCTAGTAATAAAATCATACTAATCACTACACATCACATTATGATACCAAACACAGCGGAATGAATCCACAGTGCATGAACACCAGCAAGGGAGTGGACACCCTGTATCATATGGACGACGCAACCCACACCATTAGACCATGGGACAGCACACATTGTGGCAAGGTAAAATGTGTGCATACATCCAGGGACATGTGATGTGAACAACAAATATCTTCAGGCATGTGTGATAAGTACAGGTGTCTATGAGGAATTGACTTGTGCATACCTTATTTTGCACCCATGCAGGTGATAGTGGCTATCCCTTGAAGACGTGGCTCATCACCCCTGTACGGAACCCGCAGAACAGGCACGAAGAGGACTACAGTCGTGCCCATACCCGTACCCGTGTGGTGATCAAGCAGACCTTTGGCCTGTTGAAGGCACATTTTTTCGCTATCTTAGACGGTCGGGTGGGGCACTCCTGTACAGGCATGAGAAGGTGGCCAAGATCATCATGGCATGTGTCATGCTGCACAACATGTGCATCCGACGGAACGTGCCTCTGCCCCCTGACATTGAACAACAACCAACAGGTGAGGATGAAGAAGATGAAGAAGATGGGGTTGCACATCATCCCGGTGGCGATGCACAGGAGGGACATGCTGTGCGTCGGTCTGTGATAGGCCAATATGACTAAGACACAAGGATGTAGAGGGTGCCATGAATGTGGGACTCAGGGCACTGGGTGTGGGGGTACATGGTCACTATGCACTGTAAACCAATAAAGCACCCATACACAATAATAAATGTCCAGTCAAGTGATTTTTTGGTACACAACGGGTGTATTTAACAGGAAAAAGTAAAAAGTGCTCATACCCTCCACCTCCCCCACAACTCTCCCACACTCCCCCTCCTCCCACAACTCCTCCACACACACCCTCCCCCTTACTCCTCCCACCACAACTCTCCCACCCCCCCACCCCCACCCCCTGCCCCACAACTCCCCCCCGAGCCCCCTCAACCCTCCCACTCCCCCCACAACTCCCCCACACATGGCGTGCAATGTTATGCCACTCGAGTCTGCATAAGTCTGCACATGCAGGCTGACCCTGCTACATATGTCCTGGGTCGGACTGCAGGGGCGGCATGTTGGGGCGCTGTATGGTGCGCACAGACCTGCGCCTGGGGCTCGTCTGTGTGGAGCTTGACGATGACCCCGTGGGTGCATGCTCTACTGTCGGGACAGGACGCTGAGCCTCCAAGGCATCTGCAATCCTGGCAAGGACCTGCCTCACTGCTGTCAGCTCCTCACAGATCTTTAAGGTGCTGGACTCCCATGGCCCCTTTCATGGCTGCAGTGTTCTCTCAGGCCTCCTTCCTCGTCACGTCACCATCAGAGACATATTGTTTAACAAGGCCGGTCAGCTCCTGCTGCCGCGCCTCCATATGTGCCACCCTGAACTCCCTGTCCCGGACCCCTGTGGAGGTGGATGGTACATGTGGCAAGGGGCCCAATTCTGGTGGGTCTTCTGTGGGGCTCTAGGCCTCTGGTTCTGCCTCTCCTCCAGACTGGATGTGCAAGTTGCCATCGGGTGTGCTAATTGGGGTGTACTGGGGTGTTTGGGGCGGGGCTGGGTGTGGCACCTACTTCCAGTGAGCGGTTGTCCTCCTCAGGGACGCATACCTCACCTTGGGAAAGTTCCTCATCGCCACTCTGTGGCGCAGTGGAAGCTGCCTCCCCTATCGAGCTGTTAGTTGTAGACAGGGTCCCATCTGCCACTGGCTCAACAGCACATTTGATGACTACTGTCCTACAGTTGTGGCACACAGGTTGCTTGACACATGGTGGGGTTGTTCAGGCATACGTTAGGTTCGCACATGTGTGAGGTGGTGTATGCTGTGTGACATGCCTTTGTGTTGTGGACTGCGTGCAGTGTGACACATGCCATTTCCCTGTTTGTGGTGTGTGTCTCAGGTATGGCATTGGCATGCTGCATGCATGTGAATGTGACAGTGCTGGGGACGGCATCTAGGCAGGGATGTGTCCATGTGTGTGTAATGGCCCATGCATTGCCTCATGGCACGGTCACATTGGTGGACCATCATCATACTTTGCATTACAGTGTTTTCTTTGGACACTCACCTCCATCTGCCGATGACGACGCTCCACGTTCCATATCCCCCACTCCTTCTATGGACTCCATTCCGATGGTGCTAGCGCAAGTTTCTTCCCTGCGGCTGAGTTTAATGGTTGAGTTTGAGCCACCGCCAGTAGCCAGACCCTGGCTCCGGTTAGCAGACAAGATATTGCACAGGTCGTCCCAGTGTTCTTTAACGTCCTTTACAGTGTGGGGTGGTGCCAACTGCACTGACTTTCTGGGCCACTAGCTCCCATACCTCTTTCTTTTTGAGCTGTGCAGCTCTCTTCAGGTCTGAGGCAAAGACCACATCTGCATTCTCTGCCAGAGTGTCAGCCAGCATGTTAAGTTCATCCTCGGAGAACCGCTCCTTCTGCTGCCGGGATGCCCGCTTCTTTATGGCTTTGGCATAGTGGTGGTGGTGTAGATGCTGATCGGAGTGTTGGTATGAGGCTCCAGGTCCTGTATCTCGAGGATGGCAATGTATTGTGTTTTTCAAGATGGCCGCCGTGCCATTTCTCTTTCCGGCGCAATGACGTTACTTCTGGTTCCGGTATTAGCAGGCCTGCTAGAGGGAAAATTGCACAACATGTTACACCAGTTTCAGAGCCGTTTGCAATGAAGGATGCACTTGCCCAGTTCATGCGTTTGTTTCCATCGCATTATGCAGCCACCAATGTGGCAGCGTAATTTCCTATTTGGTCTGTGAATGCAGACAGCGTGGTACATTGCAAAAAAGTGTATGTGTTAATTTATTCGACATGTGCCTATGGCATACTTCGCCCACGGGAATATGACGTTTGACAGCATGAATACATTTCCCCAGCTACAACGTTCATTTTACTATGCCTGCCATCCCGATTTCTGCACACCCCACCTAAATTGGATTGGTGCCCTTCTTGAAAGTAGTGATATTGTTTTGTAGTACGTGTTGTGCAATGATTCTCTTGAAAATGCTCTGCAACACGTAAAGAAACCTAGTGACCCCCTTTCTAACCGATTGAACTACAGTGTTTACCACACTGCCACGCCTCCCGCCCTGCATACGTGCATTGCCAGCTCAGTTGTTGATCTGTAAAAGGTGCTTTCTTTATTTACCTTTTTTTCTTTCCAAGTTCATTTTAATTTATTATGGTGTTCTCACACACGCCACAGATGGAACAGCATTCCTGTCTGTTTGCTCCTTTAAACGTTGCAATGATAGCCAGTGTACGATATGCTCTTTGCGTAATGTACAATTGTATGAGTTGTAATCTAGCATTTCTGGAAACTTTCTTATGGTATCTCCTTACTTTCCCCCATTCACCATCCGTGAATGTTTCCCCCAATTCACCTCCCACTTCTCCCTGCATCTCAGGTCTGTTTGTGAGGTTTGTCCTATAAATATTTCGTAAATCCTGCAAATAGCATGCCCTCCTTCTGCTACATTAAGCAGAGTTTCCATTTCATTGCTGCCTATGTCCTCCTCCCTGTGTTAGGACATCTATCCTGCAACACTTTAATCGCTGTGTTATGCAACAAAACCTGCCCTGCATGTAACCCTGTGTCCTCTTGTAGTTCGGCAAACGAGATCAGCCCCTTTTGATTCCGCAGATCTCCCACACTGGCTTCTCCGCTCTATTGCCATATCCCTCTTACTGCTGCCTCACTGTCTGGCTTCCCATCTAGTATTGCCTCTGTCGGGATTTGTGGCAAAAGCGGGTCTCCCTGCCCCATAACCTTACAGGCCCTCCTCCATATTTGTATGCCCAGTTCCACCAAATGTGGATGTTTCGTATGTGTCTTGGTGGGGATCCAAAGGTGGTCCCTCATGTATCTGCTCTTTATAACCGGCTGCAGTAGTGTTGTCTCTGCCGTGGAACCATCTGCCATCCATTGTAATGCATACTGAAGCTGGCTCGCCAGGAAAAACAACTCAAAATTTGGTACCATTAAACCTCCTAGTTTATATGGTCTTTGCAGCGTGCCCAGGGTCATCCTATTCCTCCCCATCTGCTATAGGAACCCGCTGCACACCCCCTCCAATTCCCGGAAGAACCTGGTATGTCATACAGGATATTTCCGAAGCAATGCATAAGTCTCGGCAGCGCCACCATCTTCAGCAGCACTGCTCTACCCATCACTGACAGGGGCAGCTTACCCCAAAACTCCATGGACTTCACCAACCCCCGTCTGGCTCGTACTATATTGCATTTGTATTCTTTTTTGGGGTCGTGATAAATGTGGCCTCCCAGATATCTAAAGGAGTGTTTGCTCCAAGGTAAGGGCAAGACTGGCAAGTCCTCTTTCACCATGCTAGCCAATGCCGCAAGTGGGAATAAGCATGACTTGCTTTTGTTTATCTTAATGCCTGTCAGTCTACTCGAGTTGTCCAGTACCTCTAGTATGTATGGCAGATTTGTCGCCGGATCATTCAGATACAACAGTACGTCATCTGCATACATGGATACCACATGCCACACGCCACCTATGTTTATACCTGCATCGCCGTACTCCTGCCGCAAATATACCGCCATGGGCTCTGCTGCAATGATATATAGCATTGGGGAAAGTGGGTATCCCTGTCTTGTACCTCTATACAGTCGTCATGCTTCAGCGTATGTGTTCCCAGTTCGGACTCTAGCCATTTGCTCGGTGTACATCAGTCGGACCCATTTCATATATTGTGGTCCGATTCCCATCTTTGTCATTGTGGCATTTAACCAATCCCAGCGCACCAAATCAAATGCCTTAGTCGCATCCAGGGAGGCCACTGCGCACTCTGCAGCGAGGCCTTCCATGCTACAAATCATATGGTGCAACCTTCTGAGGTTTTCCGAGATGTTCCTCCCTGGTAGATACCCCGTCTGATCTGGATGGATCAGAACATGTATAACCTTGCAGAGGCAATTTGCCTAGATGGCTGTCAGGAATTTGCTGTCTTGGTTCAGCAGCGACAGTGGCCTCTAGGATCCGCATTGTGTGCTTGTTTTATCTGGTTTAAGTAGAGGGACTATTAAGGCCTCTCTCATACTTCCTGGTAGTATGTTGTCTGTGTACGCCTCGTTGTACACCATAGCCATCAGTGTCACCAGCGTATCCGCGTAGGCTTTGTAGAATGCACTAGGGAGCCCGTCTGTTCCCAGCGCTTTCCCCGTCTGAAGCGTTTTAATGGTGGCCATAACCTCCTCTGAAGATATCGGAGCCTCTAGTGCCTCTTCTTGGGGTGCATCCAACATGGGCAGAGTCATGAGTTCCAGAACGTCTTGTATGTCTTCTGCCTCGTTCCCTAAGGGCTCTGCATAATGTGCCATATAGTATTCCGTGAACACCTCATTTATGCCTACTTGTGTGTTCACCTCCTCTAGCTCTTTGTTCTGAATGGAGCATATGGGGGGGATCTTACCTCTTTTCTCTTGCACAGCCAGACTAACATCCTCCCAGGCTTATCCCCTTGTGCATGGCCCCTTTCCCATTACTTCGCATAACTCCACTTTCCCCAACCTATGCCACTGTGTCAGGCATGCTTGTTTCAGTTCGATAACTTCATCAACGTGTTCTTTGTTCACTTTCGCTTCCCCTTTCAACACCCTCAGTTTCTCTTCTGTTTTCTCGAGGTCTCTGATTATGGCCTTCTGCACACCGCCTGATTCCGCTATCATTAACCCCTGAATGACCACTTTGTACATCTCCCAGACTGTGCCCACCTTCTGCACACTCCCCTCATTTGCTGTTATATATTCGATTGTTCTGAATACCGAATATGCTCAGCGAAAGCTTTATCTAACAGCAATTCGCTCCTCAGCCTCCATGTGGGAATGGGTGGCCTCAGAGCAGTCACTCGCCTCCTCGCCAAAAGTGGGGAGTGATCTGACAGGACCCTGGCTTGGTACCCCAGTTCAGTAAATTCTATTCCATGCTCCTCTTCGATGAACAAAGAAATCAATTCTAGTGTATACTTTGTGTGGGGCCGAGTAGTGAGTATGTTCTTTTTTCTACGTTATTTACTCTCCATAGATCTATACGTTGGAAATGCTTCAATAATGAGTTTAATACCTTGGCCGGGGGTGACGGTCGTTTGTGTGTTGCGTCTAATCTGTCCAAGGTTGGGTCTAGCGTACAATTAAAATCTCCACCCCAAATCAATGTGCCAGCCATATAGGGGACCAACCTCACGTACAGAGATCTAAATAATGCTGCTGTGTCATGATTCGGGGCATAAGTATTCACAATGCAGACCTCAAGATTTTCTATTACTCCATGTAACATTACCATCCTCCCCTCATCATCTGACCTTGCTGTCAACACTTTGAATGGTATAGTGGGGTCCACCCAAATAAGGACACTTCTTGCATATTTAGAGTACGTGGAACCCACCAATACACCTCCCCACGCCCCTGCTAGGTTCTCCTGCTTCTGCACGTCTAACTGCGTTTCTTGTAATAGTGCTATCCGCGCCCTATTCCTTTTAATATATGTGTGCACTCTCCCCTGTTTAACGTAAGCATTAAGCCCTCTGACATGCCATGTCATGATCCTAACTGTACCGGCCATAGTCATGCGATTTCTGGGGGATCAATGAGGCCTCCATCCCATTGCCAGTCTCAATAAAAGATTGATGCAAAGTGCAAACGTACATGCCAGGCTCGACTCTATTAACCCCTCCCCCTCCCAACCCCACTCCCCACAAACCAAACTCGTCCAGCATTGCCAATAATGCTAGGACCTTCCCGTTTCCGCACCATTTGACCCGGCCACTAGACCAGTCTCTTGGTGCCCTACGGGCGGGCCCCAAAAAATAGCCCAAAAACTACTCGTAGGGGGGTTATTGGGTCCGCTTCTGCGTTCCCTCTGCCGGGTTTCCGCTTCTCTCCATCTCGCTCCTGCACCTTAGAAACATATCTTGAAGCTTCCTGTTTACTCTCTGTTCATAACATTTGAGGTCAAATTCTGCATATTGCTCACTATATATACATTTGTTCTCAGTCCATATTACTCGAGTAGACCACTTTCAAGGCTCCGTGCTTCGTCTAGTCTTGCGGGCTCTGGTCGGCAGTGTCTGGCATCTGAGCCATATGCATCCAATCTTGCGCATCCGCTGGGGTCTCGAAGAAGAGAGCCTTGCCTTTACGTAACACCTTTAGTTTCACCGGGTGCAGTAGCATATATCGTAGGCCAGCCTTCTTGAGTTTGGCTTTTGTCGCAATGTATTGGGCTCTCTGCTTTTGAACTTGAAAGGTGTAGCCTGGCTACATCGAGATATTTGCTGACGCCCGTTGTATCATTCCACCCGCCCTGGAGAAAGGCAGGATCTTATCTTTATCTCTGTAGTTTAACACCTTAAATATCACAGGTCTTGGTGGAGCCCCTGGTAGCGGCCTCCGAACAAGGGCACAATGTGCTCTCTCGATTGTAAACCCTTGTGAGAGTTTACCCAGCCCTATTTCTTGTATCAACATGTCTTCAATGTAGGTGGTGGTATACGCCCCTTCAGCTCCTTCCGACAGTCCCACAATTCGAATGTTATTTCTGCGCGCACTGCCGTCCGCCTCCTCCGCTCTGACTTCGAGCATCTTAACCTTCTGCAGGAGAAAGTTTACGTCTTTGGTCGTTCTAGCGCTCGCCTCTGTATTTTCCTTAACCTGCTCCTCCACCTTTCCTGTACGCTCCGCTATGGCGTGCATGTCTTGCCGCAGCAGTCCCACATCCAAGATCACTGCATCAATCTTACTTACAGCGTGGTTTGGAGCGCCTTGATGGCCTCTAGGAGTTGTTGATTGCCTACATCTGCTACTCCTGTGTGTGCCACTCACAGTATATTGCTTCGCTTCTACCGCAACTAGTGCGCCATCTACTATAATGCCCCCAGTACTCAATAGTGGGTTGTTAAGTTGTCTCAGACCCCAGCTGCCAGCTCGCCACGTCCTGCGCCTCGCCAGTTAAGGTCTCATCAGCATGCGGTCCTCCCTCTGTCTGCCTCGCGGCTGCGGTAGTCTTCATGTCTGAGGCCCACTCTATTTTTGGCCCCCCTTCTTTCCTTGTGGTATCTTTTGTGGGAAGTGGTCAGAACAGTGGTTAGTGCAGCATGGTATCCACCCTTGCTTGTGCAAGCGTTCACTTGTGTCTCGCTCCACTGCCCTCCAATTGCTTGCCAAAGTCTCAACCAAGGGGCTTGTCTGGCGTGGTAGCGTAGTCTATTGTTCCATTAAGGCCCCTCTTTTGAAGTGGCCGCACATCAGTTTCCAGTGTGTTTCACCATCGTGTGATCTGGGTGGTTGCTGTCATCAACTCAGGGTCCATGATCTGAGTATGGTCCTGCGCTATGCCTTATCTCCTCCACTGCATGCTTGCGGTAGTTTATGCTGATGTATCTCCCCCACGGTGGCCCAAGCTCGCTGGTGCGCAAGCCTTGGTCTGCAGCTGGCTTCCTTCTTCTCACTTGTCTTGCTTTGGATGGTGAGGCATCCTTTGCCCTGGAGGACGTTGCCCTTTCATGGGCTTATGTCAGTTATTGCGCCCACCCATGCTACTGTCTATAGGCGCTCAGCTGTGTCGGCTTGAGGGCCCTCACGTGACCCCTTCACCGGAATGATGTATGTCCCAGGCTTGTCTTGGCCTCTATGTTGCTCTTTTCGCTCTGTACCAGAGCTTGCCCACCAGGTGTCCTCGCCACTCAATAATCTCGGGGAGGGATCTCCTCCTCCATCTAAGCGACGTTACTCGGTTTCCAGCACTACAGCACTGTGGGTGCTGGATTCCTTCAATGTGTTTAGGGTGTGTGAAGTGCCCTGTTTTCAAGTAAATGTAAATCACAACTCTTTCGTTAGGCTCCCCTCACCCCACTATCGTCAGCAGCGTGTCTGGATCTCCTCCCGAGTTCGTCTCTGATGCCGCCTCAGCAACTGCCCAGAGGAATGCGCCTCCTCTCTCCCACTGCAGCTGAATTTGTCCTTTTGCGGGCAGCGGTGTGTTGCCAACTCCGTAGCGCCTGCAAACTTCCCGGATACGTATGACACATGGGCAAGTTTCTCGTACGCCTCCCTTCTGTTCCACGTACCTATCGTAGATGCTGCAGCAGTCCGGCTGCTCATCGCTGTGGCCCGCGGGTTCCTTTGTTCCCATCTTCTTGCCTCATGTGCCTCTCTGTCTCCTTCCGCAGCGCGCCTTCTCTCGATGACCCTTAGCAGCTATGGCCTGAAACTTGGCCCAGGGCAATCGTCCAGACGATCACTGCCCTTCTCAGTCAATACGGCTGATTTCTCCCATCTGCAGCGGTCTCCCACTCTCTTCATTCTCTGCTCCTCTTAAGCTGCAGTTGCCATTTTCCCTTCCTCCGCCTTAGCTTCTGCGTTTCAAATAACCACTGCATTTGTCCATTTGCCTTTTCTGCCAATTGTTCCTTTGCGCCTGCACCCCGCTGCGCTTGCTCCTTTTCACACAATCAATTGGCATGACACAGTATTTCAAATGGCAAACTTGGCCGCAGTTTTTATTTCCATGACAACAGAATTATTTGTACACATTTGTGAACATCAGTCTGCAAGTGTGGCGCTTGCTTGCCGGATTTCCCTTGCTTCCCCCTATAGTAGGCCCCCAACTCCCCCGACCCATTGTACCTGAGCCTATCCTGCCCGTGCAGGTGTCCGTGGGTGGGGAGAGCGCTGTTTGTTTTGGGGGAAGCTGAGCCTTATTCGTTACCACCAGACACCCCCGCCGTTTAGGCCCCCAAGAGGCGCTGGTCCGAAAGAGCGAAGACCCATTCCGTTTCCTTCTGGCTCGTCCGGAGTCTATCATTTGTGCTTGGTTGCCCAAACACCGCCAACACTGTCCCATACAGCCCTGACCGTCCTGCGACAGCGACGTCCAGGTGTCACCCTCCTTCCCTGCCTTTTCGTGGGTGGGTGGGTGGGTGGAAAACGAAATCCTTCTGCGAAGGCGAGTCGGCGGCAGGGTCCCACTGCAAGAGCGAGATGTCTCTGCAGACTGGCCCTGCCGCTTATAAGGCGCTCGCCCCACCCACTTCTTTTGTTAGCCCTTCGCAGGCTTTTGGACTGTTTTGGTGCCCTGGCGCCGTTCCGCCCCCTGCCCTCCCTTTCACCATGGGGAGGGTCTCAGGTTGTTGTAGGCTTCATGACCCCGCAGCGGTTACCAGGCTGCCTCCTCCATTTTGGATTTGGGTCCATCGTCAGCGTCATAACCACTGCATTTGTCCATTTGCCTTTTCTGCCAATTATTCCTTTGCGCCTGCACCCCGCTGCGCTTGCTCCTTCCCACACAATCAATTGGCATGACACAGTATTTCAAATGGCAAACTTGGCCGCAGTTTTTATTTCCATGACAACAGAATTATTTGTACACATTTGTGAACATCAGTCTGCAAGTGTGGCGCTTGCTTGCCGGATTTCCCTTGCTTCCCCCTATAGTAGGCCCCCAACTCCCCCGACCCATTGTACCTGAGCCTATCCTGCCCGTGCAGGTGTCCGTGGGTGGGGAGAGCGCCGTTTGTTTTGGGGGAAGCTGAGCTTTATTTGTTACCACCAGACGCCCCCGCCGTTTAGGCCCCCAAGAGGCGCTGGTCCGGAAGAGCGAAGACCCATTCCGTTTCCTTCTGGCTCGTCCGGAGTCTATCATTTGTGCTTGGTTGCCCAAACACCGCCACGCCACTAAGTGGGTTCTTGCCCACTGTGGCACCCTCCTTCCTGCCTCCTTCTCATAGGTCCAGTAATTTGGTACAATTGTTCTAGAAAATAGCTCCATTCCTTTTGCTGGCAGGTGCACCCCATCTATTAGGAAGTACTCGGGCGTCTTCCCGTCAATCAAGCTATGCCTGACTTGATGGAAACCTCTGCCCCTGCAGAATTTTGCAATGGCCCCATTCAGCTTCCTCATTGATTTCTCCACTGCCGAATGGCTCTCTGCCCCTCTCCACTGTGCCCGGGGAATAACTTCTGACCATATAATTTCCGTCTCGCCCACCTGAGCCGAGATTTCTTGCAATGAGCTCGTAATGCCCTTCAACAGGACACCCCTCCCCAGGCTGGTCAGGTCGTTCCCTTCCAAGTGTACCACCACCACCTCTGGCTTCAGCTGCCGACTCAGCAACTTCCGTAATTGCCCCCTCAGCTGAGCCCATTTCATCCCTGGCACCCCGTGCCACTCAATCCTGAACTCGCCAGCCGTCAATGCCTCCTGCTGGTGAGTCCGGCTCGCCTTGGCCCTTGAGATGAACGAGTGCCCCCTTGCCAACAGCTGAACATCATCTCTTTAGCTAGTGTTCAGTGGATTCTAAGATGCTAAGGCCCCTGCCACCTTCCCCTCTTGCTCCTCTTTAGCAGGGCATGCTTGCTCCGGGACACTTTCTCATCTGTCCCCTTTTCATCCTGTGCCGCCTTAACCAGGGCGGACCTGAACCAACGTGGGCCTGCTCGGAGACCCTTCTGCCTTTGCCACTTTTCCATCGTGCTCCGCCTCAACCATAGTGGCTCCGGGACACTTCCGCCCTTGTCACCCTTTTCTCCTGTTCCACCATAACCCAGGTGTGCCTGCTCTGGGACACTTCTTCCTCTGTCACCTTTCCCTCCTATTCTGCCTTAGCCAGGGCGGGCCTGCTCCGGGACACTTCTGCCCCTGCCACCTTACCATCTTGTTCCACCTTAACCAGGGCGTGCCTGTTCCGGGAGACTTCTGCTCCTGCCACCTTTCCAACTTGTCCCTCATACCGCACCCACCAAAGGTTCCTCCCCACTTTTATTACGCAACCGCTCCCCAACCTACTTATCTTTGCTCTGCCTGCCCTTGCAGGAGTTACAATGCTGGGAGTGTGCCGGTCCTGCCGGGTGAGGTTGAGCAGCATTCGATTTGCTAGATTTACCAAAACCCAACTTTGCCATTATTGCTCCTTGTCTCCCTCCTGTGCCTTTCTTTCCTTTAAAGGAAGGCTCCCCCTTTACAAACTCCTTGTCATGTGGGTCCAGTTCCCCCGACCCTAAATTTCTAAATGAAACCTGCTTACATCACTCATAGCTTGTGAGCACCTGTCATATGTCCCCAAGATCTGACTCCAGACACTCCACTACCCGACCTTGCCATGACATTGTACCACCACCGTGTCATGTGCCACTCTGCATTTCCATGCCTGAACATTCAGCCCCCTTGGCAAAATTACTAGCCGTATGCAACTCGTCCCTCCTTCGTGATCCTGTGTGTTTCGGGGAAAACGTTTGTCTTGGTTCTTGGGGTTAAAAATGCCCTTTTTAATGATTCCAAACACTATCAGACCTGGACCTGCTGATGTCTGGCGCTATCCCATCCCATTGTATTTGTTGATGAGTCTCCCCACTCCAACTATTGGGACTTGACCCCAGCAACAAATTGAACCGTTGTGTGCCCTGCTCTGACCCGCAACATTCCACTCCCCTTTACTTTACTCCAATGGTGCTGGTTTACCCCAGAATTGTGCACCTCGACCGTCCACCTCACCTTCCCCCAAAGGTATTCCTTTACCCATTTACAAGCAGAGACAACGGAGGAGGAGGGCGGGTCCTGCTCGCTTGGCCCAGCACTCTACCTTGGGCATGCCCTCGTTATAAGCATACTATAGTTATGCTGACTAAGGGGAGTGGACTGGTTTTACTGTGTCCCTGACCCGTAGACGGCCCGGTTTCTAGTGGCATGTACGAGGAATGGTCAGGCAACCCGGAAGCGAGCACTGCGTCTTCTCTTAGACGCCTCTGAGTATCATGCGCCTTCTCAATACCACTGAAATGGGGGGGGCAGACTAGCCTGGGCATGCTGCCTGAAAATCGTCTGCTTTTGCCCCTTCCCTTATTGACCCCTTATCCCCTTCCGGTTCGTAACTGTCCCCTGGAATGAACCCTGCAAACTTCGATACCCTTGCATATGCACTCCAATCCTACCCCTTTGGCCCTTTGGTGAACAGCTGCCCCGTTCAACATCCCCATTGGTCCGGCGCTGCCTACTTCAAACCTGTTTCCGCGCACGGCGGCACGGAGAGTGCTGTACCCCTGGGTACTGTAAAGAGTCAGGCCACAATGCTCATAGTGCCGTTCTGTCATACCCTCCTCATGGCGCTCGCCCTTCTCATGGTAACGTGATGCCATGCCTCTAGCGCCATTCAGCTATACCCCTCCCACCGTGTAAAGAGGCTTGCAACACTGCTTATCGCGCACTTTGTATTACTGGCCTCATGGCATTCCCACATATAATGGAAAGGGTCCTGCGTTGTTACCCATAGCGCCCTTCTGTAATAATTCCCTCATAGCGCTCTCAAACCCACTGTAAAGAGTCATGCCATACTGCCGCTTGCAATACCATCCCTGTGGTGCCCCCACCTGCCATGGTAGATTAATGCAATGCTGCTCATCGCCCATTCCGTCATACTCCACCTACCATGAAAAGAGTAATGTAGTACTGCTTATAGCGCCCATATAAACATTTCCTCGTGGCGCTTCACCACCCTTGTCACCGAGTCCTGCAATAATGCTCCTAGCGCCAGTTTTTCCTGCCCACCTCGTGGCACGCCCAAAATGAAAAAGAGGCATGCACTAATGCTCCTAGCGCCATTTTGAAGTACCTGCCACGTGGCGCTCCCCAAAAGCGGCTGTATCAGTCCGTGCCATATTGCGCACCCCCCCCAAGCAAAGAGTCAATTCACCATGCTTCACCCATTGACCTCGCAGTTTCCAAGATACTCATTCCCCAGAAAGGTAAGGTAAGGTTCTTTTGTTACATCCCTTGCACGCTAGCCGCGTTGTCCCCGATTTCCATACCTCTGGCTTAAAAAGGTGGCGCGAGCGCCCCCTTCCCTTCTACTGTTGCACTCGTTTGACATATTTTTTGCAGGCATCCGCCTTGCAGTATGGACCTATTGCCTGAGACGTGCCAAGCTTCCTGCTCTTCGTGCCACCCTCACTATTCTAGACATTTTGCAACTTGCACTGGGTTCAAGTCACGCAATTTACTCTGTGCATTATGCCCCCCTGTGGGCCACACGTGCATACTTGACCGATTCCGCCACGGCCTTCCCCGCCCTTCCAACGGCGCGACTTGAAGCATGTGTGATAATAGGGCCGGCAACGGCAGTATCCGATGTCTGCTAGACCGTCCCCTTAGCTATACAAGGCCCGGTCGTGATGCGACCGTAGTGGCCCCTTACACCTTGTGCTAGCATTCCGCTGTTCCCCCAGCATTAAAAATTACGACCATATCCACCTCGAAACAACAGGGTTCTGTACCTCACTCCACCTTTGCCTTTGGTCCCACCAGTATTAAATTACGACCATAACCAAATCGAACGAAAAGGTTTTGTACCTCAAACCGACATTGCATCTGGTCCCACCAGCATTAAAACTGCGCCCATATCCACATTGAAACGAAAAAAAGAAAAAAGGTTTTGTACCCCCATCTGGCATTTACATTTACATTTGACCCCCCACGAAATTGCTGCCCCGCCGGTGTACTTTTAGGGAGTGACAGGGGTGTTTACCCCCCCCCCCAAACTTTCATAGCAAACCGTTTTGTCCCTATTCCTTTGGTCGGGGTACCTTTTCTTCAGATATTCTGTCCCCCCCCCTCAACATTTTAGCATGTTACACCAATGGCTGCCCCCTCAACCAATTGCAGCGAAAAAAACAACTGCTGTGCTTTTAACATAGCTCCCAACCCCTTGCTGCCATTTAAATAAATGCACACCCAACCAGGTGCGACAACCAATGTCATGGCGCTTCCCGGAACTCCCAACAATAACACATCCCCCAACCGAAGTTGGTACTTATTCATCAACCTCGGGAGTATGAAAGGCGGCATTAGACTTGCCGGGATTCAAACCTGCGGCCTGCAGATCACATACAAGACGCATCCGCAGACGCTCAACCCACTGAGCTATCTCACCAGCTTATAGACAGCACAAGCATTGTGGTCCGAAGCCCTTCCATTGAGCTAATGTTCTGTCCAATGTGCTTGATTGCAAACCCTTGTAATGGCAGTGTCCGGAATGCAAAATAGCCCCGTAACCCGTGCGTTACTTAAAATGCCCCCAGAAAACATGGTGCAGTGCCGCCACCTACCGGCTTTAATACCAACGCTCACAGTAACTTACCCATTCCTTAAATCTAGAAATTGTCACAGTGCTCCTTACATCAGAGTTATCACAATTACTATATAACCGCGTTTATCAACAATCGTATTCTGTTCGAAAGGCCTCCTTGATCCCCAACAGTAGTGAACAGTCCCTTGTTTCCATCACGCACCTCGCCAAGCTGCGACCAAGCCCAACTCCGGTTCCCTTCATCTTGTACCAACCCGGGGCCGTATTTACTGCAAGCCCACATCCGCACTTGAAAACCATACCCACTAGGGGGTGTACCCCCTGTCGTTTTGGAATGCGCCCTGCGCAGCCAGTACTGTTAATCAGCTAATACTGGACAGCCTGAGGCCACTGCTGGCCCCCCTCACTTTGATCCCCTTCCGCTATCACTGTACGCCCGAAATGGCCGTACCCTGCTGCCGTCAACCAGTCCCCTGGGTTACGGTCACTCCGCCCGGTTTTACTAATACCGAAAACCTGCGGCCATAGCAAAAAACTGCGACCGCCGCAAAAACGCCCTCAACTTTAAATCAGCAGGCGACAGCGTAACCTTTCCTAGCGCTTGTCCCATTGAAATACCTTGCGTCCGGCCCCCAGCACCGAGCCCCGCAATCTCTCACGCCTAACCCTGCTCCTTACCCGCCGCCCATTCCTGGCCGCCGCAAAGTTCCTCATTGCTGCAACCCGCACCATAACCGGAACCCTCTTCCTCTGGGTCGGGAACTCTGCATGGCATCTTGATCAGCCCAAACTGGAAACTTCCTTCCTCTGGATCAGGAACTGCACGGCAAACGAACAGCTGGATCCAAAACGAAATCCTTCTGCGACGGCGAATCGGCGGCAGGATCCCACTGCAAGAGCGAGATGTCTCTGCAGACTGGCCCTGCCGCTTATAAGGCGCTCGCCCCGGCCACTTCTTTTGTTAGCCCTTCACGGGCTTTTGGACTGTTTTGGCGCCCTGGCGCCGTTCCGCCCCCTGCCCTCCCTTTCACCAGGGGGAGGGTATTGTATTGTATTGTATTGTATTGTTTATTTGATAATGCGCACAAAACCCAGGGGTAGCCGGGCGCAGCAGTCATAAGAATACTTGAGCTTAGGTTGCATACATGGAGTACATACAGGGAATGCAGTACATGAAGACATTACAGAGCCGGTATACAGAATGCATTAGGTACAGGATAAGTGAAGTACAGGTTACTAGTTTAGTATAGTCTAATGTCAGGTAACAGAGGTAGCAGGCGGTTAAAAATTCTAATAGGTCCTGGCCTAGCGCAATTGTAGGTCGTCATTGGTCCAAAGCCAACTTTTCACTTTGCATCTAAATCTGGTGTAGGGTAGGTTGGCTCTCAGTGCGGTGGGCAGTGCATTCCAGGCGTGAGCAGCTCTAACCGGGAAGCTTGCCCCACCCGCTTTGGATAGTCTGAATCTGGGTGTTTCAAGCAGAAAGTGGTTAGAAGCTCTAGTGTGTTGAGTGGAGGATTTTCTTGTCAGTCTGGCCGAGATATATGGGGGCGCATTGTTATTCAGGCCTTTGTGGGTGAAGGATAGTGTCTTAAGAAGAACTCTATCACTGATTTTTAACCAATGCTGGCCTTTTCTGATGTTAGAGATGTGGGCTCTACGGGGTATGTCCAGAGCTGCTCTAAGAGCGTTGTTCTGAAGTATTTGCATTTTGTTTATGACAGTTTTGCTAGCACCTGCATAGAGGGCGTTACAATAGTCCAGTTTCGACATTACTAAGGCATTGGCTAGGGTGATGCAATTAGATTTGGAAAGGTAGGGTCTGCAGGCCCTGATTAATTTGCAGGTGTAAGCTGTGGAGGACGCTAAGGAATTCACTTGTTTTTTGAGAGATAGCGTGGAGTCGAGGTACAAACCTAGTGTTTTTACCTCCGTTGCCACTTTGATTATGTTGCCATCAATGTTGAAGGCACGGTAGTTTGGGCTAAGTTTTCTGAGGTTGGAGTCGGAACCCAGGATCAGTATCTCAGTTTTGTCATCATTCAGGCAGAGGCCGTGGGAGGCCATCCATGCCTGAATGATGAGGTAGATCTTGTTTACTAGAGCTGTGTCTTCGACAAAGTTGCCAGATAGTGGTATGAGGATCTGCGTATCGTCCGCATAGTTGGTATAAGTTACCCCTAGTCTGTCCAATTTGTCAAAGAGTGGCTTAGTGAAGATATTGTACATGGTAGGTGAGACACATGAACCTTGTGGGACGCCACAGGTGATATGTATTGGGTCCACTGAGGCTAAAGGGGAGAACACTCTCATCGTACGGTTGGCTAGGAAGGATTGTACCCAGGCTATAGCTTCACTTGAGAAATAGGCGGCAGACGCTAGGTGGTTGCATAACACTGCGTGGTCCACCAGGTCAAAGGCCGCTGATAAATCAAGGAGGAGGAGCATAGCTGTTTTACCTTTATCCTTCAGCTCGTCGATTTGTGTTTTGAGATCGATAAGGGCTGTTTCAGTGCCATGTAATGGTCTGAGACCAGATCGGCGAGATCCTAGTAGTTGGTTCGTCTCCAGATAGTTTTGGATCTGGAGGTAGGCTACTCTATCGATGATTTTGAGGAGGAATGGGACTGTGGCGATTGGCCTATAGTTGGTAGGGATGGCTGGGTCGAGGGTCTGTTTTTTAAGGAGGAGTAGTACCCAGGATTCTTTAAGGTTAGATGGTACAGTGCTAGATTTAAATGAAGCATTAATTAGTTTAGAGATGAAGGGTGCTACATCTCGTGCTGCGTCCTTAATGACTTGTGCAGGGCAGTTGTCACCTTGGCAGTTAGAAGGCTTTAGCGATAGGATCACCTTTTCAGTTTCTAGGATGGATATGTTAGTAAAACTGAAAGGTTGGCAATTGTGTTGGCAGCGGTTACCAGGCTGCCTCCTCCATTTTGGATTTGGGTCTTTCGTCGTCAGCGTCATACTCAGTGATAATTCACTGGGTATTGCTTCAGCCCTTCTCCTTTGGTCATTGGCTTTGTGGATGATTCATAATGCCATAACTTTATCATAAGCTGGTTGGGGCTCATTTTGATTGGTAAACGGAGCTTCTCTATGACGGATCCGCAGGAGCTCTGAGACACGTGCTTCCTCCTCACATGGCTGTCGGCCACGCCCCACCTGGAGGAGAAGACTTATGCATTAAGTCAACGCACTGAATTAGGATCCACTGGTATAAGCACCTAGGGGTCATCATTCAAGGTGCTGATTTGGGTTTGGCTCTGAACCCACATGATGACACAGGAATATCATGAATTATGCTCTGGTGTAGTGCCACAAAGCCCCCGCTAAACGTGGAGGACCTTAGAGCTTCTCAAAGCAAAAACACTCAAGGACATGGCTATTTAAGCTCTCGGCAGTCAGCTTAGTTGACCTATGAGCTTGCCCCACTGAGGCCGATTAGGGAGCTTCCCGTCAGGGATTGTGGCTGGGCACTTAGCTAAGGAGATCGGAGTTCAGGACATGCTTTGAGATCCAGAGTCTCACCTGATGTCGATGCTTTGTTCAGAATGACACCCCTAGCACAGCAGGAGCGTGCTGATGGTGTCTCGGAAGAGAAAGGCGTGTTGGCCAAAAGAAGCCTATGCTTGGTGCAGGCGGGCCAGCTCCATAATATTCTCCTAGTGTATCTCCCATATGGACAGGCAGATCACAACGTGCTGGGTCTTTCCATGCAGTTTGATTCTTCTGCCCAGTCATAGAAGAGACACTGCCATGATCAATGAGCAACGACTTCGGGACACTAAGCTGGGAATGTGGCGTTCACATACACTCTTTCCCCATCACAGAACAGAGCATCTTCCAAGGCAGGGTTGTCCACCTCCAGGCCTCCATTTCGGATTTTCAGGATAACCCTCATTAATATTCATGAGATACATTTTTTATACAAGGATTCTAAATGGATGCCCTGTTCTAAGGGGACGTTGAAGATGTCACCCTCTCTCCAAGTCAACCACGAGGACGACGCGTATTCGAACTTTATTGCACATTATACGCTCACAAGCGCTAATCACACCGCAGTACATTCCCATATACAACTGCTGTAAGCATTAGCAGGAAGATTATTATTGGACCTCCATATTGTTATGGAATGTTCAAAGTCTAACCGGGTGCTGAGTTTCTAAGGTTCTAACAGCAGCAGGTTCCGTAACACCCGAGCCCCTTATGAGTCACAGTCCTGGGTTGGGCACAACCCACCCTTGAACAAATTCACAGTAAGATGGGGCTTCTCCCTCAATCAAATTCCCACAGACACTCAAGCTTTTCTCAGAAGAAGCTACACTCACTCACACTGCAGGGTGAATATCATGAGATGTGCTTTGTGTTGTTAAAGACAGGAGTACTATAGGCAATAGGACCCTTTCTAAAAGTCAAATCTCCCAGAATAATTAGGAGTCTACGGGACAGGATGTTCAAGACGCCAACAGGTTTGCATTACGACAAACAAACAAAAATAGATTGACACACACTCTTACCTGGAGCGAATAGGGGCGTGGCTTCCTTGTAACATTTGGATTCATTTTGCACCTCTGGGAGCAGACAGAGGACAGTGTTAGATGGATTTTCCAAGTTTATGATAGGGTCTGAATCCCAGCCCCCCAACTTGTATTTCCTTCAATGCAAAGATCAATGTAATCTACTCGAAACCAAATTATTCCACTGATTGAAGCTTAGACAATGGTTCCCCAATCCGGGGTTAGAGAAACATAGAAACGTAAATAAACAGGGCTGGAGCACCCGCCGCCCCCAAGAAACAGAGCTGTATTACACCACAAATTAGCTCTAGACGAGCCTAGGAAAAATGTGAAGTATATGACCAAATGGTGAAATGAAGTTGGAATGGAGTTATCGCATGATTCATGGAGTTGTATGTGCAGCACTTAACACAAAGCCGCAGTTTTCACCACTGTAAAAATATGTGCATGTACAATGTGTTGTAAATGGCACTTAACTCTCAGGCTACACAAGTTTTGCCTGAATGTTTCACAATTATTTTGCCAAGAGTGTGAGGAAGTGGGCACCACTGTGCATCTACATCCATCAACTCACACGCTCGCGGCAGGTGTCCCCCGCCCTGTAATGAGTTTACTCACCCACCACGCCCCCCTACATGCCCATACACTTCAATGAGCTCTCACCCACAAAAAACAAAATGGCCTCTTTTCACCCTCCATGAGAACACAAAAGGTGGAGCGCTCTGTGCATATGTCGTGCCAACGTCTCATATCTCAGAGTTACTGGAAATCCATCATTTAAAACATAAAAGACGTAGCGGGGGTCCAATCTTCCCTGAGCCGAGAACGATAATATTTGGAGGCACAGGCAAAAATGGGGCATAGCTGGTGTTTGCCCCACCAGTAAACTGAATAACTTCTCTATTAAAAGTTGCAAGGCTGATGGCGGCTTAAGACTGTAAGCACTGGAAGGAGCTGTTTCAGATAATGGTAGTAGATTATAATCCGGGAATTTATGACATGGTTGGATTAAGGGGTCGCAGGGGCATAGGAAGTGGCCCCAGTGACACCTGAATTCCCATTACATAGGGTTACATGGAATATGAAACGGGTTTGGGGGGCAGATGGTTTCTACTGGGTGAGATGCAATATTGAATTTACATTCTGGAATTTACTGGATAAATTTATGCGGAGGTATGACTTTCCTGTAAGAGCTATTATTGCACTGTTGACATTTTCTTTAAATAGTTGCAAAACCGTATTGGCTGTTGCTAGGCAAAGTGTTCAATGAGGGGCAAAGCTCAACCTTATTGACCTTAGGACCAACCCGCTTCACTGGTGCAGCTGCGATCAGACCGGTTACAGACAGATGAGGGTGCGTATGTCCTTGTTGGAGGCAAACAAAATGTTTTAAACATTTTGTGGAACTGCAAACGTGAATGATATGTAATGGTATGCTATTTCATTTCACTTTAATATGGCGTTAATCCCCCGTTCCAAGGGCTGGAACGGGGGCCGAGGGTGAGGTAACGGCCCGGCATCCCAAGTTATCAGTCCGGGCAAAGCAAGGGTGGATAATGAGCGCACTGGGTCATTACCCCACACCCTCCTCCAGTCAGCCATTGGAATGGGGGATTAAGTCTCTTAGCACTCCGTAGAGAGCCCCTCTTCCCTTTCCATGGCGGCCTGCAGGAGCTGAGAAGAAGGGGCGGTACTCGTCACTGCAGAAATAAGGTAAGTGGGCCGCAGAGTTTGGGGAAGATGGCGGCACGGGGAAGATGACGTCAGGCGGCATGCAACGCTGGCTAAGATCGTTGGTTTCAGCGCGCGTTCCTAGACACCTCATTTTACTTGGAACACGTTTGGTGACATGATGTAGAACTGCACAAAGCACCAAAATATATGATAGAAATAAGCAGCACCCAGGTCAACAGGGTTGCAGTGTCTGCTTACCAGCTTACATTTGTGGGTATACTTTGGCCTTTAGGGCCATTTTGAACTAAGATCTCCCTGTAGGCTTCTTATCAGGAAAAGGTAACTGCAGCCCAGGCCAAGAAGGTGAGGTAAAGCAGGATTGTGCAGTCTAAGTTCCAGAGGTAGCCAGCCCTCTGCTCCACTGTATCCATCTGCATAAAGCTCCTAACAGGACAGAAGAACTTCTGTGCTTTGATCGAAGAGGAGACACAGTTCAAAGCCCAGCATCATTTAAAGGTGCCCAGAGTTCCACCAAGCTTTCCTATCCGCAGAGCCTGGTTGTTCGGGCCTATACAGATAGCAGACGTGCAATTACTCTCCTGTTCCAGAATGCAAGATTTCACCACAACCAGGCGAAAAATGACACCCTGGTGTTGCAGAAGGAGGGCCTCACAGCCTGATCATCTCTGAGCCAGACATATTCACATAGCTAAATTATTTCACATCAAATGTTGCCAGGCTGTCACTGCACACAGAAGGAGAAACATCTGGACCATCAAGGATCCATTTGAACACATCAGGTCCAACCCACAGCCAGACACTACTTTTAGTAATACATGTTTATGCTTCTGAAACTTGCCTCACATAAGTATTCCTTTCTACTCCACCTTAGTATTTACCTTACTAATTTTCTACAGTGCTTATTTAAGATATACTTTGGTTGCATCGACAGGCATCCACGCTATCACAAACACTATCCTTCTTCCTTTAACCGGCCCCACCTCCATGTGAACCTCAGTTTGTGTTATCTGAATACTCCTTCATCACTTCACTTTTCATTCCCCCTGCAGACTACTGTCTGGATACCGCCGGTGGGGGCCCAAACCACCACCTTCCAGACAGGCCTTGGTGCTTTGAGACCACTAAAGTGGTGATTTGGTCCAGGAAAAAGAAAGCTCTAACATAACATTATGTTACATCGCATTCCATTCTATTACCTTTCCCTCAGGTTTGATTTGACAAACTGTCTGAAGATCTAGGGGATTATATTAATTGATGTAGCTAAATTTGGACTCCTCAGCTCAGAGCCAGAATAGGGATTTTAGGATCTACTTTCCCCAATATAGACGAGTACACATTTCAGTGCTCTGATAGCCTACCCACAGTCACTCCTACCAATGTACCACAGCACCTAACAGGGATCATTTAATCACCTCCCTCGCCAAACGGCCAAGAAGACATGATTTTTGGTGGATCTGGAAATCGTGCCGCGGCTCCACAGCCCCTTTTCTCTTTGTGTTCCCTGCATTCACCTGCACATGGCATCTCTGGGTTCTATGCTTCTGTCAGTCATCTCTGCTCTCCCAGAATATCCAGTTGATTATCAGGTGACGTTTAACACCATCTGCCTCCACACTTCAAGAGTATGCTTGAGTGCATCTTGAGCCCATCACACAACCATGTGCTGACTATTTCCAATAACACACAACAATGTTCTAGAAAATGCCTTCAATAAAAATGGAAGGCTGAAGAGCATCAATCTCACCCTTATCTGCATATAACATAAATGCACAGTAGCAGTAAGATTGGCTATTCCTTGAATGCTATCCTCAAAACGAGGGAGGTCGTTTTTATTTTATGTATGAAAATTATGCATGCACATTTAATAAAAATATTTCAGTCAATACTCATCTTTTAACGGTGTACAAGCAGTAGCATCTTAATTATGCAGAAATCCTCAAACTACAAAATACATGTATGCCAATCGCTGCCTTTGGTAATCTGGCGTGAAAATCTGTTTATGTAATAATGGGCCCTTTAATGGTGTAACAGCAACATCTGTTATGTAAAGTGCAATGGAGATAGCCAATGGAAGCGCAAGCTTCAACATGGCTGTGTGAGTGTGCTAAAGAAAACACTCCAATTAGATAAGCATAGCTCCCTTACTTTATAGTGGCCTCTGCCAAAGTCCACCTGTATACAGCCGTGCTTTTTAGAGACGTTCCGACGTTGATATAGGTTCACAAAAAAAGGCCAGTTGAGATGCTGGTAGATTTTCGATTAGTGGCTCTCTTGCATATGGGATCAAAACGTTTTCATAAAACATTGTTTTAACAATTTCCATGACCCCGGCTTTGCTCTTTAAAGTTGGCGATTGAAATAGAGCCACATGGATAGAATCAATGACAATTAAAATGGAGAACCTTGGTGTCTGTCTGGATGGAAGATTCGGGTAACGGTTTGGGAATTCAAATTGCCACAAGTGAGGCCAATACGGAACTTGACCTCAATGAACTTGGAGAACTGGAAAAAAATAAAAGGGGTAGTTCAATCAAAAGGTTTATTGGGCCAATCAATTGGGTATCTATTTTAGAGCATACATCAATCGTTATTAAAAGAATTTCCAATACAATTTACCCGAGTTTTTCTCACTAACACATGCGAAAATGACAGGCAGGTCGGGTACGGTCATCTTGTGCTAATCTAATCCATTGATCCATCACCCTAAATTCAAGCGCCCTCACGGCACTAATTCAAATCACCCACCCCTCAAGCTGACATCACTAGACACTAACGCCCCTTTTCACAACGCCAATGCACGTCTCATGTCAAAGTTCTCTGTGTGCAATCTATTGATGTGTCTCCATGGAAATGGCAAGACGCCTCATTACTCGACAAGTGTAAACAAACCATTTCTGATCACACAACATTGGAGTTTCTTTTTCCTTCATGTCAGTGGGCCTCATAACGACACAGGCGGTAATCTGCCGACATTACCGCCATGGCGTAATGAGCGTTTACGCCGTGAGCCGATGGCGTAAAGAGCGCCACATTACGACCCATCGCGCACGAGCATTACGCCATGGCGGTAATGTAAATAACGCCATGGCGGAAAGGGCCCCTACCGGCATCGTAGGGCGAGCAAGGTGCACTTCCGCCACCGTAAGTAGCGGCCACTGTAATTTGCGGTGGCTGCAATTAGCGGTCACTAAAAAGCAGAACCGGAAATAGCGTCATCGCGGCGGAACGGGAAACAGCACGTCGGCCATCTTTAAAAACACAATCCATTGCCATCCTTCCGAACAACACCAGATCCAACCCTGACACCTGTCTCAACCCATCACCCACCCAAAAATGCCTAAAGTTGTTAAGAAGGCATGTGACCGCCAGCGCCAGGAAAGATTTACCCGGGAGGAACTCTGCATGCTTGCGGAGACCCTGCAAGACAATGCAGCTGTCGTTTTCTCGCCGGAAATGACCAGACCGGCGATAGCACAAAAGAAGGCCATATGGGCCCTGGTGGCCGAGCGCGTCAGCGCGGTGGGGACCGTACCCCGCACCCCAAAGCAGTGCAGGAAGCTTTGGGATGACCTTCGCATACGGGTCAGAGCCGTCATCTCTGCGAACCGCAACCTTGCCCTGGGTACCGGTGGAGGTTCGGAATCCCCACTGAAACTCCAACCGTGGGAGGAAATATGTGCAACCACGATTGGCATGGAAGGCATTGAAGGCGTCGGAGGGATGGAAAGGGGAGTTCCGACATCAGGCGATGAAGGTAGGTGCCTCAAACAAGACATGCCATAGTCACTGGAGTCCATTCATGTGTAGCACAATGTTGCCCTAGAGTGTAAATGCAACACATTAGCTCGACACTGCCCATAGCCACATGCGAGCTCCACCCTGTATACACTGCTGGCACCCACATACCTCCATCCACATTCCACACAAAAAGGAGACAACCTGCATGGCCCTGCCTGAAATCTGCCTCATCTACTGACCAGAATCATGTCAATCATTGTCATTCCAAAGTCTGCAGACCCATCAATAACGCCCTCCCTCCTTTGCTCCACCACAGGCACAGAATCACACCCCGAGGACCAGGACACCCCTGCTACGAAGAGAGTCAAGAAGGCCAATAATACCATCCCCGCAACCTCAACCTCAGCTGCAGTGAGGCAGACCCCACAACAAGCAGAATCCACTGCAAGCAAACCGGACGGCCCACCGGCAAGCACCCCAGTAGGCAGCAGGCCAGCAGCAGCAGCACCACCTGTACCAACATTGCCTGCCACAGAAGGCACCGGGTCTGCGGCCAGCAGCAACATGGGTGAAACAGCTGCAATTGCTGCATGTTCAGACTCTGACATTGAGGAGCACGAAGTCAGAAGCCCCACTGACCTTCTACATTCCCCCTGTTTGTCAAATGCCAGCCCCCATGAGGATCAAACACAGGGGCACACAGAGGAAGAGGAGTGGCCTTCTACCCCATGCCCAGTTCTCAGTCCACAGGAGGGGAGCAGCCCCTCCATCACACCACCAGCACTGGGCATGGCCCAGCAGGGGCAGCAGTCCCTCGAGGACATCATACAACGGCAGCAACATTTGTCCACGATGCTGACTGAGCATGCTGCGGAATGTGTGGGGGCTAGGGCAACCATTGAACAGGCCACGGAGACCCTAAGGGCCGAAATTGCGCAGAGCACTGCCACCCTGAGGGATGCTATGCAGGCCATGTCTAGGGACATTTGTGGTGAACTTGCCGGGTTGCGTCGTGCGCTCACTGAGCTCACCCACACCCTACAGGACGTGCATGCACAGGAGCAGGCAGGGACATCCTCCGCTGCCAGTTCTGCACAGAGCAGCCCCGTCCGACGTTCCGGATGGAACCTGCGCTCCACAGCCAGGGTTGCCCCGGGGGCCGGGAGAGGGGGCTTGTAACAGCCTGTGGCCACTGCCACAGGCATCTGTTGACACTTACATGGGGTGTGTTGGGGTGTGCAGGGGGGAGGGGGGAGGGGGTGTGTTGGGGTGTGCAGGGGGGAGGTGGGAGGGGGTGTGTTGGGGTGTGCAGGGGGGAGGGGGGAGGTGGGAGGGGGTGTGTTGGGGTGTGCAGGGGGGAGGTGGGAGGGGGTGTGTCACAACGTTTTATGATTGAAATACACTTTTTCCTTTTCCGAAATGAAATGTGTGGACATTGTCATTGCATATGTGTGCTTTATTGGTGTACAGTCCACAGTGTGCATGTCCCAGAGACACACAGTGCCCCAAGTGCAGTCTCCATGTGATACACACCAGCCGTGTGTGCTAGAAGCAGTGGTCGATGATATTTTGACGCATTTCACGCCCCTCCTGTGCATCGCCTCCTCCAAGGGGTGCCGCCCCATCTGCACCCTCCTCATCCTCATCGTCAGGTGGTTGCAGTTCTGCGTCAGGGGGCAGGGGCACATTCCGTCTGACGCACATATTGTGTAGCATGACACATGCCATGACGATCTTTGCCACCTTCTCATGGCGGTACAGGAGTGCCCCACCAGACCTGCTGAGGCATCGGAACCGTGCCTTCAATAGGCCAAATGTCTGCTCTATGACCACACGGGCACGTGTATGTGCACGGTTGTAGTCCACCTCGTGCTGGTTCTGCGGGTTCCGGACTGGTGTAAGGAGCCACCTCTTCAGGGGATAGCCTGCATCACCTGTATGTAGGCGAGAATGTATGCGTCAGTCATGACGTCTGATCAAGAACATGATGTGCCACCATGGCTTGTATCCAACTGTTACTTTGGCTCACTTCTACATGCACTAATTCATTCACACAATGCAACCAGTATATGCTCATGGCTCCCATGGCCTGTTTTGCATGCCATCACCCAATGTATGCAGAGGGGTGGAGTGCATTGTGAGTGCCCATCCACTGTGTCCGTTCATGCCGTTTGGTTAGTTGGCCTGGCACATGTCCTGTGATGGCAATGCGCACATCATTGCAACATTGCTGTGGGCCTTATCATGACCCCAGTGAGCAATACTGATGTAGACAGGGACATTCCGGGGGCCCTGCTGTCTGTGTAATAGTGTGTTGATGTTTCTGTCCGTCATATGCCTCCTTCGTGGGCAGTTATGGGGGACAGGCCTATCGGTTGATGGTGTTTGGTGACGTGCATGTAGGTGCTTTTCATTGTTGACAATGTGGTCTGAATTGGTAGAATGCACTTGCAGATGGTTGTGTCATGGTTGGGACACAACCTCATTCACATGGTAGGGCTGCATACATTGGGTATTGGCTTTACTGGTGTTGGGTGGAGTTTGGGTTGCTTTAGGGTATCATCTGTCTCCGTTCTCTCTGCTACTCACAGCCAATTGGAGTATGCATCATCCCCCCCCCTTTCAGCCAGGTGGAGTATGCATCATTCCCCCCCTTTCCAGCCAGGTGGAGTATGCATCATCCCCCCCCCCTTTCAGCCAAGTGGAGTATGCATTGGAACGTCATTCACCTACCCACTTCACATTTCCATGGTCATGACATTGGACTCACTGAGTAGCCAGGATCTTGGGCCTGCATGTCGCTCCATGTAGCGTGGTATTGTGGAGTTCCTCAGGACCATAGAATCATGGGTTGATCTGGGGAATCGGGCACAACAATGTGTGATGATCTTGTTGGAGTCACAGACCATTTGCACGTTGATTGAGTGGAACTGTTTCCGGTTGCGGTAGGGTACCTCCATGGCACGTGGAACCACCAATTCCACATGGGTGCAGTCGATGGCACCAATGCAACCAGGTATGCCGGCTAGTGCATGGAAACCCACTTTGGTGTTTGCAATCTCCTGGGCAGTCCGTGGTAATGAGATGTGGTCGTCTGTGTGCTTGAGGAGGGCATCGAGCACTTGGATGAGTGTTCGTGAGAATAATGGTTGTGAAATGCCATGCAAGTGCCCCACTGTGTGCTGGTAGGTGCCTGTCGCCAGGAAGTGGAGTACAGACACTACCTTCAGTCGGGGTGGGATGACGGTTGGAGTTTCTATCATGCTGACAATGTCGTTGTGTGTCATGTCTACGATGGCAGTGATGGTGTCCCGGTCCAAACGGTACAGGGTGTGGATCTGCTCAGCAGTGAGGTTGAATGGATTGGCTCTGATGCATGGGATTGGGGGCTGCCTGCGTGGTGGCACTGGCTGTGTTGGTGGGGCTTGCTGGGCCTGCCTTGCCCTCCTTCTCCTCCTGCGTCTCCTCTGTGCTGCCTGTTGTTGTTGTTGCTGTTGTAGCACTTGCATTGCTATCAGGTCCTCCAGCCCCAACATTGCTAGTCGTATTGGTATCATTGTGGAGTGTGACTGGGTGTGGGAAGGGGTGGGGTGTGCTCTTTTTGTACTTCCTGAGTCTGTATTGCCTTCACCTGTGCTGTTTCTGTGCACCTGTGGCAGCTGCATTCACTTTACATGGCCATTTACGGTTGGTTCGCGATGGCGTAATTAGCACCATGGCGGTAAGGTACTTAACAGGCTGGGTGATGGCGTTAGGTGCATGTCTGCTTGGGTCGGCATTCGCGTACCTTTCCGCCATGGCGCTAAGTACGGTGTGGGAAGTCGCGTGCGCGCGCAGTTAGCGGCAGCGATAACTACGATGCCGCTAATGGCATCGTAGTTAACGGTCACGGGTCATGATCGGACCTAGTGGAAAATGATGGCGGTAACCATTTACCGCCATCGTTTTTCACTTAGCGCCAGGGTCGTAATGAGGTCTAATGTGTTTTTGTAACATGGCTGTTTCTTCGCTTGTCTTTCTTTAACATTCAATGTTAATGGGAAACTTCTTTTACTTACTGTATACAAACAAAAACGTTTTTATTGACCTCACTGTTGATTTTGTACTTCTTCACTATTCAGGAACTATGGCAACAATTCAGTCCTACCTGTACAAGCCTGAATATTCAGAAGAGGAAATCCTCCAAAGAGAAAAAACACGAGATGGTGTGGAATCAGATGAAAGTCTTGAGGATAATCACCGGAGCCTGAATCCAGTCGCATGGAACACGTTTACACCTGGTGTACCTGCCATCATTGTGAGCTTATGCCTGCTCTGGTGGAGAACTGCTGTTGCAGAGAAAACTCTGGCTGCTTGTCCTACATTGCCGAAGAAGACACAACACTGCTATGCGTTACCGCGCTGCATGACTTCAGGGAAATCTGCTTTACAAGATCCGTGTTGCGAATGCTGATGGTCATTATAAACAAACTTTGAGCTACTGTTTGCCCTCGTAATCCAAGAAACAAGTAAGTGTGGGGGGCGTGGCTAGCTGGCCATGTAGAAGGACGGGAGGCTCCGGAGCTCCCAAGGATCCGACTAGCATCTTGAGAAAACCTGCCTTCCATACCACAGAATACCCACCAAAAAGACAGGCACATGCATGGGAAAACAAGCGTTGCACAATGTGCACAAATGGAGCTGAATCCGACCTCCGCTGAAGTTGTTCCGAAGGTAGAGGAAATCACTGACCCTACGAACTTTCATCAAAATGGCCGCCGCACCATAGGACAGAGGAATCGGGAGCTGGATGCTGCGCCGCCATCGGAGAGGAGCCCCGCAGAAAGAATCTGCAGACCCGGCATCCGCAAAATATTAAAAGCGGGACCAGAAGTGCATGGCAGAAAAGCACGCCTGACAGGACAGCGAACCGACTCCTGCTCATAAGGCGAGCAACCCAGCACTGAGATGCCGCGGGAGACACAGAACAAAGGGACAAACAGAAACGGAGAAGCGATCCAGAACATCGGAGCGGGGCGCGCACCAGTGCCGGGCTTGGGCGTTACCCAAGCATTACCCCAAGCGAGGAAGAGCCGAGAAGGACCCTAGCGAACTGCCTATGCGGGGAAGCCGCGCACACCCAGCGCCCAACACGGTATCCCAGGCCCCGGACCGGACCAAAAACAAGGCTTGGAAAAAGCCCTCTCTGGGGTCCACCCGCGCTGCACTCCCAATGCAAGGAGCGTGAGACATGGAGCGCAAGACATAGCATCCAGAGCGGACACACAGCACCCGGAGTGGTCCGCCGACACAACATGGACTGCCACACTGAAGCAAGTTGTGAGCTGAAATGGAGGAAGCATACGAGAGGTCGGCCCCCACTGCACCATGCCACTGGTGCTCCCACAGGGACACAGGAGCGGAGCGGACACAGAGGGCAAGCCCCAACATCCCGCTACAATAGGCCGACACCCGACCCCATGGGTGGACCGCCCTGTGGGACACAGGCTCGCACAAAGAACAGATTGTTCATAGGGCACAGCAAAACAGAAGTACTGGCCAGGGCACATGAAAGCCAGGTCGCACTGTAGCCCACTTGGACCAAGAGACACACGTGCTGCACATGACCGTGCAGGAAGCTGTATCTGGGCAAGGTTGGAGGTCACCTGAGGTCTGACCACCAAAATTGACAATTCAGGAGACTAAAAAGGCATAGGCCCACCTCTAAAGGCAGGCGAGGAGGGGGCCCGCAGAGATATAACGCAGCACACACGCTGCACTACACCAAGACACCCCTACCGGAACCTCGCTGGACAAGTCACCAGCCAAAGTACAGGGAGGCGGCACAGGAAAGCACAAAACAGGCTGAGGTTGCCCATAGTAAAGGGTATAAATAAGTCGGACTGACCAAGGCAGCACCACAGTGAACCAGTCCAAAAGAGACCCCTACCCTGGGAGTGAGCAGTAGGGCCAGAGCACCCGGATGCGACAGCGGACAGCCCCCACACATTGAGCCAAGCGTCCGACAGAAGCGAAAAGCCGCAATACTGTGAGCCTGGGACCCGCCCACCCGGAACTGCAAACGGAATGGCAACTAAGCAGACCAAGATGAAGGCTAAACAATCCACGATGGAGGACTTCACGAAAACCCCACAATCATCAGAGGGAGCCAGGAGCAAAGACAGAAGCAGACAGATGGACGCCTCCCCAGTACGGGTGGACTGGCAGATCCTAGAAGCCATTGCATACTTGAAAGTGGCGTGGGAAACGAAACTGGAGGCTGCCATGACTACACTAAAAGTGGCGCTAGAATCCAAAATTGATGCAGTACAAATAGATCTGAATCTCCTGAGACAGGATGTAAGAGCAATAGTGGAGCGCACAGGCGAATTGGAAAAAGAAGTGAAGACCAACATAGCAGCATGCGCGTCGCACGCCTCAGAGATCCACACCCTACGTCAACAAGTTGGCAATTTGGAAAACAGAGCCGAGGAAGCCAAAGGACGGGCACGCAGAAATAATATATGTATCGTGGGGCTCCCGGAAGGAGAAGAGGGCTCAAACCCCATGGAGTATATTGAATCCATGTTGCTGCAAGAAACAGAAGAGGGGACACTAACCCAGGGATTTGCAGTGGAGAGAGCGCATAGAGACCTGGCAAGAAGGCCCCTCCAGGAGCTCCCCCGAGACCAATCATAGCCAAAATATTAAATTATCGTGACAGGGAAAGGATCCTGGAATACTTTTGAAAGGGAGGCACGATCCAAAGGTCATCCGCGTCAATCACTGCATACCCGGACTATACACTGCAGGTGCAACGACGGCGACTCAACTTCGGAACAGTAAAGCGGAGGCTACGCGAGGCGGAACACAGATACATGTTGATGTACCCGGCGAGGCTGAAGGTGTTCCACAGGAACAGAACATTATTTTTTGATACCCCGGAGGAGGCAACGGAGTGGCTGGATGCACAAAATTGTCCCGAAGGGAAGAACGACCAGAAGGAGAGCGGCACAGAGAAATGATGTAGAGTCTTCGGAGGCCCAGGTGCTGTATAAACTGTGAAAATGGGACTTGATTATATTCTTGTTACGCAAGGGGAACGAAAGTAAAATGAGGCATAAAACAGGGAGACACAGAACACCCAAACTCACACCCCATTAGATAGGTTAGTTGAGTTACCAGTAGTGCGGTAACCTCCTGCTGGGTTCCCAGTACCGGCTTAGCCAGACAGGACCATATGCGTGATAGCCTGAGATCCAGGGATGGAGCTGGGAAACAGTTGGGGTTGGAACAGGGGGGGGGGGGGGTTTGGGGAGTTTGTAGTGGTAGTTGTTAGAGAAAGAGCTTACACCTATGCGCCTGTCATGATGCCTACCCCCGGGCTTCAGGACCAAGCCCATCAGCTCCGGAAGCAGGCATCCAGATATTTATTGAAACCCCAACAGCCCCGGCTGGGGGCTGTTTGGGTTCAGTCCTGGCGCCTTAGGCGCCAGGCTCATCATAGAAATCAGTCCTGGCGCCATAGGCGCCAGGCTCATAGACTTTACTTACCTGATGCAGACCATGCTGCAAGTAAGTCCAAGCCAACGTGAGGCCTGTATGGGACTATTTTATTACAGGACTATTTTTTACTCGGGCGTGGTTCTGGGGAACTTCTTACCTGGAACTACTTTGGAGGCTATTTAAACCACGCCTGAACAGCAGCACACGCTTCGCGTTATTCTGCATCCAGCAGCATAACGTTCACCGTGCCTGCAGTCAGCATCCAGTCTTCTGCCACGCCTGCCTCGAACCTGGAGCTCCTAAAACAAAGAGGAAAGAAAAGGACAAGGTTAGAAAACTAACTATTTTTCGAATCCCTCACCTGATTCCGGATCGTTGTCGCCTCCGGACCTGGAAAGAACATCATTTCAGTACGCGTCACATCTCCATCTGCAGCGCCGCGCCATACTCACCAGTCCTCGCAGCATCTTTCGATTCGGCACTGCCTCCATCATTTCTTCACCGAACTCCGGCACCTGGGGACAAAAGAAAACAACAAGGTGAGCCGAGAAAACCAACAAATATAACTCTTATCACCATAGACTTACCTGATTTACCACCGGAGGCATTATTCTATAACTCTCCATATCTTCATGTGCCGTACCTGCAAAGAGAGAGAAAAACAACACGTTAAACTCGTGCAACATTTACCGGACAGCGTCGGGTAATACAGACTCTTACCTGAGCACCACCAGCTACCACGAGAGCATCTTCCCACGAACTCAGCTGCAAGAGAAGGAAGGAAGGAAGGGGGGAACTAGAGTGAACATCGGACATATTGAACTCTACGAACTTGATACTTACTGGTCCTCGCCAGGAACCTCAGAGTTAATACTCTCCGGAACTCTCCCACGCCTTCAAACCAGTGAAGTAACTGGCATCAACGCGCCCCTGCAATCCATGCAGGATGGAGAGCTCATCTTTTAAGAGTATAAGGTGAGATTGCTGAGAGGGCACTTCGGAGGTGATTAGTGGGGAGAGCTGTGGGGGGTGCCATCACTTGAATCCACGGGTGGCTTAATCCATCCCTCCACTTGCAGGAGAATACCTCTACGGGTCAAGCAGACAAGATTAGGAGGGCCAGTCCAGTCAGTCATCTCTGCACTACGCATCACGTTGGTGGAGACCGCAGCCGCCCGGGTCCGACCGACGCCCCTGTGGGAGCCAGGTGAGCGTAACAGCGCCTCTGCGCACGACCCACACCAAGTACTCTCAGGTTGAAGGACGTGGATGGGGAGGAAGGATGGGTCATAAAGGATAATGGGTGACCTTAGAATAGTAACCTAGAACGTCAGAGGACTCAACAGCTACCTGAAGAGAAATAAGGTAAGGATGTACTTGAGAAGGCAAAAGGTGGACATAGCCTTATTGCAATAAACCCACCTCACTAAGGAGAAACAAGAGGTAGTCAAGAAAAGGTGGTGAGGGACCGTCGTAGGAGCAACGTATTCGGCATATGCCAGGGGGGTAATCATTTGGGTGGCACCATATGTGCCTTTCCAGATACTACAGACCATGGTGGAGCCGGATGGGAGGATGGCAGTGATTCGGGGGCTGCTAGAAAACAGAGAACTGAGCATCATAAATACATATGCCCCCAACTAGGACAGAGTGGCCTACTTTAAGACATTATATAGCAAGATCAGCCCCCACATAGGAGGTGCGATCATATTGGGAGGGGACTTCAACTGTACGCTAAACCCCAAAATGGATAAATCAGACACGAAACTAGATAAGCCCAGCCCCGCAGCAAAAATGCTACAAGCCCTGCTAAGGGACTTTGGGCTGGAGGACATTTGGCGGCGGCAAGACCCGAATGATAGGCACTACTCATATTTCGCTGCCCCACACAACTTGTATACAAGACTGGATTACATGTTCACCACCCTGGAAATTTCTGGGGAAGTGGAGGGTTCAGAATATAAGGCGAGAATAATATCGGACCATTCCCCACCGGTCCTGGTGTGGCAACACCTGCCCCCCAGGGCCAGGATACCAACGTGGAGGCTTAGAGCCAAGGCACTGAAGGACACTACATTCTGAGAGGACCTACAGGAGGAGATAATTGGGTACTTTGAGAATAATACTGGAAGCGTGGAATACGAGGGAACCCTCTGGGAGGTCTTTAAGGTGTTAATAAGGGGGGGGGGCAGCCATATCCAAATCTAGAGGGCTCCAAGGGGGCATAGAGTGAGAGTTGCATGAGACAGAAAAGAAACTAGCAGCAATAATGAAAAGAGAAGGCACCTCACAGGAGGATGCCGAACGTGTGAGCCAATTACAACAGGCTTGTGGTGGGCTCTGGGAGAGGTTATGCAACCTGAATTATAAAAAATACATTGAAAGACAACACGCAGGGGGGGACAAACTAGGGAGGCTGCTTGCTTGGCTACATAAGAACGAGAGACCAAGATCAGCAATTAGAGACATAAAGGGAGAAGCGGGACAAGTCTGGAAAACCCAGGAGACTGTGAAGGAGGGATTCCTTAGATTTTACACACACCTCTATGCAGATGCGGAAGAGACGGCAGAGCAAGAGATTCAGGGGACGCTAGAGGACATAGGATTACCTAAATTAAGTGTGGAAGACAGGGAGAACCTAGAAGCCCCAGTCACAATAGAGGAATTAGACACAGTGGAAATGCATCTGCCCACGAGCAAAGCCCCAGACAGATGGTCTCCCCAGCAAATTTTATAAAGCGTACAGACAAGAAGTGCTCCCCCAGATACTGGCAATGTTAAACAAGGCCTTTGAGAAAGGGAGACTGCTGGAATCTTTGAGGGAGGCAGTAATTATCCCGCTCCTTAAACTTGACAAGCGAAGCACAGACTGCGGATCGTATAGACCACTATCTATGTTAAATCAGGACAGTAAGATCCTCACATCTGTGCTGGTAAATAGAGTTAAGCGGGTAATAAATAAACGTATACATCCCAACCAAACCGTATACGTCCCAGGTAGAAGTACATCCGACAACCACAGGAGGCTCCACCATATCATAAAGCAGACGGAGGGCGACCCAAACGAAATAGCAGTAGTCTCGCTAGATGCATTTAAAGTCTTCGACTCGGTTAGGTGGCTGTGGCTGATGGCGGCCCTAAAAGAATACGGGATGGGACCTGGGTACCTCCGGTGGGTGAAAATGTTGTATAGCTCCCCAAAAGCCAGGGTCAAAACGGAAGCGATAATTTCAGATGAATGGCAATTTAGCAGAGGCACGAGACAGGGCCGCCCATGGTCCCCGATGCTGTACATCCTTGCATTAGAACCGCTGGCAATCTACCTGAGACAGCAATATGGAGAAATAGGGGTTCACACTAAAGGGGGACCACACCTGATATCATTGTACATGGATGATATGCTGCTATACCTACGGTACCCTGAGGAAAACTTGCAATATATCCTGGAAGTGATGGAGCGCTATGCGACTCTCTCGGGAATAGTAGTGAACCCCAAAAAATCATACATGCTCCCCCTGGGTAGGTACAGAGGAATACCACAGGAAAACTTACCTACCTTGCAGATAGCCTGGCAGACCAGATCA
Organism: Ambystoma mexicanum; assembly: GCF_040938575.1. Lineage (NCBI taxonomy): Eukaryota > Metazoa > Chordata > Amphibia > Caudata > Ambystomatidae > Ambystoma > Ambystoma mexicanum. The sequence goes on from NC_090926.1 coordinate 740,648,270, forward strand.
TTCAGATGCCTGGGGATTTACATATATCACACGGCTGCAGACGAGCACAAGTATAACACGGAGAGTACAGTAGAAGGGGGTTCTGGGCAAAGCTCCCCCCAGCCATGGTGGGGAGGGCAGCCTTGCTTAAGATGGTGGTCCTGCCTATGCTATTACATTTTTTTGTAAATATCCCATATATGGTGTCCAAGCGCTTTTTCACCAAACTCCAGAGTCTATGTAGAGGTTTCCTGTGGCACAACTCCAGAAACAGGGTGGCACTATGGAAATTACAGAATACGTACGACAGAGGGGGGATAAACTTGCCAAACTTCGAGATATACCACCTGGCGGCGCAGTTACAATATGTCGCTAGGTGGTTGTCAGAAGATGAGACAGCAGAATCTAGATTGCTGAGGGATAAATGTGACCCATATTTCCTAAAAGAACTAATATGGCTACCCAAACCAGAGATGCATGGGAGATCGAGACTGCTAGCACTGGGCTGGAAGATTTGGCATAAAGCGTGCCGAGCCATGGGAAACCGGGATACAGGTGGGGCAACATATCACATATAATAGAATAGTAAAACGGGTGAAGGAAACGTGGTCCGATATAAAACTAGCAGAGCAACCGGATACAGCCATAGAAACGATGTATGACATCTCGGAAGGAGGGCACGAAATATCCCGGATTTACGAACTGGTAATGTCTAGAGTGGGAAAGTAGCCGCTCCAACTGAGACGGGACTGGGAGGAGGAAGCGGGAGAAACAATGCAGGACGGGCAATGGGAAAGAGCTCAGAGATATCATAAGAAGGTGTCCAGGAATGCAAGGCTGCAACAGATCTAGCTATATGTCACCCACAGAGCATACATGACCCCTCGAATGATCGCCAAATTCGGGAACACAGAAGCACAAAAATGCCCCAAGTGTGGCGAGGTGGAGGCATATGTTCTGGGCGTGGCCGGAGGTGGGAAAATTCTGGGAGCAAATTAAGCTACGGCTATCCGAAAAGGGAATTAAATTAGAGTGTGGGCGTGCATGCTGGGGGGATTCACCAGACCACGTAACCTGAAACACGTATGTAAACTTAAGGACCTAGCTTACATTCTGGCCAAAAGGAGAATTGCCATGAGCTGGAAAGCCACCCATAGACCCAGACTAGAGGCATGTTGGAATGATCTCTTAAAATGGGCAGACGCAGAGACAGAGGTATGGTATGAGGCAGCCAATAGAGGGGAGGATGAAGGAGTGGGACCTCTGATAGCATGGAGACAAATGGTAGCCGCGTTGTCTGGGTCCACCCATGTCAATTCCAGTGACGATGACACTCCCGAGAATGACAAAGGGAATCAACCCCAGGAGGAGGGAGCCAGAGGAACAGCGGGGGGAGCTTGAGTTTAAGGGAAGGGAGGGGGGGGAGACATTAATAAGAAATATGCAATGTATGCTAAGAAACCTGTGACTGAAAATGTCGAGTGTGATGGTTAAAAAATGTATTTCAACATATATATGTACATATATGTTGTGTGTTTGTCGACCAAGACGCTAGCATAATATGTTGTTCCCCCACATTAATATAACTTTGATGGATCACTGACGAAATTATTTTTCATGGAAGACTGGGATTTTGCATTCGACGATTAATACCTGCCTGTGTGGTTTGAGCCATTTGTGATGAATTCCCTAGTAACCACAGACAATACCATGGATTTGTACCTCAAACGCAGCAGTATAATTTGTAGTGTCATTGCCATCCACTTTACCATACTAAATAAAAAAATTAAAAATTAGTTAATCTGAACAGTTGTTAGAAAGGGTTTGGAAGTCCACAACATTTCCAAACATCTAAGTGTATTGTAAAGGATTGGTGTGCTTTAACAAGTTTACTGGCATATCGCACTCCCCTCATCCACATCCATTCTCCCTCCGCTATCAATGACAGTTTGCACCTGTGGCCGTGCACTCACAATGCGGCTGGGAGGATGGGAACGCTCAAGGTGCTGAATACCATGTACACCACAAAAGGTTATTTTGCATGGGAACCCTTATCCACATCCACCCCAGATCTTGTGCCTCCAGACTCCCCTTTGAAGACCCTGTCCCTGCAATCAACATATGTCTGTGTACTTTGACAGTCTTCCGGGCCTATTGCGGTCACCTCATTCACATCCGCCCCCGCCGCTCTCCATGACAGTTGGTACCTGTGGGCGTGCGCTCGCAAGGGGGCTGGGAGGATGGGAACGCTCAAGGTGTTGAATGAAATGTACACCACAAAGGGTTTTTTCGCATTGGGCACCCTTATCCACATGGACACCCCAAAACCGCTGTCTCCAGACTACCCTTTGAAGACCCTGTCCCTGCAATCAACATGTGTCTGTTTCCTTTGACTGTCTTCTGGGCCTATTGTGCTCGCCTCATCCACATCCACATCCACCCCCGCCCCCTCCGCTATCAATGACTGTTCGCACCTGTGGGCCTGAGCTCACAAGGGGCCTGGGAGGATAGGAACGCTCAAGGTACCGAATAACATGTACACCACAAAGGGTTATTTTGCATGGGAACCCTAGTCCACATGGCCACCCCAGATCTGGTGTCTCCAGACTCCCCTTTAAAGACCCAGTCCCTGCAATCAACATATATCACTATACTTTTACGGTCTTCCGGGCCTATTGCGCTCACCTCATTCACATCTGCCCCCCTCCGCTATCAATGACAGTTGGCACCTGTGGCCGTGCGCTTGGAAGGAGGCTGGGAGGATGGGAACGCTCAAGGTGCCGAATACCATGTACACCACAAAGGGATCCTTCGCATGGGCACCCTTATCCACGTGGCCACCCCAGACCAGGTGACTACAGACTCCCCTTTGAAGACCCTGTCCCTGCAATCAACATATGTCTGTGTTCTTCCTGGCCTATTGCGCTTGCCTCATCCGCATCCATCCCCCGCCGCTATCAATGACAGTTCCCGCCTGTGGGCGTGTGCTCGCAAGGGGGCTGCACTGGCAGGTTTGAGGATGTCAAACATTGTCACAGAGGCCTGGTGGGTATGAACAAACACGTCAGACATTCACACCGACTTTTATAATCCTTTAAAACAATGTGGGGGTTAACAAAAAACATCTGTGAGATCGACAACTGATATCAGCAGCTCTCCACTTTTTACCTTGCTTGCTGAGTCGGCTCATCTGTTCTTCCAAATAACGGTTAGTCAACGATTACTATTGTTTTCTTTAGTGTCAACGTTCTCTGTTAGGCCACTTTCTATTGCTTTATAGTCAATGTACACTCTATTCTCATTTTACTTTATTCCAAGGGTCTACACCATTATGACCCATCCTACGCATTGATATCTCTATAATTATTACATAGCATTACAGAGTATTGTTTCCAAATGCAATCTTTCGTAGTGCATGTTTTCAATGCATGTTTGCTTTAGGTGCCATTTAATATAAAGTCGTTTTTTTTTAAATTATCATAGTAATATGATGTTTGGTTTACTCACTGATACTTTTTAATAGTAATATTCATTTACATTTATTTAACAGATCATAGGGACAATCCAACAATGCCTTCTTTGATTGTTGGCTTGCACTAATAACAGCCATGCTAAAAGTTACAGTACATGCATTTCCAAAGGATTTAAATTTAATAAGAAAATGGCTCTTGAGCTGCAGATTTCCAGTGTCCGAAATTGAAAGCAGAGCTAAGGATGTCTTTGATGACGTGAGGGGCAATTAATTCTGCGTCTGCTGCATGCACTTCTCAGATGCTATGTACGAACAATAACAGTACACTAAAAAGCATCTCCCCAGACTCCTTTGCAAATTACTTCCCAATGCAGTTCCAACTGAATTTCAGCATACGCTGATCCAGGTGAGTAGTGGACACTGAATGTTTAAATGTATTTTACCATTTTCAAAATGTGCCTGTATAATATGTCTTATAAAAGGCCACTCAATATATTGAAAAATCTGTGAACAGGTAGCATAAAGAACAGTTTTCAGGTAATATTTCAATAGTTCAGTGCAATGGGAGCCTTTCCAAACACACACTCACATTGCGTCCTTTAAAAATAGGTCATTTTTTAAAATGACCATGCCCGTCTTCACGTAGACTGCACTCATGGAATTACAGACTGTTACCATTGAGGAAACCACAGACACTTCCAACATCCTGACGGTGAGGCGAAGCAACATGCACACAAACCTTTTTTTTATCATTTTTGTTGTGGTTTAAATGATAATACCAATGTACATTTTCTATCGAACAATGGTGTGAATATATACATTGATTAAAGGACTGTGGCCCTCATTACGACCCCGGCGGTAAGTAATGGACATTACCGGCATGGCGCAACTAACGTGTCCGTGCTGGCCTGAAACCGTTAAAAGCGGTAAATTACAACCTCTCGGGCACAAGCATTGCACCATGCCGGTAATGTAATCTGTGCCATGCCGTTAACGTCCCAAAAACGTCCCCTACTGGCATCGTATGGCGTGCAAGCTGCACCACCGCCACCCTACCCACCGATATTAGCGATCACCGCAAATAGCGGTGACCGCTATTAGCGGTGACGGTAAAAAAGCGGATCCGGAAGTTACGCCATCGCACCGGAACGGGAAAGAGCACGGCGGCCATCTTTAAAAACACAATCCATTGGATCCTCCACAACCAGGGCACATCTGACCCCGAGACCCACCACAAACCTTCACCCACATCCACCCATCGTCATAATGCCGAAAGTTGTCAAAAAATCCTGTGATCGGCTGCGGCAGGAGCGCTTCAGTAGGGAAGAGCTCACCATGTTGGCGGAAACCCTACAGGAAAACGCGGACATCGTATTCTCCACTGAAATGACCAGACCGGCAATAGCACGGAAGAAGGCCATATGGGACCTAGTCGCACAGCGGGTCAGTGCAGTAGGAACAACACCCCGCACCACAAAACAGTGCCGGAAAAGGTGTGACGACCTCCGGCTCCGTGTAAGGAGCATACTGTCTGCCAACAGAAACCTGGGCATGGCAACTGGTGGAGGAGCAGACTCACCAATTAAAATGGAGCCGTGGGAGGAGATATGTGCCACAACCATTGGCATCGAGACCATCGAGACCATCGAGGGGGTCGATGAAAGGGAGAGAGGTGCCCCGACATCAGGTAGGTGCCTCAAATTAAGCCATGCAAAACTTCCTGAAGTCCAGTTTCAAAGGAAGCACAATGTTGCCTAATAGGGTTAACGCAACACATCAGCAGAAGACTGCCAACAGGCATCATTGACCTACACCCTGTACACATGCAGTATGCACACTCTCACTGTAGGCACCCACATTCCTGCTCGCTTCTCCCACCCAAAAGGGAAACAACCTGAATGTCACTGCCTCCAAAGTGCACCATCTAGTCATCAAAATCATGGCAGTCATCACAATGCCTGCTCAATGTCCGCAGACCCATCAATAACACTTTCCCTCCTTTGCTCCACCGCAGGCTCCCATTCAGACCCAGGCGAGGACGAGACTGGCGCCACACACCTGCCAAGAAGGCCAGGCCCGAGGCAACACCACACGAACCCTCCACCTCTGCTGGACCAAAAAAAACCCACTGCAGCCAAAGTCGACTGTTACAACACAGGCCAGGGCAACGATAAGCACCAAGGCAAGCAGCATGGTACCACTAGCAACAGACATTCAACAACTGGCGTCACTGAAGGGACTGTGTCTGCAGGAAGCAGTACGATTGGGGAGACTGCTGCCATTGCAGCTTGCTCTGATAGTGATGTGGGGAATGATGAGGATGTCATAGAATGTCCCCCCACTGCCCACCTTCATTCCCCCTACCTGTCCCCATGTAGCCTGCATGCTGACAACACACAGGGGCTATCCCCTGATAACTCATGGCCAGTCACTCCATGCCCAGTGGAAGGTGTGGAGGAGGGGAGTAGCCCAATGAACGCGCCAATGGCATCTTCCAATGCCCAAAAATACCAACAGTCGCTGGACCAAATATTAACAAGGCAACACCAACTGTCCTCACTCCTCACTCAGCATGTGGCCGATTGTGGAGGTGCAAGTGCTGAAATGCAAAAATTTGCCGAGACTGTGAAGGCAGCTTTACAATCCTCCACCAAGGACATCTGTGCCGAACTTGCCGCGGTGCGGCACGTGCTCTCGGAGCGTGTACAGACAATGAGGGACATGCGTCCTAGTGAGCAGCCGAGTACCTCCTCCGCTGCCAGTTCTTCCCCAAGCAGCCCCGTCCGCAGGTCGGCCAGGAACCTGCGGAGTACAGGCAGGGGTGCCCCGCGGGCCGTCAGAGGGGGCTGCCAATAGAGGCCACCCAGTGGATCAATTCCACATTAGGCATTTCAACACAGGCATCCACACACTTTTGCAGGGAGTTGAGGGGGGAGGGGGGAGTGGGTGTGTTGGGGAGTTGAGGGGGGAGTGGGTGTGTTGGGGAGTTGAGAGGGGAGGGGGAGTGGGTGTGTTGGGGAGTTGAGGGGAGGGGGGAGTGGGTGTGTTAATTGAATTCACATTTACAATACAATTTTTGCTTTATCACAAATCACATGTGTGGACATTGCTCATTGCGTATGTGTGATTTATTGGTGAACAGTCCACAGTGTGCATATCCCAGACCCACACAGTGCCCCAATTGCCATCTGCATGTGACACCCCCCATTCGTGTGTGCTAGAAACATTGGTTGATCAGAGTCCGACGCATGTCACGCCCCTCCTGTGCGTCGCTGCCTCCCTGAGGTGCTGCCCCGTCCCCACCCTCCTCATCCTCATCGTCAGGTGGTTGCAGTTCAGCGTCAGGGGGCAGGGACACATTCCGTCTGACGCACATATTGTGTAGCATGACACATGCCATGACGATCTTTGCCACCTTCTCATGGCGGTACAGGAGTGCCCCACCAGACCTGCTGAGGCAGCGAAACCGTGCCTTCAATAGTCCAAATGCCTGCTCAATCACCACACGGGTTCGTGTATGTGCACGATTGAAGTCCTCCTCGTGCTGGTTCTGTGGGTTCTGGACTGGTGTAAGGAACCACCTCTTCAGGGGATAGCCTGCATCACCTGTATGTGGGCAACAATGTATGTGTCAGTCATGACATCAAATCTCAAATCATGACGTGCCACCATGGCATGCATTCAACTGTTACTTTGTACCACTTTTACATGCACAAATGGATTCACACTATGTGACCGGTATATGTGTATTCCTCTCATGGACTGTTTTGCATGCCATCAACCAATGTATGCAGGGGGGTCAAGTGCCTTGTGAGTGCCCATCCACTGTGTCCGTTCATGATGTTTGTTTTGGTGACCTGGCAGGTGTCCTGTGATATCAACGCTCTCATCATGGCAACATTGCTGTCAGCCTCATGATGACCCCACTGAGCACTACTAATGTTGATAGGCAAATTTTTGGGGCCTCGGTGTCTGTGTAGTGGTGTATTGATGTTTTTGTCCGCCATGTGCCTCCTTTGCACGCAGTTATGGGGGACTGGCCTTTCAGTTGATGGTGTTTGGTGCCGTGTATTGGTTAAAGTCATTGCATGTAGGTGCATTTTGTTGAGGTCAATGTGGTCCGAATCGGTACAATGGACTTGCAGATGGTTGTGTCATGGTTGGGACACACCTTCGTTCACATGGTAGGGCTGCTTACATTGGGCATTATGTGTACAGGTGTCAGTTGACGTTTGGGCTGCTTTAGGGTATGAGCTGGCTCCATTGCCTCTGCTACTCACAGCCAGGTAAAGTATGCATCATTCCCCCGCCCTTTCAGCCAGGTAAAGTATGCATTGGTACGTCAATCACCTACCCACTTCACATTTCCATGGCCATGACATGAGACTCACCGAGTAGCCAGGATCTTGGCCCTGCATGTCGCTCCGTGTAGCGTGGTATTGTGGAGTTACGCAGGACAATTGAATCATGGGTTGATCCGGGGAATCGGGCACAACAATGTGTGATGATCCTGTTGGAGTCACAAACCATTTGCACGTTGATTGAGTGAAATAGTTTACGGTTGCGGTACGCTACCTCCATGGCATGTGGGACCACCAATTCCACATGGGTGTAGTCGATGGCACCAAGGCAACCAGGTATGCCGGCTAGTCCATGGAAACCCACTTTGGTGTTTGCAATCTCCTGGGCAGACCGTGGTAAGGAAATGTGGTCGTCTGTGTGCTTGAGGAGGGCATCGAGCACTTGGCTCAGTGTACGTGAGAATAATGGTTGTGAAATGCCATGCAAGTGCCCCACTGTGTGCTGGTAGGTGCCTGTGGCCAGGAAGTGGAGCACAGACACTACCTTCAGTAGGGGGGGGATGGCGGTGGGTGTTTCTATCATGCTGACGATGTCGTTGTGTATCATGTCAACAATGGTGGTGATGGAGTCCCGGTCCAAATGGTACAAGGTATGGATCTGCTCTTCGGTGAGGTTGAATGGACTGGCTCGGATGCGTGGGATTAGGGGCTGCCTACGTGGTGGCACTGGCTGTGGTGGTGGGGCTTGCTGGCACTGCCTTGCCCTCGTTCTCCTCCTGCGTCTCCTCTGTGCTGCCTGTTGTTGTTGTTGTTGTAGTTGTAGCACTTGCATTGCAATCTGGTCCTCCAGCCCCAACATTGCTAGTCGTATTGGAATCATTGTGGAGTGTGACTGGGTGTGGGAAGGGGTGTGGTGTGCTCTTTTTGTACTTGGTGAGTCTGTATTGCCTCCACCTGTGCTGATTCTGTGCACCTGTGGCAGCTGGGAACACTGCACATGGCCATTTACGGTTGGTTCGCGATGGCGGAATTAGCACCATGGCGGTAAGGTACTTTACGGCCTTCGCGATGGCGTTAAGAGCATGTCCGCTTGGTTTGTGATTTGCCTACCTTTACGCGATGCCGGTACTTACGGCGTGGAAGGTCGCGTGCTCGCGAGCTTGGTACTGTTAGCGGCACCGTTAACTATGATGCCGCTAATAGCACTTTCATGGGTCATGATCGGAACTAGCAGTAAACGATGCCGGTAATCATTTACCGGCATCGTTTTTCACTTACCGCCGGGGTCGTAATGAGGGCCTGTGATGCTACATCGAGCACTATTCCGGAGTCAACAGCAACCTCACTCACCATTCAAGTAATTTTTTTAGAATTTTCATTCAGATGAGACTAAACAAAATATGTATTTGTTAAAACATATTGATTATTGTTATGTATAATATTAGCTTTTGATACAAACTGGCTTGTCTGCTTTCTTGTCAATATCGACCATCTTTTACATGTAATTTTTGTTGTTGTTGAAGTTCCAGACTCTGCCTATATGACAGTAAATATAAAGATGCAACATCAACAACGTTCTATTATTCTACTGCAACTGGTCTAGAGGATGAGGTATGAGAAGTGATCATTCATTGATTTATACTAATAGTTATTAATTAACAATATATTTTGTACATGTAAGATAACTTATTATTTTGATCATTTGCAATACTGTCAGCAAATTCAAAGGCATTAGATCAACAACCTTGATCTATTGATCATTGAAATACATGCAACAATGAAAGTAAACCTTCAGAAAAATGTACTTCATCACTGAATAACAGACTCTTTCACTATCTGAATGGTGCATGTTTTTGTTTATAAACTTTCAGCTAACAAGCGAAAAATGGAATCAGTGAAACAAAATAACATTACAAAGTATTAAAGGGACCACAATTTAATCTTAAATGGTTTCCAGGATGATCGCTCACCAACTCCTTGGGACATCTCTGAAGGTTATCAGGTGCAGGTTTCAATTATGTCCTTTTAAAATGTTACATGCACACAGTGTTCGACTTTATGTCAATACTAATTTAAAAATTTCAATCAGACGATTAACCAGATCTTTTTACACAGATTAACTGATATTGTAAGGTCGACAATCATTAATTCAACTTTCTCAATATGTTGCGAGGTCATAGATTTTAACATTAAATTGTTTCACAATTTAATCAATTTTTTTTAATGTGTTATGTACAAGGAATGCACTACTGAAGCGTTCATATTGAAGAGACCCAAGGACAAGCAGCATACATAGGATATTGTAAAATATCACTTATCATCCATTTTAACTGTGATGTAATTTTTAATATGTTGAAAGGTTTTCATAGTGACATTTTGTTATATATGTATATATGATTCTTTAAATAGAAGAGCACATTTCAAAATGCTGTTTTTCAGCTTGGTCCCATGGTCGGCAAATCCAGTTTGACTGTTTCAATGAAAAATCTTGAAAACAAGGGTACATAATGTTTTTTTTTAAAACAATAAGTGATTTATCAGTTTTTTCATTGATATTACATTTTCATGTCATAATTCATATATGCTGTATGTGTGCTGTAAATTAAACATGTTTTTATTCTCTTTGATCAGAGGCCTAGGAAGAAGAGGAGCATAAAGACTCAGACAACTACACAAACTAATGATGTTGCTTGCCAAACCGTTGTCACTTGGGAGCAGCTATATTTTGAGGCTCAGCATAGTCCTTGCAAGATTCAGTGTCATGATGCAGATGTCCAGTGGCTGGAATTTGAATTGAATGTTAGCAGTGATTCATGGAAAGCAGCCCTAGATCACACAGCGTCACTCAGAAGAAACAAACACAGAATATGTTTCACAATTGCTTGCAGAACCGCTCACACAATCCACACCCTCTAAATGAATTCTTTCTAAGAAACAGCAAATGTTATCCGTTTCCCCAATACATGTGGACAATTCGAGAATATCACACACAGAAATAACCGTAGCATCATCACTGATTGACGATTGTGCTTGTGATGTGGACTTCAGTCTTGCTAGTGTTGAGGCCTTATCCACCACCATGGAATCCTAAACCACTGTACTTCTGGATGATTGTCTATTAAAGGAACCAAAATACATTGTGTTCGACTGCTGCCTGATAGAGATTATGAAAATGATTAAATGCGATCATAAATGGTGTAGCAGGATTTGTGGTGAAGTTTACTCATGTAGTCAAAAGGCACCAACTTGAAAATCAAAGATAGCTGTGTACACCACCATAACTCATTTTCATTGTCTGCTCAACCTATTTTTGGAAGAGTACCTGCTGGAAATGTACTTTGCTCATCTGATTTGTTGTTTAGCTTATCAACGTACAGTACAATTTCAAGTTTTACAAAATTTGTGGGACTCTAGTTCCTTTCAAAACACAATATTACAAATATCAGAAGGGTTTCTCGTTCCCCGCTATTAGCCAAGCGTGGATACTCAAACAGTTGTCAATGGACAATGCTCTAGCTGGCAAAAGGCTATGGCTTGTTGGTGATGAACAGTGTGACAGTCCAGGTTTTTCTGCTAAATAATGCACTTACCACTTCCTAGACATGAGAACCAAAAGAAAAGTGAGTTCAGTCGTAGTGCGCGTATCTGAACGTACATCATCTGTCGCCCTGGAAAAATATGGTTTCATTAAATCTATTCAACTTCTGCAATCCAGAGGAATCCAAATAGTCCTTATAGCCACGGGCAGGCACGTTTCAATAGCGAAGGCCATGCGAGAGCAGTTTCCAGATTTGAAGCATCAATATGATGTATCGCACATTGCAAAATCCATTTTGAAAAAGATTACAGCTGCTGGAAGAAAAAGGCTACAGAAAACATTTTAAATTGGTCACAGTCTATCAGCAACCATCTTTGGTGGAATTTAAAAACTTGTGATGGATCTGTAGATATTCTGCTTGGAAAATGGTGTTCATTGATGCACCATTGTTCTAACATACACTCATGGAGTTTACCAAACAAAGCAAACAGTGGGTGGCAAAGCCAATCTTCCAGCAGATGGATTTTGAATTTGTGAAAGATCTTACATTGAATGTGCTGGCCATGCAAATGCGTGGAATAGCTCCAGATATTTTTCCAGGCCAGTCTATGCCACAGAACATCGCAAAAGAGGTTTGCCTTTTTGAAAGGTTGACTTCAAGATTCAAACAATGTTTAATGAAGCCAGTAACAAGCTTTTGAACAGTGTTTAGAAATGGTTTTAATTGTACGATAAAAGGAATAGTATATCACTTTAGATGTAATTGTTGAATAATGTATTTTTAATTACTGTTTGTGAAGTAATGTCACTAGATAGGCCTTAAAATGTCTGTTTTTCTTTTATCTGTGTATTTATAATATAATTGATTTATATTAGACATAATACATTCCAGTCTGATTATTTCAAGTATGTGACTCAAATCAAACGTAGAAGAGACATTGAGCTTAAAAACCAAAAGTCACTAGGAACTACTTTTGGCTCCCCCAGGCCAACTAATGTAACACTATAAAATAGCTTGTTGTTGCATAATGGTAGCTCTTGGTGTATAGTTACTGCTGGATACCCAGGCACTGCTTGTAATTCCAGCTTTTCCAATCCTAATTTCAAGCCCCGTTTGTAATGAACTCATAATAGTTGAAGAATCTAATAAGAAAATTGGAGCAGCAGACATACAGAAACTCAATATCTCCAGAGCTCTGTTCCTTTCCATGCTGGACTACTGCAACAGCCTCTTCCTCAATCTGCCGAAATCCTTCCTTCACCCCCTTCAACTAATCCAGAATAGGACTGCAAGACTTATCCTTGGCCTCAAACCCAGGGAACGCATCTCTCAAGCCCAAAAATGTCTCCACTAGCTCCTGGTGGCTGCAGGGATCAAGTACAAGACCCTTTGCATCATCCACAAGGCTTTCTGGGGCCGGGGCCCCACTACATCCAACTCTTTCTCTAAATACCTCCCTCTTAGAGACCTTCGGTCATCTAGCTGCAATTGTCTGCATATCAGAAGCTATTCCAAGCATAGATTTCGGGAAGATCTCTTTCCTCGGCAGGAGCATCCCTCTGTAATGGCCTCCCTGCCCCTATCATGCTTATTCCTGATCTCCTTAAGTTCCTGTACATTATCAAGACCCAACCTTTCTCTTCTTTATTCCCTCCCCCTTACTAATGCTCCCCTCTGTCGCATTGACTGACTACCTGGTCCCTTGTGAGCTCCACAGGGCACCAGGCCTTCCACGCCTAGTATACCATAGCATTTTCCCTTCTGTCCCGACCTACACCTCCCTCCTCTCCACTCCCTCCCCCTGCACTTCTTGTTACTGCTCTTGCATGATCCGAATTACACAAGGCCTAGTAGGATCGTTATTGTTTTTTTCTTCCCTGCGCCCCCTTTTTTGTCTTGTTACTTTGAAACACTGTTTTATGTATAGGCACTTTACAAATAACCAATAAATAAATGAAATAAATGAAGTCTAAACTCACTGGAAAGTAAGAATCATGATAAGTGGCTGCAGATAGCAATAGACAAAAGGTTTATGTGCCACAGTGTTTTCCAACATTGAAATAACGAGCAAAGGAATACGTCTTGCCAATGTGCACTATGAACATGCCCCTGTGGCCTTTGCACATTTACATCTTGCTGTGGAGGCACACATGTGGAGGACAACCAGGCGCACATGCATCAATGAATGCAGAAATCAATATGAGTGCCGGAATAGATATACACAGAAGCCTGTAAGCCTTTCAAAATTGCACTCATTCGAGGCATGCTGGAATTTTAGTTATGTAAACTTTTTTTCTTTTTATTGTTGCTAATTGCATGGGTTGCCCTGGCTGCAAGAGTTCACCCAGCCTGGTGCGAAATCGACCTGCCTCCCAACTCCCTTCCCAGTCCCTCTGTGCCATCTCTATATATTAACCCACCACTTTTGTATTTGAATTCGGCTTATTTCAGGAAAGAAAGTGGCCCACTTCAGCCCAAAAAATGGCACCACACTATTGTAAATTTTTTTGGGCATTGCCCTTTTGAAGTATAGCGAAATAAGTGTGCCTGTCTGAACCAAGCCTCGGGTCATCTTTGAAACAACACATAAATCTTGTGGGATCAGGCTTTCACTGCACAGCTTGTCATTAATATTGTTCAATTTTGTGGCATGTGTTCCCAAAACGAAAACTCCCTCGGCCACGCTGTAAATGCAGCAAGACGGGTCACATTGTTATGTGTCCTTGAATCCACTGTACTAACAATTTTAAGGCCAAAATGTGTTAAATATCCACAAATAAATTATAAGATTCAGCATATTGAAAGCTTACGTAGGAATGTTATGTTTCTATTACTGAGATCTGTTTTTCAAAGTGGTTGGCCATCTGTCACAAAGGGAGAATGGAAACACAAGACAAGCAACATTTGAAATAATATTTATGCAAGAGTGGATGGCAAGTGTGCTGCATGCTACATGATTTACGTTGTAAGAGGTGAATGTTCAATTTGACTCAAATAATAGACAATGTAAATGTTAATTGTAACTTAAATTGATAGTTAACATAAATATGTACTGTGTATATACAATTATGAATTGGGTACTGAAATATATTTTTGCATTCTCAAATTTCCATAGTTATATTATACCGATGTGTGCCTGTCATGGGTATAGTTTCCCGGTCGACGGCTTCTTTAAACGCAATTGGACAATAATCATCAGCAACGCATCTGTGATAACCATTATCTGGGATGATTGCCAGACACCAATCTTTCCTTTTGCGGTTGTAGTTATAAAGAGCAACATGGCAGCCTGTAGGTTCTGGAAATGTGCGGATGTGAAAGTGTTGCATTTGAAATTTAGGCCACTCATCTATTTTCTGTAATGGAATGCCATGTGTGTTGTCAGAAATCGGCAGTGGAAGATGAAAACTTTATGTTAAGAATGCAAAGACTGGGATTAATCGATCAATGAACGGAACCATCATTATAAGATCTCTGTAAATGGGAACCATGCGACGTTCGCTAGCTATAGCCTTTATTGGAAAAAGTGCCCCATGTTTTTGTGGACTTATTACCACTTTTCATGTGTTATGTCAAATTTAAATGTACTTGATACACAATTGACTATTGCCGTTTTATTAAAAATAAACAGTTTTAAAAGAAACAAAAGTTTTGCATCTGTTTGTGGATATGCAGGTTTATGTTCCTGGCTCTGCATTAGATAAAGTTCTGACATTGGTGATGACAGGGTACGTTTGGCTACGCTGCCCACTAATGTCATTAAAATAGGTGGAGCTCATGGTGAGCGTCTAGTAGTCAGCTTGAGGGACGGGTGATCTGAATTAGTGGTGCGAGGGCACTTGAACTTAGGGTGATGGATCAACAGAGAATAAGGCAGTACCTAACCTGTCTTTTTCGCATGTTTTAAATTGAGAAGAACTCTATAAGTTGCTTTGGAACTGTTTTTAAGAACGAGCAATGTTTGCTCTAAAATACATGCCCGATCGATTGGCCCAATAACATCTCTGATCAAAGTACCCCTTTAAGCAGAAAGCATGTTCTGACAAAGGGACAGGCTAGACATTTGCTTTAGTTAAGGATTAGCATGGGATGAGTGGATTTGCTAGAGTTAGCTCTGTGGAAACAATCACAATTTATTAGTAGAGAGATTTTTAACAAATTCAAGATAAGGCTAATAAACAATAGGAGGGATGAGCAGATAGTGGAATTGGCTGCATTGTAACAGAAGAGCTATCACTGGTGGTACGGCACAAATAGATTAACACATTTGAACATTTTATCCAAATAATCTGAAAATGGTTTTAAAACATTTAACAAGAAAAACATTTAAATAATGAAAAGGTCTTGGAACGGGTGCTATATCAAACAATAGATCAAACAATATTATTTCTCATATTTCCGGAATAGGTTGTGCAGTCCAGTCCAAGCTGTGATATGATGATCAAGTATGTGAATTTAAGGGCAGAAATGGAAACTGCAAACATTAACCATTTTATTTCATCAAAAATATCAAAGTTTCTGTACAAACGAAACTGCATAGCGCATAATGACTGCCTTTTAGAACCTCCCATACATTAATAGAGGACAGCTTCCAGCCTCCCATAGTGTTTAGCAGCATAAGGCCTGTTGTGGTGAAACTCCTAAAACACATCAGACCATTAAACAGAGACTAACCACAAAATACAGGCATTTCTAGCAGCTTGTGATGTAGGGAGTGGGTGGCACTGCACATTTCTCTTGTATGCCTCGTTTTCTAGGAGGGCAGTGGCCCCACCTCATGTAGCATAGTTCTTTACAAAATTCTGACTGTTTGGACAGCTTCAGAACTTCATTTTGTATGAAGGCCCCCCTCATTTAAAGAATACTCTCAATTCTCCACACCCCAATTCTCATTACAACCCTGTTTTACCTGAAAGAAGAAGTTAGGGGAGCAGGGATTTGGGTTCACTGAAAGCAGCCCCAAAGACTCAGTCACCTACAGGCTTGCCCAAGGACCAACTCAGATTGAACCTAGAAATTAAGCTCAGAATGGCGCCGGACTCTAGCATGGATCTAACCATAACTTGTGAGGACAACCAACTAGCTTTTTAAGCTCCCAATACCTCAAAGTTGCTGGTGCTCAAGCGAATCTTCACATCTATGAAAACACTTGACTTTTACCGACCGCCACTGATGAGTCGGCCCAGCCCACTGTGAACCTGGCCCTGAAGTGACTCGCACTCTATGACCTCACCGTCCACTGTCATTATGTCCCTGCTGCCAAAAGGCTCAATGCGGAAGGCCTTGACTGGCATATGAACGAAGTAGGGGCAATCGTACTCCATGTGGGTTCCCTTCTCCATGGCCACGAATATCTTGATCAAGGAGGCCCTGGAGATCCCAGCTGAGATGTAAAAGAGTTGGATAAGATGGTCGTTGAGACTGGTGACCATGGGGGCAGAGAAGAGATCGGCTCCAAGATGCGACTGATAGAGGGCAAGGACCATGACAAATTTATCCTCCTTCACCACCTTCCAAGTTGTTGGTACTGGCTGATCTAGGGGCACAAGCAGAGAGTCCAGCAACCCTGGACTGCCACTTCTGCTCTGACTGCTCCGATGCTCTTCATTACCTTCCAACGTCTCCACATTGTTGGAGTTGCAGAAATTGTAAGGAGTGTATTGGTGACTCTGGACAGGAGTGCTGGTGATCTCACCTTTGGCTGCGGCTGGTATCAGCTGATCGGGTGTCCTTGCTGATACTGAGGCACTAGGCTCCTCTGCAGGGAGGTAGGCCAAGCGGCCCTTGTAGATACGGAGGGCTGCCAGGCGGATCGCTGTGCCAATAGAGAAGCGCATGGCACCCAGCATGCGGTATTTCTCACTCTCAATGTCTACATCTGAGACAAACCCCCAGGCTACACTCAAGAACGAGAAGATCCGTTTTCCAGAGCTTGTGGTGATAGAGACAAGGTCCATCGGAGACACAAGACCCTTACAGAGATGGAAGGTGCAGTTGACCAGCAGCTCTGGATTTGTGACTTGCTTTTGCCTGGAACAGAACCACAAGAAGAGCATAAGATTTTTAAATGAAGACAGAAATAGCACCTGTTGCCCTGCCTGGACTGTTTTATAGCTCTATAACATTCATGGCATTCCACTTCGTGTTGACAATACAGATACGCAGTCTTCCCTATGAATAAAGGTAGAGCTGGCATTGCCAGGTTCCTGCTCTTCATTCATAAGGGCCGGTAGCATGGCACTACCACCTTGGTTGTACATCATAGATACCCCCACACCTCATTTCTTCCCACAGACTGCTGACATACACCTTTCTCTTTGGGTATATAGAGCCAGGCCATGGAGCTGCTCCCTCTACTATCATTTGATTGGCTCAGGGATTGCATATACACTGTTGGCATATCTCTGATCTCTTCTGGCCTCCCCGGCTACATGAACTGCTAGCTCCATTTGATTTCATTGACTTCTAACATGGCTCTACTCCTCCCCAATAAAACAGCCATCATTGCAGTGCTTTCCACCCACCATTCTTTAGTCAGATACTGCAGTCATGCTCTTGCCCCCTGCAGGGGTTAAATTGACCTACGACTGTGCCAACCACACGCAGTTAAGGCAAACTCTGTTGATCAAGCTTACATTTCAATTCAACATTGTTTTAAATAAGAAATGGGTGCACATACATGTTATCTCATTGAGATGAACTTGATAAGAAACTGCAGGGTAGGTACTTAAGATATAAGGGCAAAGGGAAGAGACTGCATGGTTTTATCACTTATGGCGGTAGTTATTCTAGGATTCAACCTGGGCAGGTTGCACCTATCCTACTTTAAAAATATGTTCTAATGGTAAAGTGTTGTGTGGATGGCTATTTTTTAAAAGGATTATGCAAACTGCGAGCATGGCCTTAATTCCCCCAGTTATGAAGACTGCTCCTTTGCCCCACTTTCCTCATGTTCCCCATGTACCTTTGGATAGATAAAGGAGACTCTCCTCTGGCCATCTTACCCTCATTAAATGGACATTCCCTCACTGTTCATATAGACTGCTGTCATGGCCCTGAGCCTACTCTTGATATCTGAACTATTGCCCCTGCCCTCTTGTTTTAGCATTAAAGACTTCTGGCTTATTATTGCAGGGTGGCTTTGTCCACAGATGACCAGGAGTCGCAGGTAGAAAAGGAAGCTTCTTTATTGGTTACAGATGCAGGATAGGTCAGCCCCAAAGCTCACTGGACACAAGACTTGGGTAAGGTAAGGGGCATATCTACCGGCACACCCGCTCTCTCAGGCAGCCTCTCTCCAACTGTCATCCAAGGAACATTCAGCAGGCAGCACTCACACCACATTATACTCTCAGAACACTCATGACATCACATCCATCCAGAGAAGACAAGGCAGGAAGAAAGTACATCACAACACTTAGCTCTGCTCATCTCCTTTTGTGATAATATTAACTCTCGGAATGACCCTCTTTATTTGGTTGTATAGAATACTGGCTGTGCGGTGCCCCTTCTCGTTGTTTATATACCCTGTATAAGCTGACACAGATAGACCCAGACAAGGCAGCAAACTGTGGGAATGGCCATGCCGCATCCTAGAGTTCAGCTGAAAAGCCAACACAGTCTTTTCCACTGAACACTCCTAGTTTCTACAGCACAATTTACTGTTTTCTGGAATATTGGTAACATGCTCCATACGGTGTCCAGCATATCAACAGATTTTATGCTGACTGATCTCCTTCCTGTTTAGTCCACCAGGGTCTGTATCCATGATCCTCCCTTCAGATTATACATGTTGGTCCTCCAATGATGCTCTTAAAATACCTGCTTTGTGGCATTGGTGTGTTAATAATTCCTTTAGACCGCTCATGCCTGGAATTAACCGAATATTAGACAATTTGCCCCCAACTCGCCACCAAAATCATGTGTGACCTGGGGCAAAGTCTGAGATTTCCATTTTCACTTCAGGAATTCCCAAAATGGAAGACCATGTCAGAGAATAGTCCTAGCTGTAGTGTCCATAGTATATGAGTATTGGAAGTAGGCGAGATGAGGATAGCAATCACTGCTCCCCCCTAGGTAGCAGCCGGTTTGATAGATTCCACCATTATCCCCAGGATTGCTTTCACTAAATTCTCATAGTTATGCAGAGTAGGGTAGCTTCCAATCTTACCTACTCAATGACATGGGGAAAGAATGTATTGTATTTGTTGCAATTTACTAAACACTTTCGCTGAAATGTTGTACATACATTAAACAGTACAAAAAAAGGAAGATCATGAGAGTATAGGGTCCAGAAAATGTGATGGGTAGATGGGGAACAGAGACAGCCGAAGAGAGTTCCATTGAAGAGGTGCAAAAAGAGGGAAAGATCGAAAGCGGGAGGAAGCACACGGAGGTTTAGGGACAACAAGACAAACAGTGTTTAGAAAACGGAGAGAACGAGCAGGAGTACAGAGGAAACTAAGGACGAGAGATAAGAAGGAGCTAAGCCATGGAGGCACTTAAAAAAATAAGTTGGGATTCAAATGGTAAAATAGAGGCGGAAAGGAGGGAGGAGGTAATGGATGCACAGGGGAAAGAGAAAAAAATGAGATGGATAGAGGAGTTTGAAATAGAGTGAAGGGGGAGTAAGACAAGATGCAGTGAGGCCAACAAGAAGTGCCGAGCAGTAGTCAAGTCTGGAGAAGATTAGTGCAGTGGTAACAAGTTTAAAGGCATAAAATGACAGAAATGGGCCTGCACGACAAAGGTTGAAAAGGAGAAAACGACAGTTGCGAGCCATGGATGAAATGTGAGAAGAAAAATAAAGCGAAGAGTCAAATAGAACACCAATATTACTGGCAGAAAGAAAGCGTAGATGGATGAAATAAAAGAAAAGATGGAGGGGGAGACAGAGGAGGAGAAGATGGGAGAAGTGGAGAGTACCTCTGTTTCAGATGGATTGAGATGGAGGAAATTTGAAGACATCCATGATTGTATAGCGGTAAGACAGGCAGATTCTTTATAATGAAGCGAATAAGTAAATTCAGAAAAAGAAAAGACCATTTGAGAGTCATCTGAATAGAAATGACAGGATAGATTATAGGACAAGATGAGTCAAGACAAATGGATAGTGTAGAGAGAAAGGAGCAGTGGACCGAGCACAGGCCCTTGAGGTACACTGTAAAAGAGGGGGCTGGTGAAGAAAGAGTACTGGCCAAGGTCATCAAGTAAGAATGATCCATCAGATAGGATGGGGTGGCTTCCATTACTCTATACTGGATGGCAGAGGGTAGGGTGGCCTTACCCTGCGACTTCCTTATGGGGGAGAGCAAGAAGGCTTTTTACGATAGTGAGTTGGATGGCTCCCACTTCTCTTACCTGGGTGTGGATGCAGAAAAGTAGACTAGCCTCCAAGTTCCCCTGCTTGTAAATGTGGCAAGTAGGAGGCCTACCTCTCCTTTCTCCTAGGAGTGGGAGGAAGGACCACAACCACTATGGTCACCACAGTGGGGAGAGAAGGATGGTGTCAACGTGGTTTCATTTGTGGAGTATGTTAGGTTCCACTGCTCTATTTAAGGGCACGTGAGTTTGGCTTCTGTTACTCTCCCATATGTAGTGTAGAATTACATCACTAACACACACCAAGTCTCAAGAAAGTCTCAAGATGCTCCACACACCAAAGAAACAGTAGTTGTGTGCTTGTGCTATAAATGTCCTAGTGTATTGAAAAGATTCAGGTTGATACAACAATTTGAAAAACAAGTAGCCAGCTAACATGTGTTTCGAGCTTTGCTCTTCTTCAGTGCTATGCTTCAATAAATAACAAATGCAATAACTACACCCAAGTTAATTCTGGATCATTATTTTCCCAGAATGTACACCAAGTGAGTGGCAGGTTCACAGAATAACTGTGCTCTTCAGAATATTCCTTCATATCCACGTACTGATTTCCTTGGTGTAAAAGAACGGGATCACTAGTAGCCAACACTTGATACAATGGCCCTATGTGGAAACTTTGCTTGATTGCTTGACCAAAGGCGTCCTTCATGGCCCTGGTAGGAAATCCAACCATTCCCACAAGCTCTTTACACCTCATAGGAAGGACATTCATTTGAATGGTCAACGCCATAAATTCACAATACCTTTGAATTAATGGGGCCACAATAAACTTTTTAGTCAAGAGCAAAAGATGTTCATGGACCAATGCTACCCCTGGTGACATTGCAGAAACCCTCATCTTTTGCTTATGATACTCAACGTAAGAGAAGTGACTAAAATCATTGATGAAAAATACAAAATTGACAGGGCATTACAGGAAGAGCATGCATACTGTTGTTTGGTCCTACAAAAAACCAGGAGAGAAATAATAAATCACACCTTTCTTAAGAAGGGTATCCCTTTCCAGATCGGAGTCAGATCTTCAGATTATCTTTTGTCAAGGAAAAGCATGTGGCGGTGTGCCGAAAATGATATTTAGTACTAGAAAATTGTCCTCCCAAATGGAACATTTCAGTGGGTTATCTACTTGAATTTCTTTCATATTATCTGCCAACAGATAATTTTAGCTAGTATTTCCTTTGTCATGTTTTCCTACCACAGTGAATAGGCAGTAATTGCCTAGCTCTACAAATGCCAATTGTCCACAAGATCTAGCAGAGATGTGACAGAATGCCATCTGAGACGACAGAATACTAGAGCTTTTTGAATTTTAGTTATGTAATGATATGGGTGACTTTCTCTGAAAGTCAAGTCAGGTCTGCTAATCAGATGCCCTTTTTCATAATTATCAATGCTGAAAAGCCTAGTGCAATCATGTAACTCAATGTAACTCTGCTGAGCCAGTCTACCGACACCTCCAAGCAGCTACCTTGAAGTTTGGAAACATGGCCCAAAACATAGCATTTAGTGTGTAACCCCATGGTGGGACCCCTTACAGAAGACTTTGGCCCTTAGTCTTCCCTGGGAAAGGGTTGACACCTCCCAGGAAGACAGGAACTGCACGTAGGGGGCAGGGATAGGTCCAGTGCTTGAAAGGACAGGCTCTACCAGATCAAAGGAAATCATGCCAAGGTGGTAATTAACAGAGGCTTTGATGTAGGCAGAAAGGGAAAGGAGCAGAATAGAGTAACTCAGGAGAGGACTTTTCAGTAAGAGAAGAGTTCCACCCTCTTGGGAATTCCTAGGGCTCCCAAACATCCTGTACCCTGTGCCAATTCCTGCAGACAAGGCACTAGGGGTGTGACAGCACCAGGCAAAAGATTCTAAAACAGCAGCTAGGATTGGACCCCTTACAGTAGACTAGAAGGGAACCAATCTGCTGTAGCAGATTGCCTATTGAAGGGGGGTGAGCTCACCCCTTAGCTGAATTAGCATTAGGCATCTGAAGAAGGTGGTTTACCTCTCGACCTTCACAGAGATTAGTCTGCTCCAAAGCCATCCGCCATAGAGATGAATGTAAAGGCTCCAAGAAAGAGAAGACACTTTCCTTAACCATCCCTGATCAACTTTTGGGTGATCTGTTGGCTGAACAAGGCCTAATGCAGTGGAGATCACTTGCAAACAAGGAATCTGCTCACAAGAAGTGACAGATCCCTGCCAGTGGTCTTTAAGACCTCCCCCATGCTAGGAAGTGCAGAACAAAAGGACTTACCTTGCCCCTGGACAGGGTCCCCACTGCAACCAGAAGTCAAGAAAATGCTATCTGCACGGTTTGCCTGCTTTGATCTGATTTTGTGTCTGCTCTACTGCCTCAAGTCACGTTGAGCCACTTCAAGCAAATGGGGCTGCCTCGGACACTCACCACTGTCTCCTCACTAACTCAAAGCTATTAACTTGCCCCTCTCAACCTACTGAAAGCAATAGCATAAATCAATCTTGATGCTGACAAAACCCAGTGGAAGCCATCAACTCGACCAGCTGGAAGCAATCTTCTTGACCTGCACAAGCGATTGTCTTAATGCGGACTCAACCCTCTGTAAGCCATCATGTTGATCCGTCTCAAACCTAACTCGACCTGCTGGAAGCAATCTCTCAACACTGACTCGACTTGCTGGCAACCATTGACTTACCCATCTAGACGCTGACTCGACCTGTTGGCTGCAATCATCTCTATGTCGATTCAACCCACTATAAGCCATTGACTTCACCAGTCTTGACGCTAATTTGATCTCATGGAAGCAATCATCTCTCTGCCGACTTGATCCCCTGGAGCCCATTGGTGATGACTCGAATGGCGGAAAAGCACCTAGAGGCTTAGTTCAACTCGTTGAGCCCCAAGAAAAAGCAATTATAGTCATTTGAAGTGGGTCTGTCCCAAGGGACAACTAAGACCCAATTTTCCACTATTTCAAGAGATATCTTCAGTAAACAGATCTTGCTGCTGCAAGTGTTGCCTGTGCATTCTTGTCTTCAAACCCAGAGTGCCCCTTTTATTCTGACGTCAGCATTCTCTGTCTCTTCCTTTACAGGGGTGGATTATAATGGTGTGAATTCGTGTATTTGTATTTTTAGTTTAAAGTATACTACGTTTATGTAACTTTGGTTGGACATTGTTTTATTTTGGTACCACATTGCCAATGTCCTTTAGAATGGTCTAGGCTAGCTCACATGCTTCCTGGAGAGTATAGCTCATGCTACTTGTTTTTTTATTAAAAAATACATTTTTTATTAGTTTTCTCAGCAGTACATGAAGAGAAAAGAGCACAATAACCATAAAGAACATTTCTTGACATTGCAGCACGGACAAACACACATTGAATAATGTGTATTTTCAGGGCATCCTGTGGGAGTCCGGCAAGCCTATCACTCACCACATTACTTGACATTGCCATCCATTGCAAAAACCTCCCCTACCCATTGCCCTGTCCTCCCATTTGCCCCATATCATCCCAAACAGTGCATGTCCATTTCGCCCATCCAGTTAGCCAGTCGGGGGTGATCCGGAGATTCCCACAGCGAGGCGATGACTCTCTTAATCAGTCCAAAGGCCACCGGCAGGAATGTTTTCTCATGCTTTGTAAGCCCCACCTCCCCATACCCGGAGTAGCATACATTTTCGGGTCAAAGGGGACCTCCACCTTCAATACATTGGACAGCCTATGGACGCATTTCCTCCACATTAGTTGAGCCAATGAACATTCCCGCAAGATAGGATAGAACAAGCCTCTGGACATCCCACACCATAGGCAACAATCAAAGGCGGAGTTTGGCATGTATGCCAGTTTCCCTCTGAGACATCAGCACTTTCACCCATTCTTTGTGTTCTGTGGGGCCTATGTCTTTTCCCCTTATATCCTTGAGGCCGGAAAGTTCCCGAGCGCCAAAAGCCGATATTACTTGATACAACGCTGATGTGACCGTTGACTCAATTCGTGCTACTAGTAGATTAGCCTCCAACGGGGAGCACTGTGGGATCTCATTCAGAACTGGGAAATGGGCTCCAACCGCATGCGACAGCTGAATGTACCTGAAGCTCTCACCCCTCCCGAGATGGAACCTTCCATGCAAGGATTCAAATGGAAGAAGACTGTCTCCCTGGATCACATCCGCCAAGTCCAGAATCCTGCGCCTCTTCCACTGCCTGAAGTGACCCATCTTAAGAAGCTCCGGAAGGAGTGCATTAGCCCATTCGGCCCCCCCTTCCAGCCGATATGCGTGTGTGCCTCGTCCCATGTCCACTGCACACTCTGTGTCATGAGTGGTAGTGCCCTGCCTCCCTTCTGCCTAGCATATAAGACCTTTACCGGGGTCCTCTCCCCCATACAACCCCGTTCTGACTATGCGGGGTAACCCCAGGTCTCTGAGTAGCCAGTTGTTAACAAATCCCAGCTGTGCTGCCCAATAGTATTGTTGTAAACAAGGTAGACTTATCCCGCCCCCTTCCCAAACTGACCGTTGGAGTCTTAAGGGTGATCCGGGAAGGCATTGCCAATATATGACGTCTGCTTTGACTTTTCCAATTGCCGGGTGTAGGTTTAGGTCCATAAATTTCGAGAGATGCTCTCCCAGTTGAATGCCCAAATACTGGAAACAAGTCAGAGATAACCGACATGGGCAGTCCCGTGGGAGCGCTACATCCCCACCCTGGACGGGAAAAAGAACTGACTTCTCCCAATCAACCTTAAGACCACTGGCGCCATGATAATCGCGTAGTATACTTGATACCACCCGTCAGGAGCCGGCCGGGTCACCCATGTAAATCAGCAGGTCATCCGCATACAGAGATACCTTTTCTTCTCCACCCCAGGGCCACTTGAAGCCCACCCACTCCGTGCGTGACCTAAGCTTCATCGCCAGTGGTAAAACCGCTAGGGTGAAGAGCAGGTGGGAAAGGATGCAACTCTGTTGCATTCCCATTCCAGAGGAAAAGTCCGGCAGCAAACCCTGTTAACACACACATCAGCTAGTGGCGATTTATATAACAAGCGCATCCAACTCAGGAAATACTCCCCGAAGCCCATTTTTTCCGTAGTCCCCCACAGTGAGTCCCAAAGCACCAAATCGAAGGCTTTCTCAAAATTCACTGACAATAGCGCCAGGGGCCCGGGATAGTGGAGGTCTGGCCAAATGCCAGCTGAAGCCTACGCAAGTTCATGCAGGTAGCCTTAAATGGCATAAACCCACACAGGTCGGGGTGGACCAGGTGGCTTATAACTTTCTGCAAACGATTTGCCAAGATCCTAGCCAGGATCTTCACCTCACCATTTATTAATGATATTGGCCTCTAAGTGGCACAATATTCTGGTGGCTTTCCCTTTAGGGAGGACCACTATGCATGATTTCCTCAAATCTTCTGGCAATATACCATCCCTCATACCCTGCAGGAACAGCCGGTGGAGCGGCCCTACACTGTCTCCCCCACTCTCTTTCAGACCTACACTGGGAAGCCATTCAGGCCCGGGGACTTTCCTGACTGCAATTGGGCAATGGCTGCCTTCACCTCTTACTCCGAGATCTCTGCCTCTAGCCCTCCCACCCCCGCTGCTGTATAGACAGCCATGCGAAGACCACAGGGTCCGCCGTCCTGTCTGCATCCCTCCCTGGTTCCCCCAACAGGGCACTGTATAGAGATACGTAATATCCCACGAACACCTGCACCATGTCCGCGTCCCTCGTCAGAGTCTCTCCGGCATCACTAAGTAGGGCTCGAACCTGCCCGCAACCTCGGTCTACGCTCTATCCATGCAATCATCTTAACCGCCTTGTCCCCGGCTTCATGAATTTGGCTATGCCTGTTTCATGTTGCCCAGTGCTACATTCCGGAGCTCTTCCTAAGCACTCCGTAACTTCAGCTGCACCTCTGGGGAGTCCGTAGTGGCCAAGGCCACTTCCGCTCTCCGTGAGGCCACTTCAGCCTCTCTTACCACCAGTGTATGTTGCTTTCACCCCGCCGCCACGAGAGAGAGATCGCCTCCCCCTGGATAACCATTTTATAAACCCTCCCAGACTGTGATCGGGCTGTCCACTGATCCCTCATAAACCAAGAAATATTCCTGCATGGTGCGTTCTAAATCCTCAGTGAACTCAGGGAAGCGCAGATAGTAGGAGTTTAGCCTCCAGGTGGGTGTAGGTGACTCATGCCCGCTCTTAAGCAGAGCTAATAATGGAGAGTGATCTAAGATTCCCCAGGCAAGACATTTTGCAGTGAGCAGTCAATGGCTTTCGTCTAATGGGATGAAGAGATAGTCCAACCTAGAGAGAGAAGAATGAACCCCAGAGAAAAAGGAGTGCCCCGTCTCTCCTGCATGCATGGCTCTCCATGTATCCAGCCAACCCATTACCCCAGCAAAGGTGCATAAAATAGTGGGATGCCAAAGACTCCTAAAAACTGTATGTGATCTGCCGAGGCCTGTGTGCATCACATCGTTAAAATCTCCACACAAGATCCATCTCTCTGCGTCTCCCAGCAATATAACCTTCTAAAGATCATTAAGTAATTCCCGTGTGAGGGGAAGAGGTGTATAAACCACCACAATTCAAACCTTCCACCAGGGTCTGTCCTCACCTCCATTACCAAGAATGGCACTCTCTTATGTATCAGGATCAAAGTGCCCCTTACACCTCTGGCGAAGCCAGCATGATAGGCAACAATATAATTTCTGCGCATGAAGAACTTGCAATGCATCCCTGCCAGGTGGGTTTCAGTGAGTAGGGCAAAGTCTGTTGAGTGTCTATTAAACTGCAGTATTAACCTTTGCTTAATGCCCGAGCACATCCCATTTACATTCCACGTTAGCAACGTGACTCCCTTATCCTGTGCCACCCCCGTAAATACCAAATATAAGGTGGCTTTCCCGGGGACTCCCCACTCGTAGTCATAGTCATCCTCTCATATGGACCCGCCATGCAACCCATTGCGCTGAGATCCGCCCGTGATAGCCAAGCAATATGACCCCAATAACAATAGAAACCATGAAAAACCTCACCAACACCCCCCACCATGCACTTCTCCCCCAACTGAAGTACCCGTCACCCCTGGCCCGTGCAGAACCTGCACAAGCCAACTGAATCAACCATGAACACAGAAGTGAGAAACAGCAAGAAACCCAAACTGGGCCTGCCCCAGACCTTCTCCAACCGGGCCTGTTCCCAGACATCCAACAATCCAGATCATCAGAATAAAACTTTGCAGCTATTCTCGTTTCCGGCGCCACCTCATGCCCCAAGTTCGTCCCTCTTTCCCTCGGTCCATGGTGCCGTTGACATCCTCCGGGGACTTCAGATCCTGTGAATACAGTGGGCCGACGAGCACTGGTTCAGGTTCTGGCACTGGTCGCCGTGCCCCCTCCTGCGGCATGCAGACCACCGTCTGCTGAATGTTGGTTTCATACCAATCCAACACCTCTTGTGGTGTGTTCAAGAGGAGTGCTTTCGGCCTCTGATACACTTTCAGTTGTGAAGAGAAGAGGGCATACTTGATGCCGCTGGAGAGCAGCTTTCGTTTGATGGAATTAAAGGATTCTCGCGCTTGTTGCACCTCCCTTACAGTCAGGGAAGAATCTGATAGAGGAAACATTGTAAGTAATCGTGCTGGTCCCCCTAGCCATCTGTAACAGGGCATCCCTGTCTCTGAAATTCAAGAGTCTTGCAATAACGGTACGAGGATGAGCCCCCGGCACTGGCCTCCACATGGCACCCTGTGGGCCCGCTCCACTAAGAAAATAATTGGAGAGTTTCTTAGGTGCCATTTTGTCCACTAGCCAGTTCTCAAGGAAAGGTGCCACCCTTTCTTGAGGGCACAGGATGCAGAGGTTGTTTCTCTTCAACCTCCCTTCACTATCCTTTGCTCTGCTCTCCAGGACTCTGAGATTCTGGGAGACTACTGTCAATTTTTTCTCCATTTTCTTCAATGCGTCGTCCGTGTCCGATATCCGTTGCTCTGCCTCACCCACCGTCGAAGACAGCTTACAGACATCCTGCCATAGAAAGTAGACTCAGAAGCCAACCCATCAATATTCTCCCCAATCGAGGTCCGAGACAATGGCCCTGATGATGTCACCAAGCAAAATGACCAGGAACTGGGCCAGATTTTCTATGTTACAAGAGCACTGTATGGTGGACTGCGCTGCGAATGGATTAGAGACCACAAATTGCTCAATCTTGCTTTGTTGCTTGGCCTTTTCGCTCTTCTCCTTCACCATGGTGTGATGAGGTGGTGTCTTTCCCAAGTAGAACACTTGCCTATCGGCCTCCCCACCCACTAGCAGCGGTCTCTGATGCCTGCTTTACGTGTATGGTTCCCCTTGCACTTCTTATCCCACACTGGGTTTTCCCAACTGCTGGAGGGGCGGGGTAGCAGTCTATAAGCCTGCACCTCTCGCCCCCGCTGTCAGACCTCTTTCACCAGGCCTCCCTTCTGCACCCACCGTCCAAGCCGGGAGAGTACTCCCCACTGATGCCTTCCTCACTCCTGCCTGTTGGCCTCTCGGGAGTCTCTCGCCGCACCACTACTATTCTCTGCACCAGGGCTTACAGCCCCTCACCTCTGCCCCTCCGCTGACCGTACACTTGTCCGTGGTCCTTGGTAGAGGGGGCCCTGCCTCAATGTTGATTATGAGTACCCGTGGGCAAGCCATTCCAACTCTGGGGGTGCTCAGCCCACCCAGCAGGCAGTGGATCACTTCCCTGCGGAAGTTTTACCAGTCCAAGATTGAACTGCAAGGACCCCCATTGTCACGCGGCCCCCACCACTACCCGAGTGTGCCCCTGCTCTTTGCCAGGTTCGCCTCTGTTGATTGGGCTGGTCTCGTAGCCCCGGCTTCACACTTCCTCCTCCTCGGTGCCGCCTGGGGGAATTGCGCTCACAGCATTTGGGTTCCCCCGGGTCTGAGAGCTTGATCCTTAAGGAAGAGCGAAGGAGTCCATAAAATCAATGCTGTGCTTCACGCGGCTGTGCCACCACTTTTTTTATAGCCACCGGTCCCGCCACCATGCCGATCCAAGGTGGCAAAGGAGTCCACGCCAAAGGCACCCGCTTGTCTCCCAGGCGCTCCTCCTGTAGTGGTCGGCACTCACCACCGCACTGTGGCCCGCTGGGCCTCCGCAATCTCCATGCCGCCACCTGCACCAGTGGTTTACTACAAGGGGCCGCAGAGCAGCTGACTGGCTCACAGCACCTCTGCTCCTCCAACAGTATGCCAAGGCCTTTACCAACAGCAGACGACTCAGTCCACCGCTTCCCGTCTCCGATAACAGGAGTGCGGCTGGCGGCACCTTCCTCTGCAATCATGCCAAGTTTGAGACGATTACAAGCAACCCTTGCCCAAGATTTTATCAGGATAAATTCGGTCTCAGAGAGCGACGGATTCCTACATCTGCATCTGCTGCTGTACAGCCGGAAGTCGGCCCATGCTACCATAAAGAGGTGAAGGAGGTATACCTACCTGACTGGGACGGTTTCACCTTTGTGATTGGGATCACTGCTGCTTTAGTAGCAGTGCGGGGCTGAGTATGAGTTTTCTCCACTACTCTTCCCTGTGCTCCAGCAGAGCAGTAGTCATTTCGTCACAGGTGTTACAACTCCACTTATGAGTAAATAACCACAAAAATGTATGTTGAAGCTGTTGCCCTCTAAAACACAACAGCACATGCTGAAATCTCGGAAAACTTCTTTCTGCAGAATAAGGCATGGTGAAGAGGTGTTAGAGTATACCTTCAAGTAAATTCCAGGCACCTCATTCTTACAACCAAACAACATACACCAAAAGGGTGACTTAAATTGTGTAGGAAGCATCTTTTCTTTTGGCTTCATTGCATTTTATCAACTGCTTTTGTCAAATGAGGCCAAGGGACGTGTACCAAACAAATAGAACATTTAGGTTTGCCAACACCAGCCCAACCAAGCAAAAAAGCAAAACTGGGCACCACACCTGCATGTCCATACAAAGTTCAAACTCCTACCCAGGTGACTTGGCATTTTTCTTAAAAATAATAATTTAAAAAAATGTCATGACTTGTTTGAACTTCAGGGAAAGCCTCGATTGTGCAAGAAAAGATTTCCAAAATCTGATAAAATTAGATAGAGAAAACAGACCACTAAAATCCGGCTGTAGTTGGATAAGCATATCTAGACCAAAGTTCACACTTACCAGGATTTTGTCAACTAGAAGAGGGTGGGGAAATATTTGGCTAAAAGCACTAAAGTTATTATGTTGCGGATCATGTATATATTGTTGGCACAAACATGTTATTATTTGATTATAACTTACTAAGCCCGCTGTAAAGGGTCAAAGTTGAATAGCACTGTAAACTCAATTGACACATTCTTTGGCTTTGAGAGTATGACGGACCGAGCCAAAACTGCAGGACTAACATGTGGATGTTACTCAATGACTCACGACTACACATGATTGAAACATGCACAGGCTGAAGTCCAAAGATGCCTGTGACTGGATGTTGATATATGGTATGATATGACATTTATAACGCGCCTATACATAAGTGTTCCAGGGCGCGATGAGGCAAGGGAGGGAAACAAAGGGAAGACAGAGGCAACGATCTTACTAGGCAAAGTGACATTGAGATTGCGCAAGTGCAGGGGAAGGGGCAGTGCAGTAAATGGGATCAAACAGTAGAAACAATAAGAACGCGTGGCCAGTTGGTGGAAAGTGAAAAGTTAACGCAGACATCAAGTGTGCAAGTGCTGGTAGGGGGACTTTAGGTGTACGGAAACAGACCCCAAGTGCAAGGGTTGCCAGGGGGACAGTGCAGGTGTGTAACTCTCGGGAAGGGGACCCAGGGCCGAGATCAGAGGGTAGCCAGGTGACCAGTGCAGTTTCAGCCAGGAGTTCAGCAGGGGAGAGTAATAGAGAAAGCAGAAGCAAAGAGGAAGGTCTTGAGGTGCTTCCGGAACAGGAGATGGTTCTCCTCAAGTTTCAGAGATGCATGGAGGCTTTTCCAGAGGGAGGCCCCAGCCAAAGAAAGAGATCTACCAACAACTTGTTGCTTGGAGAAGCGACTGGCTCTGATGGAGTTGGAGGCGGAGGAGTGAAGAGCTTGAGAAAGAAGATATTTACGAAGAGAGAGTTGAAAGTATTGAGGCCCCGGGCCCCAGAAGGCCTTGTGGACAATGCAGAGGGTTTTGAATTTAATCCTTGCAGCCACTGGGAGCCAGTGCAGAGATTTCAGTCCTTCAGAGATACGATTCCCTGGGCTTGAGGCCAAGGATAAGTCTTGCAGTCCTGTTTTGGATGAGTTGCAGAGGGCTGAGAGTAGAAGCAGGCAGATTTAGAAAGAAGTTGTTGCAGTAGTCCAGCATAGAGAGAACGAAAGCTCTGGAGACGATGAGCTTCTGGGGGAAGGAGAGGAAAGGAAGAATACCTCTGAGGAGGTGCAGTTGGCAGTGTGACTTCTTACAGAAATTAGAGATGTGAGGAGAGAAGGAAAGTGTGGAGTCGAAGATGAACCTGAGGTTTTTTTAGCCTCACAGGTGGGAGCAGGAAGAGGGCCAAGAGAGGTTGGCCAGAGAGTGACAGGAAAGAACGGAGCAGGTGTGCCGATGAGGAGAATCTCAGTCTTACTGGCATTAAGGCAGAGAGCGTTGGCGGCACACCACTCCTGCATAGCAGACAGACAGTCAGAAATGAGAGAAGGAGAAGAGGTGGCAGAAGGGAGCCTGAAAATTAGCTGAGTGTCATCCGCATAACACTGAAAGTTGGGGCAGAGAGCAGCAATGCGGTTGGCAAGAAGTGCCAGGTATTGGTTGAACAGCCATGTAGAGAGGGTAGACCCCTCTGGAACACCACAGGTAGAGAGAGAGAGATAGAGGAGAGGAAGGACCCTGGTTGGACCTAGGAGGGTCGATCGGAGAGGAAAGAGGTCAGCCAAGCCAGGGCCTGATACCCAGGTTATCACAGAGATGGTTGAGCAGGATGGCATGGTTGACCGTGTCAAAGGCAGTTAGATAGTGGGTAGTTAGATGTATGAATCCCATTCATGAGTGAGTCCAGAGACATGGAGACAAAGAGGCTGTTTCACAAAGACCTTAATATGGTCATTCTGATGGACCTTCTAAGAGTAAGAGTTGCTCGTAGTGACGTCTTGGTCAACAGAATAGCCCTTTCCAGGATGAGGACGAATTAAGGATAGGCCATTGTTACTTATAGTAACTTTTCTGTGGATCGGATCCATGAGGTTTAACCATCGAAAACGACCCGCTAGACAAATCCAGTCTGCACATGTCCATGCTACTCTGGACACAAAGCCCTTAGATGGGCTTCAAGCTTTCCCCTTGCTCTGTCTTATTACTACCCCATACCTTCCTCGGGTGTACCCACATTCGGCATACCCACACTGCCCAAACGTATGCTCATGGACCAGAGGTCTTCTGCTCCTTACCCAGAGTAGTGGTTGACCGAGGCAGCCAGGGCATTCCCAGAGCCTGCAGGCAGAATGCAGAGGGGTTTCTTGATGGCCGAACTCCAGTCTGGACGCTCCATCAGCCCATTAACCACCTGCAAAGACCAAAGGAGTTACAAGAGGTAGCATCTTGGCACAGCGCCCACAATGATTACATCTCCCACTGCCACATGGAGCAAGGTGCTGGATTACCACACTGATTTCTACCGCTTACACTGCAAACCTGTCGGTTTGCTTCCACTCACTAGCAACACTGTCAGCTATGTCAGCCATTCACAACGGAGGGTTCAGTAGTACACCCCACTAAATATGAAAGGATGTCACCAGAGAAGCATCGCCCACAATTAAGTTTGATTTTTCCTTTCACACAGACATGTTTTTACTATTTCTCATTCTATACACAAGCACCACTTTTTGAATGACATTTTTATAAATTAAATTATATTTTCTCTTTTGTAAGTGCCATTCCATGAGAAACATAAAAAAAATAATAGGTCTGGGCTTGGTGTAAAAGGTTTGTGTGCGATATTGCAATTGCTTGAGGCCATCTTTGCCAAGAGTAGTACATGTATTATAAAAGAGGCCTTGTGTACGCCCCAGAAGCCATGGGCACTTGTGCCTTGTTAACAGTTGGGCCAAGGTACAGTTTAGAATTATAATGATTAAATGGTTTTCAGAGGCAGTCCCAACATTTGACATGTAGGAGCAATGACCATGCCGAGAACACGAGCCAAGTTTTGCAGTACGCCCGCACAGTATAAATAGGCACACTAGATAGGTCTGGTGGTCCTTGTATGCGGTCAATGGTCCTCATTACAAGTTTGCTGGTATTACCAGCGGTATACCGGCAAACTGTAAAACCCTTTCCGCCACTAGGTCTGCCAGAATTACTGGTAGATTCCAGGTGGCGGAAATGCCGGTAAATCCCCATTCCATGGAGTCCCATAGGATGCCGAGATTTGCCGGTATTACCAGCAGTGGGGATGCTTGTGGTCGGTTCTATGATGGGTTGAGGGCTACATCCCCTTTTCAAGGGGAAAGGACATGGATCAGTGGGCTGTTTTATACCTTACCAGCATTATCCCGGGTGTGCTTGTGATCAGTTCTATGTGATTTTTTTGCTCTTTGTAGGTCTCCCAACAAAATACAGATTTTTGTCAGCCGATTTTATGTGGCCGTTTTAACAAGGGGGGTCCTGGGAGTCCCTCTGCCAGACATTAGTCCTGGTTACGAGAGACTTACCCAGAGTCTTTAGCTCACTATCTTTCACAGAGAAGAAATATCGCAAACATATCAGTCTTTGTCCTGCCCTGGGGCAGTCCAGCACCGAAATGCAAGGCAATTCTCCTCTGAACAAGAGTACCAACAGAAACCCCAGACACGTGTTTCGGTCTGGTTGCACCTCATCAGTAGGGTGGATCTGTGCCTCTCTAAAAATAGTGAGCAAGGGGTCCACGTCAATTCTCCTCTGAACAAGAGTACCAACAGAAACCCCAGACACGTGTTTCGGTCTGGTTGCACCTCATCAGTAGGGTGGATCTGTGCCTCTCTAAAAATAGTGAGCAAGGGGTCCACGTCTGGATTCCCCTAGTAACTTAGGGTGAGACCCAAAGTTACTTAAATATGCAGATTTAACAAGGGGGGTCCTGGAAGTCCCTCTGCCAGACATTAGTCCTGGTTACGAGAGACTTACCCAGAGTCTTTAGCTCACTATCTTTCACAGAGAAGAAATATCCCAAACATATCAGTCTTTGTCCTGCCCTGGGGCAGTCCAGCACCGAAATGCAAGGCAATTCTCCTCTGAACAAGAGTACCAACAGAAACCCCAGACACGTGTTTCGGTCTGGTTGGACCTCATCAGTAGGGTGGATCTGTGCCTCTCTAAGAATAGTGAGCAAGGGGTCCACGTCTGGATTCCCCTAGTAACTTAGGGTGAGACCCAAAGTTACTTAAATATGCAGATTTAACAAGGGGGGGTCCTGGGAGTCCCTCTGCCAGACATTAGTCCTGGTTACGAGAGACTTACCCAGAGTCTTTAGCTCACTATCTTTTACAGAGAAGAAATATCCCAAACATATCAGTCTTTGTCCTGCCCTGGGGCAGTCCAGCACCTAAATGCAAGGCAATTCTCCTCTGAACAAGAGTACCAACAGAAACCCCAGACACGTGGGACACGTGTTTCGGTCTGGTTGGACCTCATCAGTAGGGTGGATCTGTGCCTCTCTAAGAATAGTGAGCAAGGGGTCCACGTCTGGATTCCCCTAGTAACTTAGGGTGAGACCCAAAGTTACTTAAATATGCAGATTTAACAAGGGGGGTCCTGGGAGTCCCTCTGCCAGACATTAGTCCTGGTTACTACCCAGAGTCTTTAGCTCACTACCTTTCACAGAGAAGAAATATCCCAAACATATCAGTCTTTGTCCTGCCCTGGGGCAGTCCAGCACCGAAATGCAAGGCAATTCTCCTCTGAACAAGAGTACCAACAGAAACCCCAGAAACGTGTTTCGGTCTGGTTGGACCTCATCAGTAGGGTGGATCTGTGCCTCTCTAAGAATAGTGAGCAAGGGGTCCACGTCTGGATTCCCCTAGTAACTTAGGGTGAGACCCAAAGTTACTTAAATATGCAGATTTAACAAGGGGGGTCCTGGGAGTCCCTCTGCCAGACATTAGTCCTGGTTACGAGAGACTTACCCAGAGTCTTTAGCTCACTATCTTTCACAGAGAAGAAATATCCCAAACATATCAGTCTTTGTCCTGCCCTGGGGCAGTTCAGCACCGAAATGCAAGGCAATTCTCCTCTGAACAAGAGTACCAACAGAAACCCCAGACACGTTTTTCGGTCTGGTTGGACCTCATCAGTAGGGTGGATCTGGGTATGTCTCTCGCAACCAGGACTAATGTCTGGCAGTGGGACTCCCAGGACCCCCTTGTTAATTTGCATATTTAAGTAACTTTGGGTCTCACCCTAAGTTACTAGGGGAATCCAGACGTGGACCCCTTGCTCACTATTCTTAGAGAGGCACAGATCCACCCTACTGATGAGGTCCAACCAGACCGAAACACGTGTCTGGGGTTTCTGTTGGTACTCTTGTTCAGAGGAGAATTGACTAGCATTTCGGTGCTGGACTGCCCCAGGGCAGGACAAAGACTGATATGTTTGGGATATTTCTTCTCTATGAAAGATAGTGAGCTAAAGACTCTGGGTATGTCTCTCGCAACCAGGACTAATGTCTGGCAGAGGGACTCCCAGGACCCCCTTGTTAATTTGTAGATTTTATGTGCCCTACATAAAACGAAAAGAAAAACACATTCCCTCGCCCACCCCCTGTCCCCCGTCTGATGGGATTATCTCAAAATCCCCTCCTCACCCAAGACGCTGCCAATTTTAAAACCTACTCAAACACCCAACACACAAATACACTTGGCTCTTCTCCCTGTCAGCCCCTGCGCGCACTCGTGTGCATCGCAAGGGCCCAACAGTAAAATTTAGAAAGACTTCTCCGTGCGGTCACAGAGCGGTTTTTCTAAATCGATTTTTTATGAGGTTGTTTTTTTTTAAAACTGCCTCTTAATTTAAGACCTTGTGGTCTTGTGCAGAAAGGATGTGACCCAGCAGTTCTGGCCAGACTGCTGTTTTGGGGGTGGGACCAAGCCTGATTTGCATATGGTCTTTCCCCTTTGTGTAATGGCTTGGCAAGTGAAGAATGAAGAACGATGGTCTGGAGGGTTACCCAGAGCTTTTGCCAGAGGTTTAAGATTCATTCTAAACCTTCCAGCCATCACCTCTTTGTTTTGCTTTACCAGCCTTATCCAACATGATTGTATCACTGGATTGCATCCAGGTGGCCTTTGTCCCACCCACGGCCCAGAACACCTGTTTGGCAATCGTGACGTGAAGCACAGCATAATCATTTACATGGCATGCGATGCCAATCTTCAGATCACAACGTCTGTTCCAAGTTTCTTGAAATGACACATATTACAAGAATCCTGGCGAGCCGGGTGCCTCGTCTCACCTGGCGCCTTGGTAAGTTACATGGCATTTAAAACAGTTGTGCTATGCATGTAACACATTACCTGCTACATCAATGTACACACATTACATATGTCCAACGCATACACAACCAGATAGCATTGTGCAACCTCCAGATATCATGCACAAACAGAAACCTTGCAGACTTGTAATGAATCAGTACTCCCCCCACCCGCTCTATTCAGATGTAAAACAGAACAGGTGCCACCAAGGAAAGGAATTTGGGTAGCATGATTGATCACGCACCGTCTTTCGCTGAAATATCACTATACATTCCCTTTTCTAAAATGCCCACACATGCCAGTCTGCTGGGGACTCTGTATACCCACAGACACCCCGAATCATGATCCACCGAGAGGCAGCCTGCCACAGCCACCCAAAAGTGATACAACACTGGACATAGCCAAGCCTGAAACACAACTGAATCCCAGGTCCCTGGGACATGCTTCTGGTGTCTGCACACAACTGTGCCTGCCCTTTAGTAACCCTGCTTGCAGGGTGTGCTGAAATGCAGGTACGTGTTGGATGCTGCCTTGCGATTTGAAGTATTATGCCATAGACACGCCGAAAGGTGGATGTTGGGGCGTAGAGGGATGACATGCATAAAACATGCCACCAGCGATTGGGGGTAATGTAAATGGGGTTCTGACAACATAGGACACGGACATTTAATTGAATAAATAAATAAACATATATGCACAAAAACATTGTCTAGGTGCATATTTCCCCCACCTTTATAACCTCAAGTCTCAAGTGTCCCATCCCCAGCATCCGCCCCTTAAATAAAACAAAAAGTTCAAAGTGTGGATAGCGCAGTGTCAGAAGGGCACCGGGCGAGAAGGGTTACAATTGTTTTGGTCTCAGATGATTCAAGGGGTGGGGAGCAACGGTAACTTAAAAGACAAAGTGGTCTACAATAAATGAAATTTGACCTACTTGGCAGATGAGTACAACAGATGGTCCAGCAGATAACAATCAGGCCTTCAGGCCTTCAGGCTCCCCCTTACTGAGTCTCTAATTTCTTAGCTGTGGTATGGGTTCCCGGGTCAGGGACCTAGCTTGGTCCCACGTTACACATGTCCCTGCCTCCTGGCACAGCAGATCAGGGGGAGAACAATCTCAGCAGGGAAGGGAAAGCGGTAAAGATAAGGAGAGTTTTGAGAGGTTTCCAGAACTTAAGGAGGACCGACTCAAGTCTGAGAGGGGCAGGGAGGCTGTTCCAAAGAGAGGCACCAGCCGAGGAAATGGACCTGTCCCCCACTCTCTACTTGGAGAAGTGTCTCACAAGCAGAGAGTTGATTCATTGAAGCAGTTATAAGCGTGCACACAACAAACCAAATCGAATCCTGGCGCAGATGAAGTGTGTCATCAAACAGACTGTGGGAGTCAATCACATGACAGTAATATCACTGAAATCACAGCAAGAGAACAAAGCAGAGTTGGAGTTAGAGGAGCAGAGGGCTCTAGCAGAGAAGTATTTAGGGAAAGAAAGTTGGAGATAGCGTGGTCCCAGGCCCCAGAAAGCATTGTGGATGATGCAGTGGGTCTTGAATTTCATCCTCGTGGCCAATGGGAGCCAGTGGAGAGATTTAGGGCTGGAGATATACGGTCCCTGGGCTTGAGGCCAAGGATAATCTTGCAAGTATGCTAGCTGCTTGGCTGTAGCAAGAGCACTCTCGATGTCATCAAACTCCGTATGGCATTTCTCTCACCACTGGATTACCAAGTCTTTTTTTTAGTAGACATCATAGTGGTTCCATTCTTGTTTCATCAGAGGTATCTGGCTCAATAACCAGCCATGCCCAGGAATGACCTGACTTCAGAGATTTAGGTGGGAGCTGCCAGCTTGTTAACGATGCAGACATTTTCTGGGTCCAGCCTTATTCCTTCATCCGAGAAGATGTGACCAAAGAACCAGAGGTCCTGCTTGTTGATATCACACTTGTCAAATTGAGAGTCAGTCCTGTTTTCTGGAGGGCTGTGCAGACTGCTGTTAATGCCCGTTAATGTTCCTCTTGGGATGTGCTGTAAACTAGGAGATCGTCACTATTGTTCAACGCTGACTTTATTAGGATTACTTACCAGATGGCCTCCATGAAAATTTCACCCCCTGAGGAAATCCCAGAATTTAGGTGTTTGTATCTGAACAGCCCATCCTTCGTGGCGAAGGTTATCTCCTTTGAGGTGGGGGTGTAGCGAGAGAACCTTGTGGCCCTGTTCAGTTGGACAATCATGTCCTCCAAGTTTGGTCCTGGATGCCTTTCTCATTGGATCGCAGTGTTGGCTACTCTCATGTCTACGCACAGTCTAATTCGACCGCCCTCCTTGGGCACAACCCCCACAGATGAAATCTAGGGAGTCAGGCCGCCAGCTCGCTCTATGATATCATGTTGCAGTAGCTGGCATATCTCCTGTGAGACCGTACGTTGTAGGTGGAACCCAACTCTCCGGGGGTGTTGGGGTACGGGACATACTATTTAATTGTTGTGTAATTTCACAATCAATCCCTTCAGCTTACCTTGCCCTTGAAAGCTCTTTCATATTGGTCCATGTGTCCTGTGTATGGGATGAATTGTTCCTCACATTGATCGGCTTCGTAGTCAGGTATGTCTTCCATTGTTCTTCTGAATCTACATGACCCTTGAGATGGAACATGGGCCGTCTTCCATTGGGTGTTCTGTGGAGTCCTCCCAGGAGTTCTCCACGTGGTTGTGGGGTTTGATTTTGTGGCAGGCAATGGCCTGCCTTCTCCGCAACTGTCTGAAAATGTCCCTCTCTGCCACAGTTGGTGCATTGTTGGTTGATTGCCAGACAGACTGCTGTGTGTGGGAAAGCAAACCTGCATCTGTAGCACATTCTTGATGTCCTGATGGACTGTCGAGCTTGTTGAGCGTATGGTCGATAGGGGTGGTCTCACTGTCATCTGCGAGTTGTCAAAGGTCCTGGACGCTTGCACTGAACAATCACTTTTCCTTTGTCATCCAGTGGTAGGGGCCTCTTCAGCCGTTGTTTCCTGAAAGTGGACGAGGTGCATCCCTCGATGATCCGGAGTCGGATGGCCTCATTGGAGAAGTTTGCAAATTGACAGTGAAACAGTTTCTGTCGCAATCTTGTTATGAATTTGTTGGGTTCATGGGGTTGTTGTGTTCATTGGTTGAATACAAATTTCTTGTAGTCTCCATTTGGCTGTATGATTGATTGTTTTGTTGAGCACCTAGCCAAGCGCATCACATGTTGCCCCTTCCCCTTCTGGAATTGCCTTTTGTATTGCTTTGATCTCTTTACCTGCCAGATTCGTGAAGATATTGGAAATGGCAGTGTCTGATCATCACCCACAACTTGGATGAAGTCACTGAATTCCGCTATCCATTCTGCCCACTGGGGCCCTTTATGAGTCTGTTCTGTGGCTCAGTAGGTTAATGCATCCCCCATAGGGGCCTGTGTTTGTCCTCATGGTCACAGGTTCGAATCCCAGCAGGTCCACTCAGCCCTTCATTCTTCCAAGGACGATAAAATGAGTTCCATTAAGTTGGTTAACACTAAACATCTGCTATCTGTCAATAGCACCAAAATGACCCTCCAGGAGTGAACATTTGCTCTACAAATACACCAGTTGTGTTTCATTATCATGTTGCAGCTGTAATTGGAATAGTTGTTGTGGCTTCCTGAGGAATGCAGTCCTGGCTCCTGAGGTTTGCAGAGGTTGGAGGCCAACATCAATTCCTTCCATCATGATCTGGTGGCTGGGCGGGCAATGCGCTGCAGTGGCGTCTAAGGAGAGACCCTGGGTTTTCAGGGGGCGAGTTACGCTTGTCGCAGCTGGAGGCACGTGTCACAGGAATGCTCCTTGTGGGTGGATGGTGTGTATTGGATTGATGACTGGGCCTCTTGTTGTGGGTGACATCCTGGGGCGGCCTGTCCTCGTTGGGCCACAGGCCTGATTATGGACGAACCTTGCATGCTGGGAAAAGCACCAGGCCTAGTGTTGGGGGCGTAACTGCCTTGGCCTTACTGATGGGCATGGTGTGGTGGAGGCACTTAATTTGTAGGGAGCTGTACTTTGAAGGCACTTATATTGTAGGAAGGGGCATGGTGTCATGCCCATGACTTCTTACTTCGTGAGTATGTAGGGCACGGACTCGTGGGATAGTTGAGGATGCGCTATGCCTCCAGGTGTAGGTGCGGTCATGTTGCCGGGATATGTGTAACTGCTGGCGGTCTGTGACAGCCGGATGAGTTGGGCCGCTGGGTGGTTGCAGTTTTGTGTGCATCCTCGTTGGGGTACGCGTTTTGCTGTAGGACCGCTGCAGCACAATTTGCTGGATCTCAGGACCACAGGGCAGTGTCTCCTGCATACAGGTGCATCTCGGCGTATAGCACAGGTTGTTGGAGGCCCACTTCATCGGGATCTGCTGGGCCTCCCTGGCCACAGGTCAGCGGCTGCTGCGTGGAGGATCAATGCGAAGTGCAGTGTAGTGCGGATTCGTCACTCATCGCCAGTTGCTACCCATTGGAATGGAATAACGGATGCTTACCTGGAACGTGTGGATCATCAGCCTTGATTAAACAGTAGCTTCTTCTACTTCTTCCTAATTCTGCCCCTTCTTTTCTACTTCCCTCATTTTCCCCCACTTGTTCCACCCCGTGCCCTTTCACATGTTCTAAAAGGGACAGTGTCTCGCTACAACACCCCTCAGCCTCTGCTCCCTGTACAGTATCAACAATGAATTGTAATACATGTACTGCCTGTGCATGTACCTTCGCCCTGCTTGTCTCCAGGTTGCTAACACCTTCCAGTCCAGCCATGTAAGATTGGCATGGCTGCCTCCTCATGCTCTCAACTCTAGATCTAATGGGGAAGCCAATACCCATGGCAAGAGCCATTTCCAATGTTTGATTTGGGATTTATAGAGCTTAGAAGAGGGCATCATGGCGTTAGTGAGGTGATGATTATAGACAGTGCAAGTAAACAAAACAAAGGATAAATCAAGATGGAAGTTGCAACTGACAATGCTGCTTTTCCGGAACTAGTTTAAAATGGTAGAGGCCATGTGATTCCTCAGCTGAGCCAGAAGATTGCTCCGTTTCTTTGCGGTGGGCACTGCGAAACTGCCAACCACCTAGGATTATTTTCAAAAATGTAGGTACTGCCAGGGAAAGAGTAACTTCAGATTTTAATTATCTGGTGGGATTACAATGCTTCAATAAATGTGAAAGGAGTGTGGGTTTTTCTGAGTACAAGGCCCTCTGTACCAAACACAAGGACTAAAGTAATGCCCCGATTACCTACCCGTAATCTTCATTACTTTACATCTGTATCTTTCTCGTCCCATTCCCAACAAGTGAGAGCACTTGGTTGATGACGATTGAACAAGAAGGCAACGCAACGGGATATCAGTAGCTAATAAAGAGTCAAAGCCTGGGGTCGCGTATTCAAATGTGTGTAGTTTCAACGGCAGCCTAGCCACTGTACTCTGATGGATGGTTATTGTGCCTGCAGTCCAGAGTGTGCAAGATACATGATAATGACAAAATCCAGGTGGGAGGAAACGAGTGCATTAACACTGTGCCCCTGTAAGAGAAATTAAGAAGTGGCAATACACGTGACAACACGTCTCAATTTCTAAAGTTGAAAAGTCAGGTTTTGACAACTGAAGAGACCTATGCATCCATGGAGATTTGTGTGTCCAACAAGATAACAATATTCTGGACTCCTGGAAGTGGGGTTGGGGAATGGCCGAGGAGGAAGGTCAAACTGTAGGATTCTCATCATCATCATTAACTTTATTCGGAAGATAAATCTCCATTACAGTACAATTTTCACAATACAAAACATTAAAACAAAATGTACATTAATATCCACATTGATCTTGATATCTTAAAATCGTTAGGTACAAAATATGTGTACAGTAATAAAACCAATATCAGGATTCTATGAATTCACGTTGACATCTACGGTCGACACCACAGTGTCACTAGCTTCATCTTTTTAGGTATTTTCCACCAACCAATTTCTTTTTGCAGTGCAGGGCAGTGTCTTAGTTTCTCTGCGGTGTGATATCTGATCCAGAAACCCTGACCATAACTAGGTATCATCCGTATATTTCAAAACAAGCATTGGCAAGACTATCCATTTTTGTCTAGGCATCAGATGGGCATTTTGCCCTGTACTGCCATAATCGTACTGCCCGACTATAAATATGCAATATCTGGAAAATGGTGCGAGTACCAGGTCATGTGATAGAAGTGCCTGACAAATGCCAAAATACCTGTACAACAGCCA
Organism: Ambystoma mexicanum; assembly: GCF_040938575.1. Classification (NCBI taxonomy): domain Eukaryota; kingdom Metazoa; phylum Chordata; class Amphibia; order Caudata; family Ambystomatidae; genus Ambystoma; species Ambystoma mexicanum. Next base: position 740,691,714 of record NC_090926.1, read on the forward strand.
ACAACCCCTTGCTTTGCCAAAGCTAGTTTTCAACAGAACTTCAGCCATTTCATTTTTCGCTCTTCCTTGCACTGGAGGCCCAATTGGTTAAATGTCACTGAAAATGCCATAGAGGAGGAACAATTAGCCGGGCATTTTCTGGTGGCAATTCCAGAGACGTCCAACCACATTTCCTGGTCTTGAACAAGGAGCGGGACTAAACACTGTACCTTCAGAATTTGGCCCATCAATCAGTCAACCTCAAAACCAAACTCGAAAAGCACGAGCCTTGAGGCGCCTTAGAAGACGAGCCCATGACTGGCGCCCCTGCGTCTTCATTCTGAACCAAATGGTTTTCCTTGGCACTCCCGTTTGTGTTTCAAGTGCCACTGTTACCACTGGGGCTTTCCAGCGCTTTACTCAGTAGCTTGCCCATCTGGAGGGGGGCTGATGCCCCGATCCTGTTCCCAGTGCTTTCTCTGCATCACATGATCTCCAGGTTGTATCGATTGCGATTGCCTAGGACAATGCCTTCGTTTTGTGACGCACGTAGCCAGGGAGAACAGTCCCCTGTGGAGTCAATGAGACAATCATGGCTGCAGAATTCGGAGTGGAGATTGATTGCAGTGCATCACCCGGGTCATTATTCAGGACACAGACAACAGCCACAACACTCCCTCCACACCCATTCGCAACCTGGAGCTCCCAGGAGAAAGCCTTGTGTGCTCAGTCATGCCTACCTAGTGGGGTGCTTGGTGATCCCCAATTCAGGCCTTTTGCGTGCATTTGAGTGCCGGCGGCAATCAACTGTTTAGTCCCCATCCCATTGCAGACACAAATGCTTTTCCCCCCTTGCCACTCCCTGCTGGACCTCCCCCAATACCACTGTCTTCTGCTCGTGTGGCTTAGCACCCCTCCCCTAGCCATCTGATACTCAGTTTACCAGTGGGGAAAACATGCAGCCAGAAGCCAATCACGAAGGGAGGCATCCCTGTCCTAAACCCCAACTCTAAAGGGGTGGCCCTCGCACCCACAGCCTCTGCTGTGCACTAGTCTCCACATTCCACTTTCTGTTGGTGCGGTCAAGCACTGCTAGTCCACTCACGTGTACCATACACAGAAGAGCAAGTTTGAATTGTAAAATGGTAGCCAGTTTGGGACACATATTAGGGTGCTTGCTTCTTCCCCCATTTCCACAGGCCTTACCACTCTCCCGTCCCTACTTCTCTCCATTTATTGCACCTTGTCTATCTAGAGGGGAGCTCATAACTGCCTGCCGAGTCCTACACCCTCGCTCCTGTGCTACAAGCATCTACTTGCGTTCTTGCCATTCCTTGCTGCTGCTCCAGGCCGGCCCTAGACATGGACAGTCTGTGCAGTCGCCCAGGGTTCTGCCCTCATGGGGTGCAGGCACCAGCTGCCACGTAATACAGATTGTTTTCTAGAGGAGTTGTGTTCCTTCCAGGGAGGTGGCTCTTTTCTGCCTGAGACAACGAGGCTGTGCTGTCACCTCTCAACATTGGGTGGTGCTCTGGAGACAAATACCCAACACCCACTAGGACCTCGAGAATACTTTGCCGAAACAGATTGATAAGTAACAGCATTTAAAGTGGAAGTTATTTATACAAGAGATGGCTCTTTTATGTAACCATTGTTTTGGACAAGATGCATAAGAGCTGCACAAAAAGGGACATTATTTTCTCATAGAACAAGGCAGCAGTTGGCCGTCTTCTATCAAGTCAAAATATGTTAGACAAACTTTTTTTATACTATCTACCACCTCCCTTATTTTCATATGCTCTTATTTGGCACATCAAAAAGCGTTATTTTTTGGTTGGTAGAATGTCACATTTTCCTGACGTTCCATATGAAACATGCCTTTGTCAAATAATGAAAACAACCAGGTTACCTTTTTGCACATTATCTCATGTCAACCTTTAAGTTTTGAACATTGCATTCACAAAGCCCACAGAGTGCTGAATTGCATTCTGGTACTTGCAGCGTTCCATTCAAGATGGAGGAAGCTAACTCTGCAGGCTTTTTGCTTAACATATTCCCCAAAATATGCACATATTTGTCTGAATACTTGTGTATACGTTTCAAGTACATTTTTTACAGTGGAGTATGGATATGGTTTTCCCCCTTCTGTAATGGCTTGGCTGGTGAAGAACTATGGCCTGGAGGGTTACCCAGAGCACTGCCAAAGGTTAGGATTAAGTCCAAACCTTCCAGCCATCGTCTCCTTTGTTTTGCATAGGTCACCCCGAGTGGAACGGGTATGCCCAGATGTGGGTCCCGAGCCTGCCGGGCCTAGAGACCCAAGCTACTTCTCACTGATGATGCTGCCGAAACATGTCTGGGGAAGCTTGCGCTCTCCTACAGAAGGGATGTGACCTATCAGTTCGGGCTGGACTGCCTCTTTGGGGTGGAACCAAGCCTGATTTGCACATGCTTTTTCCCCCCTTCTGTAATGGGTATTGTTGGAAGCCAAACATTGGGGTGACGGAAGAAAGGTGGAGAGGGCAAGTGTGTCATGGCTAGGTGCAGGGTGTGGGACGAGATGCTGATGGCCTGGAGAGTGAAAAGGTTGTTTTCTCTTGTTTTGGCACTGCACTGCACTGATGTTAAGATTGGAAGACCTGCACACATGCATTAAGTACTTAGGTTCTGCTTAGATGCCACTATATGGCAATCCTGCAGTGTGGCACTTTGCAGGTTCCAAGGGCGCCTGGTCATGGATTCTGTCTAGGGCAGATGGGGCAGTCACAGCAGGAGACATCCGCTAGGTATGCTCCTTGATTTGAATTTTAAAAATAACTCTTAAAAACAATGTTTGAGTAACATTTCTTTTGACATTCAAAAAAATCCTCTTCTCCTTTCGAAACGAACTGCATGTTACTAGTTCGGACAACAGAGCAAAATCTATATACACCATAAAAATTAAAGCAATCATGAAACTGCTGCAAAAACAAGACTTGAATTCAGTTAGCAACACACAATCGTTTTCCTCTGCGTTCCAGTCTTATGATGTTTTCAAAGCAAAGTTGCAAAAAGACAAATCACAAACAATATTTCAACCATCTACAGCTGGGAAGATGTGATCTGCAGTCTGGTCTCAAATCCCCGCTTTGCCACTTAACCAAAGTGTGTGCTCCTGGGCAAAACAAGCCATAGGACTATGCCTTGTCTACCGAAATGAGGTGATTCAGCTCAGTGTGTGCTACTCCAAAAAAGCCTCACACGCTATTGCCCCATATTTAATAATAATGGGACAATTCATATACCGGAAATCACAACGCTCATGTGTCTAAGTGGGGTTGCTGTTTGGACTCTTGTTCAGAGGAGAATTTGCTAGGATTTCGGGTCAGGAGTGCCCAGATGTGCAAATTGATATTCAGCATCTGCGACAGGTACGTGGTTGCAGACCCTCGCAAGTGGGAGCCTACCCATAGAACAGGTTATTTGGTCGTTCTCACTAGAGGGGCTCCCAGATCTTTTTTAAATACTTATTGGTCTCTTGGTTTACTTCTTGGCAACTCCTTTTAATGTATTTTCCAAGATGCCCTCGAGTATGAAAGACTCTTACTTTGATGTCAGGACATATTCAGAGTAGGAGGGCCACACATTTGCCGCCCAGGGCCCCGCAATTCCAAGGCACTCCCGGCTGCTGCTAGAATCCTTCTGGTTACCTTGTCCACCTGCTGGATGTGGCATGGCCGAGGTGAGAGAGGGTGGGATATTTAGGGGTATGGTGGAGGGCCAATGCAGTGCTCTGATGGGCATTGTACTGAACGAGGGGCTGGGAGGGGCAGCCTGGGGCTACTGCTGGGTCCCTTTCTTCGTGACACTGGGGAGGTACCTTGCCTTTTGGTGATATGATATCCTGAGGTGCTTCTTTGATGGGGTCCAAGGCCCCCTTTAGAACCATTGTGTCTAAGCCCCCCCCCCTATGTACCTTACATATGAATGCACTAGAGCAGCAAATATGCTCTCACTATACCAACTGGTTCCCAACCTCCTCATTACCTGCCAGTTTCTCTCCCTAGACTGTTCCTCTCCACTGTAGTCTTAGCTGCACCTGCCCACAGAGCAGTCTGTACCTGCCAGTTTCTCTCCCTAGACTGCTCCTCTCCTCTGTAGTCTTAGCTGCACCTGCCCACAGAGCAGTCTGTACCTGCCAGTTTCTCTCCCTAGACTGCTCCTCTCCACTGTAGTCTTAGCTGCACCTGCCCACAGAGCAGTCTGTACCTGTCAGTTTCTCTCCCTAGACTGCTCCTCTCCTAGTCTCAGCTACACCTGCCCACAGAGCAGTCTGTACCTGCCAGTTTCTCTCCCTAAACTGCTCCTCTCCTAGTCTCAGCTACCCCTGCCCACATAGCAGTCTGTACCTGCCAGTTTCTCTCCCTAAACTGCTCCTTTCCTAGTCTTAGCTACACCTGTCCACATAGGAGTCTATACCTGCCAGTGCTCTCCCTAGACTGCTCCTCTCCTGGTCTAAGCTACACCTGCCCACAGAGCAGTCTGTACCTGCCGGTTTCTCTCCCTACAAGGCTCCTCTCCACTATAGTCTTAGCTGCACCTGCCCACAGAGCAGTCTGTACCCGCCAGTTTCTCTCCCTAGACTGCTCCTCTACTAGTCTCCGCTACACCTGCCCACAGAGCAGTCTGTACCTGCCAGTTTCTCTCCCTAGACTGCTCCTCTCCTAGTCTCAGCTACACCTGTCCACTGTGCAGTCTGTACCTGCCAGTTTCTCTCCCTAGACTGCTCCTCTCCTAGTCTCAGCTACACCTGCCCACAGAGCAGTCTGTACCTGCCAGTTTCTCTCCCTAGACTGCTCCTCTCCTAGTCTCAGCTACACCTGCCCACAGAGTTGCAGTCTGTACCTGCCAGTTTCTCGCCCTAGACTGCTCCTCTCCTAGACTCAGCTACACCTGCCCACAGAGCAGTCTGTACCTGCCAGTTTCTCTACCTAGACTGCTCCTCTCCACTATAGTCACTGTAGTCTCAGGTACACTTGTCCACAGAGGAGTCTATACCCGCTGGTTTCTCTCCCTAGACTGCTCCTTTCCTAGTCTTAGCTACACCTGTCCACATAGGAGTCTATACCTGCCGGTGCTCTCCCTAGACTGGTCCTCTAATAGTCTTAGCTACACCTACCCACAGAGCAGTCTATACCTGCCGGTTTCTCTCTCTAGACTGCTCCTCTCCTAGTCTCAGCTACACCTGTCCACAGGGCAGTCTGTACCTGCCGGTTTCTCTCCCTAGAAGACTCTTCTCCACTATAGTCTTAGCTGCACCTGCCCACAGAGCAGTCTGTACCCACCAGTTTCTCTCCCTAGACGGCTCCTCTCCTAGTCCCAGCTACACCTGCCCACAGAGAAGTCTGTAGCTGCCAGTTTCTCTCCCTAGACTGCTCCTCTCCTAGTCTCAGCTACACCTGCCCACAGAGCAGTCTGTACCTGCCAGTTTCTCTCCCTGGACTGCTCCTCTCCTAGTCTCCGCTACACCTGCCCACAGAGCAGTCTGTACCTGCCAGTTTCTCTCCCTAGACTGCTCCTCTCCACTATAGCCACTGTAGTCTCAGGTACACTTGTCCACAGAGGAGTCTATACCCGCTGGTTTCTCTCCCTATTCTGCTCCTTTCCTAGTCTTAGCTTCACCTGTCCACATAGCAGTCTGTACCTGCCGGCTTCTCTCCCTAGACTGCTCCTCTCCACTACATTCTCAGCTACACTTGTCCATGGAGGAACCTATACCTGCCGGTTTCTCTCCTTGGAAGGGTCCTCTGCTAGTCTTAGCTATACCTGTTCACATAGGAATCGATACCTACCCGTTTCTCTCTCTCTCTCTCTCTGGACTGCTCCTCTCCTAGTCTTAGCTACACCTGTCCAAAGAGCAGTCTATACCGGCCGGCTTCTCTCCTCTTTGGCACAGGCCTCCTTCACATCTATGCTCTGTACCTGTTCTTCGCAAGCCCACCACCTGACGAGATATGGGCAACAGACCCCTGTGCCCCCCCCCGCCCCGCCCCCCCACTGCACTCATCCTTAAATCCACTTTTCACCATTTATTTCTCTAGGCTTGCCCTCATGACCAGCAGCTCTCCATGCTGTGCCATTTAACACGTACTCCACGTTGACCTTCATTCATTCTCAACCAACTGTCCTTCTACTGCCCCGAGCACACTTATTCACAAGGCCCTGGCTCCCCCACCCTCCTGTCCATGCATCTAACTGTTCATATCCTGCTCCCACTTTCTTCTCCGACTCTGTCTCGCCTTCTTTGACGTTACCGTGTCTCTTCCTTTCAGTCTTTCTTTCGCTCTATCCATCTCGCTCCTCTTTCCAGCTTCCATTTCTTTGGTATTTCTCCCTTTTCGTCCTCTTTCTATCTTCCAGTCCATCTATACATTCTTTTGTATGCCTCGATCATTCTTCGAGTTTTCATTTATACTCTCTTCCATATTTCATTCTTGCTCTTTTTCCGGCCTGGTTTTAAATGTGTCTTTCCACATTGCCTGCTTTTTTTCTATCGACTGAAGAACACAAATTGCGCAGAGTTCCACATTCTTCCAAGTCTTGCCATCTCTGCAATTATCTAGCGAATGAGGCATTAGAAGGTTGGATTAAGCAAGAATCGTAACCAGATTGGTTAAAAAAAAAAAAAAATACCAGCCTTACTTCCTGTCACTAAATATCATGATCGGAGTTAACATGTATGTTGGCTGCAGGGTTTAATGTTATTTGCGCAGGGTGCATGTACCCCGCCACTTGGTCTCATGCAGTCATTCATCCAATTTATAAAAAGGGTCCGAGGGCACTATCAGCGTCATATAGACCTATCTCCCCGTGCGACTCCGTGTTTAAGATCTTGGGGAGGGCCATTTTGGGGAGATTGGAGTCTTGGGCGGAGGGCAGCAGAAAACTTTCCCTAATCCAGGCTTTGGAACTGCAGAGCAGGCCTTGAACCTCTATCTGGTGGTGGCCCACTCGCTGTATATTAAGGAGGAGCCCATTTGCCTTGCCTTCATGGACCTGAGCACCGCATTTGACAAGGTCAATTGTGATGAGCTCTGCTGTGTGCTCAGATCCATGAATTGTTCAAGTGCCTTGGTAGGTGTTCTTAAAAGATTGCACCCGTCAACGGTGGACTGTGTGAGGAGCGGGGTATATGGACGGTGTACTGCCTATTTTCAGGTGGGGGCATAGGGAGCGCCAATGCTGTGTGCTGCCCCCCCTGTTCTTTTGTCTTTATATAAATGGTCTATATGAGCATTTACTTAAATCCACTCCAGATACTCCTAGGTTGGGCAATAGGTGTCTGATATGATAAGTCATTTATAACGCGCATATACACAAGTGGTTGTAGGCACCAATATTGGCCTATGCCGATGACAGCGTCTTGCTGGCCTGCACCCCAAGATCCTTGCAGCGTCTTATTGAGGAATATTCTTTATTTATGGGCTCACTGGACCTAAAAGTTAATGCCCCAAAATCGGCTGTCATGGTCTGTAGCAGGGGCCAAGGCCGGCCTCATCGGCAGCAGCGCCCTGGGCGAATTAGCGGTAGCCCGCCCTCCCCACGCGCCCCTTCTTCAACAGGGGGCGGGGTTGGGGTCTGCCTGCCTGTCCTTCCCCAGATGGAATCAAGTCGTAAAGATTTATTAACCACTAAACACCGCCAGGGTGGCCACAGAGCCATCAAAATGAAAAGTGGGAAAACAGGCATTCAAAACGCAGTGCAGTGTTTTCATACCGCTTAATCTATTGGGACGCCAAAGTGGGTGAACTTCGGTGCTATTTTAATTTGGCCGTCGAGAGCCCATTCATTCTAAAAAAAATAACAACAAAAAAAAAATTATAATTATGCCATGAGCCTGAAATGAGCCCAGGGCAGGTGACAACTGCAAAGCACCCTAAAGAAAAGGAGAGGGTCTCACAGATAGTAACCCATGCTACCAGTCAGTAAACTCTCTGACATTTATAAACAAACAGCTTTACTCACGCCACCTAGAAAGTGCTTAGGGGCGGCCAGCAAGAAGGAACGGAAAACAAAAACTATTTGAAGGAACGCTTTGCTTTGTCATTCAATAAAATGTAGTGCAGAGCTGACACCAAGGACATTCACACAGTCGGAGCCATGGACGAATGAGCTTTGCCCAGTCAGTTTCGCACAGTGACCACAGTGAAGTCCTCCCGAAGGGACAAGTGCTTCTTTCTGGCAGCGTTAATGTAGGCAAGGATGTGGTGCATATTTTATTTTGTTACCCTCCTCGCTCCGGCGCCTCGCATGAGCGCCCTATTCCAATGCAAACCGCCTGGCTCCCGCGTCGGAGTGAGGAGGTAATCATGTGAATAGGGTGCTGATGCAAAGCATAAGCGCCCTATTTTTATTAAATGCGCCTGCCACCGCAGACACATTTAATAACAAAAGGGCGCCTGCTGCGCCTTCTCCCACTACGCCAGTTCGGGGGAGCCCTTGAAAGACTCCTCGGGGCTGGCGCGGCGGGGGGGGGTACTAGTGGCACCCTGGGGGGGCATGGCACCCCAAGCGGTTGCCCGGCTTACCATGCCTAAGGCCGGCCCTGGTAGGGGGAAGCGCCAACCCAATTTCCGGGCCATGTTTAGCAAGGTTGGTTTAATCCCCAGGGTGCATAGTTCCGACTACTTGGGGGTCAGATTTTCATTGAACTTTAGGGCTGAGGCCCATATCAATAAGCAAACTACAACTGGCTATTGTGCGGGTGCCCAGAGCCATGGCCATGTTTAATGCAGAAACGGTTCAGCTGCTGCTGAATGCTTACAATGGCAAAGCTACCTCTGTTGCTATTTATGGCATGGAGCTGTGGGAACACGGCAAGATTGAACCCATACAGGTGGTAGAGAACACCTTTTATTAAAGAATACTGGGGCTTCGCCAATCTGCTCAAAACGTTGTAGTGCACCAGATACTGGGCTGCAGGTTTCTAAGTGATCTTATCACAGCCAAGCATGTAAGCCATTGGCTCAGAGTTTGGGGAAACAATAGAGCTGTTCTGACTCATGAGCTAATTAGATATCTGGTGCTGAGGCACCCCATTTGAAGATCCCCTGGTTTAGGCATGTAAAAGTTACATGAGGCAAGTGGAAGAGCCTCAATGTTTTTACATGACAGCTGTTATGTCTTTCAGGGATTTTAAGTCTGGGACCGTGAGGCTACTTCAACATACCTGGAAAAAAGAGAGTCATCTGAGATCATGAGGCCTGCCAATAGGAAATGCATGATTATTGCGGGCCCAGGCCTCCAGAAATATTTACAGTGTGCCCAGAATCCTTCGCTGGGTTTATTATTACCAGGGCGCAGTTTAATTGTATTCATTTGAGAGCTGTGTTGGCCTAATATGAATGAGAACCAATCATTTATCTTATGTGATGCTCCCAGTGAAGATCTGCCACATTTTTGTATTGTTTTGTCCAGCTTTTTCTCCCATTAGAGAGCGCACGCTGAAACCAGTTTCGCAGGGACATGGATTTCACCGTTATAAGTCCGCTTTGTGTTATGTATTATGATCGGATTCAGTTTGTGTGGCCTGGGTTTAATTGTCATTCTTAAAGAATGCATTTAATGAGTTTACAATAGATGAGTATAGTTTACTTATTAGTAACACAATTTGCCACTGGAACCAAAATTTGAGCGATGAACGTCCTAACTCATATCTCAACTATGCCATGGGGAATGAAGGTGGCAGGGCTAAGACCTTCCAGATCCTGTCCTCAAGTCTCTCCCACGGCATTCCATGCGATAAAACATCAATCTCCATCCCATATAATATGTTGGGAGAACCTTTCCTATATAGACTCCAATCAATGGTTTTATATAGAATTTACAAAACATACAATAGATTCTCTTCATTTTATCTATCAATCAACTGGTCAATTTTCTTTTCAATCCTCCTTACTTGAATGGGCTACCAGATAAAAACCAAGATAAATAACCATGCTCATTACTTACATATAAATTCCCTTCAAAAGCCAATTTTCTTCCTCCCATTTTTACTGAACTGAATTATGCAGCTTTTTTTGTAATTATCAATTCATTTTTCTTAGCATACACGCTCAAGGCCCCTAGTTAAATGTTGTAGCCCAATCAATGTCATATCTAAGAGGGCCAAGTCGTCTGCATAAGCTAGCCAATTTGTAGATCGACTACCAATTTTTGGGCTGACTAATGATACTACTAGCAGTGCTTCCTGCAGGCCAGATCGGTGTAGGTTAAAAAGGCATGGAGCAAGTACACATCCTTGGCATAAACCCTTCGTAGTACATATGGAATATGTTAAATTTCCCTCAATGTCTAGTCTGATTTTATCCTAGCATCTTCGTGGATAAATTCCAGAATTGATAATTATTTTCCAATTCTTCAATTTGTGCCACAGAAAGTGTCGATTGACTGTGTCAAAAGCCTTTGAGAAATCAATCATAGAAAAATCGAACTGGGGACCAAATTGGAAGACCACACCTTTTCTCTCAGAACTGTGATTGCTAGGCCATGCAAAGTAGTAGCCATCCCATTTCTAAAGCCAGTCTGGAACCTTTCTAATATGTTTGTTTCATGAACCCAGGCTTCCAATTTTTTGAGAACCAGAGAAGCAAGCACTTTACTATCAGAGTCCAGCAAGGCTATCTGCCTATAATTTGAAGGATCCCCATGATTCCCCATTTAAAAAATCGGTACTATGATTCTTTCCATGTTTCAGACATTAACCGTTGTTCGAATATATTCTTAAACAACATATCCAGCAAAGTTGCACACATTTCTTTATTTAATTTCCAAGTGGCTTTCGCCAACCCATTTGGCCCACAGCCCTAGAGGATGATGCATTTGTAATCACTTGCTCTATGTTCGCTTTATCAAATTGGAGTTCCCAAGCTACCTGCTTACAGCAGCCTTTGGGTGGATTAATTTCCCCATTCATTTTTTGCCAATGTAAGTGCCAGTCTGCCTCAATGGCCCTGCACCCTTTCAGGTTGATTTGAGGATTACATAAATTATTGATAAAAGCCCAAAGGTTACGTGTAACATTTTTACATAGCTTATTCAATATCAATTCACATTTTTTTTGTACCATCATGTACTTATGTTTTCGCATCAGGTTTTTATAACTTCTAATGACTTCACCTTTTCTTTTGTATAGCTTGCAAACGTCCATATGAGTTAGGGAAAGTTGTCTCAATTGTTGCCGATAGATTTTCTTCCTTGTCCATAATTCTCGGTCAAATCTATGTTTTGGGGTAAATCTAGATGGCTGCAGATCTTCAGACATCTCTTGTTCCCACAACAAATTCTTAAAATTGGACCTTGAACAGGCTGTGCTTAATTCACTCATTGAGGTAAGAACATCAACCTCTTCAATTTCTTTCGCCAGGGTTATACCACCTTTGTAAAACCTTTTAATTCTAGTTCCTGCACAATCAATTGTCAGGTCTCTGTGGGTTTTCAATTTCCTTTTATTGGGTGCCCATTTAAATGTGGCACATAGAAAATTATGATCACTCAAATCGTAATGAGATGCATTTGTCAAATAACTCTTTCGATAGGACTATATAAATCAATAACTGAGGATTGCCCGCCTCTCTTACAGGTGACTTTAGGTGGCAAATCACCCGCTACAATATTATTTGCTATTGACAGACACCATTCCTTAAACACGGCTCACCACTTTTCCCCTGAAGGACATGATGATTTTTACGACCATCCAGACAGTATGAATTTAAATCACCAACAAGAATTACATGGGTGTTATGTAAGGCTAGCCAATTTACCAACAAATCAGACAGGGCATCCAGAAAAGAATACAGTTTACTTGTCGCCGAGTTCCTATACAAATTCACTAGCAGTGCGCGTTAGATATATTCCAGATAATGTATCCGGACTTCTACTGCCAGAATACCAGGGAAATCTTCTGAAATTATATTAGGGAATTTTGTACTTGCATTTCTAATCACTATTAATAGGCCTCCTGATGGGACTTCCACCATTTACTTGAAGGCCTTCTGCTGGAATGTTGTAAAACCATCCCTCCAGATTTTCGTGGTGAGCCATGTTTCTTGAAGCATGATTATATCTGATTTTTCAAAAAGAGGAGCTTGCTCATCATTTACCATAAAACGATGACATCCTCTGGTGTTCAATGCTAGAAGCTGCAAACTGTCAAAGCCTATTATTTCCACCGACAGGCCTTGTCAATTCTTGCCTCAGCATGCCTAATAGGCACATCCAATTTGATTGGTTGCTCCAGTGTGCTCTGGTATCAATGTAATCAGAGGCTGGGCCCATCCTTGCAGAGCTATCCTCAGTTTCACTATTTCCAAGCACCTCTTCCCTGATTTTACCCTTTATAGACCTATTGGAACTGCTGTCTTTTGTTTGTAAGAGGGGTTTGAAGTCTGCCCTGTCTAAATAGACAAGCCAACCATGCTTTACAATTTCTTGTTTTTCTTTGAATATGGTTTTTACCACAAACAAGGATTTCATGTGCACTTCCCCAAGATCAGTATGGGCTTGGAAGGGGAAACTAATGAACTCTATCTGCTGTAGTGATTCTCTCTAGGGCAGTTATTTCACTCAGTAATCTTAATAGATTTGTTCTATTTAATACAATATCGAGCTGAAGATATGGGCGAAGTTCAAAATATAATATATCTTTCCTACTTCTTTCTCTTGGGATATATGAGAAGTATCCTATCTGGGTTCATTAATAGTGGAACATCTCTCCATTTGGGTCACATTCGCTTTCTTATGTTTACTCACTCCCCTATCATCGAGCTAAAATATCCTGGACAGACGATCTCCGTCTCCCATTTCGCAATTCGAAGGATCTGCATTGCCTTCGTTAATTAATTCCCTAGTACTTGGTTCAGCTAGGCTATGGTGCCACATGTTAGAATTGGCATTTTTATTCTCCATAGAATTTATAGCCTCTGGCCTATCTTCCAAACTAGGAGTCCTCTTACATTTGGGATAATTACCAACGGCAGTCCATTGATCTTTCACTGGCGTCTGCCCAGAACTCTCTCCTTTCTCAACTAGACCTTTTAGTGTATTACCATTATATGTCCCATGTTCTATTGCCACTGAGATGTATTTACTGTTTCTAATGTCTTTTAGATCTTTTTTACCTTCACTAATTTGTTCATTTTCTCCATCATTAAACATCAGAGAAGATCGGATTGCTTCACTCTGACTTCATAGAGCCTCTTTCTTTCGCTGTTCTTCCTCAGGGTCTGGACTGGTAACAACAATCACAGGACCATTTGTGTAAACTGAAGATGTGCTAAAACTGTTACCTGCCCTAGCCAGTAGCTGATTTACTGTGTCACCTGTTCTACTACATGCTTTTTGCATAGCACTGGACTGATATTTAATTCCTTCATTACTTTCATCCCTCATCAGGAACCTTCCCGTGAGCTGGGTATTATTCCCCGGCTTCTTTTTAGGGGCACAGTTCGTTCCACTGTTTTCCAAATTAGTTAAATCATCACAGATTGTTTCTGTTTGAGAAGCTATCTCGGGTTGTTTTAAAGATGGTACCTCCAATATTACATGTTTTTCTTTCTCAAACTAAGATTTCCCATGATCAATGTCTGTTTCAGGCATATCTTGCATGTGCATATTTCGTAGACGTTCTCTTGAATTGTTTCTCTGCTGGTTTTGGCGCCCATTTTTGGATTCTGAGGCATTTTCTGATGGTTGGCCCTGTCTCCCCAGCTGAACCCTCATAAGGTTGGCCATGCCTTCCTATCTTAATTGAGGATTCATGGCCGCCGTTGCATTGGCCAGGACTGCCTAATTAGACTTGGGGACCATGGGCACTATTGTGGCAATTGTATCTGTCCCCATTTAATTATCAGCACTAGCCCATGAAGGTCCTGGCAGGTGAAAGTGTACAGATCAGAGTATGTTGTGGTCTCAAGTCGAGGAATGTGGCACCTAATGGTGGGTGAAAACTTCAGCCTGACAACAAATCAGACAAGGGGGAAGAAGAACTTACTGGCAAGCGAACAATAATGCCCTGGCAAGAGTAGGGGGTGGAGAAGTTCCCACTGGTAAGGTATCCCCAAAAGGAATAGGGGGAAATAAGTGCTCAGTAGTAGGCATTCGCAGACATCACATCACATTGACCCGGGAGGATAGCTCAGCAGGAACGTGCTTGCCTTGGAAGTAAGACGTCATGGAGCAACACAGGTTCGATCCATGCTTAGAAACCTCTGGGTATTAAGCGTGTTATAAATAACTGATCATATCATATCAAGAAGCTTGGGAAAGAGACCCTGCAGCCAAAGGGTGACAATATCTGCATCAATGGGGTTCCACATCCACCTGGCACTCGAGATGTGTGACGTGCACTGTAGCACTGGGACTTAGAAGGCAACAAGCGCACTTGGGGTTATATCTCAACTGCAGGCAAACACAGACCCAGATGAGGCGCCCACTTAGATAGGACCTTTTGCCAGATCAGTTGTCCATCCTGACACACACATTGAGCTTAGGTATTTCCACTTTAGTTTTAGCTAAACATCTTTACCTGTGAAGTCGTTCATACAACCGCAACCTGGTGTCTTGGATAGCAATAACGGTGTTGATATTCGTTCAGATTATTCTATTGTTCTCACATCATCACTGGCTAGTAGTATATGGTGATATAGAATAGGACTTACCTAGCCAAAAAATACAGACAACATAGGTCTATCCACTGAGGCTGGACTCGAAAAAAGGCAGAATGTAGCATTCACCCCCACGTCAAGAGGGTGTACAGTGCCGGTAATGACCTGCAGGCCCTATATAAGCAAAGACCGTGCAAAAGGGCCTGCCATATACACCCGCCGACAAGGGGGCGATAGCTATTCGCACCCCAGGGTTTCATCCGAGATGGGAATTTGATATGTAGATATTTTTAATTTATTTTAAATGGGAGCTGGAATCTGCACATATTGCGCATGCCCAGTCGCCGGTAGAAAATAACAAAAACAAGATTGCCACCACCATAGAAAGGGGACCAAATCCCATTTATATTTTTATGATGGAAGCCCGACCGGCAGCAGTGGCGGTGCTGGGAGCCCTTTTAATGCATCATCCATTAGATAACGGTACAGGTGGCACCTGTAAGAACGTTGAACATGGTAGTGCTTGTGATGTTTGTTAGTTGAAAGAAAAAGGAAAGGAAAGAAAAAGAAAGAGCAATACATATGAATAGAAAGAAAGCAATAGCAAAAAAGGAAATGTATACATGGATAAAAATGGTAACAACAAAGTCAGACAAATAGGAAAGAGTGATACCAGGACAGACAGATAAAAAAGGGGGTACATAGAATGAAACTGTTCAAAAGTGAGGGAAAGACATAGAAATAACATGAAGAAAGGAAAGAAGGGATAGACAGACATGAAGGAAGAAAGGATAAAGAAAGAGCAGTTGAAGGACAGTAACAGGGTGATATTACTCGAGTCGGTGATCAGACACGGTCTGTAACGACCTGACACCCGAGTTAAGAGCCCGAGCGGAGGAAGGGTTCCTAACGCAGGCAGTGGTGCTGTTACAGACAGTACTTATAAATAAGTGAATTTCAGAATTGTATGTTCTTTTCCATTTATACGGTACCCATCAACACTTCAGTGGTGTTACCATAGCTAAGCCTGGCAAAGAGATGCTGTATTGTGTTCCCACTAGTGATCCAGACCATGGTCTGTGAAGGAAGGGATTAGAGGGGGAAGAGAAGAAACATGCACTCCTACTAGCACAGCAACATCCAACTCGTGCCCTCACCCCATCCCCATTTTTCCTTTCCCACCTTTGGCAAGTTTATTTATTAGTCTTGTAAGAGGATCAGATAAAGGGCTGATCATACGAGAGGCAATTAAGCCTTGCTCACAAAGGTGAGCTTTGGCAGAGACAGCTTGTTCCAGTGGAGTTAAGGGGGAGGATCCCTCCCATCAGAAACTTCCACTGAACTCTGTAAAGCAAATGCTAGTGTTCTAGACTAATCCAGTGAGAAGCCGAAGTGCACATATTTTGAGTTTTGGCCAATTTCATGGGCATGAGCCGATTATCAGTAGGCGTCTATAAAAGATTATGCATGATTTCAAAGGATTAGCTCTTGCCAAGATGCAGAAGAATTTAATTTAGAATGCCAGGGAAGCCAGTTGAGAAATAGGATAGCCTTGCAAATAGTACACTGGGCTGTTGTGAAAAGGTGGCTTAGTTTCTATGGAATCTTGAGTGACACGTAATCCATGGTAAATCTGAGCTTAATATCTGCCAAGTGTTTGTGTGGTTCATGACAAATAACCTACGTAAAGGGCGATTGAAAATGTATTCTTAGTTCTACTCCCCAAAACATCTATAAAGTGATTCTTCTACCCCTTTGGCATCCAGTGTAGCAAGATCAGGGCTGGAGAGGTATGCTTTCTGTGTCCTGGATGCAGCAGTAATTGGGCAGCTGCGTTTCGACTGTCATTGGAGACTGTCAATTTGATAGGCTGGGGTTCCAAGGTATAGCTTGTCAGCATAGTCAAATCTAAAGAAAACTTTGATAAGGAATGCTGTAAATGTCTGGGGGAAAAGGAGGACAATTCTGGAGGCTTTTAGGTGTCTAAACCCTTGGTTGGCTAGAGCTGGGGTTTGATGGCCCAAATGACAGGGATTGTACCATTGTGTAGCCCATATTTCTGACTGGAGGTGAAAGGGATAGTGAGAGGGTGTGATCATTAGTGCCTTCAAATAAGTTGGGCAGGAGAGATTGTTTCCCAGAAAGTAGGGTTTATGTTACTCCAGATTCACACGCAGTTGGTTGCAAGTCAGCAAAGATGATCTTAGTGAGGTTATTCTTTACATATTTTCATTATTTGTTTATAATCAGCGTAGTTGTGCATTGGACATGGAAGAAAACGTATAAAGGCAGGACAGGGAAAAGATAGAGGTTAAAAAAGAGGGGTGTGTAAGGAAGGCATGGTATCAACAGTAAGACAGAAATTAAATATTTTATTTATATCGCGCTCGTACACAGGTGTTTCAGAGCACGACCAGGCCAAGGGAGAGAAACAGGGGAGAACAAAAACAACGATCTTACTAGGCACAAGTGACCACAGTTCAAGGGTGTTTATTGAACTTCAATTGGGTTTGAAAAATGGCTATCTAATCCTAAATCTAAAGATGCAAGCAAGCTACATCCTAGTGGTGTCGTGTCAAAATAAAAGGGCCTATACTCGTAAACCTATTGACAATCCTTACCTCTAAATACAAATAGTGTGGGAAATAATGTTATGCAAAAGAAAAGTGTTCAAGAAATGATATGTCAGGATATTCAAGCAGTTGGCTTTCCTTCCCCACGCTTTCAGCATAGGACAAGGCAGCACACTCGAATTTAGCAGAGTCTCTGGCTTCTCTAGCCCGAGGGTGCAGTTCAAAATTTCAACATCACGGCCTTCTGTGCCAAAGTCCTTGTCATTCAAAGTCTCTTCTTTCAGAGGACCTAATGCAACAAACAAAGTTCCTTTTCTATTTGGTATTTCACATATACCCAATTTTCTTAGGTGATTTATTATTCATCTTGGCTACCCCGCTGTCGGGCTCAGATCCATTTTAACACAATGTTCTCAGGATTTTCACGTATCCAATTTCTCAGGGTGATTCACTGTTCACCCCGGATGCCCCTCCGCTGGGCAAAGATCTGCTTTAACACAAAGCTTGCAATTGATCTCCCTCTGCCGGGCTCGGACCAACTTTATCTACTTTGTTATAAACTTTCTTTACTGTCTCAACATCGAAGACTTTCGATTGGATGCAGGATTTTGCTTGACCCGTCCCAGGACCACTTCGATTCACAATCCTTTGCCACTCTTTCACTTTTGTCAACTCTCAGATGGATACCTTACAGAGACCTTAGATTGAGCACACATGTGGTGCCGGACCACTCTGTCAAAGGTATCGTATCTTGGTTTCAAAGTTCAATCACTCATCTGCAGTTCAACTTCAACTTTACTCATGTTGGTAATAACACGCGTTTCATACAATGTTCATCCCAGTGCTCGCCATACAATGTTGCCGCTTGCAATCTTAACTTCAACACAGACCGGTCTTGTATCGGTCTCCCCAACTCACCGGCTGTGTTGATTTCACTGACATTGCTTTGTTGTTGTAGCCACAGACAGCACCACGGCAGCTGGCGATTCTCCCTATCTTCATTAACGACTCGGGAGGGCCCCCGAGTACCTCCGACACACAATGCAGGATTCCAAAGCCTGGTTTCCTGGTCTTACGCTTTCTATTTGTGAGGCTTTGTGAAAGTAACAGATCTTTGTCAAAAAGGTCATGGAAACGTCCCGCCTTCCGATCCCCTTTTGTTTCGCCGTCTTTCTCCTCTTGTTAAACTGCCATCTTGGAACTGATGTTTCCTCATGTGCTTTGCCTCACTCAAAGTGTGCTCTCGTGCTACACCTTTTATCTGTTTGGCGAAGTGTAATGAAAGTCAGGTGTGTGTTTGATGGTCACTAATTTCCTAACCATTGTATTGGGATGCGCCAGGTATACCGCTCGGGTGTTAGTCCGTTTTCTCTCATAGCGGGCAGTCTGTGAGAAAGTGTTTGTGTTGTAAAAGGGGATGGGAGTTGAGTTCCTAAATATCCTACCTGGTAAGATGGAGTAAAGGTGTTACAGGGAAGGGATACCGCGGCACAACATCCAGTGTTGTGCTCCCACTCCCTGAAGACCCCTCATCCAGGTGATCCTCCCGCACTGGTCTGACCACAGGAACTGGATCCAAAAGCGATTGCCGTGTCCTGGCCACCTGAATGACAGATCCACGGGGACTAGTGGGTGAGACACCTTCTGGTTTCTCCCAGGTTAGAGAGGACCCCTGAGGGACCATAAACACGCATGTATTGAATACTGATTGGAAAGGTTCCATCCTAATGAGTTGAAACCTGTCATTTGTAAGATGATGGTCTAGTGGTCTATGCCACTAATTAGTTAAGGCTTTCAGCGTACCTTCTTAGATTCTGGAGGGACTGTCCTGGAGCAGAATGATGCTCTGATAATAGATCTCACCACTTCAGCAATGGGTGGGATCTTGAGATCTCAAGGAGAGCTTGAAATAATACTGGTCAACAAGGGTCAGCAGGGGGCCCTGCTTGAGAACATTGGGCTATTAGCAATTGTAATAATCCTTGTGCTAAGGGATGGAAAGCAAGAAAGATGTCCTTAGAAGGGAGTGAACAAGGGGCATGGGGGAATAAGGCTGGAAGGCAAGAAGAACAGAGCTAGGAGGGGGTTGATGAGAGGGAATGTGGAAGTAGGAGTATGACATATTTGAATGGGGGGCTGCTTGTCAATTTAACTTGGATTCAAGCAAGTATAGATGTGAGGTGTGGCAGGTCTGAACAGGCACTACATATTCACAAACAACCTGGTTCCTAATCAGAACTTAAATACCTCCTGTGAACAGGCAGCCCTTTGCAACAAGGGGAGAAGCAGCAAATGGTTTTGTCTTGTGGAAACTGGCACTAAGTGCTTTACAGGTTTTGAGACAATTACCAGCCGGTCCTTCAGGCCCCTCAAGCCTACTTCTTATAATATAAATCCAATTTATTGTACTTACTTGTGTTCTGCCGCATAATCTCCCATTTGTCTGCAAAATATTTTAGAGGCCTCAAAGGAGGACGATATGCCTGACAAGTCCATATCAAAGTCCAGGAGGAAAGACATAACCCCTCCCACACAACTGAGGATAAGGCAGGAAGCATGAGTCCCTCTCTATGAGCAAAGTATACTGGCAAGGATTGATACCTTAAAAGTTTGAAATTCACATATTAAACAAGGAGGGTAATTTAAAAAAACAAAGAAAATCTCTGCTTCCCCCAAACAGGTCAGACAAAACTATATTCTTATAGGGAATTTGACTCAGAGTCCAAAAAGACAAACTACATTGCCCTTGCATGTCATGGGGCAGAGGTAAACTGCATATATGGCATTTGTCTGATGTGGCGAAATACAAACCGAAGGCCTGACTTTCAACCTGTGACATTTTTTGCATTGGGTAAACCTGACCAAGAGGAACAAGACATGGCTTCTCCTAGAACTAGTCATTATTTTAAGCTAATTTAAGATTAAGGGGAAAGGAGCGGGCAATCAAAAGGAGCCGACAAGGTAAAAACATATGAAACTACCTTCAAAGCTACACAAACATTTGACATTGGATCTAAATCGAAATAGAAATGTATCATTGGGGGGTCCTGTTGAGCAGCCGGGAAAATGGCTGCCTAGCCTACGAGCTCCGTGCGGCACCATACAACATCTTGTTTCATCAGCGGCAATTGTTCATATTTTCCCTGCTTACTTGCCCCTATCGGCTTGGGTCCACATCAGGCAGCTGTGTCTTCAACCCAGACTGAAACCGGAGCCCCATAGCCAAATAGCGGCCATAAAAACGTTTTCCTGGGGCCAACCGAGGTGGTGGCGCTGTGGGTTGGGGCGGGCTGCGACCGACCTTCTCCTGCACTGGTTCCCCGCTGCTACAACTGTGGTGTCACGGGCCACTTCTCCTCGTTAGGGAGAGCGGTGTGGATTACGGGCTGAGCGGGCTGCCCAGCCGCCGAGAGCCAAGGAGGGGAGTGCGGCCGTGGCGGAGTCTCACAATGTGGTGGAGAAGCGGCTTGGTGGGGTGCGCCGGCCCCCGGGCAGCCCGGAGATGCTGAGCGGCACCTGCAGGGGAGGACGCTGGACCTGCGCCTGTGCCGGCCTGGATCGAGGGGAGCGCGGGCCCTTCACCCGTCTGCATGCCTGCTGCGAGGGCCGCTGCATGTTGTGAGCCGGGCCGCCCGCACTCCAGTGCTGCACCGGGGGCGACCCGGGCTGCCACGAGGTGAGCCAGGAGCTGGGGAATGACGGGCGTACCTGGGGGCCGCGCTGGGGTTAGCTTGTTGAGCGGGCCCCTCTGAGCCCTGACTGCCAGACCCCTGCTTGGGCAATTTATGGGGCGGGGGGAGTCGGGCGCCAGCTCATCTCCCCGACTGCCTCCCTAATTGTTGGACTCCGCATGCTGGGCCCTCTTGGAGCCTTTGGGCCCCGTGATCACTGCGGGGGGGGCTTGGGATGCTCCACGGACTAATTCATTGCTGTTCTGTGCTCCAGACTTCTAACCCTGCTGGAAACGGGCTGGATAACCTGTGCACGTGCACAAACTCCGGCTGTCTTGGGGGACAACTGGATGTGTCTAAACAGCAAAAAGACTGAGCTAATGATTTTTGGTTCCAATCAGGCTAGGGGCAAACTATCTTTGAAATACAACTCCTCCAAAATCAAAGACATCCAGATACAGGTAGTGAACAAGGTTAAGATCCTGGGCATGACACTAGAGGCCTCCTTAAGCTCCGAAGCTCAAGCATCCTATGTGATTAAAAACTGTGCATACTATCTTAGACTGCTCAGAGCAATCAAGACCCTTCTTAACGAAGCAAACTGCACTACTATCGTGAGAGCAACCATGCTGTCCCATTTAGACTATGTTAATGCACTACTACCTGGAGCCAACAAGCAAAAAGTGAACAAATATCAGCTTGTACAAAACAACGCAGTCAGAATAATCAAACAGCAACGGAGAACGGAACAGATCAGCGAAGCACAGAAAGAGCTACATTGGCTGAAGATTGAAGATCGAGTGCTGTTTAAATCCATGACACTAATTTACAAGTGCCTACATGGGAAAGCTCCAGCATACCTGAAATCAAAGATTACCCAATACTTGCCAGCACAATCACTCAGGTCAGAAACACTAGGACTCATCAAAGTAAAACAACACATGAAAGCAAACGGCTCAGTCAGAGCCTTTCCGATCCGTTCAGCCACAAACTGGAATGGCCTGCCCCTGAACCTAAGATTAGAGACAAATCACCTTGTTTTCAGAAAAAAGCTGAAAACACTCCTGTGTAAATAAATTGGTCTATAAGACAGTTAGCAATATATACTGAACACTCCATTGTTTGGTCTTCCTCCACTGACCAAGTATCCTGTTTCTTTGTATTGTCATTGTCGTCCTGTCGTTATTTTTTTTTTTAAACGTATTTTATTGACTTTTGTTCCATTACATACAAATGGTGACAAAGGAAAAGAGAAACAAAACCATGAGAACAAATTAAACTAATAACCTAAACAGTCTTCGATTTTTGCTATATGATTTTCAAGTTCACTTTGGGCAGGTGATCTAAAGGGCTGGAGCTCCGGGACGCCAGGGGAGACCCAGCCAAGGAACCCTTGACGTTAGGGTGGTCTTTTGCTCTTTCTCGCTGGCATAGGTGGTCTGCCTAGGGGGGCTTGTGGTCGGCGGCAAAGTTTATGTCTCGGAGGAGCGCTTTCCATGATTCAAGAGTGTCATTCCCGCCATCATCTTCTGCACTAGTTCTGTCCTGCCATGCTCTGGTTTCCGCTTCTGTCCATCTCTCCAACTCTTTGATCCATCGCTCTTGCCTGGGCCCTCCTGGCACCTTCCATGCCATTGCTATTGTTCTTTTGGCTAAAATACAGGCAATGTCCATCAGCTTGGTTATGTGTTTGTATTTGCTTATCCTGGGATATGTACCTAACAAGCATTCTTTCGGGCTCCATTCATATCTGGACATCCCAGCATCCGTGCAGGTCTGTTGTGTTTTAGACCAGAGTTTTCTCGTTCTGGCGCAAGTCCAAAACATGTGCATTAAGTCCGCATCTTCCGAACCGCACCAGGGACACTTTGAAGATGTGTTATTGCTGAAACCAGCCACTCTCTGTTGGGTCATGTACGTACGATACAATACATATAGCTGTATTTGTCTAAATCTGGCGTTTCTTGACACCTCTTTAGGGTAGGCTAACGCTCTTTCCCATTCGTTGTCTGTTAGTGTGATTCTTAGATCTGCCTCCCACTTTTCTTTCAGTGATGCACTCTTCGGGTTGGGCTTGTCCATTAACCGACTGTAGATTCTAGTTATTGGTTTCCAGCCATCTGTGAGATCATACATCTCCTGTAGGAGGGGGTCCGAGGTGGGTTCTTCCGGCCAGCTGTCCCATTTCTTCTTGGCGATTTGTCTGAGTCGGTGATACCACAGGAACTGACCGCTAGTGAGACCTTCCCTTATTTGAAGCGTTTCGAACTCCCTAAATTCGTCTTCATCGAACATATCTCCCCAGGCATAGAGTCCGGCTCTTTCCCAGCTCCTTGCTACCGTGAGGTCTGTTTGGGTTCTACATGCGTCCACCAGGATGGGGATGTTGGGGGAATAGGGGTGTTTCGTTTGTCGGATCAAGCAGGTTCTAGACCATATCTGCCTACCCAGTTTTGCGATCATTGGGTCATTCTGTGTCTGCTTCAGTGGGTTCCAGAGTGTCTCTTTGGGGAACAGCTTGGAGGGTGTTTGTTCCAGCATCTCTGATTCGGGGGTTGGGTCATCTGAGAGCCACCTCGTGACATGGGTGAGCTGTGCGGATAGGTAGTATATTTGTAGATCAGGTAGCTGTATCCCACCTTCTTTGTACGGTAGTGTGAGAGTAGATAGTGACAGTTTATGTCTTGATGGTCCCCACAAAAAGTCTCTGATTATTGCTTCCAGCTTTTTGAAGAAGGGAGGTCTGATATAGTAACTGATGTTAATAAAGTAATACAAGAACCGGGGCAGGATTATCATTTTGACAATTGCTGTTCTTCCCATCATTGCTAGTGGCAATTTGGACCAAAATTTCATAGAGTTTCGGAGGCCTTTTATTACTGCTTCAGTGTTGTGTTCATGCGTTAGTTCCGGGGTGTGTCTCACATTGACACCTAAGTATCTAAATGTTTCCGGTTGCCATTTCATCCCCACACTTGGCAGGTCCGTTTCTTTCCGGCCCCTGAGCCTAGCCAGGGGAAACGCACAGGATTTCTGCCTGCTGAATTTGATTCCGGAGTAGCGTGCGTAGTTGTCCAGAACATCCAGTGCCACTTGTGCATTAAGTTGGGGGTCTTTTATGTAAAGGAGCACATCATCAGCGTATAGCGATATTATGGAGTACTTATTTCCCATCCTTATGCCGCATCAAAAAGCTGTCTCCTGAAATATATGGCTATCGGCTCTAGTCCCAAGATGTACAGCATTGGTGACAGTGGGCATCCCTGTCTGGTACCCCTTTGTATGTCCCAGGGTTCGGATATCATACTTCCGGTCCGGACTCTTGCCACTAGTGAATTGTAAAGTACCTTGATCCATTTCACAAAGCCCTCTCCGAATCCAAATCCTCTCAGCACTTCGATCAGCCACTCCCAGAATATGGAGTTGAAGGCCTTGATGGCGTTGAGCGACAACACTGCCAGGTCTTCATCTCTCGTGTATGTCTCAGCCATGGTGTGTTGTAGCCTTCTGAGGTTAGCTGTTGTATTGCGTCCCGGGACAAAGCCATTTTGGTCGTTATGGACTATAGAACCCACCACTCTTGCTAGCCTCTTGGCCAGGATAGTGGTGAGGATCTTACTGTCATAATTTAACATCGCTATCGGGCGGTAGGAGTCACATTCAGAGTGGGGTTTGTTCGGTTTGAGGATTGGGGTTATTATCGTTTCCTTCATAGAGTTAGGCAGGATCCCGTTCTCATATGATTCTCGGTAGACCTCGTGGAGTATAGGGGTGAGGGTCGCTTCATATGTTTTGTAAAATTCGGGTGGGAGGCCGTCACTTCCGGGGGTCTTGCATGTTGCTAGGGATCTAATTGCTTCAGCCACATCTTCCGGGGTGATCTCCATTTCTAGGGATTCTCTTTGTTCATCGGAGAGTTTTGGGAGTCCTATTTCTTCTAAGGTGTCTCTGATTTCATCCCTGGGCACCTGTTTGTCGTGGGCGTACAGTTTGGCGTAGAATTCCGCAAATGCCTCGTTTATGTCTTGTTGCGTTCTATGTGTTGTCCCATTGTAGTCTGTGATTTCGGTTGGGAGGTGTCTTGGGTGTTCTCGTTTGCAGAGCCAGGCCAGCAATCTTCCATGTTTGTCGGCTTCTTTATGCGTTCTAGCAGTGTGGGTTGCGAAGTCAAACTTAGCGAGCCTGTCCCAGGCTGAGGCACATTCTTCTCGGACTTCCTTCAGTTTAACTTCCCCCTCCGGACCGGCTTTGGAGTTTGTTTCCAGTTTCGTTATTTCCTCTTCGAGTCCTTCTAGTTCAGCCTTCAGTCGTTTGCGGATACCTCCCGCTTTTGCTATGGCTTCTCCGCGTGTTACCACCTTCATGGCTTCCCATAGTGTGCCCCAACTTGCCACTGAGCCTTTGTTGTTGTTAATGTATTCCTCCAGCGCGGTGTTCAGGTCTTCTCTGAATTCATGATCAGTGAGTGCTGCGGTGGGCATTCTCCACGTTGGGATCGGTGGTCTAGGTCCCCTAACCTTCCACTTCATGAGTGGTCCGAAATCGTTCTGCCAAGGTATGTCGCTGAGTCTGCCTTCGAAATTTGTTCCCAGTCTATGAACAAGTAGTCAATCCTAGTGTGGATCTTGTGTGGGGCTGAGTAATAGGAGTAGCTCCGGTCTGTGGGATGTTGTTCTCTCCAAACATCCACCAAGTTTAGATGATCGAGTGCACTGTTCAGCGACTGGGCTGTGGCGTTTCGCAATTGGTGTGGGGGTTCGGACCTATCCATGGTTTCGTCCCTGACGCAGTTGAAGTCTCCTCCCCATATAAAAGTTCTGTCCCTGTGGTGTGCCATTTTTTTGCACAGGGCCTTGAGATGTGCGGGTATACCGTGTTGTGGGAAGTAGAAGTTTACCAGGCAAATGGTCATGTGTTCAATAGTTCCCCACATAATTAGGTACCTGCCTTCTTTATCAGCTTCAAAGCCCAGTAGTTGAAATGGCACGTTCGGGTTCACCCAGGTGAATACCCCTCTAGCATATTTGGAATAGTGTGCTCCCCTTCCGGTGCCACCCCAACGCTCCGATATTTTGGACGTGGATTCTTCTGTGAGGTGGGTCTCTTGTAGCATTGCAATTGAGATCTTTTTTCTGCGGAGGTAGGATAGGATCCGGTTTCTCCTTAAGTATGAGCCCATTCCCCTCACATTCCATGTCATAACTTTAAGTTGGGATGCCATTCAGTTGGTATCTGGGTTCTGTCCCCTCGGGTGCCCCCTGATTTCTCGGGCTGATTCCCCCTCCAGCTGCGGGTTTTCGGGTGTTGGTTCAGGAGTCTCTTTATCCCTGGGTCCTGAATTCGTCCTATCCTGTGCCTCTTTGGTTTTAGTGGTTCGAAGACTTTATAACTAACATTACATTTAACAAAACTGGAACTGGTGCGCCCAGCGGCTGCATTCATCCTGCGGCGCTCGGGCTCTCTCATGTCCTCCAGACCCATCCGGGTATCAGGCACGAGCGGGGCCGAACTGTCTGTGGGGGTAGCGTCCTTTGCCTGGTGGGAGGCCGAGCGAGGGCCGCTTCTATTTAGCCAACTGTTGTATGGATTACCTACTTATTTTCGGGTTGCCCTATATTTTGCTTCGGTCGTGCTGGTGCTTGGGTAGTTGTGTCCCTCACTTACCTAGGCTGGGTGTGTCTCTGGGTTCTGTTGGGTGGGCATCTTTGCCTTCTGCGAGGTTATTGTCCTCAAGCCACATGTTGGCGGCTTCTGGGTTTTCCAAAAATATCGCTCGGCCTTTGAAGATGATTTTCAGTCTCGAGGGGTAGAGGAGCATATATTTCAGGTTGAGCTGACGGAGCCTAGCTTTTACTGGTACAAAGGAGTTCCTCTCCCTTTGGACTTTTTGGGTGTAGTCAGGGTAAATGGATATTTTGGAGTTGTCTCGTTCTATCGGCCCTTCTTCCCTGGAGTGCCTCAGGATGATTTCTCTATCTTGGAAGTTGAGTATTTTGGCAATTATGGGGCGAGAGTGTGAGCCAGGCGGGGGCCTCTTTTGTAGGGATCTATGTGCCCTTTCAACTGAGAATCCTTGTGTTAGTTCCCGGCGCCTACCTCTTGCTGTATCAGGGACTCTATATAGGCAGTTGGGTTCGGGCCTTCACTCCCTTCTGGCACCCCAAGTATTCGGACATTACCTCTCCTAGCCCGTCCTTCGGCTTCTTCGGATCGTGTCTCTAGCATCGCCACTTTCCTTTCTAAGTCCAACACCTTCGCCTTCAGGACTCCTGTATCTTCAGATGTTTCTTTTATGGCCATCTCAGTGTTTGCTACTCTCCCTGTTAGGTTTCGGGCATCCTGACGCATTAGTTGGAGTTCAGATTTAAATTCATCAATCCTTATATCTATGAACGTCCGTAGTGATGCAATAGCCTCTAACACCTGTGATTGGTTGTCGGCGGGCTCACCTGCCCTTGTATGTGGCGGTTCTGGGGTGGAAAGGCATGGTTGTGCAGGGTTTCTTGTCTTAGCAGAGACATAATTGTCCAGGGTTGTTGGTTTCCTTTTGCTTCTGTTAGCCATACTGTGGTGTTGTTAGGGCGTTGCTCAGATGTTCTGGTTGGGGTGTTTCTGAGCCAACGGGGTATTCCAGTAGTTGTTTGTTGTGCCCTTCTGTGTGGGAAGGGGTCCGTTCCGTATTTTCCCTGGGATGCGGTTAATTGTTTGGGTGATGCCAGGTGTGTTGCCTGCGCATTACTATATTGTGTAATGTCACCCTGGATATCGGGCGTATTGCCGCGACTTGGCAGTCAGTTCCTAGGGGGGGGCCTTTGACCATGTGGGTGGTTCAAGCCCCTGCTTTACATCCCATGGAATGTGTGGCGTGTTACCGTTGGTGCACCCTCCCCACGGATCTCCTCACCTCTGGTTGCGCCTAACCGCCAGGTGCTGGAGCTGAGCGGGGGTAAGGGGCCCTCAGCCGGTGGCTCCGCGCGTTGTCTCTCGCTCAGTCTCTCCCCATACCGCTCCAGCCGCAAGCGTGCCAGCAGGCGTTCTCCGCAGCGGCGAGCGGTTTATTAGGATGGCCGTTCCTGGTGGTCCTAGAAGTTGTTCCGTCCTCCTTCCTCGAGCGGGAGGCGGGATTGCTGCCTCCGGGCGCTTTTTTACCGATTTGTGGGTTCAGCTGGGTCACTGCCAGTGGATGTCGGCTCACGGCTTTGTGTGTCCCTGGTCGGGAGGGAGAGGCAGTCCCTGGCCGCGACTTCTTCGAGGACTTCGCCGTGTGTATATCGCACAGCGGAGACGAGAGGCGTTGTTGGTGCCGGCGCCCCCAAAGTCACTGGGCAGGCGCCATCTTGGATGCGTGTGGAGGCTGGGGGGGACCCCGTTCTCATCGACCATCTGCTAGTTCACTTGTTCGGCAGGGATAAAGAGGATCGCATGGAATTGCGTTCCCAGTGTCGGTTGGCCGTGCCTCTCCGCTTCCTCAGGCAGGAGGGGGGTTTGCTGCCTCCGGCGCAGGCACCTCCCTGCCGATTCGCGTCTGCTGGGTCGCTGTCGATGGGTGTCCCTTGAGAGGACTGCGTGTTTCTGGGCAGGAGGGAGAAGCTCTCCTTAGCCGCGGTTTCTCCAGAAGCGTCGCCGTGGTTGAATCGCGCAGAGGAGTCGGGTGGGGTTATTGTTGCCGGCAACTCCAGTGTCGCTGTGCAGGCGCCATCTTGGATGCGGGTGAAGGCTGGGGGGGTCCCCTTTCTTTTGGACCTTCACAAGTCCCACGGGTCTGATTCTTCTGTGGGTTTGCAGAAGTCTGCGGGGAATTGTTTCTGCTACCCTCGTAGCTGCTTTCCAGCGCTGGGGGTGAGGATTAGATGCGGCGAAAAGGATCAAGAAGCGGCGCCTCGGTCAGAGCTCCGTAGCTCAACCTCTACTCGCCATGAGCTCCAGGCCACGCCCCGCTCGTCCTGTCGTTATGTTGGTGCCCCAATGCCCGCAGCTTTCAGCGCCCTACGAATAAATAAATAAATAAACAGACCAGCCCAGCAGTTCACCAGCAATGCAGACTCCCAAGCAGCAGCTCACGCTATTACGCTTACCTCACTGTAGTACTGAGAGGCAGCTCTCACCCACCCTGCGGTCTTCAGACTTCAGAAGACGTGGGAAAGCTGAAGCATTGTTTAACTTGTTACACAGTTTGTGTATAAACAGCACAGGCCTCATCTTTCGGATAAGCTGACCAGCTAGATATAGAAGTCTTGGAATTTGCGTACCTATTTTGTGAGGGTGAGTATTAAGACACATGAAAAGGCAGGGAGCCCACCCGCACGAATGGGGGCGGGCCCCCAGAGTAAATGTTTCCCATTTTGAGCACTGAGGATTGGATTGCATTTTAAACATGACAGTGATCAATCATAACAAAGCCTTGTCGGAATACAACTGGTTTTTTGGAATCACGCGGTTTGATTCATCAGAATCTTCAGGCCTGAAGCAGACATCTGCTAAGAATCTAGCAAACTACATCTAGGACTGAAATGGGCAGGTCTATTGCGGAAGCTTTTATTTTTAAATAGAGTGGCTGGCTATGATGTCAAGATTTTGGAACAGATCCCTCATTCGCTTTAGCTTTGAAAGCCTGCTCTAGCCGCTTTGCCCCACATTCTGGAAACCAAGAGAATATAGGTCACTGTGAGGTCATCTTTGACTCCACTCTCTCCTTCTCCGCTTACATCTCTGACATCTCAAAAAAGTCTAACCATCAACTATACCTCCTCAGAGGTATTCTACCTTTTCTTACTTTCCCCCAGCAGCTCTCTGTCTCCAGAGCCCTGGTTCTCTCTAGGCTGGACTACTGCAACAGCCTCTTCCTCAACCTCTCTGTTTCCGCCCGGTGCCCTCTACAACTCATCCAGAACAGAACCGCAAGACTTATTGACCTCAAGCCCAAGGAGCGCATCTCTCCAGCGCTGAAATCCCTTCGCTGGCTCCGTGTGGCTGCAATGATCAAATTCAAGACCCTCTGCATTATACACAAGGCTTTCTGGGGCCTGGGACCTACTTGCCTTCAACGTTGCCTTCCTAAATACTGTCCCTCCCCAGCCCTCCGCTCATCTACCTCCAACCTTCTGCGAGTGAGCAGGTTCTCCAAGAAGAGATTTGGAAGGAGATCCCTTTCCTCGGCAGGCGCCTCCCTCTGGAACAGCCTCCCTGCCACACTCCGTTTTGAGCCTGATATTCTTAAGTTCCGGAAACTCCTCAAGACCTTCCTCTTCTCTTCCTTCTCTATCAACCTACCCTGCTAACCTAGCTCTATGCTTTTCCTTCTCTCCCTCCCTTCCACACAGCTTACTGACTGGCCGCCTGGTGTACCTCAGAGTCCCACAGGTCCCAGGCACCCGGACAGTCCTTTCTGCACTTGCCTCAGGGCCCTGTACCCCACCCACTCACTGCACTTGCAATTAAATCCTTGAGAGGTTCTCTCTCAGCACTTCCCCATTCTCTACCGACTGGGTGCACTTGGTCCCCCTGCCCCTCCTTGTCCTGTCTGCACTTGCACGATCTGTAGACAGCTCTGCCTGGCGATCATTCCGTCTGTTCTTCCTTGTCTCTCCCCCTAGTCTGCACTTGAAATAAACTACAGAATCACTGTCAAGCCTATTTGCTGTATCTAAACTGTTAAATGTACCTTATTCACTTAATCTGCCTGCGCCGACGGTTATTGCTTCAGAAATTCAAGGGCTCTGAGCGATCCTTGAGTGCTTTGAAACACTTGCCTGTGTATAGGCACTTTATAAATAAACATTACCATACCATACCATTACCATGTGACGTCTGACCCTGCGGTCTAGCCATTTCACTGGATTTAACGGATTGTACACATTTTAAAACCTACGTGATAGAATCTGGCAGTACCTTGATATGGCTCAAAATTGCAATTAAGGATTTTTTACCTACCTATCCCCGCCTGAATAAATCTGTTACCTTTACCACTAAATTAGCTATGTTTGCGTTTACTGCAAAAACAAAAAAAATCAAACGATCTCCTTGTCTATGTACAGAACGGTGTGCTTATTTTTTAGTACATTTCTAAAATTCTGTTTTAAGCAAAATATCTGAACGGAGTGTTTATTGCCAGTTCCTTCCTGCCTCTTTTAAATGTTTATTTAAAGTCCTGCTTTACCAGTCAAACCAAGGCATGTCCTTATTACTTTATATTCCTCTAGGCAAGTGAATAACATAGCATTACAGTATTACATAGTCCTTGAAATAGGAGCTCAAATAGACTTATGTAGCCCATTGTTTCCCGGCCCTAGTCCGTGCAAGGGTGTACTCTTCCCTTCCCCAGAGCAGGGACAGTTCCTATGGATACCACCACAAACAACCACCAGTCCACCTGGATAGGGAGGGGCGCAGCACCTGACAAATAAAATTGCAGTTAACAGTAGATGGGCTATGCCCTGAGTTCGTTGATGACTAATGGACACAGACACCAGAGCTCATTTTTTATAGGGATCCCAACAGGGACTTTATTAAACACCTCCAAATCTTAAAACTTTACCCTAGGATTCCCCTGCCGTGAGTTCCATGCAGTGTAAAGAGGGCATGGTATCAACAGCAGATATTCACGACAACAGATACAAGTTTCAAAAACCCTTATTTAGAAAATCAGCAGGGTTGGACTAATTCCTAGCTAATCCTAACTAACATGGGAGTAGTCTCGACCATGAAACAAAAGAAAAACAGTCCTCGTCAGTCCAAGTCAGATTATAAATGCCTATACTAAAGAAACCTAACCTAGCCCTCTTTCTCTAACAACAAATGTGTACAAGGGAAATAAAGAAACAAAGAGGGTTAGCAAAAGAAGCGTCAGAATGGCTTGTATAGCAGTTTCCTTCCCCGTGTTTACTAGCATGGGGGTTTAGAGAGTTCAGATGGATAATCATCAAGTTCAGCCCACTCTGGCCTACTGAGAGACCTGCACAGTTCAACAGCTCATTTAAGCTCTCTTGGTCCCGTGTTCCATGTATAGTTCAGTTCTGAAACAACCACAGGACCACCGTCCTACATAGGCCTTGCTCTGCCGGACTTAAACCGGTTTCAATGTTCCCTTTACTTCACAATGTTCCAATATGCACTTTCTGTTCACCAACATTTTATTACAGGCTTCCCTCTGCCGGGCTTGAGCCTGCAAGCCTGCCTTTTCCTTTCACCTTGGAGTTTCCTTGACCGCCCCCCCACCCACCCCCAAGTCTTCTCTTGTTTCAACTTCTTGTTCCTTGGACTATTACTATCGAATACTTTCGAAACTGCAAGAATTTCACTCAGATCTTTGCTTGACCGCTCCGACATCCTATTCGAACAGTTTGCTCAAGTTCAAAAGGTTTGTGATGCTCTCATCAGGTTTTCTTACTGTGGCAGCTTTGGAAAAGCAGGATCAGCAGCAAACACCGGCAGCAGTGATAGTGGATGTGGAAGAAGGGCCAATAGCCACAAAGGTGGGGAGGGGACTCAACTGTAATGCCGAGTTGGGCATAACCCTGAAAGCCACAATGCAACCACAAGGCATAGGGGCTCATACAATTTTAAATCTTCCGCCTGAGGCGGTTCCATTTGTGGGGATAATTACTGGTTTGCCCGCTCTACCAAAAGGCGGATATGAATCAACTCTCTCCCTAATTAATAAGGCTTCGCATTGGCTTAATACTAATCTGATGGGGCCCAAGATAGATCCTGCCTTTATTCATATGGCCAGAAGAGTGGGCTGGGTTGGTAGTAGGCCTAAAAATCTGCCAGGTGATTGTGTAGTGGTGACCATTTCTGATGCAATGGTGACCAATCACCTTTTAAACTCTAACCTAGCTCGAGGACTTAAGCCTAACGGAAGCCAATTATATAGTAAGCTTCTCCCCCTGGACTATTTTTATATGAGGGTAGGGGGGCAGGGGACGGGGGGTCATTTCCATGGGAGTAGGGTTAGGGAGGAGGACAAGGGGAAAGGAAATCCTTCTGCCCGCCCGGAACCAGATTGTCAGCTTGTGAGCGGTTGGAGTAGGATTCCATACAAGAGAGGGAACCCCACTGACAGGGCAAGGGGCACTTCAGGCACATTGGAACTGGCAAATCAGTTCGAGATCCTAACTTCCTGTGAGGATCTGGGCTGACAGACGGTTGCACCGGTTGGGCCCCAAGTCTTGGAAAGTGGTGTGTTAGAGCAACAGAATGTCCTAACTCGATCCGGTGGAGATTTGGCAGACAAACCGGTTGAGTTCCGTCTACTCTCATGGAACATTGCAGGTTCATTGGGAAAATTGAGCAATGGCCCCATTGCTGAATTACTCCAAGGGAATGAGGTAGTACTCTTACAGGAAACCTGGGCACTGGATACCCCACATCTTGATGGGTTTGTCTCCTTTGGGATCCCAGCCAAAAAGAAGATGAGAGGTAGATGCTATGGGGGTTTGTGCATTATGATTAAGACCTCACTAGACTGTGGAATTAGGGTGATCGATACAGGGATGGATTTCCTGCAGGTAGTGGTTTTATTTACAGCAAAGGAGAACTCGATCTGCATCATTAATTTTTACAATAGTCCTCATATTTCGGAGGCGGATAGACTGACTAAAGTGAAGGGGTACATGGAGGACCTACTGTCTGCGGGTATGCATAAAAATGAATATTATATTTGGGGAGGTGATTTCAATATTAAAATGGGGATGGGAGTGGATAAGGATGCTCTGGATCCCCTAGAGGACATGTCTGTGAATATCCCGGCTCCATGTATGATAGACGAGAGAGGGTGCTCTAAGGGATTGCAGATGTATTTGTGGCTGTTGGAATGGGGGTTGCGCACAGTTAATGGCCGCCTAGCCCCGGATATTCCGGGTAAGTTGACCATATGGGCTCCTCGACAATAGATTTTTTTTGCATCTCGGTGGGTTTATGGGAACGTGCCACAAGGTTTGAGATGATCCCTAATGTGAATAGTGATCATCACCCTATTTGTCTGTCTTTTGTGGGTCTGTTGGGGGCAAGGGTCTCACGGAATGTGGCACCCTGCCCAATAAAAGGGGTGATCAATGGATCCAGAAGAATCAAATGGGGGACTATTGTAGAGGAGAAATTGCACTATGAATCGATCATGGAGAATGCACCCCTTATCGGGGAATATTCAGGGGGATACCCTATCTGCAAAGTTGGTTGTAGACAGATTTGTAGAACTAGAGGGGGCTCTAACAACTAAGTTTACAAAAGCAATTAAGGCTAAGGGGAGATCTTCTCAGAAGGGCTGGTTTGACGAGGCATATAAAGAAGCTAAGCGAGCATTATTATTGATCCTTAAGGACTCGTCTTCCAGTAGAAGAGCATTAACTCAGGCGAGAGCTCAGTATAAGAGTGAGCTCAGTCAGAGGAAAAAGGAAATTGAAGGGTTGGCCTGGGAAGGCTTTCTGGATGCCGCTAAAAGAAGGGATCAGAAGGCATTCTGGAAGTTTGTGAAGGGTGGCCCAAATGGGTGTGGAACCCTTGCGGGTAGTGGGACCTATGTGGAGGAAGGAGCCTGGATAAAGCATTTTGGGAGTCTCTTTGGGGTTACTCCAACTGAGGGGCCTGTAGAAATAGCGGCACCCCCCCTAAATTTTGTAGTGGAGGAAGTCAGGAAGGCCATACTTCAACAGGCCCGGATATGATTCCCATGGATATGTTTCAGGACCCCGTGGATTTGTGGGCACCACTTCTAACGTTAGTGTTCAATGCCTGCATGAAATCCGGTAATTACCCCAGCTCATGGAAAAGGGCCATCATTTTCCCCATTTTTA
The DNA here is from genome assembly GCF_040938575.1 of Ambystoma mexicanum. Classification (NCBI taxonomy): domain Eukaryota; kingdom Metazoa; phylum Chordata; class Amphibia; order Caudata; family Ambystomatidae; genus Ambystoma; species Ambystoma mexicanum. The sequence goes on from NC_090926.1 coordinate 740,726,369, forward strand.
AAAAGGGGGACATGGCGGACCCTGGGGCCTATAGGCCAATTTCACTGTTGGACTCCTCCTTTAAAATATTTGGAAGAGTGTTGTTGGCCCGTATTGAATCCTGGCTGACAGAACAATCTATCCTTTCTGACAGTGGTGTCGCTAGAGGGGGGCCTGGGTGGGCCGGGGCCCCCCCTGTGAAACCCTGTGCCACCCCTTGTGCCCCCCCTACCTAAGACGTGCAGTGACCATGTGTTCTGGGTGACTGCCCCTTTAAGGCAGCCACTGCTGGGGGATACGTCACGGCAGGAAGTGACGTAGGGTGACCGGAGAAGCTATGCCCTGAGTTTCGGAAATTAATTTGGGAATCTGAATAAAGAAGGTGTTACAATTACACGCTGGTGTCCGTGTTTGATTTGGGGACATCCAAATCCCCAACAACTGGCGACGAGGTACGTCCCACCAGCGGTCCTCCTCCTCCATATGCCGGCGATCCCTCTGCGTGTGTTCTTTGGTGAACGCTAGTGATCCTACTAGCCATCGGTCCTCTGCTCCTGCAGCTGGCTATGCGCACACGCGTGTGACGCACCCGGTTTCTGATTCTCCATACCCACGCGCGATCCCGCCGTGTGGACACTCCTGCATCCGAGTATACACGGCGATCCTGCTGTGTCCCGCTTCCTACCTGCTGCGCCGGGAAATTTTTATTTTTATTAATCCTCATTCCTCCACGGTCATCATCTTCTTCGTCCCAGTACCCCCCTTTGGGACCCACAAACATACTGTGGCGACACCACCACCAGCACGTGCCTATAACCCACCCTCACAAGGAATAACTGGGGTGATCCCACCACCAGACACCATCGGAAAGCGAGAGCAAGCAATCACACCAAAGACAAACAGGGTGCAGGCCTCCCAGACATCTCTAGGCCAACAACAAGACAAAGTGGGACGCCAACAAGATCAGCACAAAGCGAGTACCACGTGAAGCATCAGTCAACAAAATCATGAGTACTGGAGGACACCAAGCGACGTCCAGCCCACAACCGGCACGGACAGTCACGAGGTCCACTGCCACGGCATGGCGCATGCCCCCCCTTCTCCATGACACCTCAAGCTGATAAAGGAGCAAGGTGGGTGGAATGGCTGGAGGATTTTAATAATTTCATAGATGCCGCAGGGGAAGAAACCTCCCCACGCCTACGCAGCATGTTTATTAACACGGCGGGTACTGAAATAAAGACATTGATCAAAATTATTCCACCAACAGAAATCACTGACTTTGCAAGCCTCATAACAGCACTAAACAAACGGCTTGTCATCGCCCCCAACAGGGATTATGAAAGCTATGTCTTCAACCAGTGCACATAGCGCAATGACAAAACGGCGGATGAGTTCATCACAAGACTTTGCGTCAAAAGTGCACACTGTCAGTTTGATGCGTTCTCGCTAGATGAAGCGATTCGACTCAGAGTAATTGAAGGGTGTGTGTCAGCTACACTACAGAAACAACTTCTAAAAAACCAGTCACTATTGAGGAAGTGAGCGAGATGGCACGAATACTGGAGAGAGTGGTGAAACAAGCCACACACATGACAAGCAACACAGCCACCAAACATGACAAAAGTGACATCATAGCAGCTATCCACACAGGCAACTTCAAAGGAAACCAAAGAAGCACTAACCCAAGTAACACATTAACCCCACGAATGCAAAGACAATGTTACAGATGTGGGATGGCTTTTCTGCATGCCGGGGCTTGCCCTGCTCTCTCCCAAAAATGTGGCAACTGCGAAAGGGAAGGACATTTTCAATCTGTGTGTAGGGAAGGATAACCGTTTCCCACACCATGCATGAGTGCAGCCCCGCAATACAGAACAATTTAAAGAATATTCCCAAGTCAATCTCACCAGGCACGTTCCTACCAGCAGGGGCCGAGAAGATACGTGCGAGTGGTAGAGGAAGTATATCCTGAGGATGACAGTCAGGAATATGGGACACAAGAACACAACATAGCAATTGCGTGATGAATATGACAGCCCACCTCAGGCGCGATATGGACCTCAGTTCGAAACACAAGGAAACCTCGATTATGAAGGTGGCCACTACGAGCTGTATGCCCAGGATGAGTTTGTCAATCTCATTAAGGATGAGGAGGAAGCTCAGGAGGCACCCAGAATACAGATAGACATTGGCAATAAACAATTGTGTTTTCTGATTGACTCAGGATCAACAGTAAACTTAATGGGGAAGAAGGAATTTCAACTACTTCAGAGCAAACCCACACTAACCCCATCAACCTCAAAGATATATCAATGGGGAGCAGATGCCCCATTGCACAGTGTAGGTTTGTTCAAGAGAAGGCTCACATTTGGTGAAAAAGCTACCAACACCGTCTGGAGCCCCACCAAAGGGCGATATCTGCTGAGCTACAAAACGGCGTCATGTCTAGGCCTAATCAACATACCCGTCCGAGACTGTGATGTCATCAAGTCATCAGAGACACATATCAGGAAACATGGACAAGTATACAACGTGGACCTGGAATCTCCTGGCACCACCGCCACCATGAAGGAAGACATTATTAGAGAATTTCCACAACTGTGTCATAGCCTAGGCAGGGTGAAAGGCCTGCCGATCAAGCTACACATTGACCCAGCTATCCGACCAGTCCCACAACATCCACGCAGAGTAGGGTTCCATCTACAAGAGGCAGTCTCGAAGGAGCTGGATCAACTGTTATGCGATGACATCATTGAGCCAGCCACTGTTCCGACGCCATGGGTTTCCCCTCTCGTAATCGTCCCAAATACAGCCATACAGAGGGAACGTCATCCCAGTCCTAAAATCGAGGACATGATAGTCCAACTAAACAAGTCGGTCCTCTTCTCTAAATTGGATCTGAATCAAGGATACCACCAACTCGTGCTTCACCCTAAATCACAACCCATCACTACATTCGCATAACATGATGGACAGTTCCGCTACAAGCGGTTACACTTCGGGATTTCCTCCGCCGCTGAAATTTTTCATGAAACAATCCGACAGATAATAAGTCCGATCAAGGGAACCCTCAACTATAGTGACGACATCCTAGTCTTTGGAAAGTCACACAGTGCACATGATGAAGCTCTCCGAAACCCATACAGGGCAGTACAAGAAGCCGGACTAACTCTCAACTTTGAGAAATGTTGGTTTAGTAAGGCCAAGCTAAAGTTTTTTGGCCACATCTTTTCAGCAGACGGAATGACCCGTGGCCCAGACAAAGTTTCAACCATCTTTCACCTAGGAAAACCGACTCAAGTTGCTGACGTCAGATCATTCCTAGGAATGGCCGGGTACTGCGCTCGGTACATTCCACACTTTGCCTCCATTACTGAACCCCTCAGGCACCTACTACAAAAGGATGTCACGTTCACCTGGACTGATGAGTGCCAATCGGTGTTCGACACGATCAAACATTCCCTCACAGAAGCTAGAAAACTAGCCTACTTTGACCCCGAGTGGCACACCGAAATAGTGGTCGATGTCAGTCCAGTGGGTCTGGGGGCCATCCTTGCCCAAACCAGTGGACAAGACACTCATCCGAGGCATGTGGTTGCGTATGCCAGCAGAGCCCTAGCTCCACCAGAATCTGCCTACTCCCAGGCGGAGAAAGAACGTCTAGCAGCCGACTGGGCATGCAAGCATTTCCATAATTTTATTATTGGAAAGAAATTCACCTTGATCACCGATCATCAAGCCCTTCTATCACTCTTTGGCAATCCATGCACAAAAATGCCCCCTAGAATTGAAAGGTGGGGCATCCGCCTACATCCTCCTCAATGGCTTGACCCTGCCATTCCCATGAACTTCAGACCTATCACGACGGTGCCATTTCTTCTAAAAATCTTAGATAGAGTGGCCTATATTCAAATACAGAATTTCCTGGAATCTAACCTCCTCTTAGGATCTCGTCAATCTGGATTCCGCCCTCGACATGGCACCGAGACGGCTCTAATTGACCTTAAGGCCCAAATAGATGAGTTTAGAGACAAAGGCCAAGCAGCCCTACTCCTCCTTCTAGACCTCTCGGCTTCATTTGACTTGGTCGACCACAAAGTCCTATGCAGTCACCTAGACACCGCAGCCCATTTCTCCAAGGAGGCCATAACTTGGATCGAGTCTTTCCTGAGTAACCGGACCATGAGAGTCTTCTCTCCCTCGGCCTCAGCAGACCCTATACCCATAACCTGCGGCGTTCCACAAGGATCCTGTGTGTCACCCACACTCTATAACGTATTCATCAAGCCCCTCTTTGACGAAATGGACCATTTGGGTATCGCCTACACTAACTATGCAGATGATACCCAAATCCTCCTCCCGCTTTCAGGAGATTACGCCATTGATCTGGCTTTGGTGAATAGAATTTACAGTATCGTTCAGGCATGGATGGCCACTCATGGTCTATGCCTGAACGATGACAAAACTGAGCTCATAATTCTAGGCAGCCCGACCCGCCTAGCAAAATTTAGCCCAGATTATGCCAACTTCGCTATTGATGGTAACAACATAAAAGTATCAAAAGGAAGTGAAGACCCTAGGCTTTTACCTAGATGCTACTGTGAACTTCACTAAACAAGTTAACTCCCTTGCATCGGCTACTGCATATACTTGCAAACTCATCAGAGCCAGTAAACAATTCCTCTCCACAGACAGTTGCCTCACGCTGGCTAGAGCCCTCATACTTTCCAAACTTGATTATTGTAACGCACTCTACATCAGAGCGAACAAACAAACCATCCATAAAATACAGATTCTCCAGAACAATGCCTTGGGAGCAGCATTGAAGATTAATAGAAGTGAGCATTTCTCCTCTACAAGAAGAGCATACAAATGGTTGTCTACCTCTGATAAAGTGAAACTCAAGACTGCCTCCCTCACCCACAGGTGCCTCAATAATAATGCACCACCCTACCTCACAGACAGAATCTGCAAAAAAAACATCCTCCAGACCAACGAGAACAGCTAACTCTAACTGCCTCCAAGTTCCACGATTTAGACTTTCCACTATTGGAGGACATAGCTTCCCAGTCAAGGCTGCGCAACTATGGAATTCCCTACCTCTAAGTATCAGAGCCCCCCAGCCTTATGCCAAATTCAGACATATTTTGACCAACTGGCTAAAAGAAAACGACAAATAAATCCAAACTAACACAACACCCTCGTTTTGCTTCCTATCCTTTACCTATGGATTCACCTACTCTGCACCAGTCCACTTGGACAACTCTCCCAAGGTACTGCATCTACCTTAGTCTATTCCTACTCGTTGCCACCCAAACCATGTAACCTACATTGTACATATTGATATGCCACTGTCTACTCTGTCCTGTACCTCATGTACCCATGTGATTTCAATGCATTTGCTTGTGATTATGTAATTTACTCTGTATATACCGATGTGCTACTATATATGTCGGCCTGGTCGGCCATGTAACTAAGTTGAACATATCCTTTCTGCTGCGCCCTGATGCTCCTGGGTCTGGTGCGCCTTATAAATAATAAACTAAACTAAAACTAAACTAAACAATAGTACGACTTTGACATCATCAACCAGCCAGGTGGTGAGAATAACCCTGCGGATTACCTCTCAAGGCACCCGGTCGGCAGTCCAACACCAAGGCAAGGTGATTCGGAATATATCAGCTACGTCACTGCGAATGCACTTCCGCCTGACATATCCATTGAAGCTATCGCTCTTGCGTCAGCCATAGACCCATCCATGGCTTTGGCAATTAGCCTTATGGAAAATGGAAAATGGAAAGATTTCCGCAGAGCAGTCCAAAGACACCCAGGGGCGTGCAGAGACGAGATCGAGAGACTGGCCAGAGTACATGCGGAACTAGCGGTCCAGGACAAGTCCATTCTGCTACGGGGTTGCAAGATAGTCATTCCCTCTACACTGTGCTCAGAGGTCATCAAAACTGCACATGAAAGTCATTGTGGGGCGGAGAACACGAAAAGACAGTTAAGATGCAATGTCTGGTTCCCCTTCATGGACAATATGGTCAACTGGTGGGTCAAGAACTGCACGGCATGCCAGTGCACAGCAAAACCAGAACCCCCAGTGCCGCTCAGAGTAACCACAATTCCTGAACATCCGTGGGAAAGAGTTGCGGTCGATTTCTACAAACCACGGGAGGAAGGTGACTACCTACTATTATTCATTGATGAACACTCCAGGTTCTCCATAGTAAAACGTGTCAAATCTACAGATTTTGCCCATGTCGCTGCCACATTCAATGAGGTCTTCAGCGAGTGGGGAATACCGGACACAATAAAATCAGATAACGGAGCACCTTTCAGTGGACATGAATTTGGAGTGTTCGCAAAACATATGGGATTCCGACACCAAAGAGTAACACCAAGATGGCCACAGGCGAACGGGATGGCAGAAAGGTTTATGGCATCCATCAAAAAGACCATACAAAGGGCACGCATAGAAGGGACCGACCCACATCAAGCACTATGCAGGATGTTGAGGGACAACAGAAACACACCTCATGAGGCCACCAACAGAACCCCATCAGAACTCATGATGAAGTACCAGGTCAGGACCAGGTTAGCCACTAACCCAACAGCACGGCCCGAGGCAGACCAGGAAGTCATCAGGCGAGATGAAGAAACAAAAGAAAGAACACGGGAACAGACTGACAGAAGGAGGAGGGTGCAGGAAAAAGAGTTCCAAACAGGAGACGGAGTGTGGGTACAAAAAATTGTAACAAAAAAGACAGACCCGCAGTTCTCACCTGAGCCACTACAAGTAGTTGCAGTAAAAGGAACTATGATAACAGCTGCAAATGGAGAAAAAGAAGTGACTCGGAACAGTTCCAGGTTCAAACACATCACGAGAGAAACCGAATACAAGCCACCCCCCGATGATCCAGACCCAGAATGCATAGACACTTAGGATGAAACTTGCGTCCCCCTCGGACCACAGGTTCAACCCTGAGGGAGACGCTGATGGCGGCTCACGCCTGGAGCCGCGAGGACGACCCCAGAGAAGCATCAGGAAGCCTCCCAGGTTAGTGGAGGAATGTTGACAGCATTGCCACATGGCCAAGTTCAAGTTGTTGCAAGGACATTTGTCCGGGGGTGTTGTTATGGGTGAGATCCCCTTTAGGGCAGCCACTGCAGGGGGATACGTCACGGCAGGAAGTGACATAGGGTGACCGGGGGAAGTGCCGGGGAGAGGCAGTTAATTTGGGAATCTGACTAAAGAAGGCGTTACAATTACACCTGGTGTCAGTGTTTGATTTGAGGCCATCCAAACCCCCAACACCATGTTCTCCCCCTACTTTTGTCTGTGCCCCCCCTACTTTTGTCTTGGGCCCCCGCTGTGCCCCTCCTAAATTTGATTCCTGGCGACGCCGCTGCTTTCTGATATTCAGTTTGGGTTTCGGCCAGGAGTAGGGACCATGGAACAGAGTTTAAATTTGTACCTGTTAGTGGCCAACTTGGTCTTTTGTAAGGGTGAGCCGGTGTATTTGGCATTTATGGACCCGAGCACGGCCTTTGACAAGGTAGACAGGGAAAAGCTCTGGGCCGTGCTCGGGTCGCTGGGTTGTCCGGGGGATATTTTGAGGGTGTTGGTCGACATCCACACGGATAATGAGGCATGCGTGCGCAGAGGAGCGGGTGGTCACTGCACGGCCTGCTTCAGTGTCGGATGTGGTCTGCGGCAGGGCTGTGTGCTGGACCCCATATGTTTTTGTTTGTATATAAATGGTCTTTCTGGATTTCTCATTAACATTTTTGCCGACTTTTTGGTTTTGGAGGGAAGGGCTTTCCCTGTTCTTGCATACGCAGATGACACAGTATTGATTGCTAGAACACCAAGAGCTCTTCAGACCCTGATTAATGCATACACAACATTTATGTGTGAATTGGGTCTAAAAATCAACACCACAAAATCTGCTGTGATGGCGTGTGTTGGCAGGAAACGCCCTGCGGCTCTGAGACCAATGTTATGTACGGGAGAGGTGATACCCAGGGTAAAGGTATTTCACTACCTGGGGTTAAGCTTCTCGGAAGCCCTATCTGTAAAGGCACATTTGGCTAAACAATCTATGAAAATGAGCCAGCAAACTGGGGGCATTTTCCGCTTTATGTCACGGTGTGAGGGAGAACCATTAGAAGTGATATCTAAAATGTACAGTGCCCATGCAATGGCCGTCACCATGTATGGTGCCCCAATATGGGGCTTCCAGAGGGCTGACGAAATGCAAACAAAAGAGAACAAATTCATCAGGAGACTGTTGGGCCTCCCAAACTCGGCTGCAAGCATTGCAATTCATCGTGAATTGGGAATGGCGTTTTAGGAAGACCTGTGGGCATTGGCCCCGATTCTGTGTTGGATCCGGCTATGGGCAAACAAATTTGCCTCCCTCTGCCATTTTATTATTCAATCTGTATTGGGAAAGGGGGGCTGGCAAAAGATTCCCTGGCTGGACTTTATTTCTATAGCCCTTGAGGAGGCAACCTAAGTACTCTCTTTCTGCCTAAGGTGCTAATAACAGAGGTAGAGGGGAAAAAGCCATAAAATGGTGTTGAGGGAGGCTGTCACAAGGAAGAGAATTTTATTGGAGTATGGGATTAAATCTGGTCAACTACACTCTGCGATCAGTAGGCCCTCTGTGATTCAACCATACTTAGTTTGGGGGTCCCGAAAAAAGACCGGTGGCTAATCACAAGGGCAAGGTTTGACTGTCTCCTACTGCAAGGAAATACAGCAGAATGGAAAGGGTTCCCAGACTCTACTAGTTGTCCGGTGTGTGGTTACCGGCGTGAAGATCTGGCACACGTATTATTGTTTTGTACTGGCTATGCTGGGATACATAGAGCAACATTGTTAGTGGCTCTAAAGAAGACAGAGATCCACAATCATACGGCAGCACTCATCTTTCTTTTGAGTGCAGATACTATTTTTACTGCCTGGGCATTGCTCTCCTTTTTGAAAAGAGCAATGTATTTTAGAAAGGGGCTGATGAGGTTACAGGGAGGTGGAATGTCTTAATGTAATGATGGAATAAAGGGTTATTGGAACAGTGGCTTTTATGGATATTAGGTTTTATTGTGAATAGATATACTATTGTATTTTTATGGATTTTTTTGTATTTGTTTTTAAGTCGAATATCTTAAAAATCTGAAATTGAATATTGTGAAAATGTGATGTGTTCTGTATTTGTATTTGTATGTTTAATGGATCTTTGCATCCGAATAAACTTTTTTGACTGACTGACAATCTTTATCAACTGTTTACTTTCAATCTTCCACAAAAATTCAGCTTCCTAGGTTGCAGTTATTTTTCCTGTTTTTGCTTTGCTTAATGGCGGTTCTCAATTACTTGCCATATCTTGCATTCCCTCGTTAATGGCATGTTACCTTTATGCAGAATAACAGTCTTTACAAGGGCCGCTGACTCCTTGCAAAACCCCTCTTGTTAATCTGTATCCTTTCTTGACTCACTATAATAGTTCTGTTTCATTAAGCATTCTGCAGTTCTAACGCAACCTTTTGTTAACGCTGCTTCCCCGCTTACTTCTAACATGAGCCGGCCTTCCGATCACTCAACGGTCGTGTGTGTACTTGGGGATTTCTTCATCATCGCCTTCCGGCCTGCTTCCAAGGCTTTCGGCCGCAACCTTGTGTTTCTTCCCCGATCTCGCTTCGTGTTCGGGAGGGGAGCCGGTTGTCCTCGAGCACCTGCAAGGTGTGCTTCTCTCGTGCACACGCTGTTCTGTTCCAGTCGCTCACAGCTATTTGCAATTTCGGGACTCACCTCTTCTCTCGAGCAGTCCTGGAGAGAAGTGGCAGCAACTCGCCCCTTCCACTTCGTTGGCTCTGCTTCTCTCGGCTCCCAGTCTCGCCCTCCGTCTGCTTGTGCTGCCACCTTTTATCACTCTGCCAAACATTAATAAGTCTCAGGTGTGTGTGATTGAGATTACATGGCTGACACTGCCTGACCTCATTAGTGTGGCATGGCTCTGATACAACATAGGAGGTTATCCTCATCCTGTTATTACGCCTCTTCCTCGTCTCCGCGGTTTTGGGAATGTGAAGTCGGGAGGAATTCTGGGAGATGTAGCTTCCTATAAATATGGTAGGGACAGTGATTTTTGGGGTACTTGGAAAAGTGGATAACATGTCTCGCAATTGGGTGTCTTTATCCCCATGAGGACCTTCTACCCAGGTGATCCTCCCTCGCTTGTCCACCCCCAGGGTTTGGATCCAAAGCGATGGCCCTTCCCTGGCCACCTGAACAAGGGAACCCCGGGAACTGGGATGTGAATCGCCCTCTGGTTTTTCACAGCAGGAACCAGCTATATCAGCTCACCCTCCCTTGGAGAGGTTTCAGGGACCCTTAGGAAGAGCTTGCCACAACCAATCCCCTTCCTAACCTCAGGTACCACCCACATGGAGTGTGAGGCTAAGGGATGGCCTCTATTTGTGGTCTCGTCTAGCAAGGCAGCCTCGGGCAGGGCGCCAACCTATCCCACTACCTCACGCCACGGTACCTCCCCTCTACCCCCTTCTTAAACCAATGGACATCAAACGCCCTATTCCTACTTAACAGTTACCCTACTTAACATTCCCCCTACTTAACATTTACGCTGCATAGCATTAATTACATATACACATAACTACTCACACATATATACATAGTCTCACGACATATATACACAACATAAAACGCTATGCCACAATAGGGTGACTGCTGCAGACAGCAACTCCTTCACAATACCTCTAGGTCTGTCCTGGGTGCTGGAGGAATTGGTGAAGGGCTGCTCCTGATAGAATCTTGCCGATTCCGGGGCCTTGCCGCACAGAGAACAGATGGGGATTGGCCCCTCTTCTTCCAGGGTGGCCCTGTCTACCATGTGGGGCCAACACACAGCCTGACTGATCTGGGCACCCCCCTGCGCACATGGGGGACCACCCATGCTCACCGCTGCACCCCCGCAGTACTAGAAATGTTCAGGGTGGGCCCAGTTGGCTGAGGGGCCCATCCGATATCATTGCTGCGCCTGGACACCATTTTCTATTTTCAGCAGCGTCCTCATTGCTATGGGGATGCTGCCATGCTCACAGTCCTGCACCACAGCCTCTTCCTGGCCCGCCACCTCAGCATTGCGTTGTTGAACGCATGGGGTGGGCTGTGTCTTCAACCGGGCCACTCAATGGAGCGACTCAGGACTTCGCCGCCTCTGCACCCTGGTTGGCTGACAAGGCCAACCCTGGAACTTGCACCTTCACCGGGTGGAGAGGGCTTCCGCTGCATGCTGCTGCTTTCCCTCCCGGGCTGCTCCTGGCATACGCAGCCCAGGAAAACTTCATTGATGGCATACCCGCATCACTGGCCATGAGTGGGGCCTTTGGCGGCTTGGTCAGGCAGCCTGGTCGGGCCATCCCCCACACGTGGTCCAGGCTGTTATTTGTGAGCCCAGTTGGTCCTTGCCACGCCACCTGGACTGATAATGTATCTGGGTCCAGTCCAGTCTGGCCCCCAGATGCGCCGACAGGTGCCACGGCCTAGGGATGGCCACGCTGCCCCGGGCATAGCAGCTCAGCCCCCATGCAAACAGTCTTTGTGGGGCTCCCCATGCGCCGCCTGGCACTAATCAGAGGATTAAGGGCCCAGGGGGCCGCTTGATGCAGCGACACCCCCAAGTAAGTCCCACTCTTCTCCAACTTCTTTTTCAACTGTTCTTTTTTTTAAATCCTTCAGTATGCTTTCCCACTTGCCTGCCCAGCCCATTCTTGGCGAGGGGAGTTTTTTCCATTGTTCTTTTCTTAACTTTTTTTCACATTCCATCCAATCCCACGGTGGGATGGATGGTTTCTCCCAAAGAAATATGTAACTAAGTGCCCTCCACCATTCAAACTATTCCCTACTCCAATGTCTCTCCCTAGATTGCGCTGGTGGGCTGCTTATCTAGGGTCAGGGGATAGAAAGAGAAACTTGCCCTACACCTAACTGAGCTGCATTAGTATTCATTTGTCATTTTATTTTATATAAAAAGCACAATCTGCCTGCATCCAGCCGAGCAGGTGAAGTACCTTGATTTATTCCTCTTCCCCGTTTTGGCTTACTAAAATCAAAGTATGAAGTTAAAAATTATAATGTCTTAAGGTTGTTTTGGAATATCCTAAATGATTACTATAAAAGGATATTACCCAGACAGTGGGCCTCATTACGAGATTCGCAGTAATGGAAAAAAAATGCTGGTAAGGGAATACCGGCACCGCTTACCGCTTCGGCCCATTACGAGTAGACATCCCGGTATCAGCGCCACCGCTGAGACCCTGCTCCTCCATACCGGCATGTGCGCGGGCACGCGCCCCTCTGGGCCGGCAATACCAGGATGCCGCTAACAGGAGGATATCACAAGTCACGCGGACATGCACCTACCGGCATCTCGATGGTGGTAATTAGGGATACCGCGATGCCGGCATCACCAGCATGGCGGATCACCCGCTAATAGCAATGTGCTGTGTTCCCAACTGCCACAGGTGCACACAATCAGCACAGGTGGAGGCAATGGAGTCTGGCCCAGCACAAAAGGAGCACACCCACACACCACACCACTTCCCACACCAAAATGATCCCACTTGCAGTTGCGATATTAGTGCTGGAGGACATGCTTGCATTGCTACTCCATGAGCAACAACTACAACAGGTACTACAGAGAAGACGCAGGAGGAGAAGGAGGGTGAGAAAGGCCCAGCAAGTCCCACCAGTGCAGCCACCAATCCCTCACATGAGAGCCAGTCCTTTCAACCTAACTCCTGTGCAGATCCACACCCTGTACCGCCTGGACCGGGACACCATCAACACCATTGTGGACATGACACACGACGACATTGTCTGCCTGATTGAAATCCGCACCACCATCCCCCCTCTACTGAAGCTAATGTCTGTTCTCCACTTCCTGGCCACAGGCACCTACCAGCACACAGTGGGGCAGATGCATGGCATATCACAACCTTGTTTTTCACGCATGCTGAACCAAGTGCTGGATGCCCTCCTGAATTACGCAAGCGACTACATATCCATACCACGGACTGCCCAGGAGATCTTTGACACTAAAATTGGCTTCCATGCACTGGCAGGCATGCCAAATTGTATCAGAGCCCCCGACTGCACCTATGTGGAATTGGTGGTCCCACACGCCATGGAGGTGGCGTACCGCAATCGTAAGCTATACTACTCCGTCAATGTGCAGATGCTATGTGACTGCAGCAAGTTCATCACACATTGTAGTGCCCGATATACCGGATCAACTCATGATTCAATGGTCCTGCAGAACTCTGCGATACCACGCTACATGGAGCGACATGCTGGACGACGTGCCTGGCTGCTTGGTAAGTTGCATGACAGGCACATGGCAGTCTAATGGGGGGGGGGGGAGATGCACACACCCCCCGGGTGAGATTGGGGTGGTGACTGTACAATTCCCATACTGCTAAACACTCTGTCCCAAAACATCCCAAACTGAACATGACACCTAAACGTCATAGAAATGATGGAAGCTGCACACCAATGCCAATATGCCAGACTTGCAACCAGCCCACATCCCTAAACACGTCCACTGCACATCATCAGACCGTACCCTGTGTAACACAATGCAGCAACATGCTGTGAGTATGCACAATGTACATGACCGCACCAAAACATAACACAGGACACGCATCCATGAGTGCGCACAAACCAATCCCACCAAGGTAATGCACCGATTGTCACTGGCCCACCACCACAATAGCACTGCATGTCACCATGGGAATAATAACCGATGAATGACAAACCATGATGAAACTTGTGCCAATGCTGCTAGTAAATATGCATACAAATCACTCCACATCACCTATATGATTGCAAATACAGCGGTATGCATCCACAGTGCATGAACACCAGCAAGGAAGTGGACACTCTGCATCATCTGGACGATGCAACCTACACCTGTAGACCATGGAACAGCACACATTGTGGCAAATAAACATGTGTGCAGACATCCAGAGACATGTGCATGCGAACAATAAATATCTGCAGGCATGAGAGTGATAAGTACAGGTGTCATGGTAGGAATTGACTCACATATACCTAATTTTGCTCCCATGCAGGTGGTGCTGGCAATCCCTTGAACCCGTGGCTCCTCACCTCTGTCCGGAACCCGCAGAACAGGCATGAAGAGGACTACAATCGGACTCATACCCGTACCCGTGTGGTGATCGAGCAGAACTTTGGCCTGCTGAAGGCATGGTTTCGCTGCCTCAGCAGGTCGGGTGGGGCACTGCTGTACGGGCATGAGAAGGTTGCCAAGATCATCATGGTATGTGCCATGCTGTACAACATGTGCATCCGACGGAACATGCCTCTGCCGCCTGACATTGACCAGCAACCACCAGATGAGGATAAAGATGATGAAGAAGAAGGGGTGCACATCAGCCAGGTGGCGATGCACATGAGGGACATGCTGAGTGCCAGTCTGTGATAGGCCAACATTTCTACGACACATGGATGCAGAGTGTGCCATGGATGTGGGACTCTGGGCACTGGGTGTGAGGGTACATGGACACGGTGTACTGTAAACCAATAAAGCACACATACACAATAAGCAATGTCCAGTCATGTGTTTTTTGTACACAACGGGTGTATTGAACAGGTGATATATACAAAGTGCATTGATCATCCCCCCATAACTCCCCCACACGCCCCCTCCCCCCCACACCCCCTCCTGCCTCCCCCTCCCCCTCCCCCCACAACTCCCCCACACGCCCCCTCCCCCTCTCCCCACAACTCGTCCACACACCCCCCAACTCCCTCCCCCACAACTCCCCCACACACCCCCTCCCCCCACAACTCCCCCACACATGGTGTGCAATCATAGTCATGCTATGCAAAATGAGTCAATATGAGTCCACACATGCAGGCTGCCCCTGCTACTGGCAGCCTCTGTCAGCCTCTGGGGGCTGCATGTCAGAGCGCCGCATGGTGCGTGAAGACCTACGCAGGGGCTCGTTTGGGTAGAGCTCGTGGATGAAGCCGTGCCCGCATTTTCCAATGTTGGGGTAGGACGCTGAGCCTCCAAGGCCTGGGCAATCCTGGCCAGGACCTGCGTCACCGCTGACAGCTCCTCGGAAATCTGCCTGGTAGTTGACTCCATGGCCCCTGTCATGGCCGCAGTGTTTTCTCTTGCCTCCTGTCTTGTCAAGGCCCCATCGGAAACATAGTGCTTCACGAGCCCTGTGAGCTCCTGCTGCCACCCCTCCATTTGAGCCATGCGCCACTCTCCGTCCGGGATGCCTGTTGAGGTGGATGGGACATCTGTCGAGGGGCCCAATGCAGGTGTGTCCTCTGGGGGGCTCCAGGCCTCTTGGATTGCCTCCCCTCATGACTGGTCCAGTGGGGTGCTATTGGGGGTGCTCAGTGGGGTGTGCTGGGGGGGTTTTCTGGTGGCCTGGTGTGTGGACCACATCCATGGACAGGTTGTCGTCATCAGGTAGACAATCCTCAGCCTGGCACTGTCCTTCGTCTCCACTCTGGGGCGCTGTGGCAGCTGACTCCCCTGTGGAGCTGTTTGCGGCAGACAGGGTCCCATCTGCCACTGCCTCAGGATCAGTGGATTCCACCCGTTTAGCTTCTGTTGGTTTTGCAGCAGTTCTTTGCCGCCCCTGTGCCTTGGCATCTTGTGTTGGTATTGGCTTGGGTGGCTGTTGTTGCTTGCCAGTGCCTTTGATGTGGATGGCCTGGTGGCGTCATCCCTGGCCCTGGCATTTTTGGATGGTGTCCTGGCCTGTGCCGCTGTGTCCTCACCATCGCTGTCGGACTCTGTGCCTGTGAGGGACCGAGAGAGGCACGGCATCAGTGATGGTTGTACATGCATCATGCATACATTGGTATTAGTGCAGTTGTACGCATGTGATGATTTGCTGTCTTGGAGTTGTGACAAACAGGTTGTTTGCTATATGGGGGGTTATTCAGGCATATGTCAGGTTCTCACATGTATAAGGTGGTGTATGCTGTGTGACATGCCTTTGTGTTGTGGACTGTGTGCGGTGTGACACATGCCGTTTAGCTGTTTGTGGGGTGTGTCTCAGGCATGGCATTGGCATGCTGCATGCATGTTGATGTGACGGTGATGGGGATAGCATCTAGACAGGGAGGGGCCATGTGTGTGTGATGCCCCATGTATTGGCTTATGTCACTGTCACATTTGTGGCCCATCATCATGCTTTGGATTCCAGTGGTTTGTGTGGACACTCACCTCTATCTGCCGATGACAGTACTCCACGCTCCATGTCTCTGACTCCTTCAATGGCCTCCACGGCAATAGTACTGGCACATGTTTCCTCCCATCTGGTGAGCTTGATGGGGGAGTTGGCCCCGCCGTCTGTTGCCAGACCCTGGCTCCGATTGGCCAATTGAATGTTCCGCACACGGAGGCACAGGTCATCCCACCTCTTTTTCACGTCTTTGACGGTGCGGGGGGTGGTGCCGACCACACTGACCTTTCTAGCCACTCCCACCCATATTTCTTTTTTTAAATCTGAGCAGGTCACCTGAGGTCTGCTGCGAAGACCACATCACCATTCTGGGCCAGAGTGTCTGCCAACATATTCAATTCATCCTCCGAGAAGCGCACCTTGCACTGACGGGAGGCACCTTTCTTGATGGCCTTAGGCATTGTGCTGGAGATGTAGTGGTGGTTTGTGGATCCAGGTCCTGTGTCTGGAGGATTGCAATGGATTGTGTTTTTCAAGATGGCCGCCGTTGCATTTCCCGTTCCGGCGCGATGACGTTACTTCCGGTTCCAGTTCTGGTATTGCCGGGCCCGGTATTGTCAGACCCGTTATTGCCGGTGCCCGTTATTTAGGGATGGGCAAAGGCGGAGGAGGTGTTAGCACTTTGCATGATGCCGCTAACGGGGGTTTTAGGGTAATTAACGGCATGCCGGTACAGATGTTACCGGCATGCCGCTATGCACATGCACGCATTCTCGTTTTCAGCCGCTGTTAGCGGCGTCAGTGCTACCCAGACAGTATTGCCTCCATGACGGTAAGGTTTGGTTTTTACCGCAAATCTCGTAATGAGGCCCAGTATGTCCCTATCATGCAGTTGTCCTGCCACTTACTGCTGATGCCTCTAGAGGGCACAGAGTGTCCTAAATTGTCAAGAGGTTTGGAAAAGCCTGCCGGTTTCAGTGGTATGAAAAAGGGGGAACCCACTTTCTTCAGGGCTACAGCATAATAGCAGTGCTGTATACATGAAAATAGAGAATCTTCGCTGTGCATCACGCCACACCCTTCTGGGTGCACAGCTGAGTGTGTTGAGAACCGCTACGCGTGAGCAGTTATTCGAATAACTGCTCACACGTAGAGGTTCTCAACACACTAACCAGACGTGTCGACAGGAACAGGAAGGTCTTCACAGGACGTTTTGAAATTACCTCACCCGAATTGAAAAAACAAAGGAAGAAACAATAGACAAATTGAAATCTTTGTTTGATCTCTCTTTACTCAGCTGTGCGCCCTCTAGCATGTGCGAGTGCTACATTACACTAGAGGATAGAGGCTCCCGACTAATTGCTTCCTCCATGGCGGCTGCTTTCAAGGACGCTCTACTTGAGGCCATCACAACACCATCTGAGCATGGCCCCCATGTTCGCCTGAGATCCTTCTCTGAGGAGAAAGCAACCCTGAGGGGTGAAGAAGAATACCAACTTTGGGCAGACCAGACCAACCAGATGATACGACTGGAGAGCTACAGACCAGGAGAAGAGGCGTTGCGTCATTGAGAGTCTGCGCGGTCCTGCATTGAGAGTCATCCAGGCACTCCGTGCCAAGCATCCAGACACCACAGCGAAGGACATCATGTACACGCTGGATGGAGTGTTTGGGGCTACAGAGTCCAGTGCAGAACTGATGGTGATATGCCACCCATCTTTAACAGAGCGAGCGTCTCTTCGAATATTTGGCGAGGACTGAGCTGATTCTTCAGCTGGCTTTGCAAAGGAAGGGGAGTGAGCCAAACAGCCTAAACCTGGTCAGGCTGCAACAGGTCATGCACAGAGCCAAAACACTGTCGCTGTTACTTATGTAGTTACGACTTTGTGACCAGACCGAGAAACCACCAGCCTTTGATGAACTGGTCTGAGAGGTGCGTACTCTGGAGGATGCAGTGTACAGCTTACCAAGTCAACTAGTGTCTCCATATGCTGCCCTGGCGTATGATCTGAGACATCAAGTGGAGGAGTTGCGCCAAAGCATCCAGCCGATGCAGCTGCAGAGGGTGCCGGCCAAGCCACCATCTGTAATACACCCACGCAACCAGAACGCAGAAGTGGCTCTACACCGCCATCCCAAGAGAGAGAGAAAGAGAACGTCAGCTCTTCTGGTGCGCTCAAGAGCCACAGCAGCCCCAAGTGAACCAACGGCGTCCCGCACCACTCCAGCCTTTACAGTTCTACCATAGGTGTGGGTAGGAGGGCCACACCTTTCCGTATGTGCATGAACCCACGGGATTGCATCCAAGTTGTGGTGGGGTTCCAGGCCTTGAATACTCCAACACATGCGATGGTGGGAAACGCCAGCGAGGACCTGGAAATGTACCACCTGAATCCTCAATACTACTATGCTCCAACCTAGTAGAGGCAACAATCAACAAGTCTGCGCAACCAGTCGGGCCCAAGGCTGTAGTGACACCACCGGTGGTTAAGTCATCTGGGAACCAGCATCTACCCAGATCGGCTAATCCACCCGAGAGGAAGATCACCTGTAGTCAAACTACCTGCAACCGCAGCACCCAAACAACATGGGCAATACCTGATGGGCTCATAAGACCACCAGCCACCGTGACAATTGCCATCACTGGTCGACAGGCACAAGCGCTTCTGGATAGTGGATCACAGGTGACCATTGTTTATGAGCCGTTGTACAGAAAACACCAGGTGCATATTCCATTGGAGGCCTTGGCTGGGCTGCACCTTCTTGGCGTGGGAGACAACCCTTGCAAATAGCTGGGGTACTTCCGGGTCAGACTGCAGTTTCCACGCAATGTAGCTGGAGTCAGCACTCCTATCGACACCCTGGCTCTGGTCTGCAGCAGTCGGAGTGAAGATCTTGCAACATCGGTGGTGTTTGGAACCACTTCCTCGATGTTCAATGCCCTGGTGGCATTATGTCGGGAGATGGCTGGACCACGATATGTCAGCACGTTGTCCATGCACCCCATGTGCCAACAGGCATGCATACTTGCAGAAAGAGATCAGGTCCAGAGCTCCACCTGATGGACTCATTGGAGAGGTTCGCACCATGCGGGTCGGGCAGATCACAATCCCGGCACACACCACGGATGGTTCCTGGAAGAGTGCAACTCAGAGGGGAGCAATGACCAAGACATCTGGTGATAGAGGCACCAGAACGAGGAGAACTCCCAGGGGGTTTAGTGGTGCAGCGGACCCTGGTGACAAGGGATGGAATGGACCTGAAGAACATCAAGGTACCGGTCATTAATGTGACTAATAGGACCAATCGTGTACCAGGATGCACCATCATCGCACAGTTTCACCTGACTGCATCTGTAGCCCCAGCGAGTGTCGCCACAAGCTCATTCGAGACCGCAGTGGATCTGAAGACCTTGGAGACTCCCCGATCTCAGAGAGGGACAAGGTCCACCTGAGTGAGCAGCTTGCCCTGTGCACTGAAGCATTCTCCACAAGCGACCGGGACATTGGCAAGGCCCATGGAGTCAAACATCGGATCCGGGTGTCTGATTACACCCCCTTCAGGGAGAGGTTGGCACGCCTGGTCCCAGGAGACTTGGAGGATGTATGCCGCCACCTGGATGATCTTTTGCAGGCAGGGATTATCCAGGAATCCAGGAGCCCATGCACTTCTCCCATGGTCGTCTCTCGGAAGAAAAATTAGGATGTCAGGAGGTGCATCGACTACTGTTGACTCAACACCTGCACTATCCCGGACCAGTACAGCACACTCCGGGTGGAAGAGGCATTGGACTGCCTGACTGGGAGTAAGTAGTTTTCGGTCCTGGACTTGCAGAGTGGCTACAACTAGATTCCGATGCATCCAGCGGATTGTGAGAAGACAACTTTCATCTGTCCCTTTAGATTTTATGAGTTTGTCAGGATGCCTCGGGGGATCTCTGGTGCGCCAGCGACTTTCCAGCTCCTTATGGAAAAGACTGTCGGTGACATGGAGGTACTGGTGTACCTGGATGACATCAATGTGTTCAGGAGGACCCTTGAGGAGCACCACAGAGGGCTCATGAAGGTGCAGGAGCAAGGGCTAAAAGTCAGTGTGGACAAGTGCCAGTTTTGCCAGACAAGTGTCAAGTATATACATACAGTCTTCGCGGATGGCAGCGCTGTGGATCAGGCAAAGATCGATGCCCTCCTCACCTGGCCAAGACCTCAAACCCCCAAGGAGTTAGAGTTTCCTGGGATTCTGTAATCACTACAGGAGGTTTGTCATGGGATTTGCCAACATCTCCCGACCACTTGTGGACCTCATCAAAGTGTACCCACCTACCCAGAGGAGCCAGAAGAACCTCGTCAACTCTGCAGGCCATCCATATTAACCATATTATCCACGGGAGCCCATTGATGAGTGTTGGACTGACCAATGCCAGCAGGCCTTCGAGGAGCTCAAGTGGACCCTTGCCACAGTGCCAGTCCTGGCCTACCAGTAGCTTTCACCAGCCGAGGCCTGCATGCTGTGGAGAAGAATTACCTAGTCCACAAGTTGAAATGTTTGGCATTGAAGTGGGCCATAACAAAGAAGTTCCAGGATTACCTCTACGGCGCCACCTTCATGGTGAGGATGGCCAACAACCCCCTTATGTATGTGTTGAAGTCAGCAAAGCTGAATGCTACCTCCCATCATCGGCTCGCCACACTGTCCACATACAACTTCAGTCTGCAGTACAGACGTGGGAGCACTAACATCAATACTGATGCCCTCTCTGAGGCCTCATGCTCAGCTGAATGATACAGCTAGATCCACATTGTGGAAGGAGTGGTCTAGCAGGCCTCGGAGCTATCTGCCAGGCTGAAAGTCAGCACAAGCCAGACAGAGCCAGGAGCGTGGATTGCTTGGGATCCTCAGCTGGAAGTATCTGAGTTACCGCGTCTGACCCGAGATGAGACCCCTATGTCACAGCTAGCGGATCCTGGCATTGCTCCATTCCTGCAAGACCACTAGAACAGATATGACCAGAGACATCCTTAATGACCCACAGCAAGCTGCAATGCTGAAGGAGTTGAAGATGCTTGTGCAGAAGGGTGGAATCCTGTACAAGGAAAGCAAAGTTGGAGACTGGCTACTACATTGCCTGGTTTAGCCACTGAGATTCCGCTGAGCTGTATTGTATGCACTTAACGACCAGCACAGACTTCTTGGCACCGACAGAACCTTCGAGTTGGTCCATTCAAGGCTTTTCTGGCCCAACTAGCAGCAGATGTTGAGTATTATTGCCAGCACTGTGTCAGGTGTGTCACCAGGAAGAGCGTGGCTCCTCCTTCAGCCTTTCTTCATGATCTGCACAGTTCCGGGCCCATGGACCTCGTCTGCATCGACTTCCTCGAGCTGGAGATGGACAGACGAGGAGTACAGAACATCCTGGTGGTTACAGACCACTTCATTCGGTACGTCCAGGCATTTCCCACCAAAGATCAACATACCACCACTGTTGCCCGCGTGTTGTGGGAAAAATACTTTGTGCACTGCGGCTGGCTGGCCAGGATTCATTCTGACCAGGCACCAGACTTTGAATCGACATTTATCAAGCAGATGCTGGAGCTGGTTGGCATCAAGAAGACCCGTACAACTCTGTATCACCCTCAGGGGGATGCTCAAGTAGAGAGTTTTAATCAGACCATGTTGGCTATGCAGGGCACCCTGTCCAGAGGAGAAGAACAGATGGAGACAGCATGTGGCCACCCTGAACCATGCGAACAACTGTACAAAGAATTATGCCACCGGCTTTTCACCATATTTCTTGACTTTTGTAAGGAATGCCAGGCTTTCTGTAGACCTGTGTTTTGGGGTGTCTGCAGATGGAACAGGCAGCGAGAACTACGCCAGCTATGTTCAATAGCTCAAGCGTCAACTGGAGCAATCATATCTGCGTGCCCAGGCTGCCACGGAGAAGACGGAGGAAGGGAAGAAATGCTGCTACGATGCCAAGGTCAGGTTTCACGCTCTTCAGCCTCGCCATCGTGTGTAGAGCCGCAGCCTGGGAAAGAGAGGACGCAACAAGCTTGCGACAAGTGGGAGTCTTAGCCTTTCATATAGAGCTTCAGCTGGGAGAGCTCCCTGTTTACCGACTGCAAGAGGAAGAACGGCCAAGGAATAGCAAGACCGTGCACCGAAACCACCTGTTCCCAGTCGGGGATGAGGTTGAGCTGACACTGGAGGCGACGGATGAAGAACTGGCAAAGGGACCAGTCACGAGACAGTAGCGACTCCACGCTGAAATGCCCCAAGAAGATCCTTCGCAGGCTCAATACCCAGAAGCTTCTCCAGCTACCAAGGCTTAGAGAACATCAGAAGGTCAGCTAGAAGCCAGTGAAGACGTCGACGCTGAGGCCGATCAGTTTGACGTCCACCCAGACCAATGGTTAGATCAGACACTTGTGTGGTTCCCTACAGCCACAGAGCCAGATCCCACTCCTAGCAAACTTGAACCACATCCTGAGAGTATTCCTTCAGAGGTTGTTCCCGATCCTGCTCCCATCACCCCTGCTACGGTGGACATGGCAGAAGAACCCTTACCCATTCCTCCGCTGGAATATAGGGTCCCCGACTTGGTGCAGAATACTCTGCCAAGCGCAGGGGAAAACCTACAAGAAACCCTTGCTGCTCTCCGTCGTACCACCAGGGAGAACAGACCTGTTATGAAGTTGACATATGATAACACCAGGGGTCCCAGTGTCACGTTTCAGTCCATTCCTCTCAATCTTCCATCCCTCCTTCTCTAGAGCAGGTTCCTGGGAGTTCAGGGGTACTGTGGGAGGTGCCAGAGATTCAAGGTACTGGGTGGGAACCGATCGCCTGTCCTAAATCATGGCTGTATAAATTAATTGACCAGGTCAAGGCTATCCTCTGGGCCGAGGATAGTTTAAGGGGGTGGGGCATATAACCTCCCAGTCAGGGGATTGAAGAAAGGATGCCCGGTGCGTGAAGCCATGCCGGGATCCCAGAGAAAAAAAACGGAAAAGAAAGAAATCGGAGCCCCGGCACGAGAGCCACGCTGTGGACCAGGGGAAAATAAAGCTACATCAAGGGACCCTCATGCGTGGACACGCAAGGGTCCCTTTACTCTTTGATGTGAAAATAAAACAGTCACCACCAGCACGAGCAGAGCGCCCATTGACAGTTGGTAAAACCCTTCAACAGGGTTTCAGGCACTCCGCTCTGCACCCCGACACCGCCGTGTCCCAGGCCTTTATGCTGGCACACCCCTGATTAGCATGAGTGCCTGTAAGCATTGCCAACCCCCAAACCCCAAGGTGGTTTTCCCATCACTGCAGGGCCCCGGCACCTCTAATTGCTGTGGAGTGCCCACTGTTTAAGCTCTCTTGGAGCTGATTTTAAATCAAGGGGCCACCTCCTGTCAGGTGGCCCATCAGAACTCCCTGGGCCGCACCTAGCAGACGTGGCCCAGGTGGAGTGAGTTGTGTGGGAACTCCCCAAGCTGCCTCTGTGTGGTAGGCTGCATCTGACATACACAGCCCAGCCCATGTAAATAATTTTGGGGCCCCACACGGTTGCCGCCTGCCACGTCCTACTGGCAGCCTTTAGGGGTCCCCCCACACGTCTTGCTGCTGCTGCTGCTGCTGCTATGAAACCCACCACAGAAGAGCGCAGGAAGAAAGAAGATCAAGAGAACAGAGACCTCAAGACAGCCCTGGCAAGTTGACTTGCAAGTAACGTCTTTAATAAATAGTTTTTAATACAGTACAATGTATAGACTTTGTATAGATATTGAAAGACTTATATTTAAAAGGACTTATATTTTTCACTTTTTATTCTTTAGTTATGCTTCTGCTTGGTTTCGTGTAATCTGTATATATCGTCTTGCATTTGCCCCTTTTCTACAAAAACTGAAAACCCTGCTGGTGTACCGGAAAAGTATACAAGAAAGCTTTAAACAACTAAAGAATCTGGTACACCAGCATTCCTTTGTCCACCTTTCCTTTTGTGCTCCAGTTACTTTGACCTTGTGTCTTCTCCTATCTGGGGAACCTGCCTGCTCAAACCTCTTGATGTTCCCTACCCTTACTAACTTCGTAGCGAGCTACACGGGGATGACCTTGTACCCAGGAGACCGGGGTTTGGAGACATGTACGAGGTGGGTCAAGTTATAAATAAGGTTTAGGAGATATACTGTGCGCCCGCCTACACCTGTCCCCCAATAAGGTGCAATAGACGATCACCCCGCTACACTTATCACCCCCTTTGCAGCATTGCTTCCAGTTTCAGTGGATCCGATACTCTAGGGGTTCGGAGTAGCATTGATAGCGGTCTCTAATGTAGGCAAAGACAATAAAAAGATCAATTGATCACCTGCAAGTCACAAGCTCAAAACTGTAGAGGAGTGTGGCACCGCAATTATGGTCACTTTTAGACCGCGATCGAACAGCAGATTTGTAAGTGGGCCTGGCAGAAGGGTCATCTTGGCCTATCCCAATAAGCTCACCTAGAGCTTTTCGGTGTGGAAAAGTGCTAAAGCACAACCTCAACAAGCAGGCTTTTTGCCTTTCGATTAGGAAGAATTTCCTCCAAAAGGCCTCCCCATCTAACCTTTCTCTTGCTAAGCCCCAATGTTGCATGCCTATCATCTGCCCTGTTGGTGGCCGTTCTCAATCAAGGTGTCCTAACCACTGTTGAGGCAGAGGATAGTTAGGCCTCTCTCATTTGGTGGAGTAGAAGTCTTGTTCAGCAGAAACTTTCAACCTAACTGGCTGATGTCATTCAGAACTAGGAGTGCAGCTTGGCCGCGGCCGGAGCTAAACACGTGCATGTGCAGCTAATTACCTGCCCTTTTAATGAGCGTTCTGCTCTTGCATGAACACCCTAGTCCTTCAACATCAACTGTCAACTAAGTTTCTAGTAAAGAAATGATGTCATTTCGAATTCATTTGCTATGAAAAGCTGGAGACTAGTTGAAGGCACGTGAAAAGAAGCAAACCCATGCCTGTAAAGACAACTTTAAATTCCAATTCTGATGTGAAATCGCCTTTAATGCTGAACACTGAAAATAAGGAAATGCCGTGGGAAAGCAAGTCTGCGCGCGCTACTGCAATCTGCATTGAACGCCTCTTCGCCAGAGGGGACGTTCGCTGAACACTCCTTCACCAAGTGTGATATTTCACACGCTTCCTTAAGACGACGTGGACTTGGACAGGCGATCCCTTTAAGGAAGATCAGTTACTGTTGTCCAAGAACTGCCTCAAGAAAATAGGGCATTTTCCTTTGGAGAAAGCAAACGGTATTTGGCTTTTTTTAAACAAATTAACTGTTTGGCCAGCAAGGCTTTGAACGATATAGCGCGTCCATCCAAGTTTTCCTGCCCTCCTACCTCAGCCATCTGCTTACCCTCATCACCAACCACACACGCCTCTCCGACTGGCCCTCCTGCTCACCCAGGTCTGCAACCCTAGGCTCAACCATTAAAACCCCTCACAGTGCCACCCACTCACATCTTACCCAGGCTTCTATCTCGCTCTCTCCCTTCCGCCTGCTTACACGTTCCTCCACCGTACCCCTACGGACATACCCCTTCTCCACATCCTTTACAATACTCCCATCATTCACTGACCTCCCCTACATATCCCACTTACCTCCACATCTTCCACAATTCCATCCTCTGTCCCCCACCACTGTCACCTAATCCCATCCCTACACCCAACATCCATAAACCCACTTTCATCCACCGACACATGCAAACACTACAGACTGTGCAATGTGCCTCACTCATCTCACTGCTCCCTCACCTTGGTTGACTCCCACACAATCTCCCCATAAAAACACACACCTTCCCTCCTTTCCTCACTGTACCACAAACTCCCCCATCCCTTCTAATTCCCTTCTAATTCCAAACAAGGCACAAGGTACCAATTCGGAACACCTATTGGCAACCGTATGCTGCGTGGTTTAATTTGCCGGACCGGCCAAGACCATACAGTCTGAACTCCAGCAAACCAACATAGGCCATTGAACACCGTGCCTCACATACTCCCACAAACAGCTGCGTTCATATCTTTGCATGAACAATCTTTAGAAACCACACCACCAAAAAGACAAAAAGACCGACCCCTACTCTCCCCCCCCCCACACAGCAGGCAAGGTCCTTCCACAATCATCCTCCTAGGTAAGGCACGCATGCTCCTCCAGTAGGCTTTCAACCCCTTAGTACACAACATGTGCACATGCCCTGCACCATCCAAGACTCACCAGTTCAACCCCCAGCATTGCCTCCCACATCACACACAAATCACCCTCGCACCCACAAGAACCCTACTGTCACAAAACCCATCCTCACAAGCATATCACTTCCAGGTATAACTCGCCCAAAGGCACACTTCAGATGAGGCAGCCCTCAGCAAGGAAGCCCCCCTCCCCCTCTCCAGGACAAGACCATTTGAAGCCACACCCACCTGTCCCACACTCTGGCCAGCCCTGCTCTTCCGAATCTCTTCCAACACAAACACAGAGAAAACAGATATCTGGCACCCCAACACACAGCAAAGCTACCAGTATAGATCCTTCCACCTCTATCTGGACAGCATGCTTCACTGCGGCTGCATCTGAATGTATGCGCAGAATGGCCTTCGTGAATGTGTTCGGCTTTCTACATGGCTCTGTAAGAAAGGAGGGCCGTGTGTCTTAGTCGGTAGCAGGAAGGCAGATGCAGAAACCTTTGGTGTTAAAGGATGCAGGTCAGAAGCACCCAGTACATGTGTATTGATATGAACATCTCTATGCTGTTTTTGGTTGTTACTGACCGGGCAGGTTAGCTTTCTGGGCAGGCCCCGGATTGTGATGTGAAAAAATTAACAGCATGGTTGTTGATAGGACAAGGGTAGGGTCTGCATCTGCTAAGTACACTAGACCAAGGCAGTGGTCTGACAGTGGTCTGAGGAGTGGGGCGTGGGGGTGTTAGGAAGCAAGATTCAGTAATGAGGAGGTAGAGGAGGGGGTGGAGGTCTCGTCACCTCCTGGCTCTTGTTGGTACATTTCAGAGATTACAGGTTACCCCCAGTGCCACGTGGGAGAGGTTTCATGAGCCTGCTTAGTTTCCCGCAGATGGTAGTGCCAAGAGTTCGGAAAATGCTTGTCGTAAATTAGCCCACGTTTCTGGTGCACAGTTTTGAGTCAGTTGCTACTATTTTTTTCCTTTCAAAGTGGTTGCTTGAAAGCCAAGCCTTCAGTTGTTTACGGAAAGTCAGGTGCTTCATCAGGTGGAGATGTTTGGGTAGGGTGTTCCACAGTTTTGAGGCCAGGACTGAAAAAGAATATCCCCCTTGCTATTTCTTGTTGAAGTTGGGGACTAGTACAGCATTGCAGAGCCCAAGTGTTCGGGAAGGAGTGCAGTATTGAAACATACTTCTGAAGGAGAAAGCACCCACTCTGTAGTATGAATGATGGGTGATGCTGCAGGTTTTGAAATTAACCCTTTTTTCTATAAACATAGGCCTACACATGTTTCTCACTTATGGTGAGCTTCTTCAGGGTGTTAGAGTGTCATTGTAAATTACCTTGATGATTATTTCCTTTAACAATGGTTTTTGTCATCACTTGACATGGTCTCTCAGCTATGCTATCAAACACTGCTTTTTGTAGCTCAATTCCAAAGTTAACAGGCTGTTCAAGATTAAAGGCGGAACATTACAAATTCCTGTATGTGCACCACCTGACTAAGACTTTGAGACTCACAAATGAATAACAGGCCCTTAGAAAGGTCTTCAAAATATACTTGGACGATTATTTACTAACATCAAGCTGACAAGTCTTTCCCCAATATTACATTTAAGGATTCCCGGTTCTCCTTTCATATCAACAGCCTCGAAATGGTCTTTACTGACATGGATAACCTGTGTAATTATCTTAGGATGCAGGAGATGTGGTCAAATGTCTTAGTTCCTGTTATGACGGATGCATCAGCATGTTAAGCCACCCAAAGTGGGAACAGGTGTGTGGCCGGGGCACCAGTAAGGAGGGCATCATCTCCATCTAGGTGTGAGATACCTGGCCCGTGGTTCTGAAATACTCAGGTGGGAGGAAGGAGGTCAAGGTGATTTGTTGACATGCTGGCAGAAGGAGAGATTGTGGTCAATAACAAACCAGTCAATGAACCAGAGGTATTTGACACATGGGGCTCAACGAAGGTGAGAATCCATCAAGCACATGCCAGTCAGCCACTCATGGATGGCCTCCTATTTGGATAACCAGTCTACTAGGCCAAATTCAGTTTTGTGCTCATCTGCCAAGCTTGGGTGGAAGGTGAGGCATTCCCTGATGTCTTGAGTACTATTCACTTTAGGTATATCGGATTATCATTGGTGAAGTATTAGAGTTACTGAGAAGTGATGAGAGTGGTTCCATAAAGAGATTATAAATCACTCGGTAGAGTATTGATCAGTGTAGGACTCCACATGTGACCAGGCTATGGTCGGATCTGAAGTCACCCATCTGGAATGCTTGGTACCTATCTGAGAGGTAAGGGGCGAACTAGCTAAGAACTGCCCTAGTGAACCACATTTTATATGTGACTAGGCTTGCAAATGTGAAGTGGTCAACCATGTCAAACGCAGCAGAGATGTCAAGGACGGCCAAGAGATAGAAGTCACCTACATCCATGATTTGGAGAGCATCATTCATGACATGGATGGTGGAAGTTTCCATACTGCATCTGGGTCTAAATCCAGAGTGGTACTCACAGAGCAGGACAGGTTAATTCAATTGCGTAGTTGGTTGGCAACTAACTTCTCAGTTTTAGCAATGAAGGGAAGGCAAGTCATTGGCAAGTAGTTGACAATGATGTCAGGAGCTAGAGGTTTTTTTTGGAAGTGGGTGGATTAAGCCACCCACTTCCAAAAAAGCCCGTTTTTAAGGTGCTTGGAAAATGTCCTGAATGAAAGAAGCATTGATTATATGGAGAAGGGGGTCATGATGGCACAGAAAAGGATGCTGTCCTTATGTGTTGCAGGTTTTAGTGACCAAGATACCTTTGGACACCAGCATATTTCAAGGGTTCCGATAGTGAGCTTATTTTCAGTCAGTTCTTGGGTGAGGGATGAGGGTTTAACCCTAGTGTACATTGTTTCAGGGCTGGCATGCACATTGGTCAACGAGTTACCTCATGGTTGGGCTGAAGATGACAATAAGACATTGATTCTGGATGGGCTGCCTAGTATTGCAGGACTGCTTTAGTGCTTGCAAGAGGAAGTTTTTAAAGGAAAAGTAGGAAAACATAGGGGGCTTCCCATGTCCCTTAAGTCGGGAGATTATGCATAAGGACGATAGGATGTCCGCTTGGTCCTCCAGGCAAGCGGGATCAGGTTGAAGCATTTTACGAGGTGAGATTCAGAGAAGACCTTGGAGGAGGATGTGCTTTGATACCGGTTTTAGGTTCATGAAGTCTGACAGATCATCTCCAGTGCTTTTGGCACAGATGTGATTAGATCAGACAGCAAACAAAGGCCCACACCGATGAAGAGGCAGATAGTTGAGTAGATATGTGGCAGTCTTTGCATGATAGTAGAAAGGGGCAAGTGAGGAGCTCTTATGGAGTTCATAGACGCACGGGTTGAACATACTGCATGCCTAGATGAATTTACGGATGACAGTTAAACCTTCATCTTACAGTGTTAATGTTAGATGCTGTACCTGGGTAGGTACTTGACGATTCGCCAGGTATGGCCACTTCTCCCCATGGGTGATCCCTTTCGCATTAGGGTAGGGAGGTGCGGTCGCTACCCAATAGTTCCCCTAGGGGGGTTTAATGTGGGAGGACCTCATGGGGAGGGACTCCCCCTCTGGGGATAAGGACAACCACCTTGGGTACAACCTGTTGTACAACATCACACTCCCACATGCCTTAGCGCCCCTTCCATTTCAAACCACTATATTGAGAGTAAGCCAATGTACTTCTGTAGTGTCTGGGATACAGCCAAGACAGAAAATACTAGGACAAAGAAGAGCACAGAAAGCATGAGAAATACTGAATGTACTAGTACTGAGAGGAGATGGCTCACAGAAAGCATGAGGAATATCAAGGATCCATTGACAACAGGTGTTGACGTAACGCTGGGGTAGAGTAAGCCCTATAAAGGGAAAGAGAAGAAGGATTCTAGGTCTTCTTTCCCCCTCGTAGAGTCTGGGAGATTTGAAGTCAGCACTTGACCCAAAAAGCCAGCCAGTGGCTGAGGGATCCCGTGGCAGATCCTGCATCAGCAGGACAGAGCTCAGCAGAAAGCACACGAAGCAGTGGCACAACCTCCAGGACAAGGTGGACTTTGCGGTCCCTTAACGGTGCCAAAACTCGCAATGGTGCCGCAGACACAGTAACAAAGCAGACAGCTGCAGGAGGCTTGAAGGAGACTGACCTCAGTCCCTGGAGAGACCGGCACGGTTCAAGCAAGTCCCAGAAGGTAACAGGAAGCACGGGCAGACCGGTAGGGACGTGAGGGAAAAGGAGAGGTCTCTGCTTCATTATGGGGCAAGCATAAAGCCGATCAAAATGCCACCAAGGTTCGGGGACCCTACACACGCCGAAGAGTGCATCCGAGGAAATCTTGCTCGTACCAGTGGTGGAGATAGGTCCACTAACCACCAGAGAAGGGTCTGGGACCTAACAGAAGAGAGCCAAGATAAAACCAAAGATGAAGAGAACTCTGAAACACCAGGAGAAGGGAGTCAATCTCCTGGTGAGGAAAGTGAATCCTTTTAAGTACATGGAAGAGACGCCAGGGGAAGGGATTCATTCCCCCTGACATCCGTTTACAAGAGGACATGGTGGCAACACCACCCATATACCAGGAGAAGGGAGTCATTCTCCTGGGGGAAGGAACTTTCTATTGGACTATATTATTCTTTAGTTGTATTATAAGGGATATAGGTTGTATTGTAGGTTGTGACACATGACGGTGGACTTCAATCCTAGACAAACTTAACTTTGGTGGCCATTACAATGCACCACCTCCCATTAAACAGCAGCTGTTACTGCCAACATGTTCACACCCTCTATTTCTCCGCTTCCCCAGCCTGACTGTTGGGCGCAGCAGACTCCTTTTCTGTGAAAAACGAAAGCATGTTAGCTGGAAAGTTTTGAAGGATTCCTGTTTTTTGCTCTGGGCTGCTCTTCAGACCAATGTTTTACAGCCCGACATTCTTTAAAAGGGGAAGGACAATACTCAAATCGTTGTTGGTGGCAGTTTGTACTGCAACGTCTAATTCCTCCTGCACTAGATCACAAGCCACCCCAGGCATTTTTCAGACTCATTGGGCATCGCCTGTGAGGTTTAACGTGGGTCTCTGGGCATCTGTAAGTCACTTTTGGCTGAGGGAGTTAAATAGTGCAATTTAAGAGTAGAGTCCATCCTAAAAATAAGAGGTCAAAGTTAGTAAAAGTGCTAATGCTGAATTTGGATAATTGCAGGGAGTCGATCTGCCGGATGAAATGACTGCAGAAGAAAGAACAAGGCTGCAGGAAGAGGGAAAGGCCAATCCTGCAGGGGGGAAAGAATGCCCCAAAAAAGACTGCCCTAGAAAGAGACTGCAGGGGAAATCATTGGAAAGGCGACAGATGATGCTGCAGATGTATCCAATGCAGGGAGTAAACACTGGAATAGTCATCGAGGGCCCACATATAAGGTGGTGGGGTGATGGCTATAGCAAAGACACACTGTTGGGGTTGGTTTGGGCTGGTCTATCCTGGTGGCAACTTGAATCTGCACAAGGTTTGC
Organism: Ambystoma mexicanum; assembly: GCF_040938575.1. Classification (NCBI taxonomy): domain Eukaryota; kingdom Metazoa; phylum Chordata; class Amphibia; order Caudata; family Ambystomatidae; genus Ambystoma; species Ambystoma mexicanum. The sequence continues at coordinate 740,758,375 of NC_090926.1, forward strand.
AGAATGACTTTGCCTCCTTGAGTCTCCAATGTAAGGTCAGGGGTGCACCGGGGCTAAACCTTCAAATGTTGGTAGCGGCGCTAACGTCTGAGACTGTGGGGAGGGGCAAATGTACTTGTGCGGGGGCATCTAACAGACTATTTTCGTAAAGATTCAATGTTACAAGCAGTTAACTCTCTCATTCACGTCTGAAACCACACAATAAGTGTTGTGAGAATGAGCTGTCTCATGTCCCAATAAACTTCCCATCACTCCCCAGAAATGCAAATACTAAGCCCACATCACGATTTCAATTGCCTAAAAATGTATGGATATGAATGCAGGTGGTGGTAGCAATGAGATGCTTTAGGTTAGTTATTGCCAGGCCTTTGTTGACAGAGACGGCCAGGCGCCGTTTAACATCTGTGTCCTGTTCTGTCCAACCACCGCCCTCTGCCCAATGGTGTTGCGCCACTGGTTGAGGTCAGAAGCGTTCGTTGGGAACAATGGTGAGGTGTGGGGTGTGGGGTACCACTGCGAAGCTTTACTCACCAGCCTGCCACTGCCAGGCTATGGGGACCGAGGTGGCACACACCAGGAGTGGCAGGCAGAGGAGAGGGCTATGTTATGCTGATGGGTTTTGAGCAAGGGGAAGGCGCAAACACACACACACACCTCCAGAGCATTGACATGTGACACCCGACTCCTCCAAGCACCTCAAGCTGCCCCAGTAAACGTGTTTTAACGTGTCCGAGTGGATCTGAGCGGCCATTGTCTATGACAAGTCCTCAAACCCAGTGCCAACGTGCACGTGAAAAGAATTGCTCGGCATAACTGCAATTAGCTGCAAATGCTGACCTTTCAGTACAACGAAATCACAAAACAACGTTTAGGTCTAGTCATTTCCATGACCAGCATTCCTTTTGCGTGCAACAATACCCCCTCTCACCCGCCCCCACACCATCGACTTCCTCAGCTCATGAGCAACATGGTGCAAATGCCTGTGTCCAACGAGGGCGAGCGAGCGCAAGAGCGTCATCGCGCATGCTTTGTGTGCTTTGTGTATCTATTGCAGAGTCGGGCCGGAACATCGCAAATTGCAACGCACTACTTTTCAAGGACAGACCGACGCGCGGGGAGTTCTGCAATTCGTTCATTTTGAAGCATATTTGGTTACTGAGTAGCATTGCAACTGATCCACGTCAATTAAAAAATGATAATCAATACAGGGTTTAACACAAGAATTCCAGTCCGAGCCTGTCTATTAATCTTTAAAGTACAATACAATAACCTTCAGGAGGGTGGGAGACATCCCCGTCATTGCAATCTTCCATGTAGTATGTGTTATATAATGCCTTACTCATTTTTTCTTAAAATATTTATAGAAGGTGGATATAGTACATGAAAAGGGTGGTAAAGGGAAGTGATTACTCCAACGCAAACCAATAAACCCGCCCCTTCCCCATCCCCCCAAAAAAGGATCTGTTTTGTCACCGTAAAAACCATAACTCGGCCACTGCCATTCACTTCCCATGGCGACTCGTGGTGTGGTCACTGCCATTCCCTTCCCATGGTGACTTGTGACTCGGCCACCGCCATTCACTTCCCATGGCGACTCGTGACTCGGCCACTGCCATTCACTTCCCATGGTGACTCGTGACTCGGCCACTGCCATTAACTTCCCATGGCAACTCGTGGTGCCGCCACTGCCATTCACTTCCCATGGCAACTCGTGACTCGGTCACTGCCATTCACTTCTCCTGGCGACTCGTGACTCAGCCACTGCCATTCACTTCCCATGGCGACTCGTGACTCAGCCACTGCCACTCACTTCCCTTGGCGACTCGTGACTCAGCCACTGCCATTCACTTTCCATGGCGATTCGTGACTCAGCCACTGCCACTCACTTCCCTTGGCGACTCGTGACTCAGCCACTGCCATTCACTTCCCTTGGTGACTCGTGACTCAGCCACTGCCATTCACTACCCATGGCGACTCGTGGTGCGGCCACTGCCATTCACTACCCATGGCGACTCGTGGTGCGGCCACTGCCATTCACTTCCCATGGTGACTCGTGACTCGGCCACTGCCATTCACTTCCCATGGCGGCTCGTGGTGCCGCCACTGCCATTCACTTCCCATGGTGACTCGTGACTCGATCACTGCCATTCACTTCCCATGGCGACTTGTAGTGCGGCCACTGTCATTCACTTCCCATGGCGACTCGTGATTCAGCCACTGCCATTCACTTCCCATGGTGACTCGTGACTCGCTCACTGCCATTCACTTCCCATGGTGACTCGTGACTCGCTCACTGCCATTCACTTCCCATGGTGACTCGTGACTCGCTCACTGCCATTCACTTCCCATGGCGACTCGTGATTCAGCCACTGCCATTCACTACCCATGGCGATTCGTGGTGTGGTTAGCCCTGGCACATCATGCAACTTTTATATGTTTTTGGTATTTAAATCTTTAAATGGTCTTATCCAGTTAGGTTACTCTTTTCCTTGGCCCTTCGTTGGTTAGTCTTGTACTCAGTGAGGTTATGTGCATGGCCTTTGCGTTGGCAATTGGGGGTTCATGAGCTATGCATGATGGTGGCCAAGTACGTTTTATGATGGCAGAAAGCATAAATGGTAAATTGTTCACTTTATTTTTTGCACTGGAACCAGAACATTGCTCTAGTAAAATGTTTTCATGGAATTTCAAAGATTTTCTGTTGTTTTGGGGAAGTTTAAATGTTAAATTACTTTAACCATCATTTTTCAATTCATAGTTACAATTATACAATATATCATACCAACCTTTCGAGCCGGCCGTATTGGGCACGAGCAACTATGCCAGATTCATACAGGGTCCTCTGACCCCATAGCAACCCGTGGGTATGCTTGTTCCCCCTCCCACGCGCCAAAGGGAACCAAGTTGCACTTCACTGATGAGGCCCAACAAGGCCAAAACATGCCTGGAGCTGCTTGGGTTTCTGTGCAGAGGGGACCTGTCCGAGCAGTTCAGGATGGGCTGCTCCCATTGGTGACCAGGGGTGGGCTGGCCTATAGGGAACTCTGTAAGTTTCCCGGTAGGCCTCTGCACCCTGGGCCTTTTTTGTGTGGTCTTTCCAAATGTTACCATAGGAAAAGGGTTGGGCATGCTGAAAATGTCTAATATCGGGCCACTTTGAAAATTATTTCCAGGGCCTATTTTGGTTCCCAGTCCACCCCTGTTGGTGACAGTACCCGACTGATTTGCATATGGCTAGACTACATTTGGAATGGCGCCGACTGGCGAAAAACCGGTTGTATGGAAGGTGCCCAGAGCAGTGACAGTGGTTCAGTTTATTTCAAAACCTTCCACCCAAGTCTTTTCTGGTTATAGTTTATCCCCCTCCCCCAAGCCACGTGTTCTGTTCCATTTCCTTACTCCCTTCCCCCAGCCGATGGCTGTAGCATCCTCACTGTACATGGTATGATAAGTTATGTCGGTATTGTTTGCTGGAAAGAAGGGAGGCGTGCAGCATCCGTGCTGTACAGATCATTCCTTAGAAGGTGCACTGGATTGTAGAATCCAGGAAGCCCCAGTTTCCAGTGAAGTCCGTTGGAAGGAACTTCAGGATAGGAACTTGAACTGAATACACCTATACTCTCCTGCCAAACTCCTTATCTTGCCTCTGTAACTTAATCAAGAAGTTACTTTCGTACTCACTGTGTATCCTGGTGTTCCTGCTCTGTGTGTCACCTACCTGAAGTCCCAGGATGCATCTTTAAATATTACAATGGCCTTTGGCAATTGTGGGTCCAATTGTGACGAGTAGCCATGTGGACCAACAGCCAAGTCCATGCAGGCCATGTACACGGGCCACAATGGCCGCCTTCCCTTTGTGTGCTCCCGCCCAACCAACCGAATGGATTTTTTCAGGACTAGCCAATCTGTGTTCCTTTTACTGTATCTGAGAAACCTGGCTAGTGCTGCAGACATTTAGACCATTCAGCACGCTGGGAAAGAACGGAAAAAAACGAAAAAAGGGGGGTGGGGGAGAAAAAAACCGGGAAAAAACTAAGTTGGCTCTGAATGGTTCACCACAACAGAAGTCATAAATGCTACAAATGTCACAGTATGTGTTTAGAGTGCAGTTACCGTTCCATAGTATTGTTTTCATGTTCAGGTTAGAATTGCACTAATGACGAATTTTGCTTTTGAGGGGGCTGCATATTTTGAAGATATCCCCATAACTGCGCCAAACCGAGCCTGCAAACCTAAAAGCACGGCTGGATTTCCCATTTTACGTGAGAGGGACGTCAATTCAAAAGACAGTTAAGCGATTATTGGAAAAATAACATCCATCAATTTTTGGTGGGGTCCATTTTCTCACTTCGGTTGAAAAAAACTAGTTGGTCTCTAAAACATGTCGCGGATAAGACGATTAAAAAACGTCTGCTCAAACTATAGTGCCGCCAACATAGAAAGACCGCTGCCCCAACTGCAGAAGGCAAATACTGGGCGTGTTGGCTCCTGTGTGACCAGCTTTTAATGAGTTGGTCACTTCAGTCATCCTCCCGTTTTGCATCTACCTCGTGTTTGTACATTGTTTTGTCTTTTTTGTGTTTATCAGAGGTTGTTGTTTTATATTAAATAATGCATCACCCAAAATGCCCCTACCTACCTGAATGATTGCCTCACCCCAAAAACTTCAACCAGACTCCTTAGATCAAACACCAGTAATCATCGCCCGTTTTAAGAATTCTAGAACAGGAGTGTCCAGCTTCCCTGTAGCTGCCCCCAGATTATGGAACTCAACTCCCTACTAACATAAGCAATGAACCGTCCCACACCCATTTTTGAAAACTTTTAAAAACATGGTTGTTTAATAAATTCTAACCTATACGCTCTAGACCTGCCCACTACCATAGGGCCGAAGTAATTGTTCTTCTGCTTGTAAATTCACCTGTATTACAATGTAACTGTAAGTCAAATCATGTTAATCTGATTTCCCTGTAACCACAGTGTCGTTTTATAATACTCTAAGTATCTTCATGCTGTTTCTGTAACCAGCAAGTTTTGCCATATTCCTGTAACCTATGCTGTGATACCTCCAGGTTTGGGCGTATTAACAAATGCAATAAATAAATAAATAAATAAATAAAGTAGCTGGTTAGACATTTGAAATATCCGGTGTTAAATTGGTTTTAACTGGATGTCCTTCATAAGATTTAGTCATGCTATTGTATGATGTAATCTTTTTGACACCATCATGCTTTCATTATTCTATGCTATTGTGTGATTTGTGTAACTTTGTTGTACAAGGATTTCAATTCAAAATATATTCAAAATGTAGGCGTGAGAAAGGCACTGGTTTCTCATGATTTACCACATGACCCATTTATGGGGTGATGGCAACCTGGCCAATGAGAGATCCCACTTCCCTCTTAAAATGGTCAAGAGCCGGATGGCTGTGTCTGCAGTTTACTATTACCTTTGCGATGAGGAACATATACACACACACATTTCCACAAAGGTACCTGCTCGGCCGCAAGTATGCTCAGCAGGTAATGCTCTACTTAGGACACAACTTTTATGTAACACAGAAGGGAAAAAAACCTATACAAAGTGGAATTATGGAATTATTGCAAACCTTACCCCCCAATACCTTTATGAGATGGAATTCTAACATGGCCTTGTATAACACACTTCTGTCAATTTGGTGGCCTCATGGTGCATGGTTCATGGACTGAGTTAGGAGAGTCAGGCACAAAACCTGAAGTACTCAGTCCTGTGTGATGGGAGGATTCTACTTGGCAGTGCCACTTGGGTTCTCCTCTAACATAAACTCAAGATCTATTAGCTGCCATGACTAAGATAACTTAAGAGTTCCTGGCCTGAAAAAAGTGTGTTCGGTGGGAAGGATGTTTGGGGGTGGTGGGGATTTGAAAGATGGCTGTCTGCACACAACTTAGCCGCAAGTGGATCCTCAGGGGCTAAGGTAAAGGAGGAGATGCTAAAAGGTATATAAGGCTGTAGTGTGTGTTTGGTGGCAGGGGCAGGGGGATCTGTGCATATCGTGTAGAAAGGATGGGAGATTTAAAAGGAAATTAGGTTAGCTAGGCCCGGTGAGGAGGTGGACAGGAGGTGGAAGATCGGGGATCTTCTTGAGACCTGTTTGAAACCACACCGGTCGGTCGGTCGGTCCTATAACTTCCAGACAGCCATCTTGATCAACCCTCCGAGATAGTTAGTCTGAGGAAGGTTCGTGAACTGCCAGACTATGCCATTTTCCGAAGGCCTGTTGGTTTTCCGTTAAGTCTCCCTTGGGCTCAGTGCTCCATAGAGAATAACCATCCTCCTTGGTGTTTCCAAAAGTGAGTTACTGCTACTCGGGCCTTATTGGTAGATCAAAGTGTTCCAATGGGCATGTTGTGGATTCTGGACTCCTGCCATCGATGGCAAAGTGGACGATACAAAGAGTTTTGGATTTAATTCTGTGTTTGACAGACACAGTGGAGTGCTCCGAGTCGTAGTACCATGGGCTTCACCTTTCCTGTGTTCGGAAGAGTTTGAGCTCCTTGTAGAAGTTTAGAGACTATTCTGGGAGGCCCAGGCAGAGGACATTGGCATAATCCTGTCATGTATGGCATGATGCCCAGTGGCCTGAATTAGTCCGGTCAATTGTGCATGTTGGCATTGGTTTCATCGTCGTCCTGGAGCGGTTGGTAACCACATGGTGGTTTTTTGCCATAAATTGTATGCTGTAAATAGGGCAATAGCCTCCCTAGTTAGCTGTGGTTTTATTTCATTATGGTTTTACATGGGTTGTTTTGACCATCTCCATGGCAAAAATGTACACAATTGACGAAATCATGATTTATCAGGAGGGGTTGGGGTATGAGTCCGGGGTGCTAGGTTATGGCATTGTAAAGCTTAGTTGGGGAATGTGTCGTATGGCGATTGGCAGAGCTCATGCAGTGACACGGGTTCTTGTAATGAGAAGAGCGGAAAAGCTCTCTGGGGAGGATCTGCGTAGATCACCTTGCAGGGTTAGGCGGGGGGGGTCCACTTCTGTCATTACTGACTCTCACAAAGACAGCATGGCAGCACAGCCTGGGTTCACCCCTAGGAGGGCAGTGGAGGAGCAGCAAGGGGCGGCTTCCACATACATCAGCACACAATAGTAGATTACTATAAATATACTCGGAAGCCACATCTACAAAACAGATAATTACTTTAAAAACAGAAAGGAGTAATTGAGAAAAGAAACATAAATTGCCTCAACAAGGCAAACAATTTAAAGTTATATAGAGCTGTTAGGTAATCCAACAAAAACCAAAACTCGCATAGAGGAAATGGACTGGATAAGTACACTCGAAAAAGCTTCTGCGTACAAACTAACTAGTCATCTACCTCCAACAAGTAGAAAACTAAATGCAGTCCAACCGTTTTTGATAAAACATCCAAACAGAAAAACTTGGAATACTCTACTGCGCGCTAGGTTGAACTTATTACCAACGAACAAAATTTTACACATAAGAGGACTCTCTGCAACTAATATCTGCCGCTTCTGTAATGACACTCAACAAAGCGAAACATTACGTCACCTTCTTTTACTGTGTCCAGGAACAGCTAAGCATAGATCGCCGTACCTGCTACACCATTTAGAGCAAGCTTATCTGACTGATCAAGCACTTTGGTGGGACCGCTTAATAGGGGGCCTTAGACCATCATGGACAATAGCAGCCACCAAAATCCTGGATCTATTCTTCGAACATACTGCTTCGGAGTCCCGACAGAGTGGACCCACTGGACATTAGCAACGGGGGGTGCCACTGCTTGTTGTGTGGTGGATTCGCCAGGCATGGGTTGAGTTTGATCTCTTTTTTCCCTTAGTTCCTGCTTTTTCTCCCTTTTGCTAATAAGCAGAGTGTTGAAACTATTGATTTTTCCCTTCGTTCTGCTGCTTCTTTTGTTTTCGATATGATTTTAACTTCAACGCTACACTGCGTAATATTTTGTAAAGTTTTAAGAAACTGAAGTTTTCTTTCATCTTCTTGTAAAAATTACTTCGGTGATTATATACTCGTAATAAAACATTTTTTTTAAAGTTATATAAAAATAGTCATTCACTTTGGGTAAAGCTTTTCCATCGGAATATTGGGGCAAAGTAAAAGTTAAGCTGTCGCAGAGGAAACCTTCAGGCTGACAGCAAAGGCGGAAACCACCGAGATTCAGATGACCAGCGGCCCTTGAGAGGAAGGTTACAGAGCTGGAGTCAAATTCCAGGTGCAGGCATTGCCTCATTTAGTTTGCCCAGGAGGATGGCCCCCTCCCCACCGACACAGAGGACTTGGACCGGTAACCAAATGGAAGTCCCTTTTCAGGGAGCAAGTGGCTACCACTATTGTCCCCGACAGATGAGGATGCATATTTACTTGTTCAGTGTGCAAACAAAATTAAAAGCTTTGCGTGGAACTGTGAATGGTATGCATAAAAGCCAGCTTCATGTCTGTGTCAAAAGTGACTACAAGCATGTGACATCTCACACAGGCTCTTCTGGGTTACCTTTCCGGCTCACATCATATTGAATTCGCACGTGCATTTCTGTGCTTATTGCCAGCGCCGGAATGCAAAAGGACATGCATTAAAAATGGCAGGATTTACAGAACACAGAGCTTTGTTTCAGTACATTTTTAGGGAACGTGTGTCTGAGTGAAGTAGTTGGATGAGAAGAGTGGACAGTGGTTTTCCTGCATTAATAAGAGATTTAGGGATTCACACGCGGCAGCTATTTTGCCTGCATGACACTGTTGTGGAACAGAAGTGTAAACATTTACCCATGTAAGTCTGTGTGAGATGTATAAAAGGCAGACCTAACTACCAAGCAGTGAAGCACACAACCAAAACGGAGGAGAACACAGAGAGAGACAAGGGCAGGGTGCCAGAGGAGAGAGGCCACACCCGAGAGGGACAGGTTCATAAACTGTATAGATCGCTAGATGGATTCGCAAAACCAGTATTCAAATGTTCGAATTATGGCTGGACCAATATACAGTGTCAATAAAATGAGCACCATTTTGTTAGGCAATATTAATAATCAAAAACATTTAATTGGTCACAGGAGCATGCATTTAAATACCCCAAATAAATAAAATGTTCCCCTCAGTTTACAAGGTCATCTCCTTATGCCCACATGTAGTGAGCAGGTTCACGCTATAGTGAAATTGTGGTGATACCACCATCTATACGCTTTGCATAATATGCTTCTCTGCGTGGGGTGCATGTAAAGGCCCCAAACAGAAGTCCCATTCACATGAAAAGCAAGATTTTAAACAGAAACAAAAACTGCCTAGCATTTGTTTTTGTTGTTCAAGTAAAATTAAAGAGCCATGTGGGAAGGGGCCTACTTGTCATTACCAATGGATAAGCAGCATTTTAATGTACAAAAGAAGGAGGAATCAAAGATCCCCGTCACATGGAAAACAGGACTTTTAAACATTGAAAACAGAAAACTGCCTGCACAAATAAAAACGTTTTTTGAAAAAGTAAAAGTGAAACAAATATCACTGCTCACAGGAAAACAAAACATGTGTGGGTTTGACACAGATCAATGTATAGTATGTTTCACCCACAAAACTACAGTGACATTTGAAGAGCCACTTTGTCTTTATGAAAGACATTTCAGCTCAAGGCAGACCCTTTTGCTGGCAGTGGGCAAAACTTCACAAGGACATCTCCCACTTCCAGCCTGGATGTGACATCTCCCATCTAATGAACAACCGCAGTAAATATGTGCTGCGAAAGGGGTCAAAATTCAGTGTTCTCCAGACCTGCTGGCTCTGAAAGCAGGGACTTCAAGAAAAGTCATCCTTGGCTGGAGTACAACTAACGTGTGAAAATGGGGCAGCCACTTCAAAGAGCAAGCTTCCAACACAAAGGAGACTGATAAAGGTACAGGCTGACCCACTGAAAACAAATGTTCGGAAGCAGGAGCAGCACCATTTGTCCCACATGAAGATTCACAGTTTGTTTAAAAGGAATTATCATGTAGGGCTTTTTCTCAGCCATCATAAGGTGGATGGATTTAATCTATGTACCATTTTTTCATGTAATTTTCAGATGATTTTGGTGATATAAAATTCATCGTCCTGTGACTCTGGGAAGTGTAAGGGCCAATTAAACTAGGTTTCTGGCTGATCTGAACATGTTCCAAATGTGACAGTTGGTGAGCGGGTGGAAATTGAAATTAGGGATATGCTTAATAACTTACATATTCATAACTGTTGTGCTTTTTATGGAAATGGCAGAAAGGTGCCACATGGCAGTGCTACATGATACAGATTTGGTGGTCGGCTTATCTAATTTCCCATTATTAGCGGAAACAGAAAATATGTTTAGTCTGGCAGTTGCTTGTAAAATTATGAAGTTGTGATACATAACTCATTTTTGCCAAAATGTTGAAAGGAGAACAAAGGATGATGACGAATGGGAATTGCCATATGTTGCTCCGAACCCCTAAACCAATCCTGACTTGGAGTCTGGATTTGGGAGGAGAGAGAAGGGTAACTGTCCAATCCTAGTGGCAGGGATTATTGCAGGGTACTTCGCCAAGTTTGTAAAATTGGTGGCATCATCGCTGCTATACATGGGGGACTGAACTAGGACAGGGAGTCAGAGAAAAAGGAGAAAGACAGACAAGGGTCAGACCGTCTGGAAGGCTGAAAATTACCATTTGACAGCTTTTAAGGAGACACCAGAGGAGATTGCTGAGAGTGCATCTGGGTGGAGCTATTTCTAGGAAGGCCTCAAAGCTGACTGGGTCCTATGGTGGAGAGCGGGAGGCCATCTTTGAGAGTGGAGTGACCAGACCCCTGCCCTATCTTTCCAGAGTGTCCTGAGATGCAGCTGGCTTTCCTGAAACTTAAACAGAGACTTGCTATGAAAATAGAACTGAGCCCTGGGAAACCAAAAAGTGGGGGAGTCTTCTTGCCTTGAATACTTTCCCTTTATAGTGGGTGTGGGGGGCAGGGCAGAACTGTGTAGATCCTTAGCCTATCTAACTAAAAATATTAATTTAATGAATTCCCCATTTGGCAGAACTCTACAGGGTGAATGTTGTTAACATTCTAAATCAACAAAGCTCACTGCCTAGTGTGCGCTGAAAACTATAGCCTATTAATTAATTGGGTAATCCACGTTGTCTAGCTGACCCCAACTTCATTAAGGAAGAGGGGTATTTTTGTTCTTAAATCAGTCCAACCTTTTATCCAGTTTACCCAACACAGGCCTTTCAGTAAGGGGGCGTCTGGAATGCAAAATTCCTCAAAGCATTCCAATTTTTCTGTCCGACTTCCCAACATAACCAAAGCAAGTGGGGGTCTGAAAAACAAAACGAGAAATAGCCCTGTGTTTATTTTAAACCAAAGTGTGGGAAAAATCATATATGCCATATGTATTTGAACCAGTTTTTAAATCCTACTGCTAGCGTATTAAGATAGCAGGAAGATCAAAATCGCAAACATTACATAAGTGCATTCTTTATTGATCAGTGTAGTTATTTTCTGAAGTGAAATTTACAGAAAGGGAAGAATTGTGGTGGTGTTCTTTTTAACTCGCTTTTGTGCATTGTTTATGCTGAGAGAAGTTGATTGTGTTGTGCCACAGCTATTTTGACCTTTTCGTGCTAATTTCTATTTCTTTTAATTGAAATAAATACCAATATATTTCCCGTACACCGGCCTGGTTCTTGGCTCATTGTTAGCTCAGGGGAGAGGGGACCAAGGGGCATGATATGTGATATAGGGCAAAAAAAAAAAGAATCTGTTAAACAGGTTGTTGCATAACCACTTAAGTGGGGAGGGAAGGAACTCCTCGTGTTGAGGGTGGCGTCTCAATAAACCGTTACATCTGAGCTGTTGGTTATACACAGATTTGCCAGGTAGCTTTGGCCCCAGATTTGCTGAAGCCTGTTGAGGTTGGTGGTGAACCATCTTCGGCTTGCTTCATTTGGCAATGTTGGGACAAGGGGGAACTTTAAGATTCATTTGTGGAGGCAGTAGAGTATTATTAGGGTATTAATTGAGCGCATGCTTTACCTTGCGAGACACTGGTCACATTTTTTTTTTTTGTAAATTGTTTTAATCAATAAGATTTTTACAATAGAAGACTTTTCATTTTCAGTGCGAAGCTGTAGTAGCATCAGTGATGATAAGAACGGGAGAAGTATTGAGGCCGGAACTCATCGAAGGTCGTTGGACGGACCGATCAACCTGAGGACGGTCGGCTGAGAAGTTCAGTGTTTACATAGACCAACCTTTTGTAGGTGGCCAGCAGCCATGAAGGTCTGTCTCCGGCCATCAATCTGGACCAACAAATGTCCTGGTCACTTAAAATGTGCTCCGAAAAGATCTTCGTCAGGTAGACTGTTCGGATCCTGGCTGTGCGAGGACATGCTAAGAGCAAATGCCTGATCGATTCCGTTACTCCCGGCGTTTTGCAGAATCGCTACTCGTTCGATGGGGAAAGTCCTCTGATTGCTAAGATTTCGTTGGTTAACAGGAGATTTAGCCGCGCTCTCATTATTAAATCGCGAGCGTGTCTAGAAGGGAACTTTTTGATGTACGGTTGTAAGTCGTTGAATCTTCTGATGTTTGGCGGGAGGTGCTGTGTCAGTTTATTCTTTAGAGCTGCCTCGTTGGTTTGGATCCAGTCGATTTCTTTCAGTTTTTTTTTAATTTTTGTAGGGTTTCTGACGAGTGTCTCTTCGTCACACTCTGTAGTAGCCAACAGAGCCTGGTTTATTTTTGTCCAACGGTTTAGCATGTTGCTTTGGCCGTTTTCACATTCTTTCTTGATTAGATTGTAAATTGATGGATCAGGCGAAATTCTGGATTTGCGCTAAAGCATGAGCATACTAGATTTCACTGTTCCCCCGAGTGATAGCAGGCTAAGTTCCTTCCTTATGACGGTCACCGAGGTGGAATTAGGGAGACCCAGTGTCCCTCTCCAAAACATCGCTTCCAGTCTCGGCCACACAACAGTGGGTAAATTCGGAAGGGCGTTGGCGCCGTAGGTCAAGGTGGAAATAACCTTTTTTTTGTAGAAATCTACAACAGGAATTAGACCGAATTTTCTGTTGATTGCTTTGGCTTGTGCAATCAGCTTTTTCGTTGTTCTTTTGAGGTGGACTTGCATTGCCAGTTCATTTCTTGAGCCATCAATTGTCAGTCCAAGGTATCTAAATTCGGAGACTTTTTCGACCCGCTGCTTTTCCAAGAACAGAGCGGTTCCTTCCACCTTCTTTGGTTTTGTAGACAGGATCATACATTTTGTCTTTTTTTCGTTTATCTCCAATTTGTTGTCAGCCATGTATTCCGAGAGTTTCTTCAGTTGACGCTGCAGGCCCACGAGAGTGTGGTCCAGGAGGACCAGGTCGTCTGCGTATAGGATTCTATTCACATGGGTGTCGCCCAACTTTGGTGGGAAGCAGCAGACTTCTTCGAACGTTGTTTGCAGGTCCCCCAGGAAGGAGATAAATAGGGCCAGAGGGCACCCCTGTTTCACCCCTCTGGCGGTTGGAATCGCTGGGGACAGGAGGCCGTGTTGGTTTAATCTTACTCGCATGGTGGTGCCGGTGTACAGTGCTTTGATCGGCTCCAGGATCGGGGTGGGGCAACCCCAAGTTTCGAGTTTCTGCCAGAGCCGCGGGCGCTCTACTTTATCGAACGCCTGGGTCAGGTCGATGAAGATTAGGTAAAGTCGCGGTCCACCCTCCAACACTCTCCCTTTGAGCGCGCTGAGCATCAGGATGTTGGCTGCTGTGCCCAGTCCTTTTTTGAAGCCTGTTTGTAGATAGTCATGGCAGCCAGCCGTTTTGGCCCAGTTGTTGAATTCTCTCAGAACGAGAGAACCAAACACTTTTCCAATACAATCCAGAAGGGCGATCGGCCTATAGTTTTTTGGATCTTCTTTATCGCCCTTCTTGTAAATTGGTACGACTGTGGCCGTTTTCCATGATGGAGGTATAGATTGTAGTTGAGCACATCTTTGAAAGATTTTGCTAAGAAGAGGGGCCCATTCTTCCTCGAAGGACTTCAGGTCAACGTTCGAGATGCCGTCCGGGCCTGGGGCTCGGGAGTTTTTAAGTCTCTTAATTTGTGTTGTGATGTCCTCAAAGTCATCCACTCTGATACATGGTAATGATCGCTCCGCCAGCTTCTCTGTTTGCTCTTCTTCAGACTTCTGAAACAATGCGCTGAAGAATTTGACCCAGGTAGCTTCGCCGATGTTTGAAATAAAAGCAGTTTTTCCATCGGAGTGCGTCGAAATCAGGAGGCTCCAGAACTCTCTGCTGTTGTTGGATACTATTGTTTTCAGAATTGCTTCTGAGTCCTGTTGATATAGGGTCAAGCAATAGTTTTTGAGACAGTTTTTGTACTGTCGGCACCCCTCTGCTGCCTCAATTATTGCTGCCGCAGTTCCTCTCACTTTAGCTTGTCGTTTTAGCCTTCTCATCTCCTTGCGTTTTAACACCACAAAGTTGTCAAATCTGTGGTGCGAGCAGTTGTGATTGGCTCTGTTGGTGGCCTTGACTTTGTATGTGACCAGTAAAGGTAAGTAGTCGATCTGCTCACTTGTCCCCCGTTCTGCCTGTGCCCGGTATTTGTGTCCTAGTTCTTTTATTGCTTTAGCCGATATTTTCACTCTTGTTCGTTGGTTATTCGTGGAGAGCTGTGGCAACGCGTAATCTCTTTCCACCTGCGTTGTTGACCAAACTGTCACCAGCAAGTTATGGTCACTAGCCGGCGCATTGATCACGTCAAAAGAACTTATCACTGCTAACAACGGCGTGGACACAAATATGTGGTCTATTGTGGCGTTCGCTTCTTGCCTTGCCCAAGTCGGCAGCCGTTTTGGGTCTGGAAAGGCTGCGTCCAGGTTATGGAGTTCACGAGAGTTCATCAAATTCGACCACTGGGCTCCTCTCTTCGCTCCCGGTCTGTTCTTGTCCGTATGGGAAGTGAGTTTGTCTGAGGACTGGCATGTGGCGTTGATGTCTCCACAAATCAAGAGGTTAGGGGTTAACTGGGCCGACAGTGCCTCATCGATCGCTCTTTCCATTTGTTCCAGATAGGATGTGTCACTGATTTCAGCTGGATTCCAATATGTATTTATAATGATCAGTGGCTCACGTAGTTGGTTGGCTGGGTGTTCTTCACGATCAGTCTGAACTGCTTTGGTCATCAGGATGGAAGGACTGCTAAATAGCGTGGAGTCGAGTGAAAAACCACATCCTTGACGACATACTGTCAATATTCCAGAGGATGGGCGTCCTGTTTGTCCTTTTGTGGCCGGTGAGAGGATGATTTCGTATCCCTCAAGTGTCGGGACCTCTGTGAGCCAGGTTTCCTGTAGACATAGAAAATCATAATCTCTTAGTTCAATGGCTCCTGGACGCATTAGATGCGAGTGTCCCCTGGTGTTCCATGAGCCTAGTCGGATGCAGAATCTCTCAGCTTTCTTGACGGTCGTGAAGGCTGAACCGGACTCATGGTGCTTGGATTGCTATTTCCTTGGTGCACCAGTCGGTGCTTTGGATAACCACGACTCAGGAGCCAGGACTAGGTTGAGTCTCGAGTTGCACCTCAGCGATGGTTGTATTTGGTCTGCCAAGATCGTTTTTGTAATCGTGAGGTCCATTTTCCTGTTATTTTGTTCTTGGCTTATTCTTGACGGTGCTTTCTCGCCTCCCTGGTCCTTGTAGGCCTTCTCCTTAGTAATAGTTTGTGACTCGTGTCTGTGATTTGATTTTTCCCCTCTTGTCTCGTGCCGATGGTTTTTTGTGTACTGACGATGTTTTGACGAGGGGCTTCTCATTTCCAGAGCAGCTGAATGATCGCGTTTTGGGCTTGGTCGGTTGAACCGTGTTGATCTAGTTGATTCTATGTTGTCATATCCAAGTTTCAGCAATGCTTTCGTCTCGGCTATCAGGAGACGAAACACAGATTTAGAAGCCACGTAGAGGTGTGAGATGGATTTGTGCTGGCTCTGGCTGGGGTCCACTATCAGCAGGTCTTTCGTGTTTATAGATCTGAGATTTTGGCACGAAGCTCAGTAGTTCTAGCACCGCACCTCTATTTAGTACTACCTCGTCATCATTTCCATGGATCTGCTCCAGCTTTAGTATCCATTTCTTCCTTTCTGTGTTTTTTTCATCCTTGCAGTATTTTTCCGTCTTGGAGGTGGAGTGCGGTGCTTTCTGTTTCCAAGATTCTGTGCTAGGTCGAAGGCTTATTTTGCTTGTGTAGTGCGGCTCCGCAAAGGCAGAAGTATGACTTGGGAGCTTGGACGAGTGTCGATTTTCTTTCTCGTGTGGAGGATTTGTGGACTCCTGGTTGCCCTTGCTCGCTGATCCCCTCGGGCTCTTTGCTTTCCACTGCACCCCTTTATTCAATTTCTTACAGCAATCCTCAAGAATTGTGAGCTAAATGGTTCATCCTCTAGGTTGGTCCCCGTGCCCGTGTGTGCCTCCCTATGGACGTCTCTTATTGCCATGAGCGGAGCACACCCGTTTTGTACTTGGGTTGGCTCTTCGTCCAGATGTTGGCTCATGTTCATCATTGAGTCATCTTCAAGGAAGTCTTCTGCAGATTTGGGCGAGCTCGCCGCTGTTCCGGGTTTGGGGCTCCCACTTATAATGAACAGTTGTTGGGCTGGAGGCTTCTGTCTCGTTTCTGCCCCCTGCTGTTTTTTATTTTGCTTAGTGGTAGGCTTGGCTTTCATAGCCGTTGTTGATGAGGGGGGGTTCTTTCTCGATCAGATAACTGAGCACAGTTGAGCCTTTTGCTTTTCCGATTGACTGTTTAGGAAGTTGAGTTTGCTTCTTATGGGGTTTACTTGGGGCTTCTTGGGCTTGACTATTCTGTTTGGAGGTTTTCCCGCCCTGCCCCTGCGCCGGCTTATCGAGGCCTGTCTGAGGTCTCCTTAAGTGCGGTTCTTTCTCTTGGTCCTGACCGATGTCACTGGTTAGATCTATAGTTATGTCCGTTTGCTGTATACCTCTTTTAGACTGTTGTAGTTGTGTTCTGCTCCGTTGTCAGGATTGGTATACTTGTCTCGGTAGGTAGATTGGGAGAGCCTTTATCTCTGGCCATGGTATAAGCCTCTAGGAATATCAGTTTGCTGTACATCATAGCTTGTGTTGTGCTAAGGTCTTTTAGGTTGTCACTCATGGCCTCGTATAGCTTCATAAAAGGCGCCAAAGCGATTGTTGTTGATGACATAATTGCCAGAATGTCTGCTTTTTTCGAGGGGGTTTCAGCACCTATATAATTTGACGAAGTCGACGTTCTTGTTTTTGCAGGGGTTTCTAGCACTGTGTGCTGCTTTTTGGCCCTACCCGGGTCTCTGAGCAAGGAGAGTCCGTTGGCCTTCTTTGATTTTCGTTCACTGCAGAGGCTCTTGCCGATCCAGTATACCTGGGGATGTTGCTAGTTGAGGGTCCTGTTATTGGACTGTTCCATGTTTCCTTGCTCCCCTGATCAATTGTGTCGCCGCCCGGGTGCAAATGGACTCTCTCAGGTGGAGGGGCAGGCGGCCGCGGGCTCCTCGGGGTTGAGAGACCCTCACCCTTACAAGGGCTCTTTTCACCAATGGATCCTGTGGCTGTCCATCTGAATTCTGCTTGTTGGAGTGTGGGTTCACCTTTGTCTCGTTCTGCATCCATGCTCGCGTCTGTTGACTCTGATGCAGGATCGATTTCATGTGACCCATAAGTGTTAGGTGGGGTTTCCACCGCTTCCCCGTCCCTACATGTGTCTTCCACCACTGGGCTCGGGTACTCTCCATTTCTCGTCTCTTCAGGGTCTAGTACGATCGCCTCTAGAGAGGAGACCTTTCCTAGGTCTTCCTCTTCGTTAGCTTGTGTCTCCCGGGCCCTTCCTTTTCTATGCTTGTCTTCCTGCGTTGGCCCGGGGCCACCAGGATGCCCCGTCTTTCCTGCAGTCCCTTCTGAGGGAGGACTCATATGTGCGACAAGCTGCGCCTTAGTGGGCAATCTTGATGTGTCATCTAGTCTCTGGCATTTCGCCTGCGGCTAGCAATCCTGCAATGCTTGGAGGATTTCCGTGTTTGACAGTTCCACAGTATTTCTACTTCTGTGTGCTGAAGACGGCTTAAAGTAGTATTTTAGACTATGAGTTACTGGTGGTTTTCTTATAGTTTTAATCTCGGGTGTCATTTGTGGAGGTTGATCCCCCTCCGCTGCCTCTTGGTTTTTGTATGGCTTCGCTCGGGGCCGTCTGCGGTTACCCGTTCCTTCCTTCATCCTTGTTTTAGAGGCCCAAGAGCGTACATTCTCATTTCTTTTTCTCTTGGCTTTGAATCTGGTTGGTTTGGATGTGCCCACTCCCAGTTCTGTGGAATCAGCTGTCCCATCTCCTCCTTCCTGGGAGCCAGGCAGAAAGTCACTGTTAGTCCATTGGACAGGGGCGTGCACCATCGCCAGCACCGACAGTGCTGGCTGCCTGCTCTCTTCGGTGCCTGCAGATGGCACTCCCTGCGTGTCGCTCGGGCGCTCCTCAGCTGCCAGCAAGCCAACCGCTTTGAAGTCTCTCCCCTCTCCTTCTCCCTCTCCCACCCCCTCCCCTGCTCGGAATTCAAGCCCGAGCCCGACGCCGTCCTCGGCTGGCGTGCTCGGCCCGCCTGACAGGTCTTCCTCATGATCCCGGACCTCTGCTGGGCTGCAGACGCTTTCCTCTCCCATGCTCTGACGGCCAGGCGTCAGCTTCCCCGCGAGCTCCTCCCCGGGCAACCGCCGCACCGCCACGGCCTCAACGAGGACCAGGGTCGGCGACCTAGGACCCAGAGAGGTGCTATGCGGGCGGGTGGTCGTAAGGCGGGTTGGGGGCTGCGAGTTGTGGCTGCTTAGTGAAATGTTAACTGCTGTGCCCCAAGCTGGCTCATGGCGGGTGCTAGCGGCTGGGGCAGTTTTTGGTTTGGGACACTGAGTGGGACACGGAGTGATTTCCTCCCCACTCGGTAGCCCTGCGCATCGCTCCTCAGCCCCTCCATGTATACTTAGGGGGCTAGGAGTAACTTTGCTGTCTCTGTAGGGGATTCCTTTGCGCTCACCTTTTTTTTTCTGTAGCAGCTTTGAGGGCGAACGGCTGTCCAATAATGGCACTCTCTGTGCCCGCTCGTGATCTCAGACTTTTCAGCCGGCCGCCGCAGTCCTCGCCGTCTTCCTCCTGGCTATGGCGTGGTGGAGACGATGTTTTGCTCCTGGCGAGCCTGGCCGCCCTGGCCGCCATGACTGCAGGACTCCACCTACTCGTCACCTACTCCGCTCCGCTCCGCTGGGAAGTGGGGTTTTGATTGTTCACTTTGCACCACTTTGCTCCACCCACTGAAGAGACTGTAGAAAGACTGCTCCAGAGTAGACTGCAGGACTGCACCTACTCGTCACCTACTCCGCCACATGGTCACATTTTAATTACAGAAACTGCCATACAGGAGTCCAGTTGTGTCTGGATTCTCCAACTACAAGTGTAGGGCGTCCATATCAGCTGAACCGGAACTGGTGGCAGTGTGGTGCTTTTCCTCCAGACAAAAGATTGAAACCTCCCAGTAACGTAAGGTAATGGCAGTCGATCGTGGGGTTGGCTACTGCATCAGCGAGGCTGTCCAGAAATTAGGAGTTTTATAAAGTACGGGGGTTGTAGCTTAAGACGAAGGAGAGGGAGGCAGCACAGTGTAGTAGGATCGGTTTGCAATCCGGGATGGAATCCGAAGGAGATACTTTTGTGCAATGGAATTATGTACCAGTGGAATTCCACCTCCTCTTGCCGGTGTTTGGTTGCTAGTTGATTGTTTAGTTCGAGTTTTATTCGAGATTCTGCGTAAGATGATTTTTGACAGTGGGGGTTTCTCCTCTTTAACCAGGTTTTCTACGTGGGGCAGGAGTTAGACGTGACATGGGTGAAACGATGCAAGGAAGTGGTGCTAGGCCGCGTTTATGCAGGTCGTCGGGAATGCAACTGAGGATTCCCATATACAGATGGTCAGTATTTCATGAGGATTCCAAGGCTTTAGTTTGAGGGTTGACTTGAGCCTCTGCTGCTTAGGTTCTGTTGGCTTGGCTAGGGCGTTAAGGGCTGCTGGTGGGGATGCCATGACCGTTTGCTGAGCTCTCAAGTTTTCCATGGCCATGGGTGAGACAGCCAGGCATGGTTTTGCTGGAAATTCCGGGACCTGGCTTTCCTACATTTCAAATGTGAAAAAAAATACACGTCCCAGAATCAAAAGGGAGAAACAAATCAGGACTAGTCTTATCTAGCATAGCTATGGGAAACCTGAGAGTTCTTGGTTTGCTGGGCGGCTCTGAAAATAAGTAGGGAGGGTGAAAGCATTGAAGGTGTATTTGCCTTACAAATTGGCAAGGGCCAGACAGCGCAGTGTACTCAATAGAAGATATAGGCTGGGAGCAAATAACAAGCAGTAGGGGAACAGGCCCTACAGTTCGCATAGCAGGGAGCAAAAATCATGGGGGCAGTGGAGTAACAGGTACCGCAGAGCAATATGGCAGAGGGCAAGTGTCACGGCAAGCAGTAGATATTGCAGCAAGGAGAACCACATACACCCAGTCGGCTGTGCCTATGAATATACACAATGGGCAGGTCTGACAGTGGAATTTACCTACGAACAAAATCACAATGAGGCTGCGCCGCCCGGGACATGCAAATCACGATGCAGAATAACGAGAAAGTGCCCCCGAGAACAAAGTCACAATAGGAACAAAAGTAGTATACCCTAAACCACAATGCGAACCTTGGGACCCAGCCAAGTTATGCAAAACGCAGTATTTGAATTTTACCACAACATTTATCACATGACAATCCCGACCTCTTGAGGAGAAGCAATACATTTTTTTTTAAAACACTGACTTTAGTAACCAGGTCTATTTATAAGCCACCCTGAGCCCTTTCGCGCGTGCGCCTGGTTTACCTCGTACATCAGGCCGTCTCCAGATACCACCACCAAGGCATCCCAGCGCTCGAGGGCGTAGTCGTGTGCCAGCTCTCGGGCATGGTTTGGTCTCTCTGTGAGCAATGGAAGGGACAAAGAAGGACAATGAAAGACGGCCACACATGAGTTTCACACCAACCTGCGGACCCCCCCCACCCCACCCACCTGCTATCCACCCTGCTGCGTCAGGGAGACAACTTTTCAAATTACACTGTGGGTGGATGAGCATTATGGACTGACTTTTGACCATTGTGAGGTCACATCATGGGGAGTGGGCTGCGGCATGCGCGTGTGGGCAACACTAGGTAGGCCCCTCATCACACACACAAAAGATACAAGGATTTAAATTAGTTATAATCACTGTCATTCCTCTGGGCAGCCTTTCCATACCAACATTATTTTAGGCCATCTGTGCTATTGCAGCAGATGGGAATCTACCATGTGCACGCAAGTCTAGGTCCTGCCACATGTTAGGCCGCTCTGGCCTGTGGAAATAAGGACACTTTATTCTCGAATCATGTTTGTTTGTTTGTTTGTTTATTTATTTAGAATGGCGCCCAAAACCCAGACGTAACAGGCCACAACAGAGAACAGGAAGATAAGATTACATAAAAACTTAGTTGCAGGATAAGGCACAAGTGAGTATAAAGCATAGTATTACATTTCGTAGAATCTGGTGAAAGGACATATATATATAGTTAATTACATTTCAGCAGGTCAGTTAAGGAATGTACATATATACAGTCAGGTTGGTTAGGGTCTGTTAGTGTGAGAGGGCACGGTTCAGTCATGAGGGTCATTAGATCGTAACCAGGTGAGAGTGTTTCGCCTAAAGCTGTGGTAGGATTGGTCTGTTCTGATGTTGAGTGGGAGAGCGTTCCAATGTTGAGCAGCCATGACAGGGAAGCTACTGCCACCTGTTTTCTTTTGTCTGAATTTGGGTACCTGAAGGCAGTGAGAGTTAATCATTCTGGTGGGGCGGGTGGAAGTTCTTTTTGCTATTCTGGCTGCGAGATAGGGGGGCGCTCCATTGTTTAAGCATTTGAAGGTGAGGGATGCCGTTTTGAGTGAGATGCGGTCACAGATTTTGAGCCATTTGTGTTCTCTTCTTTTGTTGGAGATGTGTTCCTTGGAGGGTAAGTTAAGTTAAGGGCTGTTCTGAGTGTATTGTTTTGCAGTGTTTGAAGTTTGTCGGTTATGTATTTGTTGGCTCCTAGGTACATGGCATTATAATAGTCAAGTCTGGAGAGTATTAGGGCATTAGCGATGATGATACAGGTAGCTTGGGAGAGGAATGCTCTATTTGCCCTGATTAGCTGGCCCGTGTAGGCGGTGGAGGATGCTAGTGAGTTTACTTGTTTTTTTAGTGACAAGGCTGAGTCAAGTTGAAAGCCTAGAGTTTTCACTGTGTTGGCGACTGTGATGGTGTTGCCATCAATGTTGAATGCCTTGTAGTTGGAGGGGAGTTTTTTTAGATTGGCGTTGGAACTAAGTAGCAGGATTTCGGTTTTATCATCATGTGGCCATCCATGCCTGAATGATGAGATATATTTTGTTTACCAAGGCCGTATCTGAATCGAAGTTGCCCGAAAGGGGTATGAGGATCTGGGTGTCATCTGCGTAATTGGTGTATGTGACACCCAGTCTGTCCAACTTGTCAAATAGGGCTTGGTAAAGATGTTGTAGAGGGTATGGGAGACGCAGGAGCCCTAGGGTACACCACAGGTTATTTTGATGGGGTCTGCTGAGGCTAGTGAAGAGAAGACTCTCATAGTTCGATTGTCCAAGAATGATTGGATCCAGGCTATGGCCTCTTTTGAGAAGTGGGCAGCCGAGGCCAGGTGTTCGCACAGGACTGTGTGATCTACCAGGTCGAAGGCCGCTGACAGGTCAAGGAGGACTAGCATGGCGATGTTTCCTTTGTCATTAATCTCACCGATTTGGGTTTTAAGATCAATTAAGGCCGTCTCAGTGCCGTGCTGTGGTCTGAATCCAGATTGGTGGGCGCCTAGTAGTTTGGGAGTTTCTAGATACTGCTGGATTTGTAGGTATGCTACTCTGTCTATTATCTTTAACAGGAAAGGCACTGTGGTGATGGGCCTGTAATTAGTGGGAATAGCGTGGTCTAAGGTTTGCTTCTTGAGGAGAGGCAGAACCCAAGATTCTTTGAGATTGCTTGGTATGGTGTTGGAAGAGAAGGATGCGTTGATCAGTTCGGTTATGAAGGGAGCTAAGTCCCTGGCAGCATCCTTGATTATCTGGGGTGGGCAGTTGTTGCCTCTGCAATTGGATGGTTTAAGTAAAGCGATACCTCTTTCTGTTTCTAGGATGGAGATTTTAGCGAATCTGAAAAGATTTGGGCATGATGGGTTGGTTATTTTGGCATTATTGCTAGGAGATGATTCGTTAGTGGTTAGGGAGTCTTTTTTCAGTGCGATTTTAGTTTGGAGAGTTTTGATTTTGTTGGTTAGAGCGTTTTGGATGCTAGTACACCATTGTTTGTCTTTAGTTATATCGTCTGCTGTGGGCATGGGGGGATTCTAGTTCCCTTAGTATAGCAAATAGTTCCCTGGTATTGGAGCTGGATTTTTCGATTCTTTCATTAAATAGGTTCTTTTTTGTAGTTATTTGGGAAAAGTTTAAGTTGTAGTTTGTTCTCTTCTGTGGGGGTATTGCGCCATTGGGTTTCTAGTTTCCTTTTACGCATTCTTAGTTCTTTCAAATGGGGGGTAAACCAGGTGTTCAGGTGAGCTTGTTTGCTGTTTTGCATTTTTAGTGGGGCAATGATGTCTAGTCCTTTCTTCATGGCATTGTTGTAGCTTTCTACCAGGCACTCTGGATTTAGGTTGTCGGGGAGAGCATTGAGGGTTGATAGTAGAAGTGGTAGGAGGTTGTCAGGAGTTATATTTTTTTTCGCTCTAGTGGGCAGTGGTGGTGCCATGATTTTTTCTTTACTGACTTCTTTATTGAGTGATAATATGAAGTCAATGAGGTAGCGGTCTGTCCAGTGCTGAGGAGTGGTTTTGGTGGTGGTGGTATTGCAGTTCAAGGCGGCATTCCAAGCCAAGGTCCTACCTTTATTATGGGTAGGGATAAGCACTTTTTGGATTAGGCCATGTTCTGTTAGCATGTTAGCTATAGCTTGTGCTGGTTTGTCATCAGGGTCATTCAGACCAAGATTCAGGTCACCTAGTAATAGTATTTGAGATGTATCTTTGGCTAGATCATCATCATCATGCATCATCAACTGCGTACTGACTTTTCCACAGCCAACTCCTCCCCTTTCTCTTCTCTCCCTCCCACGTGAGCTTTCTGTCCCTTAAAGGGACAGAGGCCGGTAACATCACCCCAGACAAATGTTCAAACGTCCGGCTTAACACTCTTCTACAAGGAGAGGTGGTCTCCTGATCATGCGTTGGGGTCTCGCACTTCTTTCGCCGGGCATGGTCTCACCTGTCGGCTCGACTGGCTCCGACACCCATTGGCGGGCCTCCTCAGGGGGAACCCACGGGTCGTCCTGTGGCTCCCTTGGCACAGAATCTGGCTCAGGGGGAGGTAGTTTGCTGTCCTCCCTTTTAATGAGGTGTTTGAATTGCAAACTATTCCTCGTGACTTCACGATCTGCATTTTGGGCAGTCACCATGGTACCTTTGATGGCAACAATGTTGAGTGGCATCTGGGCATACAGTGCATCCATTTCCTTCATCATTGCTTGTTGCACAAGGACCTCGTCTCCTACTTGGAAGTCTTTGGGCACTGCTCCTCTTCTTAGATCTGTATCCATCTTTGCCCTTTCTTCCCTTTCAGTGTCCCTTCTTATAATCTCTGTGTCCACGGGTGTCTCACGATGCAGGTGTGAACCTCATACCGTATCATTAGCTCTGCTGGCGTCTTATTGGTGGCTTTATGCAGATTGCTATGAGATTACTGAAATACACTGCACAGAGCTTAGTGGGGGTTGGAGCCTTCCATGCGGGCTCTCTGGATTGTATTTTTGAGAGAGGCCATGAATCGCTCTGCCATTCCATTGGCTTGTGGCCATCTGGGGGTAAACATTTGGTGGGCAAACCCCATGTGATTGGCAAATGCCGCAAACTCGTGGCCATTGAATGGGGGTCCATTGTCTGTCTGACATGACGGTCCTAGGGATGCCCCACTTGCTGAGTACCTTATCGAACGCTGCAACCACCTAGGCATATGCAGTAGTCACCACTTTCTTGACAATGGGGAATCTCGAATATTCATCGATGAACAACAGAAGATATTCTCCTGACTCCAATGGCCCAAAAAAGTCGACCGCTACTCTATCCCACGGCTGGTCTGGCGTGTGCTTCGGTTGTAGTGGGATGGGGGCTTCTGCCCTCGCCGTGCACTGACATGCTAGACAGTTCTTGACCCAGGTGTCAACCAGTGAGTCCATGAAGGGGAACCAAACATGGCACCGCAGCTGTCTTTTCATATTGTCGGCACCCGATGCCCTTCATGCGCCGTTTTGATCACTTACGCTCATAGTGTGGCAGGGATGACGAGTCAACACCCCCTTAGCAGTATGACATGGTCCTTGACAGCAAGTTCAGGGTGTATCCTTGCTACTCTGTCCAGTTCTTCTATGCACACCCCCGGGTGGTTTAGAACTGCGTGCCGATAGTCCTTCCATTTGTTGTTGCACATCAGACGGATGGCAAGTGCCCTGGATGGGTTGGCCGCAGATGCGTTCACAACCGTCTCGAGCGGGATTGCCGGTGGATGCGCATTAGTGGCTACATAATTGATATATTCTGTGTCACCCTCCCTGGTGACCGACCTACCCGCTGGATGACGAGACAGATAGTCGGCTGGATTGTGATCCCCACCAGGCCTGTGAATGATGTCATAGTCATATTCTTGCAATCTGATGCCCCTTCGCTCTATCCTGGGCGGCATCTTTGTGCGCGGGTTCCCAAACAGGGATAACAGTGCCTGGTGGTCCGTGATGAGCGTGAACCTCTTTCCGATGATGAAATTATGGAAATGTTCACAAGCCCAGACTGCCGCTAGGCTCTCTTTCTCAGCCTGCGAGTATGCAGACTCTGGGGCAGACAAAGCCCTGCTTGCATACGCGACTATGTGTCTGGGGTGCGTATCTGGCCCACTTGTCTGCGCAAGGATGGCTCCTAGCCCTACAGGGCTTACGTCTACAATCATTTCTGTATGCCAGCTGGGGTCAAAGTATGCCAGGCGTCAGGCTTCCGTCAGGGCCGTCTTGATGGAATCAAATGCCTCTTGACACTCAGCCGACCAGGCGAACAATATTTCTTTCTGCAGCAGGCGTCGTAAAGGCTCGGTGAGGGACGCATAGTGAGGGATATAGCGTGCACAGTAGCCGGCCATCCCTAGAAAAGATTGGACGTCTGCCACTTGCTTCGGTTCTTGTAGGTTAGAGATGGTGCTAACCTTGTCGGGGTCTGGGGCCATGCCTTCTGCAGAGAAAATGTGTCAGAAGAAGTTCAGTTTTGTCTTTCTGAAACAACACTTTGCGATGTTGAATGTCAACCCGGCCTCCTGAAATGCTCAGCATGTTGCAAGTAGGGCAGTGTCGTGGTCTTCTCTTTATGTGCCGAAAACAAGTATATCGTCACTGTAGTTCAGCACTCCTTAAATCGTTCTAATCACCTGCCTAATTGCTTCCTGAAAATGTTCAGCTGCCAAAGAGATGCCGAAATTGAGGCGTCTGTAGCGAAACAGACCGCCATGGGTGGCAAACATGGCGATTCCCCTAGAATAAGGGTACAGTTCCAACTGGTGATACCCTTGATTCAGGTCCCGTTTCGAGAACATCACAGATCTGTTGAGCTGGACATCCATGTCTTATATACACGGGAAAGGGCGACGTTCCGTTTGTATGGCAGTGTTTGCCATCCTCATCTACGCACAGCCACCATCCTTGGGCACGATGACCAACAGCGACACCCACAAGGTCGGGCCTGTCGCCGGCTCGATGATGCTGTTGCTGAGCAACTGGTTGAGTTCTTTTGAAACAGCCTCCTGTAGCTGGAACCCAAACCTTCTGGGGTGCTGGGGAACGGGCCGGACGGCATTGCCAATGTGCAATTTTATGGGAGCTCCTTTGAGTCCTGTGAACAAACGTGGGAATTCGGCCTTGATCGGCACCTTTGTGATGAGGTTCTGACGTGCGGGGATGGCGTTCATCATGTACACACCTTCCTCCCTGTCTCCCGGTAGTGCGACTGACTGGATCACTTCACCCTCTAGACAGTGGATATCAATGAGGCCCAGGCAGGATGCAGTATGATAGCTAATATCAATGAGGCCCAGGCAGGATGCAGCATGATAGCTAAGGAGGCATCGCCCTTTCATCAGGCTCCGAATAACATGGATGATTGTGGCTACAGTCAGACCCCTGTGCAAGAGTTGGTGCTTGAAGTAGGGGTAGTGTCGCACCCCATTGGAAAATTCTTGACGTTGGCCAGCGTCGGTTTCCCTATAATCTGTAGGAATTCTTGCTCACCCATAAGGTTGACGATGGCGCTAGAGTCGACCAGAAAAATAAATTGTCTGTTACCGATGTTGATTGCTATCCTGGGTGCCTCCCTGGCCTCTCGGTCATCTAGGATGAGGTTGACATATTCATCCTAGTATGATTGATCATACTCGTCTCTTCCATACGAGGGTGCAAATTCTTGGTCATTATAGTTATGAAATGGTTGAGGGGGTCCGTCGTATACATTTTCAAATTGTGGAGGCTGGTCACAGTATTTCTAGCTCAGGGCGTGGTCCGCTGGATGGTATTCTTCCACAGCTCTGACATATCGGAGTGGTCCTGATTGGTAAAATCTGTTTTGGTATGTCGGGTTTTGAGGGGCTCAACCATACATCCTATTTTGTGGTTGTTGACTCATTCTCGGGGTAGGGAACAGTCTTCCTGCAGACGGACTGGAAATGTCCCTCTCTTCTGCAATTGGCGCATCTTTGCGAGAGTGCAGGGCAGCTTCCTGAGTGTGGGAAGGCCATGCTGCAGCGGTAGCACTGCCTCTGTGGTCTGGGCCCTGTCTGGCTGGCCCCTCTGTAGGGTGCAGCCCCTCTCTCTCCCGGTCGTTGGGATGTTGGTTGAATCACCACAATGAGTTCACTTTTGTCTGGCTTTGTGCTAGGGGTGGCAGTCATGGAAGCTGCTAGTGCATCCACTCCCTCAAAAAATTGTCGCCAGCTCGCTCACTTCGATCGAGAGAGGTTTCTTTAGCAATTGTTTCTTGAGGTTGGGGGACAGGCATCCCTCTATCATATGTAGTCATATTGCCTCATCCAGAGAGAATGCATGAAACTGACAATACATGCCCTTTACTCTCAAGTGGGTGATGAACTCATCCACCGTCTCTTCCACTCTCTGTGTACACTGATTGAACATGTAACGTTCATAGTCTCGATTTGCTTCAATCACAAGCTTCTTATTTAGGGCATTTATTAGTGTAATCCGGTTGATCCTCTGGGGGAATTGTCTTGACAATGGTCTTGATTTCACTGCCGGCCAGGTTGATAAACATGTCGTAGAGGTTGGGTGACTTTTCCTCCTCTCCGGTTTCACGAAATGATTAAAGTCCTCCATCCACTCGACCCACTGCAGGCCTTTGTCCACCTGCGGGGTTATGGTGAAAGGGAAGTGGCATGCGAAACAGGGTCGATTTGGACCTGGGTGTCTGGGTCGGTGACCCCTGATTGCGCATTGTGGCAGGTGTGGCAGTTGAGGTATGGGCGCCCTTCTGCGCAGGTTCCCTCTAGCTAAGAATGTTGTACCTGTGCACGTGCGACCTGTGCGTTGGACATGGACACGGGTATCTGTGGGTGTACTGCTGACCGACTGCTTTGGCACCCTTCCTTTACTTTTGTGGCAGACAGGGTGTTTTGCCACCCACTCTTTTCTCTTTGCTTTCATTTTAGGGTGTCTCACTGTCCAGGACTCCTCAAGGGTTAATGCAAAAAAAGAAGAAAAGGACCATGTCCGGGTGGCTTCGTCTTGATGGCGTGCATGTGGCACTTTTATGTCCCCCTTTCCGTGGCTGGTGCGTGAGTGCAGGGTATTGCATGTGCTCCCAGAGAATCTGATCGGCCGGGTGTTCAAAAGTCTGGATAGTGTAGAACTACTGTCATGGGGAGGAAACGGGTCGTAATAATAGTGGGATCGCTGGTAATGGAGAGAGGGAGATCAGCAGGGACATATGCACACGTGTGTCGTCACACCCATGGTATCTAGCCCCAGGAGGAGGGGCATTGCAAGGGGAGCGCTCGGTCTCACTTCTCATAAGCCCAGGATTGGGCATAGTACCATCCACGTGCCACGGGATCGCTGGCATGCAGCACGTACGCGGACAGCGTATGGATCAAGAGCTGGAAACGCAGGCTGGCAAGGTGGGATCACCCGCCAGTTGGGAATGCTCTGGGTCGCTGGAGATGGCCTCGTCACCAGCTGTTAGGCTGCGCTGGCCTCTGGAAATAAGGATGCGACACCGGAAGAGTTCCAATCATCTACTTTATTCTCAAATCAACTGCATACTGACTTTTCCTCAGCTAACCCCACCCCTTTCTCTTCTCTCACTCCCATGTGCGCTGTCTGTCCTGTAACACCACTGCAAGCAGCCAGCCCTGAACTGCTGAACAACGCCCTTCTACACAGGACCCCACCAACGACCCTCAGCAGCGGACAGCCTTGCTGGACCCAATCAGCGAGACGCAGCGCCATTCCCTAGTTGCAAAAAGCGAGGTATCCTTGCTGGCCGGAGCATACTCATATTTAAGGAGACAAGCTAACATCAAAAAAGTGGAAGGAAGGCTTGGAATCATTCTCAACCAGTGGCACTGCCCTAGGGAGCCATTTCATACAATCAGTCTCGGTTAACCCGAAGCAGTCTGACGGGGCTGGGTGCTAGACCACATGGCGGAAACATGGCTGGGGTTGCTTGTGTTTCCGTGAAGGGGGGGGTAGCATGGCCCAGCAGTTCAGGCAGGTCCCCAGCTTCAGCTGGCAGGATAAAGAAGCATTTGCATATAGCCGATGCGGCTGTAATGGCACAAACGAGTGGAAACACATATGCTATGGAAGGCTTTCGGTAGTAGCAATTAATTGAAAGCCTTGAATCTTACTCCACTTTCTCTGCCAGAAAAATAGGTTTCTCATATACAAACATCATTTTTCCATCCATCTCCACGTAGGTAAATACAAACAATAGATAATTTGAAAAGTACCTCAGCTGGTTAATGCACCTGATGCGGATCATAGGTGTTTATCTGGGGTGATCCAGCAATGCATTTCACCCCTCAGTGATTTAAGGAGTAACATGGACTGGACTCATGTGCCAGCTTGGTGCCCAAGGTTAAACATCAGAATGCCCCCCCCTCCCCCGACTGGCATTCCCAAACTACACCTCTGTCGTGTGACAAAAACCCTCCTCAATATGAATAAATAATTGCTATATAAATGAAGATGATTTCATTACATTGTAATTCAAGTACTTTATAGAAGAATTCTAATGTGAAAATACAGGTGTTGCTGCCCAAGTAAATGTTTTTTCTGTCACCTGCTCTTAGGGATGGCCTTGCCTGAATGCAGTTTAATACTGTCCGTACAGGAACACTGTGGTTGAACAGTCTACCTGGGTCTAAGGGCCCACTGACCTTACCCTGTGTTGCAGGTGTTCTGTTCGTACCACCTCACTTGTATTTCGCAAGGGGCAATACTAGACTAACCATATGAATTATTTTCTGATAGAAGGTTATCATTCCAAGATGGACAGTCTGGTACACTCTTATTGTACTCTTTCAAAATACCTCTCTGAGAGTGGGAAAGGGGACAATAGCACCAATGAGGATTCCGGTATGCTTTGCATTAAATCACAGAGCATTTCAGGACTTTAAACAGTGATCAGAGATCTATACATTTGAAAACAAGTCTGTGATAAAAGGATTGTATATGTGAATCTCTAAATTCATAACTGACGCATGGCTTGGTGCTCACATCACTGTTCACAATACTCACCCTAACTTTAAAATGTTTCTAACCATGAACCATACATGCTCATTTCGACAGCTTACATTTTTGGATGAGAGTATACAATGGCTGCACCATCAGCCACTCAAATGGGGTACAAGGGCTCTTTTGCTTCCTTTTTCTGAAAAATTTTAGAGGAGGGAGGGCTGGGTCTCAGTGTGGGCATGTCCAACCCCAATACAGAAACTTCCTTAGGGAATGATATCTACAGGTAGGGCATGATACCGCACAAGAGAGGCCCAACAAACAATGCATAGAAAGGCTACACAGAAAGGATTGTACCTCTTTCAAACTTTAGCCTGACCAGTAATAAGCTTATGACGCGTTTTAAACAAAACCGGCTTCTGATGCATGGTAAAGGGTCCACAGTTCCTCAGCCACTGCCTCCTCACTATTACGCACGCCTCAGGGGTTATTTCGGCAAAAAAGAGCAAGCCCATGCTTTATCTAACAGAGCTGGCATTAGCATCTCTTATTAGTGCTGGCCTGCAGCTAGTGAAAATCATGGTGTGGCAGTGTAGAAAGGGCGTTTGGCCTCGTGGATTTACACATTTTAGGCAACTTCTTTGATTGCTTTATGTGTTTCATTGTGGGCACAGTAAGGCATGCTCATCAAAGCCACATACACAAAATATCCCAGTGTGCTTTGTATTGGACGCATCAGACAAAAACAGGTATATGTTCTGTTACATAAGGGAGCACCACATAAGACACGGTTAACCAAGAGGGTGGTGACTTGTGCAGCGCAAACATATCACTGCACTAATTTGCCACGGACTACTGTCTGCACGGTGACACACAATGAACTCTACTTTCCTAATCAAGGTGCCAGGTAACATTGAGTTGCCATCTTGTGTGCGCACTAGGCAGTGGTTGGCTTGTTTAGACAATTGAAAGACCTTTTATGCTGAGCGGATGGATGCATTTAGTCCATGTCCCAAAGCAGCTACTAGAATACTTCAGACAATTATAGTTAACCTTCCCAGGGATGCGCCATATGTTACTAAAAAGTAATCTATGTAAAAAAAAGTGTTGGTGTGTCAAACAAAGAGACATCAAAATAAATAGTTTAAAACCTTTCTGCGTGGCACGTTAATTCTCTTTGAAGAATGCATGGGTTTGGGCAGCTAACTGATACTTTTGCTGGCCTGGTGAATAAAAATTCCCCATGTTCAGCTCTTAACACTGAAATGTTAAGCACATACTGTGTAAAAAGAATGGCTTGTTATGTGAGCCATCACTTTTAAATTGCCCCACTTCAAAGGCTATCAGCACAAAGAATGAGGGGCACAGGGGTGTGAGACTCCAGAGCACCTCACACGCTGCATTTGGAATATGCATTCCTTTGTTTGCATATTCCGAACGCATCCACAAGTCGGCAGAGAGCAGCCAGTCGCACATCCAGCAGCTTTCTGGGTGGGCCCCTTACTGCGCCCACCGCCTGAGCTGTGTAGCTCTGCGCCCTGGGCCGTCGCCCGCTCCGCCCGAGCCAAGAAACGGGGCTGCTAGGAAGTTTATACCCTAAGAGGGCTTTATCCAGTCTGCAAGTGGGAGTGGCAGTGGGCACTCAGATGTGAAGGATGGTGGGAGAAAGGCTAAACCAAAGGGAAGCAGGCCTCCAGTCTAGGCAAACATTCCTCCGGTCTAAAACCAGTGTGTCACATTCTGCCCAGCAAGTGCAGAGCACCCCCCTGTCCCTCCCCCACCCTGAGAGAGATCACTGGCGGGTAGCAGGTAGGCAAGGAGCAATATATGAGGACCAGTGTGAAAGAGGGAAAGGAGCTACCGGTGTCATCTGAAAATAGAGGACACGACCATACAAAAGAGGAGAAAGAAGGTATATGATTGGTCAGGCACTTCTACCAAAAGCGAAGGCGAAGATCCAGGCCCTATTCGCAGTGCCTTTACATCTTTTTAATCAGCTGGATTATGTCTGCCAAGCCGCGAGAGGGTGGTGCATAAGGACTTGAACATACATGCATAAACTATGTCCATTTGGCCTGTGGTGAAGCCGGAGACCGCTCTTTAGCCAAGGACGAGTATGCTCGTCCTTTTTGCATAGAGTTGCATAATAGCCTGGCACTTAAGGGGTTAAAACGTTCACAAGTTGAACTGCATTAATGTTGAGGGACGAGGGGAAGGGAGCTTTCCATTGAGGAGGTGCGAGTAGAGAAAAGGAGAAAAAGCGGGCGGTGTCCTGGGTCAGCGTGAGGCTGGCTGTTTAGAGTGGTGGAGCGCAGAGCCCGAGTAGAGGTCGTTGCAGTCTGATTAGGGACCGAGACTAAGCAATGACTAGGGAGTAGGAACTTGAAAAGGAACCGATTTTGTATAAAACCATCGACACTGTCCTGCTGCACGCTGAAGTGAGAGGCAGGCCAGGTGGTGGTAGGCTGGAGAAATAGTCTAGTTTAGAGATCACAGTTTCGGCAGAGCAGCGAGTGAGGTGTGTGCAGATCTCGCAGAGGTTAAGTCCTAAAAATTAAAGTGGGGGGACTCATCAACAAACGCAATGGATGTGACACCGCCAGAAATTAGCATATCAAGGTGGAATATGCACATTTCATTAAATTGGTTTTGCATAATCAACCCAACTGAACAGGACGAATGGCATTTGCCTTTCATAAAATCAACACACAAAAAACCAAGACAGGATATTTTCTTCTAAAAGTGCTTTTGAAAACCTTAGAAGGTGTGCATGCTTTAAACTCCAAGGACCAATACAAATGTTTTCCCTGGAACTTGCAGTACTGAAATGCGACATTTCACTTTTAGTTACTTGTTAATTTTTTCTCAGTGTATATAGTGCAGTGGTGAAGTGTCCGACCTACAAACCTGACGGTGGGAGGGGACTAGGTCCACCGTCTGAATTAAGTGGGTGGTCTCCGTCCCCCCGCGTGTACCCTCGACTTGAAACCTGGGTTTAGAAGGTGGACTCCGGCGACCACAGGGGCGGTGAATGGATTCATTTTCAGGCCGCAGGTCAGGGATCCCATAGGGTACGCGCCTTGGCTGATGGAGTGAGGTTAGCAGGAAGTAAGACTGGGGGCGGAAGAGGGGTTGGCCATGGACGTTGGGGAAAGAGGAGTTTCTCTCCTCTTATAGGAGTTTTGTAAAAGGCATATTTAACACCACACAATTAAGGATGGCAAAAAGGCAGCTGGCAATCCGCCCAGAATTCAGAGGTGACGAGGAAAAGATCAGGGCGTGTCAGCAGGAAGACGGTAATAGAAACCAAACGATGAGAAATGTTTACCCAGGGAGGTGGTGCACGGAGTGCAGAGGGTTCCACCAAGGCAGGTCCCTGTAGTCATGGGTGGGGAGCTGGTAGAGGTGGTTCTTGAGTTCAAGAAAATTAACACCCATTACAGTATGGTGTCCTGCCCTAGGTTGAAGCCTAGGAAGAGTGGAGTGAGTTTTGGAGTAGAGCTGTGTGGTGTGTGAAGAGGAGAAAGCCAAGGAAAGACTCTTGTAGGACCTCTAACAGGAGGGCAAGGGCAGGAGAGATGCACTCTCCATGGACATATTTCACAGGACCCAGTGGTGTGTTTCTTTAAGTGAATTACAGTTGGCACCTTAACACGGGGTGGACAAATACAAAAGTAAGGTCAAAGCTTGGACAGGTGAGCGGTAACTGAAGGACAGGCCAACTTCTTGACTGTATGCGCTGCAAAAGGGTTCCACAGTGGCCCAGGAATGGTTGGCCACACAAAGTAGGGGCCAACTTAACTGAGCCAGTTGGTGGGTGGTCCAATCATTAGGAGACTGTCGTTGTGAGGGGGCGGAGAGAAGAAAGGATGAGAGGGGAAGTGAGGCAAGAGGTTCGCATGCAACGTGGCCCATATCTCAAAGATTGCAAATGAGAAGGAGCTGCGTCAATGCTCAGCGGGCAAGCATTGATGATAATGCGTGGCCGTTACCACCTGAAGGATGAGAGCGAAGAAAGAAAGGGAATTTGGGGTAATAGTTGGTCTTGGCTGACTATAGAGTAGAGGTGAGAGGAGGGAATCCTTGAAGGCATCAAAGAACGACAAATTGGGTTTTGCGCCTGTAGCACACCTTGAGGCACACAGTTGCCCTCATCCATTGGATGGTTGGTGAGACCCAAGCTTTATGCATTGGCGAGCCTGAGGAAAGAAGCAAGTGGGGGTTCTGGTGGTGAGATACCAGTGCTGATGTGAACAACAGAAATGCCAATTCATTTAGTGATTTTAAGAATGGAGGGAGGGAGAGTGGAGGGACAGTGAAATGAAGAAGAAAGTGGTCTGAGGGTAATGAGTGAAAGGGTGCACCAAAAGTAAGTAAGGTGACGAGGTAGATAGGTTCAAGAGGCTTCAGGATGGTGGACTGGCAAGGTAAGAAGGGCTGTCACACTACGATTCAGCTGGAGATTGTGGTCCTGCATCATGTTGGGGGGGGGGGGGCAGGTGGTATGATTGGAATGTCAATAGGATTTTATTTAAGGAGGAGGTCGGGACCATGGAAGAGGTTGAGACAGTTGAGGTTTCCGAGATCAGGAGAGGAGGCTCACAGTAAGCGCATTGGTGCAAAATGTTTAATTGTAACATATTTAAAATGAATGGGAGCGGATGGGCTGGATTTGTTGATTGAAGCCAACACCACCACCTTATCTAGATAGGTAAGAGGAGTGAAGAAGGGTAGCAGAGTCAGGGTACAAGACTGCAAGATTGGTTTGGTCATGGAATGGGGGGGAGATCCATGGTTCAGTGACAGCGATATAAGTAAAATGGGGGTGATGGTATTTAAAGTGATCAGGAAGGAAGGAAATGTTACAGAGAGAATAGGCATTCAAGATTCATAGTGAGTTTAGTGAGGGTGCCGGGAGGCGGAACGGAAAATGGCAGTGCTCCTTGAGGGACAATGGTCATTGTTGAATGAAGAGGGATTGGGATGAAGAGGGAGGAGATAATCAATGTTGGCGGGAGGGGCGATTATGCAGTGAAGTGCATGGAGTCATCAGGTAAAGGTTAGCGAGAGGTTAGTTAGGAGGTGGATATGGGCAGCATGATAGTGGCAGAGAGGGCACAGACTGGTATGCCTTGGTAGGCAGACTCCGGTCAGACGCAGAGGGTGGGTCTGACCTTTACCAAAGTGGGGCAGAGCAGGAGGGAACAGGGAAAGGGGACCATTTCTACGGTCTGCACTCCAGAGTTTTGGGGGGAGGTGAACACAGGACTACAATACCTTGTCTAAATCAAGAGGTTCTGCTGAAGGCCCCTTCTAGGCATAACTGGCCAGAAAATAAAACCTTTGTTGTTGGGCATCGATTACAGATGCCTGGACGCGGGGCTGGATGCCCGGGAGAAACTGAATGGGGAGGGAGTGTGTCACATGACCCTCCAAGAGCCAACCAGGTGGCGGTCAGGGTTAATATTGCATTAGGTATGTTTGTATGGCATCAGTTGCAGTGGGGGTGCGGACCTTAAAATGAGCTCCTGGTAATTAAGTCATGCCAAATGATTTTAGAAGGGAGGGAGAGCTAAACAGCTGGCAGCAATTTTGGCCACCAGTTTGGATAGGTACTCTTATGCGAGAGAGCAGGGTGTCAAACCTATTCTGAAGGTAAGATGATATTGAAGGACCCTGATTGATGGTGGTAGCTAGTTTCTGAATCCAGTTGTCTGGACTATAAAGAGCTTTGCCCCAGCCCCTCCAGGTCAGCTTTTATTTTGGGGGAGGGGACACAGGAGGACAGTTGGCAAAAAAAAGCATAATGTAATATTCTGGATGGTCAGAATAGGAAACTGTAGTCCTTAAAGGACGACTCCGGCCCCAGCAATCCCAATATAGCATGCACAGTGACACAAAGCAATTTGAGGATGTTCTACAGAGCCTGGCCCAGGAGCCCAGTGCTGGGGTCATGTGGCTTCCGATTACGGTGTAGTAGTATCCAAGCATCAGTATTCTGGAGCCATCAGAGGCATTTTGCAAGGCTGGGCCCGTAGGGTACAAACAGTGGCCATGCTATGCATGCCTACTGCTAGTCACAAGCAGCAATAGACTTCTCAGCACCTTGGTCACTGCTACAACTCGAGTACGGGTTGCATCAGTTGGTGCACTGACGTTCTTCACAGTCACAGGAGCTGGCAAAGTGCCAAGATATCTCTGGAGACCAGGCAAGTGGGGTCTACCCCCATTTATGCAGCATTCAGCTTTGTTTGTCACCCAATCAGCTTTCTTCGAGCTTACAGGTGTAAAGCAGGCCTACGGGATGACATCATCATTTGGCAGTACATTTATTGAGTGCCATTTCCAGTAACAGAGTTATCGAGATTGTGGTCTGTGCTGCGTGCATCCCAAACCACATGACACCTGTAATTTCCACAGGGCAGCCGACTGGACTTCATTATATTTCCATAGATATTGAAGCTCTCCCACAGTGGATGTGTGGTGAAAGCTCTCCAGCCCCTGCCCAGACTCCTGAATACTGATCTCCCATTTCTATTCGTTTTTGGTGGGCATGAAAGCTTTCCATCCGATAAAGGTCTCCAGGTGACTAGGCCATTGGAGAATCTCCCATTCTCAGGACTCTCCTTCTGTACACAGTCGTCATTGCATGGTGCTATCAAAGTTCTGGTTCTGTATAGCAGGTGTGCTGCTCCTTCAAAAGAAGGACACACGTCTCTTTCTACCGGGTCAACACCAGCTACTCTATGCACCCTTTCAAGTGAGATAGGCAGCAGGATATTGTCCTGGACTACATGTTCCCCAACTGCATGAATTCCTGGGCGAGTAATGGAAGCACCCCAACTCCTTCTCAAGACCATGTGCTCATTGTGTGGGCCAGAGCTTGGCCTTCTTGGGGTGTGAGTAACCAAGATAAGAAACTGGCTGGAAACGGAGAAACTCCGACTGGGCTACTTTGTCTCCAAGAGCTGCAAAGGATGCAGCCTGGTAGGATTCTTTAGAGATCTTCCACCTGCAAGAGTGTGGATCCACAGAGGCTTGCACTGGTGGGCTCTTTAATTCCGGCTTTTTTGTCTCCATCTCACACTTTCAGATGATAACCTTGGCTGGGGATGTTCGTCTTCCAAAATGGTGAACATGGGAGTATGTGCCTCGTCCGGCAGGAGGTGCAAGTAGCTCTTTATTTCTTATTTTATTTGCATCGAGGCGCTGTTACAGGAATTGTTTGTTTTCTAGTTGAGTAATTGTTTTTTGTCTTAGTTGCGTATTTATGACACGCTTAAATACCCAGTGGTTTCGAAGCGCGGACCCGGGGATCAAACCTGCGTTGCTTCGTGTCGTCTTGGGAGCACGTTGCCGCTGAACTATCCTCCCGGGACTCTGAAGTGGGTTGTGCCACGACGGGCAGCTCTGATGCTTCCTGCTGCACGGAGCAGGACAACTTTCATTGGAAAGTTGAGACGGTGGGGCTACAGCAAAAAAGGGAGAATTAAGAATTTCCTTTAACAAGTCTACAATCCTCTCTTCATCCCAGCACATGACATTTGGGTACCCGTTAATTTCGGATCTCCTAGGGTGATGCGAATTTCAGCCATCCCTCGTCCCTCAAATGTGTGCTAGCATTTGGCACCATCTGCAGGGATTGGCCTAAGGTTTTTTCTTCTCTTCCTTCACCACCTTTGAGTTCTTGGAGGTCTGGTCTTTGAAGGGCGTGCTTGAGGACATTATTTCAACTAGATGACTTGTGTAGAAGGTATGCCATTGGCCGGTTTTGTTTACAGATTCTGCCTTATGCCGCAGTGTCCTGCCTTCCTTCCCAGGGTCCCAAGAGGTGGCATTCCAGCCTTAAGACCCTCTCCACGCTCCTGGGAGGAGTTGCTGCAGCATTTGCTTGAGAGGTTAGTGTTTTCTAACAAGACTGATTACTCGGGAATTGGCGAGTCCGGGACCTGATCTTTTGCAGTGATCGTTTAAAGCAATTACCCCAACCTCATGTCGTTCTTGAGCAAGGATGCTCTTTTGGCATGGCAGACTTATCAGTTGGCGAACAGGTAGTCCGCCGACCTTTTATGGTGAATGTCATTAGGCAGGGCTGCGGTTCTTTCTGCATGACATGCCCATGAATAGGAAAACGCACAGCCTCTTGGGCTATAGGTCAGAGCACTCGATTACATTTGCAGAGTAGATCGATACCTGTGCGTGGCCAATCCACTATGCAGTTCCCCTTCATTCCACGTGGTTGGTTTGGCCAACCCAAAGTGTGTACCACGAAGGAAGGCAGCCACAAAGTTATTCCTAATGGACCTGTATATATAAGTGGAATGAACCAAAAAAGCGAAGAAAAAAAAATAAAGAAAAAGAAAAAAACAAAAACAAAACAAAAAAGACAAAAAAAGAAAAATAACGTACAGGCGCATGATTAAACACTTAATGAAAAAAAAACATTTAACCCCATGTTCATTGAGAATTAAAAAGACATACACATGTGTATTCTTTTTACATAAAAATTGTACAATTAGTGAAACAAACATCATGAAGCGAATAATATTCAATTGTAACAAAAAAATGCAACAAACAGTTCAATATTTTTTGAGCAAAGTCAAAGTAAAAAGCCCAAGGCAAACAAAGCAACCAGAATAATACAAAGAAGAGAATTACCTTTTCTTTTAAAATACGTAGTGTGTAGTAAGAACAACTTACAGCAATGTAACACCTCAAGCCACACTTATGTGTTGGCTTGGCACAAAAAGTGCTCCCTTAAATCATTTATAAGCTACAAACAAGCCGGGTGAGTTCCAAGAGTGTGTACCCAACATGAGGGGACCCAGTTCTATCTGGGGCACTGAGCGACAACAGGGCCTACCACCCACAGGGTCCGGACCCCATCTGCAGGTATCTTACCTGTCACAACCAGGTTGAAGCCAATATCCGCCTTGCTCAGCATGGGCAGCACATGGGTGGTGAAGAGGGAGTAGGCAGTCCCCTTGCCCCCTCGGGGATTCAGGAATATCAGCAGCTGGCTGGGCCTGGGCAGGACGCGCAGTGCGCCACCTGAAGGATGAGAGCGGCAGCATTAGTCACTTGCCACAGGTCCAAGGATCACTTAAACGGCCAATTCAATACACTTTTGGTACAGGGCATGTGACGGACTGGTGCCCCGGCCCGACCTTTCTGTACGACCACGTGGCACACTGTACCACAAACCATGGTGTGGTCATGCCTTGAAAGGACTATCCGCCCCTTGGGTCGCAAACTCTATAGTCATCAAAATAAACAAATCTACATCATAACATACATTTAACAAAGAGCACATTGCTCATTGTTGTGTCAATGCATAACCGTCAAACATTACCGTCCTAGACACACTCTCCATATTCATACCACACACTCAAACAACCAACCTTCACAAAACAGCATCACTATAAAAAGATATCAATTCTATAAATTGGATCCGGACACCAGGATATGGTGCGACACCAAATAACATAAGTGAACGCATTTATCATTTCACATATAACTGCACAAAAAATAATTTGCCTGCAGTCAGGTCAACAAAACCACAAAAGAAGAAGACCACATAGTCATTTGTAATGTAATATCACCAGCAGGGATAAGCGCTCTTTGCCAAAGGGCCAGACAGCTTACCATGCTTCCGTGCCACCTCCTCCAACTCCATCACCGATTCTGATGTTCCACCTCCGATCTTAGCCTTCTTTGATATCCAATCACTCCCCAATCCTAGCTTGCTTGTCCAATCACACATTCACACCATCCACGGAACTCCTCCTGCCCTTTGACAATTCCACAGCCCTCTGTTTTCTAAATCCTTTTTGTGATCACCTTGTGTCCCCGAGTAGATGCTGAAGTAAATCGGCCCTTCAAGGGATCGGCCAAAAAGGGATCTGTTGGCCAGGTCGCTGGTTCAAGACAGAATATGATGCAGGCTGTGATGCTTTTTACCCGACCAATTAAAATACAAAAGCCACAAAGATGGCATTGTACATTAGCCTTCAGGAGCACACAGGCCCCTTTGACGCATGAACAGCTGGCATTGCAGCAAACAAGATGCAGGGATGGAGGCAGATCACCACTCACAGCAGTGAAAGGCTGGCAATGTGCATCCTGTCAGCGGGCCTTCCATGCTTGTTCTTCCCACTGAGCCTGCATGGTCTCCAGATTTACCTTCTCCTGCGTTTCTGCACCAGGCCTTTCGGAATGAAGTTGTCTTTGTCAGTTGTGGGAGGATGAGCCGTTTACTAGCTGCCCTTTACGCGATTTGCACCAAAGAATGGACAGGGGGTCCAAGTTTATCAAGCCCTGGCTGACCGACTGTCTCTGGCCACCATGAGGCAAAAGACGACCGACC
Organism: Ambystoma mexicanum; assembly: GCF_040938575.1. Taxonomy (NCBI): domain Eukaryota; kingdom Metazoa; phylum Chordata; class Amphibia; order Caudata; family Ambystomatidae; genus Ambystoma; species Ambystoma mexicanum. The sequence goes on from NC_090926.1 coordinate 740,799,690, forward strand.
ATTTCTGACCCTTTGGACCTGGTGTCCATTGTTATTAAGGCCAGGTCTCTACGTTGTGAGAGATTGAATTTTCTTTTTCTTAGAACTCTATGCAAGCGGACCGCTCTGTTCCAAGGTGCACAGAGGTTGTTGTGGGGGATGCTGGCTTGGTCTATCCATACAACACAGTGTACTTTATTGGCATGACAAGTTAGACACATATTTCCATGGTAAACACATAAGATACATAAACTTAACACCTTGGCCACTTGGAATGGACCGAACATGGTGTGTATTCACAGTATGTAAGCCCACGTTCACAGTAGCCAGAGTGCAGCCCGGCCTACAAGCCCATCCCCTACCGACTCACCCAATCAACTGCTCCGAAAGCACACGCAGGTATTAAGTTCTCTTTCAAATTAAAAAGGAACAAAACAAACTTTACACAGTGATCTCTCAAACTGGGGGGGGCCGTACTTCTTGATGGCATCATGGTCATCAAAGAAAGACTTGACATGGGCAGCACAGCTTGAAGGGTGGTGGGGGGTATTTCCCCCTCATTATCAGACTGAGCCGGCAGGCAACGACACCACCATCTGCATGAAAGTATCCTCGCCTTGCTCGGGCTCTTAACTTAAGTGACGGGCCATTACCGGCAGGGTCGGCCCGCTGGCAAGGAGAATATCAGCCATTACATTCACTCCTCTTGTGATGGCTTTCAACTTTCTAAAATTGCATATTGCTTCATTCACGGCGCCTTCTTGGGTGATGTGGTAGTGCTGCTGTTCCCTCAGCTAATTCTGGTGGTTGTCTGAGAAGGATGCAGAGCTGGTCTGGTCTGGTCACGCTTACCAAGTGGTGGCACTTAAACTTCTGTGTGGTATGCATCCTCACCCCCAAAAAAGCAAGGAAAAGGGTGCTTTTTTTGATGTGTAAAACACGGAGGTCTGCCTCCTTGAAATCCTAACAAAAGGCGACGCAATACGCTAAACATCTGGTAAACAGCATGTAGATCAAAGCTGAATTGAATTTCGGTATCGGAAGAGGAGTTAATACAAAACCTGATGAAAACAAAAAAGAAAATCAAGGAGCTCGACTGGATTAAGACTCTGGATTGTGCAGCTGAGCTGAAATCAACCAACCATCTTCCCCCACAACTGTGTAAACTGAACCTCATTCCGAACTACCTAGCAAAATTCCCCAGCAAACCAGTAAGAAACCTCTTCTTGAGGGCATGTCTAAACCTCCTTGATACCCATGAGATTATGGCTGTAAGAGGTCAATCCAGCTCCAATATGTGTCGCTTTTGCAACAACAAGGAGATCGAAACAATCCGGCACCTGCTCCTGAATTAGTCCGGGAACCCAGTCAATCAGCGCAAAATACCTGCTGCCACACTTGTCGGCATCCTATATCCAAGAGGAAGAGCTGTGGTGGAGTAGACTAATTAGTGGTGAAAAAACCGCCTGGACCATTGCCACAGCACAGTCTCTGAAACAGATCCTTGGGTCTCTTCACTCTTTACCAACCTGTACATAACTTCAGCACCGGACTGGTTCCCCGATTTCTTGATCTTTTAATTTTTTTTTATTTTTCTATCTGATTTTTTCTATTGTATTACTTTATGACGTCTTCTTCCTTGTAAAAATCATTAATTTGATTAAATCAAGTAAATAAAATAAAAAAAGAAAAAGGTTTTTTTTTTTTTTTTTTTTTAATACTGCAGGTTGGCACTAGAGTGCTTTGAATTAACAAAGCCCAGCTATGGTATAAGCCATAGCTGGGCTTCACAGGCCAGGTCATTCCCCCAGTCTGTTTCTTTGATGTCTTATCTTTTATTATTGGGCTCCGGCAGACTCATGGGATTTGGAAATTACTACTGGCCCCTTTCCCTGACAAGCCACTGGGAAGGGGCCATAAGCATTATTACTATTCTCCACAGTAAATCGCTGCACCCCATAAGCCTGAATCAGTGTGATTCATGCACACTTGCACATTTTATTCAGAAAGTGCTTGCACTTCTGTGATGTGAAGACAAGTAGGGCAATACACAGGGATGCCTCGTTGTCTTGTGCAGGTAAGACTTTCAAGTTTCCGGGTGTTGTACTTGTTTGCGGACCCCTTGATTTCGAGAATAAGGATTTTTTTTTAATGAAAGTTGAAAACAAGGAAACAGGGTGTTTTAAAAATAATTGAGATGAGCATGGATACAACTTTAAACTGAAAGTGCCACCACCAGACCGGTTTTACTTGTAATTATTTCCTTATTCTTACGGAATGTGGTGAAAGAAGTGTCCTGAATTACTTTTTATACAGGACAGTGCAAGAGAAATTGTGCCTTGCTGTCTACTTCTCCTAGGTCACACTCTTGACAGATTTTTGTCCCTCTTGTTTCAGGCAGTTTCTACGTTCAGTTTGTGGTCACTCAGTCTGTATTTGAAGGACATTTTCCTGCACTTTTAAGTTAAGTTCATCAATCAGAAACTGTCTAGCTTGTGTTGTCTTAGTTTTGCGTTCCAGTGTGTTGTGTATTGCTTCTTGAGGGCTGGTTCGAAACCTCTAGCCATTTTCAGTCTTCGGTTTCCTGCACTGGGATTCTGCTGGGCCCTGGTAGCAAGGCTGCTCTTTTGCAATTCATTGTTGAAGGTATTGCTTTCAAGGTTTTATGGTTTCGTCTTGCAGTGCCTGGTAGGAGAGGGTGTTTGGGTTACTGTTCATGTGGCACCAGAAATTTTAAAAAGTGCTTTGGGGTGTTGTTGAGCAGTCAGTGGAGAGGGTTTGGGGGCAGGGGTTCCTGGAAACTTTCTATTTCTGCTCTGGCCTTAATATGGGCAGTTTTAAAGCACACAAAGAACTAGTTTGCATTACTCTGCACTTTTGGACCCCACAACTCAATCCTATAAAATGGGATGGGGAAGATGCGGCTATCCAATTGTTTTTGCATTAGTTTTATAAGTGGAATGAAATGTGCTAATTGATTTCTGATGGCATAAAATGGAGAAGAGAAATAGGTTCCACAAAATAAGTGGAACTTTGGCTCTGTGCACACTTTGGTAGCAAACAACAAATGCTAAATGGATTCAGATAATATTAAAAATTGAGTTTTAATGGTAACTAAATTAAATGTAGATCAAAGTTGAATAAAGTAAATGCAAAGGTGAACCTAAACAAGACCAGAATCATGGCATTACATAATACAGTGAAGAACTGCAACACATTCAATGTATTGCTTAATGGCACATAAATTCAGCACATATGACTCAAGATCATTTCTCTGACACACTGCGTGTATTCACACTGAGGTGAGCTATTTTTACTCGCAGTTAAAAACAATTGTGCTACACTTAATTGCAGGGCCTGGAATTGGGACACAGTGCTATGACACATCGACTTGTCCCAGTTTCAGACCCTCCTACATGATTATGCCCATGAAGGATCCATTTATTTTTTTAACAGATCTAACTCTCAATGCGAGAGAAGATTTTTACAGCAGCCAATACGAATCCTTACTTTCAATAGTCAGGCCACAGCGCCAGCACGACAAGGTCAATTGGTTTCAGCATATAATCTGAACATAAAATTGTAGATTAAATGTGAACTGAAATATCATAAAACAGACCGACACTATATATTTTTATTTTTAATTTATAGGAATTTGTTGAATTCCTGAATACCAGATGATGGGCATCCTAGCCCAAAACGCATCGTATAGAGACACAATGTGCAGTTGATGTCATCTCAATGTATATGAAAAAGTATTTCAACTATGGACTTTTGAACTATCCTGTTCTTATTTGAATCAATTTATTTGGTCAATTATGAATCCATGTGTTTAGATTTCTTACTCAACATTTGTTGTATTTTTGTGAAATTGAAAAAAATTGTAATAATTATCAAATCTATTTGTTCAACATTGTCATTATTGGAAATTTAGCATTTACTTTATTTAACTTTGATCTTCATTTAATTTTTTTACCATTAAAACTACATTTTTAATATCATCAGAATCCATTTAGCATTTGTTGTTTGCTACCAAAGTGTGCATAGAGCCAAAGTTCCACTTATTTTGTGGAGCCCATTTCTCTTCTCCATTATAAATTGATCTTGTAGCCCAAGATCAGCATCCGCCGCACCTAAATAATATTGAAAACCCATTACATAATACTATATTCACCCCTAAACAACTGACATCTGAGTACCCCCCACACTGTTAACTTCCTCAGTAATGATGGCATAAAATGGACAGAGGGCTTTTTCTTGAAATGTGTGCCAGTTTAAAACTTCCAGATGCACTAGTAGAGAGGTGTAGTATAATGTGCTGAGTTTATGTGCCATTAAGCAATACATTGTTGCAGTTCTCCACTGTATTGTGGTCTTGTTTAGGTTCACCTCGAGGGCTCCGTTCTCACAATATTCTTTGAGGAGGTTAAGATCGTGTTAGAAGCCTTCTGTGGTTGGGTGCCCGTATGACCAGATCCGCTGCATTTAGCAGCATTTTATTTATGAGGCATGCTCCTCAGTGTCTTGGGCTTCCTGTAGAAAGGTAAGGAGGTCATTGATAGAGACTGAACAGGGCTGCATCCTTGTCACACTTCTTCCAGTTTGAAGGCCCAAGTTTACATATTGGGAATCTACACCTTGTATCCGACTGAGTTGTACATAGATTTTATTATGTCATACACTACCCCCCGCACCCCCCTTCATTCCATCATGCGGGAATACAAGGTTTAGTGCTAGCTGCCAGATCCAATCAATTGCCTTTTCGGAAATCTATAAAGCAATGGGATGAATCACAGGGTTTCGTCACTTCTCTCCTTTCCTATTGAGGCGAGCCCGCTACGCAACATCCCCCCCCTAGGGATGGTGGTCAGCGGGACCTCACAGGGAGAAACTCCCCTTCTGGGGGATAATGGCTCCCATTCCATTAAGGAACTCACTAAAACCCTCCATGTTGAACCATCAATAACATCCATGCTTCAGAGAAGTCCATAAGAACACACTACTGCTTGTTGTTTCCATGTGTTAATGTCCCTGCAAAAATATCGTGATACAAAAATATAATATTTTTGCGGCTATATTGAGCCATGGACCCTGCGGGGGAGACCCCCGTAACCTCTGCATTATTTTTAAATGTGCGGGGCACACTGCCGCAACCCCCGCTCCCACAAATAATCTCCCCCAAAAATATTGCCTATGGCGAGACAAACGACCATATGTACGGCGATATTTTTAGTGGGGATAATATGTAGGGATACCTGCTTGTTATTTGTATTTGTATTTGTATTTATTAGGTTTATATAGCGCTTTACACCAAAGCGCTGCACATTTAACAACAACTGGATACATTTAACATAACAAAATAACAGTAATAGAAGAATCAAATTACAATTTTGAATCAGCCAACAAAACAGTATGTACAGAAATTAGACAGAAGGGAAGGGGGAAAGAAGTGGAGTAGAGCTAGGATGAAGAGGGAGGAAGGGTAGGAGGAGGAGGAGGGAAACGGAAGGGGTGAAGGGTGAGGATGGGGTGGAGGGGAAAATGGAGGGAGAGGCTTAAGGGGAAGAGGGAAAGGGTGGGAGAGGGGAGCGAGAAGGGGGAGGGGTATCATGGTGGGGAATGGAGAAGGAGAGATTTAAGGGACGTGCGGAATGAGGAAAATGTAGGAATAGAGCGGATTGAGAGAGGTAAGGAGTTCCAGTGGAGGTGGGATAGGAGTTGGAAGGAGCCGAAATGGGAGGAGGCACAAGGGGAGGGAGGAACAGTGAGGAGGAAGTGGTCAGCGGAACAAAGGGAGCGAGTGGGAGTGTAGAAAGAGAGAAGGGAAGAGAGATAAGGGGGAGCAAGATCATGGAGAGATTTGAAGACTAGGCAGAGAAAATGAAATTTAAGTTGGGAGTGAAAGGGAAGTCAGCCAATGGAGGATAGGGAAACAGAGATGGAGTCTCGGGGGGAGAGGAGACAGAGGTTACGGATGGCAGAGTGGTAGATAGATTTGAGGGTGGCGGGATGTGAAGTAGGTAGACCAAAGAGTAAAGAGGAGCAGTAGAAGAGGCGAGAGAAGATAAGGGAGGAGATTAAAAGTTTAGTAGCATGGAAAGTAAGGGAGGGGCGGACTTTGCAAATGTTATAGAGGTGGTAGCGAGAGGCACCAGAGGTGAGTGAGATATGGTGGGAAAAAGTGAGAGAAGAGTCGAAGTGAATGCCTAAGTTGCGAGCGTGGGGGGACAAAGTAAGATTAGAGGGAGGAAAATGAATGAAAGGAGGAGGAGAGGGAGGGGGAAGGGAGTTGGAAGGGAAGAAAACTACTTCAGTTTTGTCAGATTTAAGGGAAAGAAAGCGAGAAGACATCCAGTTTTTAATGGCAGTAAGACAGGAGGAAAGTTTAAGGTGGAGATCAGGAGAGAAGGAAGAGAAGGAAGAGAAGGAAGAGAAGGAAAGAAAGAGCTGCGTGTCGTCGGCATAGAAATGGTGAGAGATGCTAAATGAGGAGATAACAGGGGCAAGGAGGGAGGTGTAGAGTGAGACTAGGAAAGGACCAAGCGCCGAGCCTTGGGGTACTCCATATTCGAGAGGCTGGGTGGGAGAGGAGCGGCCTCCCCAGGAAACAGTAAATGAGCGGGAGGAGAGGTAAGAGGATAGCCAGTTGAGTACAGAACCTTTGAATCCAAATGGAAGAGAGAGTGTTGAGAAGAAGGGGGTGATCGACAGTGTCGAAGGCAGCAGAGAGGTCAAGAAGAATAAAGACAGAGGATTGCTTAGAGTGTCGGGCAGAGAGGAGGGAGTTAAGGGTGTAAGTGAGGGCTGTTTCAGGAGAGTGTTTGGGGCGAAAGCCAGATTGAGAAGGGGGAAGGAGAGAGAGATTAGTGACAAAGGTTGAGAGCTGCGAGTAGGCGAGGCACTCAAGAAGTTTAGAGAGGAATGGGAGAAGTGAGATAGGACAGAAGTTAGAGGTGAGCAGGGGATCAAGTCCTAACATTCATATTGAAGAAATGCCTGACAAAACCACTGAGACAAAGAGAGGTGGGCGAGTAATACAGATTACTCTGTGCTCTAAAGTTATTATACTGTGATGAAGGAGTCCAGATGAGTAAGAGATTACTCAAAGAGAGAAAAGATGTAGACCCAGCACTGAGATACAAAAATAGAAGGACTGAATCACAGTAAGTTCGAACCTGGGAAGAGCTGGGTAGAGCTGTGAGCTGCTGAGGACCGGGAGAGACCTGGTCATGAGTGCCTGGCTAGTGGACTGTTATGCTCACCTGGTCCCTGCGAAGGCATTGGGGCACGGTCACAGCCCTCCCAGTGATGAAACTCCTCTTGTCTGTTCCCCCCTCTGCGTCTGTGTGGGGAACTGCGGTGAATATAAAGGGGGTCGTATGAGTATGCAGCCTGTGGTCCCTGACCCCTTCTCCAGACCTCTTCTCCCTGGATGTGGTTTACCTGGGGTTGCACTACTCTTGAGGCTCACCTGCTGAATGATGATGATGAGCTCTCCATCCTGCTACTTCTGGCAGGGGCACTTGTTGAAGGGAACCGAGTCCCTTCATTGGTCCCTTGTCGTGGAAGTCCAGGCCAGCTGCGACTAGTCCACTTCTCTTGTGGGTAAGTGTTTCCCTTGTTTCCACTTGCCCGCTTGTCTTCCGACTGTTGTAATTGTATTTGTAAAGTTTGTTCTCTGTTCTTTTGTCGGTAACATATCTTTTCTCTGCTCTCTCCCCTTGCAGGTGGTGTAGCGGTGCCGGCGGTAGCTGCGGTAGAAGAAGCGGAGCCGGCCGTACGGAGGAGCTGGCTGAGGTGGTCCAACAGCTGGTAAGTAGCCTTTAATGCTGCCTTAGGGTGCGCGTTGGGTTTTAAATGCGGCGTGACCCAGGGTTGGGCGTTTTTGGAGTTCAAACCTTGTCTTGTCTTCTTTTCTAGTTTCAGGACTTCGGCTTTGTGGGACAGAGAGCGCAGGTTCTGCGGAGTCAATTCGGGATCTACCAAGAAGATGGAGCATTTCCGTGAGATGCGAGCCAGGGTCCAGGTAAGGATGCTGTTTTTGCAGGATCACAAGGTAAGTAGCTGGTTCAGGCGGCGGTGAGCGTCACGTTGCACCGGGTGAAAAGTAACGCAAAGTGTTTGCTTGAGGGATCGGTGGATTTATATAGTCTTGTACCCGGCCACGCCCAATAGCTCTGGCCTGCCTGCTGCCACGCCCTGCCACACCCGATGAGTCAGCACCTGAAGACTAGGCCTAGGGAGCCATGCCCGATGTGTCAGCACATGGGGATGTTCTCTGGAATAAAGGCTTCCTGCACCTGGAAAGTTCTTGTAAAATAAAAGCACTCCAGCACTGAAGTAAAATAAAAGCACTCCTGCACTGAAATGAAGTGTTCCTGCTCACATCTCTATATGAGCCTAGTGCCAAAGGCGCCAGGACTGAGTCCAGCCAGGGCCCCTGTGTTTACAAGTCCCAAAGGGACATAAGTGAGTTAAGTGACCCATTGCCCCAGTCACTAGATGGTGTGGTTTTTGTGTTCTACGGCCCGTGGCCATGACATGGGCACACCAACGAGGCACAGGGAAACCAGAGATCCATGTTGTGCTGTGGAAGAGAACTCCAAGGTAAGGAGAAGGACCAAGTGAGCAGTGGCGTGACTGGGGAAAGGTTGACTGTTCAGTCCAGAAACAACTCTGATACCGCTGCAGCAGTGGTTATGCAGAGCCAAACCGAAGAACCAAGATGCTCCAAAGTCGTTCCGACAGTTGTTCCGTTCCCAAAGAGAGATGCAGCAACTCTAGCCTATGAGGAAAAAGGTAACAGGAGAGGCAGGAGACCCAGAGAGAGATGCAGGGATACACTCAGCCTACTCATCCCAGTGACATAAGAAGTGTTCATAAGTGTGAGAATAACTACGGGACTCTGCCTACTCGTCCCAGTGACCAGTGACACAAGCATTTCTAAAGATCCAGAGAAGATTGGTGTAAAGCACATTGTTTTGGGAGGAAAAAGGAAGCAACGGAATACATAAAGTCAAGAACAATAGAAGAGACATTGGGTTCCTTAAAACTGTTGGGGAAAGGCAACCTTATAGAGACACTTGAAGGAGGACATAGCCCAAAGGGATGAACATGCAAATATTGCAAGGAGAATAGGGTCATCTCCAAAAAAAAGGGGACATCAGGAGGGTGCAAGAGTCCCCAAGAGGAACTAAGGGAATTAATCCAAGAGAGAGCCAAGAACTATTTGAAAATCATCTGTTAGGGCTGGACAGCCCACCCAGAAGAAGAGAGTCATTCTCCTGGACTTTTGTAGTTTCTTTCTTGAGTGCTGGGGCCAGAATAGATTAGTTTTGAGACAGATGATAGACCGTTTACTTTTTGGACTTCAATGCTGACGACAAGCACACTAGTGAGTTAAGTTAGGTAGGGAAACCCATGGAATGATAGTCACATTCTTATTATTTCAATAAATCACTTGTTGAATATGACAAAAACTAGTCTGTCTCCTGACTGAGCACAGCAAGCAAATATACTCCCACTGCCCCCCTCCCCCCACTACCACGTCATATTAGCTAATCAGTACCTTCAAGGTTAAGATGGTTTGTGTTTCAGTGTGTATGGAGGAATCTGACTTTTGTAGAAAAAAGTTACTCTGTTTAGGAAGGTCAGTAAGTTTTGTTTCATAAGGCAGTTGAATAGTTTATTGAGGTTCTTAAATATTAGCCTTTAATTGTTTGGGACCAGGACATCATCTTTATAAAGGGGGTGGTGGACCGTTCTGACCAAACGTCCGTGAAGAGACCCAAGTACAGTATGAGGATATTGAACTCACTATTGCTTTTTTGAATTGGATAGGAGCTATGTGTGAGCAGGTCATTTAGTATTTTATCTGGGCTTTTAGTTTTTGAAGACCTTCTCGGAAATTACCCCCAATAGGGTTGCCTGCAGGAGATTGATTTGTCAGGACATTTTCTGGCTGTCAGATTTTCAGTGGAGGTCCTTTGAAGAGGTTTCCAAAGCTGCCAAACCATATCTGACGTCTGTTAATAGCCAGTTTACTTTATGTTTTAGGCTTTTCCCCACAGTTACCAGAAAGTTGTTTTTGATTGCAACATCTCCTCAAGTCAACACAGATCAGGGTTAACTGCGTCCTTGTGTTTTAGGTTAAACAAATGGCTAGGTTTTGGAAGAGACTTTTTCAAACACTTATCCAGTTGAACACTGCATTTCCCATTTTTCAGGGTTGGGAAGGGTTTGCTACTTAAGTGAGTGTTACTGTCCTGATGAGGATTTTATTTACATCTCTGACAGTTTGTTTAGTGTGGGCTCGCATCTGGGTATAGACTTGATTGACGTAGGAACTAGTCTAGTTCCCAAGTTCATTGGCGTGGAGAGTAGACATGATTGTATCTTCACTCGCTTCCGTCAATCGAAATGCACAAGTGCGTGAGAGGAGATTGCAATGTTTATTTGGCAGGCCAGTTTAAATGTTGTTAAATGGGACCAGCAGTCCCAGGTATGCCAGAGGTACTGGAATTACTCCAAACCAATCTCTATGATGAAGCAAACAAAGTACAAGGCAAGGTGGAGCTTTATTATCATCCACATAAAGCAGGAACAGCATACAAGCATACACGTCTTGAGGCTACTACATGCAAAACACTTTCAGTACCATGGACGTGTCATATATGGCGTCATACTTCATCACAATTTTACAAATCCTACAGCGATTGACTACATATAGATAGTATATGGGTTAAAAATTTGACTGGGTTAACTAAATCCGATGGGTCCTCCAGAGACAACCCAAATATTGATAAAGTACATCATTTTTAAAAAGCAGATTTGGCTGGCATACTACGTGGTGGGCGGCATGACACTAAGGGATTTTATTGGTTGGCTTCTTGCTAACCAACTATGGACATTTGATTGGTCATCAAGATATGCGCCAGACTGCAAGTAGGTGGGGTTTGGGGGGATGGGAGAGGAGGAGTTCTATGGGCTGACTTCTATTCATTAAAGAAGATACCATCCCTCATTCCTCGTCCCGAGACCAGGCGACCGCTTTGTATTTGGCCTGTGTGGCAGCTTGTGTCTGTGTGCTTTTAGGGAGTAACACAGGTGTCCTTATCTGTTGGCTCATAGTGAATAGACAGAGTTCTCCAATTATAAATCACATGGTAGGGGATTTTGTATGAACTGGAATTAACTCCTATTTATTGGGATTTTAGTTAACGTGTGTGCAGTGTTTTCTGTTTCCTCTAGGGACACACGAGTTATCCTCTATCGAGTCTTTATCCTCATTGTGCCATTCTCCTTGGCTAACAAAGACGGGTTGTATTCTTTAAACCTTCAATTAATGGGTAGTATCCTGCTCGCGTTCTGGGAACTGCTATCTCATGCTTTTTCTCTGCGATTCCCATCTGCTCTCTCTCGTTCTAACCGTGGTAATGCTTGTCACCTACTCCAGAGCTCTGCACAGAGCTGCATTTCTGTGGATTAAGCGTTTCCAGTTCTTATGAAGTCTTAAGGCCGTGGCATCCATTTTAAAGCAGATGGGCTGCCTTGTTGCACTCGGGTTTCTATGTTAGTGAGCTATACTCGCGTGTCGTTCGTGTTGCATTCAGCATATACATTGGTTTTGTTAGTGTTCTTCGTGTCTTGTGATTGCTATGTTAATGTTTTTCATGTATAAATGCATATTTGACCTAGAGCGAGTGTTCTTTGTGTGGAGTGCGGATTTGCTTCGGGTCTAACGCATGCGCCTACAAAAGTTAGCTAGGCTGCTTTTGCCATCAGCTTAGATTGTCTCCATGTCCTGTTGTACCTGCCTGGGATAAGGGCGGTACGGTATCTTTATTCACAATGGAAGCCATGTTGTCGAGTTCGAATTTCAATAAAATTCAATAAAATCACCAGGTGTTAGTTGGCTAAAGTGGAATTAAGAAAACTATTATATAGTAAAAATACTAAGGTTCTGCTTAGTCTGCCCCCCCTCCCTCGCACCTCCAATCAATAAGGGAAGATATAAATCAAATCCCCACAAGACTTGGTTTGGTTGGACTGTTTAATTACATAAAATCTGTCGGGCCTTTGTGCTCAGGGCAAATTCTGAAAGCTTCTGGATACGCAGGGAAAACATCAGGACTTGGTTAGATGCCTCTCCAAGTTCATTCAAGAATGTCCTCCAGCATTAATCACTTTATCTGCTTCTACTCATATAGATCCCAGCCAGATTGTAGTCCCCTAGTTTCCTCCAGCAATCAGTAGTTCCAACTCAGATTATATTAGCCCACTCTTCCCCTATTCCTATTGCGCGACTCCCATATAAAGTGATAATCACACCCCAGGTATTAAAATGAGGATGTGCCAGCTTATTGGCTCTTGATTTGGATTGGACCTCTATTGTGACACCCAATGCAATGCTTGGTTCCTGAAGTTACAAGACATCATCCCTATGAATTTCTGCCTCCAGCCATCAGCCTTTTCATCCGTCAGTTGTGCACCTAAAAACCTCAATGTGGAGAAAAACTTAAATTTCTAAATAAACCTAACAATACATATGTTTTACTTCTTCTCATGTCTGAATTATTGAAATGAGTCCTGTCTCAGCACGAGGTTGGAGGTTCGATTGGTCGATTTTCATGATTAACAAAATATAAGTTAACATAAAATTTCCTATACAGATATCTAATTTATTAATCCATCATCTCCCCGAATCTCTGCTTGATTACTTTTTTGGGGGCGCTAGTAACACATTTTAGGTTGTAGCTTTAGTTCCTAAGGTTGGATTTCCATGAGAGAGTTAAACCATTGGATGGATAAAATCATCAAAATCTGATCATATATAGGTTTAGGGCACAATTTGAGCTAACATCATCCTATTTATTTTCTTTAAGAAACCCCACATGTAGCCTCAGTCTGATTTCCTTTGTTGACCTAGGCTCGTACAAAACCATTAACATTCTTCTCCCAGAGCTAATGGATCATCTGTTGCTTATCTTTAAGAGCAGTGGGGCAAGCTCCACCTCCATGCTCATAGGTCGTTTTCTTTAACCCACCACTTGTCAGTTAGGTCCTGGGAAACACCATTAAACAGATTTTGAACCATGCATTTTTAAGTACGTACTCCGATTAGCTGATGTTTATCTAAACAGTCATCGGTCCACCTCATCATAAACCCTGTTCACGTGTCATGGCTGTAAGCTTCAAGGAGATCTTCTTTCAAATAAAGATACATTGCATAGTAAGTGTGAGGGAAGAGGGCCAGTGCTTGGCCTTTGAATATCATGGAAGAATGTGTTATGCACTGAACCCAGCATTTCTTTATGCACAGAAAATTGTGTTTTTAATGCTACAATTTCTTCACAAATTAGATCTTTTAGAGAACGTAATTGCCTTTTGCCATCACTCTTCATCTTTACATCCCGATATATATTAAATTGACTCTGGCAATGCAGATTCGGCTTTCATGGGTTTATTGTTCTAAGCAGCAAAATGCACATTCCATCTCAGCTACAAAATTGTTCATTGCTATCTTTTTTTACATTGCAACTTTCTTTTTGCGAAAGAGCCTTCAATTGTTTTCATAATGTAGTGCACTGCCATATCAAAACGCTGTTTCCAGACAAATAAAATGAAGCGAGTCCTCTATATGAATGACAAAGAACTAAAATCAGAGGCCTTCTGTTCACTACATTATGAAAACAATTGAAGGCCTCTGATTTTAGTTCTTTGTCATTCATATAGAGGACTCCTTTCATTTTATTTGTCTGGAAACAGCATTTTGATATGGCAGTTGAGAATGAAATACTGCATTCAGTTTGGCAATCATCTCTGTGTGTTTTCAAATTCTAAGACAGTATTTCTGCATTATTAGGCCACGGTCAGTCGAATGCAGTTTGCTTTCATTTTGGGGCAGCAGTTGAACCCCACAGTGGGGAAATCGCTCTTTTGACAACTAAGCCATTGATCGCAGGCAGACAAATCAAAGAACACAATCGATTATGTTGCTGCCTTAAGATTATCTCAAAAGTAATTTGTCCACAGGCATCACCTTTCATCCTTCCTTTCAAGATTTGCAGAGTTACACTTTTATGTAGGTTTCATACCCATGCCATGAGTTAGTGATGTTATCAAAGCCATTTCTCTTTGTTAGTTGGATATATGTCCTATGAATACGTGTTTTTCCTCCTGGGAAAAAGCCAAGATCTCAACCTGTATGCCTACCCATATCCCCCCCATACATGAGGATTTCCACCTGCTGTTTTTTTTTCTGTTAGTCCAAATTCAGATTCAATCCTAGTATAATTATTTGGGTCAAAGTGGATTAAGTTGAAAGGGGTGAAGGGCATCAGGTACATTGCACACAGCCAGATGTGGCAACGGCCTTTGACACTGAGAGATTGAGCCTTAAACAGTCTGGATATTAGGCCCCTTTGCAACCATACTACAGCTGCATTACATTTAGCCAGATCGTGTGGCGGAACAATTCTGCTATTTCTTTTTTTCTTTTGCCGTACTAAGATTCCCTGAAACTGTCAGTCCACCTTCCCCACTTGGGTTTATAACTGGTACAAGTAACTCACTGTTGTTCCCCTGTGGGCAGTTAGCTGTAGAATCATAGCATGGCTCCTTACATTTCACAGACAATCAGCATTTTTGCACTTCTAGCCAAATAGAGACGACGCTGCATCGGGTATTTCCAACCTAACTAAAATATATCATGTTTGGAGGTTTGAGTAAAAGGCTAGTGGCCGACGGTGGTGGTAAGAATAGATGCATCCCAGTAGAGCGGTGACATATAATTACCATCTTAAGTGTTCCCTAGTTCTAGGGCTATGAAGAGGCGGATTCTGGGCACCTATGGTTAATGTCACATAAGGCAATCTGTCATATTATACATGCATTTACACACATAGATATGGGACAATAGGCAGATGGATAAACATTTCCGCACGTGGCTATATATACATACACACGTATGCATGGCTTGCCAGACACAAACTTGCTATTGTGAGCAGTGAGTCATACATTCACTTATAATGGTTATAAATCTGATTTACTGGTTAGTGAAATTATTTACATATCCCTGCCGGTTCAAGTCATGGAAGCGGAGTAGGTTTTCCACAACAAACTTGAATAAGGACCCGATTGTCCTCGAGTCACGGTCTTTAGATGCTGAATCTCGTGGTACCCAGGGCTCCTATGCTCAGGAAAAAGCGCTACGTGTTGTGGATGCCTTTTGGACCCTATTGTTATTTGTAGTGTCAGTTCTTGGAGTGTTCCTGTAGTTTGCGTGTGATGGATTCCCTCCGGGACATCCTATTGCTGCGGGGGATGGGGGACATGCCTTGGTCTCTAGGATAAGTCAATCCCACTCTGTGGATGGGCCGGCATAAGACTCTCTGCTGCTTATGGTTTGAGGTGGGTGGGCTAAGTCTGTGTAGCGGAGACGCTACTGCGCAGTGGAGTAACTTTGCTGAAAATGTTGGGGGTGCGGGGCCATGACATCTAAATGAAAGGGGCCCCAGCAACTGCATGGGACAAGTGGGGTGCCACAAAAGTTGCCGGGGAGGCACACCCTTGCCCACCCCACCTAGAATTACACCCATGCTGCTACGCTCCATGGGGTTGCTGCAAGCTTGTCTACCTTCGTGTTGATTCTTTGGGGTACGGGCATTGGGTGTTCCTTGTTGGTTTGTTTCCGGGGCTCTCCATACAGGACTCTCCTGGCAAATGCTTGCATCCCCTTTTGTTTAGGTGGAAGTTGCTGCATGGTTGTTGCTTTTCAGTGATTTTGCGATGGTGTGCAATAAGCACCGCAGGCAGAGATTTCTTTGTGGCGGTCCGGGGGCCCCACCTTCCAGCCCATCTAGCAGGTCATTGCAATTATTTTATGAAGCAAAAAAGGTGGCAAGTAGGTTGCTGCGTTGAGAGCCTGCTGCCTTGCTGCTGACAAAGTCCACTCGGATTAATCCCGTAATACATTGCATTCTGTATCATCTGTAGTGCAAACTGTTTGGTCACTGTAGGCACAATTTGTGTAAGCTTTCCGCCTTTTTAAAAGGACTCTGTTGATCACATGCAATAGCCAAAGTGTAAATGCATATGGCTAAGACGCAACACCAGGTGAGGGGGAGCAGGGGCAGCTTTTGGTGCCCGTGGGATTGAGGAGCGGATAATAGGGCACCAGTGGGCGTCTGTGGGGCGCACTGGGCACCAGGAGGGACCCAAAGGGGGTGGCCACCCCTGCTCGCCCCCCTGTCTTGGCTCCGCCACTGATGGGAATTTTATTTTGGCCTGCGGCTGTGTGCAGTGTGAGGAGTTTTAAGGCCGACACGGCAGTAGATTTTTAGGAGAAACGACCAAAGATGGTGGCCCCTGACCCAATCACCTAATGGTACCCAGCTGGCCACTGACATTACATGAGCAAGTTAGTGAGGTTTGAGACGGTAATCAGACTACTAAATACATACAAGCAAGTTTAAATGGGTGCCTGGGATCTTCGCATCTCAAACAGCTTCTCTCTTAACCAAAATGATTACCTCCCATACCCCGGGAAGGTAAGGAAGAAGGTGTGGGGAAGGAGGAGGGGAGAAGACGGCCCAGTAACAATGTGAGAAATGAAATGGAGCTGGTGGGCCATGAACCAGTGGTAGGGAAAGGGACGGCACCACATGGTGCCTTGTAAGGACTTTCCATGTGCAGCTGTGACTTCCAATACATTGGGGACTTTAATAGCATGCTCATGCCTTGCTAGGATCAGCTGTGTGGTTTACAGGTGTGTCTGCACACCTCACCAACCACTCCCACCCTCCCACGCTCAAAACCTATGTTCCACTACAAAATATGCCTACCAAGTAAACCATCCACACATGGCAATTGAAAATCCCTCCCAACAGACATCCAACATCAGAGCTTATTTTCAGGCTAGCTCATGTGACGCAAACAAATTGCTTTGTTTTCTCCTCAATTACTTGAAGATTCCCATTCATGAGAGAGAAAATAAAACTAGATCATGATCATTTTTAAATACTTTAATGTTGGTTTATCATGTGATTTCTCAGCCCCAAAGAGCGATTTAGTTATTTGGGTATGCTCTTAAAAAAGAAGACTCACTCTTGGTTTAATTAGATATATAGTGCTTAATTTATAATTGTGACCATTGATATTTTGCACACCACAAAGCCATGGTTTCGTGGTTCACTCAAGGCAACACCACTTGAAATCCACGGCCCACTAAATGTCGATTTGCGGATAGTTGCACCTCCCTGATAACTTCTAATTCCTAGCCTCCCTATATGGTACATTTCTAACCCTTCCTAGTTATTTCCAATTCGTCCATGCTTGAGTACTTTCAGTGAGACTACTAATCTGATTTCTGTGTCAAAACTGAGCTGTATGTGAATTTTCATATGGCTACTCGTGTGCCATCACGTCTATACTACTGACTATAGAACTTTCTTCTGACTGATGTTAAAATGGGTCGTGTAGCTAGGCCACAACCCACTCTGCACGGCCAATGTTGTCCCCCAAGACAACATTGTTATATTCCAGAACAAATGAAGGGGATCAGGAGACAAAACAATTCAATGCTTGTTTTAAATCAAAGCCAGGGGTGCATGTCGAGATATGGGTTGCAAATGAAACTAAGGGTGGGGGTGCACTCAGAGTATTTGGTTAAAGGGGGCTCACACGTCTGTATCCTGGCCCCCTGAAGCCGGTAAGTTCACCCCGACTTCTGGTACCCGGGGTAGACTTTTACTTTTTATATAGTGAGGGCTGTGGTGCTGTCTTTGAAGCAGAAAGAAAGGCATCATCTTTACCAAAGGACATCTGCTCCTAATCAGTCTGATAGGGAATAAATATCAGCTGTGCCAAGTGTGGAAGAACCTATGTGGACCACCAGATACAGTGGCTCTTTGAAAGCAGGGTTTTCTACTGCCTGCCTTGGTGTGCCAGAGTCAGGCATTGTTTTTTTTTGGTGCTTTGCTTGGGGAATGGATGGTTCTTGTTAAGCTTTTTGCCTTTATAGTGCATTAGGAAAACGCACCTGTGGGTGAGTTTTATGTTCATATCTCACCTCAAAGTGGGTTCTGGGCAGTGCCATCTCTAGGAATTGTATGTAAGTGGGGCACACAGATGTTTAGAGGCAAAATTCAGGTGGCGGGGGTCACCTATAATTGCCGGTAATTCATGGAACTGAAGGGCCATGTGATAAAGGCCTTCCTGTCATTACCAAAGGAAAAGCAGTATTTTATTTCACAAACGCAGAAGAAATTCAAAGGTCCCTTTCACATGAACAAACTGATTTTATAAACACAGACAACAAAATGGCTTTGCATGTGTGTTTTAAAGTTAAAGCAAGAAATGAAAAAAAATGTTACCCTTCAAACATAAAGAGGACAGCGAAAAGACGTGTTGACAAAATTTAACGTATATTACGCTTCACATGCAAAATACCGGAAAACATTTGAAAAGAAAAGCCCACTTTATTGCCATGAAAAGTTCCTGTAGGCCCGAGGCAGATTATGTAGGTCTCTTTCTGCAGTGGAAATCCAGAGAAAGCTAAAACAAAAATGTAATCCAAATGCATATTGGAAAAGCACAACACATTGCCGGCTGAGAAATAAACGCAGCATTTACACTGAAACTGCCACCCATCAAAGGTGAAGCACTGTGACAATTCTGACTCACGTTTCAGCAGATAAGTAAAAGTGTCTTTTATTAATGACTTAAAGAAACAGCCGTGTACTTTCAGCGCAACCCTGAAAACATGTCAAAGGATCAAGGCTGATGTTAGAAAATTAAGTATGTGAGTTCCTTTCAGCTAAGAAGAAATGGTGGGCCTCTGGGCAAAATTCACAAATGGCTTCCCCACTGCCAGCCGGGCTAGCACCCCAACTGTTTACAACTGCAATAAAATGTGGCCCACAGCGTGTTGAAAACCAAGTCTCCCTAGACCAACTGTCTCTGAAGGCAGTTCTGAGCAGGCAAATGTTGTAGCTAGTGCATGACAGGAATGTGGGGAAGGGGATCTCTGTGTTGCCAAGGCCCCAGGTTTTTACGACCGGCAACCACCAACTTCAAACAACAAAGACGCATAAAACCTATGGTCACAGGCTGGCCGAGATAGACAAATGGCCCTCAGGGAGGGAAGCTCATATTTGCACAAAATCGTTAAAATTTTGTTTAAATCGAGTGTCACATTGTTGCATTTTTCCAGAAACCACAAGTCGCACTGATTGCATGTAGGTTTCATTTTTTAGATAATTTCCAGGCGATTGAGTTGATGCACAATTCCTCCATCTGCGATTTAGGGGATTGTAATGGCAGGCTAAAAGGGGTTCCTGGCTGCTCTGAACATGTCCCAGTGAAGAAGAAAATCTGAAATCTACTCCTGCCTCCCCCCACCCCTCACCCCAGATGCATGAACTGGGAAGAAGAGCAGAAAGAATAATGAGCGCACTCACCATTTTGCACCAGTCCCCAGTGCACCCATGGATGACAAATATGCTGAAAGATACTCACTTCACCAACATTGCACCCTAAAAGGAACACAAACCTTGCCCAGAGTGAATGAAGAGCTTCTGGGTGCCAGCAGAAACACTTCAATTGACAGTATTGACTAAAAGCGCTAAGAAGACATGCTACATTAGCCTCAATGCAGCAATACTGCCATGCATAATCCACAAACCACCAGATTCCTGTTTAAAGGCTTGCAGATATTCACATGAATCAACCCCATGGAAAAGCAAAAGGTATTTGATCCACCTAATAGCGCTATATTTCAATAATTCATGCAGTTTAACATGGCACAGTGGAAGACATGACTGGCTTCAAGAAAATTACAGTAAGTACACTTGTCTTAGCAATGTTTGTGTGGGCCACAGGAATGCACCTCGCAAACCCCTAGCTCAAGGTCGTGCAGCAAAATAAAATTCTTTTTCTTTGAACGACAGTGAACTGAAGCACAGACAGCCTTAATAATTCTTATAAAATGCAGCTAATTCAATCCAGAGTATGGAGATAGAACACGTGACTCAGTGGATCTGCCAGACACCCAAGGACCCATCTATGAGAACGAAAAGACAAGCTTGCAAAAGCCCAGGCATGATTTGCAACAACAGATTTTGGCTCAGGCTTGGAGACTTCAGCTCTAGCCAATCACCACTCGCGGCCCCAGGAATGGGGAGCTTTTGAACACTGAACCGATGGGAAAACATTCACAATGTAACATTTTTAGAATTAGCTAATGGGGAGAACAGCCAAGCCAGTCCCACCGACAATGTAAGCCAATTAAAATGATTTCTACATGGGAGCTGTATGTGGCCAGTCACTCAGCATCCAATAAGGGGGAGCCATGTCCTGGGGGTGGGGAGATTGCTTTGGATTTGTTGCCGGCGCAGATCTGTGTGTTTTTTCTTCTGGCCGGAATAAATTCACAGTTTTGGAAATTGCTGCTTGCTGGCCCCAGCTGCACTTCTATTAGCAAGAAGGGAGGTGTTGGGCCTCCCATGAGTTCTGTACCCCGGAACCTCCAGAAGCCCTGAACCTTCCTGGGGGCTCCACTTCTACCCAACACCAGATTTTAGAGTTGGCGCAGGATAAAATTAGGAATATGGGTAATAAATGACGTGTTCCAAAATATTATGCTTTTTGTAAAAACGGTGGAAAATTGCTGAACGGGCATGCAAAATGGTGCGGATCTGGCTGTTTTCCCCATGATTAACTGAATCAGAAATATATATATATATTATGGCAGTTACTGGTAAATCAAACTTTGACACAAAACTAGGGGATTGCAAATGGAAATTGCCATATGTTTGCTTCAGACTCCTAAACCAATCCATAGAGAGAGGCTGGATTTGGGAGGAGGGAAATGGGTAACTGGCCAATCCTTGTTGTGAGAACTCGTGCATGGTACTCCCCAACACTGCAAACTTGATGGGGTCATCACTGCTATATAAAGTGGATGCACTATGAGGGAAGGAAGAGAGCTGCTGAAATGTACCATCTGACAGCTGCCAGGAAACACTAAAAAGAGATTTTGCTGTAATTGCCTCTGGGTGGAGCTGTCTATTGCTGCTTTCTCTTGCTGGAGAGGCCTAAAAGCTGACTGGATTCTATGGTGAAGAGCTGGGGGCCATCCTTGAGATTGGAATGATCAGTCCGCTCCCCATTCCTGCAAGAGGGTCCTGAAATGCAGCTGCATTTTCCAGAACTTTAAACAGAGGCTTTCTATGCAAGTAGAACTGAGCCCAGGGAGACCAAAGGGTGGGGGAAATCTGCTTCCCTTAAATCCTTTCCCATTATAAATTAACTAAAATGATTAATTTAATGAATTGCCTTTGGCAGAACATCATAGGTGATTTTTGTTAAAATTTGAAATCAACAAAGCTCATTCCCGGTGTGTGCTGTAAACTATAGACTAATTTAATTGGGTGATCATATTTGTCCTGTTGACCCAGACTTCTTTAGGAAGAGGGTGCATTTGTCCCTAAATTAAAAGATTCTCTAAACTGCCAGCTTAAGTGGTTGGGTGTCTGAAATCCAAAATTCCCAATTAATTCCAATTGTTTTGCCTGACTTCCCCGACACAAACCAAAGATGGTGTGTGTGTAGGGGGTGAAGGGGTGTTGAAAAACAAACTGCTAAATCACCCTGTGTTTATTTTAAAGCAAAAGTGTGGTGAAATAATAATTGCCATATGAATTTGCACAGATTTGTAAAACTAAACTGCTAGCCTTTTAACCACACAGGAAAAATCAAAATTGCACAGCATTGCATATGTAAGCAGAATTTGGTCATTGTGTCATGAAACACCCATGGAGCCTGTGGAAGAGATGGAAACAATGGAAGAAGGACCGAGCTCCTCCTTTACCTGGATGTTACGTTCTAGCCTCGCTGGAACAGAGGCTATAATTAACTGTCAGGTGTGGCAACCGGTGCGTTGCAACTGATTTCTTTCCCAACGCTAGTTGACAGTGCTCCTGTCTCGTGCTACTCCTTGTTTTTCTACCCATTTGCCTTTCCATTGTTTGTCTGCCTGCCTTTTATCGTACATTTTGCCACCACGCTTCCTGTGGGGAATATTTCTTCTTTATTTTGGACCTTTCCCTGCCCGCACTTTCTTGTTAATTTCCCAGCGTGTGTGTTTGTTATTTTGCTGGAGTCAGCAGACACCTGCATTCGCTCTGGGGCTTTTTTACTCAGCAAGCGTGGACTTGCTATCTGCAGTTCTTTTCAACACATGCTTTTCCAAGCAGCTGTCACTTCAACTCGTGCTCTCTGAGTTGTGAGCTTCCTCTGACCTGTGTAACCTCTCCTTCTGTTTATTTTACTTAACCTTGCTCACAGAGTTCTTGGAATCTTTTCCAAAGCTTAGACATTGCACCCAAGTGCATTCTGATAAATGTAGTACTCTAAAGAAGTGGGATTCCAAGAAGGATTGCGAATTACCCATTCGCTGAGCAGTATTCCAAGAAGGATTGTGAATACTTATTTGAACAGACCAACTCACCTGAAACTACCCAGGGTTTTTCTGCTGCGGCTTTTCCCTGATTTGGGGTGGGCTTAGCCTTACTGGCAAAGTGGCCTCCGGGGGAGCTCGGCCCTATCTCTTCAAACAAAAGGGCAAGACGGTGAAAAAGAAGAACCCAAGAGCCTGGAGAGAGAAACCTGTGGAGACTTCTTCAGACGAGCCTTCGGAAGCCAACTCAGAAACCGCAGGTGAGGAGTGGGAGAGTGATACGGGTACAATTGTAGACACTAAACAGCAAGAACCTGAGACATTGACCAGTGGCAATTATTTCTTGAAGTGAACTTTGTAGAAAGAGAAGTATTGTAATTTGTGTTTTATTTATTTATTTATTCGATTTAATCAAATTAATGATTTTTACAAAAGAGAAGAAGAAGACATAGATGCAGAAAAGGAGAACGTGAATGCAGAAAAGAAAATCCAATTTACATCACATTAGTAGATTAGTTAATTAATTAATTAGAGGGCCAAGCTTTGTTTCAGAGGGCCAAGATTTGTTTCAGAGTCTGTGTAGTGGCAATTGTCCAAGTAGTCCTTTCGCCACCCATTAACCGGCCCCACCATAGCTCCTCCTCTCTGGTGTAAGAAGCCGATAGGTGCGGTAACAAGTACTTTTCACCAATTGCCTTTGTCCCCGGACAGTTAAGTAGCAGGTGGCGTATGGTTTCGACCTGGTCTTTGTTTGTGCAGAAACTGCATTTATCTGAGTTGCTTAGCCCTCTAACTGCTAAGATCTCCTGAGTTTCCAAAAGGTTTAGGTGCGCCCTCAAGAACACGTTTCTAGCTGATTTTCTGGGAAATTTGCTCAGGTAATTTGGAACCATGTTTAGTTTACTTAGATGAGGCGGAAGAACTGATTTAGCCTTTGCTGCGCTGTCCAAAGACTTAATCCAATCAAGCTCACCCATTTTCTTTTATTTTCTTTGGATTTCGGATGAACTCCTCCTCCAACGAGTGAATTTCCAACAATTTCGATTTGCAGGATGTTTCCCAGGATTTTAACACGCTGCAACGCGAGCCCAAGGTTTCCGATCGAATTATGGCTAGTAAATGCGAACAGTCTGGGAGCAGCGTTTTCCGGAAAAAAATCATGTTTTTTTATCTCCGTTATCCCTTCAAGGGAAAGTAGGCCTAGCTCTCTTCTAATTAATAGCATGGATGTTGATTTCGGCAAGACCAAAACCGTACGCCAAAAGTAACCCTCTAGTTTAGGCCAGAGATGCGCCTGTGTATGTGGAAGTGCTTCCGCCGCGTAGGTAAGAGTGGGGACCACTTTTGCACGATAGAATCTTATCATCGGCAACAAAGAGAAGCGGCCAAATTTCTTGTCCAATGAACGGGCTTGGGCTGCCAGTTTTTTTGCTTTTTCCATTAGAGTGCGCTGCAAGGTTGCATTAATACTTGAGCAATCAAGAGTGACTCCCAAGTATTTAAAATGCTGTACCTTTTCAAGAGCGACCCCTCCAAATACCAGGTCAGTTTTTCTTTTGGCCGTTTTGCTTTTTCCATCACTAGTATCTTAGTTTTTGATATGTTGATTTGGAGATCGTTGGCACGGGTATAGGAGGCCAGGTTATCTAGTTGGCGCTGTAGGCCTATCGGGGTCATGGCCATTAGAATCATATTGTCCATATGTCCATTGGGCCCACATAGGCACCACGGGACACCCCAAAGTCTGAAGTGGGCTGCCCACCTCCTCCTCCCGAATGGTAGAAGTGGACTGCCTTGACGAAGACAAGAAACCAGAGCAGGGTGAGCCAAAATGCCATCGAACTCCGGCGTCCGGCAGAGCACAGCTATTAGAACCTCCGGCAGAGTCCAACAAAAGGGGGTCCCCCCACACAGGAGGGCCACCCAGGAGTCTTGCTTGAAGGGAGTTGGTCCAGGACTGCTTTCAAAATCTCAGCATCGGAATGTTCCTCTGGGACGATTGATTTCCTCTTTAGAAAGTTAGCAAAAAATGTATTGTTAGACAAGGTGGATGCCGGCAGTGACAGGTCCCCTTCTGAAGGAGATTTAGGGGCATTAGTAGACAAGTTGGAAGGTCTGAGGCGTGAACTTGGCTGTGCTTTAATGCTAGTGTTTAGCCGTAGGTGAGCGCAGCGTTTTCTGCGCGCCGGCGCCCCCATTTTCTTTTGATGACAGTAGTTGACAGAAGCATATTGTGGTTTGGCATTGCTGCCCAAAGGCAAATCTTTTGAAACAGTTGGAAAAACAGGCTCGGCCGTTATCGGCTCATCAGGTACTGCCCGCAGAGCGTCCGCATCCAGCAGCCGCCTTGGAGACAAAACCAGCAGTGCCGGCTCTGCCACCGACGGCGGGCGAGGATGGTGCAAAATGGGGACCACAGTTATATTAGAGGGCCCCAGGCCGTTTGAACAAGTGCTTGTCAGGTCCCTTAGCGCCCCCTCCAAGCCCGCACCCTCCAGACCCTCCAAGCAAGACAATGGAGTTACCGGCGTGGGGGAGATAAGCGCCGTCCCAGTAGCCGCACTCGCAAATGGTAGCAGTACAGTCGGTGCGAGCGCCGATGCACTCCCCACCCCTCCCACGTCCACCTCCTCACCTGGGACGGCCGGCGTTTTCTCTCCTCTGAGGGGCGCCGCCGAACCCGTCTCAGACGGCGAGAGACTGCAGGCGGGTGGAGAGGGCGGTGTCGGGGGAAGCTGGCAGATTCCACGGGCACAATCCAAATCTTCAGCTGTCGGGGAGATCTCAAGTTCGATGTTAGGGGTGCGAGGCTCCAGCCTCGCTGCTGAGTGCCCTACCTCCAGGCCTGGGGCAAAGGGTTGTGTCAGCGAGGATGCCATACTCTTTTTAGAGCTCCGGAGGCAGCGGCCCTCCGCCTCTAGCTCAGTTGGTTCAATCAGCAGAGTCAGTGAAGAGCAGACAATATCCCTTCTGCTTTTGGCTGCCCGCGCTGCCACAGACTGAAGAGACTGCTACTCTGCAGCTGCTCCGCGGCCACTCCGCGGGATGAGAGGAGGGGGTTCTTAACAGAGTCCAGCCCTCTTTGCAGGAAAACAGTAGAAAGACTTCACAAAATCACCACAGCAGCCATAGGAACGTAGAAGGTACTGCAGAGACATATTATTTGAATAAATAAAAATACATTTCCTGCACAGCTGCCTGGTTATTGGCTCATTGGTAGCATAGGGGGAGGAATCGAAGGGGCATGATATGAGGCTGAGATAGGGCACAATAAAAGAACTGACATTAACTGTTTATTGTGCGACACCTGGCTTGGGGCCGGAAGGAACTCCCTCTGTGGAGGCTTGCATCCCAATAAACCATTATGATATATAATATTTTCAAACAGTTAAAATTACTACTGACAAAAAAATTAAAACCTATAAGCATTAGAAATATTAATGTTATGGTTTAAAGGAGCTTCTCACAGAAAAACAAGTAGAACAGAGTACAAACAATGACACCACCTTAAGTCATCCTACATTTAAATGTTGATCCCCCCCACCCCATTACTGGTCATTTGAAGTGTGCTTAGTTAGTTCTCATTTTAGGTTTTGATTTTGTGCCTATATGAATTTAATGGTTATCTTTAACATTTATTATAATAAAAAATGTCATTGAATGTTCTCGTTTTGTTTAAATATGGAGGTTTCTCAATTGTGGATGGAGTGATGATTTGGGTTTCGTTTTATTTTAGTGATGGTTGGAAGGTTAACGATCCCCAAGATGGTTAAAAGGATGTTAGAATAGTACAACTGCAGTGCATTTTTTTAATGTAAATGCTAAATGAATGTTACATCTATAATTGATTATAATGAGTTTTTTCAAATGTGAATGATAGCAACATGTGAGATTTATTGTTCAAAGGGGAATTGTGTGTGAATTCTTTAGAGGGCAAGTTAAGGTCACAACATTGGTCATTATAAAGTAGATTTTTTTGTTCGTATTGCATTATACTGTTTTTTGTC
The DNA here is from genome assembly GCF_040938575.1 of Ambystoma mexicanum. NCBI lineage: Eukaryota > Metazoa > Chordata > Amphibia > Caudata > Ambystomatidae > Ambystoma > Ambystoma mexicanum. The sequence goes on from NC_090926.1 coordinate 740,826,135, forward strand.
AGAAGCTTCTTGCAACCTTAACATGGCTATTTCCAATGTTTTTAGGTTTAAATTTTATCGGTAGAAACAAACTTTAAGAAAACAATGTTAATGTTTTTTTTAACGGAAGTCTTTTATTTTTTCCCCTTTTTCTTTAAGGTTGTGTCTTTGTGCTGACTGTACAAAGGATGCAACATGGCCTGGCCACTTTTTGGCTTAGGTACAGGCGAATAACTTTGGAACTCTACCTTGCCATTTGTAGTCAGGTCACGACTGTTAATGTTGCATTATGGAAAATTTTCCTTAGGTCGTATTGGCTGTGTGTTTGGATGTTATAGCACAACCATATGTGTTTCAGAATAGCAACTAGCTTTCTTTAGGCCGCTCTATGTATCCATTTCTCCTATCCATGGTGTGCGTGTACACGTTCACAATATTACAAGTGTTCCGATTATTTATTTGTAACAATACACAGCAAAGGTTCTGTGTACCCATATGCTTATTCACAATATTGCACTCTAGGAATAGTCTCTGCATATGCAAAAAAATACATCTCTGGGAATTTCATTACAATTTAATGAGATGAGTTTGGCTGAGATAATTAAAAAAAATATTTAAATCACAAACAACTTCTTAGTAAAGTGTGTGTGAATGCCAAAAACAGCGAGAGTCGAACCTGCCTATCCCACTTTTGGCCAGAATGAGTTCATGCCCAATAGTGAAGGACTGGGAAGTAGGTGAATGCGGTAATGAGGGACAGGGATAAGGATGTTCAAAGTAATGGTACTAAGGGGGGGCAGTATTCATGTGGTAATGGTGGTAAGGGGCCAGCTGGAATGCGTGACTAAATGGTACTGAGAGAGCGTGGCAAAGATAAGGGATGGAGGAGTAGAAAGGGGATGATGAAGGATGGGGGGGTAACTGAGACTAATGGTTACAGCAGTAAATAAAGGACTGACAAACTTGCAGGTGTAAATAGGGACGAGATTCTGCTTGTTCGTAATATTATCCATCTACCTATCCGTATTTGGGCCGGTCTATCTATAAATACACACATGACCGCTATCTGTCCATCGTTTAAGTCATATGCTGCTGCGTGGTTGTAAGATTATAAATTATGAGTGCATGGTTTCTTCCTGGTTCGTAACTGTACAAATTACAAGCGTTCTGCACATATCAAATTTAGATAAATTCCCATTTTGTACAGCTTAATATCTTGATGCAATTCTCAATTGCAGGCATACACAATGTCATAGTAAAGAGCACATGTGTGCCAAACCTCTAAAGCATCGAAATGGTCAATTTTGAGAAATTTGAGTTTAAATATTGAATTTCCCTCTAGAAATCTGCATTCTAACTACACACACTTTGCGCACAGTTCCTATGGCATTCCAGTGCAGTGCGCAAGAAGTGAACGGTCATGATGCTTCCATACAAACAAGGTGGATTCACAGCTCCGGATCTGACACTCTACTGGACTGCGGCCCAGGCCCAACACGCCACTCACTGGTACCCTGGTTCTCCAGCGCGACCGCACGTCAAATTAGAGCGACTTGCAGCCGCTAGTACCAACATCATGTCTCTTATTCTGCATCGTCATTATGCACCTGACTCTCCTATCGACCCAATCAACGCGTCCATACATGCCTGGACACGTGTGCTATACCTAACAACCAAGCCCTTCCCATACTATAAGTGGCTCCCTGTATGGGCCTTCCCCACCCTGGAACCCACACATGACACTGCTCTGGCCCGACATTGAGAGGCACTGGGATACCAGGCATTATCCGACTTCTACCCCGAGGGCAGGTTCATTGATCCCCAAACATGGAAACAAGGGCAGACCAGATCCGCCTTAGAGACCCTCCAATATTACAGACTCCGGGCCGCGTTCCGCCCTAAATGGCCCTCATTTCCAGATGAGCCCCCAGATAACCCGGCGAACGCATATTTTGCTAACTCTGGCGGCGCCCGTGGCGTCGTCTCTTCACTATATAAGATCCTACAGGACACTTCCACGATCCCAGCTCTCAGGGCACGCGATGAATGGGCAAATGAACTGGGCCTAGAAATATCCGACGAGACCTGGGGGGAAATGTGTCTACACAACCAAAAAGTCTCCCTCAATTTCCGCCACCGCCCCATGCAGTACAAACTTCTGAACAGGCTCTATTACACCCCACACAGGACCTCGAGGTTTACCCGCACCACGGTGCACCTATGCCCTCGTTGTGGTTCAGAAGAAGCTGATCACCTACATATGTTCTGGACCTGCAATGGGCTATCTGATTTTTGGGAAAGTATTTTGAAAACACTCACTGAAATAATTGAAACTGTGGTTGACCCTGATCCCTTAGCAGTTCTGTTTGGGGCTTGGAAAACGGTTGAAACTAGACACCTGGCTAAATTTCTAAACATAAGCTGTATGATTGCCAAAAAGTGTATACTCCAGTGTTGGAAAAGCTCCTCCCCCCCGGCCTTTTAAAAATGGCTGCGCCTGCTCACTTGGTCACGAAATTGTGAAGAGGAATACCTGACTACACTTCCCGCCCACTCTCGCCCCAAGAACATTTTCAACACTTATCTTAACAGACAAAGCGAGGGTACACCCGAGTGTGGATTGTCCCCTCCCCCATCAGGATCTAATCCTACTTCATGAAACCTATACCCTCTCTTTTCATGTGACGCTCTGTTGCAAATGCTGGGATTGCTGTACTTTGATCATGGTGTTGCTCCATGTTATAACTGTTATATACACCTGTTGCCTTGTGTATGCGCCTTGTGCACCTCTGCCGTCAAAAATAAAAGTTAAAAAAAAAAAAAAAGAAGATGCATTCTAAGGAAATGTTAAAATGTCAAAACATTTGATTGAGCGCATGGACTCCGGTGTGATCAACCAGATCCGTCAGGGTCGATATTTTACAAAGTTTGATGAAGATCCATGCACAGGTTTAAAAGTTATAGGGGAAAGTATTTTTTCAATTTCAACGTAGAACGTGCATTGTAATCTTAGCTATAGAGTCGCACCCACAACTCCAATATTTACAACAAATAATCTACAGATTGGAAACTTATTAATTTGCGTGAAAACACCCTCATTTTACTGCCAATCCATGTATAAGCCACTCTTGTCCAGCTTCGACAAGTCAGTATAAACATGAGATTCATACAACTCATGGAGGCAAAGAAACGCTTGGCTATGATATGATATGTATATGGGCAGGTCTGAAGTTGATTTAAGATGGACTGAGCCTTTAAATAGAATTATTGATGCTAACATTGTGGCACTTCTACTCTGTTACTTTTGTAGCACTTTTGCCAAAGTGCATTACACAGAACACGTATACAATTATAAGCCAACTGAAATGAGTGCTCATTTGAGGACCTCTGAAGGATGATAGGCAGAATTGTCATTGCCAGGCATGATGTTCAAATCACATAGATCACAGCAAATAACCTGCTGAGCTATTTTACCAGCTATTTGTCCTTGAACGTGCATACTGACAGCTTTTTGCTTATTAATATAACACATTACTACCGTGCTTAGAGGCAGTGGAATGGGTCATGACACACTTGGTAACGTGTTAAAAAAAAGGTTTCTTTTAACTGTATACTTGCTGAAACATACTGAAGTTTGAGTGGGTAGCTCAGCGAGTTAAGCGCTCAACTTTGAAATGTTCCAGCCTACTTTCCAAGTTCAGATGTCAGCAGGGCCGAACCAGCCCTTCATCCTCCTGAGACTGATAAACGGTGCACCATTACATTGTGTACTAATATCACCTATTGCTGCAGCACCTGGGAGCAGGAGGAACTGGGCATGAATTGCATACAGAAAAATGGGATTTGGCATGAACTATTCTAGCTGGATAGCGGAAAGTCTAGGCCACGGTTGCGCCAAAACGTGGAGTACTTTTGCATGCACAAAATGAAGGCCGCAGAAATATAACACAATCAAATGGACTATAGAGCCACAGCTCTGGCTCTAGGGAATCCAATCTGCCTTGCCTATAACAGACGCACCCTATTCCCCACCAAGGACCTTGGCTTGCTCTAGTGTGCTAGCTAGGTGAGCAAAACACACATGAAATGAGGAAGGCTTCTGGCAGGGGCTGTTATGGAAGACACGTCATAGTGCAGCTCGCATTAACTGCAGTGTGTGCGCATACTTTAGCTGACTAGGACCCACAAGAAGAGGGCGCCTCACAAAGTGAAGCTCCTCAGCCTGTGTGCTGCTGCGTGGGCCAGAGCCAGGCTTCCTGATGCTCGCAGCGGGGAGGCTCAAGAGCGAGCCAGGCATTATGAAAGGGAGGGACCCCTGGATTTGGGTTGTCTACGTCATTTTAAGCTAGTCTAGTGTGCTCAAACCAAAGGTAGGGTCAGAGCGAAGACCCTGCTACTTAACTTCGGTGTCCTTTGCTGAGTGTGAACTGTGAAGCGTTTTTGCCCCCGCCTCCCGGTCTAGTGACAGCGACAATGTGTGCCTGTGATTGGACTTCATGTTCTTATCCACGGGACAAAGTATTTCCAGGTCCTCTTTCTCCTGGTTGGTGCAGTTGCCAGGGTGATAGCTGGAGGCTTCTCTAGCCCAGGCCCACTTCTGTTTACTACTACGAGTCTCTACCATTGGGTGGTTTCACTGTACCCTTTGTATGTACCCTGTGAAGCTAAATGGTCCATTTTGGATTGGTTTATTCAACCACCTGTGCAAAGCAAGATCGGGATGTTTCCATTGTCTGCAGCTACAGCAGGGTTTATCTTGGATTGGTTCAGTATGAAAACTCCCATGCTGGCGTGCCAGGAACAGGGTGACACTAAAGACCGTGGCACCACAGTTCGAGGTGGCTGGTGAAGGCCGCTTGATGGAACAGTGTAGCAGCGCGTGTCCTTGCCATAATAATGTTTTTGTGGGACGAGCTGAAACATTGCTGTTTCCGCAGGAACGCGGGGGAGGGGGAGATGATAATGGGCCGAGAGCTACAAAAAATAAACAATATAAAAGAGCCAGGATTTCAGCGATCAACAAAACATTTGGCTGCCCATACCGTTTTGAAAGTCGGTAATTACTGCCCAATGACTACATTGTAAATAAACACTGAGCGTTGACACATCAGAGCCGTCGCCTTCACAAACCCACTCCTCTTTGAGAGCTCGCAAAAGCACAGCACGAGTTGAGAGAAGCAGGCCCTGATCACTCATGAATTGTAAAAGGACCCACGTGTGAGAATGTGGGGTTTGCAACACCTCAGCGGCGCCGAGGGCTGAATGCCTCTTCCACGGAATAGCTACGCACACCCTCTGCCCAGGAGTACCAGATTCACAAATGTATTGGTGAGGGCCGGGGCAAGGCAGTGCCTGGAAGGTAGACCTCAGGTGCTATAAACACCCAGGTAATCTGTGCTAGGTAACCGGCTTCACGCGGAGCACAGGCTTTATTCAGAGAAGCAAGGCCGTGCTCGAAGCTGCGGGTCCTTGCCTCATCCCCATGTGCCCATTTGTTGGCTTGGCCCCCGGACCTTGCTGCCCACTTTACTTTACCACTACACCCTGCATCCCCTCATCTGTTCCCGTTGCCGCACTCCAAGTGTACGGGGGTCATTACAAGTCCGGACTGTAACACCCTTTCCCCCGCCTGAGATCCCAGGGCCACCTTACAAGTCCCTGCAGCCCAGGATATCAGATGGCGGAAAATGTTAGTCCCCATTCCAATGACGCCATGGGAAAGGGGACTCGAAAGCACTGGCACGTGAGTAACTGTGCCTACCGGGGCCAATGCACCCAGCAGGTCATACCTGTCGCACGCAAAGGCGCCGGCAGGCACAGTAGTAGTACGGCAGTCCGGCAAGGGTGCCTTTACATTGCTACGGCACCCTTATTTCTGGACTGCTGTACTTGTAATGACCCCCTACGCCTTCGATGTTCGGCCCCTCCCTCCTTCTGGTACCTTGATGCTTATGCCATTGAAATGGACGAAGGCTTTGCTCTGACGCCTGAATTCTATTTCCATGGAGGCAATGTTTATGTTTTCCACATAAACAGAATCCACTCCCCATTAGCGCCCGGGGCATTTGCTCGATTGTGTTAATTGCTAGAATGCCCTGTTCTTCAGGCTCTACTGGGTGTGCCCTCTGTTCAAGGCCCTCATTCCTCTCTGGTCTATTAATTTGGGATGTTGGTCATTACAATTTACCGCTTGGTAGGGTCCTCTGACGGGGGCTTCAAAACACTACACCTGCCCAAAAATGACCAAATCAATTGCAATAAAAACAAAAGCTGTTTTATTAACTTAGAATTAAATACTTAAATGTATTATGTGGACACAGCAAAGAAGAATTCACTTTCCATTATCGCATGCATTTCTTATTTGGCTAGACTGCCCTCCTAAAACGTGCACCTGCAAAGGGGCTTATTGCTGATGTGCCTCAGTTTAATTTACCGAAACTCCTGTCCGCAATCAGCAACAGCAACTTGTACCAAGATCATAAGAGAAACCAACATATTTCAAAACAACCACCATTAGTTCTTTGTATGGTGAATATGTTCCAACCAAGGACCCATTGGTACTGTCCACAAGCTGTATAATTTCGGCCTTGAAGTAAACCATGCAGGAGGATTGTTTTTTAATAGCCTGCACTGGCTTTTGTTGGTATTTGTAGTGCTAGGGAGATGTGCTTGCATAGAATCGCCTCTCCTCGAGGCCAGTGGATTCTGGGGTGTTTGGCCAGTGGTGGCACTTTTAGTCTAATTCTCATTCATTTTTTTAATGCACCCCTTTTCCTTGTTTCGGACATTCATTTTATCCGCCTCCCCCTTATATTCAAAACGCAAGGAGTCAGTAAAGTTCATCGCAACATTATGCTTGAAAATGCAAACTCCTTCTGCAGACTCATTCTCCTTTCCTATAAAATGTTAGGTAAATCTGTTTTGTGGTCCCTTTCTTTGGAAGCAAGCCTTTCGGTGGGGTCTCCTTAGCCTGCTCTCCCAATGAGCTCTGGGAGGGGGGAATGAAAGAGGGCCTTTCAGTCAGCCCTTTAACACATCGTAAAGCTGGTAATACAGGCAGCCAACTGCTCACTGCCACAGCAAATTAAAAACTGCTTAGCTGCAATCAAGGACCGGGTGGACAGGTACAGATAAAAATGGAGATCATGTTCATTAACCATTTCCTCAGCACTCCAGCTTTTGATTTCTGGCCAGAAGAATTTGGAATCTGTCCTATCCCAAAATAGAACTTAGGAGTTGTTCTTGACAGCTCCCTTACTTTAAAAGGACAAATACATATTGTGACCAAATCTTATTTCTTTGTGTTAACGAAAATAAGACCTCTGCCCCAATTACTCCCTTTTCCCCAGCAAGTAACCCTAATAAACACCCTGATTCTTTCCAGATTAGACTTCATCAACAGCACCTATAGTTGTCACACCATCGTGTCCAAAGAGTACAGAATGCAGCAGCTGGAAGGCTTCTGAAATGGAAGAAATTTGACAACACCGCCCCTGCGTTGAAATCCTTACACTGGCTTCCGGTAAGAAAACGGAAATCTCTTAAGAGCATGTGTATTGGCTTAAAGACCCTACTCTGGCCAGATACCCCCCCTTCTCGAACAACCTAAAGCTTACACAGCTCGCCACTCCCTTATGTAACAGACTACCCCTCCCAATGAATAAGAGGGAAAGGAAAGGCGGACGCGCCTGCTCGGGGTTGGCAGCAAAGATGTGGATGCCCTACCACCAGCATTTCAGAGTCAAACAAACCTGATAAAATTTGGGAAACAGAAATCTCACCTTTCCTGTCAGAATTGAGCATATCAATTTGAACACACAGCAGACTATCAGTGCTAATATACCTTTGGGCAGGGATGGAAGTGGAAAAAGGAACTAGTGGTACTCTTACTGTATCCCCAAAAAGGTGGGAGTGGGTTGGTGGGAAGCAGTAGGACGGGAGCGGTGGGATGTAGGTGGGGATGGAGGGGAAATCATGAACTTGGCGCAAATAGTTGGAGTTCAAGGTCTACAGTAATATTGTCTTCTAGAGTTTACTTACAAAAAAACTAATTGCATAATAAAGCCACATCACATCACCTTATTGGAACATGTTACGCAAAAAAAAAGGTCATTGTAGCTTTCATTTTCACATCCTGAATGGTAAACTATAAGTCCCAGAATGCAAGATAATGCCAACCTGAAAAATCCAGTTAACCCCACTGTACTTTCAGTGATTTAAGACCTGTAATAAAAGAAGTCGTGTAATAAACAAAGATAGATGTGCAGATTCTTTGTCACAAACTCCAAGCTCTTTCTTACTCATGATGTTGAAAACTTTGGATTAGTGACTTAAAGCAACTTTATTGTTTTGCATATCAAGATATTAGCCATCATGGAAATAAACACATCTTTAAATGGGTGCTTTGTGTTGATCACTTTAACCATCACAGACTTGCAAGGTGTTTTGCGAGCTCTTGGAGTTGGAAATGTTGCATCATGCACCTGAAAGGCTCTGCCACTGATAAAAGAAATGTGTTTGCAACCTGAGCACCTCAACGACCTGTAGAGCCACTGACGCCATGTGTGTGGGGCTCCCAGCTGGCACCTGGGAAACCGGCAATGCTTGAATGTCCGGCCTGAGCCGATTCTTTGGTTGGCACAGGAGACAGAAAAGGCGTCAAGGACGCGTTTGAGCCTTTGATCTAAAGGTATGCTCCGTAAAAAGGACTAGTGGTACAGCACACCAATCCTTTATATTACACTGCCATCTCTGCCTTTGGGTGGTATCAGCACTTCACCAAAATAAATAATAGAGCTCTTAAGTCCTGTACTTAGTCGTATTTTCTTTAGACCATGTAATTTTGCGTTCTTGTTTATGTATAGTTTTTCACATCATGAAGCCGGGCCTATAGGTGCTAGAATATGTAATCCTGCATACATGGTGAACACTGTGTTCAACAAAGCAGTCACAGCACAGTGTGCATTATACTAAAATGGAGGCCTATGCCCTGAAGGGATCAAAATACCCAATTTGTTTGTAGAAAACAGATTGAATGGTACATTTGACCGATTTTAGCCAGTGCCATTCGATTGTTGCCCAAAATACTGATCATACAGAGCAGTGGGTTGCAGGGGTGTCCCCTGCTTCCTCGACATGGGAAGCAGGGGAACCAAAAAGGAAAAACGAAAAAGGGGACCCTGCAGCGACGGTTCGGACCTGTGTTAGAGGGACGGAATTGACGCTGCAGGGTACAGGGAGGCGGCAGGGGACAGAGAAAGGATCAGTATGAGAGGGGGGAGGTTATGGAGTACTGGTGGTTTGGGTGTTTCTCTGGTGTCTGCTTCAGCTTGCAAGAAATGACTTGCCAAATGTGAGGTTTAAAAAGGAGCAAAGCCTGGGAGGGAGAGGGAGGTTTATTACCTGCCATGTGTGATGCCCTCCGGGGACATGACTTTAACATTCTGTTAAAGCCCTCTCTTGATTAGTGACGCCCTGGCATGGGGGAAAAAAGCCCCCAATTTGGAAATCTGCAATTTACACTTTTTAAAAGTACAGTTTTCCTTAGTATGGGTCCAACGCAATTTCCAACAGAGGCTTCACGCATAGCCGCCCAGCTCTTTGAGTGCCTGAGCACCATTTATTAGTGGGGCTCAAACACCTTGGTTTCATATAACCTGGCGCCTATGCATGGGCTTGGGACGGCTGAAGCCCTCCCACTTTGATGCAGCACTCATCAATATGCTGTGAGGCCCAGCCCGAGCTCAGCTGTCACCTCGGAGAGCAGTGTATTTACTTGTAAACTTTAAAAGTAAGTACATACACCGCTCTCCAAGGTGAGAAGAAAACAATAGTCTTTTACCGTAACTGCGGCCTCAGCAAACGTGCTGGGGACAAAAGCCTGCCCAGGGGATGATATCCATAGACGCCCCTATGTGGAAACTGAAGGCTTAACTGCTGGGCCCAATTTTTAGTTGATCCATGCCCCCAATGATTACTGTTCCTTTGTTTAACTAAATAGCCTGCGTAGACCGCTTGAGAGGGTCCAGAGGGAAGCAGGTAAGACAAAGTGTTTTTCTTTGTGAGTATTTGTGGATTGTATGCATGTATATGTGTATGCATCCATGTGAAGGTGTGTGCAAGTGTGTGAATGTAAGTCTGTCTGTCTGTATGTGAGGGGGTGTCTAAGTGCATGGGGTGAATAAATGCAATGTGAATCATGTACATGGGTGCAAGTGTGCATGCGTAGGAATACATTCAGCTCTATGGGAGTCGGTCTCGATTTTTGGGAATTATTGTATGAGTGCGGCTGTGTTTTCGACTGACAAGCAGTCTTTGTTATATATATATACATATAAATATATACACATATACATACACACACACACACACACACCCGGCTCAGACTGGAGTATAATATTTTCTTGGGCACCGATGAAAAAGTGGGCCACAGTTGCAAATGGCAATTCATAGACTGTTGAAGTAGTGCCCAAGGGGGAGTTTTCTGATAAAGTGTGATGCAAATTGTGCATTTTAAATAATATTTATCCGGCAACACTGGTCAAAACTATTTGCTGCAGAGTGAAGTTATGCATTTGATGGCCCCATTTGACCCATAAAACTAGCATTTTGTGTTTTTGGTTCGGGCATTTCCCTAGAGGCCAGTCCGAGCCTGGTGCGCGCATTGGAACATGAATATTTTTTGCCAGGAGGATGGCATGTTTTACTGCCATTTCTGGGCAAAGCAAAGCCAACTTGAGCGGTATGTGGGGGAAGGGTTGCAGTAGGGGAAGGGTACTGCAGTGGGGCTGGCAGGGTCCTACTGTGGCACTGTACTCGAATTAAGGATAAAGCCAGCTTTGTGAGAGTTCTTACATTGGGAAGGGCATGTTTCCTTACTGTGGCATGGCATTGTATTACTGGTGCAAAGGTCAAAGTCAACATGATGAGTGTTCTTACAGAGGCATGGGTTGGGGGAAGCCTTTGTGCATCCCATAAAGCAATGTTTTCTTACTATTGCATGACATGTCCTACTGGCATAGGGGGCAAATACAACATGGTGAGTGTTCTTATATGAGGGATTTGTGTAATATCGATGTGTTATTTGTATAGCGCTTTCCCCAAAGCACTGTACATAGAACACCTTTATATCAAATGATCACCCAACCAAAGTTGGTACTCATTTATTGACCTCAGAAGGATGAAAGGCTGAGGGGGCCTTGCTGGGATTTGAACTTGTGACCTGCAGATCACACACAGATTGCAGCAGCCAAGGTCCTACCAGCTGAGCTATTGTACCAGCTAACCAGCAAAGGAATGTTTTCTTAATGATGTATGGCTTTTTTTTTTAAACTGGCATTATGGCAAAGCCCACAAGAGCATGTTCTTATGTAGGGATACGTCATATATTGGCAGTGCCAGCATGAACATGTTTTGTTATGGTATCATTACTGGCATTATGGGTAAAGCAAACATGAGTATTTTCTGATGTGGCGAATACTGGCATAGATAGGAGCAACAGAATGGATGTGTTGGGCACAATCGGTATGAAAATGTTTTTTACACTTGCTGGCATACAGTGGGCAAAGACATTATGAAAATGTGTTGGAAAACGCTCCTTTGCGTTGTTGAGGACTTGTCATCTAATGGACTTTTTTCATGTCTTACCCTACAAAACCGATTGTAAACTGTAACATTTTTAGCTAATGTATCACAGAAAGTCTCAATTTCAACCCTTTATTTAAACATTTTTCTCTGGGACTGACCCCCTCTGAACCCACCTGGGTTGGTTCGGTCTCCCTTGCCACGCTTGGTAGCTGCTACAGATTTGGTTGGTGGCAGCACAAGCCCAGTTCCCTCTTCGGGCACTCCCCTTACGGTGAGCCCTACTACATGAACTCCGGGCCCCACTTGTTACACAATGCTTGATACACCTGTGGTGAGTTGGGGGTGAAAGATGCATTTAATGGGCTAAATTAAGGCACAATATCTACTCAGCCTACTGGGCTCCAGCTGGGGATCAACAGCAAAAATAGGTTTAATGACCCCACTCGCTGCCAGCTTTCAAAACTGCCACTCAGCCCTCCCCCCCAACATTGTTGATGGCTCCGCCCCTGCACCTATGCCCATTGCGAGCAGGCTAGCCGTTTTTCATGGCCGGTGTCCCAGGTACCCCTGAAGTCTGTTTGGGGAGGGTTAAAAGTCCCAGCTTTGCTCCTCTGCACCACGGTAAGCTGTTCAAAGCCTTCCCAGGGCAGACTGGACACTTTCTCCAAGGTTACTCATGGTCATTGGATGCACGGCCTATGTGCGAATAAGAGATTAGAGGTTGATGGCCAAGGTCTCCAGTGCCTGGCGGAGCGCGGGAAGGGTGCTTTTTCCCTTAGGAGATGCAATCGGTGGGAGATAATAAAATGGTGGAGGAGGGGCGTAACACAATAGCACTGCATGCTGAGAGAAATAATGAAATAATGACTCAAGCAGATGACCTCATATTGCGTTGCATTAAATTTCAGTCCGAAAACTGGTTTAAAAGCACAAATGAGAGTTGCAACCTTCCATTCGGGAGGAGTTAAATAAAGCTATAGCCTTTTTGCGTAACATGTTTTTATTATAATGTATATGTAGAGTCTCAGGCCATTTAGGCTTGTGAACCCCAATGCACTTATAGGAACCAAAGCTGGGAAAATGTCTGCTAAAGTACTCCTATCGCATACTGGGCCACTTAACCAAGGAGTGTGTTCCTGGGCAAATCTTTCATCTCACTGTGTCTTATCCACTAAAACCTTAAGACCCTAGAATGGATTCAGTTGCAGCTTTTAAAAAACAAAACCCTCTCTCATGACTTGCTAAACTAGAGTCGCTACAAGTACAGCAACAGCAACTAGTCGCACGCCACAAAGCTGGCTTTTGGCTTAGGCACATGCACACTTCTTTCAGTGATGCTCCTGAGACTCAAAGAATGGTAGCACTCCATGTCCCGGGAGGATGACGACAGGAAGCAACACAGGTTCGATCCCCGGGTCCGCGCTTAGAAACTAAGAGACATATTCCCGTAACAGCGCCTCGATGCCCCCGGGCTGTGTGAGCGCTTTAAAAATGCAAATAAATAAATGTATTGTTATTTCCTAGGATGCTACTTTGGATGATGTCACTACGCATGCAAATTAGGGGGGGTGGGATCATAGGGATTTTGCTGCACACTGCATCAGAAATGCTAGGACAGGCACTGGAGAAAAACCTAACAGGTCAGTGCCCTGTATGCATAACAGTCCAGTGAGCTTGTTACTTATGTGCTAAGACGGTTTTGCCACTAATGTAAGCATAAACGTGGATACTGGGGAAAAGAGCTGCAGAAGAAGTAGTACAGAACTGCGTGCATGCAGGGCCATCTTAAGCACTTTTGGGACCCTGGGCACAGACATCTTTGGGGCTCCACCAAACCAAAGGAATCAAGAATACTGGTCGCGCCCCCCACCCGTCGTGCTCACAACCTATAGGTTAATATGCTGTCTCGCAGCATAATAAGCATGTTTACTCCCTTTAAGTCCCCTTGCCCTCTTCATTAAGTAACATTTGAAGACCAACATTAGCTGTCTACGAAGAGGTTACTGTTCTAGTACATAAAGGATACTTTTTATCAATAGCATCCAGGAAGTTATGCAGCCTGTAGTATTAATGCAGAACCTATGTAAACGGTACATGTAACCCATAATAGACAGAACACACATTAGCTGCCTCACAGAATGCAAAAGTTCTTATGCGTGGATGGAGGAGACCAATTGGAAGGAAGGCGAAAGATACACATACTGTAGCATGGATAGTGGATGCAGATAAGAAGATACCAGGAAGGTGTCTTTATCCAGACAGACTGAGATTAGAAGTGGGCTATGGTTTTAAAAAGTGTTGCGCGATATAACTATGCACACTTTAGCCAGTGAAACCATGAATAAGATTTTTATGAAGATCAGACCATGAGAAGGAAATCACTCTGAAGGGCTGACAATTTTGAAAGGTTTAGGGACTGGCAATATTGAAAGGTTAGGCAATACAAGATTAAATGAGATGCCCAGGAACACAAATTGGTTAAGCTCGGATTTGTGTCAACTCTGCAATTTCTGCATTTGAACACATTATTTTCCAGTTCTTACCATGAACTAAAACAATATAATTTTATAAAAACACACTTGGAAAGTACACAAATCACATTACCAAACACAACCATTTTTAAACAAAATATTATAGAAGGGTGTTATGCAAAATGGGAATGATTCTAGCTTCATTCCCTCCATCATCAAGGGAAGTATATAATTACCAGCATACCAATCGATGCGATTTAACACATTTAATCTGGGTTTGCCTTTTGTATTTTAAAGCTGTAAATCCTTTCAAAACAATGGCTTGACATTTTCATTTATAAAACGTGCATAAAAACCCTTGACTTTTACCAAAAAGTAAACCGTTTTTTGTGTCAAACAAGCAGACTTTAAAACATGCTTGTCTGAGGCCTGCATCTGGTCCACTCTCTTCCGTCTACCAACCCTTTCATCCAAATGGCCTACATAAGAAGAAAGATCAAGTAATGGGCTAAACGATACCAGCAGCATGCAAGAAGGCAAACCTCACAGAAGACAACACAGTAATGTAAGATACATTAGTCAGATGATTTGATCAGGATCCCTGTATCGTCTGCTGGCCAATCCAGGATACAACCATGAACGCTTTCGTTCCATAGTCTTGAATTTGGATACTTATTCGCCTCTAGGACTAACAGTTTATGCCATCGTTGGAGTTGATTGCCTAGGTTTTACAACAGCCCATCTGAACAAACCAATTTCTAGACTTTCACCATACGGATATGTTAGTTTTTATAGCAAACCCTATCTGGTGCAGGTACATTGCTTATAATAGCAGATGTTGTTCTGCAAAATCAAGTACATATGCAGGCAGGTTTATAAACTTCAGACATAGGAAAGGCTCAGCCAGCATTGCTGGAATGTGATATTCTAATTTTGCATATGAACACATGTCTGCAATGGGCGATTCACACAATGAGCTAACTTCTGAACCTTTGTGGCACTCAATTTTCCAATATGCATTTCACCTTTGACTATTGCACATGATCAACATAATTCCCACAGGAAGGAAAGAATGCTACAGAGTTGTGCTGTAAGGAATACACAAACTATGCATACCACAGTGAACACAGAAAACAATATATGATGAATTGATCAAGGCTGACTTGTGCTATTGAACACTGGTGAATAATCAAATCTTACTTCTTCAGATCAGGCAGCCCTGTGGGGCTCCCCTCCAAGGTGGGGGCCCTGGGCAAGTGCCCCTTTTGCCCTCCCATAAAAACGTCTCTGCGCGTACCTCAACTGCTTCCGATGAGCCTCTGCGTCTACAGCGACCGGTGTAACCATTTTTGTAAAGGTGCCCATCCTACCAATAGGGGTAGGTAAGCAGTCTCGGGCCGAGGCCAGTGGCAGATTTAAGGCAAACGGCCCTGTAGGCAAGACAGGATTTTAGATGAGAGAAGTTAATGGCCATTACAACTGCGGCATTAATAATAATTGTTTTTTCGGGACAAATGTTCCATGTATTGTAAACTGTTAACATCACTAATCGCCTCCCATTGTAAATGGTGTGCTTGCTGATCCTGTTAAAAGTATTTTGTCTCAGTGGGAGGCCCTGTGCAGCCTGGGACGTTTTACTTTTGAGGTGAGAAAGGCAGAGCAGGGGAGCCCATGGGCATTTGGCCTTGTCTGAGTGCTAAATCTAACCACTGAGCAGACAGTGGGGTCAAAGACGAGTCCATGGTTATGGGTGTGCATTGGAGAGTCACACTGGCAGCGCCCTCAGTGCTGATTGGGCCTTTCCCCACTATATACAACATTATATGGCCTCTGTGTCCCCCTTCAGTGGATCACAGATGTTGTAACTTGAAACCTGTGCCACGGGGATCATGCTGTGTTACATGGTGCGTGACCATGTGACAACGTAAATAAAATCTGCTAGCAGCTTCCCGCTCGGCAGTCAATACCAACTGACCCTGCCTGACTTGTGTTGTGTGGCGCTGCGCAAGTGCCTACACGCAACTCTTGGGCCTGCCTGCAAAGACGCTCATCACTGTGGGGCAGGACTGGCTGCCATCATAACTGATGAGGAGGATGGGACCTGGCCCCCAACTGTCCTGCATCAGGGGCACACCATGCTCCTTCCATGCCGCTGAGGCACGGCGAAGCTCGCTCCCAAATGGGTGAGCTCGAGCCCAGCACTGGGGCAGTGGTGACCTGCTACTGTGCCGGCCTTTCCCAACCAGCCATGATCTGCTCCCACATGGGGAGCCAGACATGGGAAAGATGTAGGCGCGACATCCTGCTGCCTAAGTGGAAGGCGGCTTCATGATTGGGGAGTCATGGTATGCACAGCCCCCTGTAAATTGAAACTCTTGCACCTCTCGCCTGGGGGAAGAGTGGGCATGGCGTCCGCCGCTGCATTGAGTGAGCAGATTCCCGTCTGGGGGGGAAGAGAGCATGTGGCGCAGCCCAGAAACGCTGCCTGTGTCTACTCCCGCCTGGGAGATCCTGAGAGGGGTGTGGACTGCTGCTGCTGAAGTTGTACAAGGACCTCCTGCCTGGTTTGAGAGGAAGTGGTGGAGCCTCCGCTGCCGCATGTATTAAATATAACTCCCACCCGGGGATGCCATATGGCGGCATGGTAAGGACTGCTGTTGAAATTGATGTCTCCCGACTGTGGGAGGGTCAAGGACATGGCGTGGCCTCCACCACTATCGGTGCGTCTCCAACTGCTGCAGGGATCTCAACAACTCCCGCCTGAGCGGAGAAATTGTGAGGCTCTGCCCCCGCCATGTCAATATGATTATCTACTGCATGAGGGAAGAAAAGAAGCGGCCCGATCCCTGCCAATATAATTAGATAAATAACTCCAATCTGGGGAGAGAAAAGGTGCTGCTTCAATAGTTATATGAATAACTCCTGCCTGAGGGAGAGATGGCGTGGCACACCCCGATAGCCACCACAAAGGGGAAGGTGCCTTCTGACTAGGGGAGGCCACCCATCCTGCCGCCCGGCCCACTAACATACTAGCGTAGACCTCGCTGTGGCCCTCCACCGAGAGGGGGCTCGTCAGGCCTGGTACCAGGAATATTCATCTGGGTGGGCCAGTTTTGTGATCAGGGGGGCCCAAATTCCATTGGGTGTGGGTCTAGGGGTATCCCAAAGAAAGTGCTGGCATGGATTCAGATTTCCCAGATCTGTGATCCAGCAAACAATGTCTTCACAAATCTCGAAAAAAAATACATCTGCACCCTGCTAGTACAGAGAAAAAGCAGAAGCAAGGTAAATAGTGTTGCAACATCAATCTACCTATCTTCCCATCCGTCTGCTTTCCCCTTCCTATTATAGCCTATCCTCTTTCACCTTTCACCCTCCAGTCACTATCCTTCAGCTCTCCTTACCACCATTCACATTTACCACCACTCCCACCTACTCCGGCCAGCCCTCAGCAGGTCTTTCTTAGATTGGCTGGGGAAAAATAGGAAAAATAATAAAATTCGAGGATTATGCCTCCTCCACCTCATCTGAGAGGGCTGAGCAGTGAGGCCCCTAGTCGTTGTACCATCCCAGATGGTGTTCACCCAATAATGCCTTCCTGAACACCGTGGATTCTCCCAGTGGGCCCAAGAGGAGGTGTGTGTGTGTGGCCCTCCATCTTATTTGAAAGATGTCCCCGCTCCCAGAATACTGATGCAAGGAATAGGAGATTTTGTTTCTTAGAACATTCAGTTGCATTTTTGCAGCACATTTTAACTGAGTTGAGGGAGTGTGTGAGGGAGTGCTAGCATGTAGGAGAGTGCTAGGATGGGAGAGCTGCACCAGGAGGCAGACTGTGCAGGCTGAGGGCTTGCCAATCTCCTGGTATCACTCCTGTTGGGGCGTTGCAGGGAAGAGATGACCTTGTTCCCCTGCCATGACCATGTACATCATTGTCTGGTACATACTGGTTATAACATGCAATTGTTCATGATTACTTTTTGTTTGATGTGTTTATCTTGATTTGCTATTGAATAACACAATTTTGTTCAATAAATGCAGCCTGATATTTTCAAAGAAAGAAGTGTGTGTGTGTGTTTACTTGGCAGGTCCTAATGCCTGTGCTACCCATCTATTAAACAATGAGTGGGGCTTTTGGGATAGCTTATAATTCGAACTGAATCACTTCTAGGGCACCTAATTTTAGCAGGTAGGGTGTAAAGAAATTAAATGTGTCCAGGATCACACACTTTGGTTAAGTGGTAAAGCCAGAATTTGATCCTAGCCTGAAATTTAGATACTTGACCATGCGTATTCCAAGCTCAACTTGGTTGAAGTTTGGTTTTGAATACCTAAAATAATACTCAATGTTATTTATACAGATTACTTACTTTAATGCAGAAGTCGCTTGATACTTCAACCTGACCATGTAATCATCATTGCAGAAACCTGTTGATGAAAAGAATAAGGGGACATTTTGTTTTGAATCCTAAATTGCACAGGGAGGGACCACTCCTGTTTGCACTTTTTGCAAAAGGGGCAATTCATTAATTGTAATTTTTTCGACCAAGTACTAGAAAAGTAATCTGTAAAATATAGGCAATGATCGCCTTTTCTCTTTACATCTCCACTACGTGTCTAGGAAACTGTAACTCACTTCCACAATTAACGATTGTTGGAGCCATCCACAATGAATTCTTTTGGAATATGCATGCTTTTACCAGGTGTAAATGTCAGACGGATCCCATAGGAATCCATTGGTTTTCTGCCAACATAAAAATACATGGTGGTGAAAGACCAATCGGATTTGGCAAGAGGACCTCTGCCTTCCAACTTAACCTGCCAAATCATAAAAAATCCTGCAGGTCATAAAAAGTAGAGATAAATGCATTTATCACCACTTCTTCCACACAGCTTAATTTGGAAAATGACCCCCTATGATTGTAGCTTTATTTTCCCATCCTGAATGGAAACCTATGGGTGCCAGCATAGACAATAATGAGAATTTACGAAAAATCTCTTACAGACACAATGTGAAATGAAATGCATGACAATGTCATTGTTTCATACAGCTTGTTCTGTATCCCCTTAATTTTGAATCACCCAACTATCACACTGAAATAGCTTGTTAAAACCGTATATAATTTAAAGTAAAAAGTGCCACAGCAATGGTCACGGTCTGTAACTTTTCTCAACTGTAATCACCTTCTGTTAATCACTTCCTGTTGTAAACAAGTTGCATCTGAGACACATTAAAAAGATACAACCTTAGTGGGAGGGCCTGTGCAGCTCTGGCTGTTTGTATTGGGGAGGTGGGTGGAGTGGAGGCAGAGCGGGGGGGGCATGGGCATTTGTCCCTGGTCCAAATATTAAATCCACCTCTTATTAAACTCTTTTAAAAAATATTCAAATACTGATTTTTAGTTTTAATAGATGTACCCCTTGTATACTTGTGCGCAAAATTATAGAAAATACTCTTCTCTTGTATTATTTTAAAGGTATGCAAGTTTCATTTCCGGCACTGCCAACCAAGCACCCAAGATTTACATCTTACTTTCCAAACAAGACCCACAATACACATGATTTATTGTGTTTGAATGCAAGCTCAGTTAAATTACTCAAACAGAATGAGCTTATCAAATCAGTACTTAGGTTGAATCATGAAACATTGTGGCAGAGTAGCATAGGCTTCCATAAAGACAAAGATACATTCTATTTAGGTTGGAGCCCCACTGTTAAGTATGGATAAGAAGATATGAAACTGGTCATACTTGCCATCCTAGCCTTATCATTTTCAGGCAGGCTCTTGTTGGACCAACTCAGTGAGGTGCAACTTGATTCCATAGGCATAGCAAGCAAGGCACCCACATCTGGGAATATACACGTTCACTTCAGGAGACAAACTGAAGCCAACATACATTGACAAAGCCAACAGCGTGGGCTTTTGCTTAGAATCTGTAGGGTACATTTACAGGCCATAAAAGATATCCTTCACCTAAAAACCACATTTAAACATTGCCACCAGAAACGGATGTGTTGTGTTCTCCCTGTCACATGTGTGGCAAGCATGTGAACACTGCATCCCAGAAAACAGCCCTACAATTGTTGTTTCTTTCATCTGAAGATCAAAGTTGTGCACTACATTCAAGATGGCCCTGCATTTGCTGTTCTTTTATCAGAAATACCACAAGGTTATGCGCTGCTTGAAAAACAGCCCCGTGTTTGTTTTTTTTCATCTGAATGCCAAAAAGTTACACAATACATCAGGAAGCAGCAGTTTCTGCAAAAGCAGTTCATTCATGTGAGGGGCAAGGATTTCAGATTGCAACCGACACAGCTTTTGTTTTCCCTTTCATGTGAACGGCAGCACTCTGAAACACTGCAAATGAAAGAAAACGGCTTAGTTTGTTCTTTTTTAAATTTGTTTATTGTAATCTATAGTCTACAAACTTATTACCAAAGAACAGTGCAAATAAAAAAAACACCAAAAGACAGAAAACAAAAAGAAACAAAGAGAAAACTAATTAGAACAAAGCCGGGAACTCATCACAAGTGGCATTCACAGTTTTTACAGCGGAATCTCTTTGTTCTTTTCTCCCGTGTCAAATCAAAGAACCCTGTGCAGAGGGTCTCCCATTCGTGTCTATGGATCGACTATAAATGCAGACCCATTTGAGAAGGACAAATTAAAAAATACCCCATGTCTTACAGAACAGCATTTCCCACTTTAGATGAAATAAGGCTGCATGTGTGTGAAAGAACATGAAGAAATAAATGACGTTTAAAAGACAAATGTGAAACAGTAACTTTTGCCTGCACAGAAATGTCAGTGTGTGGTTGGGGGTTGACATGTACAGTACGTTTTCCCCCACAAGACTTCAAGCATCGTGAGACTCAGAATACTAGTGAAAACTAGTTTTTGGGCTCAATTGGCAGCCTGGCCTCCCTGGAAGTCACACAAAAAGTGAACTATTTGGCAATGACGTATGAGGAGGCTGAGGGCGTGATAATTACCTGTACTGACATAGTAGAAGGTAGTCCTAGCAGAAGGGACAAAGAATGCAAGTGTGGCTAGTGATTGACCAAGAAGTGTGAGTTCCTCAAGCACCCACTATGAAGGACAAACAGACAAACTTCAAATGGCACAATAAAAGTCATTTGTTGCAAGCTGAGCTAGGGGGGGGGAGACAGTTTGGCTATGGGGGTTGAACCACCACCTTCCCATATGTGGCTGATCCTCCAAATTGACATTAAAGGATGTATGCATTTTAGGCATTTTTCCACAGCACTCAGAATAGGAAATAATGTTGCTTTATGATATTTTTCCATTTGATTTCCAGGCGGATTTCCAGAGACTAAGTGCATGTTTATAGGGCTTTGTGAACTGAAATAGCCAGTCAAGACTCATTTCTGGGTGATTTTCAAATGGGAGAAATATGACAATCGGTGGGAAGATGGAGTTGGAATATGCTTACTTTTTTGCAGAATTGTAACTTATGTATTTCATGAAGAAGACAGAAATGCACCAAAGGGCTATGCTACCTCGCACAGAGTTGGCGATCAGACTGTCTAATTCCCTGTGGCCCACTGAAACCGCCTATCTACTTCTTATGGTGGTGACTAGTATAAATTTGACGTTGTGATGCATAACTCAGTTTTGCTTAAAAGTTGGTCAAGAAAACAAACAACTGTTGTAAATGCCAAACAGACTGATGATGCTCTCCCCCCTTGAACCAATGATGCCACAGGTGGAGGGAAGAATGGTAGGCTGTCCTATCCCATGATAGGAGTAATTCTAGGGTACTTTCCCCAGATTGTAAAATAAATGATGTCATTTGGGCTATATTAGAGGGGACTGATCCCATCCAAGACAGTGCAGAGACCAGGCCCTTGCCTAGCTGTCCAGAGAGTCCTGAGATCCAGTCTGGCTGTCCAGAATCCCATCCAGTACAGCGCAGAGACCAGACCCTTGCCTAGCTGTCCTGAGGGTCCTGAAATCCTGCTGACTTTCCGGAATCCTACACCAAGGCTTACTTTGTAAATAGCAAACAACCCCAGTCCCAAATTGCATACACCTCTCTTTGCAACGTCAATCACATAGAAAATCCCACAGGAAATCCCTTAAAATCCTATTGAAAGTCCCAAATTGCCAGCATCATTCTTTCACCTTTCCATAGAAGAATCTGTATTAGCTTGTTTATGTTAGTGAATTCCTTTGATACATCTTTCAGTTTTCTGTATAAGTCCTTAGTCTCATTTTGAAGTAAATCAATGAATTCCCCTATAAGAAAATTCATGGTGCATGCTGGTTAAAATTCAAAATTAACCCCCTCGTGGCTAGCGTCTTTCTTTAATAACTATAGTCTTTAAGATATAGTCAATAGAATTGGTTATTGTCACTGAAAACCGAATGTGCCCGGGTCTTGTGTGCCTTACCACACAAATTCCAATATGCATCTGTCCCATTGAAAAACCCAAACCATAGTTCCAATGAGAGCAATCGCTTTTTTTCTAGAATCCTATCTGTTATGTGCCTCTGTTCTTGTCCTTAAAACCGATTTCCGATACTCACAGCTCATCCCTTTATCCTTAGCTGCCCGTCATCACAAATCCTGCGTAAAGCGAATTTCCATTTTGCCGTATGTGTTTTTCTTTTGCATTTACTTTCTTCCCCAAAATTGATTTTCCTACCTTATTTTCACGGTGTGCTGAGTAGTAGTCTTTGGGCTTCCTTATCTCCTCAAGCGTAGCATCACAAATGTCCTTTCTAGCTGTCCCACAACGGTTGTTAGCTGCTGTGCGAGTAACAAGCAAATCCGATTCTGCCGTTTTGCTCAAAAATCAGGTTTGCATTTTCTTTTCTGACTTCCCATTTTGGGGTGGTAAGTTGTATTCTAAATTCAATTCTTCTCTCTTTATCCTTTCTCCTTGCCACTGCCTCCCATTCAAAGGGAAATAAGTTAGCTGATGTTTGGGTGTGAGTGCTGGAGGGGAGCGCTTAATCTTAGTGCAATCACATGCTTTAAAACTGTTTTTCCTGTTTGCCATTAAAGATTCATGCGAACTGTGTTTAGGATTTTTGAACCCATTGTTCTGTAGAAAACATTCCATTATGTGCCACAACATTGGTGGCTATTGTAAAATTGTATTTTGAATATGTTTCCTTTTTCATGAAATCATAAATTAAATAAATATCTTATTGATACACACCAGCCTGGTTCCTAGTCCATTGTGACACGGAGTGTTGGTAAAGGTGGGTGCAAGACGGGTTGGGGCTTTCTCAAAATGAATCCCTGGTTTATTAAAGATAAAAAGCGTTTTTATTGTGCACCACGTTCATTGTCAGGGGAATGAGTCCCTGGCTGGAGTGTGCCGTGTTCTAAAACCATGACAGCGAGGATAGGCATTTGCCAGGAACTGCCATAAGGGTACACCTGGCCATTATATGGGAACAGCTGAAAAACGGCGTAAGTACCTGGGCATTTATGGCATCGCCTGGCAATTGTCTAATACATGTACGCAAGCCAACACTGTTGGCTTTGCGATTGCTTAAGACAGCACTTCAGTGCAAGTGACAAAGGCATTGGCAAAGATATTGCATATAAAATCAACTGGCTGAAGACACATATTAGAGATTTGTATCATACCAGGAGCTCATGGACAGTGGCAATTGTAATTAAACACTAAAAAAGGCTTAGATATAACACTGGCAGGCCCTATAAAGCAACATGTATGGTGTTACTTTGTGATAGAGCTTGTTCAAAGAGTCCCAGATAGGTTATGTTTTGGTAGTGAGGGGCAGGTAGTTGGTGGCAATGCCACAGGGTTTAACATAGCCCTGGCTAGTTATTGGGTGGGTAAATGACCAAATACACCCGTAGGATGTGTGTTTCTCCTCACATTCCATCTCCATTCTATCTGTGTTCCATTGCAGGAGTTCTGGCTTTCATCTAATAGGAAAAAGTCTCTGAATCAATTATATCCACCGATATTGCTTTGGCCAGCCATCTATACCATTGTTTGCAAACCAGCCATGGCCCAGTCACTAATGTGAGAAGCCCTTCCCAAACTGCTAGACCACAATGCCTAAATATGCATGTGGTTGCTTGTGTTCCAGTACATAGGGGTCATGGCCTAACATTTGAGATTGAACTTCACCTTTTGGTGGCAGCACCAAGAGTAATTTGCTAATGGCTTGTCCCCTTCTGTAATGGTACAGACATACTATAGAATTTTGCCATGAAATGATGCGCTGAGCAACGGTAGTGGTAATGTTTAATTCAAAGCCTTGCATCTATCACTTTATTTTACTACACTCTCCCGTCCAGAATTACATTTTTGTTTATTTTTAAATGTTTTTATTGGCATTTGTTTAAGTACAACCATGCATTATAGTGTTTCGCTTTCTGTTCAAGTCATACAATTATACCAAAGTTTAATAATAACATTTAACAACAAATGAACAGTTTCCTAAACGGGTCATGTGGTGCGTTACAGTGTTCGCCGGAGCAGGCATCTTGGTGCCCGGGGCTCAATTCTTTCTCCCACTCTCTTGATGTCATTAGTGGCCATTGTCAGTTGGGTGTGGGTAGATAACTGTGCAAACATAAGTGTGTCTCACTATGTAACTCATTCAGGGGGGTTTATCATCAGATGGGTGGAGCATCTCCTTTATTTCTGTACCCATGTCTGTCTCCCATTGCTCTTTCAAAGTTGTGCTCTTGGGGTTGGGTGTGTCTATTAGCATGCTGCACAGCCTAGAAACTGGCTGCCAGCCATCGCTCAGATTATACATCAGGGTAAGTAGCGGTTCAGCCGGCGGTTCTTCCGCCCAGCCCTCCCACCTCTCTTTGGCCACCTTTCGGACTCGTTGGTACCAGAGAAACTGCCCACCCGGCACCCCTTCTCTTTCTTGCATTGAGTTAAACTCCCTGAAGGTCCCCTCTTAGTATACGTCACCCCACGTGTATATTCCCTTCCCCTCCCATCTTCTCATCACCGCCATGTCTGTGCTGTCTCGGCATGTGTCCGCAGCTATTGGCACTTCTGGGGAGTAAGGGTGTGCGAGTTTCAGCAGGGCTTGTGCCCTCTTCCATATTTTCCTTCCTAGTGTTACCACCATTGGGGTGTGCTCCACGCCACTGTGTGAGCCACAGTATTTCTTTTAGCTTAATGGGAGCCACCAAGTGTTGCAACAAGCCAGTTTCTGAAGTGGCGCCAACCATTTGGCCACATGGATGAGTTGGGCTGCTAGGTAATATCGCTCCAGGTTTGGCAGTTTCACATCCCCTTTGTCGTACGGTAAGTATAGTTTTGTTAGTGAAAGTCTGTGGCGGGGAGTGCCGCACAAAACTCCCGGATCAGCATTTCCAGCGATCGAAAAAAGGACACTTTGATGTAGCAGTGCATGTTGTTGAAGAAGTACAAGAATCTCGATCATTTTGGTGATGGCCACCCTGCCGAATAATGATAGTGGTAACTTAGACCAGAATTTCATGGACTTCTTAAAACCCTGCACCACCTTTGCCATGTTGTGTTTGTGCATTTGTTCTGGCGTGCGTTTTATGCTGACCCCTAGGTATTTGAACGAGTCCACCTGCCAGTTGAGTCCCACCGCTGATAGCACGTTGGCATCCCTCCCTCTTAGCCCCGCTATTGGGAATATACATGTGTGATTCCCAATTTGTGCGTATCCCGCCTCACTCTTCCTGTGGGTGCCACTTCCAAGAGCAAGGGGATCTGTGTCGAAAATGGATCTGCGAGCCCTATCACTGCAAGTGCCCTATCCCACATTCTCACCCGCAAAGTCACAATCCTTGGTCCCCCCGGGTTTCTTATTCCATACCAAATCCTTCCGGTAATATTGAAACCTAGTAGGTTGTATCCCTAGTGTGTCCAGGGTTGGGTCATCTGCGAGCCAATCCACCACAAATTGTAATTGTCCTTATATGTAGTATAGCTCGAATTTTGGGGCCCTGATACCACCTTCTTCGTACGTCCTTTGTAGCGTGGATAGCGCTACTCTATTTCTACCATTTTGCCACAAAAATCCTCTACAAATGCCATCTAGGTTCCTGAAAAAAGGATTTAGGTATATAAAATGGGACATTCACAAAGAAATGCAGCAATCTAGGCAATACCACCATCTTCAACAATGTAGCGCTCCCCAATCGCGAAAGGGGCAGTTTAGCCCAGAATGTCATGGGGCCCTTAATACCTTGCAGGGCTTTCAGCAAATTATTTATGTGTTCTGTCTCAGGGTCTTGGTAAATATTTACCCCTAGATATCTAAACATAGGCTTTTTCCATTGCAACGCTAGAACTGGCAGTGCATTATGCTCTATCTTATGCAATCCAGCTATCTGGAACAAGGTTGATTTATCAATACTAATAGTGATCCATGAACATTTTACAAATAGCACTAGAACCTCCAGCAACAGTTCTAAGTTGTCTTCAAGGTTCTGGATGTATAACAGCATGTCATCAGCATACAACGAGATCAGGTGCCTGGCCACATTAATTACTATACCTGCCTCCATATATTCCTCTCCAAGGTACTGTGCAATCGGTTCCATGGCGGGGACGTAGAGCAGTGGGGATAGCGGGCAGCCCTCTCTAGTTCCCTTTCTAGTTCCCTTTCCTCCGAGATACATCTTCCCGTTTTAACTCTTGCAATTGGACTGGTGTACACCAGCTGGACCCATTTGCTATGCACCTGTCCAAACCCAAATCTATGCAGTGTTGTGTATAGCCATTCCCATTTCACTGAATTAAAAGCTTTCACAGAGTCCAGTGTAGCTATGGCACACGGGGTCTCCCAGGATGTTGTGCTGGCTATCACATGGTGTAGCTGCATCAAATTCCAAGACATACTTCGGCCTGGCACATAGCCTGTTTGGTCTGGCTGAACTAGGGTGTGTATCACCATTTTCAACCTATCTGCCAAAATATGGCCGTCAATATCTAATTATCTTGGTTAAACATTGACAGGGGCCTTTATGAGCCACACTCCGTCTGTGATTTGAGAGGCTTGAGGAGAGGTATGATGGATTCCCTCAGGCTGTGTAGAAGGACACCTGCCTCGTAAGAGGCAGTGAAGGTGTTAAGCAAATGCGCAGCCAGCTCCTGAGCGTATG
Organism: Ambystoma mexicanum; assembly: GCF_040938575.1. Classification (NCBI taxonomy): domain Eukaryota; kingdom Metazoa; phylum Chordata; class Amphibia; order Caudata; family Ambystomatidae; genus Ambystoma; species Ambystoma mexicanum. Next base: position 740,853,286 of record NC_090926.1, read on the forward strand.
CTTTATAAAATTTGCTAGGCGTCCCGTCCGAGCCTGGAGTCTTTTTGTAGGCAAGGCTTTGATTGTACTTTGAATTACTTCTAGGGTAATAGGCGCCTCTAAGCTATCATGCGTCTCTTGGCTCAGTCTAGGAAGTCCTATCTCATTTAACACATCTTATAGATGGGCCATGGGTGTTGGGTGACCCTCTTGAAGGGATCTATAAAATTCTTGGAAGGTCTCATTGATGCCATTTTGGGTATGGCAAAGGTCTCCCTAGCGTGTACATATCAAATGGATGGGACCCCTATTCTCATCCTTTATATATAACCATGCCTGGTTTATCCCCCTCTTTGTGCTACCTCTCAATGCATTTAGAATAGTTATGTTTGCCCAGTCTCACCCAGTCCTCTATGCATGTTTGTCTTAACCTCAAGACCTCTGAGTCCTTACCCTTTTAGTAAGTGGGGGATTGCTCTGGTTTCCTTAATTGTTCCTCCGCTGAACACAATTCCTTATGGATGGTTGCTTGGATGCTGTTAGACCCGGAAATGGCGGCACCTCTAATTACCACCTTCAGCGTTCCCAAAAAGTGCCTGCGCTGGGTACACTGCCTGCGTTATACGTAATGTAGTCAATAATGCTATATCGGATGTGATCGCGGAAGGGGGGTCTTCTACAGATTTGCTTCTAAGCCTCAACATAGGCATCAGAGCTCTAGGTGACACATACTACCACCGCAGACTGAGCGGGGCGTGATCTGCCAGGACCCTACCTTTATACTGTGCAAATGTGATGAGATGCGCTAGCTCTTGACCTACAAAGAAATAATCTATCCTAGTATGCACTGCATGTGGCGCTGAGTAATGTGAATAGTGTCTGCCGTCCGAGTGGAGTACTCTCCAAATATCAATAAGATCAAAGGATCTTAAAAGCGTATGTAACGTTCTAGCTGGCAGAGCTGGTTTAATATATTTTGCATATGATCTATCCAGGACAAGGTTCAGTGTGCAATTAAAGTCACCCCCATATGATGTTACTGCTCCTAAAGGGTGCGAGGCGCGGATACAATGATTTCAAGAAAGCGGCAGCGCTGTGGTTGGGAGCATATCTGTTTACAAGGCAATGCAAGGCTCATTGTCCATTTTGATATGAGTGACCTTAAAAGGCACTGTTGGCGATATCCATATCAAGACCTAGGCGGAAGACATGGAGCCAATTACTTGCCCCTTCCATTTGCTTGCTAACAATGTCTGCATTTCAGCTGTGTTTCTTGCAACAAGGCAATATCTATTTTACATCTCCTTAGATACGAATAAACACTGTTGCGCTTTACATAGGCATTCAACCCCTTTACATTCCAGGTGAGTACATTTACAGCTCCAGCCATAAACTAATGTTCTGTTCTAAACAGCCGTCTGTCTCCGTTTGCTGATGTTGCACTCCCCTTTCCCAATACGGTAATCCAGTCAAGAATATTGTTTATTCCTCATTGACACTTGTGCAGGCCAAACTTTATCTCCATTAACTATCCCAACTTCCCCAACTAGCAGCAACAGCCCAGCATTGTTACTCGTGCTCAGGCATATCCGCTTCCCGCATTCACCCTTAGTGTACATAATTGAGGCTGGTGCGCAGCGGGAGGGCACAAAAACAAGTGGCCCAACAAAAAAAATAGAACTCTGAAAGCGTTGCGCCCGCAAGTCTGTTCTTCTCTGAATGACACAAGGCCTAGTAAGATCCTTATTTTCTGTCTCGGGAGGGTAGCTCATGGGCAACATGCTCACCTTGGAAGCAAGACGACAAAGAGCAACACAGGTTCGATCCCCGGGTCCGCGCTTAGAAACCTCTGGGTATTAAGCGTGTTATAATTAACATATCATATCATGTAGTGCGTGTTACTGACAAGTGGTGCATCCCACCATGTTAAAGTAGTATATGCTCTGAGCACCACGTTTGAAAAAACCTATTCGCTTGCCAAGTGCCCATCAGTCTTGGGATGTCCCTCAGCACTTTGGTTTTGCTGTCACAACACCGGTAGAACGGTGAGAGTGGTAAAATGTTCCTCAGACTTTGGTGGCCACTGCTTATGTTGAACTTATCTTGTGCCTCTTATTTTTTGACAGTTTCGTCTCCCTCACAGGGGTTTATCTTCTCTCTGCCCATCTAGGCATGTGCCTCCTCGGGTAGGTCAAAGAACAAGACTTGTTTTTATGTCCGACTTTCAGTCGTGCAGGGTAGATCATGCATTTTAAGGCCGCCTCTCGAAGCCTGGCTTTAGCCTAGTTAACGCCCTGTGTGCTCACTCAATTGTGAAACCGTGTGAGGTTTCCGGGCCAAATTTCTTGGAGTAACATTTTCTCTATATATGTTGTGGGGTCTGTGCCTTCTCCTTCAGGCAGGCCTACTATGCGTATATTGTTTCGGCAGGCGCAAACTTCCACTTCTCCTACTCTGTTTTCCAGCAGGCTGACCTTCTGCTGCAGGGGTATTACCCAAATTGACCTTTTACAATTGACCTTTTGTACAATTGACCTAATTATAGTGGTCCTAAATTGACCTTCTGCACAATTGACCTTTATATCATTTTAGTTATTTTATATATGTATTGGGTTGGTTTTGGATTATAAATAATATAAGGGTATTGAGTTGGGGGTTGCAGGGGGTTTCGGATTGGGTGGGAGTTTGCGGGGGGGGTTTCCCCCACATATTTGTCCTAACTGACCTTCTAAATTAGGTCAATTCTCCCAAGGTCAATTCTCCGATGGTCAATTGTGAAAAGGTCAATTAGTATACAACCGCTGCAGGACATGTACATTAATGTGCGTCTCCTGTAGCTTCAGTGCTCTCCTTAACTTGGGCTTCCAGTCTAGTGGTGCTCTGCCAGTTTGCGAACATCTTGATGCAGCAGTCTTACATCTATTTTCACTGCTTCAATTTGAGTCCCCAATGTGGCTTTTTAGATCTGCGGTAGCTTGCATCACTTAATTGTGTAATTCCATAGCATCTCCTCCTTTTGCCTGCAAGGGTTCCGACTATCCTCCAGAGGCGTGTTGTGAGGTCTTGGCAAAGGCGTCTAGCTTCGATTGGCTCGCCTTCATTCTAGCTAGCATGTGAGGCATCCAACATGTGTACCCTTTCTTGCAGCAGGCTGCAAATATTGCAATCCCAATGCGCTACAACCAATGCCTTTGGGCTCAGTGTTGGGTGTTGCAATTGTGTGCTGTGGGCTTCTTGCTGTTTTCAACATGCAGGGCAGTCACTGCAAGCTGGGAGCCATTACTCTTATCTGCTCCCCCTTATATTGCAGCCTTACTCGTTTCTTTTTTTATATATACATTTTAATTTTCCTGTCCTTCCGCTTTGTATTGTGCTCCTCTGCTGGCATTTTGCTGGGAGCAGACCTCCGGTGTTTCCCAGGTGGCGCTATCACTATAGCCGGCTTAGTCCTGGGCCTTGTTCACTCGCCACTGTGCCCTCTGATCAGGTAGACTTTGCTTACGTGTTTCACCACCCAGCCCGTGTTTGTAGAATTTATGGCCCCACCCCTTGCAATCTGCCGCATGTTATCAGTCACAACTTCAAGGGAGACCTGCCTTAATCAGGAACCACAGAAAGCTCAATTAACCAGAGACCCCTTGATCCACAACAGACAGAAAGATGGGTGGCTTTGATAAGTCATTTATAACAGGCCTGTACACAAGTGTTTCTAGGCACGACAAGACAAGGAAGGGAAGACAGAAGCAGGACAAAACAATGATCTTACTAAACCTGGTGTCGTCTGATCGTGCAAGTGCGGGGGGGATAGAGGGGTAGAAGTGCCAGGGGGAGGGGAGAGTGCAAAGGAATAGAAGCACTGCCAGGGAGGTGGCTCATACGTGCAGGGAGTCAGGGACTATAGGGTTGCAGATACAGTCCCTCCGTGGTTGGGAGGCCCAGATGCAGTGCAAGGGAAACTGGTCATGCAAGTCTTACAGTCCTGTTGTGGAGTAGTTGTAAAGGGTGAAGAGTAGATGCAGACAGATTTAGAAAGAGGCTGTTGCAGTGGTCCAGGGCTCTGGAGACAGCGAGCGTCTGGGGGAAGTGAGAAAATGGAGAATACCTCTGGTATGTGCAGCTGATAGTTTGTCTTCTTAGAGACGTCAGAGATGTTTTCACCCCTTCACACATGTTTTCACCAATTTACATTTCCTGTTGCAAAGCACTCGGATTATGAGCTCACACATAATAGAAGATTGTGGGTTGGGAGCCAGGATTGGATCATTAAGGTAGGCTTAGCCTACACCAATCACTGGGGCCCATTTGGCTTTAAAAGAGGCTTGAGCCCCTCTTTTGGCAGATCATCTGAAAATTTTGCAAGGACTAACAAGAAGGACTCATTTGGACCCTGGCTGAAGGTACAGTCTGCCTTACAGCTTCGGCCAGAATTTCCAAAGAGGGAAGCAAGATCCCTCCTCTACACATCTCCCAGGGAACAGAGGGAGATACTGAACCCAGAGGACCCTTCCAGCAGCTCCGAAACCGGTACCCAGCCAGCACACAGCATGCCCTGCTAGGCTCTGCAAGCAAACTTCCTGGGTGGGAAGTGCCAGAGAGTCTCTGAACCAAACCAAGGACAAGGCCTTTGTCTGCAACACTCTCCTCAGCTTTGGGCTGTCCGCCTTAAAGGACGACAAGCCCAGTGAAGAAGCTAGGAGTGCACCGACGAGCATCAACCAGCGTCCACCTTAAAGGACATTTGAGGCAGTCGAGCCCCTCGAGCTGCCACCGACTGCACCGCTGACTGTTATCACACCACAGACGCTCACGCTGTCCGAGACACCTGGACCAGTGCTTCAGACCCGCCAACAATTCCTGCCCCAGATCCGCCATGTAGGCCAGCCTGCAGCCGTCCGTGCAGCTTCGCTCGCCGAACTGCCTGCCGCCTGATACCCACAACTGTCCCTGTCAAGCACCAAGAACTTCTACAAGTACAAGGTACATTGTGGTTCTGTCCCACTGGTCCTTCCCTAGTGACATTTTACAACCCATTGCTGCCTTTGTGCTGAATCCAAGTATCCTTGAACTATTACAATTAATTACTTTACTGACTATCCTCCTGTCAGTATCCAGAGTGCATCCCTTTTCCTTCTTGAAACTGTCAGTCATCTGCATTCCTTTACAGGGTGGGTTGTATTTTGAAGTGTGCTAGAACTTTCTGTTGAATGATAAAAAAAAAGTAGATATTTGTATACAACCTTGACTGGGTCCCTTTTATCATTGGGCAATTGTATTTTCGCTGTGTTGCAACTAAACAACCATCCACGACCATGCCGAGATAAGCCTGCTGTTCCATCCACGTTACCAAAATTGGACAAGGAGGTTTATAATTTACTTGTGTTTCCAATCTGTTCAGATCCCTTCTGGTGTACAAGGGGTGTGGGGCTGATTGATGAGTTGATTCGTCACAGTCTCCCAGTCAGATGATGCACCTTCTTCAGAAATCTGTGTTCAAGCAACATCACCTGTAATTTATTGTTTGATATAGTTAACCATTTTATTAAGCACGATGTGAAAAACCCCTATATTCCCACAAAATATAAATGTACCTTAAATAAAGCAAAACGTTTTTTAGGTTTGAGAAAATAGTTGTTGGCAGCCAGCTTGAGTAAGTGTGCTACCTCCGTTAAAGGTGAATAGCCTTTCATCTCCCTGGTCATTTCATGGCTGTGGGGCATACATCATTGTCTAGGGCAAGCAAACAAGTCCTGGCTGACTTCCTGCAGGTTGGCCTCTCAGAAAGATCTCTGAGGTTGCAGCATCACGTTTAGAGTGAAATCCACCCCCACACCCATATTCACTCAGGTCCCTCTGCCATGGCCTCCTTTCCAAGGGGTTCGGGGGTAGACTGTGGCCTTGGGGTGGGTGGGGTGGGGTGTGCTGGGGTTTGTGCAGCTGGGCCTATATGGGGTGAAAAACACTCTGCCACAACCCTGCCTGCCCCACCAACATTCAAATGCACTCCTGCCAAAAGGGGGGATAAGGGGGTGAGAGCCTGCATGTGACGCAGCCCGTGTGCCGCTGCCGCCACTTGATCCAGCCTGGAGGGAAAGCACAAACTGGGAACCACACCCCGAAATACTCCCACCGAGAGGAGAGCGTGAACATGGCCCTGCCCTGTCCACTGCTCAAGGACTTAGGAAACAGGGGGGACAAATCCGCCCCCCATATTTGTAAGCAGGGGGATATAATGCCATATATCCCCCCCACAATCTGAAGTAGCAGGGTCAGCCAGTGTTAACTAAAATCATGGTTGAAGAGCCTGGACTCACTCACTGGACTGTATTATGAGCGTGCAACATGATCCAAGCCAGCGCATGAGTGATTTGCTCATCACACTGGCTTCCGTTTCGAGGCTGTGGCTGGCGCTGTCTGCAGCCTGCCTGCCAGACTAGTGATATTCTTTTCTGCCTAGGCTGGGCTTGCGCATTTGGGGGGGCACTGCCCAGGGAAGTAACTGCACGTGCCCTCCACTGAGTAACTGCTGTGCCCCGTGCACCATGCTTGCATCACTTGATGCGCAGTGCACTGCAGCGAAGACCGGTGGGGAGAGGGGCGACCGGTGCTGAGTCTTCTGCTGAGCTGACGTGTTGACAAGGAGTTGGGGAGTACAAGCAGGCAGTAACGCGTGCTCTTCTCCGGTCAGCGCTCGAGTCGGGGCGGCGCTGCGATTGATTTTGATTCACTTTTGATTTCAGATGAGAACAGCCTATTTCCATAAACCAAAACTTACCTCTCCAAATAACTTTCACAATGCCCCTTTTACTCTTTTTTGCCAAATTGCCTGATTTCCAGATCAACAGACTATGTAAAAAAAGCCCTGTAATGCATTTTGAACACCCGCGCCTTTCATGCATGTTTTAACCATGAAAGGACGTGCGGTTGGCTGGCATTCTAATTTTGATATTGCAAGGTGTGTGTGGGAGACGAAAAATGACCACTCCGTCCTCGCTCTCTCCTGACTACTTATAAATTAATTTGGCAGCATGGGCTGTCTTGACTGGTACTGAAAGGTAAAATTGCACAAGGCCTGGTGGCAGCATCTGGCACGTACGCACCTGACACCGCGGTCGGTGGGTGTTCTCGGTAGGCAGCTGCCTGTGAACTCACCCAGGCGCTTTGCTTCCCACGTTATACTTTGGGGCAATATTCGCACCTCAGGCAATTACACAAAGGGCGATTGGTTGCCACAGGACTGGTCTGTGCGCTCAGTGCGGTGCAAATACCGCAGGCATTAGATGTGTGAAAATGAGTCACCTTTTCAAATGTTGTTCTCTCTCCTTCCTGCAAGGAATGCAGAGAAAGAGGCCCAGTGGCCAAAGCTCCATTCCCCCTCCTCACACTCTCTGCTCGCAGTGGCACTGGTGACAGCAGGTGATGCACAAACTGAGAGGTAGGGTAAATGCAGAGCGATCAAGTGTCCCCATACCACGCGTTGCAGTCATCCAGTCCTATGTTTTTTTATTAAATCCGTGAATTTGCAGTTCTCCATTTAAAGAGAAGAAAAGACTACACATCTCAGGCTTCCAAGAACAAAAACAGGGATCAGATGGGTGACTTTCAAGCATGGCAAACTAAGAGCTCTAAAAATATGATTCCAACGTACAGTATAGCATTTCCTACAATTAAAGTCAAAAGCCTCAGCATACTAAAACCAACTTCTGTAACACGAATAATCCCAGACAGCCCACAACCATTCATTCTTACCTTAATTTAACTAATTGTACTGCAGTTTGGGGAAAGGCGATGGTTAAATGATATGCACAGATGTATGCCCCATGAACGCATTACACACTACACAGGGACTTTCTTAACATGATATTTTGTACTGTTATATAAGATATCAGTACCTAAAGTATATCATAAATTTGAATAAAGAAATTAATTTGAAAGTCTTTATTTGTACGACAGCGCCGCCAGCACTTTTTAGCACAGTAACATAAAATGTCTTGTTTTTTTCAGGAATGAACTACTGGTTTACACATAGTGCAGACCTGGTTCTTCCGATAATCTTTTTTCCGCTTTTGTTTCTTGCCAACCTATTCAACATATGCTTAATATTACATTTTTGTATTATTATGCTATTCATTGAGAGTGGACTTAGATTCGAGAAGCAATGGAGCACTTTACAGAGGTATACAACAGAACAGATGCATAACGGAGCACTTTTGGTGGCACGGGGCAAGGTGACGGCTTAGGTGTGAAGAGGCGAGACTCATTAAAGAGGACCCCTGTTCCCCCCACCCCCAGATTGTGTGCGTCTCATAAGCCCATGTCACTGCTTGCTGCCCTTTTCCCCATTGAAGGGCCCAGACCCACTGGATTGGTGATGGCATGCTGCCCTGCTGCCACTCTGGGCCCACCCCTGAAGTATTCCCGCCTGGGGAGCCTGAACGTGGCGCACCGTGATCACTGCCTGCAGCTGGTCCACCGGCGATGGTTCTAGTTGACCAGCCATAACAAGATCAGTCACACACAGACGTTACCACACCTTACAGTGAAAGGGGACTAGGGAGTTACACTGAAGGAAGGGTGCAAGGGAAGTGGGAGGCCCCAGGCGAACGAACAGGATTACAGGCGGGTGTTCACTCGTTTACTTAGCCAGTCACCTCCCGCCGGATATGCAGCCGTATCAGTTATAGGTCAGGCATGGGCAGTTCCCAAACTCTGGGAAGCCGAGCCTGCACAAAAACTCTGAAAAAGAGCAAAGCTTAAACTAGGTTCCAGTGGCAAATGCACCTATTGGGGAGCTTGTAACTACATCCCTAGGTTTATTCCGGATACCACGTTCCCCAATAATCATCAGTCTATCACCACCAAGGAAAGGGTTCAAATGCCCACTAGCGCTTCGCGGGGAAGTTAGCTCTTAACGCGACAGGACAGGCTTCTCCTACCTGTCCGAGGCTGACAAATAGAAACGGGGGTCTCAAAAAGCACCTCTTGTTTTTTGTCTACAATACCGATAGAGGCAGCCCCAGATCTCCCAATGTTAGATATCGACCCTGCAGTCTCCTTGGGGGAATTCAAAACAACTTAGGCCGTAGCGTCCCGCGCACGCGCAGGGAGCAGGCCTGTTCCAGGTCAGCACTCCGGATCAACCTGTGCGGGAACGCGGCGGCATCCTGGTGAGGGGGCGGCGTGCAAGGAGGCGGGGCGGCACCGAGGCATAGCCTGGCAGCTTCTATCCTGCTGGAAACAGCAGGTGGGCGCCGGGGAGGGGAGAAAGGCGTTGCTCGCCTGGCACCGTTGTCACAGAGCTTTCGGTATCAAGGATGGCTGTCGCATCCGGGTTTCAATTTAGTCCCCGCCCCCTTTGTGCCGGGATTAATAATAATTGGAAACGAGAAACTAAATAGTGGTATGAAAATAATTCCAGGAATGGATCAAGTTCTCGCACGTCACATTGATACGATACCGGTCAAATGGCCGCCGTTACCAAAGCACGGTCCGTTGCCCTGCCAAAGAAAATGTTCAAGAAGGTCGGGATCAGGAATTTGCATTGTGTGCTTAAAATGTTTACCTTTTACTCATGGGGGCCATCAGTAGCCTGCATTTTCCCACTCTACTACTCCAATCCTGAACTCCTTATTGATTTCGTAATGGGAGATTTAGCTCGTTTTCTTAAACATTTGGGGGGGCGGGAGGGGGGAACACGTATGATCGAAACCACTTCAGCCGATCTTGGCTTTTCAGATGCGTGAAATTATATTGTGTGTTTTATGGCTCTTACAATGATGTCCTTTATATAGCGCTTTACATGGAACATATTTACATACAATATCACCCAAGCAAAGTTGGAAGTCATTTATCAACCTCGGGGGGATGAAAGGCTGACCTGGCCTTGCCAAGATTCGAACCTGCGGCAGCAGCGAGCACTCAACCCACTGAGCTATTTTACCAGCTGAAACCAGGAGGCACCAAATGCAAAATGATGCAGAGTTAGACGGTAGGACTGGCAGAGGGTGTGGCAAGTGGTATGTGTTGTGTAGTGAAACCTCCAGTGTGTATCGCCCCTTTAAGGGGTTGGGTCTCCCCCCCCTGTATTGCCCTTTTAAGATGGGCCATGATGTCGTCATGGCCCAAACTAATAAAAGGGAGTCCTGCAGGCACGTGCAGGACAACGGCTGCGGACACCATGACTAACTGAGCGGTGTGTGTGTCCTTTATTGTGGCCTGCAGGCCCGCCCTGGATACACAGGGCCTGCAGGCCACGTTACCATGCCCCCCCCCCCTGCAAAGCAGGCAGGACGGGGCCGTATGCTGTGGCATTATCAGCCTGGCCGCCAAGCAAGGCGCAGGCCAGCCCCCACCCTTCCAACCTCCGAGGCCCTGTGCCTCCTGATGCTGGTGTCCCATAGCATCCAACAGGGAACTGGTACGATGTCCCATGGCCATCTCCACCCTCCTAACAGTATGGACCATTTAGCTGTTATGCCACTCATGGTGGACAGCTAGCTATTTTGCCCAGCTTGTATCTGTACACAACACAGCAGACTCGGTGTCGGGCCTTTCAACCATTGCAATTGAAATCAGCCCCAAGCCTATGATTCAGACAAAGAAGGACGAATAGCTTTCAATTGGTAATTCAGGGTTGTAGCTTCTCCACTGGCGGCTGCTTTTTCTGGTCTGCTGTTTAGAGGCAAATACACCTAGCCTGTGATAATCTGCAGCTACTCACCCCCTCCCTCCTTTGCTTTATATAGGACTTTACCACAAAATGAAGCCTGAAAGTGGTCTGTGTGGAAGAGGGGGTATCACTGAAGTTCAAGATGGGGCACATGTTCTGCAACCTTAATGGTAAAACCAGGAAAAGGACCACTTGAAACGGTTATTCAGAGACATTCTCCACTAACATGTATGCACCACTCAGCTGCCTCCAAGTCCATGTTGCACTGAGTTCATTCTGCCCCTTACGCGCTAGACATCTTGATCGTGTGATAAGTGTGCTTCTTGGATACAGAAGTGCACCAACTGAAACTGATTGTACCCCCCAAAACAGTGACGTTTTTCCACTGCCCTTTTGCATTTGAAAATCTAAAACCAGACCAGGACAAGGCTTTTCTGTTAATAACATATTCGAGTGGGTTCTCTTAGAGGTGATGTAGCGTGGTCTTATATGGCACCTTTCTGCCAATAGAGTCAGCCTTGCTGCGCATGGCTTTGAGAAAGGAGGGCAGGATTGGTTAGCCCCCAAACTTCATTTTGAATGGGATCCCACCCATCTTTAGACCAGCACCGCAACCCCGCTTGGGCTACCACTGCTTGGAAGAGTCATGCACAAGTCACTGCGGTTATAAGAGCGATCCCTCGACATCTAGGACCACAAGTATCTGAAAGAAAAAGGGGGGAGGACTGGGTGAGCTGTGAAGTTATGATACGGGGTTGCAAACCACTCCATTTACATAGTGCTTTGAGCGGACATCTCGTGCTTATAGAACAGACCTAGAGCTGGGCCCAGCTGCATGTGCCCCTGGGAGGGACTAGCAATTGGACTCTCTCGCTCCGCATTTGACCTCCCCCTGGGCGCAGTTAAACATTGTTTTTTTTTTACGATGACTACAAGATACAGAAAAATAGCGTCCAGCATGATCATTACCAGCGGATTGCTATAAAAAGCTGTGTGACAAACGGGTAATCACATTCCAAACCATTCAGGGACGCTGATAAAGCGTGGCACTGGAACCGGGCCCTGGGATGGGAGGGCTGACCTATTTATGTGTGTTACCACATTGAGCACTGTTGGATCATGGCACGTGTCATAAAGTGAGCTCGTGCTCCACTCAATACTAGCGGATGATATTATCAAACTCACTGGCACTGTTTTATCATGCTTTTCATGCAGAGTTGGGCCCACTGGGGAGCACCCCACCCCAGCCCCCAGTGCATTAATCCACCAAAGTACCAACGGGGTTCTATGGTGGATTGCCATCTGCAAGGGGGTGAAAGCCCTGCCATTTTTTATTAAAATAAAATGATGGGGGGTAATCTGGGTTCGGAAAGGGTGGTCTGCGAATCAATTTACTGTCTCCACCTCTGACCAGAAATATAATAACTGTCTGCCTTAATCGGTCTTGTGGCAGGTACATTTCTAAATACAAGTCAGGCCTGGTTGTGCTATGCCTAAACAGATGTGCATTTGTGTCTAGGCTGAACATCTCCATAGCTGCTTTTGGAACCAGTGGCCAGGATGCAGCCTCCATGGATTCCCCAGTAGGGAGGAACACCTTTCCCAGGGGGGAAACAATAAATCCCATAAGCCATCTTCTGGGAACAGTGCTTCAAAAGGCAGAGCGGATATGACAAAGCCAAACTCACACCATGGTGCTGATCACTGCAATAGTGTGCAGGGTAGAGTAGCCAGGGAATGTAGGCCCGGAGAAGGATCCCACCGTTTTGCTTTCTGTTAGGGTTCTCACTGTCCCCTCCATTTCCTGCAAGCAAGGCACACTGGGTGCGATGTCATAATGCAAATGGCAATATTTACAACAATAGTGTTTGGACCCCTTGCAGCAGGCTTGCTTTGGAATGATCCCATGTGGCATTTTTTCCTCCAAAAGGAGAGGGGCTCCCGCTCATTCTTTGATTCTTCTTGAGACACTTTGACCTCTTTGGGGAGTGCAGTCCATGCCAGAGTCCTTGGCCATAGAGTTGAAAACAGAAGGCAAAGACCGGAAAGTTCTGTCCACTAGCCATCCCCATGAGAGCAGTGAGGATGAACTGCTGTGGACAAAGGCCTGCCATTCTACATTGGAACAAGGCTCCTCACTGGAAGTGCTGGAACCCCTGTAGGTGGCAAGCACACTCCCTAGACTTGGAGTGCAGAGTAAGAAGGACACACTTTGTCCTGGAGCAGGACTCCCCTAGCGAACCAGAAGTCCAAGAATGGTTGGAATCACAACTTCGAACTGCTTCTTTAAGTCGGCACAGGGCCCACAGTGTTGCATTTTGCACTCCAAAACCTTTGTACTGCTTACTCGCTGGCTATCTCGCACCAGCAAAGAGGACTGCTGCCTCTACTTGAGCGCCAGTTCCCCATTGTGGAAGCATCTGACTTGCGATACTGTTGAGCACCGCATTTATCCAACGGAACCTCACCTCGACCCAAACTACTGAAGTCCTCGTATAACTCACCAACCAGGAGCATCGGTTTGTCGCAAATCTGTTGAACACAACAAACTGCATTGTCTCGAATTCCGACTTGCCGTTGGATCATCGTGATTTGACTCCACGACACCGGCTTGACTCCAGGAAAACAAAAGAAGCTCAGCTTCAAGTCCAAGAAATAATGCACTGTGAAAAGGCCAAGCCCCCCTCCTCTTTTGGGACCACAGTAACTTTTAAGTCTTCCTTCTCTGCTTGTTCTAATAAGACATTTTCTTGAACACCAACATTGTGCTAATTGAATTGAGTGCCTGAACATCTCATCTACCCATAATGCTGTTCTACCAAATGGAGGAATCCCAACAAGGCGGAAACACGTGTCTTGGGTTGCTGATGGTACTCGTGTTCAGAGGAGAATTGCCTTTCTGGATGTGACCAGACTGATACACAAACGGATATTTCTCCTCTGTGAAGGGTGCACTGAGCTAAAACGTGGTTATAGACCCTCCCAAGTGGGAGATATTCCAAAGAGCACGGTATAGAACCCGTGTTCATGAACAGTAGACAGGCTCTCAAACCCTTATTACATCACTCACTTGTCAATGGAAGATTGCAAGCACAATATCTGGGCTTGCTTTGTTCTCCTGTTGAAGTCTTTAATGACATGTCTCTTCTACCAGCCTTTGTTTTTTCACTCCTCCTTAAGGAGGTACACCAACAGAATAAGTCATTTGGATAGTATTTGTATAGTACCTCCTTTTTTGGCTCATGCACCTGTATCCTGGGTGAGCCCGGAAAGCATTCAGTCATTCTGATGCAGGTAAAACAATCAACAATGAGTTGGATACTGCTCCCTTGTCAGTGGATGGGCGGAGCAGCAGGTACACGCATGCGCAGGATGGAGTGAGAGAGGAGAGAACTAAAAACCAATGTGTGGCAGGTGGCAAGCAGCTGCATGCACAAGACCAGTTCCCACTCCACAGTGTAGCGGATAAGGACCCCATGGCCATGCAGAAGACCGTGGCTAGTTAGGGTAAGACAGCGAAGGAAGAAGGACAAGGGCAGAGGATTTAATCTGCTACTATGCAAGGACTGGGTTCATCATTCTGCTGGTCGTTTTTGCTGCTCTGCCGACACCCCGCTCACCTCTGGTCCTCCCCGCCCCTTTTCCTTTGTCCCAATGTCCAGGGGTGGACTGGGAACCAAAAAAGGACCTGGAATTAATTTTCAAAGTGGCCCCATATTACACTTTATGAGCAACCGTGGCCTCTTTCCTATAAGAAAATGTGGAAATAAACAGGTTAACCACACTAGATGCCCAGGGTGCAGAGGTCTACCAGGACATCTGCAGAGTTCCCTATAGGCCAGTCCACCCCTGCCAAAGTCTACTTTCAGTTTTCTTGCGACCCATTTTTGGCTTGACTTGGCGGGCCGCATCCATTCTCCCTCTGCCACTTTTCATCATTTGATGGTCCTGTGGGGTGCGTGGGGGAACCCCTCTATGACCCACGGCTCTTTAAAATTAACCCAAGGGGCACCGACCCCTCATAACCACCTCCTTTTTGACTTGCCCCTTCCTTTTCTTTTCCGCTCTACCTGCTGGAATATTAACCTGCTCCGATCTCCCACCCTTGTCAACTAGAGGATCCGGTCCCCCTTGGCAGAGGACACAGGAAATTTACATGGATTCTTTTGAGATTGGGCCCCATTAGGTGCATCAAGATAAGGCAAAGGGGGATTGCTTGGTAGAAAAGGCAAGATGAATTTTCAGAACGCAATGAGTGGAATGGGGTCATGGGTCCCTCTAAAAGCCAATACAGAAGATGGTGCCTGCCCAGGGGTGGCAACAAGAGATCATATAACGGGTGGGGCTGCCAGGAAGATGATGCCTTCTGATACACAAGGATGTGACACCGCTATGTTTCAGTTGAGCATGGTACGGAAAAGCAGTGCCGTCAGGTCCAAAAAAGTTTGAAGCAGAGGATTTTCCTCCTACCGTAGTGTGCTAAAAATAGACCACCAAGAGTTCGACCTTGTTGCACGAAGTAGGGAGTGAGGGAAGCGAGTGAGGCTGTATGCATGCGGTATGTGGATGCATGTATAGGTTTGTTAGGACTCCTAATATTAGGATAGTCTACTGAGGATTGTCTGGTTAGTTGGTCGGGCTGTAGCCCAGCTTGAGAGTTGAATGACTTGGCAGCACCATTTGAGGCACCCAGCGATGCCAACACCTCATTAGGCTCTATTTAATCTGATACCAGGGTAGGCATGCTGAGCTACCCTGGGCTTTAAGTGGGCCAGGGCTAGCCAGGGCTCAGCCTGGCAGTCACCAAATAGTACCCCTTGAGCCAGGGCTCTACGAACTGACCTTGCTAACAATTTCTTTTAAAAAAAAATATGTGAGGCAATACTGATCTTTGACCACACCTTCAGTAATTTTTAGAATCACAACATTAGTGAAAGAAATGATGGTACTTTTCAAAGAGGAAAGGGACATTGTAAAATATAATACATTGTTTTTGCCACGCATTAGAATGCCTTTAATTAGTATGAATAATGGGTTTCCGTCAGAAGAACAGTAGGATTGCATGGTGCAGTGACCCCTTTTTTTCATTTTTTTATGTGAAACTTTAGTTTTACAATTCGTAGAAAACTCTTGTCACAATTACATCCATATTCTTTCATATAAAAAAACGACAACATCAATTGACATCAAACATAAAAAGGCCCAAGACGTAAGAGCAAACGTCCAAACATAAGGGCCAAAGTTATTGCCAGGCTAAATAAGGAAGAGACTCTCCGTCTACGATTAAAGTTCACAGTTTCACCAAATGTCTTTCACACACGCGCTGCAGCCTCAAACTCCTTTTCCGAGTCCTTAACTTTAAGCACATTTTCTAAAAAAATGTATACCAGCGCATGTGAATCTATGGTCTCTCCCCAAAGCAAAATGATCCCACCATTCCTCTACGCTCTTTGTTTTAAATAAGTCAGTGGGCCTCATTACGGGTTGGGCGGTCCGGAAATAACAGTGGCGGTAAACCCGCCACCACGGTTTATTTCCGGACCGCCCGATCTCGAGTCCTGCAGGTGGGAGGTGGCGTTCCCGCCAGGTCTGACCTGCCGGGTTTAACACCGCACGCCTGCAGGCGGATGTGGAAACACCGGCACCATCAAAAGATGGTGCCGGTGTTTCCACTTCCCGATTCCCATTGATCCTATGGGACTCAATGGGAATGGGGATTTACCGAATTCCGCCTACCGGGGTTGTAATGCCCCAGTAATTCCGGGAATCACAGAGGCGGAATGGTAATACGAGTCCGGAGGTTACAGCCGGACTCGTAATGAGGCCCAGTATAGCTGTGTAGGTTATTATATCTTTGATCTTCGATTGCCACCCATTCCACCAGAAGGTGAAAAGTCGTTTCCATCTGATTTTTAATCTGGCAGAATCTGCATGTCCCTCCATTGGTGCCTCCGTTTCCCATCCAATTCTTATATTCGTTTGTTGGAAATATTCCCAGTCGTATTTTCATGAGTCTCCATCTATGAAATCTTGATGGGAATTGCTTCAGGTACTCCGGCAGCACATTTCTTTTTCTAGGCTCCGTGTACTTTTTCCTTTAATCGATTTGGATTGGTGATCAACCCCTCTAATGAAGAATCAGACTCTTGGAGTATTTTGTCCCATTCTTCTTTCCAAGACTTTAGTATTGCTGCAGATTTTCCTACTGCGTTGTATGTGAGAATTTTGTTTCCTTCTGCTGGAAACTCTTCGTTTATTTTTCTTAATAGTGCTAAGGATTTCCATTTCATTATTGACTCAAGTGACCCAAGACCTAGCTCCTCTCTTATAGCTACCATTGGTGTGTTTCTGGGCAATTTTAGTATTGATTTCCAGAAAATGCTTTCCAGTGACCCCTTTTGATTTGATGTTTTGTTTCATATTTGAATATATTTATTTTGGTCAAATATTTTTACACACATGCACTATAGGAGATTTGCCCTTTCATTGCATATATGTAAACTTGATTGGATCTGTTAGGTCACTCCTTTAATTACACAGGCAACTCCTCTTTTAAATCTTTATTCCCCTTACCCCCTCCATTTCTTATCCCACTTAAACCACTGGAGCTACCATAACCAAAAAGTCAACCAACGCGGATATCCAGTGTCTGGGTACTCATCTGAGGCCGCAAAATGAGGGGGCGCCCCTACGGAGCCAAAGGGCAAAAGGAGGGAAAGAAAGGCAGCCATAAGGGGCGATTCCCCTCTGGTTATACCCCCATCCGTTGGTAGTACTCTGGCATAATAAAGGCATCCCAACGGAGAGCCTGACAGGGAGGGGACCCAGACAGCAAAGGTGCAAACTGGCCGTAGGCACAAGCACATTTGGCAGTAGTGTTCTCTCCCCCTTTACTTCAAAGGGGGGGAAGAGAACAATAAAACAAAAATTAGGGGGAAAACAGGAAGCCAGGCAACTATGTGCTAAGTGGCTGTCGGCATATGCCGGCCTTCCTAGTGCCTAAGGGCAGGGGCATGTGATGGCCTCAGGGCATATTTTCCCTATAAAGACACCTCTGCAGAAGAAACACTCTGGCCTGTATGTACTGGACACAGGCCAAGCTTCTTTTTTGGTTTGTGCACGGTTACGGTATAAAACCATTTAAATAAATGTTGCCAGATGTGGTTTATCCGTGGGCTAGACTCTGAGAACGCTTTACACCCTGTCCTAGGGGAGCGCAAACAGAGATTTGCCGATGTAATCCCACAGAAGAATCAAATTCTGGCATAGCAGAAAGCCGCGTACCGGCTAAGGTAACCAAAAACAAGAGGGGGAGGAGCAGGGAAAGCGAGACCGGAGGGGCGCAGCGGAATCTGGAAATAAGGGTAAGTGGACAGCCTGAAAAGCAATGTTTCTGCACCAATCCAGCCCCACCCGCACCCATAGACTTATCGCGGTTAGCTGGAACATAGAGGGACCAGCTCGTCCCCAGCTCAGAGTCCCGTAAGGATCAGCAGAACAAAGGAAAGGTGCACAAAGTGTATAGGCTCGGGTAAATGTATCGAAGTTGGGTGCCAGGGAAGATCAGGTCGCCATAGTAACCGTGCCGGGGAAACGTAACAACAGAGCACCGTAAGGATTTTAGCAAAGTTCAAAAACTGGTGCAAGAGAGAGAGGGCCACACAAGATTCTATTTACAAGATATGAGCACAAAGCGTTGAAGCAGAGAAAAGCAAAACTTTCGATACCTACACAAGCACGAACCTACTTGTAAAAAGCACCTGGGGGGCTACATTGATTGCACAAAAACAAACGTTTTGATAAGAAACAACATTTTAAAATAGGGCTACGGGGGAAAACCACCAAAACACCTAATCATTCAGGGACAGAGAAGCAACACTGTGAAAGAAGGGGAAAATCAATTCCAACAGAATACAATAGTCACAACCAGTTTGCTGCCAGCAATGCATGAGAATTGAGCCCAGCGCTAACAGTCGGTCTCCTACAAGCATTTCCTCCAATTTCAACAGAGAACCTTTTCCCTATTACAAAGTTCTGGAAGTGTTTGCATGCCGACACAGCCACCAGACTTTCTCAGCTTGTGAGTAGGCAGACTCTGGTGGGGCCAACGCCCTGCTGGCATAGGCTACGATGTGTGTTGGGTGGGCATCTGTCCCGTTTGTCTGTACTAGCATGGCCTCCTAGTCCCACTGGACTTGCATCCACAAGGATTTCAGTGTGCCAGTCTGGGTCAAAATCCGCAAGCCTCCTGGCTTCGTCTAGGACCTTTTTGATGGTGTCAAACGCCATTTGGCGCTCTGTTGACCATGCAAATTGGACATCCTTCTGTAGCAAACTCCTTAGCGGCTCTGTGATTGTGGCGTAGTGTGGGATATATCTGGCACAATAGTCTGCCATACCCAGAAATGATCTGACGTCTGTCTGACCTGGCTCTTGAAGGTGACATATCGTGGAGACTTGGTTGGGGGTTATTCCTTCAGCGGAGAAGATATGTCTGAAAAACGTAAGTTTTGTCTTGCTGAATCGGCACTTGTCAATATTGAGGGTCAGCCCAGCTCCCTGGACAGCAGCGCAGGTTGGCGCACGGCCATGTCATGCTCCTCACACGTCTTTCCAAACACAAGGATGTCATCGCTGTAGTTTAGCGCCCCTCTCATGGGTCTGATAACTTGTCAGATGGCCTCGTGGAAAATATTGGCTGCCGATGAGATGCCAAAATGTAGGCGCTTGTAGCGGAAAAGGCCATCGTGGGTAGCAAAGGTGGTGATGCCCCGGGATTCAGGATGAAGCTCCTTCTGATGATACCCCTGGTTGAGGTCAAGCTTGGAGAATAGGACAGTTTTGTTGAGCTGAACGGTCATGTCCTCGATTCGTGGTCCGGGGTGGCGCTCCCTCTGGATGGGCTTGGTGGCCATCCTCCTGTCCATGCAGAGTCTCAGACAACCCCCTTCCTTTGGCACAATCACCAGTGGAGAGACCCATGGGGTCGGGCCTGTGGCTGGCTCAATGATGCCATCTTCCAGCAGCTGATTAAGCTCCTCCGACAGGGCTGCCTGATGAGGAAACCTAACTCTCCAAGGTGTAGGGGGACAGGCCGGACAGATAAGTCTATGTGCAAGCTGACAGGCGGACCTCTCATCTTGCCTAGTCCTTTGCATAGGAGCGGGAATTCATTCACGATTGCGTCTTTCGTGATGGCATTTACAGCAGACTTTCCATCCCACACATTGCAGATCTGTTCTGCCGCCTCATTCGTTGGGGCAGTCGAGTGAATGGTGTCGCCTTCCTCAATGTGGATGTCAATTAGGCTCAAGCATGGACGCTGTCCGATAGCTCAGAAGGCACCTTCCTTTGGTCGGGCTTCGGATCACGTGAATTGTAGTTGTCGATCGATCACCGCAGAGGAGCCGGCATCTGAAGGATCCCCTGGAGTGTAGGGGAATATCGGCTCCCCACTGGAAGATCCTGGATGTTGCCTGGGCCAACATTGGTTTGTCTGGGATCTGGTGAAATTCCTTCTCTCCCATGATATTCACGATACCCCCTGAATAAACTAGAAAGCAGAACTGTCTGCCACATATCTCCATTGGTATTCTGGGTGCTTCTTTGGCCTCTTTCTCATCCATGATGAGGTTCACATATTCATCCTGAGTGTACTGGTCACTCTCGTGTTCCAACCCGCGAGGTGCCATCACGTAGTACCCTTGATGTGATGGTGGTGGTCCATCGTACTCACCTCGAATCCGAGGAATCTGGTCACATGTCTCATATTCTTGGGTGTCGTCGTCAGGATAGTGGTCCTCCACAAACCTCACATACTGTCTCAGCCCTTGCTGGTATGGGCACATCTGGAAATGTCTGGTTCTGCGGAGTCCGGTTGTATGTCCTGTACTGTGACGATGATGGTATGTGCGGTGTGGGGAAGGGTCTGCCCTTCTGCAGACCGCCTGGAAGTGGCCCTCTCTGCCGCAGTTCCCACACCTCTGGGTGAGTGCGGGGCATGTTCCAGAATGGGGAAATGCCATCCCGCATCGGTAGCACTGCCGCTGCATCCTCAGGTTCATCAGAAATCCACCACCAGCGCTCTTGTCCGCTGCTCTTGCGCTGCTGGGTTGGATCGCCGCAATCAGCTCACCTTCATCTTGTTTGGACGTGGTGGTACCTGCCATCTAGGTTGCTTGTATGTCAACTCTTTCAAAGATCCTGGCCATTTCACTGACCTCATCAATGGTGAGTGGTTTCTTGAGCAGTTGTTTTTTGAGTGTCTGTGATACGCACCCTTCAATCATCTGCAGGCGAATGCCTTCGTCCAACGAGAAGGCGTGAAACTGGCAGTGGGCTCCTTTTAATTAGCAGACATGTGATGAATTTGTCCACTGTCTCTTCAATCCTCTGTGTACAATGATTGAACATGTACCGTTCGTAGTCTCGATTGGGCTCAATAACAAGTCGCTTATTGAGGGCTGTGAGTAGGGATGCAAAATCCGGGGGTTCGGCCGCCAGAATGGTCTTGATTAGTGTATTGACTTCATTGCCGGCAATTTTGAGGAACATGCTGCGTAGTTTCGGGGAGTTTTCTTCCCCCGGTGCTGCAATAAAGTTATTAAAGTCCTCAAACCATTCTACCCACCGCAGGCCCTTGTCACCTTGCGGGGTCATTGAGAATGGGGGCAGCAAGCACCACGCAGTGGCTGTGGACCTCATGGTAGGGACTGGGATTGCCTGGGGTTGTACAGCTTGACCAAGGGGCGAGCTCATGTTGGCTGTTGGTGGCAAGCGATGAATATGCCACTGGGTATGTGATGTCACCTGTGCCACTTGCTTTGCGCCTCTTCAAAGTCAGTAGTGGGCAACCCGCCCTCCGAATAGCTGCAGGCGGGTGGTGGCGCCTGGATGAACTACTGAGGTGATGACCTCAACTGGGCTGTGTATTTGGCGCCTTAATTAAAAATAAAAATAAAGAAATTCCTGCAAAGTTAGTGGAGGCAACTTGCTCCTGGTGGCTGTTAGAGGGTATTGACACCTGTGTGATCCTGCACAGTGCAGTGAGGGCCCAGGCGAGGGAACTGGAGTGGCAGGATCACCTCTAGAGGCTCTGGGAGGGAAGGCTGGTTGGGTTCAGCTGAGGTGATGGGCTGGATGAGCGTGGCAGCCTGTCGAGAACGGTGGGGGAATGGGCCGCCCACCTGTGGGCACACGTGGTCCTTGTATGCAGGCCCAGGAACTGCTGATGGATTGCTGCGTAGTGAGGGGATGGAGCTCTTCTCAAATGCTTCGTCCTACCAGTGTATGCAGCTTCAACAGGAGCAGGAGGAGGAGGCAGGGGCCGGGAATCGGGGCTTTCATTGCCGGTGTAGGCCACAGCGGAGGACGCGGCCAGTATGCGGACCGCTCTGGATATGCACAGCGCAGCAGGATCACTCGCGTGCTGAAGGAGGAGGAGGAACTTGGTACCCTTGCAGTAGCCTCGTCGACAGTTGTTACGGCCTTCGCCCCTCCCCCGCCCCCTGTCCAACCCCGGGCCGGGTGCCAGAGTGCTGTACAAGAAAAAAGGTGAGTGTTCGCTCAGTGGAGCATTTGGGAAAAGGTATGTGCCTGACCACAAGAGTTTTGGGAAAGAAGGGAAGAACTGGACTGGCACGTGCCCTAATGCAGAAACACAGGATGGTTGTAGCTCTTAAGACACCCTGCCACCACCACTCCCCATTGACTAGGCCTATGTGGCCCTTGGTGCCCCCAGGTGTGGCTTTACCGGCCCTTGAACTGTGAATTTGAATGTCCGGAACCGATGCTTGTGCAGCTGCGAACTGGTCTCCTGCTGCTCTGATAATGCTTAACGTGGACTCAGTAACATGTGTTTTGATGCAAAGCGCCTGCTTGTCATGGATATGCTCAAAGGGGGCCCTGTTTACATTTTAGTGTGAAGCTGTGCTCATGCATTTTGTTGACCTGCTCTAAATGGTGCCAGTAGCTGGCAATGGTGTCATTCAGTGGCTGAAGTTCCACTCGCCCCAGTTTAATAAAGGGTCTCTAATGTGTGATGGAACTACAAACGTGCCACCAGTAATCCACCAAACCCTGGCCGTCACCTCAATATGTGTTATGGTTGTAAATGTCTGAGTGTAAGTGTCTGTGATTAGTTGTACCAACCAATTCTAGAGGAGCAGCTGAATGCCTCTTTAGGAAGTCCCTCCCCTATACTTCCTATTTACTGTAAACCAGAAGTCGCGTCATGCATGACACCAGTGATTGTGCCTATTCCACAGAGAGCCTTCGAGAAAAGGTATCCATTGAGAAGACCCTATATGATGTATCCCCGTAGAAATGACAATCTCTTAGAGGAGATCCGCAAAGGAATATGAAGATGAAAGAAGGAGAAGTTGGTGACAAGCGAGCGTGGTGCACTGAGAAGTATGGCTGAAGGAGAGGATGTAGAGACTGTATGGAATCTGATGACGAAATAAAGAATCGAGTAAGCTTTCATATGCGGAATGAAGATTGCATGTGTGAAGAGCACTGCAGAAAATGCAAGCCATTTAATAACTGCACAGACGCAGCATAGCAAGTAGACTTAGTAATCTTAAAGGCTAGCTATACATAGTGAATAGACTGCAGGCGGTGCCGCCATTATATAGATACTGGACATCGGTGTCACATTTAGTAAGCTCAGACCCACGGAGAAAGAAGGATCAGAAAGCTGTGTCACAGCAACATGAAGCTAAGAGTATGGAAAGGCCTGGAAGAGCTGTCTGGCCTGGTGTCAAAGAATCGATCGGACAAGAACTGGTTATCTATCCTTGAAGACCAGTAGGCGTGAGGCGCTGAATCATCTCTTGTGAATGTGCAAAGAAAGAACATCATGGGTGCCAAGTTTGTTCATTTAATACAATGAAATACTGTAAAACAGGCCGAAATACGGTCTTCTGTTATGTGAGCCATGGATGGAAATAGAGTTGGGCATGCAGACCGGACCTGTGATAAGCGTGTGCCCGTACTCCAATATATTCTCGGGAGCAAAGATTCTTTGCAAGGGCAAGTTCAAAGACAGAGTGGCAGACGGCATGAGCAATGAAATATGTTGGGATAATTGGGTGGGAAGCAAAAGATTACATCTCCCCTCAAAGGAATGAAAAATGGAAGAGGGGTTGAAAGAGAGGCGGGAAATACATATAAAAAGGATACAGTTCGTAATAAACATTGCCACTCTTAAAATTGGGAGCAACTCTCCTGTTCCTGAACGGCATCAGATTGACAGGGTCATCACCCTGCCTCTCCGTCATAGTCTCCATCGACAGCCCTTGATCATGAATCTGCTCTTGACATCTAAAAGCATGTGACAAATCATTTGTTCTTCTCTGTTATGCACGACATCACACAACCACCTTCTTCCATCATCCAAAATCACAGACACGGTCACCATTATCTGTGCCTTCTTGAATTTGGACAATCCTTTTAAAATGTTCCTAGGTTCCTTTACACAAACCCAATCTCCTTGCATGCATGGTATGATCATAATATGCTTTGTATTTCTTTTGTTCTCTTTCACTCTCTGTACAATATCCTCAATGTCTATTCTTTTACTGTTTTTTTGTTGGTAACCATGGTGGCCTCAACCTGTTAGATGCTACTCTCCCTCTCATCATAGACAGTTCTTCTGTTGTAGAATGAGGGGTCATTATATATGCATTTAGTGCCTCCTTGAGTGTATCTCTCCATGGTAAAGTATTAGCCACAGCCAGTTGTATAATATTCTTTACAAATCCATTCATGTGTTCCACTAGTCCATTGGCCATGGGATGGATTTATGTTAAATAGCTCGATCCTTTGAAAAATGCCTGCATTTCCTCTGACATGAATTGGGCCCCATTGTTGGATACAATTTCCTGGGGATCTCCTTCCCTGCTGAACACCTCGTCCAAGAATCTCACAATCTTCTCTGTCGTAATTGTGCCCTCCAATACTCCCCATTCAACCCACTTTGAAGTGTAATCCAACAACAATACGATATCTTTTTTTTGTGTATCCAATGTCTCAAAGGGCCCTGTAATGTCTAAGGCCAAGTTCTTCCACACCATGCTTGGAATATCAACAGGTTGTAATGGAGTCACTTGCGTCTTCTTGCTCTTGTCACTTGCTGCACACGCCTTGCAATTCCTTACCAACTCTTCAACTTCATTCCACATCCCTGGCCACCAATAACATTCTCTGATTCTTCTTTTCGTAAGGTTACTTCCAAGATGGCCTTCATGTCCCGGGAGGATAGCTCAGCGTGCAACGTGCTCGCCTTGGAAACAAGACGACACAAAGCAACACAAGTTCAATCCCCGGGTCCGCGCTTAGAAACCTATGGGTATTAAGCGCGTTATAAATACACAACTAAAACATATTGCCGTAACAGCGCCTCAATGCCCCCGGGCTGTGTGAGCGCTTTAAAAATGCAAATAAATAAATACAATAAATGTACCAAATCCATGATCCTCTTCCTTAAGGTTGCAGCTGGAATCACTTGGTCACTCCTAAAAACACATACAGAATATTCTGCAATCTCATTCTGAATTTGTGCGTATGTTTTTAGAGCATAGTTTATCTTCTCCCATCCCTCCTGGACAACCAAGCGTAGTAATCTTGTTCAGGGTCCTCAGAAGATGCCGGGCCCACCCTTCAATATTCCTGGTTCGATATGTGCAATAATGCATTCCATGTCCTTTTCATCAACTTGATCTTGATTCTGTTCTCTATTCTCCCATGGTAGTCTGGAGAAGCGATCCGCGATGACATTCATTTTACCAGGTGTGTACATTACCCTTACATTAAATGGCATTATGTCAAGGATCCACCTGCGAATTGTAAGGGAGACTAAGTGTGGATTCTTAGAATTTAAGATGGGTATCAACGGCTTGAGGTCAGTCTGAAAAGTTACTGGAAAACACCATATCAATCCTCTAAAATGCTCCAGAATCCATTTCACTACAAGGGCTTCCTTTTCTATAGTTGAATAATTTAGCTCTTCCGCCTTCAGTACACACGAAGCAAAAGCAATTGGTTCCATACCATTCTCCTGAACCTGCTCCAACACTCCACCCAGGCCAACATTACTAGCATCAACTGTGATTACGTTAGCGGCTGTGCTGCTGAACATACGGAGGGTTGGTGCAATATTTATGGTCTCCTATGTTTTCTAGTTCCTCTTGGCACTTCTCAGGCCACACAAATTCTGTTGAGTTTTTCATGAGGGCTCTCATGTGCTGTGTTCTGTCCATAAAATGTGATACAAATTTTGAATAGTATTCCGCAAACCCCCCAAAACGGTGCAATTGATCTTTATTTGAAGGAGCAGGCATGTCTGATATTGTTTCAACCAGACTCCTCTTCGGATGGATTCCTTCAGAATTTATGATGTGTCCCAAATACGTTACTTGCCTCCCTTTGATCTTGCACTTATAAATCTTTATTGCGAGTCCTTTTTCTTGTATGACCTGCAGAACTCGTAACAGTTTGGGTTTGTGTTCCTCTTCTGTCATGGTTGCGTCAGAATGTCGTCCTGGAAGTAGTATACACTGTCGACGCACATCCTTGTAGAATTATCCGGTTTGCATACAATTACAATCAGGGATAACCACTGAGCGGGATTGATTCTATGATCTTCTGTTCACAAAGTTTCTTCAACTCCTTCTGTAATTCTTCTTTTGTCCCAGCTGCAATGTTGCTCACTCTGTATGCGATGGGTTTGGCACCTCTCTTCATTACAATCCTATGTTTGAAACCTTTAAGCATCCCAATGGTTTTATTGACTACTAAAAGAAACATCTTCGCAAGCCCTTCATTGGCATTATAATCTTCACTGGACACACAATATTGGGGTCGCCTCTCCTGGGTGTACCTTTATCCGGAGGGCTGCCTGTTTCTCCCGCCGATTATCCATTTTCTGCCACATATAACTTACAGCAAGTCTCTCTACCTTTTAAAATTGAGGTGGACCCATTTATAACCCATGATGTTAATGGGACTTGTGCCATACCCTGTGGCTCTGATATTGGTTGTCCTCAACTCTTCAGATCACCCATTCAACTCTTTTGTGAATGTTTGGACATCCACCATTGTGTAGGGTGAACCTGTGCCCACCATCACTTGTATAGCTATCTTATTGATATTCATGCACACCCATGGACCACTCTTTCCTTCTGAGGAGATTGTCAATATGTGTACCTCCTGTTCTTCTCTGTAATTTGATACGGATAACAGGCTGCTTGGGTTGCCTTTTTCTTCCAAGGCTCTGATATGGACATTACTGGTTTGGTTACCGTCCTTGTATGTTTTGCTACTTGAGGCTATTCTTCCCCTTCCTGTTATTCCTGCACACCTTTCCAAAATGTCCAATATTTCCGCACTTGAAACACTCTGCTGCATATGCTGGCCATTCTCTGTCGCCATTAGGGTGATTGCTCCGACAACATTTGTAGCATCTCCATTGCATTCTATTAAAAGTATCTTTCTTTTCTAGGTTTCTCAATAGGTCTCATTTTGGAAGCCACTGTGGATGTATTTTTTAACAATGTTACAATGGAATCTTCTCCATCTTCATCCCGTTCTAATTGCACACTCTTAATTTCCATTATATCTTATTCAACCTGTACAGTCTTCGTGCTTCGATCTCCTAATTCCATTGTCCTGGGAATCTCTACTGCCTGGTCCAGTGTGGGGGTCCTTTGTCTGCCACAACCTTTGTTGAATGTGGGGATCGGCAGTGTGCAGTACTAATTGATCTCTTAGGTATTCATCTGCAATGCCAGTGAGCGTACACGTTGCCAGCAACCCCCTTAAAGCTTTAATGTAAGTATCCCGATTCTCCCTTATTCTGTTTTCAGGAGAAGAAATGATACCTCTCTAGGACCACATTCGTCTTCTTCACAAAAGGCATGGATAGTTTATGGAGTGCAGTTTCGTAGCGATTATTGCTACTAGCACTAGCGGAATCTCCTGCCCCCTCGTCACTATTACTCTGGTTGGGTAGTGTGCAGAAAATCCTGAGCGCTTCAGCTCCTATGCAATTTAATAGAGTGGCTTCTAAAATACTTGTTGAATTTTGCTCCACCGATGGCTGGTAAATATACCTGGAATGTGTCTACCCACTGTTCCCAAGGTGTGGTGGGGCTGCCAGGATTTGCGAGGAAGGGGCAACGAGCAGGAATGATCTGCATTGTTCTAGTTCTGTTTGCTGTTCTTCCCCCTTTTTTGTGCGCAGGTGTGTTTATTTACTTAGCATAACACACTGTGCAAACGTTGAGATCTCATTGACTTTATGAAGCATATATTGTGTTCTTAATCACATAACACGTTGTGGGACCTGGTTACTGTGTGGTTTTCATAGTTCAGCGTGATGAGTCAGTGTGTTGCCGCACTTTGTAACAAAGTTGGTTGCCTTTTAAACAACAAAACGATCATTGCGCTCCATGTTGCGTTGTCATGGTGATGTATCAACAAAAGTGATGCATCAACAAAAAGTTGCTGAACGTCTTTAGGTCCTTTTTTCTAATCTTTGTAGGGATAGGTGTTGGGCGCGTGCACAGGGTCCTGCTATTGAAAAATGCTGCTTCTTGATGTGTGGTAAGTGCCTTCCTTCGCGCTTCTATCTAGTTTTATATTTGGAGTTTGTTTGTTTGTTTTTTTGTTTTATTCACTTTTTATGCGCGTCAGACCCAAGGGTAGCAGGGCGCAACAGTAAGAAAATGCAAAACTTACATGGGTTACAACATAGAATGATGTACAGTGTACAATAAAGGTCTCTAGATCACAGATAATTACAAAATATCCAATGTTCAAGGTATGGTCAATCGGAATTACAGAAATATACAGTAGAGTTTGAGGCGAATGAATACAGTGGGAGGTAGGTGACTCAGGTCAGCTAAGGTCAGTAGAAGTTAGAAGTTAATGACATTTTTTCTAAAGCGAAGGTAGGGCAAGTCCACTCTCAAATCTTGTGGCAGTGAATTCCAAGATTTTGCAGCCTTTACAGGGAAACTATTTCCTCCGATCGTGGGGAGTCTGAAGTTAGGTATTATCAAACAGTTAGAATTGACAGCTCTGGTCGGTCTGAGAGAACTGAGTATTTCACAACTTTATAATCAATTAACCCAATCACGAGGTACAGTTAAGTTGTCCAAGTATGTCTATGAATTTGCTTTACCTTCTACAGGCTGACTTCTTCTTATGTGTCGTCTTAGGGGGTCCCCCTAGATTTACAATCCTCTTCCAAGTCCAAGTCTGTCTGATGTTGGGGTATACTTGGCTCTCAACTGGATAACACTATCTGCGATCACTGGTAGGCATAAAGTTGTGAAATACTCAGTTCCGTAGTTAAAGATTAGACCTGAAGTGATAACAGCATGGGTTTGGTCTTGAAGGACCAAGATGCAGACAGGGGTTGAGGTGTGAAGATATAACAGATGTAAAGAAGGTGATGGTCTAAGTAATGGCACCCTTCCGCTGATGATTGACACATAGCAGGTTGTGCATAATATAAATGTCGACCGGGATACTATATCGAATATTAAATTTCGATTATCCCACACTTGCTTCTCACAGTGTATTCGTTTTGAAGGTTGGACCTTAAAGAAAAGTGCGAGGGTATGGTATGGATGTGGTATGAAAGTAAGCATGAGTTTTAGGAAGAATAAGTGAAAGGTTTTTACGGACTGGGTTGCTTGTCTCGACGATAGGCATGAGCAACTTGTAGATCCAGGTTAAGAGATGAATTTTGTTAATTGTAAAATGGTCAACTGTTACATGAGATTAAATGTACACAACAATATTGTATGGCAATGGTGCAGATATTGTGATTTGCATACTATCTGAAAAACATTTTTTAAAAAAGATTTAAAAATTGGAACTGTGAAGAAGAAAAGATAAAAGAAAAAAAAGTTTTTTTACTGTTGAAATATGAAAAATAAAATACTATTTTTTGATACAATGTTGTGTAGTATGTGAATTTAATGGCTACTAACCTCATACCGTAAGGTTCAACCAAATATGGACTTGGGGAAGCAAGGGACCGAGTGAACATTGTGTATTGTTTAAGAGTTCTGTTTATAGAGGGCTGTTCACTATCGGTCATAGGAAATATTACCTCTAGTCTCTTTTAAGTTTATTGTGGGTGCTAGTAGGGGGGCCATAGGGTTAGGTCTGGAAGTGGCTAAGTTAAAGGACACCAATGAGTGGTCTGTCCATGGTAAGGGCATTATGGAAGAAATAGTGGCTGAGCAGTTGCAGTCTGCTATCCAATCTAGCGATCTCCCCTTCAGGTGTGTGGGTTTGTCAACTTTTTGAGTTAGGCCTAGTGCGTGAATCATGTTAGCTACCACTGAGGCATTAGTATCCGCAGTGTCATGGAAACCTAGGTTGAAGTCCCCAAGGATTAGTTGAGAGCAGGGTTTGAGGTTGTTGGTAAGTAGGTTATGGAGATCCTCTTCAAAGGTGCCTAAAGGGCCTGGAGGTCTATATAATAGGTGAATAGTGAGTGATTGGTTATTATTTATCTGGAATTTGGCAGATAAGGTTTCACAGGATTGAAACAATTGGGTAGGGACTAGTCTGAGGGAGAGGTTTGTTTTGGAAATTATGGCGATACCACCACCTCTTGCACCTTCTCGGTCTTGTTGGACTATCGTGTAACCATCAGGGATGGCTAGCATAAGCGACGGTCCTGCGGCATTATGTAGCCAAGTCTCAGTAATCACGAGAAAATCAAGGTTACCTTCTGTGATTAGGTCGGCTATGTCAAGGGCATGGGCGACGAGCGATCTCACATTGAGGAGTGCTCCTGCGATGGGTGGGGTCTTTAGTAGTAGATGTAGGTAGCTTAAGCTTGTTATTATGAATTGGGCAGGCATCGGAATTGGTTGTATGGGGTGGCAATGGTGGCCTAGTATGGCTCGGTTTACTAGCCTGCTGATAGTTCGTTTTGATATTGGTAGGGGGAAGAGACCTGCGGAGTACTGCCTCTGCCACTCCTTATTTGGTCCAGCTGGCCCGCCGACTCCTCTGCTCTGAACCTCTATTGGCAGCTTCTCGCTTGCTCTGCCTGCACAGCGTCAGGCAACCATCTGCTCTCTAGAGACTCTTGTTGTTTCCACTTGTTAGGTTTAATGATACTGCAGACTATAGATTTATATTTAAGTATTTTTATTGCGAGAGCCACCAAGTGGTGCGCTCTGTACAAGGTCTCAATTTAACTGACTCCGGCATCATTCTCGAACCTCGCAGTTCGAGAACGAAGTTGGAGCGCTCATCACAACACCCTTTGGTCTGCGCTTTTGGTAGAAAAGCACTCATGGTGCTGCCACATGGCTTGGGAAGATTAAACGAAATTTCTGACAGTGGCCGAAATACAATTTAGATGCACGCTAGAGTAGTGCCCTGCTACATGCTGTTTTGATGGTAGTATTTGGAGCAGAAGGACAGGGTTTCTCCTCGGTAGCAGGTCGGCAGCCAATGAGAGCCTTCTTGATCCACCAGGCATCGGTCTAGCTCCTACCACTCCAGGGGGGCGGAGTCCAAGCAGGAGCACTGTTCAGTTGAGATGGGCCATGCAGGAGGCAATCTTTCCTTTTTTCAGCTAGAGGGGAACGCATGGCTGGTTAAGGCATCCGCATGGAGGGCAGTGCAATTTCTGATGGCAAGGGGGAGTAGTTTTGCATTTAGTAGATTTTGCATTTTAGATCTGCAGGGTGCAGGCTTTAGATCCCAGCAAGGCCAGCTCAACAGTTTCGTCCTTTTGAGGTCAAGAAATGAGTACCAGTTTAGATTGGGTAATGTAATATAGTTCTATATCTAAAAAGGTCCCATCATTTAAAGCGCTTTAGATTAAAGTGCTACATAAAATAGATTAGTACTCTCACCACATGATGGTAAATAAACCCTCGGCATACCACTCATCGATACGGGTGAACAGTGTTTCATCCTTCACCTAAACTATCCTAGCAAATAAGGGTACAGGTAAAAGCTTGCCACGGGGCATTGCTGGATGATGCTGGGAGGGCAAAGTTGGGGCGCGCAAGTAGTAAGACATACAGACCTATGCTGTCACGTAGTAGTTTGGGTAGGCAGACGCCCCTGGTGTAAATAGCAGGAGAGCCACCTTATGTACACTGTTCAATATAGTTTATTCATTTATATTTCGTCCATTTTATTGACATATGATGGGTCATCTTCAAATGCATAATCCCATAAAAAGAGGCACAGGGGCATACGGGTCACGCCATTCCAGCATCAAATTGGTAAGCTTTCAACATCTGATTGGCTTGGCTCAGTCCGTGTGTGCGCAATTACCTGCGCCTCATTTAAAAGTTAGTGTTTTCGTGCTTTGGGATAGAAATGGACAGCAATGTAGGGAAATGCAGGTGGCCAAAAGCAGCTCCCGATAGGTGTCGGGACAAAACCAACCAGGAGCTGCTAGGAAAAAGCAAAGTATTATACAATAGAAAAAGGAGGTTCCTGGCTACCTTGCAATTTTGATTTGGTTTGAAAAATTGGATTTTCCACGCTTGTTGCGGTTTGTTACAATTGCAAATTTATTTCATTTGCATTTGTAACAAACCGTAACAAGCATGGAAAATCCAATTTTTCCAACCAAATCAAAATTGCAAGGTAGCCAGGAACCCCCTTTTTCTACACATACAAAGAGGTGTGGGCTTCAACTCAACACAAACCTGTGACCTTGCAGCAAGTCCGGCAACAGCACCAAATAGCTAAAGCCAAGCGCAGGAGTGTTCCACTTCTAGGGCCCAGTCTCTCTTACTTGCAAGTATTATACAGTGCCCCCCCCATGTTTCAAGCCCAGCATATGGGGGCACAAGTGGGACGCCACTCTGGTATGTGGGCATCAAGCAAACCAGGCTCAGGTAAACCACAAGCAGGAGCTGAATAGCTCCCAGCACGCCCCTCAACCCCAAACCCTGGCTACAAGGGTAATATAGGGGACACCAACAGTAACAATAGGATAGAGGTAGAAATAGGGCAGACCGGCAGGGGTGCTGATGGGCTCAGATGGGTGCCCTTCTCACATGGTTTCACGTTTGTGGCGTCTAAAGGCCCTGTCCCAGGCACCCCATCTAGCAGAGTAAGTTACATAACTAAACACAAGTGAATGGTGGAACGTGCCAGGCAAGCGGGAACTTAGGGGAATAAAGGATTTCCAAAAGTCAAAATAGAAGGACTACCGAAAAACAGTCAAGTTTCAAAGCAGAAAGAGAAGGGACAGTCTGAGAATTACAGTGACTGCCAGGCCCAACTTGGCAGCAAGGGTCATACCCCAAAGAAAGTTTTCTTCCAGAAGATCAGAGTTTAGGGGCTAAGGGTTAGAAAATCATAACTAAAACACAAGATTAAGAGTAGAGGTGAAGAAGAATTACAGTGGGTGCGGCATATGGCGCACGTCAGTAAAATCGATAAATACGGGTGGGAACATAAAATTGCAATACTGCAAACCTTCCCCACATACATGGCCTTAAAGCTATGGGTCACACAGTGAAGCAGCAAAAGCCTGTAAACATTGAGGCTGACCTTTGGCCAAAGGCTTGGCACAAACACAGGTGGGCTAGTGCCATGGCAATACTGGAAAACTTCCCCACAGGAAACACCCTAAAAAAACTAGGGACCACAAAAATGTTGAAGAAGAGTTGGCTTGTGGCCCCTTGGCCAAAGGCATGGCACAAGCACGGGTTGACCGGGAGCGGAATGTTGCTGGAAACCTTGCTCACATGGTCTGCCTTAAAGCTAGGGGTCGCAGAGTTGAGCAATAAAGAGCTAGTAGTCTGCCCGGCTAATATGGCAGGAGTTAGCATCAGCAACAAAAGAACAACGTCATGCCAATGGGTGCTGAAAGAACTACGGGCAAGGAACACAATGCCTCTCAACAACAGCATTGGAATGAACACAATGCAGGAGCAGAGAACGATGTTGCTGATGCTTTATCTCCCTTACCAGATGAGGACCGAAGTGCCAAAAGAGGTTTGGGAGGTTCTGACAGGGAACTCATGAAAACAGCTGATTGGTACACGCTGAACGGCCGAGGTCAGGAGAATAAATCAGCGGGTAACAAACGCACCTCAGAGCTAGGTGCGTACCGAGGCCCACTCCCTGTCAGACACCCCCTGAAGTCCCCCACAAGGGTCTTGATGGAGCTGCCAACAAGGCATTGGCCAAACAATACAATAAGTGCCTGGCCATGGTGAAAGAAGGTACAAATGTCACAATCACAGAAGACATAAATAAGATAGAGGTCAACAAATGTGTTGCAGGGGCTTACTGCCAGAATAAACAGAAAGCATGGGCCAGGACGTACCCATCAGCCCCCGCATATTTTGTAAAAAGAAAATAGCTTTTGGACCAGCAACTGATGGATTATGCTTTTAAGGGGTGGGGCGAAATAGAGGGGCCGGCGAAAGACAAAAGACAGTCCCTGTAAGTTTGAAAAGCTAAAAACAATATTAAAACTTGGTAGAACATGCTCACACATATGAGAACAAGTATTTTGGGCAGCTATGCGCTGGCCTACTTTAGGGCCCTCAGGGTCAGCGAGCCGATAGCCTCTAATACAAAGAGCCAATGATGATTTGGCCATGTTACATGCATGCAAGAGACAGGTCTACATGACAGATAAGGATAAGGAAAACAAGAATAGGAAAAGACAGATTGATCAACCTAGATGGCATTGAAGATGGGGGCATACCTGCTATTTATTCATCATTTAAATGATTTTCTTGCCACCCAGGGGGTCAGTGCTAAAACAGGGCTCATCAAACAGAACCGTGGACATAAGTGGGAGAAAGCTGAGCAAAAGCATAGAATAATTCTGCACAAGCAGGGGCCTGAAGTTCAGCGGGCAACGGAGTACAGTCTTTTTGACCCGGACCTACTCCACAGAGACGGAATCCACCTGCAGTAAAAGGGATGGATTTATTACACACAGGGACTCTGAACACTTTTAGCAGCAGGGGAAGCCAAGGGTCTTTTGGGGTGGCCGTGGACACACTCCGGTGTGGCGGCATGGGCCTGGAAGGAAACTGCCATCAGGCACAAGAGTGCTCACCAGACAATTTACAGGTTCCAGCCACACAGACCCGGAAGCCCACGTTGGCGGCACCCTGTGAGCAAAGAAGGGCAACTTCCAGCTCCTGGCCCAAGTGCCCAAAAGTACAGAACTAAGAAAACACTCCAGACCTATTTGCTAGAGAACACCCATAATACTAAGTTATGTTTGTATTAGTATTTTATTTAATAAAAAGCCACAGAGCTTTTATTGCCGACACAAGTTTCAGCGTATTGTTTTATGTATTTACTGTATAGAGTGTATGTCCCATTGGGCGAGCGTTTCCACAGCTTTTGGACCCGTTAAGCGAACCTAGACAATCTAGGGGAAAGAAAAGCGGCACCCTTGGCCGGCTGGTAAAGAGGGGCCGAACCGCACCCAGAAAGAAACGCAGAAGCTCTCACAAATATGATATGGGCCAGGGGAGCCAACTTATGAATTTCCCGGGGGGGGGGGCAAATACAAGAAGTTACATCACTGGCAGTTATAGGACCACAAATTTGCATGTAGTCGCCAACTTGGTGCAATGGCGCAAGAGGGTGAAGGCGCACGCAGCGCAGAACAGTGGAAACATTGGCTAGCATGTACTGCATATACTAAAGTCAAGTAAGAAGGAGATTTAAGCCTTCGAGTTGCATTCCAGTAGGCCATCACTGCCCCTACTCCACCCCTCTATAATAATCCTGGTTGTAGTAGCCCTCAAAAGGCAGAGCAACACAACTAGGATGGGAGAACGAAATGCCGTCCCATCCTGTGGGTGTGTCAAACGTCAGAGCAAAGACTGTGCGTGTGCCTTCTACCTTGGAGCACAATCTCACTAATTTGGTGCAAATCTCGCAAGTGGGAGCATGGGAATCCCCTGCGTGTGTGTATGGGCTGCAGACCCCAGATCACATGCTCACTTCTTCAGTGTGAAACTCTGTCCAAGGCTCTTTGGGCAAGCATTCAGGATGGGTCTCACACCTATAAACAGTGTGATATATCGAGTGGGCACCTCACTCCTTGGAGCATAGTATCAACCGTTGCTGGTAATCACACAACTGAATGTACAGTTTCACTCTTGGTCATCTCAGTGACCGCATGTATGTTAATGGAGTCAGCCTGCCATCTGGGAAGACAATTATATTTCTGTTCAGTCTGAATTGTCACTCCAGTGTTCACGATCTATAGATCCATACCATATTCATTCAATGTGTGTGCAGGGGTGATAACTTGTGTCTGAGAGAGCTAATTCTTTCATTCAGGAGAGATAAAGGAGTAACAGACCCTGCTGATTCTGATATCTTACAGGCTCGAGCCTTCTATCCCTTTCCCCATCACGGCTCCCAACATCCTGAGCGGCAGCTTATGAACAGCAGGCAGCTCTGGACATGTCTGTTGCCAAATGAATGTAGACAGATCTACTATTTAGACACTGGGTGAGAGCCATGAATCCACATTGGTGGTGAAGAAGCACTCAACATACAGAACACAATGGT
Organism: Ambystoma mexicanum; assembly: GCF_040938575.1. Taxonomy (NCBI): domain Eukaryota; kingdom Metazoa; phylum Chordata; class Amphibia; order Caudata; family Ambystomatidae; genus Ambystoma; species Ambystoma mexicanum. Next base: position 740,889,494 of record NC_090926.1, read on the forward strand.
ATAGTGTTGCAGTCATGCTGAGAAATAAGAATTCTGAGCATGTGAGCAGTAGGCTGGATCAGTGCTGCCCCATAAAAGGTGTAGAAGCCTCTATGATAAGTGGCAGTACTGTCCCAACGGTGAGAAGTGTAGTATTTTCACATTAACTATGCTTAGGAACTTTGGGTTATTGAATAGTGCTGCTACATTCTGAGTAATTCCATCCCTTTAAATATATGAGCTCTTGTATAACCACGACAGTGTTGAGTTATTCTGGTGAGGACAGACTTGCTCAATAGTTCTGGTTCTGTATCATTAAATGTACTTCAGATCTTTAGAGTATCGGAAGGATAGCTCAGGGGCAACGTGCTCGCCTTGGAAGCAAGACGACACAGAGCAACACAGGTTTGATCCCTCGGTCCACGCAACACAGTTTCATTCCCTTGATCCGCACAACACAGGTTCGCTCCCTCGGTCCGCGCAACACAGGTTTGCTCCCTCAGTCCGTGCTTAGAAACCTCTGGGTATTACACGCATTATAAATAACCAATTAAAATAAAAAGAAATACATCTGTTGAGAAGTGCTGGGGCCTTGTCAATAAGAGTGTAGCAGCTCAACTGAGAGGTGCTGATGTTGTTCCATCAAAAGTATAGCAGCCCCACTAAGATGAACTAGCATTGCCTCAACAAAAGCATAGTATTATCGCTGAGAAGATTCAACAATTATAGAAGCCCTGTTACAGCAGTACTATCCCATCAAGAGTATAGAGTATAGTGAGCTAACTAAGGAGTACCAGCATTGCCCCATTTCAAATATGGCAGCTCTACTAGAAAGTGCTGGCTCATACGCCTCCGCTCCCCGCCCATAGCATTCACCCTCACCACGTGCACACTCAGAGATATGCAAACAGTCTCATTTGCCCTCTCCTTGGCCCCTGCCCCCTCCCTCGCTTTGCATCTGTACCTCCATTTCTAAAAATCCTTCTGGGTTGGTTGCACCTCTAAATCTGTTCACCCCTCTTGCCAAGAAGGGTGCACAGATGTACAAACGATTTTTAGAAATTGAGGGACAGACTTGTTTTGCATCTGTGCCTCCATTTCTAAAAATCGTTTAGGGTTGGGTGTACCTCTACATCTGTTCACCCAGGTGCACAGATGTAGAAGTATACCTAACCCAAAACGATTTTTAGAAATTGAGGGACAGATGCAAAGCAAGAGCCTCTTGCTTTGCATCTGTCCCACAATTTCTAAACATAGTTTTTCCCCGGCTTTTACCCGGGCCGCCAGAGAGAGAGACAGTATGGATGGAACAAAGGGCCATCCATACTGCTTCTCTTCTCTCCGGCCGGGGGTGGGGGGGCGGTTGCTCAGCTCTGACTTCATTCTGCCAGGGGGGGGGGGGAGGGCCCGGGCCCCGCATCCCCCCGTACCCGGCGCCCCTGATATGGGCCAAGGTGTCCCTTTAGGTGGGAATCGTCTTTGAGTCAAATAGCTATAGTGTAACCCTCGAACTTAAATAACAGGGTGGTTGCATCCTACTGTAAAGCCAAGACTCGTTTTAGAGTCTTTTTGCCTCTACATTTCTTCATGCGTGGAGATTGGCACTGGGGATGATGGTACAGCCTGGCCGTGGGGCCCCTCCAGACTGCCCCCACAATGGTTTAATATACACCTCGCAAAAACAACCGGGCCCGTGTGCATTCCCAATGCATTTCAAGCAATAGGTGTTATAGTCCACCGTGATGTCACACATAATGTAAGCATCGATTTGGGATGGCTTGCAGGGCCGCCCACCTGTCTATTCAGCAGCAGGACACATACACATGGCACCATAAAGGTCTTAAATTGATTAATCCATTGCCAGTGACACACATGTCTAGCTTTGCCAGAGTAGTCCTAACAGGGCAGGACTTCACTTCACCCGTGCAAACCCCAGAGATGTTTTTATGGGAGGGCCAAAGGGGCACTTGCCCAGGGCCCTCACCTTGGAAGGGGCCCCCCACAAGGCTGCCTTATCTAAAGAAGTAAGACTCCTTTGTTCACAAGACTTAAATAGCATACATCATGATATTTTATGGCATGGTGTTGAGGCTCTAAACCCATTGCCCATCTGTTTTGGCAAGTACATTCTGCCTCGATCAATTCCTCATGTAATGCTTTTTGTGTTCACTGTGGTATGTATAGTTTGTGTGTTCCTTGTGGCTCAACTCCTGTAGCATTTTTCCTTCCTGTGGGAATTATGTTGATCATGTGTAATAGCCAAATTTGAAATGCATATTGGTAAATGCACTGCCACAATGGTTCAGAAGTTAGTTTAGTCAGTTAAGCACACATTGCAGAGATATGTGTTCCTATGCAAGATTAGAATAGCACATTCCTGTAAGGCTGGCTGAGCCTTTCCTATGCCTGACGTTCATAAACCTGTCTGCATATGTATTTTGCCTTGCAGCACAACAGGTGCTATTATCAGCAATGCACCTGAACCAGAACGAACATGTCATCCTCAAGGTGAAGGTCTAGAAACTGGTTTGTTCAGATGGGGTGTTGTAAAACCTAGTCCAAGAGATGAATAAGTATCCAAATTTGGAAACAAAGCATTCATGCTTGTATTCTGATTTGCCAGCAGAAAATACAGTGATCCTGGTCAAATCATCAAATATCTCATACATTACTGTACTGTCTTCTGTGAAGTTTGCCTTCTCGCGTGCTGGTGGCATCGTTTGGCCCATTACTTGATCTTTCTTCTTATGTAGGCCATTTGAGTGGAAGGGGTGGTAGACAGAAGGGAGTGGACCAGATGGTGCAGGACTCGGGCAAGCATATTTTAAAGTCTGCTCATTTGACACAAAAAAAACACTTTGCATGTTTGTAAAAGTCAAAGTATTTCTGAACGTTTATAAATGACAATTTTACAGGCCAGTGTTTTGGAAGTATGTAAAGCTTTAAAATACAAAAGACATACCCAGATTCAATCTGTTAAATCACACCGATTGGTATGCTGGTACTTATATACCCTTGATGATGGAGAGAATGAAGTTAGAATCATTTTGTGTTACACCCTTCTATATTATTTTGTTTTAAAAAATTGTCATGTTTGGTAATGTGATTGGTGTACTTTCCAAGTCAGTTTTATAAAATGAGATTATTTTAGTTCATGGTAAGAACTGGTAATGAAAGTGTTCAAATTCAGAAATTGCAGAGTTGGCACAAATCCCAGATTCACCCCTTAACCAGTGTGTTTAATGGTGGGCATCTAATGTAATCTTGTATTGCCTAGCCTCACGAAATTACCAGTCCCTAAACCTTTCAAAATTGTCAGCCCTTAGAGAGATTTCCTTCTCAGGGTATGATCTTCAAAACAGCCTCGCTCATGGTTTCACTGGCTATAGTGTTGCTTCCACTGTAATAGTGAGCATTGATATATTGCACACCACAGGCACTTATTCTTTTGATCTCTAATGGCAACGCAATTTGAAAACCATGTCCCACTTATAATCTCAGTCTGTCTGGATACTGACACCTTCCTGGTGGCTTCTAATCTGCATCACATTAACACTTGTGTACGAGCGTGATATAAATAAAATATAATTAATTAATTCATCCACTAGCCATGCTATGATATGTGTAGCTTTCTCCTTCCTCCCAATTGGTCTGCTCTATCCATGGTTGAGCATATTTGCGTTCTGTGAGGCAGCAAATGTGAGTTCTCTGTCTATTCTGGGTTACATGTACCTTTTACATACAGTCCTGCATTAATACCACAGGCTGCACACCTTCCTGGATGCTATTGATAAAAAGTCCAGGGACGTCATTTGGGGGGTCGCCAGAGGTCGCAACTGCGACCTCTGAGGTTTCCCTTGCGACCTCTGTGGTCTCCCTTGCGACCTCTGTAAAAAAAAATGTTTTAAAATTTTTTTTTTTTTTTTTTCGTTTTTTGTAATGCAAGCTCCTGGAGTAGCTGGCTTTCATGTTCAGGCCCTTTAAAAAAAAATAAGAAAAATAAGAACAGGAGTGCCACAAGTCTAACACTTTCAGCACTGACCCTAAATAAGAAAGAATAGGAAACCAAATAATGTGTCTTTCTGGAATTCTGTACAATAATTGCTAGACTCATTAAAGGTTTATTTCAGGCGCACTTCAGGGGGTGAGTCACTGATTTAGTCTCTTCTTAAACACCTCAACTCAGCCTTCCTTCTGAGGTCGATAAATGAGTACCGACACAGGTTGGATGATATCGGGTGTATATTTTTTCTATATAAAGCGCTTAAGCGCAAGTGCTATATAGTAACACATCATTTCATTATCATTTGGTCATGGACGTCTGCTTGCATTCACAGTAATTTGATACATGGGCCTATACACACTGATCTTAACGCTACATATGGCGATCCATTCTTGCATGAAATGTACATCACATTATAGTGATATCGTAACCATATTTTTCATAGTGTACAATGCTATGTGATGTCACTTCCTGTTTTGTCAACGGTTGAAAGGTCGTGTTCCATCGCTTCCCGCAATATCACTTCGGGGTGATGTCAAATGACATCACTTCCTATGATGTCATCAGGGGTCAAGGGTCATGTGATGTCACTTCCGCTACCCCTGGCATTTTGTTGAAATGACGTCCCTGAAAAAGTCTCCTGTATCTATGCTAGAACAGAAGTAACCTCTTCGTAGACAGCTAATGTTGGCCTTCAAATGGTGTTTATCATTCTGATTAGAAGATGAATGAAGAGGGTAAGGGAATTTAAAAGGGAGTAAACATGCTTATTTTTAAGCGGTGAGGCAGTACATCAACCTATGGGTTGTGATCGCGGCAGGGGGCTTGGAGGGGGCAGATATTCTTGATCACTTCATTCTATTGGTTTGGTGTAGGGGGGCCCCAAAGTTGTCCGTGCCCAGGGCCCCATAATTGCTTAAGATGGCCCTGGCAAACCCGTTTTTGTTTACTAATTAAGGATTTTGTGATATCGACTGACTGACTACCCTGCGCTATTATGGATATAATCTACCTTGCAGGGACCTGTTTTTTGTTCTTAATAACACTGATTAATGTCGAGTTTAGCTACCCAATCGGACCCCCATGGGAGCTCCTATTTTCGAAGCCCGTGTACATTGTCGGACCCTTCGCCTAAAGGGTCTAAAGAGGATTAAGTTATAAAACAGGTGCTGTAAGAGTCTACTTTGGAGCTTGCTAATTAAGCGGTGCTATATATACCAGTTACTCAAAACGTACCTACTACAAATTTGACCAAACTATACTCGTGGCTGCCCAGGGCCAGCTGAAGCGCTTATTAGCGGAGGTCTCGCAAGGCGTGTTTTTTGCGCCATAGCCCCCACACATATGAACACTTACCGGCCTGCCCGGGCACAACGGGTGTCGCAAGCTGGCAAATGCTCGCAGCCCACGTTTCGGCCGTCCTGCGGTCTTCCTCGGGATCCGGCGAGGCCCCAACTCGGAAGGTCCAGCTCACCTCCCTCCGTCTCCCTCGCCGCTCCAGGGTCGGGTAGGCAGTGACGGAGAAGTAGTGACCCCCAGGGTCGGTAGAAAGTCCCCGGAAGGCGCGACTCCCTAGGCAGTCGGCCAGCTGTAGCGCTGCAGGGGCCCTTGACGGGCTTTCTAGGAGCTGGACGCGCAGCTCGCTGGTAGTGAGGGCCAAGGTGTACACATCGCGATGACTGGGGGCTTGCGTGAAGCACCCGCACAGAAGGATCTCCGGCGAGGTTCCCACGACCCCAGACTCCGTGTCCATGACGCTGCGCTCACACATGGCACCCACAGCCAGAAGTTGCAGCGCAGAGCATCTGGCAGGTGTAGCTGTGAGGAGCTAGATGAATGGTATAGCACCTACAGGCTGGAGGGTACAGGGTCTAGAAGGCGGGGATATACTGCACGGCCCAAAGAGTTTCTGCCTTTGGGAAAGTAGCCTGTATGACCCCGAATCTGACAGTACCCTCTGGCTAATATACAACGGAAGCACTTTGGGGGGGGGGTGGGGGGGTAGCGGAGTCGCCTGGCTCTTAGTAGTTTAGGTTCATAGTGTGCAAAAAGGTGAAGCTCCAGGCTCCTAGACGCTGGAGGACATAGCGCATAGAATCTGAAGAACGAGGCTCCTAGAAGACGGAGTGTAGTGCGCCCAAGAACTCGGGCTCATGGACGCGTATATAGGCTCTATCCACCCGAAGGTTCTACAGAGGAAGACGCATCCGGACCGCTGCGCCGGCAGCTCCCTGGGCGAGCAAGTCCCGAGTCACTGCTCCACCTGCTTTTCACTGGGCGTCCCTGGTAACTCCACGCCCATTCTCTGCATGAATGAAGCCACGCACCTCCTCGCCCGCCGCCGCTGCTGCGCCGCCCCCCACTGAGATTCCCCGCGCTCCATTCACGAGACGGAGCCGAACACCAGCTAGGGTGACCAGACGTCCCGGTTTTGCCGGGTCTGTTTTGGAATTTGGTGCTCTGTGCCCATTTGTAAAGAAAATGTTTCCATTGGAAACTGTAGTTGTGCTGGTTTTTGGTAGTAGGTCTTCATAGCTGGCAGACACAGCTCGCACAGAAGAAAGGCTGTATTTTATAATTTAAGATATTGGCATTTTGTGATAAATTAGTGATACATTAATTATGTTTTTGACCAGTAACACTTAACCCCTTCTCCATCTCCAACCGCTTCTGAAGTGTAGTGCCTTGACAGCCACGTTCACAGGTTAGTCCTACTTTTATGTCAGTTGCCCTGTCCCGGTTTTTAGATGCGCACATGTTGGATTCCTGGTCTTGTAATTTCACTCTTAATCCAAAACTGTGCCCACTACAATTCCCATTACCCAGAGTTAAGTAGGCCAGAATTATCCAGGCCTTTCTGAAGGTGACTCATGTGATCTGGGCTCTCCTCTGCAGGGGAATGGTAAGTAAGGTCGTACAGTGGGTAATTGCATCTCTAGGAATTCTATTGGAAGTGGTCCAGGGAAGGCAGCACTTTCTTGTTTTGTTTTCTTCTACAGGTAAGTGCAAAACTAATTTCTTTCCGTGCCCAAATGCCACACAGAAATAACCCGGTATCAGCCCAGGTCTCGCAGCTCCTCTCACAAACTCGTCCAGCCTGTTTTTGAGAATTCTGGCAGTCGAAAGAGCGCAGCAGCGTTCCACTGGAAACGCGCCCTGTCCTTGCTTACCCGTATTCGCTTTATTTTCTAGACAAGCAGGTTCCTGTCCGTTTCCTTACATGACCACATGACACAATCACAGAAGTATACAGTATAATCATCTGATTACTTACTGGTAATCTTCATTACTCCCAGTCCTGCTCTTCCTCGACTCAGTGTTTACACATCTGCCTCTCGAGACAGGCACCTGACAAAATCCCCCTGCCACCCAGTTTTCTCTCACTGACCTCGGACATATGATTTCTTCTTCATTCCCCTGTATTCTGTTTGGATTCGTTGCCCACGGGATGCATCCCTTCTATCTGTGATATCCTGAATCTATTCAGAAGATAGATGTGCGAGGTGCCAATAACCGGGAGGAAGCTGAAGAAAGTTGGACAAATGAATATTTATCATTTAGAAACACAGAATAGAATGGACAAAATCAGATATAAAAGCACCCTACCACGTAATAGCTACAATCCCCTCTTTTCTGATTCAAGCACTGCACCTTTCTTTTAAATCTGCTTACTTTCTGTCCTCTTACTTCTGCTTGCTTTCTTTCTACTTTCTGCTTCTTGCTGTCCGCTTCGTGCTGTTTTCTTAACCTTGCCTTGTTTTCCCTTTCCCGTTCCAGCTACCCGCTCTCGCCCAAGCTTCTCTCTCTCTTTGTCATGTGAATCTCACCGGGTAGCGTAGCGCTGGTAAACGCTCTCTCCGGAATGCTTTGGGTCGAGGTCAGGGTCTCACCACCTTCCCCTCAGACTCCCTGAGGCCCGGCACACAGCCCAAGGGAACAAGCACTTGCACAGACTCTGAAAGCAGGTTCCCAGCGGCCTTGCTCTGGCTCTAAGGAAACACAGCTCCCGAGTCACACTGCAGCCCTCCTCACACACCGGGCCAGCCACTCTCCTCCGGATCCTCCTTCCTGCAGATCCTAGCTTCGTGGCTTCTCTGGTCCAAAATGCTTCTCCAGCTCGCTCTTCCATCGGTCTTGAACCACAACTTTTATAGTGAAAAAAACAGTCAAGTGGAGCTAGGTGTAAATGCCCACTATTAACTGCCTGCCCCTGCCTGACTCTATTAGTGGGACAAATCAAGTTCTTTCTATGGTAGGTAACCCTTACTTTCCCCCTGTTATTCCTAAGGGTAATCTGTATTGATCTTAGTTGCATCTTTCTCATCTCAGTATTTGTTAGAAATGGAGCGCGGGAAATGGGGTGAGATTAGAGATACCCTTTATGGGTGGAACAATTATAGGATGACTGACAGAGGAAATAGGGGAATCCCCTGGCTCTGTTCTTATACCACTGGGGTGATTCCCTTTTTGTTATATTGTCTCCTACTCCTGGTCCCCTGCCATAAAGGTACTGATCTTGATGGCCTCCGCTTGGGTCTGAAGGTTGAGGAGATAAATAGGCGCTATGTTTAAAGTCATATTGATTATTCTTCTGACCGAACTCCCTACCTGCTTTTGTTCTAACACAGTTTTCCCGCCTCTCTCTTGGATCAGGCACCACGGGGCCTGCCTACCCCATAAAGGCTGCAAGGACTTCTTCCTCCTTGCCTATTATCCTGTTGGGATACCGCGCCCCTCCTGCGGTATCTCCATGATCACAACCCCAAACTCCCCTACCCAGGTGATCCTCCCTCACTCGTCTAGGGTTGGGCTCTAAAAGCGATGGCCCTTCCTTGGCCACCTGAATAGAGGATTCTCAGGGTCTACATGGGAGAATACTCCTAGGTTTCTCACTGCACTCAGAGAGGGGACAGGAACAGGGCCCTCTCAACTGCCACTTTCCAACTCTGGGTAGGGATGGCTCTATCCTCCACCCTGGTAGTCCTCTCACCCCATGCTGAGAGGGGTCACAATCACCTCTTGACAAGGTCAGTTTACTGATCTTGTCACGCACCTTCAGCCTTTCTCTTCCCCTGGGCCACTAGCTGCCTGTTAGGAAGTTGACATTCACTTGTTTAGTGCCAGCCCTTTGTTCAACTCAGAAGGAGTATGGCTGTAAGGCCAAGAACCATCTCAGAATGCTGGAGTTGGTGTCTTTATTTCTCACCATCCAGACCAATGGGGTGTGATCGGTGGGGGGCTTATACTGGTGCCCCGTTAGGTAGTATCTATCTCAAGCTTAATATGGCACAATTTATTGCAAGGCATTCCAGTTCAACCACTGGGTAGTTTCTTTCGTGGTGGAAGAGCACTCTACGGATTAACAGTATGGCCTTCTCAGGTTGTACTGTACACAAAGATGTTGTCAAGAGATGTTCTAACAAATATCAGACATGGGGCTACTAAAAGGGCCATTAGTCTCTGGAAGGTAGCAGGTGCCCCGTAAATATCAAAAGAAAAGAACTCTGAACTGTAAACGGCCTTCAGGAGTTGAGAAGGCAGTTTTTAGTTTGGCTTCCGCCTACAGGGGCACATACTAGTAGCCCTTAGTTAGGTCTATCGTGGCAATTAATTTTGCTTTTTTTTAGAGTCTCTACCATTTCATCTATATGAGGCACTGGACATGTATAACATTTTGAAATTTCACTGAGATTTTGCAAGTCAGTGCAGCATTTCTACATATTATTGGGATGGGGACAAGGACTATTGTTTAAGACCATTTGCTAAAGGACAGCTCGATTACATCAAGGTCTAACCTTTTCTTCAGTATTTCTTTAATGATTTGTTCCTCACCTCCGGTGCCCAGTAAGGTTTTAGTGGTATAACCCCTCGTGGAGGTGTCTGGATTTTGTGGATGACTCCCTTCACTCATCCTGACTTCGTGGAGAAGATGTCTGGGTATCTCTCTAGCAATTGGATTAGTTCTTGGTGACTGGATGTGGAGAGGCCAACTGCCATGGTGGTACCAATGAACTTTGATATTGTTCCAGTTGTCATTGGCTTGCAGAAGCAGGAGTTGGAGATGACTATTCACTCTCCCTCCCCGCTTTCATTTTTTTCACATGATATAACTGAGATGGCTTTCATTCATTGGCTTTCTGTAACTAGTTGGTGAGATGAGATACAACCTTTGCAATGATTTACGGACCTGTGCAAACTAGCTAGTAGTTTGTTTTGTGTGGTGGGAAGCAACACCATCACTTTGTCCCCAACCTGGAATGTACATAGTTTACCAACTTTACTATATGCCTTTACTTGCTGGTTTTGGGCATCCTTCAGGTGGGTTCTGACCAGATACCTCACTTTCTCCCTATATTCATGCATATTCGTTTTATTGGGCTGGTTGGTAGTCAGTGGCTGCCTGGACATCCCCACTACTCTCGCATGATATCCAGTACATCATGGGGGTTCCAGCCATTCACCAGTTCTTATGGAGGGAAATCAGTAGAGGATTGTGGCGTCTTCCAAATGGCGAATAGAGCGCACGGAAATCAATCATCCCAGTTTCTCCCATTTTTGGTGACCAGCCGTCTCAGGGTACATTTTAGTGTTTGGTTAAACCGTTACATGAGGCCATCAGTCTGGGGGTGGTAGATCTAGATCTGGAGGGTGTTTATGTACATCAAGGCTTTCGTGACCCCATCAACTTTGACATGAAACTACTTCCTTGGTCGGTCAGGGGTTTGCCCTGGAAGCATACCTGAGTGAATTAAGGTATAAGAAACGTAAGGATTGCTGGTTTTGCTCTTCAAGGGAAAAACATTAGTATATTGAATTGCACAATCTAGGATTGCCAAGATGTACTGGTTGCAAACTGTGAAGGCTCACAGGTTCTGACTATGACCATGACTATTCAGAAGAAGGGCACCTTTATGACCGTTAGTGGCTTCAGTGGAGCTAGGGGTACATCATCTGGGGACACATCTTGGCAGATTTGACAGCTGGCACAGAATTACTTGAATTCGGCATACACCCTGGCTAATAGAACCTTCTGAGAAGAATGCTTTTTTTTCTAACCCGAGGTGTCCCGTCTTTAACTTGGAGCGAGCCAACTACAAAACCACCCTTTAGAATTGCTTCAGGATCAACAGTTGGGAGAAGCTTGTTTCTTCACCTTATGCATTCACATCAAATCAATATAGAAGTCCCCTCCTGTCAATAAAGCGCAGTGTCTTCAGAGTACACTCTCAGCTTCTAACACAAAGTTTTCCTGAGATTGTTCTAGAAGTGATCTGTTTCCCTGGGTGAAGTGCTACCTTCTTGTGAATCTGTCTTCTCTCTAAGCCAGGCAGCAGCTTGTTCTGTCTAATTTGATATTTCTACCTCCTCTATCTCTGGTATGAGGATCTTCTCACAAATCAGCTGTGCTATTGGTTGGACGTGGCAGATAATGTAGGGTTGGCTCCCAAGGTTGAAGAGGTCCACTTTAACTTTTCCACGATAAACTCCATTGACAATACCAGCTGCTGCACCTATGGAATATTTATGGCACAATCCAGATTTCAGGGCAGTTCTCCCATAACACTCCTCCAGAATCTGCACTCCATTTGCCCCTATCTCTAACAAGCTGCATCGTGCTCCCCAACCTACTCTGCTGTCGTCTGACTCTATCACTATGTCGGGGCAGTCTCTGAAGATGGCTCACCCATTCCAAGCATCTATATTCTTCAACCACCACTACAGTTCTGTGATGTACTCATGGTCTAGAGGGACCATCTCACGATATTTCAGTCCCTGCTGCAGGTGCCTGATTTCCAGTCTTTGCAGGGCCCAGTAATGGCCAATAACCTTACTGTTCTCACCAGGGCTATCGGAGATAGCACTTGCTTGTCGAGACATACTTTGATATCTCTCTTGATGTCCCGGATCTTCCTGGCTGGTAACTCTAGAGTTACTGATTTGGTGTCTAGCACGAAAGGAATCCTAGCGATGCGAGGATCTCTTTCACCCATGCCGTCTGATATATCAGTGCTTCTCTGACATCTGCTATTAACAGCATGTCGTCTAAATATATGACCATGTCAATCCCTTTCTCCCTGATCGCTGCTGCTATTGGTCTCATGAGCTTGGTGAAAAAACTGATGCTAGTCTGAAGGGCATTGCCTTGAAATGCCAGAACCGCTCGTCCCAGATGAACGTCTGAAAGGGTCGGAACTCTGCCTAGACGGGTACCGTGAGATATGCGTCTATCAGTTCGATCCTCGTTAACCAGTCCCCTTCCCTTAAGGTGTCTCTCAGCTGGTGGATACCCTCCATCTTGAAGTGATGGTATATCACCCAGCCTTTCATTCTTTCAAGTTTATAACTGGCCTCACTTTCTCTTTCCTGTGCACCAGGAACATATTACTTATGAATCTTGGAGCCGCTACGCATTGCTCAATGGCCCCTTTCCGTTCAAACTGCTTTAGCTTGTAGTGCGGGCTCTCCTTCTCTGCCTGTGCCATATGTATTACATGTTGGATGTGCTCTTGTTTCGGCTCTTGAACAAAATCTAATCACAACCCTCTGGCTGTCTGTAGTACCCAAGCAACGCTGGAAAGCGCGTGAAAGTTCTGCCAAAATTGTGTCCTCCCCTGTACAGGTCGGTACATAAAGGGTCTCACCTGTGGAGGGGCCTTTGCCTCTTCCTGTGCCTCTGCTTCTGCGGCCTCTCGGGAACCGTCCTGTGGTGGAGAAGAAGGAGTCTTGTTGTTTGTTTTCCCAGTAGTGGGCCCTGTTGTTCTGAGGTCTCCTCACTCCCTAAAAGCGACCCGCGGCTCGACCTCTGTAGCGGCTGCTCCCGGCAAAAACTCTGCTCGGGAAAATGTTCCTGATTGAGGCTTGTGTTTTTTCGAGAGAGGTATAGTTCCCCACGAACCTCCCCATCTCCTTGCCAAAGGTCCCTCCGAAAAGGAGGCCCTGCGCTGCTTCACCCGCCGTAAGTGGCTAAGTTGCTCAGTTTTGCATGGTTGCCAGTCAGTTGCCAGTTGGCTTTAGGCGCACTATTTACCTGATCGTTTTACCTGAGCTAATGACACTCAGTGTGTTGAAGAAGTGTCAAAATCATTTTTGTATGTTTTTGTACTGTGTTGTATTTTTATGGGAATATATGTGTGTGTAACTAGTGATTTGTACTGTATTTACATCTACCTTGTGTTGTTGTGTCATTTTTAAGAAAAATCTGTTTAAATAGTTGTTTTAAAAGGGTTGTTGTGATATACTTTATTAAAATAAACTGTTTTGATACTGTGGAAAATTATTAGGTACTAAGTGTATTTTTTCAAGACCAATTGTACAGGGAGGGACTTTCACACCATACTGGATGTATAGATCAGCATTGTTTTTAGAAATGTAATTTCTCTCTCCTTTATATGATAAAAATTTGTGGTCGCCCCCTGACCGTGAGAGAGAGGAAGTATTCCATGAGGGGTACGATGTGCCTTTAATAAGGTTGGTTCCTCACTTCAACCAGTTGTGGACCGAATAAAGGAACGATTCCTCCAGTAAAAGAGCTGCAATATGGAGTGGTACATTTCCACATAAAATTGTCTTGATAGAGAGCAGGTGCTTGAAGTCTACAACCAAACTCCCGCTTTCCACAGCGATTAAATATTTAATTATGTGGTTAAGCTTATTAACTATCATTTAATGTTCATATAGACGTAATAGTACATGGCTATACTGGAAACATGTTAACGCCTCTACACATACGTTATTACACGCAAACTATGCTATGGTAACTGAATGTCCTGGCTATGCTTGTGCCATATTGAGTGTGCTAAGCAAAAAAGCTTTCCAATTGTGCAATTGCCTCTGTTTGGATACAATACTCAGAGTTATCTTCTTGGATTTAAGATCACTGCTAAGAAGAGGTGTCTAGAAATGCACATGGAACAGACACTGCCCGATTTAGCTGGCAAGTCACTTAGGCATATATTAGTCAATATTCTCCTCATAGTGGAATGCAGAGTTACCTTAATGAGTATCCGTACAATAGGATAGCGGCATGCTATATGCCATTTGCATTTAATATTGTAACTTCGTTGGAAGTAATGGCAGGGCGCAGAGGTGTGCATAAGGAGCAACAATGGTGCAGATTATGTGGAAAATGTACCTTGGAAACCACCAAACACTTAATTTTAGAATGTGTCACTTGGCCAGCTAGGAGAAACAAAATGCCACTAGACTGTGGGTGGCAAGTAGACAATGGTGAATTAACTAACTGATGGGAAATGTTTGATCAAGGGAACGATGTAGTTATAATATACCATGGGACTACAATGTGATCTTTTATTGATTAATGTATTGTATTGACATGCATATACTAATGCATGTTGGAAGGTAATCGACATGCAATTTGACCCATATGACTAACTTGTTCTTTTCTTAAAGTGTTTATGTATTGACATGTATACAGTTATCCATTTGGGTAGATAACTCATGTGCAACATTTAAGATTGATTGTATAAAAATCCCCAACAGGCTATAATATACTGTAATAAATACATACACCAGTAGTGTCCTGTCTCCCAGGCTTCGTGGGGGAGCTGACGATTCTCCTTGCCTCTCCCTTGTTTTACGAGTTGGGGCAGTGCCAGGTTTAGGCAGGTGTTGTCAAGGACGAGGAGGGACAATGGAGACAGACCCCCAGATGACCATCACATGGTTATATGTACCCAGCACACAGAGCCTTCATGCATTGTCCCCTTGATACTCTGAGGGGGGCCGGGAGGATAGCTCAGGGGGAAGGTGTTTGTCTTGGAAGCAAGACAACGCGTTTATCGCTTCTGCAAGGACATTACAACAAAAGAAACGATGGAACATCTCATAGTGGATTGTCCGACTCTAATACAACTGAGAGGGAAGCACTTTTCTAAACATCTAGCTTATTTTAGAAATATGCTCACTGAAAACAGGTTGCCAACTATCCTGTCCACACCTTCTATCAGTATTTGGATTGCCACTTGCAATTTTATAAATGCTTTAGACTTGCATGAACGAAATGAGAATGAGGAGTGCTGTGAGGTATTTAAAGCAACGCAATTTCTGCAATAATAATCAAAAGTATAGAAATAAAACCATATTGCTTAGGATGGCTTTATTGACAACGCACAACTGATTTGTGTCACACATTTCATTTATGTATGTAACAAAATGTTGCCTGCTCATTGTACAGTAGTTAATTGCAGAACATGAGTTCCTTACTATAACAAATTGTCAATTACATGATAATCGGTCTACACATGATTGCATATTTAGGTATCAAGGTTATCTTTATTTTTATTTTCATTTTGATTGTTTTTACTATGTTGATCATGAATTTGTCTAGTTTTAGATGTAATGTATTAGTTTTGATAACTGTACAACATAATAGTTACAAATCTTTTTGTTAATACTTATTGAAAAGTTGATTAATTTCAGCTAAATCCATAAATAAAATGAAAAATAACAGTGTACTCCTAACAGGAACCCATCTTGTGCCTCGTGCTTCCAACACATGCAGGGCCTGACTCATGCTGCACTCATGATGGCGGCATTCAGAGGTCCTCATGGTTCCTAAGGGACCACTGACCCTTGAAAAGCATCAGCGGTATTCCACTGACACAATGGGGGTGGTCTGCCTGTTCTTATTGAACTGGTTGACCTCTGGGCAATGCTTTCACTTCGGACACCTACTCATAACTCGACCCATAACTTTTTATCTGCTTGCTTTGTCACTTTCTTCGCTGTCCCCTCAACCTCAGTCCTTCCCTCACATCACTTCTTCTAGCCCACGTAACGATGTGGACAGGACTAGGACACAACATCACAAAGGAGACATTGGTTATTATTCCATCTCTTCGATCCATCTTGTGAGTTGTTTAACCATTCTTAGAGAGCGGGCTGCAAGCTGAGAAGTCACTCCATCATCTGTTTGCACCTGAGTCCCAGGGGCATAGTCATCATCTGACAGGTCACCCTAAACTGAAGATGCTCTGTTGTTGGTCAGATCATGGGACTAGCCAATGGGAAAAGCGCTTGTTGCCCTGAAAAGTGAAGCCTTTCTGGTGGTGTTTTCCAGTGCTTTTGGCAGTGATCAAGGAGTCTTTTTTGCATTAGTGACAGTTAAAGGCACACGGTCAAACGGAGGAATGGTTTTCCGAGTCATTGACTGTCTCCTCAGCACTGTCTCCCTGACATCAAAGTTCAATCTCTGAGCCCTTGTCATTCGATCTGCTGTCTCCTTCTGCTTTCCTTGTGTGACAGGTCTTTTCTTCT
The DNA here is from genome assembly GCF_040938575.1 of Ambystoma mexicanum. Lineage (NCBI taxonomy): Eukaryota > Metazoa > Chordata > Amphibia > Caudata > Ambystomatidae > Ambystoma > Ambystoma mexicanum. Next base: position 740,905,752 of record NC_090926.1, read on the forward strand.
GAGGTCTTGAGCTTCAGTAGACTCGCTCATCACACACGGAATCTGCGGATGTGTTCGCGCTCTCCTCTCAAAGATGATTCGCTCAGAAGTACATTGTTCAGTCGTGTTGTGTGACCTGTTGGCACTAGATGATAGCCCCTTAAAAGCTGGCAGATGGTTTGTTCGACTGTCTTCTTAGTTTGGGCTATTCAGTGTTGTTTGTGACACTATAAGCCAAAACTATTGCAGTAAGGTACAGAGAGGGAGGAATGGCATATGAGGAGGGACGCTCAGTCTGTAGGTGGTGTTTAGTTGTTTGCCCACCCAATGATTGCCCATGGCCATGCTAATCCCTACGGCCATTCTCACCCAGAGCCTGCCACTTCTGCCCCAAAACACCGCCTCCTGGGAACTCTTGGAGCTCACTTTAATCAAGCCTTAATATCAGGGGTGGCTCGTCCATAATGGGTGAGGGGGCGCAGTGGCGTCGGTAGGATGGGGCCAGGGCAGGCTGGCCCCTCCTCTGAAACCCGGTGCCCCCATTTTGCCCCCCGCCCACCTACCTGTCCTCCTCTCTGTGGTGCTGTCTGCAGTGTTGCCAAGTGTAATTGGACGTGTTTACAAAGCAGCCAAGCCCATCACACACAGCCACAGAGCGTCCTGAAAAGGGCTGCTGGCAGCCCTTAATGACCTGCAATTATTGCAGGTCGTTAAAGAGCTGCCTGCAGTACAATTACTCCTTTGTTCCCAGTCCCAAACTGAGTGCACTCTTATTTTTGCATATGTTTAGCCATTTACCACTGATGGGACCTTTACATATGAAATACCCCTCACACATGTGTACCTGTCCAAAAGGGGTCCCATTAGTGTCAAATGCCCAAACATAAGCAAAAGAAGAGAAAGGCCCCTCCTAAAGTGGTCATGTCTGTGATTGACATGCAAAAAAAGGATTCCATTGCATAGATAGCAAATGTTCCTAACAGTGATAGCAAGCTGGCAGTTTGTCACAAAGGTGGTCTGTATCCAAATTATTTACCACACATTTTTATGGGTGATTCTCAAAGTATTTAAAGAATAGCAGTGGTGTTAAAAAAGCAATTAGTCGGCATGCATTATTTTGTATTTTGCGACTTCTAGCTTGCCAATCAGCATGTGGATACTAAACCTAAAACGACATTATTTTGGCTTAACATGTTTCTATAAGAATGTAAACATTGTGAGTTTGCTTTCCTGCAAGATGTGTATTTTGCAACTAAAGAGCTGTCAAGTTTCCCGTGGCTATGCGTGAGATCACCCAGTCCTGTTTCTTTCCCTTTTCATTCTGGAACTTGTAGTTTTCCTAAATTTCAAATGGTTAAGAAAAAACTGCAAGTATGAGATTCCCAAGCAAAATCAGGACTAGATAGCTTTCTCACACGTGGCCATGGGAAACTTTAGAGCGCTTTTCAACAAGACCTTATTGTAGGCCTTGAAATCTAAAAGGTTAATGATTGGATCTGGTGCAGCTTAGAAGGCATGTGTTCAAGTGCCTAAACTGTTTAATGCTTTAAAATCCCACCTTCACTATTTACCCAAAGTGCGGGATCCTGGGAAAATAATGTAATCTCTTCTAATTCAGAAGATTTGCCTCAGCAGAGCCAATATTAATTTTCTTCCCCTTCTGCTGCCATTCCCCGAAGTGGCATGGGCTGTCCAGAATACTGCCCCACAGGAGAATTAGTGAAACTCTATCCTATGCCCCGTTATGCTATGTTATTCAGTCTGGTATAGCATAATGTCTCCAATTTTCACGGTTAGGAGTTTTAGAATTTGCAAGAGGTGGCGTATGTGGCTAATTTAGGAGCAGGATAAGATTATTTTGTTGCAAAGTTGATATGTGCATATCTCTGTGGTATCTAGTTTTATACATTTTGTGAGTTGCCTGGAGCAATGGTTAGTGTGTGCTCTAGGTAAATTGTTTCTGTGATTGTGTGTGCTGCCGGAGTGGTGTTTAGAAACTGGAGAGTCATGTTGATGCATCTGTGATGGGCTACTGGGCTATTTAGGGAAATTTGGTATGGGCACGTGTGTTTAGAGTGGTGTGCATTTCAATGTGTAACTTTTGCTGGTTTGGGGTTGGATGGGCGGGCTGTGTGTGTAGACAAGTGTGGTTATTTAAGGTTGGATGTAGAATGATTTCAGGCGGTATTACCAGATCTTGCTCAACGGGCCACCTAATAACTGCGGACAACGTTTTTCCATTTGGAAACATCCCAGTTGGTATTTCCTTACCTCACTGAAAAACTGCCTTTCTTCTGCTTTTATGCCTTGTTATGCCATTATATGTAATGGTAGAAACACTGTTAATCTAAGTGTTTCTAAATCACCGGCCGTCGATTGTTGAAATTCCAATTGGGGTCTTGGCGAGTAACTTGCCCCTGACAAGGGATTCCCGAGCTCAAGCCCCCAGCTTCGCTGAGGGAAGCAGTCGGTTCTGTGATCTAATCTGCTGTCCTCCTTTCCCCAGCCGTCACTAATGCGTTTGCAGGATTTTTGCTCAGCCTGTTTCTTTCTTCTGCCCTGAAAGGGACACACTGCACTCGAGGCATCAAAGTGGCTCCATTTCTGCAGAAGACACTGCTTTAAAGGATTATATCTTGTTGCTCGTTGACCGCTGTTATGGCGCGCACACTGGCACACACTGTGCTCCTCTACTTCACATGCCCAGTCTCGATATTCTCAGTGCTCTTGCTACATTTTCATTATATAATGTCCACACAAAGACACTGCTGAGAACCCGCAGCCCCAATTGCAATCTGCACAGACCTTCCAGTAAAGCACCCGCAACCAGATGCGAGATGCACAAAAATGCATTGCGAACCGTGGGTAATAATGGCACACTTGGGAAAGTGCCACAACTACAAAACACAAACAATATTACAAAGGATATTCTACAAACCTTTTAACAGACAGGGTATGTTACACATAATGAACATAATCAGACAGGTATGAGCAAAACAAGATGTACATTTGTGACTACTTTGTTTGCATCAGTGATCCCACACACAATTAGTGTGGGTATTACAGATAAATGTCGACATCTTTTGGCCTTATAATAGTTTATACACTATCCCTAGTGCCTTGCATTCATGCTTTTGGGCCATCTTCAGGACACAATTTCTTCCACAAAGGTTGGTCAATGACTCTATACCCCACTTGATATTCAACGTGGTAAATTTTACAAAGACAATATATCAGAAAAACATTTTAAATTTAAAAGGGTTCAGATTACTAACAGTTTGGAATTTAGGTTAAACAGTGCAACAGAGAGGCTAAATCAAACATACTCGCGACAAAAACACATTTTCCCTTTTATTTCAGTATGGAGGGCAAAGTACGGTGACCTGTTTTTACTTTAGGTGGATATCACTATTTCTTAACTCAACAAATGACAGGTCCTTGCTTAATCTGGAACTAGAATGAGTTATTGCATTTTATTAGTTTTTATTTTTCTTAAAAAAACAAAAACACATCTTGTTATACATATCTTATTAATCAACTAAAGAGATTCTGTGTGTTCAATTCTCACTTGTATGCACTTGCATGTATCTATGGGTATGTAGTGGCCCGTACATGGCTGACAAAAAAAGGGCACACTCTACAGTTGTTTTCAGTGTAATTTACAGGAGAGGAGGAACTACTCTATGGTCGATTCCCCAAAAGATGTCTCAGTTTTAATAACACTTGCTGAACATTCTGAGTAATGCCAAATTGTGTAAGGATATATAAATACGAATTTGTTACCCAAAAGGTTGACGTACACAAAAGGGATCTGAATAACAGTGAAACACAGCCAAGTGGACTGTACTGAGTCCTGGAGATGGAACACATATCCAAGTTCAATACAGACTCTCTACCTCAAAAAAGGGCGACTCACTTACTTTTTCGTGGTGCCTCTAGGTTGTGCACAGAAATGAAGCCTGCTTGTTTGAAAGGCTGACTTGAGAACCTGCGCTTTGGATGAGGGGAAGCAGTGAGTGTAGGAGCCAGCCCAGTGAAACATTGAGCAATCCCTCTTCTGCTTTTTCCAGCTGAGGCAGCACTCCTGGAATGGCTTTGACAGTTCAGTTCAGATCCTCAACCGTGCATGCTCAAGGAGCCATGCAAGGCTGGGAGTGTTTTGCTTTACCAGCCTTGCATAGCTCAACTGAATGTCTGTATGAGCGAGGGGGTGCTTCTGCGCCTCCCTGCACATTCAGATAGAGCAGGCTGGAGCTGGGCGTTTCATCACCCAGCAGGGGAGTTGTTAGGTCTGGAAAAGACCCGGGGCTAAGCTGATATCGGAAATGTTGGGACTGGGGGCTAGCTAGTCTTTTGGCGGTAGCTCCTGAGATTCTATCCGGGGCTACAACCAACAGATCAGGGGCTATAGCCCCCTAGCCCCCCCCTAGCAACGCCCCTGTCACCCAGGCTCCGGCCCCTGCACACATGTGCAGGAACCGGGAATCTCTTGCTTCCTGTTCATGCTGCATGAGCTGGAGCACTGGGGAGAGAATGTCAGGACCGGAGCAGAAGGTAAGTTTATGTTTGTTTATTTGGTGCATGCTGTGTGAATGTGTGTGTTTGTATGTTCATTTATTTATTATTTAAATATGTGTATGGATGCCTGTATGCTTGTATTATGATTGAGTGTATGATGATTGGTGCTTGTGTGAATGATCAAGTGATTGTTGTGTGTGTTTGTGCTGGTCCATGAAGCTGATTTGGCGAGTAGGGGAGAGGAGGGTTGTACAAAAAAGGCATTTTAAAAAGGCCTTTGTTGCAAAATCCCCCTCCCCACCAGCAAAAATTCAGCTCTCCTTCTGAGGGGGCAGTGAAGGTATTTTTTATTGGACGTCTGTTAGATGTCTAGTAAAAAGTACCATGCCTGACCCCTACCCCCCCAGCGCTTCGCATACACACATAATCACATTGATTGTGTGCATGTGTGAAGTGCTGGGGGGGGCAGCGGACAGGAATGGCATTTTGTTACTGGACATCCCATGCCTGCCCCCTGGACCTCCCGTGCCTGGCATGCACACATAATCACATGGATTGTGTGCACGTGTGAGGAGCTGGGGACCCAGAGGGCAGGCAGGTCATTTATTTTACTGGGCATCTAGGACAGATGTCCAGTATACAAATCCCATGCCTAAGCCCATTGACCCCCAGCGCCTCGCATACACACAATCATATTCATCGTGTGAGGCACTGGGGCCCAGGAGGCAGACATGGCATGTTTTGCTGGGTATGCCCAGTAAAGAATGCCAGCCCTGTCTGCTGGGATTCCTAGCACCTCACATGCAATGTCATGCCTGACCTCTAAACCCGGCAGCGCCTCGCATGCAAACACAATTGATAATCTGTGCATGTGAGGTTCTGGAGAGCCCAGTGGGAAGGCATTCCATTTATCAATGGGCATATCATTGCCCAGTAAAATAAATTAATTCCTGGACCACCCTCTAGCACCTTGCATGCACACAATTGATTGTGTGCCTATTAGGCGATCAGGGCCCAACAGGGCAGGCATGCCAGTCTATACATTTCATATTGTGGTATGACGAGTATTAGGCATCTTTGGTAAAGCAATCATGATCAGTGGTATTATGCAGCTAGACTGACATTTCAATGCAGCCAGTCTAGCCATTTCTTATTGTGATGTGACATTTTGTATCAGGCATCGTTGGTAAAGCAAGCATAATACATGTTATTATGAAGCAATACTGGTATTTTTATGCAACCAGTCTAGCTATTTCATACTGTGGCATGACATTTTGTATTGGGCATTTTTGATAAAGCAAGCATGATAAGTGTTATTATGTAGCTAGACCGGCATATTGGTGCAGCCAGTTTGGGCATTTTTTCATATTGTGGTGTGCATTTCTAATGTTATAGCCAACTGTAGTGCGGATACTGCAGATATTGGCAGAACAAACATGGGCATGTTTTCTTATAGTATCATTACTGGTATTATGCGCAAAACAAACATGAGTATGTTCTTGTATGGGAATACTAGGGTATAATGGTGCAGTCAGCATGGAAATGTATAGACACAGCTAGTATGCAAATGTTTTATACTGGCACATATTGTGGGCAAAAGCATCATGAAAATGTGTTGGAGAAAGGCTCCTGTGCAATGTTAGTGTCTTGCATCTATTGGATTTTTTTCATAAGTTACCCCACAAAACCAATTGGAAACTGTTTGGCTTCTTACCCATTTTTTCTTTTTAAAAGTGTGCTCCAAAATGTACAATTCAATTTTAACACATTATTTAAAACAATGTCTTCTGGGTGAACCCACCCGAACTCCCCTTGATTATTTGGGGCTCCCTCGCTACGCTCAGTCACTGTGGCATATCTGGGAGATATATTCACGGCCCTCCTCTTAGAAAGTTCACCAGCCGCCACTGCTTACCATCAAACATTGCACTCAAACTGTCTGGCAGTGTTTTTTCAAAGCAGTCTTCTGAGAGTTAAATACTTAATTGGAGTTGTAAATCTGCTACTGGTATAATAAAAATTTCTTACCAGGTCTGCCTTCAGCCACTCGATTTATAAGCACTGTGTGTGTCCTTCATGGAAGCCCTGTTAAAACAAGCATTGGCAAAGCCAACACTTTTGGCTTGTGTATAAGTATTAGGCATTTGCCAGGCACTGCTATTAGATTCCGGGTTGCTCATACCATTTTGCACCTGCTACCATCGATGGCCAATCAATACCACTACGGCAGTGCCTGACAAGTGCCTTCACATGCCTACACAAAAGCCCAAACTGTTGGCATTGCCAATGCTTACTTTTTATGTAACAGATTTGTAATCTTCTCTTATGGTTGTAACACCATACACAGCAAATGTTCTATCCATGTGGTGCAGCGGTCTGCAGGAGCTGTACCACTGGGTGCTCTGATGCCCGTCTGTGATGGTAATAGAATTATTACTTCATCGTACATAAGCAGGACCCCTGAGCAGGACATCGAGTGCTCATTTCCCAATAACACAAGTGTGTGTAAACTCTATTGATCTATGTTTGTGTTGGATCAGTCTGTGTTGCCTTTTCCCTGTCTTTTAGCGCAATTGACGCCAGCTTAGCATGTGACATCATTTAAGTAAAGCTCGCTGAGGGCTTCTCGTGTATCTGCGTGGGGTCCCTGGATAAGTAGTCGGCAGGATGTCCTCTTTCTCACGTATGAATGATGTAAATCTTGTACTCCTAAATAGGCACCCCCTATCTCGCTGTCCTGCGTGGCATCTTAACCCTGGGATTGGCATATATAGTGGAGAGGGCCTGGTGGCCAGTGACTTATACAAACAAATGATACGACACACAGGGCCCTACCACTGCGAAGCCTTCCTTTCCAGCCTGCTTCTGTGCTTGTTCCATTACACCAAGGCCACTGATGGGAGCGTATGTGTTTTGATCTCTAAAAAAGGATCAGCATAAAGGGACTATCACAAAGTGACCCCGTTCAGTGGTCAAAGTGTAAAAAAAATAGTAGTGGAACTATGTCCCCGCTGCCCCACCATTCAAACCCCATACCTGGATCCTTCCTTTCCTCCACTCCACCCGGCAACATTGTATTTTACAAGAGTTCAAGTTATACTAAAGAAAACACAATGCAACAAAATGCATTTAACATTAGTGTGTTATTGTCACACTCAGCATGCACCTTCATGCAGCCTCCCCTTCCTCATCCTCTGTTCGCCCCTCTTAAAGAACGTGGCCAGCCATAGACAGAACCCTCCCATTGCCTGAAAACAAGGCTGCGCCTACAGCCATTCATGCAGAGATAGGTTTTAGAGGCTTGGGAGTGAGCTGTGTATCCCAAGCAGCCTATTGGAATAAATAATCCGCTTCCAGCACATGAGAGATAGCGCAGTGCAATGTTGCATTGGCTCAATATCAGCAGGGCTCAGGTTCGGGTCCACAATAGGGATGAAATACAATTTTGAAAAAAAAAAGTGTTTTTTTTAAAGTTGGCGTGCTGGAACGATAATATGGGTGCATAAAGTAAGGGAACGATGACCGGTTGCCCCAAAAAGTGAGGGAACGTCGTACCCTTTATCCCCCCCACACACTTTGACCTCTGTTCCCATTATGTTATGTTAATTTGTCTTGACAAATTGATTGTTGAAACCCAACTATTTAAAAAGACAAATGAATGTACTACTTTGCAATTCATTTTCTGATGGGAAATATATTATCCGAGCACCATCACACACAAAAGCAACCCCGGCTTTATGCCTATTTGTAAGAGTGAAGACATAATGATTGCTCATTGACATGGCGCCCTTATTTTCTTGATGACTGTTGTGCGGGGGGGGTGTGGGGGGGAGAAGACCCCGCAATCGGTTCACTAAAGGGCTGTCCCTTCACATGGCAGGAGGCCGCCAGGCCATTTGGGAAGCAGCTAAGATACGTTGGAGCAGGCTGGTCAAGGCAATGATGTGTAAATAGATGAAATGAGGAGCACTTTGATGTATGCTGACACAGTGAGAATATGAAGAGGTGCAGGTGTGCGTTTTGGATAAATACATTTACCAAAATGTGTGGTATGATTATACTGTTCAATAAAAACCACAGCCTTTTTATTTCCAACAATAAGACAATGCCTCGGGTCGTCATTTTACAACAACAAACCAGGGTAACCGGTCAGCCGGTTCTGGGCTCCATAGATTATGGCCAGTGCCACGGAGTAGGGCACCTATGGAGTAAGAGTGTCACGACCCTTACCCCAGACCCCCACTGGCAAGTCCACTAGCCAGGTGGGATCAGGGCTTGGGGCTCCATTAAGGCCTGGAAGGCCTAGCACCCACTCCCAAGACACTCTTGGAGCCACTCTTTGAAGAACGTGTGTAAAAGGGGACTACTTTTTTATTAGGGCCTGCAGCTAAGATGGAGGCATTCGCGTAGCTTGGTTACTAGGTACCAAGCTAAGCGGTATAGTGTTTTGGGTGTGGTGGCATGGGGACTACTTTACCTGGACTACTTTGCTGAGGCTATTTAAACCACACCCAAGCAACAAAGCACGCTTCGCGTTACTTTGCTGACTGCAACGTGATGCTCACCGTGTGCTGTGTTACCCACAAGCCTCGGAGAAGAGAACCTGCAGAGGAGACAAAAGGGACATCGTTAGCAGCATCTTACCTGCAATCTCCATCCTGTCATACGCTCCCAGCTCTAGTGAACGGCTTTTTCTGGACACTGCATACCTTCCGGATAAAAGACCTGAAAGAGAAAAGGAGAAAACAATATTAGAAAAGGCATATTCTGGCATTGCTAAGCTACGAACAGCACAAGAAGCTTACCTGGCTGGATGCCTCCTGGCCGGCATCGCTCTGGAATTCCACACACACATAGCGCTTACTTACCACATTACAGCGCCCATCACGCGGCATCATTTATCAGCGAGGGCCAACTTGACCAGTTCGCCACACTGAAGCTGTGCACACCTAGGGAGAAAGAAAGACATTATTAACCAAAAGAAAGGCATGAAAGGATAACAGAGCTATGCGGAACTGCTGCAATAAGACCTACCTTAGAGACATTGAACGGGCACGCGCCAGTGAAGTAACTTGGTCGCCCACTGAAGATAATGCGCCCCTGCTAAAAAGGCAGGACGGAGAACACGCCTAATTCCACAAGGCTGAATATCCTCGGTAGACGACATCCAGGGAAACTGGGGAGAAGATTCCGGCAACCAACCCGGGCTGAGTGGCGTCCCCATGGATACCAGGTGAGCGTAACAAAGAGAGAAAATACAAAAAGAATCAAAACTAGGAAGAATTGGAGGGCCATGGGTTAAAATGCCTTTTGTAGAGTAGATCTGCTTACCATTGGGGTTGGTACCCAAAAAAGAGCCAGGACAACATAGACTAATATACCATCTCTCATACCCAAGGGGCAACTCAGCAAACGATGGGATACCGCCCACGGAATCAGCAGTGTCATACACACAATTCCAGGAGGCACTCACATTTGACAGTACATTTTACGCAGGTAAGTGACTACCCATGGGGTGCGCCATATCATGTGCATTCTTTGAGCAATTTAGTTCATTCTTTCAGTGGGCCTTGCTAAAAGAAAATCCAGGGGCACAGGTGGCTCATTATTTGTACGATTTTCTATTAATAGGACAATCTGGAACTACGGACTGCAAGCAGGCACTGGGCAAAATGATAGCAATGGCAGAGCACTGGGGAATCCCGCTAGCAAGGGAGAAAGCCACATATCCTAACACACACATCATTTTCTTTGGGATTGAGATAGAAACAGAAGTAGGGGAATGGAGGATCATAGAAAAGAAAAGTCTTCTGCATGTGTATGACGGGTGGTGCTCGGTACCACAGAGAACGGATTTCTTCCCACCAGTTCTCTCCTTACATTTGGTTTGCCATTCCCTGCAGGCATGTCTGTTTCCAGGGGCTTTCTGCCCTCTGGCCGGCTGCCGCCGACGGCCATTCACACCTGGGTGTGGCCTTTGTCCTACCCTTCCTGTCCTGCGGTGGTACCTGGTCCCGGCCCTCCTGTTGCTGCCTCCCTACTGTGTGGCAAGTGTTTGTAAGAATTGCCTATCTGTGCACCCAGCTGCCCTCCTTATATTTTCAATGGCTGCTCACTGCAGCCTTGCTTGTATGGTACATTCCCTTGGCCCTGGCCCCCCTGATTATTCCCCGGTGCCTGCGAGCTCAGTCAGTGCCCTAATCCGCGGCACTGGCCATTATCTTTGCGGTTGCCATGCAATCACATTGCTCACACAATTTAACCACCTGCTGTATTCACACTCCTGTACTCTATGCTCGCAAGTGGCACAAACATGAATACAAGAGGACGCTTCAAATAATTGAGAGTTTTAGAGCTACTGTATACATGATCATCAGTTGAAAACCACGTCGAATTAAACACCCCATGCTTATCACAGTCAATGACCAGCATTGGAACAGATGGCCGTGTACACATTCCATTGTGTGTATATTTTTCTAGACTCAAACATTGCATGCTTCCCAATTTTATAAATGTTGGACAGTTTGAAACCCGAGGTTTGTGACATACTGTAAACCATGTTGCTGTGGATGGGCCTTATCTCTGCGGCATGCCTTAGCTCTGATCCTGGAATAGAGGACTGCAATTCGTTGTGTAAATAACATATGTGATGGGTGTCCCTCAGTGAAGGTGTTTGGAGGTTCCTTGTAGATTGGGGTAAGAAAGGATGGGTGGACTCTTGGAGATCCCACTTGGTCCATCTCCAGGGGTCGCATCACTTACCAAGTGGCTTCCCCTGGATCTCAAAGTAACCATGTTTTTCTCCATTGCACCCTCTTCACTGCCCTCCCCACCAACATTATTTCCCATGAGCTGATGAGGTGCTCTTCCTGAAGCTGGTAAGTAGGGGTCTGAGCTGACCTGGCCAGGCCCAATCAGGTACTTGTCTGAATGCTGACCTCATGTCTGCCTTTGTCAGCATGGCACCAACCCCATTTTCTTTCACCATGATACCGCCTCTTCAAACGATACACTGTACATTTCTCCCTGACAAGATGGTGATACTCCAGGTTCACATCTGGGAATGAAAGGTGATGTATCAGCCTGTAGTCACCAGTCTCCAACGATCACACTTTCAATGGTGGGCCTGTAAATGCTCCCACTACTCTATCCAACTTGTATATCTTCCCCAGTAAAACAAATGGTAATTCCCTTGCTGGCGTCAAGTTCTTTTCCTGCAAGTCTCCTCTGGGCTCTGCAAGGTATCACAAAAGCTTCAATGAACCGCTTCAGTAAACACAATCTATCAGCCTTGATAGTATAGTGTGGCATTGTACCAGTTAGTGCCCCCCCCACCAATCTATGTAGGTCACTCACCTCCTTATAGCCCTACTTTCTCACAGGTGACCTACTGCTGGTCACCTCTTTGCTTTATCAGCGACAAAAGAGGTAACAATTTGCTGTTGTGTGAAGTTTTCCCTTTCAGGACACTATTCTCCCCCCCCCCCACGCAGTTGGATGCAGTTGGATGGTTCCTCCTCAAAATTACCGGCATATCTACAGTTTTGCCTCAGGTTACAGATGCTTGAAATCCCCAGCAAAACTTGTTTTTTCCCTATTTCCCTTCCCCATCTGGCCTACTCTCCTTACCAGTGGTCAAAGTGAGCCAGAACGGACAGGAGTGGCGTTCCACTAGTTTTATTTTTTCCTGTTAACAGCTCCACTACCTTTTTCACACTTCTCCACTTTAACACCCGATAGCAGTTCCAGTTTAAATTAGATCTGTTTCAACTCAATTGGCTGTCAACCAGCATGGCTGCAATCCTTGAAAAATGTGTTGCACCTTTACTGCCTATTCTGTCCCTTTCAGGGGTCACACCTCCACTACTTTTTTTGATACACTTCTACCACTGCTCCTTACTTGCACCTCTAGCAGGGATGATTGCAAAGAGCTGTTAAGCCAAAATGCCCTTACTTCTAGCGTGTAATCATTGTGTAAATGTGTCCAGCTAATGCCTGGGCTCTTTTCTTTGTGCCACCTAAACTGTTTATCATAAATGTATCACCAGTTCTCTCTGTGCCTGTGCTGAAAATTCAGAATCGGGTCCTTGAATTGGTTGAGGCACTCCCTTAAGTAAGGGACAGCTGCTTCCCATATCAGCCTTCTGATGCCTAACCTTTATGCTAATTTCTTTTGGTGTGTGACGCACATCACCTGGGGGCTTTTTCTTCAAGGTCCACCCATGCTTCTGGTGACTGCAAGGCTCCTTTCATCACACTCTTCGAGTAGCAATGTAAACATGGAAAGGTCCCACCACCTTATCCCTCAGCCTCCTAGATAAATGAGGTATGCTATTGGGATCCACCACTGGAGGCCACCATTGTGAAGTGGAAAAGCCCAAGATACCCTGTGTTCCAGGCTCTCAAGCCCCGGTGGCGTAAGCTTGCTCTCACTGGTTTCGTCTTTTACTTGAAACAATGTTTGCCTTACTCCTTACTTTACTTCAATTTCTGTGTGAGTCAAACGACCTACCTCATGATCTTCAATCTCCTCTTTGTTGCGCTGTTCTTCTTCTTTAATCCTGCTTCCCTCTGTTCCCACGCCATGGACTGTATCCTCAATCTGTTTATCAATGCCTCCTCCCCGATTGGATGTATTCCTTATCCCTTTACTTGCTGTCCTCTTGGACTCCTCTTTCTACTTCAGGCTTTCTAGGAGAGTTGCTAAACTGGCTTATTCGATTCCCTTCCTAACGGGTCTCACCACTAGCACTCTTGATACTACTCGTCGGCATATGAATTTGCCACTGGAGCTTCACTATGGGTCAATATCCTCACCAGGAATCTTTGACCTTGCTTTAGCTCGCTGGGCCGTAGCCTCCCAACATCATCTTCCCTGGTGGGATGACGGCAAGCTGAGCCAGCGGTGTAAGGTCCGGGTCCCCCACCATTTGGTGCTCCTCCCAGGGGGCAAATCAAAAAAGTGTTGAGTTTGGGGATGACACCAGATAGTGTTGGAAGTTATGAGGACAATGTATTTGTAAAGTTGTTTCCAGATAACCGACAGAGATAACCGACAGCGTCCGTTTACAAATGTGAAGGCTGGTTATGTGTAGTGGCCAGTCCCCTTTCTGTGTTTAGTGATGCAGAGCGCTGCAAATAAATGGCAGGAGGCATGTACGATTGCACTACGAAGTTCAAAGAATGCACTGAAACACAAGTCTGCCTGAACGTCCTTGCATTTGTGTTTCATGGTGCACGCAGTCAAAATTGCATGATGGGACTGCTAACATGCCAGCATTAGAGATAATGGTCCTCTCTCTGCAATTGGTAGAGGGCAGAAAATGACCCCCTTCACACCAAGGAGTAGGCGTGGTATGTTGCCCTGAGTAAAATCTGCCGATCTACTTGTATATGATCAGATTTGAAGCCAGCTTGTAGTTTTGCTGAGCAACTCAGTGGGATGATCAGGTTCGAAGGTAAATTGTACACCTATTTGCACATTATTTAGAGCCCAAACGGTTGCCTTTGTCAGTGCTTGTTTTTAACAGGAATTCAGCACAAAGTAAATCAAGTGGTTTGGTTAAGACATTTTTATTACACAGTCAATTTGGTTTTCAGCTGCAAGAAAGCCATTCACTTTTGGAAGACTGCTCAGAAAGCACAAAGCTTGTTGAAAGACATTCCAGGGGGATTTATGTGGGACATGTAGTGGGTCAGCATGGCTATAGGGACTAGCATGGCCCTGGGCTGCCAAGAGGTGGATAAAAGTGGTAATCCCCACAGGCTCTGTCCTGCCGCACATCCCGTTTGTCCGCCATTTTCCCTTCCCATGATGATAGTTTCGGCTTATAGGCAGCACTTCTAGCTACACCTAATAGCCAGAGAGGAACCAGTGCCAGGCTCTGCTGTGTATCAACCACATGCTCTTTCTTCCTCACGATGGCTCTGGTAAAGGCTTTAAGGGCATGAGTTCAGGGGTGGCTAAGTCTAGTCATTTTCTCTACTGTTTTGGCAGATTCATGTCAGATACTGATGACAGTGAGCCCTCCCGATCACCTGGGATTCCACCGCCAAGGGAACCATAAAGTGAAGAAATGTGGGGGACTGTGCTACAGATGAAAATTTTACCTGTTCTGAATCCCAACAGAGGCATACAAAGGTATTGAAATGTATACATTTACTGACTGTATATCTCCTGCTGTGACATACATTGCTTACAAACGGGGCTACCTTTTAGTTATGTTCTGTTTAAGCATTGATTTCACACATGTGTAGGAATTCTGGTGAAATATGTCTACAGGCCATAGATCCTACACCTCTGGCATTTCATTAGAGAGCGTTGGTGTTCTTTCTAATTATTTTTCACAAGTGTATTATTCTGCAGTACTTAGGAGAGCTGTATACTGCCTTGTAGCTAATTTAAGAATTGTGGATCCAAGAAACTAAATAACTAATATGGCTCCAAAATGTTATCCGTTGTGATCGTTGACAAACCTCCCTCTCCCTAGGTTCACTTCCCTTATTTGCCAAATGTGCTTATTAACATGGAGTGCTTGGTGTAGCACTCAACATATGTCTTGAAAATAAGTGAGCAGTATTGTTGCTGAGTTGTGTGCTTGTAAGAGCACTTGCAAACTCAGGTGCTCCTCAAATATCTCTCAGAATGCAAGACATTGAAAAAATAAAAAGCCACTACATACAAATTGGATCTATAGAAATTCTTCAGAACTATTTATCATTGTTCCTGCAAAATATGATGCCTATGCCTTCCGTTGTTTGATATGTGAGAAGAGTGCCCCCAAGGAGAATGTGACGCAAGACTCCATCTTACTAGCAAAATCCCTACTTCCCTGCAAGAGGCAAAGAGGAAAAACAAGAACATCGCTGCATTTCCAGTACAGGGACATTCCTGTGAAGATTGGGTTGCTAGAGAAGAAATAATAAAGGCAACGGGTTTTTTTGGGCTGAGCACATTGTTCCTTTAGCTGATGCCAATCATTTGGGCAGCCTCTTACAGACATTTTTCCCACACTCTAAAATTGCACAGTCTTATGCTTGTGGTGGAATAAAAGCAACATGTATTTTAAACCATGCAATTGCACCGGAGTCGTTATTTAATGCAGTTGCTCTCATGAAGTTGTCAACCTTAAGTCTCTATTGCTTGTAGCAATGACCAAGGCACTGAAAAAAATGCATCCAATTACAGACCGTATCTTTGTCATGAAACAGGATATGGTATGCTGCAAATTTCTTGATATGTGCTCAAGAAAGGAAAGCACAGCCAAATATATATTTTTCTGCAGTCTCAAATGCTATTGAAAAACATTCCATGCCGTAGGGAAATTGTCTTGGCTTTGGTGTAGACAGTGCCTCAGTTAATGTTGAACGGCACAACTCGATAAAAACTAGAGTGCATGCTTTAAATCCCCACGTCTGTTTATGACTTATCCGTGCTATAATGCACACCATGCAGCTTCATGCGCTGCTCCTGCATTAAAGATTTTTATGAAGTAGAATTACTCGTAGATGTCTACTTTTGGTTTGATTACTCCTCTAAATATAAGAACATGTATGCAGAATTTTATGAATTTATTGATTCTGATTATCCCAATATGCTAAAGTTCATTTTTATTAGATGGCTTGGTATGTCGACATGTTTGGATAGACTGATCCCTCAGTTTGACGCCTTGTGTTTTTCTGTCGACACCTGATAGTGACAGTCAGAAGATTTGTTCAATGCTTTAAGGACCCTATGACTAAGATCTATTGTTTATTTTTTCAGACTGTGTTAATTTTAAACTTTTGCTTCAATGGGAAGATCCAGTCATTCATCTTTATTTGATTCAACGATAGATCTTATTGCCTTACTTTTGAGTAGAACGGTTAATGTTGAAGTTGTCCAATCTTTCAAAAGAAACCTAAGTGCTGCATTAAATGATCTGTCGTCAGATGAATGCCAATTCCCCGATGCCAGTCTCTGATTGACACTGACACAATGGATACAATTTGTAAAACATTTATTGAAAATGGCGGGGTTGGAAAAACTCCTATGTTGCCCCATAACTAAGATGGGAGTAGTCTTGACCATCAAACGATAAACAAAACAGTCCTCGTGAAGTCCGCCAAATCAAAATGGCCTATGCTAACAACACCTAATGTCTTCCCAATCTCTAGTACAAAAGTGTAGAAAGGTGAAATGTATGCAAAAGGAAAGATCGGTGTTCAAAATGATAATGTGGATGAGCCATAGGGTAAGGCGATCCTTGTAGGCAGTATGGCACACACTGGCTCGGTTTCTCTTGCTTCAAAATTAATGTTCCAACCAAAACGTTCAGAGGTCTAAATCTGCCAGGTGCAGACCTTTTACCACACAATTCTCATAGGTCCCTCTCTGCCGGGATCAGACATTTCACTTCACAATTCTGGTAAGTCCCCCTCTGCCGGGCTCAGACCTTTCACAACACAGTTCTCGTAAGTAGCCCTCTGCCGGGCTCAGACCTCTCATGATAAAGTTCAACACAAAGTTGCAAGAGGGGCTCCCTTCCCCAAGCTTAGTATACTTCGGGTCTCCCTCAATCGGCTCGGACCCCTTTCGGATGTTGGAAGTCTTTTGAATGTGCATGGTTTTCTTGCAGACCACTGCAGGACCACTTCCACTCAACGTTCACTTATTTTACTTTCATTCTTGCTTTTAGCTTCAAACAATGTACCTTTTACAGAGACTTTCGAATGGGTTACTTCCTTTCGCCAGATCACTCCGTTACTTAGTATCACTGATCTCGCAGCTGCATTTTACTTTAAAGTTAATTCACAGATCTGCCTTTCTTCTTGTCTCGCTTCACATGCATGCAGCCTTTACTTGTGATATGATGTTGCTACTTGGATTCACTTTAACAGACACCAGTCTCTCTGGTTGCTTGCCAACTCACTGGCTGTGTGTGCTTCTTTCTTATTTTGCGGTTTCCAATTTTCGAGTCAAGATTAGTACCACAGGCTTGGCCTCACCTCCCCAACTCTGCCGATCACATGGGAGGGTTGCTGGCGTCCTTGAAACACTATGCAATCTTCACTTGTGGGATTTGCCCTTCTCCATGTGACTTTCGCAGTCTGTCGAAGGCAATAACCTCCAGTAGTGAAGCCTTGGGGTTTTCGGCCCTCTGCTCTCGTCCCTTAGTCCGTTGCTTTGCTCCCATAGGTGGGCCTCCGTCCCGGAAGTTCTGCTCGTTCTCACGTTCCGCCTTTCTCAGAGTGTGTCTTTAGATGTTGCCTTGTATTCGTGTGAGGAGAGCTAACTGGTATCAGGTGTATGCACTTAGGGTAAAGTGCCTGACTTTGCCTGACCCGATCAACGGGACATGTCCAGTACGATGTGAGAGTTTGTCTGGTTACTCTTAGTCACCTTCTTCCTCGGCCCAGTGTTTGTGAAAAAAAGGGGTGGTGGATTTAGAATCCTAAAAAATAGGATGGGGTAGATAAACAAAAGAGGGGGAAATACCACATCTCACCATGGGCTATCTAACCCCCACTGCCTGAAGACCCCTCACAGAGGTGATCCTCCCCCACCGGTCCAACCGCAGGAACTGGATCCAAAAGCGATGGCCGTGTCCTGGCCACCAGGATGACAAATCCCTGAGGACTAGCGGGTGAGACACCATTTGGTTTCTCACACTATATAGGAGTAATTGTGCATGGAAAGTTAAAGAACATGCTTGAACGAGAAAATATTGATCCAGTGCTCTCTATGCTGCAGTGTGGGTTCCATGTAATAATGTCACCACAAAAATCTCGCCATGCAAAAATATTGCAGAAAAATGGTCGTTTTTTGTGGCGACATTATTGCATGGAACATGCGGGGGACACCCCCGCAAACCCCGCATTTTTTTTAAAAAAAATGTTTGCCCCTGTCCCCATATATATGGTCACCTAAATAATATCGCCACAACATTTTCCCGGTGATATTATTTACGGCGACCATATATATGGCGATATTATTACCTGATACCGCAGTGTGTAATTTTCACCAGGCTGGAGGCAAGTATGCCAATCAGGGTTGAGGTTCTCAAGCATCTTTAACTTAAAAAAAAAAAAAAACAACCGTGTAATATTCTTGGTCCAGAGATTTTCTACCAATTTTAAGGTTTACGGAAAGACTTAGTATGACTGGGACTAGAGAGAGTTATCATTAGAGGCCAAGGGAACAAGTTTTTAATTATGGCAAAAGTGGACAAATTAATCTTCACATTGCCAAAGAGCAATGCAGATGAGGAATGGGTAGACTCAAGAATGTCCAAAAATAAAACAAAATGTCACCCATGTCTGCCACTTGATAGAACTCTGCCTTCGATACTAATGTTCCAAATGAAAAGGCCTCACAGTGAACCTTGTTATAGCTATTCATCACCTGAGAATGTAAAGACAACAACTGTGGCTTGGGACTATTACAAGGCCCATGGGAGCACAAACTCAAAGGCGTACAAAAGTTGCATTTACCATGATATATCATGGATTTGTTATCCACCATTTCCATGTTCTGTTTCAGGAGTCATAAAGTGCACTCACCGCTAGTGATAATTGACTCTTGATGAGTAAGAAATTGTGTACTGTGTGCATGTGGTTACGGAGCAGGCAAGTGACATTTGATGCCATGCTAGTAGCTTACAACGTAATTCTATGCTTTTTTCTCTAGGAGTTTCATGTTAATTTATGTATTGGATTTCTACGTTCCGATCCATATTTTATGTATTCCATGCATTTTTCATGCAGCATTTCCATGTTATGTTTCATATGCTAATTTACAATGAGTGACTATTTTTTGTGCAGTACAGATTCCAATATGTCTTTGAACATATGTTGGCAGTGACGATAACATTTCAATTAAACAAAGTAATGCCAAACCAACAGCAGGGCCACTCCTTCCA
Organism: Ambystoma mexicanum; assembly: GCF_040938575.1. Classification (NCBI taxonomy): domain Eukaryota; kingdom Metazoa; phylum Chordata; class Amphibia; order Caudata; family Ambystomatidae; genus Ambystoma; species Ambystoma mexicanum. The sequence continues at coordinate 740,925,149 of NC_090926.1, forward strand.
CTTTCCGGTGTGAGATTGCGGTAGGGTTGCCGGCATCGCTTTCTCTCTATAACGCGGCAGGGGCCGCTCAGTGTCTTCTTTCTTCCTGGTGGCTGACGCCGCCTCCTCAAAGCACGGAGCACAGGGTCTCATCCCATCCTCGTTGCCATTTTTATGACTGGACCTGCGGTCACGCAGGCCAGTCTAACCATCGCTGGTGGCACCCACCACACACGTTGACATCACCAGTTTTGGGCTGGCTCACGGGCAAATTGGCCAGCTCATGGGGCGGTGGTGGCACCCACAATACTTGAGTTGCAGGGATCACCCTGATGGGCTGTGATCACACGGACCCAGACAATGGCCTGAGGGCACCCAGGCTATCGGAGCTGGAGTTGCCCAGCAGGGGCACCAGTCCACACTCACAGAGTTGCCCTGCAGGGGCTCTGCTACTGCAGAGGGACATTGGGACAGCGCTGCCCAGCAGGGGCACCGTCCTGGTGTAGGGCCTTGCACGATAGGCCCTCTGCCTGCTATGCAGCACCACATGCTGCCAAGAATGACACAGCTAACAGTAGTCAATTGGTCTAAGACTGATGAGTGGGAAGCTGCTCATTACCAGACATGCTAACCCTCCTGATTCAGGCGGGAGACTCGCGATTTTTCAACTAAAAATAGCGCTGTTACTGTCTCCCATCTAAAATAACTGTATCGCCAATTTAACCCGATTGGGAAAATTACCTTCTCCTGATTTCTGTGGGAAAATGTCCCACTCAGAGGCTTAAGAATGTTAGCAATGTCTGCCTTACTTTTATTGATTCAGTCACATGGTCACTGACACATGACATGAGCAGAGCCCTGGGAGATGCCATGCTCCCAGGAGGGGTGACACACCACACATGTGATCAAAACTGTTCCATACTTGCCAATATTCTGTAACCAAAAAGATGTAGGATTTTTCAAGTTTCAAAAATAATACCTAGCATAACATGACATCACAGGAAATTACAAAACATATATTGCTCGCACCACTGGAGCATTCTAAAATGCACAACTTAAACAGCACAACGTGGAAAGATGCTCAAATGTTTCAAATGTATAATTGTGAATGGTAAGTTAACATCAAATTCAATTACCTTACTTCACAGAAAATAATCACACAGGGCTCGTAGGCAACTTTGCCACTGCTCTGTAGCAGCAGCCCAGGCAGTACATATTTATTCCTGCAGTGCAGGATGAATAACTGAACAACATGGAGACTGATACCCTCCTCAGTCTGATAGGCAGATGCTGTGTAATGGTGGTACGCTCTGCCACTTGCCTTCATTGGTGGTTCACCCAAGGTCTGTACCGGCAAGAGTGCAGGGCAGAGTCATGTAGCTGTCAGGTCAGTGGACAGACAAATGAATTGACTTAGAGTCACATAAATTGCCTGCCACTGTAAAAAGCAGTAGCATCTGTCACCCAAATTTGTAGGTGGTAGGACTGCTTAAAAAAAGCAGTAGCCTACTGCCTAAATCAGTAGGGTTGGCAAGTATGCTGTTCCCATATATGCCAGTGTGGGAGAGCAGATAGTACCTCCATTTGCAGATTGGTAAGGGGCATAGACAATCTCATAGCTCTCAACCATTTGTGTTGTAAAGGTGGGTGAAAACACCCGATTTTCAGGCCGATTCATGGAATAATTAGCGCGGCGCAAGTGGGCAAAAACGTGCGAATCGCAGTAGAATAGCGAAAATCGCAGTGCAAGTGCGAAAATCGCACGAAAAGCAGCGCACACCGATTCATGGAAGGCCGTGCGCGAGAAAACCATCGGATGTGCGAAAAAAAAGTGCGCGGCGCACGTTGGCGCACAGGCCATCTAACAGCGTGCGCCAGGTCACAGCGAAAATCGCACAGGCCACAGCGAAAATCGCACATAGCGCGGCGCACGCAACAAAAGTAGGCGGAACACGGGGCGTAACACTCGGAATGGGGAACAACTTGCCAAAACGTGGGCGTCACGCGGGAAGTACAGGGTACAAGTGCGCGGAACGCCCACACGCTCGCCTACAACACGTATTCATGGAATAGAATAGGGCAAAAAAGCGCACGCTCAAACCAGCGCACAGGCACAAACACGACCGCCACAAGAAAGCAGGCGGTAGCGTCTCTGCGCCTGGAAGAAATGTGCGCCAAAAGGTGCGCCAACAAATAGCACCTATATACAGCCATGAAGAATGTCCTATACTGTGGCCCTCCAGGACAAATGATGTGCAAAGGGGTACCCACAAACACGGACACCCGCTGACAAAAAATTACGTGTGCGTGTATACCGGGGTGCGCGGGAAGTCTCACACGCGATTTCGGCAGGGTACGTGTATTACATGGGTGTGCGGGAAGTTCCACACGCGATTTCAGCAGGGTACGTGCATTTCAGGGGTGCGCGGGAAGTACCACACGCGATTTCAGCAGGGTATGTGAATTCCAGGGGTGCGCGGGAAGTTCCACAAGCGATTTCAGCAGGGTATGTGCATTTCAGGGGTGCGCGGGAAGTACCACACGCGATTTCAGCAGGGTATGTGAATTCCAGGGGTTCCGGGGAGTACTACACGTGAATTGGCCGTGTGGGTCCTCCAAGGTGTACGCTCCACAACCTCCACGGCCCCTGCAGGCAGCCCACACCACGGGGGACTACCCTGCACCCCTGCTCATGTCCCGCAGGCAGCCCATCCACCATGGGCATGCCCCCCAGCCAACCCACATGTCACCTTGCACTACTGATCAACAATGCATGTCTCCCACCACCCCCAGCCACCAGGGGCAGCCTCCACCAGGCCCCCACTCATGTCTCCCACCACCCCCACCCCCCAGCAGTGCAGGGGCACCCTCCACCAGGCCCCCACTCATGTCTCCCACCCCCCCACCCCCCAGCAGTGCAGGGCCAGCCCCCACCAGGCCCCCACTCATGTCTCCCACCACCCCCACCCCCCAGCCACCAGGGGCACCCTCCACCAGGCCCCCACTCATGTCTCCCACCACCCCCACCCCCCAGCCACCGGGGTCACCCTCCACCAGGCCCCCACTCATGTCTCCCACCACCCCCACCCCCCAGCAGTGCAGGGGCAGCCTCCACCAGGCCCCCACTCATGTCCCCCACCACCCCCACCACCCAGCCACCAGGGGCAGCCCCCACCAGGCCCCCACTCATGTCTCCCACCACCCCCACCACCCAGCCACCAGGGGCACCCTCCACCAGGCCCCCACTCATGTCTCCCACCACCCCCACCCCCCAGCAGTGCAGGGGCACCACCATCAGGCCCCCACTCATGTCCCCCTGCACCCCCACCCCCCAGCCACCAGGGGCAGCCTCCACCAGGCCCCCACTCATGTCTCCCACCACCCCCACCCCCCAGCAGTGCAGGGGCAGCCCCCACCAGGCCCCCACTCATGTCTCCCACCCCCCCCGACCCCCCAGCAGTGCAGGGGCAGCCCCCACCAGGCCCCCACTCATGTCTCCCACCACCCCCCAGCCACCAGGGGCACCCTCCACCAGCCCCCCACTCATGTCTCCCACCACCCCCACCCCCCAGCCACCAGGGGCACCCTCCACCAGGCCCCCACTCATGTCTCCCACCACCCCCACCCCCTAGCAGTGCAGGGGCAGCCTCCACCAGGCCCCCACTCATGTCTCCCACCACCCCCACCCCCCAGCATCCAGGGGCACCCTCCACTAGGCCCCCACTCATGTCTCCCACCACCCCCACCCCCCAGCCACCAGGGGCACCCTCCACCAGGCCCCCACTCATGTCTCCCACCACCCCCACCCCCCAGCCACCAGGGGCAGCCTCCACCAGGCCCCCACTCATGTCTCCCACCACCCCCACCCCCCAGCAGTGCAGGGGCAGCACCACCAGACCCCCACTCATGTCCCCCTGCACCCCCACCCCCCAGCATCCAGGGGCAGCCTCCACCAGGCCCCCACTCATGCCTCCCACCACCCCCACCCCCCAGCCGTGCAGGGGCACCCTCCACCAGGCCCCCACTCATGTCTCCCACCAGCCCCAGCCACCAGGGGCACCCTCCACCAGGCCCCCACTCATGTCTCCCACCACCCCCAACCCCCAGCAGTGCAGGGGCAGCCTCCACCAGGCCCCCACTCATGTCTCCCACCACCCCCACCCCCCAGCCACCAGGGGCAGCCTCCACCAGGCCCCCACTCATGTCTCCCACCACCCCCACCCCCAGCAGTGCAGGGGCAGCCCCCACCAGGCCCCCACTCATGTCTCCCACCACCCCCACCACCCAGCCACCAGGGGCACCCTCCACCAGGCCCCCACTCATGTCTCCCACCACCCCCACCCCCCAGCCGTGCAGGGGCACCCTCCACCAGGCCCCCACTCATGTCTCCCACCACCCCCACCCCTCAGCAGTGCAGGGGTAGCCCCCACCAGGCCCCCACTCATGTCTCCCACCATCCCCCAGCCACCAGGGGCAGCCTCCACCAGGTCCACACAATCCCCAATCATGTGCGTCATGGTCATGGTCAGCCTCCACAGCCAAAAAGCCCTACCAAGTAACCCATTCACCCCAATGTTCATGAAGCTAATGAACCCATGTCCGTCACACACAATGTTTGCAATTGAATGGGAAAACACCCAGCATGACATGCATGAAACCAATGAGATGATACCACACAGTGAAGCATGAAAACAAATTTGTATTGAAAAAAAGAAAGAATGCTAAAGAAATGAAACAAACTACAATGGGAAGTAAAAAAAATCAAGCTGCATGTCCGCATAAAAATAAATAACTGCAAATCATAATCCAAAAAAATGTCCCCCAAAGTCAAATGTAAAAAAATTATCTATCAAATCAAGAACTATGTAAAAAACTCGAAAGGGTCCATGAGCCCAACTGAACAAAGGAAACCTAAAAGAAAACCTAACTAAAAAGCAACTATATACAAAAAGTGGAGCAGTGTCCGTCGACTCCAAATCATAAGAAAAAACAAAGGAAACCTAAAACTAAAGAACTATATACAAAGGCGGCGGGCAAGTCCAGCGGCTCACTCCGTGGTGTTCCGGCCAGGGCATCATCGAACTCCTGTTCGATGTCCCGGAGGCGGTCCAGTTCCATGGCCCCGAGGGTCGACAGGGATGACGCCGTGTCCTCCTCCAACCCCCTGCGGATTGCCTCGAGGCACTCGGCCCGCCTCAGGGCCCTCCGCATGGAGTTCTCCGCCCTGACCATTGTGAGCCGCGCCTCTTCCGCCCGCCGCCGCTCCGCACCTATGGCGTGGCCCAACCGCTGCCACACGGAAGACACTCTCTGTCCTGGGTCCTCCGGCCGATGCCTGCCCCTCCGATGTCGAAGGCCCCGAGCCTTCATGGCTCCCACCATGTTGCTGCTGCTGCTCTGCCTCTGCCCGTGCACTGCCTCCTGCTGCCTGCACATCCTCCGCCGGCTGGGGTGCAATTGTTGATGTGGCCACCCCTGCTGGACGTCCGACTCCCGACTGTGGCAGGGATGCCTCCTCCACCAGCCTGGCCGCACTGTCAGAGGCAGCTCCACAGGGCACCCAGGTGACTGATGGGTGGGAAGATGGCACAGAGGACGACTGGCGCGTAGGGGGTCCAGATGAGGAGGGGGTCGGAGCAAGCCCCATCAGACGGAGGAATCCGGTCTGGGTGACCTGTCCCAGCAGGCTGACGTGGTCAATGAGCCATTCGAGATGACGTGCAGTCTCTCCATGAAAAGACTGCAGGTCACCTCGCAGGGCCCGTTGACGCAATGCCACACCAGCCAGGACAGGCTCAACCCGGACCTGGATAGCCACGTCCGCAGGCAGAGGAAGGCCAGTTGACGTCAGCTCATCCCCTGCCTGAAAACGGGTCTGGACGTAGGCATCCCTGCTGGTGCAAAATGATGCAGGGACAGGATCGGGGACAGGATTGCACACAGGCACCTCCGCGGCGGCCTGTGCTGCCTCCTGTCCCTGGTCCTGGACTGCACCACTAGCACCAGTGGGATCCCCACCTCCAGACCCCGTCTCTGGTGCTTGCACGGCCTCCTCCTCCACCAAACCCCCCACCAACCTGGATGACTCCGTGCCATCTTCCCCTGTTGGGCCCTGTGGGGTCCCAGCTGCCCCTTCTGCTGCCGAGGAGTCCAACTCCAACCTCCGCCTCTTGGACCTCCCCCCGGCAGCTGCGGCCTGGGACGCGGCACCGGACTCCTCACTCCCCGACGAGATGACAACACGGGAGGGGAGCCGGGCCTTGCGTCTCCGGCTGGCGGTGGGATCCCCGCCGCTGTGCTCCACAGCACCTTCTCCGCCCTCTTCATCAGTTGACGCTGCAGACAGGGAGAAACAAAACACAGGCATCAGGGCACTGTACAATGGACACATACACACATGACAGTTGCACATGAGTGGCATTGGCAAACCTCAGACATGTCATCACAATCCCCAACACACGTGTCATTGCAACTCGCACACATGAGCCATACCACAGCCATATCGCAACTGCCACCACCATCCATACACATACAACAGCATGAGCAGCCAAAGGTGACCCAGACATCACATGCAACACAGGAAGTGCAACACACATGTACACACACCACCACACTTGCATGCATGTGTACACCTCTGCCAAGTCTCGCACTGTTCAGACGGGCATCCATGTCACATCTGCCAATCAGGCTTACACATACCGCAGTCACATGCATCCATGGTGCATCACTGTTGCACCCTTGTCAAATACACACACATGCACATGTACACAGTGCTCATACATGCAGCCGAAAACAACATACATGCGTGACATCACGGACATGTCTACTTAAATACACATTCATCCAAACATGTGTGCACGCACAACTGCATTTGGCATGCAAGCCTACACACACAAGCACCATCCATGTCTCACACATTACAGCCCTCGCATGTGTCAGCCCCACGGCCCTGGACACCCCCACCCATACTCGACCCCATACAAACAGATGTGCAACCTGCACACTACCGAATAATCACCACATGCACTGCTCACAATCAGGATGCATGTACACTCACCGCTCGACTCCAGACGGGTCTGCTTCTCCAGGACCTGGACGTGGAGCGCTGGGGATATGCATTCCAGGACCCTCATCTGTTCTTCCGACAAGTGGCCCCGGCGCCCCTTGGCATCCGCTGCCTTCAAGAGGCGCCGGGCCTTGTCTGAAGTCCTCCCAGCGCTTCCTGACATGTTGGAAGTCGCGGACTGCCACCCCCTCCGCGTTGATGGCAGTCACGATGTCAGTCCAGATCCGAGTCCGTCCTTCCTTGTCGGCGCGGGAACTTCCGAAGAGGGCATCATACTGCCCCAGGACTTGCTCCACCAGGACACCAACTTCGGTGGCACTGAAGCTGGTGCCCCTCTGCCTCTCTGGCCGGGGGTTGTCAGTGGTCACAGATGGTGTTTGCCCCGACATGACAACCCCAGAGGCAGGAGTGGGTGGGCAACTGGGTCCTGGGGCTGGGCTGTGGAGTGATGGAATACCAGTCGGGAGTCTTCGGTTCCAGCAGGGGTGGTCACAGCAACAGCACCCCTGGCTGATGTGCAGGCAGCAAATGGCAGTGCACGTGGGCAGCAGGCAGTCAGGCAGCAGCAGATGGCAGGTGGGAGCGTGCTCGGGGCTCTGGGGGGCAGTAGTTCGGCCTTCTGGGCAGGAGCGTGGTCTTCCGTGTGCATACGCGTGGCCAGCTTGATACGGAGTGATTTGGCACGTGAAAAGTCTGCACGTCAGCGTGAAATTCGAGGAAAGGCCCTTAGCGCGTAAGCGCGTCAGCACGCATACGCGATTCTATTGGACCAAAGGCCCTCAGCGCGTAAGTGACGTGACCCGCACGGGTGTCTCCCACACAGCACGTGATGACAGAGCACACGTGGAAAGACTGCACGTCAAGAGTGTCATCGCGTGTTATTGGACAGCACGTCAGAGTGTCATCGCGTGTAATTGGACAAAAGTGCGCATACACGCGATTGGCCTATGTACGTGTATATCATGGGTGCGCGGGCACTTACACACGCAAGTACGTCAGCGCAACTGTATCCCGGGGTGCGCGGGAATTTCCACACGCTATTGGACTGGGTACTGGATTTCAGGGGTGCGCGGGTCACACGCTCGCCTACAACACGCGCAACGCATTAATTTGCGCGCTAACAAAATAACAAGCTCAGACCCAGGATGAACATACCGTTCCTAGCAGCAGTGGGCGTGGGCTACCAAAGGAGGAGGAGGAGGATAGTCAGGGCCAGAATATTCACACCCAGAACCAGCCTTTTCGGGATGCCTGATGACCAGGTGCATGGGAGGTACAGGTTTCCACCACACATTATACTGGACCTGGTGAGTGAGTGGGAGGATGACCTCACATCACCCACCCTGTGCTCCCAAGGACTCAGCCCCCTGGAGAAGGTCCTCAATGTACTGCACTTCTTGGCCACAGGATAATTTCAGCGGACAAGTGCCATTGTGGGTGGGGTATCACAGGCCACCCAGTCACGCTGCCTACACCAGGTCTTGAACATCATCACTGCACGCCCATCAGTCCGCAGGCACATATACCTGCCCAGAACACCTGCAGAAAGGCATGCTGCCGCCCTGGATTTTTACGGTGTGGCACGATTCCCCAAAGTGCTAGGTGCCATTGACTGCACCCATGTGGCTCTACGTCCCCCCAGGGCATCAGAGCACATCTATAGGAACCGCAAGCACTGGCATTCCATCAACGTGCAGGTAGTATGTAATGCCAAGGGAATCATCACCTCAGTATTTGCCAACTATCCCGGGTCAACCCACGACAGCTTCATTTACCGAATGTCCACCCTAAGCCGGGACCTAGAAGCTGGGCGGCATGGCGATACATGGCTGCTTGGTGAGTATGAATGCCACTGCACATGCATGCATGTCAGATACTGAGCAAGGTCACAACCCCACCAATGATACCAATCACCACCTCCACAGGGGACAGTGCCTACCCTCTCAGCCCCCACATGATGACGCCAATTCGGAACCCCACCACGCCACCCCAGGTAAGATATAACACAGCCCACATTACAACCCGGGGCATAGTGGAGCTCACGTTCGGAGTGCTAAAGTCACGCTTTCGCTCCCTTGACCGTTCTGGCGGGCAGCTGTTGTACGCTCCCCCAGTAGTGTGCAGGATCATAGTGGCAGCATGTGTCCTGCACAAAGTTGCAACACGCCGGGGCCTGGCCGTGGACATGGTGGTGGCCCCACATCCCCAACCACATGCACAGCCGCTGCGCATGGGAGGGGAAAGGGCACGGGGGGAGGCAGCCCGTACACAGCTAGTGGCTAATTACTTCACATAGAAATCACACCCCTGTGGAGTGCACACTGCCCTGGCACATTCCATCTGACAATCAATGATGACTCAACCTGACACTGATCCTGAATGTCTGGAGAATGAACCGTGAAAACCATATCAGCCTGAGATTGTTCACCTGGAAGTGTCACAATGTGTGCATCCCTACCCACACAGACACCACCAATGCAGTTTTGTGAAGTAACACATTCAAGCAGCTAAAATGAATACCCACTTGCAAAATGCAACAAGAGGACAGTGCCATGTCAGCCAACCCATCCCCAGCACCGCCACACGACACACCGTGCCATGTCATGCTATTTGCAGATAAACAAACTAATCCCCACAACATGACACTAGTGTCACAATGTAGAGTGTCCCTAATTGAAACTTGCAACACCTGTAATGCTCACAGTAATGCCGGACCAACAACAAACTTGAGCAGGTACTACCATCAACATGACATCACAAATGTTATATATTAGTAGTCTCACCACCTGGAAATGCCTGCACTCCCACCACTACCAACTGTGCGGTGTTGGCGCCATGTAGAGTTGTAGGTGCACTGCTGCCAACATGGACCCCATCTCCAAACTAGAGGGCCTTGTGTAGACATGAGGACGGGACCTGCAAATTGGGAGGTAGACACAGATGATGAGTTACACATCAATGCAACATGCAGTGTACAACACAACAGCAATATGCACTAGGAATGTATACACAGTATTGACTAGACTACCCACACATGTAGTGGGAGTCCAATGTCACCATGTACGTCAATGTCACTTGGGCACACCCTTTGCAAGCCCATGGAAACGGGAAGCAGGAGGGGTGTGTGTGACTCTAACCCAAGCATCTGAACCAAATACATGACAAGCCTGCATGTGCCCAGCCACAATGCAGCGTATGCCCACAGGAACCACGGAAGCCAACAAATTGTCCCAAAAAAATTGGGAAAAAATAATAAAAAATAAAAATAAAAATAAAATAAAAAATGGCCATTGATGGGCCCGGTGGGGTTGGGGAGGCCACCCAGGAGGTCCGAGGACAGGATGCACACCAGAACCCACCTGCGTGGATCCTGGGAAAATAAAACACCTCCATGGACTCATGGCCCACACGGCTACCCTATTGTGGGAGTATCACTGCTGTCGCTATTATCACCCTGTGCAGCTGCATCGGGAGGTGGTTGCACTATGAGAGGCAGCCCACGCAAGGCCCTAGTCTGCTCCTCCATGGCTGCAAGCATGCGGGTGTGGTAGGTCTGGTTCTGGAGGATGAGTGTGCGGAGGTCCCCATGCAACAACTCACGGGATGCCCGGACCTCCGCCCTTGTTGCCTGCATCTCAGCTGAGAGCGTACGGGTGAGACGCTCCAGCTGCTGTTCTGTCCTTTGGTGTGTTGAAGCCTCAAGCTCAACAAGAGTCGTCCTGAGGTGAAGGAGCTCCTGCCTCAGGGCTTCCGTGTGGCCCTGGGACTCTATGGAGATGGCCTCCTGCAGAGTCGCCAGTGCCGCCCGCCTGTCCCTGTTGGACGCCAACATGTCCTCCCTGTGTGACTGGCAGATGGAGTCGGTTGCCTGCTGTAGTCGCTCCATCAGCCTTTCAGGGGGGACAATGGAAGTGGCCACCCTATCCATGGCCTGAGCCATCATCTCGGATGATGCTGCCTGTTGGGTTGCCATTCCGTAAATGGATTGCTCCCATGCGGTATTGCCAGGTGGCGTACGGCCACCACGTCGGCAGGCACCACACCTGTCTGGGGCAAGGCGAACTGCGCCTTGCTGTGCCGGCACTGCCTGAGGCTGCAGGACTGCATTCCCCCTCTGATCTGCTGGCCCAGGAACAGGATCAGATGTCGCGGAGTGTGACCCTGCATCCGTAACCACCAAAGGCGTAGCTGCCAACACTGACATCCCCATTGAGGGTTTTGACCCTGGTGCAGGTGGGTGGGACAGAACAGAATCCCTCCCTGGAACACTCACCTGCGACGGCACGTAGGTCTCATCCGAATCAACACCTGAGTACAGCTCGGGGGAGGTGCAGCCAGAGACACCCCTTGAGAGCACGACCTGCAGCAGTTGTGGGTTCTCTCCCACCACCACACCACGTCCCTCACTGGTGGTTGGTCGGCCCTCGGACCCCTCCTGGGTCTGCACCATCTCCACAACCCCAGCAGTATCAGGTGCGTCTTCCCCTGCAAAGACATAAAAACAAAGAAATGGAAACAGGCATTAGCACCATGGCACACAATGAGGGCTGAGAAGCAAGAGAACCAGTACTTGATTGACACATGTCCCACATGACTAAAACCCTCCCATGCATGCACCCTCACTGCATATGAAGGGCAGGCAAATGGCACACACTGATGACACCAAGATGGAAGATGAACACATTTTCTGCATGCTGCCTGGCAATGGCATCACACATTGGCCTGTGATTGCCAGGTGAAACACACATGCCATCACACAGATGGCATGTACCATTGCTATTGAGTGAAGATGGAGAGGAGGGCAGCACCTATTCATTCAGTCCAGTTCCCGCATGTAATAGCTTTTCTAATTCAAACAGGTCAGATTTTTCACCTGGAGCTGCCAGTCCGAAATAGTCCAATTGCACAGGGACATGTGTGAACAAATGATATCCAGGTAACAAAGTCACTCCACTTTACCATAGCCATGTCAGACATGTGACTAGAGGACTGCGAAATGCCTAGTAAAAGTGGTGGAATGCAAACAATCTGACTGAATGAACTGTGAAAAATAAGCAACAATGTTGTGGCAAGGTGACACTTCAAGGGCAACTGGCGTGCAGTTGGGCTAGATGTCTACTGTTGGCAGAAGGGATACTGCTATGGCCAAATGCAGCTGCGCAGTATGTATTGCATGAAGCACATGGCTGACCCATACGACTCAGGCGCACACACTGTCACCTGGCACACAAACAGAAGCCCTCACACACACCATGCACATGGATGACACACACATGCATCTGCACTCACCGGACAATGCCTCGTAATCAGGCAGATCTCCCACGCCTTGGATCTGTTCCTCCGTGACGTAGGTCCCAGCGACTGACTCATGTGGAGTGAGTTCCATGTCTACTACTGGAGACCCACCTCCAGTCACTAGAGTTGCGGCATGACTTGAGGCCAGCTTACTCTTTGCCCTGCGGTTTAGGTCATTCCAGCGCTTATAGCAATCATTGGCTGTGCGCCTCACGATTCCAAGGGCACTTACGATGTCCGCAACGGTCTGCCAGTGTGCCTGGCGTTGTGCAGGTGTGGTCTTGGATCCTGCAACAATGACCATCTCGTTGTCATGTGCGGACACATACTCGACAAGTGCATTCAGTTCGTCATCCGTGAAGCTGGGCTTCCTGGACGGGCCGGACTGTGTAGCCGTGTCTGGGGCATCAGCCTGTGCCGGACGAGCACTCTTCCTCTTCCACTTGGAAGGTGGTGGTGATCCTGAGTGTCCTGCGCCGCTCTGGACACTAGGGGCAGGAGCCCTGGTGGACTCTGTATCAGGAGTGTGGTATTGCACACTCAGCATGGGAGTTGGTGCAGGCATTGGCTCAAGTGTGATGGTGTCAGGGGGAATGTCAGCAGGATGGACTAGGACTGACACTGTCCTGGCTGGGTGTGTGAGGGCTGGGGTGGATGGAGCCGCAGCTGCCCCTGCAGCCTCTCCGCCCTGCCTACTTGGGGTAGCAGATGACCTTGCTGGGCCAGATGCACGTGGCATGGTGACATCAACGTGCACCAGCGCACGTGTCATAGGCCTGCTGACCTGGAAGTCAGCCATGGAGTCAGCCAGGTCTGGTGCCACAATGGGCTGGTCCAACAAGGGCTGAGCATGGATGGTGTCAGCCACATCAGCCTCACGGGAGGGGGAGAGGAGGGGGGGGATTATGGGTGCCCTTGACTGGTCCTCCACACATGGGGGGACAGGCTCACCCTGCAAGTAACGACCACGTCCCCTACCGGATCCACCACGGCCACCACTTGTGGCTCTTCCACCTTTGCCACCCTTACGGAATCCTCGCCTCCCAGCCATGGCACTGATGTAAATGTGCGTATGGGAGTGGCTGTAAACTATTGTCCTGGGCAATTGGGGGTCAAAGGGGTTGGGTACCAAATGGTAATTGTACCCTAGTGCTCTTGCAAGGCTGAATGTAACCCCTGGGGAAAGATGACGGGTCACGCTACGCACAGGAGCCCCAAAAAAGGGAGATGACGTGCACGCAACCCCTCCTAGACCACGTGTGCAGAAAGAAAAACCTGCACTACGCTGTGGCACCCAGTAACACAAGAAAGAACGTATGTGTGTCACACGCAGCCTAGAATGACCTCTGAAGGGGTAGGCTACACACGGGGCAAGCACAGATGTTAGATACGTGCGTGACTCACCGTCTGCCAGGTAAAAGAGCGTGAAAAAGGAGCGCGTTTGGTTGGCAACACCCCCGCCAAAAGAAGATTTGTACGCTGTCTGAGGAGACAGGACAACAGTAGAAGGGAACACTGTTTGAGGGAACAGGCCCAGGTAAACCAGTAAAAGAGAAAAAAGAGAAAAAGCTGTCAGAGGTAACAGGGAATACGAACTTGAAACGCTGTGAAGTAAATCGCGTGTGAAACGACAAGAAGTACAGAATTCACCCACTCGCTCTCCACGAAAAGCACGTATAAGGAAATGGTGTTCTACACGTACCTTTTATACAGGCCCACACGTCCAGCGTCACTTACGCGGCGTGTACGCGCTAGGGCCATTTCCACCAATTACACGCTTTGTCACTGCCGCGTGTACGCGCTAGGCCCATTCCCACCAATTACACGCGATGACACTCTGACGTGCAGTCTTTCCACGTGTGCTCTGTCATCACGTGCTGTGTGGGAAACACCCGTGCGGGTCACGTCACTTACGCGCTGAGGGCCTTTGGTCCAATAGAATCGCGTATGCGTGCTGACGCGCTTACGCGCTAAGGGCCTTTCCTCGTATTTCACGCTGACGTGCAGACTTTTCACGTGCCAAATCACTCCGTATCAAGCTGGCCACGCGTATGCACATGGAAGACCACGCTCCTGCCCAGAAGGCCGAACTACTGCCCCCCAGAGCCCCGAGCACGCTCCCACCTGCCATCTGCTGCTGCCTGTCTGCCTGCTGCCCACGTGCACTGCCATTTGCTGCCTGCACTTCAGCCAGAGGTGCTGTTGCTGTGACCACCCCTGCTGGAACCGAAGACTCCCGACTGGTATTCCATCGCTCCACAGCCCAGCCCCAGGACCCAGTTGCCCACCCACTCCTGCCTCTGGGGTTGTCATGTCGGGGCAAACACCATCTGTGACCACTGACAACCCCCGGCCAGAGAGGCAGAGGGGCACCAGCTTCTGTGCCACCGAAGTTGGTGTGCTGGTGGAGCAAGTCCTGGGGCAGTATGATGCCCTCTTCGGAAGTTCCCGCGCCGACAGTGAGTGGGAGCCTGGTGGAGGGTGCCCCTGGATGGTGGGGGGTGGGGGTGGAGGGAGACATGAGTGGGGGCCTGGTGGAGGGTGCCCCTGGATGGTGGGGGGTGGGGGTGGTGGGAGACATGAGTGGGGGCCTGGTGGAGGGTGCCCTTGGTGGCTGGGTGGTGGGGGTGGTGGGAGACATGAGTGGGGGCCTGGTGGGGGCTGCCCCTGGTGGCTGGGGGGTGGGGGTGGTGGGAGACATGAGTGGGGGCCTGGTGGAGGGTGCCCCTGGTGGATGGGTGGTGGGGGTGGTGGGAGACATGAGTTGGGGGCCTGGTGGGGGCTGCCCCTGGTGACTGGGTGGTGGGGGTGGTGGGAGACATGAGTGGGGGCCTGGTGGGGGCTGCCCCTGGTGGCTGGGGGGTGGGGGTGGTGGGAGACATGAGTGGGGGCCTGGTGGGGGCTGCCCCTTGTGGCTGGGGGGTGGTGGGAGACATGAGTGGGGGCCTGGTGGAGGGTGCCCCTGGATGGTGGGGGGTGGGGGTGGTGGGAGACATGAGTGGGGGCCTGGTGGAGGGTGCCCCTGCACTGATGGGGGGTGGGGGTGGTGGGAGACATGAGTGGGGGCCTGGTGGAGGCTGCCCCTGCACTGCTGGGGGGTGGGGGTGGTGGGAGACATGAGTGGGGGCCTGGTGGAGGGTGCCCCTGGATGGTGGGGGGTGGGGGTGGTGGGAGACATGAGTGGGGGCCTGGTGGAGGCTGCCCCTGCACTGCTGGGGGGTGGGGGTGGTGGGAGACATGAGTGGGGGCCTGGTGGAGGCTGCCCCTGCACTGCTGGGGGGTGGGGGTGGTGGTGCTGCCCCTGCACTGCTGGGGGGTGGGGGTGGTGGGAGACATGAGTGGGGGCCTGGTGGGGGCTGCCCCTGCACTGCTGGGTGGTGGGGGTGGTGGGAGACATGAGTGGGGGCCTGGTGGGGGCTGCCCCTGGTGGCTGGGGGGTGGGGGTGGTGGGAGACATGAGTGGGGGCCTGGTGGAGGCTGCCCCTGCACTGCTGGGGGTGGAGGTGGTGGGAGACATGAGTGGGGGCCTGGTGGTGCTGCCCCTGCACTGCTGGGGGGTGGGGGTGGTGGGAGACATGAGTGGGGGCCTGGTGGAGGCTGCCCCAGCACTGCTGGGGGTGGAGGTGGTGGGAGACATGAGTGGGGGCCTGGTGGTGCTGCCCCTGCACTGCTGGGGGGTGGGGGTGGTGGGAGACATGAGTGGGGGCCTGGTGGGGGCTGCCCCTGGTGGCTGGGGGGTGGGGGTGGTGGGAGACATGAGTGGGGGCCTGGTGGAGGGTGCCCCTGGATGGTGGGGGTGGTGGGAGACATGAGTGGGGGCCTGGTGGAGGGTGCCCCTGGTGGTGGGGGTGGTGGGAGACATGAGTGGGGGCCTGGTGGGGGCTGCCCCTGCACTGCTGGGTGGTGGGGGTGGTGGGAGACATGAGTGGGGGCCTGGTGGAGGGTGCCCCTGCACTGCTGGGGGGTGGGGGTGGTGGGAGACATGAGTGGGGGCCTGGCGGAGGGTGCCCCTGCACTGCTGGGGGGTGGGGGTGGTGGGAGACATGAGTGGGGGCCTGGTGGGGGCTGCCCCTGGTGGCTGGGTGGTGGGAGACATGAGTGGGGGCCTGGTGGGGGCTGCCCCTTGTGGCTGGGCGGTGGGGGTGGTGGGAGACATGGGTGGGGGCTGCCCCTTGTGGCTGGGGGGTGGGGGTGGTGGGAGACATGAGTGGGGGCCTGGTGGAGGGTGCCCCTGGATGGTGGGGGGTGGGGGGGGTGGGAGACATGAGTGGGGGCCTGGTGGAGGGTTCCCCTGCACTGCTGGGGGGTGGGGGTGGTGGGAGACATGAGTGGGGGCCTGGTGGAGGCTGCCCCTGGATGGTGGGGGTGGGGGTGGTGGGAGACATGAGTGGGAGCCTGGTGGAGGGTGCCCCTGGATGGTGGGGGGTGGGGTGGTGGGAGACATGCGTGGGGGCCTGGTGGAGGGTGCCCCTGGATGGTGGGGGGTGGGGGTGGTGGGAGACATGAGTGGGGGCCTGGTGGAGGGTGCCCCTGGTGGCTGGGTGGTGGGGGTGGTGGGAGACATGAGTGGGGGCCTGGTGGGGGCTGCCCCTGGTGGCTGGGGGGTGGGGGTGGTGGGAGACATGAGTGGGGGCCTGGTGGAGGGTGCCCCTGGTGGATGGGTGGTGGGGGTGGTGGGAGACATGAGTTGGGGGCCTGGTGGGGGCTGCCCCTGGTGACTGGGTGGTGGGGGTGGTGGGAGACATGAGTGGGGGCTTGGTGGGGGCTGCCCCTTGTGGCTGGGGGGTGGGGGTGGTGGGAGACATGAGTGGGGTCCTGGTGGGGGCTGCCCCTTGTGGCTGGGGGGTGGTGGGAGACATGAGTGGGGGCCTGGTGGAGGGTGCCCCTGGATGGTGGGGGGTGGGGGTGGTGGGAGACATGAGTGGGGGCCTGGTGGAGGGTGCCCCTGCACTGATGGGGGGTGGGGGTGGTGGGAGACATGAGTGGGGGCCTGGTGGAGGCTGCCCCTGCACTGCTGGGGTGTGGGGGTGGTGGGAGACATGACTGGGGGCCTGGTGGAGGGTGCCCCTGGATGGTGGGGGGTGGGGTGGTGGGAGACATGAGTGGGGGCCTGGTGGAGGCTGCCCCTGCACTGCTGGGGGGTGGGGGTGGTGGGAGACATGAGTGGGGGCCTGGTGGAGGCTGCCCCTGCATTGCTGGGGGGTGGGGGTGGTGGTGCTGCCCCTGCACTGCTGGGGGGTGGGGGTGGTGGGAGACATGAGTGGGGGCCTGGTGGGGGCTGCCCCTGCACTGCTGGGTGGTGGGGGTGGTGGGAGACATGAGTGGAGCCTGGTGGGGGCTGCCCCTGGTGGCTGGGGGGTGGGGGTGGTGGGAGACATGAGTGGGGGCCTGGTGGAGGCTGCCCCTGCACTGCTGGGGGTGGAGGTGGTGGGAGACATGAGTGGGGGCCTGGTGGTGCTGCCCCTGCACTGCTGGGGGGTGGGGGTGGTGGGAGACATGAGTGGGGGCCTGGTGGAGGCTGCCCCTGCACTGCTGGGGGGTGGGGGTGGTGGGAGACATGAGTGGGGGCCTGGTGGAGGCTGCCCCTGCACTGCTGGGGGGTGGGGGTGGTGGTGCTGCCCCTGCACTGCTGGGGGGTGGGGGTGGTGGGAGACATGAGTGGGGGCCTGGTGGGGGCTGCCCCTGCACTGCTGGGTGGTGGGGGTGGTGGGAGACATGAGTGGGGGCCTGGTGGGGGCTGCCCCTGGTGGCTGGGGGGTGGGGGTGGTGGGAGACATGAGTGGGGGCCTGGTGGAGGCTGCCCCTGCACTGCTGGGGGTGGAGGTGGTGGGAGACATGAGTGGGGGCCTGGTGGTGCTGCCCCTGCACTGCTGGGGGGTGGGGGTGGTGGGAGACATGAGTGGGGGCCTGGTGGAGGCTGCCCCAGCACTGCTGGGGGTGGAGGTGGTGGGAGACATGAGTGGGGGCCTGGTGGTGCTGCCCCTGCACTGCTGGGGGGTGGGGGTGGTGGGAGACATGAGTGGGGGCCTGGTGGGGGCTGCCCCTGGTGGCTGGGGGGTGGGGGTGGTGGGAGACATGAGTGGGGGCCTGGTGGAGGGTGCCCCTGGATGGTGGGGGTGGTGGGAGACATGAGTGGGGGCCTGGTGGAGGGTGCCCCTGGTGGTGGGGGTGGTGGGAGACATGAGTGGGGGCCTGGTGGGGGCTGCCCCTGCACTGCTGGGTGGTGGGGGTGGTGGGAGACATGAGTGGGGGCCTGGTGGAGGGTGCCCCTGCACTGCTGGGGGGTGGGGGTGGTGGGAGACATGAGTGGGGGCCTGGCGGAGGGTGCCCCTGCACTGCTGGGGGGTGGGGGTGGTGGGAGACATGAGTGGGGGCCTGGTGGGGGCTGCCCCTGGTGGCTGGGTGGTGGGAGACATGAGTGGGGGCCTGGTGGGGGCTGCCCCTTGTGGCTGGGCGGTGGGGGTGGTGGGAGACATGGGTGGGGGCTGCCCCTTGTGGCTGGGGGGTGGGGGTGGTGGGAGACATGAGTGGGGGCCTGGTGGAGGGTGCCCCTGGATGGTGGGGGGTGGGGGTGGTGGGAGACATGAGTGGGGGCCTGGTGGAGGGTTCCCCTGCACTGCTGGGGGGTGGGGGTGGTGGGAGACATGAGTGGGGGCCTGGTGGAGGCTGCCCCTGGATGGTGGGGGTGGGGGTGGTGGGAGACATGAGTGGGAGCCTGGTGGAGGGTGCCCCTGGATGGTGGGGGGTGGGGGTGGTGGGAGACATGCGTGGGGGCCTGGTGGAGGGTGCCCCTGGATGGTGGGGGGTGGGGGTGGTGGGAGACATGAGTGGGGGCCTGGTGGAGGGTGCCCCTGGTGGCTGGGTGGTGGGGGTGGTGGGAGACATGAGTGGGGGCCTGGTGGGGGCTGCCCCTGGTGGCTGGGGGGTGGGGGTGGTGGGAGACATGAGTGGGGGCCTGGTGGAGGGTGCCCCTGGTGGATGGGTGGTGGGGGTGGTGGGAGACATGAGTTGGGGGCCTGGTGGGGGCTGCCCCTGGTGACTGGGTGGTGGGGGTGGTGGGAGACATGAGTGGGGGCTTGGTGGGGGCTGCCCCTTGTGGCTGGGGGGTGGGGGTGGTGGGAGACATGAGTGGGGGCCTGGTGGGGGCTGCCCCTTGTGGCTGGGGGGTGGTGGGAGACATGAGTGGGGGCCTGGTGGAGGGTGCCCCTGGATGGTGGGGGGTGGAGGTGGTGGGAGACATGAGTGGGGGCCTGGTGGAGGGTGCCCCTGCACTGATGGGGGGTGGGGGTGGTGGGAGACATGAGTGGGGGCCTGGTGGAGGCTGCCCCTGCACTGCTGGGGTGTGGGGGTGGTGGAAGACATGACTGGGGGCCTGGTGGAGGGTGCCCCTGGATGGTGGGGGATGGGGTGGTGGGAGACATGAGTGGGGGCCTGGTGGAGGCTGCCCCTGCACTGCTGGGGGGTGGGGGTGGTGGGAGACATGAGTGGGGGCCTGGTGGAGGCTGCCCCTGCATTGCTGGGGGGTGGGGGTGGTGGTGCTGCCCCTGCACTGCTGGGGGGTGGGGGTGGTGGGAGACATGAGTGGGGGCCTGGTGGGGGCTGCCCCTGCACTGCTGGGTGGTGGGGGTGGTGGGAGACATGAGTGGGGGCCTGGTGGGGGCTGCCCCTGGTGGCTGGGGGTGGGGGTGGTGGGAGACATGAGTGGGGGCCTGGTGGAGGCTGCCCCTGCACTGCTGGGGGTGGAGGTGGTGGGAGACATGAGTGGGGGCCTGGTGGTGCTGCCCCTGCACTGCTGGGGGGTGGGGGTGGTGGGAGACATGAGTGGGGGCCTGGTGGAGTCTGCCCCTGCACTGCTGGGGGTGGAGGTGGTGGGAGACATGAGTGGGGGCCTGGTGGTGCTGCCCCTGCACTGCTGGGGGGTGGGGGTGGTGGGAGACATGAGTGGGGGCCTGGTGGGGGCTGCCCCTGGTGGCTGGGGGGTGGGGTGGTGGGAGACATGAGTGGGGGCCTGGTGGAGGCTGCCCCTGCACTGCTGGGGGTGGAGGTGGTGGGAGACATGAGTGGGGGCCTGGTGGTGCTGCCCCTGCACTGCTGGGGGGTGGGGGTGGTGGGAGACATGAGTGGGGGCCTGGTGGAGGGTGCCCATGCACTGCTGGGGGGTGGGGGTGGTGGGAGACATGAGTGGGGGCCTGGTGGAGGGTGCCCCTGGTGGCTGGGGGTGGTGGGAGACATGAGTGGGGGCCTGGTGGAGGGTGCCCCTGGATGGTGGGGGGTGGGGGTGGTGGGAGACATGAGTGGGGGCCTGGTGGAGGGTGCCCCTGGTGGCTGGGTGGTGGGGGTGGTGGGAGACATGAGTGGGGGCCTGGTGGGGGCTGCCCCTGGATGGTGGGGGGTGGGGTGGTGGGAGACATGAGTGGGGGCCTGGTGGAGGCTGCCCCTGGATGCTGGGGGGTGGGGGTGCAGGGGGACATGAGTGGGGGCCTGGTGGTGCTGCCCCTGCACTGCTGGGGGGTGGGGGTGGTGGGAGACATGCATTGTTGATCAGTAGTGCAAGGTGACATGTGGGTTGGCTGCGGGGCATACCCATGGTGGATGGGCTGCCTGCGGGACATGAGCAGGGGTGCAGGGTAGTCCCCCGTGGTGTGGGCTGCCTGCAGGGGCCGTGGAGGTTGTCGAGCGTACACCTGGGAGGACCCACACGGCCAATTCACGTGTAGTACTCCCCAGAACCCCTGGAATTCACATACCCTGCTGGAATCGCATGTGGAACTTCCCGCGCACCCATGGAATACACGTACCCTGCTCGCACTGGGCCAATCGCGTGTGGAACTTCCCGCGCACCCCTGAAATACACGTACCCTGCTGAAATCGCGTGTGGAACTTCACGCGCACCCCTGAGATACACGTACCCTGCTGAAATCGCGTGTGGAACTTCCCGTGCACCCCTGAAATACACGTACCCTGCTGATATCGCGTGTGGAACTTCCCGCGCACCCATGGAATACACATACCCTGCTCGCACTGGGCCAATCGCGTGTGGAACTTCCCGCGCACCCCTGGAATACACGTACCCTGCTGAAATCGCGTGTGGAACTTCCCGCGCACCCCTGAAATACACGTACCCTGCTCGCACTGGGCCAATCGCGTGTGGAACTTCCCACGCACCGCTGGAATACACGTACCCTGCTGAAATCGCGTGTGGAACTTCCCGCGCACCCCTGAAATACACGTACCCTGCTCGCACTGGGCCAATCGCGTGTGGAACTTCCCGTGCACCCCTGTAATACACGTACCCTGATGAAATCACGTGTGGAACTTCCCGCGCACCCCTGAAATACACGTACCCTGCTCGCACTGGGCCAATCGCATGTGGAACTTCCCGCGCACCCCTGTAATACACGTACCCTGATGAAATCACGTGTGGAACTTCCCGCGCACCCCTGAAATACACGTACCCTGCTTGCACCGGGCAAATCGTGTGTGGAACTTCCCGCGCACCCCTGAAATTCACGTTCCCCGCTTGGCGTTTGCTGTTTGCCAGCCCGGTGAACTGGTCCAGGGTTAGCGCAGCCCTTTGCGATGATTTAGCGATTTTGATGGCTTTTCCTTGCGCAAGGGCGTTCTTGGGGGCGTTACTGGCGCTGCTGCAGGGTCGCTGCGATTCTCTGCGCCACGGCTGGTTTGGGAGCCTAAATTCCATGAATACGCTGTGCGCGGAAATCGGTTTTAGCGCACGTTCCTGGCGCACACAATTGCACGCGGACACTCTGCGCCAGCCGCTTGCGACACTTTTCGGCGAAATTCTATGAATTACCCTCTTTATTTTTGGGGGGTGAGAGGCCCATTGAAACGAATGGCCGTGCAGAAGGCTTGGAGGGTGAGTCCGCTGTTTACCATGCGGGTGACACCCGCCTAAAGCATGTGAGTTGAGAGCTATGCAATCTTGAAAAGCCCCATAGCAAATCATAATATAGCATAACAATGCATGAAAGGCACAAAAAAGCATTGGGAATCATGGCAAAGCATGAGCAAAGGTCTAACAAAGCAGAACTTCCTGGTCTCCTTCCAGCACTTATGCCAATGGCTCGGCTCGGCCAACAACTCCCCTTTATAGCTTTGCCACTGCCAACCTCTCTCATCTTCCTCTGTCACAAATGAACATAAAGTGTGCACAACAGAATAATTGGCTACATGTCCCAGAATGCAAAGGAAAAACTCGACTGAGCAAAGGAGCGGGCGTGTTTGCATGTTTAGCATACCTGAATTTCGCATATTTACTGGCAAATTGCTTATCTTTTGTATAACTCCGTACC
The DNA here is from genome assembly GCF_040938575.1 of Ambystoma mexicanum. Taxonomy (NCBI): domain Eukaryota; kingdom Metazoa; phylum Chordata; class Amphibia; order Caudata; family Ambystomatidae; genus Ambystoma; species Ambystoma mexicanum. The sequence continues at coordinate 740,947,802 of NC_090926.1, forward strand.
GTCGATGTAAGTGGGCATTGGCTTGTTTTAGGCTGATTTTGAAGGTCACTGTGCTTTTTTTCCACGTCGGACCCGTGTGCTGATTGGGTGCGTCATGGTGAGCGGACTGAACGCTTCCTGCGGTCCCAGGAAGGGATAACAATGGACCCCGTGGGGCTAGTGCACACCAGCGGCGGGGGTGAGGGGCGGTTACAGATGATAATGAGGAAGGGCTTAGGCGGGGTTTTGCGCGGAGGGTTGAAGAGGGAACGAAAGGTTATAGAGGGGTGTTTGACACAGGTGCAGAAGGTTGTGTGGATGATTAGAGTAGGGGCGGGGTCAGGCACGGTATTCGTTTGTGAGCATCTGGACCAAAAAGGATGTGCCCATGCAACACCAATAAAATGCAGGTTATGGTAACATCATTTTGGTATTGATGATATGGGCAGGTACCCTTTTGGGCACAAGAAGCGAACGAGCACATTCTCAAAGGCCTAGGTGACCAGTGCCACTGATGGTGCATGCTCTATTGTGAGGTGGTGGCGGTTATTACGCTTGTTTGAAGTGTCAGACTAGCATTTTACACTAATTGGTTATTAACACATTACTATTTCCCATGCGAGACAACCGAAAATGCGTTCCTTGTGCAACACATTTCTGAAGCTAATTCGACGTAAGTTAACGTGCCCATGTTATTGGCCAATCCATTACAACTTAAAAGGCTGACCTCTACGGCGAGAGAGGGTCTTTGCACACTTCCAAGCAAGTAGTATGCAGGGCTCTGCACTGCTACAATGTTCGATTCCAGTCTAACATAGTGAACCACTTACTGTACCCCTTTTCTGTGAGGTGTTTGTACACTTGTACTTGAGACTTTTGTTGAAACCCACTGGGTTTCGTGATGCAATTTCTATGTCGGGACACGTATCATTAAAGCTGTGGAGATACTACGTTATTATATGCCACCACCAGGCAGTTCAGTTTCTTTTTATTTTTTATTTTCAAAACTTGCCTGGTGTGGCTGTGTAACCGATCGCTATTATTAACTACTATACATTCTGTTTGTCTCTTTACATAGTACCGGAGGGATACTGTACCCCTGGATCCACCCGAAAGAAGAAGGTACGGTTCCTGGCACAACATGACATCATGTTGCTGCGAAAAGTGGTGATGCAGAATCCATTCGCCCTCAAGGAGCCGCGACATGTCTGGGCACGAATTGGCGAGGAGATGAACGCAGCCTTGCAGGACGAGAGTTTTGAGGTGGATTACCGACGCTGTCGCGAGCGTACAGCCCTGCTTTTGCACTATTACAAGCGTCAGAATTTTGCTGGGCTTCGCAGGTGAGCGTGGCAAGTATATGGGGAGATAGGCTGTCAAGATTCCCAACTGAAGAATGTTTAGACAAATAGTCTGCTTGCAGTCAGTGTTTTGCCAATCTCAAACTAGGATGTAGCTAACGTCCCTGTGTGGCTCATATTGAGTCTGCAATCCTGTTGCCCTCACTCAGTGTCGGTCTTTGCGGCAGCAGTCCCCCGGGCTGTGAAAGAACATTTTTGGCCGAACCATGGTGTTTTAGCTTAGCTTGTTGAGCCAAGAAGTATTCGAGCTTGCAAAATAATGGCTATGTAGATCTCCTATGACTGTTTTGTAAATCACAGAAGAGTCTGCCTGTCAATTGTTTTCAATTTTTTGGGGGGCTTAGAGGAGTACAGAAAATAATGATTATCAATAGTTATTCATAACGCTCTTAATGCTGGACTTCTCTGTCCAAACGCTGGGCCAAGATCAAACCCATGTTGCAGAGCATCATCTTGTTCCCAACGTAAGTCTGTTGCTCCTCAGCTATCCTCCCAAGAGTGTTCGAAATGACCACACAATTTGAATGGGTGCTGAGAGCGATCAGGAGAAAGCGTGAGTGCGAGGGACTCGTTATGTCTCTAGGTGGCTCGAATTTGTCATAGGTCTTCACTACATACTGATGGCATAGGAGTTCAGGCGTAGTCTGGTGTAAGTAGGTGGAACAATTATGTGACCAGCGACACCAAATTAGTAGTAGTCGTTGCTCTATTCTGATTTGTGCAGGTAGCCATGCCTGCGGCCGGTGTCCACCAGAGTGGTGCCTTTTATATGTACCTAAACTCAGAGTGAGATTTGTTGTAGATGTACCTGTTCAGGTAATGTCATGGATTCTTGTGGCTGTGACAAATGGTTAGCTGCACAAGCTAGCCTTCACAAATGCCACTACTAGACCATGGGCTATACTTTCACACTCTTCCAGGTGGAGAGCATGGCAAATCTTCACAAATAGTGTGCACCCGCTAAACCTTCACAATTGTTACAAGTTCCATAAATGGCCAACCCAAACAGTTCATCCAAGTGCAGTACCCGGCCACCCCTCACCTCCTCCCAGTGCGATTTAGGGTAACTCCCTGAGTTCGTTCAGGTGGAATATATGAGAAATCCCCACCTACCATTCAGGCGCGAGACAGGGCCATGTCCCACAATTCCTCCAAGGGCAATGCATTGCCAGACACTGCAATCTATCCAAGTGCAGCAGGGCTGTAGTTTTATCTCAACTTCTTTTGTGATTTGCTTGTTTTCTTATTCATAACTGGAGCAGTGACTAATCAATCTTGTGGGATTACATGGTGTGAAACTGGGGAGTGCAGGAGCTGGCAGTCTTATTGATGTGGTTTGGGTGGTAAGGGCTGTCATGAGACTTAGCTGGGTTGGGCTAAGGCTTGGGAGACAGATGGGTTGGATAACCTGGCCACCGTAATACCCTTGAGAGAGGGACATGTGGAAGGGATTGTATTGCCCAGGAAGGGGTACAATGGCAGGCGGTTAGTTAATATTACTGTAATGCTTAGGGATGTATGTATATAGGTACTGTGTCTTGTGTGTTTAGTGCTTTGTTGTTGTTCCTCGGCAGGGTGCTGCAATGACAGCCTGTGTCTGGTTAGTGGTGCTCGAAAACCAAGATTAGGGTTGGTGTTTGATAGTGTATGAGGTCGGGGTCACTACGATAACGGCCGGCACTGCCTGGTGGTTACTGTTCGTGTGCCCGGATTGAGTACTGTACGGTTAGGGATGGGTTTCAGGATATTGTTGGAAATGGCAAGGTTTTGAGGACTTTTTTGGAAGGAAGGTAGTCCTCAGTGCGGCGGATGTGAAGAGGAAGAGTTTTCCAGATGGTGGGAGCTAGGATAGAGAAGGCAGAGCCACCAACTGTAGCGGAGTGGTAAGGGGGAATAGCGAGGAGGAAAGCTGAACCATATCGGAGGTTTCTGGAGGTTTGGTTGTGGATAATCTTTTCCTGGAGGAACTCTGGTCCTGTATCATGGAGGGTGGTTGCTGATAGGCAGCCAGTGCAGTATTCTAAGGGTGGGGGTGATATGGTCTGTGGGCAAGAGGGCAAGGAGGAGTCTGGCTGCTGATTTTTGATTTGTTGGAGTTTCCTGAGCTGCCATACTGGGATGCCAAGCTAGCAGGAGTTGGCATAGTCCAGACGAGAGATGATGGAAAGTATTGCAAAAACTCAGTGAGGTTAGGAGGGATGGGAAAAGATTCACCTTAGGATGCATTAGTGGAAGTGGCAAGTTCTGGATTCAGAGTTGATGTGTTGGGAGAGTGAAAGGCCTGCGTGCATGGTGCATCAAGATTTTTTACGGATGTGGATGTGGCAGATGGGGCTCCAATATATTGTGGCCATGGTCTAGGTTGGGGAATGAGAGCAGATTTGTCGCATATTATGATTTCTGTTTTGCATGGGTTGAGAATAAGGTGGTTGACCATCATCCATAGGTCGATAGCCGAGGTCGGGAAGGGGGAGGCTGGAGTCTTGGGAATTTTGAAAATGATCTTTGTGACTGCATAGTTTTAGCAGGTAAGGTTGTGAGAGCGGATGAGTGTTGGCAGTGGGCTACGGTAGAGGTTGGAAGAGGGGTGGTGACGAGGAGGCTCCTTGTGGGACCCCTTTTGCGACGGGGTGAGAGGCGGAGGAGAATGATGGAAGGTAAATGATTTGCCAGCAATTGGAGCGGAATGTGGAGATCCAATTGAGAGCAGAATCTTTGATGCCTAGGGTGAGGAACCTGTTCTGAGTATTTTGTGGTCAGGCCATGGATAGATCGAGGAGGATGGCTGCAGCGCATCCTTCTGACTCGGCTGTTCTTTTTATGTCGTCCCCGATGGAGGCCAGAGAGGATTACCTTCCACAAAGGGGTCTGAACCCCGATTGGGCGGGCACGAGGAGCAGCTTCTGTGAAGAGGCCAAGTTGCTTGTAAGCAGCGCAGTCTTTAGTTTGGCAATGAAGCAGGTATTGTAGATTGGAAATATGAACCTTTCATTATTCAACATTACCATTCAGCCCTCTCCCCCCTCGCCCCTTTCGGGATTACTTCCTGAAGGGCAGTCATGTTGAAGTTATGCAGTTTGGCACACTCCTGCGCTGACTAGAACAGGCCTTTTTGTTGTGTTTTTTGGGAACTAGAATATAAAATGAGTATGTGTGTGTATATGTATATGTATATATATATATATATATATATATATATATATATATATATATATATATATATATATATATATATATGCCTGTGTTCACATGATGTTATGGAATTGGTTCGATGTCCTTTTGCATCCGTAACAACTTAGTTTAGATGCTACTGCAACATTTTGTGTGTTCTCATTGTGATGTTACAAGGTTTCCCTACAAGCTCCACACAGTATCACTACCCCATCATGCTCTGATGGGATCCACATTTTTAGTGTGGAGGCTAATTACTTATTTTAGTACCAGTTAATGGGTTGCTTCAAAGAACTGTTTTCACAGAAGGTTCCTCATAGAGTATGAGGGGTTCTGTCCTTGGGCGTGGGATGTGTAGGGGGTGCTGCCCATTTAGGAGTCAGCAGTTTCAATTAAAAACAAAGAGGGAACTTGGGGCCACATCTCGAAGAGGAACTGTTTCAGATTTTATTGACCTTCATACGAAGTGTGTGGTCCCCAAGTTGTTGATTCACTCGGTGATCATTCGAAAAAACAAACAAAATGTTTGTGGAGAATTAAAAGCAAGGAACTTCATCCATAGTATACTGTTGTATGGTCTAGTTTATAGGGTATCTCTGGTGAGTTTCAGTGATATCCTTGATTAAAATGTGGTCGACCGGTTTCGATGATTGCTGCTTATCTTCTTCAGGACCGTAATTTTAGCTTGTCCCTTTCAGATCAAGGGTTGGGGAGGGGCACAGAAGCCAGCATCCCATCTGCCTCTGGGACTAATCTTGCGGATGCAAAGAAGTTGACTGGTTGTTCAAAGGTGCAGTTTTTGCAGGGTGTCTCGTAAATCTGTGTAGATTCAGCGGGTGCTTGTATCTGGCCGTGAGGTGCCGTGGTTCGTGGTTTGTTTTAGCTTTGTTGCACCTTCGTATGAAGGTCAATAAAATCTGAAACAGTTCCTCTTCGAGATGTGGCTCTAACTTCCTTCTTCGTTTTTAATTGAAACTGCTGACTCCTAAATGGGCAGCAGCCCCTACACATCCCACACCCAAGGACAGAACCCTTCATACTCTGAGGAGCCTTCTGTGAAAACAGTTCTTTGAAGTCACCCATTAACTGGTACTAAAATAAGTAATTAGCCTCCACACTAAAAATGTGAATCCCTACAAGTGTTTGTGTGTTAAAAACATTGTCCCAAGTAACGCTTTTGGGCAAAACTTGGAAGTACAATTCAACGCCTCCCTGAATGTGATTCAGCCCCCATGCTCTGAACCAGCTTGTCGAATGTGTTCCCCTCCCAAGCATGTGTGAATAATGTTGTTCTCCCCCAAGACTGGGGAGCATTCAAGGGGACTTTGATATTACTGCTTCTAAGCAGAGGCTGCCCCCTTGTGGGGTTTGGACTCTTCCTCTGAAGCGGCATTGGCTCTGCTGACACAGCCAAGAGGAGTAGGTGAAGCATTTGTGCCACTACGAATCATCCACTGGTAGATGGTTGACTGAACCTGCCTGAAAATGATATGGGTCCAAAAGGAGGAATGGTTCGAGGACATACCCTCTGTTGAAAAGCTCTGCTGAGATCTGACCAAGGGTCTTCAGAGTATTGGGTTCTTTTTTGGCCCTTTCTAGGGCGTACCCTATTTATTTGCCAAAAAGCACAGCTTCTTCTACTAGATTATTCAATACATTTGCCTGTGGTTCTGCCTTGAAACCAAAACCTCTCAATCAAGCATGACACTTAAAGACAATTGCCCACGCAACTTGGCACCCCACGGCCTTGCATGCACCCAGTCCAGGGCTTTTTTAATTACAGCATTACCACCTTGAAATACCTTTTTAGAAGACTGGTTGTAATTGAACTGGTCTGTCTTATCAAGCATCCCTATTTAATTCCACTGGGGTCTATTCGATCTTGCTGTAAGCGCACTAACAATGGCTTCTGCCGAGGTAGCAATCTTTTGGTACAAACCAAACATCCTTCTTCTATTTTCTCTAGTCAAAGGGTGTTCCGTATTAGAGACTGGTGCATTGGGCAGTTTACGGGCTGTGGTTACCGCTAGTTAATCACATGTGCTGGTGAAACCCCCCCACCCCCCTCCCAACACTGATGTACACAGGATCAGCATGGAGAAGGCCTGTATTTCTTTTCTTTTCAAACATTAACTGTCTTGGCTGTTACTGGCTTGATTGGTTGTGCAGTGCGTTTTGACCGATTTTAGTAATGGGATCCAATGAGAGACCAGTTTCTTATCTTCCATGACATCTTCTAAGCACTCCCTGTCCTTGTCAGACTTTTAGGCTTTAATTCCAATGCAATCTACCTGCCCTTCCAAGTATGCCTGTATGTTGAAAATGGTCCTCTGTTGGCAAGGACATTACAGGTGGCTCTTCTCATCGGACAACAACACGTGACAGTCAGTCATTTGAGTCTGTTCTCTTCCTCATCTCGGGTATAATTACCTTGATCTGTATAATCTCCTACTGTGTTTAGGTATGGATCAACCAGATAAGTAGGGTCTGGCAGTATTTTCTTTTTTTTTTTTTTTTTAAAACAAATTTTCAGCAGTTAATGTTCCGTTATGTCTTTTCTGTGGCTTACATTCATTTGCCTCCTTGAACATTAGCATTTTGGCTGCAGTGTCTGCTAAGATGCATTTCCAGAATTTGGCCTGGACGACTGATCCTATGAGGCCACCCCAGCTACAGTGAACAGGGGAACTCCAAGAGGTTAGACAAACCCAATCAAGGTAAGCATGGAGTGGCCAAGGACCAGTCTCGGGAGAAAGTGAGTGGGGTCAGGGTTCCAGAACGTTCAGACTGTGAAGCACAATAATTCAATTTAGACAGTAAGGACACAATACTCTATTTTCCCAAAAACACACACTAGACAAATGCATCGAGCAGATAGAATTATCTCAGAATACTCAATCATCAAACATATATACAGGCAACTTAATTTTTTAGGAATCCATACATTGCAACTAAAAGAAGGCAAGTATTGATGCAATACATTGAAAACAGTTCACAAGAATTATTACCCAACCTTACAAATCCAATCCATATGATATATGTGGCTGTGAAAGTTGCAAAGCTTCTCCTTAGGAGTGGGCAAAGATGTATGAAGGTCTTGTGGTGGTGAAAATGTTCCAGAAGATATTCAACCAGTACAGGTATGTACAATATTATTCCTATATCTCTGATAGATAGACGATTAAACAAAGTGATGGCATGGAATGACCAAAGTTTATTCTGAGGAAAACCGCAGTGGTAATGCGTTGTACTTACCCCCCCTGACTCCGCTTTTCTCCTGTGACTAGGTAAGTCGAGTGGGGCTGCTGGAGGTAAGCCCTCCCGCCACTGGATACAGTAGAAGATGCCAAGGAGCTGCGGGTGCAAGGATTCCTCCTGTCTGCTCCAGGAGTCGAGTGCAACCCCTTGTGAAGAAAAGAAGCCTCTGATGCAGACCCCTCCGGACACTCTACCAGAAGGGGAAGGCGAGTTCCAGCGACGGCCACCACAGACGACAGCAGACGGCTTTCCGGTTGAAGAAGGCCTTCCAGAGCAGGACCCCTTGATGCTGGGAAGCTGCAACCCATCAGGAAGGTGACCTGCTGCACAAGCTGGTGACCAATGAACGTGGAACAACAACTCCACCAGGGCAGCACAGTGGACAGCTGGTCTGTTCCCCGGGTAGTTAGGGACACTTCTGAAGGCTCAGGATGGCTGGATCCTCAAGAATGCGTTGAGACAGGCCAGTCCCACCAGTCCAAGGGCCGAAGCACTGCTCGGCCATCTCAGGTAGCCCAGCAGGGCTTCACCGGGCCCAACGCAGGAAGGAATGCCAGGCTTCTTCGGGAGTCGTCCACACATCTCCAGTCAGCTGCTCTTTTACACAGGACACTTGGCTCCAACGGTGATCTGAAGAAATGGGTGCGGGAGTCCTCTTCCCATCCTAAATCCTGGCTGGTAGCAGTCCAAGCGCACCAATAATAAGGATCTGCACTATTCAAACAACCAGCACTGGTCGAGCCAGGGACCACTGTTTGGTTTGCTCATGCCACCCACCCAGATTCTGCCCCACCCACCCCAGACTTTTTTTTTTTTTCTCTTCCCTCCCCCTAACCCCCTCCCATCACTACATGGGACCTCCCGTGCCTTCTTTGGTGGAGCTCGAAGCTGCAAGAGGACAAAGGTCAGGATGGGGACTTGGCAGTGAGGACTGATGTGCCCATGGACAACAACACATCTGCCAAGAGAAGTATTAGCCTGACCATGAGTGAGACTGAGAGTGACCAACTCGGCTCAGGCTCCAAGATTAACGACTTCAGCTGCAAGCACCGGACCAAACACTATGGAGTTGTTGTGGGGCACGAGGGCACAAAATGGAGGCTATCTGAGATTCCAATGCAAGTACTTCGCTATAGATGGAATGTAAAAGCCTGGGTACTTGATAAGGAAAGTGTAGGTTTAAGATATGTGCTCTTTTCATGCATTCCGTGCAGGACCTATCGGGGATGAGAGGCAACATTCAAGTCCAATGTCTGTGGTGTCCCTGGCTATCACAGCCCCAATACCTACAGTCCTCTCCCATGTGGAGGCAGAAGAGTTCCCCAATGCTGAGTCTAAAAATAAATATGTACTCTGTTGCCCTTCACATATTGGTGGCAGAGGCAGCTGACTCCAGGCATATTTATATTCATGAATGGCCCTGCTCATCCATTTTCATGAACGTAGACTGCAGCCTATTGCCACCTATGTGCACTTTCTGACATTGTTGCTGAGAATTTTAAAAACGTATCATTAGTGAGGGGTGTGACGATTCACTAGGTGTCGTCACTGCTGCCCAGGGGAACCCAATCTCATGGTGGTATGCAGTGTTAAAATCGTGTCAAAAATGCCGCTTGTACAAAAAATTGCTGCAAAAATGCTGTAGATTGACCCGTTAAAGTTGTACCCCATTACACCATTTAAGGGGAGCAGGAGTTGTCCCCCGCTCCTTTTAAATGGTATAATGGGTCAGATCCTTTACATGGATTGCGGCAGCAAAACCACTGCCTTTTTGCTGCAATATTTTGTGTCCACGGCCACTTGTGCCGCAATTTTCTAACACATGGAACCCTCATGAGGCTTGGGAGGTGTGGCTGCTACCCAATAGTCCCCCTGGGGTGGTTTAACGCAGGAGGACCTCATGGGAAGGGACTCGTCTACTGGGCATAAAGACGACTACCTGGGTGATAAAAGGCACACAAATCCAAAACCTTGAACACTCCTTCATAACCCCGTTCTGACTGACCCAGTCATGTGCTATTGCAACATCAGGTCAGTTTCATTAACTGAGATGAAGGTCGTCTGAAAAGCAAAAGTTAACCCCAATGCAATTACTGAGAAGAGGTTGCTCAAAAGAGCCATGAAGAGTGACTCATGGAACAAGAGAAGCCGTTCTAGTGCTACGTGTGGGGATGGTCACCAAAACAACGTAAAAACAGATGACAGACTAACAGAGAGGAACCTTCCTGGATGTGGTCCAGCTGAGAATTAAAGCAGCACAGGAGACAGTCCAGCCCAGGAGAATCAAAGATGGAGCGGAGAATGCTCCAGGGAAGCCAAAAGCAGTAATGCGCTGGAGTCGAGGAGCAGCTCGCAAGAATCCTTTGCCGCAAGTGTTGAGCTGGTCGATAACGTGGCTGCAGGCTGAGAAGCGGTGGTGCGACTCGAAGAAGGTGGACCACATGGTCCTGCAACAGCGCCTATGCCGCCAGCCTGACTAGCAGGAACGAGAAGCTGTTGAGACAAGTAAGGCCTGCGCAATGCTACCAAGCAAGACCCCAGGAAGAACCGGCAAAGTGTGCCAAAGCCAGAAGAGGTAATTGGTGTAACGCGGGAATCGGTAGGGGAAGAGATCTTGAAAGTAAATACAAGTTAATTGCAAATACTGAGTAAATGCAAGTTAATTGGAAATACTGAGTGCAAGTTAACTGAATTTGATGATATGAGTAATCCTTCTCGTGGCTGTACTTAGCAGGAGAGTTAATCAAGGAGGCCCGGCGAAGAGGGGATGAAAGAGGTTTTGGAACCCAAGCAAGATAAGGGTATGGGACCCAAAGCGAAACCAAGCAAGCATCAAAGCGAGTCAACCTCCAGACCGTGGCAGAGATGGGTCCACTGGCCACCACCAGGGAAAGGTCTGGTACCCTATCTACAATCGAGGTGTGGTAGAAGCAACAACTGGCCACAAGGGAAGGGTCCTGGACCCTGTCGATAATAGCAGTGGGGAAGAGGAGCCCACTGGCCACCTGGGAAGTCTCTGCAACCCAGTCTACAATCGCAGGGTTCGGGGAAGAGCCCACCGCCACCAGGGAAGGGTTCTGGATCCTGTCTGCAGTCGCAATGGGAAGAAGAGCCCACTGGCCACCATGGAAGTGTCTGGGACCGTGTCCATCACAATGGGTGGGGAAGAGGAAACCACTGGGGATAGAACGGTCTGGGACCCCAACAAAGAGACATTTAAAGGAAAAATATGGGGGGTGCTGTTGCGCGGCGCATGAAATGGGTGCCGCCTAAAAGTGCTCCGACAGAGGCTCACATATGGCGATATGGCATGCTTTCTAATCCTGTATCCGGCCGATAACGTGATGGAATTGTGAACTGGAATACCTGTTGCACACGAGGTCACCGGCGCTGCCCTCAGGGACTACCCAGAGCCGGAGAAGCCAGCATGTTCCTTGGGACCCCATGCAGTGAGGCCTCAGTGCGGCGGACAGCCCGCCCACCACGAACGGCTGCCTGGCCCCGCCTGGTAAACCCTGTCTAGGAGACTTGGTGGACCTACACCCTGGCGCACACTGCCCCTCCCGTCCCCTTTACCTAAGTGGGAACCTGATTCAAGCATGGAGGACGGATTCCAGGCACAATACGCTCCGGCCACCACACCAGCCCCTGGGGTGCAGCGAGGCACTGCTGCCCCGACTAAGGCCCGCGCGGCGTGCACCGGGCAAACTCCCCATTTGACGCTCCTTAGCCCAGCGGTTGTGCCTCGGGTGCCGTGGGACCTGCTCCGTGTGCAGCGGGGGCGCTGCCACCAGCCCTCTAGTGCAGGCCTAAACTCTTGCCTGCGGTACCTACGAGCCTTGGCGAGCTGGGCACAGGATTGCGGCTGGTAACTGGAGATGTGCACATCTCACTTGCTGACTAGCCCCGTCGGAGTGTGACCTCATTGGGTCATTGGGGAGGAGCCACATAAGAAGCCTTGGAGAGGCTGGCTTGAAGACCGCAACACACTCCGCTTGGCCACAACAGTGAGTCAGGGGGACTGGGGGGGTGGGGGTATGGGGGGGGTTCGGGTGTATGGGGAGTGGGGGGGTGAAACCACGTCGCCATCCCCTTGCCCCCAACCTGGGAGACAGGAAAGTCTCTCCCCGCTGATAGGAAGCTATCGCCTCCCCCCACCCTAGTCGCTCGAGCTGCAGCCATCTGTGGGATCCGTGGTACGGGAAGGGTGGCACGGTAATAACCAGCCAACTACAACAGGGACAATATTATCAATCCTTTCCAGCCCAGCTTGCCCAGAAACTTTGGTCCTCAGCGCTTCAATCCAGAGGGATCGCAGAATTGGCCTTCAACCCACCTGGAACGGCCTGAACCTCCTCGGGTGGGCCACGGTGGGGGCCGGACTACCACCTTGGCACCTACAATCCCATCACAGCTAATCCATAACTGTCAAAGCAGAGGATCGGGTGAGTTACACTTGCCACCGCTGTCTACCTAACTTGACTACAGATCTAAGGAAGCGCACTGACCCCTCGGGCCCAGTCAACTAAAATACTGTTCAAGTCGCCCACAGGTCCTACGTGGCACCCACTCCGACAAGACGGCAACCCATCTAGTACAAGCAAGTGCTTTGTGCAAACCCTGATTGCACACCTAAGCCCCCCATCGGAGCATATTCTTCACCGGCTGGTCTGATCCCTGCTGGAATCGTCACAACTCCTCCCGGCATAGCATTACCAAGCCACGGAGGCCCTCAGTAGCCCCTGCCTCGACGGTTTTCTACTCCCCCACTTTGCAAATTACAGTTTATCATTATTCTCCTCGAACGGCCCACAGGCCACAGGGACACAACAAACACCACAACAGCGGTGTAGCCCAAATGGGCAACCAGAAGAAAGTTTAAAATGGATCAATTTGCCAAGACAGACAGAGACCCACCGCAACAGGAGGTCATCCCGGGCCTCTCCAATTTGGACATTTCAGCCCTCAACCAAAATCTGTTGGCGCTGACAAGCAGCACGGACAACTTAGGTTCTAAAATTGATGCCCTAACATGTAAAGTAGACGTTTCTGCGATTCAAATTGACAAACTGTGCAACAGAATGTCCAAAGCGAAACATTGGATCAGGGACGGTGAGGATAAAATCACTGAACTCCGTCGAGAAGTTGCGTCCTTGCAGCAAACGGTCAAAAAGGTAGTGGCCAAGAATGATGACCTTGAGGGGAGACCGAGAAGAAATAATATAAGAATCAAAGGGGTCGCTGAGTCCACTCCAATAGACAATCTGGAACTATTTGTGGAAAAACTGCTTGGGGAGATTCTCGACGACCCGCCAGTCACGGACCTGTTCGTGGTGGAGGGCCCATCGTTCACTGGCGGTTAGACCTCCCCCCCCGGAGTCCCAGAGAGAGTCATAATCGCTCACATTTTCAACTACCGGGACCGTGATAACCTGCTTCGGAAGGCAAGAGAAAAAAAGACCTTGCGATGGGGCTCAAGTCAGCAGGTACAGGATCAGAGGAAATCCTTCCAAACTGCAAAAAACATCCTGAAAAAGGACATACGTTATTCAATGATGTTCCCTGCTAAAGCCGGCGTGGTACATGAAGGGAAAACTCTGTTCTTTACATCCCTGGAGTCTGTCGAACGATACGCTTCAGAAATGCCGGACCCAGGGCCCCATGCCCGCCCTGCCGATTTTCCCCGTACACTGAACCAATGTGGATGAAGTCTTTCACTGGTGTGCAGCAAACATGTGGGAACTCTTCGGCACCGTCTGGTGCCGTACAGAGGAACTATCAATAAGTATGGAAGCATAAACGCGAGTGACGGAACACTGGAGGCACATAGAGTGGACCCATCAGAAGTCCAGTATGCCGATGTCCTTGGTATTATGGACACTAAGAGTAATCCTTCAATCCCTAACCCCAGTCCTGACATAACGTGACACACTCCCAGGGGGTATATACTCCCTCTAATACGGATATTACCCTGGTCACATGGAATATTCGAGGGTTCACTAACGGGAAAAAGACTCCCCTGATTTCAAACTATCTCAGGAACCACCATGCGAATGTCCTCTGTCTTCAAGAAACTCACCTGGGGAAGGGACAAAACCTCCCTGCTCTTGAGGGTTGGGATATCCACAGATATGGCTTGTACTACTCCACCCACTCCGGAGGGGTTGCGATATACATACACCGGTCTTTGGAATTCAAATTGCACAACTTGGTGACCGATGAGGAGGGTTGATTTGTTTTTTTGGCCGGCGAGATTGTGGTGTGGTCCGTTCTTTTCATAAACACATATGACCCTAAGGGGCGTGGCTTGATGACTCCGTGAGAGGACGTGCTCTCGAGGAGCTCCCGATGATCCGACATAGATCCTGGGGAGAATATAGATATGCACGGAGAAAAGGCTTGATTGCAACACTTCCCTGGATGGGGGAAGGCCCGGAGTGCATGACGAGCGATCCTTGAAGCGGATCTGCACATAATGGAGGGAATCGCGGTCACCGAGGCGCAGCCGGGCTCCCGTGATCTGGAGAGCGAAAAGATGGCGGCCTCTGAACAAAGGGTCGTAAAATGACCATGGTGCCCCAGAGTGCGTGCAGGCTGGCGCGGCTTGGTTGAGCCTGCCGGGACCCTTTTGCGAACGGGGCGTTCGGCCCGTGGGCGGCGTGAGGACCCGGCAGCGAGGAGCCCGCTGGGGTGTGAGGCGGTCCCCCGGACGCAGCAGTGGACCGTTGGGACCTGCGCAAGACGGCACCGCGCTCACAGGACTTTGCAGGTCTATATAATTGTAACGGTGGTCGCCGAGCACCAGACTGTGGACACACGCCACACGGCGGAGCGGGGGTGTGCGTGGTGTTCGAGCCCAAGGGGGCCGAGGGAGCAGAGAAGTGCGAGCCCCGGCGGAGACCCGGACAACGCCGGCCACGGGCCAGAACAGGGCTGGGACATCCCCGGCGGGGGCCCTGACTTGCTAGAGCGAGGTCCAGGAACTGCTTCCCGAGCCTCGGGGCACCATCGGCGTACGGACGCATCCGGGGGGGGGTGCCTGGTGGACCCTCTCGCCAGCATTATATAAGAGCCCGAAGATGCTGACGTGGCCCGAGGAGGGGCTGGGGAGTGTAGCGGGCCGCCCGCTGCACACGGTCTGGTAGGGGTGATTTGAGTGGCCGGTCTGGGGCTCACTGGGGCCCTGACTCGCCGGAGTGGGCCCGAAGCCCAGAAGCGGAGTGCAGGAGCGGCTGGGAACTGCCTCCCTGAGCACTGAGGCACCAAGAGGAGTTGGACGTGCCCCGATGGGGGGTGTTTGGCTGCCTCCCTGAGCAGCGTGCATGGAACCCGAGAGGGCACAAATGAGGCCCTGGGGGAGGCCGAGAAGTGCGGGGGGGACGCGCTGGCAGCCGTGAACAGAGGAGCCGGTAAGGGGCTCGGATAGCGCACCCTGGCCTGTAGATGGTGTGGGGCTGCACCCAAGCTGGGGCACAAAGCAGCCCAAACTGAGTGCAAGAACGCACTGAGTTGTGCGAACAGGGTCTGAGCTTGTGGGACCTTATTACGGGCTGCAGGAGTAAGACAGTAAAGGAGGCTGACTCTGGAGCACTTGCTGGTCCCCAGATACAG
Organism: Ambystoma mexicanum; assembly: GCF_040938575.1. Classification (NCBI taxonomy): domain Eukaryota; kingdom Metazoa; phylum Chordata; class Amphibia; order Caudata; family Ambystomatidae; genus Ambystoma; species Ambystoma mexicanum. The sequence continues at coordinate 740,963,182 of NC_090926.1, forward strand.
TATAAGGCAGCTTCCTTAGCCAAGGAGCGTGAGGAAAGCACCAAGGCAAGACTGTGGGCCGGATGGCCTTGGGGCCAACAGAGTGCCGGAGTGGGAGAGCGCTGGGTCAGTGTGTGCACATGACCACCGGCTACTGAAGGAAATGCAGCAGGGGCCAGTGGAGCGACACTGCGTGAGCGCAGGTACGTGGGAGGACACAGCCCATTCTAGGTGGGTGGCGAGCAATAAGGATATACCTGAATACAGCTGAAGCAGTCCCTAAACGCCAAGAGTGGCCTGACGCCACGTTGACTTTCGCATGTGGGGGCGCTGCTGGCTTATGCCCGGACGGCATAGCATGATGTCTAACAAAATTGTCAGACCCAGGAACAAACAGCCCACGCTGGATGCCTATGCCAAGACGTCTCCAGGCGCAGAAGGGGGCAAAAGCAAAGACGCTACCACGGCAGTAGCGGAGACATCGGGCACGATCCAGGAGGTGCTGGCAGCGATTGCAGACTTGAAAGTTGCCTGGGAGACCAAACTGGGCCTGGCAATGAACGAACTGAAAGTGGGACTGGACCTTAAGATTGGAGCAGTCCAGGAGGAAGTTAATTTGTTGAGACAGGATGTGAGGACGCTTGCAGAGTGCACTGGAAACTTGGAAAAGGAGATGGCCCCGAACACGGCGGCATGCGCCGCCCACGGATCAGAACTCCATGCCCTTGTGCAGCGTGTGGGCAACCTGGAGAACAGGGCGGAGGAGGCAGAAGGGCGTGCCAGATGCAGTAACATTCGTATTGTTGGATTGCCAGAAGGAATGGCAGGGCCTAACCCAACAGAATATGTTGAATCCATGCTTCTGCAGGAGATAACTGGCGGAGCACTGACCCAGGGGTTTGCATTTGAAAGGGCGCACATGGCCTGGACAAGGAGACCGCCCCCGGGAACCCCCCTGCGGCCGCTGATCGCAAAGATTCTGAACTACCGGGATCGGGAGAAGATACTCGAGGAACGATCGAAAGGGGGCCGGCGAAAATCATGGTGTACCCGGACTATACTCTGCATGTACAGCGCAGCAGGATGAACTTCGGGGCGGTGAAAAGGAGGTTGAGACAGACTGGCCACAGATATGTTGCTTTATCCAGCCAAACTGAAAGTGTTCTACAAGAACAAAACTGTTTTTCGAGACGCCGGAGGATGCTATGGAATGGCTGGACATGCATGGTCACCCTCAAGAGCCGGATATCCAGACGGGAGCCGTAGAAGATCAGTAGCAAGCAGTTGGGTCATCTCTGGTGACATAGCATAAGACATTGGGACAAGAATATAGTATTAAATAAAGCCTGTGGGGAATGTGTTGCAGGAAATACATGCTGGCAAGATCTGCTAGAAGCAACAATCCTAATCGGATAAGTGGGAGCTCCTGGGAGACAACCCTTGAACCCCATAGTATTACGCTTAGTTAGGTCACTGTTAGTTTGGTGACGCCCCGCTGGGTCCTAGCCCTCGGTTCACGAGATGGGACCAGACACGGGTGGGCCTGAGATCCAGGGATGGAGCTGGGCATTTGTTGGGTAGGGTGGGGGGGAGGGGGAGGGTTGTGTGCAGTGGGGCAGAGTTGGGGAAAGTGGGTGGGGGGTAGTTGTTGAGGTTGGAAGGGACAAGAGTCGGAAAACGGGCCATCAAGGAAGACATCAAAGGGGGAGAAAATCAAGACGATGGCATCGGGTAATCTCAGAGTGGTGACCTGGAATGTGCGGGGCCTCAATAGTTATCTAAAACTTAATAAAGTGATGATGTACCTAAAGAGGATGCGGATTGACATAGCTCTGCTACAGGAGGCCCACCTCACCAAGGAGAAGTTGAAGGTGGCCAGGAGAAAATGGAAGGGTAACGTCATAGGAGCCACATACTCAGCATATGCAAGAGGGGTGATTACATGGGTGGCACCGCATGTGCCGTTTCAGCTGCTCAGATCAACGACAGACCGGGAAGGTAAAGCGCTGAGGAGACTTTTGAGACCTCGGTCTAGAGGATGTGTGGAGACGGCTGCACCCAATGGACAGGCAATATGCAGCACCACATGACCTGCATATGAGGCTGGATTATGTGTTTGCTGCCGCCGAGATAGTGGGAGAAATGGTGGGCGCAGAATATAAGGCCAGGGTACTTTCCGACCATTCGCCTTTGGTCGTAGAGTGGCGGCATCAACCCCCCAGAGTGCGAATCCCGACGTGGAGGCTTAGAGCTAAGGCCCTACAGGATGCAGGATTTCGAGAGGATTTGAGGGAGGCCATCGAGGAATATTTTGATATCAACACGAGCAGTGTACGATCCACTGGAACAGTATGGGAGGCATTTAAGGTGGTGGTGCGTGGGGTAGCTATATCAAAATCCAAAGGGCTCCAAGGGGGTATTGAACAGGAACTGCAGGAAACAGAAAGGGAGTTGCAGAGCCTGATGCAGAGTGGGGGGACCACCCGGTAGGACAGCGCTAAGATAAGGGACTTACAGATGACCTGTAGTGAACTCTGGGATAGATAATGCAAGTTAAATTTATAAGAAATACACAGAGAGGCAACATGCGGGGGGGGGGATAAGCCGGGTAGACTACTGGCTTGGTTATACAAAAATGAGACCCCCCGCCCGGTGACCAGAGAGGTCAGGGACGTGGAGGGTCAAATCTGTAATACCCAGGAGGGAGTAAACGAGGAGTTCCTCAAATATTATAAACGATTAAATGAGGACGCAGGAGATGATATGGGTCAAGAAATACTGGAAACAATAGAGGACATAGGGCTGCCCACCTTGGATGACTTAGAACGCGCAGACCTAGATGCCCCCATCACCTCGGATGAACTGGAGGCGGCGATCCAACACCTGCCCACATGTAAAGCGCCCGGGTCGGATGGGTTACCCAGTGAGTTTTATAAAACATATAAGCAGGAGCTACACCAGCCGCTGCTGGCCATGTTCAATGAAGCCTCTGAGCAAGAGGAACTGCCAGAGTCCCTTCGTGAGGCAGTGATCATCCCGCTCCTGAAACTGGGCAAGCCGGACGTGGAGTGTGGGTCTTATAGGCCCTTGTCTATGCTTAATTAGGATAGTAAAATACTCGCAGCAGTGCTGGCCAACAGAATTAAGAGAGTAATAGGCAAGTTGATACACCCGGACAAAACAGGCTATGTCCCCGGTAGAAATATCACAGACAACCATAGGAGGCTGCATCACATCATTAATTAAGCCGAGAAAGACCCGGGCGAGTTAGCCATCGTGTCGCTGGATGCGGTTAAATCCTTTGATTCAGTCAGGTGGCCATGGTTGATGGTGACTCTGAAAGGATACAGGATGGGACCGGGATACATTAGATGGGCCCAGATGCTATATAGCTCCCCGATTGCGAGAGTCAAAACAGGAACTATAATATCAGATAAATGGCAACTCAGTAGGGGGACCAGACAGGGTTGCCCCTGGTCGCCCATGTTATATATCCTGGCATGAGAGCCGTTGGCAATTTTCCTGAGGCAACAATACGGGGAGGTGGGGATTCGTACAACGGGAGGCTCACACCTGATGTCACTGTATCCAGATGATATGCTCCTCTACTTGCGCTTCCCGGAAGAGAATCTGCAATATGTGCTGGAGGTGATGGATCGCTATGCCACCCTCTCGGACATATTGGTGAACCCCGGGAAGTCTAGTGTGCTCCCTTTGGGAAGGTATAGAAGTATCCCACTGGGAAGGCTGCCCATCCTGCAGATACCCTGGCAGACCGAGACGTTCAGATATCTGGGCGTAAATATTTACCATAAGATAGAGACTGAGCACAAACATAACACGGAGAAAGCAATTGAAGGAATTAAAAATACCATGGTGTTCTGGTCTAGATTACCCCTTGCTATGATGGGAAAAGCAGCGCTGCTCAAAATGGTGGTTTTTATCAGACTCTTGCATTTTATTTGTGAATGTTCCGTACCTGATCCCCAGACGCTTTTTTGTGAGACTTCATGGCCTGTGCAGGGGCTTCCTATGGCACAACTCCAGGAATAGGGTGGCCCTGTGGAAACTACAGAATACATGTGATAAGGTGGGGCATAAACCTGCCGAATTTTGAATTGTATTACTTGGCGGGACAGTTGTTGTATGGGGCTAGGTGGTTGTCTGCAGAGGACTCTGCAGAAGCTAGGCTTTTGCAGGGTGACTCAGCCCCATATTTCCTAAGAGAGACGGTGTGGCTGCATAAAACTAAAATGGTGGGGATGGGGAGACTATTGGTGCTGGGCTGGGAAGTCTGGCGCAGAGCATGGAGAACTGTGGGCGACCCAGACCCGCTCTCTCAGCAGGTCCCGCTGGTGGTGTTTATGCGGGGAAGACTCCCAACTGTTCAATGGGGTCTGCAGATACTGGGAACCGGTCGGCCTAGCCACCCTCGGAGATATATGGCAGGAGGGGGAGGCACTGGAATTCCAAAGGCTGCAGGAGGAGGAGGGAGAGGTGGTCTGAGACGGTACTAGCAGAAGAACCTGATGCCACCCTGGAAATGATGTATGATGTATGATGTCTCGGAGGGTGGACGCAAAATATCTCGGATATATGAGCTGCTGAGTGCGAAGGCAGGGAAGGAGCTGCTCCAGCTGAGGCTTGACTGGCAGAAGGAGGTGGGTGAACAGTGGGATAGAGCCCAAAGGTATCATAATAAAGTGTTCCGGAACGCGAGACTCCAGCAGATCCAGCTGTATGTCACCCACAGAGCTTATCTGACCCCCAGAAGAGTAGCCAGGTTTGGAGGCTCGGCTATACAGAAATGCCCCAGGTGTGGGGAGGAGGAGGCAGGGCTGCTGCACATGTTCTGGGCCTGCCCAGAGGTGCAGAGGTTCTGGGAAGAAATAAAGACGAGAATGGCGAGTGGGGGAGTGGTGCTTGACGTGAGGTCTGCTTGGGCACGCATGCTTGGAAGTTTTCCCAGGCCACGTAATTTAAAACATATCAGCAAGAGGAAGGACCTGACCTATATCCTAGCCAAGCACAGAATTGCATTGTGCTGGAAAGCGGCCCATAGGCCTAGGGTGGAGATTTGTTGGACAGACCTCTTGAAATGGGCAGAAGCAGAAACTGTGGTATGGTATGAAGTAGTCACTAGGGGGAGAGAGGAGGAAGTGGGCCCCTTGATAGCCTGGAGGCAACTGGTGACCTCAATGGCAAACCCCCATAAGGTCAATCATGAAACGGAAGACTGGGACGAGTTGACAAGCATCGAGATACCTGAACATGCTCATGCAGATGGCACGGATAAGACGGCTCGAGTTTGTGGGGAGGGAGGGGGGGGACGGAGAATAACACTGAATAATGTGATGCCTTGAAACTGATTATGAACGTCCTAAATGGCTGTAATGCTTGGTGTGTTGTTTGTTTAAAATAATAAAACTTGTTTTTTAAAAAAAAAATATATGGCCCTAGCTATGATTGGCCAGAACTTTTCCAGACCTGCTCTGAACACCTGCGCGCATTCCCGGGGTATGGCGTGGTGTGGGCGGTGGATTTCAACATGTCCCTGACGCTGGACAGGTCCTCAGTGGTACAGACAACCAACTCCCGGGTGGCCCAAAAATGGACGTCCATTGCTGCAGATTACGCCCTGGTCGATGTATGGCACCTCCTCCATCCCGACACACGCGAATTCACCTTTCACTCGACCGTCCACGGAAGTTCCTCCAGGATAGATTATATTCAAATGTCCCCGGAACTGGCCCGGGTGTCTTATACAACGCAGATTTTACCCTGAACCCTGTCTGATCACTCCCCGGTCCTCGTACAGTTCACCGGTCCGATCACCCATCCCAAGCAACTCCGTTTGAGATTCAGAGCCAGAGCGCTAGAGGACATAGCTTGGTGAATTTCTTCACATAATGTTATCTCCGAATTCTTCCAACTGAATGCAGACTCTGTTTCGGACCCCACGGTGGTCTGGAAAATGTTTAAAGTATACATTCGGGGCTTGTGTATATCCCAGGAGGGGGGACGTCCTACAGAGTATCTGGAGAGCCATTTTGGCGAAAGAAAAATATTTAAAGAGAATGGAGAACATTCAAGCCCAGAGGGATTCCCCCGAACTCCAGGCTTGCTTAGAGGAAAAAAAACAAGAGATCCGTCTGCTGATGGCCAGTGAAGAAAGAATTTTAGGTGACCCTATTGCAGCTGCTAGATACGGGGAGGGGGATAGTCCGAGTAGGACCCTAGCATGGGCCATGGGGCAAGAACGTCACCTAGACCCCATAATAGAAATTGAGACACCCGAGGGGGAGCCCTCCAGGGATTCCGTAAAGATTAATGACACATTCCGATACTATTATGAGAAGCTTTATGCGACCCAGACCACCGCAGGGCATGACGAAATTGTATAATATCTAGATGGGATTTCCCTGGGGTGGATTGACCCGGAGGATGAAATGCGATTAAATGAGCCCCCTCCACCCACCCCTACGGACGAGAAATTCCTTAATGTAATCCATTCCCTCCCCAACGGTAAGGCCCCTGGGAATGACGGCATTGCGGTTGAATTGTATAAATCCTTCCCGGCTCTGATTATCCCTCACTTACGCAGCATGTATGAGACGGCCTGTGTGACAGGTGTGCTCCCTGAGTCCACAAGGACAGCCTTAGTGACTGTCCTCCTTAAACCAGACAAGGACCCCAAGAAGTGCTCATCCTGGAGGCCCCTATCGCTGGTGAACACGGATAACAAGATTTTAGCAAAGCATTTGGCTGATAGGCTTCTACCTCACATGCCTGGCCTGGTCCTCCCAGACCAGGCAGGCTTCATACCAGGCCGCTCCACAGAAAACAATCTGAGGAGACTTTTTACCCTGATCCATAATGTGAACCCGGAGGTCCCAATAGCCGTGGCAGCATTGAATGCAGAAAAATGGCCGTTTTTGTTTGAAGTTCTCCGGTGAGCGGGCATGGGCCCCTCATTTCTACATTGGGTCCGTTTATTATACACTGCCCCACTAGCCCTGGTGTATACCAACGGTATTTAGTCTGTGGCCATTCACCCTTCCCGGGGCACCAGACAGGGTTGACCCTTCTCCCCCATCCTGTTCGTCCTAGCAATTGATCCAGTGGCATGCGCCCTGAGGTAATACCATGCCCATAGAGGGGTAATCCTCCACTTACACACGTCCATAGTCTCTTTATACGCGGACAATACGTTGATATATGTCAAACACCCATGGATCAACCTGAATCCCGTGATGGAGGAGATAACCAAATTTGGGGCTCTCAGGCTTGCGTATTCATTGGACAGAATCTGAGGTGCTCCCACTTACCGCAGGAGTTTCTCCACATGACATTGGTAACGCCTTCGCTTGGTGTCCACAGGGAATCTGTTATTTAGGCATTCGGGTGTCCATATCCCCCGTTACGCTATATGAGGAGAATTACATCACAGCCTTGCAGTACTTGGAACACAGGGTGGACACCTGAGTGCGCCTTCCCATCTCCCAATAAGCCCGAATCTCACTCTCCAAGGTGGTGGTACTGACAAAGTTATTGTATGTCTTTAATAATGTCCCGATATGGCCCCCGGTGACCTTTTGGAACAGCCTATGGAACAGCCTAAAAGAGTATGATGTCCAAATTGATTTGGGCCGCGAAACAACCCTGCGTTTCACTAGAAACGCTATGTCGCCTAAGCTCCCAGGGAGGCTTCGATGTTCCCCACCTCTTTCTATATTACCTGTTTGCCCAGGTTCAGTATGCTGTCTGGTGTTGGTCCCCCACGGATCACCTGCCCACACACGTCCTGAGAAGGCTCTTGCCCGACCTGATGATCTCAGGGGACGACTCCTGGGCTAAGTGGGAACGACACACAAGGTCAGAAGTGCACCATTGGAAATCACCATTAGAGCATGGGACCGCCTGGCGAAATTGGCCGGTCAGGGACAATGGTACTCCCCAGCCCCCTCCCCCCCACCTTGGCCATATATCGCGTCCATGGCATACCACTCACACACAAGGCTATTTTTATACAACACTTCACAAACCTACAGATCCACACAATCGGAGATATTGCCCCTGAAGGCAAATTCATCTCGTGGGATGATCTTAAAACCAAGAGAGAATGGACCCCCATCACGCAACCTTTTGACAACCACGAGGAGGCTGGTCTCGGCCCTATATGGTATGGCCCGGGCGCTCGGACCCCCACGCCCAGACCATTTTAGGGGTAAATGGGAAGACCATATGGGGAAAGAATTGACGGACGACCAGTGAGCCTGATATGCGCCCAGACCAAATCCATTTCCATTACAATAGATTCTGCTTGATTCATTTTAAGTTTATACATCAGATGTATCACTCTCCTTTGTTTGCACAATCTGTTTCCACTCAGACCCCCAAGCTGTAGAAGGTGTCAACAGTCTCCAGCAGACTTTTACTACGTTGCGTGGCTCTGCCCTCAGATCCGGTCCTTATGGTCTGGAATTGCTGAGGCAATATTGAGTATGATTAACACCCCCATACCACTCGTCCCTGAAATATGGATGTTGGCCCTGGCTGAGTCCGACGCCCGGTGTGAGAAACGCCTTATTGGTATGGCCCCTGTGGTGGCTAGATCTCTGGTGGCGCGGACAATGGTTGCTAACAAAGCACCTACACTGGCCCAATCTGATGTCGAGTTGTGAACGGAGGAAAACACAGTATAATCGGACGCTTGCACCCAACAGCAAACCTAAGGACTACTGGGTAGCCTTCAGGAGCTACATGTCCATGGAGGCTGATCCTGAGTCTGATTCCCAGTGTACAGGAACCTCAGGGGGCCACTGGCGACTCTTCACCCCTCCCCCCTACCCAAACGCCCCCCACAAGGAGCGGAAATGGCTGAGACTATGGTGCAGGCATCTCTTTAAGACTGTTGGCGCTTAGCTTTTCAGTGACTGTGGTAATTGGTGTGGTAATTGATGTACTCGTCAAACGTTGTATGTAAATGCTGGATGGAGGGGGGGGCTTGTTTCCCCCCAGTTGATATTGCTATCTACTGTTTACTATGAAAACCTAATAAAAAAACAGTTAAAAAAAATATAAAGCAAAATATATGTCAATCTGAAAGCTCTCTGTCAATGTATACTAGTAGAAGCAAATACTTTTAATATTATATTTGAATGTGGACCTAGTTTTGAGAAGCAACGAGGCATACAACAGTACAGATGCCTAATGGACTGCTTTTCAGAGGTTACAGCACTGATATACAGCAGGGGGTAGGATACAGAGGGGCACAGAGGAGTGGTACAGCTGTACAGGGTGGTGGGGAGAAGAGGGGCAGATGGTGTATCAAGTCAGGAGGCACGGGGGGGCAATGTGATGGCCTAGGTGTTGAGGAGAGACTCCTTGAAGAGGTGGGTCTTGAGTTCTTTTCTGAATTGTAGGAGCATGGAGGCAAGTCTGATGCGGACGGGCAGGAGGTTCCATAGTCTTGGTGGCGTAGGCAAAGAAGGCTTGTTTTTTGCAGCAGCGGATTTCAAGTCTGCAAGTGGCTTGGCTTCTGTTGGTGTGCTTAAGGAGATGCTGAGTTTCTCCGTGACATAGCTGGGTGACTTGAAGGTGACTGCCTTATATGACTCATCAAGACTTAAAGGTGATTTGTGCGTGCAGTGGGAGCCAGTGTAGGTCAATGAGGGCCAGGGTGATGTGGTTGTATCTGCGTGGACCCTTGATGAGTCGTGCAGCAGTGTGTAGGACACTTCTCAGGAGCATAAGGGAGGATGACGGGAGGCCTTCAGGGAGGGGACGACCCCCATCCAGGTGGAATAGGACCAGTGCTTGACCGGTGGATCTAAAGGTGTCCGGAGGGAAGAAGGGCTTCACTTTCCACAGGAGGGAGAGTCAATTCTGAGCTGTCTTGATTTTATTTTAGCTATGTGCCTCTTGAAGGAGGGGTGTTGTCGATGTGGAATCCGAGGGACTTGGCGAAGGAGATGAGCTCAGGTGTAAAGCCATCAAGGCTCATGGTTGATAGCCAGGTCTGTTTGTCTGGGAGTTCAGTGTTGTTGGTGAGGAGTAGGAATTCGGTCTTGGAGGGGTTGAGCCTGATGGAGTCGATCTTGAGGAATAGCTGTGTGCCATCGGCATATTGGTGGATGTTGTGTGTGACTAGGTCTCCCAGTGGCTCAATGTATAGATTGAAGATCACTGGGGAGAGGATGGAACCCTGTGGGACGCCACAGGTGACGGGTAGCATTAGCGATCTAGAGGAGCCCAACTGAACAAACTGCTGGCAGTTGGTGAGTTAGGACTTGAACCAGTTTAGGACAAGGTTGCTGATTCCCATGCACTGTTGTAGGGTGCCCGTGAGCGCCTGGTGGTCTACTGTGAGGAAAGCACCCAAGAGGTCGAATAGAACCAGGAGGCAGGGGGGCCATCGTCAAGGAAGTTGAGGGTGTCCTTGACCACCTGTATGGTGCTGCATCTTGGTCTGAACCTGGATTGGTAGGTTTGGAGGAGATAGCTGGTGCGGATGTGTTGCTGCAGTAACGTGGCTATCGCGTTCTCGATGGTCTTACCTAGAAAGGGAAGATGAGTGATGAGGCGATAGTTACCTAGGTTGACTGGATCCAGAGTGGGTTTCTTTAGTAGAGGGAGGATTTGTCCTGTCTTTAGGGTCGATGGGAAGGTGCATTGAGTTGGGGAGCTGTTGATGATCTCCAGGTAGGAAAGGAGATCTTCTGCGGGGAGGGTCTTGAGGATGGTTGCTGGGAGGACGTCGTCTGTATACAATGTGGCTTTGAGGGCAGCCAGGGTTTCCACCAGGTCCTCTTTAGAGCATGTCTTGAATGTTGTCCAGGGTCTGGAGATTTCAGGAGGAGGGACGTGAGGTGGGTCTCTGGATGCAGAGCTGGTGGCTATTTGCTGGCGAATCTTGCAGATTTTGATGAGGAAGAAGGTGTGGATGGCGGTGGATTTTTTGATGGAGTGTGGAATGGCCGGGTCGGGCAGCGGGTTGACTCATTGCTTAACCGCTTTGAATGGGGCTCTGCTTTTGTTGGCTTCTGCAATGGTGTTCTGATAGTAGTACCTCTGGTAAGAAAGCAGAAGCAAAGAGACTTCAGGGGATGGAAGTCATTCCCGCGGGTTTTGGTGTGTCGAGAGCAGACCAAGAGAAGGGAGGCATTCTCTTGGTCCCGAGATAAAAGTCAAATTGGTGATGCCAGGGGATGAGTCATTCCCCCTGGTTCTTTTGGGGCTTGCACAGAATCACACCAGGAAAAGGGAGCCATTCTCTTGTACAGAACTTTGTATAAAGGCTGTTTTGGAAACTGCAAATCAGGGGAAGGGAGTGATTCCCCTGGTATTTATGTTTGAAGGAACACGTTAGTTAGGTAACAATCCAGAAACCGGAGAAAGGAACAACTCTCCTAAAAGAAGGAACTTTGGTGTTAGTTTACACATTAGGTTTATAGTGTGAGGGATAGAAGAACAAGATGCTTACTGCTGGTAACGTTTTTTCGACTGGATGTTCCTCCCACATATTCCTCATCTAATGATACCTTTGTTTCCAGCTGCAGCTGCTTCTGAAAAAATATTCTCTCGGCAGAGGGCGGTGTGTGTCGAGACACTGAACTCTATGTCCCTCGAAGGCTTCCATCTCAACGGACGTCATCGTCGAGTACATATACCACACGCAGCGCCCGTTGGCTTAGTTATGTTTTTTCACCACCCATATGCAGAATTACCAGCCTAGATAAGTGCCTTTAAGTTATCAGACCATCAAAGAGCTTATGGTCTAAAGCTTGGAAATTCTACAGTGGGGTGGGTTGGGAGTGTGAGGAATATGTGGGAGGAACATCCAGTCGAAAGAATGTTACCAGAGGTTAGTAACTTGTTCTTCAAATGGATTGTATTCTCCCACATATTCTTCTGGGGGGGGGGGGGTGTAAGAATTGAGAGTTAGTTTGTCCAGAATGGAGCATAGAACTGCCTTCCCAAATCTTCCTTCGTTGTTAGAGGTGTGTAAACAAAGTTTTGTGAACGTGTGGAAGGTGGACCAGGTAGCTGGCTCACAGACATCCTTTATCGGAACTCCCCTATGAAGGGCAGAGGAAGTTGCCATGCCCCTAGTGGAATGAGCCCTTAAACATTCTGGGGATCTTTCCCGGCTAGCCAGTATGAGACAGCTGGATAGTCTGTTTGTTAACTGACAGACCACGTTTGTATATCCAATGAAAAGCTGGTCATGCTGTCGCACCTTTGCCATCCTTGAAATATAAAAGCTTCAAGGTCTCCTCGGCTCGAGTCTATGAAATCTTTTCTGTTCCTTGCCAGGATGAGGGGGAGGATAGAATGCCGGAAGCACAATTTTCTGTGCTAAATGGTAATCCAATACAATCTTGGGTAGAAAAGAGGGTTTGACCTGAAGGACAACCTTATCCTTGTTAAAGGTGATAAATGGAGATTTACAGGATAATGCCTTCAACTCACTCACCCTGCAGGCTGATGTTATCGCTACTAACCAAATGGTTTTGTAAGTTAGCAGCCTTAAACGTCAGGAATGGAGTGGTAAGTTCCCAAGTTGGTATTTGCAATGATGTAGGAGGAAACACATTTGTGAGTCCTTTAAGAAATATTAAGGGTATTTTGAAGTAGGGTGCCTCTTCCGAGGTGTGCTTGAATATGGACAGTCCTACTAGATAACCCTTGATTGTTCCATTCTGGAACCCCAGATTTGCCAAATGTACTAGAAAAGATAACACCATAGGTGTATCGCATTGAAAAGGGTCCACATCATTTTACCTACACAAGCTGCAGAACTTGCTCCAACGGCAGCGGCATGGATTTTGTTGCTGGCCTTCTGGCCGAAAGCAAAATCTCCATTATGTCATCCGGGAGGTCCCAATCCTTGTACCTCAGCCTCTCAGAAACCAATGCGTGTCTTGACCTCTCGATGGAGAACTCAACCCTCCTCTTGTGATAGAAGGTCCTCTCTTTGCGGAAGACTTATTGCAGGGCAGATGGACATGTCCAGAGGGTCCGGGTACCACATCCTCCTGGCCCAATCCGGGGCAATTAGGATCATGGATTTCCTGAACTTTTTCAACCTCCTGATCACGTGAGGAATGACGGGGACGGGAGGAAACGCATACGGGAGTGGAAACTCACAGTCCACTATGAACAGGCCCCCTAGAGATCCTCTTTAAGGATATTCCCTGGAGCAAAACAGTTTGCACCTCCGGTTTACACTTGTCGTGAAAAGATCCACTTGAGGCGTTGCCCAAAGGGTGAAGATCTCTTCAAGGACTTCCTGAGCTGGTTCCTGCTTGTGGGAGACTGCTCTGCCTGCTCACAGCGTCCACCGCCGTGTTCTCCTCGCCAGCTAGGTAAACTGCTAATGGAGAGATTCCTTCTTGAAAAATGCCCAGAACCAGAGCTGCTTTGCTTTTCTGCACAGTTAGTGACCCTACGCCACCTCTCTTGTTGAGGTAGAACATGGCCACTGTGTTGTCGGTCATTATCAGTTCATTCTTTCCCTGTACAGCGGAAAGAAAGGCCTTCAGTCCTAGTCTGATTGCCCACAGCTCCAAAAGGTTGATATGTTGTTTGGACTCAGATGGAGACCAACTACCGCTGATTGTCAGATCGTTGGCGTGGGCTCCCCACCCTGTGAGTGAGGCACCTGTCACTACTGTTATCTCCGGCCATGGTAGCCAAAAAGGTTCTCCTTTCAGAACGTTGTCCTTGCAGGCCCACCATAAAAGGTCCTGTGAGAGACTGCTCGGAATCTGGAGGAGGTCTGACATCCTGCCTGAGAATTGGGACCACTGTGTTCTGAGAGCCCATTGAAGGGATCTCGCTCTGAGACGAGCCTCTCGCACCAGAAAAATGCAGGATGCCATGAGGCCGAGCAACCTCAAAAAGTCGAAGGCTGGAAGACGCTGGGAACTCTGAAACTTGGTGGCCATCTGCAAAATGTCTTGAGCCCTCACCTTATGTGGCAAGGCTTTTCTCAAGGATGCATCCACGACTGCTCTAATAAACCGGAGTCTCTGAAATGGTATCATGTGGGACTTCTTGTAATTGAGGGAGAAGCACAGTCTGTGGAGGAAGTGGCAGGCGAAACTGAGATGGTCCTGAGCCTGTTCGGATGAACATGCCCATGTGCCCTGATCAGTCCTTCGTCCAGGTAGGGTAGACGTGAATTCCCCCCGCCCACTCCCCCGAGCCCCCCTCTCCTGAGGCTTGCTGCCACCACTGCCATTAACTTGGCGAAAACCCTTGGGGCCGAGATCAGCCCGAATGGCAGAACTCGAAACTGATGAGAGTCGCCAGTGGCGAACCTCAGGTACTTCCTGTGCTTGTGATGAATTGGCACATGAAAGTAAGCATACTGAAGGCCCAACGATACCATCCAATTCTGGAGCAGGAGGGCCTGAAGGATCTGAGAAAGTGTGACCATCTTGAATTTATTCAAGTGTCTTAAGTCCAAGATGGGTCTCGGTGCTCTGTCCTTCTTGTGGATTAGGAAATAGGGAGAATACCATCCTCTGTTCCTCTCCATCACAGGTACTGATTCTATAGCACCTTTCTCTAGCAGGGTCAACATTTCCTGCAACTGGAATGGATCTAGTGAGAAGAAGAGCCAACAGCTACCCCTTTTACAACCGTGCAATAGTGGTAGGCTAGAAGGAGGCAGATAGCTAGTTTATACAAATACACTAGCTGATGCAGGTCACACATTGATTACGAGATGATTTTATGGTGATTCGGTTTAATCATAGATTCAGAGACACATATAAAAAGCTGTAGGTTCGTACAGAAAGAAAGACAATAGTTGAACCTTTAAAAATTCACAATCAAGCCCAGATTGGGCTTGCAGAAGAAATGTACAAACTGTTTTAAACCTCACAGTTCAGTGAGTGAGGGTTAGTAGTACATGGTGCGAAATTCAATACTACTTGTGGACTAGTAGTATATTATTCTTGTCGACACATGCTAATGTTTCTGGTTCGGGATGCAGTCAGCCATCACTTGTGTTGAGCTGTTCGCAGGTGAAGGGTCCAAACTGTCATCAGGACATAGTTCAAAAGAAGGGTGAGCGCCTAAAGGGACAAAGGACACGTGAGTGGGGGTGACCTAACATACAAAATAATCTGTGTAGAGGCTGCGTGCTAAAAGCTTACCTTGGTAGTGTCCGCGGTTGAACTTGAAATTATTTGGGTGCCTGCGCTGGTTTATGTCAGGGCATCTGTAGCTATAGTCTACAAGAAAGGGGTAACAGTGAGTTAACTGGTTAATATGGTGATTCATAAGAACTCAAAGTAGTATCAGAAAAAAGTGCCATACCTTCCGGGGACGGTATGTCAGGATCGATTGTCAATGCCAGAGGGTTCACGGGTTCACAAATTAAATGCTGTGGTTACAGGGACCAGAATAGGTTGGTAGTTGACTGTTCATGGTTGCTCAAAGGGGTGAAATATATTGCAGGTAAGTATTTAATAGACTTACTAGTAGTGGCCGAGAGCTTACTAGGTTAGTTTAAGGAAGCGGAGGGTGCACCCTGTCGTTGGGTGCCTATAGTCTTTAAGAAAAAAAATGCAATAAATCTTGTGACTGCCTTCGAAAATGCAGCTAAACGTGGTGGTGCCTGGCAGAGAGCTTAGAGTGGTAAGTCCACGTGGATTGTGCTTGGATTTGCTAGGTTAGTTTAGGGAAGCGGAGGGTGCACCCTGACATTAGGTGCCTGTAGTCTTTAAGGCATAAAATTCAATAAATCTTGTGACTGCCTTCGAAAAGCTGAAAATGCAACTAAACGTGGTGGTGCCTGAAGTGATAAAAGCAGATAGATGCAACGAATCAACTGGTGTATTAATTTGAAAGCCGGCAGAACTCATTACAAGAGGAGTTTTAGATGAACGTTAATGCGCAGCTAGGAAAACGTTCTCGCTTGGAATAATGAACGTTTATAAGAGGTGGTTGTATAGCTAGCAACCAGTGCCGATCGTGCTGAGTATCTTCCCTCAATAGCGTAATGTTTTCCCAAAGCGAGCTGTGCGATCAGGGAAAGAGCTGTGACTCCACTGGGTAAAAAAGCAGAGTCATGATGTACGCGCATGCGTGGTTCGGAATTAATTGAACATTGCGCATGCGTGGGCAGATGTAATTGGAGACTACACTGTTGGGGAGCAGTGCACACATGCGTGGATCAGCAGCATCCGTTTCTAATGGGGTTAAGAGGCCTCGTGTCCTTGAAGGGGCATGAGTACACAATGCATAAATGCTGGTCACACTACTGTGTAGGCTTGCATGAGTCTGGAGGCAACATGAAAGACGTGGCAATTGGTTACATACAGAAAAACGACAATACGGTGCATGATCAAATATTAACCCAAAATACATGTATTAATTGCGTTCTGTGTAAAGTTGATGTTGACAGAAATGCAAAAATAATAATTTAATTATTCAATTATGCAGCAATTTTTCTGTAAGGTTCATTGAGGCCTCAAAATGCTATGAATGGCAGGAGGTATCTCAAGGTGCATAAATGGAGCGTGTTCTATGTAATTTTGGCATACGAGTGACTCATAGATATCTCGTATCGTTGCAGGTTAATACAAAGACGGTCTTATGACCGTGTGTTGGTTGACGGTAAAAAAACAATATTTTGGGAAGACAGCACTTGTTAATGGGAGAATAATACATCAGAGACACATTCTTGGTGCTATTGTTTATCACGGCATGGCTTAAGGAAAAACACAGCTTGTGGAATAGCCTCAAAATGAAGGCACTTATGAGTACATGTTTGTTGCAAAATCTTAGCTTTAGAAGAAAAGGAAAGAAAAAGGAGGCATTAGATCGGCAGTCTAGTGCTTAACATAACATAATTTGGGAAAGACTTAAGTGGACAAAACGACCCATGTTTTTCGAACACTAGGGACTATTGTTTGTCTATAGGAAATGAAGGATCGGCAGATTACTAGTAGATTAGCTTAAAGGGGAGGCAGTGTGTTATTATTTGAAAAACAGGTTCCATTCAATAATCACATTTAGACCTTGTTTGACTGAGTTGAGGCGGTAAATCCATCATTGCTCCAGTTTGCAAAGTGATAGGTCTCTATCACCTCCTCTGAATGGGTTTCTGAATGTTTGAAGAACGAACCAAAAGATGTCGTTATGGGTATGTTTTTTCTCTTTGAAATGTGCCACCATTGGCTTATGTGGGATGCTGTTTTTTATGCACGAACGATGTTCGCAGATGCGTTGTCGTATTTCTCTTTTGCTTTTTCAGATGTACAGTAGCTTGCACGGGCATTGAATTGCATATACTGTCCATTTGCTTTTGCAATTGGTAAATGTGTTGAATTTCCAGGTTTTGCCATTCAACTCAATGGATTTCATATCTTTCGTCAGACAGCATACTGAACAGGAGCCACGTTTGTGGTGGCCTTTGACAGGGGGTAAATTCCACAAAGTATTCTGTTCGGGAGGTTTGGTAGATTTAGTGTAGGTATTGACTAGACGGTCTCTCTGATTCCTACTGCGTTGGAATGCAAATCGTGGTTTGGTTGGTTTGAATGTTTCTCTGTGGAGAACGTTCCAGTGACGTAGGATGCTTCTCTTGATTTGGTTGCTCAAGGGAGAGAAGGTGGTGACACAGGTAATTCTATCCTTGCAGACTTCACGTGGGGTGGGTGAGAGGCATGATTCTCTGCTCCTGTTTTTAGCTCTTTTCCTGGCTCGGCGGATGATATGACTAGGATATCCCCTTTCTTTGAGTCTTGTTGAGAGATCTTCACTGGTTGTGTCGTAGTCTTCACCAGTTCTGCAGTTACGCCTGAGGCGTAAGAACTGGCCAAAGGGTAGGTTTTCTTTGGGGGCTGCCGGATGGAAACTGTGGAACTCCAGGAAGGGTGTCTTTGGTTGTGGTTTGCGATATAGAGTGGTGGCCAAAGTATTGGCAGGCGTTTTGTAGATGGTTAGATCTAGGAACGGGATTGAGAATTCTTCTGACTGTATGGTGAACTTGATGCAGGTGTCTTGATTGTTGAGCCATTTGAAAAATTCTTGTAGTTCCATTTCATTGCCTTTCCATGTCATGAGTATGTCGTCAATGAAAACCTATCTGTTTTTTTAAAGGGTTTTTGGTATCATAGATGGCTCTGGCTTCAAAAGAGTCCATAAAGAGATATGCTATATCTGGAGCAAATGTGGCTCCCATTGAGGTACCGTGACATTGTTGGTAAAAAGATTTTTCGAAAATGAAGTAATTTTCCATAAGGGCAATCAGAATGCATTCAAGGAGAAAGGCGGTTGGTGGTTCTAGTTTGGGTCTTTTATCAAGGTAAGTGGCAAGGACATTGATGCATTCGCGTTGGGGAATGCTGGTGTACAGGGATTCCACATCAAGGGTAACTAACAGATCGTTTTGGCCAATGGAGAGAGTGTCTAATTTTTTGATGGTGGACGTTGTGTCTCGAACATATGACCGCATCTGGCCTATGAATGGTCGTAGAAAGAAATCGATGTAGATGGATAGCGGTTCTAGGACTGAACCTATGCCTGCCACTAGGAGTTGGCCGGGAGGGTTTGTGGCATATTTGTGAGTTTTTGGTAATAGGTAGAAGTCTGGTAGGATGGGGTTGTGGTTTATCAAAAATAGTTTCTCATTGTCATCAATCCAACCTTCTTGCCATGCATGGCACATCAAGCTTTCTATTTCAGTCAGGAGTCGGGTTGTGGCATCTGTGGGTATCTGACGGTAGAACTTGATGTTACTCAAGTGTTTTTGGACTTCTGCGTCATAGAGGTCATTGGCCCATAGGACGCTACCTCTGCCTTTATCGGCGGGTTTAATCAGGAAGTTGTGGTTGTTTTCGAGGTTGTTCAAAGCCAGGCGTTCGTTTTTGTTCAAATTGTCCGGATATCTGATATTTCTATCGAAAAGTTGGTTCATTTCTAGGAGAATGTGATTCTCGTATGCAAGGATTTCAGGACACACCATGTGGGATAGTGGCGTGAAAGTGAACAGTGGTCTTGGTCCTGTGGATGTGGGTGGGTCTTTTTCTGGTTTCCTGCTAAAAAAATAGTCGAATGGTCCGGAAAAATATACGGAGTTCAACTTCTGTTTGAAATCTGTTTGCTGGTGTGGTGGGGATGAAACTCAGGCCTTTGCTAAGAATCTTATCTCGTCGTGAGAGAGGTTGTGATTGGTCAGATTGAAAATGGCTATCACCATGTTTGGTTCCCTGGCAGCATCCATTGGCGCGTTCTCATCGGGTGTTGCTGGTATTGTCTTGGTCGACCTCTTTGTGTGCGTCCCTGAAAAGAATGTTGTTGGTTTGAGGTAGATGCTCCTGAATTTGTAGAGCTAGGATGCTCCTGAATTTGTAGAGCTAGAATCGCTATTCGAGCCGCTACTTTTTGAACTGTTAGAGAAAGTGACAAACCTTTTCTGTGGTCGTCGTGGGTTACGTTTGTTTTGTTGGGTATTCTGGTTGGCTTGGTTGTAGAAGCCTGGTACGAGGTACGGATATGTTTTTTTCTCTTTGTAATTTTTTACCTTGTTTTGTAGTTTCCAAAGTTTTTTTGTCAATGGTGAATTTTTCAAATGTTTTAATTTCTTCAATCTTTTCTAGATGGACTTTTATGTTGGGATGATTTTATCAGTTTTGATTTTTTCTTCAAGGACCCAAAGTTCTTCTTTCTGGCTCTTAGTTTCTTCTTCTGCAGTCTCTATCACCAGAAAAACCCAATCTCGAGAGCACTTTGCACACTCCACTAAATGTTGTCATAAATCTAGGATTATCTAGAAATACTTGCAGAATGTTCCTTACCTGTAGACCTTCTGGGACCTCTCCTGCTTTAAGATATTCGAGCATCAAGTGCCCATGGGTTTCAGTTCTTACAAGTTTCTTTTTCTTTGCAAAGAGAGTGTCAAGGTCATTAGTGGATGGGTTTGCAACTGGTGTCGCTGTCGGTGTTTTATTTCCCAACAGTGAAGGTGTGTCTAATAGTTTTTTATATAGATCGTCAGTGAAACTGACAATATTTACATTTTCCATTAGTTGGGAAAAGATGGTTGATTAAGCCCAACAACCAAAGGGTTGTCCAGTGAACAAGAAAAGGGGGGGGGGCTAGGTGAAGCCTTCTTTTTTGTTGAAGGGGAGCTTGACTCAGGAAGGCACTATAATGTAGTGAGAAGGAGAGTCAACAGCTACCCCTTTTACAACCGTGCAATAGTGGTAGGCTAGAAGGAGGCAGATAGCTAGTTTATACAAATACTAGCTGATGCAGGTCACACATTGATTACAAGATGATTTTATGGTGATTCAGTTTAATCATAGATTCAGACACACATATAAAAAGCTGTAGGTTCGTACAGAAAGAAAGACAATAGTTGAACCTTTGTGAGTTTTTAATCAAGCCCAGATTGGGTTTACAGAAGAAATTTACAAACTGTTTTAAACATCACAGTTCAGTGAGTGAGGGTTAGTAGTACATGGTGAGAAATTCAATACTACTTGTGAACTAGTAGTATATTATTCTTGTCGACACATGCTAATATTTCTGGTTCGGGATGGAGTCAGCCCTCACTTGTGTTGAGCTGTTCGCAGGTGAAGGGTCCGAACTGTCATCAGGACGTAGTTCAAAAGAGGGGTGGGCGCCTAAAGGGACAAAGGACACGTGAGTGGGGGTAACCGAACATACAAAATAATCTGTATAGAGACTGCGTGCTAAAAGCCTAACTTGGTAGTGTCCGCGGTTGAACTTGAAATTATTTGGGTGCCTGCGCTGGTTTATGGCAGGGCGTCTGTAGCTATAGTCTACAAGAAAGGGGTAACAGTGAGTTACCTGGGTAATATGGTGATTCATAAGATCTCAAAGTAGTATCCAAAAACAGTGGCATACCTTCCGGGAACGGTATGTCAGGATTGATTGTCGATGCCAGAGGGTTCACGGGTTCACAGATTAAATGCCGTGGTTACAGGGACCAGAATAGGTTGGTAGCTTTTAGCACGGAGTCTCTATACAGGTTATTAAAATTGCAGCAGCCTATGACAATATGATGTCCGTGGCGGTAAACAATCTTGCACAATTAAAACAAAGATTGGCAAATACACAACCATCAAAACAGTGGTATTCCTTGGACATCCGGAAATTGAAAACCTTGAAAGACAAGACTTTCAAGAGATGGCAGAAGTCCCTCTGTCTTCTCTTGGGGATAAGGACTGTTACACCTCAGGAGTCGAGAACCTTAAACAGACCATATGTGAGGTCAAGAAACTATTTTATGAGATGAGAAATAAGGAGCCCTCTTCCAACTCAAAGGAACTGTTCAAGATCCTAAAGGAACTAGTGGACGCTTGCCCACCTTCTGCCTTAGTCACAAAGGATATAAAGTGGTGTTTGAACATCCAGAATTCCATGCAACTTAAAATTGAGAACTTCAAAAGTGACATCGTGGTCAACATTCTGTATAAGGTTGCTTTATGTACAAATCCAAAAACATCTGGAAGTACACCACCTACAAGGAGCCAGGCAATCGGGCTTCTGTCCTCAACACGGAACGGAGACAGCCCTCATCGACCTCAAGACCCAAGTTGACGAGCTTAGAGATAACGGCAAAGCTGCCCTACTCCACCGAGATCTCTCGGCTGCATTCGACTTGGGCGATCATACTATTCTATGCAACCACCTTAATACAGCTGCACACCTTTCTGATAAAGCAGTTACCTGGATTAGATCCTAAATGGTAGAACCATGAGGGTTTTTTCGCCTACAGCAGCTGCCGACCCTATACCAATCACCTGTGGCGTGCCCCAGGGTTCTTGTGTCTCGCCTACATTGTACAACATTTTTACCAAGCCCCTTTTCGATGATCCGGATCATCTCGGTATTACCTACACTAACTATGCAGATGATAACTAGATCCTCCTCCTGCTTTCTGGGGATTATGAAATGGATTTGGCCTTGGTGAATAGTGTTCATCATCATCCAGGTATGGATGTCCACGCATGGCTTGTACCTGAATGATGATAAAACCAAACTCATCTTGGGCACCACCTCTAGCCTAAAAAAACTAGGACCTGACTATTCCTCATTTATAATTGATGGTAACAGCATCAAAGTAGGACATGAGGTAAAAACACAAGGCTTTTACCTTGACTCAAACCTCTCATTTGCCAAACAAGTTAACTCTTTAGCATCCTCCACGGCTTACACGTGTAAACCTATCCGCACAGCTAAACCATTTCTCTCTGACACTAGCTGCACCACCTTGGCTAGAGCCCTCATCCTGTCTCGCCTGGACTATTGCAATGCCCTCTATCTAGGGTCAACCAAAGCCACCATTAGAAAATCCAAACTTTACAAAATAATGCCCTTAGAGCGGCATTAGGCATTTCTAGAAGAGACCTAATTTCTGAGAGTAGCCGACAGAACAACTGGCTCCCAACCAATGACTAAAAACTTTGTCACTCACCCACAAATCCCTCAACAATGCTGCACCCATTTACCTGGTCGACTGATTACACAGGCAGATCTCCCTGAGATCTTCTAGAACAGTTTATAAAGACTTGCTCTCTATTCCTAATTTCATTCATTCCACAATCTGTGGTAACAGCTTCCCGGTGAAAGCAGCCAAACTATGGAACTCCCTACCTCGCACACTGAGAACTGAGAACTGACCAACCCTACGAAAATTTCAGGGCCAACACTATCCTGTGGCTGAAATCGAATGATCATTAAATGCAGCAAGCAGCCAGGATTCACTGCTGTGAGGGGCCACAACTAAACTACCCCTCCTACCAAATGTATACCTGCACACATTCACCCCACAATCACCTATACTTGTATATATTGCTGATGTAAGCTGTATGTATCATTTGTATATTTGCTCCTGTACCATCTACCTGTAAATAGGCTCTATTTGTATATAACCCTTGTATTTAATACCTGTATGTACATTTTGACTTTGCTTTAACTAAGCTTTGCATATACCTGTAACTGCTGCGCCCTGTTACCTTAGGGTATGTTGTGCATTATAAATAATAAAACAAACAAACAGGAACGCTTGATTGGACAGCAATCCTATATCAAGTATAGAAAGACCAATGGCTCATATACATAGTTTTGTCTTCTCTAAAGTGACTGATGTGGCTGATCTTGGATATGCTGGAAACATTGAAGCCAACCAATTGTAATGGTGACATTTGCCCGGTAGCTATTGTAAAATCTTGTTCCCACCTTCTTGCCCCTCTGATCACTAAATTTGTTAATCTATCCTTTGCAGAAAAATATGTTCCCCCTCTATTAAACAAGCATGGATCACCCCCAGCTAAAAAAATAACTTCACCTGATCCATCTGGCGGGCAATTATCTTCCCCTAACCAATATGTAATTTCTCCTAAAAATGTTGGATAAGATCGCCCACCAACAAATATGACTTTTTTGGCCGTCACAATATTCTAGGCCCAAAGCAGTCCTGTTTCTGAAGTCATCCTAGTACGAATTCCACCTTGTTGGATCTGAAAACTAATATTTTGCAACATCTTGATAAAGGACAAACAACTCTTTTTGTTTCTTCTGGACCTGACTGCAGCATTTGATCTGGTGGACCATGCCACAGTAGCCACCAGACTCCAAGAATCGTCCGCCTTTTCTTTTAAATCGTCTAGCTGGGTTATTTTTTGACAGAGCGAACGGCAAGAGTCCATTATGACGATGCCTTCAAAAAAGGGCCTTGTACTGCCCTGTGGTGTTCCACAGGGTTCAATTGTGTCCCCTACGCTCTTCAATATCTTCACCTTGCCTCTCTTTGAATTGTTGGACTCCAATTGCGTAATTTATACTAACTATGCAGATGACACCCAGTGTCTCATTCCCCTTACAGGTAACTACCCGAATGAAATCCTGACAATCAACACCACCTATAATATCATACATAGGTGGATGTTACTGAATGGCTTAGCACTTAACTCAAAGACTGAAATTATGATTGTTGGTACTGCTTACAAGCTTCGTAACTTTGACCCCGCATTTCAAATCTTCAAACTTTCAAAGTGGCTGTATGCTTTCTTTAAACCCCACTGAAAGTCTATACTCTAGAAGTTATTCTGAATCAAGTGTTGAGCATGACAGCTCATGTTAGCTATCTTGTTTCATGCTCTTCATACTATATCAAGCTCCTGGTGCAAATGCGCCCATTCCTAGACCCAAGCAGTTGTGCCACCCTGGCCCTGGCCATTATTGGATCTGTTTAGACTATCATCCCTATTACACAGTGTAGGACAGGGGGAACTTAATCGTCTCCAGGTTGTACCGAAAAATGCAGTCAGAGTTGTCTGCATGAATCATACCATGTATCTGTGGCAAGAAAATGTTTGCATTGGCTCCCCTTTAGGAAGCGCATCGTGAAAGAACCCAACCTACCTTTCATCCTTGCTGGGATGGCTTCCAGATAGATGCACCTTGAGGTCCAACAGTTCTGGCCTCCTTCTGACCCCAAAGGCTAAATTGACTATGGTTTTGGATGCATGCTTCCCAATGGCAGCCCCTCGCCTGTGGAATGCACTGCTGCCAATCTGAGTTCCTGCTCCTCCCTGATATCATTCAAGACCTTCTTGTTTGAATGATGGCTTCTCCCAGCTAATCGACTCTAGACAGTGAGGACATTTCTATTTTCTGTATGTCTGTCTAGTCCTGCGCTTCCATGCCTAAGGTCCCAGTTCCAGCACATTACAAATATAATAAAAAGATTATGGCATGGAAAAGGAAAGTAAGTTAAGTGGTTATTGGAACTCTCGCTCTGCTGTCAAGCACTCCTCTGATATATGCCACCTCCTTGAACTCCTGGATCTCGATATCCTAGCCCTTGCTGGGACATGGTTCAAGGACAGCTCTGTCACAAGTTTTGACACACTTCTCCCTGAAGGCTACAAGATCCTCTCTGTGCTAAGGCCTAACAGGCCAGGAGGGGGAGTAGCCCTGATCTTTCCTGTGTGGATCCCTGTTTCCATCATTCCCACTCGGGTATACTCTTCCTTTGAATGTCTGGTCTGCTGGCTTGCTTTCTCCTCTGTCTCCTCTCTTACTGTGGCCACCTTCTATCGGCTGCCGGGCCAGCAAACCCTCTTCCTCTCTGAATGGGCTGATCTGGCCTCTTCTCTCCTTTCCTGCTCCTCCCAACTCCTCCTCCTAGGGGGTCTTGACATCCATCTTGATTCTCCTGACTCCACAGGTCCTTTCCGCAACCTATGCAACACTTTCTCTCTCCATTCAACCTTCTGGCCCAACGCACACTGCTGGCCACACCCTATATGCTTTTATCTCAACACACATCCCTCTCACTACCTCTCTTGGACTGATCATTCTCTTCTCTCTTCCCACATGAATCTGTCTTTTCCTCTAGCACCAGCACACCCTGCCTCTTGCCTTCAAGGTCATCCGACCCATGAAAAGAGTGACAGTGGCTGCCTTTGCTGCCACCTACTCTCCTCCTTCTACTCCTGCGGCTGACTCCCAACCTGACAAAGCCCTTTAGAACTTTCACCTCCGACATTCTTGCCCCTGTCATGAGGGTCTGTTTGAAGCCAAAAAGTGCAACTCTTGGAACAACTCCAAGCTGGCTGCCCTTAAACGAAAGTGCAGAGCAGCGGAATGGAAATGGGATCTTCAGGTGCACCATCAGACAAACTGGCCTGTTGCCTTCTTCAAGTACAAAGGCAATATAGACTCTGCATCCGCCTCAAGAAAAGTCTATATTCAAGCCTGCATCTCAGCAGCATCTAACAAAACGGCTGAACTCTTCAATGTCTGCAGGGAACTGGCCGATTTCTATTGCAGCCTCATCCTCTACTGCATCCACCCAGGCCCTTTGCTCAGCCCTGTCTGCCCATTTCACTGCCAAAACACAGGCCATCCTGTCCACTGCCCCTCCCCCCCCACCGCACCTTCGCCGGCACCCTTCATCTCTTCTGGCCCCCCTCACACAGCCACCCCCTCTACTCTCCTCCCTCTCCCCTGTCATTTGTGGATTTGTCCAGATAAATCTGGTCTATGAAAGCATGTACCAAACAGGTTGACCCTTGTCCTCCTAAAACCATCAAGGATAACATTGATTCTCTTGCTCCAGCCTTGGTCGACCTCTGCAACCACTCTTTCGCCACTGGAGCTTTTCCCACTTCTCTCAAGCACTCTCTGTGCACCCTCTGCTCAAAAAAGCCATCTGCTGACCCTTCTATCCCAGCAAACTATGACCCAATCTCCTTCACTGCTTTCCTGGGCAAGGTCCTGGAGAAACTAGCTATCTCTCAGCTTACCCCCCCCCCCATTGAATCTGTTGGTTGTCTCCATGACCATCAGTCTGGCTTTAGAGCATCAAGCGGCACGGAAACTGCTCTTCTGAACACCCGTGAAACCTGCTCTCAAATCTTGACTCTAAATCTCCTTCTGTCCTCATTCTTCTTGAGCTCTCTCTTCTGCCTTTGACAGGTAAACCACAACATCCTTTTCTCCAGTCTCCATGATACCCTGAGCATCACAGATCCGTCCCTGGTGTGGCCTGGCGTGGCCTGCCTCCTTTCTCTCTGACCGTCCCCCCCAGTCTCTCTACTTGTGACGTCCCCAGGCATCTAACCTATCCCCGTAGTTCTTCAATGTCTACATGGCCCCTCTAGCCCACAGGATCTCTACCTTCACCTCTAACTTTCATTGTTTTGCGGATGACACACAGCTTTCCTTCAGGCTACCCTCTGCCTCTTCTTCCTCCTCACTCATACTCTGCTTCCCCAATTTCCCACTGGCCGGCCTCCCTTGGCCCTGCGCCCTCACCTGCTAGTGAGGCAAATAATCTGGGGGTAATTTTCGACTCCACTCTGTCTCTTCTCACATCTCTGCATCTCTAAAAAGTCTCACTACCAGCTGCACCACCTCAGAGGTATTCTACCTTTTCTCCCCTTCCCCCAAAGGCTCTGTCTCCAGAGCCCTGGTTCTCTCTAGGCTGGACTACTGCAACAGCCTCTTTCTCAATCTTCCTACTCCTACACTCCGTGCACTACAATTCATCCAGAACAGAACGGTAAGACTTCTCCTTGGCCACAAGCCCAGGGACTGCATCTCTCCAGTGCTGAAATCCCTCCACTGGCTCGCCGTGGCTTCTAGAATCAGGTTCAAGACCCTCAGCATAGTCCACAAGGCTTTCTGAGGCCAGGGTCCACACTATCTGCAACACTCTCTTCCTAAATACTCTCCATCTAGTGCCCTCTGCTAGGCCTCCTCCAACTCTTTGCGTGCAAGATGTTTTTCCGAGCAGAGATTTGGGGCTAGATCTTTATCCTTTGCAGGTGCCTCCCTCTGGAACAGCCTCCCTGCCTCTCTCTGCCTTGAGCCGGAGCTCTTAAATTTTGCAAACTCCTCAAGATCTTCCTTTTCTCTTCCTCTTTCCCTCTCCCCTGCTAACCTCTACTCTTTCTCTCCAGCTTCACTTCTACATCCCTCCCCTAATTCTGTTCAGCTTTACTGACTGGTTGCCTGGCTCACCTCCAGCGCCTCACAGGTCCCAGGCTCCCCCACCAGTCTTTGCACTTGCCTCCGGGCCTCTGCACTTTGCTCAGCACTACTGCACTTTCAGCATACGCTCCATGAGAGGGGTTACCTCTCCTCACTTAACCCTGGGCCCTACTGGACTGGGTGCACTTGTTCCACCTCCCCGCTCCCTTGCACTTCTGTCTGTACACTTGGATGACCTGAATTTTCTAGGCCTAGTGAGTTCTGGCTTGTCCCCCCTTTGTCTTCCCTCCCTTATCTGGTTCGCCTGATACACTTCATGCACTTGCACTAGGAGAGATGCCATCAGCCCTAGTATGCTAGTTACTTTTTTGTTAGATCATTCGAAAACTTCAAGGCCTAAGAATGACTACTGTATTCCCTTGTTCCCTTCCCACACTTCACTTGTGTATAAGTGCTGTACAAATAAACAATTACAATTCGGGGTCTGATGATTAAGTGTGCGCATACAGGGGGACTGTACTATGTAGTTGTGATCGGGCGATGGTGCAGGGCGATAGCGTGAGGCTTCCCCATTGACAAGACTGGGGAACAACAGCACAAGTGGGTGGATCTAAAGAGTCAGGGAAACATCAGTGATAGTTACAGGGTGTGGGGGAGTATGTAAAGCGGAGGGGAGAGGACTCCACACCCACCATTACAAAGAGGGTGAGCGGTGGAGGAGCAGAGCTAAGACAATTGTGGACAGAACAAACCGAAGACAAATAGTTAATGTGGGACGATTTAAAAGTACACTGTTGTGAAACTGGGATGTTCAAACTGACCTTCTGCATGTTACAGATTGCAGGTTGAAAAGGTAGGAAACATAAAAACAGACAAACCAACATAGAGCAAACGAAAAGGAGTCAGCCAAACAATATAAAACCATGTGTGTGTGTTTATTTATATTCTGTTTATAGGGACATTACAAATACAAATTTAAGCTTACAATCTGTAAACAGATGAAGGCTATCAAATAATGAATGGCAACATATAGTTAAGACAAAGACCAACGTTATTTCTGGAAACAAACATGAAAGAAAGTTACGTGGAAGTGGTGTGATGAAAAGTCACATGCAGGGATATGACTGCTATGACATTTTGGAATTCCTCTACTGGAGCATGTTGTTTGCTTTGTGTTACTGTAAGCCCCTCCACCCCACTGTTCCTTCAAGATTACAGACTCTGATTAAGACCAAGTATACTGGGACTCAAACTATCATCACCTGCTTCTCTCACCGGAATAATGTTGACAGGCTGAGCCAGAGCAAGTAGTTTCCCATATCAAGGATTTAGGGGAGGAGGTGGCTCCTGTGTGCATGTTTAGTAGCTATGGTGCAGTTCAGAAGATTGGTGTTCATTAACTTTGACCTGTGCTTGTGCCTCTAGTTAGTGGGAGTGCAAGGGCAAATAGTCCATTTTGTGGTTAGGGTTCAAGTGAGAGACCCCGACAGGGTTTACCCCACTTCTGGTGGCCAAAAAGAAAGCAAAGAGGATGAGACCTAGGGATTCCCCAAAGGGAAGCTTGGCTCAAAGAGAAATTTTAAAGGTCTGCCTGGGACCACGTCAGCCACCCCCAGTGAACTATCATTATTCGGAAAAATGTGGTGCTCAGCTCACATGTAGCTGTAACTTTGGACTATCAGATCAAGTCCAATGTCCAAAAAAGGTTTATCCTTCTGTGAAAAGTCTCTAGCAAACGGAAAATCGGATGTGTCTGCAATGAGGAGGACCCAAGTAGTTCTTCCAAGACCAATAAACCAACAGGGAGGATAGACTCCGCTGCCCTCTGTAGACACACCCACCACCAGGCAATAACGGAACTCTATGAGCCAGACTTCAGGAAGCAATCCATCCCGAGTATTTTTCTATTTGGTTGCCGAAGGAGGCAGGTGGATAGGAAGCACCTTCGGCTCATTAAAAGCGGCTAGAAACAACAAAGAAAAGTAAGGAAGGAATGCCTGTTGATTTTTGAAAACCAGAGAATCACAGAAATATATATGTTGTATTTCCACCACCGGAAGGGAGAACCCCACACAGAGATCCCAGGAACTTACCCGATGCAAGGGATTGAAGATATACGGGAGGGCAGAGAAATCAAACCAAGCCCAAGTGAAAATGCATTCTCTGGCGCACCTATTCCTACATCCACCTCCTCACCTCCCCCCCCCCCCCCCCCACTGGCATTATCCGGAGAAGACGTATCCGCATTAACGAACACGGTCAATTACTTGGAGAGTTGGGACCTTTGTGCTAACCAGCTATACATAATGAAGTAGGCGATTGACATATTTAAATTAGCTTAGATAAGACAAATGGAGAGATGAAACTCTTGTAGTCTGATTTTAGTAGATTGATGGATAAGTCTGTGAAACTAGAGGCCTAAACTATAAAATAAGGAATCCAGCACTAATCGAACCCTCACTGGGCGAGGGAGTGCAGTGGGCTGCCCAGCCTGTGCCGTTGTCCCTGCATAATCTTGCTATGCTGGAGGAGGATCCTCCGGCAAATCCTGGAATTAAGAGGGAATGCTATTTTAACAGATTGGATATCCATGCAAGGGAAGGGAAAGGCGTGGGGAGTCCACGTGGGGCCATAGTGGAAACGGGAAAAATCAGAAACTGCTATAACCGATACAGAAAAGTACTGCCTTCATGTAGGAGACTACCAAAGGTTACTCAATACTCTTGGGGCACCCCAAGCCACCCCATTAGTTGTGGTACTACCACTTAGACGGGATCAGATAGGAGGAATCACCTCACTGATATGTAAAGTTACACATCATATCAATGCCATCACAGGTGCTAAATGGGAGCCAGGGTGACACATCCTGATGGCCATGAGGGTTGCATGAGTGGGCAATGAGAAGAAGGTATTTGAAGTTGAGTGTGTAGTCATTACAGGCAGA
Source organism: Ambystoma mexicanum (assembly GCF_040938575.1). Classification (NCBI taxonomy): domain Eukaryota; kingdom Metazoa; phylum Chordata; class Amphibia; order Caudata; family Ambystomatidae; genus Ambystoma; species Ambystoma mexicanum. Next base: position 740,993,600 of record NC_090926.1, read on the forward strand.
TTATTTACAGAACACATTTTAAAAACCTTGAATGATGCCTGTGCAGACAGGTCACAGATCAAGGCGGTCCCTCTAAGGTTTATTCTGCAATACTTATGAGGGTTGGTGGGAAGACCAGACTATTGAGGGCTTGAGGAACTACTCTCAAATACAACAAGGGATCCTTCTAGAGACCCCAACTTGATGACACACAAGGTGTTATAGGGATCTGGCCACACTGACAATTTGGTTGCATGTTCGAAAGTGTCTGAGATAAGTAATACAGCCTATAAGAGAGGAGATAATCAGCAGACCACTACTATGCCTGAATAGTGGGCTAACTGCACCTATATAACGGTACCATGCTCAAATAAGTTTGAGGAACTAGGCAACAAACCCATCAGTTCTCCGTATTGGAAGCTGGAACGTAGTTGGTCTTTTCTCAAAGATGGATGAGAAAGACTTTCTAATGTTTATAAGTGCTCTGGATGTTGTCCTCCTCCAGGAAACATTGGCTGAAAATGTAGCACAGCTGGATGTCTTTGCCCGCTAAATTTCAAGCGCACAAAGATCCACAACTAGAAGAAACAAGGTCTTATATGTAGAATATGAAGATATTCTCTTCATAGACACTACTAGACTTGGATGCAATCTTAGTAATACAAATCATATTTAAATGCTGTTGCGTCCTTATTTTAGTGAATTAGTGAATAATACAATGAAGGGACCAAACGATGGGAAGTCACTCACTAGTGTTAGATTGTGGTTTGATAACTTGTTGAACAGGAAGGAAGAAATAATATTGATTGGGGGTGAATTTAACCTAAAGATAGCTTCACATAGTGAAGACCCTTTCGAGAGGAAGAGGATCTTACTTTTAATATACCACACACATCACTGCTTAACCCCAGGAGGGATTGACGTGGGATGAGGTTCTTGGTCTATTTGCATGAGAGGGGGCTAAGAACACAAAATGGGAGGAAGCCCCCGGATTACAAGGAAGGCCCTCGGAAATATAATACCAAAGACTATTTCCTGACACGTTTACAGTACTGGCATATGGTGAAATATATGCGGTTAATAGAGTGCACCGAAAGTGATCATAATCATTTGGTATTGTTTGACATTGGAATAGTCTGATGTGTAAACCATACTCTGGAAAAAAAGTGCCTAACTAAGACTAGTTGCGAGGAACAGGCAAGCTCTGAAATGATCAGCAATGTGCTTCTATTCTATATAGTCTTTATTTAAGAGCTCAAACCCTATAAATACTCAGACCTTGTTGTTGTCAAGGGATCCTGGGGAGACTGTAGATTCTTTCACTAAACTGGGTCACCAGTCTGGTTCCCCTATTGACAAGGGATGTTTTTCCTAGAAGAAGGAAACAAAGTGCCTGCATGATATAACATGGCATGCAGAAATGCAAAGAAGAACTCTTGATGGATTTAAAGAGGAAAATAAGAGATGAGGAGACAATAATGCACAAAAGGTGTGCCTAGTCAATCATGGTGGATAGTGGGCTGTAATCAGATAACAACTAGTGGTGCACAAAAAGTAGCAGGGCCTCAAAGCAGCACAATCAATGCTGTATGGGTAAAACACTTTGCAGTATTATATGAATCGACACAGGGCAATGAAATGCAAACCGCAAGTACCGGTGGTGAAACCTCTAGCCTAGCTGGTTGTGAAGAATCCTGCAGATCCCTCACTGAAACCCTGCCTAAAGTCTCCTCCCAGATGACCTGGGTAGGGCAGACGCTTCCTGATCCCAACCCTGGGGGTGGTGTACTGCGGGAGGATCACCCGGGAGGAGGCAGGGCCCCAGGTAGTGGGGAGATTCCATGGGATGAGGCACAGTATTTTACCTGTAACAAGGAGACTCTCACCACTGTACCAGAAGAGGTTATGGCTTATTTTCATGTTGATTTTTCTAAACCTCCTATGGAATCTAAGGCAGTAAACCGTAAACGTGTAACACCCAAACCTATTATACCAAAAGCAAAGAATCCTTTTGGTTCCTAGAAACAAATGTCCTCCTCAATACCAAAGGTACACTATAAGGAATGGCGCAAATGTCTTCTCTAAATCCTTTTTCTCTTTAAATATGCAACTCCTCAATTACAATTACTGAGGGAATTCAATCTACCCTTAAAGATATTCAAGAAGTAGAAAAACATGACTTTGAGAAAGTAAACTACATGTTCTTGAATCCTATAGGGGCTGAGACGAAGAATAGGGCAAAAGAAGCATGTAGATGTAGTAGTCCGGCAATTAGGCCTAACCGTCTTTCCAAGGGTGAGGCAATTGAAACCAATAGCTCACATCTGTATCCAATTACCAAACCTGAGAAGCATAAAAGGCTGCAGCAGGAGAAAGGTAGCAGGAGTTGGAAGGCTGGCTGCAGAAGCAGTAGTGGAAGAGCACAGGGCTGGCCATTCACGAGGAAATGTGATCACAGAAAGGACGCCGGGACGTGGAGACAGCAGATTTCACCTGCAAGTTCTGAGAGGGTCTTGTGGTCTCAAAACCTGCATTGTGTGGCTGCTCTGAGGAAGACCTGCTGAGAGTGGTGCTTTCCCCATGTGTGCCTAGTAACTGTGATTGCAGAGCTGTGACAGTGCTGAAGCCTGAGGCCCGTAGCAGAAGGCAAGCTGAGGGACCGAGTAGTGAAGGAGACTCCCAATTAACATGGCCAGACACCTGTGCTGCAGAAGGGTGTGGGCCTCAAGAATTCCAGAAGCAGTAGTAGCAGTTGTAGAATCGGGAATGTGAAGCAGCCCGTAACCGCAGTGTTCCTTGAGCTGGTGAGTGAAGCTCGGCATTCAGGTTCACTCAGCAAGCCTTGTTGGTAACTGTTAGCAGCTCAGAAGTAACTTGCGTAAGTTCAAAAGCGAGTATAAACTGTTTGTTGTGGAAGTTCCTCTTTATGATGGAAATGTAATGCACGCACTATTGGTGAGAGCAATAGTGTTTGCGTAGGAAGAAATGCCTGTTAATTCCATTGTAAAGCAAAATATTCTGTTGCCGGAGTGGTCGCGTGCCTCAAAAAGGGGAACGCTTGTTATATCCATTCAGAAAACCTCACTATAACTTCCACAAGGGTTACAAAAGTATGCAGCATCAAATGACGGTCGCGTGTGACCAATTGAATTTCCTTACAGGAGTCTGAAGCCGTCTGTGATATTGAATAGAAATACAATCACTGGTATCTAATTAAATGTAAGATCTATCTGAAAGAGGGATAGCGTGTACTTAACTCTTTTATTCCAGTGAAGATTGAACCTTGTAGTAGTTTAAACATTTATTCTTAAAGTCCTGAAGCTGTTGCACTGACTAGAAGAACAAGCATTACCCAAGCCAAGAGGTGAACCCTTTCCATGTTGAAACCAGTCCTAATAAGAACTTTCCACCTGATCTGCAAGGTTATTACAGGTCCAGTATCCTCTGATTCAAGTGTGACATTGTTACCTAAAGCTGAAAGAGTGGCAATACAGCTTCAGGGTAGTTACTGGAACCAAGAAGATGTGAACAAAGCTGGGGAAGAGAGATGGGTGCTTGTAAACAGTCAAGCAAATGAGTGGTAGTAAGGCAGACGGAAGAGTCAAAGAGGCAGCCCTTTTCTTGAAGTATAGGAAAGAAAAGTACCTTGCCTACCTGTAGAGGTCGAAGTGTCTTGCCGTTATATACCTAAAGGTCTGAAGAAGATAGCCAGGATTACCACTGGTGCTATTTCCTTGGCTGAAATTGTAAGAGGATCTTTTCAACTGAAAGCTGAAGAGCTGTTACCGGTAGATTTTTGTTTGAACCTTTCTTTTGACTTGGAACTCATGAGAACTAGTTAAAGACTTTTTTCTTTTCGTTTGAACATTTGGAGAACTGACTTTGGAAAACCCTTTGGAAGGGATCTATCCAGGACAGGTGAAGGTCATCAAAAATACTGGTTAAATATTGTTTATTCTTTAATGTTGTTTATGATTTCCTTTTGAATATTGTGTTTAGTGTGAGGGCCAGTTTGTCTAGGTTAATATTCTCTTAGCTTTTAGAGCAGGTAGGGAATCCCCTGATAGAGTAGGACAGCAATGATTTATTTGTCACATTTTGTCCTAATGAAATGTCCAATTAGGAGTAAACACCAGCAGTTGTCTGCCTCACATTACTGACCCTTCACATAGTTCTAGTGAAGAATCTATGACATTCAGCCATGAATATGTTAAAGTAGCGCGTCTGAAAGTGACAAACCAAAAGTGTTGTGGTCCTGACTTCTGTCCAGCCGATGGATACAAACTGGAGGTAGGGTATTTAGTGTCCATATTAAGAGCTGTAATAAGTGCAGTTTGCAAAACCAGTGTGGTCCCCATTTCCTGAAAGCAGTCAACATTCGTCCATAACTTTAAGAAGGATAATGGAGGTGATCATCATGTCATCGTCCAATTTCTTTATTAGATGCAACAGCCAAGTTATTCAGTAGCTTAGGCTACACTAGAGTCTTAGACGGCGCAGAGAAAGTTTGCCCATTAACTGAAATTAAATATGGTCTCAGGGAACGGGTAGCCACAAGTGAACACACTCTAAACCTGCCCTTTTTAACGAGCAAGGCAGCAGTTGGCTAAGGGATCTCTAGATTTATGGACCTGTCATTGGCATTTGACTGTGGATAGGGTCTAATTGTGGACAGTGTTGATGAATAAGGGGATTGCCACAGTATTAAATGTTCTCAAAAGCTTGTATTCAGATCTCACTATTGATGCCCTAATAGCAAGATATCGGCACCCTTTCCTTCAGAGAGAGTATGGCAGGACTGTGTATTGACCCCACTGCTCAATGTATATATGAATCATTTACAATTAGAACTTTCTGGTATTAGTGATATTACAAGGGTAGCTGGTCCTTCGTAGGATGCAGTCCTGCTAGCATGTAACACGAAGTTCCTCCAAACTCTTGTCCATTCATTATTTATTCGCAAGAGAGGACTATTGATAAATATTGTGATGTCCAAAGTGGTGAAGATGGTGGGGAGAAGTAAACCATCAGCCAAGGCCTGGAAGAGCCTGGTTAGCTTGACACATACAGCAACCAGGAGCTACCTTTGGCTCAACAAGGCAACTGATAACAAATAATTATTCCTATTTGTATTCCACACTAACTCTGTGGGGCTCATTTTCAATTCCCCGTAAATTAGGCAGCGGGACCTGAATGCATGCACTTTGGCATGCACGGGGCCCCACTGGGGAACTTTTTGTCTTTTTGTCATTTGCATGGCTGAGTGCAAAAGTGCAGTACAAAAGGTGGCGTACATGTGTGTACACCACCCTTTACCCTACACTTTCGCCCTCTGCCATGCAAAGTGAATAAACGCTGCCTGGCGAGCTTGTCGGTCAGGGTTTCATTTCAATTGTGAACGTTGTGTACCATGCACACATGTTAAGTTTTGTTCAACGATTATATTGTATACGCTGCCATGCGAGAATGGCAGGCAACATGTACAATGAATCCCTATGTAGTCTGCCTGCTTTATGCTGGTGCATAAAGCTGGCAACCCCATAGGAATATCCAGCATTTTGCGCCATCCATGAAGGCGCATTTGCTGGAGATGTGTATGGTGGAGAAAAAGGGAGGTGGCGGAAAAGCAAGTTGCTTTCCGCCCCTCCTCTCCGCCATACAAATTAATAAAAACGGGGCGTGACGTGAGAAACATGAGCCCCTGTGTGTTTAGGACAATCTATAAATAAGCATTAGAACACATCTATATGGCATTTAAAGCATAAGGTGTCATAAATAATGGATACAATGTTATTTTGCATGTTATGTGGAAGTTAGATTTGCAGAACACTATTTACTAGCCCCTCATTCCCCAGTGTTACCTCCTGCTCACTGGTTAATGATGGATAACCAGGAGCTGCGTTTAGCTCCCGCTTAACCAGTTTTATTTTTGATCCTTGCCTTGGCCTCACAGTCTCAAGATCTCGGTTATGGGTGAACCACACTGAGAAAGTACTAGCTCCCATAAAGCAAGAGAAGGCTTCTATTTTCCTTTTTTTTTTTTTTTTTTGCAAAAATTAAATGCTGGACACTTCTCGATGCATCACATTTCATAGATATATGAAACCGAAACTGTGGAAACCGTGGCATAAGGTGCTGGCATTTGGAGGTATACTATAGTCAGTCAGCTGGAACAATGTGCAAATGAGTTCCTATGGAAACTATTAGGAGTTCCACAAGGGGCTATGACTTTTTCGGTTCGCTTGGTGCTAGGAGCCATGTACCTTATGGACTATTTGAGATTAAATCCACTTCTGCTATGGGTCTTAATTTGGACGAATCCCCAGGATGTCTTAACACAAGACATTTTACGACGATCTATGCAAAAGTGAAGTCGCAAGAAAGAACCAATGGCTAGATTATGTGGAAATACACCTAGAAGTTAGGAGCATGGTATCTAAACCCATGGCTCATGAGCATAAACTCGTAAAATAGACTCAAGCTCTTATTTTGGATTCTGTATGGATCGAGAGAAGACCTGAAGCTAGTGAATCCGAGGGTGCAAACCCAGGGTATTTTGAAGCGGGCCAGGGGATGTGTGCTTTATCTGTCTAGGGTGACAAAAGTGCACACGCTCCTTGATAAAGAAATTCAGAATAAAGGTTTTTTATATAGCACCTTTTAACATCATTATAATCTCAATGCGCTTGTGGTGGGAATGCCCTCTGGGATTGAAGTCCAGAATGTTTGAGGTCACGAAGTAAGATTACAATACGTGTGTGCGTTCGGCCAAATAAGGCTTAGCTAGGTTGGACAGGCTTCGGTATAGAGCAACCCATGAGGACAGGCATGTGGATGGGTGCTGCGGAGAGGCGTCGGGGGGGCTGGGGGGATGACGCAAGTGTTCGAGATTCGCTATGTATGCAGCATGCACGAAATTGTCATAGGTCTGCGCTGCATACTGATGTTGGAGGTGTTGAGGCATAGTCTGGTCTAAGTAGGTGAATAATGTGACCAGCACAACAGCATTTTGTCATTGTTTTATTCTGATATGTGCGGGTAGCCAAACCTGCAGATAATGTCCACTGAAGTAGCGCGTTATACATGCCTAGCAGCTTCGGTGGTAATTTGTTCATTCATTCATCTGTCATTTATATAGCGCCTTTCATCATAATTATACCCCCAACATGCTGTTGGTTGAATGCCCTCAGAAGGACCGCAGTTCCTGCTAGTCATCGTTGTCTGAATGGTGTGTGGATGGGCCCAACAGGGTGTATACTATGCCCTAATCAGGTTGGATTGTATTTAAGGAGACAGAGAATTATGTGGGAAGCTACCTTTCGAGATTGTCATTAAATGTAGCTTCATTCCTGTGGCAGAAGTGTTGTTCAATAGTGTTTGTGTTTATATGTGAATGCATGGTGTGATGGGATGAGCCTGTGCCTTCTACTAAGTTACGAAGGTGCGGTGTGTGGGAGGAGATAATGGGTTAGTTGTGCAAACAACAATGCCTACATCCTGGGTTCCATCTGGGTACTACACCCAATTGGGCTAAATACAAGATATGGCGGACAGCCACAAAATTGGCTTAAAGCAAGGCGAGGCTACCCTACACCATTGTGCTAAATGCGAGATATGACTAACACAAATGGTTTATGTTATAGTTGGTAGTAAGAGTGCTGGGGTTTTTCTGGCATACAGTAATGGCTGTACTCCCCGCCCAGACCACACGTGCCTCATCGGTCGCTGCTTGTTGACTGCGACAGGCTTCCCAGGCGAACACTGGCAAACACAGACTGGAGCTGCTTGGTCAGTAGCTGCCCTTTGCCTTGTAGCCCTTACCCGAGGGCTGCCTTGTTAGATGCTGCCCAGAGTGGGTGTCTTAAAGTGCCCATCGGGCAAATCTGAGGGCGGTGGGCAGGTTGGGAGGCGGGGGCAACGCAGACCGTGAAGCTGCAAGGTAAAGGAGCAGTGAGGTGGGCACGAGCGTGAAAATGAACAGAAATAAAGCCAATGGAAGCATGGGAGTTGCAGGAGGACTGGGGACACTTACCCCAAGGCTGAAACCGGCAAAAGTAATGATGTGCAAATATCCAGTAGTTTGTTGTGCACTCGAACAGTATTTAAGCAATGCTGTTGGAACAAGGGGAGGGTCTTTATCTTGACTATATAATTTATTTATTTATTTTTTAAATTTATTTAGTTTTCCAAAAACAATACAAACATAATATCATTTACAGAGCAATAGCACATTAGTGATAACTCCCCATTTCCCTCCCTCCCCCTGAGACCAAGGCTGTGAAGATATGCTGCAGTCTATATGCTCCCTCCCCCTGAGACCAAGGCTGTGAAGATATGCTGCAGTCTATATGCGCCGGGGTTTAGCGCGGGCTGTCCGGGTCCCCGTCGGAGGAACCTTCTCCTTTTGTGCAGAGCAGGGTCACTGTGAGGGCCACCCACTGCAACAGGTCATCGGAGGTGTCCATGTTTTGCTGTCGCTGTGCCAACTCCCAAGCCCCTGTTTCGGCTGTAGACCATCTTCGCAGGTCCTCCTACCATGCCATAGCAATACGTCTTTTTGCCAGAATGTACATTAGGTCCTTAAGTCTGTTTAGGGGCTTGTTCTTTTTACTTTTAGGGTATGAGCCCAGGATGCAAGCTTTGGATGTCTGCACGTCCAATGTAATGTCCGCTTCGGCCGCCTTCGCTTTAATTTGTGTCCAAAAGGCATGTATTGCCGGACATTCCCAAAACATGTAAGACATTCCAAGAGAGGGTTCTTGGCATTTGGGGCACGTCGCGGCACCCATGTAACTGAATTTGGAGATGATGTCCGGAAGTGAGGTATGCCCTATGAATGATGTAGAATTGAATGAGCTGAAATCGGGCATTTCTAGATATCTTTTTGTGGTAGTCTGTTATAACCTCCCACTCTTTGTCTTCGAACGACGAGCCTAGTTCAAGTTCCCATTTAGCTTGCTCTTGAGTTAGTGTTGTGTGGCACAGTTGAGAAAGGTCTCGTAGAGCCTTGAAGTTTCATGTCCTCCCTCAGCCACACTTAACAAGGTTTCAATTGCTTTGTGCCCGGTGTAGGGGGTTTCCATCTCAGGCCAGCATTTCGTGAGACTGTTCACCACTGCTCTATGTAGGAGGAATTGGCCTGGCGGTATCCCTGTGGTCTCCTGCAGTTCGGTGAACGTCTCCCAGGGTGGCGACCCCAAAGGGTTCCCATATGTTCCTAATCACCTTCTGGCCCTCTGGTCTGGTTGACAAAATCGCAACTATCGGGATCTGTGGGGAGTAAGGGTCGACCATTTTGGCAGTTTTGCAGGCCCGCCTCCAAATCCGTTTGCCCAGGCTTATTAAGTATGGGTCTTGTTTCACATCTGGCTTGATCCAGAGTAAGTCTCTAAGCAACAGCAGGGAGTCTGCGGGCTGTAGCAGGCGTGCGTCCGTAGTGGTGTCATCGGCCATCCATTGGATCACGTGCTACAGTTGACCTGCTAAATAGTAGAGTTCAAAATTGGGGATTTTGAGGCGTTCCTTGTCGTACAGTCTCTGCGTAACGTCAAGGGCTATTCTGTGCCTTCCTTTGTGCCAAAGAAATTTCCTGCAGAGTTTGTTTAGCTCTTTGAAGAATTACTGCGGGATGTTGTACGGAACGTTGATATGATATGATATGGCATTTGTAACGTGCCTATACACAAGTGTTTCAAGTTGGTTGGCAAAGAAGTACAGGAGTCGAGGTAGTGCTACCATTTTGAGAAGCCCTGCTCTGCCGGCCACCGAAAGGGGCAGCTTGCTCCAAAAGTCTATTGATTTAACTAAGCCTTCTTTCGCCTTCTCAGTATTCAGCACGTGTTCAGATCTGGGGTCTCGGTGGATCCTAATGCCCAGGTATTTGAAGGGACACTTACCCCTAGTCTGAAACCGGCAAAAGTAATGATGTGCAAATATCCAGTAGTTTGTTGTGCACTCGAACAGTATTTAAGCAATGCTGTTGGAACAAGGGGAGGGTCTTTATCTTGACTATGTAATTTATTTATTTATTTTTAAAATTTATTTAGTTTTACAAAAACAATACAAACATAATATCATTTACGGAGCAATAGCACATTAGTGATAACTCCCCATGTCCCTCCCTCCCCTGAGACCAAGGCTGTGAAGATATGCTGCATTTAAGAGCTAGTGAAGGGAGATGTTCCGGCTTAGTAGTGCTTAGTGCTGCCAGGGGGAACAGACAGGACTTATCGTGGTTGATTTGGATCCCTGTGCATCTGTGGAACCCCTCCAATGTCTCTAGTATGAAGGGTAGTATGTGTTCGGGGTTCTTTAGGTAGAGGAGCATGTCGTCCGCGTACATGGCGACTAGGTGGGTCGCACCGTTTATTGTTATGCCCCCGTCTCCGTACTGATGCCTAAGATATGCCGCCACCGGTTCGATGGCTAAGATGTAAAGTAAGGGGGACAAGGGGCACCCCTTGCGGGTTCCTCTGGAGAGGTTCCATTTGTCAGAGAAAGTATTATTGGTTCGCACTCTGGCAGTGGGGTTTGTGTAGGTGAGTTTGATCCATTTTAAAAAGGCTGGCCCTATCCCCATTTTGGCCTGAGTGGTATGGAGCCACTTCCATCGGACCGAATCAAAGGCTTTGGAGGTGTCCAGGGACGCCACTGTACATTTTCCGGGCTCACCATCCGTACTGTGACATGGTGCAGCTTGCGTAAGTTTTCTGTGATGGAGCGGCCCTGCACATACCCTGTCTGGTCGTGGTGAATTAGGTGAGGGATGGCCGCCTGTAGTCTCCTTGCCAATAGTGTCGCCAGTATCTTATTGTCCACGTTTATCATGGACAAGGGCCTTGACGAGCCACATTCCGAACTGTCTTTGTTTGGTTTTAACAAGGGGATGATGACCGCTTCAAACAAGGTATCGGGGAGGCGGCCCTCCTCGTACGCCTCATTGTACTCCTGGGATAATAATGGGGCTAGTATGTCCTCGTAGGTCTTATAAAACTCACCGGGGAGGCCGTCGAGCCCCAGCGTTTTCCCGGAGGGTAATGTTCTGATTGTGGCCATGACCTCGTCTGGAATGATGGGGCCATCTAGGGTCTCGGCCATGTGTTCGTCTAGGTGTGGTAGTCTTATGATGTCGAGGACATCCTCAATTTCGGTGTCCGTGGGTGGTGTGGGGTCGGAGTATAGGGCCTGGTAGTGTTCTTTGAACGCTAGGTTAATCCCAGCTTGAGTGTGGGAGTTTAGGCCATCTTTATCTCGAATTAGGCAGATCGGTGTTCTGGGGGTTTCCCCGCTTATACAGCCACGCGAGAAGTTTCCCTGGTTTATGACCTAGGGTGTGGTTCCTTTCTGTATATTTCGTGTAACTTAGTTTCCCAAGTGTCTCCCAGTGTGTTAGGCAAGTTTGTTTAAGTTCTATAATTTTGTGCATATGGGCCGGGTCTGGGGATGGCGTTGATTCTAGGTTTTTCAGCTCAGCTTCAGTTCGCGCTAGCAGGGACGTGGTGAGTCTTTGGACTCCTCCAGCGGCAGCTATCATTTCTCCCCTTATCATAACCTTGTATGCCTCCCATGCCGTGCTTATGTGTTGGACACTATCTATGTTGGTTTGCCAATAGACTGTCGAGCCTTGTCTGATCTGTTCATTGAAGGCCTTGTCTAGCAATGCCTCGCTTCTGAGTTTCCTTGTCGGGATGTGGGGCCTAGGGGTTGTTAATGACCATGTGGTTGACAGGGGGGAGTGGGCTGACAGCACCCTGGCCAGGTGCTGTCTCTTCAAACAGGGCTAGGAGTTCCTCACTGACGAATAGGCAATAAATTCTAGTGTGGACTTTGTGTGGAGGTGAATAAAAGGAGTAGGCTCTGGTTTCAGGATGCTGTTCTCTCCATAAGTCTTTAAGGGCAAATTGTTGCGTGAGGGCATTTAGTATTTTGGCAGGCGGGGCAGGGCAGGTATGCTTGCTGTCCGAACTATCTTTACGTGGATCCAGTGTGCAATTGTGGTTGTCTCCCCATATTATCATGCTCTCTGCTTGGGCTCAGGTGGGCGTACAGTGAGCGAAAGAAGACGGCGTTGTGGTTAGGAGCGTAGGTGCTAATCAGGCACAGGTCTCTTCCCCTCGATGGTGCCTTGTATCAGGGCCATCCTGCCTTCGTTATCCGTTTTGGTGCGAGTCAGGGTAATGGGAACAGAAGGTGCGATCCATATCGGGACACCCCTTGCGTACCAGGAGTATGCAGAGCCTATCAAGGTTCCCCTCCAGACTTTGGCCAGCGCTGCTAGTTTGGGAGCATTTAGGTGTGTCTCTTGCAGCAGGGCGACTCCCACTTTGTGGCGTTTCATGAAGGAGTGGATACGATGCTGTTTGACATAGCTGTTTAAGCCCCTGACATTCCAAGACATGATTCTGATTTTGTCAGCCACGGTCACCATGTGGTTGTGCACTTGTAGGCGGGCCGTGGACAGGGACCCGGGTGGGTCCAGACAGTCTCATAACGATTCTGCAGCGGATGGTGTTCGTCTGTCTCGTATTCAACTTTAACTGGGTTTGCAACTTAGGGTTCCCTTCCCAACGAACATTAGTCTTTAACTTTCCCCTAACTGGGTCCCCCGGGTGGGGGTTCCCTTCCCCTTGAACGTTAACCGTAAACATAACCTTTAACAAAACTCATCTAGCGAGGTTCCCTTCGTTCTGACTGTCCCGTTTCCGCTCCATTAGACCTAGGTCGCTTGGTGCCCTACGGGCGGGTAAACGTACCCAAACTGTTCCTGGGGGCAGGAGTAGGTTTGCCTCTATAGGAAAGCCGGTTATGTCTAGAGTGGCCCCAATCAAGGTAGGGTTGCCGCTTTTCGTAACATGATGCAGTGTTTGTTTTCGCTGTTTCAGTTCCAGGTCTGGGATTTGTTCCTTGTCCATCCATTCAGTGGCTTCAGCAGGTGTGTCAAAAAAGGAGGCTCTGTTGTTGTGCAGGACTTTTAATCTGGCAGGGTAAAGGAGCATGTAGTGTAGGCCAGCGTTTTTCAATCTAGCTTTGGTGTGGGTGAATTGGGCTCTGCTTCTTTGGACTTGTAGAGTGTAGTCTGGATAAATGGCTACCCTCGCAGAGTCCCTGCGTATACAGCCGCCCGATCTTGAAAAGGCGAGGATAGTTTTTCTGTCCTTGTAATTAAGCGCTTTGGCTATTGTTGGTCTGGGTGGCCTCCTGGGGGTGGCTGCTTGGCGAGTGATCGATGGGGCTCTCTCTATGGTGAAGCCCTGGGAACGTTTCCCTGCTCCGATTTCCTGCAGAAGGAGGTCTTTGATGTAATTTGTGGGGTCGTTGCCTTCGATGCCCTTGGGTAGGCCTATAACTCTTCTGCGGGCCCGACCCTCTGCCTCATCGGCCCTCTGCCTCATCGGCCCTATCTTCTAGGTTGTTCACCTTTTGTGCCAGGACGTCTACCTCTTTCAGGAGCTGGGTCTTTGACTCAGTGTTGTCTCGCACTTGGGTTTCCAGGGACTCTGTTCGACTGGCGATGGAGTGCATGTCTTGACGTAATAGGTTCAGGTCAATCGCGACGGCGTCTATCTTGCTCTCCATAGTTTTCTGGAGGGTCATGATGGCCTCCAAGAGCTGTGAGTTCGCCAGTTCAGGGGACCCAGTGTTTGGTGTCCCATCGCTGATGGTGTTGGCGTCTGGTCTGAGTGACCCCGTGGCCGCAAAGTTCTCCATGGTGGTTTGTTTATGCTTGCTCTTGTGCCTTTCGTAGTCATTACTCTGGGGGCGATCGTGCCCACTTGGTCCATCTGTTGACTTGGCAGTACTGATTGTGGAGGTTTACTTAGTGGCAGGGCCGCGGTTGGGCTTCCAAGGGCCCAGCTAACTCACTCTGTTGCACGCTCTTTCCTTTGGGGTGAATTGAGAGGCCCAGTGCAGTGCCAGGGGTGGAGGTGCTCCAGTGGGTTACTGGTCGTTCAGGGTGAGCTTCACTTGGCATGAGTGATGGGGTACTCCTGGGTCACCCCCCCTCCCCCTGTGCTCGAGGATGAGGCGGGGACGGTCCGTCTCTGCACTCCAACCACACCTATGTCAGGCCCAGAACAGGCCACCCACGGGTCACTTCCGCCAGCCGCCTCGCGTTGCTGGGGGTAGCGTAATGCCCTGCACGCTGTCCTGTGCGGGGCGCACTGTGAGGCCTCAGGTGATGTGTCTAGTGGTTGGGGGCTCCCGCAGAGGTGCTACTGCATATCAACCATGCAGGGGCTGTGTTATTCGCTGGGTTCCTCCCCGCGGATCAGGCCCTCTGGGCCTTTAGTCGCCACGTGGGGCTTACAGGGGCTTCAGCAAGGACCGAGGTGCGCAATTCCAATTCAGTGCTATGCCTTCACCCCCGGTGGCAATCCTCGGTTTCTGCAAGGGGTTTAAATATACTTTGTGGCGCTGCTACGGACAGTCCGGCGTCGGGCACAGCGAGGGGTGGCCCGGCGCATGTGACAATAGGAAGGGGTTAACAGCGTCTCTCCCCCTCCGACTCCTTACCCTTGTCTGTAGGCGTCCCCGCGATGCTCTCGGGCCCGCTCGCCCGGGTTTCAGGTCACAGGTTCTCAGGCACGGTGGAAGTGGGGACTGCACCAGGGCCGTCTGTGTGGTCCCGGTGGGTCTTCACTGGCCGATCAGGACCGTTGTGTGGAGGGCCGAGCCGCCCAGCACCAGCGCGGGTCTGAAGGGGCCGATCCGCCGCTCTGTGCAGCAGTGCGCATGGAGTCCTTCCTCTCCTGGAGGTCGTCTCCGGGGCTTCCGCCAGGCCACCCGCACCTCCTCTCTCTCCCGGCTGACGGTTGTCGCAGCAGGCGACTGCCTTGGCGCTTCCAGCCAACGGCGGCACAGGACGCCTGGGATCAGGTGCGGGTCTACGTGTGCATTGCACGCTTTGCTTGTTGCCCGTAGTTTAGGGCATTCGGTCAAGTCAGCAGACCTCGGGTGTTACTGGATCAAGGCGGGCTCGCGGCACCCACAGTCCTGGCGCTGGGTCTAGCGAGGGGCCGAGTCACTCGGCGGCCGCCATCTTCTCCAGCGCATCGTTACCTTTTCCACGGTGCGGCGACCCGACGGCAGGACGAAGCCGTTCCAATCTTCATCCGCGGGTGCCCCAGGCTGACACTGGCATGTGTGGTGCTTTTCTTGTCGATTTTCTAGTTTAAAGCTTAAGTTTACGGCAAATCCCTGGGCACATCGAGCAGAGCGACACGAAACTCGACTTCTTTACATAGCGGCTAGCCACGCCCCCTATGTCATTTCTATCATTTTTTATGATTTGTATTGAATTTCGTATGTATTTTTTTGATAATGCTTTTATTGGGTGTTTTTCATTTTGGACTTCCTTGGGTTTACCCGATTCGTAGTGAACATAACCTATACAACTACCCATTCCCATTTGTCCTTCCTTGCTAATCAATCCTCATCTTCCCTTGAGCCTATCCTTTCTGGATCTCACTGGCCCCAAACCTTCATCTCTGCTTCTGGCAGGGCAGAAACTCAGCAATAAAGTGGTAATTATCAGGGCCTCTTCCTTTTCTTCATTCATTACTCGGCACCCCAGGCATTACAATACCCAAACCTACACATTGAATCCAGTCTCCTTTTACTCAGTTGTTTACGTACTTGCACCCCCCACTGCACCATTAGAAAAGGACTACATCGTGTTAAAATACCATCTATGAAAGCTATTGACCCACAACTTCAGTATGTTGATAAGGCCTGCAACTCTGCAGCTGACCGAAAACGCCACCTGGTAGAGTAGTGGGTGGGATCGATCTTGAGCAGAGAAGCTGTGCATGGCGTGGCTTCTTCCTAAAACACGCCATCGGAGTGGAGAAGAAACCTGAACTACACTGTCCTGCTTGCAGGGAAGCCATGGAAGTTCTGCAGAATGAGACGGAAATCAGGGCTGAATGTCTGATATGTAGCCGTTGAGCACCAAGCACATCTAGGAGCGATCACCTGCTGTAGTGGACTTGACTTGAGCAGTGCTGCAGGCTGGCAAGAACTGAACGTGTGGGAGAGACTTGCACTTCCTGGGTGAGCACAGCTAATGGAGGAATTCAAGCCTTGATGTGCAGCACCAGTCGATAGATGGGAGTGTGAGGCACAAATCGAGCAACGACAAATAGGAATGAGAGGGAGAGCCTGCAGATGTGTACCCAAAACTGGGAAGAGGAGTCCAAGGAGAAGAGGGGAAAATGAAAGTGTGAAGAGAAGCCAAAGTCCAAGGAGTAAAGTTGACCCTTTGAACATGGAGCAAGATTCCCTTTCGCACCTTGAAAGTGTGAATTTTGAAAGTACAATCCATTAAATTCAATATATTTTGGGAAGCATGTATGAATTGGGATCAAAAAATATATTCTACAGAACACGGCGACCAAAATACTGGAAAAGCGATCTGGTGACTGGGATTCTGTGTATAAGGTGCTAGGAAATAACTTGCCAGCATTTACCCCTGCAACTCTTACCCTCGCCACTCCCTTGGTTTGCAAACTCCTTTCCCACTTCCCCTTCCCCTCCGATCACGCTTGCACATGCTATTCTTCCCTGCAGGCTAAGCTCCCGGCATAGGTACATTATGCCTCGGACAAGGATTCTGTGCTTTGAAACTGCTTCAGTAGTTATTCGGCAGAGTACAAAAGCATAATATAGCCTAACATTCCAAGAATGTGAAATTACTAAGACACATTGTTGCTGGAGTTAGAACTCCTGTATCTAAGAAAAGGGCATTTAAGTGTTTGTTGTGTGCTGCACACAAGTCAACACTCATCCGGCATCCAGAGCAGAAGCTTAGGATATCACAATACATGTTGGTTGCTAGAGCCAGAACTTGTCAATCGGAGCTAGAGACATTTAAGAAATTCCGACTCTTTCAACCAGCATACATTGAAGTCATCCACAAACAGATCAGTAAAGACTCAACCTTGCAGATGCCCTCTAATAGGTTTGCTAAACTGAACACAAATAAATGTCATATTCAACTTTTACTTATTACTATGCTGAGTCTGTCACGCAGTGTGGCATAGTTCCACTTTTTTTGTTTATTGATTTGTATTGCGCACCAAACCCAAGGGTATCTGAGCGCATTTGCACAGCATTACAAGTATAATTTAGGCGTGAGTTGCAATCTTTACAGTTGAGTAAGTTACAGACGTTACAATTAATAAGAACCGATAATATTTACATAATACAATGGATAAACCAATGCAGGTACAGAGTAAAACCATATAGGTCGGTGGCAGTGGTTACAATGCCAACGAGTCGGATAGCTACAGTTGACAGGGCATAGACAGTCCGTGTAAGTCAGATGTCCTTGGATACAAGCCAATTTATGGTGTTTTCGCCTAAAGTGATGGAAGGGTTGATCCGCTCTCAATGAGGGAGGGAGGGCTTTCCAGAGCTGCGCGCCCTGATAGGAAAACTGCTCCTTGCCGCCTTTTTTAGTTTGAATCTGGGGACAACCAGACAGAATGAATTAGCTGTCCTAGTAGGGGGTACGGTAGAATTTTTGACAATTCTCTCTGAGAGGTAGCGTGAGGCAGCCCAATTGAGGCACATTTGGGTTAGGAAGACAGTTGTGAGCGTAATTTTGCCATTGGTGGAGAGCCATTTGTTTTGTCTCCTCGGGTCCAATGTGTGTTTCCTCCTAGGAATGCCACGTGCTGATCTGAGCGCATTGTTTTGGAGAATTTTGATTTTCTTAGCAATGTACCTGCTTTGCACCTTGGTAAAGTGGATTGCAATAATCCAACTTGGATAAGATGAGGGCTCTGGCTAGGATAGTACAACTTACTTTGGAGAGAAAGGGTTTGCAGGCCCTGATCAGCTTGCAAGTATATGCTGTAGAGGAGGCCATGGCATTAACTTGTTTATTTAGTGTGAGGGTTGTGTCGAGGTAAAAGCAAAGTGTTTTACCTCTTTTACCACTTTTTCTTTCTTTACTGTGGAATAGGGGTTTTGATGTAGCTTTGAATACGATTAATTTCTTGCTTATGACAAAGCTCGTACTATACCAGATGCCAAACGTCACTTCAAAGGGGCTGCAATTAGTATGAAGGGCTTGGAGCATTTCCTTTGCACTGTGAAATTGGGAAGGCAAGATATTTGTGTGTCAAGTAGATGTATTATGGTGTCTAGATATGAATACACATGTAACAAACCCCCGCATTTACCTATTGACCTACAATAAAAAGGGAGGCTGATCAACCATAACGGTCACACTACTGTCCCTCTCCCCAATACGGAGATCACATTTCTGTTGTCATGCCTACACTTAAAATCATCCCATTTGCATTCTTCTCTTGTCCACCTAATCTATAAATTGTCTCCTTTTCTATTTTTTGGTTTCCCTACAAGTTACCCCCTATGGCTTATTGTCCTAGGTATGGCACAGAGGCGCTCTACATGGAGAAGGAAGACCTGCTCCACCAAGTCCTCGAACTGGAGTCTGGGAAAAGCTTGCCAATGGCCCATGAGACCCACTACAAGGATCCACCAGATGAGGCAGTTGAAGTAACTATTACAGAGGAGACTCTACGGAAAGCCCAAGAGGACAATCTCTGGCAGCAGACAGGTATGGGATGCACTCCTTCAGCAGAGCATATTGGCCAAGGGTGGCTTGACATTTTCATCTCCAGTCATCTCAATCAATAAATGTTTGTTTTGTGCCATGTCCATAAAAGAACATGATAGATTTAAACAGAATCAAATCCACAAAACTCCAATACCTTTAAAACAACATTGTCACGATTGATAGTTAATAAGAGCACAGTTAAAACATATTACAGTATAGCAATCACTCTTCCTGCATAGTGCCTTTAAAAAAAAAAAATCGTAATTCATCACACGGAAACCAGAACTGCCCTATATCAATCGTATGGGCCTTGGCATACCTGTATCGATAAGTCTCAACAGAAATATCAGATCTGTAGCAATGCCTCAGTGGTGCTCCTTGTACCAAGCTCTAAAACCCTGGGTTCAAGGAAACATTTCCTGATGTTTATAGGAAGGACAGATGAGTAGAAAATGCAGATCACTCTTAACTACCATTTTTCAGTGGGCAAATTTATCGATGACCTTATCGTGCCATTTGTGTAGGTGTTCAGCCAGTGGGAGTATTCCCAATCTAAATGCAATGTACAAGGCTCTCTGGAGTTTCGGCCTCAATACTTCTAAATACCATGCATAGACTAATAGGGTTTTCCTGCCCCAGTACGTAGTTAGTCAATGAGTTTTAAATCTTAATCAAGTGTAAATTCTCTGAGACCGATTTGATAATTACGTGTTTATTTGGCTGCTACAGGTCCAAAGGGTCCCCAGACCGATCAGATGTTCTCTAACCTATTGGCACCATGTTGTTGTATTACCACAATCCCAGGATGGGAAATCCTGTAAGGCCTCTCTGTATTTTATTGAGGTTAGGAGAACTCCATACCCGTGCCCAATAGAGTAGAGGTTTCTCTTTTATTAAGTGCTTGATGCTTTTGGTGTAAACTTCCAAGAACCTAGCAGTATTTGGAGTACTACAGGGCAGACCAAGGATTTTTTTCAGAAATCCATTCTCAATAATAGATAGAGCTTCACAATTAGTATGGCCCTTTAGACCTGTAGAGGGGAGCCTGTTGGGGATGGTGCATATATGCCTCTAAGGTAACACTGACGTCTCCATTGCCATGTGCCTCAGCAAATTGTGCTGTTACCCCACTCTATCTGCTGAGCGTAAACTAAGCTCACTCAATTTGCTGCTTTCAACGACCGTTTCTAGAAACCTGCATGCTCAATAATCCTAATAATTAACTTGTGATCGTGTTTGCCCCTCAAGTGGTATAGAAATGTTAGATTTTTGTTTTGGTTTTAGTCACAATAAAAGCCATATTATTGGTCTTAGTTCCATTTACTTTTAGACCATTTTCCTGGGGGAAAGTTTGAAACAGTCCAAATTGATTTTCTACCCAATTGGAGTGGGGGAAATAAGCACAGCATCATCGGCAAATAAGAGCATGGGATACCTATCATTACCCAGCAAAGGGGCGTCTGTAGGAGTAGTGAGCATAAGGTCAATAATTCCATTGATAGAGTTTGGGAGCTAGTACGCACCCCTCCACCCCTCGGACTCCATATGGCTGTGGCTTCATTCCTTACCCGGAGCAATTGCAAGGCTAAAAGCAAAGAGTGGGGGATATTTATTTTAATAAGATTACCTCTCATTTTATTACTTGAAATGCTTTCGAAGGCTTTTTCTAAGTCGATGAAAATACAGCATAGCTTCATTTTTCTGAGTGCAACATACTTCTCTGCTAATAAATGTAGCCTCAAACACTGGTCCGCCATGTCTGTTCCTGGTTGAAATTTGGCTTCGATATCTCATCTGCCCAGTTGTCCAAGTTTCCCAGGACTGCTCTGTCAAAAATCATACTTCTTGAGTCGAACCAGGAGATTAGACGGGTGAGCAACCTGAAGGAGTCTCACCCGCTAGTCCCCGGAGATCTGCCATCCAGGTGGCTAGGACACAGCCATCTCTATTGGATCCAGTTCCTGGGGGAGGATCACCTGGGCGAGTAGTCTTCGGGGAGTGGAAGTGGGACAATGAAGGGTGAGATGCGGTACCCCCTTCTTTGTAAAACGTATTCCCCATCCAACCCTGTAGATCTTTAGAAGCCCTACCTCCACCCCCTTTTCCAACACAATCACTTTCTTACACCATAACAGACAATGGACTAACATCCGATCCGTTTACCGGACATGTCCCAACACAAGGGTCAGGCAATTGACAATAAACACACACCTGACGGCCCTTTACCTTCCCCACAGGGATAAAAGGCGGAGCACGAGAGCACACTACGAGCAAGGCCGAACACACAAGGGAACGGCTACACAACTGGCAGTTCAAATGCAGGAGAAAGGCGGTGAGACCTGGAAGGGCGACGAAGAGGAAACCGCCCATGCTCTTTTCAACTCAGACCCGTGAAGCCTCCGAAAGGCAAATCATAAGACCGGGAGTTACTACTGGCATGTGGAGGAACAGATGTCAATGGTGCACAGGGAACTCCCGCATTGAAAACACAGGTGGGAAGACAAGTTGGCTACAGTGGTACCGTCCTTGACTACAGAAGCAAGCCAAACTAGCGGACTCAACACAATCAGTGAGTTGAAGGAAGCTCATAGCAAACCAAATTGTATTGAGCCCAAGGTGGCAAGGGGCAACATTAGATGAACGCAAGAACTTGAGAACAAAGAACTTGTGTGTGATTGAACTTTTGGGAAAGCCTGAGAACGGCTAGCTACAGAGTGAGCAAGCACAGCAGGAGTGCTCATTTGAAGGACTCTTGCTGCCCCCCGTTTGCGTTGAAACTGCAAGTACCAGAAGGCCGCGCGAGGTTTCGTAGTGGTCCTACAAGGGTCACATAAAATCCCTTGTACACCCAAAAGTCTGACAGATTGCCAAGAGAAAGCTAATGGAAATGAATCTTGCATCGTAGGAAAAGTGAATTGTATGTTTGACAAGAGGGAACCTGGCCGAGGGTTGTCCACGAAGGGAAGTTGAGGGAGGTCCAAGTTGTATGAAGCATCCAAGGCCAGCGGAGCGAGATCTGAGGGGCGAACATCAATCGCCCAAGGTACAAAATTACTGAAGGAACCTTTGTATGTTTTGATCCATCAGACCTTCTAAGGCAAGAGACTTTACAGAGAAGAGACTTGGCCCCTGAAGACACTGATATCGTTGAACTGGAATTGTGAGCCACATGCTGGAAAGGCACAGGAGTGTGCTGTGCTCAGACGTCCTGCCTTGTCCCATGCTAAAAACGTGGGGAAGGGAGACCCAGCCATACCATCCCAACTGATCATTTCGTGAACACTTCTTTCTTTTCTGGTGAACATTATCCCACACTCTTTTTGTAACTTAGTGGTAAGGATTGACAATGGTTTTTTTTATTCTTGGTTTTTTTTTTTTTTTTTTTCGTATAGACCCTTTTTATTTGACAAGACGCTACTAGGACTGCCTTATTATTATTTGATGGGCATACTTGCTCCCATTTTAGCTTTAGCCTCAGCGTTTTCATCAGCCATTATAAAGTTCAATTAACACCCTTGAACTGTAATCAATTGTGTCTGTCCTTACTGTTGCTACAATGAGTTCCTTTCAGACGGCAGTTAGAAGGCTCTTCGCACCCTCCCTTCTTGAATAGGGGAATAATCTCTGCATTAACCCAAAAAGTTCTGGCAACATTTAAAGCAGTAATGGCATTGAAGAGTCTGGTCAATTAAGGGGCCCACATCTGGGGTTCGCACTGTAAAAGCCCAGGGGTCTGGTCCCTGGGCTTTGTTTCTGTGCTTCAATAGCAGTACAAATATCCTTAACACTAAATATAATCAAGGAAGTATGAACTTGGTCATTGTTGACCCCTGGGGAGACCTGTTACAGATGAGGTTAAGAAATAGGGCTGCCGGGCCTGCCCAAGAAGTAATCCAAAAAAGTGCATGGGGGAAAAAACGAGCGAGCTGATTTCAAGAGCACAAAAAAGGCACCAGTCTAGGAACTCTTGAAAAAGTTGAATGCTGAGGATGTCAGTAAAATAGCCTTGCCTTACCAGGGGAGGAAAAGTCAGTCAGCAGTGTACTTATTAATAAGCCGAGATAAGAATCTGATGAACTCTTCTAAGGTAACGATATCTGGGCAAGTAGCACCACCAGAGCTGGCACCAGATTCACCCGCACCTCAGAAGAGGATTTCTACTTCTTCACCTAAGACCAAGAAAATTGGGAGGGTAAGAATAATGTGAGACTGAAAGCATCAAGTATCTTACCCTTTCTAACACACAAACCTATGGCAAGTCCAAGTGGGTCAAACGACAGTATACTGGATGAAGTGATGGCGGTTGAAATGTGGGTGGAAGAAGAAAGATTGTGCGAGTTAAATGAGTGGGAGAATCCTTTTGCAGCTGTAGTTGAAATGGGGTATACGCAGAGACATATTTGCAACAAGGCCAACTAGGCACAGGCCTAGGGTGGCAGATTGCCAGAGGAGGGGTATTTTAGCAGTTTATTTTCAATTTGCTGGTTGATAGATAGGCAATTAATGGCAGACTATAACATCCAGGCAAAAATATAACACCACGTAGCTACACAGGCTTTTAATGAAAACATATTGTGATTTCTCTTCCAAGAAATAGTGGGTTGACCCAAAGTGCATAGCGTTAACTACAAAAAGCCCCACCTCTCCTCCCTGCAGGTTTAGTCTCACTTATTTGTATTAAAATGTGTCTTAACTTCATCACACAACCGTCAAATTACTCTTTACGCTCAAACATCAATTGAAACGGCATGCTCTTGATGCTCCAATTCAGTATTGTCACAATTGCAGATAAATTAGATGGAATGCAGACTGCCGAGTGCAGTTATGGCTGAGGCGTTGTGAGAAGTTGTCGCAGTGGTCACCTGTTACACTGCAACACCAGGAGCAGGGATAAATTGCCTGCATAGGTGCGGAGCGCTGACAAAGCAGAGAGCGGACTGCCGAGTTCAATTGTGGCCGTTGGGCAGAGGGGCAGAGTAGCCTTGTGCTCTTAGCATTGAAAATCGGAAGGGTGGTCCACAGAAGCAGTGCATGGTAAGAGTTCTCACCTGCGTCTGGCTTTGTAGCATTCTCTGTTCTGGCCAACCTGGCCCACCACACTCTCTACTTTCTGCGCAGCACTCTCGAGATCTGCCCTAACAGTGGACACTGTCTTGCAGGATTCTGTGAGGGAATATCTCCTGTTCAAGTGCTCCCTCTTCAGCCCTCTCGGACAATCAGGCTGTTGGCCCTTTTTCATGGTTGCACTATTGATGTAGAGGTGTTGGGGGGAAAAAAACGCTGCACTTGGCATTTGATGCAAAACAGCATCTTGCTCCTTCTGGTAGTATGTGCGCTGAAAAGAGTGAGGGTGGTTGTATGCCACGGAGCGATCGCTCTCTTGAAGTGGAGAATTCATTTTTACTGCTCTGCCGTAGTTTGGAGAAAAAAGGCAACAACACATCGAGCAGCCAGAATTCAGATCATCTCTCAGCTACCCCAGACTTATTCTCCAATTCCCTAGTGCAGTCGGTAGAAAAAACTACTACAGTTAGAGATGGGTTTTTACGAAAATCGGAGGAGATGAGGTCTTGCCTCCGGCTAGACTGTTGTAATGTATTGTTTAATAGCCCCTTAAATGGGACTCCTATGGTCAGTACTTCGAACTTGGCATTACATTTAACTTTGCAAACGCTGCTAAGGCTGTATGATGTATTACATGGCAAGATAAAGACAATGTTGCACACTATCTGTAAATGGGAATATGCTGGAAAATCGAAGCAAAGACAGAGGGTGTCAATAGTCGCCATTGCAAAAACAAGACCACAAGGTGGAGAGAATGTGGAGCCCAGTTGTCCACGATTTTAGATACTCCCCCAGTCCTAGCCTCCTGTTCTCCTCAAGAAAATGGGATTGACCCTTCCCTGCATAATGATGTGCTCGAAGTTAAACCAACAAATATTGTACATGATGCAATCTAACTGCTCTCTAGTGTATTCTGCATGACAAAACTGTAATATGTATTACCAAATTGTTAGTAATACAGTCAAATATCCAGGGAAGGACACCCCCATGTATCCATGAAGTAAATCATGTGGCTGATATCCAGTTAAGAGGTAGGGCTGCCGGGCCTCACCCAAGAAGTAATCCAAAAAAGTGCATGGGGAAAAAAAGAGCAAGCCGACTTTCAAGAGCACAAAAAAGGCACCACTCTAGGAACTCTTGAAAAAGTTGAATCCTGAGGACGTCCGTAAAATAGCCTTACCTTACCAGGGGAGGAAAAGTCATCAGTCAGCAGTGGACTTATTAATAAGCCAAGATAAGAATCTAATTAACTCTTCTAAGGTAACGCTATCTGGGCAAGTAGCACCATCAGAGCTGGCACCAGATTCACCCGCACTTCAGAAGAGGATTTCTACTTCTTCACCTAAGACCAAGAAAAGGGGAAAGGGGCGACTAATGTGGCTATGAAAGCATCAAGTATCTTACCCTTTCTAACACAAACCTATGGCAAGTCCAAGTGGGTCAAATGACCGTATACTGGATGAAGTGGTGGAGTTTGAAATGGGGGTGGAAGAGGAAAGATTGTGCGAGTTAAATGAGTGGGAGAATCCTTTTGCAGCTGTGGTTGAAATGGTGTATACGCAGAGACATATTTGCAACAAGGCCGACTAGGCACAGGCCTAGGGCGGCAGATTGCCAGAGGGGCGGCATCTTATTGCAGTTTATTTTCAATTTGCTGGTTGTCATTTTTTAAACATAAGCTGTGGCACTGTCCTTGGCTCCTACAACAAAGCAGCGCCAGTAAAGACAGCATAGCCGGTGATTCCGAGAGATTGATACCAAACCTGCGTATGTTGGAACCAAGGTTGCAAGCGGCAACATTGTATGAAGAATTCGAAGGAAAATAGCATGTGAAACGTATGAGACAACGCAAATAGTGTGATTGAACTTTGAGGGGCCAAATAAGATAATGGACAGAGTGGTCCAGCGCCACGTGGGTGATCACTCAAAGGTCCCTTTCAGTATCCAATTAATTGGCGACTATTGAAAAGGGAACTTTGAGGTTGAATTGGTCCTGCAAAGGGTCAAGCTAAATCACGTGCACATTCGAAAGTCTTCGATAGTTGAATGCGTACTACAATTCTTCCGAGCCCGGCTGATGGAGGCTAATTGTAACAGAGGATCTGAGCCTGGTTGAGGGGGATCCAGGGTCAACCATGTCTCCTGAACAAGGGTGTTGTCTAAACATTGGAAAATGGGGATCTGAACCCGGAAGAGTTGGATCTAGGGTGAGACACCTGAATTGAACATTCGAATGAGGAGAGGAACGTCTGTTTATTTTGTTCTTGTACATCAGGCCCTCTGAGTCAAGAGACTTTGGAAAAGCAAAGATACTTGTAGCACAGAAGGCCCTGATTCTGGTAATGCAACTGTGTCCTTGTGCCGAAGAAGCCAAAGTGTGTACTTTGCTCGAGTGAACCGCCTTTTCCCATGCTGACAACGTGGGGGAAGGGAGGCCAACAACCTGAAGATACTGCCATATAATTTTGTGAACACCTTTCTTTTTCATGAACACTACCCCTCACTATGTATGTTTAGAGGTAAGGCTTCGCAATAGTTTTCTTAGTATAGGCCTTTTTATTTTGATGAGACTCCACTAGAACTGCATATTATTATTATTTGATGGACGTAGCTTGCTCCCACCTATAGATTTAGGTTTAGATAGGCGTTTATCACACCCTTCCACGCCCTTGTTAAAGTTCAATAAACACCCAAACACCCTTGAACTGTGGTCACTTGTCTGTCTTACTGTTGATACAATGCCTTCCTTACACTATGTGACTAAGTCCCAGGAGCAGAGAAAAGGGGGTTACTAGGTATCTCCTTAGCACTCCACATAAGGTGGTGTGGGCTAATCTCTCATAGTATAGTTTTATAATGGATACAACGTATCCCTCTATCCTTACTAACTGTAGTTATGATAAAGAAGGAATCTCAAAGGAGAACCTAAAGCATTCCCAGCAACACGGCCCATAAGGAGCTGTGTCCTGCAAAAGTTAAACACTGATGCCTTAACAGAGATGTGGAGGAAAGTAGACTGCATAGTAGAAGTAAAACACATAGAACAGATTTCCAAATGTCAGAGCAGACAAGAATGAATGAGTGGAAAAAGGATCCACTCATTCAGGCTAGGTAGAAAAAGGTCCACAAGTCCAAAAGTTCTGGGTGTCTCACTAGGAGAGCGGATGAAGCATACAAAAGCCAATTTTGTTTCTCTGAGTTTGGCTGATCCACACCACTGCAAGTACATTTTGAGTTATTAGCAGTCATTCCACTCTGACAGCTAAAGTCTTTGATGGCCAAATTTGTATATATACTTGATATTTACAAAAGCCTTTTTGGTAAGGTGACTTTTGTTTTAAAAAGGAAATGTCTCAAACCAAGCATGCTTTAGGTATTTAGTGATTCACTCATACAACTCTCAGACATATATGACAGATACAACACTCTTTAGTCATTCTTATCTTCCTCAAATGCTCTTTACTTTGCAAAACAGCCCAAACCTCATTGGTTTTATGGGTGCCACTTCACATTATCTTTGGAATTCTTTCTAATCAATACACACACACACTGTTAAGAGCTGGGGGTAGATCTGTCTTCGGCTGGGGCCTCCCTCTGGAACAGCCTCCCTGCCACTCTAAAACTTGTGGAGAACCATCTCCGGTTCCAGAAGCACCTCAAGACCTTCCTCTTTTCTTCTGCCTTCACTCCCCTCTCCCCTGCTGATCTGTTCTCTCGGCACCGTTCACCTGGCCACCCTCTGTCCTCCGGGCCCAGGTACCTGCTCAAACAATTGCTAAGTATGTCACACAATGCATAACTGTGATGTTTATAAGTAATCTTTACATTAATTATAGTTCAAATACAAGGTAGGACTTTTACTGTGAAGCAGTACTTCAAACGACAGCAAGACATATATTTACCCACAAATCTTAAAATGTTCTATGAATTGTACAGTCCAACCAACTACACAGTTAACAACATTTTTAATTACCTTAAGCGCAAGTTGGCACGACCCATGGCCTAAACCCCACTTGCAAAGCTAATATTGTGCTAGAACACCCGATCCATAGATACCTGTTGGTGCCCTCTGGACATTACGGGCTACATGACATTCGGAAACCCCACCCCGTTCCCTTGATTTCAGCAAAAGTTACAATTAGTTTGTGGCCTGCTGACGCAGCCGTTAACCATGTTTACCGGGAAGGGGAACACAAAATGTATGAGATGTGAATGGACCTGAAAGACGATGGTGAAGGCAGGTTGCATTCCAGAGGTTTCCACATTAGGTGAAATTACTTTTCAGAGGGTTTTTGCGAGATGGTGCCTGCCAACGAAGCTGTAAACCATGTTCACTGGGAAGGTAAACAAAACTTTTTTCAACCAGTCCCGACACACGGCACAAAACTCTAGGTACCTATAGGACCTCAGTAACCACGTTTCTGATGCTTGTTAATCTGCTAAGAATCACCTGCTGTGCATAGTATTGTATTGCATCTAGTCTTTCGGGAACCGAAAGGGGACATCGGCATAGGCATGTCTGTAACACTATCCCTATCGTGACGTGTAGTGTACCCAAAAACCCTCACACGCCGAGGTCCCTCAGATCATTTTTTTCCGCACAGATAACTGGTTGCCCTACAGCGGAGCTCTTACGTAAGAGACATTGTTTATCTTAAACCGACTTGTCGGTTATTCCCCCTTTAAGTCACTTCGACAGCAAGAACAACTTCGACGAAGACTGCAGGGGGTTTGTCTATGGCGGTGGATTTCGGTGCCTAAGATCCGACGGCTGAAGCTTCCACATGGCCGTGCCCTCTGGCCGGTCTTCACAGTAGGGAGAGTGGGGCGGGGTGGCCATATCTTCGTTATGTCTTTCCTCTTTCCCCCTCTGTGCTCTCTAGGTCTGGTCATCTTTGTTTACATCTTTCGCTATGGAAAGGACTCCATTTAGGTTCTGCCCTAAGTGTAGGGTCAGATGGCTGTGGAAGGACGAGCACAGAACGTGTAATTCCGGTCTTCCCTTAGATCACGACGAGAAGCGGTGTACGGCTTGTAAACTCCTTTGGCCTAAGACCCTTCAGGAGCGCTGTGTAAAGCGGTGGGCTGCGTATGCTGTGCCATGGATGGAACCCTATTGCCCCACCGCCACACCCGCCGAAAGTGACAGGGGCACCTCCGATGACCAAACATCCGTTGCGGATGTTGTAGACCTCGAGGCGGACACTTCTAGTTCCGCCACGCCCGTCCCCGACCCTTCAAGGCCTGACTAGTCTCGCTTCAGGTACAACACCTGGCGACAGGGGCGTAAAAAGAAAGCATCACACTAAACACACAACCCCTCCACCTATTTCAACGGGTACGTCGAAAAAGGTAAAAGCGCCAGCAGGGCTGTCGAAAATTTCAGTGGATTCCTCCGATCGTTCAGATCAGCAGCCTTCCCCGCATCCGCAGCAGTGTTTTGTGACTGGGCATTCCAAAACAAACAAGGGAGCTACCCCTAAATAAAGGGTTACACGTCGAAGCGCTGACTTTTGACGCTCCGGCGGTCCCTAAAGGCCCAAAATCTACGACTAGGCCTCAAGGCAAGAAACCTACCGCTAGGCACTCTAACGCTGCGGTAGGTGGTAAATCTACCGATAGACCTTTGGACCCATTAACTTGCGCCGATTCGGAGGTGATTGAGCACAGTATCGCAAGAATTACTTTGGCGGTTGGGCTGATACCTACTCCATCGTAACATGGGGCAGGCCGCGGGCACATCTATAGATACGCCATGGTGCCCCAATTCTCGCAAGTCTTACGAGGACAGTCTGCAGCCTCTTTCCCTGAGTGACAAATTTCGGCGCCAAAGGGCGGAAAACATTTTTCCACCCATAGGCCCTTCTGGTTCCTCTAAGTGGACAAGGGATAAATTTGAAGGGTGCATGGATTGTCTTGAAAAAATGATCAATTTTTCGGAACATCCTTCTCCGAAAAGAACATGTGGAGAACCTAATCCTAATCTTAAATCTACTTCACATTTCCAAGAAGATCAGCCCTCGGACGCCGTCCATCATGAAGACATCGTCCAGATGGACACTTATCAGGACATTTAAAGTGACGATGAAGCACCTTCCTTCCTGCAGGGCTACAATGAGGACCAGGCGGATGGCACAGACAATTGGGAAGAAACCCAGCAAGTGGGGACGGACCCATGGACGCTCCCCCAACAAGATCAGGACACTGATGTTCTGTGCCTGGATTCTCCTCCGTCCACCCCTGCTTGCCAGGCCTCGCCTGCAGACGACCAAATGGCCTCCAATGCCATTTTAAGGAAGGCAGGAGATCACTTCCAAATCACTACTCAAGAAGCGGTACCCGAGCAGGACTTTGTGGCGGACATTCTTAAGGAGAAACCCCCCTCAAGCCAGGCCATTCCCCTCCTTAATTGTTTTAAAAGAAGATCCTTCCCCTCCCTGGTGTCGCCAGCTCAGACCCGGGCAGCAAACCCAAGAGTAGAAGTTATTTCAGCCAGCTCCTTCGGACCCTCAATACATTAGAGGGCACGCCACCCCAACTCCCTGGTAGGGACTACCACCTGGAAACAGGCAGGAGTACCCCTTGCTACGGGGGAGGCGCCTCCGGATAAAGAATCCAAGAGGTTTTATGCCTTAAGTAAGCTGGTTACCTCAGCTGCTGCATATACCACACGCATAGCGAATAACACTACGCTGCTGGCGAGTTATGCAGACGCTCAATGGAACCTAGTACTGGAAGGTCTCCAGGAAGTCCCAGAACCAGTCAGGTCCAGGCTTCTCACCATTGCAGACGAAGGCAGACAAGTAAACCAGAACGTAATAAAGAACACTCTGGACACTGCTGAGACAGCAGGCAGGTCTCTGGCCTAGGGCACTTTACTTAAGCGGCACGCTTGGCTTCGTAACTTTGGTTTCAAGCCTGAGACACAGGCCGCTCTCATCAACAAACCCATTGATGTAATGAACCTCTTCGGAAAAGGCGGTCAATGAGGCCCTGGAAACAGCCAAAAAAGAGCATGAAACTCTTAAGTCTCTGCAACAGATTACTCAAAAACATTCCCCCCAAAGGGGAGGTAATTATCGTCGGTCCTTTCGAGGGCAGTCCCGTGCAAGTCAGAACAACTTGGGAAACTTTAGTGCTGGACAAACATCAAGAAGCCCCGCATACTACCCACCAAGGGGTCAGTGACGCGGCAAAGCCAGAGGTAGAGGTCCCAATCCTAGAGGAGCCGCAGCCTCTCGTCAGAAATGACCATCAGATCCAGGTCCCTTCCCATGTCACCCCGGTCGGGGGGCGCTTAACATCTTTCCTCACGGCATGGGAGGGTATAACTTCAGACCAGTGGGTCATAAAGACGGTCACCCACGGGTACTGCGTGGAATTCGCCCGACCTCCACAATTCAGACCACCGCGTCACGGCGCCTCTCACTGGACCATCTGGAGATCCTGAATCAAGAGGTGGAAGCGCTGCTGGGAAAGGACGCCATAGAAGCCGTCCCTATTCCTCAGGTAAACGAGGGTATTTATTCATTCCTTGTACCCAAAAAGGACCTCGCCATGCTCCCTGTTCTAGACCTGCACCCAGCGAACAAGTTCATAAAACCACAAAAGTTTTGCATGGTAACGCTACAGGAGGTGATCCCACTGTTGAAACAGGGGGACTACATGGCAACATTGGACATGAAAAATGCATAAAGAATTCCAAGGTTCATGATAGAGGACATGCATTACCAATTCAAGGTGCTCCCCTTCGGCATCGCCTCGGCACCAATGGTGTTTGCAAAGGTCCTGGCATTAGCAGCAGCACACCTGCGCAGACTATCCGTCCCGGTTTACCCTTACCTGGACGACTGGCTCATAACAGGAGACTCGTACGACACAAGAAAAAATCCAGTCTAGTCCCCAGTCAAATAAAACAATTTCTGGGAGCTCTAATCCAGACGAAAGACGGCCTAGTCTTCCCCTCCAACAAGAGGGTTAAGAACATGCTTTTTCAGATCACTCAATATGTAGCCAGTCGGGATGTGACGGTGCGCAAAGCCATGCGTTTTCTAGGAATGATGGCGTCATGCATATACTTGGTTCCCCACGCGCGGCTGCGCATGCGTCCCATGCAAGAGTGGCTCAACAGCCATTGGTGTCAGGCTAGCGGACAATGGGAAGATCTGGTAGTTGTCTCGCCAGCCCTTGTTCTCTCTCTGCAGTGGTGGTCAAGGGAAGACCTCTTGAAGGGGAAAACCTTCACCACCTCTCTCGTGACAGACTCATCTCTCACGGGGTGGAGGCACACCTGCTTCAGCAGACAGCGCATGGAGTGTGGTCCCCACAAGTAGCGTCCAACCATATAAATGTACTGGAGATATTAGCGGTGTTCAAGGCATTAAAAGCCTTTCAGATGCAACTACAAGGGAAGACAGTGCTAATTCTAACAGACAGCACTACAGCCATGTATTACCTGAACAAACAGGGGGGCACTCAATCTCCAGGGCTATCCAAGCTGTCCTAAAACATTTGGATGTGGGCTCTCAAACACATGTTTCTGTTGTCCCAACTTGTTCAGCGCCTGTTGTCGCAACATGTTCAGCGCCTCGATGCGTGCGGGCTGTGTGAGTGCTTTAGAAATGTAAATAAATGTTCCAGGGGAACTCTATCTTCTGGCAGACGTGCTCAGCAGAGATTTCCCTCTGCCCATAGAATACGAATGGCGACTGCAGGAAGACATTATGTCCAATGTCTTCGCAGAATGGGGCTTCCCAGAGATTGACCTGTCCGCAACTCAGAACGCCCAATGCCCAGACTACGCCTCCAGGTACCTCCAGAACTGCTCCAAGGGGAACGGTCTCTGGATAACATGGTCAGGGAAATGTGTCTACGCTGCACCCATCCCCACCCACCCCCTACCCGACTCTCCCTCTCAGCAAGATAGTGCACAAGATGCACCAGGAACCAGTTACCATGATACTGGTGGGCCCGCCAACCCTGGTTCGCTCCTCTAATGGAAATGTCCCTCTCCCCATCAGTAAAACTACCCTGCCCGTACAACATGTTGTCTCAGGACAGGGGGGGGACCCTACACCCATGCCCACAAACTCTGAATTTAGCATCCTGGCTCCTGAGGTCATAGAGTTTGGACACCTACAGCTCCCTCAGAGGTGCATGGACATGCTCAGGGAAGCTAGAAAACCTAACACCCGTTATTGCTATGCCAGCAAATGGAAACGGTTTGTCATCTTGTGTAATACCAAGGGCGTCAATCCCATCGATTGCTCACCCACACACATTGTGCTGTACCTAACCCATTTGTTGGACACAGGATTGGCCTTCAATTCCCTAAAGGTTCATCTGGCTGCTCTTTCAGCCTACACCATATCACAACAAAAGGTGTCGTGGTGGAAGATACCGGTGATTCAGGCCTTTATGGAAGGGGTTAAGAGGATTTATCCTCCGATTTCTCACCCAGCTCCTAGATGGGATCTAAATGTGGTTTCAACCAGGCTCATGGGATCTCCCTTTGAGCCAATGCATAAAGCAAGTCTAAAAGACCTTACTTATAAAACGGCCTTCCTAGTGGCTATGACTTCTATTAGAAGAGTTGGCGAACTACAGGCCCTTTCTGTTCTGACCCCTTTGTTACAGTCCACAGGGATAAGGTAGTTCTGCGCACTCATCCCAGATTCGTGCCTAAATTCATCTCGAAGTTCCATGTGCACCAATCGATTGAACTACCTACCTTTTTCCAGAATCTCACTAGCATGGCCGAAAGAAGCCTACACACACTAGATGTGTGCAGGGCAGTCCTGTTCTACCTGGAAAGAATGAAACCACTGAGGAAAACGAACCAATTTTTCGTTTCAGTGGCTGGTAGAGAAGGGGATCCTGTCTCTAAATCAGCGATCTCAAGGTGGATCATCAAATGCATCACACTATGTTACACTCTTGCTAAGAGAGAACTGCCCTGCAAGCCTAGAGCACATTCTACTCAGGGCACTGGGGCGTCCCTAGCATTCATTGCAAATGTTCCCTAGAGTCCATTTGCAAAGCGGCAACCTGGCATTCTGTACACACCTTTACAAAACACTATTGCCTAGACACTCATTCTAGGTCTGATTCTCAGGTGTGACAAGCAGTAGACTTCTTTTCTCTACTGTTCCTTCTCACAACCCACCTCCAACTCCGGGTACTGCTCGCTAGTCTATGCACAGCATGTGATTCTAAGCAGATTAACGAGCATCAGACGACAAGCATTACTTACTGTAATAGCATTTCTGATGATTGTATCTGCTTAGATTCACATGTGCCCTTCCTACCTCCCCGCTTGGAGTGGAAGGAACATAGACGTCTTACTACTTTCTCTTCATGTACTCACTCGCAATAGCCTTGGGCTCCCTCATGGCAGAAAAAATACAATAGGAGGGACCTCGGCGCGTGAGAGATTTTGGGTACACTACATGTCACAATAGGGATAGTGTTAGACACGACTATGCCGACGTCCCCTTTCGGTCCCCAAAAGACAAGATGCAATACTCCGCGGTTACCACTGGATGTTGGACCATATGCACAACATGGGAATCTAGATACAATCATCAGAAATGCTATTACGGTAAGTAATACATGTCTTCAAGGCCCTCAGATGCACCATTTCCAAGATATTTGCACTGCAATGCACTGTATTGAACGGCACCACGCCAGGGTAAGGCTGAGCAGCGACCTACAGGATCATTCAGTTTCAACAATTAATCCTGCCCGTTCGGAGAACAAGTACTTTTGCTATAAAATGTGCCTGTCTTGTGCAGCTATGAGGAATGCGGTTGCATCCCACACTTGAATGTTCAGGGTCGCCCTTCTTCATTACTGCACAGCCAAATATTCCAAGAAACTTCTCCAACTGTCTTTACTGAGGAGTTTCTGCCCAGGCAGAGTTTACAAACCTCATTTGCAATTTTGGCATATTTTGGTGTCGTTCCATCCCAAGGGATTGGAGATACATCGGCTGCAGCAGGTAAATTGGCTTATTTCTATTTTGTCCCCCTGCTAACACCAGAGCTGTAGCCATGAAAAGGGGTTTGAATTCTTTTTATTCAACATTTTTATAAGATGTGCCTGTACTACTTGCATATATTTCATATGTAAGCTTTACCATTTGACAAGACCAGATGTAGGAATGTAGTTATGTTGCATTAATACTACAGACCAGAGTGTCATAGCAGGCAATTTGTGAGAGAAATCAGATAGGAGCATTGAAAACCTAATTCCTTGTTCCAACCTTCTTTCACTTGTGTCCAGTTGGCAGACAGCTTATGTTCTTATTGCTTCTTCTAAAAGATTGTTTTCAGACTTAACCGAAAGTAGACAATTAGCCGTAACGATTACCTCTAGTGCACTCAACTGTAGAACACACTGCCTTCTGCAAATCTTGGGCAGCTGAGATCTGAAAACACTCTTTCAACCAACATAACATAGAAGATAACAGGCTTGAATTAATGGAGAGGAAGCAGTTACTTTCTAATCCCTGCAACCTTAAAAACATCCTTTCAACGTTATGGAGCCAAAATAGGGGACAAAATGGGGGTGATGGGACGTAGTTTGGTCAACATAGGCAGAGTTTGTTGAAGGGGTAGAATCTGGTGATGGGGCAGAGGTGGAGTAAAGTTGGGGGGTGCATGCAGTTATTTGGGGCTAGGGCAGCAGCAAGCCTAAATACGCCACTGTATATGAGGAAAGAATAAGTGCAGTAAAAGAAGGGGAGAAAACATTGGTCATGGTAGGGTGGTTCAAGTGGACTCTTTGGAAAGAAAAGACGTGAAAGTGGGCATAGAATGGCACCCAGATGCGCGTAGGGTCCAGAGCTGTCCAAAACATTATACTCGGAGGTGATGAGATCATCCGTCCTCAAAAGAACACACTCACTAGGCGGGGAACCTGGAAATAAGTCCAGGTTGTGTGAGAGAGATGAACATATGGCAACAAACATGTTGGCACAAAATATTCAAGTAAGAGTGAACGCCAAAGAGGCAGGAGTCGCAGCCAACGGTAAACCTACTCTGGTTCTGTGTGCCGTATTTAAACCCAAAAATTAAATTTGCATTGAATAGATCACTGGTTTTGGAGTTCCTTCCGTTAGGTCTGATACGTTCAGAAGATCTACATCAAGTGGAGTTTGTCCACTGGTAGAGAGTTTTACACAAGTTGCTGTCTGTGACCGAACTTGGAAAAGCCCACCTTGGGTGACCGGGTTGTACCCCTTATGTTTTAGTCCAAAATATGCATAGGTTTGGTAGCTATGACTGAGCAGCCAGTCTTGGTCTAGGAGGTATAAGGCTGTAGTGAGGAGCAGAGTACTTAGAATGTACAAGTGTTTCAAGGAAATGCTGACAGACTAGCAGTCAAAAGTATAGAAACTAGTCTATTTTATATACACTAAGGCTTTAGAGGTAAGTCATGTCAGTACTATTCACACAGTAATATCACAGTAGAATAGAAGGTAGGACACTATCAATGCAAAGCAACACGAAAGTTAGAAAAACTACTGATACTAATAAGCAAACTTGGATCAACACTTGTAACTTTTGTTTAGTTCACCCCTGCCCTACTAATCTTCAAAAGTCCAACCCTATACTAAATGGGTCTCGCATAGTCAAGGGGGGCACTGGGCGTCCAGTGACCAAGGGCCGAGGAGGAAAGAGGCAGAGCAGAGTCTATGAAGGTTTTCTTTAAGGTTTGCAGGGAAGTAATGGTTAGTTTTGGCAATTTAGAGCCCAATGGATTGTTCACCCCAATGGGACTCAGGGTCCCCTGGAGGGGGTGCAAGGGACGGCTTAACTGTAGCCCTCCAAGGACACCTGAGCAAGCTTGCAAGACCAAGGTAAGTATCTTGGCTTGAGACAGTACCTTATCAATGAAGAACTTGATGCAGCAGGTTGTTCCCCAAGGTAAGGCGACAATTGTCCCCTGTTTGTGTTTCTTGGCCAGGATTGTTGAAGAAGGAACTTTGGAGGGAACAGACGGATGCACTCGAGCAGAGGGACGTCCATCAGTGGATCCTCGTGGCACTGGTGCATTTAAGCCTTTAACAGACTTCGGGTCAGCGACTGTTGTTGTCTGATATACTTTTCTCTGCTTCTCGATCCACAACTCGGCTGAGGGGACATCTAGGAGTGGGAAAATTCACTACAGGCCCAGAGGGATGCCCACAAGGTTTGAGCCGGATCCGCGCTTCACAAAGTGTTGCGCCACAAAATGGCACAGGGCCCAGGGTATTGGAGGTTTGCAGCTCAGGAAGGTCTTTGTGGGATGGCCCAAATTGCAGGTGGTCATGAGATTTGTTAGGCCCACCAGTTCAGGGGAGGAAGTAGTCTTCAAGAGATCTTCTGTTGCTCAGAATTCAGGGTGTGATCTTCAGTGGTCACTCAACGGCTCTGACGGTCGCTTGGAAGTTGCTGGGACGTCCTTCTACGAATTCCTCTTCGGATCTTCAGTCGAGTGATCAGTACCCTTGTCTTTTAAGCAAGAAAATTGGCTGAGCTCGCCATTCAGGCCTTTTGATGCAAATCTGAGGGATGGCTGTCACAGGGGGACAGCCAGCCTCAGGCACACTGCAGGACAATGACGGGGGAGTTTGTTAACTACCCCACTTTCTGTCCTTTTAGGCATTGGGAGAGCCTTGGCAGACTTTCCAAAGAAA
Source organism: Ambystoma mexicanum (assembly GCF_040938575.1). Taxonomy (NCBI): domain Eukaryota; kingdom Metazoa; phylum Chordata; class Amphibia; order Caudata; family Ambystomatidae; genus Ambystoma; species Ambystoma mexicanum. The sequence goes on from NC_090926.1 coordinate 741,030,913, forward strand.
GCCGCCAAAGACAAAAGACCCAGCATGACCTCCTCCACCCAGGAAGGTAGAAGAAGGCTCAAGTAGGAAGAAGTCCTCATGAACATGGCTTAAAAAAGTACAGCCACCATTTTAGGCAAATGGTGACCCCCGTTTCCCTGCTGCAGCTACAACATAAATTACAGGAGGGACGAAAGGGTGTTCCCCGGCCCTAGTTAACCCAGGTAAAATGGAAAGGGACGCTCGAGGAACTCGCAGCAACACTGCACCGAAAGCGCTGTTTGCTGCAATAGTAAAAAGTAGGTGCCAGAACCAGAAAGCATAATTCCATGAAAAAGTATTTAAGAGATCTCATGGCTGGGTCGGGTAAATGTAGTCAAGATGTCCCTACTCCCGAAACTCCCTTATGTTTTCCAGGCCCTTCCAATTTCTATCCCGGAGAGCGACCTACTCGACCTGCAGAAAGCAGTGGGGCAGTTTGATGTGGCCACCTCCTCTCCCTCTCTCATCTCTGACTGCCTAACTGCCATTCAAAATTGGTGTGCCGCCAATGATCTTTGTCTGAATGCCAGCAAGACTGAGATCCTCCTCATCGGCACACCATCTCCATCATTTTCCCTCGCTCTCTGGCTGGCCTCCCTTGGCCCTCCTCCTACCCCTACCTGCGAGGTTAAGAACCTTGGCGTCATATTTGACTCCACACTTTCCTTCTCGGCCCATATCTCTGATGTCTCTAAAAAGTCAAACCTCCGACTGCACCTCCTCAGAGGTATTCTGCCTTTCCTCTCCTTCCCCCAGAAGCTCATGGTATCCCAAACTCTGGTTCTCTCTAACTTGGACTATTGTAACAGCCTCTTTCTAAATCTACCTGCCTCTACTCTCTGCCCTCTACAACTTATCCAGAACAGGACTGCAAGACTTGTCCTTGGTCTCAAGCCCTGGGATCGGATCTCTCCAGCTTTGAAATCTCTCCATTGGCTCCCAGTGGATGCAAGGATTAAATTTAAAACCCTCTGCATTGTCCACAAGGCTTTCTGGGTTCTGGGTCCAAAATACCTTCAGCTTTCCCTCTGCAAATACCTCCCCTCTCAAGCTCTTCGCTCCTCTAACTCCCTCAGGGTCAGTCGTTTTTTCAAAGAAACGAGCTTGGGGTAGATCTATATCTTTGGCTGGGCCCTCCCTCTGGAACAGCCTCCCTGCCACTCTAAAACTTGAGGAGAACCATCTCCTGTTCCGGAAGCACCTCAAAACCTTCCTCTTTGCTTCTGCCTTCGCTCCCCTTCTCTCCTGCTGATCTGCACTCTTGGCACTGTGCACCTGGCCACCATCTGTCCCCTGGGCCCAGGTACCTACTCACTGCCACCTTCCTGCACTGCCTCCTGGCCACCCCTTGCACTGGGGACTGTATCTGTACCCATACAGCCCCCCCCATTTTTCTTCTTTTTCTGCACTTATTCAGACTTACCCAGTCTGCTGCCTTAAACACAGCACTTGCCACTTGCTGGCTGCACTACCACAGTTTGCCTCAATTTTCTATTTATTTTATTTATCTGCACTACTCAGCTTCTGCACTTTCCACTCTCCCCCTTCCATGCACTTTTTCCCTTTTCCCTTTCCCATGCACTTGCACATTCTCAATGTCACTGGGCCTAGTAAGATCGTTTTTATGTTGTGCTGTGTTCTCCCTTGTGCCCCTCCCTTGCCTAGTCGCGCTCTGAAACACTAGTGTACGAGTGCAATACAAATAAAATATATCATATATCATATCTCTGCAAACCCCCTGAATTTTTCATAGGCTTCTCGCTCGGTGATGTATCTTAGTGTGGTATGACACAGGCAGGAATACTCAGGAACCACACTAGAGCCAGTATTGTAGAAAAGGTAAGTCTTCTTTAATGTTACAGATTACAGTGGGAAGGTAAGTAGTCACACAGCACAACATAGCATATATGATGCTAGGATACTACACTCGGTCCAAGGGCATAGGTGGCTTGGGGGTCCCATCCATCCGGAGCTATTTTCTTCTCGCCCAGATTTCCCCGATATATTGGGCTCTGGAAGAAAGGGCTCTGAAATGGGCCCCAGGTTGGAGCTCATATCTCATCTACTGATGGCCGCAAGTATATAGGCCTGGGCGTGGAAAACTCAGGAAGGCCCATCTAACTCATACTGGTGGGTGAAGGTATGGGAAATACTAGCAATGGAGACATTAACTACACTCACCTTAGATCAGCTACCCAAATATTCCAGGAGCTGGTCCCCCTTCCTGGATTTCATCTGGGACAAAGAACACGTTTTTCCGGCCGCAACTTATCAATGACCTCTGCCTGAACTGAGCTGGGGCTAATGAGAACGGCTTTGGCTAGTCCTGTTGCGCCCTAACCTTCTGTGCGTGGACTAGGTTGACACAGCCTCACTGATCGATCACCAAGGGCTTTTGATCTGCTGCAAGAACATTGAACTAGTTATTGTGAATCACTTTTATTTTTTTATTTTTGTTTCCTCCCCTTCTTCTTTTTCTGTCTTCCTTTCCTTCTTTTCTTCTTTTTATTTTTGTTTCCTCCCCTTCTTCTTTTTCTGTCTTCCTTTCCTTCTTTTCTTCTTCTTCTGTTGTATAGGAAGGGCGGGGGTGGGGGTTAGGTTGTTACATTTAAAATGCGATGTCAATGCTATACCGATGTTGCTTTATTTTGTTATGCTGTGTATGGCCCATCGAGATTTCAATAAAATATAACTTTGAAGAAACAAAGTATCTAAAAGAGATAAAAAGGGTTCCCAAGTATAGAGTAAAAGAATGAGTGAGTGTGGGAAAATGTTCCCACTCACTCAAGAGAGTCAGATAAAAACCAAGAGTCCAGCAAAAAATGCTGGTGGACTCGGAGGTGGAGAGAATTTCATTAAAAAAGGAAATCTACTCTAACATCCACGAAGAGTGAATGGATGTCCTACTACTCCCATCTACAGCGTAAAGAGATCTGACTTGATTTTAAAGGAAGAAAGCTCCTTTTTGGGGATGTGATATGACCTCTTTCCCTTTATTGGCTCATTAAGGCAAGTACTTGGGACGGCTGAAAACCTCTTGATTTGGGGGGTACGGCACAAACATATGCAGCAATTAAATGCACCATTAATGATAAAGGAGGTAGATGGGTGCAGTTGGGCAAGGAACATAATGGGAAGGCAGGCGAGGAAGACTGGTCATGGCTGGCCTCGGCCCTCGCTCCACTGCAGGTGGGGCCTAAAACCTGACTTTAGAAACCAGCTCGGAGACACGAATATCCTGGAATAGCAGGTGGTAAAACAACTTTATTAATCCAGTCAGAGAGGTCCCTTGTTCAACAGCATATGATATAATACAATTTCTGGAGTTGTGGCTACTGGAGATGCCCAAATTGGAGGGCTATAGTTTATCATTGAATGAGGCAGTCAAGGGGCACTTGGGTCTTCTTATGACTGGGATTCGTAATTCCTTCTACCCAAATATTGAAAGGATGAATCCCGACTCTAAAGACCTATGGGCAGTTAAATTGTCCTGACCCAGGAGGGAAGTTTGGGTGGTTAGTGAGTTAATGTTAATCAGCGTTTATTGGAACCTATACAGAACAAATGTTTGAGCTATTCTCGTTTTGGTTTTGTATGGGGGTTCTACAAGAGTGATCCTAATGGGTGATCAAAACTGTTGCTTAGAGGATCATGTTAATCTGCCTGTATGGAGGGAGGAATATGTGGGTAAAGGCTGCTTAGAGAAGCAGGGAAAAGGTGGTAATGTTGAGAGAACATCAGTGGCCTCTAGGGATTGTGGTAGACGATGGGCAGACGTAATGATGAGTTGGGGACTGCACAAGCTGAACAGGAAAACTCCTGGGGATTATGAAGGAAAACGCACATGGAGCAGAGACGCCTGTAAATCCACAATAGATTGTCTGTCTCTGAAAATGTGTTACAAGCAGTGGGATGTTTGACCATCTGACTACACGTACGTTTCAGTAGATAGCTCTATAGGGAGCTATAGAGCAGTTTCAAGTGCTGGACTTGTAAACCTACAAGAACGTGATTGCCTAGTTAAACAATCAGATTGGCGAATTGTGGGTAATTATTGGTAGTAAGAGGGAGTACCCACCACTCGTTAAAATAGCTCAATGATTTCCGAAACGTAATAGTGAGTGCATCGTCAATCTAAGCCACAAGGTTTTTTTTCGGGCAGAATGAGATTCGAACACCGCTGTACAAATGTAGATTTAGGAGAGTTATTTCGAGACCTTAATAAGATGTATGTGAATCCAGAAGCAAGGAGAGTGATGTTTAAACAACTGAAACGGCATTATCGAAATTGGATCAAGTTCCACCGGCATAGGCTGGATAATAAAGCAGCTCGATATGTTGGCATACGTTATTAGGTTTAACACCTTTTTAAGTTTTGGAAAGCTATCAAAGTGGATGGCACTATTATGGGGACAGAAGAGGCTACTGAAAATGTCACGTTGGAGAGCATTTGTAAAGAGGAGTTATCAGGGTGGGTGAACACTTGGGATTCCTATGATATAGAATTGTTAATTAAGAAACCTGGGGGGTCGGGGGGAGGCGCAATGAGCAGCAGGCCCAAATGGGGTTCCCAATTTAGTTTATAAATCACACTAATCTATGGGCTGTGATATTAGGTCAGGTATTCTCATCTGTAATCTTGAAAGGGGTGGTTCCCGATTCATGGTGGGGGGCTTATATGGTACCAATATTTTAAAAAGGAGATGCAAGATCCCCAGGCTAATATAGATGCTTGAAGGTCTGTTACTTTAAGAACTTACCATCTGGACAAACAGTGTTGGGAGACCTACTAAATCTCAAACAGGTTTTAGGAAGTACTGTGGCACCACTTTAAATCTCCTTATAGTCCAGTTGCTGAAGACAAAAGCACTCAGCAAAGAGTCTTCCCCTTTGTACATAGCAAGTATAGATTTAGCCAGCGCCTTTGATACCATCAATCGTAACAGACTCTGGAATAAGCTACATGGCTGGATGTTCTGGATGGTCTGTTGTGATTTTTGCTAGAGCTGCACACCAACACAAGCGTACGGGTGTGACAAGGTAACTTCGGAAAATTCCATTCCCGAGTAACGACCAGCAGGAGCATAAGAGTTGCGTTTTGGCACCCTGTCTTTTTAATTTGTACTTGTCACACATTGTGGACCGTTTGAATGGCTGCCATAACTTCCCACCAAAAATGAGAAACTTGAGGGTACCAATTCTCCTTTTCGCCGACGATGTTCTCCTTTTTGCTAAAATCATGATAGGATTACATCGCTCAATTAATGGTCAGGTGCTGTATTTGGTGGAAAATAACCTATAAACATCAGGGAAAATGGCTTTAATGACGGTTAAAAAATCAAGGCATGCAGGGGTATGGTGTTTGGGAAAAACAAAAGCTAGAAGCAGTTAATGAAATGAAATACATTTTATAATCTGGAACATGAAGTACAAGGGCTCGTTGATTGTCAGACTGAAGCAAAAACGAGGCCAATTGTACGCTGAATGTAAAATAAATCCTGTGGACTTATTGTAAATATACATTTGAAACCATTAATGATCTATTATATTGGGATCTATTATAATGGGAAGGTGTTTCCCATTGTTTTATATGGCATACAATTGAATAATTTGGATCGGAAAAAGCTGGAATGCATGCTGTGTGGAGCTTGGGGACTCTGGCTGGCTTCTTCCCTCTGGTCTCGGGGTTGGTTGCCGGGCGGCAGGCCCACCACTGCTCTTGTGGTTGCACCCTCAGTTTAGACGGTTGTGTCGCCATCTTTCTCCTGACCTGATCCTCTCTTCCTCCACGCCACCGCTGGTTCTGCAGTCCTGCGTGGCTCTTCCAGGACGTCTTATCTACCAAGGCTGCATGGGGATTACACTCATCATTAGGAGTCTCTCTCTCTGACAATCCTCTCTGCTCTTATGTACGTCATCGGAAACAAAAGAAATGTGTCCGTCGTCTTTGATTATGGCATTCAGAGGACGTTTAGCATTACCTGAAGCCAAAGGAGTGAAAGAAGGGTCCATGTTTGTTATAGTTGTTACAGGAGATGCCAAGTCTTTCCAACACCCATATAGGCAGGAATTGTGTTTCAGACTGGAGTTCCTTATCGGAATGGGACTCCTTGTCCCCAAGAGGGGAGTCTCTCCCAGTGAGGTCTCATTTGTGCAGACCCCTAGTGCGGGTCTTGCTTAGTGGGCTCACCTCCCTAGCCTCAAAGAGGGTGACTCCCCTCTGGGGAGAAGGGACAAATTGTCCAGATTTGTCAGGGGTCTAATTTTATTGTCTGTTCTGAAGAACTGTAAGATTACAAATAATACTTAAACCACTAGTTTCTCAGCATACTGCTGCAAACAAAGTGAAAAGATCACTTGAAAGGATCAGAATATGCGATTACAATGCTAAATTGAAAGCTGATCATATTAAGTTCTTACAGGCAAAGCAAATTAGAATTGCCCAATCAACCATACACTGAATAATTCTTAAGTCTACTAACCTTTTTGGTGGCTCGCTCCTTGAATAATTCTCTCCATAAAATTGCAAGCCTCTATAAAGTTATTGCTCATACATGTCTAGATCACCCACGTTTTACCAAACATGAACAACAGGTTTTTCTCACACCAAAGCTATAAACACTTCTCATTCAAAGCCAGACCAAACACCATATCTCGCAGTGCACAAAGTAGAAACAATGGAGCTGTAACAAGTAAACTCTGAAGTAAAGTTGAATGTGACCATTTATTTTTGTTCCATGTAGTAAGCCTATTGGTGTTCTCATCTGCATGTGTGAGTCTTTACTGATCTGATAGTGCATGACTTCTGACTCTTGTAACCAGAATTCAACAAAGCTCTTCAATGTCTCTTGCTCTGATATTTAAAAATGTCTCTAAAGTTTAAACCACAGTTCGTCTTTTGCAAAAGAAAATTTCACTGCATTGGCCAAGTAAATGCTTAGGCTTTCCCCCACCCCAGAATTTATACACCGCAGCCTTGTACAAAACTGTTGGGGCAGGAAATGTTTCCACAGCCCAATGGCGAGGAATGTAAAACCATCTAACCTAATGGCAAGACCGCGTTTCCAGCCAAACGATAAACTAAACTCTGTAAAGTGGTAGCTATGACTGAACAGTCAAATTTCACTCCATTGATGAGGTAGGCTGGCATTGACGTACAGTTAGTGCCAATAGTTACACCCAGAGAATACACCACCTTCATGTACTGAAAAATATACACATTATAAAAACCATTGCACATAGAGGAAATCGATGCTTTGGGTTAGACATAACACGCTGTAAGACCCAGCGTATGTATAAAAGCAGTAAAGGGCCATAGACTGACTCTACCCACTCCTAAGATAAATGTGTGTGTTTGGAGACAAAAACCGCTTGACCACAACTTTGATGCCAACTTTCCCCTCTTGGGGGGGCAGGGGGGTTGTGGGAAAATTCGAATTTCTGTGCGAATTCCCTTTTTATTTTTTATTTTATTGTGTATGGTTTACAAAAGAAACCTTTACAAATTCATTAAATAAGAAAAAAGAGCATCAATATAGAAACAAGGAAAAAAGAAAAAGAGCATTGAAAGGACATACGTTAGTTACATTACAGATAGATTTCATTACAGATATGTTAAAAAATACATAAAGACCCAAATATCCTTTTTCTATGAATGAGAAACATAAAAAAATCAATTAAAAAAATTCAGTGCAAGTTAAAATTCAGCACAATGTTTAGTGGTTAAAAAGAGCAGCTTCCCTTTACGTAAAACAAATTTTAACAAAAATATCAATTGAAAATCCAGATTTTTATATACATACATAGTATAGTAAGTTAAAATTCATCATACAAATTAATCAACGGGAGGGGGTACAAATCTAATGATTTGATAAAACCCGCAACAGCAAGCCCATCCTTGGTTTTGGAGATGGAAAGACACTGGGACCAAATAAGGTTTTCTGCTCCCATTAGTCCCAGAGTGTTGAATCTACCTAAATAAATGTCCCTGAGACCTTTCAGGACAACGCAGTTTAAAAAAAAAATGTGTAGATTCAATTACCCCAGGAGTATGACAGAACCGGCATGAAAGGTCCAAATCGCTAATCTCCTTCCTTCTATGGAGGACTTCCTTGGTAGGGAGGAGATTCCATCTAAGTTTGAGGAGAAGTGAACGATAGTGGCGGTTAGGGAATTGAGTCAAAATAAGACATGCAGCCTCTCTTCTTATGGTCGAATTGTAAGTCACCGAGAGATGAGTATGCATGCAATTATTCCAGCGTGTTACTCCAATCGCAAGAGAAAAGACATTCTTTAACTTTATTAGGTTTAGTTAGCAGGGTATCCCTATCAGTGGAAAGATCTGATAGTGTCTTGTCGCAGAGGTCACTAAATCTTGAAAGATATTTATTTCGGTCTAGGGATCCCTGCCAGAAGAGCATCTATTGGAGCACAGTTAGGCAGTTTCATAACTTTTCTCCAGTAGATACCCTCAAGGGTGTCCCGAAAGGTCAGACGGGCTAGATAATGCAGTTCCAATCCATACATTAATTTTGGAATCCCCTTTTCCCTTGAAGAAACCTACTATAGGTTTAAAGGAAAACTTGATAGATTGGGAAATAAGCAGGAGTATTTTGTGTCTAAGGGAACGTCTTAAGTCAATGGCCGATGGTTGGGCCAGAATAAGGAATCCCAAATAGCCAATTTTATGTGCTCTGATGTTTTCACCACCAATTTTCCACACTTTTTTGTTACCTTTTCTCCCCCTAGAGAAGACCATTGTTTGGGTTTTGCTCGGGTTCATTTTTAACCCATTAAGAATGGCATATTCTTCGAATTTGCAGATAAGCCTCTGCAAGCCGACTTTGGTGTGATCAAAAAGAAGAAAATCGTCGGTATATGCCAACCATGAGAGCCTGAGATCCCCCAATTTTGCATTCACCAGGCCTGTATTTCCAAGAAATTCCCCTACATCTGCCAGGTAAAGGATAAAAAGGCATGGAGCTAACAGCCAGCCCTGTCTGACCCCAATACGAGTCCTTATCCTTCTAGAGAGCGTTCCTTCCAGGTCGATTCTAATATGGACCCCCGAGTTCTCATACATTGCCATAATTAGAGTGAGAAGACCTGCCGGGATCCCCCACTTAGTTTTTCCCAGAGTCTGGCCCTAATTACCAAATCAAATACATTTGACAGATCGATTGAAGCAACATAGAGAGAACCACCATATTTTCCCCATGTTGAACTTTGCAAGGCAGGTAAAATAATGCCATTGAGATTGGTTGAATGGCCGACCCTGAAGCCTGTTTGTTGCTTTGGGAGGATATGATTTTCCTTAATCCAGACATTAAGGTGGGAGAGAAGCATAGAGGCAAAAAGCTTACAGTCCGCATCAATGAGAGAGATTGGTCTATAATTCTTGACCAGAGTTCGTAGGCCTCTCTTAAAGATGGGGACAATGTGGGCGGTCTGCCAACTGGTTGGGACATTACCAGAATTAACTACATCTTGGAATAGCAAACAAAGGAGTTAAGCCCAAATTTCTGGTTCCGCTTTCAATGTATTATTTGTTAAGCCATTAGGGCCAGGGGCCCTTGATTTCTTGGCTTTGGCAATAAGGCCAAGTATAGTCTCATAGTCAATGACAGGCTCCCAAGGATCATTTAGAGCATTCTCCCTCTTTGTACAGAGTGCTAGCCCCTCTTCCCCTGAACCAAAAAGTTTGGTGTAGTGCTCAACCCATTGGACCTCGGAAATAGCATTCAACTGGTCGGCCACCGCCACGTCATCTTGGCTAGAAAAAATGGCCCAAAATGCCCTAAGATCTCTTTTGAAAGGGACTCTAAGCATAAACTCTGCGTCATTTTGTTGCAAACTAGATTTTCTTGATTTGCAGTAATTTTTATATTTTTGACGGATGGCTTTGATTTTTGTTTTTTTGTTATCCCAGTCAATATCGAGGACGTGAACCTCTCTAATAAGTTTCCGAATATAGGCCTTTTCATTGGCCAACTCCTGATCAAACCTATGAGCATGGGATTTTTTAGGGGTACCTTTCCTAAGTAAGCCAGAGATACTGCTGTGGAGAGCATTAAGAAAGCTATCAAAGTATAGGGTGTTGAATACTGCTTGTTTGCAAGAGAAAGAAGTATGATTGAACGAATAAATCAGTTTACAGTTAAGGAGATTAATATTGGCAGGTGACCAACGTACCCCTGTCCCTTGTCCCACAGTTTTAAGATGGCGTGGCCCCCCAGCGGGCAGAAGCAAAGTGATCCATGGTCACTCCATGGGTTGAAGAAAACCTCTACCTCAGATGAAAGAGAAAACCGAGAGTGATCTACATAGACATAGTCTATAGTAGACGTTGACAGACCTCTATGCCATGTAGGGCCGAGTGGGAGGATTGCATCATAAGAGCCGTTAAGACATGTTAAGCCAACCGAATCCAAGGCAAGATTCCAAAGTCTACACCATACATATTTCTTGCCTCGCCGATTGTCATCCTCCAAAGCCAAACCCAGATCGTCATAGTTGGCCTTAGATGAAATGGAGCAGTCAGAGTTGAAGTCACCAGCCAAGATTAATTTCCCCCTGGGATGTAAAGATCTCCATGCAAGTCACATATCCGTTAAGCTTTCCAAGAAAGGCTCTAGTTCAGCAATGCCTTTGTGCCAATATACATTAATCAGGAGAAGGTTAACCAGTCGATCGAGGGAAGTGACCTCCATAGCCAAAATACCAAATGGAGTGTCTGCAAGGATCTTATTAGCAACCAGGTTTCCTGTATAAAAAAAAAAAAAAAAAAAAAAAAGTCTGAAGCACTGATCATAAGTACTGTGTCAGTATTCGTGAAGAGATGAGAATTTCCCCTGGAATTCCAGTAAAGAAAAATGAATTTATTCGGGACCATAGCATTGATAGGTGTAGCAGAGCACTTGGGAGAGTGCTCATTTCCACACACCTGAGGTAAGCTGGGCCCAGTTTCTGCCGTTACCATTGAATCTGGGCGTAAATTGCCTCCGTTGGTGCTGTGGAACTCTTTCCGGGTAATACACCATTGTAAGGTTTCCCCTATACTCTTCACACCGACCATATTTACCCAGAAGCTGATTGGATTTTAACCAATTTCTTCAAAACCAAGCTGCATTAGACCTTCCTTTTGGCCCATTATTAGTTCAAATACCACTCTTGATTTCAGAATAATATTGCTCATGTCTACACGTCCTCGGGTAGGAAAGAAGATCCTTTCCATATCGTAACTAGAGATGAGTGAGAGAGAAGGAAGTTGGTGAAAGATTTTTAGTATATTTCCGCGATTGAGACAGATGGGCATGTCTTGAACCCAAAGGGCTAGTAAGCTGCAGGATTTCCAAAGAATCTTTAACTGATTCATTACCTCAATTAGCGGAGGCTAAACTTTTTGTAAATTGACTTAAAAAAGAGTCAGCTTCCAGATCAGTACACCTTGATCCCCTTAATATAGTCCTATTTTGGGTTAAGTGGGGACCCACAAGAAATCTGTCATACAGATTGGGAGAATTCCTATTTTGGGAAGGTTCGGGCCCGGTGGAAAAACCTTCATGGCCATTAAAAGAGCCTCCAGTTGGGGGCTTTGAGTGAACAGAGTTCAGAGAGTTGGGAACATAGAGACCCTCCACTGGTCTAAATCCCATAACACGCTCCCCCATTATCAACTCTGTGTTGGTCAAATGGCCATCAAGATGGCAGGATGGATGTCCATCTATAGCGGACGAAGTGGTTATAGGGGCCCTATCCTGAGATGAGCCTGTAGTCGAACTGACATCCACCCCAGTAAGTGAATTTGTGCTCGGGAGCTCCTGAAATAGTTGTTTCACCATATCAAGGATAACAAGATTCGCCGTTAGCGGAGTGGTAGTGGGCTGAAGGTGGGTAGGATTTAGACCAGATAAGGAATTGCACGGAATGGTTGAGGGTTCTGCGTCCAAGGAGGATGTCATAGAGTTACATACGGTTTGGGTATTCAATATAACTGAAGCAATGTTATTTAGAGGCTCCAGTTGAGTTAAGATTATTTTTGGATGGCAGGTGACATGAGTTTCCTCTGCCTGCACAATATTGCCCACCGCCACAGGGGGAATATTATCCTTTGGCATAGGACTAACTGCCAAAGGTTCGGGCTGGCTAGGTACAGCTGGAATAGTAGATAATGAGGTTAGTCCGACAGAAGCAGCAACCGCGTTTAGGATAGCGGTATCAGGTACCGCTGATTGCACCGGAACCTTAACCCCCTTAGGAGGGGTGAGAGTTGTAGCACACACAGAAGCACTTGCCAGAAACAGATTTTTAAAGAATTGGTTAGTAAAAGAATTTATTTTTTTCATATTCTTCTGATTTTTAGTTTTCTTTATTTGTTGATTGTGTTATTACCTATATGAGCAAAGCCCTTTAAGTGTACCGTTTCTTTTGTAAGATCAATGAAGTCAAGCGGCTTCTCCAGAGTAAGATCAGATGTAGAAACGAAAGGGGGCAACTATGTCTCCCTTGTGTGAATCAACCATTTCTAATGTAGTAGGTTCACAAGATAGCCCCTGGGAAGTAGAGCCAGGAGAATTGACGGTCGACCCCTCTTGGACTTTTTCCACTAGAGGGTTAGTAATCGCTATTATGGAGGTGATAGGGGGTTTTACATCCGGGACATGGTCCACATGGACACCCTCATCGTTCATGGGCGGAGTCATAGATTGATCACCAGTACCCCTGTCCGAACAAGGAGGGACAATAATGGCTGGGACCATATTAAGAACTTCCCCCGGGATACTATCCTTTTCCACATTCGGGGCTTTTTTAACCGGAGGCCCTTCCATAATAGGTTGGCTTGGGAGAATAGAGTCTGGACACTGTTTTGTTATTGAGGGATTATCTTCTTTAATAATTTTAACCAACTCTTCAAATCTGTCTAGTCCTTCTAGCCTAGTATAGACTTCAGAGAGTAGGAGAGAATGAGATCTATCCTCTGACCATATGTTGTCATACAGACTCAAAGGAACTAAGAACCATATTCAATGCAGAGAGTGTAGGTTGAGTTAGTTTTATTTTATCATCCGCCTCTTGAAGTGTATGGTGTAGAATAGACTCGCTGGCATGATCCTTTTTTATATCTCGGAGTAAACCCCTTTCTCTAAGCCAGTTTTGCTTCTCTGTATACTCGTCAATAAAATTAGTGAGTTCAGAGGGGGAACCCACGTAAGAGGCATCACATGTTTGCTGGGTTACATTGTTTGTATTAGTGGAGTTAGGTTCCAACTGACTCTCAGCTATTGCCTTATCTGCACAAGCAATAATAATAATATTGTCAATATCATTATCTGCAAGATTTTCAGTCTCTAATTTCTTTGCTACATCCGCCAGATGCGTATGGTCCAAGGTAGCCACTGTTAAAACTGAATGCGGAGGTTTGATAAGGGTACTGGTGGCAGTCCTTTTTCCGAAGAAGTTTGAGATTTTTTTCCCTTGGATAGGTTTACCCTGAGTACCCATGCTAGATTTTATTTTATGGGTATAAAGTGGGGGTTTTGTGAGTGGGGTTTTAAAGACTATGGATTTCTCTGTCGGAGTGATGGCAATACCAACGGAAGTAGCAGAAAGATTACCATGAATAGACGAGGTATGGTTAAGCCCCCTACCAGAGGAGGATACCTCTGGTGATAGATTGACGGGGGAAATACCATAGTTCCTGTTGCCCTCTGGTGAGGGAGGTTGTGGAACAATAACCTCCTTAAACAGAACAGGAGGTTCTATAGGATTCACATCAGAGTCATCCAGCGTAGGGAGAGGCAGAAGCAGCCTAGGTTGTGGTTGGCCGGGGGTTGGGTGTATAATGTTCACTGTACTCTTATTCAGGTGATCAATGCCCGCCCTTGCCCTGCGTAAACTACCACCTTCCTCCAAATTCAAAGCTATAGTAGCTGCTAGGTGTTCTTCCTGTGCATCTATGGAAATATCTTGTTTTCCAATGAAGATGCATCTATTATTGACCGGAGTGCGTGGAATGATGCCCATCGAATTAAATGCATCAGTCCTATCTTGTGAGTGGATTTGGGCATGGGCCACACTTTTTGGAAGAGAGGAATCTAGGAAGCTATCTACTAATGGCTATTGTGGCTTGCCCAGAGAAATAGGGATGGGGTTGACTGGAGGGATAGAGTCCATCAAAGCAGGGGAAAGAGCCACCGCAGCAGGGAAAGTAGAATCAAGAGAAGCCTCCATAGCTGTCTGGCTCCTGAGTCCCTTACGTGTCATCCAAACGAAGGGTGAACCTGCAGGAGCGAAAGCCAGGGAACAGGAGGGGAAACAGCAGGGTAGCTCAATGGATAATAGAGTACGCAAACTCTTAAACTTAATGTTAAAAATTATATCACAAGCGGAAACAAAATCAGATACTAAGACCAATGAAGCAACAAACAGCATTTTTAAAAATGCACTGAATAAAAGGAGTAGCTAAAACACATCAAACACTATCCCAAATACACTTTATAATAGAATACAAGTTGATATGGATCCCTTGCTAAAATCAGGGGAATGGGTAAGAAATGTATCATAAGGTATGTCCTTTAATTATTGTAATAGAAAACTCATAAACTAAGTAATAGTCCCATAAGTCAGCATAGGACTGCGCAGTCTCAGGGTAAGGAACGCCCAACAGCTTAAGGAGCTGCCAGAGTCCGACTCCCCCCTTACCCTAAGGACTGGTTAAAATTGAAGCAAGTGAAGTATCTGCGTTGAACCTCGGTCTGGGTTACTCATGAGGCTGTTGCACGGACACAGGTCACAGCCAAACAGCCAAACAGAGGCTCCAGCCCTTACTGCCTCCAGGGTTTAACACCGCAAGGGTGGTTGGGCCGGCAATTTGTAGCACTGATCAGTCACGTGATGCATCACATGTCCGTATTAGGCCCCGCCTCCTCCAGGAAGCAGGGGAAGCTGCAAGAGCCCGGCTCGCAGTGCTGCTCAATTCGAGGTAATTGCAGGCAAGTTGGAACATTAAAACATTCAAAGCACAATGCGCTCTCACTCAGGGAAAAAAAAACACCCTTCAACCTTGGAGACCCCCAGCTCTTTTGCTGAACTTTAGGACTTTTTAATATTTACCCTGGAGTGAGTGAGACCTTTTTGCTCACTCTCTCACATGTTTTGACCTGATTTGGATTGTACGTTTCCTCTTCTCCATAGGCATATATTTTTAGCATGGTGTCACACAGCAACTTCAGTGCAGTGTCAATGAGAAATCCTTTAGATTTCTCATAAGGTTTAAATACCTTTTATTTGTGTCAACTACTGTTCCCAAGAATAGTGAAGTGAAATTGACTTTACTTATTGTCTGTGTGTCCAGCACACACCATTTTATGAGGAGTGCTGGGTGGTTACCTAGTAGCCCATTATCCTACATTCTCATGTAAAAAATGTATGTTACCCTCATCACTTTAAATGTTTGGTGGCAGTGGTTTAATTTTCCTACCGTTGTGCTGTTCTACTGCAGGTTGAATCCTCAATTGCAGTATAGCACCCATGGGTGACAATTTTTGTTGAAATGGGCCGGTTGAATGAAAGGTTGATTTATCAGCCAACCAAAATAAAATAAAAAATAAAAAAAATGTCTGTCTTCTTTTTTTACCATTTACTGTTTGTGGATTTTACTCTGTGCTTCGAGGCCGAGGTTTAGCCCTTTGTTCGTTTTGCCTAGTGTGTCTGGAAAGGCAGGATGTGAGGGAGGTTCCTGAGACTCCCATGTCCTTTGTCTCTAGGAATGCCTGAATGCAACCATTCCTGATTGGCTGGCTGGATGTCCTTTTAGGACCCTGCTGTGTGATTGACAGCCTAGGCTGTGCATGAATCGGAGAAACCTGCTTAAAAGGGGAGGGTTTTGGGTCTAGAGGCCGTGTCGACCACTGGGCGAGACACCTGACGAAGAATCCATGAACGAAGCTTGCTGCATTTTCCTGGATCTTTGACTTGCCCGGTGAAGCCCTGCTGCTTCGCTGAAACTCCTTTTTCTCATCGACAAGAGAAGCTCCGGAAGGGACGACTTCTTCCCTTGGGTTAGTGGGACCAACTAACCCCGAAACGAACTCTACTGGACCATCTTCCCTGATTGGCTGTACTTCTTCGCTGCTGCAAGAACCGAGTGCCAGGGGTCGAGAAATCCATAGTCTAGTGCAACGTCTGCAATCTGGCCAGAAGCTCCAGGAGTCTAAGGAACCTCCAGAAGCAGGACGACCAGAGCTAGAGTCCCCTCAACAGAGTGCAGGACCCAAGGAGTGAAGGAATACCAACCGGTAGGCGAGATCCGCTGTGGTGCTGTCTACCGAGCACTGAAACCACAAAGTACCGGTGATCGGAAAAGAGCCAATAGCTGTCGGCCGACCTCCAAACTACTGCCGCAGGAGCCCTCCAGATGTCCTGCCTCTTGTCCCCACGACCGAGGCTCAGGAACCCAGGGTCTGCACCGCTACAACAGGACCGAATCCAGCTGGACCACTCTTCTTCAAACCAGCGGTACTGTTTGGAGTGGGGGTACTTACCTAAGTGTGTTTTTGAGCTGTGCTTTTCTCAGTTGAGACTTGCATTGGCTTTACCCTCAGAGTTGATTCCAACTCTGCTTTTCACAGGCATAAGAGCTTGTGACCCTACAAGTGATTTCTACAAAACTCTCTAACTTTGTGCAAGAAATTTTATCTAAGACTCAGCTCCATAGACTGTGCTCCAATTGACTTTGGCTGTCCTGGCTCCCTGCAGACTCTTCTAGTCTATTGACGTTGTTATTCTATTGAAGTTATTTCTGTCCCTCATACGTGGTAACTTGTTTTAGACTAATATTGATGGGAAAGGCTTGTCTAAACTTCATTGGAAGTATACTCACATGCCCTGAGAACCTGTTTAACCTTTTACTTCCTCTAACCTTTCCTTTCTGCAACCTCAATCTGCAAAGTATAACTAGTGTTCTGATGTTTGTTAATCTGCTTAGAATCACATGCTGTGCATAGTCCGACATCCAGTGGTCACTGTGGAGTATTGCATCTTGTTTTTCGAAAGTCGAAAAGGGGACGTCGACATAGGGGTGTCTGTAATACTATCCCTATAGTGACGTGCAGTGTACCCAAAATCCCTTGCGCGTCGAGGTCCCTCAGATTGTTTTTTTTCCTTATGCGGAGCTCGTAAGAGACATTGCCATTTATCATTTACTCGACCCTTGGTCAATTTGTCAGTTATTGTTAACTTATACCACCTCCAGCCCTCTTTCGACGGTCATTCAATTTCCCTGCCGAGTCAAGATCTTCGGCAGTGGTTTATCGGCACTGCCGAACACGTGGCCCGGCCTCGCCGGCCTACACAGTAGGGAGAGTGGGGGTCGGGGTGGACATATCTGCTTCTACAAGAATGCCTTTCCTTTTCTCCCCCCTTTCCTTCTGGGTCGTTATCACTGGTTACGTCCTCAGCTATGGAGAGGACTCCTTTTAGATTTTGCCCACGTTGTAAGGGCAAATTTCCGTGGAAGGACGAGCATAAGCAGTGTAACCGCTGCTTACCCCTTGACCACAACAAGGCCGAGTGTGCGGCCTGTAAACTCCTTCGTCCAAAAACTTTGAAGGAACGCAGGGTCAAAAGGTGGGCAGCCTACGGCATGTTGAAGGCCGATTCCTCACCCACGGGCGCCGCCGCCGAGTGTGACGAGGGGGATAGTGATAACGCTATCTCCGTAACAGAGGTTGTTGACCTCTCATTGGAGCACTCTCCCGCTCCATCACGTCTGTCCCCGGGCCCCGAAAAGCTTGGCTCCGGCCTTGCTTATGGGGATGTACACCCCGGCGACACTGACGCACACGAAAAAGTCAATAAACACAAAACCCATGGCCATTCATCGAGTAAATCGAAGAAGGCCTCAGCGCCAACTGAGACGCCGAATCAACCGGCTGCCTCCGCCAACCGTAAGGGCTGGCAGCTCTCCCCGCAGCCGCATGTGCGCCTAGCGACTGGGCCGTCTACAACTAAGGGCGCTACCACCAAAACATCTGTCGAAACGCATCGGAAGAAGGCGTCTGTCGACGGTAAGGTTCCGGCTCCGCCGAAAACTATTCACGACCAGCCCTCGACAGAGAAGTTAGTCGTGGAAAGCATAGCTAGAATAGTCTCCAAAGACTCACAGAAACGGCTGTTGAAGAAGTGACCAAAGCCCACTCAGAAGGTCAGGGAGACGCTGATATCTATGGAGGGTATGCCGGATCCCCCCCCCCCCCCCCCACGTCGAAGGGCAGACCCAGAGATGCATCCCTCATTGTCGGGCCCACGGGAAGGCTTCGCAGAGGGCGACGGGGGTATATCCTCCACTCTATGGGAGAGATCTCCACGCCTAGAGGCGGAGGAGCAAGCCTTTCCGCCACTAGACCATTCAAGGTCAGCCCAGTGGACTAGGGAAATATTTGAATCCTGTATGGACAGGCTAGATATGTTTGTGTCCACTTCTTAACACATTTCACCTAAAAGGACAAGGGAGGTGCTCCCTGAAGACCCTAGAGCCAAATTCCCAAGACCTTTTGACCCACTTGAGGAGGAAATAAATGCATATGACCTCACTGAAGAGGATCCTCACTTTCAGGAAGATGAAGAATTCCTAACTACTGAAGATTTACAAGACCCTGTAGGGGACTTTTAGGAAGACCCAGACATATGTAAACCACAGCCCTGGCAGTCCCCAGGGGTGTCAACAGACCCTGATGTTAGATCTGCCCTCTCCTCCGACCACGCCGGTCAGAGAACCTTCGCCTGTGGACGGTCAACCCACATTTAATGCAATGCTACGCAAAGCAGCAGCACATTTTCAAATTGATACGGGGGGAAACTACCCCAGAAGTAGATTTTGCTGAAAGAATAATCAAGGAAATGCCGCCTGCTAGCCAAGCCATATCCCTCCTCGCCTCAATCAAGAGACGCCTCTTTATCTACACCTGCATTAGAGGTGTCAATCCAAGAATCGAGAAGCTTTTTAGCCCCTCACCTTCTGATCACTTATATATTGGGGGTCATTCCATACTAGATTCCCTGGTAGTAACCACCACGAGGAAAAGGGCGGGGGTTCAGATATACTAGCGAAGCACCTCCGGACAAAGAGGGGAAGAAGCTTGATGCCTTAGGGAAGAGGATTACATCCTCGGCAGCTTTTGCCACGCGTATTGCCAACAATACAACCTTGTTGGCTAGTTACGCCGATGCCCAATGGGGACTGTTGCGCAAAGGCCTACAAGAAGTCCCAGAGCCCTTGTGAACCCGATTAGCCACTGTGACAGAAGGTGGGCGTACTCCTTAAGCGACATGCTTGGCTCAGAAACTCAGGTTTCAAGCCAAAAACACAGGCGTCCCTCATCAACAACCCCCTTGAAGACTCAAACCTGTTTGGTAAGGTGGTTGATGACGCACTGGAAACGGATACGAAGGAACACAAAACATTAAAAACCCTGGACCAAATCACAAGACCTCCTAATAAGCGCGGTTATGGCAACAGGTGCTTTTTTTCCATGGCCAACGACAAACTCAGCAACAATACACCTCAGCCAGCAACTTGTCCTCCCCTCAGGGAACCAGTGGACAGTATGCTCAAAGAGGACAATGTTGTGGCAAGGGAAGAGGTCGGGCCCCACTCCTAGAGACTCCCCGGCTACCACCACCAAAATGACCCGAACGTTTGGGTCCCCTCCCATGCATCTCCGGTCAGGGGCCGGTTAACATCATTTCTGCAGGCAGAGGGAATTACCACAGACCGTTGGGTACTGTCAACAATAGCCCATGGTTACTGTATCGAATTCAGTCTGTCCCCAACATTCAGCCCCCCCAAGGGGAAGACGGCTATCACCAGAGCACCTCTCCATCCTTCCTCAGGAAATCTAACTGCTGCTGGAAAAGGAGCCATAGAGGTCGTGCCTCTATCATAGGTAAAGGAGGGTATTTATTCTGTGTACTTCCTTGTACCCAAAAAGGATCTAACCATGCGCCCTATATTAGATCTGCGCCCAGCAACCAAATTTGTAAAACCTCAAAAATGTTGTATGGTGACTTTGCAGGCGGTAATCCCCCTGATTGCACAGGGGGATTACATGGCAACACTTGACATGAAAGATGCATACTTTCATATTTCAATGTTGCCAGCGCACAGGGAATACCTCAGGTTCATGATAGAAGATAAACACTATCAGTTCAAAGTGCTACCCTTCGGCATAGCCTCAGCGCCAAGGGTATTCACAAAGGTATTGGCAGTGGCAGCGGCACACCTGCGCAGGTTGTCCATTCCGGTCTATCCTTACCTCGACGACTGGTTCATAACGGGGGATTCTTACGAAACATGCTTCTCAAATACCCAAAAGACTGCAGACCTCTTGTTCCACCTGGGCTTCTCCATCAATGAGAAGAAGTCTAGTATAGACCCCAGGCAAGTTGAGCAATTCCTAGGGGCTCTAATTCGAACAAAGGACAGCCTCGTCTTCCCCTCCGAGAGGGTCCAAAACATGCTGTTGCAGATCCCTCAATATGTAGCCAGTCGAGAGGTGAGGGTACGCAAAGCCATGCGATTGCTAAGAATGATGGCGTCATGTATTTATTTGGTCCCTCACGCGCGCCTGCACCCAATGCAGCAGTGGCTCAACAGCCAGTGGTGTCAGGCCAGCAGGACGATCTAGTGGTGGTCTCGCAAGCCTTGGTTCTCTCGCTGCGGTGGTGGTCAAGGGAAAACCTTGTGTTGGGGAAATCCTTCGACACCCCCGCAGTGGACGCCACTCTAACCACAGACGCATCCCTCACAGGATGGGGGGGCTCACCTATCCCATCAGACTGCACACATGGTTTGGACACCAAGTGTGGCATCCAAACACATAGACCTTCTAGAATTGTTGGCGGTCTTCAAAGCACTGAAGGCTTTCCAGACACACCTACAAGGAAAAACAGTGCTGATCCTCACAGACAGCACCACAGCCATGTACTACCTGAACAAGCAAGGGGGCACTCACTCTCCAGGACTGTCCAAGCTGTCCCAGAACATCTGGAAGTGGGCTCTCATACACATGTTGTCTGTTATCTCAACATGCACCAGGGGAACTCAATCTTCTGGCAGACGAACTCAGCAGACACTTCCCTCTCCAACGTTTTCCCAGAATGGGGCTTTCCATAGATCGACTTGTTCGCAACTCTGGAGAACACCCAATGCCAGGATTACGCCTCCAGGTACCCCCAGAACTGCTCCAAAGGTAACAGTCTCTGGATAACATGGTCAGGGAAATTTGCCTACGCTTTTCCACCAACTCCCCTTCTCAACAAGATAGTGCACAAGATGTACCATGATACTGGTGGCCCCCATGTGGGCCCGCTAACCCTGGTTCAAACATCTGATGGAGATGTCACTGCCTCCTCCAGTGAAACTACCCTGCCCGTACAACATGTTGTCACAGGACAGGGGCCAAACACTGCATCCATGCCCACAGACCCTGAACTTGGCAGCCTGGCTCCTGTGGTCATAGAATGTGGACATTTGCAGCTCCCTCAGAGATGCATGGACATTCTCAGGGAGGCAAGGAAACCAAACACTTGTTACTGCTACTCTAGTAAGTGGAAACAGTTCGTCATCTGGTGTAACTCTAAAGAGCATCAACCCCGTTGACTGCTCTCCCACACATATTGTTCTATACCCGACTCACTTGCTGGACTCAGGTTTAGTCTTTAATTCTATTAAGGTTCACCTAGCTGCACTCTCCGCCTTCACTTCGTCTCAA
Source organism: Ambystoma mexicanum (assembly GCF_040938575.1). Taxonomy (NCBI): domain Eukaryota; kingdom Metazoa; phylum Chordata; class Amphibia; order Caudata; family Ambystomatidae; genus Ambystoma; species Ambystoma mexicanum. The sequence continues at coordinate 741,052,704 of NC_090926.1, forward strand.
CATAAGGTGTCATGGTGGAAGGTTCCAGTTATTAAAGCCTTCATGGAAGGAGTGAAAAGAATTCACCCTCTATATCTAACCCAGATCCCGTATGGGACCTGAACATTGTATTAACCAGGCTAATGGGCTCCCCCTTCGAGCCCATGCATAAAGCGACACTTAAGGATCTCACTCTTAAGACTGCTTTCTTAATAACTATCACCTCCATTAGGGGAGTGAGTGAACTACAAGCGCTCTCTATCTTAGATCCCTTTGTAACAGTTCACAAAGATAAGGTAGTTCTACGCACACACCCTAGGTTTGCACCGAAATTAATTTCAAAGTTTCATGTCAACCAGTTTATAGAACTACCAACGTTCTTTCGAAACCCATCAAACTTGGGAGAAAAGAGCCTGCACACACTTGATGTGCGCAGGGCGGTCATGTTTTATATTGAAAGAACTCGACCACTAAGAAAGACTCATCAGTTCTTTGTCTCAGTGGCGGCAGGAAGAGAAGGAGATGCAGTTTCCAAATCCACTATATCTAGATGGATTGTCCAGTGCATCACTCTCTTGTTTCTCTCTTGCTAAGAGAAAACTGCCCTTCAAGCCTAGAGCACATTCTACTCGAGGCACTGGGGCATCCATAGCATTCATTGCAAATGTTCCCCTTGAGTCCATTTGCAAGGCGGCAACCTGGAGTTCTGTACACACTTTTACAAAACACTATTGTTTGGATGCCCATTCTAGATCTGATTCCCAGGTGGGACAAGCAGTACTAAGACATCTTTTCTCTACTGTTCTTTCTCAGAACCCACCTTCAACTCCAGGTACTGCTCGCTAGTCTATGCACAGCATGTGATTCTAAGCAGATTAACAAACATCAGAAGACATGCATTACTTACCGTAAAAACATTTCTGATGGTTGTATCTGCTTAGATTCACATGCGCCCACCCTTCCTCCCCGCTCGGATGGAAGGAACATGAACGTCTTATTACTTTCTCTCTTTTCTGTACTCACTCACGTTAGTCATAAGGCTCCCTCATGGCAGAAAAAATACAAACGGAGGGACCTCGACGCGTGAGGGATTTTGGGTACACTACACGTCACTATAGGGATAGTATTACAGACACGCCTATGTCGACGTCCCCTTTTTGACTTTCGAAAAACAAGATGCAATACTCCGCAGTGACCACTGGATGTCGGACTATGCACAGCATGTGAATCTAAGCAGATACAACAATCAGAAATGCTTTTACGGTAAGTAATGCATGTTATATATAAATGCCATTACTGTCCTTGTGAATGGAGTCGCCTCCAGGTGTAGGAAGTGTGTAAAAAGCATATCCAAAGAGTATCCACTAACGTGTGCTGATTCTGGAAATGTATTTGAAAGTATAGTTAATTGTTACCCATCTTGCGCTTATTTAAAAATTGATGTTAAATAAATAACTATGTATAACTGAAACCTTGAGTGCAAGTGTTACTTGGCTACTTGTATTTGCGAATTTCATTGCTACAGCTCACATTTACCCCTCTTGAGATAGGCCTGGCTGCTCAGTCACACTACCAACTTGTGTAGTACAGACCTATACCAAAAGATGGATTACCCAATACCAAGCAGAGGTGCGTCATCTAGTTTCACACAGTGTTACTACATCAATTCCTACCTAACCGGCGGGAGGGGGGGACCCCAACAAACCACTTAAGATCTGATGTCCAAGCCTCCGCACTCTCCCACCTGGATGCTGGCAATGCCCTCCTGGAAGGCCTTCCGTTGACCACACTGGCGTCCCCCGAGATGTGTCCTGCATGCTGTAGTATGACTTCTAAAAGGACTCCACAAAACAGACCACTACACCCCAACCCTCATCTAACTGCACTGGCTCTCGCCGGAAGCATGAATTGCCTTCAAATGATGCTGCATCATCTACATGTCTATCGACCGCAAATCTCCAAGCTGCCTTGCTTAGAAGGACTGCATCCCCAGACAGAGGCCTATGACCCACCAGTAGCCAGGACATGTTCAGAATTTAACTCTGCCTTTACAGGCTTTCTCGGTTTATGCCCCAGACTCTGAAACCGTCTCCACATCAACACCAGACTCTTCCCCTTTGCTTCTACATTTCATTAAGGACCCTCCTCCCCCTCTCTACACGGTATGGCTCCTCCACACCTAGGGCCAAACCCGTGGCACATACCACCTAACCCAAGAGTAGACAATCTCCCCCCCCCCCCCCCTGTCTCCGGTTGCTTGTATATCCCTTGCTGTCATATTGCTAGCATTACCCCTTTCCTACCTACCCACTCACTTGTATTGATCCCTAACAATGTGCATCCTCCCCGTGTACTTCCCCCTAGGACTTGTAAAGCGCTCTGATTCCTCCTGCAGCTATGTCCGTGCTCGGTAAATACCCTAATAACTTGATGTACCAGAATTTAGAAGTTAGGTTTAAAATTCCAGACCTGAATGGTCTCATTACACTCAATGATTTTAGTAACACAAAATAGCCAGCCGTTTTAACACACTTTCTCCCTAGACAGTAGGGTAATGTAAGGATTTTAAAATGCACAATAAATCTGTGATATTAGCTAAAAGTTGATCTTGCATAGAAAATCCAGGAACCCAAGGGTTACCCATGAAACAGTCTGGGTTAAAGTACCTTCCAAAGTCACTCTAATGAAGTTTGTACAAAGGTTCCCCCTAGGAATTGAGACAAATGCAAAAGACAGAGCCTCGGTTATAGGGGAAAGGCAGACAAGCCTGTGTTCTACCCCATAGATGTGGATACAGGTTCATCTAACCCAAGAGGACTTTGGAGGAGACCTCTTTGAAGAGGTCCAGTTCAAGGTGTGAGTACCAGAAAACCCAGAAAGGAAGCAAAGCAGGATTCAGGCCAGTGCAAGTTAATTTCAAACTGGAGTGGAGCATGGCCTGCAGAATCTCTCTACTGCAGGAGCCAGAGGAACCCTGGTGGGAAAACCAACAAATAAAACATAAGTCAAGGACCACAGGGAAAGTATTCACTGTGCCGTTTTGGAAAATGTGACTCAGGAATGAATGGCAAAACAACTGTGATGAATCCTGCTGAGTCATCACTGATTCCCCAGCGATGGTCTCCCTCTGACATGGCCAAGGAATGGCAGCCACTACCTGATCCTCACCATGGGGGTGGTATTAAGAGGGTGGATCATGAGGCAGGGGATGACCACCGGGAGGAGGTGATGAATCCATTAGTAGAGACCTGGTATACTTCCTCCCCCTCCCCCTTTTTGAGGAAAGCACTATAACACCTAAACTGCTGATGTCATACTGTGATTCTGAGCAGAAAACCATTCATAAATCATACACACATTTAAAATCTCCTGCCTCTGATATTTTGTTTTAAACAACAACCTAAAACAATGCATCTTTGTAAGACCTAAAAATCCTATGGACTTCAACTCCCATGAAGCCTCAACTACTGAGACGAGGAAGAGGCAGTTGATGTGGATTAAAGGAGACCCCAACCTAAAAGTGCAGACTAGTTGTTACAACGTAAACTGGCTGCCCGGAACATTTCAAAATGGTGTACACCTTCAATTGAGAAATGAAGATGGAAAAGGGGTGCGGGCGAAGCGGAAAGCAGAACTGAAGGCAGAAGCAAATGCACAAAACTGACCGTGCTGAGGGGAAGGCAGGCGCTTCTGAGCATAATTTACCGTAGAGGCATGAGACCGGGAGAAGCACAGCAGAGGCTGTGGAAGGACCACTGAAAAGCCAGCAGTGAAGTTGTTGTAAACGCGGTCTTGTCAAACAGTAGTTTTACCGGCAAATGAATGCAGAGCCAGCAGGAGAACTGAATGAGGGTCTGCAAAGCAGGGAAAGATTCCCAGAGTGAACACTCCACTGCAGCAACCTTCCACGGGTTGGCACCGCCATCAGACACCAGTGAGTCTGCCCATAGGTGTTGGGAACGCTGGGAAGTGCCGACAGGCATATAAACAATTGAAAATGTATTTTGAATATCGACAGTGAAATGGAAAGACCACATTTACACAAGTCCTCAAAAGAGAAGTCAATATGGGGAAAGTTGGAGTAATTGTTATCACAAGCTGATGCAAATGAATGAAGTTGAAAGGCAAAATCTGTTCAAGTCTCTATGAGTTGTCAGTTTGGGGAAAATTGGAACAAGTGTTGCCACAAGCAAAGGAATAATAGTGAAGAAGTTAACATGACCGAACTTGAACAAGTCTCCATATATGAGATGTTTACATGGGCGAAGTTGGAACAAGTAGTACCTGAAGCCAATGAAGTATAAACTGTGAAGGAGTACAACTGCGTTATACTGAAACGGAACATTGTAAGAAGTCCTGGTGAAAGAGTGAAAGGAGCACATCAGGCAGTAAGCCTTTGGGAGCAAGATACCTGGCAGGAGAGAATACCAGGGTATCTACAAAACCCAGAAGGGGATTCCTGGCAGGGGAGTAACCAGATAATCTGTATAAAACATATGAAGGGAAAAGACCTTGTGAAAAGATACCTGGTAGGAAAATATACCAGGAGATCACATCGATGCAACACTTTTGCTATTCTTCATAAATACACTTTTGTCCATCCCGAAGAAAGTGTTGTGTGAAAGGGAACTTTCTGCTACTCTTAAGGAATCGTTGTTTGAAAAAGACACCTTCTCGATCCTACCCGAAATAGACCAGCACGAAAGGGAACCAATCCCTGGAACTAGGGATTGTTTTGTTGGATTTTTCATATTTAGTTTTGTACACCTTTTTTATTCTGAATCTAAAACAGACACATTTACCTTGCACCTTTTGTTTGTCCATTTTGTTTTCAAAACTTTATTTATACATTTAGAACTTTACAGAAGCAATAGAACATAATACAATATCTCAAATGTACAAGGTGATACTTATTCACCCATAATTTCCTAAATAAATCTTTAAGAGAAGTAACAGAGGGGAACTGAATACAGGGAGTAAGGTGACAGAAGGTAAAGGAAAAAAATAAAATGAAAAAAACAAATTTATTTTAATTAGCATTTAGTTTATTACAAACTTTTAGCAAGCATATATATCAACATAGTAAAACATAAAGACTAGCAACTATTAAATGTAAGCAGAGAAGCTAGAGGCAGAATGAGAAAAAGAAAGGAGAGGAAGAATAAGAAAAAAGAGGAAGAAAATACACACTTTAGAATACCGTAAAGGTAGAACTAAAAATAATTCTTCACATTTTAATATCATATATAACCTTTTAACAATTCATGTAATAAAACTAAAATCCCTCTCTGCTTAAGGTCTTATTAATCTAAACATTTTCTATAGATTTAGTTAGTGCAAAGATCAATTTGAAGTTTTTTTTCACCAGCACAAATGATCCCACCATTCTGATGCACTTCTGGGAGGGTATTTCCCGTGCAAACTCCCCCAAGAAGTATGTTCTCAGTTTTGTTATCACAGGGCAGTAAAGTGTCAGGTATTTTGGAGTTTCTTTGTGGGTTTTACAAAGTCTACATTCCTCTGCATTTCCATCTGAACGATTACGAGTTTTAAGAATCTCTTGCGTACGTAGTAAATTTCTCCTATATCTCACAAAGGTAGCACAATGTTTTGGACTGGGAAATTGTACTAACTATCTAGACTGTGTATTCAGGGCTTTTAGTTCCTTGCCAAGATATTCAAAAAACTATACCTGGATTCAAGCGCTTCAGTAGAGATCCAATCCCAGTATTTCTTTTTAGCTGCCTCCGGGTTGAACCTCAGCAGTTCTTCACTGATGTCTGCCTCGCACAATATTGTGGCACAGCGCTCTCGCTATAGTTCCAAGAGTCCATTCAACTTGTTCTCTTTTTTGGGTTTCAGTATCTTCAATTGAGGGCGTGGGGGTGATCTTCTCAATTATTCATTTTCAATATAGCAATAGGGACTCCAAGCCGCTATGGCATATATTGAAAGGAGCCCCATCTCGAGTCTTATTATTGCTATTGGTATCCCTCTGGGTAAATGGAGAACTCTTTTTCAGAACAAGCCTTCGAGCGTTGGCCAGATTGCCCATTATGAGCATTACAAGGACATCTGCTCCGTATACTATAATGTGAATAACTTTTTGCTTATAGAATTTTAGCACCGGTAGGAGTGAGAATGTGCCAAACTTTTGTCTATAATAAGCCCTTGGGTGGGCAAGTTTTTAATCTTAGCCTTAAGTTCCAATTTACGTCGGTTGTCATCTAGGCTACAATATATATGGATTCCCAGATATCTAACCTTTCTCACAGTGTCCACCCTTTTGCTTCCCAGTCGCCAGGTGAATAAATTCTGTTTACGGCCCATTACATTGTATAGTACCAATATCATTGATTTTGATGTGCTTATTTTTACACCTTTCTTGTTTACATAGATCTGTAGGGCTTCTAGTTTTCTTTGCAGTCCAAAATGACCAAATTGCCTGCATATAACATCCAACCTACTGGTGTCGGATCCCGATCCAGCGCAGAGGCAGCCAAACTCCTACCTCCCCTTGTGGGTCTTGGTGCCAGTAGTAGTGACAACACTGGCCTCCGCGACCCCGACGGGGAAAGAGGGCTAGGGAATACGGGTTGGATGGGTAGAGGGAAGTAGGGTCACCGGAAAGAGGGTTAGGAAGAGGTTATGGATAGGTAGGGGGATTTTGGGTAAGACCTGCTCTTTGGATCTTGGTTTTGTCAGTTGGCTCCTTGCCAGAATGCTCTCTACACACTGGTACTCGCACACATTCTAACATGCCAGCAGTATGGAGGTTTCACCACTCAGTTGCCTTCACCGAGTTTGCCCCATGCACATTCACTGTATTGCCTTTCGGCCTGGTGGAGGATTCTATAGCCTATTGATACCGATTTGAAGTCTTGGTATACCAACTCAGCATAAGCGTCTGTCCCCTAGTGATTAAACGGTACTTAAACCATTAACACATATGTGGTCACAAATACCGAACTGCAACTTTGCTTCAAAGTGAAAAAATAAATGCTTTACAAGGTAATGTAATTGAAAGAAGCAGAAACTTAGCTTTGCATGCTTGCGTGCTTCGGAGCCCATCCTTGGTAATCGGCTGTCATCAAAGCGTGAACCGACGTGTGAGGGGGAGCCGGCGGTCTGTTAAAGAGGAGATAGTTCGTGCCTTGAGACGCTTATTAGCTTAGCACATCAAATACTCGTGCACGCTTAGGGTGTTTGCCCTCCCAGCAGTCATCATGCGTGTTGGTGGTCTCTCCCCTTGCCAGTTTCCAGCCGCATGTTTTAGGTGGATGACGGCCCCGTAATGAATCTGCCTGCCGGGGACTTCTCTGAGGGTGACCGTGCCGGTGTAATCCTGAGCGTGAACAAGCACGCAAGCCCAGTGAGTTTGTAGGCCTGTGGGCTATGCCTCCAGGATGCTGGGGCCACTGGGACTTGTGGTTCTTTGTGTTTCCTGGCTGCTGGGGCTTGTGGTCCTTGCAGTCCTTGCCCCTTTGTGCTCTGTCTTGTGCTTTTACGAGCATATGCCAGTTGTAGGCCCCTGGAGCACCTGCAGGAGGGGCAGATATGGCACCTGCTGTTATTTTGGCCCTTCATTGTGCCAGCCATCCTATGCATTCTGGTCTGTCTGTTCTGCCTCATGACAACATGCTCTCCATTGATTTTTGGTGGAAATGCACCGCTGGCCTCCCTTGCCGCCTGTAGGTCTGATATAAAGAAATGTAACCACTCTGGCGCAAGTGGGCAGCCTTGTTTCAGGCCCCTTGATGCGGGAATTGCTCTAGCTAGAAAGCCCTTCTGCATTAGTCTAATCTGGATAGATGCATTTCAATACAATGCTCTTATTGGTGCCAAAACGTCTTTCGGGCAATCCCACGCGGCCATTTTGGTCACGGGCTATACTATCGAATGCTTTCGCAAATATTGATAAAAGCAATATAAATGTTCTGTTTCTCTTTTATAGATCCAAACTTAAAGATATTGAACAGAAACAAGTTCAGGCTACATCCCACCTCCTGCATAGATTCCATCTGTCTCACATCGTAATGCCCAGAATCCATTATCCATCGCTTCAATCTATCCAGGATGATTGATGCAAAAACCTTCCCATGACATCAAGAAGGGCGATAGGACGGTAGCTCTCTGGATCTGCGCCATCCCCCTTCTTGAATATTGGAACAACCACTGCCGTTTTCCATGTAATTGTCACCCTCCGCCTGGTCATAATCTCCCCAAACTGGTTCATGCAAAAGGATGCCCACTCTTCTGGCGCCTTTTTAAGCATTTGGGTTGTGAGGCCACCTGGGCCGGGGCTCTGGAAGTGCTTGCTCTTTTTATCAGCCCAAGTACTAAATCATTTGTTATAGCCAGGTCCCACCCTGCCCCTTCAGTCTTGTTCCACCGCTGGATCTCATTTCCCTGTGTCTTTCCCAGTAGAGTACCATAAAAGATGACCCAGGACTCCTCTGGCCCAGATATTCCCAGGACTGCCAACTGTGAGCCTACCACCTCGTTTAACACAGGCCATAAACTCCTAGAATCGTTGGCTGACATAATCTTCAGCATGCCCTCTGCATCTTGCAGTAACATATTGCTCCTGTAGAATATCAGCCAATCTATATACTGCTTGTTTGTTTATATTACTTATAGCGCACCTTACCCAGAGGTATCTGGGTACTCAAGAATTAAGAATATGGTTACAGAATACAGTACAGGGAAATGGTTACAGAGTACAGTGGATAGAGCAGAAAGTGCATACAGTACACAGGTTACAAAGCATAAAACAGATAGTACCTACAAGCAGGGATTACTAGATGCAATACATTTTTGTGAATAGTATGCCTGAAGGGCAAGCCGAATGAATTTGTGCTGAGTAACCACGAGATGACACTTCTCCTGAAACGGGCAAATATTTGGATGGTTTCGATGTCGGTGTGAAGGGTGTTCCACAGCTGGGCGGCCAAGACCGGGAAACTGGACCTGCCTGCTCTCTTGAGATTGTATCTAGGGACCACTGGACAGACGGTGTTGGATGATCTGGTAATTCGTGAGAAGGATCTCAGCGTGAATTTTTCCATAAGGTACGGTGGGGCTGTATAGTTAAGTGCTTTGTGGGTAAAACCTAGATTTGAGTTCCATCTTTTTTTGAATGGCGAGCCAGTTACATTGTTTTCTTGAGGCTGATATATGCTCTTCTCTGTATATTTAAGGCAGCTCTGAGAGCATTGTTCTGCATTACCTGTAGTTTGTTGAGTACAGTATTGTTAGCGCCTAGGTAGAGACCATTACAATAGTCCAGTTTTGACTGTATGAGTGCTCTAGCTAGAATTAGACACCTTTCTGTTGATAGTAAAGGTCTGAAAGCCCTTATCTTGCCTGTATAAGCGGTAGCTGAGGCAGTCATGCTCACTTGTTTGGTAAATTTGGAAGTGGCGATAAGGTAAAAGCCTAGTGTTTTAACATCTTTGGCGACAGGGATGTTGTTCCCATCTATATTGATAGAGGTGTAGTTGGGGCTTAGTTTGTTTAAGTTGAATGGTGAGCCGACTAAGAGGAGTTCTGTTTTGTCGTCATTCAGGCAGAGGCCATGGACGGCCATCCATGCCTGAATGATTGAGTAGATTTCCATCACACGAAGAACATCAATGTCGTAGGAGTCTGTCAAGGGTAGGAGTATCTGGGTGTCATCTGCATAGTTGTGTAGGTGACACCCAGACTGTCCAGTTTATAGAATAGGGGCTTTGTAAAGATATTATACAAAGTGGGCGAGACGCAGGAGCCTTGGGTACTCCTCAAGTGATAGGTATGGGGTCTGCAGTTGCAGAGGATGGGAAGAGCCGCATGGTTCTATTGTTGAGGAACGATTGAATCCCGGTGATTGCGGGCCTAGAGAAGTGAACTGTACCTTGTGGTCTACAAGGTCAAATGCCGCTGAAAGGTCGAGGAGGAGTAGGATGACAAGGTTTCCTTTATCTTTAAGATCGTCAATCTGGCTTTTGAGGTCGACAAGGGCGGTTTCTGTCCCAAGTTGAGGTCTAAAGTCTGATTGTCGTGTACCATGGAGTTTGTTAGTGTCTAGATAGTCTTGGATTTGCAAGTACGCAACCCTAGCTAAGATTTTTAGCAGGATGGGGACTGTGGTGATCGGTCTGTAGTTGGTGGGGATCGTAGGGTGAAGCGTTTGTTTTTTGAGCGTTATTTGCTGTCTTCCTGCCTCCGTCCCCCGACTCCTCAATCTTCTATCTCTGTTAAATTCCATTTTTTTCCTTGTCACTTCACAGCCGTACTGGTGCATTGGTTTAAACTGGAGTTTCAACCCTCCCCCTTTGACCTCCTAATAATCCCTCAGCAGTGGGGTATAATCACAACCACTCTTCCCGTCTCTCAGAGCTGTAATATATCGATTGAGGGAAATAGCCGAATGGTTTAGCGGAAGTCGGCTTCTTCCTTGGCTGACCTCTGATCCCAGAGCTCTAACATCCCACCTACGGGTATCCCCAGTGTTAACTGTACTAGATCGTGGTCACTATTCTCCATTTTCATTATCTTCAGTGATTTTTATGGAATAGGCCAAAATTACCAAATACAAATTACCTACCCCACCAAAAGACCTAAAATACATACCACCAAAAGACCTAAAATACATACCACCAAAAGTTTGAACTACAAAAAGTTCGAACCTTTTGTGGTATGTATATTTAAGAAAAACAAAGGTTGCGACCCGACTTTAAAAAAGTTTAAAAAGCTGCCGGGGTGTCCCCCGCAACACCCCGCTCACTATACCCGACAAAAAAAAGAAAAAAGATCCTGCTGCGCCGGGTCCCGATCACGGAAGTGAAAAGGAACAGGCGTCTCAGGGTCCAGCGAGACTGAAGGCAATGACCGAAGAATATTTAGATCAAATAATCTTCGTTAATTTTCTCCCTCAAACATTTCCGTCCTGGGAAAATCACACAGATTGGATTTTGATCCATGGTGTGACATTAGCAGATGCAAAGAAGTAGTCTAAGGTGGAACATTGACTACCTCTTCCCCACGTAGAAGCTGCTTGTATGTCTCCTTCAGTGTTACCATTTAACATGTGGAAGTCTCGTTCATCCAATGCCCTCAACAAGAGTTTGCCATTCGCTTTTTTTTTTTCCATCTCATTTAGGTCTACAAAACCATATCTGCACTTTGTGTAGTTGCGCCCATACAAATTATTATATTGAGGTCCCCATAGAGTATTAAGAGATCTTTTAGACTCAATGTAAATCAATCAATCTCATTACCGTGCTAGCAAAATCCCCCTCCTTCCAAACTGTTGGGTTCCAATACAAATTAATTATTATCATAGAATGGTCAGGGTTATCTCCTTCTGAATCAATTTCAATACAAGTTATTTGCATATAGGGGTTCGGATTTCTGGATTTAGTTATCCTCAGACCCTGTCCCTTTTTTTTTAATATTTTTTTTACCAGAGTTGTAGACTTGAATACGGCCTGCCTTTATCCCCCCTCTTAGCTGAGTTTAGGAAGATATCAAAGCCCTCCACTACGATTGCAGTCGAGAGCTAGGTTTCCTAGAAACACAGATGTCACATTTTGCAAGGTTTTCCTGGTCACAGTTAAATAGGTGCTTGAATCCTCTTGTATTCCAGGAACCCAGTGTCATCGAGTCTCTCGCTGTGGGGCTAGAGGGTTACTGGGTTTTATTAGAGTTTAGACTCTTTGCCATCCATCCCCAGCTTTTCCCATCTGAGACTTTGGTTTTTAGAGCCGTCTTTACTATTGTCCCCTCCAACTCTACTTATCAGTTGAAGGTGATCCTTGGGTACCATTTGTTCACAAATGTACCCTTGTTTGAGGTTGGAAACTCTACTGCCTTAATGTTGTCCGATGGTATGTCTCTTAATTCGGGAGTGTTTTGGAAGAGTCTCCCTGTTTTTTCTGTTTAATCTCAAACCATCAGCTACTGACAATATTCTTTTTTTTTTTTTAATAACTCTGTTTATTGAATTTAAACAACAGAACATAAGAGACGTATGAGAATAAGACATGAATCAGCAGTATACATGTTGAAGGCAATCGTCCATATCAACAGGGCCCGTGGGGCCGAGGACCAAAAGACAACAATAGGACCAGGCAGGCAAACAAGGCAAGCAGCACTATCGGTGCACCCCCACCCGCAGAGCTTATTGAGCATCTAGCCATTTACCCCATATTTTTTCGAATTTGCGGGGGCAGCCCCTTGCATTATAGATTCGGCGCTCTAAGGCTGCGCATCTGTCCAGCTCATTACACCATCGGTTCAGGCTCAGTGGTTCCGCCGAGCCCCAATTGGCCGCTATAAGTCTTTTGCCCGCCCCCAACGCAGTTGCCAAAAACATTTTCTCATATTTGGACAGGTCTACTTCCCCCCGCCGATGCCCAATAGTACCATCTTGGGGTCCCTGGGAATTGGTGTCACCAGAGCGGCTGAAATTGTGTTAACACATTCCACCCAGAAGGCCTGTATCGCCCGACAGTCCCATATCATATGGTAGAAGGTGGCGGGTTCGGTTTTGCATCGGACACATGTCTCGTCCTCTATTCCACCCCATTTGGCCATTGCAGTGCGTGAGTGATATGAACGATGTAAGATCCTCAACTGTATTAGTCTAAGCTTGGATTCTATCCCAATTTCTCTGGGGGACATTAACGCCTCTACGCAATCTTCAGGTTCCAGGGGGCCCAGATCCCTTTCCCATTTTGCCTTTAGCCCGTCGAGTTGTGGAGCCCCGAATGAGCTAAGGGCCTGATAGAGAGTGGAAGTGACCCTAGAAGAGATGTACTGCGGCAGAATATTGGTCTCGATGGGAGAGCAAGGGGGTATGACCGTCGTGTCGGGGAATTGGGCGCGGATTGCGTGGGACAGTTGCGCGTGCTGAAACCGGTCCATGGGTGCCAGGTCGAATTGTTCGCTTATGGTCTCAAAGCTCAGGAGGCTGCCCTCATGTATTACTTGTGCTAATGTGTGTATTCCTTTGGTCAGCCAGTGATCGAAGGAGCCCATTTTTACCAGTTCCGGGAGGAGCGCATTGTGCCATATGGGTTGCGACAGTGTTGGCTGGCCTTCCCAGCTGATTAGTTTGTGTGCGGCACGCCAAGCTCGCCGGATGTGGTGGGTCATTTTGGGCAGCACCGGGAGTTGGTTGCGGGTGGCGTAGATGACTTGGAGCGGTGTTAGTGGGGACATAGTCTCCAGCTCTATACGGATGTGTGGCTGTGTGGGGTCTGCGTGCATCCAGTCATTCACTACTCCTATATGTGTGGCCAAGTAATAGGTGTGTATGCAAGGTAACCCGATGCCTCCCTCCCACACCGATCTCTGGAGCGTGTCAAGGGCAATCCCTCCCCATAGCAGTGTGCGCAGATTCTTGTCGATGAGTGCGAAGGTTTCTCGGGGGGATGGGGAATGGGGCATTCTGGAGGACATACAACAGTCTGGGAAGGGTCATCATTTTGAACAGTGCGGCCCGGCCCATTAGCGACAGGGGGAGAGATTGCCAGTGGGGGATGTCTCTATTGAACCGCTCTATTACTGGCTGTATATTAAGTCGGGGGAACCCATCGAGCGTCAGGTCGAGCCGTATACCCAGGTATTTGAATTCCCTGATAGAGACGTGATATGGGCAGGTCACCGGGATCGCGGACTCGCCACCCTGAATCGGGAAGAAAATGGTTTTGGTCTCATTAACCTTTAGGCCTGCAAAGTACTGATATTCCCTGAGTATGAGGGAGACCACCGGGCACGAGATACTTGGGTTACTGAGGTATATGAGCAGGTCGTCCGCATAGAGCGAAAGGCGGTCTTCTCCCCCTCCCGGCCAGACGAAACGGTTCCAATTGGTGTTAGCTCTAAGTTCAATCGCTAGTGGCTCGATGGCCAGGAGGAAGAGGAGTGGAGACAGCGGGCATCCCTGTCTCGTGCCCCGACCCAGGGGGAATGGTTTGGAGGACATGCCGTTCACCCTCACCGTGGCCTCCGGGGATGCATTTAACAGTCTTACCCAGGATATAAATGTCTGCCCCAAGTTCATCCTGGCCATGATCTCCCACAAGGAATCCCACCCCACAGAGTCAAACGCCTTTTCGAAGTCCACCGCCAGGAGGGCGAGTGGGGCCGGTATTTCCTTCGCCCTGGATAGCGCCAATTGGACCCTGCGCAAGTTCATCCGAGTTGACTTATTGGGCATAAAACCACATTGGTCCGGGTGGACTAGGGTCTCAATCACTTGCAGTAGTCTGTTGGCGAGTGTTTTGGCGAGGACCTTCGCTTCGCCATTAATCAAGGATATCGGGCGGTAGGATGCGCATTCCTCCGGGGGTTTCCCAGGTTTATGTATGACCACTATGCATGCCTTCCTGAGGTCCGGGGGAAGTACTCCTAGTTCCCTGCTGCGTAGCATGCTACCAAGGCACTTCCACGTTTCTGTTGGGAACCCATTGGGGCCCGGAGTTTTCCCGGGTTGGAGTTGTGCCAGTGCATCTTGCACCTCGGTGTCAGTAATGTCAGCATTCAGGAGGTCTGACTGGTGCTGCGGGAGTGTCGGAATCTCGATGTGGTCGAGGTATCGGGAGGGTTCAACTGATGGATTCCCCGTGGGTGGGGTATAGAGACTTTTGTAATAGGTGGCGAATGCCTCGACGATATCTGAATCTTCCGTCAATAATGTCCCATCCGGAGATCTGATTGCCCTAACGTGTCCCCTGCTCTGCACGCGTCTCTCCAACCAGGCCAGTGTCTTGTTAGCTTTGTCTCCCCTTTCATATATTTGGCTTCGGACTAACTGGTGAGCAGTTCGTGCATTGTCTAGGGACAGATTACTGAGGGCGTCTTGCGCCGTGAGCATCGCCTCCTTTGCTTCTTGGGTGTTTTGTATAAGGGTTTGTCGCTCACACTCTAGGACGCGTGCTTCTGCTTCCCTGACCTTCTGGACTTGGCGTTGTTGGTAGGCGGAGACCATGGAAATAACCTCCCCTCGTAGGACTGTTTTGTATGCCTCCCAGATCGAAATCGGGCAATCTACCGAGCCCTCATTGAGTTCGAAATATTCCGCTGTCGTCTTCTCTAGCCCCTCCGCAGTTTCAGGAAGACGGAGATGGTATGTATTTAGGCGCCAATTACGATCCGGGCGGCAGGAGGAGTTCTTGAGAGTTAAAAGAAGCGGGGAGTGGTCCGAAATCCCTCTTGCGAGGAATACAGCGTCGAGGAGCCAGTGGGTTATGTTGCGGGGGATGAAGGCGTAGTCGATCCTGGAGAATGATTTGTGGACCCCTGAATAGAAGAACCCTGCCTCGTCGCCATGAAGTGTGCGCCAGGTGTCCACCATTCCTGAGGTTTCCGTGAACGTGGTGAGCGGCGTGAAGGTGGGACGTGTTCCAGCTCTCCTATAGGTTCTGTCGATTGTGATGTCCATTACTTTGTTAAAGTCCCCTCCGAGCACCCACACATCCGCCTCCTCCTCCAGAAGCAAGTTCTGTAATTCGGCGAGCAGTTCCTTCTTCAGCGTGGGGGGGGGCATAGAGCGCTGCCAGGCCCCATCTCTCGCCCCAGATGTCCGCCAACATCAACACATAGCGGCCCCGGGGGTCTGCCCTGATCTTCCTGACCTGGAGATGAACTCTCTTGTGAACGAGTATCATTGTGCCCCTAGCCCCTTTCGTGAATCCGGCATGGTAGACCTTCGAGTAGTTGGATCTTTTGAAAAAGATGGTGTTTGTGCCAGTCAGATGCGTTTCATTTAAAAGGGCAATGTCTGGCGAGTGTCGGTTTAGATACTGGAGCACCAGTCTGCGCTTTATGCTGGAGCCGAGGCCATTGACGTTCCAGGACAGTATCGACACTTTGTTGGAGTTCATCCTGTCAGCGTGAGTCTATTTGTTGGGGTATTTGAGAGGATTAGTGGCCGTTTCATTTCTCCCCCGGGGTGGTATGTCGTATCCTTCTCGGGGTGGGGGGACCCCCGGCGGCCGCCTCGCACCGGAGTGCCTGAAGACTGGCCGATACTTGCGTCTCTGATCCTGGCCCAAAATAGTGTTTGTCTGACTTGCCTGCTTTCGTCGGTTTCCAGCTTTCTTTTCTCGTGATTTCGCTTCTTCGAATCCCCAAAACTCCCCCCACCCTGCACTTCCCCTCCAACAGGGAGCACCTGTCGCCCAAACATCGAACTTATAACTTGGTGAACTTAAACTTCGTCGGAATGACCCGACCTAGGGTGGTAGCTCCAGTGGAGTCGCCTTGACTGTGCTTGAAACTGCGGTGTCAATGTGGTGGTGGCCGCAGTGGTGTAGTTTCCATGGTGTCTCTTGGTGACTTCAGTATTGTGATGCCCAGGCCTCATCCGTTCTCAGTGGTATTCCTGGAGGGGCGCCTTGGTGTTTCTGTTTCGGGGCCCATCGGAGTAGGAGACGGCGAGTCCTGCCAGGGCCCGGGTTTGCGAGCGGACGGCCCAGAGGGCGAGCGTCGGGCCGCCGGCCCATTAAGGATCTGTGTTTCGAGCCAATCCCAAGCTTCTTTGGGGTTGTGGAATAGGTGCGTCGTTCCCTCGTAGTGGACCTTGAGCAACGCCGGGAAGAAGAGGGCGAACTTGATTGACAGAGAGTGAAGTTTTTTCTTAACCGAGTCAAACGACTGGCGGGCCCGCTGGACCTCTTTAGTGTAGTACGGATAGAACCCTACTTTATAGCCGTTGTATGTGATTGGGCCGGAGGCCCGTGCCATCTGGAGGATGGCGTCTCGGTCTCGGTAGTTCAGGAGGCGTGCAATTATAATTCTGGGCGGGGCTCCTGGGGTAGGTCGCCCAGTGGGTACCCTATGTGCTCTTTCGATAGAGAAGAATTTTGACAGCTTCTTGGGGGCAAAGATGTGGGTCAGCCAGTCTTCTAGGAAGAGTTCGACACTGGGGCCTTCCTCTTTCTCCGGGATCCCAAGAATCCTGAGGTTATTGCGTCGTGCCCTGCCCTCACTGTCTTCGGCTCGGTATTCAAGTTGGTTAACCTTCTGGGCAATTATAGCGAGTTGTTGTTCCAACTGGTGGACGTTATCTTCTGTGTCCGACACTCTTTGCTCCGCTTCTCCGACCCTGGACGATAGATTGCGAAGATCCTGACGTAGGAGAGATACTTCCGTGCCGACTCCGCCGATTTTGAGTTCCAGCGATGTTCTCGAGTCCCCAATTGCTTCATTAAGTCAACTCAGGGAGAGTTGGGGGTCCTGAGCTGCTTCCCCGATATCCGCTTCCGCTGGGGTTTGCATTTCCAGGCGGGGGGGGGGGCCTCCACGGTGTAGAGGTCCATTTTGCTTTGTGGGGTTTGCCTCTTAGCCTTGTCCTTGCCCATGGCGGAGTCGGGTATTTGTGTGAGGCAGCAAGTCCGGATGGGTCGTATTGGTGCCCCCCAGGGGGTTGTTGTGAAGTCTGAATTGGGGTGGGTTAGTCGGGCGACGGTCTTTCACTATTGTGTCCCCGTTCAGGAGTGTCAGCGGGATTGCTTTGGCCGCTGGGAGCAGACCCCTGCTACGGTTGGCCCGTTGTGTTTATTGGAGGGTCGTGGGCCCACAGAGATGGCATCCGCATGTACGTCCACCCAGGATCCGAGTTATGTTCTTTTCATGAGTGGCGTGTGGAGGGCGGCAGCCGCGGCCCCCCGCTGTGCGCGCTACCTTGTGCTGCCCCTGGAGGCTATTAATTGTGGGATAGTTCCTTAGTCGTTGGCGGTTCCAAGGGTCCCTGGTCAGGGTTGGTCCGGTAAATTTCGGGGTTTACCCCAATGCGTGGTCACACACGGGGTAATCTCCCTCCAGTGGAGTATCCGCCCAGCTCCTTATGCTTGTGAAGTTGTGGTCCTTACATCAGGGGCCTCCGTCCCTCCCAGGGCCGCAATCCACAGTTGCCAACTTGTTGCCAGTTCTCTGGGCCCCAGATCGTTTGTGGAGGGTGCTGCAGGCTATGTCACCAGTTCTGGGTGCTAGTGGTGATGGGGGAGGAGAGCGTCCCCAGTCCCCTCAGGTCCGTGCCCCCCACAGATGGACCTCTGGGTTCACTTTTAGGCGGGGGTGTGGCGCCTCCTTAATGCGGGTCGGTATCCCGTCGTTCGCAGGCTGGGGGGGGTTTGCCCTTACCTCGTTGATGCTGGTGGGGGAGCGCAACACCGCATTGCCAGTTTCCGTGTCACGACTCAACCCCAGGTGTTGCAGTCCCGCAGATGGGGGGTGGGGTGGGGGCGGAAAGGCCGCAGTCCGCCTCCGTTTGCGCCGCCGGATCAGGTAGCACAGCGTAGATGTTCCCCGCTGTCAATGTCCAGATGCCCCGCGCCTTGTAGGTGCCCAGGGTCGCTGCAGCTTCAACGCCGAGCGTCAGCAGCGGCAGTGTCCGCGGTTCGGGTACTCGTCAGCCACCTCGAGTAGGGAGCTCAGCAGGGGGGAGGGGCCCCGGGCGGCAGTCTGGAGGAGCCGGAGCAATGCCGCAAACAGGCGTCCCGGGCTCACTCGCTCCCCAGGGGCCTCAATGGCCGCCGCAGCCCATGGGGGGAGGGGCGGAGGAGCCGCTGTCAACCGCCCAGCAATGGCGGCGAGTCTCGCGCCGGCGGGCACAGGGACGTCTCTCGCGCCCCCCGGTCCGATTATGCTAGAGGCTGCAGCTGGTATTGCCTGGATGGGTCCGCCACTGCTGTGTTGCTTCGGGAGGTCGGGCGAATTCTCGGAGCGGAGTATTTACAGGATATTTATCGCGGCCACCGGGAGCCGACGCGATTAGTTCCTCATGCGCGGCTCGCGCATGCGCACCCCGACAATATTCTTGAAAGACCATATAAGTGCCAGGCATGCTGTCAGTTTTGGGTTTCTGCTCTGCAACTTTACGTCTTTCTTGATATTCTGACGTTAAGGAGATTTCTCAGAAATGTGCTAATTCCCTTGTACCTTGGAGGCCCCCAGCTCTTTTGCTGGACTTTAGGACTTTTTCATTTCTAACCTGAGGACTTTTATTATTAAATTTTTATTTGTTCTTGATTCCATTATATCAATAACAGAACCTTTACAAAAACACAGTATCACATGAACATTACCTTATATACATATCAAAAAGAGGGATAAGAACAACATTCAATAAACAACAACATTCAGTAAAATGTAACAATAGAAACTTTTAAAAAAGCTTTTTAAAAACTTGGTTAAAGATGTAAGCACTAATAGTTCATATTATTATTTGTCCATATACCCATGCATCTTGGCTGATAGTACAAATCTGGTAAAATATGAAAAAAGACCTGTTGAGCGAGGGTTCACAACTTGACCCATGGAACATACTCAAGATAAATCATGATTTAGTAATACACAGATTTAGCAATTCACAGAAAGGTAAGCAGGCATTGCAGTTTCTTTAGTCAGCATTACGGCCATTGGCATTAGCATAGATAGTTAATTCCTTTTCTATGAATTCACAAAACCTCATTAAGACATAAATCAAAGGTTTGTGCGTACCTTGCATCATTCTTACCCATAGGAAGGTAAGACAGTCGATGTATTGAACATTCACAAATTCCATGAGTAGAACCGTGCGTATTTGCTTAAAGTGAGGACAGTATAGAATTAGATGCTTGAGTGTTTCCATGGGTTCAGTGCATGAGGCAAATCTACATTTATGACTATCCGCTAGCAAGCTGTTCTTATCCCAATTTGAAATCCTTTCTTTGGTGTAAAGCATATTAAATTTGAACCGTAGGTATATTTGTCGTGTGTGATTGCAAGGAAATAAAGTTATATGATCATATCTAGGTAAACGTTTTTTTGTAAATGGATAATATTCCTTGTGCAATTTGTATTTATCAATTTGTTCAATCGTTCTACTCCAATCAAGTTGAAATAGTTTTTTTTTTAGCATGAGCAGGTCTGATATAAACATCGTCCACAGTAATGTGGGCCTCATTCAGAATGGTCTGTAATTTGGCCTGGTATAGAGCTAGGGGAATTGTAGGCTTTGTTTCCATCGTTTTCCTCATATCAATGAATTCGACCGGGGATAGATAATTTTGCGTAATTAGTAAGGAGGCGCCATTTCCAACGAGTGGATAATGCTATCAGACCTAGCTCATGTCTAAGGACCGCATTAGGCAGGGACATTGGAAGACACATAGCACTTTTCAAAGCGGTACCTTGCAGTTGGTCAAGGATCGGACCCATTTCACCTAAGCAGATATCTAGTGCGTATAGAATCACGCTTTCAATTTTTAGCGTTAAAAACTCGATAACCAGAGTTGGAGAGAATTTGCAGTATTTTGCATAGATAAGTTTTAACTGTGATGTTAACTGTTTAATTTTATTTTTTAATATAGCTGTCCACATTCTGATGGAATTTTTCTCTGAAAGGTGATATCCTAGATAGATTGTATCTGTGATGGAGGGAATGGTAGTCTCCATAATCTTCCATTGGAATTTGCCAGCTTTGTTTCGATGTCCAAATTTCATAACTGCAGTTTTGGCTGGATTAGGCGTTAAATTATGGGCAGTCGCAAATTGTTCGAATAAACCTAGTTTCTGTTGCAAGCCTGCAGGCGTGGGATCGAACAGAATGTCATCCGCTAAAGCAATCCATTTTAATTTCAGTAGGCTGATGTTTACAGAGAACAAATGTCTGTTCTCTCAAACTTTGTCAAGGTCAGCAAGGTATAGATTGAAGAAAGTAGCAGCTATGTTGCATCCTTGTTTCAGCCCCAATTCAGTGCTAATCGATTTTGTTGTTCGACCATCGGATGTGATTTTAATTTTATGAGGTATTGGAATGTAGTGCGATAAACCAATATATTAGCACTTGTGGGATTCCCATTGTGATAAGTTTGGTCCATAGTAAGTTCCGTACCACGTTGTCGAAGGCTGAAGACATATCGATAAGAGCAATCTAAACAGGATTTGCAGTAGGTTTTTTTTTTTTTGCTCCTGCAATGGTGAGAGCCATTATCGCATTGAGGGAGGTGCTCATCCCTTTCCTGAATCCTGTTTGGTATTTAGAGTATATTTAATTTGTTTCAATGTGTTTTTCCAAATCATGGAGCAAGAGAGATGCGAACAGTTTTTCCTCAGTATCGATGAGGGCAATAGGCCGGTAATTCTGGGGCAGTGAGGGGTCACCTTTTTTGTATATAGGTATATTATTAGCCGATTGCCAGGAGAGAGGCACAGCACCCAGATTTAGAATGGTCTGAAATTTAACTTTTAGCATCTTGGCCCATAGATCGGGATCGGTTTTGTACAGACAGGGCGGAAAGCCATCGGGATCGGCTGATTTAGAGTAGTTAAGTTTAGAAATGGCCCACTTCATGTCTGTGGTTGTCCAGTTCAGACGCGGCAGGTCCTGATATGATAAAGAACTGGGAAATAGATTCCGGAATTTGAGAGGGATCTGAAATTTGTGTGAGATGCAAGTAATCAAAGTAGATTCTGCTATAGAATTGGGCGTTGATGATGATACTTGATTGTGATTGCTCTTGATTGTTCGCCAAATAGTCTGCGTATCATGTTCAATTATCGCCCTTATGAGATTGCAATTCATCTCATTGTATCTTAGTATTCTTGTCTGTTTTAAATTTTGTTTGTAAGTGATCAAGATGCGGTTCCGCTGTATAAGAAATTTCTCATGAGACAGTTCGAGTTTGCTCAGATGTCTAAGAGCCTTATTTTTTCACGTTTCCATGCCTTGCACAGGGGGTCAAAGGAATGTGAATGTGTAGTGGTGGGCGCTTTCTTACCAAGGGATATAAGGGTGGCATGGATGACTTCAGCATATATTTTCTCAAGTTCGCTAGTAGAAATTCTCTTAGTGATGTTATAATTGGCGATAGCCTGCGTTACGTGGTGCACGAAACGTTTGCATAGGCTTTAGCTCCATCTAAGAGAAGTTGGACGGTCAATTTCTGTTAAGGCTGTAGAATAGTCGACTGCCAGAAGGGGACAGTTGAGTTTAATCTTGCCCAATAATTGGGCATGGTCTCCATAGATAATCGGCTTGATTGTTAACGGAGATGATATTAGAAGCAAGTTGTGAGATGCAAATATGAAGTCGATCGTTGAGAACTTTGAATCTCTTGACCATGTGGTCCAAATTGACTGTTGATTGGGTGCAAGAATATCTAAATCCCAGTCCCTTAGAAAATTCCTCCATGTTGTACCTCTGTGTTTAGATAATGGATTAATTTTAGAGCCCCATAATTCATTTGTCCTGCAGTCGCAATTGAAGTCACCGCTTAGAATTATTTCGGCATCTTGATATTCATAGGTAGTAAGTTCTAAGCAGTGTCAATCATCTCTTCAATTGGAATATTCTAAGGATTCCAATAAATCGTAATTATGATAAGCTGGCAATATTTATTAGTGTTTGTGGTTAGTAATATCGCTAGCACGTTGTTTGTTTTCCAGATGATTTTGGAGCTGAGCATTCAAGCATTATCTACTGCTATCAAGACGCCTCCAGAAGGTCGACCAAGAGAGGATCTTATGGCTGGTGAGGAGAAGGAGGTGTAATCGGGCAAAACGTAAAAGAGGTTTTCATGGTTTCTTGTATCAGCAATATTGCAGGACGGTTGTACAGATCTAGCATTGAGAGTGATTTCATAAGATTGACATGGCCGCAAGAGTTCCAAGACTGGAAGGTGAGATCGGTATTTGTGGACGGCTACGATACCATGGCAGATTCCTTTTGGTTTTAGAATTGAATTGAGCATGGGAGCCAGCCAGGGTAGGCCTTGGGAAATGCCCACTTTATTCAATAGTTCATGATGATTCCGTTTTCCTCATTGAGATTCGTAAGCAAGGTGGGATGCATTTGTAAAGTGACCTCTTGTGGACATTTGTGCTGAATAAAATTCTTAGCTTCCTGTTTGTTTGGAATAGAGCTTAGAGAGAGACCTTCTTCTTTAATTTCTTCCCTGTTGAACCATGAATATTTCAAGGCGGCTTCAGAGGTCAGGTAACACACAGCACGGTAGTTGTTTTCGCTTGATAATGAAACTCTGAGAATGTCTTCTGATTTGAACATTCGCATTTGAGGAATTCGAGTAAAAAGTGTTAAAAGGAATGCACGATTGATGCGGTTTTTCCCAAGAACGTTGCGATTTCCTTCGAATCCTAATAGATGGTGCTTTTCCACAATAGTTTATTTATTCCTGTCAGTAACGTGATCCAAACATTTTGTTTGAGTGTCCGAGATGGTAGAAGTGGAGATCGCCATTGTTTCAGAGCAATTCGTATTGGAGTTTAATTTATTGACTGAGGCGGTTTTCATAGAACCCTCAAAGTTCTTTTTGCAAGATCTCGAGGATATCATGGTAGTTTAGCACCGCGGTATTGGGTGCTTCTGGAAAAGATTTGCATAGAGCAGGACCATGTACCGATATACGGTTGAGGTCTGGAGAGAGTGCATAAGCACTGGACTTTTCCTGAGAGCTTGAAGGCGCAGAGATTGGTTCTGCGAGTGACCGTGCTGTTAAGGTACATTCCTTACCTCGTCCATTGGTTATTATCGTAGGTCGGGCCCCGCTGGGGGGATCAATTTTATTTGGAATAACTGATGAGTGGGTTGGTTCACTTAAACAAGCTTCACTATATGTTTTTTTTCATTAGGGCGGCAGATGAGTCCAGAGGCAATGTGTCCTCGAGTCGGGTGGTGCGGCTTCTACCACATGTTAGAAAATAGTTGGTTAAATTCGTTTTAGTTCCAAGTGGTTGTAACGTTGACTGCTTGTTTGGTGACTTTAAGAGCGGTGTTTGGATTTTTGCCATCACAGTGATTTTTTTATTTCCTGCTTTCGTTGCTGTTCTCTTCTCAGTCTAGTCTGAATGATCGATTTCCGATTGCTTGGTGTCCAATTCAGTCAGGACGATGTGTTTAGCAGATTTAGACTTGTCATTCAGCTTAGGAGTTTTTTTGATGTTTCTTGCATTTTGAGGTGTGTTGGGAATAGAATTTATCGCCGGGATTAAGGCTTCTTGGCTTTCCTTTGAGAGTTGTTGTAGGTCGATGTGGTCTTCGTCTGGTGTTATTCCGTTGTTGGTATCCGTTGGAGAGTCGGCTGCCTCCTTTTGCCGGTTCGGACCTTTTGACAGGGCTTCCTTTCGCCTTTTGGCATACCTTTTAATGGCTCTTTGATGTAGCTTTTTTGCTCTCTGAGACATGAAGCCAGTATTTTCTTCGATTGACGGTTGATCGTTAGAATCCGTCTTCATCTGTTCCAGTGCTTTAATCAGTTCAGCAAAGGTAGCGGGCGCCCCTCTCTCGAAAGAACAGACCTGATAACCTGTTCAGTGGTTATTAACCACTTGAGAGTTCGCAGCCACTGCTTTTACTCACTGTGCCTTTCACAGATGGGAAATATCCATTTGCATATCAGTCTTTGTCCTGCCCAGGGGCAGTCCAGCACCGAAATGCAATGGCAATTCCAACCTGAACGAGAGTACCACCAGCAACCCCATACACGTGTTTCACCCTTGTTGGGGATCATCAGTGAGGTGAAGCTGATGCCTCTCTAAGCACAGTGAGAGGGAGACCACGTGTATGGGGTTGCTGGTGGTACTCTCGTTCAGATTGGAATTGCCATTGTATTTCGGTGCTGGACTGCCCCTGGGCAGGACAAAGACTGATATGCAAATGGATATTTCCCATCTGTGAAAGGCACAGTGAGTAAAAGCAATGGCTGCGAACTCTCAAGTGGTTAATAACCACTGAACAGGTTATCCTGTCTGTTCTTGCGAGAGAGGGGCGCCCGCTACCTTTGTAAAACTTTAATCAGTTCAGTCTGGCTGTCAGGACAGTTGCTAGAGTGACTGGATTTTGGCGCATATAATGCTAACATAGAATTCATTTTTTCAATCGCTGTTTTTAGATCGTGTAACTCATTTTGGCAATCGCACACAGAGGGCTTCAAGGATGCCTCTGGAAGGGTTGGGGGGGACACAGAAGTTGGGTCCTGGCAACATTGGATATTTTTGTTTTTTGATATTGGCTGAGGCGTAGTTTTGTGTTTTGAACTCCGATCTTCTCTAAGATTTTTTAATGATTCAACAGCCATAATGAACCCTTCTATCCGGTCCATTTTTGAGGACATGTGTAAAAGCATGGCTTTGATCTCCTTTAACTCAAGATGGGTCCGATCATGGCCTTTATCTAGGAGATCTAGGATTCGAATGATCACCGGGAAGGTATTTGGAGAATGATGCATCGGGTCTTCCCTTTGACTCACATCAATAAAATTCAAACATTTTAGCATGCTTGTCTTCAGATTCCGGAGAGTAGGAGATTTGAGATGGAGGGAGTTCTTTGGCGATGACATCAACGACTTTGGTACTCACGTCTAAGAAGCTTTTGGAAGGCGTGGGTAGATGTGATTGAAAAGACATGCGCTTCTTTACTGAATTGAATACGACTGGAGTTAAGAGTGCCAATGGAGCGACATACCGCTTGGTCTAAGGCTTCCATTTTCTCCATAGTTATCTCAAATTGCCTTTTATCGGTTTCAAGCGCCAAGGGTGACTCCGAGCAACTTCTGAAGTCGTCGATAGCTTTACATATTTCGGGGCTAAGAGAACCACTAGGTACAGAAGGGTCAAAGGATGCAAGAGCTGGGATACGAGTAGGAATGTGGGGGCTACTTTGAGCATGGATTTGCGCAGCATGGGTAGCATTAAGGGGCGTAGGCGTGTCTTCTTTAGGTAGACATGGCACCTGAGCTTCTGATGGAGGCGGCTCGATGTATGAGGTTTTCCCATGGCATATTAAAGAGTCAATATTTGTTGTAGAGAGCAAATGGGAAGTAGCCAACTTAGGTTTTATGCTTCTCAAACCACTAGCCATAATTGCTAATGTAATGAAACAGCGCTACTGATTTTTATGAGAGGGGTTAATAAAGTCTAGTTGGCGGTGCTAAGGTTGTAACAGAGACTACACAAATACCCTTACATATGCGTCAGTTGAATGCATCAGCAGATAACATATAAAGTGAGCAGTAATGGAACATAAAAAAGGATTAGGGCAGAATAATAACAAAACAGAACAATAACATATACAAAAGAAAATGTTAATTTCGTCTCTATTACCTGATGTAAAGAAGTTAGGAGCTACGAGCTACCAGCAAACAGCGCTACTTATAGTGCGTACTTAATGCGCACGCGCAAGTGCGCGCAGGAAGTAGATTTTGTACACTTCCGGGGTTGGGGGGGTGGGGCCAACTGAATAATAAAGAAAAATACAGAATATGTAAGTAATACTTACTTATAATTAAGTAGGTAAATGGCAATGATGAAGGTATAGTAATATATACCAAAGTCCAGCAAGGTCAGGCAATCCAGGCGTCTTGAGCACAGAGGGCAGCAGGGCAGGCCAGCAAACAGCGCTACGTATAGCGCATACTTAATGCGCGCAGGAAGCGGATTTTGTACACTTCCGGGGTCGGGGGGGGGGGTGGGGCCAACAAAGTCCAGCAAGGTCAGGCAATCCAGGCGTCTTGAGCACAGAGGGCAGCAGGGCAGGCCAGCAAACAGCGCTACTTGTAGCGCATACTTAATGTGCGCGCGCAAATGCGTGCAGGAAGCAGATTTTGTACACTTCCGGAGTCGGGGGGTGGGGCCAACAAAGTCCAGCAAGGTCAGGCAATCCAGGCATCTTGAGGACTTTTTAATTTCTAACCTGGAGAGAGTCAGACCTTTTTTCCATTCTCTCGTATTTTTCTGTGATTTGGACTCTAGTTTCTTTTCACTTTGGAGTCTGACAAACTCCATAGGCATCATCTTTAGGTTGTGACACACAGCACCTTCAGTGCAGTGGCACAGGGAAGTCTTTTAGTTTTCCCAAAGGTTTAAATACCTTCTCTTGGTGAAACTACAGTTATCTTACCATAGGGTTCTGGAGGGGTTACTTAGTATCCCCATTATCTAGTTCCTCATTTTTGTTATCCTTTCTCCAATTAATGGCTGGTGGCAGTAGTTTACTTTTTACTACCCTTATGTGTTCTTACCGCGTGCTGCGTTCGCAGCTGCATTAAGACACCCATGGATGCCCATTTTGTCAAAATTGCCTGGTCTTGTTTTTTCGCCATTTCTTGTTGGAAAGGTCCTTCTTGAAAATACTCTGCGTGCCAAACCAGGTTTGGTCCATTTATCTGTTTTGTTTTTGGCGGGATTCACAAGGGAAGCCCGCTTCTGGCTCCACTACGTCTGGCAGGGGTAGGAAGTGAGGAGGTGCCCGAAACTCCCTGTGCTTAATACCTTTTGGTTACAGGAATGCACCCAAAGGTGATTGGCCGGCTGGCTATCCTTACAGGACAGCCACCCTGCTGTGTGAGTGACAGCTAGGCTGCAACGAATGGCAGCAACCTGCATAAAAGGCGATTTTTTTTTTTTTTTTTTTTTTTGGCTTGGAAGGCAGAGTCGACCACTGGACGAAGCAATCTGAAGAAGAACTTGGAAGAGACGCCTACTGCAACTCCTGGACCATTGGTTTGCCCGGTGAAGACCTGCTGCTGTGCTAAAGCTCCAAATTCGTTTAGACTAGAGAAGCCCTGCAAGGACGTTGGGTTGGTGGAACCAATCAACCCCAAAGTTAACTCGCCTGGACATCCTCTCGAGGCTGGCTGTACTTCTGCTGCTGGAACCGAAGTACCAGGGAGAGGAACACCAGACCGAGTGCATCACTTTTATGTCAGACCTGAGCGCCAGGAAGATCCTCCGGACTTCCCTGAAGCTGGACTGACCAAGCCTGAGCCACCTCAACAGAGTGCTGGACCCCAGATGGTATCCGAGAACCGCAGTGTTGCTATTTGCTGTAGACGCGAGGAGCTGAAACCGCAAAGTGCCGCTGAATTGCTGCCGCCGACCTTCCCATTGTGTGCAGGAGTCCCCAGAAGTCCTCCCTCTTGTCCCCACGACTCAAGCCCAGGAACAAGAGGATCTGCAGAGCCACACAGGAACAGAAGCTAGCTGGAACCATTTCTTCTAACTAAAGGTACTGTAAACCTAAGAGGACTTACATCTTGTTGTGTAGCCTTACTTGTTCTCAGTTGAGACTTGTCTTGGTTGCTTTTACAGAGTTGCTTGCAGCTTTTCCCCTCACAAGCCTCCCAGCTTGTGACCCTTGAAGTGAATCCTATTTCTACAAACCTTTCTAAAAACATTGTGCAAGACTTTTACTCACCTGCAAAGATTTTCAGCTCCCCTAGACTTTGTTCAACTAACATTGACTGTCCCGGCTCCCTGAGAGACTCTTCTTACCTCTGACTTTGTGCTTTTGCCTTTCCTCCAGGAAATGGTTAATTTGCTTTGCATTGGAAGGTTTAAAAAGTACTTACCAGTTGATGAATTATTTGTTAACCTTTTGTTTTATTCCTCTATCTTATCTTTTGCACCCCAAACTCGGTATTGCTCTAAATGTACCAGTGATAAACAGCTAGGACACTGTGCACATTGATTAAAGTCAGCTGAGGGTGTGGGAAGTGTCTGTGTGCCATCCCCAATGGGTATCGTCTGATTTAGAGAAACAGAGTGGGTTTTGAAGTGTATTAAAATTGTTACATGTTTTGCTCCCTTCTGAAGAAGGCTTATATAACGGACTGTTAAATACATTAATAATTGTTTATTCAAGAACGCTCCAGTATAATTATTTACTTGAATAACTGTCACTGTGAAACTCTGTGTTACAACCTTACTGCTCACATTGACCCCAAGTCTGGCTGCTCGGCCACACTACCAACCTGTGTAGCAGACTTATACCAAAGGTTGGGTTCCTATTGCCAGGAGTTCAGGGTTGCTGTAGTCTTCCAAAGGATACTACACGCAATCTTGCCTAACATCTGGGGTCTTTCTTTTATAGGTTCTCGTGTCGCTGGTCCGATTGTCGGTACTTCATGAGTTTGTTTTCCTCATTCTCTCCAGATGAGCTACGTTCTCGGACCTTCTCCCCTCGCCAGTGTTGTGATTTAGTGATGTTAAAAGGATCGTTGTTTTCAACTCGGGCTATCGATGTGTGTCATTTTTCTTCTAAAGTCAGATATTGACCTACCGGAGTGTCCTTTGAGGCAGATAGTGTATTCACATCAGCTACCTGGATTTCGGGTGAATTTTCATAGATTACATTTTCTTCCGCCTCATCTGCACGTAGAGTTTGGGGGTCGGATATGTCATCTTCCTTATCATAGACTGAAAAGTCTAATAAGTCCTCGTCCTGAGGGTCCATACCTCTCCTTCTGCTGCCAGATGTAGGGTTCTCTGCCCACTTTAAAGTAGTTTCTCTGTTCACTGTTTTTTCCAGTGGCTTATTTTTATTTGACTTTGGTTTCTCGGTTGCCTGTTCAATCAGGGGTATTTTTAAGTTCCGGATGAAATCTTGGGCATCATTAAATCTGAGAGGTTTCTTACTTGGCAGATTTTATTTTGTGTTTTTGTTGTTGCTTCGATTGCAACATAGCTCTGTTTTTTGACAGCTGTTTCTTCTTTTTTTCAGGAATAGAATATTTTATAGTTAATGTCATCTCTCTGTTACTCAATTTCACCTGCAGGGTCGTCATTCACTCTTATATCGTCCATCGCCCCCTCGTCACTTTCTTTCAGTGCCATGGTTTTATCTAGGCGTATCTTGTTTTCTACTACTTCTCCCATTTACATAGATGGAAGCTGTGCAACCTGGTTTTGCACGGTAGGGGGCTCAATGATTGTATCTTTAACTTCAATCGATTCTTTTGAAGCACATTCAGTACTAGTTGCTTCACATTATGGCCACCTCCCGGGACCCTTTTTTGATGACTCTTTCCCCATTTCAGAATCTTTTTCCACTTCAAGTTGGAGTTTATTAACACCCACATGGCTGGGAAATTTGAATATAGCATGTTTGCAGGAAACATGGTTGGCTGAGTGCCCTACTGCAGACGGCTATGAAGTTGCCTTAAATCCAGCTATCAAAAAGAAATTGGGTCGTCCATCGTCTGGATTGTTGACATTTGTGCAAAGGAAGTCTGGTCATAAAATTCTGAAAGCGATTAACACATCACCCTACATTCAGAAGGTAGAGGTAAGTTTGGAAGGACCTGATGAGAATGAACAAAACTATTAACGCCTATATAACGTCTACTGGCAACACAGCTCCAGTGACTCAGCCATCTTTATAGATCAAATTACACACTCAATAGATCAAATTTATGATCAGGAAGCGACACCGAAAATTCTAATCTGCGGAGATTTGAATATCAACTGCTTAGATCTACCCCATAAAAAAAGAAATGTTGAAAACGCATCTAAGGCGGCACAATGGTGTGCTGAAATGGATTTGAGAAACTTACATCTGATGAACGGCAATATACCGGGTGATATTCCACCACAACCAACCTGGAAGAGACAGCAACAGGAATCCATACTGGATTATTATTTTGCCTCAGAAGCCCTACAAATCCACGTCAAAGGACTTTGTGTGGTGCCAAAAACTGAAAGCGACCACAACTTGGTTCTTTTGAGCTTCCATTGTTTGCAACATAAGCAGTCAACATTATGGAAACATGATACAGCAGTTGAGCCATGCCGCAATAGATTAAGAATTAAAGAACAGGAAGTGAGAATGATTAACCATGCCTATCAAGAGGAAGCCGGCTGTGTGGAATATCGACATCTTCTAGCTATCTTCGCTGAAACTCAAGGTGCGAGGAAACAAACATTTATAAATAAACATGCTTTTGATCTTGACATTATGAAACAAAAAAGGCAGCTAAGAAGTAAAATTAGAGCATATGAAAAACCGTATACTGATGAGATCCTGGTTAACATCAAGAAGGCTAAACAGTCCTATAAAAACTGGCTGAAGTCACATCGATCAATCATGCTACAGCAAGATGCTGAACTGATGCTTGCAAAAATACAAAACGAAAACACTTGTCAGTTTTGGGCCCTAGTTAATGAGCAAGAGGGTTCGCAGACTGCACTACAATCATGTATGGTCACGGAAACTGAGTGGATAAGGCACTATGAACAGCTATATAAAAAGAAAGGAGATTCCGTTGACCCAGAATTGCCAGTCCTGGCTAGGTGGGATTTGCAATTCGAACGTTCTGATATTCTTGAAACCATCAGAATAAGTACATCGCGTGTGCCAGGCCCAGACGGGTTAACCAACTTTATCTTGAAAGAAAATCCGGAAGCCTGGGCAGACCTTTGTTGTAACTTATTTGAAGATATCACAAGTGCATGTACGACGCCAACATCCTGGAAAAGTGCCCTAATCATACCTGTGTTCAAGAAGGGCAATCGTACAAATCCAACAGACTATCGCCCTTTTGCACTACTGGATGTCCTAAGCAAGATTTACGCCACGCTCCTACAACGCAAACTTCTAGCCTGGGCCATAGCTAGCAAGCACATTGACCAGAGGCAAACAGGATTCGTTAAAGGAGTGGGCTGTAGTCTAAACCTCCTAATTGTCAACATACTGAAGATGGATGCAATACGAACTAGCACCAAGATCTACCTAGCCATAATTGATCTATCTCACGCATTTGACAGCATAGATCGTGAGAAATTATGGACAAAACTGTCAAATTGGAATTGCATTCCGAGTTTGTTGTTGGCAATCAAGGACCTACACACGAACACAGTGATAAGAATACGTTTGGATCGCCTAGGCAATCTATCTGCCCCCATCCAAACCCGTTGTGGGGTCAAGCAAGGATGTCCTTTGGCTGCAATTATTTTCAATTTATTTATCTCCGACATCGATCAGGCCATTGGGAGTCCTAGATCATTTCCACCAAAAATAAATGGAGAGCCTATAAGTCATCTCCTATATGCAGATGACTTGATTTTATTAGACTCAACACCTATTGGCCTCAAACGAAAATTGAATACACTGAACCAATATGTAAGAAACAATGGGTTGTGCATCAATGCGTCAAAATCAGAGATACTTATTCTGGAGAATTTAAGTGGCCAAAGGAAGGAACGTCACCCAAACTTTCGATGGCATATGGAGAAATCTGTGTTGAACACCACAATGAATGCGCGATACTTGGGTATGCAAATAAACTCAAACATCAATGACTCCCCGTGGGTCGAAATAACGAAAAAGAAATGCCATATTCTAGCAGTTCAAGCTACTGTATTAAATCGAAAATATGGGAAATACTCACTGCTACCAGCGCTGGCTTTCTATAAACAAAAAGTGGTCCCTGCTCGAATTTTTGGTGCAGAGTGCGCATTTGGCTGCCCAGAAGAACTTTGGAGCTCGCTTGAGAACATCTTTTGGTCTAGAGTTTTGTGCCTGCCCAAGGGTACGCCCACTGATTGTATCCGACACGAACTCAGCTTGATATCTATAAAAGCCAGAGTGTGCTGGAACATGCTCTCCTTATACAGGAAAATCACGATGACAGAATCTCCAATACAGTTTAAGATCTTGCAAGCTTCTACTCACTGTAACGAGAACTCAGTCTTTGCTTTATGGATGAAACGATGCAGCGATATAATGTTAGATCTTGACATCAAGCTGGAGACTTTGCAAGTAAATCCTGAACATGCAAAAAAAATGTTATGGAGACGTGACTGGTGCTCAACTTGCGATCAAAAAAGAAAACATTGAATAATTAAAAATGTTCCACCTGAGAAAAGAGCATATAACGAAATTCAACATTTCTGGAAACTATTTCCAGATCTCCATCGAAGAAAGTTGTATATGCAATTTTGTTTAAATCTGTTTAAAACGAGAGAGAAAAAAACAACATATGGGCAGGCCCCAACAATCCAAGTGACCAATGTAGACTTTGTAAAGCTACTGAGGAAACCCTGAAACATCTAACATTATTCTGCCCTGCACTCAAGCAGGAAAGAACGAAACATCTGGGAAGATTCATTGAAAATTGTTCGACACTAACTGCTCTAGACTGGTGGCAATTAATGTTCGACGACACCGACAGGGCATTGACAATTACATTAACCTTTTTCATTAAAGAAATATTGCTACGATTTTGTGCTGCAAATGAGGAATTGTAAGAAGCTGTTTTCATCCTTCGGGTCTTTATTTGAGATACGCTATAATGATGTGAGCCCTTCAAAGAAAGATCAATATCATACTTTACCTCTTTTATATGATGCCAGTTCGGTCTTTTTGGAAGAGTGTGTCGATTTTAGTGAATTAATGTGGATATCATTTTATGGATGATTTGTATTTTTTTTTCTCTCCATTGTTTTTAAAGGTTTGTAATAAACCCTCATGTGATCACAAAGGAGTTGTTGGAGGGTATTTTCTCACTCCGCTTCTCTGTCTAATCTTTTTTGTAGGTTGTTTGGAAAGGTTTTGGTTTGGATTAGTTTTGAATGAATGAGTCATGGCCAAGAGCGTGGCTTGATCCTTGTAGTTGTCATTTAATAGATTCATACAATTTTAGAAGGGTGCAAAGGATATTCTGACATCAGATTACATTGTAACCTCAAATTAGGTACATTTCCACAATTGCTTTGCTCTGACCTTCTGTTGTCAGTATTACAACTCGCTCTGGCTCTTGTTATTTCTCTTAGGAGTCTAGTCTGAAGTTGTTAGGTCTGTGTCTGAGTCCGAGTTGAGATTCACTGCATCGGATCCTCTCCGAGTGTGTCTGACGAGTTGGTTCTCTTGCTTCTGCGTTGTTAACCCCTTCACAGATTTTTTAGAATTTTGGATCACACCTTCTTATTCACATATGCGGGAGAGCCGTTATTAATTTCCTGTAGCTCCTTTTCCTTGACTCTCTTTTTACTGGATGTCGCTGCAATCGTAATTATCGTTTCTCCAGTCATTTGTCCTCTCATTAGAGGAGCTGGCCCCACGACCTCGTTTGAATCTGCAAGCGACAAGGTTTTGGGTTAAGATACTGGTGGGGTGCGTAGATCCATAATGCATCTTTTTTTTAATGCCAGGTGGGTATCAAATACAGGAATAGTAGGCAACGTGGCTAGTTGCTGTTTGCCACATGGATTCTGCAACAGTCCCTCTTGGAGGCTTTCACTTTCCAACAGTTCCACATCCGATAATTCTATAGAGGGTGCATTTACATGTTCCATTGCTCCTACTACTCGACCACCTCCACTTTATTTCATCAAACATATAGTAAGGGCTGATGTAGGTTTTGGAGCTATGAACGCTTCTCTGTTTAACTCGGATACTGGCATCAACTCTGAGTCTTTCCCTCCGGTCCAGATAAAAGTGCTTAGTCAGGCCCAGACATTTCCCTGGACGTTCCCTTATGTTGTGTTAAACCATTTTATAAAGCGCAAACTCTCACACCAAGGGGCATCATGGCGCTAAGATAAAACTATACTGAGACAGACCAGCCAAAATCAGAAATTAAGCTGCAAAAAGCCAAGTCTTACTGGCGGTTTCCATACTGGCTTCCCTTCCATCTCCATATTCAAGATTTGTTCTGTCAATATTGCCCAGCAATGTCTTCATTTCCCCTTTTTATGTTCAGAGGGGCGGCGTGCAACATTGCAGTCGTTATTATTGTTCGAGGTACCCCCCTCATAACTTTTTTTCTTGGTTAGCGCATACGCTGTGGGGAGTGGTGATTTTCCCTGGGCCGGGCCAAATCAAACCCTTGCTCCAAAGGCGTATGTATCTGCAATATTGGCGATAGGCACAAGGGGTCAGACAAGGAAGCGGGTTGCGGCACCCTGCATGTCACCCCATGTTCATTAATATTGTTTCCCAATGGTCCCTCCACCATCTGTTCGATTTCAGCAGCCGACTGAGAGCGCACCAAACCGTGGGAGTGTAATTCTCCTGCATCACCCAATAATCTTGTTTGCAGTAAGCACGCCTGGCTTTGAGTCCGCTATCCCGACCCACCTCCCCCCCCCCCACTCCAGTACCAGGTTCCATGCCGTTCCAGATACCAGCGGGTGGCTCAAAGGTTTAAAACCTGCAGTCACCACCCAAAACAGTTCAAAACACTCTGGGGTTGTCAGGAGTCGCAATTAAAGTTCAGGCAGGTCGTTTCGGGAGGCAGCCCCCAGGGAGCTAGTTTCTGAAAATGTTGCTTTCGCTTTATCGGGGGCAGAGATAAATCACAGGACGCAGCTAGGATGCAGCTTGCCGCGCTTACTTTACATGAACGGATGCCACACCAAGGTCCATTACACCTTTCGACCGCACTCTCATACCAAACACAAAACACACTGCTGCACACCATAGCCCATTTTTAATGTGACGGTCAGATACGTTTTGGACACAACAGTTTTCATGATTTTCACCACGAGACAGACTGATCTTTAGTTTAAGTTTGATAGGCAGGGAAACTCTCTTTAGGATGGGGACAGAAAGGCCTTTATAAAACCCTTTTATTTTAATAAAGATGCCTAATGTTGAAACCCTTACAACTTTGTGTCCGCCTCTCATTTCTGACACCTCGCACAACCCAGTGAGTACAAAGCTTCTGTTACATGGCAAGATATAGAATCCAGTTTGCAGGGACTTGCGCCCCTGACCAGAAAGGACCCAAAACAATAACTTTCATAGAGTGACCCACTAGCCAGGAGCAGAAACATAGAAAAAGAAAGCACCAGGAAGATGTAGGAACCTGACCAAGTGGATCCTAATGACCCAAACCGAGCAATTAACCAGCAGAAAACGATTTTGTGAGGGGGAAAATGCTGGCTGGCAATCGAAGAGGCCCCAGGTGAAGAGCAGAGTCAGAATTGTGATCTCCATGCACCCTTCTGGAAGATGGATGCTTCCACCTACCTTGTGCGTGTGGACCAGGATCGCAAAATGGAAAGCCAGCAGTAAAACGGCCTAGAAACAGTCCCAGCACAATACATCTGATCCATCAAGTGAAAAGGACCAGGAGGAGGATATCGAACAGCCCAGAAAGGACATCCAGCAGACACAAGAACAAAACAGAGCAATGCACAAAGATGGCCAAACTTGGTCCTAGATATTCAGCATCCCATTTTCATAGCAAATACCTCAGACATGCGTGTTATAATGGACACTGGTAATGCACAGGATCACCCCTAGGTATACACATTCACTCACGGCAGACACATAGGTCAAAAGGGATGTTTGAAAAACAACCCTGTCCTAGGAGCCGTATAGCCTGCCATAAGAAAAATGGTTTTAGTGCCATAAGGACTTCAGTAGAAGTCTAGAAGACCTTCTGACAACAAATGTAATGTAAACAAAGAAAAACAAATAAAAGGGTTAAGGGTTCCATACAGTGGGACAGCAGAACACTTCCTACCCCCACCCCATAACTAGAATTCCACATAACAAAAACCCTAGCCATCAACACCCTATATTTTATTTCCATTAGAAGTTCCATCAATTCTATTGCCATCTAAGCAATGAATCCTTCTCTTAAAAATAGTCATGTTACCTGAAGCATCTCAAAAGTTATCACTACTGTCAGACCCATCTCTAGCAAAGCTTACAATTTGTGTGACCTCAGACCTGAAGCTCCTGTCACTATCCTTAAACAGTATTTCATCATAAATATGTGTGCATACTTGAAGGTTAGTGTAGACGTCCTGATCTGGAATAGATTGAATTCATTTATCACAAGTGATTAGGAGGATTTATATAGCGAAAATCATGGACTAAAATATCTTTTGGGTTTGATGACCAAATCCCGTACATTTAAGACTGACTTTGCCGAATCCATGCTGTGAAGGTCACTCCCACATGGTTGATTGTTCATTCTTTTGTTCCCTGCCCCATCTCCCTTGCCTTTTCAGGGGTGATGCTCTTCTCCCCCCCCTGCTCCGCACCTCTGCTATGCGATGTCTCCTCCTCGCCCATTAATCTGCTGCAGTCTCCAGCTGCCTTCCTTGTCGATCTGCAGACCACAAAGACTTATGTACTGTATGCTGCGCTTCTGTTAGTGACACTTTGTGTGTCAGGCTTATGTTTTCACAACATACCGACCGAGAGCAGTGTTTTGCTGGTGGATGACTGGAACAAACATTTCCATTTCATCTCCTCTTGATTAATTGCTCCTTAAACTATATCATTTTCAGTCAAAGACTGAAGTGTTTCAGGATACAAATATACTAATCCTATGCAGGTATTTAAGCTATTCTTCCACAGAAATATCTCCCCAGGAAAATTTGTAATGTTCCTGCAGTGCCTCGTTTCCACACATAAGCTATCCCCTCATCCCCCTCTGTGAAGAGGGATAGCTCAGGGGCAACACGTTTGTCTTGGAAGCAATACAACGCAGCGCAGCACAGGTTTGAATGCCGATTCTGCGCGTAGAAACCAATCGCTGGTATTAAGCGTGTTAGAAGAATGATAAACTACACTCAAGCATGGCCCGTCACTGAATTAACATTGTGGTTTGACATTGTATAGGGATTTAAGAGCGTATAACCGAACAGATTTCCAGTATTGCCAGAGGACACACTCAAGCCCCTCATGCATCCAGCATTATATTGAGTACTGAGCTTAGGGCCCTTTAGGAACATGTGTATGTAATGGATGGGATCACACAGAATAACTGCAAATCCAAATAACCGAACCAACTCAGGAAGATGGCAAAGTACTGTTTTTTATTAGCAATGATCTAAAACGGGGAGTTTACATCGAACATCCCCAGACGTACGCTCAGGTTCTCTCAGCGATCTTTATACAAAATATAGTTTATATATCAAAAATATGTCAGGTGACCTCATACTACGTGGCAGTAATGAAAAACCTACCAAGGATCGGTATTGGCTCAAGAGGACCATCCAAGTATACATTCTATAGGAACTAGGATTTTGATTGGCTGCCCACTGTCAGGTGGACCACAAATGCCTGCCTCTAAAACATGTCATCTTCAGAAACATCTGATACAGTTTATAATTGGTTTTCAAACTATAAGGTCCTTCGTTATATGGACTACTACAATTGGTTGGCACATTTGTGCCAGGTCTGGAACATTCGGTTCACTTAGCAGCACGTAAACCAAGACCCAGGTGCAAGGAGATGGGGCATGACACGACTTCCCGACCCAATTAGCCCAGCATCTCATCGCCCATGCCTTCTGCCAGGAAGATTGTCTTTGAACTTGGCCTTGTAAAGTATCCTTGTCTTTAGAGCACATGGGAGTGAGAGCACTCACTATTGTGTTCTGGTACTCCAAGTTCAAACTCTATTTTCTTCCTTGGCTCACGTGACAGAAGACCACGGTTTGGCCCTAAGTGTTCTAAATGAATTAAACTTGGCACTTTTGGTGTTCTTTCTTTGCACCTTAACAAGGGATGATTCATTCTTCGCACATTCACTCCTTTCCAGAATAGATTGCTGACCTTGGCTGCTTCAGTCTTGACTCCGGCCAGACAACCTCGCCATGCAGCTCCTCGATTCTGCTTATTCTTGCTGCAACACAGTTTTCCCTTCCCGCTTCATGAGTCTTGGCTTACTAAATTCATGACACCTATGTCCAGCTTCTACACAATGGCGGCTTCGCCTGCATTCTATTCTCTAGGTATAGCCAGCTTCTATGATGACTTAGTCTACCTTGCGTTTCAGCATCACATTTATTGAACGGTTGATTCTCTGCAGTGCTTTGTGCATGAGTAATCATCATCTTTGTATTAAAAGCTCACTTGATTCTTTACTTGGTCATTAATTTCTTTAGGATCTATACATTATCTTCAGCCAGTATCTGGGGACGTTGTTCATACTCTTTTGTGATTTCACTAACTTCTTTCCTTTGCTCTTTCTCAAATTCCTTCAGAGAGTTCCTCCCTTAGGTTGTCATCACTTCGGGGATACATTTGGTAGGGTTGTCTCAATGGGTATCTTCTCTCGAACACACGCGGCAGTATTAGCACACCTGCTGGTGTGAAACACGGCATGATCTCAGGTATCCAACATATGAGAGGGAGGAGGGCAGGGTTTCCTGCAGAGGCATGCAGCTGCTCCTCTACATTACTAACTTAACAGTGCTCCAAATAAGAGGTGCTTTCTAATGTCCTCGGACTCGCTCGATCTTTTCCTCTAACACTCTCTTGCTCCTTACCCCAATGGTTTTAACTTCCTTTCCCTGTATTCTACTCGCCTTCCGTTACTTCCTCTTTCTTTCTGAATTTTATATTCTGCCTGATTTACATGCTTAATTTCCATCTACTCTCCTCTCCTCCCTTTTCTCCACTATGCTCCACCCCTCATCCCCTCCCACTATTCTCCACTTCCCTCCTTCTCTCAGGCACCCCCAGTTCCCTCTCCCAAACACATTTCTCAGTCACTCACTTCCCTACACTCGCACTGTCTCACTAACCATATATGCAACCGCTCCCCCAGTTCCCCCTAGTACCACTTTCACCAACCAAGACCTCATCTCTGTATGTCTCTTCCACAGTCTGCTCCACCATTCTTACTCTGCCTGCTCTCTCGGTCTGCCTTCTCCTCCCTGGACCTCACCTGAACAACCCACCCCTGTTCATCCTATGTCTTTTTATCCTCCCCCCTGCCATTGGCCCTCATGATCAGCTGGTTCGCAAGACAATCTCTGCCTTGCTCTCCCTCAGAGGCCGGGTTACAGAAATGGTAAATCATAAAGAGCCCTTTAAGACCAACCCCCATTTTGAATGTGGGTCCACAAGGTGTCTCGCAGTGGTGGCCGGGTATGGAAAAAATTCAGGTTCAGAGTTTGTATTCTGTGGAAGATGAGCGTTTTGATTGCTGGTCAAGTGATCAATGTTCCGCTCGCTGGATAGTCATTGCTGCAGCTCTTGCTGGTGAGCTGTCTGCTTCGCGGTGGATTGCCCGCTTTGTGTTCGCCCACGAGTTTCTGGATGCAGAAGTCCTGCAAAGGAAGAGGGAAAGCACTGGCCAGTATCGGAGAAGGTTGGGATGGGGTGACTGCAATGGTGCTCTGCAATTGTAATTGGGTACATGTGGAGGGGACAGAATTAGGCTCTCCCACAGTGTGCCTCTGGGGCAGGGCTGGCTCTGCAATACACTTTGATGGGACTCCTGTCCCAGGTTGCGAAGGAT
Source organism: Ambystoma mexicanum (assembly GCF_040938575.1). Lineage (NCBI taxonomy): Eukaryota > Metazoa > Chordata > Amphibia > Caudata > Ambystomatidae > Ambystoma > Ambystoma mexicanum. The sequence goes on from NC_090926.1 coordinate 741,092,659, forward strand.
CACAATCGCCTTTTGACAGAATCTAGGCCCTGTCACACACACACCTCCAAGTCCCCATCTTTCCCTGAGCATCTGGCTACCTGTGGGTACCTAGAAAGGTTTTCTATTGTTGATCTTTTCTCCCCTTGTAGCCTTGTTAGGCACAGATTAAAGAGGAGGAAGTCTATTTTTATTTTACATTTATAAAGCGCACAAGGGCGGCCCTTGGGCATCGTGGCGCTGTTACAGTAGGGATTACTTGGTTACAGGATAGAAAAGACATGCTGCGCTGGGTGTTATTGGGTACAGTGAGAATGATACAATACAGTACACAGTTACAGTGACATTCACATGATGTCCAGCTTAATACTAAAGGTTCCAAGGTTACAGGGGAACCAGCTGACGCTTGCGGTGAGCTTATTTTAGCGGGGGTATCTAGAGCTTGGTTTTGAGTGATTTGTGAAATGCTGCGTGGGAGGTCTCGTTCAAGTCTTGTGGGCAGAGCATTCCAGTTTTGTGGCGCTAGAAATAGGAAGCTGGAGCCTCCAGCTTTGGCTCTATTGAATTTAGGGACGTTGTGCTGATTGGGGTGGTGGGATCCCTTAGGTCAATAAGAGGTGGCTCGAATAGTTTTTTCTGATAGGTTTGGAGGTGCTGTGAGGGATAGGCACTTGTGTGTAATGGCTAGGGTTTTAAAAAGTATGCGCTCTTTGACTTGGAGCCAGTGGGCATTCCGTCTTGCCTGGGAGCTGTGCTCACTTTTGGGAATGCTTAGCGCAGCTCGGAGGGCGTTATTTGAGTGATTTGTAATCTATTGAGGTTTTTGGCCGACGTGCCCAAAAACGGGACGTTACAATAATCCATTTTGACCCCAATGGTCGCTCTGGCTATGGTGAGGCAGTTTCTGGACGAAAGGTAAGGTTTGACAGCATTGATGGTTTTGGTAGTAAGTGCTGCCGAAGAAGCAATGGCGCTAACTTGGCGCGTCATGGAGAGAGAGGAGTCAATGTAAACCCCCAGCGTTTTGACTGCTGGTGAAACCGGGATTATGGTGTTCTCTATGTTAAAGGAGCAGTATTGAGTGTCAAGCTTGTTGAGAATTTCCTTGGGGCCTACCCAGAGGATTTCTGTTTTGTCCCCATTGAGACAGTCAATTAGCTGCCATACAGGCCTGGATGGAGGCATACGTTTCACAGTGTAGCTGCATCCTGTTCGTAGGAGCCAGTGAGAGGGAGGAAGACTTGTCGTCAGCTTAGTTTGTGTATGCTATTCCGTGCTTGCCCAGGTCATTGAAGAGAGGGTAGAGTGAAAATATTGTATAATGTGGGTGAAGTGCTAGAGCCCTGTGGGACTCCGCAGTGGATGGTGGTTGGTGCAGCGGATGCATGGTGCAAGAACACTCGTCTCCCTTCAAGGAAGGAGGTGATCCAGGATGTAGCTTCAGGGGAGAATTGGGCTGCATTCCTGGGTTTTCTGCAGAGGATCCTGTGGTCGACAAGATCAAACGCTGCAGACAAATCGAGGAGCAGGAGCAAAGCAGGATTGCCTTCGGCCATTTGATTCTTCAAATCCAGTAAGGCTGACTCTGTTCCGGGGCGGATGTGGGATTGCCTCTTTCCAAGGATACTGTTCACTTCAAGGAAATGTTGGATTTGTAAATAGGCAGCGTTATCTAGAATCTTTAACAGAAATGGAACAGTAGGGATGGGTCTGTAGTTGCTGGGGGATTCCAGGTCCAAGGATGTTTTTTTCAGCAGGGGTCGGACCCATGCCTCTTTCAGGCAGGAAGGGACGATGCCCGAAACAAACGAGGCATTAATGAAAGCTGTCAAGAATGGGGCTAGTGTGTCTGCGCAATCTTTTATAAGATTGTCCGGGCACACACCACCCTTGCAGTTGGAGAGTGTGGTTTGTTTAATGATGGCTAGTACTTCAGTCTCTGTTACTTCTCTGAAGGAAAAGAGCATTTTATCTTTGGCGTCAGGGTTAGTCTTTGGTGAAGTGGGCAAGTTGACTTTGGGCAAGGCCTTATAGTGGGAGATAATTTTTTCCTGAAGTAGATCTTTTTTTTTTGAGCATGGCTGTTTGGACACTGGTGCACCAATCTTCGTCTTTCATAAGTTCTTGAGTGCTCGTGGCTGGTGCAGCCATTTCCTTGAATATGGCAAACAGCTCTTTAGATTCCGATTTGGCATTTGTAATTCTGGCGTTATAGGCTGTAGATTTAGCTAGGGTGATGGCTTTTTTATATTAGGAGGCAAGAATTTTATAGGCCTCTAACGTGGAGTTCTGTGGATCAGCTTGCCATTTGGTGAGCGCAACGCGCTTGCGGGAGCGTAATTCTTGGAGATCTGTAAAGAACCAAGAATTAGAATGTTTCTTCCCTTTAGCTTTCTTACTCTCTAGAGAGGCAATGGCATTTACCTCTGTTTTGATTGTGGTGTTAAATACTTCTATCTGCGCCAGGGGGACGTTGGAGAACAGAGGCTTGAGGGCTAGTACCTCTAGAAACGGAAGGATCTTGTCTCTCTAGTAAGGTTACGTGAGCATCTAGTTAATGCTCGTGGGGCGGGCATGTTAGGTTTGGAGGTTTTGGTAATGGTCGGGATGGAGAAATGGTGGTGGTCCGTCCAGGGGCAAGTAGTGTTGGAGCTGATGTCTGCTGCACAGTTGTGGTCCGCAACCCAGTCTAAAATGCGTCCTTTTGAGTGGGTAGGGTTCAAGATTGAGAGAAACTCATTCTCTGGAGCGCTTTGGCCAGGGACTTGGCTTGTTTATCTTTGGCATCATTGAAGCCAAGATTAAAGTCCCCAAGTAGGATGTATTTAGTAGTGGGTTTTTTTAGGTTCACGCCTAGTAGGTGGAGTAGAGTTCCATGGAAGTAAAGTAGTGGGCCTGGACGGGATGGCGATCGTGCAATTTGGTGAAAGGGAGAGTTTTACAGATATAGTGTCTGCATTCCCACCTAGCAGTGAGTTGATTTGTCTAATACAGAGGGATTCCTGGACTGAGGGCCACACCCCCTCCTTTAGCAATTGGTCTGTCCTGCCGGAAAAGGAGCCATGTTTCAGTAATGGCGAGGGGATCCAGATCCATATTGGTGAGCAGCAGGTCATGTATCTCGGTGGCATGGGCTGGGAGCGGGCCTGCTTTTATAAGGGCACATTGGAGTGGAATGGGAGAGGAAATTATTTTGTTCTTGCTTGCAATTGGCATAGGGATCCTAGTATCCTTGTTAGGGTTAGGTAAAGGGGGCCTGTGGATGGAGGGGTGCGGGAGCTGTACTAACTGTTTTTTTGAAGGTGGCAGCAGAAGAATAAAAGCGTGAGCCTACTGGTTGGTTTCTAATAGAGGTAGGTATAGGGCATTTGGCGTGCTGGGAGGCTCTGTGCGACAACCCAGCATGGCTAGTCTACTAGCTAGGTAGTTAATGGAGTGATTGGTAGAAAGTGGTGTCTGCACATGGGGGGGGCGTGAGAGTTGCTGAAGGAGGAGGGCAGGAAAAAGGTGGGGGGGGAATTGTCTTCTGAATTTGGCGGCTTATTGTCCATGCTGGGTCGCAATGGAAGCTATGTTGGCGAATGCTCTGGCTAAGGCTGCTAAAGGCGTGCCTTTATCAGGGTGCTAGGAGAGGCCGTCAACAGTGTGGGTGCTGAGGCAAAGATGCAAGTAAACAATGAAGATACACTTGAAACTGGGCACAGTAGAACTGTAAGGGTTGAAGCGTTGCTACAATAGTGTGACAGCGAGCAGAAACATAAGGAACAGTACAGTGCGCTATATTATGGGGGCTTTTTCAGGTTGAACGGTTTAAACAACACAGTCAGAAGGTTTAAAGGCCTGACAGTGAAAAAACCATTGCAGTATACATAGTCATACATGAACAGTGCCATGAACGGTACAGTGAGCTATACGAGGTGTGTTTTTTGGATAAAAACAGCTAAATACAGTTTAAGCACCAGAGACAGTAGGTTTAAAAGGCACAGCTGTGAAAATTCATTTCTGTATACATAATCCTGCATGAACGGTGCCCTGAACGGTATAGTGAGCTATACTAGGTGTGCTTTTTGGATAAAAAAACAGCTAAAACAATTTAAACAATCAGTAAGTTTGAGGCACAGCTGCGGGTGCACGATTAGGGTAATATAGTGGTTTAGGAACAACAATTAGATTGAAGAATAAAGTAGCTGCAAGGATTAACAGTGTGAGGCTAGTGATCTGGAAGGCTAAAGTCTTTGTATGTGGCTGCTTTACTTGACGAAGAGCATCAGCTTTCAGCCCAATGGTGGGTGCTGTGCTCAGAAGTTGTCTGGTAACGTTATAACTGCAAATGTTAGGTGCAGCACAGTTTCCTGTGGCTTTTTAGGCGGCAGTATCAACACTGGTGAGTTAGGAGATGTTAGGGTCGCCGTGGAGATTAGGTGTTTAAGCCGTGCACCGTCGGAAAATGGGTAACGCCAACACCGGAGGGGTGAGGCTATATTAGTTGGCAGATAAATGAAGGCAAATGGCGAGTGGCTAGGAGGAACTCACATTTGGAGATGGTGACTCCAGGAACAGGTAGAGAGCCCGGACGGTCAGTGGAAAACTAGGACAGAGTGGAAAGAGCCTCCATCAGAAAGGTCAGGCCCACAGCCTGAGGGGACAGAGGCAGATGATCAAACTCCTTTGCAAGTTGAGGACCACAAGAAATGTGTGCTGGAAGATGCGCAGTACAGCAGTAACGACAAAGGTTCAGTATCGCTGGTGAACGCTGATTAAGATCGTAGAAGTAGTGCTTGAGACGCTGTGCTGATGAGGGATAAGAGTCAAGGTCGGTCGCCATGGGCAGCGTGCCTGAGCCACGGCCAGCGGCACAGGCAGGGGGGCCTTGTGCTGAGGCCTTAGGTGAGGGGCCGGCTTCCGCCTTTACGGGCAGACCCTGGTTGGTCGAATGGGGTTGTGTAGGTAGGTTGCTAGGCAACCTGGTTAAACAGGACGAGCAGCGGCTATCTTGCGCAAGGGGCTCACAGAATTGAAACTCCACGTGGCAAAGGGCAGCTGGGGGTGCAGAAAGCAGAGGTCTATGACAGGGTAGGGCTCTACAGGCACGGGCAAATGAGCGATGATGATGCAGCAGTTTCAATGAGCACAAGTCTAGCTGCTCATGCAGTTGCGGCGTTGGTGTGGGGCTTCTGACGTGAAGCTGCTCCTGCAGCTGCGGCAATAGCAGGGCTCCTTCCCTTGCAAGGGAGTGTGGAATCCCTAGGAGAACCTCTTCAGCGAGTCTGTGATTATCACAGGTGTGGTAAGCTTGTTGCTGAATAATTGAATTCTCATGGTTGCTTGCGGGTACAAGGCGGCATCTCTGTGCACACATTGTTTGGGATATGGGCCCTGGATTGAGTTCTTAGGTGGCTATCAGGCCTTCCCTAATGGCAGTCCTGCTTCCCTGAATTTAAAGGGGCTTTGGCCGTCTTCTCAGTCACATGAAGATTAAACTTCTGATCAGCCTCACCTGTGGTATAGACTGTCCAGCTTGGAGACCCTGGCACATCTTCCTCATCTGGGAACAGATCGACAAGATGTTCGAGATCTGTGTGATTTTCTTCACATTCTGTGGATGCTTCGTAAAGAGAGGGATGGAGTCAGTAACTCGACCTCCATATGTTCTTCCTTGGGGCTTTCCAGGCAGGGTTTGGAGATGTATCCTACTTTTCCACAGGCGGAACATCTTATCTGAAGCTCATGGATCTTAGATTCACATACTACGCATAGGCCACCATCTAGTAGTTGTGCGAGTATTTTCGAATTAAAAAGATGGGCTTCAACGGGGGCATACCGTGTAATATTGTACCCACTCTGCGTGTACTGGTATCCATGATCCTTTTCGTGTTGAGGTCCTTCAGATTGTTTTCTACCGCACAATGTGGAGTTCACGTGACACAGCCATGTGCACACCGAGCACCGAGGCCTACCCCCACAACGATAGACTGAAAGTGCACCAGCGAACATCACTGGACACCGAACCGGAAGCCGAAAAGTGCACCATGCTGTAAAGGCGATGCAGAAGGGAGAATGGATTAGGGCCATACGTATACACATATATAGATCTTTTCTCCATGCACACGTTTTTAGAGAATGCCTTTAACCCTCATTGCAGAAACTCCTAAACACAATAGCTTGCTTGTTTCCTGGCTACCCAACAGAGAACACTCCATTTAAATTCTGCCATAGGTGCAACACAAAATGTCCCTGGAATGACACACACCGAGTGTGTATTAACTGCCTTCCAAAGGCCCGAAAATATTGAAAGAGCGTCAAAGAGGTTTGGCGAATCTGCCGCTACTGCAGAAGATATCGAGGTACAGGAAGCAGGCATCTGTTTCCAGAGCAACACCAAAGAGCAAGAAATGGAGGAAACGCAATTGTTTCCTCGCAGCTGGCCCCCAGCTCTGTAGGGCTGACATCTGGTTGTGCTTTGGAGGCAACCCCTAGCATCCATGAGGCTGGAACAGACCCGAAAACCAAGGTAAAACCGGACGATATTCAAACAAAATGCTCGACCGATAGACCACCATGCCGAAAACACACATCGCTCCACACTCCGCATGTTGTAGGGAAGGCATGGTATCACAAGTATTGACACTGACAAAATGGATACAATTTGTAAAACCTTTATTGAAAATGTTGGGGTTGGAGAAACTGCTATTTTGCCCTATAACTAAAATGGGAGTAGTCTCGACCATCAAGCGATAAACTAGACAGTCCTAGTGAAGTCAGTCAAATCAAAATGGCCATGCTAACAAAACCTAATTGCCTGCCCTATCTCTTGTACAAAAAGTGTAAAAAAGGAGAAGTGTATGTAAAAGGAAAAATTAGTTCAAATGATAAATGTGGCTGAACCAGCTTTCCTCCCCACGTTAGGTCTCACATGGTAAGGCGATCCTTGTAGGTAGGATGAAACACTCTGGCTCGGTTTTCAACACAGGACACAGTTCAAAACTGTGGATCGAGGCCCGCCTGGCCTTCCACGTTAAATCCTTTCTCTGACTTCAAAATGAATGTTTAACCAAAACCTTCACAGAGGTCCCCCTCTGCCGGGCTGAGACCTCTCACCACACAGTTCTCGTAGGTCATCTCTGGTGGGCTCACACATCTCACGATAAGAGGGGAAAGCCACACTCATCTGCTATGCAGAAAAAAAGGGGGCACCCTGTCTACAGGGCAAGATTTTGAGGAGGAGGAACATATTCTTTTAGACCTACATGATTCTAGCCCACAGTTAAACCCTTGGTCAGAGGTTCAACTTCCTCATGGAAAAGATGGGATCCTTCATGGAATTTTATGACAGTTTACAAAAAAGAGAAAGGGAGACAGGCCCAAAAATACTGCCCCAAAACAAGCCTGTACTCCAACCTGAGCAACTTTAGTATAAGGAGGTGGTGGCTTTTTTGGAAGATGGCACTTATTTTGATGTAGAAGAGATTGCAGGGGATGAAGAAGACATGGAGTTGTACCCCCTGGACCAAGTAGAACCCTCTATATCATCTCATACAGAGGACCAAGTTTTGAACGCAGAATTTCTAAAGAGAGCTGCAACACATAAGTACCCCACAAGGAGACAGACTTTATTCAGGACGTCCTGAAGTAGAGGTCAGTCTGTCAATCTATTTCCTTGCTGCGGAGCATACTTAAGAGGGTCACCCCATCCCTAGACAATCCTTAAAACAGTATACTCAATCAAGAAATAATGTGCTCATGAGTCAACCATGATATCTAATGTCTCAAGAGGTGAGAGAGAGAAGAAGAAAGGAAACTGGTTTCATCCTGTCGCATGTAAGGAGGGGAATCGATAGCTTCCTAAATTGTCTGTTGCAGATTTATTTGCCTGGGCTTCTCCTATGCATAAGGATGGAAAAGGAGGGAGAAAGTTCCGTCTATCCCTTCCTAACCTGGGAACTATCCCTAGTTTTATTTTTATTTTATTTTTATTTTGTAGAGTGCACTACAGCCCTCCAGGTAACGAGGCGCTATAAGTATACTTGAGGAGGCTTGCTTGTGGGTTACAAAAAGCGGCCCAGGTGTGATGCTTAAACATAGTTACTTAGAGGGTTATGTTACAAAGTACAATATTCTACATTACAGAGTGTATCAAATTCAGTGTTGTAACAGAAGTAGAGAAATTGCACATGGTGATAGACCCTTTAGACAAAGAGCCTTGTTTTTAGGGCCTTGCGGAAGGCGGCATGGGACTCGATAGATCTAATCTGGTCTGGGAGTTGGTTTCAAAGAGTGGCAGCCATAGTTGGGGAAACTAGATCCTCCTGCACGCACTCTGCACGTGTTAGGAACCGTGGTGCGGTTGGCATAGGCAGATCTGGCAGGTCTGGAGGCTGTTTGTCTGGAAATCCTTTGCATTAGGTACCTGGGGGCAAAGCCATGAATACATTTGTGGGTTAGGGCTAGCGTTTTGAAAACGACCCTTTCCTTGATAGGTAGCCAATGTGCCTGTCTTCTGATTGTTGAGATGTGTTCCCTGCGTGATACGCCGGTGGCGGCCCTTAAGGCATTATTCTGTACTATCTGAAGGTTGGCCAGGTTCTTTTGGGATGTGCCAATGAAGAGAGCATTGCAGTAATCCAGTCTAGAGCCGATGAGGGCTCTAGCTATGGTGATACAGTTCTGTTGGGTTAAGAATGGTCTGACAGCGTTGATCAATTTAGAGTGATAGGCTGCAGAGGAACCAATGGCATTGACCTGCCTGTCCATGGTCAGGCTTGGTTTGAGGTACACGCCCAATGTCTTGATTGTTTGTGATACTGTGATGGGGATGTTTTCAATTGTGAATGTGTGATATTCCTTGGCAAGCTTGTTCAATGTGAAGGGAGACCCAATCAGCAGGGGTTTGGTTTTGTCACTGTTTAAACAAAGCCAGTTATCTGCCATCCAGGATTGCATGGTGGAGTAGATGAAGTTGAGGGTGTTTGTGTCAGCTAGATAGTCCCCTGTGAGAGGTATGAGCTCCTGGGTGTCATCTCCATAATTGGTATATGAGATGCCCAGTGAGTCCAAGATTTTGAATAAGGGGCTGGTGAAGAGGTTATTCAGGGTGGGGGCTATGCAGGAGCCCTGTGGGACTCAACATTTGATAGGACTCGGGGTGGCTATAGCTGATTGTGAAAAGACCTTCATTACTCTCTCCTGTAAGAATGAGTTGATCCATTCACATGCCCTTGGGTAGAAGTTTGCAGTGGAGGTGAGATGGTGACATAGGGTTTTGTGCTCTACCAGTTCAAAGGCAGAGGAGAGGTCTAGGAGTAGGAGTTCAGGTTTGCCTGCATCTCTTGGGTCATCTATTTGGTTTTTCAGATCAAGTAGTGCCGTTTCGGTGCCATGACGAGGACGAAAGCCAGACTGGCGAAGTCCAAGAAGGTGATTGTCTTCAATTAATTTTTGAACTTGAAGGTACGCTGCTTTTGTCCAGGATTTTTAAGAGGAACGGGACCGTGGTGATGGGTCCGTTGTTATCTGGTATCAGTGTGTCGAGTGAGTTTTGTTTTTTTTTTTTTGTTTTTTTTTTTTTAGTAGAGGTCTGACCCAGGCTTCTTTAAGGGAGGTGGGTACATGAGCTGAGTGGAAGGACGAATTGATGAAGGCAGTGACAAATGGAGCGAGGGCTGGCGCACATGCTTTGATGATGTGAGCCAGGCATGTGTCCCCCTTAAAATTGGATGGCTTAATGGATTTTAAAAGGGCCGTGACTTCTGCTTCGTTCATGGAGGAGAATTCAAATTTAGGTGTCTGGTTGTCGGCATTGCACGTGGGGGGTGCTTTGTGGGAAGCTAGTAGGGAGGCGAGAGCTTCTTGATGGGCAAGGATTTTGGTATGCAGGGTGTCAAGTTTGTCAAGCAAAGCTGATTGAATTTGATTGCACCGAGTCTGATCTTTGACAATTGTGGATGGTGGAGCTGAGGGCGATTCCAGTTCCCTAAAAAATAGCAAAGATTTATTTTGTCCCTGAGTTAGCATTGTTAATCCTAGTGTTGTAGGATTCAGCTTTGGCATGAGTGATGGCTGTTTTATATTCCCTTGCAATCGTCTTAAATGCGGTTTTGTTGGGTTCGGTAGGGTTTCTTTTCCATGTGGCAAGTGATGCCCTTTTTTTGGCTCGAAGATCCAGGAGTGCTTGGGAGAACCAGGCATTAGAGTGCTTGGTTTTCTTAGCTTTTTTGGCTGTAAGAGGGGCAATGATGTCTACTGCTGTAGTAATCACCTGGTTGAAGGTGTTGGCTAGGGTTACAGGATCATTGGGAAAAGGAGGTTGCAGTGCTGGAACATGAAGGTGAGGTAGGAGAGTGTCTTTCGTCGGCTTCTTAGAGCTCCTTGAGAGAGCAGCAGGGAGAAGGATAGTAGGTTTGGATGATGCCGAGGACGTGTCAATGTGAAAGTTAATACAGAAATGGTCTGACCAGGGTATGGGGGAGGTGGAGGAAAAGGGAATGGGGCAATTGTGATGTGCAACCCAGTCAAGGGTACGCCCTTTGATGAGAGTAGGCTTGGTGATGCTTTGGACAAACCCAAGGGTGGCTAGTCCTTTTTTTGTAGTGTGGCGGCATTAGTCATGGGGGTCGTCTAGGCCAAGATTAAGGTCGCCCAGTATTACTACTTTTAATGTTTTTTTCAGGTTGTGTGAGAGAGAGTGGATGAGGGATTCTTGGAAGTCACCTAGTGGGCCTGGGGGGCAATATAAGAGAAGGAAGACAATGGAGGAGTTGGGAGAAGTTTTGAGTTTGATGAGGAGTCATTCAGCATTATGTCCAAAATCCCCCTGAATTCTTCTGATGTCAATGGTGTCCTTGGCTAGTTGTGCCACTTATCTAACAGTGGATAGAATAAGAAGGCGTACATTACTGGCTATCCAAAATGTTATTTGTTATTCAGGTTATAACTGGTTGTATGACCGCCCAGGCAATCTATTGCTCATGATCAGTGTTGGTCTTGACAGGGTTACCAGCATCTCTGGCCTCACTTCTTTGCAGTATAAAGAAATGTTTTGCAAATGGGGCTATTTTACAATCCGTGTATAGGCAATAGTGACTTTAATAGCCGACACTGAGTGTGAATATACCTAGAATAAAAACTCAATTTTTATTTGAGGGCTAAAATCACGGTACAATGAAGACGATGCCAGAGGGATAGGCAACATGGTTTTTAAGTCTCCCTGTGGCTGTAATGAGGCGTGCGGCAGAAATCCTCCTGCCGTTTCCATGTGTATGTTGACCAGTTTTAATGGTCCCGGTGATTAGTGCCACCTTCTTCAGGACAGTCTTCATAATTGGTTGCTGGACCCTTCTGCTTCTAAAAATGACAAACTCATTTACCCACTACTCCTACGTTTCGGATTCTTGGGCTGGATGTTGAAGGAACTTTTTTTGCGGGTGCAGGCAGTCAGCCTTTTGTGATGGGGCACACAGGTGACGATCTTCACGATACTGGATCGTTGGGACTCGACACAGGCTTCTGTTCATCGACGGTTGTCACACTACAGGCTTCTCTCCGTTTCTCCATCCATGATTTGGAAGGGGAGACGTCTGGGAGCGGGAAAGAGTCATTGTAGGTCCAACAGGATGCCCACAAAGTTCCAGCCGAAACCACACTTCACGAGACGATGAACAGCAGATTAGTCTAGGTCCCATGGTAGTGGGGAATTGCAGCCCAGGACGGTCACAGCTCTTTGAGGGATGGCTCAAAATGCAGGTGGTCTTGTGACTGGTAGTCCAGGGGAGGAAGTCAGCTGGTCTGGATCTTGCCTGTCGATCAGAAGAGGAGGTTGGAGCAGCAGTCGTTACTCAGCAGTAACTAGTGGTCGCTGGAGGTGGCTGCATACGTCCTCCTTCCTCAGATTCTTCGTTCCATGGACCGAGACTCTTTCTGCTCCAGGACCCTTACCTTTATGCAGGAACCTAGCCAATCAGCGGTCATGCCACATTCAAAGACAGCCTCCCAGTCAGAACTGGATTCAAGCACACATACTGGAGTACAAAGACCTGCAGAGTTTCGGTGTACTCCCAGCATCCTGTCCTCCCAGACTTGCTGGAGCCCTTGGGCGGACTTCCCAAAGAGAGCCCGTTAAAGACGAGAGTGAGCGGGACTTCCCCCACCCAGGACGGATCTACGTTAAAATAATGAATTCTGAAAAACTTGAGATTCAAAATTGTGGAGCCTACTTGCTCGCATTTTGAACCTCGAGCTTTTTGAATTCGGTTTTGTCCCCCACTTTGCATTTAATGTGTGCGGGGGACACCCCTGCAGCCCCCTAAACCCATAATGCCGAACTAGTTGAGCGGGCCCTACGCCCGCAACCCCACTCGCCAACTTCAGTATTTTGGGCTTCGTCATTTTCTTTCATGCCGAATGAACAGAAAAGGCGCATTCAGCATTGTATTTACGTTATTTTGGTGCAAAACCCTCAGAACAGCTGAAGAAGGCTTAAGAAAAGGACAAGTCATCAAGACTTGGCGAAAAAAGACCAGCACCATTTTAGGTCAATGGTGACCCATGTGTCTTGTAAAAATCACAAAGGTCGGTAGCGAATATCCACTGCCACCAACCACTCAGATGAACTTGTCAATGTAACCAGAAAGTTACAGGAGAAGTGGGTAAAGGGATACATTGTGTCCCCTCAGCACTCCACATAAGGTGGGGTGTGCTGATTCCACAAAATAAAGGTGAGGTAGGATAGAAAGAGTCCCCCTATCCTTGGTAACAGTAGTTATCACAAGGAAAATAACCGGGAAGCTCAAAGAGCTCCCAGCAACACTGTGCTGCAATAATAAATGGCAGATGCCTTAAAAGGTGGAGGAAAGCATTGCTCCAAAAAGAGATGCAACCAAAAGGGTTGAAAAAAGGTTTCCAGAGGTAGAGTAAAACACTGAGTGTGTGTGTGGAAAAAGGTTCCCACTCACTGAGGAAAACTGATCAAAAATCCAGGAGTCCAGCAGTGCTGGGGGACTCGCAAGTGGGTAGAATACACAAAAATGAAAATCTACCTTATAGGAACTCCACACCAATACACTTGAACACATTTTTGCAACAGGCGGTTGGGGGGCCTGGTCTTCCAACAGTAGATCTATTTGTGACAAAAGGAAATAAAAAATGCCCAAAATTAGACCCCCAGGTTCCCGAAACTGGGCTCCCTAGGCAGCACACTATGGATAAGCTGGTTAGGGATATTTGCAAATGCTCCCTCATACCCCCCCAACTCCACTCATCCGCAAGATAATTCACAAAGAGAGCTTAACGATGATGCTCATTGCACTAATGTGGCTAATTTACACGTCTCTGTGTGCACGTATCAATGTTTTCCCAATCCAAGACCTTTTAACAAAAAAGAACAAAACGGTAACACATTTGACACCTCAAATAACTAACTTAGCAGTGTGGCTACAGAGGCCATAGAGTTCAGTCATCTACATCTGCCTACTTAGATGTATGGATATCATTAGAGAAGCTGGGAAACCTAACACCAGACACTGCTACTTCAACAAATGAAAATGATATGTTCTGTTGTAGAAGAAGAAAAATCAATTCTATAGATTGCTCTGCTACAGATGTGGTACCGCATGTTACATACTTATTAGACTCTGGAATCATGTACAATTCACTTAAAGTACACTTAGCAGCCTAGGCCACATCACAACACAACACAAAACGTCATGTGGAGAATACCAGTAGTTAAAGCCTTTATAGAAGGCGTCAACCGCTTACATGCACCAGCATCTTGCCCTCCGGATGGGACCTATACACAGTTCTCTCACGACTCACCTTTTGCACCCATGCACAAGGCACCACTTAAATAACTTGACTTGCATACAAGGTAGCTTTCCTCATCCTATTCCATCTATAAAAAGGATAAGTGAGTTACAAGCCCTTTCCGTTTCTAAACCATGTGTCACCATGTATAAAAACAAGGTGGTGTTAAGAACCGATCCTAGATTTTCTCCAAAATTTGTATCCAAATTCCTCATGAATCAGTCCATTGAATTACCAGTGTTCTTCCAGAACCCACACAGTAAAGAAGAAAGAGCACTACATACTCTAGTTTTGTCAAGGCAGTACATTACTGCCCTGCGCACAGCCAAAGACCTATGAAAAACATACTTTTTTCATGTCATGAAGAGAAGGGGATTCAGTCACCAAGGCAAGTTGATTGTTTTTCTTTTTATTTGCAACACGATCAGGACGGTCTTAACCGTATAAAGGCGCAGCTAGTGGTATCCAAGAACCATTAAGCAAGTAGCATAAAAAGAACCGCACCCAAAAATTTATTTGAGAAAATGGGGAGACAAAGGTCCACCTGAGGACCACACATCTACTATTTGAACAGGAAGGCCTTGCGAAAATGCAGAACGGTCTTGCAGGCTCTAATCTCTCTAGGAATACTATTCAAGAGTCTAGGGCCAAAGACTGCAAATCTTCTGTCACCTCTAGAGACACATGCTGATCGAGGAACACTTGGCAGCAGCTGGTCTTTTGATCAAAGCAACCTTGTTGATTGGTAGTAGCACATTTTATTACTCAAGTATTCTGGGACCAAACCATTTAAACATTCAAAAATCAAACATGCCAGTTTGAATTTGATGTGGTCTTCCATTGTCAGCCAGTGCAATGTTCTACAGAGAGGAGAGACATGAGCTGAATTGTAAAGACGGCCTACCAGTCTTACGGCCGCATTTTGGGCTTTTTGAACCCTATGCATTTGTGTGGCAGGGATGCCCATCAGAAGGCTATTGCAGTAGTCTAAGTGAGCATGTGTTAGGGACCTGTGAGAAGCCAAAAGGTGTCTCACCCACTAGTCCACGAGGATCTGTCATCCAGGTGGCCGCGACATGGCCATTGCTTTTGGATCCAGTACCTGGGGGTGGACCAGTGCTGGAGGATCACCTGGGTGAGTGGTCTTGTGGGACGCCGGATGGTGAAACCCAGTATGCCCTTCCCTGTAACACCTTTACCCCATTTTACCAGGTAGGATACATATGGACTTTACCCCCTGCCCTCCACAACACGAACACTTTCACATGGGCTGCCCGCTATGGGAGAAAACCTGACATGTCCCAATGCATTGGCCAGGCAAGGTCCGGCAATTACTCACACCTAACTTCCATTAAACTTCCCCATACAGATAAAAGGCAGAGCATGAGAGCACACTCTGAGCGAGGCAAAGCACTCAATGAAACAGCATTTTCGATACATCAACTGGATGCGATAAAGAAGACGGCAGACAGGAGGGCATCACAAGCAGGGACATTCCCTTGCCCTTTCCGATAAGGAACTATTACTTTCAAGACTTCTCGAAAGTAGAAAGCGTAACACCAGGAAACCAGGCTGAAGAATCCTGCATTGTGTGTTGGAGATACACGGGCCCTCCTGTGTCAATCAAGACTGGAGAAGCAACCAAGATCAAAGCAGCGTAAAATAAATCAACAAAGCTAGTGAGTTGGGGAGACCGATGCAAAACTGGTCTGTGTTGAAACCAAGGTTGCAAGCATCAACATTGCATGGCGGGTGCTGGAATGAACATTGTTAAAACGGTTTTAATAAGAGACGTAAAGTTGAACTGCTGATGAGTGATTGAACTTTTAAAACATACAATACCTTGTACAGTGTGGCCTGGCACCGCATGGGTGCTCAATCGAAGGTCTCTGCAGGTATCCAGCTGAGAATTGGCAAACGTGATAGTGAGAAAAAGGTTATATCAAGAAGAGAACGAGTAATTGTGATTCGAAGTGGCCCTGCGATGAGTTGAGCAAAATCCTGCACACATTCGAAGGTCTTCGATTTTGATGAAGTAAAGAAAGTTTCAAAAGTAGATCAATTTGGCCCGAGAACAGCAAAGGGAGACCAATTGAAGGTTTTGTGTTAAAGTGGGTATGAGCCTGGCAGAGGGGAGCCCGGGTTGAATAGAAAAATCACGCGAGAAGTGGTATATGTGAAATCCTAAGAAGAAAGGAACTTTAATGTTTGTCGTGTTGCATCAGGCTCTCTGAAATAAGAGACTTTGAATAAAGAGACTTTGGCACAGAAGGCCATGATGATGAGGTTTTGAACTGCATCCTCATACTAGAGAAGCCAGAGAGTGTGCTAAGCTAAAGTGTGCCGCATTGTCCTGTGCTGAAAACCTGGGGAAGGGAAGCCAACGGCTTGAATATCCTGACAAATCATTTCTTGAACACTTTTCTTTTGCATAACATTGTTTCCCACACTATTTTTATTCAGAAGTAAGGATTGGCAATAAGTTTGCTAGCATAGGCCCTTTAAGACACCACTAGAACTGCGTTATTATTTGATGGTCGTAGCTTGCTCCCATCTTTAGCTTTGAGATTAGATAGGCATTTTTCAAACCCAATTGAAGTTCAATAAACACCCTTGAACTGTGATCACTTGTGTCTGTCTTACTGTTTGATACCATGCTTTCCTTCTAGCCCCCATGTGCTTGTCAGGAATAAACTGTAAAACCTGACGGAGCATACACAGTGAGTAGAAGACTGCCTGGACCTTTGTGTTAACTTGCGCTTCGGTTCCCAGATTTTATTGCCAAAGGCAACCTACATTTTTAATGTTGGAGGCAAATTGTAGCTTTTTGCTAAGAATACTCGTAACAAAGATTTCTTTGAAGAAGCTGTTTGTGCCCAAACAGCCTAAGCTCAGTTATTGAGGCATTCGACTGGAGCTGGTTTTTGGCCCCTCATTCATTTATGTCCTCCAGACACTGATTAATCTTGAGGAAAGCATCCTCAATGTTGCCTATTTTAATGTATATCTGCGTATCGTCGGCATAGGAGTGAGGAGTGATGGCTCGATTTATGACTTCTCACAATATTCATCAACAGTCGCATATATAGATTAAAATGCAAGAGTGATGAGGAGGATCCTGGCAGAACTCCACACCCCATCATAATAGGATCTGAGGTCTAACCCCCAAATCTAACCTCTGTACGTCTGTTGGCAAGGAATGATCCAAACCCCTTGATGGCCTGTTCGGAGACATTACTGATTACTCTTAAAAGGTCAAGAAAAATATCATGGTAGACGGTGTCAAAGGCCGCAAATAAAACCAGCATTGCTAACATTGAAACCCCCCCCCTTTCATCTCCGACCTCCAACAACTCCTATATCGCTAACAACGCTCTCTCTGTCCCAAACGTGGGCCGAAATCCTGATTGAAGTCCATCCAGCAACCACTCTTTTTCCACAAATGTTTGCAGCTGTGAGGTAACCACCTTTTCTAGTATTTTCCCAGGCCACGGGAGACCAGCTATAGGGCGATAACTCTTAAAATTTGCTGGGTCCAAATTAGGTTTTTTCAGTACTAGTGTAATCGTGGAATTTTTTAGCTCCTTGGGACAATCCACTGGCTTAACGATTTGTTTATAAAAGAAGTCATGAAAGGGGTAAGATCTTGAGCGAAACATCTAGCTGTACAGGCAGGTAGGGGCTAAGCAGGGAGTTATTAGGAGGTTTAAGATTTAAAATAAGTGATTGTACTTGGTCCTATGTAAGCAATTGGAAATCAAGTTGAGCGCAATCCTTTTTAAATCTCAGCTTTCAGAACACCTTATAGAGAGATCAGCCACAGACTGGGGTGGAGGGACATATCGGAACCTCTTGAAACTTAGCCACAATGCTCTCTTGAATTAATTTTATTTTATCTTTACAAAATAAAACACACATTCAAAGTCCGACCCACAGGTGGATCAAGCAGTCTTAACACTCTCTTCCAGCCCTTCAACTCTCCCACCTCATTGACAAAATACTGCATGCAAAGCATGTGAATCTAAGTAGGTTCACAAGCTCCAGAAGACAAATATTACTTAACAAATAGTAATCTTTCTGTAGCTTGCATCTGCTTAGAATCGCATGTGCCCGTCCATCCTCCCCATGTGTGAGTAAACGGATATATATATATATATTCTTCACATGTCATAAAACAAGCAATCCGAAGGATGTCGACGCATGAAGGATAGAAAGTTACTCACTGTGGTGACTAACCTACTCCATGGTCCCCTTTCCTCCATAGTTGTGGGATATTCCATCCTTCGGGACGGGACCAGAGCACTTTTTAATAGCATCCAAAAAACATTGTCCTTTTCTATCGCCAGGGTGCGAAGACATATTAGCAATTAAAGGGTACTTTTTTGAGGGGACGGGCGGCGTATAGACGAAAGGGGACTATGGACTAGGAGCACGTTAGTCAATACAATGAGTAACATTTTCTTAACTCTACGTCCCGTCCCCTTTCCTCCATACTTGTGGGAGATTCACAGGCACTGATGTATAGAAAATGGGTCGATTGTAGAGAAGCCCCTCAACGCTCACACCAGAAAAAATACAACCCACTATGGAAAAATCCCCAGCACACCTCTTGCAAGGAGAGCAAGTTTTATTCACATAAAAAAAACAAGTACGCGATCACAAATAACTCTGCTGCCAACATGGACGGCAGCTTATAAGGGCGAAAAGCAACATAACTGATGTACATCAAATAGGGTACAAATCCACGGAGATGGTTTGTGTGACCCTATACATAGGCAGCCTGCTCTATATGGGATGCCAGGTCATTGGTCCCAGCTTTTCCTGTCTATCTTCTTCCACGCGGGGCTCTTCTCACTGCGTCATCGGGTGCTGGACTCGATAATTAGCAATTAAGTGTACAGCTCGTAGCATGCCCTATCAGAGGCCTAATGTACACCTGGTACTGCAGACATGTGCGCAGAGGCTAAATTCGAGGTCACGTTATCTTTCAAACCCCAACTCGGTCCTAGACGCGTCAGCGCCACTCCAGGTCTTCCCACCTGGAGTGTTAAATGTGTTACTTTCCCTCCCTAGCACCTCGCATAACAAATCAGAGGCCTTTAATGTTCTGTTGTGATCTTTATAACAAATGGGTGTTTGAACAGTTTTATGGTCTAGGGTCTCGGGCTGGCTGGTATGCTGGAATGTTAGGGTCTTGGGATGAGGGCACATGGTCACTATAACTTAGGTTTCGGGCCAGACTAGGTCAGAGGCTCCTGCCTTCCTTCTCGTGGGATAACTGCTTTCAGGGAGCTATCGGCCCCCTCATGGCCTTGTCGGGCGCATTCTTTCTTGGTTACATGTGCTAACAGTGTGAGGCAATGAGAGGTTTATAACTTTGGCCTTTCTCACCACTGTGCAGGCTGCAGCTCTTTCCCACATTCACATAAGTATTTCTATGGCCTTTGCTTGCTTGGGTCCATTATCAGAGCTGCAGCGTAAAGCCAAGACTCAGTTTAACGATGGCTACTATTTTCCAAAATGGTGTTATATGTGAAGTAAATTCTGCACCCAGTTTCACTATAACCTACCCCCTAATGCAGCTGCTATAGGCACCTCCCACCCCCTATGCTCTTTCCAAACATCTACAATACGGACTTGGGCTTTTGCTGCATTCAAAACCTCTTGGGGACCTGGGACGATAGCTGACACCTATACCAGTGCCGCTTCTAGGCAAACCTTCACTGACATCCTCTTTGTCGTCCCCTCGCCAGACCTATGACTCTTCATATGGTCTCTGTGCTTTCCCCTTTCTCTTCTTCTCCCATCAATGGTGGCACCCGGTGGGAGGTCCTCCTGGCCTCCTTCCACTCCTCTAAGGTCATCATTAATGTTTACTTGAATGGTACTGTCTTGGTTCAAGGCCCTCAGGGCAATCTTCTCCTCTTTGATAGACGCTTCCCACGCCTCAATTTCCCTCCTTCTCCTGCTGTCCCCACTCTTCCCTCCACGGCTTCCTCGCCTACCCCTCCTGTCTCCTCCTTGGCTACCTTGCCCTCGCCGCCTTCCTCCTCTACACCTCCGCAGGCATACATCTGATGTGTACCCCTCCCCGGAAGTCTTTAAAGGACGGCAACCTTCTCTATATTGCCACTCTTAACTCTCACTCAGCTGTCACGTTCCTCAGAAATCTGCTGCCTCCTGGAGGAACTTCACCTCGATGTTCTCGGTCTCACCGAGACATGGTTCACGGCCAGCTCTGTCACGAGCTTTGACACCCTCCTCCCTGAAGGCTTCAGGATCCTCTCCGCGCCCAGGTCCAACCACTCCGGAGGGGGCATAGCCCTGATTTTCCCAGACTGGATTCCTGCCTCTTTCATTCCTATGCATGACTACTCCTCTTTTGAATGCCTTGTCTGCAGGCGCTCTCTCTCCTAGCCATTCCCTTACTGTGGCTACTATCTATCGGCCACCTGGTCAGATCTCCTCCTTCCTCTCTGAATGGGTGGACCTTTCCACTTCCCTGCTGGTCTCGACCACTCAACTGCTCCTTCTTGACGACTTTAACATCCACCTGGATGTTTCCTTTCCTTCCTCTACTCTTTTGTGACCTCTGCGACTCTCTCGCACACTCTATTCTCCCCTCGGCCCGGCTCACTCTGCAGGGCACACTCTGGATGTTCTGATCTCCTGAGACCTTCCCCTTTCTATCCCTCTCACCACTCCTCTCTCCTGGAGTGATCACTTTCTCCTTTCTTCCCAGCTCACCCTCTCTTCCC
This sequence comes from Ambystoma mexicanum, assembly GCF_040938575.1. Lineage (NCBI taxonomy): Eukaryota > Metazoa > Chordata > Amphibia > Caudata > Ambystomatidae > Ambystoma > Ambystoma mexicanum. Next base: position 741,113,190 of record NC_090926.1, read on the forward strand.
CACAGGCTAAGCCAATTCCAGCACTACCACCCACCTTCTCGGTTATCCGACCCATGAAGCGTGTGTCAGTTGAGGCTTTCGCCGCTGCTTTCTCATTCCCCTCCCACTTTGGCTGACTCACACCCTGACACAGCCCTTTTCATGCTCCACTCTGCTATATCTGATACACTGGATGTTCCTACCCCTGTCATGCGGATCCACTTGAAGCCCAAAGCCAAGTGCAATTCCTGGTACGATTCAGACCGCGTCACCCTTAAACGCAAGTGCAGGGTGGCTGAGTGGAAATGGCATGCCTCTGGTACATCCTCTGACAAACTGGCCTGCCGCCTGCTCCAAAGGCAATACCGGCTCTCTGTCCGCACCAAGAAGAATGCTCACATCCAAGTCCGCGTCTCTGCGGCATCAAACAACTTGGCCGAACTCTTTAAAATCTGCAAGGAACTGGCCAATCCTGCTCCAGTCTCTACCTCTCCTGTCCCTTTCCAGGCCCTCTGCACGGCTCTGGCTTCTCCTTTCATCTCTAAAACTCAGGACATCCTGTCCTCTCACTTTCTCTCCCCCTGCCCCCTCTACTCCCTGCTCTTTCTCTGGCCCTTCTTCGCGCACCTCTCTTCCCTCCTTCTCTGCCTTTCCCCTAATCTCCCCAGACAAGGTTTCTAGACAAGTCCAATCTATGAAGGTCTCATCAAAACAGGTTCATCCCTATTCCTCCAAAACCATCAAGGACCACATTGGCTCCCTGGCTCCTGCTCTGGCCGACTTCTGCAACCACTCCTTTGCCACTGGAGTCTTCCTATCCCCCCTGAAGCACTCCCTTGTGCACCCTCTTCTTAAGAAACCCTCTGCCGACCCGTCCTGCCCAGCTTACTATCGCCCAATCTCCATCACTCCCTTCATGGGCAAACTCCTGTAAAAGTTGGCAATCTCCCAGCTTAATCTTCACACGGAGTCTGTTGGTTGTCTTCAGGACTATCAGTCTAGCTTCAGAGCTGCCAGAAGCACGGAAACTGCTCTCCTCAACATCCATGAAGACCTGCTCTCAAACCTTGATTCCAACACCCCCTGTGTCCTCGTCTTACTTGAGCTCTCTTCTGCATTGACACGGTCAACCATGCCATCCTGCTCAGCCATGATAACCTGGGTATCACCGGTCACGCCCTGGCGTGGCTGACCTCTTTCCTCTCTGATCAACCCTCCCAGGTCCAATTTGGGTCCTTACTCTTCTCTTGCTCTACTTCTACCTGTGGTGTCCCCCAGGGGGTCTAACCTCTCTCCCTGGCTGTTCAACCAATACCTTGCACTTCTTGCCCACTACATTGCCGGTCTCTGGCCTAACTTTCAGTGCTATGCGGATGACATTCTGCTCATTTTCAGGCTACCTTCGGCTACCTCTTCTCAGTCTTTCATCTCTGATGGTCTGTCTGCCATCCAGGAGTGGTGTGCCGCAAATTATCTCTTCCTTAATGCCAGAAAGACTGAGATTCTCCTCATTGGCTCACCCGCTTCCTCCTTTCCTGTCACTCTCTGGCTGGCCTCTCTTGGCCCTCTTCCTGCTCCCACCTGCGAGGCTAAAAACCTTGGGTCATCTTTGACTCCACACTCGCCTTCTCTCCCCACATCTCTGACGTCTCTAAGAAGTCACACTACCAGCTGCACCTCCTCAGAGGTATTCTTCCTTTCCTCTCCTTCCCCCAAAAGCTCACTGTCTCCAGAGCTCATGTTCTCTTTTGGCTGGACTATTGCAACAGCCTCTTTCTAAATCTGCCTGCTTGTACTCTCCGCCCTCAGCAACTCATCCAGAACAGGACTGCGAGACTTGTCCTTGGCCTCAAGCCCAGGGATCGTATCGCTCAAGGACTGAAATCTCTGCACTGGCTCCCAGTGGCTGCAAGGATTAAGTTCAAAACCCTCTGAATTGTCCACAAGGCCTTCTGGGCCTCAATGCCTTCAACTCTCTCTCTTCCTAAATATCTTCCTTCTTGAGCTCTTCGCTTGTCAATCTGAAAATAGGAGGCTACTGTAGAACAATGAATACACGCGAGTCACGAGGAACAACTGTTATAAACAACAGTTTATTTGTACTCGAGCACGGACTGACTTTACAAATGCATGACATACAAGAATAAGAAAGTGAGCCCCAACTTGTGGGCATACGGATATTATATACAGTTCCACAATACCATGACGGATTTAGGCTAGCTCATCACGTGGTAATTACTCATGACCCAAGGACCTATGTACGTGGGCAATTCCTCATGGTAACGTGCTTGAATACTGCATGTCACCCTGCAGACTATTTCCCGTCTGGGAAACGGAGCAGAAAAGATGTAGGAAGATATTGTGTTCTCCAGTACAAGGTAACATGCCTTGCACTATATTATCTATGTTTGTGTTAAGCTAAATGGTCAGCCTGCCTGTCTACTCAGTAGCTTGTTCATTTTCAGCAACAGAATATGCTGTGAATTGTGCTTCGCTTTAATAGTCTGGATAGCATGTTCACAATTGACTATGAAAACAAGACAGTCAGGAAAGACAGAACGGCAACTCGCTCAGGGTCAGTCGCTTCTCCAAGCATCTAGTTGGTGGTAGATCTTTCTTCGGCTGGGGGCTCCCTCTGGAACAGCCTCCCTGCCTCCCAGAAAATTGAGGAGGACCATTTCCGGTTCTGGAAGCACCTCAAAACCTTTCTCTTTGCTTCTGCTTTCTCTCCCCTACTGAACTCCTAGCTGAAACTGTGCTGGTTACTTGACCACCCCCTGATCTCGGGCCCAGGTTACCTCCCCTGCCAGTTACACACCTCCACTGCCTTCCTGGCAACCTCCACACTTGGGGACTGTTTTCTGTATCCCTACAGTCCCCCACCTGCATGTGACACCTAATGTCTGCACTTACCCTTGCACTTGCCACCATCTGGCCCTACTTCCTGTTTTATTTATTCTAGTACCCCATGTATTGCACTGTACCCACCCCGCCTCCCTTTTCGCACGTTTCCCCTTTCTCCTGCACTTGCGTGATCTGAATGACACTTGGCCTAATAGGATCGTTGTCTCTGTCTTCTGTTCCCCCTCCCGTTCCGGGACTCGCCTTGAAACACTTGTGTATAGGCGTGTTATAAATGCCATATCATAGCTGACCTCCCCATATAAAAGCACCTGCTAAATAAATCCCCCATAGAAATATTGATGGAGCAAACAAACCAGCAACACAATGCATGAGACACATGTACGTGGATGAAAATGTAGTTACCATGGAGTGGGCATTCGACCGCAAATCTTGTTATCTTCCAAAGAAATGCACACGGGAGGGCATCATTAATACGCACAAGACCGATAGAAGGGGAAGAGAATGACAGAACAAGGGATAGAGAGAGACAAAGTCGCCAGGGAGCTGCTGGAGCGAAGGTGATGTCACTGAGGTAGTTGCAGCGTTGGTTGTGTCTTCTGATTTTCGTGGTGCAATTTTTAGAGAAATACATTGTATTGCTTTTGTTAAAGCAGAAAGGTAATCCCTGAATTCTTCTGCCAGAAAGGATGCATCCCTATGAGCACCAGATGCTTTCCTTACAGGAGACAGGGGTGTGTGCATTCGCCGTCCAATGACCACCTCATGTTGTGATAAATGATGATCCTTGCAGGGCTGCCTGTGTAAGCTAAACAATGCCAGGGTCAAACAGTACTACCAATTCTTCTGTAACGTGGTGCATAGCCAGGACAGTTTCCCCTTCAACAGTTCATTGACCCTCTACACAACTCTGTTGGCCTGGGGGTGATAAATCGTGCACATCCGATGTTTGGTGCACAGTAATGCTGTTATCTCCTTGTGAAGAGCCCCCTGAGGGACCCTCGGGTGTGGAAACAAGGCATAGTCACCACACACGAATAGATACACCAAACACGAGGTTCTGTTCCCAAAATCTAGGGTTTATTGCAATACAAAATAGTCCCAGTTGGCCAAGTGGTCCCACGCCCCGCGACGTGTGTCTAACAGACCTCGGGGGGGGACGCAAGAGAGCGTGAAACGTACATCAGTTACATATATACAAACAGAGCATCTTACAATCAGCAATGACACGGTATGACACATTCAATGCCACCCTCAATTCATTTCCCTTTGAATTAGAGCCGATGATTGACCATCGTGACAAATATGACACCTTAGACCACCATATTTAGTAACAGTTTGCAATCTCCAGTTTTACAGACACCATTCTTTGTTTGCGAGAACACAGCGTTTGTTTTTCATGGGCAAGATGCACGTAGGAGACTGGCACATACCAGGCCTCATTTTCTCTAAGTTTCGATTCTCGGTCTAGAAGTCAGCCCGCTCTCCGAGGGGGCCGTAAAGAAGATCATAATTCAACTCTTTAAATGCTAGTTTCGTACATTGCTGGTCTTTCAGGAGACTCGCTGGCATTCGTGTACTGATTTAATGCCTTGCTCCCTGTCTTCAAGGATATGTGAGGGAGGGAATCTGGCATTTCTGTCTGTCTCTCCAGTGTAATGTTTCAACATGTTTCTTAGCCTTGGACCATTGAAGCGAAATAATATCTACAGCAAAGCAGTTTTACATGAGGCAAAGTGGCAACGTTAGAGCAGAGAGAGAAAACAAAATGGCGATTCTGGTCATCTTAAAATGGCTTCACTCTAGTTAAACTAATAGCTACGCAATAACTAATGACTAATGAATATATATATTCTTACACTGTAAATGAGGCGGTTGGTCTTCGGCCAACCAATTATTCATTTCCGGACCCTCAAGGGGTGTTTGATTTTTCTGGACTGACAAACCCTCCTCTTGGCCGTAAGCCAAATGTCTCATCCATACATTGCATCCTCCTCCGACCAAGTATTTGGATTAGATTCGGAATTTGATTCAAATTCGGACTCATGTAAACTTGTTGTCTCCTCGTTATTATCAATATCAATTGCCATGAATTCTTTAATGGTTTCAGATTCGTTATTATGGCGAGTGCTTGGTTTAGTAATGTTTTTTCGTTTCATCATTTGTACACACTCTTCGCTAATTTCAGTACATATTACGGAGAGACAATGTATGCAACAACAACATGTCACGAATATTCCTAGGATTGCTACTAGGATTGCAAATAGTTTCTATCCCCAGGATCGCAACAATTCCCAGAACCAGGAGCTTATGTTCAATTCTCAACCACCTTCAGGCGGGTGAAGAGTAGAACTTAACGCATGCAATTTTCTTATCGCCTCAAAGATTGTGGGGGAGGAGTCACTTACAAATACGCAACACGCTGATCCCACGATTTTGCAAACACTGCCGCGATCAACTAAGATTATATCAAGGGCCATTCTATTTTGTAGTGACATTAATCTAATTCCTTTTTCTTCAAGAGTCATATTCTCCAGCATGGGGTCTGGCATGGATTCACATGCTCATGAATATTCCCCGTCGTCAGGCTGGGAATCCTCGGTAAAGAAAAAATCAGTATCAGTTTCGTTTCTGATCTGTCTTTCGTAGTAGTAACCAATCACTGATCTCTGCGTCATACTGACCACAGCCAATGACTGCCATCTCCCTAAGCCCCGCCTCTGGCAGCCATCTTCAGATTTTTACTGCACGTTCAAGTGTTGGGAGTCCTCGTGCTTAGCTCTCGAGCTTTTACTGCGTGTTTCGTGCTTTTTCAGGTGAATTTTCACATTTTTGTTTCGGTTAATAGAGCCTCAAGGGTGTCCAGTCAATTCGTCGACCTCAAATTGGTCGAATGACATTTGGTCGACGCAATTTCGTCGAAAACCATTTCGTCGAATTTTTTTTTTAAATTATATATTTTTTTTTGGGTGTTCGTTTAGGCAAAAAAAGGTTTTTTAAGGCAAAAAAGGGGGGTTGGGGGGGGACCCCCCCAAAAAAATAAATAAATAAAGGGTTAAAATAGAAAAAAAAAAATTCGACGAAATGGTTTTCGACCAATTTGCTTCGACCATTTGTCTGGTCGACCAATTTTTTTCGACGAATTGACTGGCAACCGCCTCAAGCTGCACCGTTTCTACTCCCGTAACGGCTACCCGTTGCGGGATTTTCCTACGCCCCTCAAGGGTGAAGATTTCGTCGAATCAGCCTCTTGGAGGATTCCAGAACATTCGCGGCCTACTTCGAGATGGCCCAGGTCGCGAGTTTGTCACCCGGACCCAAGCTGTTTCGCAGCTGCCCTTGATGCGGGCTGCAGAATGTGTTTAAGGAGGACGAACATTCGCGATGCCTCTACTGTCTTCATGGGGACAAGACTCATGTAGAGAATGACTGCCAGTTCTGCAAGAACTTGTCGGAGCGGACCATGAGGGACCGTCGATCTCGCCAGCTGGTTGGAGAAGGGCTCAACGGGTGAGAAGAAGAAAGGGTCAGAGCGGGCTTCTAAGTCCTGTGTGGGCGCCCCGGCGACGGGGGCCCAACACCAGGCCAAGCGCTGCGAGTCCGCTGGCTCCGGGAGCACCGAAAGGTCGGGCTCTTCGGTCGCCAAGCAGGGCGCCCCTTCCCCGGCACCGTCAACCTCGAGCCAGCGCTCCGGTTCGGGGAAGAGGAAGTCCGAGACCCCGGGTAAGCTTCGGGAGAAGCCCCGTCCGATCTCGAGAGGGGGAGCGAGGCGTCGCCCCTCCCCCTAAGGAGAAGGCCCGGGACGCACCTAAGGTGGTGAAGGCCCCTACCCAGCAGGCAAAGGCCTCTATCGAGGCGATCGCGGCGACTCTGGCCAAGCCGGCAGAGACCCCGCCAGCGGAGACTGCCTCCGGGACTAGAGTTTCCCTGCCGCCAAGGAGGGAATCCTCTTTTCAGCCCATCGTCATGGCCCCCATGATGGAACAAGGGGGGGGGGCGGGCACGGTAGCCTCCTCGATCTCGGAGTCAGCCCCAGAGGGGGAACTGACTGAGGTCGCGAGGAATCTCGAAGTACAATTCGAGAAGGTTTGGTCCCGCAAGGAAGATCCTTGGGAGATCACCGAGGAAGACGACGATGGCGAGGAAGAGCAGCCTTCCCGCGCCGCCGGAACCTAGGCCTCAGGATAGCTCGGTGGCCATTTTGTTTGCGATCCAGTCCTTATGCTCTGAGATAAGGACGAGATTACCACGTTGCGTTCCCTCCGTTGCCGTTGCTGCTTCGACTCATCAACCAGCTCAAGAGGTCCCGGTGCAGGATGATCCTCGTCGCACCGGCGTGGCCGAGGCAGATCTGGTTCCCGGACCTTCTGGACTTGTCAACGTCCCCATCCATCAAGCTGTCGGCGGACGCGGATCTTCTCTCCAGAGAAGGAGGTGCCATCTTCCACCACGACCCGGCATCGCTGAACCTGCAGGCTTGGCTCCTGCAGCGCTAGAGTTTGGAGGGTACGATATACCGGCCGACTGCAGAGAGGTTCTTGCAAAGGCCAGAGCATCCTCGACTCTCAAATGCTACGGTCACAAGTGGAAGAGGTTCTCTATCTGGTGCCGAAAGTGCTGCCGTACCTGCTATCGCTGGCAAAGGCTGGGCTAGCCCATGCCTCCATTAAGATTCATCTGGCGGCGATCTCCAGATATACCAGAACCACAGGACGGACGTCCCTGTGGTCCCATCGACTGGTGCAAGAGTTTATGAAAGGACTGTTCCGGTCGTTCCCACCGGTGAAGGCCCCGGCGTGGGAACTTAACGTGGTGCTGACTAGGCTCATGGGGCCCCCATTCGAGCCGATGCACTCCGCACTGATGAAGTTTGTGTCGTGGAAGACTGCATTCCTGGTGGCCATTACCTCTGCACGACGAGTGGGAGAGATCCAGGCCCTATCCTGCAAAGCACCGTACTTGACTTTCCATGCCTCGAGGGTGGTGCTTAGGACGCACCCCTCCTTTATGCCCAAGGTGCCGTCGGACTTCCATCTTAACGAGCCCATGGCGTTACCTGTTTTCTTCCCGTCTCCTTCGTCGCTGGCCGAGAGGACTTTGCACGTGGACCGCACAAAGAGTTTTCGGAGGACATCACAGCTGTTTGTGAACTTTGGACCTGTGAATCAAGGGAAGGCTCTCTCGAAGTCTTCTATTTCCAGATGGCTCTCCGGCTGCATCATGCACTGCCACCGGTTGGCTAACCGACCGCTGCCATGCCGTCCGAGAGCCCATTCGACCAGAGCGATCGCTGCTACTACGGCGTTCCTATCTGGTGTGCCCCTGCTGGACATCTGCAGGGCTGCTACGTGGAGGTCGAAGCACACCTTCACGAGATTCTACTGCGTCGATCGGGATTCCAGGGAGGAGTCCAGGGTCGGCCAAGCAGAGCTGCGCAACCTGTTCGCTTAAGGTGAGCCTGGTGAGGAGGTAAGAGATGCTTAATGTTGAGTTGTTGTATTGCTTAATGTTGAGCCTTTGCCACCTCCCGTGGTTGTGCATGTGTGTACTGCTATGTATTCTTATATTCATGAGCATGTGAATCCATTCCAAACCCCATGCTGGAGAAGGAACAAGTTACTTACCTGTAACTGTTGTTCTCCAGCATGGGTCTGGCATGGATTCATATGCGAACCCTCCCGCCTACCCCTCTGCGGCTTTTCACTTGGTCATACTGCCACTTCACGTGCTACCAAATCTGAAGATGGCTGCCAGAGGCGGGGCTTAGGGAGATGGCAGTCATTGGTTGTGGTCAGTATGACGCAGAGATCAGTGATTGGTTACTACTACGAAAGACCGATCAGAAACGAAACTGATACTGATTTTTTCTTTACCGAGGATTCCCAGCCTGACGACGGGGAATATTCATGAGCATGTGGATCCATGCCCGACCCATGCTGGAGAACAACAGTTACAGGTAAGTAACTTGTTCCTTGTATAATATATCAGTGGTTCCATTTATTGTTTCTTCTAATATCCTAGACAGTCGTCTTATGTTATAAGAGTTTATCGCCTGGCCCCAAAATGGTATGAATGATTTTGCTATGTCCTCTACAATCAACCCGTCTTCAATATTACGGTGAGGTCGTGACCTGGTCAATTTGGTTATGTCTGATGTTTTTAAAAGAAACACCCCAGGAAACAGAAATCCCAAATAACATGTACCTCCCCAATTCCTAGGTAACCAAGGATATGCTTTTTCTCCACATATGAAATACACAAGAAATCCCACATATATTGGTTCGACTTCTTTATCAAGGAATGCTATATTCCTGCATCTAGTAAATGTTCCTACCTGGAAAGAACCATTTTTCTTTAAACAGAATGGGACAGAATGAGAGTTATAATTCACTGTATATGAAGGGGGTTCCGCATCCTTATTCCCCTGTGGGTTCATGTGGAACGTGATCACAGAAGTTTTATAAGGTACAGACAATCTATCCTGTGGCATTATTGCTGGTGTAATTAATCGTCTTTTTTGGAACACGAAGCAACCCACCGGTTTCATAATCACTTCCTCGAATTCATTCATATTTGTTTTATCTAGTTGACCAGTTTCACTTTCGTTCCATTTCCCATAACATGCAGACGTTAAGGGCAGGGGCTGTACATACCATCCTATTCCCTGACCACCATGCTATGGCAGGTGGGCACAAACCCAACAATTATTTTTTCTTAGGATTGAGTGTGTCATATTCATTATTAACAGCAATGTGTTGTTCCCATATCCTTCCCTATGTTTCTCTTCCATTGGGGACAAGGTATAGGAAATCACATGGACTGGGCTTTCCGTTGTGAAAATGTTCATCATAGGCAAAAGTACTTCAAGAGGGTGCATTTCCTCACGGTACCATAACACTGTTATGGTCAACACTGGGGCTAATATACTCATTATGCACATTACTATGGTTAGACCCAGCATACAATTCTTTTTACCATGTCCTTTTTTTCACCTTGTTATGTACTACGTTTAACTCGCTATCAGCATTGGTGCAAGAGGGGGCATTTGCTGGTTCCGCCATTTCTTCTCTCATCCTTCTTCTTCTGCTGTGCTCGTCGTGAATATCTCTTGTTAATGTGCTTCCCAGGATGTTGAAAAAGTTCAATCAATGTCTACAATCTTTTATGCCAGTTCTCTGTCTGCCTGGATTGCTTTTTCACTTGGCAAGGCCTCCGTGCATTTTGCACATTGCTCTAGAATTTCAGAGCAGCTTCCTTTGTACCACGTGCGCCCTGCTTGTTCACTCGGGTTCCTGACACATGGATTTAGCACCGAGGAGTTGCGTTTCGTGAGCTGTCTAATTTGCACAACTCTTACTCCATCCTCCTCTAGGCCTCCGGTTCCCACTTTATCCGAAAATAGGAAACAGAGGCAAGAAATTCACCAAGAGATGGAAAATGTGATCACTCCTTCTTTCTGCTCTGCAGGTTGTACCGATTTGCTCCTGGTACCATGTGATCAACCAATAGTGCGGGTGCACTTCCAGTCTCGAGCTTGGAGTCAGCCTGGGGCACAATGGCAGATGATGATGGGTACCCAGGCGACAATGCAGGCTGTGGCGCAACAGAAGATGGTGGGGGCCACAGAGGTATGCGCTTAATGTCAGCCAGCAGAGATGCAGCTTCTGCTGGACAACGTTGAGGCACTCTTTGCTCTTTCGTTTCTATGGCAATCAGGCTTTGTTTCGGATCAGGCAGTTTCTGTGGCAAGGGACTGGCAATGGCATTTTTCGTTTCTGGAACCGCTGCTATCTCTTTCTGGTCTTTGTTCCGATCAGTTGACGTGTCGAATGGCGATGGGACTTTCTTGGCGTGCGTGGCATGAATCCATGCCTTGCGTCCATCCACGCGTAATGCTGTCTGCGTGGTTAAAAGTACCTGGTAGGGCCCACGCCACCTGGGTGCCAGCGATGTTTTCCGCTCATAATTTCTGATGAGCACCCAGGCTCCGGGCTCTAATGCATGTCCTGGGCCAGTATACCGCACCGGTAATGCCTCCTGCACTTGCTGATGAATCAAACGCAGTTTTTTTACTAACAAATTACAGTAAATGCTGAGTACAGGGTATTCTACCTCTTTCATTCTCCTAGGCTGAGGTGCACACCACACATTCACCGGTCTCCCTATTATGATCTCATAGGGGGAGAGCCCAGTTCTGGCCTGCACTGACGTTCGCATGCACAGTAACGCTATTGGTAATGCATCTACCCAGCTTAATTTGCAACCTGCACAGATCTTACTGATTTTGGATTTCAAAATTTCGTTATGCCGTTCGATAAGACCGGCTGAACTCGGATGTCTCGAACAATGGAATCGCTTATCGATCTGCAATCCTGCACAAATCTGCATTATCACTGCACCTACAAAGTGCGGACCATTGTCCGACCATATGACACGGGGCAGACCAAAGCGAGAGAAATACTCTTTTAGCATTACCTTTGCCGTGCTCATGGCTGTGCAATATTTCAAAGGGATATGCTTCTACCCATATGCTGAATGCACATATGATCACCAGAACGTATTTCAGATTTTGGCACCTCCATCTCTATGAAGTCAAAGTGAATCACTTCGAATGGCATAGAGGGAGGTCCAAAGTTGGAGTCACTGTTCCTTTTCCCACATTATGCTGTAGGCACGTGATGCAGTTTTGCACCAGCCTCTCGGCATTCTTTTTTATGAGTGGATTTTCCCAGACCGGGGCTAAATGTTGGACTATTTTCTTCGCACAGATGTGTGTGGGACTATGAGCCATTGTAACCATTGCATTTACATACGCATTTGGCAACATCCAATTCCCTTTTGTGTTTTTTTTTGTCCACCCTACAACCCTCCAAATCCAGTTCTGCAGAGCCCTTGGCCCATCCCTGTATTTCGTCGGTGGTAGCTTCCGCCTGCATTTCTTTAACAGTCACAATTCCATTTTCTATCATGCAGGGCACTTCCTCTGATTGTACTGTCAACGTTTTTGTACTCCAATCAGTAGCAGTCTGTTTCTCAATCTTGTCTGCAAATGCGTTTCCTTCTCCCACTTTACATGTCACCTTTTTATGCGCCTCGCATTTCACTATAGCCAGGTGCTTTGGACACGTAAGTGCAGACAGTAATCGCACAATCAGAGGGCCATGTTGAATTCTAGCCCCATCGGATGTTAAGAAACCTCTCTCGGACCATAATCAGCCAAAATTATGAACTACGCCAAAGGCGTACTGGCTATCAGTATAGATATTTACGCTCAAGTTCTCAGAAATTTCACAAGCTCTTGTTAAAGCAATTATCTCTGCTGCTTGAGCGGAGTTATAAGGAATTCTTTTACTCTCCACAACACTTTTTAATGTCGTAACAGCATATGCAACAGTTGATGTGCCGTCAGGTAGTTTAAAACAGGAGCTGTCACAAAACAGTTCCCCATCTGGTTCTTTTAGTGGCGTGTCACTCAAATCAATTCTCCCTTTTTGTTTCTTGCTCAGTAACCATTAGGCAATCGTGGGGAAGCAATTCAGTCCCACCACTGTTTTCCCCGGGTATTGGCATTAATCCTGCTGGATTCAAAGCGCTACACCTCATAATTTGGATGTTGGGCGCGAACAATACAATTTCATATCTAGTCAATCTAGCAGAGGTGAGGTGTTGCGTCTGTGTTCTGTTGAGTAGAACATCTATGGCATGTGACACCATCAAAATTAAGGTGTGCCCCAAAACCATCCCTTCTGTTTGTTTCACTGACGCAGCAGCCGCTGCAACAGCTCGCAAACATCGTGGTAGTGCGCCCGATACAGGGTCCAGCGCAGAAGAAAAATAGCCGCACTGACTATTACTTCCACCTTGTTCCTGTGTTAAGACAGACAACGCGCATCCTTTGTTCTCTTGCAGGAATTCTTCATTCCACTGCAAAGGCATCACAGCATCCTTTTTTGTTAATTCCACCATTGGTTTCACAATCAAAGCGAAGTTCATAACCCATTGACGGCAATAAGAAGCCATCCCTATTATCGCTCTCACACCTTTCTGTGTTGTTGGAATAGGCATACCAGAAATACTTTTTATTCTCTCTGGTGTTAATCTCTTTCCTTCCTTTGAGAGTAGGTAACCCAAATAAGCTACTTCTTTCTGACAGTACTGGAATTTCTTTAGGCTTGCTTTATGGCCATGCGTGGCTAGATGAGTCAATAATAGAACAGTACCTTTTTTACATATCTCCTCCGTGTCAGCAGCGATTAGTAAATCGTCAATGTGTTGTAACAATACACAGTCTGCTGGTAATTCTAACATGTCCAACTGCTCTTTCAATGCTCTACTGTATATGCTCGGACTTTCAGTATAGCCTTGTGGAATGCGTGTGAATGTGAATGATCGTCCTCCTAAAGTGAAGGCAAATAAATACCTGCTTTCTTTGTGTACTGGAATGCTGAAGAACGCGTTTTTCAAATCAATAACACTAAAGTATTCTGCCGAAGCAGGGATCATTGTCAAGATCGTAGTGACGTCCGCACTAACGGGAATTGGGGATCTACCGCTTTGTTCAGTGCACAGAGATCAATTATGAAACGGTACGGTATCTCATTACCCCCTTCCTTGTATACGGGAAGAATGGGGCTGTTACATACACTACCTGTAATCTCTTCAATCACTCGCAATTTCACCAAATCAGAAACAATACTTTTCAATCCTTTTTCTCCTTCTGCTGAAATTGTATACTGCGGAATACACGGTAGCGTTATTCCTTCTTTCATTGTCATTTTCACTGGCTCTATTTTCAAAAATCCCACATCATTGTCATTCACGGCCCAAATGCAAGTTGGCACTGTACTCAATTCCCCTGTTAAGGGTTCCGCCATAAATTCAGAAGTCGGCATACTCTGGGGAGAAATAATACCCCATCTGGTGTACAATGAATAACTGCGCTTAGTTTTTTCAATAGATTCAATCCTAAAAGATTCTCCCCACAATACTCTGTTAAAAGAAATGGACAATGTTCAGTTAAAGGCCCTATTGTCACGGCCACTGATTTGGACTCGGGGTTTATTACTGGGGTACCTGCGAATCCTACTGAGATATTTTGTCGCCCTGACGGAGGTATGTCTGGAACCAAGTGATGATCTATCGAGCACTTTTGTGCCCCGGGATCTACGAGGAATCTATGCTCATCATTCCCGATTTTCATCTCTACATAGGGTCCTTTCTGATTCACTGGAATTGACACTGGCTCCGACCCCTGTCCTGGCCTGTCCTATTGGGGTAACAACACGTCATCCGATGTGTAGTCACCACTGTTATTATAGTATGCACCTGTCTGTTTATCAAAAATGTTCCCCCCTCTCCCTCTATTTCCCGTTTGTCCAACCTGCTGATTTTAACTTTGCGTAATTTGATTCGAAGCCTGGCCTTGATTCTTTGCACCATTCCCTTGATTATTCTGATGCTGCTGCATATTATTTCTGTTGTGACCATTTGTTCCCATGTGCCCTCTGTGAGGCCTTCTCTGACTATATCCGCCTCTATTTTGCAAATGCAGACATTGTGCCCGCCAGTGTCCTTCCTCTCTGCAATATGCACATTGATTTAATCCCAAAGGCCCTCCATGCATATTCGAATTTCCCCTACTCTGTGCATTTGCCCTTCCCCTGTGGTGTCCTGCTATCTGCTGGAGTAATACCCCTACTATCGTCCGCATAGCTTCTATTCTTATTTGCAAAGGATACTCATTACATATCTCATTTATCTCCCCTTGACGCTCTCTTCCTGCCCCTCTCAATATTCCTTCTCCTATTCCCCGGTGTGGCGAGTAATTCAGAATACTCTTCATCCAATTCATTCTTTGTTTTAAACAGTCACTTCACATGCTCTTCTATTTCTTCATCTCTCCCTCTACAACGGGCTAATGCATTAAAATCCAACAATCGTTGCGGTGGTATCTTCCCAATTAACTTTTTACATTGTCCCGACAAATATTCCCCTATGCCTTCCAACAATTCCTGTCTTTCGTTGTTTCTTCTGAAGTCATATAGGGACGCTAGCGTGGATACCACATCATTATCGTCTATATACATTTCCGCCTGTTCTTGCAGCTCACGCTTCCTCTCCTTACTGACCGCGCTGCGAGTTACTCTCGTACATTCATTCTGCTCAATTCCACTCATGGGAGGGGCAGTCGGGACAGTGGCACCCTCTTGATCAGGAGGTGCAGAGGGGGCAGTGAGAGTGGGATCCGTCTGCTGGGACTGTGGTAATTGCGAAACACTTGGGGCTGGCTGGCTAGTGGGCAGTGCAGTCTCTGATGCAGTCTGTGGTTGTGCTGGTGTTGGGAGGGGCTGAGCAACGGGAGGGGGGTTGAGCGGCAGCTACTGCCGTATGCTTTTTAGTTACACCTCGGGCCCTGTTTTGTTTCAGTTAAGATTCTGTTTATTAATTCGTCCGATGAGTGTAGCTCTCTTTGTGGATATATTTTTTCTATGTTTAATTCATCGTGCTCTCTTGTATTTCTCAAGCTATTACTCCACTCCTCCTCCTTCTCCTCAGCTTTCTCCATCTTTGACTTATGCCTGTGAGCATGTTTCTCTCTACTTCTAAATCGGAGCATTGCTTCCCTCCTCCAGTCCCTGAGGATATCAAGTGCTCCAGGGCGTGCTCTTTTACTTATCAACACCTTTTCCGGGTTATCTATACGTTCCATCTCAAAACTCCCATCCCTCGGCCACTGAAGATTTTCCTGGTTTGCTTATGTCAAGTTTCACAAAACATTATCGCTCTCATACCATACTTTATGTACATATCATAAGCCGGCGTTCCTCCCGGAGGTGCTTCCTGGCCAGTTTCCAAAGATTGTTCACCGCAGCGGAAAAATCCCGCTAAGGTGGACAATACCCCAGGCATGTTTTAACATTACCCTTGGCTAATAAAACTTACTCTGGGTGTTTCATTTTACAAAATCAACTCTCAACCAATATCAGGATTACTTACGAATCGGGGCACGACTCACCTGATCAATTTGTCTTTTCAAGACACAATTTGTCCGTATACTGACGCAACTAATGACGTCGTGTCTGCGTATCTCGGCTATGCCTCGTTTCGGGACCCTCGCCTCATTGTTCACTGGCCAGGGACGTCGATAAGGGATCAGCGGTGCAAAGGAGTCTCATCGCTTTCGCAGGGGCACCCCGAACACCTCTCGATCCCGGCTCGATCGCTCCTGTCCTCGCCGTTCTTACCGCCTTCCTTATTTTGCAACGTACACGATGGAACAAGTGGGGGAGGGTCCCTATTCGGGCGCCATCTTGAAGGGGCCCCTGAGGGACCCTCGGATGTGGAAACAAGGCACAGTCACCACACACGAATAGATACGGCAAACACGAGGTTCTGTTCCCAAAATCTAGGGTTTATTGCAATACAAAATAGTCTGTTGGCCAAGGGGTCCCCCGCCCCGCGTGTCTAACAGACCTCGGGGGACGCAAGAGAGCGTGAAACGTACATCAGTTACATATATACAAATGGAGCATTTTACAATCAGCAATGACACAGTATGGCACATTCGATGCCACCCTCAATTCATTTCCCTTTGAATTAGATGCGACAGTCTGCAATCTCCAGTTTTACAGGCAAAATTCTTTGTTTGCGAGAACACAGCGTTTGTTTTTCATGGGCAAGCTGCGCGTAGGAGACTGGCACATACCAGACCTCACTATCTTAGTTTCGATTCTTGCTCTAGAGGTCAGCCTGCTCTCCGGGGCCTCACTGGGCTCAGAAAGGGGGGCCGTAAAGAAGATTATAATTCAACTCTTTAAATGCTAGTTTCGTACATTGCTGTTCTTTCAGGAGACTCGCTGGCATTCGTGTACTGATTAAATGCCTTGCTCCCTGTCTTCAAGGATATGTGAGGGAGGGAATCGGGCATTTCTGTCTGGCTCTCCAGTGTAATGTTTCAACATGTTTCTTAGCCTTGGACCATTGAAGCGAAATAATATCTACAGCAAAGCAGTTTTACATGAGGCAAAGTGCCAACGTTGGAGAGAGCAGAGAGAGAAAACAAAATGGCGATTCTGGTCATCTTAAAATGGCTTCATTCTAGTTAAACTAATAGCTATGTAATAAATAATGACTAATGAATATATATGTTCTTACACTGTAACTGAGGCGGTTGGTCTTCGGCCAACCAATTATCATTCATTTCCGGACCCTCAAGGGGTGTTTCGTTTTTCTGGACTGACACTTGAACAGCTCATTGAAAAAGTGAGTGCCGTTGTCCCATCTTAACACATCGCACACTCCCCACTGAGGAGAAACCTGCCTGACCAAAAATTTAGCGGCACATTTAGCATCAGTATGTGCACAAGGACCTGCCTCCACCCATCGGTAGAAGGGACACAGCACAACTATCAGGTAACAGTAGCCATTTCCCCCCCCCCCCCCCCCCATGTCCGCGTCCGTGTCTGTGTAATCGATATGTAATTCGTGGAATAGTGACTCCTGCAGATTGGGGATGAACCAGTCCTCCTGCAAATCTGTGGCGATGTGATGTTTGGACACGTGTGACAGATGATGCAGCTGGTCGAAAGCAATTAGTACCAACTCCTGCGGCGTAACCACTTTGCCTGTTGTTTACTGCCGCCACAACAAATCTGTCAGCGACTGCTTGCATCCTCTCTGCACCCATAAATCCTTCTCCTCCTGTGTGGCCCACCCCTGTATTGTGATAATTTGAGCAACTGGTAGCGAATTATAGGATTCCTGTAGTTGAGCTTGGCATTGTGCTATTACTGGGAATCCTGAAGCATTGGGCACAGGGAGATATGTCTGAGACCTTGTCTGTGTCATTGGTGTTGCCTGTGCATTTCACCACCACCGCCACCATGGAACGCTTTGATTAATTATTAGCTTATCTAGTAATGCTGCATGCTGAACTGGGGAACCATCAGCCTTCCTGAGCCTCCTCTGCTTCCACCGTGC
This sequence comes from Ambystoma mexicanum, assembly GCF_040938575.1. Taxonomy (NCBI): domain Eukaryota; kingdom Metazoa; phylum Chordata; class Amphibia; order Caudata; family Ambystomatidae; genus Ambystoma; species Ambystoma mexicanum. Next base: position 741,131,010 of record NC_090926.1, read on the forward strand.
TAGGCCAGAGTGCACTAGCAATCACTTGGTATTTTTCAACCACTAGGCGGACAACTGCCACACCATTGTGTCTGACCTGTCCCCTGGTCAATTGTTCCTGACCCATCAACAAAGTGAACCTCCCTCCCATCCCCCTTGATTAGCTTGTCCTTTACTTTGGGATGGTCTTCCTCCTCGCCCTCAAAGGTCACAGTCATGCATTATAAGGTCTTCATCGGTGCACGTTTCCGTAATGAATGTGGCCTGGTTTACAGCCTTTCATCTCACAATGTGTATGTGGATTTGGATCGTTCGAGGATGGCAAACGCTGCATGCTCCACATACAGTGTAACTGAACATTCCCATGACAATTGTGGAGCTTTTCTCAATTGCAAATTCTGCTGCAGCATGTGCCTGTTTGCAAAGGAACTGGCCCTGCATCACTGAATCTAGCACACCACAGTAATATGCCAAGGGCTTCTGGCCCATCGTGCTCTTCTGTATGAGCAGTGCGGTCATCATTTGACCATACGAATGGGAGAACAGGTAAAATTCTTCTGTGTTATCAGGGCTCGCATTTCTTTATCCGTCCTGGCTGTGGGGCACCTCAATGATGCAGCACACTCTGGTATAATCTTTTTGCCATGAACCGATTATCAGATGGCCCAGAAAAAGTACTTCCTGAAAACAGTACTGCAACTTTGTACCCCCTTGTATGCTAATAGCTTTATAAGGGTGATTGAGTCACTTCTACGCTGCTGTTAACTATCGCTGCATATTAGGTCGTCCACATACTGAATGATTATGCTAGGCACATCAATGTTCCCCAGAACAGCGTGCAGTATTCTGTTAAATATGCTGGGGATTCACAGTATCCTTGTGGCAGTCTCGTGTGTCTGAAGTGCATTCTTCTATGCGTGAATGCAGTGAGATATTGAGTCTGGATGCAGGGGTATGGAGAAGAAAGCGTTCTTCAAATCCACCACTGTGAAATGGGTTGCGTGTTTGGAGATGCTGCATAAAATGGTTGCAGGGTTAGGAACTACTGGAAATTCTGCTTGTACAATATCATTTAGGGGGCAGAGATCCTGAGTCATTATCCAACTCTGCTCTTTCGCTTTTATTATTGGGTATATGGCCGTGTTGCATGGGGAGGTGGAGGGCACAATAATTCCCTGGTTGAGCAGTGCAGTGTTGGAATTTCGTGTCCCTTCCTTCTGCTTTTGACAGTGGGTATTGTTTTACTCGCAGCCGCACTGCACATTGCTCGAGTGTTATTCTTACAGGTGTCGCTACCTGCAGGAGCCCTAGATCATGGGCGTTGGTTGTCCATAGTCACTCAGGGACCTGCTCGAAGTCTTTGTCAGTGAAGTGGGCGGGACGGCAAGGGCCATTAAAGAACATAGCACCCTACGGTACTACACCATAATCTCACACGGAAGGCAATAGCTAACACTTTCTCCCCACCATAAAACTGATTCTCATACAGCTCTGCATCCGATACCTCTCTGAGGCACACACGGGTCAATACACTACACAGAGCGCCATTCGCACGCATCTGAATAGTTTCCAATGACAATCCTTTTTGCAGATACCACTAGGTCTTGCAAATTTAAGGAAATTATTGTCCCTGACGTAAGATCTGGGGTCACGACAGGCCTAAAAATGAAATCCGGTGGTTCCTCGCCAACATGCTTTACTAATTTGGGACACTGCATCAAGCACAACTGTGATCCTGTGCACAAACATATCGGGGTAATCTGGAATACCTCGAACCACCACCTCCCCTCTTCTCGCATGTATTATCACCATTGCTCTTATTATGCACATTCCTGGAGTGGCACACACTACCCATGTGTCTGTGAAGGAGATGGTCCTATTCAGCTTGCACAGGAGGTCACGCCCAAGTAAATTTACTGGGGTTATTTCCAAATATAGTAGGAGTGCATGCACCTCTTTCCCTACTTTTTTTGTTGCTACCTCTTCTGTGTATGAACTGTGGCGACAGCCCCAGAGAAAACCTGCATCTGAGTCTCACCTGTCAGTGGGAGGTTTCCCTCACTGATGCATGATTTAGTGGCACCTGTGTCAACCATAAGGATTACCCATATCAGTGCCCACCAAGGGTTCCTCGTCCGGCTGGGTAGTCATGGATAAGACTGGGCACGCAAGAGCTTTCTGTGGGCTGTCCTAGTCAGGATATGTGTTAGATCCTGGGAACGTGAAAGTGTTTCCGCCCATCATACTCACCCCCCTGTACGGGGCCACTGTCCCATTTGGGACCGCGTTGTCTGTGGACGCGGGTGCCCTATACGATTGGTGTTGCAGGGTCACTTGCGTTTGGGTGTTGGGCGGGCAAGACAGCTGTGCTTTTGGGGGCCTCTGAGGTAATTTTGTGTGTGCCTGGTGTATTTCATATGGGCTGGAATTGACGTGGTTATGGTTGCAGCACTGGTCCTGCGGGAGCATATGGATTATATCCTGTCCCCATCCTGCTCCTGCATTCTCTTGCAAAGTGACCCCATTTCACGCACATCCAACATTGTACTGGCCCGGGGCCCCCTCTCGACCCGCCCCTGTCCCCTCTTAACCCTCCTCTTCCCCGCTGCTGACATCCTTGGTACCTCTCTTGAGTGTTGTGGCTGTGACCTGCCAACTTACTGTCCTTGTCCAAAATGCTGCTATCCTCCCATCCGTGCTGCTGATGGGTCTACGGCGTCCGTCTGTGCCACTACCATAACCATCTTTTCAACTGCTATTTTAGCTAATTTCTTTTGCACCAGTTTAGCTTCCTCAGCCTGCAGCCTTTGTTGTTTCCTTTTGATTCTCTTACAATAGTGTATAATTATAGTTTATATTTAGGCCCACCTCTTTGCCTCGATAGCCATTATCTTTTCGAGCGCCTTCTGCACCTCTTTGGGAAATCCCCTTTTGATAACAAAATAGAAAAGAGGAACTGACCGGTCCCACTGGTCTCTCGTTCCCACTCTCCACATCTCCTGCACCTTCAAAATATACTGGGTGGGGTCTTCATCATCCCCCTTAGTGTATTGCATAATGGACTGTAAGTCTGGCGTGTTGTGATACGCTAGCGGCAAGGCGTCGCACACCTGCACTCTGATGTTAAAGGGGCCTGTCATGTGGGTCGTCATCTTATTTAACTCCTGGGTACCCATCCTTAACCCGTACATCTGCAGTCTGATCCCCCACAATACAAGTGAGCTTTTCCTGTCTCCCACAGCTAACAGTATCCCCGGGGTATGCTTTTTAAAGGCTTATAATCACTGCCCAGCCCCCTAAGTAAGGGGCGGAGCACCTTTCTATTACATTATTCTTGTCCATCTGGACCCAGGGCACATATTGCGCCATCCCGGGGCCTTTGTGTAGCAGTGGCAGCTAGGTGCCCATTCTTCGCTTTACTTTCCATTTGTCACTTCCCTTTTTCTGAGTCACTGCTATCCGCCCAAACCTGTTCCTCATCTGTTTGAGCCACAAACTCTCCACCGTGGAGTAGTGTCTGGTGCGTCCTACTCCTCTTTGTCATCTAACTCATCCATGGTGTGCCACTCTCCGCTCCTCTGTCACTTCTTTCCTCCTTCTCGATATGCATGTCCTTTATGACAGTGCTGTCGAACCTAAACAAAATATCTCCTGCTCTCCACTCATCCAACCCACATCTGGTTTGCTGTCTCCTTCCCTGTAAGCTCTCAACCTTGCTAATTCCGCTTGCGCCGCTTCTAATGCTTGCTCTAAGTCCTTCTGCGGCTTGGTATGTTGTGATGTTGGGTGTTATGTGATCCGTGTGGTATGGGAGTGGCGCTGTGGCGAGCATGGGCAAATATGTTGGGTTGATGTATCCTGTGTCTGGGCGGGTGGCGAGTGGATAGAAGCCTCCTCTAGTAGCAGGCTGTTCTTTTGCCCTGGGAGCTGGTGATTGAACTGTACTTTGGGCGGGGCTGTCTCCAACCTGGGGTCTGCACTCATCGTTATCCTCAACATCATCCACCATTTTCCACAGAGCTAAAATGTTTCCTCCTCTGAAGCTTTATACCTTTATATTTGGCCGCTAGGAACGTGAGCATATGGTACAGTATCCCCCTGTTTTGTACCCTGCTCTGGCAATGGGTGGGACATCCCTCCCTGTGTCTCTGCCAACCACTGTTTGGTACTTCTCAATCTTGTGCACAAAATTAGGGGATGGGAGGCACAACAAAATGTCAAAAGTTCTAATGGTACGTGTAATCTAGGGAGACTTGTAGGTAATAATGTGTGAAAAATTGCTTCAGGTGCAGCTGGGAAGATCACGGGGCCAATCGTGATCCGAAAAATGAGACACAAAACAAACACCGGGCGTTTCCGACCGGTAGCCCAGTGCTGCACTCCCAATGGGAAATAATCCCAGATGTAATTTCACAACCTATTGGGGTTCAAAATCTCCGGACGGGAGTCAGATAGCCCAAATAGTTGGCAGCATTTAGTTATTTTCATACAGGAGTATTCAAAGCTTTTTTCTTTTTTCTTCACTAAAGGATAGTTAGTAAAAACATTTCAATGTTCACATGTTCCTGCCCACCTGCAGACAGAATTATGTACAGTGGAATATTTCAGAAAACAAACACGGTTGAGCTGAAAAAAGCGCTCAAATTCACCTAGAAGAATATACAATAGTGACTGTGAAGATATTCCATCATATCACATAACATTTCATTTTGTTACGAGCAATACAGTATATGCTGTACAAATAGTCATCAACATTGAAAAACACCCCTATGTTGTGGTGGGTGCCAGCGCGTTTCGGATTGAATTAATCCATCTTCAGGGCAGTGTTTAACTTTCACTTAATGTTCTAGATGATTTCTCTGGATTAGTCCTTAGTGGTAGAGTTTACTCCGCTCCGGGTCTGAATCGCCAGACATCCTCTTGGGAGTCTTCACCCGCCATTACCACCTCGCTGTCTGGGGACTAGGAGATGTTCTCCAGAGCGAATGACTACAAATGAATTTTTTTACTCTACCACTAAAGACTAATCCAGAGAAATCATCTAGAACATTAAGTGAAAGTTAAACACTGCCCTGAAGATGGATTAATTCAATCCGAAACGCATTGCACCCACCACCACATAGGGGTGTTGTTGATGACTATTTGTACAGCATATACTGTATTGCTCGGAACAAAATGAAATGTTATGTGATATGATGGAATATCTACATAGTCACTATTGTATATTCTTCTAGGTGAAGTTGAGCGCTTTATTCAGCTCAACCGTGTTTCTGTTTTCTGAAATATTCCACTGTACATATTTTTGTCTGAATTTGTATCCCACACTGTGTGTCTAACAGTGTGGTGGAAATTGATTGTGTGATTTCAAAAATACTAAAATATGATTGTTTACCTGTTTCAACCTGTCTTGAGTCAGTTTGGTGATGTTTCCTAGCTAGATTCTTGCAGGTGTGCAGGAACATGTGAACATTGAAATGTTTTTATTGACTATCCTTTAGTGAAGAAAAAATAAAAAAGGTTTGAATACTCTTGTATGAAAACAACTAAATACTGCCAACTATTTGGGCTATCTGACTCCCCTCTGGAGATTTTGAACCCCAATAGGTTGTGAAATTACAACTGGGATTATTTCCCATTGGGAGTGCAGCACTGGAATCCACCTGAATCCACCAGTCGGAAACTCCCAGTGTTTTTCTGTTTTACTTCTCAATCTTGTCCCTGTATAACGGCAACGCACTATACATGTATTCCAATGGAGACATTACCCCCAGGCTAATGATTATGTTGAACACCAATTTACATTGTAAATCGCGCACAATTTTCCACAAATGCCCATACCAGTTCTTCGTCCCCATCCTCCGATCGCCCCGTTTCCACTTCCACACCTGCACATGCTCTCACACTGCTCACACTCCACACTAGTACTGCTTCTGCAGGCCCTCCCTTGGGACCCACTTGTTATAAAACCCAGCCTGCACCTTCCTAGGAGCTGACAGGAATTTTGTGAAAACGTCTCCTGTACACCACTGCAGGTGGGCGTGGCCCCTCCAGAGATGCGGCCTGGAAGCCGACTTCTTGTGCGGAAAAATCTGGGATCAAGTCCGGGTCATTAATAATGTAGAGAAGACCCGCAACGCTCACACCAGAAAAAATACAACCCATTTGGCAAAATTGCCCAGCACACCTTGCCAGGAGAACACATTTTATTTCTCATTAAAAAAAAATACGCAATAGCAAAGAACTCTGCTGCCACGGATCGGTCTAACGAAACCAACATGGACTGAAGCTTATAAGGGCGAAAAGCATCATAACTTACGTACATCACAAGGTACAAATTCACAGGAGTAATCCTATACATAGGTGGCCTGCTCCATATGGGATGCCAGGTCATTGGTCCCAGCATCTGTCAATCTTCTTCCACGTGGTGCTCTTGTCACCACGTCATCTGGTGCCAGACTCGATAATTGGCAATTAAGTGTGCAGCTCGTAGTATGCTCTATGAGAGGCCTAATGTGCACCTGGTACTGCAGATGTGCGCTGAGGCTACATTCGAGGTCACGTTATCTTTCAAACCCCAACTCGGTCCCAGGCATGTCGGCAACGCTCCAGGTCGCCCCAACCTGTGCGCTAAATGTGTTACTGACCACCCCAATCCCCCCCCCGCCCTGGCACATCACAGTACAAATCACAGAGGCTGTCGATGTTCTTTTGTGAACTTTACAACAAATGGGTGTCCAAACAGTTTTATGGTCTTGGGTCTCGGGATGGCTGGTATGCTGGAATGTTTGGGTCTTGGGATGATGCCACCTGGTCACTATAACTTAGGGTTTGGGCCAGACTGTGTCGGAGGCTCGTGCCCTCCTTCTCGTGGATAACTGCTTCCAGGGAACTCTGTGCCCCTTTATGGTCTTTGCCCGGCGCAGTCTTTCTTGGTTACATGTGCTAACAATATGAGACAATGAGAGGTTTATAACTTTGGCCTTTCCCACCACCGCCCAGTCTGCAGCTCTTGCCCACATTCACAAACGTATGTCTATGGCCTATGCTTGTGTCCATTATCCGGGCTGCAGCGTAGAGCCAGGCCTCAGTTTAAAAATGGCTGCTATTTTCCAAGATGGCATTCTATGTCTAGTAAACTCTGCACCCAGTTTCACTATAACCTTCCCCCTAATGCTATCCCCAGACATCTACAATACAGGCTTCAGCCTTTGCTGCATTCGAAACCTCTTGGGGGCTTGGGATGATTGCCCCTGTTTCCCAATAGGATGGAATAAACTCCCTTAAATAAAGAGGTTTCTGAGGGCCGCTTGTCCAAACCGAGCTGAGGTTGAGTCAAGGTTTACATAACCCGATGGGGAGGCCCAATGAACATACTTCTGGAAAGCAACAGAGGCCCCTTTACCCTGAACTAGATGTGCATGGAGGCCTGCGGGGCCTGCTGGCCTTGTACTGTGTGTGCTTCTGTGATACAGGAAACTATCCGGTGGGAATTTGTGGCCTTAGAGGCCTATGCTCCTTTTTTGGAATTTTCTGAATATCACAAAAATGTGAGGAGGTACTAAAGTCTGTTGAACTTGAAAGCTCTCCTGACATCAAGCTTGTGCATGACCCATTCTTCATCTGACCTGGGATCTGGGAAAAACACTGACAAGGTGATAGATGGATAATATGAAACTCTGAAATAATTTTAGGGAGGAAAGACTGTGTGCGCGGTACCACTTTATCCCTATGGACGGACTTAAAGGGTTCTTCAATGCAGAGGGCCTGCAGCTCGCCAATCCTTCTTGCTGAAGTGCTGGTGCTCAGGAAGGCCACCTTCCAGGTGAGCAATTGATCCACTGTTGCCATGGGCTCGAACAGCTTATGAACGCTAATTTTGGGGGCTTTGAAACATAATTTTCTTGATTTATAAACACCTTACGAATGCCCAATGAAATAGAATAAATGACACGTGTGGAGCACCACATTAAGGTCCCATTTTGCGTGAGTAGGCTTGACGGGAGGAAAAAGATGCAGCAGTGTTAGGGAGAATTCTGTTTAGGCTGAATTTCCTAACCTAGTGAGTCCCCCAGCAGCTTTGCTGGATTTTTGGGGTTTATTTTTTTTCTCCTGCCAAGAGTGAGACTCTTTTACCCTCACTCTTGGACATGATTTGAGTGTGTTTCTTTGAATCTAGAAGTGTTAATGGGCTATGGGGTCTTTTACTCCATAGGGAGTCATGTGTTTTTGTGATGTGTGTTACACAGCACTCTTCGTGCAGTAACACAAGGGTGTCATAGTGACCCCCCAGTATAGACTCCATACCCTGGGACTGACTGTCTCCCAGGACATGTAAAGTCACCATTGACTTTACTAGTCTTAAATTCTAAACCGAACCAGTACAAACCATCATATTGTGGACGTACTGGCTGGGGCAATTCGATTGCCCATGGGTCTGTTAGTCGAGGGGGCACGTCTCCGTCCCCCCTGATCGAGTTTTGGCTGGTGGCAGTGGATACTACTTTTTCTCCAGCATTGGATCTTTCATGGATTCACATGCTTTGAATATTCCCCGTCGTCAGGCTGGGAATCCCCGGTACATTATATATACCATTTCCCGTAGGAAAACTTTTTCGACGCTTATGCGTCCTATCCACCTCGTTTTGTATCATGCGTGCCCGTGCCGTCAGGACGTCATGATATAAATACATGCCCCGCCCCCGCGCTCCCTCAGATTTCAACCGTCTTTCAAAGTAGTGGGATCCTCGTGTTTACTACTAGTGAAAACTAGGTTGTTTTTTATTGTTTTTTTGTCTGTTTCGCGTAAGCGAAGTTCAAATTCTGGAGAATTATGTCTGGAAAGGCGTTATTTCGCCCATGTGCAACCTGTGGCCTCAAAAAGGTTTATGAAGGAGACGGCCACATGGACTGTATCTACTGTCTCCACCCGCACCACACGACGGATACATGTGAGATATGCCAGGGTTTCTCCCAAAAAACCCTTAAGGACCGTAAAAGAAGGCTGGTCGACTGGCTTAATGACGGAGCGGGTGCCTACCCGGCTTCGGAAGTTGGCTCCACGGCCTCCAGGAGCAAGTCGGAGCCTCCATCGAAGAAGGTGCGACCAGCAGAAATTCGCGCTGAGGACAAGCATAAGGGGAAACATGCTGGATCCTCCTCATCACATAAAAAGCCCTCCTCCTCCTCATCGTCTAAGACGGAGAGGCTAGCGCTGTCTAAATCCTCCTCAGGGGACCGTCCCAGGTCTTCCGTGAGTCGGGAAGCTTCAGCCGGGAAGTCGGCATCGAAATCGACGACGAAGTCTAAGGGCTCGACGACGACGACTTGCTCGTCGACCACGGTGTCATTGACGAGGCCTATTACCGTTCAAGCAGCAGCGGTTGGGATTCCTTCGTCGACGGAGACTCAGTCTATGGCTTGGCTGCCTGAGGTCTATGACCCGATCCCCCCTGAGGTCTTACTGCAGCCAGACACGGCCTGCCCGGCGGAAGGGGAAGGTGACATGGTTCTGCAGCCATCGGATTTAGGCTTACGGCCTTCCACGTCGACGACGACGGCGACGAGTGCGAGCGGGGGTATGGTACCTAAATCATCCACGTTACTGACCCCCCAGACGGTTTTGTCTCTGGATGTGCTTAATACTCTTCAGAAGCTACTACAGCGGCTGGATACGCAGTTCCCTCAACCTGGGACGTCATCGTCACTTTTGTCTGTACCTTCCGTCGACGAGCAAACTTGTACGGCTCGCTCGTCGACGAAACACCCATCGGCTCCCCAGGCGGTGAAAGATCGTCCTCGAGCTCAGGAGGAGGGTGAGTTGTCGGAGTCCGACTCTATACGTGATGACTCGGGGTCAGACATCTCCCTGTCACCGTCGAGGGACCCGACATGGAATTCGGATGTAGAATTGGAGTCTACGAGGAGCCAGACACAGCCATCTCCCCCTGATGATGTGGGAGCCTTCCATGCAATGATGGGGAAAGCGTGTTCCGAATTCGGCTTGATTCCTGAGGAGCAGAGGAAAGACTGTTTCCTTTTTGACCATATGGGTCAAAGGAGAAAATCGGTATTTGCCATCCCAATCCTTGACCACGTGTGGCAAGAAGGTCTCAAGACGATGCGCCATCCGTTCTCGGAACCAGCCATAAAGGGACGGATCGAGAAAAAGTTTAAAGCTCCGGAGTCCACTCCAAAATGTCTAACATCACAGCCTCTGTCTGACTCGGTGGTGTCGGTGGCAGCGGCTAGGAAGGCCAGGGTCCAGCAAAAATGTTCAACGCCACCGGAAAGCGAGGCTAGGAGGCAGGACGCATTTGGAAAGAAGGTGCTCTCGGTCGGAGCGACGACAGTAAGAGCAGCCAATTCCTTAGCGATCGTGTCACGATATGATAGGGAAATGTGGCACAAATTAGCCCCTATCCTAGAACACCTGCCAGACGAACACAGGAAAGCAGCTATGTTACTGGTGCGGGACGGCGAAGAGGCCTCGAACCACGCTATTAATATTGCAGTTGACCTAGCAGAGTCTGGTTTCAAACAAATCAACCATGGAGTAGTGCTTCGTCGACAAGCGTGGCTCAAATGTACTACTTTCCGTCCTGAAGTACAGTACAAAGTCCTGGACATGCCATGCGAAGGGGAGCACCTGTTTGGCGAAAAGGTTGATGAAGCGCTGAAAGGGATGAAAGAAGACACGGATACTGCTAGGTCCCTCGGCGCCCTTCAAACGGGTAGAAATTTTCGCTCTTTTCGCCCCTTCAGAGGTGCTTCTGGAAACTCCCGCTTTGGTGCCTCGAGGGACCGTGGATTTAACAGGCCCTCGTACTCTTCACAAGGGTTCAGACGAGCGTCCCAGTCGGCACGTGGAAGCAGGGACTATCAAGCCTCCAGGCGGCGAGGCTCAGGTCCGTCGTCAACGAAGAACAAGCAAACCAGCAACCAATGACGGCCTTCGGAACGTCCTGGGGGGTCGAGTCTCTCATCACTTCGACCGATGGAAATGCATCACCAAAGATCGATGGGTCCTAGACACGATTCGCATGGGTCATGCGCTACAATTCAAAGACAAGCCTCCGCGTCTTCCTCCTTTATTCTCGACACAGCCCCACCTCCAAATCCTACGACAAGAGGCGGCGCTTATGTTGCGAAAAGGGGCGGTAGAGAGAGTTCCTGTGGCACAGGAAGGCCAAGGAGTTTATTCCAGGTTCTTTGTTGTCAAAAAGCCAAACGGCAAATGGAGGCCCATTCTCGACCTGAGGGTACTCAACAAGTGGCTAAAGAGCCAAAAATTCAAAATGCTAAAACTCCAAGAGGTTATCAGATCGGTGCAACCCATGGACTATCTATCATCACTAGACCTTCAGGATGCTTATTTTCACATCCCAATACGCCCACGACACAGGAGATATTTAAGATTCGTCGTCGGGAGAAAGCATTTTCAGTTCAAGGTCCTCCCGTTCGGGCTCAAGTCCTCCCCCAGGACGTTCACCAAGTGCTTGGCCCCTATAGCGGCCCATTTAAGGAAGGATGGTCATCATGTCTATCCATATCTAGACGACTGGCTAGTCAGAGGGTCATCCAAGGAACAAACACGAAACAGTCTACGAGCCACAATGTCCATCTTACAGGAACTGGGCTTCGCAATAAACTTCAACAAGTCCTCAGTAGAGCCTTCGAGGACCTTGGTTTTTTCTAGGAGCGGAGTTTCATACACACACAAGCCTGGTGAAACCATCCAGCGAAAGAATTCAGAAACTTCAAAACAAGGCGTCGGAATGGAGATGCGGTACCAAGGTCTCTGTGCGCAAGTACATGTCCCTGCTAGGGACCATGTCGTCCTGCATTCCGTTAATAAACAACTGCCGTCTGTTTATGAGGCCTTGCCAGGAATTTCTAGCGGACCGTTGGGCGCAGAGCAGAGGTCGCTGGTCCGACAGACTGGTCGTCGACGAACAACTAGTTCAAGCACTCGGCTGGTGGAAAGTGTCTACTCATCTAACAAAAGGGATGCCTCTACTGGAACCAGAGTTCCAAAAGACGGTGGTGACGGATGCATCGCTGAGCGGATGGGGAGCTCATCTGGATATGTTACAGGTACAAGGCCAGTGGTCTTTACAGGAGTCCTCCCTGCATATCAACCTGCTAGAACTGAGAGCAGTGCGATGGGCTCTGAAGTCTTTTCTTCCGCAACTGAGGGACTCGGTGGTGCGTGTCATGACGGACAACACCACTACGATGTTCTACTTGAGGAAACAAGGAGGGACACGTTCCAGGTCCCTATCGACGGAGGCACAGAAAATCTGGCATTGGGCCCTGCAACACAACATGCAAATCTTAGCTTTTCACCTACCAGGAGTGAAAAACGTGGAAGCCGATGCCCTCAGCAGAGAAATGAACGAAGTTCACGAATGGGTGCTGAACGACCAACAACTTCAACAAGTATTCAAGGAATGGGGACACCCTTCCATAGACCTGTTTGCAACGAAGAACAACAAGAAATGCCATCAGTACGCAAGCAGATGGCCTCAGCAGGGCTCACTGGGGGATGCGTTCTCATTCCCATGGACGAACAAATTCCTGTACGCATTCCCTCCTTTTCCCCTTGTCCGGAGGACGTTGCAATGGATCCTCAGGTACCCATGTCGGGTAATTCTGGTGGCCCCATACTGGGCCAGACAGGTGTGGTTTTCAGACCTACTACACTTAGCGGCGGCGGAACCGATGAGATTCCAGAAGACCCCCGACCTTCTGTCTCGACAGGAGGGTGTCGTTTGGCATCACGACCCGGACAGCCTCAAGTTGACGGCCTGGCTCCTGACTTCGCCGAATTTGGTCGGCTAACGATTCCGGAGGACTGTCGACGTATCCTGCAAGCGGCAAGAGCACCTTCCACAAACGCCTCATACGCGTACAAATGGAAAAGGTTCTGTCAATGGTGTGAGGATCAACCAGGTTTGGCCCCGCAATCGATTAGGCCGGAACAGCTCCTTCCATACTTGCTGTTATTAGCTCAAATGGGCCTGTCGGTGTCGTCAATAAAAGTACACCTAGCAGCCATTTCCAGGTTTACTCGTCGACGGCACTCGGCACCATTGTTCAGCGACCGCCTGATTAAGCACTTCCTTAAAGGCCTCTTTCGGAGTTTCCCTCCAGAGAAGAAATTTCCACCGGAGTGGAGCCTCAATCTGATCTTAACGTCTCTTATGAAACCTCCGTTTGAGCCAATGTCATCATCGTCTCTAAAGTTTCTGTCGTGGAAATTGGCCTTCCTGGTGGCCATCACTTCAGCCCGACGTATTTCAGAAGTTCAGGCTCTAATGGTGGACCCACCATACTTACGATTTTTCAAGACCAAGGTAGTCCTAGCCACTAACCCACAGTTCATACCAAAAGCTCCTTCAGTGTTTCATAAACACTCTTCTATCGTGTTGCCTACGTTTTTTCCGGAGCCATGCTCGGGAGCGGAGCGCATGCTACACACATTGGATGTAAAAAGGGCTCTCAAGTTTTATCTTCATCGTACGCAACCGTTCAGAGAAACGAGACAGCTGTTTGTGGCCTATGGGTTGGGTGCTAGAGGAAAAGCCATTTCAAAGCAAGGACTATCAAGATGGGTGTCATCTACCATCTCATCTCGTACTGCCATTCCAGGGCAGGGAAGCCTCTTCTACGACGGCCAAGAGCTCATTCAACTAGAGCAGCGGCATCGTCGACGGCACTGTGGGCCGGAGTCCCTCTAGGGGACATCTGCATGGCGGCTACCTGGGCGACTACACACACCTTTACCCGCCATTACTGCCTGTCGCAGCAACATGCCGAAGACACCCGGATGGGACAGGCGGTGCTTCGACACCTATTCCAGTAAGGTAAGCCCCGGCTGCGGGGTTGCATCCTGTGGAATTTATGACTGTATGTGGTCCGTTTTTTCCTATGTAAACTATTACTGATGTATACATGATCTTAGGGAACGGCCTTTTGCGAAGAAAGTATATGGGTTTGCATGCACACCTCCTCTTGGGGGTAGTACTGCTATGTAATCTATTCAAAGCATGTGAATCCATGAAAGATCCAATGCTGGAGAAGGGAATAGTTTCTTACCTGTAACTCCATTTCTCCAGCATTGGTATCTTTCATGGATTCACATGCGCCCACCTGCCTCCCCTGATCATGCAAACCGGTTCCCCCACTACTTTGGGGGCCGAAATCTGAGGGAGCGCGGGGGCGGGGCATGTATTTATATCATGACGTCCTGACGGCACGGGCACGCATGATACAAAACGAGGTGGATAGGACGCATAAGCGTCGAAAAAGTTTTCCTACGGGAAAGGGTATATATAATGTACCGGGGATTCCCAGCCTGACGACGGGGAATATTCAAAGCATGTGAATCCATGAAAGATAAATAAAAGATGGAGAAATGGAGTTACAGGTAAGAAACTATTCCCTTATATTCGACCGCGAATATTTTCCTATGGGATTTCCCAATGTTTTAGGCTACTATCTTTATTTAATTATTTACGGTAGCCTCAAACATACCGCCGGTTTATTTAATTAATATTAATTCTCCGGTTGGTATTTTTTGCCAAAACTTGATTCTAAAATGGCGTTTGTGTTCTCTTCTGTGACTCCAACCCAAGTCGAGCCCTTTGTTCCACTTTTTTGGCGGGCTTCTCCACAGAAGCCCTCCAAAGTGGTGCCACTATGTCTGGGGTACTTAGGAGGGGTGGAGGGGAATTTAGGCACCCTGGACTGAGTTGCCTAGGCAACTCAAGTCGCACTCCGTCCTGATTGGCCCACCACTTAGCATGTTTGAGTGACAGCTAGGCTGAGTGAATGGGGGTTTACTGCATAAAAGCAGGGCTTTGGGGACTGGAACTTCAGAAGTCGCCACAGGACCCAAGAATCTGACGTGGGAGAAGCTGAGCCGACATACCACGACCGGTGGAGCCCTGCTGGACCATCTCACCACTTTTTCCCAACGACAGAGGAGATCTCCCGCCGGAGAGTCTTCTTCCTTTAACTGGTGGGGATAACCAGTTTCACTGTCTTTTCGCTTTCCCGATGTATCTCGTGGCCGCCTTGCCCGTGCCAGGCACCCCGGCAACCGGGATACCACGTTTTACCACGACCGCGAGACAAAGGTACCACCTTTTACCGGAAAACTCTGCGTCTGGTTTCTGCCCTGGTAGTGCAACGACCTTCATCTTTTCTCCAAGTCGAGATCTTCTCTTCCCCTGGACGACGACGCAACTTGCACCCACTACCAGGAACAACTGCCACCGCTGGAGGATCCTTCCCACTTAAGGTACCGTGTCCCACCTGGCTTCCCTTGCAACCGACTGTACGGGGTAGATTTAGCCCACGGCCTTCGAACCTGGGTTAGCCTGGGACACCCTGGCTAAACTTTTCTAAGCCTCTCTAAACTCTTTCCTGAACCCTCTGCAAGACTTTCTAAGCCTAGTGTAACTGTATGATCTTGGGCGCATTTGTGCTCTGCTCTCTAAGAGTGGGCCCAGCCTTTGGACTTCGGCTCACCAGTGACTTTTTGCTCTCTGCCTTGCTAACAGTGTTCGTGAATCAAAGAGTGGTGTACCTCTTCATATTCTGTCTTTTTCCCTCCCTTTCTCACAAACTTATTAGAGTGCAATCTAGTTAAGCGCTCACCTCTGTATGAAAATAAGTGGTGTTTTACTGTGATTTTCTAATAGGGAAAAAGGGGTGTATATACCATAATAGTAACTGTGTTTAGAATATTTTACAATAAGAGTGCTGGAGTGTTTCAACTGTGTGTTTTTAAATAAATAATTATATACTTTGATACCAAAGCTCTGGTCAGTGTTTGTTTGCATTAATGTATCTGAGTGCCTATTGAGTATACTTTGCATACTGCCTAACTCTTCTTGAGGGAAGTCTGACTGCTCAGCCACAGCTACCAGGTAAATCTGGGTGGTACAGACTGCTACCAAGTGGGTTTACTGCCAACACCTGTAATCTTAAATCTTTTGCAGTGGTCCCTAAGGGAACTGCACAGGTTTCTGCCTAACACTGGTGTACAGCGGTGGGATTTGTATTAAGAATACACTTTAGAGTGCTTGAGGATACCTTAGTACAACTAACCACAAAGCTTGGCACTGAAAAAGTAATCTTTCTAACATATCAACTATGGAAACATATAGTCAAGAGTCCCTTGCTACAAAAACTGCTGATTGTTTAAGAGTATTGTGTAGGCATAAGAACCTCCTGACTAAAGGCAAGAAAATGGAGTTAATAGAAAGGTTGTTAGCTAACCAAAGTCTGGATGATGGGTCTGAGGAACCTACCATGCCAGAAAATGTAGATAACAGTATAGAAATTGATATTGATCCAAATGTTGATAATCTTGAGGAAGAGTCAGAAGAGGAGGGTGAGGCTGCTGTGACTGTCCCCCTAGGCCTCTGTCTGCCCTACCTGCTGTACCTTTACCAAGTCCCACACTAAGTCCTCAATATCTCGAATTAGAGAAAATGAAACTTGAACTAGAGTTCAAGAAACTGAATACTCTGGCTGAACAGAGACATCGGGAAATGAATCAAGAACTAAGGCTAAGGGAAATGGAGCTCAAGCATGAGCTAGAAATGAAGAAATTGTCTGTCGAAAATTGGTTGGTATGTATGAGCCTAAGTTGGATGTGTTGGATTGGTTGTCTCTGTTTGAATATAATCATGGGCTCCAGAACATCACAGGAAATGACTTACTCACCTGGTTGTTCTCTAGGCTTCCCCCTGTTGCAACGGATGTGGTAATGGAGTTGGGGGAGGAGGATAGGAAAGAGTATGAATGTGTGAAACTAGCTCTGATAGCTAGATTTGGGAAGACCCCTTCCCAGTATCTTAAGAGGTTTAGAACCCTCAAAAAGCATGATGGTACCCCTTGGGCTACCTGGGTGAGTGAAGGGTTGAAAAACCTAGAGGGATGGATTAAGGGTTACAAAGTGAACACTTATGAAGGTATGAAGAACCTTTTTATGTTGGAGTCAATTTATGATGCCTGCTCTCCTGAGCTCAGACGGCACTTGGCTGATTCAAAGGAATTAGATTCCCGAAAACTAGCTAAGGCTGCTGACTTGTGGGTTGCCAACAGGGCCACTCACAAGGATTCTGGGGTAACTCAGAAAAAGGATGAGGGGAAACAGCCTAAAAAGGACTCCAAAGAGAATTCTAATACTGCAAATTCCAAGAGGGCCCCAAACCAAACCAGAAGGGTAAACCACCAGGGAAACCACAGCAGAATAGTGTCTCCTCTGGTGCTAAACCAGAGGGAGGTCAGAACAAGCCTCCATTCCAGAAGGCATTTGGTAAATGCTTTGTTTGTGGCTCTACTGACCATGTGAAAGGAGATCCCAGATGCAAGGGTAAACCTTCAGGGATCCAACTTGCCTCCTTAGCCTTCGCTCCAGAAGAGGAAGTCCCAATGGCAAGTGGAAACTTTCTACTGCTGGCTGATGAACCCATTGTAGTCTCAGCCAGTGTTTCTTTAGTCTCTCTGGGGTTGTGGGAACAACAGAATTTAGATGTGTATAATTCTATCCCAGATAATACTAAAGAGTATTATAAAGACAGTGTCCAGGTAAATGGTCAGGAGACTCCTGCCATTAGAGACACTGGGGCAGCATAACTGTGGTGGATGAATCTTTTTTCAAGGCAGAGGATGTTGCTAAGGCACCCAAATGCCTCACCAAGTTAGCTGGAGGGCCTGTGCAGATGTGTCCCCAGTTACCAGTTCTCATCCAGTGTAATGACATGGCTGTAAAAATACCCGTCGGTGTACAATGTGAAGTGCCAGGTAGGGTTCTGTTAGGTAATGACCTGAAAGCTCTTGGGGTTGTGTCACATACCCCCAGACCACCTAGTAAAAGGTTACAGGAGCTCACAAAACCTGCAAGAGAGAACCCTGCAAGGGTTATCTCAGGAGATGATGACAGAGATCAATCATTTACCACTGGAGCAACTCACTGCAGTAACTACCAGATCAGGAGCCAAGGGGCAACCCAAGACTCCTAGGAAAAAGTCAGCAGCAAGCACTCCAGTGCTTCCAACAGTTACACCTGTAACTCCACCTCCAGCTGAGGCTGAGAGGGAGGTACAACCCTGTATGGTTGAACTAGACTCTGAAGAAGAGCTAGTGGGAGGCCAAGAACTTATTGGAGATCTAGACCCTGAGGACCATCCTGAGCTGCAGTCTTTACTGGCAGAAGGTGGGCCCAGCAGGGCAGCTTTCCGTAAGGGACAAAGAGAATGTCCAACTCTGGAGGGTCTCCGCCAACAGGCAGCTGCTCAGGCTGATGGGCAAGAGCCTGGGAAGTATAGGTTGCACTGGGAAGATGGCCTCTTCTACAGTTAACCAACTCAGTTTGAACCTGGAGACTACAAACGCCTTGTAGTACCTCAAGAAAACAGACAACAGTTCTTGCACTTAGCCCACGAGATTCCTTTGGCTGGTCACTTGAGTTTCAAGAATACCAAGGAAAAGCTCTCACTCTACTTCTACTGGCCAAAAATGGGGGCCGAAGTAGATAAGTTCTGCAAGAGCTGCCATACCTGCCAAACTTCTGGTAAGGTTGGCGCCAAGAATGTGGCACCATTAGTGCCTCTCCCAGTTGTGGGAGTCCCATTTGGGAGGGTAGGGATTGACATAGTTGGTCCCCTTGATCCCCCTACCTCCTCAGGCAACAGGTTTATCCTTGTGTAGTAGACCATGCTACTAGATATCCTGAGGCAATACCTATGAGAACTGTTACAGCTACGGCTGTGGCTAAGGCCCTCCTTGGTATTTTTACCAGGGTTGGGTTTCCTAAGGAAGTAATCTCCGACAGAGGATCAAACTTTATGTCCCACTACATGAAAGCCATGTGGAAAACCTGTGGAGTTACTTACAAGTTCTCAACCGCCTACCACCCCCAAACCAATGGGCTGGTAGAAAGATTTAACAGAACCATGAAGAGCATGATAGGTGCTTCAGAGGAACCCCTGAAAAAAAAGTGTGACCTTCTACTGCCATGCCTTCTCTTTGCTTATAGAGAAGTCCCTCAGGAGGGAGTAGGTTATTCTCCCTTTGAACTTCTCTATGGCCATCCGGTCAGAGGTCCATTGGCCCTGATTAAGGAGGGGTTGGAAGGCGCTCCTCCCCTCAAGCCAGTCAGAGTGACTGACTATGTGGTAGGTCTCCGAAGGAGAATGTCACACATGATGGCAGAAGCTAGTGATAACCTGAAAGCTGGACAAGCTTTGGTCAAGCATTGGTATGATCAAAAGGCTAACATGGTTGAGTTCACTCAAGACCAGCTAGTTCTCGTTATGCTCCCAACAAGGCAGAGGGCCTTGCAAGACAAATGGATGGGACCCTTCAAAGTTGTGGGAAAACTTGGAGAGGTCAACTATCTTGTGGATCTGGGCAGACCCGGGGAAGCTCCTAGAGTCTTCCACACCAACCGACTGAAGGCGTACATCTCCAGACCTGAAGTAGGAGCCTTGATTCTAGCTTCAGCAGCAGAGGAATAAGAGAGTTAGTCTCTCCCTGATCTCCTCAGAGGTGTACCTTTGGATGAAAAAATTGAAGGAGTCAATCTCTCTTCAGATCTGACACCTGAGCAACAAGAGTAGTGCAAATCTATGTTAAATCAGTTTGCCTCCCTGTTCGCACTCTCAACAGGCTTGACCCCTTGGGGACAGCACGAGATACTCACTGGTGACTGTCTGCCAGTCAAAAGCAGAGGATACCGAATGTCAGAAAATGTGAGAACCCATATCGAGGGGGAGGTCAAGAAGATGCTTGATCTCGGGGTAATAGAACCCTCTACTAGTCCATGGTCTAGCCCAGTTGTGTTAGTACCAAAGGCAGGGTCCAAAGACTTGAGATTCTGTGTGGACTATAGAGCTCTTAATGCAGTCACCAAGACTGATGCCCACCCTTTACCAAGGACAGATGAGTTGGTGGATAAACTTGGTGCAGCCAAGTACCTCAGCACATTTGACCTTACGCCAGGCTATTGGCAAATAGCCTTGACAGACCATGCCAAGGAGAGAACTGCATTTTCCACCGCAGTTGGCTTGTACCAGTTTAAGGTCATGCCTTTTGGATTAAAAAATGCACCTGCTACATTCCAAAGGATGGTAAACCAAGTTCTAGCTGGGATGGAGGACTTCTGCATGGCATACTTGGATGACATTGCAGTCTTCAGCCACTCCTGGGAGGATCATGTGAACCACCTAGAACATGTTTTGCAGGCTCTTGGACAGGCCAATTTTACTATCAAGGCAAGTAAATGCCAGATAGGTCAAAATAAGGTGGTCTACCTTGAACATGAGGTAGGAGGTGGAGAAATAAGGCCTTTGCTCAGCAAGATTGCAGCTGTGCAAAATTGGACACCTACTACTCAAACCCAAGTGAGAGCCTTCCTAGGCCTCACTGGGTACTACAGGAATTTCATTGAGAACTATGGGACCATAGCTTCTCCACTGAATGTAATCTCCTCTCCAAAATTCCCTAAGAAGGTCAAATGGAATGAGGAGTGCAATCAGTCCTTTGAAAAACTGAAGAAAGCTCTTTGCCAAGCTCCAGTATTGAGAGCTCCTGACTACCACCAAACTGTCATTGTACAAACTGATGCTTCCAATGTAGGTATAGGTGCAGTCCTAAGCCAACTGGATGAGAAGGGTAGGGAGCACCCCATTTGCTTCATCAGCCGTAAGCTGAAGGATCCTGAGACAAGGTGGGCAACAATAGAAAGAGAATGCTTTGCTATTGTGTGGGCACTGAAGAAGTTTAGGCCATACTTGTATGGTTCTACTTTTGTCATTCAGACTGACCACCAAGCCTTGAGATGGTTAATGCAAATGAAGGGAGAAAATCCAAAACTATTGAGATGGTCAGTCTGCCTGCAAGGGTTTGATTTCACCATTGAGCACAGGTCAGGGTGTCACCATCAACATGCTGATGGACTCTCTAGGATGTATGTCGACTAGAGGTATGAGGTTCACCCAGGAGTGGATTCAATCCTCCTGTCCCTTAGTCTGGGCATGGGGGGGCGAGTGTTAGGGAGAATTCTCTGTTTAGGCTGAATTTCCTAACCTAGTGAGTACCCCAGCAGCTTTGCAGGATTTTTTGGGGTTTATTTTTTTTTCCTGCCAAGAGTGAGACTCTTTTACCCTCACTCTTGGACATGATTTGAGTGTGTTTCTTTGAATCTAGAAGTGTTTAATGGGCTATGGGGTCTTTTACTCCATAGGGTTTCATGTGTTTTTGTGATGTGTGTTACACAGCACCCTCCGTGCAGTAACACAGGGGTGTCATAGTGGACCCCCCAGTATAGACTCCATACCCTGGGACTGACTACTGTCTCCCAGGACATGTAAAGTCACCATTGACTTTACTAGTCTTAAATTTTGAACAGAACCAGTACAAACCATCATACTGTGGACGTACTGGCTGGGTCAATTCGATTGCCCCAGGGTCTGTTAGTCGAGGGGGCACGTCTCCGTCCCACCTGATCGAGTTTTGGCTGGTGGCAGTGGATACTACTTTTTATATTCGACCGCAAATATTTTCCTATGGGATTTCCCATTGTTTTAGGCTACTATCTTTATTTAATTATTTACGGTAGCCTTGAACATACCGCCGGTTTATTTAATTAATATTAATTCTCCGGTTTGGTATTTTTTGCCAAAACTTGATTCTAAAATGGCGTTTGTGTTCTCTTCTGTGACTCCAACCCAAGTCGAGCCCTTTGTTCCACTTTTTTGGCGGGCTTCTCCACAGAAGCCCTCCAAAGTGGTGCCACTATGTCTGGGGTACTTAGGAGGGGTGGAGGGGAATTTAGGCACCCTGGACTGAGTTGCCTAGGCAACTCAAGTCGCACTCCGTCCTGATTGGCCCAAGTGGTGAGCCGGCCGGCTCACCACTTAGCATGTTTGAGTGACAGCTAGGCTGAGTGAATGGGGGTTTACTGCATAAAAGCAGGGCTTTGGGGACTGGAACTTCAGAAGTCGCCAAAGGACCTAAGAATCCGACGAGGGAGAAGCTGAGCCGACCTGCCACGACACCACGACCGGTGGAGCCCTGCTGGACCGTCTCACCACTTTTTCCCAACGACAGAGGAGATCTCCCGCCGGAGAGTCTTCTTCCTTTAACTGGTGGGGATAACCAGTTTCACCGTCTTTTCGCTTTCCCGACGTATCTCGTGGCCGCCTTGCCCGTGCCAGGCACCCCGGCAACCGGGATACCACGTTTTACCACGACCATGAGACAAAGGTACCACCTTTTACCGGAAAACTCTGCGGCTGGTTTCTGCCCTGGTAGTGCAACGACCTTCATCTTTCCTCCAAGTCGAGATCTTCTCTTCCCCTGGACGACGACGCAACTTGCACCCACTACCAGGAACAACTGCCACCGCTGGAGGATCCTTCCCACTTAAGGTACCGTGTCCCGCCTGGCTTCCCTTGCCACCGACTGTACGGGGTAGATTTAGCCCCCGGCTTTCGAACCTGGGTTAGCCTGGGACACCCTGGCTAAACTTTTCTAAGCCTCTCTAAACTCTTTCCTGAACCCTCTGCAATACTTTCTAAGCCTAGTGTAACTGTGTGATCTTGGGCGCATTTCTAATAGGAAAAAAGGGGTGTATATACCATAATAGTAACTGTGTTTAGAATATTTTACAATAAGAGTGCTGGAGTGTTTCAACTGTGTGTTTTTAAATAAATAATTATATACTTTGATACCAAAGCTCTGGTCAGTGTTTGTTTGTATTAATGTATCTGAGTGCCTATTGAGTATACTTTGCATACTGCCTAACTCTTCTTGAGGGAAGTCTGACTGCTCAGCCCCAGCTACCAGGTAAATCTGGGTGGTACAGACTGCTACCAAGTGGGTTTACTGCCAACACCTGTAGTCTTAAATCTTTTGCAGTGGTCCCTAAGGGAACTGCATAGGTTTCTGCCTAACAAGCAGACCTGACGCTTTATCACTGGGATTGTGAGAGTGAATAAAGAGTCCGTATTGAGGTATGCCCTGATAGCCAACAGGTATGTGCGGCAAGAGTGCATATGAATACTGGTGGATGCAAGGTCAGAGTTAATAGGACCCAATCCACTCGTGCCTGACGCAGGTCTATCTGCTTGCTTTGACACCAGTGACAGAAGCAGAACCATTTGCTTTCGTAATGTGCGCACGTAGAAGGGTTGCTCACTCCCTGGATAATGCACATACTCTCCTCGGATAGGTTGAACTGTGCTAACAACCTGATTTCAGGAGCCAGGCCACTAAATTGAAAGATTGTGGGACAGGATACCACACTTGTTGGTTGTTCTGGTGCTGGAGATTGGGGATCTCAGGCAATTGGATCGACAGATAGTCAAACAGCGTCTTTATCTCAGAACAGCAGAACTTGTCCTCCCATGTCTGTAGTAATGGGTCCACCAAGGGAAGGGACTTGGTGCCCCCCCTTGCTTGTTCAAATAAAACAGTGAGCGTGAGTTGTCTGTCCTGATGCACTATTTTGTTGGTGATGCTGGACTGGAACGCCTTCAGGGCCTGAAAAATTGCTTGTCATTCGAGGTAGTTGATGTGGTGTTGCATGCCTGGAAGAGACCACAGATCGAATAGCGGCTCACCCCCCAGCCAAGCAGTGAGGAATCCGTTATCAACGTCACCAGAGGAGACGGTTTCAAAAAGAGCGATTGGAGTAGTCCGGCCGCCATTTGAGGTCTTGAATCCTATCCAAAGTCACCCGAATCAACTGATAATCTGGTTCCATCCCCTGAGACCAGTTCTGTTTGAGTGCCATCTTGTAAGTCTCATTTTTAATCCTACCAAAGGAAGAGTTAAAATACAGGATGCCATTAGCCAATTAACCGCTGGAACCACCATGCTGACTTGTGGGTGGTATTGAGAAAAAGGGAACACGTATGGACAGAATCCCTCATTCTGTAGTCCATTACAAATACCTTGGCCCTCATTGTTTTCCACCGGAAGCCCAGGAAAATCAGATCTCATGAGACCATCACTGAAGACTTCTTCCAGTTTACTGACACTCGCAGTTTGAAAAGAAGCCTAAGTAACATTTGCATTTGGGAGGCTGGTTTCTCAGGACTGCGACATCCGAGGAGCCAGTCCAAAAAAGGATAGACGTTCACTCCCCAAAGCCTGAGATGCACTGCTATCACCGTGAATCATCTTTGTGAAGACCATTGGCGCCAAGCTTAATCCGAAGAAGAGGACCCGTACTGAAAATGCTCACGCCCTATGAAAAAAAAGGTATTTGCGGTGCTGACGCCATATTGGTATATGATGGTGCTCATTCTGATGATGCGCTACACAAACCAATCGTCTTTTACAAGAGGCGAGCCGATCTGTGTCAGCGTGATCATCTTAAATCTTTCCTGCGGAATGTGGAGTTTGGAGTCCGACTGGTCTAAAATAGTGCTCAGGCCGCTTGGTTGGATTTGGGAACTGTAAAAATGCAGAAGTAGAAGACCCCACTCTCTTCTGCTGGAAGGCCTCGTTCTCTAGCCCTCATGTCCAAAAGAGGAGGATGGGAAGGAGGAACTGGCTGGAGAGGAAGGTGGAAATCCCGAACGGGTTTCCGACCGAACTCCAGGATCTCTCGTGATGGTCCACCAAGCCTCCAGATGTAGAGAGATGCGTCCCCCTACAGAAGTCAGGTGGGACCATTCCAAACCATCATTTGGGATTTTTGTCTGAAGAGGAAGTATTGGTTCCTTTGGAGATTGCTGCTGAGAGGGAGAAAAATCCTTGACCACTCGTTCTATGCTGCTTGCATCAAGGGCCGCTAGGGAGCAGTCTGGCTGACGTGACTTCCTCGCTTGAAAACCCCGAAAAGGATCTGGAACGAAAGTCTGTCTTTTGGGGGTAGGAGGATTTTGATGCTAGAGGCTTTGTGAGGACGGACAGGGATGTTGCCATCAAAGTGCTCACTATCAGTAGAGCTGTGGAAGAGTTCTTTACCCTTGAAAGGAAGATCCAGAACCTTCTCTTGGACCTCCTTTGGGAACTTGGTTGCGTGGAACGATGCTTGGTACGTGACATCGATGCCGATCATAAGGCTGCGCCTCAAAATATCAGTGATGTTCTGCAGCTTATACCAGGTCTTGATCCAGAAATCTGGTGCCTGATAGACCGGTCTTAAAATGGTCAAGCATTTCTTGGGGAATTAACTGTTCGAATTCCGACAGCTCCTTGTACAGTTTTAAGTTGGTGGGAGCCAGAATCGCTTTGGCATTTGCTTGACTGAGTGGAAGGGCTGCAAATTGAAAGACTGTCTTCCCAACCCTCTCCAAATGCTTATCCTCCTTTGACAATACTTTTGATGCCGAGGAGGATCATGTCAAAGACTTTAAATGGAGGGTAGCTGCTGCCACCATTGTAAAAGACGGGAAAGGACATGTGGTTAGGGGAATTTCCTTGGATAGCAAGTGTCTATCTTTTTGTTTGTGTTGGCTTGTGTTAGGTTTTTCCCATACTTTCCAGCCTTACCCAAAAGTTTGAGGGGATTGGGTCCTCCGACGTATTCCATATCTATGACAGGTAATGTCCACAGCTGTGCTGCATTGGAAAATCTTTGGCGTCTGCGTCCTGCGTTGATGGCGTCGATGCGCCGTCCCGGAGGACCTCCTCCGACGGCCGATGTGATAAGGATGCACAACGCCAATAGCCTCAGTTCCTTTTTTTCCGCGAACGTGTTCGCTTCGTGAATCTCGGTACGCCTCGACTCTTTGGAGTTTGCGGTTTTCAGTTCTCGGTTCGTTGAACCTGTTTGGTTTTTTGTGAAAGACCTGTTCGTGGCGATGTCTACTTCGTCTTCAACCCCCGCGTCCGGGCTTCAAAAAATGCGGAGACTGTGGGTCGAAGATGTCGGTCACGGACTCGCACGACGCCTGCCTCTGGTGCCTCGGGGAGGCCCATGATACGGACAACTGTGTCGACTGCCAGTCGCTCACGGCAAAGGCCTTGCGGGAACGCAAGAAGAAGCTGTCGGTAGGTGGGGTGTCTAAGCCCTGGAAGTCGAGGTCTGCGGGGCTTTCGACTGATGACTCGAGGGGCGACTATCTGCGTCATCGTCGGAAGTCCAGTGGGTCTCCTTCCAGGAGTCGGTCTCGCCACTCCTCCGCCTCTTTGAGGCATTCCCGGAAGTGCCGGCATCGGTCGCTTTCCCCGTCCTCTTCCGAGGACTCCGCCCGTTGGCGGGTCGCTTATCCCTCCATGCAAGCGACACCGGAGGAATGGGCTTCCTTCGGGAAGCAGATGCTAGCGATTCTTGAATCTGCGCCTCCGAGTGGGGTCGGTCGAGAGACACCGCTCGTACGCCTTCGGGCTCGGGTGGTCGGCACGGCTCGCGGGAGAGGTCCCGCTCGGACAAGGGTAGCCGTTCTCGCTATGCCCGTTCCAGGTCCCGGTCCTCGACGCGCTCGAGACCGCGTGAGCCTTTGCCGTCTTCGAAGAAGACGTCGACGCCTGTGGCGCCGAGGTCGTTTACGATTTCTCTCGAGGCTCCGCCTCCGAGGGGGTCGTCGACACTGTCGGCGCCTAGGTCGTCGAGAGACCCGCTCGGAGCTCTGGCTTCGAGGCCTGTGTCGACGCCGCCGATGCTGGCGGCTCTGCAGCTGACGTCGACGCCGATTCGCTCGACGTCAACGCTGTTTGTCGGCGCCGACTCATTCGGCGCCCTCGACTCCTTTCGAGGCGGTGGTGTCGGAGGGGCCCCATGGCACGGGGTTAGCCCCTAGAAAGGCTCTGGCTAACGTCAGGCACTGCTTTGGGTCCCATTTGTCTTCCTCTCACCGCCTGGAGTACATTTCAGAGGGTGATGAAGGCTCGGATGACGGCTTGGTTCCGGTTGCGGTACCAGATGAGCTTATCTCGGGCCATAGTCAGTTTGATGACCTGAGGCAGTCACTGCATGATGTCAGTGGACTGGACACCTCTCCGGAGGTGGGGTTTTGTAGGCCTGAGCCTGGCACTCATGCCGATTCTTCGTACCGGTGCCTTATGTCTCGGGTCACCGAGTACTTGGGATGGTCGGCTCCCCCAGGGGAGTTTGTTCAGGATGATCTCACGGACATCCTCGATCTTGGTCCCCCCACTAACCCGGTACTGCTGTTTCATATGGCTCTGCAGAGAAGGGTGGCGGCGGCTTGGACTGTTCCGGAGAGTCTCCCGGCAGTGGGCAAGTCTTTGTCGTGAAAATACCGTCCAGCCAGTAGCGACCCCTGCTACTTGTCCAGGCACCCCACTCCGGACAGTTTGGTGGTGCAGGCGGCTGCGGCCCCGGCAAAGCAGGTGTCGTATCCTACCATCCCTCCGGATAGGGACGACAAACGTTTTGATGGCTGGGCGAAGAAAGTGTTTTCTTCAGGGGGTATGGCGCTTCACGCGGCCAACTCCGTATGTGCCTTGGCTCGTTTCATACACACTCTGTGGACCTGTGTTGCATTAGCGGCTGAACATATTCCCGAAGGGGACGAACGGGATGGTTTCCTTGCTATGTTTCAGGATGGCAAGGATGCCATGTGTGAGGCCGTTCAGTCGGGTTTGGACATGGCAGATTGTGTCAGCCGGTCCATGGCGGCGAGCACCGTAATACGCAGGTTTGCGTGGTTGTGGAAGTCTGGGTTCGCTCCTGAGGTGCAGTCCCGGCTCCTCAACATGCCCTTTGACGGTGAACATCTTTTTGGCAGCAAGGCTGACGAGAGCCTTGAGAGGTTGCAGACCTCCTAAACTGCAGCGAACTCCTTGGGTGCTGCAGTTCGACAACCTCCGCCTTTTCGTCCTCGGGGACAACAATGGTGGGGAGGTTCCTTTCGCTATTACTCGTCCTTCAGTAAAGCAAGAGGAGCTGTCAGTCAAAGAGGCCACGTAAGAGTACCAGAGGTGGAAAACGGGGTACTCGAGGTGCCAAGGCCGCTCGGGCATTTGCCTCTTTGCCATCAGGCAACGCCGCAGCCGCTACCACTCAGTCATGAGGCCACGTCCCATGGTTCACCGGTTGGGGGGATGGTTGGCGCAGCATCTTGTAGAGTGGCGTGCCATTACTTCAGATGTGTGGGTTCTGGAGATCATAACCCACGGCTACGGTCTTCCCTTTCGGCAGAGGCCTCACGACAATCCACCTGGGAACCTCTTTGAAGAGTCCGGATCCGCTCCTTGTGCAGGAAATTCAAGCCCTGCTGGAGAAAGGCGCCATAGAACTGATGCCTGTAGCGAAGAGGAACAAGGGATGGTATTACCCTTATTTTTTGATTTCGAAGAAAGACTGGGGATTGAGGCCCATCATGGACTTGCGCGGTTTGAACAAACTCCTCAGGAAGGACAAGTTCAAGATGGTTACTCTCTCTCTCAAGTCCTCCAGGCCCTTCAACTTCAGGACTGGTTGGTGTATCTTGACCTCAAGGATGCTTACTGCCATGTGCCGATCCATCCCAAGCACAAGAAGTACCTGAGGTTCGCGGTTGGCGACTCGCACTTTCAGTTTCGGGTCCTGCCGTTCGGATTGACCTCTGCCCTGAGGGTTTTCACCAAGCTCATGGTGGTGGTGGCAGGGCATCTCAGGAAAGGGGGGGGATTCACGTCTACCCCTACCTGGACGATTGGTTGATCAGGGGGAGCTCTCCCGAGCAAGCCCTGGATCATCTGTCCGTCACCTGCCACTCCCTTCACAAGCTGGGCTTCTCCCTCAATTTAAAGTAGTCCCATTTGACACTAATGCAGCGGCTCCAGTACATCGGAGCAGTGCTTGACACATCCCTGGGGCAGTGTTTTCCTCCCCAGGTGAGGGCTCTTCACATTCAGCAGATGTTGCACAAGTTTCAATTTGCCCAGAATCTCCCAGCGTCCGAGTTCTTGAGACTGCTCGGCCTCATGGCATCCTGCATTCTTCTGGTGCCAGAGGCTCGTCTGTGGATGAGATCTTTGCAGTGGGCACTCAAGCTCCACTGGTCTCAGTCCTCCGGCAGGCTGTCGGACCCTGTTCAGGTGCCGCCCTCGGTCGCCCAGGACCTTCTGTGGTGGGCTATCGAAGGCAATCTGATGAAGGGGGCCCCATTTTGGCTGCCCTGGCCGGAGGTGACGATCGTGACGGACGCATCCCTCACGGGAAGGGGGGGGTCATGCCAACGAGTTGAGTCAGCGGTCGTTGGTCTCCGTCAGAGTCCAGACTCCATATCAATCTGTTGGTGCTGAGGGCCGTCAGGCTAGCCCTGAAGGCTTTTCTGCCGACTGTGCGAGGAAAGAGTGTCCTGATTCTAACGGACAACACGCTGGCCATGCACTACCTCAACAAAATGAGGGGGCAAGGTCACTTCCTCTGTGCAGGGAGGCGATGCAGCTCGAGTTCTGGGCCATCCAGCAGGAAGTTTCGATCTCGGCTGTTCATCTGGCCTGAGACTGGCTCAGGAAATTCTCCTGGAGATCTTTGCCCTTTGGGGGACCCCTCAAGTGGATCTCTTCGCCTCCAGTGTCAACCGGAAGTGCGAAAGGTTTTCCTCGCGGGAATTTCCTCCAAAAGGAGCCTTAGGAGACGCGTTTGTGGTGGAGTGATCATTCCCACTGTTGTACGCGTTTCCTCCAGTCCCCGTCATCCCACATGTACTGCGGAGGTTACCGAGGTTCGGTTCCCGAATGATCCTCATTGCTCCGGCGTGTGCCCGGAGGACGTGGTACCCGGACCTTCTCGACTTGTCCATCTGCCCCCTATGTCGTCTTCCCTACCGAGACGATCTGCTCTCACGGGAGGGGGGGGCCAGGTTCTCCATCCAGAGGTCAGATCCCTCAACCTTCACGCTTAGCTTCTGAAAGGTTGAGGTATAAGGATTGGGACCTCCCTGAAGACTAGATGGAGGTGTGGCTCTCGGCCAGGCGGCCGGCAACAAAGTCTTTGTACCGCTGCCGTTGGAGAAAGTTCTGCGACTGGTGCAGAGTTAAGAATGTGGATCCTTTTGAATGTGACATTCCCATGGTTCTGTCTTTTTCGCTTTCCTTGACCGACAGGGGCTTGCAAGTGTGGACCATTAAAGGTTACCTGGCGGCGCTATCCATCTTTAAGCGCTCGTCTGAAGAATGTTCCTATTTTAAGGTTCCTTTAATTTCTCAGTTTTTGAAAGGGCTTACTAATGTGTTCCCTCCGTCACCTTTTCTGGTGCCCGTTCGGAATTTGAACCTTGTTCTTAAGTTTCTTATGGGTGCTCCGTTTGAGCCTTTACATTCTTGCCCTTTGAGACTGCTAACTCTTAAAACTGTGTTTTTAGTTGCAGTT
The DNA here is from genome assembly GCF_040938575.1 of Ambystoma mexicanum. Taxonomy (NCBI): domain Eukaryota; kingdom Metazoa; phylum Chordata; class Amphibia; order Caudata; family Ambystomatidae; genus Ambystoma; species Ambystoma mexicanum. The sequence goes on from NC_090926.1 coordinate 741,161,287, forward strand.
ACTTCCCCTCGCAGAGTGAGTGAGTTACAGGCACTTTCAGTTAAGCCACCCTTCACTGTGTTTCATAAGGACAGGGTTGTCCTTAGAGTTCGTCCTTCTTTTCTTCCGAAGGTGGTTTCAGAATTTCATTTGAGCCTGGAAGGTTGTTCTTCCAGCGCTTTTTCCTCTTCCACATCCTGGTAGGAAGAGGAGAGGCTCCATAGGCTTGTTCCTAGGAGAGCGTTGAGCTTTTATATTTCGCACATGTCCCGGGTCAGAGTGAACGATCAACTTTTCATTGGTTACGCTGGAAAGCGTTTGGGACAAGCTGTGACGAAACAGACTTTGTCTCGTTGGATTATTTTAGCTATCTCCGAGTGTTACCGCTTGGCGGGTAAGGACCCTCCGGATGGCTTGCGGGCCCATTCTACCAGGGGAGTAGCTGCGTCTACTGCCCTGTAGAAGGGCGTTCCTATTCGTCACATCTGTGATGCAGCCACCTGGGCTTCCGTACATACTTTTGTACGTCACTACTCCCTCGATTCCATCAGAGGGCAGGATCTGGCCTTTGGCAAGGCAGTCCACTATTCCGCAATTTGATTGGGCATGCTAAATTTGTGTTCTAAATTCTTTCCCACCTCCTTGATTGGTACTGCTTTGGGAGTCTGTCATAGATATGGAATACGTCGGAGGACCCAATCCCCTCGAAGAAAAAGTTACTTTCTTACCTGGTAACGTTCTTTTGATGGGATGGTCCGACGACGTATTCCATATCGCTCCCTCCCTACCTTCCCCGCTGCAGAATTTCTTTTGCGATTGCAGCTTGCAATGCCTTGTGTGTCTGACTGGTAGATAACTGGTGGCACACGTTCTGGGAAAAAACTATAACTGAGGCTATGAGCGTCGTGCGTCCTACTTATCACATCGGGTGACGTCGGCCATCGGAGGAGGTCCTCGGGGACGGCGCATCGACGTCATCGACGCAGGACGCAGACGCCAAAGATTTTCCGAAGCAGCACAGCTGTGGACATTACCTGTCATAGATATGGAATACGTCGTCGGACCATCCCATCGAAAGAACGTTACCAGGTAAGAAAGTAACTTGTTCATCCTTTTGAAGGAAAAGGCCTGTGCATTCCTATGGTTTCAATGTAAGAGCACCTGACAAAACCCCCATCTATAGAGTAAGAGGTTCAGGTGTTGGGAAGTCTAAATAAGACAGAAGACCAATCACACGGTCATGAAACGATCTGACTGATGAAGGCGGTCCTCCTCTTCCTCATGCACATCTGCCACATCCTTTATTGGCAGTACTTTCAGTAGGAGGCGCCGAGCGTGGACCGTGTGTCACTGGCTCAGGCTCCTTTGGCTCAGGAGGATGCTCCACCGGAGGCAGAGTTGGTACTCCACTGGCTTTGGAGGTTCCGGTGGCCAAGTAAAACCTTCCCGAAAGAGGTCCTTAAAGTAGGTTTTCATCAGGTTTTGGAAACGTCAGAAAAATGCCTCTTCTGAAGATCATCTTGCCTGCGGAGTTGGAAACGGTCTGCCATGATTCTGTGGACGGTAGCTGCTAAGAAGGTCCTCCAAACCACTGATCAACGTAGTGTAATGATGCCGAAGTAGGAGGAAAAGAGATTGGCCGTGGTAGTGTTATTTTCGGCTCCCAATCCATTCTTGGACTGTAGGATCTTTCCCCAAGAATGCAGATGGCAAGGACTTGGGCCTTGCATCTGCACCTTATGCAGCTGAAGGCACAGACAAAATGGCCCACATCGTTGACACTGGGTTTTGAGTCTTTGTGTGGTAACGTGCGTCACAGATTTGTCAGAAGCGAAGGTGGTTTGGCCGATATTTTAGGAGCTTTCAATGGCTCCTTAGCCCTTTTTGAGAGCCATTAGATGTGGACATTTGGACGATCCTCCGTCTATTTTGCTTTCTCAGACTGTACAATGTTTAGCCCCTTTCTGGGGGAACCTCTGGGATGACCCTGGTACCTTTAACACCCAAAAAGGGCACCTTGTTGGAGACTCTGGTATCCAGTTTAGACCCAGAGTTGGGCACTCTGGGTCCCCCTGAACCGGATGACCCTGGGAAGGAGTCACCTGGGCTGGGTGCTCTTAAAACGAAAGTATTCAGCAGGCGATTAATTATTTCCTTGATGAATTCCCTTAAGTGGACCAGAGGAACACCGTGGAAGACCTCCTGCCAACTGACGAGCCTTCTTTCGAGTGCCCGGACCAAGAGAGTCGAAGTAGAATCCTGATGGTCTGGGCCTAGACACTAGAGGCAAAGATTTTGAGGGTCTACCGCCATGTAATTGCGTCTGCAGTAGACATACAAGGTGAAACCCTTACGCTCTGGCATGGGCGTAAGAAAGAAAACAACCACAGAGCAGAGGCAGTTACTCATTGAAGGACAACAAGCAGGTTAAGAAATAGAAAAAAGCGATGCCAAGTGCATCCAATCCCGACCGCTTCCAGGTTTTGATATGTTTCAACCGTCTGGTTCCTTCCCCATTCTCTCGTATCTGTTCTAACATACTCTTCTTCAGTTCCTCGGAGAGGGTGGCGAGTTCCTTAGGAAGGACAACTCTTGCTGATTCCCAAGAGTCCTCCGATTCTTCTAAGGGGAGTCAAGACTGAGGATTTCCAGTTCTTCTCCCACCTCCCAGATCTCTCGATCGAAGGCTTCAATCCTTGCAGTCACCGAGGAGTCTCCTGGCTTTTTTTCTCTTGGATGTGCAACCTCTGTATCAGGCTTGAATAATCCTGCCATATGTCTCTCACCAACTCCCAAAAACAGTTCCAGGGTTATTTTGGACTACAGGATTCAACTAAAGCCCTTCCCTTTCTTCTTCCCCGGTTCTCCCTCCACCTTAGCCCAGACTTCCGTGAATCCCAAGGTGGTCACTAGAGATCGGTAACTTCTGTCATCTATAATCTGGCTGGCTAGTGATGGTGGCCTAAAAGCAACCACCTTGTATTTCTTACTCCCTAGGTGGATGTTAACCTAGGGTTCCACAAGAATAATACAAGGAAGTGGTGCCTTCCAATCTCCTAAATCTCACTCAATATTTTAATCTCATGCTCTTCACCCTGATGTTCTTAGCTTGCACTCTCTGCCGTCTTCTCTCCTCCCGTCTCTCTCTGTCCCTCCAATGATATTCCGCCTCACTGCCACTCCTTTCTCTCTATTCCCCTCTTCTACTTACCTACTCTGCACTCACACTGCTCATCCCCTACTACCACTCTCCACTCCCCTACTTATCCGTCACATCCTTCCACTCTCCCAAACGCCTATCTCACATAGTCCCTACACTCCCACTTAGTCAACACCCCCACTTAGTCTCACTTGTAATTACTCCTTAGACATGCACTCTCACACTCAGGTACCACTTTCTCTCACAAACCAATACCTCATCTTGCGCACGCTCTCTGTAAGTTTCGTCCATGCACTGATCTACTGACCTCCTCTGCCTGGTCTCTCAGTCCACCTTCTTTTCCCTTGACCTCAAATGAACAACTCACACTCGCCTGTTTTTTCGCATGCCTTTTTATCGTCATCCTCCCCTTTCTATTGGGCCTCATGCTCAGCTGTTTCCCCTGGCCAACCTCTATTTAGTTCTTCCCCAGGGGCCTGGTTTGTGATGGGAAACAAAGCATTCTTGAAGCCCTGCTCCCTTTTTGAACACAGGTCTGCGAGTGTCTAGCAATGGCAGCCACTATGGAAAAAGTCCATTTCAAATTTTGTATTCTGTGGAGTATGACCATACTGATTGGTGGTCAGCAGTGACCAGTGTTCTGCTCTCTGGATGAAGTGGGCAGTAATGGTGTACAGGCTTACATGTTGTCGTTGGCTTCTGAAAAGGCCTTTGACCGTGTAGAGTGGTCTTATATGGGGAAAGTCTTGAGGAAGATGGGTTTAGGGGTATGATTTTGCGGGTGAATCTCTGCTTTGTACAATGGCCCATCTGCCAGGGTGTCTGTCAACAGCACGCTCTCATCCCTGTTTCCTTTACTTGCATCTTTCATCTCACATGTTCAGGCCGCCTTTCACAAATTCAATACAGAGCAGCAAGACTGATTAGGTTGATGCACTGCTGAGCACAAATATCACATTTCTTTCTCTGCACTGGACTTGTGTTCTTAAGTGGATAGCCTTGAAAGCAATCATTTGATGCTTTTTATTTGGAGCAATGTTCGTGTGATACAACAGAAAACGCCTGGGACTGCTCTTATTTCACACACTGGCAACGTGATAAAGGAAGAAAAAAATACAATGGGATATTCTATAAACAATGCAGTTTTAAAGAGATCTAACTGATATAAAAGGACTTATGGAATGTTATTTCTATGCAGCAAAATGTCAGGGTTTGGTTCTTTACTCATTGCAATGATAAAGTGAGGTGTAATGGTTGTCCATAACACGATGCAAGCCATACTGAAGCCTTTGCACAGTGTTTGATGGCCCAGATTCATATAACAAATCAAGCACTCGGACCAAGAGGATTTTAATTTAAGTATATTCTGAAGGTAAGTCGTTCATTTTCCCAGAGAGTGGCTGGCGAGCGTTCGTAAGCCATGGCCCAGCCTCCTATAGTTTTCTTCCCAAAACCAGGGACCTTGAGAAGGAGCAAGTTGGTAGAGTGTTATGTTTAGGCCAGAACATCATGAGTCGCTTCCTTATTGAGGAAAGTCTAATAACTACTGTAAATCTGTGATGGAGCATAGGGATATACCTTCAGCATTTCAGATTACCAAGAGATGCATTGGACATTTATTATCCTTGCAAGTGATCAGATATATACTGCTTGTGTGCTTTAATCTAGACACAGCTTGCTGCTGGTCAGTCTGTACAGTTATGTGGGAAGCTGAGAGAAGGAAAGCAGTGTCCCAACATTTTAAGATTTTAAAGAAAAGTCTGTAGGAGCCAGTGAAAAGTGTACAATGAAGCCTGGAATTTTTCCTATGGTCATTGTTTCAAAAGCTTTACGCCATAGTAGCTTCTGAAAATACTTGGCAGGAGAGCCCACCACCAGGTTCTTAATTCCAGGATGTGTTGTCAGTTTATCCTCTGGCATTCACTGATGTGTTAATATGCTTCTTTACTATGCTAAATCAGAACGGTAGTAGTTTGAGCACCAAGGCTTGTCCATGGTGTAGCAGGGATACTGTGCCCCGGCCAGGGGTATCCAGACCTTAGACTGCAGAAGAAAAGAAAATGAGTGCAGGGCTTATATGAGGATAGGGAAGCAGGAAATAGATGTTACAAATACAGTTAGGGAGGGATGCGGGGGAAGGAGGTTTTGTGATGGCACCTGTGCATATTATAGTCCTGCGAGACAGGGACCGGCACCTGATCCTGACAAGAGGGGATAGGAACCCCTCGCAACCTGGGACAGGGTACCTACCAGGATGTTTTTTAGAGCCAGTCCCGCCCCAGGGGCAGGGTCAGGAAATTGGGAGGGCCCCAATCTCTGTCCCCTTCACATGTACCTGGTTACAATTGCAGAGTACCAAGTGCAATCCCCTTATACCAACCGTCTCCAATGGTGATTGGAAACGCTTGCAGTGGAATGCATGACAGACAACCCACCAGAGAGATTCAGAGGTGACAAGATGGATCCAACGCACCCCTTTCTTCCTGGCCTTCTCCTCTGTCTTCTCTATGGGGGCCTCCTTTTAATCTGGGGAGGAGGGGTTTCAGAGATACCCAGAAGTGGTCCGATATGGGTCCAGAACGGGTTGCCCAGCTATTCCAGAACGGTGCCTTTATTGACCACCCCACCCTGGCGGAATTTATGGGGGACCACCCAATCTCTATCTTCGACTTTCTCCGTGTGAAGGGGATCCTGACCGACCCCAAGTGGGGCGTGGATCTGGCGCGCCCTCTCAAACCCTTGGAACGTTTGTTGGTGGAGGCTATCTCAAGAAGAGGTTCCCTTTCCAAAATATATAAAATTTTAATCACAGCTCAACTTGAGGGTAGACAGGGTTTTAAGAGGTTCTGGGAGGAGAAGTGGGGTGAATCTTTGGATGATGACGCCTGGTCTAGGCTTTTTGGGGTGCTTCTGTCTGGCTCCCACCCCCACCCTCCACCCCCCCTCACCACCCCCTCTGTCCCAGGGAGTGTGGCCGGAGGGGGTCTTGGTACCACTTGTGGTGGGGGTGCCCTGTTATTCAGATCTTCTGGTCAGAGCTCTTCAGCTGGATTAAAGATGTAGTGGGCCTTACGATTTCCTTGTGTTCCATGGACCTCCTGTTTGGGTTCCCCTCCCCAGCCTTAGAGTCGTGCGCCTATCGTAAGGTGGTCCAGGCTATGCTGAGAGCGGGGAGGTTGGCCCTGGCCCAGAAGTGGAGAAGCAGAGAAGCTCCGTCCAGAGCAGACTGGCTGACTAAACTCTGTGTCATTTTCACTTATGAGAAGTTAACAGCCCGGGTACACGATACTATGAGCGCTTTCCCGCAGGACTGGACAGTGGTGCTCTTGCATGAGAACTGTGGTTCAGTGAGACTCAAACTCCCGCCCTAGGCGCAACAGAGTGTGCACACCCCTTGTATGTCAGCCCTAATTACTAGTGATGTTTGGCCAGTAGCGAACCCAAGGTGTCAGCCTATTTGTTTTGTAAAGTCCAATGGTTCCTGTCTTTTGTTTTTCTGTCTCCTCAAGGCCCATATGGGCCCGGCTAATTATGAGCATGGGGAGGGGGGGGTTCGTTCTTTGTTTCTTTGTGTTAATGAATCACTGCTATTGATCTTTGCCTGTTGAAGTAAAATGTTCAATAAACACTAAGTGGAATAGCCAACACATGTTTCGACTAACGTCTTTCTCATTGTTGTCATACACATGACATTTGTGAAAGACCCATAAACATTAGATGCAAAGTATATTTAGCATTAATTATGCCCATACAAATGGAGTACATATCAGCGGGAGTTGAAGGGGTTTTGTGGAAGGAAACTGAGTGAACATGTAAACCTGTTAGTTAATTTCCCAATTGCCATACACTAATTAGCATACTTATTATACTCGTATGGTATTAAATCAGTCATATTCTTTTTTGTCCCCAATTAGAGATGGCATGCTCAGAAACAGTGCATGATTTCCACAATAGCATGCCCAATACTGGGTGCTTACTTGGTTATGTTAATAAATATTTGGCATGACTTATTTAGGGTCACATCTGATGGTGAAAATTGTAGGTGAGCAAACCCCTGCTAGGTAATTATTAATATGAGATCAAAGAGGGTGTAGCTATCATGGACATGTGCATGCCCCCATCCTACTCCACTCTGGTTCCTCTCCAACTTTAATACTTGTGGATGCACAATCACCCTGCCCACGCCAGTATACAGTCACTTATCAATCACTGATGCCTAAGAATATGTTGATTGGAAAATCTTAGGGAATGCTATTGTGGAAATCACGCGCTATTTCTGAGCATGCCACCACGCATTGGGGATAAGAAAGAATATGACTGATTTAATACCATCGGAGTACAAGTATGCTAATATGTGAATGGCAATTAGGAAATGAACTAACAAGTTTACATGTTCACTCTGTTTCCTTCCACAAAACCCCTTCAAGCCCGCTGATGGTATGTACTTATGTATTCCATTTGTTTGGGCATAATTAATGCTATATATACTTTGTATCTAGTTTTTATGGGTTTTTTTTTTTTTTAACAAATATACATTATTTATTGTATAAACAGCCTTGAGAAAGATGTTAGTCGAAACACGTGTTGGCTGTTCAATGAGGAGTACATTTGGAAAAGAATAAATTGATGGACAAAACATTACAAGTTGTCACTAATAGATTTGGCAATTAATGGAAATATAAATGGGTATAGCGCACAGAGCAGGTGGGACATACTGATTTATCTCAGTCTATGGTTTTGGGGTTACCACAGACCACACAGTCCCTTTCACCTGAAAATAAGACCCCGCGCTACAGGGCACTACACAAACCTGCGTATACAAACATACACTACTTATTGAGGCTGGACTAATCTTTCTGTACAGCACAATCAAGTAGGAGGGCTGGGCATAACTGGTCCACATTCTACCACAGACTAGCATGCCTTTGGTATGTCTTCAAAAGGCAAACTGCAATACGACACTGCATTCTTATCTGAGAGTTGGTCTTTGGGACTGTTGGCTTAATGTAGCTTTCCCTACCTGAACCAAGGCAGTACTGGGTTTGTGTTGGCCACCCTCACTGGAAACATGAGCCACAGCCACCCGGAGCATGTAAAATCAAGCAAATCTATACATGAGGAAATTAAATAATAGTGCGACCAAGAAACCTTTAGCATTGAACTTTTGTAAAAAAACAGCGGATAACTTGAGAAAAGCAGCCAAAATAAACATACAAAGGACTAATCCAAAAAATGAACACAGCAAAATTCATTTAGAATAATTTCAAACCAGGCAACCGTAGCATAATAGAAAGCAAACGCACAATTAAGCGCAAAAGCAGGAATGTGCAGAGCTCATTCATCTAGTCAACCAGCTTCCCACCTACAGTCTAACACTGCACCTGTCATGAATAATGTATCCTTCCCTCCCACCCCCACACATATGTTTCCTTCTCCAACAGGAGGGTACAGGTATTGTAGGCAGGAAGGAGGCAACATTGAGATGTTAGCAAACCATGTTTGTGCAATTGTGTGGTCATTGCCTTCTAATATTCACTGCTTGTTTTTGAACTTTTCCACCTGCAGTTCAAGAGGCAAAGGAAGAGGCTGAAGATCCTGATGATGAAGGTCCACTGCCCAAGAGAGTATGCCATGGCTGCTGTCATACGTACTCTGAGCTGCTGCTACTTCAGGAGCGGCGGTCACAAATGGAGCAGCGGCTGCGAGAGGACGAACTGGCAGTGCGCCGTGAGGAGCTTGAGATTGAAAAAGAGAAATTGGCTTTGGAACGGGAACGGCTAGATGCAGAGCGCAGGGAACGGGAAAGGCGCTTTGAATTGGAGAGTCAGGAGCGACAGATGATCCTTGACATCCTCAAAGAGAAGATGATGAAAAAATGACCCAGGAACTTCTCAGGGCTCAAAGAGTTCAGAGGATGGAGACTACAAGGATAAAATTGATATAAAATACAAGAGCTGGATAGAGACTCACAGTGAGCAGGACAGGAGGACCAAAATACAGAGGGACTGGAAGGAAGATCAGGATAAAAAGGAAAAGAATAGGAAAAGAGTGGAATTTTTATAAAGCGCAAACCTAGCTGGGAAGCAAATAAGTTCTTACAGTGAGTGAGACAAGAAGATCGAGATGTGTCTGTGAGGGCCAAGCAAAAGGCTAATGGTGAAGGTCAGTCAGAGCAAGAGTAGGAAGCAGGATAAAAGACTTAACGGTGGAGAGTGTGAAAGGATGCGTGATGACAAGAATCCCAAAAGACTGACAGTTTCGCGGAGAATGCACACAATAAGACCACTTAAAGATGGTGAGGAAGATTGGGAGGATGAGCTGCATAGGATTACAAGATTTGGTGGGGGAGGGGGGAGACGGTGGCTGAAAGAATGGAGTTAAGGAGGATGAGCGTGAGCAGAAAAGGACAATACGACTAGGTGATACAGCCCAATGAGAACAAGTTGAGCAAATGGATGCCAGATGATGTAGGACTAGAGAGGGGCTATATAAAGACAAAAGGATGGGTGTGAGAGGTCAAAGATAAGCTGGACCAGAAGACTCTGATTGGTAGAGACTGATGGCAAGAGTGGGACAAGAAGATCAAGATAGTAAGAGAAGATGATTCAAAGGCGGCCCATAGATTGACCTACACTGTGGGAAAGCTACCCAAAGACCAATCAATAAGAGATTCCAGAGATGAGCAACAAAAGATTAAGACATGTAGAGGGGCTGAGAGGATTAACAACACACAAAAACCAAGTGCTGGAATGTAATATTGTGAGAAGGATCTGAACAAGAAGAAATGAGATGCGGGGGGAAGGGGTAAACATTTCAAATTGAAGCTACTAGCCATCCATGAAGTCACTTGCCACCTCAGTTCTACTCACTTGCACACCATTTCTTACTCACCAAGAGGTAATTATCACTTGCCAATGGCTAGTGGTGAGTGCATGTTTTAGCCCTGTAATGGAAAGTGAGAGTGAAGGAAGAGGCGCAAGGGAGATCACAAGATGAACTAGGAATGTGAGGAGTAGATATACAAGTAGATTAAGATGAAAAGAGGCAAATTAGGAGAGTGGTTGAAAGAACACTAGCAGATGAAGAGACTGCAAGAAAAAAGGAAAATTAAGCAAAGCAGATTGAGACTTGGAAGAAGAAAGGCAGGCCAGAAGACCAATAGATTCAGTGATTGTTACAGATGGCTAAATGAAGAACAAAGGTTAGAGAAAAGGAGCGGGGTGTGAGCGATCAGCAGTTTGAGTGGCACAAGATGAGTGAAAGCAGGCCAGAGTAGATTCAAGAAGACTTGGAGAAGGATCAGCCTGACAAGAAGGGTTAGAGTAGCAGGAGAAAACTGAAGTATGATCTGGGTAAATCTGAGAAATAGAATAAGACAGAGTAAGAAGTGGAGCAGATGCAAAGTGATTGGTGGGGAGATTAAGTGATTGGGCGTGAGATTGATGTATAAGGGGAAACGGTCTGACCTGATTGAACTGCAGAATTCTCATCAAGAGATTGGCAAGTAGATCAGGAGCTGAACGACTTGTGTAGTGGGGTCTAAGAGGTGAGGGGGTAAAAAGACTGAGAGCTAGTAATGAAATGAAAACCAAGGTGAGAAGACTAAGGTGAAGTGAGAATGAAGCAGGGGAAAAAGACGGAGACAAGATCGAGATTTTATTGGGAGGAGTGCACTGGAAGTAAAATATGAGAAAGAGATGGAGAAAGGATGCAATTAATTGATAAGGGGGGACTTGGAGAGGGGCAAGAAGATGGATAGAGAACTGTAACAATTTGGGACTGAGGAGAGACTGTCAAGTAGTGGAAAGGAAGCTAAGGTAAGACACTGACAAGGCCACGCTACAGCGATGGAGAAAGGGCTAAAGGTACACGAATTGGCAAAGGGCATGACAAGTGGACCAAGACATCTAGGCAGGAATCTGTGCTAAGGGGACATGATGCAAGAATAAGCAAGATATTTAGAGAAAAGCCAGACAAGATAATAAAATAGGTAGGGAGTGGTTTATGGACACAAGGTGACCATGAGGTGGAAAAGAGACATGCGAAATAGGACAGCAGATGGGTGACACTGGGAGGAAGAGTGCGATATGAAGACCTAACTGGTGGCTGTTGTCACTAGCATGGTGTTTTTAGAATAAGAATTTCAAAATATGAAGAGTTATTTGAAAGGAAGAGCAGGGTAAAAAGAACAATTGATGGCTACAGGGAAAATGTCTGAGCCCTGCTACTCTGCATATGGTTTTGGTTTATTGGGATATCTTAAGTGCCCGTTTCTGAGTCCAGTTATTTGGATTGAATAAAGGCTAGTGAGCCTGGGACTCGTTAGGCACTTGCCATGGAAATCTTATGTGCAGCGGACCAAAGAAAAGGTGTAGAAAGGGGTTGGAACGGACAAAATAATTGAGGAAGTACATCTGCAGTGTTCACTTCAGAGGGTAAGCCTGTCCTGCAAACATTGATTGGGATAACATGGACTATAGCAGATTCTTGTTTCACTGTATATGCCTTAGGCAGATATGCTGTCCAACCTTTGTAATATATTTAAAATATTCGTCATACAGATGCTTTATTTTTGAACACAACCAAGTGCTTTGTCTCCTTAATTACTGATTTCAAGAAGACCACAGAGCATGGCAGACATAGGTTCCAGAAGAGATTTCAACTACAGAAGTGATACTTGTGCTATAAAATGTGTTGATCCAGAAATATTACAATACATTTTGGTTCAAAATTGCATCCATTAGGAGGTTTAGATGTCATTTAAAAAAAGGTGTGGGTGATTTTCCACGTTCGCTGCATTATTGCCAATACTGTGGCAACTTTCTCCTGGTTAATGGCTAATCTGGGGAGCCACAATCTGTCTGACGGTCTACCATCAGCTGGAGTATCCGGCTCAGCACCTGCAAAAGATCTTGCTTATTCATGACATGTATTTCAAATGGTTTGAATTGCCTTTGGGTTGAACTGCAATTAGGATTAATGATGTTCTGGGATAATTTCAGTGTGAGAAAACATGCGCTGGACCCCAAGGTGCTAGCTAGTTAAGGAGGCTAGTATTTAAAAAGGAAGGGTTGGCCAGATAGACCAACCCTGATGGAGAGGCATATTCCCCCAGTAGTTGCCTGAAGTTTGGATGGTTGGACGTATACTTCAAAGAGGCAGGTAGGACTATTTGAATTAATTCAGAGAACGCTGACAATACCGTGCCTCAGATGTTATTAGGACTGAGTCATTCTACCGATCTCTCTGAGGCGCTGACAATGTCATTTTCCTTAGTTTATGTATGTCATTCTGCTTTACTTGTAGTAGAGTGCCAATGGAGAAAATGCATACTACACAATACCTTTTTATATAAGTAAGTAAAACAATGTTTGTTTCAGGGTCAGAGCTCATAAAACACATAAACATCTTTGTACATGCCATGCATACATTATGGGTAAATAGTTCAAAAGAATTAAACCTCAGTACATAATATATCACCATACTCCAGTGCTGTTCATTTATATACAGCAGTACTGTGTTAACAAGGAATATCTGAAAGTCCATTATATTACCATTCTGAAGAGGTGTTATGTAAATGTTATAGATAAGCACTGTTGCTAGTTGCCACGTAGATGTGTTATATGCAGCACCAAGGCACCTTTACCCTAAATACTGCACAACTATACAACAAGGGATTCAGTGCAAAAAATGACTGCCCCAAAATGACCAAACCAAGGGAAAAAACGAGCCTCATCAGTACGTGTACTAGAGCACATTATTTCAAGAGAATTGTGTTGTATTCTGCATTTCCGATGCCCCAATCTTTCACCCCCTGTTTATTACGATTTGCAGATTCACCAGGTCTGCTGGAAGCTAGTGCTTGCAGTCTTCGCCTAATACAAATGTATTTCCCAATTACAAAGTCTACATGGGGATGAACTGCAGATCTGTATTAATATTTCTGATGTTTGTTAATCTGCTTAGAATCACATGCTGTGCATAGTCCGACATCCAGTGGTCACTGCGGAGTATTGCATTTTTTTTTTCGTAGTCGAAAAGGGGACGTCGACAAGGCGTGTCTGTAGCACTATCCCTATAGTGATGTGCAGTGTACCCACAATCTCTCACGCGTCGAGGTCACTCAGATTGTTTTTTTCCCGCCCAGATACTGGTCACCTTTACGCGGAGCTCCTCGAGAGAAATTGCAAAAACATTTACTCGACACTTTGGTCGTTATTTAAGATTATACATTACATTAGATCCCTCCTTCGACGTCGTAGCTGCGAAGCTGTTTCACCGCCGAATAAGAACTTCGACGGCAGTGACTTAGACGGAGGAGATCCTTCGGCCCTGCCTAACACGTGGCCTGGCCTCGCCGGCCTAAGACAGTAGGGAGAGTGGGGTTGTGGGACATTTCTTGTTCTTTCTGAGAATGCCTTTCTCTTTCCCCTCCCTTTCCTTCGGGGTCGTTGTCACGTTTAACTGTTTCCTCAGCTATGGAGAGGACTCTCTTTAGATTTTGCCCGCGCTGCAAGGGCAAATTCACTTGGAAAGACAAGCACAAACAGTGTAACCGTTGCTTACCCCTTGACCACAAAGAGGACGGCTGTGCGGCCTGTAAGCTTCTTAAGCCAAAGCCGTTAAAGGGCCGCAGGGTCAAGAGGTGGGCAGCCTACGCTATGTCTAGGTCTGATTCCTCACCCGCCGCCGAGTGTGACGAGGATAGTGATAACCCGACCTCCGCTTTGGAGGTTGTAGACCACTCTAGGGAGCGTTCCCGCTCCTCGTCGTCTGTCCCCGGCCCAACAAGCTCGGCTCATGCCCTGCTTATGGGGATGAACACCCCGGCGACACTGACGAACACAGAAAACACTAACATAAGCACACAACCCACGGCACGTCTTCGTCGAAGACTAAGACAGCCCTAGTGCCAACGGAGACGCCGGGCCTTCCGGTGACCTCCACTGACCATATGGTTTGCCTGCCCTCCCCGCCACTGCAGCTGCGACTAGCGACTGGGCTACCTGCAGAGAAGGGTGCTACCACCAAAACATCAGGCGACTCGCCTCGTAAGAGTGCTATCGTCGCCGAAAAAGACTCGGCACCGCCCAGCACGACGCCAGACGAACCCTCAACAGAGGAACTAATCGTCGAGAGCTTGGTGCGTATAGTTTCCAAGGACGGCCAGAGACGGACGGCGAGTGACACGCCGAAAACCGCTCACAAGACCAGGGAAGCGCCGAGGATGCCGGAAGGAAGGCAGGGACCGCTCCCGCCGTCGAAAGAAGGCCCTAGCCTGCGAGAAGTTTTCTCAGAAGGCGAAGGGACGTTATGGGACAAACCTAAACGGCTACAGGAAGAGGAACCTCCTTTTTGGCCTCCAGACCGTTCTGTTTTACCATGCTGGACTGTTGAGAGATTCCAGTCATGGATGGACAAGCTGGACAGATTCATGTCCACTCCTGAAAATAAAACACCCAAGAGACCAAGGGAGGCACTTCAGGAGGACCCCAGGGCTAAATATCCTAGATTATTTAACCCCCTTCAAGAGGACATGAATACTTAGGACCTCACTGAAGAAGACTCTCACTTCCAGGAAGATGAGGAGTTCTTAAATAGTGAAGGCCAACAAGACCTCGGAATAGAAGAAGGTTTTCATAAAAACACTGACATGGGTGGGGGGGCTTCGAGGAAGACCCAGATGAAGGTGGCTCACAGCCCTGGCAGTCACCAACAGAGTCTACAGACCCCGACATCATAAACCTTCCCTCTCCTCAGACCACACCGGTCAGGAATCCATCACCAAAAGATGATCAACCCACCTTCAACGCGCTACTTCGGAAGGCAGCAGCGCATTTTGAGATTCAAACTGGTGAAATTACCCCCGATATTGATTTTGTAGAAAGAATCATTAAAGAAAAACCTCCCACTAGTCAAACCATTCCCCTCCTCGCCTCAGTTAAGAGACAAATTACTCCATCGCTGTCCACACCTGCACTGATAAGAGGGGTCAATCCCAGAATTGAAAAATTGTTTACTCCCTCTCATTCAGACCTATTATACATTAGGGGTCACTGAATTCCGGACTCCTTGGTGGTAACTACCACAAGGAAAAGAGCAGAGGTTCCGCTGTCAACCGGCGAAGCACCCCCAGACAAAGAAGGAAAGAAGCTCTATGCCCTGGGTAAAAGAATTACAGCCTCAGCAGCTTTTTCAACCAGAATTGCCAATAATAATACACTACTGGCAAGTTATGCTGATGCCCAATGGGGCAAATTACGGCAAGACCTCGAGGAAGTCCCTGAGCCCTTAAAAACTTGCTTATTGGCCACAGTAACAGAAGGAACTCTGGTTAACCAGAGCATCATTAAAAACACTCTTGATGCTGCAGAAACGGCTGGCTGTTCTTTAGTGCAGGGAATTCTTCTGAAGCGTCATGTCTGGCTCCGCAATTCCGGTTTCAAGCCAGAAACCCAGGCGTCACTCATTAATAAACCAATAGAGGAGTCTAACCTCTTTGGGAAGGCAGTGGACGACGCACTGGAGACTGCGAAGGAGTTCGACACCCTCAAGACCTTAGACCAAATCTCAAGGCCTCCCAATAAGCAAGGATTCGGCAACAAATGCTTTTTTCGAGACCAGCAGCAACAACAGCAGTACACTGCAGGCAACTGGTCCTCTACTCAGGGAACCAGTGGCCAGTACACGCAAAGAAGACAGGTCGGGGCCCCACTCCCAGAGGTTCCCCGGCTTCTAACACCAAATGACCCGAAGATTCGGGTCCCCTCCCATGCATCACCGGTCGGGGCCGGTTAACATCTTTCGTACCAGCATGGGAGGGAATAACATCAGACCGGTGGGTATTGTCAACTATAGCCCACGGGTACTGTATAGAATTCAGTCGATCCCCAATGTACAGACCCCCAAGGGGAAGACGCCTGTCACCGGAACACCTCGCCTTTCTTCTTCAATAAGTGGAACTACTGCTACTAAAATGAGCAATAGAGGTTGTGCCTCTATCACAGGTAACGGAAGGTATTTATTCAGTGTACTTCCTTGTACCCAAAAAGGACTTAACCATGCGCCCTGTACTAGATCTGCGCCCAGCGAACAAATTTGTCAAACCTCCAAAATTTCGCATGGTGACCCTACAGGAAGTAATCCCCCTACTTTCGCAGGGAGATTACATGACAACACTGGACATGAAAGATGCATGCTTTCATATTTTAATGTTGCCAGTGCACAGAAAATACCTCAGGTTCATGATAGAGGGCAAACACTACCAGTTCAGAGTGCTACCCTTCGGCATAGCGTCAGCGCCAAGGGTATTCACAAAAGTACTGGCAGTGGCAGTGGCCCACCTGCGCAGGTTGTCCATCCCAGTATACCCTTACCTCGACGATTGGCTCATAACAGGGGATTCTTACGAAACATGCTTCTCAAATACCCAAAAGACTGTAGACCTTTTGTTCCAACTGGGCTTCTCCATCAACGAGAAGAAGTCCAGCCTAGAACCCCGCCATATCAAACAATTCCTAGGGGCTCTAATTCGAACAAAGGACGGCCTTGTCTTCCCCTCCAACGAGAGGGTCCAAAATATGCTGTTTCAGATCCCTCAATATGTGGCCGGTCGAGAGGTGACGGTGCGCAAAGCAATGCGTTTGCTAGGAATGATGGCGTCATGTATATATTTGGTACCTCACGCGCGACTGCGCATGCGCCCAATGCAAGAGTGGCTCAACAGCCAGTGGTGTCAGGCCAGCGGACAATGGGACGATCTAGTGGTGGTCTCGCAGGCCTTGGTTCTCTCGCTACGGTGGTGGTCGAAGGAAAACCTTGTAATAGGGAAACCATTCCCCACCCCCGCAGGATGGGGGGCTCACCTATCCCATCAGACTGCACACGGAGTTTGGACGCCGAGTGTAGCGTCCAAACACAAACTTGCTGGAACTGCTAGCGGTCTTCAAAGCACTGAAGGCTTTCCAGGCACACCTGCAAGGGAAGACAGTGATGGTCCTCACAGACAGCACCACAGCAATGTACTATCTGAACAAGCAGGAGGGCACTCACTCTCCAGGACTGTCCAAGCTGTTCCAGAACATCTGGAAGTGGGCTCTCAAACACAACATGTTCCTGTTGTGATACTAGTGGCCCCTATGTGGGCCCGACAGCCATGGTTCGCTCACTTGATGGAAATGTGTCTTATCTCCTCCAGTGAAACTTCCCTGCCCATACAACATGCTGTCACAGGACAAGGGCAGAACACTACACCCATGCCCACAGACCCTGAACTTAGCAGCCTGGCTCCTGAGGTCATAGAATTTGGACATTTACAACTCCCTCAAAGATGCATGGACATTCTTAGGGAGGCTAGAAAACCTAACACTCGTTACTGCTATTCCAGCAAATGGAAAAGATTCGTCATCTGGTGTAGAGATGAGAGCATCAACCCAGTTGACTGCTCTCCCACACAGATTGTTCTTTACCCGACTCACTTATTAGACTCAGGTTTGGTCTTTAATTCCATTAAAGTTCATCTAGCTGCACTTTCCGCACACACCACTTCTCAACACAAAGTGTCATGGTGGAAAGTCCCAGTTATTAAGGCCTTCATGGAGGGAGTAAAGAGAATACACCCTCCTATAGCTAACCCAGCTCCCAGATGGAACCTAAATGTGGTACTTACCAGGCTTATGGGCTCACCCTTTGAATCCATGCACAAAGCATCCCCTAAGAACCTCACTCTTAAAACTGCTTTCTTAATAGCTATCACCTCCATTAGGAGAGTGGGTGAACTACAAGCGCTCTCTATACTAGACCCCTTTGTAACCGTTCACAAGGATAAGGTGGTTTTACGTACACATCCTAGGTTTGCACCATTCATTTCTAAATTCCATGTCAAGTAAACAATAGAACTACCAACGTTCTTTCAGAACCCTTCAAATTTGGGCGAAAAGAGCCTGCATACGCTAAATGTGTGCAGGGCTGTCGTGTTTTATATGGAAAGAACTAGACCTCTGAGAAAGACTAATCAGTTCTTTGTCTCGGTGGCAGCAGGAAGAGAAGGAAATGCAGTTTCCAAATCCACTATATCTAGATGGATTGTCCAATGCATCACTCTCTGTTTCTCTCTTGCTAAGAGAGAACTACCCTTCAAGCCAAGAGCACATTCTACTCGAGGCACTGGGGCTTCCATAACATTCATTGCAAATGTCCCTCTGGAGTCCATTTGCAAAGCGGCAACCTGGAGTTCTGTACACACCTTTACAAAACACTACTGTCTAGATGCCCACTCTAGATCTGATTCCCAGGTGGGGCAAGCAGTGTTAAGACATCTTTTTTCTACTGTTCCTTCTCACAACCCACCTCCAACTCCGGGTACTGCTCGCTATTCTATGCACAGCATGTGATTCTAAGCAGATTAACAAATATCAGAAGGCAATGCATTACTTACCGTAAAAGCATTTCTGATGGTTGTATCTGCTTAGATTCACATGCGCCCACCCTTCCTCTCCGCTCGGATGGAAGGAACATAGACATCCTTATCTTTCTCTCTTTTCTGTACTCACTCACGTCTAATAGGCTCCCTCAGGGCAGAAAAAATACAAACAGAGGGACCTCGACGCGTGAGGGATTGTGGGTGCACTGCACGTCACTATAGGGATAGTGTTACAGATACGCCTTGTCGAGGTCCCCTTTTCGACTACGAAAGACAAAATGCAATACTCCGCAGTGACCACTGGATGTCGGACTATGCACAGCATGTGAATCTAAGCAGATACAACCATCAGAAATGCTTTTACGGTAAGTAATGCATTGTCATAATGCGTTGTTCGGGCCTCTATTCTTTCTTATAGAGGATTGGTTAAAGCCAGGTCTTTCTTATAAGGGACAAACTAACTTTACATGCTCAGTTGTTTCACCCTTGTAAGAGCAGGGAATGCACGTAGAAGGGGTTGGTTGGAATCCATTTCTTTGTATGCATAGAAACTGTGAGTATGCCTAGTCTGATACTGACATATTCATTTTTTTCGGGGAACAAAAGGCTCCATTGTGTGCAAGTATGCCTTCACTTCCTAATATTCATTATACATTCTAAGCCATGTATGGTATAATGGTCCTGCTGCCCCAACCCTACTCAATTAGATCGCCTTGGACCCAACCCCAAAATGGCTGCTTTACCTAACACTAGGTTTCATTTGTCTTGAGCCTCATTGCCTGTATTCCACTATGGTGATGATGGGGGTAAAATAAATACATTTTACATTTTACTTACCTGTCCTGGATTCCTCCAAATCTGGAGTAAACCAATATGCTTTGAAAAATCCGATATGCTTAAACGATGTAAGGCTACCACTTGGGGGATGAACTTCGGTGCCCTTTAACGAGGTGTCCCATGTGGCCAAAGACTAGGTTCTCACTAAATGAAGCAGTGGCGTTAGTTGGGTTTCGTATGATATGGGTCCCACCCCTAGTTCTATAGCTAAGTGAGTGATCATGGACCCCAGAGGGAGTGTTAAGGGCTACTACTCTGGTATGATCTTTCATAGAGTGGTGCCTTCATATTTCTCTTTGTAGATTGCCAAAGATTAAATGGTGGAAAGGCTCATAGGAAGCAGTGAAGCAGAGCGCTGTGCCACTACTGTGACAAGTTTGTGCTTCCCCTTATTTCCTGAAAGTTGATACCTTTGTTGTTGAAAAAGGAATCCTTTTGCAATCTTGCCTTTTCCAGGCAAATATTACCATTGAATGGCTTGCACAGACCTAAATGTTGTGTTCTTTCTTATTGACAGTCAAACCTTTGGCGGTGCAGAGCTCTTGGAACTTGTTTATTAAGTCCTTAATACCTGGTGGGCTCTTCAATATTAATGTTGCATCATCAGTACAATGGCCATAGTTCGACCATTCACTTTGTAAGTGTCAGATGAGACAGTGAATTAAATAATGCAAGGATCATGTCTTTTCTTCCCACTCGCATATGTACTATTGATGTGTATACATTCAAACACAAGTATTTTTTTTATTGCTATAATGGTAATTGAGATGATTTCATGAATGTTACTTTTAAGTGTACATAAAGTTATAGGTTCCCTCTATATGTGATAAACTGGTCAATACATTTAAAATATATGCTGTCACTTATGGAAGATGTTTCCATTTTATGTTCATTATGCTGTCTACCAGCGTGCTTCTTCTGATCCAATAATTCATTGTGAAAGGAAGTTTCCCTATGTGTTCCCAGCCTTGGAGTTTGCCTGGTTCCACATGCATCACATATTCCCAGTCTTCTGTGTGTTTTACTTTACACTTTTAAAGAAAATTGTAAGCCAACATCCCATTATCGCATTCAGTCCCTTTCCACTCCCATTCCCTTGTAAATCTGATTTGACCAGAGCCTTGGTCCTTGCGGCTTGACTACTATAATTGCAGATTTCAAATGGATTGTGTCCTCCCACATATTCCTCATGTTAGATCTACCCTTACCTTCAGCTTAGCTGCTTCTGAAAAAAAATGTTCTCCACCAGAGGGCACTCTGTTCGAGTCCGCAGCGTCTATGTCCCACAGCGGCATCCGTCGAGCGTCGACATCATCCGCAGTATAAATGGCTCGAACTGCGCCCCTTGGCCTCAGTTCCGGTTTTCCGATAGCTTTCGCTTCGTACCACGAAAACAGTGCTTCAGTTCTCAAATATGTCTTCGTCATGGAACCCTTCTATGCCTAAAACTGGCTTCAAGAAATGTCAGAAATGCGATAAGAAGATGTCGATAACAGATCCCCATAGAAATTTCCTCTGGTGCCTCGGCCCCGACCATCGGATAGCCGAGTGTGGTTCCTGTCAGTCGATGACCAATATAGCGATAAAGGAACGTAGAGGTAAGCTAGCGGTGGGAGAGAAATTCTCAGTCTTCTTCGAGAGGAAAGAAAGGCTCGGCTGAGTCTAGGGAAAGACGTCATAAATCTAAGAAGTGAAGGTCAAGGAGTAGATCTAGGAAATAGTCTTCTTAAAAAAAGTAGAAGAAAAAGTGACACCGGTCTCCCTTTTCCTCTTCTTCGATGTCTTCAGAGGAGGTTATTACCTGCCCTTCCAAACATGATTCTCCGAAGAAATGGCAGGCCTTCAGAACCTCAATGTTAAAAACCTTTTAGAATGCAGCCCAGATCCCCTCAAAGAAGTCTTGGTGAAAGCCATGCACCTGTTCATGCTAAATGTGACAGGGGAAGATCTAAAACAAAAAGATCCAATGAAAAATCATCGGGGGCGTCATCGATGGGATCCTCCCCGACGCCTCGCAAGAAACGCCTACCAGTGCCTACCAGTCCTCGTAGTAGTGGACCTCTTCTCCAAAATGGCCCATTTCATAGCTCTGAAAGGTATTCCATCAGCTCAGGCCCTGACGCAGGTTTTTCTAGACCGAATCAATTCCCTACCATAATTGTTTCAGACAGAGGCAGCCAATTTGTATCTCGTTTTTGGAAAAAATGTTGTGCCTTGGCAAGAGTAGAAGTCTGTCTGTCTTCTAGTCACCACCCTCAAACGGACGGCCAAACCGAGCGCACGAACCAGACCATGGAACAGTATTTGCGCTGTCTATTACACCAAACAAGCCAAAGCTGGACAGAAATTCTATGGATGGCAGAGTATGCCTACAACAACTCAACACATTCATCAACCCAAGCAACACCCTTCTTTACTATATATGGTCGAAACCCCAGAACGTCTGTCTACGATCCGCCAGAAAAGATTAAAATGCCTGCAGTAAAGAATCTACATGCCAGCATCATGAAAGCAGCCAGAGAAGCCAGCAGGAACCTACAGCAAGCCAAAGAAACATAGAAAAGAAACGCTGATCGCCATCGACGAAAAGCCCCAGATTATCAAGTGGGAGACTTGGTCTGGCTGGCAACTAGACACATTGCTTTAAAGGGTCCCAAGAAATTTCAGCCTAGATACATCGGCCCGTATACAATAGAAAACGTAATTAATCCAGCAGCCATGAGACTGTCGTTACCTCAACATATGCATATACATCCCGTATTTCACGTGTCACTATTAAAACCAGCACACCCACAAACCCGAACTTCCACACCTCCCGCACCCATACAAGTGGGTGAAGAAGCACCAGAATATGAAGTAAAGAACATATTAGATTCCAAACAAGTACGAAAGACCCTGTATTATTTAATTGACTGGAAGGGGTACGGACCCCAGGAAAGATCATGGGAACCCAGCACGCACGTGCATGCCCCCCAATTGGTGCGGAAATTCCATTGCGGCCATCCTGAGAAATCAAAGCCTTCATACACACCATTGGGAGGGGTCTTGAGGGGGAAGACTGTCATGGGTATCAGGCAGGTAGTTTGGGCAAGCTGGGTGGAGGCTTGGCAGGCCTGGCATAGGCACACAAAGAACCCATAATAAATCCCTCCTTTCATTCCTTCCTAGTGTTTGTAGTAACTTCCTGGTTACCACTTCCTGTTGCCAAACAGGAAGTGCATTATAACTCATGAGCTCTCTAGTGTTTGGGTGTGGCTGGCTACATAAGCCACACCCAAGATTCTTCCCGTGCTTCGTGTTGCTTACTGTGAGCTGTATCAGCAACACACTTGCCGTGCTCTGGATCAGCCAGCATCTGCTTACCTGCTCCGGATCATCCTGCTTCTGCTTACCTGCTCCGGATCATCCTGCTACTGCTTACCCGCTCCGGATCATTCAGCTTACCTGGTTCAATCTCCCTGCCGCAGCTATCTCCAGTCAAGTGGGGACTTCTACACCGGCACCTGTAAGAAAAAAGAAGAACCGCGTTAACACACGCACATCAGTAACGCTGCGCATACTCACCGAATCTTCCCGTGATGCTGGAATCCAGGTTAGTTGCACGAGCGCACAAACCCATGTAAGAAAGAAGAGACATTATTCATTGCGCTCGCTCCAATAACGCGGACACTTATTTCACTGCGCTCTCGCTCTCTCTCTACGCGGTGCATACTTACCAGAAGCCTCTGTGCAAAGTTACCTAACCACCAAGTCTCCAGTAGTGCTGAACCCGTTCTCGAGGTGCTAATACCACATCATTTCTCCTGCAAGGGAAAGGGAGAGACATTAACAGGCGCGCTCGAATTGAAGGCGATGTGCAAACCTACCAGCAGCTAGCTTCTACATGCACCGCTACTCACCCACAAAAATACCGGCAAACAAAGACAATAAGGACAATTTTGAACACTCAACATTCTCAGCGCAACGATCACTTGTGGGAAGGAATTTCTAGCCAGTGAAGAAACTGGTGCCTTGAACTCTCGGCCTCGCTGTGAAGGCATAAAACAGCGTTTGGCATCTGAACTCAGCCTACAGACATTGGCACCATTCACATGAGTGAATCGCGCCCCTGCAAATGCAGGATGGATTGCACACCCTACTAAAGATCAAGGTAAGCCATAGGGGGACATCACAGCACATAGTAAAGGGAAGGGCCCAGGGGAATCGGGTGAATTCAGGTCTGAGTGTACACCTTGTATTCCTCTGGGTGAAACAGGGGAAGTGAAGACTCGGCGTCAAGGGAGGCTCGTCCATTGCTCCTGCAGAGACACAGGTGAGTGTGACACCCTGCTGATCATGCAGATGAAGGATACAGGAGATTAATGAATAGAGTAACAGAATTTATGGGATGGAACAGAAATTTCCCGGCTTACCAAGAGGATGATATGACGGGCATCCTTTCGGGGGGACCTCAACAAGACCCAGTACTTCCTTTTCACATAGCTTTGCAAAGGAAGGTGAATGCTGCATCGGAAAGCCCCAAGTCAGCTCCTGCATTGAAAAAGAATTTCACATCTAAATACAGGCCGTCTTCTTCAGACCCTGAATATTTAAGAAAACATCCATCACCTGAAAATCTAGTGGTTCAGGCGGCATGTCTACTAGGAATGCAGCATACCCGACAATTCCCTCAGACAGGGATGATAAAAAAAAGAAAATTGACACATGGTCCCGTAAGATTTCTTCTTCAGGTGGCATGGCATTGAAATCTACAAATGTAACTTTCATCCTTGCAAGATTTACATACACCCTGTGGGACTGTATGACAGCGGCAGATGAACATATCCCTAATGGTGAGGAACGGGAAGGTTTCCTAGCCATAGTTAAGGACGGAAAGGAGGCTATGGGGGAATGCCTCCAATCAGGTTTGGACACTGCTGACAGTATCAGCAGGTCCATGGCATCTAGTACGGTGCTACGCAGATTGGCGTGGCTGAGAAAGTCAGGTTTTGCACTGGATGTGCAGGCCAGACTTCTCAATATGCCATTTGACAGCTTGAGGTTGGTCGGCAGCAAGGCGGATGAAAGTTTGGAGATGCTGCAGACCTCTAAAGTGGCAGCAAAATTACTTAGTACCACAGTTCGACAACCTCAACGTCCGTACACAGGCTCATCTTCCTGGGGGGGTCGACCCTTTCGATTTTATTCCTCATTTGGAAAAGGAAGGGGACAGGCTAGCCAAAGAGGACAAAGGAAATTTCCTCAGGGGCGAGGAAAAGATGCTAGATCTGCCCCAACAGCGGCAACTGTCCCATCAGCCGCTACTGCAGCTGCCGCGAAGCCACTCTGAGGTTTTGACCCACAAGACCCCGGTGGGAGGCAGAATCTCTCAGCATCTGGTAGTATTGCAGGGCATTACTTCAGATGCTTGGGCACTGGAAACAGTATCCTAAGGTCACTGCCTTCCTTTTCAAAAGAAACCTCAGAATCACCCTCTGGGATACAACTCTGCCAAAATTCCAGAACCGCTTCAGTTGCAGGAAATTTTAACCCTGCTAGAGAAAGGTGCAATAGAACATGTACCTGCAGCGGAGAGGAACAAGTGTTGGTACTCCCCATATTTTCTCATCCCAAAGAAGGACGGAAGATTGAGATCCATCTTGGACTTAAGAAACTTGAACAAGTTCCTCAGGAAGGACAAGTTCTAGATGGTTACCATTTCTCAGATCCTTCAGGCTCTCCAACTCCACGACTGGTTGGTATCATTGGACCATCAGGATGCATACTTTCATGTGCCAATCCATCTCAAGCACAGAAAGTACCTGAGGTTCACGATTGACAACTCTCACTCTCAGTTTCGAGTTCTGCCATTCTGGTTGACCTCCGCCCGAGAATTTTCACCAAGTTGATGGCAGTAGCGGCAGTGAGTCTCAGGAGAGGGGGAATTCATGTTTACCCCTACCTGGACAATTGGTTTATCAGGGCACGTTCTCTAGAACAAGCCCTGGAACATCTAAGCAAGACCTGCCACTTCATACACAGACTGGGCTTCTCTCTGAATTTCAAGAAGTCAAATATATCATTACATAAACTCCAATTTATCGGAGCAGTTCTGGATACCTTCTCGGGCAAAGCCTCGCCTCCCGAGGAGAAAGCTCACCACATTCTGAAGATTGTAACAAAGTTCCAGAATGCCCAGCATCTGCCGACCTTTGATTTCGTAAGGTTGCTCGGTCTTATGGCATCCTGCATTTTCCTGGTGCCAGAGGCCAGATTGAGGATGAGATCCCTACAGTGGGCTCCCAGGACTCGATGGTCCCAGTTTTCATCTGAGATGTCAGATCTTTTTCAAGTCCCGACCAGAGTGGCACAGGATCTGCGATAGTGGGCTTGCATCGAACATATCCTCAAAGGAGAATCTCTTTGGCAACCATGGCCGGAGATAACGATAGTGACGGACGCCTCACTCATGGGGTGGGGAGCCTACACCATCAAACTGACAATCGGCGGTCGTTGGTCTCCATCGGAGTCCAAACTACACAACAACCGTTTGGAGCTAACGGGAATCGGACTAGCGCTGAAGGCCTTCCTGCCCTCTCTATGGGGAAAGAACTTCCTGATAATGACGAACACAGTGGCCATGTACTCTCTCAACAAGAGAGGAGGCGTAGGGTCACTACTACCGTGCAGAGAGGCAATGCAGCTCAGATTCTGAGCAATACAGGAAGGAATCTCTCGAAAAGCAATTCACCTAGCTGGAGAGCAGAACACGCAGCGGACGCTCTGAGCAGACAGAGCACAGAATCCCACGAATGGGAACTAGCTCAGGAAGTCCTACAAGAGATCTTTGCCCTTTGCGGAACTCCGCAAGCAGATCTGTTCGTGACCTGTGCCAACCTGAAGTGCGAACTGTACAGCTCTAGGGAATTTCCCCCAGGAGGAGCTCTAGCAGACGCATTCGTGGTGGACTTGCAATTTCCACTTCTGTACTTGTTTCCTCCAGTCCCTGTGATTCCTCAAGTAATCTGGAGGTTAAGAAAGTTTGGGAAATCTATGATCCTGATTGCCCCGGATTGGGCCAGGAGAACGTGGTACACAGACTTTCTGGACATATCCATCTGCCCTCCAATAAGTCCAATAAGTCTTGCGAGAGGAGGATTGGGTACTCCATACAGAGGTCAAGACACTCAGCCTTCATACATGTTTTCTGAGAGACTAAGATACGATTAGGACCTTCTGGATGACGTAATGGAGATTTTGCTTTCGGCCAGAAGGCCAGCAACTAAATCTCTGTACCGGTGTTGTTGGATCAAATTCAGTAACTGGTGCTGAGATAAGAATGTGGACCCTTTTCAATGTAATATTCCTACAATATTGTCTTTTCAAATGGATTGTGTCCTCCAACGTATTCCACATCTTTGACATGTAATGTCCACAGCTGTGCACTTCGGAAACTTTTTCAGCACAGGGTGTCCTGCGTCGATGGTGTCGGGTCGATGTCCCTCGAAGGCCTCGTCGAGGGCGATGTCACCGGATGTTATAAATAGGACGTCCGGCGCCTGTAGCCTCAGTTCTGTTTTTTCTGCAAACGTGTTTGCTTCAAGACCACGGTGCGCCTCGTGTGTTTCATCGTAGTGATGTCTTCTTCTTCGACCACTCCGACTCCGCGGTCTAGCTTTAAGACTGTAAGTCTAAAATGTCGATCACCGACCTGCATCGCATTTGTTTGTGGTGCTTGGCGAAAGTCACGACACCGCCGACTGTTCAAAATGCCAGTCGCTGACTGCCAAGGCCTTGCGGGAGCGTAAGGGCAAGCTTCCCATGGGTAGGGGTTCTAAACCCAGTAAGTCCCAAAAGTCTAAATCGTCCAAGGGGATTTCCACCGACGACTGAAGAGGTGATTCTCCGCATCCAGTCCCAGAGTGGTTCCCGCCATTCTTCTTCCTCGTCCCGGCATTCTAGGAAGCGCTATCACTGGTCGCCTTCCCTGTCTTCCTCGGAGTATGGTGCTGCAAGGAAAGTGGTGTGCCAGACGAAGTCCTCGACTCTGGAGGAATGGGCTACCTTTAAGGAGCAGATGTTAGCAATTTTCGAATCGCAGGGCACTGTTCCGGTTGCACCTTCTACCAAAGCCGGCAGGGAACAGTCTCGTACTGTGGCTCGCATGCCTTCGGGCTCAAGTCCTCGACGCGACTCGCATCGGGAACCTTTGAGGTCCCGTTCGGACAAGGTTCAGGATAGTCGCAAGAGACATGCTTCGAGGTCTTGGTCCTCGTCCCCGGCGAGACCGTAGAAACCTGCTAAGGGTTCGGAGACAGCATCTACTCCGTCGGTGCTGTGTCCTTCGGACTCTGATATCTAGGCTTTGCCTTCTTATCAGCCCTTTGCACCGTCAGCACCGTTGTCGACGCCAAAGCCTTCAGCGCTCTCGACGCCGAAGAAGTCAATGCAATCGCCATCGAAGCCTTCAGCGCCCTCGACGCCTTTGGGGATTTGTGCCCGACATTTACGGTTGGAGGTCCCTGGTGCGGTGGATCCTCCAAAGAAGGCTACTGCTAAGTCTGTGAGACCTGTGGTGGACTCCAGACCCTCTTCTGTCCCGAGGCAGGGTTTTTACCTCCCTCTTAACAACATATATGAGGAGGAGGAAAGGTCTGACTTTGAGGACCCTGTTGAGCCTGATGTGGCTCCTGTCTTTTCTGGAGACAGTCAGTTGACGGAGTTGAGGCAAACCTTTCATGATGCCAGTGGGCTAGACACGTCTCCGGAAGTGGAATTTGGCAGGCCTGAGCCTGCGGCTCATGCTGAGTCATGTTACAGGAGGCTCATGGCTAGGGTCACGGAGTATCTCGGCTGGTCCAGTCCTCCTGAAGATTTTGCACAAGATGATCTAACGGACATTTTAGATCAAGGTCCATCCTCTGACCCGGTGTTACCTTTTCATCTCACTTTACAAAAAAGGGTGGCGGCTGTTTGGCAGTCACCAGAATCTCTTCTTGCTGTGAACAAATCGTTGACAAAGAAGTGTACCGCCCTTCCGTTAGCGACCCCAGCTACTTACCCACTCACCCCACTCCCGAGAGTTTGGTGGTTCAGGCGGTGAACCCTACCCACCCCCCTGATAGGGACGCCAATTGCTTCGATGGTTGGGCGTTGAAATCAGCCAACTCCACTTGTGCCTTAGCAAGGTTTTCACACACACTGTGGAACCTGTGTTCCTCTAGCGGCTGAGCATTTTCCCGAAGGGGAAGAAAGGGATGGGTTCCTTGCTCTCGTGCAAGATGGCAAGGATGCCATGTGTGAATCCCTTCAGTCGGGTTTGGATACGGCCAACAGTGTTAGCCGGTCCATGGCTGGGAGCACCGGTATACACAGATTTGCGTGGTTGCGGAAGTCAGGTTTTGCCCCTGATGTGCAAGCCAATCTTTTGAACATGCCCTTTGATGGCGCACATTTGTTTGGCAACAAGGCTGACGAGAGCCTTGAGAAGGTTGCAGACCTCAAAAGCTGCGGCTAAATCTTTAAGCGCAGCTGTGCGTCAACCTCTGACTTTTCGTTCTAGTGGACAGCAGTGAAGAGGAGGTTCTTTTCTTTACTACTCCTCCTTTGGTAGAACGAGAGGGGCCTCCAGTCCAAGGGGTCAGCGAAAAACTACCCGTGGTGGTCGGGAAATTAGAGGTGCCAAAGCTGCTCAGGCAGCTGCCTCTTTTACTTCAGGCACTGCCGCAGCCGCTCCAAAACAGTCATGAGGCCATGTCCCATGGTTCACCAGTTGGGGGCAGACTTGTCTCAGCATCTCGAAGAGTGGCAAGCCATTACTTTGGATGAGTGGGTTCTGGATACCATAGCCCACGGATACTATCTTCCCTTCCTAAAACGGCCTCATGACAATCCACTGGGGAATTTCTCTTTTGAAGCTTCCGGATCAGCTCCTTGTGCAGGCAATCCTGACCGTGTTGGAGAACGGTGCTATAGAACGGGTACCTGTAGCGGAGAGGAACAAGGGATGGTATTCCCCTTATTTTTTGATCCCAAAGAAAGGAGAATTGAGACCCATCCTGGACTTGCGTTGGTTAAACAAACTTCTCAGGAAGGACAAGTTCAAGATGTTCACTCTTTCTCAAGTCCTCCAGGCCCTTCAACTTCAGGATTGGTTGGTGTCTCTGGACCTACAGGATGCTTACCTTCATGTACCGATTCATCCAAAGCACAGGAAGTACCTGAGGTTTGCGGCTGGCGACTCACACTTTCAGTTTCGGGTCCTGCCCTTCCCCCGAGGGTCTTCACCAAGCTAATGGTGGTGGTGGCAACGTACCTCAGGCGAGGGGGGGGGAAACCAGTCTACCCCTACCTGGACGACTGGCTGATCCGTGCGCGTTCTCCAGGTTCTCACCTGCCGCTCCCTCCACAGGCTGGGCTTCTCCCTCAATTTCAAGAAGTCACATCTGATACCTTCTCAACATCTCCAGTACATCGGGCTGTGTTGTACACGTCCTTGGGGGAAGTGGTCGCCTCCCAAGGTGAGGGCTCATCATGTTGTGGTGGACAAGTTTCAACGTGCCCATAGTCTCACGGCTTTCGAATTCTTAAGATTGCTTGGCCTCATGGCATCCTGCATTTTTCTGGTGCCAGAGGCCAGGCTGAGGATGCGATCCCTGCAATGGGTCCTCAAGATGCATTGGTCGCAGTTCTCAGGCAAGATGTTGGATCCCGTTCAGATTCCAATCTCGGTCTCTCAGGATCTTTTGTGGTGGGCCAACAAAGGGAACCTGATGAAGGGGGAGCCGTTTTGGCAACCGTGGCCAGAGGCGATGGTAGTGACGGATGCTTCCCGCACAGGATGGGGCGCTCATGCCAACGACTTGACCGCCAACGGTCGTTGGTCTCCGTCGGAGTCCAAACTCCACATCAATCTGTTAGCGCTGAGGGCCATCAGACTGGCCCTGAAGGCTTTTTTGCCGTCTGTGTGGGGAAAGAGTGTCCTGATCATGACGGACAACACAGTGGCCATGCATTACCTCAACAATAAAGGGGGTGTAGGGTCACTCCTGTTGTGCAGAGAGGCAATGCAGCTCGGGTTCTGGGCCATCCAGCAGGGAATTTCGATCTTGGCAGTTCATCTGGCCGTAGACGAAAATGTGACGGCGGATGCTCTGAGCAGGCAGTTTAAAGTTTTAAAGTTTTTAAGTTTAGTTTATTTGTAAAGCGCACCAGGCCTGTGGGCAACCGGGCGCATAATCTTAGGTAGAGGTTACAACAAGAGTATACAAGAATACCAAATTTACAGGCAGAGCAGGGTCTCTCACGAGTTGGCTCAGCAAGTCCTTCTGGAAATCCTCTCTCTCCATCTCTCTATCTCTCTCTCTTTCTCTCTCTCTTTCTCTCTCTCTCTCATATATATATATATATATATCTCCATCCAGAGGTCAGAACTCTCAACCTTCACGCTTGGTATCTGAAAGGTTGAGGTATAAGGATTGGGACCTCCTGGATGATGTGATGGAGGTGTTGCTTTTGGGGGAAAAAGGCCAGCAACAAAATCCCTGTACCGTTGGCATACGTTTTGCGACAAGTAGGTACCATTAAGGGTTACATGGTGGCGCTGTGTATATTTAAGTGCTCGTCTGAAGAATGCTCTTACTTTAAGATTCCTTTGGTTTCTCAATTTCTTAAAGGACTGACTGTGTTCCCGCTGTCTCCTTTCAAGGTGCCGGTTTGGGATTTGGATTTGGTTTTTAAATTTCTAATGGGTGCTCCATTTGAACCTTTGCACTCTTGTCCTTTGAGATTATTGTCCTATTGACGTAAGCTGCAATCGCCTAGGAAATTTTTCAGAGGCGCAGGCAGGGAGGGCGATGTGGAATACGTTGGAGGAACATCCAATCAAAAGAACATTACTAGTTGGTAAGTAACTTGTTCATCCCCCACATTCAGTAAAGTAATAGCAAGAAAAATATTTGTCACCTACTACTTGCTCGAGACTGAGACCCTAGGCGAGATACCAAATCTGAATTTCATGAACAGCAATCGTTGCCTCAGGCCTATTACCCAAAGTTTGTCATTTTTTATATTCCCATACTGGTTTCAATAATATAAGATTACTTAAACGTGCCCCTTGCTTCTTTGAACTGGCTCGGTGGCCAATCGTATAGTTAAATCTCTCTTTTAGGAGGGGTATGATTGTTTCTATTAATTACCATAAAAATGTTTTATTAAATCTCAGGTCGGTTTCTGTATTAATAAAGAGCCAAAATAAAAATTGGTCTGCTGTGGGCTAATGGTCGAAGACCAAGTACACAATGCACAGGTATCGTCTGTGCCATCCTAGGTAATGCTAACATTTTTCAGGAACATTTTTTCCTTGCTTTTTAATGACAATATCAAACTATGTTCTCAGAGTTCAGCTCTGTATAAAATGGCACCAGGAACTTGGGCTTTGTACACGGTTGGGATTACCACCTTGCCACCATGTGTGTACAAAATTTAGTTACACCAGTCCTTCATGGTAATTTGAACTTGCTATGTTGACCCTCTTGCGCTCAATCGTAAGCCTAAATAATCCAAATTATTTATTTATTGTGTTTTAATTAAAATCTTAACACATTTTATAGTAATAAAAAACATAAAATATAGTATTAATATAAGTATACATTAAATCATAATCACAACATAGAATCAATATCAGCACATATAATCATACACATACATCTATATGGCTGTAACTAATCCAGGGCCAAACAGGCAATCTCCTGAAATAGTCAGATATCATCTGTTCAATAGAATAGAATAAAATAAAATAAACCTAGTTAGTGCAAAGTATTTCCTCTCCCCATTTCATCCTTGCCTAAAACGGGGTATAATCAAGGACCTGTTTTCCCAGTAGTTTTCATCCACCCACATCTATGCCAGAGTTCAAGGCTTTCAGAGCAGTTAGCCATGCTCTATAGATTCAAATGCAAGGATCTGTTTTGAGTATTTATACATCTCCACCAAAATTGTTTGCTCTTTATGGAATCTTAACTGCTGCACGTACTTCCCTAAAAATCTGATGCAAGTATTGCTGAGGGCATTCTGTAATCCAAATTGTCAACCTGATTTATTGTTTCTCCGTTATATGTTGTCAATACCTTGATTGTTTTAATAGGGTAGCAAGCCGTCACAACACTCTTGGACACATTAACTTATGCAATCGCTGCAGAAATTCACCACTACATTCAATTGCTTATGTATTCCATGTATAGCCTGCAAGATCAAAACCACGTAATCTACATAGAATAAAATACCAATCTTAGTTTCTCCAATTTTTGGGGCCTCACGATTTAAATCTTGTCTACAAATAATCAAATCCTTAATATAGGATTAAAAAATAATAGCAGGGGAGCCAGGACACAACCGGGTCTCGCCCATTCTGCCATTTTAAAAACTCAAGAGCACTCACCTCTTGGACCATATCATACTTCAGTTGTATTATTACTATATAAAAGTTGGATCATATCAAACAAGGTGTACAAAGCACCCTTTCTCTCATTTGACACAGCGTTCTACATCTACACTATCGAAAGCCATTTGAAAATCAACAAAGATCAGATAGAGCGGCATTTTATATCATCAGATGGTAAATAACATTGCTTAACAATAACTATTTACTTTGAACCACCTCTCCACCTTCAAAATTGTAATAGGGCAAGGCTTGCATACCTGCTCCTCTAACCTTCTGAGTAAAACGCTTCCATATACCTTTGCTAAACAGCCAATGAGGGGGATATTGGGAGATGGTTCCTAGGTTGGTTCCTATCGCCTATTCAGCGGCAGACCAGGAATGGTGTGAAGTGCGTGTGCAATTGATTTGATTTTTGTAAAAAAGTACCCAAATGTCATATTTATTCTTGAAAAAATCAATTGCCATTTTATCAGAGCCTGGTGTTTTTCCCCGTCTTCTTTTCTAATAATGTATAAGCTACCTCTGTTTCTGTAAAAAAAAAAAAAATTAAAAAAAAAAAGTGAAATCTCTGTGGTCGACAAATTCTGGGACAAAGATACTTTCATAATTAAAAATAGCTTTTAAGTGCATATATCCGGATTCTGATGTAACTGTGGCCACTTAATCCCTAAAATCACTCAACTATTGGCCTTTTGCAGCTTTTAACCAGAAGGTCTGTTTGCAGCTTTTATCCAGAAGGTCTGTTTTTTTATGTTTTCTTCAATATTGCAGAGATCAAAAAGGCCCAAGTAGATGAGATAGCTTTTTCTTTCTTTAGTTTCAAAAGCAACCTATACCGACTTCAACTGTGCAATAATTGATTTGCATTCTTATGTGCCTTCATAGAATCCTTTACGGCCCTCTTTGCTAATCTACAATCACTGTCATGCCAGTTTATGACATTATGTTTTACCCAAGGATCAATAGAAAATGTAACAAATGCAATCAATTCTTCACACAGTGAGCCATATACCATTTCAGTGTCAACTGATTTAGTACTCTCATCCCTTTCACATTTTTCCAAAACCACAACCATGTCTTTATATATAAGGGGTGACTTAGGATCTAGATCAATCTGGCTCCATTTAACCCTCCCTCTGGTTTAGGCTAGTTGATTAGCAAGCACTAAATTGAATCCCAATCTCAATCTGCAATATTAAAATAAAACAATTGGATCATGGTCGCTTTCCACTCTATTAACAAATCGGAAATCCCCAATAAATGACCAGGAACCTAAATCGAACAATATTGTTTCAATATGCTGTTATGTAAGAATTTGTGTAGTCGCACTGGGTGAGACTACACAACACTTATCTACTTGGTATTAGGGTAACCCACCTTTTGGTACAGGTTGGTACTACACAAGTTGTACTGTGACTGAGCAGCCAGGCCTATCTCTAAGAGGGGTAAATGTGAGATGTAGAGCTATACAATTGTAATCCATAAATACAAGTAGCTTGAGGCTTGTCATAAATAGTTATTTAACAGGCAATTTGTTGTAACTTTTCAAAGTCAAATAAAGCCAGCGGATAATCTTGGGATATGCTTCATACACTACTCCTACACTCTGAGGTTACTTCATTCATAAGGGTAGTATTTGCATTTCTAAATCACACCAATACTTTTGTAGACTAGTTGCAGAAAGGAAAGGGTTGGGGAAGAAAAAAGGTTAGAACAATTTCTCAGCAATTGTGAGGAAAGCTGAATCCTCCAATGAAGTCTAGATGAGCCTTTTCCAGCAGTACAAGATACCACCTATGAGGGACAAATCGTATCAAAGTCAATGGATTTAGAAGAGTGCCTCTAGGACACCAGTACAGCCAATGTCATTTGGACACAGTCTATGGATCTGATGCACTTCTTGGACAAAAGTCTTGCACACAGAGAGTTCAGAAAAATCACTTGTAGGGTTACAGGCTGTTATACTTGTGAGAAGGGAGTTGAAATCAACTTTAAAAAAGTAAGCCGATGCAATTCCTTAGTGAGAAAAGTGTGGCTAAAGGCAATAAGGTTTAGTACCCCAAGCCTAAACAGTACCTCTGGTTAGAAGAAGAGTGGTCCAGCTGGATTTCGTCTTACCACAGTGATGCAGACCATGGTTCCGGAGCATCAGTCGTGTCGACAAGAGGGAGGATGTCTGGAGGGCTCCTGCAGCAGTACTCTGAAAGGTTGTCGGCAACTAAAGGCTCTTTTTGGTTCAGCAGCACTTTGCGGTTTCAGCGCTTAGCAAACAGCACTGATGCGGGTCTCAGACACTGGTTGGACTTCTTTCGCTCCCTCAGTCCTGCAGTCTGGTGAGGGGACTCTGGATCTGGAGGTCCTGCTTCTGGAGGGTCCTTAGGAGGCTTCTGCAGCTTCTAGCCGGACTCGTTCCGCGGCAGACATTGCACTCGACTACAGACACTCGACCATGGTCATTGGACTCTTGCAGCAACAGAGAAGCACAGCAAGTCTGGGATGGTGGTCTAGTGAAGTTCTTCTCAGGGTTAGTTGGTCCCACTAACCCAAGGGGAGAAGTTGTTCCGTCCGGAGTGCCTCTGTCGAGGTGAAAAAGGTCAGCACAGCAGCAGGGCTTCATTGGGCAATTCAAAGGTCCAGGAGGTTGCAGCAAGCTTCATTCACGGTTAATTCGTCGGGATGTTTCTCCCAGTGGTCGACTCTGCCTGTAGTCCCAAAACCCTTGCCATCTAAGCAGGTTTAGCCTATTCATGCACAGTCTAGGCTGTCAATCGCACAGCAGGGAGGCTGTCCTGAACAGCCAGACGGCCATCCAGACTATTCATTCAGGCATTCCTAGAGATAAGGACAGGGGAGTTTCGGGACCCTCCCTCACATCCTGTCCTTCCAGACACACTGGAGCGGGCTTCAGGGCTGAAGCCGGCAAAGACCAGACAAAGGGCTCAAACCTGTCTCAACGTACAGAGTAAAACCCAAGAAAGACCCCACAGACCGAAAATGACGAAAAAGGAAGACAGGGAGCATTTTGACAAAATGGTCACCCATGGGTGCTGTTTTGTAGCTGAGGGTTCAGCCTGTGGTAGAAAAGCACAATGGTAGGAAAAAGCAAACCCCTGCCACCAGCCATTTAAAGTAGTGAGGGTAACATAAACATGTTACTTGAGAATGTGGGATAAGGGGCTAAGTAACCCCCCAGCACTCCACATAAAATGGTGTGCGCTGGACCCACAAAGAGAAAAGTTAAGTAAAGTCAATTTCACTTTACTATTCTTGGGAACTGTAGTTCACCCAAGAAAAGGTATTTAAACCTTAAGGGAAACCAAAGGATTTCTCGGTGACACTGCACTGAAGGTCCCCATACAAAAAGCAGATGCCTATGGAGTTTGCAGACTCCAAAAACAGTGAAAACACAAAATCCTCGTCTGGTAAAAACACATGAGAGAGTGAGAAAAAGGTCGCCGTCACTCCAGGGTTAAAATTAAAAGGCCCAAGTCTAGAAAAAGGTCTAGGGGTCTGTAAGGTGGGAGGATTTTAGCACAGAAATGAAAATTCTCCCTAACTTATGCAAGAATGTCTGTCCTTTTCTAAAAGTAGGTTTGGCTGGTTGCTCCCCCATTGTGCATTCCTTTACTGCACATAAACCCAATTGTGCAAATATAATAGATATATCAATCACATTTAGGTGTGTTTAAGGGTACCCTCCAAGCCTTGTCCTTTTCAAATGTACCCCAGTTGGAACAATAGGTGCTCAAACTGTATATTTAGATCCCCCAACAGGACCATTGAAAATATTGGTTTCCCTATGGTATTTCATCTCAAATATATTATTATGGATTCTATTTTGTCAGGGCGATCTAAACCCACTTCCCCTTTTTGGTCTCAAGATGTTAAACAATGCCCAAAACAGATTCAGAGTTAACAGACACATGAAATCCCTGGATTTCCTTTTTTTTTTTTACAGTCAATATGTTAAAACCTAAAGTTGAATAATACCACAAACAAACCCCCACTTGGAAGCCCTCTTATATTCTTAGTGGCAGGTACACAAAAATACTTTTCATATGTGGCCACTGAGTTATAAAGCACCCTGTTCCGGGTTTTAAAACGTTTATAATTAAGGTGTTAACATGAAGGATAGTTCATACATTTATCTGCCATTATGTCGTAAAAATAGACTGTACAATTGATATGCAGATAGGAAAGGCTATGCTGAGGCATCTTCTCCAGGGATGAGGGCACGTGTTCCCCCATGCTTGGTATGGTTATTCAGAGCATGTGAATCTTTGAAAAGCCCAGTACTGAAGAAAATTACTTGCAACTTTAGTTGTTCAGCATTGATACGTTTTTGTGAAAGGTAATATTATAATATGCACTTGGAATCCTAGGTGGCACCTTGTGCTTAAGCCCCATTCACTCATGTGTGGGAGTGCATGCAGATCAAATGAGATGGATGGGTAACTTTTTTTATAAATGTTTTGGTTTAAAACGTGTAAAGACAATGCACCAACTAACCCATATCTGATGATTTGGCATAATCATAACATACAAATCTATGTAAGGTGCACATGCTGGTGAACTAGAACTACTGGGGAACTTATATTTGTATTGATTTTTGTTTTGGGCTTCATGGCACCCCTTCTAGAAATCCACTAAGGGCTTTGGCACTATGTGTTGATGTCTGTATTCTTGTATGGTCATTGAAGTAACAAATCATTCAGAAATCGACTGCATCTCAAAAGGATCATGGGTGATGCCCTACGAAACCTGGCTACAATGTAACCCATGCATAGGCATCTTCATGGTCATTATAACAATATGGCAGCAAGATGGCTCTCCAGGTTAAGTGCCGGCCCTTGTTTTTGGTTTGCAACCTGCTGTCACTGGTTCAAATACCAGCAGCATCGGATCAACAGTTAATCCTTTCGAGTACGACGACTTGAGTACCCTTACGCAAGGTGATCGCAACATCAAAAGATATGTTTCTTTGATAAAAGATTGGTGATAAAGAGTTTGCTGTCAGTGCAATCCCAAATCTGATTACAAGTAGATTATGAAACAGTGGGTCATGTATTGAGTGGGTTGTTTGTTCAGGCATTTGAGAAAAGTGGTAATGTTGAACCATAATTCCTTTCTTCATGGAGATATATGAATTTTGGTGTTATTGTAGAAAGCCTTCAAAGAAGCTGTTGGGCCTTAGGAAACCCTCTAAACCCTCACCTCTTTTCTTACGTAATGGGCATGGCGCATGGGAGAGTGTTTGTGTTAACACAGATTCGTTGCCATACTCTGGCGTCACCGGTTTCATAGGGTGGTAATGAAAGTGTGCATGGGTTTTGGTAGCCCTGCAGTAAAAATGCCTATTTGAGGGCATCTTTCTTCCAGATGGCTCCTCTGTTGGCACTTTGGCTAGACAGGAACTTATGTCCGAGACAAGTGCTACTCCATTGAGAGTTGCTGCTGCCCACTTTGTGATATAGGTAGGTGGACCATGGGACTGTAGGAGCACACCATTGGTCAGTTAATGAGGTGTATGTATTCCAAAACTATGTTCCTCCCTTTAATGCAAAGTTGATTGCCACAACTTGAAAAAACTTTGAGGGGAACTAACCACGGAAGACCATTTTGCCTTACCATGCAAGCTATAGTGCTTTGCTTTTTGGTTTAGAGAGGCCAGCCTCCTAATGTACGTTGAACTACCAACACTTTTTTGGCAGACTACAGTTAGTATTGCTGCAGGTGTCCAAGTACCTGGAAGCCTTTTGGGGAGGGCTGGCAACTGTGTGCCCAGTCCTTAGGATGAGAGGGTGCAAACATATAGGACCGGACCATTCAAGGGGTCTCTTGTGGACGCAAGCTAATGAACTCTCAGCCGATGAGCACTGTGGTCTTTTGGGTCCTCTCATGGTCTGTCGTAGTCGAACGCTGCCGACAGATCGAGCAGGACTAGGAGGCCTGTTTTTCCCTTGTCCTGAATGCTTAGCATGTGTGTCTGTAGATCGATGAGGGCTGTTTCTGTGCTATGTAGTGGTCTAAAACCTGACTGTCAAAAGCGTATTTGTCTTTGATTGCTTGGAACTGTGAAGTAGCCACCTTGTCAAGCACTTTCAAGATAAAGTTGGAGTTAGTAATAGGTCGTAGGTTTGAAGCATCAATTGGATACAGCCCAGGCTTTTGACCAGAAGAGTGACTGAGACTGATTTAATGGCCGCCGGCACAAGATTGTCACGAAAACATGCATTAACAAATCGGGTCAAGAATGGCGCAAAGACTTTATGGTTGAGGATATGTTTGGGTGGGAGCATATTCTCAGAACAAAAAGATGGGTGCTTAGTATCAATGGTTCTTTTCATGTCCACAAGGGAGATGGGAGAGAACCTGAGTTTAGGACATTTCGAATCTTTGGAAGGATGGTCAATGATTGTAGTAGAGAGGAAGTGAAATCAGCTTTGATTTTATCACGTGCCTTTGCTACTTTGGAGGCGACAGCTGTTTGAACGTTGAAACAATCTAGGGGTGAGGGTGAGAAGGATGGTTATTGGGCTCTGGGAGATGGATTTAAGGATTTCAAATAACTTCTGCAATTATTGGGAGCTTCCATAATTCGTTTGTTAAAGTTCTTTTTTGTAAAGATGTTTTTTTTGTTACATTTTTCCAGGAAGTTTTGTTAGCCTCTGACGGGTTCTTTAGCCATTGTAGTTCTAACTTTCTTTTAGACTTTTTTAGGATTGCAAGTTCCGGAGAGTACCCGTTTTGATGACCTAAGTTGTCCCGAACAAACTTTATTTTAAGGGGGCCGTCCTATCTAATAGTCCTGTCATTGAGGTGTAAATGCAGTCACCAAGTTCACAGCTGTGTCCAGGTCGGATGTTCTAGTCAGAATATTGGTCAAACAAACTTCCTGGTCACGTGATTTTACCTTTTAAAAATTGCGACTGCAAACGCTTATTGACTGATTGCTGAGTTATGTGAGGAGTTCCTGAAAATCAACAATGTAGTGATGATGCAAGGATAGGTTCTATCCAAGTGAACCGATAAATTCCTTGCAACCACCCAATCCAGTATGCTGTTCTTTGCCGTAGTGGAGCCAGTATTGCATACTTGAAAATGTATATTCTTAAGGGAGGATTCCAAGTCAATAGGGTCTTTGTCCAAGATGTTGCTTCCCCAGCAATTTAGATCTTCAAGAAAGAGGGTTGAGCAGTTTGAGCCGTTGGTCTTGCTTAGAATCTGTGCGATTTCTCTGTTAAACCTTGCCATTTCCCCGGGAGGGCAGTATATATTAAAACGAATTTGGTGCAACAATGATCTGAAAGGGTTATTTTTAAATGTAAGATTTCACAATCTTGAAAAATACAGGGTGCGTGAAAGAGTTTGAATTTGCTTTTAGTAATAATAGCTACTCTTCTTTTTCAGGGGCAAGCCAACTTGGGAATAAGTGCCTTTTTCCATTACTACCACCTCAAGACCAGCCCTCCAAGTCTACATCGCATTCAGCTGCAGTTCGGTAAAGGGCATGTCGGGCTGCTGAGCAGCCACACCCAGCTTAGGGAAGGGGGTGAGCAGTCTGCTTCCCCATGCTGCATTGAGGATTTGGGGACACATTTGTTTTCGGTCCAGCCCATCCATTAGACTGGGAGCTATCCATCTTCAAACCACCCGTTGGCCATGCTACTGCCCCCAGACATGCTGTCTAATCCGACACTGCATCCAGCTACAGTCTATTTTGGACATGTTTGATGGCAGAGCACCAAACACGTTTTCCACCGACGCTGTGCACCACTCCATTCAGCTCATATAGTGCTGGGAGCCGAACAGCAATGCCCAGATTACCTCATTGCATAAAATCACTGAGTACAGTCACTCGTCCCATGGGCACCCCCACCTTTAGTTAACTATGCCCATCTGTTAGTACTAGTTGGTCGCTAATGCCAAAGCAAATGGACATTTAGTTGTCTGCGCCTTTCTAAGATTACTTTGCAGTCACTAACATTTGATTGCTATTCGAAATGTACTTCGTGGTCACTAATGCCCAAACAAATGCACTTTCGATTGCTTTGGCCTAGTTTTATGTAGTAACCTCTGCATTTGAAACGTGCCTTTATAGTGACCTGTGCGCACTGATCCTGCCCCAAACCCCCAGAATCTCTCAAAGTCCCCATCTCCCTACACCATGCACATGAATATCTATACTCTCCTCCTTGCACCACTCGAACTACCCTTCTCATGGAGCCTACATACTTGCCCTAGCATAATATCACTACTTAATTTGCTTCTCTCCTTCCTACTCTTCCCTATCCTGGACCTACCAGCCCCACGCAAAAAAATGACTTCCCATAGCTCATGCCCCAATTATATCTACTCTAGTTTTGCGTTTGGCAATTCCCCATCTACTTCTTCCTCCAACCTTCCCACCACTCTCACCAGGGCCGAGGTTTACCTGCTCGTTATGCAACAAGGCCTCATTTCTTACTGACTGCTTTAATTCTCGCAACCCTAAACTCTGCATTGTGGCAATTGCAGAAACCAGGATCGGCCTCTAACAATCACACCCTCTGCTCTCCATAGAGACCGACAGATTCTGTCATGAATGCCAAGTCTAGTCTCTCCATCTGATTTCTACCCTTCTCCTTTGAACATACACCTCCTCTTGGCAAACATATCACCACTGATATCTCCATTGCAAAGCTTCTGTTTGTCACCAATGGACATTTCTTTCTTGATATTGTCCTAATGATTCAAGGGTGGTTCTTATACCTTTTTGGGGTTACCGCCTTTAATTTCTCCAGGTGTTCAAAATACCTCATGTAAAACCTCCAGTATGTGTGCTTCATCTTCACAACGTTGTGTCTCAGGTTTTCTCCTCTTGCAGTTGGTTAGACATTTTGGTACCTTGACTGCAATTCCCAGAATTTAGTGTCTATTTTTTCTTTCTCAATTTTTATTGGACACTTTTGGTACTTTTGCTGTCTTTCCCAGCCTGCAGTGTCAAGCCCAACACTTATACATGTACTTTCAGGGGGTCCATTCCATTGATCCTTACCCTCTTACTACTTCTAGTTAGTTCCATCTAAGATTTACTTGCAGGTTCAATCAGTTGCTTGTCTGACCAGATAAGTTGTGCCTCTCCTGCTCATAGAGGATTTATCATTTGTTTCTTAACAGGATCTCCCTTGCCCCCTTACTTTTCAGGTGATGCTGTCTCCTGGATTCTTTGGCAAACTGCTGCGTCCACCAGGCCTCTGTTAATCTTCCCGCTCGGTACAGTCGAATCATAATTTGATAATCTCCTCCTCTAGTGTTTCTAGGCGATCTCTCCTCCAGGCAGCTACAGCAGCTACTTCTGGTTTATAGTGATAGTACCGAAAATAAAGTGCCGACAAACAAATGTTTTGAATCAAAAGTATCGAAATTAAAAGTTTCGACATCAAATAGAAATCATGTAAACAGTCAT
This sequence comes from Ambystoma mexicanum, assembly GCF_040938575.1. Lineage (NCBI taxonomy): Eukaryota > Metazoa > Chordata > Amphibia > Caudata > Ambystomatidae > Ambystoma > Ambystoma mexicanum. The sequence continues at coordinate 741,203,552 of NC_090926.1, forward strand.
TCCATCGAAACAAAAGCTTTGAACGTTAAAACCAGATAGTACTTGAATAACCGATCAATACAGGATTAAAACACTAGAAAGGAACGACGAGTAAAGAACCTTTTGTAGACACTAACACACAGCTGACAGTTGAAAACAAACTAGTGTGTGAGAGAACCGGAGAAAGGAAACGCCTGCTAACATGAACATCGTATTGCGTGACAGAAAGGTAAACAAAATGATAAAATAAATATACCATAAATATTGCAAAAAACTGAAAAGGGGGTTCAGTTTCTCTTCGCCACATTAGAAATGAAACAAGAAAAAATACTAATTTTTACAACTAATGACAATTTACTACATCTTGGAAATTCAACAGTATGGCATGGCGATGCAACCTTTAAATCATGTTCTGAACCATTTGTACAGTTTTATAGTATACACGGCAACATAAACGAGACAGTAATACCGTTGGTATAAACGGGAATTGTACAGATGTCCATTTGGAAAAATAAAGGAAGGTATTCCAGAAAAAAAGCCAAATACAGTAGTACTAGCCTTCGAGCAAGGACAAATAAAAGCATTTAAAACTATATACCCAGAGACACATATCCAAGGATGTTTTTTTCATTTTGGCCAAGCCATTTGGAGAAAAATACAAAAGCTGGGACTGCAATCAAAATACATAGAAAACAGTGATTTTCAACACAACATAAAGCAAATATTTTCATTAGCATTTGTTAAAGAAGACCAAGTAATTGCATATTATGAAACACTAATTGACACAGAATACTTTAAGATAAATGAGGAACGATTTGCAGATTTACTAGACTACGTGGAAAACACCTGGATAGGGTAACTAACACGGAATGGTACAAGGAGAAAAGCAAAATATGCCATTTCTGTATGGAACTGTTACCAAGCAGTGAAGGAAAACAGAGCAAGAACCAACAACATTCAAGAAGGATGGCAAAGTAGAATAAATAAACAATTTAACGTAAATGACCAAAATCTGTGGCATTTCATAAAGCAACTTAAAATGGAACAATCAGCACAAGAAATTAAAATCGCTCAGACTACTTCAATGGAAAATACACATAAATAAATACAGAGTTTATGAAGAACGTATAGTGAGTATCGTGGACAAGTTCGAAACAATGGATGCTATGAACTATTTACAAGCACCATCATATAACTTAAAATGTTGAAAAAATAAGTAAAAACTCACCAAAAACTGTTTCAGCGTAATCCAAACTCCACAACAAGAAATAAACATAAAAATCCGATTTTACTGTAATTCCGCAATCCAAACAAGATTCCACATGAAATATTCGCCAAAACAATCCAAGTTGTCCATGATGATCTAATCCAAGTAATCAAGAATTCGGAATCTGTGCCATAAATCCATGCAGTAGTAGAAAAAAAAACAACATTCCATGATAGAAAACAATCCAAAAAAACAAAATCCATCCAGTAGTACCAAAAAATAAAATCTGTTCCACAATACAAAAAACCACTCCCAAGTTGAAAAAACAAAAAGGATCCCAAAAAATTCCACAGAGCACCAGCAGAGGCACCCGACGCAACGAAAGGAATTCGCAAAATGGCGTCCACGCACGAATGCGTAAACATCATACGATGCACGTTGGACTAAAAAATATACAAAAACAAAACTTCACCAAAATGATAAATGATCCAATGTTGCCATCTACTGTTCAAAATATATAACAGTTTTAAGTGAATAAAAGTTAAATCCTACAGTTTATATATTTAAAAAAGTTATTTAATAGTCTATATATTAAACATTTAATACAATATATAATTATTATAAAATGTTTTTTATTAGAAATAAAAAAGTTAAATTCAACCAATAAGTGTCCGTGTAATTATTTTAGATGTAACAGTCGAAAATGATTCTCAAAAATTACTATTTGAAAAAAAGACTATTAGGAACAATGTATCCTCAAATATTGTATTCAAAAAATGACTGGACACCGCTACTTCCTTTATGTCTACCGCTTTAGTTTCTCCACCTCTGTTCTTTGTCTTCTCTAAAACGCTCATGACTTCAACTGATTTGTGGGAGTCCCATTACCTGTTCTCACTAGTCTCATTGGTCTACTGGTTTTTGGGTCCTCTTCAGTTACCAGAATTCAATGTTTCTATCCTTTAGTTGTAAGGTTCAGAGAGATTATATAACATGTATTTCATAGACATTTCTCTCTGGAACCTTTTGGCAAGGGTTTGGTGTTATTGTTTACCTGGTTTTCCAACGTTGCCTGCCAGTGATAATGCTTTCAGCACGTTCTGCATGCGATGGATACATCTCTTTTTGTTCGTATTGTTTGCATTAGTGATGCCAGATAGTCACAACTCCTGGACTCCTCCTTCCCCCAATCTGGTCTGAATTATGGACTCGGTCCACAAATGCCCTGCCTTAATCGTCTGGCATAGCCTTCCAAAAATCTCCAATGTCAATCTCCTGGAATGTGATCCTTTTCTCTCTTACCACTCGTCAACTGCCCTCCACAACCTACCAATGCATGACTGTGGCAACTCTCTACACCTTACGTACATCTCAGCCACCCTTACCGCCATCTCAGCCATCCTTACCTCCTGTTTTTCCTATTGACCCATCTCTACCCACCGCAATTCATCTATTCCTCCCCCATGCTCTGTTATTTTGTTTTTATAGTGCTGGAACATGGCCCTCTGGCATATAAGCACTGAAGAAAAGATGAACTCACAAGAAACAAAAAGATCCCACTGACAAAATTATAAATTCAACCCTGATTTGCTAGCTCCTTATCTAGAAAACGCCTGGTCTGCTCGCTTTGCCTAATAAAGCTTGCTCTTCTAATCAGGCTTTTCTCGACTGCCACTCCTACACGTTCCAACACCAAACTTGCACCTTCACTCCCCCTTGGCCTTCCAGTGCTGGATTAACTCCACAACTCTCCCACCTATAAATGATGCAGCTTTACCTATGCCGTTGGGCCAATTGAGCTCAACCTACTCACCTTGCTACACACAATATTTCCCCCACTCTGCTCTATCGATTGCCCTGGATAGTGCCAAATCTTTGCACTATACTAACCCCCTTTGGCTCTGCCACACTCGTGCACAAACTCTATAAAACCCTGGTTGCGCGTCCCTCTGTTTGATCCATTTCCTTCTTTCTCTGCCAATGGCTTTGCCACATACTACTTTACCAGACACCCTAACTGCCCCCACCCCCTTCTTCCTACTCTCCACCACCTCTCAGCCCTCCTTCATTCTGTCCTGGCTTCTTCTCACCAGCCAACCCCTTTGAACCGACACCCATCCTTTGTGCAGCCAGCACTTGCTCTCATGGATCAATTTGCACCTCAAACAACTGAAGACCTGGTACCCATTACATTCTACCTCTACACTTGTTTCCATCTCTGCCTGGCCTTTGGCATCTTTCCTGCCTATTAAAAAATATTGCTATCATGTTAACCATATAAAAGAAGAAAACCTCTCTCTCTACCCCAACCTTCCTTACTACATTTTACTACCCTAAACTCTCCTTAATCCTCATCCTACTCTTTTGGCAGTCTTTGACAACATTGACCACAGTTTTAACTCCTCACCCATCTCCGCATGCAGGGCCCTGCCCTTGTGTAGATAACCTTCTTCATTTGGACCTTCCTTTCCCCATACACTTGCTTGTGTTCACTCTTTGCACAGTGCAAGCTAATCTACTCATTTATTTTCTCATATCACCTCTTTGCTGACGACACACAAATCTTCTCCTTTCCCTCCTTCATCTGTCTGCCTTTCTTATTCTGCCACTGTATGGCTCTTCAATCTCTTATTGTGAACTATTCTAAGGTCGAAGTCAGTTACCTAGTTCCAAATGCAGCCCCTTCCCTCTCCCCCACTTTCCCCCTTCACACTAACCCCAAGGCTCACATCCTTGTGGTCCTTTTCGATAGCAATCTCAAACTGCAGCTATTCATCACGGCCACTCTTCAGCAGTGAGGTGAAACCTTATGAACAGAAGGAAAATGTGCCCTTAACCTCACCCACCACTCTGCCAACCCTGATTTATGCCGTGCTCTACTGCTTGAACCTTCTCTTAAGTTTCTCTCTTGACTTCTCTGTCCACTTGACAAGGTTTTCAACTTTTCAGCTCAAACTATAACCTTTCATGATCCTTTCGCACTACCTTTGGCAAATGGGCGTCCAAGCATCACTGCTCACTATCCTTCATGGCCATTGATACGCTTGGCCCCCCTCCATTGCTTCCTTTTTATCCAGCTAATCACCCCTCTCGCACCCAAACTAAACCTAATCTCTCTAACAATTGTTCACATTGTGCTACCTCAAACTACCTTGCTCCCCTCCATTGAAACTCCCTAACCCTTTGCATTCAGAACACAACCAATATCCAATACTGCCCTTAAAGAAATAATTTCCCTATGGAAGCTCTAGCACGTTAAATCACACAACCCACCTCAATATTCACTCCCCCCCACTGCCCATCTTCCACATTTGAGAATACATTTAAAATGTAATCCTCACTTGTCACAAGGGTGACGGGGATCAAGTAGTGCGCCAAGATGGAAAATGTAGGTAACTGCACTTTTTATTTGGGATAGGTTTATGCATGAAGGGACAAAATAATAAACTGGGAATAAACTCAATCACTGATCTCGAATCACCATAGGTTTACCCCTTCCTGGGCCAGTGCCCCCTACCCAGCCTATTGTTCCTCTGCCCTGTGATGGTATAATTAGAGCCTCTGAGGTCCCCTTTAGATCTTCAGTCACATGTTTTTAAGGTGTCCCTTGCGCTATGTCCGTCTCTCTGGATTTTAGGGCTCCCCACACCCTGATATCGCACTCCCGTAATAATTATCACTCGCTCCTTTTGGTTCAAGTATCACTATCTCTCCTCTTGGTTTATGTATCAGTCTCTTTTCTCTTACTGGGATGAGTATGATCAATCCCATAACAAGGTTTACTTCCCCTCCAAGGTCTCCTATTGTCCCCGCTACCTGGGACGTCTAGAGACAACATCACAAGAGCTTCTTGTGGCTCGAGGTTGATTCTCTGTACTGTCAGGTTTCCCTTTTTCCTGTAAGGCTTTTTTTGTAGTGCTGTTGTCCAGGGTGGTCACAAGGCACTTTCTGTACCGTTCTGTTCCATGCTTTTGCATGCAAGGTGGTTTCAGCATTGGTTGGAGGACTCCTGGTCCGCCACTTACCTTTCGTGGTCACACCACCACTTTTGGTATCTCTCTTGCTCTGCTCCAGGATGGTCCGCATTGGTCTGCTTCTCTGGCTTTCGTCCAGGTAAAACGCTGCAAGTCTGTCTTGGCTATGCATTCCCTTTTGGACATAAGACGCTGCACGTTCAACTCTGTTCTCCAGGTAAGACGCAACGTGTCGGAGTCTACCTCTTTCCCAAGTATGAAGCTTTGCATCTGCTTCTTCAGTAGTAACCAGCAACAGTCCTGGTTTGTAACTCACAGGCTTTTTCGCCAGTATCCTCCCTCGATATGTGTGAAGTCTGCTTGGGCCTTCCCCAGCGTACCTCCGGGTCTTTCTCTATCGCTCTTGCTTGCGCTTCCCATCCCGGTGGAATAGGATATTCCATTGAAAGCGATATTTAGAGCTTCTGAATGACAATGGCAAATATTACTTTCTTCCTCATACATGGTTCCACAGTAAATGTTCTCAGACTTATTATTCAAAGGGGTTTTAGGGAGTTCCACATCAGAACGGGGGAATCTATCCCGGTGAGATCCCACTTGCCTCAACCCCTGGGGAGGTTATTGTGGAGCAGGCTCACCTCCTTAGCCTCACAGGAGGGTGGAGGGTGTCCCTTGGGGAGAAGGGATGAATTCATGTGATCCGTCACAAGAGGTTTTGCTTTTCTGCTTTTCCCTGACTGGGCAGAAATAGAGGTGCTGGAAATGTATTGGGTACCCCAAGGCTCCTAACATTTTCCCTTTAAAGAACCAGTGTCTGGAATAAAGTTGTCCTTGTGTCTGTCCCCTGCCACATGACAGACTAAGGGATGTTGGCCAGGGGATCCCCCCTATACCAGCCCCAAGCTCCTCGCTCACCAGTTTGGGAAGGCCCACTGGTCACACCCCCAGGAAGTCCCCAGAGTCAGGCAGGGGACTTTGTCACACACTGTATCAGTAATATTCCGTATTATGTTTCTTTTTAATCTCTGAACACCTGTATCCCCATCACCACTATACTATCCATGCTTGGATGTCTGTATGGGCCCTATTGTAAAGTGCTTCCAATCGAAACTCCATGCACTGTACCTTTTGCAATATATAAAAACAAATGTGGCAATGGACTGCCAACGTGTACCTCTGTAAAGCCTAATTTTCAGCTACAGCAATCTGCCATCAAGGTCTATGTGTGGCCTCATATAGTGCCATGTACTGCGCTTTTCAACTAACTGGATCTTAATTATGCACTCTGGCTAACACTGGACATGTCTCTGTTTCGATCGACATACAGGTCTTCCTGGTTTCTCGAGTGGGAGCACATGTACGAAAGAAGCATACAAAAGAGGGGCAATGTGAGGGAGGGGAGTGTGAGCTGGAGGAAGTGGAGAGGCAGCAAAGTACTGTGGAGTAGTGCTCAAAGGCCATATGTGTTATTCTCGGGGGATCATCTCTTATACCCTCTACCCTATAGCCTGTGATCTTTATGCTGTCAACCTCTCACCATGAGTCAAGCTCTCTTGTACAACCCCATGACTCCCCAAGTCACACACACTGTTCTACTGTCTCATTGAGGGTGCCTTCGTGTTTCTAGGCCTTCACAAGCTGGAGCTGTATTTCATCGGCACATGCGTGCAGTCCCTGCCATGTTGCTACTGCTGGCATGACAACGGTTGTCTTCCCCATGATGGAAAAGGATCCCCAGACCAAATACTGTGGTCCTGCTGTCCATGTACATCTGCCAATGTGTTGTGATTATTTTATGCATTTGATGTAATAAGCCCATTGGAGTAAATGTTGTGTGAGTCAGTTGTGGCAGTCGGTTCTAGACTCCTCAAGCTAATGGATGTGCTGTTGGTGTTTCCTTCATACTGTGCTCCTGAAATGTGATTTAAGTGCCTCTATCATGTAACTGAAGCTACCTGAGTAAACCTGGATTCCTTTCTACACTGTGACTTCTGTGAGCGTCACTGGTACCTGCATCCTTGTTACAACACACTCCCCTTTCAACCTACTACTGACCGGTCGGTCCCCTGTGTTACTAAAAGGGAAGCCCCTTCTTACTGAAGGGGCCACATAGCTGCCTCGTACAGGCAGGGTGTATTCACTCCCCCCACCTGGTGACAGGACATTATATATACAGCCGACCATCTCTAGCAAACAGTCCTGCTCTCCAGATGATGTCGGCTAGCAGAACATTTTGAGGGTGTTTGCCAATCTTTCATCATTGTACTACTACATAATTTATTTATTTACATTTATATAGCGCACAAGCAGCCCAGGGGCATTGAGGCGCTGTTACTTGCAATGACTTAGTTACATGGTACAGGTAAGATAGCGGTTGTTGACACAGCCATAAAACCAGCCTTGAACTGTTATTTGTTCAAGAGAAAAGTTATTGCACCTTAAGATACGCTATATATGTAACCCCCTTGCTGAAATAGCTACAAATGGATCACACCGACCTGACCACGTCTAGGACATATTCAAATGTACCATTTACTGCTATATGGTGGAGAATAGCAACGCAGCAATTGCAGGTTATGCTGAATGAATACATTAGCTCACACATAGGCTGCTTTCCACCCTCGGCATGGATCTGGGTCTGTAATGTCCTGTGTTAGACCTTCTCAGGCAGGAAACACATGAGGGTTCAGCATCAGCCCTTTTGGAGCTTCAACACTTAGTGAAATTACTGGCGACACAGCACTTGACTGGATCAAATATTCACTACAAACCATACTGGTAAAGGCTTTCCTCGAACCCCCTTTGTGTCTCATTCCTGAGCAGTAACAAGCAGAGATCAATCCCTTTGGCCACGCTTGCGTAGCATTTGTGTTACTTCCCATATCAAGCTAATTTGATGCTTTAGCGTGAAAGTATACAACCACACTGGCTGATTTACAATATGAAATATGAAGATTACCCTGGGTATGATAACTTTGTATGCAGCGTCTTGTCCATTGAATACTGGATGGGAGAAGACCATTTTAACGTGACCACTAGAGGAACTGAGAGCTTGATGGTCGGCATTCCACCAGAAACCTGGTGTTGTATACCTTCTTTATACAACTATAATCAACATGTCTCCATTAAATGATGACAGGAAACGGCCTGCATGTCTGTACCTCTTTATTGCCATATTCCAACTGCTGCTCCTATCCCACTCCCCGTTCCATTCCTCCCTCAAGTTCCACTCTGGCTACATTCTACATACTACTCAGCCACAACACCTCCCCCTTGCTTAACATCCAGCCCTCCATATAAGTTGCGCATGATGCTTTTTTATGCATGAAATAATAGCAAATACGGAAAGTTTCATTTTAAACTGTGTACATTTTAACAGAGCTGGTGCTACCACTAGGCAAGGTTAGGTGCGTGCCTATATTGTTAAAAAGTTAGCAGTAAATGCCACTGAAGGCAATAACCACTTATACATTTTTTGTATACATATATTTATTCTCTCGAGTCATCTCGACTATTTGAAGGTGGCACTGTCTGCAGCAGCAGGCAGTGCAGTAGGCACCGTGAGGGTTGGGTGTGGCGCTGTGCAGTGCACAGGGCCTCGGCTCGCAACTGCATGACTCGGATAAACACAAGTGTGGTGCCCTATTGTTTTGTAATTGTTCTGCCTCCCGGTCTGCGGGCAGCAACAGCCTAACTGGTAGTAGAGAAAGCAAATTGGATCTGGTGGAAGTTTATGGAATGCAGGCTGACAGTGCTCATTTCCACCCTATTTGGTGCTGCCTAAGCCCAGTTAGCATTAACTGAGTCCAAAATCACATAATGCATTTTAGTTTTATTGAATGAGGGTGCAGCGTGCAGGACTAGATAAACAGTGCAGTGCCATGGAGTTACTGACCTTGGCCTGCTAGCTATGACTGGGTGAGTATGAGGGAGATTTTTATGTACATTCAACATCCCTTCACTCCCTCCCCCACATGCCTCCAATGACTGAGCACATCTTTCCGCTACTGTATGCCCTCTGTAAATGAGTCTTCTCGCTGTCAGGCCTCAACTTCGTTACAGCACACCCAAACAAGAGTGCCAACATGTACAGGTTTTCTGTGTAACTGGCACTGTGCTGGTTTACACTTAAGCTGATGTTGATTGCAGCTTCCCCTGTATCCTGCTCAATAAGGAGTCTGCAATGGAAATGCAGCCGCTGACAATAACATACATTTGGAAATGCACTTAGATGGGTTTGCATGACCCACACACATCCACTATGAGCTTTTCTTTCACCTGTGCATAGGATTGGCTTTAGAGGGTGGTGATTACACGCTATGCTTTAAAACTTACGCTAGACAATGAGTGGTCACGAATTCCGTTCATAACAATGGCTTTTTGAAAGTCTTCTTACTCGGTCAGCATTGTGCAGCACTAGGTAATGCATTTGTGTAGTATAATTAATAACATATACAGATTTTTTTCTAAAATGTCAAATTTTTATTCATTTACTTATTCGCAGCACAAGTATCAAAAAACATTAAAAAACACATATACACCACATATAAGTATACAATGATGAATGCAATTATTCCGCCTCACAGTCAAGTTTACAAATGCTTGAAACAAACACAGTAGCAACTTAATATCTCTTGCTTACTACTGCGTCAAACTAGCCCAACTTATATAAGTTTCTGTCCTTGATGTTATAAGTAACTGGACATTCTTCAGGGGTAGAAGTTTGTCTTGTGCTTTCTGTAGGTCTAGGTTTAGTAAATTAACCGAAAATGTCCATATAGTAATGTGTTGATGTTTGTATGTACCCTCAGATATAGGAACCGGGACTTTAGAGGAAAGAATAAAAGACCTACAGAAAGCACAAGACAAACTTCTGCCCCTGAAGAATCTCCCCTTACTTATAACATCAAGGACAGAAACTTATATAAGTATACACAATGAGTATACATGTATGTGTGTCTGCGCAACAGAGAATGTGTTGTACATGTTTGCGCATGAGTGAGAGCATTTGAGTGAGAGAGTCTAAGTGTGTGCAAGTTAGCCGTAGCCAACCGTTCTGTCCTGAAGCTGACACAAAAGAGCAGTTGCCTCAGTACTGGTAGCAACTAGCAATGCTTTGTTTGTTAGAATTTGAACACTGTTAAATGGCGGATCACCAAATTGGAAGAACTTATATTTGTAGTAGCAGTGAGGCAGAACACCTCTCTCGTCCCTGATCTGTGCAAGCATGTCTGCTGCCACATACATCCTTTTCTTCAAAGCCGTCAAGTCTTTTGTCCATAGAGCACCTTTGAAAGCCCTTGTACTTGCTGGATAGTTTTCATACATGAGCCAGTTTTGTGGACACTGCTTTACTGTTGGTCAGTTCAGGACACCCAAGATGGCTGGGACGTTCACTGAAACCCCTGTTTCTTTATGTGATATAGTGGAGTTGTTTAAATCGCAGTCAGTATGCTTTACTTTGGCTGGTTTGATTATCTCTTTACATTCCAGGGCTGGAGCATGGGAGCTGCAGGAGTTGTGTGGGTGGGGTTGTGCCACTCTCCCAGCCGGGGTTAAATATACATTACTCTAAAATGAACTTCTCAGTCTTAATCCGATTGAGGACCTGGAGTCTGGGGTGACAATCTGGCAGATTGCATAGGGTGCCTTAAACCGGTCCTGAGTTTACACAAATTTTTCACAGTATTTATTTAAAAGTGAAATTTTCTCCACTAGATGTCACTGCAGGCTACATCATTAACACTCCATCCCGGCTTCCTTAGAATTTGTATGGGTGCCCCTTCCAGTTGGTAGTTAAATATTTTAACAGCAGCAAGTCTGGAGAACAAAGCGCCTAGGGATAGCGGGGGCTCACCCGGCTCCATGTCACGCAGGGCAGCCGCAGTGCACTCCAAAAATGAAATGAAGGCACCACCCCTATTCCATCGGTCATGTTTATATCGATGTCAAGTCAAATCCAGAGCTCGTCACCAAGACCAACGAGAGATTAGTTTCATAAATACGTAGACTCATATATTCGCACTTACAGTGAATTCTAGACGCATTATATTTGCCAGCCCTATTAACAGCATTTACCCCTTTTAAGGCGAAACTGACAAACATTGCGTTTGATGCTAATTAGGATTTAAACTGCACACCTTCTACACGCACCTCTCCCGCCCCCCTTCTCAAACATTAGGAGCAATCGTTAGTGCCTGGTTTACAACGTGTTTTTCAATGTTTCCATTTGGAAAGCACTTTGTAAATCAGGCCACTTTTTTGTCTTTCTATGGTCTCTGTTTTGTGTGCTGGAGACACAAATGTGTGTGTTATGTGTTCTGTTTTTCCCTTGATTGCTTGCTATTTGAAGAGTTTGTTTTGAATTGGTCAAAAACGTTATCTATTTTTAGCAGTGCATTCAAGGCACCAACATCAGAACGCCGCACGAAACACAGAGTTGCATGTTTTAAATTGTGTGTGTTTTGCTACTAGGGATTTCATATTTTCAGGCTGAGCTCAGGTGTGTTCTTAGTCACAATTAAAGGGTGTCACTTTTTTAAAACATCCTTTTTATATGCATTACTTTCAGAGTGCAGCAAAGCAATATTTTCAAGCAACTTTTTTTCCCCTTTCAGTTGATGTTTACTTAACCGGAAAACTGTCAAGTAAGGGCATCTGATATTAAATATACCTGCAAAACTAACAAGGGGTTCTCTGCTGCTGCATGAAACCCATACAAGCTGCCGACTTCCTTGTAGAATAGCCACAGATACTGGCGAAGGACAGTGTTGTGTTTCTCCCAAAAGAAGGGCTTTGTTAAATGTGCAAGAAAAGTCCGGAAATGTATTCTTATAAGAATCAGTTGGGAAATAGGTTTGGATCAATTTCCAACTAAGGAAGTGGGTTTATTTAAAACTTCACTGCCAGCTTGTTTATGGACTTTCTCCGCTAGGGGCAGTGGGGTGTATTGTCTGCCGCGTTGAGTAGTCGTCTTCCCTGGAGTGCACCTTGAATGGGTGGCCGTTGGCCCATTTGGCACGAGAGCCGTTTGTACATAGGCTGCAATGTCTGCCACGTCTAAACGACCCTCGCGCCAAATGGATGGCGCCAAATTGGCTTTTGTGTCAAAAGTGGCTCTGTGGCCAGACAGAATGGTGCGCCAAAAGGTTTGTGCCAAAATGTGGCATACCGCATTGCAACAATTCCCCAGCAGTGGCTAGTTGCGGCGGGGGCGCCGTCCACCCCCTCCCTCGTCGAGCACAGCAGCACAGATAGGCAGGCTGAGGCAGCATGCAGGTGCACAGTCTTTCAGTGCTAGAGTGATTACTTGTCCTCATTACTCCTCTTTACTACACCCCTACCATCTTTCCTACTTCAAGCACTCCGTGCACTTCTCATATAATATCTGTGCCTTTCTTTGCCCTTCGTCTGTCTTACCAGAACCTCTCCCCTCGCTGCTAACCCCTGCAATCCAATCATTTTCTAAAATAGGCTAATTTCTGCATCTCGCCCTTCATCCTCCCACAGCTCCCCTTCCCTCTGCGATCCAGTGATCTTTTCTCTGCTCACCAGTTTGCCTTTCACCTTCCCTGCTTTGCCTACAACCCGATTCTACACATGCCCGTCCACTCGGGTATCTCCCCTGTGTGCAGATCTGGATATCACTATACTCGGTTTAGTGCCCTACCAAAGCTTTAACACTGGCATCAGTAATGAATGATTCTCTCACAGTGAGTGGCACATCCAGTGTAGTGGAGATGCTTAACATTTGTCTTAGCTTTATACATAACTTCTATGTATTGCAACATTTTAATCCTTCTTTAACATCTGAAAGTCTTTTTGCTTTATCTGTTGTCATTTTTGCATTATCCACAGTAGCCACTAGTATGCTTGGGCAACTGTAGGGGGAGCTGACAGAGCCAGTGCCAGTATGTACATGGTGTGCATCTGGGGATGATGTAAGTGTGTGTGTTGGGGGCAGAAAAGTACTTTTGCATGATGTAAATACCGCAGCATTGGGCAATGCATTGACAAGCGAGGTATTTCTAGGACAAATGCTGTTTTTTTGTTGCAATATTCATGACGTGTTATTGTATTTTTTGGTCAAAGCCATCACAAGTGCTTGGACGAGCAAATACTGGCATGTTGCGGCAAAGTCATTGCAGGTGTCTTCTTACAGGGGTAAATACTGCATGTATCGCAGGTCTGTGCATATAGAAGCAACTACTGACATGCTGGGCTGCAACCAGCCCTACAGATAAGGGGTGTATCGGCCACTTTTCCTCCATAAAAATAGGTAAATACTCCCCCAAAAAAGTAACAGTTCTCCCAACACAAAATAGGAAACTGACACCCACATAGCTCCATGGATATATTTGGACCTGTTGTGTACGTAGTACCACAGGAAGAAACTATTATTACTACCTAATTGGAAGAAGTAAACCTGTATCTTTTAATGTGTATGAATAACTAGGTGCAAAGGAATTATTATAAAAACCATTTGTTTTTCAGTTGAAACATATTTTTACTCAATTAAAAAATACTCCCATTGTGTATTGGACTTCCTAAAAAATCTTTTTACTCCCAACTATAAAAAATAGGGAGTACAATACCCCCACTTCAAAATATTATCTGGAGCACTGTGCTCATATGTTCCATTTATAAGAGGGTGTTGGTGCTACTGCACCATGTGCTTTATTTGTTAATTGTGAGAAACTTGTTTTTCGGTCATAATGCAGAAAGCTGCCTCATTGTAATGATTTCCATACAGTTTTTGCACACGTTGCTGGATGCCGCATACTTTTTACTCTCCTGTAAAGGAGAAAACTCATTTTTTACTCTCTTGAAATTACATTTACTCTCAAAGTTTGATATACTCCTGCCTCAAAATCGTATCTGGACCACTGTTAACATCTAAGGCCACTATCTCCATCTTTTCGGCAGGAGCACATCTACATCTCTTCAATAAGACGTCAGGGTTTGCGAATACTCCTTTGAGGGCGACCAGTGGCCCCTTGAGCTTCTTCGCCATGCAAATAGGGTGGGGAATGTCTGAAATCTTTAAGTGACATGAGCCCAACAGGTTCTTCAGTTCCCCTTTCCTCATGTGGTTCTCCATCTGAATCATCCTGGAAAATATCATGAAAGAATGAAGCATCCCCAGATACTTCACCATCATCCCTCACCGCAGTCGCCACGGGTTCTTTGACAGTCGTGACTATTAGGGACTCTGACCCATTACTAGAACCCATCTTCCTTCGATGCTTTTGCCGGATTAGTATAGTCTCATATATTGGCCTCTGATGTTCTTCAGCTCGCCTCTTGCAAGTTATCCAATCTTATCTTTCTTCACTTTCTCACTTCCCTCTCTCTTTCTCTTTTCACTTTCCCCTTTCCCGACTTCTGCACCTTCTACAAGAGTACAATCTTCAAGCTGTGGAATGTGAGCTCTGAACTGATATTGGATTACCACTTCAGTGGGGCTGCACCCATTCAATTCACTTTGCTTTTGCTGTTCTTTGCAAATCCCTCCTGTCCACCTCCCCATTCTCAAATTGTTCTGTGGCCAGGCATTACCACCCATCAGTACCATTGAGCTGAACAGCTGTTTGGATGGTGAGGTCAGACTTGGCCCTTGCTGCAAACAGACCATGAGTAAGTTCACTCTTGAATGTATCAAATGCTCCCTGACAGGTGTCGTTCCACCTAAATACTGAGTCCCCCTTGAGAAATTGTCTGAGCGAATTATTCAGCCACGCATTCGGATGATGCTCTTCAATGGTAGAACTGTATCTTTTCTACAGATACTCCTCTACTCTGCCCCTGATCTTCTCCTCGGTATGATTGCGACTTGCCCTCATGTTTGAGCCCTATGTTTATTTGCTCCATTTTGTAAGCTTTCCGCTGCTCTGATAAGTCCCGGCTGGGTCTGACATACTTTCACACAGCTACTAACACTAGGCTGTATGTTCCCTCTCTCCCAGTATGACCTCGCACCAGGAAATCTCAATATGCCATACCTCCCCTTTTGGTAGCAACTGTGCGCTGGGTCTGCATGTTGACAATGATGGGGCCCCCTCTCTGCACATGATCTGTAAGTGATTTCTTTCACCACATCTCATGAGCATCTGGCCAAAAGCTGGACATTGACCTCTGTGTGGAAAATCCAATCCACATCTAGAACACTGCCTTTCTGGTCGATTTCTGCCGTTACCATCCCATGCGCTTTGTCAGGTTGACAGGTTTGAGCATCAGGACTGTCTTTGCCCGTTAGACCTGATGTCATCATTCGTATCCAGCCCACTTTTGTTTTCCATATTGGCCGCTTGCTCTTCAGTTCTTTCATATACACGTGCCAATTCCGGGACTTCTTTTAATGTGAGAGGCACTCTTATAAGATGTCTCTGAAGCTGTGATGATGTGCACCCTTCAATTATTCTCAGCCTAATCGCCTCATCATCACCAAAGCTTGCAAATTCACAGTATTTTGCCTTTCTTTGTAATCACAACATAATGTGTGCGATTGTTTCATGTGACCGCTGTGTTCACTGGTTAAATTTGTAACGTTCATAATCCCGATTGGGAAGGACCACCAATTGTTCGCTAACGGCAGAGATCAGTAACTGATACGTTGTTCTTTCCCGAGTTGGAATGGCTGTAATAACACCTTTCACCTCTTTCCCCACCAATTCATAAATATGTCCACTTTGTTTGGGGCATCCTAGTTTCCCACTGCCCTCAAAAATCCCTCAAACTCATCCATCCACACCTGCCAGTGTTGTCCTTGGTCATCCTGTGGCTCAAGACTAAATGTGTCTGGACGGCGTAAGTAATTAATTTGGTTTGTAGGCATCCCAAATGTTTTGAGTTGGCGATGCTATATATCCACTTGCATTGCCAGAAGACATGTTTATTTATCACTTTCCTTATTTCCTTTGCTTGTGCACACTTTGTTTATTTATTACTTTAAATGTGTTATATGAATCTCAATATGTATTATTTGGAGACAGACACACCTATCGTGGTGTTTTCACTATTCTCTGTGCATGACCTCTGTGCCTTCAGCTATAGGGTAAGTTGTTGTTATTTGCTGTATTATTTTTGTTATATTCTGTTATTTCTTTTCTCTACTCGTAGTGCGTGTGCACTCTCCAACTGGTGTTATTATTACATAATCGCACCGTCGTACTGTATTACACTTGTTTGTTTTCGGCCATAATGTCTCTTAACGTTGCGTTGCTATGACAATGTTTTCATTTCCAGTAACTGAATCAAAATGGCCGTATGTGTTTTTACGTTTCTTTGGGTCATTTCCTCTAGTATCCTGAGCTACCCACTACGCACTGTTACACACTGCGTCGTGACCTCACTGTGGTGTCGGAGCTTTGGTCTTCACGTGCCGGTAAGCAGCGCGTCTTTCAATTATTTAAAAAATGCTCACCATTTAATGTTCGCATTGCAGCATATTGTCAATTTCTATGCATGTTGTGGCAGTCTAGCATTGTGACGATTACAATAAAGCGTCATGCAATTTCAGCTCCTGTCCTGGTTACGCAGTGCGTCTTACCGTATCATTGCTTGTTTCTTCCTTTATTTGCCAGCGTTCGCGATATCATTACTCTGCTTTTTCAATGTCTTATTTTAGTTCAACTCGCCTCTCAATTGTCAGTCCTGGGCCTTTCTGCAACATTCCTCACGTTCCTTTGACATTTGATTGTGACCTCCTCCCTAGGTCATTGCACACTTCGTTTACCAACACTGCACAGTCTCGTTTCTTTCCTTTTCTTTTTTTTTCGATTCGATAAGCCACTACAGACACAGGCTGCGTGCTTCCGAACTCCTCTGCAGGCCTTTACCATTTCATCGACTTCATCGCTCAGGGCACTGTTGTTTTTCCTTCACGCTTGTGGGCTCTTTAATGTCCCAATATCCCTCATTCCTTTCCTCTTTGATCAGCCACCTCCGAAGCCTATTTCCTTTCAGTCTTCTCTGCAGGTCTTCATTCCTTCATTAACTTTTATCACCCTGGCTCCTTACTTTCTTTTTGTACGCGTGTATCAGTGATCTCCTCATCGCCAATTGTTGTATACCTTCTTTATACAACTGTAATCACATGTCTCCATTAAATGATGACCGGAGACGGCCTTCATGTCTGTACTTCTTTATTACCATATTCCAACTGCCGCATTTTCCCCACTCCCCATTCCATTCCTACCTCAAGTTCCACTCAGGTTACATTCCACATTCTACTCAGCCACAACACCTGGCATGTTGACGTTTGTCCTCAACAGCTCAAGGTCAGCCTGACGAATGTTCAGAGAAATATTTCCATTTGGAAATGGGCTGCCAATGTCCCATCAAGTGTCAGCAGTAGTTCACTCTTAAGACCGCTCGAGAAAATCTTTCAAGTCCTGTCATTCCTATTGAAAATACAGCTATCAATGCTCAAGTCATCTAGCACATCAACTACACTCATAGCATATTGCTTGGCATCCCTTTTGCTTAGAGGCTGCAAAACAAAAAGCTCGGGGTTGGAAGGTTAGGGATTAACCTTAAGCCTCAGGCAATTGTTCTGGGCAACCCCTCCAGACCATCGTTCTTCAGCCTGCCAAGTCATTACAGAAAGGGGAAAGACTGTAAGTAAATCAGACTTTGGCCAATGCCAAAAGAGGCAGTTTAGCCGAATTGCTTTGTCACATCCCTTCTGTACGAGGTCACAAGCGACCCCAGACGTTTTGACCTCATTGGGTGTCAGTGAGGTGTAGCTTGGGTCTCTAGGCTCAACGGCCTCGCTACCAGTCACCCGTCCCACAAAGTGCTGCAGCACCTATGATACTACGGCTGAGATGCTTTGACCTTATTTCCCAGGATCGGCGTGCCCTACGCATGTTGCCAATGAGCAATAGGTTAGACCAAATGTCATTGGTTGGCCTAGCTACTCTCCAAACCTAGCTTCTATGTTCTTGAGTGATCTTTATGCTAATCTTTTCCTATATTAAAAAATAGTCATGGGTGCCCCTCTGCGTGAATGAACATGGCTAAATGGCCTGTTCTTTAGGGGTACCCACTTGAGAGTCCACAGTCACACTTTAGCTCACTGTACCTTTCACTCCAGGGAAATATATATTTGCATATCAGTCTTTGTCCCGCCCACATGGGCATTCCCACACCAAAATGCTATGGCAATTCTCTTCTGAACAAGAGTACCAACGGCAACACCAGACACGTGTTTCTGCCTTGTTGGGCCTCATCAGTGAGGTGGAGCTCTGCCTCTCTGAGCACAGTGAGCAAGGGGTCCACGTCTGGATGACCCTAGGAAACTTAGGGGGACTAAACCAAAGTCCCTTAAATAATCAAAAAATAGTAATGGGCGCCCCTCTGCCCTGTCTGGACATCCCTGAGGGGGAAGAGGTTGCATACACCCACTAGCCACACATGCACAATACGTTCTCCAGAATCGACTATGTATGGGCCTCGACCACACTCATTAGGAGATTCGAAACAATAGAAATTCACACCATAACCATTTACGATCATGCCAATTACCTTTGTCCTCAACATACCCTCTCAGCAATCTAAGCTTTGGAAGTGGTCTTTCACTAGGGCCCTACTATCCGATCAGCCCATCTGCGATTCCCTGGAAGGGAAAATGGTATATTCTTTGACATTAACTCAGGGGCCGATATTCCGGCAGGGGTTGTATGGGATGCGTTCAAGGCAACCATGAGGGTGGAACTTATCACGGCAGAGGCACACAGGACACGGCGTACGTGGAAACTGGAGTCAGATCTTGAAGCAGAGGTGAAGGGGCTCATGCATAGAATGGAGACAGAGGCCTCCCCAGGCTTGCGTAGGCAATACAGATGCACCAGGGGGAAGCTTGACCTTCTCCATACAAAACAAGCTGAAGAAAGTTTGCTATACGTAAAAACAAAAATGCTATATTAAGGCCTATAAGGCAGACAAGCTTCTGGCTAGACAGTTAAGGCAAAAAAAGGCAGCCCAAATGACACCCAGCAATAATGTAACCTCCATAGAACAAAGAACCTCACAGTTGCTATTCAGCTCTTTACGCCTCTGATCACCCCGACCAGAAATATCAGCGTGAGTTTGTCAAGTCCGCTCTTTTGTAGACTCCCACGCCCTCAGACAGAGACCACTTAGAGAGGGAAATCTCACAGGAGGAAGTACTCTTCGCAATCACGAACCTACTGCTGAATAAAGCGCATGGTCCGGACGGGTTCCCAGTCTCGTTTTACAAGCGGTATAGGGGGGGCCCTGGGTTCTAAGCTGGTGGCTTTTTTTAACTCCTTTGTAGACTCGGGAAAGACCACTGAGACCATGGAAGAGGCAAAGATAGTTCTCTTCCCCAAGACAGGGAAGGACTCCACTAACTGTGTATCCTTCTGCCCTATTGCGCTCATCAACACAGACGCTAAGATCTACACCAAGATTCTCGCTAATAGGGTGGCGCAGTTGATGCTGACTCTGATTCACCCGGATCAGACCGAATTTATTAAGGGTCACCAAACGCACAATAATCGTAGGGGGATCTGTTAGAACAAGTTGCTAAGAAAGCTGTGCCAGCAGTGTTAGTAACCCTGAATGCGGAAAAAGTATTCAACTGCGTCAAATGCACCTTTCTCTTTAGTACTCTACACAGCATGGGGTTCAACCCTAAATTTATAAAGGGGATCAAGGCAAATTACGCTCATCCCACGGCTCGGCCCCTGCCGAGCGGGCAGCTCTCACCCCCGGTCCATTTTAGCAGGGGCACTAGACAGGGCTGGCCCCTATCTCCCCTGCTTTACGTGTTCCTTCTGGAGCCGCTCCTGGCAAAACTCTGCTGCTCCGCTGCAATCAAGCGCATATCCTTTGGGGGGGAGGTCCACAAGTGAATGGCGTACGCAGATGAGCTGCTGCTCACTCTCACAGAGCTGGTCTCTACTCTTCCCGCGGCACTGCAGGAGTTTGAGGGGTTTGGCAAGGTCGCAGGCCTAAAAATTAACATTGCGTAGTCAGAGATCCTAAACTTATCGGTCAACCAGGTCGAGTCGACAGCAGCAAAAGAGGCGCTGGAACTCAAGTGGGTCTCCGATAATATCCAGAGTCCTGGGGGTAACCATTACACGTACGTTAAGGGGGCTAAGTTAAGGGGGCTCTATGAGGCTAACTTCCATCCCTTGCTTTGCCAGGTTCAGGCGCAGTTACAGATGTGGTCCCCACTAGCAGTGTCTTGGCTGTGGAGAGTTAGCGCTATTAAGATGGTCATACATCCAAGAATCTTATACCTTTTTCAGGCTCTCCCAGTCATCGACCCGACCACCTTTTTTCGGTCTCTAAATAAGCGGATCTCCAAATACATATGGGCGAAGAAAACACCTTGAATTGCACTGAGCACCCTAATGTTCTCCCACCACCCCCCAGTGAAGGAGAACTAGGCCTCCTGAATTTCCATGAATATTATCAGGCGGCACAGCTTAGGGTTATAAAGGACTGGTTCGGGGAGAACAAGGACAGTAGATGGGCGTAGATGGAGATGGCGGTTGCAGGACCCCCACATGGAAGAAAAACTGTGGCCCCCGAGAGCAGATCGACCCCCGCAATATACACCATAACGACATTACGAAAATAGTATACACGTGAGATCAAGCAGTAAAATTACACCACATCAGGACCTTCCCCTCCACCCCCCTATTTGATAAACCGCAGTTCTCCCCAGGCCTGGAACCACGCATGTTCCCCCCTTGGAGGGCGGCGGGCTGTACAAAACTCAAGGATATGTTTCTGGGGGAGGAAGTCAAATCGTTTGCTACCTGTATGTGGAACTGAGGCTACAAGAAGCTTACAATACTATCTGGTTCGCCACTGGATCATGGCCCTCTCTAACCATGCAATGGCAGTCGGATCACTTACACCTTTTAAAAGTTGTCTAATATCAAACCCAGGGGACAAACATCTCATCTCGCAAATATGAAGCTACCTGCCCCCCTCTTAAGCAGCTGTCATTTCAAAGCAGATGGAGCGACTGGGTAAACCCTTTTCAGAAGATGACCAAAATACAAAAGGGAAGCCTTTTTCATCCTCCCCTTGGCAGCTCTATTGGTCATCGCTTGTAAATGGAAGTCACCTGACCCCTGGTGTTGGCGGACTGATCGTACAAACTCTGGAACCTCATTGCTTTGGAATGAGTCACCTACTCGATACAGGGGGAACCAAGCTACGTTCTTGCTAGAATGGGCCCCGACTCTTGACACTTTGCAGGGGGAATTTTTGAACAATACTGCCCGCACAAGTTGCGTATTTTAGACATCTCATAACTGGCCCAAACCTTGTCGGCGGACCCAAGGGGACATGGTGTGTGCCCGAGGAAGTAGCAGGGGGGAAAGTTGGGGTTGCTGTTGTACCTTTTATGCAACAACTGATAAAAATAAGTTTTTTAAAAAAAAAAAAGAAATTTGGTGGCAGACAAGAATGATTTGTTGAAACAACTTTGAGAGCGACTTATTTGACTCTGTAATTCCTAAGAGTGCCCCTGCCTTTAATATGTTGTTATACCATCTAGGAGTGGTAGGTAATTGCACCCCCTGCTCTACTGAATCCTCCTGGTCATACTGCTAACCTTTCCTCTCCGCTGTTGTGCCCACATCACCTCCCTGTAAGCCTATAGCAGTGTGGAAGTTGCACTTGGCATATTATTTCAGTAGGTTGGCTGTGATTAGTGTATTCAGACTATCTAGTGTTCGTGAGGCTGTAACTTCCATATGATGACATTAACTTGTTTTATGAGGCAGTACTGGCATCTAAAGATAGTGCTCCTCGTCTACATTTACTCTGGTAGGTGAACCATTGACATATGACTGAACTGATGGGAGATTAAGGCTGCACCCTATATGGCTGGTAGTTGAAATAGACTTTTGTTTTTATTTTTTATTAATCGTATGTTTAGATTAGGTTGGCTTTTTTACATTTATTATGTCACTTTCTGTGATGTCATAAGGGACATAGGTCATAGAATGACATCCTGTGATGTCAATGGGTGGGTCAAAGATCATTTGATGACTTCAAGTGTGATTAGACCATGGTTACCTCTGGCACTTTGGTGAATGACTGTCCTTTTTTCCAACCACTTACAATCTGACTATTTAAGGTAATGTAGAGTGGGATTATTAGTTGTCCATTTAATATTAATTGAAACAAAAAATGAGTTACTGCAAATCAAGCAATATAAAATGAAATTCTGCAACCAATATTAGTGTCACTTTAATGTTCTGAATAAAAAAGTGAAGTTAGTGGCACCGGAATTTTCAGGGATCAACCCAAACAAAATGATGATCTAGCTGTAGTTCAAGTGTGGGTTGCCTACTGAGTGTGCAAGTGTAATTATATTATACTGTTGCACTGGCTACACTATAGCTGGTTATCTTTGAGTTTACATTTATTCATATGATGAAAGATTTTCCTCTAACCTTTAGATCATGTAAATTCATCAAATTTGGCACACAACCTGCCTGGCCACACCCAAACATGCATGCTAAACTCGGTAAACTGTCAAGGATACTTTCATGTAAAAGAACAATGTGCAAGAAAAGCTCTTTTTTTGCATTGGATTTTCCATAGACCCAAAAACGTGCACTTTGGATGTATGATCTCGAAATTGTCTGCTTCCATGTTGAGAATTCTCTGCGTAAATCTATCTAGTCCTTACCTAGAACAGGGCACGTTGCAAACATTTCAAATAGGAGATGCCCCAAACTCTAGTTACCTCTTCAAATCCCCAAAGTATATGCATACATTTGGGCCTGCTCAGTTCACCCAGATATTTAAAAAACTAGCCATGTTTGAAGCTTTTTTACTCACACTTTCGCACACACACATATATATTTACTCTCCCTTCACCGCTCCTTCCCTCGTTGCATGTTCTGAAATATGTCGGTATGAAAGCCCTCGCATAATGCAGACAAGACCACAGATATTGGAGCTCTAGAAGTGTGCTTGGGCAATGGGCATGCATTAACCCTATCCGTATACAACACACACATAGTAACAGCATTGGGAAGCACAGACACACTCGGCATTGGCAAACAGACACTCGTATACCCACCTTGCGTTCATAAACCTCACCCCTCTAGGAACACCCATGTACATAAACGTTTCCCCCCTTCACAAATCTAGTATTCACACCACACACAAGAAATGCCAATGCCAAACTAATTACAAACTTAGTCCATCACACTACAAAGTAAACTTTAATTAACACTACACCAAAAATTCACAATACTAGCTTTTAAAAACAATGTAAGTTTATGTTTAATTTGTAGTGTTTCTTACTGTTAACATTAAGTGTAATAACCTTAGCAGTGGCATTTTCAGAGTGTGTGTGAGAATTATTTTTGTATTGATTTGCAGTGTTGGTAGTAACATCAACAATGGCATTTCTTTTTTTTTTAAAGAATACTTTTTGCTGGCATGTATAACCTTTACAAGCGACATCTGGGTATTCTATAAGGATTAAGTTGTAAGCACAAAATAAACGGCTTCAGAACATATCTGAAAGTATTGCATGAACATTAGAAGATGGCTAGTTTGGGACATGGTAAATGGGAAATTCATGACTCGCGGTCCATTCTAGAAATGAGTGCACTGCAGAAAGCATCTAAAACTGTGTGCCGCCTATCCTGGCCTATAGAGAAACCATAGTATTTCCTTACTCGTAGAGTTATGGGTGCTCCCACCAGACATATTGTGGTTTAATTCCCTATTTTCATTGTGGCTGTAATGACCATGCCCATGACCCACCTCTCCACTTTGAACCTCCTCTTGGTCTTCCAGTTCCTTATGGGCATCTTTGTCCCAACCATCAAGATCGTTTGCAGCCATGGCTTGTTGGGTCTGCATACTTTGAGCAAGGGATCAGGAAGCTCATTAAAGATGATCAACCTCACTATTAGCTTGTTTTCCTATCATCAAAATGACACTTCCTAAGACATCATCCCACCCTTTTGCCACATATTGGAACATATGCAAGTACATTTCAAGGGTTTTCCTGCATTTCCAGCACTATGGGGGTTTTAGCCAAATTGAACCTGTGCACGTTAGAGTGACGGCAGTAAATAATACCTGACACAGATTTTAATGAACCAGCCTATTGATTAATTTCACATTGAGCGTGGTTATGTTATATATGATTCACAGTGAAGTCTACAATTATAGAGACGTGCCATTTTCAAATAGTGTATTCTGGAATAGAGCATGTTCTCCCCAATTGGCTTGCCCATTAAAAGGTTTATCAAGCACCCTGTTGGGTTACTCCTTCATGGCTGAGGTTGAGCAGGCATGTCTGATAAAGCCACTCTCAGATGTTGGTAATTTCTGAATTCTACCAATTTGAGGCTTAAGAGTAAGTGCTTTCAATTTCACCATAAACAACCGAGATATGATTAGGATACATTACGTTTGTAGACTTATTTTTGTATAGTGTCACAGGGAGGTCCAATAAAACAGTTGCCACTCTAGAGGTGAGTTCCAACTCTTTTATTTGACAGGATCAGTTGGATAAACCCCTATGGGGGACCACAGGGAAAGCTAAACTCTAGTGGGATTTGTTTGGTTAACCGGGTCAGATGGAGATCCAACAAATAAGGGTAACAATCTAATGTAAAAGAACCTAATGTCCTAGCCTGAATCCCATTTCCTATTCTGCAAACATTGCATCAAGGATATAGCCACTGCTGGTTTGTTCCAAGTCATTTACAGGGTTTATAAAGTGCTGTAGCACACTTCCTTGGCTGCTTCACCAGTTGGTGGTCTCCAGTGTTCTTCTCCTGGAGTGCAAACTTGGCATGTGCCTACCAGGGATGAACTTCTGTTGCTCCCTTGCCCTAGCAAGATACCCAAAATGGCTAATGGTTAACAAGTTGTGATCCCACCCTGCCACAAGGGATACCCAACACAGTTTAGTAGCAGGGATTTCTCAACTCCTCCCCACCCACTTGCTCAGTGCTTTTCTGACAGAAGTTTACCTTGTACACCAACCAAGGGTTGCCTTCCTAGTCTTCAATCCACATCGGGCTCATGTTCTTCTTTCTGGTAGTCTGGAAATTAGACCAACCTGTAATAGGCTTGTCGTCAGGCTTTTTCTCCTCTACCTTTCAGACTCCTACCAGGATCTGTGCTATTGGCCCAACTAGGTTTTTGGAAAGGTACTTCATGGACTGAGATACTGTGGTCAGCAAATGGCTCTCTTCTGTTGTTCTCCTGCACTAGCTCTACAACCCTCTCCCAATGTTAGACTGGTGCATACAATTGTCTTGGGCACCAATGAAAAAGTGCCCCACAGTTGCAAATGGAAATTCACTCCTTTTGTGACGGACCGTTTGATTAGTACCCGGGGGAGTTTTTTGATAAAATGTAATGCAAATTGAGCAATTTAAAGAATATTTACTCAGCAACAATGTCAAAACTACTAGTCGCATAGTATTAGGAATTCATCAATTCCTAATTGGCCCACATGGCCAAAAAAGTGGCCCACTTTGACCAAACATACTGCAACATTTTGCGTTTTTGGTTCAGGCAGTGCCCTATTGCCCTATAGGCCAGTCCGAGCCCCCCCCCCCGCTCTGAAGCCCCACACCATATTAAGTCCTGTTGCCCCCTTTATATTGCTCTGTAGGTCTTAATTGCCCTGAGGAGGTCTACGATTGGGCGACTGATGTCCCTGATCTCCCTGGGCTTTCCGATTAGTTCTGGCTCCTTCTCCCCACCTCCTAGCAATGTTTTCTCTCTCTGTAGTAGGCACCTCTGTCCATATTAGACAAACCGAGGGGTTTCTTGGCAACTATCTTGGGAAGTTTCCGAGTTCTATAGGCAGAACACATTTTCTAAGGGTCCACCTGGATCTATTACCAACTGGTGAAGTGAGAATGTTTTCGGAATCAAGAATTTCCTCAGACAAGTTCCTGTGCTTTTTGTTAAATGCCAATCATACAGACCCTAAAACACATCATGATGGAATGCATGGGAACCCAAGAGCTAAGAATCAAACTCTTGATACTGGGAGTACTAATGTTTTAATGACTTAATTGATGTTTTCCTTTTTATTTAAGTTTTGTAACGAAAGTGTTTCATGTTATGAAAAGTCAACATATGTTGGCTGTAACATTATAAAAAAAATAGAAAAAAGTAGGCAGTTGTTGATCCCCCACCTGATTGAGTTTTCTAATGATTTCCTAACCATGAACGGAGGGCTTAAAACTGGCAGTCGCCATATTGGTGTCAACAGTTTCTAACCAAGCATCCGACAGGCTCTGCGAGTCTGATCTCTGTCAACCAAATGCCTGCTGATTTTGAAAACTTGCCACGTGTGTGTATGACCCAATCTCCCCTCCTCCTCTCCTGTCCAGAGCCTATAGTGTGTGAGATGGTGGGTTTGCATGCAGTTGTGTGGGTGTAAACATGTGAGCCATGTGTTGCTCTTGATGTTTTTTGGTGTTCTCCAATCTTCTTGCAGTGCAGCGTCTGAATTGTCTGCCTGTATTTATTTTGAATTTGTAAAGCGCACTGCAGCCCTCTAGGCAACGAGGCTCTATAAGTATACTTAAGGAGGCTTGCTTGTGGGTTACAATAAGCGGCCCAATGTGTGAAGCTTAACAATATGCAGTTGTTTATACAGTAGAGTTACTGAGTACAATGTTCTACAATACAGAGTATGTGGTATAACAGTCGTATGGACATTGTACACGAGGAATAATACATTAGACAAAGAGCCTTGTTTTTAGGGCCTTGCGGAAGGCGGCATGGGACTCGATAGATCTAATCTGGTCTGGGAGTTTGTTCCAGAGAGTGGTGGCCATAGTTGGGAAGCTAGAGCCTCCAGCACGCACTCTGCGTGTGTGAGGTACTGTGATGCGGTTAGCATATGCAGTTCTTGCGGGTCTGGCGGCTGTTTGTCTGGAGATACTTTGCGTAAGGTATCTGGGGGCGAGGCCGTGGATACTTTTGTGGGTAAGGGCTAGTGTTTTGAAGACAACCCTTTCCTTAATAGGTAGCCAATGGGCCTGTCTCCTGATCGTGGAAATGTGTACTCTGCGTGAAAGGCCAGTGGCAGCCCTTAGGGCGTTGTTCTGTGCGATCTGATGTTTGGCCAGGTTCTTTTGAGATGTGCCAATGAAGAGGGCATTGCAGTAATCCAGTCTAGAGCCAATTAGGGCTCTAGCTATGGTAATACAGTTATGTTGGGTTAGGAATGGTCTGACAGCGTTAATCAGTTTGGCGTGGTACGCTGCAGAGGATGCGATGGCGTTGACCTGCCTGTCCATGGTGAGGTTTGGTTCAAGGTACACGCCAAGTGTTTTGATCGTTTGTGATACTGTGATAGGGATGTTGTCAATTGTGAAGGTGTGGTACTCTTTGGCAAGTTTGTTGAGCGTGAAGGGGGATCCTATAAGCAGGAGTTCCGTTTTGTCACTGTTTAAACATGTATCTCTGATGTTTAGGTTTATCTGAATCCCCCAACACACACCCCTCTATCCACTTACACGCATGAAGGTCAAAAGGGGGACAAAATGAAATAAGAAACTTCCAAATGAAAAATATTCCTCAAATTCCATCGCATGATTCGCTGCACCCAAAACGCAGCCATCCTGCCGTAAATGCACAGTAGGTTGTGAGGGACAAAGCTAAATGAAAATATACTGTGAAATGAAAGAAAAAGTGAATCTGCCGCACTTAACATGCTTTAGGGCCATGGCAAAGGCGCAGGAGTGTGGTGGGGAGAAAACGAAGTGAAAAATGTATCACGGAACACACAACATCCACTGCCCGCAACCCAGAACATAGAAGGTAATCTGTTGCCAAAACACACATCAATACATTACAATGTGCCAAACCTCTTCTACTCTGTCTCACAACCACATACAAGCAGAGGATTTGCAGAATATCCCTGCCTCCTCCACGGCACTCCCCCCTACCCCCCCCGGAAGAACTTGCGGAACAGTCAACGTAAAAATTATGTACTTAAAATATTGCTGTTCCAGTCCAATCGGAACCTGAGCCCCACTCATACTATCCCCTGCCTTCCCAAAAACACATCCCTCTGTCTCCGTAACAATTACACCACCATCACTACACAATCGCTTGACAAAACACAAAATGGTTCAACAGTTTCCTCCTCTTTATCAAGCAGGAAGCCAGATACCTAGAAAAAGCCTGTCAAAAGAACCCAGGCCCTATCCCCAGAATACCACTGAAACACAGCCATACACAAACAGCCATACACAATGCTAATACCACCCATTACCTCCAAGAACTCCAATCTGCCACCAACCATGCACACACAAATCTCTCTCCAAACCACCATCCACTGCTGTGTGCACCTCCCTCATCTACTACTTCAACTCCAAAATACAAAACTAGGGCAGGCCCTCTCCTCTGCTCTACCACCCCATGTTCCCAAACATACCAACACATGGGTCTCCTTCCACCCCATTGACGCAGACACCATCATTAACCTTTATGCCAAAACAACACCTGCACACTTCCCGGATGATGCATGCCAACCTCAAGCTGCATCCTATTGCATCACCACCCTCTCTCCCCACTGGCTCAACATCAACTCCTTTCTCTCACATGCCACTATCCCCTCTGCACTCAAAACTGGACAAAAAAAAATCTCTCGCCACCTCATCACTATCCTGCCATACCTCCCCAGGATTCTAGAATGCTTTGTCACTACTCATTTGCAACACCACCACCACAAATAACCTACTCAACCCCTTTCAATCTGGCATTTGGCCTGGACACAGCAATGATACTGCTACACTTTGCATCCTTGATGACCTCCACATCATCACTGACAAAGGACACACATCACCACTGATTCTTCATGACCTCTCAACAACTTTCAACCACACCATTCTACTCGACATCTAGGCCTGCAGGATGAAACTATCGGTCACTGTCTTCGACTGGTTCACCTCCTTCTTTACTGACAGGGAAACACTTTGTCGCCATGCTCCCTTGTCTATCTGGTCCCTCAAGGCTCTTCCCTTTCGCCACTCTCCTTCAGTTTATATGTTGAATCCCTTGGCCATACCCATAACAAACGCAATGTTCATTTCCACCAATACGCAGATGACATGCAAATATTCTTCTGAATCTTCCTCACAACTTCACACCCTCAAAAACTGTCTCTCCACCATCACCACCGGATGGCCACCCACTTCCTCAAGCTCAACCCTTCCAAAACAGAATACCTCCTCATCTTCCCCATAACCAAATTCGCCATGGACAACCCACACATAGCCCTCTACACACATGTCAAATCCCTGGCCTTCACCAACAACCTTCCTCTCCCACCTTTCCTTCACATACCACATAGCTGCCATCACCAAAACATGCAACCTACAGCTAACCCTCCTATGAAGGATCGGACAAATCCTTTCTCCTGATCCCTTCCGCACTGCAGTTCATGCACTGCTTCTTTCAAAGCTGGACTACAGCAATGCTCTCCCCACTGCCCTCCAGCAAGCCATAAAAAACACAGCAGCCAGACTCATCCTCCACCTACCCAAACATTTACACATCACCAATGCTCCACTGCCTCCCCATACCTACTCCAGAAAATTACCTTCAAAGGACTCGGCATTGTTTTCAAACCCATCCACCACAAAACCACATCTTACCTCCACAACAAACTCAAGCCCTTTGCCCATACAAATAGCAGACAAGCAAGCCAGCATCTCCTACAAATTGCACTATGTATACTAACATGCAGGGGGGCGTTGCTTGGCAGCCATGGAATAGGCTGGAAACCCTGCGAGCTCCGTGATCCGACAACTTGATCCGACCAAGAAATGCATACTTTTTTGATCAGCGGTGGCCCAAAGAGTATGTGCAGGCGTGGTAAGGCACAGGGCAGAGCATGAGCAGGCTGACTGCAAATTTACAGCGGAGGAACGGTCATATTGTTACTTTGTTCTGAGAGGCCGGCCGCGGAAGGGTCATCAAAATGGCCACGGACGAGAACAAAGAGATCCCGAGAGGCGCATCCCTGAGATGGAGAAGCTGCCTCCGTTCGACAATAGCAGAGGAAGATCGCTAGGGATACAAAATAATCATCACATTGCCCAGTCCGGGTGGCCGCAGTGACAGAAAAGCAAGGGGAAAAAGGTTGGTGGAGTGCTCGGAGCGGAGTGTGGACGATCAAAGGAACCAGCAGATATCATCGGCCCTTTGAGAACAGTAAGAACTCACTCTTGCTGGGACTGAAGACCACGGGTGAAGGGGCTGACCCACGGCTCATAGACGCAGCGCCATGTCTAATAAACCCCCAAGACTGAAGAGTAAGCAACCCACATTAGAGGAATACACTAAGACGCCACCAGGCCCGGAAGGAGCCAGGAACAAAGACAAAGCCCAAGTTGGGAGCAGTGCCACCATGTGCACGAATCGTGAGATCCTTGAAGCGATCGCCGATCTGAAGGCGGCTTGGGAGACCAAGCTCGAACTGGCTGTGGCAGAACTAAAAACAGCGCTCGAGCTTCAGGTTGGGGCAGTGCAAGAGGATGTGAATCTGCTACGGCAAGACGTTAGATCCCTGGCGGAGCGCACAGAGAACCTCGAGAAGGAGATGGGCCCTAACACGGACTGTGCTTCCCACCGGTCGGAGCTTCACGCCCTGGTGCAACGAGTGGGTAATCTGGAGAGCAGAGCGGAGGAGGCGGAAGGACAAGCCCAGAGAAATGATATCCGTATTGTAGGACTACCAGAAGGAGCAGAAGGCCATAACCCCATGGAATTCGTTGAGACAATGTTGCTACAAGAAATCACTGGAGAAGTGCTGTCTCAGGGGTTTGCGGTGGAAAGGGCGCACAGGGCCCTAACGAGGAGACCGCCGCCAGAAGGCCCACCTAGGCCGGTGATCGCTAAGATACTTAACTACAGGGATCGAGAAAGGATCCTGGAACACTTCCGCAAAGGTGGGACAATACAAAGAGGTCCGGCAAATATAACGGCTTACCCGGAGTATACCCTGGCGGTGCAGCGAAGCAGAATGAACTTTGGGGCAGTCAAGAGGAGATTGCGAGAAGCGGGTCATAAGTACATGCTGCTTTACCCGGCCAAATTGAACGTTTTTCACAAGCACAGAACTTTGTTTTTCGCAACTCTGGAAGAAGCTATGGGATGGCTCAACACACAGGGATGCCCCCAGGAGTCGGACGTTCGGACAGGAGAAGGAGGTGCTGAGGGATAAGTAACGAACGAGAGGGGCACCGAGGGGTCTCAGAACTTAAGACTATGGGACTTGAATATAGTCACTAAAGTAGCTTGCGGGATGGTCTGATCAAGCTGGGAGAAACATATGATCCGCGAATATTGCGATTTAGACTTTGACTAGGAGCCTTGCTGGACCAACCTGTACATCCCCCATTTAGAGTTTAGTTAGGTCGCTGATAGTGCGGTGACGCCCTGCTGGGGTCTTGCCCGGGGTATCAGGATAGGCCCAAACGCGGGGGAGTCTGACATCCAGGGATGGAGCTGTGCAACTCTTGGGGTTGGGGAAGGGTGGGGAGGAGGGAGGGAAGGGGTTGTGTGCTGTGGTTTGTTATAGTTGGGGAAGAGTTATGGGGTAAGCCTACACTTCATGGAAAACGAAATGAACCATGGGAGACCTTAAGATAGTCACTTGGAATGTTAGGGGGCTCAATAGTTATCTGAAGCGGAACAAGGTAATGATGTACCTACCTAGACAGAAAGTGCACATAGCCCTGTTACAAGAAACTCATTTAACGAAAGACAAACTAGAAGTGGTGCGGAAAAAATGGAGAGAGACGGTGGTGGGGGCAACATACTCTGCCTATGCAAGAGAGGTAATCACATGGGTGGCCCCACATGTTCCGTTTCAGTTGCTGAGCTCGCAGGTAGAGGCGGATGGTAGGATGGTGATTATGAGAGGGATGGTGGAAAATAGAGAGATTTGCATTGTGAATACTTATTCCCTGAACCAAGATACAGCTGCGTATTTTAGGACCGTGTAAAGTAAACTCAGTGGCAGCGTCGGGGGAGCTATATTGTGGGGGGGAGACTTCAATTGTGTGTTGGACCCCACCATAGATAGATCAGACACTAAAATAGCTAGACCCGCCCCGGCTGCAAAGGCACTACATGCACTATTAGCGGATTTCGGGCTTACAGTTGCATTGAGAACACGTCATCCGAAGGATAGACACTATTCACATTATGCGGCCCCACAGGGCCTACACACAAGACTGGACTATGTATTTGTCACACAGGAGTTGCTGACCGAAATACCGCAGGCTGAATACAAAGCTAGAGTCCTCTCAGACCACTCGCCACTGCTGCTAACATGGCAATACCGACTCCCCAGGGGAAGGATACCCACAAATGGCGATTGCGTGCAGAAGCGCTTACAGATAGCGTATTCAGGGAGGATATGCAAGAGGAAATTATAAGTTATTTCGAGATAAATACTGGCAGTGTCAAGACAGCGGGCACACTCTGGGAAGCCTTTAAAGTGGTAGTGAGAGGAATTGCCATAGCCAAGTCTAAAGTACTGCAGAATGGGATTCTGACCGAATTACAGGACTCTGAAAAGGAATTGGAGAGGGTATTGGAACGGGGCAGTAACACTAAGGCAGATACAGAAACGGCACTGGGGCTGCAGCAGAAATGTGCGGGATATTGGGAGGGATTATGTAATGTTAATTATAAAAAGTACATAGAAAGACAACATGCTGGAGGTGACAAACCAGGAAGAATCCTTGCGTGGCTTTACAAAAACGAGACCCCCAGGTCCCCAATTAGAACAGTGAAAGATAATGGCGACATAGTGGATACGCAAGAGGGGGTTAATCAAGAATTTGCAGACTACTATAGATGCTTGTACGGAGACTAGACGGGAAGCAAAAGGGGGAAATAGGAGACATACTGGAAGACATTGGGTTACCTCAAATTAGTGTGGCAGACAGGGAGGAGCTAGATGCCCCGATCACTTTAGAAGAGCTTGAAGAAGTGGTGAGGCAGCTGCCCACGTGTAAGACCCTGGGAACAGACGAACTCCCGAGCGAATTTTATAAGGCATATAAAGCAGAGATTCTCCCCCCACTGCTGGAAATGATTAATGAAGCATATGAAGTTGGGAGGCTACCGGAATCACTGCGCAAAGCTGTTATTATACCACTCCCCAAGCCCAACAGGCCTGGTAGCGACTGCGGTTCCTATAGGCCCCTATCGATGTTAAACCAGGATAGTAAGATTTTAACAGTGGTTCTAGCAAACAGATTAAAGAAAGTCATAACCAAACTAATTCATCCTGATCAAACAGGATATGCCCCAAATAGGAATATCTCAAATAACTTGAGGCGACTCCATCGAGTGATCGAACATACTGAAGGGGACACTAGCGAAATGGCGATGGTGTCGCTGGATGCGATTAAGGCATTTGGCCCTAGCCAACTATGGTATGGGACCAGGATATCTTCACTGGGTAGAACTCCTATATAGTGAGCCATTAGCGAGAGTGAAGACAGGAACTGTGATCTCTGAAAGGTGGCAACTTGGTAGAGGGACCAGACGGGGGTGCCCCTGGTCCCCCATGTTGTATATTCTGGCTTTGGAGCCCCTGCTGATTTATTTAGGGCAGCAATATGATGCAATAGGCATTGCCGTTGGGGAAACATCACATTTAATTTCACTATACGCAGACGACGTGTTATTGTATTTGCGCTACCCATAGGAGAACCTGCAGTATATATTAGAAGTGGTGGAGAGGTTTGCCGAACTCTCAGGTATATCCGTGAACCCAAGTAAATCCTGTGTGTTCCCGCTGGGCAGATATAGAGGGCTCCTGGCGGAGAATTTGCCGGTACTCCAGATACTGTGGGAGGACACAACCTTTAGGTATGTTGGGATAGATATATATCATACAGTAAAAGCCGAACATAAGCACAATACAGAAAGAACGGTTCAAAAACTGAAAAACAGCATGAAGTTCTGGGCGAAACTCCCCTTGGCAATGATGGGACGTGGGGCGATGCTCAAGATGGTGGCATTGCCCAGACTGTTGCATTGCTTTGTGAACATCCCATACTCCATACCCCGGCAATTCTTTATCAAGCTGGACAGCATATGCAGGGAATTCCTATGGTACGGAATGAGGAACGGGGTAGCCCTATGGAAACTCCAAAACCCGCATGAGAAAGGAGGCATTCAATTACCTAACTAGGAAGTATATTATGTAGCGAGCCAGTTACAACATGTAGCCAAATGGCTGTCTGCAGAGCCTACCTTAGAGCATAAGCTGCATCAAGGAGATTGCACCCCATATTTTTGAGAGAAATTATATGGTTACCCAAGCGGGAGTTAAGAGGTCGTCCGGGGATGTTTGGGTCTTGGGTGGGGGATGTGGCAGAGGGCATGCCGGTTGATGGACAAGTCGGCCCTGTGCTCTCCGCAAATCCCACTGGTTACAATGATGGGAACAGAAGAGCAACTAAGGTTAATGATTAGGAAGTATTGGGACCGGTAGGAATAGCAACATTGGGGGATGTGTGTCAAGAGGGGAAAATATTGGAATTTGAGGAGTTGGTGGAACAAACGGGGTTGAGTACTATGCAATATATTACGTATCATGGGATGGTGCGAAGAATTAAAGATACCTGGTCCGAGGTGGAACTTGCAGAGGAACCGGACATCACACTAGATGTGATATATGATATAGCAGAAGGAGGGCATGAAACGTCTAGAGTGTACGAGATGATGATGGTTAAGTGGGCAAAGAAGTGGTGCAACTTAGACTGGACTGGGAGGAGGAAGTAGGGGATATGATGAGTGACGGGATGTGGGAAAGGGCTAAAGGGTACCATAAAAAAGTATCGAGAAATGCTAGGCTACAACAAATACCGTTGTATATAACTCACAGAGCATATCTGACGCCACTAAAGATAGCCAAATTTAAGAACGCCGGAAGCCAAGTGTGTCCCAAATGCAATGAGGAAAACGCAGGAATGGTGCATATGTTTTGGGCATGTCCACTGATAGCAAAATATTGGAGAGATATAGCACAGAAAATGGAGGACAAGGGAATCCGCATGAAGGTGAATAAGGTGTGGGCTTGCGTTTGGGAGGGTTCCCCAGACCAAGAAAGCTTAAACATGTGAGCAAATTGAAAGATCTGGCATATGTACTGGCGAAGAGAAGGATTGCAATGGGATGGAAAGCGTGCCACAACCCCAATATGGAGACGTGGTGGAGGGACTTGCAGAAGTGGGCGGAGGCAGAAACAGTGGCATGGCAGGAAGCGTGTAAAGGGGACATAGAGGGCGAAGCCGGAGCCCTAGTGGGTTGGAGACAATTAATAGCAGAGTTGTTTGGGCCCCTGTATGATGGACCAAGTGATGATGATTAAATAAGCGTGGCGGGAGAGGTCTCCCCACCACAAGAGGTGGAGACTAACAATGGGAGAAAGTAGGCTTGGGAGGGGGGTGTTACGGGCAATATAGTGGGCGAAAAAGTGACAATGTATGTGCATTTATGAGCAAGATATGTAACCACTGTAAGTTGAGTTGGGTTTGTTATTTGTTGTTTGAATAAAATCAATAAAATTGTTTTTTTTTAAAAAAAATGTATACTAACATGCACACAAAGGCCATCATGTACCCAGTGGCCATCCAGAGCCTGGAAACTGTACCTCTTCATGTCTGCACTGCACCCTCAATCACCACTTTCAGAAGGACCTTCAATACATTTTTATCCACAATAGCCCTGCCCCTCCACCTCTCCCTGCTACCACTTGTTTATGCAAATCTTTCTAGCCTATCCTGAAAATATTTTGTAACTTCAGTGTCCCTTCTTACCTTTTCACACCAGAAGGTAGGTAGTACAGCGGCATTGACCGCACGCAGGTCTTTGATAAAACAGTAGACCTCTTTACCTGGTTTCTTTGTCAGTAGAATCAAGGTGTTGCAGGGACAGAAACTGGACACAATAATACCTTGTTCAAATAATTATTTAATAATGGGCGGATGCCTTCCTCAGCCTCCTTGGGGATGGGATACTGAGGTACACATGGCAGTGGCTTGGCTGGGTTCAGGGGGATCTTCACTGGTTCTACATTCAGTATATATCCAACATTATTGGCTTGGGTGGACCATAATTTGGAAGAGTCAGTCCAACAATCCATGTTGCAAAGAGGGAGAGGTGGTCCAGGTGGTTCCAAGTAATTTCGTCGCCTGCAATTTCATGCCATCATTTTAACGTGTACATTCCAATGAAAATGCTCATCGTTTATTTTTTGGGGGGGTTCCCCCCAAACCCGCCTCCCACACTTATTTTTGGCTATTGCCTACACGCCCAAACCCTTATCTGCCCTTTCCCACCCCCCTAAAAAATGTGATGAGCATATTCGTTGGAATATGCACTTTAAAATTTCATGGGATTAAAATGCAGGCAATGAAAGGACGTCTTACCGGTCCAGATTCCCAGAGACAAATTAGCTTACTCCTGTAACACTGCCATAACCTATAGCTCGTGGTGGACGGGGATATCAAGGAAAGGAAAATACCATCAGGAGAATAGTAGATGGAACAACTAATTTTGCACAGCAGATCTAAACCCAACATGTTATTGGGAGTTCAGGGACTGAGCAAGAATGCGTGTTCTTCAGAAATGGGTCCCAATGTGGCAGACAGAGGTTGATACACAGATTGAGGTATCAGCATCCCCCAATACCAACAGTATTAATTACTTCATTAGAACGCACAACCTGGAGAATTTAAAAGCCCTCAGGGTAGAGTGTGATGCTGCTGTATCAACCAAACTTAAAACACGTTGACCTTCAGCAGCACAACCAACATAGGGTGCTGTGGGATGAGCGGACCCCTTGGCTGTCCTAATAGTTAGTCAGCAAGGATGGCAGAGGAGGTGGTGGGAAAGTCAGACTTACAGGGTCTGTGGGCTGCCACCTTGTCCATCATACTGTGGTCTGTTCGGGCATTCTGCTTTCCAGTGACCAAATTCTTTGCAATAGTTACATTAATAATTTTACACATTCCCAGTATGTCTTTCAACATTGTTCTCATGATCTGTCTGCTGGGAAGAGGCCCAGAGGTGGGTCTGAAACGTCCTCTCCATTGAGAGAGCTACAACTGCTGGATCTGTAACCCCATGAGGTCTGCTTCAGTGCTCTTTCTGTCTCTTCGCTTTTTTTTTTTATTTTTATAAAAGTGCAATACAGCTAGCAAGATCTCGGTCAAATTCTTTCTTTCCCAACCAATCAAGACTTTATCCTGTCGAAGGCAAATGTTTTGCATGAGTAATAATGATTAATTCAACAGAAAGAGACTGAACAAGGCCAAGTAATAACCATGTATGTTTATTATTAGATACAAATGACCGCTGAGATTCGTAGAGAGTGTGACAGCAAGTCTCAGGCAATTGCCATGGCCATCTCTGAGAATTTCACAGTAGGAGCAGCTTATGTAGACAGATCAGTAATATAAAGTAAGTAGTTAGACCTTGTGGTTTCTACCCTTTCATAACTGTTTCAGCTAGCATCATTTTTGCATATAGCATATGAAAAACAAAATAACAGAACCGTCATACCCAATAAAGTAATGATAGAAGAAGAACAGTGAGGTGTGATGCCAGGTTGCTGGGGCTCAGCAGGATCTGACAGGAGTGTGTGCATCATGTAAAAATGGGTTACACAATGCAGAGGAAGAGGGCAGCATTTGGCCCCACTAAAGAACGGCTAAAGAGGGCCAACCTCTGCTAAATGCTACTCTATCCAGCAATGTTGAAAGTGCTCCATAACGGCCGATCGCTTTTTTCGAGGACACAACAACGGCTCATGCCTGGATGGACTTGGTAGGCATTGCAAAGCTACGGGAATGGAGGAACAATGGCCACCGAGTACTGTTGCAGCCCCGCACAGCGGTCTAGCGGATTACCGCAAAGAGGCAATCTAGAGTGACAAATGGCAGGAGCCCGGTAACTGACACCCCTCTTTTCCCCTGGGGGTTCGGGGGGAGTGACTGCCTGCCGTATTTGCAGCTGGCACGGTCCTGTGGATGAAGAACGCTCTCTTTTTGGATACCCGTTTGAAGGTATTGGCTGCAGTGCGTCACCAAGTGGTGGAGTGTGGGTGCATGAAATGCATTTGGGCCTGAATGTGCTTGTGGCTATTGGGCCAGTATTACATGGTTGGGGTTTTCTCGAGTTTTTGGGGGATTTGAGGTTTTCCTGTTTTTTTCTGCTTATGGCTGGGGTTTGGTTCGCGGCGGTGGCCGCCATTGACTATGGATCGGGTGATGTGGTGGGAACCAAGAAGGGTGGTTTCTGGGCTGGGAGTTTGGTTTTGGTTGGTTTCTCCTTATCTCTTTTTGTTCTTTCACCTTACTGGGAGCACGGTTTTGCTCGCTGTTATTAGGTTTTTGCGTTTGTTGAAAAGCATGAGGGGGCAGAGCACAAAAGAGGCAGTTAATCTGTCGAGCAGCGCATCTCACACACTGCCCCTACAGCACATAGTAATGACACTGCAACAACGGTGGAGGGTTTTGCAGGTTTCATGAGTGGTGAACTGGGCGTTGGGACTTCTCTCTGGTGCAGAGATGGGTCAGTGGGGACGACTGGGACCTGGATGTTAGTGGGATATGGCTAGTGACCAGAAAATTGTCACATGGTATGTTAGGGGCCTAAACAGTTATGTGAAAATCACTAAGGGGATTGCTTATCTACGGAGGATGGAAGTACATATTGCACTTTTACAAGAAACGCACCTTGCTGCAGACAAGCACGAAGTGATCGCCAGGAAGTGGGAGGGGAGCTGTATGGCTCGCCCTTTTCGTCGTACGCCAGGGGTGTCCTGATCTGGGTTGCTCCTATGGTCCCTTTCCAGCTATTGGAATTTAGGTGTGATGACATGGGCAGGATGTCCTTGGTACATGGGTTCCTTGGGAATAGGGAGGTGTGCCTCATCAACACTTACACCCCCAACAATAACACTACAGTGTTTTTCAACTCGCTCTATGCCAGAGTGACCAGATTCAGGGGGGCTATGGATTTGGGGAGGCGATTTCAACTGCACACTTGACCCTGTACTAGACAGGTTGGATAATGTAGTTCGGAAGCTGTCTCCTCTGGCTAGGGATTTGGGTTCTCTACTGAGAAATCTGGAACTAGTGGATATTTGGAGGTGGCAACATGGGGGAAGGGTGCTACTCCTACGCAGCACCGTCCAGGGTGCATACTCAAATAGACTACTTTTCCGGACAGGTTGTTACCGGGGAATTCACTGCCACTGAGGACAAGGCTTGGGTGCTCTCTATCCATGCCCTGTGATCGCGATTTGGCAGATGACCTCCAGACTACCGATTCCGGCCTGGCGCCTCAGGCTTGATGCTTTTCAGGATGGGATTTTTAAGGGCTACATAGAGGATCGAATAGAGGAGTATTTTGAGATCAACACGGGCAGTGTGGCTAAGTCTGGTACCGTCTAGGATGCCTTTAATAAGGTGATGAGAGGGGCCTCAGTTGGTAAGATGTGTGGAATTCAAAAGTAATTATTGGAGGCCCTTTCCTGCACGGAAGCAGTGATCAAAGGGGAAGAGCGTGACAGGGAGGAGGTGGCCCATGCCGATGGGCACCTACTGACCCTGTGATAGAAGTGTATTGCAGAGTCGGACCGCCTTGGCAAATTTTGATTTTGCAACCTAAACTCAGAAGTTGCACGCAGAAGGGGATACGTTTGGCAGACTGTTGGTGTAGTTGTGTCATGATTCGAGCCCCCTGGAAGCTGTGGGAACGATGGAGGAGGAAATGAGTCGAGTACGCTTCTGGCGAAGTCGGTGTAACGTTCTAGTGTTTCACCCTGACTTCGCGATGACGTGTTTAAAGATGCGTCGAAGCTAGCACTCGGCGCGTTGCAACCCTGCTTTCACCATCGGGTTTACACGCTGCTCGAGTGTTCCGCTTTCTGCCTTCAGTTGTACTTTCCCCTCTATGCATTTCGCCTTTGTTTTTTCTCCTTCCGCGTTACTCTTAATGCTCCTCTGGCATTTCTGCTGCCGTCTCGTCGGTGGTTCGGTGCCGGTCTCCTGGTTTCCTCCTCTGCTCTTCCGCCCATTTTCCTCTGAGTATTTCCTACTTTATCCACAGCTGCTCTTGTTCCTACCTAAAGCTTCACTGGCAACTAGTCAATCTTTTTCCCGGGTCCGGTGCATTCTGGAAATCGTAGTATCTGCGCTCTCAAGATCTACGCTCTCAAGATCTATCAACGGATAAGAAGAGTATTTACCCGGTCATTCCATTATCAACCATCAGAGGATCGACATCGGGGTTTTTTTGCAAAGGCTTTTCCCTGAAGTGGGGTGGACTCCCTGGGACCCCTACTGTCAGCTTATCGCTAATAGGCAGTGTGGCTTCCAGAGGAGCATACCCTAAAATCTGCCTAACAACTCCTGGCGAGAAAGACGACAGATTTCCTCCTGCGGCGGCGGTGGCGGCGGTGGCGGCGGTGGC
Source organism: Ambystoma mexicanum (assembly GCF_040938575.1). NCBI lineage: Eukaryota > Metazoa > Chordata > Amphibia > Caudata > Ambystomatidae > Ambystoma > Ambystoma mexicanum. The sequence goes on from NC_090926.1 coordinate 741,244,229, forward strand.
GGTGGTGGTGGCGGCGGTGGTGGCGGTGGTGGCGGTGGTGGTGGTGGTGGTGGTATGTCATGTCATGTCATGTCATGTCATGTCATAATGTCTCTGCTGACAGGGAAGACACGGGGACCGGTCTGGCTGCCGGGGGAATTTTATAAAAATGTATGCTGTAATATTGGCGCCAAAACTCCTTGATATGTTTGAGGAGGTGTATGTGGATGGTCTGCTCTCTTGCAGTCTGAGAGTCTATAATCGTGCCATACTCAAGCCAGGGAAGCCTCCACTGGATTGTGGCTCTTAAAGGCCGCTTTCCATAATTAATCAGAATGATAAAATCCTTACCACCTTGTTAGCCAACAGATTAAAAAGTGCGATTGGTGACCTCATACACACTGACAGACCGGATACGTGCTAGGCAGGAGCACTACGTGGAACCTGCGCTGTCTTCATCATGTGATCGATCGGGCTAAGCAGCCTGGGGTGGACTGTGCAGTGGCATCGCTAGACTCAGTCAGGGAATTTCATTCTGTGAGGTTGGATTGGCTGCATGAGACCCTACGGCATTTCAGGGTAGGATGTGGGGTTCGACGGTGGGTCAGACTTCTTTACACGCAACCCTGAACTAGAGTGAGGACTGGGAGGCAGATCTCTGGAGTCTGGGGGCTCGGTAAAGGCACTAAGCAGGGATGCCCGTTGTCCCTGATGTTATTTATCTTAGCCCTGGAGCCATTGGCTGGGAGACCTGCTGGAGGAGGGGAGACTGGTGGATTTTTCAAGCTTGATGCAACGCTCAGGCATACACGTGGGCCACTTTTTTAATTTATCAATGTCTGGTGAGGAATATTGAAGCCCGTTGGCAAGACCTTTCGACTGGTCTGGAGGGTGATCGAACATTGGAGTCCATGTATGATGTATCTGAAAGGGGTCACACGGTTTCACGATTGTATGAACTACTTCTGAATAGGCACAGGGAGAGGACCTTGGAGTACGCACACGGTGGGAGGCGAATTTAGGCAGATCGCTCACAGACACTGAATGGGCATGTGCACTGGGGTACATCAGGAGGGTTTCTAGGAACTCCAGATTAAAGCTTACCCAGCTGTATATAATGCACAAGACCTATATGACCCCTCACAGGATTTCTAGATTTGGGGGCTGGGGACGCTGCAGTGCCCGAGATGCATGCATTAAGTTGCAGTTTTCTTTGACATGTTGTTTTGGACCTGCCCGGTCATTAGCAGATTTTGGCTGGGGTTAAAGGACAAAGCAGCTGGTGGGGCAGGAGGGGAATACAGATGTATGCCTGACCAGCGGAGGCCTTTCTGTTGGGCCTATATCCAAAGGGGAAGGAAGCACACAGCGCACATCACAAGCATGAAAGACGTTATCTGTGTACTGGCTAAGTGAAGGATTGCAATGGCTTGGAAACAGGCCGAGGGGCCCAGAGAGATGAGCTTTGGCTGAGTCTGCTCTCTGGCAGAGGGTGATGCATAGTGGGATGAGATAAGGGAGTGTAGATGTTGAGGTTTGGGATGCATGTTCCCGCCGACTGAAGCGCATTCGCCGTAAGCACACATTTTTGTAGATGTCACTACCGTGGTGATAGCTCTAGAGGGGTGCGGAGGGAACTGGAGGGAAGGAGCTCTGGGGTGGGGGGCCGATATGGCCCAGCTCAACGGCACTGCTGACCTCTGGGTGGCTACTATGCTACCCGGGACAGAGTGGGGGGGATTTGCTGTGTTGTCGTGCAGCGCTTTGATAACTGACAGTTCAATGAACGCTGTTTAGTCATGGCTATGAGATGCGCTGATGGGATGCTGGTGGCCCAGGGAGGAGGCCGGGATGGTTCCAGCCTGAGTGGCACAGTTGAAGCACGTTAGGTCGAATCTCTGTGCTTCTGGCGGGGTGTAGTTGCCTTCATCATTGGAAGTCTTTGGACTAAGCGGACTGTACAGGACACAAGACTTGACGGCTCTGCACTGTAGCCCTAGGTGGGGGTGCGCTTATGCTTCTGGCATGAGCTAAAGTGATGACTTGGGTTTTGGTGGGTGGCTGCGGGGGTGGACAGAGTGGGAAGACTTGGAAGTCTTGAGTGGGTTGGACTGGGGTGCGCTGTTATTATATGCTTTGTGCAGTCTCTACTTGGGAGGGGGGGTGGGGGGGAGACGTTATGGCATTGTGCTTTATTTCCCAAATGCTAATAACATTGTTTTAAAAGAAAATGGCTTACACACACCTACACAGAATTGGGCCTAGGGAAAGCATGTAGATGGTCTGCCACAACAACCCCCTCCTCCAATTTGGTCATACCCTAGGGTGTAGACCACAAAAACATAACACATAAAGAACCCAACAGGTCATGAGCCTGGTCATGAACCCAACAGGTCAGAACCCACACATTCATACTTGAAATTACCCAGTAAAGTAGAAAAAAAATAGAGGAGAAAAACTGAGAAGCCCTTGAAACGGTATCCCGTTGTTTTAGCGAAGGAAATCAGTTCGAAGTAATTTACTTCAAAATTATTTCGAAATATATATAAGGTTGTGGGTTAAGGGGTTTAAAGGGGATGGGGAGGTGTTTGGGCTAGGGTGTCATGCTACGGCCGTGGAAACTACGGCATTCCTGGAGGCGCCATGGATTTCCCTGACACGCTACGTGACGTTCAGGTGAGCGGTCTAGTGTTGTACACTGCCGCCGCCCCCTTTATACGGCCATGGGTTGAAGTGGCCAGTGCATTGCACCTATGTCTTTCCGCAGGCTACGCTTATTTACTTTCACTTTGCCTTCCTAGGCGTGCCTTCCGTGTGAGTTCCGTCCGGGCTCCTTTTTGCCCCCAATTCCTCTCACGCTCTGCTGTGCCTTCTGTGTTTTCTCGCGTCCTCCCCCTCTCTTCCCCTTCTCATGGGCTTCCGTCTCCTTTTGGAGCCGGGTTGTTTGTTCGGGCTCACCGCTACTACTCTTACAGCTCTTTCTTCCCATCTCAGGCTCAGGTGTGTTCTCGGCTCCCTCTCGCCTTCATTTTTTCATCCTTACAGCCAGTTCACTATCTTCCTGTTTCTGTCTCTCTCGTCCTGTTTTCTTTCCGTTGTTCTCTTTCTTCCGCCGCTCCAGCCATCACCCTCACGTGGCATTCATCATCAGCTCACTCTACTATCCTATATCTATCTCATCCTTTCTCTCTCATTCCCTCTTATTGGTTTCTCTCTCATTACCACTACCCCTAAGACAACTTTATTGCTGTGATACTTACCATTGCAGTTCTTCCTGGATTTGGATTCTTCCTGCAGAGTGATCCATCATTCCGAATTTTCTACAACAGAGTATCAAGGACTTTGACTTCCCATTCAGATCTAATACTCTTCAGGGTTTTTTCAGCCAGGAGGTTTTTGTTCCGTGGTCTTGTGTTCAGTCATCCAGACAACGTGGCCTCTGACAGAGCTCGCCCTTACCTACACGAAAAGAAGACAAGAAAGAAGACAGAAGTAAAGAAGGAATCCTGCAGCAGACGACGAACAGACCCCCAGGAGTTTCCATCCAAAGAAAGGTGAGGAGGAAGGGCGGGAAGGATTTTCAGACTTTGACATAGGGACACTAGTGAAGGGGAAGGACCAGTATCGGGGTATACAGGATACTCCCCAAATATATATATATATATATATATATATATATATATATATATATATATATATATATATATATATATATATATATATATATATATATATATATATATATAATATTTTTTTTTTTTTTTTTTTTTTTAACAAAGTACCATTTCAAGGAATCACTTGGAAGTAAATTACCTCCAAGTGATTTCTATCGGCAAAATATGGAACTAGTGAAACACATAGATCACACACTGGAGTATACAGTAACCTGATCATCCATGTCTATAGCCATGAGGCCTGACATTTCACTCTGCTGTACCCGCTCTATCTCCACCTTGAGGATCATCAATTTGGTGTCTGGGGGCATATGTGCGGCCTGCTGAGCACAACAATGAAGCAGACAATGAATCAAGCATCCCAGCATGCTGAGAGCTACAATAAGGGCCAGGAACCTCATTATGCCATGCAAGATGGATGAACCAAGTGAGCCAAAGACACCCAGAATCCCTGAGAAAAGGGACCAGGAAGCAGCGTCATTAGTGGCATGGAGGGTAGACCCAATATCTCTGAGATAAGTGATGATGTCTGCAACTTGGGAGCAGTTATCGGGCACGTATGTACAGCATTCTTGCCCAGCAATTTTGCAGGTACTCCCCTGAGAAGCCAGGATGTAATCTTGCGCCATTCTGTTTTGAAGTACCATAGACCGAAGTGCTAACTCTTCAGTATTTAGAGCAGCAAGGACTAAAGCGGTATTGTTAGCAACATGTTCAAGGAGGAGGGAGAAAAATGGAGGTCAGCTTTTTTCACAGCTGTGCCAATACAGGGAAAAACAACTTCTGTAGCACCTTTAATCCAGTCCCATATCGAGCACTACTTTTGAGGGCAGGGGCGAAGAAGAATTTGGAAACTGCATGGTATGCCTAGGTGTGTACCTGACGAAGCCAATGGTGCAAGCCGTGCCATCCCAGGGGAAGCCACCCACAAATTCATGGAAGGATGAATTGTTTTGTCATGTTTAAAGTGACATGTGGTGGGTGATAATTGGAGGGGGTGAAACCCAAGGGACTTATTCCATTTTGCATGAATGATGAGACACCTTTGGGTGTATAGGCTGTGGCGATCGTGGGAGGGAGCGACCCTTCACTGGAGGGTATGATTCGAACCAGAGGGAAAGAGTGTTCACATGTGGGGCAAGAGGTGGTAGTGAAATTGTAGAGAAAGCACCAAACACCCCAGCTAAATGGAACTGGAATCAATGGAATGTCCCCACGGTGGGGAACAGCAGCATACACAAGTCAGAATCATTCATGAATGATGCATATCGCCATAACATGTTCAAGAAAGTGTTAACATGAGGAGTAGAATGTGAGATGTGTTCGGAACACTCACAGTGCCTCGAAATTGCAGAGAGCAAAAATCTGCTTATTTTGGTCCTTGGGGTGCAGTGGGGGCCTTCACCGACTTCTTGAAAGTTGTGACCGCCGTCTGCCCTTCTCAACCAGGAAAGATGCTTGGAACACTTGCAAGGCTTGCAATTACAGCAGGCAGAATCCTGGGTACCAGTGACCAGCAGCAGGCAGGCTTCTCTTCAGCAGGTCACTTCAAATGTTCCCCGGAAGCAGTTGGGGAGAGCGTCTGCACCCTGGGCTGTCCTCTTCGCACTATGGATGGGACTTCAGCAGCCTTCTTCCCCAAAAAGGTTCTAGCTAAATATTCTTCCATTCGGTTCAAGATGATTCTCCCGGATGATGATGATTTCTCAAATGTGATTCAAAGAAGGTGGGGGAGGAGGGTCACTTTGCCACAGTGGATTGGTCCATTCCAAGCCTGCCTTGAGTAAGGGTTGAATCCTGTTGTATGAAGGGTTATTCCTTGTGATGCCAGAGTATCCTGTCTGCAGAAAGTGAGGGTGGGGTCACAGGAATGAAGTGGGTAACTGGTAGATCCATGATGACTGGCCCATTCTCAAGTGTTGAGGACTTCTCTCAGCCACCCTGTCCTTCTCCCTATCTCCCAAAGATCAAAGGGTCCTTTTAAAGTTCCCAGTTATTACTCTACCCCTAGAGTTGGTATGTTCTGTTCTCCTGGGAAGGTGAGAGGGACTCCCAGCAGAGAGCACAAGGCATCCTGTGCAGGCTTACCATTTGTTGTGAATGAAACTCCCAAGACAGATGTAATACACAAATTACTCTGTTAAAGGTATTTGGAAACATGGCTGCCAGTATATTTAAAGGCAGCTCACAGCTGTTGGAATTCATTTGATCCCAGCAGGCTTTTTCTTTTTTACAAAGGAACATATTACTCTGTAGGTACAATTTTGCAAATTAACATTGTGGTGTGTCACTAGACAGAGTGCTGCAGAGGATGCATGTGTGGACTTGTAAAAATATCAGGCGAGGGTGACCATGATGGGAGACACAGACCGTGCCACAGTAGCCTAGCCACAGATAGTACTCTCTTATGTTGTGTTCCACCTTCTAGCAGGGAGTCCTTGTATATGGGTCAGTTTCAGGTTTATTCAGGTGACTTCAGGGTTGCAGGTGCTTACAGGTTACAGACCAGATATTTCAGGGTGACTGACTTCTCAGGGTATACCAGATTTCAGAACAGCCAGGATCTCAGGGTGCTCAAGGCTTCAGAGGGTATATAGTTTCTGGGTGTGCTGGCTTACTGCGGGACGCTGGGTTATTCGGGAGCCACTGGGTTCTCTGGGCGTACCAGATCTGAGGGGTTAGTCGGGGTCTCTGGCTAGTTTGGGAGCTTGGGATCTCCGGGTGAGGCACTGTGTCTCAGAGTGCCAGTGGAGCAGTAAGGCTGAGGTGTTTGCTGGGGAAGGTGAGGGGGGGGAGAGAGAGAGAGATGAATGGGACACAGATACAGCAACTTCACCTCTGCAGCACAACCCAGCAGTCTCTCCCGCACCACGGGCTGAGGGGCCATATTTATCTCCCTCTCCACTCTGCTCTCACTGCTAGAACGACATTTCCAGATGGGGTATCGCCTTCGGAGTGATTCTTATCACTACAGTCAAATTACCCCTTGGTTAGCTATATAACTTTTATGGGAAATGCTGTAGCCACAGGATCAAAGACCAGGGCCCCCAGGCATCTCTGGCCGTGGCTTGTGCAGCCGTTTGGTCAGGAAGCAGGTGTGGGCCGCATTCCCAAACCCACCGGTTCTCAGGGAGGGGGCTCTGGGATCCCTACGGAAGGTGAGAAAGTGGGCAAACATCGCTGAAACATGACAAGGTGGCTGCACGGAAGCTTGGGGTTAACTGGGGACGTTTGACTGGTCAAGTGTACAGGGGCCAACTATGGTCAACCAGGGACCGACACCAGAGGGGGCAGTGGTGACATGAGCATACCAGACTGTACATGGATCATAACGTGATGCAGACAATAATAGCAAAATACATGATCCATAACAATGACAAATCAATACATCTAGTTCAGACAGTAATATTACATACTACCAGGCCTAGACATTATGCGCTACAGGCGAATACATGTGTAGACACAGAGTAACAGCCTTTTGTTAAACGGGCATTTCCGCAATCCCCCCTCCGGTCCTAAGAGGGACCATATTACAGCTCGATCTTGTTCAGTCTCTGAAGTTCATACTCAAAGTCCAGGCACGCAGTGGGAGAGGTGTAGCTCCTGGCTGTTAAGCAGATGCGGGTCATGATCAGCAATTGGTTCTTGGTACGGCAGCACCTAATAATACACGTGACAATTCTGAAAGCTACCAAACCCACAACCAAAGTCAATATACCACACAGTATATTTGATACTGTTTTCCATCCTGCAGATCCCAGGAAGTCTCTGATATTCGGGATCCAGAACATGGAATTGTCTGGAGGGGCAGAGCATAAGGAGGCATGATTGAATGTGGAATTGTAAAAGTCTGGTACAAATGTGCAGCGTTCCGTTTCTATCAGGGCACACGCACCTCTGTGTGAGGCTAACAGCATGTCCAATGCAAGGCTATTCTGCAGTACCAACTTTCTAGCTTGCGTTGCTCAGTGGCCAGGGACTTGAAGAGGACAGCAGTCTCATTAGCCAGTAGATATTTGAGGGCTTGCAGTCTGTAGACAGCCCAGCATACCTGGACAACTGCTACCTGGGAGGAACACAGCAGCACTACTGTACAGCTCACCATTGGTCAAGGGCAGGTAAGTGTTTACAATGTCCATGGGCTGGGCCAGGTCTCTGGCGTTCCTGATGTGGCCAAGCGGTATGCCCTTTTTCACTCTGATGGCAGGGCTGACATGGCCCAGGGTGCAGACTCCAGTCCAGATTTTGGGTAATTGTTTGTAGGTGGTGTTTCCACATATCTAGTTGAGACCTTCTTGGGCTAGCCAAGTACTGATTGGCTGGCATCCAGTCACGAACAGTCCTCAGATGCTGCCGTATATGATTAGTAGCATGAGGTCCAAAGCAGTGACACATTGGCGGGCACTGCCTGGAACTGGAATTCTTCTCTGTGATGGGTCAGCATGTTCACGCAGACCCAGCAGTTGGTCTGGTTCAGTTCTTGTTCTGCGAGGTGACAGGTTTGTACAAAGGTGTTCTCTTGGTAGCTGTCGGATGCCTTCAGCGTCAGGGTGATAGCCAGGCACAGGGCGAGTAAGCCTGGGTGTTGAGCAGCCATTCTTCCCCTTTGATTGCAATGGTGCTTTGGCACTCTGTTCTACAGTGTAACTGGTGCAGCGGTGCTTCTTCCAGAGGTGTGGTGGCACAAATCTCTCTTGACAGTGTACTGTTGTTTTTCTCTTCCAATTCTTCCTCCTATTAAAAAGATCAGAGTAGTTAAAGTTCAGGGAGCAAATCAGTTTCAAGCAACCACTTGCTAACAGAGAAAAATATCAAGTTCAAGATGCTTCAGTTTCAGTGCAATCCCTTTCAGGACAAATGCGGGTGCAGGGCACCATTCAGTTTCTCAGAGCAGTTTTCACTTTCAGAGCAAGTACAGTTGGTCAAATCAGCTTCAGGTTCAGGGCAAGTTCAGCTGTGGTTTCAGGAACATTTTGAGTTCAGAGCAAAGTCTAATTTACAGAGCAATTTCTCAGACAGGACCTGTGCAGGGTCACAGTACAGTTCAATATTCAGAGCCGGTTTGAGTGTCAGGACTGTTCAGGTTCAAGGCACAGTTCGATCTTTCAGAGCAGGGCCAGGGTTTCTGGCACAATACCTTTATTATGGCCAGACAGTGTATCTGGGTTTGTGGTGATCCAGACCTTGATCTTTCAGGGCTGAGTGCGTGGGTACACAGAGACCAAACAGCAGATTAGGCAGTTTAGCTGGGTCAATGTCAGGCTCTGGTGCAGGCCTCACCTTTTTTGGTGTGATGCATGTACCCAAGTCGTACCGCCCTGTACTTAGAGAGCCGTGTCTGTTGTCAGCAAAACGATAAAGTCCTTGAGACTGAAGTCTTTCAATTACATCTGATGTCCTTCTTGGACGTCATGCAATTTCTTCTGACCTGGGACAAGCTGAGCTTCACCGACCTGTGAATGTAATTCCCTCATGATCAAGGTCGAGTGTTTAAAATAAGTAAGACCTGTTTCATAAGTCGGAGCCAGTGATAACCTATTGATTGTGGGCGGTGCTGCAGCTGGGAGAGACATAGGTCTGGCCATGATGATGGCCAGACCTAAGGCAGGGAGACCAGCAAATCAACTGGGCATTCCTCTTATGCACGTCAAGGCATGATTCAGTGCATCTGGCCAATTGAGACCTGTCTGGGCACAAATCTTGGCTAGCTTTCCCCTTCAGATCCCTGTTCTTTCTCTCTATTTTTCGTGACATTTGTGGCCGGTAGGAGACATGCAGTTTCTTATCAATGCCTAGGGCCATGCACATCAGTGTCATAACCTGGTTATTAAAATGTACTCCTCTTTCACTAGAGATAACAGAAACCACCACCATCTAGGACACATGTCATCATCATGAATGCTGGGAAATGCTTCGAAAAATTGTGCTGGGGGGAACATACCCTAACCGCTTTGCCTACTTTGTGTAGCTAACAAATGTGGCACTACTGAACAAATCTTTGCTCTTTCTCCCAACCTAGGGGCAAATCTTGTGCTTTTGATATAACTGGTTATGGCATCTCCTCCTATGTGTGTAGTGTTGTGTGCAATGCGAATCAAGTATTCCTGAGAATATTAATGGGCAGCTGGTTTCCCATCTACACTATACCAAATATCTTCTGAATCCTGGGTACAACCCTTCTCTTTACATTTCCCTGGCTCAAGGGGTTTGTGTGTGGCCTGCAGGGTGTGGAGCAATGGGGCAATGTCTGTCCCTGTGGTCTGGCACGAAAGTGTGACGGTAACACCAGGGCGGTCTGTGCTGCCCATTTAGCTGCCTTTTACCTGCCAAGACGTACCACTCTGATGTGCCTTGCAGTGCATGACTGCTACTTTCAGGGGCAGCAACAGGGCATCAACAAGGGAAGCTACATGAGCGGCATTACAGATTGGGGTCCCTGCTGAAGTTGGGTATCCTCTTTCCTTCCAGATCATGCCTAAATCTTGGCAGTCTCCCAGGGCATACCAGCCATCCACATATCAAGAAGTGAGTGCATTTTTGTCCGTAAAGCAAGTTTATTGTATACAAATGGTCTGGAGAGGCTAGACGACTCCTTAGAGAGACAACCAACCAGATTCTCTCCAACCACAGAAAGGTTGCACATTATGCACATGATCACAATGTTTAACACACTCCCCATATGTTTTGTTACAAAGTCGTCCCCCAAACATGATTGGTTAACCCTATACAAAGAAATGCAAACCCCCTTCAGTTCACACACTCTCATTGGATACATTCATTTAATCATGACCCGCTTTTGATATACATTTGCATCGGCTCATATTTACATCACACCCCTTTGTGGTAACTTTCCATAATAGGTCATGAGATCATCACATGGTTACATATTTATGCACAACAGTCCTAATTTATTACACGTTCCATCTGGTCCGGGACCTCTAACCCCGGTCGTGATGCACATGGCTTTTACAATGACACTTCAACAATATGAGGAGGGCGAGAAACAAACCAGTTCCCTTTGAACCGATGATAAGCATATTATCTGCCCAGACTTGCTTGTGTCCCCGGTATCTTTAATTTCACACTAATCTAGAACTACTACCATTTCAGCATGCATGGCCTCTGGCCACATCCTAGTAATTTCCCTGAGAACATGATTGAAACCCATAAACCAATTGTCAACTCTGCCCTTAAGCACCCTTTCTACCGGGTCTACTACCTGGCCCAAAGTCGACTGTACAAGGTGGCTGGACTTCCCTGGTCACTGAATAACAGAGCCCCATTTTCTCAGGAAGATGACATCTCCTCTCCACAATAGCACCAAGTTATAAATCCATGCCTTGCCACAACTGATCATTTCTTATCGCAGCTGCCCGAATGCAGTCAGCTGCCTTCCCCCATCCTTCAACCTTGATCAACCAGCTTCCCGGGCCGCACAGAGTTTATCTCACCAACCCAGGTTTCTGCGGCTTTCACAAATGCACACCATTGGGGTCCTGCGGTATACAGCCTCCCCGTGCATTTGTGTATTTGCCATGTACCCCTTGTTCCCCAACTGTCCCAAACACATTTCCCTAAAAACTCCAGTGTGTGTGTGTGTATATATATATCTGCATATTTGTTCAAGACAACCATGTCCCCTCACAGTGGCTTCCGCATCTGCATATTTATTTTCTTGTGTGATCATCTAAAGCTCCTTGCTTCCCATCTTTAGGCGCTGTATCAGATGCCACACAGTACATTGTATTTGCATTGTATCTGCCGACTTGTCATTATGTTGCTACGTGGGTGCGAATCTAAAATGTTTCACTTATACACAAAATAACACTAATAGTTACACTCATCCCATTCTCCTTAACTACACTGGATACATACTAAATTGCAACATCGCGCTAATATCACATTTATCCCAGTCACCAGCATGGCATGGACAACATGAACCATTCTTTCCCATTGAAACCATAATCGACCACCTCAACATCAGTCAGAATTGTGACTTCTTTCCGAGTGATGAGGATGCAGATACGGGTCAGGGCCATCAGTATGTCTACCTGGGCAGAACACGGGGGTACAATGGGGTATGTTTCACTACAGAAAAGACAGGACACAACTGCATAGGCAGAGACAAAGGAACCATGTTCTACCCGTCTCTAGACTGGACCATCCACAAGCAACACGTGGGGCTCCAGGGATAACGGTGTAAGGTCTTGGCGGACAGTGGTCTGAGAGTGTACTACTTGTGAGCAGTCATGCATATCCAAGTATTCATCACAGACCGGCACTAGGGATGCTAAATGAAAGTCAAGGGTTCTTTCAACTCTGTTATCATTGTTAAATAGAACTTTCTCATACCTCAACTTTCACGCAGGAGACAGGTGCTAGGTTCTGCTGTGGGTCAAAAGGGTGTAGACTGAATTGGGCACTTTCACAATCGGCTTACTGTAAGCACAATATTGAGGCTTCTCTGGACTAACACAGAACTGACAATCACCCGCAGACAGGAGGGCAGGGCTGAAGCACCATGGTCTAACAGGGCACTGAAGTATGCAAGGGGCCACAAAGCTACACTGTGAGCCTGCCACAGCACACCTGAAGCAACTCCTTTCCATTCATTGAAGTACAGAACAACATATTTATCATAGTCTGGGAGAACTAATGCGGGTGCGATAAAGAGTGCCGACTTTACATTCTCAAAAGCTAACTTCTGACCACAGGTCCAAGCAATAATATCTGGTTTTCCAATCAGTAGTGCTTCTTGCAAAGGTCTCGCTACCATGGCATAATCACAGATCCACTATCTGCGATATCCTACTATTCCCAAGAATTATCTCAATTCACTCTGGGTCACTGGTGAAGGCAGGGCGGCTATTGCTTTCACTCGGTCAGGGTCCAGAAATCAACTACCTTCCTTAATGTCTTCTTAGTATTTGACCTCAAAATGACAGAAGTAGAGCTTAGCTTTGGAGACCTTGTGGTCATTCCCAGCCAGTGCAGTGAGCAGGTGCACACTGTCCAGGACACACAGCTCTTCTGTCTTTAAACACACTAGCAGGTCATCCACATAAATCAATAGTTCAGTTTCCAGGCAACACTATTTCTAACAGATCCTGATATACAAGCTGTGAGAAAATGGCTGGTGCATGCGCATACCCCATTGACATTCACTTCCAGCACAACAAATGCCAGAAATGAGGGTGCAGGGGGATGCTGAAAAAGGCACTACACAGATCCATCACACTGAAGCAAGTAGCATCAATGGGGATGGATGACATTATTGTGGCTGGGTTAGGAGTTATGGCAGCTAGGGGCACAGCAATGGCATTAATGGGCCTATGGTCCTGCACAAGATGGTACACATTAGAGTGGGGTGTCTGAACAGCCATGATAGCAGTGTTGGCAGGTGACTGATCTACTACTAAAATGTCCCGGCGCAACAAAGAATTGATAACTGGGACAGGTCCCTTTTCTGCTTCTGGCTTCATGAGGTACTGGGGCATTCTTGGCAAAACAGTTCCTGGACAAATCCGGAGACGCAGAGGCTGGGCAGAACAGATCAGACCAGCTTCAGTGTTCTGTGTGGCCCATAGGCCGGCAGGTACTTTATCTCACTCTCTGAAGTCCTCTTCAGTCAGGGAAGTAGCAACCAGGACAGGAGACAGGTCCCCGAAAGCTTGTGAAGTAGCCATTGGCTTAGGCATTTGCATATAGAACTCATTAGGCTTATCTGGGATGTACAGTTTACCTTGATCCTCTTGGCAAAATATCACAGCACATACTTTTCCCAGAAATTCCATACCTGCCATGTTTACCTGGGAAGAGGGACTCAAATGGAGCATTTGGGATCTCATCGGGGGACCCAGGTTGTCCCGGGCTGGGACAGTGACGGGGCCCCCAAGAGCCTACCTTCCACACCTTGAAATGTTGCAGTGCAACTAGAGAGTGGTACATCCATGAATTCTCTCAGTCTCAGGGTACTGGAGGTTGCTCCTGCTACCTGGGTGGTAATGTGGACCAGATTCAGGAAAGCGGCTGGTCAAGGCCAGGAGGTCGGGTGCCAGATCAGAGTCTGGGTTGGGTCCTGTCATGCCTGGGCAAACTGGAATGGCTCTTGGCCTGACTGGGGGTACTGTGAGAAACCAGAAGGTGTCTCACCTGCTAGTCCTGAAGTTGTGACTCATATCTCAGCGCCTCTTATTTCTATTGCTAGTTTTGAACCTATCTCTAATACTGATGTTTCCCTTCTATTAGCTAAATCTCACCCTACTGCATCCCCTACGGACCCGATCCCTTCCGCACTTATTCTTAAGGTCTGCCCTTCTCTAGTCTCTTATCTTCCTTTTTCAACGTCTCTCTACCTTTCCCATGTCCTTAAAGCACACCTCCATTATCTCAATTTTTAAGAAACCTACTGCTGATCCACTGATCCTCTACTCCCAAGTCTCTACATGTGTCTCCAACTCTTCTATCTCCCACAGTTCCTATATGGCTTTCGTCCTCTTCACTACACGAAGACTGCTCTTCTTTTGGTGCTGAACTCCCTTCTTTCTGCACGATTCTTTAAACGCTCATCATTTCTTATACTCTTGGATCTATCTGCTGCTTTTTACACTGTCGACCACTCTACTTTTGGCGTCACTTTCTTCCTTTGGTCTCACGGGTTCTGTCATGTCTTGGTTTCATTCTTATCTATCTCACAGAACATTTTCTGTTTCTTGGGCCGGCAAGTTATCTAAATCTTTCCAGCTTGTCCATGGTGTGCCTCAAGGGTCTGTCTTGGGCCCTTTTCTGTTTTCTCTTTACAACCCCCCCCCCCCCTCTTGCAGACATCATCTCTTCCTTTGGTTCATCACATCACTTTTATGCTGATGATACTCAACTCTTTTTCTTTGTTCTCCTTCAAAATTCACCGTACTCTTTTTGCCTGTCTAGTTGCCATTCAATCCTGAATGTCCTCTCGCTAGCTATGCTTAATGCTGGGAAGACTGAAGTCCCCTTTTTTTCCCGCTAATACCCTCTAATACCCTGCCCCTTCCCTTCATTTCCTTTTCTCCATCCCAGCTTTCAATCTCACATACGGGCCGAAATATTGGCATTCACTTCGACTCCAATCTTTTCTTTCTCTCATCTCTCTCTAACCTCGCACTCCTGTCGCTTCCACCTTCACAATATTCGCAAAGCTTGTCCATTTCTTACCTTTCGAGCTTCTAATCTCTATATTCCCTCCTTCATTTATCCCGACTCTTCTGCTGCTCTACTGTCCTCTTCAAACTTCCTAGTTCTCGTTTTACCCCTCTCAAATCTGTATTCAATTCTTCTTTCTGTCTTCCATGTCTTCTCTCTTTTTGTAATTCTATTTCCTCTTCTCTTACCACTCTTGGCTGGTTACCCTTTCATACTGAAATTAGATTTAATTTTCTCTGTCTTGTTTTGATATCTTTCTATACTCCTTCTCTTTGTCTCAGCTCTTCTTCTCGGTTTCTATTGGTAGTACCTCGTCCTCCCGGTGCCCAATCTCGTTTTCACACCTTCGAGCTTCCTTGCTCTCTTTGTTCTATTTCTGTCTATTATTTATTTCGTGGGTCACGAAAGTCACATTGGCTGCAACATCCCTGATTGATGGTCTTTTTGTAACTTTTTAAATAATTTTTTATTGTACCATCTTATCCTCTGTACAGCGCCTTGGCTTAATGCGCTTTATAAAATACAAATAAAATACAACATACAAATAGTCCCTGGGGGTCTCTCTCTGTTGGCCAGGGCACATGCATCACCTTTGGATCCAGACCATGGGGGTGGACCAGTGCGGGAGGATCACCTGCGTGAATCACAGCATGTTGCTGCATTGTGTTACAGGATCACCTGCGTGAAGGGTCTTTGGGAAGTGGGACAAGGAATGGCGAGACTTGTTATCCCTCTCTTGCCTGCAACACCTTTACCCCATTCTACCCAATAGGATATATGGAAACTCTACCCTGCCCCCTTTTCCTGCACAAAGAATCACACTGACAGCTCGCACATGGAGAAAACAGGCTCACACCTGAGCCGTGTACCTGACATGTCCCACTACTATGGTAGGTAAGGTCAGGCAATTAATATTAATCATTCACCCATGACTTCCATTTAACTTCCCAACACGGATACAAGGCGGAGCATAAGAGCACACTCTGAGGCAAAGCACACGAAGGAACAGCAGTTTCGAGACGGCAGCTAAACGAGGCAAGAAAGACAGCAAACCACGAAGGGTTCACCAGGAGGGAGATACTCTTGACCTTTCCGACGGAAAGCCATTACTTTCTAGAAACCTTCAGATTTCAGACCATAAGGCCAAGAAACTAGACAGAGGAATCCTGTATTGTGTGTGAGAGATATCCGAGGCCCTCCTGCATGACTGATCGAGTCGGAGGGAAGCAGCAGCTGCCGTGGTACTGTCCTTGGCTCCAAGATCAACGAAAGATCAACGAAAGATCAACACAGCCAGTGAATTGGGGAAACCGATGCAAGACCAGTCTGTGTGGAAGTTAAGGTTTCAGCCGGCAACATTGTATAAAAAGAGTAAGGATAAAGATTTCTGAACGTGTGTGATGAGACGCAAGAACATATGAACGGCTGATGGATATTTGTCACAAATATTGTATCTTTGCTACAGTTCAGAGAAGTCCATCACCGCAAGTGTGCTCAATCGAAGGTCTCTGTAAGATATTCAGCCAAGAAGTGTCAGAAACCAAAAGTGTCAGAAACCAAAATAAAAGATAACGAATAAGAATTGGTGTGAATCGAAGTGGTCTGGGAACGGTTTAAGCAAAACTCATTGCACAATCGAAAGTCTTTGGTTTTTGATAGAAAGGGGTCTGAGCCCCAACAAGGGGGATCCATGGTCCGAGCCCGAATGAGCGAGCCCAATTTCGAACCTGTGAATGTGAAAATCCTGATGAGAAAGGAACTTTGGTGTTTGCTTGTTAAGTCCGGCCCTCTGCAATAAGAGACTGGCATTGGGAGAGAGACTTTGGCACAAGGCGCTGATACCTATGCTTTGAACTGTTTCCTCGTGGCCAGAGTGTGTGTGAAGCTCAAATGTGCTGCCTTGTCCTGTGCTAAAAACGTGGGGAAGGGAAGCCAACTGCTAAACTATCCTGACACATTATTTCTTGAACACGTTTCTTTAGCCTACGTTGTTGTCCCACACCTATTCTATTTAGAAGTAAGGATTGGCAATAGGTTTATTAGTATAAGCCCTTTTATTTTGACAGAGACTCCACCAGGACTGCGTTATTATTATTTGATGGTCGTAGCTTGCTCCCATCCTTAGATTTAGGATTAGATAGGCGTTCAACCAACCCATTGAAGTTCAATAAACACCCTTGAACTGTGATCTCTTGTGTCTGTCTTCACTATTTGATACCATGCCTTCCTTACAGTACCAAGGCTGCAGGGCAGAGGTAGGTGGAGCATTCTGATGGGACAGCATACTATCAGAGGGAGGTGGGCAGATGGACCTGACTCAGGATGCCTGAGGCAGAGGGGACTGGAAATAATCAGAGGGGTGAGGTGTACTAGGGCCTGGTCAATGGGCTGGGGTCCATAACTGACAGGGGCAGGGTGCAGCACCAGGGGCTGGTACTGGCCTCGGGCAGTAGGTGATATAGAGTGGGGGAAAGGGAGAGAGAGAAAGAAATGGGACAAAGATCCAGCTGAGCTTTGCCTCAGCAGCTCCACCCAGCAATCTCTCCCAAACCATGGGCTGAGGGGCCCTATCTATCCCCCTTTCTGCCCTGCACCCAATGCTGGAAGTCAATTTCCAGATGGGTTGTCACCTTGGGAGTTATTCTTATCGCTACAGTCAAATTATCCCCTGTTTAGATATATAACTTTTATGAGGGGTGCTGCAGCTACAGCAACAAAAAACAGGGCCCCCAGGGATATCAGGCAGGGGTCTGTGCAGTTGATTTGGGAGGAACCAGGTGTGGTGGGCATTCTGAAACCCACCGGTTCTAGGGGAGGGGGCTCTGGGATCCCTACTGAAGGTGAGGAAGGGGATAAACATAGCTGAAACATGACAAGATGGCTGCACGTAGGCTTGGGGTTAACTGGGGGAAGGGAGGCTGGTCAAGTTCACAGAGGACAACCACGGACCCATGTTAGACTGGAAAATGGGGCAGGAGTGGCTAGACTGCAGATGGATCATAACGTGATACAATCATAGCAATATACACGATCCATAACACTGATGAATCAATACATCTTGTGCAGACAGGAATATTCCATACTCCCAGGCCTAAACATAATGCCTACCAAGCTACTGGCGAATACATGAATAGACAGTGTGTCAGCCATTCTTTAGTAAAACGGGCATTTCCACAACACTATTCTTTTCAGAATGGAGAATTTAGAAAGTATGGCTGTTTAGTAGAGCCCACCTTCTTGCAGATAAATCTACCATCATTTCACATAGCAAAAGAAATCAAAAGCTCAGGATTGCACACCCTCGCAGATGGCATTTTACTACGATGGTCTACAATGAAGATATTGCTTTTGATAGCACAACCAACCTGAAACATTTTGTGACTAAATGTGCATATCTTGTGAGTACCTGGCATGTTGTAGGAGTACCTGTGCATCTGATGAAAGTACATACCAGTATGAGGCTGCAGTTCGACGTATGATGCCTGTAGTTGGTTATGAGGTTTTACATGGGTATTTGAGGATAGTCCATAGCCCCTTGGTGTGTCTCTCCTTAATGTGCTCCTAGCCTGTTCTCCTTTCTGTCTTTTTTTCCACCTGCACCTCTTATCCCTGTGCTCCTAACTCAGAAAAGCGTTCCTCCGTTCGAAGAAATTGACTTTGTCAACATGTGTTTTAGTACAATAAATACTGCATCAGGAGTATATAAAAAATCCCAGTACTTCATTAGCAGTTAACCCACTGGGTACCTCTTGAAGCATGTCGGTGCCATGTGAGACATGAGAATTCATATTAATAAATGCATATACATATTGTGACGAATCCTGAGATGTCGTCACTTCTCCCCGGGGGGGAGCCCCTTTCCATGAGGTCAGGGTGGTGAGGCTGCTACCCGAAAGTCCCCTTGGGGGTGGAACTCAGTGGGAGGATCTCATTGGAGGAGACCTCCCCTCTGAGGACAACAGAGAACATCTCAGAAGAATAGTGCGAGGTTGGCATCATGGTAGGAGACACAGACAACAGATTCAATAGAACAAAAATACTTTTATTAACTTAAATGTCAGGATGGCGTAAGGCCTTACTTGGCCTATGCTAAGGTGGGATTTCCCTACCTAAAGAAACTAAGGATAGTCTGTGTCAGTAAGTTTAACTTAAGTCGGTCTGTGTGCAGAACTATGCTTGCCCTCACAACGTACATAAGAAACAATGTGTAGGGATGTCAACCATAAACTAAACGGTGTTCCAAACATAAGGTTCTGAGCTGTTTCCAGTTCAAGCTTATTCTTCAGCTTCTCCTCCCCAAATATCAACAGGTTCACCACAATGGTCAAATTACATTCTTTTGGATTTAAGATGATATAGTTCCACACCTTTTTTTAATGGTCAGGATGCTCTTCCCAAGTTCAAATATCAAAGATGTCACAAAAGAAAGTAACTTTGTCTTTAATCTAAGTTCCAACAATTCTTCACAGCTCAGAGTTCCCTTCCGCAACCCCAATAGTAGTTTTCTTTGTGGCAGAATAGTAGTTTTTTTTGTCAGCATATGGGGGCTCTCTGGTCTTGGCGCAGTTGTCGGACCTCACGATCCACCTATTAAAGGTCACTCAACCAGGAACCTTTAGTTCTCCTTTAGCAGTTTGATATTCAACAAACAAATAGTTTCTCAAAAGCAGCTCCAAAACAAACAGTTTCTCAGACTTGACATCAACTCTGCAATCCGAGCCCTTCATTTCAATTTTGTTTCTTAGTTTAAGTGCATGATTTAACATTAGCAGACTCTGTATTTGCATTCAGTTCATTTTTCAATATTAGAAGAGTTGCTTTCATTCAATTCGTTATTCAATATGAGCAAAGTTGCTGTCTCATTCAGTTCGTTATTCAATATTAACAGAGTTGCTTTCATTCAATTCGTTATTCAATAGTAGCAGAGTTGCTTTCATTTAGTTTGTTGTTCAATGTTAGTAGATTTGCTGCTTTTCCTGTCGCGTCCTTTTCGTTCATTCATATAACTTCATATTTCTATTGGTAACTGAAGTATTTACTCCCTCAGCGTTCTTTGCCACCTTTGCAGCCCGCCCGGAGAACCCCGGCACTCACTGGTTGCAGGTGTCCTCCTCCAGCAGTCCTTTCTGCTTTCCTTCTTACCTCTAACTGCTGCTTCGGATTCCGTGAGCCTGGCTCGCATGGGGACAAAAACTCAGCTGGTATAGGCAGCTTCAATGTCTTTGCGTGGCCAGACACAGCATACTCCCTGTTCATGCCTTGCCACAGCTCCTTTTGCTCCCACTTCACGTGGGAGGCTTCCCTTGGTCTGCGGATGTCGGCTGGCGTCCCGTCTCGTCCTTGGGTCCCACCACGGCTGCCTTCGGATACCCTGGATGTTATGTAGACCTCTGCCCAAGATCCCCAGGTCTCTATCTACTTCACATCCTTGCCTTTTATACACCTTTAGTTCTTCAATGGGATGCAGGTGTATTCCATTATTCAATTCTGCCTAACTCTGATTAATAGGACATGCCTGACCTTCATACCTTGTATACATCGTCTTCGTCCCAGTACCTAAGTGGTGAAAGTGAATGGTGTTCATTACTCTGTTGCTTCTTCCTCCTCTCAGTACTAGAGTGGTGAGGGTGTGTGGTGTTCTTTACTTTCAGCTGTCTCTTCCTCGTCTCAGTACTGGTAGGTGCCCCAAAAGGGGAAAAAGGGAAGTTAACCTATAATAACCCCTAAAGGTCGGTGGAGGGCTATGTTGGTTGTTATTAGGAAAGGGGGGAAACCATGTCTCGCCTAGAGGCACCCGACTCTCAATCCCCAAGGACCCTCCACCCAGGTGATACTCCCTCACTTGTCCACCCCCATGGTCAGGATCCAAAAGTGATGGCCTTTCCCTGGCCACCTGCATAGAGGATCCAAGGGGGGTAGGAGTGAGAATACCCTCACGTTTCTCACAGAGGGTATATGCACCATTCGCCCATACCCTACACACTCCCTCAGTCATTAGACTCGTTTGACACACACTGACATGGTCAGGATAGGTCCATGTACATTTGTAATATCTATGAAGTTGAAGGTACTGGGATGAAGATCTTTAAGAGCCCTAGGGATTTGCCCGACCGTAGTACTGGGATGAGGTGGCCCCAAGGAGGAGTAAGGATTGACTTGACAGCTCTTACTGCAGGTGTGGACGTTGCACCCGGGTGGAGCTTGCGAAGTAAAAAGCAAATGGACGGACTGAGCGTCTTCAGCCCACGACGAACCCAGGTGTTTCAAACCATGTGTAGGAAAGAACAACTAGACGGAGCGGTGGTCATAGACAAGGAGCTATGGAGATCACACAAGAGGCAACCTTCCCACCAGTCCTGAGGAATCGGTGGTGGCACGACGAGAGGATGAGAACCGCAGACCCGAGAAGCCGACAAGAAGGAATGCTGGTGCTGTTGTGAGGATGCCTGATCCTGGGAAAGACCGGAGAGCTACCAGATCCCAGTAAACAGTAAAGGGGTGATCAGGAGGCCCGGTAGGGACACAGGCAGGCGGCAAGAAGGCTCTGCAGCAGAGGAGCTCTTCCTTGGCCCAGTGGAGTCACAACAACCACTGACCACCAGAGAGGGGTATGGGACCCACCACGAGACACAAGGTATCTTCCTTGCATCAGTATTTGCCGGGAGAGCAAGCCAAGGGAGCTGAGCACTAAAAAAAAAGAGAACCAAGGTTCTGGGACCCACATTGGTTGGCAGGAGAGTGAGCCAACGGTACTGAATAAGGGAGTGAGAGAAGCAGGGGCCAGGGACCCAACCCATGAAGTGGGTGTTCTTCCTAATGGTCAGACTTGGCAGGAGAGTGAACCCAGCGGCCCAAACCGAACAGGAACAGAAACCAGGGTCGGGGACCCAAAATCTGCATAACGCATTAGTCATATTCCTCGTCACAGTACTTAGTAAAGCGAATATACCAATTGAGCCTAATCAAAGAAGAGAAGTTAAGAACTGTGTGTTTGAAACTAAAGTGAGAGAGAGACCAAGGGAAGGGGCTCATTCCCACTAGTGAGCTGGAACTGTGCTAATAATTGAAAGTATACCAGGGGCAAGGAGTCATTTGGCCTCATTACGAGATTTACGGTAAAAACAAACCTTACTGGCATGGAGGCAATACCGCATCCGGGTAGCACTGACGCCGCTAACAGCGGCCGATTATGAGAATGCGTGCACGCGCGTAGTGGCATGCCGATATCGTCTGTACCGACATGCCGTAAAGGACCCTAAAACACCCGTTAACGGCATCATGCAAAGCGCTGACACCTCCTCCGCCTTCGTCCACCCCTAAATAACGGGCACCAGCAATACCGGGCCCGGCAATACCGGAACCAGAAGTAACATCATCGCGCCGGAATGGGAAATGCAACGGTGGCCATCTTGAAAAACACAATCCATTGCAATCCTCGAGACACAGGACCTGGATCAACACACCACCAGCTACATCTTCAGCTACATCTCCAGCACCATACCTAAGGCCATCAAAAAAGGTGCATCCCGCCAGCGAAAGGTCCGCTTCTCGGAGGACGAGTTAAACATGCTGGCTGACACTCTGGCCCAGAATGGAGATGTGGTCTTTGCCTCAGACCTCAGGCGACCTGCCCAGCTAAAAAAAAAGTATGAGAGGAAGTGGCCCAAAAGGTCACTGCGGTCAGCACCACCCCCTCCCCCCCCCGCATCGTCAAGGATGTCAAAAAAAGGTGGAATGAACTGCGCCTCTGTGCGCGTAATATCCTATCGGCAAATCAGATCCAGGGTCTGGCTAAAGGCGGCGGGTCCAACTCGCCCATAAAGCTCACCCGATGGGAGGAAACATGTGCCAGCACGATTGGCATGGAGGCGATAGAGGGAGTGGGAGACATGGAGCGCAGAGTCCCATCATCGGCAGATGGAGGCGAGTGTCCACACAAACCACTGGAATGCAAAGCATGATGATGGGCCACAAGTGTAACAGTGACATAAGCCAATGCATGGGCAATCACACACACATGGACACATCCCTGCCTAGATGCTGTCCCCAGCACCGTCACATCAACATGCATGCAGCATGCCAATGCCATACCTGAGATACACCACACAAACAGTGAAACGGCATGTGTAACACTGCATGCAGTCCACAACACAAAGGCATGTCACACAGCATACACCACCTTACACATGTGTGAACCAGACGTATGCCTGAATAACCCCCCCCCCCCACCATATAGCAAGCAACCTGTATGTCACAACTCCAAGACAGCAAATCATCACATGCGTACAACTGCACTAATACCAATGTATACATGATGCATGTACAACCATCACTGATGCTGTCTCTCTCTCGGTCCCCCACAGGCTCAGATACCAACAAGGATGCCGAGGACACAGCTGCACAGGCCACAACACTGACCAAAAAGGCCAGGGGCAGGGATGACAGCAACAGGCCATCCACATCTAAGGGCCTAGGCAAGCAACAACAGCCACCCAAGGCAAAGCCAACACTGGTTCCCAAGACACGGGGCGGCAAAGTACTGCCGCAAAACCAATAGTGGCTACAGTGGTGGAATCCACTGATCACGAGGCAGTGGCAGATGGGACCCTGCCTGCTGCAAACAGCTCCGTAGGGGAGGCAGCTGCCACAGCGCCCCAGAGTGGCGATGGACAGTGCCAGGCTGAGGTATGTGTCCCTGAGGACGAAAACCTTTCCAAGGATGTGGCAGGCACACCTAGCCCAGGAAAAAAAAACAGCACACCCCACAGAGCACCCCCAACAGCACCACACTCAACCAGTTAGGAGCAGAGGCAATACTAGAGGGCTGGAGCCCCACTGAGGACACACCTGCATTGGGCCCCTCTGCAAATGTCCCATCCATCTCAACGGGCATCCGGGATGGAGAGGGGCGCATGGCGCAATTGGAGGGACGTCAGCAGGAGCTCACAGGGCACGTGAAACAGTATGTTTCTGATGGTGCCCTGATGAGGCAGGAGGCCCGTGAGAACACTGCGGCCATGACCGGGGCCATGGAAGCAAGCACCAGGCGCATTTGTGAGGAGCTGTCAGCGAAGAGGCAGGTCCTGGCTAGGATTACCGATGCCTTGGCGGCTCAGCGTCCTGCCGCGACAGCGGAGCATGCGGCCACGGCATCATCGGCCAGCTCCACCCAGACCAGCCCCCTGCGTCAGTCTGCACGCACCATGCGGCGCTCGGACATGCAGCCCCCGGAGGCCGAAAGGGGACACAAGTAGCAGGGGCAGCCTGCATTTGCAGACTAATTTAGTCTCATGTTGCATACAATGACTATTGCACACCATGTGTGGGGGAGTTGTGGGGGGAGGGGCAGGGGGTATGGGGGAGTTGTAGGGGGAGGGGGTGTGTGGGCGGAGGGGGTGTGTGGGAGAGTTGTGGGGGGAGTGGGTAGGGGGTGTGTGTGAGGTGGAGGGTAAAAGCACTTTATATTACCTGTTCAATACACCCGTTGTGTACAAAGAAAATCACATGACTGGACATTGCTTATTGTGTATGTGTGCTTTATTGGTTTAAAGTGCAGTGTCCATATACCCCAAACCCAGCGCTTCTGTGGTGGTGGGCCATTGACAATCAGTGTATTCCCTTGGTGGGATTGATTTGTGCGCACTCATGGATGCATTTCCTGTATTGTGTTTTGCTGTGGTCATTTACATTGTGCATACTCACAGCATGTTGCTGCATTGTGTTACAGAGGGTACGGTCTGATGATGTGCAGTGGACGTGTTGAGGGATGTGGGCTGGTTGTAAGTCTGGCAAATTGACATTGGTGTGCAGCTTCCATCATTTATATGAGGTTTAGGTGTCATGTTCAGTTTGGGACACAGTGTATTGCAGTATGGGCATTGTCCAGTCACCACCCCAATCTCACCCGGGTGGTGAGTGCATCTCTACCCCCCCATTACACTGCCATGTGCCTGCCATGCAACCTACTAAGCAGCCATCCAGGCACGTCATCCAGTATGTCGCTCCATGCAGCGTGGTATCGTGGAGTTCAGCAGGACCATTGAATCATGAGTTGATCCGGGATATCGGGCACAACAATGTGTGATGAACTTCCTGAAGTCACATACCATCTGCACATTGATGGAGTGGAATAGCTTACGATTGCGGTACGCCACCTCCATGGCTAGTGGGACCACCAATTCCACATGGGTGCAGTCGAAGGTACTGATACAATTTGGCATGCCTGCCAGTGCATGGAAGCCAATTCTAGTGTCAAAAATCTCCTGGGCAGTCCGTGGTAGAGATATGTAGTCGCTTAGTCGCTTGAGTGCTTCAGGAGGGCATCCAGCACTTGGTTCAGCATGCATGGAAAAAAAGGTTGTGATATGCCATGCATCTGCCCCACTGTGTGTTGGTAGGTGCCTGTGGCCAGGAAGTGGAGCACAGACACTACCTTCAGTAGAGGGGGGATGGCGGTGTGGATTTCATCAGGCTGACAATGTCATCGTGTATCATGTCCACAATGGTGGTGATGGTGTCCCGGTCCAGGCGGTACAGGATGTGGATCTGCTCAGGGGTTAGGTTGAAAGGACTGGCTCTGATGCGAGGGATTGGAGGCTGCCTGCGTGGTACCACTGGTGGGACTTGCTGGGCCTGTCTCACCCTCCTTCTTCTCCTGCCTCTCCTCTGTAGTGCCTGTTGTAGTTGTTGCTCATGGTGTAGAAATGCAAGCATATCCTCCAGCCGCAATATCGCAATTACAAGTGGGATCATTTTGGTGTGGTGTGTGGGTGTGCTCCTTTTGTGCTGGGCCAGACTCCATTGCCTCCACCTGTGCCGATTGTGTGCACCTGTGGCAGTTGGGAACACAGCACATTGCTATTAGTGGGTGATTTGTGATGCCAGTGTTGCCGGCATCGCGGTATCCCTTATTACCGCCTTCAAGATGCCGGTAGATGCATGTCTGCGTGACTTGTGATGTCCTCCTGTTAGCGGCATCCTGGTATTGCCGGCCCCAAGGGCTGCATGCCCGTGCGCATGCTGGTACGGAGGAGCACGGTCTCAGCGGTGGTGCTGATACTGGGTTGTAGACTCGTAACAGGCCGGAGCGGCATGCGGTGCCGGTATTCCCTTACTGGCATCGTTTTTCCATTACAGCGAATCTCGTAATGAGGCCCATTCTCATGCTAACCGAAACCAGGGGAAGGGAGTCAATCCTTCTGGTTGTGTTGAAATGTCAAGATACTAGGAGAAGGGGGGCATTCACCTAGTAAACAAGGTGGTACGAATTCTAGAGTCAAGCTACCAGGAGAAGGGAGTCATTCTCCTTGTAATCGAGACCAGGGGAAGGGAGTCATTCCCCCTGGTTCTGTGGAACTTTACCTTTTGTGTTGTGAAGCCATTCCCTTTATATGACATGGAGTACTGTTTTAAACTTTTTGTATGTGTTTTGCCCATGGGAAGGACGCCATCTGAAAACAAGACACCTAGAGAAGGGAGGCATTTTCCAGGAACCCAATTGTGAAGAAAGCTATAAGCAATAAGCAATGTTGATGGTTGGGCTGGAACTTTTCCTTGTGAACTTGAACTGAGAACGTTGCTACTTTTTAGCATTGCAACTGGGAAATTTGTGTTGTGCTTTGAAAAGGAATTGAGACCTGGCGAAGAGAGTCATTCCCCTGGGTAAAGATTCCGCGTAACAGTTGGAATCGTGGACCGCTGTCCAGAAGAAGGGAGTCATTCTTCTGGGCCAAGAAGATTCACTACTTTTTAGTTTAGTGTTTAGTGTAAGGGACAGAAGCAGGGTTTTGAGACAGGACGGTGGACTATTGATTTGCACGGACAGCCTGACAGCACCCTTACTATTTTAAGTTGAGGCAGGGCAACCTAACCTCTCTAAGGGCCTCATCATGAGTCGGATGGTATCCCGGGTGGGATACCGCACAACTTTATTAGCGTTAGCGCCCACCCGTCCGGCAGTATTACTGCTGGATCACGGGTTGGGTGCTATTAGTCCCCATTCCCCTTGGGTTAATTGGCACATTTTCGGCACAATTACTGCACGGTTATACCACCGGCGGTACTTCTGCTGAAAATTGGCATATTTTCGGCATGTTTACCCCAGCTCTGAGCTTGGGGTAAATACGCCAGACTCTAGATTGGACGGACTCTTAAATGTGGCTGTAATACTGTTACCACCGAATTTAAGGTCTACCGCCCAACACGTGATCAGGCCCTTAGAGTTAAGGAAAGCTAGGTTTTCTCTTATTTTCTGGTATAATAAAGTTTATGCCAGGAGTCATACCACCTGTCAGTCTCCTCCTTCTGCACCCTTACAATACATATATATCGCCTACGTACATTAAGTGACAGCCTGGCATACTTGTTTTACTATTCGAAGATTGGTGTTAACTTTGCTTTTGACAGGTCGTTAAGGGTGTGTGTACACGTAATCAATACGTGGTTGAAACTACATCGAATACCATGTGCAATGTGGCAGGGGGAGCGAACAGCGGGAAGCCATATATACATTGCTCGTACGTGTGCAGGAACTGCTGCCTTGGAAGAGGATCTCAACACGTTTCGGCTGCACCAAGCACACTCCGCTTTCAGAGCCTCTTGCAGATGCTTCCCGTCTGTCAGAGGGGGAGCGGGAATTTTCTTCGTAATGAGACAACAACCTGTCTACTCAAAACAGCTGCTAATTGGGGTCTTCAGTATCCCGCCCCTGTAGGACTGGAGAGTCAGACACTCCTCGTGTTCTCTGTTGCCTGGCTCGTGTTGCCTCCGGTCTCTGTGCCGCTTGCTTTCTTGATTCCCCTTTATAAAACCTCTGTATTTAGACCCAGGCAGTGCTTAGGTATTCACTTTCTATAACGAACTGTTGACAGGCAGCTAGTAGCCGTGCCATTGTAGCACGCAGAGTTGAGCTCATGATCCATCAATTCACAAAGTCTAATTGGCTGCTTATTGACATGCAGTGCACACTAAGTGCTGATTGTCTATAAATGGCCCCGACTCTACATTTAGCTGTAGCACAATCCCACAAACCCACCTTTAGCCGTGATGTTGTAGAGCTTCTGTTTATTTTTCAATATACTTTTCAAAATTATTTTTGCATGATAAGTCTATGTACAAAATAGAGCTCCTTGAAGGCCAATAATATAACCATATTATGCCGAACGTTATGAAATTATTAGTTTCACCCAAAAAGCCCAGAGCTATGTCTGTAGCGTCCTGCTGTAGAGAGAAGCCTCTGCCCAGGAAGGAAAACTTCCATGACTACCATTGCTTCCAGGGGGGTGCAGTGCAGGACCTTCATTTACGTGTGATGTAAGGGTGACTGTAAAATGCGACTCTGTGATTGGGCAGAAGGCCGTATAAAGCACCGAGTAGCAGTTCAAAACATACATCACACTTGGGAATAATTCCAATAGTGAACTGCCATAGTTAGGTCATGAAAAAAAGATGCAATAAGCCTACGAGCAATCCTCACAACAGGGGCCACCAGCTGTGCTATTGGATACCCCAGATTGTTGAGGGTAGTCTGATATAATAGTTCCTCAAAACGTTGTTCACAGAAACGGAGACAAAAAGATAATTTAGGAATGTAATAACAGTGGCACATAATGTAATTCTACATTCTGTTTTAAAAAAGACTATCACGGCCAAGGGGTGGTGGGGGACGCCTAGGAGCAGAGGGTGGGAGTTCAGGGGGTTACCCCCTGAAAGGGTTAGTAGACCAACTGCTTCCATCCTTTCTGTGAGTCTAGGTATTCCATTGTTTCTTCTGCCATGAAATCAATAAGCAATGTTGAAGAATTACTTCACAGTTTAAAGCGTGATCCTGCATGCTTTATTTCCCTGGCCCGAAACTCTGTATTTCATGTAAACTAACCACTTCTGACCTTTGGAAATCTGCTTTTAAAGTGGTGAGCTTCTGTGACCGTAAATCTCTCTTGCCACACCAGACTTGCCTAAGGCTGAAGTGGCCTGATTTCTATCTCGCTTGTGTAAGCAGCTACACTTTTCCACACAGGTTTTCAGCTGAACTGCTTCATTAATCACTGTGTGACATTTCTTTGCTCTTTTCACATAAAAAAACCAATAATGTTTGATTTCCGCATCTCCAGCACATTTCTGCTGCTGTTTTAGAAGCATTCTTTTGAAATGTGCAATTATTTTTTTATCAGCGCACAATATTTAAGAACTCTTTATTTTTTCAATGGCTTTCTACAACACAATGTTTTAAAAACAATATCACATACAACCACTGTTGAGTTGTATAGTACTAAACACATTGTTTGATGTTGCACTGCATGTTTTGTTGAAATCTAAGCTCTTGGACACAGTCTCGGGGAGGTCTCTCGGGATAGCTAGAACACTGACCCCTGGAAGTTTTTTCTGCCCTTCTAGCTACTATGTGGTCAGTTGAAGGAGCAGTCTGGCAGCAAAAAAGCTCATAATATGTGGAGATAGCCCCTTTCGCCTCTTGAACATCAACCCCAATGAATCGGAGCTCAGATTTTCTATGAACCATATGTTTAAAAAAAGCTGCATTGGCAGAGTGTGACAATCCTCCAGATGGCGTCACTTCTCCCCAGAGGGCAGCCCCTTTCCATGAGGCTAGAGTGGTGCGCCCACTAACCAATAGTCCCCCTAGGGGTGGTAACATGCAGGAGGACCTCATGGGGAGGAACTCCCTTCCTGGGAATAAGGACGTGAGTCCGGGACACAGGCTCTTTAACTCCCAACCTCACAGGGAACCTTCTCTACCTATGGTACAGTCTGAAATCATGTGTTATTGTGAACTGTTAGACAATTTAACTGTAATAAGTTCAGGTGCAAAGAAGATCTTGATCCTGTTACAATCAAGTAGGAAAAGTGCTCTCCCAGCTAGTCAATCGAACTGACGTTACGCTGGGGTAGTCCCTGGTATTTAAACCAAACAACAAAGCAGTGTTCTGTTCTGAATCCGTAAGGAGAACCCGGTGAGCAAGGACGCCATCGCAAAGCATGCAAGGTTGAAACTGGGCTTCGGAGACTGCAACAAGGCAGCTCTCCAGAGTAGCAGAGACGAGTAAGAGGACACCCACGGAGCGTCTTGTGAGTTGGTTGGGAGCTGGCATAAATGAAGTGGAGAAGCAGAGAGGTGGTGGCGTGACCTGTCATGGATGGACCGTGCGGTCCAAGAACTGCGACAAGACTGCCTGCTCTGGCCTACCATGGAGCGGCATAGGCAAATGTATGGGGAGCACAGGAAACTGTGGTGATGGAGTGATCTGTAATGGGTGGACCGTTCGGACCTGAATTTACGCTGAGACTGCCAGTAGTACATAGCCATGAAGACAAGCAGGCCAACGAAGAGACATAGAAGTAGAAGACAGAAGAACAAGTCCACAGCCTCTGGCAAAACCAGTGAAGCATTCTGAGAGGGAAGGTAGCAGGAATAAGAGTAAATCTGGGAGGGGGCCGGGAAAGTTTGAGATGGTGAATCGAGAAGCAGAAGCAGTAGAAGAAGAAGAGAAAGTAGTGAAACGCGTTGCAAGGTAATTCCATGTCCAGTTTCTCGAGAGTGTGATAGTGGAGAGTCAAAGAGGACTCAGGTGCCTCGTCATCGTCCCAGTGGGGGCAAGTTGAAAAAAGTAGAAGGCGGAAGGCACGCTTGGAGGGAACTACAATATTTGTTAAAGAAGTTGAAAATAAGATAGCCCAGAAGAGGCTTATAGAGAACTGGGGAACAAGCTAGGAGAAGTGAGTCCTTCTTCTAGCCTGACCTGGAAATTGAGGAACTTTGTTTCATTTAGTTGTGAACCTTGGATCCATTCCCTCATTTGTGAACCTTGCAACATTTCCTGTAGTTGAGAACCCTACATCTTGAGATGCCCATACCCAGGAGAAGGTAGTCATTATCTGGGGTTGTAGAAATGACTACTTTTCTCAGATTAGGATTTGTGTTTAAGTGGTAGGGATAGAATAGGAGTTTGGACTACAATGGTGAACTTTTGATTTGGACTACAGGGACTTCCTGACTGCCCGAGTTTTCGTTTGTTTGAGGTAGGGAAACCACTTCTAGTTAGGGATAGGTAGGTTGATTGTTACTTTAATAAACATTTATAGCAATCACTATGCCACCATTTAGTCAGACACTGTCATGCCTGCCAGATGGTCTGAACTGGCTCCAGATTATTCATCTGCCTCTAGTCATTTCTATGCCCAAAGAGGAACATGGGCTGTTTGGATTAATCAGTGTTTTGCAGCTCAAACGGCTCTCAGACCTTTCTTTTCCCGTTATAGAATCATGGGGAGGTTCCCATTGCAACGGCCTTAGTTCCCAAACAACGCACCTTGCCTGGGTTTGTGTCGCATTTTGTTTGGAGGCGTGACTTTCTCAATTTGAGCACTGTGGGGATAGGACCTGGTGCTTCTGATTAGTGTTAATCACCTCAAAAGCTTATTCATGTTATCCGGGCTTATTCAGCCTTCCTCTGTCCTGGTGCCATTTTGTCCGGCTTTCCACTATCAGGATTCCATTTCCTTCTATCCTTGCACGTTTGGCGGTCGCCGCACAGAATGCGGCTCCTCTGTGCCTCATTAGCGGCTGCCTCCTTTTCTGCAGCTGCTACGGATCCTGTGGCTCATTCTCAGCTGTTTCCTGCACACCCACATGGAATGCGGCTCTTCTGCGTCTCGTTAGCAGCTACCTCCTGCCTGCAGCCGTTACAGAACCCGCGGCTCATTCTCACGACTGCTCAGGGTTCCCTCGGCAAACAGCTGTCTCACAGAAACTCACAGCTACTCCCAGTTTCATTCATTGGCTGCTCGTCTACCACAGCGGTTTTGCTTCACGCTGGTTCTTCCCTGCTGCAACAAGTCCGGGACTCTCCAATTTCCCGCTCATCACCACAGCGGTTTTCCGCTGCAGACCTACTAATTGAGTCTGTGGATATCTTCAGTTTCCTGCTACTGCTACAGTCGCAGGCCATAGCGCTGCTATCTGCTTTCTTCAGCATTTAACATTCGACCCTCAGCAATCCAGTAACACTGTCTACAGACCATGCTCATCTACTCTGAACGAAGCTCTGGGCACACTGCAAGAATCCTTTTCTGCTATTTACAGTATTTCATTAGCTGGAAACTCTCCTCCAAATAACCTAGACTCTTTGGACTCGGGTGCAACTGGATCTTGCTTTCAAGATCCTCTTTTCAACAGTGCACTGGACCATAGACGCTTTGCTGCTTTTAGTGCACCAGCCTAATGCTAGTGCGTCCCTCGTGCCGTTCAGGTTTAGTCCCTCTCTAACCCTCCTTCCATCTTCGTTGTTTAGAAGTCTTCCCGTCATTCATCTCTTCAGCTCTGCTGCATCCAGCCCATTCTTAAGGCAGGCGAACCGTCTCCACAGGAGTTTTGAGGGATAAATTGGTTATGTGAACTGCCCAGTAATTTAGTCGTCTTCTTGTAGGCAAGAAGATCCAGCATTGAACCAGCCATTCAGCAAAGCACGCAAGATAACAGCCCTATCAAAGATTCTCTCTACTCTAGGGAAATCTCGCCCTTCTTAGTGATTCGCTGCACTAGATTTAGTTTTATTAGCTTGTGGGGTAGATCATTGTGAAGGTTTTCTTAGTCCAAGGTGGTCCTGGCTCCGAGGCACAGTCACTTCAGCAGAGCAACCAGCCTGGTAAGCGTTTATTACATTCTCATTGAAGTCACTTCTGTGTCCAGCATAACAGACTAATCCTTCCATGGCCACAAATGGTGTTAGAGGTGGGATCCTGCCCAACTGACATACATTGGGGGACCCTTAAATTTACTAAACCAACCACGAGAGCTTCCAACCCCAAAGTAGCAATTCCTGAGTCCATCGGATTTGATTTTCGTAGTAGTCAGGACATCTTAGTTGATGTGGGGGGAACGCCAACTCATACCCACACCCACAGGGTTGATCTTGTTCCCACCAAAGGGCATCTATGTCCAGCTAGTATCAAAGTCTGGTTTAGCCTAGAGACATGGTTTGGATGTGATAGCGGGAGCAATTGACCCAGACTATCAGGGAGATATAAAAATTCTGCTCCATAAATGATGGAAAAAAGGCCTACCACATAAAGGATGTGGAGAAAATAGTGCAGGGTATAATGGATTCTGTCCCAACCTCCTGGAGGTACAGGAACATGAGATCACAGAGAGAGGTGACAAAGGTTTTGGGGAAGCTGACAAACCTCTCCCAATTTAAGCTACCCCAACGCAAAGAAATATGTATCTGTTGCTGCAGAAATGCTTGGACTGGTGGATGATGACACCAAAGTAATCGCAGACCTTGAATTTACACAACATATTAGCCAAGGCTTTCCACCAGGCCATTACTGAAGAAGGAGGCCCCTTTATCTTTATGAAAAAATTGTCTCCTCTACAACAGTTATGGGAGTCTGGAGAACTCAATTGGTGGTGCCTCTGAGTCACCGCCACATTGTTCTGCAGATGGCACATTCCCATCTGACCTCTGGACACCTGGGCATGACGAAAACCCAGAACCATATAATACCAAGGTTCTACTGGCCGGGTGTATATGCAAATATTAAGAACTTTGTTGCCACATCCACACTTTGTCAAAAGAAAGCCAATGCCAATGTTGCCACCTGCCCCATTACAGACCCGTCCAATTATCGAGGTACCTTTCTCGAGTATAGGAATGGATATTGTCGGCCCTTTGGAAGCAATCCGTTTAGGAAATAAGTACATCTTGGTAATCGTTGATTATGCAATCAGTTACCTGAAGTGCTTCCTATGAAGTGTAATACCTTTCAACAAACGCACGCGGTGTGTAAGCAGTGTCCTATGTTGCTGTGAGGAGAGGCTGCCATTACTGCTGGAACTTGGAAACTTGGAGAAAACATTTTTGTTTTTGCTGCCAGAGCTTCAGTCCGTTTTCTATCTTCATCAAATTTTTTTTTTTTTTTTCTTCTAAAACACTGCGCATGCGTGGAGCGCTGCATGGTGTGTAAGCAGCGTGTCCTGTGTCAAGTGTACGGGGCGTGGGCGACTCCACTTTAAGGTTAAGCCTAAACACTTTGCCTCGAAAAGACTCACAGCGCTGACTTTTGAACTGTGTGGATACTTCCATCTTTCACTGAGCTAGTGCTTTTGGAACTGAATCTTTGTACAACATCCGTTCCTTGAACCCCACATTAACTGTGCGTTCCTCTGCATCTGTGGGGCTGCCCTTGGAACAGCCACTTTCTCTTATCAGTGCACGCTATCATTCAATTGAGAGGTTGACTGGAACTGCGGGGCAAGGCCCTTTGACCAGTCTTTAGCCTCCTTTTGCCTGCATTCATTAACTGTTTTCAACTTAAAAATAAAAGAAAACTAACATTATTCACACCCAGCCGAGTACCCTCAGAGTACTGACTGCACGTCTGCACATCTCCCTGCTGCCTGCTTCATCACGCTCGATTTCCTCTTTTTTTCTCTGTGGATTTATTCCAACAGAATTGGACTTGTGGATCTGCTGGGTACTAACTGTATTGCATTGTATTGTGCATATTTCTCTATCTATGACATTTCAGACAACTTAAACAATCCTTTCTTTACTTTTAGATCTTAGCCACGCCCTCATCTCCTACATATCCGGCTACTGTGCGCGCGCGCACCCAGCCGTGTACCCTCAGAGTACTGACTGCCGACCGCTGAGCAGCTGTCATGGTGCATGCTCCCAAACATCAGGAGCCGACCAGCCTACCCCAGTTACTGGCACCCATGAAGACTTATAAAGCCCCAAAAGGTTGCCTTGGGACTTCCTGGACTCAGTCCTCATATTATTCCATCTTGTGGTAAACTGCATGGGACTACACACAGCCCAGCCTAATGGAGCTGAGCCAATCAGCCTAACCCTGGGTGTGGCTGGAGGGACTACTTTACTTGGGATTACTTGTGTAGGGTGAGGCTGGAGGGACTACTTTACCTGGAACTACTTGCAGGGCTATTTAAACCACACCCTACAGACAAAACACACTTCACGTTATTCTGCACTCCTGCAGCATAACGCTCACCGTGTCTGCTCAGCTCCTGTACCCGATCTCCAACAGCCACGCCTGTCCTGGGATCACGATCCATTGGCACCTGTGAAGAAGGAAAGGAAAAGAACAGGAATTAGAACAGCGATTTAGGCCTTACCTGAAGCTGTCCATCCGAAAGGCTGTGCCTTCAGCCGCTCTCTGGGTCGTCGCATCTGCAGAAAGGAAGGCGTTCGCATAGAGAGCCAATACTCACCCGGAGGCTGCTTTCTTCTTCAATTCCATTGAATCGGTTCACCCGATCGCTGCTCCGGAGTCGCTCCGCACCTGCATTGCAGAAAAGAAAAGAACAGCAGGTTAGTTGCGCATGGGAAAGAAACCATTTAAAGTCATTCCAGCGCCACACACTCGCGCTAATTCTCACCCGCAGGAATTCTGCTCAGTGGCGTAGGAGGAGGCAAATCTTCATCAGAAAACCGCCCAAAACCGCACCTGAAAGAAATAAAGAACAATAGTGAGAACTTGGGCAACAAACACATTAAGCAAACTATACCAACCATCTATTAGCATAGAGACTTACCTACTGAGTCAAGTAAAAAACTCCGCTACAGCCCTGCAGGATCAGTGAAGCAACTAGATCCAGAGAAGAGACTGGAATGTACCGCACCCCTGCGAGTAGTTGCAGGACGGAGAACCCGCTATTGAAACACCCGAGGTGAGGCATAAACAGAGAGGGGCACTAGGAGGTTACGGGAGGTGGGAGCCAAACCCGCTCCTCACGGCTGGTTAACATATCGTTTCGACATTCTAGGCAAACGCTTCCTGGGAAGTGATAGTGAGAGAGAAGATGCGTGCAAGCATTCATCACTCAGCCTCGTGCAACGCACGTGCTGACATCCTTCGTGCAGCTTCGTGCAACGCCCCCGTGGAGACCAGGTGAGCGTGACAGCAGCGAGTCAGCAGGTTACTCTCTCAGCTACGCAACAAGTTCTCTCGTTTGTCGCTCGAAAACTTTCAGCTGGTCGAGAGTTTGAATTCTACAGTGAAGTCCACTCTTGGCTGACTGCTCACATAAGTTTTCAAAACTGTTATTTGTTGGAACTGTCAGCTTCTGTTAGTAATCCTCTCTCCCTGCTGAATTGCATTAAAATGAATCGGCTTACGGCTGTCATGCCCCATATCCTGGCTCACCTAATGCAACGCCGACTATTACTAAAATCCCCAATTAACTCGGGCCCGGGTAAACCCAGATATACCTCCCAAATAAATATCGGATTTCACCCGATCTCAATACTGAGAAAATTGGTAGTGCCCTGTTAAATTCACAACCGTTGAATACTGTTTCCAACACTCCAACGCAGCAACGTGCTTTTGTTCAACCAAGCTCAGCTGTCTCAAATTTACCAATGCTCCTTTCTGATGCAACAATGCAACGTTGCATCTATGTCTCAACTGACCCCCTTACTGCTGAGACCTTTCACACCCCAAGTTATCCACCTGAATTTTCAATGGAACAGAAGGTAATATTCCAGTTCCCCTTTCTCAAGCTTCCACCTCAATCCCCTTATATTCTTAGGTTATGAATACTTCTTATAGGAAAAATGATACTCACAATCAGGTTGTTCACCCCTTATCTAATCACCATAATCTCACCCACCCTTTCCCACTTCCTGTCTCTTACTTTACTCAAAAGACAGTTTCTGGTGTTTCAAGACCTGTGACTCCCCAATCCTCTCACCAAAATGACACAAATATCTCAGCTCTTTCCAAATCTCCTGAGCTTTATCCTACTGACGCTCCCGAAGACGACATTCCTTCTGGTGATTCGGAATCGTCGCTAGTTGCCTCATTCTCCAAACCTCTGCCACGCCCATCTTTTAGATTTCCATCAGTTTCCAATCCAGCTCTGGAAGCTGCTCTAACCGCGATTAACACTAGCATGTTTACCTTAACTAAATAGTTTGAAGTGATAGATCTTAGAACAACCACACAAAATGAGTCTTCAGCGCTTCTGCACAACAAACATGATTGGGTTGCTGCAAATATAGCAATTAGCCCTATTCCTGTATTGAATTTAAGTGCCTCTCATGTGTCTCCGGAACATCAGTCTGTAATACCTTTGGACATACCACGAACTGATGGGATGGGTGTTGAAATTCAACTCCATCCTCATTCTTCATTGTCGCCACATCCTGTTAACATTGAAAATGGCTCGCCTGACATCCAAATCATAGAAAAACCACTCTATGATCTTTTCTTCAGACCTTCGCACAGTAGAAGGCGGCGGAGAAAAGTTATTGAAACAACTCAGATTTCGCCGTCCTGGCAACAAGCTATAATTATTCCCATTTTTAAAAAAGGAGATGGGTCTAACCCAAATAACTATAGACTTATAGCTCTACTAGACACTCCTGGGAACATTTTTGCAAAATTGGTTTTACGTGATTTTACTAAATGGCTAGTTGAAAATGAACTGATGGACATAAACCAATCTGGATTCGTATCTGGCATTGGCACACCAGTAAATCTTTTAATTCTGTCCACTATAAAACAACAAGCCATTTTATCCAAGCAACCTGTTTTTGTAGCTTTTATACATTTTAAGCAAGCTTTTGATTCAGTTTCGAGGCAGACTCTTTGGTGTAAACTTTTAAACGCAAATTGTCCATTGTATATTAGGTTTTTAATTCACCAATTTTATTCCAAGACTTCTATAAGAGTCAAACAACCAATGGTCTTTTATCTCAGCCAATTGAAACTGACTCTGGCCTTAAACAAGGTTGTTTGTTTGCCTCCTTCTTTTTAATTTTTATATCAATGACATGCATTATGCTTTTAAGTCTGTACACTCGTTCTCGCCTAAGTTGGGTGACCACGAACCATCTTATTTGCTTCATGCTGATCTTATGTTATTGGACAGGACCCCCATTGGCCTACAATGGAAACTTACTGCCTTGTCAGATTATGCTGAAAAGAATGACTTAGTAATGAACACCTCTAAGTCCAATATCCTTATTTTTCAGTCTCAGTGCCACCTGTCAAACTACAAATTCAATTGGAAATTAGGTAAGAGCTCTTTAACCCAAATACAGGAATTTAAATACCTTGACATAAACATTCACCCTTCAGACCAACCTTACAAGTCAGAACTTACCTCTAGAATGAGACTTTTAGCAATTCAAGGCAAATGGTTACAGTCAAACTATGGGAAATTTTCCATTTTGCCTGCTAGAATATTCTATCTTCAAAAAGTCATACCAATAATTACATATGGAATTCAAACCAAGACAAACCCCAAATCTGTGAGATGGGGGATATCCTTGAAGGTATCTACTGGAAGCATATTCTTCTGGTTCCTACATGTATCCGGTCGTCTTGATTAGATTTGAACTTGGACTTGTCTCTCTTCATGCTTTGGTCTCTTGGCTAATGATAGCAACATTTAGGAAATGTATTATTTCATCTGATTCATCTGCAAATGTATTTCTTATTCTGAAAAAGATCATATAGACTCCAAATTATAAACCGATGCAAGAATGGAATAAGACGTGTCTCCTAAACCTTCAAGAAGCGGACATTCCTATATCCTTACTACTTGAATTTCCTGACAAAGCAAAGACTACATTATGGAGAAAAGATTGGATTAGCACTTATGATAACATTAATTCTTATCAAGCTGTTAAGGGCTCATTTCAATTGCTTGCGGTTACTGTATTACCACAATACTTAATGCAGTTCCCAGATCGCAAATATGCAGATGCCTTCTTATGCTTTCGATTTAATCTTCTCCATACAAAGGATATTCTTGCTTCGTATAACAATCTGCCGAACTCAGCTAGGTCTGGTGGTCATTGCAAACGTGCCGATTCGGTGTAAACCTTGAGACATCTCATGATAGATTGCACAGAATTAGCGGATATGAGAACTCTCTATCTATATAAACATTTCCGCCATCTCACATTGCTAACTAAAGATGACTTATGGTTTGCAATATTTAACGCCTCCAAGACATCACTCATCATTGACATTGTGCAATTTCTGAGAGAACTGAACTTAATTGAGTTTCGATAGCGTACAGTCGCCATAGTGATAAGGTTGTTTTATACTTTTATCTGCATTTTAATCCTTGTATATTGTTAAACGGTGCAGGTTGTGTATGAAAATAAGGTCTTGTAGAACAACTAACCAAGTAAATTCTTTCTCTTTTGTGACAGCATCTTTATTGAATTGATCATCTAAAGGCATGGCCATTGTCTTTTTGTTATCTGTGTTGAGAAAAACAAATGTTTGTAAATGATAATGAACTAATTGAAAAAGTTGTTAATTCAACTAAAACAATAAAAAAAAAAATACTGAAGTATTTGATACCTTTCTTATCCGTAAGTCACCCCCAAGCTTCTTTGGGTTTCTTCCCTTTCAATCTATTGTATGGTCGAAACACATGAAACATCCTGGATATGCTATGGGGAACATGGGAGGAACGTGAGGAGGCTGTCCTCCCATTATTGCAGATGGCCCAATGTCTAAAGGAACACATAGCCGTGGTCCAAGACCTTGTGCAGAAACATTAAGAAAAGGCACCAGGAGCACAAAAAAGGCATATTATGATCAAAAAGTGGTGAAACTGTCATTTTCTGTAGGTCAAAAGGTTCTCGTATTGCTACCCACTTCTGAACATAAGATGACTTCAAAGTGGCATGGTCGAGGTGTTACAACAAATTGGTGCATCTAACTATCAAGTGTCACAGCCTGACAGAAAGTCTAAAACTCAGATTTATCCTATACATTTATTAAAAGAGTGGAAGGAGGATCATCTTAAGAGTACTTCAGTGGTTATGGCTGCTCTCTTGTTTGAGGGGACCGCAGAGTATTACCTAATAGTACCTGAATTACCTCCCGAACAAAAACAAGATGTACAGGATCTACTTGACCAGTTTCCTGATGTATTTAATGGGGAAGCGGGGCGAGTTATACATTTCCAACATCATATCCAACCCTCTCCCCCATCCCTCCCGGAAAGGTTTTTAATTTACGACCTTACAGAATCCCTGAGTCCAGAAAGGAAATAATTATACAGGAGGTGGCGAAAATGTTGGAGGCGGAAATCATAGAGCCATCTGAAAGCCCATGCTCATCGCCAAAAGTCCTAGTCGCAAAACCAAATCAATTGTGGAACTTTTGCATAGATTTTAGAAAATTAAACGCAATATTCCAGTTTGACAATTATCCAAGGCCTCTGATTGATGATCTTATTGACAGACTGGGATCCGTGGTTTTCATGTCCACGACTAATCTAAGGGTTATTGGCAGGTGCCATTGAACCCCTCCAACAAAGAAAAAA
Source organism: Ambystoma mexicanum (assembly GCF_040938575.1). Classification (NCBI taxonomy): domain Eukaryota; kingdom Metazoa; phylum Chordata; class Amphibia; order Caudata; family Ambystomatidae; genus Ambystoma; species Ambystoma mexicanum. The sequence continues at coordinate 741,284,396 of NC_090926.1, forward strand.
TGTACGTCTCGACTTCTAGAGGATTATTTCAATTCAAAGTCATACCTTTTGGACTTGATGGCACCCCTGCAACTTTTCAGCAACTCATGGATAAGCTATTGTGACCCCTTTCCAACTTCTGCAGCACATATCTTGATGATATCTTGATTCATAGTCAGACCTGGGAGGAACATCTACACCACCTATATGAAATCGTAAGAGCCCTAAGGCAGGCAGAGTTGAAGCCAACCCAAAGAAAAGCCACTTGGTCCAGTCGGCAGTGAGATACTTTTTTGTTGTAGGGAATGGCTTGGTGAGACCGCAAGTTTTGAAAGTTAAGGCTGTTACTGAGGCTCCACCCCATAAGGACACGAGGGACTTGAGAGCATTGTTGTGCATTATTGGCTATTATCAGCAATGTATTCCAAATTACTGAAGTATAACCTATTGCCTGACAGATAAGCTAACGAATGTTGAACTCCAGCTTCTATCCTCTCTTAGGCAAAACCAAAGCCATACTCTCCTGCCCAACTGACAATCTGTGGAATAAATTAGTAACAACCCCAGCTTGAGCAATATGCCTCTTTCATCTGCGATCGCATTGCCTGCTAAGGCATCTAGTTCTGCAGATAGCTCCAGTGCAACTTCCACGGAGGGTGAAATTCTGGTTGTGACTGAATTATCGCCCTCTAATAGTGATAACAACTTACAACCAACACAATTGGGTATTCAAGAGCTTTTGTGAGAGACCATTAACATCATTGGTTGGGTTAGTTACCCAAAAGTTAATGGAACCCACAGAACAAATCGTTCTTTTTTACTGAATAGTTTTAATCAGATCCCGTCTCTAAGAAGTCTTATTTCAGACTATATAAAAATGGATCACTTTGCCGGTGCACGTCAATCATAGAATGATATGTCAGCTCCAGTCGCCTATCATACTAAAATGAATATGGGAACATCAAGAAGACTTAAAGCAACTTGGATTGGACATTTGCTTATTTCCTTCCAAGCAAGAGGTATTGACTTTTTGGGCATTCCAAATTTACAAGAATGATATAAAATTCTTCAAGTATAAACTCCATGTGGCACACAATCAGAAGATCATTGGTCACCTTTGTAAGCATAATATGAGGTCAATCTGGTAGATGTTAAGAAATTGCCCCAATGCGTCTACCCCCTCTTTTAGTTCCTCTATCTCGGCTGAGGCATGGGTTAAATATCTGGCTGATGCGTTTCAAATTCTGTGTGCTTATACCGTTGTAACATATCATAATTTAAATGGGTCTAAATTGGGATGCTGTCGATGGGCAGTGGATGAAATACAGTGGGCAATAAAAAAACATAATTTCCCCAAAGCAGCTGGGCCAGATGGGATACCTGCGTGTGTTCTCAAGTCAGACCCAGTCGTTTGGTCCCACATTATATTAGCCAAATTTGAAACATTTTCATTACCAATTGCATTTTAGAGTCCTGGCTCACAGCAATAATTATTCCAATCCACAAAAAAGGAAATCCATCTGTTCCAGCAAACTATAGGCCCATCGCAATTATGGACGCCTGATATAAGGTCTTTACTATTCGGATCTGATCCTTAGGAAGCTTAAAATGTTTTTGCAAGATCATGTCTTATCCTGCTGTCAAACAGGATTTTGTAAAAATATGGGAACGGCACTGAATGCCACAGTTCTTTCCCATATTTTACAGACATCTAAGTTAGCCAATGCTGGACCTGTGTATATGGCTGCATTGGACATGAGCTCTGCCTTTGATTGCATGATCTGTAACCATCTATGGGCAAAAAGGACCAAGTATGGTATTCCCTCGCACATCATTCACATTATTGCCATGCTGCATCATAACACAGGCTATAGAGTTCACATTAATCAGGATAGTGCCCTAACCAACAACATTCCAACCTCTATTGGAGTAAAACAAGGGTGTAATCTGGCATTGATGCTCTTCAATCTGTACACATGTGACATGAATGACATCTGGGTGCAGGAAAACACCTTCCCCATTATATTGGGGTCGCTTCACCTACATTGGCTAGCCTTCGTGTATGACCTTATTTTTTTTTATACCGCACGCTGTTTGGCCTTAAAAATAAATTTTACATCCATTCTAGCTATGCCCATCGGTATAACTTGCATGCTAACGTAGCCAAATCCAAAATTGTGATTTTTGCGGGGGGCAAAAAAATCACGTCCTTCCAGTGGATGCTGAACGGTTTACCAATGGAACGTACTCCAGAGATTCGTTATTTGGGATACAATTTGTGTGACATAGGTTCTACTGTAATGTGTAAAAATTAATTAAATCAAATAGAAAGACCCCTTATTCTGCAGTTAAAAATTGTATATAGGAAGCTTTGTAAATTTTTGGTAATCCCAGCACTAGAGTTTTACACACTTAAGATCAAACCAACTTTGCTCTATGCGCTTGATATGTGTCTAATGGACATCGAGAACATTCTAGGGTCTCTTCAAGGTCAAATCTTGAAAAGAACTTTAGGTATTGCAAATTCATTGCCAAATCCCATACTCAGACACGAGTTAGGACTGCATTCCTTAGCATCAAGATTCAACTGGAGACAACTAAGCAACTATGCTAGGATGTTAAATCCACCCAGAAATTCACTATACGAAGCATTCTCCAAGATTGCTATATGCTAAGAAAATGGAGAATCTAATGCATAAGGTAAGGGTCACCTCTCATGATCGAACTACTCGTCCTGCGTATGTCAAAACTAAGTTACTCCAACATGATTAAACTGTTACCATCGATGCTCTTGCAAAATACTCTGTATGAGGAATACGTGCTTTTTATTAAAAAAAGGATTCCTTGCATGCCATGTCACGTATTCTTTCCGTGTGAGAAAGCCTGTACTGTCTATATGAGGTTTAAATTCAATCAGTTGTACACCAATGAGTGCATTAAGAACTGGAAGTCGGATGAGAAATGCAATGTGGGCTTTAGTCGATTTTGCTCAGTCAAGGGAGAACTAATTGAGACCCTGAAACATCGGGGTACTAGAATGGCCCCACTTTAAGGATGTCAGAAGCACATTGTTAGGGACATATAATATTGGGCATGCTAGTAACTCGAGAGAACGTTTGTGGACGAGATGCATGTGGGGCAGTAGCCAAGCATTGGTGCTAGCTGTAGTGCACATGTTAACAATAATAAATGTTGACCTAAATACAATGAGAGAAGTACAGCAGTACCAAAAAATGTAATTCCAGGTTCGGATGTGGGGCACACATTGTGTAAAGAAAATGTGAATAGCGATAAAACACACCTTGACATACCATAAACCTTCGTGGCCATTAAGTTGTGAGGTAAAGATCCGGCTAATGTGGAGATGTCACATTTTGGATACTGTCAATGAAGTTTTGCAGTTTTCTCTCAAATGCACTTTGTGAATATTCACTAGACTTGTTGTCTTTATTAAAGACAAAAATATATTCATTTTGAAATGGTTTTCAAAAGGACAATCTGCTTGAGTTTTTTTTCTCACAAATATAATGCATTGTATGTTTCTATTCTATGTATACTTATTTGTCAAAGGTGATTTTAACATCTAAGAAGCAATTTTATGAAATATCTGATAAATGTTTGTAAAGATTTATTGTACAAACCAAAAACAAATAAAACATTTTTTTTTAAAAGCTACGCAGGGAAAAACGGGACCAGGCCAGTTTCGACACTCTCAAACACATCCTCTGCAACAAACTGGTACTTGAAGTACCCAATTTTAACATAGAATTTGTTTTGTAGATGGATGCCTCGAAATTATGTTTTGGGGCAGTCCTTTCGTAGGAGTATGATGGGGTCGAGCATCCAGTCCTTTTATACGAGTAGAAAACTATTTCCCTGCGAAAATAAATTCTGCCACCACAGGATTCGAGGCCCTTGCCATTAAGTGGGCTGTAGGACATCTGCGATATTACCTCACAGGTCGCAAATGCTAACTGGTGACAGATTACTACCCCTTAACCGGGCTCAGTCTCCGTAAAGATACTAACCCCCACATTATGCAAAGGTTGTTAGAATTACAACTGTTTTGCTTTCATGCCGAGCATAGGAAGAGGAAAGAACAGGTAAATGTTGATTTCCTGTCTCCGTTTCCAATGGGAGTGGATGGGGAAGCTTAAAGGGAAAGGTATGTGATGATCCTCCAGAAGGCATCAATTCTCACCATAGATGAACCCCTTTCCATGAGCTAGGGAAGTGCGGCCGCTAACCAATAGTCCCCCTAGGGGTGGTAACATTCGGGAGAACCTCATGGGCAGGAACACCTATCCTGGGGATAAGAACGTGAGTCCAGGACACGGCCTCATTAACTCCCGACCCCACCGGGAAATATCCACACCCAACTCTTCTCTACGTATGATACAGTCTGAAACCATGGGCCAAATTACGGGTCAGGTGGTAACAGTGCCGGTGCTACCGGCAGGATGCTGCCAGACCCGTAATGATTTACCTGCGCCTCACTTCCCGGTAACACCTTGAAGGATTACAACCCTGGTGGTCCGGGAAGTCAGGCACTGACAAATTGGGTCTCTTTGGGAATGGGGACCACAGAAGCACTGGCACCATTGTTAACGGTGCCGGTTTTGTGATGGCTTGCCTACCGCGGCTGCTGTGCCTGGCAGGGTCAGACCTGTAGTTTGCCGGTCCGGAAACAACGGTGCCGATAGGCTTATCGGCACCACTGTTCAGGACCGGCAAATGTATAATGAGGCCCCATGTGTTATTAAAAACTATTGGACAATCTTGCTGTGATAAGTACAGGGATGAAGAAGATCCCAAACAGGTCATAATCAAGTAGGAAAAGTTCTCGACTAGCTGTTGTCAATTAAACTGAGGTTACGCTCGGGCAGGCCCCGCTATTTCTATCCAAAGTGAAAAGAAGGACTTTGTTCTGTTCTGAATCTGGAAGGAGAACCCGGCTCGCGGGGACGCTGTCGAGACGTTTGTGAGGTTCAAACGGGGCTTTGGGAGACTGCAGCGAAGTAGCTTTCCAGAGTAGCAGAAATAAGTAACAGGACACCCGGGGAGCGTCTTGCGATTCGTCTGGGAGCCGGCGTACATGAAGTGGAAAAATGGAGAGGTGGTGATGTGACCTGTCATGGATGGACCATGCAGTCCGAGAACTGTGCCAAGACCGCCCGCTGTGGCCTAATGTGAAGCCGCAAAGGCAAATGTATGGGTACCACAGAAACTGTGATGGCGGCGTGACATATAACGTGTGGACCGTCCGGTCCTGAACTTGACTCTAGACAGCCAGCAGTACCTGGCTGTGAAGACAAGCAGGCCAACGAAGAGAAGTACAAGTAGAAGACAGGAGAACAAGACCGCGGCCCCTGGCAAAACCGGTGAACCATTCCACAAGAGAAGGTAATGGGAATAAGAGTGAGTCCGGGAGGGGTCCGAGAAAGTTTCCTTTTTCACTCAGGTTCCCAGACCCTCTTATTCTTGACTTCTTATATGGGTGTTGGTCCCAGATTCGCAATTTGTTGTCTTATCCATTTGATTCTTCTCTCTTAGTCATTTTTGGGGTCCCAGACGTGCAATGTCCTCTCAGGGTCTCAGACCCTCTTATTACTTTGGGTCCCAGACCCATTTAGGGTTTTGCTTTCATATGGGTGCAGGGCCAAGAATCGTGATGTCTCTTCAGGGTCCCAGGCCCTTTTGCTCCAGGCTCTCTCTTCACCCCCTTACTTTCCCAACCTGCAACGCCTCTCGGGCAACCCATGTACCTACAACACAGAAGCTAACCGGTACGTGGGTTGCCCGAGAGGCGTTTCCTGAACAGCTGCATTGTTCGTCGAGACTCCGGTACTGTTCGTGTAAGCAGCGGGCTCTCCAGACATTTGGTTCTGTTCGGCTTTGCAACCTTCCTCGGAGGTGCTTCGTCGGGTTCTGGGGTGCCCAGTGGTTCATCACAGAAGCAGTGGAGCGTTCTTCCTTCGCCTCCCAGCTGAGCTCATTTAAAATTCCTGTGCTAGTTTGTTGCATTCATTTGGGCCAATGACATCTGTGTTTTCTGTGAAGGTGAAAGGTTTGTGGTAGAGCAACTGAACCATAATGTGCCGTTAACAACATTTGTGCATGGAATCTTTGTCTGCCCTCATGACAAACTTGGTGAAAGGGCAAATTCCCCTGTGTATGTATCCATTTGTGCTACCCCTTCCCTTTGCTAACAGTGTCTGTGTAGTTTAGAAATTGAAGGTGTATATTTTAAACGTTGGGGAGTGTGTGAGTGTTTTTTCTTTTTCTGTTAACAATGCATGGTGAGTCTGTGGCACACAGTACTGTATCAGATGGCTGCAGGGGAATAATATGGAGGTTTCCTAGGGAGACTGCACCTGGCTGGCGTATGTGCAATCACAATGCAAGTTTCCATAGGCCTCCAGTACTGGCCGCATCTTCCAATGCACGTTTCAGTAGTTGTGAGAGCACACATCTGTCTGTTGCACAGCTATTCACATGCCTACGGCATCCTCTGTGTGCTGATAACACCGCCCCTATCGCCAGACCTATGGATTCATACGGTAGGCTACAGCATTTCAAGCAGTCTTTTGACTGCATGGGTTGCTTTGCAGACCTACCAATGTATGGGTGCAGCTTGCCTGGCTCTATGAGGCCCACTGGAAAACAAGGAATAGCAACCTTCAATGTACGGTGGGTGTGTTAAATGTCGCATTAATTTGATTGATGTGTGCTTGCCTTTCCATGACCCGTAAAACAGACACACCGTCTCTGCAGGGAGCACTGTGATGGAAAGTGTCAAGGGTTTGCCGGCGCGTCGAACAGTTGGAGTAAACATTTAATTGCAGGTGTAACAGCCTGCAGTGAGTCGGCAAAATGGCAAAGCTGGTGCGCCTTGGTCACTCACATACAAGTGCATGTAAACAGAAGTAAGCAAACAGCACATTCTTCGAAGCGCAAAGAATATCAATGGTGGTTAGAAAAGTAGTGTAGCTGCATGGGCCTCTCTGAATACTTCTCTTCCTGCTCCTCTTATGGAAGCTGTGTTTCACCTTGTTGTAAGCATTCTTTAATTTCAGAATGTATTCATGTCCGTGATTACTGGTCCTATGGCTAATGGCGTACCATGAAGTGTCTGTACTGCATGTGATGAGAACTCAAATTGAAGCAAAAGGCACCAGTGGGCAGGGTACTGCCCTTCCAACAGTGCACATGGATAATTTCATGTTCAGCATTCTGCACAGCTGCTCTGGCCACCAACAGGAACAGTTGTGTATGGCAGCAGATCCTTAAAACATCCTTGCACACCATAGGCTGCGCTGCACAGCCTTACCTTACAAAGGGCATTGTATTGTGCATGTACTGCAACATGCGACTCTATAAATGGAAAGTACTTGGAAGTGCTTGGGAAGGATCGGTCCGGGAGCATGACAATGACTGACGGCTATTTAAGTGAGGGCCCAACATTTCCCTCTATTTGTGCACTTCCCCTGTGTTATCCCTGTCGGTGGTGCCGCTTTCCGTACAAGGCCTTGCCTTCCTTTCCTTCTGTGTGGTGTGTTACAAGATCAAAATAAATGGAAAGCAACTGGAAGGGGAAACATGTTCAATGGAAAAAGCTGCTTTCAGAGTTGCAAAGGCACAAATAGACGTCTTCACAATCCACCACGCTTTCTCCAATCCCGGACTAAATGAAAAGTAACGCAGCCACATCCGTGTCTGCGTAATGCGATACAAATTGATCCATTAGATCAGAAACAAATATGCATGTTCTAGGCAAATGCATCCTTCATCGCAAACAGTATGGAAACTCCGGTAACATATTGTGCACTTTTCCCTCCACAATGAAGAACAATAATGGCGGCATGATCACGCGTCACCAAAGACTCACAAACGAAAACCAAAAGCAGTCACTGCATTGCAGGTACTCCATACCAGTTCAAATCCACATAGTAGAATCCAAAATGAGCAACCAATTCACAGTGTGTTCCATTCACTTTCAATCAATGTATTCTGAACTTCCCCAAAAACCGTACACTGTGGCGCGTGAAGCACACAGCCATAACCACAACTTCTGCATTTGTATCGACAAATACACTGTGTATCACAGTTTGTGTATTAAAAACTACACCCAGAAACCTTATTCAGCAATGCTGTAGCGTGCACAGGGCCATTGCTATGGCCGCCATCTGCAAAAGGGCCGGATGTAGCATATGCAACCTTGTAACTATTGTGATGTCCGCGGACTTATCGTGCTGTGCGCACGGGAGTGGGGTAATAAATGTCAACCAAGGTAGGGCATTTCGTTTACAGTGGTGGCTCTCAAAAGTGCGGCTTTATATATATTTATATTTTTTTAAGCTGCTTCCATAGAAACCATTTTTTTCCGGTTTTTATAAGTGTTTTTGTTTGTTGTACTTCGCCTCACATTCTTACAATAGCGTCTTCAGTGCAGCCTGTAGATTCGAGGAAAAAAAAAAATTCATTTTCACTGGGCGACAAAGAAATGCCATTTTCGTTGAGAAGGTGCACACATCGATAACCAATGTTGTCATTCTCACAGGAGTAGATACCAGCAGCACGCAAGAAGTTACGCATGCTTCTGTTGATAAGATGCCTTCCGACCTCTGGCTGATGACAACATTCATTGGAATAGTTCTAAACTGGACTTGGTGGTATACATGAGAAAAGCACCTTTGCAGTGGGAAAAATGTGCTTCGCTGCTTTCATCATCTTTTTGAGTTGACGTGACACACAAGAACAAGCCATGGAACCCAAAAGCAAGCCTCCATAGTGCACCACCACAATGTGTACAGTTGCGCAAGTGGCCACTCTCGACATTCTGCAAGCAAGTCTCAAACTACGCACATCGACCCCGCACCACAAAGCATCCATTTCCTCCATATTCAAATTGCCATTAAAGCCTCTTTCCACGGCATACTGGAACAGATCTTGAACAAAGCGATAAACCACTATGAAAACTGTGTGTCTCGCCATCCCTGCCAGCCTCACTACACAGAGTAATGAAACAAAATATGGCCTCCCTTTCCTGTGACACACACCCTGACCACCTGATTGGACAATTTCTACAGTCACATTTCCATTGGCCAACATGGTGAGAAGCGCAGATTGTGGCAAGTGTGCGCTCCATATAACACTAGCAGTTCTGTACAACAGTCCCCTGCGCACATACCACACTCAGAAACGTTGTTTCACAATGCCTCAGCCTCCACAATCCCATTTCCATGGCCACCAGTCTGAAAATCCCTGGATGCGGCCTTCGTGTTTTGTGCGTGCATGGCGGAAGAAAAGTCAATCAGGGTAAGGGCTTTCGGCTGTAGGGGTGCCGCTGAAAAGACCCATTGTGGGGTGTTATTTTTTATTATCTGCTTCAAAACAAAGAGCTTGTTTTCGGTTTCATAGAGTAGTGTGTTTTCTGTTCGTCCTCATATTTTTACAGGAACCTTTTGAATGCATCTTGGAGATGAGCAAACAAAACACCATTAGAATGGATGACAATGAAATGCCATTTGATAGCAAGACCTCTGCATTTGCAGAACTAATGATGTCATTGTTACAGAAAAACATGTCACGAGCGCACAGAAATTCAGACATGCTTCTGTTACTCAGACACCTTCCAGCCTCTGGCTGGGTAGAAAAGACAATATAAGTGGTCCAAACTCTTCTTGGTGGTATGGTGGAGAAAACCACATGGCCAATGGGAAAAGCCTCTTCACTGCATTCATCAGCCTCTTGAGTCGAAGGAGCAAACCTAAACAAGACACGTAACTCAAATGCAAGCCGCCATAATGCATGACAACAACATTCACAAGTAACAGAACTGGCCAGGTATCTGCAAAATGCATGCATATTGGCTAAACTGAGGTCATCGACAGCGCACCCCAATGTGTCGACTGCTTCCAAACTGAAATTGCCATGAAATTGTCTTTCCTGGGTATACTTGTGCGGATCTATCACAAAGGCATCACCCAAAGTGTATACAATGCGTTTCTCCATGTCCGCCAGCATCACTAAGCACAGTAATGAATACTAGTATTACCGCCCCTTCCTGTGCCCCACACCCTCAGTACATGAATGGATAACCCACACACTGCCATTTCCATTGGCCAGCATTGTGAGAAGTGCAGATTGTGGCATGTGCGTTTCCCAAAGAACCGTTAGGGCCGTGCCCCAGTAAAGCATGAACAGTCCTTCTTCCCTTTCCACTAGCCTCTTTCCACCACACCCTCATTAGGTATTGTTAAGTAGTCACACACGCATCCACCAATGCCATCCAAGACATCAGCATCTAACACTGTCAGTTCTCCACAAGACATCATATGATGACTGTTACAAATTCAGCCTGCAAGTGTGCTGTTATTGGAAAGCACGTCCAGTGGAAAGTTCAGTGAAACATTGCAGGATTTGTGCATTCACATTCATCCACATGAGCACCCATCACCACAAAATAAATGTATGAAGATTTTTTTGCCAGTATATTTACAACTCTGTTATAAGCGTCCATTATATTTTTGAAAAGCATAGTGGTTTTTCCTCCATCTCCTACCATGAAGTGGCACTTCAATGGTATCGGCTTGCAATGTTTTCATTTAGCCATTTCATACAGTGTATTCTCAAAACAGGAACTCTTTTCTTTTCTTCCGACAATGTTACGAATTGTGTTCGCCACTAACCCATCTCCTACATAAATTGTAAAAATACGGCACCAAAGCCACCACTGACTGTGTCTTACCAACCTAAAGGCAATTCCCAAAAGGTCAGTGTGTGCACGGCTGTGGTTCTTTGTACACTGCACTATTGCCACAGACTCTTTTTAAATCTGCCAGCTTCTACTCTCTGCCCTCAGCAACTCATCCATAAGAGGACTGTGCGACTTGTCGTTGGTCTGAAGGGCAGGGATTGTATGTCTACTGGACTAAAACGTCTGCAATAGCTCCCAGTGGCTGCGAAGAATAAAATAAAAACCCTGTGCATTATGCACAAGGCCTTCTGGTCCTTGGGACCTCAATACCTTCCACTCTCACTTCCTAAATGTCTTCATGCTCGAGCTCGTCCCTCATCCACCTCCTACTCCCTCAGGGTCAGTTGCCTCTGCACGCAAGCAGTTGGAGGTAGATGTCTTTCTTCTGCTGGGGCCTCCCTCTGGAACAGGCTCTCTACCTCCCTGGTACTTGCGCAGAACCTTTTTTAGGGTCTGGAAGCACCTCAAAACCTTTCCATGTGCTTCTTTTTTCGCTCCTCTCCCCTGCTCACGTCCTGCCTAAAACTGCTTGTGAACTGGTTTCCTACCCACCCTCTAATCTGTGCCCCAGCCCACCTCCCTCCCGCTAGTTCCACCCCCGCACTGGCTTTCTGCCAACCTCTGCACTTGGGGACTATTTTCTGTAACCCTAGCAGTCCAACTACCACTTTATGTCTACACTGATCCTTGCACTTGCCAGAACAGAGCCGTAGTGGCACTTATTGCTATTTTCTGTTGTTCCCATGTACTCCACTATGCCCTCCCCCTTCCCATTCACTTGCGCACTCTCGGTGTCACCTGGCCTAGTGGGATCAATGTCTCTGTGTGGCCTCTGTTCCGCCTCCCTTTCCTCATCGCGCCTTCAGACATGTGTGTAGGCGCGGTACAAATGCCACAGCATACCATATCATATCATATCATACACACCCTGCATTCATTACAACAAGATGCTTCCCACATACCTTCTAGACTTCACAAAATGGTATTTCCACTGTAATCCATGCACTACAAATGTTGGAAAAGTGCTCCCACAAAAGCCGCACAGAGTGTATGTTAGCAACGTTAAGCAACTGCGTGCAGTGCATGCATACAAACAGGATGCCTGCCACCTCCCTTGCACACTTTTGCCATAGCCTCCTACATTTCTCAGTACAAACAGACCTTTTGCTACAGTGTTTGTGTACACACCACAATCGCCAACCACATTGCGCACTGCCTTAGCCTCCACAGTGCCTATGCCATAACTGCCATCCTGAAAAGAGCTGGTTGTGGCACGTCTAATCCTAAAGGTTCAGCGGAATCCACAGAGTTCCCGTGCTAGGAACAGGAGGGGGCAGAGGTTGGGGGGGGGGGGTGTCTTTAGGTCTGTCTCTGAAAACACGTATTTGTTTTTGTATTTTTTTGTCGTGTTTTTGTTATGTACGTGCATGCATACATTATTTTTGTGTTCTCTCTCTTTCGCTGACTGCCTGTTTGCTTCTCCTCCGGACATATCAACTGAAGGTCAACGCTTCTCTTAGACTTCTACAGGATTCTCTGCAACACTTTGTGCAGAGTGGCAAACAAAACAGCATTGGCAATGGAGGTAAAAAAAATGCCATTTCCTTGGAACCACTGGAAATCTTGCTGGTTATAAATGCTTTCATAGGAGGTGATGAACATGCCAGCACTGCACATAAAGTCACACATGCTTCTGTTTATCCAACACCTTCCGACCTCTGGCTTTGGACAAAGAACACCGGCATGGTCCTAAGCTCCTCTTGGTGTTATCGATGAGAAAATTACCTTGGAAGTGGGAAACATCTGCATCACTGCTGTCATCAACTTCGTTAGGTGAGCAAGCAAACTTGAGCATGACATGTACCCCAAATGTAGTACTCCAAAATGCACGACCACCATATCAACAGTACCGGCAGGGGCCACACATGTGCAAAGAAGATCTATGCACTCATAGACAGTGCCCCAAAAAGCCTCCACTCCTTCCAACTGAAGGTTAGCAGCCTCTTTCCACGCATACATGTGCAGATCTTGCACAAAGGTATCACCCACGATTATCACTCTGCGTCTCGCCATCTCCGCCAATGTCACTGCATCGCGATTTGGGCGAAAATGTTACCACCCCTTCCTGTGAACCACACCCTCCACACCTCATTGGATAATCCCCAAAGTTTCATTTGCAAGGCCAACATACTCAGAAGGGCAGATTGTACCATGTGCCTCTTCCCAGCTACAGCGAGAGCCGCACCCCAGAAAAGCAGACAGTCCTTCTTCCATTTCCACTATTACATTTGCAACACTGCTCATTAGACAGTATGCAATAGGCACACAAGCATTTAGCTATCACATGCAAGACCAATGCATTGAACACTATAATATCTTTTCGGCACTCCAGACGTACCGTTACACACTCACAGTACACGTGCACTTAGGGATGCTGATGAGGTCTCATGTGTTAAGACACTTCTTCAAGCAAGTGTCCTGTACAGGGTTACCCATAGGAATCAGAAATATTAAGAAATTGGTCCCTAATGTACAGCGTGTTCACTGACCTACACCATGTGCTAGTGAACGCATATTACATCCCTTTTTCCGCCAAGTGTAAAATGTTCTCGACAACCACTCTTCAAAGGTCACCCTCCACACCTGATTGGATAATCCCCACAGTTAGATTTGCAAGGCCACCATGCTCAGAAGGGCAGAATGTACCACGTGCCTCTTCCCAGCTGCAGCGAGGGCCGCACCCCAGAAAAGCAGTCTACAGTCCTTATTCCATTTCCAACATTACATTTGCAACACTCCCTCATTAGGTAGAATGAAATAGGCACACAAGCATGTAGCAATCGCATGCAAGACCACTGCATTGAACCCGATCATTTATGTACAGCACTCCAGACGTAGCGTTAAACACTCACAGTACACATGTACTTGGTGATGCTGACGAGTTCTTTTCATGGCGCAATGTGTTAAGACACTTCTTCAAGCAAGTGTCCTGTACAGAGCAACCCATAGCTAAGGAAAATATAAAGAAATTGGTCCCTAATGTGCAACCTGTTCACTGACCTACACCATGTCCTAGTGAACCCATATTACCTCCCTTTGCTTTTTCCACCAAGGTGAAAATGTTCTCAACAACCACTCTTCAAAGGTCACCATCCTTGAATAGATGCAGAGTTAACCCTGTATGGTGGCTTTATGTGGTGCTGGGTGTGCCCAAGTCCTACTCCCTTGGGTGCATGGCCAGTGGCCTATGGCCTTTGGCTATGTAGCCAAAAGTGTACATCTTGCCCAGACCCCGCACAACATATTGGCGCCAGGAATGGGAACATTTGCTGCGTTCCGCAATCCACAAATGAACCATACGATGGGTGGTATAAAGAGCAACCCATACCAAAGGCAAATGGCAACATGTGGCTACCTACTGTGCAATACGTGCAATAATGTACACCATATGGTACTGTATGCATATCAGTTTACTTGTGCTCCTCTACCATGTTTACAATTTCCTGCCACACCATTCTTTAAACGTCACCTTCCTCAGAGACATGCATACTTTAAACTGCATGCCTGCATTATGGTGCTGTGGCTACAGTGCAGGCCTAAGCTCTTCGGTGCCTGGCCTACAGCCTTTCACCATGCATCCACCAGTGTAGGTCTTGCCCACACCAAGCAGAACATAAGTCATGCAGCTGAACAAGTGGCCAATTACATACCGTGCATCCCTACCACTTCTAACCACCCAGTACTTCACTACTGCACCCAGTGGACACACCAAATGACGGGTCACTCTGTTGGGGAGAGAAGCTGGACCCCCACCAGGGCAGTGGGGGGCCAGCAGCCATACCCTCACCAGCTATGGGAGACCCCAACACCTCCCATATGGCCCCCAGAAATGCAAGAGAGTCCCAAGCAGGCAGCAGCATGTTCCAAACTGTGTTTATTTCTGGGCAGCAAAAAAGAAAAAACAAGCAGAGCATCGTGCACATCGAGAGTTCAGGCGCCGTCTCCCAAGCCCAAGTCTTGCAAGCCAGCTTTATAATCACAGTGCAGGCTGACCTCACAGAATTGGATCAGTTCCCAGAAACCTAGCTCCTCCTGCTATTGGCTGCTAAGTGATAGGTAGCCCTTAGAGAGCCTGACAATTGGATGTTAGCCTTTTGCGTCAGTGGGTTGGTTTAGCTGTGCCAGCCCCCATTACCTAATTCTAACTTGTTACATTATGACTTTGTTCCCATAACTTTTTAGCTGAAGCAAGCAGTTTGCACTTGAGCTCTGAGCGCTAATTGGCTGGGCTGAGCCATTCTTGTTACAATTATGTTTCAAATGTTGTGCGAGTCCTTGAGAAAATGTCTTTCTTTCCCAGAAAGAAAAAAAAAACACACTGGGTTGCCGTGGTTTATTCGCATTTGTGGATAATTAAAAATGTTTGTCTGCAGAAAGCAATCTTATCTTGAATGTGCGACCTTGGCAGCTCGGGGGTTTTGCGAGGAACATTGCTGAAGGCTTCTGCAGCCAGTGTTCAGTGAGAGAAATGAACTTGGCTGTAATTTTCCTGAAACATGGCTTTACACTGTGCATTTAGACCATGTTAATTCATATAGGCATTTGCAAGCCTTTAAACAGGGATTTTTGTGTTTGTAGATTCTGATATTGCAGCATTGATTCTAATGTAGCATGGAAGTTGCACTGTTGGTGAAGTGGGTGTGTTTCAGCATATTTGTCACCCATGGGTGCGCTGGGGCCTGGTTCAAATGATAAGTGCGCTCCTTGTTCTTCCTGCTGTTCTTCTGTATATGCGCCTGGGGTGAGGGGGCATGGGTTTGATCTCGATTTTCCCTCTTCAGTCCCCCCTTTGGTCGACTTTGTCGACCACGAAGCAACATTCACCTCCTTCCGGTCTGCATATCTTTGTCAATTCCTTGAAGTGTCCATAATTTTTTGCATTGTTGTTGATGAACAGTACATATAGGAGTGTTCTCCTTCTGTGTTCCACCACACTCACTTCCCTTCGTACTTCCTCTGATCACAGGGAGTGGCCACCTTTATTACTGCTGGAACCATGTTGCACACTGCTATCTTAGTCCGGCTCTTCCTTTCACCATGTCTCTTATTTGCATTCCGATGTCTTCTTCTGTTGTTCTCTTACATCTTGTAATGTATCTCTATCTTGCACAATGATGCTGTGCTCGGTACTAGTCCTTCCGTTATCACCTTCAATCAACCAGGCAGTCATGATGTCATCCATTACCATGCAAGCACTAGCTAGTTCTTTGCTTTCTCTTTTCAGATGCATTTTTTGCTGATCATTCTTTAGTATGCTGGTACTTCACCCAATCATTCTTCTGTCTCGCTCGAGAAGTAATTCCCCCCTCTTTTTACTCCTCTGTCTGTTTCTCTTCTTCCGTTGTTTTCCATCTTGGTGAATGCGTCATTCTTCACATCTTCCTTGGTCATCACCAACAAGGGCATGCTGATGCGCACCAATGAACACTCTCCTCCCCAATTCAGTGGTAGTTTCTCTTGATCTTTGGATGCATGTGCTCAATAGTAGTCCATAAGCAGTGATGTTCCTGCTCTCATCTCGCAACTTCTCTCAACCTTCTTGCATCCAGCATGATTGTCCACTCTTTGTCACTGTTGTGCTGGTAACATAACGCTGGTACCTTAACACTATACGTCCTTCATTCTCCACCCAAGTGACTATCTTTGCTCTTTTGTCTCACTCTGTTAGGCACTTATCATATTTTTGTCTTTTATTTTATTTTTTCTTCTCTCTTTTTGTTTTTCTTTCTTCTTTTATTATTTATTTTTTCTTGGTTTTTTTTTCTCTTGCAGCTTGCTCACTGGTGCATTTGCTCATTGTTTCTTCTCTCTCTGGTCACTTTCCACATACAGTTGTTCTCCAATTAGCTGCTTTATGTAATCATCTTCCATAGGGGATTACCCCCCTTTTTTTTATTATCAATCTCAATGTTGCTGTCTTCCCTTGCAATCTTCTTCGCACCTTGGCATACATGGGCGTCGTGCTCTGCTGTAGTAATTTCTGTTGTAATCAATTCTCTTCCGGCATATGTTAAAGAACAGTCAGGACAGCTCTCTCCAGTGGTGTCCCTACCAATTTTGTACATGTGTGCATGTTGTTGGTCACTTCTACTATGTGTGTTATGTGTATGTTTTACTCCCTTTGTGTCTGCCCTTAACTCTCCTTACTTTAGCAGCAGCTTTTCCTCACCCACTGACGCCGTAACTCTTCCTGTTTAGGTTAGGGAATGTTAGCAGGGGATACAGCGGTAGTGCTCACTATTACAAATAATTTTCAAATTACCACCCCCATTAGTTCGTTCATCATTAATAGTCCCATCGTGAAGGTAAAAGTCCTTATTTGCTTGCCCATAACCACTTACGCTGCTGGGTCCTTGCAGCTGATGAGATGATAAAGTTGCCCGCCTGAAAATCGCAAGAAAGGCGTTAATACGTTAGTACTTGTTAGTAACCTCAAGCTCCGCGAACTAAACAATCACTAAGGGCAAAAATCGAACCTCCCCCTGGACATTTCGTGTTTTCAACATTTCTCAAGATGGGTAGGGAAAATCTTGGGCTGTTTATTCAATGGAAGCAAGGAAATATACTTCAGGGAAACATGCTCTAAGGGGTCTGAGGTTCTTGATAGGGTGGGCAATTGAGTGGGGAATGCTTCACGATGTTTTAATCAGTAGGCCTCACAGTTTCTAATGGAAGATAACATTAAGGAAATTTCCTACACATTTCTAACAGCATACATACGCAACAACCTGCATGTGCGGGGAAAAGAGAAGGAACAAAACAGTGTTACAGCTGTAGGTGCACAAAATGTAATATGAAACTCAATTAAACTTTGGAAATGCGTGTGTCAGTCCCTATTCTAGTTGCTAGTGTGCGCTGGACCATAGGATGGCCATGCTTCCCTAACTCAGGAGTGTTTGTGCTATTTTGCAGTTCATGAAAATCTCTTGCGTTGGCCCTGTTGATCGTTGCTCCCTCGTTGCCAGGGTGGCCACCGCTTTGTAGGGCTTGACGCCTCACACATCTAACAAAGTCTGTCAGGAGGGGAAAATGTCCCACTGTAGTCCATAGCCATTGGGTGTTGGTTGTCCGTTGTCTTCAGGCCTGCCCTGGGTCCTTTATATCTGGCGAGAAATGAAATGGAAGCGCTTGAGACCTGAGAATTTACATATTCTTCAATTTCCTGACCTAACCTCTCTGCACTACTCTCACACTATTCAGTGTCCTAGTGGGAGGAGCCAATGGTACACCTATGCACCATCCTGCCACCACCTGGTGGCGTTCAATGGCGGTCTGACTGTAAATTGTTACACAATTCGAAATGTACCCACAAAATGGGTAGGCACTTAATTTATGTGAAGATACTCATTACACACTTGGATCATATATACGCAATTTAGGTGCTAGTGTACAAATGGGCCTTTGGTCTTTATATTTACTGTGCTTTTATTGTAAGCTATTTATAGTGCATGCCTTTGTCCCGTGGGGCATCAGGCACTGACAAGCTAAATAGGGAAACATCAGGGTGGTAAATTTGTCATATAGGGTGGCTGTGTTTCTAAATTAAGTGCACCATGTTACTTAGTTAAGATAATCGCAGGGTTTTTAAATCTTTTTTTTTCTTTTTTTTTCTATGGCTCCTCTCTCAACTTCTCAGGGCGTGCCTCGCAGTGAACTGCAGGCACTTTAAGCTGGTACTAATGAAATTCGCTACCAATTATTCGCTACCTGTCTCTCCCCCCTCTTTTGTATTTATTTATTTATTTACTTCCTCTTTTCTTTCAAACCCAACCCTCACAATTTACTCCCATTCTCTCTATCCCACCCCATGTCCACTTTTTAAACCCTACCTACTCTGTTAATTACTCATTTAGTCTAGTATTTTATTGCTCCACTACTGTAATTACTGTTACATTTAAACAATATATTTCTCCCCCCATTATCTGCTCTCAAATTTTAATACAACCATCATTCTCCAGTTCGTGCAGCAATGACCTCTTTCCCTATGTGTGTTGGCTAATGCATTTGTGCCAGTGCTATTTTCAAAAGCGCTAGTGGCATTACCACTTGCACTGTTATTTTGTCGCCAAATTAATTCTGTTGGGAACATGGATCATCCATCCTTTACCCCTATTTCTCTCCTCCCGTGGTGAACCGTCAATGAAATGTAGCCCCCCCCCCCTCAAGTGCACCTTCTTCCACCTTGTGTGTCTCATTTAATTGTTCTGTGTTATTCGTGTATTCATGAGCCCAGTCTCCTCGCTGAAAGATGTGTGCTCAAAATGTGGCTAAATGTACTCTCTTGTGATGCGCTATCATTATGCACCCCCCTCTGTACCGTGCACCCCCATTATGCTTAAACAATCTTCCTTACTTTCAACATGTGTATGCCTGGTGTTTAACAATTTATGGATTTCTCTGTTAATAAGGTGGTCATATCCACATTGCTCATGATGTCACAAATGTCTCTTCCCTAATGCATGGCCTAGTCGCCCCACTGTCACCCAGAAAAGAAAATGTTTTGATACCTATCACCACCCCTATGCAATTGTCCTCTGCCTTATTGAGTGTGCGTGAGCGTGTGTGTCGGCGCGCGTCTCGCCCGCTCTGTCGGGGAGGTGGAGCATGAGTGTGTGTGGCAGAGTGAGTCAAATCAAGTTTGTCTTGGGCTGTCCTATTAGCGGTATAATGTCAATCTATGTCCTTTGAAAGGTTTGTTTCCCATCAGGAAGACCCCACCCAGTCATGTAACCGGTACCATTGCTATTGTGTCAGTGTTCTGTATGGGTGCTTACTGCTGTGCAGTGCCCCTGGGTTGTTATTCTTGTCAGTCCTGGTGTAGTGGTGCTGTCATTTGTTGTGTCTGTACATGTTGTGGTGACAGTGCCTGCGTTGGTGCTTGTGGTGTCTGCTGAAATGATCCCGTCCTGCCCCATGTATCCTCCCCACATGGGCGGTGCATATTGTGGTGGTTGTTGACACTGCTATTGTGATTCTTGTGCGTGTGTGTTGAGGCTGTTTTTAACTGCCCCTCCCATTGCATACATTAATCATTTATTTTGTGCCTACTTGTCCTCATCTGCCTTTCTCTGCCCCTGCCGTTTTATTTATTTATTAACCGTCTTCTCTTGCCACAATCTACAATGCACACAGTCAATGTCTGGCGTGCTATCCTTCCTTCCTCCCTTCCATAACCCCATGCATGCTGCACCACCCCTTACTGATCCTCTATCATGTTTGGCTGTGCTGTCTCGTTCAGTCCTTCTCTCCTCCTCCAATCCCTTTCTTCCCTTTTCAGTTCCCCCTCTCTGTTGCTATTGTTACTCCTTGCACCTCCGCCGTTATCTTCCCTTTAAATTTAATTCCTCTGTACCTGTGCCTTCAAATCTGCTTCCATGCACTGCAGCCTTCCCTTGCTCACTCCTGTGCTGCTAGTGGGTTGTTCTGCACCTTCCTGTTTGTTCGCTTTAGTGTATTGTGATTGTGTGTGTGTGTGTGTGTGTGTGTGTGTGTGTGTGTGTGTGGTGTTTAAATGTCCTTCTGCTGTTTTCAGTTCTCTCATGCAATGCATTCCTTGCTTACCATCTGTGTCATCAAATATTACACTCACGGAGGTTCAGAAGGGTGAGTCCCCTCTTCCCTCTGCTCCTGCTGGTTCAGCATCAGCTGACCCCTCGCATCTTCCCTTTCCTTCATGCACACAGTTCAACTGTAGCCATGTGCTTTTAAAGCTATTCCCGTGTAAGTGCTGTGTATGTGTGTCCTTAGCGATTGCTGCACGCTTCTGGAGAAGCCGCCTATGAGCAGCCATGGTCTTTTTTAATTTACCTTCAGTACTTTTGAATCTTTGCACACTATGTTTACTGACTTATTTCGGCATGGAAGCTGTGTGCTACACAAGAGGTGAAGGGGAGTCATTTCGTATTGTGTGATACATTTTACCTCTATTCAATTTGAAAATTTCGATAGTCCGCTGTTCAGGGAGCAAAAGTTAGAAGATAATTATACATTTTTCAACTTCTGTGAGCCTTCTTGGCTGCGCACCTTAGCCAGTGCACTCCACGTGCAGCCCATCTTCACCAAACCATTGCCTTCTCCGGCACACCCCCACAATCTTGCGCATGTGTCTTCCACACACCGCCTCTGTGTCACCTATTCTCCAAATCCAAAACCACACCACTATCTCCTCACCATCAAAACTCTGTGTCCTATGCATCAATCTGAAGGTGACGTCACCAAACTAAAAACACAGTGCAAATGAACAGACAAATGTGCATACACAGAACAATAACCCATTTCTCCCAATCCCACAAAAATCCCAAAATAAAACCCCACAATCCCCACAGCTGTCTTCCTGTCTCAACTGGAACAAGGTAAACCACAATAAAAACTCTTATAATTGAACTGCACACGCTGCGTCACCTCACGTATGATACGCTCCTCACCAGGGGACCTTAACCAGCCAACTATCTTCCGCACTCGGGAACAATCTAGCTACCTCCTGCGGGGAAACATCATCCACTCACTGAACTAAAACGCTCAATTAGCAGGGAACCTCATCTACTCATTGATCTATAACGTCAATTCATAGGAAATCCACACCCCTGTACATGAAATCGCCATCCGGACCAACCAGCGCGGCACTCCTTTCCATATGTGGGGAGTCACTACCCCACCCAATATCCTCATAAACACAAGAAGGGGCAACTGCCACCGCTCCAGTCCCAACAATTCACGTGCCGATCACCACCAATGTGCCGAATTTTGCGACAATGTACAATCACCCACCACCCAATTTACAATGCCTCCCCCTGTTTCTACCCAAACAAAAGAACTTAACATTTCTGCAACATACTGATCAACAATGCATCATAATATTTTAAACATTTCCCCCCCTCAAAGCCCATGTTGCTGGTTGACTTACATTTCCTATGCTACACTTGCACTTGCTCTGCTGCTGGACACCCACTCAAGGCGCTTCACCGGACCCCTTCTCCTGCAGGGCTCTCACCTGCCCTCAAGCGGGGTATTTCCAAGTGGCCCCCGAAGCCTTTAGCCGGTTACGCGTTTTCCGGTGGTCTTCAGGTGCAGGCGAGGGTCCCACAGCTTCCTTGAGTCGGCGGCAGGGAGTTCAGTTCAACGCAGGGCTTGCGCAGGCAGTGCTCATTCACCCATGTTACAATGAGCAATGAGCCTCACAAGGGCACCGACTTGTTGGGGAGAAGCTGGACCCCCACCAGGGCAGTGGGGGGCCAGCAGCCATACCCTCACCAGCTATGGGAGACCCCAACACCTCCCATATGGCCCCCAGAAATGCAACAGAGTCCCAAGCAGGCAGCAGCATGTTCCAAACTGCGTTTATTTCTGGGCAGCAAAAAAGAAAAAAACACGCAGAGCATCGTGCACATCGAGAGTTCAGGCGCCGTCTCCCCCGGGGCTGGCTTGCAAGCCAGCTTTATAATCACACTGCAGGCTGACCTCACAGAATTGGATCAGTTCCCAGAAACCTAGCTCCTCCTGCTATTGGCCGCTAAGTGATAGGTTACCTATGTAGCCCTTATAGAGAGCCTGACAATTGGATGTTAGCCTTTTGCGTCAGTGGGTTGGTTTAGCTGTGCCAGCCCCCATTACCTAATTCTAACTCGTTACATTATGACTTTGTTCCCATAACTTTTTAGCTGAAGCAAGCAGTTTGCACTTGAGCTCTGAGCGCTAATTGGCTGGGCTGAGCCATTCTTGTTACAATTATGTTTCAAATGTTGTGCGAGTCCTTGAGAAAATGTCTTTCTTTCCCAGAAAGAAAAAAAAAAACACACTGGGCTGCCGTGGTTTATTCGCATTTGTGGATAATTAAAAATGTTTGTCTGCAGAAAGCAATCTTATCTTGAATGTGCGACTTTGGCAGCTCGCGGGTTTTGCGAGGAACATTGCTGAAGGCTTCTGCAGCCAGTGTTCAGTGAGAGAAATGAACTTGGCTGTAATTTTCCTGAAACATGGCTTTACACTGTGCATTTAGACCATGTTAATTCATATAGGCATTTGCAAGCCTTTAAACAGGGATTTTTGTGTTTGTAGATTCTGATATTGCAGCATTGATTCTAATGTAGCATGGAAGTTGCACTGTTGGTGAAGTGGGTGTGTTTCAGCATATTTGTCACCCATGGGTGCGCTGGGGCCTGGTTCAAAAAAGTGCGCTCCTTGTTCTTCCTGCTGTTCTTCTGTATATGCGCCTGGGGTGAGGGGGCATGGATTTGATCTCGATTTTCCCTCTTCAACTCCATGAGGTCCAGGCATGCAGTAGACACTCTACGATGTGCTACCAATCTCCACACCCATGGAACCAACATTGTATACATTGCTGTGCCATCAGTGACCGCGGAAACAGGTCACCTCACCAGCTACAGTGCTGTAACGCAGGCTGCCTGCAGTCCCCACAAGGTAGTCCCCTGTGGAGGCAGCTGCAAATTGGCGCAATACGCACAGATACTGCAGACACACGACCGTCTACTTCCACCTACTGACATATATCGCATGAACCACTTCTCATTCCCCCACCATCTCCTTTCCTTCTTTCCACCACCACATGGCGTAAAGTATGTTTGTCAGTCGCTCTTGGCGCCGCATTGTCCTCCGATACACCATGGCGGCGTTTCCCAAACCCTTTGATGCACAGCACGCTTCCCTCCAGCCAACCACCGGCCGTGTCCAATATTCGCTGACAGCGTGGCATACCACAGACCAATGAGACTTCGGTCCACGGAGTGAACAGGGAAATGGGTCCGCACAGTGGACCCAGATATCACTAATATTTTGAGATGTACATTTCAGTTCTTTGCAACAAAAGTACTGATCGGATTTCCACCAAACACACAAAAGCACGCTTTCTGACCCAAGCCCCTGCCACAAATTTGGTGAAAATCTGTCCAGCCTTTCGGCCTGTAGCCGTGCACAAAGTTTTTGCCCAGTCTATGGGACCCCCCTATTTCTTTGCCCCCCTGCACGAAACTTCACCCAACTTGGCGAAAGAATTCAGAGCCAGCCATATACTTTTTTTGCTAAGTTTGGTGAGGATTCCTCCAGGGGGAGCAAAGTTATAAGCTGACGAAAAAGTGCTCTTCCTATGAGTTTAGCAACGTAAGCATAATCACACGCCCGCTACCGCGGGCCGTATAATATATAGTAGGAAGTCCATTTGACCCAAGTCACACATTCCACAACGCCACCTAGTAGCCATAGCTGGAAGTGCACCTCCAGTTCTGAGCCACAACAGCAAGGCATTGTGGGTGTGCAAATTAGCTCAAATGCAAACCTTTTTCTCCAGGAAATTGTTTTTGTCTAAGTGGGCAGTGTTACTTTAATATTGTATAGGCAAATACCCATCTATTGGCTTTAGACAATGCTTCCCCCGAGTGCTCTCTAAAGGGACAACCCTTGCCTAAAGCCAATAGATGGGTATTTCCCTATACAATGTCCACTACTGTTACACACTATCAACGTTGGTCGTGGTGGCAAAGCAGGAGGATAGGAAGAGCCGCACATAGCGCTATTCTATCTCTTCCTAAAGCGACAGTCCCTACTTCAGAAAGCAACGGTCTAGTTGTTTCGCGTACGACGGATTCACTCACATCGGATCACGTGACAACGCACGTGATGGCTCACATGACCCCAGATAAGGAAGGAAGAGCCACCAGCAGACGCGTCGCTACTGCCTTTACTGATGCTCCGTGAGTTTGTTACTAGGGTTCCTTCCACAGTGCTTATTGCTTTGTCTTTCCTTCGTTTCTCTAACGCTGCCCTGTTCTTTCCTCCTAAAACACACAGACACCTCCCTCGCTCGTTATTCATCTCCACCGATCTCTCGGATAGAGAGGTTCTCCAGGCAGCAATGAGTAATCCTATACTCCGACTACTCTTTAGCCCTTTACCCCTCTCTCCCTTAACCATCCTGCTCTCCTCCTTTTTTGTCCTCTTAGTTCCTCTGTTCTGATAAGAGCGAACAGATTCTTCAGATTGCCGGAAGCATCCCAGAACACTCTTTCCTCACTAAGGACTTAAGCATTTATACATGGTACTTTTCCCTGCTTACTTTCCTGTACTGACGCTATCCTGTCTCTCTCTTTCTAATAGAAAGTTCATCGACCTTCCCTGCGTTACAGACCGATTAGAGGAATCCATTCCGACTCGACACTTCCTTCCGAAGAGTTCCGGTTATACAGGGTTTTCTTCCCCAGGAGGGTTTCCCTGGGGGTTCCGCTTCCCTCCTCACTGAGATTACCTGCAGGGAGAGAGGGAGCGGGGCATCCACGGGAGATTTTCCGATAGCTGCCTGTTGCCTCGATTGTGAACCGCAGTTGCCCAGGTTAGTGAACTCAATCATTGAATACTATACAAGTCGCCAGAGTTGACAGATAGCAACGCCCTTTTTTTGGGTTTCGCTGCCGGGGGCGACGGCGGTTTGCCATGGAGCAACAGATGCACCAACTCATGGCTGCAATGCAGGCCTTGTCTTTAGAAATGCAGACCCTAAGACAAGACAACGCTCAATTAAAACAACAGATTAGCCGGTCTTTCTCTGAAACCCCTCCATCAACATTCCACACAGAGAAGTTTGACGGGAACCCGCTTAAGCTGAAAGAGTTCCTTGACAGTTGTACCATTCAGTTTACATTCAGACCCAGATTCTTTCCCTCCGAGAAGGATAAAGTGGGATTTTTGATTTCCCACTTATCGGGCCCAGCCTTAGCATGGGCTACCCCGTTAGTAACTTTGGGAAATGTCGTTCTGGACTCCTACACTGCCTTCACTAACAGCCTGAAGACCATGCTTGGTCGAAAAGAAATCTCAGTATCCATTCAGGAAAAGTTACTTGACTTGAAACAGGGCTCTAAAGACCTCATCTCTTACATCACACTCTTTAAACAATTGTCCTCTGAGACAGGATGGCCGGATGATGGTCTTATCACATTATTTCAGCAAGGGCTGTCAGAGGAACTCAAAGACGAAGTTTCAAAGATTCCTAGACCAGCAAATTTGGCTGAAATGATTTCTATCACGATGCAGATAGATTACCGTTTACAGGAACGTCATCAGGAGAGGAAGAAGGGTAAGGGCTGAATAAGATTTGTGATGGCATCTTTGATGTCATGGGTGTTAGTCCTTGCAGTGCACACTGGTGGCGCGCGTTATGGTTGCTTAGCTTGCCATAACTGTCAAATTTCTTTTTTTTTTTCCATACCGTCCCTGTAACAATGTTTTTCCATTGAATTGCATAGGTTTTTGCTAATGCAACTTAACCATAACGTCCCTCTAACAATGTTTTTGTTAGTGAATTTCATAGGTTTTTAGTAGGGCACTGTAAGCAGAATGTTGCTTTAGCATAGCGTTTTCTGTAAAGACGAGAGGTATTTGGTATGGCAACATAACCATAATGTCCCGTTAACAACGGTTTGTTATTGATTCCTTGGCTGCCCTCAAGATAAACTTGTGGAATGGGCAAATTGGCTGGTGTATGTATCCATTTGCGCTACCCCTTACTTTTCTGAATAGTGTTGGTGTATCGTACCAATGACAGATGTGCATAGTAAATGTTTAGTGTGTCAGTAGGCTCTCTTTTTGTGTTAACAGTGCATAATAAATCTGTGCAGCACACTATTGGCCGAGGTGACTACAGATGAGCAATAGGGACGGTTCCTAGGGAGACTGCTTGGCGTATGTGCAATCACACTGCAAGAATCCGTAGGAATCCATTATTGACCGCATGTCCGCATCTTTGTATGCACTTTTAAGTAGTTGTGGAAGCTCACGTGTTTCCGTTCCACACCTAGACCCATGCATAGGTCATCCACTGTATGCTGGTAACACCCCCCTGCCGCCAGCCCTACGGATTAATGCAGTAGGCTACTGCATTTTAAGTACTGCTGCTGACTTCGTGGGGGGTTTTGCAAACCTACCAATGTGTGGCTAAAGCACTCCTAACTGTATAACGGCCATTGGTAAAAAAGGAACAGCAACCTGCAGTGTCACGATGGCGTGTTAAATGTCACATTACTTTGATTTATCTGCTGCCCACTTTTCCATGACCCGTGAAACAGATACATTGTGTCTGCACTCATCAGTGTGACGGAAAGTATCAAGTGGTCGCCTGCCGGTCGTACAGTTGAAGAAAACATGTAACTGCAGGTGGGACGGTTTGTAGTAAGTCTGCAAAATGGCAAAGCTGGTGCATCTTGGTCACGCACATACTAGTGCATATAAAGGCAAGTAAGGAAACAGCAGAATATGCAGAGCACAAACAATCTTACTGGTGGTTAGAAAAGCCCTGTAGCTGCATAGGTCACACAGAATAAATGGCTTCCTGCTGCATGTAATGAAGCAGGGTTTCCCGTTGTAAACATTCTTGTATTCCACAATGTATGTTTATCCGTGAATGCTACCCCTAACACTAATGGCGTAGCATAAAGTGTTTGTACTGCATGTGACGACAACTGAAATGAAAGCCCAAGGGACCAGTGGGCAGGCTACCGCCCTTCCAACAATTGCATAGGGTACTTTCATGTACAACATTTGCCACATCTGCTGCGGGCAACAAGAAGGGCACTCCTGTAGGGCAGCGGAGCTGTAAAACAACCTTTGCAAACCATATGCCGTGCTACGGCCCTTACCTGGCAAAGGGCATTGTATTGTGCATGTACTGCAACGCGCTACTGTACAGAGGGAAGGTACTTGGAAGTGCGTGGGAACGGTCTTTACGGGAGCATTACAATGACTGGCGCCTATGTAGGTGAGGGCCACCCAATAATTCTGTCTCCCGGCACGTCCCCTATAGTATCCATGAAGGTGCTGCCCCCTTCTGTACCGGACCTTTCCTGCCGTTTCTTCTGTGGCGTGTGTGAGAACACCATAATAAATTAAAATTAACTGGGAAAGGAAAAAAGGTAAATAAAGAAAGACCCTTTCACAGATCAACAAAAGAAATTGCCAGTGCACGCATGCAGGACGGGAAGGCGTGGCAGTGTGCGAAACACTGTAGTTCAATCGGTTGGAAAGGGGGTCGCTGTACAAAGAGGTTTCTTTAGGTGTTGCAGAGCGTTGTCAGGAGTGTCGGTGCACAGCACTTGCTACAAAAAAACTCACCACTTTCAAGAAGGGCACCAAGCCAATTTAGATGGGGTGTGCAGAAATCGAGAGGGCTGGCATAGTACGATGAACGTTATAGCTGGAAAAAAGTATTCGTGCTGTGAAACGTCATATTCCCATGGGCAAAGTATGCCATTGGCACATGTCGAACAAAGGCCCAAATACACTTCTTTGCAATGTACTGCGCTGTCTGCATTCATGGACCAAATAGGAAAATTACGCTGCACAATGGTGGCTGCATAATGCGATAGAAACCTATGCAAGAGATCGGAAACAAACGCATGAACTGGGCAAGTGCCTCCTTCACCGCAAACAGCACTGAAACTTGTGTAACATGCTGTGCAATTTTCCCTGCACAATGAACAACAATAATATCGGCATGATTGCGTATCACCAAAGTGTCACACAGAGAAACCAAAATCAGTCACTTCATTGTAGCTACTGCATAACACTACACATCCACATGATAGATTGTCAAATGAGCAGCCTTGCACAGTGTTTTCCATTCACTTTCAATCAATATATATCGGATTCCCCTAAAACCCGCACGCTGCGCCTCGTGAAACAAACAACCATCACTGCACCCTCTGCATTTCTGTCGACAAATACACTGTGTAGCACAGTCTGTCTGTACAAACCACACCCACAAACTTTATTGCCCAATCCCGTAGCCTCTGCAGATTCATTTCTATGGCTGTCATCTGCAAAAGGGGCGTATGTAACACGTGCCACCCTGCAACTATCTCGATATTCACAGACTTTTCGTGCTGTGTGCGCGGGGGTGTCGGGGAATAACTTTCAACCAGGGGAGCAGACGTCGTTACTTATGGTGGCTCTTAAAGGAGCCTTTGTGAATTTTTTGTTTTTCTTTTCTTTTCTTTAAAGATGCTTCCCTAGAAGCACTCTTCTGCGGTTTTCATACTTAAATGTGTGTTTTCAATGTCAGCGCACATTCTTACAATAGGGTCTTCAGTGCAGTGTGTAGATTGTGAAACAACATTTCATTGCCACTGGTCGACAAAGACATGCCATTTGCCTTGAAAAGGTGTATGTATCTCATTCTCACAGGAGAACATCCCAGCAGCACTCAAGAAGTCACACATGCTTCTGTTGGTGTGACCCCTCCCGACCTCTGGCTGGCTACAGGAGTCATTGGAATACTTACACACTATTCTCTGGGGTATGCATGAGAAAAGCACCTTGGCAGTAGGAAAAATGTGCTGCACTGCTTTCATCATAACCTTCAGTTGACGGTACACATGGCAACAAGGCATGTAACCCAAAGAGAAGGCTCCAAAGTGCACAATCACAACATGTACAGTTGCCAAAGAGGCCATGCATCGACATTCTACAAGCAGTCCGCCAAAACAGCACGCTTCGACACTACACCACAAAGTGTCCACTCCTTTCAAACCGAAATTGCCAGACAAGTCTTCTTGGAGGGCATACACACACAGATCTTCCACAAAGGCATCATCCATGATGAAAACTGTGTGTCTTGCCATGTTTGCCAGCCGCAGTACACAAAGTATTGGAAAAAGTGAATGCTGCCCTTTCCCTTGACACACACCCAGAGCACCTGATTTGCCAAAGGCCATAGTCCCATTCCCATTGGCCAGCATGGTAAGAAGTGCAGAATGTGGCACGTGCCTTTCCCCAAGTACTGTGAGGGCTGCACCCCTCCAAAGCTGGAGCAGTCCTTCTTCCCTTCGCACTATATTCTCTGCAGCACTACCTCATTGGCTTACGCGTAAGTAGGCAAACATGCATCCACCAAACACTGTCACTCCTGTAGAACACTTCACTTCAAATGTACTGTTATACATTTACAATACGAGTGTCGGGCCATTCCAAAGCACCTCCACTACAAAGTTTAATAAAAGTATGCACGATTTCGCCATCCACATACAGCCACCCAGGATGTGGCACGTGTAATCCTGAAACTACTGCACAATCTGCAACCTTTTCCTGATAGTGAGGGTGGGGGGGTGGCGTGGTAAGCAATAGCAAGCTGGGTATGGGATTGGGGCTTCCATCGTAGATGTACAAAGGTTTTTGATTGTTGACGTACATGCAAGCAACTTTTTTTTTTCTTCTCTTTATATGCATTTCTGTTTGGCTCTCCTCACATTTTGCCACATTCTAGTCAATGCTTCTTGCTCAGTGTGAAAGAAAACGGCATTGCCAATGGCGCTCAAATAAATGCCATTTCTATGGAACCACTGCATATGTTGCAACCTCATGATCTCATAGTGGGTGGAGAACATGCCAGCAGTCTGCATAAATTCACGCATAATTCTGTTTATAACACGCCTTCCAACCTCTGGCTGGGGACAAATTACACCGTCATGGGCCCATACCCCTCTTGGTGTTATGCACGAGAAAACGACCTTGGCAGTAGCAAAAATCCACATCACTGCGTTCAGCAATCTCTTCAGGTGACTTATTAAACATCCACACGACATGTAACCCATATGTACACTTCCATAGTGCACGACAACAAAGTCAACGTTTGTGATGGAGGCCACATATCTGCAAAGGAGAACCATCCTGCCGAAAGTGCAGTTACCCTGTCAGCCCCAGAAAGCGTCCACTCCTTCCAAGCCGACATTACCAGCAACTCCTCTTTGCACACAACACCTATGCAGATGATGCACAAAGGTATCACCGACAATAAGCACTGTGTGTCTCTCAATCTTGACCAACCTCACGACACAGTATTGGGTCGAATTGTTACCACCCCTTCCTGTCAACCACACCCTAAACACCTAATTGCCTATTGGCCACAATTTAATTCCCACGTGGTCATAATGGCAGAATATGGCACGTGCGCTTTCCCATCTGCAATGAGGGCCACGGCCCAGTAACGCGCACACAATACTTCCCTTTGCACAGGCATTTTTGCAGCACTCCCCTATTGGGTGTTGTCACATTTTAAACATGCATGCAACAAGCACATACAAAACCTCTGCCTTGCACACTATCATTTCTGTACACCACTGCATATTTACCATTACACACTCTTATTACACGTTCCGTTTGATTCCAAAGCCCCTCCACCAGAAACGTCTGCTAAAAAATGCATGATTACAGCATCCACAAAGATCCTGAGGCACGCCCAGCACACCTTTTGCCATGCACACAACAGTGCAACCCTTTCCACACCCACCACAACACTATGGATCCATGATTGCGACCATGTGGGCACCTAACATTATGCACAAACGTGACATACGTAACGCCACTTCTACCCAACTCCCCCACACTATAAAACACCCATTCACCAAAAAGTGTCACAATTAGCATAATCCACGAACATACCACAGCCTGCACCAACCCATAACCACTGCCATTCAAAAATGATTGTGTCACTGGCAACCTATGCACAACAGCTTCACAACATTGGGTTTACTTTAATAAATCTGCACACAGCACTGTAAGCAAGCATATATAAGATGCACTTCAACCATACCCTCTTCCATACTCACATTACATAAACACTGCACCCTGTGTCCACACTATACATCTTTTCACTGCAACATCTTTTGCCGTACACCAAATACTGTAGCATGTTCCAACTATCACTACAACCATGGAACCCACAATACATGCTTTGCAACTCACTTGTGCTGCTCTAGCACGTCTAGAATGTGCTCCACAACCACTCACCAAACACCACCCTGTGCCTAATGCACTGTCAAACCTGCATTTCTGCAGTGTGTGTGCTCCTTGCACACATTTCCAGCACGGTAATGCAACCACTGGCACCAGCACTCCTACCCAACCTCCACACCGCAATGCATATGCACAGCGTTTAATGCAACAGTTACCATAATGTACACATGTTACACTGTCTCCGGCACTCCTACGCCCTTTCATTCACATACTATTGTCTTACCCACTACCACTCAGAAAGTTTTGTATCACTGCCAACCTAACCACAAAATCCTCCCAACATTGGCCATACTACAAACAGTCTGCATACAGCACACTATCCAAGCACATATAATCTGCCATTCAACCATACCCTCTACCTTACTAACAATATGCAAACACTGCACCCAGGGGCCACACTGCATGACTTTTCACTGCAGCACCTCCAACTACACATCAAACACTTTACCACGTTCTAACAGTCAGCTCACCTGCAAACCAAACATATGCGCATGGCAGCTCTCTTCTGCTGCTCAATTGCGTATGAAATATGCTCCACACCCATTCTGTACAAGTCACCACCCTCTAACGGATGCAGAGTCAACAATGCATTACTGCTGTGGTTGTGCTCAAGACCTAGGCTCTTGAATGCATGGCCTACGAATGCAGTGTCAGACATGCATTGCTGCAGTGGGTAAGTTCAAGGCCTAGACTCTTGAGTGCATGGCCTACGGCCTTCGGCCATCCACCCAATAGTCTAGGCCTTGCGCACACCCACTGCAATGTAATACCGCCCTACATGTCACCAAATACGACAATCCACATACACAGCACTGCCACCAGCACTCCTACCCAACCTGCGCACCGCCATGGAGCTATGCAGAAAAAAAGTGCAACAATTACCATAATATACAAATAAAGCACTGTCTCCTGCACCCATGTGCACTTTCATTCGTATACTACGGCCGTACTCACTTCCATTCACAAAGTATTGTCTCACTGGCAACCTACCCACATACTGTTCGCAACATTGGCCATACTTCAACCAATTTCCACACACCACACTATGCAAGCAACCCCCCCTCTACCGGATGCAAAGTCACACATGCATTGCTGCGGTGGGTGAGCTGAAGCCCTAGACTCTTGAGTGCATGGGCTCCGGCTTACATCCTTCAGCCATGCACCCAATAGTCTAATCCTTCAACACACCCACCACAAATAAATCTGCACACAGCACAATGACCAAGCACATATAAGCTGCACTTCGACCATACCCTCTTCCATACTCACATTACATAAGCACTGTACTACATAAAAACTGTACCCTGTGGCCACAGTACACAACTTCTCACTGCACCTTCTCCTGCCGTACACCAAATACTGTAGCATGTTGCGACTATCACCACAACCATGGAACGCACAATACACCCTTTGCAACTCACTTGTGCTGCTGTAGCACGTGTACAATGTGCTCCACACCCATTCGCCAAACATCAACACCCTGTGTCTAATGCACTGTCAAACCTGCATTGCTGCAGTGGCTGTGCCCCTTGCATGCATTCCCCACACCGTAATGCAACCATTCATGCCAGCATTTCACCAAGTAGCACTATGCACATACGCACCACACTGCCTGACTTTTCACTGCAGCTTCTCCAGCCACACATCAAAACCTTAACCACGTTCTAACAGTCACCTGACCTGCAAACCAAACATACACGCATGGCAGCTCTCTTATGCTGCTCCATTGCGTCTGAAATATGCTCCCCACCCATGCTGTACAAGTCACCACCCTCTAACGGATGCAGTCAACAATGCATTACTGCTGTGGTTGTGCTCAAGTTCTATGCTCTTGAGTGCATGGCCTACGAATGCAGAGTCAGACATGCATTGCTGCAGTGGGTAAGCTGAAGGCCTAGGCTCTTGAGTGCATGGCCTACTGCCTTCGGCCATGCACCCAATAGTCTAGCCTTGCACACACCCACCGCAATGTAATACCACCATACATGTCACCAACTACGACAATCCACATACACAGCAATGCTACCAGTACTCCCACCCAACCTGCGCACCGCCATGGAGCTATGCAGGAAAAAAGTGCAACAATTACCATAATATACAAATAAAGCACTGTCTCCTGCACCCTTGTGCACTTTCATTTGCATACTACGGCTGTACTCACTTCCATTCACAAAGTATTGTCTCACTGGCAACCTAGGAGCTATCGCTGGAAGTTCACCTCCAGTTCTGAGCCACAACAGCAAGGCGTTGTGGGTATGCAAATTAGCTCAAATGCAAACATTTTTCTCCAGGAAATTGTCCTTTTCTAAGAGGACAGTTCTACTTTATAGATAGCTTAATTAACATAATTTGCATACCCACAACGCCTTGCTGTTGTGGCTACCTAATTTGCATACCCACAATGCCTTGCTGTTGTGGCTCAGAAATGGAGATGAACTTCCAGCGATGGCTACTAGGTGGTGTTGTGGAATGTGTGACCTCAAAAGAACGTTCCTACTTTCACATTTCATGTGAAAGTGTTTTTTTTTTATTTCTTTAAACCCACCATAACTTTCTTGGTGTTATATAAAGAGAGTGAAACCTCAGGTATTTCAGTATACTCACAGACTCCTCCCATATCATTGTTTACCTTCATTTATAATCACGCATCACAGCATGCCTTTATGGAAAGCTATAGCCTGTATGAAGATTTTCCTGATTGACTGTATGGTGGGGAAAGGATGGTCACACTTTAAAAGTTTTAAGCCCCTGAAAGACTGAGTATGCCTGGTGCGAATTTAGGCACATTGGATTTTTGCGCCCCTTTGAAGTGCTTGCCTACGGAGGAAATCTGCCAGTTTCCTGATATACTAATGTGTCTCTGATGATAAGACGGAATGCTAAGTCACCAAGCTTACAGAAATCAATAAAGAAGACTTTGAATGTAAAGACGATGGGTAGGGGGGTCAGATGAGTATTAATCCCTCTGTACTCCAAGGTTGAAGGCAGCCCATATGTAACTATATTCTGTTGTGAGGTCTGCATCATTGCGATTTGACATATCAGTTTCACACCATTTAGGCTAAATGAGTTAGTCCTGTATAGTGTATAAACTGTAGCAATAAATCCACAAAATATACTTTTTGGCACAAATTAGATGTTTTCTCTTGTGCTCTTCCAAATGCCTACATAATAATTGGAATAACTTTGTGAATTGCATAATACAACCTAATATGACTCTTTACTAAAAAGGGTAATTTGCTTACCCAACTCAGTAGTACCCATTTTATTGTTCTCTTGAAGATGAAACATTGTCTGTCT
This sequence comes from Ambystoma mexicanum, assembly GCF_040938575.1. Taxonomy (NCBI): domain Eukaryota; kingdom Metazoa; phylum Chordata; class Amphibia; order Caudata; family Ambystomatidae; genus Ambystoma; species Ambystoma mexicanum. The sequence goes on from NC_090926.1 coordinate 741,319,284, forward strand.
TGCCATAATTTAACCGTAGGATGTTTATGTGGCAAGCAGTTTCCTGCAGAAAGAATGTACTCTTACTAGGTTCTCTTGACTTGGTGAGCTAAATGCTATGCACAGTGTGATGACTGTGCCCTTGTGAATGCAGAAGTATGGGGCAATTGAATTTAAAAAAGCAGCTCCACCATTAGTGAACTGGGAAGGATTGTGGTTAATCATATCCAACACAGTTCTAACTCAAGTGAATGGAGAATTATTTGATTAATGGTATACATCACCAGATTCCCCCAAGTAGACAAGGAAAGACTTACAATGATTCAATATGGCACTAGGTCCATTCGATCAGCCTAAGAGAAGGTATTGACCGAGTTACACCACCTCCCGCCTAAGTGGATTGCAAAGGACCACTTAAGTGGACTTGGAATTATGAAAAGTGACACCAGTTCTGGGGTAAGAGAACAGAGAATGTCTGGAAGCAATTGAAATTGACACCAGCTAAAAGGATGCTGCTGTCCTACCAGCATGAGATAGAGTAGCAGGCCCCAGAGAAGCTTCCTGGTTAAGGAAGAACTAACTTGCATAACAAGGTCACATTGTAGAGTTTGGGGGATTAGATAGAGAGAGACCTTGGAAGCCAGGGATTGTCCCCCACCCAGCAATACTAGCCCAGGAGGCGGTATACAGGGGATCCCCCGGGGCGTGACCTGAGCTCATGCGGTGAGGTCTAAACTTCCTGATACCCCCTCTGTGAACCTGTATCGATCCTTGCTGCGGAAACAATAACTGCTTATTTTTTGCAGCTGATTTCCCCTACTGGTGGGGGAACGTGGCACCTACTGTAACAGTGTTTGTCCGACACAAATCAAACCTGGCATCCCATAGAACTTCGAACTGCAACCCGAGTCCTCGAAAATGGCGGCCGCAGAACACCCTTGAAGCTCCTGGTCTCTGCCGCTCATCACACTGCCTCACTGTTGGTTTCCCGGAGGGTGACTATCCCTCACTGCCTTCCTTGCGGTGTGGACACACCTGCCTGTAGAGGCGGCCGGACCGAGGAGCAGGATAACTGCTGCGCCACTACCCACGGCGCTATCCGGTGAGCAGGCTGAGGGATTGCCCTCCCCCACTGGGAATACTTGGGATGGCAACAGAAACACCCACAGAGCGGCGGCTCCTCTTGGCATCTGCTCCATCCCTCTCACACACTGCTGTCAACATTATGCACACCCGGACAGAACCACTCAGCCCCCATCTGAACCACCGTAAAATAATTGCAAACTTTTGCCTCGCTGTGCTGCATCTATTGGAGCAGACCTCCCATACAAACATCAGCGAGCTTTGCCTGGTCGCCTCATTACTGCGGTCCTCTGCAGCCACGCTCTCACGCTGACACTTGCTGCCTCACTGGCTTCTTGATAGCACAAGTCACGCGCCTACAATCTGTTGCGCACACCCCAAAACTGCTGGGAACCACCGCCTGGCCCACCCAGGCCCTGCAAACTTGGTGGACACATGCTCACCTCACTCTTCCCGTGTGCCTGCCAGTTCACTTGTATTCCTATGCCGGCTACACCTAACATTATTTACCTGGAGACCCAGCCCTGAGATATAGGCAACATTGATCGGGAGACCTCCCAGGCTTGCTGGAGACCGACTCTGTGCAAACCCAGGAACAAAAGATATAACCCGGCACGAGTGGCCAAGGCCCACTAGTGCATAACACCTCTGCCCATAGACACTTGGCCTTTGCAGTGTTTGTCCCTGCATCAGTGCCCTGAAATGTCACCTACAAAAAATAAGGGCAAGCCTCATCATTCAGGCCTGGATGGCCACACATGGTCTCTGCCTTAATGATGAGAAGACCAAATTACTTCTCACTGGCTCCCAAGCCAAACTAAACAAGCTTGACACTAGATACAACTCCTTTAACATAGACGACATTCATATCCCAGTCTCTAAGGAAGTCAAAACACTAGGATTCTATCTTGACTCTTCCTTAACCCTGACTAAACAAGTGAATGTGACAGCCTCTGCTACAGCCTACACCTGCAAGCTTATAAACGCTTGCAGACCCTTCTTTTCAACAGCAAGCTGCTCTGCCCTAGCAGAGCGCTCATGTTATCCAAATTGGATTATTGCAATGCACTGTACTCAGGAACTAATAAGTGTAACCTAAACAAACTACAAGTATTGCAAAACAATGCGCTTAGATCCGCCTTCAAATATATCCAAGATCTCATCACATATCCGAAACTAGATGCAATGCCCACTGGCTCTCAGTCAAGAACAGAATCTGCTTGAAAATTCTCACACTCACCCACAAATGCCTGTCTAACTCAGCGCCTAAATATCTGACATGTAAACTCACCAAAAAACAATCTGATTGACCAACTAGAGCCGCCCAACTACATTGTCTCAGAATCCGAGATTTAACCTACAAAAATCAGGTGGCGGCAGCTTCCCTGTCCAAGCATCGAAACTATGGAACTCACTACCTATAACGCTGAGAGTTGAGCCTTCACTCTCCCAATGTAGGACACAAGTAAAAAACTGGCTCATCACTGAAAAGACCTACTAAGCCTCCTCTCCCTCTGGAAGATTCACCCACAGTTAGGCTCCTACCTACTCTACTTACCTCAGTGCATATTTTCTTAATGAATCTACCTATAATCCTCATTGGTGGCACATTATCCATCGGCCTACCTTGTATTATGTAGCATGTATTTATAGCAATCTGTCTGCTATACGAGGCATCTACCTATTTGCTGTACTTAACCTACTTACCTCCGCCAATCTGTACCTGTATTTGTATCTTATTTGTACTTGTATTTGTATCCTATCTGTATTATACTGTATTATCCTGTAACCATATTGTAACCCTTCTTTGTAACTTACGCAAAGCGCCCAGTTATCTGAGGGACAGGTGCGCTATATAAATAAATAAAGCCATCGATCAGGACTCCTTCGCCAGCCAGAGGAAACACTGCAAGCCACCCAAACTGAAGCGAGTGTACAAACTGGGCCACTCACCCCAATACAGAACCTCCAAGAAGACCAAGCTCTCGCTGCAATTGCTGCTCTGATGTCATCACTGAAACCAGAATTGAGGAGGTCAAGGTCGACGTCCAACTCCTTTGTCAGGATGTCAGGCAATTGGCAGAGAGGGTCACACTGCCAAACTAGGGCTGAAGGAGACTGCAGATACCACCAAAGATCTTGTGATGCGAGTCAAGGAGCTGGAAATGAGGAACGCTGCATTGGAATCATGCGCAGAAGATGCTGAGGGCAGATCCCACTGGAACATTTGCGTGCTGGGCCTTCCAGAGGGAGCTGAGGGGCCAGACCCCATTACGTACATCGAGAACATGCTGCTGCAAGAAATTGGGCCTGGCAGCCTCTCACAGAGCTTTGCCATGGAACGTGCTCATCACTCACTCCAAAAAGAAGACCCTCTGCCCAGATCTCACCCAAGGCCGGTTATAGCCAAGATCTTGAATTTCCAAGCCAGAAAAGTAATCCTGAAACACTCTAGAGAAGGCAGTGACATACATTGGGATGTCTTAAAAATCGCAATATACCCATTCTACACGCCCATGGTCCAGAGAGCCAGGAACTCCTTTATGCTGATAAAGGCACGACTTCAACAATTGGGCCTCAAATATATGCTTTTGTATTTGTATTTATTAGGTTTATATAGCGCTTTACGCCAAAGCGCTGCACATTTTAACAACAGGGTACATTTTAACGATAACAAATTAACAGTAGAAGCAAATAACAATTTAGAATTTTGAATCAGACCAACAAAACAGTATGTAGAGCAATTAGAGAGGGGGAGGGGAGAGTCGTGGAGTAGAACTGGGAGGAAGAGGGAGGGATGTGTAGGAGGAGGAGAAGGGGAACGGGAGGAGCGAAGGAGGGTGTGGAAGGAGTGGAAGAGGGTGTGGAGGGAGGTGATTAAGGGGAAGAGGGAGAGGGAGAGTGATAAGGGGAAGGGGAGTCATGGCGGAGAATGGAGAAGGAGAGATTTAAGGTAGGTGAATGAGGAAAAGGTAGGAATGGAGCGGATTGAGAGAGGTAGGGAGTTCCAGTGGAGGGGAGCTAGGAGTTGGAAGGAGCGGAAACGACAGGAGGCACAAGGCGAAGGAGGAACAGTGAGAAGGAAGTGTTCAGCGGAGCGAAGGGAGCGAGAGTGAGTGTAGAAAGAGAGAAGGGAAAAGAGATATGGGGGAGCAAGATCATGGAGAGATTTGAAGACTAAGCACCCTGCCAGAATGAAGATCCTCTACAACAACAAATCGTACTTTCGTGACAGTCCTGCGGTGGCCACCATGTAGATGCAAGACAACAAACTGAGTAATAAAAATGGTAATGACACCTGAAGGAATGCCCAGTCCTACCAGATCTCACTATGCCCAGGTAACGCCTGGCTCTTGTAGTGAGGTTTGAGGTGAAACTGCGACACATGCCAAACCTGGGTGCCGGACAACTTGTATGCTCACCATACTGTCCGGCGCCCCAACAGTATTTCTTTGTTCAGTGGGAGCAGGAAGCTCAGTCACCCACTGCTGGCCTTATTTGCCTGCCCTAAGTTGGCACGGGAGGCCGGCCTGTTGCTGGCCCTCCCTACCTGCTACTCAATGGCTGACTATGGGCTTGGTATTACAGGCATGCCTGAGCAATATATCTTTGCTATGCAATGTTCTACAGTTTTGTTAATAATGGTATTTCATTTTTGTTTACTCCATGCATTATGGCTCTTAAGGTGTTGTTGCTGTCAGGGTAGGAGGGCGGGGTGTGGAAGACTATTAGCGTGGCTCTGCAAAAGGTAACGCCCCAGACCCTTGATTACATTACTCTATGATGAATGTGGCACCCCTTGGAGATCCCAACACACAATAAATGGCATCTTCACTACATATTACCCTCGGTTATACAGTCATGAGACAGGTGCCCTAGAGCAATGTCACAGAGGCACCTTTAGTAATCTCGCTCCGAAGGCTCACACCGGCACAACGGGCCCTTTTGGACCAGCCCATTACGCTGGAAGAAGTCTTAGATGCAATAGCCTCCCTCTCTCCCATCAAAACCCCTGGGAGCGTTGGACTTCCTCCGGAATTTTACAAGGCCTACAGCTCTATCTTGGCTCCTCTGCTGCTTAAGGTTTTTGTGGAAGACTACAATAAAGGCATACTTCCCGCTAGTATGAGGAAGACCCTGGTCATGCCTATTCCCAAACCTGGCAAACCTATAGACAAGTGTGACTCATACCATCCCTTGGCCATGTTAAATTATTACGTTAAAATACTTACAACTGTGCTATCGGTATGTCTCTGCAAGGTAATTGCTTCCCTGATACACATAGACCCACAAAGACCAAACTGGGTTTGTACCGGGACCCAGCACTGCCCTGAACCTCCATAGGCTACAATACATCATAGACCTGACCGGTCCCTGCGTTGAGTGCTATGCAGTGGCGTCCTTGGACGCAATCAAAACTTTTGATTCAGTCTATTGGGAATGGCTGCTTGCCTCACTACAGAGCTTTGGGAGAGCTTGGGGGGAAAGCTTTATTCGCTGGTTGATGCTGTTATACACCTCTCCAACTGCAAGGGTGAAATCGGGTAGACAGATTTCTGAAGTGTGGGGCATACATATTGGGACTCGCCAGGGATGCCAATTGTCCCCATGTTATATGTGCTAGCTCTGGAACCTCTCGCAGCATATTTGCTCCAGGAATACTTGGGTGCGGGCATCCTGATTGGGGGAACCCATCATTTGATATCACTATACGCTGATGACGTCTTACTTTATATATGTGAGCCACAACATAACCTACCCATGGTTCTGGACGTACTGGATAGCTTCACAGAGCTGTCTCGATTGTCTTTAACAGGCAGAAACCCTGCCTCTTCCCTTTGGTCAGTCTCTGCAGGGTGAGTGAGGCTTTGTTACCGAACGAGGATCTCCTGTGGGAGGTACGCTTCTTCAAATACCTGGGAATCCACATCACGCACACACCGTAGGAAACGCATACTCTGAACACCCTCAAGGTCATGAAAGGCCTTAAGAAGTCTATGTCCTTTTGGTCTCGGTTACCCCTGTCACTCATGGGTAGAATTGCAATGTGAATTTGATTGTTCTCCCTAGAGTCCTGTACTGTTTCATGAATGTTTACTACTATATTGGGGCTCAGTTCTTTCGTTTTCTTGACATGCAAATTAGAGATTTTCTCTGGGGCCCGAACCGTCACAGACTCTCCCTGAGGGTGCTGTCCCTACCATATAGTGAAGGCAGTGTACAACTGCCTCGTTTGGAATTTCATTATCTGGTCGCCCAACTAAGCTCCGTCTCAAAATGGTTGTCCGACGACCCACTTCGGAGTCACTATTGCTTCAGCACTTGGTCTTACCTGCTCACCTCAAATAAATCCTATGGCTTCTGACCAGCTGCATGAATGCCTTACCACTACTTGTGGTCCTAGGCAGAAAAATCTGGTCCTGTGCATTAAAGCTGCTCCATGTGTGTCACTCCTATTCACCTAAAGCTCCCATAGTGGCAGATGCATGTTAAACCAGGGAAGATTTGGCACCTATACGGCACTGGGAGGTATGGGGTGTCTCCACATGGGGTATGAGGGTGGGACGTTTAGGGAAGTAATCTAACTCAACAGACATGGCTGCCTTAGGGACAATTCTTGGGATACATGAAAGTAAAAGAAGCTGCGAATGGCAGATGGCAGGGTTGGCCGGCTGAGCCTGAGGAGACAGAGCTTCTGGTTTTAATGTACATGCTCGAAGACAGCTGGAGACCTGTAACCAGACTGCGCAGATGCTTCCTAACCGGGTCAAATACCCAAAACCTAACCCTGAAGACACTATGACATAGGTGCTATGATTACTGACCACGAGTGGGAACTTGTACTTCATTTCCCTAAGAATGTCTCCCGGAATGCCAGATTAATGTACTCCATGGCACGTACATGACCCCCAGTAGAATGACCAAGTTTAGCAAAAATAAGTGTTCCTCCTGCCCATGGTGTTGCCTTGATGATGCAAACCTAATACACATGTTGTGAAAATGTTCCAAAGTGCAAGCTTTCTGGTTTTGTTTAGAACACGCCTACAGGGTGGCTGGTATCACTAAATATAACTGGAGCCCGCTGGAGCGCTTTCTTGGGGCATATTCTAGGAAGAGGGAAATCAGACACATCACCAGGTTCATGGACACAGCCTGCATCCTTGCTAAATGCTGCTTTGCCATGTCCTGGAAACAAACGGGGGGCCCACAACACAAACTGTGGTATCTTGAATTTGAGACTTGGTGTGATGCAGAAACAAAAGCATGGGCTGGGTCATTACAAGGCCTGGACGAACCCCAAGCAGGAACCTATGAGTCTTGGAAAGCACTTGTTTTTACTACGTTCCATCCCTCCGATGATAAACCCCCATGAACTCCCACTAAATGCCAGCTCTGCCACCTGCTTTGACACACTCCTACCTGACGGCTACAAGATCCTCTCCGTGCCCAGGCCCAACCGTTCAGGGGGTGGTGTTGCCCTTATCTTCCCTGAGTGGATTCCTGCCACTGTCACTCCTACGCAGACCTACTCCTCTTTTGAATGTCTTGTCTGCCGACTTTCTCTCTCTCCTAGCTATTCCCTTACCGTGGCTACTATCTATCGGCCACCTGGCCAAATTTCCTCCTTCCTCTCTGAGTGGGCTGACCTCTCCTCCTCACTCCTGTCCTCAACCACCCAACTCCTCTTTCTCGGTGACTTCAACATCCACCTCGATGCCTCCTGTCCCCCCTCAGGTCTCTTCCGCGAACTCTGCAACTCTCTCTCACTCTCTATTCTCCCGTCTGGGCCTACTCACTCTGCAGGGCACACCCTTGATGCTCTGATCTCTTCTGACCTTCCCCTCTCCCTCCCTCTCTCCACTCCTCTCTCTTGGAGCGATCACTTTCTCCTATCCTCCCACCTCTCCCTCCCTACCCCACAGGCAAAGCCACCCTCCTCACTGCCACCCACCTTCTCGGTCATCCGACCCATGAAGCGCGTGTCAGCTGAGGCCTTCGCTGCTACCTTCTCAGCCCCTTCTCCCCCCTCGGCTGACTCCCACCCTGACGCAGCCCTCTCCATGCTCTACTCCTCTATATCTGATACTCTCGATATCCTTGCCCCCGTCATGAGAATCCGCCTGAAGCCCAAAGCCAAATGCAACTCCTGGTATGACTCGGATCTCGTCACCCTAAAACGCAAGTGCAGGGTGGCAGAGAGGAAATGGCGTGCTTCATGTTCATCCTCTGACAAACTGGCCTGCCGCCTGCTCCAAAGGCAATACCGGCTCTCCGTTCTCACCAAGAAGAGAGCCCTTATCCAAGCCCGCATCTCTGAGGCATCTAACAACTCGGCCGAACTCTTTAAAATCTGCAAGGAGCTGGCCAACCCTGCTGCAGTCTCTACCTCTCCTGTCCCCTCCCAGGCCCTCTGCACTGCACTGGCCTCGCACTTCATCTCAAAAACTCAGGACATCCTGTCCTCGCTCTCCTCCTCTCTCCTCCCTCCCTCTCTTCCCTGCTCTTCCTCTTGCTCTCCTGCAGCCGCCCCTCCGCCCTCCTTCTCTGCTTTTCCACCTTTTTCTGCTGATGAGGTTTCCAGACAAGTCCGATCTATGAAAACCTCGTCTAAACAGGTTCACCCCTGTTCCTCCAAAACCATCAAGGACCACATCGACTCCCTGGCTCCTGCCCTAGCTGACTTTTGCAACCACTCATTCGCCTCTGGAGTCTTCCCATCCCCCCTCAAGCACTCCCTTGTGCACCCCCTCCTCAAGAAACCCTCTTCTGACCCCTCCTGCCCGGCCAACTATCGCCCAATCTCCATTACTCCCTTCCTGGGCAAGCTCCTGGAGAAATTGGCCATCTCCCAGCTTAACCTCCATGCTGAATATGTTGGTAATCTTCATGACCATCAATCCGGCTTCAGAGCGGCCAGAAGCACGGAAACTGCTCTCCTGAACATCCGTGAGGACCTGCTCCTGAACCTCGATTCCAACACTCCCTGTGTTCTCATTCTGCTCGATCTCTCCTCTGCCTTTGACACTGTCAACCATGCCATCCTGCTCAACCGTCTCCGTGATAACCTGGGTATCACTGGTCAGGCTCTGGCATGGCTGACCTCTTTCCTTTCTGGTCGACCCTCCCAGGTCCAAATGGGCTCCTTCCTCTCTGACATCTTTTTCTCCACCTGTGGTGTCCCCCAGGGATCCAACCTCTCTCCCTGGCTCTTCAATCAGTATCTGGCACTCCTTGCCCACCGCATCGCCGCTCTCTGCCCCCACTTTCAGTACTATGCGGACGATACCCAGCTCATTTTCAGGCTACCCTCGGCCTCCTCCTCTCCTTCCCTCATCTCCGACTGTCTGTCTTCTATCCAGGAATGGTGTGCCGCCAATGACCTCTGCCTTAACGCCAGTAAGACTGAGATTCTACTCATCGGCACACCCACTCCCTCCTTTCCTGCAGCTCTCTGGCCGGCCTCCCTTGGCCCCCTTCCTGCCACTACCTGCAAAGCTAAAAACCTCGGGGTCATCTTCGACTCCACACTCTCCTTCTCTCCTCATATTTCCGACGTCTCTAAGAAGTCACATTACCAGCTTCACCTCCTCAGAGGTATTCTTCCCTTCCTCTCCTTCCCCCAGAAGCTCACTGTCTCCCGAGCCCTGGTTCTCTCAAGGCTGGACTACTGTAATAGCCTCTATCTTAATCTGCCTGCCTCCACTCTCCGCCCTCTGCAACTTATCCAGAACAGAACTGCGAGACTTGTCCTTGGCCTTAAGCCCAGGGACCGTATCTCTCCAGGACTGAAATCTCTTCACTGGCTCCCAGTGGCTGCGAGGATTAAGTTCAAAACCCTCTGCATTGTCCACAAGGCCTTCTGGGGCCTGGGGCCACAATACCTTCAACTCTCTCTTCCTAAATATCTGCCTTTTGAGCCCTTCGCTCATCCGTCTCCAACTCTCTCATGGTCAGCCGCTTCTCGAAGCAACGAGCTGGGGGCAGATCTCTCTCCGCAGCAGGGGCCTCCCTCTGGAACAGCCTTCCTGCCTCCCTGAAACTTGAGGAGAACCATCTCCGGTTCCGGAAGCACCTCAAAACCTTCCTCTTCGCTTCTGCCTTCTCTCTCCCTCTCCCCTGCTAAACCTGCTTAACTCCCCTTCGAAGTCTGCACTTAACCTGCATTTGGGCCACTCTGTGACCTCGGCCCAGGGCCCAGCCACTCTCCACTTGCACTGCCTCCCTGGCTCCGCCTGCACTGCGGGACTGTCACTGCATCCCTACAGCCGCCTTCCCAGCACTTGCTCTGCACTTACCTCGCACTTGCCACCAGCTGGCCCTTTTATTTATTATTTATTATTTTATTACGCTACTTACCCTGTATTGCACTTTCCCCCCCACCTCCTCCCCCTGCACTTCTCCTTTTCCCATTACCTCTGCACTTGCGCGATCTGAATGACACCTGGCCTAGTAGGATCGTTTGTCTGTCTTCCCCTTGTTTCCCCCCCTCCCTGCCTCGTCGCGCCTTGAAACACTCGTGTATAGGCGCGTTACAAATACCATATCATATCATATCATATCATATCAAATGTCATACTACTCTTAACTGGCAAGAATGTGAACTACCTCCGTCCCCTTCTGAGCCCCTCTTTGCATTATCGTTTCTGACCCCTAGATCGCCCATCCATGTGTGCCCACGTCGCTACCTTGCTCCTGCAATGCCGATTTCCCCATTGCAGCCTGTATGGGACCCTAGTTGTTAAGCCTGGAGGGTTTTTATTTTTGGTTGGTTTTGTTTTTTTCCTGTTTATTTCCTTGGTACACTGCATGCTAACTGGTTGCTTAGCAGTCTCTGCTTCATATGTACATTGCTCCTGTCATTTGCTGATGTGACCTAATGATGTTTCATTATTTTACGCTAAATGCCTACAAACAAATAAAAAAATAAATACAAGGGATCCACCAGGTCTCCAGCCGATCTCCAACCTCATGAATAAGGTGTACCCAGGTGCCCCAAGAACCACACCAAGGTTCTCGGACCCAAATTATCTTGCCAACCAATTATGGACTCCTGGAGAGTCTCCTGCAAGGTGAATTTCAAAGAATAAAGAAGCCAAATTCCATGAACAGCGTGTCACTGGGGGGCTTATTGCATACACAGCAAAGATCTGGTATACTAACGCTGCCGGTAAAATATGTCTTGCTCATTTGAGCTTACCACAATCGGAGTGGAACACCCGCAGACCATGAGGGGACCACTCTGGCAATAAGCTGCAACTATTTCCAAGATGGCTACTCGAGATTGTTTAACCTCGTTGTGCAGAGCCAGCATGCAGCACAAATGTGTCTAGATATGAGAATAATAGTCCAAGTACATGTAGGTCAATCATAGGCCCCACACCCAACCCACAAACAGCTGAGACAGAGCTAACAATCCCAAAGCCATTTTTGACTCTTAGGTTTAAATAAGCAGATAAACAGAGCAATGGGTGTCGGAGGTAGGAGATGGATGGTGAAAGCAACAAAAGGAGCAGAGCAGTGCAAGGGGGGCAGTGGCGAGAGATTGAAGTGGAGGTCAGGAGAGACAGCGGAGTGGAAGAGGGAGAGAATTAGTGAGTACAACTATAAGGTAAGGAGTTGAGGTGAACAGTGGAGGGGAACAGAGAGGAGGAGGTACAACGATGGAATAAAGTAGAGAAAGAGAAGGCAAAGCACTACGAAAGAGAGGGGGGATCCAGAGCAATGTCAGAACAGGTGAAAAGAGAGGATGAGCCAAAACCTCCAGAGAAAGGAGGTGACAGAAGAGAGGAACAACCAGTCAAAAGTGGAGCCAGAAAAGGGAATGGAACGATTGGGGAGAGAGCGATAGATCAACTTGAGGGGAAGGCAAAGGAGAAGGTGCAATAATCACTGGAAGACATAAGCTGAGGTAAAACCTTATAGGAGAGAAGGAAACACAGAAGTGTGGAAATGAAGGGTTAAGGAGGAAAAGGTGTGTGAACTTTCAGAGGAGGTGGGGGCAGAACCCCAAAAGAGTCATAATATGAATGAATACTGAGTGGTAGCCATGGGGTGTGGAGGCCTTCAAGACCGTAGCAGGAAGGGGTGTCCTTAGCTGGTACAAGGGCCAGACTGAGGTCAAAACAAAGGGCCTGAGAGAAGTGCCTTCTATAGCTCCCTAAAGTGTAGGGGAAGCTTGCTGAAGTCAAAACAGTTTAGGATAGGCTATGTCCCAAGGGCACCCCTAATGAGGCTAGATGTGATGCTAGACCCTGTCAAACAACCTAGGGATGCCGGGTTGAAACTGCTTGTAGCCACTTCCAGGCAGACCAACGCAAGAGGCCACTATTCCATCCAAGAAAGATGTGTCGGGGACACTTCCAACGCGAGAGGCCGTATGAACTCTATGTCACCCAAAGAAGACATGCCTTGGATACTATAAAGCCCCAAGACTGTGAGTGATTGTTTTGAACCAGCGGACAGTAGACTTGAAAACTAGAACTCCAAATTGGCATCGGGTTTTGTGTTGATCCCTCGACTGACTTGTCGGATGTTCTCACACCAGACATACAGTGTATATTGATTAACTTAAGTTGTTAATGTTCGCAGAGATAAAAACAGAACGTTTGAATACAGTGACTCATACTTCGGTCACAGTGTTACTATAACGTGTATTTTTCTATTTACTGAAAAGAAAAACCACTTTTGAAGCAGTATTTTTAGTTTAGCTTATTTAGTATGTAGGTCTCCAAAGTGGCTGCACTATAAATATTAAGTGAAAGCATATATTCCATTGGCATGTAAAGAGGAACAATAGACCTTTTGTTGGTTTAGTCTATCCCTGTAAGCATGCAGATGGCTCACTGTTCTGCCACACTGCTTGTGTGTTTGCTTATCCACAGTGCACGCAGAACTCTTCTCATCCTCCCCCGCTCATCAGACAGATAGGCTGCCCCATGGATGTGCTTTGAGAATAGTGGGTCACTGCAATGTGACAGTTTGGTGCAGTGTTGCTTTCCTCATGCCTGTCAGTCAGTGAAAACGTTATTTTGGGTTGGAACCCATAAAAGTTCATACAAAACGCAATATCATCTTACATATCTGTACATAGAAATTGATCATAAAAGAGCTACACCTGAAATAAGACAATTTTGTTTAAAAAAAATATTTAAAATAGAGACTGCATAAATTACACCAGGGTATGCAGTATTTTTACGTAACTTAAATGCCTCCCTGGTAGATCCTATATGATAACGTGATACAAATTGGTGTAAGCCATCTCATCATAATGTCGAAGTATATCGGACAAACAAATAGAAAATGAGCTTCTGATTCAAATACTGATAGCCATAAGAGCAGCATTTCTTTGAAGATGCAGTGCAGCTTGACTTAAACTCTGAAAGTACGTTGAGGCTACATTTTCTACATAAGGATCTTTTCTCAGAGAAAAATATAATCTAAATAAGGTTCCAAGATGTAAAGAAAGACGTGACTCAAAACCTGTATGATGATGATAATCCAAATGACCAAAGAACCACTGCCCCACTTTGCAGGTGAAAATAAGGTTCATTGTCTGAAAAAAGGCCTCAAACGGTCCTGTAGAACCAAACTGACACAGAGCTTGCTTGTCACGCCCCAAGAAGGTGCAGGTTATAAAGTGGAAAACTGCATATTAGCATTCATAGGTTACAATGTCATCCCACCACCCTCATTGGCTACCGCCTATAGAACATTCAAATATCCCCCTATATACCTTGGACCGATTGGCCACACCAAATCTAAACCCATGTCCCTATCCACGTCGCGCACCACATTGTCACTATTGAATCCAGATACATAATTGGCTGAAAGGTACACTAATACACTAATAAATCGTGATGGTCATGTGATGTTCACCCCACTGACCCAGACAGGTTCATAGTAAGACTGGCGAGGCCAACTCTACTTTGTAAAGACAATAGGTCTTCTCATTATACCAGATGCTGCAGCAGACACAATCTGCACCCTCGAACTTGTACTAAAGGTTCCAGACACGGCTCCCCCCTTATGTCCTTCAAACCCCAGATGCCCAGTAATGACGTCTGAATTTCATGGATTTATTTGCTTTGGGGTTGCATCTACTTACAATTCAAATGGGATGACCCCTCCTTGAGTGAGGGCAGTAGTGCTGTAAATCTTTGCCTGGCCTATTGGCATCACAAAACCTCATGCCCTATTCTCATGAATTTGTCCTTCAAAGGGTGTATCCCTACCTGCCTTCCCCACAGCTTACATTCCGTTGCCACTGCTTTCAGGCTCTGCAGCTGGCTTTTCTCTAGGGGGACAAAAAAGGAATTTGTGGATTTGTCTTGGGACTGAGCTAAATAGAGCCACAGTACCTTTCTGACTCAATTTTCCACCTAGTTCAGCTCTCTCCTCGCACCTCATTGAAGAACATAACTTTATTCACTATTTCTAAACACTTGCCCTATGACAGTGGCCTATCTATAACCTTGGCAACCGCAACATTAATATATGTGTTGCTCCTTCTGTGTTGCTATGTGTGGGTATATATTATGTGTCAAAACTAACTACAAGTGATACATGTGCCTTTTGTAGCGCAGAACTCAACATGCTCGCACTGTGGTACGTACTAATACGTGTTTTTCAGCCTGAACCTTTTTTCCTGGCTAGGAAGCTGTAAGTGCATCCCAACATTCCCCCCTTTAGTTAATACTCCATTAATTAACTTTCATGAATCTGATGGAGTCATCACTCCATTTCCATTGGCGGCTATATGAGAGAGGACCACATGGTGGGAGATAACCCACAGGGGAATTTCATGAAATCATCGGATGAGAAATGGGATTCCTCTTGAGGATACCCCTTCTTTTCCCCATGCCTTTATGGCCTACTGTCATAGCTCTCCTCATTCCCTCTCCGAAACTACTGGAAATACGTCTTCAAACTCTGTATACAAGTCATAAAACAGGACATTTAATTGCCCATTCCTGGGCGCCGGAAAATATTAGTCCCATTCCCATTTGAGCCCCATTGGACTCAATGGGAATGGGGAGGCTGGATGCACCGACACCATTCGCGAATAGTGCCGGTGCATCCAACATTGTCAGGTCCCGCTCCCGCGTCATGACAGGCAGGGGTTGTCCCACTAGATACCGTCATCATGACGTTCCTGTGTACACAAAACAACGAATCCTGCGTTCAGCAATCAGGTCTCAGCCAGGCGCCTGGAAGTTGCATGGCAACGCTGGTGACCTGTTTACCGTCACGTGACACGCTCGATTCGAAAGTAGTCGCCTGCTCATGTGATTTAAGCACCTCCCGTTGTTTGTTCCGGTGCTTCTGAATTGCGATTAGTTAGCCCTATCTCGCTTCTGAATCTTCGGATATCCTTGCTCCCTTGTTTCCCTATTTTGTCTGTCCCTTTCCCCTTCTGTGACCTTGCCTCCTCTCTTTCCAGTGTTTGTTGCCTCTGTGATCCGGTCTGCTTCACGTAGTGTTTTTGGACACGTCTTGTTCAACTGCTGCCTGCATCCTGCTGACTACGGAACTCTTAACGGATTGTTATTGGACACGTTTGGCTTCTTGGCTGCCCGCATCCTGCTGACTACAGAACTCTTAACGGATTGTTATTGAACACGTTTGACTTCTTGGCTGCCCGCATACTGCCGTTTACGGAACTCTTAACGGATTGTTATTGAACATGTTTGGCTTCCTGGTTGCCCGCATTCTGCTGTCTACGGAACTCTTAACGGATTGCCTTTTGGACATTGTTACACGGATCCCTGCTCCGGTTACGAAGTCCTTTCCGTGATTATTCGGGTTACGGCACACGGACTAGAGACTTCCTTATGATGTGCTGAAACCCAGAGGCGTCCTCGTGCCGTCGGGAATAGGTGATTATGGCGTGGTATTATTTTGGACTTTGCTTTTCCTTCTTCAATGAGTTTCCTGTATTTGTTCTTCTAAACAATCCTGACAGGAATCAACACAGAGCTGTCTATCAACCTGGTTTTACAGTCCGTGGTGTGCCAGTCTTGTATCAGGTCAGTGGATACTTTCCTGTTCTATATCATTGTACTGTGTGGTTATACTATCTCTGTTAGCCTTGTTGTACTCCGTGGCTGCAACTGTCTAATGATAGTTTCTTGTATTACCTTCTGAACAGCGGATCTTCAGTATCCCGTGTTCCAGGCCTGCGCTTCCTGTGTCTCATCTCGCATCCTGTCTTTCAGTCAATGAACCGCTCAGCTTGTCTGTTTACCTTACCAAGCTAGAGGGGTACATTGCAGGGAAGACTTCCTCGGCTACACAACGAGGCAAGTCCCTGCAGGATATAACATATTCAGAAGCCTTAATATTAATAAAACCAAATGGATGTTAATGAGACCTTGGCCACAATTTTACAATTAGTGGCAGAGTTACGTAGTGATATGACTGCAGCTCATACGGCTACGCAACGGCGCATAGATGACCTGCAGGTTGGGCTCCAGGCGCCCATTGGCGCTGAGGCTTCACCGCATGCCATGGCTTCCGGGTCGGGTGTACTCCCACCTCGACAGGACTCCGGTCCAGTGTACATGACCGCACAGTTTCCCTTGGCACCACCAGAGAGATTCAACGGAGATCCTAAAACATACAGGACCTTCTTAAATCAGTGTAGACTACATTTTTTGTGCCGTCCGGCTTCCTTCCTTGACTCCACTACGAAGGCCGCCTTTTTGTTGTCCCATCTGGGTGGAACGGCCGCTGCTTGGGCCAACCCGCTACTAGAAGAAGGCAGTCACTTGCTGTATAATTGCGACGCCTTAATCGAGGCCATGAGCCGTGTCTTTGACACCCGGTATGCCACACAGGCTACAGACCTGGAGCTGCTCGGGCTTCAACAGGGTGGCACACCTCTTCTTTCATATCTCGCCAGGTTTAATCAACTAGTAGCCGAAACAGGATGGCCTGAAGACAAAAAGGCTTCCTTGTTTTATAAAGGGCTGTCTGATCCGTTAAAGGACACTCTTGCTACGGTGCCAATTATACCTACTGCCTTTCCTGAACTCTTGGATCTCGTTCTACAGATAGACTCGAGGCGCGCAGAGAGGAGAGGGGAGAAACGACCAGTTCCTTTGGCTCCGACTAACCTCCCAGCCTCAGTTTCAGGGTCCTCAGAACCTATGCAAATAGGTGCCATACGTGGTCCATTGTCAGCAGAAACTAGGGAATACCGGAGAAAAAATGGGTTGTGTTTCTACTGTGGGGGATCAGACCATTTATTGCGTACCTGTCCCAAGAAACCTGTCAAAAAACAGGGAAACGCCAAAGCCCGGCAATAGATGGAGTCGTGTTGCCGGGTACTCCAGTAAGTGACTCTATACTCTCCGTTCCCTACTGTTTGACGGTCACTCTTGCCTTCTCGGGTGAGAAAAGACCAGGGGTCTTGGTCGTTCTAGATTCAGGTGCTACGGGCAACTACATCGATAGTACCTATGCTCATGATCTGGGGATACCCTTTGTTATGAAACCATGCCCTGAATTGATTAAATCCGTCGATGGTACTACGCTTGTTTCTGGCCCTGTTATCGAGTCCACGATTGAGATAACCATGACCACAGAATGTGGTCACCAGGAAATAATCCACTTCGATTTAATTACTGCCCCGCAATTCAGAATTATTCTTGGCCTCCCCTGGTTGAGATTGCACAATCCAGCGATCGACTGACACACAGGAGAGGTCAGCTTTCCATCTGTATGTTGTGAAGCAAACTGTTTAGATGCCAACCAAGAGTCTACAAAACCGAGCCATGCTCTTCTGGACTCCGCTCCCACGATTGGGGCAGTAGTTAACACTGTACTTCCCAGGGAATACCAGGCATTAAAAGACGTCTTTGATGTCGGTGGAGCTGAGGTCCTGCCACCCCACCGACCCTATGATTGCCTGATCGAGTTGGTTCCCGGAGCTAAGATACCATCGGGACGTATCTATTCATTGACCCAAAATGAAGTCGTCATCTTAAAGGAATACATCGACAAGTCTTTGAAGTCTGGTTTCATTCGTCCTTCGTGATCTCCTGCGGCGTCTCCTTTGTTTTTTGTACCTAAGAGGGAAGGAGATCTCCGCCCCTGCATTGATTACCGTGCGTTAAACGCCATTACTATCAGAAATCAGTATCCACTCCCTCTTTTTTCTGTATTGTTGGACCAACTGGGGTCTTCGGTGATCTTCACGAAGTTGGACCTGCGAGGGGCTTACAACCTGGTATGCATACGTAGGGGGGACGAATGGAAAACCGCATTCAAAACCAAATACGGCCTTTTTGAGTACTGCGTAATGCCGTTTGGACTGTGCAACGCCCCAGCTACGTTTCAGTACTTCATAAACAATGTATTCCATGATATGCTAGACCAATATGTGGTAGTATACTTGGATGACATCCTCATCTATTCTCCGTCATATGGAACCCACGTATCTCATGTTACCAATGTGTTGCAACGTTGACAAGACAATCATTTATATGCCAAATTGGAGAAATGTTTGCCACACGTCCAGGAGGTGGAATTCCTTGGTTATAATATCACGAGCCGGGGGGTTCAGATGAGCCAGTCCACGGTCACCGCCATTCTTCAGTGGCCGATACCCACTACTCTTAAGGCCCTGCAATCCTTTCTCGGATTCGCCAACTTTTACAGGCGGTTCATCCAAAACTTCCCTCTAATTGTCTCCCCCCTCACCGCACTAACCAGTCCCAAAGGAGCATTTCAGTGGAATTCTCAGGCACAGCAGGCCTTTGAAGCTCTCAAGACCGCATTCACCACTGCTCCTGTTCTCCAGCACCCGAATCCGGCTTTGCCATACATCGTGGAGGCCGACGCTTCAGATGTTTCCCTAGGGGCAATTCTTTCACAGCATTGTCCGGATGCCAGCAGTTTGCATCCCGTTGTGTACCATTCAAGGAAACTCACGTCCTACAAAAAGAACTATACAATCACTGAAAAAGAGTTGTTGGCGGTCCGTGACGCCTTCTTGGTATGGAGGTATCATCTTTTGGGTACCTCCGATCCGGTTCAAGTATATACAGACCACAGGAACTTATTGGCTCTCCAGTCAGTGAAGTGTACTACGGCTCGTCATGCCCGCTGGCATGAGTTCTTTTCAATGTTCAACTTTACTATGACATACCGCCCTGGTTCACTACACTCCAAAGCAGATGCTTTATCTCGTATCCACGGGGGGCCTGGCATAAACCATAAAGGGGGTGGTCTGTTGTTGCCCCATCAAGTGGTGTGTGGTTGTACCCTAGGTTCATCCCTTAAAGAACGGGTACAAGAATGGTTAAAGACCGATCCTCCCGAAGTGAATAAACACGGCCTTAAGGTTTACCATTCATTACCCTATAAACAGGGCAAGATATACCTGCCAGATCACGATACTAGGCGTACCGCGATGCAATGGTGTCATGACTCTGCTTCAGCCACACATCCAGGTATAAGAAAGACGCTGGATCTCCTGAAACGTTGGTGCTGGTGACCTTCAATGGAAAAAGACATTACTAAGTACCTTTCCACCTGTGCGGTCTGCGCACAGTGCAAAGCATCTCATGGCAAACCTGTTGGGCTGTTACATCCCATGCCTATTCCGGATCATCCGTGGACAATGATCTCCATGGACTTTGTCGTTGAACTGCCTATGGTGAACGGCTACGATACCATATGGGTAGTGATAGACTACTTTACTAAGTTGGCCTTATTCGTCCCCTGTCGGGGTGTTCCTTCAGCTCCCAAATTAGCAGACATGTTTTTGAGGACAGTGTTCAGGTCTTTTGGGCTGCCCTCTATCATCATCACGGATCGGGGTCCGCAGTTTACCTCACGCTTTTGGACAGCATTAACAACAGCCGTGGGTGTTGACGAGTGGTATTCTAGTGCTTATCACCCCCAAACAGATGGCCAGACCGAACGCCTAAACTCAACCATGGAACAGTACTTAGGTTGTCTCACTCTGCAGCTTCGAGACACTTGGGTCTCAGTATTGGCACTGGCGGAGTTTGCCTACAACAATTCTTTGCACACCGCGACGGGTGTCTCCCCTTTCTTTGCTCTGTATGGTAGGCATCCTCATTCATTGCCCTTAACTCCCGAACTACCTCTGCATGCTCCTGCTGCCCTTGCCTGTGTTAAGGATTTGTCTGCAATGCACCTCTCGATAAGGGAACGTCTGCTGGAGGCCCAGAAGCGGGCCAAGGCCGGTGCTGACCGTCACCGGGTACCTGCCCCTAATTATCTCTCTGGCATGACGGTATGGTTGTCCACTCGCGATCTCCGATTACTTGGTCGTAGGACTCTTCTCCCTCGTTTGGTGGGTCCCTACAGGGTCTCGGAGGTTGTCAACCCAGTGGCGGTTCGTCTAGTACTTCCTTCTTCGTGGAAGATCCACCCGGTATTCCACGTTTCCCTCGTGAAACCCTGCCACCTTGTGACCAGACTCCCGTCTCATCCTTCCCCTGTACGGGTACGAGGCTCCGATGAATATGAGGTGGCTGGTATCCTGGACACTAAGATATACAGGGGTAGATGCTTTTACCTCATGGATTGGAAGGGTTAAAGTCCCGAGAACCGCACATGGGAGCCATTCTCCAACGTTCATGCCCCGGCTCTTCTTTCTCAGTTCTGGTCGTCTCAGAGGGTGAGACCCTCTTTGGGGGAGGAAGCTGTCAGGTCCCGCTCCCGCGTCATGACAGGCAGGGTTTGTCCCACTAGATACCGTCATCATGACTTTCCTGTGTACACAAAACAACGAATCCTGCGTTCAGCAATCAGGTCTCAGCCAGGCGCCTGGAAGTTGGCATGGCAACGCTGGCGACCTGTTTACCATCACGTGACACGCTCGATTCGAATGTAGTCGCCTGCTCATGTGATTTAAGCACCTCCCATTGTTTGTTCCGGTGCTTCTGAATTGCAATTAGTTAGCCCTATCTCGCTTCTGAATCTTCGGATATCCTTACTCCCTTGTTTCCCTATTTTGTCCGTCCCTTTCCCCTTCTGTGACCTTGCCTCCTCCCTTTCCAGTGTTTGTTGCCTCTGTGATCCGGTCTGCTTCACGTAGTGTTTTCGGACACGTCTGGTTCGACTGCTGCCTGCATCCTGCTGACTACGGAACTCTTAACGGATTGTTATTGGACACGTTTGGCTTCTTGGCTGCCACATCCTGCTAACTACGGAACTCTTAACGGATTGTTATTGAACACGTTTGGCTTCTTGGCTGCCCGCATACTGCCGTCTATCCTGCGGATCCCTGCTCCGGTTACGAAGTCCTTTCTGTGATTATTCGGGTTACTGCACACAGACTAGAGACTTCCTTATGATGTGCTGAAACCCAGAGGCGTCCTCGTGCCGTCGGGAATAGGTGATTAGGGCGTGGTATTATTTTGGACTTTGCTTTTCCTTCTTCAATGAGTTTCCCGTATTTGTTCTTCTTAACAATCCTGACAGGAATCAACACAGAGCTGTCTATCAACCTGGTTTTACAGTCCGTGGTGTGCCAGTCTTGTATCAGGTCAGTGTATACTTTCCTGTTCTATATCATTGTACTGTGTGGTTATACTATCTCTGTTAGCCTTGTTGTACTCCGTGGCTGCAACTGTCTATTGATAGTTTGTTGTATTACCTTCTGAACAGCGGATCTTCAGTATCCCGTGTTCCAGGCCTGCGCTTCCTGTGTCTCATCTCGCATCCTGTCTTTCAGTCAATGAACCGCTCAGCTTGTCTGTTTACCTTACCAAGCTAGAGGGGTACATTGCAGGGAAGACTTCCTCGGCTACACGACGAGGCAAGTCCCTGCAGGATATAACAAACATGGTCTGCTCGTGGGTGCCGGTCCACCCGCTGGTCAGACATGGCGGGCTGAAAGGCACCCGTGAGCAGAACACGTAGTTTGCCGGATCGGTAACAATGGAACCGGCAAGCTTACCAGTACCGTTGTTACTGGACTGGCAAACTTGTAATGAGGCCCAGTGTGTATAAAAGGTGCAACTTTGTTGAACATTGGAAGGAACTATTCGTTTTCAACTTCACAAGGCTGACTAACTCCTTCCGGCCGACAGCATGCAATAAGCTTACTTTTCTGATAAAGTGCATTTATTCTCCATCAGAGCTGTTTTTCCACATTGAATGTTGGAGTCACATTCCTATACTGGTTAAATGATATGATATGATATGATATGATATTTTATTTGTATCGCTCGTACACAAGTGTAAAGGACTTATCCCTGCCACTGGTATGAGGACAATTTCCTCGGATGCACTCTTTACTTTTGCTTGGGTTCCAGACTCTTAAAGCACTTGCACTGGCCTGAAGCTGAGACCCTTAACTCCCCCCACCTCTCTACCACTCCCGCTTCCCCCTACCTTTTGGGACTTGCTCGCACAACGCCGGTCTCTCCAGGGACTGAAGTCGGTGTCCTTACCACTTCCTGCAGCTGCCGGCTTCTGCAGCAGCTCTGTGTGTTGAGGCTTCTTGCAGTCTCTGCACCGTTCAGTGACCTGTAAAGAAGGCATGGTATCAACAGTATGACAGACACAAGTGACCAAAGTTCAAGGTTGTTTATTGAACTTCAAAAAGGGTTTGAAAAACACGCATCTGATCCTAAATCTAAAGATGGGAGCAAGCTACGACCATCAAATAATAATAACGCAGTCCTAGTGGTGTTGTGTCAAAATAAAAGGATACCCCTATACTAATAAACCTATTGCCAATCCTTACCTCTAAATACAAATAGTGTAGGAAACAATGTTATGCAAAAGAAAGAAGTGTTCATGAAATGATATGTCATGCTATTCAGGCCCCTTTCCCACGTTTTCAGTACGGGACAAGGCGGTACACTCAAACTTAGCACAGTCTCTGGCTTCTCTAGCACGAGAGTGCAGTTCAAACATTATCATCAGATCCTTCCGTTCACAAGTCTCTTTGCCTTTCATAGCCACTTCTTCCAGAGGGCCTGATGTAACAAACAAATGATAAGTTATTTTCCTCTTAGGATTTCACATGTACTCAATTTCTCACGTGATTCACTGTTCACTTAGGATCCCCCTCAGCCAGGCACATAACCCCTTTAACATAATGCTCATAGGATTTCCATATATTCAATTTCTCGGGTGATTCATGGTTCACCTCGGATCCCGCTCCGCCGGGCTCGGATCCGTTTTAACACAATGTTCAATTAGTCTCCCTCCGCCGAGCTCGGACCAATGTTAATTCCTTTTAACACAAACATGCTTGAACCCAAAGCTTTTCAATTGATCTCCCTTGTTCGGGCTCAGACCAACATCTAATTTGTTATCAACTTTCTTTGCAGTATCAATATCGAAGACTTTCGATCGTGCATGGGATTTTGCTTGACCACTTCGATTCACAATCTTTTGCCACTCTTTCGCTTTTGCCACATCTCAGTTGGATACCTTACAGAGACATTTGAATGAGTATGTATGCAGTGCCGGACCACACTGTCAAAGGTATTGTATCTTGGTTTCACAGTTCAATCACTCATCCGTTTGTTCAATTTTAACTTGCGTTGGTTATCATATGCATTTCATACACTGTTCGCTTTAGCGCTCATCATAAAATGTTGCTGCTTGCAACCCTTGCTTCAACACAGACCGGTCTGGTATTGGTCTCCCCAACTCACTGGCTGTCTCATTTCACTGCTACTGCTTTGTTGTAAGAGCCAAGGAGAGTACCACGGCAGCTGCCGATTCTCCCAGTCTTGATTATCAACGCGGAAGTGCTCCGGATACCACCGACACACAATGCAAGATTCCTCAGCCTGGTTTCCTGGTCTTACGCTTTCCACTCTCAAGGCTTTGTGAAAGTAACGGTTCCTTGTCGAAAAGGTCAAGGGTACTTCCCTCCTTGCGACCCCCTTCTGGTTCGACGTCTTTCTCCTTGTTTTATACTGCCATATTGGAACTGCTGTTTCCTTGTGTGTTTTGCCTCACTCAGAGTGGGCTCTTGTGCTCCGCCTTTTATCCGTGTGGGGAAGTGTAATGAAAGTCAGGTGTGTGTGATGGACAGTAATTGCCTGACCTTGACTGATCATTGTATTGGGACACGTCATGTATACAGCTCGGGTGGTAGTCTCTCATAGCGGGATGTCCGTGTGAAAGTGTTTGTGTTGTAAAGAGGGTTGTAGGGGATTGGAGTTCCTAAATATCCTACTTGGTACGATGGGCTAAAGGTGTTATAAGGAAGGGGATACCGTGTCTCGCCATCCTGTGTCCCACTCCCCGAAGACCCCTCACCCAGGTGATCTACCCGCACTGGTCCACCCCCAGAAACTGGATCCAAAAGCATTGGCCATGTCCTGGCCACTTGGATGACAGGTCCCCGGGGACTAGCGGTTAAGACACCTTCATGTTTCACACAGACCGCGCGGTCCACCTCCTCCTGGAAGTCATGTCACTGCTTCGCCTATTTGCAGCTAACCTCGGTCCTGCCGACGCAGGACACGTAACGGACTCTCCCAGCTTCCCACTGGTGTCTTCTGCAGAACCCTTCCCTTGGATTCACCACGTACTTCAAAACTCCAGGGTTCTCCGACCAGGGAGGAAGGCGAAGACCTTGAGTCCTTCTTTGCTTTCCTTCTTATGGGGCTTTCTCCGCCCCAGCACAGCATCAACACCCGTTGTCAACGGCTCATTGGTATTCCTCATGCCTCCTGTGAGCCACCTTGTCTCAGTACTAGGAAAGTTAGTAATCCTTATGTTTTGTATGTTTTTTTTTTTTTTTTTTAAATATTTTTATTTTTATTTTAAGTGAAAACAGTATAAACAAACTTGTGACATTATACACAATAAACCAATAAAACACCTAACAAAGCACAACACTACACTCCCCCCCTCCCCCCCAAGAGCTCATCCACAGGGTAGTTCCGTATCGACCTGGTGTGGCCGGGTGGCTTCCTCCTCCGAGGCAGTAGGTTCTCCTCGTACCCCAAACAGACCAGTGATTAATGACCTCCAGGCTACTAGGTTGCCCACATCCTCCTCCCCGCATTTACTGCATGCCTCTTGCCATACCATGGTTTCGGCTTCCGCCCATTTTTGGAGATCCCTCCACCACATCTCTATCCTAGGTTTGTAGCATTGCTTCCAGTTCATAGCTATATGTTTTGTATGTTCTTCTTCATCCTAGTACTTTCAATCTTAGTTGTAATCCTATCACTACAGAAATTCATCGGTTTACTTTCAACATAGTGGTTGGCAATTGAGGGGGTGCTAAGGCATGTAAGGGAGTGGTGTAATGTAATGTGTTATACCCAAGGTGCTCGTCCTTATACGCAGAGGGGGAGTTCCTCCCCATGAAGTCCTCCCACATTATACGACCCCCAGGGGGACTATGGAATAGCAGCCGCACCTCACTAGCCTCATGAGAAAAGGCTCCCCCTTGGGGAGAAGTGATGATGCCTAGCGAATCATCACAGTATATAGCATTAACCATTGACCAGGTGCTACCACTGGGTACAAGGAGATAATACCTAAGGTTCTACAAATCTAACTTCCACATAAGATGCAAACATATAATTTTGTCCATTATTTATGACCTGTAGTAAGTCAGACTCAGGAAAAGAACAAGAGGCAATTTTTCATACATTGTTTTATTAAAAAGAAGAGAGTTATATCGTCCCCTAAACCTATCTCTAAGGAGCTTTCACCCTAATCTAAAAGGCAGTGGCGTAGCACAAAATTTGGGGGCCCCCATGCAAGCCATGCTGAGGGTCCTGCCCCAAGCTCCTTAAAGCACAGGGCACACCACACCCAAGGCCAGCCTGGACCCCCACATGTGCGCAATGACCATGATGATCATGCCGCTGCAGTGGCACGCACTGTTCCAGGTGAAAGAAGTAAATATGTTTTTTAATCAAAGTTTAAATGTTTCACCTAGCATAGTGGTGGCTGGTGAGTTGTTTTATTGGAGGGTGTAAATATTTGCCACAAGTATGCAATTGCGACCAAGCGTATTGAAGGCTCCTGAACTAATAAAAATGGGTTTGAGGGGGCACGGGGCGGGCGGTGGGATTCTTCCCCCTCCCGGAGAAAATGTTTTTAATAATGGGTTAAAATGGTCCATTACACAGCACACTCTCTGTGAAAGATTTCGGTGAAAGACAGTTTGCAACCCGTTTTGTAGGGTGTACGGTAATTCGTGAAAAAAATACAATGGATGCAAGTCACCAAAAGTGCACAGGCGCATTTGCCAATGCATTATCATTCCGGTCCGTGCAATATATGCTAGTCTAAAAAACATGTTCATGCTGGCTGTGCCCATACATTTCCATGCTGGTTCCACCAGCAATATGCTAGTATTCTCATATAAGAACCTACCCCTGTTCGCTTTGAGATTTTTTTATATAGTATCATTACTGTCACTAGGCAGAAAGCTGGCTCTGCCAATATATACCAGTACTCCTATGTAAGAACATACTCCCATTGGTTTAGCCATTAAAAGTGGCATGTTTCTATAAGACAACATTTCCAAACTGGTTCCAAGTAAGCCAGTCTAGACCCATAAAACACTTATCATGCTTGCTTCATCAGAGATGCTCTTTTAATAAAACATCATGCTACAATAAGAAATAGGCTGCTACACCAAAATGTCAGTCTAGCAAGTAACAAGGTAATACTACTTATCATGCTTGCTTTATCAAAAATGCCGAGTAATGAATGGCATGCCACAGTGCGCAATGACTAGACTGGCTGCAGCAAAATGCCTGTCTAGTCAGGTAATGACACACATGAACTTGGCTTTGCCAGTAAAGTCAGTAAAGGATGTGTTAAAAATGCTCTAGTGATCCCCAGCCTCCCAGGACCTTACACACACACACACACGCATCCTCTTCCACCCACCAGTCACTCACCCATACATTTCCTCTCACATTCATTCACGCGGCATTCACCACACAGGCATGTACCCACCCACCCAGAAATTCACACACAATCGCAGTCATGCCCATTCACCCACCAGTCACTCACCCATATACCTTCTCGCACATACACCTACACTGGCACCCACTCACACAGAACATTTTTGTTTTTTATTTTTATTTTTTTACATTTATAAAGCACACAAAGCGGCCCTGGGGCATCGTGGTACTGCTACAACGAGGCTTACTTAGTTACATGAAAACAGAAGGAACGCCTGTCTGTGGGTTTTGGTTACAGTGAACCTGAATAGAGACAGTTGGTGGTTACATTGACATTGTGACAATGTTACAGTGAAAAAAGGGATTCTGAACGGTTCCATGGTTACAGGTGAGCCAGAGATAACTCAAAACCTTCCTTGAACAGATGTCTGCGTGGGACTCATGTGGTAGAGTGAGCTAATTGAAGAGCTTAGTTTTGAGTGCCTTGCAGAAGGATAAGTGGGAGGTCTCATTCCTAAGGGTCGTAGGGAGGGCATTCCAATGTTTAGGAGCTAGGAATAGGAAGCTCGAGCCTCCAGCTTTGGCCCTTTTGAAGGTGGAGACATTAAGATGATTGGAGTGGTGCGATCGCTTGGGTCTGGAGGAAATGGCTCGGACTACTTTTTCTGAGAGATAAGAGGGAGCTGTGAGTGAGAGGCACTTTTGGGTTATGGCTAGGGTCTTGAATAGGATGAGTTCTTTGACCGGAAGCCAGTGAGCATCACGCCTTGTGTGGGAGATCTGCTCCCTTTTAGGAATGTTCATAGCTGCTCTGAGCGCATTATTTTGAATGATTTATAGTCTGTTGAGATCTTTAGCTGAGGTGCCAGAAAAAAGGATGTCCAGTTTTGCCCCAATGGTGGCTCTGGCTATGGAGTGACAGTTCTGAGTGGATAGGTAGGGTTTGACTGCATTGATCAGTTTGGTTGTGAATGCAGCCGAGGAGGCAATGGCGCTAACTTGGCACATCATGGAGAGAGTGGAATCAATGTATACTCCCAAAATTTTAACTGCTGGTGAGACAGTGATTTGGGTGTTGACTATGTTAAAGGTGCTGTATTGTTTGTCAACCTCGTTAAATGTTTCTTTGGGGCCTACCAGGAGGATCTCGGTTTTGTCCCCATAGAGGCACAGTCCCTTGGCTGCCATCCATGCTTGGATGGTGGTATACATTTTGTGCAGTGTCTCTGCGTCTTTGTCGTATGAGCCAGAGAGTGGAAGGAGGACCTGTGTGTCATCGGCATAGTTTGTGTATACTATGCCGAGATTGTCCAACTTGTTGAAGAGGGGTAAGGTGAAAATATTGTACCGTGTGGGTAAGGTGCAGGAGCCCTGTGGGACTACGCAGTGGATGGTGGTTGGTGCCGCAGGTCTGATCTGGGAACACATTCATGGCTCTCCCTTCAAGGAAGGAGGTGATCCAGGAGGTGGCTTCAGGAGTGAATTGGGCTGAGTTTGTGAGTTGTCTGCAGAGGGTCTTATGGTCCACAAGATTAAAAGCTGCAGACAAATCGAGGAGGAGGAGAAGAGCTGGCTTGCCTTCGTCCATTATTTCCCCTAGTTGGTTTTTTAGATCCAGTAAGGCAGATTCAGTCCTATGACCTGGGCTGAAACCTGATTGCCTCTTTCCTAGGATGCTGTTATTTTCCAGGAATTGTTGGATTTGGGTGTATGCAGCTTTGTCTAGAATTTTTAGCAGGAAGGGTACAGTGGTAATGGGTCTATAATTGTTGGGTGAAGACAGGTCTAAAGATGATTTTTCAAGAGTGGGCAAACACAAGCCTCATTATTGCATGGTGCGACAATGCCAGATGCAAATGAAGCATTTATGAATGCTGTCAGGAATGGTGCTAGGGTGTCTGCGCAATCCTTGATGAGGTTGGCTGGGCAGCTATCAACCTTGCAATTGGAAGGTTTTATGTGTTTAAGGAGGGCTAATACTTTGGTTTCTGAAACATCTCTGAAGGAGAAGAGCGTCTTATCCTTAACGTGGGATTTGTTTGTTTACTAGATGGGCAGGTCGGATTTATGCAGGGCATTGTAGAATACGTTTTACTCTGCAGGAGGTCTATTTTGCTGAGCATAGCTGTTTGAATACTCGAGCACCAGGATTCATCTTTCACATTGTCTTGGGTGCTAGGGGCCGGGGTAGCCAGTTACCTGAATATGGAAAACCATTTCTTTGGATTCCGATTTGGCATTTGCAATTATGGTGTTATAGCAGGTGGATTTGGCTAGAGTGATGGCTTTATTGTATTTGGTGGAAAGTTTTTTGTAGGCTTCTATAGTGGAGTTTTGTGGATTGGATTGCCACTTGGTAAGCATGATACGCTTGAGGGTGCATAGTTCCTGAAGTTCTGATCTGTACCAGGAGTTGGCCTGTTTCTTTCCTTCAGCTTTCTTTCTTTCTAGAGGAGCAATGGAATTGACTGCTTTTTTGATCGTGAGATTATACAGTTCTACTAGGGCAAGGGGGTCGTTGGAGAATGGAGGCTTGAGGGCAGGACCTCCAGAAATGGTAGGCGCTTGTCCTTAGGTTACATGCGCTCCTAGCTAATGCTGGCGGTGAGGGAGTGTTAGGTTTAATGGCTTTGGTGGCGGTGGGGATGGAGAAATGAATCAGGTGGTGGTCAGTCCACGGGCATGGGGTGTTGGAGCTGATGTCAGCTGCGCAGTTGTCATCCGCTAACCAGTCTGGAATGCGTCCTTTATAGTGAGTGGGCTTAGTGACTTGTTGCAGGAATCCCAAGTCCTGAAGTGCTTTGGCAAGAGACTAAGAGACTTGGCTTGTTTGTCTTTAGGATCATTGAGGCCAAAGTTTAGGTCACCCAGTAGGATGGATTTGGTGGT
This sequence comes from Ambystoma mexicanum, assembly GCF_040938575.1. Lineage (NCBI taxonomy): Eukaryota > Metazoa > Chordata > Amphibia > Caudata > Ambystomatidae > Ambystoma > Ambystoma mexicanum. The sequence continues at coordinate 741,349,121 of NC_090926.1, forward strand.
GGTTTTTAAGTTCTCACCTAGTAGATGGAGTAGGTTTTCCTGAAAGTCAAGTAATGGGCCTGGAAGCCGGTAGATAATATAGATGGCAATCATGCAGTTCGGCGAGAGGGAGAGTTTGACAGTCAGGGAGTGTGCGTTGCCCTCAAGTGGAGAATGAATTTGTCTGAGAGACAGATATTCCTTTACTATGAGTTCTACTCCACTCCCTTTTGCAGGACAAGTCTGTCCTGCTGGAGTATGGTGTAGCTTGGTGGGAGGGTTAGGGAGATAGCTGGTCCAGCTGCTTCGTGCAGCCAAGATTCTGTAATGGCGAGAGCGTCAATATCAAGGTTAGTGTGTAAGTCACAGATCTCCGTGGCGTGGGCTGGGAGCGAGCGTGCGTTTTTGAGGGCACATTGGAGAGGAATAGGAGGGGTGCTTGGATTCGTATTGGGTATGCTGGGCATTAGGATTGGTCGAGCAATGTTGGTAGCGGCTGAAGCGGGGAGCATGTGGTTGGTGGGGTGTGGGGAAAGTGAGTCTGGATTAGGTTTTGTGGAGGCTGCGAACTGAGATGAGCACAGGCCTAGCAGCTGATTCCTCAGAAGCGTAGGCCTGGGGCACATTTGGTGCAAGTAAGGCTCAGTACGACACCTCAACATGGATAGTCTGCGTACTATGTAGTCCATGGTACAGTCAATGGCATAGGGTTTCTGGGCATGTGGTTTAATGTGGGGGCTGAAAACCGAGGGTAGGAAGGGAGTAGGGGGGATGTCATCCGAATTGGGCAGGCTACGGGCCATGCCTAGAACTCAGGGATTGCTGGGTCTGGGCTGCCTGGTGCTGTAGCGCTGGTCGGGCAGGTATGGCTGCCGATGTCCTCGGGAGACTGGTATGCGCAATAGAGCGCATGAGTGACCATCGAGTCCCTAGGAGCTAGGTTTGACTAACTAGAGCGCAGTACAACCAGTTAAGCTAAAACAATAAGATAGTTTCAATTAGACAATGTTTCAATAGCAGGCTAGAATATGCACAGCTGCGTAGTACTAATGCAATACAGCAGATTAGGCTGAACACTGCGACCGTTGAAGCTAAAATATAATCTATCATTTCATTTCAACAGTGTCTAGCAGGCTACGGCTTAGCATGTTACAAACGTGGCTTGGAACCAAGCGCCAGCAGTATGCAAGCTGCAGAGCACGATAGGTATGCACAGTATATTTCAGTATTAGAGGATACCACATGTGTGTCCCTAGGGATGGGCTGGGCAGCGTTATACTCCAATGGAGAAAGTCGGCACGATGTGCACATGGTTTCGCTATAAGGAAGGCCAAAACCTTGCAACGGCATGCACCTCTGGGGAGAGCGTCGGTATATGCAGTATGGGCAGGGATCCGTAGTAGCAGTGAAGTTGTGAACAATACTTAGCGATGCTGCGTAGCTGTAAGGCAGAGGCAGGTTCGCAAGGCAAGCATGCGATGAATAGGCATGAATAGTGGCTATTTTTGTGTGCAGTATTAGTGTTTTAAGGTCTTTGGAGTAGATCTTTGCATTCGGTCATAGGTGGTGCAACAAAAGGAAACTCACATTTACTGTGGCGGTGCATATGACGGCATGAAGGCGTAGTTTGCTAAATGTACTCACAGTGGGATTTTGGGGATTGAAGGCAACGTCTATGATGCAGGTGGCACAAGATCAATTGAGTCATTCCGCAGCAGCGTACCGGGCTCCACGGCTCCGGCAGCCCGGACAGGCACAGACAGGCCCTTATGATGTGGCCCTTGGGATGTGCAGCCTGTTTCTGCCTGGCAGTGATTGTGATAGGGTAAAGAAGGAATGGGCAGCCAATCAGAATACTGACAATGAGAGCAACAAGGCCTCTCAGCGAGGCGCGGGAAACGCAGTGGCTATTTCAAACATTCACACCCACACATTCCTACTCATTCACCTACCATTCTCTCACCCATAAACCTCTCACATCCACTTACACTGCATTCTCCACACAGGAACGCAGCCACCCAAAACATTCAAACACACACCATCACATTCCTACTCATTCATCCACCACTCACTGACCCATACACCTTCTCTCGCATCCACTCACAGTGCATTCTCCTTGCAGGCACGTACCCATCCAGTCCATTCAAACTCAGTATCACATTCATTCACCCATGCATTGTGATTGGAGGTTTATTGGCGAGTGCACCCATGAACCTCCACTCACACTGCATTTTCTACACAGGCATGCACCCACCCACCCAGAACATTCAAGCACACGCTATTCGATTCCTACTCGCTCACCTACTAGTCACTGAGAAACCTGAGGGTGTCCTCACACCTACTCCCCTTGGATTCTCTGCTCAGGTGGCCAGGGAAAGTCTATTGCTTTTAGAACCTGACCCTGGGGGTGGAGGGTCCTTGGGAATTGGGGGAGGATGCCTGCAGGCGAGACATGGTACCCCCCCTTTCCCTATGAGAATGAATCCTGCCCTCCCCCGTCCTTCATAGGGTATTGTCAGGCCATATCTCTTTCAAGCACACAGTATGACCTTAAAAGGTATCCCTTTAAAACTGGGACGAGGAAGAAGCGATTAGGAGTAATGCACACTCCTAGTCATTTTCACCACTATGGTACTGGGAGGAAGAAGATGCCTGCAATGCATTAGGCATGTCATGTTAATTGCTATAATGAGGGTCAGGCAAACTACTCACACCTGCAGCCTGGTGAGAGGCTACAGGTGCTTAAAGGCAGACCCACACCGAAAAGCAGGGAGAACTTGCCTGAAGAGAAGGTGGCAGATGTGCGGCGTGGAGCAGGCTGGAGCTGGACTGGCAGGGAGGACACTGTGTTCTCAGGGGAGGAAGGAGTTGCCACGACCCAAGCGGCCCACGAGAGGACAAAAACCCCAACACGTGACTGTGTTACGTGTTCCCAGCTGCAGCCGGGGAACACAGAGAACTCCTGACTGCTGCGTGACATTGCCCATGGGTTTTTTGGAAGCGAGCAGTGACACCCAACGCCTATCCAGGAACGGGGAAATGAATGAAGAGCAGCGCAAACCCGCCCAACGAAGCAGAGCAGCTCTGGTGAGTACGAGAGAGAGACTACTCATACCGAGGTGCTCTGGTGCGAATGTGAGACAGTTAATGTTTGCGCACAAGCGAAAGGCACATAACAAGAGGGTTTGGAACCCGGTGCCCAGTATTGAAAACCGAACTACAGAAAGGATATGAAAATCAGGTGAAATTGTGGTACAACTAGAAAACAGATATGTGCTATGTTAAAAGGTGTGAAATTTGGTACGAACAATAAGAAACAAAATGAAAGATGTTATGAACATTTATGAACTGAACGAAAGTCACGTGGAAGAGGCTAGTTGTTGAACTCAGAGGGGCAAAGTGAATGCAAGGTGGTGGAAGAAGACCTGCACCATCAAACAAGTTAAATGCAAGTTGTGGCAAAGCCAAAAGACTGCCAATACAGAAATGGTGATGAAGCCCTAAGCTGTCAAAGAATGAATGAGAAACCACAACAGATGTTGAGTGCTAACACTGGTGGTTGGTGGAAAACCAGTGCTAATCAAGAAGGTCTAAAGAACAGCACAAAATGCAAAGTGCTATCGGTTGTGTGACCTGTAATAGGTGGACCGTATAGTCCGACAACTGCGCCTAGAGTAGCCCCAACCTGGGAGAGAGACAAGAAGAGCCTTAAAACAAAGGTTGTCTGATGGTAATGCTGAAGTAAAAGAGAGCAGTTGGTTTGGTACGAGTCAAAAGAAGTAGCAGTGGAAGTTGAAAGCATTGGTGAAAACTAAGAGACTTGAAACATTTCGAACTGTTGATCTTGGGGAAGGGAACCCTAAGATATCCTAGAACTGTGCTGATCTTGGGAAAGTGAGCCCTAAGATATCCTGGAACTGGCGATCTTGGGGAAGGGAACCCTAAGATATCCTGCAACTGTGGTGAACTTGGGGAGGAAACCTCTGAGAGTTTTTAAAATTGTGTTACACTTGGGGAAGGGAACCCCAAGTCCTGTTTCTCCTTGGAACTATTTGAACATGGGGAATGGGAAGCTGACCCAAGCTCGAGCTGGAAGAAGCTCAGAACTTTATTTTGAACACTGTTTCTTTTGGCACTGCCATCCCTGCACATTCTATGTCTTTACTTGTGAAGGCAAGTATAGGTTTTGGACACAGACATACTTTTAAGGTGAACCTACTGACACAGACAATCCTTAGTTTCTTTAGGTAGGGAATTCCCACCTTAGCATAGGGTATGTTAGGCCTTAATCCATCCTAGCATATAAAATTAAATCCTTTTTGTTCAAAAGGTGAATCTGTTTGTGTCTTGTTTCATGATGCCTTCGCATCACTTACCAATATACCTTCTCTCTCATCCACTCACACTGCATGCTCTACACAGGCACAACAACAGAGCAGAGCAGAGCAGAGCTTCCTGGTTCCTGTATATGAGCCACGAGGAAGCCAGAGAAGGGGCGGAGCTAAACGTGGAATGTGACACGTGGCACATGTGACGGTCAGCTCCAGCCCCTACTGAGCGCATCCATCTCGCACTGCGAGCCCTTTCCCAGCCTCCATCCGAATGGGTGAGGACTGGGCCAGAGTCTCCCCGACCTGGTGTGGCGGGGCCCCCTGCACAGCAGGGACTTCTGGGGCCCCCGCTACGTCAGTGCTATAAAGAAAAGAATAAAGGATGCTTGTCAGGATTTCTTACCAACATAAAACGGTTCTCTGTCCAAAGCCTAATCTTCCCATGAGTTCTCTCCCTACCACTAACAAAAGGATTAACACACACTCAACCAAGAAAGGTCTGGTAAGGGATTTCTTCCCAGCCTATGAAGTAGTGGTTGGCTTCTGACCTCCACCAAAATGTGTCTCTGGCTTTTTCCAGGCTACTTGCCTAGTTGTACAGTTCAAAATTCAGTACTTGCCAAGGACTGCACAATGTCTCTTACTAATCCCTGGAATCTAGTTTCTCTTACTCTGCATTGGGGTTGTGTGCCTCTCTCCCCTTCTTGGTGTATTGCTGCTCTCACTTTGCCTTGGGATATTGTTTCTTTCTCCTTTCATTGGACTCTTGTTTCTCCCACCCAGTCTTGGGGTATTGCTTCTCTCACCCCGCCTTGGGTTCTTTCTTCTCACACCCCGCCTGGGGATCTCTTGTCTCTCACCCCACCTTGAGGTATCTTGTCTCACACTCTGTCATGGGGTATTGCTCCTCTCACCCTGCTTTGAGGTTTGGTTGGGCCTCTCCAGCCTCATCTGGGTTCCCTGTCACCAATGCATACCTTTTTCGATGTGGCAGTGTTCCTTTGAGGGAGACTGTCTCCTCAGCCGGTACAGGAATTCTCCAGTTTCCCTCCGGTCTTCCACATCAGTTTGGCAGGCTCGGTTCTTCCCATCAGAGCTCAACAGGACTTTGGCAACAGTTCCAGCAAGAGCCGGTTGACCACTTCCTGTGCAGTCTGGATTCTTCATTGTTGGCAGCCCCAAGCCTCCCTGGCTCCCGGCTGTGCAGGACACAGCAGCACTTTATGGTCTCTGTTTCTTCTTCACACCATGTGCATGGTGCCACTTTCCAGCTCAGCCTTCCAAGGGGATGTCTCCTCCTGTGCGGTACTCTGCTGGCTTTCCTCTCCATGCATCGGTCTCACAGGTCCTTTATGTTCCGCACTACAACGAGATTGGGCATTCCATTGTTCCCGAGCTTCATACATAGATAACAGCATGAAAGGGTCAGAAATGTTATTCCCATATAGCCAACAAAGATATTTTGATCTTGTTACAAGCGAGGATAACTCATATCCTTTCCAGTCCTCTAACAGGGGAGGTCACACAAGTGGGATTCCACTTGCCACATCCACTAGGCGGTGTTAAGCTTAAAGGGCTCACCTCCATAGTCCCAAAGGGGGTTGGACCCCCTTGGGTAGAGGGGACAAATACCCTGGATTCATCACAGACCTCTTATGCTCTAAATGGCATATAGCTGTGTCCTAATGTTTATTCATAGATTGTCTCAAACACAGTTAAATTCACATAGGCGCATTAGTTTGGCTTCAGTTGGCCTGGGAGTCAAAAGCAGCACCTGGTAGCTGTTCATGTCAAGCTAACCAGGCTCTTCTAGAAAACAAGCAGAAGCTTATTAGCTCCCCTCAATTTCGAACCCTGCATATACAAAGTACACAATTTTTTACCCACCAAGTCAATTATCACTAACCAATGGTAAGGACCATAATACCTCATGCACATCTTCCTTGTAGCATGTTCCTAGAGACCACAACAGAATTCTGCCCTCTCTGAAATCCGCACTCAGAACTCCCTTCAAAACCTACTTTCACCCATTGTCTATATAACCAATGCTATAAGCGCCTTCTGTCTTACACTTCTTACCGTGTTTCCCCACTCTCATTCAGGACCAGTCACCTCACACTGTTCACTGCCTGCCATAGATACTAGCCCACTCAAGGTTCCCTTTGTCGTCTCCTCAAAAGCACCTTACACTAATAGCATCTCTGTTGAGATGCCGTCATGACTGAACCAGATGGATGATCCACATTTCCCCCTGGGCCCTCCACTAACCTCCCAGCACTAAAATGCTCAATCCTGACACTCAAACACACTACACTCCTACCAACTAAGCCATTTGTACAAGGCAATTGAATAACCGTGCCAAAAGACATGAAACACTGGAATGCTATACCTCTACAATAAATGAACATGCCACAGTCCAGTTCAATGCATCCTGGCACAACGGGCATGCAAGGCTCCCATATAGACAAAAATGCCTCTATGATCACTCATCTTCCTCTCCTTCCGCACTAAGCAGAATTTCTTTCAGGTCTGCTAGAGCACCTGGACACCATGCAAAAAGCAGCGCTATGAGGTGTGATGGATCTAGTGAGATCATCAATAAAACCCTGGTATGGGTCTCCTCTCATGTGGCCAGCGGAAGGTAGCTGCTACCTGATCCTGACCCTGGGGGCGGTATTATGAGGGAGGATCACATGGGAGGAGACTCATATCAGGGGGGAATTGGTGACCACTTTAATTCATGACTCCCCTGGTCCTCAAGAAGCATTGTTGGCATATTGTAAAGTAGAGAAAACCAGTGCAACTGCAATACCCTTAACCTCTTCATACTCTAATAGCATCCAGTTCAACAAAGAAATAAAAATTAATAGACATAAAAGACTCAAACACATTATGGACTTCAAGATCCATAATGCCTGTGGTACTGGGACGTGGAAGAAGGACCAAGAGTCAATGAGCTTCAAAGATGCCACTTAAAGGAATATGCATTCTAGTTGTTCTAGTTGCAAGGCACCGGAGCAGAACATTTAAACCTGAATATGGAACACAACTGTGTAGAAGAAAAGGAGCAGCAGAGGCAGAAGCAGTCAGGAAAGACACTGAAGCGGCTGGAGCTGCAGCAGGAGTGCAAACACCAGCAGGGGCGGATGTGGGAAGAGAAAACATGCAGTTTCGCAGAGTTCACACAGCAGGAGGCAGAGTCATGTTCAGCAGCAGGGAGAGAAGCCCAGCTGAATGCGAGACATACTCCCGACCCGATGCAAGTTGGCTGGGGATGCTGGAGGATGCAGAGACCCATCAGGGCTTAAGAGAGGGGCCGGGCAGATGGTGGCAGGTACGGAAGAGGTGGGAAACGGAGTACTGATCTGCCGAGCAGCAGGGGGCAACATGGAGACACCAAACAAAACCGGTGGGTTGGCCTGTAAGACACGATAACCGTGGGGCGCTCAGAGTGGAACATTTACTAAAATCAGACTATTTTGAATACTGAGCAAGTAGAATGAAAAGGCAAAAAGGGCACAATTCTCGATTTATGAGATTTCAACTTGGGGAAATCTGTAACCCACATTTCCAACAGCCAAGAGACTATCCAGAAGAAGTAAAAGTGCAAAAAGGGTGCAATTCTCCATTTATGAGATGTCAACTTGGGGAAATCTTTAACCCACATTTCCAACAGCCAAGAGACTATCCAGAAGAAGTAAAAGTGCAAAAAGGGTGCAATTCTCCATTTATGAGATGTCAACTTGGGAAAATCTGTAACCCACATTACCAACAGCCAAGAGACTATCCAGAAGAAGTGAGAGTGCAGGAAGGGCACAATTCTCCATTTATGAGATGTCATCTTGGGGAAACCGGTAACCTATATTGCCACTAACAGAAGAGACCAACTGTAGTAGTAGGAATTTTTCTTCCTGTCAGGCAGTATACCAGGAAAGATAGTAAATGTGTTGTGGAAAAACATTGGTAACTTTATCATTCTGACAAACTGTTGCATCACCAAAGGTAGTTGCTGTACTATCCTGACAAATGTACTCCATTGAAAGAATGATTGTGATATTCTAATGTTTGCTTTACATCCAAAGAAAGACATTGGACCTCATTATGGGTCCGGCGGTAACCCAGCCGGTAAATCCGGTGGGTTGCCGCCAGACCCGAAAATAATTACCGGCGCCTGACTTCCCAGTGCCATTGGGCTATTCCGAGTCTGGTGGCCGGAAAGTCAGGCACCAGTAATTTTGTTAGTCCCCATTCTCATGAAGTCCCACCGTTAACAACAGTGCCAGTGCTTCCGTGAGAACTCTGCGAGCGGGTGCCGTCCCGCCCTGCAGGTCTGACCTAGAGTTGTTCTCTGCTGGTCCGGAAATAACAGTGCCCGGCACAGTTGTAATAAGCCCCATTGTGTGGATGAAAACAACTGCCTTGGTTGATGAACTAGTGTTTTGTGAAAGACATTTGTCTTGCCAAGAAGGATACTGTGGAGGAAAATAATTGCTTTGATTTTTTAACAAGTGTTTGTGAGAGAGACATTTCATTTGCCAAGTGGAAGGACACAGTGAATGGAAAAGCCATTTTATATTGAACTGAATAGACCTCAGTTAAATTAGAACTTTTCCAAGGATATTCCTGAATTGATTCAGGGGAAGGGATCCCAACCCTGGTCACAAGGAGTAATTTCTAAAAACCATAGGTTTTTACTTTTGCACTGTTTTGTTCAACTGAAGACAGACAAATATTCCTTGTTCACGGTTGTTGTATGTATTAGTGTGAGGGTCAGAGACGTGTTGGACACTAGGTCATCTTTCTTTAGTTTTAGTTTGCTACGTAGGGACATTCTCATTAGGATAGGGAAAGAAAGGAGTTTATCCTACCCCTTTTTATTTCAATAAATGAGAAAACTATACTTTTGTGTCTGTTTTGCATTTCTGACCCCTTACATAGGTTTACCAGCCTGCTCAGCCACACTTACCAGAGGCTTTATCAAGGCCATTCCGGGGGCCTACAGCCACTTAACACCACCAGCAGCAGCAGCATCACCACGAGCAGGGTTCAGGACACATAACCTTTCTTCCTGCCTCGTAGCTTTCTGCCACCAGTGCTCCGGCCTGCTAAGCCATGCCCACCTCAGGCATTATCAAAAGTCTCCACTAGGCATCCTCAGTAAAGGAAAGACAAGGATGTTGCCTCTTTTTGCCAGTTCACAGATACCTTGTTACTCTTCCTAGGAGGCCATCACTGTATGTCTCCTTATACCCATGTTCATCCCTACACTCTCCAGAAACCACCCATTCAAACAATTGAGCCCCCAATAGTTACCCATCCCAGCTAGCTTCTACAAAATACCTCTTTTTGACCCAAAAGCCCACACACTCTGTTAGCTCACACACCGTCATGCTGTTCAACGCCCAATCAGACTTTGCACACGTACCCGAAATCTCACACCTCATCACCTACCACAAACAAGCCGCAATCTTCATCACCAAAACCTGGCCAATTCCATCCTTCTTTCATACCTTTAATGTCCTTGTGTAACCCGGGTATAGCATTCAGCATGCAGTTCAATCAGGGAAAAAGGGGGTGGCAATCATATACAAAAGTGACTGGCCATGTTTGCTTCAAAGCCAACCACCCCTTGACACAATGAAAACCATTACGTACAAATTCCCCATCTCACACAAAGACTCACCCACCTTCCACCTCGTCTACACACCACCTCACATGTGTAGTACCTTCTGAGATGAGATCACAGACTTAATCTGGACAGCCTCAACCTTGCACGAAAATGACATCTTTCGCTGTGAGAAGCCAAAGGGTGTCTCACCTGCTAGTCCCCGGGGAATCTATCCCCCAGGTGGCCAGGGCACGGCCATCGCCTTTGGATCCAGACCCTGGGGGTGGACCAGTGCGGAGGATCACCTGGATGAGGGGATCTGTGAAGAGTGGGGGTGAGGCAACCGGTGGCGAGATGCAGTATTCCTCCCTTTCCCATATCAATACCCATGATCCCTCCTATTTCCTATTTCATTCGATTCTCTGATGTTCCTGCTCTGGTCTCCGGTCCCCGTCCTCCGCGTACAGCACCAATGAAGGAAAAGCCACCCAGCGGTAGCTTTTGTTTACTACAGCTGGCTGGCTTTTCCTTCATTAGTGCCGCAAAAGCAAAAGCCAGCACAGGCGGGCATCCATTTCACAAAATGGATGCGCCCATGTGCTTGCTTTTGCGAATTTTGAGCTTGAATAGCTCATAATTTTACATAGGAAGTTTTTAAAAAAAAAGTGCTAGTATTTTTTTTTTTAATGTTGCCTATCTATTTTTTAAATAATTTTTTAGCTGGACTACCCCTTTATGCCCCTTCACTACCAAGCAAGCAGGTTTAATCATGGTTCTATATCCCCCAGCTGCCAGACCCCAAATCCTTATCAGCGAAATGTCTAAGGCTAATACTTCAGTTTCAGACAACAATTGCACATCAGAATTACAATCGGGTGACAGAGCGGTACAATGTATAGATGGCGTAGACCGCTGAATAGCAGGTTGTAAAGGAAACATCATTATGCCAAGCCACGTTAAAGTACAGGGGCCACCTGAAATATTAGCAGGAATATATGAATAGGTATACAGGGTAATTCATAGAAATTTGCACAAAAGTGGCGCACGTGGCTGGCGCACAGTGTCCCCGTGCGATACACTGCGCCAGCCGCGTGCAAAAAAATCCTTTTCATCGCACAGCGTATTCATGGATTTTAGCCTCCGAAACCAGCCGTGGCGCAGAGTGGCGCAGCGACCCTGCAGCAGCGCCAGTTACGCCCCCAAGAACGCCCTCGCGCAAGGAAAAGCCTTCAAAATTCCCAAATCATCGCAAAGGGCTGCGCTAACCCTGGACCAGTTCACAGGGCTGCCAAACAGCAAATGCCAAGCGGGGAACGTGTATTTCAGTGGTTCGCGGGAAGTTTCACACGCGATTGTCCTGGGTACGTGTACATCAGGGGTGCGTGGGAAGTAACACACGTGATTCCATCAGGGCACGTGTATTCCAGGGGTGCGCGGGAAGTATCACACGCAAAACAGCAGGGTACGTGCATTTCAGGGGTGCGCGGGAAGTATCACACGCGATTCCATCAGGGTACGTGTATTCCAGGGGCACGCGGGAAGTATCACACGCAAAAGCAGCAGGGTACGTGTATTCCAGGGGTGCGCAGGAAGTATCACACGCAAAAGCAGCAGGGTACGTGTATTTCAGGGGTGCGCAGGAAGTATCACACGCGATTCCATCAGGGTACTTGTATTCCAGGGGTGCGCGGGAAGTATCACACGCAAAAGCAGCAGGGTACGTGTATACCAGGGGTGCGCGGGAAGTATCACACGCAAAAGCAGCAGGGTACGTGTATTTCAGGGGTGCGCAGGAAGTATCACCCGCGATTCCATCAGGGTACGTGTATTCCAGGGGTGCGCGGGGAGCACCACACGTGAATTGCACGTGTGGGTCCTCCCGGGTGTTCCCTCTACACCCTCCATGGCCCCTGCAGGCGGCCCACACCACAGGGGCCTACCCTGTACATGTCCCGCAGGCAGCCCATCCACCATGCCCATGCCCCCCAGCCAACCCACATGTCACCTTGCACTACTGCCCACCAACGCATGTCCCCATGCACCCCCAGCCCCCAGGGGCGCCCTCCACCAGGCCCCCACTCATGTCCAACTCATGTCTCCCACCACCCCACCCCCCAGCAGTGCAGGGGCAGCCTCCACCAGGCCCCCACTCATGTCTCCCTGCACCCCCAACCCCCAGCAGTGCAGGGCACCCTCCAACAGGCCCCCACTCATGTCTCCCACCACCCCCACCCCTCAGCAGTGCAGGGGCAGCCTCCACCAGGCCCCCACTCATGTCTCCCATCACCCTCACCCCCAGCAGTGCAGGGCACCCTCCACCAGGCCCCCACTCATGTCTCCCATCACCCCCACCCCCCAGCAGTGCAGGGGCAGCCTCCACCAGGCCCCCACTCATGTCTCCCATCACCCCACCCCCCAGCAGTGCAGGGGCAGCCTCCACCAGGCCCCCACTCATGTCTCACATCACCCCCACCCCCCAGCAGTGCAGGGCACCCTCCACCAGGCCCCCACTCATGTTTCCCACCACCCCCACCCCCCAGCAGAGCAGTGCAGGGGCAGCCTCCACCAGGCCCCCACTCATGTCTCCCATCACCCCCACCCCCAGCAGTGCAGGGGCACCCTCCACCAGGCCCCCACTCATGCCCAACTCATGTCTCCCTGCACCCCCACTCCCCAGCATCCAGGGGCACCCTCCACCAGGCCCCCACTCATGTCTCCCACCACCCCCACCGCCCAGCAGTGCAGGGGCACCCTCCACCAGGCCCCCACTCATGTCTCCCACCACCCCCACCCCCCAGGATCCAGGGGCACCCTCCACCAGGCCCCACTCATGTCTCCCACCACCCCCACACCCCAGCAGTGCAGGGCACCCTCCACCAGGCCCCCACTCATGTCTCCTATCACCCCCACCCCCCAGCAGTGCAGGGCACCCTCCACCAGGCCCCCACTCATGTCCAACTCATTTCTCCCATCACCCCCACCCCCCAGCAGTGCAGGGCACCCTCCACCAGGCCCCCACTCATGTCTCTTATCACCCCCAACCCCCAGCAGTGCAGGGCACCCTCCACCAGGCCCCCATTCATGTCCAACACATGTCTCCCATCACCCCCACCCCCCAGCAGTGCAGGGCACCCTCCACCAGGCCCCCACACATGTCCAACTCATGTCTCCCTGCGCCCCCACCCCCCAGCATCCAGGGGCACACTCCACCAGGCCCCCACTCATGTCTCCCACCACCCCCACCCCCCAGCATCCAGGGGCACCCTCCACCAGGCCCCCACTCATGTCTCCCACCACCCCCACCCCCAAGCAGTGCAGGGGCAGCCTTCACCAGGCCCCCACTCATGTCTCCCTGCACCCCCACCCCCCAGCAGTGCAGGGGCACCCTCCACCAGGCCCCCACTCATGTCTCCCATCACCCCCACCCCCCAGCAGTGCAGGGCACCCTCCACCAGGCCCCCACTCATGTCTCCCACCACCCCCACCTCCCAGCAGTGCAGGGCACCCTCCACCAGGCCCCCACTCATGTCCAACTCATGTCTCCCTGCACCTCCACCCCCCAGCAGTGCAGGGCACCCTCCACCAGGCCCCCACTCATGTCTCCCACCACCCCCACCCCCCAGCATACAGGGGCACCCTCCACCAGGCCCCCACCCATGTCCCCCAGCCAACATGTCATCACAAGCTAGATCCCTGGCCCTTATGGTCAGCCTCCAAATTCCAAACACCCACCTGAGTATTGCATCCACCCACTTAGAAATGGCAATAACATGATAGAACCCCAATTGCAAGTTTGGAAATGAACACATGTCCCTCACATACACCCAATGGGTGTCAGTGAATGTCAAAACCCATATCATGATATGCATGAAACCAATGAGATGATACTACACATTGAAGTTTGAAGAAAAAATATGTATTAAAAGCAACAGAAATTGAATCAAAAATAAACAAACAATAATGGAAATTTTAAAAAAATAAACCAGCAGGTCCGTGAAATAAAGCAAAACCACAAATCATAATCCAAAGGAAAGGTGTCCAAAGTCACAATCCACAAAAGTAAATCCAATGGAAAATTAAAATCGAACCCCATTGCTCCATGGGTAAATCATTAAAAAAAATGAAAATCCAAAAGTCAACTATATACAGATAAACAATCCAGGGTCCATGATCCCAACCGAAGAAATGAAACCTATCTAATAACACTACCTAAAAAAAAAAAACTATATACAAAAATGTGGCCCATTGTCCAAAAGGTCCAAAAAAAATGCAAAACCAAAGGAAACCTAACACTAACTACAGAACTATTTACAAGGGCAGCGGGCTAGTCCGACGGCTCACTTCGGGATGTTCCGGGCCAGGGCATCATCGAACTCCTGCTCAATGTCCCGGAGGCGGTCCTCCTCCATGGCCCGAGGGTCCGCAGGGCCGTCCACATGTTCACCCCAAACTCCCTGCGGATTGCCTCGAGGCACTCGGCCCGCCTCAAGGCCCTCCGCATGGAGTTCTCCGGCCTGACCATCGTGAGCCGTGCCTCTTTCGCCCGCTGCCGCTCCGCATCTATGTTGTGGCCCAACCGCTGCCACACGGAAGACACTTCCCGTCCTGGGTCCTCCTGCCCTCCGGCCGATGCCTGCCCCTCCGATGTCGAAGGCCCCGAGCCATCATGGCTCCCACCACGTTGCTGCTGCTGCTGTGCATCTGCCCGTGCACTGCCTCCTGCTGCCTGCACATCCTCCACTGGCTGGGGTGCAGTAGTTGATGTGGCCACCCCTGCTGGACGTCCGACTCCCGACTGTGGCAGGGATGCCTCCTCCACCAGCCTGGCCGCACCGTCACAGGCAGCTCCACAGGGCACCCAGGTGCAGTGGCGGCTGGTGAGTTTTAAAGCTGGTGGGGCGGTGAGTTCCCATGGTGAAGTTGGGAGCGAGCGAGCGCGCGAGCCCACTCCACCTTAGGGCGGTGTGGTGGGGTTCTCCCCCCACGACGTGTTTTGGAAAATGGCCTCCAAAATGTGCTATTTACTGTCCAAAACCCACCAAAATATGACATAAAAAGCATTAGGTTTTACATACTAATGGTGGTAAATTATTCTTACGTGTGCAAGTGTATTTTACAGCAGCTTGTATTGAGAATAGCTGCTACTATGATGTATGCATAAAGAAATTCATCATTATATGGTCAGTAATGATGGAAAAATATAATTTTGTCATGCTGTTACTGGCATTCATATGCTTTCATCCTCTTACTAAGGTGGGATTTTAGGCATTTTCTGAAAAGGGGAGAAACTAAGGTAAAATAGTAGTGCAGAGCAGAACCAGGTACCGTGTATCCCCTGCGTCCTGACCTGCCTGCCAATGGGTCTGGTTGATGGACACCCCATAAGCACCAAAACATGCTTCAGTGAATGAGGGCCATGCCCCAAACAGGTGCTCGGTGAAGTTTGCCTCAGACTATCCAAAAACAGGAAGCTGGGATCCAGGGCCCTTATGACAAAAATCAGATACAGAATGCAGTCTGTTTATTAGCAATGCACCCAGAGGCTTTCCAATGTATTAGCTTCAATTCCCAGATGTTTCCTACCACAAATATGTGTCCAAGGGGTATGCAGTGCCCTGGGGGGGGTCAGAATTGATGGTCACAGGACCTGCGAGCCAAAGGTTTTAGCCTTGACACGGGCATCACAGTGAAGGCTAGGGCCACCCTCCCCACATTAACGATTAATTTCTTCTGAGCACGCCCAAGTGAATGAAGAAGCCCGGGTAGGGGGGCTGGAGTCTCTGAAAACCTCAATGATGGCTTCAAACTGATGACCTCCGTTACTGTGTACATAGCACTCACGCTGCTGCCTTCCCTGACAGCACATTACTGAGCCGGGTAAGTGGAATGTAAACAAACCAACGACAGCAGCACTTGAAAACTGATTTAGATGTGTTATGGGCACTCAATGGCTGTTCTCTCCTGCGTCCACACTCGGGGACAGAGCAGAACCTCGCCATCTTTAAACCTGCGTACTATTGGCATCAAACAAGACAGGCTGTTGTTCAGATTATCAGTACGGTACTTCCACAAGGACAGCCCGGTCAGCCCCCACACCCCACGTAACTGAAAACATAGCAGGATGTTTTGCGATAGAGCTGACAGCCCCGCGTATTTTAGGGGCTAGGTGGCTGGATGGGTAAACCGGCTCAAACTGTGACCTTGGGCCCATCCCTTCAACTTCCTGTGATTCAGCCAGCCTGCCAAAAATACGGCTGCAAAAGAGGCAGAACCCTGATATTATGCACTATGTTAACACAATTCTCTCAGTTACGAGTCCGCATGCAAGAAAACCTGCAGTAGATATCCCCCAGGAAACGTGCAGCTGTGAACCCCCTCCTTCGCCCCCACCTCTCTGCGCAAAAAAGGATATAGCTGGCAATGTAGGTGGGTAGTCGCGGCAGTCAACACTGGCTCCCAATCCAAGAAAAAGCTGTGTGTGTACAACTAGGTGCCATTTGTCTGAGTGCATCAAGTTCCCCACCACCAGGGGCTCCTTCCGGGGTCTGCTGCTCCGTCGCATTTACATCTGGAGGAATCGTGCATACCCGAAGGCCTGGTTTCATTGTGGGCACGTCAGACATCCCCCAACAATGCCAGACTCTTCCTGAACCAGAATGCTCCATAGTGTTTACACTCTAAGCGCTCCCAGGCTGGCAGTGGACCAAAGGCTCAAAACATCTTCATCATCTTACACAAATACCCTTTCCATCCTCACCCTCCCCCAGACTGTGTTGGCCACATGGCTCCTCCAATATTAACCGTCTTTGGCTTCTTAATTAATGTTGTCGCTGATGACACGCTGGTCTAGATGCATGGCACAACCCGTCAATCTCTACACGTGCCACAGCCCCCGGGAGACTCCCATAGGAGGATAACTGCCTATTACGTCACATTGAAGTGGCTCTGGGAAATTTGAACCTGGAGTGCCCGGGCGCCATAGTGTCAACGGCATGGAATGGACCTGCACCATGTTCACTGTGTGAATGCCCACAGTCACTCATTCACCTACAACAGAAACCCAGTGTCCCTTCCCCTCTTCAGCCCCCCATTCATCAGCACCATTTACACAGAATGTAGGAGTACTCAAAATGAATGGCCAGAAAAGCAGCGCCAGCGCCACCAAAGCAGTTCTCCTCATGCGCGCCCAACTTTCCTTCCTGCTCCAGGGCCCCTCATAATTGGCGGTTTGCCCAACCAACGTGGGACCAAAGAAAGGCCTTTGGCTCGGGAAATATCTGCATGGCCTCGCTGTGGAAGCAAGGGTCCGGCCCCAGCCTCCGCCTTCTGAGCAGCAGTGACGGCATTCGTGTTTCCAGACTAGAAACACGTGGTTCCTTAACCAGCACCTCTCGGGGGCCGATTCTGAGCTGTTCAGAAAATATTCACAACAAATACAATCCTCGGCCTCGGACTGCCAAATGAATCCATGCGACCCCGGATGCACTCACCTAAATGCACTCACCGGATGCATTCACCTAGACCACACGTGGAGGCGGAGAGGGCAAACTTCTTCGGCCTGCAGTGCAGACTGTTCTTTCTCTCTGGTTGGCAGCAGGGCAGGGCAGCTCAACACGTTCCGAGTACGAGGACGACGATGTAAGAGAGAGAGTGTGGGTGGATGCAGCCTGGGCCATCAACCCACCCCCACACTGAAGTCATTGGCTGCCGCCTGCATAGATACAGTAATCTCATTGGCTGTTTGCCAGCCATTGGCAAACAGCCAATGAGATTACTGTATCTATGCAGGGAGGGAAGGAGACTCCCTCCCTCCCTGCAGATTACACATCTTTGCTGCGCTGTTTGCTTACATAGTGATACTGGCGGGGCCACCCCTCAAGCGCCCCGCCAGCATCCTACTGAAAAGGGTTACGTAAAGTGCGTGGAGCTATGAGCTCCACGCACTTTACTATAAGCAAAAGCAAGGTAAAACGGGACGCGCCCCGCTGTTGCAGCCGGCCCATGAAACGGAATCCTATTCATGGGCCGGCTGCAACAATAGGAAGGTACTTGTCACCAGGGTCTCGCCACAGCGCCCCCACCAGGTGGAAAATACAAACAGATTCAGAAGAAGAACTTCTGAACTTCTTCTGAATTTGTTACAGTACTCACACCTGGTGGGGGGCCTAAGTGGGGGGGCGGCGCCCTGCCGCCCTATGATAGCGGCCGCCACTGCCCAGGTGACTAATGGGTGGGAAGATGGCACGGAGGACGACTGGCGCATAGGGGGTTCAGTTGAGGAGGGGGTCGTAGCAAGCACCATCAAACGGAGGAATCCGGCCTGGGTGACCTGTCCCAGTAGGCCGACGCGGTCAACGAGCCATTCAAGATGACGTGCAGTCTCCTCATGAAAAGACTGCAGGTCACCTCGCATGGCCCGTTGACGCAACGCCACACCAGTCAGGACAGGCTCAACCCGGACCCGGATAGCCACGTTCTCAGGCAGAGGAAGGCCAGTTGTCGTGAGCTCATCCCCTGCTTGAAAACGGGTCTGGACGTAGGCATCCCTGCTGGTGCAAGATGATGCAGTGACAGGATCAGGGACAGGATTGCACACAGGCACCTCCGCGGCGACCTGTGCTGCCTCCTGTCCCTGGTCCTGCACTGCACCACTAGCACCAGTGGAATCCCCACCTCCAGATCCCGTCTCTGTTGCTTGCACGGCCTCCTCCTCCACCAAACCCCCCACCAACCTGGATGACTCTGTGCCATCTTCCCCTGTTGGGCCCTGTGGGGTCCCAGCTGCCCCTTTGGCTGCCGAGGAGTCCAACTCCAACCTCCGCCTCTTGGACCTCCCCCCGGCAGCTGCGGCCTCCGACGCGGCACCGGACTCCTCACTCCCCGACGAGATCACAACCTGGGAGGGGAGCCGGGCCTTGCGTCTCCGGCTGGCGGTGCGATCCCCGCCGCTGTGCTCCACAGCACCTTCTCTGCCCTCTTCATCAGTTGACGCTGCAGACAGGGAGAAATAAAACACAGGCATCAGGGCACTGTACAATGGACACATACAGACATGACAGTTGCACATGAGTGGCATTGGCAAACCTCAGACATGGCATCACAATTGGCAACACACATGTCATTTCAACTTGCACACATGAGCCATACCACAGCCACATCGCAACTGCCAGCACCATCCATACACATGCAACAGCATGAGCAGGCAAAGGTGAGCCAGACATCACATGCAACACAGGGAGTGCACTACACATGCACGCACACCACCACACTTGCATGCATGTGTACACCTCAGCCAACTGCCGCAGTGTTCAGATGGGCATCCATGTCACATCTGCCAATCAGGCTTCCACATCCCGCTGTCACATGCATCCATGTTGCATCACTGTTGCACCCTTGTCAAATACACACACATGCACATGTACACAGTGCTGATACATGCAGCTGAAAACAACATACATGCGTGACATCACAAACATGCCTACTTACATACACATTCATCCAAACATGTGTGTCCACACAACTGCATTTGGCATGCAAGCCTACACACACAAGCACCATCCATGTCTCACACATGACAGCCCTAGCATGTGTTAGCCTCACGGCCCTGTACACCCCCACCCATACTCGGCCCCATACAAACAGATGTGCAACCGGCACACTACTGGCACATCACCACACGCACAGCTTACAATCATAATGCATGTACACTTACCGCTCGACTCCAGACGGGTCTGCCTCTCAAGGACCTGGACGTGGAGCGTTGGGGATATGCGTTCCAGGACCCTCATCTGATCTTCCGACAAGTGGCCCCGGCGCCCCTTAGCATCTGCTGCCTTCAAGAGGCGCTGGGCCTTGTTCAGGGTCCTGGACCTGAAGTCCTCCCAGCGCTTCTTGACATGTTGGAAGTCTGGAACTGCCACCCCCTCCGCGTTGATGGCAGTCACGATGTCCGTCCAGATCCGAATCCGTCCTTCCTTGTCGGCGCGCACACTTCCGAAGAGGGCATCATACTGCCCCAGGACTTGCTCCACCAGGACACCAACTTCCCTGGCACTGAAGCTGGTACCCCTCTGCCTCTCTGGCCGGGGGTTGTCAGTGGTGCCAGATGTTGCCGTGCCCGACATGACAACCCCAGAGGCAGGAGTGGGTGGGCAACTGGGTCCTGGGGCTGGGCTGTGGAGCGATGGAATCCCAGTCGGGAGTCTTCGTTTCCAGCAGGGGTGGTCACAGCAACAGCACCCCTGGCTGATGTGCAGGCAGCAAATGGCAGGGGGCACGTGGGCAGCAGGCAGTCAGGCAGCAGCAGATGGCAGGTGGGAGCGTGCTCGGGGCTCTGGGGGGCAGTAAATCGGCTTTCTGGGCAGGAGCGTGGTCTTCCGTGTGCTTACGCGTGGCCAGCTTGATACGGAGTGATTTGGCACGTGAAAATCCTGCACGTCTGCGTGTAATTCAAGGAAAGGCCCTTAGCGCCTAAGCGCGTCTGCACGCATACGCAATTTCATTGGCCCAAAGGCCCCCATGCGCAGCTATGATGTCACGCGCATGGCCGTAGAGAATGGCGCGTGTAAAAAAAAAAGATACACGTCCGAGTGTCAAAGCGTGTAATTGGTGGAAATGGCCTCATCGTGTATGCGCGTCTGCGACGTGTGTATAAAAGGTACGTATAGAATGCCATTTCCTTGTACGTGCTTTTCGTGGAGAGCGAGTGGGTGAAATCTGTACTTCTTGTCGGTTCACATGCGATTTACTTCACGGCGTTTCAAGTTCGTACTCCCTGTTACCTCTGACAGCTTTTTCTCTTTTCCTCTTTTTCCTGGGCCTGTTTCCTCAAACAGCGTTCCCTTCTACTGTTGTCCTGTCTCCTCAGACAGCGTACAATTCTTCTTTTGGCAGGGGTGTTGCCAACGCGCACACACGCATATTTTTCACGCTTTTGTTCCTGGCAGACGGTGAGTCGCGCACGTATTTAACATCTGTGCTTGCCCCGTGTGTCGCATAACCCTTCAGAGGTCATTCTAGGCTGCGTGTGACATGCATACATTCATTCTTGCGTTTCTGGGTGCCACAGCGTAGTGCAGGTTTATTTTTCCACACACGTGGTCTAGGAGCACCTTACTTCCCTTTTTTGGGGTGCCTGTGCGTTGCGTGACCCGTCATCTTTCCCCAGGGGTGACATACAGCCTTGCTAGAGCACTAGGGTATGATTACCATCTGGTACCCAACCCATTTGACCCCCAATTGCCCAGGACAATAGTTCACATCGACTCCCATATGCACAATAACATCAGTGCCATGGCTGGGAGGCGAACAAGCCGTAAGGGTGGCAAAGGTGGCCGATCCCCAAGTGGTGGTCGTGGTGGATCCGGTAGGGGACGTGGCCGTGACTTGCAGGGTGCCCCTAGCCCCCCATGTGTGGAGGAGCAGTCAGGGACACCCATGCCCCCCCCCTGGTTGAGGGTAACGTGGCTGACACCATCCATGCTCAGCCCTTGTTGGACCAGCCCACTGTGGAACCAGACCTGGCACAGGGTGACTCCATGGCAGACTTCCAGGTCAGCAGGTCGAGGCCACATGCGCCGGTGCACGTTGGTGTCATCAGGCCACATGGATCAGGGGCAGCTAGGTCATCTGCTGGCCCGTGTAGGCAGGCTGGGGAGGCTGCAGGGGCAGCTGCGGCTCCATCCATCCCACCTCTCACACACCCAGCCAGGACAGTGTCGGTCCAAGTCCATCCTGCTGACATTCCCCCTGACACCATCACACTTGAGCTAATGCCTGCACCAACTCCCATGCTGAGTGTGCAATCCCACACTCCTAGTACAGAGTCCACCGGACCTCCAGCCCCTAGTATCCGGAGCGGCGTAGGACACACAGGATCCCCACCACCTTCCAAGCGGAAGAGGAAGAGTGCTCGTCCAGTAGAGGCTGATGCCCCAGACACGGCTACACAGTCCGGCCCGTCAAGGAAGCCCAGCTTCAATGAGGCCGAACTGAATGCACTTGTAGAGTATGTGTCCGCACATGACCGTGAAATGGTGATTGTTGCAGGATCTAAGACCACACCTGCACAACGTCAGGCACACTGGCAGACCATCGCGGACATCATAAGTGCCCTTGGAATCGTGAGGCGCACAGCTACTGAATGCTACAAGCGCTGGAATGACCTGAAGCGCAGGGCAAAGAATAAGCTGGCCTCAAGTCATGCCGCTACTCTAGTGACTGGAGGTGGGTCTCCAGCAGAGGACATAGAACTCACTCCACATAAGCAGGTTGCTGGGACCTACGTCACGGAGGAACAGATCCAAGGCGTGGGAGAACTGGCAGATTACGAGGCATTGTCCGGTGAGTGCACATGCATGTGTGTGTCATCCATGTGCATGGTGTGTGTGTGAGGGCTTCTGTTTGGGTGCCAGGTGAGGGTGTGTGTGCCTGAGTGGTTTGGGTCACCCATGTGCCTCATCCAATACATTCTGCACACCAGCATTTGGGTATAGCAGTATCCCTTCTGCCAACATTAGACATCCAGCCCAACACCACGCCAGTTGCCCTTGAAGTGTCATCTTGCCACAACATTGTTGCTTATTTTCCTCTGTTTATTCAGGCAGATTGTTTGCATACCACCACTTTTACTAGGCATTTCTCAGTCCTATTGTCACATGTCTGACATGGCTATGGTACAGTGGACTGGCTTTGTTTCCTGGACATGATTTGGTTAGACATGTCCCTGTGCTATAGAACCATTTTGGACTGGCAGCTCCAGGTTAAACATTTGAACCATTTCAATGAAAAAATCAATTTCATGAGCAAACTGGACTGAATGAACAATTGGTGCCCTCCTCTCCCTCTTCACTTTATGGCTAGGGTACATGCCATCTGTGTGATGGCATGTGTATTTGACCTGCCAATCACAGGCAAATGTGTGATGCTACTGCTAGGCAGCATGCAGCAAATGTGTTCATCTTCCATCTTGGTGTCATCAATGTGTGCCATCTGCCTACCCTTCACACGCAGTGACGGTGCATGCATGGGAGGGTTTTAGTCATGTGGGACATGGGTCAATCAAGTACTGTTTCTGTAGCTTCTCAGCCCTAATTGTGTGCCATAGTGCTAATGCCTGTTTCCATTTGTTTTCTTTTATGTCTTTGCAGGGGATGACGCACTTGATACTGCTGGGGTTGTGGAGATGGTGCAGACCCAGGAGGGGTCTCAGGCGCGACCGACCACCAGTGAGGGGCGTGGTGTGGTGGTGGGTGAGAACCCACAACTGCTGCAGGTCGTGCTCTCAAGGGGTGTCTCTGGCTGCACCTCCCCCGAGCTGTATTCAGGTGTTGATTTGGATGATGAGACCTATGTGCCGTCGCAGGTGAGTGTTCCTGGGAGGGATTCTGTTCTGTCCGACCCACCTGCACCAGGGTTAGAACTCTCAATGGGGATGTCAGTGTTGGCAGGTACGCCTTTGGTGGTTACCGATGCAGGGTCACACTCCGCAACATCTGATCCTGTTCCTGGGCCAGCAGATCAGAGGGGGAAATGCATTCCTGCAGCCTCAGGCAGTGCCGGCACAGCAAGGCGCAGTTCGGCTTGCCCCAGACAGGTGTGGTGCCCGCCGACGTGGTGGCCGTACGCCACCTGGCAATACCGCATGGGAGCAATCCATATACGGTATGGCAACCCAACAGGCAGCATCATCAGATGGCTCAGGCCATGGATAGGGTGGCCACTTCCATTGTCCCCCCCGAAAGGCTGATGGAGCGACTACAGCAGGCAACAGACTCCATCTGCCAGTCACACAGGGAGGACATGTTGGCGTCCGACAGGGACAGGCGGGCGGCACTGGCGACTCTCCGGGAAGCCATTTCCATAGAGTCCCAGGGCCTCAGGGAAGCCCTGAGGGTGGAACTCCTTCACCTCAGGACGACTCTTGTTGAGCTTGAGGCTTCAACAAACAGAAGGACAGAACAGCAGCTGGAGCATCTCACACGTACGCTCTCAGCTGAGATGCAGGCAACTAGGGCGGAGGTCCGGGCATCCCGTGAGTTGTTGCATGGGGACCTACGCACAATTATCCTCCAGAACGAGACCTACCACATCCGCATGCTTGCTGTCATGGTGGAACAGACTAGGGCTTTGCGTGGGCTGCCTCCCATAGTGCCACCACCTCCTGATGCAGCTGCAGAGGGTGAGGAGAGCGACAGCAGTGATTCTCTCACAATAGGGTAGCCGTGCAGGCCATGAGCCCATGGAAGTGTTTTTTTTTCGCAAGATCCACACAGGTGGGTTTTGGTGTGCACCCTGTCCTCGGACCTCCTCGGTGGCCTCCCCCACGCCCTCGGGCCCATTAATGGCCATTTTTGATTTTCTTTTTTTTGGTTTTTTTTTGGACAGTGTGTTGCCTTGTGTGGCTCCCGTGGGCATACGCTGTATTGTGGCTGGGCACATGCAGGCTTGTCATGAATTTGGTTCAGATGCTTGGGTTTGTGTGACACACACCCCTCCTGCTTCCCGTTTCCATGGGCTTGCAAAGGGTGTGCCCAAGTGACATTGACGTCCATGGTGACGTTGGACTCCCATTCGATGTGTGGGCAGTCTGTAGTCAATACTCTGTATACATTCATAGTGCATATTGTTGTTGTATTGTACACTGCATGATGTATTGATATGTCCCTCTGCATCCATCTCATCCTCCTAATTTGCAGGTCCATTTCTCATGTCTTCACAAGGCGGTCCACCTTGAAACTGGAGTCCATGTTGTAAGCAGTGCACCTACACTCTTGCGTGGCGCTAACACTGTATACTTGGAAGTGTTCGAAGTGCTGGCATTATCAGGTAGTGAGGCTACCATTTTTTTAAGTCTGTAATGTCATGTTTAAGGTAGGTTGGAGGTTGTGTAGGTGATTGGTATTCTTGGTAAGTATTTGGTAATGTGTGTTGTAGGTCCTGCATTACTGTGAGCATTTCATGTGTGGCCATGTTTCCATTAGGGACACTGTAGTTGGTGACACTTGGGGCATGTTGTGGGGATTCATTTGTTTGCTCTCACATTGCATGACATGCCATGGTGTGTTGTGTGGCCGTGCCAGGGAGGGGTTGGGTGACATGGCACTGTTCTCATGTAGTATTTTGCAAGTGGGTATTCATTTCTGCAGCATGGAAGTGTGTCTTTTGATGACACTGCATTGGTGGTGTTTGTGTAGGTAGGTATGCACACATTCTGACACTTCCACATGAACAATCTCAGGCTGCTATGGTTCTGACAGTTTACTGTCCCTTTGTTCGACATAATTGTCAGGTCGAGTCATCATTGCTTATCAGATGGTATGTGCCAGGGCTGTGTGCACTCCACAGGGGTGTGATTTCTATGTGAAGTAATTAGCCACCAGCTGCGTACGGGCTGCCTCACCCCGTGCCCTTTCCCCTCCCATGCGCAGCGGGCCTGCATGTGGTTGGGGATGTGGGGGCACCACCATGTCCACAGCCAGGCCCCGGCATGTTGCAACATTGTCCAGGACACATGCTGCCACTATGATCCTGCACACTACTGGGGGCGCATATAACAGCTGCCCGCCAGAACGGTCAAGGGAGCGAAAGCGTGACTTGAGCACTCCGAATGTGCGCTCCACTATGCCCCGGGTTGCAATATGGGATGTGTTGTATCTTACCTCGGGAGGCGTGATGGGGTTTCCGAATTGGCGTCATCATGTGGGTGCTCAGAGGGTAGGCACTGTCTCCTGGTGAGGAGGTGATGGGTATCATTAGTGGGGTAGTGACATAACTCTGCATCTGTCATGCATGCATGTGCAGTGGCATTCATACTCACCAAGCAGCCATGTATCGCCATGCCGCCCAGCTTCTAGGTCCCGGCTTAGGGTAGACATTCGGTAAATTAAGCTGTCGTGGGTGGACCCTGGATAGTTGGCATATACTGAGGTGATGATTCCCTTGGCATTACATACTACCTGCACGTTGATGGAATGCCAGTGCTTGCGGTTCCTATAGATGTGCTAAGATGCCCTGGGGGGACGTAGTGCCACATGGGTGCAGTCAATGGCACCTAGCACTTTGGGGAATTGTGCCACACCGTAGAAATCAAGGGCGACAGCCTGCCTTTCTGCAGGTGTCCTGGGCAGGTATATGTGCCTGCGGACTGATGGGCGTGCAGTGATGATGTTCAAGACCTGGTGTAGGCAGCGTGACCTCGTGGCCTGTGACACCCCACCCACTATGGCACTTGTCCGCTAAAATGATCCTGTGGCCAAGAAGTGCAGTACATTAAGGACCTTCTCCAGGGGGCTGAGTGCTTGGGAGCACAGGGTGGGTGATGTGAGGTCATCCTCCCACTCACTGACGAGGTCCAGTATTATGTGTGGTGGAATCCTGTACCTCCCATACACCTGGTCATCAGGCATCCCAAAAAGGCTGGTTCCGGGAGTGAAAATTCAGGCCCTCACTATCCTCCTCCTCCTTTGGTAACCCACGGCCACTGCTGCTAGCAACGGTATATTTATCCTGGCGTCTGAGCTTGTTTGTTGCTTGCGTGCACTTTTATGCTGCGCGGGTCGACGTACGCCTGCTTCATGCTGGTGTACGTGTATCAGGATTGGACCATTTATTTTTCGGCGCGTTGAAATACACGTACCCAGGGCAATCGCGTGTGGAACTTCCCGCGAACCCCGTAATACACGTAGCCTGCTGGTATCGCGTGTGGAAGTTCACGCGGACCCATAATACACGTACCCTTATGGTATCGCATGGGAGACTACCCGCGCACCCCAGGAATACACGTACCCAGGCAAATCGCACAGCTGGGGGGTGGGGGTGCTGGGAGACATGAGTGGGGGCCTGGTGGAGGGTGACCCTGCACTGCTGGGGGGTGGGGGTGGTGGGAGACATGAGTGGGGGCCTGGTGGACGGTGCCCCTGGATGCTGATGGGTGGGGGTGATGGGACACATGAGTTGGACATGAGTGGGGGGCTGGCGGAGGGTGCCCCTGGATGCTGGGGGGTGGGGTGGTGGGAGACATGAGTGGGGGCCTGGTGGAGAGTGCCCCTGGATGCTGGTGGGTGGGGGTGCAGGGGGACATGAGTTGGACATGAGTGGGGGCCTGGTGGAGGGTGCCCTGCACTGCTGGGGGGTGGGGGTGGTGGTTTGACATGAGTGGGGGCCTGGTGGAGGGTGCCCCTGGATGCTGGGGGGTGGGGGTGGTGGGAGACATGAGTGGGGGCCTGGTGGAGGCTGCCCCTGCACTGCTGGGGGGTGGGGGTGATGGGAGACATGAGTGGGGGCCTGGTGGAGGGTGCCCTGCACTGCTGGGGGGTGGGGGTGGTGGGAGACATGAGTGGGGGCCTGGTGGAGGGTGCCCCTGCACGGCTGGGGGGTGGGGATGATGGGACACATGAGTTGGACATGAGTGGGGGGCTGGTGGAGGGTGCCCTGCACTGCTGGGGGGTGGGGGTGATGGGAGACATGAGTGGGGGCCTGGTGGAGGGTGCCCCACAGTGCTGGGGGATGGGGGTGCTGGGAGACATGAGTGGGGGCCTGGTGGAGGGTGCCCCTGGATGCTGGTGGGTGGGGGTGCAGGGGGACATGAGTTGGATATGAGTGGGGGCCTGGTGGAGGGTGCCCTGCACTGCTGGGGGGTGGGGGTGGTGGGAGACATGAGTGGGGGCCTGGTGGAGGGTGCCCTGCACTGCTGGGGGGTGGGGTGGTGGGAGACATGAGTGGGGGCCTGGTGGAGGGTGTCCCTGGATGCTGGTGGGTGGGGGTGATGGGACACATGAGTGGGGGCCTGGTGGAGGGTGCCCCACAGTGCTGGGGGATGGGGGTGCTGGGAGACATGAGTGGGGGCCTGGTGGAGGGTGCCCCTGGATGCTGGTGGGTGGGGGTGCAGGGGGACATGAGTTGGATATGAGTGGGGTCCTGGTGGAGGGTGCCCTGCACTGCTGGGGGGTGGGGGTGGTGGGAGACATGAGTGGGGGCCTGGTGGAGGGTGCCCCTGGATGCTGGTGGGTGGGGATGATGGGACACATGAGTTGGACATGAGTGGGGGGCTGGTGGAGTGTGCCCTGCACTGCTGGGGGGTGGGGGTGATGGGAGACATGAGTGGGGGCCTGGTGGAGGGTTCCCCACAGTGCTGGGGGGTGGGGGTGCTGGGAGACATGAGTGGGGCCTGGTGGAGGGTGCCCCTGCACTGCTGGGGGGTGGGGGTGGTGGGAGACATGAGTGGGGGCCTGGTGGAGGGTGCCCCTGGATGCTGGTGGGTGGGGGTGATGGGACACATGAGTTGGACATGAGTGGGGGGCTGGTGGAGGGTGCCCCTGGATGCTGGGGGGTGGGGGTGGTGGGAGACATGAGTGGGGGCCTGGTGGAGGGTGACCCTGCACTGCCGGGGGGTGGGGGTGGTGGGAGACATGAGTGGGGGCCTGGTGGAGGGTGCCCCTGGATGCTGGTGGGTGGGGGTGATGGGACACATGAGTTGGACATGAGTGGGGGGCTGGTGGAGGGTGCCCCTGGAAGCTGGGGGGTGGGGGTGGTGGGAGACATGAGTGGGGGCCTGGTGGACGGTGCCCCTGCACTGCTGGGGGGTGGGGGTGGTGGGGGACATGAGTGGGGGCCTGGTGGAGGCTGCCCCTGCACTGCTGGGGGGTGGGGGTGATGGGAGACATGAGTGGGGGCCTGGTGGAGGGTGCCCTGCACTGCTGGGGGGTGGGGTGGTGGGAGACATGAGTGGGGGCCTGGTGGAGGGTGCCCCTGCACTTCTGGGGGGTGGGGCTGGTGGGAGACATGAGTGGGGGCCTGGTGGAGGGTGTCCCTGGATGCTGGTGGGTGGGGGTGATGGGACACATGAGTTTGACATGAGTGGGGGCTGGTGGAGGGTGCCCTGCACTGCTGGGGGGTGGGGGTGATGGGAGACATGAGTGGGGGCCTGGTGGAGGGTGCCCCACAGTGCTGGGGGATGGGGGTGCTGGGAGACATGAGTGGGGGCCTGGTGGAGGGTGCCCCTGGATGCTGGTGGGTGGGGGTGCAGGGGGACATGAGTTGGATATGAGTGGGGGCCTGGTGGAGGGTGCCCTGCACTGCTGGGGGGTGGGGGTGGTGGGAGACATGAGTGGGGGGCTGGTGGAGGGTGCCCCACAGTGCTGGGGGGTGGGGGTGCTGGGAGACATGAGTGGGGGCCTGGTGGAGGGTGCCCCTGCACTGCTGGGGGGTGGGGGTGGTGGGAGACATGAGTGGGGGCCTGGTGGAGGGTGCCCCTGGATGCTGGTGGGTGGGGGTGTTGGGACACATGAGTTGGACATGAGTGGGGGGCTGGTGGAGGGTGCCCCTGGAAGCTGGGGGGTGGGGGTGGTGGGAGACATGAGTGGGGGCCTGGTGGACGGTGCCCCTGGATGCTGGTGGGTGGGGGTGATGGGACACATGAGTTGGACATGAGTGGGGGCCTGGTGGACGGTGCCCCTGCACTGCTGGGGGGTGGGGGTGGTGGGAGACATGAGCGGGGGCCTGGTGGAGGGTGCCCCTGAATGCTGGGGGGTGGGGGTGGTGGGGGACATGAGTGGGGGCCTGGTGGAGGCTGCCCCTGCACTGCTGGGGGGTGGGGGTGATGGGAGACATGAGTGGGGGCCTGGTGGAGGGTGCCCTGCACTGCTGGGGGGTGGGGTGGTGGGAGACATGAGTGGGGGCCTGGTGGAGGGTGCCCCTGCACGTCTGGGGGGTGGGGGTGGTGGGAGACATGAGTGGGGGCCTGGTGGAGGGTGTCCCTGGATGCTGGTGGGTGGGGGTGATGGGACACATGAGTTGGACATGAGTGGGGGCTGGTGGAGGGTGCCCTGCACTGCTGGGGGGTGATGGGAGACATGAGTGGGGGCCTGGTGGAGGGTGCCCCTGGATGCTGGTGGGTGGGGGTGCAGGGGGACATGAGTTGGATATGAGTGGGGGCCTGGTGGAGGGTGCCCTGCACTGCTGGGGGGTGGGGGTGGTGGGAGACATGAGTGGGGGCCTGGTGGAGGGTGCCCCACAGTGCTGGGGGGTGGGGGTGCTGGGAGACATGAGTGGGGGCCTGGTGGAGGGTGCCCCTGCACTGCTGGGGGGTGGGGGTGGTGGGAGACATGAGTGGGGGCCTGGTGGAGGGTGCCCCTGGATGCTGCTGGGTGGGGGTGTTGGGACACATGAGTTGGACATGAGTGGGGGGCTGGTGGAGGGTGCCCCTGGAAGCTGGGGGGTGGGGGTGGTGGGAGACATGAGTGGGGGCCTGGTGGACGGTGCCCCTGCACTGCTGGGGGGTGGGGGTGGTGGGAGACATGAGTGGGGGCCTGGTGGAGGGTGCCCCTGGATGCTGGTGGGTGGGGGTGCAGGGGGACATGACATGAGTTGGACATGAGTGGGGGCCTGGTGGAGAGTGCCCTGCACTGCTGGGGGTGGTGGGAGACATGAGTGGGGGCCTGGTGGAGGGTGCCCCTGGATGCTGGGGGGTGGGGGTGGTGGGAGACATGAGTGGGGGCCTGGTGGAGGCTGCCCCTGCACTGCTGGGGGGTGGGGTGATGGGAGACATGAGTGGGGGCCTGGTGGAGGGTGCCCTGTACTGCTGGGGGGTGGGGGTGGTGGGAGACATGAGTGGGGGCCTGGTGGAGGGTGCCCCACAGTGCTGAATGGTGGGGGTGCTGGGAGACATGAGTGGGGGCCTGGTGGAGGGTGCCACTGGATGCTGGTGGGTGGGGTTGCAGGGGGACATGAGTTGGACATGAGTGGGGGCCTGGTGGAGGGTGCCCTGCACTGCTGGGGGGTGGGGGTGGTGGGAGACATGAGTGGGGGCCTGGTGGAGTGTGCTCCTGCACTGCTGGGGGGTGGGGGTGGTGGGAGACATGAGTGGGGGCCTGGTGGAGGGTGCCCCTGGATGCTGGTGGGTGGGGTGGTGGGACACATGAGTTGGACATGAGTGGGGGCCTGGTAGAGGGTGCCCCACAGTGCTGGGGGGTGGGGGTGCTGGGAGACATGAGTGGGGGCCTGGTGGAGGGTGACCCTGCACTGCTGGGGGGTGGGGGTGGTGGGAGACTTGAGTGGGGGCCTGGTGGAGGGTGCCCCTGGATGCTGGTGGGTGGGGGTGATGGGACACATGAGTTGGACATGAGTGGGGGGCTGGTGGAGGGTGCCCCTGGATGCTGGGGGGTGGGGGTGGTGGGAGACATGAGTGGGGGCCTGGTGGAGGGTGCCCCTGGATGCTGATGGGTGAGGGTGCAGGGGGACATGAGTTGGACATGAGTGGGGGCCTGGTGGAGGGTGCCCTTCACTGCTGGGGGCTGGGGTGGTGGGAGACATGAGTGGGGGCCTGGTGGAGGGTGCCCCTGGAGGCTGGGGGGTGGGGATGCAGGGGGACATGTGTGGGGGCCTGGTGGAGGGTGCCCCTGGATGCTGGGGGGTGATGGGAGACATGAGTGGGGGCCTGGTGGAGGGTGCCCCTGGATGCTGGTGGGTGGAGGTGCAGGGGGACATGAGTTGGACATGAGTGGGGGCCTGGTGGAGGGTGCCCTGCACTGCTGGGGGGTGGGGGTGCAGGGGGACATGAGTGGGGGCCTGGTGGAGGGTGCCCCTGGATGCTGGGGGGTGGGGGTGCTGGGGGACATGAGTTGGACATGAGTGGGGGCCTGGTGGAGGGTGCCCTGAACTGCTGGTGGGTGGGGGTGGTGGGAGACATGAGTGGGGGCCTGGTGGAGGGTGCCCCTGGATGCGGGGGGGTGGGGTGGTGGGAGACATGAGTGGGGCCCTGTTGGAGGCTGCCCCTGCACTGCTGGGGGGTGGGGGTGATGGGAGACATGAGTGGGGGCCTGGTGGAGAGTGCCCTGCTCTGCTGGGGGGTGGGGGTGGTGGGAGACATGAGTGGGGGCCTGGTGGAAGGTGCCCCTGCACTGCTGGGGGGTGGGAGTGGTGGGAGACATGAGTGGGGGCCTGGTGGAGGGTGCCCCTGGATGCTGGTGGGTGGGGGTGATGGGACACATGAGTTGGACATGAGTGGGGGGCTGGTGGAGGGTGCCCTGCACTGCTGGGGGGTGGGGGTGATGGGAGACATGACTGGGGGCCTGGTGGAGGGTGCCCCACAGTGCTGGGGGGGTGGGGGTGATGAGACACATGAGTTGGACATGAGTGGGGGGCTGGTGGAGGGTGCCCTGCACTGCTGG
Organism: Ambystoma mexicanum; assembly: GCF_040938575.1. Lineage (NCBI taxonomy): Eukaryota > Metazoa > Chordata > Amphibia > Caudata > Ambystomatidae > Ambystoma > Ambystoma mexicanum. The sequence goes on from NC_090926.1 coordinate 741,381,205, forward strand.
GGGGTGGGGGTGATGGGAGACATGTGTTGGTGATCAGTAGTGCAAGGTGACATGTGGGTTGGCTGGGGGGCATGGCCATGGTGGATGGGTTGCCTGTGGGACATGAGCAGGGGTGCAGGGTAGTCCCCTGTGGTGTGGGATGCCTGCAGGGGCCGTGGAGGGTGTAGAGGGAACACCTGGGAGGACCCACACGGCCAAATCACGTGTAGCATTCCCCGGCACCACCAAATTACACGTACCCTGCTGAAATCGCGTGTGAATCTTCCCGCGCACCTCGGAATACACGTACCCAGGTCAATCGCGTGTGGAACTTCCCGCGCACCCGAAGTACACGTACCCAGGCCAATCGCGTGTGGAACTTCCCGCGCATCCCGAAGTACACGTACCCAGGCCAATCGCGTGTGGAACTTCCCGCGCACCCCGAAACACACGTACCCAGGCTAATCGCGTGTGGAACTTCCCGCGCACCCCGAAGTACACATACCCAGGCTAATCGCGTGTGGAACTTCCCGTGCACCCCGAAGTACACGTACCCAGGCCAATCGCGTGTGGAACTTCCCGCGCACCCCGAAACACACGTACCCAGGCTAATCGCGTGTGGAACATCCCGCGCACTCCTAAGTACACGTACCCATGCTTATCGCGTGTGGAACTTCCCACGCACCCCGAAGTACACATACCCAGGCCAATCGCGTGTGGAACTTCCCGCGCACCCAGAAACACACGCACATGCTATTTTTCACACAGCGGGTGTCCGTGTTTGTCGGTACCCCTTTGCACCTCATTTGTCCTAGAGGGCCACTGTATGGACCATTCACCATGGCTGTATATGGGTGCTTTTTGTTAGCGCACATTTTGGCGCACATTTATTTCAGGCGCAGGGACGCTACCGCCTGCTTTCTTGTGGCATACTTGTTTGGCCCTGTGCGTGTCTTTAACCGTGCGCTGGTTTGCCCTATTCGATTCCATGAATACTGGTTCTAGGCGAGCGTGTGGGCGTTCCGCGCACTTGCCTCCTGTACTTCCCCCGTGACGCCCATATTTTCACGCGTTGTTCCCCATTCCGAGTGTTACGCCCCGTGTTCCGCCTACTTTTGTGATGTGCGTCGCGCTATGTGCGATTTCGCAGTGGCCGTGGCGCACGCTGTTGGATGACCTGTGCGCCGGCGTGCGACTTCCATGAATCGATGTGCGCTGGTTTCCCTGCGATTTTCGCACTTGCACTGCGATTTTCGCACTTTTACTGCAAATCGCACGTTTTGGCACCTCTGCGCGGGAATTTTCGCCGCACATTAATTCCATGAATCGACCCCATAGTTCCCACAGGAGAATAACCAGCCTGGGGGAAGTTTCGCATAGTTCAGGTGACTGGCAGTTAAAACAGCAAAATTACACAACATGTTATTAGCTACATCAATACAAATACTTGTTGGTCGCACACATAAGCGCTGCTCAAAACCTGTTCTTCCCTCATCCATGTTCAAATCTAGTTGTTGACATTTACCAAAATAATTCAAATCCCAAGTCATCTGATAACAGACATCAGCAAGAGCGATATTGTAAGTGATGATACGAATCATGTTTTTCCATCCGCGGTCTATGTCTGCACAGATCTTACAATACTCGTAAACTGAAAGAGAATTCCTGACATCAGAATCCTCAATCAAAGAATCTCCATGCAAGACCCCAAATAAACTTCTCAAAATCGGGGTAGGAGTCAGGTAAACCCATATATTCTCAAGTTGCCTGACAATGGCTGAATAGCCGTGTTGCACAAAACACATAGAAACTGCACAGGGGGGCAGGAGCAATGCATTGCTCTTCTGCCCTTGCGGTTTTCTCAAGGCACTGCGATATGCTATAATGGACGCATCATCCGGTGCAAAGGTGGTAGCAAGGGTGTCAGTCTTCATCCATATCCCCGATTCCATCTGTAGAATGGAGACATTTGCCACCTCTCCCATCATGTTCCTGGACCCTTCCGAATACGCTCCATCGTGCCGCCGACAGACAACCAGCATACTCAGGATCTAAAAATCAAAGTTCAGAAACAAGATATCAGCGGAGTACATCATTCGCGCAAATAACATTTGTCAGCAGGAATATGCGTCCATTTTCATTTCCCAGGTTCCATCACAAGAACAACTTGATTGTCTCCTGATGTTATCACATCCGCCGGTACGGGCGGACTATTAGGCTTTTCCACCCACACCTTAGCACTCGGAATCATTGTATCAGTTGATCCAAACCCTCTACCTCCACGGATTGTTACCACTGTTGGTGGCTCCCCTTTCTTTACCAGCGACAATTTCACGGGTACCAGTATCAAATGTGCCACCCGATCTCCCTTATGGATAGGTAACATATTCTCTCCACTATTCATGAGAATGACTTTAATTTCCCTTGATAATCTGCATCCGCAATTCCTCCCAACACCTGAATACCCCTTAGGGCTAGTCCAGATCTAGGGGCAATGAATCCCATATGTTCAGACAGAATTTGCACCCCAATCCCTGTCTCAATCAGAATTATCCCTTTGGGTGCCAGAGTGGCAAGATAAGGAGCCAACGCCCCAGGAGACATTTCCCAATACAGGAGGGTATCCAATGCATTGTTAGGTCTGAATTGCAAGGCTGGTATTAACATGCGCATCAATGGAGTCTCACCGTTCGCAATGGGACGGTTATTAAGGATCTGAACCTCTAGAACACGTTCCCATTACCCTCTGAAAGTACCCTCACCAGTTTTGCGCAACTGTCCTTTCAACAATCCATTCATCCTCTCAATCATCCACGGAGTCTCAGGGTGGTAAGGGGCATGAAAGATCCATTCTATTCCTTTTTCTTGACAATAGTCTAAAACCAATTTCCCCTTGAAGTGGGACCCATTGTCACTCTGAATTTGTAAGGGAACACCATAATACACATCCACCTTATCTAACAATTTAATTGTGTTCAATTGGGTAGCTCTCTTGCATGGTAACACCATTAAGTAACCTGAATACGTGTCCACAATGGTACAGGCATATTGACAACCCCTGGCTCATAGGCAAGGGACCAATGTAATCAATCTGCCAAATTTGTCAGGGAAATTTACCTCTTTTCAAAGTGCCATGAATTATATGGGGGATAGATCTCTGCCTCTGATGTTGACACATGGGACATTGTAAAATCATAATCTCTAATGGAATGGTAATTCCCCTATCTTGCACCCACCTGATAGTAGCTTTCTCTCTGAGATGTTCACTCTTCTGGTGGGCCCATTTAGCAATCGCTCCCAAATCATCCTCCTCAGCCCTTGTGTCCATGACTGAAATTTTGGCATGTTTGTCTGCAACAGAATCGAACCATCGTTCTAATGAACCAGTTGCACAATGTGCGTCTACATGATACACAGATACTGTAGTATGCATTAGCATCTCAGCAATGTGTTGCCATAGTTCCTTGCCGCATACTTCTTTAGCATGAATCATCCATCCATTATTTTTTCCATGTAGGCGATCATACCACCAATCCATTTGCCACGTACCACGAGTCTGTATAAATGTGACAACACCCAGGCGTCTCTTGTTTCAAAGCCTAATACACGGCATAGAGTTCCGTGAATTGGCTACTCTTTCCTTTTCCAGAGGTGGTTAACACCTTTTTTGATTTGGGATTGTACGCCACTGCTTTCATGTGTCGCTCAGTTCCCACATATTTGGCTAAACCATCAGTAAACCAGGCATGCTCCTCTTGCACATTCCTGTTACGCTCACCTGGTCTCTGCGGAGGCATTGGGGCACCTTTGCAGCCCTCCCTGAACTTGAATCTCCCCCTTCAGGCCTCTCCCTCTGTAGAAAAGCTGTGAGCGGTGGTACGTGGTGATACTGCTCCTGCGTGGCGATAACAGTGTGTGAGTGCGCCAATCTGTGATTGTTGTACCTCTCGAACCCTTTCCCCCTAAAGTACAGTTTCTGTGAGTATACGCCGGGCCATAAAGCTCACCTGTGAATTATGGAAGATAAGCTCTCCCTCCTGCTACTTCTGGCAGGGGCGCGTCGAATGGGATCTAGTTCCTTCACTGATCCCTGATAAGGATTAGTCCAGTCAAGCTGCGAGTCTGCTCCTTATGATTGGTAAGTCTTTCTTGAGCTCTTGTGATGCTGTTCCCTCTGTTTAATGTCTTTAATGTTGCTCCTATTTATGCCCGCAATAATGTCTCTCTTCTGTTTTCTTCTCTTAGATGGAAATGTGGCCTCAATGCAGCTGTGACAACAGGTAAGTGATGGTTTAAGGAAAAGTGCAAAGTATGGCGAAGCGCAACCTTAAACTGACTTCTATGTCTAACCTTGTCTTCTGTTTTTCCTTGCAGGTGTTGTTGTCGACGATGGAGCGTGTCGTACTGCGGTGCCAAGATAAAGATTTCGGCATTCTGGAAAGTGTAAAGATGAATACTTGGTTTGCCGAAGAGATGTACAGGTAAAAACAGCTTCCCCCAGTTGGGAAGTATGCTGGCAGGAAGCAGGATGTCCAGAAAGCAGGATCTTCTAAGATAAGTTTGACCTCAGGCGACGGTGAGCGTTACGCTGCTTGCAAGTGAAGAATAACACGAACAGTCTGCTTGAGGATCGGGGCAGCTTATATAGCTGAGATTGTGGGCACGCCCATTAGGGCCGACGTACAAGCCACATCCTGCAGCTCCTAGAGAGTGAGAACGTGCGAAGGGGATGCTTAATGGATGGAATGTTCAAGGTTAATGCATCCTGCTTAATGGATGGAATGTTCAAGGTTAATGCAACTGAAGTGCTATGTCCATAATAAAAGCTTTTTGGTGTTAAATGGATGTTCTTATTTACTTTTGTTCATGAGCCTGGCGCCAAAGGCGCCAGGAAAGTGTCCACCCAGGTCTCCCGTGCATGCGACCCCTGCATGCCTGTGCCCCTGACTTCATGACCATGACAATTCAATAATTCTCCATAGGGGATTCCCATTTGACTGGAGATTCGCCAATTGCCATTCCCGCTTCAGGCTCCAACTCTACTAGCGAACCCATGCCACTTGCTTGTGTAATTTTGCTACTCCACCCTTTCCTGTCTTGGCACAATCTTGGATCTACCATTTCCATTTGATGATACTGGCCTCTTGTGCATGCCCTATTCTATGTGTTTTAGGGGAGCTCAGTACCCACTGCATGATCATTATTTCCGGTCAGATCAATTCATCATGACCCACCGTCATTTGCTCTGTATCCACAAGTGCCCAATAATATGCTAACAATTGTTTCTCAAATGGTGTATATCTGTCACCAGCCTCTGGCAACTTCCGACTCCAAAATCCTAAGGGCACTTGCATCCTGAGCTGTTTTTGGCACAAACTCCAATTGGCACAGACATCCTGTACGGATACATTGAGTTCCACCTCCCCATCCCTCAATTGCTATAAATCAAGTACTTTCTGAATGTTGGCTTTGGTTAATTGAAATGCTCTATCTTGCTCCTCACCCCACTCAAAATTGAATGTGTTTCTTAGTCCTCTGTGTAAAAGATTTGAGGATCTTTTGCATGGCTTTTGGCACCATTTCTCAATGTCCATTGTGCCACTGTATCCCCAGAATAATCACTGTCTCTGTTGGACTATGGGATTTAGTGTAATTAATCTCCCACTCTTCCTTCCTTAGCCCTTCCCTGATAAGATCTAGGTGCACTCGCACACTATGTTCATCTTTGCCTTTGATTAATATGTCATCAATGTAATGCACAATTAGCATATCCGATTTGCACGGAATTTTATCTAAATGTTCTGCCACCAGCTGGTAACAGATTGTCGGGCTTTTATCCCATTGGTAGGCGTTGGAACGTATACTGGCTCCCATTCCAGTAAAATGCAAACTGCTTCTGACATTCATTCGCAATCAGTACAGTGAAGAAGGCATTAGCCAAATCTAACACCGCATACCAGGTTCCCTCAAATATTTTTACATTTTCAATCAAAGTCACTGAGTACGGAGGAGTACGTTTATTTAACTTGCGATAATCAACCGTCCAGTAGCTTCCATTCATTTTTTTAACAGGCCAGATCAGATTGTTCCAAGCCGTAGTTACGGGGCGCAACACACCAGCTTCTACATACCCTTTAATAGTTTCCGAAATCTCCTTCTGCTCCCCGGGATTTCGATATTGTTTCATGGACACTCTTTTCGTGGCTATTGGAACGGGTACCAGGGGCATTTTTAGTCGTCCTACGACCACAGGTACAGGTGAAAGCACTCCCCCCAAACTGGTAAAGTTTACATCCCAATCCAAGGGTTAACCCCTCCAAAATGTCAAATCCAATAATATTATCGGGAGTGGGGACAACTAGCACCCGATGGGTGTCTCTTTTTAAATTTCCAATTTTCATATCTATTTTAGTCTAGACAGCAGGGGTCTCTTTCCCCCCAGAACCTGTGATTGTAAAATGTCGGCCCTTGAACCTTGAAGGATTTCCATGTATTAATGAGGCCTCTGCTCCGGTATCAATTATGGCGCGGACCTCCTGTACGTTTCCTGATTGCCAAAATAATTTCACCTTTACATGAGGCTGTCTGCCTACCTTAATGTTGGCCATTGTTACCAGAGTTAGACCATTATCTTATTCGAACTTGGAGTGTGTGTTCTTAGACTCCATTTCCACCATTGCACTCACCATTTTCCTCAGGTCTGCGTAAGTTGGAGGGTTGTGTGGGGACATCCCTAGGGACTCATCATCACCCCCCTCAGGAGGTGGTGCAGAAGGACACACTTCCCTCCTAGACTTATGTATCGCCTGTCGTTTCACTTGTTTGTAAAGCTCTTTCCCATCTAATCCTCGCTTTTTTACAATTGATACATTTCCCGCATCTCAATCCCATCAATGACTTCCCACGCTACTCCATCTTTTAGCATTGCTAAAAAAATATATTTTCTAGATACGCGAGAATCTCGACTATCCAAACTCCTCCCAGGGGTATGTCTTTCGCTTCTCCCCTCTCTTTCCCTTTCTCTGGGTCATTCCTCAGCCTATTCCCATTCTCCTGAATCTGCCAATTGTCTAATCGCATCCACCACCTCATCAGTCATTCTGTCAGATTCTCAGTCTACCCACAACCAGTATAGGCTCACCTGGGGACCTCAATGCTGGATACCCGGAAGTTGAGATGCCCTTGCAGATTTTCCCCAGACCACCTGGGTTCCCTCTACTCGAGGGACCTTCCCAGCAATGTACCCAAATGCCTGTACGATAAACAGGACAGATGAGTCTATTGCTTGAAAGGGCATCAGACCCCTCTTCCTCTCGGCCCCACAGCAAGTTGAAGAAGTAAGCAAATGGTTCCAATTAGTAAGACACCCAGAACTGGGCAGCAAGATTATGGGAGATAACAAAGACACTAACCTGAAGAAGGCGTGTTCTCATGGGAGCGTCAATTGGGAAGGAAACAGAAGCGGGTCAAGGAGTCCAAGGACGAAGGAAGGAAAATTAGTAGGGGGAAACTAACCCAGGCAGCACAAGGTTTGTGCTAGGGTCAAGTTGCAGCACGTAGCAGGGTAGCGTCCATAGTCATGTGCTGAACAGTCCGCGGGGTGGAGGAGTGGAGGGGAGGGGAAAGGGAAACACTGCAATGAAAACACTTGGAGCAAGGACTGACTAGGATAGCTCAATCCAGGTAACAGGCCGGGGTTGGGAAGCCGTGCAGACAGTTAACAAGACAGAACAACGTTAGCAGAGGAATCTAAATACCAGGCAGGGTCGGCAACACATAAGCAGGAATGTCCCAAAACAGCAGGCAGTTGCAAGGTCCAATAAACGAGGCAGGGTCGAAGCACAAAAGATCCAAGAACGAGGTGCCAAGATACGTGATAGCTTTATAGAGTTCAAGGTAAACAATCGGAAGCAGTGACAAGACGGTCAGCGTTGTCTTTATTGATCCCACAGGGAAGTTATGTTCACACCGCTGCGCCAGTGATCAGCGTGAAAGCAAAATGAAAGGTAGTCCAGGTGTCACATGATCGCGCTGCCAATGTAGACGAGATGCAATGCCGGGACGCAAAGTGTGACTATGGCAACCGCAAAGACATGTGACCGCGACTCCTTCCGAATAGCCGGGACGAAAACCGCATCCATGGCATCCGTGAAGAGGCCTTCCAGGCCAGGAATAAGGGGCTTGCGCCATGGCAGAACCAAGAATAGATGCAGGCACGGGGAGCCCGTTGCATAGGCATGGGTGCAGAAGGTGAGACGGGTTCCGGGACCGTGACACATTCTGCCTGTCATTCCCACCAATAAAGTCATAATGCCATTCTTATACGCGGGAGGAGCAGTTCGAATAATGGTATTCCTAGCAGAAACAGATAATGCCACAATTCCTAAATGTTGAGGAGTATCTAAATGAATTGCCTCTTTTATGGCATATTCCCTCACTCGTTGTATGGCCTCTGTCAAAGTGTACCACTTCTTTTCCTCTGAGGCGAGCGGATACTTACATTTAGCAACCCAAGGGTGTAATCGTAACAAAAATGTTTGAACCTCTGCCCCATTGTCTTCCCGACGGGGATCTACCTGTAACATTTCCTGCACCTGGGCCTGTGTCTAGGGCAAAAACCTGGTGGAGTTGGTCGCTCCTATACAGAGACCCGCTGCCCCTCCATCAAATAACCCGACCATACAAGTTAGCAAGGATTCACCAGCCATCTGTTTCAATTAGCTAATGATTTCCCCAATCTCCTGCTGAGAATAATCCTTGAGCACGGTCATAGCCACCATCCCTGCTCGGGGATTGTTCTGGTTAGGACCCATTCGCCTCCGTATCACTGGTTTAGCAGTTACCTCCTTACGGACAAATTCCGGCCGTGGCAAAACCTCTGGATCTGAACCACTCTCTGTACTCGTGCTGTCAAATACATCTCCGTCCCAAGTGTCAGGGTCCCAATCCACTCCTGCGGAAGCAATCACATTTGCCACCTTATGCAAATTCATCCTCCCTCGTATCTTTCTATATTTATAACAGGCAACCCTCACAGCAGCTCGCTCGGCTACTGTTTGATATTTGTCCGCTTTATCATGATATAACTTCATTTAGATCTGCTGCATTAATGCAATCTGTTTCTCAGCAGCCAGCTCCTTTGCCAATTTTAGGACACTTGCCTGCAAGTCCACATTCTGTTGGTGCATCTTGCGAAAAGCATGCAACAAAATCCAGCCCCTCCTACCTAAATCTGAACACTCTTTTCCTTTTTCCACCGGCACCTGTTAAAGGCAGCCCACTAGTTCGGCTGGACTCGCCTCAACTATACCCGTATACCACGTCTCGCTCAGACCTGCACTGCATGCCTATGTCTTTGCGACTTTGTCATATGTACTCTTGGTCCACCCTGGAATATTCACTTGAGGACAGTTCCGCCTGCGGAGCTTCCTTTTTTCCTAAATAGGGAATTCATTTTACCAAATGGATATTTCACGTCCCTATCGTCAATACCTTACAACACACCTTTCTTCTCTCAAACTGTTACCTATCTGAGTCCAAATCTATGTAGTCTCAAATTGGCATGGCTCTTTGACATCAATACCAGCACAAATACCCTGCTCACAGCGCCAAAATGTTTTGCTTTTGCTTGGCCAAGTGGAGAAACCTCGAACCTATGTCCCCCTAGACCCTAACAAAATGAGTTATTGGACTCATATAGGCAAGAAGTCACACTTAGACCAATAGTTATAAGAAGAGAAAATGGCTCATTATAGGCCTTTTATTCACACCTTATACATACACACATAAACAACACATACCATATAATAATTTATATGTAAACATAAAGAAAAAGCATCACTGTTACAATGGTTGCAGAAGACACCTTCATCTCGGCCACCTCAACACTGCTTAGTCCCAGAGCAGGTAGGCAGAGAGATCACTCATGCTAACGGGATCTGGAGCGGAGTGTCCTCCCTCTCACCGAGACTGCGTCACCCGGGGATCCAAATTCTAACCGCCTTTCCCAGAGGACTACCTCTTCTCCCTATGGGGGAGTCGCCGCTCCTCTTGGTTATGACTGGCCTCGGCCGAAGAGCAGATCACAAGCATAAGGGGAAGAGAGTGGAAAAATCCAGCTTCCCTTCCTTGCCTTCGTTCCCAGTACCCCTTATCAATGCACCTGCAGAGCGCTCCGACTCCCTTTCTGGCTTGTCCTTTAGTTCAGTTGACATCATTATGTGACCTTGCGTTTGCTACAGAAATTCACGTTTACTTACTGAGCCCACAAAAATGTAGGCTTTCATTGCTGTAATGGAAGTGAATGTCCAAAACGGCTGCGCACCAGTGCCATGTTGTTTTTAGCTCTTTCTTGCACATAAGCACTACACTGATACCAATTATCTCTCCTCACACGAATAAAAAACGGAACGTAGAGACACACTCTAAGCAAGATGAAACACGAGTAAGAGCAGAACTTCTAGGGCGAAGGCGAACCTACTGGAGCAGAGCAACGGACTGAGGGACGAGAGTCACAGGTGGAGAACCCTAGGAGTTCCCTGCAGGAGGTCGTTGCCTCCAAAAGGCCACAAAAGACATGTGTAGAAGGCCGAATTGCAAAAAAGAAGGCTGCATTGTGTTTCAAGGACACCAGCAACCCTCCCGGATGAACGGCAGAGTTGGGGAGGTGAGGCCAAGCCTGTGGTACTAACCTTGACTTGTAAACTGGAAGACAGTAAAGACAAGAAAGAAACGCACACAGCCATTGAGTTGGCAAGTGACGTGAAAGACCGGTGTGTGCTAAAGAAAGATTGAAGTGGCAACATTATATCGCACAATTGAAGGCTGCATGCGTGTGGATGAGACGCGAAGAAAGGCAGACCTGCAAATTAACCTTGAAGTAACGATTGCTGTAAAGTCAGCGATACTGAGTAACGGAGTGGTCCGGCAAAAGGAAGTAGCCCACTCGAAAGTCTCTGTGAAAGGTGAAAGGTTTGTAGTGATAAAGTGAATGAATTGTAAAAGCGAGGTGATTGAAATTGACCCAGAAAAAAGGGGAGAGTTTAAAGGTGAACATTGAACTTGCATGATACAGTGAACTACCGAGACCAGGAAGCACTGGGGCAAATAACAGTGTGAGTTGAAAGCTGAAAAGTCGAAGTGGTACTGCGGAGGTCTGTAGAAAAAAGCCACACACATTCGAAAGTCTTCGACATCAGGAAACATCCAAGCTCAACTGAGGGAAACCGAAGGTGTAATAAGTTAGGGGAAGGGAACCGCTAAAGGAGGCCAATTAAGCCTGGAGAAGGGAACCCCTGCAAGTGTTTTGTTTTACTATGAGAGGTCTGAGCCCGACTGAGGGAGACCGACGTAAACTTTTGCTGTAAAAGGTCAGAGCCCGACTGAAGGAGACCGATGTGAGCTTTTTGGTGAACTGTGTTTTGGAAATTGGAAAAGTAAGACTTTAACGTGGAAGTCAAGTCAGGCCTCGATCCACGTCTTGAGCTGCCTTTGTGTTAAGAGCCTGAGCGTGTCATCTTGCCTACAGGGAGCGCCTGTAACGCTCACCTGACTCCCACTGAGGCGCTGGCCTGGTTCGCGCTGCTGTGACCTCTTCTAAGGTGATGCGCAGGGTTCGGAAGACGGACTGGACCGGGCCCCCAAATCTGGCTTGTCTGGCTCGCAGAAGTATCCTTCTGTAGGCGAAAATAGGGGATTAACTGTCTGCGGGGTAATGCAATCGGCCTCCCACGTTCCCCTCTCACCCTCCTCGAAACCCTTCTGTGATTCCGCGTAGCGTCTCACCTTTGGGTCTGGAAGGACGAGCTCTCCATCCTGCTTCTGATGCAGGGGCGCGTTGGTATCCAGTTACTTCACTGGATTTTCGGATTGGTGAGAACCAAACTTGCTTGGCTTCCAGGTAAGTTTTTTGATAAGAGGTTCCCCTTGTGTCCATGCATTAATGTACTAATGCTAGTGTCTTTTTCCCCATAAGGGCCGGGGTACGGAATGCCGGGGAACAGGCACCGACCCGAGATGAGAGGTGAAATCCTTGTAGAAATCAGGTAAGTCTTTAATGAGCGTTTTTTGGTAATGTCTTTTCATTCGCTCATTAACGCTGATGTCTCTTTTTCCCCTTAAGAGCCGGGGTCCGGAAATGCCAGGATGCGGCGCGGACCCGAAATGAAGAGGGAATGAATCAACAGGTAAGTCTTAACATGGAGATTTAGCTTTCCTTATTCCCTTCTCTCTCTCACCTTTTGTTCTGGTCTTTTTCTCCCTAGGCAATGGGGCGTGACTGCGAATCCGGATGATCGCTGCTGAACATGGAGGCGCCCTGTAAAGGTGAGTGGAATGCGGCGCTGCAGCGATCAACGCGATGAGCTTTTAAATAAAAGTCTTCCTTTTCAGGATTGTCGGCGAGATGTCTCCGGGATGCGGATTTAGCAGGTAAGGACTTTTCCTTCTTCTGTTCTCTTCTTCTCTTCCTTTGCAGGTGATCCAGGATGCTGGCAGGCGTGGCAGAAGTCAGGATGCAGGAGCAGACACGGTGAGCGTCCAGCTGCTAGATGCAGAACAACGCGAAACACGTGTGGCTGTTCGGGTGGGGTTTAAATAGCCTTGGAAGAAGTTCCAGGTATGTATCCTTCCTCCAATCAGGTATGTATCCTTCCCCGACCACACCCGGATGGTAAATTAGTCCCACAGGTAAAGTAGTTCCTTTCAGGCCTCAAGGAGGCCGGGATCCTGCAGCATGGTCTGCATCAGGTAAGTGCACCCAAGCACTCCCATAATGAGCCTGGCGCCTATGGCGCCAGGACTGATGTCTTTTATGAGCCTGGCGCCATAGGCGCCAGGACACTGTCCAAAGGGCCCCTATATGGGGTTGCTGGGTCCTTCCTTGGGGACTGGATGTCCGCTTTCGGGGACGCAGGGCTTGAACCGGCGCCCCGGGAGCGGGCATCATGACAGCATTCCCCCCCAAGGCCTCTCCCAAGGTTTTTCCCTCCAGGGGTTTTGGTTTGTCTGGGAAGAGTCGGTGGAATTTCCTGACTAATCGAGGTGCATGCACATGGTCGCTGGGTTCCCACGACCTCTCCTGAGGTCCGTACCCCTTCCAATCAATTAGGTAGAACAGTTTTGACCTAAACATTTTTGAGTCTAAAATGTTCTTCACTTCGAATTCGGGCTCCCCATCTATTAGAATAGGTTCTGGAGGTTTGAATAGTCGGGTTCCGGATACCACTGGTTTCAGAAGTGACACATGAAAAACAGGGTGAATTCGCATACTAGCTGGTAAATCAAGTTTAACAGCCACTGGGTTAATTATTGCCGTAATAGAATAAGGTCCCAGATATTTTGCGTTAAATGTTCAAGGCCCTTTGAGTGGTAAATGTCTGGTAGCTAACCACACTTGATCCCCAATCTGATACGGAGGTGCTTCACTCCGATGTAGATCAGCATTCTCCTTGTATTTTCTCTTGGCTTGTTGTAAATGCGTAGTTGCCTCTTTGAAGGCTTGGGTAATTGTAGAATGCAGATGTTCTACTGCAGGCATTCCGAGGTTCTGAGCTGAGTCAAGGTTTGAGGTTCGAGGGTGATGCCCAAACAAAGTATAAAAAGGACTGTGGCCAGTTCCAGAGTGTACCGAATTATTATATGCGTATTCGGCTATCCAAAGAATGTCTTTCCAGTTGCTTTCAGATTGCTGTAACATACACCGTAAGTACTGCTCAAGGGTCTGATTTGTCCTCTCGGTCTGACCATCGGTCTGAGGGTGGTGACTGGTCGATAATCTTACGTCGATCTGCGCCAGAAGTGGGAAATGAATTGGCTTCCCCGGTCACAGATTAGTATAGATGGGAATCCATGTATCCGAACAATATTTTTGAGGAATTCTTTGGCTAGGACAGAAGCTGAAGGTAAACCTTTCAAAGGAATAAAGTGGGCCATTTTGGAAAACAAATCCACAATTACCAGAATAGTATTGTACCTCGAACAAGGAGGCAGGTCCGTAATAAAATCCATTGATAGGGTGTGCCAGGGTGCTGGCGGTATGTCTAGAGGTTGAAGGAGACCGGCTGGTCTTTTCTTTTGACTTTTATTTTGGGCGCAAACACCACAGGACATCACAAAAGATTTAACATCTTTTCACCAAGAGGGCCACCAAAATTGTCGTTTCACCTTTTCCTCTGTCTTGGCAATACCGGGGTGTCCCTCTATTAATGTATCATGATAACCGGAAATAAATAGTTCGTGTAATTCCTTATGTGGCAGGAATAAGCGTCCTTGGAAATAAGGTAAACCATTATCTATGGTAAAGTCTGATCCCTTTTGTATCCAATCCTGTAAGGTTGTAGGGTCCAGGAGTTGTTTCACTCTGGCTTGAATGTCTTCAAGCGTCTGTAACGAAGTCATGCCTAGAATCCTCTGTTCGGGAATTATTGGTACTGGTTTTGAGTTTGTATCAGATTCTCCCATTCCAATTCGGGATAAGGCGTCTGCTTTGCCATTCTTGCAGCCAGGTCGATAGGTAATCACGAAATCAAATTCAGCGAAAAACAAAGCCCATCGGAGCTGCCGTGATGACTGAGCCTTGGCGGTTTTCAAATACTGTAAATTCCGGTGATCAGTGATCACTGTGATGGTATGTCGAGCGCCAAGCAGATAATGCCGCAAGGTTTTAAAAGCGGACTTAATGGCTAACAGTTCTTTGTCCGTGATTGCATAATTAACCTCTGGTGCCGAGAATTTTCTGGACCAAAATGCTACGGGATGCAGTTGGTTGGTTTCGGGATCTCTTCGGGACAGGACAGCTCCCATGGCTAGGCTGGATGCGTCAGTCTCGACGACATAAGGGAGATCTGGACGCGGGTGTTTCAATATAGGTGCGGAGGTAAACTTAGCTTTTAAATCCTGAAAGGCCTGCTCGGCTTCTTCAGACCATTCAAAACGTTTATTTTTCCTCAAGAGTGCAGTAATGGGTTGTACCACGCGTGAAAATTCCGGGATAAACCTGCGATAGAAATTGGCAAAGCCGAGCATGCTTTGAACCCCTTTTACAGAGCTAGGTGATGGCCATTTGAGGATGGCATCCACTTTTCTTGAGTCCATTCGGACTCCTTTGGGTGTCAGGATGAAACCTAGAAACTCGACTTCTGTGGTATGGAAAACACATTTCTCCAATTTAGCAAATAGTTTGTGTTGGCGCAGTTTTTCAAGTACTGCCCTGACGTGTTTTCTGTGATCAGATTCCGAAGAGGAGTACACCAGAATGTCATCGATATATACGACAACACAAACATCGATGAGTTCCCGAAGGACATCATTCATGAAGTAATGGAAGGCAGCCGGCGCGTTACACAATCCGAAAGGCATCAACTGGTACTCGAATAATCCGTATTTAGTACGGAAGGCAGTTTTCCATTCGTCGCCTTCTTTAACTCGTACCAGATGATAAGCCCCCCGGAGATCTAACTTGGTGTATATGCAAGCGTCCTTCACCTGGTCAAGGAGTTCAGGGATCAGAGGCAGAGGATAACGGTTTTTAACCGTTATCTGGTTCAATGCGCGGTAATCGATACAAGTTCTAAGGTCACCTTCTTTTTTGGGCACGAAGAACAAAGCCGAGGATGCCGGGGACTTTGACGGGCGAATAAAACCATTAGCTAGGTATTGATCCAAATATTGTCTCAAATGCAGATTCTCAGGTTCGGTAAGGGCATAAATCCTGCTACAAGGGGGTTGTGCACCGGGCACCAGATCGATTTGGCAATCGTACGATCTGTGAGGAGGTAACGTGTTGGCCTGTTCCTTTTGGAAGACGTCATGAAAGTCTTGGTATTCCAGAGGTAGTTGCATGGAGGCAGAGGTTACAGATGCTAGATTAATCTTCAGGTTTTCTGGGTAGCAGGTTTGTGTACAATCCGGGAAGGTTATTCTCTTAGCTCGCCAATCAATTCGAGGATTATGTGTCTCTAACCAAGGGATTCCAAGAATAACCTGAAACTGTGGAGCCTTGATTACATCAAACACAACACCCTCCCGATGGCCGTCGGGACCAATAAGAGTCACCTCAGTAGTGGAATGTGTTACCGGTCCAGAGGCAATTTCAGTTCCATCGACTGTGGTGATGACATCTTTGCTGGTTTTAGGACGGAGAGGGAGGTTAATCCTAGAGACCAATTCACGATCCACATAGTTTCCAATAACCCCACTATCGATGTATGCCTTTATTGCATGCAATCGCTTAAGCTGTTCTGGATCTACGAGAACCATTGGCACAATGAAATGCGAGGTCTGAGAGTTAGTTTTCAAGCTCGGCAAGCGGACCCCTACACTTGTCGGGCGGAGTTGTTTCCCGAAACAGAGTCTTCATGGTTTTTATCAGCGGCTTCTACCGCCTTTCGGGGCGGTTTTGCCGGGCAATCTCGTAGAAAGTGTCCAGAATTCCCACAATAAAGACATAATTTTAACTGCCGCCTCCTTTCACGTTCCTTTTGAGTTAAGGGTCCTTTAACCCCTCCAATTTGCATAGGCTCAGAGACATCAACTCCCTTGGGATTAGCATGGGTCTTGACCAACACCCGGGTCTCAAACCTGGACCGATCTGCTTTTCTGTTTTGAAGTCTGTGATCCAATTGGACCACTAAGTCTATATACTCTGTGCATTCTTGGGGAGGATTTACAACTTGGGCCAAGACATCTTTGAGTTCTCCGCGTAGGCCTCGATAAAACAACGTGACTCTTTTATCCTCTGGCCATCCCGTTTCCACAATTAGTCTATTAAAGGTTGCAATATAGGATAGGAGGTCCTGATTGCCCTGTCGCAGGGATAGAAGTTCGTCATCCAGAGCCTGCCCCTGAGCGTGTCGAGCAAATAACCTTTCCATGCTTGCTTGAAACCTTTGAAAATCACGGAGAATCGGGTCTTCTTGAGTAACCAGTGGAACTGACCAATCGGCAGCGCAGCCGCTGAGATATGACAATACAAAGGCTACCTTGGTCTGATCATTAGGGAAGGCCCCAGGTCTGCATAGGAAGTGCAAACGACACTGATTCATGAATACGGCAAATCGTTTGGGGTCCCCAGCAAAGCGTTCGGGTGGGGCCAGCGGCATGTTTCCAGGTAGATTAATCTGCACAGGGTTACTGGAAACCACAGGAGCGGGGTTCCCTCCGGAACCAGGTAGAAGAGTTTGCCCAGCTTGACCTTGCAAAAGCTGTCTGGCCAGGTCATCAGTTCTTTCCTTTGATATTATTAATTCCCTCCTGAGGGCATTAGTCTCTTGACGAGCGGCATGTACTTCGGCCCGTAATTCCCCCAGTAATTGGGCCAACTGATCAGTCTCAGAACTTTCCATAGCGCCTGGGTGGGAATTTGTAGGAAGGCTTCGCGTTCTGTAACGCTCACCTGACTCCCACGGAGGTGCTGGCCTGGTTCGCGCTGCTGTGACCTCTTCTAAGGTGATGCGCAGGGTTCGGAAGACGGACTGGACCGGGCCCCCAAATCTGGCTTGTCTGGCTCGCAGAAGTATCCTTCTGTAGGCGAAAATAGGGGATTAACTGTCTGCGGGGTAATGCAATTGGCCTCCCACTTTCCCCTCTCACCCTCCTCGAAACCCTTCTGTGATTCCTCGTAGCGTCTCACCTTAGGGTCTGGAAGGACGAGCTCTCCATCCTGCTTCTGATGCAGGGGCGCGTTGGTATCCAGTTACTTCACTGGATTTTCGGATTGGTGAGAACCAAACTTGCTTGGCTTCCAGGTAAGTTTTTTGATAAGAGGTTCCCATTGTGTCCATGCATTAATGTACTAATGCTAGTGTCTTTTTCCCCATAGGGGCCGGGGTACGGAATGCCGGGGAACAGGCACCGACCCGAGATGAGAGGTGAAATCCTTGTAGAAATCAGGTAAGTCTTTAATGAGCGTTTTTTGGTAATGTCTTTTCATTCGCTCATTAACGCTGATGTCTCTTTTTCCCCTTAGGGGCCGGGGTCCGGAAATGCCAGGATGCGGCGCGGACCCGAAATGAAGAGGGAATGAATCAACAGGTAAGTCTTAACATGGAGATTTAGCTTTCCTTATTCCCTTCTCTCTCTCACCTTTTGTTCTGGCCTTTTTCTCCCTAGGTGCTGGGGCGTGACTGCGAATCCGGATGATCGCTGCTGAACATGGAGGCGCCCTGTAAAGGTGAGTGGAATGCGGCGCTGCAGCGATCGACGCAATGAGCTTTTAAATAAAAATCTTCCTTTTCAGGATTGTCGGCGAGATGTCTCCGGGATGCGGATTTAGCAGGTAAGGACTTTTCCTTCTTCTGTTCTCTTCTTCTCTTCCTTTGCAGGTGATCCAGGATGCTGGCAGGCGTGGCAGAAGTCAGGATGCAGGAGCAGACACAGTGAGCGTCCAGCTGCTAGATGCAGAACAACGCGAAGCACGTGTGGCTGTTCGGGTGGGGTTTAAATAGCCTTGGAAGAAGTCCCAGGTATGTATCCTTCCTCCAATCAGGTATGTATCCTTCCCCGACCACACCCGGATGGTAAATTAGTCCCACAGGTAAAGTAGTTCCTTTCAGGCCTCAAGGAGGCCGGGATCCTGCAGCATGGTCTCCATCAGGTAAGTGCACCCAAGCACTCCCATAATGAGCCTGGCGCCTATGGCGCCAGGACTGATGTCTTTTATGAGCCTGGCGCCATAGGCGCCAGGACACTGTCCAAAGGGCCCCTATATGGGGTTGCTGGGTCCTTCCTTGGGGACTGGATGTCCGCTTTCGGGGATGCAGGGCTTGAACCGGCTCCCCGGAAGCGGGCATCATGACAGCACCTTACTCCATGCTGTCCAACGTGGGGAGGAGAGCTGACTCAGCCACATTTATTCTTTATATTTGAACACTGACTTTCCTTTGCATACACATCCTCCTTTTCACACTTTTTGTACAAGATATGATATGATATGATATGGTATTTATAACGCGCCTATACACAAGTGTTTCATAGGGCAGGTATTCGGGTTTGGTTAGTATAGGCCATTTTGATTTGACGGACTTAACTAGGACTGTTTTATTCATTATTTGATGGTCCAGACTAGTCCCATTTTAGCTATATGGCAAAGTAGGAGTTTCTCCAACCCCATTCAATGGGGTTGGAGAAAAGGTTTTACAAATTTTCCCTTTTGAGTCAGTGTCACACTTGTGATACCATGCCTCCCTTACCATATGGTGTCAGGAGTGGAATACAACTCAATTGAGACAAATTGGGGGACCCAGAAACATAGTGATAGAGCCTCAGACCCCTCTACCGCCACTAAAGAATCCATAGGCTTTGATATTTGTAGCAGCAGAGAAGCCACTATCCCTCCCGGGAAAAGAGGGATGATTCCCACTGACTTAGTTCTAATCCCCCCAGCGTTGTTATATAAGATTGGCCCCAAAATCTGGCCTGGAAGTTTGGTCTAGATGTTCTAGCAGGCGTTATAGATTCAGACCTTCAGGGAGACACAAAGGTTCTCCTACAGAACCATGGCGAAATTCAGTTTGAAATACGTCCTGGGGACAAAATTGCACAGGGAATTCTTGAGAAGGCTCTATTTCACTGTTTTGAGGAGGAAAGTGAACCAGAGAAAACAGAAAGGTAGCTTAGTCTTTGAAGAGGCTGATGACACGTATCACTGAGGCAAAAAGGGAAGCGGAACCTACTATCCTTCCCGATCTAGTCTTCACCAGTGAAATTATCCAGTACTCGCAGAGACTTTCTTATAAGTGATTCCTGAAGGAGAAGGACAAGAGAAGGGGAGCCCTTTTTTCTCCCTGAAACATGGATTACTATATAGAAGGGAAACCTCCAGGGATGGCCTAAGTAAAACTCTGTTAGTATTACCCAAAACCCATCACAAGATCGTGTTAGAGATCCCACTCATTTGACAGTGGGACACTTGGGACAATATAAAACCCATGCCCACATCAGTGGGAAATTCAATTGGACAGGTATCCATGCCGACCTAAAGAACTTCATTCAGACATGTCAGATGTGCCAAAAAACCAGCTCACATATTCCCCTAGCTGCCCCTCTAAACCCATTACCGATAATAGAAATCCCTTTCTCCCGAATTGGGATGGATATCATTGAACCGTTGGAAACTTATAGACTGGGTAATAAATATGTAATCGTTGATTAGGCTACCTGGTACCCAGAAACCTTCCCCATGTGGAACACCACAAGCCAGCAATTTTAAAATATTCCCCAAGGAAATTCTAACATATTAGGGATCCAATTTTGGCAGACCGAAGTGAACTTTTGCTTTAAGAGGTCTGAGCCCGACAGTGGTGGACCGATGTGAGTTTTTTGGTGAACTGGGTTTTGGAAATTGAAAAGTAAGACTTTAGTGTGGAAGGCCAGGCAGGCATTGATCCACTTCTTGAACTGACTTTGTGTTAAGAGTCTGAGCTGCAGTGTGTCATCTTGCCTACAGGAACCGCATTACTCTGTGCTGTCCAACGTGGGGAGGAGAGCTGACTCAGCCACATTTATTCTTTATATTTGAACACTGACTTTCCTTTTCATACATAGTCTCCTTTTCACACTTTGCGTACAAGGTATAGGGCAGGCATTAGGGTTTTGTTAGTATACGCCATTTTGATTTGACTAGCTCAACTAGGACTGTTTTATTTATCATTTGATTGTCGAGACTACTCCCATCTTAGCTATAGCACGAACGAGGAGTTTCTCCAACCACATTGAAACTTCAATAAATGTTTTACAAATTATACATTTTGTGTCAGTGTCATACTTGTGATACCATGCCTCCCTTACACCACCTAACCAAGAGTCAAGCCCTGTTATCCATGGCTGAATCGGTAGGCCTACCTCAGCATGTGCTCTCCCCCTCTCCGCCACATCTATCCTAAACTGTGCTGACCTCATCGGTCTGGAGTGGCTGGATCACATGTCATACCCTCGTCCCCAACTCACATAGCAGCCTATAAGGGCCTGGATAAATGCCATATGTTATGCTCGCATAATGATCATTCAAACCCTTCCTGGTACACACCTTGGAAGTAACAGTCTCTAACTTCCCTTCCTTGGAGAAGGCTTCTTCTCTTTTGGACAAACCTGAAAGTAGTTATCCGACAACTACGTGCCAATCAAACTAAGCCGGGCCAAAACAAAGCCCTCTGCCTCTTGGTACACAGAAGAACTCCACAGTAGCAAACGCTCAATTAGGTCATTAAAGAAACAGTGGCACAATGCAAACAAACCAGAGCACCTCCTTGCCATCAAGACCTTATGGTCCAACCACTGAACCCTCACAACTGAAGCCAAAGATACCCATTACACAAATAACACTCACTAATAGGAGCAAAAACCCCTTCGCAGCTGTCAAGCAATGATCTAACCCCACACCAGACCCATACCAGATTCACAAGAAATACATGAGGCTATCAATTACTTCTTCATCAACAAAATCAACACCATCAGTACACACATTGAGTCATCTCGGCAATTAGACCTCTCCTGATCAACTGCGATCCATGCAACCCTGGACAGACCTTTCCCTCCTATCACCGCAGGACATTTCTAAAACATTCATTTCCCTAAACCCCACTGCCTACTAGGATGCCATTATCCAGGCAAACATCCTTAAACAATCTAGAGGTGTGATAAGGCCAGTCATTTGGGCTTGTTCAGAGGGTATGGGAACCCCTCTCAGCCGTGCGCGGGAGGCCTACCAGGGAGGGATCCAGAGCCTGTCCTGTCCGAGGTGGACAGTGGCAGCAGAGAGGTCCCCAGTTCCTGTTCCCTCCCCTAGTGCCAGCATATTTGCTAGCAGTCCCTTCTCTCCAGCTTTACCTCATAAAAGAGATACTCGTAAGTTCCTGTCTATTATTTTTAGAACATCTGCACTGGAGGTCACAAATCAGCCCCAACAGAAGAGAAAACAGCACTTCCAATAGAACAACATGGAGCCAGAAATGCAGAAAAAGCTGTAGCAAAGCCGGAAGCAGCAGTACTTCTCAACGGAGGGAGAGAGGAGCCACTAAGCTACACAGCCATAGTGAAGGTCTCGCAGAACTGCCGAAGAGAGTGCACACAGGCACTGTTACCAACTCTGATACTGCATTTTTGTTTCTTTTCGGCACATATGATGCAATGAGACTGGCTTACAGACTGGCCTAACAGCTGTACACCCAAGGCAAGCGAGGTAACAGAGCCGAGCTGTGGAATGCATGATACCTCAGGCTACCGAGGTCAGTTCAGGCCCCTCCTGAGAATTACACTGCTGATGACATTGCTAGGTCAAATCCCAAGGCCAGAGGCTGCCTCGCAGCTATGATGGTGAAAGCCTTCCACAACTTCAGGCTTTACTCCTTCCCTTGTTCTCCGAAAAGGACCTTTTTGTTATTATACATGCTTATACGTATCATGGGTGGAGAATTGATGTAGCCACTCAGTTTGTATATAAGGATGAGCCAGGCTTGGGAGGGGCAGAGCAGTATGCAGCCCTCACATGCACTGGTGTGTTTGCATTTCAGCCCATTTGTCTCTACATTTGGTCTCCCGTTTATTATTTGGCTCCAGAGGATACCCTGAAGCAAGAGATCATGTAGACAAGGTGACACGTGTGTGATGAGGGTAAGTTACCTTTATTAGTATGCAGTAACACTGGTGAAACCTGTAACCATGAATGTCCTTAGCTGTTGTTCCCCTGACGTACCAGCACCATCACCCAGGCTAGTTAGTTCACTCTTCTCTCACTGTAATTGTATGTCACCCGTCGAACCTGCTTACTTCAGCTGGTGCTAACATTCTGTGGATGACATAGTGATGACATCAGCACACAGACTACTGCCCACTACAGATAGCAGTCCAGTCCTAGAAATACTGTGCGATGGGGTGTTTTGAGTGTTCGCCTTGGTAGTCTTTTTATGTTTGTGGCCATCCCAGTTTTTTTATCTTGAAAATCTGGTCACCCTACCCCCTGCACGAGAAAATAATCCAAAAAATAACTACCTATCTGTAAACTCTTATGCTGGAAATGTTTATCCAAATGTGTCCCTCTGCACAGGATAAATAGTCAAGTATGCCTCACTGCACAAAATACATCTCCCCTCCCTGTTGCACATAACAAATCCCCAAAATACCCCCTCCAACAGGAAGCACAAAAAAGCCTCCCCATGAGAAAACAAAAAAATAGCTAAGCGTATTAATGTAAACTGCTATACTAGAGTCACTCACTAATAGAAAGTCATTGACAGACACATTACATGAAAGTGAGTGACAGACAGACCCGGCCCGAAGCATGGGCAGTATGTGCGGCGGCCCAGGGCCCCCTGTCAGAAGCTGTCCGAGGGGCCACACAAGGAACCAGATTCTGCCTCAACTTCTGTGCATCTTCCATGTACGAAGCTTGCGTGAGGCCATGATGTTGCCTCTCAACCTCCTGTGGCTATCTAGAGAGAGACACCCGTTCCCAGTGGCCCAATAAATGTGGCAGGCCCTTTAATGACTGCTTACCACTTTCTTTCTTCAAGCATCACGTTAAAGTCGGGCCGATTTACAAATGATGGCTCATTTAAGAGACCATTATTTTGGAGGAGATTTTTGTAACGTTTCTGTGTTAAGGAATGCAAATAGGCATTTCCATTCTGAAAGCACACACAAAGCACCAGTTAGCTGCCTAAATCTACGCTCCCCTCCAGGCCAATTACAATATATCAAACAAAACCTTTTTAAATTAGCTACAATATTTTCAGATGTTCATATTTAATGCACCAAAAAGAGTTTATTTTTGCTAGAATGTGCTATTTTTCTATCAGGGGTCACCTCGTAGAACTCACCAAAAATTACAAAAGTAGTCAAAAAGGAGTGTACGCTGGTGCAAAAAGTAATGCAATTTTATTCAGGGCCCCAGACACAGTTGGGACAGCAAATTCAAACAGATCGCGGAACAGAACTGCATGGAAAGGCGCTGTCAAAGAAACACCCCTACACTAGGAACGTATTAGCACTTGCGATCATACAACATGAAAAAATCTCCTGACACGAGTTTGATTGGGTCTTGCACTTTGAACCCATATATAAACACATTTTTCGAATGGATTGTGTCCTTTAATGTATTCTTTATCTTTGATATACGATATCCAGCTTCAGGTGCTTTGGGCAAATAATTTTGGCACAGGGCGCTGTGCGTCGATGCAGTTCACTCGATGTCCCTCGAGGGCCTCCGGCTCGAGGATGATGTCATCGAAGGCATATATAGCAAGTGCAGCGCCCATTGGCTTCAGTTCTGTTTTTTCTGTGTAAGCTTCAAGAAACTACAGCACGCTTCCTTTGTTCTTCGCAATAATATCTTCTTCCTCGACACCTACTACCCCAAAGACCGGGATCAAGAAGTGTTGAGATTGTGATTATAAGATGTCGTTAACCGACCCACACCGAGTTTGTCTGTGGTGTCTCGGGGTGGAACATAAGACCTCGGCCCGCTCCATGTGCCAGTCAATGATCGGAAAGGCTCTGAAGGAGCAAAAGGAGAAATTGGCAGTATGTAAAAACCCCCAAAAGTCCCCATCAACCACCCAGTCGAAGAAACTTTCGTCTGACGAGCTGAGAGGCGACTCTCCTCGGAGGAAGAAGGTTAAAAGATCAAGATCGAGGATTGGCTCTCACCACTCCTCATCGTCATCGCGGAAGTCAAAAAAAGAGGCACCACAGGTCGCCTTCTTCGACTTTGTCGTTAGACACCTCACCTGAGAAGGTATCTTGTCCCACGAAAAGCTCCTCACCTGCTGAATGGGTAGCATTTAGATCTTAAATGCTAAAAATATTACAAAAACAAAAATCCCTCGGCAAACAATGCTCCTACTGTGCCTTCCAAAGAAGCCAGTAAGGAAAGGGCCTGAGCCAAATCCTGCGCACCCTCGAGTCCGGGACGAAGGCCAGATCCTCATCGAGAGACATCGAGGCCTTAACGCAATGACAAGTCATCGAAGGATCCTTTGAGCTGTAAGTCCAAACACAGGTCGAGGTCCTCAACACCATCAATGCCAGCTGCGCCCTCAATGCCAGCCGTGCCCTTGACATCAGCGGCAACATCAATGCCAGCTGCGCCATCGATGCTGGTTGCACCCTCGACAGCTGCTGTATCATTGACACCAACCGCGCCATCTAAACCAATGGTGCCATCGAAGCCGAAAAATATTTTGATGACTTCTCGAGCGTAGAGTTCACAATTTATTAAGCCTTTGATGCCTATCCCAGACAAGACCTATATTCCCTTGCCAAGGAAAGATTGTTTTAAATCTCACACCTCATTTTATGAGGCAAACGAGCTATCAGACAATGATGCGGTTTTGGTCTTCAATTTGCTGCACCAAATGTGCCTTAGAGTTTTATTTCGGAAGAGTCGAGATTGAAAGATATTTATGATAATTTACAAACAGTCAGTGGGGTAGGCACCTCACCAGAGCTGGATTTTGGTAGACCTGAAGCTGGTGTGCACGCAGATGCTTCATATAGACAGCTAATGTCTAAGGTTGTAGACTACATGGGGTGAAGTAGGCCTACCCTCCCATTTGAACAGGATGATCTGACGGACATCCTTGATAAGGGTCCTCAAGTGGATCCTATTTTACCATTTCATATTGCTCTCCAAACACAAAGGGTGGTAGCAAATTGGGAGATGTCAGAGACTAATCCAGCAGTAAACAAGAACCTGACTGAAAAATGCAGCTATTCCAGTAGTGACACCGACTACCTGTTTAAACACCCCACTCCAGAGAGTCTGGTGGTACAAGCAGCTACCGCATCTTCCAAGCAGGCAGCTTATCCAACTATCCCTTCAGATAGGGATGACAAGAGAGTAGATGGATGGATGGATGGATGGATGGATGGATGGATGGATGGGCAAGAAAAGTATTTTCTGCAGGGAGCTTAGCTCTTAAATCAGCCAACTACACAGATGCCCTTGCAAAATTCTCATTCACTCTATGGGACTGTAGTTCCATGGCGGCAGAGCACATTCCTGAGGGGGAGGAAAGAGACAGGTTCTTGACTATTGTTAGAGACAGCAAGGAAGCCATGTGTGAGTCTCTGGTCTGGATTCTGCTGACAGCATCAGCAGAGCCAGGGCAACCCAGATACCTCCGGGTTTGGAGCGCCCTATAAATAAATAAACCAAAAATACCTAGCACCGTAATACACAGATTTGCGTGGTTGAGGAAGTCGGGATTTGCCCCGGATGTGCAATCCAGACTCCTCAACATGCCTTTTGACGGGTCTCACCTTTTTGGCTACAAGGCGGACAAAAACCTTGAGAAGTTGCAGACCTCAAAGGGGGCAGCCAAATCCTTAGGTGCCACTAAAAGGCAGCCTCAGCCTTTTTGCCCCAGTGGACAGCCTTACAGGGGTAGATCTTTTCACCACTACTCCTCAGTTGAAAGAGCGAGAGAAATGGCTGGTCAAAGAGGCCAAAGAAGATTCCCTCCTGGTGGACAAGCGAGAGGTGTAAAGCCCGCTCAGGCAGGTGCATCCTTACCGACAGCCACTGCATCAGCCATCTCAAAACCTCTCTGAGGTCTTGAGTCACAAAACACCAGTGGGAGGCAGATTGTCTCAGCATCTGAAAGAATGGCGAGACATTACTTCAGATGCTTGGGCATTGGAAACCATAGCCCTTGGTTACTGCCTTCCTTTCATTTAGATACCTCACAACCATCCACCGGGGAGCCACTCTTAGATGGTTTCAGATAAGCGCCTTGTGCAAGAAATGTTGACACTGCTAGAGAAAGGCGCTATAGAACCAGTGCCTGTAGCAGAGAGGATCAAGGGATGGTACTCTCCAATTTTCCTAATACCCAAGAAGGACGGAGGACTGAGACCCATCTTGGACTTCAGATACTTGAACAAGTTCCTCAGGAAGGACAAGTTCAAGATGGTCACACTCCTTTTTCAGATCCTTCTGGTCCTCCAACTCCAGGATTGGATGGTGGCATTGGACCTTCTGGATGCCTTTTTTCATGTGCCAATCCATCTCAAGCACAGAAAATAGCAGAGGTTCGCATTTGGTGGTCCTCATTATCCGTTTCGAGTTCTGCCATTCGAGCTAACCTCCTCCCTGAGGGTTTTCACCAAACTGATGGCAGTGGTGGATTCACATCTACCCCTACCCGGACTATTGGCTTATCATGGCGCATTCTCCCAGTCCTGGATCATCTCAACGTGACCTGCCACTCTCTTCACAGACTGGGCTTCTCCCTCAATTACAAGAAGTCCCATATGACACCTTCTCAAGAGCTCCAGTTCATCTGAGCTGTACTGGATACATCCTTTGGAAAGAGCTTCCCATCCGAGGTGAGGGCTCAAGATGTTCTACAGATGGTCTCCAAATTTCAAAGTGCCCACCATCTCCCGGCCTTTGATTTTTTGAGGTTGCTAAGCCTCATGGCATCCTGCATTTTTCTGGTGCCAGAGGCTCGCCTGAGAATGAGATTCCTTCAATGGACCCTCAGGACTCAATTGTTCCAGTTCTCAGGAAACATGTCAGACCTACTTCAGTTTCCAAGTAGGGTCACACAGGATCTCCTGTGGTGGACCAGCAAGGATAACATTCTGAAGGGAGAAACTTTTTGGCAACCATGGCCGGAGATAACAGTAGTGACGGATGCCTCGTTCACAGGGTGGGGAGCTCACGCCAACGATCTGACAATCAGCGGTTGTTGGTCTCCATCGGAGTCCAAACTACATATCAATCTTTTGGAGC
The DNA here is from genome assembly GCF_040938575.1 of Ambystoma mexicanum. NCBI lineage: Eukaryota > Metazoa > Chordata > Amphibia > Caudata > Ambystomatidae > Ambystoma > Ambystoma mexicanum. The sequence continues at coordinate 741,408,914 of NC_090926.1, forward strand.
TGAGGGCAATCAGACTTGTGCTTAAGGGTTTTCTGCCCTCTGTACGGAGAAAGAATATCCTCATAATGACGGACAACACAGTGGCCATGTACTACCTCAACAAGAGAATAGGTATAGAGTCACTGTCACTGTGCAGAGAGGCAATGTAGCTGTGGTATTCGGCAATACAAGAAGGAATCTCTCTATCAGCAGTTCACCTATCTGAAGAGGAAAACACCGTGGTGGACGCTCTGAGCAGGCAGAGCACAGCCTCCCACAAGTGGGAACTAGCTCAGGAAGTCCTTCAAGAGATCTTCACCCTTTGGGGAACCCCTCATGTGGATCTGTTCGCAAACAGTGTCAACCGGAAGTGCGAACTGTACTGTTCCAGGGAATTTCCTCCAAGAAAAGCTCTAGGGGATGCATTCCTAGTGGACTGGGAGTTTCCACTCATGTATGTGTTTCCTCCAATCCCAGTCATTCCTCACGTGACCAGGAGGTTGAGAAAGTTTGGGAAACACATGATCCTAATTGCCTCGGATTGGGCCAGGATGACATGGTACCCGGACCTTCTGGACATGTCCACCTGCCCTCCAATACATCTTCCACTAAGAAAGGACCTTCTCTCGCAAGAGGTGGGTTTGGATCTCCATCCAGAGGTGAAGACACTCAGCCTTCATGCATGGTTTTTGAAAGGCTGACATACAAGAACCTCCCGGATGACGTAATGGAAATTTTGCTTTCGACAGAATGCCAGCAACAAAGTCCTTGTACCGTTGCCCTTGGAACAAATTCTGCATCTGGTGCAACGACAAGAATGTATACCCATTTCTATGCAAACACTGGAAGTGTTATCTCTTCTATTATCCTTAGCCATACTGGGGCTCTAGGTTGGAACTATTAAGGGCTATTTGGTGGCACTATCCATCTTTAAGCAATTGTCCGAAGAATGTTCATATTTCAAAATCCCACTGGTGACACAATTTCTAAAGGGACGCACCAATGTGCCCCCACCCCCTAATCTCTTTTCCAGGTTCCAGTTTGGGGCCTTAATCTAGTACTAACATTTCTAATGTGTGCACCCTTTGAACCTTTACATTCATCTCCTTTAGGTTTGTTAACATTTAAAACCATTCTTTTGGTAGCATTAACCTCAACCCATAGAGTAAGTGAATTGCAGTCACTTTCATCTAAGCCACCCTTTACTATCTTCCACAAGGATAGGGTTGTTCTGAGGGTTAAGCCTTCATTTTCATGTAGGTCAGAAAATTGTATTGCCCACATTCTATCCTCCACCTCATCCTGGTAAGGAGAAGAGATTACATAGATTGGATTCACCCAGAGCTCTGAGCTTTTACATATCTAGCCTATCCAAACTTCGTATTGATGATCAGCGTTGTATAGGCTATACAGGTCACAAACTGGGTCAGGCTGTGACAAAACATACCTTATCCAGGTGGATCATTCTGGCAATTTTAGAATGCTACAGACTAGCAGGCAAGGATCCTCCAGAAGGCTTAAGGGCCCAATCCACCGGGAACATGGCTACCTCTATAGCCCTGCAAAGGGGTGTACCGATCAAAGATATTTGTGAGGCAGCTACGTGGTCTACTATTCACACGTTCACAAACCATTACTGCCTTGAGTCTTCCCTCGGTTAGGGTGGAAGCTTTGGAAAAGCTGTCCTCCATTCGGTTCATGTAAACCTTTGAAAACAAAATGTTTACTCCCTCCACCAAATCAAACACTGCTTTGGGAGTCTATCAAATGAGGAATACGTGGGAGGACACAATCTATTTGAAGAACAAGTTACTTACCCCTGGTAACATTCTTTCGACTGGATATTCCTCCCACGTATTCCTCATCGGCCTCCCAGCTATTACAGCTTTCGGTCCTTCAAAGTTTAGTACGATCAAACCCATGGTTATGCGGGTAGTTTCTACAGTAAGAAAAAACAGAACTGAAGCCAACGGGCGCTGCGTGTGCTTTATATGCCTTTGATGACATCCTTGAGACAGATACCCTCTAGGAACATTGAGTCGACTGCATCGATGCACAGCGCCCTCTGCCGAAAAACAAATCCCAAGCAGCTGAAGCTGGATATCGTATATCAAAGATGAGTAATACGTGGGAGGAACATCCAGTCGAAAGAATGTTACCAGGGGTAATTAACTTGTTCATTATTGGGTTTGCGGACCTTCCCACACCACCCTCAATTATTCCCTGTGATGTCACAATCCACCCCCAATTCCCACAACACAAGATTATGCAATTGAAACATTTGAGGTGACCAGCGAAACTTTAATAATCGGCCCTAGTCACCTCATCCTGATTCACATGAGAACGGCTACCGACCATGTCACCGTCAGAGCCTTGAACTACAGACATACTGCTGCACAAAATGTTGCATATTGGGGGACACTCTAACCCTTTCCCAGGGAAATCGTTCTATGGGGTGATTCAAGACTGCTGTGGTGTTTGCCGGCTCCACTAGAAAAATGACACTTCATAAATCATTTTAAATTAGAAAATGGTCATGTATTCATTCTTTGCTGGCAAACCCTGGGAGCTCTAATCTATGGACCTCGAAAAATAACAACCATTGCGTACGTCTCTTAATGCTGGCCTGGAATCGCACACCCTGCACTAATTTACTAGCTGCAATGCCTTTGCTGAGAACAAAATGCATGCACACGTTTAAAGCAGAAACAAGCTTTTTAGGGCCTATTTACCACATTTCATTCTACCACAACGCATGATTATACTTACCTATGTCCCAGCCTTTATGGATTCGTTTTATTAAGCCTTTTATTTTCATTTATCAGAAAGGTCCCCCTCCCCTTTTACTGTGCTATTCTCTCAGCTGATAAGTGTGTTCTACCATACCGTGCTGAACTTGCATTTTTATTACATTATTCTCCCTTTTATTAATTTATGAATAACTAAGGGCCTCATTAGGAGTTTGCCAGTCCGGAAACAAGGGTACCGGTAAGCTCACGGGCACCCTTGTGTCCGGATCGGCAAACCCTGTGTCTGCCTGCCGTGGCCACTGTGCTCGACAGGTCTGACCCTGCCGGGCGCAGCGGCCACGGTAGGTAGACTCTTCATGGGAGCTCCGACACCATTGCTAACGGTGCCGGTGCTCCCATGTCCCGACTCCCATAGAGTCCCATTGGACTCTATGGGAATGGGGACTAACAATTTGCCAGAGATTGACTTCCCAGGCCGCCGGACTCGTAATGAGCCGGTGGCACCGGGAAATTGTTACGGGTCCAGCGGCAACTCGCCTGTAGCACCGGCAGGGTTACCACCAGACCCGTGTTGAGGCCCTAAATCTTTTTGGGCCTCTTGCTCCTTTTTAGCAACTTCATCTTTATGGACCCATATTTTCTCCAACCATGTTATGTCTCCCTGTGATAAGGTGGGTGGGAAATGACCACAATGAACACAGATTTACTTGAACTGAAAACAACTTTAATGTCTATAAACTTAAACCGATGACAGCCTGTATTTCTTATGGCACTATGAAGAAGGCTGCAACTTGCTTTCAAGCATCAGTCCTTTAGGCCAACCAGCCCTTTTGGTGTATGTCCTTTACTTTAGGGTCTGATCTTCCCCCCCAGTGTAAGGCAGAGGTGGCCCCTTTGAACAAGAACAGGAAATCAAGGGGGAAATTGTCACAGTAAGGCTTGGTTGCTCCAACGTTCGTTTCACTCACTTCAAAAACAAAACATTAGCTTGGGCCAGATGAGACTCTCAGCCTCCTCTTCAGTGTCCCTTTTCATCTAGACAATTCAAATCAGGCCCCAGTTTGTTTACTTCCTCTTGGTGCTTTCGGGTTATAACGACTTTCCCCGCTCACCTCTTTTCTTGGATGCCGCTCCGGTTGACAGCTCGCCTTCAGGGCTGTTGGCGTCTCCTTCCTCTGTCACAGCTCTGATCAGCTGGGAAGTAGGAGTCCCAGTGGCTTCCAGTGTCCCCGGCCCGCCTCCTCCTTCTACGACGAACAGCTGACGGCCACCAAGCTGCGGCTTCGCCGCTTGCGGGAGGCGCGGCGTAGCTCGTCAGCTGGGGCCAATGCCTGGCGATCTCCCACCGCTGGCTCCTCCCTCGCAACGGTGGGGGCTACGGAGCGAAGGTCTCAGGCTCACACGATTGCTCGAACACGCAGGCAGGCTGACACTTACTGCTTCTCTTTACAATACGAACGTCCTTCTTATGGCGCTCCGACTCCTCCGGACAGCGTCACAGATAAGATGAAAGTCTTTGAAACTTTGGACACCTTTAACTATGTGTCCTTTAACTGTTTAAACGTCGCTCAACAGGAGCCTCCTCGCCTATCTTTACTGCCATTAGCGGTCAATAAGCCCACTCAAAAACGGTTTCTTCTTCCTGGGGGGTGGAGGCTTCGGCCTCCACCCCCCAACAGCTGTTCAACCGAAAAAAAAAAAACATAACAGCCAGTCAAAAGAAAAGCACCTTAACTCCTTCCTTCATTCCCCACTGGATCCCAGACATGCCCCTCATGCAGAGATAAGACCCTCCCCTCAGTACAGGGTGACATCATAATCACTTCAGCCTTCAAGGCTTGCTAACTGGCTCTGAATAAGGCTCTGATCTTGCTCCACTCCTCCTGCTTAGTCACACTCCCCAGTCTCCTCCCAGCCATTCAGATCTTCCCCAACCCATACACACCTTGTCCCATCCTTCAGACATTGTATCCAGTAATCCTTGTAATTCTCAATATCTGTAGGCTGTGTAAATACCCATCCAACAAGATCCTTCCCCTCACCCCCCCATTCTTTTTTTCCTGCTCTTCATTTCAAAATTACTTTTATCAACACTCAGGGGTAACATCAGCCGGTCCGATAGCACAGCGGGTAGAGCACTCGCTTTGACATCTGTGCAGAGCCTGCTGATGCAGGTTCAAATCCCAGCAGGGTCAAACACAGCCTTTCATCCTTCCGAGGTTGATAAATGAGTACCACACCGTGGGTAATAATAAGCAGCGCTCCGATGCCTGAGGGTTCGTAGCGCTATATAAATACTAAATTATTATGATTATTATCAAATGCTCTTTTTGTTTGTTAAAATGTACTTTAAAATTTTTCTTAATAATGCAGAATGTGATGAGAATCAGCACCGCCATGGGAACATTCACTCGAAACAGTCCAGAAATTCAGGTGGGCACCCATGCAAATACTCTGTCCAGCCAGTCTTTTGCTTGCCCTCCATTAACCTTGCTCGTCATCTTTCCCTGGACTATCCGTATCTCTTGTATAGCTGCACTTAGAGGTCCATTGGAGGCATCACTGTCAGGAATTGTAGTGCAGCAACTTGACCCAAATTGAGCAGAGACCCCTCCTTCGATGGCTGTTAGGAGTTCCAGCACAAAACAATTTTGCAGGGCCACCAAGCGCAAGGCCCTCATCTCTTCCTTGATGGCGTTCAATCCTATTGCAGTTGAATAAGCCAGTTGCAAAAGCTTGTCGTGGGTTAGCTGCAGCCATTTAGAATTGACTGCAGCTTGTGCTCCTGGAAACAGTAGAGAAGTAAAAAAGTTGGCGGCTGTAGAAAACAGCTGGAACTCATCTGGATAAGCCGCTAAGTACTCCGCGCTTTTCCTTGAGAAGTCATTATTCTCTCACTTTCTCCTTATCACTGTCCGTTGATGCTCATTTTGCTGTGCCATTTTTCCCTGCAGTGCAATCTTCATGGCAGTGCTATTTTGCGTCACCACAAGTGCAGGGCTATGCAAAATGACAAGTGTGCAGATTCCTTTCCAGTCAGGTGGAAGTTGGCCATATGCCTTGGATCTGCAAGCCCACCAAAGATCCATCACGAATGCTGTCCCTCGTATCAGCACTGTATTCTGCATGACCTTGGTGCATCCCGAATTTGTCTGCAGGAATATGGACCCATTCAACCGGAAACACAAAAGGAATTGTGTAATGCTCCTCATGTAAACTGGATGATGTTTTTCATGTAACCACTTTAAAGCATGAACATACTTTCCCGAAATTTCTCGGCAGTTGCCATTAATCTTGCCTACCACGCTTTGCTCAAAACCCACCAGTCCTTTGTTAGGGAGAATTCTCATAAATGGTTGATTTCCCTTACCTACTGAGTCCCTCAGTAGCTTTGCTGGATTTCTAGAATTTATTTTTTCACCTGGTAAGAGTGTGAACCTTTTTTCCCACTCTTACATGTGTTTTGCTATGTGTATTTCTTCTTTCTGTGTGATCTTGGGCACTGGAGCCTCACCTACTACATGTGCACCACTTTTTGTGTGTGTTACACAGCACCTTCAGTGCAGCGACACAAGGATGTCATTGAGACTTCCCACTGACTCAATTTTTCTGGGGCTGACTACTGTCCCCCAGAAACAGGTAAAGTTGCCATTAACTTTATATAGTCACTTTAAACCCCTGACCCAGTACAACCCATCTTACATGGAGTATTGGAAAGGGTTAAACTCTTATCCCTTTTTGTCTGTACCTCTTGGAGCCTTGTTTCACTCCCTTAACATTAAGACTTGACTGGTGGCAGTGGTATCTACCCTAACGTTTCTACCGCGATTATATTATATAAACGTGGTATTTGTTCAGGCTATTATATTAGCCTCGAACATAAACCCGCTTGACCAAATACATTTTATTTTTGTTCCGGCTGGGTTTATTCACCATTTCTTTTTGTTAAAGTCTTTCTTGTGTTTTTCTCTGCACGTCAAACCGGGGATGACTCGCTGCCTTTTCAGTGGCTTCTGCACAGAAGCCCTCCTTAAGGCGCCTGATAGTCTAGGTAGGCAGGATGTGAGGGAGGGATCATCGGACCCCTGCCATCGGTTCAAGTCGCACTCTTGTCTGATTGGCTAAGAGGACTGGCCTTGCCAGATCAGCCACCCTGCTGTGTGATTGACAGCCAGGCTGTATGAATGGGAGTAAACTGCATAAAAAGCAGGTCTCTGGGACTGGAAGAGCAGAGTTGCCACTGGAATTGAAGAACCAACGAGGAACTGGAAGAAGAGGACCCCTACCACGACTGAACTGCCCAGTGAAACCCTGCTGCAGGTCCGAATTGCCAGAATCTGACAAAAGAGAAGATCCTCCAGGAAACTTCTTCCCTTGAGCTGGTGGGACCAACCAGTTCGGCCAAACTACAAGCCAGGACACCTCCTCTGGTCGAATTCGCTGTACAGAGCTACAGTGGGCCGGATAGCCAGGAAGGTTGGACCCTGCTTGGGCTTTATGGAGCGCACCTTTTATTCGTTGTTTTGCTCTGCTGCTGGTTTCTTCCCTGGGTGGCGCAGGACCCTCCAGTCTTCCTACTTCGTGTCAGTCCGACAGTCGCTTCAGGAACCGTGAGCCTGCAGGAACCACCAGGAACGTCCACCTCAGCTACAGCTCCCTCTCCATTTTAAGGTACTGTGCAAATCCGGTTGTCCGTTACTGTTACACATGCTTGCAGATGGACTCTGTGGTCCCGTACCCACTTGTGCGGTACCGTTCGGAAGTGCAGTTCCAAGATGGATGCCCATCGAGTTCCTCGAGCCGACAGCAACGGTCTAGTCTTTTCACGTCTCTTCGAGACGCCACTGACTGCTCACGTGATACTATATCCAGACTCAAATCCAAGGATACAGCGCGTCGCTTCTGCTACCGACGCTCCGTGAGTTTGTTATTGAATCCTTTACTTACTTATGGAATATTACATTTTACCCTTTTCATTACTCTAATCTTGTCTCTTTTAATCTCTCAGAGGGTGTCATCATTCACGCAATCCAACCCCTGTTTCCTACGTGTTCAGATCTACCTGGCAAATCCTGTTTAACCCTACCATCTATAGAACTTTCTCTCCGACATTGCCGTCCTCTCAGAAACCCGCGAGGGTAAGTCCCTTATCCCTTGGGCCTTTCCTTTTAGCCAGTCCAGATCACTTACCTGTCTGTTCTTGCAGATTTCTTGCTGCTCATCCTTTATCCTTCCGAGATCCAGTTCAGAAGTTCCGGTCCCAATCCTTCCCTCCAAGGGTGAAAGATTCTTCCTTTTGCTTAATACTAAACTGTCTTACCTCTCCTCCCTCTCTGATACTCTCTTTGCGTTCCTTTCTTGCACTCAGAAGGAACATCCGGGGCGGCTTCCGTTTGAAATCACCTCTCGGGGATCCCGCTGCTCCATTTGTCTCCCGATCGATGAGCCTCCAGACTCTACCAGGGTTTTCTTCCCATTAGAGGATTTCCCTGGCGATCCTGTCCTCTCCCCCGGTTTCTTCTCATTCCGGGTTGGCGAGGCCAGGGCTGTTTCAGGGGAATTCTCACTGCTGCATTTGTCTCTACCATATTGGATTTCTGATTTGTCAAGGTGAGCGTGTTAAAACCGTTTGTAATATACTTAGGCTACAGCCGCTTTAACCAAATTTCAGTAATCTTAACAGTAAGCGACGCCTATATTATTGACAATCGGACTCCTTATGGAGCAACAAATGCAACAATTAATGGCAGCTATGCAAGCCATGTCCTTAGAGGTGCAATCTTTGAAACAGGATAATGTACAACTGCGACAGCAAGTCGCCAGAGCTTTTTCTGATAATCCTCCATCTTCCTTACATACCATAATGTATGATGGTGATCCTTATAAGCTCAAGGAATTTTTGGACAGTTGTACGGTCCAATTTACTTTTAAGTCACGCTTTTTCCCTATGGATAAAGACAAAGTGGGGTATGTAATTTCCCATCTTTCTGGCCCTGCTTTGGCTTGGGCCACGCCTCTAGTCACCTCTAATAACGTGATCCTAGATTCATATCTCGCCTTCTCCAACAGCCTTAAGAATATGTTTGGCAGAAAGGAGATATCAGTTGCCACGCAAGAAAGGCTTCTTGATCTGAAGCAGGGAAATAAAGATTTGTTAGGATACATCACACAATTCAAACAATTATCTTCAGAATTAGGATGGCCGGATGAAGGGCTTCTTACCCTTTTTCACAGAGGCTTAACAGAAGACCTTAAAGATGAGATCTCCAAAGTACCTCGTCCGGCTAACCTGGCTGACATGATTACTCTAGCTATGCAGATAGACTATCGAATGCATGAACGGTCTTACGAAAAAAGGAAGAGCAAAGGAATACGGGCACCAGTTGACTATTCCTATGCTGGGAATAAGACTCTCTCCCAAACTGAAGAGCCTATGCAGATAGGGACCGTAAGAGGACCTTTATCTGCGACCGAAAGAGAGAGAAGAAAAACCCTCGGGCTATGTATGTACTGTGGGTCCTCCTCTCATGTATTGAAAGATTGTCATTTGGTTCCTCCTCGTCGCACTTCTAACCCGAAGTCGGGAAACTCCAAAACCCTACCGAGTGGGGAAGAACGGTAGGGGTACATGAATCTATTTCCCCATGTCAGTCGGGTCTGGCTTTAGACCATGCCTCAACCAACCAGACCATGGTAGTAGTTTCCTTGTCCATGATCCTTTCAGAACGTATTCTACCTGGTATTCCTGCCTTGATTGATTGCGGAGCGGCTGGAATCTTTCTGGATTATGAATGGGCAAAGAAACACAGGATTACCCTGGTAACCAAGAACATGGTTACTACTATTCAAGGTGTGGACGGGAGTCCCTTAAGTTCAGGACCTGTTAAAGAACAGACGGATCCTATTACCTGCATGATTGCCAGTCATAAAGAAACCCTGGTGTTTGATCTAATCAGAACTGCCCACTTTCCTATCATCTTGGGCCTGCCATGGTTAAGACTCCATAACCCATATATTAACTGGTCAGCGGGTACTCTTTTCTTGGAGTCGGAATACTGTGTACACCATTGCTTTTCTCGGGAGTCAGTTGGCATACATCTTCCCTCTAGAGAAGATGAGACCCTGCTGTATCCTCTATTAATCAGTTGGAAATTATTCCTAAATGCTATTGGAGATTCCGGTCTATTTTTGAGAATCCCGAATGTCCTACTTTGCCTCTTCATAGAAGGGATGATTGTCATATCGATATCCATCCTGAACAGCCCATTCCATTTGACCGCATGTATGTGGTATCCCAACGGGAAAAGGCAGTATTGAAAGATTATCTTCAAACCAATTTACGCAATGGACTCATAACTGAATCTGTGTCTCCAGCGGGAGCTTCTCTCTTCTTTATCCCTAAGAAAGACTCGGACGAGCTCCGTCCTTGTATTGATTACCGAGGATTAAACAAAATAACCATCGCTGACAAATATCCCATGCCTCTCATAACAGACATCATTGAAGCGGTTCGATGGGCCACTATTTACACAAAACTGGATCTCCGAGGTGCTTACCACCTCATACGAATAGCTGCTGAAGATGAATGGAAAACAGCCTTTCGCACCCCTTTCGGGCACTTTGAGTACCACGTTATGCCATTTGGTCTGGTCAACGCACCTGCAATATTTCAACGGTTCATGGACCATCTCTTTGCCGACATTTTATTTCATTTTGTCATCATCTATTTAGATGATATCCTGGTATATTCCAACAACCCAGAGGACCATATTCAGGATGTTAACACGGTTTTGGAACATCTTCAACTCAACCACCTTTACTGTAAAGCCTCTAAATGCAAGTTAACTACCTTGGGTTTGTGTTATCTTCTCAGGGTATCTCCATGGATCCAAAGAAAGTGTCCGCTGTTTTGGATTGGCCAACTCCCTCTTGCATCAAAGACATTTAACAGTTTTTAGGATTCGCCAACTTTTACCAGAAATTCATTCCATGTTTTTCAGAAATCATTTTACCTATCACTCGGCTTCTGAAGAAGGGAGTCACATTCTCCTGGAACGATTCAGCTCAGAGCGCCTTCCAAACTCTAAAGGAGATATTCACTTCTGCTTCAGTTCTTATTAACCCGGATCAAATCAAACAGTTCATTGTTGCGACGGATGCTTCACATTTTGCGTTAGGAGCCGTTCTCTTACAATTGTCGGAGCAGGGAGAAGAAAGACCTGTGGCATATCTGTCTAAAACCTTCAATGCTGCTGAACAAAACTATTCTGTGCTTGAGAAAGAGCTACTGGCGATTAAACAAGCATTCAAAGAATGGAGACATTTGCTTTTGGGTTCTACCCATCCTATCAAGGTTCACACGGATCAGCAGAATCTCCGAGTACTTCAGAATGCCTACACCACCAACAGCAGGCAGGCCCGCTGGGCTTATTTCTTTCTTCCCTTTCGAATTGAGTTCACCTTTTGGCCAGGGAAACATAATTTGAAGGCAGATGCCTTATCCCGTAAGGATTCTCCTAAATCTACATTCTTTTCCGAGAAGATGTTTCCCAACGCCCGTTTTATTGCTGTCTTAACTGACTTTCTCCAAGAAGTGCGAACAGCCACCGATCAAAATAAATCGTTCTGTGAAAGTATTGCTTCCACCCACCATCTCATTAAAGAAAAGGAATATTTTTTTCACGGAGCTCAGCTATTGATCCCCATTCCTTCATTACAACTCGAAGTGTTACAGATGTGTCATGACTCCCGGGCTGCAGGTCATAGAGGTTTTCTCTCCACACTGGAACTCATACAACAACACTTCTGGTGGCCAAACATACGATCTGATGTCCAGGATTATGTCGCGGCTTGTAGTATCTGTGCCCATGCTAAAACTCCAAGAACTCCTCCTTTGGGATTATTAACAAAGATGCCTATTCCAGACCGGCCTTGGCAAATCATCTCTACAGATTTTGTATCTGAGCTACCTCCATCGGAGAACAAGACAGCCATTATGGTGACCATTGACTACTTCACCAAATTGGCACATTTGACCCCTTTAGAGAAACTACCTGGAGCAACATTGATGGCCAAAATCTTTCTCTCAGAAATCTTTTCTCGTCATGGTCTCCCGGATAATATCATTTCGGATCGAGGTCCCCAATATACCTCCCTTTTCTGGCAAAAGACGTGTCATGTTTTAGGGATAAGACAAACTCTCTCTTCTGGATACCATCCCCAAACCAATGGGCAAACGGAGCGATTAAACCAGACTCTAGAAGGATATCTTCGATGCTTCGTATCAGTGGCCCAGGATGACTGGGCAGGATTACTCCCTTTTGCGGAATTTGCCTATAATAACTCCCGTCACTCTGGTCTCCAGACTAGCCCCTTTCACTGCTCTTATGGCCATCATCCCTCCTTTGTTCCTATGGTGTCGACTCCTGCTTCCTGCTGCCCAGGAGTTGATAAATTCATTGCAGATATTCAAGACGGTCAGAGACTGGCTAAGCGATCCCTTGTGGAGGCTCAGGACCGTGCTAAGCGGAATGCCGTTTTTCATTGCTGCATTGCCCCGAAACTTACCGTCGGTTACTCTGTTTGGTTGGCATCCCGGTTTCTTCCTCGCCATCTCGTTCCGTCTAAGCTATCACCAAAATACTTTAGACCTTTTAAGGTGTTGGCCATGGTGGGATCCGCTGCAGTCAAATTGGCTTTGCCAGCCACTTGGTCTCGGATACACCCGGTGTTTCATTTATCCAAAATTAAATTGGTGGTGCAGGATCGTTTTCATCGGACAGGTAAACTCCCTCCTCCTGTTCTCACTGATAGTGGTCCTGAATTTGAGGTGGCAAGTGTATGTGACTCTCGCTTTCGGCGGGGTAGATTGCAGTTTTTGATTGACTGGAAGGGTTATTCCCCTGCTGAAAGGACTTGGGAACTAGCCTCTGGGGTTCATGCCCCCAGACTGGTGCGTCAATTCTTCCGGCTTCATCCGGGTAAGACTGGGGCGCCCCCCAGAAGGAGGGGGCATACTGTTACACATGGTTGCAGATGGACTCTGTGGTCCCGTACCCGCTTGTGCCGTACCGTTCAGAAGTGCAGTTCCAAGATGGATGCCCCTCGAGTTCCTCGAGCCGACAGCAACGGTCTAGTCTTTTCACGTCTCTTTGCGACGCCACTGACTGCTCACGTGATACTATATCCAGACTCAAAGCCAAGGATACAGCGCGTCGCTTCTGCTACCGACGCTCCGGGAGTTTGTTATTGAATCCTTTACTTACTTATGGAATATTACACTTTACTCTTTTCATTACTCTAATCTTGCCTCTTCCAATCTCTCACAGGGTATCATCATTCACGCAATCCAACCCCTGTTTCCTACGTGTTCAGATCTACCCGGCAAATCCTGTTTAACCCTACCATCTATAGAACTTTCTCCCCGACATTGCCGTCCTCTCAGAAACCCGCAAGGGTAAGTCCCTTATCCCTTGGGCCTTTCCTTTTAGCCAGTCCAGATCACTTACCTGTCTGTTCTTGCAGATTTCTTGCTGCTCATCCTTTATCCTTCCGAGATCCAGTTCCGAAGTTCCGGTCCCAATCCTTCCCTCCAAGGGTGAGAGATTTTTCCTTTTGCTTAATACTAAACTGTCTTACCTCTCCTCCCTCTCTGATACTCTCTTTGCTTTCCTTTCATGCACTCAGAAGGAACATCCGGGGTGGCTTCCGTTTGAAATCACCACTCGGGGATCCCGCTGCTCCATCTGTCTCCTGATCGACGAGCCTCCAGACTCTACCAGGGTTTTCTTCCCATTAGAGGGTTTCCCTGGCGATCCTGTCCTCTCCCCCGGTTTCTTCTCATTCCGGGTTGGCGAGGCCAGGGCTGTTTCAGGGGAATTCTCACTGCTGCATTTGTCTCTACCATATTGGATTTCCGATTTGTCAATGCGAGCGTGTTAAAACCTTTTGTAATATACTTAGTCTACAGCCGCTTTAAGCAAATTTCAGTAATCTTAACAGTTTCAGTCAGCCGCGGTGAAAGTTTTTGAAATCTTTCTCCAATCCGAGGGCTTGTCCTTCTCTTCTCTTTGAACTAACTTTTCTACCAGCCAACCTCATCCGGAATCTGTGTCACGAACCTTACCGCGAACTACTTTGAACTGTGTGATCTTGAGCAAGACTTTTGACCCATTGACTTTGGCCCTAAGCCTTTTCTAGCTGATCTCCTCACTGTAGTCTCTCTTGTTCAATTGCCCTGAGTACTTACCTGTTGGTTTTGCCTAATTGCTAATACCTTTCTCTTTCCCCCCCTTTTAAATTGCTGGAGTGCCATTTTGCTCCCACTTCATTTTGTGAGCTTAACTTGTCTGGAATTTAAGGGAAGTGGTGTGGTGTATTTATGATTGTGATTTTTAACTTGCTTAGAATAGTGAAATGTTATACAACTGCTGAGTAAAAAAATATATATTCCTTTACTTGGAAACCATGAGTCAGTGTTTGCTGAATCATAGTAATTGCTGTCCTTTGTGTAAATATTTGTACTGCTCACCTGCTCTTGAGATAAGTCTGGCTGCTCTGCTACTGCTATCACTATTTGTACCAAAGCTGAAATTGTACTGTCACTTGTAGTCTTAATTGTGTGTATTGTTCCCAAAGGGTACTGCATATAATTCTGCCTAACATCCTTCAGCACGGCACTGCATAATTCCCCCCACCCATTTTCCCCACCCCAAACTGCTCCCTCTATTCTCATCAATTGCCTTGTATGACACCAGGGGACACTTTGTCCTTCTTTAGTTGTGCATTGCACTCTTTTATGACCTCTTATTTGCAATTCCCCTTCTCTAGGGCCTTCAGTGACATACTCCATTACCTTATGCCTTGTTTCCTGATTTTGGAGCATTCGCGTTAATTTTACATGTTTGTCTTCATATACATTTTCCCCTTCATCCACCCAGTTAACTGCTTCTTTTTTCCCCTGGAATAAACTTTGAGTTCTACAGAGAGAGTGGTGCATTAGGCATCCCGCCTCCTCATAGGACACCACCATGGGCATGAGAACTTTGGATTTTGGAGAGCACACGTAACATGTGCATTTGCTCTCTTTCTCCTCACATGCATCATTTCATCATACCAGACATTGCCTGTCAATGAATTATGCTCTTCCTTGGTGCCATGGTGGAAGATCTCCCCATTCATCACATTTCACTTTCCCATTTTTCTTTTTGCATTCTTCACTGTTTCCTTTAAAAAGCATAAAACGAAAGCATTAAAACTATACTAAAACATTTTACCATCATTACGCTCCAAAAACCTGTTAATGTTTTTTTTGTCACACATTTTGCATTGTAACCATCTCCATCTCCCTTTTTCGTGGTTTGTTTTATAAATCCTAAGGATCGTTAGAAAATGAAAGGAAAACTCTGTAATACGTCTCATTATGTTGTGCTTTGGGAGACAGTACTTTTGTCTCTAAGAATGTCTGTGATGTGGCCCCATCTGCGTCGTCCTTGGAGTATAACCGCTGTTGAAGTTGAATAGACAATGACGTGCGTGCCTGTGAAGCGCTCCTCTTTCCACCTCCTCATGTGGTTGTGAATGAATACGTGATCACCCGGAAAAAAGAGGTCTTGCTGGTGGGAAATGTTTGTTGCGATCACCTGATTGTCCACTTTTGTTTTTAGGCCTCTTCTGCACGGATATATAGTTTAGGGACTTGGTATGTTCTTTAAGATACAGATCAAATTCCCCCCCAGAATAGCAGAGGTAGAGTGAGCATCAGAGATTGTAGACAGCAGCAGAATTGGCGTATGCATGGTCTGCCCTGAAACAATCTCATGGGGAGTCAAGTGATGATCTCCCCCATGTGTATTTCTTAACGCAAACAAAGCAAGCGGAAAGCAGTGCACCCAAGACTTTTCAAGCATTTTTATAAGCTTAGCCAATCGCATCTTTAGCAGTCCATTAATCTTTTCTACCAAACCGTTCGCTAGAGGATGGTAAACCGTGCACAGTTTATGTCTTATCCCCAGGAGGGTTGTACTTTTTTAAAGCTTTTGCAAACTGCTGTCCATTATCAGAGCGAATTTCATCTGCAATTCCCCACCTGAGGGACACCTCCCTCACCAGAAATGTTGCTGCAGAGCTGGCATCATTTTGGGCACAGGGGCCTGCCTCAAGCCAACGTGAGAATGGACACACCACTACAAGCACGTACTTGTAAGAAGTACATCTCTCTTGCATATCAATGTAATGGACTGACTGTAATCAATATGCAAGTGCCGAAAGGGGCCTTTGGGTCGCGACAATGTTCCCTGTGCAACTCTCAAAGTGTGACCTGGTAAAAAACTTTTGGCATATCATACATTACTCGCGTACTCAAAACACATTCTTACAGGTTTGGCACAAACCAGTCTTCACTTATCCCTGCAGCCACATCCTCTTTCGATACATGGGAAGGATAGTGAAGTTGTTCTAATGCCAATTGTAATAGTTTCTTTGGCATGACAACCTTTCCTGTGGTATCATGTCGCCAAACCAAATCAGTTGGGGTCAGAGAGCATCCTCTCTTTTTCAGCATCTGATGCTTCTCTCTGCAACTCAATTATCTGCAATATTAGGATTGCATTGAAACTTTCTGCCAATGAATCTTTCTCTTTGCTCACATTCAGTACTGCTATTAGGGGTATTTTTTTCTTCCTCATCAGAGTACAGCACATGTAATCCTTCTGTTAGATTATGCTGCTTCTTTCTCTGCTCTGGTTGCGCTTTTGTTTCCTAGTGAGATAAACTCTTGCCCTCCTGTATGGGCTTTGCACTTTATTAATGCTAGTTCTACTGAGAGTGGAAACATTTCTAGTAGTTTACTCAGTAATGCTGCATGCTGGGTGGGCATGACATCACTTCTTTTGAACCCTCTTCTTTCCTACCTTGCTAGTCCTGAGTGCACTGTAGACTTAACATACGCCGAATCAGAGAAGATGTTCACTGGTTGGTCTTCTGACATGTGAGCTCTCCTCACACAGGTAAAAGGCAGAACCTAGAGACACACTCTGAGCAAGGTGGAACACGAGTATGAGCAGAACTTCCGGGGCGAAGGCAAACCTACTGGAGCAGAGAAACGGACCAAGAAATGAAAGCAGCAGGTCGAAAACCCCAGGAATTCCATACAGGAGGTTGTTGCCTCCACAAGGCTGCGAAAGACACGTGTAGAAGGCCAGATCCCAATATCGAAGACTGCATTGTGTTTCAAGGATGCCAGCGACCCTCCCGGGTGAACGGCAGAGTTTGGGAGGCAAGGCCAAGCCTGTGGTACTACCTTGACTCGTGAATAGGAAATCAAAAAAGCAAGAAAGAACCACACACAGCCAGTGAGTTGGCAAGCGACCTGAGAGACTGGTGTGTGCTAACAAAGATTGAGGTTTGCAACAATATATCGCAAGTGAAGGCTGCACGCTTGTGGATGAGATGCGAGGAAAGGCAGACCTGTGAATTAACTTTAAGATAAAGACAGCTGTGGAATCAGCGATACGGAGTAACTGAGTGGTCCTGCAAAAAGGAGTAGCCCCCTAGAAATTCTCAGTGAGTTGCCGCAAGAACAGCAATTAGCCTGCACATATAAAAAACCCACAAACAAGGAAAACGAAAGTACTAATAAACGCCAAAGTCCTTACCTCACGGCACGCGGGTGAGGGCATCATGGCGACCGGCCTCAAGGAAGGAAGGGGGCGGGGCTTGGGGGGGGTTTATCAAGGCTTAGATGGGTAGAGATCTCTGATTGGCCCAGAAGCAATCAGCCCCTATATAACCCAGAGAGAGATGTAGGACTAATGGTGAATTTTCCACTTTTTTGCAGAACCACATGGGAAGTGAAGCAGCAGGAGCCTCTTACCGGTGGGCTTACGAGGACTAAACCCAGATTTAGACCATATTCCACAAGGAAGCCTACAAGGACTATATCCCACGCACTAAGAAGGAGTACTTGGAAGCCTGACTGGGAAGATTAATTTCTTTATTTTATTATAGTCTTCCTGCCATATTTTGAAGTTGTTTCAAAAGTCAATAAAGACTAGTTTTTGCTACATCAAGCTGCCTTGTCGGAGTGATCCCTCATACATACATACCTCCTTCATGCACTTTTCTGTACAAGAGATAGTGCAGGCATAAGGTTTATTAGCATAGGCCCCTTTGATTTGACAGACATGACTAATACTGTTTTCTTTATTATTTGATGGTCGAGACGACTCAGTCCTAGTTATAGGGCAAAGTGAGATTTTTTCCAAATCCCACTAAATTAATTAAGGTTTTACAAATGGGATCCTTTGTGTCAGTGTCATACTTGTGATACCATGCCTCCTGTACAACACCAATAAATCATCAACGTACTGTATTACTGTGCTAGCAACCTGCAAATTGCTCAAATCCATTTGTATCACTCTATTGAAGATGCTAGGCCCTTTTCGCAGTACCCCTGAAACATTCTAGTATGTTTGAACTGCGTCCCGCGATAAAGGCGGTAAAGGCGGTGAGATACCTGCAGTCTGGGATTAGTGCAATGGAGAAAAAGGCGTTCTTTAAGTCAACCACTGTGAAATAGTGTGCTTCTGCAAGAACGCTGCAAAAGATTGTCACGGGGTTGGCAACCAATGGATACTCTGCCTCAATAATGTCATCCAAAGGGAGTAAATCATGTATGAAACACCATGCCCCTCCCTTTGCTTCTGATAGATAGCTGTGTTGCAAGGTGATGAGCTCACCTGTATTGTGCCTTTCTGCATTAGGGCATGCAGTGTCTCATGTTTGCCCTCATCTGCTTCTCGTGAGAGTAGTTACTGCTTTACTCGCGGCAACAGTGCTCCCTCTTTTAACTTGATGTGCACCGCCCCTGCCCCTTTGAGTATTACTACATCATGGGGTTCTGTTGTCCACAGATTCTTGGGCGCTTTTTCCAAATCTTCCTGCAAATATTGTGCTTTCTGTTTCGTTATCTGGGTCATCTGGTGCACTGCCCTTTCTGTTATGTATACTGGACAAGGTAGGCTCAGTTTGAACACTACCTCTCTTTCACTGTCTTTTTGGTGCAAACAACTCTGTGTCACTTACTCCTGTTAATGTCAGTGTGGGATCAATACATAATATTGAGCTCCACTCCATGTTGTTCTCATCAGTGGCAACTAGTATAATCATGCCTTTTCGTACCACTACTTCCTTAAAGTACAGTACAGTGTGTGTGTGCCTGAGCTAACTGAAAAGGGACAATGAGGCCTGAACAAAAACTTGTTGGACAGTCGGAACACCTTCCCTTCAATCCCTGGCAAACCATCCCAACAACACAGGTACTCCGTACACAAACACCTCCATGTGTGTGGGTATCCCTCTCATTGTGCTGTGTACATAATATGCTTGAATCAGTACTGCCACTCAAGCTGGATACTTCCCGGGTATAGTGCACACCATCCCCTTTTTGCCACTGTCTACCTGCCCCCTATCAGAACGGCAGACCTAATATCTAATACTATCACGGCCAATAACCCTCTTCACCACTAATGAGGGTGCGTTCTATACACCATTAAAAAAAAGAAGAAAAAATAAAAGGTCCCTCCCACCCCTAGCAATTTCATGCACACGTTACACTCACGTAACCTTTTTAGGAGATTCTTCACTTCTCACAACCTCTGAGTTTCCCTTTAAAGGCCTGCACTTTCGGACGGAGTGAAGGCAGTGCCGGACCAGGCAGACCTTTGGG
The DNA here is from genome assembly GCF_040938575.1 of Ambystoma mexicanum. Classification (NCBI taxonomy): domain Eukaryota; kingdom Metazoa; phylum Chordata; class Amphibia; order Caudata; family Ambystomatidae; genus Ambystoma; species Ambystoma mexicanum. The sequence goes on from NC_090926.1 coordinate 741,428,369, forward strand.
AAGTGGCGTCCACAGAGCTCTCGGCTTGAGTTATTTGTACTGTACAACGGACGCTGTCCCGCATTCCTCCGGGAGCATGGCTGGAATTCTCACACCTCGGTTGAACGCCATAGATATCTCCCTGGGGCCTCCAAAATGTATCGGGGTCACCTTGTAGAACTCACCAAAAATTACAAAAGGATTAAAAAAGGAGTGTACACCAGTGCAAGAAGTAGCGCTATTTTATTCAGGGCCCCAGACACAGCTGGGACAGCAAAGTCAAACAGTTCGCAGAACAGAACTGCATGAAAAGGCACTGTCAAAAAAACGCCCCTACACTGGGAACTTTTATAGTAAACAAAATAATTAGCATTTTCGATCATACGACATGAAAGAATCTCCCCACATGACTTTGATTGGGTCTTGCACTTTAAACTGTGAGAAACCTGAGGCGGTTCTCCCATGCTATTCCCGTGGATCCCTGACTCAGGTGGCCAGGAAAGGGCCATCGCTCTTGGATCGCAACCCTGGGGTCTGACAAGAGAGGGAGGATGACCTGGGAAGGGGACCGTGGTAGACTGGGGGAGGAACACAGTATTTCCCCCATTCCAGTACATCCCTACCCGACGTCCCCTCTGGCATTATGGGATACTTTTGTCACCAACCCATTTGTGCACAACACTACTGTTACCCCTTCACCTTGACGGAAATCCACATGGTGTTTCCAATATTCTTTCGGAAAAACTACAACTCCCATAATCCCTCCATGCTGTTTTTTCCTAAAACCACTGGGTCGAGGAGGAGAGGTTGGGGGGATGAGGATTACTGACAAAGAACCACAGACACAGAAGACAGACTCTCCCCTTTCTAGATCAGACTGTCCCACTAATGAGGCCAGGCAAAGCCAGGCCTCCCTTCACAACCATGCACACCTGAATTGAATCACTACTCCCAGGAAGTATAAAAGGCGGAGCAGGAGAGCACACTTTGAGGGAGTTGGGGATACTGGAAGGTGCCAGAGAGAAGCAGAAAGGCCTAGTGAGCTGCAGAGACCGTGGAGGAGGAGAAAACCGCCCAAACACTGGCCCTGCTATTTGAGAGGAGACTGCAGTCTGAAGGAGGGAACTGTACTTCCAGAAGGCAAGACCAGGGGCAGCTGGGGTTGTCTGGTGACACCACCACAACATAACTCCTCCCCTGGGCCAGGCAAGCGACCCCAGGTCTCTGAGGGGCAGAGGGAGAGACCCTGACCTCCAACTAACATTCCCTTTGAGCTCCTGCAGCTCCCAGAAAAGCCATTTTTTGGGAGCTATGAAGTAGAAGCAAAATCAGCCCAGTGCATTCTGGGACCAGAAGTCCCAAAAATCTTGTTATGCTAAATTGTGAACTTTGAAAGGAGGCCTGAGCCCGGTTGAGGGAAACTTTCTTAGTGAAGTGTGCTGGAAGATAGAAGGCTTGAGCCCGGCTGAGGGAAACCTTTTGTGAATCTTGTGAGCTGAAAAGAGGTGACCCACGCCTCAGCGAAAACCGTGGCTCGTGCTAGAAAACCGATTCAGTAAAGTCAACACATCCGGTGAGTTGGGGAGATTGTGAACTGTGGCAAGCGTGAACCTGACAGAGGGATGCCGAGAGAAAGCTAGGGGAAGGGAACCCCGCTTTCTGATGAGATTGTAACATTGTGAACTGCGGCCAGTGTTAACCCGATGGAGGGATGCCCACTGTGAGTTGTTGATCTGAGCCCCACTCAGGGAGGCTAACGTTGAGGGCCTCAGGGGAGGCCAGCCTGGTGTGTCAAAGTGGTCATACAAGGGTCAAGTCAAACACCTTGTACAGACGAAAGTCTTTGACACATTGCGGAGGCAAATGTGAACCTGACTGAGGGATGCCTGTGAATTCAGAGTAATCTGTAACCCATCTGAGAACATTGTGATGATAGAACTATGTGAAGCCTGACTGGAGGCTCTATGGAAAGCCTGACTGGGGACTTAAGGGAAAGCCTGACAGGGGGCTGAGACCTGGTCTTAGGTAAGGGGAAGAACCTAAGGGGTCTACAATCACTTTCTTTTTGAACTATGCTTAAGTGGCAATGGTAATCGAACAGCGGGATTCCAGGAGAAAGCTACGGAAAGTGAATCCCGATTGTGATACAGCAAAGTGAATTGTGTTATTGCGGTAAATGTGAACCCGGCTGAGGGATGCCTGCGAATTAGGGTGATCAGTAATAGACCCGTGAACATTGTAATGACAAGCGTGAACCCGACTGAGGTATATCCACAGTGAGTGGTTGACCTGTGCATGGCTGAGGGAGGCTAAAGTTGAGAGAAGGATCGGAGCCCGGCTGAGGGGGCTCTTGGGTGAAGAGCAATTCACCCTATGGGAATGTTTGAGAAATATGTTTTTGTTTGAAAAAATTGTGAAAAGGGGATCGGAGCCCGACGGAGGGGGATCCGGGTGAAACAAAGCCACCCACAAACTGTGTGAACAGAAGGAACTATTTGTTTAATTCATCAAGCCCTCTGAAGCAAGAGGCTTTTTGGATAACTTGAAAGAGACTTGGGCACAGAAGGTCCTCATATTGTTGAAAGGGACTATAACCTCATGCCGGAGAAGCTCAGAAGTGTACTCTGCTTGAGTGTCCGCCTTGTGCCGGGCTAAAAACGTGTGGAAGGGAGACCCCAGCCTTAAGATCCTGACTTATCATTTTGTGAACACTTCTTTCTTTCTTTTTGAACATTATCCCACACACTTTTGTAGCGTAGCGGTAAGGATTGGCAAGTATATGCCCTTTTATTTGACTAGACTTCACTAGGACTGTATTATTATGATTCACATGAGAATGGCTACCCACCATGTCACCATCAGAGCCTTGTACCATGGACATACTGCTGCACAAAATGTTGCATATTGGAGACACTCTAACCCCTTTCCCAGGGAAAATGTTGTATGGGGTGATGTGAGACTGCCGTGGTTCTTGCCGGCTCCCCTATAAAATCGCATTTCATAACTTATTTTAATTTATAAAATGGTCATGTATTCATTCTTCGCTGGCGAAAACTAGGAGCTCTCTAACAACCATTGTGTATGTCTCTTAACGTTGGCCTGGGATTGCACACTCTGCACTAATTTAGCAGCTGCAACGGCCTTTGCCACAAACAAAATGATTGCACATGTTTAAAGCAGAAGCAAGCTTTTTAGGGCCTATTTACCATGTTTCATTCTACCACAATGCATGATTATACTTACCTGTTGTAAGGAAGGCATGGTATCATGAATGAAGACAGACACAATTGAAGCACAGATCAAGGGTGTTTATTTAGCATAGATGGGGTGGTAGAATGCCTATCTAGTCCTATATCTAAGGATGGGAGCACGCTCGACCATCAAATAATAAAGAATGCCATCCTAATAGTGTTTTGTTAAATCAAAATGGCCTATACTAAAATATACTATTGCCAATCCTTACGCTATAACAAATGTGTGTGGGGAAAAAGGTGTATGCAAACGAAAACTGTGTTAAAAAAAAGTGTGTATCGGGGCATGGCTTGAGGCGCCGGCAATGCGGACGCCTCATTAAAAGCTCCATGGGACACCAGGGATTTAGCCCCTAAATGCCCGTTATAAAACTGTAATTCCGGCTCAAATTCATCCCAGCATGCGGCGGAATCTTCCTCTGATTCAGCCAGCCAGACGCCGAACAAAATCGGAGAGGTTTTACCACCGAAAAGCCATACTCTGCAAACGCCGCCGGGGCCGAGTCCCCAGAACCAAGATGGTGACCGCCTAACAGTGCTGAGCCGGGAGTGAGGCACTGATTCCTGCGACGTGCTCTTGGCACGATTATCCTCCCCAGCCCCGGCGACGTTCAACCCCTGACCTGCGCCCTCCCACCGGCTGCCGGAGAGGGCCCCCGATGACAGACTCGCCAGGCAAATCGGCCTGGACCCCCCAGCACAGCCTCGAATCATAGAGGCAACGGCACCGACGGACATTGAGCAGGGAACGCGGAGGGGCAGGAGGCCCCCATGGCACCAGCCCAGCCTTGGCTGCCCCCCCCCCGTGTGAGGGGCCCTGCCGGCACACCTCAAGTGAGCTGTGGGCCCACAAAGCGACTGATCCGGGGATCGGGGGGGTGCCTGCCTTCCGCCCCGCCCCGGGGGCCCATGGGGCGCTGCTGGCCGACAGGAAATAAGCGGCCCCAGCACTCGCTCCATCCCGCTCCACCCCGTCAGGGAGTCTCGCGGGCAGGAGAGACAGCACACGAGCCCTGCCAGCGACCCACCTGAGGACTCAGCAACTCTCTGCGGCAGACCATGGACGATCCCGCCCCCCCCCGCACCACCAGCACGAGCCTCCCGGGCCTTGTGGGGGGCAGAGGATCTGGTGGCCCACACTCCTACCGGCACAAGCCCAGCAGCGCTGCAGCACCGCATCTTCAGGTCTGGGGCAGTCCCACGCAGCTGAAACCCTGGGCTGCCGAACAACGGCCTAGAGAGGCCCTGGGCTGCCCCCCTCCTCAACCTCCACCGACCCATTCAACGCCCTCCACAGCGGCTCCCCCGGGTCCAGCGGATCATCTTGGGCCCCCTCCCACCCCACCAGACAGACACTGCATCTGAGAGCCGGAAGTGCACGGCGCCAACACTATCCTAATCACATCCCCGCTGCATTGATAGAAAGGCCAGAAGGACAGGGATCCAGCAGGTCGAACAGGCCTGTCTGGACGGGCTCCCCCCAAGACACCCCAGAAGGTCCCACACATCCATCCAGAAAAAAGGGGCCCGCAACTGGAATCTGAAACTTTCCTCCCCTCACACGAGCGGACAGCGACCCAGGCACCAGAATGTCTAGGCAGAAGGGCCCGAGGACGGCAGACATAGCCAACCTGCTCCACTTGAGGGAGAAACCCCAACCCCTGGACCCTCCGCCGACCCAGCCTTCTTCACCCACAAGGACCCAAGGACAATGGGCTACAAAAGAAGACATTCAAGGCCTCCTCGCCGACATCAAAACGGAATTTCACAACTGCATGACAGAAGTCACGTCCAAGATAGACGCCCTGGACACACGTGTCGAGGAGGTGGAACATAGGGTCAGGGACACAGAAGATCAGGTCCTGGAGCACTCCACCCTAATTGCAGAGCTGCAACGGAAGATCCAATCCCTAGAGGATAACGCAGAAACCACGCAACGCAAAAAGGAGGACTTGGAAAACAGGGCCAGCAGAAACAACATCTGTATCAAAGGGGTCCCTACTTCAGTCCCAGACCAAGCTCTCCCTGCCTACATCAGAGACCTCTTCCAGACTCTTCTCCCGGATTGTGACAGGTCACTCTTGCTACTCAATCGCACTCATAGACTACGAAGCCGCAGGAACTCCCTATCAGCGGCCAACCCTGAAGTGATCACCAGAGTTCACTTCTTCTCGAAGAAACAGGAGATTATGACAGCAAGCCGTTCGCAGGGTGACCTGACGTACCAGGGAGCTGCCTTTACAGTTGTTCCAGGACCTATCCGCCCCTACAGTCCAACGGCAGAGAGCCCTCCGACCTCTAACAGCCTTTCTGCAGGTACGGAAAATCAAATACCGCTGGCTTTACCCGGCCTCGCTGCAGTTCACTTTTGAGGGCCAAACGAGGGTTATCCATGCCCTGGAGGAAGCAGGCAGCATTATGGGATGTGAGTCCTCGACACCCGAGGAGGACACAACCACCTCTCTGAAAGCCAAACACTGCAGCTCAACACCAAAGCCCCAGCACAGCCGCTGGATGAAAGTTCCAAGGGGAGGGAAAACTCCCGCAGCACACGAACAGTAACTAAGCTTCAGTTCTCCGGCCCAAAACCTGCACACTAGGCTCCCGGGCTTCCCACGCAATGCCCCTGCCGAGTGGATGGACAGTCACTTCGGCCCGAGGCCCACCAGGGCCTGTCTGGTTATTCTTTGTTGTCTCTGTTCTTCTGGTCGGGCTGGGTTCACCCACTGCCCCAAAGGTTACCAAGGCCTGTTTGGCCCTAAATTGGTTATAGTTAAAACTCGGTTGCAGCTGAATCACTCTGCCAGCGGTCCCCTGAGACTCCTCTCTGAGCGCAGGATCACCCACCACTCACCTGAACCCTAGTGACACCCCGCCGACCTCAACCCCAGCGCACACCAAACTCTGCTTTACCTCGCTAAACGTCAGAGGCCTGAACTCTCCCACAAAGCGTAAGTCCATCCTCCGTTGCCTGCAGGATCTTCGGACCTCAGTGGGTTTCCTTCAGGAGACCCACCTCGTAACAGAGGACTTCACTAGGCTACGTTCTCGAGCATTCCCAATACAATTCCTGGCCGCTGGCCCCAACAAAAAAGGCAGCACTGCAGTTTTGCTAGCGAGGGGTGTCCCCTTTAAAGAGAAGGAGACCCTGCGCAGCCCAGACGGCAGGTTTGTGGTGGTCAAGGGGGACCTCTACGGGCAGCTTCACATGCTGATTGCTATCTATGCACCGAACGATGGCCAGGAGGCTTTCTATAATACCCTGGAAACCACCCTACTCCCCTTCCTCGAGGGTCTGGTGGTCCTAGGCGGGGACTTCAATGGGGTTCCCAACCCCTCACTGGACAGGTCGGGCCCCCCATCCAGCAGGGACTTCAAGTTGGCTTTGGGCCTCTGCCACCTGTTCAAGACACTGGACGTGGTGGACACCTGGAGGGTTCTCCACCCGGACAATGTAGACTACTCTTTCTTTTCCCACGTCCACCGCTCTTCATCCCAAATTGACCTCATTTTGGACAGCCCTCAGCTCCTGCAGTTCACAGACGATGTAGAAATATGCACAAGGGCACTCTCAGACCACGCTCCAATCCTCCTCACTGCAAGGATCTTCGACCCGGAACCCCCAGAACGACGTAAATGGTCCCTATATAAACCAACACTACATGATATGGTGGCACGTGACTCCATAGCCAAGGCGATCAACAATTACTTCAAAGAAAATCCCCCCCGACCTCACCTCTACAGCTACAAGGTGGGAAGCCATGAAAGCCGTAATTAGAGGGGAACTAATAGCGCAGACGACAGCTTATACGAGGAGGCGTACCATGCTCAGAAACCAACTGGAGAGGGACAAGAGGGAGGCAGATAAAGCCCTAGAAAAGAGGTGGTCCCCCAGGGCCGCCAAGTTGGTCAGACTTGCTCGCACAAAGCTGGAGGCCCACTACGCCGAGGACACTGCCCAGACCCTGATCCGGACAAAACAAAGCTACTACGCACACAGCAATAAAGCTAACAAATACCTGGTGAACAAACTCGCCAAAACCCGCCAACGGAACCATATCACTGCGTTAAAGGACCCGAAGGGGAAATCGTATATGGAGACGGGCGCAATTGCAGGTGGTGGCTGCCCATCTAACTAACATCCTGACTGCGGCCCCACGTCCACAGTCCCTCCAGGAGCAATACATAGCAGACGCCCGGCTCCCACATATTTCAGAAGCAAACAGAGCAGCCATGCAAGCCCCGATCACACCCGAGGAGGTGGAGGAAGTAATCAAAAACCTGAAACCCAGGGCCCCTGGCCCAGACGGCTTCCCACCAAAGTTCTATAAACTTTTTCGCCCCATGCTGCTGCACCCAATGACAGAGCTATTTAACTCCTTTCGGGAATCGGGCTCCATCACACCCTCTATGCAAGAATCCACCACAATCCTGCTATTGAAACCCAGCAAGGACCCAAAGGACTGCTCATCGTACAGACCGAAAGCCTTGCTCAATGTAGATGCCAACACATACTCAAAGGTTCTGGCCAACAGGTTGGGGCAAATTCTCCCATCTATCATAGACCAGGACCAGGCGGGGTTCATTAGAGGAAGATGCACCACAGACAACATTCGCCGAGCAATAAATCCCATCGAAATTGCGACCCAAGAACGTCAGGGCATGGCGGTCTTGACTTGGGACACCACCAAAGCATTCGACAGGGTGGACTGGAACTTCATGCGCCTCACCATGGAAGCATTTCAGATTGACCCAATATTCCAGAAAATGGTGCTAGCAAACTACAAAGCCCTGAGAACATCAATCTGCCTAAATCAGAGGACTTCCCCTCCGATCCAGCTTTCGTGCGGGACGAGACAAGGCTGTCCGCTATCCCCACTAATCATTGCCATGGTCATGGAGCCATTCGCCCAGCACACATGAGCTAACGAGAACATCACTGGTGTAGAATTAAACGGCGAACAATTCAAGATCTCCATATACGCCGATGATGTGCTGATCTCCATTACCAACTGCCAATCCTCCATGCCAGCAACCCTTACTGCGCTAGAGACGTTCGAAGAGGTGGCTGGATTCCAGGTGAATTACTCCAAATCAGAGGCACTAAACGTCAACCTGAGCGCTTCCCTCGTAGCGGACCTCCAGGCTCTCTGCCTGCTAACATGTAGCTCCTCCTCAACAGTTTACCTGGGTGTCCGCCTCACAGCAGATTCCCAAACAACTGTACAATGTCAATTTCCCGAAGATGGGACAATCAAGAGATCTCGCTATTAGGACGGATCACAGCGTGCAAAATGAATCTTCTCCCCAGGCTGCTGTACCTGTGCTCCACTCTTCCGGTCCCCTCCCCCTAGAAAGCGGGCCTTGGAACAGCTACAAGGGAAACTAGCAACGTTTGTGTGGAGGGGTCGCAGGCCAGGATATCTATGAGGGTCATGACAGGGGCCGCAAAATGGGGCGGCTTTGGTCTCCCAAATCTGATGAACTACTTCTTGGCGGCCCAGTTGGCAAACGCAACGGCCTGGATGAGTCCGGAGGCCCCGCAAAAATGGTCCCGCATAGAGCAATCCAGATGTCAGCCACATCTACATTCCCTGCTACATACCCCGGGCCCACGCCGAAGCCAGGGACCGCAGATGCTAGTAGCCACCAAAGTGACTCTTGAGGCATGGGCCCGTCGGAGGAGGAAGATACCCACTGTCAGGTTTCAGATCTTCCTCCCCCTCCTCCTCACCTGAATCTTCTGAGCTGAACTCCTTAGGAACAGCTTCCGTCTTCCTACGGTCCTTCTTCTTCTTAGGAGTCTTGTCCTTGGGTGTTCGGACTTTCTGTTCGTGTAAATAGGGTCTGGCCCCTCCGGAGGCCCCCTTGGCAGAGAAGGAGCCCTGTCCACGGGGACCCCCAGGGGGCCAGCCCTAATTCCAGGGAAAAAGCACAAAGGCGGAAAAAACCCTGGTTCCCAGATGGGTTCAAAGGGTGAAAGTCTGTTCCCAGCTCTGTATTTCCAATGGAGAATAAACTGGATTCCAAAGTACAAGGAATATGGGAAATCCCACACCGAGCAGGGTATCACGATGATGTCCTGAATGACTTGGGACAAGATAGGAAAATGTAAGAAAGGAGAAAGAGGCAGAGCCAAAAGAGGTCAGTAAAAGGATGAAAGGAGTAAGGCAACAAGGAAACACAACACCGAGTATATTAGAAAACAAAACGATAGAAAGAAAGGCAAACAAGCCCACAGAGCGAGAGAATATTCTGCAAGCGTATGAGGCGGCAGGCGCTGAAGAGCAGAAAAGTGAAAGGCGCCGTAAACTCTAAAGCCGCTCGTATCAGATAGAAAAAACAAAAGACAGAAACCAGAAAGGAGCTAGCGAAGCTACACAGGGAAAATAACACGGAGAATGGTAAGTGAAGAAAGGTTGCAGAAACGTTAACCGGCTGAACGATCGGTGTATCGCTAGCCACGGGAAGGAGGTGGAAGCCGTGAGTATAGTGACCAGCAAGCAAAGGAAGTAGCAACGTGTACGCTGGAGATGCAGTACACGGGAGGAGGCAGAGGAAAGTAGGACAAAGAAGGGACCAAAGGAGGGCCAAAACGGTACAGGGAAGGCTGGAAGGGAAGTAGATACGGACGTAACCACACACAATCCGGAGCGCTGAAGCTGGTGAAAATTCAGATACAACGCGTCGGGTAGTGGGAGGAGTCAGCATTTAAAGAAACGTCCGTCATGTTGGGTGAGGACTGGAATGCGCGCAAGGCAATTCAATGCCTCCAGCGATTCCAGATCTTCCATTCACAGTTCCTGACACCCAGGGCCCTGGGCCCGCTCTCCCTGGTCATCTGGAACCCTGACTTTAAACCAGGAATGGAAGCAGCCCGCTTCCATCGATGGACCAAAGGAGGCCTTCGAACCCTCTCCCAAATATACAAAGCCAACGACCCACTTAGCTTTGAGGAATGCAAAGTCCGCTTTCACCTGACAGAAGGAGAGAGGTTTACATACCTCCAACTTCGACACTGGATCTCGCAGCCCGCGGTCCGCCGGGGAGCTACCCGGAACCTCCTTCCTCCCGAGCAGGCTACAGGAGAAAGCACAGGCTGAGGTCAGGTCACCAAACTATACCGTCTCCTCCAGGAGGACATGCTAGAAGTCAGACTGCCATACATGTCCGGATGGGAAAGGGACTTGGGACATCTCATAGAAGATCAGACTTGGGCGAAGATATGGTCCAGGATCAGCTCGACATCCCGGGGCGTTACAAACAAGGAATGCGCCCTGAAGCTCCTGCACCGCTGGTACTACTCGCCTGTCCGCCTGGATCCTTTTTCCACATGTGGTGGGAATGCCTGACAGTACAAACCTTCTGGAGGGGGGGTCCTGCAGATTGCGGAGGACATCACTCAGCGCAGACTCCCGATGGACCCCAAGGTCATCCTGCTTGGAGTGGCGAGCCCGGACTGCTATCCCAGAGTCGGCCGAACAGCCAAGCTACTCACACATCTTTTGTTAGCAGCCAAAAGCACGGTGGCAAGGGAGTGGAAGACCCGGGAGGGTCAGCTGCTGGCCCTCTGGTGGATAAAGGTCTGGGAGATCCTAGTAGCGGAGAAGGTCACAGCGGCAAAGGAAGGAGCCCTCCACCACTTCACCGACTGCTGGACTCCAGTACTGGACTACCACTCCCGTTTTCCAGCCCTAACATTTCAATCCCGCCTGGTAGCGAACTTTCTGGGCCCTCAAAGCCCTGATAGGTCTCTTACCCATCAAAGCACCACAAACTAAAGGAGGGGCGGGTGGGACCGATGGGAGTGGGTACAGAGCAAGTTGCATGCATATTAGCAGTGAGGAATGTCTTGTGGACACATGTAATACATAGATACCGAAATAAATAAAGTTGTTAAAAAAATTAAAAGTGTGTATCAGGATGACACTGAACAGTGGGTTCCCTTCCCCACATTTTCAGCATGGGACAAGGAGGCACACTCGGGCTTTGGAACACTCTCTGGCTTCTTTGGCTCAAGGTTGCAGTTCGGGACATAAGCCAGGGCCTTCCGCGACAATGTCTCTTTCCAGGACAAAGTCTCTCATTCGCAGAATTCGTGGCTACATATAAAACAAAGTTCCTTCTCTTTAGGATCTCAAAGTTCTCAAGGCACGGGTTCACAGTTCATACTGGGTCTCCCTCAATCGGGCACGGACCCATTCAAAGCAAAGGTTCACAAAGGTCTCCCTCAGTCGGGCTCGAACCTTTCAAAGCAAAAGTTCACGTAGGTCTCCCTCGGTCATGTTCGGACCCTTTTAACACAATGCCCGTTTACAGGTCCCTCAGTCGGGTTCGGACCTTTGACAAGGGATTTAAAAGTTCCTGTAGTTCTCCCTCAGCCGGGCTTGGACCTTTCAAGCAAAAACAAAACTCTTGCAGGGGTTCCCTTCCCCAAGCTTATTATACTTCCTGTCTCCCTCAGTAGGGCTCAGACAGTTTCCTGATGTCGAAGCCTTTCGAGTGTGCGTGGCTTTTGCTACAGACTTCCGCAGGACCACTTCCACTTTCCCTTCCATTCAGTTTCTCACAGTCTTAAACATAGACTTTCGATTGGGCACTTTCACTATGCCGGACCACTCTGTTATTCTGTAGCATCTGTCCACAAGTTATAGATCTTCGGGATTGTATTTTCACTACATGTCCCATAATGTAACTTTCCCTATGGTTAAATAGTGGATTTCATGCTCAAAAGAAAGGTTAATAGATTTCTGACAAGTTCCCGCTTCAGCGTCACAAGTGTGCTGGGTTTCCCCTCACTCAGAAACTCACCGGCCACATGATGCTGTCGGGAATTGACTTGCGGCTCTCAGGTCTGGATCTCGCCACCTGCGCCTCTTTCTCCCTGGGGATCAACATTCACTTAGGGAAAGCAGCACTGGCCTGTATCTGGCCTGCTTCGAGCAGCTCTCCTTGCATTTTGGCTCTCCCTCCAGGCTGTAAGCCTTCAGCCAGATTGAGTCAGTGTTCTGCTGTCTCGCTTTTCCTTGGCCCAAGTAGCAAGTGGGTCTGGGATTGAGCAGGGGTCCCCTGCTGCACGCAGCCTCCCTTCAGTTCTCCCAACTGCTGCTCCCTGTTCTGACAGGAACTCCACCTTTTATACACCTGGGGTTCTTTAACAGGCTGCAGGTGTGAGTTCTGGGCTGAGTCTGTCTCTCTTTGCCTGACTCCGTTAGTGGGACAGTCCAGTATTAACATGGGGCAGTCTGTCTTCTGTCTCTCAGTGTGGTTTTGAGTAATCTTTATTCTTCTTAGTCGCCTCCTCTTCTTAGTGATTTTCGAGATTGGGGAGGGGGTGTGCAAACAGTGTGTTTAGTGTTGGTGTGGCAAGAAGACACTATCTGGAGCTGCAGTTCAACTATTCAAGTTTCAAGTCTGTTTTCACTTTCAACCAATCGGGAGGAACATCTTGCAATTATACACTGCGCCTGCGTGGTATGGAAACAGTGTTTTTAGTGTCGGTGTGGTGAGAGGACACTATCTGGAGCTGCAGTTCAACTATTCAAACTTAGAGTCTGTTTTCACTTTCAACCAATCGCGAGGAACATCCTACATTTAGACACTGTGCCTGCGCGGAGTGTGGCGCCGTGTGCAAATAGTGTGTTCAGTGGACTGCTGGTCACCTGCATGCCTTTTTGAACTAAGCAAATTTCTGAGTGTCACCTCATATCCCCCTTTCAAGTAAGAGTTTGTTGCTTGTCGATGCTTATGGAGCCAACCTCAAACTTTTGTTATAAATGTCATATGTGAACTGGAATAACTACAACTATCACGAGTGGTGTTACATCTGTGACGCAACCACTTGGTGAACGATCTACGTTGGTCCATTCGCTATTCAAGAGTCCCCTCTTTTGGTGTTAACGTTGGGTAAGGAACTCATGGTGGCAACAGTAAAGACAGTTCAAAAAGGAAAGAAATGCAAAACAACCTGCAGGGGACTAATGTGTATTTCCATTAGACATTCATGATCAAACTAACAAGTTACGATGCTGTTAAAACAACATTTATTCAGAATAAAGCATCATAATAAAAACAGAAACAGACATATGACTTTAGTTGTCATTCACAATACGAGAAAATATGGTTGTAAAAGGGCGATGTTAGCAACAAAAAAGTGATTTCATGTACTGTAAACAATGACAGCACATTTATACAGATAGGTGTCACTTTTAAATGACATAAATAAGCTGTCATTTAAAAGTGACGGGAGACACTGGGCCTCATTACACGGTAGGCGGTAGGGATTTACCGGTACCGGTAAAATACCGGTACCGGTAAATCCCTGCCGCCTTACTACGAGGTCCCTTAGCGGGTTGGAGTTTTAACGCCTGCTTTTTGCAGGCGTTAAATACCAACCAGCTAGGGGACCTCGGAGCTAATTACGGCACCGCTAAATTGCGGTGCCGTAATTAGCGCCTTCCCCATTCCCATTGAGCCCTATGGGGCAGAAATGGGAATGGGGAAGGGCAATGGCGGAAGGGGGATTTACCGCCCCTCCAACCTTGGGATGGGGCGGTAAATCCCCTTTCCGCCAAGGCGGTGCCGGTATTTTACTAATAGCGCCATGGCTCACCGCCTACCGTGTAATGAGGCCCACTGTCACGTGACTGGTCACATGGCACATTGCAAAACATACAAATAGAGCGCTTAAACAACAACCAGGCCCTTGCAGGAGCAGTTTCAGGGATCTCGCATTTACACGGAGGACGTAGCTGGTTTTCAAATCACCAATAGAACTCAGGTAAGTGTAGTTAGCAGTTTAGTAGAATATCGAATGGAACACTAAGTAGCGCAAAATCACAATTTGACATGCCATTGTAACTAGCAATTCTTTTAATATTGTAGCAGTGAACAGGACGAATGTAACACGTCATACTACAAAAGTTTCTGATTCTGGCAGCAATACTACGAAAGCACGGCTCAAGGGAAAACCACTAGTGAAGTTAATCTTGCAAACATGGGAACCACGGAACCACGGACCAGCCTCAAAATAGGTAAGAAGCCTATTGGTCATATATTTCAACCAAGAATGTGCAAACAGTTTTAATTCAGGAAATGTAACAGTGCTGTGCTATCTCAATTACATGACAGGGAAACGTCCAGAATGAGGAAGTTAACAACAAGCAGTAACATTGCCATAAATTGATTGGGTTGACCAGTCCCACATAGCGAACAACTAATATTAGAGGCACAGGTAATATATTTCAGTTCACTCAATATGCATCATTGTGACTTTTACAACAAAGCAGGATTTGAAACGGGCTATCTTAGAAATCACAGGGTGCATGGGAGCTCCTTTGTACATCCGTCTGATGTTGTTTTCACAGTAAAATGAGGACCATTTAGGAATCCGTTCAAACAAAGTTTGGGGTTTAGAGACTACAGTTTCTGGGTAGTTAAACAACTTACCAGAAAATGTCATGATCCAAGATCATATCAATGGAATTCTAACAGACTTTAGATACCTTCCCCTTTTTCCCCCCAACAGTTATCTTTTGTGTACATAATGATTGATAACAAGAAGATATTTATCTTAAGGATTACATGGACAGTGCATGAATTAGACCCAAGAGTTGAATAGTTAGAGTATGCCCTGACGAGGACCCAGAGGGTCGAAACACATGTTGGTAATTTGTGTATTGGGAATCTCTACATTATATTTAGACATGAAGTGACATCAATGCTGTTTATGTTTGAATATTGCAATACCTGTGAAGAGATTAATTGTTTATGTTCGGTCTTTCCAATACCTGTGAAGAGATAAATGTGTTGATACTGGCATCAATGGCAATAAAACATTTACTGCTCTAAGGCACATACATTTACAGTGATTTATGCTTTTTTCTTTAACTATTCTAAAGAGGAGTGTATAGCGCAGAGGAGGAGAAAACATGGACCATTCATTAGATTTGGGTAAGGTAAATTCTTTGGATGGAAGAGAGGCAGACTTGGAACAACCTACAAAGGCCTCCGGGACTTTGTCCGTGGTATAGTACTGAGTCTCACCTGGGGCATTTCCCTGAGCACAACCCGGGTTCCCCCATCCAGGTGATCCTGACTCTCTCGTCCGCCCCCAGAGTTGGGATCTGAGAGCGCTAGCCCTTCCCTGACCACCTGAATAAGGGACTCTTAAGGTCCGCTCGGGAGACTAGCCTCAGGTTTCTCAGTTGATTGTCAAGTAATTGCCACGGGAGTGTGTGCGGGAGTGTGGTTCAAGAAAGGTCCATAGCCTGCCAATGCCCGTGTTACATCACCTGCAGAGAAATTCTGGACTCCTACATGCCATAGAGTTTGTATTCTTGATTCAAATTCTTATCTTGTCAATCATTTTTCTTTGCAGGCGGACATGAATATTATTGCGCCTCAGATGAGGGGGTGTACAATTGGATAATTCAGACTCTCAGATAAAGGCACTATAAGGTTTACCTAGGGAATACTGGTAACCCTGTAGATTTACTATTGAGTGCTTTTACAGGAGTGTGGTCATAACTTACATATGTCCATAACCCGTGTTTTAGAACGTAGAATCGCATTATGCAATTAGTTTGAAATCTCAAATTACAATCGCAATTTTTTTAATAAACTTCAAGAGGCAGGGCGATACACTGTATCGCTTCTTTTCTCCTCAAGTTGTAATCCATTCCTTTTTCTTTGTTTTTAGTTATGTTATGTTAATGAGTTTTATAAAGCGCCCACCGAAGCATCTTGGTGCTAGGAGGAAACCAGAATGTAAAAGGATTGTACTAGCCTGAGAGGAGAGAAGACAATTTAAAACAGTTATGTTTTTAACAGCCGACAAAAGGAAACAAGATTCTCTGTGGCCCTCAGGGAAGCAGGCAGGGAGTTCCACAACTTCCCTGCCGCCACAGAAAAGGAGCAGCCACCCACTCGTTCATGCTGATAGCGGGAAATCACCAGCAGACAAGTGCCATTAGATCGCAATTCGCGAGCGGGCACATAAGGGCAGAACTTCTCCTGGAGATACTCTGCACCGGAGCTGTAAAAAGCCTGATGCACTATCACCATAGATTTGAATCTGACCCGCTGAAGGACCTAGAGCCAATGCAGAGAGCGAAGGACAGCTGGAATGTGGGTACCATATGGAGTACCAGTACAGATACGAGCAGCAAAGTTCTGAAGGAGTTGTAAACGATGGAGAAGATACAGAGGTTGGGCTAGGAAAAGAGAGTTGAAATAGTCCAGCCGACTTAAAACTAAGGAAGCTGTAACTAACGGCCTAAGTCGGACAGGAAGAAGTGGCAAAACCTTGCGAAGGACCGGAAGCTGAAAGAATCCTGTTTTGCAAATGGCCCCAACTTGTTTCTCCATTGATAGGGAGGCAGAAATAATTACTCCCAAGTTCTTAACCTCCGAAACTGGGGAGGGACATAGGCCAAGTGTCATGCGCCGCCTCCGCACCTGGCGTCTTTGGCCCCGCTGCCGCTTAGGGACTTCCTGATTCCCGTCACGCTGACGCTACGTTCTCTCTATGCGGTCTAGTCTTCTCCGCCGTAGCGCTATTTAACCACTCCTCTCCCTGAGCACAGCGCGTTGCAACCTTCCTCGGTCAGCTGCTTTTCCTTGCTGCCGCGGTCTTGCTACACGCTGTTTACCTTTTGCTCCTCGAGCATTTTTACTCTTACTCTTTCCGTCCTTATTACCGGTCCTACTCCGGTCCCAGTCTTTCGTTTCCTCTCTACCTCCATTCCTTAGTTCCAGCTCTTTGCCTTTACTTTGTTTTCTTTACCTTTTGGCGTTTTTCGCTGCATTATAATTCCACCTGGTTCCGGTTGCTGCCTTCTCCCATCATTCATCTGCATACACGTCCAGCGGCCATCAGGATACTTACCGGTCCAAGGGGTTTTTTGCCTACTCTGGCTTTTTTCCCCCTTCCCGTCTCTCCCGGGAGGGGGACACGGTCGGGGCGCATTTACACGCTCTCACTGTGGCTTCCTCTTGTGGGAGACACTCTCAATCTCGAAAAAAGGAAAAGGATTATACGGCGCATCGAGCACTCAGTCCAGCTGAAGAGGATTTCGACTCCACAGGTGAGGAGGTTGAAGAGAGAAAGAAGGGTATTACACCAGTGGTAGAATCGGAAGCTGACACCAAGTTCCAAAGGCCAAAAGGCCAGAGACCACACAGGGGCAGGCACAGAAATAGCTGCATGAGGGCCGCACCGGGGGGCACCACCAGGATCTCAGTCCTGTCCCGATTCAACTTCAGCTAATTGCTGCCCATCCACAGCCAACAGGCAAAATCTAAGCTGAGATGCAAGGCTCGGCTGGGAAGAATCCAGCCGGATGATGATTTGCATATCATCAGCAGTTTAATTGATTACATATAAGGATCATGTACTTTTAAAGTATCAGGGAAAGCTCTCGGTGTGGCTTATTGTGCTATTCAGTATATTAGTATTGGAATAATTTAGAGATTGTTAATAGGAATTCTGAGATTTAAATAACTGTTCACCTATTTGGAGCAACCAAATTGCATCTTTGGGTAGCATTGACTGCTGGACGTAGCCTGGGGGGCAGTTAAACAAATACTTACTGCAAAAACACTTGTGGGCTCAGGGGTGTGTTAATAATCAGATCTGTTGGAGCAATATCTTGTCTATTAGGTATCTTTTTCATAGAATATAATGGAGAGTTTCATAACTTCTCTAATTTTAAAAGCGTCATGGTTGTTGGGTTGAGAAGTGGTAAGTGCTTTTTTGTGCAAGTCCCATCTACACAGACAATGACGGATAACTGGAATGGCATGCCCACTACAACATCTGAACCTATAATTATAGATAGAAATTCAGAGGAACCTAGGTTGTGTTGATGAGCTGAAGGAACCCAAAATGCAAATCATAGTTGCAAATGTTGAAAAGACTATTTCCAAGCATGAAGAGGTTGAACAGGACTTGAAACGGGTGGAGATTCATTATGAGCCTGTAACTGAACAGGTCAAGTCGCCCACTAAGGAACCAGAATTAGAGTCTCAAAGATTTAAATTCCCAGGACAGTCACAAGTTGGTAATACTTCTTGTTCTATAACACATGTTGATCCCGAGGATTTATTGAATTGTGAGGATAATGTTGTGTCTGATGTCTCCATACTTGCACCAGTCGTACTTGCCGAGTTAGGGAAGCATGTGAGATTATCTTTAGGACCACCAACACTACGTGCAATGCTGCCGCATGCTATAGATGAAGTGTGTTTGTACAACAAAGCCAATGGCTAATCGACTAGTTTGGAGGAGATATCCTCAAACAAAATACTAAAATGTTCTCACACTATTCCTAAAGTAGTACATTCAAACAGTCTACATTACTACAAAGTGAGATCCCTATATTTCACTGTGGCTTGAATGAAATTCTAAGACCTCCACATTCAAGTCACTTTAATCTATCCACACCTCTGGCCAACAATAGCACCCCTCAAGACTCCACTCTTACCGACACCTACTCTTTTTCAGTGATCACCAGAATTTATAACTTACTGGATAAAGGTCACAATGTTACGCAATATGAAATACATGAGGTTAAATACTCTCTGTCAGAGATCCTTGCCAAAATGAATAGGTTAGATGGGTTCATTCTGGCTTGTGGTACTCAAACTAATAACTCACAATCAAGATTTAAAAAAAAGAGGTGTATGGTATTACTACAACTACTCAGACTGAGATGTGGGATCACAAAAAACACCAGTCACTTGCTTGTTTCTCAGACCTCTTCACTACATGCAAACAGCAGTATGACACAGCCAGGGGTGCGTCGGTTGGAAGGGGTGGGGGGGACTCATTATATATTTACACACGGACAAGTCTCAGATTAAACAATCCAGGAAGTAGGGGGAGTTATATAGGACACAGTAAATACTAATGTGGATAAGCTTGTAAAAATGTAGAAAATATAAAGACTCTTTTATGTGCCATGGGTAGTGGCATGGAGTCATTGGTAATGAAGCATGTGATAGAATAAACTGAGTCTCAAAATTATTTCTCACCCAATAGTCCTACACCATTGACAGACATTATTGAGCAGTCACTTAGTATTAGTGAACAGAAGGGCCCTGAGGGTTCTTCACCCCAACCTGTGTCCCTGCCTTCTCCTGCCTATACGGCACTCAATTCCCAGATAATACAGCGTAGAGATAATAGGGCTAAAAGAAAGGCTAATAAGAACAATAACAACTGTTTGACAAAAAAAATGAAAAACAGGCACGCAATTAAAATCGTGTGGCATAACTCTCTAGCCAAGAATTTGTGTAATCTGCCTCAGGTGGATGAGATAATTGATCTGAATAACAAGAAAGTACAACTGAATGGGAACCAACACAAAAACAGGGAAGGTTCTTGTGGTGCCTTGAGTGGTCCATCTACAAACTGAAACTGAAACACAGGTTACATCTGTTATGAAATGCACTTCCAATATAGCTACAGTTTCTGTAGCTAATAAAAGTAAGGAGGATTCAGAGGTTGATGCAATGACCTTACCAGTTCAGTTTTTAAATGGGGCTATAGGTATCAAACAAAGTAAAATGACAACTTTTTTTCCTTTTCAAGCCCAAAAAGGAGAGGTTGTAGTTCTGGTACCCAATTTAGAATATTTAAATCAAACAACCGCCAACCCCTCACCTACAACAAATCCTCTTGAGATTCAAGCTAACATTACTACTTCCCAGAAAATGAATTGCATTCAGAACGATATTCCCACAACTCAACCCCCAGTAACTCAACCAACACCATCTAAACTAGAAACCTACCCTTCAAATATGATGGGTTGGGAAAGTGACCTAAAATAAATTGTACTAGCAGAATCAATAGATCATGTATGATGGATCTTTTTAAGCAAATTCCTGCACTGAGATCTCTAAACTATAATGATATTGAATGGATTAAATTATCACAGACAAATAACAATCGGATAATCTGTGAGTTCCATTCAATTATAATATCTAAGCTCATCTGGGGACACTGCTTTGATATCTTGACTCTGGGGTAGAAGCCCTACATAATGAACTCTGTGGAAGATGCTATTAAATTTGTGAGGTTCCAAGAACAATCTCCTGTTAATGCAAACAGCATACAGCTGAATGAAAGTAACACCACAGGCATAAATGATATGTTGATGATTCCGTTTTGCACCGTCACCAGGAATGTTCATGACTGGTCCTGGGCGGAGCCTGCAATAAAAACGGTCATGACCCTTCAGCGTGGGTTTTTTTCAGCCCTAGCATCCAATTGATTAATATAATGTCATGGAATGTATTTGGCCTAAAGAACATGAATGCATGGTACCATGATCCTGTGCTTTCCATTCAACCAATCATTATGCTTTTTCAGGAGATCATGGCAGTAAAGGAATTTCAGTGAAACGGATATGAAACATTCACACGTCCTGCAAAGAAAACACTAGCAGGTCATCCTAGTGGAGGGTTAGCTATTGCAGTTGATATGGGTATCAATATAAAAACAGAAATAATCTATTTTTCTGCTGATTTGCTGGCGATTGAGTTGATTTGGACGGACAAAGTGGAAACCACTCTCTTGATTCTTAATCTGTATTGGAATCCGGTTAGAATTAAGTTGTCAGATTTCCTCTCCAAAATAACACTGATTTTGGAGGATTGGGCGCTTAACCATTCCAATAACCCAATAATCATAGGAGGGGACTTCAACTGCAATTGTCTAGAGGGCTCATGGTTGATCAACTATCCTGAAACGCATAAGAAAAATTCAACAAATGATTCTAGGCTGTGGGATTGGGACATATTTTTTTCTGAATGGGATATATAGCATTTGGAAGCAGCTAAAGAGACTTTGACATATACACCAAATCCAGGATTGATTATTTCTGTCTCCGCGTCAGTTAGATCTAAATGCGGGAGAATGAATATATCAAATCCAGGGTTAGGAGATCATATGATCCTTCAATTTAACCTCCTTAACAAAACTCCAGTTTTGGAGATTAATCCAGCCATAGCATTTCTAGAGATTGAATGATATGGTCCCTTACTCAGATGGAATAACAGCATTAGTAATACTTTTATGAATTTGTTGAGTAAGAATCTCCAAATTTCTGATGTACTGAACACCATCAACTCAATTTGTGCAGACAGAGCGGATACAATTACTGAAATTGTAATGTGTCTCAAAATAGGTGTTGCTCACTTTAATTATAAAAACAACAAATCCCAGAGACACGCCTACAATAAACTGGTGGCTGCGTCTAAACGACTCAAAAACAGCAAAATCAGAAGCTTGAAAACTAAATCTCTCTCTGACACCCAATATCTTGAAGGTAAAAGACACATTTGTCAAACTCCTAGAAATCTAGTTAAGTCTCTGAAAATTGAAATATATCTAAGTGATAACTATGCCATGATTACTAATTTATGTAATCGGAATACCAAATCCTTTTGGTCCGTTATGAAACAAATTACTGAGAAAGTTAAAGTGATTACGGATTACTCTATTACTGAGGAAACATGGGAAAAATACTTTACCAGCAAATATCAATTACCTTCATCATTTTCTGCAATAAATGATCCTTGGGAGGGACTCTGTTTACTGGGTACGTGTTCTTGGGATAAAGATGATATCCCCTGGGCAATAAACAAGCTAAATCCCTCAAGAGCCTATAAAGATCGTCATTTATGGGCTTCCATCCTCAAAATTAAATTTGACACAATATTCCAAACTAACTGTACTCCTAGCACATGGTCCCAGGCCCTCATAGTGCCTATTTTCAAAAAAGGAGACCCCTTGATGCCTCCAATTATAGGCCGATCGCGCTTATCAATGCTTCTTCAAAGTTCATCTCTATTTCAATTTTGAAAGACTTGAATAGTATGATTCAACACTCTGCTGTTTCATTGTGCTTTTTGGTATTTTGCAAATGGTTGGGGACCGCACTTAATGCAAACATATTTGCTCACTTACTAGACACAGTTAATCATAGCTCTACAGGTCCAATATGTATAGTCTCATTGGACATGACTTCATCGTTCGACTGTCATGAGCGATTCTGTAGCAAATATTATTGAAATATGGCATTCTTGTAACTTTGGTTCAGTTGGTGTACATGTTACATCGAGAGACTTCCTATCGGATTCGTATTAATCAGGAAGGATCTTTAACTCGTCCAATTCAAAAATATACAGGAGTCAAACAGGGGTGCAAAATGGCTGCCTCCTGTTCAAACTCTATTTGTGTGATCTGGACGAAATTTGGAAAGGTCCAAAAATAATACCTGTCAGACTTGGCAATTTGGGACTCCATTGGTGAGCCTTTGCTGACAAACTGATTTTTTTTTTTTATTGAACACATATCGGACTGCAGGACAAACTTCATTTGTTTATGCAATATGCCAAAGCAAACAATTTACAGGCTAATGCCTTAAAATCCAAAATTGTGGTTTTCTCCGGGCCCAAAAGGGTAAAAACCTTGATTTGGACCATGGGATGGGAACAAATTGAACGCGTTATGAACATGCGGTACCTGGGAAATAACCTGTGTAACTCCTCTGCTAATACCATGTGGAAAGAGTCTCTGGTCAGCAAAGTGCGACCTTTGGCGTCTCTGATGAAATACCTCTTTAGTAAGCTATGTAAATTCTCTTTGCTGCCTGCTATTAAATATTATGTATCTAATGTTGAGCCTATTCTTATCTATGGGCTTGATATGTGCCTTCTTAATGTGGGGGTCTATTTGAATAGTCTTCGGGGTTGCCTATGGCAGGAAGTGCTTGAGTTTTCATGTTGGCTACCCAATGCAATAATTAGGCATGAACAGAGTTTTGTATCTCTATCGTCATGATTTCATTTGAGACTTTTACTTAATTACTCTAAATATTTAGACCCATCGCCTAACTCCCTATTTGAACAGGATGGTAAAGGAAAGTGCTCCTAAATCGGTACTAATATATGGGACAAGAATGCAGGGTCTTGTTTGAAATTGATGCCTCTAAAGAAGAATTAAATAGTCGTCCAGGTAGTGTTAAAACTAGACTTTTTAATCATGATTGGTCCATTACTATCGACTCATTGGGTGGTTATAAGATACATAAAGAGTATGCTTGTTTTATTCATAAAAGGGAACACTTGAGCCCCTATCTAATGTGATTACGCTGTAACAATGGACAGACACTTTACATGAAATTCAAATGTAACCATTTCCCAACTAGAGAACGCATAAAACATTGGGCTAGATCAATGATTTTAGGACAAATTGGCGATTTTGCCCCAGCTCTTCTCACTTGGAAACTATTTAGTAACTATCTATCCCCACTTTGAAACTATTAGGCTTAAAATATTTGGATGTGACAATTTCGGAGAATCTGACTTTTCCAGAAATTATTTTTGGTTACGACTCATATGGGGTGAAAACAGCACTTTGATTATAGCCCTCACTCAATTTTTAACTGCTGTGAATGTACAATTGCAATATGTCTGTGTCAGAAAAAAACTTTTAGGAATTGTTTAATGGATTATGTAACACATTTGTTTTCTTTTTTTTCTTTCTATGTATATTTAGTGTATTAATGTTTTAAGATGATTTTTGTAAAGGTTTTGAATAAAACAAATGCAAATAAAAAAACAAGAACATTGGGGAGACAGAGTTGCAATGGAAAAATTGTCCTTTAAAAGATTGTGATTGAGCGCTTGACCCTGCTTGGTCTCAGTGGGGCAGGGCCACTGCACATTTCTAGAGGTATTCTTTCTAGATGAAGTACATAGGTAACTCAGTGGGGTAAGGGAATTATGGGAGTTGTAGTTTCCTACCGTGACGGTAGATAGCTTGTGTGCGGACACGTCAGAAAAGGTGGGATGTATTAAATGTCCTCTGGGTTTAGAAGAGGGGGGACTAGGTTACTTTAAGAGTCAAAAGATGGTTTAATTTCCCATGGTGTTTTCTCTTTCCCTTTTTTTAAGTTAAAGAGTTGGGGTGCGACAGGTTTCTGTGGACAATATCCTCCAAATACAGAGGGGATATCGGATAGAGGCGTGTCGGACAAAAGGGGGGAAGACTGCATCTCACCTGAGGGCATTCCTCCAACAGTCCCCAAGAACCCCCTATTCAGGAGATCCTCCCGCACTGGTCCACCCCCAGGGTCTGGTTCCAAAGGAGATGGCCGTGCCCTGGCCACCTGAACAAAGAATCCATGGGGTCTATATGTGAAACCACCCCGAGGTTTCTCACATATCCTTCCCCTTTGCTGGTTGGACCAGGGTGTTTTACATGGAGTTACTCCTGTGGAACAAAACAATTGATAATATCTTGATCCTCTTCTGTGAGAAACCAAAAGGTGTCTCACCCGCTGGTCCTCAGGGACTTGTCATCCAGGTGGCCAGGACACGGCCATCGATTTTGGATCGAGTTCCTGGGGGTGGATCGGTGCGGGAGGATCACCTGGGTGAGGGGTCTTCAGGGAGTGGGGGTGAGGCAGCCGATGGTGAGACACGGTATTCTTCCCTTTTTTGTTCATCTACCCCATCCTTATTTTATAGGATTTTCCAAAGTCCCATTACCCTCCCCCCCTTTTTCACAAACACTGGGCCGAGGAAGAGGATGACAAAGCAACCATTGTACTGGACATATCCCGTTAAACTGGTCAGGCAAAGTCCGGCACTTTACACTAAGTGCATACACCTGATACCAATGAGCTCCTAAAGACACTGAGCAAGACGGAACACGAGCAGAACTTCTGGGACGAGGGCACACCTACTGGAGCAGAGCAGCAGACGAGAGCAGCAGGCCGAAAACCCTATGGTTCCCTACTGGAGGTCGTTGCCTCCGACAGACCGTGAAAGACACGTGGAGAAGGCCAGATCCCATAAGTGAAGATTGCATTGTGTTTCAAGGATGCCAGTGACCCGCCCGGGTGAACGGCAGAGTTGGGGAGGCAAAGCCAAGCCTGTGGTACTAACCTTAACTTGTGAATTGAAAATAGCAAAGCAAGAAAGAAGTGCACACAGCCGGTGAGTTGGCAAGCGACCTGAGAAGCCGGTGTGTGTTAAAGCTAATGAAGTAGCAACATTGTATCACAAGTGAAGGCTGCACACGTGTGGATGATACATGAAGAAAGGCAGACCTGTGAATGAACTTTGAAGTAAAAAGCCGCTGTTATATCAGTGATACTAAGTAATGGAGTGGTCCGACAAAAGGAAGTAGCCCATTCGAAGGTCTCTGTGAAAGTTACATTGTTTGAAATTACAAAGCAAACAGACAGCGAAAGCAAATGAAGTGAAAGTAACCATGAACCTTGAGTGGAAGTGGTCCTGCGGTGGTCTGGTAAAATCGCCACGGACATTCAAAAGTCATCGAAAGGGGTCCAAGCCCGATTGTGGCAGCCAGGAAGTACAATAAACTAGGGGAATGGCAGCCCCCCTAGCAAGTTTGTGTAGAACTGTGATGCTTTAAGGTCTGAGCCTGGCAGAGGGGGGCCATTGTAAACTGTGGGCTGTAAGGTCTGAGCCTAGGAAAGGGGCACCATTGTGAAGTTTACATTGGAATTAACATTTTGCAAAGTCAATAACAAGACTTTAACGTGGAAGGCCAGGTGGGCCTCAATTCATGGTTTTGGAACCGCTTAGAGTGTTAAAATCCAAGCCAGAGTGTGTCATCCTACCTACAGGGACAGCCTTACTCCATGAGTTGTAACATAAAGAGGAGAGCTGGTTCAGCTACCTTCATTCTTTTGAACACTGATTGTTCCTTTTGCATACATTTCTCCTTTTTACTCTTTTTGTATAAGAGATAGGGCAGGCATTAAGTTTTGTTAGCATAGGCCATTTTGATTTGACTGATGCCACTAAGGCGGTTTTGTTTATCATTTGATGGTCGAGATTACTCCCATCTTAGTTATAGGGCAAATTAGGAGTTTCTCTGACCCGAACATTTTCAATAAAGGTTTTACAAATTGTATCCATTGTGTCAGTGTCATACTTGTGATACCATGCCTTTCTTACACTTCTCATTGTGATTCGGGCTTACACATAGGTCTCTTTCCAGGGTATCGGTGTGGGGCATCTCTGGAGAGGGAAACTCATAAGGAGTTCTCTATGATGCTGGAGTATTTTTTGCTTCTTCCAGCGCTCTCATTAGTTCTTCCTCCATGTTCCGGGGGAAGATCTCCCTATCATGGCCCAACTCCCCACAGAATAAACAGCGTTCTAGAGTGAGGGATTCTATTTCCTCTGAGAAGGTAGTAGAAGACTCAAATGTGAGGCTATTTGGTGAGGTCTCAGGATTAGTCGTGGGCACTCTTTCTATAAGGGAAAGTGCTGCTGTTTCTGGGGAAGATAGTTCTTTATTATAAATGCTTATCTCCCTTTTCTCATTAGAGAGAAAATATTTCTTTCAGGGGTGGTGCTGTCCCCAGTCTTTTCTTTAGGTTTTCGACTGAGTGTTTCCCACATGGCTTCATAAACTAAGGTTCCCACTATCTCTCCCTTACAGATAGTTACAGGATTTGGTGTAAAATTTTGGAACACAAATGTCAATACCTCTCCACATGAAAGAAGGAGTAACATGTTTAACTTTCCTTCTTTGTGGGAAGAATATACAAGGACTATTCGAGAGGATGTTGTATCTTTAACCTCAACGAGACTATGATTTTTGTCTCTGCCTTGTACTTGAAACTTTTGAGGGCAAAAATGGTGAATAGGGTTGCACTCAACATTCTTTCTGATAGGTAAAATGGCCTGGTGGGTAAGAGGTTGGAATACAACTCCCATTTTAATTTGTGGGTGAGGGAAGTATTCTTCATTGGTAAGGATGTTAGTCTTTTTAAACTTTTTGGGTTTCCCAACTTGTTTCAGTTGAGTCTCACCCCGCTCCTGACACCATAGGTAGGGAAGGAATGGTATCATGAATGAAGGCAGATACAAATAAAGCACAGTTCAAGGGTGTTCATTTAGCAAAGATAGGGTGGTAAAACGCCTATCTAGCCCAATAGATAAGGATGGGAGCAAGCTTGCCCATCAAATAAATAACGCAGTCCTAGTAGTGTCTTGTCAAATCAAAATGGCCTATACTAAAAAAAAAAACTATTGCCAATCCAAAACCGTGTTCAAGCAAGTGTGTATCAGAATGGCTGAACAGTGGGTTTCCCTTCCCCACGTTTTCAGCACGGGATAAGGGTGCACACTCATTGGAATACTCTCTGGCTTCTTTGGCTCGAGGATGCAGTTTTGAACATAAGCCAGGGCCTTCCGTGACAAAGTCTTTTTCCAAAACAAAGTCTAATTTGCAGAATGCCTGTGCACACATAAAACAAAGTTCCTTCTCTTTAGGATCTCAAAGTTCTCAAGGCTCAGGTTCACAGTTCATACTGGGTCTCCCTCGATCGGGCTCGGACCTTTCAAAGCAAAAGTTCACGTAGGTCTCCCTCAGTCGTGCTCTGACCCCTTTTATACACAAAATTTCAATAGGTCTCCCTCTGTCTGGCTCAGACCCTTTTTTAACACAATGTTAGTTTACAGGTCTCCCTCGTTCTGCTTGGACCTTTGACAAAGGGATTTAAAAGTTCCTGTAGGTCTCCCTCAGTCAGACTCAGACCTCTTTCAACAAGAAGCACTTGATTCCACATCGGTCTCCCTCAGCCGAGCTCGGACTTTCAAGCAAAACACTTTCAGGGGTTCCCTTCCCCAAGTTTATTACACTTCCGGTCTCCTTCAGTCGGGCTCGGACCGTTTCCTGATGTCGAAGACTTTCGACTGTGCGTGTCTTTTGCTACAGACCTCCACATGACCACTTCGACTTTCCCTTCCATTCACAGTTTCTCAGTCTAAACAGATACTTTTGATTGGGCACTTTCACTATGCCGGACCACTCTGTTACTCTGTAGCATCTGTCCACAAGTTATAGGCAAGGTGCAGATGTCTTTGGGGTTGTATTTTCACTACATGTTCCATAATGCACCTTTCCCTATGGTTAAATAATGGATTTCATGCTCACAAGAAAAGTTAATATATTTCTGACAAATTCCTGCTTCAGCTTCACACGCATGCTGGGTTTCACCTCATTCAGAAACTCACCGGCCATGCACTGCTCTTGGGAAAAGACTCACGCTCTCAGGTCGGAGGTCAGGGTATTGCCACCTGCCCCTCTATCTCCCTGGGGATCAACATCCACCCAGAAAAAGCAACACTGGCCTGTATCTAGCCTGCTGTGAGCAGCTTTCCTTGTGTTTTGGCTCTCTCTCCAGGCTACAAGCATCCAGCCACACCGGGTCAGCGTTCCGTCATCCCACTTTTCCTTGGCCCAAGTAGCAAGTGGGGCTGGGATTGAGAACGGATCCCCTACTGGACTCAGCCACGTAGCCTCCCTTCAGTTTTCCCAACTGCTGGTCCCTTTTCTACCAAGAACTCCACCTTTTATACACCAGGTTTTCTTTAACAGGCTGCAGGTGTGAGTTCTGGGCTGAGTCTGCCTGTCCTTGCCTGACTCTATTAGTGGGACAATCCAGCATTAACATAGGGCAGTCTGTCTTCTGTCTCTCAGTGTGGTTTTGAGTAATCTTTATTCTTCTTAGTCGCCTCCTCTTCTTCTTAGTGATTTTTTCAAAATTGGGGGAGGGAGTTGTGATGGAACAATTGTCCTTTAAAGGCAGAATGGGTGTGACTGTGATTGAGCGCTTGACCCTTCTTGGTCTCAGTGGGGCAGGGCCACTGCATATTACTAGATGTATTCTTTCTAGTTGTAGTACATGGGTAATTCAGTGGGGTAAGGGAATTATGGGAGTTGTAGTTTCTTGCTGTGACGGTAGATAGCTTGTGTACGGACACGTCAGAAAAGGAGGGATTAAATGTCCTCTGGGTTTAGAAGGGGGGGGGACTAGATTACTTTTAATGGTCAAAAGATGGTTTAATTTCCCATGGTGTTTTCTCTTTCCCTTTTTTAAGTTAAAGAGTTGGGGTGCGACAGGTTTCTGCAGACAGTATCCTCCAAATACAGAGGGGATATCGCGTAGAGGCGTGTCAGACAAAAGGGGGGAATACTGCATCTCACCTGAGGACATTCCTCCAACAGTCCCCAAGGAACCCCTGTCCACGTGATCCTACCGCACTGGTCCACCTCGAGGGTCTGGTTCCAAAGTCGATGGCTGTGCCCTGGCCACCTGAACAAAGAATCCCTGGGGTCTATATGTGAAACCAGCCTCAGGTTTCTCACACTATACCCCAGCAGTTGTGGATTTGTTTTATTAAGCCTATGATTTCCATTTATCAGAAAGAGCCCCCTCCCCTTTTACAGTGCTATTCTCTCAGCTGATAAGTGCGTTCCACCATACCGCGCTGCACTTGCATTTTACAGACCCTCCAGCTTATAGCGATTTTGCGATCCTGCAAAATGCAGCAAAAATGGCTGTTTTGCACAAAATGCTGCAAAAACAGCCATTTTGCGCAAAAACTTCTGTTTTGCGCAAAAAACCTGCAAAAACTACAATTTAAAAAAATCCACAGGGTCCCAGATTCTCAAAACGTATCAATGCAAGAATATAAATGCGCAAGCACATCTCATCACTTGCGCCCAGAAAAAAAGCAGCACAATCCACAAGGGAGACTTGAATGGGCACATTTTATTAAAATGTTCCCATTCAGGTGTCCCTTGTGGATTTTATATGCGCACCCATTCAGATCGCCTTTTTCACCTCTCAGTAAAACAGGGGGATTTTCTGCCAATTTAAAAGGGCATCCTAAATTTCCACGCAAGATGCATTTTAAATGTGCAGAAATTGTAGGCAACCCTACGCGCACAGGAGCTGGGGGTGCCACTGCATGACAGGGGGCCTCATTACAAGTCCGGCAGTAGCCGTGCCGGTAAAAACGGCACGGCTGGTGCCGGAGTAATTTTTTTTCTGGCAGTCCCTCCTGCCAGATGCTGGAAAAAAGAAAATCCCCATTCCCATCGAGTCCGATTGGACTCAATGGGAATTGGGAGGATGGATGCGCCGGCACTGTGTGCAACAGTGCTGGTGCATCTGTCAAGGTCTGCGAACCGGTGCTGTTCCTCCCGCCAGGTCAGACCTGGCGGGATGAAAGGCACCCGCTCGCAGAACTCTTAGTTTGCCGGTCCGGAAACAACAGTAGCGGCAAGTTTACTGCTACCGTTGTTTCCGGATTGGCAACCTCATAATGACCCCCAGGGTCTTTATTGACCCGGTCATGCATTTTTCTAAGGTATATGCTCCGCTGCTATGTCGCTTGCATTTCTGTTCCTCAAACGGGATAGACATGCGTTTTTTTGGGTCACATTTTACAGTGGACGTGCTGGGAGCTTGCAGAACACTGTCGGGAGTGAGCTTCTACTCAAGGTATTACCCATTTTGACTGCCAAAAATCGATCGAATGGTACAATTTGACCTATTTCACCAGTACCATTCGATCGATTTTTATAAATACTGAACATGTGGAGCAGCAGTTGCGGGGGTGTCACCCGCTCCTTATGTTCAGTATTTCGGCCTTGGGAGTTGCAAGGTTCTCCCCCGCTTTCTCAAAATTGGAGGTGGGGGACTGAAAACAAAAACAAACAAAAAAACTAAAAAGGGAGCATGCAGCGTCGGATCCGTCCTGAGTTAGAGGAGGACTGATTTGACACCGCAGGGTTGGAGGGGAAGCGGCAGTGACCAAGCAGTTAACTAGGGTGGGGGTGGGTTGGTGTTGAAAGGTACATTTTGGGTTGTTTAGCTGAAGTGCAAATCTATTTGCGGCAAAATTGAAAACTGTTCTGCAAAGCCAGATATATTGGGGATTAACCCTATTAAATTAATACAAAAGATACGTAATAATTACACCCTGACTCTCTTTTACCCTTGCATTCTGCCTCTTTCCTACAATGTGGCAATCTAACATCTTCCAGATAATACAAAATGTCCTGCAAAAATGCCACAATAAATAAAGGTTTGTGCTGGAAAGTTTGCCATTTCATGCCAGAAAATTTGCCATTTGATGCTGCAAAATCCTGGAAGGTCTGATTTTATTACATTTTCATCACATCATATATGAACCCTGCATTTGTCAACCAATGAAACACAAACAGGTAAGCTTTTCACACTTTACATATTGTTATATGTCTTAAAAATACATTTTCAAAACCCAAAGGCTATTTTGTTGCATTTTGCAGTATTGCATTCTGGTATTTGTAGTCTCCCAATCAAGATGGGGGAAATAATGCCACAATTGTACACTTTTTGTCTTAACATATTTCTGTAATGATTTATATATTTGACAGTGTACCTTACTATGGTATGTGTACTTTCAAGTCATCTTTATAAAGCAGAGTACTGTTGAAAGCCAGACGTGCGGTTGAGGAGGGGGAATGATGAGAGGGCAAGTGAGTACTGAATATTTGCCCAGGATGTGGCAAGAGGTTGCAATCCCGGAGACTGGTGCAGTTAGTTTCCCCGGATTGTGGCCATGTGCTGCTTTTTAGGGCACCTGTAAAGGATACATGTGGGTGGACAGTGTTCCTTTTTTCAGAGGGCAGACGCAAAACCCTTGTGTGTTTTTGAGTTTAACAAGCTTCCTCAAGCATTTGGCTACCAGTATTTCACATAGGTTGTCATGTTTTCAGTGCAGACACTTACCCCGAAGACGCATAAAATGATCATCAAAGTACGTGCTTGTATTGGGATTTTGTTTTCTTGGAAATATTTCACTAGATATTGCTGGGTTGAAAAGGTGAGAACCTTTTATACTTGGCCAGTATACTTAATGACAAATTTCCTCTCTCACGTTTGTTTCTGTTGTTGATTACTTTTTTTTAAAGGCCAGGCTCTTTGTCTGGTGCACTTTCTTCTAAAGGGAAAGATCAAGTGAACTAAATGTGTATCTTTCACTTTAAGATATGTTCACTTACTGCACTTATATTCTTGCTACAGGGGCAAAGGTTCCCATACCGAGTGAAGAGCGGGAGCCGTACTCATCCCCATGTCAAAACACTGCATGTTACAGCACATGTTGCTGCAGGAATAGGAAAGAGGACATATGGGTTAGAAGGTCTAAACGTATAACATCTCAGCAACAGTCTCCCAAACTGCTCAGTTGCCTTTGCAACTTTCTGCTATAGGATCCCCTGCTGTATACACCCGGCGAACAGTTTTGGCCTGCTCTCCACCTCCAATTACAGCTCAGGGAGTACATTAATGAGACTACCTTCTCGTTTTGTTATGAGCAGCACTTGAAAAATGTAGTTATTATTTGCTTTTTTTTACAGTCAAAATAATCTGTATCATCTGAAATGAAAGCATATTGCTAATTTGAACAATATGCTCAAATGTACACACAATAAAAATAAAAACAATTGTGAAACTTCTGCAAAAACAGCAGTTACTTTCAGTTAGCAAAACACAATCACCATATTTTTGCAATGCCTTCCACAGATAGTGTTTTTAGACCAAAGTTTCAAAAGACCTTTTGCAAACAGTATTCCTATCCATTATAAGTGTAAGTGTGTCCAGTAGTACTTTTTCTGCAATTTACTCAGTTCCCTTTCCTTTTCTTCCTTTAAAGCAAGACTGTCCCGCCTAGTGATTCGTAGGCTTACATTGTCAAGACATGATCAAATAGAAACTGTATATATAATTTTCAAAACAATCACTGCAAATGCTGTTGTCGCCATCTCACACAAAAAACCTCCACCGTGTACAGAAAATGCAGTGGACCCAGTGCGCTGTGCGCAATAGAATATGCAAGCAGTATTTTTCAAATGTATATTATATTTATATAGCACTTATATAGCACTTATACATACTTAGCAGTAGCGGTTGGCACTGCAGCGGTGAAGCAAAGAAGCACAACAATAAGCCACTGGGAGGTTAACTCCTAGAACATGATTGAAAAGAGCTCTTCCCCATGGCTATAGTGTTGTGCTCCTTCACTTCTCTGCTGTGGCGCTGACGTTTGCTGCTAAGTTTCATTGGAAATTATATACTTAGCAGCAGGGGTTGGCACTGCAAAGGTGAGATAACAGCTCCATTTCTCTCCAACAAATGCCTAGATCTCAGCAAGCGGCCATGCAGATGGTAAGTCAGTCTGAGAAACATTCACTCCTTATATCCCTCTTTCCTCTTGCATCATAGCATCGCCTTCTGGGTTCTGTGGGCCAGTTTGATAAGTTACAATGTGGTGTTCTTCCTGACTCTGGTCACGTGAGTGGGAGGCTGCCTCGCGAGACGAGAGGACAGGGTCGAGAAAATGGAAATAAAGAAGGTCACACCGGAAACGGGGCAGGGACGATCTAACACCACTCCTGGCTGGCCGTGTATTGATTGCGCTCCTGTGAGCTGTGGCCTGATTGCCCCTAACACCTTCCCCACCTGGCCAGAGAGACGTAGGTTGGGAAGCACATCACATTGGCAATGAGGTACTTAAGATAGCTGTGCGTGCATGTGCACATACACAGCCCGACTCTGGCCTGCTGTGTAACATCAGATAGCAGGCCCAGAACATCAGCACACGTGGCAGCACACCTCCTGGTGAATAACTGACTTTGTAGATAAGAAGCAGCGGGACCCACCGTTGGCGCGTGCAGTTTGGACACCCTGACCCAATACTGCCAGAAGACAACAGCGACCCCTGCAGTTGGGAAATACTACGTGCAGCACAAACTAGGAGAGAAGGAATAGAGTGGAGAGACCAGGTCAAACCTTCAAACGCTGTATGATCCAGTAAAGCCACTAGTGAAGGCCCACACCTACCACACTGAGCATCTGTCTGAACACCCCCAGCAGCACAGAGACATCCCTAAATCAATCCCGGTGAGATGGCCAGCCCCCAGGGCAGCCTGGCATGGGGGAACACCCCCAGAGGGGCGAGAAGAGACACAGCAAGGCTAGAGGGTTCAATTCAGGGGCCTGACGCCACACATGGTGCGTTTATGAGACCGTTTGACCCATATGCCACAGGAGCAGCTCTATGGTAGGAACTTTGGCCTCAACAGTTGGAACTCCATGTGACACTAGAAAACTGCGAAGTTTACTGGTGCTCAATCTAGGCACACTGGCGCTAAGGCTTTTTAACACTCTGCTGAACAGAGGAGCTACAGACGATTTTGATGCAGCACAACCAGTTCTGAATGGGAAGTTCAAACCAGAACTGAACCCAGATTACAAATGCTTTCAGCTCAGCATGGCCAGACAGCGGCCAGGGGAAAGGATCGATGACTTCCATATATGCATCAGAGAAGATTTTTCCCCTGGATCAAATCCTTGCAATGGGTCAGCAGAGAGAGCGAACCGATGAACAGGTCACAGCCATGGAAGCAGCCATGAATCGACTCTCACTTGACAACATTATAGAAGAAGACAAAGCAGCCATCAAAGTAAGACGAGAGAGGAGGAGACCCGCAAACACCATGCCCCCCGAGAGTCAGCAAATGACAGGACTCTTGCAAATAGTGCTGAGGCCCCTGGAACAGGGGAGAACCATGTCCAGCACTAGGTGTTACCTGCCGCAAGTGTAAATGGCTGAACCATTTTGCAACAGTCTGCCTGAATCTACCCCCCCAGAAGCAAGCTGCACGACCAGATCACACAACCTCGAACCTAAGAGAAAGAGGCAAAGCAAGGGCCGTAGCAACAGCCCAGAGATTGCCCGCTGACAGTGATACAGACAACACCTTGGAAGAAGATTTATCCCCAGACAGGTCATGGAACCGCAAAATAAAAAGGAGGGAACACGTCCATATGATTTCAGCCATCAAACCAGGGAAGAGCAGGCGAAACGCAAAGAATTCAGCACAACCAACCTGCCTAGTCTTAGCTGATGGAACTCCCACCAAGGTAGTGATAGACATTGGCACGACGGTGAATGTAATGCCACCAACAAAGTTCAAAAGAATGGAACCAACACCCCGACAACAAGACAAACGGGTACAACTATTTACATATGGGTGCAAGAAACCGCTGCCAGTAGCCAGATTGTTGCGATCAGACCTGACATACAATGGAACCTCATGCAGGGCCCACGTCTATGTAGTAGACGCAGGCCTGGAAACTGTCCTAGGTTGCCATAGAGTAGAGAAACTTAAGCTAATACACTTTGCATTTGGCATCAACCTGCCGGACATTGACAAACTACTGGCAAAACACACCAAAGTATTCCAAGGGATAGGGTGCCTTAAAGGCCAGATGGTCAAACTTCACATTGACCCGACCATTGAGCCGAGAGCCATGAGGCACTGCCGCATCCCATTCCACCTGCGGGAAGCAGTGGAAGCCGAACTTGGAAAGCTGAAAGCCAAGGGATCATCGAAAAGACTTCAAAGCCCACCCAATGGTAGTGGTAGTAGCCCAAAAGCTCAAACAACCTGAAGCTGTCAGGATCTGCATTGACATGCGGCTGCCCAATGTAGTGATAGGACGGGAGTGCCACATCACCCCAACCATTGACGAGTTAATCGTAGACCTCACTGGGGAAAAGATATTTAGCATGCTTGACTTATGCTCTGGCTACCATCAAATACGGCTGTCCAGAGAATCACGATTTATCACAATGTTCTCGTCACAGGTGGACCTCAGGAGATACCGAAGACTCATCTTTGGTATCTCTTTAGCAGCTGAAGTCTTTCAGAATGAGATCCGGAAAGGTGCTACATGACCTCCCAGGCACCACCAACATCAGTGACAACATCCTAGTCTATGGCAAGACCACACAGGAACACCATGACTGTCAAGATGCTGTATCGCAATGCCTTGAAGAGTCCGGCCTCACACTGCGTTCAGAAAAGTGTGCATTTGGCAAGAGCGAGCTTAGCGTTTTCGGCTACATCTTCAATGTAGAGGAAGTATCATCAGACCCGGCTAAAGTCGCTGACATAAAAGGAGCCAAGGCTCCCACCAACGCCTCTGAAATCGGGACCTTCATGGGTATGGCCACCTACTGTGCCGTGTTCATCCCAGACCTCACCACCATCGCTGCCCCACTGAGGAAGCTGACCCAGAAAGAACACCTTTGGAATGGAAAGAATAACACCAAAATGCATTTCAACGGATCAAGGCCTTGCTCTCCAGCACTGCCAAATTGGCGTTTTACAGCACCACCGATCTGCTATTAGATGCCAGCCCAGTGGGCCTAGGGGCGATACTGACAAAAGTTAATCAAGAGGGCATTATATCCCCCCACTGCATTTGCCAGTCGGGTCCTAGCAAAAACTGAACAGAACTATGCGCACATAGAAAAGGAGGCACTGGCGATATTATGGGGGTGTCGCCATTTTCAAGTATACCTGTTAGGTCAACCAGCCAAAGTCTTCACGGATCATAAACCCCTGATCCCCATATTCAAAGGGCCCGCCCCACATTCACCTGCCTGACTAGAGAAGTGGATGCTGCAACTACAACCATTTAACATTGACGTAATATACTGAGCAGGAGCCGACAACCCCACAGAGTACCGGTCGCTGCACCCGGGGCCAGCCACCCAACGATAGAGGGAATATGCACGAGAGACTGAGGAATATGTGTGCCATGTAGTGGGATGCGCCTTGCAAAAAGCAATGACATTACCTGAAATAGTGGAATGGTCCGAGAAAGACACCTGCCTCCAGCGGACCAAACACACCATACAGTCAGGAGACTGGAAGAACTTTCTGTCAGCCGTGGCAAACCGCAGAGCGGCAGCACAGGAAAAACTACAGGGCCTGTTTGGGATCAGAAATGAACTGACCATCTCCAAAAAAGGGGTCATCCTAAAAGGGCATTGCATTGTGCTACCTGACATTAGAACAAACACTACAACTGGCACATGAGGGAATAGTAAAGACTAAAGCATACCTCAAGTCCTGCATTTGGATACAACAACGGGTAGTCGACCTTGTAGAAACCTGCGTCGCATGTCAATCATCCAGAAGACTGATGGTGCCAGATCCGATCGCCAGTGCGCCCAGGAGCAACACCCGGTGGGAATCAATCCGCGTAGACTTCTGCACCATCACAGGTGAAGGCTACCTCCTCGTAGCAGTAGACTAGTGCAGTCGCTACCCCGAGGTTGAACCTATAACATCCACTGACACTCTGTCTGTCATAACCGCACTGGAGAAGATCTTCGCAATTCATGGCCTGCCAAGCAAAATCAAAAGTGACAATGGACCCCTATTCATAAGCCATGAATTGCAGCGGTTCCTAGCAAGCCTTAACATCCGCCACCAGAGAATTATCCCATGAGGGCCAAAGCAAACAGTGATGCAGAAAGGTTCATGGGGTCACTAAACTAAGTCATACGAATAGCCAAAGCCGAACAACTGCCGTGGCTGCCGGCCGTGTACCGATTTCTTCGATCCCACCACCAGACCCCTGACACTGCCAAGTAGTAACTCAGAACGTGTCTCACTTCTGCAAAGTACCCAAGTCGCTGTGGAAGGAACAACCGCCTGCCATTCCCTAGGGACCAGGAGCACCAGACCAGCAATAAGAGATCAGGGGGGACGAGATCCCCAACATAGAGGACGGAACATCCCCAGCACAGACTTTGACTGTCCCCAACACATCAAGGTTGGAGGAGCAAAGCCTGATCGCAGCAAGAACCACCACGAGATACGGACTGAAGCAAAGACCCCGATCCTCGTCCCACTTGCATGGGTACGTACTACATGGGATACTGATGCACGCTTTATAAATGTAAATAAATAGAATTGTCGGAAAGAAAACGCCAACTACAGGGACTGAGAGGTCCGGCTAAGGCACCCGAGATGCCACAAAAGAGAAAATGTTTAAAACAATTGCAAGTGTTGGAGGAATGTGGTGTTCCTTCCGCCTGACTCTGGTCATGTGAGTGAGGGGGACCACGCTTCACGAGAGAGGGGGGGGGGATAATGGAAAGAAAGAAGGCGCACTTCAGAAACAGGGCTTAGCCGATCTAACACAACTCCTGGCTGGCCGTGTATTGATTGCGCTCCTACGAGCTGCAGCCTCATTACCCCGAACACCTTCCCCAACTGGTAGGAGAGACAGAGGTTGGGAAGCACATGACATTCACCATGCGACTAGTAGTTTACCAGCGTAACTGAATAAATGTTCTTTAAAACGCACAATTTGCATCACATTTTATCAAAAACCTCCCCCTTTGGGTCCTACTCAAACAGTCTGACACAAAAGGAATGAATTGCCATTTGCAACTGTTGGACACTTTTTCATTGGTGCCCGAGCTAATGTTATACCCAGTGCTTTAAGTGGGGTAAGAAATTGAGGGGGGCCTCGTTTGGGGCCATGGCTTCCATTGTGGGCGTGGCCTAAAAGTGCACAAATCATAGTAAGGTGCGCAAACAAATATATAAATGTATTTGAGCACTTATATATTTGTTTGCGTACTACTATCGTTTGTGATTTTTCAAGCCTTCTTTTATATACATAGCAATGTTACATATTTCTATGTTTATAAAAGATGGCTTGTAAGTGCACAAACCATAGTAAGTTACGCACACTTGTGTGCTTACCTTACTATGGTTTGTGTACTTTTCAAGCTGCCTTTTATAAATGTAGACATTTGTAAGATATGTCTGTTTATAAAAGACGGCTTGAAACGTAGGCATCTTTTATAAAGCGTTTATGACGGACAAAACCCAAGGTGGCTTTGTCCGTCGACAAAGCTTTATAAAAGGTGCCTTGAATTGTGTACGATTCAAGCAGTCTGTTATAAACATAGAAATATTTCTACGTTTATAAAAGATGGCTTAAACGTACATGCACAGTTGAAGGCATCTTGTATAAAGCCTTACCAAAGGAGAAAGGCGCCTCGGGCTCAGTGATCTCTGCTCAGAGCACATAGATTACAGAGTCCGAGGCGTCTTGCAGAGATCACTGAGCCCGAGGCGTCTTTCACCCTCTGTGAACCCGCAGGCTCCGTGAGCCCGAGGGTTCGCTGAGGGTCAGTCACCTGGTGAGGGAAAACTAAGGGACTCTAGCTTCCTCTGAAAGTTACAGTGACTGACGGAAGTGCCAGCCAGTCACAGCAACGCTGGCACTTCTGTCAGTTTGCCTGACGTTAAATTGGCGGGTGCATCTCCCGTCGCGGCTGCGTCCACGGCGGGATAATGCGTCCTGCCATGGCCGGGGGCCCCACTTTTTGGGCCCCAGCCCACTTAAAGCACTGGTAATACCCCGGTGGACCGCGAAGGAAGTTAACTCTGGTTAAGTGATTCTGCTTGTTACGATTTTTGTCCTATTACCCCTATTAAGCGCTTATGTTGCGCTAGTTCAGTTCACCGAATTAGTGTTAACTGAACAAGCGCAACAATGAGCACTTAGTGGGGGTAACAAGCGGACAAAAACCGCAACAAGCTACCTGCAAAACAAGCGATTAAGCTCAAAAATCAGCCCCGAGTCCCTTGCGCAACCTCTCTGGCACGTGACTTCCCCAGACACGCCCAAACGTGCAACCCACGTGAGGACAAGGAGGCGGGGCCTTCTAAGGTCCGTTTCTCGGATGGGAACTAGACACTACGTACAGTCAAGCTATACAGTAGGGGATCTTTAGAAGGCAGTTGAGCGGGAGCTAGCAGGGAATCGGCTATAGGACGCAGTGTGTGCCTCACGGAGATCTTACCACCCAACTATCGCAGGTTCATCAAGTTTTCAAGGGAGAGCGTTACCTCTGAGCGAGTGCGATCTCTCAGCCCCTTCAGGGCAAGGGGCGGGGGCTTTCTCGGCTCCGTTCCTTGGCTCCCCTTTTGTCACCCTGCGGTCTGTCTACCTCCGCCACTCTATGTAGAGGTTTTATTACTGTACCTTCGGGCGAGCAATCGCATTTCTGCGCAGGTCTCAGAACCCCATTTCTACCCGTTCTTAATAGCTTCCTCTTGAGGCCCAGATTCCTTCATTTGAACACCCATCCTTGCTGCTCGTTTAGTTTTAGTCCACATTTTGTTTGATTCGCTACACAGTTCTGTGTGTGTATAAACGAAAACTCCTTTCTGTTATCCTTTGACAACAACGGCTCCTGTGGGGCTGCCCCTCCTGCACTTTACTTGAGGCACAGGGTGTCCAGCAACTGAGCGGGGCTGTTGCACGCCTTTACTCCATTGGTCGATAGCCTACCTTAGTATACGTACAAGAGGATGCCCAGGAAGCTCCTGGCTCCTCAAAAGTCTCTCTCTTTTAGCACACGTGTCTGGAGGGGTTCGAACGATTTCTCAGCCATGAACGCAGCTAGAGGTGGTTATCGAGTCTTCTCGGCCAACTCCACGGCTGCCTGCACAGAGCTGGCCAAGAGGATCACAGAGTAAGAACTAAATCTCTTAAAAATGTCTTGTTTTTGCTGGTGCCTAGTGCTTCTAATTAACCGAAGATGGAAAACATTGTTGGCCTCACTGATTTGATGTTTGTTTTAGTGCTGTATTTAATCTCGTACAGGTCCAGAACAGTTTATTACCAGCACACTTTCTATTAAACACCAGTTTTCACACTACTTGTAATGTCTTCACAGGCAACTGCTATTTTTGCTGGTTTGCTTTTCTTGGCATAAATCAAAATGTTCTTGTAACAAGTTTGCCAGGCACCCACCCCGTTGCCCAAGGCAACTTTTTAAGTGGTGGTCAAAAGTCCTGTATTTAACCTCCACACACCTGTGTTTATACACATCTCCAATGGCTCTGTTGTTTAGCTACCCCAGTAGCAGACATTGTTCGATCTCACGCCGTTCTGTTAACCCTTGTCGACTGTTTTATGGGTCCTTGGGTTGATATGTTGGATGGAGGTCTACAGTGAACCTCGGGAACCAACATAGTTGGACCTTTTTTAAACTCCTGTTTGTAGTCTAGCAGGGCCTGCCAAGTTTGACCCCAACAGGAACAACGCTTGATTCCCAAAGTCCACTTGTTACATACAAATATACCCTTGTGAGTGTTTTTAGGAATTGGTATACATGCCCATGGAAACCCGTAGAAGACATTTAAAGCAGGTTGGCCCATGTGTAATTGACAAAGGTTAGTTTCGTGTGGAGGTTAGATTTGTGTCTTGCTCGTGCCTCACCCCCCCCCTCCCCCTAAGAGATGCGACCTGCTCAGAGGGTGTTAGATGCCCAATACAGAGGAGCTGACTTTAGCTCCTGCTCCACTATTGTTTTAATTCCTAAAACCTTCTGTTTCTATTTTATCTCTGATCAACATTCCGTCTGGTATACTGACAATCACTAGACATGTGCTCCTATCACTACACCACATGCCATTAACCCCTTCATATTGCTCCAGTTATTACCAGTCTGTTTCATATTTATCTTGACTTTTCCTGCCTTCTTGCCCTTTTCTCCTTTTCTTTCTTGGCAGAGTAAGGGCTGGTTACCCCTGGTGTGCGCAGAAAACAGCCCCGGTGCCATAACACCACTGTGCTATTGATGAGCACAGTACAAAAGCTTTTTAACATCCATTTCATGGGAACCTGCATATGCAAGAGGAGTG
Organism: Ambystoma mexicanum; assembly: GCF_040938575.1. NCBI lineage: Eukaryota > Metazoa > Chordata > Amphibia > Caudata > Ambystomatidae > Ambystoma > Ambystoma mexicanum. The sequence goes on from NC_090926.1 coordinate 741,470,021, forward strand.
GGTGGGCACCACCTTTTGGTAGAGCAAATATTACTGTTAAGCAAGATGCACAACATCCAGTAGCATTCTGGGTCACATAGGAACATAGAGAGGATTACAGTCATACTAACTGTAATACTGCATGCTCGCATACTGTTTTAATGTTGGGAAACAGATCTGCCTTGAGGAAGGTGGTTTATCTGAAATGCATTGGCTTTTTTTTGTTCCGTTTGCTCTGTTTTAATCTCCATAACCAATTCCTTAAATGGCAATTGTGCATAATTAACTGTTGAACATTTTATTGGAATGGTATTAAGTTTCTATGTACTATTGTGATACTGTGCCTTGTACATGGACATAATGTGAGCATGCAGTATTATAGTTAGTGTGATTGTAATTCTGTAATTCTCTCTGTTAACATGCCATAATTAAACATCATATCCCCCTAGGAGAAGGGATTGGGCTGTCCAATCCACCATATCAATAGCCAGAGTCTGCAACTGCTGGCTTTCCAAAGGTTTTGGTTTTCAAAAATCATTAGTCGTATAGTTGATCTACATATCCTGGCCACTCCACTGAAATACTTACTATGGGACATAGGAAAGGTCTCGATCAAATCACAAAGACTATTCACAGTGGCAGGGGTGGTAGCTAAAGGAACATTCTTTGGGCCTGGAAAGCTAGAACTGCTCCCACACGACAGCCATGGCTTAAGGATCTAATATATGTACAGGAAACCGAAGAGGCATACGTCAGGAGTGTCACAGCCACCTTCAGACCAAAAGACATATAGGACCCCCTGAGGAGATAGCTGAGATCGACCCCCCCCCAATTCATCTGATAATGACTCGCACTGTCCCGAAAACAGCACAGACACAGCTACCACAGTATAAACTTAATCAATCTCGCCACGCCCACTGGCACAGCCTATACATATGAACAATGGGAACCAGGACTCTGTGACACTGTACTTACATATGTGGGGGTTAAAGATATGTACTACATATACTTGCTTATATTTGTTGTGCACTTGTCAGTCTTAAAGCTTTAAAAAAAACAATCATTAGTCGTAGCCAGCATATTCAATGGTAAGGGATCATGGAGTCGCAGTCCAAAACATCTGAAGAGCCACAGGTTGCAGACCCTTGATCTGTAAGAAGGGATGTGATAACCCGGAGTGGTTTTTGAAACCTATCTGGTGAACCTAGTTGGGAAGCAACAAAGTGGGTGGGAAGTGGGGTTTAGGGGAGCGATTTGCGAGCTGTTCTTTGACAGAGTGCCTTCATTATCTTCCTGAAGTGTAGGATGGGGAGGCAGTGTAATCGTTTTTTCCTTGCATTTGAAGACCCAGATTTCCAACAGGTGCTCTCTGACCCCAATGGGGTGACTAACATGTTAAACATTTAAGGCAATAGGCCAAACTAGGATTTAGTCGTCTGCAGATGCCGCCACATAAGCTATGAAGTGTTCGTTTTACGGTTGGCTCTGTTGTGCATTGAAAATGTGACTAGCTTTATCCACCAAGTTTGGTTGAAACTATTGTAAAATTAAAGTGCTATGTAATGTTTCGTTTGCTTTTTAAAATGTCATGTGATTTGTGGATCAGCCGAAATAGAAATTAGCAGCCCTCGGCACTCACTCCTATTGACTCCTGGCATGAGCCACTGTGTAGATGTCCCGCGTTTGGAGCTTGCCAAATGCTTGGAGAGTCTTTGGCGCCATCAGATCTACTCTAATTGTTGGCATTAGAGCGGGATAGAATCTTATTTTCCCGATTTAGTTGTACAGACACTTTAGGACGGCTGTGTTGATCCATGGTGTTTTCTAGATTTGGTTGAGTAAGTTGTCGAATTCGGAACCCAAAGTCGTAATTTAGTTGTTTTCCTAAGCTGCTCTAATGTGCACTTGTGCTTCAGTTCCTTTATCGCCTCCGCTGTCATCAATACGTTCATGGGACCATAATGTATCTCACCCTTAACTCTTATCAATTGCTTTAACGATCGTGATCTGATTATTGCCTTTTCTACTGGCCTTCAGGAAGGTGCTCTTACTGCTGCCTAGATGTGCGTCCCGCCCCCAATACCTTAACTTTGGCCCTGTAAAAGAGCTAGTTGAAGCCACATCTTCTCTAGGACATGGAGACATTTACTGGCAGTATCACGTAATTCAATATACATGCGCAATCTTTCGAAAGTACGCCCCCTAGCTTGTGCCCTTTGAATGCACTGTGTCTCGAAGCTTTTGCACTTTTCCTACTGTGCTTGTTGTGGCGGGAGCACGAAGAACCATTTAGCTGCGTGTCTGGATGATGAATTACTGCTGTTCTAGGACGTGTTTTTAACGAAACCTGTGACCCCTTTTGCGGCAGCTGGGTACACCGCAGTGCGCATAAGGGTGTAGGGTGGCTGAACATGGATAGGGTTTAAGCCGTTTGAATCCCTCGACGGCAAGCTTTGTAGGGTGTGAGTGTCGTGGTGTCAATAGGACACCGTTCCATTAAACTCCCGCTATCTGTAGTATGCTACAGACCTTGAAGTGCAGCTGCCGAGGCTGGCTTATGGAAAGTCTTTGGTGCCAGTCGACTCCCTAAAGATTACCATTGATGCTTTCATATCTGAGCGCAGCTGTGACGGGTTGTGCGGCAGCCAAGGTGCCACTTGAGCTAGTCTTTGTAGTCTGCATGCGTGTACACGTCTTAGAAGTTTCTTATAAACGGCGGTTTTCTTTGGTCACTGAATGTTGACATCCCCCTGTCATTGAGTGCCTTGGATTGCATAGTACCAAGCCATAGAAACCTTGTAATTTATGGGTTGAAATGTTAGACTATAAAAAGAACTGAACCTTATATAAAAGCATCCAGTTTTTTAAGTGTACATGGCTGAAGTACTACTAACATCCTGTAAAGAATTTAAGGGCGACACTGAACTTGAAAGCAACGTTGCAGGGCAGGTTTACGTCCATTACATGGACAACTTTATGAATGTGTTTATTTTTTAAATTTTTTTCTAGCCTTTTATTTTTAAAAAATTTTTTTTTTAACTTGTTTATTTTAAATCAAGGCAGGTTGATAATTACAAAACATTGTCAGCAACAATCATTCAGGCATGTTGATCCCCAGTCCTCCCCCCCTCCCCCGATCTCCTCAACCTCCCCCCCTCCCCCCTTCCCACCTTCCACTCGGTCCTCGGAGGTGGATTCCTCCCTCCTAGATCGCCTATTTTGTGCCTCAAAGTCTGTGTGTCTCCCTCAGGGATCACTTGATCTTTCAGGATCCATCGAGCCCTGGTGGGTTTGTAGGTCAGAGTGGGGAAGCGCTGGTCGTATTCAAGTACTGGGGCCCAAATATTCTGGAATCGGTGGAGAGTTCCCACCTGCGCTGCCGTCACCTTCTCCGCAATCAGAATATCCCAAAGCTTAGTCCACCATTGGGGCATGTGAGGGGCCTTTCGGGGATTTCCAGGAGCGGGCCAGCACCGTTTCCCCTGCTAGCAGACAGTGTGTGAGTAGTTTCGATCTGGTCCCAGAGTGTGGGTAGATCGCGGGAATTGGGTCTCCTAGTAAGACTGGCTCTGGTTCCAGCGGGATCGCCGTTCCGGTGATTTGCGCGATGGTTCCCAAACACGTCTTCCAGAATTGCTGAATCTTTGGGCAAGCCCACCACATATGAAAGGAGGAGCCTGGGCGGCCACATCCTCTCCAGCAGGAATGGTCTAATTGTGGATTTATGTGGTGGAGTCTAAGGGGCGGGTAATACCACTGTAACATGATCTTATATGCGCATTCCCTATTGGTGATGCAGATGGATGAGGCGTGAGTTCTGGTCCAAATGTCTACCCAGGTTTGGTCATCTATTGGGTGACCCAGATCTGCCTCCCACTGGGCCATGTAGCGAGTTCTTGCGATCAGGAAGTCACCTAAGAAGCGCCTATACACAGTGGATACTTCCCCCGAGCTGGAAGATCTCCAAGTGTGAGTTCCAGGGCGGTGGGAGGGCGTGTTGCTGCTTGCAGAGTTTGAGGGTGAGAGCACCAGTGGCGCAGTTGGATATAGGTGAATCTGTCCCTTTCCTGGAGTTGGAACCTTTCCTTACATTGCTCAAATGTGAGGGGCCTCTCTCCCGTATATAGCTGGCCTATAGTCTCTAACCCGCCATTTATCCAGTTCTGAAAGTTGCGGGGGTGTGCTCCAGGTGAAAATGCCGTATTATGGAAGACCGGGCATCGTGGGCTCAGGCCTCTTGGCACTCCCTTACTCTTCAGCGCCCAGTCCCAGGAGCTTAGGGTATGTTTGGTTGATAGGAGGAGGTCTCCACAGTGTGCTCTGAGGGGGGGTGGGATGTGTGGCAAAAATCGCAGGGGTAGGGGCACTTGCGATTGTTCCAGTTCTACCCATCTAGGGCGATTTGTAGTAATTTGCTACGCCTGGACCTGTGCTAGTTGAGCCGCCACTCTGTATGCCCGTAAGTCTGGGACCCCCAACCCTCCCAGTCTGGAGCCCCCTAGCAGGGTTCTGAGGAGGATTCTCGCTCTCTTACCTTTCCAGATAAATTTCAACATCTTTCTCTGGATATTGCGAAGAGTTGGTGCGGGAATCGCTACTGGGAGTGAGGCGCAGGCGTACAGGAACCTTGGAAGGAGGTTCATCTTGCAGGTTGTAATGCGCCCCAGCAGTGAAATCTCCTGGTTCGCCCAACGTTTCAGGTCTCCTTCCAGTTCTTTGAACAACCAGGGGAAGTTTTATGCGTCTTTTGGGTCAGCTGGGAATTAGACCCCAAGTAGGGGATGGCTCTTTTTTCCCATGTTATCGGGCACATCTTGGCCAGTGGTTCACGCTCTGCTTTTCCTACCCTTTTTAACATAGTAAAAAAAGTAGACCCTTTACAAAGTATTTGAGGCAAGTTTAGAATAATGCAGTAGGATGTGTTTCTGCAGGTAGTTTCAGTCAAGGTCCTAGAAACAAACTTGAATCATACGTTACTTTCCCATAGCAGGTGAAGGCAAGTAAGCCACTGAACGCTTGCACCAGAGAGAATACAATTCGCTAGCGAAGAAAGGTCCAAGTCGATTTTATAAGGGCAACAAGTTTTAATCTCACACACAGATGAGGGCGACAGCAAAGAACTCTGCTGCTAAGAAGGTTCTACTTTTCGGCAGAGTGATTAGAATATTCTAAAGAAATGATCCAATATATACAGTAGAAACCTGCATGGCTGGTTGGTGTGCGCCTATACATGTTCCGTCTACTCCAGAAGAGATGCCAGGTCATTGGTTCCAGCCCAGTCCGCCTATCTTCCATCACATGGGTGCTGCAGTCATCATCTTCTCACGTCGAAAGTCAAAGAACAAATTAACTACACTCCGAATACCATGCTACTTTGTCACTATACTATGCACCTGGCAGGCCATAAAACGAGCACAAAGGAGGTTCTGGGGCACTTTAACCAGCGCACACTCATCACTCACTCCCTTCTGCGCTATCGGCTCCAAGGTCTCCACCCTCGTTTTGAACTATCATTTATATCCCTCAACACCTCGCAATACAAATCACACGATTGCCGCTCAAACATGTGCCCTGTCCGTCCTCTTTGAACATTTCAGGACTTGTTACTTTGGTGGTTAAAGGGCACCTGGTGCCATGGAATTCAGAGATGTTAAGCTTTGGTCAGTTATGTGGGCTATACCTTTTGTTCGCCTGGGGATGGGCTGGGTCATGCTTTGGCCAGTGTGAGATAACATGCACACCAGGTGCTGGTCTGTGATCACGGCCATGTAGGGCACATTCCTCTTGAGTAGAAAACATATCTTTGCAATACTGTTAGAACAATCAATAGGCGGTGGGGGGGTGGGCTGTCCTCATGGGGGCTAGGGCATGAGCATTCTATGCAAAATAGCAATGTTGCTCGCGCACTGCGCTACACTATGTGGGTTGATTATAATGAAGCGGGGGCCTTTATATTGGGAGGTGGTCCTCCTCCCTGCCCCCCCCCCCGGCCCATCATAGTGCTTGGAATGCATCACGCCTCACTCTAAAGCGTTATGGTGGGTGGGACGGGGCTGCCCCCTTCCCAATACATGTATGGTTGACCTAATGCAGTTCGAGTATCCCCTACTTGTAAGCTGTTCTCAAACCCATTTTCAAGCAACTTGGTGAATATTTACTTGGGTGCTATTTGTATTGTGGGAAAGCATTACATATTTAGTCTCACAGCCTTGCGTATCTTTTCTTTGTTGTTGTTATCACTACCTGCTGTAATCCTTTTTTTTTTTTGGTTGCTGCCACTGTACTGTGCTTACAAAACTAACATCCTCGCCCCGCTTTTACAAAACCACCACTACCCATAATGTGCTTCCTTACACTCTCTTGCCATCACTTGTTTTTTTACATGAATTCCCCTCCATATCTTGCACCCTCACCATCTTGTGCTGTCAGTATAACCTGTTTACAACAAAACGTGTTTTGGTAATCAATATGACCTGCTTAATGCTAACCCACCTTTCGCCGCTGCCCTCTTGGTACCCATTCAGCCCCTCTGTTCTCACTTTCTCTTATTGACTCGTGTCTGTGACAAAACCTCCATAAATGACCATAGAAATGCCCCTACCCCCAACTCGGTCATCTATAATGCCTATCACTGCAACATGGATTACTGCACTTCATGGATGGAAAAAAATGAGTTGCCAGGCATGAGAACTCTCACCCTCTCTATTCGCTACGTGCCCAGAGCACAGAATTTCTTACTAGCAAGTGCATGTGTTGAGGCCTGCCCCACATAATGGGACCACTCCTGAAGCTCTTTAAAAATTATATTTATTGAGCGAGTACCTAGCTGAAGCACTTTTACAGAGGTATACACCAATACTGATGTATAACTGGGGGCTTTCAGTGGTAACAGAACAGATATAAGGTGGGGGGTAGGGTACAGAGCAGGGGTACAGCCGTAGTGATGACGGGAGGGGCTTAGGCGTTGAGGAGAGACTCATTGAAGAGGTGTCTTCAGTTCTTTTCAGAATTGTAGGAGTGTGGGGGTGAGTCTGATGCAGCGATTCCATAGTCTTGTGGCGTAGGCAGAGAAGACTTGTTTTCTGGTCCTTTCATTTTTGCAGTAGCAGATTTCAAGTCTGCACCTGTCTTGGCTTCTGGTGGTGCGTTGTCTGCCAGAGATGCAGAGTTTCTCTGCGAGGTAGCTGGGTGACTTGAGGACGAATGTCTTTTATAGATGATGCAGCAAGACTTGAAGGTGATTTGTGCATGCAGTGGGAGCCAGTGAAGGTCGATGAGGGCCGGGGTGATGTGGTTGTATCTGCGTAGACACTTGATGAGGCGTGCAGCTGCATTTAGGATACTTCTCAGGGGCACAAGGGAGGTTGATGGAAGGCCTTCGAGGAGTGCATTGCCCCCACCCAGTTGGGATGGGGCCAGTGCTTGAACAGTGGATCAAAAGCTGTCCGGAGGGAGGAAGGGCTTGGCTTTTCGCAGGTGGGAGTGGTGATACCGGGCTGTCTGAGTTTTCTTAGCTATGTGTGTCTTGAAGGAGAGGCATTTGTCGAAGTGAAACCTGAGGGATTTGGCACAGGAGGAGAGCTCATGTGTGTAGAGTTTATGGTTGATAGCCAAGTCTGTATGTCTGGGTGTTTGGTGTTGTTGTTGAGGAGTAGGAATTCGGTCTTGGAGGGGTTGAGCTTCAAGTATGCACTGGACATCCATGACTGGATCAGTGAGAGGCAGGTTTTGAGGCTATGGATGTCCTTGATGGAGTCGATCTTGTATAGATTGAAGATCATTGGGGAGAGGATGGAACCCTGCGGGACTCCACAGGTGACGGGTAACATTGGCGATCTAGAGTCCATCTAAACAAACTGCTGGTGGTTGGCGAGGTAGGACTTGAACCATCGTGGTACCAGCTTGCTGATGTATATGCGCCGATGTAGGTTGTCTGTGAGCGCCTAGTGATCTAATGTGTCGAAAGCGGTGGAGAGGTTGAGTAGAACTAGGAGGCAGGGGTGACCATCGTCAAAGATGTTGAGGGCATGTTCGACCACCTGTATGTTTGCGGTCTCTTTTTTTTGCATCTGTGTCTGAACCTGGATTGGTAGATTTGGGGAGATTGCTGGTGGTGTGTTGCTGCAGTTGTGCCGCTGCCACTTTCTCAACCTTTCCTAGGATGGGTAGATGGGTGATGGGGCGATTGTTACCCAGGTTGTCCAGATCCATAGTGGATTTCTTTAGTAGAGGGAGGATTTGTCCTGTTTTTAGGATCGATGGGGATGTGCCTTGAGTTAGGGAGCTGTTGATCTCCAGGGAGGGTCTTGAGGATGTTGTCAGTATACATTGTGGCTTTGAGGGTGGCCAGGGTTTCTACAAGTTACTCTGTCGATAGTGTCTTGAATGTTGTCCAGGGTGTGGCTCGATTTTAGGAGTAGGAACTTGAGATGGGTCTGTGCTGTCGTATCGTGCTGATTTTTTCGACGAAGGTGTTGATGGCGGTGGATTTTTCAATGGAGTGTGCTATGGCAGGGATGGGTTGCGAGTTGACTCAGTGCTTGACCACTTTGAAGAGGGCTCTGCTTTTGTTGTTTACTGCTGTGGTATTTAGATAGGAGGATTTGGCTGTGTTGATCAGCAGGTTTCTCAGAGTTCTTTGAGGAGCGCCAAGTCGAATGTAATTTAGGAATTCTTGCGTGTACCAGGGTGCTGGCGTTTTCGGTTTGCAGGTGTGTTTCAGAGGCACGTATTGGTCGATGGAGCATGAGGTGGTGGCGTTGAGTGCTTCCAGTAAAGTCGCAGTTCGGTTGGGGGTGTTCAGTCCATGTAAGGTGTAGGTTGGTGAGGCCTTCTGTGAGGGCTTCCACTAGGAAGTTCTTAAAGGACCTGAATGTTTGTCTGATGGGTTTCTGTTGGGATTGCTCGACTGGGGTAGTGTGCAGGATATTGAAAGGCATGGCTAGCTGGTCAGACCAGTCAAGCAGGAGAGGGAGCTGCAGTGAAGTTCAGACCGTTGAGTGATGATTAGGTCGAGGATGTTACCTTTCTTGTGCGTTGCGTCTTTCGTGTGCTGTGTGAGGCTGAGGGTGTTGAGAAGGCTGAGGAGAGCTTCCTTCATAGGTTTGGTGGCCTTGTTACCTGGGAGGTTGAAGTGTCCTGGGAAGATGATGTTGGCGTGCGTGAGGGACACGGTGGGGACAAGGTCGGAGAAGTCTCTTGATAAAGGCGGTGTTGGGTTGGGGTGGTCTGTAGATGATGGAAGGTGACAGTGTCCATCGGGGAGAGCGGTAAGTGGCAGGAGTTGACTTCAAAGGAGCCAAGGTTGTCACTGTCAAGTCTGGTGCAGGGCCACGAGGTCTTGTGTATAAATGCAAGGCCCTCCCCTGACTTGTTCGGCCGGTCTCTGTGTTGGAGGGCGTAGCCGGCAGGGACAATAATTCTTGGATGTGGGTGTCAGCCAGGTCTCTGATGAAGGTGGCGTCAATGTCGTGTGTAGTGATGAGGTCAGCGATGTCTGCTGCACGGGTACGAGCTGAGCCGACGTTGGGGAGCATCGACTTCCGTGTTGTGGACGGTGAGTGGGTGTTGATGGGCTTGAGGCTGATGTGGGTGAGGTTGCTGTATTGCAGACTACATGCCTTAGAGGAGGCACGTTGGCTTTGCCTGGTGATGTTTGGGAATGCCTGTGGGGACAGAGGGAGAAAACACATGTTGATACATGCTTACCTGTTTGAACATGGGTACGGGCCCTGTGTCCGAACAGGCCCAAACACGAATTGCCCTTTTCTTCGTCAGCCCGGGCAAGAGACACCCATGATCAAGGAGTTAAGAGCGGAAAGGTAGAGGCAGGGTTTAGCAGGTGGGCAGGGCTTAGGCCAGATGACCTAGTTCCACTTGCACCTGCTCACCAACTTTAAACCACTCCTCTTGATTGACTTAACACAAGCTGCCTTGAGTTCTTGATCAACAGGGCCTCTCCCCGAATTTCTTCCCTCATCCTTCAGGCCTATTGCCATTCAACTGTTCTCAACAACCCCTCCCTATTGTTGCTATTTGATTATTTATTTAACTTTAATGTGTTTCAGTGAATACCTTTACACGATTCAGAGACTAGGTTACATAGAGAACTCCCAGTTCCACCCTCAAGTTGACTAATGCCCAGAAATTCTTTGTGTTCCCTTAGTTTCAGCATCTGTTCCCCATCGTTTTGCATTCTGGAAGCCTTTTGGAAAACAGACCATGATTTATATTTATCTGCTGACTTCTACTTTATAGACCTCTGGTGACAGCCCTGCCATCTTAATTCTTCGCAGGGCCCTTCTAAGCTCTCGCTTCATTCTTTGTGTGTCCTTGTCGAAGACGCGAGTATGCTTTTGTTTAGCAATCCCTGTTTCATTAGTGGCTGAGGTCGCTCAAAGGAACCCCCTTTGTTTTGCATAATAAGTAACTTTGGGTCTCGCCCTAAGTTACCAGGGGAATCCAGACATGGACCCCTTGCTTACTGTTCTCAAAGAGGCACAGCGCCACATCACTGATGATGCCCAACAAGGCTGAAACACGTGTATGGAGTTGCTGTTGTTACTCTTGTTCAGAGGAGAATTGCCTAGCATTTCGGTGCTGGACTGCCCCTGCGCAGGACAAAGACTGATATGCAGGGATGTTTCATCTCTGTGAAAGGGACAGTGAGTTGAAGACTTGGTTGAGACTCTCCCAGGGGCCATCCACCCAGGAACAGGCCATTGGTCTGTGCTTGTGTTGGTAGAAAGACTCCCAGAACCCCCTTTGGTTTGGTAAACATTTGAGGGTGACATTCTGTCTCCCAAATGCATCTTGGCATATTTTATTTTAGTTGTAGATTTAAATATAAGCCTTCGTGCTTATATTTTACCGGCCTAATTTTTCGCTTTTTATACCGTTCACTAGCTGTTGGTTTACACTTGGAGGAGAGATGGAAAGATCAGTAAAGGATAGTTCCAGTCTACTATGATCACAACCTCCATCGTGCTTCGCTGTCAAGGTAGATGGCAACGTATGTAGATACTGGGAAACAAAGATGTAATCTAGGTTTGAAGAGGAGTTGCCTCTGTGCCACGTTGTGGAGGCCCCCACGTCCCACTCTGCACTACCATTTACCATCTTTAGATCCCAGTGGTCCATAAACTCCAGCCACAAACAGTAGAATGATGTGTTGAACCTCGTCTTGACTGCAAACAATCTGTATTAAAATCTCCAGCTAGAATTATGTTGCTACTTGCCAAATCCATTTTAATTGTTTCTAGCAATGAACCCAAGGATTCAAGAAAAAAATGCAGCTATGAACAGGCACGGTTCCAATAGATGTTAATTAACACCCATATTTAGGCTATGCTATCCTGATTTAAGTGGGCTCTACAAGCTGGGATACAGAGAGTGTTTTCATAAATGGGAACTATGTTTTGGAATGTTTTTTTTTTGTTTCTTTTTTATTTTGCTCTATTAGGTGACCCCACCCCCCACCCGAGGGTCTACCTTTGGCTTTTTGTGATGCTGGCAAACAGCACAGTGAATCCCTCTATACTGAAGGGGTTCACTAGCCATGTTTCTTGTAGTAAAACTATGTCTCCTAAATCAAAGAAATAGTCCTGCATGCCTCTTGCCTTAAAGGTACTGGAGACCTGCGTGTTCCAACGAACTACATTAAGACCCCTTCAGCTAAAGCCTACACCCAGCTTCTGCAAAACTTGAGAAATAATCTCTGGCAAGAGTTAATGCATTTCCTTGCAGGCTCAGCTGTTCCCTAACACCTTTTTCCTCTACTTTTTTGGACCCCTGAGGAGCTCCTCCCTTTACAGGGTTTTTTGTAGTGGATTCTATGTTACTAGTGTATCCTTGGGAGTTACCCCTGATCTCACTTATAGAAACTTCCAACCCATAATGCTCAAAACAGCGTTTTCTGCTTTAGATGAAGTAAAGGCCCTTCCACAAGAAAAGGATCTTGGGCCAGGGTAAATGTTACACTCTCAATATCTTCTGAGGAAAACAAATGCACATTTTTCACTTTACTTAACTTTTTCCAAAATCACAGAACGACTCCATGATCTATATTGCCCATCTTTAGTTAAGTCTTAGCCATAGAGAGCACCAGGGGGAGCAGACATGATGGTAGCCTAAACCATCTTCTCCTTCTCGGACCATTACTACGTGTAAGATACCCGCAAGAAAACGAGCCATCCTTGTCGGAGAATGAATGTTCCGAACCAAGAATCACACGAGCAGCAGCAGAATTAATTTTGGGTGAAAACACGCATGGATTGGCATTAAAACCGCATGTGCAGACAGTGCCACCGGACTCGCGATTGAAAAAGAAAATGGCGGCCGCGGGACGCGCGTCGGCCTGGATGTAGCCCAGTGATTCCGTTCCACACTGAGCCGCCCAACCAAGAGAAAGAGCCTGAAACAGATCGGTTGGAGGAGGACAACGGCGCTGGGAGAGAGGGCACCCAGCAGAAGAGCTTGCAGTGGTAGGTTGTGCCCCTCTTCCCCTCCCCCCGCCACAGAAGTATGGGACAGTGGGCTGCTGTGACCTGTGAACTGTGGTTAGTGCGCGTCCCGCTGGGGATCTAAGAGCAAGCCGCCTGACCCCTAAGGGAGCGCGAGAGGAGCACAGCTGAGTGTACGAGGCACGGTAAGCCCTCCAGATCAGAGACCGCGCCCGCAGCGTCTACTCCCAGCCTTGAAGCCTGGAGGAGTGTGCAGCATTTCAAAGGCCCTGCTCCACCATCAGCATCGTAAAAGGGTGGAGGAGAATGGCACAAGGCACAGACTATAACCAAGCGGAGTACCAGCGCAACTAACTGCAAAAAACAAGGGGAAGGGCCGTGCTCGTAGAGGAAGATAAGGGCTACTACAAGAGGCCCGCCCGCCGCCGGAGCCTGGCTAAAGAATCACACCACGTCCTACGGTGGAGATATCTGCTAACGCAGCGTAGCAGGAATAGCAGTAACTAGACTGGCCACCAGTACTTAGCAAGCCAGGAGCAAGTAACACACCGATCCCGCAACAAACATTAGAAATCTACCAGCATCCTTTGCCCTGCTCCAAACGTTTCGCCGGCCTAACTTGGCCATGGAGTGGAAAGAAGCCCACAGCTCGACGGAGATCCCCGGCAACGACCTAGAAAGCGCCACCAAATCAGACATTAGGCTGCTGCTGGGGGAAATAAGGTCCATGAAATCAAGCCTCACAAACGGTCTCGGATCTGCAGACCAGAGTAGCGAAGGCCGAGGACCGGCTAGAGGCGGTAGAAAATAACCAGCAGTCCGCAGACATCGGCACAATGCAATATGAGGCGTGCCTTCAAGACATCGAACAAAAGGAGAGAGATGTAGAATCGAAGCTCGACGATCTTGAAAACAGAGAGCGGAGATCGAACATTCGGATACTGGGCTTGGCAGAAGAACAGGGGGAATCCCCAGTCAGCCTGAAGAAGAAAGTGAAAGCACTTATCCAAACCCTTTATGGTGACAGACTCTCCATTGCTCGAATTTGACAGAGTGCACAGGGCAGGGGGCGCCCTCACACGGACCACGGTCAGTTCTGGCGAAATGCCATTATTACTCCCAAAGGCAGGAACTTCTGCTAAAAGCAAGAAAAAAGGGAACAATTGACTTTGGAGGCACAAAGGTCATGCTGTATCAATACCTATCGGCCATGACGCCCGTCAAGAGAAGAGGATGCCGCCCCCGCATGATCTGGTTACAGGAAAAGGGCACTCGCTATCGATGGGGTCACCCTTTTTCCCTGTCGTTTGAATATGGTGGAGAAGAGTTTAGGATCACCACGATAGAGGAATCAGAAAGAGCCTTGCAACATTTCCAGGGCTCAGCAGCAGATATGAAAACCCACTCCCGTAGGAAGCCGGAGGGACCCACATTGAACTCCGCGCCGAAGCCACCCAGAAGAGGGAAGACGCAAACGAAGTGGAAGTATAAGCGCCTTAACACACCATGAGTATGCACTTCTCTGCCCAGTTCTTTATTAATAGGACTTCTGCGGGTAAGCAGATGAAGGGGGAGCTCGCGCTCCCACTCTTCACTTGAGCAAGCTCGCCCAATTTGAAACGGGAAGGTACTATAGTCTGTTCATTTCTTGACACAACCTACGTGGGCTATCGTTTATAAAGTTTGCAAGTGTGTAATGCCCGGAGAGGGGCCCCAACAGAGTGGCCCTTCTTAGTTTAGGGCGTCTCTTTAGTCAACAGAGAATGCTAGGATAAGGTTTTCTGGAGGGAAGGGGAGGGGAACAATCGATTGGAACATAGAGGGTACTGGAATCACACGGAAAAACCACATAAACTAAAAACACTCACAACAAAGCAAACCAGAATCCGTATAGAGAGGATGTCGCATATTTCCCAAAATGCGGGAACAGAAGGCTATCTGCGCAAAACTTGTATAATGCAATGGCTGAGAATGAAGGCATAACCTTCGGGTCCCTGAATGTAAGGGGGCGAAATTCTCCACAGAAAAGGTCCATTTTGGCACGCCAGTTTAGGCAATCCCAAATGGAGATATACTATTTGTACAGGAGATGAAATATGTTCACGGAGGGGAACGTAGGATTGTGGGAAGAGACATTGGGGACACCTTATGGGCATCTGGCCCTCACAAAATGGGGTGGGAGGGGATTGAGAGTAGACATCTTAATTAGGAAATCTCTACCATTTCGGTTGGAGCACATACACAGAGATGCACAGGGGAGATACATTGTGATAAAGGGAGAAATACAGTCTCGTAAAATTACAATGTGTTCAGCCTACGCACCCAATCGGAATCAATCACACTTTTTTGAGCCCTTATTTAATTTTCTGAGTGAATGGGGGGAGGGTACCCTAATTTGTGGGGGCGACTTTAATGTGGCAGATGGAGAATTCGACTGGACCTCGACGAAGCAGGTCACACACCTGCTGAGTAACCAGCAGGGGGACCATTTCCTAAGTCCGTTAAAAGAGATCCATCTTATCGACACATGGCGTGTAACACATCCCAAAGACAAGGGCTTTACTTTCTTTCCCCCCCCGCACCAAAGCTTCTCCAGAATTGATTACCTTCTGCTAGGTGCAGAATGTGAAGGTGAGATCCTCAAAGTGGCCATTGAAGTGTTCGCCTGGACAGATCACCAGTTATACCTGCTCCGAATGCACTGGGGGGGGTGCAGGGGGGGAGAGGCCCCCCCCCCTTAAAGCAGATAGGCGCTGGATCTGTAACGACTTCCTGTGCAGAGACCCGGTGTTTAAGGATGAACTCTCGGAAGCCATTGCAAAATACTTTGAAGAAAATGACATAGATGGGATGTCTCTAAATACGGTGTGGGAAGCAGCAAAGGCCACAATAAGGGGGACCTTAATGTCAGAGGGGGCGTCAAAAAGAGGCTAAGGCAATGTAGGGAGGCAGAACCTAGGATGGCTATTTCTCACCTGGAGTGAGATCTCGGTCAAAATCCCGACCAAGCAGAAGAGAGGCTTTCCCAGAAGGTGGGGCTAAGAGAAGAGCTTAGAGATATTTGGAGTGGGAAGGATCTCGTACAGCTCAAATACCTCAAACAAAACTTTTTGAGAAGGGAGACAAGGCCCACACGATGCTAGCAAGCCGGTTGAGGAAACAAAAGGCTGACAGGGCCGTGTACAAGATACACAATGAAAAGGGTGCTGTAATCTCGGACCCCCCGCGAAATAGTTAATGTTTCCCGAGGTTCTACTTGCAGTTGTACACAGCCGAAGAGGATTGTGCGCAGAATCCCATGGAAGAATTCTTAAACTCTCTCCCTCGCCCCCCATAGACTCCGAAGAGGTAGAAAAACTAAATGCACCCATAACAACCATAGAGGTATGTGATAAGGTGGGTGGGAAATTACCACAATGAACACAGATTTACTTGTACTGAGAACAACTTTAATGTCTATAAACTTAACCCGATGACAGCCTGTATTTCTTATGGCACTATGAAGAAGGCTGCACCTTGCTTTCAAGCATCAGTCCTTTAGGCCAACCAACCCTTTTGGTGTATGTCCTTTACTTTAGGGTCTGATCTTTCCCCCCCAGTGTAAGGCAGAGGTGGCCCCTTTGAACAAGAAATCAAGGGGGTAATTGTCACAGTAAGGCTTGGTTGCTCCAACGTTCGTTTCACTCATTTCAAAAACAAAACATTAGCTTGGGCCAGATGAGACTCTCGGCCTCCTTCAGTGTCCCTTTTCATCTAGGCAATTCAAATCCGGCCCCAGTTCGTTTACTTCCTCTTGGTGCTTTCGGGTTATAATGACTTTCTCCTCTCACCTCTTTTCTTGGATTGCGGGAGGTGCGGCGTAGCTCGTCAGCTGGGGCCCAATGCCTGGCGATCTCCCACTGCTGGCTCCTCCCTCGCAACGGTGGGGGCTACGGAGCGAAGGTGCCAGGCTCACACGATCGCTCGAACACGCAGGCAGGCTGACACTTACTGCTTCTCTTTACAATACGAATGTCCTTCTTAGGACGCTCCGACTCCTCCAGACAGCGTCCCAGATAAAACGAAAGTCTTTGAAACATTTGGACACCTTTACCTATGTGTCCTTTTAACTGTTTAAACATCGCTCTACAGGAGCCTCCTCGCCTATCTTTACTGCCATTAGCGGTCAATAAGCCCACTCAAAAACGGTTTCTTCTTCCTGGGGAACCGCTTCGGCCGCCTCCTCCCAACAGCTGTTCAACCGAAAAACAACACATAACAGCCAGTCAAAAGAAAAGCACCTTAACCTCTTCCTTCATTCCCCACTGGATCCCAGACATGCCCCTAATGCAGAGATAAGATAAGACCCTCCCCTCACTACAGGGTGACATCATAATCACTTCAGCCTTCAAGGCTTGCTAACTGGCTCTGAATAATGCTCTGATCATTGCTCCACTCCTCCTGCTTTGTCACAAGGTACAAAGAGCAATTTCCAACCTAAAAGCTGGTTCGGCTCCCAGGCAGGACGGCTACACACCAGCATTTTATAAGACAAACAGCGTCTCTCTCACCATTCTTAGCCAAATTGTTCAACTCAATATTATCAACAGGTGAAGCCTCCAAATCATTCACAGAATCAATAATTATAGTTATCCCAAGGAGGGCAAGAACCCCCAGGAGTGTACGTCATATCACCCCATCTCCCTAATTAATGTGGATGCTAAAATCTATGCAAGCATCCTAGCTTCCCGGTGTGGCCCTGGTTCTCCCCCAACAAGTGCACACACCGACCAGGTGGGTTATGTGAGAGGCAGGCAAGGGGCGGACAACATAAGAAAAACCCTAGACTTAATGGTAGGCCTCCGAGAGGGAGACAGCGTAGACGCAGAAAAGGCTTTTGACCGCGTGGAATGGCCTTTCCTTAAAGTGGTACTGAAGTGGGTGAAGGTAGGACTGGCATGGACACAAGGGGCGAGTGCACTATACCACACAGCACAGGCGAAAGTTTCCATCAACTGCATCTCCTCAGACCCTATTGTCATTACACGAGGCACTAGGCAGGCGAGCCCTTTGCCTAGGCGCTGAGGTTAAGCCCCAGAATACACAGCATCACTTGGGGAAATAGAGAATACAAACTGGCAATGTTTGCCGTTGATATTCTCCTGTTTATCACCCAACCAGCAGAATCTGTCCTAGCCCTCTTCCATGAAATACACAACTACGGAGCCATGTCCGGCTTTCGAGTGAACCTCCAGAAGACCATAGCAGTCCCACTTGGAGAGGGAGGGGAGGGGGGGTAAACATCACTGTGCCCTCGCAAATCTCTTTGAAGCAAACTGTCCCCGTTTGGAAAGCAGTCAGGGATGATGTCAATAGATGGTCAGAATTAAACTTGTCTTGGGCCGCTAGATTCACTTCCATTTAAAATTAATATTTTACCCAGGTTTCTCTTCCTTTTTCAGTTGCTCCCGATTGTGGTTATGTATGGGTGGGTAAAAGGCCTAGGATCCCCATCTCCACTCTTGTCTTGCCCAAAGAATCGGGGGAATGGTGTTCCCAGATTTTTTTATATATTATAGAGCCTCCCAATTGAGGGTATTAGTTGATCATTTGTGGGAAAACCCTGAAACACAATGGGTAGAAATAGAAAACAATTTCTTCGCCCCGGTCACATTAGGAGAATGGTTATGGGTTCCGCAGTCAGCCTTGTCGCGAAGAATTCGAGAACACCAGTTCTAAAAGTGCTGTGGACAATCTAGCGCCCCTCCAGGGCCATGCGAGGGGTCACAACTTGGCCCTCCCCGCTAAGCTGTATTTGGTCCCCCCCCCCCCCCCCCCCCATACAAAAAGCTGATCTGCAAGGTTCACCGATTTCAAACTGGTACCGAGCTGGAGTGGTGAGGGTGGCACAGATGTGGAGGGAGGGGGGTATTCATTTCTTTTGATGACCTACACGCTGCTCTAAAAGATGCAAACGTCTCCCACATGCAATATCTGCAGTTGCAAAGCGTCCTAGTGGACAACCGCTGGGGGGACACCCTGCAACGCCCCCTTTGAATTGATACTCAGCAAACCTCGGACCATGAAGGGACTCGTTGCCTGTATGTATGGGGTATTGATCACCAGAGGCCACTTGAGCTGCCCCACATCCGAATGTAAATGGGAAGCAGAACTAAACATTGCTGACAAACCCACAGTTTGGAAGGCCATAAGAAGGGCGGTTTGGGGGTCATCTTCTTAACCCAATATAAATGCATGCTTACTGGTCAGGTGGCACTATACCCCCAAAAGCCTCTCCAAGATGTTTTCAGGCACCCCACTCCCTAATATATATATATATATATATATATATATATCTCTCTCTCTCTCTCTCTCTCTCTCTCTCTCTCTCTCTCTCTCTCTCTCTCTCTCTCTCTCTCTCTCTCTCTCTCTCTCTCTCTCTCTCTCTCTCTCTCTCTCTCTCTCTCTCTCTCTCTCTCTCTCGAGAGAGAGAGAGAGAGAGAGAGAGAGAGAGAGAGAGAGAGAGAGAGAGAGAGAGAGAGAGAGAGAGAGAGAGAGAGAGAGAAGAGAGAGAGAGAGAGAGAGAGAGAGAGAGAGAGAGAGAGAGAGAGAGAGAGAGAGAGAGAGAGAGAGAGAGAGAGAGAGAGAGAGAGAGAGAGAGAGAGAGAGAGAGAGAGAGAGAGAGAGAGAGAGAGAGAGAGAGAGAGAGAGAGAGAGAGAGAGAGAGAGAGAGAGAGAGAGAGAGAGAGAGAGAGAGAGAGAGAGAGAGAGAGAGAGATCGATCAGTGACTATTGGCATCAGTGGTAGTGCTGTGAAATGTATTGGCAAGAAGTCTTGGGCTGGATCCAAGACATCAGTGGGATTCCTAGAACACGGACTCTGATACTGATATTATTTGGAGTGGAATCGAACGAGGAAGACACCCATGTAACTTACACACATGCCACGAAACTTATTGCTATCTGCCAGAGTATGCTTAACTGTAAAAATGGAAATCTGCAGTGCTTCCCTCCAAAAGGGAATGGCTCAGTAAAGCACATGCAATTTACGAGATGGAAAGCCTGATGACCGCAGTGATGGAATCGCGGAAAAACATAGAATCTATCTGGTTGCCTTTTAGGGAATATTACGCTGAATACTGGCGCTCCCTAAGCCACATAGACTAAAGCCTCTTAACATGGGCCCTCCCAGGTCGCCCTTTGAATTAGAGGAAAGAACAGGCATCTGTACTTTGGTAGGTTGTGGAGTAAAGAAGCCCGGTTCACGACAAACCAGGGTGAACCAGGGTGATCTTGTAAGAGTTGGTTGGTTCCCTATTTGTTCAAGGTACTTACGCCTCTATTTCATAGAGTGGGGGGGTGAGGGGGGTTAACACAAGTTATGGAGTACAGGTGTTTTGCACTCTTAAATGTATTGTATGATTGTTGTTCAGAAAATGCATCGACCCTTACTGTGATTTGAACGTACTGTGTCAGACCTGTAACAAAATCAATTACATTTATTTTAAAAAAAAAAAAAAGTCTTAGCCATACTCTTGGAATAGCATATTCCTTTGTATCTTTATAGAAGTCTGTGCCGTTACCTGCGGCACCATGTCATGACTTTCTTAGTTAAATTGTACAGGAATTGACAGATTTCCCTTGCCCGTTCTGCATACAGTTTGCTTTTGTTGGTTTTAAGCGATCTGGGGCCGACATATTGTCAACCAATAGAGATGCTTGCTCTATCGAACGTTCAGGGATTTTCTTTCTTCTAGTTGTTAAAAATATCGAGGCCAGCTTTATATTGCTGTGTGCAATTGATGCATCGCTGAACACAGCATTCTTTTGCGATGGAGAGGATTTTTTTTGTAAGAAGATGGTAGGCGCCCATCTTACATTGCCTGGAAAAACTGCTCTTAGGACCGTTTACGGCTGAGAGATTGGCGCTCTGATCGTCTTTTTTCTTCAGATTTTGTTTGATCTTTCGTTTTTATTCATCCCCAAATCACTCCAAATTACTGACTTGTCCGAACTGCAAATCTGTTTGAAGACCAACATTTATGTTCAGTTTTAACTATCTCTTCTATACTAGATCACGAAGTGCCTTTGGTCTCTTTTATGCCATTCTTGGCTTTCCCCCAGGTTCTTCTTTCTTTTGCCTTGCTAGTTTTCTCTAATCGATCAGTAACAGCTTGAAGGCTTTCCACTGCATATCCGTACTCGTCTTTGTGAACAAGAGCGCCCTGCTGACAAGTAGCTGTATCTGATCCAGTGGTGATTAGGTTTGTTTTGCTTTTTCAATCTTTTTTGGTTCCTCTTTGCTTTGGATTGTGTTACTTTTGATCTTTTCCTTCCTGCTTGACACTTTCTCATATTCCTTCTGCCTCTTGACCTCTGGGAAAACGCAGGTTGCCAAACTGGTTCGGTATGTATCTGTTCTTCTATTGCCGTTGCAGATTTTGTTTGCATATTCCCCACGGTAGTTTCCAATTCGCCTTTTGCAACGTTCGCCAACCTTCGAAATTCCTCCAGTACTGATTCAGAGAGAGGCGTGTCCTCAAAGGGCTGGTCTTGAATGACCTCTTCTTTTGCTTCCATTACCTTTTTAGAGCAGTTTTTTCTTTCAACAGGTGAAATAACTCTCCCAGAAGTCTGTTATCTCCTCTTCTGTTTTTGTTTTATTGTTTTTTTTATTGCTTAATAAAGATTGCAAAGAGGAGATGTCAAGAGCCTGCTTAACCAATTCCAATCTCAAATCACTGAATGGTAGGACCATGTTAGTATTAATGGCCAAAGCCAGTCCTACCAATGTGGATTCACATGACGCCACCTCATTTGTCATTTCCAGAAGTGTGCCCGTCTGTGATTGTACTTCAGATTTCAGCAGTTCAAAAACTGTAACTAAAGAGTTCCAGACAAATCTTAAAGCTTTCAAGGTGTCTGTATTGGGCTCGGTTTTTTCTGTGGGAGGATCTAGATGGACAATTGTTGGATCGTTCGGGGATTGCGGCTAACTGTGGTGAAATCAATCCTTACCCTTCGAAACTTTATACCTCTGCGTCATTACCCATACTTGCAAAAGGTGGGTGGACTTCTGTACTTGAGAATGGGGTTTGCAGAGTTTGTGGCATGGGCCATAGAATCGCTGAGTCTCCTTCCACATTATTATGGCTTTTTTTTAAATGTGTTTTTTTATTTTTTTTTACCAAAATGATCCTGGATCTTTTTTGGATCTTTGTTGTTGTTGTTGTGTACTGCAGACCACGTTGTCATTGTTTCATAAGAGTGGTCTGGAGATTGCGCTCCACTCCCCTTTCCACCGGGGAAGCGGGCCCTATCTCAGCGTGTATTTGTGCCCGAGTTATTTCTGATGTATTAAGATGTGAGGTTAGGGCTGCCACCTGGACAGGAGTGGTACCTGCTATTTTAGCTTCCAGTAGGTATGAACCCGTCTCCTCCCACTTCCCTTTCTTTATCCAGAGACTGCATGCTGCGTAATTTCATGACCGGTGCCGGAGGATACCCACTAATGAGGCTGTATACTAAAAGTCTTGTAACCAAAGCTGGGACCCCAAAACCACCCGAGCTTACAGCCAATAAGAAACAGTTCGACAGTAGAATAGATGGCTCGCTTCAGTACAGGCTAATCCTGCCGGCTATGGCCTTCGTCCAGCCACAACACCTTAAATAAAGGTTCCTGAAGAGTTCATGAAAGTCCCTTCAATTCAGCCACAAAACACACCGAGGGTAGAGATATAGAGACCCCAAAATGATATATGTTTATGGATCCAAACTTTCTAGGCAGTTGGTTGAAATAAGAGGGCTCGCAAATGCCTCAAGATAAAGTCCGAGCAAAATGGTTGTGGTGCTTTCTGAATCACAGAGAGAACAATGAGTATCACTATGGCTGAAGCATAAATCAAGTGCGGCAAGCTCTGCAAAGTTTTCAAAGCTTCACTTTGATAACATGGAACCAGCGAGATCAAAGGAGAATCCTCCAGTCTCCTGCGGCTCCTCAAGTAAAGTGGCAGAAACATAATGTAAAGCACCGGAGAGGGCAGGGGGCGTCTGTACTCCTGCTCTCTATATGGCAGAGTAGAGCCACAGAGCACCCCGGCCAAGGTTCTTTATATTGGTATCGTGGTCGAGCAACCAAGGCTTGAGCTCTCAGAAGGTGATGCAGGCTGGTTCTTAAGTACAGTGTCATCCCCAAGCACCTACAAAGGAATGTCCACGCACTTTGTTAGTGAAAACAGTCTTTTTATATAAATACGGTTCAAGATTATATACACAATCGCAATAACACACTTTGTACTTTGGCAATACTATAATGGCAAATGTATACAGGTCTACGTGGTACCACTCAACTATCGATTCCTTTGAAATGCATCAACTGCTAACAATTCAAATGGCATACGAATCAGAGTATAAGATGAATCAACGATAGACACAGGAAGAAAGCACGTTAAATCAAGCAATGGCAGAACAGTCCCCCCGTCTACCTAGAGACACTTATGTGCGAGGATCCACCCCCCACATGGTCAACCTGTAAATAAAGCGTATTTGACAAGCCCAGTCCAATTATGCTCAATATAGTCTTGATTCTGTGTAAAAGGTTCCACAACCCCAAAGTACTTGGTTTCGTAGAGTTCTTCAATGAGTCGTCGACTGGTCTTTCTTGAGTGTACTCCCTTTAAGACAGGAGCCACGGGTCATTGAGAGTCAGTGAAGATAAGGCTGATCAGTCGTTGCGTCAGCAGCTTCGGTTCTTTCGAGGCCCATTGATGATCAGTTTAAAAACGTCCTGCAAGCTGAGGCGTGCGTGCGGTGCACCTCGACGACTAGTTTGTTGCTGCAAAAGAGTTCATTAAGAATTTTGGCACAGCAAGGGCATCAAGTCGTCAGTGTGTCTGCGGTCTTCGGGAGGCGGGAAACCCACCGGTGGATTCTCAGTCTTCACCGGCCTTGACTTTCTCCGGTAGGATGAAAGTGATCGAGGATGAGCAAGGGCATCCTTGTTTGAATGTCCTTAGGCAAAGGAGCACTGCGGCTCAGATCGGCGATGACGGTCCTTGGCGGTGATGGATTTCAATGTCCGGGCGCTTACCTTCGTGATTCCGCAGCGATCCTCATCTCCGGTCAGCATCCTTTCAAGGGTCTGATGTCCAGGGAGCTTCGGCAAAGATCAGCTGGTGCACGATTTATTTGCATTTTTAAAGTGCTCACACAGACCGCAGGCATCGAGGCGCTGTTACAGGAATATGTCTTAGTTGTGTACTTACAACGCGCTTAATACCCAGCGGTTTCGAAGCATGGACCCGGGGAATTTAACCTGTGTTGCTTCGTGTCGTCTTGTTTCCAAGGCGAGCACTTTGCCGCTGAGCTATCCTCCCGGGACAATGGTCCCTCGTAGCTCAGGAAGTGGCCTCCTAACCAGGTCCTCTCTTGGATCAGTTCCTTGGCAGTCAAACAGCTTTCAGATTAGAGAAGGACAGCAGCAGCAATCCTCCTTCTTCCAGTGGGCTTCAAGATTAAGCATCAAGTATCAACTTCTGCTTCTGAACGATTTCCATCAGCGAGAGGCCCCAAGATAATACTGTAGATCTCCCATTCTCTCTGCTGGGACACACTCAGGCAACCAATCATTCAGAAGGGCATTCAGGCAGTTGGGCATCGGGCACACAGTGCATTCAGGCTATTCTTCCCCATCCATACACTCAAAACACGGAATGTGGATTTGGACAAGCACTTTGCCATTCAGCACTCCACACTGTATTCATACCAATTTCGGGCAGGGCTGTCCCAGTCATTGTGTCAACCACCAGATACTAGACACCCCCAACATGAAAAGCGTATTCGTCACACACTCACCAGGTCCCACCCCACAGGCGTGCCCACAACATAGTCATCAGAAGGCTCCAGCTAGTCTGGCCTGGACTTCCCCACGCTACCGTATGGAACATCCACCCAACAGTCAGTCAGGGGGAAGGGACAGAGTCGGGGCTTCCCGGGACTTCGGGAATACAAGTTAACAGGTAATAGAAAGCATGAGGCCACAGGGGCCATCTTGTTTCCTATCAGGAATCAACTGATTCCAATGGCAGGGCCTGGGTATCCCAAAATGGAGGAAATTCGGAGCACCAGTCAAATTCAGCATGAAACTGCCACCAGCCCATACCCTGCTCTGTGGGCCACACACAGGTGCCCGAAAACATACACTCGGAGTACAGGGTTGTACCCCTACCCATGGGTGCCATAAGATGCCAAAACGCCCTCTGCAACAAAATGGCCATTCTCCAAGATAAAATATTAGCCAAACTACACTTCATAAGATCGCTGTTGCAACCCAAGAAACCATCTCGCAAGAACTTGCTAACAACCAAACTAAACCACCTAACCAATTTAAATTCGGGTCAATCTCAACTACTGAGGCAGAAACCATCATTCAATCACTCAAACCCTACCGGTGCCTTGGGGATACTTGCCCAGCACCCTTTACTAAGGAAGCAGCAAAGGACCTAGCTCCCTTCGTCACCACCTTCATTAACTCCTCTTTCAACTCCTGCTCTGTCCCCACCAATCTGAAAAATGCTTGGGTACTACCCCTCAAAAAAAAAATAAAAAAATAACCTAATCTAGACCCTAGCATCCTGACCAGCTACAGGCCAATCACGACCGCACCGTTTCTCCTTAAAATCTTAGACAGAAGCTGCCTCTCTCCAGATTCAATCCTATCTGGAGATCAATAACCTATTAGGCTCCTGACAGTCTGACAATCTGGCTTCAGGCCAAGGCATGGAACTGAGACGGCCCTACTCGATCTCAAGAACCAACTGGCTGACCGGAAAGACAAAGGAGAAATCTCCATTCTCCTACTCTTAGATCTCTACGCCGCATTTGATTTGGCTGACAGTCTTATGCAACCACCTCCAATCTGCTGCCAACTTTTCCAAAGAAGCTTCCACATGGATAAACTATTTCTTAGACAATAGAACTGAGTCTTCTCGCATTCCTCATCAAGGCCCAGTACCCATCACATGTGGGGTGCCGCAGGGGTCATGCGTCTCCCCAACTTTGTATAATATATTTACAAAGCCTCTCTTTGATATACTTGACAATCTAGTTGTCTCATACACTAATTATGATGACGACACCCAGATCCTCATCCCTATTCAGGGAGACTATGACAAAGACATAGGACTTATTAATAAAATGTACCTAATCATACAAATTTGGATGGCCACCCACGGTCTATGTCTTAATGACGAAAAGACCGAACTCCTAATCATAGGGTCCTCTAATAGACTTGGCAAACTCCCCTTTCAATACTATTGACGGCATCAAGATTAAAGTTGCAAAGGAAGTAAAAACCTTAGGCTTTAACCTGAACTCAGCACTCTATCTTAACAAGCAAGTTAATGCCACAGCCTTGCAAATAGCTACACGTACAAACTGATCTATGCATGTAATCCTTTTTTGACTACATAGCTGCAGTACTATTGCACGGGCACTAATACTATCTAAATTAGATTACTGCAATGCACGTTACCTGGGCACCAGTAATCCCAATACTAAAACTGCAAACCCTCCGAAACAACGCTATAAGAACTGCCCTAGACATCCCTAAAGGCCAGCATATTTCTCACGAAAGACTATCTATCAACTGGCTAGCCATTAAAGATATAATTAAGTACAAAACACTAAACCTGACATACAAATGCCTCAATAACAAGGCACCTATATACCTGACAGAGGTTCGCCAAATATACATCAGAACGCCCTATTAGAAAGGCACATGCTAACAGCATCAGAATCCCCAACTTCAAACTTAACAAAACTGGAGGTTCCAGCTTTCCAGTCTTGGCAGCACAACTCGAACTCTATACCGGACCCCTTAAGAGCAGTACCCTCCCTCCCTGCTTTCAAGACCAATGTTAAACAATGGTTGCACGCTAATGACCACTGATGTCCTCGCCTATGGACTGTATGTATGTATATTTTGTACTTTTCCTGCACATTCATTTATGCCTGTAATTTGTCTCTGTATATTGTCTTATACTATACTGTATCTTTTATCTTTACTTATGCATCTGTAACCAAAACATTTGCAAGTTCCTAGATGCCTGACGGCCCAGTGCGCTCTATAAATAAATAAAAAATACAACAATAAGGGTATCCCAGGGGTCTGCTCACCACGACCAAAAAGAGGAAGAGCCGCACTGCCAGGAATTCCACATGAACTCCTGCGTGGAAAATAAGAAGGCAATAAAGGACAAGGATATGGAGACCCTGTTCCTCCAATGCATTCCCAGCATCACACATACGTGTTTTGAATATCGAACTGATGTAAAGCAGACTAATAATCATTGTGAATACCAAGTTGATGCAGAGTGGGGAAAGTGGCAACATAAGAACTTGGCAAACAGACCAGCAAAGTGTTGTTTTTTTGAAGGTCAGAATAATTGCCAACCACACGTTACATTACTAGAAGCCAATTTGTTTTCAAAGCTAAAAGAAAGGGCAAAAGCAAAGCAAGTTAAAAAGAACCAACATTCCCAAAGCCAAGAGAGGGCAATTAAGAAGCAAGTTGTGTATATAACCTTTTTGTCAGAGGGCGAAAGAAGCAATAGGGGAACTGACCTAAACAAGCATTGCATAGGCCAAAGAAGAGCAAGAGTGATAGAAAACCATTATCAGTGCGTGGTTAATGCAAGATTGGGAATACAAGAGTGGCAGGAAGACTGCCCTTATGTCGGAAGCTATTCAGGAGGAGAGGAGCATGACATGCATTGCATGTGGCAATCAAGAGTATGGAACGAACAGCGCCAATGTGTCTCATGTTTTCCCAGAAGTACTCAAAACTGATGTGGAAAGTCACGTCTTTATACGTTGTGTGAAGTATTTCCCACAAAAGTACTTGTTAGTAGATTAATTAGTCCTGTCAGGCGAGCACACCAGGGCAAGGGACCTTGTAGTTACAGACCTGGCAGCTGGGTGGACCAGGTGGAAGTCATTGACGTACTGTGGTGTGGTTGAGTTGAAGTGGCAAGACCACAAAATTACATTACGAATTGTCGTGGAATCATCCTGACAAATCAATATTGCTGATGCAAATATTTTGTGAACTGTTGCAGAATCATCTGGACAGAAGCATTTTTGTAGATACTGACGAACTGTGGAAGTATACTTTGAGAAGCAGTTGTGTGGAACTCTCTGCCATCAGGTTAGAGATCAGACTTGTTGAACTGTTGGTCAAGTCCAAGTGAGAGAATTACTGGAGCTAGAGCAACTTTATTGGAACTTCGTTGCAAGACTGGATGTCCTTATTCTTTTGAACTGAAATCCTGTTTGAATCTGGGGAAGGGGAACTCGCCCAGGTTACAAGGAGATACAGTTGTCAGGTTTTGCACATAACTGTTATTTATGTTGTATTTGAATTGCTATATATTAACTTGTTAAGTATGTTGTATGTACAAGTGTGAGGGACAGAATCCTTTTGTTAGTGTTTCATTTAGTTACTTCGATAGGCAGGGAAGTCCTCGTCAGGGTAGAGATATTGAGACGTTTATCAAACCCTTTTGAGTTAATAAAATGGCATCTTTTGAAAAACCTTCACAAAGTTCTCTGCCTCACATTTCTGACCCCTCCCTCTCCTGAGGCAAACTGGTACCATACACATACCTATATGACCTTAACTTTCTGTATTTAGGAATGTGTGTAAAGAACCAAGTACAATCTGACGACATTTTAAAACATCATGGATTGTATATAATGTACAGAACGTTAATGTTTGCATCTCCCATAAATGTTAAATTTGTGGAAAACTATGTAGTAGTTCCTGCTTACTAGCTGGTGCAGAATGCTACCCAGGAGCTCTTTTTATCTTATGCTCATGAAATCTTAATTTCGACCCATGTATCTTACTAGTATTGCCTGGATACAAACTATGATTTTGTTCTGCATCGATTCACAATGTCCACCTTTATTAGGCATGGCTCTGCAGAACCAACTGTTTGTTAATTGCTTCTTAGAGGCCAAGCCTGGATGTTCTATGGAGGGATTCCTTTTAGCATGAGATAAGCTTGGCTTCCAGAATACCTTAATTTGTCTAGACCTCTTTCTAATGCCAGTCATAGTCCTGCATCTTTGTGACTTCTCGGTATCTGAGAGCTCTCCTCTACAGGGTGTGGAGAGAAGGTAGTTTGGAAGCATTGATGCACACGTGACCTCACCCATACCATAGACCTCTCCCTTTGTCCCTCCAAATCCAGGGATCAAAATAAAGGTTTGATGAACAGCTAAAAGCAGATCCTGAGTATTTTTTCCCCAGTAAGCTTGTGCTACCCTATGGGAACTTTGAGGAAGTACATTGCGAAGCACCCATTTAACTTTGATATGAGATCATGCACACTTTTAACTTTTGTTCATTGTATATGACCCATTATTGTTAAAATGTTTTCTAGATGTGTTCTAATGCACCTTCTTGTACATGCTCCCAAATCATTAATGTCATGTGGGTATGTTTGTGTCAACTAGCTGCTGTTAGCTGTTGGTATCAAGCTAGCCAGGCTCTGCTAGGATACTACATCTAGGACTTAAATCACGTTCGGCTGTTTTGATCCCTGCAAATGCATTTCTTGCCTGCTAGTTACTTTTTCAGTAAGTCACTTAAAAAACAAAAAAACAAACGCCCTATATGTAAGGACTTCCATGGCTGGATTTCTGTAAACATCCACTCTATTGTATGTATTCATGGTCTCCCACATATACCACAGGCCACCAGGTTAAGGTGCTTGCCTGTAAACAGTTTTATTTTTTATTTTAAGGTGTGGCCCATACCTGTTTTGGTTACAGTGCGGTTCTCGCCCACAAATGCCCTGCCTTTGCTATTGGTTGGATATCTTTAAAGCGTGCACTTCTAGGGAGCTTCAAGCCTTCTCCAAAAGTCTGGTCAAATTGAGACTAATATATACTGGGGATCTGTTCCTACTCCTGTTTAGTGTGTTACTCCACTAGTGCTGATGTTTCCAAGCACCGGGGGATGGCGAGAGGGTTACACTGAGGTCAAATTAAAAAAAATAAGACTGAAGTAGCCAAAAGACTGATATTAAGCTGCTTAACATCTGTCTTTTGGCTGATGTTTGTTCATGTCCCTTTTTTAGTAGTGGTCCCACAAGCCTTTCCGGCTACCGTAAGGGAGCAGCTTTACTCCTAAATAGTCCATGCCCAGTACCAAACAACCTCCCACTTACTTGTATCTTTAGTTTTAAATCTGTGTACTGACCTTTTCTGTAAAAGAGTATAAAAGCAGAAGTGTTTCCTTCACGGTTGTTTTAATGCTAGCTGGTGCAGAAGTTCCTTTTTAATTCTGTCTGTGTTCGCACGACAGTTGAACATCACAGCTCCAGAACTCCACGACTAGTCCGCCCTACCTTCTATGCAAGCCGTAGGAGTGTTGCGGACGTACCTCGGCCCATGAGAACATCCTTAATGTTCAATCCACCTCTTCCCGTGAGTGGACACCTGTACAAGGGTACCCCTTGAGCACATTGTTGGATTCCTACAAGCCCCCAGAGAAATGTAGGATGCAGGAGAATTTGTCTGCACTGTTTTCTTTTCCTTTTGGGCACTTGATTGCCTGCAGTTATGAAGCTATCCAACCGTACTCGGATGATGCTCCTGATGTGCAAGCTTAGATGTTCTCATTGCATGGGCGTAATTTTAGGCGGGGGACAGGGGTGTTTGTCCCAGCCAACTTTCATGGCACACCATTTTGTCCCCATTCATTTGGCTTGAGCACCTTTTCTTCAGATGTCATGCCCCCCCAAACCACCCAACATGTCCAGCAAAGTTACTCCACTGTCTCATTGTATTAATAGACTGGATTTACTTGTGCACATTTGTGTGTTGGCTCGAGTGTTCGCTTGCTTTTTATTATTGTTAAACTATTGCTATAAAGTAGGGATATTGAACCTGCTATCTGTGCTGGTTGAGCCTTTAAATAATAGACTTGATTTGTGGTTAAATTGCTTTCATGTTAAGCCAGGCATGCACAATGGGTTAACAATATTGGATTTATCTAGAGTGAAGAACACATCAAATTACATTTTTTTTTCTTGCCCTTCCAGGCGCATGGGCATCGAGCTTGGGAAGGCTGTGGTGTATCAGGAGGACAATGGAGGTGAGGGCAGAAACCATTTTTTTATTTTATTCAAACTTGACTGCTTTTCATGTTTGGATTGGAGCAGAAAGTAAATCGATTAGAATACACATGGATGTTCTTCTAGCATGGGAGTCTTGCTGCTATTCCCTTGAGCAGTGAGGTGGTTGAGCTTTGTTATGTTAATAAGATTTTTACTGCATCAAATCTCCACAGTATTGGTATCGGAGCATCTAGGCTTGTCCATGGGGTAGTGTGCCTCCGCCAATGGTATCCAGATTTATTCTGCTGGAAGAAAGAACATGAGCGAGTGGAAGATGAGAGGATGGGAAAGGGGGGTAATGGATGCTATAAGCACAGCTAGGAAGGACTGGAACGAGGAAAGCATGTTTTGTGATGGCATGAGTGCATGTCAGTCCTGTAATGTGGACCTTGTTTTTGCACTTGTTTCTGAAAGTGTTGTGATAATTGGGCTTTGTTTCCAAGTCAAATTTGGAGAATTGCATTTGGTACCCAATGTAATGGTGGATGAATGAGGGGTTCGAGATTGTGCTCTATCAATCCTGGAAGTCTACTGGCTTATTTGCATGGCTATCGCTATACCCCAGGTCAAATTTCAAAATGTTAATTCTGTGACTGGCAATCCTGAGCCAAGAGTCGCATAGTCGAGCATAGGCTGTGTATAAAGGTGAGTGCTGTTGGTAAACGAAGGTAAGGAAGTGGCATGGTCAAATTAAAACATCTATACCTTGATGTCAAAAAAGGTTAGTTTGTTCCATGTCATTTCGTGCTACGCTTTCAGTTCACCGTGAGAGAGCGTGTTGCCTTTCTTGGAAGTAGGCTATCCTAGTACAGTAAAACGTAGCCTTCTATAGAAGGACAATGTAACCTGAGCTCCATATGTACGATGTGTTCATTGGATTATGAAAATGTAGGTGCAAGTTTGACCAAACGGGGTAGGTAGGGAGAGAAGAGCCAGATGTCTTATTATATATGCAGCGACAGAAGTTCCAATAATCTTGTTTTGATTTCATGAATCTCTCTTGCCCATTGATTGTGAATCCACGATCATTTTTTTATAGCGGTGTGAACGATAAGGCATCTTTCAGGACTTCTGTTCAAACATTTCTGCTGCTACCATGAGCTATCAACCGGCATAGCTTTCCACTGAACTTTCATTTACTTTGCTATTTGAGCCTGGTTTTATTGGCCACCCGGTGACTGAGTTTGCCCAGGGTCTTTTTTGAGGACCACTGCCAATGTATAGTGCGTAGAAGAAACGTCACTTTTGATCTGAATTATGGGCCACTGAAGTTGTTTTGATTGGCTGCAGGGGTAAACATTTCAAGTTGCAAGCCCTAGCCAGGCCCAAAGTCACGCGCCCCTCAATTCTCTTCATGCACACAGCACATGTCCTACTCGCCAGAAGTCAATTATCATAAATGTTGAACTTTGGACTTTAACTCTGCCGATGAAGGTATCCAGGTACAGTTAGGCGCACAGGTATATACATAGCACAATATATACTCCTTAATAGAGAATTTGTTTAATTAAAACATTGTTAAAACTAAGTACTGTAAGGTAGCACTCGCAGTATATGTAAAGGGTCTACACAAGCCCTAACACGCCCCTAAGCCCAGTGGAAAATACAATCACAGTTCAGGTTAATAATGCACAGTATATAAGGTTAACTAGGAGTGAGTAATATAATACTCAAGCAAAATTGAAAAACGCTGTTTAGTAATTTAAATGCAGTACTGGGCCTAGGAAGGGACAATTGCACCCAAGTAACATTGGGAGTGATTATTTTCTTTATGTTAAAAATATCCATAAAATCAAATACTTTTAAAAAATAACTGGAAAATATACAGACCCGATTGGAACAAAGGGGCAGTGGTGGTTTCTATAGGTAAATTAATTTTATGTTTACGTCATGATGTTTCAGTAAGTGTCCATAGTCTTTAAAAGGACGAACCCAATAGTTTGTCCATGGTCATGGTGAAAAGGTAAGTTCGTAGCTGCTGAAAAGTTCCTATACCAAGGCCCTGAGAAGGATGTTTGCAGAGTGCAGTCCTTGGCACAAAAACACTCTGCACGCAGAGCCAGGGGACTTTGGAGCACAGGACCAGCGAGAGGATCGGGATTGGATGACCTGGGAATTGCACCAAAGGCAAGAGGCAGCCCTGGAAGTATGGGTATAGAGGTACATTTCAAGTTTGGATTTGGGTTTGGTCAGATGTCGGTTGGTGCGATGCCGATAACTTTTTTTTATTGTGTTTGGATTATTTTGAACTTAAGTAAACCTTTTACAATTACAAATAACTCCATTACAATTAATTACCAAATCATTATTAATCATACATTTCTTTAAAACACAACCATAGGTTCCATATCATTCTCTTTAAAAACTTGCCCCATCACATTATTAAAAAGATACATTCTACAAATGTCATACCAGTTAAGACAAAGCTTACCTTTCCCCCATTAAGAACATTTCCCACCATTCCCCAGTTGATCATGATTTGGACTGATCAATGAAAACTCCCAAATAGTGGGACCTTCGCTCCGTCAGAGCTCTGCATGTGACCATCAAGTGGAATAGTGATTCAATACCCCCATCTTCACCACAGTGTCGGCAAACTGCATCCGCTTCCTCCAATTGTTTCCTCACAAGCTGGACCTCTCTTGTCAGCAGGATATTGAGGCGCATTCTCATAAATGGATCCCGCTAGAGGGCCGAAGGAAACCTTTGCAGATACCTGGGGATTTGGTTTAGTAACTTATTCGCACGGTCTAGTACCAAGGCCTAGTACATTATCCTTTCTAAGTTCTTGAGTGAGGATCCGGTCTCTCTTGCAGTTTCCTTTTTGCCTTCATTGGGTTCCCCAGCAACATTTCTAGGGGTATAATCACTTAGTATGACCACACATTTCTCCTTCCAAATCCCCAGCCATTTATCCACCAATATTTGCTCGTTTTCTCTCAATTTCAAAAGGGGGTATATTGTTACATGTCACACATTTCCTAAACGGCGATATTGCTTTCCAGGTTACAATTGACTCCATAGATTGGAGCCCCAGCTCAAATCGAATGGCTGCCACTGGCAGGGAGTTTGGTAGTCTTGGTACCTTTTGCCAGAAATGGCCTTCTAAAAGGTCCAAGGCTTCACATGATGGACTCCGCATAGCTTCTGCCCTAGAATCTGTACCTTTTTGTTTATAAACGCCAATCATGGGGAGCATTGAGAAGGTCCTGTATCTCCTATGAAGTGCTCTTCCCTGTACTGCTAGCTGTTTAGCCTTAGCCCAGAGTTTCCCAAGATGCCCTTGATCATTAACATTCCTGT
Source organism: Ambystoma mexicanum (assembly GCF_040938575.1). NCBI lineage: Eukaryota > Metazoa > Chordata > Amphibia > Caudata > Ambystomatidae > Ambystoma > Ambystoma mexicanum. The sequence continues at coordinate 741,503,928 of NC_090926.1, forward strand.
TTACTACAGCTCCCAGGTATATAATTGTTTTGACCGTCTCCAGGCGCTTCCCTCGTATGGCCCATTGCTACGAACCCCTTTGCTTTCTTCGAGCTGACGACTTCACTAGGACCTTAGATTTGTTAGCATTTACTCAGTATGTTTGCCTCCAGACACAATTGGAAGGCGGTCAGCCTGCGCTGCAATACTACTTGCGTTTGGTAAATGAAGACCAAGTCGTCTGCATATAGGCCCCATGGCACCTGAGTGCCATTTCATTTTCAGGGGGAAAGCCCGGACAGTCTTCTGAGAGTCTCCCAGATCAGCCATGTATTGGTTGAACAAAAATGGGGCTAGCGAACAGCCTTGCTTAAGTCCCCTAGATGTAAGTATGTTCGCAGAGAGCGTGCCCCGTGGTGACGGCCTCACCTAAATTGAGGTATCCGTACATAGAGCCCTGACTGCTTCCACCAGATCATCCGGGAAATGTCTTCCCATCAGTTTAGCCCAGAGCTTGTCCTTGCTCACTCCATCAAATGCTTGTTCGAGATCCATGAAAGCTAAATAGATGTTTGACCTTGTATCAGTGGATCTCGGCTTCAGGAGATTAAGCAGGAAAAGGTTCAGGATGGTACCCACCCCCTTTCCAAATCACGTTTGATGAGGATCAAGGCAGTCTAACTTCTGTGCCCAGATGTTCAGCTCTCGCAATAGGATTGTTGCAAATAACTTTCTCAAGGAGTTGAGAAGGGTGATCGGGCGATCATTCTTAGGATCTTCCCCCTCTCCCTTCTTAAAAATAGTCGCAATAACCACCTCCCTCCATGACTCTGGATCTGTTTTGTAGCCAAGACCTGGGCAAAAACTTGCTGCAAAATCGGTCCAAAACTCTGCATTTTCTTAACATGTTATTAGCCAGGCCATCTGGGCCTGATGCCCTAGATGTATTCAATCCTCCAATCATCAGCCTGTCTTCCCGCTCTGTGCTAATTGCCCAGCTTCCCTCCAATTCACTGGTGTTTTATTATGGGGATGTGGGCTCCCTCATCTCAACAGCTTAGTGTGGAAGTCAATCCACTTTTTCTCTGGGACCTGATTGATCATGAGGGCCCGATCACGGACACCACCATTATTCAACAGGCCCCGTAGGTTTCTTGTGTTCTCCTTACATACTGCTCTCAGTATTTGCTCAGCATCCACCTGCAATCTTTTCGTCCTGAATTCTAAGCCAGTTCCGATATTGCTGCTTCCTTTTTTGATTTGATTAGGCTTGTTGGGCACATTTGCTTTCCTTAATTTCCTGATATCAGCCCTTAATTTGTTCTTGGCCACCCCCACCTCTTTATTGGTGACATGAACTGAATGAAAATCTGGTCTTCTAAAAGCGCTTGGTTTTCCTTATAGTTTCTCAGAATCCAACCATATTCTACTCCATTCGGATAATCCCACACGTATTGTTTGAAGCGTGTTATCATTTTCGGGATTTCGGACGGTTTTATTCAGTCTATTCCGGCCCCCTGTTACCTCGACCGGGTTAGCCATACTTCCGCCCTGCTGGCATCCCGACATTTCCCAACTCCTTTCCATCAAATCGTGATCACTTTATTTCATCCTTAAGATCTCACATTTTTCTATTGAGGCAGCAATGCCGTCTGATACAAATCAGTAGTCCAAACAGGCTCTTGGATCCCCTCTTCTCCTAGTGATGGCCCCTGGCATGTGCCCCCTTGTTTGCCCATTCAGCATAGTTGAATCTTGAGACCCAGCTTCATTGATCCATAATAGCTCTTTTTCACCCAACATTGCTTCATGCCTCACCCAAAGCATCCAGGTAATATAGATTGAAATTGCCACATATAATTATCTGAGGGTTCTCTCCACTCATACGTGTGCCATCTATTAACGAGACACTAGAGTCCACAAAAGCACAATCAGGTGGCACACTGGAGCTCCAGTACACATTTAAGAGGACAATGGAAGTTTTTTTATGACCTGGGAAGTGTCGTTCCAGTATTACCATTTGGTAATGTACGGGGAGGGATTAAGGAGTTCAGTTACTTTTTAGAGCCCCTGCCCATTTTAACCAGTGTCAGTAGGCCCGAGAAGGGACGCCCTAAAAGTCCCTTTTTGCTGCTTTATTCAGGAAAACTGTGTACCCTTCACAGATAGGTTTGGCTCTCCGCCAAGTCTCCTGTAGGCAGATAAGGTCAAAATAGTTAAAGCACAAGTTGTCCTTTTCGAACAGGTCCACAAATCCTCTCTTGTTCCAGGCACCTAACGGGAGGGTTTCCTTCCCCATCCCTTTTCTGGCTCTAAGGGTTGCGCGACCCCACCAATGCTGCTGCCAACCAGTCCCAGCTTTGGTTGTTTCGTCCAAAAAGGTTTTCTGCCCACCTCCCGCCTGGTGCTCCCCTGATGCTTGATTTCCAATTGTAACCATAAATGTCTGTAAGGCTTGTGGCTTGGTGCTTTGACCCTCCACCATTCAGACTGGAAAACCCTCCTTAACCAAGGGTTAGTATTCCTTTGGACCGGGGTGAGACAATGGTGTGGTTCAGCTCTGAGTAGTTACTCAACTCAAAACCCAACAGAAGAATATCATTACTGAGTTGCAATATTGTTGATTTACATAGCTTTAGATGTCAAAAGCAGAATGACCCAGTCCGTACGCCTCGTCAACAAACTGGACGACTTGAATATCGTCTGTAGTGATTGCTCTGTCTTGGAATATGGTGCAGCAAAATCATCACATTCCAATGATTTAGGATCAGATCATCGTTTGCAGGTGTCTGGCGCTCCAGATATACTAGTTTAGATTCCCTCATGTTATTCCATTCCTTTCTCACCAAGCACCTTGGTTTCTCACATTTCGGTGAGTCTCAATTTCTTCCAGCTTCATTGTTCGTGTTGCACCTCGGGTTGGCTTTTGCTGCTGTAAGGCCCTTTAGTTCCACTTGTCTAGTAGGCGCCCCTTGCTCTTTTCCCAATACTGAGCCTCTTGTCATAAATTGCGTAGGGCACCCAGTTTTGGCTGGCTGTTCTGATGTAAGAGGGCAGGTAAGCACACACAGCAGGAAGCTAAACAAGAAAGAATAGGCAAGGTAATTCAGAATGATGGAACAGGAAGAAAGGATGGATCTCAATGGTGAACAAAAAGGGATGGGAACCATGCAGTGGACAAACCATGAGAAATCCCATTAGGGGTGTAGAGATTGCCCACAGATACAAGGGAAGCTCAATGCCTCTAAGTTATTTTACAGGCGCCACACCTTGCAAGCCCATAGAAAGGGGTAGCAGGAGTGGCTTCTATGTCTAGACCCTAGGGTACAAACAAGGAGTGTATTTACAAGAGACAAGCCGGTATCGGTCCAGTCGGGACCTACAGCGGATGCCCTCTGAGGGAACAACACAACACACTGTTAGATTTAATTCACGATAGGCTACAAGTAAAACAAGGGAAGGGGCAGCGATTGCCTGCTGGGAAACCCAGCAGGCAACCTTTGAACAAAGCAATAACAGCAGCACAAGTGAGGACCAGAACCGTAACATAAATAACTAGGGACAACTAGGGAGTCAAGTAAGCAAGGTTTAGAAGGGGGAAAAGCATGTAGAAAATAATTTATTTGCAATATACAGCATACTGGAACTTCAGACTGGTAATCGGGGACTGTAAATCTGGACTGGAATAACCAGGGTAGGACTGAAGACAGATAACGGGGAATCTGTAGCTCTGAAGTGGGATAACGAGGGCAGGACAGAAGACTGATACAAGGAAACCCAGGACTGGAACTTGGATGCTAAAGCCAGGAAACGCAGACTGAAGGAAAGGAAGAAGGAACAGCAGGCAGGGAGTCAGATAATAGGAGGTTGAGAGCAAGGGGCTGCAGACAGGGAACAATGACTGCAACAGAGGAGCAGGGCTGCAATGCAGGAAGCTCAGAAGAGCAGGGCAAAAGGCATAGAGTGGCAGGGCTGCCAGGCAGGGAGCACATGGGCACTGGAACAGGAACAGGATTTGACAGCAACAGGAAACAGCAGAATATCGTGGCTCAAGGCAAAAAGGACTGGGAGTGAACTCTCTGCAAGAGACCTTTGCTCCTGCAGGCAGCTGCTTAAATACTGCCCTGCCCTGTGCTGAAGAAGGCTAATTAGCAGCACCTGGAGCAGCATACCTGAAGGTAATCTGCCTCCTCCCTCTCTGGTCCTGGGAAGGTGAAAGTAGCACTGATCTCTAGGGCTTCTGGGGATTGTGGTTCCAATACTGCATAGGAATAACCAGTAAAGAACTGCCGCAAGGTGCATTGTGGGAATTGAAGTCCATGTTTTTCGGAAATACAGATTTCGGAAAGTAAATGTCAAATCATGATTTAGGGGCTTCTCTGAAGATGGTAGAAACACCCTGGAGGTCTGAAGACAGTGTCACCCAGCGTCTGAGATGCAGAAGCATGATACCTCTTCTCTTCCAAGGAACTGAGGGGTATTCTCACATCACTATTCATAGCTTTCACAGCTTGTTTATCCTTTGCCAGGGGTTTGGCCTGCCAGACTTTCAGGGTCTGCTGATCAATTTCCGCCAGCTCAGTGTTGGTCACATTTCTCCATTCCTCGGCTTCTTCCTCTCCTCAAATTAGTTCCACCAGGTCACCCAAACATGAATGCGACATTGCCTCAGAGTCCACAGTTCCCCGTAGATCCTGCTCATGGCTTGCTACTGATGGCATAGTTCGATCCTTCGTTCTTTGCAGTGTGCTGATTTCTCCAAGTGGTCCTTTTTTTGGCGCTTCACATTTAGAGCTTGCAAGATGGGTGGGGGTGTTGTTCTCAAGTTGCTCAAAAATACCTGTGACGCATTTGTCTTTAATTCCTTTTTTTCATGTTTTCTTAAAACTTATATTTAATTTTTAATCTTGTGGGTGTACTTTACCCTGGGTTCCCAGTCGCCCCCTTATCGGATCAGAGCTTTGGAATATCGAAAAAGAATTTGCTTCGGGGGCAGTTTCTCGGGGAGCCCAGGGATTTATCTTTGTGCAGCTCATAGGCGCCCATTTCCTCGGTAAGGCTGTCGGCCCCCCTTCTCAACCCTTTGTCTGTTCTTCCTTGCCTTGGGGGCCAGGCATTCCCTTAGACTTCCCACCCTTCTCCAGGGGTTTTGCACCATTCCCCTCCTTTCTCCTGCCATTGGAACTCACTTCCTTCATTGCCTCCTCTTCTCAGTGGTCCTTGCAGATCTTTAAGGTTGATCCACAACATTTGCAGCCTTCAATTACGGCTGCCATCAAGGTTGACTTATCCAACGCTTCTCTCCTTGCCAAGTCAAATAGGCAATTTAACCAATTTAGTGATGTTTCAGCTTCCTTGTCGAGCCGCTCCTAGACTTTTACTACAAAACCCTCTAAGTAGTTCATCTTGGAGTGAGCCCTTGCCATGAGAGTAGCCTGATCGTTCAAGGAATTGTTGAGGGTTTCATACAATTTCCCAAAGGGGGGGGGGGAGAGCAATGACATTCTGAGTGTTGCCATTAAGGTATTGCACAGATGGGTCAGATCTGTCGTGATGCGTGCCCCACCATTTCTGGCCTCAGTGTGCAACACATAAAGCATCAAGAAAAGTACTGCTGCCAAATGTCTATCGGTTTGGTTATTAATTTAAAACCTTCGCGTATAAACAGAAATTGAGGCAATGAATCAATCAAAAAAGTAATTCCTAAATTAAAAAACTCGGACCACTCAAAAATGTTCATAGAACATGAAGTTGGTTTACTAACATTTTAACATAAGAAAATGACACAATTGTTGCTTAATTGTGAAAAACAGAAACCAAGAAATCCAATGCAAATGCCTTGTATGCAATTAGCATCGCTCTATAGTATACAAGTACGTTGTAATCTTGAAAGGGACAAAAGCAAGGTGAAAGTAGGTTGTAATTGGTGAAGACCCAGTGATAAAAGAAAGAAGGGGAAGAAAAACAAAAACGATTCTGGTGAACCATGAATAAACTGGTGGTCTGGTGGTGCAGGCTGTTACGGCCTCAGCAAAGCAGGCTGCGTACCCTACTATCCCTCCAATGGGGACGACAAGCGTTTTGGTTGGGCGAAGGTGTTTTCTTCTGGGGGTATGGCTTTACAGGCAGCCAACTCTGTTTGTGCCATGGCAAGATTCACTCACACTCTGTGGAATTGTGTGTCGTTGGCGGCTGAGCATATTCCAGAAGGGGAGGAACGGGATGGTTTTCTAGCCCTTGTGCAAGATGGCAAGGATGCCATGTGTGAATCCGTTCAGTCGGGTCCGGACTTGGCAGACCGTGTCAGCCGGTCCATGGCTGCGAGCACCGTGATACGCAGCTTTGCGTGGTTGCGGAAGTCGGCTACTGTCTTCCTTTCCGGCAGAGGCCTCGTAACAATCCACCGGGGAAGCTCTCTTTGAAGCGTCCGGATCCGCTCCTTGCGCAGGAAATCCTATCCCTGCTGGAGAAAGGCACCATAGAACTGGTGCCTGTAGCGGAGAGGAACAAGGGATGGAATTCCCCATATTTTTTGATCCCGAAAAAATACGGAGGATTGAGACCCATCATGGCGTGGTTTGAACAAGCGCCTCTGGAAGGACCAGTTCAAGATGGTTACTCCTTCTCACGTCCTCCAGGCCATTCGACTTCAGGATTGGTTGGTGTCTCTCGACCTCAAGGATGCTTACTTTCATGTGCCGATTCATCCCAAGCACAGGAAATACCTGAGGTTCGCTATTGGCGACTCGCATTTTCAGTTTCGGGTCCTGCCGTTCGAATTGACCTCCGCCCCAAGGGTCTTCATCAAGCTGATGGTGGTGGTGGTGGTGGCAGCACATCTCAGGAAAGGGGGGAATTCATGTCTACCCCTACCTGGACGATTGGTTGATCAGGGCGCACTCTCCCGAGCAAGTCCGGGATCCTCTGTGCGTCACCTGCCACTCCCTTTACAAGCTGGGCTTCTCCCTCAACTTAAAGAAGTCCCACTTGACCACTACCCAGCGGCTCCAGTACATCGTGCAGTGCTAGACGCATCCCTAGGGCAGTGTTTCCCTCCCCAGGTGAGGGCTCATCACATTCTGCAGATGGTGGACAAGTTTCAACGTGCCCAGAGTCTCCCGGCATTTGGGTTCTTGAGATTGCTTGGCCTCATGGCATCCTGCATTTTACTGGTCCCAGAGGCCAGGCTGCAGATGAGATCTCTGCAGTGGGCGCTCAAGATGCAGTGCTCAGTTCTCCAGCAGGATGTTGGATCCTGTTCAGATTCCGTCCTCGGTCGCCCAGGACCTTCTGTGGTGGGTTGTCGAAGGAAATCTGTTGAAAGGGGTTCCGTTATGGCAACCATGGCCAGAAGTGACGATCGTGACAGACGCATCCCTCACGGGTTGGGGAGCTCATGCCAACGAGCTGACAGCCAGCGGTCGATTTTCTCCGTCGGAGTCAAGACTCCACATCAATCTGTTAGAGCTGCGGGCTGTCGGGTTAGCCCTGAAGGCTTTTCTGCCGTCTGTGTGGGGGAAGAATGTCCTGATTATGACGGACAATACAGTGGCCATGCACTACCTCAACAAAAAGGGTGGGGCGGGCAGGGTCACTTCCACTGTGCAGGGAGGCGATGCAGCTCTGGTTCTGGGCCATCCAGCAGGAAATTTCGATCCCAGCAGTTTATCTGGCCGGAGACGAAAACGTGGCGGCGGACGCTCTGAGCAGGCAGAGCACGGTCTCTCACGAGTGGGAGCTGGCTCAGGAAGTTCTATTGGAGATCTTCGCCCTTTGGGGAACCCCACAAGTGGATCTCTCAACTGGAAGTGCGAGAGATTCTGCTTGCAGGAATCTCCTCCAAGAGGAGCCTTAGGGGACACGTTCGTAGTGGAGTGGTCCTTCCCACTGCTGTATGTGTTCCCTCCAGTCCCCGGAATTCTGCAAGTGTTGCAGAGGTTCGATTCCCGGATGATCCTCATTTCTCTGGCATGGGCCAGGAGAGCGTGGTACCCGGACCTTCTAGACATGTCCATCTGCCCTCCACGTCCTCTTCCCTACCGAGATGATCTGCTCTCACGGGAGAGGGGGTCGAGTTCTCCATCCAGAGGTCAAGTCTCTCAGCCTTCATGCTTGGTATCTGAAAGGCTGAGGTATAAGGATTGAGACTTCCCTGAAGACGTGATGGAGGTGTTGCTTTCTGCCAGAAGGCCTGCAACGAAATCCCTGTACCGTTGCCGTTGGAAGAAGTTCTGCGACTGGTGCAGGGTACAGAATGTGGATCCTTTTCAATGTTCCATTCCTTTGGTATTGTCTTTTTTGCTTTCTTTAGCCCACACCGGCCTGCAAGTAGATACCATTAAGGGGTACCTGGCGGCGCTGTTCATATTTAAGCGCTCATCTGAGGAATGTTCTTATTTTAAGATCCCTTTCATTTCTCCATTTCTTAAAGGGCTAACTAATGTGTTTCCACTGTCACCTTTCCAGGTGCCAGGATGGGATTTGAATTTGGTTTTAAAGTTCCTAATGGGAGCTCCGTTTGTGCCCTCACATTTGCCCGCTGAGACTGTTGTCCTTTAAGACTGTATTTTTAGTTGTGGTTACTTCCGCACGCAGAGTGAGTGAGTTGCAGGCACTCTCCGCCAAGCCACCTTTCACGGTGTACCATAAGGACAGGGTTGTCCTTAGGGTGCGTCCTTTTCTTCCGAAGGTTGCGTCGGGATTTCATTTGAGCCAGAAGGTAATTCTTCTGGCGTTTTATCCTCCTCTGCATCCTGGTAAGGAAGAGGAGAGGCTCAACAGGTTGGATCCTAGGAGAGCTTTGAGTTTCTATCTCTCACAGATATCCCGGGTCAGAGTGGACGATCAGCTCTTTGTTGGTTACGCTGGAAGGCGTTTAGGTCAGGCTGTTTCCAAACAGACCTTGTCCAGATGGATCATTTTGACGATCTCTGAATGTTGCCGGTTGCCGGGTAAGGACCCTCAGGTAGGCTTACGGGCTCACTCTACTAGGGGTGTGGTTGCCTCCACGGCTCTACAGAGGGGCGTTCCGATTCTCAGTATTTGCAAAGCAGCCACGTGGGTTTCTGTCCATACCTTTGTGAGACACTATTCCCTGGACTCTATCCATGGGCAAGATTTGGCCTTTGGTAAGGCAGTCCTATATTCAGCAATTTCGGCATTCTAAAATTCAAAATTCTTTTCCCACCTCCATACGTTGGTACTGCTTTGGGAGTCTGTCAAAGATGTGGAATACGTCAGAGGACACAAACCCCTTGCAGAACAAGTTACTTCTTACCTGGTAACATTCTTTCGATGGGATGTTCCTCCGACGTATTCCACATCGTACCCTCCCAGCCTGCCCCTTGACAGAATTTCTTATGCGATTGCAGCTTACGTTTCCGCAAGGCTTTCTACAGTCCTACTGGCAGGTGGCTGGTGCCACACGTTCTGGGGAACAAACTAGAACTGAGGCTTCGTGCGTCCTAGATATAACATCCGATGACGTCCACTGTCAACGGAGGTCCTCGAGGGAGCCTATCGACGCAGGACGCCTACGCCGAAAAAGTTTTCCGAAGCAGCACAGCTTTGGTAATTACTGTCAAAGATGTGCAATACGTCGGAGGAATATCCCATCGAAACAACATTACCAGGTAAGAAGTAACTTGTTCTTCTTAGGTGCTGGGCCTCAGACGAGCTCTGCCGTTGCTGCAAGGCTAACATCGGTCAGGGGGGGCCACTGGATATATGCTGCTGGTAGATGGCATGCATCTCCGTGAACCCAGAGTTAATCAAGTGAAGCTGAAGCCTTATTGATTCAGCAGTGTGTTGACAAAGCACTTATTTCCATTTGGCAGAAATGGTGGGGACAGGGAGCCAGTACATGCAGTTCGCAAGCTTTGCTGTGAGCCCTACTTCCTGGCATACAGATCCCTATAGGCGTTGCAGTGTCCGTGCACGTGGAAAACTCTCTATCGCCGTTGTAAGTAATGGTGATATATTGATTGAGGCACTAGGGGCTTTGGCTCAAGTGTACAAGTCATCGCCACGTCCCCTTTCATCCATCGAAACTGAGGATATTCTGTTATCCGAGTCCCTAGGCCCATCATCCCACTGCGTAGATGGAGTTCCTTGATCTATTTTGGCCTCCGCCCGTCTTCTCCCCGGAGAAAAATCAGGCATCTCTGTTAAAATCGGGCATCTCATCAAAGCAGAAGACCTTCATCAGCCAGGAGTCTTCCAAATCTTTCTTTTAAGCTCAGACGTTTGTTTTTCAAATGTGGATGCAAAATATCCTTTGACGAGTGGGCCACCCGCATTAGCGATTTCGTCCCTTCCAGCCCCGCTTCTTTTGTCGTGGTTCTCTCTCCTGGCTTCTTTCATCAGTCTTGTTGGGTAATCAGGTTTCCAGCAGAAGACCGTATTGCTTCTATTGAGGCCGCCCGAGGCACCCTATCCGGCTGTACCCTGTTGAGTTCTTCCTCTATGCCCTCCTTTGTTGATTCCTTATCCGCTCTGGTTCGCAATGTAGAGGGTAGGTTGGCAATCTTGCTTATACCAGTTAACTGGCCATTTTTCGGGCAACAATCTCATTTCCAGGGAACCGCTGATGGCTTTTTGTGTCGCAATCAAGGTATAAAAGGGCTGCGGGTGTATTCGATTTTCAGCTCCCGACCAGTCATTGGGCAACTTCATCGCCCCTTGCTGTGTCCCAGTCTTTCTCCTGAATCGAGTCTGCTGGCGTAGATGTATGACTACCCCCAGTTATAGTTTCTAAGGATGGGGGCTCCACAGCGGCAGGCTCCCTTTTGGGGCGATTCATCCGAGGGATCCGGTTTGATAGGGGCGAGACCTAGCCAGCTACCAGCTGGAGAGGCAGAATTTTCATGCACTCCGCATGATCTTGCCGCCTTACTTGCAGATGGGTCAGTGAGCCCAATCCCGGTATGATGGGCATTGCTCCGCACTCCCCACCTGCTGATGATCCTCACCTTTAACAGGCTCTCCACAGGGGGCAAGCAGTTGGTCTCCGCACAAACTTTCTTCTTTACTGCTATCTCGATCACAAATAAATGTCACTTCAGGGTGCTTCTTCACTGCGTCACGCCGCCACACCGAAACACTGCAACGCTTCACAGTTAAGTCTGCGTTTGCTGCGCGAAGCGGTGAGGTTTTTAAACGAGCAGCAGTCAGATCAGTGATGGAAATGGCAAAGGACTCCAGGTTTCACTCTCCACTGAACCACTCTGCAGTTCACTAGCGAAGTCTCAGGAGGTAGCATGACCCTGACAAAGGACACGCTGCAGACTACTTTTTATATAAAGCATTGTACTAGCACCAAAGTGGTGCTCGGTGCACTCAGCAAGCAAGCAAGCAAGCAAGTCAGTCAGCTCAGAGGGTAGACTGGGCTCACGCAGGATGCAAGAATGGTCTTTTCATGCTGCAGGATGTGTTTCCAAGTTTTTACATTGGTGAAAAATTCAAGGTGGAACTGCAGCAAGCCACTAGAGTACCAGCAAGGCGGCCGTGGGTCTCCCTTTAGTCCGTGCCTCCCAAAAGGACGGGGAGGCTCCATGAGTGCATACGATGCTGTAGGTTGGCGGAGCATCATGTCGCATTGCAGGGAAGCAGACTAGGAGGCCAGAAAGGGATTTTTCTAGCACTGGGACATCCAGAAAAGGACAGAGGCCAGACATGACCGCAGGCTTCAGGAATAGCTCACCTTGGCACCAAAGTAAGTTTCTGAATGAATTTCTACAATGGCAAAGGGTCTCCTAGTTATCCAAGAACAGACTGATAACTCGGTTCACCAATCCACAGTCGTGCACCTTTCAGACATTTGGCAGCCATCCAATCCTGGAAGGCCAGCCAAACTCCGATGTGGCTTATTGACTGTTATCCACTCTAAACTGGAAAACATTTAAAACCGAGAGCTTAATGGCCTCTAGAAGAGCCTACATAAGCAGAATGTTTGTTTTAACTGTGCCCCATGGCCCACAAAAAAACAGTAACGATCACAAACAAAATGGGTGAGTGTCTGCATTTAAAAATGCATGATTACCCACACGTTCATCTTGTATGGGAATGTGGCTACTACATGATAAAAAAAAGGCTACTGTCTCGTGTAGCCAAAAAACAAATGTACAGGTGTCGCCAGCCTACTCCACCGAAAACGCCTGGTTGAGAGTTCCTCTAGGGAAAAAAGGGGTGCTTTAAAAAAAAAAGCACCCCTATCTGGTTATACCTAATGACAATGACTACTAAGGGCAAGAAACAAAAAGTAGTTGCAGTTTTGGGGAGTTTTCATTAGAAGTCTCTTATCCGAGTGTGTATGTGTGACGAATGTTTTGTTGTAGTTATTGTTTTTAGAGATGACACAAAGAGTTCGCCAAAGGGTCTCACCTAACACTTGGTATGTTTAAGGGAATTCTCGGTAGATGAAAGGTTTTCTTTTATGAAAAATAATGCGTCAACAAAAGAAGCACTTTACAAAAGGCCTTTTCGGGACTGGTGGAGTCCCATTACCGGGCGCTTTACAAATGTAGCTGTGATCTAGTAGTTCATACATTGGGGATTATTAGAAGTACCCACACACACACTTTCCGCCAACATACCGGGCGGAAATGCCGTCCTCCCGGAAACGGCAAACTTGGCAGTGGCCATCCTTAAAAACTAAATCCACCATGAGCCACCCATTTCCTGCTGGCATCCAGGCCCCAAAGTTGTAGCAACATAATGGCACAGGAAAAAAAGGCCTGTCTGCCAGATCTCCCGAAGCCAGAATTTACAGAGGCTGAGCTAACTGCATTGGCAGGTGCAGTGCAGTGGTGGAGCATGCAGATGCCCAATTCATCAGCAGGCTGAGAAAAACCTCTGTCCAGAGAGAGACGCCCAAATGGGCTGATCTACAGGTAAGGGAGATGGCAGTGGGAACTGTACCCGATAGTGCCAGGGACTCTCGGAAACACCAACGACCTAAAGGTGAGGGTCTGCAGCCTCATTGACAGACCAAGGAGAGGGAGCACTGACACAGCATGCACATGAACACATGAGGAGCACCCATGTGTGCCACAATAGTTCATGTCAGAAGTAAAAGCCCCACTGCACCCACAAGCCACCTTGGTAGGCCAACAGGCAGTGTACATATGCATGCACAGGGTACACCCTCGGGCACTACAACCACCTAATAGTAGTACCACTCATTGGAGTTATGCCGCCCAAGCCAACCACAGGAAATATGCATTTCTGGGAGACGCACACTGTTGAATGAGTGTAATACAAGCCCGCTGACATGTCTCCTAGATGACGAACAGCATGCAATTGTTTTACCAACAAGAAACAATCCACGGATAATGACCAGGCCGGCCCATCACGTGCAGGCAAATCTGCCCCCACCCCTGCGCCAGCAGGAGCAGACTGGGCAGGGTTGCCGGGCCACCATCACTATATTGCCACATCTGCCGGGGACACACTGGCAAGTCCTGAGGATGACATAATCCCCATGGCAACGCTCACTGGCCCCTCCACTGGCCAGGCAGGTGACGCGGCAGTCGCCAAAGCTGGTGCCGCTATGCCACAGCCAGCACCTGTCGTGGGACACAGTACTGCCGTCCCTCCTTTGTCCGGAAGATGCTGGGGTTCCAGCACGAACCATTGCCATTGCAGGGCCCTTGTGGAAAGCACGGATGAGGGGGGTGGGGGGGATGAGGTGGAGCAGGCATAGGAGGGGCATCTCCATGCTTCAGACCTGAAAAAATCATTTTCACTTGAAGCAATGAATGGACATTCGTTATTGTGTACAAGTGTTTTTTTTGAGAGAAAAATCTTTACGAAGGCGCAGGAGGAGTGCAATGTGATTGCTTTTTCAAAACAAAAGTTCAATTGGTTCCCTGCAAGCATGCATGGCACCTGCAGGCACTGCATCATCATCATCATCATCATCATCCTCCTCCTTTTTGGAGGGGGTGGGGGGGCAGGGTGGCATGGCATGTCCAAATCCGAGATCGGGGGAATTTTCCACCGAATGAAGATGCAAGCACAAGTTGTCACCTTGTCGGGCCTATACATTAGTTCACCCCCAGACCAGTGTAAACATTGGTAGCAAGTCTTCAACAGGCACTCAACAGACACCATAGTCCGGTCATGTGCCCAGTTGTATGCCACCTCCTGTGGCATCTGAGGATTCCTCTGAGGAGTCCTTAGCCACGGAAGCTGCGGGTATCCAGAGTCACTTGCAAGGAGAAAAGACATGCGTGTAAATCATGATGATCTGTGGATGCATTGCCTATAACAGCAACATCTTGATGGACAGTCTGTGCCTTACTTTACTTTAATACATTTATAAAGCGCAAACCATGGACCCATGGGCATCAGGGCGCAGAACTACATTAAACGAACAGAGAACCAGGACCAGAAATAGAAGTCTAAACCAAACAGGCCAGGGGTAAATCAAAGAAAACATCCATGTTTTCAGCTTTTTCTTGAACAGATCTAACGTTTTCTGACACCTGAGATCTAAAGGTAAATTATTCCAGGCTTTTGGAGCTGAAATGTAGAAAGCTCCTTTTTCAGCCTTCATGGTCCTGCACCTGGGAAGCATCAGGTAATTGTGGTTGCTAGATCTAAGAGATCTACTGTGAACTTTTTCAATGATGTGATCTTGCAGATAAGGGGGCATTAAGCCCTGTATGCTTTTAAAAGTAATAACTAGTAGTTGAAAAAGAACACACACACCGCCAGAGGGAGCCAATGCAATGCACGTCTGACAGCCAAGACATGGTCTCGACGGGATAGTCCCATGACCACCCTCATTGCTCCATTTTGAACCACCTGCAGTCTTATTACCATCTGATTTACTGAGTCCAACAAGGAGGCTACAGAAATAGTCTATTTTAGACCCAACTATTGCTCTAGCAATTGTCTCTGCATTTGCCTGTGTGATGAATGGTCTATGATGTGCCAGGAGCTTTATATAATAAACAGCCACAGATACGAGGCTCCCGACATGGCCCTTCATGTTAAGCTGTTGGTCGACGATAACACCCAAGGTTGTAACCTCCTTTTGGGGGAGGCAGGGTTTATCTTAACATCTCCACGTTGAAAATTATTATAGGAGGGCCCAAGCTTTGCTGACATGGGCTGAGTGCCAATGATCAATAACTCTGTCTTTTCCCTGTTCAGTGTCAAATGATTCCACACCATCCAGTTCTCAATGGAGGCATAAACTGTATTCAGTTCGGCTTCATCCTGAGCATGAGCTCCAATTATAGGGATGACACACTGCATGTCATCCGCATAGTTGGTGAACACAACCCCTTCCTGTTCCAGAAGGGCAAAAAAGGGTGCCATGAATATATTGTATTCAAACAAAAAAACTTTGTTAAAGGGACGTTCTGGTTTATGGTTAAGTAAAATCGAAAAACCCCAGAAATTCGCCAGTTATGGTAAGCTAAATAACCATAACTCGCGCCACCTCTGTGCACTGCTAAGACTAACACCCAGGACATCAAAGATGACATTACAAATGTCATTGACATCACTGATGACATCGCATGTGAAATACATTTTGATGAAAAGTCCCTACAAGTGGTTGTGTTTATATTGTTGGTAACAAAATGTCAGGGGTGATCGGGAGACCTATCATGAACTACTTAATCTAAAGAATGTACTCCTAATATCATTGTATTGGAGTGTTGTCGTTAATACAGAAACCTAATCATATATAAACATAGGCAATGACTGCAGCATGCACCAAAGAAGTACACTATAATCTTTTAATTTTGGATAGTACAATAACGAATGCTACCATATGAGAATTTTTTAGTAATGTTAAACTTGTAATAACTAGCTAACAATTCAAGGCTTACAGCACTTGTGCTTGTACAAACAATACAAGGTGGATGAACGAATGACGTATGTGGATTGAACGGGTGAAACGGTGTATGGAACGGGTCAAGTATGTGGATGGATGATGCATGGAGAACGACGGATAACGTGGAAATGAGCAGACCGGATGATGAAGGGATAACATGTATAGATCGGACGAAGTGGATTGATCAAAAGAAATACATAGAACTGATCGAACTGATAGTGTGCATAGAACTGAGCGAGTACATGCAATGGATGGAATACACGGAATAGATGAAGGGCACGGAATGGCCTCTTTCAAAAATGATTTGAGTGCATGGAACGATCGAAGTGCATAGAACGATCGAAGTGCATAGAACGGTTGCAGTGCATAAAATGGTGTGCATGGAACGGTTTGGAGTGCATGGAACTATTGGAGTGTGCTCGATCTCAAGCACCTAAGGTAAACCACCATATCACATCTCCACGCTTACTCTCTTCCTTACACCACCACTCAACTAGAACACAGCAATACTATGACACCATTCGGTATGGCTGTTCTCATACCATCACTTGCCTCATACTCCCCATCATCCTAACTAAACGCAGCTGGTTACACACCCTCCAGCATAGGCGTTCTCGGTCTGGATAACAAACTGCCAGAACGAATACATACTCTTGATCTCCCAACCACCACACCTACCAATAAGAAGCAGCTAGCACGCGACTGCCACACCTGCTGCACACACATCCGGTGCTCACACGCACCTTATGACTCTCTATCTACTGACTTGAACTTCGGTTCCCGAGGGCGTTCAACCTACCAACGTCTTGATCATACCAATGGTACATAGGGCGCTATTTAAATGCAAAATAACATAACATACATATGAAGAACCACAATGCATACAAATCAGAGGCACATACAGGGAAACTAAAATAAGGAAGGAAGAAACTGCATCATCAGAAAATGTTAATGACATTGAAGTTTATCTTCATGTATACAAATGAATTGTGTTTGAGGCCTGCTCATTTCCCCATGTATGTGCACCATGAGCTGAGACCAAACCCTAAGGAAAATACTTTAAGAACATATGACAAGGTTAACGTCTAGATATATAGTAACTTTTTCAATTTTATTACTGACTGCTAGTGAACAACACCACTTGGCCTATATATGTCAAACAAAAACAAGTGGCCCAGATATGTCATCAGTGATGTCATCAATTACATTTGTGATGTCAGATGTCCTGGGTGTTAGTCTTAGCAGTGCACGGTGGTGGCGCGAGTTATGGTTGCTTAGCTTACCATAACTGGCACATTTCTGGGGTTTTTCAATTTTACTTAACCATAAATCATAAAGTCCCTTTAACAACGTTTTTTTGTTTGAATTTCATAGGTTTTTATTAGTCCAACATAATCAGAACGTCTTTCAGAAAGTTTTTTTTTTTTTAGTGAATTTCAAAGGTTTATATTAGTGCAACTTAACCATAACGGCCCCTTAACAATGTTTTTTTCATTGAATTTTATAGGTTTTTATTAGTGCATGCTATTTTCCTACAACTTACTAATATCATACTTACCCAATATAGCAATGTTTCTGTCCAATTTACAAAGTGTCAACTTAAAACTCTACCATTTCGCACCTTCTAGAATCATTTTTAACACTTTCCTACACTTTGCAACTAATTCAACTAGTTTTGCATCCATAGACGTCTACGACTATCTGACTTCATAGCGGACCTTCCGGAGAGTGCCACATGACTATACACTGGCGCGCGGCATGATGATGTGTCCAAGAACCCGTCCACACTTCACGATAAGATCTCTGCTTCGCGGACAGTTCAGAAATGCATTTTCTACTGATCTAGGAACTTTCAACTTCAAAGTTTCCCTTGCACAGCTCCAACACCTATTCCTACTCGTCCATTAACAATCGAGTACACATTACATACTTTTAGCAAAACTGCTATTTATCTTAAAATGGCATCGGATAATGCCATCCCTCCTCCCCAAGAGCCAGCACCACTGCTGTAATCAAGGAACATGAGAAACACTGCCCCCTACCTTAGAAATAACACACGCGCAACATTTTCCCTTGTTCACCTACCCCTCCATATTAGCGTTTGGTTCCTCTTCCCTCATTTCGCTCCCCACCTTTCTTTCTCAGCTCTCCTGGCAAAAAAAATACATCCAAAAACAATAAAAGACATATTCCTTTAGGAACCACCTTTCAAAGTTAAAAAGTAGAAATAAAGAAAAACATGTATATACACTATCTACTTTATATTTCTCAGTAAAGTACATAGACTCAATAAGATTTTCCAACATTTCCATTTGCATTTTGTGTTATGCTAATGGAAATATTGTGGCGTTCATCCTCCGTTCCAGGGACTGGAACAGTAGATACCCGCCCAGCAGCCCAAGGTATCGGCCCAAGCGAAGCAAGGGTGGATAACAAGGTCTCTGGACCATTATCCCCCCCATTCCAGCCCCTGAAATGCGGGATGAAGGCCATTAGCACCTTAGGTTCCCAAAGCGGGAACCCGGGGTGCTAAAAAAGAGGATTTTTCTTCCTACACCTAGTGTAGGAAGGAAAATCCTTTTCCAAGATGGCCACCATGGAAAGGGAAAGCGAGGGTTCCATACTTTGCTTTCCATTGCAGCCTGCAGAAGGCAAAAAGAGAACCTTATGACAATATTACCACAAGCACATTTTTCTTCCCTTTCAGATCTATCTTAATTTCGAATAACATTACCACAAAGCCAGTCCCAGGTCGACATGGCCATTTTAATCCTATGTTTTGTCCCTTGTGGTCATGGCCAGTAGCCAGATTGTCCGGATCATGACCTTATACCATGACACGGACAATCGGGCCACTGCCCATGGCCACAGGCTACCCCTCAGTCACTAAAGGTATACCGCTATTTTTTGTAGCTACATTATGACACTTGTCAAATAATAAAACACTGGCACATTTGCAAAACCATGCTTGTAGGTCCTTGCCAATATGCTCCTTACGCAAGTTTACGCAAGTTTACTGGACATCCACCCATGTTTTTATTTTTTCAAAAGTGTCAAATGTATGCACATACAATCTTCATATAACCTAGCCCCCACTTGACAAAATCCATTCAGACTTTATGAAAACATTGATATCTAGATCTATAATCTTTTTTCAAACCTTAGTGTAGATTTGTCAAATGGCACCACATTTATAAGCCTTTACAATATTTTGGGACCCTCCTCTTCTAATTTTGCTCCCTCTTGACAGAATCCCACCAAACTTTGCAAAAACATGTATTGCAAAAACCTGTATATCTTCAGTTTTGCCAAATGAAGTGTAGATTCGTCAAATGGCACCACATTTATAAGCCTTTACAATATTTTGGGACCCCCCCTCTAATTTTGCCCCCTCATGACAGAATCCCACCAAACTGTGCATACTCACTCGGAATCAGGTCAGAAATATACATGTCAAATTTCATGAAGTTCCATTAAGTGGCACCAAAGTTATAAGCCATCTAAGTAATGCTGAGGTGTTTGCAAACTTTTCAGGACTGTTCGCGAACATCCGAACTGTTCAGACTTTTGCGGCAAAAAACGTTCCCATCCTCCTCACCCCTCACCTCCCCAGAGATTATTTGATAAGCTTGACAAGTGCAATGTTGTGTTTTTTAATGTTTTTAGCGCGATGTACGCGGACACCGGCCGCTGTCCGTGAATCCAAGATGGCGGGCGTTTCCAAAAATCTGATGCTCTTCACCATCCAATCAGCGAACACCTTGCATGTCTGCGGACATGGCGCATGCCGATTAACTAATCGGTGTCCTGTCTGCGAAGCGAACAGGGAAGTGTGTCCGCAGAGCAGACATAGATATCACTATTTTTTTGTGACCTACTTTTTGGTTGGGTTTTTTTTTTTAAAGAGTGGACCATATGCTTTTTTTGCAAAGTTTGGTGTAGATTCATCCAGGGGGTGCGAAGTTATAAGCCGCCCAAAAAGTGCTCTTCCAATGGGTTTAGCAACTTAACCATAACTACACGGCCACTACCGTGGGCTATGTAATAAACAGGGTAAAGTACATGCACCCTGCGGGACACCGAATTTGACCGGCAGGGCTTTTTCAGGTCCGCCGGCACATGACCCTCTGTAAGGGAGGAGTTCACAAACTTGCAAATGGCTTCCAGCAGTGTCTGTGGACATGTTTTAATTATCATGTCCGAGCAAGGATCGACTTTGCATCTGGTGACACTAAGCTGTTCCACTACAACAGACAGCTCGCCGACTGTAATGGTAGAAAAAAATTCAACTGGGGTTAGCCCAGCATCTTTCAAACATCTCCTTCCTAACCTCGCTGGAGGCCATGAGAAGATCTTCTTGTTTTTTTTTACAAACGATATCCGCTCTAATGCCATTCAACTTATTTTGCATGGCCTCTTGGATTTCCTGACACCAAGCTGCATTCTTGACTCCTTTGCTAGCATTGGGGGAACTGGTGGTTTCTTGTTCCTTTTTAATATCTTAAAAAGTTCCTGGACCTCAAATTGAGCATTCAGGATTCTAGAATTTTTAAGGAATTTTATTCTTGGCATCAATAATCGCCAATTTGGATAACTTGGCAGCACCTTTTATAGGCTGCCAATGCTCCTGGAAAGGGGTTGGATTTCCAAAAGTAAAACAATTTAAGAGTGGAGGATTTAAGTTTTTGCTGTTCTGGTGAAAACCAGGATTTATTTTCCATCCTTTCCTTAACTTTTCTATATTTAAGTGGTGCAAGGGAGTTTGTGATGTTATCCAAATTAGATGAGGGATTTGGATTTCCCCACTGAAAAATCTAAGGAAGAAAAGTTAATAGTAGGGCACTCCCAAGGATCCTTGCATCCTCCTGTCCTTCAATTTCCTCGGAAAAGCAGCCTGGATAGTGATTGTACAAAGGCATGGTCTGACCATGGACAAGGAGGTGGATACCTGAAAGTCCCTAGTAATAGCCTTAATGGTAGCGACCCAATCTTAAGTATGACCAAGGCAATCTGTAGGCTAGCGATCATTTGCTTGAATCCAAGATCGGCTAAGGCCATCTCGCAATCGGAGGCCAAAATGTCATCCTTATGACCCAGCCAGTAGTTAAAATCTCCCAATAATAAAAATAAAAACTAGAGTTGGGCCTCAAATTAGATAACGGCTATTTGGACAAAGCCAGAATAAAATCCTCTGTCAATGATGGTGGTCTGTAAATTAAAAGAAGATTCTGGGTCGATTCTACATTGAGTCCAATTTTCACATGCAATGACTCTATGCCATTCATATGTCCACTTTTTCCGCAAATGGTTAGTGAGGATTTAAATAGCACAACCCCCCTCACCACTGCCCTACTCTCTATCTTGCCGGATCATGGCATATCCATCTGGAATACCAAAAATAGGGGATGGGCCAGGTGCCCTTTGCCCCGGTTATTCCACACACATCAATATTGTTTTCTTCAATATGGGTGGCGACCTCAAGTGCAGGTTTAACTAAAGATCTTGTATTGAGTAGCATACATAAGTTATGGGCTGGTATGATCCTATGAGTACCTAACGGTTGCTCCGCCACTCTCATGCCCCCTTCCCCCAAAAGGACTTGTGTAACGAGACCTGTCTCTATGATTGGTGCCATAGAGACGTTAGTATCTCCCCCCTCCCTGAGGCATAATGTCTAAAGAAGTATTCCAGGTCGGGGTACCCAGAGTAACCTCTGCCTCATCTGCCTTAATAGAATTAAAGGAGTTGGACTAACAAACTGATGAAACATCCATGCGGCATCCATGACTCACCGATAACTGGTCACCCGACACAGGTTCATGCATTTGTGCATGCATAACCCATGTGTTGTCGCACAACACTATTTCACATTCCAGTCCTTGCATGTGGAGTCAACTACTCAGGGGCGGGAGGGGGGATTGTTCAGTCTGTCATGGTACATCTTGCACACAGTTCACAGGCACCACTTCTTGCTTTCATGATTGATGATTGACAGGGAATCTTACCTTGGTGGGTGGCTTGGGCGGGGCGTTGCTCCCATGCATGGTTCCTGATGGGAGTCTGGGTTACAAGTGCAGGTCCTCTGTGTGGATTCCATGATGATTCATATACATGGTGACCTGAGCACATGTCATGTTAAATGTCAGTGTTCTGTTCCTCCATTGCAGTTTAGCAGAATGTCACTCGTGCGTACAAAAGGCACCCAAGCAGCTCAATTGGCATTTGTGGGCCCTACACCTAGTCGTTCCTCACACCCCTAAGCTCACACGAAGGTTGTCTGGGTTTGGGCAGGCTATTGAGAATGCCGAAGTGTCGTTGGAGCAACTATCTCCTTGTGTATTGTTGTACTGTGTGGTTTTACTTTGAATTGACGGTAACCTTGTGTTAGGGAGATTTAGCATTCTTGCTTCATACCCTCTCCTAGTGAGACCCCCCAGCACTTTTCGCTGGGCTTCTGGACTTTTTCCTTTTAATCCTGAATGAGGGGAGCTTTTTTTCCACTCGTTCATTCTTCTGGGCTCTGTCTTTTGGAACTGTGTTTTACTGTCTGATGGAGTGTACTTTCCTCCATATCGCTTTTTAAGGCATCTGTATTTTTGCAGCACACATCTCATTATGGGTAGTGTTGCTGGGAACCCTTTGGTTTCTCCTTTGAGATTCCTTTCTATATCTTTGAGTAACTACAGTTCTTAAGGATAGAGATATACATAGTATCTCTCCTAACACTTTATAGTCAGAGAGTTTGGCACACCCCATCTTATGTGGATTGCCAAGGGAATACTTTGTATCCCCCTTCTCTCTGCTCCTGTGCCTTTTTAGTCACATAGACAACCACCTAGTTATGGCTGGTGGCAGTGGACATGTTCTATCAACTATTGTGTGAATTTTTTATTTTTTTTCCACTGCAGGTTATGTTCATAGCCCCGGTTAGTCACCCAATTACTAACTTGATGGCTCCTTTCTATTGTCGCCATTACTAGTGTGGTGGTTCTTCGTCTGCCCTTCTTCTGTCCTGGGAGGGGGAGGCCTGTGTGAGTGTTTTGCCTTTGGCGGGAACCCTTAGATGTCCCCGCCTAGGTTCCAGTGTGTCTGGGCAGATGGGAAATGGGGGAGGAGTGTTTCACTCCCCTTTGCCTGCCAGAGTGCCTGAATGGAAACGGCTCCTGCTGGGGGTCTTGCTGTCCTGATTGAATAGCCACCCGTCCTATTCTGTAAATTGCTGAAAGATATTGCAGAGGAACATGTGCTGAAACTGTATAAAAGGTGAGGTTCCTGAGGTGAAGGGAAATTCGACCACTGGAAACTGAAGTAATCGAAGAAGACGACCAGAGACGCCTGCAGACCCTTTGCGACACCATAAAGTGACCACTGTTGTCCTGACCCCATTTTCTTTGTCGACTGGACCTCCGAATCGGACGACTCCTTCCCTTTGACTGGTGGCAACAATCGGCCCCAAGACTAACTTTAATCAGACATCTACCAAGGTGCTGTATGTCTCCAGAGCTGTGGTACCCCAATACCAGGAGACCTCTGACCCAATTGAAGTGCATCATCGTAGAAAGGCTGAATCCGTCTCGAGTCTTTGCTGAGCTCCAGGTGAACCTCGAGGGACACAATCTGATCCGTCCAAGTCCCCTCCACAGAGTGCAGGACTTCAGGAAACGAAGAAGATTGTACAGGCGAATCGTGTCCTTTTTGGTGTTGCAGAAAAGGTGCTAAAATCGCAGATTGACCAGAGAAGTTGCTGAAATCCGTGCCAGAGGTCCTCCCTCGAGGCTGCTGCTGAGAGATCCTGTCCATTGTCCTGCCTTTCCTCCTCAGACCAAGGAATACAGAGGTTGGTCCAGTTCTGCCATATCGAGGAGAATCCAGTCAAAAAGATTTCTTGAAACCGAAGGTACTGGGGGTGAGGGGGTGGGTGGGGATATTGCTTCCTTAATTCGAAAAGTTGCTCCAGAGCTTCCCTTTTACCTCCGGCCCAAGCTGCTACTTGTGTCCCTTGAGCGAGTCCTTTACCAGGGTCTCCAACGTTGGTTTTATTCTCTTGCATTTTAGAGACTAGAAAATGTACACAGGAGTTTTCGTCGCTCTGCTGCTTGTCAAGACTGAGACCTCTCCGAACTGCCTTTAGTTAGAATTGCGGTTTGGAAGTAAAAAGACTTGCTGTGAAGAAACTGCCTCTAGAACCTTAAGCCTTGGTAGTGTTGCACTAACTGTTTTCCTTCCTAACAGTCACTATCTTATGTGGTTTGCAGAGTAAATGTACTTCACAGTTTTCGCGAGTGTGCATTTTTACTGATAATAGGACAGAACTGTCAAAAGCTGTTAATTGTAACCGCGAGAAACTACAAACTAAGCAGTGGCCTTTTAAAAGCATTCTAAAGTGTTTTGGTTCAATGTGCTAAGTATTTAGAAGTAATTCTTATGAATATACATATAATCTATATTTTACTATCTATACATTTATTGAGTTTCTTTGAATTGCTTTACTAACTAGGTTCAGTATACTTATCTACAGCTCACATCTTCATTTTATGATAAGCCTGACTGCTCTGGCACTCTACCAAGGTTCCATGAGTAGTACGGACTGTACTCCGAGTTGGGGGAATCTACAAACTATTCGGATCGTTTTGTAATGTCCTACCTTACAGAGGACTTACTCCCCTAAGCATTGATCATTGGTTGTGTTGCCAACTGTCATATCTGCCCTCCCTTTTGCAGCCCATGCATGTTGTGAAATGTGTGATGTTGTAGTCTGGTACCCGTATTGATACGGTGTGGCTGACCTGTTGGGGAAGCATGGCTTGGCCATCTACTGCTGCATTGTGAGTCCTGTCCTAATCCTGTGGGGTGTGCAGGTGGATTCTGCATGTACAGAGCCTTGTCAGGGCATGCAATCTGTGGGCCCCCTATGACATATTGTAGGTCACTTGTACAGTATTGAAAGGTTAGTGTGATGGAACATGTACTCGCCCAATATCCAGGCCTGTTGGCCTCTGTCCCTCCATGTATGCTGGCAGCGGCGTGCTGTTCCTCAATACCATGTCATCATGGGTTGATCCTGGGAAGCGGGCACAGCAGTTGAGGTCTGCATCACAGGTGACCTGGACACTGAACGAATGGAACTGCTTCTGGTTCTTGTAGACCTCCTCCGATGCCTGGGGTGCCACCAACTCATTATGTGGTACAGTCAAGGGCTGCTACCATATGTGTGCCATGGCGTAAAAACTTGCCTTTGTGGCATTCACTTGTGCCAGGGTGGTGGGATGTGAAATGTGCCGTCTCACATGACACATCACTTTAGTCGGAGCAGGCTGCGAGATGCCATGCAGTGTGCCTGAACGTGCCCATGGCAAGCAAGTACAGTACCAACACCAGCTTTACCAGGTGTGGTATGGTTGTCCTGATGCCGATCCTTCTACCTATGTCGTCCCGGATCTGGTTCAGCAGATCTGCAATAGTCTTCCTATTGAGTCGGTGCAGGTTGAAGATCTGGCAGTCAGTGAGGGTCCATGGTGAGGCCCTTTAAACTAGGTATAGGCGCACACCTTGCGTGGCGTCTCCTTGCCATCCTAATAATCATCATCACCCTCCTCTGCCTCATGTTACCTGTGGTGGTGCTCCAGCCTCTGCAGCTCTATGTTGGCCTGGAGCAGCTGCATGTCAGAGCTGAGAGACCAGTGACTTACGTGCTGCTTTCCGGTGTAGGTATCTCCACCTTGCTTTTTACGGTATTACCAGCAAAAAAACTGGCAGTCCTACCACCGTTTTCCAATGGTATTGCCGCCAACTCATAATTCTCTGGAATGGTAAAAGTTCTGGTAAGTGGATTTACTGGCACTTTTACCGGTGAACTTGTAATGAGCCCCGTTATCCACAACACAAGACACTTAAACCTTCGGTGCTGAGCGATGCAATTAAGTTTCGACTAAGGCTATGAAGGTTCCAGACTACCTTACAGGTCACCCCCAAGAATGACCTGATCATTGTTGAAATGCCCTTGAATACAAAGGTAGTTTTGTAATTGGGTCTCAAGAGAGCAAATGATTTTAAAACTGGCTATATATATTCTAAGAATCACATGCTGTGCATATGGTCTGATATCCAGTGGTAACAGCGGAGTATTGCATCTTGTCTTTCGGGGACCGAAAGGGGACGTCGGCATAGGTGTGTCCGTACCACTATTCCTATCGTGACGTGTAGTGTACCCAAAATCCCTCACGCGCCGAGGTCCTTGATTGTTTTTTTTTTTTCGCCCAGATAACTGGTCGCCCTATAGCGGAGCTCTTACAAGAGACATTGTTTCTTACTGACTTGTCGGTTATTCCCCGTTAAATCACTTCGCTCACCAAGAACATCTTCGACAAAGACTACAGGAATTTAGCTACGGCTGTGGATTTCGGCGCCTAAAACCCGCTCGTCGGATTTTCCACGTGGTCGGGCCCTCTGGCTGACCTATACAGTACGGAGAGTGGGGTCGGGGTGGCCATATTGTCGGTATGTCTTTCTTCCTTTTCCCTCTTTTCCCTTTCGGTCTGGTCATCCTTCCCTTTAGCTATGAAAGGGACTCCTTTTGGATTCTGCCCTAAGTGTAGGGTCAGATATCCTTGGAAGGACGAACACAGGATGTGTAACGCCTGTCTCCCCCCTAGAGCATGATGAGAAGCGGTGTGCGGCCTGCAAACTCCTTCGGCCTAAGACCCTTAAGGTGCGCCGCGTAAAGCGGTGGGCCGCATACGGTATGTCGTGGGTGGATCCCCCTTACCCCACTGCCACACCCGCTGAAAGCGACGGGGGTACTTCGGATGACAAAACATCCATTGCGGATGTTCTAGACCTCGATGTGGACATTTCTAGGTCCGCCACGCCCGTCCTCGACCCTTTAAGGCCTGACTCTGGTCTCGCTACAGGGACAAAACCCGTCGCCAGGAGCGTACAAGCGCAGCACACTAAGCAAACAACCCCTACACCATTTTCGACGTCTTCGTCGAAAAAGGTGAAAGCACCAACAGGGCCGCCGAAAACTTCATCGGTTCCCTCTGATCGTTCAGATCCAAAGCCTTCCCCGCATCCGCAGCAGCGTCTTGTGACTGGGCAATCTAAATCAAGTACGGGCGCTGCTCCAAAAACGTTACACGTCGAAAATCCGACACTTCGGAACGTCCCGAAGGCCGCTGTAGGCCCAAAAACTACGGCTAGGCCTCTACCTGAATAACCAACCGCTAGGCCCTCTAGCGCCGCGGAAGGTACTACACCTACCGATAAACCATTGGAACCTCAGCGACTATCGAAAGCAGCATCGAAAGAATTACTGCAACAGTGGGTCTTATCCCGGTTCCGCCTAAAGTTATGGGACAAGCCGCGGAAAAAGTTTTGACGGATTGGGATTCTGATTCTTACGATGAGTACGCAGATAGTCAAGAGCCTCTTTCCGACGCCCTAAGAGACTCTGTTCGACGTCGTAGGGCAGAGAACACCGATCTTCCACCCATAGGTCAGTTTGGGTCCACTAAATGGACTACAGAGCAGTTTGAGGGATGTATGGATCGGCTGGAGAAGATTATCAGTTTTTCTGACCATCCTCCCCCCGAAAAGGGCTCGGGTAGTCACTAACCTCCAAATTCAAGATCAATCTTCTACCTTTTAGCAAGAAGACGTTGTCCACATGGACTCATATAGGGACATTTATAATGAAGAGGAGGAAGCTTTATTCCTACAAAGTTATGAGGAAGTACAGGATACTACGGACAACTGGGAAGAAACCCAGCAGGAAGGTCAAGACCCATGGACACTGCAGATCAGGACACTGATGTTTTGTGCCTGGATTCTCCTCTGTCCACCCCGGCTCGCCAGATCGCTCCTGTAGATGACCAAATGGCATTGAACGCCATGTTGGAAAAAAGCAGCTGAATACTTTAAAATTTCCACTCAAGAAGCTGTACCTGAGCAGGAATTTGTAGAGGATATCCTTAAGGAGAAACCTCCATCTAGCCAGGCCATCCCCCTCCTTGATTCTATCAAGAGAAGGGTGGCTCCCTCATTGGTGTCACCAGCTCAAACTCGGACGGTGAACCCAAGAGTCTAAAAATTATTCCGCCTCTCCCCTTCCGACCCTTTATACATCAGAGAACATGCCGTCCCAGATTCATTGGTAGTGACTACCACTCGGTAAAGGGCAGGGGTACCCCTTGCCACAGGGGAATCCAAGCGACTGTATGCCCTTGGCAAATGTGTCACGTCGGCGGCCGCATATACTACGCGGATTGCTAATAATACAACACTATTGACAAGCTATGCCGACGCCCAATGGAACTTGCTCTAGGAAAGCACTCCTAGAGGTTCCTGAACCCACAAAGTCAAAACTTCTCTCCATTGTAATGGAGGGAAGACAAGTTAACCAGCATGTCATCAAGAACACTCTGGACACTGCGGAAACTGCGGGAAGGTCCCTGGCCCAAGGGACCTTACTGAAGAGACATGCTTGGCTGCGTACATCAGGGTTTAAACCTGAAACTCATGCCTCCCTCGTTAATAAACCCATTGAGGAGTCTAACCTCTTCGGGAAAGCGGTGGATGAGACTTTGGAAACTGCCAAGAAAGAGCATGAGACTCTAAAGTCTCTGCAACAAATTACGCAGAAACCCTCCTCCCAGAGGGGTAATAACTCTCGGCGGTCCTTTCGAGGGCAAGCCCGTGCGCCTTTCACCGGACCATCTGGAGATCCTGAATCGAGGGGTGGAAGCACTGCTGGGAAAGGACGCCATAAAGCTGTCCCTATTCTTCAGGTAAACAAGGGTATTTATTCAGTGTACTTCCTTGTACCCAAAAAAGGATCTCACCATGCGCCCTGTTCTAGACCTGCACCCAGCGAACAAGTTTATAAAACCCCAGAAGTTTTGCATGGTAACACTGCAAGTGGTGATCCCATTGCTGAAACGGGGACTACAAGGCAACATTGGACATGAAAGATGCATACTTTCATATTTCAATGTTGCCAGCGCACAGGAAATATCTAAGGTTCATGATCCAGGACAGGCATTACCAATTCAAGGTACTCCCCTTCGGAATCGCCTAGGCGCCAAGGGTGTTTACTAAAGTCCTGGCAGTGGCAGCAGCACACCTGCGCAGACTCAGTCCCAGTTTACCTTACCTCGACGACTCGCTCATCACGGGGGACTCGTTCGACGCATGTTTTTCGAACACCCAAAAAACAGTAGATCTCTTCAGTCTGGGTTTCTCAATCCATGAAAAGAAATCCAGTTTAGTCCCCAGTCAAATAAAACAATTTCTGGGAGCCCAAATTCGGACGAAGGACGGTCTCGTCTTCCCCTCCGAGAGGGTTCAGAACATGCTTTTTCACATCTCTCAATATGTAGCCAGTCGGGAGTTGACGGTGCGCAAGGCCATGCACTTGCTAGGAATGATGGCGTCATGCATATACTTGGTTCCCCACGCGCGGCTGCGCATGCATCCCGTGCAAGAGTGGCTCAACAGCCAGTGGTGTCAGGCCAGCGGACAATGGGAAGATCTAATAGTTGTCTTGCCAGCCCTCGTTCTCTCTCTGCAGTGGTGGTCAAGAGAAAACCTCTTGAAGGGGATAAACTTCACCACTGAACTGGAAGCCACTCTCACTACAGACGCATCTCTCACAGGGTGGGGAGCTCATCTGCTTCAGCAGACAGCACACAGAGTTTGGTCCCCTCAAGTAGCGTTCATCCATATAAACCTACTGGAGCTATTAGCAGTGTTCAAGGCATTGAAAGCCTTTCAAGTGCAACTGCAAGGGAAGACAGTGCTGATTCTAACAGACAGCACTACAGCCATGTATTACCTGAACAAACGGGGGGCCACTCGCTCTCCATGGCGATCCAAGCTGTCCCTAAACATTTGGATATGGGCTCTAAAACACAAGATGTTTCTGTTGTCCCAACATGTTCCAGGGGAACTCTATCTTCTGGCAGATGTACTCGGCAGAGATTTTTCTCTGCCCGAAGAATACGAATGGCGGCTGCACGAAGACATTTTGTCCAACTTCTTCGCAGATTGGGGCTTCCCAGAGATAGACCTGTTCGCAACTCAGGAAAACGCCCAATGTCTAGACTACGCCTCCAGTTACCCCCAGAACCGATCCAAGGGGAACGGTCTCTGGATAACATGGTCAGGGAAATTTGTCTACGCCCCCCGCCCGCCGACTATCCTTTTCAAGAAGATAGTGGACAAGATGCACCAGGAACCAGTTACCATGATAGTGGTGGCCCCCATGTGGGCCCGCCAATCCTGGTTCGCTCACCTGATGGAAATGTCCCTCTCCCCACCAGTAAAACTACCCTGCCCGTACGACATGTTGTCTCAGGACAGGGAGGAGACCCTACACCCATGCCCACAAACTCTGAACTTGGCTCCTGAGTTCATAGAGTTTGGATACCTACAACTCCCTCAGAGATGCATGGACATGCTCAGGGAAGCGAGAAAACCAAATACATGTTATTGCTATGCCAGCAAATGGAACGTTTTGTTATCTGGTGCAATTCAAAGGGCGTCAATCCCATTGATTGCTCACCCACACATTGTGCTGTACCTAACCCATCTGTTGGACACTGGGTTAGTCTTCAATTCCCTAAAGGTTCATCTGGCTGCTCTGTCAGCCTACACCACATCACAACAAAAAGTATTGTGGTGGACAATACCGGTGATCAAAGTCTTTATGGAAGGGGTTAAGAGGATTTATCCTCCTATTTCTCACCCATCCCCTGGATGGGATCTAAATGTGGTTTTAACCAGGCTCACGGGAGCTCCCTTTGAGCCTATGCATGAAGCAAGTCTAAAGGACCTGACCTAGAAGACAGCCTTCCTAGTGGCTATCACTTCTATCAGAAGGGTTGGCGAACTACAGGCACTCTCTGTGCTAGACCCCTTTTTTACAGTCCACAAAGATAAGGTAGTTCTGCGCATAAATGTGGTTTTAACCAGGCTCACGGGAGCTCCCTTTGAGCCTATGCATAAAGCAAGTCTAAAGGACCTGACCTAGAAGACAGCCTTCCTAGTGGCTATCACTTCTATCAGAAGGGTTGGCGAACTACAGGCACTCTCTGTGCTAGACCCCTTTGTTACAGTCCACAAAGATAAGGTAGTTCTGCGCACACATCCTAGGTTTGCGCCTAAATTCATCTCAAAGTTCCATGTGAACCAATCAATAGAACTTTCTTCCAGAACCCTACTAGCATGGCCGAAAGAAGCCTACACACACTAGATGTGCGCAGGGCAGTCATGTTCTACCTGGAAAGAACTAAAACGCTGAGGAAAACTAAACAATTCTTTGTTTCAGTGGCAGCTGGTAGAGAAGCAGATCCTGTCTCTAAATCGGCTATCTCAAGGTGGATAGTAAAATGCATCACACTATGTTTCTCTCTTGCTAAGAGAGAACTGCCCTTCAAGCCTAGAGCCCATTCTACTCGGGGCACTGGGGCATTCATTGCAAATGTTCCCCTGGAGTCCATTTACAAAGCGGCAACCTGGAGTTCTGTACACACCTTTACAAAACACTATTGCCTAGACACTCATTCTAGGTCTGATTCTCAGGTGGGACAAGCAGTACTAGGACATCTTTTCTCTGTTCCTTCTCACAACCCACCTCCAACTCTGGTTACTGCTCGCTAGTCTATGCACAGCATGTGATTCTAAGCAGATTAGCAAGCGTCAGAAGACATGCATTACTCACCACAATAGCATTTCTGATGATTGTATCCGCTTAAATTCACATGCGCCCTCCCTACCTCCCCGCTCGGGGTGGAAGGAACATAGACATCTTACTACTTTCTCTCTTTATGTGCTCACTCACTATAGCCTGGGCTCCCTCTAGCAAGAAAAAATACAATCGAGGCACCTCGGCACGTGAGGGATTTTGGGTAAACTACACATCACGATAGGGATAGTCTTACGGACACGCCTATGAGTGGGAGGGGAGCGGCGCTAGCAATTGGATGTATTAAACAAGAAGGAATCTGAATAGTCGGAGGTGGGTAAGAATCTTGGGGGTGGTTGTAAAGGGTACAGTGTCAATACCTTAAAAAGGTTGTGGGAAGTCCAGTGAGGAGAATGGACAAGTAATCCAGCCTGCTAAGGTCCCTGTCAAGTAGCCTTCATATTGCATGTTTGGTGGATGAGGTAAGATGATTGGACAGTGGGGGAAGCCTGTTATAATGGAAAGGACACTGTAGGCTGAGAGATCACTTCATGTTTAGTGTTGTGTGTTTGATGTAGTAACCTTATGGTAGACTGCACAACCCTTGTCCTCTTGGTATTGGGTAACCCACCTTTTGGTATAGGCCTGTACTACACACGTTGGTAGTGTGACTGAGCAGTCAGGCTTCTCTCAAGAGGGGTAAATGTGAGCTGTAGCAATGAAATCCAACAATACAAGTAGCCAAGTAATGCTTGTACTCAAGGTTTTTTGTTATAAATAAATAAGCATTCTTTAAAAAGGGCAATATGTATCACAATCAAATATACTTTAAAATACTTTTGCATAATCAATACAAAGCTAGTAGATAATCTTTAGAGATGCTTCTTACACTATTCCTACACCCTGAGGTGACTTCACTAACTAGGACAGTAATGGCATTTCTATATCACTAGTACGCTTTGTAGATTCTGAGGTTTATAGAAAGGAAAGGTTAAACGGGCTTTCGGAGCATGTGAGCACTTACATCTTCCAATGAAGTCTAGATAAAAAACTTTCCTAGCAATACGTTAAATACCCAGTTATGACCTATGAGGGACAGTAAGTATCAAAGTCAAATGGACTAGAAGAGTCCGCAGGGAGCCGGGACAGTCAATTGGAGCACAGTCTATGGAGCTGAGGCACTTCTTAGATAGTAAAGTCTTGCATAAAGTAAAGAGTTTGTAGGGTCACAAGCTGTTACAATTGTGAAGGGTAGAGCTGAAATCACTCTAGCAAAGTAGCTACGTCAAGTCTCAACTGAGAATAGCAAAGCTAAAGACACAGGTGTTAAGGATTTCAATCAGGTGACGCACCACTTGGTCTCAGCCTAGGATATAGCTCTCAATTGATATGCCTTTCTCTTCATTTTAAGCTAATTCAATTTGAGATGGCACACCACTCGTATCACACCCCCTTTTTCAAATACCCCGGGTCACAATGGACCATGAACCAGGCCGGTTGGTGAAATGCAATATTTATTTATTTTTAAAATCAAATGAAATCGGGCAATTTTAATATGGGGCAGCAATCACCAATGGGTTGATAATTACAATAGAAATGTAAGCAATGCACTTTATTAACCTTCTCCCAGAACATATACACTGAACAATTGAATAGGAACACTTTTGATTTTAGGAAAGATAGCACCCAAGTTAAGGTTTCCCCCTGCAATGTTCCCTCAACGCACAAATCGAATTCTGAGTTGATAGAAAGAAGTAGCAGGTAGTCGGGAATAAGAGGGAGAAAACAGAATCTCAATCCAACCTTTTAAACCCTTAGCAAAGGCCTAAAATAACACTTGCATTTTACAAATAATTGTGTGGTTAAATTATAATATACATATGTTTTATCACAATAGCAGGTATGTTATATCACTGGCAATCACAAGGCAATGGATCAGCAAAAGGCATACAATTCAAAAATGAGTGGAAAGTTCAGGACATGCTGCAGCCAAATGACACGTTGGAAAACGTACAATTTTCTCAATTCCTGCTTTTAATTACCCAAACGGTTTTTAATAAAAACGGGTGAAATACTCTGATTTGGAGTGCTTTTTTTGGGCTGGGGAATAGATATAGATCACAGGACAATATAGGGGTGAAAATAGGTCTCTAGCTGGTGGATCGAGAGAGATTTGGAGGGTAGAGAGGTACGTTTCTAGGAAAATAGAGCAGTTAAAAGTGAGAATCGGTTTTAAAAGTGGAAAATGTTACTTACACTAAATTATCTAGGCTATATTAAGTAGGAACACCGTAAGCTCCAAGGTTTATTCGCAAATTCAACTTTGTCACCCCTGTGCTCAATCCCAACAATAAAATATATAGAAATTAGTTTGATTACTCCAAATATAATTTAGGGCTTATAATTTACACCGGACAAAATTGAAAAGAGATGGCACTAGCACTTAAACATTAAGGACAGGACTACTTAGAGAGTGGGATAAGGACAAAGGCAAGGCAAGGCAAGGCAAGACAAGACAGGCTGTGTTTCTATGGGATGGGGATTATACTCAGTCCACCTTTAGTTTTGCGATTTAATTTTTTTTTTTTTTGGACAGTCAACAGGTTCTGGTCACCAAATGACGGCACGCCTGGCAAAAGTCAGCTGGGCAAGCTGGGCAATACGGCTCACTGGATGGCACAGGTACTGCTGGATGCAGTTAGTGGGCAGCAAGCCTGTCTGTGGTACCTTTTGCATCCTGTAATCAGCTTCCCCTTTTTAACGGGAGATTAGTGGGTTTATTCTGGATCACTGGCCTTGCTGGGATAGGAATCGGCTATCCTTGGTTTTTGCAGTGGGCTCTGGAGTAGGGGTCAGCAATGCTTTGGCCTTGTAGTTGGAATCAGCAAGATGAATTGAGCAGAACAGGAACGCAGGAGTAGGAAATTCAGAACAGTGTGTGTCAAGAGTCCAGTCATGGACTCTTATTTATTATGCATAGTGACATCGTAGAAGTATATGGCTGGGCAGGTTAAGCTAAACGCACTTCTAAACCACTGGATTGGTCAGGGGTGATAGTCCCGCCTTGCTTTCCTCAGCTGGTTGGATTTCAAGGGCAGGACGTCAGATTTATGATGCAAGTTTTACAATGTTCAAAAACCTCCCACAGTTACTTTAGCTAAAATCCGATTTTGCCACAAATGGTGCATTTATACAGTTGAAGTCTCTTAGCAAATTACATAAACGGGTTACATATTTTATGCAGACCATTGGAGTCCAACTCTGCAATCTGTGAGACCTTATTTTGTACTTTTAATAATCTTTGGTCATTTTCAGTGTGAAATGTTTGGCCTAAAATTCTGTCACTTTACATGTGAATACATACCATCACAGGGCCTATTTCTGTTAATTATTAACATTCCATCATGTGCCCTTTCCCCATGATTCACATTCTTCTGGCGTTCGTGTCCCATACATGCTATTGACAGCCAAGACCTCTTATTTGAAAGCCACAAAAATCGCATTTAAACGACTACATTTATGCAAAGTCCTGTTGCAAAGATAACCGTCTTCAGTTTCTTAATAAAATAGTTTTTTTAAACAAATGGGCATCCTTTGTCCTACACTGGCCCATTTTTTTTTTCTTTTCAGCTACCACCCACTTTCACTTCCCCCAGAGGGAGGATGGGGTTTTCCCAGCTTGATTGGTTTATTGCCCCTTCTCCACTTCGCACATCCGTGTCCTGGAAATTCCATTGCAGATGGCTGAGCCCAGACCAGATTCTGTCCAACCTATTAATTATCACTGGGGTCTTATTATCTACTGAGAGGGCCCCTTTTGTTTCTGTCATCCTCTCAGCAGAAACCTGTCTTGGGCTGTGCCCTCCCCCCGTGCAGCAACTGAAGTTTAATTTACTTGGTTCTATTCAGCAGATTTTCTTCCAATTCAGAACAAAAATAAATACATTTCATACATTGTATTTTCACAGTACAATTCCCCCTCACATTGCTAGGCAAGAAGAAGTTTTTGTTCAACCTAGGACTCTCAAACAAACATTTTTCTCCTTTAGTTTGCAAAGCCCATTTTTACACAAGTGGTGCAAGCTGCTAGCACTTTGCTTTCAAATTCTGTTTTTGACTTTCCATCTGGATTCCCACTGTTTTGCAGCTATAGATATTTTCTTTTAGGCAGTAGTTTATTTGTACCTCATATGACCTGAAGTTCACCTAGCCCAGAGCTGGAGTCCCTTTTGAATTACTGATCCTTGACACTTTGTAACTTAAACGTGAAGCTTTTTCCCGTGCGGTGGAAAATTAAGTTTCTTTGTTGATTTTTCTCAGATTTGGTTTGACAGAGCCTGTCATTCAGGGGTCATGCTTGGTTTTGCAGAAGCACAATCGGGATATGAATGGCCATGGCAGGGCCTTATTACTAACAGTAGTTTGAGGAAGAACAGATAAAAATAGCGTCAGAGCAGCATCATTTTAAGGTAAAATACCCCTTTTTCAATGGGGATTTTGGGCTGGCAGCCAAGCAGCGCTGCTTTTTCATTCTTATTTCTTTTGTATATGTAAGAACATACTGGCAAGCTGCCTCAGTGTGCCCCCTTGTTCCATCCTGCCCAATATGGGCTTGGCAAGATGGTGCAGCCATTTTCTTTGTTGATGCAAAATGCAGTTTTGGTGCAATGATGCTTGCTGGAGCCAGCACAGCCATTTTGTTTCTGCTGAAATGCAGCAATGTGATGGGGGGGGGGGGGGGGTTGGGGTACGGCTGAGTTGGGATCAATATATCCCAGAGAGGTAAGTACCCCAAGTCAGAACAGTACCTTTGGTTGGAAGAAGAGTGGTCCAGCTGGTTGCAGTTTGTTTATTTATTTGTAACGCGAGTCAGACCCGAAGGTATCGGGGCGCGAGGATATGAATGCTTTCAGCTTACAAGTTACAGGTTACACAATCACAGTGGTACATAGCATTGGCAATACAGCAAGTAATATATTTACAAATTTACAAAGAAGAGATGGGGTATGGTGGAGTATTAAGGCTTGTTCCCCTTAAGCCACTTGATGCAGTTTATTCTAAAGTGTCGGTAAGTTTGGTCAAGCCTTAAGGTAGGCGGGAGGGAGTTCCATATTTGTGCAGCTTTGACAGGGAAGCTGTTCCCTCCAGTTGTCGTCATTTTGAATGGGTGGGGGACAACTAGTCAGTTTATGTAGGCTGTTCACGTGGGTCTTGATGTGGTTCTTCTTTTGAACCTCTCAGTGAGATAGCTAGGGGCTAGGTCATTAAGGCATTTAAATGTAAGGGATGCCGTTTTAAGTTTAATTTTTATCAGTCGTGGATAGCCAGTTGGATGTATTACTGATTGTTGTGATACATTCTCTTTTTGAGATACATAATGCTGCTCTAAGGGCATTGTTTTGAAGGATTTGGATTTTTGTGTAATGTATTTATTAGCACCTATATAGAGGGCGTTGCAGTAATCTAGTTTGGACAACACGAGTGCTCATGGCAGCGTGGTGCAACTGTTTGAGGATAGGTACGGTTTAGCAGATCGGATTAGTTTACAAGTGTAGGCTGTGGCAGAGGCCATAGTGTTCACTTGTTTTGCTAAGGTTAGGCAAGAGTCAAGGTAAAAACCAAGTGTTTCCTTAGCTACTTTAATGGTATGGCCGTCTATGGCAAAGGAAGAGTAGTCTTGACTAAGTTTCTTGATGTTGTGTGTGGGCCCCAGTATGATGAGCTCCATTTTGTCATCATTCAGGCATAGACCATGAAGCGCTATCCATGCCTGGATGATGAGGTATAGCCTATTCACCAAGGTGATGCAGATCCTGTGTTCCTGGGTCTTGGTCATGGGGATAAAGGGGAGGACGTCTGGAGGACTCCTGCACAGCAATTTGGAGGTCTGTGGCAGCTATGGGCTCTTTTCGGAACAGCAGCACTTTGCGGTTTCAGCGCTCGGTAAACTGCACTACGCAGATCTTGGATACCAGTTGGGCGTCCTTCACTTCTTAAGTCCTGCACTGTGGTGAGGGGGACTCTAGCTCTGGTCGTCCTGTTTCTGGAGGGTCCTGGAACTTTTGGCCAGATCAGACACACTCGACTACGGATTTCTCAACCCCTGACACTCGGTTCCTGTAGCAGCAAAGCAGTACAGCCAGTCGGGGGAAGGTCTTCCAGTGGAGTTCGTCTCAGGGTTAGTTGGTCGCAGTAAACCACAGGAAGAAGTCCCTTCCGGTGCTTCTCTTGTAGATCAGAAAAGAGTTTCAGCACGGCAGTAGGGCTTCACCTGGCAATTCAAAGGTCAAGGAGGATGCAGCAAGCTTCGTTCAGTTTCTTCGGTGGGTTGTTCTTCCCACTGGTTGACTGTCTTCAGTCCCAAAGTCCTCAACTTTTTAAGCAGGTTTTTTCCCATTCATGCACAGCCTAGCTGTCACTCAAACAGCAGAGTGGCTGTCCTTAAAGGACAGACAGAGAGCCAGCCAGTCAGGACTGGGTGCATTCCTAAAGACCAAGGACAGTGGAGTTTCGAGAACCTCCCTTGCTTCTTGCCCTTGCAGGCACACCGGCGCCAGAGGCGGGTTTCAGTACTGAAGCCCACCAAAGGCAAAACGAACAAACAGCTGAAACCTGGCTTGGCGCACAGAGTAAAACCCGAGAAAGATCTCACAACTGAAAAATGGCTAAAAAAGGAGACCAGGACCATTTTGACAAAATGGTCACCCATGGGTGCTATACTGCAGCTGAGGGTTCAGCCTGTGGTAAAAAACGCAATGGTAGGAAAAGTAAACCACTGCCACCAGCCATTTAAAGTAGTGAGGGTAACTTTTTTTTTTTTTACATGAATGGGTAGGAAAAGGGGCTACTAAGTAACCCCCCAGCACTCCACATAAGATGGTGTGTGCTGGACCTACAAAGAGAAAAGGTAAGTAAAGTCAATTTGACTTTACTATTCTTGGAAACAGTAGTTCACCCAAGAAAAGGTACTTAAACATGATAAATCTAAAGGATTTCTCTGTGACACTGCACTGAAGGTGCTGTGTGTCGCCATACAAATAGTAGGTGTTTATGGAGTTTGTCAGACGCCAAAAACAAAGGAGAAACTTAATCCAAATTGGATCAGATTACATGAGAGCGTGAGAAAAAGGTCTCTCACTCCAGGATAACATTTTTAAAAAGTCCTAAAGTGCAGCAAAAGAGCTGGGTGTCTCTAAGGTTGAAGGAAATTGGCACAGAAATGGAGAATTCTCCCTACCACTGTTGACCATCACCCATTGCTGAAGTATTGTTGGCAAGTAGATGGGAGAATCCAAAGGAGAAGAGTTTGGAATAGTGTAGAAAAGGGGACCAAGGACCAACTCTTGCAAGACCCTTACAGGCCAGATTGGATGTCGGTAGTGTTCCAGCAAAGGGGACGAGAGGCAATCGGCTAAATAGAAGACCAATCAAGCGAGTATGGTAGGTACCACGAAGGCCAGGATGTGAGTCGGGGGAGGGATAGGGGGGGTAGATGTGAGGTGGGGCATTGTCTCCAATGCAGCGGTGATATCGAGGAGAATTATGTGATGGTTACCAGACATTTCGTCCAAAACAAATGGTCGACAGGACATTTGGTAGAAACCATTTGGTCAAAAACCAAATGGTCGAATTTTTTTTATTTTCACTTTTTTGGGTCACAGAGTGGGGGAGACACCTGGGCGCTGGCTGCCCGACTGAGAAGCACCTCCGCTCCTCAAATCGGGGTCTCTGGAGGGAGGCCTGCTGTGAGGCACTTCAGAGAGGGTGTAGCAGAGCCCGTCGTGGGCTGTGCAGCCCACCTGTTGGGAGCAGAGGGGCCTGCTCGAGCTTGAGTGGGGGTGCATCAGCAGTGGCAACCCGCAGAATGGCAAGTTGCGCTGTGATCCCTGTAGCTACGAGTTCGGGCATCCCTGAGACCCGAACGGCTGGCAGACGCAGGACAGGAGTGTGGCAGTGTCCCAGCAACACAAATGACTAAGCACATTGGCTGGAGGGGCAGCATTGCAGGCTGCCTTTGCGAGGTGAGGAAAGTGGCGCAGCGAAATGGTGGAGGACTATGCAGGCCCTTGATGGCTTGTGATGGAGCCTGAAGACTTACCCCTTTGCACACATTTTATAATCCATAGCCCAGCACGGCACACAAGTCCCAGATTGTGCATTTACCTGTATGCCTGCCTCCTCCCTCATCAACACTTTTGCTTGTCCATGGGTGCCAGCTAATCCACGGAAGCCTCAAGGATGCAGTATTTGGTATTTTTAAAACCTACTTTAAGGAGGTGCTGAGGGAGAAGCAGAGAATCCCTGATGATGGTGGCCCCACTAAGTGGTGTTGCAGTAAGGGAGGTGTTACGGTGGGTACTGGTGGCAGTGACAGAAGCGCAAGGATAATGAACCCTGGAGCTGCTGCTCTAGAACTACTGGATAGTTGTGGGAAAGCCCCATGGCGAGCCATTGCTAAAGGGGAGCTAGCAAGAGGGAGACCACCATGAACACACCCCAGTAACCAGGTGGGCTGCAGTACCAGGGTCACCAACCCACCTGTACGGTTATTGCCCTTTCTACAGCGCAGAGTGCACGGTCAATAAGGAGACCACGGCCTAAACATACTTGTTAATTCCTCACTGGCCGCAGCCACCCAGCGTAAGACTGGTGGGTAGCGCTCTCACAATTTCAGTACACGGTCAGACATGGCAAACGCTAAAGGAGACTTGGGGCCCCTGCACTGCGGAAATGGGTGACATCAAGAGTGTCGTACAAGTTGTTTTTAGAGGAAATTGGGTGGGGGAGGTGGAGGGGAATGACTGACATAGGGTCTAAGGTGGCTGACCTCATGACTAATGTAAAATCCATGAAGGAAAGGCCGGAGGGTCTGTAGGGTCTGCAAGTCACCAGACCTCGTGGAGGTACTAGAGTCACAGATGGATGCGTGGCTCCTGAAAGTAGGAAGCCGGAAGGAAGAATTGCACCTAAAAGTGGATTACATAGAAAATCGGGAGTGGCTCAACAATCTGTTTTTTGGGACTTAAGGGAAGACGGGGAGTCACCCGAGAGATTGTAGCAGTAGATTCAAGAGATAATGGCCATGGGTTCCAAAGAAGGCACAAGGGTGGTCCTGGATAGAGTGCATCTGAGCTGGAGGGGGGGGGGGTAAAGGGCCGTGCTTGGTCCTGGCTCTTCTGTACTACTATAGAGAGAAAGTGAAGATCCTAGAGAAAGCAAGGCTACCAGGCAACATTTACTATGAGGATTCTAAGGTTGCGATCTTTCAGGACATGTCCGCCCACATGCTCTTGAGGAGAAAGTGTGCCATGCTCTCTAGATGACAGCAGGAAAAGGGAGTGAAATATTGTTGGGGTTACCCCTTTGCACTTGAGTGGGAGGGAGAGCGCTTGCAATTGGTGACAGAGGCGGGGGGGGGGGGGAATTACGCGGGCCTTGGATGATCTGATGGGGGACCGATGTGAGGGTCTCCACACCAAGGGGGAAGCAGGCCCTGCAGAGACTCTCAGGACATTGACCACTCCAGGGAGCGAGAAAATGTAAGCAATTTAGCACACCCTTACTGAGTAAGGATGAGACAAGAGGTGGACGTGGTTCCTTGCCAGGGCCCTTGATTTCCTTTGTTCACTTTAAGGTTTGCTTTTCGGACTTCCTCACGTACTGATGATACAGAGGGAGGTGACCAAAAGAGTGGAGGCGCAGCAGTCTGATGGAGAGATGTTGGTTTATGGAGGTTCTTGGAATGTTTGAGGGTGGGGTTAGTTATTGTGAGTGGTAAAGGGAGGATGGGTGTCGGGGCCGGTGGCCCCAGTTGGCGGGGAGAGGTGAAGGGCCGCTGATGCCTATGGGCGTTTCGGAAGAGTTGGACAAGTTATTACTGTTGAGGCAGGAGACTAATTTTGGGTGGTTCGGTTGGTGGGGGCCATGTTTTGTGGCCCGCAGGGATGAATGCCTCAAGTAGGGGTGAATGAGGGGGTCCCTGCTTGTTTGCAAAGTGGTGTGCTTATGAAAGGCAGGGGATATAAGTTTGTCTGACGGTCTGTGGAAAATCAAAAAGGAAAAGCAGGAACAAGGGAAGATTTGCAAAGGACTATTGCTGAAGTGAAGGTAGCCACCCTAAACGTAAAGGGGGGGTTAATTCCCAGAACAAGAAGTCTCTGATAAGTAACACGTTTCGATGGCAACACTGGGCAGTCTTTTTCTTGCAGAAACCCACTTCAAGCAGGGTAAGGAATCCATGATAAAGAGCAGGGACATTGCGAGTATCTTTTGGTATATGCACGAGGACCAAAAGAAGGAAGGGGTGGGTATTCTCTTGGGCAAATCCTTCCAGATGATAGAAGCAGGTCAAAAGAGGGTTTGGGGGATGGTTTTTGGCAATTAAGGGGCTCCTTGAGGGGCGAGGGGGCAAGATCACATACTTTGATGTAAATTAGGAGGAAGAAGTAAAGGTGTTTGGTAGAAGGCAGGCTACGGGAAGAATTGAAGAACCTGAGATCCCAGCTTACGAAGAAGGATTCCAACAGGGAGGAGCTCTTAGTAGAAATGAGAGAATAAAGTCAAGAACTACGTTAGGTTTTGATAGGGTAGGTGGTCAAAAAAATGATATACCAGGCAGAAATAATATGAACAGGGAGACGCTGTGGGAACTTTTCTGGCAACTAGGGTGAGGGGGTGCTGGGTCGAGAGGAGGGCTGACCAAATACATGGGGTTGATGGGATTCTGGAGGGTAGAGAAGGGATATCTCAGCACAATTTGCTGCCTACTACAAATGGGTGTATGTCCAACCGGCTGTGGCTAGAGTACCAAGCGACTTGCTGATCCTCTGACCTCCTGAAACAGTGTGCCTTATTGGAGGCTGAGATCACAGGGGAAAGGGGTAGCGGGCCGGGGACGCAGCTGGAAAGGTGTAAGGATCTGGGGGAAGACTTGTTTCCCTGCCGACTTCTATGAGCAATACCAGAGTCTGTTGGTAGAACCCCCTAGCTAAGCTCTTTAATTCAATCACGGGGGAGGGAACAATGCCATATTTGTTCTTACAAGCTGTTAGGGAGAATTCTCAGAAATGTGCCAATTCCCTCTACCTTAGAGACCCCCCAGCAACTTTGCTGGATTTTAGGGACTTTTTTTAACACGGGGAGTGCAAGACCCTTTTTTCCGCTTGTATGTATTTTAATGTGATTTTTGTACTCTGTCAGACTCCACAACCAAAAGAAACACAAACTCCATAGGCATCATCTTTTACATTGTGGCACACAGCACCTTTAGTGCAGTGACACAGGTAGTCTTAGATTTCTCCAATGTTTAAATGCCTTCTCTGGGATAAACTACTTTCCCAGAGCAGTAAAGTAAAATTGACTTTACTTACATTTGTAACTTTCTAGACCCAGCACACACTTTTACAATAGGGTGCTGGAGGGGTTACCTAGTATCTTCTCATGTAACAATTTTGTGTTACCCTTTACTCACTGAATGGCTGGTGGCAGTGGTTTTGTTTTTTCTACCGTAGTGTGCATTTACCGCGGGCTGCGTTCGCAGCTGCAGTCAAGCACCCAAGGGTGCCATTTTTGTCAAAATGGCCCGGTCTTCTTTTTACACCATTTCTTTGTGGAAAGGTCCTTCTTGAGATTTACTCTGCGCACCAAACCAGGTTTGGTCCCTTTGTTCGTTTTGCCTTTGGCGGGATTCATGAGTGAAGCCCGCCTCTGGCTCCAGGGTGTCTTGAGGTATGCAGGAAGTGAGGGAGGAGCCCAAAACTCCCTGTGCTTAGTCTCCTGGGAGACCCAAATGCACTCTGATGATTGGCTGGCTGACTGTCCGGCAAGGACAGCCACCCTGCTGGGTGTGTGACAGCTAGCCTGGAATGAAAGGGAGAGAACTGTATAAAAGGAGTCTTTTGGCTTGGAAGGCAGAGTTGACCACTGGACAAAGGAACTGAAGAACAACTTGAAGAGGACGGCTGCTGCAACTCTTGGACCGTTGGTTTGCCCGGTGAAGCCCTGCTGCTGTGATGAAACACCAAGTTCGCATCGACGGAGAAGCCCCTGCAAGGATGACTTCTCCTTTTTGAGTTGGTGGGACCAGTGAACTCCCAAGTAAGCCACCTGGACATCCATCTCAGAGCTGGTTGAATTTCCAGAGTTGCTGCTGGAAACCGTAGAGCCAGGAAGAGGAACACCAGTTTGTGTGGTTGGCCAAGAGCTCCAGGAAGTTCCTTTGGACTCCCAGGTAGCAGGTCTGACCGAGCCTGAGCCCCCTCAACAGAGTGCGGGACCCCAGAAGCAAGGAAAGTCCATCTCAACAGCCAGGGACCACGGTGTTGCTATTTGCGGTAGACGCGAGGAGCTGAAACACTGAATAGCCACTTAAAGTGGAGTTTGCTGGTTGCAAGTTTTGACCGTCCAGTGAAGGAGTCCCCTGAT
Organism: Ambystoma mexicanum; assembly: GCF_040938575.1. Lineage (NCBI taxonomy): Eukaryota > Metazoa > Chordata > Amphibia > Caudata > Ambystomatidae > Ambystoma > Ambystoma mexicanum. The sequence continues at coordinate 741,547,862 of NC_090926.1, forward strand.
GTCCTCCCTCTTCTCCCCACGACTGAGGCCCAGGAACAGTGAGATCTGCAGAGCTGCACAGGAACTGGAGTCATCTGCTGCATCTTTTCTTCATTTCAAAGTTACTGTACAAAGTCTAAGTGAATTTACCCCTTGCTTTAGAGTTGCTTGCATCTTCTACTACTCACAAGTCTAACAGCTTGTGGCCCTACATTGATTCATCTTTTTCTTCAGACTTCTAAAACATTGTGCAAAGTCTTTTCTGCTTACCTTCAAAGAAGTGCTTAAGCCCATATAGACTCTTGACTATTGACTTTGGCGTAGCCTGTTTTAACTGAATGGCTCTTATTGGGGGATCTGAAAGTATTTGCCTGCTTAGGAAATATTTGTGGTAACTTGTTTGCTCTAATAATCGCTTACTTTTTACTTGCTCTTAACTAATTCTGAATGCCTACAGTAATACATTAATGTCAACAGCAGCCTAGCAATTGAAGTCACCTGTGGGTGTAGGTCTCTGCTGTATGCCATCCCAAATGGGTATTTTCTGATTCTGAACTAAGAAATTGTGTAATTTTGAAGTATAGTTGTGTGGTCTTTTGCAGTGCTCCTTTCTGAAGAAGGCTTACATTAACTGACTGGTAAATAAATAATTGTTTTATCAAGAAACCCTGTGTGTAAGTGTTTGCCTGGATACTTTTCACTGCAAAACTCTGTGTAACTCCTCTACAGCTCACATTGACCCCTCTTGAGATAAGCCTGGCTACTCGTCCACACTAACAACCTGTGTTGTACAGACTTGTACCAAAGGTTGGGTTACTACTGCCGGGAGGTCAGTGTTGTTGTAGCGCACCCTGTGGATACTGCATACAATCTTGCCTAACACGAGCGCTGATGGCGGTCATCCCGAAGCCAGGGAAGGACCATACATGATGTTCCTCATAAGGGCCCATCTCCTTGTTAACGTGGATGCAAAAATCTTTTATAGAATACTTGCTGCCCGGCTTGAGCACCATCTGCCGAAGTTGACTCCTCTGGAGCAGACTGACTTTATTTTACAGAGACCAGGAGCCGATAACTTGCTAAAGATTTTGCATATTCTCAATGCGCAGATGGTGAAAAGAGACTGGGCCCTACTCCTTGTCCTGGACGCAGAAAAGGCTTCTGATCTGGTTAAATGGGCCTTTCTAAGGGGGGCGTGCTATCGTGTTGGGATGAGTTTGAAGTGGATGGGGTGGATCACGGCTTTCTACTCGAAGCCAAAGGCTAAGGTTGTGGTTAACTGGAGTGTGTCCCGGGGGTTCCCATTAGAAAGAAGCACGTGGCAGGATTGGCCGCTCTCTCCCCTTCTTTATGCACTGGTCATGAAACTTTGGGCCATAGGGGTGAGAATGGATCTGGGAATGTCAGGAGTCCCAATTGATGGTGGTGGAGGGAGATGTGGGGGAGCCCAAATTGAGTCTTTTTGCTGGTGATGCCCCACTCTATATCACCAGTCCTAAACTGTTGCTGCCATGTCTGATGGTGAGCCTAGTGCGTTAAGGCGAGCTGTCGGGTTGCAAAATCACTTTAGATAAATGGTCAGCTTTTATGCCTGGTGGAGTATCAAGAACCGATGGGGCTGTTGCCGTTACATGAGCGTGAGGAGGGATTTGGATATCTGGGGATAGAGGTCTTGTGCGACATGATGTGCTCTTTGCAGATAATTATCTACCGCTTTGGTCTGCGGTGCTGGCTGACATGCACAGATTGGCCTGGCTCACACATTCTTGGATGACGCGCCTGAACTGCATTATGATGGTGGTCTTGCCCACCTTTTTTTTTTTCTTTTTCAAATACTACCAGTGGTCGTTTCATCGGCCTTCCGGGAGGAGGTGAAAGGTGCCCTCAAATTTCTTTGGGCAGAGGCATCTCTACAGAGGGTGGAGTTGGATATCCGAATGTGAAAACCTACTACACAACGGCCCAACTCCATTTATTAGTTGATGACTTGTACCCTTGGTCCAGAAAGCAGTGGCTTCACATGGATAATGCAGAATTGACCCCAATCTCGTTGGGGGGGGAGTGGTTCTGGATTCTCCAGTCTCAGATTCCAAGGAGAGTGGTTCAGAACCTGGTCTTGGCAATTTTGTGGTCCCTTCGGAGGGAAAGGGAAGGGAGCGACACTCGGTGGCTTTCCACATGTCCATCTCCCATAAGCTACATCTGGGCCCCCCCAGGCCACCTCTGAGAGATGGAATGGCAGAGCCACTACAGTTTCAACCCTGGTATGAGGTGAGCTTGAGCAGGGCGGGTCAAATGTGGATAGTGAAGTTTTGTCACTTTGGACAAGTTGGAAGAGTGCCTACACATCGGTAAGCTGTCAGGGTGGGCCGGGGCGGGGGTAGGGGGTGTTGACAGACCGCAAATGAGGGGATAACCTGTGTAAAGTGTTGACAGACTTTGTGCAGCTGTTGATCAACACAGTAGGATTCATAGGATTCGTAACACATCTGACCAAAGCCATCCTGCTAGCAGAGCCTAGAGACTCACTGCCAGCCTTATTGAAATGGGGAAACGACCTGGGAAGCGAAATTGACAATTCCCTTTGGGCATAGATGCGTAGCGTTTTGTCTCTGTCTACAGTTTCATGCACTATAGGATGCAGGTAATAAAATTGCTCCATGGGTGGCAGTGCCCGCCGGCCACGTTGTCCAATATGTACAAGGAATAGGGCTACCGATGCTGGAAATGTCAACTGGTGGTGGGCGACTACTACCACATGTGATGGGGGAGCCCTAGAGTACAGCAATATTGCAAGGATGTCCTTTCCTGCATCAAAGGGATTAACTGGGTCCCCAGGGAGGTTTTGCTGTGGATGCTTCTGTTCAGGGAAGGGAAGAGGAGGATGAGATTGTGGAGGGGGGCAGGGGTTTATGGTGTGGGTCTTGTTGGTGTTGGCCAGAAGCTGCCTGGCTCAATTTTGGAAGAGGTAGGGTTTGTCCACAGAAAGGGACTGGGTGGCTGAAGTTTGGGCCATATACGACATGGAGTTTCTCTCGCACCTCGTGGAGAGTAGAGCTATAATAATGAAGGTTTGTGGCTACCCTTCTTTGATACATATGGCTGATACAGTGGTGATATATGGGTTGAGTGGTTCCCATTGGGAGGGTTGGTTGGGAGGGATATGGGGGGTGAGTGAGGGCAGGGTTGTTGGGGGAGCCTAGTTACAAGGTTGACAGTCATGTTGGATAAACACAATGCTTTACTGACGACAATGCACAATATGGTTTGCATTTCCTTGTTGAAAAATGCAAAAAGTTGAATGTTGAAAAAATAAAAATGGTGAGGGAGACTACTTGATGGGTGGGAGATCTTCAAAATGACGATAATGGTTTCCACCTTGTGTTAGGTAAGAATCTAGAGTCCAACTGGTGTGGGGCGTAACAAGGCTTATCTGCTTGGTATTGGTGATGCAACCTTTAACATAGGCCTGCACTACACAAGTCTGTAGTGGCTGAGCAGCCAGGCTTATCCTAGAAGGGGTACTGTGAGCTGTAGAGCAGTGCAATGAAATCAGCAATCACAAGTATTCAAGTAAACGCATACACCCTTAAGTTTTATTTAAATTATGTATGCATATATACACAAAGCAAATGAATCACACTAGGTTATGCAGCAACGAATAGTAACATCAAATAGAATTTCAGAATACAGTTATTCAAGTAGCAATAATGCAGGCAAGTACATTCTTTTTGTACTAAAACATTTCCAGCACACAGATTGACATCAGTTAAGGTCAGTAGTAGCACTTACTTATGGTTCACCATATGATATTGAGTTTGGAGGAAAAAAGTGTTGGTGCACTGTAGCACTGTAACAATAGTCTTTTCTCCCAGAGGGATATAGGAAGCCTTTTATCCCAGCAATAATATGGTAAAACAAGTAAAACCTGTAAGGGAACAAGCACTGCCAAAGCCAGTTGGGTTCAGAACGGATGCCTTTAGGGGGCTAGGACAGCTACAGTCAATAGGACAGTTCTAGTTCTGATGCAATCTTCTTAGAAAAAGTTAGTTGAACAGTTAATTGAAGAAAAATCCAGGCGCTCAAGTGAGCCTACCTGATGTGCACAAGCTGTTAGGCCTGCATGGGTGAATTGCAGTAATTCAAAAAGATAGAAAGGCGCACTCCCCAAGCTAGGAAGCACCGATTTGCATGGGCTTACTTTGGGGGGGGGGGGAGACACACAGGGGTGTTTGTACCCCCCCAACTTGCATGGCACACCATTTTGTCCCCATTCATTTGGCTGGGGCACCTTTTCATCAGATGTCATGCTCCCCCAACCCCCCCCAACATTTTCAGCAAAGTTACTCCACTGCTGATTTGGCAAAAGGTAGTTGATCCCAAAGCCCCACACTACCTTGGAATTGAAGCAGATGTTCCAGCTGACTTCCTTCTTGATGCAGATCCCTGTTCCTGGACCTTGTTTGTGGTGACGAAAGGAAGGACGTCTGGCAGGCTTCTGCGGCAGCACTCTCGGGAGGGACTTTGCAGCAAAAGAGTCCACTTGTTTCAGTGACTTTGTGGTTTTGGTGCCTTTTTCTCAGCGCCAAAGAGGAACGAATATCCCTGGTTGGAATTTCCTTAGTCCTGAACTCTGGTGAGGGGACTCTGGATGAAGATGTCCTGCTTCTGTAGACTCTCACGGATGCCTGCAAGTTTCAGCTGGATTCGTCTTTCGGGAGACGTTGCACTCGTTGATGGTCCAGGTACCCCGGGTGTTAGGAAATTGTAGCCCAGGAAGGATGCAGCGACAGAGGTTTGCCCAGAACGAAGCAGGTCTTGAGGCTAGTTGGTCCCACCAGCCTAAGGGAGGAAGTCATCCTTGACAGAGCTTCCCTGTTGATGGCTAAAACTGGTTCAGCACAGCTTAACCAGTGATTTTGCGGTCCTGGAAGGTGATGCTGGCGTCTCTCTGCGTCGTCGTCTTTGGATTTGATGTTGCAGTGGTAGTTTCTGCCTGTAGTCCCAAAACCCTCGCCTTATATGCAAAATCCCATTTATTCACAGCACTAAGCTGTCTATCGCACAGGGCAGGGGTTTCCTCTACGACAGCCACCCGTCCAGTTGGAACTGGTTTCGGCCACGCATGCTTACAAACTAAGGCCAGTAAATTTCAGGCTCCTCCCTCACTTCTGCCTTCCCAGACACACTGGAGCCTGGGCGGGCTTCAGGGCTGAAGTCTGCCACTCAAACCTGATCTAAACAGAGTGAAAGCCCAGAAGGAACTAACAAACAAACAGCAAAAAAGAAGACTTTGGCCATTTTGGTGACATGGTCACCCATGAGTGCTGTACTGCAGCTGAGAAATCAGCCTGCAGATACACTGCACAAATGGTAGTAAAAAGAAACCACTGCCACCAGCCATTCAAGTTAGTGTCTCAAAAAGTTACATGAGAAGTGGGATAAGAAGTTTCTATGTAACCCCTTAGCACTCCACATAAGGTGGTGTGTACTGTACCCACAAAGGAAAAAGTTAAGTAAGACAAAAGCTGTCCTACTATTCTTGGGAACTGTAGTTCACACAAGAAAATGTATTTAAACATTTAGAGGAGTCCAAGGGACTCCTCAGTGGCACTGCACAATGGGTGCTGTCACTATATAATATGCAGATGCCTGCGGAGTTTACCAAACTACATTAAAACATAAAGAACACATCTTAGTTGGAGGAAAAATGCATGCGTAGGTGGCAAAAGGCCTACTCACTCAGGAGGTAAAATCAAAAATTTCCCAGATTCCAGCAAAGGGTTGGGGGTCATTTAGGTTAAAGAGAATTGGCACAGAAATTGAAAATGATCCTTAACACTTGTGGCTGCCCGCCCGACACCACCCCCAACGCCCCCAGACTAAGGGACCGGAGGATTTAATCCACTCCTGGATGAATCTCCTGTTCCAGCCATTCAAACTTCCTGGAGACACCATCAGTAGTTTGAGTACACCCTGACCTATGATCAATGGTAAAATCAAACACTTGGAGGACATTTTGAATTTTCGCCCCTCATTTGCATTAACCATCTCAAGGGTTGTTGGTCTGTTTGAATTAGGAAGGTAGAACCATACAAGTATGGCCTAAACGTCTTCAAAGTCCACACAATGGCAAAACATTCACATTCTATTGTTGCCCACTTTGTTTCTCAGTGCTTCAGTTATCTACTGATGATCCAAATGGGGTGTTCCCTGCCTTGCTCCTCCAGTTGGCTCAATGCTGCACCTATCCCTGTATTTGCTGCATCTGTTTGTACAATAAAGGTTTTGTTGTTGGGAGCTCTCAAGACTGGAGCTTTGCAGAGGGCTTTTTTTCAGCCCTTCAAATGCATTGGCACACCTATTCCATCGGGCCGCCTTAGGACATTTTGGCGAAGAGATGCCATTCAGGGCAGAAGCTATCGTGCAATAGTTCGAAATAAAATTTTCGCCAGTAACCAGTGAGACCTACAAAGGCTCTCACTTGGGTCCGAGTAGTTGGGATGGCCCGGTCCTGTACAGCTTGTCCTAATCTCCCCTCCTACCTCATCTCCATGGGAGACCACTTTGCTCTGACCATTTTGACATTTACTTGCCTTTATGGTCAGATGGGCCTGTTCAAGAGCCTACAATACTTATCCTAGGTGGTTAAGATGGTCTTCCCAAGTGGGGCTGAACACTGTCATCCAAGTATGCCAAGTCCTCTAACCCATTCAGAACCTTGTTCACCATGCTTTGGAATGCAGCAGGTGCATCCCTTAGTCCAAAAGGCATAATTCTAAACTGGTATAAGCCTCCTGGGGTGGAAAATACAGTTTTTCTCCTTGGCATGGTCTATCGGAGCTATTTGCCAATACCCTGAGTTCAAGTCAAAAGTGCTGAGGAACTTGACAGATCCACGTTTGGCCACCATTTCATCTGTCCTTGCTTAAGGCAAGGCATCCGTCTTTGTGGCTGCATTTAGAGACCTATAGTTCACAATCTCAATTCTTTGGTTCCTGCTTTTGGCACTAGTACAACTGGACTAGTCCATGGACTGGTAGATGGCTCAATAACTCCAACGTCAAGCATCTTGTTGACCTCTTCCTTTATATGAGCTCTTACTTGATTTGACATTCTGTAGACACTGCTTTTGACGGACTGTCACCAGTGAAAATATCATGCTGGCCCCACGGAGTCAAGCCTGGTGTCGGAGAAAATGGGGAGGCAAACTGAGTCAACAGATGTGCACTCCTGTTTCTGCAGAGTCAGATCTGAAGAGTTTAACTGCTTCAATTGTTGCATCTGAAGGATGTTCCCTGAGGTCAGGGAGAGGCTCAGTCTCCTACTCCTCTTGATCAGAGGCTAGAGGCAAAGCGCATGGTTTTGGTCTAGAGACATAGGCCTTAAAACGATTAGTGTGAAAGACCCTAGGTGCCTCCTTGGGGTTGCCCAGGTCCACTAAATGATTAACCTCCATGTTTGCCTACAACTTTGAAGGGTCCAAACCATTTGTCCTGGAAGGCTCTTTGCCTTATAGGAACCATAACGAGAACTAGCTGGTCTGGAGTAAACTCTGCCATGTTAGCTTTCTGAACATGCCATTGCTTGATCAGTGCTTGACCAGCCTTCAAGTTGTCTGAAGTTACAGCCATCAGCTGTACCATCCTCTTTCTGAGGCCTAGTACATAGTCAGTGACACGGACTAGCTTTTGGCAAGGAGCACTCTCCAAACCTTCTTTGATCAGGGCTTGGGGGCCTCTAACGGGATGGCCATAGAGGAGCTCAAAGGGGCTGAAACCCACTCCAGCTTGAGGCACCTCTCTATAAGCTAATAGAAGGCATGACAGTAGGTCTCACTTTCTTCTGTGTTTTTTCTAAGGCACCCATCATGCTCTTCTTTGTCCGATCAAACCTCTCCACCAGCCTGTGTTTGGTGGTGGTAGGCTGTTGACAATGTGCAAGTAACTGTGTTTCCACATGGCCTGCATGTAGTGGGACGTAACATTTGACTGTCAGAGATTACTTCCTTAGGAAAGCGTACCCTTGTAAAAAATACCAAGGACGGCCTTACCTACTGCTTGGGCAGTAATCGTTTTCATCGGTATTGCCTCTGGGTACCAAGTAGAATGGTGTACTACAACCAATGTAAATCTGTTGCCTGAGGTGGTGGAGGGTCTAGGGAACCAACGCTGTCATTCCCCACCCTCTCAAAAGGAACTCCCGCCACTGGGAGGGACACTAATGGTGCCACATGCTTGGAACCACTTTTGCCAGAGGTCTGACGGGTGTGGCAGCTCCAACAATATTTATCAACATATGCACCCATCTTGGGCTAGTAAAAGTACAGAGAAAGCCTCTTGGGCCTTCTTGGAGCTCAAGTGACCAGGCAGAGTTATCTCATGTGCTAGTTGTAGTAGCCTTTTGTCAAGTTTCCTGGGGGGGACTACCAGTCCCCTGAAGTGGATTATGTAGGCTCACTGTAGAGGCCATCCTCCCAGTCGAATCTGCTTCCCAGCTGAAAGGGCAAGAGCTAGGGAAGCATAGTCTGTTGGCGCAGACCTTCTAGAGAGGGACACTCTTTGTCCTCTGCTGAAATCTGCCCTTGAGGGTCCACCTGCACACAAAGTCTGCAGCTCAGGATGGTCTCTAGGATTCAGATCTTCCTAGCAGGGAAGGATCTCCAGCTCTGTTTCACCAGTAGCTGTTTCTTCAGGCGTTTGTTCAACCACCAACTCGGCCTCCGCTGGAGTTGGGGTCACTGGAGTGACCTGAGACTTTCCTCTGTGGGGGTGGCGGGGTGGGGAGTACATCTTTTGAGTGCAGGTTTGGGTTTGAGACACTTCTTCTTCCCAGGGACTCTGGATTTCTCCTGGGTCACTTTTTTTCTTCTTCCTAGAAGTAGGTTGGCCTGCTTGGGGGTTTGATATACTGGATTGCTCCTTGATCTCGAACTGCGAGTCTATGCAGGTTGCCTCTCTGGCCAGTCTTGTCAGCTCCTGTATCTTCTTACTGGGAGGCCTCTGGGCACTGGAGAATACTCCCAAGAGTTTTCAAGTCATTACCCAACAGGACCCTCCCCTGGTACCTCAGATTGCACACGAACAGGAATTCGTACATGCCTGTTATTTCACTGGATAAGGGCTGGAAAAATGGGAACCACTTGAATAAGGCCTCCCTTTGGTGCCTTAGCTACATCCTCAGGTTTTGAAAAAACGTTCATCAACCACTGTAACACTGGCCCCAGTGTCTCTGATGGCAGGAATCTCCTGGCCATCTACAAATACTGTCCTTATAATATCCTATGGTCTTATCAGATATGAGCTTGAGCGCCAATTGGTTCTTCAGCTAGTAAGTGAAAGTGAGCACCTGTCATTGGAGCCCCTTCCTCAGGGATGAAGGCTAAGGAGACAGTGTGGATCCCTGAAGGTTTACCCTTGCATCTGGGATCCCCTTTCACATGGTCACTGGACCCACACATTTACCAAAGCTTTTCTGTAATTGGGGTTTCTGGTAACCTACCTCTGGTTTGGCGCCAGAGGTTACACTAGACCTGTATGGCTTCCCTTGGTATTTAACCTTGTGGTGTTTGTGGCCCTCTTTTGGTGGTGGAGGATTAGTTTTCTTTACCATTTTTCTTGTGCTTCTTCCCCTCATTCTTTTTTCCGAGTTGCCCCAGAATCCTTACGAGTGGCTCTGTTGGGTACCCATAAGTCAGCAGCCTGAGCTAGTCTCTTGGGATCAAGTTTCAGAGTCGGCCAAGTGGTGTCTCAGCTCCGGGGAGCAGGCATCAAAAATAGCTTTTAGTACAAGTAAATGTCTAATCCCCTCAAAGACGTTCACTCTAACTCTTTAACCCAACCATCTAAGTCTTTCAGGCATTCACACACCAAGGTAGCTCAATGAAGCCCATCCTTTTTCTTGTGATCTCTAAATATTTTTAGGTACTGGGAAGGAGTCTTCCCAAACGTGGCTATAAACTTGTCTGACTAGTTCATAGTCCAGTCTCAGTAGCATTCAATGCCATTAGCCATCCTGCGGGATTCTAGACATTATACTAAATCATTCACTTTTATACCTTGCAAACCATAAGGGAATTCAAATGTACTCGGCCAATCCAAAACATTAAGCTTAGGATCATAAATACTCACCTCCTCTTTTGGTAGGCGAGGTCTCTTGGGACTTTATGACCTAGAAGACCCTGAAAAGGAAGCTGGGTCAAGGGACAACTTTTTCACATCCTGTTCATGCTGCATTTCCTTTCTCTGACTTCTGTCGTTTTCCTTGTGCTCAGATTGTACTGTGAGGTTTTTTAAATTCTAGTTCAGTCTCATTTTCTGAAGTGAGAGGTATTCTGGGCTTATATTGTGACCTTGCAGGGTCATGGTAGGAGGTAACAGAGGTACAGGAGAAGGCTGTGTAGTGGGTGGGGGGGGGGTTGGCAGACACCTGTGAACTCAGAACCATTTGGCAGATTAGAACTAAGCTCTAAACTTTAATTCTCAGAATCTTCTTCCATATCAATGTTGGTAGTAGGGGTTATGGGCCTACTACCAGGGTTTGATGATTCAACAATTTTAGTATCGATTCAAGTTTTCTCCATTTACAACTCAGGCTCCTTGCTTTACATGCATCTTTCAGTTGGTCTACTGTAAGTGCAGTAAGGAACAGTTAATTGAAATTATCCATAGTTGACATGTTATAAGTTACTGTTAGGTGAAATCTAGCTTTGTGGATGGTTTTCATGGATGCAAGTCTAACCAGTAATCACTGTAGTCCACTCTACACCAATCCCACTGCTTGCCAGCAGTGTTGGGTAAAATTTTGTAGAGTCCAATTGGTGTGGGAAGACTTATTTGCTTGGTATTAGTGACCGAACATTTAACATGGGCCTGTACTACACAAGTTGGTAGGGGCTGAGCCTTTAGGGAGCCAGGACAGCCACAGTCAATAGGACAGTTCTAGTTTTGATGCAATCCTTTTAGAAAAAGTTAGTGGAACAGTCAGTAGTTCATTGAAAAACAAATCCAGGAGCTCAAGTGAGCTTTCCCGATGTGCACAAGCTGTTGGGCCTGCATGGGGGAATTGCAGTAATTCAAAAAGATAGAAAGGAGCACTCCCCAAGCTATGAAGCGCTAGATGTGGCAAAAGGTGGTCATACCCAAAGCCCCACAGCACCTTGGAATTGAAGCAGTTGTTCCAGCTGACTTCCTTCTCGATGCAGGCCCCTGTTCATGGACTTTGGTCATGGTGATGAAAGGAAGGACGTCTGTCGGGCTTCTGCAGCAGCACTCTCTGGGGGACTCTGCAGCAATGGATTCCACTCGTTTCAGCTTCTGTGATTTTGGTGCCTTTTTCTCAGCGCCAAAGAGGAACGAATGTCCCCCGGTGAGAATTTCCTCGGCCCTGAACTCTGGTGAGGGGACGCCTGATGAAGATTTCCTGCTACTGTAGACTCACACGGGTGCCTGCAAAGTTTCAGCTGGATTCGTTTTTAGGAAGCCGGTGCACTCGTCGATGGTCCAGGTGTACCCCATGTATTGGGAAATTGAAGCCCAGGGGAGTTGCAGCGACACAGGGGCTGGCCCAGAACGAAGCAGGTCTTGAGGCTAGTTGTTCCCTCAGCCTAAGGGTAGAAGTCGTCCTTGGTGGGGCTTCCCCGTCGATGGGGAAAACTGGGTCAGCACAGCTGCAAGGCTTCAATGGTGCTTTCTCATTTCTGGAAGGTGCTGCTGACGACCACGCAGAGCCGGCATCTTCTGATTTGTTGTTCGAGTGGTCAACTCTGCCTGTAGTCCCAAAACCCTCACCTTGTATGCAAACTCCCATTCATTCACAGCACTAAGCTGTCGATCACACAGGGGGGGTTGTCCTCTAGGGCAGCCTCCCGTCCAGTGGGAACTGGTTTCGGCCAGGTATGCCAACAAAGACCAGTGAAGTTTCGGGCTCCTCGCTAACTGCCTTCCCAGACACACTGGAGCCTGGGTGGACTTCATCGCTGACGACCGCCATAGGCATAACACACAATGTACTCAAACCTGATCTAAACTGATTTTAAAAGCCCAGAAGGAACCAATAAACGGGAAATGGTCTCCCCTGGGTGCTGTTACTGCAACTGAGAAAGCAGCCTGCAGATACATTGCACAAAAGGCAGTAAAATGAAACCACTGCCACCAGCCATTCACGTTAGTGTGTAACAAAAGAAGTTGCATGACAAGTGGTGTTAGGGAGAATTCTCAGTAATGTGCTAATTCCCTTTCCCCATCACTTTTTGCTGGACTTTAGAACTTTTTCATTTCTAACCTGGAGTGAGTGAGACCTTTTTCCCACTCTCTTGTATTATTCTGTGATTTGGACTCTGTGTTTCTTTTGACTTTGGAGTCTGACAACTTCATAGGTATCATCTGTACATAGTGACACACTGCACCTTCAGTGCAGTGGCACAGGGAAGTCTCTTATGTTTCCCAAAGGTTTAAATACCTTCTCTTGGTGAAACTACCGTTTCCAAGAGCAGTGAAGTGAAATTGAAATTTTGTAAGTTTCTAGACCCAGCACACACTATCTTACAATAGGGTGTTGGAGGGGTTACTTAGTATCCCCTTTGTCTAGTGTCTCATGTAACATTTTTATGTGGCCTTTAATACAATTAATGGCTGGTGGCAGTGGTTTACTTTTTCCTACCATTGTGTGTTTTTACTGCAGGCTGCAATTGCAGCTGCAGTAAAGCACCCATGGGTGCCCATTTTGTCAAAATGGCTTTGTTCGTCTTATTTCGCCATTTCCTGTTGGAACGGTCCTTCTTGAGGTTTACTCTACGCGTCAAACCAGGTTTGGTCCCTTTGTTCGTTTTTTCTTTGGTGGGATTCACTGGTGAAGCCCACCTCTGGCTCAGCGTGTCTGACAGGGGCAGGAAGTGAGGGAGGTGCCCGAAACTCCCTGTGCTTAATCCTCTTGGTTACAAGAATGCAGCCAAAGGTGATTGGCCGGCTGGCTGTCCTTGGTGGACAGCCACCCTGCTGTGAGTGTCCGCTAGGCTGCGAATGAATGGGAGAAACCTGCATAAAAGGTGAGGCTTTTGGCTTGGAAGGCTCCTGGACCGTTGGTTTGCCCGGTGAAGCCCTACTACTGTGCTGAAGGTCAGAATTTGCCTCGACTAGAGAAGCTCTGCAACGGACGACTTTTCCCCTTCAGTTGGTGGGACCAATCAACCCCAAAGTGATCTGGCTGGACTTCCATTGCTGCTGCAGGAACTGAATTACCAGGGAGAGGAACACCAGATCGAGGGCACCGCTTTTAAGCCGGACCCAAGCTCCAGGAAGATCATCCGGACTCCCATGATGCAGGACTGACCAAGCCCGAGCCACCTCAATAGAGTGCTGGACCACAGATGTGAGGAAAGTCCATAAAGGTATTCCGAGAATCACAGTGGTTCTATTTGCGAGAGACGCGAGAAGCTGACACTGCGAAGTGCTGCTGATTTGAAGTTTGCCCATTGCTGCCGATGACCTCCCATTCGTACTGCAGGAATCCCCAGACATCCTCCCTTTTGTCCCCACGACTGAGGCCCAGGAACAAAGGATCTGCAGACCTACACAGGAACAGAAATGCAACTGGATACAGTTTTCTTCTAACCAAAGGTACTGTAAAACGTAAGGGTATTTGGCTCTTGTTGTCTAGCCTTGCTAGTTCTCAGTTGAGACTATTCTTGGTTACCCTTGCAGAGTTGCTTGCAGCTTTGCCCTGTCACAAGATTCCTAGCTTGTGGCCCTTCAGTGATTTCCTTTCTACAAACCTTTTTAAAAACATTGTTTGTGCAAGACTTTTACTTACCTGCAAGCAGATCTTCAGCTCCCCTAGACTTTGCTCAACTAACAATGACGGTGCTGGCTCCCTGAGAGACTCTTCTTACCTCTGACTTTGTGCTTTTGCCTTTCCCCCAGGAAAGGGTTAATTTACTTTTCATTGGAGGGTTAATAAAGTACTTAGCAGTTTATGAATGAATTGTTGACCTTTGTTTTATTCCCATACCTAACCTTTTGCGCCAAACTCAGTATTGCTCTAAATGTACAAATGTTAAATCAATGTCCGCAGTGTCTTAGCTATTTAAGTCACCTAGGGGTGTAGGAAGTGTAGTGTGCCATCCCCAATGGGTATCCTCTGATTAGAGAAACTAAGAGTGTGGTTTGAAGTATATTTAAAGTGTAACATATATATTGTTCCCTTCTAAAGAAAGCTTATTCAACTCACTGTTAAATATATTAATAATTGTTTTTAAACCTTGTGTGTTTATTTGAATAACTGTCACTGTGAAACAGTTACAATCCACAGCTCACATTGACCCCTCTTGACATAAGCCTGGCTGCTCAGTCACTCTACCAACTTGTGTAGTACATGCTTATACCAAGGTTGGGTTAACTATTGCCAAGAGGACAAGGCTGGTGCAGTCTCCCAGTCTCCCACAGAGTACTGCTTACAATCTTGCCTAACAAGTGGGATAAGGAGTTACTATGTAACCCCCCCTCCAACACTCCACATAAGGTGGTGTGTGCTGGACCCACAAAGGAAAAAATAAATAAAACAATAGTTGTCCTACTATCTGTCTACCACTTATATTCGCTCCCTCTGCCTCCTCTCACCTCTTGACTCTATTTCTTCTTCTCTCACCTCACTTGGTTGGCTCCCTTTCCACTCTCTGCTCAAATTCAACTTCCTCTGCCTAGTTTTCAAATCCCTCTATGGTTCCCCCTCCTACCTATTCTCCCTCCTTACTTTCCACACGCCTTCTCGTTCCATCTGATCTGCCGATCTCTTCCTTCTCTATCCTCCTCCCCCCTGCGCCCCTTCCCACTTCTGCTCTTTCCAGTTGCTCGCTCCCTTCCATTGGAACCGCCTCTCTCTCTGCTCCATTCCCTCCTACCCTATCTTCCATCCCTCTCTAAAGTCTTCTCTTCCATTCGCCTCCCTAACCGTTCCACTATACTCCCTCCTACCCTTCTTCCAGCATCTCTTAATTCTTATCTCTTCCATTCTTCTCCTTTTCACTGCCTCCTTCCTCTTTACTTCTGCTTTTACCACTACTCATTCCTCTTTTCCCCCTCTCATGCCTTATTCCTTCTTCTCTCTCGCCAATACTCCTCTATAATGTAAATTGTTTCTTGTACTGTTTTCTGGTTTGATTCAATGTGTTACCTAATGTTTGATGTTTCTAATGTTTGATGTATCTTGTTTCTCTTGTAAAGCATTTTGGATTAAAGCGCTATATAAATTCAATAAAATACAAATACTATTCTTGGGAACTGTAGTTCACACAAGAACTTTTATTTAAACGTTTAGAGGAGTCCAAGGGACGACTCAGTGGCAGTGCACAAAGGGTGCTGTGTGCCACTATATAAAAAGCAGATGCCTTGGGAGTATACCAAACTCCATTAAAACCTAAGGAACACAAAATCTTAGTCAGAGGGAAAAGGCATGAGTGGGTGGCTAAAGGCCCACGCAGTCAGGAGGTTAAAATCAAAAAGGTCCCAGATTCCAGCAAAGGGTTGGGGGTCTCTAAGGTTAAAGGGAATTAGGACAGAAAGTGACAATTCTCCCTGTAGATATAAAAGGAATGTGAATGATTGTCCACATTGTTGCACACATCAGTTTGCGACTTGCGCGCAATACTTGCAAAACCTTTTTCATTGGAGGCGATTTCCCTAGATCCCCACCTAGACCGATTCGGGGATACAGCGGGTAACGATAAACCACTTAAAAAGAGGATTCCCCTTAGGACATTGATGCAGGACCTTCACATGATAGATATTTGGAGGGACTCACACGAGCAAACGCAGGACTTTACATACTACTCGCACCCTCACAACTCCTATTCGCGGCTTGACTTCTGGCTCATTCCAGCTACTGCACGCTATCTGGTGAAAGAGTGCGTGATCCTCCTGTCCACTCTTTCGGATCACGCCCCGGTTAGTCTAAAAATCTCCCTCCCTGATATACAACGCCAGCGACCTCCGTGGCGGCTCAACTTGCGCATGCTCCAATACCCCGACCTTGTGGATAGGCTGGCGGAAGAGTCCAGGCGCTTCTGTGAATCAAATTTAGGTCACGGCTTCTCTGCTCACAAGTGCTGGGATGCGTATAAAGCTTACATGAGGGGACACTGCATTTCGAGCTGGGCGCGCAATCTCAACACTTGGTGGGGGGGGGTGTTGGTGGGTGGGTGGATGGGTGGGTGTGGGGAGGGAGAAACATCACGCCTTACAGAAGAACTAGCCAAAGTTGAGATCTCCCACAAAAAAACCCAGAAGTAAACCTCTAAAACACGTGCTTAACAAACTACGCGCAGAAATTGCCCAACTTTCAGCCAACAGGGCTCAAAAGTCATTCACCAGCTGGTCCCAGGCGTATTCTATGGATAGGGACAAGCCTCTTATGTCCATGGCCCTAATTCTGAAGCAAAGGCAAGCTGCGCAAGCAATAGTTTCCATTCAAGACAAAGAAGGTAGGCAACTACTGGGGGATGATCAGATTAACGCTAGGTTAAGGGAGTTTTACTAGGAGCTATACACTGCCTCTGATACCCCTCCCACTCAGGAAATGGATGCTTTTCTGAACTCTATACAGGTACCTCAAATTCCCAGGGACCAGCAAGCGGCTCTGTGCGCCTGCATTACGTCTGCTGAAATAGCGAATGCTGTCGGGGGCACTCTCTGCGGGTAAGGCCGCTGGTCCTGATGGCATCCCCATAGATCTGTATAAGGAATTAGTCGAAGACCTTGCATCATCCCTTGGCTATTTGCCCCAATCGATGCTGGCCGCAAACATCATTGTTTTTCACAAAGGGGGGAGGGACCGACCCTTTACGGGTCCTATAGGCCCATTTTCCTTATAAACGCTGATGCTAAGATATTAGTGAAACGTCTTGCGAAGCGCATAGAAAACAGCCTCCCGGGCATCATTCATGGAACCAAACAGGGTTTATACGGCACAGACATTCAAGCGACAATGTTAGAAGGCTCCTTCACCTAATTGCGGGGGAGAGGAACCCATAGGACCTGCTGTTAGCAGTCCACGCCGAAAAGGCATTTGACAAGGTTCAATGGGAATTCCTGTTCAGAGGATTACCCCGGTATGGCTCCCAACACCCCCTCATCCAGCTAATCAGGCTTTTGTACACGCGACCTACAACCGCCGTGGCTACCAACGGCACCGCCTCTCCTGCATTCGAACTGCAATCGGGCACACGCCAAGGGTGCCCGCTGTTGCCACTACTTTACGCCCTCTCCATTGAGCCAATCACGATTAAGCTCCGGGCTGGTCGGGCATTGTTCAGGGAGGTGAGGAGCATCGTGTGTCCTTATACGTCGATGACCTGTTACTTTACATCAGCGACGGCCCCAAAACTCTTCCATACATCTGTACACTCCTTAGGCAAATTGGCCCAATGGCAGGATACATAATTAACTTCAGCATATCAGAGGTAATGCCGCTGCGGCCAGACATACCTTGGGACCCTGGTGGGTTAGCCCCCTTTGTACTACAGACACATTCCATAAAATACCTGGGTATCCGTATCAGCGCTTCACTGGGGGACCTCTGAGACCTGAACTATCCTCAGAAAATATCGGGGGTCTGTCAGGACTTGAAGAGATGGGACACCTTAAACCTCTCCCTGACGGGGTGGATAAATGTGCTAAAAATGAATTCTTTCCCCAAGCTCACATACATTGCAATGATGATTCCGGTCTGCCCGTCAATCGCATCCTTTAAGGAGCTAGATAAATTTATCTGGAGAGGGAAGAAAGCGAGAATTCGCCTCCAAACCACCAAGCCGAATGGTGGACTGGCAGTCCCCTCCCTCATGGCGTACTATCTGGCGGCTCAGGTGTGCTGGGTGAAACGCTGGCTCGACACATCAGATCATGCTAGCTGGAGGTCTATGAAGATTGCATTGATGAAACCTCTTAACCCTATTGACATTTTGGCCATCCCGCCTAGGAAACTGCCACTCACCATACGGGCACACACCATAATTGGACCACACTCACCCAATGGCACAGAGGACTCCCCAGGGGATTCAAATCAAGTTGGTGCCTCCATGGTCTAGTATAAGGGTAATTCTATCCTACGGGCACGTAGGCATTTTACACCCCAAACAAAACCAGGATTGGGCTAAAGTTAGGATAATGGACATACAGGAGGGGGCGGTGCTGCAGGCGTTCCATGATGCTTGCGTTAAACTGGGGCAGGGCGATCGGCTAATTTATCACAGTATCTGCACCACGCTAAGGCGCTACGCTGTACTCTCCCAGGACCACGAGACCCCCCCCCCCTGCGAGGCAGAAATGGAGCACTTCGTGGACTCCTTTCCGCGCAAACGCACATTTTATCAAATGGTAATTCCTAACAATCTTGGATGGCTCGCCACGCTCGCACGCATGTGGTCGGAGAACCTGGGGGCCCAAATCGATACGCCGGATATACTAAGGTACTTCGCTGCTATACCTCTAATCTCTGCTAACATCCGGAATAGAGAGATACAATTTAAAATAGTACAGCGGCTGTACCTCACTCCCTCCACTATTTAGGATGGGGATCTCCAGCTCGAATAAATGCTGGAGAGGTTGCGACACCTTGGGTACGTTAGGGCATATTCTCTGGCATTGCCCTAAGATTGCTAAGTACTGGAATGAGGTGCGCACTCGGATAAGCAAAATTAATGGGGCCTCTTCCTCGTTCACGCTTGAGATGGTGCTCCTGGGGGATGACGCCGATGACTGGCATGTGGAGGCTCTCACGCACAAACTGATAGGTCTAATTCTCTACAAGGCCAAAAAACACCTCATTAGCCACTGGCAAGCCTCCATCTCACCAACCACTGCCGCGCACTTCTACCGAAAACCTGTAGATTTGAGTATGAGGCTATTATGCATCAACATCCCAAGAACCCTCAAAGTGCTGCAAGAGCGCTGACGGATCCATTTACTTAGGCGCAGAAACGGGGGGATGGGGGGGGACCCCTCGTCTAGAATTTACAAGCACTCTACATACCTAAGCATGAACAAATGACTTGTACTGCCGTGAAAAGGGCATTCAATGCATCAGAGAGCCGATCTACCTATTGGGACACTGGACCTTGATTAGCATCGGAAGAGCTTCACATTGTTGGGGGGGGTTTGGGGGGGGGTGTAGTTTTCATTGTTTATGTAGTTCATGTTGGTTAAATGTTGTCTCGACATTAAGGTTTTATCGACATTTGGCAGTATTCTGTTTCATGTAGCACTCGGCACCTCTGTCTTACCCCTTCATTACTGCTTGCACAATGTACCTGTTTACGAAATGCCAATAAACAAATAAAAAAAAAAAGGAATGTGAATGATTGAAGAAGGGGGAGAGGTGCCGGAGGCAGCAGGCCAGCTCTTTCTGTTGTGTGAAGAGGCCAGTAGAACCACAGAGGAGGATAGGTGCCAGCTCAGTCAGGGTGGTTGATGGTAGGGCATTTGGTGAGGTGTGGATGGGGAGGAGCTGGGGTAGAGATCCGGTGAAGCAGTGTTTTATTTCAAGGTGCAAAAAGTGTACTTGCCGCCAGCCATGGTCTAGTGATATTTGACTCTTGGTTAGTAAGAAATGGTGTGCTGTGTGTATGTATAGAATTGGGGTGGAGAATGACACTTTATGGCTGGCTAATCGCTAGCAACCTGGATTTCTGCCCCAATTTATTTATTGGAGTCTTTGCAGGAGTTGTATTTGTCAGTTGTCGGCTGAGTGTAGAAGGGGTACACATTGACTGGAGTGACATGAGTAACTTGTGAGGATTAGAGTGCACAGAGGGCTTGGGGGGTTCATGAAATAGTCGGACTAGTATGGAGGAAGAAAGGAGGGGCAGCAAAATGGGGTTTGCAACTGTGGCAGATTGAGGCGTAGAGTTATCCTCTGATTTTGGTTGGCTGTGGAGGTCCAATGTTAAGGGCGCAGGTGTGTAATGGTGTTCACCCCTACCACTACTGAATCCAATTCCATTCAATGCACCGATAGCCAGTGTTTACATTTTTGTTTAGTGATTTTGGAATAGGATAAAGAGCTGGGCATGGGAATGTATAGCTCTGTCTCTATATGATGCAGAAGAATTGGGGTTAATGAAGGGACAGAAAAAAGGAGCGAAGAGAGGAAGATGGGATTCAGTTAACTGTGGGATGGCAGGTTTTAGGAGCAATATTCAGAGCTACCTCTGAGAGGCCAAACTCTCAACAAGGTGGGAGGTTTGACCATGGACTTTCACTCTTCATCTGACCAAACTCCCTGGGTAGCATAACTAAGCACAAAAGGAAACTTGGGAGATCAGGGGTTTGGTATGTAAGTGTTAGGCGTGTTTTCCTAAAGTCCTACTGGTAGTAAGACTTTAGTATGCTATCCCAGTGGTTTGTAGATCTCCAACTCTTAGTATCAATCTGTACTAACTCAGGGTCTCGGTAGCATGACGGAGCAGTCATGCTGATCTTAAGAGGAAGATTTGAGCTGTAGTTAAGTACACTGAGCTTTAGTTGGACATGCACATCAAAGAAACTTACACTTGCGGACCTCGGCGCGTGAGGGATCATGGGTACAGGGGATGTCACACTAAAGATAGTATTACTGGCATACCCTGTCGGCGTCCCTTTTCGAGTTTTGAAAAAACTGTAATACTCTGCAGCTTCCAATAGATGTCAGCCTATGCACATCATGTGAATCTAAGCAGATATAAACATCAGAAATATGATTACAGCGAGTAATGTATCCCATATACACCAGAATTACTTTAAATAGTTTAGACCATGGGTGCACAACATACGGCCCGCGGGCCAGTTGCGACCCGCCATACCATTTTGTCCGGCCCGCCAACAACAAACACTTTCCTAATGGAGGGTGGCCCGCAAGCAGCATCAGCCGCCCTCCATTAGGAAAAGTCGTTGTCTTCCGGGTCGAACAAAACACTGGCCCTCATTGGCTCAGGGCACTCAAACCACATAGCTCCTACGAGCCACGTAGTGCGTGTGTGCTGCACCAATGGAGGGCCAGCACTACAACTGGCGGGGCCAGTAAGCCTTGCCACGTCAGCCGTAGTACCGGACCTCGCCAGCGTTCCGGCTAGCCTGCCTTCCAGCACGTCGACCGGTAAGTACAGACTTATTTTGGGAGGGGAGATGTTTGTGTGTGTGTTGGATCTTTGTGCTGCTTGTATGTTGAGATGCGGGTGTGGGGTGTGTCGGGTCTGCCTGAATGTGTTTGCAAGTGCAGTGTATGCTGAGATGCGGGGGTGGGGTCTGCCTGAATGTGTTTGTGTGCAAGTTCAGTGTATGTTGAGATATGGGGGTGGGGAGGTCCGGGTCTGTATGGGTGCATGCTTGTGAGTTTGTTTGGTGAGTTGGGCGGGGGGGGGGAGGTCAGGTCTGTATGGATGCATGGTGTATTGGTGTATGCTTGTGAGTTTGTGTGCTGAGTTGGGGGGTGGTAGTTTGGGTCTGTATGAGTGTATTGGTGTATGCTTGTGAGTTTGTGTGCTGAGTTGGGGGGTGGGAGTTTGGGGCATAGTGTTTGCTTGAGGAGTTGGTGTCTTGGGGCATAGTGTTTGCTTGAGGGGTGGGTGTCTTGGGGCATAGTGTTTGCTTGAGGGGTGGGTTGTGTTGGGGCATACTGTTTGCATGAGGGGTAGGTGTCGTGGGGCATACTGTTTGCATGAGGGGTGGGTGTCGTGGGGCATACTGTTTGCATGAGGGGTGGGTGTCGTGGGGCATAGTGTTTGCATGAGGGGTGGGTGTTGTGGGGCATAGTGTTTGCATGAGGAGTGGGTGTCTTGGGGCATAGTGTTTGGTTGGGGGTGGAGCCATGGGGCATAGTGCTTGGTTGAGGAGTGGGGGCCGTGGGCCATAGTGTTTGTTTGAGGGGTGGGTGCCATGGGGCATAGTGTCGCCCTCCAAGAGTGAACCCAAAAATAAAGTTAAAACAGCCACAGTTAGGAGATGTACATCCTTTGCTTTTTGTGGAAACCTGACTCAACGAAGGCCATACTCCTCTTGGGCAATCCAAACCGCAAAGTATAGCATTCCAAAATAATGGAATGTCCAATCAAGTGTCAATAAAATATATATATATATATATATATATATATATATATATATATATATATATATATATATATATATATATATATATATATATATATATATATATATATATATATATATATATATATATATATATATATATATATATATATATATATATATATATATATATATATATATATATATAGTAATTAAACAGACGATATGCAGCAACTAAATAGAAATAAATTATAACAATGGAACATGGGCAGTACAAAATGTAAGTTTGAAATACAAATCATTACACCTCAAACGTATTCTTTTTCCACGTGTTTAATAAAAATTGGGGGTTAAAAAGCCTCCTGCCACACCACGCCCCACCGCGCCTACCGCCCCACCCACATTTACTTTTCGGCCCACTATAGCCATCATGTAAGGTACTTTCGGCCCTCTGTCAAAATCAGTTGTGCACCCCTGGTTTAGACGGTTATACTAGAACACTTCGGAATACTTCAAAGGACACTTTCGCTTGTTTGTTCACGGTTACATTTGTAGCAATGTTATCGTATTGGTTACTACGCGCACCTGCCGTCTTTAACCGTTTATACGGTAATACATTTACTCTGCAAACACATATAGTAAAGTTACTAAAAGGGAGGAAAACTGTTCAGGGTTCTAGAGAGGGTTTCTTCGCACAGCAAGTGTGAGCCCAAAAACGCTACCGTAGCTAAATGCAGCTCGGAGAGGGCTCAAAGTTTTGACAAGCAACGGAATATGAAGAGTTCCTGTGGATTTCTTCCAGTCTCTAGCGTTATAGAAGCAGCAATCTAACAAGGGAGACCTGTTAAGGTCTCGATGAGACACAAGCAGCAGCTTGAGTCCGAGGCAAGAGGTGGTGACCCTGGACACCTGCATGCACTCCAACGCTCTGGATAGACTTCTTGGAATCGGGTAAGCAATACCTTTTTTCCCTCTCAGTACCTTATGCTAGAAGAAAATGTTTGTGCTGGATGCTCCGCAATGTTACAGCTCTGGATCCGACCTCTGAATTCCTTGGGTCTGATGATTGAAGGCAGGACAATGGACGGGATCTCTCCAACAGTCTCGAGGGAGGACCTGTGACTTTCAGCAACCTCTTGGTTCACTCTGCGGTTTTGGCGCCTTTTCTGCAGCACCAACAAAGGGCAGGGTCTAGGCAAGTTGGTTTGGATCTCTGGATTGTCCTTAAGGGCTCGCCAAAGAGTTGGATGGATTCAGCCTTTCCACGACGATGCACTCCACATGGGCAACACGTCTCCTGGTATTGGGCTTCTGCAACTCTGGAAACTCCTAGGTCCTCGGGAGATGGCTCAATACAAAGTTCATCTTGGGACTGGTTGTTCCCACCAGCCAAAAGGAAAGGAGTCGTACTCTTTGTAGCTTCTCTGTTGCACAGAAAACGGGGTCAGGCCAGCAGTCGTTGCTTCACTGTGTTACAAAGGATCTGCAGGCGTCTCCTGTCGACCTCGTCTTCTTCCGTTACTTCCGGTGGTCGACTCACTTTTCACTCCAGAAGCCTCACCTTTTTATACAGCTCCAGCACACACTCCTCTACAATATCTCTCAACAATTTACAGAAAGGGGTGTTTGGCTGTCCAATCAGGACAGTCTGACCCTCAGCGGTAGCTTGTCCTAGTCAGTCCCTCTGGCAGACAAAGTGGAAAACTCCTCCCCCACTTCCTTCCTGCCCAGACACTCTGGAGCCTGGGCGGAGAAACGCAAAGGTTCCCGCCAAAGGCAAAACACACATTAACCTCCCCCTCCCAGAATGGTAGAAGAAGGGCTAACAAAGAACAACCAAGTTCGTAATGGCGAAAAAAGAAGGGAGGCTCCTAGTTGGTACTTGGGTGCCCCCATTGTGCACTACTGTGTCCATGGACATAGCCTGCAGTATAAAAACTACACAACAGTTGGTAGAACACGTCCACTGCCACCAGCCATAACTAGGAGATTGTGACTAAAAAGTCACAGGAGCATAGAGGGGGATACTAGGTATCCCTTTGGCACTCCACTGAAGGCAGCGTGTGCCAATCTCTTGATTAGAGTTTTGGTAGAGATGCAGAAGAATGGTAGTTACTTGAGGATATAGAAAACCGAGTCTTGGAGGACCCTAGGCTCCCCAGCAACACTGCCCATAAGGAGCTGAAAACACAGATGCCTTTAAGAGCTATGGAGCAGACCGACTCCATAGTACAGGTAGAATACAAAGAATAGTTCCAAAAGACAGAGCCCACAAGAATAAATGAGTGGAAAAAGGCTCTACTAATTCAGGATTGTGATTGCATGAAAAAAAGGATAAATAATAATACAAAATGTTTATTACATCCTTTTATTTTTCATGCAATCACAATGAGTCACAGAAATGCACATGTGGATGTAGGTAGACAACCAATGATGTTTTGTTTGATATGTATGAAGTAAAACCAATCCTGTATTCATTATTTATTTCCTTTTTGTTGGCAAGTAAAATAGCCCGGATTTGAAAAAGGCAAAGTTCTGATGCCGAAACACGTGTCATCCCGTAAGGGCTAAAGCACAAATAAATATTTTACGCACAAATATGAACTGGAATCTTTATTGCGAGGAATGGATACATCACAAACAGGAGTTTGACAAATACTGGTGCATAAGGTGTAAGCCCACCCCAAGGAAATTGGCTTGGAACAATATAAAGCAACCTGTCTTGAAATAAATAAGTCCCTAACCTGCAGCTTAAGTAGTTCTTCCCTAACCAAGTAATTAAATTCTAGTGTTCCTGAAGTTGTGTCCAACACATTTTGCTTGCTTTTAAAATACTCCCATTGGGAAATGTACTTACATTTTTACTTCCTAAAAATCATTTTACTAAGCAATAAAATACTCCCACTTCCAAATCTTATCTGGAACACTGCTCACATGCATACCTTTTTTTTTTACTCCCCATTTTGTCTTTGTGTTTTGGCCAGATATTTAGGGAGTACATTGCTTAGTTATGCAGCTAATCTGTAACCCTGATCACTGGCATGGTGGGCTATTGCTGTGTTGCCTCCTGTATTCTTTGCTCGTTTTTTGTGACCTTCTAAAATCAAAGACCACCAGCTAGTTGTCAATGTAAGTAGGCCTTTTTTTAGATCCGTAAAGCTCTTGCTACTGTTTCTTCAACAGCATAGTGGCTGTGTCCTTTTCGTGATCCCTATTTCATGGCCAGCTATGTAGATGTTACGCAAGGTGTTGCACGTTTAGTATTCAATAGTTTACCTTTCTCTTCTTTCTTCAGAAACCCGAGTGGAAATAAAAGAATCTGTTCGTGGTCAAGACATTTTCATCATCCAGACCATGCCATGGTAATCTTTTTCTGTTTGCTGTCATTGAAGTCAATTTTCTTTTCAGCCCTTGGGCATGGTTTTGTTTTATATTAATCAACCAATCTAATCAAACCTTGAAGTTGTTAAAAACTGGAACTCTTAATTTCCGGACTTTAGGGAAGTGCAGGGAATGTACGTAAGTTGTTAGGCATTTGATCTGCAAGTAGAGAACTCGCTAGAGCGTGTGTGGAAGGGAAGCTCAGCATTGGAGTGTGCAGAGAGCGTTGACTGGAGGGCCTTGGAGAATATGCAGGGAGAAATTGGGTGGATCACAAGGGTGGGAATTGGGGAGGAGGGGCTGACTGCAGAGCAAGTACCTGATGTGCATGGTGGTTGTTGAGGGGAGGGAGAGGATGCGTAGAAAGGGTGCTGGCTGGATGGATGGATGGATGAATGAATGGATGGATAAAACTAAGTAGGATTGCACTGGAGGAGTGAGAATAATGTGTAGCCAGGGTGCTAACTGTGGGGTGAAGAGCTGAGAGAGTGCTTCTTCATGAAGTACCTGGAATCTCGACTATGCAGTGTTCAACCTTCCTGTTACTGTGATCATGGATATCCTTCTCCCACCGTTAATGATCACTGGCAGGCTAAGCGCTTTTTAACCCTCTACTTGCCTACATGTTGTTACGTGCAGTATGATGCAGGCCACCCTTTTATTATGCTTGCTGGATATTGGTTAAGATTGTATGCAGTGCCCTTTGGGTGCACTACAACAATCCTGACCACCTGGCAATAGGAACCCAACCTTTAGTATAAGTCTGTACTACACAGGTTGGTAGCATGTTGAGCAGCCAGGCTCATCTCAAGAGGGGTCATTGTGAGCTGTAGGGGAGTTACATAGATTCACAGTGACAAGTATTCAAATAAATTCTTATATATAATTATCAATTTATTTAACAGTCAGTGTAAGCCTTTTCAGAAGGGGGCAATATAATAGTAAAACACATATACACTCCATAATACACACTCTTAATATTTTTAAAACAATAAGTACCCTTTTGGTATGGCACACAGACACTTCATACACCCTCAGGTGACTATAGTAACTAGGACACTGTGGACATTAATATACCACTGTTTGCATTTAGAATGATCAGATTTAGGAGTATGTCAAAGAAAAATGTATTAGAACAGAACAAGAGATCACACAAATATTCTGAAGCAGGTAAGTACTTTTGGTAACCCCCAATGCAAAGTTAGTTAACCCCCTTCCTCGAAGGAAGACCAAACACATCGTCAGAGGGAAGAAGCCATTCAGGGAGCCTGGCTAGGCCAAAGTCAATTGGGCAAAAGTCTAGGTGAGCTGAAGCACTTCTTGCAGGTAAGTAAAAGTCTTGCACAATGTTTTTTAGAAGTCTTTGTCGAAAAGAAGAAATCAGAGCGGGGCCAGAAGCATAAGGAAGCTGTTAGCAACTGTACAGAGTAACCAAGACCCGTCTCAGCAGAGGACAGATAAGGTTACAACAAGAGGTAACTTCTCTGACTGTACAGTACCCTTTGGTTAAAGAAAAGTGCAGCAGATGGCTTCTGTTACTGTGCAGCTCTGCAGATCCTGGTGTTCCTGGGCCTCATTTGAGGGGACAAGAAGGAGGAATTCTGGGAACTCCTGCACTGCGATGGAACGGTCACCGACCGCGACCGGCAATCTTCAAACAAGTGGCACTTTGGTGTTTCAGCTCCTCGCGTCTACTGCAAATAGCAACCCCGCAGTTCCTAGCTGTCGAGATGGGCTTTCCTTGCCTCTGGGGTCCAGCACTCTGTTGAGGTGGCTCAGGCTCGGGCAGTTCTGATTCCTGGGAGTCCAGAGGATCTTCCTGGAGCTCTTGGCCAACTTAAAAGCAACGCACACCATCTGGTGTTCCTCTCGCTGGCTATTTGGTACCAGCAGCAACTCGGAGAGGATGTCCAGTGGCTTACTTTGGAGTTGATGGGCCCACCAACTCAAGGGGAGAAGTCGTCCTTGCAGGGCTTCTCTAGTCGAAACGAAATTGGAGTTTCAGCACAGCAGCAGGGCTTCACCAGGCAAACCAACGGTCCAGGAGTTGCAGCAGGTGTCCTCTTCAAGTTTATTTGGATTCCTTCGTCCAGTGGTCGATTCTGCCTTCCAGGCCAGAAAGCCTCGCCTTTTAGGCAGGTTTCTCCCATTCATTCCAGCCTAGCTGTCAGTCACCCAGCGGGGAGGCTGTTCTTGCCGGACACCCGGCCTATCACCTAAGAGTGCATTCCTGTCGCTTAGGAGACTAAGCACAGGGAGATTCGGGCACCTCCTTCACTTCCTGCCCCCGCCAGACACCCTGGAGCCAGGGGAGGGCCTCACTCGTGAATCCCGCCAAAGACAAAACTAACAAAGGGACCAAACCTGGCTTGGCGTGCAGAGTAAATCTCAAAAAGGACCTTTCCACAACGAAATGGCGAAAAAAGAAGACTGGGCCATTTTGACAAAAATGGCTCCCTTGGGTGCTTTACTGCAGCTGCGAACGTAGCCCGCGGTAAATGCACACCAGGGTAGTTAAAGGTAAACCACTGCCACCAGCCATTCATTGAGGAAAGGGTAACAAAAATGTTTACATGAGAAGCTAGAAAAAAAGGGATAACTAAGTAACCCCTCCAGCACCCTATTGTAAGATAGTGTGTGCTGGGTCTAAAAAGTTAGAAATGAGTAAAGTCAATTTAACTTCACTGCTCTTGGAAACAGTAGTTTATCCCAGAGAAGCTCTTTAAACCTTTGGGAAATCTGAAAGACTTCCCTATGCAACTGCACTGAAGGTGCTTTGTGTCACAATGTAAAAGATGCCTATGGAGTTTGTACTCCACAACCAAAAGAAACAGAGTTCAAAAATCACATTAAAATACAGAAGAGAGTGTGAAGAAAAAGGTCTCACTCTCTCTAGGCAAATAATTAAATTCCTAGAGTCAAGCAAAGGTGCTGGGGGTCTCTAAGGTAGAGAGGAATTAGCACATTTCTGAGAATTCTTCCTAACACTGGCACTAGGTTAATCTTTGACTATTGTATCATTTATTCCAGTAGGTGAGTTATCTCAGATCAGCCAGCTCAGATTTCTTCCCCTTCCCCAGAGCATGCTGATTTTAGTCATTTGATGCTTCACAAAAAAAAATGTTTTTTTCTGAAGCTGGTTTGCTTGCTTTTGTCTTTTTAAAATGCTGCTCTTAAATTCTGAATCCCAGGCACTGTGTTTTGAACTACCAAACCTAGGGGCCTGTATTTTCTTTCCACATGTGCAGTAACTGCTTATTTTGATGATATGCAACTAAAACTCTAGATTGCAAATTTAAACCCCTGAGCTACTCGCCTGAAAAGAGATAGTATTTTAAAGTATAGCTGGTATTCTTTACCACCTCATTGAGCTCATATGGAACTTCTTGCCCGCAAGGACCTCCACCTTTCTAGTACTAATAGTCTTAACTTCTACGCTCACTCAAATAAACCGTATGCAGACCAACTGAACCACTCCAAACTGCAATCTAAATCTGTCCTAACTGGTGTCAAACCGAAAGCTACACCCCATTAACCATATTGAATACCACACCCCTGGCCAATGTGTCGTATGAATATGGAAGATGTAGTTGCCCTTGAGAATGCCGGCCTCTAAGCATGTGGCGCTGAGGGAACTAAAGGCTTGCATATATTAACACAACAGCAAATATATTTTTATTTTCGCCACCCCCCCACCCTCTAGCTCTGTACGCTGACATAGCCCATGCCCTGACAATTTTCAGATCCATCAGAGCACCTTTATGTAATACAAATAGCAGTGGTGAACATGGTTTAAATCCTACTACTATACCATATCATAACAAAATCTAACCAGGAGTGTAGTGCCTCCCCCACTCCTTCCTGCTCCAGGTTTACAGTGTTTAATTTCCCTAGGAAGGAATGCGGTTCCTTTCTCCAGCATGGGGTCTGGCATGGATTCACATGGTCATGAATATTCCCAGTCGTCAGGCTGGGAATCCTCGGTAAAAGAAAAACAGTTTTTAACTTTCACTTACAAACTGTATTTCTCCTTTAAACCAATAACTGTCATCTGGGTCATACTGTCCCCATGCAATGACTGTCCTCTCCCTAAGCCCCTCCTCTGGCAGCCATTTTCACATTTTTTACCGCATGCTTCAGTGTTGGTAGTTCTCGTGTTTGCTCTTCAAACTACTTCTATGTTTGTGTTTTTTTTTTTTGTGCGTTTTTTTCGACAGAAAAGAGTTCCATTTTTGTTTCAAAGAGGCTTGTGTGCTCTCTTCTCCATCTGCAAACAGCAGAGACCCGTTGTCGGTCAATTTCAGCGCACCTCAAGGGCGAAGATATTGTGCCTACTTCGCACTCTCCGGCCATGACGGGGGATGTGAAGGAGGGAAGGTCCCTCTTAAAGCCCTGCACCAAATCCGGGCTAAGGAATGTGTCCAAGAAAACAAAGAGGGACGGGCACAGTAGACTGGTGGTGTGGCTGAATGCCAAGGCCTCTGACCCGTGCTCCAAGCCGGGTCAAGCCTCGCCCATAACCGGCCGGTCCGAGAAGCGGTCTTCGAAGTCCTTTGAGGGCACCTCATCCGTGGGGGCCCAAGACAAGGCCAAGAACCGCCAGTCTGAGTGCACCATGTTCGCCGGGAAGCCGGTCCCAAGGTGAATAGGGCGCGATTGACATCACCCTCCGGATTCCTTGGTCCTCGAAGGAAATAATCTACCCTGGCTAAACTGTGCGGGAGAAATCTGAGAAGGCCGAACAGCCCAAGCAGGCCCAATCGGCTAAAACTTTGTTGGTGACGGAGTTAGCGGCTGCTACTACCACGACCGCTAAGGGCGCTGATCCTGTGAAGGTAGCCCCCGCAGCGCAGAAGGTATCCCTGCCCTCAAGGCGCAACACCGCCACAGTGACTTTGGCAAAGTCTGCTGGCATGCCAGAAGGGGGGGAAACCGGCTCATGCCCCGGTTCAAGACCTGACGGAGGGGAAAAATGGGCTGCTGGCGAGGAGCCCCCATAACAGCCCTCCCAGACTGTGTGCCAAGCCATGGAGGGCTCGTCCACGGACGACGATGACCAGGAGTCCTTACACATGGTTCACGTGGAGGAAGAGGAGGAAGACTGCGACGGCAACGCAGGGACTCGTTTTCCGGTCCTGCCATCTGTCGAGGGACAGTTCTTTGAACGACCCTGCACACCTTGGTTTTGGAGAGCCAGAGGAGGATGTCCCCGGACTCTGCTCCAGTTGTCCCCCAGGTCCCCGATCAGCCATCAATGAAGAGGAAGCGTCACCGGACGCCCCCATTTCATCCTCCTCCTCGGGCGACTTCTCCCCCAGCAGACCCAGACACGGGGACGGATGCAGCCACGACGACTGATAACGACAAGGATATTGTCACAGCGGATGGCAATTCCCTGCATTTGGATGCTCCACATAGGGTGTCCCCACTGGATGAGGTGGGATCGTCCACTCCATGGTCTCCACAGCCTCAGAGCTATTCCAGCTTGTGCCCGAGGGAACCAGGAAGGAGGGTTTCTTGTACCAGAGGCGCGAAGCCAAGAGGAAGATGATCATGGCGGTGTCCCTTCTGGACGACGTGTGGGAAGAGGGCGTGGCCCACCCTTGCACGGCTCCAGCCAAACAGGATAGGCTGGAGAAGAAGTATCGGGTGCTGGACTCCACCCCAAAGTGCCTGAGGTTGCAGCCATCACCAGATTCTTTTGTATCGGTGGCCGCAAGGAAACGCTCAGCCAACCCGTCGTCTTCGGTCCCTCTGTACAGCGAGGGGAAGAGGATAGAAACCATGGGTCGGAAGGTGATTTACACCGCAGTGCCCACGATCAAGGCGGCCAATGGACTAGCAATCCTAGCCTGGTATGATGGGGAGCTGTGGTACAAGCTGGGGCCTATTCTTGAGTTCCTCCCCGACGATGAGGGAATGGCAATCGCTTTCTTCCAGGAAGGGGGAAGTAGCATCTGATCACGCCATTGACAGTGGCGTTGAATGTTGCAGACACTGGGTTCCGGCATATGGGGAACAGTGTACTTCTTTGCTAAGGCTGGATGAACTCCACGAATTTCCATCAGGAGATCTAGGCGAAGGTGCTGGAAATGCCCTTCGACAGAATTTATTTGGGACGGTCCTCGACAAGTCTCTCCAGACCATCAAAGCAGATACAGGGCTGGCCCGTTTCCTGGGTACTGCCCAATAGCATCGCTCTTCTTCTTTTCGCTCCTCCAGCAGGGGAAAGTCGAGCAGGTCTTCCAAAGGTTTCTCCACTTTGTACCGTCAGCCCTCCAGATCCACAACTCTGGAAGCCTACAGAGGCCGTTCCCAGGCCTGTGGTAATGGAGGACAGCGTTGACAGGGCAGGGCAGGGCGCTGGCGCCGAACAAGCTTGAACTGGGCGGGAAGTCAGGCTCCCACTGGTACATTGGGATGCCGGCTGACTAAGGTTGTCATCGAGTAGATCACCACCGACAGATGGGTGCTGGATGTTCTCGCCCAGGTACACACCCTGGAGTTTCAACCCAGGTGTCTGCGGATCCCTCCGGTTACCAGGAGCAGCACATCCCTCAGCTCCTGGAAGAGGTGCAGTCCATGCTGCAAAAAAGTAGTGATGGAGCTAGTACCCCAGCGGCTCTGGGCCCCCAAGTCTATTCCAGATACTTTCTGGTCAGAAAGAAGACATGGGGCTGGAGGCCCATCCTTGACCTACAACCTCTGAACAAATACAAAGTCCCAAAAGTTCAGGATGGTCCTGTTGCAGCACATGCTCGGCCAGCTGGAGAAAGGAGACTTTTTGACGTCGTTGGACCTGGAGGACACCTACTTCCAAGTCCCCATTCAAGCGGAACATCAGATGTTTCTACGTTTCGTAGGGCAGGGACAGCACTACCAGTTCAAGGCGCTACCTTTTGGCTTGAAGTCAGCCCCCATAGTGTGTACAAAATGCCTTGTGCCGGTGGCTGCCCATCCAAGTCTACGAGGGCATATGCGTATACCCGTACCTGGACGACAGTCCAGCTTGCGACGGATCTGGGATTCTCCAACTATCCAAAGTCCTTCTTAATACCATTGCAGAGCATGCTGTTCTTGGGTGCTAGACTCCATACAGTGTCTTGCCTGACGTCCCCCCTCGGAGCAGAGGGTAGCAGCCATTCAAGGGAAGGTGCAGTGACTGTTGTCGACGACAAAGACAACCACGGTGCGGGCCATGAAGTCGTTACTCAGCATGAGATCTTGCATCTACCTCATCCGGCTCTGCTGGTTGCAAATGCGACCCCGTCAGGGGTTCCTGGATGCTGGCTGGATACAGGTGTCTGGAAGCTTCATGGACAAGATCCCCCGCAACGACTAGTTCCGTCGGGTGATCCGCTCCAACATGGCCCAGGGCACGGGATTTCAAAATCCCCTATAACAGGAGATGTTCACCACAGACGCTTCTGGAAGAGTGGGCAGCCCACACTGGACGTCTACACGCCAGAGGCATGTGGCTGCCAGAGAAGGGTCTCCATATCAACATCCTGGAGCTACGGGCTGTGTTCTGGGCCCTCAAGTCATTCCTTCAGTTTCTGAAGGGCAAGGTGGGGAGGAGCTTCACGGACAACACCACCACCATGTTCTACATCAGGAAACGGGGCACTCTATCCGCAGTGCTCTCCAACGAAGTGCATGACTTGTGGCGCTGGGCTGTCGGGCAAGCGATGTTCCTAGTCCCTCTTCACCTAGCAGGAGGCGAGAACATCGTCAACTCTCTCAGCAAGGAACTGCGCTCCTGCCGGGAGTGGGAACTTTGGCAGGATCAGGTGGGACCACATCTTCATCAAGTGGGGCATGCCCCAGATCACTCTATTTGCGACAGCGGCAAACTCCAAATGCCAGAAGTTTGCCGACAGATTCCACCAACCGAGGAGCCTCAGGGACCCATTCTCCTTCCCGTGGGAAGGGCAGTTTCTGTATGCGTTTTCTCCATTCCCTCTCCATCATGTCAATGCAGGATAATGCTCATGGCCCCGGCATGGCCGAGACAGATTTGGTACCCGGACCTTCTCAGCCTGTTGCCGACTCCTCCAGTCAAGCTGCCAGTGCTTCCAGATCTTCTCACCAGAGAAAGGCGCAAACCTGCATCACAACCCAGGATCGCTGAACCTGAGGACTTGGCTCCTGCAGCCCTAGAGTTTGGAAGGTATGCGTTGCCAGCGGACTGCAGGTAGGTCCTCGCCAAAGCCAGGATATCGTCGACCTTGAAGTGCTACGGGCACAAGTGGAAGCGTTTCGCTACGTGTGCCGTTCTCAAGATTACCCCTTGGATGATCACGGCCCCACAGATACTGTCGTTCTTGCTATCCTTGGCCAAGGCTGGACTGGCACACGCCTCCATAAAGGTACACTTGGCGCTGTCTCCCAATACACCAGGTCACCAGCAAGCACTTCACTTTGGTCTGACTGACCCGTCAAGGAGTTTGTAAAAGGACTTTCCCGATCTTTCCCGCCCGTAAAGGCTCCTGCCCCGTGGGAACTCAACATGGTTCTGACAAGGCTCATGGTGGTGGGGGGCCTTCGAGCCTCTGCATCAGACCCCTGCTTGGGTTTCTCTTGTGGAAAACTACTTTCCCTTTTGGCCATCACCTTCTGCCAAAAGGGTAGGCGAGATCCATTCCCTATCCTGCAAGCAACCATAACCGACTTTCCACAAATCAAGGGTGGTGCTATGTATGCACCCTTCCTTCATGCCGAAGGTTCATTCGGAATTCCACCTCTCTAAGCCTTTGCTGTTGCCTGTGTTTTTATTTTATTTGTTTATTGAAACCTCTGCTGGCGGAAAGGGCCTTGCACTCGCTGGACGTTGCTCGTGCCCTGAAGTTCTACGTGACACGCACAAAGTTTTCGGAAGACTTCACAGCTGTTGGTGAACTTTGGCCCTGTGAACCATGGGAAGGACTTGTCCAAGGCTTCGATTTGGCGTTGTCTCTCCGGCTGCATCACGCACTATCATAGGTTGACTAACCAACCGCTGCCCGAGAGCCCACTCCACCAGAGCGATTGCTGGGACGACCGTTCAGAATTGGTTCAAAGCAGGAACAGCAGAATATAAAGAACATTGGAGTTTCGGAGTCCTTCCCTGTTTCTTGTCCTCGCAGACAGACTGGTTCTTTGGATTTAACAGAGCAATCCCACCAAAGACGAAAGTCAAACCAAGACCTCCCCCCACCCTGCATGGCAGAAGAAGGGATGTATAAGTTTTGGCCGTGGCACAATTATTTGCGGTCAAATTGACTGTGAAGACAATTTTGCCATGGCCAAATCGGGCTAAATTTAAATCCCACCCACCCTTACTTACCTTTTTCACATCCACTTTGTTTCTGACCCTGCGGCTGCAGAATCTGTTTTATTTTTATTTTTCCCCGTCCCCCGCCTCCAAACCCCCGCTACCCCCTAAGGCCATCACTACCAACCAAACATGGGGAGCGGGGGACACCCCTGCAACACCCGCTCACCATGTTTGGTAGTGATCACCCCTTCATCTGGTATTACCCAAACTGATAGTTTACAAATGATTGAATGGTACTGCCCGAATTCAGCCAGATTTACCATACAATCGTTTGCAAACTATCAATTTGGGTAATTCCAGATGGAGCAAGAAAAGGACAAGCCATCTTAAATTGGCAAAAAAAAAAATCCCCATTTTGGGTCAATGGGTGACCCGTCTGTGCACTACTACGGCTGCAAGAATGAGTGTGGAAAATGATTGACTCACTCGAGGGAACAGACCCAAAATCCAATAGTCCAGCAAAAAGGGCTGGGGGATTCGCATGTGGGGGAGATTGTGCCTAAAAATGAAAATCTACTCTAACAGGAAGGACCCGCATGGGGTGTGTAATTTGCCTTATTAGGGTCCTGCTGAAGACAGTGTGTGGCATTTAGCTACTTAAAGCCCACAACACTTATGGAGGGCATAGTTAAGGGCTGAGTGGCCTATGCCATATGTGTAGTCAGCCGAAACCTCTGTCCCGACTGAGGTCATCAAAATCGAGGACCAGTGTGCTGATGTCTACAAAGGTACCAAAAGGTAAAAAATTGCAGTTGGCCAAAGCCCCAAACGGCTGGCATCAAGTGGGTCTACACAACTCCTGGTGAACTGCACTTGCTACAGGGGGAAAGCTGAACTTTTCGGGTAGACCCCAAATGTAGAGTGTGACCAGATTAAGGCGTGAAGAGCCCTCTGCGCTGGCACCAAAAAACATGCACGATAAGGGGAAAGCCATCTCAACCTTTAAGTGGACTTCCCAAGTTAAACTGGATTCCCCCACCCAAAAATGAAGCACCAGCAGGCACGTATATAGATGCAAGCTCATCCCTCCTAATACATTCAGAAACTGGCCTCTGGGAGTTTTACGCCTCATAGATAGACCAATGTTAAGGCTTAGCCACGCAAACAAGTTTGAGACCTTAAGTTCAACACCTTTCTGTCCATGAATGCCAGGCGTTCAAGTGCAGCATGGAAACGCAAGCTGCAGAATCCCTGCCATTCATAAATAAGCTCCTGTTCTCTATATCCAATCCTCTAGAAGAGAATGACCCAGACTATAGTGAAGACTTGTTTGACCCAGAGGAATGTCCAGGTGAGTACCCTATGGACTTGCCTGAAGATTTGAAACATCCATTTACCGCCTTCCATGTAGAGTAATACTGAATGCACTGCACTGCTACAACGAGCAGCAGGGTGTTTCAGTAGCAAGGCACAAGAGTCTGACAAAGACCTCCATTTCATGGAGGATCACTTAGGGGAGCAAAATTAAGTTTCTCACTGCATTCTTCCAATGAATTCAGTAAAACATTGTTTAGCTCCCACTCTGCTACTAAAGCTTTGAACCTATGTTTTGAAAATAGTACATGTTGTCCTCTTTAGGCTTCATGTACGTTCAGGGCGCCCCAACATCGCACTGGTGGTTACTATTGCCGGAAAGAGAAGCAACTCTCCTCTTCACCACAGAACACCCTCTGCAAAGGGATTAAAGATCTATTCTTTCTTTTGGAAGAAAGATGGCTCCTTTGGCAGCATATAGTGGCCATATTGCCAATACAACTGTCAATAGCACAGAAGAATGGGGCACAATAGGATCAACTGGGTTCTGTAATTGAAGAAAGGAAATTCAGAAAGGAAAACAAAACTGCCAATGTGGTGATAGAACACAAATTGGTTGCATCCTGAAACTGAAGACCATCAAAATAAGGTGGGTGGTGGAGAGGCGAGGGCAAACATTCCCGTAATGTAATTTTGTGTTTCTTATTCCTTAAAAAAAAAAAAAAGACAAAACAAGCCATGCTAGCTCTGCACCCTCTCAACAAAAACCCCAACAGTGCAAGATGGCTACACTGCAAGAAGTAGTTACCCTCCTAAAGAAAATGGGATTGCATGACCATACTAGATATGCAAGAATAAACAAGAGTGTGCGACCCGCTCTACTGAGAACTAACATTGTTCAAACAACCTGTTCTATGGAATATCTTCATTCACGAGGGTCTAAAACCTTGTTTTAGCTAACTGACCAAGAGGATCAAACACTCTTGTAAAATGTGTACAATAGTGTGCTTCACCCCACTGAGGAGGCCCAACCAGGCTGAAACATGTGTGCATTTGCTGATGGGTCTCTTGTTCAGAGGAGAATTTCCTAGCATTTCAGTGCGGGACTGCGGTTGTGGGTGGGACCAGATTGATTTACAAATGGTAGTTCTCCTATGTGACGGTACAAATAACCTATTCACTAACCAATGCTCATTCTCAGAGGGGCTCCCACAATCTTGTATAGATATGGAAGATGCATACTTGATATTTTTATTCTCCACAGGCCACTGCAAATATTGGCACTTTTTTAAGTTCGACACATGCCATTTTCAGGTCCAAGGTGCTTCTATTTGGAATTGCATCAGCACTTGGTGTGTTAACAAAGTCATTAAGCACACCTGTGCTGCAAAAACATTCAAGTATATCTGTCCTATAGACAATTGGCTAATAATTGAGGAGAATGCAGCTTTATGCTATGAAAAAGTTCAAAACACGATCAATCTTCACCTGCTAAGTTTTTCAATAAATAAAACAAAAGTTCAGCCTTTTTGCAAGTAAATCCAAGAAATTCCTAGGGGGCTATCTTGGATACAAACAAGGCAGTGGCTTATCCATCACAGGAGAAGGTTCATGTATTGATAGCACTAATCCCTTACTCCCTTGTTACAAAGTAGTTTATTCAATAATGGTCCAGAAGGTAAGGAGACTACTGGGGATGATGGCGTCATGCATATTCATGATCCCCTTTCCACGACTCCACATGTGCTCAGTCCAACAGTGTCTCGCGAATGGTCACAAGCATCGGTTGAATGGGGAGATCTTGTTGTGGACAGAAACCTGTTCAAGATCAAACCTTTTGTCAATGCCCCCCTTTCTCCCCAATCTCAAGTTAACATTGCAACATTCATTGAAAACTGGGTGGGGAAGCACTGTTGTGGGCTCAAAGGAAGGTGTAAATGGACAAAGCAGCAGGCATCGCACTACCTAAATGTCATAGAACTGCTAGCAATCAGGCCGGCCCTATGAACTTTCCAAGCCCTTCTCCCAAACAAGAGCATTCCTATCAACCCAGACAACATCATGGAGAAATCGGGAGGCACAGGCTCAAAGCTTCTCTTTACCCATCACAAATATACTCCTATAGATTTCCCCAGCCTCTCATCATTCAATAATTGAAATTTTTGCAACAGACCCAAAATGCCCAACTTTTGCCTTCAGGTTTCCATAGCTGTGGTCCTGAGGTAACATGGATAAAAGTGCCTGGGATATTTGCATACGCTTTTCCCCCATGACTCCACTACTTGTCACGTAGTTCACAAATCACCAATTTTCTCACCAATCGAGCTGCAACCAGTCCACATCCTGTTAAACAATCTGCAGAGAACACCTCCAAATCCACAAGCTTCAAACTTGACCGCTTGCTCCTGAGGTCATAATTTGGCCTTGTATGCTTGGTTCTGGGATATATTGAAATTCTGCACACAGTAAAGAAAGCTAACACAAGATGCTGCTATTTTAATAAATGGAAGCGATTTGCCTTTTGGTGCACAAAGAACCCCATCAACCCTATTGATTGCACACACCAAGACCTTGCTACCTGCCTTCTTTACCGCCTTGACTTTCACTTGATTTGCAACTTTCTTAAAGTACATTTGGCTGCTGTAGCAGCTTATACCGTCTCGCAACTAAATGTATCAGGGTGGAAGGTGCTAGTGGTCAAGCAGTTTAAGGAAGGGCTAAAGCACATTTGTCTTACACCAGCACACCCACCCCATGGCCGGGATCTGTATACAGTTCGACAAAGTTTAATGGGACAACACAACCTTATTGGCCAGCTACATGGATGCTCAATGGGCCTTACTACAAGAAGGCCTACAGGAGGTTCCTGAACCACTACGAACTTGTCTCCTGACCAGTCACTGAGGGCAGACAAGTGAACCAAAGCATACTTAAGAACACTTTGGATTCTGCCGAGACCGCTGGTCGATCCCTGGCTCAGGGCACACTCCTAAAGAGACATGCGTGGCTACGGAACTCTGGATTCAAGCCAGAGACGCAAGCGTCACTTATAAATAAACCCGTGGAAGAATTGAACCTGTTTGGGAAAGCAGTCGACGAGGCCCTCGAGACCGCAAAAAAGGAGCATGACACCCTAAAAACTCTGGACCAAATTACACAGACCCTGACGAGGATCTGGGACCAGATGGCTTTTTTGTGGCCAACGCTTCCCTCAACAATACCCCTCAGAAACAATTGGAACTCTCCACAGGGAACCTGCGGATACACCACCCCGTATTCCCAAAGGGGTCAGCGTCATGGAAAGGGAACGGGCTGGAACCCTACCCCCCAGAGGCTCTCCGGCCTCTGGTTCAAAATGACCCGAAGATTCGGGTCCACTCCCATGCTTCCCCGGTCGGGGGCCGGCTAATTCCTTCAGGCATGGGAGGGGATAACTACAGACCAGTGGGTGCTGAAGACCGTAGCCCACGGGTACTGGTATAAGAGTTCAACCGGTCCCCAACATTCAGACTTCCACGAGCAAGACGACTGACACCAGACCATCTTCGCATACTTCTTCAGGAAGTCAAGACACTTCAAGGGAAAGGAGCCATAGAAATCGTACCTCTGTCACAGGTAAAAGAAGCTATTTATTCAGTGTACTTCCTTGTACCCATAAAGGATCCACCATGCTCCCTGTTTTAGATCTGCACCCAGCGAACAAATTTGTAAAGCCACAAACGTTCTGGATGGTCACTCTGCAGGAAGTAATTACCCTGCTATCACAGGGGGATTACATGGCAACACTGGACATGAAAGATGCATACTTTCATATTTCAATGTTACAAGCGCACAGAAAATACCTCAGATTTATGATACAAGACAAGCATTATCAGTTCAAGGTACTAACCTTCGGCATAGCATCTGCACAAAGGGTATATACAAAGGTACTAGTGGTGGCAGCAGCACATCTGCGCAGGCAATCCATCTGGTCTTTCCTTACCTCGACGACTGGCTCATAACAGGGGACTCTTACGAAACATGTCTGTCAAATACCCAAAAGACGATAGATCTTTTATTCAGTCTGGGATTCTCTATCAACGAGAAAAAAGCCAGCCTAAACCTCATTCAGGTCAAACAGTTCCTAGGGGCTCTAATTCGAACAAAGGCCTCCTCTTCCCCTCCGAGAGGGTTCAAAACATATTTCAAATCGCTGAGTATGTAGCCAGTTGAGAGGTGACGGTACGCAAGGCTATGCGACTGCTCGGAATGATGGTGTCATGTATCTACTTGGTACCTCACGCGCGCTTGCGCCCAATGCAGGAGTGGCTCAACAGCCAGTGGTGTCAGACCAGTGGACAGTGGGACGAGCTAGTGGTTGTCTCACCGGCCCTCGTTCTCTCGCTGCAGTGGTGGTCGAGGGACAATCTCTTGAAGGGGAAATCCTTCACCACCCCCGCAGTGGAAGCCACTCTAACTATAGACTCTCTCACAGGGTGGGGAGCTCACCTGCTTCAACAAACCGCGCACAGAGTTTGGTCGTCAGACATGGCATCCATCCACATAAACCTGTTGGAACTGTTGGCAGTGTTCAAAGCACTAAAAGCTTTCCAGACACAACTGCAGGGGAAGATGGTCCTGATCCTCACAGACAGCACCACGGCCATGTACTATGTGAAAAAACAAGGGGGCACTCACTCTCCAGTGCTGTCCAAACTGCCCCAGAACATTTGGAAGTGGGCTCTCAAACGCAACATGTTCCTGTTATCACATGTTCCAGGGGAACTCGATCTTCTAGTAGACGTACTCGGCTTAGACTTCCCGTTGCCCATGGAGTACGAATGGCGATTACACGAAACATCGTCTCCAATGTTTTCGCAGAATGTTGCTTCCCAGAGATCGATATGTTCGCAACTCTGGAGAGCGCTCAATGCCAAGATTACGCCTCAAGGTACCCCCAGAACCGCTCCAAGGGGAACGGACTCTGGATAACATGGTCAGGGAAATTTGTTTACGCTCCTCCAGCCACACCCCCCGCCCAAATGCCCCTTCTCAACAAAATAGTCCACAAGATGCACCAGGAACCAGTCACGATGATACTGGTGGCCCCCATGTGTGCTCGCCAACCCTGGTTCGCTCATCTGATGGAGATGTCCCCATCTCCTCCAGTCAAACTGCCTTGCCCATACAGCATGTCGCAAGACAGAGGGGAGACGCTTAATCCATACCCGCAGACATTGAACTTAGCAGCCTGGCTCCTGAGGTCCCAGAGTTTGGGCACCTGCAAGTCCCTCAGTGATGTATGGACATTCTCAGGGAGGCAAGAAAACCCAAACACTAGGTATTGCTATTCCAGTAAATGGAAACGGTTTCTCATCTGGTGCAACTCAAAGAGCATTAACCCGATTAACTGCTCTCACACATTGTTTTGTACCCAACTCATCTACTTGACTCAAGCCTGGTCTTTAACTCTCTAAAGGTTCACTTAGCTGTGTTTTCAGCCTACACTACATCACAACAGAAAGTGTCATGGTGGAAGGTACCAGTTATTAAAGCTTTCATGGAGGGAGTGAAAAGAATTCACCCTCCCATTTCTAACCCGGCTCCCGGATGGGACCTAAACGTGGTGTTGACTAGGCTTATGGGGGCTCCTTTCGAACCCATGCACAAAGCAAGTCTTAAAGATTCCACCTATAAGACTGCTTTTTTAATAGCTATTACCTCCATTAGGAGAGTAAGGGAACTACAAGCGCTCTCAGTCCTAGATTCCTTCTCAAAGATAAGATGGTTCTACGCACTCACCCTAGGTTTGCGCCTAAATTCATTCCAAGTTCCATGTGAACCAATCTATAGAACTACGAATGTTCTTTCAAAATCCTTCAAGCCTGAGAGAAGGAACCCTGCACACACTGGATGTACGCAGAGCTAAGTCATGTTCTACATGGAAAGAACTCGACCACTAAGAAAAACTAATCCGTTTTTCGTTTCAGTGGCGACAGGAAGAGGAGACGCAGTCTCCAAATCCACTATCTCTAGGTGGATTGTCAAATATATCACACTCTGCTACAGTCTTGCTAAGAGAGAGCTGCCCTTCAAGCCTAGAGCACATTCTACTCAGCACTGGGGCTTCCATAGCATTCATTGCAAATGTTACCCTTGAGTCCATTTGCAAAGTGGCAACCTGGAGTTATGTACACCCCCTTTACAAAACACTATTGCCTAGACACTCATTCTAGTCCTGATTCTCAAGTGGGACAGGCAGTACTAAGACATCTTTTTCACTACTGTTCCTTCTCACAACCCACCTCCAACTATGGGTACTGCTCTCTACTCTATGCACAGCATGTGATTCGAAGCAGATTAACAAACATCAGAAGACATGCATTACTTACCGTAAAAGCATTACTGATGGTT
Source organism: Ambystoma mexicanum (assembly GCF_040938575.1). Classification (NCBI taxonomy): domain Eukaryota; kingdom Metazoa; phylum Chordata; class Amphibia; order Caudata; family Ambystomatidae; genus Ambystoma; species Ambystoma mexicanum. The sequence goes on from NC_090926.1 coordinate 741,590,237, forward strand.
GTATCTGCTTAGATTCACATGCGCTCACCCTTCCTTCCCCGCTCGGATGGAAGGAACATGGACGTCTTACCACTTTCTCTCTTTTCTGTACTCACTCACGATAGTCATAAGGCTCCCTCTCGGCAGAAAAAATACAATCGGAGGGACCGCGACACGTGAGGGATCTTGGGTACACTACACGTCACATAGGGATAGTGTTACAGGCACGCCCATGTCAACGTCCCCTTTCAATCCTCGAAAGACAAGATGCAATACTCTGCGGTTACCACTGGATGTCAGACCATATGCACAGCATGCGAGTCTAAGCAGGTACAACCATCAGAAATGATTTTACGGTAAGTAATGCATATAATTTCTTCTTCCGTGGCTGTGCTTTGGGGAGAATATAGTTTGGCGTTGAAGACTTTACCAATTTCTTTCTGATCTGTGACCACCACCCTGTCTTTCCGTGTTATGCATGGAATATTCAAACTTCCCCTTTCTCTGTCGAAGTATTGCACCTCCCGGTCTGCTACAGCCCGGAATTCCTCCAGTTGTGTTTTAATCTCTGACTTTGTCCACACCATTGGGGCGGTTGCATAATGTTCTTGCAATTTGGCTATGCTTTCCTCCCGCCTGCCCGGGTCTCTCCGTATGTCTTTCAGGACTCCTAGTTTGGTTGACATAGAAGTGCCCCTGATTTAAGCCTTGAACGCTTGCCATAGGACCGCCTGGCCTGTGTCCGTGCCATCATGCTTTTAAAAAAATTCTATAATGTGCTGTGACAGGCTGGTTTTGTATACCGGGCGGCTGCTTTAAAGCGCCATGGCGGTCTCTGTGACGAAACCTTTGGGATGGATAGCTAGATCAGTATTGGTGAGTGGTCAGATAGTATTCTAGGTAGTATTGTCGCCTCCGTAACCCAGCCCAAGACCCTCTGAGATTCCAGCCATAAATCTATCCTGCAGTGCATGTCTTGCACAGACGAGTAGAAGGTATATGCTTGTCCTGGCCCGTGTAATGATCGCCATGCATCTCTCAAGCCAAGGTCCGCTATGTGTGTTTATTTCGCAGGCACCGTTGGTTAGTTGACTGGGGGTGCCAGATGTACGATCTAACATTGTGTCTAGGATTGTGTTGAAGCCCCCACCCCCAATAACATAAGCCGTTGGGTATTTAGCACATTTCTGGAAGACAGTAGAGTAGTATCGGGACCATCTATGATGGGGCCATATACATTGATGAGCACGACTTTGCCTAACTTGCCATGAACTATTGCGTATCTGCCATTGGGGTCACTCTCTGTTGCGAGATGTGTGAATGTTAGTGTTTTATCTATCAATCTCATCACTCCTCTAGCTATGGTCGAGTAAAACGTATAGAAATGGTGGTTCCCCCATCACGGTGCACCTGATGTGCCAGCGAGTGCGTCTTCTGAAGGTAAATTATCCATCCGCGCCCCTTTTCTATTGACATACGCCACCATCTTCCTTGCTTTCACAGGCATTCCAAGCCCTCTCGCATTCAAGCTCCATAATTTAATCTCCGCTGGGTGTTTCTCAGCCATACTTTGTTTCCTTCTTTCAGCCCTGCTGTGTTCTCTTTGGTTAACAATCAGCGGGTTGTCTGTGCATTTTTTAACTTTTAACTCCCCAAACACTCCTCCCTTCCCCCACCATCATAGTTCCCCGAACTTCAACTATGCATATCCCTCCATTTCACCCTCCCTCCTCCCCTCTCACCCAATTAACACACTAATGCACTCGCATGTGGGGGGCCTCCTCCGTGGCAGCCGAGGCCCAGGGCTCATATCTTCTAGTTTTTAAGGTTTCCAATCTTGGTTACGTTACCAGTACTCATGATAGAATGAGTTTATAAGCGGTCTGCTGGTTACTCCCTCGGGGGGTGATATTTCGGGGGATCGCGCCTCATTTCCTCGATTTTCGTTATTCCGGGCCACCACTATACTCTGATTATCCACAGATAGCTGTCTCGTTTAGTGGGGAGCGATTCACGACGCTGTCACTGCCTCCGGGTTTCTGCTTGTCGGGTAGTGGTATGTTAGACTCCACAAAGGTGGCAGCTCCCTCAGGGAATATGAACAAATGTCTTGTTATACTGCAATCGCAGTCTGGCCGGTTAAAGCTTTGCGTATTGTATCATATGCTCACGGGGCATAACTCCAGTGAAAGATCGTCGTTCTTGCTGGACCGCCAGTGTGTAGTCTGGGAATATGTGTATCATGTTGGAGCCCAGTTTCAATTCCTGTTCATCTCTCGCAGCTTGCAGCGCCAGATCACTGTCTCTGTAGTTAATTAATCTCGCTATCATCGGCCTCGGGAAGGCGCCTGGTTTCGGGCACGGAGCAAGTGATCAGTGCCCGCGTTTGATGACAAACATAGCTGACCAGCCCGGATCTCTGAGCAGTTCAACTGCCCCCTCCATCAGGCCTTTTGAGTGCCTCCTCCGTCACCCCAACTATGCGTATGTTATTTCGGTGAGATCTCGCTTCCAAGTTTTCACATTTCAGTTTTACTGTTCCCAGGTCTTTGGCCATGTCCGTTAGTGTTTCGCAGTGTCTCTAGTGTGTCTTCCGCCATGCTGGTCCTCGTTTCTGCTTCAGTGATGCGGTTGGTAGCCTTCTCGAGTTGGTTCCTTATCGATGTGACATTAGAATTAACGCCATCAAGCTTATCATTCAGTGCGGCAAAGCCTTGTTGCATTGACGCAAACACCGCTTGTGGGTCCATAGTGGTTGATGCCGTAGGTGGTGAGGGGAGCATGGCTTGGTCTGGGCCGGTGCCACTCATGCTTGCTTTGGTTGTTGATGTAGTAAACCTATCTATCGTTCCTTTTTTTTCTTGGATGCTGCCCCTTTGGGCATTGTATTTCGCTCCTTGAATGGTTCCTCACTGCTGGCGATTGTTTCATATCATAGCGAGGAGTCTGTGGATATTGCGCCTATAGTTGCGCCCTTACGTCTCTGCAATGGGTAAGTGCTTGGGGCGGTATTTTTGGGATCTGTGACTCCTGTGTTCCACCTCCGTAGTTTATGACCCTTTTGCCCCTTTCCTCTTGCTTGCAGGGTCGAGCTTGAGCCACAATTTCTAGCCGTCCGCCTGTGATTTGCCCCTGATATGTAACTAATCTGTTATCACATTTGCATGGTCCCAGCCCAGTGAATTGCCGTATTCCATTGTGCATTAAGCTGTCCTCATGGTTATCCGATCATTGCATCGACAACCAAAGCACCGTAGTGTAGACAGTTGCTGTGCTGGAGGACAGTGGCAACGTTCTCTGTTGTCTTTGTTCCGCTGCCTTACGCGTGGTGGTGAGCCTCCGCCTACCTGCGACTATGCGGTTCGTGGGGTCGGTGCTGTCTTGGGTGCAATTCACTTTTCAATGTTCGCCCTATGGGGTCTCCAAGTATTTCAGTGCTGTACCGCTCACCGCCTTATAATACTGTTGCCCTCCTCTCCGGATCTGCATATATCTGGTATCTCGCCCTTCTTTGTTCAGATTTAGGTACTTCCTGTTAGTTATGGCCATGCATGTCTTCTCCAGTCTTTCTTATGGCTCCTGCGTGGTAAATACACATGTGCCGTTGTGTAAGCGTGGGCTTTGTAAGGCCTGTTATGCCAGGTGTTATGGCTAGCAGTAGTGTTCTCCCAGGTGGGTTCCCCGTAGTATGCGTGGGCCAGGGGTGTGGTAGGCTGGCAGCCCTCCTATGCGCGGCTGCCTGTTTTCACAAACCGTTGTGGAGTAAAGTGTCAGGTTAGTCCGGATTGCAGGTGGGGTGTGAGGTTGACGTGATTTCGGGGTTCCCCTGGGGAGTCATGCGGCCCGTTTCACGGCCCGTTTCACAGCCCGTTCGTGAAACACTGCTGTCCTAGCAGTGAGGCTTACCGTCGGCTCGTTTCCATTGTGGTTGCCGTTCTGCTCCGGCAGCCATCGTGCCCCAGCCTCTCGTGTAGCGTTGCTCGCAGGAGTGTTTGGTGCCCCGGACAGCCACAGTTCCGGTTCAGCAGGCGAAGACTCCCCAGGCGGTTCCACTATCCCCCTCTCTGGGGTGCTCCCTTGCGACTCGAGGGGGCATGGAGGATGTCTTCCTTCTCCGTTCAAGTTTATAGCGTCCCGCTCTGGACTCTGTGTTTCATCTGTCGGAGCAGGCGTGAGAGGTGAGATGGGCACTTGTATGCCTGGATTGTCCTCCGATGTCCGCAGTCGCTGCTGTGAGCGGATTGCACAATGTCTCCAAGGCCCCCACGGCAGGGCGCAAGGGGCCGCGCTGTCCACATGACTCAGCTTCAAAATGACTGGGTCCATTCTGGCGATTTTTCATACACAGCCCGCATCTTCATAACAGCTTCTGGTGAAAACTGGAGTGTTTTAACATGTTTTCAGGTCCTGGTCCTCGGCAAAGCTCACACTCAACGCTGCATTTGGCGATGTGCGCACCAGTGCCCCCCTGGTATGATGTCCTTTGACCAGCCACTTTTTTCAGTGGTAATTAAGGCTCTGCATGGTGCCTCCTCTCTCGTTTGGCTCTCCGTTCTTGAACCTAGCAGAAGCAGGTTTGCTGAAGGATTTTTCATGGCAATTTCTATTTGTAACCTTTACAGAGCCTTGCTCAGTGTATTGATTTAGGTGTTCTGCTCCTGGTAGCCGAGAACTGGCTCCTTCATTCTTCTGCTGTTTCTCCTTGTGCACTGGGTCAAGTCTTCCATATTGGAACCGTTGTTTGTGCTGCTTCCTGCCGTTTACCACTAGGGCCTCCCGCCTTGGGGATGGTAACTGCCATCAACCTCCTGCTTTATCTGCTCCTTGGGACATCCTGTGGTACCAAATCTGTCACACAACTTTGTGCATCAAGGCTCACATCAAGGTTTTTATGTGACTGATTTGTATGATATGTTTAGGGATCTAACTTAAGTCCCGACGACTGTTGCACCTACAAGCTTGTTTAACTGCATGAAATGTTCTTTAAACAGAATATTTGAACTTAATAGTTGAATTGGAGGGCGTTCCAGAAGTATTAAAAATGTATTTATTGGTATTGCATCCTCTGGTACTTCCATCCATTATGCCCATGGTGGGATATTGGTCTGCTGGGCTACCACCCTTTTGTGTCCATTTAGCCACCAGAATCGGTCTTGACGGGTCCCCTCAAATTCAGTCTTCCTCACCTGGATTCTTTACTCCAGGCCTAAAGGTTTATGCCTTTTTATTATTCTTTTCCTTTGTGGGGGTCTTGGTTATCTCCGGGTTCAAGCACCTAGGCACTGAATATTATACACTGGGCCTAGAAAAGAAGCCTGTTCTTACCCGGTTTGTTTTGCCATTTTTTTAGCAAGATTGGGCATTTATTTGTGATACTCACATTCAAGGGTACCACTGATCTGGAGTGGAGGTTCTTTAGAGAGGCTCTACCACAGTTCCTTTTGACTTACATTTGGGGTCCTCCAGCTTTGCTGTAACTTCTGATCTCTGTTGTATCTACTCTGGTTCTCCCTGAGGTAAAACTGAGACATCTGCTAGGCTCTCGGCAATCGGGATTCCGCCCTCTCTACGGTACCGAAACAGCCTTGCTAGATCTTAAGACAAAAATTGAGGAGTTAAAGGATAGTGGCAAAACAGCTCTGCTACTTATACTGGACTTGTCAGCAGCCTTTGACTTAGTGGACCATGCAGTCTTATTCAACCACCTCGGGCTCGCTGCCAACTTCACAGGAGATGCCATAGCTTGGGTCCAATCCTTTATAGCCAACCGGACTATGAGAGTTTTCTCTACTTCCACCTGCGCTGATCCTATCCAAATAACATGCGGAGTCCCAAAGGGTTACTGTGTTTCACCTACCATGTATAACATTTTCACTTAGCCACTATTCGACAAGTTGGACAGACTGGGCGTCACCTACACTAATTATGCAGATGACACCCAGATCCTCCTACCTCTTTCGGGCAACTATGAAGTGGACCTGGCCCTTATGAACAAGATATACAACCTCATTCAGGCATGGATGGCGACCCACGGCCTCTGCCTGAACGACGAAAAAACTAAGTTTCTGCTCCTCGGATCTGACCCCAACCTAAAAAAAACTAACCTCAAACTACGCCTCCTTCCTCCTTCAGCCTTCAGCCTTCAGCTTCGCTCTAATGACCCTTAACTACTGCACCCGGACAATCACTGCACCTGACAATACTACTGCAACTCACACATCGGCCCTGCCTGTCCACAACTACAGCCGTAGGTACTCACTAATTTAGGTAATGTTAAGCTGGACCGGAGTCTTGTATCTATCCATCTAACTATATCTCTCCATGCTCTACGAATGGTAATGTTTATACTGCGTCATTTACTGTATTCATATTGTAATCACTTGTATCCATGTATGACAAATGTCTGTACTGTTTCATTTACTGTACTACACACTGTATCCACATGTATGCACAAGCCTGCGACAGGCAATGTTACTAAGCTTTGAGAATCCTTGTACTGCTGTGCCCAGCTGCCCAAGGGCTTGGTGCGCATTATCAAATCAATCAATCAACAAACAAACAAACATTCCTTTTAATTATCTCCATGCAAGCGGATGACCTATTGACTTTGTCCCATTGACTTATATGTAATGTTCTACCAAACTCTCATAAAGTGACTTTGGGGGTATTTGCCGGCCCATAGGCACTTCCCTTGGGTCCACAAGGGTTTCAGGGACAGCTAGGACATGAGCTGGAATGTTTATATGTAATTTTAAACGTAGTGCTCTGCACTTCTCTCATTGTGACAGCATTATTACACTGTTGCTAATTTTGGTGACCATGTAAATATTTTTCCATGAAGTGCGTTTGCAGAGGTAACTGGGAAAGAAAGCTCATCCGATTTGTAATTTATTTTGGGAGGCTGTGTTTAGAAATGGTTTTCCTCCCTCTGACCCTTTGGATTATTTCAATATTATGCCCCAGATGGTTGTGATTAATGTGAATTATTACCTTTTGGGTTACAATGTCTAGTTCCTGTTTCTTCTAACCCCTTGTATGTGTTGTTGGGCATAGGCCTCCTGTTCTAGGACCTAACATAACAGGGTGGCGTTGCGTCTTTGTGACGCTGTGCTAATGTGTGCAGGCCCTAGGAGATTTGACTTGCTTTGTTGGGCTGTCTGGTTCTCTGGTCCTCCCCTCCCCTGAGCCCCTTTGGTCATTTTATGTTGGGTGACGATTTGTGATGGTGGGTCCACTTAAGTGTTGGTGTGAGGAGAGTCCCCAAAAAAGATTATTGGGGTATTTGAGCTCATACCTAGCTTGGAGAATCAACAGAGCACTTTAGCAGTTGTACAGCAATGCATATCCATAACCAAGTGCTTTTCAGAGGTAACCGAATAGATATACAGCGGGTGTAGGATTCAGAGGTGCACAGAGAAGGGGTACAGCTGTACCGGGTGGTGGGGATGACTGGGAACTCCAGGAGTTACTCGCTGCCCGTTGGGTCCAGGTGTCCGGATGCTTCAAGGACAGAATCCCGCTCGACGAGAAGTTACGTCAAGCGATAAGGTGGTGGGGCGTGCACTCCAACATCGCCGGAGGCACAGACATCCAGAAAAGCCCCACCCCCCGTATCAGGAGATGGTCACGCCGGACGCTTCCCTGGAGGGTTGGGGAGCCCACACCGGACATCTTCATGCCAGAGGCCTGTCTGTGGCTGCCGGAAGAGAAGACACTAAACATCAACGTACTGGAGCTACAGGAAGTGTTTTGGGCCCTCAGGTCGTTTCTGCCATCCCTCAAGGGCAAAGTAGTGAGGGTCTTCACAGACAATACCACCACAATGTTTTACATCCGGAAGCAGGGGCACCAGATCCCTGTGCTCTCCAAGGAGGCGCAGGACTTGTGGCATTGGGCCGTCGCCCAGGGGATGTTCCTCATTCCGTTTCACCTGGCTGGAGTAAAGAACACTGTCGCCGACTCTCTTCATGGAGCTGCGCTCTTGCTACGAGTTTTGCCAGCATCAAGTGGACAACCTTTTCCTTAAATGGGGCTGCCCGAGATCGATATGTTCGCGACGGCGAAGAACACCAAGTGCCAGAGGTTTACCAGCCGATTTCCCCCATCCGGCGAGCATGGGGGGGGGGGAACGCATTGTCCTTCCCTTGGGAAGGCCCGTTTCTGTACGTGTTCCCTCAGCTGCCACTACTGCTTTGAGTCTTCAGTCTACTCAGGCGATACTGTTACAGGATGTTCCTCTTCACACCAACGTGGCTGAGGCAGATCTGGTACCCGGACCATGTCAACGTCGCCTCCAGTCAAGCCGCCAGTGGTCGCGGATCCCCTCGCCAGGGAAGGAGGTACAATCCTGAACCACGACCCAGGATCGCTGAATCTGAAGGCCTGGCTCCTGCAGCATTAGCGTTTGGTGGTTACGAGCTTCCGGTGGACTGCAGGGAGGTGCTTGCCAGGGCGTTTACGACTTTGAAGTGCTTCGGACACAAATGAAAGCATTTTGCGACTTGGTGCTGGTCAACCTTCTGAGGGTCACGGCCCCTCAAGTACTCCCGTATTTACTGTCGCTGGCTAAATCGGGGCTAGTGCACTCCTCCATCATGGTACATCTGGCGTTTATCTCCTGCTATACCAGGTCTCCAAGACGGTCTTCACTGTGGTTGCACAGTCTAGTCAAGGAGTTCCTCAAGGGACTGCTGCGTTCGTTCCCACCGGTGAAAGCTCTGGCCCCGTCGTGGCAACTCAACATGGTACTGACTTAGGCTCATGGTGTCCCCATTTGAACCTATGCATTCAGCTCCGCTCATGTTTGTCGTGGAAGACTGCTTTCCTTATGGCCATCACCTCTGCAAGAAGAGTAGGTGAGATACAGGCTCTTTCCTGCACATGGCCTTACTTCACTTTCCATGAGACGAGGGTGGTGCTGCGGACGCACCCCTCCTTCATGCCCAAGGCTCTGTCGGAATTTCATCTCAACGAGCCCTTGGTGTTACCTGTGGTTTTTTTCCAACGCCTTTGTTGCTGGCTGAGTACTGTGCACTCACTGGATGTGGCTTGAATGCTGAAGTTTTATGTGGCCCGCACAAAGAGTTTACCGGAAAACCTCTCAGCTTTTTGTTAACTTTGGTCCTGTGAACCATGGGAAGGCCCTGTCCAAGGCTTCCATTTCCAGGTGGCTCTCTGGCTGCATCACTCATTGTCACCGATTGGCAAACCGGCCGCTGCCTGGCCATCCGAGAGTCCATTCTACCATAACGATCACTGCTATGATGGCGTTCCTGTCTGGTGTGCCCCTGCTGGACATTTGCAGGACTGCTATGTGGAGGTCACGCACACCTTCACGAAATTCTACTGCGTTGACAGGGATTCCAGGGAGAGTCCAGAGTCAGCCAAGCAGTGCTGCGCAACCTGTTCGCTTGAATGTGAGCCTGGTGAGGAGGTAAGAGATTGCTTCTGTTGAGCATTGCCGCCTCCCCTGGTTGTGTAATTATGTACTGCTGTGTTTTCTTTATTCACGAGCATGTGAATCCATGCCAGACCCCATGCTGAGAAGGAACAAGTTACTTGCCTGTAACTGTTTTCAAGCATGGGTCTGGCATGGATTCACATGTGAACTCTCCCGTCTGCCCCTCTGCGGCTTATCTCTTGGTCCTACTGTCACTTTACGTGGTACCAAATCTGAAGATAACTGCCTGAGGGCTTAGGTAGCAGGCAGTCGTTGGCTAGGGCGTTATGACCCAGAGCTCAGTGATTGGTTTATAGGAGAAAGACTGTTTAGAAATGAAAACTGAAATTTTCTTCTTTTACAGAGGATTCCCATCCTGACGACGGGGAATATATTAATGAGCATGCAAATCCATGCCAGACCTATGCTGGAGAACAGTTACAGGTTAGTAACTTGTTCCATATGTTTATGGCAGGGACCGGGTCTTCAAAGGGGAGTCTGGAGACACCAGGTCTGGGGAGGTCATGTGGACAATGGTTGCAGTGGTGTACTGGGTGTTTGGCACATTGAGCGTCCCCATGCACCCGTTGATACTGGAGGGGATGGATAGATGGACATGAGGTGAGCACAAAACACCACCAAACGTCTTTCATGAACTCCTTGATGGTTGGACGTGTTGACTTAGAAGTTTTCAATCCACTGTTCATATGAACTTTTTTTATTTACTTTGGTGATGTAGATGAAATAAAAGAACAAATTGTATTGATGCTGTTGCAGTACTGTGTAAAAATCCCTTTTACTGTTAGTTGTCACTGAGGAATTTCACGTGAATGACTCTAACGACACAGGCTGGTATTACTCGTCAAACGTAGAAGCCAAGCATTCCATGAATCCACCATGTAAGCGCACAATGGGCCACAAACCTGTACCGCCTGTGAAAGAGAAACAGAAATGGGTTACTAGAATGAACCAGATGAGTACTTATTTAGTTTGAAACGCCCCCTAAATTCAATGGAACTGTTTCTCTTTAAAAAAAAGAGTAGCTGTCCGAATAAAGTACTTTTGATTTGAAGTCTCGCAAAATTACAAATGTGTCACCCATTGAAACAGGAGCAGTTTGAGGCCTAAGGAAATATTGTTTTTAAGTTCCAAGTGAAATAAACTGAATTGTTCGGACTTTACATCTAGCGATAAATACTCTGGTTTTACATTAGTACGAGAAATGTATTCATTACAGAAAAAAATCATAGCGGTGCTGTCTCATTCGGCTATGTAGGCCAAGCATCCAGATCTTTATCGGCAGCACCAGTTCTCCACTCCGGTTGGCATAACCTTGCAACCATCGCAGGTACAACTGGTGAAAACATCTTTCATGCTCCAGTGATTGATCATCACGACTCTCTGATTTCCCCCATTGTTTCTGCTTCTTTCTCTTTCAATGTATTCCTCCACTGAACGGTGGGGCTCGTACTGGTATGGCTGTATTGTTGCCATAGTTCCTGCTTATTATTCTGACTTTTGATTTTGTACTTTGTTTATTGGTGTCCAAAAACTACTGTTGAAGGAGAAAAAAAACACTGCATGTTATAAAAACCCGTAGTGCAACGGTATGAACAATAGGCACAAACTATGAGATTTCGCATTCACCCATGTAAAAAATAAGCCTTGTAGAAATAAAATTGAAATATGGTTTGGCGAAGACATTTGCACATAATATAAGAAATGTTTAAATAAAAAGCAACTACTGAGTTCAATCAGTTCAGCTAGTTTAAATGCCTGTTTGCAGGCTTGTTAGGGAGAATTCCCACCAGTGCTAATTCCATCTACCTTCGAGCCCTCCAGCTCTTTTGCTATATTTTGGGACTTTGAACCTTTCATTTTCAATGTGTTTTCTGTTTGTTTCTTTTGAAATGGAGTCTAACCAACTCCATAGGCATCTTCTTGTTTATTTGTGTCACACATCACATTCAGTGCAGTGACACAGGGATGTCTTTTGGACTTCCCAAGGTTTAAATACCTTCTCTGGGATGAACTACTGTTCCCCAGAGAATGTAAAGTTAAATTGACTTTACTAGTCTTTTTTTTAAATTCATAGACCCCGCACACACCATCTTCCTATAGAGCGCTGGAGGGGTTACTTAGTATCCCCTGTGTCTAAACACACTTGTAGCTGTCAAAAGCTACCCTTTACTATTGAAATGGCTGGTGGCAGTGGTTTTATAACGAACTACCATGATTTTTCCCGACCGCAAACACCGGTAGCTAAAAATCGGGGCCGCAATGTTTTTCAATATGGTGCCCAAGACCCCTCTGTAAAAACAGACGCTGGTCATCTTTTTTTGCTGTTTCCTTGTGGAAAGGTCCTTCTGGTCTTTAACTTTGCGCGCCAAACCAGGTTTGGTCCCTTTGTTTGTGAGCCTTTGGCGAGCTTCAGGACTGAAGTCCGCCCCTGGCTGAGTGTCTGGAGAGGGCAGGAAGTGAGGGAGGTGCCCGAAACCCCCTGTGCTTGGTCTCCTAGGAGACCCAAATGCACTCTGGTGTGATTGGCTGGCTGGCTGGCTGGCTGGCTGGCTGGCTGGCTGGCTGGCTGGCAGGCTGACTGTCTGGCAAGGACAGCCCCGCTGCTGGGTGAGTGACAGCTAGGCTGGAATGAATGGGAGAAAACTGTTTAAAAGGAGAGTCTCCAGGACTGGAAGGCAGAGTCGACCACTGGAACGAAAGACCCGAAGACGAGCTGGAAGAGGACGGCTGCTGAAACCACTGGACCGTTGGTTTGCCTGGTGAAGCTCTGCTGCAAATCCGAATTGCCAGAACTCCATTCGTCAGAGAAGCTCCTTCAAGGACGCTTCTTCTTTTTGAGTTGGTGGGACCAATTGGCTCAGAAGAAACCTCAATACCATTCTCAATGCTGGTTAAGGTTTAGCAAGGGAGAGGGAAACCAGTGTGTGCCTTGAAGCAATGGCTACTTGAACGAAAGTGACTTAATTTTGTTTGCTCCGACGACGATCCCGTGCACTGCAGGAGTCCCCCGACGTCCTCCCTCTTGTCCCCATGACGGAAGCTCGGGAACAGCGAGATCTGCAGGAACTGCCAGGAACCAAAGTCTTCAGCTGCATCTTTTTGCTTCACATTAAGGTACTGTGCCATCTGGTTGAGAGATCCTAACTCTCATGGTGAAAGTTTGTGAAACTTTCCCAACTTGCAGGCCTAATCAGCTTGTGACCCAGCATATCATTCTTTTTCGTCTAAACTACTTCCAAGAACTTTTACAAAGACTTCTCCGTTTGTTACCAGAACTGATCTGTCCTACCCAAGAACACTAGACTATTGACTTTGGCCTAGCCTATTGAATTGAACTGACCCTCCTGGTACACTAAACCTTTGCATTGCCTAACAGAAGTGTTTTCAAACCCATTGTACAAACTTCTATCTTTCTATTCCCATTGAAAGTGATTGAAGTTCCATTTGGCTCCTTTTTCGGGGGGCCCAAACTGACCCTACAACTTAGTTTGTTACTGTAGTGTATTGGTGTTTCATATTAAGTTGATTTCTACTAGTGAATAATTTCTAAATGATTGTGTAAATAAATGTACAAGTATTTTTTACCAGGAAACCTTGAGTGTAAGTGTCTACTTGAACCATTGTGATACTTCTGTGTAACTTCAACTGCTGCTCACATTCCCTCTTGGGATAAGCCTGGCTGCTCAGCTCGCTACCAAAAAGTGTGTGGTACAGACTTATACCAAAGGTTGATTTGCTTACACCTGTAGTCCTAATTGTATTTGGTGTTCCCAGAGGGTACTACCTGCAATTCTGCCTAACAAGGCCGTCGAACTAGGAAGATAGCTGGACAGAGCAGGAAAAAGTCACAGAAGCTCGAAACGAAATACTCTGACACAAAGGAAAAAAAACTCCAATGTTGTGTGATCAGAAAGGGTTTCTTTACACTTTTCGAGGATCGAGGTGGCTTGGCATTTCCATGGAGACACGTCAATAGATTGTGCTCAGATGACGTTGACATGAGACATGCATTAGCGTTGTGAAAGGGGGCGTAAGCATGTAGTGATGTCAGTAGGAGGGACTGGGGAATCTATATTCTTGCAGTGAGGGCACTTGAACTTAAAGCGATGCATCAATGGATAGGATTAGCACCAGATGGCGGCGCTCAACCCGTTGTTTTCACATTTCTAAATGTGAGGAAAACTAAGGTAAGATGCATAGGAAATTTTGTTAAGATCGATTACAGTATTCAAAATACATGCACAATCAATTGGGACAATAACATTTCTGAGCAAACTTCCCCTTTAAGCGCCAGAAGATCTGTGTTAGAGGGCACTACTATTTTTACATAGCTTCTTTAACACAAGACAAGCAAAGTTCTTCAATGCAAAACAGACTGTTCGAGGGGATTGAGTCCTCCGACGTATTCCATATCTATGACATGTAATCACCACAGCTGTGCTGCTTTGGAAACTTTTTTCGGCGTCTGCGTCCTGCATCGATGACGTCGATGCGCCGACGCCGAGGGCCTCCTCCGACGTCCGACGTCATCCGATGTGATAAGTAGGACGCACGACGCCCGTAGCCTCAGTTCCGTTTTTTCCGCGAACGTGTTGCTTCGTGAATCTCGGTTAACGCCTTGACTCTTTGGAGTTCTGTTCTTCTCGGTTCTTCGAACATGTTCGTTTTGTGAAAATCCTTCGTGTGAAGATGTCTTCTACTTCGTCTTCGACCCCGCGTCCGGGTTTCAAGAAGTGCGGGGAGTGTGGGTCCAAGTTGTCGGTGACGGACTCGCACGACGCCTGCCTCTGGTGTCACAGGGAGGCCCACAACACGGATGACTGTATCGACTGCCAGTCGCTCACGTCCAAAGCCTTACGCGAAGAAGTTGTCGGTAGGTCGGGTGTCCAAGCCCAGGAAGTCGAAGTCTGCGGGGCTTTCGACGGATGATTCGAGGGGCGACTCTCCGCGTCATCGTCAAAGTCTCGTGGGTCTCCTTCTAGGAGTCGGTCTCGCCACTCCTAGGCCTCTTCGAGGCATTCTCGGAAGCGCCGACACCGGTCGTCTTCCAGGTCCTCTTCGGAGGACTCTGCCCGGCACGTCGCTTACCCCACCAGCCGTGCGACGCCGGAGGAATGGGCTTCCTTCGGGAAGAAAATGCTGGCGATTCTTGAGTCGCAGGGTACTAAGCCGTCCGCGCCCCCGAGTGGGGTCGGTCGTGGAAGGTCGAGAGACACCGCTCGCAAGAGTGGTCGGCACGAGTCACGGGAGAGGTCCCGTTCGGACAAGGAGACTCGTTCTCGACGTACCCGTTCCAGGTCACGGTCCTCGACGCGTTCGAGACCGCATGCACCTGTGAGGTCTTCGAGGAAGACATCGATGTCTGAGGCGTCGAGGGCGTCGACAGGCTTTCTCGAGGCTCCGGCTCCGAGGAAGTCGTCGAAGCCGTCGTCGAGGGACACGCTCGGGGCTCCGGCTTCGATGGCTGTGTCGACGCCGCCGATGATGGAGGCGCTGCATCTGACGTCGACGCCGATTTCCTCGACGCCGATCCTCTCGGCGCCGATGCCGGTTCTCTCGGCGCCGGCGCCGATTCGCTCGACGCCATCGACGCCTTTCGTGTCGGAGGTAACCCGTGGCACGGGAGAACCCCCTAGGAAGGCTCTGGTTAAGAGCAAGCACTCTCGGGTGCCTTCTTTTCGCCACCTGGACTATATTTCAGAGGCGGATGAGGATTCTGATGGCCTGGTTCCTAGTCAGGTTCCAGATGAAATTGTCTCGGGCCGTAGTCAGTTTGACGATTTGAGACAGTCACTGCATGATGCCAGTGGACTGGACACCTCTCCGGAGGTGGAGTTTTGTAGGCCTGAGCCTGGCTCTCATGCCGATTCCTCATACCGGCGCCTTATGGCTAGGGTTTCTGAGTACTTGGGATGGTCTGCTCCCCCAGGGGAGTTTGTGCAGGATGATCTGACGGACATCCTTGATGTTGGTCCCCCAACTGATCCGGTACTGCCGTTCCATATGGCTTTACACAGAAGGGTGGCGGCGGCTTGGACTGCTCCGGAGAGTCTCCCGGCGGTGGGCAGATCCTTGTCGCGAAAATACCGTCCAGCCAGTAGCGACCCCTGCTACTTGACCAGGCACCCCACTCCGGAGAGTTTGGTGGTGCAGGCGGCCACGGCCCCGGCAAAGCAGGCGTCGTACCCTACCATCCCTCCTGATAGGGACGACAAACGTTTTGATGGCTGGGCGAAGAAAGTGTTTTCTTCTGGTGGTAGGGCGCTTCAGGCGGCCAACTCCATTTGTGCCTTGTCTCGTTTCACACACACTCTGTGGAACTGTGTTGCATTAGCGGATGAACATATTCCCGAAGGGGACGAACGGGATGGTTTCCTTGCTATGGTCCAGGATGGTAAGGATGCCATGTGTGAGTCCGTTCAGTCTGGTTTGGACTTAGCTGAATGCGTCAGTAGGTCCATGGCGGCGAGCACCGTAATACGCAGGTTTGCCTGGTTGCGGAAGTCGGGGTTTGCTCCTGATGTGCAGTCCCGGCTCCTCAACATGCCCTTTGACGGTGAACACCTTTTTGGCAGCAAGGCTGACGAGAGCCTTGAGAGGTTGCAGACCTCAAAAGCTGCAGCGAAGTCGTTGGGCGCTGCAGTTCGCCAACCTCTGCCTTTTCGTCCTAGGGGACAGCAGTGGAGGGGTGGTTCCTTTCGCTATTACTCCTTCAGTAAAGCGAGAGGAGCTGGCAGTCAAAGAGGCCAACGCAGGGGTACCAGAGGTGGACGTCAGGGTACCCGTGGTGCCAAGGCCGCTCGGGCAGTTGCCTCTTTGCCCTCAGGTAACGCCGCAGCCGCTCCCATTCAGTCGTGAGGCCATGTCCCATGGTTCGCCGGTTGGGGGAAGGCTGGCGCAGCATCTTGTAGAATGGCAAGCCATTACTTCAGATGTGTGGGTTCTGGAGATCATAACCCACGGCTACTGTCTTCCCTTTCGGCACAGGCCTCGCGACAATCCACCGGGGAACCTCTCTTTGCAGAGTACGGATCCGCTCCTTGCACAGGAAATTCAAGCCCTGCTGGAGAAAGGCGCCATAGAACTGGTGCCTGTAGCGGAGAGGAACAAGGGATGGTATTCCCCTTATTTTTTGATTTCGAAGAAAGACGGGGGATTGAGACCCATCATGGACTTGCGCGGTTTGAACAAACTCCTCAGGAAGGACAAGTTCAAGATGGTTACTCTCTCTCAAGTCCTCCAGGCCCTTCAGCTTCAGGACTGGTTGATGTCACTCGACCTCAAGGATGCTTACTTCCATGTGCCGATCCAGCCCAAGCACAAGAAGTACCTGAGGTTCGCGGTTGGCGACTCGCACTTTCAGTTTCGGGTCCTGCCGTTCGGATTGACCTCCGCCCCGAGGTTTTTCACCAAGCTCATGGTGGTGGTGGCAGCGCATCACAGGCAAGGGGGGATTCATGTCTACCCCTACCTGAACGATTGGTTGATCAGGGGGAGCTCTCCCGAGCAAGTCCTGGATCATCTGTCCGTCACCTGCCACTCCCTTCACAGGCTGGGCTTCTCCCTCAATTTAAAGAAGTCCCATTTGACGCCAACACAGCGGCTCCAGTACATCGGAGCAGTGCTCGACACTTTCCTGGGGCAGTGTTTTCCGCCCCAGGTGAGGGCTCTTCACATTCAGCAGATGGTGCACAAGTTTCAGCATGCCCAGGCGCTCCCAGCGTTCGAGTTCTTGAGGTTGCCCGGCCTCATGGCATCCTGCATTCTTCTGGTGTCAGAGGCTCGCCTGCGGATGAGATCTTTGCAGTGGGCGCTCAAGACGCAATGGTCACAGTTCTCCGGCAGGATGTCGGACCCAGTTCAGGTGCCGCCCTCGGTCGCCCGGGACCTTCTGTGGTGGGCCGTCGAAGGCAACTTGATGAAGGGGGCTCCATTTTGGCTTCCCTGGCCGGAGGTGACGATCGTGACGGATGCATCCCTCACGGGTTGGGGAGCTCATGCCAACGGGCTGACAGACAGCGGTCGTTGGTCTCCGTCAGAATCCAGACTCCATATCAATCTGTTGGAGCTGAGGGCCGTCAGGCTAGCCCTGAAGGCTTTTCTGCCGACTGTGCGAGGAAAGAGTGTCCTGATCCTGACGGACAACACAGTGGCCATGCACTACCTCAACAAAAAGGGGGGGGGGGCAGGGTCACTTCCTCTGTGCAGGGAGGCGATGCAGCTCGAGTTCTGGGCCATCCAGCAGGAAGTTTCGATCTCGGCAGTTCATCTGGCCGGAGACGAAAACGTGACGGCGGACGCTCTGAGCAGGCAGAGCACGATCTCTCACGAGTGGGAGTTGGCTCAGGAGATTCTCCTGGAGATCTTCGCCCTTTGGGGGACCCCTCAAGTGGATCTCTTCGCCTCCAGTGTCAACCGGAAGTGCGAAAGGTTTTGCTCGCGGGAATTTCCTCCAAAAGGAGCCTTAGGAGACGCGTTCGTGGTGGAGTGGTCATTCCCGCTGCTGTACGCGTTTCCTCCAGTCCCCGTCATTCCGCAAGTGCTGCGGAGGTTACGGAAGTTCGGTTCCCGGATGATCCTCATTGCTCCGGCGTGGGCTCGGAGGACGTGGTACCCGGACCTTCTCGACTTGTCCATCTGCCCTCCGCGTCGTCGTCCCTACCGAGACGATCTGCTCTCACGGGAGGGGGGTCAGGTTCTCCATCCAGAGGTCAGATCCCTCAACCTTCACGCTTGGCTTCTGAAAGGTTGAGGTATAGGGATTGGGACCTCCCTGAAGACGTGATGGAGGTGTTGCTTTCGGCCCGAAGGCCAGCAACAAAGTCTCTGTACCGTTGCCGTTGGCGTAAGTTCTGCGACTGGTGCAGAATTCAGAATGTGGATCCTTTTGCATGTGACATCCCCATGGTTCTGTCCTTTTTACTTTCTTTGGCCCACAGGGGCTTGCAAGTGGGTACCATTAAAGGTTACCTGGCGGCGCTGTCCATCTTTAAGCGCTCGTCTGAAGAGTGTTCTTACTTTAAAATCCTTTAATTTCACAGTTTCTGAAAGGGCTCACTAATGTGTTCCCTCCGTCACCTTTCCTGGTGCCCGGTTGGGATTTAAACCTTGTTCTTAAGTTTCTTATGGGTGCTCCGTTTGAGCCTTTACATTCTTGCCCTTTGAGGCTGTTAACTCTGAAAACTGTGTTTTTAGTTGCGGTTACTTCCGCTCGCAGAGTGAGTGAGTTACAGGCACTTTCAGTTAAGCCTCCCTTCACTGTATTTCACAAGGACAGGGTTGTCCTTAGAGTTCGTCCTTCTTTTCTTCCGAAGGTAGTGACGGAATTTCATTTGGCCCAGAAGGTTGTTCTTCCGGCATTCTATTCTCCTCCGCATCCTGGTAAGGAAGAGGAGAGGCTCCATAGGCTTGATCCTAGGAGAGCTTTAAGCTTTTATGTTTCACGCATGTCCCGGGTCAGAGTGGACGATCAACTCTTTATTGGTTACGCTGGAAAGCGTTTGGGGCAAGCTGTGACGAAACAGACTTTGTCTCGCTGGATTATTTTGGCCATCTCGGAGTGCTACCGCTTGGCGGGTAAGGACCCACCGGCTGGCTTGCGGGCCCATTCTACCAGGGGTATGGCTGCGTCTACTGCCCTGCAGAGGGGTGTTCCTATTCGCAACATCTGTGATGCAGCCACCTGGGCTTCAGTACATACATTTGTACGTCACTATTCCCTCGATTCCATCCGAGCACAGGATCTGGCCTTTGGCAAGGCGGTCCTTTGCTCTGCTATTTGATTGGCTATTCTAAATTTTGATTCTAAATTCTTTCCCTCCTCCTTGCTCTGGTACTGCTTTGGGAGTCTGTCATAGATATGGAATACGTCGGAGGACCCAATCCCCTAGAAGAACAAGTTACTTTCTTACCTGGTAACGTTCTTTCGATGGGATGGTCCGACGACGTATTCCATATCGCTCCCGCCCTGCCTTCCCCGCTGCAGAATTTCTTTTGCGATTGCAGCTTACGTTCCGCAAGGCTTTGTGTCTGACTGGCAGTTGACTAGTGTCACACGTTCTGGGGGAAAAAACTACAACTGAGGCTACGGGCGTCGTGCGTCCTACTTATCACATCGGATGACGTCGGACGTCGGAGGAGGCCCTCGATGACGGCGCATCGACGTCATCGACGCAGGACGCAGACGGCGAAAAAAGTTTCCGAAGCAGCACAGCTGTGGTGATTACATGTCATAGATATGCAATACGTCGTCGGACCATCCCATCGAAAGAACGTTACCAGGTAAGAAAGTAACTTGTTCTTCTCAAGCCTGCAGGCCACTGCAACCAGGTAACTGAGATTTCAGTTTAATTTTTTTTTTTAATTTTACTTCAGACTTCCCTTAATCATGGTGGTCAAGCACATAGAGCCCTGAACAGCACAGACAAGTAACACTACGTATTCCAATGGAGGAAATGGCAACTAAGTAATCATTGACATAGTGCCCGCTCCTTAAGAATTTCCTAGATGCAGATGAGAGAAATTTCATTTGAATCGTTAATCATTTAGCCACGCGCAGTGTAGGTGACTCCCTAAACGAGGCGGATACTATAAACCATTTGCAGCAAGTATGCGAAAGACACTGGGAGAGGCTATGCAACCTAAATTATAAGAAATATATAGAGAGGCAGCACGCCGGCGGAGACAAACCAGGGAGCTTGTTAGCATGGCTATATAAAAGTGAAACACCAAGACTGACGATTAGAGCTATACAAGGGGAGGGAGGACAGATACTCGATACCCAGGAGGGAGTGAATGAAGGGTTCCTCGGGTTTTACAAATTATTGTATGGAGATAGATGAAGGAAAAGGCAGCGAGATAGTGGAAACACTAGAAGATATTGCTCTACCCAAATAGAGTGCTGAAGAGAAAGAAAACTTAGACACCCCTATCACACTGCAAGAATTGGAAGCAGTGATTGAGGAATTACCCACTTGCAAAGCCCCGGGGGCGGACAGACTCCCTAGCGAGTTCTATAAAACATATAAGACAGAAGTGCTTCCCTCACTATTGGCCATGTTAAATGAAGCTTTCGAAATCGGAACGTTGCCAGAATCCTTGAGAGGTGATAATCATCCCGATTCTCAAACCCAACAAGCAGAGCATGGACCGCTAATTCTATAGGCCGCTATCCATGCTGAACCAGGACAGCAAAATACTCAAGGCCGTATTGGCCGGCAGACTGAGATGGGTCATAAGCAAACTCATACATCCTGATCAAACTGGTTACGTCCCACATAGAAGCATATCAGGCAATTTTAGGAGGCTTCACCGGGTCATAGAGCAGACAGAAGGGGAGGTGCATGAAGTTGCAATAGTTTTGTTGGACACAGTGAAGGCCTTCAACTCTGTTAAATGGCTGTGACTGATAGCGGCCTTATAGGAATACGGTATAAGACCTGAGTATCTAAAATGGGTCAAACTGTTGTTCAGTTCACCACTGGCCAGAGCTAAGACAGGAGTGTTTATTACAGAAAGTTGGCAATTTAGCAGAGGTACCAGACAGGGGGTCCCTGATGCTATATATCCTTGCATTAGAGCCCCTAGCGATATACCTCGGACAACAGTATGGAGAAGTGGGGATCTTCACGAAAGGAGGGCCACATTTAATATCGTATGCGGATGATGTTATATTTAAGATACCCGGAGGAAAACGTGCAATACATCCTAGAAGTAATGGAGCAATTTGCATTGCTCTTGGGCATTGCAGTCAACCCCCAAAAAATTGTGCATATTCCCCTGGGACGATATAAAGGGATCCTGTGGGAACATCTACCCATACTACAAATACCCTGGGAGACCAAAGCCTTTAGATACCTAGGGATAGATATGTGTCTCTCACATGCACACACGCACACACACGCGCACCATAAGGTGTTCAGAAATGCAAGGTTGCAACAAATCCAGCTATACGTTACTCATAGAGAGTACATGACCCCCCAGAGGATAGCCAGATTTAAAAACGCAACCATACAATCATCTCCCTAATGTGGAGAAGTGAATTCGGAAATGACCCACACGTTCTGGGCATGTCTGGAAATTAATATATTCTGGGAAGAAGTGGCCCATCGCCTGACGGAAAAGGGGATCACGTTGGATGTGGAGTCGGTGAGGGCATGTATACTGGTGGGCTCTTCTAGGCCATGCAAGCTAAAGCATGTGAGCAAACTTAAAGACCTATTTTACATACTGGCCAAGCGCAGGATTGCCATGGGTTGGAAAGCGTGCAAAAGGCCTAAGGTGGAGGTTTGGTGGAATGACCTTAAGAAGTGGGCTGAAGCCGAAACTGTGGTATGGACTGAAGCAGCCAATAAAGGGGGGTTAGGGGGAGGAAGAGGCGGATACATTGACGGCCTGGAGGCACTTAGTAGCCACATTGTTTGGGTCCACCCAGGTATGCTTAAGTGGGGATGATACCTCTCAAAGTACAGAAGAGGGAACACCCCGAGAGGATGTAATGGCGGAAGATGAAATGGAGTAGGCTCAAGTTAAGTGGGGAGGGTAAAGGTTAGATAGTGGTACAGTCTAATATGATGCAGAATATTCAAAATGGATAACATGTACTACTAAGTTTGTTTTTGTGTGTTTGGTGTTGTGAAAGTTAATTTAAAAAAAAATGTACAAAAAAAAGGAATCGGTAATCATTTTAGAGGAGCTCTTCAGGTACTTCAGAAACGTAGTAGAGAAATTATAAAATGAAATCCGAGGCTTAAACCATGGACCTCAAGTCATTACACATTTGATATGAGATTTCAAAAAGTGATTGCTGTTAAGGTGCAATTCTAAAATCAATCTAGGGTGGATTTTGGGAGGCCACCCTATTATGGTGAAAAGGGAGCGACTGAAGGCTTGTCAAACCGAACAGTTAGAGTGGCAGAGCAGCAAGGCTTAGGCTCAGTTATCTAGGTCTACAATGAGTACACTCAGCACCAATAATTCATGTTGGACAGGAGTACAAAAATATATAATTATTTATTAGGCTTTTAAAATACACACTAAGCAAACGAAACCTGTAAGATGTTTTGGAGTCTTGCGCCATAAAGTCACCTGTTACTAAGAGGTTATACTTTTCAGGAAGGTTTACTATGGAATTGGACAATGCCAGTGGTAATGATGCAAAGTTCAAAAAGGCAACTAATGTTCAGGTAAATAAACTTGCTCCATCTCTGACAAAAGGGGAGGCCTAGGAAGGGATCACTGACCAGGCCTTCGCTGAACCAAAGTCAGGAAAGAGTGCTTTGTTATTAATTTACTTGACATCCATGCCCCTCTGTAGAGAATGAGGGCAAAGGAACAGGTATGTTACCGTACCACCCTGAATCTTCTGTGCTTGGTCTGGTCGAAAAATGCAGAGGTCACTTTCGTACACAGGATTTGATGTCTGTTGTGCTGCTTGAATCCAGGCCCCCCTTCCAGCTGAATACTCAAATGAAGAAAAGATGAAGATTAAGATTTCTGTGGAGAAGGCGACCTCTGGGCACCCCTGCCAAGTGAAGAAGACATTGCAATGGAAGTGGCCAGAATCAGGCGGTGACAGGCGATCTTCTGGGACAAACAAAGGAGCAGGTCCTGCAAGGCTTCTGTTGATGCAAGAAGGGTGAGGATGCAGGAGCAAGTGTCTTGTCGTACAAGCTGAAGATCCTCCATGTTCCAAGGAGGCACTCTGAATGGTGACCGCTGCAGTGAGCTAACCCAGGAGAGAGCTGGTCCGTCCAGTTGGCCCAGGGACGGGTAGAGACTGGTTGGTCCCACCGGTCATGGAGTTGAAGCACTGAAGGGCCTTCTTGAAATCGGGTAGAGGAGCAGGATGTCACTAGAGTTGATGGCAGCCAGCTGCAGGAGTCGTCCCATGGTAGTCCGCAACTTGGTCTTTTTCGTAGAGGCCTTGGCTCCAACGATGGTCTGTAGAATGGCTGCAAGAGTCCTTTTATCCAAGTTCTGGACTGGAAGCTCACTCAGGTCCACCCACAGGAAGGATCTGCACCATTAAACTGGTAGTTGCTATTCAGTCGTGGATAGCCACTGGCCACATCTGCTCAGCAGCAGACATTTGGGCACGGGAATGTGTACTGGGACCAGACAGTCCCAGACCCCACATCCTGGCTTACTGCCTCTTTGTCTGGTAAAGCAGCAGCTTTCCCCAGGAATGGGCTTCCCGTATATGGCAATTCTGGACCTGACGGGGCAGGAATAAGGCCAAAGAACAATCTGGTGAAAAGGACAGGCAAAATCTTGTGCACAGCCTTCTTAGGCCTCTAGCCACCTTTTTTTTTAGGCGCCATTTGCGGTAAAGGTGAACGAATAAAAGGTTAACAAAAAAAATGGTCAAACATATCCGCTGCCACCAGCCCATCCTATGCCTATTGTAAATGAAACTAAAAAAGCCGCTATTGACCAGACCACTTTAAGGTAATTTTGTACAATTGTAATCAAACAACAAATTCACTGTGACATAGGGCCTCATAAGTTTGCCAGTCTGGTGGTAACGGTGCCGGTAAGCTACCGGCGCCATTGGTACCGGACCAGCAAACTACGAGTTGTGCTAGCGGGTGCCTTTCTGCCTGCCAGGTATGACCTGGCGGGAAGAGTGGCACCCGCAAACACAACTCGTTGGATGCACCGGTACCACTCATGAATGGTGTCATTGCATCCAACCTCCCCATTCCCATTGAGCCCTATGGGGCTAAAATGGGAATGAAGAAGAATATTTTCCGGCGCCCATGAATGGGCGTAATGACCCGTAATTGCCCATTTGAGGGCGCCGGGGGGAAAAAAAAAGGATACCGGCGGCTACCGCCAGTATCATAACAAGGCCCATATTCTCTCCGTACTTATATTCTTATGGGGAAACTGAACAGTCCATAAGCCAAAAGAAAACTTGAAGCAGAAGGCTTTACTTGCCTTCAAAAAGTCAGGCCAGAAGTCAATACAAAGCAAACGGGCATAGCAGTCTCTGGGAGTAAAGCAGCAAAAAGATCTCTCCTAACCGTTGCATGTGCTGGTGCAGTGACTGCAGCGAATGATTGGGAAAGTTGTTTGAAGCAAGTGATAGGAATGATAATGTGGGGTCCGCAGTGGCCATGTTCTTAGGTGTCCGTATGCTAGAATGACTATTATTTTTGTTTTCCACCACGTGTGAGGTTGAGGGTGGAGTAGGGAGGAGTCGGCCTATTTGGAATAATTGAGTTTGCTGCCTAAATTGACAATGGTGCTTTTTTGTGGTTTAGACAAAGCACCAGCTTCAAGTGATGCATTTGCTCAACTTTAGTTGAAGTGATCATACGTTGTTCCTTAATCCAGAACAAATTCTGTCAGTACTGTGTATTTGTTGGGTGTAAGCAGTCCTGTCCTTGTTGGTCTTTGCTTTCGCAGCAGGGACGTGAATACTGCAGTGATGGAGCTGCTGATCATGGCTTACGCACTGAAGACCTCCTGCTCGAAGAACATTATTGGCGTCATCCCATACTTCCCCTACAGCAAACAGTGCAAGATGAGAAAACGGGGATCAGTAGTGTGCAAGCTTCTGGCTTCCATGCTGGCCAAAGCAGGTGAGCATGGTGGCACTAGGTGGCGCGACTGCAAAGTATTGTTCACAATCTCTGCGCTACCTTTTTGTTCCAATTCTAAAGCACTGTACTATCAGAATTCTCCAGTCTTAGTTTTCTGTAACAACACTTCCTACTTTGAAACATTGTCATAGCTGTTAAGGCTGGTGGTTGGGAATGAGGACTGCAATTTTGGGGGTAGGTTCAGAGGGTATAGAGCAGGCAACATCTGACCCATAATGGCCACTCTGGAAGTAAGTACACGTTGACTGCAAATTGTAGTCCCAGAGTAGGAGCTGGTCCGACTTGTCCTCGTAACTGAATGCACTTGTATCCGGGATGCAACAAATGAGATTTGACCAGAGATGGTATGTTTGTAAAAGGTGCCTTGTGACAGGCTGGTCCCAAATAAATTGGAGAGAAACTCTGAGAAACCCGTTGTAATCTGTTAAAGAATGTTACCTCCGGCCAGCATTATTCTGAATTGGATGTCCTTTTCTGGGTAATTATTAACGGTGCTGAAAGTAGAGATTCGTTGGTTGGTCATAACAAAATGGTTGCACGTTTATTTGGGATGGAAGCCGGAATCTTTCAGAATTCATTTAATTCATTTTTCAAAAGTGCTTTATAAAGACCTTTTTTTTTATCTTCACCCTTCTCTAAACATTACGGTTTAATGTTTTAATGCATCCATTTATAAGACCCATTCATTAAAATATTGAAGTTCTGTTATATTCATAATGACTGAAATACATGTACTTGATTTCTTTTAAACAAGTCATCAAGGAAAATTGTGGGGTATAGTGGAATTTCACTATTTTCTTTGTATAGCAATGCACTGTAAATGAAATCACATTCTTGCCAATGAACATTACTTGGGTGAATGTAAAGATGTGCTAATCAAAACGCAGCAGTAAATAACTAGTAATGACTACCTCTAAAACACCTTTTGTTGCAGGAGGTAAACCTCCTAGCAAAGGGAAGACCGGGCACTCCTCTGTAAAACTATGCTTTGCATGCTGCATTAGCAAGTTCTTTTGTTGGGAGTTTTTAACATTTGACTCCCCGGCAGTGTTCAATGAATGGACCCAAAAGCGCAACAAGCTTTGTTGCAAATAGGATTTTCAATTAGGTGCATAATTCTTTAACACCAAAGACTGACCAGGTACAGGTTAACATGGTCTCCAAGAAGCTTTGTTAATACAAAATGCATAAAACAATACCTGTCCCATTTCATATGGTGCAGACAGGACAGTCCTCTCTGCATCTGAGACTGCTGACTCATTTCCCTTGCTCAGAAAGGGCAATGGTATGTCGAACTCCCTTAAGAAGGAATATTGGTGCTGCAGGTGTGCTCCACTTAACATAATAGCTTTAGTGTACACGGATTAAAGGGATCCCTACCTTGCTGATAGGTCAAAAAACCATTTAAAATACAACCCCCCCACCCCTCTCTACTGCCCCCGTACTGTCAACGATACACTTTCTTCCCATCAGCAGTAAGTACCTGACCCCTCTCTCGGTGCTTCATCCGGTCTTAACATCCTTTGGGGGCCTAGTTTGAGGTTCAAGGTCAGGATGTCTGCCTGATGTGTTCCTTCTCCTTAATAATAGCTCTTAATTGGAATTTGGTTTTAGAAAACATTTCCCCACACCCCAGGCTGAGTGCAGAATTGATCATCAAAAAATGCAGAACTCTAATTTAGACCTGTCTTTCCTCCCAATCGCCTTCTGTACTCTTACACCAACATTAGAAAATGAGTTCTTAAATATCAAGATGCCCTTATTCTGTCTCTCCATCTGAGCCTTCTTCCACCACCTTTTTTACGTTCCTTTCCCCCTCCCATGTCGACTTCCGTTTTCTTTTCCCTGTATTCAAAACCATCTACACTCAGGTTGTATGTGCTAAAGTGATGCTCTGTCCTGTCTTAGAGGAGTTGTTACAAGTGACTAGTTATTAAATAAACATAAGGAGACCAGTGCAGCATAGACGTGTGTAGGGGGCTGCAGCAGAAGTTTTCTTCTAGAAGAAATAACTCCCCAATATTCTTGGGTGTACCTTCAAGTCTTTGATTGGAATTCATTCATGTTCACACTGCAGGGTGTATCCAGTGTCTGCTGTATGAGGGAGACATGGGCTGAGATGGTGGCGGACTGAAATCTTGCATAAAATGAGTGTTCTCCAGCATGGGGTCTGGCATGGATTCATGTGCTCATGAATATTCCCTGTCGTCAGGCCGGGAATCCTCGGTAAAAGAAAAAAACAGTTTCACTTTCGTTTACAAACTGTCTTTCTCCTATACACCAATCGCTGAGCTCTGGGTCCTACTGCCCCCAGCCAATGACTGCCCTCTCCCTAAGCCCCTCTTCTGGCAGCCATCTTCAGATTTGGTAGCACGTAATGTGGCAGTATGACCAAGAAGAGGGAAAGGTGGGAGGGTTCGCATGTGAATCCATGCCAGACCCATGCGCTCTCTCTGGAATCCCTGTGGATGCAGTACAATTTCGTGAAGGTGTGGGTCGACCTCCACTTAGCAGCCCTGCAGATGTCCAGCAGGGGTACACCAGACAGGAACGCCATCGTTGCAACGATCGCTCTGGTAGAATGGGCTCTCGGGCGGCTAGGCAGTGGTAGGTTTGCCAACTGGTGACAATGGGTGATACAGCCGGAGAGCCACCTGGAGATGGAAACCTTGGGCAATGCCTTCCCATGGTTCACTGGACCAAAGTTCACAAAAAACTGAGAAGACTTCCGGAAACTCCTTGTGGGGGCCACATAAAACTTCAGTGCTCGAGCCACATCCTGCAAATGCAAAGTCCTTAAAGCCGTGCGATGACGGCTTCTAAAAAAACACAGGCAACACCAAGGGTTAATTGAGATGAAATTTCCGACAGAACCTTGGAAATGAAAGAGGGGTGCGTCCGCAGCACCACCCTTGTCTCGTGGAAAGTCAAATGGGGCCACTTGCAGGATAGGGCCTGGATCTCACCCACTCTCCTGGCAGAGGTGATGGCCACGAGGAAAGCGGTCTTCCAAGAAAGAAACTTGATATGAGCTTGATGCATAGGCTCGAAGGGGGGCCCCCCATGAGCCTAGTCAGCACAAAGTTGAGTTCCCACGCCGGGGCAGGAGCCTACACCGGCGGGAACGATCGGAACAATCCTTTAATGAACTCCCTCACTAGACGGTGTGACCAAAGAGAAGACCGTCTTGGAGACCTGGTGTAGCGAGAGATAGCCACCAGATGGAGGTGTGCGCCAGCCCCGACTTAGCCAATAACAACTGTTAGGCAATATTGTATGCAGTACCCTTAGGGTGCACTACAACAACCCTGACCACCTGGTAGTAGTAACCCAACCTTTGGTAGAAGTCTGTACTAAACAGGTTGGTAGTGTGGACGAGTAGCCAGGCGTATCTCAAAAGGGGGCAAATGTGAACTCTAGGGGAGTTGCACAGAGTTTCAGTGACAAGTATCCAAGCAAACACTTACACCAAGGGTTTCCTGATAAAACAATTATTAATTTATTTACCAGTCAGTTAATGTAAGCACCACGCAAATGTACTTCAAAATTGTACAATCCCTTAGTTCAGAATCAGTAAATACCCATTTGGGATGGCGTACAGCAGAGACCTACACCCACAGGTGACTTCAATTGCTAGGGTGCTGTTGACATTAATATATTCCTGTTGGCATTCAGAATTAAGAGCAAGCAAAAAGGAAAAGATTATTAGAGCAAACAAGGTACCACAAATAATTCTTAAGCCTGCAAATACTTTCAGATCCCCAATAAGAGTCATTCAGTTAAAACAGGCTAAGCCAAAGTCAATAGGCAAGAGTCTATATGGGCTGAAGCACCTCTTTGAAGGTAAGGAGAAAAGTATTTGCTCAATGTTTCAGAGGTCTTTGAAGAAAAAGATGAATCAATGTGGGGCCACAAGCTGTTAGACTTGTGAGTAGTAGAAGATGCAAGAAACTCTACAGCAAGAGGTAAGTTCTCTTAGACTTTGTACAGTACCTTTTTAAAATGAAGAAAAGATATAGCAGATGACTCCTGTTCTTGTGCAGCTCTGCAGATCTCACTGTGCCTGGCCCTGAGTCATGGGGACACGAGGGAGGACGTCGGGGGACTCCTGCACTGGGACTGTCAAAACATGCAACTGGCAAGCTTCACTTTCAGTTGCTGTTCAGTGTTTCAGCTCTTCACGTCTACCGCAAATAGCAACACTGCAGTTCCTGGCTATCGAGAGGGACTTTCCTTGCTTCTAGGGTCCCGCACTCTGAGGTGGCTCAGGCTCGGCTAGTCATGCTTCCTGGGAGTCCAGAGGATCTTCCTGGAGCTCTTGGCCAACTTAAAAGCAATGCACACAAACTGGTGTTCCTCTCCCTGGCTCTACGGATTCCAGCAGCAACTCTGTGGAAATTCAACCAGCTCTGAGATGGATGTCTAGGTGGCTTACTTTGGAGTTGATTGGTCCCACCAACTCAAGGGGAGAAGTCCTTGCAGGGGCTTCTCTGTCGATGCGAACTTGGCATTTCGGCACTGCAGCAGGGCTTAACCGGGCAAACCAACGATCCAGGAGTTGCAGCAGCCGTACTCTTCAAGTTCTTCTTCAGTTCCTTTGTCCAGTGGTCGGTTTGTAAACGAAAGT
Organism: Ambystoma mexicanum; assembly: GCF_040938575.1. Classification (NCBI taxonomy): domain Eukaryota; kingdom Metazoa; phylum Chordata; class Amphibia; order Caudata; family Ambystomatidae; genus Ambystoma; species Ambystoma mexicanum. The sequence continues at coordinate 741,619,911 of NC_090926.1, forward strand.
TGAACTGTTTTTCTTTTACTTAGGATTACCGGCCTGACGGGGAATATTCATGAGCATTTAAATCCTTGCCAGACCCATGCTGGAGAACAACAGTTAAAGGTAAGTAACTAGTTCCTTCGCTTGCATGTGTGCAGTTGTCTTCTCTGACATACTGACTTTGCATTTTTGTTGTTTTAAGGGTTGACTCATCTTATTACCATGGATCTGCACCAGAAGGAAATACAGGGCTTTTTCAGCTTCCCTGTCGATAACTTGAGGGCCTCACCGTTGATGTTGCAGTACATTCAAGAAGAAGTGAGGTTCTTCCATTATTTCATTAAAATGTATTGGGGGAAGTGGGGGGGGGGAATCAGGGGAGCTGGTTGTAGATGGAGTGGGTGGAAGTTAACTGGGTTTGTTGTGGAAGCATAGTTGTAAGGCACATGCTACTGTTCGACTTTAATTTGCAGCTTCAGTTATGAATCTATACTTAAGACTGGCATGCTATGAAGGCATTGTTTAGCACTCACCTTAAGCCTTTCTTCACCGATTTCTACATTTCCAGATTCCTGATTACCGGAATGCAGTTATTGTGGCAAAGTCTCCGGACGCTGCTAAGAGGTAATGTTTTGTGATTTGATTTTCTGTTTTTTCTTTCTATCTGGTTGAGGTCCCTCCCCAGTTTTTGACCACCTCTTATTAGTTGACTTTAAGGTGAATGAATATAGTAAAAAAACGTATGCCAAGCTCTAGTTCATGACCTTGATTACACACAATGAAAACAGAGTTGAGATTTTTAGGTTGATGTATACACCTTAAAGCTCGAGGGCAGAGGGAAGAGTGTGCAAACATGTGAAAAGCTTAATGTTGCACCAGAAGCTTTAAGGACAATCCCAGAGCGAGTGTCATTTACAAGAATCACTTGTAAATGGAGCTAGCATTGTCTTTCAAATGGCTAGCTATCCATTGTTTAGTACATCTGCTCTAATAACCTCGTACTGTAAATGCGCGTAACTTTTGATTTTATCACCTGCATATGCACTCAGACATGGGGGGAAAAACCAAACAGAACGAACTGTATCTGGGCACAGGCCATATACAATATAAAAGGGCACAGGAACTGCATTTTTAAAATGATTGAAATAGATGGGGTTTCAGACTTTTCTGAAATATTAAGTAGGAATAGATTTTGCAAAAACCATTGGGAAGTGAGTTCCTGATACGAGGGTTCACAACCAATCGCCTCTATTCACAAAGTAAGATGGTGGCACAACTAAAGGGTGTTGATCAGAGGATCATAGTGACCGTACAGGGTGGTAGGGTACATGTTTAGCTGCAGGGTCTGCAGAAGCAGGACCATGAATGCACTTAAAGACAGGACAGCGAGTCTTGAAAATAATCCTCTGTTGTACCGGCAGCCAGTGAAGTGCCTTGTGAGGGAAAGAAATGGATGCACATTTTGGGACTTGAAACTGCAGTCTCACTGTTGCTTTTTGTAGATGATTTCCTTTTGTTGGGATCCCTGTAAGAATAGCATAGTCCATTTTAGAGTTTCAGTGAGGCAATGACTACTGGCCGATCATTCTCTGGGACAAGGGAGCGGATCAGTGGCACAAGTCTGAGACGAGAGTTGGACAAGGGGGGGGGGGGTGGGGGCTTGTAATACCTTTATAGATCTGCGCCTCACTTATGAAAATTCCAACACACTTACTGATTTTAGAAACCTATATAGCGTATTTGGGATGGCTGAGTGTCTGAGTCCGAGCCCACAACCTGGAGCAGCAGTCATTACAGGACCCACTACTGGGAACCTTCCTGCAATTCACAGACCCTCACTAGAGAAGCAGCATATATGAATATGAGAGTGCAAATGCATACGAGATGAATGTGCAACACAGAACACCAGTGAAAACGTGCACCCTGTAACGGAGAAAGGGCCTATAAGGCGTTAATTACAATCCTTGAGACAACAATATCTTCATAAATACTTAACATTGCTTTATATACACGTCGTAACCGTGAGCAGTATAATCTTTGTATCAAGGAAATGGTTATTAGGGCTGTCATTGAATCACATTTGAACCATAAGCCCTGAGAAAGCCTCAACATGGACGAAACTGATAGCCATTCAGCCTGCACAATTCAGAATATACTTGTCATCTGACAGCCCGTGATTGTTTGTTAGTAAGATAGTGAAAAAACAATCCAGTACATATTAATTGGTGTACTTTCTATTTTCCATTCAATACAATTGTCAGTTATATGACTTTAAAGTTTGTTTAATTTTGGAATTGGATGTGTGCATGTCTAAGAGACGACGATAGAAGATGGACTTCACTGTTTTGCTAACCTGGTGATTACAGTCCAGGTTAGATTGCCAGATACAGGCGAGATTGTTTGACCTGATGTGCATAGGATGTAGGAAAGTCAGCAGAGGAGGGAGGCAATTTTATATGGATTACTCAAAATATGTTTGGGGACAAGAAGAATGACCTCTTTTTGAGAGATTCAGCTGCTTTTTATTAGACTTCATCAAGCTTTTTATTTCTAGTGCACAGGCAAAAATGTGTTGAAGGGAATCAAAGGAGTTATTTACAGAAACATACATCTGTGTGTCCTCTCCATATGCATTGTAATGTAAATCAAACTTTGAGAAGAACATGCTTTTTCCTCAATCTTCAGGTGAGGTGTGTGAAACAATCTATCGAATGGGTAACACTAAAGCTCAGTTCTAACATTCTTGTTAGACATAGCAGAGCAGTAGGTACAGTTGATGTAACTCAAGAAATTACAGAACACCAGTATATGCACTCTTTATCATAGTATTGCACACTGAGCAACTAATTGTTAAAGTAAGTTAGGTTAATCATAACTCCCAGTAAAAAGGGCTTTAGGACAGAACCTTCCTACTCCTAAACCTATATCTGATGGTCAATTCTATACATTAGTGTTAAGGGGTAGGCAGAAAAAAGGATCCCTAGACATGGGGAACGCACATTTGTTTCTTTTTGAACAGCCACAGTATTCCCCCACAACATCTAGTACAAAATAATAACACACAGATGACTGCTACACACGTGTGGTACCCAGAAGGGGTGAAAGGATTAAACCATTTAAACTGAGAACACCTAGATAACCAGACCGAAAGGGTCTCGGTACACTCCTAGAAAGATGTTGAAACAAAATTACCAAAGTTGGGTACAGTAAAGCACTGTATTTGTATCGGCTAAAGGACAGTTTCTTTGTAAAGTCCCTAATAAATCCGATACCAACAAAAAATTCTGTGTGTTGTGCAAAGCGTAATGGACCCACGGAAATCATTTCCAAGTTGAGGAAAGGGCCCTTTGTATGCAGTTTCACAAGAGTTTAAAAGTTCGGAGAAAGTTTTTCTCCCATAGGAAATAATGGGTCCAAGTCCATGGGTAAGTCATTGTTATGGGTAAAGTTGGGTAAGTGTTGTTGGGCAAGATTGTATGTAGTAACCTTGTGGGAGAGTACACCAGCCTTGTCCTCTTGGCAAACGGCAACCCAACCCTTGGTATAGGTCTGTAGTACACAAGTTGGTAGAGTGACTGAGCAGCCAGACTTATCTGAAAAGGGGGTCAATGTGAGCTGTAGAGGTTTAACATGGATACACACACTCGCACTCAGTGCACTGAAGGTGCTGTGTCCCCAATACAAAAATATTGTCCTGGGAGAATAGCTTGGCGGCAACGTGCTTGCCTTGGAAACAAGACGACACGAAGCAACACAGGTTCGATCCCCGGGTCCGTGCTTCGAAACCTCTGGGTATTAAGCGCGTTATAAATACGCAACTAAGTCCTATTCCTGTAACAGTACCTCGATGCCCCTGGGATGTGTGAGCTCTTTTAAAATACAAATAAATAAATGATGCCTATGGAGTTTGTCAGACAAAAAAAAAACGAAAGAAACACTGTGTTCAAATAAAAGAAAAATACATGAGAGAGTAGTAGGGGAAAAAATCTCACTCTATCGAGGCTAAACATTTAAAAGTCCAGCAAAAGAGCTGGAGGCCTGTAAGGTAGAAGGGAATTGGCACAGAAATTAGAATTCTCCCTAACAAGTGTCAATTATCGAGTATGGGATCTTGCATGGATTCACATGCTCATGAATATTACCTGCCATGCTGGGAATCCTCTGTAAAATTAAACTGCTGTCGCTTCATCAGTGTCACTTTAGGTCACACTTCCCCAGCCAATGATGCTCTTCCTTCTAAGCTCCACCCCTTTTGGCCATCTTCAGATTTTTACTGCATGTTTCTTGTGTTGGGAGACCTCGTGTTTCACTTCCCGAAATCCGACAACTTTTTCCATTAAAAAAAAAATAATGATTTTTGGCCTATTTTTGAGAAAATGTTTCTAGATTCTTCACTCAAGGGAGAGATCCTTAGTCCATAGTCTGATCTCCAACCCATGGTCGCCACAGGACCTTTGCTTGAACACCATAACAGACGCCACAAAGAAAAGTGTCTAGCCCTGTGAGAACTGCAGCCTGAAGAACATCTTCATCAAAGCTGGACACGTCCGGTGCTTCTACTACCTACATCCCGACCACGATGCGGACAGATTCCCTATTTGCCAGGCCTTCTCCTCTTGGAAGGACTGCCATTAGTTGCAGGGATCGAGGAAAGGAAGGCCTCTGATGTAACCTCTGGGTGTAGTTCTACCTTTTTTAGGGCCGGCCAGCCCAAAGAGTGTGCTCCCTCTGACAAAGAAGTTGAGGTTCTTTCCCTGGTGAAGATCCAAAATATAGACAAAATTGTCGCACGCTTGAACGCCGCCTTAGTCGACGGTCGCTGCAGGGTTCAAATCGAAGTGAGAATGGTCACCGGCTCCATCGACGGCTAGCCTACCGGCAGTTGGGCTGGTTCCGTCTGCAAGAAAATCATTAACGCCATAGGCCAAACACAAGGCAAATCCTCCAATGACACCTCATTGACGCAAGCCTTGTCAATGACTTCATCCATCAAGATTATTGCCTCTCGCCCGTCGACTAGTACCTTTTCTTCGACCTAGTCTGTGAAGACTGGACTTTCGGCCACGGCTTTGAACAAACCAAGGGGCTTGTTGAGGACCGTCACTGTTGCCGGTTATCACACCCAGGATATCCTTACCACCTGGACCCCTGTCGCAGGCTCCAATCATTGCCTCTTTCCCTTAAGGCTCAGATTTGGTGAGGGACATGCCTCCAGCTATGGATTGTCTGCCATACCCACCAAGGCCACACCACTTTTCACGTGGGAGCCCGGTTATCGCAATTTGTCGATCAGTGGCGAAAGATCTCCACAGACAAATGGGTGTTCGATGTCCTTCAACAGGGCACGCTCTGGAATTCCAGGACAAATGCCCTCCCATTCCTCCTGAGACCAGAACTACACTTGGAACAGTTCAAGCTATGGTAAGCAAAGGGGCAATGGAACCAGTCCCTCAGCGGCTTTGGAGTCTACGCCAGATAATTTTCTGGTAAGGAAGAATTTAGGAGGCTGGAGACCCATTATAGACATGCAACACCTAAAGTTCCTCAAATCCCAAAAGTTCAGGATTATCATTTTATGTATTGAACATTTGTAGGGTGTGGTAGGCAAAGTTTGAATGCAGTACCCTCTGGGAACACAAGCAACTATGACTACAGGTGTAGGCAACCCAACCTCCGGTATAAGCTTGTAATACACAGTTTAGGTAGTGTGTTGAGCAGCCAGGCTTATCTCAATAGGTGAAATGTGAGCTGTAGTGGAGTTGCACAAAGATTTATTTACAGGTATTCAAATAAACTTAAACCCAAGGTTTCTTGCATAAACAGTTATTATTTATCATTCATTTATAAAGCCTTCTTTAGAAGGGAGCCATATACTAGTAAAACACAAATACACTTCAATACTGTACACCAGACCCTTTTGGGATGGCCCACAGACACAACCTACAACCACAGGAGACTTCAATAACAATGGTGCTGGGGACATTAATATCTTACTGTTGGCATTCAGAACACTCTCAAAAGTTGGTAAAAGGCGTAGGTTATTAGAGATCACCAATATTCTTAAGCAGGGCAAATACTTTCAGATCCTCTTAGAAGAGTCATACAATTCGATAGGCTAAGCCAAAGTCAATAGGCGAAAGTCTTTGTGTAGGATGCAGTACTTCAGGTAAGTAAATGGAAAAGTCTTTGCACAAGTTCTTAGCAGTCTTTTTGATAAAAATAAGAATCAAATGTAGGGCCACAAGCTGATAAGACTTATGAGTTGCAGAAGTTGCAAGCACTTCACAGTAAGAGGTAAGTTCTCTTAGACTTGTTTTACAGTACCTTGGTAAAGAAGAAAAGATGCACCTGATGACTTCTGTTCCTGTGCAGCTCTGCACATCTCACTGTTCCTGGGTCTCAGTCGTGGGGAGAAGAGGGAGGACGTCGGGGGACTCCTGCAATGCACTGGGACTGTCAAAACTTGCAACCGGCAAACTTCACTTTCAGTTGCTGTTTGGCGTTTCAGCTTCTTGCGACTACCGCAAATAGCAACAATGCGGTTCCTGGCTGTCATGGTGGACTTTACTTGCTTCTGGGGTCCTGCATTCTGAGGGGGCTCAGGCTTGGTCAGTCCTGCTTCGTGGGATTCCGGAGGATCTTCCAAAAGCTTTAGGCCAGCTTAAAAGCAACGCACACAAAATCTGGTGTTCCTCTCCCTGGCTATTCGCTTTCCTGCAGCAACTCTGAGGAAATTCAACCAGCTCCGAGTTGGATGTCCAGGCGGCTTACTTTGGAGTTGATTAGTCCCACCAATTCAAAGGGAGAAGTCTTCCTTGCAGGGACTTCTCTGTCGGTACAAACTTGGCAAGTTGGCGCTGCAGCAGGGCTTCACTGGGCAAACCAACAGTTCTGGAGTTGCAGCAGGTGTACTCTTCAAGATCTTCTTCGGTTCCTTCGTCCAGTGGTTCACTCTGCCTTCCAAGCCAAAAGACTCGCCTTTTATTCAGTTCTCTCCCATTCATTCCAGCCTAGCTGTCACTCAGCCAGCAGGGTGGCTGTCCTTGCCAGACAGACAGCCAGCCAATCACCACAGAGTGCATTTGGGTCTCCTAGGAGACTAAGCACAAGGAGTTTCGGGCACCTCCCTCACTTCCTGCATACCCCAGACACCCTGGAGCAAGAGGCGGGCTTCACTCGTGAATCCTGCCAAAGGCGAACTGAACAAAGAGACCAAACTGGTTTGGCGCGCAGAGAAACTCTCTAGAAGGACCTTTTTCCACAAAGACATGGCGAAAAAAGACCAGATGCCATTTTTATCAGATGGCTCTGTGCCATTTTGAAAAAGATGGCTCCCGCGGTTGCTTTACCGGAGCCCCAAACGGTTGCAGTAAATGCAAACCACAGTAGTTCAAAATGAAACCACTGCCACCAGCCATTCAGTGAGGAAAGGGTAACATAAAATATGTTACATAAGAAACTAGACAAAGGGGATACTAGGTAACCCCTTCAGCACTCTATTGTAAGATAATATGTTCTGGGTCTAGAAAGTTACAATGCTAAGTAAAGTCAATTTCACTTTACTGCTCTGAGAAACAGTAGTTTATCCCAGAGAAGGTATTTAAACCTTGGGAAATGTGGAAGACTTCTCTGTGTCGCTGTACTGAAGGTGCTTTAGGACACAATTGAAAAAGATACCTATGGAGTTGGTTAGACTCCATAACCAAAAAGAAACCGTGCAGAAAATTACATTAAAATACATGCGATAGTGGGGGAAAAGGGTTTCACACTCTCCAGGTTAAAACAAATCTAGTCCTCAAAATTCAACAAAGTGCTGGGGTCTCTAAGGTGGAGGGAATTAGCACATTTCTGAGAATTCTCCCTAATAGAGTGCCTATACAGCAAAAAGTGTTTGCAGGCGCCACAAGACAAAGGGAAGGGGGGCAGAGGAGAAAACTAACAATAACTGTCCTACTAGGGCTTGTGACATTTGGATCATGCAAGTGCAGTAACGGGAAGTGCAGGGGGAGGAGGCAGATCAGTACGATGGGATAAGGAAGGGGGAAAAGGGGAGAAGTGTAAGAGGGAGGGAGGGGGGCTCCAGGGGATGGGCAATTGCTAAGGGGAGCCCAAGAGGGCAAGTGTCAGAGGAATCGGGGTAAGGGTTAAACTTGTGCAAGGACAGGGGTGGACCAGACTCTGTGGCTATTCGGGGAAGGGTGCCCAATAGCAAGTTCTAGTTATAGGGGTTATAGAGCTGCTAGGGTAGACTGACCGAGGAAGGGCTGGCCTCCTGTGAGACTCATAAGGGGCCAGGCAACCAGTCGCAGCGGCAGGGGGACAACAGCGAGGGAAGGAGGTAGAGAAAAAAAGTCTTGAGAATTTTCCAGAGCTTAAGGAGATCCAGCTCAAGTCTGAGGGGCTGGCAGGCCGTTCCAGAGGTAGGCACCTACCGAAGAAAGATCTACCCCAAACCCCCCCCACCCTCAACTTGGAGAAACGTCTGATCAGCAGAGAGTTGGAGCTAGAGGACCAAAGGTCTCTAGCACAGAGGTATTTAGGGAGAGAATGTTGGATGTAGAGAGTTCCTAGGCCCCGGAAAGGCTTGTAGATGATGCAGAGGGTCTTAAATTTGAGCCGTGCAGCCACCATGAGCCAGTGGAGAAATTTCAGAGCTGGAGAGATGCAGTCCCTGGGCTTGAGGCCAAGGATAAGTCTTTTGTATATTAGTAAAAAGGGGGTTGAGGGAGGAAAGGGGCAGATTGAGGAAGAAACTGTTGCAGTAATCCATCGTGGAGAGGACCAGAGCTCTGCAGACAGTGTTTCTAGGTGAAGATGACAAAAGGGAGAATGTCTCTGAGGAAGGGAAGCTGATACTGGGCCTTCTTGGCAAGGTCAACGATGTGATCTAAGCAGAGAGAGAGGAGTTGAAGATGACACAAGTTTTGTGCTTCACATGAGGGTCAGAAGAGGGGTCCAAGGAGAACTGCCAGAGAGTAGGAGGGGGCAGGAGTACCAATGAGGAGGATCTCGGTCTGACTGGCATTAAGGCGGAAACCGTTGGCAGCACACCATGCCTGAATAGCAGTCAGACAATCTGGAATGGGAGAGGAAGGAGAGGAGGTAGAGGAAGAAAGCTTAAAGGAGAGCTGTTTATCATTGGCATACAACTGGAAATGAGGAGAGAAGGTAATGATCAGGTGGGCAAGAGGGGCAAGGTAGATGTTGAAAAGCCACGGCCAGAGGATAGAGCCCTGAGGGACTCTGCAGGTAGATACTGAGGTGGAGGAGAGAAAAATGATGCCCTGTTGAACCTGGGAGGGCCGATCAGAATGGAGAGTTTAACCAATCCAGTGCCCGTCTGTGATGCCCAGGGTATCACAGAGCTGATTTATGAAGGTGAAAGGATTACCACTCGTGCATAGCAGCCGCCACATCTCTTCCAGCGAACTCTGCAACATACATCACAGGTGTAACTCGAACTGTGAGTAGTCCCTGCTTGCAATGTACTCATACTGTCTGGAAATGGCTCACTAAACCTGCCCCCTCACCCCCCCCCCCCCCTGTATGCACCCATTCCTCCTGGGACTGCTCAGCCTAATGCTCCAACTGGCTGTACAATCATCCCCAACACCTATGACTGTCAGTCACCCTCTACCTACCCTACCATTTGACTGTTACATGTACCTCACCCTGCTACCTGTCTTGCCATTTGATAGTTGAAAATGGATTAAAATGCCATCTCATACTTGCATCTAGATTGTAATTTGCCTGTCACCTGATACTGGTATCTAGACTGTAATTTGCCTGCTAATTGATACTTACGTCTAGATTGTAATGTGCCTGCCACTTGATGCATGCATCTAGATTGTATTGCTAATCCTAACCCAAATAGCTATGCTAGCCTGGACTATAATCATGTTTCCCTTTTTATCTAGTACCGCTAGACCTACCTTGCACAGGATCGTACTTCCTCTCCCACCCTAATGGCCTCAGCAGGCCAGCATGCCCTAGACACCATCCCATCCCATGGCCCACCCCATTCCTACCTAACCTCAACCCATTCCTGTCCTGCCAGAACCTATTCAACCCCATCAAAGATGCCTGCACTACCCAAAAAGCCACGCGTGCCGCTATCCATTGCAATCCCACCAAGAACTCCTATCCTATCCTAGCCTAGGCATACTGAGACGTACCCGCCTCAGATCCAGAACACACACCACCTCACTTCTCACAATCTCTGGCCCAAGCAAAAGCAAACTCAAAATAGCCACTCCTAACACATACACAACAGTATCGCCTCCGCAGCCCAATGCCCCATCCTCACGCACACTCAACAGAAAATCACACCAACCCACCATCAAAACCTTCAAAGGCGCACTAATCAAACCAAGATCACTAGTCGCCCATGCCTTAGACATCGCCGACATCATCTTGCGACATGACCTAGACTTCATAGCCATTACTGAGGCCTGGCTCCACGCAGCATCATGTCCCACTCTAGCTCTAGCCATCCCCAATGACTACACTATTTACCGTATGGATAGACAAACAGCCAAAGGAGTAGCCTTCATAGCAAGAATCTCCCTCAACATAAGACGCATATCTAACCAAACTCTGCCATCTGCCGAACTACTTACTATCAAACTATCCACAACTAGCACAAGCACTATCACCATCCACCTTATTTACAGACCACCGGGCCCCTTGTCCTCATTTAACAACGACATGGCCCTCCTGCTCTCCAACAACACCAAACCCAATTCACAGATACTCATTCTAGGCGACTTCAACCTGGGTTATAATGACAAGAAAGACGACAAAGCAAGCAGTCGCCAACACTATCTCAAAATTAGGACTCACCCACCACATCTCTCAACCCAGACACAATAAAGGCTGTACCCTCGATTGGATAGCAGACCTCAATTGCCACACCTCCATACTATCCAACACACCCTGCGCCTGGACAGACCACCACCTCATTACCTTTACCATCAACATAGATAAACAAACACCGGCACCCCCTCCCAACGCTCCACCAACTTTCACAAGAAACAGCAAGAACATCACAGTTGAGAAACTCATCCCTTTACTCCAACCCATCATCGACTTCACACCTACCATCACCAACCCCACTGTACTAGTAGACCTTTATAACACAACCATTCCAAGGCCATTAACACTGTAGCACCACTCAAACTACGGAAATCCAAACCACGTGCTCACCTCAACTCCTGGTTCACACCTGAACTAAAAACCCTCCGCAAAAATAAACGACAAGCCGAATCAGCCTGGAAACAGTCGCCCTCCACCAACAATAAAACTCTACTCATTAGCCTCCAGCATCTACAAATCAGCAATCGGCCAAACAAAAAAAAAATATGTATTAACGAGAGAATTAGTAAAGCCAAATCCAACACCAAAGAACCGTTCAACATCCTGAGAGACCTTGAGTCCCCATCTCCCATTCCAGACACATGCACCAAAGACATCTCTTGGTGCACCAACATACAAGAAGCACTCCTTGGCAAAATTGCTATGCTACAATCCAAAATTGAATCTAAGAAAGAAAGCCTCACTTTTTCCAATAATCCCACCCACTCTACACGAACGGACCATAACAACCTAATAGAATTCTCCACCATCACTACCGAGGAGGTTGAACATTTAATAAACTCTCTGAAACCCTCCAAATGTCAAGGCAACATCTGCCTGGCTCCAGTCATCAAAGACGCAGCCAAACTTCTTGCCCCTTTCATCACATCTTATAAATGCATCATTCTCATCCAGTACAGTACCCAATAACTTGAGATTCCTGGGTCCTACCTCTACTCAAGAAACCCACGTTAGACCCTAGCATCCCCACCAACTACAGACCCATCACTACCTTTCCCTTCCTACTAAAAATTCTTGACCGAGCTGCCTACTTGCTGATTCAGAATCACCTAGAGAAAAACAACTTGCTAGGACTAAGACTATCAGGTTTCCGACCTAAACGCGGCACAGAGACAGCCTTGATTGATCTTAAGACACAAATGGACCATCTTAAAGACAATGGCAAACTAGCCCTCCTTCTCGACCTTTCGGCCGCTTTCAACCTGGTAAACCACGACATTCTTTGGAAACATCTAACCTCAGCAGTCAAGTTCTCTAACAAGGCCAATGCCTGGATTCAGTCCTTCCTTAGCAACAGATCCATGAGGGTCTTTGCTCCCATCGCTGCCGCTGAACCGGCCCCTGTCACCTGCGGTGTCCCCCAAGGTTCTTGTGTTTCCCCCACATTATACAATGTGTTCACGAAACCCCTCTTTGACATATTAGACCAGATGGGTGTCATCTACACAAATTACGCTGATGACACCCAAATACTCATCCCACTAACGGGAGACTACGCCACCGACACCAATGTACTTAATAAAATCTATTCCATTATCCAAGAATGGATGGCTTAACACGGCCTCTTCTTCAATGACGACAAGACTGAGCTGCTCTACTAGGCTCTCAACCCAGACTAGACAACCTCGACAAACTTTACCAGTCATTCACCATTGATGGCAATAATATCCCCGTCTCCAACAGTGTCAAAACTCGGGGGATCTACCTTGACTCATCCCTTACACTGACTAGACAAACCAACGCCATCTCTTCCACCTCCGCTTACACAAGTAAGCTCATTAATGCCAGCAGACCCTACCTCTCAACCTCCAACTGCACTACACTAGCCAGAGCACTAGTACTCTCAAAAGTAGACTATTGTAATGCTCTCTACCTGGGCACCAGCCAAAAGAACATCAACAAACTCCAAGTTATCCAAAATAGGGCACTAAGATCAGCACTGAATATATCCAAACGCGAGCACATCTCCGACGCTAGACGCTCCACTCATTGGCTATCCATCCCACAGAGAATCCAATACAAAACTCTTTCACTCACACACAAATGTTCCAACCAAGCACCCAGATACCTCTCTGACAACTTCACGCTTCACATCCCATCTCGCCCAACCAGATCAGCCCAAACACATTGCTTAAATATCCCCAGATTTAAGCTCCAAAAAGCAGGCGGCACAAGCTTCACAGTGCTCGCCGCAAAACTCTGGAACTCACTTCCAGTTGATCTCAAGATCCGAACCTTCCTTTCACTGCTTTAGACACAGAGCTAAAACATGGCTACTTGCCAAAGAAGCACAAACGCTCACCTAAGACTAACGTTAGCCACACAAATGTATATTCTCAATTCTTTGTAACCACCTGTATATATTTCTGAACATTGTTACTATCTGCAAAGCCTATTCTGTACTGTTTTTTTTTTCTGCCAACATTGTAACCATAACAAGCGCCTGGGTGCCCCAGGGCCAGGTGGCGCTATACAAATAATAAACTAAACTAAACAAAGCAATACATTAAACATGTCCCACTAATAAGATCAGGCATGGTTAGGCACTTGATCTTAATTACATACACCTGGTACCTATTAGCTCTCAGGATTTGTACACTGGTTACACACCCCAGATAACCCATTAGCTCATGCCACAGAGTCTCTGTCTGGGCAACCATACACTGGGTATATACAAAAGAGAGGACTCAAAACACAAATGAAACAATTTAGTATTGTTTAATTCCTGTCCCAATCTGCTACATATATTCAATGCACAAGGTCCTAACAAAAAACATACTTTTATTGTAAAGTTATCAATTTAAAAAGAGGATAATGTTGCACAATATGCAGCATATTGTATTTTTCCACCATACTAGTCGGAAGCTGTTTTATAGTTCAATTAGCGTGAATACTTCTCCTTTCCCCCTTCCACCGTACGCCGAAAGACTGATGCCGGTGAAGATCGGAGAAATCAACTGTCGAGGACTGCCACAACGGGCTCCAGGCCTGGGAAGGCCTCTGGCCTCGGCTCTATACAGTAGGGAGAGTGGGGAGTACAGTAGGAAGAGTGGGGGGGTGGTCATATAAGCTCTGTTCTCTCCCCCCCCCGTTCATATATATATATATATTATATTCGCCCCACTGCCCTATTGTACCATATGAAGAGTACTCATTCACATTCTGCCCTAAATGCAGTAGGAAGTTTCCCTGGGTGGATAAGCACCTTATGTGCAATCTGTGTCTCCCACGAGATCGCCATGAGTCTATCTGTCAAGCCGAAGACCCTTAAAGACCGTTCAAATAAGCGCTGAGCCCACTACGCCATCAACTAGAGGCCATGGACGTAGAGGGGACATTCACCGATGGCAGCAATGCCGCCGAATCGGACGGCGAGGGCAAAGGGGTGACTTTGGACTCCTGCGCGCAGGCCCTCTGACCCTGAAGGACTGGCCGGCGGGCAGGTTGTGGGGACTATACCCGGCTGCAAAAGCGCTACACATTCTACCGCCCCGGCCGTGACTAGACACGCACGTTGAGTGATCGGCACCGGACGACACCACGAGAGCGGTCCAATGAATCTTTGTCATCTTGGCATTCCCGTTCGCCTCATGGGAAGGCCCAACGGTCTTCGGTTGAGAAAGGTGTCGCCTTAACAGTCCCTGAGGCCCAGTCGTCAGATGACGATACCGCCCAGCACCCTCAAGAGGGTAGACGCGATGCGTTGGACCGTACAACAGAGATTCGACATCCTTATTCGAAATCCCGCCTCTGAAACTTGCATTGGACCACTCGGAGGCCTCTAAAAAGTCTGGTAAACACTCCTGTAGCCATGGGGGAGGAGATAAACAGAAAGACTTTTTCGGATCCCCATGTTCATAGGTAGAAGCATAAGGCCCCAAAGGTAACGGGGAAGTCCAAAGTTTCGGAACCTACCCCAAAAACAAAACTCATTCCTCCCACTGCTGAGTAACCAGAACCAGTAATTATTCCTAGCTCTAAAGAGTGGAGAAACTCAGCTTAGATGCCCCTTTCCAGGGCTTAGTCACAGACCCCTTTGTGGTGGAGCCTCCCCACTCTGATTCCTATTGTGACGAGATGGAGCCTCAGTATGTTGAGGACCAGGCGGGTGACCCTTATGGGGATGACGAAGACCAGGAGGAGGATGATGAAGCTGAAGCTTACATTGACTCCCCGGTTTCTAAAGACCCCCTGCCCCGGTGCAGGACTCTCTTGTAGACAACCAACCCCTCCTTAAGGAGGTGTTGGCTAAGGCAGCTGCACACTTCAGTATTAACACGCAGAGTGTTCAGGAAGACTGGGATTTCGCTGAGGAAATCCTAGGGGATAAGAAAGCTATTAGTCAGGCTATCCCATTGCTAATGTCCATCCAGCGCAGGATTGATCCCTCACTGCAAACCACAAATCTCACTCGAGTGGTTAATCTGCGGGTCGAGAAATTGTTCCGTGCCACGCCCTCCAATACCCTGTACGTTAGGGGTCTATTAAAACCTGATACCCTGGTCGTGACAACCACCAGGAAGAGGGCAGGCACCCCGCTTGATTCCTCAGAAGCACCTCCTGATAAGGAGAGCAAACGTCTCTATGGCTTGGGAAGGAAAATTGCCTCCTCTGCGGCATATCCGGCAAGAATTGCCAACATTGCCACCCTTTTGGCAAGCTACAATTGCCATCAGTTGGAGGAAGTGTCCGCCTTAGTTTCCTCCGCACCCGACCCCTTAAAGAGCCAGTTGTGCTCGGGTGGCAGCAGAAGTGAGATCAGGCTGCATATTAAAGACTAACTTTGATGCAGCGGACAATGCTGGGAGGTCAATCGCCGAGGGCACGGTTATCAAGCGTAACGCTTGGCTTAGACAGTCTGGTTTCAAACCTGAAACCCAAGCAACCCTAATAGATATGCTTGCGGAGCCGAATGTACTATTCGGCAAGGCAGTTGAGGAAGCTTTGAAAATGGCAAAAGATGAGTACGAGACCCTGAAATCTCTTGGCCAACTCATCAACAAGCCCTCTGGACCGAGGGATAACAACAATTTTCGCCGCTTTCGGGGCCAAAATTCTCAAAGGGGTTCCAATTATTACCAAAACCAGGGACCTTCATGGGGTAACTTCCAATCCTCACAGGACTATCCCAGAGGGTTGCGCAGGGGTATCACACGGGTAGAGGCAGCCCTGCCAGAGGTGGTACGCCACCCAACAAGCAGTGACGTTCCGCTTCAGGTCCCCTCCCATGCATCCTCAGTAGGGGGGCACATTTCCACCTTCACCCATGCACGGGAGGGGATTACTTCAGACAGATGGGTCCTGTCCAGTGTCCGGAGGATACTGCATATAGTTGCTAGGGCGCCCCCAGTACCATCCTCCGCGACAAAGAATACACTCGCTGGAACATCAAAAGATCCTCCTCAAGGAGATTGCTGTTCTGCTAGCAAAGGACACCATAGAAGTCGTCCTGGTCAACCAGGTTAACAGGGGTATTTATTCAACCTACTTCCTTATGCCAAAAAAAGATCTAACAATGCGCCCAGTATTAGATTTGCGCCCTGCAAACAAGAATGTGAAGCCACAAAAATTCTGCATGCCTACACTACAAGAGGTAATCCCTCTACTAAAAAAGGGGATTACATGGCAACATTGTATATGAAAGATGCCTATTTTCATATTTCCATGTTCCCAGCACACAGAAGAGGCTTGCGTTTCAAGATAGACAACCAGCACTACCAGTTCAAGGTGCTGCCCTTCAGAATAGTCTCGGCTCCAAGGGTAGTCGCCAAGGTACTGGCGGTGGTGGCGGCGCACCTACGCAGGGAGGCAAACCTAGTGTACCCTTATCTGGACGACTGGCTCATTACAGGGTGTCCCCCCCCCTAATTTGCAGACTAAACATCCAAAGAACCATTGACCTCCTCTTCCAATTTAGGCTTCTCAATCAGCGAGAAAAGGTCAAGCCTGGTGCCAAGCACCTCCGAAACAGTTTCTAGGAGCTGTCCTAAATACCCAAGAGGAGTTGGCCTTCCCATCAGAGGAAAAAATTCGAAATTTGTTGCTGCAAATTCCTCTATCAGGCTGGTCGCCAAATAAGGGTGCGCAAAGCTATGTGTTTGCTAGGCCTGATGGCGTTTACCTGGTTCCCGACGCGCGCCTGCGCATGTGACCCATGCAGGACTGGTTGGCGAAACAGTGGTCTCAGGCAAGTGGTCAGTGGGACGATCTAGTGGTTGTTTGGCCAACGCTAATACAGAGTCTTCGCTAGTGGACAAGAGAGAATCTTACAAAGGGGAAACACTTCTACGATCCAGAGATACAGTCTGTTGTCAAAACAGACTCCTCCCTGACAGGGTGGGGAGCTCACTACCTTCACCACACAGCTCGGGGTCTCTGGTCTCACACGGTGGCTCAGAACCACATCAATCTGCTAGAACTTCTGGCAGTCTTCAGAGCGCTTCGGGCATTCGAACCCCTCCTATCCAACCAGTCAGTGCAGATCCTAACAGCACAACTGCAATGTTCTACTTCAACAAACAGGGGAGCACGCGTTCTCAAATTCTGTCCAAGCTTGCCCAGCAAATTGGGAAATGGGCACTCAAACGGAAGATTTACCTGTCATCCCAACATGTTCCGGGGGAACTCAACTCGCTAGCAGATGCTCTGAGCAGAGATCCCCTCCCAGAGAAACACAAGTGACGACCAAACGAAGAGGTCATAGGAGACCTCTTCTCTCAGTGAGGTTTCCCCACTATAGACCTATTCGCCACAAGTGAAAATCGTCAATGCCCAGACTTCGCGTCCAGGTTCCCCCAGCCAGGCTTAAAGGGGAACACCCTATGGATGAACTGGTCAGGGAAGTTTGCTTCCCCCCCCCCCCCCCCCCCGACTCCTCTCATGAGGAAGGTGGTGAACAAGTTACACAAGAAACCGATGACGCTAATCCTAGTTGCTCCTATGTGGGCAAGACAACCGTGATATCCACATCTGCTCAAAATGGCAATGTGTGATTCCCATCAAACTCTCGTGCCAGTACAACCTTCTCTCCCAGCAAGAGGGGCTAACAGTGCATCCTCAGCCCAACTCGATGAACTTGGCAGCATGGCTCATGAAGTCATAGAGTTCAGACATCTCAATCTACCACAGAGATGCATGGATATCTTGAAAGACTAAAAGAAAAACACTAGGCACTGTTACTATGATAAATGGAAACGATTCGTAATTTGGTGCCAGAATAAGCAAATCAACCCCGTCGATTGTACTCCATCTAACATTCTAACGTATATGCTCCACTTACTGGATCCAGGGTTAGTGTTCAAGCCGCCATATGTATCTTTAGCGAGTTAGTCAGCCTACACCACTTCCCATAACAGTCTTATGGTGGAAGGTACCGGTCATCAGAGCATTTATGGAAGGGTTAAAGAGACTCCACCCTCCAATCTCTAACCCACCGCCAGGTTGGGAACCTTACTGTGGTATCGCTAAGCTCATGGGGACCCCCATTCAAGCCTATGCACAATAGTCTCAAACACCTGACTTATAAAACTGCTTTTCTTAGTAGCCATCGCTTCCAGAAGAGTCAGTGCAAAGCTCTGTCAGTGCAGGATCCTTTCTTTACTATACATAAGGACATACTGGTTTTACGCACTCACCCTAGGTTCTCACTTAAATTAATCTCCAAATTCCATGTAAACCAGACTATTGAGTTACTGGCTTTCTTCCAGGATCCCAAAAGCTCTGCTGAGATAAAACTCCACACACTAGATGTGAGGAGAGCGGTCCTCTACTACGTAGACAAGACCAGACCACTAAGAAAGACAGATCAACTGTTTGTCTCCGTAACGCCAGGCAGAGAAGGAGATTTCATCTCTAAAAATGCCATCTCTAGGTGGATAGTTGGATGTATCCAACTGCGCTGTTCCCTATCAGAAAAAACTCTGCCTTTTACGCCAAGGGCCACTCCACAAGAGGTACTGGAGCCACTTTGGCTTTCATTGCAAATGTCCCCTTAGACAGTATTTGCAAAGCAGTTACATGGAGCTCAATACATACTTTCACTCAGCACCACTGCATTGACCCTCATTCCAAGACAGATACACAAGTGTGACAAGCGGTTCTAAGACATTTATTCGCTCGTGAACCTTCTCACATCCCACCTCCTAACACTGCTCGCTAATCTATGCACAGCATGTGATCTAAGCGGATTCCACAAGCCTCAGAAGGGATACATTACTCACCGTAATCGTATTTCTAATGCTTGTATCTGCTTAGATTCATATGCGACACACCCTTCCTCCCCTCGGAGAGAAGGCGCATGGATCTCGGTTATTTGTCTTGGTTACTTCTGTAGAGTTGCTTGTATCTTCTACCTTTCATAAGCCTCCCAGCGTGTTGCCCTATATTGATTCTACTTTTTCTACCAAGACTTCTAAAACATATTGCAAGAAATTTAATTACCTACAAGAAGTGCTTCAGCTCACTAGACTTTTGCTCAATCGACATTGGCTGGCCTGGCTCCCTGAATAACTCTTCGAAAGGATTGTGTCCTCTGACGTATTCCTTATCTTTGATGTTATCCATTCCAGCTTGCTGGCCTCGGAATTATTTTTTCAGTAGAGGGCGCTGCGCATCGGCGTCCTTCGAGTCGGTGTCCCTCGACAGCCTCTGTATCGGCGCCAACGTCATCATGAGTATAAATAGACTTGTGCAGCGTCCGTTGCTCAGTTCTGTTTTTCCGCGCTTCGTGGGCCTCGGAAACATAACGCTTGGTTCCTTTCTTAAGAAAAACCTTCTTATTCTTTGAAGATTACCACCATTACAACGATGGCTTCTTCATCCGAACCATCGACTCCACGGTCCGGTTTCAAGAAATGTCGTGACTGTGGGAAGAAAATGTCGTTAACAGATCCGGTGCCTGGGATCGGAGCATCATTGTTCGGAATGCGAATACTGAATGTCCATGACGGCGAAAGCCTTGAAGGAGCATAAGGGGAAGTTAGAAAGAGGTAAGGATTTTAAAACTTCTACTCCCTCGAAAGTTTCTTCGGCTGAGTCGAGACATTCGTCGACAAAAACATTCCCGTTCAAGATCTCGAAGCGATTCTCATCAGTCTTCGAGATCAAAACGCTCTAAGAAGAGGCGTCGTAGATCTCCTTCTTCTTCCTCTACTTCCCCAGAAAGGGTCACCTACCCCACGAGACAAAGCTCTCCGGCTAAGTGGGAGGAATTCCGTAAAAAAATGCTTAGCGTCTTCGAGAAAGCGGCCTAGACCCCCTCGGAGACGTATAAAGGTGATACCCTGGGTGAAAGACGCGAAAAATAAGAACGCTGCGAGTCGTTGAACCTGGTGAGAGAAAGTACTCGATCGTCATGAACCCTCGAGTAAAAGCAATAAGACTGCGTCATCGCCGCCGCCGTCCAAGATTCCTTCAACTCACAAATCTGCGTCATCGACGCCTTTGTCGAAGGGCCCTTCGACGCATAAATCGGTTTCATCGACGCCACTGTGGACGCCGATAAAAGACAAACCTACAACTGTCACTACGTCACAGGCATTAGAGGTGTCGAAAGCTCCGACCATGACGTCGAGGATGCCATCGACAATCTCGACGACAGAGTAGGATCCTGATCCCCTCGAGTGCATTGAGGTCTTTTCAAACTTTTTTGACGCCTTTTTCAGGATTGTCGAATCCTATGACGTCCACGTCGACTACCTCAACGTTTTCTCAGGCAGTGACATCAAATTTTAGCTACTTCTGCATTTGAAATGGGTTTTAAACCATTTCCTAGGTCTGACTATCTTAGAGCCTTGTCCTCTATATATGAGGAAGGGGAGGATTCCGACAATCGGAGACCCTTTGGTTTGCAAAGGACTACAATACCCATGCCAGAGGAATTCATCTCTGAGGAGAACAGGTTAAAAGACCTTCAAGAGTCTCTACATGAGGCAAGTGGTTTAGATACTTCTCCAGAAGTAGAGTTTGCTAAACCAGACCCTGGAGAGCATGCTGAGACTCCTTATAGGATTCTGATGGCCAGAATAATTGAATTCATGGGGTGGACTACACCTACACCTTCTTTTCAGCAGGATGACCTTACTGATATTTTAGATAAAGGTCCACAGGAGGATTCTGTTGTTCCTTTTCATACTGCTCTGCAAAGAAAAATATCTAATTGGGAAACTCCTGAAGTTATCCCTGCAGTAAATTAAAAAACTTTCTGCTAAATACAGAGTATCAGGTACAGATCCTGAACATCTGAGCAAGCATCCAACTCCAGAGGTTTTAGTTGTACAAGCAGCGACTTCATCTAACAATAAGTCGGCATACCCTACTATTCCACAGGACAGGGATGATAAAAGGTTTGATGCCATGTCAAAAAGTCTTTTCGGCATGTAGCATGGCGTTTAAGTCTATCAACGCCACTTGCATGCTAGTAAGATTCAGCCACACACTTTGGGAGTGTGCTTCATCTGCGGCTGACTGTCTCCCAGAAGGAGAAGAAAGGGATGCATTCTTAAACATCATCAGGGATGGAAAGGATGCAATGTGCGAGTCCCTCCAAAAGGGCATTGATTCTGCGGACAGCATCAGCAGGGCCATGGCGGCAAGTACCACAATCCGCAGATTTGCATGTTTGCGGAAGTCTGGTTTTGCTCCAGATGTACAAGCCAGACTTCTGAACATGCTGTTTGATGGCACTTCTTTATTTGGAAATCTCTTGGGGCTGCAATCCGGCAGACTCCAAATCGCCCCTCAGGAGCTTCCTGGAGGGGTAGGTCCTTTCGCTTTTACTCCGCATTCGGAAGAGGCAGAGGACAGCCTGCTCAAAGGGGTCAGAAACGATTCACCCGTGGTGGACGGGTCAAAGGTACAAAAGCCGCAGTAGCAGGTGCCACTTTACCCTCGGCATCTGCGTCAGCTGCTTCTAAACCCCTCTGAGGTCTCCCCTCACAAGACACCAGTAGGGGGCAGGTTAACTCAACATCTGGCAGAATGGCAGGCTATTACGTCAGATGCTTGGCCATTGGAGACAGTTGCCCAAGGTTACTGCCTGCCCTTCCTACACACTCCTCAGTCATCCACCGGGGAACAACTCTTTGAAGCTTCCAGACCCGCTCCTTATGCAGGAGAGTTTAGACCTGCTAGAGAAGGGTGCCATAGAACCGGTACCCGTAGCGGAGAGGAACCAGGGTTGGTATTCCCCCTACTTCCTAGTACCAAAGAAGGACGGAGGACTGAGACCCATCTTGGACTTGCGAGAATTGAACAAATTCCTCAGGAAAGAAAAGTTCAAGATGGTAACCCTTTCTCAGATCCTTCAGCCCCTCCAGCTTCAGGACTGGTTGGTATCTCTAGACCTTCAGGATGCTTATTTCCATGTGCCAATCCATCTCAAACACAGGAAATACCTGAGGCTCGCAATTGGCAACTCTCGCGATCAATTTCGAGTTCTGCCATTTGGGCTGACCGCCGCCACAGGCTTCTTTACCAAGCTAATGTCGGTAGTGGCTGCAAGTCTAAGGAGGGAAGGGATCCACGTCTACCCCTACCTGGACGATTGGTTGATCAGAGCAGTATCTCTGGAACAAGCTCAGATCCAGCTAGATTTTGTCTGCCACTTCCTTCAAAAGCTGGGCTTCTCCCTCAAGTTAAAGAAGTCTCAGATGATACCATCACAGAGACTCCAGTTCATTGGAGCAGTCCTGGACACTTCCCTGGGAAAAGCCTTGCCACCAGAGGTGAGGGCTCAAGATATTCTACAGATGGTCACCAAGTTTCAAAATGTCCAACGTCTACCAGCCTTTGACTTTTTGAGGTTGCTAGGCCTCATGGCATCCTGCATCTTCCTAGTGCCAGAGACTCACCTGAGAATGAGATCCCTCCAGTGGGCACTAAGAACCCAGTGGTCGCAATTCTCAGGAAGAATGTCAGATCTCCTACAAGTCCCGGACAGAGTAGCTCGAGACCTTCAGTGGTGGGCCTGTCGGGAGAACATCTTGAAAGAACAGTTTTGGCAACCATGGCCGGAGATAACAGTAGTCACGGATGCCTCATTCACGGGGTGGGAAGCCCATGCCAACGACTTGACCATCAGCGGTCGTTGGTCTCCATCGGAGTCCAGACGACACATCAACCTGTTGGAGCTGAGAGCAATCAGACTAGCGCTGAAAGCTTTTCTGCCATCAGTACAGGGAATGAATGTCCCGATAATGAGGGACAACACGGTGGCCATGCACTACCTCAACAAAAGAGGAGGCGTAGGATCACTGCCACTGTGCAGAGAGGCAATGCAGCTCTGGTTTTGGGCAATTCGAGAAGGAATCTCTCTATCGGCAGTTCACCTAGCCGGAGAGAAGAACTTGACGGCGGACGTTCTGAGCAGGCAGACAATTCTCCCACGAGTAGGAGCTAGCTCAGGAAGTCCTTCAAGAGATCTTCACCCTTTGGGGAACCCCTCAAGTGGATCTGTTCGCCACCAGCATCAACGGGAAGCGCGATTAGTTTTGTTCAAGGGAATTTCCCCCGAGAGGAGCTCTAGGGGACGCGTTCGTAGTGGACTGGGAGTTTCCACTTCTGTACGCGTTTCCTCCAGTCCCTGTCATTCCTCAAATGATCAGGAGGTTGAGAAGATTCTGGAAAGCCATGATCCTAATTGCCTTCGGATTGGGCCAGAAGAACGTGGTATCCGGACCTTCTAGACATGGCCACCTGTCCTCCGATTCGTCTTCCTCAAAGAGAGGATCTTCTCTCGCAGAAGGGAGGTCCGCTTCTCCATCCAGACATCAGAACCCTTAACCTTCGCGCTTGGTTTCTGAAAGGTTGAGCTACAAGGATTGGGATCTCCCGTATGACGTCATGGAGATGTTGCTTTCAGCTAGAAGACCAGCAACAAAGACTTTATACCGCTGCCGTTGGAACACATTTTGCAGCTGGTGTAGAGAAAAGAATATTGAACCCTTTTCATGCAATACACCAATGGTGTTATCTTTCTTGCTTTACTTAGCAAATTCAGGTCTTCAAATTGGTACAATCAAGGGCTACCTCGCAGCGCCGTCTATCTTTAAGCGTACTGCTGAGGAGCCTTCATATTTCAAACTACCCGTAGTAATCCAATTTCTGAAAGGATTAACAAATGTCTATCCACCAAAACTTTTTCAGCTTCCTTTTGTGGGACCTAAATCTAGTCTTAAAGTTTCTAATGGGTACTCCTTTTGAACCACTTTATTCTTGTTCACTAAAGTTTCTCACTCTTAAAACAGTCTTTCTAGTGGCCTTAACTTCTGCTAGAAGAGAGTGAGTGAATTACAAGCTCTATCTTGCAAACCTCCTCATACAATCTTTCATAAAGACAAGGTTCTTACAAGTGAAGCCCAATTTTCTCCCAAAGGTGGTCTCTGAATTCCATATTACTCAGAAAATAACCTTACTTTCGTTCTATTCTCCTCCCCATCCAGGGAAAGAGGACGAGAGTTTACACAGGCTGGATCCAAGGCGTGCCTTGAGTTTTTATATTAGCAGACTTGCTAGGGTAAGGCAAGCAGACCAATTGTTTGTAGGATATGCAGGGCACAAATTAGGATTGCCAATCACAAAACAGACCATTTCAAGGTGGATAATTTTAACCATTCTAGAATGCTATCATTTGGCAGGAAAAGAGTCCCCTCAACATCGTAGGGCTCATTCAACCAGGGGTATGGCAGCCTCTTCGACCCTCCAAAGAGGGGTCCCAATTAAAGATATATGTGCGGCTGCCACATGGTCGTCCGCACATACTTTTATCATATTTTACAGCCTGGATTCCTTCTCTAGCCATGAGACAAGAGTTGGGAAAGCAGTGTTGCATTCTGTACATCTTTAAAGGGAAATATTTAGTCTATTCCCACCTCCTCTTTATACTACTGCTATGGGAGTCTATCAAAGATGAGGAGTACGTCGGAGGACACAATCCCTTCGAAGAACTAGTTACCAAACTGGTAACGTTCTTTCGATGGGATGTTCCTCCGACATATTCCTTATCTTTGATATAAAGGGGTTGACCCTTTACCTTCTAGTAAAGGGGTTAACCTACATTGCACTGGGGGGGGGGGGTTCAAAAGTACTTACCTGCTTCAGAATAATTGTGAGTTAGAGGGGATTGGGTCCTCTGACGTATTCCATATCTATGACAGTAATCACCACAGCTGTGCTGCTTCGGAAAATCTTTCTGCGTCCTACGTTGATACGCCGCCCTCGAGGACCTCCTCCGACGGCCGACGTCACTGGATGTTATAAGTAGGACGCCCGTAGCCTCGATTCCATTTTTTCCGCGAACGTGTTCGCTTCGGGGATCTCAGCACGCTTTGACTCTTTGGAGTTTGTTGTTTCTCGGTTCTTCGAACCTGTTTGTTTTGTGAAGTTTCTTCTTCGTGAAGGATGTCTACCTCGTCTTCCACCCCACGTCCGGGATTTAAGAAGTGCAGGGACTGTGGGTCCAAGATGTCGGTTAAGGACTCGCACGACGCCTGCCTCTGGTTCCTCGGGGAGGCCCATGACACGGATGACTGTGTCGACTGCCAGTCGCTCATGTCTAAAGCCTTGCGGGAGCGCAATAAGTTATCGGTAGGTAAGGTGTCTAAGCCACGGAAGTCGAGGTCTGAGGGGATTTCGACAGACGATTCGAGAGGCGACTCCCTGCGTCGTCGTCGGAAGTCCAGTGGGTCTCGGTCCCGCCACCCTTCTGCCTCTTCGAGGCACTCCCAGAAGCGCTGTCATCGGTCGCCTTCCCCGTCCTCTTCCGAGGACTCCGCCCGTCGGCGGGTCGTTTACCCTTCGAAGCAGGCGACGCCAGAGGAATGGGCTTCCTTCGGGAAGAAAATGTTAGCGATTCTCGAATCGCAGGGAACCGGTCCGTCCGCGCCTCCGAGTGGGGTCGGTTGTGATCGGTCGAGAGACACCGCTCGCATGCCTGCGGGCTCAGGTGGTCGACACGATTTGCGGGAGAGGTACAGCTCGGACAAGGGGAATTGTTCTCGTCATGCCCAGTCCAGGTTCGGTCCTCGACGCGCTCGAGACCATGTGAACCTGTTCTGTCTTCGAGGAAGACGTTGACGCCAGTGGCGCCAAGGTCGTTCACTCTTTCGAGGGCCCGCCTCTGAAGAAGTCGTCGGCGCCCAGGCTGTCGAAGGACACGCTCGGGGGTCCGGCCTCGAGGCCTGTGTCGATGCCATCGATGCTGGCCGCGCGGCATTCGGCGTCGACACCGATTCACTCGATGCCCTTGACGCCTTTCGAGGCTGTGTCGACGGGGGTACCCCAAGGCTCAGTGGAACCCCCTAGAAAGGCCCTGGCCAAGGTCAAGCATGGCTTTGGTTCACATTCTGTGCCTTTTTACCGCCATCTTGAGTTTATTTCAGAGGTGGATGAGGGCTCTGATGATGGCATGTTTCCTAATACGGTGCCAGACGAGATTCTCTCGGGCCATAGCCAATTTGAGGACCTGAGGCAGTCCCTGCACGATGCTAGTGGGCTGGACACCTTTCCGGAGGTGGAGTTTTGTAGGCCTGAGCCTGGCACTCATGCCGACTCCTCGTACCAGCGCCTTATGTCGAGGGTCACTGAGTACTTGGGATGGTCTGCTCCCCCGGGGGAGTTTCTTCAGGGTGACCTTACGGATATCCTCGACCTTGGTCCACCAACTGACCCGGTACTGCTGTTTCATATGGCTCTACAGAGGAGGGTGGCGGCGGCTTGGACTGCTCTGGAGAGTCTCCCGGCAGTGGGAAAGTCTTTGCCGCGAAAATACCACCCAGCCAGTAGCGACCCCTGCTACTTGTCCAAGTACCCCACTCCAGAGAGTTTGGTGGTGCAGGCGGCTACGGCCCCGGCAAAGCAGGCGTCGTATCCTACCATCCCTCTTGATAGGGACGGTTGGGCGAAGAAAGTGTTTTCTTCAGGGGGTATGGCGCTTCAGGCGGCCAACTCTGTATGTGCCTTGTCACGTTTCACGCACACTCTGTGGAACTGTTTCCTTAGCGACTGAACATATCCCCCAAGGGGACAAACGGGATGATTTCCTTGCCATGGTTCAGGATGGCAAGGATGCCATGTGTGAGGCCGTTCAGTCGGGTTTGGACATGGCAGATTGCGTCAGCCGGTCCATGGCGGCGAGCACCGTGATACGCAGGTTTGCGTGGTTGCGGAAGTCAGGGTTTGCTCCTGATGTGCAGGCCCGGCTCCTCAACATGTCCTTTGACGGGGAACATCTTTTTGGCAGCAAGGCTGACGAGAGCCTTGAGAGATTGCAGACCTCCAAAGCTGCAGCCAAGTCGTTGGGCGCTGCAGTTCGACAACCTCCGCCTTTTCTTCCTAAGGGACAGCAATGGAGGGGAGGTTCCTTTCGCTATTACTCATCCTTTGGTAAAGCGAGAGGAGCTGCCAGTCAAAGGGCCTACCGTAGGAGTGCCAGAGGTGGAAAACAAGGTACTCGAGGTGCCAAGGCCGCTCGGGCTGTTGCCTCCTTGCCCTCAGGCAACGCCGCAGCCGCTTCAGCTCAGTCATGAGGCCATGTCTCATGGTTCGCCGGTTGGGGGTAAGGCTGGCGCAGCATCTTGCAGAGTGGCGCCAGTACTTCAGATGTGTGGGTTCTGGAGATCATAACCCACGGCTACTGTCTTTCTTTCTGGCAGAGGCCTCGAGACAATCCACCGGGGAATCTCTTTGAAGAGTCCGGATCCGGAAATTCAATCCCTGCTGGAGAAAGGCGCCATAGAACTGGTGCCTGTAGCGGAGAGGAACAAGGGATGGTATTCCCCCTTATTTTTTGATTTCCAAGAAAGATGGGGAATTGAGACCTATCATGGACTTTCGCGGTTTGAACAAACTCCTCAGGAAGGACAAGTTCAAGATGGTTACTCTCTCTCGAGTCCTCCAGGCCCTTCAACTTCAGGACTGGTTGGTGTCTCTTGGAAGTAAGCGTTCTTGATGTCATGTTCCGATCCATCCCAAGCACAAGTAGTACCTGAGGTTCGCGGTTGGCGACTCGCACTTTCAGTTTCGGGTCCTGCCGTTCGGATTGACCTCCGCCCCAAGGGTTTTCACCAAGCTCATGGTGGTGGTGGCAGCGCATCTCAGGAAAGGGGGGGATTCACGTCTACCCCTACCTGAACGATTGGTTGATCAGGGGGAGCTCTCCCGAGCAAGTCCTGGATCATCTGTCCGTCACCTGCCACTCCCTTCACAAGCTGGGCTTTTCCCTCAATTTAAAGAAGTCCCATTTGACACCAACGCAGAGGCTCCAGTACATCGGAGCAGTGCTCGACACATCCCTGGGGCAGTGTTTTCCTCCCCAGGTGAGGGCTTTTCACATTCAGCAGATGTGGACAAGTTTCAATTTGCCCAGAATCTCCCAGCGTCCGAGTTCTTGAGACTGCTCGGCCTCATGGCATCTTGCATTCTTCTGGTGCCAGAGGCTCGTCTGCGGATGTGATCTGTGCAGTGGGCACTCAGGCTCCAGTGGTCTCAGTCCTCCGGCAGGCTGTCGGACCCTTTTCAGGTGCCGGCCTGGGTCGCCCAGGACCTTCTGTGGTGGGCCGTCAAAGGCAATCTGATGAAGGGGGCCCCATTTTGGCTGCCCTGGCCGGAGGTGACGATCGTGACGGACGCGTCCCTCACGGGATGAGGAGCTCATGCCAACGAGTTGACAAGTCAGCGGTCGTTGGTCTCCGTCGGAGTCCAGACTCCATCTCAATCTGTTGGAGTTGAGGGCCGTCAGGATTGCCCTGAAGGCTTTTCTGCCGACAGTGCGAAGAAAGAGTGTCCTGATTCACGGTGGCCATGCACTACCTCAACAAAAAGGGGGGGTCAGTGTCACTTCCTCTGTGCATGGAGACGATGCAGCTCGAGTTCTAGGCCATCCAGCAGGAAGTTTCGATCTCGGCTGTTCATCTGGCCGAAGACGACAACGAGACGGCAGACGCTCTGAGCAGGCAGAGCACGATCTCTCACGAGTGGGAGCTGGCTCAGGAGATTCTCCTGGAGATCTTCGCCCTTTGGGGGACCCCTCAAGTGGATCTCTTCGCCTCCAGTGTCAACCGGAAGTGCGAAAGTTTCTGCTCGCGGGAATTTCCTCCAAAAGGAGCCTTAGGAGACGCGTTCGTGGTGGAGTGGTCATTCCCACTGCTGTACGCGTTTCCTCCAGTCCCCGTCATCCCGCAAGTACTGCGGAGGTTACGGAGGTTCGGTTCCCGGATGATCCTCATTGCTCCGGCGTGGGCCCGAAGACGTGGTACCCGGACCTTCTCGACTTGTCCATCTGCCCTCCACGTCGTCTTCCCTACCGAGACGATCTGCTCTCACGGGAGGGGGGGGGGGGGTCAGGTTCTCCATCCAGAGGTCAGATCCCTCAACCTTCACGCTTGGCTTCTGAAACGTGATGGAGGTGTTGCTCTCGGCCAGGCGGCCGGTAACAAAGTCTCTGTACCATTGCCATTGGAGAAAGTTCTGCGACTGGTGCAGAGTTAAGAATGTGGATCCTTTTGAATGTGACATTCCCATGGTTCTGTCTTTTTTGCTTTCCTTGGCCCACAGGGGGCTTGCAAGTCGGCACCATTAAAGGTTACCTGGTGGCGCTGTCCATATTTAAGCGCTCGTCTGAAGAATGTTCCTATTTTAAGATTCCTTTAATTTCTCAGCTTTTGAAAGGGCTCACTAATGTGTTCCCTCCGTCACCTTTTCTGGTGCCCGGTTGGGATTTGAACCTTGTTCTTAAGTTTCTTATGGGTGCTCCGTTTGAGCCTTTGCATTCTTGCCCTTTGAGACTGTTAACTCTGAAAACTGTTTTTGGTTGCGGTTCCTTCCGCTCGCAGAGTGAGTGAGTTACAGGCACTTTCAGTTAAGCCACCCTTCACTGTGTTTCATAAGGACAGGGTTGTCCTTAGAGTTCGTCCTTCTTTTCTTCCGAAGGTGGTTTCGGAATTTCATTTGAGCCAGATGGTGGTTCTTCCGGCGTTCTATCTTCCTCCACAAACTGGTAAGGAAGAGGAGAGGCTCCATAGGCTTGATCCTAGGAGAGCGTTGAGCTTTTATATTTCGCGCATGTCCCGGGTCAGAGTGGACGATCAACTTTTCATTGGTTACGCTGGAAAGCGTTTGGGACAAGCTGTGACGAAACAGACTTTGTCTCGTTGGATTATTTTAGCTATCTCCGAGTGTTACCGCTTGGCGGGTAAGGACCCTCCGGCTGGCTTGCCGGCCCATTCTACCATGGGAGTGGCTGCGTCTACTGGCCTGCTGAGGGGTGTTCCTATTCGTCACATCTGTGAGGCAGCCACCTGGGCTTCAGTACATACTTTTGTACGGCACTACTCTCTCGATTCCATCCGAGGGCAGGATCTGGCCTTTGGCAAGGCAGTCCTTTATTTCCGCAATTTGATTGGGCATGCTAAATTTGTGTTCTAAATTCTTTTCCCACCTCCTTGCTTGGTACTGCTTTGGGAGTCTGTCATAGATATGGAATACGTCGGAGGACCCAATCCCCTCGAAGAACAAGTTACTTTCTTACCTGGTAACGTTCTTTCGATGGGATGGTCCGACGTTATTCCATATCGCTCCCTCCCTACCTTCCCCGCTGCTGAACTTCTTTTGCGATTGCAGCTTGCGTTCCGCAAGGCCTTGGGTGTCTGACTGGCAGAAAACTGGTGGCACACGTTCTGGGGGAAAAAACTACAACTGAGGCTATGGGTGTCGTGCGTCCTACTTATCACATCGGGTGACGTCGGCCATCGGAGGAGGTCCTTGGGGACGGCGCATCGACATCATCGACGCAGGATGCAGACGCCGAAGATTTTCCGAAGCAGCACAGCTGTGGACATTACCGGTCATAGATATGGAATACGTCGTCGAACCATCCCATCGAAGGAACATTACCAGGTAAGAAAGTAACTTGTTCTTCCAGAGGGATGTATACAGTGTTTTATACCAGCAATAATAGTGTTAACAATTAAAACCTGTAAGGGAACGCGCACTGCAACACCAAAGGGTTCAGAAGGGGGCCTTTTGGGAGCCGGGACAGGCAAAGCCAATGGGCCAGTTCAAGTAATGATGCTCTCGTCTTAGAAAAGTTTTTAGAAAACCCAGTAGTTCAAGTAGAAAATCACAGAAGCTCAAGAGGAGCCACCATGAAGAAGCGCAAGTGCAAGTGAGTTGAGGCCATCTCAAGATGGTAAAATAGCACTGCCCACGTTGGGAAGCACCACAATTGGCAAAGGTTAGATGTATCCCAGCCCCACAGTACCTGTGACCTGAAGAATTAATTCCAGCTGGATGCCTTTCTGTTGTAGTGTAGCAGACCCTTGTTCCTGGTGACGAAAGGGAGGACGTCTGGCAGGCTTCTGCGGCTGAACGAGAGGGAGAGGGAGAGGGAGGGAGAGAGAGATACAGCTCCAGTTTGAAGTTCCTTCATACCTCAGTCCTGGTCTCTTGTGAGGGGGACTCTGGATGAAAGTTTCTTGCTTCTGCAGGGTCCTCTGGATCCCACGAAGATGGTCAGGTGTCCCCGGGCATTGGGAGTCTGCAACCTTGGAATGTCGCAGCAAGTATGGGGTAGCGCTAAAATGAAGCTTGTCTCAAAGCTAGTTGGTCCCACCAGCCCAAGGGTCTTCCCAGGCAAAACAAAAATGGGGTCAGCACAGCTGCAGGGCTTCACCAGGCACTTTGCGGTCCAGGAAGCTGCTGCTGCTGTCTCCTCATGTCTTCTGCTAGACTGGGGACACCCAGGGGCGGGAACACTAAGGGGACTACTAGGAAAGCTGCCGCCACACATGAAGGGTGTAGAGCTGCTGTGGAACCCCATCGAGAATAAGGGCTCTTCGTTACTCTTCAAGGCGATTAGGGGGACGTGGAAGAAATGTGTTCGGACGATCAGGACTAGGAGGGCTTTATGATGGGAACCTCCCCTGGGGGGGGGTAGATCTGCAGTTAAGACAGGCAATAGGGAGGCGCGGGGTACAGCGCCTACAAGAATGAGGCTGTCAGAAGGTTGGAGATCTGTTTGAAGGGGGCAAGCTACTGACCTTTGGGAGATCAAACTTCGTGGACCATAACAAAGAGCCTATTCTTGGCGTATGAGGCTATAGTCCGTAGAGTAGCAGAACTATGGGAAGGAATCCCGGAAGAACCGGAAACAAGCCCGCTGCTAAGGGTATTGTTGGATTAAACGGGGGACACAGCTAGGATTTCACGTATTTGTAGAGCTATACGAGAAGGGAAACCTACAGTAGCATTGAAAGTGAATGAGAAATGGGAGACTGATACAGGGTACCAGATTCAGGACAAGGAATGGTAATCAATCCGGAAAGTCTCACGAAACGCTAGTTTTCAATTGATCCAGTTCAATATTGCCTGTAGGACTTAACGCCAACCAAATTGAGGGCAATGAACAATGAACTGTCAGACGAATGCCCCAGATGTGGCTGGGCGATTCTGGCACATGATC
Organism: Ambystoma mexicanum; assembly: GCF_040938575.1. Taxonomy (NCBI): domain Eukaryota; kingdom Metazoa; phylum Chordata; class Amphibia; order Caudata; family Ambystomatidae; genus Ambystoma; species Ambystoma mexicanum. The sequence continues at coordinate 741,652,216 of NC_090926.1, forward strand.
TGGGACTGTGGGGTTATCACACTCTTTTGGGATAAGGTGGTGGAGGAGGTGAATAGACTATTGGGCTCAAACCTAGAGCGCACCCGAAATAATTATACATCCGGGGGATCCTCCCCGAGGGGGGGGGTGGGTAAAAAACACGAAACAAGATGAGTTTCCTTCTAGTGTTGGCTAAACGACGAGTGGCTATCGCGTGAAAACGACTACAGGGCCTGACATTAGCCGGATGGCTAGCAGATGCCCGCAGATGTGGGGGGGGGGGAATAGCCGAAATGACAATGACCCCTCTGTATCAGTACTGATCCCCTGTAGTAGAGTTCACAGTATAGTGGATCCAGCTATTGAATGCCCTGTCTAAATCAAATGATCCGAAACTACCATGAGACACTGTTTATTGGGGAGCTGGGGACTGAAGCGTTGGGGAGGGGAAAGGGAGATATATCGCAATAAGGGTAGCCACTTGAAGGAGTGGAAGCACTGGACACATCGGACTCTGCTGGTGTGAGAAGGGGTGGAACATCCCAGACCGGATCACTGAGACTGCAGACAAGGTGGGGGGGGTGTTAAATGTTAATGTTATTGTTGGGAACCAGGACCAAGCAAATAAGAATGTTTCAAAAGAGTGGGAGGGGGAAGAGGGGAAACAATAAGTTTTAAAAAAAAAAGTTCCCATTCATTCACAGCCCTAGGCTGTCAACCACCCAGCAGGGTGGCTGGCCAATCAGAACTGGTTTGTTAGGAACACCTAGAGACAAAGGACAGGGAAGTTTCGGGACCCTCTCTCACTTCCTGCCTTTCCAGACACACTGGAGTCTGGGCGGGCTTCAGGGCTGAAGCCCGCCAAAGGCAAAATGCACAAAGGACTCAAACACAGTAAAAGCCCAGAAGAAACTGATGAGAAATGGCGACAGGGCCATTTTGCGAGAATGGTCTCCCTTTGGTGCTGTACTGCAGCTGAGGAATCAGCCTGCAGATACATGGCACAATCTAGTAAAAAAAAAAAACACCACTGCCACCAGCCGTTCAAGTTGGAGTAACAGTGGGATAAAGGAGTTGCTATGTAACCCCTCCAGCACTCCAGCTTACTATTCTTGGGAACAGTAGTTCACCCAAGAAAATGTACTCTGTGGCACTGCAAAAAAGGTGCTGTGTCACAAAGCAAAAAGCCGATGCCTATTGAGTTTAACAGACTCCATTAAACAGTAAAACACAAAATTCATAGTCAAAAAAAAAAAAACACAGGGGAGTGAGTTAAAATTTAAAAAGCCCGGAGTCCAGCAAAAGAGCCGGGTGTCTCTAAGGTTAAAGGGAATTGGCATAGAAATGAAAATGTTCCCTCAGAGAGGTGGGAAGTAAGCACCTGTCACCATGAGGGGGTACACCCAGTAGGAGGCGAGAGCAAGGGCACGCCCTAAAAAATGAAGACTACTGTGTGATCTGGATCTCTAGATGACCAATGCACATGGACACTCAGTCTGAGGATGTGGGGATGGAGGGAGAACCGGATGGGGCAAAGAATCTCCGTTAAGGTGTTCATACTGTGTCTATCACTGTTGTTGGAAAATATGTGTTTCTCCAGCATGGGGTCTGGCATGGATTCACATGCTCATGAATATTCCCTGTCGTCAGGCTGGGTATCCTCGGTAAAGAAAAAATCAGTTTTGTTTCTGAACTGTATTTCTCCTAATAACCAATCACTGGTCTCTGGGTCATACTGCCCCCAGCCAATGACTGCCCTCTACCTAAGCCCCTCCTCTGGTAGCCATCCTCAGATTTTCAGATTTTTACCGCACATTCAAGTGTTGGGAGTCCTCGTGCTATAACTCTCGAGCTTTTACGGCGTTTAGCGATTTATTTATTTTTTTTCTCAAAGAGTTTCATCTCATTTTTTCCGTCATTCGAGACTCAAGCTCCATCGTTTCTACTTACGATCAACAGAGACCCATTTCAGAATGTTCTACTCCCCTCAAGGGGCGTAGTTTTCGTCGAGTTCCACTTCTTGGAGGATTCCAGAAGATCTGAGGCCTACTCCGCGTGGACATGGCCCAGAACAAAGGAAGCACAACGCCCGGATCCAAGCTGTTCAGGAACTGCCCTGGATGCGGATTGCAGAATGTCTTCGAGGACAAGCATTCTAGATGCCTCTACTGCCTTCACGAAGACAAGACGCACGTGGAGAAGGACTGCGTTTTGCAAGAACATGTCGGAGCGGACCATGAAGGATCGGCGTATCCCCCTTCAGCCAGTTGGTGAGGCGGAAGAGCCCAGCAGCAGGTGAGAAGAAGAGGTCCGAGCTGTCTTCTAAGACCTTTTGAGGGCGCTCCGGCGACGGGGGCCCAACAAAAGGCAAAGCACCACGAGTCCGCGGGCACCGGGAGCATCGAACGGTCGGGCTCCTCGGATGCCAGGCAGGGTGCACTTTCACCGACTCCATCAACCACAGGCCAACGCTCTGGCTCGGAAGAGGAAATCAGAGAACCCAGGGAAACTTCAGGAGAAGTCCCGGTCGATCCCGACAGAGAGCCTAGGGGGAGCGAGGCGGTGAACCTCCCCCTCCTCCCCCAAGGGGAAGGCCTCAAGGGCGTCCAAAGTCGTGAAGGCCTTGATTCACCCGGCTAAGGCCTCTATCGAGGGAGTTGTGGTGGCCCTGGCGAAGCCTGTGGAGGCAACCCCAGTGGAGGTGACCTCGGGGCCTAGGGTTTCCCTGCCACTGCAGAGGGAATCATCTTTTCAACCCATCGATAAGACCCCCGTGAGAACCCCGGCGGAAAAAGAGGGGTGGGGGGTGGTGGCCGTCACGGACACGGATACAGCCTCTGAAGAGAAGCTGGCTCGAGTCGTGAAGATCCTGAACAAAAAGTTTGAGGACGTCTGGTCCCATAGGAGGGATCCCGATGAGGCGGACGAAGAGAGCGACGGTGGTGGCCGACGAGGTTCCCGTGGAGGCGGAGGATTCCACTCCCCAACCGTCGCAGCCGGTGCCTAGACCACAGGACAACTCGGGAGTGATCTTGATGGCGATCCAGGCCTTATGTATGGAGATAAGGTCGGGGTTTCCCTTGCCCCCAAAGGACGATCCACCGGAGTCTGGCCCGTCGGGGAGCCCTCCAAGTAAGTGGAGATTTCACACCGCCCCCCTCCCCCTTCCAGCCTTCGCGGCCCTCGCAGCCGCCTTCTCCTTCCCCTGAGGACAGTGGTGACGACGGGATGGGGCTTCCGTCACCACCACCTCGGGCCTCCACGCCCGACGAAATTGGCTCCTTCCACGCCATGATCGCGAGGGCATCCGAGCTCTTCCAACTCTGCCCGAAGAACAGAAGAAGGAAGGCTTCCTCTATCAACGGCGTGAGGCCAAGAGGACGGTCCCTGCTGTCCTGTTACTTGACGACATCTGGGACGAGGGACTGTCGCTCCTGAAGAACCTATCCACGACCCCTGCCAAGAGAGACCGGGAGAAGTAGTAGTACCGGGTCCCGGATTCCACCCCATTGTGCCTCAGGGCGCAGCTGACCCCGGATTCGGTCATCTCGGCGGCGGCTAAGAAGAAAGTGGCGGGGGCAACGGCTTCAACTTTAACTGCCCCGCCGGACGGCCAGGGGAAGAAACTGGACGCCATGGGACGGGTCATCTCGTTGGCGGCAACGACGATTAAAGCGGCCAGCGTCCTTGCGATTGTGGCCCGCTATGACAGGGAGCTGTGGTTTAAGATTGCTCCTCTGCTGGACTTCCTTCTGGACGACAAGAGGGCTGAGGCCCTGGAGATACTGCAGGAAGTCTAGGTGGCATCGGACGCCGCCATAACAATGGCCACGGACATTGCTGACACCGGTTTCTGCCAGTTGGGCAACAGTGTTTGCCTTAGACGGCGCGGTTGGCTCAAGGCAACCGATTTCCACCAGGACGTGCAAACCAGAGTTTTGGACATGTCCTTCGACGGGAACAACCTGTTAGGCAAGACAGTAGACGAGTCACTGCAGGCCATCAAGGCCGACACGGAGACGGGTTGGGCCTTGGGAGTTCTGCAGCAACAACGGCTGCCCTTTCGGAAGTCCGGAGGCAAGCAAGGTGCCTCCAAAGGATTCGGCAGTGGCTCCTTGACGTACCGTCAGGTGGCCCGCTACTTGTCGCAGGAGGCCTACAGAGGATGCGGCAAGTCAGGAGGATCTCGTCATCGGCAACCCTGTGGGAGGCCGGCTGGCGAAGTTAGTCAGCGTGTGGGAGTCCATCTCCACCGACCGATGGGTGCTGGATGCCTTGGCCCATGGACACGCACTCGAGTTTCTAATAGAGTGCCCCCGCATTCCTCCCATGTCCAGGAAAGAAAACCAAGTCCCTCAACTGCTGCTGGAAGTAAGGGCGATGCTAAAGAAAGGAGCCATCAAGCTCGTCCAGAGGCTCCGGGGCTCCGGAGTGTACTCGCGATACTTCCACGTAAGAAAGAAGACCAGCAGTTGGCGACCCATCCTGGTCCATCGTCGTTTAAATAAGTACATCAAGGCCCAGAAATTCTGGATGGTCACCCTCCAGCACGTGCTGGGGCAGCTGGAGGAAGGCGACTTCCTATCGTCACTGGACTTGGAGGATGCCTACTTTCACATCCCCTTTCTAAAAGGACATTGAAAGTTTCTGAGATTCGTAGTCCAAGGGCGGCATTACCAGTTCAAGGCCCTTCCTTTCGGATTGAAATCGGCGCCCAGGGTATTCGCCAAGTGCCTAGCACCAGTGGCGCTGCGCCTGCAGGGGATCCACGTCTACCCCTACCTGGACGATTGGCTCATCGGAGCAAGGACAAGAAAACTCGCCGTCGAACACACAGAAAAGACAGTCCAACTGCTCACGGATCTGGGATTTTCCATCAACTGCTCGAAACCCCACTTGGTTCCGTCACAGGTCGCACTGTTACTGGGAGCCAAGCTCGACACGGTGGCGCGACTGGCCTCTCCGGAGGAAAGGACGAAGGCTATCCTGGGCAAGGCGCATCGGCTGTTGGCAATGTACGTGGCCAGGGTGAAGTCCATCAAGTCCCTTCTCGGCATGTCCTCATGCATCTACCTAGTGCGCCTGTGCAGGCTGCGGGTGTGTCCACTGCAAGAGTTCTTCGACGCCTGTTGGGTACAAGCAACAGGCAGCTTTGACGATGGGATCCTCGCTCAACGAGACTTTCCGCCAAGCGATCCGGTTGTGGGGCACCTGCACGCATCTGGCTGCGGGTACAGACTTCCAGACCCCGGTACATCAGGAGACAATGACGACGGATGCCTCCCTGGAGGGATGGGCAGCACACACCGGAGATCTCCACACAAGAGGCCTTTGGCTCCCGGAGGAGAGGTCACTACACATCAACGTCCTGGAGCTCTGAGCCGTGTTCTATTCCAACAATGGGGCAATCCCCAGATCAACCTATTCGCGACGGCGACTAACACCAAGTGCCGGAGGTTCGCCAGCAGGTTTCCCCACCCGGGGAGCATGGGCAATGCCTTCTCATTCCCTTGGGCGCGGCCTGTTCCTGTATGCGTTCCCACCGTTGCTGCTGCGACTCATCACCCAACTCAGACGGTCCCGGTGCAGGATGATCCTTGTTGCACCGGCGTGGCCGAGACAGATCAGGTTCCCGGACCTTCTGGACATGTCAGCGTCCCCCCCTCCCCCAGTCAAACTGCCGACTGACGCGGATCTCCTCTCCAGAGAAGAAGGTGCTATCCTCCACCACGACCCGGGGTCGCTGAACTTGCAGGCCTGGCTCCTGCAGCACTAGAGTTTGGAGGGTACGATATCCTGGTGGACTGCAAGGAGGTGCTTGCAAAGGCCAGGGCGTCCTCAACTCTCAAGTGCTATGGACACAAACGGAAGAGGTTTTCTGTCTGGTGCCGGGCACAGAAGATTAACCCTCTGCGGATTACGGCCCCTCAAGTGCTGCCGTACTTGCTATCGCTGGACGAGGCGGAGGCCGGCCCATGCCTCCAAGATCCATCTGGCTGCTATCTCATGCTACACCAGAACTCCGGGGTGCTCATCCCTGTGGTCCCATCGCCTTGTGAAGGCGTTCATGAAGGGACTGTTCGATCGTTCCCGCCGGTGAAGGCTCTGGCCCCGGCGTGGGAGCCCAACGTGGTGCTGACTGGGCTCATGGGGCTGCCATTCGAGCCTCTGCATTCGGCACTGTTGAAGTTCCTGTTGTGGAAAACGGCGTTTCTTGTGGCCATCTCCTCCGCACGATGAGTGGGAGGGTGTCCAGTCAACTGGTCGACTGCAATTTGGTCGACTGCAATTTGGTCGACACCATTTGGTTGAATGCCAAATGGTCGAATTTTTTTTTTTTTTTATATATGTGTTTTGTGGGTTTTCGTGTGGGGAAAAAAATAAAAAAGAAAAAAAAGGGGGTTGGGGGGGGGGGGACCCCCCCAAAAAAAACCAAAAAATGGGTAAAAAAAAAATTCGACCAAATGGTGTCGACCAAATTGTCTGTCGACCAAATGTTTTCGACCATTTGACTGGTAACCGAGTGGGAGAGATCCAGGCCCTCTCCTGCAAGCCACCATACCTGACTTTCCACGAGACGAGGGTGGGGTTGAGGACGCACCCCTCCTTCATGCCCAAGGTGCTGTCGGTCTTCCATCTCAATGAGCCCTTGGTGTTTACCTGTTTTCTTCCCGTCGCTTTCGTCGCCGGCCGAGAGGACTTTGCACTCGCTGGATGTAGCTAGAGCGCTGAAGTTCTACGTGGACCGCACAAAGAGTTTTTGGAAGACTTCACAGCTGTTTGTGAACTTTGGACCTGTGAATCAAGGGAAGGCCCTCTCGAAGGCTTCCATTTCCAGATGGCTCTCCGGCTGCATCATGCACTGTCACCGGTTGGCAAACCGACCGTTGCCCGGCCGTCCAAGACCCCATTCGACCAGAGCGATCGCTGCTACCACGGCGTTCCTGTCTGGTGTGCCCCTGCTGGACATCTACAGGGCTTCTACATGGAGGTCGACGCACACCTTCACGAAATTCTACTGCGTTGACCGCGATTCCAGGGAGGAGTTCAGAGTCGGCCAGGCAGTGCTGCGCCACCTGGTCGCCTGAATGTGGGCCTGGTGAGGAGGTAAGAGATGCTTAATGTTGAGTTGAGGAAATGCTTAATGTTGAGCCTTGCCACCTCCTGTGGTTGTGCATGTGTGTACTGCTATGTATTCTTGTATTCATGAGCATGTGAATCCATGCCAGACCCCATGCTGGAGAAGGAACAAGTTACTTACCTGTAACTGTTGTTCTCCAGAATGGGCCTGGCATGGATTCACATGCGAACCCTCCCTCCTACCCCTCTGCGGCTCTTCACTTGACAGTTCAGAAATAAAACTGATTTTTTCATTACCGAGGATTCCCAGCCTGACGGGGAATATTCATGAGCATGTGAATCCATGCCAGACCCATGCTGGAGAGCAGTTACAGGTAAGTAACTTGTTCCTACTGTGTGGTTTGAAGGTTTAACACTTAATGTATGTTTACGTAATGCCGATGTGAAACCATGACTAAGAAAAGATTGGAAAATAGTTACCAAAAAAAATGCAGAAAAAGTTACTTTTGATTTCTTAGGCCAACTTGCGCTATATGAACATACACATGTGACATTAACTTTGTTTTTGCAAATGTGTATGAAAGACACATCTAGAAGATAATTTAGTACAGGGGTTCGAAATTGCTTGGAACGATTTAGCTCTTGGTTCTATCCTAGGAGAACCTTGTCAGCTAGACCAGGGGCCATACAAACAGAACTCTGACATTAAGTTTACATTTGGAAATGTGTGTGAAGAAGCATTAGGACACACCTAGAAGCGTTTAAAGCATAATGAATCCTAGATGATGTACAAAACGTTAACTTGTATCTCCCGTGCACATTTGGATTTGCAATGTGTGATGTACTAGCTCCTGGTTCCCCAGAGGTAGCTTCTGCTTGCTGGTTAATGCAAGATGCCCAGGAACTGGCTTTAGTTACTGCTCGTTGTTAGGCAAGAGTGTATGCAGTACCCTTTGGGTGCACAACAACAACCTTGACTTCCTGGCAATAGGAACCCAACCTTTGGTATAAGTCTGTACTACACAGGTTGGTAGTGTGGTTGAGCAGCCAGGCTCATCGCAAGAGGGGTCAATGTGAGCAGTAGGGGAGTTACAAAGGGATTCGCAGTTACAAGTATCCAAATAAACACTTGTACACAAGGTTTCTTGGTTAAACAATGATTCATTTATTTAACAGTCAGTTTGAATAAGCCTTCTGCAGAAGGGGCAATATAATAGTAACACAAATACATTCCAAAATACACACTCTGTTTTTCTAAATCGCCAAGTACCTGTTTAGGATGGCACACACACTTCCTACACCCTCAGGTGACTTAAATAGATAGCACACTGTGGACATTAATATATCACTGTTGCATTTAGAGCAATACTTGGGAGCATGTCAAAGAAAAGGGTTATTTGAATAAGACAAGAGATTGCACAAATTTCTGAAGCTGGTTAGTACTTTTGAACCCCCCAATGCAGAGCAAGTTGAACCTTTCCTGGAAGGAAGGTAAAAACACACACTCGGAGGAGAGACAAGTCATTCAGGGAGCCAGGCCAGGCCAAAGTCAATTGGGCAAAAGTCTAGGTGAGCTGACCTACTTCTTGTAGGTAAGCAAAAGTTTTGCACAATGTTTTAGAAGTCTGTAGAAAAAGTAAGTCCATGTAGCGCCACACGCTGGTTAGGCTTGTGAGGTAAAGAAGCTGAAGCAACTCTACAGAAGCAAACTAGACAAGTCTCAGCTAAGTAAAGTTACACAAGAGTTAAGTTCTCTTAAACTGTACAATACCTTTTGGTTAGAAAAAATTGTTCTAGTGAATCCAAATGGCAAATCGTTTGCATGAGAAAGGTGCGAACTACCAAAAGTTTGGCCAATCACCTTTGGGTGCCATCCTGTAACCAAGGGGATTAAGCACAGGAAGTTTTGGGCACCTCCTCCACTTCCTGCCCCTGCCAGAGCATGAGGCGGGCTTCACTTGTGAATCCTGCAAAGACAAAATGAACAAAGGGACCAAACCTGGTTTGGTGCACAGAGTAAATCCCATGAAGGACCTTTCCAACCAAGAAATGGCGAAAAAAGACCGGGCCATTTTGACAAAATGGGCACCCATGGGTGCTTTACCAAGGCTGCAATTGCAGCCCGCGGTAAAAAACACACAATGGTAGTTAAAAGTAAACCACTGCCGCCAGCCATTAATTGTAGAAAGGGTAAGATAAAATTGTTACATGAGAAACTAGACAAAGGGCATACTAAGTAAACCCTCCAGCACCCTATAGTAAGATGATGTGTGCTGGGTCTAGAAAGTTACAATGCAAGTAAAGTAAATTTCACTTTACTGCGCTTGGAAACAGTAGTTTATCCAAGAGAAGGTATTTAAACCTTTGGGAAATCTGAAAGACTTCCCTGTGTCACTGAACTGAAGGTGCTGTGTCACAATGTAAAAAGATGCCTATGGAGTTTGTCAGACTCCGTAACCAAAAGAAACAGAGTTCAAATCAAAGAAAAATACATGAGCGAGTGGGGAAAAAGGTCTCTCTCTCCAGGTTAAAAATTAAGTCCTAGAGTCCAGCAAAAGTGCTGGGGGTCTCTAAGGTAGAGAGGAATTGGCACTTTTCTGAGAATTACTCATCAAACTCTATAATGTTTCCAGTATAAGATACATTTACAGTTTGCATCTATTTTATTTATACTGCTCCCTAGCCCGCATGCATCAGAGCGCACACATTATGATGCAGACGTACAAAATGTGATGGGGCATCGGATTGCTAGTCGGATCCTAACTCTTTGCTTATTTGAAAAAGCTTGTTTTCAGAATTTTCCTGAAGTCCTGTAGTTTTCCTCCTTGTTTTAATTTCCTCGGTAATCCATTCCAAGTTAGAGCCGCTTTTACGGGTAAATTTCACCCTAACCCATTTGCTCGTTTGTCAGGAACGCATCCAATCTGTCCCGGTGCTTCTGATCTAAAAGAACGATCTTGGGTGCAGAGTCATCTGTTACTTCAAGTAGGCAGTTGCTACACCAAATGGGCAATGATGAACCAGGGTCATAGTTTTAAAGGTGATCCTATCCTCAAGTGCTAGCCAGTGAAGGGCTTTCCTATCTGCAGTGATATTTTCCCTTCGGTCTATCCGCCTAACGATTCTTACAGCGTTTATTTTGGATGGTTTGAGACCGAGCTATGCAGCCCTTACTTCCTCCTATCAGTAGAGCATTTCCATAGTCTAGTCTGGAAAGAATTGTGGCCCGGCAATAGTTGCGCTATTATTTTCGCTCAGGTAAGGTCTGATATATTGTAGCAGTCTCGGGTAGTACTGACGGTTTCTCTTCAAGTAAGTGACATGCGATTCTGCACTCAATGATGCGTCTTAGTATATCCCAAGTGTTTTTACTTTTTCTGAGACCTGAATGTTGGGAGTCTTTGATCTTAAAAGTTGTGTATTCATGACTAAACCTAGACCGAGCTTGATGTGAAGATCATCAGCTCAGTTTTGCTTCCGTTCAAGCACATCCAATTGACTTTCACCCAGGCCTCTATGGTTTTGTATTACTCCTACGTCCCGTCCCCTTTCCTCCATACTTAAGGGACATTCCTCCGTCCTGTGGGACGGGACCGGAGCACTTTTTGCAAAATTTTGGATGCTTTTTACAAAGTTTAATCCTTCGTCTTTCTACGCGTGGTACAGCACGCGGCCGTAACCCCGCCCATCTCAGCTCCGGCCAGCGCATCGCTCATCAGTCCTTTTCTCTGCTTGCTCGGGACTGGACGCATTGCATCCGCAGAAGAATTTCTTTTCCTCCTCTCTGGCTCTCGCTAGCGATCGCGTACTAGTCTGTCGTTTAAACTAGACTTTCCAAGTTGTTCCTCGTGTCAGAGATGCTTCGCGAGGGCGGATCCCCATCCTCTTTGTAGAGTGTTTGGGTCCCGATCACTGTTGGACTCCTGTTTCTATTGTGATTCCCTTTCGGTCCGGGAACTTCGTCAGTTAGAGCGTTGGGAGGAGGTGTTCCAGTGTACTCCTACACATTTTCAATCCTTCATCGACGAAAAGAAGAAACACCTGGTAAGTTCTTTTCAGAGCACCTCGACCGGGAGACATCTTCCCGGAGTCTTGCTGGTCCGGGAGGGGCGTTGACCGCTGAGTCACCGGGGCTTACCCCAAGGTGCCTTCTGGGCCTAAAAACTGTACCAGAGTTTTCTCTGACGTTCTCCGTAAGGGGCCTGTGGATACCGGAGTACACTCCGAGGCCCTTCCTATGGGGGCTACTTGTAGACCTAGTTCTACTGAGTCGTGGGGTACCGGAGCTTGCTCCGAGGCCTTATCGGCTTCCCTCAAAAGTGCCGGGGTGCACCCCAAGGTCTCGGCTGGGCTTGGTAATACCGAACGTATGTTCGAGGCCCACCGTGGAAAGGCTGTTACCGGACCTGGGTCTGAGGTCCCTCGTTTAGAGGCTAAGGGAACCAACAGCTCTGAGAGGCCTGGGAAGGCCTTATCGGTGAAAGGTGTTTCTCACCGTTCCTGCTCTTGTGGCGACGCCAGAACCGTTGAGGGGGCAAGGAGTGAGCCAAGTTCCTCCTTTACCGGCAGTGCCAAGGTCCTTCCTGTGAAGGCTAATTTGGCTATTGGTATGTCGCAGAAACATTCCAGGCCGCATAATACCGGCTCGGCCGAGTGTAAAGGCTAAAATGAAGAAAACTGATCCACCGGCGGGGACCCCTGCCTCACTTCCACACGTGCCGCAGTTCGCCTCAGGTGACGGCAAATTGGCGGCTGTTCCCGCCACGACCACGGCGGCCATTTCGGGTGCTTCTCCCTACAACTGTGCCATCGACATCAGTTCTGGGGAGCGGTGCTGTAGGTGAACATAACGTACCTTGTGCGCACCCGTTTCATCCAGTTTACGACTGGAACGCTCGGATGCCCCTTCCACACAACATCTCGCTGCCTGTGGGTTCCCCACCCTTGATTTATGTGGACACCTCCGGGGATGGGCCCACTTGGCAACCCTCCCCTCTGCGTCCTTGGAATTATCCTCCTCATGAGAGGCCGCCTCCAGCAGCTTCAAAGCTTTCGCCGGAGGACGCCTTTTGGCAAGTTTCAGGTACTCATGCGTACCGACCCCATGAGGGAGTATTTCAAGGGTCTTTTTAGGGAGATATGCCCGTCTGAGCCCCCGGCCCCACCTGTGCCTGTGGTGGTTCCGCCAGTGCCGCCTTTGCGCACGGTGCCTCCCCCTACCCTTCCGCCCTTGCCTTTGTTGTCTCCTGTGGACAAGGCAGTGCCCAATGTGGTCTAGCAGGATCCTGACCTGTCGGATGATGCGCAGGGCGATCAGGACAGCGAAGACCAGCCCCACTCTATTAGAGCTTTTCACGACCGGGTAATGGACATGATGTGCCTATTGGATGTTCCAGTGCCTGAGGCACCCGCTCCGCGTTAGGGTTTGCTTTCGGGGGTGTTCACCTATTCACTTTTGGAGCAAACCGGCCTGTTCTTGCAGAAGGACGTATTGGCAGAGGTCCGTAGAGTCTGGGAAAAGCCGCACTCTGGACTTTTCATCAATAAGAAAATTGACACGTGCTACAGGCTGCATTCCTCAGAAGAGATGGCACTAGCATCTTGTCTGCCCACCTCCTCCACGGTGGTGGCTGTGGCCACTTTACAGTCCAGGCCTGCAGCATCATCTTCTACGATGGCTACTCGGGTCCTGGGGAAAGAGGACCAGCTTCTCGACTCACTTGGGAGGAAGATTTTTGCCAACTCGGCCCTGCAGCTGTGGCAGGCCAATGCAGAACTGGTGTTAGCGGGGGCGAATATGAAGATGTGGAAAGGTCTGGCGGAGTTCATTCCGTTCGTGAAGCTGGACGACTTTAAGGCGGGTTTGTCGGATGCTAGGTTCCTGGCCCAGGATCTGCTGGAGGCCACGGCTGATCACGTTGACACGTTGGCTCGGGCCTTATGCTTGGGGTTGATACCTCTCGGCAGGCTTGGTTGCACGCCTCCAAGTTCTCAAAGGAGGTGCAGGACAAAGTGTTGGACCTGCCGTTTGACGGTAAGGAGCTTTTAGGACCCAGACACTGTTGTCGCAAAGCCGGCCCTCCTCTGGTTTCAGGGGGTTGCTAGATCAGAAATCCCGCAGAGTGGATACCCCTTTGGGAAATTCCCGCCGGAGGCCTCCTCCTCGGTTTCAGGTGATAACACCACCGAAAAACCCACCAAATGAGGGTTCTCCACGCTCGCACAAGACCCTGGTGGGAGGACGCATTGCGTCTCATTGGGAGGCGTGGCAGACCATCACGAGGACCGGTGGGTCTTGTTAGTCACTCGGGCGGGCTTCCGCTTACCCTCTACCCCACCCTTCAACCCTCCTTTCCAGCAGTCGGGGTCATCCTCCCTAAAAGCCGAGGTTCAGATACTGCTGGACCTCAGAGTTGTGGAACCCGTTCCGCGAGGGGAGGGCTTCTACTCTCGACTGTTTACGGTGCCCAAACCCAACCAGGCTGGCCTGCGCACCATCCTAGACCTTTCCCAGTTCAATCTTTTCCTACCCCAAGAGAAATTCAAGATGATCACGCCCAGCCAGATACGTTCCTCTTTGCAGATGGTCGATTGGCTCAGCGTGGTGGACCTTCAGGATGCGTACATTCATATTCTGATCTGGAATCCACACAGGAGATATCTCTGTTTCTCTGTGGGAGAGGAGCACTTCCAGTTTCGAGTGCTTCCTTTTGGCCTCAGCTCGGCGCCGCGTGTCTTTACGAAGATGTCGGAGATTGCGGCGTATCTTCGTCTGCAGGGTATCCGTGTATCCGTATTTGGACGACTGGCTCTTACGCAGCCGCTTGCAATCTTCAGTCTCTCCTCCAGCTCCTGTTCAACCTCGGGTTGTCGGTGAACTGGAGGAAATCTGCCATGATGGTCTTTCAGGACTTGATTTTCCTGTTTTTTGCTGGAACACGATTGACTGCAGGGTTTACCTGACCGGTGACAGAATGGCGGATCTGTTGGCCACGTGGCAGATGTGTTCGCCGTCGGAGAGCATGTCGGCCTGGTGATTCTAGAGGATTCTGGGCCTCGTGGCCTTGTGTGTTTTGACTCTACCTCTCGCCCGTCTCAAAATGAGGCAGACTCAGATGGCTCTTCGAAGCTATTGGCGTCAGGCCGTGGATCCGGACTCCAAGCTGATTTTGATTCCGGCTTCCTTGAGAGCAGACCTGGAGTGGTGGTCGTCTCTCTGCAACCTGTCGGTGGGAGCGGGGTTTCAGGACCCAGCCCCGATGGTAACGGTCACAACGGACTCCTCCCTTCCGGGATGGGGTGCGACATTGGATCTTTCAGGTCTCGGACCTTTGGTCGCCTCAGGACAAGCTCCTCCACATAAATCTGGAGCATCTGGCGATTTTCCTAGCGCTCAAGGTGTTCGGACCGATCATTGCCAAGAAGGTGGTCCGTATCCGCACGGACCATGTGGTGTCAATGTATTACATCAACAAGCAAGGGGACACCAAGTCTCCCCCTCTTGTGGACCTGTCCATTCAGATTTGGGAGTGGGCAGTTTGTCATGGTGTCTGGCTGATAGCAGTACACATTCCGGGCCAGCTGAACGTCACGGCAGATGCCCTCAGTCGGCAGACGATGGTTAGCTATGAGTGGGAACTGAAGACTGAGATCCTCTCATGGATTCTCCGGCTTTGGGGCACCCCGGAGGTGGACCTCTTCGCAACAGCGGCAAACAAGAAACTTCCTCCTGTATGCCTCCAGAAAGGGTCTGGGAGCCTCCTCGCTGGTTGATGCGATCGAGATTCCTTGGCACAACATGAGGGCCTATGCTTTCCCACCTCTGCCTCCTGATTCATCGGACGATTTGCAAGCTGAAGAACACGGTGAACTGTTCTCTTTTGCTCACAGCACCGTGGTGGCCGGCCAGGCTCTGGTTCTCAGAACTTCAACACCTGTCGGTGTGTGCACCGATCAGGCTGCCGGTGGCCCCCGATCTGCTTGAACAGGGGGATCAACAGCTGTGGCACCCCTCCCCACAATCGTTCAGCTTGGCGGCATGGTGCCTGAGTTCAGGTCTTTAGAACATCTCAACCTGTCTGCGGATAACATGTGCATTATTGAAGCAGCCAGGAAACCCTCGCTTCCTGGCTCAGGTCTCAGTATAGAAGCAAATGGCTTGGGTTCTGTCATTGGTGCTTGGACAAACGGCTGGACCCAAGGGCGGCTACGATTGACACTGTGCTGTCCTTCGTATCCCAACTAGCAGAGTCGGGCATTCGCGTTCTGTAATGCAGAACTTATCTTTCGGCGGTATCCGCCTACCTATCTACGGACCAATGCTCTTACTCTTTCTAATCCAGTGGTTAAGAGACATTTTGCAGCTTTGTGCAGTGTGGGATCTGAACGTGTTCCTTATGGCATTGTGCCATAAGCCCTTCGAACCAATGGCCACGGTGGACCTTAAGCACCTGTTGTGGAAGGTGTCTTTTTTGGTTGCTGTTACTTCAGCAAGGCGTGTGAGTGAGCTCCAGGCTTTGTCGGTGGAGCATCCCTTCTTGGTTTTTCACAAGGATAAGGTGAATATCCGAATTTAGGAGCTCTTCTCAACTGTTGGTGACCTTTGGTAATCCACAAGGTAAGCAGGCCTCTAAAGCGACTATCTCCAGATGGATCGCTGCCTGTATTACGGAGTCCTACACTGTCCAAGGGTTGCCGCCTCCTAAAGGTATTCACGCACACCTGGTGCGGGGTGGGGCAAGGCAGCCGCGTTGCCTTTCAGAAATATGTCCCCTGGGAGACCATCGCAAAGGCGGCTACTTGGGCCTCCCCATCGGCTTTTTGTAAACATTGTCTAGACCTGAGCTCCAGATCTGATGCTCAGTTTGGCCAGGCTGTGCTGAAGACCTTTTTCAGTAAGGGATTTTCCATCCACCCGTAGTTCCTGTAAGATGGGAGATTCCCAAGCACTCAAGTATGGAGGAAAGGGGACGGGACGTAGGACTGTAACCAGGTTACTCACTGTAGTGACCACCTCAATCCTAGTCCATAGTCCCCTTTCCTCCATACGCCCGCCCGCCGTCCCCTCTAATAAGGTTCCTCTGTTATTGCTTAAAGGTCTCTGACCTGGCAATAGAAAAGGACTGATGGGCGATGCGCGGGGCGGAGCCGAGATGGGCGGGGTTACGGCCGCGTGCTGTACCCTGCGTAGAAAGAGAGGAAGGACTAACTTTTGGATGCTTTTTACAAAGTGCTCCAGTCCCGTCCCACAGGACGGAGGAATGTGCCATAAGTATGGAGGAAAGGGGACTATGGACTAGGAGTAAGATGGTCACTACGGTGAGTAACCTGGTTAATTTTTGCCACCCGGCTGTTGTCATTGTCGTAGCAGCCACTCTGCTCCGCCACCAGCTTAGTGTCGTCTGCTTAGTTTTGTAAAATAAGCTGATATTATCGAGCACTGTGCAGAGACACCGGAGATACAAATTAAACCACAAAGGGGACAAACTGGCCCCTTGTGGTGCATCGCAATTGATGGGGAATTTAACGGGAGAATCTTTCCCCCCTAATGGATTTTGGATCTCTGTTCCGATAGGAAAGAGATCACCCACCCGATTGCTTCTTCTGAACAGCTACCCATATGTTCTAATGCTCATTGGAGTTGTTGGCGATCAGCAAATCAAAAGCCGCTGATGGGTCGAATAATACCAACATGCCCGCTTTGCCCTTGCCCATAATGCTGAGCATGTGGGTTCGGAGATCCAGCAATGCTGATTCATTGCTCTGACATTCTGAAGCTTCATTGCTGTTTGTGATGGATATCCTTGTCTCTACAAATGCTTGAAGTTGGGAGGCAGCCACCTTATCCATAATTTTCAACTAAGTTGCAGTTGGTGATGGGGCGAAGATTGCCTGTGTCCTTCTGATCTTACCATCTCTGAAAGATGCATTAACCATCCTTTTGAGCCGAGGTATAAAGATGTCCTTATTTTCTAGTATCAGTTTAGGTGTCAGTATATTCTCTGCGTTTGTCTGTCTCATAGTTGTCGACAGGGTTCTCATATCCTCTGTAGTGATGGGGCTGAAATACAATGTATTTGTCGCCTTCTGCGTCTGTACAGTTCCTAAACAGTTTTGTTAAACCACCTGTGCGGCACTTCCTCCTGAACCTTCTCACATTCTTCTTGTGAGGGTTCATAGGGAGGGGATCGGAGCTTTAGGTTTTTCTATTGATTTCAGAATCTGAAACCGTTTACTTGTTGAGATAGAGACTGTTGTGATCTGTTCATTAAAGACTTTTCTCCAGCATGGGGTCTGGCATGGATTCACATGCTCATGAATATTCCCTGTCGTCAGGCTGGGAATCCTCGGTAAATAAAAAATCAGTATCAGTTTCGTTTCTGATCTGTCTTTCTTAGTAGTAACCAATCACTGATCTCTGGGTCATACTGCCCCCAACCAATGACTGCCCTCTCCCTAAGCCCCGCCTCTGGCAGCCATCCTCAGATTTTTACCGCACGCTCAAGTGTTGGGAGTCCTCGTGTTTAGCTCTCAAGTTTTTTACTGCGTTTTCACGTTTTTTCAGGAGATTTTCTAATTTTTTCGGTTTAATCGAGCCTCAAGCTCCACCGTTTCTACTTCCGATAACGGGGACCCGTTTCGGAATTCTCCACGCCCCTCAAGGGTGAAGTTTTCGTCGAGTTTATACTTCTTGGAGGATTCTGGAAGATCTGCGGCCTACCTCAACGGACATGGCCCAGGACAAGGGAAGCTCGACGCCCGGATCCAAGCTGTTCAGGTGCTGCCCTGGATGCGGATTACAGAACGTTTTCAAGGAGGATGAGCATTTGCGATGTGTCTACTGCCTCCATGAGGACAAGACGCACATGGAGAAAGACTGTGCGTTCTGCAAGAACCTTTCGGAACAGACCAAACAAAATCGTCGTTCCCGCCTCGCCGCCTGGCTGGAGAAGGGCACAGCAGGTGAGAAGGCGAAGAAGTCGTCTGAGCAGGCTTCTAAGTCCTGTGAGGGCGCCCCGGCGACGGGGGCCCAACAGAAGGCCAAGCACCACGAGTCCGCGGGCACCGGGAGCACCAAAAGGTCGGGCTCTTCGGTTGCCAAGCAGGGCGCTACTTCCCCGGCACGTTCGACCTTGAGCCAGCGCTCTGGTTCGGGGAAGAGGAAGTCCGAGAACCCGGGTAGGCCGCTGGAGCGGACCTGGTCGATCTCGAAGGGGGAGCGAGGCGCTGATCCCCCCCCCCCATCCAAGGCGAAGGCCCAGGATACACCTAAGGTGGTGAGGGCCTTGATCCACCCGGCAAAGGCCTCTACCGAAGTGGTCGCTGCGACCCTGGCGAAGCCGGCTGAGACTACGCCTGTGGAAACGCCTGCCGGGCCCAGAGTATCCCTGCCACCGCGGAGGGGTTCCTCTTTCCAGCCCATCGCTAAGACCCCCGTGAAGCCCCCGGCTGAAAAAGAGGGGGGGGGCGGTGGACATTACAGATTCGGAATCAGCCTCTGAGGAGGAACTGGTGGAAACCGAGAAGGGCCTCAACGAGAGGTCCCTAGGCCTCAACAAGAGGTCCCTAGGCCTCATCGAGAGGTTCGAGAAGATTCGATCCCAGGGGGCGGTTGTTAGGGAGAATTCTCTGTTTAGGCTGAATTTCCTAACCTAGTGAGTCCCCCAGCAGCTTTGCTGGATTTCTGGAGTTTGTTTTTTTCTCCTGCCAAGAGAGACTCTTTTTCTCCCACTCTTGGACATGATTTATGGTGTTCCTTTGACTGTTTGTGTTTTATGGGCTATGGGGTCCTTTACTCCATAGGGTTTCATGTGTTTTTACTATGTGTTACACAGCACCCTCCGTGCAGTGACACAGGGGTGTCATAGTGACACCCCACCATAGACTCCATACCCTGGCACTGACTACTGTCTCCCAGGGCATGTAAAGTCACCATTGGCTCTACTAGTCCCAAATTATGAACAGAAACCAGTACAAACCATCATATTGTGGAAGTATTGGTCGGGGCAATTCGATTGCCCCGGGGTCTGTTAGTCGAGGGGGCACGTCTCCGTCCTCCCTGATCGAGTTTTGGCTGGTGGCAGTGGATACTACTTTTTATATTCGACCGCAAATATATCCCTATGGGATTTTCCCATTGTTCGAGGCTACCAACTTTAATTATTTAATTCTCATAGCCTCGAACATACCGCCGGTTTATTTATTTAATATGAATTCACCGGTTGGTATTTTTTGCCAGGACTCGATTCTAAAATGGCGTTTGTTCTCTTCTGTGACTCCAACCCAAGTCGAGCCCTTCGTTCTACTTTTGCCGGGCTTCTCCACAGAAGCCTCCAAAAGTGGTGCCACTCTGTTTGGGTACCACAGGGGGTGTGGGAGGGGGTTTAGGCACCCTGGATTGAGTTACCTTGATAACTCAAGTCGCACTCTTGTGTGATTGGCCCAAGTGGTGAGCTGGCTAGCTCACCACTTAGCATGTTTGATTGACAGCTAGGCTGAGTGAATGGGGGTGTGCTGCATAAAAGCAGGGCTTTGGGTACTGGAACTTCAGAAGTCGCCACAGGACCTGAGAATCCGACGAGGGAGAAGCTGAGCCGGCCTGCTACGACGACACCACCGGTGGAGCCCTGCGGAACCGACTCACCACTTCCCGACGACAGAGAAGATCTTCCTGCTGGAGAGTCTTCTTCCCCTGACTGGTGGGCACAACCAGTTTACCTTCTTTTTCTCACATCCCAGGACGTCTTGTGGTCGAATTGCCCGTGCCAAGCACCCCGGCAACCGGATAGCCACTTACCACTGGACCGCGAACAAAAGGACCGCTCCTTTTAACTGAGAACTCCGCGGCTGGTTTCTTCCCTGGCAGTGCAACGTACTCTCATCTTCCTCCCCGACGAGATCCTCTCTTCTCCCGGACGAAGCACCGACTTGCATCCACTGCCAGGAACATCTGCCCCCTCTGGAGTATTCTCACCACTTTAAGGTACCGTTTCCGCCAGGCCTCCCTTTCTAAAGATTGCTACAAGGTAATAATAATCCCTTAACCTTCTGGACTGGGCTGGCCGCCTTGACCATCTAACTGGTCCCTTTCTTTTGGTCCAACTCTTTCTGAACCTTTTCGAGACTTTTGTGCACTTTTCAACCGTGTGACCTTGGACACATTTCGTTCTGATCCTCTTAAAGTGGATCCGGCTTTCTGAACTCTAAATTCATGGTTTGACTCTACCTTCCTCCCTTGCTGTGTATTTGTGAAAGTGTTGGGATCTGTTTCAATTTATACTCTGCTTTTCTCTCCCTTTTAAAACAAGTTATTAGAGTGCCATCTGCGTTAAGCGCTCACCGCTGTCTGAAAATAAGTGGGGCTTTACTTAAGACTTGTCTAATATTCTTTTAAGGGAGTGTATATCTTTTAGTGACCGTGTTTTTGAACTGCTTAATATTGGTGCCTGTGTGTTTTATTAGATGTGGTTTTAAATAAATAATTATCTCTTTTACACCAAGCTCTGGTCAGTGTTTGCTTGTTCTACTGTGTTCCTATTGACCTATTGTGAATACTCTGTATACTGCCTAACTCTTCTTGAGGGAAGTCTGACTGCTCAGCCACAGCTACCAAGTGAATCTGTGTGGTACAGACTGCTACCAAGTGGGTTTACTGCCAAACGCCTGTAGTCTTAAATCTTTTGCAGTGGTCCCAGAGGGAACTGCACCGGTTTCTGCCTAACAGCGGTCCCTGCTGACGTGATCGAAGATAGCGAATACGAACAGGGCCCAGTGGAACGGCCACCGCATCCGTCGCAGCCATTGCCCGAGCCCCAACATAGCTCGGTGGCCATTTTGTTGGCAATCCAATCCTTATGCACCGAGATAAGGACGAGATTACCACAGACCCCGACGGAGGATCCAGAATCAGGCCTGTCGGGAAGCCCTCCTAACAAGCGGAGGAGAGTCCACCCGCTCCGCCCTTCGTGCCTGCGAGACCGGTGGACCCCTCATCCCCTTCGCCGGACCCTAGAGAGGATACGGCGACGGATACAGCGACGGGGACGGACAATGACGGCGCCGATGACACAGCAGACATCCCGTTGTTATCCCCCCCCCCCCGCGGGCGTCTCCAGCCGACGAAATTGGCTCTTTCCACGCCATGATAACCAGGGCATCCAAGCTCTTCCAGCTCTGCCCTGAAGAACAGAAAAAGGGGTTTCTGTACCAACGACGAGAGGCCAAGAGGAGGGCAGTCCTCGCGGTGCCTTTACTCGACGACATCTGGGTGGAGGGGCTTGCTGTCCTCAAGAACCCTTCCACGACACCAGCCAAGAGGGACAGGTACGAGAAGAAGTACCAAGTCCCCGATGCCGCCCCCTTGTGCCTCGGAGCTGAAAGCAAGCGTCCCCAAACAGCACGATCTTCCCCGCAATGAGAGACAATGAAGGACTCTCCCAAAATGGGAATAAGGCCAAGACAGAGTGCGGGTGAGCGTAAATGGGAGTTTATCAATCAGAATAGGGCATGCAAAGAACTCTGCAAACTCCGAGAGCGCTCTGCCTGACAATAGCAAAGGCAGGCGTATATATTTACAAAAATCGTCATAAGAACCTACACACTATAGGGGGCACAAGCTCAATGGGATTGGGTGGCGACGACTAACTATAGGTGCTGCTGCGATGTGGTTGGCTTCGGCTGGAAGACGTCACTGGTCAGCCTCGTGGGTTGGGCTGGGCCTGGCAGGGTGGCGGAGTTCATCCAGGCGGTGTTGTGGGGCCATCGCGGCCAGTGGCAGAGATGAATGTCTTTTCCTGACTTATTAGCCCTATGCCATGCACACCGCAGTCATTCAGGCATTTTGATATTATCTTCTTTAGTAAATCTTTCAGTAGGTTATACAACAGGTTAATGCAACACAGGAGGAATGCACCTTGTGAGGGGTCTGGAGGTAATACGTCAGGGCATGGTTACCAGTGTCCTGTTGACCGGGGCCATAGGTCGAGGGGCTAAGCTTCAGGGCCTGGGATGGGCGGTACATGTCTTTCTGCCTTGTTAGAAGTTGTTATGGATGTTCCGCTGTGTGTTGTCAAAGTGTTGGGTGTCCTGATTGCACAGGGCCATAAGTCTGAGATGGTTCGGTGGGTTGTAAGGTTTACGAGGGGGCGCGTGTGTTCAGGCAGAGGTTTACTGCTGTGCTGTAAATAATGCAGGTGGCGGGTGGTGGCCTTGGGTGCTACAGAGGGGGTTACAAGTCTTTCAAGCGGCTCCAGTCTAGTTGGGGGAGGTAACGCAGCGCGGCGCGGTCTCTGCTCTCATGCCTTGGCAGCCTTCGCAGGGTGGGAGGGGGAATGGCCTTGCGCGTATTTCACAAAGGTATCTCCCTCGTGTGTTGCCGATTTAGGTAAAAACATCACAAACATTTGAACACTCTATAATACTTATTCAAAACAAATACAAAACATGCATTTAACCTTTGCTGGATGTGTCTCGATTATACCCAGTCTGAGCACCTTATTCATACATTATGTTTTAACAAGTACAGTATTTAGTTATATGCATATATATTTGCAGTAAGTGAGGTAGAGTTAGGATTGGTGGAGAACATAGAAAGTAACCCGCCACTTGTTCGTGACGGTGGTGGCACATGTGGGGCCTAGACATGCACACATGACATGCGCCTTTCTGTGCATCCTTCACATGGGCCCTCTGTATGGTTACATTCGTTTTCTTGTGTCCTCTAGCAGCATTAGTTCAGTTATGGCGTGAGCCCATGGGGTGTAAGTTTCCCAGTAATACACGTAACAGATTCCTGGCGCGTTCCTTTATTATTAGCACCCAACTGCAATGGTATAGGCTCACCATCGCTTATATCATGGAAGCATGATTTCTTGTAAGTATACATTTTACAGGCTTTTGTAATATAAGGGATTTTGTGGAAGAAAAGCATCCTTTGCAAGTAGTCTCAACATTAATATACAAAGATTGTCTGTCATCTAATGACTATTTTACTGTTCTTTTCATTGCCTAGGCCTGTTGGCCGGGTCATGCTGGGAGCGATGATACACTGCGGGAGGTGAACTGTTACAATGTTAGTGTATTACACTAGCTCATGTCCGTCTTGTTCGTGGGAACGTGCTCGCAGCGGATCTGCCAGGGTGCTGCGGCAACAAGGATGACTGAAACCCTCCAAGGGTGGGGGCCGCGCTACAGTGCGCTGAGCTCACACCATCTTTACCAGACAAAATGGTTTCTAGGCCTAGCTAAATTTTAATACATGTGGGCAATTAATACGTGCGGGCAATGTCTTCAGTGGGTGAACCCTCCACCACCTGGGCCCGGGTGGCATGAGGGGACGCCCACGAGAGCCATAGTCCTCACCTGGGGAGAAAGCGCAGGCGAGGGGGGTCTTCTTGGACCAGTCCTCCCCTACATTTCCCCCCTTTCGTTACTAAAGTAACGAATTCTTTAAATCTTCTATCCTCCTACATTCTGCCTCGTCCATCACCGCCTCATCCCATGCAGGAGTTCCTTTGATGGGCATCCATGCTCTGCATACCCCCCTTAAGCTCTCACCTCTCCGGGCGTATTCATCTGGGGTACACATTAGATATATGCATCCACCATCTCCTTCCAAATCTACCCAAACTTCCTCATACCATTCTAATGCACGGGGCTCTTTGATGGTGGTGTGCCACAACTTATCTACAATATCTTTATCGTGGTATATAGGCACCAGTTGGTACCTGGGTGAGTTATCTATCCCTGTTTGTACTTGTGCTTCTTGCATCGTTTTTATTGTACCGTGTGAGTTGCCCATTGTCACCATCATCATTGCACCATTTGGTACTGCGTTAGCACAAACTCGAAGACCCACCTGGCACAGGCAAAAAAGTAAAAGGAGGAACACAACAGCTGGTATTAAAAATTTCACAGTTGTTCCAAGCCATGAGGGAACCCAGGAGAAGATGTTGTCGAACCATGTACTCGCTTCTGCTCCACCTTCCATTTTCATTTTTTCTCCTAGGTTGTGGACTGCTTCGATCACATGGGACAGGGAGCCATTCTCTGCGTCTTTGGAAGGTACGAAAGTGCAGCAGGCACTTCCTATTTTTCGGCAAACACCACCGTCCATCGCCGTCAACAGGTCCAGGACATACCTGTTTTGCATGGTCATTAGTCGTAAAGCTCTTAGTTCCACTTTTATTATATTGAATCCTTCTTCAGTGTCGTTTGCCAGCTGAATCAATTCCCAGCGTGTTATCTGGAGCCATTTTGCGTTCGCCCTTGCTTGGACACTTGAGACGAGTGAGGCAAAGAATGTTTCTGCTGAGCTGAATAATCGATATTTGTCTGGGATCTGAGCCAATAGTTCTGATGATGCCTTTGATATGTAATTTGATGCTCGTCTGTTACGGGTCAGCACTTCTCCCTTGCTTCCAGAAGACAGGACATATATTTGTGACTCTGCAGTCGGTTGAGCCACACTCTGCATGCGTTCCTGTGTCCTTTTGCTCCCATCGATGTGGCTTTCTGGTATCACCATTAGGGCTGAGTGCAGAGTGGCCATTGAGCAGCTGCCACTCCATGACTGAGGGAGGTGTAGGTATGCCTGGTTGCCGCATACCCAGTATGTGTCCATCAGGGCCGCTGTTCCTTTCCTCAGATCTGGAATGGTGAGGGTCTTGTTGCAGTTCTTGTTTGTTCCCATGGGGGTTCTCCCTTCTCCTTTAAAGCACAGTTTATAGTCCATTTCGCTCTGCAGTTTGAACGGCTTTTCAATGGCAGTTACCCAAGTTAGTTTTGAAATGTGTTCTCTCCATACTGGTGTACATGTTTCCTCTATCCACTGCAATTTATCCGGTGCCACACCTCTTAGTGCTTCCGCTTTGCACAGTACTTCTTCATCCTTCCGCTTGTTGTCAGAAAAAAGTGTCCCTTCTATTACAAAAAATGGTTCTTTCAAACATACCACTCCTGCCGTTTTTGGGTAACACGTTTTCTCGTTCTGCAGCATTTGAAAAGTCACTTCGTGTGCCTGGAAGGTGTTCTTAATCCTGCACAACGTGAGATGAAGGAGACATTGGGCATCCACAATAGGCAACTCTTTGGGTAACAACACTTTGGGTGTGCCTGATGCATGGGGGATGAGGGAACAGACATAACAGCTCTCGTTTGTTGTCTGTTTAGCTGTGGCACTCATGTCTGCATACCACTTATTTGTTTGATGGGGGTGTCGTGGGTCTTCCATCTTATCTAGACCTAGCCCATAGTACTCATCATACTTCCTCCTCCCTGCTTCTCTCTTTCGTCTGTTGTTCTTGTTACTCATGTACTTCCCAATCCCCTGGGCAGTGGACAAACTAGACCCCCTTTCTCATTCCCGCCCCCCTTGGCCCATTCATCATATAATATTTCGTGCATTGCTAGTAGCTTTTCGTCTTCTTTCCTGACGTTATCTGGCAGATTGTTTTTTGGGATGGGGGCAGGCTGGCTGGTGAGGGTGTTATACAACCATGATATGGCAGACGGGTTTCGGTCATTGAGACTGTGGGCATTGTAATTAGATACCCCTGGTGGAGACACTGTGTTGCTCTGCATTCCACCTTGTGGCTTTTTTCTTTGTGAGGTGACAACACTGGATGGTGTGGTATGATACCCCCACACAAGTTTAGTTCCGTCCCATATCAAAAAATCACCTTCCCTGGTATTGACACCTGCAGTTGCATTGGGCCCGGTGGTACTGTTAATTGGTCCAGTAGTGTTGTTACTCCTTGGTCCAGTAGTGTTGTTACTCCCTCCCCCCTCGTACATCTCGATAGAGATGAACGCTATAAACCAATATGTAACCAAGCCAAACATTATCATAAAAAACAGTGTGATGCATACTGATAATCCACACTCATACGAATATCTACATCTCTCATATACCAATTCTCTCATTCTACTAATTCTATCCGTTGCAGGCTGCCCGTTAGATGCCATGGAAGCTCCTGTTTGAGATATAAAAGTGCATGCATGTAAACGTTTTGCTGGCACCATCTGTGCCAATACATTTGACGGGGAATGGAAGCGGGTGGGGATGCGGGGGAGGGGTATTCACAGACAAGGGTATATACGAGCTATAATATTGTATTTCATTAATTCTCCAGCATGGGGTCTGGCATGGATTCACATGCTCATGAATATTCCCCGTCGTCAGGCTGGGAATCCTCGGTAAAGAAAAAACCAGTATCAGTTTCGTTTCTGATCTGTCTTTCGTAGTAATAACCAATCACTGGTCTCTGCGTCATACTGACCACAGCCAATGACTGCCCTCTACCTAAGCACCGCCTCTGGCAGCCATCTTCAGATTTTTACCGCACGTTCATGTGTTGGGATCCTCGTGCTATTGCTCTCGAGCGTTAGTGCTATTTTTTCGCGCTTTTTCACAAAAACTTCGATTCTTTCGGTCAAAAGAGCCTCAAGCTCCACCGATCCTACATCCGATCAACGGGGACCCGTGTCGGATTCATCTGTGCCCCTCAAGGGTGAAGATTTCGTCGAGCTACACTTCGGAGGACTCCAGAAGCTTCTCAGGCCCGGTCTCGGAGATGGCCCAGGAGAAGGGAAGCTCGACGCCCGGAAAGCTGTTCAGGGCCTGCCCTGGATGCCAGCTGCAGAACGTCTTCAAGGAGGACGAACACTCTTTCTGCCTTTACTGCCTTCATGGGGACAAGACGCACGTGGAGAAGGACTGTGCGTTTTGCGGCAACATGTCGGAACGGACCATGAAGGACCGCCATCAACGTCTCGCCAGCTGGCTGGAGGGTAAGAGCCCGTCTGGCGAGAAGAAGAAGAAATCTGAGCGGTCTTCTAAGACCTTTGAGGGCGCCCCGGCGACGGGGGCCCAACATAAGGCCAAGCACCGCGAGTCCGCTGGCACCGGGAGCGCCGAACGGTCGGGCTCTACGGGCGCCAGGCAGGGCGCACCCTCCCCGGCACCATCAACCACGAGCCAACGCTCTGGGTCGGGTAAGAGGAAGGCCGAGCACCCGGCGAAGCTCCTGGAGAGACCCCGGTCGAGCTCTAAGGCAGAGGAGGAGCGTGGCAGTGCCCCCTCCCTCAAGGATAAGGCGGTGAGCGCACCTAAGGTGGTGAAGGCCTTGATCCATTCGACCAAGCCCTCTATCGAAACGGTCGCGGCGGCCCTGGCCCAGCCTGTGGAGGCTGCACCAGTGGTGGCGGCCTCGGGGCCCAGAATCTCCCTGCCTCCTCGGAGGGAGTCTTCTTTCGTGCCCATCGATAGGACCCCCGTGAAACCCGCCGTGGGGAAGAAGGGGGGGCAGGGCGTCGTCGTAGATTCGGCCTCAACCTCAGAAGAGGAACTGATCGAGGTCTTAAGCCACGGCCTAGGCGTGGAACAAGACCAGCCCGTCGGAATGGGCCCCGACGCAGGTGACGACGACGACATCGTCGAGGATACCGACGGGGCCCCTGCTCGCCCGTCGGATTCCCCTCTGCCAGCGCCGCAAGACAACTCAGCGGCCATTTTGTTGGCTATACAGTCCTTATGCTCCGAGATAAGGACGAGACTACCGTTACCGACGGAGGAACCTCTCCCGTCGGGGGATCCAGAACCGGGACCTTCTGGTGTTCCCCCTACCAAGAAAAGAAGGATCCATCCACCGCCTCCTTTTCAACCGTCGCGCCCCGTCCAGCCCTCCTCCCCGTCCACCCGAGGGGATGATACGGGGACTGACACGGCAGCGACGGGTACGGACGACGAGGCATACGACGAGGATTTTCCGTCGTCGCCTCCCACCAGGGCTTCTCCGCCCGACGAGATTGGATCGTTCCACTCAATGATCGCCAGGGCATCCGAGCTTTTCCAACTCTGCCCTGAGGAGAAGAAAAAGGAAGGCTTCCTTTACCAACGGCGCGAGACCAAGAGGAAGACGGTCCTCGCAGTGCCTCTGTTGGACGACATTTGGGATGAGGGCCTTTCCCTCCTCAAGAACCCTTCCACGACGCCAGCGAAAAGAGACCGGTACGAGAAAAAGTACCGGGTCCCGGACTCGGCCCCCCTATGCCTCCGGGCGCAGCCTACCCCGGACTCCGTCGTCTCCGCGGCAGCCAGGAAGAAAGCGGGGGGGGGTGCGGCCTCCACGTCGACTTCCCCGCCGGACGGCGAGGGAAAGAAATTGGATGCCATGGGACGCAGAGTCATCTCGTCGGCGGCGACGACGATTAAAGCGGCCAACGCCTTGGCTATCGTGGCCCGCTACGACAGGGAACTCTGGTACAAGATAGCTCCCCTGCTGGATTTTCTGCCGGACGACAAGAGGGCGGAGGCCCTTGAGATCCTGCAGGAAGGTGAGGTGGCCTCGGACCACGCCATCACCGTGGCGACGGACATCGCCGACACTGGGTTCCGCCAGATGGGCAACGGCGTTTGCCTTCGACGTCGCGGATGGCTCAAGGCTACGGACTTTCGGCAGGACGTCCAGACCAGGGTCCTGGACATGCCCTTCGACGGGAACAACCTGTTTGGGAAGACAGTGGACGATTCCCTTCAGGCCATCAAGGCGGATACTGAGACGGCCCGGGCCCTTGGAGTACTGCAGCAACGGCGGACGCCCTTTCGGAGCGGCGGAGGCAAGGGCGCCTCCAAAGGTTCCGGCGGCGGTTTCGCTTCCTACCGTCAAGCGGCCCGCTCGTCGTCGCAAGAGGCCTACAGAGGACGAGGCAAGTCTAGCGGCCCCCGCCGTCGTCGCCAAGGCGGCAAGGCCGCGTCCAAGCAGGATTGAACCGGCCGTGGGGTCGGGCCCCCACCGAAGCACCCCGGTGGGAGGCCGGCTGGCGGGCTTCGTCAGCGTGTGGGAGTCCATCTCCACCGACCGTTGGGTGCTGGACGCCCTGGCCCGGGGCCACGCGCTCGAGTTTCAAAGAAGGTGCCCGCGCGTCCCCCCCGTGGCCAGGAAAGAACTTCACGTCCCTCAACTTCTCCTGGAGGTAAAGGCGATGCTCAGAAAGGGCGCCATCGAACTCGTCCCAAAGAGGCTTCGGGGCTCCGGAGTCTACTCGCGTTACTTCCTCGTGAAGAAGAAGACGGGAGGATGGCGCCCCATCCTGGACCTGCGACGCCTGAACAAGTTCATCAAGGCGCAGAAGTTCCGGATGGTCACCCTCCAGCACGTCCTGGGTCAGCTGGAGGAAGGAGACTTCCTATCGTCGTTGGATTTGGAGGATGCCTACTTCCACATTCCCATCCTAAAGGGGCACCGAAAATTCCTCAGATTCGTGGTCCAAGGGCGTCATTACCAGTTCAAAGCCCTTCCCTTCGGACTGCGGTCGGCACCCAGGGTTTTCACCAAGTGCCTCGCACCGGTGGCGGCGCAGCTGCGCCGCGAGGGGATTCACGTCTACCCCTACCTGGACGACTGGCTCATCCGCGCCAAGACGAGGGAGCTCGCCGTGGTCCACACGGCAAGGACCGTCCAACTCCTCACGGACCTGGGATTCTCCGTGAACTACGCCAAATCCCACCTGGTGCCCGCGCAAGTCGCACTGTTTCTGGGAGCGAGGCTCGACACAGTGTCCCTTCTGGCCTCCCCGTCGGAGGAGAGGACCAGGACCATCCTGGGCAAGGTGCAACGGATGTTGGTGGCCGACGCGGCCAAGGTGAGGTCCATCAAGTCCCTCCTCGGGATGATGTCTTCCTGCATCTACCTCATTCCCATGTGCAGGCTCCGGATGCGCCCGTTGCAAGAGTTCCTGGATGCGCGCTGGATCCAGACGACGGGCAGCTTCGAGGAAAGGATCAAGCTCGACGAGAGTTTCCGACGAGCGATACGGTGGTGGGGCACCCGCGCGCATCTGACGGCGGGCATGGACTTCCAGACCCCAGCCCACCAGGTGACTGTGACCACGGATGCCTCCCTAGAAGGGTGGGGAGCGCACACCGAAAATCTGCACGCAAGGGGACTCTGGCTCCCGACGGAGAAGTCCCTGCATATCAACGTCCTGGAGCTCCGTGCAGTGTTTTGGGCCCTCAGGTCCTTCCTTCCGTCCCTCAAGGGCAAGGTGGTGAGGATCTTCACCGACAACACCACCACCATGTTTTACATCAGGAAACAGGGCGGAACCAGGTCCCCAGCGCTGTCCAAGGAGGCGCAGGACCTGTGGCATTGGGCCGTCGCCCAAGGGATTCTTCTGGTGCCGTTTCATCTGGCAGGGAAAAAAAAACACCATCGCCGACTCACTCAGCAGGGAGCTGCGCTCGTGCCACGAGTGGGAACTACGGCAGGATCTGGTGGATCGCCTCTTCCGACGGTGGGGCACACCCCAGATCGACCTGTTCGCGACGGCGACGAACACCAAGTGCCGGAGGTTCGCCAGCAGGTTTCCCCAGACGAGGAGCATGGGCGATGCTTTCTCGTTCCCCTGGGAGGGCCTGTTCCTCTACGCGTTCCCTCCCTTGCCTCTGCTAATCCGGCTCGTCAACCAGCTCAAGAGGTCACGGTGCAGGATGATCCTCGTCGCACCTGCGTGGCCGAGGCAGATATGGTTCCCGGACCTTCTGGACTTGTCGGCGTCCCCGCCAATCAAGCTGCCGGCGGACGCGGATCTACTCTCCAGGGAAGGAGGCGCCATCCTCCACCACGACCCGAAGTCGCTGAACTTGCAGGCCTGGCTCCTGCAGCGCTAGAGTTTGGAGGATACGACATACCGGCCGATTGCAGAGAGGTTCTTGCAAAGGCCAGGGCGTCCTCGACTCTTAAATGCTACGGACACAAATGGAAGAGGTTCTCTGTCTGGTGCCACGCACAGAAGGTTAACCCTCTACGGATTACGGCTCCCCAAGTGCTGCCGTACCTGCTGACGCTGGCCAAGGCTGGTCTGGCACACGCGTCCATCAAGATTCATCTTGCTGCGATCTCCCGATACACCAGAACCACAGGCCGGACGTCCTTGTGGTCTCATCGTCTGGTGAAAGAGTTCATGAAGGGACTGTTCAGATCGTTCCCGCCGGTGAAGGCTCCGGCCCCGGCGTGGGAGCTCAACGTGGTGCTGACCAAACTCATGGGACCTCCGTTCGAGCCTCTGCACTCGGCCCCGTTGAAGTTTCTATCGTGGAAAACAGCTTTTCTCGTGGCCATCACCTCCGCACGACGAGTGGGAGAGATCCAGGCCCTTTCCTGCAAGGCCCCGTACTTGACTTTCCACGACACGAGGGTAGTGCTCAGGACGCACCCCTCCTTCATGCCCAAGGTACCGTCGGACTTTCATCTCAACGAACCCTTGGTGTTACCTGTGTTCTTCCCGTCGCCTTCGTCGCCGGCTGAGAGGACTTTGCACTCGCTGGATGTAGCTAGAGCGCTGAAGTTCTACGTGGACCGCACGAAAGGTTTTCGGAAGACGTCACAACTCTTTGTGAACTTTGGACCTGTCAATCAGGGGAAGGCTCTCTCGAAGGCTTCCATCTCCAGATGGCTCTCCGGCTGTATCATGTACTGTCACCGGTTGGCAAACCGACCGCTGCCTGGCCGTCCGAGAGCCCATTCCACCAGAGCGATCGCAGCTACCACGGCGTTCCTATCTGGTGTGCCCCTGCTGGACATATGCAGGGCTGCTACGTGGAGGTCGACGCACACCTTCACGAAATTCTACTGCGTCGACCGGGATTCCAGGGAGGAGTCCAGGGTCGGCCAAGCAGTGCTGCGCAACCTGTTCGCCTGAGGTGAGCCTGGTGAGGAGGTAAGATGCTTAATGTTGAGTTGATGTGATGCTTAATGTTGAGCCTTTGCCACCTCCCGTGGTTGTGCATGTGTGTACTGCTATGTATTCTTTATTCATGAGCATGTGAATCCATGCCAGACCCCATGCTGGAGAAGGAACAAGTTACTTACCTGTAACTGTTGTTCTCCAGCATGGGTCTGGCATGGATTCACATGCGAACCCTCCCGCCTACCCCTCTGCGGCTCTTCACTTGGTCATACTGCCACTTCACGTGCTTCCAAATCTGAAGATGGCTGCCAGAGGCGGTGCTTAGGTAGAGGGCAGTCATTGGCTGTGGTCAGTATGACGCAGAGACCAGTGATTGGTTATTACTACGAAAGACAGATCAGAAACGAAACTGATACTGGTTTTTTCTTTACCGAGGATTCCCAGCCTGACGACGGGGAATATTCATGAGCATGTGAATCCATGCCAGACCCATGCTGGAGAACAACAGTTACAGGTAAGTAACTTGTTCCTTACATACCATTCAACAAGATTAAAAAAAAGCACACACATTTTTTTTTTTTTTTTTTTTTTGGGAATATCCTTGTCAGTCATTATTCCACTTTAGTCCAGTACTGACACACACACACACACAAGTTCATATTTAGACATCCTGCTCATTTGCATCGTTTGCTGTTGTCTGTGCCTCCTCATTTATCTCCTCTTGTACATTGCTGTATGCTTTCCGTACATCGGTCAAATGCACCCAGTACCTCAAGCCCTTCACCTTCACTGCCGTGGGCGTACAAAATATTACCTCGTATGGGCCATGGAATCGTGGTGCATTCCACCGACGCACAAAGCTTCTAACATAAATTGAGTCACCTGGCATCAGCTGTAGCTGTTGCTCTGGTTCCGTGACAGATCCTGTTACGTTTCCCTCTTCTCTAGTGAAGGGTGGGGAGAGTTGTTTTGATATGGCGCGCGCTGCTCTTGTTAATTTTCGTAAATAGTCTGTAAACTCTTCTCCCAATATTGCGGCACTTCTCTGAGCATCTGAGTGTTCGCGCGGTGGAGAGTGTGCTGTATTCATTCGTCTCCCGGTCACGATCTCGTGCGGGGACAAATCGTGGTCTTTGCTTGGCTGATTTCTTAATTCAAATAGCGCCAGGGGTAGACAGTAAATCCAATTTTTCTTTAATGAGAAGCATAGTTTTGATAACCTGCCCTTCAACAGTCCGTTCATCTTTTCCACTATGCCATTACTTTGGGGATGATAAATAGAACACAATTTATGTTTTATACCCAATAATGTGGTGACTTCCTTGAAAAGTTAATTCACAAAGTGAGAGCCGTTGTCTGAGCGAATCACGTCACAAATTCCCCAGCGCGGGAACACTTCCCTTACTAGGAACTTGGCGGCGCTTTTGGCGTCAGGTCGCGCACAGGGTCCTGCTTCCACCCACCTTGAAAATGGGCACACAACCACGATCATGTACCGCGCGCCATTACACCTTTCCCCCATGTCTGCGTAATCTATATGCAGTTCTTTGAATGGGCCAATGGGTTTAGGAATTGTTCCCCGGAGTGTGCGCAATGTCATTCCTGAATTGTATATTTGGCATGTTGTGCATTCCATTGCTAATCGAGACACATGCTCCTGGAGACAGGGCACGAACCATTCTTCCTGTATTTCCGCTGCGATGTGCTGTTTGGTATTATGTGCAGGGAAGTGCAGCTGTTGAAATACAACTTCTAGTAACTGTAGCGGCATTACCACTTTCCCTGAGTTATTTTGTCGCCACAGTAGGTCTGTTCCCGACTGGCTGCACCCCCGTTTTGTCCATGTCAATTTCTCCTCTGCACTAGCTCCTTCCTGCAATTCTAGTATTTGTGATATGGACATCATGTTGTACCCTTCTGGGGGCTCTTCGGTTCTCTTGTTCTTCAGCATGTACTCACCTGTGTCATATTTCTGGAAATAGGAAGCCTCTTTGGCGGCAGCGTCCGCTGCCGCGTTCCCTAAAGACACAACGTCTGTGTTGGATGTATCGGCCTGGCACTTCACTATTGCTACAGCAGTAGGGTTTTGTAGGGCCTCAATTAATTCTTTTAACAATTCTGCATGCTGCACTGGTGTTCCGTCTGCCCGTCTGAATCCCCTACGGCCCCATCTTGCTAGACCTCCATGTACTGTCGTCGTCATGTAAGCTGAGTCTGTGTAGATTGTCACTGCACAACCCTTTGCTGCGTGTAGTGCTTCTATGAGCGCAATCAGTTCTGCTGCCTGTGCAGAGTAATGCGACGGGAGGCGGTACTGTACTAGTGTTTCAAACTCACCTTCTTCTAATCTCACTACCGCCATGCCAACGTGTTATTCTCCCGTGTCCACATCAATTGATGCAGACCCATCCACAAAGTACACTTCCCCCTCGCTTAGAGCGTTTTCACACACCGCTGTGTCCTCCCCTCCTTCTCCTGTGTGGGTTGCGCAGTCGTGGTTCTGCATATCCTCTAATGTGCACGCTTCTGTAATGAATGTGGCGGGGTTCACTGTCTTGCATCTCACTATATGGATGTTGGCGCTGGACAATATAATCTCGTAGGCTGTCGCCCGCTGTGTGGTCAGTGTGCTCTTTGATCTCTCAAGTATTGCAAATAATGAATGTTCCACAAACAATGTCACAGGGCAACCCATTACTATTGTGGCACTTTTCTCAATTGCGAATGCGGCTGCAGCGAGTGATTGTTCGCATGCGAAATGACCCTGCATCACGGCATCTAAAGTACCACTATAGTAAGCCAATGGCTTGTGTCCTAAGGATGTTTTTTGTGTCAGTACCGCTGTCATAAGTGTTCCCTTGCAGTGTGAGAATAGGTAAAATTCGCGTCCATAATCAGGGTTTGC
Organism: Ambystoma mexicanum; assembly: GCF_040938575.1. Taxonomy (NCBI): domain Eukaryota; kingdom Metazoa; phylum Chordata; class Amphibia; order Caudata; family Ambystomatidae; genus Ambystoma; species Ambystoma mexicanum. The sequence continues at coordinate 741,686,867 of NC_090926.1, forward strand.
TAGTACTGGAGCGCTTGAAATTAGCTCTTTCAATGATTGAAATGACATGCTCATCTCTTCTGACCATTTTATTTTTTCATTCTCCTGTTGTGCTTCCTTGAGAGCTTGTAGGAGGGGCCTTGTGTATGCTGCATAGTCTAGTATCCATGCTCGGCAATAGTTGCACATCCCCAAGAATTTCTGCATATCTTTCACTGTTGTAGGTTCTCCTACTGATCTTATTGCTTCTATCCTGTCGGGAATTATCCTTTTTCCATCTTTTGATATGAGCTGTCCCAAGTATAGGACCTCAGTCAGGCAATACTGTAGCTTCTCCTTGTCTACCTTGTATCCTTTGTTGGCCAGTAAAGTCAGGAGCGTTGTTGAATCTTTTCTACTTGTTGCTTCATCTTGTGCGCACACTAATAAATCGTCTACATACTGAATAATCGTACTCTCAACTGATAGGTTTCCCAAGTCTTCATGCAATATGCGGTTGAATATGCTCGGGCTCTCACAGTATCCCTGTGGTAGTCTGCAGTGTTCATATCTCTTTCCCCCCAGCGTGAAGGCTGTAAGGTATCTACTCTCTTCAGCCAGGGGTATTGAGAAAAATGCATTTTTCAAGTCCACCACTGTGAAATGTGATGCCGCTTTTGGGATGCTGCATAGTATTGATGCAGGGTTCGGGACTAGAGGGAACTCTTTCTGAATTACGTCATTGAGGGGGCGTAAGTCCTGTATCATCCTCCAAGATCCTCCTTTCGCTTTTTTGATTGGATAAATACATGTGTTACATGGGGAGTTTGAAGGCACTATTATCCCTTGTGCTAGTAGTGCATTTATTGTTTCTTTTATCCCTTCTTCAGCTTCACGGGACAATGGATATTGTTTGACTCGGGGTAAGATTGCTCCTTGCTTTAGTTTTATTATCACAGGTTGTACTCCGTGCAACAGCCCTACATCATGGGGGCCTGTTGTCCATAAATTGTTTGGTACGAGCCTCATGTCGTCATCAAAAAATGACGGTGGTGTTCCTACCACTGCCATCAATTGGACGGGGATCTCCCTGGCTTGGATCAAAATGTCACAGGGCATCGCTATTTCCATTACTATCTCACCATCCCCTTCTGTGTCTGAAAAGAGATCCTCATCTGTTACCTCGCGTAGGGTGAGGTTTGGGTTTGTGCACAGCACTGTGCGCCACTCACATCCTTCTCTGTCCATTCCAATCACAGCGATCCGTTTCGTTGATACCTGCACAGCGTGCAAGTCCAACGATACCACTGATCCTGGTGCTGCGTTTGGACACACTATGGGGCGGAAGAGGAACTCTGCTGGAATCCTCCAATCCATGCTTTTTAGCTCTGGAACTATGAGGGCCAAAGTCTTTAGCCCTCCAATAAACATTTCTTCATTTTGTGGCAGCCCTCGTATTTCCTGTGTGGTTGTGTAGGCTTGTACTACCAACATTGCACGCAAGGGGCATATCCCGGGTGTAGAACACACTATTCCTCCTTCAGTAAATGATATGGTCATGTTAAGTTTACTCATAAGATCCCTCCCCAACAAATTTATCGGGGACTGTTCGTAATACAGTAAGGGTGCCTTTACTGTCTTGCCCCCCACTGTTACATCCAAAACTTCTGTGTAAGGAACTTCAATTACAGCCCCAGAGAACCCCTGCGTCTCTAACTTCCTGTTAGATAACGGGAACCGGCCCTCTCTGACACATGATTTCTCCGCTCCCGAATCAACCATGAATATAAACTGCTTGTCTCCTATCTGCGCCCCTACCAATGGTTCCTCCGCTGCACTGTAGGTGGTAGATAGAACTGGACACGCAAGTGTTCTCTGTGGGCTGTCCTATGCGGGGTGTCTCATCGCCCCCCCCTCATTAAATACGTTTCCTGAGACCACTGACATGCCGTTGTAAGGTGCTGGTGCGGGGGCCCCGTTTGCTGTTGTCGCGAAAGGGTTACCTGGCATATATTGCATACTGTCATTGTTTTGTGGGTGGCTCTGTGTTCTATACTGGGGTCCCTGTTGCTGGCCGGCATTACCTTGGCCTGGGTTTCTTAGTTGTTGTTGTCCCATTGGGAGGCCATATGGGCTTCCCGGGTGGGGATGGCCATATTGTTCCACCTCTTGGAACCCGTTATTGGGTCTGCTTCTGCACTCTCTAGAAGAGTGCCCCCATCGCCCGCAGTTCCAGCAACTTCCTTGTGCACCTCTAGGGCCCTGCCATCCATTTCCTCCCGTTGCCCCGTACCCCATTCCCCCTCCTCTTCGGCCCCTGTACCCACCTCGTCCCCCTCGAGGGGTCCACTCTTGCCACTGCGGACCTCCACCTTGCTCTTGCTCATTCCACTGCCGCTGTCCTGCTCCCGCCCAATTAGCTGCCATCCTTCCTTGTATTGCTATCAGCCCCTCCTCATCTTCTCCCTCCCTGCTGTGTGGGAGCGCGGCTACTGCCGCTGCGACCTTCACCAATTTTGTCTGTACTAACTTTGCTTCGTCTGCCAATCTTTTCTGAGCCACCTCCTTCTCCCTTTCCTTTATTCGTTTACAATGGTGTACTATTATGCTCTGAATTTCTGGCCATCCCTTTGCTTCAATACCTGCTATCTTGTCGAGCGCTTTCTGCACTTCCTTTGGGAGCCCTCTTTTTATAATGAAGTAAAATAAAGAGGTCGATTGATACCAAGGCGTGCCCGTCTCCGCTCTCCACATCTCTTGGACCCGAAAAATGTAATCCATAGCCTCCTCCCCGTCATTCATTGTACACTGCATCACGGACTGTAAGTCAGGTGTATCTGGAAATGTTTCGCGTAAGGCGTCCCACACCCTAGCCCGCACTGTGTTAAAGGAGGCCCCATCGTGGCGGTCACAATCTAACGTTACTCCCGGGAAACCGGCTTTAACCCATACTCTTTCAGCCTGATCGCCCACCGCTGATACGAGCAAACTTTTCACATCTCCTACAGCTAGGGGTACCCCAGCAGTATGTTTTTCAAAGGCGTATATCCACTTACTTGCCCCTCCTGATAATGGGGGCAATAGCTTTAATAAATTGGCTTTATCCATTTGTGCCCATGGGATATAGTTAGGTCTCCCTCCTCCTCTGTGTATCAACGGGAGCTGTAGCTTTCCTTTCTGTATGGCACCCGGACCCGATTTGGATGCTGATGTTTCTAGTGATGCCATTTTTCCCACTCTGTTCCTCAGTCGTCCTGACCACTCATCGTCCAGTGTTCTCACTGAACATGTGCCATCCCCCCCTTCGCTTCCCCCTCCCATAGCCATGCTCAACCTGTCACTTTCTTCTAACTCATCCCTTATGTCGCATAGTAATTCCTCTCTATCCCCCATAGGCCTTTCATCATTGTCAGTATCTCCCTCACGTGTCTCTATTTCAATTATTCGTGTTGGTTCTTCTTCAATTCCGAACAGTATCTCACCTTTCTTCCACCCCTCTTCAGGTCTTTTTGTCTCGCCTGGCGCTCTAGACGTGCGCCCTGATCTAGTCGCATTAAGTGCTGTTTGTCCGCACATGTCTTTTATCCTCGAGAGCTCATCTTTTGCTATTGAGAGTCTTGACTGTAAATCATCTGTGAGTTTCTCTATGTCCACCCTTTGTGTACTCGCCTGGCCCCGCTCCCTTGTACTTTCATATGGTGGGGGTGCAGTGGGCCGGTGGGGTGTAGGGGTTGTCGGGGGAGGCACATACGTCGGATCACTGTATCCTTCTGCGGGTACAGGCTTTTTTAATATCGGGTACAAACTTATTACTTCTACTGGTGGCGCGCTACACTTGACAATTCTTTGATATCTTTCTGTATCATCAGTGGATTGTCTGTAGTGGATGGGAGATCAGGATTTACTACTGGTGCTTTAGGCGGTGGTATCTCTTCAAATAACCTCCAAAGATCTAATATTTCCCTTCTATTTTGCAACTGTTTTCCTTTGTACTTCAAGAAAATGCATGTGACCACCATATCCAGAACGCTTTTATCAAATGACCCTCCCTCTGGCCATATCTGGGGTAACCCCTCTCCCTTTAACTCAGTTACCCATTGGTCGTGATATTTTTTAATCCGCTCCGCGTACCCTGGGAGATTCTTACAAATATGTGATAAGGGTGTTTCAGCCCCCATCTCTGTGCCCTCCTAGTGCTTATGTGTCTCTGTGTGTCTGCAACTCCAATGGGAATGTAGTATCAATATTATTTTTCGTATTCTACTTCACATTCAATGTTATGCTCGGTTGGGCTCTCCCTCCCTCGACTGCACAATACGAAACTGACTGTACACAGTTTCTACTTTGTTCTCTTTGGGGGACACATACAAGAGCAACCCATCATTTATTTTGACAATATCAACCCGGAAATCAAAAGGCACCCACTCACGTCACTGTATCACCGTTGCCTTCAAAAAAGTTTTATCCGGTCACACTTACCATGACCATTTGACAATTATACATTTATAGCCGTTTTACACATTCGCAACCTCAAATTGTCCCCTGACACATACGAGGTGCACACACCTCTTGGTAACACTCAATACACCATTCAAGCTGCCCACCCTTTCCTCCCTAGCCGGCTGTCCCTGTCTGTCTTACTTAGATAGATGGATGCGCATATGCATATATTTATATGTTTTAACCTGCTCTCCCCCTTCTAGTAGGCCCCTTTTTCTCTGACTTTCTTCCCAAGTTCGTGCTAATCTTGGTTTTTATTCTCCCCCTACCCCTAAAGAAAAAGAAAAGAAAGAAGTAATAGCGATCACTAATATATTCTCAGTGCCCCCTTTTGCTGAACACTTTTATCTTGTATTTCACTTCGTCATATATTCCCAGTACTAGTCAATATAGCACTATGCGGCGCCGCCTTCCACCCCCTTTCGGAGCTAGGTTCCCGTCACCTTTATCTCTTATTCACCTCGTAATCCTAATGGCCATATGCAAAGAAAAAGAAAGGAAATTTTTAGAATGATCTTTAGTATATCTTCTTACCCCCTTTTCGTTCCCTGTCCTACACTTCTCTCCCCGCTCCCTTTACAATCGCTCACACTCGGTACTCACGTGCCCGTCTTGAACCGATAGTCTCCGAAACTGGGTCCGTCCCGGCAGTGTCGCCGTCAGCTCAACAGTCAGCCCCGACTCCGGCGAGCGGTACTCAAAGGGGATTTTTCAACCGGGATCCCGTACCCTCTCTCTATTGAGTGCGCACTTCTTAGTGTACCGGTCGCCGTTGGCGGGCAGCCTCCCGGAGCCGGCTCACCGTGCGTATCCCTTTTCGACCGGAGATTCTCGTGCCAAAAGGGGACGGTTATAATGAGTTAGGAAGAAATAATATCACGCTATCGGGGTCACCACTGAAAGCAAGCGTCCCCAAACAGCACGATCTTCCCCGCAATGAGAGACAATGAAGGACTCTCCCAAAATGGGAATAAGGCCAAGACAGAGTGCGGGTGAGCGTAAATGGGAGTTTATCAATCAGAATAGGGCATGCAAAGAACTCTGCAAACTCCGAGAGCGCTCTGCCTGACAATAGCAAAGGCAGGCGTATATATTTACAAAAATCGTCATAAGAACCTACACACTATAGGGGGCACAAGCTCAATGGGATTGGGTGGCGACGACTAACTATAGGTTCTGCTGCGATGTGGTTGGCTTCGGCTGGAAGACGTCACTGGTCAGCCTTGTGGGTTGGGCTGGGCCTGGCAGGGTGGCGGAGTTCATCCAGGCGGTGTTGTGGGGCCATCGCGGCCAGTGGCAGAGATGAATGTCTTTTCCTGACTTATTAGCCCTATGCCATGCACACCGCAGTCATTCAGGCATTTTGATATTATCTTCTTTAGTAAATCTTTCAGTAGGTTATACAACAGGTTAATGCAACACAGGAGGAATGCACCTTGTGAGGGGACTGGAGGTAATACGTCAGGGCATGGTTACCAGTGTCCTGTTGACCGGGGCCATAGGTCGAGGGGCTAAGCTTCAGGGCCTGGGACGGGCGGTACATGTCTTTCTGCCTTGTTAGAAGTTGTTATGGATGTTCCGCTGTGTGTTGTCAAAGTGTTGGGTGTCCTGATTGCACAGGGCCATAAGTCTGAGATGGTTCGGTGGGTTGTAAGGTTTACGAGGGGGCGCGTGTGTTCAGGCAGAGGTTTACTGCTGTGCTGTAAATAATGCAGGTGGCGGGTGGTGGTCTTGGGTGCTACAGAGGGGGTTACAAGTCTTTCAAGCGGCTCCAGTCTAGTTGGGGGAGGTAACGCAGCGCGGCGCGGTCTCTGCTCTCATGCCTTGGCAGCCTTCGCAGGGTGGGAGGGGGAATGGCCTTGCGTGTATTTCACAAAGGTATCTCCCTCGTGTGTTGCCGATTTAGGTAAAAACATCACAAACATTTGAACACTCTATAATACTTATTCAAAACAAATACAAAACATGCATTTAACCTTTGCTGGATGTGTCTCGATTATACCCAGTCTGAGCACCTTATTCATACATTGTTTTAACAAGTACAGTATTTAGTTATATGCATATATATTTGCAGTAAGTGAGGTAGAGTTAGGATTGGTGGAGAACATAGAAAGTAACCCGCCACTTGTTCGTGACGGTGGTGGCACATGTGGGGCCTAGACATGCACACATGACATGCGCCTTTCCGTGCATCCTTCACATGGGCCCTCTGTATGGTTACATTCGTTTTCTTGTGTCCTCTAGCAGCATTAGTTCAGTTATGGCGCGAGCCCATGGGGTGTAAGTTTCCCAGTAATACACGTAACAAACAGATTCCTGGCGCGTTCCTTTATTATTAGCACCCAACTGCAATGGTATAGGCTCACCATCGCTTATATCATGGAAGCATGATTTCTTGTAAGTATACATTTTACAGGCTTTTGTAATATAAGGGATTTTGTGGAAGAAAAGCATCCTTTGCAAGTAGTCTCAACATTAATATACAAAGATTGTCTGTCATCTAATGACTATTTTACTGTTCTTTTCATTGCCTAGGCCTGCTGGCCGGGTCATGCTGGGAGCGATGATACACTGCGGGAGGTGAACTGTTACAATGTTAGTGTATTACACTAGCTCATGTCCGTCTTGTTCGTGGGAACGTGCTCGCAGCGGATCTGCCAGGGTGCTGCGGCAACAAGGATGACTGAAACCCTCCAAGGGTGGGGGCCGCACTACAGTGCGCTGAGCTCACACCATCTTTACCAGACAAAATGGTTTCTAGGCCTAGCTAAATTTTAATACATGTGGGCAATTAATACGTGCGGGCAATGTCTTCAGTGGGTGAACCCTCCACCACCTGGGCCCGGGTGGCATGAGGGGACGCCCACGAGAGCCATAGTCCTCACCTGGGGAGAAAGCGCAGGCGAGGGGTGTCTTCTTGGACCAGTCCTCCCCTACAGAGCCCAGCCCACGCCGGACTCGGTCGTCTCGGCAGCGGCTAAGAAGGCAGCGGGTACGGCGGCTTCAACTTCCGCCGGACAGCGAGGGCAAGAAGTTGGACTCTATGGGACGAGTCATCTCGGCTGCGACGACGACGATTAAGGCGACCAATGCCTTAGCGATCGTGGCCCGCTACGACAGGGAGCTCTGGTTCAAGATAGCTCCCCTGCTAGACTTCCTGCCTGATGACAAAAGGGCGGAGGCCCTAGAAATTCTGCAGGAAGGCGAGGTGGCGTCGGATCACGCCATAACTGTGGCAACGGACCTTGCCGATACTGGATTTCGCCAACTGGGCAACAGAGTTTGCCTCCAACGACGAGGATGGTCAAGGCGACAGACTTTCGCCAGGACGTCCAGACCCGGGTGTTGAACATGCCGTTCGACGGCAACAACCTTTTTGGTAAGGCGGTGGATGAGTCCCTACAGGCCATCAAGACCGACTCGGAGACAGCCCGGAACTGGGGGTACTTCAGCAGCAGCGGCCCTTTCGGAGCTCCGGAGGCAGACCGGGTGCCTCCAAAGGATCCAGCGGTGGCTCCTCCACTTACCGCCAGGCAGCCCGCTCCTCTTCTCAGGAGGCCTACAGAGGTCGCAGCAAGCAAGGGGGTTCCCGCCGCCGTCGCCAAGGAGGCCAAGGCGGCAAGGCCGCCTCCAAGCAAGACTGACCCGTCTGGGTTGTCGGGCCCCCACCAAAGCACCCCGGTGGGAGCCTGGCTGATGAAGTTCGTCAGCGTGTGGGAGTCCATCTCCACCGACCGTTGGGTGCTGGACACCCTGGCCAACAGGCACTCGCTGGAATTCCAAAAGGTGCCCTTGCATTCCTCCCGTGGCCAGGAAGGAGAATCACGTCCCTCAACTACTGTCGGAGGTAAAGGCGATGCTCAAAGGTGCCATCGAGCTCGTTCCCAGAGGGCTCCGGGGCTCCGGAGTGTACTCGAGGTACTTCCTCGTCAAGAAGACAGGCGGTTGGCGCCCCATCCTGGACCTGCGTCGCTTAAACAAGTACATCAAGGCGCAGAAATTCAGGATGGTCACCCTCCAGCATGTGCTGGGACAGCTGGAGGTAGGCGACTTCCTATCGTCTTTGGACCTGGAGGATGCTTACTTCCACATCCCTATCCTAAAAAGGCACAGGAAGTTCCTCAGGTTCGTGGTTCAGGGACGCCACTACCAATTCAGGGCCCTACCGTTCGGATTAAAGTCAGCACCCAGGGTTCCACCAAGTGCCTGGCACCAGTGGCGGCGCGGCTGCGTCTGCAGGGGATCCACGTCTACCCCTACCTGGACGACTGGCTAATCCGGGCAAGGACAAGGGAACTCGCCATCGAACACACGGCGAGGACCATCTGGTTGCTCACGGAGCTGGGGTTTGCCATCAACTACCCCAAATCCCACCTGGGTCCATCGCAGATAGCACTGTTTCTGGGAGCGAAGCTCGATGCAGTGGGGCGATTGGCCTCCCCTTCAGAGGAGAGGACCAAGACCTTCCTGGGCAAGGTGCGGCGCCTGCTAGCCACGGACGTGGCCAGGGTGAGGTCCATCAAGTCCCTCCTCGGGATGATGTCCTCATGCATCTACCTTGTACCCCTTTGCAGACTTCGGATGCGTCCGCTACAGGAGTTTCTCGACTCCCGCTGGCTCCAAGCGAGGGGGCTGTTTCGAGGACAGGATCCCTCTCTACGATGAGTTCCGTCAGGCGATCTTTTGGTGGGGCATCCGTGCTCACCTCACGACAGGCACGGAATTTCAAATTTCGGCGTTTCAGGAGACGGTGACAACGGACGCCTCTCTGGAGGGTTGGGGGGCCCACACCGGAGACCTCCACGCAAGAGGCCTTTGGCTCCCGGAGGAGAGGTCTCTCCACATCAACATTCTGGATCTCCGAGCAATGTTCTGGGCTCTCAAGTCGTTCCTTCCGTCCCTCAAGGGCAAAGTGGTGAGGATCTTCACCGACAACACCACCACCATGTTCTATATACGGAAGCAAGGAGGCACCAGATCCCCAGCCCTATCCAAGGAGGCCCAGGATCTGTGGCATTAGGCCGTCGCCCAAGGGATGTTTCTGGTTCCCTTCCACCTGGCAGGAATAAAAAACACTGTCGCGGACTCACTCAGCAGGGAGCTGCGCTCGTGCCACCAGTGGGAACTGGGCCAGGACCAAGTGGATCGACTCTTCCAACGATGGGGCAAATCCCAGATCGACCTGTTCGCGGCGGCGACAAACTCCCAAGTGCCAGAGGTTCGCCAGCAGGTTCCCACAGCCGAGGAGCATGGGCGATGCTTTCTCGTTCCCTTGGGACGGCCTGTTTCTATACGCGTTCCCTCCGTTGCCGTTGCTGCTCCGCATCATCAACCAGCTCAAGAAGTCCAGGTGCAGGATGATCCTCGTCGCACCGGCGTGGCCGAGGCAGATCTGGTTCCCGGACCTTCTGGACTTGTCAACATCCCCACCAGTCAAGCTGCCGGCGGACGCGGATCTTTTCTCCAGAGAAGGAAGGCGCCATTCTCCATCACGACCCACAGTCGCTGAACTTGCATGCCTGGCTCCTGCAGCACTAGAGTTTGGAGGGTACGATATCCCGGCTGATTGCAGAGAGGTTCTTGCAAAGTCCAGGGCGTCCTCGGCTCTCATGTGTTACGGTCATAAGTGGAAGAGGTTCTCTGTCTGGTGCCGTGCACAGAAGATTAACCCTCTGCGGATTACGGCCCCTCAAGTGCTGCCGTACCTACTGTCGCTGTCCAAAGCTGGACTGGCTCACACCTCCATAAAAATACATCTGGCTACCATCTCCCGATACACTAGGACTACGGGACGGGCGTCCTTGTGGTCTCATCGCCTGGTAAAGGAATTCATGAAGGGACTATTCTGATCATTTCCGCCGGTGAAGGCCCCTGCCCCGGCGTGGGAGCTTAATGTGGTGCTGACCAGGCTCATGGAGCCCCATTCGAGCCTAGGCATTCAGCGCCTTTGAAGTTCCTGTCATGGAAGACTGCGTTCCTCGTGGCCATCACCTCTGCACGACCAGTGGGAGAGATTCAGGCCCTATCTTGCAAGCCTCCATACTTGACTTTTCATGACACGAGGGTAGTGCTGAGGATGCACCCCTCCTTCATGCCCAAGGTGCCGTCGGACTTACACCTCAACGAGCCCTTGGTGTTACCAATTTTCTTTCCGTCGCCTTCGACGCCGGCCGAGAGGACTTTGCACTCGCTGGATGTAGCTAGAGCGCTGAAGTTCTACGTGGACCGCACAAAGAGCTTTTCGGAAAACGTCAACTGTTCGTGAACTTTGGGTCTGTGAATCAAGGGAAGGCTTTCTCGAAGACTTCCATTTCCAGATGGCTCCCCAGCTGCATCATGCATTGTCACCGGTTGGCAAACCGACCGCTGCCCGGTTGGCCGAGAGCCCATTCGACCAGAGCGATCGCTGCTACCACGGCGTTCCTGTCTGGTGTGCCCCTGCTGGACATCTGCAGGGCTGCTACGTGGAGGTCGGCGCACACCTTCACAAGATTCTACTGCGTCGATTGGGACTCCATGGAGAAGTCCAGGGTCGGCCAAGCAGTGCTGCGAAACCTGTTCGCTTAAGGTGAATCCTGGTGAGGAGGTAAGAGATGCTTAATGTTGAGTTGTTGTATTGCTTAATGTTGAGCCTGTTGCCACCTCCCGTGGTTGTGCATGTGTATACTGCTATGTATTCTTTTATTCATGAGCATGTGAATCCATGCCTGACCCCATGCTGGAGAAGGAACAAGTTACTTACCTGTAACTGTTGTTCTCCAGCATGGGTCTGGCATGGATTCACATGCGAACCCTCCCACCTACCCCTCTGTGGCTCTTCAGTTGGTCATACTGCCACTTGGCGTGCTACCAAATCTGAGGATGGCTGCCAGAGGCGGGGCTTAGGGAGAGGGCAGTCATTGGTTGGGGGCGGTATGACCCAGAGATCAGTGATTGGTTACTACTAAGACAGATCAGAAACGAAACTGATACTGATTTTTTTCTTTACCGAGGATTCCCAGCCTGACAACGGGGAATATTCATGAGCATGTGAATCCATGCCAGACCCATGCTGGAGAACAACAGTTACAGGTAAGTAACTTGTTCCTTTTTGCCTCTTTAATTTTTATATTGTTTCTCTGTCCTTCGATTTGTTCTTTTGTTGTTTTAGCCACCTGTTTTCCATTCTTCTCTTCTGTCTCTTTAAGCTAGTTGTCTGTGGATTAAACAATTTTTGGTGATTTATGTTGGCCCTAACTAGTTTGCATTTCATTGGGGCCTTCTGATCCACCAGTTCTTGTAGCCATGTGTTATGTTTGTACTATTTTGTCACATGTGTCAGTATCAGAAGTACCTGTCATGTTCTCTATACACTGCTCTAGCAGGTCTGGTGTCATTTAAAAAAAAAAAAAAAAAGAAATTCTATTGTGTATCCTTATGTGTTCATTACTACTTTTTGCCAGTAGTCTTTGTGTGGTCCGTGCACATTCCACTTTGTAATGGTCTGACCATATACAAGGAATGGTCTTTTCCATTGTAATGTCCAAACTGCAGGTTATCGCCAAGTCCAACTGATTGCCTTTCTGTGTGGTGGGTTCCTTATTCATAACCATCAAATCAATGGCATCTAATGTGGCATGTTGTGTATTAATTAGCTCCTCATTCCCCAGAGGACGCTCCTGCTTACTGGGTGCTGTTTGATACCCAAGAGCATTTTGTAACTCTTGCTCATCTGCTCTTTATTTTGATTACTGGGCAATGGCTCAACCTATGCCAAAATGGACAACCAGTCGAGCCAGAAAGGAGGCCAGGGATGCAGGAATAGCCCATGAGGTACTTCCAGCAGCCATGAGAAGAAACCAGGACAAGGACAGTCATAAGGGGCCAGCAAATATGCCCTAACAAGATCATTCCATGAAGCCTCTGAGCAATTGAGTGTCATCCCTAGATGAGCATGTTCGCTGAAGGTTAGACCAGCCCTCCACTCACACACCAGGCAGACACAAAGGTTTTGCAGTGTCCATCCAATCAAGCTTGCCCTAAAAACTGCCAATCTCCAGTCCACGCACACAGGTTTTATATTGTGTATGTCGGAGGCAGAACTCCAGGGCAACAGACCCAGATTGGACCCAGATCTGTACTTTGCTCTCAATGCACCCATGTAAGCACAACTGCTATTTTTGACCTGCCTGACAAATAGATGGCCAAAACGGAGAACCCAAAGCGTGGAATTGTACCACAATTGGTTTTGCAAATGTCTACCTTAACTGTCCTTACACTATATTGCTGAACTGCTACTGTACTTATTTCCTAAGCACCTGGTTAAGTTGGCAATTGATTTTTTTTTTCTTTTTTTTTTGTCCTTACACAGGGCTCAGTCGTATGCAGAACGCCTCCGACTGGGGTTAGCAGTGATTCATGGAGAAGCCCAATGTACTGAGCTTGACATGGCTGATGGGCGACAGTCTCCTCCGGCAGTCAGAAATCTCACGCTTCACACAGGCCTAGAGCTTCCCTGTAAGTTCGGTTTTGGTGCTCTTTGTTTTATATACATTTGCACAAGCAGAATGTGGAAATTCACAATCTACAAACTGTGGATCGTTCATGGACATCTATTTTCTGAATGTGAACCCCCGTTTATTTTTTGGAGTAGTGGGGTTGTATTGAGTTTAGTAGGTAGTCTTGCGTTTTAAAAGAAAACTCTAGAAGGACCAGGAATAAAGTGCTGCACTTTCCTTCATGTTGGCAATTGTCGTTCATTCGTTCCTCCCTTCCTGGTGGTAACACATGGAAGGTGCTGGCGTACCAAATGGCGTGCACAGAAATTCATCATACCACTTATTGTTCTTCATTTACCAAAAGCAATAGAGGTGGAAAGTTTTCTTTTTCTGTCACTGTTTTTGCACCTCCAAGGGTGGTTACCCTCTTTCATCCCAATGTCTAGTCCTTTCCCCACACCCTCCCAAAGACACCCGCCCCTGCTGCATTTGCTTGGATCAGATCATGGTTTCGTCATTCCTTGTCCATTTTCTCCTTTCCAGTATCCTCCCTGTCCCCTTAACTACCTACATGCCTGCACTCCCAACTTTTGCACAGTAACAACGCTTAATTACACGCCTGCACTGTAAATGACAGGACGGGTACGCTTGCTCACCCACGGAAGAAAACACTAGAAGATTGTGTTTAATTTCTCTTTGTAGTGGTTTAAATTGGAGGGGCACCGAATGTCTTTGGTGGAAGGCTTGGGTTTGTTCAGGCTGATTGAAAAGTTTTGTGCGTCATAAAGGTAATGGGTTGTGCCCCAATTTACTTCAAAAAAATAATCTCTGCAGCACTGTATGATTTTCATGCAATAACGAACACGGAGGCAATTAGCATGTTCACTTTGAATTCTCATTGGGAATTGCACAGTGAAATTGTGCATTTCTACAGCTTCTGCTCTGCACTTAATTTAGAGTGAAACATTCCTGAATAAATCTCTGGCACAGAACCATGTGATGTAAAGATCTTCATAATGTAATATCTCCTCGTCGGACGCCACTTGATGAATTGAACAGCAAAGGCCCGATTGTGGTTTACCACAGCCTTCCAATGGAATGGTCTTTTGCTTATTGGTTGCATAGCATAATTGAAAGAAAATGGAAGGTTCGGTAAGTGGAACGCCTTCTGTTTGTCAGATGTTTGGCAGTTCTGTATTGGTGCCCTGTGGGAAGGACCCCCCATTTTATGCCACTTGAACAGCATCTCAAAAGGTGACGATTCGCATAAAATAGGTGATAGTCTGGGCACTAGTTCTCTGGGGACATTTTATTTCTTTTTTTCCCTCAAAATTCTCCTGTACTATGTATTAGCATATGAGATTGTTTATTGACCTCCTCAGTCGTCATTAAGTTTAGAGTGCAATCAACAACTACTGGTATTTACTGAATTCTGAATATTCTGTCCTCACAAGCAAACGCAGAAACAACAATGGTTAACCTAGGCCCATTTCCTCAGGCTGCTTGCTTTGAACTACCCAGTACTATCATAGCTCATGTTTGGGTAGGCCACTACACGAAACTATATGCAAGTTATTCCGAGCCCCCCTCTAGTGCTGGTATAAGGATGTTCCACCCTCATTAGGAATTCCTGAAGTGGTACACAACTCGGGATATGCCGACCCCAGCATGATCTTCTCATAGGCAAATGTATTGGAGGCAATCCAGCTTCATAAATTGGGTAAAGTCCTGGGACCGGACAGACTACACGCTGATCTATTTAAATATTACCCACATTTCTGGGCTGTCATCCTGTACGTTTTATTTAATGCAGTGTTAGCATGAAACGCATAGCCCTCGTCTTGGAGGGACGCACTACTGTCTCCAATTTATAAAAAAGACAACTACACTCTTACCTCCTTTATCACCCAATTTCCCTTTTCAGTAATATTTTATTGGACGCCTGACTTGACTTTAGGGACGGATTGGGTACTGTAAACCGTACTGTAAATCCAGTCCTACACCTGCTTTTGTTCATGGCAAATTCATATTACATAACACGAAAAAACCAATATTTGTGGCATTCATCGATCTGTCCACAGCTGTTGACTTGAACAGGTCAAAGCTGTTTAGGGTACAGCAACAGCAGGGTTTGTCGGAGCACCTGTCAATCTTGCTTGTGAAACTTCATTATGGTAAGCAGGGGCTCTTAAAATTGGGCGCTTAGTGGAACGCACTGTGTGCTTCCAAATTGACTGTGGCGTCTGACAGGGGAAATGCATTCCAGTCGGGCCCAGTTGATGTACCTGTTTCTATATGTGGATGATGTCACCATTATTACCAGGACACCCTGTTACCTCCAAAAACGGATTGCTACATTTTTAGGCAAGATTGTATGCAGTACCCTTTGGGTGCACTACAACAACCCTGACCTCCTGGCAATAGGAACCCAACCTTTGGTACAAGTCTGTACTACACAGGTTGGTAGCGTGTTGAGCAGCCAGGCCTATCTCAAGAGGGGTCCATGTGAGCTGTAGGGGAGTTGCACAAAGCTTCACAGTGACAAGTATTAAAATAAACACTTACACGCAAGGTTTCTTGAATAGACAATTATTAATGTATTGATCAGTCAGTTAGAATAAGCCTTCTTCAGAAGGGAGCAATATAAAAGCAACACACAAGTACACTCCAAAACTGCACACTCTGTTTCTAAATCAGTAAAGACCCTTTTGGGATGGCCCACAGCCACAAGTTACACCCTCAGGTGACTTCAATAATTAGGGTGCTAGGGACATTAATATCTTACTGTTGCATTTAGAATACTCTTAGAACTTGGTCAAAGGAAAAGGTACTAGAACAAACAAGAGACCATAAATATTCTTAAGCAGGCAAATACTTTTGGATCTCCTAAGCGGAGTCATTCAGTGTAACAGGTTAAGCCAAAGACCGTGGGCAAAGGTCTATATGCTCTTAAGAACTTCTTGTAGGTAAGTAAGAAAAGTCTTTGCACAATGTTTTAGAAGTCTTTTGAAGAAAGGAATGATCAATGTAGCGCCACAAGCTGTTTAGTCTTGTTAGTAGTAGAAGATGCAAGCAACTCTACAATAAGAGGTAAGTTCTCTCAGACTTTACAGTACCTTGGATTGAAGAAAAGGTGCAGCAGATGACTCCTGTTCAGCTCTGCAGATCTCAATGTTCCTGGGCCTCAGTCGTGGGGACCAAAAGGAGGACCTCTGGGGACTCCTGCACGGCAATGGGACGGTCACTGCTTGCAACGAGCAATCTTCAAACTAGTGGCACTTCATTGTTTCAGCTCCTTGCGACTACCGCAAATACCAACACTGCGGTTTCTGGCTGTCATGGACTTTCCTTGCTTCTGGGGTCCCACACTCTGTTGAGGGAGCTAAGGCTCGGTCAGTCCTGCTTCCTGGGAGTCCGGAGTATCGTTGGCCAACTTAAAAGCAATCTGGTGTTCCTCACCCTGGCTATTCGGTTTCCAGCACCAACTCTGTGGAAATTCAACCAGCTCCGAGAAGATGTCCAGGTGGCTTACTTGGGAGTTGATTGGTGCCACCAACTCAAAGGGAGAAGTCTTCTTCGCAGGGGCTTCTCTGTCTATACGAATTTGGAGTTTAAACTCAGCAGCAGGGCTTCACCGGGCAAACCAGCGGTCCAGGAGTTGCAGCAGGCGTCCTTCAAGTTTTTCTTCGGTTCCTTCGTCCAGTGGTCGAGACTGCCTTCCAAGCCAAAAGCCTCGCCTTTTATCCAGGTTTCTCCCATTCATTCCAGCCTAGCTGTCAGTCACCCAGCAGGTTGGCTATCTTTGCTGGACAGTCAGTCGGCCAATCACTACAGAGTGCAATTGGGTCTCCTAGGAGACTAAGCACTGGAAGTTTCGGGCACCTCCCTCACTTCCTGCCCCCACCAGACACCCTGGAGCCAGAGGTGGGCTTCACTCGTGAATCCGGCCAAAGTCAAAGCAAACAAAGGGACCAAACCTGGTTTGGCGCGCAGAGTAAATCTCAAGAAGGACCTTTTCACAAAAGAAATGGCAAAAAAAGACTAGGGCCATTTTGACAAAAATGGCACTCTTGGGTGCTTTGCTGCAGCTGCGAACGCAGCCCGCAGTAAATGCACACCACGGTAGTTAACACAAAACCACTGCCGCCAGCCATTCACTGAGGAAAGGGTAACATAAAAATGTTACATGAGAAGCTAGACAAAAGGGGTTACTAAGTAACCCCTCCAGCACCCTATTGTAAAATGGTGTGTGCTGGGTCTAGAAAGTTAAAATGTAAGTAAAGTCAGTAGTAGTAGTAGTAGTTAAACCTTTGGGAAATCTGGAAGACTTCCCTGTGTCACTAAGGTGCTGTGTGACACAATGTAAAAGATGATGCCTATGGAGTTTGTCAGACTCCATAACCAAAAGAAACTGTGTCCAAATCACAGAAAATTACACGAGAGAGTGGGGAAAAGGGTCTCCCTATCTCCAGGTAAATAAAATCCAAGTCCTCAAAATCCAGCTAAGGTGGAGGGAATTGGCACATTTCTGTGAATTCTGCCTAAAACAGATCTGTTATGTTTGTGGCTTACCTTGACTTAAAAGTGAATGACACTAAATCGGTGATTATCAGTTTCAGCCCCAAGAACCACCAAAACGCCCTTCATTTATACTGCTGGGTCAAGTGAAATTATACCCGAGAGAATCCTTCTCTTTTTATGCAGTTGGTGAGCAAGTGTAAGTGGATCTAGGTCACGTGACCTAACCCCCCTCCCCCCCACAACTACTAATTTGTTGGTGCATTCTTGTTTTGACACCCTTTTCCCCTAATTAAGCAGCCCTCTCAAGCCTCTTTGTTCGCAGTAGGTGAGCAAATGAATCTAGGTTACGTGACCTAAGCACCATGACCTAAGCCCCACCCACCTTCGTAGCCCTGCCTCTTCCTTTCGGTTCTAAACTCTTAGATCAAGGGCGTCTCATGCAGATGTGGCCAGTGACTATCAATGATTAGCTTGCCACTGTCTGTTTGAATGGTACAGACCCTTACCATTGGTTGGCTTGGGCATGCACCAAGCCAGAATTTTGAATAAGAAAGAGGGTTCCTGCTCATCAAATCATCATTGGAGCAAAGTCTTGCACGAAGACGAGCAGCCCGCTGATGAGACAAAGACTATCTCTGCAAATCTTCTTAGTAAGGAGCCTGTGTAATCCCAAAAGAGATATACTAAAGTTACTGAAAAGGTGATGGGGTCACTATGTGACAGATTAACTTTTCTAGCCTTTTGAGTCTCCAGATACAGGAGCTCTAGATTGTTCATTGGGCCTTATTATTACCAATGTCCATATCCTTCATTGTCCACAACACCTAGAAGGCATGAGACACTCAACACAGAATATGCTCGGGACAGGAGTAGTCCCTTAAATAAAGACTGTCTTTCTTGGGATCGAAGTCCAATATTTTACTGTCCACTTCGGAGGGTGACTGAATCTGTTGCACCCATTTGTCTGATGTGATCTGCATCCACTGATGGATCTGATTGGTCAAACGGGGTCCTACTCAGAATTGCTTCAAAACTGCTCCACCAGTTTCATCAGCCATCACTCTCCACACACATTCGGCACTCTTGGCAAAGGAATTTGTCTCTTCTGCACATGGGATGGGGTGTACAGGAGTATAGCCCTTGTCCCTTTTGCTGGTGTGAGGCACTTTACTTTCTGGTCAGAATAACTGCACTGACTTCCCTCTCCTCTGTCCACCTGACTTTCTAATTATTTTTTTATACTGCTTTTGGTCTTACAAATGTGGCTGTCCACGTTGGCAGTACACCTCTGCAAACAAAGAAGTGAGTGCTTACCCACATCTGGACAATTGATTGCTGCCTCTTCCCAGTGTGCAAAGTGTATTGCATTCTTTGTGACTCGTCCTGAATCTCAGATTACCAAGGGCAAATCATTATTATGTCATGGAGAGTGCACTTCCTGGTAACAGCTCTGCTCTTTCGCCCCTTTAGTTACTTTTAAAAAGGTTGGTGGGATTTCTCGAGTATGCGCAAGTGCTGTATGAAGAGGTAAATGGTCCTCTTAGTGATGATTGAAACTTACTAAGACTTTATGACCTAGTGTTGGCTCAACATGAGACCACTGCAAGATCTCCTGGAAGACAAATGGCTGCATGTTTCTGGGCCATGGAAGGACATTGTGGTCCTTTGAACCATCGTTCCACTCCGGTCTGATAGCACAGCAAGTAGATGGCTCGCTTTGACATCTGTGCAGATCCTGCTGACACAGGTTTGAATCCCGGCAGGGCCAAACTCGGCCTTTCATCCTTCCGAGGTCGATAAATGAGCACCACACACTGTGGGTAATAATAAGCAGTGCTCAGATACCTGAGGGTTTGTAGCGCTATATAAATGCTAAATAATAATAATAATAGTTCCAAATTGTACTTGGTGGTCCAGCACCATAATAATTGTCAAAGGCGTCCCATTCCATCATCCGAGAGTGGTTTTGGTCATCTGTGCTTATGTGGATCTTGTAGGTTGGTGAGCACATCTTGCCTGCCCTACGGTCAAGAACCATTGGATACAAACAGAACTGCTTTTCTCGAGCTGTGGGAGGTACTGCATGTTCTTATATTGTTTCTGCCAAAGATAAAGAACACCACAGTGATCATGACGCTTAAGTAACTTGGCTCTTTCTCTAATAAAAAATGAGGATTGTATATCCATGTACTCTCTTGCTCTTCCCAGAGCGTTAGCCAAGCTCAAAGCAAACCAACTTCTTTCTGAATCCAATAGCTCTATTCTAGACGACCAGGTCCCTGGTATCTTATCTTATCTCATTCATCTTTTGGTGCTTTCTTCTTGATCCCTACCCCTCACAAGTATCTTCAGAGTTGTTGGGGTCCGGAGTTTGGTTAATGTTAGGAGAGATTCCTTTTTGCTGCTTCCCTGCCATAGACCTCTATGGAAACCCCTCTCCCCCAACTTCTTTGTGTATTAATACTGACCTTATTCTTGAAGGTAAGTATTGCTTTTTTGATTTTTTTGCAATACTTAGCTCATCTGTTTTGGGGGCACTGATCAGTCCATGCGACTACCAGTGCATGGGGACTGTGTCCTTCATTATGATTTATGGTTACTTGCGTGATGGGTCCAAGATGGGTTGATGGCAGTGGGTATTTCGCAATTATTATTTTTTTGTTCACCTTCTCGCATGCAATTGTTTTTTTACTACACAATGCTTTTTTTTAGAGTACCAAATATTCTACATTGGCCATGCCATGAGATTTTTCCTTGCCCCTTGGCCATCTTTTATTTTGGCCTTTTTCCTGTCCTCTTAGGGTCTGCTTTGCCATATATGGTAAGCCTTTCCTTGGAAAAGACTTACCCTTCCTGGGCAAAGTGTGTATTTGTGACTGATTGCCAGGAAGTGGACTGGGATGAGAAAGTTCCAGCACCCAGAAGAGTTTGTCGCTGGATAAATGGTGCAGAAACTTACCATTGGGATTCTCAGTGGAAATTCCAGCTTGAGGCTATTCTAAAAGGACTCCTCCTCCAGTCAAGATCTTTGAAGAGGATCATCCCCTTGAAGACCTGGGACTTGTCATTGCAACCAACCAACATGGTCTACAACGGTCCCGGCGCAGACCTTCTGTTTTGCTCATCTCAAGAAGGCCTTTGTCAGTGTTTTGAGCTTCGGGACTGGTGAGAACCACCAGGCTCTACTACCTGCTCGAGGACCATGCCCTTTGACTTCGGGGGTGTTCTGGAAAGATCCTGTGGGCAGAGCAGCTTCCTCTTGGGTTACCTCACTGCATCAGTTGCTGTCCCTTGTTTGGATATGGGACGCCACAGACCCCCTATTTGAGGAAGTGGCCTCCCCCTGCAGTTGGAGCTCTCCAACATGAAGTTATGTCGTTTTAGCCAGGCTTAGGACATGATGATTGAGCAATATCTCAAGCCATGTAGCCTTTAGGCAAATATATAGTGAACGGCATACAAATATATTCAAGCAGTGAGCATATAATAACTATTATGAGCATACTGTTACATTATAATAACTCTTCTGGGGGCACCCCAGTGGTCTAGGATGTGTTCCAATTCGCACATCTGTTTATGTACATAGTTCTGAATGTTCCTGTTAACCATAATAAAGATCTGAAAGACTACAGTGGACTACAACGCTTCTGGGCTAGGCCGGACGTGAGGGACATTGTTGACTTATGGGGATGAGAGATTATTTGGCATCTTGCTGTTGGCATTGTGCCGTTAGCAACTTGCTAAGGCATTCAAGTAAAGGTTGAGAGGCGACGGCTTGGGTAATCAATGCTCCGATGCTGTAAAAGGCTGCCTTCTGATAAGTCAGAGAGAGCTGTTCGCAGAGCTGAAAGAAGCAAGATTGGAGGCAGTCGAGATTGGAGGACCAAGAAAGCAGACTGAAGCCACTCTCCATGCAAGCCAATGGAGAAGTGTTGCAGGACCACCTATCCTTTTTGTCTGCCTGGATTTGAATCCTCTGAATTTGCATTTCTGGGCTTCTGAGACTCAGAGACTTGGCCTTTTGCATTTTGAGAGGAACTATTATTTTTGATTGAGCTGCATAGAGGAGCATTCCTATGGCAATCTGCTCTCTACCTATGGACTTTTCATTCTCAATTGGCTGTTCGTACCACGCTCCATCCTAATTTCCAAGCAAGGCAACAGGTGAGCATTTGTTTCTGGTGCCCCTGAATCGTCTGAAATCCGCCTCTGTAGTCTCCCTTGCCCTTGTTGCATCCCCGTCCTCAAACTCCTTCCTGATCCCTAGTCCTGCCTCCCAGACCTCCTCCAGCCTTGATTGGCTATCCAGTCCTTGTGTTTTAGGGCCTAACCCTTGCACAGAGGCTCCCTGTGCCAGTGTCTGCAGGTGTCAGCAGGAGAAGCAAGTGGCAAGCCGTCAACCCGCAACAACTAAGACTAATACGGTAGGAGTGGTCTAGGTGGGGAGTACAGCAATTACTCTGCACCGGAAGCCTAGCCATTTATCAAACTTATCCAAAACACTGTTTATCTCCGCCCTCCCCCTCACCTCCACACTGTCAAAGCTAGGTGCCTTTAGTACTCCACTCAATTGATCCGTTAGGCGTAGGCCTCCTCCCACTGTGCAGGACTCTCATCGAACTGTGTTTTAGTACTACAATCACTGGTTCAACTATCTCAAAGCAGCTCTGTTTAATATTGCAATCACTGTGTCTCAAAGTTAGCAGTGTTTAGTACTCCACTCAGTTGCTCTGTTAGGTGTAAGCCTTTCTCCCACTATACAGGATTCTCGCATTTAGCTGTGCTTAGTATTACGGTCACTTGTTCAGCTGTGCCTTAAATCTAGCTGTGTGCAGTACACCACTTGATTGCTCTGTTGGCCGTAGGCCTCTCTCCCACTCTACGGGACTCTCCCATCTAGCTGTATTTAGTACTGCAGTCACTTGTTCAACTGTGTCTCAAATTTAGCTGACGACATCCGACAATTCTATAGTTACCAACCATGCCCTTCTTCACACCACATAGTGTGTTACTGCAGCAAACCTCTTCCAGGAAGACCAACACTAGGGACAGCCACTGGAATAACCCAACGATATAACCCTAACAAACCTCTACAACCTTACTCGTGACAGTGACTGGAAAAACAAGCAATATCAGCTGACTAGACCACCAACAGACTGAACCCAAACTAATACCAGACAATCCCCTTCACCCAGTACAACACCACAAGACAGCCAGACCAAAGCAAAACCAACTCCACATCAACTGAAATAAAAACCACCAAAAAAAACACTGAAGATCAAAATGCCACGCAAACGAACTGGACCAAAGGAAAGACGAAGTGAAAAAAGAACAAGCACAACTGACCACCAAAGACTCATAACTGCAGAACACACTCCTACAGAACCAACGTTGAGAGAAATCTCTCTACCTAACTCCATACCTCCAAACAACCAGACACCAGAACGAGCCAACCCAACATACGAATCAACAGCAGACAACCAAACGCAACCATGCAGAAAACGGATGGACAGCGCTAGAAATAACAATAACGTAATCGACGCACTAACACCTTAGAGCCTGGTGGAGACAGCCACCGAATTTGCCATGATGTTGTGCGCATTATGGTAAGTGCCGATGTTCCCGTGCCTCGCTTCCTCTAAAAAGCGCTATTTGCAGCCTGAATACTGCAGCACGCGAGTATTCCCAATCCTGCCAAGAAATAGCCTCACGATCATACGATCGCCAAGAAAGCCACAAGAAGCTTCCTGCCACCATTAAGGCACACAAGGTACCTGTCAGCTCCAAGATGGCCGCCCGATGCCCGCAGCCCCTTCTGCCTACTAGTCCTCAGCTGCCATCTGATTGGCCACTGGGCCCATCTGTACACCCATTGGCTGCCGGCAGGCGAAGCCGGCCCACTCCCTCCAAGGCCCACGGGAGGCAAGGCCAACACCTGTTTTGTGCCTGTTTTGCCGTCTGCCAGACCCCCCTGGCCCTCGCATGCTAAGGTAACCCGTATGTAGCTACTGTACACTGCCAATAGCCACAGCCAACACGCTCCAAGTGATCCAGATATTCTGCTACCATTGGCTCCGGCCCCTGTACTTCTACCTGTGCACTACCAGTGACTAACATTGCTCTATCCCACCAAACAGCTAAATGTCTCCACCTTCGCATCTTGATGCCCAGCTCAATGCATGACGTGGTTCCCAGAGGCACCGCACTCCTAGCCTAATGTGTCTGACGCTGTATAAAACATAGCACAAGATAATGCTCTATTCTTAACTCACCTCCCCTACCACCTTGTCTACTGTCCTCCTGATCACTGTTACTGCCTATCACCCCTACGACTGACTGGCCCATACTACTCCAATCATGCTATGTACTCTGCTCCAATGTCCTCCACTATGCCTCGCAATTTCAAATCTGTATGTGCCTTCAACCTAGTCAGCTTGTCACTGTTGGTCACTAAAATGCCCCAATGTGTACTCTGACCAACTGTACTGTTGAATCTAGTTGCGTTTTTAACCTAGTGCGCAATTTCGAATCTAGTTGTGTTTTTAACCTAGTTACTATAGCGCCCAAGGTGCACTTTGACCAACTCTGCTGTTGAATCTGGTGGTGTATTTTAACCTATGTGAAATTTCGAATCTAGTTGTATTTTTAACCTAGTGTGCAATTTCGAATCTAGATGTGTCTCCAACCTAGTTACTATAGTGCCCCAGGGTGTACTTTGACCAATTCTACCCAGCCCAAACTAGCCACTAACTATCATAGCCTGGCCTGCTCCCCACTAGTGCCACTAGCCTCCAGTAGTACGCACCGTTACCACCAGACCATGATCTTATGGCTTGCCCTAATCATGTTCCCTTTTTGCATAACGCTGGACAACGTACCCTGTAGCAGCAATAGCTACATAGCCCACCAGGACGGCCTGGCTAAACTAGGGTGCCCCAGACACCACCCCACCCCATCCCCTGCCCCTCTCCGTTCCTACCCTCCTTATCCCCCTTCCCCTCCCACTCACCACCACCCTCTCACCTCCATTGTCAACCAAGCCCCACCTACCAACACTACACGCAGCCACCCCAGTCCCATCGCTAAGTCTAACAAAATTAAACTGACTTCCAAACCACCCGCCTGCTCTAGGCCTCCCGGCCTAACCCTCCCCCCCCCCCCTCCATTACCCCCCCCAGCCTCACAGCCCGCAATGACAGATTAGGCTCCAGGTTCCCCACCACAACTACTAGACCCAACTCCAAACCTAACACCAAAACCAATACAAAGCACAATGCGCCAAATAAACCCACACCTCCCCCACTAAAAGGCGCCCTACTCAACGTCAGATCCCTGGCTGCCCACCCTACAGAAATTGCAGGCATCATCCTTACCAACGACCTCGACTTTCTAGCCCTAACAGAAACCTGACATCACATCCCTCATCACCGAATATTCCAAACCATCAGCACAAATCATGATCCTCGGGGACTTCAACCTCGGTTACCAAGACCCAAGACATGCTGCATCCCTAGCCGATGTCCTAACCGATCATGATCTCACTCAACTCATTGTACTCCCCACCCACCAAAAAGGCAGAACCCTTGATTAGGTAGCAACCTACAATTGCAATACAACCTGTAAAGACCCCCAACCTCTGGCATGGACCGATCATCACATGATCCCTGTTAGGCAGAAACCTGTGCAGTTCCCTTTGGGAACACTGCAAAAGATTTAGGAATACAGGTGTTAGCAGTAAACCCACTTGGTAGCAGTCTGTACCACCCAGATTTACCTGGTAGCTGTGGCTGAGCAGTCAGACTTCCCTCAAGAAGAGTTAGGCAGTATGCAAAGTATACACAATAGGCACTCGGATACAATAATACAAGCAAACACTGACCAGAGCTTTGGTATCAAAGTATATAATTATTTATTTAAAAACACACTGTTTGAAACACTCCAGCACTCTTATTGTAAAACTCTCTAAACAAACTTACTATTATAATATATACAACCCTTATTCCTTATCAGATAAGTCTTAGTTAACACCACTTATTTCCAGACAGAGGTGAGCGCTTAACTATAGATGGCACTCCAATACGTTCATGAAGAAGGGAGGGAAAAAGACAGAATATGGGAAGGTACACCAATCTAAGATTTAGGAACATTATTAGCAAGGCAGAAGAGCAAAAGTCACTTGTGAGCCAAAGTCCATAGGCTGGGGCGACTCTTAGAGAGAGCAGAGCACAAATGCGCCCAAGATCACACAGTTACACTAGGCTTAGAAGGTCTTGCAGAGAGTTTGAAAAGAGTTTAGAGAGGCTCAGAAAAGTTTAGCCATGGTGTCCCAGGCTAACCCAGTTTCGAAAGCCGGGGGCTAAATCTACCCCGTACAGTCGGTGGCAAGGGAAGCCGGGCGGAACACGGTACCTTAAGTGGGAAGATCCTCCAGCGGGGGCAGTTGTTCCTGGCAGTGGGTGCAAGTCTCGGCGTCTTCCAGGGGAAGAGAAGATCTCGACTTGGAGGAAAGCTGAAGGTCGTTGTACTGCCAGGGAAGAAACCAGCCGCAGAGATTTCCGGTTAAAGGTATTACCCTTTATTTCGCGGTCGTGGTAAAACGTGCTATTCCGGTTGCCGGGGTGCTTGGCACAGGCAAGGCGGCCACGAGATACGTCGGGAAGGCGAAAAGACGGTGAAACTGGTTATCCCCTCCAGTCAAAGGAAGAAGACTCTCTGGCGGGAGATCTCCTCTGTCGTTGGGAAAAGTGGCGAGACGGTCCAGCAGAGCTCCTCCGGTGGTGTCGTCATGGCAGGTCGGCTCAGCTTCTCCCTCGTCGGATTCTTAGGTCCTGTGGCGACTTCTGAAGTTCCAGTCCCCAAAGCCCTGCTTTTATGCAAAAAAACCCCATTCACTCAGCCTAGCTGTCACCGAAACATGCTAAGAGGTGAGCCGGCCGACTCACCACTTGGGCAAATCGGGACGGAGTGCGACTTGAGTTGCCTAGGCAACTCAGTCCAGGGTGCCTAAATCCCCCGCCACCCCTCCTAAGTACCCCAGACAGAGTGGCACCACTTTGGAGGGCTTCTGTGGAGAAGCCCGCCAAAAAGTGGAACAAAGGGCTCGACTTGGGTTGGAGTTGCAGAAGAGAACACAAACGCCATTTTAGAACCGAGTTTTGGCAATAAATACCAACCGGAGAATTAATAATAATTAAATAAACTGGCGGTATGTTCGAGGCTATCGTAATTAAATAAATAAAGATAGTAGCCTCGAACAATGGGAAAATCCCATAGAGAAATATTTGCGGTTGAATATAAAAGTAGTATCCACTGCCACCAGCCAAAACTCGATCAGGGGGGGACGGAGACGTGCCCCCTCGACTAACAGACCCCGGGGCAATCGAATTGCCCCAGCCAGTATGTTCACAATATGATGGTTTGTACTGGTTCTGTTCAGAATTCAAGACTAGTAAAGTCAATGGTGACTTTACATGCCCTGGGAGACAGTAGTCAGTCCCAGGGTATGGAGTCTATACTGGGGGGTCACTACGACGCCCCTGTGTTACTGCACTGAGGGTGCTGTGTAAAACACATCACAAAAACACATGAAGCCCTATGGAGTAAAAGACCCCATAGCCCATTAAACACATCTAGAGTCAAAGGAACACACTCAAATCATGTCCAAGAGTGAGGGTAAAAGAGTCTCACTCTTGGCAGGAGAAAAAATAAACCCCAGAAAATCCAGCAAAGCTGCTGGGGGACTCACTAGGTTAGGAAATTCAGCCTAAACGGAGAATTCTCCCTAACAATCCCTCTTGAGGTAAACACCAATCAGGTACTGCCCAAGAAACACCCCCTGGCACCAGCCTGTCCCACCAGGAATAAACGCAACATTACTGCTGAAGCCCTACTACCACTGGTCCTACCCACCCTCAATGCTCTCCCAGCCAACGCTGACCTAAACCTGCTGATCGACACCTTCAATGATTCCATGGCTAGAGCAATGGACACCGTTGCCCCCCTGAAAATATGCAAAGTCAAACCCAAAGCTCATCTGAACCCGTGGTACAGCCCTGAGCTCAAACTACTCAGAAAAGAGAAAGCCAAGGCACAACACACTTGGAAGACTAACCCCACTGCGGAAAACAAATCCAACCTCACAAACCTATCCTCACTTTACAAAAGCAAGATAATCTGCACCAAAAAAGATGTATACAACACCAGGATTGTTCAGACAGGTTCCTCCACCAAAGAATTATTTAAAATTCTGAAGGAACTAGAAAACCCTATTTCGAAGGGATTGTGTCCTCTGACGTATTCCTTATCTTTGATAATTCGTCTCCAGCTTGCTGGCCTCGGAAACATTTTTCTCAGTAGAAGGCGCTGCGCATCGACGTCCGTCGAGTTGGTGTCCCTCGACAGCCACCGTATCGGCTCTGACGTCACCATGCCCATAAATAGCCACACGCAGCGTCCGTTGCTCAGTTCCGTTTTTCCGCGCTTCGTGGTGCCGCGGAATATCGTTGCTCAGGTCTTCAGTCAAGTATACTTCATTATTCCTCGAATACCGACTCGTACTCAATGGCTTCCTCATCCGAACCGACAACTCCATGGTCCGGCTTAAAAAAATATCGAGACTGTTAAAGAAAATGTCGTTGACGGATCCTCACAGGATCTGTTTGTGGTGCCTGCGAGTCGAGCACCATTGTTCGGAGTGTGAGGACTGCATGTCCATGACGGCGAAAGCCTTGAAGGAGCGTAAGGGGAAGCTCGAGAGGGGTAAGGCAGTTAAAACTTTTTCGAAAGCTTCCTCGGCGGAGTCGAGACATTTGTCTCCTCGCCATCACAAAAGAAATTCTCGTTCTAGGTCTCGAAGCAGTTCCCATCACTCTTTGAGATCTAAGCATTCAAAAAAGACGTCGAAGTTCCCCTTCCTCATCTCTTCTTCTTCCGTTTCCCCGAAAAGGGTCTCCTGCCCCACAAAACATAGCTCTCAGACTGAGTGGGAGGAATTCAGGAAAAAGATGCTTAGCGTCTTCGAGAAAGCGGCCTCGACCCCCTCGAAGACTGCTGAGGGTGATACCCTGGGTGAAAGACCCGAAAAATCAAAACGCTGCGAGTCGCAGCATCCGGCGAAAGAAGCTACTCGAGAGCGTCACAAACCCTCGAGTAAAGGCAAGGTCGCGTCTTCAACGCCGTCGTCGAAAATCCCTTCGACACATAGGTCTGCATCTTCGACGCCATTATCGAAGGGTTCTTCGACACACGGGTCAGTCGATTCGACGCCGCCTTCGACGCCGAGAAAGGACAAACCCACGGCCACCTCACAGCCAGTGGCCATATCCAGAGCCTCGATCACGAGAATGTCGTTGACAACCTTGATTAGAATTCTGATACTCTCGAGTTCCCCGAGGCCTCTACCAACTTTCTCAACGCCTTTTTCGATGGCTTCGAAGCCTTTAACGTCCGCATCGACGTTTTCTTAGCCAATTATGACGAATTTGGCCCCTTCTGCTCTGGAAATGGGATTTATACCATTTCCAAGATCTGATCATTCCAGAGCCTTGGCATCTATTTATGAAGAAGTGGAGAATTCGGATCAGGAGAGACCTTTTGAGTTGCAGGGTTCTTACCTCTGAGGAAGGTAGGTTAAAGGACCTCCAAGAATCCTTACATGGAGCAAGTGGGTTGGACACTTCCCCTGAAGTGGAATTTGCCAAACCAGACCCAGGGGAACATGCTGAAACCCCTTATAGAACTTTGATGGCAAGGATAATAGAGTTTATGGGGTGGTCTACACCCTCACCTGCTTTTCAGCAAGACGACCTCAGACATTTTGGTGAAAGGTCCACAGGAGGATCCTGTGGTGCCATTTCATGCAGCATTACAAAGGAAAATATTGGCAAACTGGGAAACCCCTGAGGTTATTCCGGCGGTTAACAAAAAATTATCAGCCAAGTATAGGGTGTCTACTGCTGACCCTGAATATTCATCCAGACACCCAACTCCGGAGAGTCTGATTGTTCAGGCAGCAACTTCATCAGGTAGTAAATCGGCTTACCCTACTGTTCCACAGGACAGGGATGACAAGAGATATGACTCTATGGCCAAAAAAGTATTTTCTGCATGTAGCATGGCGTTGAAATACATCAATGCCACTTGTACGCTCGCAAGGTTCAGCCACACACTTTGGGAGTGTGCTTCATGATCGGCTGACTGCCTCCCAGAGGGAGAAGAAAGGGAAGCGTTTCTAAACATCATTAAGGATGGTAAAGACGCAATGTGCGAATCCCTTCAAACTGGCATCGATTCTGCTGACAGCATCAGCAGGGCCATGGCGGCAAGTACAACAACCCGGAGATTTGCTTGGTTGCGAAAGTCTGGTTTTGCTCCAGATGTGCAAAGCAGACTCTTGAATATGCCCATTGACGGCTCTTCTTTGTTTGGTAAGAAGGCGGATGACAGTTTAGAAAAGCTACAATCAAAGGCAGCAGCAAAATCCCTGGGAGCTGTAATCCGTCAGACACCATATCGCCCCTCATGAACCTCTTGGAGAGGTAAGTCCTTTCGCTTCTATTCCGCATTCGGAAGAGGCAGAAGACAGCCGGTTCAAAGGGGTCAGAAAAAATTCACCCAAGGTGGACGGGTTAAAAATACAAAAGCCGCAGCAGCAGCAGGTGCCTCTTTACCCTCGGCATCTGCATTGGCCGCCTCCAAACCGCTCTGAGGACTCTCCTCACAAGACACCAGTAGTGGGCAGGTTAACTCAACATCTGACGGAATGGCAGGCTTGGGCATTGGAGACAGTTGCCCAAGGTTACTGCCTGCCTTTTCTACGCATCCCTCAGTCATCCACCGGGGAACAGCTCTCTGAAAGTTCCAGATCCGCTCCTCTTGCAGGAAATTGTAGACCTGCTAGAGAAAGGTGCCATAGAACCGGTACCTGTAGTGGAGAGGAACAAGGGCTGGTACTCCCCCTACTTTCTCATACCGAAGAAAGACGGAGGACTGAGATCTATCTTGGACTTACAAGAATTGAACAAGTTCCTCAGGAAGGACAAGTTCAAGATGGTAACACTCTCTGATCCTTCAGGCCCTACAGCTCCAGGACTGGCTGGTATCTCTGGACCTCCAGGATGCTTATTTCCATGTGCCAATCCATCTCAAACACAGGAAATACCTGAGGTTCGCAATTGGCGGCTCTCATTATCAATTATGATTTCTGCCATTTGGGCTGACCTCCGCCCCAAGGGTCTTCACCAAGTTAATGTCGGTAGTGGGGGCAAGTCTAAGGAGGGGAGGGATTCACGTCTACCCCTACCTGGACGATTGGCTGATCAGGGCTGTATCTTCGGAACAAGCTCAGATCCAGCTAGATTATGTCTGCTACTTCCTTCACAAACTGGGCTTCTCCCTCAATTTAAAGAAGTTACAGATGATACCATCACAGAGACTCCAGTTCATCGGAGCGGTCCTGGACACTTCTCTGGGAAAAGCCTCGCCACCAGAGGTGAGGGCTCAAGATATTCTGCAGATGGTCACCAAGTTTCAAAATGCCCAACATCTCCCAGCCTTCGACTTTTTGAGGTTGCTAGGCCTCATGGCATCCTGCATCTTCCTTGTGCCAAAGGCTCGCCTGAGAATGAGATCTCTCCAGTGGGCACTAAGAACCCAGTGGTCGCAGTTCTCAGAAAAATCTTCGGATTCCGGACAAGGTAGCCCGAGACCTTCAATGTTGGGCTTATCGAGAGAACATTTTTAAAGGAGAACTGTTTTGGCAACCATGGCCGGAGATAACAGTAGTCACGGACGCCTCACTCACGGGGTGGGGAGCCCATGCCAACGACTTGACCATCAGCGGTCGTTGGTCTCCATCGGAGTCCAGACTACACATCAACCTATTGGAGCTGAGAGCGATCAGACTAGCGCTGAAAGCTTTCCTGCCATCAGTACAGGGAAAAAATGTCCTGATAATGACGGACAACACAGTGGCCATGCACTACCTCAACAAAAGAGGAGGCGTGGGATCACTGCCACTGTGCAGAGAGGCAATGCAGCTCTGGTTTTGGGCAATATAAGAAGGAATCTCTCTATCGGCAGTTCACCTAGCCGGAAAGAAGAACTTGACAGCGGACGCTCTGAGCAGACAGGGCACAGTCTCCCACGAGTGGGAACTAGCTCAGGAAGTCCTTCAGGAGATCTTCACCCTTTGGGGAACCCCTCAAGTGG
This sequence comes from Ambystoma mexicanum, assembly GCF_040938575.1. NCBI lineage: Eukaryota > Metazoa > Chordata > Amphibia > Caudata > Ambystomatidae > Ambystoma > Ambystoma mexicanum. The sequence goes on from NC_090926.1 coordinate 741,718,531, forward strand.
ATCTGTTCGCCACCAGTACCAACAGGAAGCGTGATCTGTTTTGTTCAAGGAGTTTCCCCCGAGAGGAGCTCTAGGGGACGCGTTCGTAGTGGACTGTACGCGTTTCCACCAGTCCATGTCATTCCTCAAATGATCAGGAGGTTGAGAAGATTCCGGAGGACCATGATTCTAATTGCCCCAGTCTGGGCCAGGAGAACGTGGTACCCGGACCTTCTGGACATGTCCATCTGCCCTTCAATTCACCTTCCACTCAAGGAGAATCTTCTCTCACAGAAGGGAGGTCAGGTTCTCCATCCAGACATCAGGACCCTCAACCTTCACACTTGGCTTCTGAAAGGTTGAGATGCAAGGATTGGGACCTCCCTGATGACGTCATGGAGGTGTTGCTTTCGGCCAGAAGGCCAGCAATAAAGTCTTTATACCGCTGCCGTTGGAACAAATTTTGCAGCTGGTGTAGAGAAGAGAATATCAACCCCTTTTCATGTGGTACACCAACAGTGTTATCCTTTCTACTCTATTTGGCAAATTCAGGCCTTCAAGTTGGCACTATCAAGGGCTATCTCGCAGCGCTATCGATCTTCAAGCGCACTGCAGAGGAGCCATCGTATTTCAAATTACCCTTAGTAATACAATTTCTAAAGGGATTAACTAATGTCTATCCTCCAAGACTATTCCATTCCAAGTTCCCTTATGGGACTTTAAATTTAGTCTTAAATTTCCTGATGGGTACTCCTTTTGAACCACTCCACTCTTGTTCGCTAAGATTTCTCACCCTTAAAACTGTCTTATTAGTGGCACTAACATCTGCTAGAAGGGTGAGCGAATTACAAGCTCTATCTTGTAAACCCCCTCATACAATTTTTCATAAAGACAGTTGTCCTACAGGTGAAACCTAATTTCCTCCCAAAGGTGGTTTCTGAATTCCACATCACTCAGAAAATTACTTTACCTTAATTCTATCCTCCTCCCCATCCGGGGAAAGAGGAAGAAAGGCTACACGGGCTGGACCCAAGGCGGGCTTTAAGCTTTTACATCAGCAGACTTGCTAGGATTAGGCAAGCAGACCAACTGTTCGTAGGTTACTCAGGGCACAAATTGGGACTACCGATAACCAAACAGACCATTTCCAGATGGATTATTTTGGCCATTCTGGAATGTTACAAACTAGCAGGGTAAGAGCCTCCTCAAAATCTTAGGGCTCATTCAACCAGGGGTATCGCAGCCTCTTCGGCCCTCCAAAGAGGGGTTCCGGTTCGAGACATATGTGCGGCTGCCACATGGTCGTCCGCACATACCTTCAAGATTTTACAACCTGGATTCCTCCTCTAGTCAAGAGACTAGGTTTGGCAAAGCCGCATTACATTCTGTTCATTCCTAAAGGGAAACATGGTGTTTTTACTCCCACCTCCAATTACACACCACTGCTATGGGAGTCTAAGATAAGGAATACGTCGGAGGACACAATCCCTTCGAAGAACAAGTTACTTCTTACTAGGTAACGTTCTTTCGATGGGATGTTCCTCCGACGTATTCCTTTTCGCCCCTCCCATCCATTCCCGCAGTCAAATTTCCCTTGTGGTTGCAGCTTACGCTCCTTCAAGGTCAATAACCAATTCATGCAGGACTTATCTTATGCTACAAAACGGAACTGAGCAACGGACGCTGCGCGTGGATATTTATGGGCATGGTGACGGCGGAGCCGATAAGGTGGCTGTCGAGGGACACCAACTCGACGGACGTCGATGCGCAGCGCCCTCTGAGAAATTTTTCTGAGGCCAGCAAGCTGGAGACGAATTATCAAAGATAAGGAATACGTCGGAGGAACATCCCATCGAAAGAACGTTACCAGGTAAGAAGTAACTTGTTCTTCACCTCCAGACACCTGCCTGAAAGACAAATCCTGGTGCACCAGCATCCAAAACGCCCTCAACAAAATTTCAGGACTCCAAACTAAAATTGAGGATAAATGCCAACAACTCTCTAATAACAAGGTCACCAACCCTAGCCTACCCACGCCAAAGAATACTAGTTCAGGCTTCTCGTTTAAGAAAGTCACCATCCCGGAAGTTCAAAAAATCATCACCTCCTTGAAACCCTCAAACTGCAAAGGAGACAGCTGCCTGTGACAGGTCATAAAAGATGCAGCCAGAGAGCTCTCCCCCTTCATCACCAAACTCATCAACCTATCCTTCACCAATAACTCGATCCCTAGGAACTTAAAACAATCATGGGTTCGCCCACTCCTTTAAAAAAAAAAAAAAAAAAATCTCTCGACCCAGCCATACCCACCAACTACAGGCCCATCACCACAGTCCCCTTCCTCCTAAAAATCCTGGACAGTTTCCTACATCCAAATTCAGGCATACTTGGAATCCAACCAACTGCTAGGAATAGGTCAATCTGGCTTCAGACATCAACACGGCACAGAAACCGCCCTTGTTGGTCTCAAAAGCCAGATTGATGAAATTAAAGATAAAGGCAATGCCGCAATCCTACTCCCACTCCCACTGGACCTTTCAGCGGCTTTTGACCTGGTTAGCCATGAAATCCTTTGCAATCACCTTGCCACCGCAGCCCACTTCTCCTCTGCCATCACATGGATTCAATCCTTCCTGGCAAACAGAACCATGCAGATCTTCTCCACAACAGCTGCAGCAGACCCCATCCTCATCACATGCGGGGTCCCACAAGGATCCTGTGTATCCCCCACTTTGTACAATATATTTACAAAGCCTCTATTTGACCAACTGGACCGTCTGGCTGTCACCTACACAAATTACGCGGATGACGCCCAGATACTCCTCACCATCACAGGTAATTACCAAGCAGACTCTGCCCGGATCAACAAAATATTCTCCATCATTCAGGCATGGATGGCCTCGCATGGTCTCTGCCTGAATGATGAGACGACAGAGCTCCTCATAGCCAGCTCCCCCAACACCCTAACTAAACTAATTCCTAGCTATAATAACATCACCATCGATGGCCACACCATCCCTATAGCCAAAAGCGTGAAAACCCTTGGCTTCTATCTAGATGCCATCACCAACCTCACCAAACACACCAATATGACCGCCTCAGCCGCTGCCTACACTGGCAAGCTCATTAGGGCCAGCAGACCATTCCTATCACACAACAGCTGCCTCACCCTTGCCAGGGCCCTCGTACAATCCAAACTGGATTACTGCAACAGCCTGTACCTAGGTGCTAACAAATCCGTACTCAACAAGCTGCAGGTAATACAAAATAACGCCCTGCGCGCAGCCCTCAACATTCCTATACGAGAGCATATCTCCGCTACTAGGAAAGCCTGCAAATGGCTATCCATACGCCAAAAAATTGACTTAAAAACCATCTGCCTCACATACAAGTCCCTCAAATATCTAGCACCACCATGTCTAGCTAATAAATTCACCATGAAACCTGCTACCAGATCCACCAGATCCTCCAACACTCTATGCTTGGCAGTGCCCAGGTTCTACCTAAAAAGAGCTGGAGGGGCAAGCTTCACAGTACTTGCCCCCCAACTCTGGAACACCCTACCTCTCAACATCAAAACTATCAAATCCTTCCAGATCTTCAGTAAGCAGGCCATCAGCTGGCTCTTAAACAAAGAATAGCCCCACTAACACCAGACCTTACACCCCCGTGCAGTAACTGGTTTAGGTACAGTATTCACATTGAAAATTGTATATTGTGTGTATTGTATGTGCACTGTATATTGAGAACTGTGTGTGTGTGTGTATATGTGTATATATATATATATATACAGTTATGTATATATTATAAGCATGTACGAAATATGTAACACAAAGATACTTCTCAATGCTGTAACCATATTCTTAAGCGCCCTTCTACCCCTGGGTTTGTAGCGCTATACAAATAAAATACACAAACCTTACATCACCAAAACAAGAGGAACCTCCACTCGACAGTACCATAACTTTGAAGAGGAACTTGATGGAAACAAGAACCCAAGACTCAATCTAGAAGAACTTTTCGACGACACAGACACAACTATACCAACACCTCAACAGGAGACCGACCTGCAACAAAATCGCAACACCGCTCAGCAAACAAGGCCGATGAAGCACAAACCCAAACCACATCTTCAAAATCCACTGCAACCTAATAAACACAAGATCCATGTCAAAACACGTGAGATTTTTGACCTTCTCTGCGCCAGTGGCATTGACATCCTATTTATCACAGAAACATGGCTGGAAGACCACTACAAAATCACATTACAAAGCCACCACTCAACCAACTCAAATGCCTTAAGGTAAACAGGAAAAATGAAAAAGGAGGAGGCCTCGCAATAGCATTCAAAGAACACCTGAAAATGAAAACCGATGAACCCCTCAACATCAACTGCAATACCGTGGTTGTACACCTATCGGTGAATCCAAAAACTAACATCACATTTATTCTGGTTTACAGACCACCTCCATACGATGCAACCTTCGTCGACAACTTCATAGAAGCAATCACCAACATAGCCATCAATCACGAACATCTAATAATCCTGGGGGACTTCATCTGGTTCGAAGAAACACGCCAACTCCAAAACTCACTAATTGGGCAGCTAACAACCATGAAACTGCAACAGTTAGTCAAAGTGGCAACACTCGGCAGGACACCCCCTTGACGTAATCTTCGCCAAGGAAATACTTATCGCCACGGCACCAACGATACAAATACTGTGGAGTGACCATCTCATCATCCCATTCGTGATCACACTACCAACTCAAGTCCACATCCAGCCCCCCAAGCTCACAGGCATCACAAAAAGAAACTGGAAAACCGTCAAAGCAAATGACCTAATGGAACTGGAGATGACCAAACCTTCAACAGAACTAGGGCTGACTGACCTAGACGGGAAAGCGGAGCTACTCCACAAATGGATTGCTGATACAATTGAAAATATCACCCTGGAAAAACCATTTAGTCCATCAAAAAATGAGCAATGGCAAAAAATGGTTCATCCCGCTACTAAGCGCCATGAAAAAGGACATCAAGAAGATTGAAATGGAATGGAGGAAAGAATACAACCAAGACAAGAAAATGCTGTTCCAGAAACAAATCCGCGCGTACAAGAAGGAAATACAAAAGGCGAAGAGAAGACATTATTATGACGGAATCACCAATGCCACAAATACACAACATCATTAAAGAAATAAGAAACCCACCTTGTTGCGACAACACTCCAACTCCCTCAGAAAAACTTTGCAACGACAGACCATTTCAGGAACAAAATCTGCGACATCTGACAAATCATACAAAACAGCCCAACCACTACCCTCAACCAACCGGACCTAATGAAGAGCCACAGCACAAACTCCAAAACTTTCCTGAAATATCAGCAGAGGAATTCACCAAGGCGGTTAAACACAGCAAGAAAGCAGGATCACCCATGGATCCCTGCCCCCCTGACATCTATAAATCAATCCTCACATGGAACGCCATCAGAGTACTACAGAAACCTCCTCAACCTCACTTGCAACAGGAACTGTACCAAAATCCTTCAAATCGGCATATATTAAACCACTGTTAAAAAACACAAGTGGCGACGTGGAAGACCTCCAACTACAGGCCCATTTCAAATATTCCCTACCCGGCAAAACTCCTAGAAACGTACATATACAAATTAACACAAGAACATGTAGAAAAACACCAACTGCTAGAACAAGCACAAGTCTGCGTTCAGACCTGCAAGTGGGACGGAATCAGCACTATTATCCATCTGGGACGACCTAAAAACAAACGCAGACGGCAACACAACATCAGCACTGATTCTGCTCGACTGCTCCGCAGCCTTCGACAGTTAGCCATGACACCCTTACCAAAAGACTGGAAGACATAGGTATAACTGTCATGGAACTACTCTGGATTAAATCATTCCTAGCAGACAGAACAGAAACCGTATGGATAAAACCTTTCAAATCTACTCCACAAATTAACGACTGTGGAGTACCACAGCGATCCTCACAATCACCACTATACTTCAGCATCTACCAGACTCCAGTAATCAGAATCTTCAAAAAATACAAAATTACGTGTTACAACTACGCAGGCGACACTCAAATCTACAAAACCGAAGACACTCAAGCCGATCACTCAACCCTAATTGAGTGTCTAAAAGAAGTCTTTAACTGGATGAGTGCCAACAACCTTAAAATCAACCCAGGAAAGACAGAAATCATGATTATATCCAAAAATCAAGAAAACAGCACCTCCATTCCCTGGCCAACGGAAATGGGAACCGCGCCAATACCATCCGAGTTAGTAAAAAGTCCTGATGGACAACTCCCTAACCTTAGAGCTGCAAATAAATGCATTAATCAAGAAATGCTTCTTCCTCCTTCACACAATAAGAAGAATCCTAGCTTTCCTCTCCTTCACCCACAAAAACACAATCATCGCCCTAATCGTGTCAAGAATCTACTATGCAAACAGCCTCTACCTCGGGATGCCATAATACCTCCTGAAGAAACGCATCCAAAATGCAGCAGTCAGACTTCTCCCCAAACTATTCAGAAGAGACCACATCACTCCAGTGCTAAAAATGCTACATTGGCTCCCAGTCAAACACCGAATCACCTTCAAAACGATGTGCATAACACACAGGGCAATCAGCGGACAGGGATCTGAATTCCTACAAAAGAAAATAACAATCTAGAAGCCAACGAGACTCCTCAGATCAAGCAATGAAATCCGCCTAGAGCCAAAGGCTATTCCTTCTCCCACCTGGCCGCAAAAAACCTAGAACATACCGAAAGAAATGAGAAACATCAAAGACCACCTACAATTCACGAAACTACTAAGAACCTGGCTCTTCGGCACCATAGAAAGAAACAAACAACTTAACAACCGTACAGGAAACTGAGAGAACAGGTTGACTGAAATAAGGATGACCCAAACACAGAAACGACTAAAGTCCTATAATAACGAGAGAGAACACGCTGGGTTGAATAGGGCTCAAGTAACATCCCCAAGAAGACACAATTAGCAGCTACCATTGTGGACTGAGCCATTAACATGGGTATGCACAGAGCCCAGATAGAGTTATGAATGATGACAGATGCCGCGCATAGAGGCAGCCACGAATGTTGGTATGTACCTCGCTCAGATGACAGGGTTGTGAGCGATGGCCTGCGTGAGCGGCCGGGTAGGATGACGAATGCCGACCATTACCACAGCTGGTAAGAGTAGCGGCTGTTTAGCAAAGCCACGTCTGGACTGCACCAGAATGCTACCGAGGCCACATTAGGATGGACTTGTGAATACCGGGTACCAGCACACAGACAGGTTCCAATGGTTGGCAAGGGCTGAATCTGAGCACAGTTGTGAATACTGGCAAGCATCATCTATGGAAGAGATAGGGAACTTCGGCTGATGCCGGAGCTAGATTGACATGCAGTGATGTTGGCGCCACACCTAGAAAAACGCAGAAATTCAACACAACGCTTATAGACGGCAATGCCAATAACCAATCCACTAACAATTTCACCCCTCCGCTTACACCTCTCAAACTCTAACCAGACACAACCACAACAAACCGCACAAACTTCACTACAACGCAACAACAAAACAAACCTCACATAGACTAAGAACAGCAGCACATGACGTCTATCGACCGGATAACACCCCAAGCCCAGCAAACGGTCTTAACCGTGTTGAGGCTCCAAACGGCACATCACTGCTCTCTTGCATTTTTTCCACTTACTCCGACTAACTCGCCCTCCTCCCCCCACTTCTTGTTTCAGAGCACCATGGGACCACTCCGGTGGTGTTAATGTGCGGTATAAATGTCCTTTAACATTAACTAATTGACTCTAAAGGTATCTTATTTTGGCTGCTTTTTGTTAAGAGACCATGGAGATTTTGATAAGTGGTTTTTCCTATTAGACTTGATATTTTTGGGATTATTCTTGAATTGTGCAGATCCTCCAGGCCCCCAGCACTCATCTCCCTATCATCTGAGGGCAGTAGTGAGTATAAGGGCCTGTTTTACCCATCTTTATTATCACATTGAGAAAGAAGAGAGGTCTAGTGAGAACTAATGAGGTAGTCCATTCCTTTTGGAGTGGCTTTTATAGTTCTGAAATGGTTGACTGGTCTTGAGTAGACATGGAGGCAATGATGGCTGCATATTAATTTATTTCGTTCGGCACTATTAAGTGTGTTGTGTAGTTAAAATAATACTAGCAATGTTTCGAGGGGATTGGGTCCTCCGACGTATTCCATATCTATGACAGGTAATGTCCACAGCTTTGCTGCTTCGGAAAATCTTTGGCATCTGCGTCCTGCGTCGATGCGCCGTCCCCGAGGACCTCCTCTGACGACCGACGTCATCCAATGTGATAAGTAGGACGCACGACGCCCATAGCCTCAGTTCCGTTTTTTCCGCGAACGTGTTCGCTTCGTGAATCTCGGTACGCCTCCACTCGTTGGAGTTTGCTGTTTTCAATTCTCGGTTCGCTGAACCTGTTTGGTTTGTTGTGTAGACCTGTTCGTGGCGATCTCTTCTTCGTCTTCAACCCCGCGTCCGGGCTTCAAGAAATACGGGGACTGTGGGTCCAAGATGTCGGTCACGGACTCGCACGACGCCTGTCTCTGGTGCCTCAGGGAGGCCCACGATACGGACTGTCGACTGCCAGTCGCTCACGGCAAAGGCCTTGCAGGAACGCAAGAAGAAGCTGTCGAAAGGCCAGGTGTCTAAGCCCCGGAAGTCGAGGTCTGCGGGACTTTCGACGGATGACTCGAGGGGCGACTCTCCGCGTCGTCAGAAGTCCAGTGGGTCTTCTAGGAGTCGGTCTTGCCACTCCTCCGCCTCTTCGAGGCATTCCCGGAGGCGCCGGCATAGGTCGCCTTCCCCGTCCTCTTCCGAGGACTCCGCCCGTCGGCGGGTCGCTTATCCCTCCATGCAAGCGACACCGGAGGAATGGGCTTCCTTTAGGAAGCAGATGCTAGCGATTCTTGAATCGCAGGGCACTGGTCCGTCCGCGCCTCCGAGTGGGGTCGGTCGGCACCGGTTGAGAGACACCGCTCGTACGCCTTTGGGCTCGGGTGGTCGGCACGGCTCGCGCGAGAGGTCCCGCTCGGACAAGGGTAGTCGTTCTCGCCATGCCCGTTCCAGGTCCCGGTCCTCGACGCGCTCGAGACCGCGTGATCCTGTGCCGTCTTCAAAGAAGATGTCGACGCCTGTGGCGCCAAGCTCGTCAGCGATTTCTCTCGAGGCTCCGCCTCTGAGGGGGTCGTCGACGCCGTCGGCGCCTAGGTCGTCGAGAGACCCGCTCGGAGCTCCGGCTTCGAGGCCTGTGTCGACGCTGGCGGCGCTGCAGCTGACATCGACGCCTTTTCTGCCGGCGCCGACTCGTTCGGCGCCCTCGACGCCTTTCAAGGCGGTGGTGTCGGAGGGGCCCTGTGGCACGGGGTTTGCCCCTAGAAAGGCTCTGGCTAAGGTCAGGCACTGCTTTGGTCCCCAGAGGTCTTCCTCTCCCCGTCTGGAGTACATTTCAGAGGGTGATGAAGGCTCTGATGGTGGCTTGGTTCCGGTTACCGATGAACTTATCTCGGGCCATAGCCAGTTTGATGACCTGCGGCAGTCGCTGCATGATGCCAGTGGACTGGACACCTCTCCGGAGGTGGAGTTTTGTAGGCCGGAGCCTGGCACTCATGCCGATTCTTCATATCAGCGCCTTATGTCTCGGGTCACCGAGTACTTGGGTTGGTCAGCTCCCCCAGGGGAGTTCGTTCAGGATGATCTCACGGACATCCTTGATCTCGGTCCCCCCACTGACCCGGTTTTGCCTTTTCATATGGCTCTGCAGAGAAGGGTGGCGGCGGCTTTGACAGCTCTGGAGATTCTTCCGGCAGTGGGCAAGTCTTTGTCGCGAAAATACCGTCCAGCCAGTAGCGACCCCTGCTACTTGTCTAGGCACCCCACTCCGGAGAGTTTGGTGGTGCAGGCGGCTACGTCCCCGGCAAAGCAGGCGTCGTATCGTACCATCCCTCTGGATAGGGACGACAAACGTTTTGACGGCTGGGCGAAGAAAGTGTTTTCTTCGGGGGTTATGGCGCTTCAGGCGGCCAACTCCATATGTGCCTTGTGTCGTTTCACACACACTCTGTGGAACTGTGTTGCGTTAGCGGCTGAACATATTCCCAAAGGGGACGAACGAGATGGTTTCCTTGCTATGGTTCAGGATGGCAAGGATGCCATGTGTGAGGCCGTTCAGTCGGGTTTAGACTTGGCGGATTGCGTCAGCCGGTCCATGGCGGCGAGCACCGTAATGCGCAGGTTTGCGTGGTTGCGGAAGTCTGGGTTCGCTCCTGATGTGCAGTCCGGGCTCCTCAACATGCCCTTTGACGGTGAACACCTTTTTGGCAGCAAGGCTGACGAGAGCCTTGAGAGGTTGCAGACCTCCAAAGCTGCAGCGAAGTCGTTGGGCGCTGCAGTTCGCCAACCTCCGCCTTTTCGTCCTAGGGGGACAGCAATGGAGGGGAGGTTCCTTTCGCTATTACTCGTCCTTCAGTAAAGCGAGGGGAGCTAGCAGTCAAAGAGGCCATCGTAAGAGTGCCAGAGGTGGAAATAAAGGTACTCGAGGTGCCAAGGCCGCTCGGGCAGTTGCCTCTTTGCCCTCGGGCAACGCTGCAGCCGCTACCACTCAGTCATGAGGCCAGGTCCCATGGTTCGCCGGATGTAGAGTGGCAAGCCATTACTTCGGATGTGTGGGTTCTGGAGATCATAACCCACGGCTACTGTCTTCCTTTTCGGCAGAGGCCTCACGACAATCCACCAGGGATCCTCTTTGAAGGTTTCCGGATCCGCTCCTTGCGGAGGAAATTCAAGCCCTGCTGGAGAAAGGCGCCATAGAACTGGTGCCTGTAGCGGAGAGGAACAAGGGATGGTATTCCCCTTATTTTTTGATATCGAAGAAAGACGGGGGATTGAGACCCATCATGGACTTGCGCGTTTTGAACAAACTCCTCAGGAAGGACAAGTTCTAGATGGTGACTTTCTCAAATCCTCCAGGCCCTTCAACTTCAGGACTGGTTGGTGTCGCTCGACCTCAAGGATGCTTACTTCCATGTGCCGATCCATCCCAAGCACAAGAAGTACCTGCGGTTTGCGGTTGGCGACTCGCACTTTCAGTTTCGGATCCTGCCATTTGGATTGACCTCCGCCCTGAGGGTTTTCACCAAGCTCATGGTGGTGGTGGCAGCGCATCTCACGCAAGGGGGGATTCACGTCTACCCCTACCTGGACGATTGGTTGATCAGGGGGAGCTCTCCCGAGCAAGTCCTGGATCATCTGTCCGTCACCTGCCACTCCCTTCACAAGCTGGGCTTCTCCCTCAATTTAAAGAAGTCCCATTTGACACCAACGCAGCGGCTCCAGTACATCGGAGCAGTGCTCGACACGTCCCTGGGGCAGTGTTTTCCTCCTCAGGTGAGGGCTCTTCACATTCAGCAGATGGTGCACAAGTTTCATTTTGCCCAGGATCTCCCAGCGTCCGAGTTCTTGAGACTGCTCGGCCTCATGGCATCCTGCATTCTTCTTGTGCCAGAAGCTCGTCTGCGGATGAGATCTTTCCAGTGGGCACTCAAGCTCCAGTGGTCTCAGTCCTCCGGCAGGCTGTCGGACCCTGTTCAGGTGCCGCCCTCGGTACCCTGGGACCTTCTGTGGTGGGCCGTCGAGGGCAATCTGATGAAGGGGGCCCCATTTTGCTTGCCCTGGCCGGAGGTGACGATTGTGACGGACACATCCCTCACGAGATGGGGAGCTAATGCCAACGAGTTGACAGTCAGCGGTCGTTGGTCTCCGTCGGAGTCCAGACTCCATATCAACTTGTTGGAGCTGAGGGCCGTCAGGCTAGCCCTGAAGGCTTTTCTGCCGACTGTGCGCAGAAAGAGTGTCCTGATTCTAACGGACAACACAGTGGCCATGCACTACCTCAACAAAAAGGGGGGGGAGGGGCAGGGTCACTTCCGCTGTGCAAGGAGGCGATGCAGCTCTAATTCTGGGCCATCCAGCAGGAAGTTTCGATCTCAGCTGTTCATCTGGCCGGAGACGACAACAAGACGGCGGACGCTCTGAGCAGGCAGAGCTCGATCTCTCATGAGTGGGAGCTGGCTCAGGAGATTCTCCTGGAGATCTTCGCCCTTTGGGGGACCCCTCAAGTGGATCTCTTCGCCTCCAGTGTCAACCGGAAGTGCAAAAGGTTTTGCTTGCAGGAATTTCCTCCAAAAGGAGCCTTAGGAGACGCGTTCGTGGTGGAGTGGTCATCCCCACTGCTGTATGCGTTTCCTCCAGTCCCCGTCATCCCGCAAGTGCTGCGGAGGTTTGGTTCCCGGATGATCCTCATTGCTCCGGCGTGAGCCCAGAGGACGTGGTACCCGGACCTTCTAGACTTGTCCATCTGCCCTCCACGTCGTCTTCCCTACCGAGACGATATGCTCTCACGGGAGGGGGGTCAGGTTCTCCATCCAGAGGTCAGATCCCTCAATCTTCACGCTTGGCTTCTGAAAGGTTGAGGTATAAGGATTGGGACCTCCCTGAAGACGTGATGGAGGTGTTGCTCTCGGCCAGGTGGCCGGCAACTAAGTCTCTGTACCGTTGCCGTTGGAGAAAGTTCTGCGACTGGTGCAGAGTTCAGAATGTGGATCCTTTTGAATGTGACATTCCCATGGTTCTGTCTTTTTTGCTTTCTTTGGCCCACAGGGGCTTGCAAGTGAGGACCATTAAAGGTTACCTGGCGGCGCTGTCCATATTTAAGTGCTCGTCTGAAGAGTGTTGCTATTTTAAGATTCCTTTAATTTCTCAGTTTTTGAAAGGGCTCACTAATGTGTTCCCTCTGTCACCTTTTCTGGTGCCAGGTTGGGATTTGAACCTTGTCCTTAAGTTTCTTATGGGTGCTCCATTTGAGCCTTTACATTCTTGCCCTTTGAGGCTGTTAACTCTGAAAACTGTGTTTTTGGTTGCGGTTACTTCCGCTCGCAGAGTGAGTGAGTTACAGGCACTTTCAGTTAAGCCACCCTTCACTGTGTTTCATAAGGACAGGGTTGTCCTTGGAGTTCGTTCTTCTTTTCTTCCGAAGGTGGTTTCGGACTTTCATTTGAGCCAGAAGGTTGTTCTTCCGGCGTTCTATCCTCCTCCACATCCTGGTAAGCAAGAGGAGAGGCTCCATAGGCTTGATCCTAGGAGAGCGTTGAGCTTTTATATTTTTCGCGCATGTCCCGGGTCAGAGTGGAAGATCAACTTTTCATTGGTTACGCTGGAAAGCGTTTGGGACAAGCTGTGATGAAACCGACTTTGTCTTGTTGGATTATTTTAGCTATCTCTGAGTGTTACCGCTTGGTGGGTAAGGATCCTCCGGCTGGCTTGCGGGCCCATTCTACCAGGGGAGTGGCTGCGTCTACTGCTCTGCAGAGGGGAGTTCCTATTCGTCACATCTGTGATGCAGCCACCTGGGCTTCAGTACATACTTTTGTACGTCACTACTCCCTCGATTCCATCAGAGGGCAAGATCTGGCCTTTGGCAAGGCAGTTCTCTATTCAGCAATTTGATTGGGCACGCTAAATTTGTATTCTAAATTCTTTCCCAACTCCTTGCTTGGTACTACTTTGGGAGTCTGTCATAGATATGGAATACGTCAGAGGACCCAATCCCCTCGAAGAACAAGTTACTTTCTTACCTGGTAACTTTCTTTCGATGGGATGGTCCGACGACGTATTCCATATCGCTCCCTCCCTGCCTTCCCCGCTGCAGAATTTCTTTTGCGATTGCAGCTTGCGTTCCGCAAGGCCTTGTGTGTCTGACTGGCAGAAATCTGGTGGCACACGTTCTGGGAAAAAACTATAACTGAGGCTATGGGCGTTGTGCGTCCTACTTATCACATCGGGTGACGTCGGCCATCGGAGGAGGTCCTCGGGGACAGCACATCGACGTCAGACGCAGACGCCAAAGATTTTCCGAAGCAGCACAGCTGTGGACATTACCTGTCATAGATATGGAATACGTCGTCGGACCATCCCATTGAAAGAACGTTACCAGGTAAGAAAGTAACTTGTTCTTCTTTATTATTTATAGCTCATAATAAAATGAATTTTACTACACAGGAGAGTGTAAGAGCCGTCCTTGAGTGTTCATAAATGAGAATAAAGTCTGAAACATTTAGACCACTTGTATGTAGTGTGGAGCATCTATTGGGCGCACTCTATATATTGTCATATTGTGTATATGGTGCAAGTTTTGATGATAAAATGGTTAGTAGAAGGTTTGAGCAGTGGACCATCAGTAAAATATAAGCAGCCTTAGTAAATCAGTACTGCATAGATTAGTCTAATTACCACCCACTGTTAGGCGAGTTTTCCCATAGTCCTCTGGAAGGTAGGTCTTTGCAAAACCTATCCCAATGGTTTGTAGACCCCCAACTGTTAGTATCAGTCTGTACTACTCATGGAGCATTGGTAGAAAGGCAGAGCAGTCAGGCTCATCATAAGGGGAAGCTATGAGCTGTAGGGAAGTGCACTGAACCTAGTTAGTAATGCACATCAAACACGTACCCAAATGTATATTAAAATATATATTTATTATATTTACACAATAATCACTTTTAAGTACTTAGCACATAGGGCCAAAACACACAGGATTACTTTAGGATACTTTTCAAAGGCCACTGCTTAGGTTGTAGTTGCTCTTGGTTACATTTGTTACAGCTTTTGACAGTAATGACCGTTTATCGTATTATCGGTTATAACGCACACTCAAGAATCTTATTTTGGGAAGGAAAATAATTGATTAGTGTTATACTAGCAGGGCTTGAGGTTCTAATGGCAGTTTCTTCGCACAGTAAGTCTTGGTCCAAAACGCTATCCTAGCTTAAGGCAGTTCGGAGAGGGCTAAAAGTCTTGACAAGCAGCAGAACAACAAAAACTCCTGTGGCTATTTTCTAGTCTCCAAGATACAAGAGGACACAACCCACATTGGAGACCCTGTTAAAGGATTTGCTAAAGGGACACAAGCAGTGGCTTGAGTCTGAGGTAAGAGGGGGTTGCCCTGGACACCTCTACGTGCACTCAACACTCTGGAGCGACTTTTTGGATGAAGGTAAGCAATATTTTGCCCAACAGTACCTTAGGTTAGAAGAAAACATTGTGGCTGGATTCGCCTCGACGTGGCAGCACTTGTCCCGACCTCTGAATTCCTTGGTCTGATGACAAAAGGCAGGACAGGATCTCTCAGCAGCAGTCTTGAGGGAGGACCTCTGGCACGGCTTTCAGCAACTTCTCTGGTAGCTCAGCGGTTTTGGTGACTTTTCTGCAGTACCAACATAGAACGCAATTTGCCTGGACAATCTTCTTTGGTTCCTGAAGTCCTGCACTTTGAGGGGGATATTGACGGGTTGGATTGTGTTTCTTGGGGTATTCCTGGAGCTCAGCAAAGACTTGGACGGATTCTGCCTTTCCACAACGATTCACTTCAATTGGGTCAGAGGTCTCCTGGTATTGGGGTTCCACAGCTCTGGAGAGGCGCACAGCACCTCGGGGGATGACTCTGATTAAATAGTCTTGGGACTGGTTGTTCCCACCATTCAAAGGGAAGGAGTCGTCCTCTTCGAGTTCCTCTGTTACACAGAAAACAGGGCCAGGACAGCAGTGGCCGCTTCATGGTGTTGCAAAGGGTCTGCAGGTGTCTATCGTCTTCTTCAGTTACTTCATTTTCCAGTGGTCGACTTGCCTTTCACCTCAGAACATCACCATTTATACAGTTTCACCACACTCCTCTGCAATCATTTAGCAGTTTACAGAAAGGGGGGGGTGGCTGTCCAATCAGGACAGCCAGACCTCCAGCGGGAGTTGGTTGCTTTCAGGCAGACAAAGGGCAGGGGAGTGGAAACTCTTCCCACACTTCCTGCCTGCCCAGACACTGGAGCATAGGTGGGACACCCAACGGTTCCCGCCAAATGCAAAACACTTGCACAGGCCTCCCCTCCCAGGATGGTAAAAGAATGGCTGACAAAACCCACACTCGTAATGGCGAAGAATGAAAAGAGCCACCAAGTTAGTACTTGGGTGACCCTGTAGTGCACAACCGGGGCCATGGACATAGCCTGCAGTAGAAAATTCACACAATAGTTGGTAGAACAAGTCCATTGCCACCAGCCATAACTAGGGTATTGTCTATGTGACATAGGTCACAGGAGCATAGAGTAGGAGGATACCAAGTATCCCCTTGGCACTCCACAGAATATGGTGGGTACCAATCTCTGACTATAAAGTTTTAGGAGAGATACTAAGTATCTCTCTATCCTGTCGAACTGTAGTTACTTGAGGATATAGAAAAGAATCTCAAAGGAGGACCCAAAGGGTTTCCACCAACACTCTCTGCTCTCCACTCTGTGCTGCAATAGTAAAATACGGATGCTTTAAAAGAGATATGGAGGGAGCCAAGATGGCTGGCGGACGGGAGAGGACGTGAAGACTGCACTCTCCCTCCGGGCGTTGACATCATAGCTGCATAACATAGCCTCTACATGCAGCAACCCCTCCAAAAGCATGGCTGGGACCCCTGTGGAATGTGGAAAATAGGTGCAGCAGCGTGGAACGCTGAGAGAGGCAGTAAAATCAGCATCATTGGTGCCGTGCACCGAGTTGGCAGTGTGGCCCAAGAGCCCCAGGTGAGGAGTGGGGTTTACACGGGCCTGCCTGCACACCACCAACGGGGGAGAGCGGGAGCCAATTCGGGACCCACGGGAGTAACACTTGGCAGGGAGGCCCACAGCAGACACGGGCTGCCAGCGGAGGAGAGCGAGACTCGCTAGGGGTCCCTTCAGGTGCCCAGCAGAGGTAAAGCCGGTGCAGGAGGCCTGATCAGAGGTTGCGCTGCATTGGCCGTCCTCACATTTTTGTAGTAACTGTTCTAACCTTTTACTTTCCTTAACCCTTCCTTTATGAAACTCAGTCTACAAAGTCTATTGGTGTTATATATAAATGCAAATACTATCCTTGTGATTGAAGTCAAATATATTCAGCATATCCAAAGAGTATTCATCAGCTTTATTGATTCTGAGAAGTAATTTTGTTTGCATGAACCGTTAAAAACAATTATCTTTTTAAAGAATGCTTATTTAAAACTGATGTTAAATAAAGAACTATTTTAAACTGAAACCTTGAGTGTAAGTGTTACTTGGCTACTTGTAGTGACAAATTTCATCTGTACCCAAGGGGAGAAGTCGTTCTGTCCAAAGCTGCTTTGTCAAGGTGAAAAAGGAGGTCCGCACAGCAGCAGGGGTTCACCGGACAATTCAAGGTCCAGGAGGTTGCAATAGGCTTCTCTTCACGGTTTCTTCGGATGTTTCTTCCAGTGGTCGACTCTGACTCTAGTCCCAAAACCCTCGACTTTTAAGGAAATTTTCCCATTCATGCACAGCCTAGGCTGTCAAACACACAGCAGAGTGGCCGACCTTTAAGGAGAGCCAGCCGGCCAATCAATACTGGTTTTGTTAAGGCACACCTAGAGACAAAGGACAGGGGAGTTTGGGAACCCTCCCTCACATCCTGTCCTTCCAGACACATGGGAGCCAGGGGTGGCCCTCAGAGTAGGATAAGGGGCTACTAAGTAACTCCCCAGCATTCCACATAAGATGGTGTGTGCTGGACCTACAAAGGAAAAGGTAAGTAAGATTAATTTCATCTTACTATTCATGGGAACAGTAGTTCACCCAAGAAAAGGTGAAATTTGAAGGATTTTGCAGTGATAATGCACTGAAGGTGCTGTGTGTCACCATACAAAAAGCAGATGCCTATGGAGTTTTTTAGACTCCAAAAAACAGTGAAAACATAAAATCCAACTCAGGGGAAAAAACAAGAGTGAGAAAAAGGTTTCACTCACTCCAGGGTTCAAATTAAGAAGTCCCAAGTCGAGCAATAGAGCGTGGGGTCTCTAAGGTTGAAGGCTGCACCCCCGGATGGACAGTTGCAACCCACCCTGGGTGCATTATTCAGGTGTCCTGGTGCCTCCTGGAGTGGGAGGGGGCTCTTGGAAGACCTCAAAGAGGGAGGGAAGATGGAGGGCAGATCAACAGCATTGTGGTGGAGAGTAGCACGGACCAGCAGAAGGGCTCCAATGGAGGTGTTACTGAGAGCCAGAGGGGGAGGAAAGTACATCATTGGCAATGGTTGTGCCGCAGTGAGGTGCTGTTGGGCAGAAACCTGTGCAGATCCTTTGGGAACACTGCAAAAGATTTAGGACTACAGGTGTTAGCAGTAAACCCACTTGGTAGCAGTCTGTACCACCCAGATTTACCTGGTAGCTGTGGCTGAGCAGTCAGACTTCCCTCAAGAAGAGTTAGGCAGTATGCAAAGTATACACAATAGGCACTCAGATACAATAATACAAGCAAACACTGACCAGAGCTTTGGTATCAAAGTATATAATTATTTATTTAAAAACACACTGTTTGAAACACTCCAGCACTCTTATTGTAAAACACTCTAAACACAGTTACTATTATAATATATACAACCCTATTTCCTTATCAGATAAGTCTTCGTTAACACCACTTATTTCCATACAGAGGTGAGAGCTTAACTATAGATGGCACTCCAATAAGTTCATGAAGAAGGGAGGGAAAAAGACAGAATATGGACAGATACACCAATCTAAGATTTAGGAACACTATTAGCAAGGCAGAAGAGCAAAAGTCACTTGTGAGCCAAAGTCCATAGGCTGGGCCCACTCTTAGAGAGAGCAGAGCACAAATGCGCCCAAGATCACACAGTTACACTAGGCTTAGAAAGTCTTGCAGAGAGTTCGAAAAGAGTTTAGAGAGACTCAGAAAAGTTTAGCCAGGGTGTCCCAGGCTAACCCAGGTTCGAAAGCTGGGGGCTAAATCTACCCCGTACAGTCGGTGGCAAGGGAAGCCGGGCGGAACACGGTACCTTAAGTGGGAAGGATCCTCCAGCGGTGGCAGTTGTTCCTGGCAGCGGGTGCAAGTCTCGTCGTCATCCAGGGGAAGAGAAGATCTCGACTTGGAGGAAAGATGAAGGTCGTTGCACTGCCAGGGAAGAAACCAGCCGCTGAGTTTTCCGGTTAAAGGTATTACCCTTTATTTCGCGGTCGTGGTAAAACGTGGTATTCCGGTTGCCGGGGTGCTTGGCACAGGCAAGGCGGCCACGAGATGCGTCGGGAAGGCGAAAAGACGGTGAAACTGGTTATCCCCACCAGTCAAAGCAAGAAGACTCTCTGGCGGGAGATCCCCTCTGTCGTTGGGAAAAGTGGTGAGACGTTCCAGCAGGGCTCCACCGATGGTGTCGTCATGGCAGGTCGGCTCAGCTTCTCCCTCTTCGGATTCTGAGGTCCTGTGGCCACTTCTGAAGTTCCAGTCCCCAAAGCCCTGCTTTTATGCAGAAAAACCCCCGTTCACTCAGCCTAGCTGTCACTCAAACATGCTAAGTGGTGAGCCGGCAGGCTCACCACTTGGGCCAATCAGGACGGAGTGCGACTTGAGTTGCCTAGGCAACTCAGTCCAGGGTGCCTAAATCCCCCTCCACCCCTCCTAAGTACCCCAGACGGAGTGGCACCACTTTGGAGGGCTTTTGTGGAGAAGCCCGCCAAAAAGTGGAACAAAGGGCTCGACTTGGGTTGGAGTCACAGAAGAGAAAACAAAGGCCATTTTAGAACCGAGTTTTGGGGAAAAAATACCAACCGGAGAATTAATCATAATTAAATAAACCGGCGGTATGTTCGAGGCTATCGTAATTAAATAAATAAAGATAGTAGCCTCGAACAATGGGAAAATCCCATAGAGAAATATTTGCGGTTGAATATAAAAAGTAGTATCCACTGCCACCAGCCAAAACTCGATCAGGGGGGACGGAGACGTGCCCCCTCGACTAACAGACCCCGGGGCAATCGAATTGCCCCAGCCAGTACGTCCACAATATGATGGTTTGTACTGGTTCTGTTCAGAATTCAAGACTAGTAAAGTCAATGGTGACTTTACATGCCCTGGGAGACAGTAGTCAGTCCCAGGGTATGGAGTCTATACTGGGGGGGTCACTACGACACCCCTGTGTTACTGCACTGAGGGCACTGTGTAACACACATCACAAAAACACACGAAGCCATATGGAGTAAAAGACCCCATAGCCCATTAAACACATCTAGAGTCAAACGCACTCAAATCATGCCCAAGAGTGAGGGTAAAAGAGTCTCACTCTTGGCAGGAGAAAAAAATAAACCCCAAAAATCCAGCAAAGCTGCTGGGGACTCACTAGGTTAGGAAATTCAGCCTAAACGGGGAATTCTCCCTAACAGGTGCGTGGCAGGCTGGACTCCAGTCCGTGCTGCATCCAAAAGTAAAGGGCACCCTGGGGAGGTTGACCGCTTCACCTCTGCAAACTTCCCTCTGTTCCCAAACTGCTCAAAGGGGTAATTCAGCAGTGCTGGTGGCAGAAGGCGACGGTAGTAGGGGAAAAGGGAAAACCAGGCTCCCCTGGAACTCTGCTACCCAGCGTTTGCGCCATGGCTGTGAGCAAGAGGACCTGGTTAAGTAGCTGAAGGATTTCCAGGACAGAATCACACTTGGCTTCCATGAACAGTTTTTACAGCGTTAAGAGGAGATGAAACAGTCCACCAGTTATCTGAAGTTAGAAATTGGTAAATTGGAGGAGAGGATGGGCACCACAGAAAGCCTCACAGGATCTGTCGGAGGACTCTAAAAAGACGGATGAGGCCCTGGACCACCTGGCCACCCTATCGCAGAACTTAGAAAGCCAATGTAAAGACTTGGAAAGCAGGTCATGGAGGTCTAACGTTAGGATTAAGGGTCTTTCAGAAGAAATTGCAGACAGGGAACTGAAGGACACAATGCAGCGCTGCTTGTGGAGGGGGGTGGTAATGGATATCCCGATTGCTGAGATTGGCATAGACAAGATTCACAGGATGGGATCAAAAAGGTCTGAACCGGGGGCTCGCCTACGGTATTTGCTGGCTGCCATGGTGGCGTGTGACCAAAAGGAAGGCATCTTGTTATCAGCTAGGACGACGCAGCTCCTTATGGTGAACGGGACAGAAATCTCACTGTACCAGGATCTGGCACATATAACGCTGCAAAAGAGAAGAGCGATGGGGCCAGGCACTACGTTTTTGACTCAAAAGAAGGTGCGATCCAGATAGACCTTACCGTTTGACCTCCTGCTCATGTGGGACTGCAGACGGAGGGGGAGAAGGCATTCTGCAATTGGCAGAGGGTATCGGCATGAAAATGCCTAAGAAACTGGCAGGGAGGAGCAGATGGATCTGGGAGTGGGAGCTTTTCCCGGGAAAGACTGGAGGGAATGGGGAGCGGGCTGACGGAGAGTGCGGTTGGTGGCTCGGCCAGCCTGGTACAGTTTGGGGAGATCTCCTATACAGTGCAATGGAGGGGTCGTTGTTGAGGAATAGGAAAGCAATCGTAAGCTGAAGGAAGTTAATGTTTGATGATCATCGGGGGCAGAGGGGTGTTTGATATAGGGCGATCGCAGCTCACGGATGAGATGCAGTGGGCCTTGGTGGTGTGTTCATAACTCGGGTGTTCAACTGGGTCACGGCTGTGAATGGAAATCTCCAGGGCCCCTATGGTCCCTATGGGCAAGTGGTTCGACCCAAGTGGAGGGTGGATTGTTGGCGGAGGGGGCCAGGGATGGGGGTTAGTGGGAGGAGGTCGTTGGGGAAGTTGAGGGGGACAGCAGGGGCGCGCACATCCGAGAGGTAGGGGGTTCACACGGCCAGCAAGCCAGTGGGCAGAGCAGGGGCAGGAGACGGGGAACATGGCAAATACCTCTTCCTTTATGTGGGTTCTTACATGGTCTGACATTCTGTAACCTCTGCTTTTGACAGGTAAACGGTCACCAGTGAGGATTTCATGCTGGCCCCAAGGGTTCAAGCCTGGCGAGTGTGAAAACAGAGTGGCATACTGATTTAACAGAGCTTTGCACTCCTCCTGTTGTTCCAGTGTCGGATCAGAAGAGAGATTAACTCCTATCTTCCCATCTAAATGTTGTCCCCGGAGGTTCAGGTAGAGGCTCACTCTCCTCCTCCGGATCAGAGGCTAGAAGCAAAGCTCCCAGGTCTGGTCTAGAGACATAGGCCTTTAGTCTGTTGGTGTGAAAGACCCAGGGAGCCTCCTTAGGATTGCCTAAGTCCACCAAATAATCAAACTCTCAAAGTTTTCCCACCCCTTGAAGGGTCCAATCCATTTGTCCTGCAAGTCCCTCTGCCTTGTAGGCACCATAACTAGAACTAGCTGGTCTTGAGTAAACTCAACCATGTTGGCCTTCTGGTCATGCCAATGCTTCAACAGAGCCTGCCCTGCTTTCAAGTTTTCTGAAGCTTCTGTTATCATTTGTGTCATTCTCCTTTGGAGACCTAACACATAGTCAGTGACTCTCACTGGCTTGTAGGAAGGAGCACTCTCCAACCGCTCCTTGATTAGGGCCAATGGACCTCTAACCCTATGACCATAGGGAAGCTCAATGGGACTTAATCCAACTCCTTCCTGAGGGACTTTTCTATAAGCAAGGAGAAGGCATGGCAGTAGAAGGTCCCACTTTCTTCTAAATGATTCTTCTAAAGCACCTATCATGCTCTTCATAGTTAGATTAAACCTCTCTACCAACCCGTTCGTCTGGGGTTGGTAGGCTGTTGAGAACTTGTAGGTCACTCCACAGTTTTTCCACATGGCCTGCATGTAGTGGTACATAAAATTAGATTCCCTGTCGGAGATCACCTCCTTAGGAAAACCGACTCAGCTTGAGCTGCGACAGTCCTCATAGGTATAGCTTCAGGATACCTGGTAGCATGGTCTACCACAACCAATATAAATCGGTTGCCTGAAGATGTTGGAGGGTCTAAGGGACCAACAATGTCGATTTCTACCCTCTCAAAAGGAACTCCCACCACTGGGAGGGGCACCAGAGGTGCCACATTCTTGGCTCCACTCTTGCCAGATGTCTGACAAGTGTGACGGCTCCTGCAGAATGTATCTACATCAGACTCCAACTTAGGCCAGTAGAAATGCAGAGAAATTCTTTCCTTGGTCTTCTTAAAACTTACGTGACTAGCTAAAGGAATCTCATGGGCTAACTGTAGGAACTGATGCCTTACCTCCAGGGGCACTACATGTCTCCTGGGGTAGACTCAATAGGTTCACTGTAGAGGAGGCCATCCTCCCAGTATAACCGGTGCTTTCCTGGCTCTTGCCCTTCCAGCTGGGAAGCTACCTGTTGACAAAGTCTTTCAAGAGTAGGACACTCTTTGACCTCTGCTGAAGTCTGCCCTACAGGGGCCACCTTCTGCCAGCAAAAACTGCAGCTCAGGATGGTCTTTAGGATCCAGATCTCTAACAGGGGGAAGGTCTTCTTCCAACTCTGAATCCTCAGCAGCTGTTTCAACGTCTCTTGGTTGGTTCTCACACTCCGCTTCAGCTGGTGGAGTAGTCACAGGTGTGACTTTGGACTGTCCTCTCAGGGATGTACTGGTTAGATGCACAGGAGTGCTGTCTATCTTGTTTCCTGAAACCTTGGGTTTCCCCTTTGTCTCTTTCTTGGAAATAGAAGTTGGCTCTTCCTGTGTACTGGGTGTTATAGGTCCTTTTGTAACAATCCATTGAGAGTCATTTAAAGTGAGCTCTCTGGCCTTCCTTATCTGCCCCTGCTTCCTTTTACTGGGAGGCCTGGGGCTGCATGATACAACTCCAAGAGTTTTTAGGTCATTCACCAGCAGGACTCTCCCAGGCAGCTCACTTTGTACACTAACAGGTTTTCTTACAGTCATATTGTTGCACTGGATGAGAGCTGGTAGTATTGGAACCATCTGGATAGGGCTGCCAGCAAACTTTGTGGGACCTTTGGGTGCCTTAGCAACATCCTCCGGTTTGAAAGTGTTCATCCACCACTCTGATGCTGGCCCCAGTGTCTCTAATGGCCGGCCATTACAAGTAAACTGTCCTTGTAGTGTTCTTTGGTGTTATCTGGTATAGTTATACACATCTATATTCTGCTATTCCCACAGACCCAGGGACACTAAAGGTACACTGGCAGAGACTCCAATGGGGTCTTTAGCCAATAGTTGAAAATGTTCCCTTGCCATATATACTTCTCCCTCAGGGATGAAGGATAAGGAGGTAGTGTGGACCCCTGAAGGGTTACCCTTGCATCTGGGATCCCCTTTCACATGGTCAGTTGACTCACAAGCATAACATTTTCCAAATGTTTTGACAAATGGGGGCTTCTGCTGACCTCCCTTTGGTCTGGCACCAGAAGTATCATTAGACTGACCTGGTTTCCCATGTGGCTTACCCTTATGTTTGTGGCCCTCTTTTGGAGTGGAGGTTTTAGAATTCTTTGTCATCTTTCTTGTGCTGCTTCCCCTCATCCTTTTTATGAGACCCCCAGAATCCTTGGGAGTAGCCCTGTTGACAACCCACAAGTTAGCAGCTTTTGCTAGTTTCTAAAAAGATTGATCCCAAGAGTCAGACAAGTGCTGTCTCCGCTCAGGAGAGCAGGCATCAAAAATAGATTCCAACAAAAACAGATCTCATTCCTTCAAAAGAGTTCACTCTGTAACCCTTAACCCAACCATCTAAGTTTTTCAAACATTCACACACCCAGGTAGCCCAAGGGGTACCATCAGTCTTTGTGAGGGTCCTAACCCTCTTAAGGTACTGGGAAGGAGTTTTCCCAAAGCTAGCTTCACATTTTCATACTCTAATCTTTCAAGTTCCTCCACCTCCATTACAGCATCAGTTGCAACCTGGGGGAACCTAGACAAAAGCCAAGGAATCAACTGATTCCCTGTGAAACCCTGAATCCCATAGTTATATGCACAAGCACCCAACCATTCTGAAATATGAAGCTTCACCTCATACATGCCTGCAGCTTCCTGGGGCATGTGAGGTCTCTTAGGACTGGAAGACCTAGAAGACTCTGGGATAGAAACATTTTCAGGAGACAATTTCTTCATTTCAAGAGCATGTTGTAATTCCATTTCCCTTAGTTTGAGATCCTGATGTTTGGCTTCAGCCTGGACTTGTAATCTTTTAAACTCTAACTCCAGCCTCATGTTTTCAAGAGACAAATTCTGGACTCCGTTTTGGACCTGGTAGGATCCCTGTGGTTAACGGTTGAGGCATAAGAGCCTGTTGAGGTAGAAAGGGGCGCTGTTCATGAGACTCCTCTAACTTTTCTGACTCTTCAACAATATTAGAGTTAGACTCTGAACTATCATCATCATCCTCCTCATTTTCCACATTTTCTGGTATAGTAGGTGCGACAGGCCTACTACCCAGACTTTGATTACTTAACAATCTTGCAATTAGTTAATTTTTCTTTCCTTTAACAGGGAGAGACCTGACTTTACACATTTCTTTCAGTTGCTCTACTGTCAAAATGATCAGGGCTTCCTGTCTGAAGCTATCCATATCTAGCATGTTACAATTGCTTTTCTTGTGGAGTTTAGCCTTGTGAAGGTTTTTAGTTCAACAAAAGTAAAGCAAACTCTCAATGTCACAACTCTACAATATATCCTCACCGCCTGCCACCAGTGTTCGGCAAAGTTTGAATGCAGTACCCTCTGGGAACACTACAAACAACTATGGCTACAAGTATAGGCAACCCAACCTTTGGTATAAGCTTGTACTACACAGTTTTGGTAGCGTGTTGAGCAGCCAGGCTTATCTCAAGAGGGGAAATGTGAGCTGTAGTGGAGTTACAGAATGATTCAGTTACAGGTATTCAAATAAACCTGCACTCAATTTTCTTGCATGAACAATTATTAATGTATTTATCAGTCCGTTATAAAGCCTTCTTTAGAAGGGAGCAACATACTAATAACATACAAATACACTTCAATACTGTACACTGAGTTTCTGAATCAGACAAGACCCTTTTGGAAGGCCCACAGACACAACCTACACCCGCAGGTGATTTCAATGACCAGGATGTTGGGGACAATAATATCTTACTGTTGGCATTCAGAACACTCTTAAAAAGTTGGTAAAAGGCAAAAGTTATTAGAACACAAATTACAAATATTCATAAGCAGGGCAAATACTTTCAGATATCAGTTAGAAGAGTCATTCAATTCAGGAGGCTAAGCCAGAGTCAATAGGCAGAAGTCTTTGTATAGGTTGCAGCACTTCAGGTAAGTAAAAGGAAAAATCTTTGCACAAGTTCTTGGAGTCTTTGATGAAAAGAAAAATCAAATGTAGGGCCACAAGCTGATTAGGCTTGCGAGTTGTGGAAGGTACTATCACTTCTACAGTAAGAGGTAAGTTCTCTTAGACTTACTTTACAGTACCTTGATAATAAGAAAAGGCTGCATCTGATTACCTCTGTTCCTGTGCAGATCTTACTGTTCCTGGGTTTCAGTCAAGACAAGAGGGAGGACGTCGGGACTCCTGCACAGGGACTGTCAAAACTGGCAACTGGTAAACTTCACTTTCAGTGGCTGTTGCGCATTTCAGCTCCTTGCGGTACAGCAATAAGCGTGGTTCCTGGCTGTCGAGGTGAATTGTCCCTGCTTTTGGGGTCCCGCACTCTGCTGAGGGGGCTCAGGCTTGGTCAGTCTTGCTTTGTGGCATTCCGGAGGATCTTCCAAAAGCTTTAGGCCAGCTTAAAAGTAACACACACAATCTGTTGTCTCTCTCCCTGGCTATACGGTTTCCGGCAGCAACTCTGAGGAAATTCAACCAGCTCCATGATGGCTGTCCAGGTGGCTTACTTTGGAGTTGATTTGGTCCAACCAACTCTAAGGGAGAAGTCGTCCTTGCAGGAGCTTCTCTGTCGATGCAAACTTGGTAAGTAGTCACTGCAGCAGGGCTTCACCGGGCAAACCAACGGTCCAGGAGTTGCAGCAGGCGTCCTCTTCAAACTCTTCGATTCCTTCGTCCAGTGGTCGACTCTACCTTCCAAGCCAAAAGACTCGCCTTTTATTCAGTTCTCCCCCATTCATTCAAGCCTAGCTGTCACTCACCCAGCAGGGTGGCTGTTCTTGCCGGACAGTCAGCCAGTCAATCATCACAGAGTGCATTTGGGTCTGCTAGGAGACTAAGCACAGGGAGTTTCGGGCACCTCCCTTACTTCATGCCTACCCCAGACACTCGGGCGCCAGAGGCGGGTTTCTCTCAGAAACCCTGCCAAAGATGAATTGAACGAAGAGACCAAACCTGGATTGGCGCACTGAAACTCTCTAGAAGGACCTACCCACAAAGACCTGGCGAAAAAAGACCGGACACCATTTTAGCAAAGATGGTTGTACGCCATTTTGAAAGATGGCTCCTGCGGTTACTTAACCGGAGCCGCAGGGTCCCGGTAAATGCAAACCAAGGTAATTCAAAACGAATCTACTGCCACCAGCCAGTCAATTGAGGAAAGGGTAACATAAAAAAATGTTACATGAGCATTCAGACACAGGGGATACTAAGTAACACCTCCAGCACTCTATTGTAAGATAGGGTGTGCTTGGTCTAGCAAGTACAATGCTAAGTGAAGTCAATTTCACTTTACTGTTCTGGGAAACAGTAGTTGATCCCAGAGAAGGTATTTAAACCTTGAAGTCTAAAATACTTCTCTGTGGCACTACACTGAAGGTGCTTTGCGACACAATTGGAAAAGAGGATGCCTATGGAGTTGGTTAGACTCCATAACCAAACGAAACAGTGTATAAAATCACATTAAAATACATGAGTGGGGAAAAAGGGTATCACTCTCTCCAGGTTAAGAAAATCAGGTCCTCAAAATCCAGCAAAGTTGCTGGGGGTCTCTAAGGTGGAGGCAATTAGCACATTTCTGATAATGTTCCCTAACACAGTCTTCTGGTCAAGGAGTTCCTTGAAGAACTGTTCTGATCGGCTTTCCTCATCGCTATCACCTGTGCCAGGAGAGTGGGTGAGATGCAGGCCTTATCCTGCAATCAGCCTTATCTGACTTTCCACGATACGAGGGTGGTGCTGCGGACGCACCCCTCCTTCGTGCCGAAGGTTCAGTCAGAATTCCATCTCAACAAACCTTTGGTGTTCCTGTATTTTTTCCGACACCTTAGTCGCCGGCTTAAAGGACTCTGCACTCACTGGATGTGGATAGTTCTCTGAAGTTCTATGTGGCTCGCTCGAAGAGTTTCCGGAAGACATCTGAACTTTTTGTGAACTTTGGAAGGCCTTGTCCAACGCTTCCATTCCCAGGTGGCACTCTGGCTGCATCACTCATTGTCACCGGTTGGCAAACCGACCGCTGCCTGGCTGGCCGAGAGCCCATTTTACCAGAGCAATCGCTGCAACAACGGCATTCCTGTCTGGTGTGCCCCTGCTGGACTTCTGCAGGACTGCCATGTGGAGGTCTACGCACAGCTCCACAAGATTCCACTGCATCGACTGATTCCAGAGAGGAGTCCAGGGTCGGCCAAGCTGTGCCAAGCAACCTGAACGCTTGAAGGTGAGCCTGGTGAGGAGGTAAGAGTACTTCTTTTGTTGCGCCTTGCCACCTCCCGTGGTTGTGTATGTATGTACTGCTATGTATTTATTCATGAGCATGTGAACCCATGCCAGACCCCAGGCTGGAGAAGGAACAAGTTACTTACCTATAAGCATTCTTGTCCAGCATGGGTCTGGCATGGATTCACATGTGAACCCTCCATCCTGGCTCTCTGCAGATCTTCTTGGTCATACTGCTACTATACGTGCTACCAAATCTGAATATGGCTGCCAGAGGAGGGGCTTAGGGAGAGGGCAGTCATTGGCTGGGGGCAGTATGACCCAGAGCTCTGTGATTGGTTTATAGGAGAACGACCATTTGTATGTGAAAGTTAAACTGTTTTTTTCTTTTACCAAGGATTCCCGGCCTGATGATGGGGAATATTCATGAGCATGTGAATCCATGCTGGAGAACGACAGTTACAGGTAAGTAACTTGTTCCTTCTCTACCTTCAATTCACTGTCCACCTTAATCATAGTCAGAAGGCCTGAGTAGGGTCTTCCCATTCTTTCTTTTCCGGCTGGGTTCAAATGTGTCTCAAAACTTTCACATGATGGCTTTGTCCTCATCCAAGTTTCTTGGAAGCAGAGAATGTCAAATTGTGCCAGGTTTCCAGAATTTTTTTGAAAATAAAGATCTGAAGTCCCTTGTATTCCATGCGTCAATGAATAGGTCTTTATCAACCTCCTTCCTATGAATCTATTGTTGATTGGGGTTTCCTAACACCCCAGCTAACCAATCCCAATTTCTTGGTTCCTCATTTGTTGTTGCTGGGGTTTGGTGGTTGTCAGGGTTATTTATTTTTTTTTTTTTTGGGATGAATTGTCAGCAGTGAATTTTAGAGGCTGTGGGGCTTTTTGCTGAGATTATTGATCCTAATTTTTTTTGTACCATATGCTCCTCACTTGGCCATGTTCTCTTTGAGTTATTCGTAAAGTGTGCCTCACTTTCTCTTTCAACTACTGCCTTCATCCTGCTCAGTCTGTCAGTCTTCTGCTCATCACGCTTCTCATAATCATTTAACTCGCAACTTGAGGGTAGTAGTTCATCATTCTCCTTATGATCCCGTAATTCATTGCCCAGAGGTAAGAGTTTGTCACTGGATTCCAGTAAAGTTTCTTTAAATAGATGGGGATTTAAGATGGAGTATAACCCAGTCCATTCTGTTCTCATTCACAAACTCTACTACTCTTATGTCATCTGTTGATATATATCTCATTGTTGGGATGTGTTGTAGTAGCTTCATCCCATTCCTGCGATTTAAGATGGAGGCATTTGATTACAATATGATTCTCTCCAGGCGTACGTTATTTATCTTTGTTTTCAGATTTGGGGTAGTGTTAGGCAAAGTTTGTATGCAGTATCCTTTGGGACCACTACACACAACTAGGACTACAGGTGTAAGCAAAACCAACCTTTGGTATAAGTCTGTACTACATAGTTTTGTGGTAGAGTTGCTGAGCAGCCAGGCTAATCTCAAGAGGGAATGTGAGCTGTAAGGATGTTACACAGAGGTCCATAATTGCAAGTATTCAAATAGGACTTGTACTCAAGGTTTCTTGGTAAAACACATATTAATTTATTTCAGTCAGTTATAAAACATTCACAAGAATGAGGCAATCTATATCACACAAAAATATACTTCAGTACTTCACAATATCAGGTTCTGAGTCATTTAAACTACTTTGAAGGAGGAGCAAAATGGCATTCGGAGCATTTGAAGTAGTAGCAAAAAGGCATAGGTTAATCAAACGATTATTATAGTTAACAGTGCAAATAATTTGAGTTCTCCAGAGGAGTTAATTCAATGCAATAGGTTAGGCCAAAGTCAATGGACTAAAGTCTTGTATAGGATAAAGCAGTTCTGGAAGTTAAACAGAAAAGTCTTTGCCAAAATTCTCAGAAGTAGTTTGTAAAAGAAAGATTCATATGTTGGGTCACAAGCTGACTAGGCCTGCAAGTTGCCAAAGTTTCAAGCACCTTCGCAGTGAGAGGTAAGTTATCTCAGTTGGGTTTTCACAGTACCTTACAATGAAGAAAAAGATGCAGCTGAAGACGTCTGTTCCTGGCAGTTCCTGCAGATCTCGCTGTTCCTGAGCCTCAGTTTTGGGGACAAGAGGGAGGACGTCGGGGGACTCCTGCACTGGGACATGGTCAAAAAGCTGGCAAAGGCAAATCTTCAATTCCGGTAGCTGTAGTCAAGCACACAAACTGGTGTCCTTCTCCGTGGCTATTCGGTTTCCTGCAGCACTCTGAGGAAAATACAAGCCGCTCTGAGAATGGTATCCAGGTGGCTTACGAGTTGATTGGTTCCACCAACTCAAAGGGAGAAATCGTCCTTGAAGGGCTTCTCTGTCGAGATGAACTTAGCAATTTGGACCTGCAGCAGGGCTTCACCGGGCAAACCAACGGTCCAGGAGTTGCATTAGTCGTCCTCTTCCAGCTTATCTTCGGTTCTTTCGTTCCAGTGGTCGACTCTGCCATCCAAGCCAAGACACTCACCTTTTATCCAGTTTCCTCCCATTCATTCCAGCCTAGCTGCTACTCACCCAGCAGGGTGGCTGTCCTTGCCGGACAGTCAGCCAGCCAATCGCGCCAGAGTGAATTTGGGTCTCCTAGGAGACTAAGCACAGGGAGTTTCGGGCACCTGCCTCACTTCCTGCCCATCCCAGACACTCGGGCGCCAGAGACTGTTTTCAGTCCTGGAGCCTGCCAAAGGAGTAGGAACAAAGGCAACAAACCTGGTTTGGCGCGCAGAAACATGACTCCTGCGATTTTTAGCTACCAGTGTTCGCGGTCAGTAAAAATCATGGTAGTTTGTTGTAAAACCACTGCCACCAGCCATTTCGATAGAAAAGGGTAGAATTTGACTGCTACATGAGTTTCTAGACAAAGGGGATACTAGGTAACCCCTCCAGCACTCTATAGGAAGATAATGTGTGCTGGGTCTAGGAATTTAAAAAGACTAGTAAAGTCAATTTAACCTTCCATTCTCTGGGAAACAGTAGTTTATCCCAGAGAAGGTATTTAAACCTTTGGGAAGTCCAAAAGGACATCACTGTCACTGCACTGAGGGTGCTGTGTAACATGCATGAAAAGATGCCTATGGAGTGATCTTAAAACTCCATAATCCAAGAACACAAGAGTAAAACACACATCAAAAGACATGAGTGGGAAAAAAGGCTCACACTCTTTCGAGGTAAAAAAATCAAGTCCTCAAAATCCAACAAATTTGCTGGGGGTCTCTAAGGTGAAGGGAATTGGCACATTTATGAGAATTCTCCCTAACAAGTTTCCTTCTTGATGTTGCCTCTATTCATATTTTGGTTAGCCACCCAGGTATTCTTCACCTTTTGTTTTTCCCCTATCCGTATGGCGAGGCTCTTCCTTCTGCACTACTTCTAAATAATTTTTCTTCCAATGTTTTAAAGGCATGATATTTTGTTAATAGCAGACTTGATTTTACCTTCTCATTGTGTGACGTAGTCTGCCCCAGGAGCCGGTCTGTTGCTATTTGTTTCACTTGTCTTTCGATTTTGGCCCACTCAGAACAGCTTGGGTTATTACACTCCTCATTCTCTTCTTCACTTTCCATTGTTTCTATCAGGTCACTTAGGCCAGTTTCGGAGGCGGAGTCAGTCTCTTCAAATTCAACTACAGGGCTCAAGCTGTGTCTGAGCCATAAGCTTTAGAGAGAGTTTTCCCTGGGGCATCACCAGTTCTCTTTTAGGTAGATTCGGGGATTGTGTTATGTCCAATGTTTGGGGAGTTCTTGTATTCCTCAGAAAGCCCTAGATCCATTTGATTTTCTTTTTCTTACCGTTTATTTTTAGATTCACCCCCCCCCCCCCCAACCCATTTTGGTCCATTTGAGCCTGCGTTGCGGCTTTCCCCACTAGGCCTACCTGGACTTGTGTTTGATGAAATATCGAGATGGTGTTTACTTTCGGTGCTCCCTGCTTTCCTTTTTGACTTTTTGATGCCTCCTCGCCTTTCTGAGCCGTGCTTTGTTTAGGCACTATTTGAGTTTCTGTATTAGACGCCTTTTAGGTAAGAATTTATGTAGTAAAACTATTGAGACTACGCAACACTTTTCTGCTTGGTATTAGGTAACCCACCTTTTGGTATATGTCTGTACTACACAAGTTGGTAGTGTGACTGAGCAGCCAGGCCTATCTCAAGAGGGGTAAATGTGAGCTTTAGAGCTGTAGCAAGGAAATTCTCAAATACAAGTAACCAAGTAACACTTATACTCAAAGTTCCAGTTATAAATATTTAACATCAATTTTTAAATAAGTGTTCTTTAAAAAGGGCAAGATATGTAACAATCAAATATACTTTAAAATACTTTTTGCAGAATCAGCGCAAGTTAGTAGATACTGTTTGGATATGCTTTTTTACACACTTACTACATCCGGAGGAGACTTCATTCACAAGGACAGTAATGGCCTTTATATATCAATATTTATTCTTTGCAGATTTTGAGGTTGAAGGAAGTGAAGGGAAGCGCCCCCAATTCGGCACGATCCTCCCCGCAATGAGAGACAATAAGGGACTCTCCCGTAGTGGGAATAAGGCCAAGACAGAGTGCGGGTGAGCGTAAGTGGGAGTTTATCCAAAAATAAGGCATGCAAAGAACTCTGCAACCTACGAGAGCGCTCTGTCTGACAATAGCAAAGACAGGCGTATTTCTAATACAAAAAACGTCATCAATACCTAAACACTATAGGGGGCACAAGTCAATTGGGATTGGGTGGCGTCGACTAACTATAGGTGTTGCTGCAGCGGGGTTGGTCTTGGCGTAACGACGTCACTGGTCAGCCTCGTGGGTTGGGTTGGGCCTGGCAGGCCGGCTTGAGGTCATCTGCGCGGTGTTGATGTGCTGGGGCAGCCTGTGACAATGACGAATACCTTTCCTGTCTCCTTTGCCCTAGGCCATGCACACTGCAGTTATTCAGAAAACGGCATTTAAGTTCATTAATAAATCGCTTCAGCAGCTTATCTTATAAAATAAACACAACACATGAGGAATGCACCTCGTGAGAGGTCTGGTGGTTGTCGGTTGGGGTGAGATTTACCTGTGTCCTATTGACCGGTATTTTAGGTCGCGGGACGGGGCTCTGGGGCCTGGGCCGAATGATACATGTCTGTCTGCTGCGTTAGAAGTTATTATATAGATGGGTCTCTGTGTCTTGTCCCAATGATGGGGGTCGTCCTTGCACGGGGTCAGGATTCTTGGGGGGTTCGTGGGATTTATGAGAGGGTGCTGGTAGATCAGTGGGTTCAACCGTGGGTTTATTACCGTGCTGTAAATAACACAGGTGGCGGGCTGTGGCCTTGGTTGCGGCGCCGGGGCCTCTGACTCTCTGAAGTAACGCCAGCTTGGTTGGGGGAGGTGAGGGAGCGCGGCACAAGTCTTAGCTTTTTTATCTGGCAGGCTTGGTGGGGTGGGAGAGGGAATGGCCGTGCATATATCCACAAAGGTATTTTCCTCGTGCGTTGCTGATCAGTGAATGCA
This sequence comes from Ambystoma mexicanum, assembly GCF_040938575.1. Taxonomy (NCBI): domain Eukaryota; kingdom Metazoa; phylum Chordata; class Amphibia; order Caudata; family Ambystomatidae; genus Ambystoma; species Ambystoma mexicanum. The sequence goes on from NC_090926.1 coordinate 741,752,568, forward strand.
GAAGTTTTATACTGTTCTGCCTTATTTTGACGTTATTTAGACACACATATATATTTCAATTTCGTTACACATTTCTTTAATACAGTCGGTTCCAGTACCTTTTCATTACCTAACATTATATTCACTACATTGTGTGCGTATTGTATGTACATTAGACGTTATACGAGGGATATCTAGGTTATGGCCTACAGAGGTTGATGCTCGCCGCTTTGGGTGATTCAAAAACATATATGAGTTCAAGTTTCTACATACTATTGAAAAACACTTTTACAGATAGAGGTTACACGTTTGGTCAACATCTTTCTCCGTGGTTATAGCAGCATTAGTCCAGACCTGGAGGGATATCATATAACGTTACATTTTTATGGTTTATTCACATTTTAAACAGAGGTAGTTCATTAATACCAATACTTGAATTATTTTCTACCTTCTTCAGATAGTGATGCTTCAGCTTTTTTCCCCGTTACCCCGGCCTTGCGGTCCGGGTCATACGGGGTGCAATATCACATTGTTACTAATATAATGTTGCCGTGTTGGCATCTCGGGTTTAGCTCATCTCCGACTTTCTCATGGGAACGCGCTCGCAGCGGATCTGCCAGGGCTGCTGAGGCGGCAGAGATGCATGAAAGGCCCTCGAAAGGTGGGGGCCTCGTTACAGTGTGCTGAACTCACACCATGTTTGCTATGCAAGATGGCGTCTAGACCTAACTAATTTTTGGTAAATGCAAGGAAAAGGTACGTGTGGGCAATGTCGTCGGCGGGTGAATCCTCCTCCACCTGGGCCCGGGTGGCATGAGGGGGCGCCCACCGAGTCATGGTCCTCACCTGGGGAGGAAGCTGTAGGTGAGGAAGGCCTTGTGGCCATTGCTCCCCTACATTTCCCCCCTTTCGTTACTTAAAGTAACGAATTCTTTAGCTCTTCCAATCTTCTACATTCTTGTTCCTCTATCACTGCGTCATCCCATGCAGGGGTTCCTTTTATAGGCATCCATGCTCTGCACACACCCCTTAAACTCTCACCTCTCCTAGCATACTCGTCTGGTGTACATGTTAAATATATACAGTCGCCAGTTTCTTCCAGATCTACCCAGACCTCCTCATACCATTCCAGTTCTACGTCTCGTGGTTCTTTGATAGTGGTGTGCCATAGTTTATCTACTATGTACTTATCACGGCACATAGGCACTAACTGGTACCTGGGGGTGTTATCTGCTCCTGTCTGCACATGTACTTCTTGTGTTGTTTTAATTGTACCACCGGAGTTGCCCATTGTCACCATCATCATTGCACCGTTAGGAACTGCGTTAGCACAACATCGGAGGCCCACCTGGCACAGGCAGAATATCACAAGGATGATCACCACTATTGGTATCAGGAACTTCATTGTCACTCCAAGCCATGAGGGAACCCAAGAGAAGATATTGTCGAACCACGAGCTATCCTCAGCTCCACCTTCCATTTTCATCTTCTCGCCCAGGTTATGTACTGCTTCAATAACGTGGGACAGGGACCCATTTTCTGCGTCTTCGGAAGGTACGAACGTGCAGCACGCACTTCCTATTTTTCGGCAAACACCTCCATCGATTGCTGTTAACAGGTCTAGAACATACCTGTTCTGCATGGTCATTAGTCGCAGAGCTCGTAGTTCCACCTTTATTATGTTGAACCCTTCTTCAGTGTCATTGGCCAACTGGATCAGTTCCCACCGTGTGATCTGGAGCCATTTTGCATTTGCTCGTGCTTGGACACTTGATACCAGCGAGGCAAAGAATGTTTCCACGGAGCTGAACAGGCGATACCTGTCTGGGATCTGGGCCAATAAATCAGATGATGCTTGCGATATGTAGTTCGAGGCTCGCTTGTTCCTTGAGAGCTCTTCTCCTTTCCCTCCGGAGGACAGGACATAAAGGTGCGCTTGTGTAGTTGGAGAAGCTACATCCTGGTTCAAGCCTCCTTTCATCATGTTACTTCTGTCAATGTGGCTTTCTGGAATCACCATTAGTGTTGAATGCAAGGTGGCCATTGAGCAGCTACCACTCCATGATTGGGGAAGGTGCAGGTACGCCTTGTTTCCGCATACCCAGTATGTGTCCATTAGTGCTGCTGTTCCTTTTTTCATATCTGGGATGGTGAGAGTTTTGTTACAGTTCTGGTTCGTTCCCATTGCCATTTTTCCTTCTCCCTTGAAACATAGTTCGTTTTGTATTTCACTTTGTAGCTTGAAGGGTTTCTCCATCGCTGTTACCCATGTTAGTTTGGGGATGTGTTCTTTCCATATTGGCAAGCACGTTCTTTCCATCCACCGCAACTTGTCCGGTTGGACACCTTTCAGTGCTTCTGCCTTGCACAGCACTTCTTCGTCTTTCCATTTGTTTTCGGAAAACAGTGTCCCTTGTATTGCAAAGAAAGGTTCTTTAAGACAGATCACTCCAGACGCTTGTGAATAGCACGTTTTGTTGTTCTGTAGCATTCTGAAAGAGACATCGTGTGCTTGAAAAGTGTTCTTTATTCTACACAGCGTGAGATGAAGGAGACATTGGGCATCCACAATGGGCAATTCTCGTGGCAACAATACTTTAGGTGTGCCTGATGCATGGGGGATAAGCGAGCAGACATAGCAGCTCTCATTGGTTGTCTGTTTGGCTGTTGTGCTCATATCTGCATACCATTTATTTGCTTGGTGAGGGTGTCGTGGGTCTTCCATTTTGTCTAACCCTAGCCCATAATACTCATCATACCCCTGTCCACCAGTCTCTCTTCTCCGTCTAATTTTCTCCCTTCTTCTGTACCTTTTCGTTATAGTAGGTGAAGAACCAGGCCCCCCTTCCTCCTTCCCACCCCCCTTTTCTAATTCTTCATATAGGGACTTGTGTTCTGTCATCATAATCACTTTTCCATCCTCCTTAATAAACAAGAGATCGTTGTTTGAAATTGGGGCGGGAGGGATCGTGCGGTTGTTGTATGTTCCAGGTTGGGACATTGTGTCATTATTTACATTTTTAGTTCTTGATTGTGACAGGACAGCAGTGGGTGGTGTAGTATAGTATCCCCACACAAAGTGTGATCCATCCCAGATCAAGAAATCACCTTCTTTGATACCTACAGTCGGAATTGTTTTCGTTCCAGGGGCAAGGGTGGTGTTGTTCCCCCCTCCCCCCTCGTTCATCTCGGTAGAGATGAACGCTATAACCCAGTGTAATACCAGACAAAACATTGAGATGAAGAACACGATAGCACACATTGATAAACCACATTCAAATGAATATGTTAATCTAGCCACTAACATTTCTCTAAATCTAACATATCTATTAGTTGCAGGCTGCCCATTCGATGCCATGATAAATCCTGTTTGAGACACAAGAGTTCATTAAATACAAACATGTAAACATTTCCACGTTGTAACGTTTCGGTGATAAAATATAGGGTTGGGTGAGGGAGGGGGTGTGTTGACAGACAAGGTAGCCTTTCAATCATCATTATTCGTACCTTACTATATATATATATAAATAATAAAAAACATGACAGTTTAAAAACAACAATAATAATAAAAAAAAAGAACATCTTAAAGAGCACAGGAGAGGAAAAAAGAACCCCACGCAAAACTTTCAAAAATTGTAATAAAAAGAAAATTTGCATATACATATGTACATGTTTTAGTCCAGGACATTTGTTGCGCGCTAATTGTGTTCACTGTTCATCTCATAATGCACACAAAATTCCAATCATTCATTCCGCACAACTTCATCGTCCGCTGTTGCCTGTGCCTCGTCCTGTACCTCACTCTCCGCAGCGCTGTAAGCTTTACGTACGTCTGTCAAATGCACCCAATATCGCAGGCCCTTCACCTTTACTGCTGTGGGCGTGCAAAACACTACCTCATAGGGGCCATGGAAACGTGGCGCATTCCACCTCCGCACAAAACTTCTGACATATATAAGGTCACCAGGCATTAGCTGTAGTGGTTTTTCAGGCAGCCTGTTTGGTTCAGTCGCGTTCCCCTCCTCTCTTGTCGAGGGGGGGGCTAGTTGCTTTGCAATTACGCGCGCTGCCCGTGTCAGTTTTCGCAGGTATTCTGTGAACTCCTCCCCCAATATAGCTGCGCTTCTGTGTGCATCAGAACGCTCACGGAGAGGCGAATGCGCTGTGTGCATTCTTCTTCCCGTGACGATCTCGTGCGGGGACAAATGGTGGTCCTTACTTGGCTGGTTTCGTAGTTCAAACAAGGCCAAAGGCAGGCAGTACATCCAAGTCTTTTTAAGGGAAAAACAAAGTTTTGATAATCTGCTTTTTAACAGGCCATTTATCTTTTCCACGACGCCATTACTTTGAGGATGATAAATCGAGCATAATTTGTGCTTTATTCCCAATAATGTAGTCACTTCTTTAAATAATTCATTGACAAAATGCGTCCCGTTATCTGAGCGAATAACGTCGCAAATTCCCCAGCGCGGAAACACTTCCCGTACCAGGAACTTCGCGGCGCCCTTCGCGTCAGGGCGGGCACATGGGCCTGCCTCCACCCACCTTGAAAATGGACATACAACCACAATCATGTATCGAGCCCCGTTACACCTTTCTCCCATGTCTACATAATCAATGTGGAGCTCTCTGAATGGGCCACTTGGTTTCGGTATCGTACCCCTTAGTGTACGCAATGTCATACCTGAGTTGTAAATTTGACATGTCGTGCATTCTAGAGCTAACCTTGTGACGTGTTCCTGGAGGCAAGGTGCAAACCAATCTTCTTGTATCTCTGCCATTATGTGTTTCTTTGTGTTGTGTGCGGGAAAGTGTAGTTGTTGAAATGCTATTTCTAGCAGCGTAATTGGCATTACCACTTTTCCTGAACTCTCTTGTCGCCACAATAAATCAGTTGGTGATTTGCTGCATCCTCTCTTAGTCCACAGCAATTTTTCCTCTGCACTAGCTCCCTCTTGCAGCTCTAATATCTCCTGTGTGGACATCATGTTGTATCCTGTGGGGACCTCTTGGCTTGCTGTGTGGTGCAACATGTACTCTCCTATTTCACTTTTTTGTAAATATGAAGCTGCTTTGGCAGCGGCGTCTGCTGCCGCGTTCCCCAAAGATATAAAATCTGTATTTGTGGTATGAGCTTGACATTTTACGATGGCCACTGCCGTGGGGTCTTGCAGGGCCTCAATCAGTTCTTTCAATAATTCTGCATGCTGGACTGGCGTTCCGTCTGCTCGCCGAAACCCTCTCCGCCCCCACCGGGCCAACCCACCGTGAACTGTTGTTGTCATGTATGCTGAGTCTGTATATATGGTCACTGCGCACCCCTTGGCGGCATGCAATGCTTCTATTAGCGCTATTAGTTCTGCTGCTTGCGCTGAATAGTGTGATGGGAGGCGGTGTTGTACTAGTATCTCATATTCATCTTCCTCTAATCGTACCACTGCCATACCCACATGCTTTTCTCCATGTCTATTGATGCTGACCCGTCCACAAAATACACTTCACCCTCGGTCAGGGCATTTTCAAAAATCACTTGATCCTTACTGTCGTCACCTGTGTACGTGGCGCAGTTGTGGTTTTGCATGTCCTCTACGGTGCATGCCTCTGTGATGAATGTGGCTGGGTTCACTGTTTTACATCTTACTATATGGATGTTAGCGCTGGACAGTATTATCTCATATGCTGTGGCGCGTTGTGTTGTCAATGTGCTCTTTGTTCGCTCTAATATTGCAAAAAGTGAGTGTTCCACAAACAGTGTCACCGGGCAGCCCATCACTATCGTGGCACTTTTTTCAATTGCGAACGCGGCTGCAGCTAGGGATTGCTCGCACGCGAACTGACCTTGCATTACTGCGTCTAGGGTGCCGCTATAGTAAGCAAGTGGTTTGTGCCCTAAAGATGTTTTCTGTGTCAGTACTGCTGTCATCAGTGTTCCTTTGCAGTGTGAAAATAAAAAGAATTCGCGCCCATAATCTGGATTTGCTAGTACTGGAGCGCTTGATATCAGCTCTTTTAGTGAGTTAAATGCTGTGTTCATCTCCTCTGTCCATTCAATGTGTTTGTGTTCTTGTTGTGCTTCTTTCAGTGCCTGTAACAAGGGCCTTGTGTACGCCGCATAGTCCAATATCCATGCTCGGCAATAGTTACACATACCCAGAAATTTCTGCATCTCTTTTACTGTTTTGGGCTCCCCAATTGTTCTAATCGCCTGTGCCCTGTCTGGTATAATTCGCTTGCCATCCTTTGATATCAGCTGACCCAAGTATAGGACCTCTGTCAGACAGTATTGTAACTTCCCCTTGTCCACCTTGTACCCTTTATTGGCCAATAATGTCAAGAGTGTTATCGAGTCCTGTCTGCACTCTTCCTCAGCCTGTGCACAAACCAATAAATCATCAACGTACTGAATCACTGTGCTTTCTACAGACAAATTCCCCAGATCTTCATGTAGTACCCTGTTAAATATGCTTGGGCTCTCGCAATATCCTTGTGGTAGTCTGCAGTGTTCGAACCTCCTTCCTCCCAATGTAAATGCTGTCAAGTACCTGCTCTCTTCTGCTAAGGGAATCGAAAAAAATGCATTTTTTAAGTCAATTACTGTGAAGTGTGATGCTACTTTTGGAATGTTGCACAGTATTGTCGCCGGGTTCGGGACTAAAGGGAACTCCTTCAGTACCACATCGTTCAGTGGGCGTAAATCTTGTATCATCCTCCATGAACCCCCCTTCGCTTTTTTAATTGGGTAAATGCATGTGTTGCATGGGGAGTTTGAGGGCACTATTATACCCTGTGCTAGCAGTGCTTCTATTGTCTCTCTGATCCCTTCTTCTGCTTCTCGCGACAGTGGATATTGTTTCACCCGGGGTAGTATTGCTCCCTGTTTTAATTTTATCACCACAGGCTGAACTTCATGCAGCAACCCTACATCGTGGGGGCCATTAGTCCATAAGTTAGTGGGTACTGAACTCATGTCTTCATCAAAAAATGTGTGCGGTGCTCCTACTACCGCCATTAGTTCAACCTTAGTTTGTCTGGCTGTAACTACAATGTCGCAGGGCATTGCCAGTTCCATCACTATTTCACCATCTCCCTCAGTGTCAGAAAATAGCTCCTCGTCCGAGAGCTCTCTCAGCGGGATATTTGCATTTGTACACAATACTGTCCTCCACTCACATCCTTCCATGTCAATACCAATCACACATATTCTGTTTGTTGATACATGTATTGCATGCAAATCCAACGATAGCACTGCCCCAAGAGCAGTGTCAGGGCTTGCTATGGGACGAAAAAGGAATTCTGCTGGGATCCTCCACTCCACCCTTTTTAGTTCTGGTACTATGAGAGCCAATGTTCTCATACCTTCAACAAACATCTCCTCATTTCTTGGTACCCCTCTGATCTCTTTCATGATTGTGTGGCCGTGTATTACTGCTAATATACGGAGGGGGCATATGCCTGGCGTTGAACATACGATGCCGCTCCCTGTGAATGATATTGTCATATTTAGTTTGCTCAAGAGATCTCTCCCCAGTAAGTTGATGGGAGAGTTTTCATAGTATAGTAAGGGTGCTTTCACTGTTTTACCCCCTACTGTCACATCCAATACCTCTGTGTAAGGAACTTCAATTACAGCCCCAGAGAACCCCTGCGTCTCTAACGTTCTATTAGATAACGGGAACCGGCCCTCTCTAATGCATGATTTCTCCGCTCCCGAATCCACCATGAATATGAATTGCTTGTCTCCTATCTGCGCTCCTATCAATGGTTCCTCTGATGCATTGTGGGTCGTAGACAGTACTGGACACGCAAGTGATCTCTGTGGGCTGTCCTATGCGGGGTGTCTCATTGCCCCCCCTTGATCGAAAATGTTCCCCGAAACTACTGACACTCCACTGTAAGGTGCGGGGGCGGGTGCCCCATTAGCTACTGTGGCGAAAGTGTTACCAGGCGTGTAGTGCACATTGTCATTATTCTGTGGGCTGGTTTGTGTTCGGTACTGATGTCCGTGTAGTTGTGCGTTACTCCTTTGTACTACATTGTCTGGTTGCTGGTATTGTCCCATGGGGAGGCCGTAGGGGCTTCCTGGATGGGGGTGTCCATACTGTTCTATCTCTTGGAAACCGTTGTTTTGTCTGCTCCTGCATTCTCTTGAGTAATGCCCCCATCTCCCACAATTCCAACAGCTCCCCTGTGGACCTCTGGGACCCTGCCACCCATTTCCTCCCATTCCTCCATACCCTTGTCCTCCTCTTCGACCCCTGTACCCACCTCTTCCTCCTCTTGGGGCCCACTCTTGCCACGTTGGACCTCCGTTCTGCTCCTGCTCTGTCCACTGTCGTTGCCCTTGTCCTGCCCAATTCGCTGCTATTCTCCCTTGTATTGCTATTTGCCCCTCCTCTCCTTCCTCTTCCTCCCGTATGAGTGGGAGTCCCGCTACCGCGGCTGCGACCTTCACCAATTTTGATTGCACCAACTTCGCCTCGTCCGCCAACCTTTTCTGTGCTACTTCCCTCTCTCTTTCTTTGATCCGTTTACAATGGTGTACTATTATGCTTTGGATCTCCGGCCAGCCTTTTGCCTCAACGCCTGCTATTTTATCTAGTGCCTTTTGCACTTCCTTTGGGAGCCCTCTCTTAATGATGAAATAAAATAGAGATGTGGATTGGTGCCAGGGCGTACCCGTTTCCGCTCTCCACATCTCCTGCACCCGGAGAATGTAATCCATAGCGTCCTCCCCATCATTCATGGTACATTGCATTACTGACTGCAAATCAGGGGTATCTGGGAAGGTTTCCCGCAGTGCGTCCCACACCCTCGCTCGCACGGTGTTAAAAGAAGCCCCATCATGGCGATCACACTCTAAAGTTACAGCTGGAAAACCCGCTTTAGCCCATACTCTGTCTGCCTGATCCCCTACTGCGGACACTAGTAGGCTCTTCACATCGCCTACTGCCAGCGGTATACCAGCGGTATGTTTCTCAAATGCATATATCCACTTGCTTGCCCCTCCTGACAGCTGTGGTAGTAATTTCATTAAATTAGCCTTGTCCATCTGAGCCCACGGTATATAGTTTGGCCTCCCGCCCCCTCTGTGGAGTAATGGGAGTTGTAATTTCCCTTTTGCCGTTGCAGCTTCCTTTTCCTTAGTCACTGCTGACTCCAATGACGCCATCTTCCCCACCCTATTTCTTAGTCGTCCCATCCATTCATCTTCTATGGTCCCCAGTGAACATGCACCATCTAGCTCCTCGCCTTCTCCTCCTACTGCCATGCTCAATCTATCGCTCTCATCCCCCCCTCCTCTGACATCACATAACAAATCCTCTCTGATCCCTCTTTCTCGTGAGACGTCACCAATGCTTCCTTCTGCTGTCCCCACTTCTATTATTCTGGTCGGTTCTTCCTCAATTCTGAACAGTATTTCCCCCTTTTTCCATCCCTCCTCAATTTGTCTATTTTCGCTCGACGCTCTAGACGTGCGTCCAGATTGTGTGGGGGCGCATGCTGTGCGTTCACATATGTCTTTTATTCTTGAGAGTTCATCTCTTGCCACTGTAAGCCTCGACTCTAAGTCACTCGTTAACTTCTCTATATCCACCCTCTGTGTGCCTCCCTGGGCGCGCTCTCTGGTGTTTTCGTATGGTGGGGGTGCAGTTGGTCTTTGTGGCGTGCTGGTCGAAGGGGGAGGCACATAAATCGGGTCGCTATATCCTGCTGCAGGGGCTGGTTTAGGTAATATTGGGTACAACATAACCACTTCCGCAGGTTGTTCTGTACTTAACTGTTCCTTTTCCTCTCGCGGGATCATTAGTGGATTGTCTGTGGTGGAAGGTAAATCAATATTTGGTGCTGGAGCTTTGGGTGGGGGTACTTCCTCAAACAATCTCCAAAGATCTAATATCTCCTTCCTATTCTGCCATTGTTTCCCCTTATACTTGAGGCGAATACATGTACATACCATATCAAGAACACTTTTGTCAAATGACCCTCCTTCTGGCCAAATCTGGGGCAACCCCTCCCCTTTCAATTCTGTTAACCATTGATCATGATATTTATTTATGCGTTCAGCATATCCCGGCAAGCTCTTACAAATGTGTGACAAGGGAGTTTCAGCCCCCATCCTCTAAATCGCTAGCGCTACCGCGTTCGCCTTCGTTACTTTTGATTAGGTGTAAATAGGCGTATGTATACCTTTATGGCACGGACAAGAGCGGACCTCTCAAAATTATCACCCACTGTTATTCACTGCACAAATCTCTTCTCACTCACCATATCTCGTCTCCTTCCCATTCCCAGGCACTCTTATGTGATCTCACTTACAATTGATCAAGTACTGGTTATGGCCACACTCTCTGGCACCACCTCGCGGCCACCCGTTCGTCTCCAACACTCGTACGGTGCGCGCACCCTTCACAATACTTTCCACTCACACTTTTGTCTTTTTCCTCCCTTTCCTCCCTGGCCAGCTGTCCCTGTTTTCCTGCTAAGGTTACTGTGTTCACGTCTGTACGTGCCACTACTGAGTCTCCACTTTTTAAGATGTTCTAACTACTTTATACCCTTCTCATTTTCACCCCCTACCCCGTGGAAATGGAAAAAAAAGAAATAGAGAGAGAGCACAATCACTAAAAATATTCCCGGTGTCTCCTTTTGCTAGACACCAATAACTTATTTCTCACTTCTTCATATATTCCCAGTACTAGTCTAGATAGCACTATGCGGCGCCGCCTTCCACCCCCTTTCGGAGCTAGGTTTCCGTCACTTCTACCACGTCACTTATTTCTTACTCCTAATGGCCATATGCAAAGAAAAAATAAAGAAAGTTTCAAGACCCGTCTTTAGTAGACCTCCGCAATTCTCCCCCTCTACCTTTCCCCGTTCCTTTATTCCCAATTCCCCTTCTCCCCTTGACGATCACTCGCACTCGGTACTCACGTGCCCGTCTTGAACCGATACTCTCCGAAACTGGGTCCGTCCAGGCGGCGTCACCGGTAACTCAACGGTCAGCCCCTGGCTCCGGCGAGCGGCACTCAAAGGGGATTTTTTTCCAATCGGGATCCCGTACCCTTTCTCATTGAGTGCGCACTTCTTATTGTGCCGGTCGCCGTTGGCGGGCGGCCTCCCGGAGACGGCTCACCGTGCGTATCCCTTCTTGACCGGAGATTCTCGTGCCACAAGGGGGTCGTTAAGAAGGAGTTAGGAAAAATAGTTTGGAGATATCACGCTATCGGGGTCACCACTGAAGGGAAGCGCCCCCAATTCGGCACGATCCTCCCCGCAATGAGAGACAATAAGGGACTCTCCCGTAGTGGGAATAAGGCCAAGACAGAGTGCGGGTGAGCGTAAGTGGGAGTTTATCCAAAAATAAGGCATGCAAAGAACTCTGCAACCTACGAGAGCGCTCTGTCTGACAATAGCAAAGACAGGCGTATTTCTAATACAAAAAACGTCATCAATACCTAAACACTATAGGGGGCACAAGTCAATTGGGATTGGGTGGCGTCGACTAACTATAGGTGTTGCTGCAGCGGGGTTGGTCTTGGCGTAACGACGTCACTGGTCAGCCTCGTGGGTTGGGTTGGGCCTGGCAGGCCGGCTTGAGGTCATCTGCGCGGTGTTGATGTGCTGGGGCAGCCTGTGACAATGACGAATACCTTTCCTGTCTCCTTTGCCCTAGGCCATGCACACTGCAGTTATTCAGAAAACGGCATTTAAGTTCATTAATAAATCGCTTCAGCAGCTTATCTTATAAAATAAACACAACACATGAGGAATGCACCTCGTGAGAGGTCTGGTGGTTGTCGGTTGGGGTGAGATTTACCTGTGTCCTATTGACCGGTATTTTAGGTCGCAGGACGGGGCTCTGGGGCCTGGGCCGAATGATACATGTCTGTCTGCTGCGTTAGAAGTTATTATATAGATGGGTCTCTGTGTCTTGTCCCAATGATGGGGGTCGTCCTTGCACGGGGTCAGGATTCTTGGGGGGTTTGTGGGATTTATGAGAGGGTGCTGGTAGATCAGTGGGTTCAACCGTGGGTTTATTACCGTGCTGTAAATAACACAGGTGGCGGGCTGTGGCCTTGGTTGCGGCGCCGGGGCCTCTGACTCTCTGAAGTAACGCCAGCTTGGTTGGGGGAGGTGAGGGAGCGCGGCACAAGTCTTAGCTTTTTTATCTGGCAGGCTTGGTGGGGTGGGAGAGGGAATGGCCGTGCATATATCCACAAAGGTATTTTCCTCGTGCGTTGCTGATCAGTGAATGCAGAAGTTTTATACTGTTCTGCCTTATTTTGACGTTATTTAGACACACATATATATTTCAATTTCGTTACACATTTCTTTAATACAGTCGGTTCCAGTACCTTTTCATTACCTAACATTATATTCACTACATTGTGTGCGTATTGTATGTACATTAGACGTTATACGAGGGATATCTAGGTTATGGCCTACAGAGGTTGATGCTCGCCGCTTTGGGTGATTCAAAAACATATATGAGTTCAAGTTTCTACATACTATTGAAAAACACTTTTACAGATAGAGGTTACACGTTTGGTCAACATCTTTCTCCGTGGTTATAGCAGCATTAGTCCAGACCTGGAGGGATATCATATAACGTTACATTTTTATGGTTTATTCACATTTTAAACAGAGGTAGTTCATTAATACCAATACTTGAATTATTTTCTACCTTCTTCAGATAGTGATGCTTCAGCTTTTTTCCCCGTTACCCCGGCCTTGCGGTCCGGGTCATACGGGGTGCAATATCACATTGTTACTAATATAATGTTGCCGTGTTGGCATCTCGGGTTTAGCTCATCTCCGACTTTCTCATGGGAACGCGCTCGCAGCGGATCTGCCAGGGCTTCTGAGGCGGCAGAGATGCATGAAAGGCCCTCCAAAGGTGGGGGCCTCGTTACAGTGTGCTGAACTCACACCATGTTTGCTATGCAAGATGGCGTCTAGACCTAACTAATTTTTGGTAAATGCAAGGAAAAGGTACGTGTGGGCAATGTCGTCGGCGGGTGAATCCTCCTCCACCTGGGCCCGGGTGGCATGAGGGGGCGCCCACCGAGTCATGGTCCTCACCTGGGGAGGAAGCTGTAGGTGAGGAAGGCCTTGTGGCCATTGCTCCCCTACAGAAGGAAAAGGGTTGAACAGGTTCTCAGGGAATGGAGTATACTTAAATCTTCGAATGAAGTCTAGACAAGCCTTTCCCAGCAATAACAGTCTAAAACAAGTTACCACCTATGAGGGACAGAAATATCAGTCAATGGACTAGAAGAGTCTGCAGGGAGCCAGGACAGCCAAAGTCAATTGGAGCACAGTCTATGGAGCTGAGGCACTTCTTAGATAATCAACGTCTTTCACAAAGTTAGAGTGATCACTTGTAGGGTCACAAGCTGTTAAACATGTGAAAAGCAGAGTTGGAATCAACTCTAAGGTAAGCCAATGCACGTCTCAACTGAGAAGAGCACAGCTCAAAGACACTGGGGCAAGTACCCAAAGTCTAAACAGTACCTCTGGTTTGCAGAATAGTGGTCCAGCTGGATTCTGTCCTGTTGCAGCGATGCAGATCCTGGGTACCTGAGCCTTGGCCGTGGGGACAAGGGGGAGGACGTCTGGAGGATCTCGGATACCGGTTGGGCTTCTATCGCTCCTTGAGTCCTGCAGTCTGGTGAGGGGACTCGAGCTCTGGTCGTCCTGCTTCTGGAGGGTCCTTAGACTCCTGGAGCTTCTGGCTGGATTGCAAGCATTGCACTCGGACTACGGATTTCTCGACCCCTGGCACTCGGTTTCTGCAGCAGCAAAGAAGTACAGCCAATCGGGGAAGATGGTCCAGTGGAATTCATCTCCGGGTTAGTTGGTCCTACTAGGCCCTAGTAGGCGTCCTTTCCGGAGCTTCTTTTGTCGATTTGGAAAAAGGAGTTTTGGCACAGCAGCAGGGCTTCACCGGGCAATTCAAAGGTCCAGGAGGATGCAACAAGCTTAGTTCACGGTTTGTTAATCGGGTGTTTCTCCCAGTGGTCGACTGACTCCAGTCTCAAAACCCTAGCCTTTTAAGCAGGTTTCTCCCATTCATGCACAGCCTCGGCTGTCATTAACATAGCAGGGGGCCAGCCAGCCAATCGGGAGTGGTTGCATTCAGACATTTCTAGAGACAAAGGACTGTGGAGTTTTGGGAACCTTCCTCGCATCCTGCCTTTCCAGACACACTAGAGCCAGAGGCGGGCTTCAGGGCTGAAGCCCACCAAAGACAAAACGAACAAAGGGCTCAAACCTGGCTTGGCACGCAGAGTAAAACCCAAGCAAGACCTCACTAACAGAACAGCGAAAAAAGACGACCGGGCCATTTTGATAAAATGGTCACCCCTTCTGTGCTATACTGCAGCTGAGGGTTCAGCCTGTAGTAGAAAAGCACAATGGTAGGAAAATTAAACCACTGCCACCAGCCATTTAAAGTAGTGAGGGTAACACATACAATGTTACGTGAGGAGTTAGGATAAGGGGCTACTAGGTAACCCCCACAAAGGTATTTAAACCTTATGAGAAATCCAAAGGATTGACACTAAACTGAAGGTGCTGTGTGTCGCCATACAAAAAGTAGATGCCTATGGAGTTTGTCAGACTCCAAAAACAGAGGAAACGTATAATCCAAATCGGGTCAAAACACAAGCAAAAGCGATCACTCACTCCAGGGTTAAAATTAAAGTTCTAAAGTCCAGCAAAAGAGCTGTGGGGCTCGAAGGTTGAAGGGAATTGGCACAGAAATGAGAATACTCCCTAACGCCTTTTACATTTCTCTCTCATAAGGCAATAGCCCTTTCTGGGTCTCCGGTCTGTCTTTATTTCAAGCCTTACCAAGAGGAATTTGTCTGCAAGGACCTCTTCTGTGAGCCTTTCTTCACAGCATTGCTCCCTTCTCCAGCATGGGGACTGGCATGGATTCACATGCTCATGAATATTCCCCGTCAGGCTGGGAATCCGCGGTAAAGAAAAAATCTGTATCAGTTTCGTTTCTGATCTGTCTTTCTTAGTAGTAACCAATCACTGATCTCTGGGTCATACTGCCCCCAGCCAATGACTGCCCTCTCCCTAAGCCCCGCCTCTGGCAGCCATCCTCAGATTATTACCGCACATTCAAGTGTTGGGAGTCCTCGTGCTTTAGCTCGAGTTTTTGCTGCGTTTTTCACACTTTTTCAGGAGATTTTCTCATTTTCAGTTTAATCGAGCCTCAAGCTCCACTGTTTCTACTTCCGATAACAGGGACCCGTTTCGGAATTCTTCTACGCCCCTCAAGGGTGAAGTTTTCGTCGAGTTTACGCTTCTTGAAGGATTCCGGAAGATCTGTGGCCTACCTCAACGGACATAGCCCAGGACAAGGTAAGCTCGACGCCTGGATCCAAGCTGTTCAGGTGCTGCCCTGGATGCAGATTAAAAAATGTTTTCAAGGAGGACGAGCATTCGCAATGTCTCTACTGCCTTCATGAGGACAAGACGCACGTGGAGAAAGGACACAGCAGGTGAGAAGGCGAAGAAAAAGTCTGAGTGGGCTTCTAAGTCCTGTGAGGGTGCCCCGGTGACGGGGGCCCAACAGAAGGCCAAGCACCGTGAGTCCGCGGGCACCGGGAGCGCCGAAAGGTCAGGCTCTTCGGCTGCCAGGCAGGGCGCGACTTCCCCGGCACGTTCAACCACGAGCCAGCGCACTGGTTCGGGGAAGAGGAAGTCCGAGAACCCGGGTAAGCTGCTGGAGCGGCCCTGGTCGATCTCGAAGGGACCCGAAGGGGAGCGAGGTGCTGACCCTCCCCCCAAGGCGAAGGCCCAGGACGCACCTAAGGTGGTGAGGGCTTTGATCCAGCCGGCAAAGGCCTCTATCGAAGTGGTCGCTGCGACCCTCGCGAAGCCGGCTGAGACTACGCCAGTGGAAACGGCCTCTGGGCCCAGAGTATCCCTGCCACCGCGGAGGGAATCCTCTTTCCAGCCCATCGTTAAGACCCCCGTGAAGTCCCTGGCGGATAAAGAGGGGGGGGCGGTGGCCATTACAGACTCGGAATCAGCCTCTGAGGAGGATCTGGTGGAAACCGGGAAGGGCCTCAACGAGAGGTTCATAGGCCTCAACGAGAAGTTCGAGAAGGTTCGATCCCAGGGGACGGTTCCCGCTGATGTGATCGAAGATAGCGACGATGGCGACGAAGAGGGCCCAGTGGAGCGGCCATCCCGTCCGTCGCAGCCATTACCCGAGCCCCAGGATAGCTCGGCAGCCATTTTGTTGGCGATCCAATCCTTATGTACTGAGATAAGGACGAGGTTACCACGGACCCCGACGGAGGATCCAAGCCCGTCGGGAAGCCCTCTGAACAAGCGGAGGAGAGTCCACCCCGCTCCTCCCTTCGTGCCCGTGAGGCCTGTGGACCCCTCATCCCCCTCGTCGGACCCTAGAGAGGATACGGCGACGGATACAGCGACTGGGACGGACTATGACGGCGGCGATGACACAGCGGACATCCCGTCATCACCCCCCCCTCGGGCTTCTCCACCCGACGAAATTGGCCCCTTTCACGCCATGATAACCAGGGCATTCAAGCTCTTCCAGTTCTGCCCTGGTTATCAGAACAGAAAAAGGAAGGGTTTCTTTACCAACGACGAGAGCCCAAGAGGAAGACGGTCCTCGCAGTGCCGTTGCTCAACGACATCTGGGACGAGGGGCTGGTTATCCTCAAGAACCCTTCCACGACACCCGCCAAGAGGGACAGGTACGAGAAGAAGTACAGAGTCCCCGATGCTGCCCCCTTGTGTCTCATGGCCCAGCCCACGCCGGACTCTGTCGTCTCGGCAGCGGCCAAGAAGAAAGCAGCGGGTGCGGCGGCTTCAACTTCCACTTCCCCGTCGGACAGCGAGGGCAAGAAGTTGGACTCCATGGGACGACGAGTCATCTCGTCAGCGGCGACGACGATTAAGGCGGCCAATGCCTTAGCGATCGTGGCCCGCTACGACAGGGACCGTTGGTTCAAGATAGCTCCCCTGCTAGACTTCCTACCAGACGACAAGAGGGCAGAGGCCCTACAAATTCTGCAGGAAGGAGAGGTGGCGTCGGATCACGCCATAACGGTGGCAACGGACATTGCCGATACTGGTTTTCGCCAACTGCGCAACAGGGTTTGCCTCCGACGACGAGGATGGCTCAAGGCGACGGACTTTCTCCAGGACGTCCAGACCAAAGTGTTGGATATGCCGTTCGACGGCAAGAACCTTTTTGGGAAGACGGTGGACGAGTCGCTTCAGGCCATCAAGACTGACTCTGAGACGGCCCGGGCCCTAGGGGTACTTTAACAACGACGGCCCTTTTGGAGCTCCGGAGGCAGACAGGGTGCCTCCAAGGGATCCAGCGGTGGCTCTTCTACATACCGCCAAGCAGCCCGCTCCTCGTCCCAGGAGGCCTACAGAGGTTGCGGCAAGCAAGGGGGATCCCGCCGTCGTCGTCAAGGAGGCCAAGGCGGCAAGGCCTCCTCCAAGCAAGACTGAACCGGCCGTGGCGTCGGGCTGAAGCACCCTGGTGGGAGGCTGGCTGATGAAGTTAGTCAGCGTGTGGGAGTCCATCTCCACTGACCGTTGGGTGCTGGACACCCTGGCCAACGGGCACTCGCTGGAATTCCAAAAGAAGTGTCCTCGCATTCCTCCCGTGGCCAGGAAGGAGAATCGCGTCCCTCAACTGCTGTTGGAGGTAAGGGCGATGCTCAAAGGTGCCATCGAGCTCGTCCCCAGGAGGCTCCGGGGCTCCGGAGTGTACTCAAGGTACTTCCTTGTCAGAAAGAAGACAGGCGGTTGGCGCTCCATTCTGGACCTGCGTCGGTTAAACAAGTACATCAAGGCGCAGAAATTCAGGATGGTCCCCCTCCAGCACATGCTGGGACAGCTGGAGGAGGGCAACTTCCTATCGTCGTTGGACCTGGAGGATGCTTACTTCCACATCCCCATTCTAAAAGGACACAAAGTTTCTCAGGTTCGTGGTTCAGGGACGCCACTACCAATTCAGAGCCCTGCCGTTCGGATTAAAGTCGGCACCCAGGGTATTCACCAAGTGCCTGGCACCAGTGGTGGCGCGGCTGCGCCTGCAGGGGTTCCATGTCTACCCCTACCTGGACGACTGGCTAATCCGGGCAAGGACAAGAGAACCTGCTGTCGAACACACAGCGAGGACCGTCCGGCTGCTCACGGAACTGGGATTTGCCATCAA
Source organism: Ambystoma mexicanum (assembly GCF_040938575.1). NCBI lineage: Eukaryota > Metazoa > Chordata > Amphibia > Caudata > Ambystomatidae > Ambystoma > Ambystoma mexicanum. Next base: position 741,770,776 of record NC_090926.1, read on the forward strand.
CTACCCCAAATCCTACCTGGTTCCGTCGCAAGTAGCACTTTTCTGGGAGCGAAGCTCGATACAGTGGGGCAATTGGCCACCCCGTCAGAGGAGAGGACGAAGGCCATTCTGGGCAAGGTGCGGCACCTGCTAGCCACGGACGTGGCCAGGGTGAGGTCCATCAAGTCCCTCCTCGGGAGGATGTCCTCATGCATCTATCTTGTACCCCTTTGCAGACTTTGGATGCGTCAGCTACAGGAGTTCCTCGATGCCCACTGGTTTCAGGCGACGGGCTGCTTCGAAGACAGCATCCCTCTCAATGATGAGTTCCGTCGGGCGATCCTATGGTGGGGTACCCGTACGCACCTCATTACAGGCACGGACTTTCAGACCCCAGCGTTTCAGGAGACTGTGATGACAAACGCCTCTCTGGAGGATTGGGGGGGCCCACACCGGAGATCTCCACGCAAGAGGCCTTTGGCTTCCGGAGGAGAGGTCTCTCCACATCAACATTCTGGAGCTCCGAGCAGTGTTCTGGGCGCTCAAGTAGCTCCTTCCGTCCCTCAAGGACAAAGTGGTGAGGATCTTCACCGACAACACCACCACGATGTTCTACATACGGAAGCAGGGAGGGACCAGATCCCCAGCCTTAGCCAAGGAGGCCCAGGATCTGTGGCACTGGGCCGTCGCCCAGGGGATGTTTCTGGTTCCCTTCCACTTGGCAGGAATAAAAAACACCATCGCCGACTCAGCAGGGAGCTGCGCTCGTGCCATGAGTGGGAACTACGTTAGGACCAGGTGGATCGGCTCTTTCGACGATGGGGCAAACCCCGGATCGACCTTCACGCGACGGCGACGAACTCCAAGTGCCAGAGCTTCGCCAGCAGGTTCCCGCAGCCGAGGAGCATGGGCGATCCTTTCTCGTTCCCTCCGTTGCCATTGCTGCTCCGCCTCATCAACCAGCTCAAGAAGTCCAGGTGCAGAATAATCCTCGTCGCACCGGCGTGGCCGAGGTAGATCTGGTTCCCGGACCTTCTGGGCTTGTCAACGTCCCCACCAGTCAAGCTGCCGGCGGACGCGTATCTTCTCTCCAGAGAAGGAGGCGCCATTCTTCATCACGACCCGGAGTCGCTGAACTTGCAGGCCTTGCTCCTGCAGCACTAGAGTTTGGAGGGTACGATATCCCGGCTGACTGCAGAGAGGTTCTTGCAAAAGCCAGGGCGTCCTCAACTCTCAAGTGTTACGGTCATAAGTGGAAGAGGTTCTCTGTCTGGTACCGTGCACAGAAGATTAACCCTCTGCGGATTACGGCCCCTCAAGTACTGCCGTACCTACTGTCGCTGGCCAAAGCTGGACTGGCTCACGCCTCCATCAAAATACATCTGGCTGCCATCTCCCGATATACCAGGACTACGGGACGGGCGTCCTTGTGGTCTCATTGCCTAGTGAAGGAATTTATGAAGAGACTATTCCGATCGTTCCCGCCGGTGAAGGCTCCTGCCCCGGCGTGGGAGCTTAATGTGGTGCTGACCAGGCTCATGGGGGCCCCATTCGAGCCTATGCATTCGGCGCCTTTGAAGTTCCCGTCATGTAAGACAGCGTTCCTCGTGGCCATCATCTCCGCACGACGAGTGGGAGAGATCCAGGCCCTATCTTGCAAGCCTCCATACTTGACTTTTCATGACACGAGGGTGATGCTGAGGACGCACCCCTCCTTCATGCCCAAGGTGCCGTCGGACTTCCACCTCAACGAGCCCTTGGTGTTACCAGTTTTCTTCCCGTCGCCTTCGACGCCGGCCGAGAGGACTTTGCACTCGCTGGATGTAGCTAGAGCGCTGAAGTCCTATGTGGACCGGGCGAAGAGTTTTCGGAAGACGTCACAGCTGTTTGTGAACTTTGGGTCTGTGAATAGAGGGAAGGCTCTCTCGAAGACTTCCATTTCCAGATGGCTCTCCGGCTGCATCATGCACTGTCACCGGTTGGCAAACCGACCACTGCCCAGCCGTCCGAGAGCCCATTCGACCAGAGCGACCGCTGCTACCACGGCGTTCCTGTCTGGTGTGCCCCTGCTGGACATCTGCAGGGCTGCTACGTGGAGGTCGACGCACACCTTCACAAGATTCTACTGCGTCGATCGGGACTCCAGGGAGGAGTCCAGGGTCGGCCAAGCAGTGCTGCGCAACCTGTTTGCCTAAGGTGACCCTGGTGAGGATGTAAGAATTGCTTAATGTTGAGTTTTGGATGTAATGCTTAACGTTGAGCCTTTGCCACCTCCCGTGGTTGTGCATGTGTGTACTGCTATGTATTCTTTTATTCATGAGCTTGTGAATCCATGCCAGACCCCATGCTGGAGAAGGAACACGTTACTTACCTGTAACTGTTGTTCTCCAGCATGGGTCTGGCATGGATTCACATGCGAACCCTCCCGCCTTCCCCTCTGCGGCTCTTCACTTGGTCATACTGCCACTTTGCGTGCTACCAAATCTGAGGATGGCTGCCACAGGCGGGGCTTTGGGAGAGGGCAGTCATTGGCTGGGGGCAGTATGACCCAGAGATCAGTGATTGGTTACTACTAAGAAAGACAGATCAGAAACGGAACTGATACTGATTTTTTTCTTTACTGAGGATTCCCAGCCTGACGACGGGGAATATTCATCAGCATGTGAATCCATGCCAGACCCATGCTGGAGAACAACAGTTACAGCTAAGTAACTTGTTCCTTCCGAGCCCTCCATCACCAGATCCTCTTCTTTTCTTTGCTGCTCCTTTTTCCATTGGCTCTGAATCCAATTACAATCTTCCATTATAGCATCCATTAATATGGCTTTGTCTGACTCTCTTCTTGCCATATCACATAGGCTATTTTGCCGGTTAATTAGGCTTCAACTTCTTCAGTCTCTCTTCGACTTTCTTCGCATCTTTCCATTCCTTGTATTTTTGCATGTGCCATTGCTATTAGGGTGGCCTGATCTTGTAATTAATTTTTAATGGATTCATATAATTTAGTGAAGGGCGAATAATGAGATGGTCAAAGCTGCCATCACTATGTGTTGAATATGGGTTAGTTCTTCTCTCTTTTGGCTTCTTTCCCTATGCTGCCCAATGCACTCCTGGCAGGGGTAGTCCTGTATGCTGCTTATGGAGGATATAGCGCTACTACTGCTAGATGAGCCATTTTCCCACACGGATACATCTCCTTCAGATCGCAGCGGGAAAGATTTTTGTTTGTCTTGGGCTTTGACTCCTCATCATACCCTTCTGTCCCTCCTCCGTCCCCGTTCTTTCAGGGTTTGTTAGCCATGGAAGTACCCGAGTTACTTGTTTCATTAGGAAGTACGGCTTGATCTGAAACTTGGTTTCCTTTGCTCTTCATCCTTGATGGAGGGTGTATATGAGCCGGGAGACCTGTATGTACTGTACTCCTTTTCAGAGGATGCCATTTTCTAGTGCAGAGCAGCTTATCTCTCATTTATTTATTTTTTCTGTCAAATCTGATGGGTCTTTTGCGAGTCATGTAGCCAAATCAGCCAGATCAGTTTCTCTTTAGTTGGGGGCATACAACTAACTCCATCTCTTGAATAGGCCCCCTTAGATCTTTGTGTTGCTTATTGGGTTCATTTTCCTCTTCTAGCGTGTTCTCTGTGATCACATTATAGCTGCACTTCTTTGGGGTCTCCTTTGTGTCCATTAATCCATTCAGCTCTTCTAGGTTTGCGTTTTCTCCATTTGCTTGTGACAATACTACTTTGGGTGCCAATTCCCCTAGATTTCTCAGCTCTGTCGGGGGGCGGTGGGGGGTGTAACATCTCTTTTGTCCCTTCAGCGTCTCCTGGGACTCCCTTTTCTGGTTATAGTGCGGTCCTCATGTGGGACACTGCGCTTGCTCCGCCCCTCTGCCCTACAGAGTTATTTAACCAAATCCACCTTTCCATTTCCTTCGGTTCACTCGACGGCCGTTCAGCCTCTTTAGCTCTCTCCCGCTGATTCACTGGAGTGCTGGCGGTTGTTTACCTTACAGGTAAACAAAACTGGGCTCCTTGCATTTAGATGTGTTTGTGTTTTGCTGCTCCACGCAGACTTTTGTGCTCTCCGCCGACTCTGCCATCTTCTGCTGAGATGAAATACAGTCCCTGCGGTCTCTCCTGGGCTCTCGGCTGCCACCCAACGCTAGCAAACCAGACTTGCCTCCGCTTCATGGAGTGGGAGGGCTTTATGTCCTGCTTGTCAAAGATGCACAATACTGGGCGCTGGGTAAAAGGTGCAGAGTGCACGATTCCACACCAGCCAACACCACTTGCCTCCACTTGCAATGCCTTAAGAGAGACCCTGTCAGGATCTCAAACGTTTCGACCACTGGTCAATGAGTTAAGAGAGAATGAGCTAATAAAGCAAACCTTGACTAAATGCATTCTCTCTTCTGTAGGTAGTTGGGTCAATCATGTGCCTTTTAGTGCAGCGTAGCATAAATATTTTACCTCTCCTTTCTCAATGTGAGGGTAAAACACCTAGGAGTTGCTATTTGGCACTCCCATGTATATGCCTAACTTGTACAATCCTTGTAGTTCTCTCACCAGGCCAAACCAGCTGCTCCTCATAAATCTGCTGAGAGACTCCATCCATGGTGAAGAAGCCTTACCACAGCACCAAGATAAAGACCAGTTACAGAGCACATTGGTCTGTGGACACAACCTGCAAAAAATCCATGACAAAGAAGCACTTGGACTGCGCTACAAACCTCTACCAACTTCAGATGGTTACTGCCCTGTTCCCAAGGGAGGAGACTCTCTATCTTGAACAACCTGTAAGCAGGCAAGAGTAGATGTTAACATGATGTTAACAATCCAGAAATCTCAACATCAGAACTATGTTTTTGTTTTTCCTGGAACAGAAGATCCAGAAACAAGGCTAGAGGTAGAGCAAAGAGCAAGGTCCATCCTGAAGATGATTTTTGACCGTGCACCAAGAACTGTAAAATATTTATTGGCGAAGTAATCCTGTTCTACGTTTTGCTGTGGATAAGTCTTCTCACCTTTTTTTTGTCCTATTGACCAGGGGGCATTTTTTAATCCCAATGGCACGCCCAATGATGAGTGGACAGTTGAACACGTTGGCTCGAACCTTAGCACATACACTACACAAGAGGGAGGTGCAGGCTGCTGATGAGGAGAAAAGACCCGATTGGCCGAAAAAGATTCAGTCCCTGCTGGAAAGCTCATCTCCATCAAATAGGAGTTTTGTTTGTTTATCCATTACTGACTGACTGGTGAATTCGGTCTTTTCCTTCCTTCCATTGACAAGCATATTGGACTTCTTTCGGAAAATAGGCTCAGGATTTTCACCTATTTTATATATATCCCCACAGCTGTGTTCATCCTGGTCTTTTTATTTAGTTGTGGCAAATAACCCAAGATATGTTCAAGGGCACCAAAAGCTCTAACCTGACTGACAGATGAGAACGGTTTGGAATTTTCCATGTGACAGAAATCTACCCATCTCTGATTCAACATCAGACTTGCATCATAGCCTAGAAGTTGTCTACAGACTAGCATCTGCCAGAGCCTGCTCTTCATAAGAAGATATGTGAATAAGTTCTAGCTCTAGTAACATTCTATTTCGATGAGCCGGTGAAGGTCCTGAATTAATCCTTTTCGGCGACTGGTACTATGTAGCGTGTTATGTTATTTTTCTCTTCATTCTTACTTCCAAGATTCTTAAGATGCCTCCATGGTTGGGCTCATGGGGGGTGTTATGTAGTTCTAGTGAGGTTCCGGGCATGATGATTGTGCTATATCTCAAGCGGTGTAGCCTTTAGGCAAATGCATAGTGAAATGAATTGAAATTTATTCAGGCAGTGAGAATACATTAACAATTATGAACAGAGTTTCTCGTTCAGCATGTCTGCGCTGTGCGCCATATTAATCTATTGTTTTGGAACACACTGGTACATTAAAATAGCAATACTTCTGGTCTGCACCACAGTGGTGTGGGATGTGTTCTGATTGTCCTGTCTGTTTATGTAAATCGTTCTGAATGTTCCCTTTAACCAAAAGTTCTGAAAGACTACAATGCTTTTGGACTAGGCTGGATGTGAGGGATAGGGCTTGGAGATTATTCTGGCATCTTGCTGTTGGCTTTGTGCCATTAGCAACTTGCTATGGCCTTCAAGCAAAGTTCTTAGCATCTGGCTTAGGCAGAAGGAGACAGCTTAAAAAAGAGACAATGCTACAAAAGGCTGCCTTTTGTTAAGTCGGCGGGAGAGCTGTTCGTGTAGCTGGAAGAAGCAAGACTGGAGGAGCGAGAAGACTGGAACCCATTTTCATGCAAGCCAAAGCAGAGGGGTGGGGGGGTGGGGGCATCTCTTCTTTTATCTGCCTGGATTTTGAAGCCTCTGAACTTGCTTTTCTGGGCTTCTCAGATTCAAAAAAGGATTTTCTTTATTGCTTCTTGAGGGGAACTATTATTTTTGACTTTTTGACTGAGCTGCATCGAGGTGCATTCCTATGGCAATCAGCTCACCGCCTATGGGCATATTTTATTCTTAAATGGCTGTTTTCACCATAGTTAATTCTAATTGACACTACATCTTTTTAAGGTATTTGTACCTATTTTGGCTGCTTTTTGCTAAGAGCTTGGTGATTTTGATAGGTGGCTTTTCCAATTAGATTAGATATTTTTGGTATTCTTGGATAGTGCAGTTCCTCCAGGCCTCCAGCTCTCCTCTCCTTGCCATTGTAGGACAGTAGGGCATATGAGGGCCTGTTTTACCTATCTTTGATATCACATTGAGAAAGAGGAGTGGTTTAGTGACAACTAATGAGGTAGTCAATTACCTTTGAATTGGCTTTTATACTTTGAAATTGTTGACTGGTCTTGAGTAGACATGGAGGCAATGACAATGATAGATGCATAAATATTTATGACTTTTGCATATTCAGTGTGTTTCCTAGTTAAAATAATAGTAGCAATGTTTCTTTATTATTTATTTCTCAAAACTAATTACACTAGTGTAAGAGCATTCCTCGAGTGTTCATTGAGAATCAATTCAGAAACATTAGAGCACATATATCAAGTGTGGGGTATCTATTGAAGGTACTGTATATTGTCCTATTCTATATGGTGCATGATTTGATAAGAAAAGGGTTCGTAGAAGGTTTGAGCAGTGGACCATCAATAAAATGTGACATTAGTAAATCAGGCTTGTGTAGATAAGTCAGAATGGTATTGCCCAATTTGATCGATTTTTAATTGGTCAAATGGTACATATGTCAGAGTTCAGCCAGTACCATTCGATTAATAAAAATCGATCAAATTGGGTAATCACTACCGAACTTGGTGAGCGGGGGTTTCGCCCACTCCCCATGTGCAGTATTGATGGCCTTTGGGGGTAGCTGGGCTCTCCCCCGCTTCCGGAGGATTGGAGGCAGGGGACTGGGGGGGATGGGGGGAGAGAAAAGCGGACCCTGTGGCGTCGGATACGACCCGCGTAGTAGGGACGGAACTGACCCTGTAGGGTCGGAATGAAAGCGGATGTGCAAAAGAGGTAAGTGGGGGGAAGGAGGCAGGCTGGGGATGTATTGCGGGCGAGGGGGCATGGATTGATGGATTTGGGCTGTGGTAAAATTGGTTTTGTGACGTAATTGACTACGGTCAATTCCACCGCAAACAATGATGCCCCGGCCAAATCTCACAGATCCGTCAGAGTAGCTGCCCACTGCAGTGGTTTGTTGCCTACTCTCTTTTCTGATGCCCAGTGATGGGTATATGCTTATATATACCCTATTCCTACCACAGCTTCTACTAGGCAGTCTAGGACACTCCCCGAAGGGTGAAGGAAAGGCTCTGAGGTAGAGATATTAAATCACACCAAGGGGCCTTTCAGGACCAGCTTCTTTGTTTCTGCCGCAAGGGTCCTCTTCTGTCATTTGCTTGTGGTGGCAATCGCTGCCTTCCATCTGCATCATGTCTTGGGTGGTCCTCCAAGGGCGTTGACAAAGTTGTGGTCCTTTCTTCATTCTGCTAAGTGTCATCCCAGCTGTTCAGTGCCAGGGACCATCTCTCCAGAGCACGGAACCGCTATCCTGAAGCCTTGCCTGAAAGAGGCTTGCTTGTGTTAGTTAAATATCTAAAATGAGACGAAGATGACTGATGTACGACGCAGATGGCTGTGCATGGGGCCAGAGTAGATTTAGCCATCCCCTGCTTTGTGTTCCTTTTTTTTTTATATTGTGATTTAGATTTAAAACAAACTTGTATCACAACTCAAATTGACTAGATCATTTATCCATTAACTTTCTAGTCTCAGTCTTATGAGTGAATCATCACTCAGTTCTTCATCCGTACGAGACTTTCATTTCCACTTGATTTATTTATCACTAGTTGTGGAAGTCTCTCCTACTGTGTCACTTCCTAGGAGTGTTTTTTTTTTTTAAAAGATTATCTAAAAAGTGTATTCCGGCACAGGTAAATCGTTGGTTCCGTCCAAGTGTAAAGTCTTCCCACCATTCATCCATTGAATCCACTAGGAATTGCGTCATATGCCTATCGAGACATTTCATTCTTTCTGCCGCGACTGCAATACACTCGAGTAACGAGTGTTTTGTGGATTCTGCTATATTGAGTTTCTCGCAGAATCTACATGAGCCTTCATTTATTCCACATTTACCCATAATATGTTTAAATTTGTTTGTTGGAAAAACTCCAAGTCTGATTTGCATCATGCTCTCGTGAAGATGTTTGGAGGGGAATTTCTTGACTTCTTGCACAACAAATTCTCTTTTTCTGTGTTCGTTTGCCGCAGGGTTTTGCAGCTTGTATGAGTTTTGCTCCTCTTATGAGGATCCGGTCATGTCTTTTTGGTTTTTCCTTCACTCTTTTTGGGTTCTCTAGTAGTTCTTCCAGCGTTGAGTCTAGAGAGTAGTTGTTGATTCCATTCTAGTTTCCAGGAATTTAATAAAACTGCACTCTTCCCGTTTCTTGTGTTAAAAGTATTTGGTATCCTATTGTTGGATTTTCCAGAGAGCTTTCTTAATAAGGATAATGACTTCCATTTTATTGCGGAGTACAGTGACTGAAGCCCTAGCTCAGCTCTTACTGCAGCAATTGGAGTGCATCTTGGCAGGTTTAAAATTGGCTTCCAAAAATGTGCCTCAAGTTTAGCCCAGATTCTCCACTAGAGGTTCAACCCTGCCTCACCACCATAGGTTAGGATCACTTTTTACAGGTAGAACGAACGGATTGAAATTGAAGATGGTTCCTTGGGCGCACAGCATTCTTACTTTTGAGAATACTCCTCCCAATTTATGTCGGCGATTTATTGGTTTATTGCAACTCCCAGGTAGCAAATCTCTAGGGTTTCAGAGCCAAAGTTCCAGTGACATTTTTTCTCCCCCTTTTTTTTTGGGCGGGGGGGATTTCGCCTATTAAGATTTTTGATTTTCTTGCGTTAATATCTAGATTATTCTGTACCATGTATGACTGTAGTTCGGTTAGGAACCGTTGAAGTCCAATTTGTGTACGATTTAGTAGGACAATGTCATCTGCATAACAAATCATTGAGATCTCTTGATTAATACGTTTTGGAGGGAAATGTCTTATGCCATTTAGAGCCTCTGGAAGATCACCAATGTACAGCTTAGAAAGTGTTGCCCCGAGTGGTCACCCTTGTTTCACTCCTTTGTGGATTGGCATTGTACATTAATTATAAAGTGTATTGTTGTGCATTGCTCTGGTCTCGCAGGGACCAGATATCCCATTAATATAGTTAAGTGGTGGTAGAGAGTTTTTCTAAAGTCCACCAGTAGTAGGACTTTATAAAACTACCCCCTTGTATACAGAGCCCCACATTCTAATATAGGTATTGGTAGCATGATAGGCATATCTTACGAGGGAGGTGTGAGCTGTATGTCTGTACAAAGAACTTCGAATATACATAGGCCCAAAGAAACACTTACACACTTGAGCTATATCAAACTAGTTATTTATTTTATATATACACAAGGCAAAGATAAATCTTCAGATAGTTAAGTACTATTTCAAAGCTATTAAACGCAAAAGATAACCAATGCAATAATTCAGGTGAGTAAACTACAATGTAAAGATTTATTGATGAATGCAATTGAAAGGAAACTAAAACCACTCTTATAGTAACTCAGATTTTTCTATTGTAGGAGTAAAATGTGTGAACAATCCCAACATTAGCAGTTAAGCAATTTTTAAGACTTGTAATGGTTTTAAGAGGGCTATGGCTTTAGCATTCCATCCCCATCTAGGTATGAGTTCTTCAAAGTCCGATTGGATGGAAAGCAGGTATGGCACAGCTGTAGAAAAGACAATGTTCCAGAGTATTCTTCAGGTACCAGTAAGTAGCATGCTTTTGTTGGTAAAAGGGTTCTGGGAGGAAAAGCATCCTAAATTGCCACAAGCATTAGGCCTGGGCGAACGTGTATGGGCAAATACCCAAACACTGGAATCGGCACTCCGGCAACAAAGGAGCGAAAGAAAGACTCTTGGTCAGTATTACCCCGAGTCCAACAGTACCTTAGGAGCAACAGAGGGTGAAGCAGGACGCCTCATCAGCTTTATATACCCATCTCCTGTTCCTTGATCGTGGTTACTAATGGAGGGACCCGGAAGAGATTTCACAGCAGCAGTCGAGGGAGGGGACTCCTAGCAAAGGATTCTTCGTGCACCCACGTAGATCTGTGGTTTTGGGACCTTTTCACAGACACAATGTAGAATGGTTTTCATCCGATCGATTCACATTGCTTGCTCGGTCCTGCACTATGGTGAAGGGATTTTGAGGAGAATGATCTTGGCTCTGGAGGTCCAGATGGAGTACATCATGGTTTCGGGAGAATTCATTTGTAGCAAGACGATGCATTGCAAAGTGGTCGCAGGTCACCTGGTTTTGGTGGTTTGCAGCCCAGGAACATCAACAGTAGGAATGGAAAATGACTTTGCAGAAGATGATTCCAGGATAATGGTGTTGTGTGTCCCTGAAAAGGGAAGGACAGTACAGTTTGGCCTTTTTCAATGAGCTGTGAAGAACAGGAGTTGGTGGTTGCTCCTTTATTTAGGCTTTCTTAAAGCAGTATTTGTACCACCCTCGGAGGGAGCTACAGCCACTAACTAACCTTAACGGGAAGCTAACACACCTGACAAAGTTAAGCCGAAACCTCCTTTAAAGTAGGTAAAGTGGGCCAAGACTAGGTATAACTCTGAGGTAGGGGTGTAGTAGGTCGGCACAAAGGCACTATTCATTCCATACACATCTCTAGAAATGCACCACACCAATATTCTAAAAAATATATTGTTTTAGTAACGCACTTAGAAGTACTCATGTAGTATCCAGTATTAAAATATACCAAGAATATTTATAAAACACAACATAAAATAAGTGGAGTTGGGGAGAACCAGAGAACATTACAACCTAGCAAGCAGTTAAGTCCCCTATGGGCCGGTACAATAATGTACAGTATCCTAAAGATGCAACCCAATTCTAGTATATGTGGAAAGGCGCTGGACCTGGTGGTCAGCACCTAAGACATATGGTAGCGGTTGAGAGAAATAGGGGAACGCAGCAGGAAACTCAAGTCAAAAATCCCTAAGGCCTAAAACATTTATCCCCAATCATTTAGGCTCCCAATGTACTATATAGGTATTCATGCACAGTCATGTATAGTAATACAATATGGCCATGGAGAAAATTAAACCGTTGTAAACTCAGCCAAAGGCTTTCAAGAATCAATACAATTTCTTAAACAGTTAACTTAAACATTTCAAGGAATAATCTTCTCATTACCATATTCATGAAGTGTTTAAAATACATTCATGAATATAAAATCACAGGTGAGTGTAAAAAATATCAAACTTGGCGCAGAGCTCGCTGAACCCCTAGCGGAGCCAGGAAAAATGTCTAGTGGCAAGCAAGTACATTCAAGAGACCTCCAATATAAGTCCCATTAAAAGGAAAATTAAAAGTTAAATGGACATCCGCTTTTGTTGAGGTGGGTCTGATCTACCCCACAGGTGCAGATTCTGCGACAATCAACACCAGGGATGGCCAGAAGACACCCCACAGAAGTATTTTGCAGATCGTAAAATGGACCCACGACTCCAGAATAAGTAGCAGCACAACAGGTGTCCATATTGGTCTCGGAAACGCCTTGCCTCCAAGGAATCCCTACCATGGACTGGGCGGGTGAGACACACCGTAAGGCGAGTATCTCGATAAATTGCCCATTCCAAGAACCCCTGGTGTAAGTACTCACATCAGAGGCTTTGATGAAAACCGCTCCGAAATCTGAAACCCAAGGTGCAGTTTTCAGCATTTGGTTTGCCAGGGATTTGAACAATGGGCCAATGACTAGCCCAGTGACCCAGAAAAGGCACAAAGGTTCTTTCTACAGCATTTACCTTCAAGCCAGGAATGGGAAATTCAGAGATGAAAATGAGGGAACACGTGAAAATGGCTCCCAGCATCTTGAAGAACAAGGCATACATAGGGACAGCAGCAAAGCTCAGGTGGTGGTGACAACCAGCCCAGACAATGGTCCCTAAGTGGAAGACTCAACGGGTATGGGGAGCCACCAGAAGACTTCAAGAAGCCCAGCTGGACCTCTAAATGCAAAAAGTCCTAAACCAGGATATGCCCAAGCCACTGCATTTGGCGAGTATTGCCAGCTGAGGGATTTACAAATGGCAAAACTAGAGTAATTGCCAGAAATGCTCCTTCAGCAAATCTGCATACCTGCCATGCAACAGGGGCAGGAAAAAGCCTGATAAAACCCTTGCTTAAAGTAATCCATAAAAGGGTCTGGAGACTGAGGATCAGATGGCCAACAAGTTGGACCTATACTTGGCCACCAGCACAGGAAGTGCAAGGGATAGTCCAACATGGAGCCTACCATTGTGGTCTCACAAAGAGCCTACGTGATCGGAACTGCTATTTTGAGGCCACATCCTGGTCACTGGACAAAGTAATATCCTGAAACACAGAGTGCTGGGAAAGTTTTTTTTTCTTTTTTTTTTTCTTTCTTTTGATCAACTTTCCCTCCATATTGTATGGAACCCCACACTTTTTTTTTGCTTTTGTTTTTCATAATGTCCTGGCCGTTTACAGTGAAATGAAGCCTGCTGCTTTACTCCTCTGGGCTTTTGCTCACGTGTTATGGGGAAACTCGCTAGTCCTTCAGGCTGTAGGTACTGGGGAAACTGTTTCCCTTAGTCTTTTGACTTTGCTACTTTTTCTGGTAAAATTTTATCATTGCATAATGCATCTTTCAATGCAGTGATATGGGGATTCTTTTGTATGACTGTAGGCTCCTCTCAAAGGGATTTATTGGTTACTTCAGGTCTGCCTAAGGACAGACTGGTGGCAGCAGTTACGTTTTAATACTTTTTTCTGTACGTTTTGTTAGCCTTACCGTGTTTGGCTAGTAAGAGTGGGTAGTGTCCCAACGTGGCTGTACCACAAGGTTGTGTTTGTTCCTTGGTCTTCTTGCCCTTTAACCTTCTTCCTTCTCTGCCAGGTCAGGAAAATCCTTTTATGTTCCTGCACTTGCCCGGAAAAGGCTTGCTTTTTGTGGGCTAGTGCATACCTTGTGAGTGGGGTCCCAGGAAATGGGCTGGGACTGACTGGTCCCAATCCACAAATAGGCTTCTGACTGTCTGATGTATATGCTGAGTGAATTCTGCAGTGGTCCCTGATAGTGCCACTGCTGGTGTGCATGCGTAGGGCAGATCTTGCCATTGGAGGGCTGAGTCTAGTCACTCACCTGACTTTGGGGTAATAGGTCTCCTGCAGCCATTTCCGCAGATCTGAAGAGAAGCCAAGTATCCTGTAGCTGTGAAGACCGTGGAAGACCTGTGGACGATCCTTGAAGAGGCCTGGTGACTGATGTTGGGGACAATTCTCATTTCTGTGCTAATTCCTCCAACTTTAGAGATCCCCAGCTCTCTTGCTGGACTTAAGGACTTTTTAATTTTACCCTGTAGCGAGGGAGCCCTTTTCTCACTCACTCAGGTTTTTGATCTGATTTGGAGTGTTTCCTTTGTTTTTGGAGTCTGACCAACTAATAGGCATCTACCTTTTACATGGTGACACACAGCACCTTCAGTGCTGTGTCACAGAGAAATCTTTTAGATTGCTCTTAAGGTTTAAATACCTTTTCTTGGGTGAACTACAGTTCCCAAGAATAGTAAAGTGAAATTGACTTTACTTACCTGTTCTCTTTGTAGATGCATCACACCCCATTTTAGGTGGAGTGCTGGGGGGTTACTTAGTAGCCCCTTTTCCTACTTACTCATGTAACATTTTTTAGGTTACCCTCACACCTTTAAATGGCTGGTGGAATTGACTGTCGGAAGCAGCCAGTCTGATAATTTGTCTGACGAGACCGAGACTGCGAGAGGCGTTTCTCTTCCCTGGTGCGGCTTGACGGTCCTTGCATTGCCTTTTTCTAACTCCCCTTTCCAGGCGTGTCGTACGGTGTTGGAAGGTGAGCAGGGAGCAGGCAGCGGCAGGAGCCGCAGAAGCCGTGAATTAAGGGCTACAAGCAGCAGCAGAACGTGAGTAGCAGCACAGAGTGTGACGGCCCTTTGGACGCCCCCCTGTGCTGCATGGACCAATTTTGGCTCGCGTCTCCCCCTCATCTCTCTGCGTGTCTCTGCCTATGAAAAGCCTGCAAAGCCCGAGTTACTTATTGGGGTGAGTAACTTGCTGTGCTCCTTCTGAATCATCCTAGCAGGTCCTACTTCTACAAGTGTATATACGTAACGCGCTGTCGTACTGCTCAAAATGTTATTGATTTATTGTGATATAATATGTAACTCTGTGAAAACGCTTTATGGCCTGAGTGGACCTGATTTCTGGTCCATCTACCCCATAAATCAAACCAAAGTGGGCTCCGGTGCACTACGTTGTTGGTCATTTACACAAATCTGGCTGCATGGCATACGTAACTTATAAGAAGCAGCCTGCCATAAGTGTGTGGTGAACGCGGATTGGCAGCAACTGTGGGGCTAGTCCCCTTTAAGCTGACGTCCGATTAACGGGGTCCCAAGTTTTTTTTACTACTTCTTTGAGGGGAAAAAGAGAGGAAAAAAACTCTTTTGGGTTGGCAACAGCTGCACTCTGTTTAGTTTGCAGCTTAATTTGGATAGTCAAGTACCTATCACGTTTCGAGGCTATTTGCTTACAACAGACATGCAGAAGGCTCTAAAATATTCAAGCACTTCACTGGTTTTAAAATCTACTCCATGTCGCCATTCCTCAGCTACTGTTTCAAAATGCAAAATGTCAGACATTCTGCCTAATGAAAAAAAGTTGATTCCAGGCGATATTCGTGACTTTTGTAAACCAACGTCAATGGGCGTCTCAGAATTGACTCCAGCTTATGATGATCAAGCTGTCCCCGCCACAAGTGATGTAGTTGTTCCGCCTAGTAACAGCTCCATCACAGACACACAACTATTAGCGGTGGAAGGATTGCCCATTACTTCCCCAACAAGACATGTGGATATGACTCTTTAGAAAATGGTGTGCTCCAACAGGCAGGGCCTGGGGGAGCCCAATCTTTCCATGATTCCAGGAAATTTTGTCTCCACATGTTGTTCCATTGAAAGATGTGTGAGATCTAACCTCCCCTGCATTGGCATGTAATTCTAATGATCAGCGAGTGGAGGACATCCGCTTTAGTGTGGAAAATATTTCCTTGGTTGCTTACCAGTCTTCCATACCCTCAGCTGGAAATAGTCTCTATCAATCTCCCAGTTTATTTGATGATTCTATTCATGCTGTTCACATGTCTCTAGTTTGGTAGTAGATGGTCAAACCTCTCGGAGGCTTAGCGAAATTCCCAATAACAATCTTTTGGTCGCACCTCAATTCAAATTACTAGAAATGACTTTAAATGCAATGCATACAACCATAACCACTTTGACTAAGTTGTTTGAAACGTTGGACCTGGAACTCGCGGCCCAAACTAAACCAGTAGATCAACTCATGATATGGATGAGTGAAATGTTGTCAAAGAACATGTCTCCACATTTACATGGAGAAGTACTAACTGAATGGATGAAGCAGGGTGCACGTAGTGTTGCATCGCATCGCAATTTGAAGTCTCCAGTGAGATTGTTAGGATACCTGTTCCGTGGGAGTCAGTTCTGCCCGTATTCACCCATGTCATTGAGGCGGATACGACGCCCAACGCTGCAGATGAACCTCTTCAATCCATTGATTCTAATGACTTGAATGAGCAGCTTCATAGAAATGTCATTAGCCCCAGTTCCCAACAAACCGATACAGAAAAGTGTGTGGCACCTTTAGAGCAAATTCCATCATTGAATTGTGAAACTATAAACATTAATGCTGCTCTGTCAGATAGTCGGTGCCAAAAAAGATTTCTTACAATCTTTTTCAAGCAAAGGAGGGAAGAATGCAAGGAGACGAGCAACCTGGCATGACTAAAAATAAAAACAAAAAAAAGCCTTACCATGCGAGCCAGAGCGAACATAAAACAACTAATAAAATGATTGGCTCCTCAAATTAAAACAGGGTGCAAAACACGGAAAATCACCTTTTAGCAACAGCCACCAGGAATGTTGAGAAATCTAACGAGGGGGAAGATTATCCTCCGCTCAATTACCTAATAGCTTCGATTTCTGCTGTACAATCGACTCCTTCTGAGTTGAAACCTTCTCATCTGGATACAACTGATAAGCAGGAAAATATCAGGGTTGTTGAACGGGAGGAATGCCAAGCCTCCATCCTAACAGATGTTCGAACTCAAATTGAGAACTCTATACTAAAACACCTAGACCTACAAAAAACTTGTCTTGGTTTTAGACCGAGGCAGCCATCATTAGCGATGGTGTTACCTGAGGTGGGGCCAAAGCAGCAGGTTCTTCCTGTATGCGCTCCTGCTGCATTGAGAGTGAACAACACAATCCAGAAGGTTCAGGATGCCACATATGCAGAAGTGGCTTCCTATAATCAAGAAGTGGGCGAGCTCATTCCAAATATAATGGTACCGGCTGCTCACCTGGCTGTGCAGCGGGTTATTTCACCACAGGGTTCCTTGACGGTTGGAGCCGACGCACATCAGAATGCCATGGATGGCAATGATTTGAGGTGTAATAATTCACTAGACCTTCAGAACACAACAAAGCCTTCAAGCCCCAAGGCTCTTGTAGAAGGGCAACTGGACGAACAGCGTTACTATGTTGCAGACTGAAGATCAAATTGCAAAAGCTGTTCAAAACTACCTTAGTCAGAACTTAACTGTCCAGAAACCGTGGAGTGAATGTGTTGATGCAGTTTCATCCACCGAGACACAACATTTGAGCCAGGGAAAGGTACCTGCATTTTCCAATCCAAGTATAGGAGTTGAACAAAGAGGACCTGAGCTGCAAAATGTGACGACCAAGTGGCCCACTAAAAATAGTATTTATTACAAGAAACGGGCCAAACTTCATTGGCTAATTCTTAAATATCATCCGGATCTGTACATCCCCTACATCATGAATAGAACTACTCTACTTGCAATATGTGAGGAGGTTAGTACGCCCCAAGATATCACATCTGCAGACATTGAACAGGTCGAGTTTGTCCAGAACAATGATAGCTCTTTCGCTAGAGTGTGGTTACACTCTAATTTAGTGAGAAACGCCCTTTGGCAAGCGCAGATGGATATATCCGCATTGGACTTTCTTGGCAAGAGACCCTTTTGTCATTGATTCTGAGGGTAATCTAAGCCTCAAATAGTTTCAACAAGTCGGGGACTTCCCAATTACAAAGTAGAGCATTTGGTGAAGAGAAGTCCATCAATTCCAAGTCACAAAACCCAACTTCCAGATGTGCAGCGATGCATAATCCTGATTTATAACTAATACATGACAAAAGAAGGGTTCATATTTCAATGATTAGCTGGAATACTTGTGGTCATTCCCACTTACTAGGGAGAAGTGCAGGATTTCTAGCCTCATACGATATAATCATTTTACAAGAAACTTGGCTAGTAGAACAACCTACCTGGGAAAACCATACCATTGTTTTTCATGCGGCCAAGGCTTCATCTCGTGGTCGACCATCTTCTGGCATGCTACTTTTGATCAAAAACTTGCTGCTTTCTTGGTGGGCTGCCCCAAACTTCTACCTCCTGTTGGCTAAGCTCATTTTTCCAGGTGGGATTGTGGCAATTCTGAATATGTATCGCAACCCGAAAGGGATATCAGATGAGTTTTTTTTAATTTTTTTGGTGATCTTGAAAGTCTGCTTAATGTTATTTCTGAATCCATTGAAGTAACTAAAATGATTGTAACGGGCGACCTAAATCTACATCTATTACCTGCCAACAAGATGGCATCTTCTCATGAAGGATAGAGGGCTCTTCATGTGTAATGGGTCTCTTCCAGGAGACATTATTCCGCAGATGACTTGGCAAAGAGGGGAAAGTGCCTCAATTATTGGTTATACCTTTGTAGATCTTAGCATGTTGAATGCGGCTAGTAACTTCAACATAATCCCACAAATGTATAGCGACTATAACATGTTGAACTTGATATGGTTGGGCAATGTGGTAGCTACAGACGATCGATCTGAGTACTTTCCCCAAGCTATGATGGTCAATAATGCGAGAACGCACCTGACGTGGAATCTCCGGATCCTGACAGCATTTCACCAAAATGTGGAGAGCAGTTGCTATGATTGTAAAGCCGGCCTCGGTGACTATACTTGCTTCTTACAGTTATCGAGAAAAGTACAGATATCCACTAATGCGCAATTCAAAAATCGGCATGAATACAATGCAATGGTTCAATCTAAAAAAATCTTCTTCATAAAAATAAAAAGCTTCTTGTTTTTATCGAACTGTGAAAACAAGCATGAATGCATTCATGCTCTCTCCTGCCAGTATAGAAACTGGTTACGATTGCACCAAATACAACTGCTGCAAACAGATGGTGAATCCATGTTGGGTAACATTCTATGCAAAAATACTGCACACATTTGGGCGATTATCAACATTGCTAATATGTCACAAATGCCCCTCCAGCTCAATGGTGTTAATGAGACAGAGTGGGTGTTGCACTTTTCCAATATGTACCAAAAACCGATTGGGGACAACTCGTATACCACCTTAGAATATTCAAGCTATGAGGGACTGTCCATTGAGGAGGAGGAAGTTTTATTTTATATACACAAACTTAATATTTCTCGAGCGTCTGTCCCAGAATGGGCTAAGTCATTTTGTCTTTAAACAGAATCCAGTAATTTGGTCAAAAATGTTATGTACCATCTTGAACCAAATTATTTCTATTCATCAGCTACCCTCCTCCTGGCGTTCGGCTGTGATAGTTCCAATTTTCAAGAGGGGTGATGGGTCAGTGGCGAGTAACTATCGGCCGATCTCCTTATTGGATGCACCTGGGAAACTGTTTTCAAAATGTATACTCAGGGACTTCAATAAGTGGACACTAGAAGCCGGCCTAAGAGATCCTCTGCAAATGGGCTTCATGGCCGGCATGGGTACCTGTGTGAACCTCTTGACACTAACATCAATTACACTCCACCAGTCAAGAAAGCAAGCTCTGTATATGATGTTTGTAGATCTACGAGCGGCTTTCGACTCATCTCGAAAGTTAGTTCACCAGGGTTGCCCGTCTTGCGTCATTTCTCTGATTAAAGATCTGCATGCAAATAATTCTATACAAGTAAGACTTTTGGTGGACGGTAAACTATCTACTCCGATATTAACCCATAGAGGAGTGAGACAAGGGTGCACCTTGGCCTCTGCCATATTTAATTTCTTTTTCTGATGTTGGGAGTGCATTTATTAACATTCTAACTGATCCACCGAAACTGGCAAATAGGTAATTCCTTTTCTAATGTATGCAGACGATTTGGTTTTAATATCAAAGAGTTCAAAAGGGCTTCAGAGAGCCTTGGATGCTCTCACAGTTTATATCAAGGAGAATTACTTGTCTATCAATCTTGAGAAGACTAAGGTCATGCTGTTTAAGTCATCTAGAAAGCACGGCAATAAGTCTGGCTTCTGGAGCCTTAGAGGGAGCAGACTACAAGTAGTTCAAACCTACTTAGGAGTCCAAATAGTAAGTAATGGAGGTGTGCAATTGTATGGGCAATTGCTATCTCATAAAGTTACAACTGCCATACAGCAGACCAAGATTATACTACGTAAATATGGCAGATTTACAGTTGCCCCTGCCCTGACTTTATATGAAATACCAATTTTGCTTTATGCAGCGGAAACCCGACTTATATTGATGAACAGAATTTGGTCCACCATGAGCCCCCCACGCCAGTATTTACCCTCCAATCTTCCCAACTGCACGGAATGAACTTGGGCTAATCTCACTGTATATGAGATCTATTTGGCAAATAGTGGCACTCTTCAGAAAATGCATATTGGCTTATAAAAACCTGCACTGTTCTCTGTATTTTGGCTGAGCATGTCTTCTCATCGACCAATATCTTCACCAAGTGGCAGTTTCAGGTGGTCCAAGCATTGGCGTGGGTAGTTATTTCTTTAATGCTTCTGTAAAGACCGGGGAGGGGTGTCTGTACTTCCGCTCTCTATATGGTATAGGAGAGGCACAGAAGACCCCAGCCAAGATTCTCTATTCGGTAGCTATGGTCGAGCAATCAAGGCCTATCTTCTCAGGAGGTGATGCGGGCTGGTTCCTAAGTACAGTGTAGTCCCCAAGCACCCACAAAGGAATGTCCGCACATCGGTTAAAACTCAGTCTTTATATGATTAATATTCAAAGGTATATACAATATCACGATAACGCACTGTGTGCTTGGAAAATCAACAATGGTAAATATGTACAGTTCTAAAGTGGTACCACTAACGTTATCAGCTCTCATTGAAGTGCATACGGTCAGAATGACACACAGATCAAAATAAAGAGGAAACCAACAGTAGAGAGAGGAAGGAAAGCAAGATGGTTGAACAATTGGCAGACTACTGGCCCCGTACCACTAGACGCAGTTCTGTGTGGAGATCCCCCCCAACCTGGGCAACCTGTAAAGCAAAGGTGTATCACAAGCCCAGTCTATATATTGTTCCCACTAGACTTTCCAATAGTTTTACAACCCCAAAGTACCTTGTTGTTGTAGCGTTCCTCGTTGGGAAATTGACAGCCTTTCTTCAGTGCCCTCCCTTTAAGGCAGGAGTCACGGGTCGTTGAACATCCGACCGAGAACAGGTTGAGCTACGACGGTGAAGTGGCCGCGTCGTTCCTAGAGGTGCTCGTTGACGGGGAAGCGTAAACGTCCTGCAAGGAAGAGGCGTGCGGGGCATCTCGGTGTCGCTAGTTCTGGGCCGCAAAGGGTTTGAAGAACTGTGGCCCAGCAAGGGCATTGAGTCGTCGGCGTCTCGGTGGTCCTTGGGTGGCAGTAAACCCACCGGTGGAAGCTCCTCAGCGCGTCGACGGTCAGGCCTTCTCCAGCAGGATACAGCGGCGACGATGCAGACGAGAGCGTCCTTGGATTCGAAAGTTCTTAGGCAAACGGGAGCACGGCGGCTTCTCCTTGAGTTCCGCAGCAGTCCCCGTATCGGGTCGGCAGCCTGTCGAAGGTCTGTCTACCAGGGAGCTTTGGCAAAGATCTGCTGGTGCACGATGGTCCCTTGTAGCTCGGGAAGAGGGCGCCTTACCAGGTCCTCTCTGGGTCAGTCCTTGGAGGCACAGCAGCTTTCAGATTGTGAAGGGGTAGCAATAGCAATTCTCGTCCAGCAGGGCTTCAAGGTCAAGCTTCAGTTACTCGTCGTAGTGGACTTCAGCTTCTGAACACGATTCCTAGCAGTGAGAGGTCCCCCGATATACTGTTGATCTCCCATTCATTCCGCTGGGTTACACTCAAGCATCCAATCATGACTAAGGGCATTCAGGCAAGCAGTCAATCAGGCACACGGTGCATTCAGGCCATTCACTTCTCTCCAGACACTCACAAGTTGTGTATTGGGACAAGTACCGAGCCATTCAACACTCCACACTGCATTCATACCGGTATCGGGCAGGGCTGTCTCAGTCATTGTGTCAACCACCAGATACTAGACACCCACAACACAGAATGCGTATTCGTCACACACTCCATTCACCCAGGTCCCACCCACAGGCTTACCCACAACATACGGTCGTTGAGAAGGCTGCAGCCAATCTGGTCAGCACTCCCCCCCCCCCCCCCCCCTCCACCCCACACTACCATATATGGAACTTCCACCCAACAGCCAGTCAAAGGGAAGGGACAGATTCAGGTCTTCCCGGGACTTCGGGAAGATCAAGGTAACAGGCGATGGAAGGCAAGAGGCCATGGGGGGCCATTTTGTTTCCATCAGGAATCTACCGATTCCAATGACAGGGTGTATTGCTCTCCTCTAAAAAGTGCACGGAACTACCATAAATCACCAGTGCAATTATAGAGCAAATACTTCAACCCAAAAACAGACACAATAATTCACAGCCACGCACACTTTAGAAGATAATCAGCTCTTTACGGCTATTTATTCAAAGCTTACAGGTACATAGAAATAACTCGTACAACTCACATGGGCATAGATCACAGAAAACATAAAGAAGTCAAAGAAAGAAATACATCACCGTGGGCGTAGTTTAATGGAACTTCATCTCGCCAGAAGCGGCTGAAAGACCCCGATAACAGCCAGGCCAAGAGCACAACAACCCACAGGAGTGTCGGACCGAAGCGTCCCCCCTCCGACTGAAGTCTTTGTGCTTATCCCGTCTGACCGCTAAGGGCTTCCGCATATATGCCCTCCTCAACAAGGGGTGGCAACTTCTCGAACCTTCTGGCAGTGCGCTTGCGCATTGATGGGTGACCGTTGGTTGCCAGCTGAATCAACCGACAGTAACCTCAAGGAGCAAAGCACTTCTCTCTCCTAAACGCCCCGGGAAACAATTCCATAACTCATCTCAAAACCTTGGCACAGGCCGAGCAAACCCAAAACAAACTTCGCTATCAGGTACCAGCCGGCACCTGCGGATCTTAGCTTTCCCAGCGCCGTGTCCTTGGCTGGGAATGCCTGCATTCCAAGCCCATCAGCAATAACGTTGAAAACATGTTTCGCAAAGCAAGTGTAGCTTTCCACTGAGGCATGGATAAATATCCATCATGGCTCTGAGTTCCCCCAGAATGCACTGCGCACCAGCGCCATGTTTTAGCTCAACCATCACACAGGGCCTGGGCATCCCAAAATGGAGGACGCTCAGGGCATCAGTCAATTCAGCACAGAGCTGCCACCAGCCCATACCCTGCTCTGTGGGTCACACACAGGTGCCCAAAAACATACACTAGGGGCACAGGGTTGCATCCCTCCCCATGGGTACTATAAGGGTAACCAATGGGTCTGTTCACCAAAACAAGAGAGCTGCACCGCCAGGATTCCCACACGAACTCCTGCGCGGAAAACACGACAGAACACACGATAAAAAGCAGTAAAGGACAAGGATACGGAGGCCCAGTCCCTCCGATGCATTTCCAGCATCACAGATTCTCCTTCAAAATCCGATGTAGGTCAAAACAAGATTTGCCTCTGACTGGGCAAACACTAGGGTAGATTGTTCAAACTATCGTGATTTTGATGCACACTTATTTTCTATGAAAAAACATAGTATCCCAGAAACATATTTGATCAAGGCACCTTCTGCAGCCCAAATCCATGATTTCTTATGTTTTTGAGGTTAAATTTGTGGCCTACTAGACAGATTCTGGTGTGGCGGATAACTCTTAAGGAATCTATTAATTTTTGTCGATTCTGTCAGCAAGAAACCATTGAGGAAAAGTTAAGTCATCTCTTAACCAAATGTGTGGCACTGGTAAACCAACATAAGGTTCATTTCAAGTCAGTTGTGGAGCTGTATGGAGTCCGCACCTCTGAAATCTTGTGAAATTATTTACTCTGGTTACTCTACTGTGGTAAGACTCAGAGCCCTGGCTTTTCTATATGAGCTAAAATTCCACGAGATTAATGCCAGCACAACCAAGGATGTTTAATTTTAATTCATGAGTTTTGTTGCAGCTAACCTCGTGCTTATTTTATGGTGACTTTCTTGTTTTATTAAGGTATATATGTGCATTTGATGTTGGACAGTTTATTTTGATACATTTTATTAAATGAGTTATTTGTATTCCTATGTATTTTATAGTTTTAAACGTATCTCAATATGAAGGAAATATATTGTAAAGTTGATTTTATCAGCTATATCAATAAAGAAAAAAAAAGGAATAAAAATGGCTGGTGGCAGTGGTTAAATCCTCAACTGCACTATAGCACCCATGGATGGGTGACCAGTGTGTTAAAATGGCCCTAGACCTCTTTTTTCGCCATTTCTTGTTTTTGAGGTTTTTCTTGGGTTTTACTCTGCACGCCAAAACCAGGTTTGAGCCCTTTGTGCGTTTTGCCTTTGGCAGGCTTCAGTACTGAAACCTGCCTCTGGCTCCAGTGTGTCTGCAAGGGCACCAAGTGAGGGAGATGCCCAACAATCCCCTGTCCTTGGTCTCCGGGAAACCCGAATTCACCCAATCCTGATTGGCTTTCTGTCCTTGCAGGACAGCCACCCTGCTCTGTGAGTGACAGCTAGGCTATGCATGAATGGGAGAAACTTGCTTAAAAGGCGAGGCTTCTTGGACGGAAGACAGTCGACGACTGGGAAGAACAACCCCATGAAGAAACCATGAACAAAGCTTTCTGCATCCTCCTGGACCATTGAAATGCCCGGTGAAGCACTGCTGCTGTGCTGAAACTCCTTTTTCTTCTCGACAAGAGACGCTCCGGAAAGGGCAACTTCACTCAATTGGGTTAATGGCACCAACTAACCCTGATACGAACTTTGCTGGAAGACCTTCCCTGACTGGCTGTACTTCTTTGCTGCTACAGGAACAGGGTGCCAGGGGTTGAGAAATCCGTAGTAGAGTTCAATGTCTGTAAGCCGGCCAAAAGCTCCAGGAGTCTCCTCGGGACCCTCCAGAAGCAGGACGACCCAAGCTCGAGTCACCTCACCAGAGTGCAGGACTCAAGGAGTGAAGGAAGGCCAACCGTTGTCCAAGATATGCGGTGCGGCTGTTTACCGAGTGCTGAAACCGCAAAGTGCCGCTGATCCGAAAAGAGCCCGTACTTTATTTTTAGTGTTTTCAACAACAACAAATACAACCACACCCAAGGGGTGTATCAACAATGGCACCTCAAGGCACCCCCGCTCCAGGTTAGTGCCACATCTCTCGCACAAGGCCCCATTTAAATTTTTTGGCCGGGTGAAGTACGTTTGGTGGAGATAGTTAAAGTGGATCTGTTTAAGTTGTGTGTTTAGTGCCACTTTTTGGGTATGTCGAAGAATGTATGACCAGTCTTCGTCGGGAATTGGGGCCCATATGCATTTTTCCCACCTTTCTTTCATGCGGTTATTCGTGCGAGTGGTGTCCACTAGGAGGGCTCTGTATATCGAGACTAGTCTGCCCTCGCCTTGTGCTTGAATTGCATAGTGTAGCGTGTGCCATGTCGGTGGTTGTTGCGGGAACAACGGGAAGAGTGTTTGGAGAGTATAACCGAGTCCAAAGTACATA
The DNA here is from genome assembly GCF_040938575.1 of Ambystoma mexicanum. Lineage (NCBI taxonomy): Eukaryota > Metazoa > Chordata > Amphibia > Caudata > Ambystomatidae > Ambystoma > Ambystoma mexicanum. The sequence goes on from NC_090926.1 coordinate 741,796,352, forward strand.
AATATGTCTAGCGGTGTGCTGCTCCCTTTTTCTCTAGCTAGCTGGTGTGTTATAAATGTGCCTTCATTGAATAGGTCTCCTAGGGTCTGCAGGTGTAGTTTTGTCAAGATTAATCAGTGAGATTGGTCTATATGAAGCACAGTCTTCAGGAGGTTTGCCGGTTTTGTGCAAGAGGATCACATTGGCCTCCCGAAGGGTTGGTGGCAGAGTCCCGCGCTCAAGTGCTTCTTCGTAAACCTGCTGTAGGAGCCGTGAAGGCTTTATAAAATTCGCCAGAAAGGCCATCGGGTTCTGGGGCTTTGGTGTTGGGCAAAGTATTTATGGCTTGTGTGATTTCTTCCGTTGAGATGGGTACATTTAATGGCTCACGGAGCTCCCTCTCTACCTAGTCAAGTTCAGTGTCGTTTAGATAGCTTTGTAGGGTTTTGTGGTCAGCACTGTTTGGAGCTGTAGAGCTCCTGATAGAAAGACTGGAAGACGTTGGCAATTTCTTCCTCTGTATGTACTAGTGTGCCTTGAGTGGTGCACAATCTTTCTACTCTAGTGGGCTTCCTGTCTGCGGCTATCAGACGAGCCAAAAGGGCTCTGGGTTCCGGACCTTCGCCATAGTGGCGGATTTGATGGGCGCGGCCCAGGAATTTTAACTCCTGCTCCGCTGTGTTCCTCAACTTCAGTCGCTCCTCTGAGTTTTGCTTGATGTTGCGGGTTGCTTTAGCGAGAGCACTCAAGTTTGAGTTTCCTTAGTTGGTCTTCACTTGCCGTCAGTTCTCGCCTAATTAGTTTCAAGATTCCATTCTCTTTTGCTATGCACACTCCTCTGATGTAGCATTTCAGAGTTTCCCAGAGTGTGCCTGCTGAGGTGACCGAGTCCTGGTTAATTTCCAGAAATGTCATGATTTCGTCACGTAGCTCTGATGCAAACACTGTATCTGCAAGTGATCCTGATTCAAATCCCCAATGGGGTGCTCTCGTCCTTGTGCCGGGGAAGCAGCAGTCCAGTGTCATCGCTGAGTGATCAGAGAAGGTTCTGGGCAGGATTTGGCATGTCCCCATTGGAACGGGTTCTGATAGGATACCATGAGATAATCAATGCATGAGCTGGTGTTGTGGACAGCGTAGTGAAGGGTATATTCCCAGGTTTCCCAGCTAGTGTGTCTCCACAGGTCTATTAAATCAAATGCTTGGCAGATTTCTTGCACTTGAAGGCTTGCTTTGGATGGGCCAGTGGTCGTGGCCTTTGACTTGTCTTACAGGGGGTCTATTGGTGTATTAGCGTCCCCTCCCCAGATTATTGTTGCGGAGCCGGACCGCTCAAGATGTGACAGCACCCAATCGAAGTTATTTGACCCGTCGATATTGGGAGCATAGTCGTTCACAAAGATCACCTTTTCCCTCGAGAATCCCCCTCACCAGAAGTGCTCTGCCTTCAGCGTCCTTCTCTGTTTAGTAGGCTGAAATTGGCTTTTTTATCTATCAGGATAGCCATACCTCTGGCGTACGACGAGTAAGAAGAGAAGTGTCCTATGGCAGCCCCAGCTGTGTGCCCATCGGCCTTCTGACTCTGGGAGGAGGTGAGTCTCCTGTATCATGGCTATATCCACTCTGTGCCTCCTAAGGTATTGTAGGATTCTTCGAGTTTTTGCCAGGAGATTACCCCCCCACCACCCCCACCCCCTCCCTGATATTCCATGTGGCTACCTTGAATTCTTTGTGTTGGCTTCAGGGTGAGTATAGGATCTTGTGGTATCTGATGCGTACGTTGGCAGTGGCTTTGAGGTGATGCGCCAGGGACGTTTGATTCTTTTTTTCTAACGTTATGAGGAAGTGAGGTTTAAGAAAATTGAGTGGTAGGCGGTGGCGAGGATTCTGTGGGCGCAAACCCAAAACAGTCTCTGCGTTCCCTCCCTTGCGCGGGCAGCCCCCAACTGGCCGGATTCAGTATCCCTCCCTTTGTGTAGAAACAGTAACATTGCAGCGCTAGTGGCCTCCCAGGGAAAGAGGCTCTGTTGGCTTGAAGGAGTTGTAGTACTCCGGTGGTAGTGCTGGCCATGGATGCACTTAGTTCAACACCATGGCGTACTCAAGGTGGATTTCTGCGTGCCCCATCTCTTTGTGGTTGTCTTGGGTTGTTATTGGGGGTGGGGGGTTCTGCAGCAGACTGTCGATGAAGGAGTTGGCCTCCTCAGATGAGGTGACGAACTAGGCCTTTCCATCATGTTGGACTCTCATTTTAGCGGGAAAAAGCATCGAATAGAGTATCTGGTTATCTTGTAAATTGTGCTCAACTCCCGTGAAGGATCTTCTTTGTGCCTGGACAGGCGGGGAAAAGTCTGGGTAGATTTGGATACTGTCCCTGTCGAACTGGAGTTCTCCCTTCTCTCGGGCTAGTCTAAGGATTGCGTCCCGATCTGTGTAGTTAAGCAGTTTGGCGATTATTGGGCGTGGGGATGCCCCCGGAATTGGTCTTGTGGTCGGGATCCTGTGTGCGCGCTCTCCACCACAAACAGTCGTGACAGTGCTTCAGCTCCGAAGAGGTCTATACACATTTTTTCCACATGATCCTCAATCTTCGTCTGTAACTGTTGTCCTCTGACCCTGACCAGCCTTACATTATTTCTTTGTGAGCACCCTTCAATGTCCTCGTTCTTCGCGGTTGTTGATTTCATTTGACCCTCTAATGTTGAGACCTTGGCCATCAGTGTTGCTGTGTTGTCGTCCAGATCAGACACTTTGTTCCACAGTGTCCAGTCTGTCTACGTGTTTATCCAGGAGGTGTTGTAGTAGGTCCACCTTGGAGGAGAGTGTACCCATCTTGCTGTCGAGATTCCCGATTCCGGCTTTCAGGTTGTGGAGGATTTCTCTTATATCGGGGAATTTGGAATGTCTCTTCCTCTTGAGCTGCCTCTTGCGTGGGTGTCATGGTCATGAAGTCAGGGGCACAGGCATGCAGGGGTCGCATGCATAGGAGACCTGGGTGGACATTGTCCTGGCGCCTTTGGCGCCAGGCTCATGAACAAAAGTAAACAAGAACATCCATTTAACACCAAAAAGCTTTTATTATGGACATAGCACTTCAGATGCATTAACCTTGAACATTCCATCCATTAAGCAGCCCCAAGTGTATTCTTTGGTGTGGCTGCTAATGGATTGCCTTAGCACATGCTCACTCCCTAGGAGTGGCAGGGTGTGGCTGGTAAGCCGGCCTTAATGGGCGTGCCCATGTTCTTAGCTATATAAGCTGCCCCGATCCTCAATACAGACGCTTCGCGTTATTCAGCAGCGTAACGCTCACTGTCGCCTGAGGTCAGACTTGCCTTTGAAGATCCTGCTTCCTGGACATCCTGCTTCCTGCCAGCATACTTACCAACTGATGGAAGCTGTTCTTACCTGTACACCTCTTCACCGAACCAAGTATTCATCTTTACACTTTCCAGAAGGCTGAAATCTTCATCTTGGCACCGCAGCACGACACGCTCCATCGTCGACAGCAGCGCCTTGAAGGAAAAACAGAAGACCAGGTTAGACATCGAAAAAACAGTCAGTCTAAGGTTGCGCTTTGCCATACTTTGCACTTTTCCTTAAACCATCACTTACCTGCTGTCGAACATTGCGTTAGCATCCATCTTCCATCCCGCCGCTTCTCGCGTCTCACAGCTGCACTGAGGCTGCATTTCCATCTAAGGGAAGAAAGCGGAAGAGAGACATTATTGCGGGCATAAATAGGAGCAACATATAAAGACATTGAACAGAACGAACAAGAGCTCAAAGACTTGCCAATCATAAGGAGAAGCATAGTCGCAGCTGGACTGGACTAATCCTTATCAGGGATCAGTGAAGGAACTAGATCCCATTCGACGCGCCCGTGCCAGAAGTAGCAGGACGGAGAGCTTATGTTCCATAATTCGCAGGTGAGCTTTATGGGCCGGCGAAGGCTCACAGAAACCGTACTTTGGGGGTTGAAGGGTTTGAGAGGTACAACAATCACAGATTGGCGCACTCACACACTCTTATCTCCACGCAGGAGCAGTATCACCACATACCACCGCTCACAGCTTTTCTGAGGGAGAGGCCTGAAGGGGGGTGATTCAAGTTCAGGGAGGGCTGCAACCGTGCACCACTGCCTCTGCAGAGACCAGGTGAGCGTAACAATGGGTGACTCCGACCTACTGCTGGGCCTGGGTGTCCTGGCCGAGGTTCCTGATTCAAAATTCAACTTGCATTGGGATTTGTTGGTTTTCCCCATGTTGATGAGCGGTTGAGTCTGGGCCTGGGCTCTAACCAGCTCTGAGGATGTGATGGTGTGTGGTGCAGTTAGGCTGGACGTGGTCTTGTTGGGCTCTCTATTTCGGCTCTCTGGGGGTGCGCAAGAATGTTGGGTTGCCAGCAGAGGTTATAACTGTGTAGGTGCACCGGGTGGCCTTAGTGTAGGTCTGTAGAAGTTCAGGTGTCTGTCTGCTCTTTGGGGTCCCAAATGGCTACGGTGTGTAGTAGTCAACTGTCCACTGGTATCAGGTAGACTAATATTTCTTGGTTTGAGCCGGCCCTTTACCTTTGGGTGATATGCTGGAGTGTTGGGGGCTCGGGTTTTTCTTGTGCAGTATTGTGGAGTGGTTTTAGTAGGCCGTGTTGGCAATGTATCTGGAGGATCGGGTGGTCTTCTGCCTGGGGCTGAGTCCACTGGCTCTTCTCAGGTGAGCTGTTTGTTTGTAGGTCAGTCGCCTGACCTATGCCGAGAGATTTTGGAGCCCAAATGCTTAGTTGGGGCAATCGGCATTGATAGGTTGGAGTCGGTATGTGTTACCACTTCTTCCGAGGTTCTGTTAGTGGTGTTTGCCTGTGTTCCCTGCACTCCGACTATTGTCCTCGTGGGTTTGCTGTGAGGATTTAAGCCGTGTGCGGCATCCTGGACGGGGAGGGGGGGGGGATTGGTGGAGTTGCGTTCTGATCGGGGTACTCCTGTGTGGAGGCTTCCCTGCTCCGTGTGTATCCTTGTCCCAAAGCCGGTGTTCAAGGCACAGAATGTCGGAGGTGGAAGGTGGCGTTTAATGCCTTTAGCAGTTGCTGTTTGCCTCTGTGGTTTTAGTCCTCTTTGGGCTGTACGCACTTGGGAGGGTGTCCTGGTGTGGTCCTCTATGTGGCGCTCGGTCGTCTCTGCTGGGAAGCTGGTGTTGGCTTGTGGGGCGGGGGCAAAGGACTCGGGCCGCCCTGCCCCGTGGAGTGTTGCGGTCTCCTTTTCTCTGAGCCGGCATCAGGTGTAGGATGTCAGAGGGTGAAGGTGGCGCTCAGTTCTTTTGGCAGGCGCTATTGGCTTCTGCGGGCCGTTTGGTCCCCCTCGGGCTGTATTCGCTTGGTAGGAATTACCCCCCCCCCCCCCTCCATCTCGGTGTGGAGCTCCAGTTGCGCCTGCTGGGATGTTGATTTTAGTGTGTGGGTGGGCCTGGGGACGCAGGCTTCATTAGATGAGTCTGCTTGATGGAAGTGGGGGGGGCGCAGTGCCCCACGCTCTCGCTTAGCGGTCCTTACCATCTGAATCGCCCCATCCTCGCGCGGACACTGGACCTCTCTGTTGCGGCTGCTCCGGCCTCCGCGTAGTGGTGCTTACTGGCAGAAGACAGGGCTGTTTACCCACAGGAGTTGCGGTTATTTTCCAGGATCAATTCAGAGCTTCGCAGGAGCTCACAGGGGAGCCGCCATCTTGGCCGGCTCTCTAACGCCCTCTGTGACGACCATCAAATTGCTGAAGCAGGAGTCCTGAGACGTCCTCCCTCTTGTCCCCATGACTGAGGCCCAGGAACACAGGACCTGCATCGCTGCAACCAGACAGAAGCCATCTGGACCCTCTTCTTCTTCTTCTAACCAAAGGTACTGTTCTGACTTTGGGGTACTTGCCCCATTGTCTGTAGCTTTCTCTTCTCAGTTGACTTGCAGTAGCCGCTTTTCTAGAGTTTATCTCGGCTCCAATTTTCACAAGTGTAACCGGTTGTGACCATACAGTGATGTTTCTTGAAACTCTTAACTTTGTGCAAGACATTTACCATCTAAGAAGTGCCTCAGACCCATAGACTTTGCTCCAATTGACTTTGGCTGTCCTGGTTCCCTGCAGACTCTTCTAACCCATTGACTTTGATTCATACTGTTCTTCATAGGTGATGCATTTAGTTTTAAACTAATATTGTTGGGACATGTTTTTATCTAGACTTCATTAGAACATGTAAAGTGCTCACATACTCTGTTTAACCTTTTCCCTCCTCTAACCTTTCCTTTCTGCCAACCTCAAAATCTACCAAAGTATACAAGTGATGTATAAATGCCTGTATTGTCCTCTTTCGTGAAGTCACCTTTGGGTGTAGGAAGTGTGTATGAAGCATCTCTAAAAAGTATCTACTTGCTTTGTATTGATTTGTGAAAAGTATTTTGAAGTGTATTTTATTGTTGCACATTGCCCTTTTTAAATTATGCTTATTTAAAAATAACCGTTAAATAAATAATTATTTTTAACTACAAACCTTGTGTTTAGTGTTACTTGGCTACTTGTATTGGTGGATTTAATTGTTCTGCAGCTCACATTTACCCCTCTTGAGAAGGTTGGCTGCTCAGTCACACTACCACCTTGTATAGTACAGACCTGTACAAATAGGTGGATTACCTAATACCAGGAGGGACAAGTGTGGTGAAATCTCCCACAGGGTTACTGCATCAATACTTGCCTAGCAACTGAATCTTGCTGGAGACCCAGTGGAGCCCTGTCTGGCTACTGATCTCTGAAGACCCTTGTCGGTGCTTCAACTTTCTGCACTTGTGGGAACAACTGGCCCTGGCGTCTTCTGGTACCCCAACAAGTAAGAGCCTTCAGAAGTGTCCCTGTAGCCTCCAGTGCCTTGACCAGCTCGGGCTACTGTGACCAAAGAGCCACCCTTCTGAGTTTTGGCCCAGAAACCTAGGGGTCTTCAGCTTATGCAACAAGGCCCTGCTCAATTTCAGCTCCCTGACATCAACTGGTCCTAAGGTGGTTTTTCTTTAACCGTACTGTGACGCCTGGTATCTCTGTGCAATGATGAGCGTCCCTGTAACCTGCTTTCCCCCCACCTGGTCGAATGCCTAGAGGGCTGCATCAGTGTTTCTACCATTGTTAATCGAGAAGAGGTTACACCAAGATCCTGTGTCCGACCGGAACTCTTCTTGCACACGTAGCTCCTGGGACCCAGCGACCGGAACCAAAGGCATGAAAGCGTACCTCCGCTGACCCTTTTGACGACCCACCAAGTCTGAAGAGAAATCGAAGCTTTGGTGGTAAGTTGTAGCAATACTTACCTGCCCCCTATCTCCACCCTTGAAAAGCTTGAATAACTTTTAAAAGGTTTACCTTTGTTTGGCTTTGGTAAAACATGTTGCTAAAAGTCCTGTGATAGCAGGGAACTGTCTTATTCACTAGAACACGCCTTAATCCAACTTGTTGACCCATGTTCACGTACCCAGGACCCCTCTCCTAATTTTTTCCCCCATCTTCTAAACTATTGGAAAACTTTGAACTTTTGGGCACAAGACCCCGTACAATTTAGGGTTGGACTAAGTTAGGATTCCAATTCCTGCAGGTATTGGGGGGTGGGATTGTTTATTCTGCACCAGCTAAAGTGACTGTATATATGTTTTGTAGTGTTTAGAATTGTGTGATATTACTTGCCATTAGTCATTTTCCATAGTCTGTTTTCTGGGCTTAAAATAAACTGTATTGGATTCCAAGATGGCGGCCGAGCAGGGTAGACGTGCGTGAGCAGGGCCGCAGCAATAAAGAATGACAATCAGCATATCTTCGGTTCCATGAGATGCTGAATCCCTGGTGGACGTGAAAGGGAGACAAGAGAGGCTCTGGGGACCGACTCAAGAGCATTGAACAACATTTGAGCTTCCTGTCGATGAAGCCCAGGCGGAGTGGTAACGGTCCGTTCAAGCGGGAAACACACAGTGAGAGGGGAGAGATTCCGCCCCGCAGAGAAGTGGACCAGGGGGGAGGACCCGAGGAGGCCTGCACACGCAGCAGCGGGAGATAGTGGATGGTGAAGTTTGAGGGTCCGTCACCCGACACGCCCTGCAGACTGAGGGATCCCATGACCCAAGAGCTCCTACCTGCCGGAGGAGAGGGTAGACCCAGGCAAAAGGCACGCCCTCTCAGAGATCCCGACGGCGGAGAAAAGAGACCAGCCCGCTCCTCTGGAGAAGGGAGTGACAAACATCGGACCCAGCGCACACATTAGATCACTGGAACGCCCCGATTCCAGACAGGGCCCCCCCACCCCCCAAAAAGGCTGCACAAAGGGGGCGAGAGTTAGATGGGGATTCAAGAGAGGCTGCATCACCAACACAGGAGTGATCCATAAAGTCCCCAAGGGAAACTGAATGAAACAGGTGAGGGGACCCACTGGACATAACATCAGGGAACACGGAAGGAAACTAAGCCGAAAACCAATGAAGGCCAGAGGGATAGCAGAAGTGGTGAATGACTAAAACACGTGGGACACTTATCACAACTATCCCCATACCACCCCCGAGGTTCCACAAACTTTGCGATCTGGGCGCAGGTGCTGGGGGGGGGGGGGGGGGCGCGAGACATTGCCGCTGGAGCGTAACCCGGATCCACCGGAGCGCAACCCAGATCCATCGGAGCGAACTCACCTCAGCAAGCTGTAACCAAATTAGGGGAAAGGGGTCTAACCGGAAAGTACATAGGCCACGAGCAGAAACTGGTAAGCACTCATGTCCTAATCCAGGGGACGCCAAGCACAATCGACGACACAGGCCTCAACCACTAGAGCGAGGTTGGACCAGAATTTGGTGCAACTCTGGGGGGCGGACACGCTGTCGAACTCAAAGACCACCACACAGAAGGGGGAGGAAAAGACCAAACAAGTGGAGTCCGAGACAGCCGAAAATGGCCACTAAAGAGGATATGAGAACCTGGTTCAAGAATTTGCAAGAACAATTTATGGCCTCCGTGCACACCCAATTCGGCGCAATAAAGGGAGAGATGAAACGGGCAATCCAAGAACTGAAGGTGAAAATGGGGAATCTAGAAGAGAGGACTGACATATTGGAGGAAAACGTCCAAAGTCTTGACGAGGAAACACAGCAATATGCGGAAGTGCAGGATCGTCTGGCTAGGCTGTCACACAACTTCGAGATCCTATGTGAGGACCTAGAAAATCAGTCCTGCAGGTCCAACATAAGAATTTAAAATATGGTAGAGTCAGTCGAAGAAAAGAACCTCAGGACTGCAGTTCAGCAGGTCTTCAGAGACATACTAGCGGAGGACAAGGAAGTCTAGGTCCTGATAGATTTCACAGGGTGGGCCCGTGCCGATCGGGAGAACCAGGTGCCCGCCCCAGAGGTGTCCTAGTTGCAATGGCGTCAGACATGCAAAAGGAGCAAATTCTTTGCAAGGCCAGAAAGATGGACCATATTAGGATGAATGGGGTAGAAATACACCTGTTCCAAGACCTGGCACAAACAACTGTCCAGAAACGCAGAGAGATGGCACCAATCATAAAAGAATTGATCTCGAAATAAGTCCGATATATAAATGGATTTTCCCTTTTGGCCTTCTATTTTTGTGGGGGGGAAGCAACAGAGACACTACATGTGAGGAAGGCCTATGGATTATGAACCTACAAGAAAAGGATGGGGAACAAACCCACAGCGGAGAGTCCACGCATCGGTGGAGGACCCCGCTGGGGTGGAAACCCATAAATACAAGACCCAAGCGCCCCATGAAGAACCAGGAGACAAGTCGGCAATCATCTCAGTCATTCTGGAAGGAACAGCAGGGAGCCCGCCAGTGATTCCGGCAAAATGACCCGAGGGGACACAGATGTGAACCGTTGGCCGACACCTAGATGCGGCGGGAGCTGGGGACTGCTCAGGGACCCACAGAGACCATTAAGTGGGGTTTAGGACTCCCCACAACCTACTTATATCTGAGTTGGAGAGGGCATGGCGCGTAAGGCTCTACGCCCGAGCGATCATAGGGCCCAGAGCCATCCTCAGGGAAGTTATGGGGGGAGTTTTGGGGGGGGGGGGTTGCAGGATTTTGTTGGAACACGGGGGGAAAGGGACCATAGGGGTGGGATAGTAATCAACCACCGGAAGGCAAAGCCACCAACGCAAATGAGTCCAAGCAAACCATGAAGGGCAAGACTTTATCGTCAGAAAATGGGGCTGAAAATCAGAACATATAATATCAGAGTGTTAAATTCCACCGTAAAAAGGAAGAAGGTGGAACACTTTCTACACCACGGTAAGTTCGACATAATAATGCTTCATGAAACACATATAAAAAAAAAGATAAGGGAAGGATACACATAATAGGTTTTAAACAAATCCTCCAAGCAAATGGCAAAGAGAAGAAGAGGCTTATTAATCGCATTTGCCAACTCCCTTAACATACGGATCCAAGAGACCCTCCGAGATAAACTGGGCAGATTCCTATTTGTGAATGTGCTGATCGAAGGCTTCCCCCCGACACTGGCGACTATATATGCCCCCAACACGGGACAGGACGGCTTCATAAGGGACAGCATGGATAAGCTGGAAACCATTGCGAAGGCGGAAGTGATTCTCTCCGGAGACCTCAACTTAGCATGGGAGCCCAATATGGACAGATCGAATCCCAAATCTTCGGGACAGGGGTTGCCGTCGAGGGCCCTGAAGTCCATGGAAAAGCAAGCTCTGGAGGATGTCTGGCGGAAAATCCGGGGTTCGACCCCGGGGTACACGCATTACTCAAACGTCCACGGCACAAGCTCCAGGATAGATTTTTATATTTGGACCTCCGCAGGTCTGCTGGGGCAAGATCCAATATCACGCCCCTCTGTGGATGTCACTTCCCACATTACATAATCGATCTGGTCTATGGCGATGAACTTTGCTGGGGGAAATAATCCAGGACCCTGTAATGCGAGAGGCAATTAGAGGGCGCATAGTAGACTATTTCAAGGACAACGATACGCCGGATTCAACTAAGGCTACCCTATGGGAGGCCTTCAAAGCAGTGATGCACGGTCACATAATAGCACTCAAAGCACAAAGAGAGAAACTAAACTGTAAATGGGAAGCCGAGCTAGCAGCAAAGGTGGCAGAGATGAGGGAGGAAATGGCCCGCGACTAGGGGTGTAACGGTATACCAGTATACCGTAATAGATGCTGTGAAAAGCTTAAATGAACTATAATAACCATTAGGTTGTTTATATCGGTATACCGTTTTAGGACCTGCAGCTATTAAGTGAGCTTTTCAATCTGATTTGGAAAGGCTGCAGTAAGCAAGTGCTGCGCAGTCTGGATCTTGTACTGTGGGATATGGCGTCTGTCAAGGGGGCCTTGTTTTGGCAGACAAGAGCATAGGGAAAGTGAGGCCACATTAGTAAATGCAGCTTTGATGCTGTGACCACTCTTTCTCTGTGATCAGTAGAGTCGGGTTAAAGATCAGCCGATTTGTAGTTTTCCCAGTTTTCCCACCAATTTGAAAGATGGGGAACTACACATCCCAGAATTCAAAGGGTGAATGAACTGGATGCCCTTCTGATGCTTGTCCACAAAAAAGTTAGCTCTAGACTGTACACTGGGCCTATCAGTGCTTTGTGCTAGTATATAAACTGCTCCCTCCCCCCCCCCCCCCCCCGACTGTCCTTTGTGTAGATTTGCACATTGGCACTAGAATTGTTGCTTCGCTTGATCCGTCACCTGCCTTCTGCATATGGCACTGGACTCAAGCAGGCAGGACAGATTCTACATTCAATTTGAAGTATCCAGAGCAATGGGGGTGAGATATTTCTCGGGTGTATCCTCGATTTGTGACACCACCCATGAAAGCATTCCTCCTCAACTCACATGACAAGGGTCCTAATGCACTCAGACCTGGGGAAAACGGTAATGATGGGGCTGTGGTGATGTGGTGGTCTAGGCTATATTTGTGCCAATATGTATTTTAACTTTGTCATTTTCAAAAAGCTTTTGTGCCACTATCTTTAAGAAGGTAAATTAACATGTATTGCAAGAATCAAGAAAGAAATCAACAGCGCCCACTGAACGCTGTCCCCTGTTAGGAGTACATGGTCAGTGGTGACTCCAACATCAGACCTTTATAATACACCAGGCAGATGGTAAACAAGCTATAGTGATTTGATCAATAGCCAACACACACTCACCGAAAGGTAGCATATGACATTTTGACAAAAACACAATGACGTGGGCTTTCAGACCTCACTTGAGTGACTTTTCTCCCTTTTAATGGGATAAAGTATTATCAAAACAAACTTTTATGACTGATCGCAGCGAGGGGTGATGATGCCCATGCCATGTGGTTCCAAAATAATGCAGGTCGAAGCCGATTTTCAAAGCGATGACCTGTGACTGAGCAGCAAGCTCATTGCTCAAAATTAGCATTTTAACATTTCCACTAGTCACTCTTTCATTCAAGGCGATCAACGATTGAGTGCCATGAAAGACCAAATCTGCAGCCGCCTTAGATTCCTGGAGGATCAGCTAAAAATGTGCAGAGACAAGTATCAAAATGCTGACAATTTATGACTTAAGAAATTATTTGCTAAGATTAGTTAGCTCCACCTGCTATACCACGATAACCGTGGAATACCGTAATTTGGCAAGAAGGTTATCATACCGCCATAAAACCAATACAGTGATGCCCCTACCCGCGACCACTCCTCGAAATTGAAGTGAGCCTATAGACACGTACAGGAACAATTGGAGTCATTCAGGTCCAAGCGTGCGGAGAAACGCCTACTTCACCTGAAGCACCGGTACTTGGTGAAAGCGAATAAAGCCGACAGACTCCTGGCAAGGCAGATAAAAGGGGAACAAGATCATCGAACAATAAAAGCACGGTTTGATGAAAACGGCCAGAAGAAAACTGTCGACAGAGATGGGGGCAATTTTCAAAGAGTGTTATCAAAAACTATATATGTCAGACAAGCACAGTGAGGAAGAACAATCCTCCTATCTGAGAAATATCGCTCTTCGATCAGTGACGCAGGAGGAGAAACAGCTAGAACAACCCATTACAGAGGAGGAGGTAGTCGGAGCAATTCGGGAACTGCCGAAGAACAAAGCCCCAGGGCCGGACGGCTTCACCGCGACATTCTATGCATGTGACCTGGCCCCGTTCCTAGCGGGGCTATTCAACACAGCCAATATCACGCAGTCCATGAATGAGGCGAAAATCTTAGTCTTCCATAAGCAAGGCAAGAGGCCGGAATCCCGAGCTCATACCGCCCTATCGCATTAATAAATCTGGACGCTAAACTGTACACCAAAATCCTGGCCAATAGACTCACAATGGTGCTGCCCAAGCTAATTCACCAAGATCAATCAGGGTTAATTCCACCTGATTGAAAAAAATTGGATTTACACATATCCTGGCAATACTACTGGCGATGGACGCGGAGAAGGCGTGTGACCGCGTGGAGTGGTCAATGCTATTCTGCATTCTGGGGGAAAATGGGCAGGGGAGAAGATTTTATTAGGACGATTTGCGCCAACTACAACTCCCCCTCAGCCCGGATAGCAGTAAACTGTGAACTATCGGACATGATCAGGAATGGAAGGGGAACTAAACAGGGGTGTCCACTTTCCCCCACTCCTTTATGGAATTTTTCTACAGCCACTCCTGGCGCGGCTCAAGCCATCAAGGGCATTGACATGGGAGGGACTACCCACAAAACTGCGGCCTATGCGGACGACATGCTGATGGCTGACAGAGACGAGGTCCTGCCATCCCTCGTACACGAAATAGAGAACTATGGCGTCATCTCTGGGCTTAAAATCAACAAGCGGAAGTCTGAAATTCTAATTCTCGCCGGAAACAGAAGAGATCCACAGACAAGCAGATGAACTTTATTAAAAGTGGCAGAGGGAGGGGTCAAATACCTTGGAGTCAACCTGATGAAAAAAAATCGATGAACTCTATGCAGGAAACTTTCTGCGCCTTCTGGAAAGGACCAAAAGAGACCTGGAAAAGTGGAAGCCGCTATTGATCTCATGGTGGGGACGGATGACAGTGATTAAAATGACAGTGCTACCCAGACTACTATACTCCTTTCAGGCCCTCCCCATCCAACTCCCAGCCTCATTCTTTAAAGCTCTCACCAAAGCAGTGTCTGAGTACATTTGGCAGAAAAAGCCTTCAAGACTCTCCGGCCTAATACTCGGAGCAGAAGGAAGCGGGAGGCATGGCACTCCCACACCTCTGGAAATATTACGAGGCAGCACAGCTGTGGGTTCCGAAGGAATGGATTCTGGACACCTGCCAGAAACTATGGGAAGGTCAGGGCAGTGGCAAAGACCTGACTCCGCCATCTCCTATGGACAAACACTGAACATAGACACCTGAATTTGCGGGTAAGTGAGGTCATGAAAGCATCACTGGAGATATGGAAGAGGACAACCAGAAAAGAAATACGGACCATAGATCCTGCCCCCCTTCATGCCACTATTCAGGAACCAGGAATTCCAACCAGGCATGGAGAAAGGAGCATTTCAGAAATGGGAGGTGGCCGACTGCACAAAGGTAGGGGACATGTTCAAGGACCAACAGATTAGATCCTTTGCAGATTGCCAAGAACTATTCGGCCTCTCGGAAAAAGATAGGTATAAATACGAACAACTACACCATTGGCTTTCCATTCCACGGATCATGCAGGCGGCAACCAGAGCTCTAACCCCATTTGGAACGTATATCCTGACACAGTCAAACTCTAGGAGGTCCTTTCCTGAAATGGCAAAAAAAAACCGGGACCTGTTTTTACAAAGGGGGCTCAGACGCCATCTTGAAAAACATGTCTTCCGCGATTTAACGTTACCAGAGCTACGGATAGTGTGCGGTCGGCAAAAATCATGGTAGTTCGTGGTAAAACCACTTCCAGCAGCAATTCTGAGAGGAAAGGGTAGCATTTGACTGCTAGGTGACTATCTAGACATAGTGTCATGATCTCTGCTTCCGAAAGGTCAGGGTTTTCCCAACTCCCTTGGAAGCAGATCCATAACCCAGGTTCCGAGTGCCAACCAGTCCCAATTGGGACCTTTTGGACCCAGTCCTGGCGCCAGTGGCACCAGGCTCATAAATATGCCCAGTCCCAGCGCTGGAAGCGCCGGGCTCATAATGCTTGGGTGGACTTACCTGCAGCAGACCATGCTGCTTACTTGCCTGCCAGTTGAGCCTCTGATCCTCTTCTGTTTGGAACTACTTTTCCTGTTGGGTGGGGCAGGAGCCACTCCCTAGGTTCAGAACACTGGAACTCTTCTGGAAAGCAGGAACTCTTTTCTTACCTAGGCGTGGCTGTGGAAGGAGACACCTAAGCACTACAGGAGGCTATTTAAACCACACCCGATGGATGAATCTTGCTTTGCGTTATTCTGCATCCTCTGCAGCAGAACGCTCATCGTGTCTTCTGCATCTGATCCTGGGCCTAAGGAAAAAGGCTTACCATCCTGAATCCAGTCTTCAGCAACACCTATAAAGACAAGAAAGAACAGATTAGCATTACCGTCTTCAATGACAGCGCTTCACTTACCTGGTCCATCGGCTGTCACCAACGCCTCGCGCTGCATTCCGGCATCTGAAAGACAAAGGCTTACCTACTCTTCGTGCGCTCCGGAGGTCTTCGCGCTGCATTCCGGCATCTGAAACACAAAGGCTTACCTACTCTTCGTGCGCTCCGGAGGTCTACGCACTGCATTCCGGCATCTGAAAGACAAAAGCTTACCAACTCTTCGCACGCTCCGGACGCCTTCGGCGCTGCATCCCGCATCTTAAAGACAAAATAAGGTGCGTTTAAAGACATTGGGGAACTTTAATACTCACGTGCCATTACTCCTTTCCACATCTAACCCAGTGGGTATTCCGGCACCCTGCAGCCGCTCCGAACTTGTACCTGCAAAATAAAAAGACAGTTAGAGCGCATTGTGAAGCAGGCAACAAGCGCTTACTTACGTGCTTCCAGGCGCTTCTATTCATCACACGGGCTCCATCTTCAACTCACTTCAGCCCGTCATCCGCCATCGCCGGAACCCTGCAAAACAAGAGACATCATTACTAAAGACTTTTAAAGACATTAAAATTACTCGAAACTTACCGTTCGTGCAGTAAACGACGGACAGCAGTCCTCTGAAGTCAAGAGGCCTGCTCCCCTTATCCAGTGAAGAAACTGGTTACAGCACCCTGCCCCGAGGCAGATGGAGAGCACGGCGTTCACTTACCTAAGGTGAGAGCGTTAACCTTTGGGGTTCTACAGGAGAAGAGAAAGGGAAGAAGAGAGAGACATTCAATAACCCAGTTCATTAATCCCATATTTTCTATCTGCAGACATTTTACCCTTCGAGTCAAACATACAGTGCACAGAGGTCCAGCCCAAAGAGCCAGCCGTGTGTTACACATCACCTTTGAAGATACGGTATACGCCCAGTCAAGACCGGCGCCTCTACGGGAATCAGGTGAGCGTTACACATAGGGGATACTAAGTAACCCCTCCAGCACTCTATTGTAAGATGGGGTGTGCTGGGTCTAGAAATTTAAAAGACTAGTAAAGTCAATTTCACTTTACATACTCTGGGAAACAGTAGTTTATCCCAGAGAAGGTATTTTAGCCTTGGGAAAGCCTGAAAGGCTTCCCTGTGCCATGCACTGAGGGTGCTGTGTGACACAAATGAAAAGATGATACCTATGGAGTTGGTTAAACTCCATAACCAAAGGAAATAAACACAGAAAACAAACAGAATTAAAAAGTTCAAAGTCCCAAAGTTTAGCAAAAGAGCTGGAGGGCTCAAATCACATTTATGAGAATTCTCCCTAACAGGAAGGTCCTCCAGTAAAGTTCGTCTTGGGGTTAGTTGGTCCTACCAACCCAAGGGAACAAGTTTTCTGTTTCGGGTGGGGGGGTTCTCTAGTCGATTTAGAGTTGGAGCTTCAGCACTGCAGCACGGCTTCCCCGGGCAGTTCAACGGTCCAGGAGGGTGCAGCAAGCGTATCTTCCAGTTTCCTCCGTCGGATGTTTCGTCCAGTGGTCGACTCGGTCTTTGGTACCAGAACCCTCTCCTTCTATGCAGGTTTATCCCATTCATGCACAGCCTAGGTGTCGCTCACACAGCAGGGTTGCTGTCCTGCATGGACAGCCAGCTAGCCAATCACAACTGGGTGCCTTCTGGTAACTAAGGAGACTAAGGACGGAGTTTTGGGCACCTCCCTCACTTCCTGCCCTGCTAGACACACTGGAGCCAGAGGTGGGTTTCAGCACTGAAGCACGCCAACGTTAAAACGCACAAAAGGGTTAAACATAACATGGGGTGTATTGGACCCACATTGGAAAAACAGGTAAGTAAAGTCAATATCACTTTACTGGTCTTGGGAACAGTAGTTCACCCAAGAGAAGGTATTTAATTAAACCTTATGGGAAATCCAAGGGCCTTCTCTTGTGGCACTGCACTGAAGGTGTTGTGTCACAATACAAAAGTAGATGCCTATGGAGTTTGTGAGACTCCAAAAACAAAGAAACGGAGTCCAAATTAAATCAAAAATACATGAGGGAGTATGAAAAAGGTCTTGCTCACTCCAGGATAAAAGTTCAGCAAGAGCTGGTGGTCTCTAAGGTTGAATGGAATTAGCACAGAAATGAGAATTTCCCCTAACATATGTCATTTATAACGTGCCTGTACTCAAGTGTTTGTAGGCCTGACAAGACAAGGGAGGGGAAGACTGAGGTAGGACAAGACAAACCGATCTTACTAGGCCTTGTGTCATTCAGATCGTGCAGGTGCGACAACGCTGAGTGCAGGGGGGGGGGGGGAGTGTCCGGGAGAGGGGTGGGGGTGGGTTGTGGGGATGGGAGTGGGGGGGGGGGGGGGGAGTCCAATCGGGACAGCATTGCTCTGAGCATTGGTATGACTAAGTGCAGCCAGGGCAGCGTGGCTGCATGTAAGTGCAAGGAGGCAGAGGACTGTAGAGGTTACAGTTACAGCCCCTAAGTGCGTGGTGAGCCCAGAGGGAGTGCAGGGGAGACTGATCATAGAGGAGCCCCCCACGCCTCAACTGTACTGGCTTGGTAACATGTTGGCACTAGTGTTCAAGGCATGAGCATAGAATGGTGTTTTAAAAAAGGCTGTTGGTGCTGTTACAGCCCTGCGTGCAAGTGTTTATTGCTGCTGTTTGGGAGATGTATCATTTTTATGCTTCATCCACTCCCCTAGTGAGTAGTGAAACCCCCAGCACTTTCTGGTGGACGTTTGTCTGAAATCCTGAATCAGTGGAGCCTTTTTCCACTCATTCATTCTTATGGGCTCTGTCTTTTGATACTCTTCTTTGTATTTTACCTTTCCTATGGAGTCTATTTTCCTCCTTTACACTTAAAGGCATCTGCATTTTACTATTGCAGCACACAGCTCCTTATGGACAGTGTTGCTGGTGACCCTTGGGGTCCTCTTTTGAGGTTCTTTTCTTTATCCTAGAGTAACTACAGTTCTTAAGGATACTTAGTATCTCTCCAAAACCTTTATAGTCTGAGAGATTGGGGGACACACCACCTTATGTGGAGTGCCAAAGGGATACCTAGTATCCCCCTACTATCTGCTCCTGTGACCTTTTAGTCATATAGACAATCTCATATGGCTGGTGGCAGTGGACGTGTTCTACCAACTATTGTGTAACTTTTCGACAGCAGGCTATGTCCATAACCTCAGTAGTGCACAAAAGGGGCATGCAAGTACCAACTTGGGACCTCACATCCTTTTTTGCCATTACTAGCGTGGTTGTTCTTTGTCAGCCCTTCTACCATTCTGGGAGCCGCCTGTGTGTGCGTTTTGCCTTTGGCGGGAACCCTTGGCTGTCACTGCCTAAGCTCCATAGTTTCTGGGTAGTCAGCAAGTGGAGGAGTTTTCCACCCCCACCCCCCCCCTTCCTTTGTCTGCCAGAGTGCCGGAATGGGACCAGCTCCCACTGAGTGTCTGTCTGTCCTGACGGGCAGCCAAACAGCCCTTTCTGTAAACTGCTGAGGAAGATTGCAGAGTAGTGAGTGATGGAACTGTATAAAAGGTGAGGCTCCTGGAGTGAAAAGCAAGTCCACCACTGGGAGCTGAAGTAAACGAAGACTACCAGAAACGCCTGCAGAGCCTTTGCAACACTGTGAAGCGACAACTGCTGTCCTGACCTAGTTTTCTGTGCGACAGAGGAACTCTGAAGAGGTCCACTCCTTACATTTTAACTGATGGGAACAACAAGTCCCAGAGCCATCTCCCGAGTTCCGGTGAGTTTCCAGAGCTACGGAACATAAATACCAGGAGAGCTGCTACCAATTTCATCATACACATCCAAATCTTTGGTGACCCCTCAAGGACACTCCAGAGATCCGATCCAACTCGCACAGACCCCCTCAGCAGAGTGTGAGACTGTAGGAAGCAAAGATGATTGACCTTGGAAATTGCGCCCTTTGTTGGTGCTGTAGAGAAGGTGCCAAAATCGCACTGTGGCCAAAGTTGAGGATGGCCGTGCCAGATGTCCTCCCTCGAGACTACTGCTGAGAGATCCTGTCCATTGTCCTGCCTTTAGTCTTCAGACCAAGGAATCCGGAGGTCGGGTCCAAGGCTGCAACATCATGGAGCATCCACCACAAATGTTTTCTTCAGACGTAAGGTACTGTGGTGGGGGAAAGATATTGCTTACCCATTTCCCGAAATTAGCTTCAGTGCATTGGAGTGCACGTAGGTGTCCAGGGCAACCCTCTTACCTCTGACCCAAGCCGCTGCTTGTGTCTCTTTAGCGAGTCCTTTTACAGGGTCTCCAACATTGGTTAAGTCTTCTTGTATTTTTCTTCCTAGATACTAGAAAGTATCCACAAGAACTTTTGACTTCTGCTGCTTTTCAAGACGTTAAGCCTCTCCGAATTGCCTTTTAGCTAGGGTTGCGTTTTAGACTTTAAAAGACTTGCTGTGCAGCGAAACCGCCTCTAGAACCTGAAGCTCTTCTAGGATAATACTAACCAACTGTTTTCCTTCCCAAAAATCACCATCTTATATGTGTATGCTGACCAAATACAATTACTGTATTACTTTGTTGGTGCGTGTAATTAATGATCATATAGCAAACCTGTCACTCCTGTAACAATTGTGCGCGTTCAGCAACTACCAATTAAGAAGTTTTTGAAAGTATTGTGAAGTATGCCCATGTGTGTTGGTTTATTGTGGCAAGTATTTAACAGTGACTCTTGTGTAAATATAATCTATATATTAATATGTGTTTCTTTGATGTGCATTGCTGGCTAGATTCAGTTTACTTGGCTATAGCTCACATCTTCCTCTTAAGATAAGCCACTCTACCAAGGTCATTGAGTAGTACAGACTAATACTAAGAACTGGGGGGGGGGGATCTACAAACCACTGGGATAGCCTACTAAAGTCATACCTCCAAGTGGGACTTTAGGAAAACTCCTAACAACTGCAAGAACCAACTATGAGTAATAATGAGAAGGGCGTTTGGGGGCATGCTTTCCCTCCCTTCGTTTTGTACCTAGAAATAAACAGTTATAGGGCCTCATTACAGTAAAAATGCCAGTAAAATTACCTGTAATTCCGGCACCAGCATTTTTACCGTGCCAGGGAAACACACATTTCTCGGTGGGGGCCACAGAGCTACCTCCAGGCATGACATGCTGGGAAATCGGGCCCCCACCAGCATTACAATGCTGCAATTACATCCATGGAATAAGGATTTTCTGCCCTTGTAGGCACCTGTAAAATCCTGGTAATATTGGGCTATCGGGTGCCGGTAACGGTAGGGGAATTTTGGTGGCATACCGGCAAACGCGTAATAAGGGCCATAGTATTGCCTTTTGATTCTTTAAATGCTTGCGGGTTTTGGGGGGAGGGGGGGTGGCAAGTTAGCTCTTTAACTGCTAAAATGCTCTATAGTGGACAGAGAGAACTCGCAATTTACTAAATCGTCATGCTGCTGGCATCTGTGCATATCAAGTACGGGTAATGTTGAGGGTAAGCAGATGGCTGTCCAATTGGTTACTCTGATGCAGATGGGTGTCTGATTGGTTTCTCTGCCCGAAACCTTCTAGGAAAATGTGGAAAGAGCAGGAGTGAGACAGTCTTAGTGTGAAATTCTCATGGGAGTGTTTAAAGTAAAAACAAGCTTTAAACCCATCAAACATCTAGCAGCGGACGTTTTCACTCCAGATTACCCAAGTGAGAAATTTAGATGTTTCATACTTCCGCCATTCATCGCTACAGGATTGCGAACTCTTCTACGTTTGTACCACTAGATTTCAGGATTACAAAAAGCATGTACGTTTACTGACATTGAGCTGCAGAATTAGTGTTACAGGTAAGCAGCATTTCCTTTAATGTAAAAGGCACCTTAGAATTTGTTGTACTCATTGTGAATGTCTCTTGTCTTTAATTTCTATTGGGTATTGTGATGTTTCCTGTACATTTGGTTTTCTTTTGCATTTTGCTTATGCGCTTTTTATGTTTTGCTACCAGGCAGGCATCGATCACCGTATCCAGGCTTAGAGCTACCAAGTACGAAAGCATCTAACAAGCCTGTGCTTAGCCTCGTTTGCTTTTCTTGCATTTTGTGAGTTTTCTTCTTCCTCACCCACTTCCCTGCTCGACTAATGTGTGTGTGCAGGTAGCATGAGACACTACATTGTGATAATAAAAACCCAGAGGCGCTTCTACATTGGAGCAAATCGAGAGCAAGCAGAATGAGCATGTGCACTGTGATTCCATAGATGCTTCTGAAGTTTTATTTTTACACAGGAATGTTTTAGAGAAAGTGACATACAAGATTATGGTTATGCTCAAGCTGCCTTCATTGCCTTTCATTGGGTTTCTTATAACCAAGCATGTATCTCCGCATAGATCAAAACAATATCAAAGTAAATGGCCTTACAACACCTACGCCCCAAAACTGTAGCTTCGTCCCATTGCCTAGGGAGTCCTATGTGTATTGACCTAAGGAAAGGGGGAGATGAAGATTTCTGAATATTGGGGTTACTATTTTGAGTCGCTCTTACATTTTATCTGGAAATGTGAACAGCGCGAGAATAAACATAGGAGTGTTCCTTGTTCTTGCTTTGTGGCCGTTTGTGCATAATGCAGTGGGCATTTGAACACTTCTTACACTAGCACTTTTATGGACCATCTGAGTGGTTGTATTCTAAGCTAAAAATTGTGGAATGCTGCCACTTGGGCACAAAGAATAACCATAGTAATTTAATGTGTTCGCTAGTGTTAAACCTATAGGAACCAGTAATTTAAATGTGGCATATGTATCCTATTAAAGCTCTAAACCACCTTGTTGGACATAGCTGGGATTCCGATAGACCATGATGTGTTACAAAATTGTAGTTAAAATCATCAATAGGTCGTTTCATTAGATGTAGGCAGGTGCTATTTGTGTGAACATAGTACTCTGTACTGGCTGCATGGTGGTTGGAGCACTATGCTTGTTGGGATTCATTTATTTTTTAAAAACTTTTATACAGCACTGGCCCTACCCAGAAGGTCTCTGAATGCTTTACAAAGTTCAAAAAGTAGTAGGTGACAACTAAGTTACAATGTCAGAATAGGATAGCAAGATTAGGATAGGCAAAGGATAGCAGAGGAGGTGGTCTGGCTGGTTGGGTGAAGGAAAGAGGTTGGTTTTGAGGCTTTTCCAAAATATGATGGACAGTACAGTTGTGGGGGTGCAAGGGCGTTCCAGGTTCTGGGAACTGTTGTATAAGATTATCGTACCATGATAAATCTTCCTGACCTGTGTCAACCCCAGAAAACTTTGCTTTGGCTAGGTAGCTATTTTACCTTGTCCCTAGGTTAAGGGGAAATCTCCGCCCCCTAGCCCACCCACCTAGTCTTTTACTCTTTTATGGGTGACCTTTATATGTCTCTCCATAGTGTGTGGTTGAAGTTATAGTTCCCTACAACTTTTGGGCTTAGGCTGGCTTGCCCCTTTGGGCTCTCCTGTTAATTTCACGTTCTTATACTTGGGTGAACTACAGTTCCCAAGTACTAAAGAGGGATTTCCTTCCCCTTTTACATTTTGCATAAGTGAACCAGCACACCCCACCTTACTTTGTTGAACAGTCTTCTACAGGAACTCTGACCACTAGGTCCCTCGTCTCCTTTTGAGTGACTCACGCAATAGAATATTGAATGACTGAATAAGAAAAGGATTCTGGCTTCAAGTAGAACAAGTGTTTAAAAGTGTACTTGTAATTGAGTTGGTTGGTAAGTGTAACTCTGAGTGAGCCGTTATAAAAGTTCATACTTGCCTTGCCTGACGTGTTGTCCCATTCTGAAAAGTATATAGAAGGTTATTTTACTCACCTGTGGATTGGTTGTGCCTCTTTACAGGGCTGTCACAAGATGTGGTGAGGCCCGGGACAAAACATTTGGTGAGGACCCCTTACGAATGTATGCACTGGGCCAGCGGCGGCACTAGTTTGAATGGAGTACCCTCTAGGAACTTCACAAACAACATTGACTACAGGTATAGGCAGCACAACCTTTGGTATAAGCTTGTTCTACACAGTTTTGGTAGTGTGTTGAGCAACCAGGCTTATCACAAGAGGGGAAATGTGAGCTGTAGTGGAGTTACACAACGATTCACAGTTACAGGTATTCAAATAAACTTACACTCAAGGTTTCTTCCATAAACAAATAACAATTTATCAGTCAGTTATAAAGCCTTCTTCAGAAGGGAGCAATAGACTAGTAACACACAAATCTACGTCAATACTGTACACTCTGAGTTTCTGAATCAGACAAGACTCTTTTGGGATGGCCCACAAACACACCTACACCCACAGGTGACTTCTGTAACAAGGGTGCTGGGGACATTAATATTTACTGTTGGCATTCAGAACACTCTTTAAAGGTTAATAAGGCAATGTTATTAGAGCACTAGAATTTACAAATATTCATAAGCAGGGCAAATACTTAGTCCACTAGAAGAGTCATTGAATTCAATAGGGTAAGCCAAAGTCGATGGGCAAAAGTCTTGGATAGGATAAAGCACTTCTAAGAACGTGTGCAAAGACTTTTCCATTACTTACCAGGAGTCTTTGAAGAAAAGAATCGATTGTAGGGCCACAAGCTGATTAGACTTGTGGAAGTTACAAGTACTTCTACAGTATGAGGTAAGTTCTCTTAGACTTGTTTTGCAGTACCTTGGTAAAGAAGAAAAGATGCAGCTGAAGACTTCTGTTCCTGTGCAGCTCTGCTGGTCTCACTGTCCCTGGGCCTCACTCGTGGGAACAGAGGGAGGACTCCTGCACTGTCAAAACTGGTAACCGGCAAACTTTACTTTCAGTGGCTGTTTCGCGTTTCAGCTCCTTGCAGTACAGCAAATAGCAATAAGCACGGTTCCTGGCTGTCGAGGTGAACTTTCCTCACGTCTGATGTCCCGCACTCAACTGGGGGGGGTGGTGAATCTCAGGCTTGGTCAGTCCTACTTCGTGGGAGTCCGGAGGATCTTCCAAAAGCTTTAGACCAGTTTACTACACACACAATTTGGTGTCCCTCTCCCTGGCTCTACGGTTTCCTGGCACAACTCTGAGGAAATTCAACCAGCTCCGAGATGGATGTCCAGGTGGCTTACTCTGGAGTTGATTGGTCCCACCAACTCAAAGGGAGAAGTCGTGCTTGTAGGTCTTCTCTGACGATGCGAACTTGGCAAGTAGTCACTGCAGCAGGGCTTCACCGGGCAAACCAACGGTCCAGGCGTTGAAACAGGCGTCCTATTCAAGCTCCTCTTCGGTTCCTTCATCCAGTGGTCGACTCTGCCTTCCAAGCCAAAAGACTCGCCTTTTACTCAGTTCTCTCCCATTCATTCCAGCCTAGCTGTCACTCACCCAGCAGAGTGGCTGTCCCTGCCGGACAGTCAGCCAGCCAATCACTAGAGTGCTTTTGGGTCTCCTCGGAGACTAAGCGCAGGGAGTCTCGGGCACCTCCCTCACTTCCTGGCTACCCCAGACACTTTGGAGCCAGAGGCGGGTTTCAGTCCTGAAGCCCGCCAAAGGCGAATGAACAAAGAGACCAAACCTGGTTTGGAGCACAGAGAAAAACTAGTAGGACCTTTCCACAAAGAAATGGTGAAAAACGAAGACCCGGGATCATTTTAACAAAGGAGGCTCAGCGCCATTTTGAAAAACATGGCTCCCGAGATTTAACTTTACTGGAGCTGCGAACAGTTCGCGTTCGGGGTAAAACATGGTAGTTCATACAAAAACCACTGCCACCAGCCATTCTGAGAGGAAAGGGCAACACATAAATGCTACATGTGTAACTAGACACAGGGGATACTAAGTAACCCCTCCAGCACTCTATTGTAAGATCGGGTGTGCTGTGTCTAGAATTTCTCGGGGACTAAGTGAAGTCCATTTCACTCCACTCACTGCTCTGGGGAACAGTAGTTAATCCCAGAGAAGGTATTTAAACCTTGGGAAATGTGGAAGACTTCCCTGTGGCACTGCACTGAAGGTGCTTCATGACACAATTATAAAAGATGATACCTATGCAGTTGGTTAGACTCCACAACCAAAATGAAACAGTGTATAAAATCACATTAAAATACATGAGAGGGTGGGGAAAAGGGTCTCGCTCTCTCCAGGCAAAAAAATCCAGTAAAATTGCTGGGGGTCTCTAAGATGAAATGAAATGCTATTTTATTTACATCACGCTCGTACACAAGTGTTTCAGAGCCCGACCAGGCAAAGGGAGGGGAACAAGGGAGAACAAAAACAACGATCTTACTAGGCCAAGTGACATTGAGAACGCGCAAGTGCATGGGAAGGGGAAAAGGGGTAAAGTGCATGGAAGGGAAAGTGCGGAACAGAGGAGAGAACAGAATAAATACATAGGACTAAATAATTAAAGGTGGTAGTGCAGCCAGCAAGTGGCAAGTGCTAGGTTAAGCAAATAGGGTAGATCTGATGAATGCAGAAGAGAAGTGGGTGAGGGTCTGTATGGGTACAGATGCAGACCCTAGTGCAGGAGGGTGGCAGGGTGAGCAGGTACCGGTGCCCGAAGGACAGAGGGTGGCCAGGTGAACGGTGCTGAGAGAGAAAAAAGATCAGCAGGGGAGAAGAGGGGAGAAGGCAGAAGCGAAGAGGAAGGTCTTGAGGTGCTTCTGGAACCGGAGGTGGTTCTCCAAGTTTCAAGGTGGCCAGGAGGCTGTTCCAAAGGGAGGCCCCTGGAGGGAATTAACAAGTATTTGAGAATTGGAGGGAATTAATGTCATTTATTAATTTTGGAGGGTCATGACACATTTTTGAGAATTATCCCTAACGGGCACCTCTTGAGTTTGTGTGGAGGAACACAAATATGGTTTATTACTACAACTGCCAATCAACTACAGCAAAGTTAGATTTCTCTACTGAAGAAAGGTTTATGCCAGACTAAAGTTTGTATCATAGGCATTAATATATATATCGGATGGCATGACGGCATGTGGTGAGTGAGGCCAGCATTAAGGAGCACCCTGCCCCTGTGTGCGCATTGAAACACATCTTACACAGTGACAGATGACGTACGGTGGAGGCTGGTGAATTTCTGAACTGAAGAGGCTTAAATGTTTGTGCCAATTATGCAGGATTGACAGAGCACAGTGAGGGAGCCCAAGCCAAACAAGGGTTGCTTGAGGGGGGTTCTCACTCCCAGGAACTTTTCTGAAACATTGGGTTAAACCTATGCTTTTTACAACACTTTCTTTGTAAAATTGGGTAGAAATCCATACAGTTTGCAATTGGTTTTGTATGGAAGTACATGGAAAAACCCACTAGTTGCAAGGCACCAACCGTGCACAGGAACATTTTTCAATACATTTCATGCCGCCTTTGCAGACAACATATGCTAGTATAAAAATTTCTGGTGCGTGTTAATCTGCTTAGAATCACATGCTGTGCATATAGTCCGACATCCAGTGGTAACCGTGGAGTATTGTATATTGTCTTTTGAGAATCGAAAGGAGATGTCGACATGGGCATGCCTGTAACACTATCCCTAACGTGACTTGTAGTGTACCCAAAATTCCTCATGCGTCGATGTCCCTCAGATTGTTTTTGCCTTAATGCAGAGCTCTTCATGAAACATGTTATTGTTATATTTATATACTCCTTTGGACGGTTGATCCTGTGCCACCGCAAAGACTGCTGACGGAATTTTGACTGCTGTTGATTCGGCCGGCCCTGCCGACCACGTGGCCGGGCATGGCCTTCTGGCCTGCCTGTACAGTAGGAGAGTGGGGTTGGGGTGTTCATATTCTTTTCAAGAATGCCTTTCCTTTTCTCCTCTTTGTTCCCTTGGGTTTGTCGTCACTATCCCTATCCTGCGCTATGGACAGGACTCATTTAGATTTTGTCCTTCCGGTAAGGCAACATTTCTGTGGAAAGACAAGCACCGTCGGTTCAATATGTGTGTCCCCCTCGATTACAACGAGGCATCCTGTGCGGCCTGTTAACTCCTACGTCCCAAGACTATTAAGGAGTACTGTTTGAAGCGGTGGGTGGCCTATGATGTGTCACAGGCCGAAAGTAATTCCCCCTCCACCACAGCCGCCAAGTGTGACGAAGAGGTTAGCGATTACCATGGCTCCACTTCAGAGACCATTGACCTTAGGGCGGAGAGTTCTCGATCTGCAGCACTGATGGGCAAGACGAGAGTCCTGCTATGGGGACAATACATCCGATTCCCACACAAAGCAGACAACCCAAGGTTCTGCTACAGCGGTCCAGTCGAAGCATTCCAAAGTGCCAACGGGCACGTCGGATACTTCGGCAATGCCTGCTGATCTTTATAATCGGCAGCCCTCCCCGCAACCGTGACAGCGGCATGCTTCTGGGCAGTCCAAAAGTAAGGGTGCTAGCACCAAAACACACGCGGCCGTCGAGACGCTTCAGAAGAAAGCGCTGACACCGCTTAAGGACCCGGTGATGCCAAAATCCACCGCGCAGCCACCGGCTCAACTATTACACCTCCGTGTAACCCCGAGCATCTGACATAGTCTTGCGAGGATCGCCTCGGCGGTGAAACATAAGGAACAGTCGAAAGAGATGTTGAAACAGAGAAAACGGCCTAAAGACGTGTCTACAGACACGTCACAACGCCTGGAGCCTCGAAAGGATTACTCTGCAAGCCCCTTGTCTTTATCTAAGACTTTAGGGGAAAAAATCTCGATGCTCTAGAGAGGAAAATCGTCAGGAAGATCCCTTTTCTCCCCTGGACTCCTCTGGTTCATCATCATGGACCAGAGAGAAGTTTGAGGGGTGCATGAACAGACTGGAGAAATGTGTTGAATTCTCAAAGGTTTGCTCCAAAGAGACCTTGTGAGGAGTTCCCTTATACGCCTATGGCGAGGTTTCAGAGGACCTTTGATGCTCCTCATGAAGAATGTGTTTGACCTTTCTGATGATGAGGTTCCTGTGGAAACATACATACAGGATGATGATCCTTTTGGGGGACCCTAATGATGATCTTGCTGATCCCATGGAGGGTTGGAAAGACAACCATCCGGTTGGTGATCAACCTTGGGCGTCCCCTACCCCAGACCCTGACGCCTTGTGTATGGATTCCCCTCCTACCACACCAGTTCGTCAGGCCTCGCCTGTGGATGATCACATGGCGTTCAACGCCATCTTAACGAAGGCAGCAGAACATTTCCAAATCGCCACACAGGAGGCTGTGCCGGATTTGAATTTTGTTGAAGACACACTAAAGGAAAAGCCTCCTGCTAGTCGGGCCATTCCATTACTGGACTCTATTAAGAGACGTCTGGCTTCTTCACTGTTAACACCAGCTCAGACCAGGGCGGTTAATCCCAGGGTGGAGAAGCTGTTTCACCCTTCTCCTACCGACCCCCCCATTTACATTAGGGGGCATGCCACTCCGGATTCCCTGGTATTTGCAACGAGGAAGAGGGCGGGTGTCCCCCTGTCTACAGGTGAAACACTGCCTGATAAAGAATGCAAAAAGTTGTACATGCTAGGAAAAAGGGTTACGACTGCTGCAGCATTCTCCACACGCATAGCCAACAACAGCACACTGTTGGCTAGCTATGCTGACGTCCAATGGAACCTGCTTCAAGATGTCCTTGAACCGCTGCAAGCTCGTCTGCTTGTGATAGTATCTGAGGGCAATATTCTTAAAAATAATTTTGACGCTGCTGAAAGATTGGGCAGGACTTTGGCCCAGGGCACCCTACTAAAACGGCACATCTGGTTGAGGAACGCCGGGTTTAGGCCTGAAACCCAGGCATCCTTGATAAACAAGCCAATAGAGGAAACCAACTTGTTCGGCAAGGCCGTTGATGAGGTACTTGAGACAGCAAAGAAGGAACAAGAGACTCAAGTCCAGATTACCCAAAGACCCTTCCAACAGAGAGAGGGGGGGCAGCTCTCGTTGTTCCTTTCGTGGGCAATCGCGCTCCCCTCACAACTAGTATGGTTCAGGAAACAACTGGTCCTCAGGACAGGGATCCAACACCACCACCACCAAGTGTCCACCCAGAGGACAATGACGTGGAAGGTTAGGGGCCAGAATTCCACCCCCAGAGGCTCCCTGGCCTCAGATCAGAAATGACCCTCAGATCCGGGTCCCCTGCCATGCCTCCCCGGTCGGGGGACGCCTAACATTCCTTCATGCATGGTTGGGGATAACAGTCCAGTGGGTACTCGAGACCATCGCCCACGGGTACTGCTTAGTTTTGCCAACCACCTCACTTCAGACCGCCAAAATCAAGACGCCTAACACCTGAACACCGACGCATCCTGCTGCAAGAGGTTGAGATCCTGCAGGAAAAGGGCGCCATAGAAGTCGTCCCTCTTCTACAGGTAAACAAGGGTATTTATTCAGTGTACTTCCTTGTACCCAAAAAGGATCTCGGGACCAAATTTGTCAAACCACAAACGTTTCGTATGGTCACGTTGCAGCAGGTAATCCCTCTGCTGAAACGGGATGATTACATGGCAACATTGGATACGAAAAAATTCATACTTACATATTTCAATGTTGCCGGCGCACAGAAAATACCAAAGGTTCATGATGGAGGACAAGCACTATCAGTTCAAAGTACTTCCCTTCGGCATTGCCTCAGCGTCGAGGGTGTTTACGAAGGTACTGGCAGTTGCAGCAGCACACCTGTGCAGAGAATCCGTTTTGGTTTACCCTTACCTCGGCGACTGGCGCAGAACAGGGGATTCCTACGGAACATGCCTGTTGAACACTCAAAACACGATAGACCTCTTATTCAGCCTGGCATTCTGCATCAGCGAGAAGAAATTAAGCCTAGACCCCAGTCAAATGAAACAGTTTCTAGGGGCCCTAATTCAGACAAAAGCCAGCCTTGTCTTCCCCTCCGAGAGGGTTCAGAACATGCTGTTTCAGATCCCTCAGTATGTAGCCAGTCGGGAAGTGACGGTACGCAAGGCCATGCGACTGTTAGGAATGATGGCGTCCTGTATTTACTTAGTTCCTCACGCACGTCTGCGAATGCATCCCATGCAAAAGTGGCTCAACAGCCAGTGGTGTCAGGCCAGCCGACAATGGGAAGAACTGGTAGTTGTCTTGCCAGCCCTCATTATCTCTCTGCAGTGGTGGTCGAGGGAAAATCTCTTGAAGTGGGAAAGCCTTCACCACCCCCGCAGTAAAAGCCACTCTCACGACTGACGCATCCCTCACAGGGTGGGGTGCTCACTTGCTTCAGCAAACGGCGCACAGCATGTGGTCCCCAGAATTAGCATCCAACCGCATAAATCTGCTGGAGCTGTTAGCCATATTCAAAGCACTGAATGCCTTTCAGACACAGCTACAGGGGAAGGCAGTCCTGATCCTTACAGACCGCACCAGGGCCATGTACTACCTGAACAAACAAGGGGGAACAAACTCTCCAGGGCTATCCAAGCTGTCCCACAACATTTGGAAATGGGCTCTCAAACACAGGATGTTCCTGTTGTCCCAACACATTCCCGGGGAACTCGGTCTTCTGGCAGACGTGCTCAGCAGAGACTTCCCACTGCCCGTAGAGTACGAATGGCGACTACACGAAGACTTTGTCTCCAACGTTTTTGCACAATGGGGCTTCCCATTGATCGACTTGTTTGCAACTCTGGAGAAGGTTCAAGGCCAAGATTACATCTCCAAGTACCCCCAGGAACGGTCTCTGGATAACATGGCCGGGGAAATGTGTTTACGCCCCAAACACCCCCCCACCCCGCCGACTCCCCTAATCAACAAGATTGGGCACAAAATGCACCAGGAACCAGTCGCCATGATATTGGTGGTCCCACCAACCCTGGTTCTCATCTGATGGAGATTTCCCCATCTCCTCCAATGAAACTGTCCATACAACATGTTCTCTCAGGACAAGGGGGTAACACTTCACCCATGCCCGTAAACCCTGAACTTAGCGGCCTGGCTCCTGAGGTCATACTGGCACCTACAACTTCCTCAGAGATGTATGGACATACTTTGGGAGGCGAGGAAACCTCACACCCGGTACTGCCACTCCAGTAAATGGAAGCGCTTTATCTGGTGGAATTCAAAGGGAATCAATCCCATTGACTGCTCTCCTACACACATTGTATTGTACCCGACTCACTTAGTAGACTCAGGCCTGGTTTTTAATTCCCTGAAAGTTCACTTAGCTGCTCTCTAAGCCTACACCACGTCAGAACAGAGAAGGTGCTGTGGTGGAAAATACCAGTTATTAAGGCTTTCATGGAAGGGGTTAAAAGGATTCACCCCCACCCCCCATTTCTAATCGGCTCCCGGATGGGGCCTAAATGTGGTATTGACTAGACTTATGGGGTCTGCTTTTGAGCCTATGCATAAGGCACGTCTCAAAGATCTTGCATATAAGACAGCCTTCCTAGTGGCTATCATGTCTATAAGAGTTGGTGAACTACAGGCCCTTTCAGTTCTATATGCTTTAATTGAAGTTCACAGAGATGAGATTGTTCTGCACACTCGCCCTCAATTTGCACCTACATTTATATCCAATTTCCATGTACACCAGTCAATGGAACTGCTTACTTTCTTCCAGAACCTGACTAACATGGCCTGAAAGAAGCCTACTCACATTAGATGTGCGCAGGGCAGTCATATTTTACCTGGAAAGAACTAGGCCACTGAGGAAGACGACCCAGTTTTTCGTTTCAGTGGCAGCTGGTAGAGAAGGGGATCCTGTCTCTCAGCCATCTCAAGGTGGATTGTCAATTGAATCACGCTCTGTTTCTCTCTTGATAAGAGAGAACTGCCCTTCAAGCCTAGAGCTTACTCTACTCGAGGGACTGGGGCTTCCATAGCATGCATTGCAAATATTCCCCTAGAGTCTATTTACAAAGCGGCAACCTGGAGTTCTGTACACACCTTTACAAAACACTATTGCCTAGGCACACATTCTAGGTCTGATTCTCAGGTGGGACAAGCAGTACTAAAACATCTTTTCACTACTGTTCCTTCTCACAACCCACCTCAAACTCTGGGTACTGCTCGCTAGCCTATGCACAGCATGTGATTCTAAGCAGATTAACCAGCATCAGAAGACATGCATTGCTTACCGTAATAGCATTTCTGATGATTGTAT
Source organism: Ambystoma mexicanum (assembly GCF_040938575.1). Classification (NCBI taxonomy): domain Eukaryota; kingdom Metazoa; phylum Chordata; class Amphibia; order Caudata; family Ambystomatidae; genus Ambystoma; species Ambystoma mexicanum. The sequence continues at coordinate 741,828,987 of NC_090926.1, forward strand.
CTGCTTAGATTCACATGTTCCCACCCTTCCTCCCCGCTCGGGTGGAAGGAACATAGACGTCTTACTATTACTTTCTCTCTTTATGTACTCACTCACCATAGTCATTGGGCTCCCTCATGGCAGAAAAATAGGGACCTCAACGCCTGAGGGATTTTGGGTTCACTACGCATCACGTTAGGGATAGTGTTCCAGGCTACGCCATGTCGGCGTCCCCTTTTGATTTTAGAAATACGATATGCAATACTCTGCGGTTACCACTGGATGTCGGACTATATGCACAGCATGTGAATCTAAGCAGATACAATCAGAAATGCTATTACGGTAAGTAATGCATGTCATATCCATGCTGGGTGTTCCCATGTATGTCCATGCAGGCTGCACCGACCTATGCCATTATTACCCAGCCAGCAGAAATGCCATGCCACAGAAAGTATGTCCAGGCTGACTTGTGCACCGTAAGTGTTATTACTGGCTAAATTGGCCTAAGTTCAATGTCGGCCAATTTAGCCAATTAGTATGTTTGCTTTAACCCTGATGCATACATACTCCTGTGCATCCAGGTTAAAGCAAAACAAGCATTGGCAATCTTAACAGTTTGGTCTTTTGTGTAGGCATGGGAAAGGCACTGCTGTCTTGGTATCAACTGGCTATTGATGGTAGCAGGTGCAAACTGAGTAGCTGAGCATTTCATAGCAGTGCCTGGCAAATTCCTAATACTTATGCACAAGCCAAAACTGTTGGCGCTGGCAATGTTTTTTTTTTTTTTTTAACAGGACTTCCGTGAAAGACACGCATTGTGCAACACTCCTGAAATGCTGGCCTTTTTTGACTCGGCCTGGCTGCATGGGCCGCACCAGCCCATGAGTAGCTGAAGCCCTCCAACTTTGAGGCAGGAGGCCTCTTTCGAATGGGTTGTGTCCTGCCACGTTTTCCTCATTTTTATGATAATCGTATTCCAGCTTCAGCTACTTCGGAAACATTTTTCACCAGGGGGCGCTGTGTTCGAGACCGCAGAGTCGAAGTCCCTCGAGGGCTGGCGTCGACGTCATCTGCTGTATAAAGGGCTTGAGCAGCGCCCGTTACCTCAGTTCCGTTTTTCCGACGCAACTGCTTCGTGTTATGAACAGCGCATCAAGAATTTGTTTGATGTCTTCGTCTTCAACTCCCTTCACACCTATGACAGGGTTAAAAAAAAATGTCTGAAGTGTGGCAGGAAGATGTCAATAACCGACCCCTATCAGAATTGCCTCTGGTGCCTAAGCCCAGACTATCGGGTTGACGAGTGTGGGTCCTTTCAGACCATGTCAATTAAGGCTCTTGGGGAACGCAGAGTTAAGCTGGCGGTGGGGGAGGAGAAATATAAGTCTTCGAAAAGACAAAAGGATTCGGATGAATCCGGTAGAAAATCTCGTCACGAGTCGAGGAGGTCGAAATAGGAAAGTTGCTCGAGGAAGTCTTCCTCGTCTTTGACGAAAAAGTCAAGAAAGCGATGTCGTAGGTCTTCTTCCTCCTCCTCCTCATCCTCTTCTGAGAGGAGAGAAATTTACCCTTCAAAGCACGATTCCACAGAAAAATGGGAGGCCTTTAGGGCTTCAATGCTGAAAATATTTGAGTAAGCGGCTCAGACCCCCTCGAAGTTGCCACTTGTGATCATGCCTCTAGTCACTCTAAAAGTGACAGAGGAAAATCAAGATCCAAACACGCAAGGGTTGAAAAAGATTTGAGTGTCTTGAAGGGAAAGTTCCCTGACGCCTCACACTAAGTCTAAGCCTCTTGTGCATAAATCGGGGCTAACGGAATCGGCATCTGAGTCGAAACCAAAACTCAACTCGACACCGTCGACGACCATAGCGCCGAGACCGATGACAAAGATGATGTCGACACCTTTAGCTGTATCGAAGCCTCCTTCAACACCATCGAAGCCAGCGTCTACCCTATCGACGCCTTCAACGCCTTTATCAAGGCCTTCTTTGATACCAAGACCCAAGTCGACGCTATTATCCATACCTAGGCAAATTCCACCTTCTTTGGCTGAAGACTTTCCACCCACAACCAAGACAGGAATTTTTTAGATCCATGTCTTCTATATATGAAGAACATTCCTCTGAAGAGGATGTCACTCTGGCTGGAGTCAGGATTTGGAGCCAGGGAAGTTCCTGAAGACCTAGTGGACCCACAGTCTAAAATAACAGACCTTTATGACTGTTTCCAAAATGCAAGTGGCTTAGACACTTCACCTGAAGTGGATTTTGAAAGACCAGACCCCACAGATTATGCTGATCCCAGTTATAGAAATCTTATGGGAAGGGTCATTGATTTTATGGGTTGGAAAGCAGCTTCCCCAGATTTTGACCAGGATGACATGACTGACCTCCTTAGTGAGGGTCCTTTAAAAGATTCTGTTCTCCCATTCCACAAGGCTCTAAAAAAAAATAGTCATGGCAAATTGGAATACTCCAGATTCAATTGCAGCAGATAATAAGAAACTGGTACCCAAATATAGACCAGCCTTGTCAGATCCAGAATATTTATCCAAGCATCCATCTCCTGAAAGTCTAGTGGTGCAAGCTGCAACCTCCACTAGGCAATCAGCTTACCCATCAATACCACCAGACAGGGACGATAAAGTTGATGCTTGGGCCCGGAAAGCTTTTACTTCGGGCAGCATGGCCCTGCAATCAACTGTCACTTGCACATTAGCAAGATTTACTTGTACCCTGTGGGACTGCATGTCATCAGCGGCTGAACGCATCCCGGAAGGTGAAGAACGGGATGGTTTCCTGGCTATAGTGAAGGATGGTAAAGAGGCTATGGAGGAATGCCTTCAGTCAGGATTGGGCACTGCGGATAGTATAAGCAGGTCCATGGTATCTAGCACAATCTTGTGCAGATTCACATGGCTAAGGAAATCTGGCTTTGCACCTGATGTGCAGTCTAGATTACTTAATATGCCTTTTGACGGCTTGAGGTTGTTTGGCAGCAAGGGGGACGAGAGCTTGGAGAAGCTGTAGACCTCGAAAGCGGCGGCGAAATCACTCAGCGCTGCTATAAAATAACCTGAGCAACACTTACACAGGCTCATCTTCCTGGAAGAGTAGCCCTTTTCGCTTCTATTCCTCTTTTGGAAAAGAGAGAGGACAGGCCAGTCGGAGATGCCAACAGAGAAAACCCTTTCGTAGTGGAAAAGGGAGAGGTGCTAGATCAGCCACAGCAGCGGCTACTACCTCCTCAGCCACTGCTGCAAAGCCACTTTGAGGTCTTAACCCACAAAACCCCAGTGGGAGGCCGAATCACTCGGTATCTGGATGAATGGTAGGGCATTGCGTCAGATGCCTTGGCACTAGAGATAGTGACCCATGGTTACTGGCTTCCTCTTCATCAAAGGCCTCAAAATCATCCACCGGGAGCCAACTCTGTAAAGACTCCAGACCTGCTCCTTGTGCAGGAGATTTTAACCCTGCTATAGAAAGGTGCAATAGAACATGTACCTGTAGCGGAGAGGAACAAGGGCTGGTACTCCCCCTATTTTCTCATCCCCAAAAAGGACAGAGGATTGAGACCCATCTTGGACTTAAGAAGCTTGAACAAGTTCCTCGGGAAGGACAAGTTCAAGATGGTGACCCTTTCTCAGATCCTTCAGGCTCTTCAACTTCAGGACTGGCTGGTTTTATTGGACCTTCAGGATGCTTAATTTCATGTGCCAATCCATCTCAAGCATAGAAAGTACCTGAGGTTTGCAATTGGTGGTTCTCATTATCAGTTTCGGGTTCTACCATTTGGGCTAACCTCCACCCCGAGGGTTTTCACCAAACTGATGGCGGTGGTGGCAGTGAGTATCAGAAGAACGGGGATTCACGTCTACCCTTACCTGGACGATTGACTAATCAGGGCGAGTTCATCCAAACAAGCCCAGGAACATCTGGCCTTGAACTGCCACTTCTTAGTCTGGGCTTCTCCCTCAGTTACAAGAAGTCACAAATGATTCCAAGCCAAAAACTCCAATTCATCAGAGCTATCCTGGACACTTCCTCAGGGAAAGCCGCGCCTCCCGAGGCGAGAGATCACCACATTCTGCAGATGGTAATGAAGTTTCAAAATGCCCATCATTTACCGGCTTTCGACTTTCTAATGTTGCTAGGCCTTATGGCATCCTGCATTTTTCTGGTGCCAGAGGCCAGATGGAGGATGAGATCCCTTCAGTGGGCCCTCGGGACTGAATGGTCCCAGTTTTCAGGGGAGATGTCAGTTCTTCTACAAGTCCCGACCAAAGTGGCTCAAGATCTCCTATGGTGGGCTTGCAAGGAGAATATCCTCAAGTGGGAACCTTTTGGCAACTATGGCCGGAGATAACGGTAGTGACGGACGCCTCACTCACGGGGTGGGGAGCCCACACCAACGATCTGACTATCGGCGGTCGTTGGTCTCCATCGGAGTCCAAACTACACATCAACCTTTTAGAGCTGAGAGCAATTAGACTAGCGCTGAAGGCTTTTCTGCCCTCTGCACAGGGAAAGAATGTCCAGATAATGACCGACAACACAGTGGCCATGTACTACCTCAACAAAAGAGGAGGCGTAGGATCACTGCCACTGTGCAGAGGGGCAATGCAGCTCTGGTTCTGGGCAATGCAAGAAGGAAAATCTCTATTGGCAGTTCACCTCGCCGGAGAGCTAAACGCGGCAGCAGACGCTCGGAGCAGGCAGAGCACAGTATCCCATGAATGGGAGCTAGCTCAGGAAGTCCTTCAAGAGATCTTCGCCCTTTGGGGAACCCCTCAAGTGGATCTGTTTGCGACCGGTGCCAACCGGAAGTGCAAACTGTATTGCTCAAGGGAATTTCCCCCAAGAGGAGCTCTAGGGGACACGTTCGTAGTGGACTGGGTATTTCCACTTCTTTACGCGTTTCCTCCAGTCCCTGTGATTCCTCATGTAATCAGGAGGTTGAGAGAGTTCATGAAAACCATGATCCTAATTGCCCTGGATTGGCCAGGAGGACGTGGTACCCAGACCTTCTGGACATGTCCATCTGCCCTCCCAATAAGTCTTCCACAAAGAGAGGACCTTCTCTCACAAGAGGAAGGTCGGGTTCTCCATCCAGAGGTCAAGACACTCAGCCTTCATGCATGGTTTCTGAGAGGGTAAGATATAAGGATTGGGACCTCCCGGGTGACATAATGGATATTTTGCTTTCGGCCAGAAGGCCAGCAGCAAAATCCCTGTACCGGTGTCGTTGGAACATTTTCAGTAACTGGTGCAGGGATAAGAATGCGCATCAATTTCTTTGTAACACTCAAACAGTACTTTCTTTTCTTTTACACTTAGCCAATTGGAGGCTCCAAGTTGGAACAATAAAAGGTTACTTGGCAGCGCTATCTATCTTTAAGCGCTCCTCGAAAGAGGTGTCCTATTTTGAAATGCCTCTAATGATTCAATTCTTGAAAGGGTTGACAAATTTATACCCTCCGACACCTTTTCAGGTGCCCATCTGGGATTTAAATCTAGTCTTAAAATTTCTTGTGTGCTGCGTTCGAGCCTTTACATTCTTGTCCATTACGATTGCTCACTCTTAAAACAATTCTGTTAGTGGCTATAACATCAGCCCGCAGGGTGAGTGAGTTGCAGGCATTGTCTTGTAAGGCTCCTCACACTATTTTCCATAGGGACAAGGTTATTTTAAAAGTCAAGCCATCATTCTTGCCTAAAATAGTCTGATTTTCATCTGTCACAAAAGATTGTCTTACCTTCTTTTCATCCTCCACCTCATGCTGGTAAGGAAGAGGAAAGATTACATAGACTGGACCCAAAAAGGGCTCTCAGTTTCTATATTTCCAGATCTCCGACAATGTGACCAACTATTCATTGGATATACTGGGCACAAATTGGGCTTTGGAGTATCTAAACAAACTCTATCCAGATGGATTATTCTAGCAATCTCTGAGTGCTTTAAAATGGCAGGAAGAGCTTCCAGATGGATTATGGGCTCATTCAACCAGAGGCCTGGCAACTTCCACAGCCCTTCAGAGGGGTGTCCCGGTGCAGGATATTTGTGCTGCGGCCACCTGGTCGTCAATGCACACCTTTGTAAAGCATTACTTTTTACCAAAGAGGACTATTTGCAAAAGCTGTCCTTCATTCAGTCCATAATTAAAATTTCTAGTACTCCCACCTCCAAAATAACCACTGCTTTGGGAGTCTATCATAAACTGAGGAATATGTGGGATGACACAATCCATTTGAAGAACAAGTTACTTACCAACTGTAACGTTCTTCCGATTGGATGTTCCTCCCACGTATTCCTCATCGACCCTCCCATCCTACCCCTCCGTACAGTTTACGCCAGTTGCACTCTGACTTCCCTAAGAGCCTGAAGACTTAAAGCCTGATCAGCTGATGCGACCATGAACACTGTAAAAATAGAACTCTGGTAACAGGCACTGCTCGAGCCCTTTATACAGTGGATGACGTCGACGCCTGACGGCAGCCCTCGAGGGACTTCGACTCCGGTCTCAAACACAGCACACCCTGGTGAACATTTTTTCCGAAGCAGCTGAAGCTGGAATACGATTATCATAAGATGAGGAATACGTGGGAGGAACATCCAATCGAAAGAACGTTACGGTACGTAACTTGTTTTTCGGTGTGTCACCAGCCCATAGCACTCGTTAAGGAGCGGCAGCAGCATCAAACATGCAGAGCACAAAAGCCTATCCATGCAATATCAACCGACTAACTTTGATAAAGCCAAAGTCTTAACTTCTGGTCTCGGCTTTTAGATGGCCCAACTCTCCAGAGATTAGCATAGCATTATGAAAGTAAACAGCCTCTGAATGGGGGTCAAAGGTACGACTACTGGCCAAAGTGAAGGTGAAATCGCTATTCAGCTTCCCAGCTGGGCTTGGGGAATTGGGAGGAAAGTGGAAGCAGGGCTGGTTGAAGATGTGTCGGGGCTGGTGGGGCAGCCCATTTCTTTGTGATGTTTGGAGGGCACCCTTGGCTTTACAGATTAGAAAAATAAGCCATGGCACCTGTGGGGTGATTAAATCAATAATGAAGTCAAAAGTAATGCAGCAAGGTGGCTAAAAGTTGCAGATTGTCAGTAGGTTTCTGTGTCGCAAGACTGCTAGCATGCGGGTAGCTGCTTGGGGGCCCATTTCAACTGCAAAAGTTAAAAGACCCACATTCCATCCCTCAGTCGGGAGACTGACTGCGCAATGGGTTTATTGGCCCCAATCATTATCCGCTTTCAAAACTGTCATTCAGCCCCTGCCGGGCTGACCATGACCAACCGAGTTGTGGCCAGATTGAACAGGACACAGACATTAAATAGTGCCTGGGATTAGCTGTTTACAATGGCCCTGCAATTACAAACATAAAACATTTCACGTTTATCATCTGCATTCATATGCATACATTTTTAGGTAATTGAAATTGTGATGTGGGGTTGTGTTGTATTCATTTGTATAGCGCCTATACACAATGTGTTACAAAGCACTTGCATGCCAGGGAGTGATTAGAAGGGAAGTGGTAACATGAGAAATCTCATTCTCACTGCAGTTCTTAAGTGTGACATTTCAGAAATAAAGGAGGGAGTTAGTTGCTTGTAACATTGAAGCTTCACCAGAATAGTCTCATTCAAATGTGGAAAGATGTTCGATGTCCCCACACAAGTAAGTTTGCCCCTCCCTCGCAGCCTCTCCAGTTGGTGCATCTCCCAACATTTGACGTTCGTCCCAGCCCACCCCCCCTCTGCTCCCCAAAATGTTAGTCTATGTGCATCTCAGATGCTATGACCCCACCCCTTAATTAAGAGGCCCACATTAGGGGTGCGTTGGCACACACTCACATTCAACAATTTCACCCATGCATTCATCCACCAGTTACACAACTTACATACACGCATACATAAAACCAAACACAGAATTGACACAAACATAAACACCAACATACATGCATTCATACACATACTAATTTAATTTAAATACACATTTACCTTACCGCCATACACCTTCAAAAGCACCCAGGCAGCCACGGCACTCCGAAAGGTAGACATGCTACCTGACAGGAGAGAACTCCTATCAGTCAGCGTGTGCACGCTGAGCAAAGTGAATACACCGACGGACAGGAGAGGAGTCCTTTCTTGTCATTCAGCATGTCTACGTTGTCATCTTAATAATGGGGGCAGCATAGCTCACTTTATTTTCCTGTTCGTTGCAGAGCCAAGTGGCTTTGCAACAAACATCAAAAACATTGCAGGGGTAGAGGGCAGACAGCACAGTCCCTCGTGTGAATAATGGACACGGGTGGACTGTGCTGCTTTCTACTCAGAAGAGGGTGCCGCGAGGCCCGGCGTGCCACCGCTCCCCCCCAACCCCCCCCCGTGACAGCCCGGCCTCTTTCCCTAAAGTAATGTTGGCTTCCCTATTTCTTTCTTTCTGTGAATCCGTGCAGAAGTTCCCCAACTCTATCTTGCTTCTCCTAACCTGCTGTATACCTGTTTAGAATGTCTCCCTTAGGTTTTACCTACCTAGAATAACATTGAGTCATTCATGAAGTGTAACATTGGCTACTGTTTTCCCTGGTCTGTCTTATACAGATGCTAAAACAGTCCTAGGTTTATACCTACCGTTAAGTTGCTGATAGCTCCTTTAAAAAGTATATGGCTTTTACTTAGCTTGTGGTAGCTCTGTGCCATCCTAAAATAAATTATTGCTTACCTCAGTCTGTGTTCTACTGATCTGAAAAACAACTGTAATAGTATATTACAACATAAGGTTTTACCTGCCTAGAATAGCTGTGTGCTATTCTTAAAAAGTGTTATGTAGGTGTAGCTGACTTTGGTCTGCCTGTTGCAATCCTACATTAGTGTAAAGAGTTCTTGCTCATCTTAGTCTGTTCCACTGAGCTGAAAAGCAACTGTAATTGTATATTACACCAAAATGTCTTACTCACCTAGTATAACTGTGTGTTATCATAAATGTAGTTTTAGGTTTATATTGTTCCTTGAATCTGTGTTCCACTATGCAGAAACGTATCCTGGTAACGGGATTGGTTGGTATATTATGTGATTTCTTTGCTGAGTGTCGCTGCATAACTGACGGGGTCTACTTCCCTTGTATTACAGAATGTAATCTAAAAGTTACTAATGTTTTCTACTCCACATGAATGGGTGTGGCCTATGCTAAACGTTTATAATAAGGTCTGACTTCCCCTCAATTACTGTTGAGTATTATGAAGAAGGTTTATGCTTTGGCCTGTCTACCTTCAAGCATTGGTTTGGGTTTTGATAATGTGTTTGACTCTGACCATTACTTTACCCAAGACTTAACTTGGCCTACTTGTATTTATAATAAACCTTTATTTTGTATAAGACTTCTAGTTGTAAGTGTTTCTGTTGAATCCTTGGTATACTGCAGGTTCTTTGTACCTTCCTACAGCCCTCTCTCCCTCCTAAAATGAGCCTGACTACTCTCTATACTACCATATACTTGGGTTGTACAGCCTTTACTAAGAGTGGAGTCTTTACTGTCTGTTGAATGGTTTTACTAAACCCCTAGTTGGACTTCAGAAAAACTGTCCTAACAGGAACCCAATGAGTGAAGGCTTGTTTGATGTGCAACGTGTAGAAGATTTTGGTTGGATTGTGTGATGTTTGTGTGGGTGATGAGTTTCAGTTTGTTGCGAAGATGGTATCTGGTTTTGAGGTGGATGGCCTTGCATATACGATGCAGTCTTTTGAAGAAGATTCTGTGCTTTAATGGTAGCTAGTGAAGCTGGGGAGAGAGCTTGAGCGGTTTGTGTTTGGGTATGTGTAGAATTAGTTGTGCTGCAGAGTTCTGTATAGCTTGCAGGGGGCAAGAGTGTTTGCTGTGGAGGATAGTGTTTCTGTCGTCCACCGGTTTTGCAGTCCAGGCACCCGTCCTTTCCAAGAGGTTGTCCGCGAGAAGGATGCGTCGTGACTTGTGTAGTCAGCATAGGTGTTTGTTGCATGTTTGGTTGATGGCTATGTGCAGTGTGAAGGATATGCAGGATTGATGGTGAAGCCCAGGGACTTGGCTAGTGTGGAGAGGGATATGTGTGCATTATCTGGCAAGTTCTTTGATCCGTGAGGTAAAGTTAGGTTTGTGTCGGGGGTGGGAGAGAGAAAGGGTAGACATGACGTATTCCTTTGGATGAGTCAGGTTTGGGGATGTGTATGGCCTTCCAGGTGATGGTGGAGAGACAGTGAGGGTGTGGAGTTGTGAGGAAGAGATGTTGAAGTATATTTGTTTGTCCTCTGCATATTGACAAAAGTAGATGATGTGGTTGCTAAAATTCTGTCGAGGGTTTCAACCTATACGTTGAAGAGGGAAAATTGGGAGTATCATTGTTACCCTGTATTTGACTCGTGTCTGGTTTGAGTGGCAAGGGGGTATGGAGACATTGTGTCCTGTCATGGGGGACAAAGGTAAACCACTTGCCAACATTATCTTGTGGGATAGGATGTTTAGGAGGCTAGTGTGGTCAATGTTATTGAGAGGTCATGGACTAGAAGGACAGTGTCCTTTATCAGTGATGTTGTGAGGTCCTCCTGGATGTGAAGTGTCAGTCTCGATGTTCTGGCCCTGGGCGTAAACCTGATTGGAAGGGATTGAGGAGGTTTGTAGGGATTGTTCTTGGAATTGGCTACGACTCATGATTCTGTGAAGGTATGGCAGGATTGTGATGGGACGGTAGTTCTCGGAGTGTGAGACTGAGATTGGAGGTTTGAGTTGAGGAGGGATGGTTCTGTGAGAAGCAGGTGTTTGATGTTGACCCGGTCTGGAGCCAAAGTGGTAATGCATTAAGAGACTTCCTGAGCAGGGCATGCATCATCCAGAAAGTGTACTAGTTTCATTTCTGCAACTAGGGTGACAAGGGTATTTTGTTTGTGTCTTATGTGTTTGAGTGTGGAAGAGGGATTGTGGAGGGAAGGTTTTGTCTGATGCTGTGGATTTTGGAGTTTAGTAGTCCTTGAGGGAGTTGCATACTGAAGTGAATGGGGGCGTGGTAGGGGTGGTGGTTATTTTGGAGTGACTTGATGATGTTTTGAGTGAGATTGGAGCTCTTTGCGGTAGTGGGCAGCTTTAGCTTTGCCTATGGCAATCGTGTATCTGGAATAGCAGTCTTAGACGGTGTCCTGGTGGTTGGGCATGGGTGTGTTTTCACCAGGGTCTTTCTAGGTATCCGGCTTCCCGTTTGATGGTGAGGGAGTCCTTGAGCTGTGGGGGACCGGCGTCAGAAATGCATCACAGCATGACAAGACGTCTCATGCCCTCAAAGGTTTTCAATCCACCTGTTGGGCCGTTTTACAAAAGTGTACCTATGGTAGGACTAGATGAGACTCGCTCTTAGTACAGGTTTGCAATTCTTAAATTTCGGCTCCACTACCCAAAAGATTGCGCAGCAGGCTTAGTCTAGGAGGAAAGAGGGCTGTAGGGACAAGAGCATAAAAGGTTGTTTAAAGAAACTCTGACGCACTAATCTATAAGAGCCAGTTGTATGTTTGTCCTGCATGTTTGTCCGATGCAATAGCTTCGCCTGTGGTCACCGCTAGAGGAAGCTATTGCCTTAGGATATATAATGTTCCTACTGTATTATTAAATCTGCACTTTGGGCCGTGTACACCCAGCGTGCTCTTTGGCAAGGCCATCAAGGAAGCCCTTAAGACAGCTAAAGAGGAGTATGACCCACTTAAACCTTTGGGTCCACTCACCAACAAGCCACCCGGCCAGCGGGGTAATGGCAATTTTTGCTGTTTTCGTGGCCAAGGTTCACAACAGGGGTCCAATTACAATCAGAGCCAAGGGACTCCCTGGGGAAATGATCAAGGTCAGTTCTCTCAGAACTATCCTAGAAGACCGCGTAGAGCCAGAACTCGTGGCGGGGCAACGCTTCTCGTGGGGGTACCCCTCCACAAAAACAGGGACTATCCGATTTAGGTGCCCTCCCATGCCTCTCCAGTAGGAGGGTGCATTTCCAACTTCACCCACGCATGGAGGGAATCACCTCGGGCAGATGGGTGCTGTCCACAGTACCTGGCGGATACTGTATAGAGCTCCAACTGCCCCAAAACCACCCCCTACTACAAAGTCCATTCAAAGGAACACCAGCGTATCCTCCTCGAGGAAGTCGCCACACTTCTGCTAAAGAACGCCATCGAAATCTTCCCGGCCAACCAGGTAAACAAGGGTATTTATTCAACTTCCTTGTGCAAAAGAAAGATTTGTCCATGCGCCCAGTATTAGATTTGCGCCCTGCAAACAGATATGTAAACCCACAAAAGTTCTGCATGACTACGCTACAAGAGGTAATCCCTCTACTAAAAAAGGGGATTACATGGCAACACTGGATATGAAAGGTGCCTATTTTCATAGTTCAATGTTCCCAGCGCACAGAAGATTCTTGCGTTTTCAAGGTAGCTTGCATTCAAAGTGCTACCCTTCGGAATAGCATCTGCTCCAAGCGTTTTCACAAAGGTACTGGTGGCAGCACACCTACACAGGGAGACAATCCCAGTGTACCCTTACCTGGACTGGCTCATTACAGGGGAAAGAACAAGAGGTCCCCAAACACACAGCACCAGAGAGTGCAAGGATTGAAATGCAGTCTGATGTTTGTTTAGGGTGGTCAAACAGCCTGGCACGTGTTTCAAGCTTTACTGGCTCTTCAATTGAGTCTGGTATGTCACATTGATATATCGTATGTACAGTATTTCCACATATTCAATCGAAATATGAGATAACATAACATTTGTAACAGCCGAGGCACCATGTTAGGTAACACAAGGGGCAAAGAGCCAAAGCAGAGCAATTACAATTATCAATTGTAAATAACATTTTTCACATGTCAATAAAAATAAATTAATTCTATTTATGCATATGTAAATAGTTGAAAACAGCCAAAAAATGAAAGGGAAGTGGAAAGGGAGACAAAGAACAAAACAAAGAATGAAATAATAACAAAGCGTTAGTTTCAATAGTGATAAACCAGCGCGATCAAAGACATTTTTGGCAAGTAGCGGTAATCCAAAGGTGATATGTTAAATAGTACCTTGTATTTGTAGTTAAATTTTTCCAAGTCAAAAGAGGCAAGGAGATGCCTGTAAGTAGTTCAACTAAAGTCAAGGATGAGCATATAATTAGCTTGACCGAAATTAGAAACACCCATTTGGTGCACTGTAGAAAAAGTAGCATGAGCTACCTCTAATGCTTCGCGGATGCGGCAAGGTCTAGAGTCAGAAAGTAGGATATAAAGCCTACTACCAGCAGATGAATTGTACATCATACGCAAGCAAGTGATTGAGGACTGAATGATTAGGCAAATAGGTACTTAAAATGCAGATAGTGATGAAATAAGCAATTGTTGCTGTGCCGTGTTAAGGAGCTCACGGAGGTACTTGTATTAACGCATGTGGAAAAAGAAAAAAGGTTTATTTTCCAGCCGCGATGTGCCAATGCCATATATCGGCAGCTATCGGCCCCATCGCAAGTGAAAGCCAAGGGGTCATGGACAAAGGGTCTTACCTGATGGGAAGAGGAATAATAGCAAAATTATGCTCGTGCATGAGAGGTGCGAGCTAGAGGGGACATTTAAAAACAGAACCTCCGAGTGAGGACACAGCTAGACAGTGTAAGCTGGAAAGTGAGTGGTGGCTCAAAAACGGTCACCATCTTAGGTGAAGTGAGCTAACAATGAACAAATGCAGAGTGGCAGATTTTGCCTACCTGGTCTACATTTGTGGGCATGACTTTCACAAAAGAAAATTGTTTACCAAGTATGGGATGTAAAGAGATTGGGTTGTATACATAATGAATAAAGACATCAAAGAATTGATTATAAAGCCACAAAAGAATTGAGGGAAAAATTCAAGTGCACTTAATTAAGCGGAGAGGAGTCCCTCATGAAGCCAATAAATCATAGTCTGTATAACGAAATAATAAGTTGAGGTGCTGATAATAAATCCACGTTGGAATGGGCGGTATTCAAGAAACAAATCAAATATTAGCCATGGACACCCGGAGATGCAATTTAAGTCGCTAATTATTTTGTAAACAATTTATTTAAATAAGCGGCTACTTGGCAAAGAGGTGTACAAATATTGCGCTGTTCTGGTAACATCTAGGATTGTAATTGCATATCAGAAATGAAGCCTGGTACATTCATTATGAGTGTAGCAACAAAACAGTGGAATAGCATTGGCAACTTGTTTGCACCCAGACAGGAAGATATAGTTATATCATAAAACGTATTTATAAAAATACTGCAAATTCATGGTCCGAATTGAGGCCATTGTACACGATATTTGGAGATAAGTCAAGCCTCAAGTTGGTGGAGCTTTAATTGTAGATTGCCTCTTCGTGGGGGCATTGAGACTTTCGCCAGACCCACAAAGCGAATAAGGAACAAATTACTTACCTGTAACGGTATTCTCCAGCATGGGTCTGGCATGGATTCACATGCTCATGAATAATCCCCGTCGTCCGGCTGGGAATCCTCAGTAAAGAAAAAATCGGTTTCAGTTTTGTTTCTCAACTGTCTTTCTACTAGTTACCAATCACTGATCTGTGTCATACTGCCCCAGGCAATGACTGCCCTCTACCTAAGCCCCTCCTCTGGCAGCCATCTTCAGATTTGGTAGCATGTAAAGTGACAGTAGGACTAACAGAAGAGCTGCAGAGGGATAGGCGGGAGGGTTCACATGTGAACCCATGCCAGACCCATACTGGAGAACAGTTACATGCAAGTAACTTGTTCCTTCTCCAGCATGGATTCACATGCTCATGAATACAAGAATACATAGTACACAAATGAACCACCACGGGAGGTGGCAAGGCTCAACATTAAGCATCTCTTACCTCCTCGCCAGGCTCACCGATGTGTAGTGTACCCAAAATCCCTCACCCGTCAAGGTCCCTCTGATTGTTTTTTTCCGCCCAGAATACTGGTTGCCTTAAGCGGAGGTCGTAAGAGACATTGGGCCTCATTACGACCCTGGCGTTCGACCATGGTGCTAATAGCACCATGGTCCATGCCGGTAACTTACCGACTCCGCCATCGTGCCCCATTCCAAGGTTGGCGGGGCGGTAATTCCCCATGCCGCCATGGCCCTTCCCCATTCCCATTTTTGCCCCATAGGGCTCAATGGGACTGGGGAAAGGCGCTAAGTACGGTGCCGCAAATTTCGGCACCGTACTTAGCACCAAGGTCCCTTTGCGGGTTGGTTTTTAACACCTGCAAAAAGCAGGCGTTAAAGTCTCCAACCCGCAAAGGGACCTTGTAATCAGGCGCTAAGGGATTACCGGTACGGGTACCCTTACCGGTACCGGTAATCACTCAGCGCCAGGGTCGTAGTGAGGCCCATTGCCATTGACTAGACCCTTGGTCGATTTGTTAATTATTGTTAACTCATATCACCTCCAGCTCTCTTGACGGCCATTCCACTTCCCCGCCGAGTCAAGATCTTCGGCGGTGGTTTTCGACAGATGGTGATCCTATCGGTGCTGCCGAACACGTGGCCCGGCCTCGCGGCCTACACAGTAGGGAGGGTGGACATTTCTGTTTCTTCTAGAATGCCTGTCCTTTTCTCCCTCCCCCTTTCCTTTCGGGTCGTTGTCACTGGTTCCGTCCTCAGCTATGGAGAGGACTCCGTTTAGCTTTTGCTGGTCCGTGGAAGGACCAGCAAAAGCGGTGCAACCGCTGCTTACCCCTCGACCACAACAAGGCCAGTTGTGCGGCCTGTAGGCTCCTTCGACCAAAAACTTTGAAGGAACGCAGGGTCAAAAGGTGGGCAGCCTACGGAATGTCGAAGGCCGATTCCGCGGGCGCCGCCGCTGAGTGACGAGGGGGATAGTGATAACTCCTCCTCCGTAGCAGAGGTTGTTGACCTCTCATCGGAGCGCTGTCGTGTCTGTCCCTGGCCCCGAAAGGCACGGCTCCGGCCCTGCTTATGGGGATGTACACCCCGCCGACGTCGACGAAAAAGTCACTAAACACACAACCCACAGCCATTCGTCGATTAAATTGAAGAAGGCCTCGGCGCCAACGGAGACGCCAACACAGCCGGCTGCCTCCACCGACCGGAAGGGTCGGCAGCCCTCCCTGCAGCCGCATGCACGCCTAGCAACTGGGTGGTCTAGTACTAAGGGCGCTACCACTAAAACATCAGTCGAGACGCCTCGGAAGAAGGTGTCCGTTGACGGCAAGGTTCCAGCTCTGCCGAAAACTACTCATGACCAGCCCCCGATGGAGAAGTTAGTCGTGGAAAGCATAGCAAGAATAGTCTCCCAAGACTCTCAAACAGCTGGTGAAGGACTCACCGAAGCCCGCTTAAAAGGTCAGGGACATGCCGAAACCCACAGAAGGTATGCCGGAACTTCCCCACACGTCGAAGGGAAAACCCAGAGATACTTCCCCACCATCGGGCCACAGGAAGGTTTCTCAGAGGGCGACGGGGGTATATCCTCCACTTTATGGGAGAGATCTCGACGCCTAGAGGTGGAGGAGCAAGCCTTTCCACCACTAGACCGTTATGGGTCATCCCACTGGACTAGGGAAAGATTTGAGTCATGTATGAAAAGGCTGGATAGGTTTGTGTCCACTTCTGAACACATTACACCTAAAAGGCCAAGGGAGGTACTCACTGAAGACCCTAGAGCCAAATTCCCAAGACTTTTCGACCCACTTGAGGAAGAACTAGACACATATGACATCACTGAAGAGGATCCCCACTTTCAGGAAGAGGATGAACTCCTAAATACTGAGGATTTACAAGACCCTGTAGGGGACTTTGAAGAAGACCCCAACATATGTGAGCCACAGCCCTGGCAGTCCACAGGGGCGTCGACAGACCCTGATGTTTTGGATCTGGCCTCTCCACAGACCACACCTGTCGGAGATCCTTCACCTGTGGACGATCAACCCACATTTAATGCAATGCTACGCAAGGCGGCAGTACACTTTCAAATTGATACGGGGGAGACTACCCCAGAAGTACATTTTGTTGAAAAAATAATCAAAGAAAAGCCACCTGCTAGCCAAGCCATACCCCTCCTCGCCTCCATCAAGAGATGCCTCGTTCCCTCTTTATCTACACCTGCCTTAGTTACAGGTGTGAACCCAAGGATCGAGAAGCTTTTTAGCCCCTCACCCTCCGATCCCTTATATATTAGGGGTCATTCCATACAAGATTCCCTGGTAGTGACCACCACAAGAAAAAGGGCGGGGGTTCTGCTGTCCACCACCAGTGAGGCACCTCCCGATAAAGAGGGGAAAAAGCTCTATGCTCTAGGGAAAAGGATTACATCCTCTGCAGACATGCTTGGCTCAAACACAGGTTTTTAAGCCAGAAGCACAGGCGTCCCTCATCAACAAACCCCTTGCGGATTCCAACTTGTTTGGTAAGGTGGTTGATGACGCACTGGAAACAGCTAAGAAGGAGCACGAAACATTAAAGACCCTGGACCAAATCACGAGACCCCCTAATAAGTGCGGATATGTCAATAGGCGCTTTTTTCGTGGCCAACAACAAACTCAACAGCAATACACCTCAGCCAGCAACTGGTCCTCACCTCAGGGAACCAGTGGATATAACGCGCAGTATGCTCAAAGAGGACAATGTTGTGGCAAGGGAAGAGGTCAGGGCCCTACTCCTAGAGGCTCCCCGGCTGCCACCACCAAATAACCCAAAGATTCGTGTCCCCACCCATGCATCTCCGGTCGGGGGCCGGTTAACGTAATTTCTGCAAGCATGGGAGGGAATTGCCACAGACCGTTGGGTACTGTCAACAATAGCCCACGGTTACTGCATTGAATTCAGCCGGTCCCTGACATTCAGACCTCCAAAGGGAAAACTTCTCGCACCAGAACACCTTCTCATCCTTCAGGAAGTGGAATCGCTGCTGCAAAATGGAGCCATAGAGGTCGTGCCTCTATCACAGGTAAAGGGGGGTATTTATTCAGTGTACTTCCTTGTACCCAAAAAGGATCTAACCATGCGCCCTGTATTAGATCTGGGTCTAGCAAACAAATTTGTAAAACCTCAAAAGTTTCGGATGGGGACTCTGCAGGAAGTAATCCCCCTGCTCACACAGGAGGATTACATGACAACACTAGACATGAGAGATGCATACTTTCATATTTCAATGTTGCCAGCGCACAGGAAATACCTCAGGTTCATGATAGAAGGCAAACACTATCAGTTAAAAGTGCTACCCTTCAGCATAGCCTCAGTGCCAAGGGTATTCACGAAGGTACTGGCAATGGCAGCGGCACATCTGCGCAGGTTGTCCATTCCAGTCTATCCTTAACTCGACGACTAGCTCATAACAGGGGATTCTTAAGAAACATGCTTCTCAAATACCCAAAAGACTATAGACCTCTTGTTCCACCTGGGCTTCTCCATCGAAAAGAAGTCCAGTCTAGACCCCAGCCAAGTCAAGCAATTCCTAGGGGCTCTAATTCGAACAAAGGACGGCCTCGTCTTCCCCTCCAACGAGAGGGTCCAAAACATGCTGTTTCAGATCTCTCAATATGTAGCCAGTCGAGATGTGACGGTACGCAAAGCCATGTGATTGCTAGGAATGATGGCGTCCTGTATTTATTTGGTCCCTCACGTGCGCCTGCACATGCACCCAATGCAAGAGTGGCTCAACAGCCAGTGGTGTCAGGCCAGCGGACAATGGGACGATCTAGTGGTTGTCTTGCAAGCCTTGATTCTCTCGCTGCGGTGGTGGTCGAGGGAAAACCTTGTGTTGGGGAAATCCTTCATCACCCCCGCAGTGGACGCCACTCTAACCACAGACGCATCACTCACAGGATGAGGGGCTCACCTATCCCATCAGACTGCACACATAAACCTGCTGGAATTGTTGGCGGTCTTCAAAGCACTGAAGGCTTTCCAGAGACCCCTTCAAGGAAAGATAGTGCTGATCCTCACAGACTGCACCACGGCCATGTACTACCTAAACAAGCAAGGGGGCACTCACTCTCCAGGACTGTCCAAGCTGTCCCAGAACATCTGGAAGTGGGCTCTCATACACATGTTCATGTACCAGGGGAACTCAATCTTCTGGCAGACGGACTCAGCAGAGACTTCCCTCTACCCGCAGAGTACAAATGGCGATTACACAAAGACATCGTCTCCAAGGGTTTCGCAGAATGGGGCTACCCAGAGATCGACCTGTCCGCAACTCTGGAAAACACACAATGCCAAGATTACGCCTCCAGGTACCCCCAGAACCGCTCCAAGGGGAACAGACTCTGGATAACATGGTCAGGGAAATTTGTCTACGTTTTTCTCCCCCCAACTCCTCTTCTCAACAAGATAGTGCACAAGATGCACCAGGAACCAGTTACCATGATACTGGTGGCCCCCATGTGGGCCCGCCAACCTTGGTTAGCTCATCTGATGGAGATGTCACTCTCTTCCAGTGAAACTGCCCTGCCCGTACAACATGTTGTCACAGGACTGGCTGAATGCTGCATCCATGCCCACAGACCCTGAACTTGGCAGCCTGGCTCCTGAGGTCATAGAATTTGGACATTTGCAGCTCCCTCCGAGATGCATGGACATTCTCAGGGAGGCTAGGAAACCGAACACTCGTTACTGCTACTCTAGTAAGTGGTAACGGTTCGTCATCTGGTGTAACTCAAGGAGCATCAACCCTGTAGACTGCTCTCCCACTCATATTGTTTTATACCTGACTCACCTGCTGGACTCAAGTTTAGTCTTTAATTTTATTAAAGTTCACCTAGCTGCACTCTCCGCCTACACTACGTCTCAACACAAGGTGTCATAGTGGAAGGTTCCGGTTATTAAAGCCTTCATAGAGGGAGTGAAAAGAATTCACCTCCTATATCTAACTCAGCTCCCGGATGGGACCTGAACGTTGTGTTAACCAGGCTAATGGGCTCCCCCTTCGAGCCCATGCATAAAGCAACCCTTAAGGATCTCACTCTTAAGACTGCTTTCTTGATGGCTATCACCTCCATTAGGAGTGTGAGTGAACGACAAGCGCTATCTTAGATCCCTTTGTAACTGTTCACAAAGATAAGGTGGTTCTACACACACACACACACACCCTAGGTTTGCACCGAAATTCATTTCAAAGTTTCATGTCAACCAGTCTATAGAACTACCAACGTTCTTTCAAAATCCTTCAAACTTGGGGGGGGGGAGGGGGTGGGGGAGCCTACACACACTAGATGTGCACAGGGCAGTCATGTTTAATATGGAAAGAACTCGTCCACTAAGAACGACTAATCAGTTCTTTGTCTCAGTGGCGGCAGGAAGAGAAGGGTATGCAGTCTACAAATACACTATCTCTAGATGGATTGTCCAGTGCATCACTCTGTTTATCTCTTGCTAATCAAGAACTGCCCTTCAAGCCTAGAGCACACTACTCGAGGCACTGGGGCATCCATAGCGTTCATTGCAAATGTTCCCCTAGAGTCCATTTGCAAATCGGCAACCCGGAGTTCTGTACACACCTTTACAAAACACTATTGTCTAGATGCTCACTCTAGATCGGATTCCCAGGTGGGACAAGCTACCTGTTAGGACACGTACCTGGGCGGCTGCGGGTCGCTACGTTCCTTGGCAGCTCTATTCTAGGTATCGGATCAGTGGGAGGGAGACTGTCCGATGCCCCAATCAGCTGTGTGGTCCAGGCTACGGGCGCACGCGTGAGCCGCGGACCAAGACGATCGAAGGCTTGCGCTTCAAGCCTCGTTCTCGCCTCGGAAGGACCGCGGCGGTTCTCTTCGCACTCCAAGCCTCGGTTTCGCACCGCGGCCGTAAATAGCGATCGGGTGCAGGAACGAATCGCGTCTTAACGCGGTTCGTTCCTGACTCACCGTTGTTTCGCCGCCGGCTCCTGTTTGACTCTGCAGCCCTGCTTCCCTTCTCAGCCTGGATCCCTGCCCTTCCTTTGCCTGGTCGTCTTGTTCCACTACCAGACCTTCCAGTTTTGCCCGCCTGGGTCCCTGCTTTCCTGCCAGGCCGTCCAGCCCTTCAGCCTGGTTCTCTAGCATTTCCCACCGGACCCACTGCCTTCTGTTGCTTGGTTTCCCTGCCTGGTTCCCTCCTTTTGCCTGGAATCCCCGCTTCCCAGTTTTGCTCCCTATTCCTTGTCTGGCCTCCCTGTTATTCCCTTACTGCCTTCCCCTGGTTAAATCCTTTGAGGTTTCCTGAAGTCAATCTGCCGCCTCCTTGGTGTCCATATCTTGTTGCCTAGCTGGGGTACCAGTCTACTTGCCTGCTCCAATTTAACCTCAACACCTTCCGGATGTGCCTGGGCCTGGACTCTCTCCGTCAACTTGGCTACCCATCCTTCCACAGCCTGCAAATTGACTGTTGTTTGGAACTCCTTTGAACTGAGTGTTTCTGGCTCTCCTGGCGATCTTCTGAGCTCTCTCTCCTGTGCCATTCTACGGAGCTCTCTCCTCTCTGGACTTCTCAACTTCCTGGTTGCCCGTCTCGCCTGTGCCAGCTACAGCAACCAAGGTCACTACAAGAAGAAGATCTTTGGTGCTGGGGGGTGGTCCCCGTCCAATCCTGTACTATCAGGACGGGGCTGAGGCCGCTTCCTTGTACCATATTCTCTACTGGTAAATCCGAATTTCAGACTGGCTTCCCCAACGCGGACATCATCCGGAAACAGAGGTACGTCCAAGTTGCGAGACGTACACCTTAACACCACCTCCAACTCCGGGTACTGCTTGCTTGCCTATGCACAGCATGTGATTCTAAGCAGATTCACAAACATCAGAAGACATGCATTACTTACCGTAAAAGCATTTCGAGGGGATTGTGTCCTCCGACGTATTCCACATCTTTGACAGTGATTACCACAGCTGTGCTGCTTCTGAAAACTTTCAGCTTAGGCATCCTGAGTCAATGATGTCGATGCGCTCCCTCGAGGAGCTCCTCCGACGGCCGGCGTCACCAGATGTTATATGTAGGACGCACGACGCCCGTAGCCTCAGTTCCGTTTTTTCTGCAAACGTGTTCGCTTCGAAATCTCAGCGCACCTCGGTTCTTGTATATCGGTTCTTCTGAATATTGTAAGTTCTATGAGAAAATGTCTTCGTCTTCTGCTACCCCGAAGTCGGGCTTCAAGAAGTGTCGGGACTGCAGTTCCAAGATGTCTCTGACGGACCCACACAACGTCTGCCTCTGGTGCCTGCCACGCCACGCAACTGATGACTGCAACAAATGGCAGTCTTTGACGTCGAAGGCCTTGCGGGAGCGGAAGAAGCTGTCGGCGGGTAGGGTTTCCAAACCCCGTAAATTGAAGTCTGTTGGACTTTCGACCGACGATTCAAGGGGCGATTTTCCACATTGGCATAAGTCCATGGGGGTCTCGTTCCAGGAGTGGGTCCCGCCATTCCTCAGCCTCTTCGAGTCATGCAAGGAAGCGCCGTCATTGGTCGCCTTCCTCATCTGAGGACTCCGCCAGACGGCGGGTTGCTTGTCCCACCAAGCATTCATCTCCGGAGGAATGGGGCGCCTTCCGTAAGGAGATGTTGTCGGTTTTTGAATCACAGGGCACTGTTCCGGCCAGGCCTTCGAGAGAAGCAGGGGAGGAATGCTCTAGAGCCACCGCTCGCACGCCTTCGGGCTCGGGTGGTCGGCACGATCACCGAGAACCTTCGAGGTCTCGGTCGGACAAGGAGGATCGCCGTCGTGCCCGCTCCAGGTGCCGGTCCTCAACGCCGTTGAGAACGTTGGAGCCTGTGAGGCCTTCGAAGAAGGCATCAACGCCGTCGGTGCCCTGTCAGTCGAGGTAATTTATCGAGGCTCAGGCTCCGAGGAAGCCATCGGCGCAGAGGCCTTCGAAGGACACACTCGGGGCTCTGGCCTCGAAGCCACTGTCGAAGTCGTTGCCGCCACTCTGATCAGCGCCCTCGATGCCTTTTTGAGGAATTTTTGCCGGAGGTACCCCAGAGAGCTGTGGAGGCTCCTAGGAAGGCTGCCTGTTTTCAACCCATACTGGTCCTCCTCCCAGGGTGGAATTGTTCCAACCCTTGGAGTACATTTCTGAGGTTGAGGAAGGGTCTGAGGAAGAGGTGCCTCCTGAGGTTCCTGATGACCTGTTGTCAGGGCATAGCCAGCTGGAAGACCTGTCAGTCTTTGCACGACGCCAGTGGTCTGGATACCTCCCCGGAAGTTGTTTGGCAGGCCTGAGCCTGGTACACATGCTGACTCATCGTACAGGTGCCTCATGTCGAGGGTGATGGAATATCTGGGTTGGTTGGCTCCACCTGTGGATTTTCTGCAGGATGACCTCACAGATATTTTGGACCAAGGTCCACCCACTGACCCGGTGTTGCCATTTTACATGGCCTTACAAAGAAGGGTGGCAGCGGCTTGGACTGCTCCGGAGAGTCTCCCGGCAGTGAACAAGTCTTTGCCGAAAAAATACTGTCCAGCCAGTGATGACCCCAGCTACTTGTCTACGCACCCTACTCCGGAGAGTTTGGTGGTGCAGGCGGCTACAGCCCCACCAAAGCAGGCTGCATACCCTACAATCCCTCCTCATAGGGACGACAAACGCTTTGACGGCTGGGCGACGAAAGTATTTTCTTTTGGGGGTATGGCTTTAAAGGCAGCCAACTCAGTTTGTGCCCTTGCAAGATTCACGCATACTCTCTGGAATTGTGGGTCGTTGGCGGCTGAATATATTCCAGAAGGGGAGGAACGGGATGGTTTTCTTGCCCTCATTCAGGATGGCAAGGATGCCATGTGTGAGTCCGTTCAGTCGGGTTTCGACGTGGCTGACTGTCAGCCGGTCCATGGCAGCGAGCACCGTGATGCGCAGGTTGCGTGGTTGCGGAAGTCGGGGTTTGCTCCTGATGTGCAGTCCCGGCTTCTCAACATGCCCTTTGATGGTGTCCATCTTTTTGGCAGCAAGGCTGACAAGAGCCTTGAGAGGTTGCAGACCTCCAAAGATGCAGCGAAGTCCTTGAGCGCTGCAGTGCATCAACCTCCACCTTTTCGGCCTAGGGGACAGCAATGGAGGGGAGGCTGCTTTCGATATTACTCTTCCTTTGGTAAATTGAGGGGAGCTGCCAATCAAAGGGACCACCGTAGGAGTACCAGAGGTGGAAAACAAGGTACTCGAGGTGCCAAAGCCGCTCAGGCAGTTGCCTCTTTGCCCTCAGGCACTGCCGCAGCCACTTCGCTCAGTCATGAGGCCGTGTCCCATGGTTCGCTGGTTGGGGGAAGGCTGCCGCAGCATATTGTAGAATGGCGTGCCATTACTTCAGATGTGTGAGTTCTGGAGAGCATAGCCCACGGCTACCGTCTTCCTTTCCGGCAGAGGCCTCGCCACAATCCACCGGGGAAGCTTTCTTTGTAGAGTCCGGATCCGCTCCTTGTGCAGGAAATCAAATCCCTGCTGGAGAAAGGCGCCATGGAACTAGTGCCTGTAGCGGAGAGGAACAAGGGATGGTATTCCCCATATTTTTTGATACCGAAAAAAACCTGGGGATTGAGACCCATCATGGACTTGCGTGGTTTGAACAAGCTCCTCAGGAAGGACAAGTTAAAGATGGTTACTCTCTGTAGTCCTCCAGGCCCTTCAACTTCAGGACTGGTTGGTGTCTCTCGACTTCAAGGATGCTTACTTTCATGTGCCGATTCATCCCAAGCACAGGAAGTACCTGAGGTTCGCGGTTGGCGACTCGCATTTTCAGTTTCGGGTCCTGCCGTAGGATTGACCTCCGACCCGAGGGTCTTCACCAAGCTGATGATGGTGGCAGCGTATCTCAGGAAAAGGAGATTCACGTCTACCCCTACTGGGACGATTGGTTGAACAGGGCGCGCTCTCCCGAGCTAGTCCTGGATCATCTGTCAGTCACCTGCCACTCCCTTCACAGGCTGGGCTTCTCCCTCAACTTAAAGAAGTCCCACTTGACACCTACCCAGCGGCTCCAGTACATCGGAGCAGTGCTCGACACATCCCTGGGGCAGTGTTCGCCTCCCCAGGTGAGGGCTCACCACATTCTGCAGATGGTGGACAAATTTCAACGTGCCCAGAGTCTCCCGGTCTTCGAGTTTTTGAGATTGCTCGGCATCATGGCATCCTGCATTCTACTGGTGCCAGAAGCCAGGCTGTGGATGATATCTCTGCAGGGGGCACTCGAGATGCACTGGTTGCAGTTTTCCAGCAGGATGTCAGACCCTGTTCAGATTCCACCCTCTGTCGCCCAGGACCTTCTGCCGTCGAAGGAAATCTGTTCAGAGGGGCTCCGTTTTGGCAACCATGGCCGGAAGTGACGTTTGTGACGGATGCATCCCTCACTGGTTGGGGAGCTCATGCCAACGAGCTGTCGGCCAGTGGTCGTTGGTCTCTGTCGGAGTCCAGACTCCACATCAATCTGTTAGAGCTGTGGGCTGTCAGGCTAGCCCTGAAGGCTTTTCTGCCGTCTGTACGGGGGAAGAAGAATGTCCTGATTATGACGGACAATACAGTGGCCATGCACTACCTCAACAAAAAGGGGGGGGGGGGTTAGGGTCACTCCCACTATGCAGAGAGGCAATGCAGCTCTGGTGCTGGGCCATCTAGCAGGAAATGTCGATCTCGGCAGTTCATCCGGCCGGAGACGAAAACGCGGCGGCGGACGCTCTGAGGAGGCAGAGCACAGTCTCTCACGAGTGGGAGCTGGCTCAGGAAGTTCTTTTGGAGATATTTGCGCTTTGGGGGACCCCACAAGTGCATCTCTTCACCACCAGTGTCAACCAGAGGTGCGAAAGATTCTGCTTGCGGGAATTTCCTCCAAGAGTAGCCTTATGGTACGCGTTCGTAGTGGAGTGGTCCTTCCACTTCTGTACGCGTGTCCTCCAGTCCCCGGCATTCCGCAAGTGTTGCGGAAGTTCGGTTCCCGGATGATCCGCATTTCTCCGGTATGGGCCAGGAGAGCTTGGTCCCCGGACCTTCTAGACATCTCCATCTGCCCTCCACGTCCTCTTCCCTACCGAGATGATCTGCTCTCATGGGACAGGGGGTCGAGTTCTCCATCCAGAGGTCAAGTCTCTCGGCCTTCATGCTTGGTATCTGAAAGGCTGAGATATAAGGATTGGGACCTCCCTGATGACGTGATGGATGTGTTGCTTTCGGCCAGAAGGCCCGCAACGAAATCCCTGTACCGTAGCCGTTGGAAGAAGTTCTGCGACTGGTGCAGGGAACAGAATGTGGAACCTTTCCAATGTTCCATTCCTTTGGTTTTGTCTTTTTTGCTTTCTTTAGCCCACAAGGGCCTGCAAGTAGGTACCAATAAGGGTTACCTGGCGGCGCTGTCCATATTTAAGCGCTCGTCTGAGGAATGTTCATATTTTAAAATCCCTTTCATTTCTCAGTTCCAGAAAGGGCTAACGCCTGTGTTTCCACCGTCGCCTTTCCAGGTGCCGGGATGAGATTTGAATTTGGTTTTAAAGTTCCTGATGGGAGCTCCGTTTGAGCCCTTACATTCTTGTCCATTGAGACTGTTGTCCTTTAAAACTGTATTTTTAGTTGCGGTTACTTCCGCACGCAGAGTGAGTGAGTTGCAGGCACTTTCCGCCAAACCACCCTTCACTGTGTTCCATAAGGACAGGGTTGTCCTTGGGGTACGGCCTTCCTTTCTTCCGAAGGTTGTTGCGGAATTCCATCTGAGCCAGAAGGTAATTCTTCCGGCATACTATCCTCCTCCACATCCTGGTAAGGAAGAGGAGAGGCTCCATAAGTTGGATCCTAGGAGAGCTTTGAGTTTCTATCTCTCACGGATGTCCCTCGTCAGAGTGGACGATCAGCTCTTTATTGGTTACGCTGGAAGGCGTTTAGGTCAGGCTGTTGCTAAGCATTCTCTGAATGTAATAGTTTGGTGGGGAACGACCCTCCTGTAGGTTTACGGGCCCATTCTACTAGGGTATGGCTGCCTCCACTGCACTACAGAGGGGTGTTCCGATTCGCAATATTTGCAAAGCGGCCACGTGAGCCTCTGTTCATACTTTTGTGAAACATTATTCCCTGGACGCTATCCATGGGCAAGATTTGGCCTTTGGCAAGGCAGTCCTCTATTCTTCAATTTGATTGGGCATTCTAAAATCTCTAAATTCTTTTCCCACCTCCTTATGTTGCTACTGCTTTGGGAGTCTGTCAAAGATGTGGAATACGTCAGAGGACACAATCCCCTCGAACAAGTTACTTTCTTAGCTGGTAACGTTCTTTCAGTGGGATGTTCCTCCGTACCCTCCCTACCTGCCCCGCTACAGAATTTCTTTTGTGATTGCAGCTTCCGTTTCCGCAAGGCTTTCTGTGGTAAGGCTGGCAGAAGATTGGTGCCACACGTTCTGGGGGAAAAAAACTACACTGAGACTATGGGCGTCATGCGTTCTACATATAACATCTAGTGACGTCGGCCGCCGGAGGAGGTCCTCGGGGGGGGGGGGGGTGGGGGGGGGTTGGGGAGGGAGGGGTGTGTATCGACGCAGGACGCCTACGCCGAAAGTTTTCCGAAGCAGCACAGCTGTGGTAATCACTGTCAAAGATGTGGAATACGTCGGAGGAACATCCCATCGAAAGAACGTTACCAGGTAAGAAAGTAACTTGTTCTTCGAAGGGATTGTGTCCTCCGACGTATTCCTTATCTTTGATAATACGTTTCCAGCTTGCTGGCCTCGGAAACTTTTTCTGTAGAGGGCGCTGCGCGTCGACGTCCGCAGAGTCGATGTCCCTCGACGGTCACCGTATCGGCACCAACGTCACCTTGCCCATAAAAAGCCACGCGCGGCGTCCGTTGCTCAGTTCCGTTTTTCCGCGCTTCGTGGGGCCTCGGAACATCGTTGCTCAGTTCAGTCAGATAATCTACATCTACTCGAAATATACCAACTCCTTCTCGATGGCATCTTCATCGGAACCGACAACGCCGCGATCCGTCTTCAAAAAATGTCGAGACTGTGGGAAAAGAATGTCTAACGGATCCACACAGGATCTGCTTGTGGTGCTTGGGAGCCGAGCTCCATTGTTCGGAGTGTGAGGACTGCATGTCCATGACGGGGAAAGCCTTGAAGGCGCGCAAGGGCAAGCTCGAGAGAGGCAAGTCAAAACTTCCTCAAATGTTTCTTCGGCCGAGGCATTCGTCTCCTCGCCGTCGAAAACATTCCCATTCTAGATCTCGAAGTAGCTCCCACCATTCGTCGAGATCAAGACACTCAAAGAAGAGACGTCGAATATCCCCTTCCTCGTCGTCTTCTGTTTCCGCAGAAAGGGTCTCCTGCCCCACAAAACACAGCTCTCAGGCTGAGTGGGAGGAATTCAGGAAGAAAATGTTAAGCGTCTTCGAGAAAGCGGCCTTGTCCCCCTCGAAGACAGCTGAGGGTGATACCCCTGGTGAAAAACCCAAAAAATGAAAACGCCGCGAGTCGCAGTACCCGGCGAAACATTCCACCCGAGAGCGCCACGGGCCATCGGGTAAGAAGGCACCGTCTTCGACGCCATCGTCGAAGATTCGTTCGACGCATGGATCGGTGCCATCGACGCCGTTGTCGAAGGGTTCTTCGACGCCGATGTAAGAGAAGACCACAGCTATTCCACAGCCAACGGTGGTTCCTACAGCCTCCGGCACGACGCCGAGACCGTCGTCGATGTCCTCGAGTGGGATCCCGATCCTCTCGAGTTCTTCGAGGCCTCTTCCGGTTTTCTTGACGCCGTTTTCGCCGCCTTCGAAGCCTGTCACATCGGCGTCGACGTCATCAACGTTTTCTTGCCCAATGACGAATTTGGCTCCTCTGCCTTAGAAATGGGTTTTATACCATTTCAGAGGTCAGAGTACCCTGGATTATCTTCAATTTATGAAGAAGGGGAAGATTCTGACCAGGAAACCTTCGAGTTGCAGAGGACCACACTACCTGTTTCAGAGGATTTCACCTCTGAGGAAAGAAGGTTGAAAGACCTACAGTAGTCATTACATGTGGGCTGGACACTTCCCCAGAAGTGGATTTTGTTAAGCCAGACCCAGGGGAACACTCTGCATCTACACACATGAAATCAATGACCTCATCCACAGACATGCTTTCTCACAAAGGCATGGCTAAAATCCCACTGCACACCCATCATCCCAACATGATCATCTGTTAGATTTCTTTACAGCACATTTCCCTACATTTTATGGACCTACACTTTTTTCCTTAATTTTTTAATCTGAACTGCTCTTTTTGCACTGCAGTGAAGCCTTCAGCTTTCCTACCCTTGCTTTTGCTCATATGTCATGGGGAAACGGATATGTCCTTCAGGCTCTCAGTACTGGGAAGCATGGTTTCCTGTAGTTTTACTTTGCTACCACTTTTGGTAACTATCATTTCACAATGCAGTACCATGGTGTACACTTTGTTTTGCCCTAGACGAACACTGAGGATTTTTGGTTACTTTAGGTGAGCCCAAGGGGCTAGTTGGTGGCAGAAGTTCCTTTTCGCAATGTGTTTGTGTATTTTGTTTTAGCCTCATCACGTGTGGCTACCTACTGTGGCTAGTGTTCAAACATGGCCATCAGGAAACAAGATTGTGAAGATTAATGTCTTCTCCATTTTAGTCTCTCAATTAGCTATCATCTTTTCTTCCTGCTGCTTCAGTGAGGTCGTCTGCTTTTTAAAAATAAAAAAAGGCCATGCTATGATTTAGACCCACTACTTATTCTTCCAAGATACTGAATATACACATTGAGGCAAAAATAAGGCTGAGGTTGCTTGTTCCTAAGTTAGATTTTTACAATCTACCTTGTTGACAAATTCGGTGAGGCCATCCTATTCTGAAGGGACACACACTGTCTAGCCAAAGTGTATCTGGGAAGTGTGACTGTACAGCAAGGCTTAAACGTAGGAGAATGTATGATTGAAGGGTTCAGTTAAGTGCACACACGTCACTCTTAATTACAATAATACAACTATCCACAATGGCAGAAAAAGAAAAATCTGAGTGACCTCGACGTGCAAGGGATCATGGGTACAGTGTGCCCTCTAACATAGGCAACTACCTTCTATACTTACTTGACTCAGGATTATTCTTTAATTCACTTAAAGTACACCTGGCGGCTCTCTCTGCTTATACCACTTCTCAAAGCAAAATACTGTGGTGTAAAGTGGCAATAGTTAATATTAGGCAAGAATTGATGTAGTAACCCTGTTGGATACTACACAACACTTGTCCTCTTGGTATAGGTAACCCACCTTTTGGTATAGGCCTGTACTACAGAAGTTGCTGGAGTGAATGAACAGCCAGGCTTATCTCAAGAGGGGTAAATGTGAGCTGTAGCAATGAAATTCGCAAATACGAGTAGCCAAGTAACACTTACACAAGGTTTTAGTTGTGCAGATTTATTTATTTAACCACAGTTTTTAAATAAACATTCTTTAACCCTTTAACTGCCAGGGCTCCCCCCCCCCCCGAACCCCCCACCCCCGTGCCAAGGCCTTTTTTGGTGATTTCGGTATGTGGCCATTCAAAGCCTTGTAACTTTTTTGTTACTTGATACATCTTGGCCAAATTTGGCTCCTTTTTTCCCCACATGTAGGCGGTCGTAACGTAAAGGGGGGTGAGAGAAAATAACCAAAAAGGGCGAACATTTTGTGTTTTTTCAAAAAAATGCGAATAAAATGATGTACAAAGAAGCCTTCTCCCCACCAAAGAGTCTCGGCAGTGTGCCAATACCTCCCCGAAGGGAAAAGCTGTAATGCAGCCCAGCCGCAACTCCAGGACAGTTGGAGGTGATCTGCCCAGACGGGCCATTCCCACCCACACCACCAACAATCCAGCCCCAGTCTCACCCACCCCACTGACAGCGGGCCCTAACCATAGAATAATAAAAAACAGTACTCGCATAATGTTGCAGCTGCTCGGGTACAAAAAGCTGTAAACAAAAAAAAAACAGGTTACCTACAGTCACACCAGCAAAATGTAGCCCTCCCTGGGGGCAGATAAGGGGGGGGGCTGTCCTGCACTCCTCACTGGCCTCAGGCGTCCCTTCCTAGGAGCAGATCTCTGGTCCCAGGGAGGGCTGCATGACATGGCACCCACTTCATTGCGGGTGGGGAGGTCAACGCCCCATCCCATTAGAAAATTCCCCGTCCCTTTGGGGTGCCCCACAGCCCTCCCCCCCCTCCCTTAATAAGCGTTCCACCATTTTTTCCTTTGGTAACTGTTAGGGGGAATTCTCTCTTTAGGCTGAATTTCCTAACCTAGTGAGTCATCCAGCAGCTTTGCTGGATTTCTGGAGTTTGTTTTTTTCTCCTGCCAAGAGTGAGACTCTTTCTCCCACTCTTGGACATGATTTATGGTTTTCCTTTGACTGGTAATGTGTTTTATGGGCTATGGGGTCCTTTACTCCAAAGGGTCTCATGGGTTTTTACTATGTGTGTTACACAGCACGCTCCGTGCAGTGATACAGGGGTGTCATGGTGACACCCCACCATAGACTCCATACCCTGGGACTGACTGTCTCCCAGGGCATGTAAAGTCACCATTGGCTTTACTCGTCCCAAATTATTAACAGAAAACGGTACAAACCATCATATTGTGGACGTACTGGTCAGGGCAATTTGATTGCCCCGGGGTCTGTTAGTCGAGGGGGCACGTCTCCGTCCCCCCTGATCGAGTTTTGGCTGGTGGCAGTGGATACTACTTTTTATATTCGACCGCAAATATTTCCCTATGGGATTTTCCCATTGTTTGAGACTACCAACTTTAGTTATTTAATTCTCATAGCCTCGAACATACCGCCGGTTTATTTATTTAATATTAATTCGCCGGTTGGTATTTTTTGCCAGGACTCAATTCTAAAATGGGATTTGTGTTCTCTTCTGTGACTCCAACCCAAGTCGAGCCCTTTGTTCCAGTTTTTGGCGGGCTTCTCCACAGAAGCCTCCAAAAGTGGTGCCACTCTGTCTGGGTACCACAGGGGGTGTGGGAGGGGGCTTTAGGCACCCTGGACTGAGTTGCCTTGGTAACTCAAGTCGCACTCTTGTGTGATTGGCCCAAGTGGTGAGTCGGCCGGCTTACCACTTAGCATGTTTGATTGACAGCTAGGCTGAGTGAATGGGGGTGTGCTGCATAAAAGCAGGGCTTTGGGGACTGGAACTTCAGAAGTCGCCACAGAACCTGAGAATCCGACGAGGGAGAAGCTGAGCCGACCTACCACGACAACACCACCGGTGGAGCCCTGTGGAACTGACTCACCACTTCCCAACGACAGAGAAGATCTCCCGGCTGGAGAGGCTTCTTCCCCTGACTGGTGGGCACAACCAGTTTACCTTCTTTTCCTCGCATCCCAGGACGTCTTGTGGTCGAATTGCCCGTGCCAAGCACCCCAGCAACCGGATAGCCACTTACCACTGGACCGCGAATAAAAGGACCGCTCCTTTTACCTGAGAACTCCACGGCTGGTTTCTTCCCTGGCAGTGCAACAGACTCCTGTCATCCGCCCAGACGAGATCCTCTCTTCCCCCGGACGAAGCACCGACTTTCATCCGCTGCCAGGAACAACTGCCCCCGCTGGAGTATTCTCACCACTTTAAGGTACGGTGTCCGCCAGGCCTCCCTTTCTAAAGATTGCTACAAGGTAATAATAATCCCTTAACCTTCTGGACTGGGCTGGCCGCCTTGACCATCTAACTGGTCCCTTTCATTGGTCCAACTCTTTCTGAACCTTTTCAAGACTTTTGTGCACTTCAACCGTGTGACCTTCGACACATTTCGTTCTGATCCTCTTTTGGATCTGGCCTTCTGAACTCTAACTTCACGGTTTTACTTTGCCTTCCTCTCTTGTTGTGTTCTTGTGAAAGTGTTGGGATCTGTTTCAATTTATACTCTGCTTTTCTCTCCCTTTTTAAAACGAATTATTAGAGTGCCATCTGCGTTAAGCGCTCACCGCTGTCTGAAAATAAGTGGGGCTTTACTTAAGAATTGTCTAATATTCTTTTAAGGGAGTGTATATCTTTTAGTGCCTGTGTGTTTTACTAGATGTGGTTTTAAATAAATAATTATATCTCTTTTACACCAAGCTCTGGTCAGTGTTTACTTGTTCTACTGTGTTCTTTTGACCTATTGTGAATACTCTGTATACTGCCTAACTCTTCTTGAGGGAAGTCTGACTGCTCAGCCACAGCTACCAAGTGAATCTGTGTGGTACAGACTGCTACCAAGTGGGTTTACTGCCAAACACCTGTAGTCTTAAATCTTTTGCAGTGGTCCCAGAGGGAACTGCACAGGTTTCTGCCTAACAGTAACCCAACTCCCCTTGGTGCAGAGAGGCACATTGATGTGCCAATTTGGCCCGGTGGTGCCCAAACCTTACTGCCCACCCACTGGGGGCCTGTGCCACCATTTTTGGGGTCCCTCTCCCCCCTCACCCCAAATGGGTGGCGGGGGCACCTCATTCAGGCCTCCCTGGGCCTCCCACAAACGGCTGCGTGAGGTAAAACCCCCTCCATTTGGGGTGGGAGGGGAGAGGGCCCCCAAAATGGCGGGACAGGCCCCCCAGTGGGTGGGGAAGTAAGGTTTAGGCACCCCGGCACCAGATTGGCACACCAATGTGCCCCTCTGCGCCAAGGCAGGTATAGTAAACAAAGAACACAATTCAAAATGGCAGGCTGCCCTTTAGCGGGGGCGGAGGGGCCCCCTACAACGCTGTGGAATTTTCTAATGTGAAGGGGGTGCACCTCTCCACCCCACCCCAATTGGAGGGGCGGCCCATCTCATGTAGCCCTCCCTGGGAGCAGATAAGGGGGGGGGGGCTGTCCTGCACTCCTCCCTGGGCTCAGGCGTCCGTTCCTAGGAGCAGATATCTGGTCCCAGGGAGGCCTGCATGACATGAAACCCACTCCATTGTGGGTTGGGGGGGGGGTGATCAACGCCCCATCCCATTAGAAAATTCCCCGACCCTTTGGGGTGCCCCGCAGCCCCCCTAAAAAGCGTTCCACCATTTTGGTAATCCAACTCCCCTTGATGCAGAGAGGCACATTGATGGCACAATCTGGCCCTGTGGTGCCCAAACCTTATTGCCACACCCACTGGGGGGGCCTGTCCCACCGTTTTTGGGGGCCCTCTCCCCCTCACCCCAAATGGGTGGCAGGGGCACCTCATGCAGGCCTCCCTGGGCCTCCTACAAACTGCTGTGTGAGGTACACCCCCCCTCCATTTGGGGTGGGAGGGAAGAGGTATAGTAAACAAAGAAAAAAAAAATGGAAAAGGTACACTACACTTTAGGGCGGGCTGAGGGGCACCCTAAACCGCCAGGTAATTTTCTAATGTAGTGGGGAGTGACCCTGTACCCCCCCACACTAAATTCAGGGGGGGGCATCTCATTCAGCCCTCCCTGGGGGCAGATGCCCCTTCCTAGGAGCAGATATCTGCCCCCAGGGAGGGCTACAAGGGGTGCCCCCATTCCCCCTTGGGGTGAGGGGGGGAGAGGCCCACCCTCCTTTTCTGTAAAATAAATCCCTGGTGGCTAGTGCCCCCCCACTCCCACCCAAAATTCCCTTAATTTTTATTTTTGCTCCCTTCCCTGGGGGCAGATGATCAGCCATCTGCCACCAGGGTTTATTAGAAATGTGCCTCCATGCTTTGGGGGCCGAGGGGGTAGAGGGCTGCTTACTGTAAGCAGCCCCCCACCGCCCCCACATGACAAACGGATCCCTGGTGGTCCAGTGGCCATTGCTGAACACGGATCGTGCGCTGTGCGCCAATCCGTAACCAGCAATGTGTCAAAAATGGTGTCTTTGGAAAGGGGAGAATCTCCCCTTTCCAAAGACACAATTGTTTCTAAAATCCATGGTTGTCTAGTGGGCCCCAGGGACCCAAACCCCCTCCCTACTCCCTTCGAGATGATATATATATTTTTGAGGCTTGTGGAATCTGCTTAGATCACATGCTGTGCATAGGCCGACATCTAGTGGAAGCTGCAGAGTATTACAGTTTGTTTTTCGAAACTCGAAAATGGGCGTCGACACAGGGCGTGCCAGTAATACTATCCCTAGTGTGACGTCCACTGTACCCATGAGCCCTCACGCGTGTAGGACCCTCAGATTGTTTTTTTCCGCCATATTGGTCGGAAGCATTTCGCGGAGTTCCCTGGCCTTAGCCATACTTTTGCTAAATATTTTTATATTTACCCATTTCTCCACCCCAACGTTGAGTCACCGAACTTCCACACTCGACGCCGGCCCGGAGAAGAATTCGACAGCTGCACGAAGGATTTGGGCCTCGGAAGGCCTCTGGCCTCGGCCCGGGCCTTGGAAGGCCTCTGGCCTCGGCCCTGCAAGTAGGTAGAGTGGGGGGTGGACATACTCTACACTCTTTTGGTAAATAGGTACATTCTTATATATTCCTATACTTACTAGCCCGCTGCCACAAGGTGCGTATGGAGGGTACCCCTTTCCAATTCTGCCCCAAGTGCAACCGCAAGTACCCTTGGGTCGACAGGCACGCCACGTGCAATCTCTGCTTGCCGAGGGACCACCCCGAGGCGAACTGCAGAGGAGGGTGTAGTAGGTTTAAACCGAGAACACTTAAGGACCGTTCGATCAAGCGTTGGGCCCACCACGCCAGGTGTCAGGAGGCCATGGCAGCAGAGGCCGCCTTCAGCGATGGCAGCGACGCCGTACTTTCAGACGGCGAGGGCAACGTGGTGTCAAGAGACAGCTGAGCGCAAGACCCCGAACTCGGAAGGTCGTCCGGCAGGGCGGCTATGGGGAAGACCCCCGGCGACACAAGCGCTACCCACAGCACTTCCACAAAGCACATGAAGTCCAACCGAGACTCGACGCGCACGTCGAGGTCTCGGAAAGAGGCATATAGAGAACGGTCCGAATCGGTGCCCTCTGGGCATTCTCGATCTAGATCGCCGCATGACTCCAGGCAATCATCCACTGTTGCCAAGAGTGCCTCGCTCCCCAAGGTAACGGAAGTTCGATCGTCTGAAGACGAAGCCGACTTCCATCCCCAGAGCGCACTCCAGGAGTCGGCGCCCGCAGACCGCGTAACGGCAGCTCCCGAGTCCCTACCTCCACGTTCTAAAGATAGGAACACTACCCCCGAACCTCGACGGCAGGCGTCGGAAGGCTCCGAGGGCTGAATAAACAGGGAAAACACTCTTCCGCCCACAGGGATGGGGGAAACAGAGGAAGCAGTCTCCGCCTCCTCACACACCTCAAAAACTTCCCACTCCACATAAACAGACAGACAAGTCCCAGTCCTCTGTTATCCCAAGGACACCTGCTAAAACCAGTAAGTCTAGTCAGGATAAGGCAGAGAAAGCCCCAGAAAGGATCATTCCCAGTTCTAGAGAATGGTCTAGTGATGACATAGACAGGGTAATGTCAAGGATTTCTTCATTGGCAGATTTTTACACAAAAAACCCTGAACACTTTCTCTCCTATACTCCCGACGGGTCAGCACCCTCAGGCTCTAAGGATCCAATACCTCCAAGTAAGAAGTTCCGGTTTGAAGCCCCAACACGGTCTTCGGACCCCTTCTATATACAGCCCTACTCCCAATATCAAGGGGATACATCCTTTTGTGAGGATCCAGATTTGGGCATGTTGGAAGAGCAAACTGGTACGGGCTATTATAGGGATGATGAGGACCAAGAAGAGGAAGAGGAAGACCCTGAGACCTACAGAGTAGATTCCCTGGTAGAGAAAGAACCCCCGATTACCGACTCCCCTGTCGACAATCAACCTCTCCTGAATGAAGTTCTGTCCCGAGCGGCAGAACATTTCCACATTGACACCCAGGGTGCTCAAGAGGAGAGGGACTTCGCAGAAGAGTTAGTGGGAAAAAGGAGGCCTGTTGCTCCGGCCATCCCTATCCTTAAATCTATTCAGAGAAGAATAGACCCTTCACTTTTAAATCCTAACCTCACCAGGGCAGTGAACCCCAGGATTGAGAAACTTTTCAGGGCAGCCCAATCAGACCCACTGTATAAAAGGGGGCATCTGAAACCAGACTCCCTGGTTGTTACTAACACCCGTAAGAGGGCTGGAACACCCTTGTCATCATCCGAAGCTCCTCCCGACAAGGAGAGCAAGAAACGGTATGGTTTGGGCAGGAAAGTAGCCTCCACTTCCGCCTACCAGGCAAGGATTGCCAACTCCACCACCCTGTTGGCCAGCTACAACTGCCATCAGTGGAAAGAAGTCGCGGCACTCATAGACTCCGCCCCAGAACCCTTAAAGAGCCAGTTGGCACGAGTTGCGGCGGAGGGAAGCGCCGTGTCCTGTTGCATTTTAAAAGCAACCTTTGATGCCGTGGATAACGCCGGCAGATTGATAGCAGAAGGAACTGTTATCAAGAGACACGTTTGGTTACGGCAGTCTGGATTCAAAGCTGAAACCCAAGCATCTTGGTTAGATAAACCGGTGGAGCCGGATCTGTTTGTTAAGGCGGTCGACGACGCGCTGAAAAATGCCAAGGACGAGTATGAGACACTCAAATCCCTAGGCCAACCAACCAACAAACCCCCTAATCGGAGAGGGAATGGCAATTTTCGTCGCCCACGTGGCCAAAGTTCCCAGAGAGGATCTAACTATTCCCAGGGGCAGGGTACACCGTGGAACAATAATAACCAACAGTCTACCCAGGGTTACGGCAGGGGTAATAAAAGAGGACTTGGTAAGGGTAGAGGCAGTTCCAGTAAAGGAGGCGGCCCGCCTCCACCAAAACAGTGACGCTCCGTTCAGGGTCCCTTCTCATGCAACCCCAGTAGGGGGGACGCATTTCCAACTTCACCCAAGTTTGGGAAGGGATCACATCAGACAGATGGGTGCTGTCCACAGTATCCGCTGGGTACTGCATAGAACTGTTAGAGCGTCCCCGGAACCATCCTCCACAACAAAGAATACATTCTTTGGAACACCAGAAGATCCTCCTCGAGGAGATTGTCAATCTGCTAGCAAAGGACGCGATGGAACTCGTCCCGGGACACCAGGTAAACAAGGGCATTTATTCAACTTCCTTGTGCCAAAAAAAGATTTGACAATGTGCCCAGTATTAGATTTACGGCCTGCAAACAAGTATGTCAAGCCCCAAAAATGATGCATGACTACTCTCCAAGAGGTAATCCCCCTCCTAAAAAAGGGGATTACATGGCAACATTGGACATGAAAGATGCCTATTTTCATATTTCCATGTTCCCAGCGCACAAAGTACTTGCACTTCAAGGTGGACAGTCATCCCTACCAGTTCAAGGTACGGCCCTTCGGGATAGCTTCAGCTCCAAGGGTATTCACCAAGGTAGTGGCGGCAGCACACCTACGCAGGGAGGCAATCCCGGTGTACCCTTACCTGGACGACTGGCTCATCACGGGGGAGACCCCAGTAATTTGCAGAACAAACATTCAAAGGACAATCGACCTCCTCTTCGAATTGGGCTTCTCAATAAACGAGAAAAAGTCAAGTCTGGTGCCAAGCACCTTCAGACAGTTCATAGGAGCTATCCTAGACACTCAACAGGGGTTGACCTTTCCTTCCGAGGAAAGAATTCGGAATATACTGCTGCAAATGCCGCAATATCAGTCCGGTCGCCAGATAACGGTACGCAAAGCAATACGGTTGCTGGGCATGATGGCGTCATGTATTTACCTGGTCCCCCACGCGCGCCTGCACATGCGTCCCATGCAGGAATGGTTGGCGAAACAGTGGTCTCAGGCAAGTGGTCAGTGGGACGATCTAGTGGTCTTTTCGCCAACATTTGTACAAAGCCTAAACTGGTGGACAAGAGAAAATCTGTCCAAGCGGAAACCCTTTTACGATCCCGAGATACAGGCGGTAGTCACAACCGATGCATGCCTGACAGGGTGGGAAGCTCACCATCTCCACCACACAGCTCAGGGTCTCTGGTCTCACTCAGTGGCCAAGAATCACATCAACCTGCTAGAGCTTCTGGCAGTATTCAGAGCGCTTCAAGCGTTCGAGCCCTACCTGCTAACTCTGTCATTGCAAATCGGGACGGACAGCACTACAGCCATGTTTTACCTGAACAAGCAAGGAGGGACTCATTCGCAAAATCTGTCCAAGCTTGCCCAGAAAATGTGGATATGGGCACTCGGACGGAACATCTTCCTGTCATCGCAACATGTTCCAGGGGATCTCAATTCTCTAGCAGATGCTCTAAGCAGAGACCCCCTCCAGGAGGAACACGAATGGTGTCTACACAGAGAAGTCGCAGAAGATATCTTCTCTCAGTGGGGTTTCCCCACTGTAGACCTATTCGCCACTAGCGAAAACAGACAATGCCCAGGATTTGCATCCAAGTTCCCCCAACTAGACTCCCAGGGGAACGCCCTGTGGATGAACTGGTCAGGAATGTTTGCGTACGCTTTTCCACCAACTCCTCATCAGGAAGGTGGTCAACAAGATGAACAGAGTCGATGACGCTCGTCCTGGTTGCTCCCATGTGGGCGAGACAACCATGGTTCCCACACTTACGCAGATTAGCCGTGTGCGAACCGATCAAACTTCCGTCCTGGTACAACCTACTGTCCCAGAAGCAAGGTCAAACAGTGCATCCTTAACCCAACTCAATGAACCTGGCAGCATGGCTCCTGAGGTCATAGAGTTCGGACATCTCAATTTACCTCAGAGGTGTATGGACATCCTAAAAGAATCTAGGAAGCCAAACACGAGGCACTGCTACTTTGACAAATGGAAGAGATTCGTTATCTGGTGCCAGAATAAACAAATCAACCCAGTTGATTGCACTCCTTCCACTATTGTTACATACATGCTCCACCTGCTGGATGCAGGACTGGTCTTTAACTCACTGAAGGTACACCTGGCAGCCCTGTCGGCATACACCACTTCCCATAACAAGGTGTTGTGGTGGAAAGTACCAGTAGTTAAAGCCTTCATGGAAGGAGTAAAGAGACTTCACCCCCTATTTCTAACCCACCACCAGGATGGGACCTTAACGTGGTGCTATCTAAACTCATGGGCCCCCCAATTCGAGCCCATGCATAAAAGCAGTCTCAAACACCTGACTTACAAGACGGCCTTCTTAGTAGCTATTACATCTATAAGAAGGGTCCGTGAAATTCAGGCTCTGTCAGTGCAAGTTCCTTTCTTTACTGTCCATAAAGATAAACTGGTTTTACGCACACACCCTAGGTTCTCACCTAAGTTTATTTCTAAATTCCACGTGAAGCAGTCCATCGAGCTTCCGGCTTTCTTCCAAGACTCACAGAGCTCGGCTGAGGTGAAACTACACACCCTAGATGTGCGTAGGGCGGTCCTCTACTATGTAAACAAGACCAGACTGCTAAGGAAAACAGACCAACTGTTTGTCTCCGTAGCTACAGGCAGAGAGGGGGATCGCGTCTCTAAAGGTGTCATCTCTAAGTGGATTATTAACTGTATCCAGCTGTGTTGCTCCCTTTCTGAAAAAACTCTGCCTTTCACGCCAAGAGCCCACTCTACAAGAGGCATTGGGGCCACTCTGGCTTTCATTGCAAATGTCCCCCTTGACACCATTTGCAAAGCAGCTACTTGGAGCTCTATTCACACTTTTACTCAGCACTACTGCATTGACACCCAAGACAGATACCCAAGTGGGACAAGCGGTTCTAAGACATTTATTTGCTCATGACCCTTCTTACACCCCACCTCCTTCAGGTACTGCTCGCTAATCTATGCACAGCATGTGATCTAAGCAGATTCCACAAGCCTCAGAAGGGATACATTACTCACCGTAATCGTATTTCTGGTGCTTGTATCTGCTTAGATTCACATGCGACCCACCCTTCCTCCCCTCTGAGAGAAGGCGCATGGATGCTTGTAGTCTTACCTTTCTTTATATCTGCTTGGATCATCTGTACTCGCGCTTCTCCTCATGCTACCTCATGTCAGAAAAAATACAATCTGAGGGTCCTACACGCGTGAGGGAATCATGGGTACAGTGGATGTCCCACTAGGGATAGTATTACTGGCACGCCCTGTGTCGACGCCCATTTTCGAGTTTCGAAAAACACTGTAATACTCCGCAGCTTCCACTAGATGTCGGCCTATGCACAGCATGTGAATCTAAGCAGATACAAGCATCAGAAATACG
Organism: Ambystoma mexicanum; assembly: GCF_040938575.1. Classification (NCBI taxonomy): domain Eukaryota; kingdom Metazoa; phylum Chordata; class Amphibia; order Caudata; family Ambystomatidae; genus Ambystoma; species Ambystoma mexicanum. Next base: position 741,870,077 of record NC_090926.1, read on the forward strand.
ATTACGGTGAGTAATGTATCATATATATATATCACCCCTGGGGCAGATGCTCACTGCCCCCAGAGGTCTCCACAGCCGTGGCGCCATGCTTGGGGGGGGGGGGGGGGCTGCTTACGTAGTAAGCAGCCCCCCTCCCCCTGCTCCCAAAACAGATCCCTGGTGGTCTAGTGGGCATTGCTGCCCGCGGATCGAGCTCTGTGCCCGATCCGCGGGCAGCAATGCTGTCACACAAGGTATCCTTGGAAAGGGGAGAATCTCCCCTTCCTAACGATACCTGCCTCGATTTCCGGCTTGAAATACAGCCGGAGATCGAGGCAGATTAAGGTGAACACTCACCTTCTGTTTTCACCGCCGACGCCGACATGAAATTGAAGGTAATCCAACCCCCTGGCAGTGAAGGGGGACCTCCCCACTCACATAGCCCGGGGGTTGGATTACAGTTTTGTGCCATCCCTGCTTTGCAGGGATCGCACAAAAAGAGTGCCTGAAAGGACGAGGTATCTCGTCCTTGGCAACAGGGAGGGATTCCCAAGCATGAGATACCTCGTCCTTGGCACTAAAGAGGTTAAAAAGGGCAATATATGTAACCATCAAATATACTTTTCCAGAATCAACACAAAGCTAGTAGATACTCTTAGAGATGCTTTTTACACATTTCCTACACCCCGAGGTGACTTCACTAGCTAGGACAGTAATATCCTCAGTAAATTCTGAAGTCGGTAGAAGGGAAAGGTTAAGGGAAGCAAAAAGGTTAAACTAAACAGATTCTTGAGGTATGTGGGCACTTAAATCTTCCTAATGAAGTCTAGACAAAAAACCTTTCCCAGCAATAATGATATATGATATATTTTATTTATATCGCGCTCATCCACAGGTGTTTGAGAGCGACCAGGCAAAAGGAGGGGGTGAGGGGGAGACAGGGGAGAGAACAGAAACAACGATCTTAATATAAATAAAGTGATCCAAAACAGTGGTGCTGCAGCCTGCGCGTGGCCAAGTGCAAGGTTAGCCAGGTAGGGAGAATCTGATAAGTGCGGAAAAAGAGTGAGGGGGGTACAGATACAGGCCCCAGTGCAAGGGGTTGCCAGGGGGCAGTGCAGGAGGGTGGCAGGGTGAGCAGGTACCTGGGCCTGAAGGGCAGAGGGTGGCCAGGTGCTGCATTGCTGAGAAAAAGCAGATCAGCAGGGGAGAAGAGGGGCAGAGGCGACGAAGGTCTTGAGGAGTTTCCGGAACCGTAAGTTGTTATCCAAGTTTCAAGGTGGCAGGTAAGTAGTTCCAGAGGGAGGCCCCCGCAGAAGACAGAGGTCTACCACCAGCTCATTTCTTTGAAAAACAACTGATCCTGGGGAGTTGGAGGTAGAGGAGCGAAGGGCTCTAGAGGGAGGTGTTTGCGGAGGGATAGTTGAAGGTAATTTGGACCCAGGCCCCAGAAAGCCTTGTGGACAATGCAAAGGGGTTTAAATGTAATCCTTGCAACCACAGGGAGCCAATTAAGGGATTTCAGAGCTGGAGAGATACGATCCCAGGGCTTGAGGCCAAGGACAAGTCTAGCAGTCCTGTTCTGAATTAGTTGTAAAGGACGGAGCGTGGAGGCAGGTAGGTTCAGAAAGAGGCTGTTGCAGTAGTCCAACCTAAAGAGAATCCGAGCTTGGGAGACTAGGAGCTTCTAAGGGAAGGAGAGGAAAGGAAGAGTTCCTTTAAGGAGGTGCAGTAGGAGGTTTGACTTTTTGGAGACATCAGAGATGTGTGTGGAGAAGGAGAGTGTGGAGTCAAAGATGACCCCGAGGTTCTTAGCTTCGCTGGTAGGGGCAGGAGGAGTTTAAATGGTTTAAAACCAAGTTATCACCTCTAAGGGACTATAAATATCAAGGTCAAATGTACTAGATAAGTCTGCAGGATGCCAGGACAGCCAAAGTCAATTGGAGCACAGTCTATGGAGCTGAGGCACTTCTTAGATGAAAAAGTCTTGCACAAAGTTAGCTTATGACCCTACAGTGATTTTTCTTCAACAAACTATTAGAATGAAATCAACTCTAGCAACGTAGCTACTGCAAGTCTCAACTGAGAAGAGAAAAGCTAAAGACACCGAGGGAAGTACCCCATGTCAGTACAGTACATTTGGTTAGTAGAAGAGTGGTCCAACTGGCTTCTGTCTAGTTGCAGTGATGCAGATCTTGGGTTCCTGGGCCTCAGTCGTGGGGACAAGAGGGAGGACGTCTGGAGGACTTCTGGAGGACTCCTGTGGCAGCAATTTGGATGTCGGCAGCAGCTACAGGCTCTTTTCAGATCAGCAGCACTTCGTGGTTTCCGTGCTCAGTAAACAACACCACTGCAGATCTTGGACACCGGTTGTGCTTCCTTCACTCCTTGAATCCTGCACTCTGGTGAGGGGACTCAAGCTCTGGTCGTCATGCTTCTGTAGGGTCCTGTGGAGACTCTCGAGCTTCTGGACGGATTGCAGACGTTGCACTGGACTACGGATTTCTCGACCCCTGGCACTCTCCTGCAGCAGCAAAGAAGTACAGCCAGTCAGGGAAGATGGTCCAGTGGAGTTAGTCTTGGGGTTAGTTGGTCCCACTAACCCAAGGGAAGAAGTCGTCCCTTCCTTAGCTTCTCTTGTCGATCAGAAAAAGGTGTTTCAGCACAGAGCAGGGCTTCACCAGGCAATGCAAAGGTCCAGGAGGATGCAGCAATCTTGGATCACGGTTTCTTCGTCTGGTTGTTCTTCCCAGTGGTCGACTCTGCCTCTAATCCCAAAACACTCGCCTTTTAAGCAGGTTTTCCCCCAATCATGCGCACCCTAGCCTTCACTCTAACAGCAGGGTGACTGTTCTGAAAGGACAGGCAGCCAGCCAATCGGGATTGGGTGCATTCAGGCATTCCTAAAGACAAAGGACAGGGGAGTTTCGGGAACCTCGCTCACGTCCTGCCCTTTCAGATACACTGGAGCCAGAGGCGTGTTTCAGTATTGAAGCTGGCCAAAGGCAAAACTAACAAAGGGCTCAAACCTGGCTTGATGCGCAGAGTAAAATCCAAGAAAGACCTCACAAACAGAAAATAGCGAAAAAAGACCAGGACCATTTTGAAAATGGCCACTCATGGGTGCTATACTGCAGCTTTAATTTCAGCCTGCCATAGAAAAGCACAATGGTATGAAAATTAAACCACTGCCACCAGCCATTTAAAGTAGTGAGGCTAACATGAAAATAGGTACATGAGTAGGTAGTATTAGGAGCTACTAAGTAACCCCCCAGCATTCCACGCCACATAAGATGGTGTGTACTAGACCCACAAAGAGAAAAAGTAAGTAAAGTAAATTTCTCTTTACTATTCTTGGGAACAGTAGTTCACACAGGAAAAAGTATTTAAACCTTTTGAGAAATCTAAAGGATTTCTCTAACACTGCACTGAAGGTGCTCTGTGTCACCATACAAAAAGTAGATGCCTATTAGTTGGTCAGACTCCAAAAACAAAGGAAACCCATAATCCAAATAACGTTGAAACACAAGAGGGTGAGAAAAAGGGCTCTCTCGCTCCAGGATTAAAATTAAAAGTCCAGCAAAAGAGCTGGGGGTCTCTAAGGTTGAAGGCACAGAAATAAGAATTCTCCCTAACAGTTACAGCCTTCATGGAGGGTATTAAAAACTATACCACCAGCTTCTAATCCTACTCCTGGCTGGGACCTCAATATCATAATCTCAAGGCTCATGGGGGAGTGGGAGGGGGGCCTTCGAGCCTATGAACAAGGCCAATCTTAAACATAAGACATATAAAACAGCCTTTCTTATAGCCATTACCTCTATTAGAAAGGTCTGTGAACTACAGGCTCTGTTCCCTTTGTAATTATACACAAAGACAAAGTGGTGCTATGCACTAATTATCGATTCTCACTGAAATGTATATCAAAACGTCATGTGAAACAAATTATAGAACTTCCTGCATTTTCCAAAACCCTAAAAACAGTGTTAGGCAGAATCCTGTGCAGTGCCCTTGGGGACCACTACACACAATTAAGACTACAAGTGGTAATACAAGTTCACCTTTGGTACAAGCCTGTACTACTATGTTAAAGTGGTAGCAGTAGCAGAGCAGCCAAGCTTATCTCAAGAGTATATGAGCAGTAGCAGAGATTGCACAAAGGGACCACAGTTACTGTGACTCAAGCAAACACTGACTCAAAGTTTCAGGTAAAACAAATAGAAGTACATTTATTTTCAAACCGTTTGTTATAAACACAACACTTCTATTAATTCAAAATCACACGTAAAATACACTACAACCAACCAATTCACTTTGGTACACTCTAACTCAAGGTAAGTACCCTATGTTTTAACGGACCAGTGTTGTGAAACAAAAGACATTACCGGGAATACGTATGCGATCACTTTTTGACATTAATGACAGTTCGGTCTTATTAAAGATGCGTGTATCTGAGACAAGAATTGTTACCGGGGTATAAACACACTTAGCACCTGAGTTAACCAGAGACGGTTGGGGGCAAAAATCATAGGCAATACTTTTGTCAAGGCAGACAGAATCGGAGAACACTCGTTGACAGAAATTCAAGAGTCAATATGCCGGAGCCAGTGTCAAGTGGAATCGGGTTCCTGTTGTCGAGGATCACACATTCGGACAGTTCAAGATTCAACGTTGCCAGGAATACTTGGATATTGTCAACAGAGGAAGCAAAAGTTATAAGGAGGAGGGAAGACAAGGGCAAGCTTTGTAGACGAAGAAAAGGGATTCACCCTAATTCCTCAAGCAGTACACAGTACCTTATTTAATGAAGACGCTGGTGCCACGGCAGTTGTTCCTGGTACTTTCCTGAACACCCACGGTTCCTGGAGCTTCGGTACGAAGGATGACGTCTGGCGGGATCTGCAGCACACAGGGATGAAGCCGGCGGTGAATAAAAGGTGCGCTCATTAAAAACAGGAGAGGCTCTTCAGATGGCTATCCGGACCACTACAGCAGTGTGCAGCGATTTCAACCAAGAAGAGGATCCTCTGGCTGTGGAAGATGAGCTGGTTATCCCCACCTGGCCCCCAGTGGAGACTCTGCCTTCTAGCCCAAGAGACCTGCCTTTTATGCGAAAATCCCCAATTCACACAGCCTGGCTGTCAATCACTCAGCGGTGGGGGAGGGGGTTGTCCAGCCAAACGTTGCAAAGTGCGGCTTGGGTTTCCTAGGATACCCTGTGCAGGGGGTGACTACACCCCTCCCTCACATTCAGCCCACCTAGACACCCAGGCGCCTGGAGGAGGGCAAAGTAAAACACAAGAAGGACTATTAACAAAAAGAAATGGTGAATAAACCCGACTGGAGCCAAAAGAAAGAGTATTTGGTCAAGCGGGTTTATGTTCGAGGCTAATATAATAGGCTAAAACAATACCACGTTTATATAGTATAATCACAGTAGAAAAGTTAGGGTAGATACCACTGCCACCAGCCAAGTCTAAATGTTAAAAGAGCGAAACAATGCTCTCGGAGGTACAGATAAAAAGGGCTAAGGATTAATACTTTCCAGTACTCCATGTAAGATGGGATGTACTGGATCTGTGGTTAAATGACTAGGTAAAGTTAATGGCAACTGTACCTTCTTCTGGGGGACAGTAGTCTGCCTCAGAAATGGAGTCGGTGGGAAGTCTAAAAGACAACCCTGTGTCACTGCACTGAAGGTGCTGTGTAACACACAAAAGAAGGGGGCTACTGAAGTGGTGTACTCCAGAGTCCACAATCACAAAATCAGATGAAATGCATATGGCAACAAACACAGGTAAAAGTGAAAAAAATGACTCCAGAAATCCAGCAAAGCTGCTGGGGGACTCACTAGGTGAGGGAAATTAGCCATAAAATGAGAATTCTCCCTAACACACAGCAGAATAAAGCCCTCAATAGATCAAACCTATCAGGAAAACTGGTCTTTTTTGTATCTTATAACCACTAGAAGAGGAGACCCCATCTCTAAGCAGCAATTTCGAAATGTATTGTCAACTGCATCCAACTTTGCTATTCTCTTGCCAAGAGAACGTTACCATTTAAGCCTAGAGGAACACTCAACTCGAGGCACAGGAGCAACTCTAGCCTTTATAGCAAATGTGCCCCTAGATGACATTTGCAAGGCTGCCACTTGGAGTTCAGTACACACTTTCACCCAACATTATTGTTTAGACACACATTCCAAGGGTAATACACAGGTGGGACAAGCAGTGTTGAAACCTCTTTTTGTAGCGCTACCTTCAAACAACCCACCTCCTTCAACAAGTACTGCTTGCTAATCTATACAAAGCATGTCATATCAAGCAGATCCACATTCCTCAGAAGGGATGCATTACTCACTGTTATCGTATTTTTGATGCTTGTATCTGCTAAGATTCACATGTGCCCTCCCTTTCTCCCCTCCTGGAGTTGAAGGTTCTTTGGATAAAATATAGAACTTTCACACTGCATGAGCTCTACCGACCCTCCACGCTTAGAATTTACACTCCCAGTGGAGGAACCTCGATCCGCGAGGGATCATGGGTACAGGTACATTAGATAGTATTACAAACGCAACCTCTTGACGTCCCTCTTTGAACTTCGAAAAACCTCATGTGCAAAACTCTGCAGCTTCCACTAGATGTCAGCCTATGCAAAGCATGTGAATCTAAGCAGATACAAGCATCAGAAATAAGATTACGGTGAGTAACGTACCCAATACACATTCACCCCTAGGAGAAATGGAATTGCATAAGTCAATTACCAGTACAACACAGCCGAGTGAGTAGTCGGATTTATAGAAATGGACAGAACCCTTTAAAATCAACACAAATAAATCTTCACAAGTCCAACCCCAAGATGGTTTGGGGCCTTGTGCCAAAAAGTCACCAATTCCAAAGGATATATTTCTTCAGTTCGGTTTATATAGACCTTTTTAGTGCCAGTGTTATAGAGAATTCTCAGAAATTTGCCAATTCATTTCTGCCTTAGAGACCCGCAGCTCTTTTTCTGGATTTTAGGACTTTTCATTTTTAATCCTGGAGAGAGTGAGACCGTTTTCCCACTCTTGTATTTTTGTGATTTGGTTTTGGAGTCTGACAAACTCCATAGGCATCATCTTTTTACATTGTGACACTCAGCACCCTAAGTGCAGTGCCACAGAGAAATTCTTGGGATTTCTGCCAAGGTTCAAATACCTTCTATTTTAGAAACTACTGAGTAGTAAAGTGAAATTGACTATACTTACATTTTTCTCTTTGTAGACCCAGTACACAGTATCTTACATAGTGCTGGAGGGGTTACTTAGTATCCCCTTTGTCTACCTTCGTATGTAACGTTTTATGTTGCCCTTTCTACAGTTAATGTCTGATGAGTGGTTTACTTTTTCCTACCATTGTGTGTTTTACCACGGGCTGCATTCCAGCTGCAGTATAGCACCCATGGGTGCCCATATTGTCAAAATGTCCCCAGTGTTCTTTTTTCGCCATTTCTTGTTGGAAAGGTCTTTCTTGAGATTTACTCTGTGCGCCAAACCTGGTTTGGTTCCTTTGTTCGCTTTGTGTTGGCAGGGTTCGCTGCTGAAGCCTGCCTCTGGCTCCAGCCTGTCTGGCAGAGCAGGAAGCAATGGAGGTTGCCGAAACTCCCTTTGCTTAGTCTCCTTGGTTACACAAATGCACCCAAAGGTGATTAGCTGGCAGGCTGTCCTTGGAGAACAGCCACCCTGCTGTGTGAGCGAAGCTAGGCTGCAAATGAATTGGAGAAACTTGTATAAAAGGCGAGGTCTTTTGCAAGGAAGGCAGAGTCCACCACTGGACGAAGGAACCAAAGAAGCTTGCTGTAACCTCCTGGACCGTTGGTTTGCCCGATGAAGCCCTGCTGAAGCTCCGAATGTCTAATCGACTAGAGCAGCCCTGCAAGGACGACTTCTCCCCTTGGGTTGATGAGACCAATCAGCCCCAAGACGAACTTGACTGGAACTCCTCTCTCGGCTGGCTGCACTTCATTGCTGCTGCAGTAACTGAGTGCCAGAGGACAGGAACACCACAGTGCAACGCCTTTAAGTCGGACCCAAGCTCCAGGAAGATGCTCCGAACTCACTCGAAGCAGGACTAACCAATCCTGAGCCACCTCAACAGAGTGCTGGACCCCAGAAGCAAGGAAAGTCCACAAGGTGTCCAGGAACAACAGGCTCTGCAGGACTACAACAGGAACAGCAGCCAGCTGATACCTTTTCTTCGGTGTACTTTTTTTGCTTGCAACGTTGCCCTTCACAAGCCTCCCCGCTTGTGACCCAACAGTGATTTCTTTTACAACAAAACTCTCTTTAACATTGTGCAAGACTTTTGTGCTAATCTTCAAGTGCCTCCGCTCCTCTAGACTTTGCTCAATTCACATTGGCTATCCTGGCTCCCTAAAGACTCTTCTTACCGTCTGACTGTGTTTAACTGTCCCTCCAAAAAATCATAACGTACGTTACTTGTATAGCTGGCAAAAGGGTTAACCTACAATGCATTGGGGAATTCTAAAGTGCTTACCTGTTTGAGAAACTTGTTAACCATTGTTTCCTTCCTAACCTTTTTCCTGTTTGCCACAACTTCAGTATTACCATTTAAGTGTGAACAGTGATATATTAATGTCCACAGTGTCCTAACTATTGTAGTCACCTCAGGGTATAGGAATATCTGTGTGCCATCCCAAAAGGGTATCTGCTTACTTTATTGAACTAAAGGAGTGTATTTTGAAGTGTATTTTAAGTGTTGCATATTGCTTCCTTCTAAAGAAGGCTTATTTTAAAACTGACTGTTAAATTAATAAATATTTTAATCAGGAAACCTTGAGTAGAAGTGTTACTTGAATACATGTTACTGTGAACCTCTGTTACAACCCTACAGCTCACATTGACCCCTCTTGAGATAAGCCTGGCTGCTCGGTCACACTACCAACTTGTGTAGTACAGGCCTATACCAAAGGCTGGGTTACCTATTGCCAAGAGGCCAAGGCTGGTGTAGTCTCCCACAGGGTTACTACATACAATATTGCCAACACAGTGTTTAAGAATAATAAAGGGCTATCAAAAGTTATATAAAAGTTCATGTAACGTTCAGGTAAGTACTTCACTCAATCCAACATACTTGGATAGGCATAGGGAAGGATCCTTAACCCAGGTTCCACCACCAAAGTTCAGGTTAGAGCAAGTTAGGGTCAGGACTTTACGCCCTAGTTACCTTATGGGAGTCGAAAGAAAGCACCAGGTCTGTAGACTTTCCCCACCCCTCTACTGGCTTGGAGTTCTCCAAATACCACTACTAGAGGTTCCAGACTTTGATACAGAATTGTTCTTTCTTTGTGTCTGCTGCAAGGTTCATCTATACCTCTAAACAGAAGAGATACTTTGTTTCAAGGGATTTAGTTTGTCGGTTGCAGTATTTGCGAATCTGTTCCAGACTGCTTGTGAGAGGTGGAAGATGCAAGCAACTCTACAGAACCAACTAAGAGAAGTCCCAACTGAGATCAAGTAAGGCTACAACAAGAGGTAAGTCCTCTCAAACTTTACAGTACCTTTTGGTTAGAAGAAATTGATCCAGCTGGCTTCGGTTCCTGGGCAGCTCTGCAGATCCTTTTGTTCCTGGGCCTCAGTTGTGGGGACAAGAGGGAGGACGTCTGGGGACTCCTGCACTACAATGGGACAGTCAGCTGCAGAAAAGGACAAACTTCTATTCAGTGGAACTTCGCGGTTTCAGCTCCTTGAGTCTCAGCAAATAGCACCACTGTGGTCTCACGAATACCACTCTGGACTTTCCTCGCATCTGGGGTCTAGCGCTCTGTTGAGGTGGCTCAAGCTTAGTCAGTCCTGCTTCAAGGGAGTCCGGGGGGATCATCCTTCAGCACGGGTCAGTCTTAAAAGAAATTCACTCAGTTTGGTGTTCCTCTCCTTGGCACTTCAGTTCCAGTAGCAGCAGTGGAAGTACAGCCAGCTCCGAGAGGATGTCCAAACGAGTTTACTTTGGAGTTGATTAGTCCCACCAACTCAAGGGGAGAAGTCGTCCTTGCAGGGCTTCTCTCGCCGAAATGAATTTGGAGCATCAGCACAACAGCAGGGCTTCACTGGGCAAACCAACGGTCCAGCTGTTGCAGCAGGCGTCTCTTCCAAGTTCTTCTTCGGATTCCTTCGTCCAGTGGTCGAGTCTGCCCTCCAAGGCAAAAAGCCTTGCCTTTTATGCAGGTTTCTCCCATTCATTCCAGCCTAGCTCTGAATCACACAGCAGGGTGGATGTCCTCCGAGGACAGCCAGCCCGCCAATCACCTTTGGGTGGATTCCTGTAACCAAGGGGATTAAGCACAGGGAGTTTCGGGCACCTCCCTAATTTTCTGCCCCTGCCAGACATACTGGAGCCAGAGGCGGGCTTCACTCGTGAATCCTGCCAAAGACCAAACGAACAAAGGGACCAAACCAGGTTTGGCGCGCAGAGTAAATCTCAAAAAGGACCTTTCCTACAAGAAATGGTGAAAAGATCGGCCCATTTTGATGAAATGGGCACCCATGGGTGCCTTTCTGCAGCTGCGAACGCAGCCTGCGGTAAAAACACACAATGGTAGTAAAAAATACACCACTGCCACCATCCATTAATTATAGAAAGAGTAACATAAAATTGTTACATGAGAAACTAGACAAAGGGGATTTTAAGTAACCCCTCCAGCACCCTACTGTAAGATAGTGTGTGCTTGGTCTTGAAAGTTACAAAATGTAAGTAAAGTCAATTTCACTTCACTGCTCTTGGAAACAGTAATTTCACCAAGAGAAGGTATTTAAACCTTTGGGAAATCTAAGACTGCCCTGTGCCACTGCACTGAAGGTGCTGTGTCACAATGTAAAGATGATGCTTATGGAGTTTGGCAGACTCCACAACCAAAAAGAAACGGTGTCCAAATCGCAGAAAATTACACGAGAGAGTGGGGGGGAAAAGGGCCTCGCTCTCCAAAATTTAAAAGTCCTAGAGTCCCGCATAGGTGATGGGGCTCTTTAAGATAGAGAGGCACTAGCACATTTCTGAGAATTCCCCCTAACAAGCCCAGCAAAAGGTGGTGGGTGTTAGGTAAGATTTTGTGCAGTCCAACTGGTGAGGGACTACTCAAGACTTCTCTTGGTATTAGGTAACCCACCTTTTAATATAGGCCGGTACTACACAAGTTGATAGTGTGACTGAGCACCCAGGTTTTATCTTAAATTGGGTAATGTGAGCTGTAGAGCTGTGCAATGAAAATACAAGTATCCAAGTAAACACACACTTAGTTATAATACATGACTTATTTATACACAGATAGTTTAAGCATTCTTTAAAAAGCAGTAATTAGCTGTAACATAAATCCCAGTGTAGGATTCAATTCAAAAAGTGAACAATAAAGCCGGTGAGAAATGTATTCATATGTTACACATGTTCCAGCACCCGTAGCTGACATGATTTGAGGTCAGTCTAGCATTTATATAGCATCACCTTTGCAATAATGAATTGCTCAAGGAAGGAAAGGTTAAGGTTAGATCAGAACAGACTGATGGGTTATAAGAACAATTAGCTTCTCCCAATGGATGTAGGCAGTCAATTATCCCAGCATTAAAGTGTTCTACATTTAAAACCTGTAAGGGAACAAGCGCTGCAAAAGCTGATTGGTTCAGAAGGAGGCTTTTAGGGAGCCAGGACAGCCAAAATCAATGGACAAAGTCAAAGTTCTGATGCTCATATTAGAAACATTTTCTTAAGAAGTGTTCAAAATAGAAATCACAGCTACTCAAGAGGAGTCACCTTTGGAAAGCACAAGCTGTAAGACCAATGCAGGTAAGTTGAGGTCAACTTAGAAGGGTTAAATCGCACTCTCAAAGATAGGAAGCACCCCAAATGTTCCAGCTGGTTGCCTTTGGGGGAGGAGGGAATCCTTAAACTGATGAACTGGAGATAGTTTGGCCTTGCATTTCGCCATAAGATCAAACTTTAACAGTGGCTCATGCCAAACTCTCTCCGTGCGTATATGCAAGTCCAGTCTTTGTCCAGAAAGTCAATCTTTCTTCCCGCCACACACACTAAATGTTCCAAGACAGCAGGGATCGCTGAATGGTTCACAGGGCACCCATAGTCCAACTCCCTGTCTGTTTTCTATTTGGAACAGCCACTAAAATCCAAAGGACTAGCCCTTGGGAGCTGGCACCCAGCATAAATCCACCATAGAGCGCCCCACTGGGGTGGGCATTGCTGCTGCTTTCCTGCTTCATTGCTGTTGTGTTCCTTTGTTGGGCTTGCAGAGCATTGTGGCTCAAAGGCTTCAGCGGAACCAGCCTGCACTGCAGACCACTCTGCTCAAGATGCCTTTGTGAGCGGTCAGCCGACTGCTCCACCCCAGATGCTTATGTGAGTATGGGACTTGGGTGGAGTGCAAGTTGCGGGAAGGACATGGTGTTCTCCCTTCCTCAAAGGACAGCTGCAAACCTCCACCATCGGGTGTTGCGTCTTCACGGAGCTTGCTCATCATCCCATAGTGGAGGGTAAAGGGAAGCCGAAGTCCTGATTTCTTTTTGTGGTTTCATAGTAAATCTGTAGCCATTAGTTTTCCAATAATGGAGGGTAGGAGAGAGCTTTTGACTAGTTGAGGTTTAATTGGAGCTATGTCTCCTTGTTGCGTACTTAATTTAAACATTTCTGGGACTTGTATGTGTTATTGTCAAAGCTTCAGCATATTATAAACTCCTTCAGTTTTGCAGTCATTTCTTTTCAATCTGTGTCCCTTTGCGACAGCATAGGCACTCCTATGCCAAATCCTCCCTAATCGATGAGCTTCCCTATTCCCAGCAACCTCCCATGACCTTTCTGATACTGGTTTTATTTATTTTTTATTTATTTATTGGACACTTGTATGGCGCCTATACACAAGTGTTTTCAGGCGCCACAAGACAAAATATGGGGAGTTGAGGGGACATGGGGGTGGGGGGGGGCAATAGTAACAAAGTACAACAATAACAGTGATGGTTATAGTGGTCTTTTGGCAATTATACCGTGCACCTGCAAAAAACAAAGGTGAAAAAGTGCAGGGGGGGTGGAGAAGTGCAGGATTCAGGGGCCCAGAGGGTATGGGCAATCGCTAAGGGTGGGCATCAGGGCAAGTGTAGGGGAACAAGGGATAGGAAGGGAAGACCAGTGCAATGGGCAAGGTGAACCAGATTAAGGCTGGTCGGTTAAGGCTGCCCGGAGGCGAGTGCTGGTATTGGATGCTGGGGGGGAGAGTAGTTGAAGGTCTGGGCCCTGTATGACTCAAAAGGGACCAAACACCAGTTGAGCGGAAGATGGATAATTAGCACGGGAGGGGAGGGAGAAGGAAGAGAAGAGGATGGTCTTTAACAGTCTCTGGAAATTAAGACGATCCGGCTCATTTTTAGTTGAATCAAGCTTATCGCTGACACAAAAATGGAGGTCCTTGGAAAAGGCAGGTCTTGTTCGCAATTGTTTAGGAATATCTTGGACCATGTCTGCTAGTCGACCCAGCAAACCATGCTTGGCTACAGCATTTTGTTTATAAAGTCCTAACCATAAGCCAGTATAGTACAATTCAAATTTGCACATTTGTTCCACTCTTAACCCTAAGAATCTCATTGTGTTGCTTGTCGGTTGCCAACATGCAAGGATGACTTCGTCCATTAGGAAATAAATATGGTGGCCACTGAACATCTTAGACGCTGAAGAGCAGGTTGGCATGACCACATTTCAATGAACATTGAGGTCAACCTGTTGGAACTTGAGGATGGACCAATCCTATAAACTATTTCATCAATGATTTCTCTGCTTGGTAGCTTGGCTTATCACTACTCGTTTACCCTTTCCATGTGACTAAATTGGCTTGTGCCATGCAGTCTCTTCTTTCTACATAGCATGGCTTCACAATTGTGTCGGCTAATCATTTATGCAGGAATGAACAGCATATTTCACTGCCTTGTTGCACCCACTTCGCCCACACGGATGCATGTCCTGAAGCTTCTCCATGAACTCTCTAGGGCTGGCTGGCAGCTCCTTTCACAGCCCGCTATGGGCTTGGATGCTGGTAATGCAACTTTGGTTAGGGTCTTTTTGCATTGACTCCTGTTGAGTGTGTTGCTGATGCAGCAGGGACACAGGGGGCTGTATGCATCCTTGGTAAATAGCAGTGGATTGGGTCGTTTTATGGTGCTGACCGTTTGTATACTTGGACAATTCTGTTGCTGTGTCCCAACACGAGTATTAAGCAGTGTTTTCTAAATCGTTTGCTTGAAGTAGCAGCATTTTGTGGCTCCTTTAAAACCTGAGATTTTTGTTAGATTGTGTATGACATGCCTCAGGAATGCTTCCTCCATATTGAATGCAACCTGCCTGCAGAGCTGTGATGCACGGTTGATATCCCTTGCTTGCTTATGAAGACCTTTGTCTGACAGATGGGAAGGAAGTAGACCTTTTCTTCTGATGACTATAATGGGATCATCCCTAGTCATTTTAGATCTTCGGGGTTTTTTCATGTTTATACACTCCTGTCTTCCTGGGGCCTGATTTGTTGTGCAATGGCTCCTTAGACAAAGATAAAGAAAGATGAATCTTCTTCCTGGCTATTTGTAATGAATCATTAATTTCTATACTGTCATTTTTTGGACCTGATCCACTGCAGTTTCTTGGGAAATGTAGTCTCCAGGCCCACATTTGGAAAGTTCTGGTATCAACTCAACGGCATTTACTTGAAAATGTCACTTTGTCCAGAATTTTGATTTCTATAGGAAAGTATTTTTTGTAGAAAATCTGTTAGTGGCTGCTTATTACTCTGGAATGTTCCATTAATTCCTGTGCCCCTTTCTTTGCAATCTGGCATGTGCATGCATGTGATCGCAGTGTGGAACCTGTCCATGAGTTTTGACCCGGTTTTTCCCTGCATCTTTTTTTAAAGTGATGATGGCAAAGGAGAAACCCCCGATCAGTGTGGTGGGTGACGTTGGAGGAAGAATCGCCATCATTGTGGTAAGTCACATTGGATGGGACAATGTGTTTGGGAGGGGGGCTCGACTTATTTTTTTTGTGGCAGTTGCATTTTCCGGTGGCTTCTCCCTGCTTGGTAAGTGGTTTTAAAATGTCCGATACTAATTAACAATTGAACTGCTTTAATAGTTTAATTACTTTTGTTATTAGGAAACTGACTTCTTGGAATTCCTAAGCATGACTTAACATTTAATTGTTTTTCCAGCGCCAAGATGGCAGAAGTTGCAGTATAAAATACATTTCGTTTGCAAGGGCTAAGTGCACTTGCAGAGACATATGCACATTGATGCGTGGTGGTCTTTGCTAGAGATGTAGTGGCCGAATCGGCGAGCCGTAGGGTTCTTGACTTGATTGTCAATGTATTGCATAAGGAGGTTGCAGTTTCATGCTCACTATGGGGGTGGTGGGAGGGCATGCAGTGCATCTGTGGTCTGAAACCTGCGACTCTGCAGAGGTCTAAAGGGTCGAGGATCCCTTCACCTTTTATTCATTGGCTAATGGGAGTTGCAGTGTAAAGCATCTGAAGACCCAAAGGTTGCAAACCCCTCCTTTACGTTGTCTGTAAAAATGGTGGCTGGGCATTCATACAATTTTAGAACTGATCAATTGATACCTGACGGTACTCTAACAAGGTGCTTATGTGCGTTCAGTTGGAGAGGTAAGCCAGACTACTTGGATGCCAACACTGTCCTAATTTGGTGTTATTTTGTGGTTGCTGATCCAGTTAAACTAAAATCGAAATTAAGTTGCGCACTCGGACTGAAGAGTCCAAGTGATCAAATTCTGTGATGAGAAAATAACACAAGGCTGTGTTGTAAGGGAACATGAAAGCAACCACAATGAACACTAACACACCAGCACTTATTAGAAAATTGATAACCATCAAACGCGCAAGTATATGCTTACAAAACCTTTCGCAATGCTTGTTTGGGGTTATGCCAAATATCAGTGTATCTGCCGTTATTCATGAGGTGGTCCATTTGCCAATAGTTATGCAGTGTGAAATGGCATGTGTGGTTATTTGTGGATTGTATTTGTGGAACGGTCATAGCCCATCTGCAAATACTTGCCAGTCAGAATAGGGGTTGTCACCATGCAGTATCTATCCTTTAGTCTGTAGCTAATCCGTACACCACGTGGTAAAGATCCCAAGCATGAACCTCATAAGTGGTCTGAATCCACCACTATGTATTGCTGGGTTATTGTGGACAAAAATTGTTTCAATTACTATGGGAGTAAATCTTCATGGTGCGCTTTTGGTGCTTTTAATGGCATTGCAGTTTCAGCACTGCTTTATGACACCACTGATCACAATGAATATTGGTGGTCTGCTTCAGGATTAACTCAAGTGTGAGAAATGCTGGTCAAGCACTCCCGGTGCCTCTACTGCCTACATGCTGACAAGTCACACGTGGAGGTGGACTGTGCATTCTGCAAGAACCGTCCGGACCATGAAGGACCGTCGTACACGACTCGCCAACTGGCTGGAAGCGAAGAGCCCAGCAGCAGGTGAGAAGTCTGAGCGGTCTTCTAAGACCTTTGAGGGCGCTCCGGCGACGGGGGCCCAACAAAAGGCAAAGCACTGTGAGTCCGCGGGCACACGGGAGCGCCGTTGGTTCAGGCTCCTCGGTTGCCAAGCAGAGCGCGATGTCAGACGCCTGGACCGTCTGGGAGCCTGCCGAGCAAGCATAGGCGAGTCCATCCTCCCCCCCCCCCTCCCCCTCCCTTCCAGCCTTCACCCCCATCCCCTCCGCCAAGGGACGGGACGGAGACTGACGACATTGGCGACGACGGAATGGATCTCCCGTCACCTCCTGCCCAGGCAGCACACCCCCCCCCCCCCCCCCCCCCTGACAAAATTGGCTCCTTTCACGGCATGATCGCCAGGGCCTCAGAGCTACGAGCCAAAGCTCTGGCTCGGTGAAATGGAAGTTGGAGAACCCAGGTATGCTTCAGGAGAACCCCCAGTTGATACCGATGGAGAAAGCCAAGGGGGGGAGCAAGGCAGTGAACCTCCCCCCTAAGGTGAAGGCCTCAGACGCGCCCAAGGTCATGAAGGCCCTGATTCACCGGTTAAGGCCTTGATTGAAGGAGTCGTGGCGGCCCTGGCAAAGCCGGCAGACGCTACCCCAGTGGAGACTACCTCCGGGCCCAGAGTTTCCCTGCCACCCTGGAGGGAAGCATCTTTCCAGCCAATGGAGAAGACCCCCGTGAAACCCCAGGTTGAGAAAGCAGGGGGGGGGGGACGGATTCCTAATGGACTCAGATACCTCCTCCGAGGATGGGCTGGCTGGCGTCAAAGCTATCCTGGACAAGAAGTTCTAGGAGGCCAGGACCTACAGGGCTGAGAGCGACAGTGGAGCCACGGGCAGTGGAGGAAACGGAGGACCCCACGCCCCAGCCGACACTCCCATCACAACCGATGCCCACGCCACAGGACAACTCAGGAGCAATCTTGATGGCTTTGCAGACCCTGTGTACGGAGATGAGGACAAGGTTGCCCTTACCCCCAGCGGACGATCCAGCGGCGCCTGGACCGTCTGGGAGCCTGCCGAGCAAGCATAGGCGAGTCCATCCTCTCCCCTCCCCCTCCCTTCCAGCATTCTGCAAGAACCTGTCTGTCCGGACCATGAAGGACCGTCGTACACGACTCGCCAACTGGCTGGAGGCGAAGAGCCCAGCAGCAGTTGAGAAGTCTGAGCGGTCTTCTAAGACCTTTGAGGGTGCTCCGGCGACGGGGGCCCAACAAAAGGCAAAGCACTGTGAGTCTGCGGGCACACGGGAGCGCCGTTGGTTCAGGCTCCTCGGTTGCCAAGCAGAGCGCGATGTCAGACGCCTGGACCGTCTGGGAGCCTGCCGAGCAAGCATAGGCGAGTCCATCCTCTCCCCTCTCCCTCCCTTCCAGCCTTCACCCCCATCCCCTCCGCCAAGGGACGGGACGGAGACTGACGACGGTGGGGACGACGGAATGGATCTCCCGTCACCTCCCGCCCAGGCAGCCTTATCCCCCGGAACTACAGTTCCCAAGGGTCGAAAGAATCTTTGGATCCCTTTTACATTTTATTGGCTGAAACCAGCACACCCCAACGTATGTGGAGTGCTGGGGGGATGCAATGTATCCCCTTTCTCCTTTTTACTGTAACATTTATGTTACAGGGACAAGCTTACCTTTAGTGGGTGCTGGCAGTGAACATTTTAACTAATTTGGTGCACCTTTACCTCAGGCTGTTGCCACGGTCTGGTAAAGTCACCCATGGGTGCTCATTTTACCAAAATGGCCCCTGAATCCTGCTGAAAATGTGTGGACGTGAATAGTCTGAAAAATCCCCTCACCAGAGTACTGGACCTTGCAAACCACGAGAATCGGACCAGCGATGTTCAGTCTTCTTCTGGCTCCTGAAAAGTGCGCCAAAACCACATGGCCGTATCCAGCCGCGAAGAAACTCTTGTCTGGAGCCTTCTGTGTCGACCCTTGCTGAAAAGCCCATCCAGAGTCCTGTCTTCATAAGGAATTCAGCACCTGGGATTTTGGCTACAGATCTTGAAGTCTTCCTGCAGAAACTCTTCTTTGTTGGCTTCGGTATTACTTACCTTAAGTCTCTTGTGATTCCTGTGTAGCTTTGGGGTGTTTTCTGTGATTGGGAGTGCTCTCGTCCAGTTCACCCAGACCCCTTCTGGAATCCTCCTAGGGTGTCTTCTCTGAAGTCCCTGAACCCTCAACTGAAAGTAGAATACTTGTTTGAACAGTCTTCCTCTGGAACTCTGACTTTGCCTGCAACTGACCCTTCTCTCCCTGCCTACAGCTGGCTACTAGAACATGAAGGGTCCCTCTTCTGCCTCTGAGAGAACTCATGTCATATAATTGGGAACGGCTGAGGTCTGCCTTGAAAAGTAAAACAAGTGTTGAAAAGTTTACTTACTTGTAAAATAGTTGGTAACTGTAACTCTGAGAGTTAATCATTACAAATGTTCTTACTTGAGTGTTGTCACTTGTAAAAGTATTTCTGATGCTTGTTAATCAGCTTAGATTCACATGCTGTGCATATGGTCTGACATCCCGTGGTAACCGCAGAGTATTGCATCTTGTCTTTCGAGGATCGAAAGGGGACGTCGGCATAGGCGTGTCTGTAACGCTATCCCTATAGTGACGTGTAGTGTACCGAAAATCCCTCACGCGTCGTGGTCCCTCATAGTTTTTTTCCGCCCAGATTTACTGGTCGCCCTAATGCGCCGCTCTTACATAGAGATAGCGTTATTGTCATAATTATCGACTTTGGTCGTTATTCCCCTTAAGTCACTTCGACGTTTGATTCCTGTGCAACAGCGAAGACTGCTGCAGACTTTCGATGCCTGTTGATCTGGCCGGCGCTGCCGTCCACGTGGCAGGGCCTTCTGGCCAGCCTGTACAGTAGGGAGAGTGGGGGTCGGGGTAGACCTATTCTTTACAAGTATGCCTTTCTTCTTTCACCCTCTTTGCTCCCTGGGTTTTGTCATCGATATACCTGTCTTGCGCTATGAACAAGACGCCATTTAGATTTTGTCGCTCTTGTAGTGCCAAATATCAGTGGAAAGACTAGCACCCTCGGTAGCATCAACTGTCGTCCCCTCGACGATAACGAAGCTGCTTGTGCAGCTTGTAGACTTGATTAAGGAGCGCTGTCTAAATCGGTGGGCCCCCTACGGCATGTTGCAGACCGAATGCTCTTCTCATGCCGCTGCAGCCGCCGAAAGTGATTGGGGGGCGGGGGCAGGGGGACTAACGATGACCAGGCCCCCGTTGCGGATGCCATTGACCTAACGGCGGATGGTTCTTGGTCTGCAGCGTCCATCCACGATCCCGCTCGGCACAACGTGAGTCATGCTAAGGTGGAAAACACCTGGTGACCGGGGCGCCCACGATGCGAACACTAAACACACAACCCAAGGTTCTGCTTCCGCAGTACCGTCTAAGCGTACCAAAGCGGCAACAGACCCGTAGAAAACTTTGGCGGGATCCGCTGATCTGTATGATCGGCAGCCTTTACAGCGCAACTGGGCAATCTAAAGTGAAGGGCGCTAGCACTAAAAAACACGTGGCTGTCGAGACGCTTGCAGGAGGATGCACAGACGCCGCTTAAGGCCCAGGTGGCGCCAAAATCCACCGCTCAGTCTCCGGTTCAACCGGCAGACCGCCCCGATTACCAGAGCATCGCTAGGATAGCCTTGGCAGTTAGACTGAAGGAGCGGTCGAAAGAGGCGGCGAAACACAAGGAACGGCCTAGAGACGCGCGAAGGACACGCCACAGCACCCCATACCCTGCAAGGACTACTATACGGACAGTCGTGTGCCTTTATCTAGCACGATGAAGGACACATCTCAACGTCCCAGAGAGGGAGATGAGCCCTTTCCTCCCCTTGACTCCTCTGGTTCATCCTCATGGACCAGGGAGAAATTTGAGGAGTGTATGGACAGATTAGAGAAATTTGGCTCTTATTCTGAGAGGTTTGCTCCCAAGAGACCCTGGGAAGACCTTCCTTTTGCACCTGTATCCGAGTTTCAAAGGACCTTGGAGGATCAACATGAATGTACCTATGACCTCATGGATGATGTCCTTCTAGACTTGTATGTGCAGGATGAGGATGCCTCCTTTGGGGAAAATTACAATGTGGATGACCAAGCACTTGACCAGGTAGATCCTATGGACAATTGGGAAGACAGATGCCAGGTTGATGCTCAACCTTGGGCATCCCACAAGCCCTCTCCGGAACCCGATGCCCTGTTCATGGATTCACCCACCCCCCCCCCCCCCCCTCCATTCCAGTACGCCGAGCCTCTCCTGTGGACGATCAAATGGCGTTTAACGCCATCTTGAAAAAGGCAGCTGACCATTTTCAGATCGCCACACTAGGCCTGACTGGATTCTGATTTTGTGGAGGACATCCTTGAGCAAAAACCTCCAGCCAACCAGGCCATCCCTTTGTTGAACTCCATCAAGAGGAGATTGGCACCTTCTTTGTTGATGCCAGCTCAAACCAGGGCGGTGAACCCTAGGGTTGAGAAGCTGTTTCGTCCTTCTCCGACGACCCTGCCTACATCAAGGGCCATGCCACGCAAGATTCTTTAGTAGTTACCACTACTAGGAAATGGGCTGGTGTCCCCCTGTCTACTGGAGAGGCACCACCCGATAGAGTCCAAAAGACTGTATGCACTGGGGAAGAGGATCATGACTTCTGCAGCGTTCTCCACTAGAATAGCCAATAACGCCACCCTATTGGCCAGCTATGCAGACGTCCAGTGAAACCTGCTGCAAGAAGGTCTTAAGGAAGTACCAGAACCTATGCGGGTTAAGTTGCTCACCATCGTATCGAAGGGCAAGCAGGTCAATCAGAATGTGCTTAAGAACACTCTAGACGCTGCTGAGAAGAACCTTGGCACAGGGTACCCTGCTCAAGAGACATGCCTGCCTGAGGAACTCCGGGTTCAAGCCGGAGACACAGGCAGCCTTATTAAACAAACCCATTGAGGAAACCAACTTGTTTGAAAAGGCAGTGGACAAAGCTCTGGAAACAGCCAAGAAAGAGCATGAGACTCCAGTCCCTTCAACAGATTGCCCAGAAACCCTCTACACTTGGAGGGAGCGGCTCTCGCCAGTCCTTTAGAGGGAAATCACGTTTTCCCCAAAACCAGTATGGTGCAGGAAACCGCCCTGAGGACAGCAACGTGGAAAGGGTAGAGGCCGAGGCTCCATGCCCAGAGGCGCCCCGGCCTCTGGTCATAAATGACCTTCAGATCCATGTCCCCTCCCATGCCACCCCGGTTGGGGAGTGTATAATATCATTCATTGCGGTATGGGAGGGGATAACTACAGGCCAGTGGGTACTCAAGATGGTTGCCCACGGATACTGCATAGAATTTTGCCGACCACCTCAATTCAGACCTCCAAAATAAACGCTTGACTCTGGAACACCTACGTATCCTACTGCAAGAGGTGGAGATCCTTCTAGGAAAGGGTGCCATAGAAGTCGTCCCTATTCTACAGGTAAACAAGGTATTTATTCAGTGTACTTCCTTGTACCCAAAAAGGATCTCGCCATGTGCCCTTTACTAGACTTGCGCCCAGCAAACAAGTGTCAAACCCCAAAAGTTTTCTATGGTCACTTTACAAAAGTAATCCCGCTGTTGAGATCGGGGGATTATATGGCGACACTGAAATATGAAAGTATGCCTCTTTCATGTCCAATGTTGCCAGCGCACAGAAAATACCCAAGGTTCATGATAGAGGATAAACAAGATCAGTTCAAAGTACTCCCCTTCGGCATTGCCTCGGCGCCAAGGGTGTTTACGACGGTACTGGCAGTAGCGGCAGCGCACCTGCGCAGACTATCAATCCTGGTTTACCCTTACCTCAACGACTGGCTCATAACAGGGGAGTCCTACGGAACATGCCTATTGAACACTCAGAAGACAACAGATCTCTTATTCAGTCTGGGATTCTCTATCAACAGGAAGAAATCCAGCTTAGAACCCAGTCAAGTCAAATAATTTCTAGGGGCTCTAATCGGACAAAAGACAGCCTCGTCTTCCCCTCTGAGAGGGTTCAGAACATGCTGTTTCAGATCCCTCCGTATGTAGCCAGTCGGGAAGTGACGGTACGCAAGGCCATGCAACTGTTGGGAATGATGGCGTCCTGTATTTACTTAGTTCCTCACGTGCGTCTGCGCATGCATCCCTTGCAAGAGTGGCTCAACAGCCAGTGGTATCAGGCCAGCGGACAATGGGAAGATCTGGTAGTTGTCTCGCCAGCTCTCGTTCTCTCTCTGCAGTGGTGGTCGAGGGAAATCCTCTTGAAGGGAAAGACCTTCACCACCTCCGCAGTAGAAGCCACTCACGAAAGACTCCTCTCACGGGGTGGGTGGCTCATCTGCTTCAGCAGACCATGCACGGCGTGTGGTCCCCACAAGTAGCATCCAACCACAATACTCTGTTAGAGCTATTAGCGGTATTCAAAGCACTGAAAGCCTTTCTGACAGTTACAGGGGAAGACAGTCCTGATCTTGACAGACAGCACCACAGCCATGTACTGCCTAAACAAACGGGAGGGGGGGGGGAAGCACACACTCTCCATGGCTATCCAAGCTCTCACAAAACATTTAGATATGGGCTCTCAAACACAAGATTTTCCTGTTGTATCAACACTTTCCAGGGGAACTCTTATCGTGGACGTGCTCAGCAGAGAATTCCCACTGCCCATAGAGTACGAATGGCAGCTACATGAAGACATTGTCTCCAGCGTCTTCGCACTATGGTGCTTTCCAGAGATTGACTTGTTTGCAACTCTGGAGAACGCTCAATGCCAAGATTACACCTCCAGAACCGCTCCAAGGGGAACGGTCTCTGTCTGGATAGCATGGTCAGGGAAATTTGTTTTTCCTGCCCCTCACCCCCACCCCACAACCCCCCGAATCCCCTGCTCAACAAGATTGTGGACAAGATTGTGGACAAGATGCACCATGAACCAGATGCACCATGAACCAGTCACCATGATATTGGTGACCCCCATGTGGGCCGCCAACCCTGGTTCTCATCTGATGGGGATGTCCCTCTCTCCTCCTAAGGAACTGCCCTGCCCGTACAACATGTTATCTCAAGACAGGAGAGAAACACTTCACCCATGCCCGCAAACCCTGAATTTAGCAGCCTGCGGTCATAGAGTTCGGACACCTTCAACTTCCTCAGATGCATGAACATCCTCAGGGAAGCGAGGAAACCCAACACCCGATATTGCTATTCCAGTAAATGGAAACCCTTTATCTGGTGTAATACCAAGTGCGACAATCCCATTGACTGCTCTCCTACTCTTAATGTATTGTACCCGACTCACTCACTAGACTCTGGCCTAGTTTTTAATTCCCCGAAGGTTCACTTAGCTGCTCTCTCAGCCTACACTACTTCACAACAAAGGGTGTTGTGGTGGAAAATACCAGTTATCAAGGCTTTCATGGAAGGGGTTAAGAGGATTCTTCCCCCCCATTTCGAACCCAGCTCTCGGATGGGACCTAAATGTGGTTTTGACTAGACTCGTGGGGTCTCCCTTTGAACCTATGCATAAAGCAAGACTCAAAGACCTTACCTATAAGACAGTCTTCCTAGTGACTATCACTTCTATAAGAAGGGTTAGTGAACTACAGGCCCTTTCAGTTCTAGACCCTTTTGTTACGGTTCACAGAGATAAGGTGGTTCTGCGCACTCGCCCTCGATTTGCGCCCAAAATTTATTTCTAAGGTCCATGTGAACCAATCGATAGAACTGCCTACTTCATTCCAGAACCCCACTAACGTGGCTGATAGAAGCCTACACACAGATGTGCTCATGGCAGTCATGTTACATGGAAAGAACTAAACCACTGAGAAAGGCAAACCCATTTTTCGTTTCAGTGGCAGCTGGTAGAGAAGGGGATCCTGTCTCTAAATCAGCAATCTCAAGGTGGATAGTCAAATGCATCACACTCTGTTACACTCTTGCTAAGAGAGAACTGCCTTTCAAGCCTTGAACACATTCTACTCTAGGCTCTGGGGCTTCCATAGCATTCATTGCAAATGTTCCCCTAGAATCCATTTGCAAGGCGGCAACCTGGAGTTCTGTACACACCTTTACAAAACACTATTGCCTAGACACTCATTCTAGGTCTGATTTCCAAGTGGGACAAGCAGTATTAAGACATATTTTCACTAGTGTTCCTTCTCACAACCCACCTCCTACTCTGGGTACTGCTCGCTAGTCTATGCACAGCATGTGATTCTAAGCAGATTAACGAGCATCAGAAGACCTGTATTACTCACTGTAATAGCATTTTTGATGATTGTATCTGCTTAGATTCACATGCGCCCACCCTTCCTCCCTGCTCAGGTGGAAGGACCATAGACTATTTACTACTTACTCTTTTATGTATCTCTTTTATGTACTCGCTCACGATAGTCATTGGGCTCCCTCATCGCAGAAAAAATAGAATTGGAGGGACCTCGGCACGTGAGGGATTTTGGGTACACTACACGCCACTATAGGGATAGTGTTAGACATGCCTATGCTGACGCCCCCTTTCGATCCGCGCAAGACAAGATTCAATACTCTGCGTTACCACTGGATGTCGGACCATATGCACAGCATGTGAATCTAAGCGGATACAATCATCAGAAATGCTATTACGGCGAGTAATGCATGTCATGTAAGGTTAGTTTACTTACCCTGGAAATGTTCTGCCATTCTGAAAATTATCTGTGAACTTATTACTTACCTTAGATAGGTTCTGCCGTTCTGAAAAGTATAAATTATTATTATTATTATTATTATTATTATTATAAAGTCTTGCTATCCTTGGAAACTGTTTCACCATTCTAACAAGAAAGTAGATAAAAGGTTAATGTAAGTACCTGTGAATTGGGTCCCCCTCTTCCTAAAAGTAATGCTGTTAGTTCCACAGTACTATTCCTGTTAGGATATACATGTATGAGTGTCCCCAATTGGGTCTTGCTTCCCCTGACTTGCTGTTAGCGTGTCCAGAATAACTCTGCCTTAGGTTATACTTACCTCGAAGTTGCCGATAACTCCTTTTGAAAAGTGTGAGGTTTTACTTACCGTGTTAGCTGTGTGCCATCCGAAAAACAAGTTAGTTATTGCTTACCTCAATCTGTGTTGCACTGATCTGAAAACCAACTGTAATAGTGAATTACAACATTAGGTTTTACCTACCAAGAATAGCAGTGTGCCATTCTGGACAAGTGTCCTTTAGGTGTAGCTGACCTTGCAATCCTCAACTAGTGTAAAACGTTTTTACTGATCTTAGACTGTGTTCCACTCAGCTGAAAATTAAGTGTAATTGTATATTACACCCTAGGGTCCAACTCCCCTAGAATAACGGTTTTATCCTTAATCGGAGTTCTAGGTTTTTACTGTTCCTAGAATAAGTGTTCCACTAGTCGGAAACGTATATTGTCCAGTTGATTTACTATGTGATTTCTTTGCTGAGCTCACAGTACAACTGCTAGGGTCTACTATCCTTTATTACAGAAAGTACCTAAAAAGTAACTAATGGATTTTACTCTCCAAGAATAGGTGTGACCTATATGAAGTGTATGAAAAGGTTTGACTTAACTAGACTACTGTTAGATTTCTAAATAAGGTCTTTGCTTTGGCCCATTTACTTTATAGCATAGTGTGGTGGTTTTTTATAATGTGTTTACATGATCTGTGATAGTACTTATTTGCGCCAAGATTTACATAGGCCTACCTGTATTTAAATAATTTATTTTTACAATACGTACCGTTTCAGTGTTTCTTTGGACACAGATGTATTACTATTTCTTTGTACTGATTCTACAGCACTCCCACTCCCAAGATAAGCCTGGCTGCTCGGTCTACGCTACCATACACCCAGGTGGTACAGCCTTAAACTGAGAGTGGAGTCTTGTACTGTCTCAGGTGAATGGTTTTACTAAGCCCTTAGTTGACTTCAGAAAAACTGTCCTAACAGCCCCTCCTGAGCAAAATGAGGGCAGGCTGGGCCCCACAAAAATGCTAAATGGACTGTAAGTCGAAGTGGCTATGAACTATCGCATGCCACCACTGCACCCCACTCTCAGTATAGTGCCTGAGCTCCCCCACCTACTCCCATCCGTCTCTTCGCTCCCTCCTCCCACTCCTAACCCAGTCCCTGGGCTCTCTCCACCCCACCACATACCCTGGGCTCTACTCACCCCGCTCCCACCACTATGCCATGGCTACCCCATCCTGCTCCTACCACAGTCCCTGGGCTCGCCCGCCCGCTCCCAGCTCAGTCCCAGTCCCAGGGCCAGTGATGGCTGGTGAATTTTTTTGTGGGGTGTCCTCTGGGACATTTTTTTAAATAATGGGTTAAAGTTTTGCATTTTAGAGCATACTTAAAAAATAAATTGGTTAAAAAGCCAAATCGTTTGCAATTGGCGCTGGGGGAGTAGGGGGCAGGCATTGTATCTTCTTTTTTTACTGGACATCTGATAGATGTCCAGTAAAAAGATATAATTCCTGCCCCCTGAGCATCACGCCACCCAACACACTCACACAATCAAAGTGATTGTGTGTGTGTGTAAGGCGCTGGGGGGCCAAGCGGTGCAAAGCACAGTAATTGCGACTGGACATTTATGATGGATGTCCAGTAAAGAAATTCCATCCTTGTCACCTGGGCTCCGCAGCACCTCAAAAGGAGAGCTGATTGTGGCAGGTGGGTAGGAGGATTGTGCAACAGAGGCATTTTTTAAATGCTTTTGTTGTACAACCCCCTCGCTCCACGTCCCCCGTCTCCCCCCCCCCCCACTCACCAAAATCGGCTCCAC
Source organism: Ambystoma mexicanum (assembly GCF_040938575.1). Taxonomy (NCBI): domain Eukaryota; kingdom Metazoa; phylum Chordata; class Amphibia; order Caudata; family Ambystomatidae; genus Ambystoma; species Ambystoma mexicanum. The sequence goes on from NC_090926.1 coordinate 741,897,436, forward strand.
AGACCAACTCAAACATACACACGCACACAGCAAGCACGAGCACTCATCATACACGCATTCATACACATAAATAACAAATACATTAACATAAATGTACCTTCTGCCCCGGTCCAGACGTTTTCTCCCCAGCACTCCAGCTCATGCATTATGAACAGGAATTTGGAAGCAAAAGCTTCCTGGTTCCTGCACATGATTGCAGGGGCCCGAGTGTGCGTGCTGAAATTCCCTGCTCCAGCCTGCCCTGTCTGCATGTGTGAGGAGGCGCAGGAGCTCCACCTCACACAGACCTGCAGTTTCCAGCCAGCATTTCCAATGAGCTATGCAAGGCTGGCGAAATAAAGCGTCCCGCGCCTTGCATGACCCAATGAGCATGTCCGGCTGCAGAACTGAACTGCCACAGGGGAAACTGTGTTTCCCTTTGACAGTTCAGCCAGCCCAGGAGCACCCCCTCAGCTGGAAAAAGCAGCTGAGGGAGCACTGTGTTTCATTGAGTTGGCTCCTGGGCTCCTCCATAATGGGTGAGGGGGGCCGCTGGGTCAGTGCCCCCTTGCCCATTATGGACAAACCACACCTGCTCAGGTACCACCCTCCCAGCCCTGCTTTGTCTTTCCACCCTAAAAAAAATATTGTTTTTGATATTTTTTACTTTTTCAGCTGGGGGCTGACCTCCTTCCTTTCCGATCGACCCTCCCAGGTCCAACTTGGGTCCTTCCTCTCCTCTATCTGTGTGGTGTTCCCCAGGGGTCTAACCTCTCTCCCTGGCTGTTCAACCAATACCCATCCCTTCTTGCCCACCGTATTGCTGCTCTCTGCCCCAACTTTCAGTGCTATGCGGATGACACAACTCATTTTCAGGCTGCCCTCGGCCACCTCTTCACCTGCCGTCATCTGACTGTCCGCCATCCAGGAGTGGTGTTCCGCCAATGATCTCTGCATTAATGCCAGTAATACAGAGATTCTCCTCATCGGCACACCTGCTCCCTCCTTTGCTGTTACTCTTTGGCCGGCCTCTCTTGGTCTTCTTCCTGCTCCCACCTGTAAGGCTAAAAGCCTTGGGGTCGTCTTCGACTCCACACTTTCCTTCTCTCCCCACATCTCTGACGTCTCCAAGAAGTCACACGACCAGCTGCACCACCTCAGAGGTATTCTTCCTTTCCTCTCCTTACCCCAGAAGCTCACTGTCTCCAGAGCCCTGGTTCTCTCTAGGCTGGACTATTGCAACAGCCTCTTTCTAAATCTGCCTGCCTCCACTCTCCGCCCTCTGCAACTCATCCAAAACAAGACTGCAAGATTTGTCCTTGGCCTAAAGCCCAGGGACCGTATCTCTCAAGGACTGAAATCCCTGCACTGGCTCCCAGTGGCGGCGAGGATTAAGTTCAAAACCCTCTGCATTGTCCACAAGGCCTTCTGGGGCCTGGGACCTTAATACTTCAACTCTCTCTCCCTAAATATTTACCTTCACGAGCTCTTCACTCATCAGCCTCAAACGCCCTCAGGGTCAGTCGCTTCTCCAAGCCGCGAATTGGTGGTAGATCTTTCTTCTGGTGGGGCCTCCCTCTGGAACAGCCTCACTGCTTCCCTGAAATTTGAAGAACCATCTCTGGTTCCGGAAGCACCTCAAGACCTTCCTCTTTGCTTCTGCTTTCTCTCATCCTCTTCCCTGCTGATATCCTGTCTGAATCTGAACCTGCATTGGTTACCTGGCTACCCTCTGATCTGCATTGGTTACCAAGTTCCCCCCACTGCCAGTTGCACACCTGCTCTACTGCCCCCCACACCCCTGACAACCCTTGCACTCGGACTGGTTCTTCATCCCCACAGCACCTACTAGCACTTGACACCCGATGTCTGCACTTACCCTTACACTTGGCCACCAGCTGGCCGCACTTTATTTATGCCTTATTATTTTACTGTTACCCTATGTACCGCACTACACCCCCCGCCCCCCTGAACTTTTCCCCTTCTCCTGCACTTGCGTGATCTTAATGTCACCTGGCCTAGTAGGATTGTTGTCTCGGTCTTCCCTCTTTTTTCCCTTACCTTGCTTCGATGCGCCTTGAAGCACTTGTGTATAGACGCGTTATAAATGCTATATCGTATACCATATCATACAGTTACTGCTACCTAGTGCAACTCTGGATGTCCTTTTACTCCCGGTTTACTTCTGCATGATTCTCACTCCTGTAATATTTGCTTTCCTCACTGATAACTGGCCTTTCCTCCACTCTTACCCCAGTAAACTTTTCTTTTTGCTTAGTGTTCATTGCTAACTGTAAGAATGTTGCAGCGCTGGATGTATATGATTTCTTTGGAAATATTTCACCTAATGGAGATTTCACCTAATCCTTTACTTTTTTATTTTTTTATTTCTTTTTGTTCTTTTATTTCTTTTTGTTTTTATTTTGCAGATGCAGAATCTCTGCAGCCCCCCAAATACCCCTCCCTACCCTAACTTATACCCTTACTGCACACCCCACCTATTATGCATTACACATATACCATTTTCACTGAAATGGATTCAGTGACATCTCATTAGGTGAAATGGTATTTCTACGGTAACGTGCAGAGCTAGTGCAAGCTTGGTGATACCAACTGATCATGCTACAAAACCACACTTAGTGCCCCCAACCACTTCTGATCTTTGTAGTTCTATAGGCTTTGCCTATATACTTACAGGGTGGTGGTACTATTCTCTTTAAGTCCTACCTTGGTTCATCTGAAGTCTGATTTCAGTTGGCAAACTCATACCACTAGACCAGCTGCCTGACGTGGCCTTGTTTCTCATTTTAGTGTTTTTAATGGTGCGTTCACTTTATTAGGCTGTAATATTTTCAAGCCATTTTTATTATGGGACAGCAATTGTATCTGACTTGCAAACTTCAGATCTATGGTAGGGTTAGGAAACCAACACAAATCTAAGGTTATACTCCACCATGACATTACCTCTATTTGAGTGCCAGGAACTACTTCCCGACTATCTCAGACCCTGCACAATACTTATGTAATTCCTTTCTTCCTGAGATCAGGTGGTGGACATCTGATCTAGTCACTTTCCATAAGCACTGAATGTTTGTTTTTCTTTCGGCTGACATTTTCCTATGATGGCAGGTGAACCTGCTCTCTGGTTTCTTTTAGGCAAAGATTTATTCAGTAACACTGCGGGAGACTACACCAGTCTTGTTCTCTTGGTATTGGGAAACCCACCTATTGGTATTGGTATGTACTACACAAGTCGGTAGAGTGACTGAGTAGCCAGACTTATCTCAAGAGGGGTAAATGTGAGCTCTAGCACCGAAATCCACAAATAAACGTATCCAAATAATATTTACACTGAAGGTATTCTAATAAAATCATTACTTAAGTCAGTTTTAAAGAAGCATTCTTTAATAAGGGCAATGTGCAACAATAAAAATACAATTCAAAATAATTTCTGAGAATCAAGGCAGAGCAAGTAGACGCTCTTTAGAGATGCTTCATACACCCTTCCTAGACCCTGAGGTAACTTCACTAACTAGGACAGTATTGGCATTTATATGTCACTTGTATACTTTGTACAATTCTGAGGTTGGTAAAGAGACAAGGTTACAGGAAGGAAAAAGGTTAACCGGTTCTCAGAGCATGTAGCACTTTTAAATCTCCCAATGAAGTCTAGATAAAAACCTTTGCCAGCAATATTAGTTCAAAACTGATACATCACCTATGAGCAACAGGAAGAATCAGTCAATGGGTTAGAGTCTGCAGGGAGCTAGGACAGCCAAAGTCAATTTGGAACAAAGTCTATGGAGCTGAGGCACTTCTTAGATGCCAAAAAGAGTCTTGCACAAAGTTAGAGATTTGTATTAGAAAATCACTGTTGGGCCACAAGCTGTTACACTTGTGAAAGTTAGAGCTGAGATCAACTCCAGAAAAGCAGCTACTGCTATTTTCAACGGAGAAAAGCAAGCTACAAAGAGTTAAGTATGCCTTTTGTCAGAACAGTACCGTGGGTTAGAAGAAGAGGATCCAGCTGGCTTACGGTTTGGCTGCAGCGATGCAGATCCTGTGTTCCTGGGCCCCAGTCATGGGGACAAGAGTGAGGATATCTGGGGACACCTGCAGCAGCAATTCCATGTTCAGCAGCAGCTACAGTCTCTGCAATTCAGCGGCACTTTGTGGTTCCACTGCGTGGTAAACGGCACCACTGCGGCTCTTGGACACTGGTTGGGCTTCCTTCACTCCTTGAGTCCTGCACTCTGAGGTGACTCGAGCTTGGGTCGTCCTTCTACCGGAGTGTCCTCAAGCTCTTCCTGGAGCTTTTAGCCGGCTTACAGACGTTGCACTTGACTACGGATTTCTTGACCCCCTGGCACTTGGTTCCAGCAACAGCAAGGAAGTACAGCCAGTTGGGGAAGGTCCTCCGTCAAAGTTAGTCTTGGGGTTAGTTGGTCCCACTAACCCAAGGGAAGACTTTGTCCTCTCCGCAGCTTCTCTTGTCGATTCGGAAAAGGAGTTTCGGCACAGCAGCAGGGCTTCACCAGGCAGTTCAACGGTCCAGAAGTATGCAGCAAGCTTCTGTTAATGATTCCTTTCTTCCAGAGGTCCACTTTCTTTAGTCCAAGAAGCCTTGCCGTTTATGCAGGTTTCTCCCATTCATGCACAGCCTAGCTGTCACTCGCAAAGCAGGGTGGCTGTCCTCTAAGGACAGCCAGCCAGCTAATCAGGACTGGGTGCATTCAGGTAACCAAGGAGGCTAAGGACAGGGAAGTTTTGGGCACCTCCCTCACTTCCTGCCTTGTCAGACTCACTGGTGCCAGAGGCCAGTACTGAAGCCCGCCAAAGGCCAAATGAACAAAAGGGTTAAACCTGGTTTGGCGCGCAGCGTAAAACCCAAACAAGACCTCACTAACAAGAAATTGCAAAAAAGCTGACCAGGGCTTTTTTGACACAATGGTCACCCATGGGTGCTATACTGCAGCTGAGGATTTAGCCTACAGTAAAAAAGCACAATGGTAGGAACATTTAAACCACTGCAACCAGCCATTTAAAGTAGTGAAGGTAGCATAAAACATGTTACATGAGTAAGTACGAAAAGGGGCTACTAAGTAACTCCCCCTCCTCCCTCTAGCACTCACCATAAAATGGGGTATGCTGGACCTACATAGGACAAGTGTAACTAAAGCCAATTTCACTTTACTATTCTATTTAAACCTTAAGAGAAATCTAAAGGATTTCTCTGTCACGCTGCACTGAGGGTGCTGTGTGTCACCATGCAAAAAGTAGGTACATATGGAGTTTGTCAGACTCAAAATACAAAGGAAACGCATAATACAAATCAGATCAGAATACCAGAATATATGAGCGAGTGAGAAAACGGTCTTACTCACTCCAGGGTAAAAATGAGAAAGTCCTAAAGTCCAGCAAAATTGGGGGTCTTGAAGGTTGAAGGGAAATAGCACAGAAATGAGAATTCTCCCTAAGTTTCTTCTTTATTACCCGTGTACACTCCAGTAACATTTGCTAATGTTTGTTCTGGAAATTGAAGTGTTTGACTTTTTAGTTTGGTTTAATTTCCTTAATATTTATTTTGATTGTAGTAATGGTAGTGCAACCTTGCTAACCAGGCTCTGCGTTCAATGCTAAGAGCTCATTCCTCTAGTGGAACAGAGGTTCCCCTAGCCCTACATGGCCAACACCACCCCACCCCATACCTTATTTGTAAATCTGCTGTCTGGGCTCAATACATTTCACAAAGCACCATTGCATTGATACTGAGACAAGAGCAGATGTGCAAGGCAGATCTGTGCAGGTTCTCTGCCGTGCCACCTGCAGACCCACCGCCTTCAACACCTACTGCATCGCATGTGAATCTAAACCCAAAAAAAGGCTAAAAGACCAATGTTACTTACCCTGTAGTTGTTCTGCTCTTTTATATCTGACGTGCCCACCCAACCTCCATGAATTGGTCATTTTGTTAACAGGGGAGCACTGTAAGTAAATGTACACCAATAAGCTTCTAGAGTAGCACTACGCGCTTGCTGTGCGTGGTAAAATAATTTGAGTCGTAGGCACTACGTATACTGGAACAATTCACAAGGTGTCACTTTTCCCCAAGGGGGAGCCCCTTCTCATGAGGCTATGGAGGTGAGGCTGCTACCCAATAGTCCCCTCGGGTGGTTTAATGCTGGAGGACATCATGGGGAGGATGGCGGCAAGGACAACCATCTTGGGGTTAGCCCAGCGAATAATAAAGCTCTCCACATTCTCTAGCCCATCCTTCCATCCCCAACCTTCTTGTTAAAAGTAGAACCATATACTACTGTGATGCAAAAGAAACAAATGGCCTCAAACACCAAGACGAAGAAAAACAGACTACTCCCAATACTGGTACTAAAACAAGGTGGCCCCGAGGAGGCAGAGAGATCAACCTGTCAAATGTAACAAGGGACTTTGACAGCCACCCCTCAAGAACATGCTACAACGTATAAAGACAAACGATGGACAACAGTTTTGGTCGATCTCAGCACAGACATCAGTTGCAGCACCGACTGGGAGAAGCAGCCGACACAAAGCGTTCAGCATGGGAAATCCAATGTTTGGTTGCCGACCCAAGGAAAAGAGGAACTGAGGCCGCTGGCGGTCAGCCGAGTGAGTCCTCAAAGGGTTCTGCAAAAGCAGACCTGTGCAGGGTCCAAAGGCAAGAAGTCGAGTGGCCCAGCAGCTGGCAGTGCCGAAGACGCAGACTGGGAAAGCCGAGCCAGCCGAGAAGTCGGGACCGCCATTTCTGGAAGCCCCAGTGACGTACTGAAGCCCGAAAGCAGGTAAAAGGTGGTACAGGAGACCCATAGAGGATGCAGGCAGGAGGCACCCAGACAATCCTTGCCTGGCTTTGTAATAGGCATACTGCTGACAAAGGGTTCAGAGTGTATCCAACCTCCTCCTTGTACCAGTGGGATAAATGGAAGCCCACTGGCTACCAAGAGAAGGGTGTGGGACCATGTCCATCATAACAGTGGGTAAGAAGAGACCACTGCAATCCAAGAATGGTCTGGGACCCCAACAGAAGCAAATAAAAACATATAGGAAGTCTTCCTCATAGTGGCAGTGATAAGTCCACTAGTTACAAGAGAAGGGTCTGGGCCCCCAACGTAACTGAGTGAAACTCTTGCAGGACTCTCCCTCGTCACGCTGGTCAAGAGGAGACCAGAGATTGGCACTGTGACTTGTTTTCAACAATGTGACAAAAGTTTGCATCAAGGTGGAAGCGGTGAGAAATAAATGTATCAAACAATACCAGCAAATCAGAGGTTTTGTTAGAAACGCCAGGAGAAGGGAGTCATTTGCCCTGGCCCTGTGTTGAACCGTTCAAAAACATACCAAGAGAAGGCAGACCTTCCCTTGGTCCTCAACTGAGAGTTGAGGTGATGAAACCAGGGGAAGAGGGTCTTTCTCCTGGGGGGAACATTGTGTAACGATTGACTGAAACCTGCAAGCCAGGGGAAAGCACAGTCCTTCCCACTCCCCCCTGACCCCCCCCCCCCCGCCTCTCCCACCCTCCCTAGTTTTACTGGAAATTGTACAGAGCAACACCAGGAGAAGGGAGCCATTATCCTGGAGCGAACATTGTGTAACGATTGACTGAAACTCGCACGCTAGGGGAAGGGAGTAATTCCCTCTAGTATTTTTATTTTGAGAGAACATTTTGTTGAACCCCATGCAAAAAGCAGAAGGGAGCCATTCTTCTTAAAGAAGGAACTTTGTCAGTTTACCTTTTTAGTTGTAGTGTGAGGGACAGAAGTAGGTTGTAACAAAGGACAGTGGAATTTACTTTGACTGGCGTTCTGACGGATCCTTTTTTAGTATTCGTTTTGAGGCAGGGAAACAAAGTTAGAAATGGAAATTATCTTTTTCACCTAGAGAAATAAGTCTATAACCAAAAACCATGCCACATTTGTATCCGCATCCTTCTTCAACATCCTTGCATGTGTCAGTTAGGGATAATAACAGGAACACCCCAGTCGATGCCTACTTTTACTTTGGAAGTAAACCGCTTGTAATACATGGGGCCTACCAGTCGGTGATGGAATATGCATTGCATATCGTTCAAAATGCTCCAGAGAGACTATTACTGGGTGAGTGAGGTTTCTCTTCCTGGGGAGGTGAGAGATTAACAAGTGCGAGTAGTTGCAGGAGGAAAAATCAGTATGTGTGGAGGAAAGCATGTTTGCCAGATGCTGTTTTAAGAGTCAGTTGGTAAGTTAAAGCTAAGATGGGCATGTACACCTGTTCCCAAGAAGTTCTTCCGGAAGATGCCAAGAGTGAGTTGAATGTTTTGAGCAGGAAGGAAGGTTTTAGGTGATTACAACATGTAAAGCATCGACAGCTGTCATGATTCCTGCCCCTCATGTCCCCAGCCCTCCAAGATGTCAGGCTGGAGCCAGGCCACGATCACCTACATGGCCCACAAGGGCCTCTCCATCCCTCCAAAAACCCTCTTGGAGTCAGACTTCGCGCTTGTGGCACCAGACTCACTCACTCCCATAGGATACCATTTGGGATTGGACTTGTAGTGCATTGATGGGGACAAGATGGATGCCCCCACATATTTCGGTTCCCAGAACTGCATGTGCGGTCTAGTCTTTTGGGTGTGTTTCAGCCCAGAGACACCTGGGATACACAGACTATTTATGCCACACCCAGGCTGAGCAGCATGCTTCACGTTTTCTGCACCTACAGCGTGACAATCACTGTGTTCGGATCGGTCTCCAGTAGCCTTGCATCTTTCGTCTGCGCTCAGCTCCTGCAAGAACACCGTTAGGAACAGCCTTACCTTGCAGCGCTTCTGCCCATCATTCATCGCTCCTTCTGTTCTTCGGACATCTTCGGCGGTGTCATTCCATCCCGGCACGCCGCTTCCTAAGGAAAAGGGGAAAAGAACAAATGTTCGGTGGGAACATTACAGCAGGGAAGAGGGAAGTCCGGCAGGTCCTCCAAGTGGTATAACACCCCCTTTCGTCGACCCTCCCGTTCCACGACTCTGGAGGCCTACAGAGGCCACACGTAGGCCTACGCGCCAAAGCAGGCCTGAACTACCCATGAATCGGGGCCCCCACTTGCACACCCCAGAGGGAGGCCGACTAGTGAATTTTGTCAACGTGTGGAAAACCATCACCAGAGACAAATTGTTGCTGGACGTTCTTAGTCAGAGGCACACCTTGGAGTTCCAACGCAGGTGTCCTAAAATTCCTCCCGTGGCTCGTCAAGAAATACATATGGCACAGCTGCTGTGGGAGGTTCAAGCCATGTTGAGAAAGAGGGTGATGGAACCTACCCTCCAGCGCCTCTGGAGTGTACTCCAGATACTTTCTGGTACGGAAGAAGTCGGGAGGGTGGCGGTCAATCCTATACTCAAGTACTTGAAATCTCAAAGTTCAGGATAGTCCTGTGGCAGCATCTGCTCGGACTGCTCGACGAAGGGAATTTCCTGGCGACGTTGGTCCTAGAGGATGCCTATTTTCACATCCCCATTCTCACGAAACACCGGAAGTTCCTATATTTCGTGGTCCAGGTGCAAAACCATCAGTTCAGGGCCCTACCTTTCGGCCTAGAGTCAGCGCGGAGGGTGTTCCCAAACTGTTTGGCTCGGGTAGCAGTGCATCTGCACCTCCAGGGGGATCCATGTCTACCCTTATCTGGATGACTGGCTGATCCGCTCCCACTCTGGCACGCTGGCAATCAAACAGACCACAGAGACCATTTGCCTTATGACGGATCTTGGATTCTCCATTAACTATCTGGAGTCCTGCGTGGCGCCATTGCAGAATGTTTTGTTCTTGGGCGCTCACCTCAACGCGGTGCATGCTTGGCTACCCCCTCGGAGGAGAGGGTGACTGCCATCCTGGAGAAGGTGCTGCGCATGTCATTGGTGTAGAACGCAACAGTGCAAACCATCAAGTTGTTAGGCATGATATCTTCCTGCATTCCTCTCATCCCGTTCTGCAGGCTCCAGATGTGGCCTCTTCAAGAGTTCCTGGATGCACGGTGGCAGCAGATCACAGGCACTTGGGCAGCAGATCACAGGCACTTGGGCAGCAGATCACAGGCACTTGGGCAGCAGATCACAGGCACTTGGGCAGACAAGATCGCCCTCAACTGCGAGCTCGGGCAAACCCTACTATGGGTGGGGGGGGATGTATCCACATCTCTTGCAAGGAGCTCCTTTTCGGATCCCTCCGTACCAGGAGATGTTCACCACGGATTCCACCCTGGAGCGGTCGGAGGGTGGAGGGGCCCACACTGGGCAGTTGCACAGCAGAGGCCTATGGCTTGAGAGGAAAAGGACCTTCACATAAATGTCCTGGAGCTCCGGGTGGCTTTCTGGGCCCGCAAATCATTCCTGCTGTTGCTGAAATACAAGACCACCACCTTCTCCAGCAAGGAGTCTGGCATACGATGGACACTGGGGGGGGGTTGTTGCAAACGACGATGGACACAGGGGGGTTGTCGCAAACGACGATGGACATGAGATGGCATGACGTCTGACACTATGGTGGACACCGGGGTGGGGGGGTTGGCGCACACGACTATGGACACTGGGGGCGCCGCACAAGACGATTGGACACTGGGAGGGCGGACAAAACGATGGACACTGGGTTTGGGCAGACAAGACGTTGGACATGGGGGGGTATGGGGGTGCAAGACGTCGGACACAGGGGTGGTCATGATGATGGACACGGTGGGACGCACATGACAGTGGGCACGGGCGGTGGACACGGAGGGGCAGATATGACGGACACGAGTGGGGGATGCGGACACGACGGAAACGACGAGGGCCGAACATGGACACGGAGTGGGCACAACACACAGGGAGGGGTGGGCGCAACAACTGACACGGGAGGGGGGGGCATGACGACGGACGGACGGACGACTGACACTGCATGACGGGTGGTTCACCGCAGCCGAGGGCCTCTTACCCCAGACGATGTGGGGTTGTTCTATGCCAGGGCATCTGAACTCTTCCAACTAACACCAGGGACCAGGAAGGAAGGGTTCCTAGATGAACGATCCAAGGCCAAGCGAAGACCATCTTTGGCGGTGCCTCTCCTGGACAACGATTGGGCGGAAGACCTGGCTTTGATGAGGAATCCAGCCTCGGCCAAGAGGGATCGGCTGGAGAAGAAATACTGAGTTCCCGAGTCTGCACCCAAGTGCCTATTCTCGCAGCCTTCCCTGGACTCTGTGGTCCCGACCAATGGGTGCTGGACGCTCTCGCCCACGGGCACACTCTAGAGTTCCAGCAGAAGTGCCTGCGGATACCACCAGTGGCCCGGCAGGAGCAGCACATCCCTCAGGTCCTGCAGGAAGTACGGGCCATTATAAGGAAGGGGGCGATGGAGCTGGTTCCAAGCGACTCCGGGTCTCCGGAGTCTACTCCAGATAATTCTTGGTAAAGAAGACTGGGGGCTGGATGCCCATTCTAGACCTGCGGCGTCCCAACAAATACCAAGTCTCAAAACTATACTCAAGTTGCTGCACGTGCTCGGCCAACTGGAGGAAGGAGACTTCTTGACGTTGCTTGATCTGGAGAACGCATACTTCTCCAGCATGGGGTCTGGTATGGATTCACATGCTCATGAATATTCCCTGTCAGGCCGGGAATCCTTGGTAAAAGAAAACTGTTTCGCTTTCACTTACAGACTCTTTCTCCTCCAAACCAATCACTGAGCGCTGGGTTATACTGCCTTATCCAATGACTGCCCTCTCCCTAAGCCCCTCCTCTGGCAGCCATCTTCAGATTTCGACTGCATGTTGAAGTGTTGGGAGTCCTCGCGATTCGCTTTTCGAGCTTCTTCGTTTTTTGCACTTTTTTGGTAGGGAAACTGTTTTCGATCAATCGAGCCTGGGTGCTCCATCGGTTCACCATTCAATTAACGCCCCTCAAGGGCAGAAATCGTTGAGTGTTTCTTCTTGGAAGTATCCAGAAGCCCATCAGGCCTACACCACGTCGGAGGAGAAGGACAGAGCTCCCTTTTCAAGCTGTGCACCAGCTGCGGTTTGCGGAATGTCTTCACGGACGACCAGCATTCCCAGTGCCTGTATTGTCTACACCTGACACACAAGGAAGAAGATGGTGAGATTTGCTGTGGCTTCTCCAAGCGCACAATGAAGGATCGGCACGTCCGGCTGGAGACGTGGCTCAAGGCCAAGGCCTCTACCCCGTGTGGTCTACAGGTGCATGCCTCTTCTGGATACAGCCAGCCAGAGAATGCTTCTAAGTCCTTTTAGGGCGCACCATCCGTGGGGGCCCAAGACAAGATCAAGCACTGTGAGTCTGCTTCCGCCGGGGTCGCAGCGCAAGCGGGGGTCCCGCGACGGTCAGGGCACATTCATAGTGTCCAACAGCATCCATCTCCAGCCATCGCTCCAGCTCTTCGTCGCAGAGAAAGTTGCTACCCCAGGGAAGCTGCGGGAGAAACCAGAGAAGGCCAAGCAGGACAAGGTGTGTGTCCTTCCAGCTAAGCCCCAGGCGGTCCAGGCCAAGACGTCCTCTTCCATCGAGATGGTTGCTGCCACCCTTTAGAAGGCGAAGGGGGCTGACCTGGTCCAGGGTGTCCCAGTGACGGCCATGGTGGCACTTCCTCCCAGGTGGGAGGATTCGGCCAACCAGTGGAGAGGACTCCGGAGAAGAGGATGCCGGACCTCAGCCCGAGGCTGACCCCTCAGGACCCGAAGTGGGGGGCATGGAAGAGCTTCAGGGCACGGATTCAGGGCAAGACATTGTTGCCGGCCACACCATCCCAGAGGATATGGGGGGGGGGGAGGGGGGGTGGGACGAGAACCTTGAGGGATCGCCCGCCAGAGGGGGATGGTGATGACTAGGTAGGGGGTGACAACATTGGCACTGGGCCCAGCGACCCTATCCCAGGATATTATTTCGACCTGCCACACACTGGTGTCAGAGATTCAGAATAGGATGCCGACTGCTCCACCAGCGACTACCCCGTTGACACCGGGGGCCACCACCACTGAAGAAAAGGATGAGGCACCCTTTGCCTCCACTCCAGCCGTCACTAAAATGTCTGCAGTCGCAACCATCGCTGTACTCCGTGGTCTCGGCTGCAGCAAGGAAGAAGTCGTCCAATCAGTTGTCTTCAACCTCTGTTCCTCCCGGACAGTGATGGGAAGAAGTTGGACACCGTTGGACGGAAAGTCATCTACTCGGCGGCGACAGCGGTCAATGCGGCCAACGCCTTGGCAATCTTGGCCAGGTACGACCGAGAGCTATGGTACAAGATGGCTCCGGTCCTGGATTTCCTCCCCGAGGACAAGTGGGTAGAGGCAATGGAGATCCTTCAGGAAGGTGAGGTGGTGTCGGACCACGCCATCACCGTGGCCCTGGACATTGCAGACACAGGGTTCCACCAGATGGGAAACAGGATTTGCCTCCGTCATCGTGGCTGGCTGAAGGCCACCAACTTCAGGCAGGAAGTCCAGACAAGGGTCCTGGACATGCCATTCGGGGACAATCTTTTTGGCAAGGCAGTCAACAAATCTTTTCAAGCCATCAAAGCCGACATGGAAACGTCCCGTGCCCTGGGCATGCTGCAACAGCACCTTTTGCCCCTCGGGAGGGAAGTCTGGGAGGTTACCAAAGATTTTCAGCGGTGGATCGTCCTCTTACCACCAACACTCCCGTTGCACGACCCAGGAAGCCTACAGGGGTCGTTCCAAGGCCTTCGGAGGTGGCTGCTGTCGTCGTCAAGGTTCCCAGGGCTGCATGCTGGCCTCCAAGCAGGACTGAATCGGCCAAGACATCGGGCTCCCAACCCTGCACCCTGGTGGGAGGCCGGCTGGCAAACCTAATCAGTATGTGGGAAAACATCTCTACCGATAGATGGGTGCTGGACGCTCTCGCCCACGGACACATCCCTGAGCTGCTGCTGGAGGATCTGGCCTTGCTAAGAAAAGGGGCGATAGAGCTGGCTCCAAAGCGACTCTGGGGCTCCAGTGTTTACTCAAGATACTTTCTAGTAAGAAAGAAGACCAGGGGCTGGAGGCCCATTCTCGATCTACGACGACTCAACAAGTTCATCAAGTCCCAGAAATTCAGGATGGGCGCGTTGCAGCACGTGCTTGGCCAACTGGAGGAGGGAGACTTTGTTGTCATTGGATCTGGAGGACGCTTCCCCATTCACATAAAACATTGCATGTTCCTGCTCTTCGTCGTACAAGGGAAGCACTACCAGTTCAAGGCTCTCCCCTTCGTACTGAAGTCGGCGCCCAGATTCTTTACGAAGTGCCTGGCTCCGGTGGCAGCCCATCTGCGACTACAGGGAATTCATGTGTACCCTTACCTATACGACTGGCTCATTCGAAACGTATTGCTGTCGATCACACGGAGAGGACCGCCCGGCTGCTGACAGATCTAGGGTTCTCGGTGAACTATGCAAAATCCTGCTTGCGTTCTTCACAGAACACGCTGTTCCTGGGGCCCAGGCTCATCTCGGCGTCCTGTCTGCTGGCTCCATCAGAGGAGAGGATAGCTGGCATTTTGGGCAAATTGCAACAGCTGTTAGCACTGAAGATGAACCAGGGTGAGGAACATGAAGTCGCTGCTCGGCATGATGTCATGCACGATGTCCGGCTCTGCAGGTTGCGGATGCGACCGCTCCAAGATTTCCTGGACGCCCATTAGATCCAGGTGTCCATAAGCTTCAAAGACAGGATTGTGCTCGACAAGGAGTTCCATCGAGCGATAAGGTGGTGGGGCGTGCGCGCCAATATCGCCGGGGTCACCGATTTCCATAACCCTCCATATCAGGAGACGACGCTTCCCGGGAAGAGTGGGGAGCACACACCGTACGTCTCCACGCCAGAGGCCTGTGGCTGCCGGAGGAGAAGGCGCTACACATCCATGTACTGGAACTCCGGGCTGTTTTTTGAGCTCTCGCATCTTTTCTTGCATCCCTCAAGGGCAAAGTGGTGAGTGTCTTCAGAGGTTTTAAACACCAATGTTTTAATCCGGAAGCAGGGGGACAACAAATCCCCAGCGCTCTCCAGAGAGGCGTGGGATTTGTGGCACTGGGCCGTTTCCCGGGGGAGGAGGGGGGGAATTCCTCATTCCTTTCCACCTGGCCGCAATCAAAAACACTGTTGCTGACTCCCTCAGCATGGAGCTGTGCTCTTGCCACACGTGGGAGCTTTGGCAGGATCAAGTGGACAACCTTTTCCTCAAGTGTGGCAGTCCCCAGATCGAGCTGTTTGCAACAGCAACGAACACCAAGTGCCGGAGGTTCACCAGCAGGTTTCCCCAGCTAGGGAGCGTGGGGGATGCATTTTCCTTCCCTTGGGCAGCCTGTTTCTGTACGCGTTCACTCCATTGCCGCTGCTACTAGGAGTCATCCGTCAACTCAGACGGTGCAAGATGATCCTCGTTGCGTGGGCATGGCCGAGGCAAATCTGGTGCCCGGACCTTCTCAGCAGGTCAGCGTCCCCTTCAGTCAAGCTACCAGTGGTTGTGGATCTTCTTGCCAGGAAAGGAGGCGCAAACCTGCACCACGACCCAGGATCGCTGAACCTGAAGGCCTGGCTCCTGTAGCATTAGTTTGGTGGTTACGAGCTGCCTGTGGACTGCAGGGAGGTCCTTGCCAAGGCCAGGACGTCGACTATGCTGAAGTGCTACGGACACAAATGGAAGTGCTTTGCGACTTGGTGCTGGTTGCAGTAGATAACCCTTTGAGGGTCACAGCCTCCCAGAACCTTCCGTACTTGCTGTCGAAGTCAGGGCTGGCGCACGCCTCCATCGAGGTGCATCTGGCGGCTATCTCCCACTACACCAGGTCTCCGGGATTGTCTTCTCTTTGGTCGCACCGTCTAGTGAAGAAGTTCATCAAAGGACTGTTCTGTTCGTTCCCGCTGGTTAAGACCTCTGCCCCAGCGTGGGAACTCAACATGGTGCTGACTAGGCTCATGGGGTTCCCATTCAAGCTGATGCATCAAGCCCTGTTCATGTTCCTGTCTTGGAAGACCGCTTTCCACATGGCCAATACCTCTGCCAGGAGAGTAGGTGAAATCCAGGCCCTGTCATGCAAGCGGCCTTACTTGACTTTCCATGAGACGAGGGTGGTGCTACAGAAGCACCCCTCCTTCATGCCCAAGGTTCCATCAGAATTTCATCTCAACAAGCACTTGGTGTTAACTACGTTTTTTCCGACACCTTTGTCGCCGGCTGAAAGGACTTTGCAGTCGCTGGGTGTGGCTCGAGCGGTGAAGTTTTATGTGGCCCGCACAAAGTTTCCAGAAGCCTTTTCAGCTTTTTGAACTTTGCTCCTGTGAACCATAGGAAGGCCTTGTCCAAGGCTTCCATCTCCAGGTAGCTCTCCGGCTGCATCACTCATTATCACCGGTTGGCAAACTGACCGCTGCCTGGCCATCTGAGGGCCCACTCTACCGAGCGATTACTGCTACGACGGCATTCCCATCTGGTGTGCTCCTGCTGGACATCTGCAGGGCGGCTACGTGGTGGTCTACGCACACCGTCACGAAATTCTACTGCATCGACAGGGATTCCAGGGAGGAGTCCAGAGTCGGCCCAGCAGTGCTACGCAACCTGTTTGCTTGAAGGTGATCCTGGTGAGGAGGTAAGAGTAATTGCTTCTGTTGAGCCTTGCTGTTAGGCAAGATTTGGATTAGTGCCTTTGGGTGTACAACAATAATCTTGGCCTTCTGGCAATAGGAACCCAACCTTTTGTATAAGTCTCTACTACACAGCTTGGTAGCATGATTGAGCAGCCAGGCTTATATCAGGAGGGGTCAATGTGAACTGTAGGGGAGTTGCACAGAGATTCACAGTGACAAGTATCCAGATAAACAATTCTACTCAAGTTTTCTTGATTAAACAATTATTCATTTATTTAAGTCAGTTTGAATAGGCCTTCTTCAGAAGGGAGCAATATAATGGCAAAACACAAATACCTTCAAAATACAAACCTGGTTTCTCTAAATCAGCAAACAACCATTTGGGTTGGCACAAAGACAATTTGTACACCCTCAGGTGACTTAAATAGCTAGGACACTGTGGCCATTAATATATCACTGTAACATTTAGAGCAATACTGAGATGAATGTCAAAGAAAAGGGTTATTAGAATAAAACAAGAGTTCATGCAAATATTCTGAAGCAGGTATGTACTTTTGGAAACTCCCAATGCAAAGTAAGTTAACCCCTTCCTGGAAGGAAGACCAAACACAAAGTCAGAAGGAAGAAAAGTCATTCAGGGACTCGGGCCAGGCCAATGTCAATTGGGCAAAAGTCTAGGTGAGCTGAAGCACTTCTCAGAGGTAGGTAAAAGTCATGCACAATGTTTTAGAAGTCTTTGTAGAAAAGAAGAAATCAAAATAGGGCCCAAGCTGTTTAGGCTTGTGAGGTAAAGGAGCTGTTTAGCAACTCTACTGAAGCAACCAAGACAAGTCTCAGCCGAGAACAAGTGAGGCTACACAATAGGTACGTTCTTAGGATCTGCAGAGCTGCACAGAACAGAAGCCAGCTGGCACCATTTCTTCTAACCAAAGGTACTGTACAGTCTGTGTTCCTGGGCTTCAGTCGTGGGGACAAGAGGGAGGACGTCTGGAGGACTCCTGCACTGCAATGGGACGATCAGCGACAGAAAAGGACCAACTTGTATTCACTGTTGGCACTTTGCGATTTCAGCTCCTCACGTCTATAGCAAACAGCACCACCACGGTTCTTGGCTGGTGAGATGGGCTTTCCTTGCATCTGGGGTCCATCACTTTGAGGTGGCTCAGGCTCGGTCAGTCCTGCTTCCGGGGAGTCCGGAGGGTCTTCTTCGAGCTCTTGGCCAACTTAAGTGATGCACTTTAAATCTGGTGTTCCTATCCCTGGCACTTCGGTTCCTGCAGCAGCAAGAAAGCACAGCCAGCTCCGAGAGGGTGTCCAGATGGGATCACTTTGGAGTTGATTGGTCCCACAACTCAAGGGGAGAAGTCGTTGCAGAGCTTCTCTAGTCGAGGCTAATTCAGCGGTTCAGCACAGCAGCAGGGCTTCACCGGGCAAACCAACGGTCCAGGAGTTCCAGCAGGCATCTCTTCCAAGTTCTTCTTTGGATTCCTTTGTCCAGTGGTGGACTCTGTCTTCCAAGCCAAAAAGCCTCGCCTTTTATGCAACTTTCTCCCATTAATTCCAGCCTAGCTGCCAGTCAAACAGCAGGGTGGCTGTCCTTGCCGGACAGCCAGCCGGCCAGTCCCCTTTGGGTGCTTTCCTGCAAGGGGATTAAGCACAGGTAGTTTCTGGCACCTCCCTCACTTCCTGCCCCTGCCAGACATACTGGAGCCAGAGGCCTGCTTCACTTGTGAATCCCGCCAAAGACAAAACGAACAAAGGGACCAAACCTGGTTTGGCACGCAGAGTAAATCTCAAGAAGGACCTTTCCACAAAGAAATGGCAAAAAGACTGGGGCAATTTTGACAAAAATTGCACCCTTGGGTGCTTTACTGCAGCTGCGAACGCTGCCTGCGTTAAAAGCACACCACGGTAGTTAAAAGTAAACCACTGCCACCAGCCACTCTTTGAGGAAAGGGTTACATAAAAATGTTACATCAGAAACTAGGCAAAGGGATACTAAATAACCCCTCTAGCACCCTATTGTAAGATAGTGTGTGCTGTGTCTATAAAGTAAAGTCAATTTCAATTGACTCCTGTTGGAAACAGTATTTACCCTAGAGAAAGGTATTTAAACCTTTGGGAAATCTGAAAGACTTCCCTGTGCCACTGCCCTGAAGGTGCTGTATGCCACAATGTAAACGATGAAAAGAAAGTGTTCAAATCATACCAAATATACAGGAGAGTGGGGGAAAAAGGGTATTGCTCTCTCTCAGGTAAAAAAATTAGTCCTCGAAATCCAGCAGAGGTGCTGGGGGGTCTCTAAGGTAGAGAGGAATTAGCACATTTCTGAGAATTCTCCACCTCCCGTGGTTGTGTATGTAGGTACTGCTTTGTATTCTTTATTCATGAGTATGTTAATCCATTGCAGACCCCATGCTGGAGAAGGAACAAGTTACTTACCTCCAACTGTTGTTCTCCAGCATGGGTCTGGCATGGATTCACATGCTTACCTTCCCTCCTGCCCCTCTGCGGCTTTTCTTGGTCATACTTCCACTTTACATGCTACCAAATCTGATGATGGCTGCCAGAGGAGGGTCTTACGGAGAGGACAGTCATTGGCTGGGGCAGTATGACCCAGAGCTCAGTGATTGGTTTATAAAGACAGTTTAAATGAAAGTAAAACAGGTTTTTTCCTTTACTGAGGATTCCCGGCCTGACAACGAGGAATATTCATGAGCATGTGAATCCATGCTGGAGAACAGTTAAAGGTAAGTAACTTGTTCCTTCCACGTTCCCATTCACAAACATCGTAAGTTTCTGTGCTTCGTAGTACAGGAAAGGCGCTACCAATTCAAGGCCCTCCCCTTCGGACTGAAATCAGCACCCAGGGAGTTTACGAAGTGCGTGGCGCCAGTGGCGACCCATCTGCGTCTACATGGGATAAATGTGTACCTGTACCTTGACAACTGGCTCGTCCGGGCCAGGTTAAGGGAAGTAGCATTCGAACACATGGAGAGGACGTCCGGCTACTGACGGATCTGGGGTTCTCCATCAAATATCCAAAGTCATGCTTGATACCATCGCAGAACACGCTGTTCCTGGGGGCCAGGGCTCAACACAGCCCCTCCCAACCTCCCCCACGTGGAAGAGAGAATAGCGGCAATGCTGGGCAAAGTGCAACGGCTATTAGCACTGAAAAACGCCACGGTACAGACCATCAAGCCGCTGTTTGGCATGATGTAATTGTGCATTTACCTGATCCGGCTCTGCAGGTGGCGGATGCAACCCCTTCAGGGATTCATGGATGCTGAGTGGATCCAGGTGGAAGCATCACAGACAAGATAACTCTTGACGAGCGGTTCCGTCGAGTAATGAGGTGGTGGGGCATACGCTGCAACATCGCCGGAGGCACGATTTCCAGAGCTTCCCTGGAGGGCTGGGGAGCCCACACCAGACGTCTCCATGCCAGAGGCCTGTGGCTGCCGGAGGAAAGGGATCTCCATCAATGTCCTGGAGCTGTGGGCAGTGTTCTGGGCCCTCAAGTCATTCCTTTCATCCCTGAAGGGCAAGGTGATGAGGGTCTTCACGGACAATAGCACGACAATGTTTTACATCAGAAAGCAGGGGGGCACCAGATTCTCAGCGCTCTCCAGGGAGGCACAGGACTTGTGGCACTGGGCCGTCACCCAAGAGATGTTCCTCATCCCTTTTCACCTGGCGGGAGTCAAGAACACCATCGCTGACTCCCTCAGCAGGCTGCTGAGCTCTTACCACGAGTGGGAACTTCGACAGGATCGAGTGGACAGCCTCTTACTCCAATGGGGCAGACCCCAGATTGATCTGTTTGCAACGGCAACAAATTTCAAATGCCAGAGATTTGTCAGTAGGTTCCACCAGCCAAGGAGCATTAGGGATGCATTTTCCTTCACGTGGGAAGGCCTGTTCTTGTACGCGTTGCCTCTCTTGCTGCGAGTCAACAATCGACTTAAACGGTGCGATGCAGGATGATCGTATTCGCCCAGGTGTGGCCGAGGCAGATTTGGTACCCGGATCCTCTCAGCCTTTCAACATCACCCCTGGCCAAGCTGCCAGTGGTCACGGATCTGCTCGGCAGAGAAGGTGAAAGTGGCGCAATCCTACATCACGACCCAGGATCGCTGAACCTGAAGGGTTGGCTCCTGAAGTCTTGGTCCTTGCCAGGGCAAGAGCATAGTCCACTCTTAAGTGCTACGTGCACAAGTGGAAACATATTGCGACGTGGTGCCGGACACAGAAAATCAATCCTCCGAGGGTCACGGCCTGCAGATTCTTCTGTACTTGTCCTTGGCCAAGGGGGGCTGGCGCATGCCTCTATCAAGATGCATATGGCAGCTTTCTCCCGCTACACCAGGTCTCCAGGACGATCTTCTCTTTGGTCCCACCGGCTCGTCAAGGAGTTCCTCAAAGGACCCTTTTGATCGTTCCCGCTGGGGGGAAGGCGCCTGCCCTGGTGTGGGAACTCAACCTGGTACTGACTAGGTTCCTGGGGGGGCCCCCGTTCCAGTTTATGCTTCAGGCCTCTCTCGTTCCTTTCATGGAAAACAACTTTCTTCATGGCCATCGCCTCTGCCAGGAGGGTAGGTGAGATCCAAGCCCTATCCTGCAAACAGCCTTATTTGACTTTTCACGACACGAGGGTGGTGCTTTGGATGCACCCCTCTTTCATGCCAAAGGTTTTGTTGGAATTCCACCTTAACCAGCCTTTGGTGTTGCCTGTGTTTCCGAAACCTTAGTCGCTGGCTGAGTGAGCCTTGCACTTGTTGGATGTGTCTTGTTCCCTGAAGTTCTATGTGGCACGCAGAAAGATTTTTTCCGGAAGACGTCTTGGCTATTGTGAACTTTGATCCTGTGAACCATGTGAAGGCCTTGTCCAAGGCTTCCATCTCCAGGTGGCTCTACAGCTGTATCACACAATGTCACCAGTTGTCAAACCGACCGATGCCGGGCCGTCCGAGAGCCCCTTCCACCAGAGTGATTGCTGAGACAACGGCGTTCCTGTCTGGTGTGCCCCTTCAGGGCTGCTACGTGGAGGTCCACGCACACCTTCACAAGATTGTACTGCGTCGACAGGGATTCCAGAGAGGAGTCCAGGGTCGGCCAAGCAGTGCTACATAACCTGTTCGATTGAAGGTGAGCATGTTCCGGAGGTAAGCTTGATTGCTTCTGTTGAGCCTTGCCACCTCCTGTGGTTGTTTAATGTTGTACTGCTATGTATTCTTTATTCATGAGCATGTGAATCCAGGCCAGACCCCATGCTGGAGAACCAAAGTACCATAAAGAGAACTTGAGGGAAGAGTCCCTCACAACAGTGGTGGGGAATAAACCCAGTAAACGAGATACAAGTCCTCTTTAAACTGACTGTACTTGGCAGGGAAATGTACCAAGTGGGCCAGGTCAAAGAAGAAAAGAAGCCAGGGTCACAGACCCTCCTAACACTCCGAGCGGGGTGTAACATGTGTGAAGCCTAAGTAGCAGGAAGACCAGGCGAAGGTAGTCGTTCCACCTGTTGTAAGGAACTGATAAGATGCCAGGAGAAGTGAGTCATTCTCCTGGTAACCCGGACCGGAAGGAAGGTCATAAAGGCCTGGGGAAAAGAGCCATTCCCCTGGGCTATTGGTCAGGAGAAAGGAGACCTTCTCCATTCACTTGACCCACCAAGAAAGTATTGCATGGAACTTTGCCATCAGTGGAAATAAGCCATTTCCCCTGACGTGTGAGACACAAGACTGTTGTCAGAATTGGGAACTGTTTCAATTAGGAGCCATAACCCAGGAGGTGGGAGTCATTCTCCTGAGGCCAGTACAGAACTGCTTTATTCTTTAGTTTCTGGTGTAAGGGACAGAAATGGGGGTTTCT
This sequence comes from Ambystoma mexicanum, assembly GCF_040938575.1. Lineage (NCBI taxonomy): Eukaryota > Metazoa > Chordata > Amphibia > Caudata > Ambystomatidae > Ambystoma > Ambystoma mexicanum. The sequence goes on from NC_090926.1 coordinate 741,919,927, forward strand.
TGACACAGGACTGTGGACGGACACTTGAATCGACAGACATCCTGAGACACCTTATCTTTAGTTGAGGCAGGGAATGCCCACCCTCCACTCTTAGGAATAGGGATAGATGGGTTTTCTCAGTGTTCTTCCTCAATAAAAAGTCTTTGACTACAAACATGCCACTTTTGTGTCAGTCTCCTTCTACACCATTACACTGTTCAGATCCCTCCAGAAAATAGTTTGAATGGGTCATGGTTTACAAATTACTCATGATTCCACAGAAGCAAATACTTTTTACACACATTGTTTTAATGCACTTAAATTTCAGAAGAAAGCAAACTGCCTCTAACGACAATGTTTGTTAAACAAGAAAATAAGAGATCCATGTCTATTGTCTTCCAACAATCAAGGTCCAATCTCTTACTAAGTGAACAAACATACCAAACCAAACTGTAAAAAGGCAACCAGATTAATGTTTACCAGGTACGTAACTTGTTCCTGCCTTGGCCCTTTTTAGGGAGAATTCTCAAAAATGTGCTAATTCCCTTCACCTTAGAGACCCTGAGCAACTTTGCTGGATTTTGAGGACTTGATTTTTTACCTAGAGAGTGTGTGACCCTTTTCCCACTTTCTCATGTATTTTGATATGTGTTTTACCTCTGTTTTCTTTGGTTATGGAGTCTAAACCACTCCATAGGCATCATCTTTTCATTTGTGTGTCACAGCACCCTCAGTGCAGTGGCACAGGGAAGCCTTTCAGGCTTTCCCAAGGTTTAAATACCTTCTGTGGGATAAACTACTGTTTCCCAGAGTAGGTAAAGTGAAACTGACTTTACTAGTCTCTTAAATTCCTCATGCTAAAAAAACTCAAACCAAAGTCACTCAATACTACGACTACCAAAAACAAAGCACGCAATACAGCGACCACCCCCACGCCTACAAAAACCACCACCACACCCTTAAAAGGGGCCCTCATCAATGCACGCTCCGTAATTGCCCATGCCACGGACATCGCAGACCTCATTCTAGCCGAAGACCTACACTTCCTAGCCATAACAGAGTCCTGGCTCCATGCAGCCGCAGGCCCAGCCCTATCGCTAGCCATCCCCATTGACTACACCATCATCCGAGCAGACAGAACTGAATCTAGAGGCGGAGGCCTGGCCATCATCGCCAAAACTCACCTTAACATCAGACTAGACTCCGCTACACACCTTCCATCATGCGAAGCACTCACAGCCAAGCTGCCCACTGCTACCTCCCAAACGATATCCATCCACCTACTTTATAGACCGCCTGGACCCCTGGGATCCTTCGAGGAAGACCTCAGTGCCATCCTCACCGATAACCTAAACAATTCCTCGCAATGCCTCCTCCTAGGAGATTTTAACCTAGGCTACAAAGACCACCAGGCCACCCTCATTAATAACATTTTGTCTGAACTAGGCTTCACACAAAAAGTATCCGGCCCTACCCACAACAAAGGAAGAACCCTCGACTGGGTAGCAGACCATAACTGTGCTGCACTTATCACCAATAACTCATCTCAATCTTGGTCTGACCATCACCTCCTCTCCTTCTCCCTTGAAGCCTCAAGCCCCATAACCAACTTGATGCTAGCCGCAGCCATCCCCACGAGAAGCAAGAAAAATATCAGTGGAAAAACTGATCCCACTCATCCTCCCTATGCTCAACCGACTCCCGGCTTCCAACCCCTATGACCTCGTAGAAGGATATAATAATACCATGCGCACAGCCTTAGACTCCATTGCACCCCTAAAACTCAAAAAAAGCAAACCAAAAAAGCACCTCAACCAATGATTCTCCAGCCACCTTAAAGAACTTCGACTAGAAAAAAGTAAAATGGAACAAGTCTGGAGACAGTCTCCCACAGACCACAACAAGTTACTGCTTAACAAAATCAAGGCCAATTACAAAAAAGAAATCATAGCTGCCAAACAAGAATCCTATAACCAGAGGATCGCACAATCCAACTCCAGCATCAAAGAACTGTTTACAATTATCAAAGAATTGGAAACACCTGTGCTTATCCCAGATACCTGCGTGAAGAACAAACAATGGTGCACTAGTGTCCAAAATGCACTAAACAACAAAGTCCCAGGCCTTCAAACCAAAATTAGAAACAAGAAAGATTCCCTCACCAAATCAACCAACCCCATTAATATCCCCCCCCAAGCACTTCACCCACTCACCTCCCTCCCAACACCACTCGCTTCAGCTTCTCCAAAGTATCTACCCTAGAAGTGGAAAAAATATTTCTCAGCCTCAAACCATCTAACTGTAAAGGCGACCTCTGTCCCCCACAAATCATTAAAGATGCGGCAAGAGACCTTTCGCCATTCATCACCAGACTCATCAACGCCTCAGTCTCCTCAGGAACAGTCCCCAGTAACCTCAGAGTCCTGGGTCCTCCCCCTCCTTAAAAAACCTTCCCTTGACCCCTCTGTCCCGACCAACTACAGACCCATTACCACCGTCCTCTTCCTGCTCAAGATACTAGACAAGACAGCATACCAACAAATCCAAAAACACCTGGAAACAAACCACATCCTAGGTACGCGACAATCAGGCTTCAGACCCCTACACGGGACGGAAACAGCCCTCATTGATCTGAAAGCCCAAATAGACACCATCAGAGACAACGGTAAAACCGCACTACTACTCTTACTAGACCTCTCTGCGGCGTTTGATCTAGTTGACCACAAAATCCTATGCAATCCTTTGGACTCAGCTGCGCACTTCTCCCAAGAAGCCATCAGCTGGATCGAGTCATTCCTCAGCAACAGATCCATGCGTGTCCTCTCCGCCGCTGCCGTCCCCATCACATGCGGAGTCCCTCAGGGCTCCTGCGTCTCCCCCACTCTGTACAACGTGTTCACGAAGCCCCTGTTTGATGATCTAGATGGCCTGGGTATCACCTACACCAACTACGCTGATGATACACAGATCCTCATCCCGCTGACGGGAGACTACAACCAGGATTTGGCCTTGGTGAACAAGGTGTACCTCATCATCCAGGCATGGATGGCTTCGCACAGTCCATGCCTGAATGATGACAAGACGGAAACTCATCATCCTTGGGTCCTCTACAAACATAACCAAATTAGACCAAAACTACACCAACTTCATTATAGACGGGAACCCGATCAAGGTAGCTAGAGAAGTGAAAACTTTAGGAATATACTTCGACTCCGCCCTAACCTTCCACAAACAGGTTAGCTCTATGGCATCTTCCACGGCCTACACATGTAAGCTTATAAGAGCAGCCAAACCCTTCATATCCCCCCAGAGTTGCATTACACTAGCCAGAGCCTTGGTATTATCCAAATTGGATTACTGTAATGCCCTCTACGTAGGAGCCAGCAAGCAAATCACCAACAAAATTCAGATGCTCCAAAACAACGCTCTCAGAGCAGTGCTTAGCATCCCCAGGAGAGCCCACATCTCCAACATCCGGAAATCCCATAACTGGCTCAACACCTCAGACAAAATCTTGCTCAAAGTAGCATCGCTAACCCACAAATGTCTGAACAAAGCTGCCCCACGCTACCTGGCAGACAGAATATGCAAATACACCCCCAACAGACCCACCAGAACCTCTAACGCAAACCTACTCCTAGTCCCCAGGTTCAAACGCACCAAAATGGGCGGCAACAGCTTCCAGGTGAAGGCACCCCAACACTGGAACGCCCTACCACCATCCCTCAGGACACCCCAAACCTTTACACACTTTAGACGCAATTATATCCAATGGATAAAGAACAAAGATCACTAATACTTCTAACCCAACACCAGACTGCCACTATCCTAGAATTAATGCTTATCTGCAAACTCTTTAAAATATCTGTAATGTACTATACCTCTCTTGTAAAACTGCCCTTTGTACCTCACTGTAACACTGTAAGTGATATGTATAAGATATGTATAAGCAACCTGTAACCAAGCTTTGAATAACCATGCTGCTCATGCGCCCTCATACTCTCGGGTCTGGTGCGCAATACAAATAAATAAACTAAACTAGACTAGGCCCAGCACACCCTATCGTACAATAGTGCTGGAGGGGTTACTTAGTATCCCCTGTGTCTAGATACTCGTGTAGCAGTCAAATGCTACCCTTTCCTCTCAGAATGGCTGGTGGCAGTACCATGATGTTTCCCGTCCGCGAACTATTCATAGCTCCGATAACGTTAAATCTCAGGAGCCATGTTTTTCAAGATGAAGTCTGAGCCCCCTCTGTAAAAACAGGTCCCGGTCGGGGGGCGCTGTTGCGCTTGACTAAGATGGCTGTCTGCGTGCGACGCTCCGAGATGGGGAGAATCCTTTTCGCTAAATCTGCCTTGATACTGCTGCGGTTTGTGCAGTAAACTGGAGGATCACTTGCCTAGGATCTACTGATCCCCCCCCCCTTGCTCGCTCGGCGTATTCCGGCGAAAAACCGATGCAGAGATCCCTGCGGTGCAGCGGGTCCCAGCCTGGATGCACTCCATCACCCCGTCACACGCATCCACAAGGGGCGGGCTCCCAGGCACGCAGGCACTGAGGATCCGGAGGCCTGCGGGGGAGAGGGGAGACTGCCACTCAGCGTGGCACGTTCTTTGCTTCCACCCCCTCCACCAACACAGTCGCCACTGCGGACCCTTTTTCCTCTCTCCCTCGACTCCTGCTGAGCTCCCGCCCTGATCCACCGGTCGGGTGCAGTGGCCTCGGAGGCACCACCCGAACCCTGACATTTCCTGGGCGCACCGCAAGACAAGGCAATCCCCCGGCTGTCAGCTCCTCTGACGTGCTGGGGCTCGGAGCTCTGTGGGCGCTATCCAGCGCCGGGACGGCGCCCGGGGGAGGCGCGACCCCCGCCTCCATCTAGACTTAAGGTATGGGGGCCCCCACATGTAAAGTCAATCCTCAAGCTGCCGCTCAGGGGGAATGGTGCCTACTTTGAACCTGTCAACACTTCCTAGAGCACTAAAGGCTATATAACAAAGCATACATACCAGTGCAGTACTGGACTGGCCCGTGCTGCAATATGCTTCATCCAGCAGCCTGAACATTCACACTGTCCTACTCCCAGCTTCCTACGACCTTGAGAGCCCACTGCTGGCAGTTCGCCCTACACCTAATGAATGATCGATACCTAATATGCCACTGGCCTGCTGAACTGGGCACCCTGCACTCCATACTGCCCTGAGACTCCTACGTTTCGACACTCACCTGGGAATACCCCCCGACTGGGCAGGGCCCCCCCCTCTCAGCTGGCTCACTACTACCCTGTGATCCACAACGGCGATCCCGCCAATTAAGCACGGGAGTGGTACTACGCTGTCCGGGTGCTGCGACACTGGGTGCGGTGCCCTTACTGCCTACGGTACAGAGAGCTGTATAGGCGTATCTACCACACTAACCCCACTGCTGCACTTCCGGCATAACTAGAAAGCAGTAGCTAGGATAAGACTCCCAACACCACGTAGCCGCTCTGGGTGGAGCCGACGGCAGTACACTTTACCCGGAGACTCGCACTTGGCGAGGTGAGGCCGCGCCCGATGGTCTGGTGACCGGTGAGCTGAACTCCGGACCGGGGGGCCCCTGCACTCGGAGGGGGACACCGGTGGTTGGACGTGGACAACTTACACCAGTCCACACCCCCAGGGCCCATCCTTTTCCAACACCATGATTAAAGGAGCGGGTGCAGGCAAGAAACGGAGCTCTGAATATGTTCGCCAAGACACCTGCCAACCTTCAACGGAATCATCTGAGGAGACCCCGCAACATCGGCCCCACTAGCCCCCGATGACTTGCAAAAAATGTTAGCATATATCCGTGAGGGGTTCACCACTCTTCACACCAAGCTGGATGCCATGAATGGTACCATCTCATCCATAAAGGCGCATATTGAGAAAACAGATGGCCGGGTGGCAGAAATTGAAACAAGAATGGGGGTCGCTGAAGACGATCTTGGCTCCCTACGGGCCATGGTCTCCTTGCTCTCTACTCGTATGCTGGCGGTGGAAAAAAAGAATGATGACTTAAGAGTCCCGTTCACGGCGCAACAACCTACGCATTGTTGGAGTGCTCGAAGACAATATTAACGAGCCCATGGAAGACTTTGTGGAGCACATGTTGCTGTCGGTTCTTGATGCTCCGAAACTTTCCCCGCAGTTCACGGTGGAAAGAGCCCACCGCTCCTTGACTGCGAAACCTAAGCCCGGTGCGCCTCCACGCCCCATCATTGCCAGGATCTTAAATTTCCGCGACCGTGAAGCTCTTCTGACAGCGGCAAGACTCAAAGGGGAGTTGCGGATGGGGGCAGCGAGGAGCCATCTCTACCTTGATTTTTCTGTGACGGTGCAGCAGGAACGTAAAACCTTCATGGCAGTCCATGCTATTCCCTGCCAAATTGAGAATAGAACACTCTAATCCAACATTCTTCTTCACGATCCTGGAAGAGCCTCATAGTTTATAGATGAACATTTCCAAGTCTGATACTAAACCACTGTGAACTCGACCACCTTGCGCCGACTCCCTGCCGGGAAATGTGCCCACAGAGGCACTCACACACAGCTGAAGCCATATTGCAGGGAACAAATCGGCAACTCAATCTTGTTCTTCCTCCGAACTGTTGACCCTCCGTTTAGGCAGATATTACTAACATCATTCAAGCAAGACTGCGGTATTGAAAATCTCCTTATAGACCCCTTGTCCGAGGCGTCACCGCCAGGCCTGCTAGCAGGGCCCCAGGCGCTGATGCGACGAGTTTGTTGTTACTATGGTTCTATTGGGTTGTCATTCCTCTAGTTGGGGGAGGGATGAGGGTAGGGGAGGGGGAATCGGGAGTTATGTTAAAAAGGACTTGACGACCACAGAAGATGCCACACACACCACAGTAATATGTCACAGGCTTGCGGATGGCACACTGTGCCTGCCGCCGTTGGGCTGGCTATGGCTACTGCCACTCCGCTCCCCGGAAATCAACCGACACCTCCATACAAATGGCTGATAGTAACTTGGCATTCATGAGCTGGAACATAAGAGGCCTGGGTAACTACAAAAAAAAATGAGGCAGATACAATTGTACGCGGAACGCCATGACATTAAAGTTCTATACTTACAAGAGACGCATGCCCGCTCGGAACAATGCGAAATGTTCGCTAGACAATGGGGACCTCAGAGATACTTCACCAACTACTCCACCCAAAGTCGAGGTGTCCTAACTTTGATACACAAGAGCCTAAAGTTCTCATGCACTCACTCATTAATAGACCCGCAAGGGAGGTATGCGCTGATCCATGGTAAACTACAAAATCAAGAGGTAATCATCTTAAATATATACGGTCCGAACATTGATGACCCCGATTTCTACTTGCACCTAGCTTCAGTGTTGGGAGAGCTACCCCCTGGTCCCGATCATATGGGGCGGCGATTTTAATACTATTCTTGACGTCAACCTAGACCGATCAGGCTCTAGACCCCGCCAACTATCCAAGGCAGCCCATGCAATTTTGACTACGCTCCCTCGCTTGGCGGTCGTAGATGCCTGGCGACTCATGTACCCTGACTCCCGTACATACTCCTACTATTCCACAGTGCACGATTCACACTCCAGGATAGATAGGTGGCTTGTATCAGACATATTGGTCAGGTGCCTATCCCGCCTACTGATCCTCCCTAGAACTTTATCTGATCACTCGCCGGTGATTATCTCGCTCAATTGGGGGCCCTACTATAATAAAACAAGACAGTGGAGAATGAGACCTCACGCCCTACTCGACCAAGCCTTCGCATCTGAACTTGAAACCTCCATCGAGGACTTCTTCTGTCGCATCACAGGCTACCTTCTGGGAATCATTTAAAGTATACATTAGGGGTATTGCCATCTCCAAAGGGTGTGGTATCCTGAAGGGAATCTGAGAGGAAATCGCTAGTAGCGAATCGGCCCTGGCTACGCTCGAGGCCCAATATGCCCTCGATCAGGCTCCTGAAACGTTGGCACGGCTGGGGTTGGAATTAGACACATTCCGCACTCTAGCAGAACGGGAAGTCAAATTTTTAGACAGCCCACATGCAGTTAGGAAATATGGCGAGGGAGAAAGGCCAGGGCGACTGCTCGCCAGGTTGATTCATCGAGAATTCGGAGCCCCCAACATACCGGCGATAGAGCGACCAGATGGAACACTAGCTACGTCCCCACAAGACATCAACTCGGAATTCCTATCATTCTACACCTCCTTATACTCTAAAGTTGATGGCCCCCAGGTATCGGAAATTGACTCCAATTTGGAAAAACCTCCCTCTGTCGGTCCTCTCCACTGACGCTAGTGCTTTCCTAGAGAGGCCATTTACACTAGAGGAACTCACGGAAGCCATTGAATCATTGACATCGGGTAAGGCCCCTGGCCCAGACAGGCTCCCTATTGATCTGTATAATCGCTTCAAATCGCTCCTAGTCCCACATCTATTAACCCTATTAGTCCCGAGAGGATAGCTCAGCGGCAGCGTGCGCGTCTTGGAAGCAAGACGACACGGAGCAACAACAGGTTCGATCCCCGGGTCCGCGCTTAGAAACCTTTGGGTGTTTAAGCGCGTTATAAATACGTAACTAAGAAAGAAAAGAAAAAAACACACACAATTACGCAACTAAGAAAAACAAAAAAGACAATTCCTGTAACAGCGCCTCGATGCCTGCGGGCTGTGTGAGCGCTTTATAAATGTGAAATAAAAGTAAAGTAAAAAGTAAAGAGGCATGTGAGAAGGGTATACTCCTTCCCTCTCTACGAGAGGCAATGATAATGGTTCTTCTTAAACCTGGCAAAAGCCCCACCCAATGTGGCTCATACCGCCCTCTTTCACTAATCAACAGTGACGTTAAAATATATGCCAAAGTACTGGCTATCCGACTGGCCTCATTTATGCCTCACATCATCCATCCTGTTCAGGCAGGATTTGTTCCTGGTAGATCCACTGCCCTGAACCTGGGAAGGCTCTTAATGTGATCAGTAGGATTGGTCCGGAGGTGCAGGCGGTGGTGGCCACCCTAGACATGCAAAAGGCATTTGACTGTGTCATGGGAATATCTATGGTGAGTCCTCGAGGTGCAAATTTGGCCCCAACTTCCGCACCTGGGTTAGGTTGCTCTACACTGGTCCATCGGCCAGGGTTCGCACGGAAGATAGATGCTCCTCCCCCTTTCAGATAGCTAGGGGAACACGGCAGGGCTGTCCTTTTCCACCGCTGATATTTGCTATAGCCATGGAACCCTTCGCCGACATGCTGCTCCAATCACACTCTCATAGGGGCCTACGTACTGCCGGCCAAGCCCACATTGTTTCCCTGTATGCTGATGATGCCCTCCTGTACATTCACTGCCCAGAAGCCAACCTTGCCCCTATCTTGGAAGATGTGGTCTGCTTCGGACACATATCGGGTCTAAGAGTAAACTGCTCTAATTCTGTCCTATTCCCACTCAGACTCCACACTGCCCCCCTCCAACCTGGGTGGATTCACGTGGCCCCAATCCAACATTACTTACCTGGGGGTGGTGGTCTCCCGGCATGTGGTGAGGCTACGTGAAGACAACTATTGTAATTACCTCACGCACTTGGACACTAAAACAAAGAGTTGGACTAGACTGCCTATCTCCTTAGCGGGTCGGATAGGCATACTCAAAATGGGGTTACTACCCCAACTCCTTTACAGTTTTACGAATCTTCCCCTGTGGCCAGTCAATGATTTCTTCCGTTCGCTGCGGCGTATAACTAACACCTTCCTATGGCATTCCGGTGCAGTCCGACTCAAGCTGACCACACTGACCACCCCTAAGGAACTGGGTGGATTCGGCGCCCCTGACTTCGCTAGATATTGGTTAGTGGCTCAAGCACAATTTGCCTCCTACTGGTTTAACACCACAGACCCCCCTCCACACGTCCGTTTAGAGAAGCGAACGGTCAGTGATCGAGAAATTGGGTCCCTTATTCTTAAACCAGTCCCAGCTGATCCAGACTCGGCTGATCCCGTCGCCAGTACATCCTTGGCTCTCACTAAGATCTGGAAGCTGGTTGCAACACCTCACCCTTTCCACGGGGACCTCCCCCTCTGGAACTTCTTCCCAGATGTCCCCAATATCTCACAATCCGTAATGTCCCGCCGGGCTGATTCAGGCTTTCTGGTACTCCGGGATAGCTATAAACGGGGCAAATTCCTTGAATGGGCAGACCTCCCAACCCCCCTCAAGTGGAAGCCTTCTGCGTGGTTACAGTACTCTTCACTCCGGAAAAATCTCAAGGCCAGATACCCCAACTTCCCCACAATACCACCAGACAAGCCCATAATCGAAGAGTTGTGCAACTTTGACTGCTTTAGAGGCAAGGTATCAAGGCTCTGTACCATACTGAAAACTAGAGCTACCCCCTCCTTTGGTAAATTGAGATGTAGGTGGGAGGAGGACCTTGGAGTAGAGATAACTGATGAGCGCTGGTCCCATATGTGTGCTTGCACCCACAACGTATCCTATAACTCCCGGTTCAAACTAATACAATTTAAAGTGTTACACAGGTATCATCACACTCCGGGCAGACTACACCATATGTTTAGTGAACTTTCTTCCAGCTGCCCTGGATGTGGTGCGGATCATGCTCCCTACATCCATATGATCTGGAGCTGCCCGTGGCTCATACAATACTGGTCCGAAATATGCACCACATTGTCTGCCATACTAGATTACTCCATAGACCCATCCCCAATGCGATGCCTCTTCCATGATTTCCCTAAACTGGGCCGTGACTCCAGAAACCTGGCTGGACTTTGTATGATACTGGCTGTACGCTGCATCCTGATGAACTGGCTCCGACCCAGGGCACCCACGTACACACAGTGGCTCAGGACGGTCACATGGGCAAGGGTTGTCTTTTTTTCGCCATTTATTTCTGGAAAGGTCCTTCTAGAGTTTACCTCTGCGCGCCAAACCTAGTTTGGTCTCTTTGTTCATTCACCTTTGGAGGGCTTCAGGAGTGAAGACCGCCTCTGGCGCCAGAGGGTCTGGGGAGGGCATGAAGTGAGGGAGGTGCCTAAAACTCCCTGTGATTAGTCCCCTAGGAGACTCAAATGCACTCTGTTGTGATTGGCTGGCTGACTGTCCGGCAAGGGCAGCCATCCTGCTGGGTGAGTGACAGCTAGGCTAGAATTAATGGGAGAGAACTGAATAAAAGGCGAGTGTCTTGGCTTGGAAGGCAGAGTCGACCACTGGAACGAAAGAACCGAAGACTAGCTTGAAGAGGACGGCTGCTACAACTCCTGGACTGCTGGTTTGCCCGTTGAAGCCATGCTGCAGGTCCAAATCGCCAAGTTCATCTCAACAGAGATGCCCTGGAAGGACGACTTCTCACTTTGAATTAGTGGGACCAATCAACTCTACAGTAAGCCACCTGGATACCTTTCTCGAAGCTGGTTGCATCTTCCTCAGAGTGCTGCAGGAAACCTGATAACCAGGGAGAGGGACACCAGTTTGTGTGCTTTACTTACAGCCACCGGAATTGAAGTTTGCCAGTTGCAAGCTTTTGACTGTTCAAGTGCAGTGCAGGAGTCCCCCAACATCCTCCCTCTTGTCCCCACGACTGAGGCCCAGGAACAGCGAGATCTGCAGGAACTGCCAGGAACAGAAGTCATCAGCTGCCTATTTTCTTCATTATAAGGTAATGTGCAATCAGACTGAGAGTACTTGCCTCTCGCGGTGAAAGTGCTTGAAACTTTTGCAACTCGCAGGCCTAATCAGATTGTGACCCAACATATGATTCTCCTTTTTACAAACTACTTCTGAGAACTTGTGCAGAGACTTTTCTGTTGAACTACCAGAACCGCTTTATCCTATCCAAGACCTCAGCCCATTGACTTTTTCCTAGCCTATTGAATTGACTCTTCTGGTGAACTCAAAATATCTACACTCTCTAAGAATACTTGTAAACTTTTCATGTTCTAATAATCTTTGCCTTTTAGTCCTCTTGAAAAGTATTCTGAAATAGTATTGAAGTATATGTGTGTTATATAATTGCCTCCTTTCTATTGAATGTTTTATATTTGAATGGTATTTAATCAAGAAACCTTGTGTAAGTGTTTCTTTGGACACCTGTGATTGTAGACCTCTGTAACATCATTACTGCTCACATTTCCCCTCTTGAGATAAGCCTGGCTGCTCAGCTCCGCTACCAAAACTGTGTAGTACAGAGTTATACCAAAGGTTGGTTTTATTATACCTGTAGTCATAGTTGTGTAGTGGTCCCAGAGGGTACTGCATACAAACTTTGCCTAACAGACCCTTCCCTGGGCTTCATTCCACCACTGCAATGAGGAAGAGATGGTTTGTAGGTGTTGGGGAGAATTCTCAGAAATGTGCCAATTCCCTTCTGCAGAGACCCCCAGCACTTTTTGCTGGACTTTTAATTTCTAACCTGGAGAGAGCAAGACCTTTTTCCCACTCATGTATTTTTTCTGTGATTTGGACTGTTTCTTTTGACTTTGGTGTCTGACAAATTCCATAGGCCCCATCTTTGCATTGTGACACACAGCACCTTCGGTGCAGTGACACAGGGAAGTGTCTTAAATAAATGCCTTCGGTTGGTGAAACTACTGTTTCCAAGAACAGTCAAGTGAATTTGACTTTACTTACATTTTGTAACTTTCTAGTCCCAGCACACACTATTTTACAATAGGGTGCTGGAGTGGTTACTTCGTATCGCCTTTGTCTAGCTTCTCATGTAAAATTTCTGTTACCCTTTCTATAATTAATGCCTGGTGACAGTGGTTTACTTTTTCCTACAATTGTGTGTTTTTACCGCGGGCTGCAATTGCAGCTGCAGTAAGACACCCATGGGTGCCCATTTTGTCCAAATGGTGCCAGTCTTTTTTTTTTTTTGCCATTTCTTGTTGGAAAGGTCCTTCCTGAGATTTACTCTGCGCACCATACCAGGTTTGGTCCCTTTGTTTGTTTTGTCTTTGGCGGGATTCACTGGTGAAAGCCTGCCTCTGGCTCCAGCGTGTCTGGCAGGGGCAGGAAGTGAGGGAGGTGCTCGAAGCTCCCTGTGTCTAATCCCCTTGGCTACAGGAATGCACCCAAAGGTGATTGGCTGGCTCTCCTCGGAGAGCAGCTACCCAGCTGTGTGATTGACGGCTAGGTTGTGAATGAATGGGAGAAACCTGCATAAAAGGCGAGGCTTTTGGCTTGAATGGCAGAGTCGACCACTGGACAAAAAAGTCAGAAGAACTTGGAAGAGACGCTTGCTGTAACTCCTGGACCGTTGGTTTGCCTTGTGAAGCCCTGCTGCTGTGCCGAATCTGAATTCGCCTCGACTAGAGAAGCCCTGCATTGAAAACTTTTCCCCTTGGGTTGGTGTCTAATAGAAAGTCGATGTGAAGGTATTTCTCTCCTGTGATTAGGTTGTGCCTCTTCCCAAAAGTAAAGTGTTGGTATCACCAGATTAGTCCTTTGAGGATAATTTTATGAGTGTCCCCCAACTGGGTCTTACTTCCCCTGACTTGCTGCTAGCCTGTCTAAGTCTGTATTGGGTTGTTGCCTACCTAGAATAACTTTGAGTCATTCAGTAAAGTGTGAGATTGGGTTTTACTTTCCCCTTCATTGTGAGGTTTAAAAAAAGTATGTGGGTTTTACTTCTCTTGTGTTAGCTGTGTGCCATCCAAGAATAAGTTACAAGAGTTACTGCTTATCTCTATCTGTGTTTCACTGATCTCAAAAGCACCTGTAATTGTATATTACTTCCTTAGGTTTTACTCACCTAGTGTAACTGTGTTATCACAAAAGTAGTTATGTTTTTACTGCAACTATAATAAGTATTACACTACTCACCCAAAGTATATTGTCCAGTTGACTGATTATGTAATTTGTACTGAGAATCATTATACAACTGGAAGAGTCTACTGCCCTTGCATTACTGAAAGTAATTGTAAAAAGTAACCATTGATTTTACTCCCCAAGAATAGGTGTGACCTATACTGAATGTGTATGAAAAGGTTTTGACTTCCCTAGAACTTCTGTTAGGTACTTCAAGTAAGGTCTATAGATGGGTCTGTGTACTTTAAAGTATAGTGTTGTGTTTTAATACTGTGATTTCATATGTTTTAGTGCTTACTTACCCCTAGATTTATCTGGGCCTACCTGTATTTAAATAAATCCTTTATTTTTACAATACAGTGGGCCTCATTACACGGTAGGCGGTAGGGATTTAACGTTACCGGTAATGGAATACTGGTAACGTTAAATCCCCATGCTAATTACGACCCGGCTCACCGCTATTAGCGGCACCGCTAAGTACGGTGCCGCTAATGGCAGGCAGTCCGCGTGCGCGCGACCCTCCATCCCGTAAATAACGCCATGCCGCTAATGGCACTGCATCACAAGGCGAGCAGACATGCCAATATCGGCATGGTAAAGCCCCCAAAACCCCTTACCGCCATGGCGCTAATACCGCCATCGCGAACCACCCGTTAAGAGAACTGAGCATTGTTCCCACCTGCCACAGGTGGACACAATCAGCACAGGTGGAGGCAATGGAGACTGTGGCAGCCAAAAAAGAGCACACCACACCCCTTCCCACACCAAGATGGTTCCAATACTTGCATGCAGCATTACATGGGCTGGAGGACATAATTTCAGAGCAGCAGCAACAACAGGCAGCACAGAGGAGACGCAGGAGGAGGAGGAGGCCAAGACAGCCACAGCAAGCACCACCGCGGCACCTAATCATACCACAGAGGCACCCACCATTCCCCAGGATCAGAGCCAGTCCATTCAGTCTAACCCCAGAGCAGATACACACCCTGTACCGTCTGGACCGGGATACCATCACCAGCATCGTGGACATGATACACAATGACATTGTGAGCCTCATAGATATCAGAACTGCCATCTCCCCTCTACTCAAGGTGGTGGCTGTACTCCACTTCCTGGCCACAGGCACCTACCAGCATACAGTGGGCCAGATGCATGGCATCTCACAACCAGTATTCTCACGCACGCTGAACCAGGTACTCGATGCCCTCCTGAAGCATGCACCTGAACACATATTCATGCCACGGACTGCCCAGGAGATTGCAAACACCAAAGTTGGCTTCTATTCACTGGCAGGCATCCCAAGTTGCATCGGGGCATCGACTGTACCCATGTGGAATTGGTTGTACCACATCACAATGAAGTAGTCTACCGAAATAGGAAGCAATTCCACTCCATCAATGTCCAAATGGTATGTGATGCCAACAAGGTAACCACACATTGTTGTGCCCGTTTCCCCGGATCAACCCAGGATTCCATGGTCCTGCGGAACTCAACTATCCCATGCTACATGGAGCGACAAGCCGGACAACGTTTGTGGCTACTTGGTGAGTTGCAGGACAAGCACATGTCAGTGTGATGGGGGGGGGGATACTTACTCCAACTGTGTGTGATGGGGGGGAGAGATACATACTCGAAATGGGTGTAGCTTGTCGTCCGTCTGACGAATTCACATACAGATGTACGCCAATGTCCATCTTGGAATCCTGCAACGTACTTCAGATGAACAGACATGCAAGTATAAGCTACACAACATAGATGACAATCCCGGTCTACAAACCTTATACATCCATCCACATCCACATTGCACAACATTCCACGCCACAAAATACACAAATGTCATACATGCCGTCAAGATAGTCATACAGAATTAGTCCAGCACAACAACAATAATGCAATGTGCCCTTGAAAGCATGCAAAGGGATCACCACCAGCCATAGCATAGCACCACACACCTATAGCACCACTGAAGTGATGCCTCTCAGAATGAGAACATCAATGTTGGAATGGCATCACACCAGCAGTGTGGTACCAAATCTGCCTGGGCCCAGGGACACCCGAGACCTGGCCTCACCCAGGGCATGTCAATTACTGTTGGAGGCATTCATGGGGCATGTCTACTTGCATGGTCGAGCTCACCTTTGCACATTGCAGTCACACAGACCATCTGTATGTATGCTGTGAATTGTGTACTTCAATCACAATGCAAAGTCCATTTGTGTGATATGAACAGGCCGCTGTTGAGTTGAACAGTAACAGGACCCCATTCGTCCCCCCATACAGGTGATGCCGGCTATCCCCTGAAGAGGTGGCTCCTCACCCCTGTACAGAACCCACAGAACGGGCACGAAGAGCAATACATTCGTGCACATACCCGTACCCGCATTGTGATCAAGCAGACTTTTGGCCTGTTGAAGACACGGTTTAGGTGCATTAGCAGGTCTGGTGGCGCTCTGTTGTATGGCCTTGAGAAGGTGGCCAAGATCACCACGAGCCTCAGACGCTGCCCGAAGGAGACACAGCAGGACGCGACTTGCTGCACTCCAGCATTTAATGAATGAAAAGAACACGCGTACAGACCGCGTTCAATGTAAAGCTCTGAAATCAGGGTCCTGCTAATTATTGCCCTGATGAAGGCGGAGTAGATTCTGTTTACATGATATAAACATTTCTTCATCAATTTTGTTCCGCCGAAACGCTTTCTTCTATCAGAGGGGAAAACAAGGTCCTTCACAGCGTCATTTGTGGACCACCAGGACCATCCTGTTCACGTGACATGATCCATTGATGGAAACATGCCATCTAGATTAAACACCTGCATTCTATATGTTTTTTTTTTATTCCCCCTGTAGCGTAGGCAGACCCTATCCCGTCACATAATATCTTTAACTTCGGGAATTGATTCTAATTACTAATGAATACCACTCTCAATTTCTTAATATGTTCTATTACACTGCATAGAGGTTTAATTGTACTCATTACTTTGTACTCCTGTGTTTTTCTGTGATTCAACCAGTATTCCAGTGATACATAACTGGCTTTTTGTCAATATTGTAATTGCTTTTCATTTATGTTCTTTCCTTGATGTACCAATTTCAATTTTCTTAGATTTTCTTAGATTGTTTCAAAGCTCTCATACCCAATTGATAAATGGGAAATGAATGTTCGTTTTCTTGATTACACATGTTTTTCCACGTTGGTTTTTACTATATGTACTTAATTTTTTATGATATTAAATATTTCTTTCTTTGTTTACATCAATCTCTGTAAATATCTGTTTAATTCTCTAGGAGTGTTCTAATATGTATTTTTGCATGCAAATTGATAACCATTAAGGTTATGTGGGTTGAGACCAGGTGCAATATTTCTAATTCATTTACACTTCACACTGGCTAACCCCTAAACATACCAGTACCTCTGTTTTGTTGAGGCCAAGATCACCATGGCATGTGTCATGCTGCACAATATGTGTATCAGACGGAATGTGCCACTGCCCCCTGATGTTGAAATAGAAGCACCTGATGAGGAGGATGATGATGGTTATGAGGACTGAGGTGAAGGGGATGCAGGTCATGCAAGAGGGAATGGCCAGGAGGGACGTGCTGTTAGACAGCATCTGATCAACCAAATATTCTGAGTAACGTGGTTTCGTACTGTCGCATGGATATGGGTAGTAGTGCACTGGTGTCTGTTTGGAAGCGCACAATGGACCATGGCGTCAATAAAGTACACATACACAATGAAGAAGTACAAACCTGTGTTTTGTTCAAGCACCAGTGTATTAAGGAACGTAAAGCAGAAAATGTGCATGTCCCCAAACATCCCACCACCCTTCCCCTCCCACCCCACAACAGTCCCATAACACCCTTCCCCTCCCCCACAACAGTCCCATAACACCCTTCCCCCCACAACAGTCTCATAACAGTCCCATAACACCCTTCCCACAGTCTTCTTGCACAATGTTTCCCTCCAGCCAAGCATGCGGAGGCTTCACCATGCACTCCCTATTGGTCAGTGCCAACACCAGCATTGGGAGGCTGACTAGAGGTGCGCCTGGTGGTGCGTAAGGAGCGGCGGCGGGGGCTTGTCTGCCTCGAACTGGCAGATGAAGATGTGGCAGACTGTCCTGGTGGTGGTGGTGGGAATTGGTGGTTCAATGCGTCCGCTATCCGTGTGAGGACCTCCCTGACTCAGATGATCTCCCCCACACAGCCTGTCTGTACATGCCTCCATCCCCTCCCTGGAGTGCCTTGCTGTCTCCGTGATGTCTGCCCTGAGACGGGCAGCCTCCTCAACATGCTGCCCAACCAGCACAGTTATTTCTTGTTGCCACTGGCTGATGCTGGCCAGGTCGAGGGCAGTGTTGGGTCCTGGTGGTGTGGCTGCTGTGGCCTGTGATGGGACCAGGTCAACAGATGAAGCCACCGGGGGGCTACTAAAAGCTCCCATGTTCTCATCGCCAGTGACATTGGACCCAGGTGTGTGCTGAGGTGATGGCTCGGGGATTCCAGGGGGGGGGTTGGGGTGTGCATCTCCATGTGGAAGTCGGTGGGGTCCTCCACATCTGATAGTGGGGCAGTGGCTGCCGCCTCTCCTGCTGAACTAGCTGGAGCTGAAGGTGGGCCCTCTGTGGGCGGGATCGGTGATGGTGGGTTAACCACCAGAGGAGGGGCAGTTGTTGGTGGTGTGGCAACTTGTGTCTTGGAAGTGGCGCTCCAGCGATGTTTCGCACTCAGCTTCTGGACCCTTCTGCCTTTGCCACTTGAGGTTGTGGGGGTGTCCTCTGTGTCCAAAGCCCTTCGTTTCTTATGCACAGGGGGTGCTAGTGATGCATTGCCAGCATCCTCACTGTCTGTATGTGAGCCTGTAGGGGACAAGAAGGGGGATGTTTTTGGTTACAGTTCAATGTACTTAATGCAGTATACATCAATGATGCAGTTGTGGGCATTTGGACTACATTGTAAATGATACAGGTGATGTGTCAGTGCAGTGGCTCATCCATGCATGGTTGTGTGTGGCACTTGTCTCTGGTGATGTGTGTGTTTGGGTCTGACACTGACTTGTGTGGATGTTCGCCCATCCATGAGGTGATTCTGGGCTCACATTTGAGGGTACCAGTAGATGCACATTGCATGCTTTCATGTGTACACTCACCTCCATCTGAAGTGGGTGCCACGCCATGCTCCATCGTGCCGACTCCCTCTATGCATTCCACGCCAATGAGGTAGGCGCATGTCTCCTCCCATTCTTTGAGTTTTATGGGTGACCCAGATCCACCTGCTGTGGCAATTTGGTGGTTTTCGGCAAGGATGCTTCTCACCCGGAGTCTCAGGTCATCCCACCTCTTTCGGCACTCGTGCATATTGCGGGTGGTGGTGCCCACAGCACTGACTTTTTTAATGCAACCTCAGCCCAGATTGCCTTTTTTTTCATCGGTCTCCCGCCGCATGTCGCAGGCAAAGACCACGGCGGCATTGTCAGCTAGGGTCTGGGTCAGCATGATAAGCTCCTCTGAGGAGAATTTTTCTTTCCGCTGCCGGTCGGTGGTTTTTTTCAATGCCGTGGGCATGTTGAGGGTATCCCTGATGATTTCCAACTGCAAGCTACTCCAAACAGGTCCAGGGGGCAGAGGATGGCAATGGATTGTGTTTTTAAAGATGGCCGCCGTGCTCGTTCCTGTGCAATGACACTATTTCCGGTTCCGCAATATAACGATCACCGCTAATAGCGGTGACCGCTATTTGCATGCAGCGTGAGGGCGGAGGTGCTATCTGCTCTTTCGTTGAAAGCGGTAAGAGACTTTTTGTGGTCTTTAGCGGTATGGCGGTAGGGTCATTACCGGCATGGCGCTATGCTCGTGTCCGCGTACTCGTAATGGTATGCTATTAGCGCCCTCTAGCGAGGGCGGGCACATTAAGAGCGCCATGCCGGTAATTTCTGATTTTTAGCTCACAACGTTTAATGAGGCCCAGTGTGTTTCAGTGTTTCTTTGGATCATTTGTATTAGAATTTCACTTGTACTGATTCTACAGCCCTCACTTCCTCCTAAAATAAGCCTGGCTGCTCTGTCTACGCTACCATGAACTCAGGTGGTACAGCCTTCTACTTAGAGTGGAGTCTTGTACTGCCTCAGTTGAATGGTTTTACTAAGCCCTTTGTTGGACTTCAGAAAAACTGTCCCAACCCAGTTAAGTAAAGTTAGTTTTACAAAGGCAAGGGAATCTGGGTGTTCCCTGTGTGCCCCAAGGACAAGTGTCCTAAGGCAGAGTTAGAGTACAATGGGTGATACACCCCCCAGGTCTCCCATAGAGTTACATTGGGGTGGAAGATGATGCCATCTGCAGCCCCTCAGGATCAAGCAAACAACCCACAGGTAAGTGGTACTAGGGATACGACAGTACCTCTAGCTGAATAAACAGTTGCTGCAGGATGGTTCCAGCGGAGGGGCGATAGCAGACCCGGTCACTGGTTTCTCGGTCTTGGCAACCCAAGAAATGTACTTCAGTGGGTCAGGTGACGGCTCCTGTGCAGACTGACGCCCAGCAAAAGATCTTCTTGGTTCTGGCTTGCTGGCACCTTTTTCAGGCTTACTTGAAGGACAGTTGTCGTGGTGGGTGACTCTTCTCAGTCCTCGCCTCAGGTAAGTGGACTTTTGAGAGCTGGGTCAAGTCACTGCAGGCTTAGAAGGATGGCCACAAAGTTTCAGGCGAAACCACTCTTCAGGAGATGATGCAGTGATCAAAGGGTGTTGGCAAATTGCAGGCCGTGGAGGTCGCAGCTCTTCAAGGGATGGCGCAGAATGCAAGTCCTCTTGGGACTGGTTAGGCCCACCAGTCCAAGATAGGAAATCCTCTTCGGAACTTCCCTGTTGCTTAGAAGTTGAGGTCGGGACAGCAGCGGTTATTCAGTAAGTGCTGGAAGTTGCTGGTGTCGTCCTTATTCGTCCTCCTTTTTTCTTCTTCAGAGTCTTCTGTTCCAGTGGACCACTGGATGTATGCAGGAAACCTGGCTTAGTCCACCAATTGTATCCTGACACCATTCAAACTTGTGGATGTCTGTCCAATGGAGACAGCCAGCCTCCCAGTCTGATCTGTTTCCTCTCAGACACACTGCAGGACAAAGGACAGGGGAATTTCGGTTGACCTCCCCCACTTACTGTCCTGCTAGTCACTCAAGGGGTGTTTGTAGGCTTTCCAACTGAATCGTGACAAAGACAAAGGGACAAGAGGACCCTCCCCCACCTAGCAGGGTAGAAGCCGACTTAAGAAAGGACAGGCTATCTTGTTTAGGGCTTAAAATGTTACAACCACCATTTTGGTCAAACTGTCCCTTGTGTCCCTTACCGCAGCCTGCAATGAAAGTTCACATAAGTTGTGTAACAACAGGTGCACTGCCACCAGCTTACACATATAGACCTGTCACAGTAACCAAGAAGTTACTGGAGTCGGGAAAAGGGATACATTGAATCCCTTTTTCACTCAACCTAAGGTGAGGTGTGCTGATATTGCAAAATAAAACACGGGTAGGATAAAAAGTATCCCCCTGCCTTCCAAGTAAAGTATAAACAATTGCAGGTAAGCTTTAGGAGCCACCAGCAACACTGCACAGAAAGTGCTGTGTGCGCTGCTTTTGTAAATTGCAGATGCCTTTTTAAAATTGCAGGAAAGCATGACTCTACAAAGAAATACCAAACAGATGTAAAAAGGGTTCCCATGATCAGTTAAAGAATGAAGAGAATGGGTCAAATCCAGCAACAAGTGCTGGGGGCCCTACAGGTGGAGAGAATTTCGCACAAAGATGGAAATCTACCCTAACAGACTCTGCCCCTGGACCCAACCGGAAGAATGCTTGCACCTGCAGTGCCCGGGCACCTCCCGTTGGAACCAGTGGCAGGGAATACAACTCCTCAGGGCGGTAAGCAAACGCAAAGCATTTTTCACCCCCTGCCCTCCATAGGATGATATTGAGAACAAGTCTCTTTGCAACCTTCCTTTGCACTGCCTTTTGGTCCTCGAACATGGATAGGACCATCTGAAAGATAACACATTTTCTGATGCTTGTGTAATCTGCTTAGATTCACATGCTATGCATAGACCGACATCTAGTTGAAGCTGCGGAGTATTACAGTTGTTTTTCAAAACTCGAAAATGGGGCGTGCCAGTAATACTATCGCTATTGTGACGTCCCCTGTACCCATGATCCCTCACGCATGTGGGTCCATCAGATTGTTTTTTCCAGCCATCGTGAGCGGTTGCTAAATATAATCGGAGTCCATTTTCGGCATACGCCGTTGTACATTATTAATTAAGTTACTGTCTTCCTGTCCTTTTGCCGACGCCATGATTCGACGCAGTAAAGATTGTAGAAGGCTTTGAAGCTGACCGTCGGACGAAGACTTTGACGGCGCCAATCGGCCTTGGAAGGCCCTTTCGGCCTCGGCCTTACAGTAGGGAGAGTGGGGGTTGAACATAAACATATATATTCCCACCTTTTACCATAGTCGCCCAGCTGCCTACATACGTACTCCTTTTAGGTTCTGCCCCTCTTGTAGTAGGAAGTTCACGTGGGTTGACAAGAATAGGGTCTGTTAACCTCTGCTTGAATAGAGATGACGATGAGGTGCATTGTCAGGCATGTAAACTACTCTGACCGAAAACCCTCAAGGACAGGCGAACAAAACGTTGGGCCATCACGCCAAGCAGGCCGAGGTCTCCATAGACGTCAAAGAGGCATCCAACGACGGCAGCGACGCCGTTCCTTTGCACGGCGAGGGTGACGGGGAGCCCCAGAGTTCCCCCGTGCCAGCCCCCGACCCTAGAAGACAGGCCAGCGGTCCTGTTATGGGGAAGACACCCAGCAGCACGGGCACCACACTCCCCCACAAACACTCACCCCACGGCGATGCGAGTAAGGTCGCACACCGAGAGTCAACGGTGAAGCGCAGATCCTCTGATCCTTTGTCCTCTGGGCGCTCTGAGCGGCTGCCGCATGACCAGCCTGTCAAAACCAAAGTCACCCGACTCGATACTCCCCCGTCCGGCCACACAACGGCGAAAGACCCCACGCAAGCCGTCCCCACGGTCGAAGTTCAGCCTACATCCGGGGACAAGTCCAGGGAGTCCTCCTTAACCCCCCTCTTCCACCCCGAGCTCCAAAAAATCATCTTCTAATAGCAGGGACCATAAGGGGAGAGACAAATCCAGTTCCTCTAGAGCAGGCCTGTCCAACCTTTTTGAATGTGGGGCCGAAGCATTAACTTTTTGTCACCCGGTGGGCCGGAGATCCAAAAGTGAACACCCTCGCCCAAAGCAGTATATTCAAAAGCTATGGTGTGTGACCTTTGACACAATAGCATCACAGGCATAGCCATGCAGTCCCAAAGATAGCTTTTTATGTCGGGGGTAGTGATCAAAGGTTAGTTTCTTGTGATTTCTTCCAGTGTGTATGTGTTGATATTACTCTGAAATAGTGAGGTGACCGAGCGTAGCGAGGGAGCTATAACGATCTAGGGAGGGTTTGGGTGGTTTCACCCCCAAACCCCCCCATCCCCCCTCCTCCCCCACCAAGATTTCTTTTCCAAATATTGGGCTGAAATTGTTCATTTTACAGCAGGAAAAGTGACCGAAAAGCCACGAGTTTACAATCCGTTCTAAAGGGGAACATGTACATTCCATGTCACCAACAGCAGACAAGAACATTGTAGAACACAACACTTTTTAATGATCAATGTGTCCACAGTGTAAGGCAGCACTGTCACTGATCTAACACATTAGCATGCTGGTTTTGCCCAAAATATGCCTCTGTAGCAACATGTCTATGCTGGCTGTTCCCAATTTAGGCCAGCATTGTCCTAAACTGCTAATCTGCAAGGAACTGGCCAATCCTGCTACAGTCTCTACCTCTAAGTTCCTTCCCAGGCCCTCTGTGCGGCAATGGCCTCTCATTTCGTCTCAAAATCTCAGTGCATCCTGTCCGCACTCTACTCCTATCCTGTCCCTCCCCCTACTCCCTGCCCCTCTTCTGGCCCTTCTGCAGCCACCCCTCCTCCTCTTCCTTTCCCCTTTTCTCCGCAGACCAGGTTTCTAGATGAGTCTGATCTATGAAAGTCTCGTCGAAACAGGTTTACCCCTGTTCTTCCAAAACTATCAAGGACCACATTGACTCCCTGGCTCCTGCCCTGGCTGATTTCTGCAACCACTCCTTTGCTACTGGAGTCTTCCCATCGCCCCTGAAGCAATCCCTTGTGCACCCCCTTCTTAAGAAACCATCTGCTGACCCCACTTGCCCGGCTAACTATTGCCTATCACTCCCTTCCTGGGCAAGCTCCTGGAGAAACTGGCCATCTCCCTTCTGAATCTCCATACTGAATCTGTTGGTTGTCTTCATGACCATCAGTCTGGCTTCAGAGCTGCCAAAAGCACAGAAACTGCTCTCCTGAACATCCGTGAAGACCTGCTCTCCAACCTTGATTCTAACACCCCTTGCGTCCTCATTCTGCTGGATCTCTCTTCTGCCTTTGATACTGTCAACCATGCCATCCTGCTCAACTGTCTCTGTGATAACCTGGGTATCACTGGTCAGGCTCTGGCATAGCTGACCTCTTTCCTCTCTGACCGACCCTCCCGGGTCCAACTTGGGTCCTTCCTCTCCTCTGTGTTCTACTCTACCTCTGGTGTCCCCCAGGGGTCTAACCTCTCTCCTCTGCCTTAATGCCTGCAAGACAGATTCTCCTCATCGGCACACCGGCTCCCTCCTTCCCTGTAGCTCTCTGGCCGGCCTCTCCTGGCCCTCCTCCTGCTCCCACCTTTGAGGCTAAAAACCTTGGGGTCATCTTCGACTCCACACTCTCCTTCTCTCCTCACATCTCTGACGTCTCTAAGAAGTCACACTACCAGCTGCACCTCCTCAGAGGTATTCTTCCCATCCTCTCCTTCCCCCAGATGCTCACTGCCTATAGAGCCCTGGTTCTCTATAGGCTGGACTATTGTAACAGCCTCTATCTAAATCTGCCTGCCTCTACTCTCCGCCCTCTGCAACTTATCCAGAACAGGACTGCGAGACTTGTCCTTGGCCCAGGGATCGCATCTCTCCATGACTGAAATCTCTGTACTGGCTCCCAGTGGCTGCTGGGATTAAGTTCAAAACCCTCTGCATTGTCCACAAGGCCTTCTGGGGCCTGGGGCTGCAATACCTTCAACTCTCTTCCTAACTACCTTCCTTCCCGAGCCCTTCACTCATCCGCCTCCAACTCCCTCTGGGTCAGATGCTTCTCCAAGCAACGAGTTGGTGGTAGATCTCGCTCTTCGGCAGGGGCCTCCCTCTGGAACAGCCTTCCTACCTCCCTGAAACTTGAGGAGAACCATCTCTGGTTCCGGAAGCACCTCAAAACCTTCCTTTTTGCTTCTGCTTTATCCCCACTCTCCCCTGCTGAATTCCTGGCTGAAACTGCACTGGTTACCTGGCCACCCTGCTTGATCTCGGGCCCAGGCACCGCCAGCTGCACACCTGCACTGCCTCCCTGGCAACCCATGCACCTAGGAACTGTTTTCTGGATCCCTTCAGTCACCGTACCAGCACTTATGTCTGCACTTACCTTGCACTTGCCACCTCTGGCTGTTATCTTATTTTTTCTACTACCCCTTGTACTGCACTTTCCCCTCTCCCTTCCCACATGCACTTTTCCATTTCCCCCTTCTCATGCACTTGCGCGATCTGAATGACACCTGGCCTAGTAAGATCGTTGTCTGTCTTCCCGTTGTTCCCCCTCCCTTGCCTCGTCACGCCTCGAAACACTTGTGTATAGGCGCGTTATAAATGCCGTATCATATTCTCTACAAAGCATAATTGATGCTGCCTGAGCATGTGCAGTGTGCCCAATACATATGCCAGCCTATCTCTGTAATACACATGCATTACTTCTGTGGTAATGAAAGAAGCATAATCCAATTCCAGGGGGCACCTGAGGCAGTAAATGTCCTCTGCCATGGCCCGGTTTATTGGTCGGACCCAACATTGCAGAAATAAATAAATTGTGTCCACGGACCCGACAAGCATTGAACAAATAAATGAATCGGGCAGGGGATCCGACTTATGAATTTCCCGGGGGGTGCCCAAATATAGGAAGTGACATCACCAGCAGTTATATGACCGCATTTGCACGTAGTCGCCAACTTGGTGCAAGGGGTATGGGGGGTGTAGAACAGTGGAAACATTGACTATCATGTACTGCATATACTAAAGTCAAGTAAGAAGGAGGTTTAGGCCTTCCAGCTGCATTCCAGTAGGCCATCACTGCCCCTACTCCACCCCTCTATAATCATCCAGGTTGTAGTAGACCTCAAATGGCAGAGCAACACAACTAGGATGGGAGAACGAAATGCCATCCCATCCTGTAAGTGTCAAACCTCAGGGCAAAGACTGTGCGCGTGCCTCCTACCTTGGAGCACAATCTCACTAATTTGGTGCAAATCTTGCAAGTGGGTGCATTGGAATCCCATGCGCGTGTGTGGGCTGTATACCTTGCTCACTTCTTCAGTGTGAAACTCTGGCCAAGGCAGTACTGTCCGAATGGTGAGAAGTGTCGTATTTTCACATTAATTATGCTTTAGCACTTTGGGTTATTGAATAGTGCTGCTACATTCTGAATAATTCCATCCCTTTAAATATATTAGCTCTTGTATAACCACAACAGTGTTGATTTATTCTGATGATGATGAAGATGATGTTAGACTTGCTCAATAGTTCTGTTTCTGTATCATTAAATGTACTTCAGATCTTTAGAGTCTCGGGAGGATAGCTCAGGGGCAATGTGCTCGCCTTGGAAGCAAGACGACATGGAGCAACACAGGTTCGATCCCTCTGGGTATATTATGAGCATTATAAATAACCAATAAAAATAAATAAATCTGCTGAGAAGTGCTAGGGCCTTGTCAATAAGAAATATAGAAGCCCATTTGCTCTGCAGCATTAGGCCCTGCAAGTACTGTCCCAGTGAATGCTATTACACTGAACAAGGTCAACCGTATGACAAGGTCCATACTGGGTTCTATGTGATAATTCTGCATTTTGAAGAACAAATACAAAAAAGACTGATTTATTTCGGTCGATTTGTGTGGTCAAAAGACCGAATTATCACATTCTATTGCCCACCCACCCTGCTAAACCCCCCCAAGAAGGTGATCCCACCTCACCCCACACTCCCACCCTCTCCCACGCTGTTACCTTCCTTCGAATTCAGGGGAGTTGCCTCCCTCAACGCCTCCGTTCCCCGCCCATAGCATAGCATTCACCCTCGCCATGTACACACTCAGAAACATGC
The DNA here is from genome assembly GCF_040938575.1 of Ambystoma mexicanum. Taxonomy (NCBI): domain Eukaryota; kingdom Metazoa; phylum Chordata; class Amphibia; order Caudata; family Ambystomatidae; genus Ambystoma; species Ambystoma mexicanum. The sequence continues at coordinate 741,947,070 of NC_090926.1, forward strand.
AAACAGTCTCATTTGCCCTCGCACTGGCACCTACCCCCGCAGATGCAATGCAAGAGGGGTGCACAGATGTACAAATACATCCAACCCAAAATGTTTTTAGAAATTGAGGGACAGACTTGCTTTGCATCTGTGCCTCCATTTCTAAAAATAGTTTTGGGTTGGGTGTACCTCTACATCTGTGTTAGGAAAGATTTCATATTTGAATGTAATTTTCCCTCCATGTGTCAACCCCCAAACTTTTTGCTGCTGTTTTACACCCCGATCTAACCTTTGCCAGAGAAGCGCAGCCCTCCGCCGCACTCCTCTGGGCTTTCGCTCACTTCTTATGGGGAAACTGACATGCCCTTAAAACAGTCAGTACTGGGAGACTTTGTTTCCCTTAGTCCTTTCCTCATGTTGCAGCTTTTGTGCAACATGTAACAAAAGTGCAGTGTAACTTACTTTACCGTACCCTTGGGTCTCTAGTCATTCCAAAGGCCCTAGAAACTCTTGCTGGACCTATTATGAACTGTGCAGGTGTGTCACGGACAGGACTGGTGGCAGCTATCGTTTATCTTATGTTTTGAACCCTTCTTTTGCCATGTTATCTGCGCTTACCGCGTTTGGCACGAATAGGTGGCCTGGCTCCAAAATGGCCATGCCACGCGGTTCTTTGTCCTGTCCTTTGGCCATCTTGCCCCTTCACCTTCCCCAGGTCGAGCTGACCCGGGTCAGTCCTTATTTGGTCATGCACTTTCCCACGAACCCCAAAGCTTTCGCAGGCTTCTGCATGCCTTGTGTGTGTGCCTCCAGGATGTGGGATGGGTTGTCTGTTCCCAATACACATCCTGGGTGCCAGAGAGTCTGGAGTGTCCTGAACGCCTGGGACCACCGTGGTCCGTGATTGGTCCACGTATGGAGTGAGGGTTTGTGAGAAGATCTCCCATTGGATCCTCTCTGTTTGGCGCAAAGGGAACTTTGGATAAGAGGAGGCCGAAAACACCACTACCATGCCGATCTCCTGAGTTCACACGAACAAAGGCTAAGGAGCCAAGGATCCTGCAACAAGAAGCCGAGTCGAAGAACCGCTGGTGACCCGCTGGAAGGTTTGGCACCCTGAGCCCGCTGTCGTCCTGCGAGACCCCTCTGCATCTGATCGTCCTAGAAGGTCTGCGAAGGTGCTTCGACCCATTGGAATAGTGGACCCAACTATTCTCGGCACCTTCATCAAACCCTGCAAGTAAGCCTCTTCGGAAGTGTCCCTGGGCCAACCAGTGGGCTGACCAGCTTACACGGGACGTTTGCTCTGTCACTGCTGCCGTTTCGAGGAAGACCTCGAAACTTGGTATCCTGCTTGCTGTGTCCCCGGCACCCTCACACCGAATTTCGTACATTTGACATTCCCAGGTCTGAAGTGAGACGAGTGCACCCGGACCGCAGTAAATGCGGTTACCGTGTTGCCCTGCTACAGCAATGACCTGTGCAAGTTCGCTGCACTTGTGACCCCCTTGACCCTGAAACCTGCTACCGCGGAAACTACAGTGTCGAGACGTCCTGCTTGTCGCATCCGAGCCTGCCAGCAAAGTGAACTGAACTGGCGAAGTCTGGGTCTGCCTGCGTCTTGGACCGGTGAGTAGTCCATACCCCAACCAGTGGCCCCTAGCACAGGAACCCATTTCTTTTCTACCGCTGTTGCAAAATAGCAGCTCCATCCTGCACTCCCACCCTGCCTCTGCCCGCAAGTGGAGGTCTTACTTGAGTAGTGGGGACTTGTTCTTCATCGCCTCATCCACCTTCCTGAACTGTCAGAGACCCTTGAAGAGACCCTATTTTGTCCATTGGCACAAGCGCGTGCATGTACTATTGAGCATAAGGCTCCTCTCTTCGTAGGGCTTGGACTGCCTCTTGGTTAGGTGTATTTCTGATGTCGAACTGGGTCTAATGATTACTTGAACTGCTTGTTTTCCTCCCCATCTAGGTGGTCTACATGTTTCGTGCGTTTAACTCCTTAGACCCCTCGGTCTTGTATATATATTGTATTGTTTGTGACCCTATAGGCCAGAGTTCAGAAATCCATCTTAACAATCTGTGCACCCCTCTTGACAAGAGGGGTGCACAGATGTACAAATACATCCAAACCAAAACAATTTTTAGAAATTGGGGGACAGACTTGCTTTGCATCTGTGCCTCGATTTCTAAAAATCGTTTTGGGTTGGGTGTACTTCTACATCCGTGCACACAGATGTAGAAGTATACCCAAACCAAAACGATTTTTAGAAATTGAGGGACATATGGAAAACAAGAGCATCTTGCTTTGCATCCGTCCTTCAATTTTTAAACCGTTTTTTTACCCGGGCTGCCAGAGAGACACAGTATGGATGAAACAAAGGGCCATCCATACTGCGTCTCCTCTCTCCGGCCTGGGGGGGCCAGGAGGGTGGCCCGGAGCACCCGTGTACTCGGCACCCCTGAAACCGGGCCATGGCCTTTAACTAGGCACCAGAGGCAGTTACAGGCCACGGCCCAATTTATTTATTTGTTCAATGTTTGCCGGGTCCGTGGACCCGATTTATTTATGCAATGTTGTTTCGACCACCATTGCAGAAATAAATAAATTAATCGGGTGCGCGGACCCGACAAACATTGGGAAAATAAATAAATAAACCGGGCCGTGGTGGAGGACTGTTACTGCCTCTGGTGCCCCCCCCTCCCCACACCCCCCCCTCCTTGGGGGGCACCTGAGGCAGTAACAGTCCTCCACCACGGCCCAGTTTATTTCTTTATTAGTTCAATGTTTTCTGTACAGCCTGGTGGGCCACATGAAATGGCTTGGGGGGCCGCATTGTGGCCCGCGGGCCGTATGTTGGACAACCTTGCTCTAGAGAAAGGGACTCACTTGGCAAGGAGAAGAATATAGAACCTTCTGGCCAACAAAGAAGTATGCCCTTGCAGGATACTACAATACAGTCTGAAGACACATCAGCCTGACCCTATAAATCGTGAGGAAGAAGAACATACCCCGTCTACCCCCACTCCTGTCTCCACCTACCCAGGGGTAATACCCAGTTCGGCCAGGTGGTCTGCAGACGACATTGACAGTCATGAATCGCATGACTTGCTTAGCAAATTTCTTTGAAAAACATCCTCAAATTCTGCAGAACTCGAACACCATGCCTCCCACTACACAGGCAACTAGTTCCACCATAACACCTACAGCCTCTCAGTCCCAGGCATCGGTGTACCCTATAAACTTATCTCTCCCCACTATTGAATTGGCGGTTGAACCACCACACAAGACTCCTCGTGTCACCTATGATCTTTATGATCACGATGTAGGGGATGAGGAATACTTGGAGAGTGAACCCCCTTATAGATACATTGAGGGTTACGACGAAGGGGAAGAAGACAACCAAGAAGACTCGGAGTCTGTAGTTTTTGCAATGGACTCTCCAGTCCAGCAAGAGCCTGTCTTACCAGACTCCCCTGTTGATAACCAGCCACTATTTAATGATATACTAATAAGGGCTGCAGAGCATTTCGGCATCGAAACACAAGAGGTCCAACGGGACAAAGATTTTGCTGAGAATATGTTGGCCGATAAAAAACCGGCAACCCAGTTCATCCCCCTGCTCAAATCGGTCCAAAGAAGGATCCAACCTTCCCTATATATAAGGGGACATCTTCGTCCTGACTCTCTGGTCATTGCCACCAACCACAAAAGAGCTGGTACCCCCTTGTCCTCCTCCAAAGCCCCTCCAGACAAGGAGAGCAAAAAATGATATGCCATGGGCAGGAAGATTGCGTCCACTGCAGCATACCAGGCTTGTATACCAAAAAACTCCACCTTGCTTTCCAGCATTTTTTTTTTTTAAAGTATTTTATTGGCATTTATATAAGTACATAATAACCATCAAACGGTAACATAACAAACAAACAACAACTAATTAACTACCAGTCTTCGTAGCTCAACATGATGATCTTAAATTGTGGTGAGGGGGAGAGGGGTCGGTAGTCAGAGTACCCAAGGTTGCGGGGGATGGGTTTCCACTAGGGTTGTCCATTCTTGCGGGTAAACCTCAGGCAAGTCTCTGGCAGGGGTGAGAGCTCATGGGGGTTTGTGATCCGAGGCGTATTGGATGTCACGCAACAGGGCCTTCCATGATTCTAGGGTGTCATTGGAGTCGTCATCGTTTGAGTGGATTCCATCCTGCCAGGCTCTAGGCTCTGGTCTCCGCCTCTGTCCACTTTTCCAGGTCCTTAAGCCAACGTCCGTGCCTCGGGCCCCCTGGTGATTTCCATGCCATAGCTATGGACCTTTTTGCGAGGATGCAGGCTAGGTCCATTAGTTTGACCAGGTGTTTGTATTTGCTGAGTCTGGGATGGGCTCCCAGTAAGCATTCCTTTGGGTTCCACTCTTATCTTGAGTCCCGCTTCGGTGCAAGTGCTTTCCACCATGGACCAGAATTTCGCCGTTTTGGTGCAGGTCCAGAACATGTGGATCATGTCCGCTTTATCATTTCCGCACCAGGGGCAGTTCGGTGATGCTTGTTTATTAAAGGTAGCAACTCTTAGTGGGGTCATGTATGTTCTGTATAGCACATTCAATTGAACTTGTTTGAATCTAATGTTCCTCGACACCTCTTTGGGGTATAGTAGTATTCGCTCCCATTCACTGTCAGTTAGTGTGGTCCCTAATTCGGTTTCCCATTTTCGTCTCAGGGATGCACTTTTTGGATTGTGCCTATCATTCAGTTTGATGTATAAGCGGGAGACCGGCTTCCAACCGTCTGCTAGATCGTACATCTCCTGGAGAAGGGGGTCCGGTGGAGGTTCCTCTGGCCAGACAGGCCACTGTGCCCTGGCTGTCCGCTTGAGGTGGTGGTACCACAGGAATTGGGTGTTCGAGATGCCTTCATTAGCTTGTAGCGATTCAAGTTCTCTGAACATGCCGTCTTCAAACAGGTCACCCCATGTGTAGATTCCGGCTCTCTCCCATTTCCTGGCTGTCGCTAAGTCTGCCTAAGTTTTGCATACATCCGCCAGGATGGGGGTGTTGGGATTGTAGGGTTGTTTTAATTGTCGAAGGAAGCCAATTCTGGCCCATATCTGCCTGCCCAGGGTAACAATCATGGGAACTTCGGATGTTTGTTTCGTCGGGTTCCAAAGCATTTCTTTGGGGAGAAGCTTGGAGGTCGCATGTCGCAGGAGCCCCACTTCGGCTGACTGGTCATCAGAGAGCCATTTCGTCACGTGGCTGAGCTGTGCAGCTAGGTAGTACCTTTGCAGATCGGGTAGTTGTATCCCTCCTTCCCTGTATGGGAGCGTAAGTGTAGACAAAGAGAGCTTGTGTCTGGATGACCCCCATATGAAGTCCTTGATTAGAGAGTCTAGTTTCTTGAAAAAGGGAGGTCTGATGTAGAAGCAGACGTTTGTGAAGTGATATAAGAAACGGGGGAGAACTATCATCTTGACTATTGCCGCTCTGCCCATTACTGCCAGTGGTAGCTTCGACCAAAAGTTCATGGATTTGCGGAGGGCTCTTACTGCTTTTTCAGTGTTTTGTTCGTGCGTGAGCGCAGAGGTATGACACACTTTGATTCCCAGGTACTGAAACTTCTCTAATTGCCATTGTATCCCGACGTCTGGAAGGTCGGACTTATCCAGACCCCTGAGTCTGGCCAGTGGGAACGCACACGACTTTAGCTTGCTAAATGTTATCCCAGAGTATCGGGCATAGTTGTCGAGGATGTCCAACGCGACTTGTGCATTGAGCTGAGGGTTATTCAAATACAGGAGGACGTCGTCTGCATGCATGTATATTATGGCATGGTCACTGCCCAGCCCAATGCCCGCGTCGAAGTGTTTCCTGAAATAGGCAGCCACTGGCTCCAGGCCCAGTATGTATAACATCAGGGACAACGGGCATCCTTGCCTCGTGCCCCGCTGTATCGGGCTTCGGACACCGTCCCTCCAGTCTTCACCCTCGCTACCGGTGTATTATACAATACCTCGACCCATTTTACAAAGCTCTCGCCAAAGCCGAATTCCCTTAGCGCTTCGATCAGCCACTCCCAGTAGATGGAATTGAAGGCTTTTATAGCGTCTAGCGATAGCACTGCTAGGTCCTCATCTCGATCATAGGTCTCTGCCATGATGTGTTGGAGCCTCCTCAGGTTCGCGGTAGTATTGCGTCCTGGAACAAAACCATTCTGGTCCTCATGAATCAGGGTTCCTACCACCCTCGCCAGCCTCTTAGCCAGAATTGTGGTCAGGATCTTGCAGTCAGTTTAGCATGGCGATTGGGCGGTATGATTCACAGTTGTCGACAGGTTTGTTCAGTTGTCGACAGGTTTGTTGGGTTTAAGTATAGGGATGATAATTGTTTCTTTCATGGAGTTGGGTAGGATTCCGTTTTCGTATGCCTCCATATACACCTTATGGAGTATTGGGGAAAGGGTCGCTTCATACGCTTTATAGAATTCTGGCGGAAGCCCGTCACTCCCGGGGGTCTTGCAGGTGGATAGCGGTCTAATCGCCTCCGTCACGTCTTCTGGAGTGATTTCCGCGTCCAGTAGCTCTCTTTTGGCCTCCATCAGTCTTGGGAGCTCAATCTCAGCCAGTGTAGCCCTTATATCCTCCACTGGTATTTTGGTATCGTGGGCATACAATTTGGAGTAGAAGGCCGCAAATGCAGAGTTAATATCTTGTTGCGTCCTGTGGGTTATCCCCCTTTCGTCAGTTATTTCAGTGGGGAGGTGCCTTCGGAACTCGCGTTTGCACAGCCAGGCCAACATTCTACCAGGCTTATCTGCTTCGTTGTGTGCCCTGGCTATGTAGGTCGTGTAGTCAAATTTAGACAGTCTATTCCAGGCCAAAAGGCACTCCTCCCGGGTGCCCTTCAGTTCTGTTTCGGCGTCAGGCATGATGTTGATTTCGGATTCCAGGTGTGTAATCTTATTCTCCAGTTCCAACTTCAGATGCTTGCGGATGCCACCAGCACCGGATATAACTTCTCCCCGTGTTACAACCTTCATGGCCTCCCATAATGTGCTCCAACTTGACACTGAGCCTGTGTTAATGTCTAGGTATTCCTCCAGTTTAGCACCAAGTTCCTCCTTAAATGCGTGGTCTGTGAGTGCTGCCGGTGGCATTCTCCATAGCGGGATTGGCGGTCTGGGTCCTCTAGGAGCCCATTGCATAATCAGCGGTGAGTGATCGGATATGATTCTGCCTAGATACAATGTGGAGTCTACTTGTTGAGCCAGCTCATGATCTATGAACAAATAGTCAATCCTCGTGTGGACCTTGTGCGGGGCCGAGTAATAAGAATAGTACCTCTTGGTGAGATGTTGTTCCCTCCAGATGTCCACTAGGTCGAGCTGCTCTATTGTGGTGTTTAGCGCGTTAGATGCAGGGTTATTTAAATGACGGGGGGGGGGGTCTGATCTGTCCATAGCTCCGTTCCTGGTGCAGTTGAAGTCGCCACCCCATATGAAGGCACTCTCTCTGCGAAGAATCATTTTAGCACTGAGCATTTCGAGGTGTGAGGGTATTCCGTGTTGCAGAAAGTATGAGTTCACCAGGCAGACTGGCGTGGATTCGATAGTACCCCATATAATTAGATATCTGCCCTCATTGTCGGCTTCATAGTCCAGTAGCTGGAAGGGCACAGTCGGGTTCACCCACGTGAACACTCCTCTAGCAAATTTGGAGTATGCGCCCCTCTTCCGATCCCACCCCATCTTTCGGATAATTTGGCTGTGGATTCTTCCGTGAGGTGAGTTTCTTGAAGCATCACTATCGATACCTTTTTCCTGCGCAGGTAAGAGTGGATCCGATTCCTTCTCAGGTACGTGCCCATACCCCTCGCACTCCACGTCATCACCTTAAGTTGGAGTGCCATTGAGTTGGTGTCTTGGTTTCATCTTTCCGGTCGCCCCAGTTTTCACGGGGCGGCCCTTTCTCCAGGTGGTAAGGCTCTCCCCCCTGGGTTCTGGTGTTTTCTCATCCTCTGCCCCCAAGGGCCTCCGGTCTCATGCTTCCCCTCTCCTAATATTTCGAGGACTGTGGTGTGAACAAAACAATTAACAAAACTGGAACTGGTGCGCCCAGCAACGACAAGTTCCTGCTGGTGCTCAGGCGCTCTCGTACCGTCAGGACCCATCCGGGTGTCAGGCACGAGGGAGGTTGGTCAGGCAACTGGCCTGTTCTGAACTGTTCGTGGGGGTAGGGCTCTGTGCCTGGCGTGGGCCGAGCGAGGGCCGCATCTACGTTGCTAACTGTTGGGTGATTTTACTTTCTCTTTGGTCATTTGCCTTGCGTCCGAGTTAGCTTTAAGAGTCATGGATTCGTCCATGCCTCAAGCGCAGAGGATTCTTCAGTTTTCTGTGGGTTGGGGATCTTTATCTGCGGCTAGATTGTTGTCTTCCAGCCACATGTTTGCAGCTGCTGGGGATTCCAAGAAGATCGCCCTCACCCTGTGGATCACTTTCAGTCTGGAGGGGTATAACAGCATGTACTTCAGGTTCAGTTGCCTGAGTCGGGCTTTAATCGGCACAAATGAGTTCCTCTCCCGTTGGACTTTCGGGGTGTAATCGGGGTAGATTGTGATCCTAGAGCTCCCACGTTCAATGGGGCCCTCCTCTCTGGAGTGCCGGAGGATGGTCTCTCTATCCTGGAAGTTGAGTACTTTAGCGATTATAGGGCGAGGATGTGAGCCCGGCGGGGGTCTCTTCTGAAGTGATCTATGCGCCCTTTCGATCGAAAATCCTTGCGTTAGTCTTCCAGCGCCCACCTCCTGTTGTATCAGGGATTCTATATAGGCTGTCGGATTCGAGCCCTCGCTTCCTTCTGGGACCCCAAGTATTCTGATGTTGGCACGTCTGGCCTGGCCCTCAGCCTCCTCAGCCCTGGCCTCAAGTGTGAACACCTTTCGTTCCAGGTCCAGTACCTTCGCTCTCAGCTCTGCTGTGTATCGTCTGACGTCTCTTTTATGGTCGTTTCGGCAGTGGTCACTCTTTCTGTTAGGTTGCGGGCATCCTGGCGCATGAGTTGTAGCTCGGATTTGAACTCCCCGATTCTGGAATCTATAAATGTGCGCAGTGATGCAATTGCCTCCAGCACCTGGGCTTGATTTTCGGGGGAGTCCGCCGGTTTTGCTTGGGGAGGTTCGGGGGTGGAAGTGCATGGCTGTGGAGAAGTTTTCACTTTAGCAGATACATACGTGTCCATGGTGCTTGTTTTCGTCTTATTCCTGGCCGCCATGATGAGGGGCGTTCAGAGACGTCACTCGGTTGTGTGGGGGTAGATGGTAGTGGACGTCGCTTCCTCAGCAATGCCCCCACCAGCTCAGTGATTTTGGTGTGCGGTCTGGGGGAGCTTATGGTCCCGGAGGTGGGGTGGTCCGTTTTTTCACGGGGTCAGTGTTCAAGTTCTCGGAGGGGCACACAACAGCACATGTTCGATTGGTTTATGCCCTCACCCAGTGCTCTCCTCACCTCCACCTTCTTTTGCTGTCGATGGCGGGGCTCCCCGCACCCAGGGGGTCAGCGTGTCCACTCACGGTGCCGTAGTCCAGGGCCCGGGCCCAGTCTCCCCGGACAGGAGCGCCCGGTTGTCTCCCCGGTCGGTAGCTGTAGCGACAAGATCGGACCCGGGTGGAGGGGGACACTCCTTGTTTCGGTCGTGGCAGCAGCTTGTGGATCGGCTTCGCTGCGAAGGCGGCTAGCGTTTTCCTCCGGCATCGGCTTCAAGAGATGGCCGCCATCTTAGGTCCCGCCAGCAGAGGGGGGGGGGACCTTTGCTGGGAAGAATCCGTGGGTCTGGAGGTCCGAACCCAGGAGAAAACCACAGTATCGTGTCCGGGGTCGGTTCTCCTTCCCTCGGAACCGGTTCTTTCCGTCTCAGGTGTGATTTCAGGCAGGCAAAAGGATCAAGATACGGCGTCTCAGCCGGAGCACGGCGACTCAGCTTCCACTCGCCATGAGCTCCAGGCCACGCCCCCCTGCTATCCAGCTATAACTGCACAAAGTGGGATGAGGTAAAGTCACTAGCAGAGACCGCACCAGAGCCACTGAAAGCAAATCTCCCTTCTGGCTGCCGAAGGCAGAGCTACAGCAGGCGTCCTTTTAAAAAATAACTTCGCGCAGCTGACAACGATGGACGTGTTATTGCAGAAGCCACCATTTTAACACGACATGCCTGCCTTAGACAATCAGGGTTTAAACTTGAGACTCCAGCTACCCTACTGAATATGCCAGTGGAGCAAAACATATTATTTGTGAAAGCAGTTGAAGACGCCCTCAAGTCTGCCGAGGATGAATGAGACTCTCTAATCACTTGGTCAACTGACTAATAGACAACCACAAAGAGGTGCTAGTCATTTTCGTCGCTTTCGGGGGCAAAGCGCACAAAGAGGAATGGGCTACAACCAAAACCAAGGTTCCTCTTGGAATACAAATCAAGAAGCCACCCAGGGTTACCCCAGGGGTCAACGCAGACCTGCGGAAGAGGGAGAGGTTCCCACACCAGAGGTGGAGGGACACCCTCTAAGCAATGATGCCCCGCTACGGGTCCCCTCCCATGCCTCCCCAGTCGGCGGACAAATATCGTTTTACACCCACGCATGGGAGGCTATAACATCAGACAAATGGGTGTTATCCACGGTGAATGGGGGTTATTGTATAGAGCTTCAAGGAAGACCGTCAAACCTCCCCCCCACGCCCAAAGAAACCATTGCAGGAAGAACAGTTTATCCTGCTAGAAGAGGTGAAAGGACGCCATCGAGCTTGTGCCACACAGAGGTAAACAAGGGTATTTATTCAGCGTACTTCCTTGTTCAAAGGAAAATCTGACCGTGTGCCCGGTACTAGATCTGCGCCCTGCAAACAAATTTGTAAAACCACAAAAATGTCACATGACAACGCTACAAGAAGTAATCCCTCTCTTAAAAAGGGGGGATTACATGGCAACATTGGACATGAAAGATGCTTATTTTCATATCTCAATGTTCCCAGCGCACAGAATATTCTTGCGATTCAAAGTAGCAGACCAACACTATCGGTTCAAGGTGCTGCCCTTCGGTATCGCCTCTGCTCCAAGTGTGTTCACCAAGGTACTGGCGGTGGTGGCAGCGCACATACGCAGGGAGTCAATCCCAGTGTACCCTTACCTGGACGACTGGCTGATCACGGAAGAAAATGACCATCTTTGCAAGCTAAACAAGCAAATGACAATAGACCACCTCTTCCAATTGGGCTTCTCAATAAACGAGAAAACGTCAAGTCTGATACCAAACACGTCAAAGCAGTTCCTAGGAGCTGTATTAGATAAAAAGGCAGGCTTAGCCTACCCATCCATGGAAAGAGTGCAAAATATGCTTCGGCAAATACCCCAGTATCAAGCCGGTCTCCGGATAAGTGTACGCAAAGCAATGCGCCTATTAGGTATGATGGCATCATGCATTTACCTAGTCCCCCACGCACGCCTGCGCATGCGACCAATGCAGCAATGGTTGGCGAAACAATGGTCTCAGGCAAGTGGTCAGTGGGACGATCTACTGGTTGTTTTGCCAACACTGGTTTAGAACTTACGCTGGTGGTCCAGAGAAGATCTCCTCCAGGGGAAACCCTTCCACGAACCGGAAGCACAAGCTGTCATCACAATCCCTTTCCGGGTGGGGGGCCCACTACCTTTACCACACGGCCTGTGGTCACAAGTGACTGCACAGAAACACATAAACGTTCTGGAGTTATTGGCAGTCCTCAAGGCCCTACAAGCCTTCGAAAAACACCTAAGAAATGTTTCGGTACAAGTCCTAACAGGCAGCACCACCACAATGTTCTATCTCAACAAACAGGGAGCTACACACTCTCCAAATCTGTCCAGGTTGGCACAGAAGATAAGGAAGTGGGCACTCAGCCGAGGGATGTCCTTGTCCTCCCAACATGTTCGAGGGATACTGAACACACTAACGGACTCTCTCAGCAGAGACCCTCTACCAGAAGAGCACGAGTGGAAACTACACTCGGACATCTTATACCACATCTTCTCTCTTTGGGGGTTACCCCTCTCTAGACTTAAAAGAGAAAACAAGCAGTGCCCAGACTTCGCGTTCAGGTTCCCCCAGCCACTCTCCAAGGGGAACGCCCTATGGATGAACTGGTCAGGGATATTTGCTTACGCTTTCCCCCCCCCCCCCCCCCCCGACTCCATTAATCAGCAGAATAGTGAACAAAATACACAGGGAACAGATGACACTCATCCTGGTTGCTCCTATGTGGGCGAGACAACCGTGGTTGCCACATCGCTAGCTTGCACAGATGTGCGATCCCATCATACTCCCGTACAGGGTCAACCTGTTGACTCAACACGGGGGGGGACAACGATACACCCACAACATCACTCTTTGAACTTGGCGGCATGGCTCCTGAAGTCAGAGTTCGGACAACTTAATCTTCCACAACAGTGTATGGACATCCTAAAAGAAGCAAGAAAACCAAACACCAGGCACTGCTATTTCCACAAGTGGAAAGGATTCGTCATTTGGTGCCAATCTAAACATATTAACCCCATAGAGTGTATGCCATCACACATTCTTACTTACATGCTCCACCTGTTGGATTCAGGGTTGGTCTTTAAGTCTCTTAAAGTTCACCTAGCAGCTTTATCAGCATACACCACCTCTCACAGTAAGATCTCATGGTGGAAAGTGCCAGTCATCAAAGCTTTCATGGAGGGAGTGAAAAGAATACATCCTCCAGTCTCTTACCCCCCGCCTGGTTGGGATCTAAACGTAGTGCTAGCAAAACTCATGGGACCCCCCATTCGAGCCTTTGCAACAGGCTACCCTTAGACATTCCCTATAAGACTGCCTTATTAGTGGCTATCATTTCCATAAGAAGAGTCAGCGAGATCCAAGCATTGTCAGTGCAGGACCCCTTCTTTGTCATCCATAAAGACTAATTGGTTTTACGGACTCACCCCAGGTTTTCACCTAAAATTTATTTCCAGATTTCACGTGAACCAGTCTATTGAGCTCCTGGCTTTCGTTCAAAAGCCAACTAGCTCATCTGAGAACAAACTCCACACACTAGATGTGAGGAGAGCGGTTCTGTACTACGTAGATAAGACCAAACCGCTTAGGAAAACGGATCAATTGTTTGTCTCCATGGCTACAGGCAGACAAGGAGAGCGTGTTTCAAGAAGGGCAATCTCCAAATGGATAGTCAAATGTATACAGTTATGCTATTCATTATCAGACAAGACACTGCCTTCTACACCTAGAACTCACTCTACAAGGGGCACTAGGGCTACGTTAGCTTTTCTTGCAAACGTACCATTAGACAACATTTGCAGAGCACCTAAATGGAGCTCAGTTCATACCTTCACTCAGCACTACTGCATTGACACACATTCCAAAACAGATACACAGGTGGGACAAGCGGTTCTAAAACATCTATTTGCCGCTACTCCTTCTCACAACCCACCACCTTCTCATAACACTGCTCGCTAATCTATGCATAGCATGTGATCTACGCAGATTACACAAGCATCAGAAGGAATACATTACTCACCGTTATCGTATTTCTGGTGCTTGTATCTGCTTAGATTCACATGCGCCCACCCTTCCTCCCCTGAGAGAAGGTGTATAGATGTTTACTTGAGTTTTACATATATGTACGTATCTGTTTGGTTACTCTGTACTCACAACTTCTCATGCTACCTCATGTCAGAAGAAATACAATCTGAGGGACCCACACGCGTGAGGGATCATGGGGTACAGGGGACGTCACAATAGGGATAGTATTACTGGCACGCCCTATTTCGACGCCCATTTTCGAGTTTCAAAAAACAACTGTAATACTCTGCAGCTTCCACTGATGTCGGCCTATGCATACCATGTGTATCTAAGCAGATACAAGCACCAGAAATAGGATTACGGTGAGCAATGTATTCCTTACTTACCCATTAACTTTGTTGCAGCTCTTTTGAACACTCCCCAAGGCAAGTAATTTACCTACTACAGATGCATTCTGTGGAGAAGCATTATGAGTACTGTGACTTTTGGGCACAAGGACCCATTCTTCTTGGGGATTGGACTGCTGAAGCTAGGGAAAATCTCTTGTGGTCACTTTGCTTACCTCCTCTGTTTTAAGTCACAATGTATTTTATTTATTTTTTATCTATTTTATTTCTATAGCGCTAGAGACAGAGCCCGGAGGCATGAGAGCGCTAGGGCAGGACAAAAACAAATATTAAATAGGACTGTAGCCCAGGATTAAGCTAACTGGGGAGCGGCTCATTCAAATAGGAGTCTTCAGCCTGCCTTTGACATTTGAGAGGCTGATACATAGCCTCAAGTCGGGTGGGAGAGAGTTCCATAGATGAGGAGTAGAAGAAGGGAAACAACCTTCCTTGACTTGTGACAATTTTGACTTGGGTGTCTGGAGCAGGCTTGTGTTATTGGATCTCAACCCATGTCTGACTGGAAGCCATTTGAGCTGTGCCACCAGGTATGAAGGGCTGTTACCATATAGGCATGAGTGTGCGATGCTCAAGGTACGGAACATAACTCTCCTTGCTATGGGAAGCCAATGTAGCGATCTTCGTGCTGCCGATACGTGATTGGTTCTACAAAGGCCTATTACTACCCTCACTGCATTGTTTTGGATCACCTGAAGGCAATTGACTTCTGCTTTTCCTGCTACCTGAAGGATGCTGGCATAGTAATCTAACCGGCTTCCAATAATTGCCCTTGCTAGCGTGGTTCAATTTGAGACATTAAGAAAGGGTCTGATCTGTGCCAGAAGTTTGATATAGTAAGATTAATTTACTACCAGACTGCTGATATGAGCCCTCATTGAAAGTTCTGGGTCCAAAGTGACTCCCAGGGTTTTCACTTTCTTAAGGGTAGGAAGAAGGCAGTCAGCAATTTGAATGGACGAGATTACGATTCATCAAGAAGGCGTAACTTGACGCCTATGTCCACAATAATAATCTCGGTTTTAGAATTATTTAGTGCTAGTCCATTAAGCAGCATCCAATTATGTATTTTACTATAAGTGGCTTTGCTGACTTCAGTGCCTTTGGCGTACTAGCCTGAGAGTAGAAATGGGCACGGAGTGTCATCCATGTAGTTTGCATAACGGGTTCCTTCGGCGTCCAGTAGGTCAGTGTGAGCATGAAGATATATAAAAGGGTTGGGGATAGACCATATCCCTGGGCTACACCACAGTTCAGAGCAACACCCTTGACATTGCCTCCTCATGAAAGAATTTGGCCGCTCCATCCGATAGGAACGAAAGAACCCAGCTGACTGCTTCCTTAGAAAAGGAGGCTCTTTCTAGCAGTCTGCTGGCCAAGATGGAATGATCCACTAGGTCGAACGCTTCCGTGAGATCCAGGAGCATCGGCAATGAAGCCTTCTTTATCCATAGATTGTAAGATGTTGGTCTTGAGATCCAGCACAGTGGATACTATGTTTACTTTGAAATCCTGACTGTTTCAGCCCTGAAATGCCATGAGTGACCGGGAAAGCCCTGATCTGCTCCTGAAGGAATGGGGAATTAGTGATTGGGTGATCATTTCCCTCTATGACTGGGTCCAGAGGATGCTTTTTTAGAAGAGCAGTGATCCAGGCTTGCTTGAAATCGACAGGGACAAACATTTCCCTGAAAGATGCATTGACAAACTTTGTAATCCTAGGAGTAAGTGCTTGAGCACAAGCTTTCACTATTTTGGCCGGGCAGATGTCCCCTCTACAACTAGTTGATTTTATTTAATAAATCAAGCATCTTGGTGGCTTCGGTCACCTCTGAGAAGGAAAAGGAATCTGGTATATGCCTGTGCTGAGCCTGCACAGTGGTGAGAGATGGTAGCACCTTGGTTAACCTAGATTTAAAGTCTCCCTTGATCACTGAAAACTTGCTAGTCCTGGCCTTTTCAATTCGAATACACCAGTCTGCGTCTTTCACTACTGTGGTGTTAATGGGGGGAAAAGGGATCTTCAAATAATTTCAAGATCTTAGAGTTCCTTTGTATCCAATGCCACCGTCTTAATCCTGTTTTCATATGAGCACTTTTTGGCAGTGCTAATGGCTTCCTTGTGCACTTTAGCTGCCTAACTGTAGCAGGACTGATCATTGGTGGACAATGATAATTGCCACTTCTTCAGAGCCTTATTTTTCTGACGTTTTAGTTTTTCCCATGCACACCAGCTTTTAGACGGGATACTCTTCTCAGGTCTAAGTTTTTGGGGAGCTAAATTGTTTACGGCTTTACACATCTCACTCTAAACTAAGTCGACTGCTGACTTATATTGGGCTAAATTGTTAAGGTATGGGCAAAGAGAGGGGCTAGTGCCTCTGTAGTGAGTTTACAGAGATTGCGACAGAGCACTTTCTTTCATGATCCGGTAATTAAAAGTGGAGGGTAAGGGGATGTCGAAATTTATGAAATCGTGGTCTGACCATGGACAAGATTTCACTTCCATCATTCCAAGCTTGATATCGTGAGACACTACCCAGTCCAGTGTTCTACCCGACCGAGTGGGTGGGTTGTAACACATGTGTAAACTCCAGATTTTTCAGCACAGTCCTGGTAGCCTTAGCTTAAGGGTCTGAAGGATCGAGGAAACCGGGATTAAGGTCTCCGATCAGGACGACTTTAGATATAGTTTTAAGAGTGGAGAAGATTGTTTTGCTTAGATGAGCTACGAAGTCTGCCATGGCAAAGGGCAGACAATATAAAATGTAGAGGTTTAGTGTAGTATTGGGATTTAATTCGGTCTTTACCAATAGGGTTTCACAATTGGGTATTTGTTATGTTTGCCTGTGGGATGGGGAGGTCACTAAGTGCCACTCCACCACCTGTGCTGCCTAGGCGATCCTTTGTGAGGATATGATAGCCTTCCGGGACTGCCAGGAGGAGTGATCGCACTGCTGCCGCGTGTAACCATGTTTCAGATAAGGCACAGATGTACACTTTCTCATCTATAATGTAATCTGCAACTTCCGTTGTGTGTTTAACCAGCAATCTGGTATTTAGCGAGAGCATTTTAAAGTATGCAAACATCTAGCAGCAGTATGAGGGGTTGGGGACCCTTTGATGTCACTAGTTCCTGCTTGCGAAGCGAACCTATCGTGAATGTATACATGTTTATTACAGAGTATTGTGCCAGAGCACCTGCTGGTTTCATTTTTTTAGTGTATTTAAGGCCTAGAATACATATTAGTATTTTGTATACATTCCTCTCTAAATGTAATTGTTAGCTTAACTATGTGGACTCATCATAGTGGACCCCTGACCCCACTCATTGTCTCCTGAGAATAGCCTTGGCTGCCCTCCACGTTTACCTTGATTGGATTTTGGCTAACCTCTCAGTTCCCCTGTTCTCTATAACTAGGTAGGCCGCCTAAAATCTGTCCACTAGGCCAGATCCTAGAAATCCATCTGAACAATGCCCATCAGACTTGTTCATTTTTCCACATAGCTTCTGACCATTTGGAATTAAACCAATAGGGGACAGGGCACAGCACGGCACAACACAATCTGTTACTCTTTAGTACGTCTCTAGCTTCAAGAATCGTTGGAGTAAATATAAAATTTGTAAAGATGTTAACAAAATGTGTGCTCATTTAAGTCTCACCACAATGAATGTTTGGTTTCAGGATGACATCATTGATGATGTGGAGAGTTTTGTTGCAGCGGCAGAGATCCTAAAGGAACGTGGTGCCTATAAGATTTTTGTGATGGCCACACATGGCATCCTGTCTGCCGAGGCCCCACGCCTGATAGAGGAATCGTCCATTGATGAGGTATGGGCACTCCATTTACTGGCCTGTATGGTGAGAGCTGTAGGGGACAGAGGAGATTGAATATGGCGAGTGAGGGTAGAAATCCATTCTTGCAGGCTTATCCCAATGATATAAACACTGCAAAACAGCTTCTGATTTGGTCCACATCTACACATTCGAATGCCTCGTGGGGTGAATCTTTTCTGCATGGTTACGGGAACCATGCACTGCCTGTAGGATTCCTGCATCAGTATTCAAACACTACCTGCCTTTGTGAATTGCATATTTTAAATGAATTGTTCTGGTTTTTGCCGGCAACTACAGAAACTTTGGTAAATTGATAGTAACCAATGATATGATAGTCGTGGCTATTATTGTGATGGCTTCAGCAATCCCAACAATAGACCCCGTTATTGCTGATCTCTACTCTGCGTCTCACAAGCCCACATGAGCAGAAAATCTAGAAACACAGCCACTGCTAGCCCTGTGGGACCCACCTTGTACATTTTATGTTCAAAGACTGTTTAAAAAGTAGTAATGGGAATAGTAGAACATGCAGTCATTGTATTGATTTATCTTGCATATTTTGGGTGGCCGTGCGAGACGGGAAGGGAGGGAGGGTTGGCTGGGCTCCTAAAAAAGGGGAATTTTGAAGGATGTGAACAACTTGTATTTGTTAAATGTTTTCTGCCTCTAATTCTTCCCTACTTGTTTTCCCTTTCGTCCCACCACCCTTGATGCTGCTTCAGGTGGTGGTAACCAACACGGTCCCTCATGAAGTGCAGAAGCTGCAGTGCCCAAAGATCAAAACAGTGGATGTTAGCCTCATCCTCTCTGAAGCTATCCGGCGAATCCACAACGGGGAGTCCATGGCTTACCTCTTCAGAAACATTGCAGTGGATGACTAGCCCTCACTACCTCTGCCCGCCCTCATCCTAGTTTCAGATGGACACTTGCATGTGATGGCGGTCTCACCTTCTGTAAAGGTGGCACAGAGGTGTTTGAAGAAAAGGGGGCGGGCAGGAGAGTGGGGCTGGTGGCCTTTTTCCAGTGTGGAAAGGTGCCTTAGTACAGGACGGGCAGTGAAGCAAAAAGCTAATAGGTTTCCCAGCACAAGGTACCTGCCAAAGATTGTAGGGAGAATGCCAACGGTATGATGTCGTGAAGGCACTTGAGTGGTAAAGTAGTGCTGCTGATCAGTGCAGACAAGTGGTGGGGTGTGGCATTGTGGTTTTGTGGCCTAGCGAGAGTAACTAGAGTGCTGCCCAAAAGCTTTTTCTCCTACTCTCGCATATGATACAATGTTTTCCTAAGGAAGTTCCAATATTTTTTATTCAAACCAAATCAAAAATTGTAAAGGTTTGTGTGCTGTGCTGTTTGGAGGAAGCACAGTTGTGAAAATCTGGCATTTAAGTATGCATCCTGCCTTCACCTACTATGTGATATTGTCAGGGCATTTACTAGGAGTTCAATCTCGGAGTAGAGCCATTGTCGGAGGTGACTATTACTATTGCTTGACACAGGGCTTATTCAGTTTTCCACTGCTAATCATTTCGTTTTTTGTTAAATAAATCTTTATTTTTTTGCTACCAATATGTTCATTAAATGCGTTTTTTCTAGCACCAAATGTGTTTGTGTGACTTCGGTGGAGGTAGCTGTAGGATAATTGGTTGGATTTGTCCATATTTATTTCAACAGTAGTTGCTTCATTGGAGCGCACTGCATTCTACTGGCAGGATACTACTGGGCCTGGCATCTTTGCCGACAGCATGCACTCAGTGTGACCTTTGTGTTTCATTTGTTATTACTCTGCCTTCTATAAATCCCCTTCATGAAATGGCCACGGCAGCTGAAAGGCGCATGTTATTTCATACTCTTAACAGATCTCCTTCAGATGGTCTCCAAAGCATGAGGTGTTGCTATTAAAGAGTCTGAAAGCCATCAAGTCTGCACTTAAAGCATGTGCTGCTATCTTGTGAAGGTGATTGTCAGAGAAGATGTTCACCTCTTCGTGCACAGTAATACTTTTGTCATGTCCGAACTCAGCTGAATAAGCCGCACCTGGTTATGTGATGCCTTCTGCCATGCCCCGCTGCCGTGTATGCTTCCATGAGCCAGATTATATTTCTGAAAGGCTTGCTGTAATTTGTTACAATAAAAAGAAAAAAAAACGATGTGCAAACTTTCCTGAGTCATTGTTCGCGCTTTTGTACTATGCTTTGTGTTGGTATTGAGAAATTGCCAAGGGGAGGCCTAGCAGTTTGGGTTGGCCTGCTCCAATTGGTGGCAGTTCCAATACTGATTTGCATATGGCAGGTCCCCCTTCTGTTTAAGGGCACAGACAGAAAGGGAGGTGTGGAAGTTTGCTTTCCACCCATCAAATTTTTCTGGTTACGAGGGAGGTTGGCCTAACACCCATAGATACATTTCTTCTTCATGATCCCACATGCCTTCCCCTTTCCTCCATACTTAATAGTATGTCATCCGTTTGAAAAAGGTCGCATCCGGAGCTTGATGTAGCACAGCAATCACATTTATTTAAACAAACTGAACGGTGAACATGAATTGCAAAGAGGGATTTTCAGAATCTGCATTGGCGTGGTTCTGAGAGGCCAACCTAGTGGAATAAGCAAGGGCTTTTCACACTGACTAAACTCTCTGGGTATTCTAGTCGGAGCAGTAAAGCTTAGAACTGGGTGATCAGTGGATTGGTATGCAGATTAGCACATCGAGGTAGCCAAGTAATTGCGATCCACATGGATGTATAACATTTTACTTTTTATAAGGCCAAAACGCATGCATATAAAAATCCAGGCTACTATAGACTGCAGTTTTCTGCTCTTATATTTACACATTAAGTAGACCCCTTTTGGGCCTACTTAAACACTTTGTAGTTGCATACAGTAACCAATAATTATGCAAAGCAGTACAACTTTTTCAAGTAAAGTGAAGGGAAGAAAAATGGTTAAACAAGTAAAAACAGCATGTTTTGGTAGTAACTTTTAAAATTGAGCAGCCTTTTGCTAGCCAAATAGAGTTGCACTGTTAAAAACTTAATCCGTTCGTAGGCAAGTACCTGGATGTGGATTCAGGAAGTCATTCTGTCGTCAACAACACTTGGCCTAAGCCAATTGTTATGGTTTTAAAACCACACTTTTTATATTTTTTGTTTTGTCTATTCAGTGGTGCTAAAGCACCACCTATAAGCTCAGAACTATTGCACTGGAGTGGAAATGGGGAGAAAATGGCATATGAGGAGGGAGACCAAGCTTGTGAGGGTTTATTTACCCACCCTTTGACTGCCCATGATCATGCTAATCCCTGTAGCCATTCCCACCCACTTGCTGCCCCTCCCGACCCAAAACACAACCTCCTTGAATCCCTTTGAACTGTCTTTATGAAGCCTTACTATCAAACTTTGTACTCGAAGTGCCTGCCCATTTCTTTTTTCAAACGAGTGTTCTGAGTTATTGACTTAATTGGCGCAGTTAACGATCAACCAGGTCTACTTTGTGCTTATAAATAGAGCTGCTGAAAGTGTGTCCTTCACTGAAGCCTGTTAAACAAGCATTGGCAAAGCCAACAGTTTTGGCTTGTGTATAGTATTGAAGCATTTACCAGGCACTGTTACTGTATGCCCAGGCACTCACACCATTCTACAGTGGCTACCGTTGATGGCCAGTTAATACCGCTACGGCAGTGCTTGGCAAAGGTCTTTCCCATCCCTACATGAAAGCCAAAACAGTTGGCATTGCCAGTGCTGCAGATTTAATTAAAACAAAAGTTGTTTCTTAAAGAAAGAGGGGGTCACTCCCATTTCCTGAACACTGAAGGGATCCCCAGGGAGGAATTCACAACCAGGACTCTGCTGCCCACGTGCATGTAAGCGTTATATGGATTGCCCTTCATGCCCATTGAACCTCTTATTCTATAAAATACATCCCAGGTAAGCAAGAATTGCTGGTTCCAACTACAGGTGTTTTAAGGTGTTGCAGTTGTAGTGGTTCAAATCTCTCTAGTTTTGTGTCTGGCTAGTAGTGCTTCAGATCACCCAAAGCAGATGTGATTCCAGAGATTCACCAGCTGGGGAAACATACGACCTTGGCCGAGGACCAATGCTACTTCCACGACAGACTAACGTGCCCTCAAGCAGACTCCAGGACACTGCAGACAAAGGAAAGCAGAGTTTTTCGGGCATGACCCACTGCAACCTTGGCGGGTACACAAAGGGTTCCCACCAAAGCCAAAACTTGCATCAAGATCTCGCCTTCCCAGGATGGTAGAAGGGCTTACCACGAACAACCACACAAGAAATGGCAAAAAAGAAAGGAGCAACCATGTTGGGACCTAGGTGGGGCTCCTGTGCATAAACGCAGCTGTGAATACAGCCTCCAGTGGAAAATTGTACAAAAGTCGGTAGCACACCTCCACCGCCACCAGTCACAACTATAAGGTTGTTACTGTAACAAAAAGTTACAGGAGCAGAGAGAAGGGTGATGCTAGGTATCCCCTCAGCACTTCACTAAGGTGGGGTGTGGTGGTTGCTCAAGACTAAAAGTTTAGGAAGGATAAAAAGTATCCCACTATCCTTAAACAGTAGTTTTTGAGGAAAATAAAAGAATATCAAAAGGAGCACCGAAGGTGCCCTTATCAACACTGCACATAGTTCTGTGTGCTGCAAAAGTATAACACTGATGCCTTTTTATATAAGGTATGGGGAAAAACAAGACTCCATAACACAAAGTAAAACATAGAATATAGTTTCCATGATTAGAGCAGAAAAGAATGAATGGGGGGGGGGGACTCCCCTAATTCAGGAGAACAAGAAAAAGGTCCAGAAGTGAAGCAACATTGCTGGTGGTCTCACTAGGAGAGGGGATTAATCCTACAACTGATAAATCTTCATAACAGCTCCACATCCTCTTATGTAAAATCTGTTGGGTAGAAGGATCTGCACCATTCACAGCCAGCACATCTGTCCTGCAACAGACAACCTAAGGGTGAAATGCAGATTGGGACTATATGGTCCCAAACAAAGTTTTAACAAATTACAGTGACATAAAGGGATGACTGACAATCCAAGGCTGTAGCCCGCAAAAGGACATCACCTTATATGTGAGTTTCCAGCCTTGCAGGATGGGAAGATGGCCAAAAGGCAGAACTTGTACTTCGAGGAGCAGCCTTTTTGAGTATTTGGTACTGAAAATTATATTATCTCGGTAAAAGGTGATGCACAGTAATGCACTGGGAGCAAGATGCAAAACCTGGTTTAATACCACTAGCCTCTCTGATGCACATTGAAAAGGTAACACAAATGTTGCTAGACAAAGAAAATGGTACAATGTTGCCTTGTAACACTCGACTGAAGGTGGTTTGTGTTAACACCCGCTTCCCTCTCCCTGTTCTGGTAGCCTTAGGGACTGACCAGTGTTCCCAAACTAAGTGAGTTTAACTGGTTTGAGAGGCTGAAAAGACCTCACTCGCCCCATGAGCTTTCAGGATACCACGACACGGACCGAGATGTGGTATCCACTGGGGATGTCAAGTATTTGGCCGAATACCAAATGGTTGGACAAGTATTCGCCCGCAGCCGAATACAGAGCCGAATAGTTCCCTTTTTTTAATAATTGTAGTTATGTAGACACGAAAAACACTTTGTAAATAAATTTAAAACACGCTTTAAAACATGCATATCTATTCTGTATTGCATTTCTTTCCTTTGTTTTCTATGGACGAGGTTTGTGTAAACCATGTCAGGAATACATTATCTGAAAATAAACTTCAATAACAGCAGTTTGTATTTTTGTGCATTCATATGGGCCACTTGTTGGACAAGGTCCAAGTAACTAAGACCAGCCGAAAGGTATAGTATGCATCCATGCAATCACCGTAAGGGGAGACTGGGGTGTGTCTACTTGTACTTTTAAATGATCCTTTTGGCCCTGCCCATCTTTAGCATTCTGGCTCCAGCAAGTGACGAACACAAAAGGAGTGATTGCACCAATTAGCACCCTGCTGACTGTTGAAGTGCTACTGAACACAAACCTTTGTGATGCTTTCTACCTGTGGTACAGGGTGGGGATGAGGCATTTGAAAAATGTCTTCATTAATAGGATTTATTTTTCATTTTTGGGTGGGGTAAAGTTTGTGGTAATTTGGGGCATGGTAAAAGACACTAGACAAACATAGGAATCCTGAGTCTTACATGGTTTTCGCGGACCCGATAGGAAAGGGACAGTGCTGATTTCCCATTGCAATGTGCTTGTTTATTTTACTTGTTTGGACCAAATGGATGTATAAGTGAAACAATCTTTATAATTTGTAAACTTGTATCTCCTTGTCTTCATTACACAAATATCCCTCTTTTTAATGTTGGGAGGAACATTTCTGCTGCCAGAGACAGGGGCAGTTCGGTAAACAAATAGCTACGTTCTTTAGTAACATCTGTCACATTTACTCAATTCAAAGCGACTCATTCTGGCTACATTCGAAAGTTGGATGGCAGGAATTGAAATCTGTTTAGATATAGCAGGCACACTTCCCACTGGGCCATATTTTTTTGCTTTATTACCTTGTCCTGCAGCCTGAATACAGTTCTCTGCGATAGACACACTACTCCCTGTGCTATTTTACTCAGGGTTTGGAAATTACTGGGATCTCTGCAACAACTATATCCATTCTTTATATTATTGGGATTGGGGAATTGAGTTTGGAAACTCACTTTCAGATTTCTCAGAGGCCATCAGAAAATCAATAAGCGACTAAAGAAAATACAATTTTCCAATATTGACTTCATAAACTATTGTTCCAGCTCAATGGTTTTCAACTGCAAACTAGATGCATTCAAAATATTGAGAGTTTTACTTCAGCTCACCCCTCCAGTAAACACTGGATGAAAGTCTTTCCAGCATATGAAGGGCTGGGACTCTGTTTGCACTTTCACACCTCTGCTCTGTCTGTAATTGTTAGTTCTGATTTTCCATACTCTTGCCTGGTGGACAGATGTATAGAATGCCAACCTATATTGTGACAGGGACAACTCTGGTGAGCTGTAGCCAAACCAGTTCAAGGTAACAGTGACCAGGGTCTAGGCTAAGTCTCAAGAGGTGGTGAGCTTGTAAAGGGTCCATAATGAGTACACACAATGGGAGTCACAAATTACACTTAGACCGTATGTATCCAAATTATTCATGTATGGCCAAACACTATGAAAAATGATTACGAACGGGTAGAAATATCACACAACACTAATTATAGATTACATATAATAATTCACTGAAGAAAGGCATAACACAAATCAAACCCCTGTAAAAGAAAGTGCAGATTAGGTTATGTACTACAGGTACACAGAGAAATAACCCCATTTTAAAAAGTAATTCCCTAAATTGTCTGGGGCCTTATGCCCAAAATGCCAGGGAAGTTTGGACACAGTTTGTGATGCAGGAAAAAAATGAAGGTAGGGTCTCTGGGGTCAAGGTAACAGTTCCAAGAGTTGGGGGATAATGTATTCTAAAAGACGTGTCCCCAACTTTCGGAGGGTAAAACCCAACTATAGTAAAAGTTAGGAAAACTGTTAAAGGGAGTTTAGGGGCAGGTAAGAACCACTGTAACTTACCCCTGTACTCCGATTCTTCCCAGGATTTGGCAGGACAATGGAAGAAGGTTTGAGGTTGCTTTTCCTGCCGCCAACCTCAGTCCTTGATTCGCAGGGGTTGCAGGTTTGAGCCGATCTCCGGTCGGTGTCTTTCTTTAGTGCAAGGACTCTCGAATTAAGAATTCAGTAAAACACGATGCAGAACCCCTCTCGGGACTGGACTCGAGGCACATAAGCTGTTTCGGACAGTGGTCACCGGAGCACGGCGATTCTAATGACCTCACTTGTCGCAATCAGACTGTCCATCCCATCTCAGGTCACCTTGATGCTAGGACCCTGAAATATCGCTAAAGTAAGTCTTGTAGGACAAGCTGAGGATCCCCCAAGTTCCAGGCCTCAACGGTGACGTTAGCAGCAGGGTAGCCCAAACTCTGAGATGGTCAGCCACAGGACGGTCCTGGGACACTTCTGAAGGCTCTTCTTCGCAGGGTACCAGCAGACGTCCGGAATGGATGTTCCCTCCACTCCAAGGGTCGCAGCTCCTTTGCAGGACTGCTAAAAATCACAAGCAAGACAGGAGTCCACCAGGACAGCAGCAAAGCTGGTCGCCAGACAACTTTAGTCTGGTCTCCGGTCTCTTCACGGGTCTCACAGCTGGACAGGAGTTTTGGCTCCTTCAGGTTACTCCAGGATCTCTGAGGAAATGGTGCAGAGATCCTCTTCTTATCCTAAAAGCCATGTAAGAGCCGAAACTCCTAATAGGACTAGCCACACACACGCCAGCAGGGGCCCAATCAGGACCACTGGTGGGGGCACTCATGCATACCACTCGGACCCACTCAAACTAGTTTGTGGATTGGGACGAGACAGTCCCAGGCCACATCCTGCCAGCAAACACACATGGCACTTCAGCATGCAAAAAGCCTGCGCTTTCCTGGGCACTGAAGTCCATATAAGGATTTTTCTGGCCTCACGGGCCAGGCAGAAGGCTAAAGAACAAGATGGCCAAAGGGCAAGTGCAAAACCATATCGCACAGCCATGTTTGGTCACTAGCCACAGTTAGTAGACACACTTGTTAAGGCTAAAACGAAAAGCGCCAAAAAATGGTAAAGTCACTGCTGCCACCAGCTTGTCCATTTAGCACACCTAGAGTAACCAAAAATCCTTTGTGTTAGTCTAGGGCAAAGCAAAAAGTGTACCCCATTCTACTGCATTGTAAGGTGCCTTGTACAATGATAAGTTACCACAGGTGATAACTAGTTACTAAAAGTAGTAACAAAGTTGCAAGACTAAGGCAAACCATGTTTCCCAGTACTGGGAGCCTGAAGGACATGTCAGTTTCCCCATAACAGATGAACAAAAGACAGGGCAGGATCAAAATGAAAAGCAAAAAGTTTGGGGGTCTATGGTCCATAAAAATGGCAGAAAAGTTGCAGTAAAGAGAAATCTTTCCTAATCGTAATCAATCAAAAAAGTGGCAACGGCATTTGTTTAATTATCCTTTTAAAGGACAAACATGGCATGCCTGAATGATCCCAGGCATGTCGTCACAGGGATCTGTGCGATTACTGCGACCCCGAAAAATGTGACTTTTTTAATTTTATTTCGACACCCATTACACCACATATATATGACCCCCCCCTCAGCCCTCCACACTTGCATTATATACCATTACCCCTCCTCCCATATATGTGTGGTATGTAAAGGGGGTTGAAATAAAAAGATTGACATGTTCGGAGTTCATAGTGTTGGTGGTGCAATAATGGTGAATGGGAGGATATGTGGGATCATCCCCCTCAGTCCCCATAGAGAAATGCTGCTGTGAGTCCCATGTGTCTCCATATTGGGTAAAGCCTGATATGCTGGGGGTTCCAGTGAAATCCATGGAGGGAAAGTTGCAAAACAGGGCATGTTGCCTCAACATAAATGGCATGCATAGGCCTCCCTTGTGCATGCTCAACAACCCAAATAGCAGTTCTTCTCCATGTGGCCTTAAATGTGGTCCTCCCCAGAATATTGCACAGTTTCAACTGATTACTTCTGCTGACACCAGTCTTTGTCTTGTAAAACTGCTTCTCATGCAGCGGTTATGTCCTCTGACCCAGTTGAACAAAGGATTTGAACACAGTGAATTAAGTATTTATAAAGAGGTTTTATATAAAACGGTGGTGGGGGCAAGGCCTAAACACAGCAGGGGCTATCTAATATAGTGCAGGGGAGTCCAAGGGAAACCAATGCAATTGTTGAAGCAGTTTGAGATGAACACCAGGGACCGGAGTCCCCAAGTCCTACTTTAAAACAGTTTGTAGCCATGGGTGAGGTCTCCTGACGACAAGCTGTACACTCTCCTGTTTCAGAAGCCTACAGATTTCTGAACTCCTTAACAGTTGCGGACCCCCCTGGGCTTGCCCAATTGTCTTTCAGGTGGCATTTTATTACTTCACCATCTGTCTCTGGTCGATTGTCAGGCTGCAATCATGAGCATCCAAACCAGGGGCAATGTTGTGCCTGATGTTTACTGATTGTTAGTTTGCGGACCAAGGCAAAGGGGGTCCCGCCATCTTGGCATCAGGTGACCCTGACATGGTTACTTCATTGGACTTGCATGTGATGTTCACTGTCGTGAACCACAGGCCATGGATTGTTCGCTGTTGCCCTCTAGGTTCTTGCTGTCTGGAGACATCCCCAGGATCTCCCCAAGATTATGCTGCAATGGCAATCCCCACTCAGACTGGAAGCATAAGGGCCAATCTATGCTTTTTAAGTTTTTCTCCTGTTGCTTGTGGGGGGCGTTTAAGTCGCCATAGCAATGAGGCTGGGAATGGGGGGAAAGGCCCTGTGGAATGTTCTCCTGGTTTGGCCTCACTTAAACCAGGCTCCATCTCCGCTGTCTTCTTGGCCTCACCAATGGGTCATCGTAGAATGGTTGTAGCTCGTAGAATCTGAGCTTCAGCCACTGTGCTCTGCAGAACCGTTCCCGAAAATAAAGAAAAACACGGTGGTGTTTCATGTGCACCCTTCCTTTGTAGCCTAGGTAGTCTCAGAATTTCATATTTCCCATGAAATAGTCCTAAACTTCTTTCTCTTCCCTCAGTCGGACACAAATAATTGTCTTATGGTCGCTACAGCCTGGTATATAGTTTCTTCAATTCTTGAATGTTGCAAACAGAGGAAAATTCCCCCCAAAACCACCTTTTACATCATTAATCCCTTTAACTCCACACCCGGAATATGTATGCACATCTGATGAGGTCAAAGGTGGCTTCAATGCACTACAAGATATTCGTACCCCCGGAAAACATCAGCCGGTCACTGACTTGGGCCACATTGCACACATTCTGCAAAAATGACATACTTGGCAGCAGGCAGGCAGTAATGAAGAATCTGTTTGGATGAATTTTATGATTTCTTTTTAACCTATATTTCTGTGTTCATCCGTCCAACTGTGATGTTTAGGATGCTTAGAAATCTGCCATAAACATGGAGGAATGGGGATGGGACATGGGAGTAAGTACAAGCTAGTCACTGTATTGACTACAGTTCTCCTACACCACAGTGCACTTTCCTATAAAAGCAATTTCCCCTGGCCCAGCTGATAAGTCGAGGGTACCACACTCTTAAAGGACCGGTGGCTGTTGTGGGGCGCACATGCAAGCAAGGTGGGCCAAATAAGTCGTGTATGAATCCTAGGTTTTTTAGATTTATAAATGCTCCACATCAAAGTTTTATCCTGTACACTTTTTGAGGGGGGGAGGGTGACATCCTAAAAGTTCAGAGGAAAGGGAGCTGTTGATTAAATATTGTAGTCGCCGCATTGTTAACCTATCATAGGGCTCCACGAGAGCCATACCGTGTTCCACTTCGATGTTGTAAGTAATGATGGCTACATACATTTTCTCCTAGTGGAACCAACTTGGATAAATGTATAACGTTGCAGATTGTTTGGCTTGCACTACAAACAGAAAATTGGTTCCTCTAGCCCCTTATTACATTCCACGAAGAAGGCAGTCACTCTTTGTGGCCAGTGTGAGATACTGTATTTACATATTAAAATAGGCTTGGCTAAAAAGGTATGTTCTTTGTTTTCAGCTGACACTCCACTTGCTTTTCTGTTTTTGTTTTGTGATAAATGCAATTTTTCAGAAAATGCTGGTGTTTGAGAGCTGCAAGTACTCACTTTTCAAAAGCAAGTGTTTCAATGATATCCTGTCTTAAGGTCTTCACGTAATGGTGGGGTTCTCCCGCTTCTAAGCATTGCGATAGGTGCTAGATTTATTGACATCTGAAGGGTGACATGCTGTGTGCGCCCTCCTGTAATTCATACTTTTGGCATGCAGGCTTGTCCCAAATCCAGAGTCTAGTGCCTAACCTGTGAGCTGTAAACGCACAATTGGCAAGCATCCTATGTACTCCGGACCCCACCTGGCTTCAGCCAATTGCTCCACGGAGGAATACAATTCTCCACAGGACATTTGAAAGTTTATGCTTATCTTTCCCAATCTGTTCCCCATGAAAACACATCTGTGCTGCGAGTGAACTGCCTCAAGGCATGAATCCTCCATGGGAAACATCTGCCAGATGCTGTGCGCTAGTAGCTTGATCAGATGGTGCAGAGTGTGCTGGCCGAGTTCAGTGTACCAAACCCATAGTTTTCCCAGTTCCCTCACATAATGGATTCACCCAGAGGTACTATGGGATATTGTTCCTCTGTCCCTGCTTCTCAACTATACAGGTGCAAAACTTGCTTCAGAGAATGGGGGTTGACCCGTTCCATCCCACTGCAATGTACGAATTTATCAGTGCTAAGAAGTAGACGTGGGCAAGCCATTGAGGGCATGAGCCTGGTTCAAGCCAAATGCCTGGGTCTGCATTAGACCCTCTGGAAATCAAGAGCCGTCCAAGACAGGAGCGCTGTCCTTGCTAAATGTGGGAGCTTGGGAGTAGGTAAAAGAAGGCACACTAGGAAATGATTGAGAAAGAAAGGGGAGATTTGACGGGGGTAGAGTGGGTAGAGCAAGGTGACGGAGGACATACCCAAATAAGGATATGGAGCAGGGACAGAGAAGGAAATCACATTGAGGCAAACTTGCTTATTTGTTGGAAACGAGACAAGAGGGTGAGTTCCCTCAGTGCGGTGTCAGTAAATTTGTTTTTAAATGGCACCTGGGTCACTGGTGTTCCTAGCGGTGATTACGCCTTGGATAAAGACTGACAGGACTGCAGCAGCACAAGCAATTTGTGGAGCAAGGAAAAAATAGGTAGTGTGACGGCATCATGAAGTAGACTCAGGCAACAGATTTAAATTTGTACTCAAAAATGTTATCTAACACAAAAGGCAGGTTGGAATAAGGCCTTACCTACCCTATGCAAAGGTGGGATTTCCCTACCTAAAGAAAACTAAGGATGGTCTCTGTCAGACTGTCCAAATCAAATAATAGCTGTGAGGCAAGTATAGGATTTGGACATAGACTAACTGTATACAATGTATAGGGATGTCGGCAACAAAAGGATAGTGTTCACAAGAAAGGTCAGCTTCTTCCAGCTCTCACCTTACAATCCGCTTCCCCTTCCCCCAAGTTCAAGACAGTTCACACGAGATCCGAGTTGCCTTCCCCAAGAGTTCAAATCTTCCAGCTTTTCAAAAATGCGACAATTCGGGGGGGCATGGCTTCGAGTCATGGCAGTCGGTTCAGCTCTGTGAGAGCTCCCGGCTGGCGCCACGTTACCAGCCACAATGCCCAGTGAATTTTGAGTTTGGAGCTGACAAAAAGCGTTGGAGTGCGGCTCAGACGAAAGAGCATGCCCTGAGAGTCTTCAGACTCGATTCCGTTATGCCCAATGGCTGTTCCGCCTGAGGCAGACCCACAAAGAGCCCGATTGAGAAGTGAGGCCAAAATGGCGGGCGCTACCTAAGCTCTACTCGGCCACTGGCGGATCTTTCCGCGGGGAGCCAGTTAATCAAACGGAGGGCTGAGGAGGTGCCGGGACCCGACCACGACATGGTGAAGACGCTGCAGTCTCCATCGGACTGAGCGAGAGGCCCCCGACGGCTGGCTTTCTCATCTCTTCCCGCCCCCGGCTCCCCCACCTCTCCCTCCCGCTACACAAACTCTCCGAGGGCCGCCGGGTGGACGCGGCCGGCGTGGGGCATCCACTGCTGGGTCTAACAGCGGGAATCACCCTCCGTTGCTGCGACACCAGCACGCCTCTGCAACCAACGGCCCCGGACATAGCCTGGAACCTCGGTGAGGGGGGCCTCCGCTGCCCTACGGTAGCACCCGGACACTACAGACCTGCGGGTCCGCCGGTGGGGGCTGAGGGGGTCTGGCCGGAGGCCGGCCCCTGCCGTCATCCTCCTCCCCTGCCGTCATCCTCCTCCCCCACCCCCACCGAGACGCACCTACAGCTTGGGGGCTCGACGAACGGAAACGCCCACGACAAAACGGCCCGGCCTGCATCCCGGACCAGGCCCGACTGCTGCACAGGCCCCGACGCTCTCCCCGTCAAGCGCAACTTCCAGGGGGGCGGCCATCTTCCACGGCGGGCCGATTGAGGGCCCTGCCGGCCTCGCCGAATTTCTGTGCCTTCCCGCCAGGTGGCAGCGGTCCTCCAGCGGGGGCCCATCGGAGCGAGGCGCTGCTCCTACAGCTAAGTGATCCCTCTGTGCGCTTCTCCCTCTCAAATTGCTCCAAGCGGCAGCGCACTCAGGACACTCCTTTCCGGATAACCTGCATCCTCCCACGATCGGGCTGCATGAGGTGGCCGCCTGGGCTCCAGCTCCCCGGGTGCTCTGCGGCCTCCTGGGACTTGACTGGACCGGGTGCCCGAAACAGACTCCAAGTAATCCCCTGATAGCAGGGATTTAGTGCGATCGAGCCCCCTCCACCCCCCGTCGAGGATCTTAATCGAAGAATAAGCGCCTTCAGAGGATCCGCTAGAAGTCGCAAGAACCGGACTGGCACAGGCTTAACCACCCCCCCACCCTACTTGCACAGGGCCGCACTGAAGCGCCATGACCAAATCCAATAAAACCACCAAGCAAACGGACATCTCAGCACTACTAAACATGCCTTCTGGCGGGGGAAAAAACAAAAAGGGTGAGCGCAATGAAGGTGGGATGGGAGATGCTCCCCTCGAGGACCAGGCAACCAGGGCATCCCAGGGGGTTACAAAAGCTGACTTGCATGACCTCCTATCAGCCCTCACCAGGGAATTTCAGAAGGGCACGGAAGAAGTAAAGAGCCACATTGCTTGTCTGGACAAAAGAGTGGGGGAAATCGAATTGAGGACCGAGGAAATCGAAACCACACTATGCGAACAGAATTTTGAGATCGGAGAAGGAGCTGACAGAATTAGGGCCTTGGAGCGCAGGTGCAAGGCTCTCGAAGCCAAACAAGAAGATGCTGAAAACCGCTCGAGGCGGTACAATATCAGAATCCGGGGAATTCCAACGGCAATTCCGGAGAAAGACCTCCCAGCATACGTATCCGATCTCCATCATATCATCACCCTTCCAGATAACTCCCCCCTGGAGCTCGATAGAGTGCACAGGGCAAGAGACCGGCAGAGTCCTAACGGGGCAGCTGACGCTCTAGTAAGGGTCCATTTCAATAAGCTCAAGGAGGAGATAATGCAAGAGGCCAGGGCCATGGTACACATCCACTTCTGGGATTCAGAGATAGCCCTCTTTCAAGATCTGGCAGTGTCTACCCTGGCTAAATGAAGAGCTCTCAAACCCATGGCGGACTGGCTGCGCGATCACAAGATACCCTTCCGCTGGAGCTTTCCCTCGGGCCTCGCCTTCATCTGGGAAGGGGAAATGCAGCAAATTCCTTCCCCGCGAGAAGCAGAACTATTTATGAACCCGGATACGGAGGAAGAGGTCCAAGGGGGCTCGAACCGCTCCCCCGAGGGGGCCAACAGGGAGTCTCTCCGCTCCCGGTCCGGTTGGCAGCCCGTCGTAGGGTGCGCGGCCTGTCTTCCAGGGGGAAGAACACCAACAATCGCTGAGGGCCCCAGCCGCCCATACCCTGGTGTCTCCACCTGGGAGAATTGCTCTCACCGAATTCAGCAGCCTGGGACTTCCTGATTTACAGCCCCCAGACAGTCGTCCAACTCCCCCCCCCCTCCCCCTGGGGGCTCTGACTTGGAACCTAGAACCACACAAACAATCTGGCCGCTCAAGACCCTGCCGGAAGGAACCCAAGTTAGCAATCTCCTTAACCATAGTAATCCACTGTGCTCTCTTGCACTGCATTGTTTTCACCTATACAGCACAAGACCCCTTGGTCTCCTATCCAGCTGGTAGCCACAGCCCAGCCGACAGCCCCATTGGTAGAAGGCTGGTCTGGATACCGATATTTGTTTCCTGATCAAGTTCTGTTCTAGTTTCTTTTGTTGGTTCATCTTGGTCAGAGGGAGAGGGGGAGCTGGAGTTGAGGAGTGTGCCGGAAGCAGGGGGGAAATCAGGCAGCAAGACACCAGATGAAAAGGGGCTCATCCCTTTGCACGGAACCACCATAATAATGGCAATTTGTCCCACCGGAGTGGGGGGGGGGGATCCCCAGCCCTGCAAATAGTACAACTGAGGGTAATTCAGCTATCCAACCTAACCACAAATGGCCCGGCCGAATAGGGACCACTCGATCCTGTCCTGGAACGTCCAGGGTCTCAATGCCCCCTCGGAAAAGGAAATCGGTGGAGCTACAGGCACGCCCAACTGGCACCTGACATCGTATGCTTGCAGGAGACTCACCTCCTCAGTATGGATGAGCGCCGCATAGCCTTTCAACGCTACACAAAATGGTACTTTGCCTCTGCTGGTCTCAAGAAGAGAGGGGCCGCCATCCTGCTGAGCCGAGACTTACCCTTAACAAACATTACCATCAAGAGGGATCCAGAGGTCCGGTATCTTCTGTTGAAAGGTCTATTGGTTGAGCTTCCCATCACTACAGCAGCCATATACTGCCCAAACACAGCTCAAAGCCAATTCCTTCGCAACCTCCTCCCCATACTCCTCTCCTTCACTGAAGGTTGGCTGCTCATAGGGGGTGATTTCTATTTGACTCCAGACCCAAACCTGGACAAAACGCTCCCTCCATCCAAGGAGGACTTTGGTAAGGCTCTCGCCATGGCAGAATTCCTGAGGGAAACCGACACTATAGATGCATGGAGATGGGCTAACATGGAGGCAAGGGACTATACTTTCTTCTCCCATGCCCACCTGGGGCATTCTAGAATCGACCTACTGCCACTCTCCAGCGCTCTCATCCCCTGCGTCGAATCCATCCAATATAGCTCTGTTGGACCACGTACCAGTCACAATGAATCTGAGGGTAGAGAGCTTCCCGAGCCGCCTCAGCGGCAATGGAAACTACAGGACCAGATCCTGACAGACATTGCTTTCAGAACGGAAATGGCAGAAGCCCTCGAACTATTTTAGGGAGAATACCACCAAAGACACATCCATTGCCACGATCTGGGACGCCATGAAACCCGTCATAAGGGGCACGGCAAACGACTGTAGCGCCCGGCTCAGACGGCTGCGCAAGCTGCAACAAGACGCACTTGAGGCGGAAGTGACAGAAGCGGAACGCATCCTCAAACAAGGCCAGAATAGGAAAGTGAGCCGCGTGCTCCAAAAAGCGAAACGCTCCCTAAAAATGCACTTAGCAGACAAGGGGGCCAGAGCACTAACATATACCAAACAGTTCTACTATGTGCACAGCAACAAAGCCAATCGGCTCCTGGTCCACAAATTGAAAAAGCTGCAATCGAGAAACACTATACAATGTCTCCAGGATGCACAAGGGACTCCTCGCTACTCTAACACGGAGAAAATAGAAATCATGACAGCACATCACAAGGGTATCATGTCGGGTTACCCCACGGCCGCACCTGCACAAGCCAAATACTTAGCAGGAGCACACCCGGACAGCCCACACCCGCAACTCAAGGCTCTAGAAGCCCCTATCTCTGCAGAAGAAGTGAGCGAGGTCATAGCAGGCCTGAAGAACTCAACCCCAGGTCCGGATGGGCTCACGGCACAATTTTACAAGAACATTTCACACATACTCGCACCCCAACTGGCGGCCCTCTTCAACTCGTTCCTATTATCGGGAACGACCACCCCCTCAATGGAAGAGTCATTAATCGTGTTGCTACTGAAACCTGGAAGAGACCGGAGTCACTGTGCCTCCTACAGACCCATCAGTCTCCTGACCTATGACGCAAACATTTTCACAAAAACCCTTGCTACCAGGCTGGCTCCCCTGCATCCAGCCATTATCCACCCGGACCAGACCGGATTCATTCCCGGCCGTAGCACCCATGATAATATAAGGAGAACCATAAACATCATCGAATCAGCCAGCAGGAATCAGCCAGCAGGAAGGGGCTGGAACTGATGGTACTATCCCTCGACGCTCACAAAGCGTTTGACCTGCTTGATTGGGGTTACATCCGAAGAACATTACGACATTTCAGCTTTGGGAAGAACTTCATTAAATGGACACTAGCGAACTATCAGCATCCCTCCACCAGACTAAGGATCAATGGGTCCAGGTCCGACACAATCAACATCTCAAGAGGCACAAGGCAAGGATGTCCCCTGTTACCCCTAATCTTCGCCCTCTCCATGGAGCCATTTGCGAACGGGGTACGACAGAATGCAGAGATCCAAGGCCTGACAATCAAGGCCCAAACATATAAAGCCGCCCTGTACGCCGATGACGTTCTCCTCACGCTGACTAAGCCAAGGGAATCTATGAAGGCCCTATGGAGGGAATTGATGGAATTTGGGGAAGCATCGGGATTTAAGGTCAATCTATCCAAATCGACAGCACTGAGCATTAACCTGCCTTGATCTCTACCTACAGACTTGGAAAAAGAATATCTGATACCCTGGCCGAAAAAGCAACTAACATACCTAGGGGTCCAGCTGCCAATGCGCACCCAGTAGACTATACAAAGCCATCTTCCCGGTGCTTCTCAAAGAATTCAAGAGCGAACTGATACGATGGCAGAAACAAGAGATGATCAGGTTCGGGAGAATCACGGCCCTGAAAATGAACCTTATTCCTAGACTTTTTTACCAGTGCTCAGCCTTACCCACCACTATCCCGAAACAAGCTGTCCAGAAGTTGCAAAATAACATTGAGGTATATCTGGGAAGGTAAACCGCCACAAATCCCAAGGAAACTCGTGCACCGAGGACGGGCGATGGGAGGATTGGGAGCGCCTGATGTTGCCAGATATATCCTGGCTGCACAGCTCTCGTATGCGTTCGCCTGGCTGTCCTCCACCCCAAAACCCCCCTGGCTGGAGCTGGAAGAGGCCTGTAGCCCAGCCCCGATAACCTCTCTACCACACATGAAACGCCCCAGCGAATGTGAGGGCAGGGGGCAGCTGTCGGCAACCGAAAACACGGTGGCGAGCTGGAGGAAGGCGGCGCAGCTGTGGAAAGTCCGCAGCACAACAGGCCCACTCACCCCGGTCTGGAGGAACCCGGAATTCCCACCGGGCTACAACCCCAAGAACTTCATGAGGTGGAGAGAAGGAGGACTGGAGAGGGTGCAAGACTTCTATGAGGAAGGAAACCATCTGGATTTCGAGGCCTGCAAGATGAAATTTAACATTCCGGAAAACGAGAGGTTCAGATACACCCAGCTTCGTCACTGGCTCTCGAGCAGGGACATGAAGCACCTCGGAAGCAGAGACCTCACAGCCCTGGAACTCACCCTCACAGCAACCCCCCCAAGGGCAGAATTTCGACCCTCTACAAGATCCTCGACAGAACGGACCCGACCCGGAAGGAGCCGTACATGCTCAAATGGTAGAAAGACATTGGGAGGCCCATTGAACCTGAGGAGTGGGACCACATCTGGACAAGAGCACATAGAAGCTCGAAATGTGTATCCAACAAGGAGGGGGCATTCAAGGTATGTTACAGGTGGTATCGGACCCCAGAAATGCTCAATAAATGCAATCCGTCAATCCCATTGACGTGCTGGAGAGGATGCCCAGACAAAGGCATACTATACCACCTGTTCTGGACATGCCCCAAGGCCACCTAATTTTGGAAATCCGTGTTAGACCAAATCAACAGGATCACAGGCCTGACAATCCTATGGGACCCGGGTATTGTCCTACTAGGATCAAGCGGCGAGGGCCAATTCCCTCTATCAGGGCACAGAGCTGAACTATGCGCCCACCTGCTGACGGCTGCAAAGATTTCTGTGGCTAGGCTTTGGAAAAACCCAGAGGGCCCGGCAGTACAAATGTGGTGGACGAAATGCTGGGACATAATTGCAGCAGAAAAAATAACTGCCCTCCGGTTTGGGAATAGAGACAAATTCTTCCAGACGTGGGCCCCTTTCCTGGACTATACTCAGAAATACCCAGGCCTGGCCCGACAACCACCTGCTCTACGATGGATGGATAAAGTCGACTGAAAAAGAAGGGTGGAGGGGCACAACAGAGGTGTTGACCGGGGGAGTTTTTCCCCTGCTCGAGAGCCCAGAGACAAAACAATGAAAGTCCAGGCCTCTGTGGAACCCTTCTTCCGCCCCCTCCACGAGTCCGAAGCATGAACAATCCCCCTGCTCAGCTTCACCCAACTGAGAGCTACTATCTTCACCCCCGCCTCCTGACCTCCAGACGAACATTTCTCTGACCTGTTGTTGTTTAGGTCCTTTCTGTTTATTACATGTATTTATAAGCACTGTAACGCTGCCCGCAGCGCTCTCAACTCATATGCCACAAGTTATATGATGTGTATAAAATCAATAAAAATATATTTGGAAAAAAAAAAAACACTACAATTCAAGGGGGGGTTGCTGAAGAGCCTGAACAAGATGGCTGTGGGCTGACAAAGCTCTGGAGAAGACAAACCGAACTGTTCATTTAACTTCCGATACAATGCACTGATCTCCCAGTTGATGAACTGTATAGCTTCATGGGAAGCCCTGGCAGCAGAGATGTGGAGACCTATGTAATCCGGCCCTCCGGTGGCTGCCCCTCGCCCCACCACCCCTGTGCTATACGAAACGCCGCAGGCCAGTACAGCACTTCGTGGCTGAGGACGCTGTTTGTCCGGCGAACACACCCTTCACGGTTTGAGTGATCTGCAGACAAACTGAAGAATACTGGGACTCCGTGCGCAATCGCAGATCAGGTAGGAAATACTCTCACTGAGAGATGAGCCACACAGCGATGGATGCCCCAACAGATGTGCAGAGACATGCACGGGCTGCCAGGATTGTTGACAGCCACGTCTAAGACTGAAAGGAAGATACCGGTGACCCTCATCAGATGGCGATAACACCCTGGTAACATGCCACTCCACGCCAACCAGGGATATTGCGCAATGGAGGTCCCCGGCACACAACAGGTACCGCATCTGAGGGAACAGTGGTGACCAGCAGGAACATACAACTGCGTGCCTGGAGGGGTTCAGAAAACTCTTCCACCCAGCACCCCGGAAACGGATAAAAGTGGAGGAAAAAAAAGAAAAACACAAAACAAAATGGCGATGGATTGCTAACACCATATAAAGTAAGAGCCACAATGCCAGGGGGTGGCAGGCTATACAGACCAACACCAACTCTAATCACTATTGCTATGGCCCCACTCCTGTAGATGACACCATTGGATAGCTGCAAATCAATACAGTGCCCACTACGATCAGTGCTACTATCCGTAATAATCAGTGAAACTGTATCTGCCACAAGGAAGGAGGGCAAGCTGCGTGGTTGCGTAACTATGCAGCCCTCAACCTGCGAAGGTGCTAAAACTGCAAACATTCAACTATGGCAAAGTCACATCCCGGGGTCTCTTCTCTAACTTCTTGATGGCAAAATACTGGGGATATGCCCCACAATCTGAACCGGACCTAGACTTGGACCACACGTCAGAGGCGGGCTTTTTAGACAAACCATTACGTCGATCTACTAGGCAAAAGACCGGGATGGAAATGCAAGCGCAACTTCAGTCCATCCTGGTCGAGATAAAAATCATTGGACAGTGGACCCTAGAGACGAATACCACCATTCAAGACATTAAACGGGACCTCCAGGATGTCCAGACTAAGCTAAATGCAGAGGCAGAAAGAACCACATATAACGAACAACCTATCAGCACCTTGGGAGAAAATTATGATACAGTGGTGACGGACCTGGATCAAAGAGCTACAGAGACTGTGGGCCAAATTTGAAGATCAAGAAAAGCAGTCCCTACGGAACAGTCTTCGCCTAGTGGGCCTCCCGGAAAATGCAGAGGATACGGACCTAGAGTCCTTTGCATACTACTTCCTATGTGACACACGGACAACCCGCACGACTGTTATCGAGAGTGTACACTGCGCCCCTATCCCCAAGCCGGTGGTGGGAGAGTGCCCACGTATAATTACCATGAGACTGCTAAACTTTCAACACAAAATGGCCATCCTGAAGGCATACAGAGTGGTGGGACCAGTGAAGGTCGACAACATAGAGATCAAAATCTTCAATGATTATTCTGTAGATGTATCTTGATGTCTGACGTCTGAAAAGTTTCAACCCCATTTTTTATGTGCTCAAGGGCACTGGGCACAGACTGTCTTAAATTCCCACCGGTCTGGTGTGTGCAAGTGGAACGACAAGGACTCTTTCGATGAACCGGAGGTGGCCTGGCAATTTCTGCAATGGGAAACCTAGTGACTATGGATTATGTTCATGCTGGGTCAGAAGGTATACAGGCTCCTCCCCAACGGTGCTCCTGACTGAGGGGGAAATGGCAAAAATTGGGCAAGGGACCCCGGGGCCTGTATCATGGATGCTGGGGAGCAACTAAGTGATCGCCTAGGGAGGTCTGAACCATGACATGAACTCATCATCCTGGCCATCTTTACAATGGAGACATCCTATTTGTGCCCAATAGGACAGGGAATGCAAGGGCCAAGATCCTGAAATATTGATACTGCCCCAAGATGTCTGCATCCTACTCTGGCCTAAACAGGTGGGGGGCGCAATTTCTGCACCTTCTCCATAGTCGCGTGAGGGGAATTATATGATCGCACGTTGTTTCTCTTGCGACCTACTTTGGCCCCTTAACGCAAACGTTATGTTCACTTATACTGATAAGCTTTCCACGACCCCCCCTTGAGGGGACACTGGAGTACATGGAAAAGGGTGCTGGTCCACCAGCCCGCACCCACCAGTTCCACGTATGGGCTCTTTTGCCATGTATTGGTAGAAGAATAGCCTATCCTGATGTTTTTGTTTGGGTTTTGGTGGAAAATGTTGTTCACGTTGGGGTTGAAGTTCAATGCATGCTCAAACAATGCAGAATGAACAGTACTGACACCTTTCATGCTTATATCATGACCTTGCGGTAGGGGTTCCCTCATTAGGCCAAGATGGGCCACAATCACACTGGTGATGCTCACTATTCAGGGGCTAAGACATCCCATTAAAAGAAAGCAAATGCTAAATTATATGAGGGACCTACAGGGGGGATATCGTATTTCTACAAGAAACCCACATGAATGGCTGTCTGCATTGTAAAGATGGCCAGGATGATAAGTTCATGTCATGGTTCAGACCTCCCTAGGCGATCACTTAGTTGCTCCCCAATTGGGCAAAGGATCCCCCGGGGTCCTTTGCCCAATTTTGAATCAAGAAAATTATTCCGTGTGGGGGGGGGGGTTTGCTGTACATTCCACATATCACGGAAAGCGGGGGGGGAGTCTCCATCCTTATTCATAAGTGGGTCCCTATCCAGGTACAAAATACAGACACTGATCAACGCCCCTGTTAGGCAGAAACCTGTGCAGTTCCCTCTGGAACCACTGCAAAAGATTTAAGACTACAGGTGTTTGGCAGTAAACCCACTTGGTAGCAGTCTGTACCACACAGATTCACTTGGTAGCTGTGGCTGAGCAGTCAGACTTCCCTCAAGAAGAGTTAGGCAGTATACAGAGTATTCACAATAGGTCAAGAGCACACAATAGAACAAGTAAACACTGACCAGGGCTTGGTGTAAAAGAGATATAATTATTTATTTAAAACCACATCTAGAAAAACACACAGGAACTAATAGTAAGCAATTCAAAAACACGGTCACTAAAAGATATACACTCCCTTAAAAAAATATTAGACAAGTCTAAGGTAAAGCCCCACTTATTGTCAGACAGCGGTGAGCGCTTAACGTAGATGGCAGTTCGTTTTAAAAAGGAAGAGAAAAGTAGAGAACAAGTTGAAACAGATCCCAACACTTTTACCAGAACATAACAAGAGAGGAAGGCAAAGTAAAACCGTGAAGTTAGAGTTCAAGAGGCCGGATCCACTTTCAGAGGATTCAAACAAAATGTGTCCAAGGTCACACGGTTGTAGTGCACAAAAGTCTTGTAAAGGTTCAAAAAGGAGTTGGACCAAAGAAAGGGACCAGTTAGAGGGTCAAGGCGGTCAGCCCAGTCCAGAAGGTTAAGGGGTTATTATTACCTTGTAGCAATCTTTAGAAAGGGAGGCCTGGCGGACACGGTACCTTAAAGTGGTGAGAACGCTCCAGCGGGGGCAGTTGTTCCTGGCAGCGGATGCAAGTCGGTGCTTCGTCCGGGGGAAGAGAGGATCTCGTCGTGGA
Source organism: Ambystoma mexicanum (assembly GCF_040938575.1). Lineage (NCBI taxonomy): Eukaryota > Metazoa > Chordata > Amphibia > Caudata > Ambystomatidae > Ambystoma > Ambystoma mexicanum. The sequence continues at coordinate 741,989,056 of NC_090926.1, forward strand.
GGAAGACAGGAGTCTGTTGCACTGCCAGGGAAGAAACCAGCCACAGAGTTTCTCAGGTACAAGGAGCTGTCCGGTGATTCGCGGTTCAGTGGTGAGTGGCTATCCGGCTGCCGGGGTGCTTGGCACGGGCAGTTCGACCACAAACCGGGCTGGGGTGCGAAGAAAGAAAGGTAAACTGGTTGTGCCCACCAGTCAGGGGAAGAAGCCTCTCCAGCCGGGAGATCTTCTGTCGTCGGGAAGTGGTGAGTCGGTTCTGCAGGGCTCCACCGGTGGTGTCGTCGTGGTAGGTCGGCTCAGCTTCTCCCTCGTCGGATTCTCAGGTCCTGTGGCGACTTCTGAAGTTCCAGTCCCCAAAGCCCTGCTTTTATGCAGAAAACCCCCATTCACTCAGCCTAGCTGTCACTCAAACATGCTAAGTGGTGAGCCGGCCGGCTCACCACTTGTGTGATTGGCCCAAGAGTGCGACTTGAGTTACCAAGGTAACTCAGTCCAGGGTCCCTAAACCCCCTCCCACACCCCCTGTGGTACCCAGACAGAGTGGCACCACTTTTGGAGGCTTCTGTGGAGAACTCCGCCAAAAAGTGGAACAAAGGGCTCGACTTGGGTTGGAGTCACAGAAGAGAACACAAACGCCATTTTAGAATCGAGTCTTGGCAAAAAATACCAACCGGAGAATTAATATTAATTAAATAAACCGGCTGTATGTTCGAGGCTATGAGAATTAATTAATTAAAGTTGGTAGCCTCGAACAATGGGAAAATCCCATAGGAAAATATTCGCGGTCGAATATAAAAAGTAGTTTCCACTGCCACCAGCCAAAACTCGATCAGGGGGGACAGAGACGTGCCCCCTCGACTAACAGACCCCGGGGCAATCGAATTGCCCCGACCAGTACGTCCACAATATGATGGTTTGTACGGGCTTCTGTTAATAATTTGGGACTAGTAAATCCAATGGTGACTTTACATGCCCTGGGAGACAGTAGTCAGTCCCAGGGTATGGAGTCTATGGTGGGGTGTCACTATGACACCCCTGTGTTACTGCACGGAAGGTGCTGTGTAACACACATAGGAAAAACACATGAGACCCTATGGGGTAAAGGACCCCATAGCCCATAAAACACATTACCAATCAAAGGAATGGGGGGCGTGGCTGGGAAGCCATGTAGGAGGACGTGTCCATACTGGAGCTCCTGCAGATCCGTACAAGATCCGTCTGATAACCGCGCAATGACTGAAATAAATCTGCTATAACTAGAAGGATCGTGCATCTGAAGCTTAGGAGCACGTGTGGATACTCTGTGGCACGGACCCGTGCATTAAGCACATTGCCGAAGGCTGCACAAGATTTTGGGCGAGATAGCTACGAAGAAAAAGATGGCCGCCGCCTGACAAAGAGAACAAAGACGTGGCTGGATCGGGTGCCTACCTACTTGACTCCATGCGTGATTCGGGGCCCCAGAGGTGTGCAGCCTACATGAGGAAGCGGCTCCAAGAGCCGCGGTTCTGGGACCCGACTTGTCACTGAGGCAGCCGCTAGCTGGGGCGCTGCATCCGACACCCTGTTCGGGGCCCTGGAAGAGGTCAGCCAGTGTGAGAGAGTGGCTCTGTGGGCTGTGGCTCCAGGGCTTGAGCTGGCATTGAAGCAGCCTGCAGCTGGGACGTGAGCAGAGCAGAGAGGAGACCGAGCCGGGCCTGATCAGTGATGCATTGTATTGTGTGCAACAAGGGTCGACAGGAGTGAGCTTTGTAATTGACAGAAGGCTCTGGTCTTTAGCAACAGCAGGGGCGGAGGACTGCTGGGACACTGAGCCCTGACACCAACACGGGTCTTCCCGGAAGGCTACAAATGTATCGGGCGCTCTTAACGCCAGGTGCAACCTATGATACACTGTAGCTTCAGTGCCCGTGCCCTCAATTGAACAGGAGGGGAGAGCCGGCAACACTTTATTGGATTTATGGTCTGCTGGAAGCCGTGGTGCAGCCCATACACTGTGTTGAAGGGTGCCTATTGTAAGGTGGATTCATGATGGGATGCTCAGACTAGCGGGGCTAATAAACTGCACTACAGAGACAGTACGGCGGGGTACACGGGTGCAGTGCTGAGTCCAGTACGAGGAGCATGAATGAGCAGTCAGAACCCGACCTGAAGCACCCACCAGAGAGCCCATAAACAGCCAAGAACCACGACTCGCTAACCCAGCTGCAGTAAGACACACGGGCTGCAGCATTGGCGCCCCAAACAGCTGATGCAGACTCTGGCGCCGACCCCCCGAGGTAGGAGGCAGATTGCTTGAGCGGGGTCATTGTTACTGCAGCAGGAGAATGCGTGAATAAAAAGCTGCATGGAAATTAGAGGGCACATAAAATAGTTCCAGGATAATCCCAAACACAAGGGCACTTCTAGGGGCACAATTTCCTCGGTGACACGTGTGACCACCTCTGGTGCCCTGACACTACCCGGCAGGAGCGAAGAAAGGAGGGTGGACTGACGGGCCACTATATGCCGCATAGGACTGGCCGGATGTGCCGCGACGGTGTCGGTGTCCCATAAACTGGGTGGCGCGGGCGATATTGAGATTAAGGGTGCGCCTCCCTGCTCAGACATCAAGTGGAGTGCTGGCTGGGCAATAAGCTTCGAAACTAGTGAACCCAAGAGGCAGCTTGAGGCGACTAGACCCGAAAATGGCACCTAATGGCTGAGACTGGTGTCTTCAATTACTACGGTTACTTGTCGGTGATCCGGACAAGTGTTATGAGGTACCCCAGTGGAGGATTGATCTAATTACGTGGGAGAGCACAATCCATTGCGGCACACGAGAAATAGGCTCGGGACGCTGGTGTGGGGGCCGCCTCAAACAAGGAAGGCAGCACCGGGCCGCCCCTCTGGAACTACGCAAACAATAGCGCGGACGCACTGCATGAGATGTGTTCCTAAGGCAATCGGAGCAAAGGCTATGGTGGATGCTCTGTAACGTCCACAGTGGGTGAAAGTAGGCGAGTCCGCGCCTCCAACGAGAGGAAACTTAAGAGACACTGCATCTTGGTGTGTACAAAGGCCGATAGGGCATGCCACAGAGGAGGCTGGCAGAGCTTTTGGGGTTCTGAGGCCCCCATGCCTGGGTAAGGCCTTGGACATTGGAACGGAGTGTGCGCCCTTCTCCCCCTGATTGTGGAGCATAAGAGGTGGGGGGACCCACAACATACAGCTGCTGCGTCATGTCTAATAAGCCTCTAAGACAAAAAGTGAAGCAACCTACGCTGGATGAATTTGCCAGAACACCGACGGGCCCGGAAAGCGCCAGGAGCAAAGACAAACTTCCCGCAGGTGGCATGGACGCCGAGGGTCCAAATAAAGAGGTGCTGGCTGCAATTGCGGACTTGAAAGCGGCCTGGGAGGCCAAGCTCGAAATAGTTGTGGCTGACTTGAAAACAGTGTTGGACCTCAAGGTCGGTGAAGTGCACGAGGAGGTGAATCTACTCCGACAGGATGTGAGGTCCCTGTCGGAGTGCACAGAGAGCCTGGAGAAAGAAGGGAGTTCGAACACAGCGGACTGCGCCTCACACAAGTCGGAACTGCATGCCCTGGTGAAAAGAGTGGGAAACCTGGAGAGTAGAGCACAGGAAGCGGAAGGACGCGCCCGAAGGAACAATATCCGCATTGTGGGTATACCGGAAGGAACAGAGGGCCACAACCCCACGGAGTTTGTCGAAACCATGTTGTTACAGGAGATAACCGGAGGAGTTCTGTCTCAAGGATTTGCCGTGGAACGAGCGCACAGGGCTCTGACAAGGAGGCCGCCGCCAGGCAACCCGCCTAGGCCAGTCATCGCCAAGATCCTCAACTATCGGGACCGGGAAAGGATTCTGGAACACTTTTGCAAAGGTGGAACAATCAAGCGAGGGGAGGCAAACATAACAGCCTACCCGGACTACACCCTGATGGTGCAGCGGAGCCGAATGAACTTCGGGGCTGTTAAGAGGAGACTGAGGGAGGCGGGTCAGAAATACATGCTACTTTACCCGGTGAAATTGAAGGTCTTTCATAAAAATAAAACTTTATTTTTCGACACTCCGGAGGATGCCATGGGATGGCTTGATAGGCAGGGCTGCCCCCAAGAGCCTGACATCCAGGCGGAAGAAAGAGGCGGAAGAGATAAGTAATGAGTAATGGGAGCACAGGGACATTTTGTTTTTAATTTTTTTTTATGTAACATTAGTTTGTTCAAAAGAAAGACAACTTTAAGTTACAGTTACTGTCTTCTAGTATCCACACATACTCAATCGCGGAAACCAAGGGATGCTCAGCCCTCAGACCAGGCCCTCCAGATTGGATAAATCTAAGGAGTCCAGAAAGTTTATGGTGGCACAAATTAACTGGGTATTTATGCCACCAATCAAATAGTTCCACCATGCATCCATGTTTCCAGATAAAGGAGCAAAATGGATTAAATGCAGATTGCGCTGCTCAGCAATCGCCTCACAAGCAGTGATTAAGTGCCGTAATGATTCTGTTGCATGATTACAGAAACGACATTGAGCCTCCGCTGGAGATATCTCACGCCGCAGTATAAGGATCTCTTTGGTTTTATAGAGATTGAGGCGTAATCGAAGGAACATGTTCCTATGGTAGTTTGATGGAAATCTGTCCAGGAATTTTGGCAAAACGTCCAATTTGTTCAAGGCACTTCCAAAGTCTAAGGACGAAGCCATTTTGTTTCTAGCCTCCTCATTTACAATCCAATTTTGTTGGCGCAATTTTTGTTTTGCCACTTGCGATCTCAGGATTACGGTCTCAAGAGAAATGTCGGCATTATGTAAAATGCTAACCAGCTTGTCCTTCCACTTGTTTATCAAACCAGCAGACGGGTGCTCTGAGACTGTCTGCAAAATTTCGAATGGTATTGTGGCATGAACCAGCAGCATTTTTCTCAGAGTGGAGATGGATTTCCACAGGACTGTACCGTATAGTGACTCAGTACATAATTCGTAACGTATCGCTGTTATTGACAAGTGTTTTGGCAGCCTTAGGACTTTCTGCCAAAAGTTTCCCTCTAGCTTATTCCACAAAACCTGAGGTATGTTCCAGCCTGATTCACTTCCAAAGGTTATCGCAGGCGTCACTTTTTGTAGGTAGAAAGTTATGATTGGCTTGAAGGAAAATTTGCCATATGCCGCGTGCAGTTTGGCCCCTTGCAGTGCAGACATTTGCATACGGGCCACCAGATCTTGTGTCCAATCCCACTCACGAATCGAATTGTTAAATTGCACGCCTAGATATCTTATGCTATTTGATATTTCCAGTTGTTTATCCATTGTTTGCCAGCGAAATTTATGAAGGCGTGCTTTCGAACCACATCCAATCACTATTATCTTCGACTTGTTGGAGTTGATTAGTAGGTCATTTAGCAGGCAGTAATTTTGAAACGCAATCAGTAGTCTCTGGAGCCCAATTGGAGTGGAGTCCTTAAGCACGATGTCATCAGCGTAAATGACCCAGCTTATTTGTTGGCCGTTTACTAATGGCCGAAAAATCCTTTGATTCTTAAATGCCAGAGATAAGTCTGAAATGAAAAGTTTGAAGAGTAGAGCAGCAAGCGGGCAACCTTGCTTCACACCTCTTTTTGTGACTATTTCGTCTGACAAGTCACCCTGCTGATTTAATCTTACTCTAAAGGACGTCTTTGAGTGGAGGGCAATCAAAGGCTCCAATAAATATTTTGGACAATTCCAGTCATTTCGTTTTTTCCAAAGGAGGTTACGATTTATGCTGTCAAATGCCTGACTCAAATCTATAAAGGCAAAATACAGCATTTTCTTTCTCTTCAGGGCATTGAGTTTTAAACAGTTTAGGAGGACCAGATTTAGTTCAACTCCTACTCCTTTTGTAAACCCTGTTTGCCTGGGATCGCACACGGCAGCCTCAGTTGCCCAATTAGATAACCGCTTTTGCAGGAAGGCACCAAAGACCTTACCGATTGTGTCCAAAAGGGCAATCGGGCGATAGTTGTTAGGATCGTCCCGATTGCCCTTTTTGAATATTGGGACCACCACTGCTCTTAACCAAGACTCCGGCAGAACTTTTTCGTGCGAGATTCGTTCAAACAAGGAACTCATCATATTGGCCCATAGGGTTTTGTGAGATTTTAACATCACGTTTGAAATACCATCAGGGCCTGCAGCTCTGGATGCCTTTAACTTCGAGATTGCCCATTCAATGTCTTCTGCAGAATCAGCTACATTCCACCTTGTAGAAGATATTAATAGCAAGGGTATAGCGATGCACTTGCAATCATCGAAAACAGCGGAAAAGTGAGCGACCCAGCTGGCTCCATTCACTCCATTCGCCATTGAATAAGTTTTATTCAAGCAACCATTATTGATTATCTCCCAAATGTGTCTACTGTCCTTCATAATAATCAATTTTAACATCTGTTCAGCTTGAGACTACAATCGCATGGTATTGAAGGATTTAATCCAGATGCGATATTTCTGGCGTCTAGATTTTATTTTGATGGTAGCATTTCTTGGATCGACTTTTTTCAGGAGCCTTATATCGTCCCGTAGCTTTTTCTTTTCCTGGCTTATTGCTGCACTGAAAGGATGTTTTACTTCACTTGCAGAACCTTTATGGATTGTATTCCTCCCTTTAAAGTAGTGTATTAACAAGGGGTAATTTATCCTTGAGGTTATTGAAGGAGCTTTTTCTAGGTTGTTTGCCAACATTAGCAACTGAGGTGCACTCATTCGCAGCCTGTTTGCTCTGTTATTTGTTGTTATATTCTCAAGATACTTAGTTGGGACAGATCTTGTGGTTTTTTCCCAACTTAGCAGCATTGCACTATGGTCACTCTTATCAGTCTTTTTTATTTCGAATGACAAGATTGTTGCTAGAAGATTTTTAGACACCCAAATATAATCAAGCGTCTTTTTGCTCACGCCACTTATCCAAGTAAAGCCAGGTGGAATATCGCCACGGGTCGCTCCGTTCAGCATTATGCACTCTCTTAATGCCATTTCTTTTTTCCATCTGACACCTCGATCCTGCAGATTACCATTGAACATACTGCCATCTTCCTTGCATTTAGATGTTGGCCTATTTAACCAGGCATAGTTGAAGTCACCACATATTATGATTTCCGGATCATCATCTGCTAGAAGACACTTGTCAATTTCCACCAATACAGCCCCAATGAATTTTGCTTGCGATATCATTGCAGTATTCCAATATATATTGACAATCAATAGCACTTTATTCCTAAATGGATAAGATCGTTTAATCTGAATTTTTGTTGCTTGTACAAACATATTCATGTTATCAGAAGATATCATCATCCAATCATTATTGTTCTTGATCATTGTAACCAAGCCAGCGAAGGGACGGCCGAAAAGGTTTTTTCCAGCAGGATTCAGAAGGACAGTGTACCCATCACAACCAGGGCACTCTCGCAACCATGTTTCTTGTAAGCATATGATTGACAAATCCATCATAAATTGCCACTTTCCGTCAAACAAATGTTTAAAGCCGCGAGTATTCCAGGATAGCAGCTGGTAATTTTCTTCGCTGCTATCCACTCTTAGCTAATAGTCTTGTTGTTTTGCTGTTTTTATGCAAGGTGAATATTTAATGCTCATGTGGTCCCACAGAACTTTCCTTCTTTTTTCATTTTCCGTTTGTTCCACTGATGATTGGTGTAGACTGACGTCGTCACCAGCATCAACATTTAGTATTTCGAAGCCGAAAAACAGGAAGTCATCCGCGGCATCCAGTATGGCCACCTTGAGGGCACTAGAGTGTAGGTGTAAATTTACCCAGTCCGAGAAATCCTCAGACATGTATTCGACAACTGCGATGTCTTCTGATTTTGTAGCACGCAGCGTTGGTATACACTCAAGCAGATTCAAGATGTTCCTTCTGTTTAGATTTACCTCCTTCTGTTCTGGCAAAGCATTTTTGATTTGGATTTTCCATAGGCTTTTTCGAATTCTGTCAGGTCGATTTTTGTTAGACCTGTCTGATCTTTTGTCAAGTTTTTCGAATTGTGCAATTGTCATTTTTGGATTTAATTTTCCCGTCGGGGGATTAGAGAGGGCATCCGCCCCTCTTTTAATTACATTTGACTCTGAGCTCTCATCGTTGGCAATTGGTATGAGAGGAGCTTTTGCGGGTATCTTAGGGACCTGCACAGCAAGGCTAGATGAGGTCATTAGTGACTCGCTTGGCCGTTTCCCGAGATCTTTATCAGTTCTTTCAGCAGTTGACTTTGGTACTACAGCAGTGTCAACACTCTCGTTGGTGTCATCATCGTCTATCGAGTAGGTTGAGTACTCGCATAACTCCAAGGAAGCATCAGAACTTGAATCAATGTCATTACTGGAGGCGACTCTAGCTCTTTTGGCATTTGGCTGAGATGGTAACTTTTTCACCAGAGCCGGTTTGGGTTTTGATTGCCCCTCCAATCCTTTCTCCGGCCGCTTAAATAGAGACAGAGCTGGCGGAGTTGATAAGTTTCGAATAAATTTGTTCCTACAAGATGTACGGGCACGTTTGGCTGCTTGTTTCTGCGATGTATGAGTACGAGAACCTTTTGTGCCGCAAGGCTTTATTTTGCTGGGTTTGCTTTTCGCTCACCTTTGTCAATACTGTGAGTGGTTTGAAAATCCCAAAGGAGAGTTTTTCCGTTAAGTTCCTTTGGTCTTGTGCTTCAGTGCCTTTTTCTACCTGAGTCACCACATCAAGCATGGCAGGCGGGGCAGCACCATTGGCAAAAGTGTCTATATGAGCTTGCTGCGGCATATGCGTATTATCCCCATCAGGCAGTGCACTGTCGTTTTTGACGCACACCACCAAACTCTTTGCCTGCCCACAAGGGGTTCCTTTTATTTTACAGTGTGAACATCCCACATTGGTGCTGCATGCAGTACCACCCAAGGTCGACGGGTCCTTCTGTGAAGCCTGGCCGGCCTCCAAGGGTTGATCCTTCATCAAGTTGGTTTGACAGCGTGGAGCATGAGGATAATCACAGACTGAACTCCTGGCTGTGGAGGTATTGTGTCGCATCCACTTTGTGCCCTCAATTACTGCGTCCATTAATGCGAAATTCTCACTGTGTGACTGGTGCGCTAAGTCACTTAATCTTGTTTGCCATTTTAAGGAGTTTTCCGCTTCAATGTCCAATCTAGCGGCTATAACATTCGAGAAACTTTCTAAACTTTTCACTTTTACATTGATGTCCGCTATCAAGGTCATTTGATCGGTAATGGCATCATGTATAGATTCGTAAAGCTTCATGAATGGAAGTAAAGCGACTGATGTTGCAGCTAATACGTTATGTATTTGGATTCCGGCCGCAGTAGATATGGAGCTTTTAGACGGTTGGTCAGTTTTGATCGTGTTGGACAGTTTTTATCATCCTAGAAGATGTAGTAATCTTCTTATTCAAGTCGTCCACGGGTAGAATACACGTTACAGCTCTTTTTTCTACATCGTCTGTACCAGATACCTCAGGGTTTTCATGTAAAGATTGATGGAAGGAGTCGTTTGAACTGGACAGTAACGAAGTATCAGATCTTTCAGTGCAGTTGTGTGTTTCGCTCACAGAACGACTTTTTTTCTGAATTTGAGACTTGCTTTTCCTTATGGACTGATTTTTCAAGAAACTGGTGTTCAGACGTTCATATGTAGCTAGAGAGTCTGCTTTCAAACGAGCAGTCAGACGAGCTTCACGAGCCGAAAGATCAATAGAGTTTTGCTTTGTTACTGGCACAGATACTAGAAACGATTCTGAAGGAGCCCCCACGCCAGATTCCGTGTTCCAATCTGAGTCCTTACGATTGTCATTTGTGTGGCTATGGGCAACGCAGGTATTCTCGCCTTCAGTAGACGGCAAGAAAAGCGGGGGTGCGTCAGCCTTTCTAGACTTTTCGGCGGGAAAGAAATTTCCCAGTGACGATTTTGCCCGAATCGCTTCCTGCAGTAAAACAATTGGTAGATTGATTCCCATCAGGTCTGAGTCCGTTATTTCAAATGGAGATGTCTGCACAACATCGCACGCATCAACATACACTGACGGAGAAAAAGCCAGTGACGATTCCACAATGCTAAGATCGGAGCTTGGCTTTTGAGTACATGTGTTGCTAAGACAATCAGTCAGCTTTCTCAGAGGGGCCAACGATGTTTGTGCCAGTGTGGCTAATGATGGCACCGAGCCTTTGCCCAAGCAAGTAACCACCTCCAATCCGCTCTCAATGTCATACTCAATTAGATCTACATGGGATTTTAACTCCACCGGGTGAGCTGGGCTTACCTCCTTTGCGAGACTTGAAATCGCTTTTCTTCTGTAGATCACGGATTTCTGGCGAGTCTGAGGGCCATCCTTCGCCGTCATCATCATGTCATTCCCAATTTCTTACGCTCCCAGCACTTCAGGGAAGGTGTCCAAAAGCTAATGAACTGTGACCACGCTCCTCCACCGCCGAACAGCCGCGCAACAGCCGATGGACTTTACTCCGAAGGGCTTCACGCCGCAAGGGTACACTCGCCCTGATTTTGATGGCAGGCAGTGTCATGTGAGCAGTCATGTGTGCGGCACGAAGCTCCTCCCCCTCCAGGAAATGAGTCAATGAAGAGTCGATGAAGCGCGAGTCAAGGAAACTCCCAGCGCTATTCTCTCACAGCCAGCGCAGGTACCAATGTTTACTTCCTTTTTGGAACAGGTTCTCTGTAAGGAGGGAGCACAGGGAGATGGTGCGGCTTAAGACTATGGGACTTGATTATAGTCATTGATGTGGCCTGTTCGTAGACGGGCCCGGAGTAGGATAGATAATGAATTGTGTGCATGGTGACTGTTGCTTTATTAAGGAGCCTTTCAGGGCTAGTCCTCACACCCCCATTTAGTATTAATAGTTAAGTGGCCATTAGGGCGACTTCACCCTACTAAGCTCTGAGCGTACCAGACAGGGCTAGATGTGGGGGTGCCTGAGATCCAGGGATGGAGCTGGGCAACAGTTGGGGAGGGAGTTGTTGGGGAAGGGATGGGCGGGGGGAGGGGAGGGAGGCAGAGAGTTTGATGTGTATATAGTTTTGGGGGGTTTGAGTTTAAACACGAGCCTACAGGGAGCAGCCCTAGAATTGTATCTGTATTGTGCAGGTGGATGGGGTTGGCTGAGAGGGAGGGAGATGAGGACTGACGAGCCCTGGGGGATCTTAGAATGGTGACGTGGAATGTCAGGGGACTCAATAGCTACCTAAAAAAGAATAAGGTCATGCTGTATTTGAAAAGACAGAAGATAGATATTGCATTGTTACAAGAGACGCATTTGACAAGGGAAAAACTGGAGCTGGTGGGGTGAAAATGGAAAGGTATTGTAGTGGGGTCTTCGTACTCGGCCTATGCTAGGGGTGGGCTGGTCTGGGTGGCGCCGCACGTCCCGTTTCACTTGATACAGGAAACGGTGGACACTGAGGGGCGTTTGGTCATTGTGAGAGGGGTGGTGGAGAATAGAGAGGTGTGCATTGTAAACACGTACGCCCCTAATCAAAATACGGCGGAGTACTTCCGGACTATGTGAACCAACCTGAGCTTGTGCGTGGGTAGCGCGGTGATCTGGGGAGGGGATTTCAATTGTGTGCTAAACCCTGTATTAGACAGGTCGGATGACAAGATGGTCAGGCCTGCCCCAGCAGCTAGGGCATTGCAGTCGTTGTTAGACGACTTTGGATTGGTAGATGTGTGGAGAACAAAGCATCCTAATGAGAGGCAATATTCACATTACTCGGCCCCGCAACAGCTGCACACTAGACTTGATTATGCCTTTGCCACATCAGATGTAATGATAGAGATCGTTCACATAGAATATAAAGCGAGGGTCCTGTCGGATCACTCGCCCCTGGTTCTGGGGTGGCAATACAGCTGCCCTAGGGCACGGATTCCGACTTGGCGCCTCTGTGCGGAGGCGCTCAAAGATCTGGTTTTTCAGGAGGATATAAGAGACGAGATCATTAGCTATTTTGAGGTGAACACAGGCAGCGTTGACTCTGCGGGGACACTGTGGGAGGCTTTTAAGGTGGTGATGCGGGGTGTGGCCATCACTAAATCGAAAGGCCTGCAGGATGGGGTCCTGGCTGATTTACAGAGGGTGGAAGGGGACTTAGAAAGAGAACTAAAAAAGTGAAAGCATAGACGCCGAGCTGGTGCTTAAAATACAGCAACAGTGCACGGAATACTGGGAAAGGCTCTTCAACCTTAATTACAAAAAGTACGTTGAGAGACAACATGCGGGTGGAGATAAAACGGGCCGTCTATTGGCGTGGCTATATAAGAGTGAAATCCCTAGGCCTCCGATTAGGACGATAACCAGAGAAGATGGGGAGGTGGCAGACACCCAAGAGGGAGTCAACAGGGAATTTGCGGATTATTATAGAGAACTATATGAGGATAGAGGAGGAGGCAGCCGGGATGAGATGCTGGAAACTGCAAGATATAGGATTGCCCAAGATAAGCGCAGAAGAAAGAGAAGAACTAGACGCACCAATTACTTTGGAGGAGTTGGAGGAGGTTGTTAGGCAGCTACCTACTAGTAAGACCCCGGGAGCAGATGGATTACCTAGTGAATTTTATAAAGCATATGGGGCGGAAGTGCTCCCCCCCAATGTTGGAAATGTTCAATGAGGCGTTTGAAGTGGGACGATTGCCGGAGTCGCTCAGAGAAGCGATCATAATACCGCTCCCTAAACCTAATAAACCTGGGCATAGCTGCGGTTCGTACAGGCCGTTGTCGATGCTGAACCAGGACAGCAAGATATTAACGGCGGTCCTGGTGAATAGCCTGCAGAAAGTAATTAGCGAATTAATACACCCGGACCAAACGGGCTATGTCCCGGACAGGAATATTACGCACAACCACAGGCGACTCCATCGGGTGATTGAACGGGGCTGTGACAATGAAGGAGAGATGGCAATCGTGTCTTTGGACGCAGTAAAAGCTTTCGACTCGGTCAGATGTGCGTGGCTGCTGGCAGCTTTGGGAGAGTATTGAATGGGGCCGGGGTACATTAGGTGGGCGGAGATGCTGTATAGTGCGCCACTAGCCAGGGTGCGAACAGAAACAGTGGTATCTGAGAGATGGCAACTTAGCAGAGGCACTAGACAGGGGTGCCCCTGGTCTCCGATGTTGTACATTCTGGCTCTGGAGCCCCTGGCACTATACCTGAGGCAGCAATACGACACGATAGGTATTGAGGTTGGGGGAGAGCGGCACCTGATATCCCTATATGCGGATGATTTGTTATTATACTTGAGATACCCGGAAGAAAATCTTCAGTATATTCTGGAGGTGATGGAAAGGTATGCGAGGTTGTCCGGCATAGCGGTGAATCCCCAAAAATCTAGCATTTTCCCGCTAGGCAGTTACAAGGGAATTCCTGCAGAAAGGTTGCCGGTCTTACAGGTGCCGTGGAGTTTGGGCTCTTTCCGCTACCTTGGAATAGATGTGTGCCATACGGCAGAGGAGGAACACAGGTGAAATACCGTGATGGCCATTGAGAAAATCCGCAAATGTATGAGGTTTTGGGAGAAACTGCCCCTAGCGATGATGGGGAGGGGGGCGATGCTTAAGATGGTGGTTCTGCCGAGGCTCCTACATTCTTTTAGCAATATCCCACATATGATTCCCAAGGGGTTTTTTGTTCAATTAAATGGTATGTGTAGAGACTTCCTGTGGCATGGTACCCGGAATAGAGTAGCGCTCTGGAAGTTGCAGAACTTTCATGAAAAAGGGGGTGTCAAGCTACCCAATTTTGAGGCCTATTATATAGCGAGTCAATTACAGTTTGTGGCCAAATGGCTCTCCGATGAAGCGACCCCTGAACTTAGATTGTTTGGGCAGGACTGTGCCCCATTTTACCTGAAAGAAATTATCTGGTTGCCTGAGTCAGAAATAAAGAAGTGCCCGGGGATGATGAGGCTTGGGTGGAAAATGTGGCGACGAGCATATATAATGATGGGGGACCCGCTCCCGTGTTCCCCGCAGGTACCTCTGGTTGCTTTGGCGGGAGGAGATGAGCAACTGAGGGTGATTATCAGAACCTATTGGGAGGCGGTGGGACTGGTGACGTTGGGAGATATATAGCAGGAGGGGACCATCAGGGAGTTTGAAGGACTTGGAGAGGAGGAAGGACTACATGGGGGCCAGTATGTTACGTACCACAGGCTGGTGCGGAAGATTCGGATAACGTGGCCTGAAACGGTGTTGGCGGAGGAACCGTATGCCATTATGGGGATGATATATGACACAACTGAAGGGGGGCATGAGATCTCTAGATTGTATGAGATGGTAATGACTTAGGTTGGAAAGGAATTGACACATTTGAGAAAGTATCTAGGAATGCCAGATTGCAGCAAATACAGTTGTACGTAACGCATAGAGCGTATATGACCCCGCTGAGAATATCTAAATTCAGGAATGCTGGGAGACAGGCGTGCCCTAAGTGCGATGAGGAAAATGCTGATATGACGCACATGTTTTGGGCATGCCCAGTGATCGAGTGTTTCTGGAGGGAAGTCGCACAAAAGCTAGCAGAGAAGGGTCACGCTCGCCGTAGACACGGCTTGGGCCTGCCTGTTGGGAGGGTTTCCTAGGCCACGAAAATTGAAGCATGTTGGGAAGCTGAAAGACCTGGCGTACGTGCTTGCAAAGCGAAGGATAGCTATGGGATGGAAAAAGTGTCATAAGCCTCGGGTGGAGGTGTGGTGGAAAGAATTACAGAAATGGGCGGAGGCTGAAACAATGGTGTGGCAGGAGGCAAGTAGCATGTCTTGGGAGGAAGAAGTGGGTACCCTGATGGCATGGAAAGCACTGATATCTGGTCTATTTGGAACAATGTTAGATCCAGAGGAATCTGATGAAAATGACGCCCTGCCGAGTGTAGCAGATACTGAGTGCGAAGGACAAACAGGCTCGTGAAGGGGGGTGGGAACAGGGGGGCAGTGAACGAAGACTAATTGATGTTAATGTAATAATTGTGGATTGCACTGCGTGTTTGGTTTGTATTGTTGGTTGTATTGAAAAACTAATAAAATTCTTTTAGAAAAAACAAAAAAACAATCAAAGGAATACCATAGATCATGTCCAAGAGTGGGAGGAAAAGAGTCTCACTCTTGGCAGGAGGAAAAAAACAAACTCCAGAAATCCAGCAAAGCTGCTGGGGGACTCACTAGGTTAGGAAATTCAGCTTAAAGAGAGAATTCTCCCTAACAGCCCCATCACTCTGTTAAACATATATGTCCTTACGACAGATACCCCATCGTTTTTTACTTGCTCATTTACGTCTTGCACGCAACACTTGAGGAGTCTATCAATTGTGGGAGGGGATTTCAATGTTGCCATCAACTCCATCCTGGATCAGCAGAGTGTTGCCACCAGTTGCCCCGCCAGCCTGAGAAAACGTGATACTCTGCAAGCGCTAATGGCCGATTTGGGCCTGAAAGATGTGTGGAAACGCACACATAAGGACCACTGAGATTACACTTTTTCTCTCACTGACGTCATAGCTACTCTCAGATTACTGGATGCTCGCATCCAACGCTCTATGTATGACAGATTCTCCAGCATGGGGTCTGGCATGGATTCACATGCTCATGAATATTCCCCGTCGTCAGGCTGGGAATCCTCGGTAAAGAAAAAACCAGTATCAGTTTCGTTTCTGATCTGTCTTTCGTAGTAATAACCAATCACTGGTCTCTGCGTCATACTGACCACAGCCAATGACTGCCCTCTACCTAAGCACCGCCTCTGGCAGCCATCTTCAGATTTTTACCGCACGTTCATGTGTTGGGATCCTCGTGCTATTGCTCTCAAGCGTTAGTGCTATTTTTTCACGTTTTTTCTCAAAAACTTTTTTTTTTTCGGTCAAAAGAGCCTCAAGCTCCACCGACTCTCCATCCGATCAACGGGGACCCGTGTCGGATTCGTCTGCGCCCCTCAAGGGTGAAGATTTCGTCGAGCTACGCTTTTGGAGGACTCCAGAAGCTTCTCAGGCCCGGACATGGCCCAGGAGAAGGGAAGCTCGACGCCCGGAAAGCTGTTCAGGGTCTGCCCTGGATGCCAGCTGCAGAACGTCTTTAAGGAGGACGAACACTCCTTTTGTCTCTACTGCTTACATGAGGACAAGACGCACGTGGAGAAGGACTGTGCGTTTTGCGGCAATATGTCGGAGCGGACCATGAAGGTCCGCCATCAACGTCTCGCCAACTGGCTGGAAGGGAAGAGCCCGTCAGGCGAGAAGAAGAGGAAGAAATCCGAGCGGTCTTCTAAGACCTTTGAGGACGCCCCGGCGACGGGGGTCCAACACAAGGCCAAGCACCGCGAGTCCGCTGGCACCGGGAGCGCCGAACGGTCGGGCTCTACGGGCGCCAGGCAGGGCGCACCCTCCCCGGCACCTTCAGCCACGAGCCAACGCTCTGGGTCGGGTAAGAGGAAGGGCGAGCACCCGGCGAAGCTCCTGGAGAGGCCCCGGTCGAGCTCGAAGGCCCCATCGGAGGGGGAGCGAGGCAGTGTCCCCCCCCTCATGGATAAGGCGGTGAGCGCACCTAAGGTGGTGAAGGCCTTAATCCATCCGGCCAAGCCCTCTATCGATACTGTCGCGGCGGCCCTGGCTCAGCCTGTGGAGGCTACACCAGTGGTGGCGACCTCAGGGCTCAGAGTCTCCCTGCCACCTCGGAGGGAGTCCTCTTTTGTGCCCATCGATAGGACCCCCGTGAAATCCCCGGCGGGGAAGAAAAAGGGGGGGCAGGGCGTCGTCGTAGACTCGGCTTCAACCTCGGAGGAAGAGCTGATCGAGGTCTTAAGCCACGGCCTTGGCGTGGAAGAAGACCGGCCCGTCAGGATGGATCCCAACGCAGGTGACGACGACATCGAGGGTGCCGACGGGGCCCCTGATCGCCCGTCGGATTCCCCTCTGCCAGCGCCGCAAGACAACTCGGCGGCCATTTTGTTGGCTATACAGTCCTTATGCTCAGAGATAAGGACGAGACTACCGTTGCCGACGGAGGAACCTCTCCCGTCGGGGGATCCTGAACCGGGACCTTCTGGTGTTCCCCCGCCCAAGAAAAGAAGGATTCACCCTCCACCTCCTTTTCAGCCGTCGCGCCCCGTCCAGCCCTCCTCCCCGTCCACCCGAGGGGATGATACGGGGACTGACACGGCAGCGACGGGTACGGACGACGAGGTATACGACGAGGATCTACCGTCGTCACCTCCCACCAGGGCTTCTCCGCCCGACGAGATTGGATCGTTCCACTCCATGATCGCCAGGGCATCCGAGCTTTTCCAACTCTGCCCTGAGGAGAAGAAAAAGGAAGGATTCCTTTATCAACGGCGCGAGGCCAAGAGGAAGACGGTCCTCGCGGTGCCTCTACTGGACGACATTTGGGATGAGGGCCTCGCCCTCCTCAAGAACCCTTCCACGACGCCAGCTAGAAGAGACCGGTACGAGAAGAAGTACCGGGTCCCGGACGCGGCCCCCCTGTGCCTCCGGGCGCAGCCTACCCCGGACTCCGTCGTCTCCGTGGCGGCCAGGAAGAAAGCGGGGGGGGGGGGTGCGGCCTCCACATCGACTTCCCCACCGGACGGCGAGGGAAAGAAATTGGACGCTATGGGACGCAGGGTCATCTCGTCTGCAGCGACGATGATTAAAGCGGCCAACGCCTTGGCTATCGTGGCCCGCTACGACAGGGAGCTATGGTACAAACTGGCTCCCCTGCTGGACTTCCTACCGGACGACAAGAGGGCGGATGCCCTGGAGATCCTACAGGAAGGTGAGGTGGCGTCGGACCACGCCATCACTATTGCGAGGGACATCGCCGACACTGGGTTTCGCCAGTTGGGCAACGGCGTGTGCCTTAGGCGGCGTGGATGGCTCAAGGCTACAGACTTCCGTCAAGACGTACAGACCAGAGTCCTGGACATGCCGTTCGATGGGAACAACCTGTTTGGGAAAACAGTGGACGATTCCCTTCAGGCCATTAAAGCGGACACTGAGACGGCCCGGGCCCTTGGGGTTCTGCAGCAACGACAGACGCCCTTTCGGAGCAGCGGAGGCAAGGGCGCCTCCAAAGGTTCCGGCGGCGGTTTCTCCACCTACCGTCAAGCGGCCCGCTCGTCGTCTCAGGAGGCCTACAGAGGACGAGGCAAGTCTGGCGGACCCCGCCGTCGTCGCCAAGGAGGTCAAGGCGGCAAAGCCTCGTCGAAACAGGATTGAACCGGCCGTGGGGTCGGGCCCCCACCGAAGCACCCCGGTGGGAGGCCGGCTGGCGAGCTTTGTCAGCGTGTGGGAGTCCATCTCCACCGACCGTTGGGTGCTGGACGCCTTAGCCCGGGGCCACGCGCTCGAGTTTCAAAGAAGGTGCCCGCGCGTCCACCCCGTGGCCAGGAAAGAGCTTCACGTCCCTCAGCTTCTCCTGGAGGTAAAGGCGATGCTCAGGAAGGGCGCCATCAAACTCGTCCCAAAGAGGCTTCGGGGCTCCGGAGTTTACTCGAGATACTTCCTCGTGAAGAAGAAGACGGGAGGATGGCGCCCCATCCTAGACCTGCGACGTCTGAACAAGTTCATCAAGGCGCAGAAGTTCCGGATGGTCACCCTCCAGCACGTCCTGGGTCAGCTGGAGGAAGGAGACTTCCTGTCGTCGTTGGATTTGGAGGATGCCTACTTCCATATTCCCATCCTAAAGGGGCACCGAAAATTCCTCAGGTTTGTGTTCCAAGGGCGTCACTACCAGTTCAAAGCCCTCCCCTTCGGACTACGGTCGGCACCCAGGGTATTCACCAAGTGCCTTGCACCGGTGGCGGCGCAGCTGCGCCGCGAGGGGATCCACGTCTACCCCTACCTGGACGACTGGCTCATCCGAGCCAAGACGAGGGAGCTCGCCGTGGAGCACACGGCAAGGACCGTCCAACTTCTCACGGACCTGGGATTCTCTGTGAACTACACCAAGTCCCACCTGGTACCCGCGCAAAACGCACTGTTTCTGGGAGCGAAGCTCGACAGTGTCCCTTCTGGCCTCCCGGTCGGAGGAAAGGACCAGGTCCATCCTGGGCAAGGTACAGCGGATGTTGGTTTCCGACGCGGCCAAGGTGAGGTCCATCAAGTCCCTCCTTGGAATGATGTCTTCTTGCATCTACCTCATTCCCATGTGCAGGCTCCGGATGCGCCCGTTGCAGGAGTTCCTGGACGCGCGCTGGATCCAAACGACGGGCGGCTTCGAGGAGAGGATCACACTCGACGAGAGTTTCCGCCGAGCGGTCCGGTGGTGGGGCACCCGCGCGCATCTGACGGCAGGCATGGACTTCCAGACCCCAGACCACCAGGAGACTGTGACCACGGATGCCTCCCTGGAAGGGTGGGGTGCGCACACCGAAAATCTGCACGCGAGAGGCCTTTGGCTCCCGACGGAGAAGTCCCTCCATATCAACGTCCTGGAGCTCCGTGCAGTGTTCTGGGCCCTCAGGTCCTTCCTTCCGTCCCTCAAGGGCAAGGTGGTGAGGATCTTCACCGACAACACCACCACCATGTTTTACATCAGGAAACAGGGCGGAACCAGGTCCCCAGCACTGTCCAAGGAGGCGCAGGACCTGTGGCATTGGGCCGTCGCCCAAAGGATGTTTCTGGTGCCTTTTCATCTGGCAGGGATAAAAAACACCATCGCCGACTCACTCAGCAGGGAGCTGCGCTCGTGCCACGAGTGGGAACTACGGCAGGATCTAGTTGATCGCCTCTTCCGACGGTGGGGCACACCCCAGATCGACCTGTTCGCGACGGCGACAAACTCCAAGTGCCGGAGGTTCGCCAGCAGGTTTCCCCAGGCGAGGAGCATTGGCGATGCTTTCTCGTTCCCCTGGGAGGGCCTGTTCCTCTACGCGTTCCCTCCTTTGCCACTGCTAATCCGGCTTGTCAACCAGCTCAAGAGGTCACGGTGCAGGATGATCCTCGTCGCACCTGCGTGGCCGAGGCAGATATGGTTCCCGGACCTTCTGGACTTGTCAGCGTCCCCGCCAATCAAGCTGCCGGTGGACGTGGATCTACTCTCCAGGGAAGGAGGCGCCATCCTCCACCACGACCCGAAATCGCTGAACTTGCAGGCCTGGCTCCTGCAGCGCTAGAGTTTGGAGGATACGACATACCGGCCGACTGCAGAGAGGTTCTTGCAAAGGCCAGGGCGTCCTCGACTCTTAAATGCTACGGACACAAATGGAAGAGGTTCTCTGTCTGGTGCCACGCACAGAAGATTAAACCTCTACGGATTACGGCTCCCCAGGTACTGCCGTACCTGCTGACGCTGGCCAAAGCTGGACTGGCACACGCGTCCATCAAGATTCATCTTGCTGCGATCTCCCGATACACCAGAACCACGGGGCGGACGTCCTTGTGGTCTCATCGTCTGGTGAAAGAGTTCATGAAGGGACTGTTCAGATCGTTCCCGCCGGTGAAGGCTCCGGCCCCGGCGTAGGAGCTCAACGTGGTGCTGACCAAGCTCATGAGACCTCCGTTCGAGCCTCTGCACTCGGCCCCGTTGAAGTTTCTGTCGTGGAAAACAGCATTTCTTGTGGCCATCACCTCCGCACGACGGGTGGGAGAGATCCAGGCCCTTTCCTGCAAGGCCCCGTACTTGGCTTTTCACGACACGAGGGTAGTGCTCAGGACGCACCCCTCCTTCATGCCCAAGGTACCGTCGGACTTCCATCTCAACGAACCCTTGGTGTTGCCTGTGTTCTTCCCGTCGCCTTCGTCGCCGGCTGAGAGGACTTTGCACTCGCTGGATGTGGCTAGAGCGCTGAAGTTCTACGTGGACCGCACAAAGTGTTTTCGGAAGACGTCACAAGTCTTTGGTGAACTTTGGACCTGTCAATCAGGGGAAGGCTCTCTCGAAGGCTTCCATTTCCAGATGGCTCTCCGGCTGTATCATGTACTGTCATCGGTTGGCAAACCGACCGCTGCCTGGCCGTCCGAGAGCCCATTCCACCAGAGCGATCGCAGCTACCACGGCGTTCCTTTCTGGTGTGCCCCTGGTGGACATATGTAGGGCTGCTACGTGGAGGTCGACGCACACCTTCACGAAATTCTACTGCGTCGATCGGGATTCCAGGGAGGAGTCCAGGGTCGGCCAAGCAGTGCTGCGCAACCTGTTCGCCTGAGGTGAGCCTGGTGAGGAGGTAAGATGCTTAATGTTGAGTTTGATGTAATGCTTAATGTTGAGCCTTTGCCACCTCCCGTGGTTGTGCATGTGTGTACTGCTATGTATTCTTTATTCATGAGCATGTGAATCCATGCCGACCCCATGCTGGAGAAGGAACAA
This sequence comes from Ambystoma mexicanum, assembly GCF_040938575.1. Classification (NCBI taxonomy): domain Eukaryota; kingdom Metazoa; phylum Chordata; class Amphibia; order Caudata; family Ambystomatidae; genus Ambystoma; species Ambystoma mexicanum. Next base: position 742,010,405 of record NC_090926.1, read on the forward strand.
GTTACTTACCTGTAACTGTTGTTCTCCAGCATGGGTCTGGCATGGATTCACATGCGAACCCTCCCGCCTACCCCTCTGCGGCTCTTCACTTGGTCATACTGCCACTTCACGTGCTTCCAAATCTGAAGATGGCTGCCAGAGGCGGTGCTTAGGTAGAGGGCAGTCATTGGCTGTGGTCAGTATGACGCAGAGACCAGTGATTGGTTATTACTACGAAAGACAGATCAGAAACGAAACTGATACTGGTTTTTTCTTTACCGAGGATTCCCAGCCTGACGACGGGGAATATTCATGAGCATGTGAATCCATGCCAGACCCATGCTGGAGAACAACAGTTACAGGTAAGTAACTTGTTCCTAATTGCACGATACTCCCTACCACCCTATTGGACCTCGCTTTGGTACGGCTATGCCTGATCCTCCTGGATACAGCGCGCAGAACCCCGATATGGCGCCTCAATCTGAGAGCGCTGGTATACCCAGATTTTCTCCCACAATTGAAGGGGGATATAGACACCTTCTGGCAAACCAATCTCAATCAGGTATACACCACATGCGCCTGCTGGGAAGCTTTCAAGGCCTTTACCAGGACCCTATGCATTTAGCTGTGGTCATACAAACTCGGGCCCTGTGGTAAAAAAAGCACAGTTAAATGAGGGTATCTTTTTCCCCGGAAAACGACACAAATGCGAAATGACAGCGTGTCATCCATGAGGGTGCAGAAGTCCTTTACGAGCTGGACTCGAGCGTATTACCTCAAAGGTGACAGACAGCTACATATGATGGCGCTGGCACTGAAACAGCAGCAAGCCTCACAGATAATCACCTCAATTCGCGACACCTGCAGAACCCTCCTGACAGGATTCATTAATGCACGGTTCGCAGAGTACTATTGGGAGCTATATACAGCCTCCGAACCGACTACAGACCGGAGCATGCGTGACATTTTAGATTGCATCGTTCTACCCAAGATCTCTGCTGCCCAGGAGGAAAGTCTCAATATCCCTTTTACAGGATCAGAGATAGTCTGCACAATCCAATCACTCACGGCATTGCCATTGGTTTCTATAAAACCATGGTAGAGACATTGGCGCCCAAATTGGAGGCAGTATTTGAGGAGGCAGCGGGACAATGGCAGTTACCTCGAACGATGCTAGCAGCGAACATAGCGATAGTTGACAAGAAATGGCGCGATCCAGAAGAGTGTAGCTCCTGATCAATCATTAATCAATTCCGATGCTACGCTTCTGGCGAAGTGCTTGGTGCAGTGGGTGGAGGAGATTCTCCCATCCCTGATCCATAAAACTCAGACAGACTTTATATGTAATGGACACTCTGGTGACAATGTGCATAGACTACTATACGTTAACGCTGGCGACCCAGACCCGGAAGATGCAGTCCTGACTGTAGACACTGAAAAGGCATTTGATAAGGTGCAGTGGTACTTTGTTCTTGGTACTGGCCCAATGCGGCTTTCCATCGCTATTCATTAAAGTAATCAACCTATTGTATACCGAACCAATAGCCCCGGGCATCACTAACCGCATCACCCCCCCATGTTTTATATCTATTCTGGTACACATCACGGATGCCCGCTGTCGCCCCTCCCATATGCTTTGTCCATAGAACCACTAGCCATTAAATTAAATTACGTACCGATCCAGGCTGAATGGGCATACCCATGCAGAGGAGCACTGGGTTTCTCTATATGGCGACGATGTACTGCTATACATCAGCAAATGCACTACCCTCCTACATGTCAAATCTCTCGTACCAGAGTTTGACCTAATGTCAGGCTACAAGATCAATTGGGGCAAGTCTGAGATCCTACCGTTGAAGAGTGGCATCCCCTGAGACCCTGGTGGAGTTGCCCCCTTCAAACTCCAAAACCTGGGGGTCAACATTAGTGCCTCCATCAATCAACTCCGAGACCCAAACTACCCGCATATTCTTGATCGGTTCCGAGATGGGAAAACATGTACTCTCTCTGACAGGCAGGATAAATGCCCTCGTAATGAACGGTAGGATAAATGCCCTGGTAATGAACTCTTTACCTACACTAGTCTACATTGCCATGATACTACCCACCAGCCCCACACCTAAAATGTTTAAAAGATCTATAACTAAATTCATCTGGTGGGGGAAAAAAAGCATGCTTACAGTTAAAAAAAATTCAGGCAGCTAAATCAGAGATAAGGTTAGCATTACCATCATGGAAATGTTATTAACAGGTAGCACAGGTCTGCTGGGTAAAACGGTGGCAAGATCCCGCTGATACGATCCGCTGGAGGGCCATGGAACTAGATATAATGGCCCCTCTGACTTCCACCGAAATCATGGCTATCCCTCTGGCCAAATTACAGCTGCAAATCAGGTCACATCCTATATTCGGACTGACGATTACACAATGTAAAGTGGCCTCATCATGGACAAGCATGCAAGCGCTACTGTTTTATGAGCTCAATCACAGGCTACAAGACAGTGTGGTCACAAATATGGATAATGGACCTATGTGAGGGGGGAAGACATGTTACCATTCCAAAAAAGCACGACAGATACTGGGCCTTGGGGAGGGAGACTGGCTTCGATATAGAACTTTACAAACCGTGATTGTGAAACATACAACAAAAGCTACTAGTCAGGCCACCACGACCCCCTGCGAGTTAGAGATGGAACTAGAGATGGAACAACATCTTGCTGCCTTTCCGCACCTCGGCACGTTCTATGCTATGTGCATTCCCAATAATGTGGGCAGGAATCACTCTGGGAAGATTGCATGGACATGCGACTTTGGGTTACCAGTCAAATGGTCGAAAACATTTGGTCGACAGACAATTTGGTCGACACCATTTGGTCGAATGCCAAATGGTCGAATTTTTTTTTTTTTTTTTTTACCCATTTTTTGGTTTTTTTGGGGGGGGTCCCCCCCCAACCCCCTTTTTTTTCTTTTTTCTTTTTTTTCCCCACACGAAAACCCACAAAACACATATATATATATAAAAAAAAAAATATTCGACCATTTGGCATTCGACCAAATTGCGTCGACCAAATTGCAGTCGACCAAATTGCAGTCGACCAGTTGACTGGACACCGCGACTTTGGTGTCCAAATATATACTGGGGATCTATGTGATTCTTTTACAACCATACCAGAGGTTTCCATGAATCTCAAAAATGCGGAAATCCAATCCAATTCAAGATTATTCAACGGGTATACTGCACCCTGACTAGACTTTTCAGGATAGGCCTAACTCGTACCCAGATATGTTGGCGGGGCTGTGAAGAGATGGGCACGATGGGCCATATTCAATGGTCCTGCCTGAATCTGACGTTTTACTGGCACATGATTCACCAACAGGTCGTGCCAATAAATGGTGCTAGCCTTACACTGACCCCTGACACCATGCTATTTGGTGTAGGCAGGAACGACTAGTCCTCCACTGGAAAAGGAACTCCCTGCCCCCTAAAGTACATTGGGTCAAGTTGCTATCTAAGATTTGCACGTTAGAACGCGCTGCTTCAAGTGCCAATTTAACTCTGTGGCGCAAGGTCAGCGGTTCTGGGAACCTTTCGATCCCTACATATAACCCTGAAGAAACCCTCAACAACAGGCACAAACGAAACAATATGGGGGATAATTCCATCTTAACCTTCGTTGCATCCTATTAACTATAGAAGGCACCCAGGTGGGAGCGCTTGATGGGAACGGGGGCTGATGTGGAGTCTGGGAAGAAAAATGAAATGTCAGATTATTACTAAGTCACGGACAGTCATTCACCTGGGGTACAGGGAAGGATTTAAAGACGGAGCGGATTAAAACCCAACTGCCGTATGGTCGGTCCCTTGGCACACCCAGTGGGATCATGTTACTGTACTACGCTTCATACTTTGTCATAAATTATACGAAATGAGCATTCATTTGGGATGGGGGTGCCACATTGGCCACAATTTACCGGGGAATAAGGGGAAAGAAAAAGGGGGAGGGGGATAAAGGCCTACATAATGTTACGAGGGATGGTTAAGTGTCTTGCACATGACTCTGGTCTGATTGGGGTTTGCTTTGAACTATAGAGTTGTCATGTGATGACCATGTTGTCTTGTAAGAACTTATTTGAAAATAAAAACAGATTGTACACACACTACAATTCCTTGGGACACTTCCCAGCTCTCTTGTCGGTACTTTTAACTGGCTCACAAAATGTCTGTTTCTTGACTTCAAAATCACATAAGCGGCTTTTGCAAAACACAAGTTTCTTTACGTATACTTTCATAGGCTTTTTCCATGAAGGGGCACTCTGTCTAGGCTCAGTTGTCAGTCCACCCGTTACAGGTCAAGCAACTGATACCCCTTCTTATCTTTTTTACATTTTTTTTGTATTTCTTTACAATTTGTACAAAACCGTTACAAATTCGATGCATATTTAAAAGAAAAGGTAAGAAAAGAGGAAACTAAGAAGATGAAGCAAAGTTAAAAGAATATTTTTACATATTTACAAAGCTTCATAATTAATTGCTTCAGTCTATAAAACAGAAATAAACAACATTGCCCAATGTAGGATTTACAGCCACATTCTGTTTACATCTCATTAAACTAGTAGCAGAGTGGATATTGCTCTGATAATTTTATTATCCTTTGATGTTTAATGTCCGACTCATATTCTAGATCTTCTATACAGGCTGCCTATTCTCGTCCAATGAGATTACAACTTTCCAGAAATTTACCCAAAGAGGATACCAGTGCTCCTTCCTGTCCCAAGATTATTATGTCCCAAAAATAGTCTGCAATAATCCCTTCTTTGATCACAAATCTTCTGAAGAGAACCAATTGCAATTTCCAAGTTCCCTCGCACCCCATTAGGAGGTGTTTTAGCGATTAGTTCAAGCGAGTATCGCAGGCTTCACAGATCTTAATGGCTTTGCTCCCTTGATTCCATTTAACTAACAACTTGTATTACATTTAGTCTTATCCTCAGAAAGTTATTTACTTGTTTATCTGGAAATTTCACCAGATAGCGTGGAATACAGTCACGTTTTTTGTCAACTGATAGAAAGGGGTTGACTGGAGTTGAGTTTCTTACTTTAGCAATTGTTTCAATCCAATTGATAATTTCCAGCTCACGCTTTATTTTTAATGGATTGTTCTCCAAGTTTTCTAGACATAGGTACATTTTTAGATGTATTTTGATGTCCCCAAACAGTGTGGTGTTTTAACCCATGACAATATTCCGATAAAGTGACATCAGTTTCCAGTTTGCGATACAGTCAAGTGATTTTAAACCTAGTTCAATGCGCAGACACCAGGATGGGGTACTTACTGGAAGGGCGAGAGTCTTCTTCCACAATCATCCCTCCAGCATGCTCCAATTTATTTTCCAGAGCCTCGGTATGCCTCTAAACCATCTAAAATCACTGAAACAACCTTTGACATGTAGAATTTTATTAATGGCACGATGGAGAATTTACAATATTTGTGATTTAGTTTTATCATCTGGGGAATAAGTTGTGAGATTTTTTCAACTATATCTGACTCAACTTTATGAAAGGCAGGGGAAGCATAGATTTTGTAACCCAAATAGGTTAATATTTCCACTCTCGGGATGGTTTGACCCTCCAAGACCCAGTTTGAGAAACTAATCCTTTTCTGGGTATGCCTGAATACTACTATCCTCGATTTAAGGGGGTTTATAGATAGCTTATTTGACCTTGCATATTCACCCAGCTTATTCAGTAGGTGCTGCAGACCTATTATCACATTTTTGTATAGTAGTACACTAACATCTGCATAGGCCAGCCAATGGATCTTTACACCATTTAGCTCTGGGCTGACCAGTGCAGATGATTCTAGAAACCTACCCATGTCTGCCAAAAACAGATTGAAGAAAAGGGGGCGGGTGGCAGCCACCCCTGCCTTACTCCTCTCTCCACCTTAACTAGCTCAGATAAATGACCCTGGTTATCTGAAGTTCCACCAGCATTGATAAAGTTTCTGGAATCCCCCATCCCCTCAGTTTACTCCAGAGTCGCGCCCTATCGACTTGGTCTAATGCTTTGGAGAGATCAACCCAGGCACTGTATAAAGGTGCCTGGTCTTTCTTCATGGTATACTCACTAGCCAAATTTATAACTAATCCATTCACGACGGTGGAGAGGCCTTGTCTAAAGCCAATTTGAAGGTGGGATAGAACTTGTGCTTTTTCCACCCATAGTGAAAATTTGTTTAGTAGCAGTTTCATGAATACCTTACTGTCTAAATCAAGGAGGGCGATCGGTCAATAATTTGCTGGATTTAAACGATCGCCCTCTTTAAAAAAAGGTATTACCAGCGCAATCTTCCAAGATGGTGGAAATAGTCTTCTCTTGAGGATCTCCCTAAAGAGCTGATGTAAAATGCTGGACCAGAACTTCATATCATTCTTAAGGACCTGATTGGTCAGGCCGTTCGGACCAGCAGCTTTTGATGTTGATGATTTATGAATGAAAGCACCAATTTCCTTCTCGTTGAAAGATAGATGCCGGGGGGTATTTAAATCTGAGCTATAATGAGATCCCCTAGGGTTCTCAAAAGCCATAGACCGATATGCCACCCAGCTTGGTTCAGGTACTAAGTTGCATATTGTACTGTAAGCTTGGGGCACCAGCTGTCCTATGACCGACCAGAAATTTCGAGAATTCCCTTTGAGTTGCAACATCAGTTATCCATTCTCTTGTAATCTTAATACTCTATGATTACGTGACCAATGCATGTATTTGGTTTTCACTTTCCTAACTTTCACTTTGTATCTTTCTAAATTGCTGTGTAACAGTTTTAGATCTCTTAGACATTTTCTATACTCTTTTTCTCTGATGGGACTGCTCTTCGAAGCTGTGTAGATGCTTTTGTTTTTTCCCTACCATACATTCACTAGGGGGTAGGGTGGTCCAAATTAACTTTATCATTTTATCCGGTGGCAGTCAGTCTGCCAAACGTGGTTAGAGATCCTCTTTAGATATTTGTTAATTTTTTCCCATCTGGTCTATATTTTACTAGCCTAATTTTTCCTTTCACCAATAAGAGCCTGGTTGTGTATGACTGAGGGAGCAGCTGATCAATCTGGAAAAATCAATTCCATCCGGGAATGGTCACTCCCCCCCCCCCCATCGCTCTTTATTGCCAGGATAGATGGACAGGAAAAAAGGCATGGGGAAACAAATATATAATCTAAGACGGAGGACTCCTCCAAGACCCCTTCTTATCTGCTTTCCTCTGTCAGTGAAGCTTGTTTCCTTTATCAGTGTGACACTTTCTCAACAATTTACTGTGGCGTGGTTGGCCACTACGCACTTTGCTATACCTTCTGTATTCTTCTGGCTCTTGCCAAGACAGGATTTTCCTTAACCTGCAATTCCTTGAATTCTTTTAGCTGTGCCCAATACTTTGCTTCTTCTCTCATACCCTTCTTGGTATTCTCTTGGCTTTGCCAATACTTGTGTCCCCAACATATCATTATGTGGTATCTGCTACTTGCACCAATTTGCTTCCATTCTATTCCCACGTACTCATAACTTGCTTTTGCTCTGTGCGACATTCAAAAGTGCTTACGTTTTCCCATTCGTTTGGTATTCAAACGTATCTGTTTGAGCCTTCAAAATTACTGATAACTTTCAGTTTGTTCGATTTTTAGAAAGCAATGTTTTCAGCATTGAAAGGTGCTATTAACCTTTTCAGTTCATTCGATATTTAAGAGTGTGTGTTTCAGGCTCCTGTAGTGCCGCGATAAGAGTGTTTCCCTGTTTTCACTCAACGGCTCCACACGGCAGCTTCCTTCGGTTTCCCTCTGCTCCTCGCACCGCTTTCCGGCTTCCTGTGACTCTGCTCTACCTTCACGGAGGTAACGGAGAGCACCGCCTGCTCTCCTGGCTGTTGAGGCTGCTGGAGTTCTTCGGCGCCACACAGCTCCCGCTGTGTGGCCTGGCAAGGAGGGCTTGCAAGGGATCCAGACCCTCTCGCGGCCAGCCTCTGCCACAGGGTCACTCTCTCCTGCTGGACACGGCTCCTGGTTCCTTTGGCTCCCGCTCCTTTTTCCAGCCCGCTTCTGTGTTTTTCATCTTGCTGGGCAGCAAGGCTTTTTATACTCTTGGAATTGTAAAATAACCACAGGTGTGGGTCATCAAGTTTAATTGCCTTATCGTAGTGAAAGTCATTAGCTGGACATGCCTGGCTGTTCCATCGGTGAAAATCCGTAACCCTTCTTCGTCTCCATACCAGAGTGGTGTTTGGGGCTAGCTGAATTAAAGGAAGTGTGCATAACCCTGTGTTGATTCGTCATTGTCTTGCTACTCAATGGATTTACAATATAAGGCTGACGTGTTTCTGACCCAAATGGGGATGTATCCTCCTAGTTGGTCTCTTCCTCGTCCTAGTATTGAAGTTGGAGGGAGGAAAAGGGAAAGGGCCGACGGCCTACAAAGGCTTGAGGGATAGAGGATTCATTTTGAATTGGGAATGGGGGATACCATGTCTCACCTAAGGATGTTTCCTCCCTAAGTGCCCTCCATCCAGGTGATCCTTCCTTGCATATCCACCCCCAGGGCTGGGATCCACGGGTGATGGCCTTCCCTGACCACTGGAGAGGAGGATCCTGGAGGAAAAAGAAGGGAGGACGCCCTCTGGTTCCTCACAGTCAGGGGTGGACTGGCCCATAGGGAACTCTGGAGATTTCCCGGTGGGCCTCTGCACCCTGGGCCTCTTTTCTGTGGTATTTCCAAATTTTCTCATAGGAAAAGCATTGGGCTTGCTGAAAAGGTGTCATACAGGGCCACTTTGAACTTTATTTCCAGGGCCTCTTTTGGTCCCCAGTAATTATTTCCAGGGCCTCTTTTAGTTCCCAGTCCAGCCCTGCTCACAGTAGACCACATCAGTTAGTGATTGATTTAGAGCTCAGCAAACTCATCTCTGCACCTAGTGTACAATCGAATGTTGCTGTAAAAACATTGAAAAAAATCTTTGGGAAAGACTAGCAGAACTCGCTGAATAAACATAGTTCTCAGTACAACTTAATGAAAACATGCTCCTGGGCTGTACTCTGTATAGGCATCTTTGTGTCCAACACTAGCTGTTTTATTACAATTCATGCACTCTAATATCTATTTTTCCCATTGCATGAAATAGGCAGAATAAACTGAGCATTGAGAAACTGAGAAAGAAAACTGCAGGCAGTCATATGTAAGTAATTGCAGGCAGCTGCTCTGTAAGAAAAAGAGGGGACATTGTTAGTGGGCTAGCTGAAAGGCAGGTGCGAAACATCTGTGGTGTTGAGAGCAGGTCGAAGCTCCCCTTTCCTATGCCAATCTGGGTTCTACTGTGTTTGGGAAGGGTTTCGGTACACTTGGCGTGTTAACCGTAGGGTGACGCCAGCATTTCGTTAATAGCATGAGTGGACGCATTGGAGTGAGGGTTGTGGAATAGTAAAAGAATAGGTTCAGAGTCTTTAGTGTAGTGTCCTAGAGCTTGTGGGTCGTAGAGTGGGAAATAGGGTGGTGTAAGGTTGAAACATAACAGTGAGCAATTAGTGAAGGAGCGCAAGTATTGGCAAAAGCAGAGGGTTAGTGCTCTAGAACTTATTCTGGTGAAGTGGTGGCTACTTTGCTTTGTCCTGGCGAGGTCTAGTTGGGTGTTGTGGAAGGCAAATGGGGGACAGGGATCTGGAAGTCCTGACTTGGTGTTGCTATTCCATTAAGTGTGCATTGAGACGCACAATTCTCCTTTTCATTGAAGGTCAATTCATGTTTCTGTCCAAGTGGCTATTATTGTGATTCGGCACATAAGGAGATTTTCTTTTTTTATTGAGTTGCTCTAGGTGTGTTGTATATTTTATTTGCTAATTGAAGATCCGAGTTTTGGGTTGCTTCTTGAATGTAAGGTGGATTTCCATATGAAAATGCTTAAGAAGTGAATTGTAGTGTGGTAGCCAATATGGAAAAAGAGGATCCTCCTCGTCTCTTTTAATTGAAGTCTGGGAAAGTGACTAGAGCAGTGCTGCTCGACCAAAGTGTCTTGGAGGGTATATAGAGCTAGAGTCCTTGAGGCACAGGCTGTGTCTTTTCCTTGGTCAGCACAGTGGGCAATGCTAAGGATGTTGAAGTGTATTCTGTTCTTATCCGGTAGCCAGTGAAGCGTATGAGGTGCAGGGGTGATGTGTTGGAGCCTTTACATACTGAGGAGCAGTCTTGCCGCTTCGTTTTGTACTCTTTCTAGTTTTCCCATGAGGTATTCTGGAATTTCGAGAAAGCTGCTGACTGCATAGTCCAGTATTTTTGGGACCAAAGAGAGGACTCCTGAGGTCTTGTGAGTGAAGGGCTGGTAAGGTAAAATGCATTGTAGAGTGCAAAGTTGGAAGAAACTGCTTCAGATGGCTCTCGCTTGCAGTTCTAGGACAAGGTAACTCCATTGTGGGTCTGAGGTTCTTTACCGTGGATAATTATGCTGGTCAAGAACCTAGTTCATCGGGCTAAGCTAAGCGACTGAGTTAGTTTGGGCTCTGCTGCAAAGCAGGAGTACCATTTTGGTTGGGTTACATTTTGTAGGTTTGCCACCATCCATGTGTGTAAGGCATCTTTTTAGGATGGGTGAGATGTTTGATATGTTTTCCAGTTAGTGTATCTGCTACATTTACACAAATTATCCACACGGTTCCAGTAGGGGTGTCATGTAAGTGTTTAACGGGAGACGTGACACTAGATTTTGGGGTACTCCACAGGTCAGGTGATGTGCTTTGGTCTCTGTATGGGTCCATAATTGTAGATTTGGTTCTGTCAGTGAGGAAGGCGGTGATGCAGCATAAGGCTGCTCCATTTGTTCCAATGTCATCATGTCACTTTTGAAGGATCTCATGGCTGATGGAGCCAAAAGCTGCCGAATTGTCTAGATGGATGAGTGCATGTTCATAATATGCATTCATGTTTTCTAGTGTGCTCCATACTGAGCAAAAGAAGGTTCGGTGCTCTTTGGTCTGAGGCTGTACTGTAACTCATGAAGAAGGTTTTTCAATGAAATCCAAAAGTTGGGCGCATATTAATTATTTTCAGAATTGTTCTGATAAACAGTGTTTGAAATGGGGTGATAGTTTGAAGCGGCCTGACGGAAGCTGGCGGAAGTAGTTGGACGATCGTGGTTGTGACGGGAGCGATAAGAATGCAGGTGTTGGTTCCAGATATTTTGTTTTTTTAATTTATACATACAAGTATGAGGGCATGGGTGATCCTGAAAGGTTGCAAAAGTCAATCATGGTGCGTAGGGAAGGGGCGGACGGAGGTCTGCAGCGTGGTGGTTGGTGTCAGAAGTGTTGTTTCTTCGGTGGGCTAAGCAGGGGCATGACCTTTCATTATCCAGTTGTTCTTGTATGTGTAGTATCTTGTTGCTGAAATGTTGCAATGTGATCGCATATTTCTTGATTGGGGTTTGTTGCAGGCAGCTTGGCCTTTGAATTCATGAATGATTTGAAACATTACTTCATGGCTGCGCTGTGCCAATTCAAAGCATTGTCAGTAGTATGCTTTCTTGACTTCGATGATTTCTGCCATGTAGAAACGCCGCTGTTGAAGGTAGGTCAGTCTGTAAGGTTGCAAGTTGTTTCGTCCAGATTTTCTCAAGTTTTTTATAATTGTTTTCATGTTTAGTTTCGTAGTGTACCGTTTTTGGCCACTTTTTCTTTTTGTGAATTTGTAAAGTGTTTTTTTCCAGAGCTATGCCATCTAAAGCAGAGTTGGTCCAGCTTTTGAAGTTGGGGGGGAGGAGCGGTGGAGAGGATGTTCACCCAGTATTTTTCTTGGTAGGTCCAAGGAGATTATTGGTAGGTAAATTCCAGTATATATAGCAGCCTATTGATTCTTTTCTCCAGTATGGGACATGGTCTAGGGTAAGGATGGTTATGTACCTGGCAGCACTTCTGTGCAGATTGTGAACCGAATTGAGAAATGCTGTCCCCAGGGAAGGGGGTCTAGAAAGAAAATTGTGATAATGTTTTCATTACAAAAAATGCCATCTACAGTCTGTCCAGCTATGGCACCTTTCACCATATGTTTGAGATGAAGTGGAGTGGGATTAGCTTCAAGGGACTTTGTGGTGGAATGGTCTTCTTTTTCGAGCCATATGTTGAAGTCAGAGTATTTTTAAATATTGACGGTACGCTAAGAGATTGGTGACTGCATCTGTGAGTTTGTCTGCAAAGGTTGGACTGTAGGACGGAGGTCTGTATGAGGAAGAAGCTTAGAGAGGAGATTTGCAAGAAACAAAGCAGACTAGTACAAGTGACACATTCCAGGATGTTGTCGACACAAGGTGTTGATACTTTTTATAGAATCTCTGTGGACCAGTACATATCCCTCCACCTAATATTTGGACTATTAGCACATATGACCTAAATCTTGGTGGACTACTTTTGTCGATGACTGAAGATTTATCACTGGAGAGCTGTGTTTTTTAAATGAAAAGGTCTTTTTGGTTTAACAGTAAAATATATTGCAGGGTTATTTTGCGATTGATCGTGCGTTGATCAAAAGGCATCTTGTGTTGGTGAGTCAGCAAGTGTCTGTTCTTTTTTTGTTTTTTATTTTGTTTGATATCTTGATTTCCAGGATGGGGTTTTTGGAATCCAAGAATGAGTAGGTTAGGACGGTTGCTGCCACTGTAGATTGTTTTGTGATGAATTGTGTGGTAAGCAGGATTTCTTATGGCTCTGGATTTAATGTAGGTTGTTAGCTGGGTGGAGGTGGGGTTGTTGGGATATCTGTTTATTTCTGCCTTGGGTTGATGTGTTCCATGTTGTCTTCCGGCGGATGGTTCAGAAGGTTTTTGTGAAAGCGCTGTTGTTCAAGGGCTGTCTGCAGCTGGAGACGCTGCACTTCCAGTGTTTTCCGCTGCTTTGCACGGAGGACATTTGAGACTTCTACCTGGAAATGTACAAAGTGTTGGTGTCCCCGCCTACATTTCCCAGAATCCTCATATACTGGAAAACTCGCGCTTTATGCGTGCGCGCTTTTTGTGAAAGCGCTGTTGTTCAAGGGCTGTCTTGGGCTGCTCGAGGGCTGATGTGGCCTTGTTTCTTAATTTCTTCTATAAAGAAGGCTTACATACACTTAATCCAAAGTTGTTAATAATTAAGGGTGTATTTCAATAATTGATACGAACTTCGGATTTATTGTATATTGTCGCAATCGGGTGATTGTTGAATGGTTTTGTAACTCTTTGCTGAACGCAACAGTGTGATTTTTCACTTTTGTCGGTGTCTGTGTTTTTAGTTAGTTAACAAACTATCTACGCCCTCGCAATGGTGCAGCGTACAACTAGGTCCCCCCACGTGGCCTTTGTTAATAATGCAGCGTGTTCTACCCACACTCAAATCAGGTATGCCCTCCACAATAACAGTGAAGAGCAACCTTTTGAACTCATGTTTGCTAGCTCGTACTAGTCAGAGACGCCTTCCAAACGCAACAAGCTCTACACCCATAAGTCGTCTACCTCCTAAAAGAAAGAAATCCATCTCTAAAATGGAGGTACATGCAGACATCCATAAGTACTGTAAAGATTTTCACTCAGTGCCGGATGTGCAGTATGACTTAGAAGCTGCGGATCGTGAGCCCACCATAGCTCCTGCACAGCGAATACTTCTGACGACAGTCTCCTCACCAAGATCTTCTGAGGTGATCAGTCCCACAGCTGCTATGGTGAATTCGCCATCCTCTGCCCCTCAACCTTCTCCTACCGACAGCATGATTCTGAACAATGAACTTGAGCAACCCGGGAATGCATCTTCAGCGCTGATGGTGCCTCAAGCGGAGGGTGAACAGGTTATCATCGATATAGATGCACCCACTCCAAGTTATGGGGAGGCGATAACACACCAAAACATATCCAAGTCTCTAGTTATGTTCCTAGATGTTACTCATTCCTCCATTAGTTCTATAGCCCCTTATACAGCCCCCAATCCACGAAAAGTAAAGGATCTGGGGGAGGTATATTACAAAAGTGCTGGAGGTTACATTTACCACAATGAACTTGGCCTTACAAACTATGGCAAAACTGTTTGAATTATTAGAAGGTAAAATGTCTATACAACACTCACAAATCGAACAAATACTTCGGTGGCAATCAGAGACCTCTGCTTTGTTACAAAAAAGAATGTGTTCATCCCCCAAAAAACTTGACTGTGATCCGAGGTTTGTGACGCAGTCTTCCCAAACAACCCCTAACCTTACTACAAATGTGCAAATTCCTAGTGTAATACCCCTTATAGATGGTCCAATTTGTGAAGTGCTCCCCAAAACTAAGTGTATTGATTCGCAAACAAAGCCTCAAGAAGTGGCCACTCATAATCCCCAATCAGAGTCCATTTGTGTGGTTCTAGACTCTCAACCAATTCTATCAAGACCAGTTAACAATAAAAAATCTGCATGCACCATTTTCACGAAATCTAAAGTTATAACTACAGAATTACCCAACAGTACCAAGCTCTCCAAGAACCAAACGTCTATTCCAAAAAATAGTGGCTCGAATTTCAAACAATTTTTTTAAAGCACTGTCAATGCCAAAACCAGTGAAGAATTCCATCTTACTCTCTAAAGCCATTTCCAAAAAATATCAAAATCTTGACAAGGTTCAAAAGTTAGTCAATTCTCACAGTCCGGAGGTGGGTAGAGACATCATTCCCTATTCCCCCTTAGATAGTTTGGTGGATGCTGCTGAGAAACAACAAAAACAAGTCCCACAGGAAAACATTAAAGCACAGTGTGCCGACAATCAAGTCCAACAACAAAGAGAAATCCGGGAAGCGGTAGACTCTTGCATGTCTGAACGCCTACCTGTTAAAAACTCTTCTAGTAGCCTCCCCCTTGATGCTGCTAAGACTTTCAAAACTCAAACGTCCTCTGATTGTACCAGATCCAATCCTCCACAGCAGTTTACCAACGGGCTGCTCCCAGTAAAATCTGTCTTCCATAAAACTAACCATGCACGAAACTGACTCTGTGTAAATTACCTAAAAAAAACGCGAGTCTGTACCTACACAATCAATTGAGCCCGAACCCTGCCTGACAGACTCCCCATGTCAGCAAGAGGGCAAAGAGATTCCTCCAGCCCTGTTGAGTTCAATGCAAGCAATCCACCTGCTACAAACGGCACTTGCAGGTCTCTTGCCACCCCAAGATCAAAAGATTCAAACACATTTTGGCAATAAAAGACCAGATGTATCTCAAGCCAAATTATTTCCTACTGGCTTGAAGCGGCCAGCCGCATATTCGCTGATACTATCTTGTCGCCCTGCCCCATTGCCACAGTATGTCATTAATAGACATACTGTCTTAGCCATTTTCTCTGATATCCCCCAACTAGAGGATATAATGTCTACTGACATTGCCCTAGCTGAGTTTCCCAAAAACAACCTGGCTACAACGGTTAAACTCTGGATAGACTCCAGAGTAGTGCAAAATACAATATGGTTAGCGAAAGAATAACTTCACAATCTTGGTTTTGCTATTGCAACAGAGGATGTCCAAGTTCCCACACTAAGTACAAAACAAACCACCTCTAGCAACAGAGCCCCTAATGCTTTCATTACAGACCAAACACTTTCACAAGTGAAGTTAACCAACAACCACTACACGAGTTCTTATCCACAGAATTAGCTAGGCTCTATGTCGCCACCCTATACAGAATTAGCTAGGCTCTATGTCGCCATACAATACTCTTACCATAATTAGTTGGAACACGAGAGGCTTCAAGCATTTGATTCAAGGCTTTAGAGATCTTGTGAAGTATGATGTGATAATGTTTCAAGAAACGTGGTTACAAGTCTCACCAATTCTAGATGGTTATGATGTTTGTTTAAACCTTGCCCACAAATCTGTCAATGGCCGTCCAACTTCAGGTCTTCTTATCGCCATTAAAATGGCCCAAGGTTTTGCCATGGAACCGTGGTCTAATCCAAACAGATTTATACAAATGGTTAAAGTTACAACACCATCGTACCCATTTGTACTGGAACCCGGTTGGCATTGCAGAGACATGTTTCATTGAGGATCTTAATGATCTAATGTTAACGATCTCCCAAGATAAATCTAGTATAGACATTATCATGGGAGGTGATCTCAATTTGAACTGTATAGGTGGTATAAGCTCAAAGAACCAACTGAGATTACGAGCCTGGAATCAATTAAGTAAACTTCATAACTTTCAGATACTCAATGGTTCTTGTTCCTCTGACATGCCAGCCCAACCAACATGGCGGCGGGGAAATTCCACAGCCACGATTGATTACATTTATGTCAGTGCTTCTTTATTTTCGTGCATTGTTGACTTCTGTATTGTTCAATCTAGTTTCAGTGACCTTGAACAATTGACTGCAAAATGGATATCTAGTATTCCAAAAAGGCAGATAGATAGGGCTCTCTTTTTAACAAATCTAACTACAAATGCTAGAACCACTAGACTATGATGCTCGGATAAACATCTGTACGAATTCCATGTCTATTTACAGAACTGTCTAGGTTTGATCAAACAGGGTGAGCCCGCAGACCTCGCATACTATGCAATGCCATATTTTCTAGCTGATAAGCGGAGAAATCCCCTACACTTGAAACCTCCACTGCATGTTTACAATGATGAAGTAAAAACCAGAAAATCCATTTTTAGAAGTGAGAAAAGAGATGCTTTAAGTCTATCAGCAGAATTAAGAGGACCCACTCTGACTAAAATCAAGACCCGATACAAAAATTGGTTGAAGGCCAGACGTGCAAGTTTATAGCATACGGATGGCCAGAATATGCTAAGACTAATACAATCTAAAAATTCAGCAAGAACGTGGGCAAACATTAATAGCGCTGCTTTAGGACCGCAAGGACTTATTCAAGCTAATAGTGTTGCGGAGTCTGATTGGATATCTCACTTCTCTAACCTTTATGCTCACCCAATAAATAATCTGAGCCTGGATGCAGTCAATTTTCCTACTAAATTCAATTTGGAATTTGACCTTCTTGACATACTATTATGTATCAAATCCATAAGATGGTCGAGAGCGTGTGGTCCAGATGGTCTATCCAATCAGACGCTTAAACAGAATCCTAATGTGTGGGCTCAGATTCTCTAACATTTTCTCTCTAGTGAATGAATCTCAATCTATCGCCCAGTCTTGGAGACACTCTATACCAGTTCCGATTTATAAAAAGGGAAATCGCCAGGCTGCTAACAGTTACCGTCCTATAGCGCTATTAGATGCGCCAGGGAAATTCTTTTCGCGCCTCCTTTTAAAAAAGCTTAACCGTTGGGCCTCGAACAAGCAGCTGTTGAACCCTGTTCAAGCGGGCTTTGTAACTGGAGTGGGTACCATTCTCAACATTATGATTCTGAATATAATTAAAGCAAAGTATGCCAAACTTGGACAACCAATTTATTTAGCGTTTGTCGACTTTAGAGTTGCCTTTGACTCTGTTGATCGCTTACTTCTTTATCAGGAGCTAAAGAATTATAATTGTCCATCTACATTATTAGCACTAATTGGGTTGCTCCATACTAATACTCATATGCAAGTGAGATTGACTCTGAATGGTATATTATCCTCCTATATTCACACTCAAAGAGGTTTAAAGCAGGGGTATATCTTGGCGTCTACCTTGTTTAATTTGTTTATTTTAGATATTAGTCTCGCTTTCTTGCAAACAATTTGTGACGCCCCTAAATTAGGTACTCGCACAATTAATTATCTCTAAAATTAATGATCTTATTCTCCTTTCTGAAACACCCAATGGATTACAGAACATGCTGAACACACTAAATTCGTATGCATTGAAGAATAATTTGGTTATCAATACTGCTAAAACGCAAGTCCTGGTTTGCAAATCTAAGTCACAGTCGAAGGTCCATTATTTTCAATGGTACTTGGGAACTGAAAAACTTGAAAAAGTTAACACATATAAGTATTTGGGTGTATCTATACTTCGGTTTGAACTGGGCTTAACACCTTTGCATTCACAACACCAATGGAAAAGGTATGCCCTATTCAGAAAATGCCTGTTAAATCTTGCTTCTACAAATGTAGTAGGAATGTTAGCGTGTCATATGGCGACTACAAATGACACCTTTTCCATTAGATGGATTCAGAACACATTAAATATTCTTGCAGATTCTAACATCTCGCTAGAAATGTTGTTTCATAATCCCGCTAGAGCAAAGATCAAGCTATTTCAAATGGACTGGATTGCTACTATTGAGGAATGTTCCCGAATGAAAGATTTTGACATAAACATA
The DNA here is from genome assembly GCF_040938575.1 of Ambystoma mexicanum. Lineage (NCBI taxonomy): Eukaryota > Metazoa > Chordata > Amphibia > Caudata > Ambystomatidae > Ambystoma > Ambystoma mexicanum. Next base: position 742,028,677 of record NC_090926.1, read on the forward strand.
TTTGGCCACAAAAAATTAGGAACCCAGGCAGGTTATTTGCAGAAATATCCTTCTCCGCACATGCAAAAATCAATATTTGCGCTTCAGATGTAATTAATGGCACAGTAGGGCAGTACTGGCAAGGGGGAAACTTATACCAGTGAACCAAAGTTTCTGTAGATGGTGTAACAAACATTCTCCGAAAGAAACCCTCAAACACTGTCTAATAGAATGTCTGAACTTGACATGTGGAAGAAATACTTTGGTAGAGTTACATCTTCTCTACTTCCTATGAATCAGTCCCAAGCTTGGAAATGTCTATTTTCTAGTTCCAATTTATCTGTACAAGTCGCCACTATTCATTTTTTGAATTAATTATTCAAAACTGAAAATGACTAAACAAGCAAATCCATCAAGAAGTACTTAGAGCCTTATTTTTCCCTTCTTCTTATTCTCTTTCTTTTATTTTTAGCACAATTCAAATTGAGTGAAATTATAGTGTATATATGCTGCTGCAATTGTACATATTTGATCCAGTACTGTTTTATGGTAATGATAGATTGTATTTTAGGGAACTTTATTTATATTTGTTTGAATTGATTAAGCATATGTTGTTTTTTGTGATGTTCTTTTTTTATAACGATGTAAATTTGAAAGGTTCAATGATTTGAACTAATCAAATAATTTTTTTTTTTTAAAAAAAAAGGTTATCTGGATTGGAAGGTCGTTCAGCGTATTTTGAGGGGAGGACTTGGAATTCCTCTAGAATCCCTAGGTCTGAAGATGTTGATAAGTCAGTTTACAACATTTTCATTATTATTTTGTGGCTTTGCAGTCATTTCAGGTTTTTGGCACAGCTTCTTTCACGGTGTGTAGGGCTTGATGGTGTGGATGTACACAGTATTAGTAGACAAGAGGAGGGGATGTTTGAAGATGGCGAGAGGGTAAAGCTTACCTTGTTTGGTCTTATGGATGTAGGCTGTGGAGCAGATCTACTGCTCACCATCTACTACACTACATTTAAAATGGGCAGGGCCATGTATGTAGAGCATTGTATTAATTAGAGGAGCTATTGGGCTACTTTAGAGATGGGTAGCTATCCCCTCATACCTAAGGTGGCAGCGAGGAGAGCTGGATATTAGCTAGTTCTGTTTTGGATCATTAGAAACACGATGAGTGGGGCAGTGAATGGGAGATTTACTACAGCATGGGTTTACTAATGGAACAAGTCAAAATAGATTGGCTATTTCAGTTGAGACCAGGTTGGGCCAGCCGTGAGATTGGTATTGAGGTCGTTGACACTGTGAATGGAACATATGCTAAAGGTTCACACTGCTAGCAAAGTTGATGCAGTTACGCTATTGGTTCGTATTGGTAGAACAATAAAACTGATTCACAATAAACTTGATTCCTCAGCCTACAGGGTCTTCATAAAGCTGATGGCTGCAATGGTAGTGTCATGATTGCATGATTGCATACTGCAAATCTTCGCTTATTTTTAAATACTGTACAAGCTTTAAACACTTACCTGAATCCCAGCCGCTCTGGGGGAACTCTGTCTCCGGAACTTCTCATCCATCTGCAAGAGGGAAAAGACACTCCAGGTTAGCTTGGAAACATCTAGAGGCGCCGCATACCGCGCTTACCCACCGCATTTGTTCTTCATAACCGGCATCCACGCTGAAAACCTCGCGGCACCTAAAAGACACAGAAAAATAACTCGGTTCAATGCAAATACGAAAGGGGTGCATTGCGCTCTCACTCACATTCAGTGCTACTCATCTCAGCAGCATGCCGCCATCCCCGGACGCTGGCCATCATCTAAGGAAGGAAAGGAACGAAGTTAGATAACTGTTCAAAACACTCATTATACTTACCTGTCGGACTTTTGCCAGTGAAGTAACTAGGCAGCAACGAGCCCGCATCAATCAACATGCCCCTGCGCTGAAAGCAGGATGGAAGCACACTATCGAAGAAAACAAGGTGAGCTGTGGATCAAAGGAAAGGGTTGGGAAGAAGGGGTTCCAGCACACAGAGACAATAGGGAGTTAAACTCTACCAATCCTGTGTTTCAGGCCCAGTCTCCAGTCGAATAGCCTCCAGGGAAGGGTTCGAGGTCGTAAGAGGTCAGAACAGGCTGAGTGACGTCCCCGTGGATACCAGGTGAGCGTTACAGAACGCAAAGCCTCATATCAAAATCCACCTGGGCGTCATGGAAACGTCAGAAACCGACCAGTTAGCCCACATGTTGGGGCAGCTACGTTCTGAAGTACATGCAGCCAGGCAGGAGACCAACACCCTGACGCGAGAGCTGATAGCCAAAGAACGCACTGATGATTTAAGCCGGCAACTTCTCCAGTCACAAGCAGGGCATGCACCATTGCCGGGAAGCGTGCCCTCTATGCCAGCGCCATCAGCCAATTCTGTTCAGATAACCCTTCCTGGGGCAGTTCTCTTGGCCCTGCCGGAACGATTTACGGGGGATCCCAAGAGGTTTGCAACATTCATGAACCAGTGCCGCCTGCACTTCCTTTGTAGGCCAGAGGCCGTTCCGAATGACCAACCACGGGTTGCTTTTGTGCTATCCTACCTGAATGGTAGCGCCGCGGACTGGTCTGTACCCTTTGTGGCCCAAGACGATCCTTTGCTGCATGACTTCAGGGGGTTTCAGCAGGAGATGGAAAAGCTGTTCGCCCGTCGTACTCCTGGGCAGGCATTAGACAACAAACCTCTGTCCCTACGCCAAGGGAATCAAGACCTATTAACGTACATAGCCACGTTCAATAGACTCGTAGTAGTTAGCAGAATGGCCAGTGGAGAAGAGAACCACGTTATTTCATCAGGGGTGGTGGGGGGAGCTCAAGGATGTTCTCGCACAAGTAGTGAACCCTCCGAAAGACTGCTCAGAATTCATTGACCTTGTTGTTCAACTGGATCATAGGTTGCAGGACCGAAGAGCAGATCGAACCAAACCGGACCATCGCCATATGTATGTGCATTCAAAGGACAATACTGCCTGAGCAACGGCAAGTTCAGGAGAACCAATGCAAATCGGGGGAGTCAGATCCCCCTTGACTAAAGCGGAAAGGGATAAAAGAAGACAGCAGCAGTTGTGTCTGTACTGTGGAAGGTCAGGTAATTTCTTTAAAGAGTGCCCTGTGAAGCCACGAGGAGGACGGTAGGGGCCACGGACAAGGAAGATACCATCAAGGAATCGGAAAACTCCCCAACCCGGCAAGTGTAGGGGTCCTCTTGTCGAGCGAAGAAAGTGAACTACAGACCTCCCATTTTTCTGTGGTCTTGATCAATCACCAACAACCACCTCGGATGCACGCACTAAGAGCGTACATAGACAGTGGAGCCGTTGGGAATTACATCGACCCGGATCTTGCGGCAAAAATGGGGCTTCCGTTACGCCCTAAATCAACCACTGACACTGTTACTACTGTCGACCGCACGGAAATAGCTTCTGGTCCAGTATCCCTATGCACTGCAGCTTTAACCCTTCTGTGCCAGGATGGACACCAAGAATCTATTGTTTTCGACCTCATTAAGGCACCAAAGTTCTGGTTGATTTTGGGAATGCCATGGTTGGTAGCTCACAATCCTCGAATCGATTGGCGAGCAAAAGAATTGGCCTCTCCCGAGACTTGCGCCCACACATGTTATCGTCAAGAGAAACAACCAATAGACACCAGAACCTCCATGGCAATCGGCACCCTACCAAGTTAATACCAGGACTTTCAAGATGTCTTTCAGAAAGAACAGGCTAATACCCTGCCACCGCATAGACCATACAATTGCCAAATCGACCAGATACCCGGCGCACAAATCCCGTGTGGGTGAATTTACGCACTCACGGAACCAGAAAACCAGCACCTGAAGGCCTATCTTGACCAATACCTGGCCAACGGGTTCATCCGTCCCTCGAAGTCTCCAGCAGCCAGTCCTCTATTCTTCGTATCGAAAAAGGAGGGGGACTTGAGAAAGTGCATCGACTATCGCGCACTGAACCAGATTACCATAAAAAATCGCTACCCCCTGCCACTGATCCCTGAATTGCTTGATCAAGTCAAAGATGCCCAAATCTACCCAAAACTAGACCTGAGGGTGGCATATCACCTTGTTCGCGTAAAACAGGGGTACAAATGGAAAACCGCTTTTCGCACCAAATACTTGCTTCTACGAATATCAAGTAATGCCCTTTGGCCTTTGCAACGCGCCTGCTGCATTTTAATACTTCATGAACGATGTCCTACGGGAATTGATTGATGTCTGTGCTCTAGTGTACATCGACGATATCCTAGTATATTCCACATCAAAGCAGGACCGCGTTAAACACGTCCGATCCGTATTGGAGAAACTCAGTCAACACCAGCTCTACGCCAAGCTCAGAAAAATGCTCATTCGACATCTCCGAGGTGGAATTCCTGGGCTTTATTCTCAGCCCGAATGGAGTCCGAATGGATGTACACAAGGTAGATGCTATCCTGAACTCGCCATCCCCCAAATTCATTCAAGGGGGTTCAAAGTATGCTGGGTTTTGCAAACTTCTACCGCCGGTTCATCCCAGGATTTTCGCAAATCGTGCATCCCATCACGTCATTACTAAGGAAAAGCAACAAAAAGTTCCAGTGGACAACAGAAGCCGAGGAGGCTTTCCAGGAAGTCAAAGCAAGATTCACATCTGCCCCAATTTTACGCCACCCTTGCCCTGATCTCCCATACCTGGTGGAAACGGATGCCTCAGGCATGGCTGTGGGAGCCGTCCTCTCACAAAAGGACCCCAAAACGGGCCAGTTACACCCTGTTGCCTTCTGGTCGTGTAAATTCACACCCCCTGAACTCAATTACGCTATCACAGACAAAGAACTCCTGGCCATTAAGTCAGATTTTAAGACATGGCGGCACTACCTCTTGGGCGCCAGACACACAATCACCGTAATGACTGACCACCGGAACCTCCAGTACCTAAAAACGGCAAAGGCCCAATCCTCACGACAACTACGTTGGGCTCTTTTTTTTCTGAATATGACTACATGATTACATTTCGACCAGGGGTGAAAAACGGGAAGGCTGATGCCCTTTCCCGTATGGGGGTGGAAGAGCAAGGGTATCAGACCCCTGACCCAATAGCAAATCATCCCGAGTGACAAGCTCCTAGGAATCAAAGCAACCATAACTCAGAAAGAATTACATGAAGAAATCCAAAACCCGATGAGTCTGGAGCAATTACAAGCATGGAGTGCACAAGGAGAACATTACACGATAAAAGATTAGTTGCCCAACTTCAGGAATCGTTTATTCTTACCAAATCAAGAACTACGAGAACAAGTCATGTCTGGTTATCATGATTCCTTGATCGGGGGCCACCCTGGAATGGCTAAAACCCTAGCCAAGATAAAACAAAATTATTGGTGGCCCATGTTGTCATGATGCCCGCTCCCGGGGAGCCGGTTCAAGCCCTGCGTCCCCGAAAGCGGACATCCAGTCCCCAAGGAAGGACCCAGCAACCCCATATAGGGGCCCTTTGGACAGTGTCCTGGCGCCTATGTTGCCAGGCTCATAAAAGACATCAGTCCTGGCGCCATAGGCGCCAGGCTCATTATGGATGTGCTTGGGTGCACTTACCTGATGCAGACCATGCTGCAGGATCCCGGCCTCCTTGAGGCCTGAAAGGAACTACTTTACCTGTGGGACTAATTTACCATCCGGGCTTGGTCAGGGAAGGATACATACCTGATTGGAGGAAGGATACATACCTGGAACTTCTTCCAAGGCTATTTAAACCCCACCCGAACAGCCACACGTGCTTTGCGTTGTTCTGCATCTAGCAGCTGGACGCTCATCGTGTCTGCTCCTGCATCCTGACTTCTGCCACGCCTGCCAGCATCCTGGATCACCTGCAAAGGAAGAGAAGAAGAGAACAGAAGAAGGAAAAGTCCTTACCGGCTAAAACCGCATCCCGGAGACATCTCGCCGACAATCCTGAAAAGGAAGACTTTTATTTAAAAGCTCATTGCGTTGATCGCTGCAGCGCCGCATTCCACTCACCTTTACTGGGCGCCTCCATGTTCAGCAGCGATCATCCGGATTCGCAGTCACGTCCCAGCGCCTAGGGAGAAAAAGACCAGAACAAAAGGTGAGGGAGAGAAGGGAATAAGAAAAGCTAAATCTCCATGTTAAGACTTACCTGTTGATTCATTCCCTCTTCATTTCGGGTCCGCGCCGCATCCTGGCATTTCCGGACCCCGGCCCCTAAGGGGAAAAAGAGACATCAGCGTTAATGAGCGAATGAAAAGACATTACCAAAAAACGCTCATTAAAGACTTACCTGATTTCTACAAGGATTTCACCTCTCATCTCGGGTCGGTGCCTGTTCCCCGGCATTCCGTACCCCGGCCCCTAAGGGGAAAAATACACTAGCATTGGTACATTAATGCATGGACACAAGGGGAACCTCTTATCAAAAAACTTACCTGGAAGCCAAGCAAGTTTGGTTCTCACCAATCTGAAAATCCAGTGAAGTAACTGGATACCAACGCGCCCCTGCATCAGAAGCAGGATGGAGAGCTCGTCCTTCCAGACCCTAAGGTGATACGCTACGAGGAATCACAGAAGGGTTTCGAGGAGGGTGAGAGGGGAAAGTGGGAGGCTGATTGCATTACCCCGCAGACAGTTAATCCCCTATTTTCGCCTACAGAAGGATACTTCTGCGAGCCAGACAAGCCAGATTTGGGGGCCCGGTCCAGTCCGTCTTCCGAACCCTGCGCATCACCTTAGAAGAGGTCACAGCAGCGCGAACCAGGCCAGCGCCTCCGTGGGAGTCAGGTGAGCGTTACACACGTGTCGTAAAGACATTATCCAATTCATCCCAGCTTGTGGAGTGTGTGCTCAAAACAAGTCATCCAAGCAGAAACCGGCTGGGCTATTACAACTATTGGAAGTCCCACCAGCACCCTGGCACACGTTGTCCCTCGATTTTATTACTGACTTACCACCCGGTCAAGGGTTTAACACTATTCATGTGGTCGTGGACCTATTTTCGAAAATGGCACATTTCATTCCTCTTAAGGGGCTCCCAAATGCTTCCACTCTGGCAAAGGTATTTCTTGAAGGCATCGTACGGCTCCATGGGTTTCCTTCAGTTTTGGTCTCAGACCAAGGTACTCAATTTGTATCTAACTTCTGGAGAAAATGCTGCTCTATGGCCCAGATCGACATCCGCTATCCACCAGTCACCATCCCCAAACGGATGGTCAAACTGAGAGGACAAATCAGACGCTCGAGCAGTATCTGCGTTGCATGTTACACCAAGCTGAAGGAAGCTGGTTCGACCTATTATGGATAGCTGAATATGCTTATAATAATTCCCTACACTCCAGCACTGGGCAGACACCCTTTTATACCATGTATGGCAGGCACCCACATACTTCTGAGTTGGACGTTCCTACAACCCTGGAAATGCCAGCAGTCAAAACCTTGCATACAACCATTTCTCAAACCTTTAAAAGGGCAGCTGAACACCTACTTCAAGCTAAGAATCGCCAAAAGAAGTTTGCTGATCAACACCGAGCAAAGGCCCCCAACTACCAAGTGGGAGACAAAGTCTGGCTGGCGTCTAAACACGTGTCCATTAAAGGAGCCTGAACTTTCCGTCCAAGATACCTGGGTCCATTCACTGTCACCTCCATGATAAATCCTGTGGCAGTCAGACTAGCTTTGCCGTCAAACATGCAGATTCATCCTGTGTTCCACGTGTCTCTCCTTAAACCTGTTCAACCTGGGACCCGGGTAGCAACGCCACAGCAGCCAGTAGTAGTTACCGGGGAGCCAGAATTCGAAGTCAAGGACATCCTAGATTCAAAGTACGACAGATCCAAATTATACTACTTAGTAGACTGTAAGGGGTATGGTCCACAAGACAGGACATGGGAGCCTTGTGAGTACATCCATGCACCTCGCTTGCTTAGAGGATTTCATCAAAACCATCCAACCAAACCAGGACCAGACAGAAGAGCCACCTTGAGAGGGGCCTTGGGGGGGGGGGGGTGGGAGTGCTGTCATGATTCCTGCCCCTCATGTCCCTAGCCCTCCAAGATGTCAGGCTGGAGCCAGGCCACGATCACCTACATGGCCCTCAAGGGCATCTCCATCCCTCCAAAGACCCACTTGGAGTCAGACTTGGCACTTGTGGCACCAGACTCACTTACTCCAATAGGAAAACATTGAGGTTTGGACTTGTAGTGCATTGATGGGGACAAGATGGATGCCCCCACATATTTTGGTTCCCAGAACTGCATGTGCGGTCTAGTCTTTTGGGTGTGGTTCAGCCCAGAGACACCTGGGATACCCAGAGACTATTTAAGCCACACCAAGGCTGAGAAACATGCTTTGCGTTTTCTGCACCTGCAGCGTGACACTCACCGTGTTCGGATCGGTCTCCAGTAGGCCTGCATCTTTCTTCTGCGCTCAGCTCCTGCAAGAACAAGAACACTGTTAGGAACAGCCTTACCTTGCGGCGCTTCTGCCCATCATTCATCGCTCCTTCTGTCTGCAGGCATCTTCGGTGGTGTCATTCCCATCCCGGCACGCCGCTTCCTAAGGAAAAGGGAAAAGAACAGAAAAAAGGCATTAGTAAGCATTCTGCAAATCTTCGCTTATTTTTAAATCCTGTACGAGCTTCAAACGCTTACCTGAATCCCAGCCGCTCTGGGGGAACTCTGTATCCGGAACTTCTCATCCATCTGAAGAGGGAAAAGACACTCCAGGTTAGCGTGGAAACATCTAGAGGCACCGCATGCCGCGCTTACCCACTGCATTTGTTCTTCATAACCGGCATCCACGCTGAAAACCTTGCGGCACCTGCGAAATTAACGATAGCAAGGTCATGTTGATGTTGGCATCAAGTAGAATTGCTTTCAATTTTTGTTCCCATTGATTTAGTAGGAAGGCTGATGGATCGTTGCTTTTTTCATTTAAGATCTGGTAGGCTATTTCTACTGGTGACAAAGCATTTTTCGAAAAGCTGATATTGATTTCCAAACCACTAGATTGTATAGCGATTCTAGCCCCAGTTCATGTCTAATAGCTACCATTGGTAGACTATGTGGTAATTTCAGGACTTTTCGCCAGAAAATCCCCTCTATTTGGGACCAAAAGTCTGCGTTTATGTTCCGCCCTGCCTCACTTCCAAAGCAGATTGCTGGAGAGACTTTTAGCAAATAGAAGGTTGTTATTGGTTGCAAAGTGAATTTGCCATATTTGGCATGTAATTTCGCTCCTTGTTGAGCAAAGATCTTCATACGGATAAAACATTGTGAGTCCAGCTCCACTGTCTTATTGAGGTGTCAAATAGGACCCCAAGGTAACGGATAGCTTCAGTTTTCATTAGAGCTTCGTTGTTCACTTTCCACTTAAACTCAGTCTTTGCTTGCGTCTTTTGACCAAAGGCAATGATTTTTGGTTTCTTCACGTTTATTGTCAGATGGTTTTGAGCTAGGTAGTCTTGTAATGCTGACAAAAGTCGTTGGAGACCAATTTCGGTGGAATCAAGTAGGACAATATCGTCCGCATAAACTACCCAAGTTAGCTGTTTACCATTCACTTTCGGAGGGAAAGCCCTTGTTTGTAACAAGGCTGCTGGCAAGTCTGATATGAATAATTTGAATAACAAAGCTGCTAACGGGCAACCCTGTTTCACACCTTTTGTTGTTTCTATCTCATCTGTTAGGTCTCCTTCGGCGTTCAAGCGCAAACTAATGGTTGTATTCGAATAGAGTGCCATCAGTGGCGTCAATAGTTGGAGAGGACAGCCCCAGACCTTAGGTTTTTTCCATAGCAGTTGTCGGTTGACAGTTTCAAAGGCCTGCTTTAGGTCAACGAACGCAAGAAACAGTCTTTTCTTGCGTTTCAAGGCATCTAGCTTTGCCAGGTTTAGGAGCAGCAGATTTAGTTCCACTCCCACTCCTTTTGTGAAGCCGGTTTGCCTTTCGTCGACCAATTTTGCCCCTTCGGCCCATCTTGCAAGCTTTTTTTGCAAAAAAGTGGCAAATATTGTGCCCGTTGTATCGAGCAACGCAATAGGACGGTAGTTCCCTGGCTCTTCACGGTTTCCATTTTGAAACGCTGGTACTATCACTGCTGTTGTCCACGAAGCCGGAAGTGTTGGTGTCACCGCTATTTGATCAAATAGGGCTTTGATGAAGTGCGCCCAGTTTTCTCTATTTGCCTTTAGCATTTGCATTTGATATGCCATCTGGGCCCGCAGCCCTTGAGTTCTTTAAGTTTCGGATGGCGTTTTCGATATCTTCTGCAGTTTCGATAATGTCCCATTTGCAGCTTTTCAGCAGTGTTTTATCGGTGTCGTCAGCATCCTGGCTTGTGAAAACAGACGTGTAATGTTTCACCCATTTTGCCGCCGTCACACCATTTGATAAAGCAAACACTTGCTTTAAATGACCAGTGTTGATTATTTGCCAAATGTTTCTACTATTTTTTTGCGTTATTAAACGTAACATTAGTTCCGCTTGTTCTTGGTCTCGAATGCAATTAAATTATTTTAACCAGTTTCGGTAACGTAGCCGTGTCTCTTCGCAATCAAAATGCTTGTGTTTACATCAGCTGATTTTTTAAATCTCCGAATGTCCATTTTTAGCGTCGTCTTTACTTCAAATAATTCTGCGCTAAAAGGATGTTTATTTTTGGTCTCTTTCATGTTATACCTATTGGAACATGAGGAAAATTGCGACAATAGGGGCATGTAATAACTCTCGCCACCCCCCTTGTTTTCACAAATAAAGTCCGCTGTCAGCATCAGTTATCCCACATCCAGGATACCAACAGGGCGTTGTGATCACTCTTTAATGATGTAATTGTAGTCAACTTTGAGATGGAACAGTGTAGACTTTCAGACACCCATATATAGTCTAAGGTTTTTCTTAGGTCTCCTCTGTGCCAGGTATCAGTGGCAGGGATGTCACCTTTAGTACAGCCATTCAACATCGCACAATGACGTAGACTTAATTCATATTCCCATTTCAGACCACGATCTGCTAATTCAGTTGGAATTTTAAGCAGATTCGATGTGTTATGCATTTTTTCTTGGTTGAACCATGAGTAATTCAGGTCGCCACATATCAGAACAAAAGGATCGTCAAACTGCTCAAAGCTGGCATCAATTTGTGTGGTGATTGATGTTAGATACTCCGATTCGGTGATAATAGCAGGATTCCAGTATGTGTTTATTATCAGAAAGTGTTTTTTCATTTTAGATTCCACTTCGTGTGTGGATTCTAAAGTTAGGGCTTGCATGAACAAATTGGGGTTTGAGATGTTTATCACGTCCCATTCGAAGGTGTTTTTTTATCAGCGTAAGTAGACCAGAAAACGTTCGGCCAAATAGATTATTTCCTGCAGCGTTTGAAAAGGCGGAATGCCCATCGCAGGTAGGTAGTTCACAAAGCCAGGTTTCTTGCAGACAAATTATTGGGCTACTTATCTCCGCCGTTGATCCTGTTTGAAACAGGTGTGTGAATCCTCGTGTGTTCCATGAGGTTAACAACTGGGTCAAACGTCTTGACCCCACGTTGTCCTAGACTTTCCTGCTCGGGTTGTGTGTATTGGATGAAAGCGATGGCTGCTCTCTAAGCTGATTCCACAGATCTTCTCTTTTGTTCTTGATGGTGACGATATTTTGGTGAACCTTTGACATTGCCACTTGAGATGACAACTGGTCTTCACACGTCATTAGATCGAACCCAAAGAACAACACATCTTCTCTGGCATCAAGCAACGGTTTTGCTACGTGTTTTGATGTCATATGTAGGATGCCCAGTCAGTTCTGCGTTCTGATTTATACTCAACAATTGCTATGTCATCAGAAGTTATGTTTCGTAACGCTGGAACATAATGTAACAGCTTCAATATGTTGGCTTGATTCAAATTTACATCGTTTTTTTCCTCAAGGATCTTTTCCACTTCTAATTTATACCAGCTCGATTTTGGACGCCCAGCTGGCCTATCTTTTGATTTAGTCTTCAACTGGGCAAGTTTCTGCAACTGAGCTGAAGTTTGCTTCTGATTAAGCTTTGATGCAGGAGTTCCTTCTGATTTTGTTGGATTTTTTTTTGTTGTTGTTGGATGCTGCTCGTTAGAGACCACTGCCAACACTTTTTATTTTTGTTTTTCCTTGGACGTTGTGGGCTCGTGCAGTCTGGAACGATATTCTGTTGCCTTCCGAACAGCGACATCGGCATGGATCTCCAGCCGGGTCAAAGGACGGTCGTCGCCTAGGCTGTCGGAAGTCGCTGAGATGTCATCATCCTCAATTGAATATGTAGAAAGGTCACACAACTCAATTGAGTGGCTTAAGAAGGTATCTTCAGACGCAATTGACTCTTCTCGTCGGCGCTTGGCAGATGGATGCGGTAAGCGTTTGGACTCCTTATTCGAGACGTATTTCTCTTTCAACTTTTCCAGACTGACTTTCGTAGCACTCTTTATGGCATCGACAAAGCGTGGAGAGGTTGTCGGGTTTCTTATAAATTTCTTTGCGCCATTTGAGCGTTGCCTTTTTAGGAGGGGGGCATTCATGCATGTTTTCGCTCTTGTTTTATCGTTTTTGTTTCCTTTTAAAACAGACGACTTAATATTTGCAACTTGTATTGATTTGGCAGGACCTGACAAGATGCCAAACGAGACATTTTGAATCGCTACCACTCCTGGTTCTTTTTGAGGTCTCAGCGATGTTCCCTTTACTTGGTCAACACCCAGTTTTTGGCAATTGTCTAAGATCTCTACTTCTGGAGGTTTTAATTTTGATCCAGTTGTTATGGTTTGTGGTGCTGACACTATCGGACTATCAGCCACAGCTGATTGTGTGTTTGCTGGTTGCGATTTTGTAGGCTTTTTGTTGTATATTTCGTTCATTTTTGATTGCGGCTCTTTGTTCAAATTGACGGCCGCTGGCATGGAGCCAGAATTAGTCAGTTGGCTCAAAGGACAACAGCACGGGACGGTAGTTATCAGTTCTTTTCCACGAGCTGTTGAGTGCTGCATCCATTTTATTGCGTCCAGTAGCCCCTCCATTAAGGAGTCATTTTGACAATGATGACGCGCGGCTAGATCACTCAACCACTCTTGCCATCTTATTGTTTGTTCGGCTTCTTGGTTCAATTGTGTCTGTAAGGACACATTTACTGCCTCAAATTTTCCCATCTTTTCATTTGTGGTTATTATGAGCGCGGTCTGGTCTTTAAAAGTCTCGTGCAGCGTTTCATACATCTTTAGGAATGGAAGAAGAGCTGTCGATGACGCAGCTAGAACGTTATTGTAAATTTGCATGGCTGCTGCAGAGGAGAGACTGGGTTTAGATTTAGGCCCCAAAATTTCTTCCAGGCATGAAGTGTGTTGTTTGCAGTCTCCAAATGTGAATCGCTGCAGGTGGATAAGTTTTCCATTGATGCAAAGTTGTTTTCTTTTAATAATTGTGCTGTTTTCACATGTGAGTCTGCGGTTTTAGGAGTGCTAGCTTGTTCCTTTCTGTTTTGAGACCGTTGCAACTTCATGCTGATAAATTGTGGCAAGGGGTCTGCAGCACCACTCGTGTTCCTTCCTACATGAGGCAGCGCTCTCAGACTTGTTCTCTTTCCTGACGAGCAATAGAGAATGTCATCTGCCCACATCGCCCGTCGCGGTGTGGCATTCTCTGTGATGTTAGTGTGGTGTTTATCTAGAATTCGCTGCTGGATTGTGCGGTCCGTGTCACCACTTCAGGGACTTAATGACCGCTGTGCATCAGCAGTCATCTGGGATGTTGGATTCTCCTCATCTTATTTATTTAAGTGCTGCGCGGGCAGCGAGGTTTCTGCGCCGCTGGACGACGTTAAGGGTAGGGGGATCAACTATCCCGGTCAGCAACGCTCGTCATCGTCGGATTCCGGTTTGTTTTCGATCCCCTCTTTCAAGTTTGCAGATTTGTGGTGGAGCTCATTTTCGTCGTCACATTGTGAGGCTTCCATTAGCTCTGCATCCGTGAATTCGAAAGGAGAAAAGAACTCAACAGTTTCGGCAGTTAGAAGCGACATCTCTGTAAATGTTTTAATTAACGGTGGAGAGGAATTTGATGGAGATAAAGGAATCAAAGGTAGGTCTTTTAAGGTTAATAGACGCTTGTGAAAAGAGGGCTCAGGAGTATTAGTAGTCTGTGTTCGGGCTGGATTTGTCAAGACATCCACCGTGTCAACTCTTTGTCCAGCCAACACCGACTCAGCGCAAGGCATCTCTGCGACGTCCGGAAATTGCGCTTCAATAGTATATTGATCAGACAGTGTTTCGTGATTGCTGGGCAGCGAGCGGTTGTTATCCTCTGTATCGCTCATAGCCGTAGAGTGGGCTGTTAGTCTTACTGCGGCTACTGCTGTTTGAGTTACCTCGGTAACTGCAGCTGTTATGTCAGCAGTGTTATTGTTTTTTGAATCAGCCGTGGCTGTTAACATGGAAATTTGAGTTTCGCGGGCGACATTTAACAATGGCGTATTGCTCAGACCGCTTACCTTTGATTTCTTTTGTTTTACTGGCAAGAAGTCAGACTTGAGGGCGATCCAGGGATTTTGCATACGGCGCTGCTGAATCGTTTTGCACCTTAAAACCGGACCTCCATGGCTCGATTGAGCAGTCATTGCCAGCGTAGGTCGGGGGTTGGCAAACAGCCTCACGGCCAGTCGCGGACTGACGCAGACTGACTCAGCGCACGACTCTGCACGACCATGTTTTAGCTGAAAAAGCGGTGAGACACAAAATGGACAAGAAACTGTGCACTGTTAGTGTTAATATGGGAATGGGCCCTACAGACCAACATCTTTCAAGCAGCCCACTTAGCAGTAACGTACAGCGAGTAGGCGGATGCAATGAGCAGAGCGGAGTACTCCAATCACGAATGGGTGCTCCACCAAGGCGTTCTGGTGAGATTTGTTTCCAGAAACATGATCCTGTGGTGGGCACTTTGCTACGAAAGTGAATCGCAAGTGCCATCTTTACGTTTGTTGCAAAGGACATGTCGACGTATGCCTTTTACACCCTCTTCCTCTGATGCCCAAGGTTCTCCACAGGGCCAGGAATTGTAAGATGTTCCTTAGCAACCCCCCTCATCTCCCCCTTGATCAAAGCGGCACTGGTTTTCAAGTCTGCCCCATATGCATCTGGACCACCTCTCCTCCCATCCCTTCTGAATATTCTTCACCAGCAAGGGGAGAGTCTATCACCCCTAACTTCATTTGCTTCTTTGGTGCTTTGACACCTGAAAAGTTTAAGTTTGCCCGTTTAGGCTTATTGAAAGACAATATGCTTACCCTGGCAGCTTCCAGTAAAGGTTCCACGAGCTCTCAGTATAGAGGGAAATAGCTTAGATATTGCTGTTACATGTTCAGCAGAGATCGAAATCTTCTACAAACTTCTGTTGAAGTGTTGTTGTTCCTATCTGATCTAGCCCCCTTGCGGTACACATTTCCTTGTGTTGGACCCATCTCTGGTGCCCCTGGGTGCCTGCTTCTCAAACAGTCACTCAGCTTTCCAATCTTGTCATTAAACAGCACTTTGTGGGACAGTTTCACCTGTTTACTCCTTTGCGTAGACGATTCCGGTATGGCATTTAAATGGCATCTTGACCACATGGGCCTCTAAACCCTTCGCGCCAATGTACTACTCTGCGGTTTCGCATTGTGTTTTATGGAAGACTGCTTTCCTGGTGGAAATCACATCAGCCACTATGGTGCGTTACAAGCCCAGTCTTCAGAGGCTCCTTACACTATCGTTAATCGATACTGTTTGCTAGAATGTTCATCTTATGTTCAAGGTTCTTATACCGTGCACTTTTACTTGGTGCTCTGACGGCTCTGTATAGCAAGGGAGGAGGCGGGTAAGTTAGCAGGACTGAGTGGGAGAAAAGAGCAAGAAAGCCTTTGGTGGTCGCTTTGTAAAAATAAAAACAATGGGGGCTGCAGGGTTGTCCTCCGCATCGCCCTGCTCACTATACTTCATGGCATATAGTGAGCGGGGGCTGCGGGCAACACCCCCGCAGCACCCATTTTTATTATTATTATTTTTTTTACGGAAGGCTGCGGGGGTGTTCCCCCGCATCGCCCTGCTCACTATATTTCATGGTATAGTGAGCGGGGGATGTGGGGGACACCCCCGCAGCACCCGTTTTTATTATTATTTTTTTACGGAAGGCTGCGGGGGTGTCCCCCGCAGCCCCCGCTCACTATACCATGAAGTATAGTGAGCAGGGCGATGCAGGGGACACCCCCGCAGCACCCGTTTTTATTATTATTTTTTTACGGAAGGCTGCGGGGGTGTCCCCCACATCGCCCCTCTCACTATACTTCATGATATAGTGAGCGGGGGACAACCCCGCAGCCTTCCGTAAAATAATAATAATAATAATAAAAACGGGTGCTGCGGGGGTGTCCCCCGCATCACCCCGCACCGTATGCTTTATGGTATAGTGAGCGGGGGTTGCGGGGGACACCCCCACAGCCTTCCATTAAAACGAAAGAGAAAAGAAAAGGACCCTGCAGCGCCGGTTCCCGATTACGGAAGTGAAAGGGAACTGGCACTGCAGGAACCCAGCGTGAAGATGAAGGTAAGTGGGGTTTGTTTATGTTGGGGGTGTGGTGTGCTGAGGGTGTGGGTGGGGGGGTGTTATGGGTGTGTTGTGTGTGCGGGTGTGAGTATGTATGTGTTCACATGAGAAAGGTGCAAACTTTTGGTAGTTCGCACCTTTCTCATGCAAACGTTTTGCCCGCGGTAGTTTTAGCTGCGGGCAAATCACTTAGATTCGTTTCAGAAGGTGTATGCAGAAGGGTGAGTTTTTAGTAGGGTAACAAAGCAGATGGGCCAAATGCGAGATACTGCTCACCAACCCAAATGGGCCAAATGCGAGACGCGGCCCACCAACAGAGATGGGTCAACAACAAGACATGGCTCACTATCACAGCAAGGCCAAATGTGAGACACTGCCCACCAACATAGATGGGCCAACTGTGAATCACGGCTCACCAACACAGATAGGTTAAATTGTAGTTATATTCATTTATATAGTGGCACCTCCCCACCTTTATGGCCCCAGAGAGTCCTGTGGCCGATATGCCCCCTGGGGACTCAGATCCAGGCATGCAAAAAATCGAAGAGGAGAGTCATGATGTGCACGCGAATCCAGCCAATACCACGACCCATGAGGACTGGCCAGGCTCCAGTAAGCAACCCAGGAGGTCAGGCACGTGTGCGGGTCCGTGGGAGTATACGACAGAGTGCCAGTGCAGAAGACTCAACGTGCACCCAGCCAGACTGGATCCCAGTCTCAGGCAGTCGCCATACTCCAATGGCAGAGGTGCTAAGGCAAGTCGGTGTCCCAGTGCGAGACTGGCATGCAGCCAGCTAGACAAAACCCAACGCAGTCGCCGCTGCACTCCAGGGTGTGCGGATGGATGCTGCGTGTAAAACATTATTTTTTTCTTTTTTATCATATATGTTAACAGTACAGTATGGATCATCTTACATCTTCAATTACCATGTCTTTCAATGACATAAAGTCTGTTACTAACATTTACTTAATTCCCCAACGTTCCCACCCACCCTAAGCCCCTTTCCCAACCCCCCTGAATTGCCTGTAGTATTGACATCTGGCCTGTGTATATGGTGGGTCTTAAGGTTGAGCTGTCTGTGTTATTGGTAGAAGAGCGTTTCTCTGTAGCAGTTCCGCATTTACGAACTTCTGGTAGCGTTTTGATTCTAATATATTCGCTCTCATCGATCTATTTTCAAGATCCTCTGTTTGGATCTCCAAATTATGATTAACCCTGGCTAAATGTTCCATCAGGTCCTCCACTTTGTGGGAGTAGTCTGCAAGCTCCTGAAGTACTTTTTTGTTGGTGTCCACTCTTGCTTCGAGCTTGTATAGGTCTCCCTGCACTTCCTTTAGCACCTTCGTTAGGTCTTCTTTCATTTTATTCAATTGGGATTGAATGGTGTTCGCCATCTTATCCCCAAAGTTCTGGAGGTTTTGGCAGAACTTTTGTGTGACCCCTCTTTCCTATGGGTTTTCTTCCTGAGGGGTCTCCACTGCGTCCCTGTCTGCCTCCTGCTCATCGTCATCCCCCTTTATTTTTGACATGTTGCTTTGGTCTGTGGGGGAGTAGACCCTTGGCGTGACTTCGTAAGAGGCACATGTTTCCCTGGTTTTGGTGTGGCTGAGGGGCTAGTGATATGGGGGTTTGCTGGCGTGGTTTCTACTCGGCCCCTCTCACCGCCCTTCTGTTTGTTGAGCTGCCCCAACCTGGGGTCTGTAAGAGATGATCTCCTGGAGAGGTGTTGGAATTTGTTGGTGGACGCAGTTTATATTGGGCGGTCCCTGGGGACCATGCCCGGGGATTTTCCTTGTGGACAGGGTTTGGCTGGGTTATGTGACCTGTTTTTTGGGTGCGTGCCAATTCCTCTGCATGGGCCCTGCCTTTGTTTCGGTGTGGTGCACCTGTAGCTCTCTTGTCTGCCCGTGGGGGCCTCTTGTTTCTTGTCCCTGTGCCGCTCCGGCTGGCCCCTGCACCCCAGTGCTGATTAGATGGATTGCAGGGGTTTTCTTTATTTCTCTGCTGTGGCTCCCCCGGGTCGGTCCTTTGGGGGGGGTGCCTCCCCTTTGGGAGTCCCCTCCCTTATTTCTTTTGTTGGCCGGGTGTGCGGCCCGTGGTGCCGCCTGTGTTGTTGGGGGCTCACGTGCCGAGCAGCATTAGGGAGAGGCTCTGGTGCTGTGGTTTGTGGGACAGGTCTCCACGTTCCTCCTGTGGGGCTCAGGGGTCATGTATTTGCTGTTCCTACCACCGGGGGGTTAATCGGGTGGAGGGGGTGGGGTGCATAGTCTTACCGGCTTCTCTGATTTACTCCGGTTGCTCTTTCTGCACCTCCCAGCTTGTCCCTCCTGCCAATCCTCGCTGATCGCTGACGGTATTATCCCTCCCTAGGGGGGGGGGGGGGCCCACACCAGTTTTGTTGCTTGCTGTGCTGGGGGCCCGCACCAACTTTGCTACTTGCTGTGCTGCCTCTTCCGACCTGTGCTCTGTGATTCCTGTCCCCCCACCCCTCAGCGGGGTGAATGCGGGAGTATTTATGGGGGCAGCCCCGGACTGCACTGGTGTTCCACTGGGTGCCCTTGCTGGTGCCTCTTTTGCCGTCACACCAGGGACTTTTCTCACCTTCTCCATTCCCATTGCGGGACCTCCGCAGGGTTCCCTGATTCGGGTCCTTGAGTCAGCGCTGACTCTGAGCTTCTCGAATCCCGGGGAGGGGATTTTATGGCTTATTTAAGCCTGTTTTCGGTCATGCAGGGACAGAGCGCACCTCTTCACAGTGTGCTCTGCGTGACGGCCATCTTGAAATCCAAGTTTTTATTTTATTGTCTTTTTAAAAAAAATGTTTTATTGTACAGTTTCAAGAAATGTTCATTCCAAAATAAACTTTGCTGGCTGATATTCCCATACTCCTTAGGAAGAGCTAGATGCAAGCCTATTTCCTTCCGGAATGCAGACAAATCCAGCAGCCCTGACAGAGTCCCTTCCCCTGGTAAACCAAAATAATCGAAGCCTAAATATTTGGCATCAGTATTTTCGGGTGCACTGTCATCTACTTTAAAAAAAATCTATTTGGGGAGCAGGGGGTCTGTGGCTGCAATGGATCAAAATTACAATGAATAAATGTGGTCCTACTAGATCAAGACTATTGCTTGCTTTTTATGCTGACCATCTCCAAAACCCTTCACTCTTTGCCTCCTCAGGAACTGGTACTACTGCAAGCAATCGATCCTTATGCTGAAGGGAAAAGTGGAGCTTGTTCCAGCAGAGGAAGTCTGGAAAAGCTAATATTCCTGTTAGTTCTGGATGGAGAAGGACAAAGAAGGATGGAGGACCTGGACTCATCTTAGATCTGAGACACCTCAACAAGCTGTATGTGTTGGAAGTACTTGCTACCAGATTGCTGTGCTCCCATTCGGCTGCAAGAGTGTTCACCACGGACACGAAGGCGGTGCCCCACTACTTGGGAAGAGTGCATGTCTTTCTATACCTGGAAGACTGCCAGCCAGATTGGAAGAGACGGTCCAGGAGGACATGGGGACAATGTGATATACCCTCCACATGTTAGATGTCTCTATACATTTTAAAGCTTTTCTTTAAGACCCCTCTGTACATGAAGTGAGACACATCATTTCCTATCCAGAGAACGTGACAAGCATCCAGACCCTGGTAGCACTACTCTACAGGAGACTGACAGCTGGGGATTTCTTGGGGATGATGGAAATCATGGGCTCCTGCATCTTCATAGTTCTGTAAGCAAGACTGCTCATGTGTTTGCTACAGTTATCGTTGAGGGGTCAGTGGTCCCAGTTAAAGAGGGACTTGAGGAGGTCCATTATCTTGGCCCCGTCATGGGACTTCAAGGACCTGCTTTGGGGGCATCCATTACCAACCTTCATCAGGGGGGCGCATTTGAGCAGCCTTGGCTAACTATCACCCTGGTAATACCTGTCCTTGATAGATTTCTGAGCTCACCTACATGACCTTCCATTGAACGTCTGTGTGAATGCCCCAGGAAGTCATTCCAGATCAACTTGGCAGAACTCAGAGTAGTTCTTCTGGCATTGTGATTATTTTTTCCATGAATCGGTGGATCATCCGTTCAGGTTCGAACAGGCAACCGCACTGACGTGCACTACCACAATTACCTCAATGGGATGGACAATGTGGGGGTGCTCCATGATCCTGTGATTTAGTGCAAAGCACAGTGAGGTGAATGTAACTGCTTCCTGCCGTGTCAGCTGTTTAAAAACTCAGGTGGGGGTATGGCATTTGCTCACAGTGGGAAGGAGGGCAGGGGTTTTACACTAGTGGGAGCTGTATGGGGGATATTCTGGAGCAGATCTTTTCCATGTGGGTGTTTATCCAGATTGACCAGTTTGTCCCCAGCTCAAACAGGAAGTGTAAGATCTTATGCTTTAGGGAGTTCAGCGCAGAGGAGCGTTTTGCGGGATGCACTAGGAATTCTTTGAGAGTTTGATCTGGTGTAGACCTTCACTCTGCTCCCGTTAATTCCTTTGGTGCTGAGGAAGTTTAAGCAGAACTGACAAACAATGATCTGGATTGAACCATACTGGGCTGGGGTGATAGCCAGCAATGCTGAACATGCTGCTGTGCCGTCTTTGGGGGATTCCATGGAAGGAGGCAATGTGGACTCTTCACCCCAATGTGAGGACCCTCAACCTACATGCTTGGCTACTGAGAAATTGATGTGCAAGGACTGGCAGTTCTAACAATGTTCTTGTTGTGATGCTCTCTTCAAGTCCACCTACGCTTGTCGCTGGTCCAAGTTCTTAAGTTGTTATCTGGATAAGGGGATCAAACCATTGTTGTGCTCCACTGTCACTGTTTTGGAGTTTCTATTGTCTTTAGCCATATTGAACGGGGGTACAATGAAGGGTTATTTGGTAGTGCTTTCCATATTCCAAATGTAGCAGGGGGAGTTTCTAACAAACTTATTATGAGACCGGTGTAATCGGGCACAGCAATATACTTTTTATCACACTTTTAAATACTTCACCTCTTACTTGTCTCCAAGCTCTGCTTACCTAAGCTCTGGATCACCTTAGTGTGTCTTTGTGGGACTTGGTCGTAGAATGAAAAGTTGAAGGTTAAGCTTCCCCCAAAATTCCTAAGTGAGGAAATGCTGGGTTATAGTAATTTATGAGCACACAAAAGGAAAGGCAGAAAACAAAATGCTGGTGTATGGTTTCTTTAGTTGGTAGATTAGTTATTTCTTTTCTCCAAGTACACCAATAGTTTTTAAAGTTATGTTACGACAAAGGGGGTATCACCAGGCACTATTAACAATGTTACCATTCCTAACCAGCTGCATTACTAAACCCAGAAGAGTAAAAAATAAAAGAAGTCCTTTTAAAAATAAAGTATTTTCCTTAAACAACAAAAAACAATAAAAATGGGGGAGAGTTGGATCCTGGCTGGCTCTACACTGCAGTCATCAGACGTCCCTGCTGCCACTGCCTGGTACATACCATTGGGATTCAACCCTGCACACCTGCGTCCAATCACCCTCCCTGAAGATTGCTGAGGCATGAATGTGCGCTAGGAGGAGAACATCTTTGGACTGTTTAAGCTTACTCCAGCTGGTACCCAGAATAGGGCCCCTGCCACCCCTCAAGTTTTGTTTGCACATCTAACTTGAGACTAAGGCTCCAGAGGGGGCTGCACCTGGGCTATTCTTGCCTAACTTTGGAGTGTCATACTGATGGTAACCTCCACCCTTACCCACTGAGCGCTAACATTGAAAATGAGGGAGAGTTGGATCCTGGCTGGCTCTACACTACAGTTACCAGAATTCCCTGCTGCCACTGCCTGGTACATACCAGAGGGATTCAACCCTGCACACCTGCATCCAATCAGCCTCCCTGAAGATTGCCGAGGCATGAAAGTGCGCTAGGAGAAAATCGGTCTTTTTTTGGCGCAGATACCTTTCTCTTCCCTTCAAGGTGTTTGGCAAGCAGGGCAGGAACAAATTGGGGCGGAGGAGGCCCCAGGATTCTTGCTGGCTTGGCTGCATATGCAAGACGCAGCCCAGTAATACAGGAGCCTCGTGGGGCAGGTGGAGTCCCTTTATTATAATATGTCCGGGCTGTGTATACCGGGTGGATTGTAGCTCGGGGCAGACCCAGAGACTTGCCGTCCAGCAGTGGCCCGGGGAGTCATTGTGGGCTGCCTGCACAGGGGGTTTGCCCTTTACAAATGACGCAGTGCTCGCCTCTCGCTCACTGGGAGCGCAGCGTTTGCCAGGTGCAGCCTGGGAGGCAGCAGTAAACGATGAGTGCGTTCTACTGAGCCGGGCTGCGGCTGTGAGTTTTGGTCACAACGCTGAGCAGAGCGCTAGCCTGATCCTTTATAGTGAGGATCGGCCTTTCTTTTTCTTTCCAACAGTGCTCCGCTTGTGCCATGAGCAGTGTTTTTTCTTTGAAATGAAGGGTCCCCATGCATCATCTTTTCTTTTTAGATTTTCGTTTCCCCCGCAGCGGGCTGGGGGTGGGTGGTCGGTTACATGACGAGCACCCAAACCAAGGTACTTATTTTTCTGCGCCCATGATTTACAGGTTAAGGGTCTTACAAATGCTTAGTTACCGCCCAGGACAGTTTGTGGTTCCTCCTTGGTATTTAAATGTAGTTCTTCTTGCCTTTCTCATGGCAGTTCCATTTGAGCGTATGCACTCCTCTTTGGCCTGTTTCTTTTAAAGTAGCTTTCCTGATGGCCCTTAATTCGGTCAGAGGGGTTTCGGTAGTACATGTTCTTTCTAGGTCTCCACCTTTCTTACAATTTTCCAATGAGAATGATACCTGGAGGATTAAACTTTGCTTGTATGTAGAAGGTAGTGTAATATTTTAATTTGCAGCAGCAGATCAGTTTACCATTTGTTTCCTCTTCCCTCATCAATCTAGCGTGGAGGAGAGATGTGTGTGCCCTGTCAGAATAATGATCACTTGTACTCCCTGGATGGGGAAGGCGTAAGAGGGGATAGGTAGGTACTTTGCAATATCCTAATATAATTGCATTATTGGATTGCTCCCCACCTCGATGTTAATGGCATTGTTTGAGTAGTCTTTCATAACCTGAGGTATGCATCTGTGCGTTTTGAACTTGCTCATTGGGATAATTGATTGTTTGCTACGGATAGGACTATTGGCGACTGCAATAGAAATATCATTACCAGCCTGCTTGTGCATTCCGCAAGTGTTGGAGGATCTTTTAAACTCCAGCACTCCACCAGGGAATAAAAGCATTGCTACATCTGTTATTTATTCCTATTGACAATCCCGTTTACCCAATGAAGGGATTAACACGCCCTCTGCTGACAAACTGTGATTCCATTCAAGCTTGTATGCATTGAACCAGGAAAGCAGTCTTGGGAAGCAACACCGGCGTCGCTTTTCAAGAAACGTCAGGCGCTTCAGCGACAAGCCGGTCTAAGCCAGTCCATGGCGACCATCAGCGCTTGGCAGGACATTGTGCTCCATTCACCACATAACTTCAGGGAGCCCAAAACAAGGTATGGGTTATTAAAAGATTTTGCAATTAATGGCCCAAGCGAACCAACTGCACCAACGGTCCATGGTGCAGCGTTTTCTTGATACCAGAAGGGAAACATTGGATCCTTCCCCAGTTATAAGCACTCTAGACCCAGAGCCAGAACCACTCTTACCATACATAACTCTTGAAGTTGACCAAACCCTAAACTTGATTCCCCAACATCACAAAGGTGCCGTACAATCAGAAACCAAAACACACATGATTCTCTTGGCAGATCCAAATCTAGATAAACAGAGAATTGGCCCACCAGAAGAAAACCCTTTGGTTAACTCCACAAAGTCTCTAGAGGTCAAAATTGGCCCCTTGAATACTAGATCCCTAAATAAACACTCCCAATACGTTCATGACTACATTATCCAGGAAGATATTGATTTTCTGTGTCTAACTGAAACTTGGATGCAGGAACCCATTGGACCTACCATCAACACCGCGATCCCACAAGGTTATAACATCTATTTTAAAAACAGGGAAATAGGAAAGGGCCGGGGAGTGGCTATAATAGCCAAACAAGATCTCAAACTCTTCCCCTCCCCTATCCACTGCACAGGTTGTGAAATACTTCTACTCAAAATGACACCAACCAATAATAGTTGTATTAACCTTATTGTAATTTACAGACCACCTTCACTGATTTCCTATTTCAATGATGACTTAGTTCACCTATTGAGTAACCTAAAAGGACCCAACATAGGGATAGTGCTCCTCTGCGATCTGAACAGGTGGAGAGGGAACACCAAAGACAAGGAAGCCTGTACCCTCGAGAAAGAATTACAAATCACATACTTCCTTTTGATAAATAATGATCCCACTTCAAATAAAGGAAAGCAACTGGACTGGATAAGTTCCAATAATGTGGAACTTACTATGCTTGGAACATTTCCCTGCATATGGTCTGACCACCACAAAACGGAGTTAAGACTTACACCCAGAGATAACGTTAGGAAATGTAACAACTCCTCTAACACAGTTCAAGGAAGGAACCTCAAAAAAATCACGCCCCTCATCCTACCTAACACAAGGTATCGATAATATCATGAACACCAGGACAGACGAGGGCTCATGTGACAAATTAGTGACTACGTACAACAACCATTTTAAAAAGCTCCTAGACCAGCATGCCCCCAGCAAAAATAAACAAATCAGACCCAACCAAAACCATCAAAATTTGTTCAATGTTGAAACCAACAAGCTTAAGAAAGAAAAAAGAAAATTGGAATGAAAGTGGCAAAAA
The DNA here is from genome assembly GCF_040938575.1 of Ambystoma mexicanum. Classification (NCBI taxonomy): domain Eukaryota; kingdom Metazoa; phylum Chordata; class Amphibia; order Caudata; family Ambystomatidae; genus Ambystoma; species Ambystoma mexicanum. The sequence continues at coordinate 742,054,076 of NC_090926.1, forward strand.
GATCCCACAGATAACAATAAAGAGAACTGGAAAAATCTTGATAACATATAGAGGAATAAACTGACAGAAGTTAAAAACATATTACTACAAATAACTGATCACTGCTGCCTCCAGCTCAACTGGTAAACTAGTAAAGATTTTTAAATCAGTCGAGAAACTAGCAACCTTATCCCCCCTTTCCAACCATCCAAAGAAGACTGTGAGAAAGTGCAAACAGCCTTCCACAGTAAAATCCTCAAAGCCCGTGAAACAATAAAAACGTGCAAGATAGACATGTTGTCCCTCCAGGGTGCTCACCCTGCCACCCTCCCGCACTGCCTCCGGTTCACCCCTTGCACTGGGGTCTGTATCTTTACCCATACAGCCCCCCCCTTTTCTTCCTGCACTTATCAGACCTAACCTGTCTGCTGCCTTAAACCTAGCACTTGCAAATTGCTGGCTGCCCTACCAGTGTTTGTTGCCTTTATTATTTATTTATTGTTATTTGTCTGTTTCTCCTCTGCTTCGCGATTTCCACTTCCCCCCCTTCCATGCACTTTTCCTCTCCCCCTCTCCCATGCAATTGCGCGTTCTCAAAGTCACTGGGCCTACTAAGATCGCTGTTTTGTTCTCCCCTGTGCCACTCCCTTGCCTTGTTGCGCTCTGAAACACTTGTGTACGAGCGCAATAGAAATAAAATATCAATATCAATATCCAAACCCCAATCATGGATGAGCCTAGCCATCTACAGAGGAAGTAATTCAATTTCTCCCCTGTCTATTTAGATGACATGAATACAGTACTATCCACCATCAACTGTATTTCCTGCTTGGAAAATATACTACCCCCGAAGCTAATCTTGGCCACCACAGAGATATTTATCCCGGTTTCTAGTGACTATTTCGAATGACATTTTGTTTGAATGCCATAATGTCGAAAATATGTCACTGAAAAAAAAAATTCGGATGTCTTTTTTTTGTTATTTTTTGTTTGCAATGGGGGGGGGGGGTTCCCCCTCGACCCACCCTTTTTCTAACCCTTTTTTTACTCGCAAAACAAACAAAAACATGTACATTTAAAAATAAGACATTCAAAAAAACATTTTCGGTAAAATGTTTTCGACATATTTGTCATTTAAAAAAATGTTTTTGACATATTAACTGGATACCATTTACCCCCTATCTTTGTAGAATGGTCAATGCTTCATTTAGAGGCTGCAAAGTACCTGGGGAAATAAAAACCATCCCTGTAACACCGCTAGTTAAGAAACCAGGCCTAGACCATCAGGAACCTGCAAACCTCCGCCCAATCATGAACTGCAACTTTCTCTTTAAAGGAAAGGTTCGGTCAAAAAATGTTATTGCCCCTACGGGTCGGCTATGTGTTTTTAAGCCTAAATCGCTCGATTTTAGACAAATTTCCTATGGACCTTACCCTAGTTTTCATCCATTAAACGCACGCGAAAACAGGCACCAGGGAGATGCCATTTTGTGATAATCCTATCATTTCCCCCATCGCCCTGGCTGACCTGCTTTTGCGGCACTAAATCATATCCCCTGCCCCTGAGTCTGACATTATCAAAACATTCATATTCCCTGCCTCTCTCTGTGACATTACTGTGCTGCGTAGGCAAACGCGCCCATTCGTCTTCTACGCGACTTCACACAGAACCCGGAAACCAACACAGATCAGCTCACAACACAGCACGCCACAATTCGGAATATGAAACTGTACTTTAAAATCAAACAGCAACACGGTAAATTTGGTAAAGTACATTTATTTGACATTAAATGTTTATAGAATATTCAGCAATTGCCATATGAACTCCGAAAGTCATTTATTTTCTTTTATCTCTATCCGCAAATCCGTAAAATGTTATCATGAGTCATGCGCTGCTCCTTTATGGTACACAGGGTGTTGGTTTTCGTTCAAAGAAGCACTTTTGTCGCACGTTGAACCGCAAGGCTGTTCCATCAAGTAGGCACTAGGCCAGCGTAAAGGTTGATATGTTGCTTCTAGCCGCTAGTACCGCGTAAGGGCATATGGGCCCTTGGCGATCGTCCCATAAGATCATCAGGATTGTGCAATTGCTTACATTAAGCTGCAGCTGGCGGTAAAAAAAACCATCTGGCGGTGTCTGAAACTGGTGGCAGTGGCAAAAGGGAAGTATATACCTGTTTTGAAAACATAAAATTTATAATTAACCTCGCCGCCGATCTTTATTAATATTATTCATTTTATTTATTACGGCCAAGCTGAAACTATTTGCTTTCAAGGATAGTGCAATGGAGTATGTTCGGCTCTAAAATCAATGCGAAAACTAACGAAATAAATCGAGGTTAGTACACAATGAGAAACTACTTTTTGTCTACATGCGTGTGGAATGTGGACCTGCATGCCCATGTGCCCGCTACAAGGACGATCCCACAAACGTTTTCAAAGCTCATTCATTCATTCATTTATGAATGCATCCAATCATTAATTCTTCATTCCGGTATAAAAGCGTCTAAAGAGTTACTTACATTATATTTGCAATTTCCATTGTGTCTCTGCGTAATGCAGTCCGTAAATCCCACTGTGCTCTTGACAACGATTTTTCGTATACTGAACTAACATGAAACTCGGTCTAGTTTAAGAATTTTCTGATTTATCATCTCTTACGTTATTGCACCCCCCAATCCACCCTTCAAATAAAGTTCTTTCTGCATGGTCCCTGTCTCTCAAGGTCAAAAAACAATAGAACCTTATACTGCCCGTGCGAGTTGTGGGCCTCTTCAGGGCACGAGCTGAAAATCAAAGCCGCTGACCTTCACTAGAAATGAGCATACATTCTTTCTTTGCAACAACCCGTAGAAAAGCCATCTGTGAGAACTTGAAGTTTCGAATCCATCTATGTAGTGCGCCTCAATGTGCAAATACGAACTGACTTCTCTCCCATCTGCAACGGCTCGCTTGGCGCGTTCTAAGGCCCCAATTTTGTCCTCGTTGTCTGCGAGCTTTGAAGCCCCAAAGAACCATAACTATTGAGACTTTTAATTTTTTGGGGAAGGTCAGGGAAAGTATAAAGTACCCGAGGAGTTGAGTTGAAAGTGAGATTTATTGTTTGTTTGTTTTATTATTTGCAATACGCAAGCCTCCCCTCGGTTAACAGTGCCCAGCATTTATAAGAGATTGCGAAAATTAGTTACATCAACAAAAATATATACATACACATATAGACAAGGTCAGCAATATGAGGTGAATAGAGAGAGAATTCAAAGATGACACCCAGGTGGTTCGGCACCCAGGATGGTGAAGGTAGGGGTTAGGGTTAGCGTACTTTGTATGCACACTGTACAATAACATTTATTTACAAAAAGACAATCTTATTACAATTATTTAAACCGGGATGTGTACTTCACAACCAGCTCTCCTTTGGGTGGACATGGCACAGTGGCAATGTTGGTTGGCAATGGATCAGTACTCTGCACAGAAATGTTCAAAATTCCATATCTGTGCTTCTCTAATACAGCAACAATAAGGCTTTTGACAAAGTCGGACTCCATTTCCTCATAGACTGGTTTGATCACCCATTGCTTACTTCTTTTTGAAAAGGCCTTAGTGTAGCGAGGCATCCTTACATTACCCTTAGTCCTAGATTGTTCACGGCCGAGATTCTCGTTATGGGCCAAGACGGCAAGTAGAGTCCTATGTCTCATGCCCTGTATGCTGAAATGCAAGCGCTTTGGCCTGTACTTTAGGCACATATTGTGGAACACCTCCAAACCTCCTGTGTGACAGAATTCTGTCAGTCCCCTCAAATCTCTTGATAGAGTTTTATCGAAAACAATCTTCTCAATGGCTTTGTGTGTAGGTGAAGATGGATTCAACCACTTCTTCTTCCGTGCCTCCACTGGGGATAAAGTGCCATGTTCACATTGGCGGAAATGTAGGTTTTCTGACCAGCGGTGCACGTTGGTACAGTGGTGCATCAGTGACCGTCATTTTTCAAGTAGTATTTCCACTGACCCTTCACAAGTTTTGGAGCTCCACCAAAGATGGTTGCTGATAGACTGGGACCACTCTGAAATACTTTCCAAACCTTTTTTTTTCCCCTGCAGCTGAGATTTTCTTATTGATTGATTTAGCAAGATGCCATACGTCAAATTGATGTTTAATATGTGGGAACTGCTCTCTCATTGTCTTGGCAATTGAAACGTGTCTGTCCGTGGCTATGAGGTGGATGTGCATTCCCCTCGATTGTAGATATTCCACTGATTTTATAAATCCTAGTTTCTCCCTGGCCACTGAGGATGTACATTGTGTTACCTGCACGAGCACCAAACTCACAATTTTCTTACTATCCATGTCCTGGAAGTGGTAGGTGCAGTACTTGGCAGAAAATCCAGGGCTGTCGCACTGTCCATTGCCAGCTAGCCTGAATCGTTTGCCTTCGAATGTACTTGCTAGAGACAATTGTTCAATTTTCCAAGCATCACTAATGGCCAGAAACAGATAATCATGTTGGTATTTGTAGTACTGCATTTTTTAAATGAAATGGAGTCCCACAAACTGAAAGAAAGACTCTAACTTTCTAAAACTGGAGCCACTAAAAAGTGATGCAGCTGCACACAGTAGATTGCCTGCTGGCAGTTTCCCCAGCATCGGTTGTGCAGACAATGAGAAAGCATGATTTAATCTACAGGCGGCATGTATTGTGACGTTACTGCCTTGTTTTTGACGAGTCACATGAATCAATGGCTTCCCACATACTTTCCCTCTGTCGGAAGGCCCACATTTCAGCATACTTATAATATCCATCAAACAACTGTCGAATACTATGTATTTGCCCTCTTTCATTAACTGTCATCCTGCGTCAAAGTTGTTTCGGCCTGTGACGTTGAGGACATATCACCACATTTGAAAGAAATATCGCTGCTATCAAGTTCTGATGCGTCGGTGAATGCTGCTGCTGGTTCATTCTCTGTCATTTCAACATCTGCTACCTCAACATTGATGGGAGAACACAACAATGTCGACAGCTTTTTTGGTGGCAATTTTTTGGCGGGTGTAGATTGTGTGAATTGATCTGCGACTACTTAAGAGCTATCTTCAATACATCCATAATCATGTTGTTGCGGCGGTGCGGTCGTACTGTAGCAATGGGCCAATACAACTTTGCTGCATTCTCCGGACACATTCATTTCATGTTCTGGCCATTGGACATGAGCATCCCGAGTCTCAACATGCCGCGTCTGAATTAATAGTTCCTCCATAGTGTAAATGGTCTGGCAAGCAACATCTCTCATTCGCTTCACTGTCTGTGTATGTATAGTTTGTAGACCCACAGGTAACTAGAGGACAGATTGGAAAAGGGATGTTCAGTTTAAACACAAGATAAAGGGCCTCATTACAAGGTAGGCGGTGGACCAAGGTGCTAATAGCACCTTGATCCATGCCGGTAAAATACCGGCACCGCCTTGGTGGAAAGGGGAATTAACGCCCTATTCCAAGCTTGGCGGGGCGGTAATTCCCCCTTCCACCACTGCCCTTCCCCATTCCTATTTTTGCCCCATAGGGCATAATGGGAATGGGGAAGGTGCTAATTACGGCACCGCACTTTTTCGGTGCTGTAATTAGCACCAAGGTCCCTTAGCGGGTTGGTTTTTAACGCCTGCAAAAAGCAGGCGTAAAAGCACCAACCCGCTAAGGGACCTCGTAGTAAGGCGGTAATGGTTAATGGTCACCGTTACCATTAACGGTGACCGTTAACCATTACCGCCTTCCGTGTAATGAGGCCCAAAGTATAGTACAATTGACTGGAAAAAAAACATAAAATAGTCCCCAGCACAAAAAATGTTCTAAAGTTATGAACTGTTTGTAACTAACCTTATTTTTGTTTCTTTTCTTTGCAACTTTTTTGACTCGACCTTCAACATCTGCACGCTGTTGCTCCAATACGTATCCGCATGTCTCCCCTTCCTCTTGCGCTGCAACAGCCGACTGTCCTCGCATCCGATTGGCCATTGAGCCACCTTAAGCAGCCTATCACCAGCCGGTAGGTGAAGCCGGCCCACTCCCAGCAAGGCCCAGGATAACAAGGCCAATACCTGTCTTCACCTGTCCTCAGCCTTCCTCGCTTTTCGCCCGGACCCCCTGCCAGATTCCAGACCAACCACAACGGTAAACGCCACTTCCCTTACGCAGCCCGTGGATAAATTGAACTGCTTTGATTCTTGAAAAGGCTTTGTTACCACAAACTTTCATAATGCCATTTTCGTGCACTCATGCCTGATTGTATGATGTATCTGTGCCCAAAGATACTTCGCACTGCATATATTGCTCCCCTTGCTCCTAATCCATGCACAGCATCAAGTGCAACTCCACACATACCTCTGTCCTCCCCTCCTTCGCAGCCATTCTGTCGACAACGCCGCCCGTAGGTTTAGATTTTCAACGGTGCATCACTCTCTACTCTAAACACCACTTTACCATCATTTTTATGCTCTGCATGCTTGGCCGCACCTACCTCTCTACCCAACCTGTTCTACATGCTCTCCATTGAACTTCTGTATTGCCTTTACCACTAGCCTTACACTATGACACTCGCTAACTCTTGAACCTAGGTGGCTGTACCTATTGTTACCTCACCTTGCTATGGTCCCCCATGATCAATGTCTTGTGTGCTGCCCGAGATTATAGTCTATAGACCTGAACCTCTGCAGCCACTTATAGGATCCTGCTACGATGCTACTGGCCTGCTATGCATACTCTCCAAGCCGCACTAGGTCAGCCCTCTCTGGGGTTATTTCTTTAATTTGACCCTGCCGCAGCAACCTAATTTTGTTGTGCATTAAGGTTGCTTACAGACCATTTCAATTGTGTTGTGCATTAAGGTTGCTTACAGACCATTTCAATTGTGTTGTGCATTAAGGTTGCTTACAGACCATTTCAATTGTGTTGTGCATTAAGGTTGCTTACAGACCATTTCAATTGTGTTGTGCATTAAGGTTGCTTACAGACCATTTCAATTGTGTTGTGCATTAAGGTCGCCTACAGACCATTCAATTGCAGATTAAAATTGCATTTAGGGATATCTTTTTAGTCGCTAAAATGGAACTTAGAACCTTGCTATGTTTTTAGTTGCATTCTATAACTGCATACCTTTAGTGTAAAGCTGAATCTAGCTGTGCCTCGATTCGCATGCCGCAACTCCCTATCTTCAGGTTAATAGCGAAAGCTATATCTAACTGTGCTGCTATCTGCGCACCTGACTTAGTCAGCTAGCATGTACTCTCCAAAACCAAACATACTAAGTATCACTGCACTAGATAGGACAGCTAAGTTACCTCTCTACGCTGCCTCCCTCATCATATTAGTGGTATTATCACTCTCCTCCCTGACCATGCCTATTCCTCAAGAAACCATTGGACCTATAGTAAACCAATATCAAGATGACACTACCACATACAGGGCCTGTAGTACCATAGACAGAAACCTCAAACTTCGTGCTCGCTTACCAAAATTGTACGAACTTCTAGCAAAGCAAATTGAACAAATCAACTTCCTAAAAATGAACATACTGCCGAAAACCACTGCAGAACACACTAGGAAAGCTCATATCCCTAAAAGACCCACACAAAAATGCTCCAAACCTACCATTATAGCAAGCTCCATGCTCACTAAACATCACCTCAACGGTGCACTCATAAATGCTAGGTCCCTAGTCGCTCATGCTACAGAAATCCCAGATATTATTCTCGGACACCACCTAGACTTCCTAGCCATATCAGAATCATGGCTTCATGATGCAGCAGGTCCCGCCCTCTCCTTAGCAGTTCCCGACAATTATACCATCATACGAGCTGACAGACACCTCCCGAGGCGGGGGTCTAGCCATTATTGCCAAGATCAGTCTCGACATAAGAGTCTCCACATCCCCCTTCACAAAATCTTGTGAATGCCTCTCGGTCAAAATGGCCACCGCCAGCTCCCAAACACTAAAGAGTGTCCTGCTCTACAGACCTCCTGGTCCTATTGGAACCTTTGTTGAGGACCTCTCCACCACCTTGTCCAACAATTTGAAAAACACCTCCCAAACCATAGTGCTAGGAGACCTCAACCTGGGCTACAATGATATTAAAGACACCCAGTCCACAGCCACTGCTCTGATCCTAAAAGAGCTGGGCTTTGCCCAAAGAGTCACCTGTCCCACTCATAACAAAGGTCGCATCCTTGACTGGATAGCTGATCACAACTGTGGAGTAACTATTACAGACACTGTTCCCCAGATCTGGACGGACCACTTTCTTCTTCTATTTACAGTAGATACTAACTTAGCCACAGCCAAGCCCACACCTGCCCCTCCTATACCCACGAGGAACAAAAAGCTAATAACCACAGAAAAATTGTTGCCAATCATACTACCCCAACTAAACTCGCTCCCAGCTAACACGGAGCCTGATATGCTAGTTGATAAATTCAAGGAAACTATGAACTCAGCCCTTGATCACATAGCACCGCTCAAATTACGGACTAGTAAACCGAAAAAACATCTCAACTCATGGTTCACCCCCCACCTAAAAAATCTCAGGTTAACCAAAAGAAAACTAGAATCCAAATGGAGACTTACTCCTACAGTTGAAAACAAACTAAACCTTGCAAAGATATCATCCCAATACAAAAAAGATATCCTACTAGCCAAACAGGTAACATACAATACCAGAATATCCCAATCTAAATCAAGTGTCAGAGAACTGTTCAGTATCTTGAAAGAGCTGGAAACACCCATCATTCCCCAAGAAAACTGCACCAAGGACAAAAAATGGTGCTCAGACATTCAATCTGCCCTTATCAACAAAGTAGTCGACTTACAAACCAAAATCGCCCTAAAAAAAGCATCTCTCACACCTCAGGACGCCCTAACCCCAGCACCCCTACTTAAAGCTAAACAAATAACACGTTTCTGCTTCTCCAAGGTTTCTACCATTGAAGTTGAAAAAGTGATCCTGGGACTTAAACCGTCCTACTGTAAAGGTGACCAATGCCCTGCCCAATTAATTAAGGATGCTGCAAGAGAACTATCGCCATTCATAGCTAAACTCATCAACTCATCCTTCACTACCGGCATTGTACCGAAAAATCTTAAAGAGTCGTGGGTCTTGCCACTCCTAAAGAAGCAAACCCTCGACCCTGCCATTCCTACCAATTTTAGGCCTATCACGACTGTGCCCTTTCTTCTAAAAATTTTAGACAAAGTGGCATACATGCAAATACAAAATTTCCTTGAATCCAACCACCTGCTCGGAACCCGCCAATCTGGATTCCGTCCCCAGCATGGTACAGAGACCGCCCTTATCGATCTCAAGGCCCAAATAGATCAATGTAGGGACAATGGCCAAGCAGCCTTACTCCTCTTGCTAGACCTCTCAGCAGCGTTCGATTTAGTCGACCATACAGTCTTATGCAGCCACCTAGACTCTGCTGCTCACTTCTCTAAAGAGGCCATATTATGGATCAAATCCTTCCTGAATAACCGTACCATGAGAGTCTTCTCTCCATCAGCCTCAGCTGACCCGATCCCTATAACGTGCGGTGTACCCCAGGGATCTTGTGTATCACCTACCCGCTATAACATTTTCACAAAGCCGCTCTTTGACGAAATGGATCATCTGGGTATCGCCTACACCAACTATGCAGACGATACCCAGATCCTCCTTCCGCTTTCAGGAGATTACGTCGTGGATCTGGCTTTAGTGAATAAAATTTACAGCATCGTTCAGGCATGGATGGCCACACACGGCTTATGCCTGAACGACGACAAAACTGAGCTCATAATCCTAGGCACCCCGACATACATAACTAAACTCAACACTGACTATGCCAGCTTCATTATCGATGGGAACAATATCAAAGTAGCAAAGGAAGTCAAGACCCTAGGCTTTTACCTTGACGCCACCTTAAACTTTGGCAAACAAGTCAACTCCCTAGCCTCTTCCACAGCATATACTTGCAAACTCATTAGAGCCAGCAAGCAATTCCTCTCTACAGACAGCTGCATCACGCTTGCCAGAGCCCTTATTCTGTCCAAACTGGACTACTGTAATGGTCTTTACATTGGGGCTAACAAACAGACTATCCAAAAAATCCAGGTCCTACAGAATAATGCCTTGAGAGCCGCGCTTAAGATCAACAGGAAAGAGCATATCTCCTCTATAAGAAGAGAATATAAATGGCTATCCACTCAGGACAAAATCCAACTTAAAATTGCCTCCCTTACTCACAAGTGCCTCAATAACATGGCACCACCCTACCTCATGGACAGGATACACTTAAGAACTTCACTTAGACCAACAAGAATGGTCAATGCAAATTGCCTCTGTCCCTCGCTTTAAACGTGCCACTATTGGAGGACATAGCTTCGCAGTCAAAGCAGCACAGCTTTGGAACTCCCTACCACATGACATAAGAGAACCCCAGCCCTTTGCGAAATTTAGGCAGAATTTGACCAAGTGGCTGAGAGCTAATGACATCTAACTAATCCGACCTGCTTGACCTGACTGTCCCTACTAGCTTTCCACCTGCATGCCCCAGTTCTGATACCACTTTCTGTATTTTACTCCATTGTATATTACTGTACCTATTCCACTGTATATCACCTCCACATTGTGAATATTCCTGTACTTTGATCACCTCCTGTATCGACCTTGCTCCAGCCCTGCCCATTCTTGCTTATTGTATACTGCATTATGACCATGCACATGTACCTGTATATATTTTATTTATGGCAGAATGTATTATGTTTATGTAATTGTACCTGTAACAAAGCTGAGCATATTCTTGTCTTGTGCGCCCTGATGCTCCAGGGCCTGGCGCGCCCTACAAATAATAAACTAAACTAAACTAAACAGCTATATTTTCTGTATCCGTATAGACAGCACGGAATGAGGCTCCATCGACTCCCTGAAACATAGTATTTTCATCACTGTGTATCAAAATATTGTTAGCATAAAACGCACGTGAGGACGAACACACATGTACATCTCAATAGCCAAACACAATTTAAACATTGTGTGGAACAATCAAACAACAAGTATTCGAGCTCTGATGACCTAGTTCGATGGAGCTGTCAGTATCCATACCTCTGGCTCTACATGGACTACCACGAATGATTGTATTGAAGAGGAGGCATCAGCAACTCCCTGAAACACAGTACTTGCGTTAGTATGGTTTTCAATATCGTAAACATAACACACACTTGGGGTCGACGGCACAGGTACATATAAAGAGATAACCACAAATGTTGCATTGTCTAAAAGAATCAAGGAATTTTTAAAAATGATCAGATTTAATCAACTTATTTCTTCGATTTCTTTACATCTGCATCATCTAAATGGGATCTTGTGATTGTAGTGGAAGCTCCATCATCTCCCTGAAACACAGTACTTGCGATAATAGGGAAGAAAGTATAGCAAATGGAATCATGGTATATGATCACGCTCGATGGAGCTATCAGTATCCATACCTCATGCTGCTGAAGAATATCTAGGGCTGTTGTCAATGTGGTGCGCACTTCCGAAAGCTGTTGCGCCGATTCGTATCCGCATGGTACCGCTTCCACCGGAATTACTTGAATGTCAGGCTCCGCATCAAGTGCGTGGGTTGACGATTCAACAACTGCCTGAAACATAGTATTTGCATTAGTAAGGATTCCAATATTGAAAACACAACACACGCTTGGGGTCGACCGCACAGGTACATATCAACGGCTAACCACAAATGAAACATGGTGTAGAACAATCAAACGACAAGTGTTCCAGTGCTGATGATCACGGTCAGTTGAGCTGTCAGTATCCATACCTCGGGCTGCTGAAGAACATCTAGGGCTGTTGTCAATGTGGTGGACGCTTCATCATCTCCCTGAAAGACAATACTTGCATTAGTATGGATAACACTAATTATAACTGAAAACAAACACCAGGGGACGACAACTAAGGTGTATATCAATTGGAAAGCACTAACCAAACAATTGGTAAAATAATCACACGATACATAAAAACTATTAATTGACATGCATAAAACAAGTCTGTAGCGGAATAGCCAAGTATGATTACCTGATACGCGCTAGAAGTGGTTGATAACTGCGAGTATGTGACGGAAGTAGAATGTTCTTGCTTCAGATTCAAGGGATAGTCAAGAAGTTGTAAAGGTAAATTATTGTTTGATAATGAAATGCCAATATTTAAAATTGCCATGTAAGGAGACAGAATACTTGAGTAATGCGCAATATAGCACAGTTCCCTGTGCCCATATATATAGATTTCGTTTGTGGGTTATGAAATCTAAAAATAATATATTGATAAATGTAATTATTCAAAAAGCTATACACTCATATCAATGTCGAAAGTATTACAAATTGGAAACAACACCTAAAATATCAATGAATCCATTCGGCTACCTACACACTACAGCAAGGCCTAAAGCTAAAAACGGACACTTGACTCACCAGTGGCGGATTGTGGACGAATAGAGTGTGAATAGCGTTTGCGAGCAATTTTCGTGTCGATCGCCGTTTATTCTTTTTGTTACCCAAGATGTGGTGTACATGTTCGAGGGAAAGTGCCGGCTGCAGATGCGGTATCGATCACCCCTCTTGTCCTGTAAGACTTGTTGGACTCATTCTCTTATTCGATCAACAGTTTTCGGGAATACATGCATTCTAGTGACTTCAGACTTAGCATGGGTCTTCGAAGGGCAACCGCTAATCGAACAGGCAGGCATTGTTGAAAATTCTGAAAAGTAAATATCAAGATTATTATAAAACCTTGATGAATAAAAATGTCATAAAAAAGTAAATGAACCATACCATGCTCAATGCAAGGTTTGTTTTGGTCGCCGGAACTATACCAATTCATCATGTGCGGCTTAGTATTTGCATAAGTTACAGAAATTTTTTAAATTACGTGACTAAACTCTGAACATGTGACTCGTCCCTTGGATGTTCTGTCTTGCACGAAAAGGAACCATGCTTACATTATAGACTGGACCCCCGAAGGATGCAATTCGATGACAATTGACACAGATGAAAATAAATAGATCTATTGATAGCATAACAATTGAAACTCAAGTCAATAGCAATGAGACCAATGACCATAGCTCTATTGGGTACTTTAATAGCAAATAGATTGAAATGTAAAAATGACCGAAATATGACTAGGATACATGGCCTTACCTTGACCAACAAACAGTTGGATTCAGCAGGCCGAGCAGTATGTTGCAGGAGAACAGGTAGATGGCCACAGGTAGCACACTGACGAGTTTGCTCGAAGCGGTCACAGATAGCAAGGCGACGAGCAGATTAGCATAGATCTCAGTGCTTCTCAGGTAGAAGGTTCAGGAGTTGACTTGCAAAGCACAAAGATGTTCTCATGAGACATATCAAGTGGTTTATAAAGTATTAGAAACAGGGGTGTGTTTGTGAATGAATGACGTGTGTATGTCGTGGTATTATGTTTATTGCAGGGGGCGGCCTGCCTCAGGGGAGACCTGCCTGGAGACACGGGGTCTGAGGAGGCCATGTGAGCGATGGCCCCTGGGCATGGCATACCTTTTGAAGTGTACATGCTGTTTGGCACCTTGGCCGTTTGCGCCCATGACAGCCCCCCATGCCAGTGCTCATCCCCGGGTGCGAACCGCCTTTGATAGAGGGGGTCGGATGGATGGGCCTGGGGCGTGCAGATAAGGCACAGGAAGACTGCTGAATGGAGACACACTTATGTGGATTGCAGGGGGGCGGCCTGCCTCAGGGGAGGCCTGCCTGGAGACACGGGGTCTGAGGAGGCCATGTGAGCGATGGCCCCTGGGTGTGGGATACCTTTTGAAGTGTACATGCTGTTTGGCACCGTGGCCGTTTGCGCCCGTGACAGCCCCCCATGCCAGCGCTCATCCCCGGGTACAAACCGCCTTTGATAGAGGGGGTGGGATGGATGGGCCTGGGGCGTGCAGATAAGGCACAGGAAGACTGCTGAATGGAGACACACTTATGTGGATTGCAGGGGGGCGGCCTGCCTCAGGGGAGGCCAGCCTGGAGACACGGGGTCTGAGGAGGCCATGTGAGCAATGGCCCCTGGGCGTGCAATACCTTTTGAAGTGTACATGCTGTTTGGTACCCTGGCCGTTTGCGCACGTCACAGCCCCCCATTCCAGCGCTCATCCCCGGGTGCGAACCGCCTTTGATAGAGGGGGTGGGATGGATGGGCCTGGGGCGTGCAGATAAGGCACAGGAAGACTGCTGAATGGAGACACACTTAGGTGGATTGCAGGGGGGCGGCCCGCCTCAGGGGATGCCTGCCTGGAGACACAGGGTCTGAGGATGCCATGTGAGCGATGGCCCCTGGGTGTGTGATACCTTTTGAAGTGTACATGCTGTTTGGCACATTGGCCGTTTGCGCCCGTCCCTTGCCCTTATGTGATGTTAACTTTGCATGACATTTGCGTAAATGGGAACACTGAGCAGGACATGGGGCATCCATTTTTGTACCCTCTTTCCACTCCATTTTGGTGACCAGGCCTCACTGCGATAGTACAGCGCGCAGAGCACATGGCCCACAGCCTCGTTCCCACTCTGACTGGAAAACTCCAGAGGTATTTGCAACATCTAATAAATGTAACACATCACTCTCTGAGATCACGGTCCTGCATGTGAACCGGCCTGAACCAAGCACATGGCTCGTTCATCTCCACAAACGTGTCCTTGCCCACGCACCCTCGCCAGTGGAAAGTTACTGCCTTTCTGACCCTTTGTCCCTGCAAGGTATTCTCTTCATGTGCCAGACCACTGACCACGCCATGATGCCCACCTAGCAGATCCCCAACTAACATTAGACCCCTACTGCAGTATATTGTTGCCTATCAATAACAAATGCCACATATCGGAGATTCTTGTGAGCACAAACCCACACTTCAAACAGTGTATTATAGTGGTCAAGCCCCTTGGCCTAAGGCCTGTATAATCCAATGTTAATTGATAGTATTGATATATGTGTGACTTTTATAGAGACATAACCAACTGAAAGACTTTGAACAAGTGTTATTTAGTGCATGCATTATTGAAAATATATTATGTTAGCTTAGATAGTGACCACCCCGCTTCACAGCGACCTGAACTTCACCCATTCCAAGCACAGGTGTCTGACGTCCATCCTTGAATGGAGACACACTTGATTGATTTAAAAAATCAAAACAACTGTTGTTAAAATATATGTGGTGTTTTATTTTGTAGCTTATTTTGATGACACAAAAATACAAAACTTTACACATTGTACAGTTTAGGTTGCAGCACAGCGAGAGAAAATCCCCTGTACTGACCGCTGTCACTCAGGAACGTTTCTCTTATGGCACGAACGGCACAGGCGGGTATCACTCTTCGAACGCGGTGTCTAAGCCTCCCGTGAAGCCACCATGTAAAGGAACGATAGGCCACCAGCCTGTACCACTTGTGAAAAGGAATGAAACAAACTGTTTTTAAATGACCAAGATAAGTTTAATTTGTTGTCAATGACAATTCTTGTAACTAATGGCATTCTGCTCGGACAAATGCTATCTAGACACTGCACACTATTGAACGACTTTCGTGCGTTACAATGATATGTATATGTAATTTTGGATATAGTAGAAGACCATGAAATAGGAGTGGCATGACAAGCAGAGTATACTTACTCGTTATTCGGATTACGAGGACGAACCGTTGCGCGAAGTTCGTGCATAAGCACCATCATTATCCTCAACACGGACCGTGTGAGGCAGGCTGCCCTGAAGTGTGGCAGCTCGGTGATGCATTGCGGTCGTGGCTCGCCTTCCGAAATGTAGGCCACGCATCCCGAGTTTTCACAGCAGCAGCAGTTCTCATCCTCGGTTGGCATTAGCTCGCACCGATTGCATGTGCACCAGGCGGAAACACCGTCCATGCGACTAGGTCCAGGCTCTTCAGCTGTTGAATCGTCCTCCCAACTGCTGTCCGAAGACCCATCGTTTTCGTGTGTTTCCCTTTCCAGTAGTTCCTCCTCGGTATACTCGGGCTCGTACATGTAGGGCATTATTTTATCCATTGTGTGCTACACAAACTAAAATAATTGATAGCGGTGGTACTGGTATCTGTTCACACGGGCTACAAGCAACGAAGGTAGCCGACCAGAGCACAGAAACGAGTTACAGAATACTCAAAGTAACACAGAGAGAGGAATGGAATCGAAAATCTGCTGCTGTGTGTTGTGAAACGGTCTGTTTATACTTATTGAGGAAAGAGGCGTCCTGACATTTCCATGGCGACACGTCATTAGCTGAAGCGCAACGAACGTTGACACGAGACGTGCTTTGGCGTTGTGAAATGGGCGGTACGCGTCTGCTGATGACAGGCTCAGGGGCGGGGGATATGATTTAGTGCCACAAAAGCAGGTCAGCCAGGGCGATGGGGGAAATGATAGGATTATCACAAAATGGCAGCTCCCTGGTGCCTGTTTTCCCGTGCGTTTAATGGATGAAAACTCGGGTAAGGTCCATAGGAAATTTTTCAAAAATCGAGCGACTTAGGCTTAAAAACACATAGCCGACCCGTAGGGGCAATAATAAATTTTGACCGAACCATTCCTTTAATATCCTGGATAAAGTTGCCACGAGCCAACTCCAAGATTATGTTGAGAAGAACAATCTCCTGCACCCCCAGCAATCAGGGTTTAGAAGAGCACATTGAATAGAATCTGCCTTGCTAGATCTTCAAACCAGGATGCTTAGTATCCTGGATGAGGGTAAGGCAGGCATGCTAATACTACTGGACCTCTCGGCAGCTTTTGATTTGCTCGATCATCGGAAGCTCCGGGAGGCCCTAGACAAATCTGGAAACTGCTCCCAAAAAGCCATTGACTGGGCAGCCTCCTTCTTGGTAGACAGGTGTTCTAAGATCAAATGGGGTGATTACTCCTCTACCACCTGACCAGTCGACTGTGGCGTACCACAGGGGGCCAGTTTCTCACCTCTCCTTTTCAATCTTTACATGCGTTGCTTATGTACACTACTGACTAACTTAGGAGTCTTCTTTACAAATTTTGCCGATGACACAACTGATCATCAAGTTAAGTGGTTGCCACACCACAGACAACAATAAGCTCACTTGCATTTACAACTTCATTGAGGCTTGGATGAATACAAACTGGATGTGCCTCAAAGGAAGCAAGACTGAGCTCATGGCTTTCATTTCCCCATACGCAAGGGCTAAACTAGATCCTGCCTTCTCATCCTTTAAAATCAAAGACTCAATTATCAGGGTTTCTGATGAAGTTAAGACACTAGGTGTCTATTTCCAAGCATCCCTGGGAGCTGATTCACAAGTTGCATATCTGAAACGGAACTGTCAATACCATCAGAGACTCCTTAAACGGATTAGACCCCTGTTAAGCCAACAAAACAGCTCCATCATCGCCAGAGCCATGATCCTATCAAGACTGGATTACGGGAACTCGCTGATGTTGGGAGCTAGCAGCAAGTATATTAAACAATGTCAAGTCATCCAGAATAACACGGTCAGGACTGTCACAGGAAAATCAAGAAGGGAACACATTACTGGTGATAGAACATCTCTCCACTGGCTAGCTATGGAAGACCTTATCACCCTTAAATCAATGTCTTTTGTCCACCACTGTCTATTTGGAGTGGCCCCCACCTATCTAAAAATAACTAGTCACCCTATACGAACCAAGCCGTGTTCTTAGATCTAAAACCTAAGGACTAGTGAATGTCAGCTACAAAAAACAAAAAAAAACTAATGGACTAGGCAGGGCTTTCCCTCCAAAGCAGCCACCAAATGGAACCAGCTGCCGAGTCACTTAAGACTAGAACCCAACTACCTACAGTTCAGAAAGAAACTGAAAAACATTGCTATTTGAATAGACAACTACCTTAAGCACCAAGTGTTACGCTCACCTGGTATCCACAGGGGTGCCACACGATACTGGATGGAGGTCTGAGCACTATCCCGGACCCCTCTCTGCTTGGTTATGTGCCAGATGTTGGGTAGCGCCTATAACAGGAGAATGGAGGACTAAGATACTGGTTCTGTGATAGGTGGACTCCCACCTCCCTCTGGTCCAAATCCCCTCCCTTGGGGTTATTGCTCACCTTAGGTTTTTGTGCGTTGAACTCTGCGTCCTGCGTCTCTGTGCAAGTGTGTGTGGTTGGTGCGGGCGTTCCGTGAACCTAGTTGCTTCACTGTTCTGTGTGCCCTTATGTCGGGTCCAGGCCGGCTGTGACTCTGACTCTCCTTGCTGTCTTCCAGGTGAGTTATAATGTATTTTCCGTCTTTATTCTGTCTCTGTTTTCTCTGTCTTCTCTGCGTCTTGCTCCACTACGCTGTTCCCTAACAATGTCTCTTTTTGTTTTCATAGGGATGGTTGCGATCTCGGAGTTGCTGTGCCGATGGCGAAGACTACGGTGAGTTATTGATGCGCGGAGCACTGCGCTGTTTATTGGTGTTAATTGATAACCTGTGTTGTCTTCCCTCCTTTGTACAGGTTGCGGTGATGTTCCGGAGTGATGAGCGATGGAAGCACTGCTTGCCCAGGTAAGTGCTTTGTTAATGCTGACCTTGTTCCTTCTCCCTTTCAGGTTGCGGTGAAACCCGGAGATGGGCGAGGCAAGAGAAGCGCAGGGTGCTGCCAGGACTCGCTGCTTTTCCAGGTAATAATTGTTATTAATGCTGTACTTGTTTCTTTACCTTTGCAGGTTGCAGCGAACTCTGGAGATGGGCGAGGTAAGCGAATCCTAGGATGGATTCAAGACCGGTTACTTCACAGGTAAGTGTTCTTGCTCGCTAATGCTGTTCTTGTTCTTCCAGGTTATTAATGGAATCCAGATCTAGGGCTTCAGGATTGGGCCGCCGGAGAAGCAGATGAGCAGGAGCTGGACACGGTGAGCGTTACGCTGCAGGAGTGCAGAATAATGCGGAGCTTGCTCTGCTGTTTGGGTGTGGTTTAAATAGTCCGGGTAAAGTAGTTGCAGGCCAAGTAGTTCCAGCCCCAGCCACACCAAAAACACTAGACCGCATGGCTTGGTTCTAAAGAACTGAGCTGTATAATAGGCCTACATGTTGCATTAAGGTCCAAAACTGGTATTGCTTTATTCCTGATAATGAGCCTGGCACCAAAGGAGCCAGGACTGACTCCATGTATGTTTCTGATGGAGTTTTAAGGCCCTTGGGGCCAGTGTGAAGGGCTTTAGCCCCACTGCTGCCAGGCGGCTGTTATACTTGAGGGGGGTCAGGGGCATGGATCGTGACACCAAGATGAAAGCCAATCCCTCATAAAGGCACTGAAACTCTGACTGCAATGATACCATGTTGTCCTGTCTCTTCACGTTTTGTCCTCGTCTAATTGTAATGCGCCCTGATGCCAGCGGGCTACGGCGCTATAGAAATAAATAAATTACTAAAATAAGAAAAAGGTATTTGCCCATCTAATGTTATTTCTGATGGATATGCGTCCTCCCACATATTTCGTATCCCTGTCCTGCCCCGCTAATTTAGTCTTCATTTGGAATTTTTGAATTGATACTTAAAAACATTTAAAGAGTTGACAGTTCTGACGAGTGCCTGAGTTAAAAAAGGTGGTGCTTATGGCACAGGTTCTATATATGGTGATTAAATCACTTACAGAGCCAAGGGGTGGCGATGAAGCAGGCCTCTGGCGTGAACTGTTCCAGCTGATGGTTGAGAACTTTCTTGAGTTGATTGTACCTGAGGCTATTTCATTAGATGAGGAACTTGTGGGAGGACTCATTGTGTCCATCAGAAATAACATTACTGGTGGTAAGTAATGTATTCATCTACATGAATCCTAATGCCTGTTTATTTCAAGGCTAATGAACCATCAGAATGTCTACACTGGCCTCTGGGAGTCCCTGGCACTGTTGCTTGCCCTATTGCTCCAAACACCAGCCTTTTCCCCAATGTGAAACCATCCTGGGCCTCATTGGCGATGAGATTGTGTTATGTGCCCCTTGGAGTCCCTTTGCCTGGTTGGGGGCTGTATGTGCATAAGTTCCTCAAGAAATTACCTAGCTGTAACGTGCTGCTTTGTTTTTGCTAAATTCTTTATAGAGTACTAGCGCGATCTGGTTTTTCATACGCCGATACAATGTTCACTCTCTCACATCCCTTTTTCTTTCTCGCTCTTGTTGTCCGTTCTCGCTCTTTCTGCCCTTTCTCCTTCCTGCTCTCTTGCTGACCTTTTTCTTTAATGCTCACTTGCTGCCATTTTCGTTTCCCGCTCTCCCACTGACCTTTTCCTTTCTCAGTCTCGTGCAGACCTTTACCTTTCCGCTCTCTTTCTGCCCTTTTCCCAGTCTCGCTGCACTTGCTGCCCTTTTCCTTTCTCGCTGCCCTTTTCCTTTCTCACTCTCTCGCTCTCTCGTTGCCCTTTTCCTTTCTCACTCTCTCGCTCTCTCGTTGCCCTTTTACTGCTCTCGCTGCGTCTGCACTTGCTACCCTTTTTCTTTCCCTCTCTCTTGCTGCCCTTTTTCTTTCTCGCTCTCTCGCTGCCCTTTTTTTCCCGCTCTCTCGCTGCCTTTTGTCATTGTTGCTCTCTTGCTGCTCCTTTTCTTTCCCGCTCTCTCGTGGCCCTTTTCCTTTCCAGCTCTGTCGCTGCCATTTTTCCATCCCCCTCTCTTGCTGCCCTTTTTCTTTCTTGCTCTCTTGCTGCCAATTTGGATTCCCTCTCTTTCTGCCCTTTTCCTTTCTCGCTATCTTGCTGCCCTTTTCCCACTTTTGATGCACTTGCTGTCCTTTTCCTTTCTCGCTGCATTTTTTCTTTCTCGCTGCCCTTTTCCGCTCCCGCTCTCTCGCGGCCCTTTTTCTTTCCCACTGACATTTTCATTTTCTGCTTTCTAAGCCCTTTTCATTTCCTGCTCACTCGCTACGCTTTTTGTTTCCCGTTCTCTCTGTGCCCTTTTTCTTTTTGCTCTCTCGCTGCCCTTTTTCTTTCCTGCTCTCTCACTGCCCTTTTTCTTTCCCACTCTCTCGCTGCCCTTTTATTCCCGTTTTCACGCTGCCTTTTGTCACTGTTACTCTCTCGCTGCCCCATTTATTTCTCACTCTCGTATGGTCCTTTTTCTTTCCCGCTCTCTCGTGGCCCTTTTTCTTTCCCGCTCTCTCGTATGGTCCTTTTTCTTTCCCGCTATCTCGTGGCCCTTTTTCTTTCCCACTTTCTCGTCGCCCTTTTTCTGTCCTACTCACTCATTGCCCTTTTGCTTTCATGCTCTCGCTGCCCTTTTCGATTCACCTGCTCTTGCTGCCCTTTTCTGCTCTCGCTGGCCTTTTCTGCTCTCGCTGGCCTTTTCTGCTCTCGCTGGCCTTTTCCGCTCTCCCTGGCCTTTTTCTTTTTCTTTCCCACTCTCTTGCTGCCCTTTTTCTTTCCCATTGCCCTTTTTGATCCCTGCTCTCTCGGTGCCCCTTTTCTTTCTTGCTCTCTCGCTGCCCCTTTTCTTTCTTGCTCTCTCACTGCCCTTTTCCTTTGCCGCTCTCACTGCCCTTTTTCTTTTTCTTTCCCGCTCTCTCGCTGCCCTTTTTCTTTTTATTTCCCGCTCTCTCGCTGCCCTTTTTCTCCCCTGCTCTCTTGCTGCCCTTTTTTTCCCACTCTCGCTACCCCTTTTCTTTCTTGCTCTCTCGCTGTCCCTTTTCTTTCTTGCTCTCTCGCAGCCCTTTTCCTTTCCTGCTCTCTCATGGCCCTTTTACTTTCCTGTTCTTGCTACCCTTTTACTTTCTCTGTCTCTATTGGGGCCCTTTTTTCTCCCTAAGGGGGCCTTTTTCTTCCTCCCTCTCTATGGTGCCCTTTTTCATTCGCCTTCTCTTTGGGGGGGATCCTTTTTATTCCTCCCTCTCTCCTGGGCCCTTTTTCTTTGCTCATCTCTCCCAGGCCCTTTTTCTTTCTCCCTCTTTCTCTCGCATACCCTTTTTTATTCCTCCTCTCTCGTTGCCCTTTTTCTTTCCCGCTCTCTCGTTGCCCTTTCTCTTTCCTGCTCTCATGTTGGCCTTTTTCTTTCCCGCTCTCTCGCAGCCCTTTTTCCTTCCCACTCTCTCGCTGCCCTTTTTCCTTTCCTGCTCTCTCGCTGCCCTTTTCCTTTCCTGCTCTCTCGCTGCCCTTTTTCTTTACTGCTCTCTCGCTGCCCTTTTTCTTTACTGCTCTCTCGCTGCCCTTTTTCTTTACCGCTCTCTCGCTGTCCTTTTTCTTTACCGCTCTCTCGCTGCCCTTTTTTCCCCCTGCTCTATCACTGCCCCTTTTCTTTCTTGCTCTCTCGCTGCCCTTTTTCTTTCCTGCTCTCTCGCTGCCCTTTTTCTTTCCTGTTCCTGCTACCCTTTTTCTTTCTCGGTCTCTCTTGGAGCCTTTTTCTTCTCCATATGGGGCATTTTTCTTCCTCTTTTTCTAGTGGGCCCGTTTTCTTTCTCCCTCAGGGCCCCTTTTTCTCGCTCCCTCTCTCTGGGGTTCTTTTTCTTTCACCTTCTCTTGGGGGGACCTTTTTCTTTCTCCCTCTCTCCTAGGCCCCTTTTCTTTCCTCCTCTCTCCCAGGCCCTTTTTCTTCCTCCCTCTCTCCCAGGCCCTTTTTCATTCCTGCTCTGTAATGTTATGTTATAGCAACTTAGTAGAGCGCACGTACACCCGAGGCCATCTTGGCGCTGTCGATTGGATGGAGAACAATCAAAATAGCAGAGAGAGAAACAAGCTAGAAGAGGGTGGTCTTCAAAGGTCTGCGGAAAGTGAGAAGATCTGAAGTAGCACAAAGAGCGAGAGGAAGATCGTTCCACGATCTTGCAGCCACCATAGAAAAGGCTCGACCTCCCTTACATGACAGGCGGTAGAGGGGGACTGCTACAAGAAGTGTCGATCGAGATCTCAACAGCTGGGTCGGAGTTTAGGGAACAAATTTGGCCTGGAGGTGCTCAGCTCCCATGCCATAAAAGGCACGATGCACCAGACACATAGATTTAAAGAGGATCCAGATAGCAACGAGCAGTCAGTGAAGTTTTTTCAGCAGGAGGGACATATTGGCTCCAAAAGGGGGGGGCGAAATATGGAACGAGCAGCCGCGTTCTGCAGTAGTTGAAGCCAGTTAATCAAGTAATGTGGTTGTGCCAGGTAAAGGAAGTTGCAGTAATCGAGGGAACGTAAGACCAGAGCTGCCACCACCGGAGCCTGACACTCGATGGGGATGTAGGGAAAGACTTTACGCAAAATGCGGAGTTTGAAGTGCCCGGCCCTGCATATACTGGCCACCTGGTCATCAAGGGCAAAAGAGACAGAGATTTTTACACCCAGGTTCCGGACCGATTGAACTGGCAAGGGGAGGGGGCCCAGGCTCGTCGGCCAGAATTCCGAGGTCCAGAAAAGTTGGGGAGATGTAGTACCCACAATCAGCACCTCAGTCTTACTGCTGTTGAGCTTCAGCCATCTGATTGCCATTTTTCTTTCCCGCTCTCTCGCTGCCCTTTTTCTTTTCTGCTCTCATGCTGCCTTTTGTCTTTCTTGCCCTCTCACTTGCCTTTTCCTTTCCTGCTCTCTTGTGGCCCTTTTCCTTTCCCGCTCTCTTGTGGCCCTTTTTCTTTCCCGCTCTCATGCTGCCTTTCGTCTTTCTTGCTATCTCGCTTCCCCTTTCTTTTCCTGCTCTCTTGTGGCTGTATTCATTTCCCGCTCTCTTGTGGCCCTTTTCCTTTCTCCGTCTCTCGCAGGTCCTTTTTCTTTTGCTCTCTTGGGGCCCTTTTTTCCTCCCACTCTCTGGGGACTTTTATCTACCTCTCTTGGGAGGGCCTATTCATTCTCCTTCTCTAGTGTGCCCTTTTTCTTTCTCCCTCTCCTGGGGGCCCGCTTTCTTTCTCCCTCTCTCCCGGGTCCTTTTTCTTTCTCCTTCTCTCCCGGGCCCTTTTTCTTTCTCCTTCTCCACGGGCCCTATTTCTTTCTCCTTCTCTCCCGGGACCTTTTTGCTTTCTCCACCTCTCACTGCCCTTTTTCTTTCCTGCTCTCTCCCTGCCCTTTTTGTTTTACCACTCTCAAGCTGCCTTTTTTCTTTCACACTCTCTCGTGGCCCTTTTCCTTTCCTGCTCTGGTAACTGTTATTCTTTCTTTGTTTCTGAGGCCCTTTCTTTCTCCTTCTCTAGTGGGCCCTTCTTTCCCCCTCTCTCTGGGGCCCTTTTTCCTTCTCCCTCTCATGGGGGCCCTATTTCTTTCTCTTTCTTGCTGAGGCCCTTCTTCTTTCTCCCTCTCTCCCTGTCCTTTTTTCTTTCTTCCTCTCTCTTTCTCTCCTGTGCCCTTTTTCTTCTTCCTTCTCTCCCCAGCACTTTTCCGTTCCCTCCCCATTACTGAGCAAAGTGCATCATCAAAACCTGGAATAGTAATGTACATTATTGTCTGGTAGGTTATCATTCCAAAATGCACATTTCTGTTGTATTATTTCAAAATACCCCTTGCTGGAATAGTGCATTGCTTCATTCATTAATGCTTTTCTTCAGCTACCACAATAAGGGTGCACCTATGGGATGCAGGTATCTACCTGCTCCCCTGGGAGACAGCACCCTACAAATGGGGTAGATTTTCATACACACACACACACGGGCTTGCACACGCGCACATGTGCACACACAACTCGCCCCTTTCCCCCACCCGGAGCAGTCATGTGAACTGGCCCAGGGACGGATTTTTAATCAACTTTGAATGTGACAGCAGGAAATGCTAAAAGCAATAATTCAAAATGGTACACTCTGCATTCATAAAAAAGGTGCCCCTGCAGCACTCTGTTACCAAAATCTACAAACAAGAAATGTCGGTAAAGAATAGAGCAGCATAGAATTTCATCAATCATCATATAATTCCCTATAAATTATGGAACTGTACATCCAGAAATGCAAGAATGGCTAAGGTGTCAGAAATATGTTGCCATGTAAATAATGTATTTTGCTTTTCAACAGCAATTGAAACCTTGGTTTCTTTTTTCATGAATATATATTTAATAGATAACTGTTATATTTTATAAATGCATGTAGCAGCCTAATGTGATTATATAATGTGTACTTGCAATATTTTAAAATAGGGAATGCATTGTTTAAATGTGTAAGAAATCAATGGTTTTCTAATGTGGGCTTTGGTGATGCGGGTTACCTCTCCAGTGCAGTCCCTGACACTGTCCTCTCCCTGCCACCCCATTTGGTCCTGTATGCAGGACTAAAACAGAAGAAATTACTTTAAATGTTTCAAGAGATTAGTCATGGCCATTTGGAATGAACAGACTTGCTTTATCTTTCATCCCATAAACTCATTAGGGTTCGTAAGATAAATGGCCATCTGGATCAGGCCCTTGAGTTAATGAGATGCCCCACTCTTGTGAGCTTCTTTCAAAGGAATATCTTTCACAATAGATTTAATGATATTCCATTTTCACTTTATCAAGAGATACAATCTACATTGTAGTCAGATGCTTGGAACCTGCAGGCTTCAAGCTAAATACACTTAGAGGCATTACATCTTCACATAATGTTAAGTAATAAAGTACACCAGATGGCCAGCCTAATGGAAGAACGAACAAAGACACATGTCATTTACTCAGATCAATAATTGATTTGAGCTGCTCACATGAGTCGTCATGCTGAACATGAGGTTTCGTGTCTACAGATCAAATATAGAGTTTTATTTAAATCTAACATTTCTAGTGCTATAGAAGAAGGATTTTTTTAACCATAAAACCACCGAGAGACAAATGGAAAAGTCTGTTATGGCAGTTAAACTCTTATCTATCCAGTGAGGCCTAATACGAATTGACTACTTTTAACAGGGTTCAAAATAGGTGGGAGCTATTTAGCTCCTTCTTCTATCCATGGGGAGCCTGGTTAGCTTGGCACCAACAGTTCCAGGAGCCAGGGCCGTCACAAGGGGGGGCAGGGGCGGCAAACTGCCCCGGGCCTCGCGCTCAGGGGGGGCCTCGCGCGAGCGGTGCGGGCGGCTTGAGCGCGAGGCCCGGGCGGCTTTGTATTTTATTAAACAAAACAACATCTCCTCTCCAGTCCCATAATTGTTTGTTTTCACACAGAACCTCGGGGCCCCGCGAGTCGAGCACGCGGCGCCGGCGGCTGTGCATTTTACAACATGATGCATCACATCGATCTGAGATCTCCAGTCCCAGTGACAGACATCACAATTGTTTGTGTTTTCTCTTTCACGCAGAACCAGGGGTGGAGGGGTTGGGCTGGCTGGGGCAGGGGGCTGGGGGGGGGGGTTCAGCATAAATCAACAAAGCAAGGTAACACTCATTGTTACCTTGCTTTGATTTGCAGCATGCATGCATGATGTATGCATCATAAATTATGATGCATGCATCAGGCAGCATGTATTTGCAAACCAATTATGCAAAATTGCAAATTGCAGACAACAAGAGGGCCTGGGCCCGGGTGCGAGGGACGGTCTGTCTGGTGCTCATGAGTCAGGCCCGGCTTCCGCTCCAGGCCCGGCTTCCGCTCTGTCGGAAGAGAGACAAGACAAGTGTTTCTTTGCAATTGCAAAGAAACAATTCACACCTGGCCCCTGGGCAGCAGTCTGCTGGAGCCAGGCTGCCTGCAGGGGAAAGCGGCTCCGGTGTGCACTGTGCACATGAAAGACTTTGAAAGTTGCTACTTACACTTGCTACTGCAACTAATGGCCAGGCCAAATTGAAATGCCAGGGCGCCCGCCCCTATATTATGCCCTCCCTCTGACCCTTCTGCCCTCCCTGACACAGACTAGTAGCTGTAGCTGGCCTTCAACAGGTGCTGCCTGCTGTGCACATAGAGGACTGGGCTGCAGTCAGAGCTTCAGCCACGCACAGAGGAGGACCAGTGCCACAGCCAGGACTCAGGAGTCCTGTCCACCAGGACTCAGTGGACCAGGTCAACTTCGAGGAGGCAGCCAGGAGGCCAGGCCGGGTCCCGGGGAGTCCAGGAGAGAGACCATCGAGCCAGGCCCAGGACCACAGTGAAGCAGCGGCGGGCCGCCTACGGTACCCCAGCCCAGCCCAGGAGGGCATACAGCGGCGCCGGCAGTGGGCACTCAGGCAGCCACACCACCACACCCTGACCCAGGCCGGCCGCGGTGCCGGCACAGGCGAGGCGAGGGTAGGCGAGAGGCGACAGCAGCCAGTGTCAGTGACAGACACTTGGAGGTAAGAGAAAACATGTCTGCCTGTTGCTCTATATGGGGTAATGTTTGTGGCTCTATCTCCCCCTCCTGGTCTCTTTCTCTCTCTCTCTGTCTTTCTTTCTCTCTCTCTCCCACCTTCTGCCCCCCACACATTTCTCCATTCAATCTCTAGTTGCCATGCATGTCATACCTGCCCACCTACTCTTCGGCCCCTCTGTCTGTGCATATAGTGTTCCCTGATGTCACCTCTGCACCTGTCCTTCTGTCCGTCCAGCCATTGCATCGTTCGTGACTTGCTCATGCACTCTGCCCTCCTCTGTTTGTCCGCCTGCTCTTTGCTCTGTCTGTCTGCACCTCTCTCCTCCGGTCTTCGCATATTCTGCCTGTCTTCCAGGCCATCCTTTCTGCGGCCCTGTCTGTTGGTCTGTCCATCCGGTCCGATGTTTCTGCATATCTCTCCCCTAAACCTTCGGTCACTTTCTTCTGTCAGCCTATCTATCTTCTGTTTACTCTGTCTCTCTCTATCTCTCCTGCCATCCATCATTGAAATCTTCCATTTGTCCATCTGTCCATTTGGCAATACTTTTGTGAATCTGTCCGTACACCCATTCTTCACTCACGTGTCTGTCCGTCCATCCATCCGTCCCCGCTTGCTGCATTGCATTTGTCCACTTATCCGTCCAGCCCTCAACTCTTTCCCCATCCCCTCTCCCATCCGCACCTCTTTCGAACCATCATTCATACATCCATCCATCCATTCACAGGGCTTTCTCTCGCCCCTGCTGGCTGCTACGAAGGGACTGCATTCAGTAATTCGCCTTGTGCAGAGATCTGTGTGCCAGCTGCCGAGCAAGTTGCCCACCCACTCATCCGTCTCAGGTCCATCAGTAGTACTTGCTTTGTTGGATATAGCGCTTTCTGCAATCGTGTTTGCCCTTCGTAATGCTCTAAACACAGGCTTTGCTATTACGTTTGCAATGGCGCTAAACGGTGAGTGCAGTTCACTTCAGAAACAGTATCGGCTATTAAAGCCTTTGCAAACCTTGGTATAGTCTAGGCGCTATATAACCTAACAGTTATTGTGAAAATAGGAAGTGTCACCAGAGTGCTTCCATAAAGAGTTGCATGACAGTCGGTACAAAGAAGTACAGTGCAGCTTCAGAGTATAGCTTTAAGTCAAAATTCACTAGTGTATTTAGTATCGGTGAAAAGTGCAAAACGGCGGGACCACCGTGCCTAAAACCCTCCCTGTGCCCTCTCTGATCTATTCTATACGCTATGATGTTTGGATACTGACATTGTTGGCATTAGTATGGGCACGGAGAGTGGTGACCAGTCGTGCAATTCTCTCCTGTAGTGAGTGATTCGTGATGTGGACACTCACTAATGCACCCTATAGTAACAGCGAGGACAGGGATGCAGTTAAGAGTGTTTAGGGGTCCCACAAAGGTTACTGTCCAACTTGTTGCAAGCTCCGTGTGCAGTGCAAAATGTGGCAAAGTCTCATACCTCTCGTTCTCACAGTCATCTCTCATGACTCTCTCATGCCTCTCGTTCTTACAGTCATCTCTCATGACTGTCTCATGCCTCTCGTTCTCACAGTCATCTGTCATGACTCTCTCATGCCTCTCGTTCTCACAGTCATCTGTCATGACTCTCTCATGCCTCTCGTTCTCAGTCATCTCTCATGCACATGGACCTCTCTCATGCCTCTTGTTCTCACAGTCATCTCTCATGCACACAGGCCTCTCTCATGTCTCCCGTTCTCACAGTGAGTCATCTCTCATGTACATGGGTCTCTCTCAAGTCTCATGCCTCTCGTTCTCAGTCCTCTTTCATGCACACAGGCCTCTCTCATGCCTCTCATTCTCAGTCATCTCTCATGCTGATAGGCCTCTACTAAGTTCACACACCCTCATCCTCATATTTCTTTGTGCTCACAGAGCATGCTTCCCCAAGTGCCTACTTATTTCTCTCTCTCTCTCCTCAGACCTCTCTGGGTTTGCAGTCCTATCTCATGGTTTTCAGGACTCTTTCTCGGTTTGCAGTCCTCTCTCAGGCTTTGAATGCCTCTCGCTGGGTCATTCCTCTGTGCTTGCAAGCCACCCATGCTCACTGGCCTCTTGCAACCTTGCAGCCCTCTTTCATGTCCATGCCTCTCTCTGTGAGATCACAGGCCTCCTTCTGAAAATGTAGATCCCCTCCTGCTTTTCATACGAATCATACCTGTCTTAGGCATTGCAGATCTCATTCATGTTCCCAGACCTCTCTCTGGATTTGCAGGGCTCTGTGTCCAGATCTGCAGGCCTCTCTCTGGGGGATTACTGTTGCTCAGCTCAACCTCAGTACCCAACATGCCAGGCCTGCCTGAGTTTACATTGTCTGAAGGGAACACCTCACCAAGGCTGGCGAGGTCTAGAGGTGCCGTTTCATTTTGGCTTTCCGTGTGTGTCATTTGGTGATTTGGAGCTCGCTTATAGCCACTTTGTCTCGGCTGGAGGAGGGGGAGACTTCTCTCAGTGAGTGAATCACCTTTCCAACTATGGCGGGCACTTTTCTCTCGCCTCCTGCCACCCGAGTGTGCAGCTGGTCTTTTCTTCTGTTGCTGCTGTCCCCTCAAAACCAGCGCACTGAGAGGCAAGAGGGCCTAGGCAGACTTCATCTCCCCCCGTATGGGGGAAAAACAAACAGCACAAGGCCTGGCAGCTTAGATATTTGATTGTTATGTATCATATGATATGATATTTTATTTGTATCGCGCTCATACACAGGTGTTTCAGAGCACGACTAAGCAAGGGAGGGGAAACAAGGAGAACACATTATCTAAATAGGTATGAGAGTTGCCAGGTAGAGGGAGCAGCAGTGAAAATAGCAGATGTGACAGTATATGGTATGCAAGGGGATGCTGTACGATACTGTTTGGCAACAGCAATGAGTCATCCTGTGCTCACAGTAGTGTTGCAAAACACAGACCTATTTACTGACCCTCGCAGGTCTCATTCACATCACTTGGACCGCAATTAGAGCAAGTTTAACAACACACAAATCACAGCGTCCTTATAACTACAAGTTTGTTGTCAACACACGTTAGAAAATAAGCAACAGAGTGGAGAGCGGGAAAGGGCAAGAAGCGTAGGCATTTTGTGGACATCCACACGCACTTTATTTAAATAATAACAGCATGATATATTAACATAAGCTCTGAAGTGAAGCACAGAGCTGCTGATAAGACACAGTGTGATTAAATGATCTGCCCAGGATCACACACTTTGGTTAAATGGTGAAACCGGGATGGGGACAATTTAAGCAACTGAGCCCATCTTCACAGGTTTAGTTGCAAGTGCTTGAAGACAATGCATTCACTTCTTTCAACAGTGCAAAGGCTTTGCTGTGACTTGTGCGTCTTGTCTATGACAAACCAAGTCTGGAATAAACCTTTCTTCAGCTTAGAAACATGGCTTTGCTTTAGTTGATTTGCAGTTCTAAGACTAAACCATATTCGAGTTCTTCCATAAATAAACTCAAGTAGAGATTTCTCGCTTCACTTATTTACGGTGCCACTGGCCAAGTGCAAAAAATGAAGGGGCCTCACCAAATGTTTTGCCCCGGGCCTCACCTCACCCTGTGACAGCCCTGCCAGGAGCTACTTTTGGCTCCAGAGGCCAGCTGGTGCCATACAAACAAACATCTGTATTTGGGAATGCGTATAAAGATGCATGTAAAGCATTTTGGGTTTTATACAATGGTGAAAGTTTGCAGCTCACATAAAACATAGATTGGCAGCAGGCTATATCTTAGCTCTGGTTCTCCATGGATAGCTTCTACCTGCTAGGTGATGCCTGATAGCCAGGGGTTCGTTTTAGCTCCTGCTCATGAAATTTGTATTTCGACACCTGTTTTAATAATGAATAGTTTTAACTTGAATGAAACAAATTTCAGTAACCAAGTAGAAATGTGATTAGAAATGCTTCTTGGCACCATCTGTATTTCCAATCTTTCTTTCTTTTCTCTTTTTTGTCTCTGTCACTTCTCCTCATCCTTCTTTTAAGTGTTTTACTTACTATGGAATTTCGTTAGATGGTGTTAAAATTGAATGTTTCTTTTTTATGTATGCTAACTAAATAAAATCTTTTATAATCTAGTAAATGGTTTCAATGAACATTAGTTGTAAGAAGCCATAATACAATTAAGAAGTCATTACAATTATGAATATCAATAATTGCATGTAAAATAATTGCATATTTTCGTGTTGGCTGTCCCTACCTATTTCTGGGCCAGGGATCCCTGAAATTCATATTTCATCAATGTAGCATGTTGCTACAATGAAATATAAAATAAAAATGATTTTGCATTCAAAAGTATGAGAGTAGGTAGCCCGCACCTGCCCACGTGTATAGAAAATATTATTTGATTTCAGGTGCACATCCACTGGGAAACGAGGAGCTGGGCAGACTAAACTGCATTTGGGTACAGATGCCCATATTATTTTGCCATTTGTAAGGGCAATTATAGGGGGGGAGGAGAGGCAAAAATAAATTATTGCAATTAAGGTTTTAAAAGTTTTTCAAAATTACATGAAAGCGTCAGACAATCTGGGATTAATGGATGTATACTAATTGACCTTTTCACAATTGACCTCGGGAGAATTTACCTTGGGAGAAATTACCTAATTTAAAAGGTCAATTAGGACATATATGTGGGGGATAACGCCCTGTAACCCCCCCACCCAATCCAAAAAACCCTGCAACACACCCACCCAATACCCATACATTATTTATAGTCCAAAACCAACTCAATTCATATATAAAATAACTAAAATAATATAAAGGTCCATTAGGACCACTATAATTAGGTCAATTAGGACAAAAGGTCAATTGTAAAAGGTTAATTTGGGTAATACCGGATCAATAGGTAGTAGGTTCTGTAGGTGAGGGCCCAAGACGTAGAAATGCCTGCCACCTCTGTGACCAAAATGGGAAGCCGCTACCATGAACACATTGATTAAAGATTGTAGAGTGCGGGCTGGGTGGTAAAGCTGAATTTGTGAAGTTAAGAAAGTTGGGGTAAGTCCATTAAAGCATTTTTTTTAAAAATGGCAGAGGACATTAAGGATGACTCTCTGCATTACTAGCAACTAACGAAGAGACCTGCAGTATTGTGAAATAGATGCAGATTTTGGTACTTGGAACAGTAGTCTCTCGGCTACATTTGGAACCTTTTGTAATCGTAGGAGTTTTCTCCAATATCTCGGTTAACAGGGAATTTCCATAATCTAATTTGGAATTAATCAACAAGCTGACCACAGCTGGCTGATCTGCCAAGGGAATAAAAGAGGATTGCCACAGGAATAAAAGAGGGTGGGACGTAAGAGTTG
Organism: Ambystoma mexicanum; assembly: GCF_040938575.1. Taxonomy (NCBI): domain Eukaryota; kingdom Metazoa; phylum Chordata; class Amphibia; order Caudata; family Ambystomatidae; genus Ambystoma; species Ambystoma mexicanum. The sequence goes on from NC_090926.1 coordinate 742,086,602, forward strand.
AAGGCAGAAATGAATGGACTTTACTATTTCCCCACATGAAGGCCACAGTCCAAATTTGACTGCCAAATAGAACAAAGATTGTTTTAATTATGTGAGAAAATCATAGGGAGGTCAAACAAAGACAAGGTGGAAGCCATGATGGATCACACACACCGTTTTTGGACCAAAAATAATTACCTCCATTTTTGAAGGATTAAGTTGCAGTTTGACTGCCAAATAGAACAAAGATTGTTTTAATTATGTGAAAAAATCATAGGGAGGTCAAACAAAGACAAGGTGGAAGCCATGATGGATCACACACACCGTTTTTGGACCAAAAAGAATTACCTCAATTTTTGAAGGATTAAGTTGCAGTTTATTTAAAATCATCCAGCTTCTTACTTCCGAGGCGCAGCCCACAATGCATTGAAGAGAATCAGACGAGTTGTTAACATGCGTGTAGATTTGTGTATCCGTGTAAGAGTGATAGCGAAGATTGAAAAAAATATGCATACATCGCTGGAGTAAAATATTAAAGAGCTGCTGGGACAAAGAGGAGTTCTTGGCAACTCAACCGGTGACTGGAATTGGGTCAGAGTAGGGATGCCCAATCTTGACCCTTTGAGTCTGGTCCATAAGGAAAGATTGAACCAGTTTAGGGATTTCTGAGCTACATGGACAACTTCAGTCAGCCTAGACAGTAGGATCTCCAAGATGACCGTGTCGTATGCTGCTGAGGCATCAAGCTTAATCAACAGAGTTAAAGTGCCTTTGTCCACATGTTTCAAGATGTCTTCCCACACAGTCGCAAGCGCTGTTTCCTTTCCATGGAATGTCTGAATTGGAGTCTGACAAAAGCCTATTAAGATGTTTCTCTTCCACATATTTTTGTAGCTGCAAGGTGACGTTTCTAAGAATCTTTGCGTGTCATGGGAGACCGGCAATGGGCAGTAGTTTTGCAGTATATTATGATCCTGTTATTTCAGCCAGGGAGTCAAAACTGAAGTGTTAAAGGCCTTAAGGACAATCCCTTGGGTGATGGAATAATTAATAAAGCTAGTAATAAATTCACTTAAACATTGACATGGTAAAAAGAGCCTTTTTATAGGTAGTGAGGGAAGTCCTAGCCGAGTAAAAGAATGATGGAGCTCTATTTTTGCACCACAATTTTACTTTTTTCCGATAGACTTACTTTAGGAAGAGAGGCAGAGTACCAGTTTTTAGAATGCTTTTGGGGTCATCGGTTTTAAGAGCAATACGGTTACATACAATTCTTTCCAGCTCTATTCGATGTCAGTCTTTAGCATAATAGTAAAAACAGCAAAAAACACAACCATTCACATTAAAACAATTACATATATAGTACATCATCAAATTGCTACAGATAAAACCATCAAAATTAAAATGAAGATACAATTGATCAGTTGCGGACCAACCATGTTCTATGGAACTGGTGAAATAAGAAACATTTAAATCACTCATTGATCTACAAAGGACCAAAGGCTCAATTGTAGAGCAAACTTTAGGAAGTTTGTACAGCAGGGTAGGTACTTGACCCTTAAATCGCTGTAGCCCACACAAAACATTAAAAAGTGCAGAATCGTCTTTACTTCTAGACCACACACTTGGCAAATAGTAGAATTAAAAGCAGGCCAACTACCTTTACATTTTGCAATGCCCACATTGTTTGTTCTGAACTGAAGAAAAAGAGAACGAGCCAATGGGGGTACAATGAAGATATGGTTCAGAGACACATATTTGTTTACTTGACAGATACATTGGACCTGTTTTCAGTCTCATGCAACCATACTCCAACCCTCTACATGAGAGCTGTTTCGCAGATTTACACACATCAGATCAACAGGCCGATTCATGGAATTAATGTGCGCTGAAAATATCAGCGCAAGCGTGCGAAAATGTGCGATTCGCAGTGAAAGAGCAAAAATCGCAGTGCAAGTGCGAATATCGCAGGGAAACCAGCGCACATCTATTCATGGAAGTCCGTGCGCGAGTAAAATCTGGGATGTGCGCTGAAAAAGTGTGCAGCGCACGCCGGCGCACAGGTCATCTAACGGCGTGCGCTAAGGCCACAGCGAAAGCGCACATAGCGCGGCGCACATAACAAAAGTAGGCGGAACACGTGGCGTGACACGCGGAATGGGGAACAACTCGTGAAAATGTGGGCGTCACAGGGGAAGTACAGGAGGCAAGTGCGCGGAACGCCCACACGCTCGCCTACAACACGTATTCATGGAATCGAATAGGGCAAAACAGCGCACGGGTAAAGACGCGCACAGGCCTAAACACGTCCGCCACACGAAGGCATGCGGTCGCGTCCCTGCGCATGAAAAAAATGTGCGCCAAAATGTGCGCCCACAAAAAGCAGGTATATACAGCTATGTAGAATGTCCCATACTGTGGGCCTCTAGGAAAAATGACGTGCAAAGGGGTACGCGACAAACACGGACACCCGCTGTGTGAAAAATAGCGTGTGCATGTATTCCGGGGGTGCGTGGGAAGTTCTACATGCTATTTGCCCTGGGGGAGCGGGGTACGTGTATTTCAGGGGTTCGCGTGAAGTTTCACACGCGATTGGCCTGGGTACGTGTATTTCAGGGGTGCGCGTGAAGCTTCACATGCGATTGGCCTAGGTATGTGTATTTCAGGAGTGCGCGTGAAGTTTCACACGCGATTGGCCTGGGTACGTGTATTTCAGGGGTGCGCATGAAGCTTCACACGCGATTGGCCTGGGTATGTGTAATTCAGGGGTGCGCGTGAAGTTTCACACGCGATTGGCCTGGGTACGTGTATTTCAGGGGTGCGCGTGAAGCTTCACACGCGATTGGCCTGGGTACGTGTATTTCAGGGGTACGCGTGAAGTTTCACACGCAATTGGCCTGGGTACGTGTATTTCAGGGGTGCGTGTGAAGTTTCACACGCGATTGGCCAGGGTACATGTATTTCATGGGTGCGCGGGTAGTTTCACATGCGATTGGCCTGGGTACGTATATTTCAGGGGTGCGCGTGAAGTTTCACACATGATTGGCCTGGGTACGTGTATTTTAGGGGTGCGTGTGAAGTTTCACACGCGATTGGGCCTGGGCGAGCGGGGTACCACTCACCGTCTGCCTTGCGTGTAGAAGAACCCATAACCAACACCCACCCGCTGTGAAGTAATAGCGTGTGAACCCCAACGCCTGGAAAACACACGCACCGCACCCCACGAAAAGCACATACAGGCCCGAGCGCGATACGTCACAGACGCGCTTACGCGCTGAGGTCCTTTGGTCCAATGAAATCGCGTATGCGTGCTGACGCGCCTACACGCTAAGGGACTTTCCTCGAATTACACGCTGACGTGCAAGAATTTCACGTGCCAAATCACTCCGTATCAAGCTGGCCACGCGAAAACACACGGAAGACCATGCTCCTGCCCAAAAGGCTGAATTACTGCCCCCCAGAGCCCCGACCAGCCTCCCACGAGCCATCTGTTGCTGTCTGCTGCCATCGTGCCCTGCCATTTTGTGCCTGCACATCTGCCATCTGCAGGGGTCCAGTTGCTGTGTCCACCCCTGCTGGAACAGAAGACTCCCGACTGGTATACCATCGCTCCACAGCCCAGCCCCAGGACCCAGTTGCCCACCCACGCCTGCCTCGGGGGTCGCCATGTCGGGGCAAACACCATCTGAGACCACTGGTGACCCCCAGCCAGAGGGGCAGAGGGCCACCAGCTTCAGTCAGAATGAAGTTGGTGTCCTGGTGGAGCTTGTCCTGGGGCATTATGATGCCCTCTTCGGATCATCACGCGCCAACAAGGAAGGACGGGACAGGATCTGGGACGACTTTGTGGTTGCCATCAATGTGGATGGGGTGGCAACCCGCAACATCAAGCAAGTCAAGAAGCGCTCGGAGGACTTGAGGTCCAGGACCCTCTTAAAGGCCCGGCGCCTCGTGGAGGGGGGCCGAGGCCGCATGAGTAGCATCCAGCTGAGGGTCCTGGATTGCGTACGCCCAGCGCTCCACGTCCAGATCCTTGAGAGGCAGACCCATCTGGAGTTGAGCGGTAAGTGGCCAAGTATTGCTGTGTGAGACAGGGCATGTTGCAGTGTGCTGGTTGTCTGATACTTGCCTGTATGTGTGACATAGGCCATGCAAGTATGTGTGTGTGCAGGGACATCATGGTCATGCATGTGAGACCAGTAATGTGTGAACCACATGGTTGGTGCATGTGTTCAAATGCAACATGGGGAGCTCTATGCGGAATGGACACATGAGAGCATGCCATTCTCTGTTCCTGGACATGGGTGGGGGTGAGGGATGGGTCCTGGTGCCATGTACATGTATGGTGTCCATGTCTGTGTGTCTGTCCTGCGTGTCTGTGACTTGTGAATGCCATGGATGCATGACACATGTCTGTGACAATGTTCAGATTCACTGATGCAGCCTAGCTATCCTTGTATCCACTGTGTCTGGGGTGTACGAGGCCAGATGGATGAAACTACGGTGAAGTGTGTGCATGTGATAGGCATGGCCCATGATGCATGTGAGTTTCAAACCAACATTGTATGTTTCAAGAGTCCCTTGGACATGTATGCTAATGTCCATAGCATGCGCCATGCCTGTTACTGAATGTGTTTTGCCTGCACTGACCCATGTGTTGTGGAGGGACATGATGGAAGTGATGTTTGACAGTGCCACTCATCTGCCATTGCTTCCTGTCTAGGGGACCATTGTACAGTACCCTGATGCTTGTATTCTATGTCTCCCTCTACACAGCGGCAAGTGAAGAAGAGGGCGGAGACGGCGCTGTGGAGCAAAGCGGCGGGGATGCCCCCACGGCTGCAGCGGAAGGGGTTGGTGAGCCCCCACAGGGGCTTGCAACGGCGGAAGACGGTGTGGAGCCATCCAGGTTGGTGGTTTCCACAGAGGAGGAGGCGGCTGCTACTGAGCTGCACATGGGGCCTGGTGGGGGTGGTACCACTGGTGCAAGTGGTGCAGTCCAGGGGCAGGAGGCAGCACAGGTCGCCGTGGAGGGGCCTGTGCATGTCACTGTCCCTGACACTGTGACTGCACCACCATGCACCAGCAGGGATGCCCCATCCCAGGCCCGTCCGCAGGTACGGGGGATGTCCATGTCATCTGACACTCCTCTACCTGCGGATGAGGGGACCCCTGGCCGTATGGAGAAGGCCCTGATTTGTGTCGCATTGCGCACAGGTGTCATTCGTGATGACGTGGATGCTTTCCGGGGGGAGCACGCACATCATCACGAAGAGCAGCGTGCCAACGTGGCGCAGTTGGGAGTGACCATGGTCGGGGGTCTCGTACATGTGTCGGCCACTCTGGCGACCCTCTCCTCCTCTGTGGAGGCTATGCGCCAGTCGTTCTCCATGCCGTCTTCCGGCCCAGATGCCACCAGGGCCCCCTGTGGACCTGCCCCGACCAACGCAGCCAGCTCGGTGGGGCTCCCATCCCTGCCACAGTCGGGAGTCGGAGGTCCAGCAGGGGTGGACACACCAGCAACTGGACCCCAGCAGATGGAGGATGTGCCGTCATCATCGGGCAGGGCACGTGCACAACGACGTTGGTGGATTCCATCAGCCTGGATGCCGTCGTGCTGGCAGAGGCAGTTGCATCGGAGGCAGCGGCAGGCTCGACGTGGGAGGCATCATGGCTCGGGGCCATCTACATCAGAGGGGCAGGCATTGGCCGGAGGGCAGGAGAACCCTGGAATGGGAGTGTCTTCCGTGTGGCAGCGGTTGGGCACTGCATTATCCCTGCGAGACCTCGGGGCCAGTGAACATGCCCGCCTCCAAGCCATTGAACAGGAGTTCGATGATGCCCTGGCCCATGACATCAACCAGTGAGCCGTTGGACTGGTCCGCCGCCATTGTATATAGTTCATTAGTGTTAAGTTTCCTTTATTTTTTCATTCCCTTTGGGGCGCATGGACTATGCCCCACATTTATGTATATAGTTGTTTATTCTGTAGGCTTTTTTGTAGGTTTCCTTTGGACAGTTGGGCTCATGGACCCAGGATTTCATCCTTGTAAATAGTTGGAGTGTGCATTTGTCGGCTTTTTCTTTTTTGATTTTTCCATGGAGCAGTGGATTTTACTTTTTCATTTCGGTTTGGATTTGCTTTGTTGGAAGGTGACTTTGGAGACATTTTTGATTTCATATATTTTGGATTCTGATATCCTTTTTTTATCATTATGTGACATTCTGCATTGTTTTCCTTATGTCCATTGTTTGGTATTTGATTTTCTTTCACCACATTCTTTGTTCAATACATTTGTTCCCGTACTTCAATGTGTGGTATTCTCTCATTGGTTTTCATGCATGTCACAATGTGGGTGTTCACATTCACTGGCACCCATTGTGTGTGTGTGACGGACATGTGCTGATGTACATACATCCATTTGGGTTGTTTCATGTAATGGGCATTTCAATGTGGGGTGTATGTTATGCTTGGTTGGTTATTTGGGCAGGGGTGGCGTGCCGTGGGATTTTGGTGGACACGAGGGCCATGATTGTAGGTCATGTTGACATGTTGGGGGGGACATGAGTGGGACATGAGTGGGGGCCTGCTGGCAGCTGCCCCTGACTGCTGGGGGGTGGGAGTGCTGGGGGACATGAGTGGGAAATGAGTGGGAGCCTGCTGGCAGGTGCCCCTGACTGCTAGGGGGTGGGGGTGCTGGGGGACATGAGTGGGACATGAGTGGGGGCCTGCTGGCAGGTGCCCCTGACTGCTGGGGGGTGGGGGTGCTGGGGGACATGAGTTGGTGATCATATTGCAACGTGACATGTGGCTTGGCTGAGGGGCATGCCCATGGTGGATGGGGCTGCCTGCAGGGGCCGTGGAGGGGGTAGAGGGGACACCTGGGAGGACCCACACTGCCAATTCACGTGTAAAACTTCCAGCGCACCCCTGAAATACATGTACCCAGGCCAATCGCATGTGAAACTTCCCGCGCATCCCTGAAATACACGTACCCAGGCCAATCGCATGTGAAACTTCCTGTGCACCCTTGAAATACACGTACCCAGGCCAATCGCGTGTGAAACTTCCTGCGCACCCCTGAAATACACATACGCAGGCCAATCCTGTGTGAAACTTCCTGCGCACCCCTGAAATACAGATACCCAGACCAATCGCGTGTGAAACTTCCTGCACACCCCTGAAATACACGTACCCAGGCCAATCGCGTGTAAAACTACCCGTGCACCCCTGAAATACACGTACCCAGGCCAATCGCGTGTGAAACTTCCCACGCACCCCTGAAATACATGTACCCAGGCCAATCACGTGAGACTACCCGCAAGCCCCTGAAATACATGTACCCCGCTCACCCAGGCCAAATCGTGTGGGAAACTACCCACGCACCCCTGAAATACACGTACCCAGGCCAATCGCGTGTGAAACTACCCGCGCACCCCTGAAATACACGTACCCAGGCCAATCGCGTGTGAAACTTCCCGCGCACCCCTGAAATACATGTACCCAGGCCAATCGCATGTGAGACTACCCACGAGCCCCTGAAATACACGTACCCCGCTCCCCCAGGCCCAATCGCGTGGGAAACTACCTGCGCACCCCTGAAATACATGTACCCAGGCCAATCGCATGTGAGACTACCCGCGAGCCCCTGAAATACACGTACCCCGCTCCCGCAGGCCCAATCGTGTGGGAAACTACCCGCGAGCCCCTGAAATACACGTACCCAGGCCAATCGCGTGTAAAACTTGCTGCGCTCCCCTGAAATACATGTACCCCGTTCCCCCAGGCCCGATCGCGTGTGAAACTTCCCGCGCACCCCTGGAATGCACGTACCCAGGCCAATCGCGTGTAAAAATTCACACAAACAACAGTTATACACGTACCCCACTCGCACAGGCCCTTTCGCGTGTGAAAGTTACTGCGAAAGCCGTAATACACGTTCCCCGCTTGGTGTTTGCTGTTTGGCAGTCCGGTAAACTGGTCCAGCGTTGGCACAGCCCTTTGCGCTGGATTGGGGATTTTCATGGCTTTTCCTTGCACAAGGGCGTTCTTGGGGGCGTAACTGGCGCTGCTGCAGGGTAGCTGCGCCACTCTGCGCCACGGCTGCTTTTGGAGGCTAAAATCCATGAATACGCTGTGCGCGGAAATCGATTTTAGCACACGCGGCTGGCGCAGACATTCGCACGGGAACACTGTGCACCAGCTGCGTGCACCACTTTTGTGCGAAATTCTATGAATTACCCCCTAGTTTCCATGTTAATAGTTCTGCAATTTTTCCACAAATCCTGATGATCAAGTGCCAGCACTTATTGACATGTTACACACTGGAGAGCATGTCCTTACTTAGTGGCCAAAACATACAAGAGCACCTCCTTATACTTGGACAATTCAGGAGTTGCCCGGGTCCTTACCCAAAGCACCACTGGCCTGAGTGAAACAAAATCTAATATTGGGCGGGTTCTGCACTCCAGATGAAGAGGGGCATTTAGTAAGCTATTTGGTAGTATCAGCAGCATTTTTAAGAACCTGTTCTCAATTATTGACATGAGTTTGCAATCTGTATAACCCCAAATTTCAGCTCATAGCTAGCAGGTGAGATAGCTTGCACTTTGTAACTCTCCAATGTCGTGGTTGCAGATCCATTGCCATGTCTAGCTGCAAACTTCCTAAAACCCCCACTATTTTTCTCCAAGGGGACGCATGCTTTTATCAACTGATCCTGCCAACGACTGTCCTCCTGGAACTGAATCCCCAAATAATCATAGTATCTGACCTGTTCCAGCCTTTGCCCACCTACATCCACTAGTAATCTACAGCTTTGTGAATGTTGTGGTCTAAAAACCATTACTTTGGTTTTGCTTTTATTCAATTTGAGTCCCAATTGGTCACATTTAGCAATAAAACGGCCCAAGGTATGATTCAATCCCGCTGGGGTAGTAGCAAGCAGAATGGCATTGTCTGCATAAAATAACCCGGATATCTATCCATACCCAGCCTAGGGGAAATCGAGGCTGCTCAAAATGTGCTCCTTAATTATTTCATGAATGTATAATTTGAAGATAAGTGGGGCAAGGACAAATTCCTGCCTCACTCCTCTTACAACTTTGTACTCACCCATCAGCTCACCACTCAAACCTCAATGCACAGCCACCTTATTGTCAGTATACAACTGGCTGACAATCGACAGCAAATGTTCCGGGATGCTGTTCCTCCTAGGGACCTGCCATAATACATTGCGGGGGACACTGTTGAACGCAGTCTTAAGATCTACAAAGACCGCGTATAAATGTACCTTTTTCAACACACTGAGCCTCGTTACGAGGTGGACGGTAAGGGATTACCGGCACCGGTAAGGACACCGGTGCTGGTAATCCCTTACCACCCTATTCCGAGGTCCCTTAGCGGGTCCCTTCCTCAACGCCTGGTTTTGCCTGGCGTTATGGAAGGGACCCGTTAAGGGACTTCAGAGCTAATAACGGGCCCGTTAATATCGGGCCCGTTATTAGCTCCATCCCCATTCCCATTGAGCCCTATGGGGGCTCGAATGGGAATGGGGAATGGTTCCTGGAATGGGGACTTACTGGTCCTCCAAGGACGGAATGACCCAGTAAATCCCTATTCCGTGAACACGAACCCGGAATGCGCTAAGGGAGTAGCCATGGCGCTAATAGCAGCATGGCTACCTCCTACCTCGTAATGAGGCCCACTGTGACATTGAAGAATCAGGAAGAAGCAAAAGCTTTGGTCAATTGTGTTCCTTCCCGAACAAAACCCTGCTTGAGGATGGCTAATTGTCTAGTTGGAGTCAACCCATTGCTACAAATGATTAAAGATAACTTTGGCAAAATGTTTACCTGCTGCGTTCAACAGTTACATACACTGCACAGCTCATTCATGTTGACGAGAAAATATTCTACACATGTATGTTCTGAGCAGAAAGGAACGAGTGCTGAAGACCAATCTTGCTCTGTGATTCTGTTTAGATCCTTGGAGCTTCACGAACACTAGCAAGTGTAACGAACCACTTAAGAAGTTCTGGAGTGGTCTTTTTTTTAATCACAAAGATCCTGGCAAAATAAGCCACTAAGCAGATTGTTATTGTGTCCAGGTATAGAATCAGTGCACCTCTATAGAATGTCGGGTCAAGACAATGCCCCGGGTGGTGAGAGGGCGAAGATACCAAAGACAGCACATTGAGCCTCATTACGAGTTTGGTGATGCAGGAAAAAAGTAGTGCCAATTCTGTTGCCTCAATTTTTCCTGCACTGCCAAATTACAAGTTTTGGCGGAATTTCTTGTTTTTTTGTTTTTGTTTATGGTTTATTACAAAATTAAAACCTTTTACATACGATCCACATAGTAAAATACATTTATTACCTCCATCAAGGAAAGTAACATCTTATACCATTTACAAAGATCCACATAGTAAAATTACATTCGTAGGCTCTGGCACGGAGAAAGAAAATTGACCGCATTGCATCCTTGTCATCACTTTGTGTAACGGAGGTAAACATCCTTTAAAAAAAGAATGGGAGTTGTATAAGTCTTTTTCCGATTTCCCAGCTCATTTACTTTTTAAGAACACATTCGAAAAAGGACATTGCCGCTAAGGCTAAACTAATCTTGCCCCTGATGAGTACCCAGTTCCACCATTCTCTGGCTGTTAGGGATTTGGCTTGCATAATCAAATTTCCCAGAAATCGCCCTTGCAACTCGGCCAATGTCTTACAGCTGGTTACCAGATAGAATAAGGTCTTTTTCTCCTGTGGGTCACAGCAGTATCAGCAGCTAGAAACGGCTTCCAGAATCTGCTTCCTAACTAGGAGCACCTACTTTGCCGGTAGAATATTTAGGCAGCATCGCATGACCAAATCCCGATAATGGGCAGAGGGGAACTTTTGGGATTTGATTTAGACCCCTCCTTTCCTCAGGAAGTGCCAGAGAGAGCCTGCAGGAGCATCTGGACTGTGATGTATTAATCTAAACATGTTCCTGGATGCTCTTTTTAGCCTTCTGTGGATTGTTAACTAAAATATCTAGTGTTATGTTACATTCCTTCAGGTGGCTATCACACTTCTTCCATCTTTGGGACCACTTATCTGACCGGGCTGATTATGGTTGCCTCAGAATTTCAAAGGGAGCAGAGTTATCTGAGCTCAGACATTTCCTATATAGGCAGATGACCTTCCACGCCACCACTGACTCCAACGATTGCAGCCCTAGCTCATAGCGAATGCATGCAAATGGGAACGAGTTTGGAAGTTGCAAAACCTTCCTCCAAAACCACCCTTCTAGGACCCCCACTCTTTCCATGCAATATTGGCGCAATTGCCACCAGTGGAATTATTGTGTGGTAATTCTGCAGATTCTTTGGAGGAAAAGTGGAAGATGTACCTCTAGCATGATTCTGGAGGGGAGTCCTCCACTTTTCTTCCAGAAATCGATGGAATTACCACTCTGTAATTACACCAGTGGTAATTCCGCCCAAAATTCCCAAATGGGGATTTACACTGCCTACCAACACTTGTAATCCCATGGTAAATCCACAGGACCAAGTGGTGGTAACTTTAAATCTATTTGGTGGTGTCCCTGAAGGGGGGGAGAGGGAGAGAGAGAGTGTGAGATTGAGAGTGAGAGAGTGTGAGTGTGAGGGAGAAAGAAAATACACCAAACTAACAGTAACTCCATCCATTTAAAGTTATCTGGCATGGTTGAGAGCTGTAGTGGCGAGAAATTCTTTCTTTCATTTTATATAAGAAATTGCCAGCAGGGCCCAGAGGATGATGGCATAAAACAATTTTTAGTGAACAAGTAGAAGATAGGTGAAGTTAAAAGTGCACATTTGGGAGAATTCATCCCACTACTGGGGCTCAGAATTGCTTACAAGCCAGCAGGCTTTAAAAACAGCAACCCCCTGGTTGCATGATTATTGTGGCTTAGCCATTTCAGCTGAAAATTTGAAGGCACAGGTAAATTATTAGCAGAGGTAGAACATTTAGTAAACCAAGTTTCAGTAATAAACACTGGGTGCAATTTGTTTTAATTCAATAAAATCTGCCAAAGCTTCAGCATTGCTTATGCCAGACCTTGCAGTAACTAGTGCTGAGCGAAGGTCACAGAACAATCTGAATCTGGGTGTCAAGGAGTTATTACAGTTCTTTTGGCTGTCATGTAACCTAATTTTATTTAGAGAGTGAAAGGTAAAAGTGCCATAATTGTTATTTAATAATAGTAACATCTCTTGTATGTATATCCTCATGTTGAGAATCATTCGGCAGAGAACCTTACCGCAATACCAGGGAACAAACAATCAGGATTGCGCACTGAATGTCTAACAGGCAATGACACAATCCTTTCCAGGCCCACCGGGTCTGTAGATGATGCTCAAAGGCAGCAGTGAAAAGTGTTCAATAAAAACAGGTGCCAAAAAAAGATGATGTAAGATCCTGATGAAAAAATATTGTCAAATTGCAACAACACATATGGTACTAAAGCTTCTAATAAAACGTATCAATTTTCATAAAATTAATTAAATAATATAAAAATGAAAAAGTTCACATAATCGATTTTAGCAGCCGAGGATAATCTGGAATGGTGATGAGTAACAAACCATAACCAGGTATTGATGAACCTATGAAGAAGGGGTTTGTGTATTCTCTGGGAGTGTGACTTTTAGAAATGCCAATGGAAATATTTGACAATTCAAAAAGCGTGATACCATCATGACATAGTGTGGGAATATCACCCATGATAAAAAAGAGAAACATAAAGGAAAGACAGTGACCAACCAAAGCGCTCTGGAATGAAAGGCTGCTTGGAAGGACACACATGTCCCTATGAATCAATGCTGAATCTGGATAATATTTAGAGATGGAAGGGCCTTATCCATGAGGGAGCTGAACCAGATGAACCAGCGCCACACCTGCCTTTGTGGAAAAAACCGAGGAAGGCACCAGAAAAGGCAAGCTGACTGGGAAATTCCTGGGGGAAAATGTAGGGGCTCTGCTGGCTCTGGGCTTTAAAGAATTATTCAAAAGAGTTGTGTGAAAACTCCCAATATATTTGGGTATGTCCCCTATAAGCATTCCCCTGCTCGGTCCCTGGCATGGGAGGGATTTGGGAAGGTGGTTTTCCCAAGGGAAAGCTCATTACAAATAGTGTAGGTTGATATTTTAGTGTAAAATAGAAAAGTACGTTCTCACTATATGGAAAGCTAAGTGAAATTTGACTTCTTGTAGAAAACCTAGCATTTTAATGTGTACACAGCTCAGAGGCTCAAAAGTTGTTACTAACAGAATCAAAATGGGATTTTGTTGTTTTTGTGTGAGGTTTATGCTGCTTTCATTGTAATTACAGCTGAGTGAGAGGGCATTTAAATAACAATATGTGTGCAGTGTAAAACTGATTTCTATTGAATAATAAGTGTAATAATAATTCATGCAACCTTTCTCTGGGACCAATACTCTTTTTGATACCGGAGAAAATAAAATGTTCTTTAATTGGTGATTGATTATAAGGAAACTAATGTGATGTACAGACCACTTGAATTATTGGCTAATAGGCAGTGATGTAATTATGGACTTGGATTGCGTTTAGAATTTGGATTCTCCTATTAGAATTAGAACCAGAAACATACTTAATAGCTCTGTTGTGTGACTGCATGAGTGCACGGATTCTTAGTGAGCTGCCACAGGCAGGCCCAGTCTAACTGTGCAAATAATCTATTAAGGCTAATGTATCTTACTGTCATGACTTCCCTGCACAAAATAAGGGGACCACCTTTGATTTCCTTTTACTTAAATAAATTCAAGTTTCAACTACAAATGCAACTGGTTTCTTGTCCCAGAGTTGTGGGGTAGGCGTCTATTCCAGGGACTGTTAGATCGGGGTTCGCCACTTGGTGGAAAGAGCGGCATATCGACAAACAAATCCACACTCTGATAAAGCGGCTCTATATTTCCCTCACACTGGGCTGGGGGCTCATTTTGTTTTTCCATATCACGCACTGTATCATTATCTTATCGGGATTTATTGCAATCCATGAACCATATATTCTCGTTAGGATAGCCTAAGGATGCCGATCTATGGATAAAATGTCTCCAAAATTGGTGACTTCATTGAGATCTTATGGTTGGCTTGCTTTTTGGTTCCAGAAAATGTTAGAAAAGATGGAGCTGGGTCTCAGTCCTCAATGCACAAGCACCAATGGCGGAATGTACGGATTGAATAGTGATACATGTTCACTTTTGTCACATGATACCCTGCCAGCTTTTACTTGCCTACTCCTATCTTAAAAGTATAGCCATGACATGAGCCCAGCTTTCCCACTGATAAATGTGACGGAGCAGAAAAGCCCTGGTGTGGATTAGTTTTCCTGAGCCCTAAATATGGAGCATAGAAACCTCTTTCTAAAATGTTCCTGCAACTCGGTTTGCTGAACAAGGTATGCCTTCATCTTTTCAGCCAGTACTTGTTGAAGTTTTGCTAGTGGTTGGACTTCTTTGGATCTTGCACTTTCCAGGATTTTGTTGCTCGGAATTTGCACTTCCCATGATTAGATTATTTATACTAAGCCCACAGATTACAGTGATATTTTTTTTCTGGACATACTCGCCCATTTGATGAACAGACAGTTGGCTCATTTCTGTTGCAATTGCCAACCCTGGGGTGACCTTGAGATGATGATTCAGCTAAACACTGGGACATTCTCTATGCTGTTGCATCTTACCTCTGGGCTCTGCCCTTCAGGTGCACTCTAAACTGCTCGTACAGCCTTGTACAACTTAGTCTAGTTGGCTTACATTACTTCCTGAAACTAATTCTTAAGTGGATCCGGATGCAATGTGCCATAGTCTTGATGATCCGGAGTCCCTTTCTGAGGTTCTGCCAGGTATTTTGTCAATGCCCATATGGTACTGCATATCCAGGTTGCAGAATCCCCAGTACCATGCACATGTATCTGCGCTGGCAGTGAGAACCTGGGACACTCAACTTATTCCTTAGCTAACTAACTCTACCCTCCCCCTCTTCTACCCTAAGCCCTGTACAAACCTGTGTGTACATGAACTACACTGAACTGGTGAGACTAGTGCCAAGTACAAGTGGATGGGTGTTCAGCACTGCTTAGTTACTTTCATTTAAATCAATGTGTTTTAAGTAGTATACAAAAACACTTTATGGTGTGGAGACCCTCCAAAGGTGCCTCTGCACCTGTGCCAAAACGGAACACTGCACAAAAGATCTGGGTGGGGGGAGGGGTGCCCTGGTGGCAGACCGATGCAACCACATCCCTTGTGAGCTCATGGAGCCTGGCAGCCTTTTCCCCTCCTGACCCTGCCAAGGCAATTGTTTTACTTCTTCCCCATACCTTCTCTGAAGACTGCAGGTGATCGGCCCCCCAGAGCGGTATCAGACGAGGCGGAGGGAGGCCTCCAAGATGGCAGCGGCTGGTGTTCTGAAATGGCTGGTGTGACTGAGGAGCAGGTCACGCTACGCCCTCTCCCATGTCGTGTGGCAGGGCGGCCTTTCTGCCTACAGAGGAGCTGCCCTTGGAGCAGCCATCTTTGCTCGGCTTTGCTTGGGGCCTGGAGCCACTGACATTGCTGTGGGGGTGGTGAGGGACTCCACCTCCCAGCTGGACTGCTCTTGTAGCCCAGGCTCATCTTTCAATGCTGCAAGCTCCTGGGGGCCTTGGCCGGCACAGTGGTGATGCTTGATGGGGCGGGGAGTCGCCAGTGCTAAAGTGGCTTCAGGTGAGCAGGCACACGATAGAGGCTAACCTAACAAAGTGAACGGAGGGCCGCTCTGCAGTCACTGGGAGCCTTACGGACAGTGCATATCGCCTGGACGTGTGTATCTGGAGCTCGGCTGCGAGGGTGGATGTCCTACTATTCCTGTCTCCCTGGTAGAGGCGCTTCCCTCCTCTGGGACACCATTGCCCGATAGGAGATGGTGAGGGAGCAGTCAGAGGAGCGGCACCTGTCATTGGGGGATTTGTGGCAGGCAATTTGTGGGATTGCGTAGCGGGTCCAGCTGATTCTGCAGACTGTCGCATTTGCCTGCATCAGTGTGAATTGAAGATGTGGCTTAATCTTGGAGCTCAAGACAGACATCCAGAATGTTATTGGGGCGTTGTCACACTGTATCTCGGAACGTGACCGCCATCTCAAGAGATCTGACAGCAACCTAGAAGAGCTGGAGGACATACATTGTGAACACGCTGGAGTCGCAGAGCTGGAACCGGAATGCAGCAGGTGATTGACAGATAAGAAGAAGCCAAAAATGGATCCTGACGTAATAACATCTGGGTTTGAGGGGTTAAGGGGTCCCCACTTTGTTTGTGGATGCTTATCTCCAAGCTTATATCCAGACTCTCTCAGTCCGTCCTGGGGAACTCGGGTGATGGCAAGATGCATTTGGATCACAATCACAAGGCCCACACTGCATTTCAACAAACCCGGGAGTTACTACCCGATGTGCTGACCAGGGTCTACTTCTGTCGCACCAAGGAGAAGCTGATGCAAGCAGCGCATAAATCACTAGAAATAGCCTTCTATGGAGCCCAGCTCACCTTTTTCCAGGATCTCTCACAGGGGCAAGTCCGTACAATGTGTGACCAGCTGGATTCGGGACAGGGGTGTCCGGTACAGGGGGGGGGGCTTCCCCTTTAACTTGCATTTCGAACTGGATGGCAAGGCTAGCGAAATGTATACATTGGAAGAGGCCCAGAACTTGTGGGGGAAGAGCCTGAGATGGACTGTCATGCCCCGGAAGCTAAGCAGGAGGAAGAATTATCCTCACCGGACAAGCGGAGGAGGTGGTGTCTCAAGAAACGGCCATGACCTTTCACCCAGGTTTCCTGTAATGACTCTTTGCAGGCCTAAGCGAATATGCTGTCCCAGAACTGAATGAGAGGCTATCATCTTGTGCTATTTGGCAGGGACCTTCTGTTTTTGTACACTGCTATGCCTGGCCTACTTTTCTGCTAGGGGACTAACATGTTTCCTCATTGACAGAGCTGGAGAGTTCGGGTGTGATTTTATTTTTTCTCCCCTTCCCTTTTCCCTGTCTCTTCTTTCTTCCTGGTGAGGTTGGGGGGTGGAGGGATGTCATGGCGCTGGGGTGTGCGCCTGAGAAGGGGAATTTTCTGGTCAATGTAGATGGTATGTTAGGTTCTTTGCCTGTTATGAAGTTTATTGTGGTTCAACAGGAGCAGGAAAGCTGTATTCTATTTTATGTTTTTGCCAACCTTGAGCGGGAGTACACTATAGGGGTAGTTCAATGACCTGAACCTGAATGTGTTGAAGTGTATCACCCTGAATGTGCAAGGATTGAATTCCCCTGTTAAGCGTAGATCGGTGGAGTGCCGCCTCCATGAATTGGATGCAGCGGTGGTGTTCCTCCAGGAAAGGCACTTTCTTCAGAAAGACACGGGGTGGCTAGTAAGCAGGCACTACAACCTGATATACTTTGCATGTGGGGTTTCTAAGACAAAAGGGGTAGCAATCCTGGTGAGCGCTAACGTCCAATTTACCAAAATGGAAATACTGATGGATACTGAGGGTCGTAATGGTTAAGGGTCTGTTGTGTGGGCATATGTTCTCTCTGGAGTCTGTATATGCCCCTAATGAGTCGCAGGACTCCTTTTATAGCCAGTGCTATGCCAGTTTTGTGGAGGGGAAGTGGTCGTAGGAGGGGATTTTCATTGTGTGCTGGATGCCCAGTTAGATAAAACGTCCTGTCCCACTAGCACTGACACGTGGAATCTACAGGCCCTAGCGAGGGTTGCGCGGGAGTGGTCCTTGATTGACCTATGGCGTTTATTCCATCAATTGGAGCGTGACTATATATTCTACTCGCACGCTCATCCTCTAGGTAAGACATGGTCATTGCTTCAATGAGCTTGATCCTGCATGTAGAAAGTGTAGAGATAAGGAATAAATACCTCTCGAATCATGCCCATGTAGTAGTGGTCATCCTAAATCCTCTCCAACAGACCCCTAGCCGAGCCCTGTGATTATTTAATTACATGCTGCTGAAGGGTGTGGTAACTAGACGGGAAATTCAGGACACTATTGACCTCATTACAAGTCCGGCGGTAACCCTGCTGGTGCAGCCGGCAGGTTGTCTCTTGACTTGCAATATTTACCGGCACCTGGCTTGCCGGAAACACCAGGGTATTAGGATCCTGGCGTTCCGGGAAGTCAGGTGCCATTAAATGTTAATCTTCATTCCCATTTGAGTCCCATAGGACTCAATGAGAATGGGGATCATGGAAGCACCGGCACCATTAATAACGGTGCCGGTACTTCTGTGAAACTCTGTGGGTGGGTGCTGTTCCACCTGCCAGGTCTGACCCTGGCAGGCGGGACGGCACCCGCCCGCAGAGTCGTACTATGCCGGTCCAGTAACAATAGTGCTGGTAGGCTTACCAGCACCGTTGTTACCGGACCGGGACGGTTGTAATGAGGCCCTATGTCCAAATATTTTGAAGAAAACACCTTAGGTTAGGCTAAATGGGATATTGTATGGAATGCCTTCAAGGCAGTGATGTGGAAGACATTATCAGTAGGACTTCAGCATATGTCCCATCGAGACACTGACATGTAGAGAGGTTAGAGGGAGAAGTGAAGGCCTGTGAGGGGGAGGCCAAACGAAGAGGCTCCAGAAAGGCCCTGCAAGCATTGAGGGTAGCCTGTACTCAGTTAGAAGCACTCTGTGCAGAGTGATCGGCTTACTCACTACTTCGTACCAAGAAGTCCTATTATCTGCGGTTCAACAAGGCCAACACGTTTCTAGCTACTCCAAGTAGCGAGATTGGTAATTGCACACCAATGGATGGATCCTATGTGCCCGGATATAGCTCTTGGGTTGGTTAAGATTTGGGAAGTACTCATGATGGAGACGGTCATGGCGCTCACGTCTGGGTCTTTCCAGAGGATTTATGGGTATGGTGCCTTTTTGTTGGTTATTTGGGAGATAGAGCTCACCTACATCATAGGTCGAAGCCCCTCAAGCAATTTTCGCTCTTATAAGGAGATGGGCTATATTAAGAGTACAGCGAATCGGGGGCATACCTGGGGTCCTCATGGGCGGAAGGTGGGTCAGGGGCTCTAGTCTAGGCCCCTTACGGGGAGGGGTAAAAGGAGGCCTAGATGTGAAGTGAGTATGTAGGGGCTCTTCCTAGCAGTTTTAGCTGACACATTGGGGTAGGTGTGTGGAAGGGACTGACTTGTCTGGCTGCGGTGGTAGCACTAGATCTTCTGGACTGCAATCTAGAAGGATCCTTTAAGGAAAACACTTGTAAAGCAGCTTTAGGGGCTGGTTGATGCTCAATGAGTAGCTATACATTGATTGTTATCTGTTTTTGGCCTGTTTCATGTGTTCCTGTGGAGGGGTTTGTTTGCTCTTTTCAATTGTTTATTTTTTACTAGTTTCTGCTATTCTGGTGGGGTTTTCTTGTGTTTCTGTAGCTTTTCACCCTGTTTGAGCTGACCCGCATCTAGAGTGTGCAATCCCTAGGCTGTAGTCCTTTGTTTATGTCTGGCTTTCTTCCTGTCCCCCCTCAACCCACTTGCAATTGGTTGCAATAGTCAGGTGTGTCTCTGCCTTTGTTCCTGGCAGCCATTTCCACTTGCCTTCTGGACTTTTTTTGATTTCTCTGCTGCACATGTGTGACCTCCCTCCTGCCCCTTTTCCGTGATTGTCTGTTTCCCTCCAGGATGCAGGCTCTTAACCACACCCCCTAGGGCAGCTCACTGCCCGTGCAGCTCCTTCGACTAAGGACCCAAGGCAAAGGGCATCTCCCAAACAAACAGCTCCAGGCTCTGTTTGCCCGTGTTCGCCTGAGAAGCCTGAGAAGCCAGTAGCTGGCCGTCAACCAGCAGCGACTGACAAGATATGTGTGTTCTGGGTGGGGAGGCCAGCAATCACTGTATTCCGAAGCTGCTGAAGGATCCGTAAGTTCAATGACTCAGACCCGGAGACTCGGATGCGGCCTCTTTCTGTTTCTGTCGAATTGTGTACTGTGAGGTGCGGCTTGAGTCAGAGCGGAGTCAGAGCAGAACTGAAGAACTGAGGAGCTGAGGTCTTTTCCTCAAATCTCGAATCTTCGAGGCTGAGCGTCCTGACAACGTGTCCTGCAAATCCGCAAATCCGCGCCCGCGCCCACACCTGTACCCGCACCCGAGGTTGGGACCCACGGAGAACTGTAAACGGAGTTCGGCGGCCTTTGGAGGGGTAGACGCGGGAGCCGCGGGACCCACAGATACCGAAGGCGCCACTGCTACTGCCTACTGCTACTGCCTGCTACCGCCTGCAGCTACAACGACTGTTGGCTGCTGTCTGAAACCACTGACACTATAGTTACAACAGCGGCGGTGGCAGCGGAGAGAGGCAGAGAGAGGCATAGAGAAAAAATAAGGATTACAACTTAAGGGCGGTAAGGGCTGTGCAGGCGCTGTTTAGGCGCTGTTTAGCATCGTCTGTTTAGCATTTTGGCATTTTCTAGCTTGCAGGCTTGCTTGCTGACTTGCTGACTGATGCCTTGAGGCTATTTGAGACTATTTGACTTTGACGAATTTGACTTTAAGTGGCACTAGGACATTGGGGCACTGTGATACTGCATTTATTTTTCACCAGTCGAGAATAGCAGCACGCAAACACACGTGTCACAAGGGAGTGACTGTGGACTATATTTCTTTGAGCTCCCATGCCACACAGAGTGCTCTCCCTGCCTATTGTTAAAACTGCTAGGTACTGCTAGTCAGTGATTGGGAGGAAAAACTATTTTGGAATCTCTTACTCGTGTAGCCTCACAAGTTGTGCTATAGGCTGTAAAGCAGTGGGGTGGAGGTGACTGAGGGCCTTTGTGTCTCCCTACGAACCTACATTTGTAACACAGCTACCCTGTCAACATTACTCCCTTCTATTGGCGCAGAGTCAAGGAACAGAGTCCCAGTTTGCCCCTGGCTCCCTGTTCTGTTGGAGTCATAGGAGCTGCACGACTGCAAGTCCTGTTTCTATCTTCACTGTTAAGGTGTTTAAAAACTCCATTTACGCATGGAGCTGACAGCCGCAGACCGCAATGACTGCGAATACTGGCCGCAAGGGTCGTGCTTTACGAAAAAAATGCTTCAGCAACGTCGATGCAGAACCCATGGACCGCCATGAAATCTGACACAACTACAAAAATATCGAAGGTAAGCGCTCCAAAGCAAACAACGCATGACATTTCTTTCCCTTTGCTTGAGCTTGAGCCTGCCACTGAGTCTGTCACTGTCATGCCTATTAACAACGCAGCGAAAGATGCTGCGGCAATGACAATCGAGGCAAAGCCAGGCTCTCGAAGTCATGACTCCGAGGATTCCGAGGAGAGTTCAGCCTTGCAACATCCATGTAAGCCGGTGAGAACTCCGGCGAATGTCTTTGATTTGTCCGGGGCCGGCGCCTACTTGAGCGAGGCAACCAATCTCGAAACTACTGTAATTGAGGAAGCTGTAGAAGAGGTGGAACTGGAATACACGCAACAACAGTTTAAACAGTTTAAACCGCTTTCATTGAATGATTCATCACTGATTCCTCTCCGACTTCCTCCTCCCTCTCCCTCTCTCGCGTTAAATATCCCAAGTGTGAGAGAGACGTCGATTTCTACTCCTGAAACTGCCGGTGTTTATTTCTCACCTTTTGAATGTACCGATGCTGAGTTAATGGAGGTTTCTGAAGAAGAGGACTCGAAGATGCTTGAGTCCCTTAAAATTGCACGATCAAAACAAACATCATTTGCTATGTTGGACTTTCCGCCAAAAACTTCTCTCACCATCGACATTGAAGCAAGAAATAAGGAAAAGCTGATTCTGAGAGGAAACAACTCTTGCCCAATTCGTGAATCTATAATACATAAAAAGTCTGATGTGAATGGAAGCACACCACCGTCAACTGACGAGCAACCAATAATTCGTTCCTCCCCTATGTCTATTCATCTTGCTGATCAAGGGAGTGAGCCAGCTAGAACCAACTCACTGGAACCTCAACATCCCCTGCCTATTAATATGCATAATGATCTTCAAGGACCTGATAAACTGCGCATTGCTATTTCAAAGCCTAACGCAAGGCAGGACCTCGTTTTTTAATCAAGTAACATCATGGCAGAGGCATCAGGCGTACGTATGCCTAATGATACCCTAAAAGTGGATATTCGTCGCAATTCGAAATTATTGCGACATAGTAAGGCGTCTTCTAGCACTCTGTGATCATCAGCATTGCGATTGACGTTTGCGAATTCCACAAGGGCATCATGCACAATGCCTACAACAAACACATCAATAACAGGCTATTCTCATTCCGAGGCAGGCACAAGCCTGCATACGTCTGTAACCGACAACTCAGGCACCAATGCCAAACCCAGCTTTTCATCAGCTGCTGTGATGCAGATTTATAACAACGTCCTTTTGCATCGTCAACAGCATTGTTACCATTTCTGAAGATGTATGAATCGCTGCTTGATGCTGTAAAAGATCAGACTTCACTAATTGCTAACTAACCTGAAAGAAAAAATGGATAACTTCGAAACTATGAACCTTTTCTTGCAGGGTCAACTCCTACGTGAAGCAGACCAAACTACTTGTTGGCAAGAAAGGCTGAGTGACCTTGCAGCGCGACATCATTGTCAGAACGACACCTTGACAGAAGGCCTGCTCGAGGCTGTGAAATGGATGCGTCGTTCATCTGCTGAGACCCTTCACAAAACTACAAACATAACGACTTTGGTCCCTCACTCTGTGGAGACCAAACGCACAAAGAATTTAAATAATCAACAAAATGTACTTGGCCAACTGACGAAGAACGTACAGTCAAGTGTCACGCTAAATACTGGAATCCAAACAACCTCTATGGTAGCAGTGGCTGAGGGAAATCCCATAAAAGCTGTCGGAAATCAGGTCAACTTCCGAAAAAGCTCTGTGTCCATGGAAAATACAGTAAACAATAATTCCTTGAACGCCAATATTCCAACAGGTGAACTTACCGACCAGCTTAGCAAAGCCTCACAAGAGAAGTCATGCAGGGGCGTGGCTAACCGCCATGTAAGCAGGACTCTCTCCTTGCAGCTCCGCATGATGTGCCCTTGATTCTGCTGCTGAACTGCGGTTTTACCCCACCACTGCTGCTGCAATTCGCCACGCCCGAGGCTGAGCACCCAGAGCACCTGCACACCAAGTCTGGAGACGCTACGACCACCAGGCACAAAGATATTCGATTAGTGCCGGAATACGTCGGCACCAGAAAATGGCGCCCGCCTAGCCGAGGACGCCGCACAGGAGACACGGCTCGCACAAACTGGAAGCACCGGGACTGGCGCTGCCTGCGGCGCCCGAGAGGAAAGCAGTGCACCCTCCGCGGCGACGTCCTGTGCTCCGGTGCCCCCCCCCCTGAGTCCCGGCAGGGCCCCAACGCAGAGCGGCCAGCGACGCATCGCAAGACCCCCGGGAGGACAAAGAGGCGCGGGCGGCCCCATCGAGCCCGCCCACGAAGGAAGGACCCGCACTCCGAGGCTGCTGGCAAGAGCGAGGGAGACCAGACGGTAATCCGGCCCCGAGCGGCCCGAGACGAGTCACCGGAGCCTCCAAGGACCGGACCAGCACCACACCCAGAGCGGGAGCGGGCGCGGAGAGGTCCGCCCAACAAACGGGGTAAGGAGAGGGCGGTAGGGGGATCCCAGCCGCCATCACCAGCACCTCACAAGAGGATAAGCGGCCCCCCCCACATAGGCGCCCCAGGCCGCTGCACTACAACATCAACAAGGACTACTGGGGCCCGCGCGGCACCAACAAAAGAACCTGCCCCGGGGTAAACGCACCAGAGAGAAGTGCCCCCTGCGGGCAGTGGCCAGCCCTCAGCCCAGCTTGCCGCTGACCCACGAACACAGCTACTACCCGGGGCACATACGCCAAGCCCAGAGGCACTGAGATAGACCAGGCGCGCCCTCCCTCCACCGAGCCAAGAGGCACAGCACCCATAGACTAAGGGTGTCGCAGCCAAAACGCTCCACCGGCCCCACAGCACGCAGCGGCCTGCCTGGCCGATTGAAATGTCAGCAAGAGGCAACAAAAATAAACAGCGGCAAACAACCATGGAAACTTATGCGGCCTGTGGCCCAGCCAACCAGGACACCGGCACCACCAACACAACAACACCACAGGAAAAGACCCAGGAACCGGCAAACTCACAGCTACTGGAAGCCATTAAGGCCCTACAGAAGACCATGGAGACCAAAATCGACGCCGTAGCAATCGACCTAAACCTACTACGACAGGATGTCCGTGCCATAGCTAATCGTACCGAAGCACTGGAGACCCAGGTCCGCGAAAACACGGAGGCGAAAACCCAGATACTCAATGATATGGACGCCTTGGTGCAAAAGGTAAAAAACCTAGAAGACAGGGCAGATGAAGCCGAAGGGCGGGCGCGCCGCAACAACGTTAGACTCCTCGGACTTCCCGAGGGTATTGAGGGGAGCGACCCCACGAACTATATTGAAAACCTCTTACTACAGGAAATTGGAGCCGGTAAGCTGTCACAGGGCTTCACCATCGAACGGGCGCATCGTTCCCTCACCAAACGACCACCCCCCGGAGCCCCACCCAGGCCTGTAATAGCCAAGGTACTCAATTACAGAGATAGGGAGGCAATCCTCGCATTTTCGAGAGCGGGTGGCCGCATACAATGAGACTCAGCCAAAGTGGCCATATACCCGGACTACACATTCCAAGTCCAAATGGCGAGAGCCCAATTCATTACCACCAAGGCACGATTGAAAAACGCAGGCCTACGCTATATGCTACTCTACCCGGCCAGGTTGAAAGTGCTACACAACAGCAAAGCGCTACTGTTCGATACAACAATGGAAGCCAGCGAATGGATGGACAGGGAGCAGATCCCAGACATTGAACCCAGAGAGCACAAGCCGCGGAAGCAATGCCCCGGGTGACGCAGGCCGCCCAGCCCTGGAGCTAGACTGACATGAGAATCAAGATGCACCGCACCGCAGCAATATCGATACCCATAGGAGCGACATGGGAGTCCGTTAACTCCCCACAAGGCAACAACCGGAGAGTTCCTGTTGAAGGACCCCTGGAATTTTGGGTGCATTAAACCCGCCCGTAGGGCGCCTGAAGACCTTCGGTCAAATGGTGCGGAAACGGGAAAGTCAGAACGAGGGAAACCTCGCTAGACGTGTTAAGTTAAAGGACAGTTTAAGTTTGTTGGGAAGGGGAACCCAGTTTAGGGGACCCAGTTGGAATTTAGCGAACAATCAAACCGAGGCCTGGTCCAGAAGGAAGTTGGTAGTTATTGTTCACTTGGAAGGGTATCCCAGAAGAGGTACCCAGTTAAGGTTACATGGGTTACAGACCAAGTCCATCCGCTGCAGGATCACCGTAAAGTTAGCCGAGGCCACCCACAATCCCACCCCAAAACCACCCACAAGCCCACAACAATGTATAGACCATGGCTGACAGAATCAGAATTAATGTCCTGGAATGTCAGGGGTCTAAATAGTTATGTCAAGCAACACCGCATCCTTTCCTTCATGAAGCGCCACAAAATTGGTATCGCCCTCCTACAAGAGACACACCTTAACGCACCCAAACTCGCCGCACTGGCCAAAGCCTGGAGAGGAACCTGTGTCGGCACCACGTTCTCCACATATGCAAGAGGAGTCTTGATTTGGATTGCGCCATCTGTCCCCATCACCCTATCACACACCAAAACAGATAACGAAGGCAGAATGGCCCTAATATAAGGCACCATAGAAGGAAAAGACCTATGTCTAATCTGCACTTACGCCCCCAACCACAACGCCACCGTCTTTTTCCATTCACTATACGCTCGCCTGAGCCCTTACAGGGAAGACCTAATACTATGGGGAGGTGACCACAATTGCACCCTAGACCCGCGCATAGACAGAGCAGATAGCAAACACTCCCACCCCTCCCCCCCAGCCAAAGTACTCAATGCCCTCACACAGCAATTCGCCCTGAAAGATCTGTGGAGAACACAACACCCCGACGCCAGAGCCTACTCTTTTTACTCCTCACCGCACAACGTGCACACTAGAATCGACACTCTCTTTGTCAGCGAGGAACACCTGCCCTTCTTTGAACACACACAATACTTGGCTAGGGTGCTTTCTGATCACTCACCACTGATCACCACATGGTCCCTGGCAACCCCCAGGCCCCCCGTCCCGACATGGAGGCTCAGAAGCGAAGCGCTCCTCGACAAATCCTTTAACAAACAAATCCGACAAGGTACAACGGACTACTGGCAAACAAACATCGACAGTGTCCAACATATAAGCACAGTGTGGGAGGCATACAAGGTGGTAATAAGGGGCGAAATGATAGCCGCCATGGGAGGAGCCCAAAAGCACATCACATCCCTGCTCGAGCGCACTGAAACTGAGTTGAGGGACCTGGAATCTGCACCATCCCCTGACCCCTCCCACTTGCATAATACGATCGAACTCAAACAGGCTTGTCTAAAACACTGGGAGACACTAGGAAAGCTAAGCCATGCGAAATACACCGAAAGAAATCACGCTCTAGGTGACAAGCCCGGCAAACTACTAGCGTGGCTATATAAACGTGAGATCCCCAAAACACCCATCTGCCTACTCCGGGGCGAGGAAGGCCAGAATATCTACACGCAAGCCGAGATTAACCTAGCGTTCAAAAAGTACTATCAGGCCCTATATTCCGACCCCACCCCCCCCAGAGATACGGACATAGAGGATGCCCTCGACAGTATCAGGCTACCGCACCTAGACGAGCACGTAACCGAGGCCCTAGATGACCCCATCACGCCTGAAGAGGTCATGGCCTCCATCAGATCAATACCCTCGGGGAAAACACCAGGACCTGATGGGCTCCCGGGGGAGTTTTATAAGAACTACGAAGATATATTGGCCCCCTTGCTATCCCAGGTATACAACGAGGCATACGAAGTGGGCCACCTCCCCGACACCATGAACGAAGCGGTCATCATTCCCCTGCTGAAGCCCAACAAAGATAGCCAGGACTGCGGTGCATACAGGCCCTTGTCCATGCTCAATGTAGACTATAAGATACTAACAGCATTGCTAGCTAAGAGACTACAGGCGGCCATCCCACATCTGATACACAAAGACCAAACCGGGTATGTGCATGGACGTTCCATCACTGAAAACCTACGGAAACTACACCACGTCATACACAGCACAGGCAACAAACCCGATAGAAGTGCGGTGGTGTCCCTCGACGCCTCTAAAGCGTTCGACTCGGTCAGGTGGGAATGGCTCTATGCCACCATGACCAAGATGGGAATCGGGCCCACCTTCCTAAACTGGGTCAAACTCACCTACGCACATCCCACCGCCAGAGTTCGAACCAATAACACTTACTCAGATAAATGGTGCCTCTCCAGAGGAACCCGGCAGGGGTGCCCCCTATCCCCCTTACTCTACATCCTGGCCATCGAACCTGTGGTGGCATACCTTAGGCTTGAATACGGCGATGGGGGCATAACAATAAACGGAGTGACCCACTTGGTGTCCATGTACGCGGACGATATGCTCCTCTACCTGAAAGACCCCGAGCACATACTACCATACATACTTGAAACCCTAGAAGGATTTTCTAGATGCACGGGGATCCTAATTAACCATGATAAATCCTGCCTATACCCCTTGGCAGCCCTAAGTAATACCAGGAAAGAAAACCTCCCCCCATTAGCACTTCGATGGGAACCCACCACATTCAAATACCTGGGCATCAATATCCACCGCGACCCCAGAACAGAGCACATAATAAACACAGTAAGAGCTAAAGAGGGCCTAGCCAAATCAATCGACTTCTGGAGCAAACTGCCCCTTTCGGTGGCCGGAAGAGCGGGGCTGCTCAAAATGGTGGCGCTACCTCGACTTCTGTACTACTTCACCAATGTCCCGTTCTACATCCCGCTACAATTCTTCAAAGAACTTAACAAACTCTGCCGAAAATTCCTATGGCACGGGGGACGATGCAGAGTAGCCCTAGAAACCACACAGAGACCGTATGACAAAGGAGGCCTCAAAATCCCCAACTTCGAGCTCTATTATCTGGCGGGCCAACTGAAACATGCGGTACAGTGGATGGCGGACGACGCCGCCACGGATACTCACCTACTACAGCCCAGGAACTCCTCGTGGCTGCTTAGAGACTTACTTTGGACTGAGTCGGAGCGGGGTCACCGAGACTCATACCTAATTCACCTGGGCATCTGTACTTGGAAGAGGGCCTGCAGAATCGCCAACCTGGCGGACCCCTACTCCCCACAAATTCCAATAGCCGCATTGATGTCACACAGACCAGAAGACCTGAAAGTGATCAGAAACGTGTGGGAACCCCTTGGCATAGCCACCCTGGGAGACCTGGTGGACGACCAGGGCATTCTCAGATTCACCGAACTGCAAGAAACTACGGGAATACCGCCCGGTCAATTCCTCCTACACAGGGCTGTAGCGAACAGACTCACAAAACGATGGCCAGAGATGGAGAGCCTCGACACCGGCCACGAGGCCATCGAGAACCTACTATGTGCGGCGGAGGGAGGCCACGAAACCTCGAGGCTCTACGAGACCCTACTGAACTGTGCTACGCAACAAAGTCTCAAGAGTAGAGATAAGTGGGAACTTGAACTTGGCGAGAGGTTCGAAGACAAAGAGTGGGATGCAGTGACACATTACCACAAAAAAGTATCCCGGAACTCACGGTTCCAGCTCATACAATTTTACATTATTCATAGGGCTTACCACACCCCACGCGTCATCTCCAGATTCCCCGACACGAGCACCGCAACATGTCCCAAATGCCTGGATCCCTCTGTGGGAATGACTCACATGTTCTGGGGATGCCCGGCAGTCCAAACCTTCTGGTCACAGATCCAAACCAAAGCAGCCAACGCGGACATAACGCTAGACGTGCAATCCCCCAAAGCCTGCATCCTGGGGCGGTACCCCAGGAACAAAAAGAATAGGTCGCTGAACAAACTCAAAGACCTCATGTACATCTTAGCAAAAAGAAGGATTGCCATGGCCTGGAAATGGCCCAAGGCACCCAATGTTGCAACGTGGTGGGAGGACCTACGCAAATGGACCACGGCCGAGACGGGAGCATGGGAACTGGCACAAAGACACCAGAAAACCGACACCTCCGACGACCTATTACAGTGGGTTGCCCTTACGGTATCCTTGTTCCACCCTGAGGTAGGCAGCTCCACCGATGGAGACATAGACAACACAAACTAACCCAGATGCGCAGAGACTGCAGCGCGTGATTGTGTACTTGGTCTGGGGGGGAGGAGGGAGGGAAAGGGAAGTTACTACC
Source organism: Ambystoma mexicanum (assembly GCF_040938575.1). Taxonomy (NCBI): domain Eukaryota; kingdom Metazoa; phylum Chordata; class Amphibia; order Caudata; family Ambystomatidae; genus Ambystoma; species Ambystoma mexicanum. The sequence continues at coordinate 742,115,981 of NC_090926.1, forward strand.
AATCCTCCATTGGCTTGGAGGACACTATGTTTGTATAGTCTTATTGTTAAGAAAATAATAAAGAAATTTAAAAAAAAAAAAAAAAGAGAAGTCATGCAAAAATATGCTCAAAAACTCAGACACCCAACAGGTGTGCTTTGGGATCTTTGAAGGTGCTGCGAAATCAATCACATCACTCATGCCACCTGCCCATAAGCAAACTGTTCAAAAAACAATCCCTCAGAAGCAAATATCATCTAAACGAACTTTGGCTCCTAAAAGGGCAGACAGATCTATAAATTCAAGACAATTCATTAGAAATATGGGCCCTCGAACCAAAAATGGGCTGCTCAATAACAACGGACTGTCGTCCTCCATGGCCCCTATAGTGATTGTGCCTGAGGTCTCTGCGTCACATGACAACGGACTGTCGTCCTCCATGGCCCCTATAGTGATTGTGCCTGAGGTCTCTGCGTCACATGAACGACGCCTGCAACCTGCCCCTTCAAGCAAACGACGCAGAATTGACTCTGAATCTGACGGATCCACAGAAGGGTCAACTGGATCTGTCACTGACCTTTGCAATTTATCTACTTACTCCGACAATCAATCTGAGCATGCCTCGAGTCATGAACAGGCGACTAAATGTGTGGCAAAAGATAATCGATCACAACCTAAAAACATCAAACAAGTTGTACAAGGAAATAGGCAAACGGCAAGTTTGAAACTGTCGCAGACACACAAAGTGTTAGTAACCTCAAAATTGAACCCAAAACAAACCAATGTCCAGAAAAAGAATTCAGCGCATTACATCTCACGGGTTCACCATGCTGAAAGGTCTGGTCAATAAGCAGTAAACTGCGGCTACAGAACCTGCAGTCGGAGGATGAGGACTTAAATCTGAACCGACAAAACGTGTTACAACTGTTCAGTTACAACCCTTCTCTCCGCACAATTACTTCGGACGACATCAAGATAGTAGAATACGCGACAGAGAAATGTTGCGATCAAGTGCTTCTTCACATTGAATCTGCTTCTGTCCGAAAAACTATTCTGATGGCTGTGGACAAACTTCTCGTATTTGGATTTGACCTAACTCTGGAACCATCTAATACCGGCTCAAATATGAACAATTCGAGACTGAGTCCTGCGTCTAACGACAATCATCTTGATAGACGTTGTGAACTACGCAAAGCTATGAAAGTTTCTGCTAATCTTGGTCAATCAAATACGACTTCCCAAAGGAGAACTTGCTACACCAATGACATCTGGATGAATAAAGCATCCACCAAGTAGCCACGACAAGTCACATGCGATCAAACATGTGAATTCCTGTCGTGGAATACAAGGGGATTCAGCCATCTTTTTAACTGTTTTGATGTTCCAATGGGAAATGTGCTCGTAATATGTCTCCAGGAAACCTGGTTAAGCGAGGTACCTACAAAAAACAGCTTTGTCATTGTAATGAATCCAGCTATTAAAAACGAACAAGGTAGACCGTCATCTGGTCTGTTAACCCTAGTAAAAATCAATACCTGGTGGTCAATTGTCACTTCTTGCTGTCCAAATCCCTATGTCCAGATGGTTTTGATGCGCTCTGATGATGTCAATATATCTACAAGTAAACATATGCTAATCATAAATGGATATTGGAATCTGGAAAAAAATAGCACTAAGGCCTTCCTAAACTCGGTCACATGTATGATAGATGAAGTTATAACCTCGTATTTGAATATCTCAATCATATGTTGTGGCGATCTAAATCGCTCCTGGTTACAAAATTGACCCCAAATCAAAGCACTTTTTGCCACTACCGATCGACGAGGTAAATGTTAGAGGTCAAATGTGGAGCTTGGTTTTGCAAAACAGAAACTGTCAAATGGTTAACGGTAACGTGAAAGGTGACAAACCACCATGTGCAACGTGGTCGAACCAAAAATCAAGTTCCATTATTGACTATTTCTGGGTATCCCAAACCTTTTTTGCCCAAGAATTGAAGCTCGATGTTCGCAAGATGCCTGACAGTGATCACGACTTGTTGTGCTTCTCTTGTATGTTGAATGGTCACAATGTGCAAAACAGTATGCTCTTCCATTATCAGTGTATGCTGGGGGACACCGTCTTCAGATGAATGACTCTCAAATCCATTCGTTGAGTCTGCAATTATTCAATCAGAAGGAAGGACTGTCGGTTGAGTATGCACCACTTTTAGTCATTTTTATCTTTGTCAAATCTGCAGACAGAGTGATGGGAATTTCCCACAAGCATCTCACATCGTCACTACAAACTACAGCAAAAAGGGAGATGCGTCATGCTATAAGAGCTATGAAAAAGTCATCCCTCACTAGTTTTTGCGACAACAATCTTGAAAGTGCAATTCAAGCACAACGCCAAACTTACCGGAACTGGCTAAAGTCTGCAAAAATGATTATTGAACAAGATAAAGCAGAACTAATGATGAAACATTTACTAAAAATTCACGCGAAATTTGGAGGATTCTGAACACAGGAAATGTGCGTCATTCATCTTCTGTGCTAAATGCAATTGATGCAGTCACATGGGAGACTCACTTTGTGAAAATACTTAGTACTCCCTTGAGTGAAGGATCGCCTGATTCACCTGATAATGTGATCCCATGGGATTTGGAAATCCAGCTAGATGACATCAATTGCAATAAGCGCTCTGAAGAATTCACACGCTGCTGGTCCGGACATGATATCCAACATGATGCTAAAACAAAACGAAACACAATGGTCAGTCTTCATAGAAGCCTTGTTTTGTTCGCTATGCTCCTCAAGGACCTGAATCTTGGCGTGAAGCCATCATCGTACCTATATATAAGAAAGGCAATCGGGCGGATCCCGACATCTATCACCCGATTGCTCTGTTACATATGATAGGCAAGTTATTTGCCTCTTTTCTACGCCAACGACTTGCACAGTGGTCCATGCGAGATGAAATCTACGATGTCTGTCAAACTGGCTTTACTAAAGGAGTTGGAGTTGAGGTTAACCTACTGATCTTAAACATATTGAAATCAGAAACCCTAAAAGCAAAAAGGCGACTACATCTGGCATTCATCGATCTGCGAGGAGCGTTCGACAGTGTCAATCGTGTCAAGCTCTGGCAGAAATTGTCAAACTGGAATTGTCCTCAAAAGTTGCTACAACCAATCAAGGCGCTGCATTCTAAAACTTCCATTCAGATTCGTTTAAATAATCAAGGAGACCTATCGAAGAAAATCTTTACCAACAAGGGGGTGAAACGGGGATGTCCCCTGGCAGCCGAACTTTTCAAATTGTTTCTGGAAGCAATCATCTGGAAGCTGTCAGATGTATCTCGCCAAAGATAAACAACATCGAAATCTGCTGCATAACTTATGCGGACGATCTCGTCCTAGTAGATCTTACACAGATTGGTCTTCAACGTTTGTTAACAAGTGTGTGTGAGTATCTTAATAGGAATGATCTTGAATTAAATACAGGTAAAACAAAGATCGTGACCATTGGTGCTGGTGGTTCCAGAAAATATAAGTCCTTCTCCTGGAAAACCAATGGAATCTCTTTGAGTTCGGTGAATTCCATTCGATACCTTGGAATAACTTTCAACACTTCTATCAATGAACATCACTGGAAGTTGGACCTCACAAATCGGATGATTCAATTCAGTATTCATGCCTCAAAAATGAATAAGCAATATGGCAAATTTTCTCTTGAACCGGTACTCATTTTTTACATTCAAAAGGTTATACCCGCTATTACGTTTGGATCTGAATCAGGCTGGAACATTGATGCCCTATTCTGGCAGAAGCTTGAAGGCTTATTTTGGCGTCTGGTATTGCATCTACCCTCGTACATTTCAATGGTGACTCTTCGATATGAATTATCAATAAATTCAATACATAGTTGCGTCATGTGGAAATCAATAATGGTGCTACGAAAGATGAAGCTGCACCCACTGCCTCCGTCATACCAACTTTTTGAAAATAGTCCAGGCTGTGGGCGACCGGGCCTTCTTGGAGACTGGCAGCAATTACTGGAAGCCACTCTAAACAACGCCTATTTGAACATAGCTGACTTGATCAGCCAACCTCAGTGCGTAAAAAAGAAATGTGACCGTTGGTGTTGGATCCAGAATTACTATCTGCTGAAAACGCGAAGCCTACATTCTTGAGATCGGGAATAGGCAAACACAAACTCAATGCTTATTGTCGCTACTTGGTAACTTGCCCCTCGCGACATCATCGTGACCAATTTTTGAGGCTGCGTTTGAATGCATTAAACACCAGGGAAATGCAATTTCTACGACACATTAACGAAACAAACGGCAATCTTTGCAGATTCTGCAACCTTCAAATCGTATCTATCAAACATCTAATTACCGGATGCCATGCATTAACATCACGTCGACTGCGTCACTTCGGAGACTTTACCCCTGTTGAATCAGACAATCAAAATTGGTGGTCTTATGCGTTTGCCGGACATAACATTAAGTTGACCTGCGCAATTGTGAACTTCTCGGACTCTGTAAATTTAACTGAAAAATTATGTCGTATGGAACTCTTAAATTGTCATTAACACGATGACATGATACAACTTTATATTCTGTATTGCTGATTATTTTTTTCTTTTACATTGTAATGGATAACAAGGCACATATGACGATGTGTTGTAACAAAAGCTTGGCGACTTGTTGGCTTGCCAACAGGTTCGCTGCGCTGAAGTTTCTCTTATTACCTCTCTTATTACCTACACAACATACGCATACCAAAATCAGCCAACTAGTAAAAAATACCCCTTCACTGCTGTGTAGCAAACACTCAGTGGTTTAATTCACTGTTGTGTCCCATGCATCGGCGTTCTCCATCTATTCAGATACCTCAAATCTAGGTGTTTGCACTTCTGCTTTGCCTCCAATTTAGGCATTCACATTCTGTCCTGGTGATGTTTAGCCATGAGTCACACTAAGATGTAAGATTTGAGAAAACTAGCATTGCGTCACATATAGACAACTTCAACACTAGCTAGCTTGCGTCCCACCTCCACTCATCTGGGTGGTGACCAAGACATTCCACCAGTGACCAGCACAAGCTGCCCCGACAGTGTCCAGTGTCCACACCTGCCAGACGGGGGCTAGACGGCCGTCAACCAGCGTCAACAGGTAAGGTAGGCACAACTTTCAGGTACTAATAGCCACGTTAACGCCCAACTCACCCTAAACAACCAAAACTTGCAATAATTGCACCAAGCACACACAGCAGTGACATCTTCTGGGAAGACAAGTGAAAATCCAAGTGAACTTAAATGCCCTTCATCTTTTGAAGCCTAGGCCTTTCCCCTACTGTCTAGCAATCTCAAATCCAGCTGTGTTTTTATCTGCCATTTTGTGAAACTCAGGCCTTTCTCACACTGTCGAGTAGTCTCAAATGTAGGTGTGCTTATATCTGCCACCCTGTGATGCCTAGGCCCTTCTCCCACTATCTAGGAATCTAAGATGTAGGTGTATGTATATGTGCCATTTTGTGAAACCCAGGCCTTTATCCCACTATCTAGGAATTTCAAACTCAGCAGCGTTTATATCTGGCACTCTGTGAAACCCAGGCCTTTCTGCCACTATCTATTAGTCTCAAATAATTCAGCTGTTTTATATCTGCCATTTTGTGAAACCCAGGCCTTTCTCACTCTGTCGAGGAGTCTCAAATTCAACTGTTTATATCTTCCATTTTGTGAGATCCAGGCCTTTCTCTCACTATCTTGGAATCTCAAATTTAGCTGCGTTTATATCTGCCATCTTGTGAAAACTAGGCTTTTCTCACACTATCTAGGAATCTAAGACGTAAGTGTATTTATATCTGCCATTTTGTGAAACCCAGGCCTTTATCCCACTATCTAGGAATTTCAAACTCAGCTGCGTTTAAATTTAGGTGGCACTCTGAGAAGCCAATGCCCTTCTCCCACATTCCAGGAATCTCAAATTTAGGAGTGTTTATATCTGCCATTTTGTGAAACTCAGGCCTTCACCATCCATCCAGGAACATCCGACTAGCCGCTGAAAGCAACTACCATAGCTTGATCACTACCCAATTAACTAAGACCCAAGGTCAGGTCATTCACCTCCCACAACCGACCAATAACCCAACTGCCTACCGTCTCTCCAACGCTTAATATCCCAACACCACTGCACGTAGACCCTCCACCCACAGGAAAGAGAGATTTGAAACCCAAATCCACTATTTAGGCAGCCACCTGGGAAACCCCCAGCAAACTACCTGTACCCTAGAACAAACCAAGCCCAGACCTCCCCCCAAGTATCTCCAAAATCACTCATACCCAGACACCCCAGCCAATCTACACCCTAGAACAACCCAAGCATCCCACAAATATCTCAAAAATCACTCATACGCAGACACCCCAGCCAATCTACAACAGCAGCCCACTATATCACAACTACCCCAGATTATACATATGTACAAAAGAAACAAGGCCACATAGTGTACCGCGCAATCACAAGGCAAGAGGGCAAGACTCAACACCATCCAAACCACAAGAGATCCTACAGGTGGCCTACAGCCCCTGTAACCCAAACCAAAAAGAAAAAATCCAAGCCCTGCGACCACCTAGGGCCACAAGATGCCCCGACACAGAACAGGATGCTACCAAAGAAACACAGAACAAGGAACAATCCCAATGCAGCCGCTCACTCTTCCAATAGAAACTGCCATGAATACAGAACACCCCCCTACAGACACCATGACCACCAGAACAAACATCATGAGAAGAGAAAGATACCTATATCTAACACCGTACCTCGCAACTGCCTCCACACGACAACACCCCAAATGCCACAGGCAGTTCTAGGAGGACAGAAAACCTATTGGAACCTCACAGGAAAATAAGTGATGATCCGAGAAGAGAAAGGAACGAAATCAACGCCCTCACTCCTATATCACAAAAATACAAGGGCAGCATCAACAACTACATCAAAACATAGAAGATGAAGAAGTAGAAGATTTCTCAAACACAGCCATCAATCTAATTTCTCAAACACAGCCATCAATCTAACAGAATGATTAAACGACAAAGCAGAGCCAACGGAGCTCCAATTTGTGTGAGCAAAACAGAAGCAACCCAACAGAACTACTGCAAGACAAAACAGACAAAAAATAAAAATAACACAGTCGAAAAGATCCATTGTAACCTAATCAATGCAAGATCAATGCCCAAACATGCCACATAGATGTTTGACCTCCTGTGCGATGGGGATATTAACATCTTATTCATAACCGAAACTTGGCTAGACGAAAACTACTAAATCACACTACACAACTGCCTCCCTGACAACTTCAAGTGCTCACAGGCAAACAGAAAAAACAAAAGAGGAGGAGGACTGGCAGTAGCTTACAAGGGACACCTGAAAATAAAAATGGATGAACCACTAAGCACTGAAAACTGTGAATGCTTATTGTTCACCTAACAGCAAACCCCAAAACAAACCTCGAATTTGTGCTAGTTTACGGACCACCGACATATGATGCGTGCTTCGTGAACACCTTCACAGAAGCCAAAATCAACCTAGCCATCGAGCAGGAGCACCTGATAATCCTGGGAGGCTTCAACATCTGGTTTGAAGAAGAAACCTACTAACAAAAATCACTAGCAAAACAATTGAAGACAATGAAACTACATCAGCTAGTCAAAGGAGCAACTCACACGGCGGGTCATACCCCAGACGCAATCTTCGCCAGCAAAACCTCATCACCACGGCACCACCAATACAGATCCTCTGGAACGACTACCTCATCATCCCTTTCGTAATCACACTACCCAGGACAATAGCCAAATAACCAGACAAACTGACTACCATCATGAAAAGAAACTGGAGGACCATCAAAGCTAGCAACCTGATAGAACAACTGGAAATCAACAAACCACCGAAAACGGCCCTGGATGAAGCTGACTTCGAGAAAAAAACAGAACTACTGCAAAAGTGGATCACCAAAACAATTGACGACATCTACAAGGAAACACATTTCACCCCATTGTGCAAAAGAGCAACAGCAAAATGGTTTAACCCGCTTCTCAGCAACATGAAAAGACAAACCAAGACGCTTGAACTAGAGTGGAAGAAAAAATATGACCAAGCAAAGAAATTACAATTACAACAACAAATCCGCTTGTACAAAAAGGAAACCCACAAGTCCAAAAAGAAATTCTACAACAATCGAATCTCCAAAGCTGCCAACACTCAAAAAGAACTGTGTAACATCATAAAAGAAATGAGAAACCCCCCTGGCTGCAACAACACAACCATGCCCTCACTGAAACTATGCAACAACCTTGCAGATGACGTCAAGAAAATAATCAGCACCATCCCCAAATCATGCAAAGCAGACCAATCTATCACAACACGCAACCGACCTTGCAAGCCGAGGATCATCAGGGCAAATTACAAAACCTTCCCCAAATATCAGCAAGACATCCGTCAAGCTGGTAAGAAAGAGCAACAACGCCGGCTCCCCCATGGATCCCTTCCCCCCAGACATACACAAATTAATCCTCATGCAAGGAGCACACATGGTATACTACAGAAACCTTTTCAGCCAATCACTATTAAGAGGGAAAGTACAGCGATCATTCAAATCGGCACACATCAAGCCGCTCCTCAAAGACACAGGAAGCAGCGTGTAAGACCTTAACAACTACAGACCCATTTCAAATGTCCCATATCCAGCGAAACTGCTCAAAACCTATCTATATAGAACAATACAATGGCTAGATTATCTGCCTAATGATGCAACAACAAATGTTGTAGATATCATAGTAGTGTCCACCTGAAGAAATTCCTGAATAATTGGTTTTATTGTATGTGAGTGCAGAATGAAACATGTTGGGTAATAGTAGAAATATGAAAGAATGAGGAATGGATGAGAGCTAAGAAGAAATGGTACAGTGATATGAGTTGGAGAACTAATTAAATGTAGTAGAACTTTCTTTTGGTATAAAGTGGAGAAGTACACTATAGATTGATAAATCCACAAAATGTACTGGAAGAATTGTTATGTATTGAAACAGCTGCTATTCTTTGAATTGTATTGTACTAACATTTATTAAAAGAATACAAATATTTTTGATAAATTAAATAGATCAGCCTGCAAACAGTTATTCTGTCAACAGTGATGTTATAAATAAGCCCTTAGCTGTATACCGCTAAAGAAGGACATATGATCACGAGAATATTATAAAGTATTTATCACATTTGAAAGCATTCATCACACCTATAGGTCGTTTTAATTCAAAGTGTATGTCATTTGGGTTGATGTGTGGCTAGTGTACCTAGGAAGTTGTAAATTACTATGAAGATGACATTTTTTTGTGTGGTGGAAGACGTGGAGGAATATGATTGGAGGCTGAGAATGGTACTGTGTATGTTAGGAGAGCAAGAATTTTCCAGAGAGTAGAGAAGTGCAGGTTTGGATGTAGTGAGGTAGCGCATTGAGCGCATGAACTGTCCAGCAAGAGGTTTTTTGTTGCACCAATAAGGAAAATGGAAGTCTGATACGTATTCAATGTGGCTGGGAAGTGACAAAAGTCTCTGCCCATTCTTCAAAGTTCTTGAATAGATTTTGTGACAAAACAAGAAGTATGGGGAAACTATACAAGAAACATATCAATTATCACTTGTTTAGAAGCAAAAGAACTGGAAATTAAGCGGGCTAAGGAAGAGATGTCAGGAGCCACAGTTTTGTACCGATGCATAAATGAGTAGGAGGCGGTGGTGCATATATTGAATTCGATCAAAGTGTAATTTTGGTTAATTTGCAAAGACTGGAAGAGCAGTGGCCTTTACCTCTTACGGTAAGGATGGCGGATGAATGATTCATAGTAATTTAGAAAGATGCCCTGGGGTGTGGTGTAAAAAAAATCAAAACATATTTTTCAGTTACACTGTTCACCTTCAGGGCTGATCAGAAACTGCTCAAATGAGGGGCTTGTGGGTCTCTAAATCGTTGGAAAAACACCTTTTTAAATGAATAAAAATACATTCTATTTTAATATAAGTAACATTTAAGCATTTTTATCGTTTATAAGCTTGTATTACATGTTTTTATTTATTGATTGATTAATACACAAATAACATGTTTGCAAACTGCATCACAGATAAGACATAAAGAGACAACCATAACTATTAAATACAGATACATATCATCACGTAAATCACTACTCCTTAGCATTATATAGTATCATGCCTCCGCCCCCGTAATATCAAAAGTATGTCATTCTGATCATTTAAATCAGAAGCAAACACGTTTTTACCATACATATGCCATCAGCCTACATCGATAACAATAACAATTCTCCAATAGTTTAAGCAGAACGAGAAAAGCGCTTATTTGAAATCCCTCAACAATCTTATAATCACGGATATAGCTCATTGAATGACCACCACATATCCAAATAACAATCCTCTCTATTCATCTTCTAATACATAAACCATGTGACATATTTGTATTGTAATTTTTGATGAACTGAAAGTTTATTGTTTTAAATCGTATATTTATGTGATTAGTGTGAAAAGATATTGTATAACTAACGCAATATAAATAAAAAATAAAACAATAAAATACATTAACTTATTACATATTGTTTCTCTGCCATGTTGTGCCATTTTCAAACATTAGATCTGTCAAATGTATTGCATTTTTTAAAATTAGTTTTGGCTATTAGCTGGTGCTGAAAGCTGTCAAGCTCTGATTTAACTCCCTTCCCCTCCTCCTCACCTGAGAGATCTGTGGAATCGTTCTGGTACTCTGTCTTTTTCTTCAGTCTCTCTTGCCTCTCTGTGTTTATCTTCTTTCTGGTCTTTTTATCGTGCAAAAAGGGACGAGCTCCATGGGATGCCACGCTGTCGGTATATGAGATAACCGGACAGGGGGGTCTCCCGGGAGCCGGTTCCGGAGCAGGGAAAAAGCCAAACGGCAGAAAAAACCCTGCTAGTTGGTTCCACGGTGTGCAGGCCGGTTGGAGACGTATGTAGTTGAGCAGAGTCCAGATGAAAAGATACTTGGCGTGCAGGAGATACTGGAGCTGATAATGGAGCAGATCCACGGGAGATTCCAACAAGGGAATTGAGAGGTAAGTATGCCCAGAGAGGAGGAAACCCAGACCGGACAGCAAGAAGAGACGGGTAAGTAGCAGGGAAACACAAGAGGGGAATTCGAGACATCCGAAGCGGGTAACAGGGCTGAAAGGCAGGGACGCGAGCAGCGTCAGGAGCAAGAGACTGAGAGACTCGGGGGAGAAGCAATAGCAGTAGGAAAGCGAAAACGAAGGACGAACACACACAGAAGCGTTACCTTCGCGGAGAGTAGAAGGTGCAACGCAAGGAGGAAAGGATCGGACCGGCATAAATAGATGTGGCAGCCATCTTGGGGAACAACTAGACCGTTGAATCCGAACGGCCGCCGAAGTAACGGAGCCGCTAATGGCGCTTCCAGATGTCCCACAAACGCTGCCAAGCGGAATGCATGACAAAAGCGCTTCCTTTAAAGCTGACGATTGACATTCAAATAAGAGCTTTAGCATAAGAGCTTGAGATAGGGGGCATCTACCCTCCAACCCACACCTCTTTTGCACACTTTGGCTGAATTTGAACTGTCGGGTGAATTTGTCAGCCATGTTTACGTCCAAAATGGCGGCCACCATCTGTTAATGTTATTTAAAAGTTATTTGACTTGATTGATGCTTTAAAAAATATTTCCTGCAGGTTTTCAGTTATGTTACATATTTGAATGTATTTTGTAATTTAAAAAAAACAAGTTACTGTTGTAGTTACATTTTGATCTAAAATGTCTCTCAAATTGCCGATGCACTGATTTGTGGGGGTTGCTGAGTGCTTTGAGATGTAAGCAGTAGCTGATTGGGTGTGCAGTGATGTCACTATTAAGTGATTGGCTCTCCAGTATGTGCTTTTTTTCCACAAGACAGCCATTTCTTTCAGCTGGAACCAGCTCGAATTTCAGTGCGCTCACTGCCTGTGTCCTTACCGGGCTCTCTGTGCCCCATTATAGGCTTGCTCTGTTATGGATACGTCCGCTATCAGCTGATGTGGCAGGAGCCGGGATGCGCAATGAAGTGCCTGCCTGCTGTATTCCGTGCGCAGGCCCTCTGTGCCACAATGCAGGACGACCCTGCCTCAGACTCGCCTACTTCAAACTGGTGCTCCGGGTATTAAGCAGAGCAGCGGACTGCTTGCTATCTATGCCCTGTAACAGGTGCTCCGAACTCCAATGCGGAGATCCCCTCTCCTGTGTACACCTTCTCCTGGCTGAGGGTCAGGCTGTGCACCAGGCCATTCACTCATTGCGCCTTGTGCCCGAGTTATCTATGACTTGGTGCCGGGGTCCCACACCATGGATATTCCTGTTGCTGGTTAGTGCGCTGGGATCCTGGCAACTCAGTATGTCGCCCACACTCTATTGCCAGCCACTTGCACCAGTGTCGCCTTGAGCCTCACCTTCTCCATATTCCCATCGCTCAGCCTCGCCTTCCCCTCGCTGGCCACCACATCTCTCACTGTACTAGGTACGCTGACTCCCTCCCCAACCCCCGCTATTATTTAGCGTGCCTCACGCTGAACATTTGCTTGGAACACATGTTAATAGTCTGTGTATTAAGATGCCAGGTAAACATACATTTGCATAACTTTAGCACACTGCAATTATTGTTAGTAATTTCCTTTAAGAATTAAAATACTGTGAACCACAGTTCTCGCCCATTGTCAATTGCTTAACATATGCTGTAATCGTCAACGACCAGTATCTTCTTAAAAGGTTATAGCAATTGGTTTCACCAAGGGGCTTATGGGAGCATAGTTTTTGTAGTGCCTCCCACCCCAGGTTTTGGTTCAAGTGGAGGGGATTGGTTGGAGCAATACATATGGAGATATAAAACCACCAGGAAGGGGGGTTGGGGGGGGGGAGAACCTGACGATTATTTAGGTGAAATTTAGTTTTGCTCCTTGTTGAATGTTTTTATGGACTATAACTAAAGTTTCACATTTCTATTGTGCGACCAAAGGCCCCAGTGTGGGGGGGGGGGGGCTTACAAAGGTGTCAGTAAAGTAGCCTCTTGAGATTAAGGGTGAGATGTAAATGTTCTGTAATCAAACAAGAGTAAACATTGAGTCCAGCACGTTGAGCACTTGCACAGACAAATCAGGTGCTCATACATGACCCCACACCACTGGAAGATCACATGGGGCTATGGAGGAGAGGGGTGTGGTATGCAGTGCAAGAAGTGATTTTGTAGACCATACTTGGATGGAAACAACGTGTAAGTTTGGACTTCAAGATGAGCTTGGGATTTCTGAGCAAAGGATGAGAAACCCTGCTTTGATTTCTTTTAATTGGAGATTGCTCTCTGGCATACAATGCTGATGGCTTCTAGTAGCAAACAGAATGCAGTATTTTGTGTAGAGAGCCTACACCGTTTTGTTGCACTAGCGTTTGATTTCAGTTAAGGAAAGGGAGGTAATTAGGAGCTGAAGAATGTGGAGGTATGAGTTAAGAAGTTGGTGGACGGATAGGGGAAATCTCTGAGGTACTCCCAAGTGGAGAGGTAGCGGAAGATGAGAAGATACGCATTCGAGTATGGTTAGTCCCTGCTCCAATCACCCAGCACTTAAGCTTTGTGTGTCTATTGTTCCTTACTTTAAGTTTATGGGCCCTCCATGACATCACATCCTTTCATTTGCCTAGTGGGCGCCGTGCCACAGCTTCTAGTGCCTCCCTAAACTGGGTTGCCCACTTGCACTTTGCTCCCTATGCCCTGTAGTTGATGCGGTCTTGTCTTGCGCATGCATGCATCGTTCAGTTTTTATGCCACAGTGATCGTGCTGCACTTTCACTGTATGACACCCTGTACATGAAGTGTTTCTCCACAGTCCTTTTTAATTGGCAGGGTACCACTGTCGGTGTTCATCCTGCAACTTTCCCTGCGTCACACTATGGGCCCCCTCCTGCGCCGCTGCCTCTTGCACCAGCATGTCGCCCCCTCCCGCTGTGTCCCACTTGGTCATGCCAAAACTCTTATGAAACTATTTTTACAACCTGCTCGCATTTATACAGTGAGATATGAAACAGTCTTGTGGTGCTTGAAAGGACTGGTGTACAATTGGGGGAAGTAGCCAGGCCATACCTTCATGCCTAGTGTGCGCTTTACAGGGGGTATTCTGCCTACCTGCATGTGGCCACTTTTCAGTGCACGGGTGGGGGAGGGGACTGAGTGTTCATTACACGCTTTCTGTGCACACAATGGCCCCTGTAGGGCTGCTCTGCGAGCCTTAATGTTATTCATTTTCGCATTTTTCCATCACTTTTTGCGCCCCTGCTGTCCCCTTGCAGCTCGCTTCCTAGTTGTGGCCATGTTTTCTCCTCGCTACCGACCTCCTTTAAAACTTTGCACTCTCCTCTTCACACCCTGGTGCCTATAAACACAAAGAACAGTTAACGGCAAACCTGTTGGCATTGCCAATGCTTGTTTAAGGGGAGGCGGGGCTGAGGTCCCCCTTTACTGCTCCTTCCCTCTCCTCAGCCTCCCCTACGTCTTTAATTTAGAAGATTATCCGGTCCTATTGTCGTTGTGAAACACTACGGTATGACTTTATCTAAACGTAATTTTGAAAGGAATATCGTTTTTGCTGTTTTTCAAAACAAGGTTTTTCCCAACAAAAATGTGACTGGATACCGACTTTGTGATAGAGCGTGTGCGCCAGGGGGAAAAAACATTGCAGCAGAAGGTTTATCTAAAATCCATAGAGCGTGGCGTTTAAGTGGGAGTCCGATTAACGTGTAAATGATACTATGTTGGTGTGCCGGGTCTCAAAATGAGTGAGAAACATTGAGTGGGACAGTACAGTAGAGGAGGTTGCTGAGCACCAGAAGGAAAGGTGGAATGGAACAAGCAGATGGGTGGGTGATGTGCAAGAGATCCCGCATATTAGGATTGCAGCACAGTACAACATGAATTAACTGTTGATTATAGCGGACGGACACTGTGGAATTGGGTTAGTGCCCCTTTTCTCTCAGGGATAGCACTTTGTGATTAACCCAGAAAT
This sequence comes from Ambystoma mexicanum, assembly GCF_040938575.1. Lineage (NCBI taxonomy): Eukaryota > Metazoa > Chordata > Amphibia > Caudata > Ambystomatidae > Ambystoma > Ambystoma mexicanum. The sequence continues at coordinate 742,131,074 of NC_090926.1, forward strand.
TGCATATCTAAGATTAAAGGTTGTGTTGGAAGGGACTAATGGTTGTGTTGGAAGGGGCTAATGGTTGTGTTGGAAGGGACTAACGGTTGTGTTGGAAAGGGCTAATGGAGAATAGGAATGGGTTGATAAGTGAAGTCTTTCTGAAGGACTGTAAAGAATGGTACAACAGAGATAACGTGTGGAACGTTAGAGTGAATCCCATGTGTTATGAGCCGCCTAACCCACCCTGGGATACGATAGCTGTTTGGATCTGAAGGAAAGTGAAGGACTCCATGAACCTGAACGAGAAAGGAGGTGATTAAGGAAGGATGCAGTTGCTCCTTTAACGTGGAGGGTGGAGGAATTGGGTAAGTGCTAATTCACAGGTATGTATTCACACACAGACTCACTGGCACATCCATGCATCAACAGCCCCTCTCTTAATGGTCCCCCTGGACCCTGCAAGTCCCCATCATTCACTCAGCATTCCACCAGGCATACTTGGCATCACCAGGCTGTAGTATACTCCCACACTTCTTCTCCCAAAGGCACACAGTACTGCAAACCGCTACATGCAGATTCCCGCAGGCACACGTGTACTAGACCAACTAACACAACACCACAGACAGGATCAAACAGGCACAGATGCACTCAACCGCAACTACCACAGCGCACTGCTACACACAAGCTCCCAGAATTCTTCCCACTAGACTGGGGAAGCACCATTCCCACAAAGGTTTGGAGGCCCGTGACATGGCACCGCAACAGCCAGTGGTAACAAAGGCAAATATTTTGGGTCAAAAGCCGCAGTCCTTAACACGACACCTGGGACTACCAATTGTAAGAAAGGAAGGTGACCTCAGAGGGTCCCTAACCAGAGGATGGCGAAGGTGGCCAAGTCACAAAATACAGAAAGGAAAAAACACAGGCGACACCGGCTGCCTCTAGGGTGGGGATGGCACACCAGCAGGGTGAGTCAAGAGCCTGCAGGGTAAACAAGGAGGCTACTTAGAAACACCGGCAAAGGTTAAGTAAGGCACATCATAGCCCAACCAGCAGCAGTTACCCGCACAGGATCACCACCATAGCATAAGAGAACCACTGCACTACTCCGGAACATGGCTATGGGAGCAAGGGAATGAAACAAGACTATGGAAACAAAAAGCAAGTTGGTGCACCACACTCAAACATCCCATCCCAAAGGGACAGAAGCACTGATGACTAAGAGGTAGAAACTGTTTGAAAACTCAATGGAAGAATAAGGCAATGATACGACAACTTGACTAGAGCCATACCGTAGTGACGTGCTTGTGGTGTCTGCATGCTCTGTCCCGCCTCACAACAGCATGCCTCTCGTGGTGCGGAATGGAGCATGGGGTTGTCTCAGAGCATGGCAGAAGAGGACCGAGCGGAGATGTAGCAGGACGCTCCCACAAGTCTCCACAGGCTCTGAGAAAGAGATCACTGCACATCTTGCAACCAGTTGTTGGTAAAGCAGGAGATACTTTTGATAGCCATAATACAGTTTCCTGCAATATATGTACATCTGACTCATCTGAATCTTTTCAGATGTTCTCTGTATGTATACATTTCTACAATGGTGATGTAGGTGGGATGCTAGTGAGTCAATGCCACACACCCCTCTCGAACTGATATCTGATGGAAAAACACAGAGGAAGAAGCACAAGCCAGCAGTGTGTTTGGTGTTTCTGGTGAGGAAGGACCCGTCTGCCTGATTCTCCTGAAGTTCCTGGACTATTTGGACTTGGGACCATGTTTGCATCAAAGTCCTCTTTCTATTTCCACTCTCACGGCTCAGTGGTCTACAAATACACTGCACAGGCGTGGAGCGTGGCGCGGTGTGCCAGCAGTGTGTTTGGTGTTGCTGGTGAGGAAGGACCCGTCTGCCTGACTCTCCTGAAGTTCCTGGACTATTTGGAGTTGGGACCATATTTTCATCAAAGTCCTCTTTCTATTTCCACTCTCACTGCTCAGTGGTCTAAAAATACACCGCGCAGGCGCGGAGTGTGGCGTGGTGTGCCAGCAGTGTGTTTGGTGTTTGGTGGAGCAGTGGTGCGGTGGAGCCCCTTTGGTCTATTGGACTAGTGGTAAGACTTACGCCGACCCAAAATTGGAAATTTGAGCTTGGCCTCACTACATCTGTCCGTTATTACGAACGCAGCAATTAACTGTTCCATGTGTTTTAGGTGCTTTGTTACACTCTCAAGTCTTTGTCCGTGGATCTATCTTGGTGCCCCAAGTTGTGGAGTTATAGCGGATTGGTGAAGCGGCGGCCAGGAGTAGTGCGACTAGTCTTGGGACTTGACTGTACGCTCGCTCGATGAGGCATCCCCGACTAGTACGGCTGGTGCGCCGCAAATCACACATTGTTTATGATACTGTCTTGTGTTTTGTGCATCCTGTTTGAGATTTGTTTCTATCTACATCGGGGCTTCGGCATCTAAGGCTGTTGTAGTCAAGAAGGCGCATAGGGGTTGCCACGCATTGTGTTCGGCTGCTGACCTGAGTCAAGAGATCCCTCGGAGCGGGTGATCCTGATCTCCCACGTTCTACGAGCTGTGATATTAAGCCACGTCCCATCGCAGGCTTGTTTTGGGTTTATGTGATTGGTACATACCATTCTGTAAGTGTCTGATACCATCTTCCTCACAGTGGGTGACTGCAGGCGTTGAGCCTTTGAACCCCTGTGTTTTGGAACAGCGCAATATTTAGAGACCTCCTACAGAGGGTGACTGCGGGCACTAGGCCATGACCTATGGCATACTTTGATTAATGCTTTGGGTTTGGGTGTCAAGGACACCACCTCTTAAGTGTCGGTTTTCATTTTCCAGATAGAGGGTGACTGCGAGCGCTGAGCCTTTGAACCCCCGGTGTTCTGGAATAGTGAAACAACTAGAGACTCTCCTCAAAGGGTGATGGTGGGCACTAGGCACTTGAACCCTGACTCGTGTTTACCTGTCCGCAAGTGCTTGACTCAGGCACTCTGGACAGGGGTTGTTTGCTAGGCTGTGTGTGTTGTCAAGCCTAGGAGTTGCCCTTGAGTGTGTGACTTAGAGTTCCTTCCTGTCGGGTGACTGTAGGCTTCAGGCCTTTAAACCCGACTAGCGAGGACCTCACTCGCATGTTTGATACACACGAACGATTGAGTATCACATCCGTACTTGGCACAAAGGGTGACTTTGGGATTCCACAGCTTTTTGAACCCGTGAGTGTTTCCCCAAACCTTAATCCAACTCAGCTTTGACAATGAGATGTATGGGCGCATGACACTAAGGACTATGAGTGACTGCTTCCACCCTCACTTATTATAAATGAGTAAAAAATAAACTGGGGGGTATTGAGTTTCCCTGCGTTGCACACACATTTAATTTTGTTGAAACTACAGTACTTTGTGTTGGTTTCTTGCTACCCTGTACAATCTATTCGAAAGCTGGCTTGTGGTGGCAATTACTGAAGGGTGGTTGTTATCGCTCACGTAGTACCAGCTCACAGCCATAGTTGTGCTAACCTTGGTGGGTGGGTGTCTTTCTTTGTGCAATCCCTCTTGTTACCACCTGCAGTCTAGAAGTAGATCATGAACCGCGCACTGAGGAACGGCAACAAGGCTGGTAATTCATCTAAGGCCTCTCGGAAGAACTCAGCGAGCAAACTGTTCAATAGCACCTTACCCCTGTTACCTCCCAGCAAAAAATCACTACTATCAATGTCGATATCCACATCTGTGGTGCCTGTATTACCTAATCAAGAGGGGGCATTTGGTTTACCGCCACGGGTATGCTCGGCATCTGGAATGGAGGCTCCGATAAAGGTGGTACCTCCTGGCCAGATCCTAGCATCATTTTCTGTCCAAGATGCCAATGAGAATGACGGCAGTTAGCATGTGATTACCCCCACGTACACAATTGCAAATGTACCCCAATGCAAGTCCAGGAAGGTTTTGTGCATGTCTCTGATACATCTATGCTTGCCCCAACGATTATGAGTGAATTAGGGAAATGAGTACGGCTTTCTCTTGGTCCTTCTTCACCTGCCTCTAGGTCCTATCCCTTTTATGAACAAGTACACTTCCATCTCCCTGATGAACCCATCTCTAAAGATCTTAGCGAACCTGGAAGGGATCTCCCAGGTATATTATCCCAGGGACTGGGAGGGGGAGTGACTCTAGGTCTTGAGAGCCATCACGCGAGCTATGCAGAGGCAATTGGGTCTCTCCTGCCTTCCGGACTGGAGGCACTTCCTCTGGGGAAGGATGGTGTTGGCCTTGTTGATCCTAAAGGGGATTCAAGGTCATCATCGACACATGAGGATTCCCCTTCGGACATCTTTCCCCATAACCCTTTTAACTTTCCAGTGATTTCGAGAATACTCAACCACCTTGACAAAGGTCACAAACTAACCCACTGTTCCATAAGGGAAATGCAGGGTTCTCTAGCTTTTATGAAAGAAAAAAAATTCAAAATTGGAAGCTTTCATATTGGCTGAGGAGCAATCAAAAGCGTTCTACTTTTCTCATTTTGGAAAAATTATGGCAAGTATTGCTGCGGTTCCAGTTGCTTCTGCTCCTGTCTCACGGTCTCAAGGAACCCAAACGGACAACGTGCCATGTAATGCATGCTTACCGCAAAGACTGTACTCGCATGTTCTGCAAGGAGTAAACAAGTCGGGAACAGAGAATGGCAGCATGGAGGCTAGTGACCTTTTGGAGGTAGCCAAACTCTATCATGATCGCCTGCTCCAGGTAGAACAACTGTTGTTCAACGTGGTTAATAAATCTCAACCCGTTGCGACGATGGAGGCCTCTTGTGGAGTAATGGGGTCTGCCATTGGGCTCTCTTCTCCGCCGGACAGTCCCTCTGCCTTGACTGATATCATTGATTCCCAAACCTCTTCAGAGCCTCAGACTCCCTTGTCGTTGAGTGAGCCAGATGTGGGGAGCTCAGGCCAAGAGGGAAGGCAGTTCATTTCTCGCAAGGCGAAGAAGTCCTTTTTGAGGGCTCAAAAACAGATAAATCTCGCCAAAACCAATCAAAAGAAAGTGCAAAAAAAAGGTATGCTGGAGACTTGTTCCCATGCTTCTAAGGAAGCACTGCCCGCCGTGAGCTGTAAAACTGGTGTGATTATGGACGGCCTAGCACTAGACCTCCTGGATTTCAATGAGGAAAGTAAGAAACACCTCCAGATTAAGGCACTGAAAAGTGGCAATGTGCAGGTGTCGACTGTAAAACCTCCCAGGACACCTATTGGTAACTCACAACCCCAGTTACACAGCTTCTTTCCAATCATTGAAAGTAAAAAGGCGGCGGTTCTGCCTCAGGAAGAAGCAGACCAGGCAAACTTTCCAAGAAAAGATAATGGGACCCTGCCCTCGGCACAAAACCGTGAGGGTTGGTCTAAAGGTACAGTTGAACAGGGAGCTGGTCTTCTTGCTGAAGCAGCACATGAGGAGAGTGTCACAAGGGCATTGGACTTGCGGGCACCTTTGGCACTGGCGAGTAAGGACACATACGAGGACGAGGATGATACACTTGGGATTCCCAATGACACGCTGTCCTTTTTGGAGACCCCCAAGGATATGAAACAAATACTTGGATGGGCAAGCAACCCGGCCATCAACGGCCTAGCGCGGATCAACAGGTCCTTCTTGATGAACTCTTTTTTTCAGATCCTTTCATTGAGAAATTTGGCATCTAAGGACCTAGACTGGGTAAAATTAGCACCTCGCAACAATCAAAGAGTGCTGTGTAAAGTCCAATCTGAAATAATCACTAAATTAATTTTGGTTTTCACAGATGACTTTGAAACTTTGGGTCTTTTTCCCTATTTGTTCCGAAATATGGAGAGTGCATGGTCGTTCCTAGATATTGTCATGCCTGCACCAAAGGAGTCTACGGAAGCTCCTGCATCGGCCCCATATGAGTCCCATACCAAGGAACTATCACAGCAACTGGCCTCCTTGATGCATGTGTTAAGTGGCCTATCCTGGTTGGAGCCCCTGATCAAAGTGGCGGCATCTATGAAAGCAGAAACCTCGACTTATAACCTGTGGGGATTGCCGTCACATCCTGGGATTGCTGTGGCTTGAGAAACCTCACGGCCTGGCACGAACGGGTTGGGACTCGCCACGATCCAGAAATTTTATTATTGCAGGAAACGATGGCCTTGCACGAAATCGTGCTAGATGGTTATACATCATTCAGTGCTGCTGCGCGACGACACCAGTTAGGTCGTCCTAGTGGTGGCATCGCCATTCTTATCAAAAATAGTTTGAATGTGTCGTCCCACTTACTGGACAAGTCGGATACACTCATATTGGTGGAGATGTTGATCACAGGCAGCAAGTTCCAAGCATTTCTTTTGCTTTCAATCTACTGGAACCCCAGTGCTGTTTCCTTGGACTCAACCCTAGCGGAGTTAAACCGCATCTTAGTTAAGGCCTCGTTGTTTTTTCCCAAACATGACATTTTAATTGGTGCGGACCTGAATTCATGTCTGCATGTAGATGGAAACAAGCCGTTGGCTTATCACTCACATCTATACGCACAGCAGGCTCGTAGGAGAGGAAAGTTATGGGGCGACTTCTTTGAAGCTTGGGGTATTTACCCAATTTTACTTGCGACCCACAGTCTCAACGCCTGCTCGTGGCAGCGTGGGAACTCCTCGTCCTTAATCGACTATGTGCTTGCATCGGTGGCATGTTCATGATTGCTCAACCCCATTTCAATTTTGAAGTTGGGTTTGAGTGACCATCGTATGCTGAACACGAGGCTCCACATTGGGGTTGATTGCATGAAATTGCTGTGCCGGCGGTACTGGTGGAAAGTGACAGGCATGTCTTGTCAGTAAGATGGCACCCCAGTATAGTCGAAAAATGGTGTTCCTGGTAAACAGGGACTTGATGGTGCCATATGACGACCAGTTATCCGTGGATGTCATGGAGAAAGTCAACAAACTGAATCTGTTGATGATCCATGGACACCTGGCGAGCCTAGCAAAGGAATGCCTTGGCAAAGACCAAAGTTGCACGTTCATTCCTGGCAGAGGTGGCCACCTTAAAAATCCACAAAAATTACAAGCTCCGGATGGCAAGACGCAACCATATTAATGCAGCTTCTTACAAGTCAGAAAAAAAACTCTATCTTATCCCGATATGAGAAAAAGGTGAAGGAGATGCGTCATGCCGCTCACAACCTTGCAAATCAACATATGATTGAACATCTATGCAAGCGAAACATCAGGGAAATGTGGTCCATCCTAAGAAATCCTGCTGGCAAGGTGGACAAGCGTATGGTCCAGACTATATCTGGTTCTGAATGGCTGTCTTTCTTTAAAAAAAAAATATGAAATTCCAACACAGCATAGAAGGCTGGAGTCTGTCATATTGCAGTTGCAGTTTCTTACTATCTGCCTCTGGGACCTCAAAGACATGGTTGCCTGATGGGTTGCCTCCCTGCGTTTTCAAGGATGACCCTCATTTTTGGGCCAGGTACCTACTTCCTCGATACCAACTAATTTACAAAATGGGCAAAATACCTGCCTCTTGGCTCATGGCAATAGTAATACCCATTCACAAAAAGGGTGCCCACAACGACCCTGTTAACATTAGGCCAATTGCCTTAATAGACATAGCGGCAAATATGTTTGCACGCTTAGTCTTGTGTGAATTGGAGGATTACATTACTGCCGCTGGAATTCTTTCTAAAGCACAGGTGGGTTTCCGTAGGGCTATGGGTACGCAGCTCAACGCGTCGATTCTCGCTCATTTTTTATCATCCTCACGTAATCAGGCCAAGGGAACGATACATATGGCATCCCTAGATCTATCGGCTGCGTTTGATAGTGTTCTACGTAACTGTCTTTGGCAGAAGATGTTGTCCTATGGAATTCCTTCCCAACTGGTAGCAATAATCGCGGCACTCCACCAAAATACATCATATCGGGTTCGCATCAACTCAGAGAGCCTTCTATCTGACAGCATCCCCACGGGAATCAGAGTGAAGCAGGGATGTAATTTGGCCGCTGTCCTTTTTAATCTGTACCTGGCAGACATCGAGAAAATATGGGAAGGAACAAACATCTTTCCGGTCAATCTGGGCAAGCTGCGCCTGAACTGGTTGGCGTTTGCCGATGATGTCATCCTGTTTGATAAGGTACCCTTTGGGCTACAGAATAAATTAAACATCTTCCAAAAATATTGTGAGCTTACCAAGTTGACAATTAATTCGGCCAAATCTCATATTATAGCCTTTACGATGAAGAAGAAACCCCAGAGGTTTAAGTATATCGTGAATTTCAAACCCATCATCATCATGGGTGAGATTAGTTTCCTGGGTTACCATATATCAAACAGCATGTCTGTCGGCAAATGGCAAACAGTTCTAGACACTAAGCTGATCCATCTGTCTGCCCAGATGAGAATTATCTACTCTAGGCATTGTAAGTACTCCCTCATGCCTCTAATACACTTCTGTACAATGAAAGTAGAGTCCATTCTATTGTACAGCTTGGATGCTTGCTTGTTGAATTTGGCCCCCTCTTTGAATCTACTCCAGGGCAAAATTTGGAAAAGGGTTCTTGGTCTCCCTGGGTATCTGCCTAATGCCATCATGTTACATGAACTAGGCCTATACCCACTGGCTGACAAGTATGAATGGCGTATGTTTAACACCTATAGCAAAATGCTTTCGCCACCTGCCAATTCTGTTTACGAGGACTTTAGGTCAATGCTTCATGTAGATCATCCGGCATCCATCTCTGCCTTTCAAAAACGCATAACCCTAGTTCTAAGTTCTTTGAACATGTCGAAGCAAGACTTAATTGACTCCCTAGGGAAATCCAAACTAAGGTTCTTTAGGAACGCTTGGGCACGAAATTCGGACCTAATTGCAGCTGTGTCATCATTTAGCTCGTATGCCAAATTTAGACATGGCCTCTCCCCACGTCTGCCGTTCATATTGTGTTTTCCCGACAAGAACACCAGAAGGACCTATATGAGATTCCGTCTGGACCTTATCCACACGGGCTCTCGTATTAGGAACTGGTCAGGGTATAAAGATTTCGGGACCTGGGAGCACTGTAGGTTTTGTGTTAGAGCCAAGGAGTCCGAAACCCTTGAACACCTATTTATGTATTGTCTGCATTTCGAACCACAAAGGCTCCTCTGCTTGGGATCCTTTCTGGAATCCAACTCTCGATATAAACGCAACTTGGTTTGGTTGCGCTGTATGTGGGGCCAGTGTAATTCTATAATGTTGGTGACTGGGAGGCTTGTGAACATAATTGAGGACGACCTGCAGTTATTAAACGATAGCCTGCACATCGTGATGGGCAAAGTGCCCCCAAATGTGAATCAGTGACCTAAACTTCATACATAGGGATGCTGGCACTGTTGAGACTGGTAACAACAAGGTGATTTTAGCACCTGTTTTGTTTTGTTGTTCCTTTGCTCCCTCATTTTATTGAATGTAGAAATTCGAATTGCGTGCGTCAAACTTTTTGTTCAAGTAATACCGCGACCCTATGATAACTGGGTGTTTCTTCTCCGCATGTGAGAGGTGCCAAGGGAAAAATTTAGTGAAGCAGGTTATGCTATGTTGTGATTTTATCGTTTTGTTTTATATAATGAACAACGAAATTTTATATGTTAATTATTTAGACATACTCGATAACATTTTTGTAAATGTGTAAATTGATTTTTACTACCAAAAACAAATTAAAAAAAATACATTTAAAAAAAGAAGCACAAAACCACGCAGCACTGCGTCAGAAAGCCATGCCGGGAGTCACGTCACCACCGACATTTTTCCAGATGAGCCACCAGTCCATAGGAACCAATGAAAATGTAAACGCAGTAAATAGGATGGAGTTCACGCCTGAGAGAAAATCTGTGCTACTAGGAAATGTGCTAGGAGCAGAAGCTCAAAGACTAGTTGCCCTATCTGACGTAGCTGAAGCATCAAGGAAACCAGATGGGTAAGCCCACAATGATGCATACGAAGAGGCAGTGGCCTGTTTCTCAAGAGTCCCTAACATAGTGTTGGAATGCCAGAGGTTCTACATAAGACTGAAACAATATCAGTAGTGATCGATTACTAGCTATCGCTATAGCGATAGCTAGCGAGCACGGGCGCTTTTGGCAAAATGGCTGTCCAAATTTTCAGTGACCAGCTTATAGTACGTTGTTGTTATAGTAAGACCCAAGAAGCCTTATGGGTGAGCCGAGACCCGCGCTAGACCAAGGCAAGCGATCACCATTGCTAAAACAGTGGAGCGATCACTCTGCTCCATAAGTCAAGCAAGGGCTAAGGAAGAGGTGTGCACAGTGAGAAGTCGAGCCACAAAACAGGAATGGGAAAGGTCCTCCACTGAACGCAGACCTTGGGGTGAATCCCAAAAGAGATGTCCTCGGGCAAAAGGGGGGGGGGGGGTCGGAAATGCTTCAGGTGTGGTGATCGAAATCACATAGCCAGTGATACATTATGCCCGGCAACAGGAAAAGAGTGTGCAGAATGTTACAAGATCGGTAACTTCACTGCCATGTGCAGGCGCAGAAGAAGAAGCCCGATATCATGCAGCACAAGCCAATTCAGAGGACAACCAACCCAGAGAACAGTTCAAGCAAATAGTGCTCAGCATTGAGAGCAAAGGGAATGTGAGCAGGGAAGCTTACTGTGAGATCAAGATTCACAAGACCAGGACAGTGTTGGCAGACTCCGGTTCTGACTACACAAATCTGCCAAAGGATGCTTATTTTAAACTCTTTCCCAAGTACAAGGGTTGCCTTCACTCACCAGAACACAATTCAACAGTCTATGGTGGCCACAAGATTGACTTTATTGAATTCAGAAGAAGCACAGTTTCCTTCAAGGAGTGCACCACTGTCATAAAGGTATACATCTCGCAGAATTGCCGGGCAGTCCTGGGTTGGGGTGACAAAGGCTCCTTGAAATCAAATTAGACCTGTGCTTTGTCTAACAGGTATTCATAATCCACCCACAGTTGGCACCGGACTTGCCCAACTCCCCGAGAGATATATTTCCTGAGGAAACAGTATGTCCACAAAATAACACTGGGCAAGAACGCCACACCTGTGAAGCACAAGGTCAGACCAATGTCCCTGATGGCATGAAAAGAACTCAAGTTATTACTTGGTGAACTGCTGGGCCAGGTTGTCATTGAGCCAATAGAATCCACAGAATGGCTAAGCCCAATTGTGTCCGACCTTTATCCATTACCAAACATCACTGAGTTGCTCTTAGTCGGTAAGATAGCTCAGCGGGTTGAGTGCTCGCTGTGCTGATCTGAGTGTGATCTGCACGTCGCAGGTTCGATTCCTGGCAAGGCCAACTCAGCCTTTCATCCTTCCGAGGTCGATAAATGAGTACCAATTTCGGTTGGGTGAAAATGTATGTAAATATGTGTTCTGTAAAGCGCTTTGGAATAAGGCGCTATATAAATAACAAATCATTATGTTTCCCGTAACTTGATTTAAAGAGTGCCTACCACCAGTGCCTTCCGTCTGCATCCGGAATCTAAGTATCCCACAGCTTTTGTGACACCAGAAGGCCCTTTCCAGTGCACACGAATGCCATTCGCCTCCCCTCCGCAGCCACGGTTTTCCAACGACTCGTCACCAACCTTTCCAAGGACAGGTCATTCCCCATACAGCATTCATCCTACTATAGGGAAGAGATGAAGATCCCACAATAACACTCTTGCCCAAGTCCTGTGCACGCGGGAGGAAAGTGGGCTTACATTGCACAATGAAAAATGCATGTTCAAGAAAGAATATCTTGAATACACCATTTCTGCTGCAGGGATACACCCCAGTCACCAGTAGAGGCAATCATGAAAGCTACCAGACCAACCTCAAAAGAGCAACTCTGGTCCTTTATGGGCTTGCCAGAGAATTATGCGAAATTTGAAGCAGCTTTCTCTGCTAAAACCGAGCCACTCAGACACATTAAGAAAGGCCAGGCATCAGCACGCCAACATGCGTTCAGCATAATCAAACCGAGCATCCTGATTGCTCCTACCCGCCATCATTTGGTTCTTGACAAACACACAATCATCACTGCGGGCGCAAGGGTCTAGGGGAATCCATGACAGATGGTCATTCCATTATAGCCTCCGCATCTCCAGCCCTTACAGACACTGCCAGTGGGAAAGAGATGCCCGTGCGCGCATGGACCACTGAACATCTCAGAAACATCATTTGGGGAAGAGCATTCTCACTCTGCACGGGCCAAAGACCCCTTATTCACATTTTGGCACCAGTGGGAATCAATGAGGTCCCATCGAGGCTGGCAAGACTCACCGCAAAACTTCAAGAATGTACGTTCACCATTGAATACGTGCCACGCTGACAAAATTCACCAGCAGACACTTGTCCAGACTTCCATTGCCAGACAAGCCGAGCGATGAACTGGATGCAAGTGACTGTGTCGCAGCATCCAGGCAGGATGCCGAAGAGAATACTGCTCACAGCATGGCAGCAGACCAATGGCTGCAACATACCAAAGCTGACACCACCCTTCAGCAAATAGCAGACTTCACCAAGTCAGGATGGGCATAAAAAAAAATTCCACTTCAACTCTGTCCTTATAGCAAGATACAAGCCAAAATCTCAGTAGAAGGGGATCTGCTTTGCAGAGCTGACAAACTCATACCGCTGGCATCTCCTGTGAGCATCTTAATGGCTCTTGCTCACGAGAGTCATCTAGACTGCCCACTGTCAACACGGGGATTGAGACAGCACAACTGGTGGCTGTGCAGAGACAGTGACATGGAGAGGCAGGAAGGTGATAAAAGGCTCAGCAACCGAATTACAGCAATGACCTTCGTAGAATGGAGTGGACATCCATGGCATGAAGTGGGAGTAGACTACATCGGACTCATGGATCATATGCCCACAGCACGCAAGTATGTACTGGCACTGGCGGATTACACCGGCAAGTGGGCGGCAGCGCAATAGAATCAGCCATTCCAGAGAGAAGGACGCCCTGGAGAACTAGTCCTGGACAATGGAGTACAGTTCGTTTCGGCAGAAATGTTAAACTTCCGGACTTAAAACAAGATGAAACACACGTGCGTAGCTCTTTATCACAGAAGCAGAAAGGGGCAAGTAGAATGAGCCAATCGCATGATTAAGAAAGCAATTCAGAAGAGCAAGCAGTGCCAACTGCCATGTACAGGAAACAATATCTGCCTGCAGAGAAACCGTGAATTCCGACACAGCAATCGCCTCGTTTGATGAGAGGACAAAGGGCCAAAACAGAACAGAATCCAGCATGGACACATCATATGAACGATGAGCAATTGATGGACATTGATAGACAAATGCAAGATAAAATAAAAATCATGAAAGCGGTGACAAGCACTCGGAAGCACCAAAGAGAAAGCTACAATGCCTGCAATTCGACATTTACCACAGAGATACGTGACGGGGACATTGTGCACATACGAATGCGCCAGAGGGACCTGTCCTTGGACACCTTGGGCAAGGGCATCCGACCAATGAGCGTCACAGGTGGGAATCAGGACACCACAACAGCTGAAGGTGGCACGAAATGGACATGGTCCGGGTAGCAATCTATCAGAGAAAGAGAAGAAGTGAGGCAGATGATAAGGAGCCCCCCCCACTGAGAGTTCACAGTCATTCGCCTCACGAAACCAGCTCATCGTTCAGCGCATCGACTCGCGAAGAGGTACCAGGCAAGGTAGAGGAGATGAAAAGGGAAGATGTGCGGAGAACATTGAACTACATGAGGAAGAAACATGCAGCCAGCCGGGAGAAAAGAGACCCAGAAGAAGAAGAAGAAGACATGTTCCAGAGAGGCTCAGCCTGTAGGAACTTTATCCATGAGAATTGGGGATGATGTAGTGACACGCTTGTGGCGCTTGCATGCTCCATCCTGCGTCAGGATAGCACAACGCATGTGGCGCAGATCGCAGGGCCGTCACAGGGCGCGGCAGCACAGTCCTGGAGCCAGACCTTCTCACATGTCTCCCCATGCTCCGAGAAAGCAATTCCTCCCACCCCAAGGAACAGAAGCACTGAAAACTTGGAAGGCAAAACTACCTAAGAAAACAAAGGCTGAACAGGTGTAAACTGCAATAGCTCCCAGAGAGCTACACCTTCGGCCCCAAAGAACAGAAGTATAAAACTTGACGGGGAAAACTATTTAACGTATGTTCACAAAAGCTGAACTGAGTCTCGCATCTCATACACTCAGATACCCCAAAGGCAATTATGTAAAGGCACTTGCTTGTGCACCCATAATTCAGAAGAAGTTACGCATTTGAGGATTTTCAGGAAAAATATGGACTTCCATGGACAATTCAAATGTAGGCGTAAAGTTAAATATAAATGCACGTATATGCTTATGATTAACTGCAGGTAGTTAAAGCTGATTTAATTCAGCATGGATTCTTAACAACGAAAGCATATGTCACTAGCAATGTGATTTTTAAGTAGTTGTAAGGGAAAATAAGAAGCAAGTCAAAGCTAAAAGTGTTTAAGGTGCATGCCTGTGAGGATGGCATAGTATGTGAGGATTATGTCTCGGATGTTTGGGAGGTAGTGCCTCCGCAAGGAGTATACGTTTGGTGCATTGTGTGTGTGTGAGTGCCATGATGCAAAGGTTATTGGGAGGCAGCGCCTCCGGCAGAGGTATAGTGTATGCCTGGGTAAAGCCTAGGACTGGCTATGGACACATACATAGTATTAGTAGGTCACAGTAGTAGGTTACTTAAAGGCAACATGGATTTGTTTTTTATGTTTAAAGCAAGCTATGCAACCATAAACTGGCCTTGGATTTTTAGGAAATGTAGATACAGTTTGCTATTGGCTTAATGGTGTCAAAAGAAGTGTGTGTAGTGAGCCTGCAAAGACATTACACATGAGCCTATGTGTGAATGGGCTAGGATAACTGTTTTGAGGACTTTTAGGATACATTGCCACCAAACCTATACTCCGTGCGGAGGCACTACCTCCCAATAACTTCGTCCGTAACCTTATTCTTGTCACTTAATTGGCACGAGTTACAATTCTTTACAAACTCTTTGGCCATCCTGTCCATTTTGGGCCACCAGTAACTGTTTCTCAATCTTCTCTTGGTAGCCCCCTCATCCAGATGACCTTGCTGTGCCAGTTCCAACAAAACCACCCTCACGCCTTCTAGGGAACTATGCACCTCCCTCTTCTCAGTCTGCTTCCTACCATACTTAGCTCCTCTCTGACTTCCCACCAAGCCTCAAATTTCTTGTCAAGAACCTCCTTGTTAGACCACCTGTCAACAGTCCATTGCTTAATCAGTATCAAATCCTCATCGACAAGTTCAGCTTGTTCCCATTCGCTACGGTCCACACTGGCTAGCTCAGACACAATAAATTCTTCACACTCTTGAGCTTGTACTAACTGGCCCGTTCTACTGGCATTCTTGACAGACAATCTGCAACCAGGTTCTTTTTTTCCAGCAGATAGCGCACATCGAAATTGTATAACTGGAGACCAAGACCCCATCTGCTTATACTTGGAGATCCCATGGACCATCTGCCACTATCTAAAACCTGTACCAATGGTTTGTGGTCTGACTTTACAATGAACCTCCTCCCCCATAGAAAATATTTAAAATGGTTTAGAGCCCAAAACATGGCTAACACTTCACGCTCTATTACTGAATAATTCTCCTCAGATCCTTTGAGGGTCCTAGAAGCAAACACTATAACTCTCTCTACCTTATTGGTATCATATTGTATTAACGTGACGCCTAGCCCCAACATGCTAGCATCAACCACTAATACAGTCTTATCTTCAGCAGCAAATTTCCCAATTGAAGGAGCTTGTATGATTCCTTCTTTTATCTTACAAAACGCTTCTTCACACTCTGTGGACCACTGACATTTCACACCCTTTCTCAATAAAGCTCTCAGAGGGGGGGTATGCTAACAAAGTCCTTTACAAACTTATGGTAATACTCTGATGAGCGCAGAAATTATCTAACTTGATCCTTGTCTAAAGGACATGGAGCCTTCTCAATAGCATCCACAAGGCTCAATTTAGGTCTGATACCTTGGCTCGACAACACATGACCTAAGTACTCAAATCTGTCTACAGACAGTTTACACTTACTCCTTCTCACTGTTAGCCCTGCCTCCACCAGCTTTGATAACACAACTCTCAATATTTGATCATGTTCCTCACACAATTCAGCAAATACTAAGATATCATCTTGGAAAATGATCACATTCGGGACATCATCCATCACAGTCTCCATCACCCTCTGAAAGACTGCTGCCGCCGATGCTAAACCAAACAGCATTCTACAATATCTGAATGTTCCTTCAGTAGTGATAAAAGCAGTCAGGTGTTGACAATTCTCTGAAAGTGGACTTGGTGATATGCCTGCGACAAGTCAATCACTGAAAACATATTTGCCTTGCTCAACATAGCTAGTTTCTCACTTATTATAGGTAGGGGATGGCGATCTACCAGAATGTTCCTATTGAGATCCCTCAAGTCCACACATAGTCTTATGTCACCGGTGTACTTAGTTGCTATGACAACTGGAGACAGCCATTCCGATCCTTCAACCCTTTCTATGATGCCCCTATGAAGTAAGGATTCAATCTCTACTTTGTCCTTGTCTTTCATATTCTGCGGAACAGGTCTAACTTTATGTACCTTTGGGATGGCATCTTTCCTTAGCTTGATTTCATGCTCAAAATCTTTCAACCTCCCAAGGTCCTCTGAAAACACACTTGGAAATTATTTTTCCCAACGATCCCTCACTTTTGCAATAGTGACCAGAAACTCAGCATTGGCCTGTATGCATATGCCCAACTTCTTCTGCTCGTTCCACCCTAAGAGTGATGATCCTGCTCTTGTAACAAAGATTTCAGCATCACAACCCTTGCCCTTAAACTTGATGTTAGCAAAAGAATTGTAACTCATGACAAGAATAAGGTTGTGCGTGAGGCACCATTGATTCCTACTACGGTTCTAGCTCAACCGTGGCAGAAACTGGCTTTGGATATTTTGGGACCTGTGGCAGGTCTGGGTGATGGATTCAAGTACATTTTTGTTCTTGTTGATTTTCATTCCAAATGGGTGGAATGGGAAGCAACCAGGGAAGTGACGGCTATAGATTTGGTTCCCTTTTTAGAAAAAGTATTTCTTAGGGAGGGATGTCCTTCGGAGTTAGTATCTCATAATGGTGTTCAGTTTGTTTCTCAGTTTATGAGGACATTTGTAGAGGGCTATGGCATTAGATACATTAGGACTGGACTTTGTCATCCCAGGGCAAATGGTTTGGTTGAGAGGGTCAACAGGTATATCAAGGGAGGTATCCAGCTTGCAATGCGTACTGGACAGCCCTGGAGAGTAGTACTAAATCACATGATGTGAAGTTATATGACTATCCCTCATTCCATTACTAAGGTGTCTCCTTTTGTCTCACTCAAGGGTAGGGAGGCTATGACTAGGCTTTGCCCAGGTTGGTTGGGTTTGGCAGGAGCAGTTGTGGTGGATAGAGATGAGGTCATGAGACTTATAAAACAGGGACAGAAAATCAATAAAGAATCATTTGACAGGAGAGAGTGTTCGAAGAGTAGAGAGTGGAAAGTTGCAGATTGGGTCTTGGTAAAGAATCCCAGAATTACACAAAAGTGTGTGGATAGTAAATTCATTGGACCAAAGAGGATTGCTGCTGTGCGTGGAAGTGTTGTCATTTTGGAAGGGGGAGAAGTGTGGTCTCAAGGCAGGTTGGCAAGAGCTGAGACAGTGAATGTTGGAGAATGTGAGGGAGCTCAGGGAGTGAGTGATGAGCAAATCACACGCGAGAATAATGATAGCAACAATGAGTCTGGTCCAGATGATGAAATGAGGTTTGATGTCAGGGAAAGTGGAAGTACAAGCAAGTTGTGGAGTGTGTAGCAGTGATAACTCAAAGAGACTTGCACGTAAACCGAGTTAGTTGAAGGATTATGTTCAGTGAAAACTCTCACTGCTGTGTTTCTTATGTTCTTGCTCTTTTTTTAAAATATTTTCCTCCTTCGCCATGTGCCTACTCCCGTTTCCGCTCCTTTCAGCGCCTAGCCCCCCAGTACTGGAACTCCTTACCTCTCTCAATCCGCTCTATACCTACCTTCTCCTCCTTCCGCACTTCCCTGAAATCTCTCCTTCTCCATTCCCCGCCATGAAACCTTCCCCTCCTCTCATTCCCTCTCCTTCCCTCGAATCTTCCCTATGATCCTCTACCTTCCCCTTCCCCCTACCCTCCCTCATTCTCGCCCTTATAGCCCTTCTGTTTCCCTACTGCGTCCCTTCATCACCATTCCCTCTTCCCTCATAGTTTAATTGCTCTACTTACTGTTCTGTTGGTTTGATTCAGAATTGTAAATTGCTTCTACTGTTATAGTGTTATATGTATTCTGTTGTTAAAATGTAAAGCGTTTTGATCACAGCGCTATATAAACACAATAAATACAAATACAACTATATATGCTATTATTGTGTTATGTTGTTTTTTACTTCAAATTTTTGGGTTTTAGTTTTTCATTCTGGGGAGGGAGATATGTAATTATTTGTGCTTGTTTGTTTATGTTTTTTCTGCGTTCCAGTTTCGCGAGCCGAGCTGGAAGTTCCATGCTGGCTTATGAAACTGGAACACACCGGATTAGAGTTTACTGGTGACTGTGTGTTGGCTCAGGTGGACACATTTTTTCTTACGAATAAACTTACCTGGAGAAGATAACCAGCTGTGTGACCATAATCCTTTGATACTTTCATCTCATACACTCAGATACCCCAAAGACAATTATGTAAAGGCACCTGCTTGTGCACCCATAATTCGGAAGAAGTTACGCATATAAGCAAAGGCACTTACTCATGACATATAAAAGATTATAAGGCTAGGAGCTAACCTTAACCCTGTTAACCTTAAATTATAATGGAAACCGGTACATTATCTATTCTGCACCTTAAACGTTTTCTATGAAGACATGAATACAGCAAGACATTCTGATAAGTTCAGCCACTGACATTAAGAAAATATTGAAGAATTTAACCTAGCTGAATGAATATGAGGGTGTGTTATACTTTAAGGTAGAAGCACCCTTTATGGGCCTGTAAGTATAATTTTGAAGTGGGCAAAACAGTTCTTGCATTCCCCCAAGAACACAGGTAAACTGCCTCCCCTCCCTTTCACAGGTATAGTTACGACTACTCAACATGCACAATTATACATATAAATAGTGGGAAACCAATTCTATATATGGCAAACAGCTCAGAATTCAGAACTATGGCACGTTGGCAACATCATCATTTGGGCAGGGGCAGAACAGGGAAAAGGACTCTCTGCCCTTACCGGCCTACTGTGCACCACAAAGTTCTCTTGAATACTGCAGTGCACCACTGGGGCCCTCGCAGAGTCGAATTACTCCACACTCTCTGTGCTCCTGATGCTCAGAAAATGTTCGCCTGGGTGTGCCCCACCTTCTCCATCTGCCTCACACATGAGTGCCAGTGTTGAGGGTCATCAGTAGTACTCCGGCCTAGGGGAAATGGCTGTCCTTGCCACCATTTAGCCACACCTTCATGTACCCCCTAAGGTGGCACCAGTGGTGCCTCTCTCTCTCTCGCCGGATGTTTGAACAATGCCAGAAGACCTCCAGTGCTGGTCCACCCTGGAAATAACTCACCTCTTTTCTTGGCTAGCGCTCAACCACCAGAAAACCTTCTGCCCCTCACCCTCCTCTTAAGCTACTCTCCTGGAGTGGGAGCTTGGTGGGAAGGCTCCACCAACACGCTTACAGCAGCTCCACAGTGGCCCAGGTGAGCCATCCTCTGCAACTTCTTGCTGTGTGCCTGCGACTAATTTACAGGTAAAGGGGGGCATTAGAAAAGGCGGGACACCGCACTCGATCTGGTGATTATGGGAGAGTCCTGCTGTGTGTGACAGGGTTTTCTTGAGACGGCGCTCTGCTGTCCCTGGCTAGGTGTTTGGAGATTTGTGGGTGTGAAACCCTTAGCACATGCACTGGGCGTTGTAGGTAGTCTGAGAGCAAGACTTCTCCAATAATAGTCAAACAATTAATGGTTGAGTATGTGCAACCTATGTATGTCACAACCGTTTTGAGTCCTCATCCGATGCCACAGGTAGTGGCAGGGGGATGTCCTGGGAGGACAGTCCTTCGGATGTGTGTGAATAGCCTGTTGAGAAGTGTGGGACTCAGTCAGCTGTGCGGCTTGTAGTGTCATCACCGGATGATGACTCAAAACGATTGTGACATACAATCACACCATTTACTCACTGAGCAACCTTCCATATACAATTGCCTTGAAAATGAGGGTCAAAACATGGATCAGCTATACAAATAAATATAGGTTGCACATACGCAACCATTAATTGTTTGACTATTATTGGAGAGATCTTGCTCTCAGACTAACTACAATGCCCAGTGCATGTGCTAAGGGTAGGAAGAGGACCAAGATCTAGTGGTCAATGATCTACGGTCCAGGAATGTAGTGGAGGCGAGTGACTCACCACTAATATTTGTTATTGCCCCATTTACTTGAGCTAGTTTTGGCTCATCCAGTTGACAACCGCTTCCATTTCCTCGTTCCAAACAATTATTTCCTGATTTACCTGTGCTTTTTTCAGAGCTTGCAACAAGGGCCTTATGTATGAACTGTAGTCAAAGACCCATGCTCTCACATAATTACATAGTCCTAAAAATCTCTGCATGTGTTTTACTATGACTGGCTTTACTGTCTTTAATATAGCCTCAGCCCTCTCCGGAGTAACCTTCTTTCCTTCATGAGAGATTAACTGTCCTATGTACAGCACTTCCTCCTGACAGTACTGTAACTTCTCCTTGTTCACTTTATATCCTTTGTCTGCAAGAATAATCATCAACTGAACTGTTTCGCGCCTGCACTTCTCCTCTGTGGTACTACAGACCAATATGTCATCCATGTACTGTAATAAAATACTTTCTAAATCAATGCTGCTCAAGTCCATCTGCATGACTCTATTGAAAATCGATGGGGACTCACAGTACCCCTGGGGAAGGTGAGTACTTTTCAGGCGGGTTTGTCTAAACGTAAATGACGTCAGATCTTGCGAGTCTTTGTGCAATGGGATTGAGAAAAAAGCATTTTTCAAATCAATCACAGTGAAATATCGTGCCCCAACAGGTATGTTATATAAAATTGTCACCGGATTAGGAACTAGAGGAAACTCAGCCTCTAAAATCTGGTTAATCAGTCTTAAATCTTGAATTAAATGCTACAAACCCCCTTTCCCTTTCTTGATTGGATAGATATCGGTATTGCACAGTGATTCTGATGTCACTATAATACCCTGTTCCATCATGGCAGATATTGTCTTGAAAATACCTTTATCTGCCTCTCGAGACATGGGATACTGTCGTGCTTGTGGTAAAATTGCTCCTGGTTTCAAACAGGTATCTTCACCATATCTTCCTCGTAATACTCTGGGCGTTTTAGTGCCAACATCATTTTCTGAGGAACCTCTCGTTTAATGGCTCTTATCCAATAAGTAATGCTGATCTCAAAAATCACTAGATCATCAGATAGATAATCTCCAAACATCTCCTCATCCATGATGTCAGGCAATCTATAACCCTCTCCAATAGCAATCACTGTGCTCCATCATCTGCCTTCATGGTCATTCCCATCAAGCAAAGCTATAGCTCTTTGCACTTCGGCTGCTTGTAATTTTAACGGAAAGATCCACCCTTCCTCTTCATCCATAGGTATCTTTGGTCTGAATATAAATTCATCAGGTATTCTCATAGTTATACCCACTAAGCCTGGTCGCCATGTCAAAAGAATGCATAACCCATAGTAAAATACTTCTGGTTCTAATGGCACTCCTCGTATGACAACCTTTCCTGCAAATGCCATTACAAATTTGCTTACATTTAAAAGATACATTCCCGTTGCCAAACACACTATGCCTTCATCAGTAAACAAAATTGTCATATTCAACTTGTTCATTATGTCTCGACCAAATATATTGACAGGTGTCTGTCTTGAATATAATAATGGTACAGACATGTCACACTCTCCTATAGAGACTGGTAGTGCATTAGTAAAAGGAACTTTACTTGTAGCTCCTGAGAACCCTTGAGTATTCATGGAATTCCAGACATCGAAAATGTTCCCCCTCGTATACATGAGCGCATTGCACCCATGTTTACTAAAAACAAAAAAGATTTGCCTCCTATATTAACGTCAACCCTCGGTTCCTCTTGAGGATTAGGCGTTATTTATAGTATAGAACACATCTAGTCTCCCAGTGAGCTGTCATATTGCGGGTAAAGTCTCATTCCCGTACCTGTGAAAGGATTCCCTCCATCTACAGTGACACCTCCTATTCTAGGAGTCATTGACACCCCTGTGCTCGAGCTTTGCTGTATTTGAAAAAGGTGACTGCTGCGACTGCCCTTGGGGCGGATTCATTGGTGGCTGCTGTGTTTGAAAATGTTGCTGTACTCTCTGTACTTGTACTCTCTGTACTTGAGTCTGCTGTGCTATCTGATTTTGAGCAAACCCATCTCTATTCTGCTGCAAATATGCAGGCGGGTTTAACATCCCCCCTCTCGAAAATTTATTTTTCTGCACAAATCCTTGACTTCCACAAATACGTGCAATATGCCTGTCATTCCACATGTCCCACTTACAGGAGGTCTCCTAATCTGTCCTCCCTGCATGCATTGGTTATCATTCTGCATGTTCTGAAACCCACTCTGATTATTCTGGAAGTTTCCCTGATTATTCTAGAAGTCTCTTCCTGGAATACCTCTCAACCACGTGGTATAAACCCATTATTACCTTGGTCAAACTTTCTTTGATTATTTACTTGTGGCATGTTTGCTGATTGCTGTGAACCAGATCTGTCTCCACTCGTCAGCATTGCCCCATGTTTTTTTTGCACTAGTTTTGCCTCTTTGCCTTTTCCAGTATCTTTCTTTCAATTCTTTTCTTGCAGAAGCCTGCAATAATGCGCGATGGTCAGCTGAATCTCTGACCATGGCTTGGCTTCCATGCCCACTAACTTCTTGAGCTGCTTTTGTACCGGGTCTGGCAGCCCTTGGCATAATATATGATAGAACACAGGTATAGATTTCCCCCAAGCCTTGCGTGTCTCCAAAGCCCATTGCTCTTGGAACTTCTGAATGTTAACAGGCATATCATCCCATTCTTGCTTCTTTTTTGTCATTATAGATCCTATATCTGATGTATCCAGATGTAGCACTCTAAGCGCTTTCCAAACTGCCGCTCTGCAATTATTGAACTGTGCTCCATCATGAGCAGTGTTAACCGTGGTAACACTAGAATATATTGCTCTGGACCAGACATAATCAGCTCTTTCCCCAAGAATAGCAACCAGGAGACCCTTAATGTCCCCTATAGCTAATGTATTTCCTCCTGTCATTTTCTCTAGCTCATGTATCCACTTCCCAGCACCAGAAGTTAAACTCAGGAGTTTGCACCTTATTTTATGCTTATCCATTTGCGGCCACGGTATATACTGTGGTCTCGTTCCTCCCTTCTCCAACAAAGGAAACTGTGAAACCACAAACTCACATTCGTCACTCATTGTTTGCCTATCCATAGCCGGAACAATAGTTCCA
Source organism: Ambystoma mexicanum (assembly GCF_040938575.1). Taxonomy (NCBI): domain Eukaryota; kingdom Metazoa; phylum Chordata; class Amphibia; order Caudata; family Ambystomatidae; genus Ambystoma; species Ambystoma mexicanum. Next base: position 742,154,735 of record NC_090926.1, read on the forward strand.
CACCGCCTTCTACCTGGTAGTGATCTTAGCCTACTCACATATGGTGGCGAGTCCCCCCTCTGACCATGGGATCTCTCTTTAGGTCGATTTAGCCGCGTCACAGAATCTGACGCCTGAGATATAGGGAGGTCTAAATCCGACCATCTTACTTCCTTGTCCATTGACAAACACCTTTCAGGTCCACATACATTGCTTTCTTATGCATAAGTGGATTCTCTATCTTCATCTGACATCTCTTGTCCCCAACTTATGTGACCTCTCTCTTCATCATCTTTGTTCAGAGTCAGTCTAACTAAAGACAGCTCCTTTGGTTCAAAACTACATGAGGATCCTTCCTTATCGTACAACTGCATACTCTCAAGTCGATCATTTTTACCTTTTCCCTGCAATGTTTTCTGGGACTTCATGTCACGATAAACCTTATCGATTGCCTCTCCAATACTTCTAGAGTCAAACTCATCCTCCAGATTTGTTCTGGACGGACCTGCCATCGACTCATGTTCTGGGAAGAACTCTTCTATGTCTTCCCATGACACTACTGCATTAGGATCCATTACCACCTTTTCCATGCAAGCAAGATCGCGTTCTCTCTGCCTTCTCTTTCGGTCCCTTTCATTGTCAAATTCCTTTTGCTTCCTTGCCTTACCCTATCTTCTTCTTTCCTTTTCATGTCCCTTCTCTCATTTGCCCTTAGTATTTCTTTATCTCTTCGTCTTTGCATTCTTTTATCCCTTAATTTCTGTTCCTCTGCTCTTTCTTGTTTTCTCAGTTACTCCTCTTGGTACAACTCTTCCCGTCTCTGTCTATCCTTTCTTTTTGTTCTATCGTCTTTTAATCTTTCCTCTCTTTCCTTATTCTTTTCATCCTGATCATCTTGATCTTCCCTTTGCCTTACGTCCTCAATGCTCTTACCATCCAGTTTGAGCTAAATCTGACCACCCATCCATTCGTGCTGTATAAGTGCTAACTCATCAGCCTTATCTTTTTCTCCTTTCCATCTTTTTATTTCTCGTCCTATATCTAGAGATGTACTTGGTCGATCACTTTTCTCCTTATTGCGTCTCTCCTCGTCTCTCAGGACCTTAGAGATTACATCTCTCTCAGTGGTTTTCTCTGTCTCTACTTTGCGCAGGTGACTCATATGCCGGGTTGATATATCCTGTTGCTGCCTTGAGCTCCCGTAGTGGGTACACTCCTTCATCTTTCTTACTATCGCTGTCTGCTTCAGGCATGGTGGGTAGAGCAGAAGGCTCTTCACCCCCCTCTGTGCATACATTAAGTATCCAATATACAGGAGGCAGATCTTCTCTCTCCTCCTGGTAGATCTTCCAGAGCTGTAAGCTCACTAGTCGTTTGTCTAACTTTTTCCCCATATATGCAGCATGCAAATATGTCATCATGTGCTGCAGGACTGCCTTCGATAGTGATCCCCCTTGTGGCCACGGCATGAACATCTTGTCCACGGTTCCTTTAACCCATTCCACACTATATTGTCTAAGCTTTGGTGCGTGTTTTGGCAATTGCTTGCAAAGGTGTATAAGCGGAGTAATATCCTTCATTTTGACACGTCACTCTTTGACTGTCAATATTCACCACTTGCTCTTTGCAAATTATGCTAATACTTTTTAATACAGTCAAACAATATAAGCGAGCACCAATCGTCGCAAGCTCAAAACCTTTTATAATTTTGTTTTTTACTTTAATCTGCTAAAAATATCATCATCCCAAATTTGTTAAATATACGCTTAGTTCTTAACAACTCTCATGTTTTTCATCAACTTCATTTTACCGTTTCGTCATTTTTTATACAATCACATAAAACAAACAGACAAACACACTCGGCCGGCCACATATACTTCTCGTCTTCTCTCATAAGACTAATTCTGCCCCTAAAAATACCCCATACGGAGTGTAAACAGACCTCATTAGGTTTGTCTTTAACCAAACCCGCCTCCTACGCTTCCTCTATGGGATTTTAGGTGCTGTTCCTTCTGTTAAATTCTTTAAAATGCAGGCACTAGATGTACTTTATATCGCAGCTTCTCTTCACGATTTTCCCTTAAATTGCTTGGCCTCCCCTCAATTCAAGTCAATTTTTACACAATATTTAACACTATCTCCCTCCATTACTCGTTTTCCCTTTTATCGTTTTCTTCACCCACTGCCCATTCACTGTTTTACCACCTCGCTCAGTTTTCTACTCACCATTCGAATCTTTCAACTTCCGAATCTCGGGATCACACGCCTCCTCAGTGTCCTCTTCAACTTTACGTCCGTTTAGCTTCCTGTAGACAACGGGAGGGGTTTCTGCATGAAAACAAGGGGACGCGTCTAACCTGGCTTGCAAGACTTTGCATTATTCTAAAAACCGCTATATACAGGGAACATCACGTCCTTACAGCCGAATGGCAGAGGTTGTGTGATATTTCCGGGACCTCAAAAGCTTACTTATCTCGATGGATTATCTAACCATCAAATCTCTGCTACCACGTGATCTGGACCTTCCAGCCCTTTAAGATGAGATAGCAATACCCTTGAGATAGATGGGGATGCAGAATTTTATTCAAACATCAATAATCGAAACAACTCAGGGAGTTGGCAAAAGGATAACTGTTTTAATATCAATTATCTAAAAGAGGGAGTACAACGAACATCAGCAGACATCCCTCATCACGATCTCAAAGCATATCATGAAAAATCACACTTTCATAGTAAATATTTGTAATTGATGATGTTAACCTGCGTATCACTAACATCATCCTACATGGCAAAACTTAAAAACCTATGGGTGAATGTGATAGGGTCTAAACGTATAATCTAGGTACACGATGCATACTCGTTTGGGCAGTGAAATAAAGTGATAAGCTTCTAAACAACAGGTGGAGCAACTAAGCCCTTCCTTGAAATATGTCACTATGAATGTCACTAAATATACAACGTCTAATTGGCTACACAACTATAGGACCCTTGATCATGCTGTCCCCTATCATTGGTTACTTTCAAACCTCCGCCAGTACCCTCCCAAACTATGTTAGCAGCATGCAGACTGAGCGTCCAGGTGCAGATAAGCTGGTCTTAACCCTAGCTTCCCACCAATTAACATGACCATCCATCATCACCTCAGTGGTCTGCTGTCAATTAGGGCTTTGAGCTCGTCCTTGGAAATGTTCCTTGCTACTGAAGAATTCAGGGCAGTGAAGGCACACTCTTCCCTCGTGCGTAGGTGTGACCATCATGCTCGTCCAGCTTCTCCTGCCCACTTGACTACAGGAGCTTCGTTCTTTCACACGATTTGTATCCAATGTCAGCTCACCCCAGTCTGATAAGGTCTTGACTTCTTGCACTGCTATCGTACGTAGTGAGAACATCCATCCTTTATTAACTCCAATATATATATATATGTAGATTTTGGTGTATGTCACAGTGTATTTACTATAAATCTAGCCTCAAGAATACTTCATCTGCTTGCGTTTCTTTGCATATTTACACGTGTGAAATTGCTTAGCATCTTCATTATTTCTGTAGCATACATATCTTCATCTTAATCCCAAGATGTCATTCATCTCGATACTCTCTTGATGCCTTGTAGAATTTGTCTACAGCCTCTGGTTTCTGCATCTCTTCTCTGTATACGTCAGCTTTACATTTATATGATGTCATTATTTCTCTTTGTTTCTTCAGTTCGTCCTGCTTTCTTCCGGACTATCACTTGGACAGCCATCATACAGTCTCATGTGTGGGTATGGTTGTCTCAACGGGAACCTTGCTTCCAGGATTCTCCTTGGTATCTGTAATTCGAAAGGTTTTGTACGTGTATCATATTCTGTTTTTCAACATTTAGGCAATATGGGCGAAGTGATTGAGGTGGGTGTACTTATCACCTTCTCTTCTATCAACTCCTAGGGAGGTGCAACTATTATCACTGAACGTCACTTTCTTTGAATACACGGAAGGAACACTTGGAAGAAAGGTGGCAGCAGGAAGGCATTACAAAAGACCCAGAGATCAAGGAAAAGAGATTAGTAAGCCCTGAAGGATGGCACAGAGTCCAATAGTAAAATGAAAGCAGCAGGACCAATTGCGTGAATGCCAAAAAGTGTTGAGGACCAGAGACTCAATATCCTGAAACTCTGAGGAAGGGAAATACCTGTTCAAGTTGACCATGCAACACCCCAGTTTTTCCAATATTGTGAGTGAAGGGAGGGGTACATACTCCTGGCTGAAGCCTGCCCAAATAATTTCCCATTCTAGGATCAAATGAGGTGGCATTTATCGTATCACACCTTCCCACCAACCCAACAAGAGTTACATACACCTTCTGTGTGTCTGCCCTGACCAGCTGGAAAAACAGTGACCAAAGAAGCCGATCCACCAAGTAGTGGAGGCAAGGACCCTTCAGGATCCCTAAGGCACCAGGAATGAATGTCTGAAGATGGGAAGCCTTTATTGCAAACTTAGAAATTGCCTGGGAACCGCCATGGCTAGGATTCGGGATTAAGGGTTCTCCCCATCCTCTGTGGCTATGATTTGGAGTCCTCAAAGACCACCGGCTAGAATGTCACCCTGTGCCATATCGTTTTTACCCAATTAAGATTCTCAATTTTCCAGGGGACCCACCCACTCTTAGTATAGCCACTTGAGATCTATAGCCTGTTGGAAGACTCCTGGTGCGATAAGTATCAGGAATACAAGTAAAAACACCCCAAAGCCCTCTTCCCTCCAGAAATTCTAATGCTAAGCTCCTTCATTGGGAGCGAGGGAATCCCTCTCTAAGGCCATCTTCTTCCTAAGGTTTAGTTGGCAAAGGATCACTTTGATTCTTACTACAGGGTTGAGGATATTAACTTGGGTCATACTTCTCACACCTCCAAGTCCCACTTGTGAAGACGGCAGCCACCTGAACACCCAGACGGAGGCTGCCCCCTCACCCTACATGGGCTGCTGCAAGACCACAAAGATCAATTTTCGTTGTCATTGATGGTGAGGATGAGTAACCGCGGAAGTGTTTGGCTTGAGACAGAGGTAGCCTCCTTCCTAAATACCCTACCATAATTTACCACTTTTGGAGAAGGAGGTTGAATGGAGGTGTAGGTAATGATATGCTTCTAATGTAGGGGCAGGAACCTTAAAGTGATAGCAAGGCCTAGCCTGCACACCTCATCTGCCTGCTCAACAAGTTCTCTCATCCTGAATATAAGAGTGAGTCACCCCCTTTCATGTCTACAGCAGGAGGACTCATCATCAGGGATGGGCAATCCTACAGAAGGATTGGAGGGGTGTACCAGCACTAATTACTTATTGAATCGTCAGAACGAGGCCACAGGGGCTAACTTTAGAGTACTCCACTATAGATCCATAAAGGTGATGCCACTTTCAGTTAGAAGTTATTTAAACAATAATAAAATGCTGTCCTGTATGATCAGTGGAGAGCTCTCTCCCATGTCCAGATGTCCTCATTCAACACCTAATTGAATTTCAGAGACGTCATCAGCATAGAACTCCAATCCTGAAAGGTGACATGTCTTGTTTGCTCTCTAGCCACTGACATGTTTGGCCAGAATTCTTGAAGGGGAGAGTCCTTAAGTGGTCTCCAGGACTGGGACGTACACTACCACCAGGGAAGTTGTATTCTCTCTCCCACGGGTTAAGATCACGCCCGCTACTTCTTCCAAGTAGTAAGACCTAATCTGCACTGGTGAAATACTTTTGGCCTATTGAATTAGGCCGAGTCTGCCCAAGGGATGCTGACATTCTGATCTAATGTAAAGCAGAGGAGAGTCCATGCTAAACTCTTCTGGAAGGTGATGTTGAACCACTACAATGTGCATAACCTAGGCCGTGGGAGGTCAAACCCTTCTCTTGAGACCTTATTTCCTTAAAGAGGGTGGATCATGCACCTTGAGGATGTAGAACCTTAGTCAGCGGTGAGAGATCTTTTCCCCGTAGTCAAAAGGACAATGAACTGAGGGGCAGAAATGTCTAAAAGACCTATTTTATGTGGAAGGGAGTGTGACCATGCAACGCCCCAGTTTTTTCCAGAATTGTGAATGAAGAGTGAGGTACATACCTCTTGCTGAAGCATGCCCAAATAATCTCCCATTCTGGGATCACAAGAGGTGGCATTTATCGAATTACACCCTCCCTCCAACCCAACAAGAGTTATATAAACCTTCTGTGTGTCTGCCATGGCCAGCTGGGAAAACAGTGCCCAAAGAAGCCAGTCCACCAAGTAGGGGAGCCCCATCAGGGAGGAAGGACCCTTCAGGATCCCTGAGGCACCAGGAAAGTCCGAGGATGAAAACCCTGAATTGCAAACTGAGCAATTGCCACGGAACGACTGTGGCTAGGATTTGGGTTCAGCGTTCACTGAACTGAATTAAGGGTCCGAAATGTCAAAAATTCCTATTTTATGTGGAAGGGAGTGTAACCACATCTATAGTCGCTCTCCTGTGGACCCCTCCCCTGCTCCTGCCATGCCTAATGGGAGAGTGTGAGAGCAATTTCTTATTTCAGACAAATTATGGTGCTGAGTGAAGAAATGCCAGAGTGAGAGGAACGGGAGCCCACACAAGGAGAACAAGAAAACAACCCACTTAATCAATGGATGTGAATACATGTAAACCCATTCCAAATTGGACCCGATTGCATCTTTGGTGAAATGCCCACGGCAAGATTAGGACCTATTAGTTATGTTTCAATGTCAGCAACCAAGTCATTGCACCACCAGCGTCCTTTGTTTATAGTCAACACCTCCACAGCAATGGCTATGGAAGGAGGGCATAGGGACCCACTGGTGCTCTCAGAGGGGGTTGCGATCCACATCTGGGTCTATGGTATCCTTCTTCCAGGGAGCTGTCTAGGAGCGTTTACCAATACATTTTCATTAGCCTTTCTCCACAATATAATGCCAGTTTTTAAATAAAATACCATGCTGGCTGCCCCAATATATACCAGTATACCCATATAGGAACATACTCATGTTTGCTTTGAAAGTAATGCCAGTACATTATATGGCAGCATCCCCACATACAAACATACTCTTGTTGGCTTTTCCATTAAAAATCCATTCCACAATAAGAAACTGTTTGCACGATGTAGGCCAGTCTAGACAATATTAACACTTCCCATGTTTGCTTTACCATTGATGCATACAAAGAAAAGCTATCCCACAGTAAGAAATAGCTCGACTGGCTGCACCAAAATGCCAGTCTGGCCATGTAATAACACTTACCATGCTTACTTTATCATGGGTGCCCATTAAAAATGCTATAGTATCCGCACCTGCCCCCCACACTGACACTCTGCTGTGAGCGGTCAGAAATGAGAGCCGAACAAAAGAGGATCATGTTTCTACAGAAGATTTTTATTAAAAGAAAAAGGGTTCGACAAATGCCTCTCTGTCCCTATGCTAAAGAAAATATGTCTGTGTCAGGATATCTGTAACCGAAAAACTGTCCTTGTGTCCAAAACATCCTATTCTGGCCCTCACACTATAAACAAAGGAAAAATGTGTAAGGAAAATATCTTCAACTTGCCCAAAAGTGTTAACAGCTGAAACAAGTATAATTCCAACAGAAATTTTCTTTAAGGTGGAAGCCTTTGGTTCCAGGGGATGGATCCCTTCCCCTGGACTCTTGATCACAAGAAGAATGGTCCATTTTGTAAACAGTTCTTTGGTGTCTTGTTTGAACTCACAGATTTCCGTTTAGTTAACCAAGCCTTTAACAGTCTTTCTTTAATGCTTCTTTCTCCTCATGTTGGTTAGAAATGTCTTTCTTTAATAAACAACTTTCCAGGGTTCAACAAATAAACGTCAATCTTTCTTTTAATATTTCTTGGGGTTTTCAAATTACCTGGTTTACTCTCCCACCAGGTTCCTTTCTGCAATGCATGCTGCCTGGTGTACTCTCCTGCCAGGACTCTTTCTGCAATGCCAATTGCCTGGTGTACTCGCCTGCTGGGTCTTAACTTAAATTGGCTTTGCATAACCACCCAAATTGCACAGGATGAATTGCATTTGCCTTTCATAAAATCAACACACACACAAAAGCAAGCGAGAATACTTTCGTCTAATAGTGTTTTTGAAAACGTTAAAAGGTGTGCATGTTTTAAACTTCAAGAACCAATACAAATGTTTTCCCTGGAACTTGCAGTACTGAAATGGGACATTTCACTTTTAGTAGTGTGTTATTTTTCATCAGGTTATGTAGTGCATTGGTGAAGTGTCTGGCCTGCAAACCAGATGATTTCAATCGATCCCTGAGGTTGGCTTTAATTCATAAATTCAATGAGGACATTACATTTTTCTCATAGTAGCTGGGGGGGACGAAGTCCACCCTCTGAAGAAAGTGGGTGGACTCTGTCCACCCGCGTTTATCCTCGACTTGAGCCCTTGTTATTCATCAAGCAGACTCTCTTGGCTTCCCAAACAGAGAATGCTCAGATCTAATAATTCTTGTCTTTTGCAAATACCAAGGCCCAAATTATCTCTAGTGGCCGAGGGATCTTTTCCCTACGCCTCTTCGAGATGCTGGAACGCCTTACCATCAGACCTAAGAGCGTGCCCTTCTCTTGCGGCTTCAAGCATGGACTGAAAACTGCTTTACTACATTGAATTTTCTCACCACTGAACCACTTTCTTCACCGGCCTTGAGCTTGTTGTTCTTTGTTGTTTAGTCATGTCTAATGCTATCCTGCCTACGGGCCCTCGTACCAGCACTTTATAAATAAAATAAATAAACAACGGCTAAAGATATCCATTGTCTGAACACACACACCCCTCCCAGGTCTCTAATATGGAAACACCTCCAGGGTGAATTTCAAATTCCGCTAGAGAGCACACAGATGCTCCTGGTTTTATATGCACGTGAGAGATTATGAAAATAGCAGTGGTGCACGGTACAAATCCAAATAACATAACACTAGCAATGAGCCTGGAAGTCAGGGCTTTTCATTTGATTTGTAAAACATTTGGGTGTCTGGAGACAGAGCGTTTTGCCTCCCAGGAGAATGCTGCAGATTCCTGAATCGTTTACCTTGGGGAATCGGATGGACTGAGTTTGAGCTGGCCAGGAGTCCTGTTTTGTCCCCTCCATTCCATGAGGCAGACTCGGTCATGGCAGTTCCCTATTGGCTGGGGTTCCTGCTTGAACTAGCAGTGACTCAGAAGATACTTCTTCTGTTAGATCAGGGCTGTCAGAAGATGTGGTGAGGCCCGAGGCAAAACATTTGGTGAGGCCCCCTTACAGTTTTTTGCACTCGGCCAGCGGTGGCACATCCACAAACAGGAGGCTCGAGAAATCTACCCTTGAGTTTGTGAGCAGGATCCCAAATATGGTTTATTAATACAACTCCAAATCAACTACAGCAAAGTTAGATTTCTCTACTGAAGAAAGGTTCATGCCAGACTAACTTTTTTATCATATGAATAAATATATATAACATGGCATGAGCTCTCCACTGCGCCACATCCAATTCTCTGAGGGTCAGTCACTTTTCCAAGCAAAGAGTTGAGGGCAGATCTTTCTTCGGCTGGGGCCTCCCTCTGGAAACAGCCTCCCTGCCTCGCTGAAACTTGAGGAGTACCATCTCCGGTTCCGGAAGCACCTCAAGACCTGTCTCTTTGCTTCTGCCTTCTCTCTTCCTCTCCCTTGCTGATCACCTGCCTGATCCATGCACTGGTCACTTGGTCAAGCTCTGAATTCGGGCCCAGGTAACTGCCTGTCCTGTTGCAATCCCACACTGCCTCTTGGCTCCCCTGCACTTGTGGTCTGTATCTGTAACCCTACAGTCCCCGCTCTAGCTCTTGTTCTCCACCCATTGGCTGCACTCATGAGTACCCACACTTGCCACCCGTTGGCTGCACTCTTGTTTCTCCTTTGTTACTGCACTTCTGCATCCTACCCCACCCTAGGCACTTCTCCCCTCCCCCCTTCCCTGCTCTTGCGCGATCTGAATGACAAAAGGCCTAGTAAGATATGTGTTTTGTCCTACTCTTTTGTTTCTCCCTCCTTGCCTTGTCGCGCCTAGAAACACTTGTGTACAGGCACGTTATAAATGCCATATCATATCATTAAGATGCACCCTGCCCCTGTGTGTGCATTAAAACACACATCATACACAGTGACAAATGATGTACAGTGGAGGCTGGTACATTTCTGAACTTAAGAGGCTTAAATGTTTGTGCCAATTAGGCAGGATCAACAGAGCACTGTGAGGGAGCCCAAACCAAACAAGGGTTGCTTGAGGGGGGTTCTCACTCCCAAGAAAATGTTTGAAACATTGGGTTAAAAGTGTGCATTTTACAGCACTTTCTTGGCAAAATTGGGTAGAAATCGTACAGTTTGCAATTGGTTTTGTATGGAAGCACATGGAAATTACCAATAGTTGCAAATCACAAATTGTGCATAGGAACATTTTCCAATACATTTCATGCCGCCTTTCCACACGAGATATGCTAGAATAAAAATATATTCATGCTGGTTGTTCCAATTATGTCGATGCAGGCTGCATCAATATATGCCATTATTACCATGTACGGACTCCGAGCTAGTAAAAATGCCATGCCACAGAAAGTATATCCAGGCTGACTGTGTGCCATAAGTGTTATTACTGGCTAGATTGACCTACATTCAATGGGCACTTAGCACTTGGGCTCTTTACTTGCCTTTAGTACTTTTTGCAATAGTATCTCTATTATTGAATGAAATTAACTATTATTGAGATTTACTTACATGATTTCCATCAGTATTGGTCTAGGGAATTACTACCTCAAACACTTTTTTATTAATGTTTTTTATATAAATATGTTGTACTATGATTAAATTGAATGATTTTTAAATGTTGATATTTGTGTGAATGTATAAAGTGTGGTTTTATAATTTTTTGGAATAATATTAAAATATGTAGTGTTAACTGTGTACCTGACTGAACCCCTTCTTTTCGAACCTCTATCCTTTCATATGAGTACTTAAATAATTATAGTGCTCTTCCATGTGACCCTTTTCCTCTTGTTCTCCTACATTCAATGTGGGCCAATTTAGCCAAGTAGTATGTTTGCTTTAACCTTGATGCATAGTCCTGTGCATCAAGGGTAAAGCAAAAAGAGCACTGGCAATGCTAACAGTTTGGGCATTCATGTAGGCATGGGAAAGGCACTTCTGTATTGGTATTAGCTGGCCATTGATAGTGACAGTGCAAAATGGTTTGAGTACCTGAGCAGCTAATAGCAGTGCCTGGTAAATGCCTAATACTTATACACAAGCCAAAACTGTTGGCTTAGCCAATGCTTATTTTTAAAAGAACTTCAGCGAAAGACATGCAGGGTGTTTTTAAATTGAGTGGCCAAAGGCAGACCTGATTAAGCATTTCTATTACACCAGTTACGCGTTTACAACTCCAATGAAGTCATGGACAGGGCCGTCACGAGAGGGGTTCAGGGGGGGCAATCTGCCCCGGGCCTCGCACTTGCGGAGGGCCTCACGGCCCCCTCTCCTAAGTGGAAGGCAGCACAGTCTCCTGTGTCCTTAATTCACACGGGTGACTGTGCTCTCTGCTGTCTGCCCCTGCAATTATTTTGCTGTTTGTTGCAAAGCAGTTTGGCTCCCCAACAAGCAGCAAAATAATGGGAGACAGCAGGGCTCAGAAGTGAGCTCTGCTGCCTCCCGTCATTCTGCTGAAAACGTAGACCTGCTGAATGACAAGAGAGGACTCCTCTCCTGCCAGTCAGTCTGTTCACGTTGCTCAGCGTGACTACGCTGACTGATGGGAGAGGAGTTCTCTCTTGTCAGTCAGTGTGTTCACGTGTTGCTCAGCGTGACCACGCTGACTGATGGTAGAGGAGTTCTCTCTTGTCAGTCAGTGTGTTCACGTGTTGCTCAGCATGACCACGCTGACTGATGGGAGAGGAGTTCTCTCTTGTCAGTCAGTGTGTTCACGTTGTCAGTGTGATCACGCTGACTGATGGGAGAGGAGTTATCTTGTCAGTCAGTGTGTTCACGTTGCTTAGCATGATCACATTGACTAACAGGAGAGGAGTTCTCTCTTGTTAATCAGTGTGTTCATGTTGTCAGCGTGATCACGCTGACTGACAGGAGAGGAGTTCTCTCTTGTCAGTGTGTTCATGTTGTCAGTGTGATCACACTGATGGGAGAGGACTCCTCTCCAGTCAGTCAGTGTGTTCACGTTGCACAGGATGACCACATTGACTGACAGGAGAGGAGTTCTCTCTTGTTAATCGGTGTGTTCATGTTGTCAGCGTGATCACGCTGACTGACACGAGAGGAGTTCTCTCTTTTCAGTGTGTTCATGTTGTCAGTCTGATCACGCTGATGGGAGAGAGGTTCTCTCTTGTCAGTCAGTGTGTTCACATTGCTCAGCATGACCACGCTGACTGACAGGAGAGGAGTTCTCTCTTGTCAGTCAGTGTGTTCATGTTGTCAGCATGACCACGCTGACTGACAAGAGAGGAGTTCTCTCTTGTCAGTTAGTGTGTTCATGTTGTCAGTGTGATCACGCTAACTGATGGGAGAGGAGTTATCTCTTGTCAGTGTGTTCACGTTGCTCAGCGTGACCACGCTGACTGATGGGAGAGGAGTTCTCTCTTGTCAGTCAGTGTGGTCTTGTTGCTCAGCATGACCATGCTGACTGACAGGAGAGAACTCCTCTCCCATCAGTCAGCGTGGTCATGCTGAGCAACGTGAACACACTGACTGACAAGAGAGAACTCCTCTCCCGTCAGTTTGCGTGATCACACTGACAACATGAGCACACTGACTGACAAGAGAGAACTCCTCTCCCATCAGTTAGCGTGATAACGCTGACAACATGAACACACTGACTGACAAGAGAGAACTCCTCTCCTGTCAGTCAGCGTGGTCATGCTGAGCAATGTGAACACACTGACTGACAAGAGAGAACCTCTCTCCCATCAGCGTGATCAGACTGACAACATGAACACACTGAAAAGAGAGAACTCCTCTCGTGTCAGTCAGTGTGATCACGCTGACAACATGAACACACTGATTAACAAGAGAGAACTCCTCTCCTGTCAGTCAATGTGGTCTTCCTGAGCAACGTGAACAAACTGACTGACTGGGGAGGAGTCCTCTCCCATCAGCGTGATCACACTGACAACATGAACACACTGACAAGAGAGAACTCCTCTCCTGTCAGTCAGCGTGATCACGCTGACAACATGAACACACTGATTAACAAGAGAGAACTCCTCTCATGTCAGTCAATGTGGTCATCCTGAGCAACGTGAACACACTGACTGACTGGAGAGGAGTCCTCTCCTGTCAGTCAGTGTGGTCATGCTGAGCAACGTGAACACACTGACTGACAAGAGAGAACTCCTCTCCCATCAGTCAGCGTAGTCACGCTGAGCAACGTGAACAGACTGACTGGCAGGGGAGGAGTCCTCTCTTGTCATTCAGCAGGTCTACGTTTTCAGCAGAATGACGGGAGGCAGCAGAGCTCACTTCTGAGCCCTGCTGTCCCCCATTATTTTGCTGCTTGTTGCGGAGCCAAACTGCTTCGCAACAAACAGCAAAATAATTGCAGGGGCAGACAGCAGACAGCACAGTCACCCGTGTGAATAAAGGACACAGGAGACTGTGCTGCCTTCCACTTAGGAGAGGTGGCCGCGAGGCCCCCCGCAAGTGCGAGGCCCGGGGCAGATTGCCCCCCCTGAACCCCTCTCGTGACGGCCCTGTCCATGACTTCATTGGAGTTGTAAACGCGTAACTGGTGTAATAGAAATGCTTAATCAGGTCTGCCTTTGGCCACTCAATTTAAAAACACCCTGCATGTCTTTCGCTGAAGTTCTTTTAAAAATAAGCATTGGCTAAGCCAACAGTTTTGGCTTGTGTATAAGTATTAGGCATTTACCAGGCACTGCTATTAGCTGCTCAGGTACTCAAACCATTTTGCACTGGCACTATCAATGGCCAGCTAATACCAATACAGAAGTGCCTTTCCCATGCCTACATGAATGCCCAAACTGTTAGCATTGCCAGTGCTCTTTTTGCTTTACCCTTGATGCACAGGACTATGCATCAAGGTTAAAGCAAACATACTACTTGGCTAAATTGGCCCACATTGAATGTAGGAGAACAAGAGGAAAAGGGTCACATGGAAGAGCACTATAATTATTTAAGTACTCATATCAAAGGATAGAGGTCCGAAAAGAAGGGGTTCAGTCAGGTACACAGTTAACACTACATATTTTAATATTATTCCAAAACATTATAAAAGCACACATTATACATTCACAAAAATATCAACATTTAAAAATCATTCAATTTAATCATAGTACAACATATTTATATAAAAAACATTAATAAAAAAGTGTTTTGAGGTAGTAATTCCCTAGACCAATACTGATGGAAATCATGTAAGTAAATCTCAATAATAGGTAATTTCATTCAATAATAGAGATACTATTGCAAAAAGTACTAAAGGCAAGTAAAGAGCCCAAGTGCTAAGTGCCCATTGAATGTAGGTCAATCTAGCCAGTAATAACACTTATGGTACACAGTCAGCCTGGATATACTTTCTGTGGCATGGCATTTTTACTAGTTCGGAGTCCGTACATGGTAATAATGGCATATATTGATGCAGCCTGCATCGACATAATTAGAACAACCAGCATGAATATATTTTTATTCTAGCATATCTCGTGTGGAAAGGCGGCATGAAATGTATTGGCAAATGTTCCTATGCACAATTTGTGATTTGCAACTATTGGGAATTTCCATGTGCTTCCATACAAAACCAATTGCAAACTGTATGGATTTCTACCCAATTTTGCCAAGAAAGTGGTGTAAAATGCACACTTTTAACCCAATGTTTCAAACATTTTCTTGGGAGTGAGAACCCCCCCTCAAGCAACCCTTGTTTGGTTTGGGCTCCCTCACTGTGCTCTGTTGATCCTGCCTAATTGGCACAAACATTTAAGCCTCTTAAGTTCAGAAATGTACCAGCCTCCACTGTACATCATTTGTCACTGTGTATGATGTGTGTTTTAATGCACACACAGGGGCAGGGTACATCTTAATGATATGATATGGCATTTATAACGTGCCTGTACACAAGTGTTTCTAGGCGCGACAAGGCAAGGATGGAGAAACAAAAGAGTAGGACAAAACACAGATCTTACTAGGCCTTGTGTCATTCAGATCGCGCAAGAGCAGGGAAGGGGGAGGGGAGAAGTGCCTAGGGTGGGGTAGGATGCATAAGTGCAGTAACAAAGGAGAAACAAGAGTGCAGCCAACGGGTGGCAAGTATGGGTACTCATGAATGCAGCCAATGGGTGGAGAACAAGAGCTAGAGCGGGGACTGTAGGGTTACAGATACAGACCACAAGTGCAGGGGAGCCAAGAGGCAGTGTGGGATTGCAACAGGACAGGCAGTAACCTGGGCCCGAATTCATAACTTGACCAAGTGACCAGTGCATGGATCAGGCAGGTGATCAGCAAGGGAGAGGAAGAGAGAAGGCAGAAGCAAAGAGGCAGGTCTTGTGCTTCCGGAACCGGAGATGATACTCCTCAAGTTTCAGCGAGGCAGGGAGGGTGTTTCCAGAGGGAGGCCCCAGCCGAAGAAAGATCTGCCCTCAACTCTTTGCTTGGAAAAGTGACTGACCCTCAGAGAATTGGATGTGGCGCAGTGGAGAGCTCATGCCATGTTATATATATTTATTCATATGATAATAAAGTTAGTCTGGCATGAACCTTTCTTCAGTAGAGAAATCTAACTTTGCTGTAGTTGATTTGGAGTTGTATTAATAAACCATATTTGGGATCCTGCTCACAAACTCAAGGGTAGATTTCTCGAGTCTCCTGTTTGTGGATGTGCCACCGCTGGCCGAGTGCAAAAAATTGTAAGGGGGCCTCACCAAATGTTTTGCCTCGGGCCTCACCATATCTTCTGACAGCCCTGGTCATGAACTCTCAGAAGACTCCTTTGAGAAAACAACGTTTGATGGCAAGGCATGTTTAAAGCTAGCTCAAAGAGTTCCAGTGAGGAGGTGTTTTGGGTGGGGAGGGCAGGAACTGGGTGAGAATTGTCATAGGGATTAGCATGATAAGAACAAGGTTACAGACTGACTACCCCTCTCTCTAAGGTCTAACGGCGCACCTGGTAGAGGTGCTGCAGGGCTGGTGTGTCAATCCACAGCAGATACCTTGGGGAAGAGACAGTTTATAAACAGAGCCGTAGTAATTATAACAATAAATCTCTTTAATAGGTTCTATAAAAAGTTTGTTGTAGAAAAATATATATGTTCATAGGCTTTATCATATCTCACTCATACCATTCATATCGGTGCAAACATTCTGTGACAATTAGGTGCAAAAGTTAACAATTTCTTCAAACATATCAGTTGTTATAGATATGGGAAAACAATGAGAAAAAACACAATCGAATTTTCTATAGGTCGACATATGTTTCGGCCCCTTTTAATAGTCCCATCGTTGTCTGCGGTGGTCTACGTGGTTAATGTTGGGCCATCTTCAGGACAATGATGATTTAATACAAGCTTAACGTCTTCACCCTATTTCTGTATGACAAGCCAAATCAGTGGCCGAGAAAATAGTAGAAGACCACGGAGAAGAAATTTGGGGGTATCTTCAATATTCCCCTGATCTATGGCCTAGGGTCCCTTGAGCGGTGAGTGGCGCTTAAGAGGCTCCTGAATGAAAGGAGCAAGCAGACGCCGCTCGAGTTACTATGCCGCATCGCTAAAACGTTCCAACAAGACACTACGAGGTCGAGGGTGAAAAAAAGAAAAAAAGCCTCCCGACATTGGAACTGATCCATGACGGAGCCTCTTAAGCGCCACTCACCGCTCAAGGGACCCTAGGCCATAGATCAGGGGAATATTGAAGATACCCCCAAATTTCTTCTCCGTGGTCTTCTACTATTTTCTCGGCCACTGATTTGGCTTGTCATACAGAAATAGGGTGAAGACGTTAAGCTTGTATTAAATCATCATTGTCCTGAAGATGGCCCAACATTAACCACGTAGACCACCGCAGACAACGATGGGACTATTAAAAGGGGCCGAAACATATGTCGACCTATAGAAAATTCGATTGTGTTTTTTCTCATTGTTTTCCCATATCTATAACAACTGATATGTTTGAAGAAATTGTTAACTTTTGCACCTAATTGTCACAGAATGTTTGCACCGATATGAATGGTATGAGTGAGATATGATAAAGCCTATGAACATATATATTTTTCTACAACAAACTTTTTATAGAACCTATTAAAGAGATTTATTGTTATAATTATTACGGCTCTGTTTATAAACTGTCTCTTCCCCAAGGTATCTGCTGTGGATTGACACACCAGCCCTGCAGCACCTCTACCAGGTGCGCCGTTAGACCTTAGAGAGAGGGGTAGTCAGTCTGTAACCTTGTTCTTATTTCCCTTACCCTCCCTGTCTACAGACTTGTCCCCCCGTTAACAAAAAATATTTGGGAGTACCCATTATTATACCCATAGGGATTAGCATGGCCATGAGAAGTCATTTCACTGTTGGCACCTGCATTCATATCCATACATTTTTAGGTAATTGAAATCGTGATGTGGGGTTAGCTGAATGCTAGGGGAGTGATTAGAAGGGAAGTAGTGACATGAGATATCTCATTCTCACAGCAGTCATTATGTGTGACGTTTCAGAAATGAAGGCAAGAGGTAGCTGCTCGTAACATTAAAGCTTCACCAGAACAGTCTCATTCGAAATGTGGAAAGATGTTAGGTGCCCCCACACAAGGACGTTTGCCCCTTCCTCACAGCCTCCGACGTTAGCGCCTCTTCCAACATTTGAAGTGTTAGTCCCCTTTCCCCCCTGACATTTTAGCCTAGGTGCACCTCTGATGCCATGAACCCACCCCTTAATGAAGTGGCCCCCAGTGCGGCTACATTTAGGGGTGGTGCTGAACACACACTCACAAAAAACACTTTCATCCAAGCATTCATCCACTAGTTACACAACTCCATACATGCATGTATACATAAAACCAAATACAGCATTGACACAGACACCAACATGCACGCATGCATTCATACATACACATATACATACTAATTTAATTTAAATACACATATACACTTAATTTAAAATAAAAAAACACTTATCTTATCTCCATGCACCCTTAAAAAGCATCCACGCAGCCGACACGTAGACATGCTGCCTGACAAGAGAGAACTCCTCTCCCATCAGTCAGCGTGATCACGCTGACAACATGAACACACTGACTGACAATAGAGAACTCCTCTCCTGTCAGTCAGCATGGTCATGCTGAACAACAAGACCACACTGACTGACAAGAGAGAACTCCTCTCCCATCAGTCAGCGTGGTCACGCTGAGCAACGTGAACACACTGACAAGAGATAACTCCTCTCCCATCAGTTAGCGTGATCACACTGACAACATGAACACACTAACTGACAAGAGAGAACTCCTCTCTTGTCAGTCAGCGTGGTCATGCTGAGCAACGTGAACACACTGAAAGACAAGAGAGAACTCCTCTTCCATCAGTCAGCGTGGTCATACTGAGCAACGTGAACACACTGACTGACAATAGAGAACTCCTCTCCCATCAGTCAGCGTGGTCATGCTGAGCAACGTGAACACACTGACTGACAAGAGAGAACTCATCTCCCATCAGTTCGCGTGATAACGCTGACAACATGAACACACTGACTGACAAGAGAGAACTCCTCTCCTGTCAGTCAGCGTGGTCATGCTGAGCACTGTGAACACAATGACTGACAAGAGAGAACTCCTCTCCCATCAGCGTGATCACACTGACAACATGAACACACTGAAAAGAGAGAACTCCTCTCGTGTCAGTCAGCGTGATCACGCTGACAACATGAACACACTGATTAACAAGAGAGAACTCCTCTCCTGTCACTCAATGTTGTCATCCTGAGCAAAGTGAACACACTGACTGACTGGAGAGGAGTCCTCTCCTGTCAGTCAGTGTGGTCATGCTGAGCAACGTGAACACACTGACTGACAAGAGAACTCCTCTCCCATCAGTCAGCGTGATCACACTGACAACGTGAACACTCTGACTGACAAGAGAGAACTCCTCTCCCATCAGTCAGCGTGGTCATGCTGAGCAACACGTGAACACACTGACTGACAAGAGAGAACTCCTCTATCATCAGTCAGCGTGGTCACGCTGAGCAACACGTGAACACACTGACTGACAAGAGAGAACTCCTCTCCCATCAGTCAGCGTAGTCACGCTGAGCAACGTGAACAGACTGACTGGCAGGAGAGGAGTCCTCTCTTGTCATTCAGCAGGTCTACGTTTTCAGCAGAATGACGGGAGGCAGCAGAGCTCACTTCTGAGCCCTGTTGTCTCCCATTATTTTGCTGCTTGTTGCGGAGCCAAACTGCTTCGCAACAAACAGCAAAATAATTGCAGGGGCAGACAGCACAGTTCCCCGTGTGAATAAAGGACACAGGAGACTGTGCTGCCTTCCACTTAGGAGAGGTGGCCGCGAGGCCCCCCGCAAGTGCGAGGCCCGGGGCAGTTTGCCCCCCCTGCACCCTGTTCGTGACGGCCCTGTGGTTAGATCCGTCACCACTCCAACATCTCAATTTTTCCAGGCTGAGACTGTCCGACCTTCAATCTTAGCCTGTTGGCGTGGAGATTAAGAAGCGGGGGCTTGTTAATATAGGTCTTTTGTCATGACGCAGCATTGACGGTCCAAAGGTCCAGGCATATTTCCATAAACTGGGTTTACTCTCACCTCTAGCGTTTGGTTTCTTTTGTGGTGTGGAGCTAGAGCTTTTCACCTGCACTGTAAAATGAGAGGTGAAGAATTCCTTGAGTGAGGAAGGTGATGGTTGAGGAAGGCTGTGGGTAATCTGAGATTCTCCACTCTTCTAGCATACTTCCCAAAATGTGACTCTTTAAGCAGAGCAAGCCCTCTTCTGTCCCCTCACATGCACACAGGAGATAGAATGCAGCACTGAACAAGATCTCACGTGTTGGTTTACTGCTTAACAGCTCAATGTGCCCTAGAGAAGTCAACAGCTTCAGAGAGCCTGCTGAGTAACATGAAAGGTATTCTTTAACTGCAGAGAAGAAGAGTTTTGGGACTGTCAAAATGGTTGCAAAACGTAGTAAAACTATTAACACTGAAAGATAAAAGTAGTGTACACAGTTCCAGCTCACGTTGGCCTCTACAGTAGGGTGACCAACTTTTGAAAATAAAAAACCGGGACAGGCCACAAACATAAAAATAGGACTAGCACCCCCAACCCTTTCGACCTCCCACTGCCCCTCTTGTTCTCCCACCGCCCCCTTACTGGCTAAAATAAATACTATTTCCACCACTTCTCTTCTTTCATATAAACTGCAGATTCAGCAGTGACACTATGTATGTATGTTAAAAACAAAAGAGATGTTGTTTTGCTTGTTATTACAGGCTTTGCAGTGAGTGTTTCTTGTTCACTCCTGTGGCACAATCAGTAAATGCATACCGGGTGAGCACGTGATAAATGAAAGCAAGAAAAACGGTTTATTATCAATGAATGCCATCTTGATTTAATGCATCTCTGCAGTGGTCCCCAACTGTTTCCTAAAACCGGGAAAGGGTGTTTAAATTTTTAAAAAAATAACAGAACAGGTGGGGCCAGGGGTCCTAATTCAGGGACAGCGCCGGCAAAAACCGGGACGTCTGGTCACACTACTCTAAGGCCAATCCAACAGCTGATCCATCAACCACACTCTCATCTCTGAATCCATCAACTGTCACTCTCATAGCACTCACGCAGCCCTCTCGTGCATCACTAGCGTCCCTCACCACGTCTCTCAGACACGTCACAGCACATGCATTACATATAGCTTCCACGCGCGCCTTCTCACAGATCACCACGCCAAAGTGCCACAGCCGTGGGTCCTTGCTCAAGGTACATTTACACAGAGCCGCGTTCACTTCAAGCCTGAATGTCTACCTCCAGTTAATGCGCGCAGCTGCGGAGAGTGTGAAATGCCATAACCGTTATACTGAAATAGCCTATGTTGTGTGGAGTGGGTTGCCGTCAAGTGGGCCATAGCACCTTTCTTGAATTAGCTCAGTGTTCAGTCCTTCGTATAGATACGCCCACTCGCATAAAAATAGTAAATTAAATCTCGAGGTAAGTCTAAAACTTCCTCCCATCATCCCATGCGTGAAGAGGGCATACGGAGCAGGTGCTCAGGCAGCGAGCTCTCTCTGGAGTTCATCTCGCCAGCCCATCCCCCGGCCGTTTTGCGTCACAACTAGCCTTTTCACCCAGGGTACCGGACCCCGGCTCCCCTTCTGGGTCGGTACCAAAGCTCTTCAGGACAATGCACTACTTTTTACTCGTCGCGCAAGAGGATCAAAGAATCCAGGACCGGTGCGACGTCCCTGCCTAGCAACCACAAATGCTATTGAGACACCCGAGCCTGGAATCCACGGTCCACGCCTGGACCAATTGGAAGATAAAAGCCACCGAAACTAACCAATTAAGGACGAGGGGAGGGACATTGGATGGCGAAGGGCGGTTGATGAGTATGTGGCGCTAGAGTAGATCAGCTGGAAACTAGCGGGACTCTTGTAGCCGAGGCAGCTGCAGGAGGCATTGAGGGTTGGGGGGTTGGGGAGGGACCAGCCGGGGAGGGGCAGGTATATCTGGAGGACACTAAGCAGAGACGGAAAGCAGTTAGAACTGAGGCATAGCAGGGACCGGTGGCAGGAGGCACTGATGAGTAGCATGCTGGGGGTTATTGGAGGCGAGCGGGGGTTGGGTTCAGGAGGCACTGAGGGTTGGCCAAAGTCCGGAATTTAGTGCTGTTGGCCAGGGCATACTGGCAACCAGCAGGGGTAGCAAGCACCGCAGTGTGGGAGCCAACAGATACAGACCAGTACAGTAGGAAGCAGGGACACAGAGAAGAGGGTGTGAGAGTCGGCAGACGCGCCATTGACAGGCAGGAACCAAAATGGGCAAATAGAGAGGGCATTAGCAGGAATCCGACTGGGTATTGGCAGGCGGGCTATTATCTGGGGGCGTAGTCGGGGGACTGGGGTGGTCAGTGGTAGTGTTAACAATCAGAATCGAGTCAGTTGCCAGCTGCAAGCGCATTATCCAACAGGTGTCTCTGGGAAACAGCAGGAATGACATTACCGAGCAGCGGTGGCAGGCAGGTGCAAGGAGCACGACACTGATCAGCAGGTGCACCAGAGAGAACAGTGACAGCAGGTGGACTGGGGTGGCTCCCGCTGACAGGTCGTTAGCGGGCTGGTCTTTGCAATTTTATGACACAAGTATGGTGCGTTCACTTTCGTTTTTTTGGGAACATTCACAGAAGCTCGCATAGAAAAAGAAGTACAACACATTTATAGCTTGAATTGGAGCCATAGTGCTTCAGTTAAATCTGCACTTAATCTTCTACAGAAGCCTCAAATTATACCTGCACTCAAGCCTACTTTTATATCTAACTTTCGTCCATAAGCCTGCAGGTAAGGCTTAAGCATGCAAGTAAACATGCATTTAAGTTGGCAGTTTAGACTTTACACTGTACTAAGGCCTTACGCCTGCGCATAAGCTTTACACCTGCCCGCACGCCCGGAGTACAGTCTGTGCATTTCAGTGACGCAGTAAGGGTTTTGCGACATGCCGTCCAAACTGAGCCTTTTCGATTTGACTAATCTGTCCATTGGCACCCCAGAGGTTGGCGCAGTGAACTTCAACGCACTCCATACCTTGCTCCATGCCATCCTCAAGCAGCTGAATATCCAGGACGTTCAGACCGAGATCAGCGACGAGGAACGCGACCTGCACAAACCCCCGGCCAGTTTGGCCCCAAAGGTTGTATCTCCACCGCCAACCACTGAGGCCCCTCCTGGTAAGGTGGCCATAGTCTACCACCAACTGGAGAAGAAAGTTCAGGAGATAGAGCGGCAGATGGAAGCCTTCAGGACCCTACCCACGGGCACGGATCTGATGCAGCGCAGCAAGACTGATGCACCCACCCCGTCCACCCCAGTGGGCGACATGTGGCAGATGATGCAGATGAAGAGGAAGGTCGAGGGCAATGCGGATGGCATCACTAAGGTAATTATGCTCATGTCTCTGGTTTTGGCTGTGGTAGTGTTCATTGTTCATACCAAATTTCACACCTTGTAGAGTTAGATTGTGTTGGGGGTGGGGTGGTGAAGACTGATCATAGAAGGTCCCACCTGGTATGGTCAGGCCATGCTGGGGCCTATGGATAGCACCGACTCTTTGGTCAGGAATGTCTGTAGGGATCAAGCCACTTAAGGTGTTGACGTGGTGGAGAGAAGTGATCGATGTTGTCAATGGGACCAACTCTGAGGCAGGCCGCTATGGAGCGGTCATTGCTGATGACTTGAGCTCAGGAATTGTAGAGTGTGACCATGGTGTGGGCTAAAGCCAGTGCGCGCCACCATAGTTAATCGCTCGTTGGGTTCTGCAGTGAAGGTGAGGACGTTCCTGGCCACCAAAGGCAAGATTAGGTCATGATGGAGGCTCAGAGCACAACCAAGGCCATGCTTTGTAGCATTACGCAGTAATGAAGGGCTGATGCCTAAAAAAGCAGTACAGGGGCTCACTGGCTTCGAGAATCCCTTTCTTGCAGGAAGGGACTGGCTCTGTGGGATTAAAAATATAGTAGACCTGCTCAGGAGTACCTCTACCGGCAAATTATAATTACTATACTTAAAAACAGTCTTAAAAAAATTAGGACAGGAAAAAAACCAAGTTTCCCCTTTGTGACCAAATTTTGCTAAAAAGGACCTAAGTCATCACTATCATCAAACATGTGTCTACCACACAGGCAATCAAGGTTTCGAATTTAGATCAATCTGGGCGTAACCTGATTCCATATCTGGAAAGCAGCCACCATAATCGCGAGTGATTCCGCACCACATAGGGCACTCCAGGTCTGGTCTGATGTATGATTCCGGAATTCCCCATAACCTTTTTTTTTTATAGAGATCCACCAGTATGCAACAATTGGTGAGAACATGTCTCGCCGTTTCAATTTCCCTTTGGCAAATTCTGCAAATCCGTTCCCCTCTTGGGAGCTCAGCCCAGGCCCCCGTGTGGCTAAAGACGGGTAAAAGTATGTTTGTTTTAATCTCTGTGATGTTTTGACATGTGATCATAACTCTTGTATGTGTAAAGGTTCTATAAACATAGACACAAGTAAAAAATAATAATTACTACACAGTGCCCATTATGCCCTTTAGTGGGTGAGCGTACTATCAAATGCCCTCCTAGCATCTGTCGCTCTGACTTGCATTTGAGCACCAGTGCCACCTCGTTTTCTGTATGGCAGTGTTGCAACAAAAGTGCCAGTATTGTCTCTTTATAGGTTAATCCTTTTTCGAAGGGCCAGCACTGTCTCCTTATATGCCTGTCAGTATTGTAACGAGGAGCCAGTACTGTGTCAGTGTTTTTTTTCAGGTTTTCATTGAAGTATCCACCGTTTTATTGTGTGTATGTCAGTCTTGCTTTGAGTGCCAGTGTGCGGTCTACTTATGTTGCAGTCTTGCACTGAAGAGCCAGTATTGCCTTATTGTGTGTTTGTCAGTCTTGAAGTTAAATGCCTTTTGCTGGCACTGGATCCTCTTAAGTATGTCAGTCTTGCATTGAAGTGCTCGCACTGCATCCTCTTAAGTATACCATCAGTCTTGCATTGAAGTGCTTGCACTGTATCCTCTTAAGCAGTCTTGCATTGAAGTGCCGGCACTGCATCCTCTTAAGTATGCCACCAGTCTTGCGTTGAAGTGCCTTTACTGGAGCGGTATAATTATGTCAGATTTTCATGGACGTGTCGATACACTATAATCTTAAGTATGTTGTCCCTGCGTTGATTTGAAGTGCCAGCACTGTCTCGATTTTGTCTGTCTTACACTGCAGTGCCAGTGCTCTCTGTATTTTCCACAGAAGGACTAGTGCTCGTGGCCAGCACGGTGAACATGTCACATAGCACATGAGTTGAGTGTGTGACTAGACACAGTTTAACATGCAACATTGAAGTAAAACCAT
This sequence comes from Ambystoma mexicanum, assembly GCF_040938575.1. Classification (NCBI taxonomy): domain Eukaryota; kingdom Metazoa; phylum Chordata; class Amphibia; order Caudata; family Ambystomatidae; genus Ambystoma; species Ambystoma mexicanum. The sequence goes on from NC_090926.1 coordinate 742,179,805, forward strand.
ACGAGAGTTTCGCTATCAACTGCTTTATGGGTGGAATGTACACGTCCCAGATTTCAAATGGTAGTTGGCTGAAAAGCCAGGACTGACTGCACGAGTTACACATGACACATGGCCCCTTGTCAGCTATGTGAATGTGATACACCCCCGCTGCGCCAGTGAATCTAACACAAAGCAATTGGATTACTAATGCACGGGCACCTTGGCTTCTGCCTAGAATGTTTCGCTTGTTTGCTACCCCTTCTTAAAGTCCCCTTCTCTGAGAACCGAGGCGGTGATGTTATCTCTTTCAGCTGCCCTCGTTCACTTTAAAGACCTCCGAAGGATGAACATCGCAGACAAATGGGTTTCACGACGACTTCTGCAGCCACTTCTCAACACGCTGAGCTATCTCACTGATGTGGGCAGCAGGGAATTCTCTTACAGGGTTTTATCCCAAGCGCATTGACGTTTCCTCACAGAGGGGACAACGTTACAATACGTTCATCTTTTGGAACCCCTTATCCTCTGGAGGTTTGGATCGCCTTCATGGCGTGGGAAGGCGAACCTGCAATTGTCACTTTGCAATGATATAGGGGCGTCCTAATGAAAGTCCGTGGGAGGGCCGTACAAGTCTGCATTAAAGAGCGATAAAGCTGCATCGTCATACCGTAGAATGAAGGTCCGCCAGCCATGGAAACTTGCTGAAAATAAAGTTATTTTATTGACACACGCCATACAAAAGGGCAGTCTGTGGCCTAGTTATTCCGCCGTCGAACCTGGAGCCCGAAAGTGTGTGCCACTGTCTAAGATATCCGCTGTGAAGCAATGGTCGCTGTTGTGCAGTGGGTGGAGTGTGACGAAATGACTACTGCTCTGCAGGAGTACAGGGATCCGCAGTGGATTCAACTCCTACTCAGCCCTGCACTATTACTAAACCAGCAGTGATCCCAACCATAAAGGTGAAATAGGAACAGCCCGATAGGCCGAGCGCAGGCTATACTCTTCAGGAGGGATTGAGATGGCACAGAGGCAGGCCAATCAACAGTAACACTGTGGTACCAAAACACAGAATGGTCAACCAAGGTTATACAAAAATAGGATCTTTAATTAAACTCACAAAATGCTCACACATAAACACTACTAGCACACCCCTGTGAGGGACAACACAGAGAAAGCAGACTTTGAATTAAAGAGGCACTTTGGGTTTGTACACAGGGGTGCTCAGGCACCGATTTCAGCAGAGAAATGTCCAAATGATTGAAAATGTCTTTCAAAAGGTAGAGGAGGGGGCTTACAAGTCTCTGGCATCCTGCAAGGCCATCCAGACGGACAGGCCCGCTTCGAATGCCTTTTAGTCCTTGTCTTTCAGGGATCAATGGCAATGCAGCAGGCTTCTAGGCATTCTTCTGCAGCCGAGCCGGTGCTGAGATGCTGAAGTCTTGCTGTCCTAATGGTGAGCCAGCTTCAAAACTGACTCGCATCACCCAGGATCAGTGTAACTGTTGCCTGGATGATGTGACAAGGGTTCTCAAAGGGATCAGATGCGAGGCTTCCTGGGTGGGACCTACATGGTTGTTGTGGGTACAGCCAGCCCAGGCAGGTTATTGCACACAAGAGCTCTGAGTGGATCAAGTCGGCGTTCAAGTTGGCAGTCGGGTCGAGATTATGCTGATGCTGGGTCGTCAAGTTAGCATTTGAGACGGGTGAGTCGATGGCTTCCAGCAAGTTGAGTCGTGTCGAGATTAGGATTATGTTGGATGGAGTTCACAATTGAGGTGTGGTGAGTCGGGTTATCTCACAGAGTCGAGCCAGGGTTAGAGGAAAGATTGGGCAATGTATGCCAATGTGTCGAGACAGCTCAAAAAGCAGTTAAGGGAATCAAAGTACTCGAAGTGCCAAAGGCAGCACAACAGGTTCTGTAGCAGCTCTAAGTGTGTTAAGCTTGGTTGAGCCGGCTCAAAATGTTTCTTGAGGTGGAAGAGTTGAGCTGCTTTCTGGGATTTGCAGTTCCTAGGATACCCAGACCAGGGATAAGGTGAATTGTTTTGTCTCAGTTGCAGTAGGCCTTTTCCAACCAGCTGGTTATCCAAAAAAAGGCCTTTGGAATGGTTACGGAGAAGAGATATCCTATTCCTTGGAGCTCATGGTCTTCGCTTCTCTGGCAGAGCTCTTTGCAGAAGACTATACTCCCAATCAGGTTCCAGACAAACACTTCTTCAAAAATTGAATTCACTAAGGGGAGGGTCTCCCTTGCCACCTTATATAGGCAGAATGCCACAGCACTTTGGTCCACTGCAAGCTTTTGTTAATTGTCCAGTCCTGACTGCTGTAACAACTGTCCTTGCCTGCTCAGTCATACCCAGTGTTCCCTGTAAGCAGGAAGTAGGGAGGGGAACAAGACGTTTGGCAACCCTATCAAAAGCAAAGATGGTGAGACCTCTCTGTGGACTGAGGTTCTCTCCTGAGCTGCTCTAACGCTGACCCCTTCCTCTTTCTGCCTGAATCAAAAGGACTTCGGTAATCAGAACCCTGACGAGTGATGGCCATATTAATGATAGGACTGCCTTTGAAGAACCGCTTCCAACTGAACCCTGTAGGTGCCTTTCCCCGGCTTACTACGTGTGAGAGAAAATAAAATACCGACACAACCCCTTGTCGGGGAAGGAGGCACTGAGACCCGGCTGCAAGAGTTCAAAGGATGGTTTATTTCTCCAGCTAGGAAATAACCCAAAAAACTCCCCCCAACATTTACATCAGTGCTTGTATATATATTAATTAAAGTAACTCTAACAAAAAATGCTAAATGGACTCGATTGGCCAGGCGGTGTGGTGCTCTGAGTGTGGGTGGCATCTCTTCCTTCTGGTTGGCTGAGTGGCTGATGAGATGACGGACGTCAAATATCTTGTGCACCACGCAGGTCAGGGTCCGGTCACTGTGGCCACTACCTAAGCTAATATGTTGCATTCGAAAAACACTAAATAACAAATTATTTAAAACATTTTATGCTACTTTTCACATTTCTACATAAGTCACACACAATGATTGTCAGTACAATTGGGTCATTCGTGGCTTGTAAGTAAGGGCCTTGACCTTATTGTGCATGTAAAAGAATCAAGCTATGTTTCACATCTCTCCTAAGTTTCAGACCTATTAGTAAAAACATATATTGTAGTCATTATTGCTTAAGGTTAGTAGTGAGTGTGTTGGGTGGGTTTTGCAGCACAGGCGGGGGTCTGGTACTTGAAAGAAATACCTTACTGGGAGCGCAGGGTCAGGATGGCAATACATTGTTCTAATGGGGGTGGGTGGCTTGCACGTTTATGAGGACGAATCGAGCAGAAAGTGCTTAACTCATTCTGGTTCACATGCTGGTTCTCAGGCGAGCAGTGATCTCAGAGGAAGAAAACTGTAGCATATTGATTGTTACAACTTTCTCCGGCTTCTGTGTGAGAATGGAAGCGCAGAGCTTTCCTTCGCAGGGGGAGTGCAAGGGTGGGGGCCAGCCAGCTGCCTGCGCGCCTTGTGTGTGTGTGTGTCTCTGTCCTTGGCTGCTGTGGTGGAAGGGGAGCTGAGCATTGCTGTACTATCGCAGTGAGGCCTTTTTACCCAAGATGGAGTCGAAAGGGGGCACAAAAGATGGATGCCCCGTGTCCTGCTCAGTAGTCCCATCTATGCAGCAGTCAACCGTGTTTAACTTTACATAAGGGCAAGGGGCAATCCAACTACCGGAAGCACGTGGTCCAAGCTCTGTACTGAGGAGCGTACGGCGCGAGGGGGCCTGGGGACCCCTCGCTCCCATACAACGCCCCCAGGGCGTGTTCCTGTTGCCTGGATGATGTGACAAGGCTTCTCAAGGGGCTCAGGTGGGAGTCTTCTGGGTTGTACCTACATGATTGTTGTGGGTACAGCCAGCCCAGGCAGCTTATTGCACACTCATAACTGAGTCACAGTTCACCAAGCTGACAACAAACTTACATCAATTGCTTGTGGCTGTCTAACTGTGTAATCTCAGTACCCACCATGACAAAACCAGAAATTGCTTGGGTTTAGTTTTTACAAATTCCCACCAGGCTGCTAGGGTAGCAATTATGATATTTTGAACCAGAGGTGCATACAATAAAAACACACCTCTGTTAGAACTTTGGCTTCCAGCAACTTTGTTCAGGAACCTACATGTCCTTTGAACCTGCCCAACTGCCACTGCAGGACAGCTGATGGGAATGTCAGTAGGTAGTCACAGCAAAGATACATGTGTGTACTATGCTTTTTGGCATGGAGCGTTATGAAAGTGGGGTCTGACGAGCAGATCTCACTTTCAAAAACAGAGTTACCTACATTATTTTATAATTAAAAATCAAAACGATGAGGCTATCCAGAACTCGCCGGATGGCATTCTGTGATGCAGAGATCTGGTAGGATGGCTAAATGGTCCATAATGGGACGACATGTCAATGTCAAATCTGAGGGCTTACTGCATAGGATGAGATATTCTTTGATCACTAGCTTGAAGGCTGTTTACATAGAAGAGTTCCACTGTTACCTTGGATGTGGTATCACGGTTGGGAAGTGGACGCTTTATTCCAGAGAGGCACATGTGGTTCGGTTGTCCGATACTGAACCCAGAAAGTTCCTCTGTGAGCTCAGATGTGGCCTAGTGCTTAGTTTATCAGTTCTTCAAGCCAGGGAGCTCATCAGAGACACCAAAGGGTGTCTAGTGTTTAGGTTCTTTGCTCTCAAACCTGGAGAACGTCTCAGTGACCAGAGGTATGTGTATTTTATTGAAATTATATAGCGCTTTACACCAAAGCTCTTAAATTAAAATGGTATAAATAATGTGAAAGTTAAATTGCATGATCAATCAATTAGACAGAAGATAGTCTTTTAGACAAGATTGAAAAAGGTGGAAAAAAGATAAAGATTGGAGGGAAAGGAAAAGTGTATTCCAATATCTTGGTGCAAGGAGAAATGGAGGCATTTAAACACAATACATAAGAAGTGGAAAAGCAGATGAGATTAAAAGCTGAGCCAATGAAGGGAAGCAAAGTCGAGAGAATGGAGTTGTAAGAGATAGACAAATAGAAGAAGTATAGATCGAGTGAAGAGGAGCAAGCTGCTAGACAGGAACACCAAGAAGACCTGAACAATAGTAAAGTCCAGAGAAAGTAAGCAATGAAATAATGATTCTAGTGACTTGAAAGGAAAGAAAGGGATGTGCCTTCCAAATATTAAACAAATAAAAGCAACAAGAATGAGCAACGCTAAAGATATGAGAAGAAAAAGGTAGTGTAGACTCACAGACCATGCCAAGATTTCAAGTGGAGGGTGGAAAAAAAAGATATGATGGAGGTTGGGGGAAGAGATAGGAGGAGGATTAATAGTAGCTGGGATAAGATAACCTCTAATTTAGAGGGATGAGATGTAGATAAATGTCAGACATCCAAGACTGAATAGCAAGCAAAGAAGCTGATAGTTATTGTGAAATTTCAGTAAAGAAAGAAAAGGAGAAAAAGATTTCAGAATCATTCACATAGGAATGGTGAGAAAGGCCAACGGAGGAGGAAATTATAGAAGCAGGAGGTATAGTATGAAGGGAGAAAAAAAGAGAACCCAAAAACGGACCTTGTACACAATATAGAAGATGACAAATTGAGGAAGAGTGACCTGCCCAGGAAACTGATTAGGCATGTTTAGTGAGATAATAATGTAACCAGTGAAGAACAGGTCCCTTAAAGCCATGACGAGAAAGGTTACAGAGAAAAATAGAGTGGTCGACCGCGTCGAATGCTGCTGACAGATCTAGAAGAACCGGAAGAGAAGATTGTTTAGCATAGCGAGCAGAGAGAAATGAGTTGCAGGCAAAGAGAAATGATGTTTCACTGAATTGAAAAGATGAAACCCAGACTCATAAAGTGGCAAGAGAGAGAAATGACTTAAGTGAATAGATACTTTGGTTTAGATGATACATTCTAGAAGTTTGGAGAGAAAAGTAAGACGCAAAATAGGTTGATAGTTGGAGGGTAAAAGAGGATCAAGTGAAGGTTACTTTAGAATAGTACAAATTTAAGCATGCTTGAATACAGATGGGAAATTTTAAGTAAGTAAAGAAGAATTACAGAAGCAATTACATAGGGAATCAAAGTCCAGGCTAAAGGGTAAGAAGGTGCCGTGGATAAGCCATAGATAAACCAGAGGAAATATAAGTATCAGAAAGAGGAAGGATATAGACAAACAGGCACATATAGTCTATTGGTTTGAAGTTGTCTGTTCTTGAACCTACATAGTTCCTCAGTGGAAGCAGGTGTAGTGCTTAGGTTCTCAGCTCTTGAACTTGGTGAGCTCCTCAGAGAGGGCATATATGTTCTCAAGGTTTTACTTTGTCACCTGGAGAGTTCATCAGTGGGAGGAGTTTGGCCTAGTGCTTCTTGGCCCTTGAACCTGGGGAGATCCTCGGTGTGTACTCCTTAATGGTTTAGTGGTTTTGTGTTGTCAGCTCTTGAACCTGAAGTGTTCCTCATGAGAGTAGATATGGTCTATTGCTCAGGTTTTCAGCTCTTGAACCTCGAGAGCACCTCAGTGAGTGAAAATGTGGGCTAGTGATTACGTTCAGCAGGCTCAAATGTGGTCTTATGGCTATGATCTCAGCTCTTGAGTCTAGAGAACTCAATGAGTGTAGCTTTGGTCTAGTGGTTTTAGGTTGTCTGCTCCTGAACCCAGTACGTTCCTCAGTGGGGTCTAGTGCTTAGGTGTTCAACTTTCAAACAAACCCAGAGAGCCTTTGAGCATCCATGAGGCTCTCGGCGCTTAAGCCTGTTGAGTTCCTGAGTGAGCCGATGTGGTCTTGTGCTTAGCATCTCTGCTCTTGGAACTGGAGTGTTTCAACTTGCGAGCAGGTATGGTCTAGTAGTTTAGGGTGTCATCTCTGGAACCTAGAGAGTTTCTTGTAGAAATGGATGTAGTCTATTGCTTAAGGTCTCTTAAAACTGTAGAGCACCTCAGTGAATACAAATGTGGTCTAGTGCTTAGGTTCTCTGCTCTTGAAACGGACTAGTTCTCAGTGGACTCTCTAATGGTTAGGTTTTCAGTTCTCGAATCTGGAGAGTTCCTCGGTGAGTGAAGATATGGTCTAGTGTTTTTAGGTTGTCTGCTCTTAAACCTGGTGTGTTCCTCGTGGGTGCAGATATGGTCTAGTGCTTAGTGTTAGAGAGATGTTTCTACAGCCATATGGTGAGGGGTGTGAAGCCATCTAACCTAAGGCAAAACAGGGTGTCAACCAAAAGGAAAGAACATACCTCTCTATAGTAGTGGCTGTGGCAGAGGACTCCCCCAAAACAATACCCTACATTGCTATTCTGAAAAAGATACACTTAGAGATTCTTTGTGTGTGTTTTTTTTTAATCGCAATCTGTTAAAATAAGTGCTTTGGGTTGAACTTAACACGTAGCAATAACCCAGAGTATGTTTCAAAACAGTGACAGTCATATAAAACCCAAAACACTCCTAAATTGCGTGTCTTTCCCACTACCTGGTAATAGGCGCAATACAAGGCTAAGGAGGGGGAAGAAAAGGGAACTCTATGCAATAAAAATATACATTAATATTGTCATGATCCGGACTAAATGTGCCAACTGTCACAGAATGCTTAAACCTAATGTACATCAAACATTGAATGGGAGGTAATACTTCAGAAGCCAAGCTCATGTGGTCACCAAAAGCAAGGTTTCAATTAGACTGAAATACTAAGTCCACAAGGTCTTATTGCGCTCCAACAAAATAGGTGCATTGATAACTGGTATTGTAACATAGCTTTTCCAATAGATAGGAATGTAACACCAAGACTTTAAAAATCAAGAGCAAATGCTAAAAGTCCAGTTATTTGGCCTAAATCTCCAAGGACCCAAAGAGGGAGAGGCAGGAGGGCAGGGCAAATGTCCATATACAGGTAAGTACCCGTTGTATTCACTTTTAGAAGAATTTTAAGTTGGTGTAATAGTTCCCAACAGCAATAAAGCAGGGAAAAGTCTGTAGGCACTAGTGCGGTTATGGGGAAAAGACTGGTAAGTCTCTGTTCTCATGTTCTCTCTGTTCTCTGTAGCAACGTACCCCTGGGTATGTCAGAAGAGACCCTCAACAAGAGTTCCAGTCCCAAGTTTGGGACCCAGGATCACAAGGGAAAAAGGAAACGCAGCAGGATTTTAGGGCAATGCAGGTGAATGGCAAAACACGGTTGAAAGGAGCCTGCAGAACCCCTCAACCAGTGACCACAGGGACCCCTGAGGATATTTTGAATAGCCCATCAGCCCAGGGCCTAGAGTATTCACAGTGGTGGTTCCTGAAGACACGGCCCAGGAACCGTAAAATAACCCGGTTAGTGAAATATCTTCTCTTGCAGGGCAGATTACAGGATCCTGTCACCCACTGCTTCATCATGCTAACGCCGACCTAAAAGAATAAGAAAACTCTGTATGGTTGGGACCCACAAGCCAAAAGTAAAAACTGCAAAGATGGCAGTCAGAAATACAGAGCAACCTGATCAATCAGATCCCAATGGCTCCTGGGGTAAAGAGGCAGCCAAAAGAATACGGTCACACCGAGATGGCAATGGTGAAGATGATGCCGTATGGCCTAGACAAACAGCAGGACAGGGTAGAGGTGCCCCACAACCCTACACAATGATGGGCAGCTTGCTACCCCAAGGCTCGCAACCAAGGCAGTATTTTTGGAAATCGGTGGTAAAACAGTCGGGGAATGACACCAGCACCGGGATCTCAGCCCATCTGTATGAAGGATAATGGGTGAGGACAAGGACAGCCCAGAAAGGACATCCAGCAGCCAAAAAGGAAAGTGGTATATTGGCAAGGGCATAGGACACAGCCAGTATGTCATCCAACAGGTAAGCAACCCACCAAAGGGCTCCCCTAGATCTGCCCTAAAAGTCACCAAACACCCTGGTCCACCCCCACAATCAGACAGGTATAGCTAGTGGCCTGTCTAGGGCCAGAGACTGATCTAAATCACTACCGATGGTGCAGGGATGGGCCCATGTGTGCACAATAGCCATTTTAGGCCAGCCTTCTGGTTTGGCCAAAGAGAGGACTAACCCAAAAATAAAATGGCTGAGAGCCTCACTTAGAAAATACATTAGTACCCCAATGGCAACCAAACACATACATTAGGTTACTAATGTTGGACATCTGCTTCCAGCACTTGTGTAGCCAAAACTAAACTACAGCTGCCACAACCTACCTTTTTCCCATCCTCCCCCCTTGGATACTTAGAAGCTCTACCCCCCCCTCCCACCCTCCTTTCTGACACAAACACTTTCTTACGCCGTGAAAGACAATGGACTAACAGAGCTGTTTACCTTACTTGTCCCAACACAAGGGTCAGGCAATTGACAATAACTACACACGGCTGATGTCCCTTTCCTTTCCCCACAGGGATAAAAGGCGGAGCATGAGAGCACACTTGGAGCAAGGACAAATGCACGAGGAGGCACCTATTCCAGGACTGCAGTTCAAACAGAGAAGAAAGGCGGAGAGACCGGAAAGGACAAGAAGGAGGGAAGTGCCCTTGCCCTTTCCGACCCAATCCTGTGAAGCCTCCGTGAAAGGAATCACAAGACCGGGAACTACAGCTGACGTTTGGTATAACAGGTGTCAATGGTTCACAGGAACCTCCTGCGCTGATAACCAAGGCGGGGAGGCGCGCTTGCTACTGTGGTACCGTCCTTGACTCCAGAGACCAGAAATGACAAGGAGGTCAGCACAGCCGGGGAGTTGGAGGGAGAACTGACAGTAAACTGGACAGTGTTGAGCAAAGGTTGCAAACGGCAACTTGTTATGATCAAAGAACTTGTGTACTGCTGAACATTTAAAACCCAGGGAAAGACAAGCTGCAGAATGGTCTGGCGCCACGTGGGTGTCCTTTCGAAAGACTCTGGCTGGTTCCCTTTTCTTGTGAATAACCTAGTAACAAGAGGCCGTAGGAAAGGCCGGCATACAGAGTTAAGGTGGTAATACAAGGGTTGAGCTAAAATCCCTTGTACAATCGAAAGTCCTTAACCCATTTCCAAAATTGTGACAGTTGGAAGCAGGCATGTCAGCCCAGCTGAGGGAAAATGCTGTATGAATGATAAATGTGGAAAGCCTGAGTAGGGGCTTGAGAGAAAGCCTGACTGGGGCTAGAAAAAGCTAAGGGAAGTGAATCCCACACGTTGTTGCAACTGAGTAAACTGTGTTTAACTGGAAAATGTGAACCCGGCTGAGGGATGCCCACGAATGAAAGCAAAATGTAACACCACGTAAAAATTGTGTCGACGGGCATGAACCCAGCTGAGGGATGTCTACAATGAACGGTTGTTTAAAAAGATATTGAGACTCCTGAATGTTACAAGTTGCTGGGATCTTGAACGAAAGACTGTAGTGAACCCGACTGTGGGAGGCCAATGTTGCAAAAGGATCGGAGCCCAGTTGAGGGGGGATCCACAGGTGAAGGGAAATCACCCGACAGGAAGATTACTGAAAGGAACTTTTTGTTTGTTGTTTATAGTACATCAGGCCCTCTGAGGCAAGAGACTTGGAGTTCTCAGTGGGAGCAGATGTGGTCTAGTGATTAGATTCTCTGCACTTGGACACAACTCCTGTAGCATTTGTTCCTTACTGTGAGAATTATGTTGATCATGTGCAATAGCCAAAGTTGAAATGTATATTGATATATTGAGTGCCACAATGGTTCAGAAGTTAGCTCAGTGTGTTAAGCACTCATTGCAGAGATATGCGTTCATATGCAAGATTAGAATAGCACATTCCAGCAAGGATGGCTGGGTCTTTCCTATGTCTGAAGTTTATAAACCTGCCTGCATATGTTTTTGGTTTTGCAGCTCAACAGGTGCTATTGTCAGCAATGTACCTGCACCAGATAATGGGTGCTATACAAACTACATGATATCCGTATGGTGAAGGTCTAGAAATCGGCTTGTTCAGATGGGGTGTTATAAAACCTAGGCAATCACCTCCAACGATGAGCATAAACTGTTAGTCCAAAATGTGAATATGTAGCCAAATTCAAGACTGTCGAACCAAAGCGTTAACACTTGTATCCTAGCTTTGCCAGCAGACGATACAATGGTACTGATCAAATAATTGAATATCTCTTACATTACAGTGTTGTCTTCTGTGAGGCTTGCCTTCTCGCATACTGATGGCATTGTTTAGCCCATTACTTGATCTTTCTTCTTATGTAGGCCATTTGAGTGGAAGGGGTGCTAGACAGAAGGGAGCCGACCAGATGTTGCAGGCCTCTGGCAAGCATTTTTCAAGGTCTGCTCGTATGACACAAAAAAGTTTGCTTTTTTTTTGTAAAAGTCAAAAGTTTCTCTGCATGTTTATAAATGACAATTTCAGAAGCTAGTGTTTTGGAAGAATTTAAAGCTTTAAAATACAAAAGACAAACCCAGATCAAATATGTTAAATCACATCGATTTGTATGCTGTTACTTATATGCTTCCCTTGATGATGGAGAGAATGAAGCTAGTATCATTCCCATTCCCTATCTATAATATACATATATATTTGTAATTGTCATGTTTGGTAATGTGATTTGTGTACTTTCCAAGTCAGTTTTTACAAAATTAGATTATTTTAGTTCATGGTAAGAACTGGAAAAGAAAGTTGTTAAATTGCAGAGTTGGCACAAATCCAGGCTTCACCCCTTGACCAATGTGTAAACCTGGGAATCTCATTTAATCTTGTATTGCCTAACCTTTCAAAATTGCCAGTTCCTAAACCTTTCAAAGTTGGCAAGCCTTTAGAGTAACTTTCTCCTCATGGTATTCTCTTAAAAAAAGCCTCAATCATGGTTTCACTGGCTATAGTGTTGCTTCCACTATAATAGTGACCATTGATATATTGCACATCAGTCACTTGTTCCTTTGATCTGTAATGGCAACACTATTTGAAAACCATGTCCCACTTCTACTCTCAATCTGTCTGGATACAGACACCTTCCTGGTAGCTTCTAATATTCATACACGATCTATGCTACGGTATGTGTAGCTTTCTCCTTCCAACTAGTGGGCCTCCCCTATCCATGCAAGAGAACCTTTGCATTCTGTGCAGCAGCTAATGTGAGTGTGCTGTCTATTCTGGGTTACATGTACCTTTTACATGCAGTCCTGCATTAATACTACAGGCTGCATACCTTCCTGGCTGCTATTGATACAAAGTCTCCTGTATCTATACTAGAACAGAAGTAACCTCTTCGTAGACAGCTAATGTTGGCCTTCAAATGCTACTTGTGTATCATTCTGATTAGAGCAAGTATGAATAGGGTAAGGGGAATTAAAGGGAGTAAACATGCTTACTTTTTTTTTGTAATGCAAGCTCCTGGACAGTGGCCAGCACCATGTGGTTCTTTACTTCTGGAGTGGCTGGCTTTCTTGTTCAGGCCCCTTAAAAAAAAGAAGTCACTGATTTAATCTGTTCTTAAACGCCTCAACTCAGCCTTTCATCCTTCTGAGGTCGATAAATGAGTACCAACACAGGTTGGGTGATATTGGGTGTATATTTTTTCTATATAAAGCGCTTAAGTGTAAGTGCTATATAATAACACATCATTATCATTTGGTCATGGACATGTGCTTGCAATCACAGTAATTTATACACAGTGATCTTAACGATACATATGGCGATCCATTCCTGTATGAAATGTACATCATATTATAGTGATATCGTAACCATATTTTTCGTAGTTTTCAATGCTATGTAATGTCACTTCCTGTTTTGTCAACGGGTGAAAGGTTGTGTTCCATCGCTTCCCGCGATATCACTTCGGGGTGGGGTCAAATGACATCCCTTCCTGTGATGTCATCAGGGGGTCTAGGGTCATGTGATGTCCCTTCTGCTACCCCTGGCATTTTGGTGAAATGACATCCCTGGCGGGTGGGCCCAAAGATGTCTGTGCCCAAGGCGCCAAAAATATTGCAGTAGGTTCAGTAGATGTATAATCCGAGAAGAATCAGGGCAGAGTCCACCAGGACAGGGAACACGCTGAATGAGAGAAGTCCTTCTGGTCTAAGACTTTATTCGAGAGAAATGGGGTTATTTTGGACAGGCTTGTGTCTCTAAACTGCGAGTGGGGACTAGGCTAATATCAGTGATTTGCCAGGTTGGGACTTGGCTTCTAGCATTAAATGAACTTTCCTCATGAGAGGGGCGCAATCAGACGCTGTAGCTACACACATTTTCAAGGACGAGCGCTCTCTGTCAATCTTTGCACTTCCAGGCGCCCGTCGATAGTCCAGGCCAATTCGTCCATATAGTACGCTGACACATGAGGCCCGCTCAACCCCTGGTGCAATTGGGACTTCTTCATCGCGACTGCCAGCAGAGGTAAAATGGTACATCAATAATAATGGAGTGACACCGGTGGCACGGGACGAATGCTCACTCCCCAGCCTCGCTGTCCTTGTTTGGTAAACAACCTAAGCTAATGGCAATGATGTAAATGCTACGTGGCCACATAAGTCCTTGTCTGAGAATGCCCAAAATAGATGTCTTTAACACTCGTTCTGCTGCCAAGTGGGACGGTTTTGGAGACACGGACACTTTTGGGGACAACTGTCATTGAGAGAGACAAAACACTATGTGGAAACCATCGACTGGTATTTTCTGCACAACAGATGCCTTTCTCGTTCTTAGCGACTTTACGCCCATCCCAGGCAGTCCTCAATGGAGGCATTTCTCTACAGAATCTTGGCTCAGTCAGAAGCAGTGACAATGCCGAGGTCTTTACTGGCTGCTCACCACAGCAGACTTCAGCACCTGGACAGCTCCCGGCAGGCCTGGGGCTGTAACACCACTGCGGGCGCTCGTGTTCGATGTTTCACCCCATGTCATTTCGCATCCCTAGGGTCCATACTTGCAGTAGAGAGGTGGCAACTTCTGATCTCCTCTCAGGAATTTGGGGTCTCGTTACGAGTTCTGCGGTGTGGTTAAAAAAAATGCATTTCTGCCGCATCACCACACCATCAAACTACAGGTTTGGAGGTAAGGCAGAGGAAACACCTCCAGCAGAATTCTGGAGGTAATTTCTCCCCCTTACTGCCTAAAAATGGCCAAATCAGCGGTATTACTGCTGGTGATAATATCGCCGAAATCCCCACAGTCCTACGGACTGCAATTAATGGGGACTAACACCACCTACCGCCACTTGTAGTCCGGTGGTAATGCTGGTAATACTCTCAGGCCAAGTGGTGGTAACGGTAATAATGTTTGGTGGTATCTTTGTGGTATTACTGCCGAGATACCACCAAACTCGTAAAGAGGCTGTTTATCTACTTTGTGAACTCAAACATGTGTGTGGGTATCCCCTTTACTTCCCCCTTACTTCACAGACAGCTGGGGACCAATGCAAGAAGAGTCACGTCGGGACACTATTTCGGGATTTTCATATCAGGTCCCGGCAAAAACTGGGATCGTAGCCAGCCAGCCTTCCAATCCCCAGACGGGGTTTGAAAAATGGGACCACGTGACAGAGGGTAATTGTAATTTCCCCGGACTGTCCCTGGAAAACCGGGACGTCTGGTCACCCTACATAGCAAGGGACATTGTAAAATGCCTTCTGCCCAGAAACCCCCACACCCACCAAGTGAGTGTGAGTATGCTATATGGAAGGAGTGCCGCAAAGATTGTTTGAGGGGGGGGGGGTCTTTGAGATCGAACCCTCAGATGGCAGCAGACCTGCCCTATTTCACTCTAATTGTATTTACTGCTGAATGGCCGGCCTGTTAACTATGCCAAAAATAAAATCTTCATTTTTGGCAAAGGCTAAGTAAAACACATAGGGTCTCGAGTGGTCACCATTTGCATGCCCTCATTTAATAAATAATTAAATAAATAATTTAAAAAATAATTAAAGAATAATTCTTCCAAAAGAACATGAGATTTGTTTGTTCTGGTTCCCGTTTGCCCAGGTACTAAGCACTTGATGTTTTGTGGCATAGAGAGAGGGAACCGTAACCATCACCTGACCATTTTCAGAAATTACCCCCATACTCCGATCTCCTACCTTCCTCCTGCTGGACTCTTGCTCTGCCACCTCCTCCTCTTCTGACCTCACTGAACAACCCACAACGTACGCCTTCCTGTCTCCGTCTTTATGCTCCCTCTTCTCCTGACATTGGGTCACTTGCTCGGACAATCTGGCCCTGTCTGCCCCACCTGGGAGTTGTTGCTAGCAGCAAAGATTTTAGTGGATTAACCCCTACCCTTTTCGTAGCGCAGGCCTGC
The DNA here is from genome assembly GCF_040938575.1 of Ambystoma mexicanum. Classification (NCBI taxonomy): domain Eukaryota; kingdom Metazoa; phylum Chordata; class Amphibia; order Caudata; family Ambystomatidae; genus Ambystoma; species Ambystoma mexicanum. The sequence continues at coordinate 742,195,072 of NC_090926.1, forward strand.
CACCGGAAAGTGATGGCGGACAGAGGAGTAGAAAGCCCAAGTTCATGTTAGGGGTCCTTATTCTTGGCTCCCCTAGGGTAAGTAAAGTCTGTGAGAAGGTCTTTTCCCTGTTTAGTCTCAGATGGGGTAGGTTCAGATTCAACAGATTTCCAGGAGTCCTCAGCATCTTCTGGGACTGTGTCAAGAGTTAGAAACTCTAGTTCTACTCCTATCTCCGAAGTTTCTCAATCGAAGGTTTCCATGATGGAAGTCACGCAAGTGTCTCTGGCCTCAGATATCACTTCTGTTCTCTCAACGTAGGCAGCCTCTGCATCTGGCCCCGATGTATTATACTTCTGACATCCCGTGCCACAGATAGATAAAACAATATTCCAATGCTCTGAGATTGTTAAGAATTCAATAGTTTCTCTCTCTCTCTCTCGCTCTCTCTCCTTCCCAAAAGCAGAATGCCTTCTCTATATAAACCCCCTCAGAGGTGTCACGCAGCCCAACTCGGTCTCCTTTCTTTCATGCCCTTGCACTCCTCTCCCTCCTACTTCTTGGTGTTATCTTCTCGCTAATTTCCTCCCTCCGACTCTACCCTCCTTCTCTTTTTCTACTCCCTGTGTCTTCCTCCTCTTTCCCTTGGATGTCTCTCACTCTCTCTCTCCTGCCTTGTGTACTCTCGCCGGCCGCGTGGCAAATGCAGTGACAGACGCCGGCATTGCTCCAAAGAGAAGCACTGCCAAAATCAGGGACAGACAGGTGCGAGCAAGCCTTGCAGCCATGGAAATGCATCTTCAGTGTTTCCCAGTCATTCGTAATTCAATGAATCCCGCGTGAAAGCATCTCAAGAGTGTCTGAATGTGATACATTAATGAGCAGTCACAAGAGGTGTCTTTGTCAGAAGTGCTCCGAGCAGCAAACGGATCCCTTCTAGAGGCCGCTATCCCCCTTCTAACGTTTGATAACAGCGACCCATCCAATATATACTCCTACTCAAGGGCTCTGCAGTTCATGCAGCCTTCAGAACCTGTTCCTGTGATTTTTCTTCCGTCCCAGCGGTGACCCTCTGCACTGAGCTTTAATACATGGGTCTATAATCCATTCCTGATTAAGGCGGTTCTCACTAATATCTCCGACAAAACGTTAAACAAGTGGGAAGATTTGGTATTTCTGGCTTTATAAATTTGCCAGATCCCACGAAGACACGCTAGTGATTTTTTTTCACTCACGTCAACACTGAATTCATTTATATGTCACAACTAAGAATGGTTTGAAGATTTGTTCTCATCTGTCAAGAATAATATCTATTTTCCCCTCTTTTCATATGCTGTATTTTCTATACTATCTCACTGGAATAGCACATTATGTATTTCTCTTTTGCTTTCCCTTTCCTACACACAGTCTAGGTCACAACACTTTTTGGTCTTTTTTCTCATGGATTTTTCTCGATACTTTGAGCTTCAGTCAACTACGAGACTTATTATTTAACCTGTATGTTGTTTCTTCCTATTAAGTACATGTCAAATGAATAATAAATGCGTCTTACTACTAATTGACACATTGTCATCATACCTCACCTTTTTTGGTTCTCGACCCATACTATACAGGCGATTATTTAGCGACTTCATTGTAAGTGCCAGTTTAAATTTCCTCTTATTTGAATACTGATTAGTCACATTCCGGTGGAAGCATTTGTTTTGTTTTCTAGTCTGGCTCTCTCCGAGCCTTGCCTCCACCCTTTGATGTCACTACTGCTTTCCTGATACTCCTACTTCCCCGCCACACTGCATCTCCCTCTTTCACATTTCATCTCCCAGTTCACCCACCTTTCTACTCGAACACCTTTCTTTTACCCACACAAACACTTCACATATACTCCCTATACTTTCTCTTTCAGCCGCAATCGCCCTCTCACGCACACTCAACACAGTCCCTAACCAACGCCTAACTTTCTCTAGAAATTACCTCCTGCTGGTCTCTTGGTCTGCCACCTCCTCCTTCTCTGACCTAATCCGAACAACCCACAAATTCCTTCTTCCTGTTATCCACTTCATGTTCCCCCTTCACCTGCCATTGGATATCGTGCACTAATCAATTTGGCCATGTCTTCCTCACCCGGGAAGAGTGACAAGCAGCGAAAATGTTAACTAGCGAGTTAAGTCCAGCCCCTTTTCGCCTCACAGCCCCAATGGAACGTTGATGGCGGCCCAGGGAGAAGAATGTCCATATTCGGGTTAGGGCGTCTTCCTCTGGGCTCCTCTAGGGGAAGTGTGGTCTGTGTTGGGGTCTGTGCTCCATTGTTTAGCTCCTGGTGGCATATGGTGCGGTTCACCAGCTGCAAGTGTTTACCGCTGGTGTTGGGGCGCATTGCACTGCTTCTCTCGCAGTGGCATGGGCGTTGCAGTGCCGGATTGCTCTCATGCCATTGGGTCTCTGTCTCCGATGGTGGAGCATAGGTACAGAAGGACTCTGGAGGGGTTCTTTCACACAGCTGGGTCTGTGATGTCGTGATGTGGACGTCGTGTGACGCTGGAGGCCTGCCCTCAGATCATGTACACTGACTCTAGAAAGAATCTGGCGAGCATATTGTTTATAAGGCATGGTGAGACACGGGGTTACTGTACATTATCATGATGGCACAAGGGGTGAGAACAGGAATTGGACCCCCTCTCAACTGCTACCATCTCCCTCTGGCGTGGGACTGACACTGGATTTCTCCCTGGTAGGCCTCGTTTGTTTTGCTGATCAGGAGAAAGGAGCACTGCTGTTGGTTCCTTCTGGTCATCCTAGAGAGGCAGAATTTCGCTGGCAGATTATTTGGCACAACAAAGGATTTTGGTTCAGACCGTCAGTCATTCCTCAAGTAGCAGGCCTTCCAGAGTGCAGGTTCAGAGTTCCGCTGTAAATGGGGTGAGTGGGAAAGGGCGTCTCCTTTTATCCCCCTTGAGAAGCAGTGAGTGAACACAGCACCCAAACACACATCAAGCATTATTCAAACAGGGGGGGTAGTCAGCCAATGGCCAGCCATCCGCTCAAGCACACGCATGCACACAGGAAGTGCTCTCACATATTGCCCCAGACAGCCATCTTCATGTGAAAGTAAGAATTGGTTTCAGGCTGTCTACGGCACCCAGTCCTGGGATACAGACATCCAGTGGGTAAAGATGGCCACCTCCTCTTCCATGCACAAGGAGGGGAACGGGTGAGTCATGTGGATCCTCAGTAGTTCAAGGCAAAGAGCCTCTATTTCGATGAATGGAGGAATGGGACTAAAAGTACCATGCCAGGTATGATGGATTCCACAGTATAGAACCATTTTACAGAGGCGACCACCAACCTAGACATGGCTTTTGGGTACCCCTACCTTTGGAATCATAAGGGTTCCTAAGGCAACACTACTCTCTGTCAGCCCATAGACTAAGCCAAGGGTGATGTTTTAGTTCAAAATATGCCATGACCACCTTGTGGGGTTTTCTTTACCGCCCCCCCCCCCCCCCCGCGCAGGGTAGTATGACAGCTTCGTTCTCTGACTGATGCTTGACATGTGTACATGCTGGTCGCAAGGTTTAAAAAAAACAAGCGACTTGCTCCCACCACAGAGATCAGGGGGCATACTTTCCTTCAACCAGAAGTGCCACTTATCTGAAGGGCTGCCCACTGTACACCAGAGAGGAGATATTGGATGACGACAACGTTGTTGCCCTTATTCTAATCCTTCTGTTGGCCAATTGCAAGAGCTTGCTCCAACGTTTGCTGCACCATGTGGGCATCCAGGCAGGGGACCCAAGTGGATAGCGTCCTTTTAGAACTACTACACAGCAGCACAAGTATCCCAGGCCCACTTCACATCAGACGCCAGCCCACTGAGATACAGGCTCCTGCAAAGATTGCCGCTAATGACATGGCCGTCCCAAGTGTGCAGAAGACCACTAGTATCATGTATAGAATCTTTTGAAACACCACTGCAGTTCTTCACTGAGGCCACCCCAATCCGCATGCATCTGGTGAGCAGAAACAAACCACCCAGTACCCAAGGGGAGACCGATCAGATCAACGGGGGCAATGCTGGAATTGTGTACCGAAAACCCAAGCCCTAATCTTCACCCAGTTATCATCCATGGGTTCACCACCAGTGCACATACACTGAGAATGCTGGCATCTAGATCTGATCTTCTTTAACCTTCACCAGCCTCTGCCCCTTTACACACCTTCAACCCATGAATATGACCAGGGTTCGACTGGGGGCATGAAAGTGTCTCGGGCACCAACAAAAAAGTGGCCCACAGTTGCAAATGGGAATTCATTCCTTTTGTGACGCTGTTTGAATAGTACCCAAGGGGGAGGTTTTTGATAAAATCTGTTGCAAATTGTACATTTTAAAGAATATTTATTCAGCAACACTGCTCAAAACTATCAGCCGCATAGTGAAGTAACTCAATAAACTAGCCCACATTGGCCAAAAAAGTGCCCCACTTTGAACCAGAAAATTGGCCCACACAAGCATTTTGTGTTTTTGGTTCGGCCATGGGCCTATTACCCTATAGGTCCGTCCGACCGTGGATATGACACCAGAAACCACCGTGCCCATCCTAGACATCAAAGGGCCTATCTATGGCTAACCGTCTCACACACAATCCATCCATCCATGCAGTGCAAGGGCGCAGTCTCATTGAAACTAACCTAGATGTGGAATAATTACTTTGCCGTTTCATCCATATCCTATGCTGTCCCTCGCCTGACGACCAGGTAAGCTAAATTGCCCTAACGTGTCCTCACTCCTGACTCGCGTGGTCCTCACCTCCCCCGCATAAAAAGCTGCTTCTAGGCCCTCCCACGCTGTAATTTTACTACACGATGCTCCTCTCCCCTGCCCTTGTGTCCATGCTTCTTCCCCCCCGCCCCCCCCCGACTAGGATGCTTGCACGGTTACATTGGTTGTGATACTGTGAGTGCCTCTGCACTGAAACACTGCGCAGATACCTACTTTCCATGAAATTCTATGCACATTGATTGAGCCACTCCCATACAGCAATGTAACTGCATAATGCAGTCAGAGCCCAGGTACTTGTGGTCTGCAAACAGAAAGGCTGTCTCTCTTTATCCCCTCTGTCCCTGCGAACCAAACCCAACACACTATTCTTCCAGAGGCCATTGTGCCAAGACACCATGCACATGGTCCCATAACATAGATATCTATCAATGACATGCAATGTAAAAACATAATGTCGATCTTTTCTTTTTCTCGTAAACTTGGAATTGAAACATCAGTGCCACATTTTACTTTCACGCTGCACCAGCTTCTCTCACATTTCCTGCAGAATTGTCCCATGCCACTTGCTCATTGACAGCACATTATTGCATGCCACTATCACTTTTATTCTGTGTCACCACTTTAACATTACCACAGAACAGGGCCCCACGCACTTTCTCATTGCACTCGGAACATTGCCAGTGCTACTTTCATGTTGCTCCAGAATATTGCCCCATACCACTTTCACATTGCCCCTGATTTGCACCATGCCGTGTTCACTGTTCCCCAGAACATCACTCTACACAATTTCTCTGTGCAGCCAGACAATTGCCAGTTCCACGTTCACGTTGCTGCACACATTGCTCCATGCGGCATTTCCTGCACACATTGCTCCATGCGGCATTTCCTGCACACATTGCTCCATGCGGCATTTCCTGCACACATTGCTCCATGCGGCATTTCCTTGCGACCCGTCACCTGTAGAGCCTCGCAGGGTTCCATCCTCTCCCCAGTGATCTTCAATCTATACATGGACCCGCTGGGAGCCCTCCTAGCCACACACAACAACCATCAATACGCTGATGACCCACATTTCATATGGCTTTTATTCGACTTTTTGTCATTTAACCAAAAACACAGTATCACAATCAGAGTAAAAGGAGAATAAGAACAAGTGAGTGCGGACATAATACAGTGATTGAGGCATCATATTGCACATCTAATCATACCATCATATTTGCAGAAGGTGGATAAAAAATGAGAAGCATTCCAAAAACAATTAAAACTATTCTTCACAATATACAGTGCGAAATGGAGCAATCGCTCCAAGGAGGTCAAAGCAAACAATAACACCTCCTGGCATTGTACCCGGTCATGATAGGATGTGCAAAAAAAACCGCGACCGGTGCATTAGTTCATATATTAGCAGCATCGGTGGAGTGCGAGGGCAGAAGAGTGTACGTGTTTGTGCCCAGTCCTGGCAAGTTGTGCACATATTGCATAAAGTTGCCTTGCGCAAGATGTTGGCAGCATTATCAAAGTGCAAAAAAATAAGGGCAGAAGAGTGTTCGAGTTTGTGCCTAAAACTGGCAAGTTGTGCAAAAATTACATAAAGTGCATTGAGCGAGATGTTAGAAGCATTATCAAAGTGCAAAAACAATAAGGTGCATGCAAGGTTTCATGAACAGTAGTCTTAATATTAGCATGGTCACATATTACTTCCCAAATTCTCCATCTTTTAATATTCTTGCTCTTGTACTCCATGCATGGTGAATGAAGCTTGCTACAAAAAATACTACATCGATGGCATTGCTTCGCCTGAAAAGCAGTAAGTCTTCACGTGTTCGACGTATGAGCATTATATATTGGGCCTCATTACACGGAAGGCGGTAAGGGTTAACGGTCACCGGTAATGGTAACGGTGACCGCTAACCCTTACCGCCTTACTACGAGGTCCCTTTGCGGGTTGGTACTTTAACGCCTGCTTTTTAGCAGGCGTTAAAAACCAACCCGCAAAGGGACCAGGGTGCTAATTACAGTACCGCAATTTGCGGTACCGTAATTAGCACCTTGCCCATTCCCATTATGCCCTATGGGGCAAAAATGGGAATGGGAATGGGGAAGGACAATGGGGGAAGGGGGAATTACCGCCCCGCCAACCTTGGAATAGGGCGGTAATTCCCCTTTCCTCCAAGGCGGTGCCAGTATTTTACCAGCATGGACCAAGGTGCTAATAGCACCTTGGTCCACCGCCTACCGTATAATGAGGCCCATTGTCTTAAACTTAAACCTGGCCACTCAACAGCCTTGACAAAAAAACAAGAAGTGGCCAATAGATTCCTTACCAAGGAAGTCGTCAGGTTCCCACTTTTTTGTAGGATTAGCTAGATTCAATTGAGAAAACCTGAATTTCTAATACAAACTGCGTGCCTGGGGGTGTTAACCAAGTCTAGATATTTTTCAAACCTCAAAACCAGCTTGCTGGCCAAATGGGTAACTCCAATGGCTAGCTCGCTGCACGCCTTCACCAGTTTGACCTTAAGTAACTCCTATGAGGTTCTTTTCACTGTTTCTACATCACTCAAGGTGTGCCTCGGGATTGTCCCACAGGTTTCCTAAATTCATATCCACCAGGGATCATTTAACATATGTGAACCAGGGTAAGGATCTACCACCTTCAGTTTCAAGCATGTGTGTTAGGGCCTCACGATAAGTCTTAAGTTCGGGAGTTAGTCATAGTCTGAGCCAATGGGATAATGGTCTAAGGGTGGCATCTCTTTGGATTTCCCTACGGCCAAGTTCCAAATAAACAGGGTTGCCCGTGCACATTGTTGGCAGCCAAAGCAGTCTTTTCAAAAAGCATCTCTCGGCCAGGCCCAAATTGTTGCTGGTCGAATGGCCCCAGATCTCTGCCCCATACAGGGCAGCCAATTTGGCCTGTGTAACATACATTTCAATGGCCGGGGAAATGGCACCCTGACCATAGGTAATAAAAAATCTCCATATTGCTCCCCCATATTTTTCCAGTGTTGCACTGGATTTAAACACCTGCGATGTCCAATTGCCCTGGTCATTGAATCTAACCCCAAGATAATCGTAGCATTGCACCTGTTCCACAGGAGTGCCATTAATATTCAGCTCTAGTTTTGTGAATTTCTTTAATTTGGGCGAAAGACTAATTGTTTTGTTTTACCAGTATTAATCCCGAAATGGAACATTTCTCCACAAATCAAGGGTCATGGGTGATTGCAAGCCCCTTCACAGATGTGAATAGGAGAACTGAGTCATCTGCGAAGAGAAGCATTGGGATCGTTTTGTGGCCTTATTTTGGGTGGTCCTGATTGTTCAATCTTGCATGACGTATTACCTTGTCGATGTATATCAGGCATACCCCTCCGGTCACCTCAAAGGGGTCGGTTAATTCACCCCCAACGTACAGAAGCGCTGTTGTTAGAATAAAGTTGTACTATGATGCGCCGCAGGTTAGCTAGTTCCCCCCTGAACTGGATGACCCAGCCCTTTTTAAGATGAGTAGCAATTACCCTGGAGATGGACGGGGATGCAGATTTGTGTTCATACATCAATAATCAAGACAACTCAGGTAGTTGGCAAAAGGAAAACTGTTTTAATATCAATTATCTAAAACGGGGAGTACAACGAACATCAACCAATTTGATTGATCCTCTTACTCAATGCAGTCTAGAAAAAACAGATTTTATACACAGAACTCGCCATCAATGACGTTAAGCTACGTGTTTACTAACGTCATCCTACGTGGCAAACTACAAAAACCTTTGAGTATTGGTGATTGTCTCTAAGTGACCATCCAAGTATACGATCCATGGTAGTGTAAAAAAAGTGCGAATATGTAATTGGTTACTTATCAGGTGGGGCAACTAAGCCCTCCCCTAAAAGAATTACCACTATGAACGTCACTAAATGCACAACATCCCATTGGTTTACACAACTATAGGACCCCTAATTACGCGGTCCTTTACAATTGGTTGGCACTCTAACCTCTGTCAGTACTTTTTCACCTATGTCTGGCGGCATGCAGGCTGGCCATCCAGGTGCTGGTGAGCTTGCTTTAACCATTGCTTCTCACCAATTAGCATATCAATCCATCATCACCTCAGTGGACTACTGTCAATTAGGCTTTGAAGCTCGGCCTTGAGAGTGTTCTTAGCTCTGAGAAATTCAGGGAGTGAAAGCACGCTCTGCCCTTGTGTGTAGGCGTGACCATCTCGTTCGTCCAACTTCATCCTTCCATGTGACTGCAGACCATGGACTCGAGCTTCTAGTGCTTTTTAATACTATTTTTTAATTGACCTCTGATGTCTTCCTTGTTTTGTTCATGCCTTCTGAACAGGAGTTCTGTTCTTTCACACGATTTGTATCCAATGTCAGTTTACTCCAGTTTGATAAGACCTTGGCTTCTTTGGCTCATCCAACCTTGTCTGCTGGGTTTCACTTTGTAATTCAATTTGCTTTTCAACTGCGACACTCTGGAAATGAGGCTTTCTCGGCCTTCTTGCTAAAGTCCAGCACTGCTATCATGCGTAGTGGAAACATCCATCCTTTACTTGTCCATATGCGTATACATATATATATATATATATATATATATATATATATATGCTTGCTGCAATCTATTCACTATAAAGCTAGCCTCAAGATTACTTAGTCTGCTTGCGTTTCTTTTACATCTGTAACCATGTAACATAGCTTGATGTCTTCATCTGTTTCTGTGGCATAAGCTTCTTCACCTTGATCCCAAGATGTCACTTATCCTTGATACTTTCTTGATGCCTCATAGAATATCTGCATTCTCGGGGCTCTGCATCTCTTCTTGGTACGTCAGTTCAGCTCTGTGTGACGTTTACTTGGTGATGGTTGGTGACGTCACCATTCTTCCTTACCATTTATTCGCTCTGCTTCTTCAGGAATCTCATTTAAACAACCATCATATTTCCTAGCATGCAGGTATGGTTTCCTTAATGGGAATCTTGCCTCTAGGATTCCTTTTGGCCTTTTTCGTTTCAACTGCTCCGTGTAGGTCACATACTCTGGTTTCTAACATACAGGCAATAGGGGCAGAACAGTTGAGGTGGGGGTACTTGGCTGCTCCTCTACACTCCTCTTAACCAATATTGTCCACAACCGCTCACGTGACACAGTCAAAAGTGGTCCTGAGGTCGATGAACACAGAAAACACTTAATTCTTTTTCAGGAGCATACATTTCTGCGTGACCAAGTGCTACCGGAATGCCTGGTCCATGGTACTTGTTCTGGGCCGAAGCCCTGCCTGGAGATGGTCTATCACGTTTTCCTCAACCATCCACGCCTGAAGATGTTCATAGATCGCTCTGGCAAATACTTTCCCCACACTATCCAATAAGGAATTTGGCCTGTAGTTCCCCGGATCTTCCCGCCTGTCAGGACTGGCTTGCAGAAATCCGCAGGAGCTGATTGATGCTGATCCCACAGACCCTTACCAGGAGTTTCCTGCTCAACTCTATATTAACAGCTGAGTCGAAAACCCCAAGGAAGGGAAAGGGGTAGTGGATAAAATAACAAATGAGAAACTGCAGACTCTCAACCTTCCGGCCCGTCTTCTGAATCTGTAGTAAAACAAATGCACCTGGTTAAATATACACAGCGAGGATCCTAGACTACTTAGGAATACTACTGTAATGTTACATTTATTACCTGCTCTACCTCTGCTATTTGCTTAGAGGCATGAAACGGTCACATGGAATATTTTCGAAGATGACTGACCTATGAGTATAATTTGTCCTGGAATAAATGAGTTCTATATCGAGTCTCCTCCAGCAACAATTTTCTAGTGAACAGTTTCTGCACTATCAATTTCCTTGCAACCTTCTTCTTCTTTTTAAAAGACAAGAGAGAAATACCTTTTTGACTCTAGTAATGATGGGTAAAGCTTTGTCTTCTACATTCACAAGCAACTGGTAATTGAGTCCAATGTCATTATCATCCTGAACCAGATGACTAGAATTAATGCCTTCTGCTTTACTAGTCTCTGCTTTACTAGTCCTGGCTATCTGCAGATAGCATTTTGCAAGTGAGGTGGAAGAGACTATCTAGCTTATGCTTTTTACTAGAAACTGTGGAATCAACAAGATTCACTTCATCCAGTGTCGCCTTTAAGAACAGTAGTCCTCTTTCTACTTCTATGCAGTGATTTTGCCACTTGCGCACTTCAAAGGGTTAAACTGGTTGCTGCTGCCATTGCAAGACACAACACGCGTTGTAAGTAATTAGTTCTGGGTTACATGCGCTTTTTAGTACACCGCGCACTTTGGTATTAAGACTCGCGCATAACTGGCTCCCCGATCTATGGCTCCTTTGATCTATATGCGCGTAATGAAATTCACCAAACTCGGTACTTAATATTGCTTTACTATTTAAATACGTGCCACCTTCCCGCGCTGAGTTCAAAAGCAGGCTCATACATAAGACAGACTTTTACAATCAACGTGCCTTTGACACAATGTGCATTTAAATAAACGGAGCTTGCGCTTGACTACGTGTCGTTCGCTGCACGCTTCATTAAATGATTCTCGCGCTCGCACTGCTCAAAAGTTGCCGCGCACCTTCAGCCCGACGCTGAATTATTTCAAAACAACGCTGCCGCGCCCACTCGCGCTACATGTGTTGAGGCTTACATTGGCTTCGTCTATATTATCAATGAGCTCATTTACAACAGCAAAGTCTCGCACTGCGCCAACTAACATTGTTTAAATTACAGTAATGAATGCAGAAAGTCTTTGGCTCAACACGCTTTTAACACCTCCTCTTCTCCAACTTATTTACCAGACAATGCACAATTAAACTGTTCTATTGTTCTGTTGTTTGCAAAACTTTATTTGCTGTTAGTTTTCAAACCAATTAAATACTGTTCTTCCTTACTTTAAGCTTCACTTGTACAGTTACTTAGTTCTGATGATTAATCTAGCCTTTAAGGTTAAAAATGAAACGCTCCCACCTGTTGTCTTCAAGGGAAAGGACTCTCACTGCTTCTGAAGTCTTCTTACATCTTAGTTGAATTCTCTGGACTCTGGATAGGACCTAAATGAAGGAACTTTAAAACACAGAACCTGTCTCTGAATTTCTCTGGATGAAAGGCAGTTATAGAACCCTGTGCACCAGCCAAGTACCCACACCATTGTTCTTTAAACCAATCAGACAACCCCTCCATTCCACCATCTTAGCTTGGGAAGACTGCAATGTTTAGTCTTAAGAAAACACCCTCCAATTATATGTATCACCATAGGCCTACTCCAATTATCTGCCCACCTACCCCTGACAGTACCCCTCCACAAAGCCCTGTCCCAGGGCATGGCTTGGTAGGGAGTTGTCTATGGAATTCCTTACTAATTGGGGTGCGTGTGCATCAACCTTGTCTTCCCAAGACCTTTCCTCTGGACCATAACTCTTCCAATCTATAAGATACTGAAGATTTCATCTAACCACCCTGGAATCAAGAATCTGCTTAACTTCAAATTTGTCCTCATTCTCCTCTGTGATGACAGCCAGTGGTGGCTTCCCCAATCGAGTTACCACTACACAAGGTTTCAGCAAACTTACATGAAACGTTGGATGACTTTTGATGTTAGAAGGTAACTTAAATCTGTCTGCTACTGGGTTGATGACTTTCTCAGTCTCAAATGGACCAATAAATCTCGAGCCAAATTTTGTTCTCCCTTTCAACCGTAAATATCTTGTGGACAACCAAACCTTCTGCCCCACCTGATAATGTGGACGACGCTGACGCTTTCAATCTGCAAAAGTCTTAAACTTCAATTTACTCTTCTTAGAGCTAAAGTGGCTTTTGCCAATCCCTCTCTTATACAGGTCAATCTGTGATCTACCTCTAGATTTGAATATTCTGATGTTACTATCTCTTTCAAAAATCTGGGATGAAAACCATAATTACAGAAGAAAGGAGAATAGTTAGTAGAGTCCTTAACTGAATTGTTATAACTGAACTCTGCTAACCATAGTAAATCAACCCAACTCCTCTTTTCTTGGCAGTAAGATCTTATTTACTTTTCTAATTCTTGATTGACCTGCTCTGTTTGCCCATAAGTCTGTGTGTGATACCCTGAGGAAAGTTGTACCTCTCTCCCCAGCTCCTTGCAGAAAGCCTGCCCAAATCTAGAGATAAACTGCGATCCCCGATCGGACACAATTTGTGTTGGCAAACCATGTAGTCGCACAACTTCCAGCAGAAAATTCTTTGCTAAATTTTTTGCTGAAACCTTCCTTTATAGGAATGCAGTGCCCCGTCTTGGTCAACAAATCAACTACCACCAATACTGTAATACAACCTTGATCTTTTGCAAGATCGTCCATAGAAATTGTGAACCAAGGACTGAGAGGAATTGGCAAAGGATTGAGTAACCCTGATGGTGTTCCTTCTTCTGACTTGGACTGAGCACAAACTTCACAAGTTTTCACATACTCTTCCATATACTGGGCTTTATTACGAGTCTGGCGGTAGGGGTTTAATGGTACTGGTAAGGATGCCGGTGCCGTTAACCCCCTACCAACGCATTCTGAGGTCCCATAGCGGGTCCCTCTAAGGCTGGCTGGTTTTACCAGCCGCCCTTAGTGGGAGCCACTAAGGGACCAGAGAGCTAATAACGGGACCGCTATTTAGGGGCCCGTTATTAGCTCCTTCCCCATTCCCATTGCGTCCTATGGGGGCTCAACTGGGAATGGGGAATGGTTTTCAGAATTGGCACTTACCGGGTCCTCAAAGGTTGGAATAACCCGGTAAATCCCCATTCCGTCTACCCGGACAGGGGTTTGGAGGCAGCCATGGCACTAATAGCACCATGGCTACCTCCAAACTCGTAATGAGGCCCACTGTCTCATCCCTTCCCACCAGAATCCTCTTTCTATCAGTTAGTTTGACTGTCTTACACGAATTCCAGGATGCCCAGCTAAACCTGACTCGTGACATTCTTGCAAAATCTCCTTTAGCAGGCTCTCACTGGGAAGATATATCTTAGACTCAAAATACGGAAGACCATTAAGCATATGTCTGCCTGGTTTTTCTTTTACCCAAGACTGTAACTCATTCTCAGGCAACTCCTCAAGAACCTTTTTACTGAATGAATCTTCATCCAACGTGGTACCTAGAATAAATCAATTCTCTGCAATTACTGGTTCCGGCTGAACCTTGTATCCTGTGTCTTCAATTGAATTTTGTCGAGAGAACGTGTCAGCTTTACCATTAAGATGTCCTGGTTTGAAGGTAATGATGAAGTCATAATCAGAAAAGAATAATGACCATCGAAGCTGCCGGGGAGTTAGTGTTCTAGCTGATTTCTAGAACATCAGTTTCCGATGATCGGTTAAAACTGTAAATGTGAACTTCCACCCAGCAAATAATGCCTCCATTCTTAGAATGCCTTTTTAATTGCCAGGAGCTCCTGATCGTTAATTGTATAATTCATCTCAGCTGGAAGCAATTTCTTGGACAAATAAGCCACGGGATGTAATTGCCCAGTCGCAGGGTATCTCTGGGAAAGTACTGCTCCAATTGCTAAATTGGAAGCATCTGCCTGCACAAAAAATGGTTGAAGCGGATCAGGGTGTAATATGATAGGTCCTGAAGTAAAACTTATCTTTAATTTCTGAAAAGCTTGTTCTGCCACTTCAGTCCAATCAAATTTTACTCCTTTCTTAAGAAGCTTGGTAATAGGAGAAACAGTCTGTGAAAAATCCTTGATAAACCGCCTATAAAAATTTGCAGAACCTAGGAAACGGTGAATATCCTTCACACAAGCTGGTGACGGCCACTCATCTACAGCTTTAACCTTTCTCATGTCCATTTTCAAACCCTTGGGAGGGATGATAAACCCTAAAAACTCCACTTCTTTAGTATGTAACTGGCTTGGATAGGAAGATGTAATCAATTTGCAAGGTACTATTATTCCCTTGGAAGGTGGGTTTTGTTGGATGGTCCTCTCCAAAGCTCCCATTCTCCAGCATTGGATCTTTCATGGATTCACATGCTTAGAATATTCCCCGTCGTCAGGCTGGGAATCCCCGGTACATTATATAGACCCTTTCCCGTAGGAAAACTTTTTCGACGCTTATGCGTCCTATCCACCTCGTTTTGTATCATGCGTGCCCGCGCCGTCAGGACGCCATGATATAAATGCAGGACCCGCCCCCGCGCTCCCTCAGATTTCAACCATCTTTCAAAGTAGTGGGATCCTCGTGGTTACTACTAGTGGAAATTAGGTTGTTTTTTCTTTCGCTTCGGCGACGTTATATTCTGGAGAATTATATCTCGCCCTTGTGCGACATGTGGACTCAAAAAAGTCTATGAAGGTGATGCCCACATGGATTGTATCTACTGTCTCCACCCGCACCACACGGCGGATACATGTGAGATATGCCAGGGTTTCTCCCAAAAAACCCTTAAGGACAGAAAAAGAAGGTTGGTCGACTGGCTTAACGATGGAGCGGGTGCCTATCCGGCATCAGAAGTTGGCTCAACGGCCTCCAGGAGCAAGTCGGAACCTCCCTCGAAGAAGGTACGGCCGTTCGACAACCTCCCTGATGACAAGCATACGGGGAAGCATGCTGGGTCTTCCTCATCACACAAAAAGTCCTCCTCCTCCTCATTATCTAAGACGGTGAGGTAAGCGATGTCAAAATCCTCCTCAGGGGACCGTCATAGGTCTTCCATGAGTCGGGATTCTTCAGCCAGGAAATCGGCATCGAAATCGGCTTCCAAGTCTAAAGTCTCGGAGCTGGCTACTTGCTCGTCGACACCGGTGTCGTTGACGATGCCTATTACTGTTCAGGCTGCAGCGGTGGGGATTCCTTCGTCGACGGCGACTCAGTCTATGGCTTGGCAACCAGAGGTCTACGACCCGGTCCCCCCTGAAGTCTTACTGCAGCCGGACACGGCCTTGTCGGCGCTGTCGGCGGAAGGGGAATGGGGCATGGTTTTACAGCCGTCGGATTTGGGCTTACGGCCTTCCACTTCGACGACGGCGAGTGGGGGTATGGTCCCTCTATCCTCGATGTTGCTGACCCCCCAGACGGTCTTGTCTCTGGATGTACTGAATACGCTGCAGAAGCTCCTACAGCGTCTGGATACGCAGATCCCTCAACCTGGGACCTCATCGTCGCTATTTCCTGTACCTTCCGTCGACGAACAAGCTCAAACAGCCTGCTCGACGACCAAAAGCCCATCGGCCTCCCAGGTGGTGAAGGATCGTCCTCGAGCGCAGGAGGAGGGTGAGCTATCGGAGTCTGATTCTATCCAGGGTGACTCAGGGTCAGATATTTCCCTGTCACCGTCGAGAGACCCAACATGGAATTCGGATGTGGAGGTAGAGTCTACGAGAAGCCAGGCACAACCGTCTCCTCCGGATGATGTGGGAGCCTTCCACGCCATGATGGGAAAGGCGTGTTCCGAGTTCGGCTTGATTCCTGAGGAACAAAAGAAAGACTGTTTGTTTTCTCTTTGATCATATGGGTCAAAGGAGGAAATCGGTTTTTGCCATCCCAATTCTGGACCATGTGTGGCAAGAAGGCCTCAAGACGATGCGCCATCCGTTTTCGGAGCCGGCTATCAAGGGGCGTATTGAGAAAGTTTAAAGCTCCGGAGTCCACTCCAAAATGTCTAACGGCACAACCTCTGTCAGACTCCGTGGTGTCGGCGGCAGCGGCTAGGAAGGCTAGAGTACAGCAAAAATGTTCGACCCCACCAGAAAGCGAGGCCAGAAGGCAGGACGCCTTTGGAAAAAAGGTGCTCTCAGTTGGCGCGACGACGGTAAGGGCAGCCAATTCATTGGCTATCGTATCAAGATACGATAGAGAAATGTGGCACAAACTAGCCCCTATCCTAGAACATTTGCCAGAAGAACACCGAAAAGCAGCTATGTTACTTGTACGAGATGGCGAGGAGGCTTCGAACCATGCAATTAATATTGCAGTTGATCTAGCAGAGTCTGGTTTCAAACAGATCAATCATGGCGTAGTGCTTCGTCGACAAGCGTGGCTCAAATGTACTACTTTCCGTGCCGAAGTCCAATACAAAGTCCTTGACATGCCATGTGAAGGAGAACATCTGTTCGGAGAAAAGGTAGATGAAGCCTTGAAGGGGATGAAGGAAGACACGGATACTGCTAGGTCTCTGGGAGCCCTCCAGACAGGTAGAAATTTTCGCTCCTTTCGCCCATTCAGGGGTGCTTCTGGAAACTCCCGCTTTGGAGCCTCTAGGGACCGTGGATTTAACAGGTCCTCGTACTCTTCACAAGGTTTCAGACGTGCATCCCAGTCGGCACGAAGAGGTAGAGATTATCAAGCCTCCAGAAGACGTGGCTCGGGTTCCTCTTCGACGAAGGGCAAGCAAACCGGCAACCAGTGACGGCCTTCGGAACGTCCTGGGGGGCTGAGTCTCTCATCATATCGACCAATGGAAATGCATCACCACAGATCGATGGGTCCTGGACACGATTCGCATGGGTCATGCGCTACAATTCAAAGACAAACCTCCACGTCTTCTGCCGGTGTTTTTGGCCCAGCCCCACCTTCGGGTCCTACGACAAGAGGTGGAGCTTATGCTAAAAAATGGAGCGGTAGAAAAGGTTCCTGTGGCACAGGAAGGAAACGGAGTTTATTCCCGGTTCTTCGTTGTAAAGAAGCCAAATGGAAAATGGAGGCCCATTCTCGACCTGAGGGTACTCAACAAATGGCTAAAGAGCTTAAAATTCAAAATGCTAAAGCTCCAGGAGGTTATCAGGTCGGTGCAACCCAAGGATTACCTGTCGTCGCTGGACCTTCAAGACGCTTATTTTCACATCCCAATACGTCCACGACACAGGAGATATTTAAGGTTTGTCGTCGGACGAAAGCATTTCCAGTTCAAGGTCCTCCCGTTCGGTCTCAGGTCCTCCCCCAGGACGTTCACCAAGTGTCTGGCCCCTATAGCGGCCCATTTAAGAAAGGAAGGTCACCACGTCTATCCCTATCTAGACGACTGGCTGGTCAGAGGTTCGTCCACGGAACAAACACGGAACAGTCTGGGGGCCACGTTGTCCCTCTTACAGAAACTGGGCTTCTCGATAAACTTCAGCAAATCCTCCTTAGAGCCTTCGAGGACTTTGGTTTTTCTAGAAGCGGAGTTTCATACGCAAACAAACCTTGTGAGACCATCCAGCGAGAGGGTACAGAAATTACAAAGCAAGGCGTCGGAATGGCAATGCGGTACCAGGGTATCGGTGCGCAGATACATGTCCCTGCTAGGAACTATGTCATCCTGCATTCTGTTGATAAACAACTGCCGTCTGTTTATGAGGCCTTGCCAGGAATTTCTAGCGGACCGTTGGGCGCAGAGTCAAGGTCGCTGGTCCGACAGACTGGTCGTCGACGAGCAACTAGTACAAGCACTCTGCTGGTGGAAAGCGTCTTCTCATCTAACGAAAGGAATGCCTCTGGTGGAACCAGAGTTCCAGAAGACGGTGGTGACGGATGCATCGTTGAGCGGATGGGGAGCTCATCTGGATACGTTGCAGGTACAAGGCCGGTGGTCGTTACAAGAATCCTCCCTGCATATCAACCTGCTGGAACTGAGAGCAGTGCGATGGGCTCTAAAATCATTCCTTCCTCAGTTGAGGAACTCGTGGTGCGTGTCATGACGGACAACACAACTACAATGTTTTACTTGAGGAAGCAAGGAGGGACACGGTCCAGGTCCCTGTCGACGGAGGCACAAAAAATCTGGCATTGGGCACTGCAACACAACATACAAATCTTGGCGTTCCACCTGCCAGGCGTGAGAAATGTGGAGGCCGATGCCCTCAGCAGAGAACTGAACGATGTTCACGAATGGGTGCTGAACGACCAGCAAATACAACACATATTCAAGAAGTGGGGACATCCCTCCATCGATCTGTTCGCGACGAGGGACAACAGGAAATGCCTGCAGTATGCAAGCAGATGGCCTCAGCAGGACTCTCTGGGGGATGCGTTCTCCTTTCCATGGACGAACAAATTCCTGTACGCATTCCCTCCATTTCCCCTTATCCGGAGGACGTTGCAATGGATCCTCAAGTACCCATGTCGGGTGATTCTGGTGGCCCCGTACTGGGCCAGACAGGTGTGGTTTTCAGACCTACTGCACCTAGCGGCGGCGGAACCGATGAGGTTCCAGAGGACCCCCAACCTTCTGTCTCGACAGGAGGGGGTTGTTTGGCATCACGACCCAGACAGCCTCAAATTGACGGCCTGGCTCCTGACTTCGCTGAATTTGGTCAGCTAACGATTCCGGAGGAATGTCGGCGTATTCTGCAAGCGGCAAGAGCACCTTCCACAAACACCTCATACTCGTACAAATGGAGGAGGTTCTGTCAGTGGTGCTCGGATCAACCAGGTTTGGTTCCGCAGTCGATCAAGCCGGAACAGCTCCTTCCATACTTGCTGTTCTTAGCTCAAAAGGGCCTATCGGTATCGTCGATAAAAGTACACCTGGCCGCCATTTCCAGGTTTACACGTCAACGACATTCCACACCATTATTCAGCGACCGCCTGATTAAGCACTTCCTTAAGGGCCTGTTTCGGAGTTTTCCTCCAGAGAAGAAATTTCCTCCGGCGTGGAGCCTCAATCTGGTGTTAGCGTCTCTTATGAAACCTCCCTTTGAACCAATGTCATCATCATCTCTAAAGTTTTTGTCGTGGAAATTGGCCTTCCTGGTTGCCATCACTTCAGCCCGACGTATTTCGGAAATCCAAGCTCTAATGGTAGACCCACCGTACTTACGTTTTTTCAAGAACAAGGTGGTCCTAGCCACTAACCCACAGTTCATACCGAAAGCTCCGTCAGTGTTCCATAAACACTCCTCTATTGTCTTACCTACGTTTTTTCCAGAACCATGCTCGGGAGCGGAGCGTACGTTACACACACTGGATGTAAAAAGGGCTCTCAAGTTCTATCTTCATCGCACGCAACCTTTCAGAGAAACGAGGCAGTTGTTCGTGGCCTATGGGTTGGGTGCTAAAGGCAAGGCCATTTCAAAGCAAGGACTGTCAAGATGGGTGTCATCTACCATTTCGTACTGCCATTCCAAGGCAGGGAAGCCTCTTATACGACGGCCAAGAGCTCATTCAACTAGAGCGGCGGCATCGTCGACGGCGCTGTGGTCTGGAGTCCCGCTGGGGGACATCTGCATGGCGGCTACCTGGGCGGCTACACACACCTTTACCCGCCATTACTGCCTGTCGCAACAACATGCTGAAGATACCCGGATGGGACAGGCGGTGCTTCGACACCTATTCCAATAAGGTAAGCCCCGGCTGAGGGGTTATATCCTGTTGCAATTGTGTTTCAATATTGTCTGGTTTTCTATGCTAATGATTAATGATGTGTACACGTCCATAGGGAACGGTCATTGTGAGAAGTATGCGGGTTTGCATGCACGCCTCCTCTTCTAGGGATGGTACTGCTATGTAATCTATTCTAAGCATGTGAATCCATGAAAGATCCAATGCTGGAGAAGGGAATAGTTTCTTACCTGTAACTCCATTTCTCCAGCATTGGTATCTTTCATGGATTCACATGCGCCCCCCTGCCTCCCCTGGACATGCAAACCGGTTCCCCCACTACTTTGGGGGCTGAAATCTGAGGGAGCGCGGGGGCGGGTCCTGTATTTATATCATGGCGTCCTGACGGCGCGGGCACGCAAGATACAAAACGAGGTGGATAGGACGCATAAGCGTCGAAAAAGTTTTCCTACGGGAAAGGATCTATATAATGTACCGGGGATTCCCAGCCTGACGACGGGGAATATTCTAAGCATGTGAATCCATGAAAGATACCAATGCTGGAGAAATGGAGTTACAGGTAAGAAACTATTCCCTTACAGGCCATTAGGCCCATGCCAAGGAGTGTAGCAGCACCGCCAGGGGCCCGCGGGTGAGACCTGCCTGACAACGACGGGGAATATCCCATGCTTCGCAGTAATCGTCCCATGCCTCAGGGGGTCAATTTGCAAGTTCAGGTCGCCAACCAATATTGTTCAGTGCTACAGGCCCTCAGGTGTGTCTCTTGTTTCTACAAGGTTCCTCGCTAATTTGATCACATGTTTCATATTTTTATTTGTTAACCGATTGTACACATTGAACAGTGAGATTGGATGGTTACCCGGTAAACCGAGCGTCAGTTACTGGACATCAGGGGAGCTGGACTCAATACTAGATGTTTGACAGTCGAGGGAGGTACTGATCCATGTTGATATCCCGCCAAAGGGCCTGCCCTTAGTCCCCTTGCTAGCCGTCACCTGTAATACCTCATGCCCCTTAAATGTGATTGTGCCCTATTCCCAAGTTTCCTGAAAACAAACCACATCAAAGCCCCGAATGAATGTACACCAATCTGGATCTATCAGGTGTTTCCTAAGGCCAACTATGTTCCAGATGAATCTTACTCCACCCTACGTTTTGGCTGTTGCTTCAATCCTGGGCCAGGGTTTTGTCAATGAACTGCGTCCAGCATGGTATTTCTGGCAACTCACAGCCTCTTGCCCATTAAAGCCCTTTGTTATATGACCATAACCTCGGGATTCATGATTAGCATTTTGTGGAACCATGTGGTACATTTTGACTGTTGGCCTAATGAAGATCCTTGACCCCAAGGGGGATATGTCCTAAGTTCTATGGACAGTAGTCCTTCCATTAACCAGTCATTTCTTTAGAAAGACCAGGATCATATCCTCATCATGGTCAGAAAGACTCTGTCTCACACACTTTATTATGTTGCTTCTAATGATAGACACTGCACCCTCTTGCATGCCTAAAATAATGCATGCACTTATTAACCAGGGATTCCTGTGTTTCATAGGATCCATTTACAATTTCCCCCACATTATGTAATGTGACAGATGGACTTGTCTGCCGTGCTCTTGCGGTGGGATGATGTGCTGGATTAATGTAGGGGTCCTCGCCATGATTACATATCGACCCACCCATCGTCCTATACCCCAGCGGGACTGTGTTAGGAGTGGTAATACATGTTGGCATGCGGTTGTGAGGGCTCAAGTTATGAGTCTGCTCGTTGCCTGTCTGATGATGGATAGGCCTTCCCTGATCTCTTGGCTGCCCTGTATCTACATGGCTGGGCATCCGCATATTGCCAGCTGGGGGCTGATGCAGGTTTCTATGTTCCCTGGCATGGTCCCTGGCTACCATGTTAAAAACATTACTCACTCCTTTTGGTTGTGGTCCCATAGTTGTCCTACAATTGATAGGGCATGCTTTTGCTAAAGCGTCTTTGGGCGTTTGTTCACTCATTGGATTGCTATTAATCTCATTGTCCACTGAGCTGCTGGCATCATTATATGAGAGCGCCCTGGTGAGCCTCTCTTTAATGCATGTCAAATCTACAACGAAAAGTTGGAACTGTTCTTTAATGACCCTTTCCAATGCCCCACACATATTTTTCATCATTAATAGGTCATCTCGTAGGGTTTCTAGTAGGCTATTTCCCAACCCTGGTGCTTGAGTGGTAGGTGCACTAACTCCATTGGTTTGGGTGCCTATGCTGTTAATTGGTCCCTGTGATGTTCCCAGTACTTCACTAGAGGTTCCTACAATTGCATGGCACCCTTTTAGTATATGAGCATTACCTACTGAGTGGGGGTTCATCCCCGAGGGCCGGGTATCTATTGGAAGTAGCAATCGTGATCTCTATCTTGCTCTCCCTCTCCTCAACTATAGGCTGTGTGGGTCCGCCCCCGGCATCTCTTTCTGTTGTGCTTGGTTACCTTCGCCTCCGGGTGCCCTAATAGGGTTGGTTAGGAGCAGAAGATCCTCGCCATTTGTGTGTACCTCGATGACCTGGGCCCCTGTTTCTCCATGTGCTAAGATAGGAAGGGCGTAATTCCACCCCCCTCGTGTCCTTCAAAAGGTCCTATCTCATAATTGTCCAAGGGGTTTGTTTGCTTCCCAAAGCACCCGGGGACATTAGTGTGGGTGGGGGGTTTTAGCAAAGGTTCCACACTTTCTGGTAAAATACCATTATCTCCAATTGCCAGAAAGCTGTTTGAGCCAGCTTCAGGTCTTCTACAATTTGGTTCATCTGCTTTCTTATCCTTTGGGCTTTCTATGTCATGCAATAGGTATTTTATTTCTGTGCTGAGTAAGTTCACATCCCTTATTGGGTTGAATAGTTTAAATACCCTATTGCCACCTCCTTTTGGGGACATGGATTGTGCTGCTTTACGTTTTCGTCATTTCCCCAGGTTGTAGGGCAGTGTACCTTTTTATATTTGTATGCCCAGTAACCCATGGTGCGTGCAGCCAGGTGGCAGTGGCGTAAGGGAAAATGGACAGAATTA
This sequence comes from Ambystoma mexicanum, assembly GCF_040938575.1. NCBI lineage: Eukaryota > Metazoa > Chordata > Amphibia > Caudata > Ambystomatidae > Ambystoma > Ambystoma mexicanum. The sequence continues at coordinate 742,218,193 of NC_090926.1, forward strand.
AAACAGGATAAAAAAACGATAAAACCAATCATTTATGTTATCACTGCAGTGCGTCAATAATGTAAAATCACTCTCTGCAATAATGATGCACATCAATTTAAGACCACTAAGCAAAATGAGTTCTGTATTCTATTTCCAGTTCTATGTTGAGACTTCAGACACAGGACGTTTGCTCATAGAAATGTGCTATAAGGCGGGGCCAAAAGACCAAGTGCTCGGGGGTGAATCTCCCACCAGGGTTTTAACCCCCAGGCTTCTCGGACCTTGGTGCACCTCCAAGCTCCTTGTATGCCCCGTAGGCTAGGGACGCATGCCCGACAGCGCGAGGCTCCCCCTCCCTACAACTGTCATCACCAACCCTCTCAGACCTCGGTGCACCTCCAAGTTCCTTGTATGCTGCGTAAGCTAGGGAGACACACCCGACAGCTCGAGGAGCTGGTTGAGTCCGAGGCTCCCCCTCTCTACGCCTGTGACCACCAACCCTTTCAGACCTCGGTGCACCGCCAAGTTCCTTGTGTGCCGTGTAAGCTAGGGAGACGCACCCAACAGCTCGAGGAGTGCGCTGAGTCCGAGGCTCCCCCCTTCCTATGCCTATTGTTGTGTCGTGGCCTCCTTTCTCAGCGAAACTTGCAAGCTATGCAAATTCCATGCAACAGTGCTGCTTCCCCCTTAATTATAAAACATTTATGAATGTTTTGAGGTTTGCGTGAGGTTCCAAATTGTTCCAAATTGTTTGCAGTGTTGCCTGAAGTGGAAAGGTCAATTCTGTGTAGTCGCCGCCAAAAGGAAATCCAGCACCAGGTGAGGCGAAGGGACGAACACAGCCCGCCAAGCTTAGCTGGATCTTGATGAGAGTCGAAGTTGCGGGTATTATAAAGAGCACTCGCCAACATGCTCTAACTCCCTGCAGGCTCCAACTCCTGCATCCTTGATCCCCATTGGGCTTCAGCCCTCGCAGGGAGATTTGAGGAATTAGTAGTTGCAGTGGGCAGAGCTTCAGTAACGGCGGCTCACACAGGATAGGACAGGGCTGTTTCCAACGGCTCCCTGTGGGCTCCAACTCCCGCACCCTTGATTCCCCCGCAGGCTTCAGCACTTACGGGGAGAGTTGAGGAATTAGTAGTTGCAGTGGGCGGAGCTTCAGTAACTGCGGCTCACACAGAATAGGACAGGGCTGTTTCCAACATTCCCCGCGGGCTCCAACTCTGGTGCCCTTGATCACCCCATCTAGGTAAGTTGAGTGCTGCCCTTATGGCGTTGTTTTGTGTGACCTGGAGTTTGTCCAGATTTCTTTGGCTAGTCCCAAGGTAGAGGGCGTTACAGTAGTCGATTTTGGATAAGATGAGGGTTCTCGCGAGGGTCAAGCAATTATCCGGAGTCAGGAATGGCCTGCAGGCTGTGATCAATTTGCAGGTGTAGGAAGATGCAGAGACAACTGCATTGGTTTGTCGCGTGAGAGACAGGGTGGAGTCGAGGTAGATTCCTAGGGTTTTGGTGACATTGGCCACTTTGATGTCAATCCCATCAATAGTGAAGGATTTGTAGTTAGCGTCGAGTTTCGAGAGTTTAGATTGGGAGCCCAGGATGATTAACTCCGTTTTTTCGTCATTAAGGCAGAGCCCATGATTAGCCATCCAAGCCTGGATGACGGTGTAGACCATGTTGAGGGATTTAGAGTCGGTTACAAAATCACCAGTGATAGGGATGAGTATCTGGGTGTCATCCGCATAATTAGTGTAGGAGACACCCAGAAAGTCAAGGATATCGAAGAGTGGTTTAGTGAACACATTGTAAAGTGTGGGCGATACACAAGATCCTTGTGGGACTCCACAAGGGACGTGGGAAGGGTCGGCCGCTGCCAGTGGAGAGAAAACCCTCATGGTTCTGTTGGCAAGGAATGAGCTGATCCAGGAAGTAGCTGCGTCCGAGAAGTGGGCGGCAATTTTGAGGTGGTGACAGAGGATTTGGTGGTCGACCAAGTCGAAGGCTGCTGAAAGATCAAGGAGGAGCATGAGTGCCATTTAAAAAGCCACAGCAGCACCTTAAAAGGGGCTGCTGCTGTGGCCTGAATCCGAGGCAAATCAGTGGCAATGTTGGAGCCGGAGGGCGGAGAAAGTCTGTTGCTGTAACAAAACACTGGGAGGGAGCAGGCCGGGCTGAGGCAGCCCCGCCCAGCCCTGCCGCTCCCTCCCAGTGTTTTGTAACACTGACTGCTGCTGGCGCCAGGGTGTCGCGGGCCACGGCAGTTGGCCGCTGCCCCGTCGCATTTATCAAAGAAAGGTAACACTTCTGTATTACCTTTCTCTGCATCTGCGGAGGGCCGGCAGCGGCGGGCGCGGGTCTGCAATTGCAAAGGATCTGTAAGTTACTTACTTACAAATCCTTTGCAACTTGCATCCGTCCGGCGAGGCCGAGGCCCTGGGGGCTTGGTTCCTGAAGTGTGAAGCCCACGCCTGGGCCGAAACTGGCCCACGTGGGCTTCAGGAACCAGCCCCCAGCTCTCCGGCCATGATTTTGCATCGGCGATGGGCTGATTGGCCGACGACCCAATCCGACGCTGTCGCCAGGGCATTCGGGCAATCGCAGGTGGTCAAAGGATGCCTGCGGATTGCTCAAGATGCAAACAGCGTGTGCAGGCAGGCCCCTTATTTACACCCAGGCCATGGAGATGTCAGCTACTAAAAATCCCATAGGCCTCTCTACAAATTCCCTGCAGCTCCCACTGGCATGAAGAACGCCCAAACACTCTCCCGTGCCTGGCCGACATGATGCTGATTGTGGGACTGAAGCCAACTCAAAGCCTTGTTTGGACGATGCTGAAGTCATTTCACGTCGCGCCTAATAGATCACAAGGCTGTGCAATCAAGCACCGCAGAGAAAGGACATTGCGTGAGTCCATGCTCATCATCATCACCTTGTGGTTAGAAAGTACTACACCTTCCTCCCTCTGGGCACGCAGGAGCTCCATTCTTCCAGATGTTGGTTTTGTGTTGAGCAAATAGAGTGGGATTTCATGCCAAAGCATTGCCAAGGAAGACGACACCCGAGGCGCGAGTGTCGCGCTTTAGCGACGTTTATTTTATCTGATGAGACGGTGTGAGGTAACTTCAGCCACAGGTGCATCGCCTCTGACCTCATGACCTGCATATTTACTCGGCAATATTAATCTATGTGAATCGAGAGGTATGCGTGCAATGCTGCGGCTGGGACATTAATATGGCGGTTGGGCAATGGTGGACCTCCTCTGGAAACCACACAAAGAAACAAGGGGTAATGGTAACCCCAGGTATGCTCGGCTTCACAGTGGTATTCCTACAGTAACTTCAGTGCATCTGTGCTGCAGATGCTGTTTCATGCATCACCTTCTTCAGGACCGGCTGTGATGGTGACGGCGTTTCCATGTAATTCTGGGTAGGCAGCATGAGATTGGCCGTCTGTGATCAATTGCATGCAAAACCTCATATACAGGCCCTCTGGGATAGCTCTTGATTAACCCCTCACTGCAGTTCAGGTCTGTCCCTCCGTGTATTCGAACCGGCAGCTTCGTGTTCCAGCAGGTGCTTGTGGCAGATCTGGCTGACTGTTAGATTGTACGTTTGAACACGTCCATGGAGAGACTTACCACTAAAAGACTGATTTAAACACGAGCCAATCAAAAGAAAGCTTGCCTTTTTTTCAAATTCACACTCTGTTGCTGGGTAACTGATGCCGGGCTGACCCAGGACCGCTATGGCCTAGCTGAGCCCTCGTTTCCCATGTTCAGTGGCCAGTACTAGGGCAGCTGTTTCTGCCAGGCCATAAAGATCTACTTTAGTTCCCGGTCAGATATCACTAAACCGGGCATCTGACCAACCTGTAATCCCGCGTGTCCCTTTGGCGGAGGGTTTCATTATGTATGTGCTTAAGTTATTTGCTGCGAGTCTGTTTAAACGACTCGTTTCATTATCGCAGCACCCCGTCGCGTTCACTGCTTACCTGTAGATTTGGTTTTAAAAGCTCTAGAACCCGGGTTTAACTCCGGGGCAGATGCGAGATAGCGAGTAGCGTCCCCCGCCCCCCACACCGCCTCCTCCGCTGTTGGGCACTACAAAGTGTCCATTTATATGGGTATTCTTGATTGGGAAACGGCCTGCCCACTCCTCCCTGCCACCCTAAGCTTCCTCGGATCGGCTGTCTGTGCCATGGAGCGTGGCGGGCGACACACCCTGGGTGGTCACGAACTGGTAGACTACAAAGGCAGGGCACTGAAATATTAATGGTGCACTTCCAATCATGAGTCCTTCCTTCATATCGACAATGAAGGGCTAGAATGAAAGCAGGTCTCTAAAATATTCATGCTGCATCTTTCAACTGTGAGCATTCTTACATGTATTGTACACGTCTTCAGAGGGGCCACACTTTGAAGGGTATTACCCCAAAACAAGTTTTGTGTATAAATGGATAGCGGGAACAAGCAACCAAAATCCCCAAAACTCGAGTTACAAAATGCGAACAAGTGGGCTTCGCAATTTTGTAATTCGATCTTTTGGGATTCAGTATTACAACGTAGATCCCATTGATGTAAGCCCCTCAGAAGATGTGTGCAGCGTCTACTACACGGGCTCATTGTTGTTGAAGGATGCAGCCTTAATATGCTTACATGTTAGTCCCCAGAGGTTGCGTGTAAGGACCAGGGGAGTTGCTAGGGCTGGAAAAGACCGGGGGCTAAGCTGATGTCGGAACTGTTGGGACTGGGGGCTAGCTAGTCTTTTGGCTGTAACTCCTGAGATTCTGTCCGGGGCTACAACCAAAAGATCAGGGGCTATAGCCCCCTTAGCCCCCCCTAGCAACGCCCCTGGTAAGGACTACTAGAAGGACTCGGGTTGAAGGATACATCCAGTGCTTTAAGTCTCCTGGGGCCGGGCCCTGGCAGTCTCCAAAAAGTGGGGCTGAGCCAGGGGCCCCGGTCCCACCACGACATGGTAGGACACATTATCCTACCGCGACGGGAGATGCTGCCTTTTTAATGTCAGGCTGACAGAAGTGCCAGCCAGCCACAGCGTCGCTGCTTCAGTCACTGTAACTTCCTCTTGTGAGCCCTCACACGAGGAAGTTATGGTGCTTTTGTTTGTCCTTCCCAGGTCAATGACCCCCAATGAACCCATGGCCTTCATGATCTAGATTAGATCACGGAGCCTGCTGGTTTGCTGAGGGTCAAAGACGCCTTGGGCTCTGTGATCTATCGGCACAGATCACTGAGCCCGAGGCGTCTTTGTCCGTTGGCAAAGTTTTATAAAAGAGTCCTTGAATATGTAACATATTTCTATGCTTATAAAAGATGGGTTGAAAAGTACACAATTCAAGCCATCTTTTATAAAGCTTTGTCGATGGACAGACACCTAGGGTTTTGTCCGTCCTCAACACTTTGTAAAAGATGGCTTGAATTGTGTACGTTTCAAGCCATATTTTCTAAACATAGAAATATGTTACAAATATCTATGTTTATAAAAGGTGGCTTGAAAAAAGTATACACACCATAGTAAGGTAAGCACACAAGTGGGCGTAACTTACTATGGTTTGTGCACATTCAAGCCACCTTTTATAAACCTAGAAATATGTAACATTTCTATGTTTATAAAAGATGGCTTGAAAAGTACACAAACCATAGTAAGGTATGCATACAAATATATAAATGCTTACATTCAGTTATATATTTGTTTGCACAGCTTACTATGGTTTGTGCACTTTTTAGGCCACGCCCACCATGGAAGCCATGCCCTCAAATGAGGGCCCCCATCAATTTCTTACCCCACTTACAGCACTGCATACATCCTTAATATTTTAGAGGGCTACATCGATGTATGTCCCCAGAGGATTAGTGCAGTGTCTACTAGAAAGACTCCTGGTTGGACGATGCAGCATTATTATTTCAGAGGCTGCGTTGACGTGCCCCTCATAGGATGTATGCAATGTCTACTCGAAGGACTCGTGTTTGGACGATGCAGACTTCATATTTCAGAGGCTGCGTCGACGTGCCCTTCGTAGGATGTATGCAATGTCTACTAGAAGGACTCGTGGTTGGACGATGCAGACTTCATATTTCAGAGGCTGCTTCGACGTGCCCCTCGTAGGATGTATGCAATGTCTACTAGAAGGACTCCTGGTTGGACGATGCAGCCTTCATATTTCAGAGGCTGCGTCGACGTGCCCCTCGTAGGATGCATGCAATGTCTACTCGAAGGACTCGTGTTTGGACGATGCAGCCTTCATATTTCAGAGGCTGCGTCGACGTGCCCCTCGTAGGATGCATGCAATGTCTACTCGAAGGACTCGTGTTTGGACGATGCAGCCTTCATATTTCAGAGGCTGCGTCGACGTGCCCCTCGTAGGATGTATGCAATGTCTACTAGAAGGACTACTGGTTGGACGATGCAGCCTTCATATTTCAGAGGCTGCGTCGACGTGCCCCTCGTAGGATGTATGCAATGTCTACTAGAAGGACTCGTGATTGGACGATGCAGACTTCATATTTCAGAGGCTGCGTCAACGTGCCCCTCGTAGGATGCATGCAATGTCTACTAGAAGGACTCCTGGTTGGACGATGCAGCCTTCATATTTCAGAGGCTGCGTCAACGTGCCCCTCGTAGGATGTATGCAATGTCTACTAGAAGGACTCGTGTTTGGACGATGCAGCCTTCATATTTCAGAGGCTGCGTCGACGTGCCCCTCATAGGATGTATGCAATGTCTACTAGAAGGACTTCTGGTTGGAAGATGCAGCCTTCATATTTCAGAGGCTGCATCGACATGCTCCTCATAGGATGTATGCAGTGTCTACTAGAAGGACTCATGTTTGGACGATGCAGCCTTCATATTTCAGAGGGCTACTTCGAAGTGGATCTACATTGTAATACAGAATCCCAATAGCTTGAATTACAAAATTGCGAAGCCCACTTGTTTGCATTTTGTAACTCGAGCTTTTGGAATTTTGGTTTTGTCCCGCTCAGAGGCGTTGCTAGGGGGGGGCTATAGCCCCTGGTCTTTTGGTTGTAGCCCCGGATAGAATCTCAGGAGCTAGAACCAAAAGGCTAGCTAGCCCCCAGTCCCGACAGCTCCGAAATTAGCATAGCCCCGGGTCTTTTCCAGACCTAGCAACACCCCTGGTCCCGCTATACATTTAATGTTTGCAGGGGACACCCCTGCAGCCCATAATACTGAACTAGTGAAGTTGGGGACACCCCTGCAACCCTTGCTCCCCTGTTGGATATTATGGGCTTTGGTTTTTTTAACCATGCTGAATGGGCACAAAACGTGCACTTGACTTTTTTAAGTGATTTTTTTTAAAATTCGTATTTCTTTTTTTATTTTTGGGGGGGGGTGATACCCCGTTGGTGCAGCCTCTGAAATATGAATGTTGCACCTTCCAGCTCGGTGTCCTTCTGGTAGACATTGCACTCATCCTCCGAGGACATACATTGGCATTACCCCCTCAAATGTTAATGCTGCACCAACTAGCTATAAGCCCTCCTTTTTGACATTGCACTCATTCTCAGCGGGGCATACATCGACGTTGTCCACTCAAATATCAATGCAGCATCTTCCGGCTATGAGTCCTTCTTGTAAACATTACACGCATCCTCAGGTGACTGAAATCTAAGCAGCCTCTGAAATATTAAGGCATCATCCTTCATCAATGAGGCCTTCTAGTAGATATTGTATGCATCCTACGAGGGGTTTACGTCTATGCAACCTCTCAAATATCAATGCTGCATATTCCGGCTATGGGTCCTTCTTGTAGGCCTTACACTCATCCTCTGAGGGGCATACATCGACATAGCCCTCAGAAACATTAACACTACATCCTTCAACCATGAGTTTGTTCAGTAGACACTGCACACAACACCGCCCTCTCAAATATTAATAATACATTTTACAGCCATTAGTCCTTCTTGTAGAGATTGCCGACAACAATCTGAGGGGCATACATCAATGTAGCTCTCAGAAATATTAACGCTACATTGTTCAACCATGAGTCCTTCTAGACCTTGCACTCTTCCTCTGAGGGGGGCATACATCGATGCAGCCCATAGAAATATTCATGCTGCATCATCCAACCATAAGTCCTTCTAGACCTTCCATTCCTCCTCCGAGGGGCATACGTTGATGCAACTCTCTGAAATATTAGCACTGCATTGTCCAATCATGAGTCCTTCTAGACCTTGGACTCTTCCTCCGAGGGGCATACATCGATGCAGCTCTCGCAAGAGATTCTAAGCTGCCTTTCACTCAAGTTTCTCTCTGGAGAGGTCACAGCTTTAGAAGCTCCTGGAAAAAAAAACAGTTTTTTTGAAGAAAAAAAGACTTGAATAATTTCCAGAGCAACTCAGTGAAGAAAGAATGTAACCAGAGCTAAGTGATCCTTTGTTACTGATTCTGTGATACCGGAATAAACAGAATGTGCACCAAATTGAGTAATTAAGCAGCTGAACACTAAGGTGACTTTGCACTGCTCAAAAGTGACCTGCCAACACAAACCCTGATTCATGGAACTGTGCAAAGTGTATTTTTGCAGTGCAAAGTCCGGGCAAAGTAATTTTGTACTGCAAAAGTGACTATGTGCTGAATTTGCCCAGACTTTGCACGGTTCCGTGAATCAGGGTTTGTGGCGGCAGTGCAAATTTACTTTGCACTGTGCAAATATTCCAGGAATCGGGCCTGTTGGGTATTTTGTGGATATTTGGGGCTTTGCGGTATTTTCTTACCGCCAAAATACCTTTAGCAATAATCACTCTCTGTATTCATATTGGGTCACACATGACAATAATACATTGCATTATTTCAGAATTCGGACCTACTGAGATGGTATGCGCGGTAGTTTGCGTGGTTGGTTGGTATAGTGGTTGGTTTATTTGTGGCCCCAATATCCAACATCCCTTGTTTTTTATCTAGATTGTTCTTGATCATTAGAGAGACCTCAGGCCTACATTTTAGGGATACCACATTTTCAGTGTTAGTGTTGTGTGCCACCATGGGCAATTGTGGTATTTTTGTGGTAATTTCCACTACCTCACATACGGTAGGGAACTGTGTCCAGAGAGTCTCTCTTCCCGTTGACTCATGTACCTCAAACAGGCTATGCTACAAACAGTCATTCACAACTGTTTATACTGAATAGAATCATGCACACATCTGCTTTAAAATGACAATTGCACTGTTTAAAAATCTACCCACATTTAAACCTTTCCCCATGCAAAATGAAAGAGAAAAATAATACACACTAGCTATCTGTTTTCAAATATTTTTGTATTATAGAAATTTCATTTAAACACAGTTTAACTTTTTTTACAGAAATAAATAAAATGATACAACATTATTTGTGATAAAATGAACAGAGAGCTGCAATAATATATTCAATTGGTAACATTAAATATGCTGATAAGAGACTGAGACTCCCTCTAATACACTGACTGAACAGCTTTGTGCACTTTCGCACAGCTCCCACTCGCTTCTGTAATTACCTTATCTGTTCAGCATGAGTTTTCTCCGGCTATTCTCTTTCTGAATTTGGCTCCCTTGAAGATCAACCCCAGTGAAAACAAGCATCTGCTGTTCTCAAACCGGGGTTATTGCCTGGAGCTCTCAGCTTTTGCAGCAGGAATGCCCCAGCCAGGAAAGAGATCCTTCTCCCAGCTCTGCAAGATGTCGACTGTCTTCCCCCTCTTCTCAAGCTTCTCCCGCAAAGTTCTAATCACAGCCTCTAGCATGATACTTGCTATGACGCTGCTCCAATCAGAATCAATCCTGTCATCTCCTCCCTCACTACACAATGGCTCACTTCTACAGTGGCAATTGTAACAAACTGATTTCCTGCTCCTTCGAGCTCTTTGCTTCCTGTAGTTATGTGGACAGAGCAGCAGAGAAAAAAATGAATGTGCGTTTAAAAGTTCACTTTCAGAGTAGGCCTAATTCTGCAGTGGAGACACATTTATATTAGTGGGTTATGTTAAATTAAGTTTTATTAGTCAGGTTAGTTGTTCATAAGGTTAGTTATTAATTTTCAAATGTGTCTCTTGCAACATAGGCATTTCAGGTGAAAAATAGTGTGCATTTTGAATGTGCAGATGTGTGCGTTTAACTGTAAAAATGGATTTGCATTTTATATGTAAAAATCGTTTTTGACTGAATAGCCTGTCTTTACTTATATGTCCATGTTACTCTGGCAACACATATAGCAATGCACCACACCCATGTAGTGGTGCTGCATAAAAATGCTACCTGTGCAGTAGTGCTGTACTCTGTGCTGTAACACGCCACATATCCTTACATACCCTCCTTTTTTTTTAATTTGGCTACGATCCAAGCCAATTCCAAAAAAAAACTGCTCCTTTTCAGAGGATTTGGCCCTTGTCCAAGCCACAATCGAAAGAAATCTAACTTGCCCGCTTTCTTCTTTTCACAATGTAGCAATCCAACAAAATGAATATTCATGTGCATCAATGAAAAAGTTGCAATCAACACAGTATTCATCTGTGTTCATTAGTTTACAAAATGTTCTACATTTGCCTTCCCAGTGGAAGTGGCATTAGTTCAAAGTTTCGATTTTATAAGTCAATTAAAAACAATAAAATAAAACAACTAACTAAAACAATTAACATAACAGATTAAAATAATAAATACGTGGAACTCCATATGTCAGGACTCTTGTCTGCCTCTGATATGTCCCGACCAGCGATGTCACATCATTTGGTTCATTCGAGTAATCTTTCATCTTGGCAATCTTGGATCCATAGGAGTCATTTTTTTGGCATTCTGGTTATCTTGTCTTCACCTCCACCTGGAGGCAGGCATCTTTTGGTCTTCATCCAGGGGACTCCAGGACTCCATTGTCTCCCGTGACCTCCGGTATAAATAGTTAATGTTCTAAACCAAAATAGAAAAGAAACAGATTAAGTATATTGCACAGTACTAACCACCCTTTTGCCAAAAATAAAACATTTTTTTTTCTGAAATTAAACACAGGTTAAAAAGAAAATAAGCATACATGAAACAACATTTTAAATTCAATGCATTTTCATTCTGCACACCGACCATGAGCTTCTATTATATATATATTTTTTTAATATTATTTATTTATTTACATATATTACAGTGTTTATGTGCCATTATAATAATCAACTTTTTAACTTCTCTGTCACTGCCTCCTGACTGTACCCAATTATTTTCTCTTTTTGTGTTCAAGGGACTTTATCTGTTTCTACATGCTCAAGCTGCCTGATCTCATGTCTGGGATGGCATGGTTTGATTTGATTTACATGGACGAACTGCTCTATTGCCGTTTCACCTTCATTTTTTAAAATTTTATAAACTACAGGAGAGACCAATATCTATGATTCGAAATAGCCCCTTCCATGCTGCTAGAAATTTAGAATTTTTCTGTTTACTTTTTCCAAAATTAAATTTATACACCTGATCCCCTACACTGTATTCCTTTACTGATGTCTTTTTATCATAGTAAGACTTTGCACTGTCAGCAGCTCTTTCCAGATTTCTCTGCACAAAAGCAAATGCATGTTGCAAATGCCTCCTCAATTCATCAATATATTTATGAACTGTGGATGCACTCACAAGTGTTTGCTCATGTGTTCTGTATAGCAGGTGTTGTGGTAACACCATTTTCCTACCTGTCAAGACCTCATGGGGGCTAACACCTGTTGCTTTTGCAGGAGTTGATCTGATTGCCATTAAAACCAAAGGTAATCGTAAATCCCAGCTGGAACCTGCTTCTGCCACAAATTTCTTTAAAATGTCCACAACAGACCTATTGCACCGTTCAAATCCACCTGAAGAAGCCGCCCGATATACAATATGTAGTTTTCTTTTCACACCCAGTATTTGCCATACCTTACTCATTAGAGTACTTGTGAAATGACTTCCTCTGTCTGACTTAATTCTTTGTGGCAACCCAAACCTTGAGAACACATGGTTCACCAGCAATGTGGCTGCTGTTTGCGCACTACATTCAATCCACTTTGACATCAAACATACCACACTTAAAATATAACGGTTTCCTCTGCTCGACCTTTTTAAAGGCCCTACATAGTCTATTTGCAAATCTGACCATGGAAGAGTTAGGCCTCTTTTCATTAATGGGGCTCTATGCATTGGTGAAGCAGGTTTAAATTGGGCGCATACTAGACATCCTCTAGTATATAATTCCACATCTTGGGACATATGTGGCCAGTAAGCATAATCTTTTAGTATTTCCAATGTTTTTGTGAACCTCTATGGCCTGCAGTTTATGGCATCATGTGCATGGTGTAGCATTAGCCCTCTGAATGAAAGGGGTACCACCGACTGTATTTGTCCTGTTATGGACTCTCTAATCATGAGTCCATCCTGTAATCTAATTCGTGTTTTGTTCTTTAATAGCACCCTCAACTCTTCTTTTCCCATACAATCATTTTCTGTTAAAGGATTTTGTTCAGGATCTATCAAATGAGTATAATAGATTCCCAAAATTCGATCATTCTTTTGTGCCTCAATCAAATCTTGGTCTGGCGTGTCATGACTCCACTGTACCACTGGTTGATCTACCTCCTTTGGTGCTTTAGAACGTGTTACTGCTTAAATTTGTATTTCACCCATTAAATAATCAATCGGTAGCAATTCTCCCATCACAGCCCCAATCTTAGCCAGGTGGTCTGCCTTATCATTTCCCTCCTTATCCTCTCCTGGTGTTTTTAAATGCCCACAAACTTTTCTCCAGTATATTGCTAAATTAGTCTCTGACACCAATTTGTCTATGGCTTGTATCATTTTTCCATGTTTAAGTGGCTTTTTGTTGTATGTAACCATGCCTCTTGCTTTCCAACCATGCAAATACTCCACAAAGCTATTCCGTGCATAGTCAGAATCAGTCACCAGGACAATTCCACTGAACTTTTTATCAACTGCAGTAGCAATTGCTTTATAAATGGCTGCCAATTCCGCCACCTGACTGCTCCTAGCTCCAATCCTCATCCCTATACTGGGGACGCCTTCACATTTCAACCAGACATTTCCTATTCCTGCCACTAATTGTTTATTACTGTCATTTTCAATGTGAAAAGCACAACCATCCACATATACAGTTGGCAAATCCTTGCATGTTTTTTCATCAAAAGCTTTGTGTGGTGATTGTTCAAATTCCTGAAAACTAGTTTCCACTTCCATTTCATTTGGTATTTGTTCAGCTGCGCAGTCATGTAAGTCAGCTAACCCTTGAGCAATTGGGCTCTTTTTATTTTGTCCATATCTCACTTCTACAGGAAAACCTTGTAATGCCAGCGTCCATGAAGTGATTCTGGACTGCGCTAGATTACCTGATCTAATTCTTTTACTCTCTAAAAATTGCAAAGGTTGATGATTTGTTTCAATAATCACCTTTTCTCCCTGAACAATGGGGCGGAAATGTTGTAGCGCCCACACAGTGGTTAATAGGGCCTTTTCACATTCGTTAAATTTCATTTCAACTTGGGAAAATGCCTTGCTTGCATAGGCAATGGTTTTGTGATTCAAATTGTGTTTTTGTGATAACACTGCTGACATACAATGTTCAGAAAAAAACCTATTTCTATAAAGAAATCCCTGTCCTTTATGGGATATGCTAAACATGGTGCCTTTACAAGACATTCCTTTAATTTAGCCACTGCATCAGACTGCTCGTTTTCCCATTTCCAGGGAGTATTCAGTTTAAGCAGTTTAGTCAATGGTTGAGTGATTTCTGCATAATTTTCAATGAACTTTCTGTTATAGCCTGTCATCCCTAATAAACTTTTTACTCCTTTCACATTTTTAGGATCTTTTAATCTTTGCATGGCCTCTATTTTCTTCTTTTGTGGATTAAGCCCATGTTCAGTCACTTCATGCCCTAGAAAGTTCACTTTTTTCTTGCACCATTGTGCTTTTTGTAAAGCTACTTTGGCGCCTGCTTTCTGCAATTGGCCTAGCACATGTCTTATTTCATCAAAATGGCTTTTCAGGCCTTCATTTTTTATCAGGACATCGTCCACGTAAACTATTGTTCCTCTTTCCGCTGCATCCGGTATGGCCTTTCTCAAAAATATGCCAAATTCACTCCCACTATTGATGTACCCGAACGGAGCTCTAAGCCAGGCGTATTGAGTCCTGTCAAATGTAAAGGAAAATAAATTCTGTATCTCCTCTGCCAATGGCACGCACCAATATCCAGAGGTGAGATCTAATGTGGTAAATATTTTTGAACCACGTACCTGAGCTAGGCCCTGATCAATGAATGGCAGTGGCCATCTAGATACTGGTACTCTTTTATTTAACTCTCTCAAGTCTGCACATAGCCGCCATTGACCATTTGGCTTTAACACACCTAAAATAGGTGTATTGGATGTACTATGAATGGGCCTGATGATTCCCTGCGATTCCACATTTTTAATAATCTCTGCCAATGATTCTAAACATGCCAGCGGTAGTCTATACTGGCGTACAAACACAGGACTTCTGCTACACCCTTCTGGTAGTGTGGCCACATGTAAATCAGTTAAACCACAATCATAAGCATCTTTTGCAAATACATCCTTAAACTCCATAAATATCTCCCTCAGATTGTTCCTATCCTCATTGCTGTCACACGCATCTGCTAAGGAGATCTGCTCTTCTACCATTTTGGAAAATTCTGGAAAATCTTCTGGTAAGGGAATCTCGGCGCTTTCCTCTAACTGTGTGGCTGTGTCTTTTTGTAAAGCTGCCACTTTTAAATATTTTGGCATATCAGCTTCCACTTCAATGGGCTGATTTTCTGTTTAATTTTCATTTAAATTAAATATTATGCAATCCTCTTGATGGCAGCACACTGTCTCATTTGAATCGTAAGGATACACAGAATGAATTTTAAATATTCCTTTGGGCTGAGAGTCCAGGTGTTCTGGCAACTCACCCTTGGCATCTACATACTTTTCAGGGATATTTCCAATCACCATGTTATGTAAATCTGCCGTATAATGTGATTTTTGTATGGCCATTCCTAATGGGGAGTTTTCCTCTAAATGAATATCCTGACAACCTTTATTATTTACCATAATTTTTACAGATCCTTCACCGATATCTACCAATGGAATGGATTCATAATCCAGGCCTTGCTGTTTTATGGATTCATTCAGGCATACAAATGCATCACAGTCTTTCATCTGCTGTCCATTTTTGCATTTCAGTGTTGTTGCAAACTGTTTTGTAAATGCAGGAATAATAGTATCTTTCCTCATTTGTAATTTGATTGCATAAGGAACCAGTTGTGCACAATGATAAGCCCTTCTTTTGTCTTCAAATTCAGGTGCCGGACCACCTAGGCGTGACCATATTTTTTGATTAAGGAAATCTAACACCATACACATTCTGTGCATGATGTCATTACCCATGTAAAATTCATTTTGTGCTCCACTCACTATCCATACATTATGGTAAATTGTTTTCTGCCCAATGCTAATTTTAAGCATGCATCTGCCTGCATTTCGGTTTTCAAAGTCTGGACTGTCCAACCCAGAAACATATTGGTTTTTAATCCTAAACTTCGGGATTTCTTCCCTCTCCATTATTTTTTGCAACAATTTCTCATTAATGAAACTCCTTTTATGTCCAAGCGCTAAAGTGGCTTTTATTGTTTTAAAATAGTCATTTATACCAACATGAACCCATGGTTGCTCATCTTCCATGTGTATTTCTGCCAGTGGTAATGTGTTTTTCTGAATCTGTTTTAGGAGCAATATTCTGTTTGCATGTTTTCTCTTTTAAATAAAAACGTAATGTGTGCTCATCTATGGCAGTCTGCCAATTTTTCCTTGGGTCCAAGTATATTTGTACAGGTAGTTTTTCATTGTCGCCCTGCATTTTGTCTTGACACATTAATATAACAGTGACACTAGGTATGCAACTACTCTGGAGATATACCTCCACAGCATCATTTGTTTTGGCAACGGTGTGACATTCATTTATGTTGCTGTTGCGTGATTTTAGTTTCTTAGGCCTCAATGGTTTTTTGGTTAAGGACCACAGCACTCCATTCACCCTATCTATGAGAGGAGACAATCTTTTCAGGCAATCTGTCCCCATCAGAAATGGAATTTCACAAATAGATGTGATCAATACCTCTTGTTTCATTCTGTGCTTTCCTATTTTTATGTCAACCTCAGTTACACCTATGATGGGCACCTCCTCCCCATTAAAGTTATGCACTGGACCTTGATTTTCCTTCACTGTGATCTGACTCTGTGGGGGTCTCCCTTCATTGATACTCTTTACCAGCTCCTTGGACATAATTGTGGCCTTTGCGCCAGTGTCAATCATAGCAAAGGTGTGGCATTTTTCTTCTACAGTGATGGGTGCATAATATCTGTCCTCAACTTCCTCTAATAAACATAAGAAGTGTGAATTCTTACTGATTTCAGGGCTCACCTTTCTCAGGCCTTTTTCACTTTTGGCTAAGCACATTGGTGAATGGAAAGACATTTTTCCCTCCTTTTTACCCATTTCTGCGCGAGAGACTTTATTAATTTCTCCATGATCAGGGTTTTTTTGGAGTGTGGCCACTGTTCGCCCATCCATCTGGGTAACATCAGAGACCACATTACAATCTTCCAACTGAACATGTGTAACAACATCATTCAGCAATTTGTCATTTTTTAATTCTGTGCATTTGAGATCATTTAGTGTGATACCAGCGCTTTCAGCCTCTTCAAAAATATGTGGCTCAAAGAATTCTTCAGGTGATTGACTTGTACCCTCCTTTTGAGTATTTCCTTTTTCTGCCTGTGTTTGGTCATTGTTTTGCTTGCCCAGGGAAGGAGCTTTAGCATCCCCACTTACTCCCTGTTCACTGGTATTCCCCATGCATGAGTCATTTTTCTTAAATCTGTCCCGTTGTTCTTTTGGAATTCCTAATGTTTCTTTTTCATTTGTGCAAATCTTTACTGTTTTATTTAGCTCTAGGTTAAACCGTATCTCTTTTTTAGAAGTATTTGCACTTTCTGTCACATGTTCATTTACTGGCACTTTCATTTTTAATTCATTAGGCATCTCAGAGTCGTTATGCAAAATTATATCAGAGCAATCTGTCATTTTGGCACTGCAGTTATCATGAGTACTTAGTCACTTTTCGGAAGCCCCCGGTCATTGCTATGGCCATCAGCCCCCTCTTTGGAAGGTTGTTTATGCGCTGTATAGAGCTTTCCTATTTGCTCAGCTAACATTTTCACTTGGGCCTCAAGGCACTGGAACCTTTCCATCTCTCTAGAATCCTCTTTCTGTGGCCTAGGTCGATATTGGTTGTTTTCCCCCTGATTGGATCTATTCTGATACCTCTCAGGTGATTGATGTCGGTTGGGATGGTTTCTGAACTCTTGATTCATTTGTGGTGGGGAGCGGGGTGCACCCATCCTTTGATTATAGTCCCCTGGTGGGGAATCATTGTACTGACATGGATTGTAGTTCATGTTTTGCCTCATGTCCTGTCTCTCAGATTGTGGGTACTGGCCCCTATGTTTCCATTATCAGTAAATCGATCCACATATCGGGGTCTATCCTGATTACCATATATCATGGTGTTGGGATCAAATCTGCTCTGTGTCCCCAATGACTGGTAGGGACCATCATTTCTTTGATCTTGATTTTGTCTCTGGTTATTGTTCATACCTGCCATATCAGGCCGACATCCTACCCGGGGTCTGTCCCCTAAATACCTAGGGCTGATGTAGCTCTCCCTATTACTAGGATCATGTGACTGGAACATTGGTACAGGGAATGGCGATCTTTGTTGATTACCCCTTTGTTCAGGTGTCACATTATTTTTACCTTGGCTTTGAGCAGACTCAAGGGACATTTTGACTGACCTGATTTCCATTACTGTGGCTGAGGGTTCTTTAGATTTAGGTCTAGTATCTTTCACTTTCTCTACCCTGACAATAGAGTACCTCATATAGTTTTGTGCTTTGATGTACAATCCATTCAAGGGACTTGTCACGGTCAAATTCACGGACCAATTGGGATATGATGTCTTTCTGTAGCCCATAGAAGTATGCAGTTTTAAACTCATTGGAATTTGGGTCAAAAGATACATCAAAGCGAGGAAATGCTCTTTTTAAGTCTTGTAAAAATTGGCGAGGGGATGTATTAGGTCCAGCAGTGATTGTGTAAGCGACTTTCTTTGCCTCCTGCAATGACTGAAAAGGAGAAAAATGACGCCTAATTTCTTTTTCAAACTCCACCCAGGTCATATTCTGCTGTTCATTTAATCCCCTTATGATGCTGGCCGTCGGGGCATCTAAAGTTAAATGAAAATATTGTCTGTACTGTTCCTTAGGTATCTGGAGTGCTTTAAAAATGTCATGCACCACTTCTAGGTGATCCTCAATGCAGCATTCACCTCCCTTTTTAAATGGATTGATCAGGGCTTTAATGGATTTCATTATTTTTATGGGGCTACTTGTTGCAATGCATGGAATTGCACTACTTTGTGATTCAATCCTGTTTTCAGGTGTATGAGATTGGTGGCTGCCCCCAATGGGAGTATCAAATCCCCCAAGGGCGCTGCAACGAAGTTCAGTCACCGGCCCAGTCACTGAAGCACTAGCTCTTTGGGCAGAACTAGAATTCACCTCCACTCCATTGAAAGTGGTACCCTGCCGCCTCTCCTGGGACCTGGGAATGCACATTTGCTGTTCTAAGTCCTTACACTTTTTAAGGAGTCTGTTTGCTTCATTTTGCAAATAGTTGTTTTCATCACTCATCTTATTAATCACCTCCTGCATGTCGCACATTTGCATTTGGCATTCATTGAACTCTTTATTTCTCTTGTCTCTTTCTTGAGTCATTTTAATCATTTCTTGTTCTGCACTCTGGAGATCATATTATTTTTCACAATGTTCTTTTTGTAAAATCTGCATTTCTGAAACAACCTCATCTTTATCCTGTCTAATGTGGTCGACTAAGGCTTTTAAGTGTACCAATTCTTGCTCACTATCCTCAAATTGTTTCTTTCTTTTGGATAACTGAGCATCAAAGTCTCTGCATTTTAATTGCATGTCTTTTTGGCATACATCCAATTCTGCTCTTAACATTTCCTGATTTTTACTTGCCCCATCTAATTCAGTCTTTAACCTGTTAATTAGCTGGGTATCATTTTCTTGCATTCGCAGGGACTTATTCAAAATAAACCATATTTTGCTGCATAGCCATATTAAACAGTCTTTCTCTGCACTTTTATCTGCTGCATTCAATAATCTTGTAAGGCAGACCTGAATTATGCTGCCTTCTGCAAAAATATTGTCTAGTTTTTCTTTCTTCACCTCACCCTGAATGCGGTCACGCCATTCTAAGGTGCTGTTCGACGACCACGTCCCATGTGCAAACAACTTTGCCTCTAAATATTGCACTAGGTCTGAAAATGTGGTTTCCCTTTGTGACATTCTGAAATTCGTTTTTAGTGGCACACTGCTATTATAAAATGGGTTCCCTTTAATGTGCAAATGGCAATGTGAGACACGCTTGCCACGCCCAGTAGGTACTTTATGATCACTTTCCCGGCCTGCAACACACCATAAATATGTTGGGTATTTTGTGGGTATTTGGGGCTTTGCAGTATTTCCTTACCGCCAAAATACCTTTACCAATAATCACTCTCTGTATTCATATTGGGTCACACATGACAATAATACATTGCATTATTTCAGAATTCAGACCTATTTAGATGGTATGCATGGTAGTTTGCGTGGTTGGTTGGTATAGTGGTTGGTTTATTTGTGGCCCCAATATCCAACATCCCTTGTTTTTTATCTAGATTGTTCTTGATCACTAGAGAGACCTCAGGCCTACATAGGTATTTTAGGGATACCACATTTTCAGTGTTAGTGTTGTGTGCCACCATGGGCAATTGTGGTATTTTTGTGGTAATTTCCACTACCTCATATACGGTAGGGAACTATGTCCAGAGAGTCTCTCTTCCCGTTGACTCATGTACCTCCAACAGGCTATGCTACAAACAGTTATTCACAACTGTTTATACTGAATAGAATCATGCACACATCTGCTTTAAAATGACAATTGCACTGTTTAAAAATCTACCCACGTTTAAACCTTTCCACATGCAAAATGACAGAGAAAAATAATACACACTGGCTATCTGTTTTCAAATATTTTTGTATTATAGAAATTTCATTTAAACACAGTTTAACTTTTTTTACAGAAATAAATAAAATGATACAACATTATTTGTGATAAAATGAACAGAGAGCTGCGAGAATATATTCAATTGGTAACATTAAATATGCTGATAAGAGACTGAGACTCCCTCTAATACACTGACTGAACAGCTTCGCGCAATTTCGCACAGCTCCCACTCGCTTCTGTAATTACCTTATCTGTTCAGCATGAGTTTTCTCCGGCTATTCTCTTTCTGAATTTGGCTCCCTTGAAGATCAACCCCAGTGAAAACAAGCATCTGCCGTTCTCAAACCGGGGTTATTGCCTGGAGCTCTCAGCTTTTGCAGCAGGAATGCCCCAGCCAGGAAAGGAATCCTTCTCCCAGCTCTGCAAGATGTCGACTGTCTTCCCCCTCTTCTCAAGCTTCTCCCGCAAAGTTCTAATCACAGCCTCTAGCATGATACTTGCTATGACGCTGCTCCAATCAGAATCAATCCTGTCATCTCCTCCCTCACTACACAATGGCTCACTTCTACAGTGGCAATTGTAACAAACTGATTTCCTGCTCCTTCAAGCTCTTTGCTTCCTGTAGTTATGTGGACAGAGCAGCAGAGAAAAAAATGAATGTGCGTTTTTAAAAGTTCACTTTCAGAGTAGGCCTAATTCTGCAGTGGAGACACATTTTTATTATTGGGTTATGTTAAATGAAGTTTTATTAGTCAGGTTAGTTATTAATAAGGTTAGTTATTAATTCTCAAATGTGTCTCTTGCAACATAGGCATTTCAGGTGAAAAATAGTGTGCATTTTGAATGTGCAGATGTGTGCTTTTAACTGTAAAAATGGATTTGCATCTTATATGTAAAAATGGTTTGACTGAATAGCCTGTCTTTACTTATATGTCCATGTTACTCTGGCAACACATATAGCAATGCACCACACCCATGTAGTGGTGCTGCATAAAAATGCTACCTGTGCAGTAGTGCTGTACTCTGTGCTGTAACACGCCAAATATCCTTACAGGCCCTATAACTGCAGTTAAGGACAAATGTAAGATATTACTTGAAGGTTTTCTCACCTTCCAAGAGTGGCAAACTCGATATTTATTATGGTTGCAGGTGACGCATTTCCAGCCTCCTGTGGAGAAATCAAAGGCGCAAGGCCCTTTAGAGAAGGGAATCCTAGAGCACGTGACGAACAGGAAGCTCTGCGCTAGGGTTCCTTTGGTTACGGCCAGCACAGTGAGTTTGCAGAAGCAAAAGCTTAGCGCAGAGTGAGAGGAACAGAGCGCGGGAATTGCAGAAAAGTTCAAACCAAGACTTGTAAGTCGAGGGTAACGCAGTGAACTGTGAAACTGGAACTAATTAAAGACGCGGTCTGTGCGGTGAAAAGGTAGTGCGGTGCATACAGGAAAGAGCGGAGCATACAGGAAAGAAGTTCTATTGGCCAATAGAACTTCCGTGACATGGTAACTCATTTAAAAGCTACAACTTTGAGTTGAACACTGAAGCCACTAAGACAATTGAGCAGTGTTTGTACTTCACTAATATGCAACTCATTTTAAAGCTACAATTTATTGAAAAGGTTGACCTCAGTTAACGCAGTGAGACCTTGCATGAACTGCATTCCCTGTGGAAGGGCACCATTACTCATTTCTGCATTCAGCCTTCCATTTGAACTCTCGAATCAGCAATATGTTATTTTAAGTAGAACTCAGTTGCTACGGTAGTCCGTTGGAACTCTTTAACCAGGCCAGCAATATTGTTTACAAAGTTGAACTAGTCAGCCACAGGAGTGTTTTGAGCTGTGAGAGCCAGCAGAAACAGAGTCCAGCAGACAATCAACGCAGTTTCGTACAACTCCTCATCCTTCCGGCTCTACGAGGAATCTTTCAGGTAGCAGGGGAGCACTGAGTGAGGGTTTGGGATGTGTGCAGTCTCCTACAGAGTAGCAACTAATTGTCCTTTTTTGATGTAGATTCTGACAGCTGATCACAGACAGTCTTGGTGTTCCCTTGTCTCATTTTCCAACATCGCTAGTTGGAAAGTCCCAACAAATTCTCTACATTACAGAGTGCGATGCAGGCCATCCTAAAAATAACGTGCAAAAATGTTCTTATAAATTGGCAAACACTACAATCACTGACAATTAGATGGTACGCGAAAAACACTAAAGGGACATGCAAGACACTGTGTTGCATGCGCTGCAAGCTTTACAAACAAGAGGCTTAATCACTGATGCTTCTTGTTAAAACCTTGAAGTGACATGTAAATACACAATGGGCAATACTAGTAATGTCACGGCATAAACTCCGTGGCACAGAGGCATAATACAACACTCCTGATTCAACTAACGTATTATTCACATTTGCTATCACTTCAATCACACCGCACAAAAACTGAAAAAGCAAATAATTGCAATGTGCGTGCTTTAGCCCCTAAAAGTCCATGCTACAGCACTAAAACCTGTACATTCCTCAAAACGTTATGACTCAGCAGAACATTCCCATGACACTATGGGCCTAATTCACAGAAGCGTTTTATAATGTCAAAACCCCATTGGAAAACGCTCTGTGAATAAGGGCCTATATCACATGTACTGCAGCCATACATGCACAAAACCATACCATATGGGATTGTCATTGGTGAAGATGTCCTAAAGGTCCTTGTCGCACTTGGCGACTTAAAAGCTGCAATTCCTCTCAAAAACGTTAAACCTCTTATAGACACAAACTCATTTTGTTCTCCCAACCAGATAATTCAGCAACCAAAATGTTAAATTTCTGTCAACTCTTCTCTGTGTTACACAAAGCTGACAACTCGCAGATGGGCAACCATTCACCTGACCTGACTAAGCAAGACAATTGTTTAATCTAACGTATAATAAGTATTGCGCAAATGTTGTGATTTCACACAGCTAATCCGGAATCTGGATGTGACCATGTCCTCTATAAACCGCCATATTACAGAACGTCCGCTTTCTAAACGTTACCGGCTGGGAAGCGACCTCTTCATATTGGGACTAGGGGACCACTCCACTTCTGATAGTGCACAGTACAAGTACTCTTTAACATTAACATTTAACTTCTTCCTTTTTCCGACACAAACATAGGGCCCGATTCATGGAATTAATTGCGCCGAAAAAGGGTGACTAGTGCGTGAAAACGCACGCAAGTGCCCGTTTGTCGATTCATGGAACACAATGCGTGGGGCTTACCAGAAGCTTGCAAGGGATTTGCATGGGTCCAACACGTCACTGCGACACTACAAACGACTTGCACGAGACTCCCAGCGAAGGGGCGTACTGTCTTGCGCAGTCACCTAAAAAGGGGGCAGAACCTGTGGAATGGGAAACAAGAGGCGAAAATGTGGGTGTAACGAGGGAAGTACTACAGTGAAATCCTTGCCATGACCATAAGCGCGCTCACAACCCGTATTCATGGAAATGACCAGGGCTCTCCGGTGCGCGGAAAAAGACACACAAATCCGGAAACACATCCGCCACATGAAAGCTGGCGTAAGCATCACAGCCCATTAAAACAAATGCATATAATTGCTGCACAAACAACTAACACGCATATACAGCTACGATGAATGTACCATTTCTCGCAGCATTGATCGTGGCACACCGCAGGAGGAAGGAGGATGGTCAGGGCCTGCATTTTTCTACCCAGGACCAGCCTTTTTGGGATGCCTGATGACCAGGTCTATGCCAGGTATAGGTTTCCACCTCATATCATGTTAGACCTGGTCAGGGAGTGGGAAGATGACCTTACATCATCCACCCTGTGCTCCGATGCACTGAGCCCCTTGGAAAAGGTGCTCAATGTGATGCATTTTCTGGCCACTGGGTCATTTCAGCAGACAACTGCCATAGTTGCAGGCATTTCACAGCCCACACAGTCACGCTGCCTACAACAGGTGTTGGCAATATTGACTGCACGCCCCTCAGTCTGCAGGCACATATACATCCTCAGAACACCGGCAGAAAGGCAGGCCATGGTCCAGGACTTTTACGGGGTGGCACACTTCCCTAAAGTGCTTGGTGCCATCGAATGCACCCATGTGGCTCTACGTCCACTTAGGGCCACATAGCACATCTATCGCAATCGCAAGCACTGGCATTCCATCAATGTGCAGGTTGTATGTGATGGCAAGGGAATCATTACTTATGTATATGCAAACTATCCAGGGTCCACCCATGACAGTTTCATATTCAGAATGTCACCCCTACACCGGGTCCTGGAAGCTGGGAGGCATGGCAACACATGGCTCATTAGTGAGTACAAATGCACCTGCACACACAAACACACACCACTGACAAACATTTTCACCTCTACAGGGGACAGTGCCTACCCGCTGAGCACCTTCATGATGACGCCAATACGGAACCCTGCCACACCACCCCAAGTAAGATGCAACACAGCCCATATTGTAACTCGGGCCATAGTGGAGCGCACATTTTCGAGTGCTCAAGTCACGCTTCCGCTTCCTTGACCACTCTCGTGGTGAGCTGCTATATGCACCACCAGTAGTGTGCAGGATCGTTGTGGCAGCATGTGTCCTGCACAATGTTGCAACATGGCGTGGTGGACATGGTGGTGCCCCCACATCCCCAACCACACGCATGCCGCCTGTGCATGGCAGGGGAAAGGGCATGTGGTGAGACTGCCCGTACCCAGCTTGTGGCTACATTTTTCACCTAAAATCCAACCCCTGTGAAGTGCACACAGTCCTGGCACATTCCAGGTGGCATTCAATGATGACAAAGGGACAATCATCTGTGCCCACCAAACCACCCTTAGAATGTGGCCTCGGAAGTGATACATTGTGTGCATCTCTTAGAACTTAAACTAATTCAATCTGGTGTCTACAAAAGGAACACATGAAAGAGGGAGTATGCCACTAACACCATGCCAAAGTACACATCAAATTGCTGGAGTGTCATGTAAACCCTTCCACACGTCATGTAAAATTATCGCCAACCATGCCATGTCATGCATTGTCAAACGAGATACATAAATGGCCACTACTGCCACAAAGTACTCAACGATGCATGGAACAAGTTGAGAAATAACACACGCTCATACATTTCCATAATAATGTTGACGGGAACAGTAATTGCCTAGTACAACATACCATAAACACTGGATCTGCCTGATAGTGACTCACCATATTTCCACAAGTGCCTCAATGTGTCGTAAGTTGCACAGAGCACCCAGGTAGGTTTTGTAAGGTGGCAGGTAACGCATATGTTAGGCAGAATTATATGCAGTACCCTTTGGGAACACCGAACACAATTAAGATTACAAGTGACAGTACAAGTTCACCTTTAGTACAAGCAGCCAGACTTATCTCAAGAGTAAGTGAGCAGTATCAAATAGTTACACAAAGGACAGCAATTACTATGATTCAGCCACACTGACCTATATATATATATATATATATATATATATTCTAAGCAGTTTAAAAGTCACACTCTTAATACACCACACCACTTCCCTTAAAGTTAAGCTCACAAAATGAAATGGGAGCAAAATGGCACGCCAGCAATTTAAAAGGGAGGGAAAGACAAATTAATAAAAATGAACCACACCAACAGGTAAGTACTCAGGGCAATAGAGCAAGAGGAACTACAGTGAAAGAATCAGGTAGAAAAGGCTTAGGGCCAAAGTCAAAAGGACAAAAATCTTTTGCTGAAGATCACACGGTTCAGGGTAGTTCGCGCCACGGATTTCAGACGAGGTGGGTTGGTAGGGAACTTAGTTCAAAGAGAAGAGAAGGATAAGCCCTCGGATTGAGGAAAGATTTCGCACACTTTCCCCGCATCTGAACGAAACGAGCAACTGGGTTTGCACAGTACCTTAAAACGGAGAGGAAGCTGTAGCTGAGGTGGACGTTCCTGGTAGTTCCTGCAGGCTCACGGTTCCTGAAGCGACTGTCGGACTGACACGAAGTAGGAAGACTGGAGGGTCCTGCACTACCCAGGGAAGAAACCAGCAGCAGAGCAAAGCAACAAATAAAAGGTGCGCTCCTTAAAACCCAAGCAAGGTCCGACCTTCCTGGCTATCCGGCCCACTGTAGCTCTGTACAGTGAATTCGACCAGAGGAGGGGTCCTGGCTTGCAGTTTGGGTGAACTGGTTCGTCCCACCAGCTCAAGGGAAGAAGTTTCCTGGATGATCATCTCTGTCGCAGATTCTGAAGATTCGGA
Organism: Ambystoma mexicanum; assembly: GCF_040938575.1. Classification (NCBI taxonomy): domain Eukaryota; kingdom Metazoa; phylum Chordata; class Amphibia; order Caudata; family Ambystomatidae; genus Ambystoma; species Ambystoma mexicanum. Next base: position 742,244,582 of record NC_090926.1, read on the forward strand.
CCTGCAGCAGGGCTTCACATGACGGTTCAGTCATTGAAGGGGTCCTCTTCCATCAGCTTCTCATTGGTTCTTTCGTTCCAATGGCGGCTCTGCCTTTCCAATCCCAGAGACCTGCTTTTTAAACAATTTTCCCCCATTCATACAGCCTGGCTGTCAATCACACAGCAGGGTGGCTGTCCTGGCAGGACAGTCCCCTTAGCCAATCAAACAGGAGTGCGACTTGGGTTACCAAGGGAACCCATGGCAGGGGTCTGAAGACCCCTCCCTCACATCCTGCCTACCCTGACTTTCAGGCACCTTAAGGAGGGCTTCTGTGCAGAAGTCCACGAAAAGACGACAAAGGAATCAACCCCAGTTTGGCATGCAGAGAAGAACACCAGAAAGACTTTAACAAAAAGAAATGGCGAATAAACCCAGCCGGAGCCAAAATAAAATGTATTTGGTCAAGCGGGTTTATGTTCGAGGCTAATATAGTAGCCTAAAACAATACCATGGTTATATAAGATAACCGCGGTAGAAAAGTTAGGGTAGTTACCACTGCCACCAGCCAAGTCTTGATGTAAAGGGAGTGAAACAGTGCTCCAAGAGACACAGACAAAAAGGGATAGGAATTAACCCTTTCCAATACTCCATGTAAGATGGGGTGTACTGGGTCTGTAGTTTAAAGAGACTACATAAAGTTAATGGCAACTTTACATGTTTGTGGGAGACAGTAGTCAGTCCCAGATAAATTGAGATAGTGGGAAGTCTAAAAGACAACCCTCTGTCACTGCACTGAAGGTGATGTGTAACACACATAAACATTATGCTCATGGAGTAGGTGAGGCTCCAGAGCCCAAGATCACACAAAGGGTAAAAACACACACAGCAAAACACATGTAAGAGTGGGAAAAAGGCTCACACTCTTACCAGGTGAAAAAAATAAATCCTAGAAATCCAGCAAAGCTGCTGAGCAATTAGCCATTTATGAGAATTCTCCCTAACAGCATACAGCAAGACGTCAAACAAGAATGGAGATAGGCAAGGTAATTCATAACAACGGAACTGGAAGAAAGGATGGATCTCAATGTTCAACCAAAAAGGGATGGGATGGGAACCATGCACACTAGGGGTGTATACACAGGTTGGACTCGAGACTGCCCACAGATATAAGGGAAGCCCAATGCCTCTTTGTAAAATACTTTCACAGGCACCACTCCTTGCAAGTTCATGGAAATGGGATGCAGGAGTGGCTTCTGTGTCTGGACCCTAAGGCACAAACAAGGAGTGTACTAACACGAGACAAGCCAGTATGGGTCCAGCCGGAACCTACAGCAGATGCCCTCGGAGGGAACAGAACGCAACAAATTCCCAATAGACCACAGGTAAGACAAGGGAAGGGAAGGGAAGGGAAGGTGCAGAGATTGACTGCTGGGAACCCCAGCAGCATAACTCTGAACAAAGAAATAACAGATGCACAAGTGAGGACAAGAATAGCAACTAAAATAACTCAGGGGGGGAATAGGAAGTAAAGTAAGCAAGGTTCAGAAGGTGAAAGACAAGAAAATAAAATTCAAAAATATCAATCTTGGACCAGGGGAAGGGGCCCACCCAGGAGGGTGGAGGGGCAGGGTGCACGTCAACACCCACATGTGTGGATGTTGAGAAAAAAAAAACCTCCATGGTTTCATGGGCCACATGGCTATCATGGATTGAGAAGGCTGTTGCTGTTGTTGCTACCTTCCTGTGTAGCATCTGAAGGTGGAAGTGGTAAGGGAGGTTCACCACATATAGCCCTGGCCTGGTCCTCCATGGAGGCGGCCAGAGGGGACTGAGATTAATGCATCTGCAACATGAAGCCTCGGGGGTCCACATGCAACACCTCATGGGATGCACAGAGTTCCTCCGAGATGGTACGAGTCAACAGTTGCATCTGCTGTTCATACTGTGTACTGCGGCTGCCTCTAGCACTTCCAGTGTAGCTCTGAGGGACAGAAACTCTTGCCTCGGGGCGTCCCTGTGGGCCCGACCCTATGCAAGCAGGGATGCCTGGAGGGACCTCAGTTCGGCCCGTCAGCTCCTGTTGCTGGCCTCCCTGTGCAGCCTGTGTGAGCAGCATGTGGACCACAATGCCTGCAGCTGGTGCTCTACCTGTGTTGCTGGGGGAATCATGGAATTGGCCATCCTATCCATGGCCTGAGCCAACATCTCATAGGAAGCACCTTGTTGTGCGACAGTATACATGGACTGCTCCCACACTGTATCGCCAGCCGCAACACAGACACCACGTGTGCAGACCCCACGGCTGCCTGACCCAAGGGAGCATGGCCCTTGACGTGATGTTGCTGTCTGTGGCTGCCGGACTGCATCCCTCCCTTGCTCAGCTGTTCCAGGACCAGGAACCAATACTGTGGAGCGTGACCCTGCAGCCGTAACCACCACAGACAGACGTGACAACACTGACCCTGTGAGGGGACGTGACCCCTTGCAGACGCTTGGGCTACAACCGCACCAACCCTTGCTGCACTCATCTGCAACAACATAGAGGAATTCTCATCCGGTTCACCACCAGAGCTAATGGTTTCATCAGAGGTGGACTCATAGTGAGTCAGGCCCTGGATGGTCTGTAGCACCAGTGGATTATCATGGGCTGCCACAACACGTCCTCCAATGGTGCTCTGTGTCGGCTCAGGATCCTGTTCCCCCTCAACTTCCTTCTCTGCATCCAGTGCCTCATCACCTGCACATGGACACAAAAATACATGAAGAACCATGTAAATAACGTAGCCCACACACATAGGTATCTCAATGGTGTCCTGCAACACAATAACATGCTATGCCACTCCAGTGTTAATGGAAAGTATGGGTAGCATGAAACCCCCCATGGACATGTGTGGATGGACTTAACACCACATGCAGTGCATTGTGTACAGCACCTGCTTCAGACACAAGCACTTGACTGGCATAGTTGAGTCACTAACATCACTGATGTAAATACCCAGATGCCACGTTGTGTAGGAATGCCGCAACCGTCTATTAGCAGGAGACGGTTCTTGATGACTACTGTCCCAAAGCCATGTACAATGGATGTGACATGACATGGTATTCATAAAGTGTATGTACACAAGTGTCACAAGGTGGGACGAGGCAAGGGAGGGGGAATAGAGTGAAGCCAGACACACCGATCTCATGAGGCTAGGTGAAACTGAGATTGCGCAAGTGCAGGGGAAGGGGAAGGGGATACTTAGGAGGGGGTTGAGTGGAAGGCGGCAGTGTAGTTCATGGGAACAGCAGTGAAATAAAGATAACAACATAAGCACTAAATAATATGTGGCCAGCTGGTGGCAGTGGAAGGGTAAGTGCAGACATCCGGTGTCAAGTGCTGGTAGGGGCTGTAGTGATACAGATAACAGTCCCAAAGGGCGGTGGATTCCAGGAAGGCAGAACATGGGTGCAAATGGCAGGCTAGAGGACCGGGCCAGAGATCAGAGGGTGGCCAGGTGACCAGTGCAGTTTCAGATTCAGCCTGGAGTTCAGCAGAGGAGAGGAGGAGAGAAAGCACAACCCAAGAGGAAGTATCAGATGTGCTTCCAGAACCAGAGAGGGTTCACCTCAAGTTTCTGGGAGGCAGGGAGGCTGTTCCAGAAGGAGGCCCCATCGAACGAAAGATATCAACCACCAACTTGGCTAGGAGAAGAAACTGACCCTGAGGGAGTAGGAGATGGATTATTGAAGAGCTTGAGAAGGAAGATAATTAAGAAGAGACAGTTGATGGTATTGCAGCCCCAGGACCCAGAAGGCCTTGTGGACAATGCAGAGGGTTTTGAACTTAATAATCATAGCCACTGGGAGCCAGTGCCAAGATTACAGTCCTGGAGAGATACGATACCTGGGCTTGAGAACAAGGACAATTTTCCCAGTCCTTTTCTGGATGTGTTGCAGAGGGTAGAGAGTTGAAGCAGACAAATTAAGAAATAGGCTGTTGCAGTAGCCCAGCCTAGAGAGCACCAGTACTCTGGAGACAATGAGTTGCTGGGGGAAGGAGAGGAAAGGAAGAATACCTCTGAGGAGGTACAGCTGGTAGTTTGATCTCTCAGAGACATCAGAGATGTGAGGAGAGAAAGAGAGTGTGGAGTCGAAGATTAACCCAAGGTATCCAGCATCACAGGTGGGAGCAGGAAGAGGGCAAAAGAGGCCGGCCAAAGAGTAACAGGAAAGGAGGGAGCAGGTGTGGTGATGAGGAGAATCTTGTGTGTGGCACATCGTATTTGTGCAGTCTGCAAGACACCAAACACGGGTCAGTACAGCATGAAATGGTTTATTTATTTATTTTAATTCTTATAAAGCGCCAACATGCCCGTAGGCCTCAGGGCGCACATAGAAACTTAACAGGACAGACAAACATATAGAGAAGCCTAAATAGAGCAGAGAAGGAAAAAGGTCAAGGAGTTATTCCATATTGAACAAATGGGTTTTTACTGCGCGTTTGAAGACAGAGTAGTTCTGAATTTGCCGCATCTGGGCTGGAAGTTTGTTCCAGAGCAGGGGTCCCTGTGCATCAAGAATTGTGCCACCAAATTTAGCTGTCCTAATTTTGGGCTGTTTGAGAATGATGGCCAAGGATGACCAAAGGTTCCTAATGTTTGGCTTAATGCTTATACGGTCTGACAGGTAGGTGGGACTGCTGAGACTAAGGCATTTATGAGTCATGGTTAATATCTTATGGGTAATCCGGTGTTTAATGGGGAGTCAATGAAGTTTTTTCCTAAAGGTGGAAATGTGTGTGCGACGGGACTGAGTGAAGATATTGCGCACAACATTATTCTGAGCCACTTGTAGTGATTGGATGTTGAGAGCTGAGGAGGCTATTACAGTAATCCAATCTAGAATTAATTAGTGCAGTGGAAATAAGAGCACAGTTCTCTTGTGATATGAATGGGCGAATGTATCCTATTCTCTTATTTATAAGACCACAGCTTGATTTGAAGCTGGAGACATGAAATTTCATTGAGAGATCTTCATCAAGAACAACTCCTAATGTCTTAACCTTCTTCTGAACGAGAATGGTGTTATCAGCAATATGGAAACTAGCATAGTCGGGATCTAGTTTCGCCCTGGTGTTTTTAGATGCCACAATGAGAATTTCAGTCTTTTTATCATTGAGGGCAAGAGAATCAGGCCATCCAGTCTTGTATAGCTTTGTATATTTTGTTGATGGTTGCAGAATCGCTGCTATAAAAGCCACTCAGCTGTATAACCACTTGAGTATCATCGGCGTAGTTCGTGTATTGCACGCCTAGTTTATTTAAAAGGTTAAGAAGAGGACGAATGTATAGATTGAAAAGCAAGGGCGATAGACTGCCATGGTTCATCCATGGCAGTCATGGAAATGCAGGCAGAAGTGCTACACAATCATAACGATTCATTCAATCGGCATACGCATATTCTGGATACATCACTCACCTGACATTTCCTCATAATTTGGCAGGCCTCCCACGCCTTGGACCTGCTCCACATTAATATACTCACTAATGGCCGCTTCATGTGGTGTGAGATCCTCGTCCTCTTGTGGTGACCCACCTCCAGTCACCAGAGGAGAGGCAAAGTTGGCACCCAGCTTCTGTTTGGTTTTGACGCTGGAGGTCATTCCACTTCTTCATGGCTTCACGAGCGGTGCGCCTCTCATTGCCCAAGGCGTTGATTCTATCCGTGACTCGCTGCCAGTGGACCAAACGCTGATCAGGTGTATGTGTGCGCCCTGCCTGCATGAGCATGTCACGGTAGTATACATGCATATAGTCCACGAGGATATGGACTTCTTCATCATTGAAGCTCCTTTTCCTCGACGTGGCAGTCTCCTGTGCTGTGCATTGGGATTGAGCCTGTTCCGCTATTGCACGCTTTACCTTCTTGGAAGGTCGTGCAGACCCTGTGTGGCTGGGACCACTTGGGTCAGTAGGGGCTGGAGCACTTGTGGCCTGGGCCATGGCATCACCCACTGATGCTGGGACAATAGGTGCCCCTGCAGGTAGCCATACCTGGGTGCCGGTGCCAGGTCCTTTCACTGCACATCCCTTCCCCTTGGATGCACGGACAACATCTGCCCATGTGTCCCTGTGTACCTGGGCCGTGACCACTCGAGCCATGGCTGGTGGTCCCTGAGCCTGGGTGGTGGGGACAGCAGCTGCCCCTGCAGATTCATGAGCCTGGCCGGTGGTGACAGCAGTTGGCCCTGCAAACTCCTGGACCCTGGGTGCTGGGGACATGGGTTTTGTGGGAATAAAGAGGAAGTGTCAAGTATCGCCCCCACTCCAGTTGCCCCCCCCTCATAGTGCCCGGTACTTTTGCACCAGAATATGTGACGGATGATGAACAGATAAACCAGAGAGCGCAGCACATGGGCTCTGACCAGTACCTATCAGAAAAACAGCACCTATTGAAGTACCGACACCTAAGAAAACATGGACAGTAAGGTGGTATCCATTGAGAAAGGCATATTTACAGTCGAGACAAAATAAAAAAAAATGTCTTCGCATTTTTAAAGCGCTCACACAGCCCGCTGGCATCGAGGCGCTGTTACAGGAATTGTTTGTTATAGTTGCATAATTGTTTTGTCTTAGTTGCGTATTTATAACGCGCTTAAATACCCAGAGGTTTCTAAGCGCAGACCGAGGGATTAAACCTGTGTTGCGTCGGGTCGTCTTGCTTCTAAGGCGAGCATGTTGCCGTTGAGCTATCCTCCCAGGACGGTTGTCAGAATGGAGTATCTGAAGAAGCCAAGAAGATAATGAAGGAAGATGAATGGTGACATCATAAGATATCGCACTGACACCCATATAGAAGATATAATGACCTGAGAATGCTGACAAAAGATGAGAGACTATGGAAGAATGACATCTTGAGCCCGCAATGAAGAAGTTGATGTTAAAATGAAGAAACTCATGCCACATACATGAGGAAGATATTCAGTCAGTTTAAACGTGTACAGATGCAAATAACTGCAAGAAGCAAAGGAATTGTGTAGCTTGCTTATGCTTAATAGTAAATAGACTGCGGCAAGCGCCAACATGTACAAGTATATACCTCAAAAGCACTTTATGTATAAATATAATTCCACTACGCACATGAACAGAATTGAACAAAAGGTTACTAAAGGCCTCAAAAGGAGTGTGTCTCAGTAAGAAAATCAAGAATAAAGGCAGCACGAAACCCAGCTGAGAATGATCATGCCAAGAAGCTGAGGTCTTATGTGGCTGGAAAAGGCCGACATTGGATAAAATTAAGGAGAAAAGAACAGACGATCCTGTTCATAAAGGTCAAGATAAGGGACAGATGGCGGCGGACTGGTAGAATTAAATCAAATATACAAAAAGACACAGAGAAAAAGCCAAATTCACAGTGTCCAGTCATGTGACAAGGCAGGCTGGAAGAGTGAGACATTCACACCTACTCATGGATCCCTGCCATGCCCATACTCCTTAAAAGTTCCCAAGACCACAGAGCAGACTCAAGGCCAAAATACAAAGCAGTAATTGACACATGGCTACTGAAGTGATGATTGATTGTAACATAATTGTTGGGGAGCTGGTGTGAAGGCGAGCTCCTCTGCACCTGGATGTTCTTTCTGCGTGCTGCTAAACGTAGATGGAAAAGTATGAGTGGGGTTGATGCCAACCCAATCATAGTGGACCGTGGAATCTAGGGTCCTATAGTGAGTAGAGCCAATGGGACATCGTACTTTTAGTCACGTTCATAGTGGCCATTTTGAAGGGAGAGCTTAGTTGCCCAACCTGACATTGATTATCCAATCCCCTTTCCCCGTTACCACATACAGATATAGCAACTATGTTAAAGTTACCTTCCTATAACCAATCACGTTGCATGTTAGGTTTTTACGAATTGCCATGTAGAAGGATGTCAGCAATGACAAATTATCGCTATAAATTCTGTGTTTTTTCTAAAAGTGAAGAGAGCGAGAAGATCGAGCGGTTGCTGATGTTCGTTGTACTCCCTGTTTTATGAACTTGTCATTAAACGGATTCCCTTTGCCAAACCACTGAGTTGTCATAGTTATTTGATGCATAAGTATGAATCTGCATACCCATCTATCTGGAGGGTACTGCTAACTCATGTTAAAGGGCTGTTTGAGAGATCAACCAGTTCACTTGGTAGCACAGATTGATGGTTTGATTAGGTAAGATACCCATCGGCCGTCGACATAAGTAACTTCGGGTCCTCGGCAATATCACAAGCCCTTTGCCATCCGGCTGATAGAACTAAGAGCTCCCCATAGATAGTGGTTAGATTAATTGAAAACCCTGCAGGTTAGGTGCGACGGGACCTTTGCTTTCTCCCAAAAACCCCTCCCACATCTACGAGTAGCGGATCGGTCGAGCAGCACGCAGAGGCAGTAACGAAGGCGGTGATCCCGAGTGTCCATAAATGAAAAACATGCGAACGGTGAGTAAAAAAGACTAAATGTTTTGGCAAAGCTTGCATGCCTTAAAAAAACAAGTAAAGGGAAGGTAACAGAGGGAGGTGGGACAAAATATGACGACAGAGTAAGAGTGTAATATAGTATATATATATAGGGGGAAAATATTGACTCGAGGGTGGCCGATCAATATAAAGAGCTATCGTGAGTGTGGCCGCGATAACAGTATAAACCCAGTGCCTAGGTTTTAAAGAACGCTAGCAGAAGCCTTCATCCGAGGTCCCGTAAACGGGATGACGTAGGAGACTGGAATCGATTAAAGACGATCTGAAAGAGATAGGCTTGAATTCCAATTTGGAATAAATATAGGGGCAAGATGCGTCTGAGGAAGCAGATGGCATAAAATGTGTGTGGCCGGCCAGAGTCTGTCTGTCTGCTTTATGTATTTAAGTCAACTCGTGACATCACAATTGACAACTGTTTTTGTGGAGAAAAGAGCATGAAAATTGCACGATTGTAAAGGGAAAATGTTGCATGGCATAGATTGATGGTTGTTTTTTTTTTTAGTAAGATTAAAATAAAAATATTGTCGAAGTAACAGGATTTGAGTTTACGATGATTGAGTGAGCACCATACTGTTGATTTTTGAAACGCAAATATAATAAAATTATATTTAAAGAGGGGGTAAACAGGTTAAACATGGAAGACATTACTCCGCTGAAATACTTGTGCAAACAGTTGACGAAACACGCACCTAAGCTTAAACAGTACAGTTCGGAATGGGTTAAAGGGACTGCAGACAAAATGTTCATGCCATGGCCCCAAGATGGATCACTATCTAAAATGGTCCTGCAGCACATGATGACATATTTACATGCTACATACACTGGTAAAAAGTTAGACAAGCGCCTGGCTAGTTTAGAACTTTAGAAGATGTACCAAGAAGAAAAGGAGGAGGAGCCGCTGTTAGCTTGGATACTGAATATATGCAAAGAGAGGGTGAAGAGCCTTCTGCGCCACCCGCCCGTCTGACATAAAAAACAAAGCTAGTAAAGACGAAGGATTGTACCCATTGAGGGAACCTAAAGCAGCAACGGGATATAGCAACCCGTAATATGAGTCACCTATGCAAAGTAGTGACGAAAACCCAGAGAAGGACAAGAAAGGAAATATTACCTCCAAAGCCCCAAGGGACAAGGAGAGATGCGAAAAGGAAAAAGGTGATCAAATGCAAGCAAGTACATTTCTAGGTACAGGAAGAGAGGTAAAGAGATGGAAAGGAGATGAGGATAGAACTGATGAGATGGCACTCACACAGAACAAATGGACGGGAGGTCAGATTTTATTGAAACTCGATTGTAAAGGCATTGAGGACATGAGACAAAGGGGAGAAAGAGACAAATTAGAAGGAAAAAAGAAGTAAAAGGAAAGACGATTAAGGGACGAAGGGGTAAGGAAAAAATAGGCAGAAACTAGAGCAGTTATATCAGGACGAGCAGGTCAGAAAATAGGAAAAGGCGGAAGAACAAAGAATACACGATAATGAGCAGAGAACAGCTGATGATCAGGATAAAATAGAACAAAGGAGAATAGAAGAAGAAGAACAAAAGATACAAGAGAAGAGAATAAAAGACGGAGAGATGAGGAAATACGAAGGGCAAATGAACGAAGAGATGTGAGGAAACAAGAGGAAGAGAGGGTTAGAGAGGAAGTGTAGAGAATTTGATGACAACATAGAATGTAAGCGAAGATAGAGAGCGCGGGATCTCGAATATTTGGTGAGAGGGGTTAAAAAACCAGATCCAGTAGTAAAATGGGAAGATATAGAAGAATTCTTTCCTGGAGTACGATTCAGTACCAGGCATGTCTAGAGTAAATCTAGAAGATAACTTCGACACCAGAAGTATCGGAGAGACAATCGATAGAATATACGATGAGATGGGACTAGAAAAGATACCCCAAGGGAAAGGAGAGGTTGAACGCCTTGAAAGCACTCAGTTGTATGATACTGAGGATGCTTCCCGAAGTATCAGACATAGAGAGCTGTCCTTAGATAGGCTGATTCTAAATAGAAATGAGGAGGATGAGAGAAGCTGCACGAGTTGGGCACAGACAATATCAGACACAGAGAGAGAGGAAAGTGAAGAAAGAGAAGAAGAGAGAAGTCGCGAGAGGCGCTTCTCTGAGGGAAAGGGAATAAGCTGGTTGGATTCTACTGGGTCCGCCCCTAAAGCATCGGAGTCAGGAACACAATCAGATCGGCATGAAGGATTGTCAAACGGTCAGAGGGGGGTGTCTCCACCGCCATATGAAAGCAGGTGAAGGACATTGCCAGGGTAGACGGCGATGTGGGAATATTACCCCTGCAGTAGAAAGAAAAATGATGAGAGAAGAAAGAGTTTATTGTGTCACAGTTCCCTTTATTAAAGAAAGGAGGAACGAGACCACAATATATACCTTGGCCACAGATGGATAGAGAACACCTAAAAAAACAAGCTTCCAATGTTGGCCTCTGGAGCCAGAAAATGGATACACGAGTTAGAAAAAATGACTGGAGGAAACACGTTGACAATAGGGGATATTAAGGGTGTTTTGATCGCCCTACTTTGTGATAGAGCTGACAATGTTTGGACATGTGCAGGTTACCCTGGTGTGACTACAGATAATACTGCGCATGACGGAGCGCCGTTTAACTATTGCAGAACCGCGATATGGAAAGCGTTTTGAGTGCTATACTCGGACACTTCTGATATGGGAGCTATAATGACACGCAAGATGAAGGAGGGAGATGATCCGTTGCTTTACATTCAGAATTTCCAAGACGCATGGGTGCTGGAAATGCGTGAATCTTGGGGGAAATCTATACCAGTGTTTTATTATATATTATGTCAAGGGCTGCCAGAACATGTGCAGAAGCAGCTCATGAAACTTGTAGCAATCGAAGCTAAGCCATGATCAGAAATGCAGCTGACCAGTACGCATTATTGCAGGCTGCTGCAAAAGAAAAATCACAAAAAGGATGCTGTACGAAAGGACGAAGAGGCTAAATTAGTGCAGAAAAAATTATCAAAATATTCCCTTGAAGGGGCAATGATAACTAGCAGGTCAATAATCAAAGACAGATGAAAGCAATAATGGGTTTAACCCGAGAGGAAGAGGTTTCCGAGGAAGAGGATGGCAAAATAATAAGAGAGGCTTTCAAAATATGCAAGGCGGAAATCAGAATATGCAAAATGGCCAAGTAATCAGACCACCGCCAATGTATGTGCAGAACTCAAGGGATGGTGCAGAACAACCAATTCACAATAGGGGGGATAATGAATCCACCTGCGTTCTCACAGCAGGGTGGAAATGGAAATGTGCAAAAAAAAATTACACTGTGCAGCAGCAAGCGCCAAGAGTACAGCAAAGCTTGCAGACGAAGCAGAATGTGACCAATTTTCCGCAAGGACAGTCTCAACAGTCTCCAATGCAACTTCTACAAATGACAGGCAAAGGACAGGTACTGAATTCTGGAATGGGAAATACCACTGGTGATGGAGGAAATCCATTCACTAATTGTGGGACGAGATTATATATGGACTAGGACAGCTCAATGGGAGACCTGATGTGTTCCATCCTATTAGTGACACTGAACCCTCACGAGGAACCAAGGGTAGATGTCTCTATAGGGGGTAAAGAATATTCGTTATTAGTCGACACAGGTGCAACACGCTTGTGTATATGTGAAGGCAAGTTTTCTTTGTCCGGTGACGCTATGAATACTCAGGGCTTTACAGGAGCAACAAGCCGTGTTCCTTTCACAAAAGAACTTCCAGTTTCTATGGGAGAGTGTGACATGAAAGCGCCACTGCTGTATTTGAGACAGACTCCTGTAAATATATTGGGACGAGACTTGATGACAAAGGTAAATATGTCGATCTTGTTCACGGAGAAGGGCATAGTATTCAACTCCAGGAATGCATTATTTAAACGTGTGCGAAATGATTAGAGCATACGCAGGACGAATGGCTATGAGAGCTATTCCATTGGAACCTGATATATTTGCATATAGAGTGCACATATTAATATCAGGGCTAACAGGCCTTGCAGGCAGAATACTGAGAACAACAGATGAGTTTCTGTTCAGACCAAGAATACCTATGCATGAGGAAAAGGGACGAGTGTTTCCCTTAGCAATGCAAGCAGTCATAGTGCGAGGTGAAATGGCTTTGCTTGACCGATGTGGTGATGAAGGCAGACAATGGTGTGCAATAATCGCCATTGGGGAAGGTTACAGATTGACTGACGCCACTGATGATGATCTATTTGAAGAACAAATAGGTGAGGATGAGATGACATTTGAAGTAAATCTCATTTATTGGGTGGAAATGATTAAAAGCGAGGTGCCTCAGAGAATGATGCTGTCACAAAAACGTCCCAAATATTTTGATGATGACATGGCAAATGTGCCTGTCTCAGTATGGACTACAGACCCGTATGACGTAGGCCTACTGAAAGGAGTCGGAGAAGTGAAGATTAAATTGAAACCAGGAGCGATTGTGCCAAAAAGCACGACAGTATCCCATGTCTAGGGAGGAAGATGAAGGGATGTTTAAGACAATTTCTGCCATGATGGATCAGAGCATCTTAGTGACGTCAGAATCGTCATGTAATACTGCGGTTTATCCGATTTAAAAAATCAAAGGGAGGGTCTTTGCGCTTAATACAAGATTTAAGGCCAATAACCAGATATTTCAGCCCGAGTTCCCTCCAGTCCCTAACCCATCTACAATTCTATGTAACATAACTGTTGAGGCATGGTATTTCACGGTGATTGATTTGAAAAATGCGTTTTTCTCAATCCCATTGCACAAAGATTTGCAGGATTTGACATTATTTACGTTCAGACAAGTTCGTCTGAAAAGTACAAGAGGATATTGCGAGTGTGCGCATCCCGAAGTGCATAGGAAGTGTTGCTGTTGGGCTGGGTGCTCTGTTTTCCTGGATTTTCCTGGTCTCTTGAGAACCGTCGTCGGCAAGAGGAAGCCCTTCTCATTGCCGCTACGTGCGTAACGCGCTGCTACTGGACTGCTAACATTGGACTGCACTCTATGATTTGTTTGGCTCCACCCACCGGCCCGCCTTCAGTTCCCAGCTACTTCCTTATCTGCACGGGTGCACGTGCATCCCGTGCGTGCATAGAAAGTGTGGCTGTTGGGCTGGGTGCTCGGTTTTCCAGGATTTTCCTGGTCTCTTGAGAACCGTTGTCGGCAAGAGGAATCCCTTCTCATTGCAGCTACGCGCATAACGCGCTACTACTGGACTGCTAACATTGGACTGCACTCTATGATTTGTTTGGCTCCACCCACCGGCCCGCCTTCAGTTCCCAGCTACTTCCTTATCTGCACGGGTGCACGTGCATCCCGTGCGTGCATAGAAAGTGTGGCTGTTGGGCTGGGTGCTCGGTTTTCCAGGATTTTCCTGGTCTCTTGAGAACCGTTGTCGGCAAGAGGAATCCCTTCTCATTGCAGCTACGCGCATAACGCGCTACTACTGGACTGCTAACATTGGACTGCACTCTGTGATTTGCTTTGGGTAATTACTAGTCTCGACTAGTTCCTTGTTTTGTTTTTTGGCCGCGGGTCCTCCGCGGGTCTTGTGGCTGTTACGTGAGTGTCTAACTCACTTTTCTCCTTTCCTTGTAGCTCCGCCCACCGGCCCGTCTTCAGCTCCCAGACACTTCCTTATCTGCACAGGTGCATCCCAAAGTGCATAGGAAGTGTGGCTGTTTGGCTGTCGGCGGTTGTGGTGCTGGGGTGCGTGTGGTGTTTATTCTGTGTTTATTTTGAATAGAGGAGTTTTACAAAAGCGGATTCTGTGTAATTGTGAGGAAACTTAAATTACTGCTGATGCGCAAAGAAGCGGGTGCTGACTTTTCTTCTGCTCTGAGTACTAGACGTGCTAGTCTTGACCTTACGGCTGCCTGAAGCTAATGATGAGGAGGTAGAACCTGTGCAGTGCGCACAAGAGTGCTCTCTGTTAGACAAACAAAGAGGGGAGACTATAGACCCCTCCCAACCACTGTTTGGGGACGAGGAGGTGTATAATATCATGTTAGCTAAAACTAAGGTTTTGGGCTTAGGTAATGACTCTGAGTCACATCTATTTGATAATGACAACTTGCATTCCTAGTGATTTCAACTACGATAATTTGTTGGATCTTTCTAATCAATTTCCTACGCATGTTCCGAAATCTGTAACAAGCATGCCTGACCCATCTGCCTCTGATTTTTCTATGATGAGTCTTTTTAATCGGCTTATGCTTACAGAATTGCGGAAGCAAACTGAATCAATTGTGGACCTGGTTTCTGAAATTCTGTTACTACCAGGTAAACTATCTGATTCATTGAGTAAAATACTGATGGAGAGGTTGGGGGAGAGTCCGAAGCCCCAAGATGTTATTCCTGGGTCCACAAAGTCTCTCTCTGATCAGTCAGCAGAGGAGATTATTGTCATATCTGCTACTCAAGATTCTGTAGCAGAGACTGGCTTGGACAGTACTAACCGCGACTTGGTGGCAAAAGACCCATTTGACCAGGGGGTGATTGTACCTGCAAACATAAAGGAAATTGGTGTGAATGATCCTAAACTTTCTAAAAGACAAGGGAACAAGTTGGCCAAACTGAGGAAAAAAATAATAATGGTAGTAAACAAGGAGGTCTGATGAAGTCGTCGAGAAAATTCCTTAGAGATTATAATTACGAAGAGGCTGCTGATGAACAATTAGTCTCTGTAAATAAAAAACCACAAAGCAAAAAGCCTGTAGGATTGAAAGATCCCCTTTTAAAAGTAAGTAGTGGTATTGACCAATCTACACAGAGCACATACATTGAAGGGGACCACCCACTCTGTGAAATTATGAGAAAAAAAATCACTGGATGATTTATGAGATCTTTAACGCTGCTCTGCCACAGGGAACCTCGGCGGAACCTTTAAGTCCTCTTGAGGGCGAAGATATTATTCTCCCTAATAGAAAAGGTGTAGTCATGCTAGAAAGTAAGACCAGAAATGAGGGTGAACCTAGTCATGGTGCCGCTCCAGTGAGGAACCATGTAGGCATTACGGTCAATACTGCTATCGGTAGTTCCGATTGGAAAATTGTAGCAGGTAAGACATCGAATGATAAACATCTTGAATCGAAAATCCAGAAAATTCAGATAGGCATGTCTCCAATATGAGCAACGAGAGGGACATCAAACAGAGTGTGAATAATGATGCATTCTATGAATAATAAGGGTCCTCCAGGAGAAGCGCACACAAGAGGTGTCTCATTTGTTGGCAGGAC
The DNA here is from genome assembly GCF_040938575.1 of Ambystoma mexicanum. NCBI lineage: Eukaryota > Metazoa > Chordata > Amphibia > Caudata > Ambystomatidae > Ambystoma > Ambystoma mexicanum. The sequence continues at coordinate 742,260,322 of NC_090926.1, forward strand.
AACCGTCGGTTAAGAGTGGTGTTGGAACATATGAGGAATACTGTACAGATCCGGGTGTGGATGGGCCTGGAACGAATAACCCTAATGCTGTGGGAAGGTTGACAAACAGCCCCAGGATTACCGGATGCTTGATCTGAAAGAACCTGTAAGACCGGAGTTACCGGGGCTTGTCCTGACTACCTTATTTACTGACCCCGCTACTACTTCACTAAACAGGCCATTTATACTATCCCATTTGGGTCAGATTCCAGATCGTAGTTTGATCACTTCAGCCGACATTGATCTAGTTGACTTTATCCATAGGCAACGACTAGATTATGTTCATTTAGTGATTCCATCGCCTTTGGTTAGAAGCCTTCTTTTGAAAGAGGCGAAGCAGCGCCAACAAAGAGGTTATGACATTTTTGAATAGGTGCATACTCAACCACAGGTAAAGCATCCGCTATTGGCCAATATTGGTCATGCAAAGGGATTTTATCCTAACAACGTGGCTGGGGTAACTGCGTCTGCAGCAGAGAATTTGGATACTCATGATTGGAGGTGGCTTTCCTTGACCCTTCGTGAATCTATTGATACCCTTAAAAAACTTGGGAAGCCCCTCTAGTATTGCAGAAATTAACTTTGAAATTACTGAGTTGGAACCCAAGAGGATCATCACATATGCTGCACAATTCTAGCCTCATGAATGATCTTGCCCAGTTTGATTTTGTGTGTATTCAAGAAACTTGGTCGAGGGTTCACCTATGTTGGCAAGGGTTTCACGGTTTCCTCGTTAAGCGCACAAGGGGGCAGGCGTGGTAGACCGAAAGGAGGTCTCATAACTGCAGTGAAAAATGTTATTAACCGGAGAAGTACGGGTGAATGGGTATTCTCTCAACACTTTTTAGCGGTGGGTTATATACTGAAGTTTAATGCAGTGGATACTGCTTTTTTGTTTGTGAATATATATTGGAACCCGGCGGATCATTCGGATCATCAATTATGGCTGGAATTGTGGAATTTGGGTTCACTATTGGAAAGTTGGTGGGCTGTTAACTTAGGGGGGCATATTGTTATTGTTGGGGACCTCAATGCTGATATTCCTGATGATCCTCTACTTGGTGACCTGTACATTTGTAATCTTGAGACCCTATTATCAGGGGATAACCCCAAGTGTCGGGGAATAATCTGGTCTCATTTTATTGAAGTTTGGGGAATGGAAGGTCTTGCTAATCATCTCCCTACATGGAAAGCTAGAGGCTTTAAATCTACAATTGACTACATTATTTGCTCTGTGGGTGAGTTTAATTGTACAGGAAGGTTTGAAATTATTGACACCATTCTCAGTGATCACTGTATGCTTTCCCTTGAAATGGGCACCTTAGATCAATTAAATCCAAAAATGAGAGACAACCATGACCTGGGTATTAACCACGCAGGGAACAGAAACAAGTGGACTGAGGAAAAAAACATTTCATTTACTGCTACCATGATCAAAGACCATGAGAGTTTCTCTGATTTTCAACAGGATGATGCATACTCGGCCCACAAATTTACTGACTATATAAGTAACTCCCTTAGAAAAATGGAGGATTCCTTTGGGCATAAGAAGATTGGTAATAACTATAAGACCCATAATTTTGATTTGGAAATGAGGGACAGGAAGCGTTTGATGAGGAAAGAGATTAGACAGGTTAGGAAAGCTGGGTATGCGACTACTGACACTATGGCTCTGTTAAAGAAAATAAAGCAAAAATATAAAAATTGGTCTATCCAACATTGCATTAGTAGATGCCAGAGGGACGAGGAAGTTATGCTAAGTTCCTTACGAGGATACAATTCAAGCAATTTCTGGAACTTAATTAATGATCTAGGTAAACCACAGAAAGAGACACTCCTTTATCCTATTAATGAACTGACCTGGTTGGGACATTTTGCTGACTTGTATCATACCAAAAAGGAGGATGTACCGGAAATTATGAAGTGTAGACCTCAATGGCTTTTCAACTTTAGCACGAGGGACATCGTAGATCTCATGACTAAATCCAAAAAATCAGGGGCACCAGGCTCGAATAATTTATCTAATAAAATATTCAAACGTGAACCTGTGGTATGGGCAAAATACTTACCAGTCTGTTTTAAAAACATACTACTGACCAAAGTTCTTCCTTTGTCCTGGAGGGTATCGATTATAATCCCAATCTTCAAGAAGGGATCTTGACTATGTCCCTTGAGCTATAGGCCAATCGCCATCTCAGATCCAGAATTAAAACTGTTTGTTTCAGTGGTACTGAAAGATATACATAAGTGGATGTTAGAGGAACAAATCCTAGATATTAGGTTTTAGGAAAAATATGGGAACTGAATGTGGAGGGTTGATAGTTAACTATTTGCGAGCTGAAGCCATGAAGAAGGGCGCTTTGCCAATCTTCGTCGCTTCCATGGACTTAAGCTCTGCTTTTGACCTGGTGGACAGAACAAACCTTTGGCAGAGATTGAGAGTACTGAATATGCCCCCAATTTTGTTGAACATAGTCAGGGCTATATACTCTGATACAGAGCTAAGGGTCAGACTGGACACTGAGGGTACTCGCTCAAATGCTTTCAGTGTATATAATGGTATTTGCCAGGGCTGAAGGCTGGCACCTACAATATTCCATTTTTATGTAAGTGGCGCAAATACTGCCGTGTCGAACAAAGGCCTTGTAGCCCCCAGATGATGGAATACCCGTCTAGCATGGCTAGCCTATGACGACGACTTCCTCCTTATTGATAACACCAAGGTTGGTCTTCAAAGATTGCTTAAAGCTTTTGAAGAATTTATTTCCTCTATATCCTTGAAGATCAATCCGGCTAAAACTGTGATAGTTCGCTTGGGAAGAAGAAATAAGAAGCTAGACTCGCTCACTTGGTTATGTGGTAATAGCCGACTTAAAGCTCAGCCTGTGTTCAAATATTTAGGCTTTGTTATATCTGGGGCCAATTCGAGATCAGTATTTAGGACTCAACTTAGATTTAAGGCGGATATTGCAATTCATCAAATGCGCGCAATAGAATCTAGATTTGGCAGATTTACAATGATTTCTTTGAGAGAATTTTACATGAAAAAGGTTATTCCCAGATTAATATATGGGGCGGAATTACAATGCATTACCTGTGAGGGGGATTGGTCCTCCACGGAGAGTTATATTTGGAAATCAGTTCTGTACTTCTTACAGAAATGTATTCCTTTTGAGTTAATTATGTATGAATTTGGTTTAAATTCTCTCTTGGCTTGTGCAACATGGAAAAGACTCATGCTGTGGAGGAAATGTATGTTCACCGAAGCTAATTCACTATATTGCTGTGCAGGTCAGGATATTGGAAACCCTTCCATACAAGTATTCAGTGCTGAAGCAACAAAGACTCTGAAACTTCTAGGCATGTCGGTAACCTCTCTTATGAATAAACCCTCACGGGTTAAAGAAAGTGTTATGGGTTTTGATTGGTTATACACAAAAAACAGAATTTTGGAATCAAAATTGTATCAAGTATGTGCAATGAATAAATGGCTGCCGGCTATGGAATACTATTTATCTAAATAACCTAGAAAAATAATTAGAAATGATTTTATGCATTTTAGGTTTAATGTAATTGCTACTAACCATATTAACTCTATCAGATTGACCGTGCCAGGTGCTTGGATATGGTGCAGATTGTGCTGTGTAGAAGGGATTGTTGAGAATTTACAACATATTTTGCTGGTGTGTCCGGCACTCAAGGCCAAAAGACTTCTATATTTTGCACAGTATGTATCAAACACTGCTAACGTGGTTAGGGAATTTATCTGGTATACAATGCTACATAATATCAAAGGAAATTTAAACATTAGGGTTGCAACTGATTCCACTTGTGTTTTCTGTTTTTTCTCAGGCTCTCTTTATGATTGTTTGTATTTTTGTGGCTAATCTCCGTTTCTTTGTGCTTTGTATTTTTAGTGAATTTTATGTCTTATTTTATGATCTGACTTGTTCTAAATCTCATGCTAAAGTTCTGTATAAAATGTTTGAAAATTGATTTTGACTTAGATTCTGTGTGATCAAGCTAATAATCTCACAATGCCAGAAGACTGCAAAGAAAGCCATAGGGATGAAGATTATGATTGATGTTGAGTCAGTATGGAAGCCCAAGGACCTGACTGATGAAGAAATAAGAGATTTTGGGAAGGCTAGCATCTATGCACCAGAAGGAACAAAGTTCCAATATCCCAGAATTCATAGAAAATATGTGGGAAGTTGGATCAATTGCAGCCCAAGTGCAGAATGTCAATTGATGACATGGAACAAAGATGAGCACGTAAGAACAGCAGGATGCTTGGAGGCAGTCATAAAGATATGGACCCCAAAGAAGCATTTCTTCAGACCAAAATGTCTGGATCCACAGGATGAAGTAAAAGTAGATACAAAGAAAGAAGCAAGAGTGGTCGATGAATCGCCCAGAGGGGGGGAGTGAAGGGGATGTGTCAAGTATCACCCCCACTACAGTTGCCCCCCTCGTAGTGCCTGGTACTTTCACACCAAAATATGTGACGTATGATTAACAGATAAACCAGCAGAGAGCATCACATGGGCTCTGCCCAGTACCTATCAGAATAACAGCACCTATTGAAGTACTGACACCTAAAATAAACATGGACAGTAAGGTATCCATTGAGAAGGCCATATTTACAGTCAAGACAAAATGACAGTTGTCAGAATGGAGTATCTGAAGAAGCCAAGAAGATAATGAAGGAAGATGAATTGTGACGCCATAAGATATTGCACTTATGCACATATAGAATATATAATGTCCTGAGAATGCTGACAAAAGACGAGAGACTATGGATGAATGACATCTTGAGACCGGAAGGAAGAAGTTAATGTTAAAATGAATAAACTCATGCCCCGCCAAACTAGTCAAAGACTGCGTTGAAACACTAGCACCATTCCTCAAATCCTTCATCAATGCTTCCTTCAACTCAAACTCAGTCCCAACCAGCCTAAAAAAAGCTTGGGTGCGCCCTCTTCTCAAGAAACCCACTCTAGATCCAGAAAACGCCAACAACTATAGACCCATCACAACAGTCACCTACTCACAAATACAGCACTACTTCAAAGAAAATCGCATCTTAGGCAAAAGGCAATCGGGCTTCCGCTCGGGGCATGGGACCGAATCGGCCCTGTTAGACCTTAAAATCCAACTTAACGACATCATGGACAAAGGCAAACCGCTCTCCTCCTACTATTAGACCTATCTGCTGCCTTCGACCTGGTCAACCATGACATCCTAGGCACGCAACTCAAAAATGAAGCTCACTTCTCGCCTGAAGCCGTCTCCTGTGTCAAATCCTTCCTCGAGGGTCGACTTATGAAAGTCTTTTCTCATTCGGAAAACGCTACCCCAACCACTATCCATTGTGGCGTCCCACTGGAATCCTACTCTGCACCCACCTTATACAACATTTTCACCCTCCCACTGTTCAATGACCTCGACCATCGCCACATAGCTTACACCAACTATGCTGATGACACACAAGTCCTGCTCCCCCTTACTGGGGTATATGAACAAGACGCTGCAGCACTAACAAAAATATACACAGCCATTCAAACCTGGATGGCAGCCAATGGACTTTGCCTTAACGGGGACAAAACAGAGATCCTACTAGTTGGCACCAAAGAAACACTAAACAAACTCCCGCCTCTATACAAATCCTTTAACGTTAATAACTCCACCATCACAGTCTCCACTGCAGTAAAAACACTAGGAGTATATCTTGACTCCACTCTCTCTATGACACGGCAAGTCAATGCCATAGCCTCTTCTGCTGCACTCGCCACTAAGATAAACCCTTCCTACCCTCGAAAAACTGCTTGAATGTAGCCAGAGCCACAGTAGGTACCAAACTGGACTACTGCAACGCCCTCTTCCTGGGCACGTCTGCACAAAACATTGAAAACATGCAAGTCACACAAAACAATGCTCTAAGAGCAGCCCTAAGCATTCCAAAAAGGGAGCACATCTCCCAAGCCAGAAAAGAAGCACACTGGTTACCTATAAAAGAGCGCATACTATTCAAATCCATGGCCATCACCCACAGATGCCTCTCTGCCAATGCCCCACCCTATCTTTCTGAAAGTATCACCCCCCCATACTTCCACTAGACCTACCAGGTCACACTTGACCAACCAGACCTATGTGCTCACCTTTAAAAGAAGCAAAGCCGGAGGGTCCAGCTTTCAACACATAGCACCCAAAAACTGGAACGCACTCCCCACCGCCTTAAGGAATGAAAAATCATACCATGCCTTCCGTAGACTACTCAAAACCACGCTGTTCAACTAACCCTGCCTCACCTGTATTCTCACCACTGTATGTTTGGAAATAACAGCAATTGTATGAAAATATGCTTCTATGCAAATCTGTGATCTGTATATTCACTATGTATGCCTGTAACAAGTAAGACTTCTTTAGCGCCACGATGCCCCTGGGCAGATGTGCGCTCTATAAATCCAAATAAATAAATAAAAATAAAAACATACATGATAAAGATATTCAGTCAGTTTAAACATGTACAGATGCAAATAACCGCAAGAAGTTTTGATTTAGCTTGTGAGTATGCATCGCACTGAACTGAAATTACTTGTAGCAATGGCAAAATGGCAGAATGACGTACAGATATGTTTAAATCTATTAAAGCGGATGTCTTTCACTGTTTAATAAATAAAGTTTTAAAAAAATTAAATACAATAACCGCAAGAAGAAAAGAAATAATGAAGCTTGCTTATGCTTAATAGTAAATAGACTGCGGCAAGCGCCAACATGTGCAAGTATACACCTCAAAAGCACTTTATGTATGAATATAATTCCACTACACACATGAACAGAATTGAACAAAAGGTTACTCAAGGCCTCAAAAGGAGGGTGTTGCAGTAAGACAATCAAGAATGAAGGCACACAGAACCCAGAAGGATCATGCCAAGAAGCTGAGGTCTTATCTGGCTGGAAAAGGCCGACATTGGATACAATTAAGGAGAAAAGAACAGAAGATCGTGTTCAGATAGGTCAAGATAAACCACAGATGGCAGAGGACAGGTAGAATTAAATCAACTATTAAAAAAAGACACAGAGAAAAAGCAGATTGGACAGTGTCCAGTCACGTGACAAGGCAGGCTGGAAGAGTGAGACTTTCACACCTACGCATGGTTCCCTGCCCATACTCCTTAAAGGTTCTCAAGACCACAGAGCAGATTCAAGGCCAAAATACAAAGTAGTAATTGACACATGGCTACTGAAGTGATGATTGATTGTAAAATAATTGGTGGGGAGCTGGGGTGAAGGCGAGCTCCTCTGCACCTGGATGTTCTTTCTGCGTGCTGCTAGACGTAGATGAAAAAGTATGAGTGGGGTTGATGCCAACCCAATCATAGTACACCATGTAATCTAGGGTCTTATAGTGAGTAGAGCCAATGGGATGTCATACTTTTAGTGACGTTCATAGTGGCCATTTTGAAGGGAGGGCTTAGTTGCTCCACCTGACATTGATTAGCCAATCCCCTTTCCCCGTTACCACATACAGATATAGCAGCTATGTTAAAGTTACCTTCCTATAACCAATCACGTTGCATGTTCGGTTTTTACGAATTGCCACCCAGAATGATGTCAGCACTGACGAATTATCGCATTAAATACTGTCTTTTTTCTAAAAGTGAAGAGTGCGAGAAGATCGAGCGGTTGCTGATGTTCGTTGTACTCCCGATTTTATGAACTTGTCATTAAACGGATTCCCTTTGCCAAACTATTGAGTTGTCATAGTTATTTGATGCATAAGTATGAATCTGCATCCCCAAGTATCTCGAGGGTACTGCTACTCATCTTAAAGGGCTGTTTGAGAGATCATCCAGTTCAGGAACGTCCCTTCCCCTTGGACGTATGGACAACATCTGCCCCTGCGTCTCTGTGTACCTGGGCAGTGACCACTACAGCCATGGGTGGTGGTCTCTGAGCCTGGGTGGTGGGTAGGAGGAGGAGGAGGCCGTGGAGGCCGTATTAGCCCAGTTCATGGGGCCCGGCGGGGGTGGTGAGGTGGGTGACTCGGGGCCAGGAGGCAGTGCAGGTCGCCGTGGAGGTGCCTGTGCCAAATCCTGTCCCTGGGCCAGTGCCTGCACCAGTATGCACCTACCGGCGTTCCCCAGGCCGGACCCATTCGCAGTTGTTGGATGTTTCCACCCAAACCGACCCCCCAATGCCTGCAGATCTGGACATTCGAGACAGAGTGGAGCCCCTGCTAGCTGGTATTGCGAGGTGTACAGCCGTCATTCGTGATCATGTGCAGGCTTACACTCGTGGGCTTACACATCATCACAATGAGGCCTGGCGTCTCCTGAACTGGCTAGCAGCATTCCTGGTCTTGAATTGTCTGTGTGGGCTGGCCACTTATGCAACCCCCTTCTCGTCTTGCTCCTCTGTACGCCAGTCGTCCTCCGGGGCGCCTTCCGGCCCAGATACCACCGGGCCCCCTGTGTACCTGTTCCACCCACGTCGGACCGTCTGGTGGAGATAACATCCCTGCATGAGTTGGGAGTGTTAGGGAGAATTCTCATAAATGTGCTAATTCCCTTCCCCTTAGGGACCCCCAGCAACTCTGACTTGATTTTTTTACCTGGAGTATGTGAGCCTTTTTTCCCCACTCTTGCATGTATTTTGATGTGTTTTACTCTTGTCTTCTGTGGTTATGGAGTTTAAGATAACTCCATAGGCACCATCTTTTCATGTGTGTTACACAGCACCCTCAGTGCATTGACACAGGGAAGCATTTTAGGCTGTCCCAAGGTTTAAAACACCTTCTCTGGGATAAACTACTGTTTCCCACCAAAAGTAAAGTTAAATTGACTAGTAAAGTCTTTTTTAAATTCCTAGACCCAGCACACTCTAGCTTCCAATAGAGTGCTGGAGCAGTTACCTAGTATCCCCTGTGTCTAGTTAAATGCTACCCTTGCCTATCGAAATGGCTGGTCGCAGTGGTTTTACAACGAACTACCATGATTTTTCCCCCACCGTGAACACCGGTAGCTATAAATCACGGGAGTCATGTTTTTCAAGATGGCGTCTGAGCCCCCTTTGTTTAAACAGGTTCCAGTCTTCTTTTTTTCGCCATTTCTTTTTGGAAAGGTCCTTCTAGAGTTTGTCTCTGCACGCTAAACCAGGTTTGGTCCCTTTGTTCCTACACCTTTGGTGGGCTTCAGGACTGAAGACCGCCTCTGGTGCCCAAGTGTCTGGGGTGGGCAGAAAGTGAGGGAGGTGCCCGAAACTGCCTGTGCTTAGTCTCCTAGGAGACCCAAATGCACCCTGGCGTGATTGGCTGGCTGACTGTCCGGCAAGGACAGCCCCCCCCCCGCTGGGTGAGTGGCGGCTAGGCTGGAATGAATGGGAGAAAACTGTTCAAAAAGCGAGTCTCTTAGCTTGGAAGGCAGAGTCGACCACTGGAAAAAAAGAACCGAAGACGAGCTGGAAGAGGACGGCTGCTGCAACTCCTGGACTGTTGGTTTGCCCAGTGAAGCACTGCTGCAGGTCTCAATCGCCAAGTTCATCTCCACAGAGAAGCCCTTCAAGGACGACATCTCCCTTTCAGTTGGTGGGACCAATCAACTCGTAAGGCACCTGGACACCATTCTCAGAGCTGGTTGTATTATCCTCAGAGTGCTGCAGGAAACCGAATAACCAGGGAGAAGGACACCAGTTTATGTGCTTGACAACAGCTACCGGAATTGAACATTTGCCAGTTTGCCAGCTTTGTGACCAGTCCCCATGCAGTGCAGGAGTCCCCCGATGTCCTCCCTCTTTGTCCCTACGACTGAGGCTCAGGAACAGCGAGATCTGCAGGAACTGCCAGGAACAGAAGTCTTCAGCTGCATCTTTTTCTTCAATCTAAGGTACTGTGAAAACCCAACCGAGAGAACTTACCTCTCACTGCGAAAGTGCATGAAACTTTGGCAACTTGCTGGCCTAGTCAGCTTGTGACCCAACATATGAATCTTTCTTCTATGAACTACTTCTGAGAACTGTGGCAAATACTTTTCCGTTTAAGTAGCAGAACCGTTTTTACCTATACAAGAAACTAGCCCATTGATTTTGGCCTACCTATTGCATTGAACCAACTCCTCTGGTGTACTCAAACTATTTGCACTGTTTAAGAGTAACTGTAATATTCGTTTTATTATTTTATGCCTTTTTGCTCCTACTTCAAATTCCCCCGAATGCCATTTTGCTCCTCTTTCAAAGTAGTTTAAATGCCTCAGAACCTGATGGTGTGAAGTACTGTAGTATAATTATTGTGTGATATTGATTGCCTCCTTTTAGTGAATGTTTTCTAACTGACTGTGTAATAAATTAAGAAGTGTTTTACCAAGAGACCTTGAGTATAAGTGTCTATCTGAATATGTGTGATTGCAGACCTCTGTGTAACACCCTTTCAGCTCACATTCCCTCTTGAGATAAGCCTGGCTGCTCAACTTGCTACCAAAAACTGTGTGGTACAGACTTATACTAAAGGTTGGTTTTGCTTACACCTGTAGTCATAGTTGTGTGTAGTGGTCCCAGAGGGTACTGCATACAAACTTTACCTAACAGGGAGTCAACGTTGAATCAGCCGAGGTGGTCACCACGCCGATCCAGGCTACGACAGGAGCTGTAGCAATGGAGGGAGAGCAGGCACCCAGGAGCAGGGCACGTGCCAGATGCCCCTGGTAACTTCATCAGCCCGGAGGGTGTCCATGCGAGGCAGGCACTAGGAAATAGCAGCAGGCTCTGAGTAGGAGGCTTTCTGACTCAGGGCATACCATTCAAAGGGGGCAGGTATCAGGCAGGATGCAAATGTGGACCTCTGATCGAGGATGTCTTCTGTTTGGGGGCAATCTGGGAAGCGAATCAGGGCAAAGAGGCAGCAGGCTTTGGAGGCGAGCCTCACCATGACCAGGGCGGAGATTGCACTGTCAGACAAGGCAGTGTCACCTCATCCTTGAGAAGGCGTGCAGGGACTGGGAGGTGAGGGAGAGGGCCATGCTGGTGGACCTGCAAGCCCTCGAGGAGGCAACAGAGGCACACATTGTGGAGGTAGATGCAGTGCTCGATGATGCCCTGCCCCGGTCATTGAGCGACATTGGTGAAGAGGACTAGCCCGCTGCCTTTGTTCATAGTTTTTTAGATCTAAGTTTCTGTTGATTTAATTTATTATTTGGAGTTTTTGGACATTACTCCGTTTTTTCTGTACATAGTTCTTCATGTGTGGTTTTCCTTTTATTTATTTTATTATTTGGAGTGGACTTTGGACATTACTCCATGTTTATTATGTTCATAGTTGTATTAGTGTGCGTTTTGGTGTTCACGTGTGTGTGTGGTTACTTGCATGCATGTGTCATGTTTGGGGTACATTTGCAGGGTGAGTATACACATGTGGCTGACCGGTGGTGGAGTGTGAAGTGGGAGTTTGCATGTGCATGGTAAAATGGCATTTGCTTTTATATGTGCAGCATCACTGTGTATTAGCTCTCACTGGGTTTGTTAGGGAGGTGGGTGGGGTAACTGTGGGAATGTTACATGTTCAGGATATTGGCACATGATTTGCTTGATGCTGTGTAACACACATGTAGTGGTTTCCCCTTCACCTGCATGTGTTTGTGCAGTTATCATTATCTCTGGTGTTGGTCAACCTCTTGCAAATTCTTGCACTGGCATACAATATTGGCATTTCTTTGTATTGACACATCAAAAGACCAATGCAGCTGTCTTGCTGCGTGACACACTGTCTGATTGCCATGTACTCAATCGGACCTAAAAAACATTCCTCTTTGCTTGTGCTTTCTCTCCTCCTCTCCCCTGCTGAACTCCTGACTGAATCTGCACTGGTCACCTGGCTAACCTCTCACCTCGGGCCCAGGTCCCCTCGCCCGCCTCTTGCACACCTGCACTGCCTCCCTGGCATCCCCCACACTTGGACTGTTTTTCTGTATTGCTACAGCTCCTTACCAGCACTTGACACCTGATGTCTGCACTTATCCATGCACTTGCCCCAGCTGGCCGCACTTTGATTAATTGCTTTATTGTATTTATTTTCATGTCCTTCCCATGTACTGCACTGACCCCTCCCCCTTCCGCCTCGCACTTTTCCCCTTCCCCACTTCGCCTGCACCTGCGCCGTCTCTGTCACCTGGCCTAGTAAGATCGTTGTTTCTGTCTTCCCTCTGTTCCCCCTCCCTTGCCTCGTTGTGCCTTCAAACACTTGTGTATAAGCCATATCATTTCATATGATTTCATATCATATCCTTCACGCATGGGAGGAACAGTGATGTGTTTATTAGGAAATCTATTCTAGAAATAGCAGCTCATTGAGGCTCAGGCTGTGACACGCCTGGCTAATGTATGTTCATGTGGCACACCTTGAGGCTGCTTTTTATTCTGTCATTGTAGGACTATTTGTCACTAGGGTTTTGTGACATGACATTGTCACGTGGCCAGCAGGGCCTCACTTTAACATGAACTTGTTACATGTGTTTGTTGGGAGTCATGGGTGATGGGGGCTGGGGTGTCCCATGTGGAGGGGGCTGCCTGCAGGGTGACGTCATGGGCGATGGGGGCTGGGCATCTCCCATTTGGGTGGGCTGCCTGCAGGGTGACGTCACAGGTGATGGGGGTGTCCCATGTGAAGGGGGCTGCCTCCAGGGTGGGGTGACACGTGAATGGGGCTGGGGGTGTCCCATGTGGAGGGGGCTGCCTGCAGGGTGGGGTGATGGGTGATTGGGGCTGGGGGTGTCCCATGTGGATGGGGCTGCCTGCAGGGTGGCGTCACGGGTGATGGGGGCTGGGGTGTCCCATGTGGAGGGGACTGCCTGCAGGGTGGCGTCATGGGTGATGGGGTGTCTCATGTGGAGGGGGCTGCCTGCAGGGTGGCGTCATGGGTGATGGGGGCTGGGGTGTCCCATGTGGAGGGGGCTGTCTGCAGGGTGGCATCACAGGTGATGGGGGCTGGGGTGTCCCATGTGGAGGAGACTGCCTGCAGGGTGGCATCATGGGTGATGGGTGATGGGGGCTGGGGTGTGGATGTCCCGTCAGGATGGGTCTGCTTGCTGCAGATTGCGAGGTGCAAACGCACAATTTGGCTGGGGTGCGGCCAGGGAGCGCACAGAGTTTTCACGTGATTACGCTGGTGTGTGGGCGGGGATCGCACAGAGTTTTCACGCAATTTGGCTGGGGTGCAGCCGGGTATTGTGAGGTGTTTTCATGCAATTTGGCTGGGGTGCAGCTGAGGATCACGCTGACTTCATGTGATTTTGCTAGGGGGCTGTATGCTGTGCAAGGGATGGCGCAGAGCCTTGCGCTGTGTTAGGCATTTCACTTGCTTTTTACTGCACGTGGGGGTTTGTTAGGGGTGTTGCTGGGGCAGCTTGCCTTTCCTTGCGCCACGGCTACTGATGCCTCTGGAAATCCATAAATACGCGTGCCGCGCAGTCATTTCTCTGCGCCACGGCTAGCGCATGCTCCTTCTCGGCGTGCAGCACTTGTGCATTTTCTGCGCCAGATTCTATTAATTGGGCCCAATATGTGATCTCAGCACGCACTTAGTTCGTTGATGGGTAATTTTTTCAAGTATTCCCGATGTACTACACATGACGTTTCTCACCGGCACAAAGCAGAACGTTGGGAGAGGTTCCGGGCTTCACCATACCTCTCTGCAGTGATGATGTCACCATTAGCTGCCAGTACTTTGAACCTAAGCGGAGCTCCTGCCCAGCAATGATCAGAACTGCCAGGTGGGCAGTTACATACAGAACTTCTCCTAGCTGCCTCCTGCAGCCCAAGTACTGGATCCATATTGGCATAAGTTCACTTCAGTTGACCTGGAGTGCCCCTGCATTTCATTGGGATGCTCCTCTCTTGATGCTGGGTGTCCCTCTTTAGGCTCTGCGAAGTCCTAATTATGGGTGCTGCTGTTATGAGTTTCTTTTGCTGTTTTGCTCCTGACAGCACTCCGGTCCTCTCCTTTGCCCCTGTGTCGCTCGGGCTGGGCCTCTGGCCAGCACCTCTCCAGTCAGCTGCTCTTCTATTCTGCGGGTGCAGAAGGTGTACCGTTGCCCCTGATTCTTCAGCCAGCACAATCTTCTGCTAGCACAGTGGACACCCTCAGAGCACACAGACACCTTTGCCTTATGCCCTACCTGGTGGGTTCACACTTTTCGAGTCAGTGAGTCTACAATCTTCTTCCTGCACCCCCTACAGCAGGTAACCTCTTCCTTTCTCCCTCTTTTTCAGGTTTCAGCACTCCTCGGTCCAGTTTCTGACCAGCTTGTTGCCAGTGTTATAATAACCTTGCCTGACCATTGTATTGGGACACGTCAGATGTACTGCTCGGGTGTTAGCTTGTTTTCTCTCACAGCGGGATGTCCGTGAGAACATTTTCGTGTCGTAAAAGGGAATGGGGGTGTTCCTAAACATCCTACCTGATAGGATGGGGTAAAGGTGTTACAGGGAAGGGGATACCGCATCTCACCATCCAGTGTCCACCCGCAGGAGCTGGATCCAAAAGCGATGGCCGTGTTCTGGCCACCTGGATGATAGATCCCCGGGGACTAGTGGGTGAGACACCTTCTGGTTTCTCACATCTCTGAGAGCCTTACATCAACAAAAAGATGAAATATGAATGCTGGTTGTTCTGCAGCAAGCATTCCTATGGACCATTCACACGCTCTCAGAGGGCCTAACTTCGGCAAAAAAGATGAAATATTAATTCTGCATGTTCCTGCTGCAAGCCTTCTTCCAGATGATCCTTATTTTCAGAGAACCTTACATCAACAAAAATGATTACATAATAATGCTCCCTGTTTCTGCTGCTACCCTTATACAGAACTTAGAAGGCCTAGCTCTGACCAAAAGTTGAAATATTAATGCTACATGTTCCTATAGACCAATCACACATTCTCAGATTGCCTATGATCGGCAAAAAAGATGAAATATTATTGCTTAATTTTCCTGCTGCAAGCCTTCTTCCAGATGATACTGATTCTCAGAGAGCCTTACATCGACAATAACAATGAAATATTAATGCTGCATGCTCCTGCTGCAATCCTTCTTCCAGAACATGCATGCATCCCCCCCTCCGCCAAGGGCCTTAATCCACAAAAATAGCTGACACGTCAATGCTACATATTACAGACAATGGTCCTTCCTCTTATAGACAATCAGTGGTCGAAGTGAGCGGGAGCGGTGCTCCTCTAATTTTTTTAAATTAAGTTTTACTGTTCCTATACTTTTATTTTAAAAAGAAAGCGTTCCCGAATGGTTTCATTTTAAAATAAAAGTGTAGGAAGAAGTTGAAACTTGCACTTTCAGTGCACTACATCAAACGTTCCCTTAAACAGCAGGTGCATGTGTTTGGGGGTTTGTATTGTGTGTGGCAGGGTGCGTGGTGATGGGGTTTGTGGGGAGCGGGGGCGGGCCAGCAGGGAACATAGTTCCACTACTTCTTTTCATACACTTCGACCACTGTAGACAATACATCTGTCTGGAGAGGCTTAGATGGACGAGTTGTTGTGAAATATTAATGCTGTGTATTCCTCCCAAGAGACTGTCTTATAAACAAGGAACTCCTCTTCGGAAGGACATGCATCAAGGCTCATCTCTGAAATATTAATGCTGTATCTGCCAGCCGCAAGTCTTCACAAGGTGCACTCATCCGTTGAGGGACTTTTACCTATGCACACAACAGAATCATTCATGTTGCCTCTTCCAGTGGTGGAAGTGGAAAAAAGGAACTAGTGGTAATCTGGCTGCAATCAAAAAGGAGAGAGTGGGGTGGTCAAACAGATGGTGGTGGGGAGGGGGTTGTGGGTGTTGAGTGGGGGTCAGGGACGTGTGACCAGGACCACAAACTTTGGCTCCCATTGTTGGATTTCAAGGTTTACAGTAATAATATCTTATAGAGTTTACCTACAAAAAACACACATTGCATAATAAAGCCCCATGACAACATGTAAATCCTTATAGCAACATGTTAAACCAAATGAATATCATTGTGGCTTTATTTTTCACATCCTGAATGCATGGACGTCATTTCACCAAAATACCAGGGGTAGCAGAAGTGACATTACACGGCCCATGACCTCCGATGACATCACAGGAATTGATGTAATTTGACCCAACTCCGAATTGACCCCACAGGAAGCGATGGTACACGTCCTTTCACCCCTTGACAAAACAGGAAGTGGCATCACATACCATTGTTCCTAAGTACACGACGAATAATATGGTTATGATATCACTGTAATGTGATATACATTTCATACAAGAATGGATCACCATATGTATCGTCAATATCAGTGTGTTTAGGCCCATATTATCAA
The DNA here is from genome assembly GCF_040938575.1 of Ambystoma mexicanum. Lineage (NCBI taxonomy): Eukaryota > Metazoa > Chordata > Amphibia > Caudata > Ambystomatidae > Ambystoma > Ambystoma mexicanum. The sequence continues at coordinate 742,276,707 of NC_090926.1, forward strand.
AGTACTTTGAATGCAAGCAGAAGTTCAAGGCCAAATCACGGGAGAATAGCTCAGGGGCAACATGCTCGCTTGCAAGATGACACGGAGCAACACAGGTTCGATTCCTGGGTCCGCACTTAGAAACTTCTGGGTATTAAATGCGTTATAAATAGCCTATCATATCATATCAAATGATAATGTGTTATTATATAGCATGTAAGGTTAAGTGCTTTATATTGAACAAATATACATACAATATCACCCAACCTGTTTTGGTACTCATTTATCAACCTCATAAGGATGAAAGGCTGAGTTGCCTTGCCGGGATTCAAACCTGCAGATCATACACACATTGCAGCAGTGAGCCCCCAACCCAGTGAGCTATCTTACCGGCTATAGCTATCTTACCGGCTATGAGCACTTACATGTCTGAATGTTCTCAAAGTCAGAAAGCAAATTACTCTCTGTAGTGGATACCGTTAAAATGGTAACTGAGATTTAACAGCACGCCAGTTCAACTGCAGGTCTGGTGCTTTTCAGGCTTCACAGTTGGCAAAATACATATCATTGGGAGGGTTCATAACTGTGTATTAAAAAGGTGTAGATTAGCAAAGGGAAAGCAGCGCACTCACATGGCATCCCATATTTTGGACACTCGTAACCTTATACATGCAAACAAACATCCTGAACAGCATGCCATGGAGATAGGAAAGATGGACACATTACAACAAAGCATTAATGGTGGCACAATGAAATCAAGGGCCATTTATGTGCTATGGTCAAACATTTCTACACTGTACACAAGCTTTCAAGGATTTTGTCAAGTGACCGAGGACACAGAGATGGAATGTCTTGTGATGATCCTAACGGAGACAATGGCAGAAAAATAAATGCTATATATTAGCTTGCCAAAAGCAGAATACATGGTCCGAAATGGATGCTTATTCTACTCCACAAATTAGTTTTAGGGAAGTTTTTGTCTGCAATGATGTTTAAGAACAGACTAAATCAGTGACACGCCCTGTGAAGTGTGCCTGAAATAAACCTTTAATGAGTCTATCAATTAACGTACAGAATCCCGGAAAGACAAACTATTTGTTATTCCTATTCTTTCTTATTTAGGGTCACTGCTGAAAGTGTTACACTTGTGGAACCCCCTGTTTTTTTTTAAAAAAAGTGGCCTGAACATGAAAGCTAGCCACTCCCGAAACAAAGAGCCACATGGCGCTGGCCACAGCCCAGGAGCTTCAATTTAAACAAAAGAGAAAAGCTATTTGTTTTTCCTTTTTTTCAAGGTAGACCACAGCAGTAGCAAGGGAGACCACAAGGGTGGCAAGGGAGACCACCGGGGACGCAGGTGCGACCCCTGGTGACTGCCAAATAACATCCATGCCTGAATGGTAAACTATAAGTCCCAGAATGCAAGATAATGCCAACCTGAAAAATCTAGTTAACCCCACTGTACTTTCAGTGATTTAAGACATGTAATGAAATAAGTTGTCTATTAAACAAAAATAGATCTGCAGCTTCTTTGTCACAAACTTCCAGCTCGTTGTAATTCATAATGTTGAAAACTTTTTAATTAGTGACTTAAAACAACAAATCTTTAAATGGGCGCTTTGAGTTACTTACTTTAACTAACACAGATTTGCAATGTAACTGGTGCTTTGCAAGCTCTTTGAGTTGGAAATGTTCAGTCAAGCATATGAAAGGCTCTGCCACTGAAAGAAATGTGTTAGCAACCTGAGCACCTCAACCACCTGCAGGGCCAGGAACGATGTGCGTCTGCCTAGCTGGGACTTGGGGAAACTGGCAGTGCTTGAATGTCCGCCCTGAACCGATTCTATATATAATTTTGTCCTTGACGTCACTTCCTCTTTCTTAGCTGATCCCCACGAAGTTAAGAATCGGCTTAAAGAAGCACATGTACTATTTTTTGTCTTTAGACTTATTTATTTCTTCTTGGGGGAGTGTGAAACACCAAGGGACTGGGTTTAGAACGCTTATGTGTCTCCAGCTCTTCTGAGCCGTGGATCTGTGCTGCACTTCCTGTGACCATTGCCACTTCTCACTTCCCCATTATTGCTCCCTCTAGTGCCCAAAAGAAGGAAAGTGGCTGAAGAAAAGATGAAAATGTGTTTAATCACTTGCTCCTCTTCCACCCGTTCATGAAGCCGCCGTTGACCTTGGGAGTGGTCACCTGTTCTAATTGTAGATGCCTTTGCTTCACCGGAGTCACAGCAGGGACATCAGTTAGAGGGAAGCTAGGGGTCGCAACTGCGAGCCCTGCCAACTCTTGTGCATTCCCTGGCTCTGCCTCTGCAACCCCTGGTTAAGGTTTCCAGCGGCAGAGAGAATTCAAAAGTAAAGAGGGCTCTCAGACGAGAGGCCTCTTTACATTAGTTTCTTTTTGAAGTCACTCTGACTCCGGAAAGAAATGATTTGCGTTACGGTTTTCCATAATGGAAATAATTTCTTTTTGAAGTCAAGATGACTTCAAAAAGACTGCTCTCCCTCTCCCCCCCCCACCGCATATGCCATGGAAGGCTCTGGACCCCCTGCTCTGCCCATGACAGGAACCAGAGCTGGATATTTGCGTGCGTGGAGCATAGTAGCCAGAGAGGCCTGTCTGCAGAGAAGTTCCTCAAAGCAGCAACGGATTTGGGAAAATGTAAGAAAATGTCTGTTTTGTAAGTGTGTGTGTGTGTGTGTGTGTGTGTGTGTGTGTGTGTGTACATGAAAGGGTGTGTGTGTGTGTCTATGAATATGTATGTTACATAATGTGTATGAGTGAGTGCACAATGTATTGGTGGCTGGGTGTGTGAGTGAATGGCGGATGGGTGCACGTGTAAATGAGCACGTGAATGGTGTGTGAATGTGTGCTCTTGCGTTCAGTGCTTAGATTACTTGCCAGTAATCTTCATTACTCGTAGTCCTACTCTACCTCCGAGTACTCACCTATGAAGCACCATGCCTCATACTTAAGTACCCGGACGAGGAAGAGGGGTGTGAAGGTAATGCGGGGTCAAGGAGCTGATGTTAGGGGAGAGTGAGAGGGAGAGGCAATATGTTGGGAGGGTAGGTCAGGAGGGGCCTACACTATTACGTAATGGGCATCCATGATAAAGCAGTCATGATATATGCTATTAGTGGCTACTCTCACATTTTGGTACAGCCATTCTAATCATTTCTTATTGTGGCATGACATTTTTACACACTATCTATGATAAAGTAAGCATGATAAGTGTTATTACCTCTCTAGACTGGCATTTGGGTGCAGCCAATCTAGCCATTTCTTACTGCATCACAGCATATTTTTTTGAATATCTATAATGAAGCATCATAAGTGTTATTATTACGTGTGTAGACTAGCATTTTGCTGCAGCTAGAGTAGACATTTCTTTCTGTGGATTGGCATTTTTACTGGGAATATCTGATAACGCAATTATGATAAGTGTAATTACCTGGCTACACTGGCATTTGGGTGCAGCCAGTTCTTACAGTGGCATTGTATATTTTTCTGAGCATCCTTGATAAAGTAAGCATGATAAGTGTTATTACATGGTTAGATTAGCACTTTGGTGCTACCCGTCTAGGTATGTCTTACTGTTGCATGACATTTTTGACTGTGCATCCTCACAACTACAGCAAACATGATAAGTGTTATTACGTTTCTGGCCTACAATATACAGCCAGTTTTTACATGTTTTCTTATGGTGGCATTGCATTTTGAATAGCAAAGTGGTAAGATAGTGCCAGAGCGGGTTGAGCACTTGCTGCTGCGATCTGTGTGTGATGTGCAGGTCACAAGTTCAAATCATGGCATGGCCAACTCAGACTTTCATTCTTCTGAGGTTGATAAATGAGTACCAACTTCAGATGAGATGATAATTGTATGGAAATCTGTGCTCTGTACAGCGTTTTTTTTTAATCAAAGATTTTATTGGTTTTAAACAAAAAACAACATTACACTTATCTCTCTGCAATACCGGGTAGGGACGTGGGGAAGGAGGGGAAGGTTTGGGGCAATAGCGGAAGGGAAGGAAAGGGGTGGACTGGAGGGGAGAGGAACATATGCAAAATCTACATTTCCATGTACATGTGATAGGATGTGGAGAGAGAGAGACAATCAATCAAGAAACATAAAACATTCAAAAGCTCAACTTCCGGGACCATGGTCCGACAGACCGTCAACTTGACAACAGATGACCTTGTGGCATAGGCTATTCTCGGCAGAGGCGTCTCCCCCACTTTCCCGGGGCAACTCTCAGTCACAGAGGCTGTGGAGCCTTCTTGTCCTTTAGCTAGCCTCTTCCCATCTTCTCCATATTTTGTCCGCTTTCTGCGGGCAACCCCTCGCTGAGTACACTCTATTCCATTATAGCGCCTATGTCCACATCCGTGACCCACTGTTCAAAGCTTGGGGTACGTTCCGATCCTCACAGTTGCGCAATGTTCCGCCTGAGAACTGCTACCGCAGTCGACCAGAGCAATTTCTCATAACGGGAAAGGTCAGTGTCACTGGAGATCCCCAGGAGAAGGAGTTTTGGGCATCTCTGTATCTCTTTACCTATGACGCTAGACAGTTTATCACAGCATCTCTGCCAGAGCCGCTGTATCCTGCTACATTCCCACAAAATATGGAAAAAGGTACCTTCTTCACTTTTGCAGCGTAGGCCTTGTGCGTCCGAGGATTTGCCCCAGTGGAAGAGAGCCACTCTCGGGTAGTAGGTGCGGTGCAGGATCTTCAGTTGGACCAGTCTAAGTCTACAGGAAATGGTCGTTTCTCGCGGGTACATCCGGGCCTCCACCCAGTCCTCCGGTTGAAGGGGACCCTCATCCCGTTCCCACTTTGCCTTCAAGCTGGTTAGTTCCGGTGTCGCAAAGGATGTCATCACATTGTACATGGTAGAGGTAACTTTCCGTTCCATCCGGTCCAAAACTCTGTTTCTCTCTAGTGGGGAGCTTTCCGGCATGTCTCGTGTTGTGTGTCTGTGGGTCGTCCAAGCGTATTTCAGCTGCATATAGTGGTACCTCTCTGTGTCTGGGAGGGAGAACTTTTCATGCAATGCCTCGAATGGTACCAGGTTGTCCTCGTGAACCAAATCTCCTATACTGGCGATTCCTCGCTGGGCCCACTCAGGCCATCTGGGAAGTTTTCTTATTTCGGGAAGATTACAGTTGTTCCATAGGGGTTGTGCCAGCGTTAGCTTCCCACCCCATCCTAGGTACTGATGTGTATCTTTCCATATTCTCATTATATGCGTTGCCATATCCGTGTGTGATGTGCGGTTCAGGCTTCCATTCAGATGCTCTAGAGGCGTGGTCGTGGCATTACAGATGATACCTTTGATATGTGGGAGGCTTCCGTCCCCGTGGAGCATATCATTTACTACCGCCATCTGGCTGGCCCAGTAATATGACTGTATCCTGGGCAGTCCAATGCCTCCTTCCCAGATAGACCTTTGGAGCGTGGCGAGAGCAATTCGTGGGTGTGCTCCCCCCCCATAGCAGCTTCCGAAGGGTGCACTCTATTTTGTGAAATTCTCGCTGGTGAATGTATAATGGCGCATTTTGCAGGATATATTAGAATTTAGGAAGGGCAATCATTTTGAACAGGGCCGCTCTGCCCATCAGCGTTAATGGCAAGGATATCCAATGGCGAGTATCTTCTGCAAATCTTGTTATGAGGGGGGAGAGATTCAGGGTTGTGTATTCAGTCAACTGCTTCGTGATACGTATCCCCAGATACTTGAACTTTTCTCTTTCGATCTGGTAAGGGCCAGACGTCAAGTTTGCCGACGAGGTGTCCCCTAGCGGGAAGAGGATGGATTTGGACCAGTTCACTCGCAATCCGCTGAATGCCTCGTATTGCTCTAACAGGTGCATGACTCTGGGACAGGCATTGCTTGGGTCTTTCAGATATATGAGAAGGTCGTCTGCATATAGAGATATTCTGTCTTCCCAGGTCTCGGACCAGCGGAAGCCTTCCCAGGTTGGCGTGTTTCGCAAGAGGATTGCCAGTGGTTCGATGGCGATAGCAAAAATCATGGCCGACAACGGGCAGCCCTGTCTCGTGCCCCTCCCCAGATTGAAGAGGTCCGAACGCCAGCCATTAACTCTGGTCCTGGCCACCGGGGATTCGTACAACAGGCGCACCCACTTCATAAAGTTCTCACCAAAGCCCATGCGTTGCATTATGGTCCAGATGGCCTCCCATCTCACCGAGTCGATGGCCTTCTCGAAGTCGATTGTTAGCAGGGCTAGCGGGCCCTGTATGCTGTTGGCCCTTTCCAGGGCCGAATATAGCCTGTGGAGGTTCATACGTGTTGATCTCTGGGGCATGAAGCCGCACTGGTCCCGATGTATCAGGGTGGGAATTGATGAGTGAGATGGGCCTATGTGAGCTGCATCTTTCCTGGGGCTTGTCCAGCTTGGGTATCACTATTATTGTTGCTTCTCGCAGATCTGGTGGGAGAATGCCCTCTTCTAGCGCATGTTGGTACATTTGGAGTAGTTGGGGGGCCACCGCATTGGTCCCCACCTTTCGCCATAGCTCAACCGGGAAGCCGTTAGGTCCTGGGGATTTACCGGATCGGATGCTCGACATGGCACTTAGGATCTCCTCTTCTGTGATCTCCCTCTCCAGCAGTTGCAGTTGCGTTTCTGTTATGGTGGGGATGTTAATTTGTTCCATGATCGTGACGTCCATCTCTGTCGTGGGCTTTCTGTACAACTCAGCGTAATAATCTGCGAAGCCTCAACTTATTTTCTGATCGGTCACTCCTGGATTCGGTCCTCCTGTTTCGAGTCTTCGGACATGGCTGCGTCCCTGTTCCCTCCTTTCCAGCCAAGCCAGCATCTTGCCCGCCTTGTCCCCTGTTTCATAAATTCTCGCCCGCATTGCAGTATGCGCTTGTTTCGCATTGTCCATCGCTATGTTTTGCAGCTTTTTCTGTGCCAGTAGCAATGACCAATTCGAGGCCGGAGTGTCCTCAATTATGTGCCTCTCCTCTGCTTGATTGGCCTGTTGTTCGGCCTCAAGAGTCTTGCTCCAGTGCTGTCTTTTTTTGGCGGTCGTCCACAATATCAGTTCGCCTCTTAACACCGTCTTGTAGGCCTCCCACAGTGTTCCTGGGTTCATTGCCGTCTGTGAGTTGAACTCGAAGTATGTATTGGTCGTCTCCTGTAGCTTGTCCACAAGCGCAGGATCACCCAGGTAATCGCTATTTAGGTGCCAGCTCGGCGGTGGAATTCGCCTTGATGTCATGAGTGTCAGTTCTAATGGGGAGTGGTCAGAGAGGCCCCGGGGGAGAATGTCTATTTCTTGCACCCTATGTAAATCAGTTGCTGGGATGAAGAAATAATCTAGCCTGTAGAGCGAGGCATGTGCCCCTGAGTGGAAGGAGTATGCTCAGGTGTCCTGGTGGAGTTCTCTCCACACGTCACATAGGCCTAGTGCGTTGGCAAACGTGGCAAGTCTGGTGGGAACATTGGGGTTTCTATTCCTCAAGTGTGATCTATCAAGGGTTACGTTCATGACTTCATTAAAGTCACCACCCAGGATCATGAGGTTGGATGTGTCGTTTGCGATTAACGGGGCAATGTCAGTAAGCAGCGGCTAAAGCAGGGTAGGGGGTGCGTAGGTAGCGATCAGAGCGATGGAGTGATCCCATAGCTTGCCTGTCGCATACATATATCTGCCGCCTGTGTCATGGGTCACCGACGTGAGCTGGAAGGGGAGGTTTTTTGTGTACCAGGATCATGACCCCTCTTGAGCCTATCGCGAAACCTGAGTGAAGTGCCAGCTTGTAGTTTTTGCAGCTGAACAGGGTACAGTCAGTGCCTGCAAGATGGGTCTCAGACAGGAACACTGTGTCAGCCCCCCGCCTGTTGAGGAATTGCCGCACCAGCCGACGCTTGACTGCACTGCCCAGCCCATTAACGTTCCAAGTCATGAGCCTCAGTGTTCTGAGAGCGTCGCTATTACCACTATGTGATGCCATGGGTGCTCGTGATGGTCACTGCCTGTGTTGCCGCTGACAGTTTTACGCCAGCTGCAGATACGCCCATAGGCGAACTCTGTCTTATCTAGCCTTATCATCCTATGTGTTTGATGGGTCCTGTCTGTAACTAAACCTAACAAATCCCCAACCCCCCTCCCCATACTCCTCCCAACTAGAAGCATTGGTCGCCCGAACAAAAAAACACTGGTGTCAACTGGACACCTTACATGCATTTAACTTAACTTCAAGTACAGGTAGCCTCCCCCGGCTTGGATCCCAGGGGGAGAGAGCCCTCTCTTGGGGGGGGGGTGGCTAAGGGGGAACCGCCGCGAATAATACTCATGGAGGGGGCTCTCCTTGCGTCGTGGTCTTGGGGCATACCGCGACCGCATCAGGTAAGTGTGTGTAGCCTACTGTTGCGAAAGTGCGTGTAGATAGAGTAAAACAGTAGCTCAACCTGGGTTACCCAACAGGACCTCAGGCATCCGGCAGGCCTCGGGGCAGTGGTCAGCCTCCCCGCTCTTCCGGTAGGTGCTGCGCTGGTGGTTGGCAGACCTCCCGCTGTTGGTCTGGCGGAGGCCTTTGGTTCCTTCCCCTGTTGTCGCGGGGGGTCGACCAGTCTCCGTCTATGTTTTGTTCAGCCCAGCGCCAAGCCTCCTTGGAATCATTGAAATGGACTGCTGTCCCTTTATGGTAAATCTTGAGTTGCGCAGGGAAGAGCAGGCCATACTTCACCCCCATTGTTTGCAGTTGTTTTTTGAGGTGGTCGAAGGAGTGTCTCGCCTTTTGCACTTCCCTGGTGTAGTCGGGGGGGGGGGGGTAAAAGGCAATTTTGGAACTGTTGAATGTGACGGTGCCTTTTGCGCGCGCATGTTGCAGTAGGGCATCGCGATCCCTGTAATTTAAGAATTTTGCAATTATCGTGTGTGGAGGTGCACCGGGTGGAGGTCTGCCTGTGGGCACTCTGTGTGCCCTCTCAATGGAGAAGAACTTGAAGAAGGCGTCTGGCTCGTACAGATCAGTCAGCCATTGTTCTAGAAAAAGTTCCAGGCAGGAGCCTTCGGCCTTCTCTGGTATACTGAGTATACGCACGTTGTTACGCCTTGATCTGCCCTCTCCATCTTCAATTCTGTCCTCCAGTACCTTTAGTTTGGATGTTCCGTTCTGGAGCTGCTGTTGCATATTGGGCATTCTATCCTCTGTGTTGGATATGCGATGTTCCGCTTCCCCGGTGCGTGCTGTTAGCTTTTGAAGGTCGTGTCGGAGGAGGGACACATCCATGCTTATCCTGTCCATTTTCTGCTCCATTGAGGAGTGGGAATCGGCTATCGCGGCCATAATGTCCTTCAGTGAAATTCCCTTGTACGTTTCCATCTCGTCCGCGCATTGCGGATGGGGGTCTGCCGCCAGGGGCGTTTGGATGGTATACTGATCCATCCTGCTTTGTGTGGGGAGTTTCCTCGCCTTGTCCTTCCCCATGGTACCGATATCACTAGCTGCGTATGGGTCTGTGTGCTTGGCCTGTCTTGCACGACGTCGCCTCCTGGAGCGGAGCTGGGGGGGGGGAACACTAGCCTCCAGGAGCAGAGCCCGGGGGGGGAACACTCGCCCACGCTGTCCAGCCGCTCCGGCACCGTCCGTGGCTCACAGGTTTGCCTCACACGCAGGGTCGCACGGGAAGGGTGCCCCTCTCTCTTGAGTAGCAGTGCTGCCGGCAGGGGTCGCGGCGTCCCACGCGGGTGGATACGCGCTCCGCTCTCACCTCCGCACTGGTTCACTATAGTCCACCTGTTGGGAGGGACACCGCCCCGCCGGGACCACTCTCTTCCTCTGATGTCGCCTGCGGAACAGTAACAGGCTGGCATCCGATGTCAGGGCGTTCACCCGTGTGCGCCGGCGGCCATTTTGGAAACTGGATGCCGATCGCCTTGAAACTTCTCGTGGTCGTATTTCTTGGAATCGGCTGCGGTTTCCTCTGCTCTACGCTTTGTTTGTGCCCAAGGGTATCCGGCACCCTACGGTACCCTACTTATCAGCTCTTATGTTGCCGAATTTCAGGCTATTTTATCAGGATATTTGCTGCGGTAGCGTGAGCCGAGGAGACCTACATCTTTTTCATCCCGCAGCTAGCCACGCCCCCCTCTGTACAGCGTTTTGACGAAAGCAATATATAAATAATAAATCATCATTAATTAAAGCGTTAATGCTCCAGTGCACTGATCTATTGGATTAATGGATACTGTATTATCGCAGGAACTTGCAATGTAGGTGATCTATGTTTCCTATAATGACAATACCTGACATGCAGCTATAATTGGCATGATAGGGGTTCATAGTGATAGTTTCGAAAGTAAAACTTTCGAAATACAAAAGTTCCGACACAAAAGCATGGAAAAAAAAGTTTTTAATGCTTTTTCTTTTTTTAAGGGGGGGGTTCCCCCCAACCGCCCGTTTTCTTATTAAAAAAAACTTTTTTTTGCACAAAACTAAAATAATAATTTTTTCGATGCTTTTTATTCAGAACATTTGCATGTCGAAAGTATTCATTCGAAAGTATGACTGGACACCCATGATAGGGAAGTAACTGGCCATACAGTGCTGAAGTGGCATATCAATAGCAGTGCATCAGCCTATTTTTTTCTTCTTAATGTTTATAGTTTGTTAAAAACATGAATAGATTTTTAATCATATACTTCAAAATTCTTAGTTCATTACAAATGGCAATACATTACTTCAGACACAACATTCTAAATCAAACATTCCAGACATTATTTAAATCAACACACTATAATACCATATACCATGTACCCGTAAGGGCCTCTCGTTTTAACCCTCAATAATACATTTTCTACCTATCCGACAAATTACTCCCTGCCCTAGTTCATGTTGGTGGACTTATTTATTTATTTTTTTTAATTTTCATTGTAACAATTAGTTTTTTTAAAAAGAAAAAAAAACTTCAATTACAATAAAGCAATCCAACTTTCACATAACCACACACAGATATACTGGAAAGGCTCCCACAGTACTCACAGAGAAGGCCTACAAGCTAACAAAGTTGTCCAAATATTTTTAATTATTTAGGCCTACTCCTCATTCAGAATGCTTTCCACAAATTCACAAGCTGCACATATAAGCGAAACATTTGTTCCAGATAATATCCGAAACCACCATTTGTCCATATCTCCATCAGCCGGGGCAAACGAACCAAGATGGCGAGATCGTTGTTGCGTGATTTTAGGACACTCGGTGATCAGATGTTTTACTGATTCAACTGAATTTTCACAGAACCTGCAGAGATTGTTCTTAATGTTAATAACTCTTCGTCTCCATTGGATCTCCTTTGTTGTATATGCGTTCAAGCGCAATCTCATAAATTGGTTGCGATGTTTTCTTGACGGAAACTTTTGGAGATATCTGGGTAAACAGTCTAGACGATTTATTAAAGGACCCAAGTCGAATTACGACGATAGGAGATTTCTTTGCTCTGAATTCTGGATCCAGTTCCATTTTCTTAGTTTTTTTCGCAATTTGAGGAGTTGCTATCAAAGTTTCCCACTTTATCTCTGCAGATTCTAGGATTGTTTTTAGAGAGCTGTACCAGTTTAACATGATACTACAGTGTCGCTGTTGGGCTATGTTTGAGAAGATTTGATAGGCCGAAGCCTGATCCTTTAATGACATCTTCCGTAACATGGCCAACGATTTCCAGACGACTATGTTGTACATTAATTCAAGTCCCAGTTCGTATCTTATGGAAATCATTGAAACACCCTTTGGCAGCTTAAGGATGCGTTTCCAGAAAATTCCTTCAAGGGTTGGCCATAGATGGTAGTCCAGGTTCCAACCAGCCTCTGCTCCAAATGTAATTGAGGGGATCACCTTTTGCATGTAGAAAGTTAGTACCGGTTTTAAGGTGAATTTTCCATATTCCACATGAAGTTTAGCCCCTTGCAGCACAAAGGTCAATAGCCGTTGTTTGAGATCACATACCCAATCATGTTCTCTGATTGAGGTGTTATATACGATACCTAGATATCGAATAGTTGGTGCATGTTGTATCTGTAATGCATCGAGGTTCCATCTGAAGTTCTTAATTAATCTTTTAGAGGTGTTACCAATTGGCATGATCTTGGTTTTCTCCACATTGATTTGCAGTGAATTGTCGCTTAAATATTTTTCCAATGCAATTAGGAGCCTCTGCAGGCCGATTGGTGTTTCGTCCATTAGGACAATGTCATCTGCATATATGGTCCAACTAATGCTGTTGCTGTCAATTTTTGGGGGAAAACAACGTGTCTGCGCAAAAGCTTCAGATATGTCAGATATGAATAGTTTGAATAACCGGGCAGCCAGAGGGCAACCCTGTTTTTTACTCCTTTATTTGTGTATATTTTCTCAGTGAGCTCGCCGGCTTCATTAATTCGCACCCTGATCGAGGTGTCTTTGTAAAGAGCCATTATGGGCTGCAATAATTCAAGAGGACATGACCAGCTCTTCAATTTTGCTCTATCTAAGCAGTCGAACGCTTGCTTCATATCAATGAAGCCAATGAAGAGATTGTTGCCTTGTTATAAAGCTTTTAGTTTCAGCAGATTCAAAATCGTCAGGTTCACTTCTGTTCCCACTCCTTTGGTGAAACCTGTCTGACGTGTATCGAAGTGATCTGATTTAGTGGCCCATTTGGACAGCTTCTGCTGTAAAAAGGACGCAAATATCTTGCCCAGGATGTCTAAAAGGGCAATTGGTCGATAATTGGCCGGTTCGTCACGGCAGCCCTTTTTAAAAATGGGAACAATGATGGCCGAGTTCCAGGATTTGGGGATCATCTTTGTAGTGGCTATCACTTGGAATAGATGGTCAATAAAGGTTGTCCATTGCTTGTTGTTTGCTTTTATTATGACGTTGGACCAGCCATCAGGCCCGGCTGCTCGAGAGATTTTTAGGTGTCTAATTGCTATTGAAATAGCCTCTCTTTATTCGACTACATCCCAAAAGTGATTTGTTTCGACCGTTTCTTCCTTCAGCTGGTTTATATTGCTTCCAAAGACTTTGGCAAAATGTTGTTTCCAGCTGGTCTTAGAGATCCCATGATGAGTCTTTGCCTGCTGGAATATTGTTTTGTTATTTATGATATTCCATAGGTCTTTTGTCTGATGACAGATAATCATCTTCAAGATTCGTTCTCCTCGTTCTTGGTCTCTCATTGTTGTAAAACATTTCAGCCAGTTTCGATACTTCGTCTTTAGCTGTTTCATTTGTGTCCATTTATTTGGATCTGACTCTTTTTTTAGTTTTCTCAGATCACGTTGTAGTTGTTTTTTTTAAGAGACACCAATGGACTATATTAATATTTTTTTTATATAGGAGCAACTGTTTGGCTGTTTGAATTTTATTTGATAGTCTGCCAACAGAGCTGCGTAGTTTAGTTTGTCACATGCAGCTATCTCTTCTGAGGTTATCATTTCATTTAGAATCCGCAGTTGCTTAATATTTATTTTTAGTCTATTGCCTCTTTGATTCACCTCGATTAGCTGGTTGAAAAGCTCTGCCGTTCTTGGCGGATATGTCTTTAAAGTCAGTTTAAGCGGCTTAAGTTCACTACTCATTGCTTTCAAGACCTTCAGCTGTAAGATCTCCTTTGACAGGGTGTTTGATGCCCAAAAATAGTCGATGATTTTTTTAGTGCCATCACGCTGCCATGTGAAATTCGGAGGACAATCTCCTTTTGTTTGTCCATTGAGCATGTAGCAGTTTCTGGCGATCATAGCTGACTGAAATTGATACCCTCGACAGGTTGAGTGGGCAAGGTTCTTGAATTTTTTTTGTTTTTAGATCCTCATCGAACCACGAAAAATTCAAGTCCCCACATACAATCACCTGTAACTCTGACAGCAATAACATGTTATCATCAATCAGTTTTGTTATTGATTTGATGAAGTGAGATGAAGAAATCATGGCTGAGTTCCAATAGGTGTTAAGGAGTAATAGATGTTTAACGGCTGAACGGGATCCACGATTGTTTTGAAGAATTGTTCCTTGTACGAATAAATTGGGAGAGAACGATTTAATAATCTCCCATCCCAAAGCATTATTTATCATAGTCAGAAGACCAGAGAATGGCCGGCCGAATTGATTTTTCCCAGCCGGATTTAACATAATTGAATATCCTTCTTTGGAAGGTGCCTCCCGCAGCCACGTTTCGTGGAGACATATTGCAAAGTTTTTTTCCAGAGAGATATCGAAGTTCTGGAACAAATGCCGGAAGCCTCTAGTATTCCATGATAGGCCATTTTCCTCCTCATTTATGCTTTGCAATTGCTATGTTCTATTTGCACGGTTCTGTGTAACAACTTTGGAAGGGATATTTTGGTTTCCGACTGATTTTTATTTGATGTTGAATTGTTTCCTTAGGGCTTCACAACGCTGTTTGTGAGTTTGCTCTCAATCAGCTGGTACCTCTTTGTCCTTTCCTTCTCTCTGGTGTTTTGCTTCTATTGTCAGGTCGAATCCATATGACATCAGCTCGTCTTTTGCTGCGAGCAAGGTGTTTTCCACTGCCTGGGAGGTGATGTGCAGATAAACCATGTCAAGAGAATCTTCATTGATGTATTCGACAATGGCTATGTCATTGGATGTTATTGTTCTTTAAGCTGGAAAATTGTGTAACAAGCGCATCACATTTCTGTGGTTTAAGTTGACTTCATTTGCGTCCGAGAAAATATTCTCGAGTCTTATTCTCCAGAGTTTTTGTTCTCGGACCGGTTTCCCCGACACTGTTTCTTCTAAGTTCCTTTGCTTTTCCCATTGCGCAGCCGTCATTTTAGGATTCAGTTTAGTGTGGGTCAATTTTTTTTTTTTGTTGCTCATCAGTATTGTCGACCTTTTGTTTTTCCTTCATGCCTGTCTTATTTGTTTCAGCATCCTTGGCTCTTTGGGCCTGCTGGATTTTTCTCTGGTCTTGTGAAATTTTAGGGGCAAGACAGGATCTTTCCTCTACCTGTACAGATTGCTGTTCTACATCTGATTCAACTGAGTATGTGGACAGATCACATAAGTTGCTAACACTTAAATCAGATATTTTTGAGCCAGAGTCTGATTCAAATCTTCGTCTTTTATTTGGATTGGTCAGATTCGGCACGTTTGTTTTTGGAATTTCTTTCAACACCAGATTTCTTGCAAGTATACCTTCGAGCTCATCCTGTTGAGCATTTGTTGAATTACGTGAAACCAGGCCCAGCTTTTGAGGTGTAGAAAGATTCCTTACAACTGTTTTGTTTTGTTTCTGGCGATACTCGTTTTAGTTTGCCGCTTATTAGCTGTTTGTTTTTTAGCTGAGGTTTTTGTAGATTTCTCACATGGTTTAGATGTGAGCGAAGGGACAAACAATTTTGCCACACCAGTGAAAATGTCAAAGGAAGTAACAGGTCCTTTGGTGGGCGGAGCCGCAGCATGAATTATATGTTGGGCTTCCCCCACATCTGCCTCAGATGAGTTGGAATTTTGTGGGGCTGCGCCCAATCTCTCGTGTGCTTTGTTTAAAATAGTACAACCAGGCTGATCCTCTAATAAAGGGATCAATTGAGGATCAGAAGACACCTTTGATTAAGTATTCGTTTTGTCCTTTTGCGATGCATCAGCGCTTATTTCGCTTGCAATACTTTGAGTAGGGATGTTATTTGCATCATGTTGGTTTACGTACTGCCTTGTACTTTGGTTTATACTTCCTAGTTGAGGTGGGAGTTTCTTCTCAAGTGAACATTCCGGGTATACCTTACTCTGGGAAAACGAATGGCGACATCACTTCATTATTTCTAAGACGCTTCCATTTGGTCATTTTTATCAGTGTGGTCCTTCGATGCCAGGTCTCCAAGTCGGTTTGCCATTGAAAAGAGATCTCCGCTTCACGTTCGACTCTAGCCATTAGATGTGTGTTGTTTTCTTCTAATGACGACACTTTGTTAAGTTATGTAGCAGGGCATTTTGATCCTTGACAGTCTCGTTTAATGATTCAAAGAGTTTGATGAAAGGGATCAAGGCCAATGAAGCTGCTGCCAAGACATTGTTATGAATCTGGATTCCAGCTGCCACTGAAAGATTTTCTTTGGAGAGGGTCGTTGGCTCGTTTTCCAGAATCGACGGTTCATCATGTTTGCTAGAGCGCCGTTCATTTCTTGAGGTTTGATGACATGCTTTGGTGCTACAATGGAAACGCAAGTTTTCAGTTGATTCTTTTGAGGAACTCGACAGTGTTTTTCTTGTTATGGTGATACCCATATTTTGAGTGCTCTGCACATCTTTTTGGTATGGTGTGCTTGTCCCGGAATTAAGCATCTCATTTGGATTTTGAGCAGACTTTGCTCCTTTCTCGCTGTTTGTCAGCGGCTTTTCTTTTGAAATTGATGCACTTTGGGGAGCAATAGAAAAGCTGTGTATGAGTTTGTTTTTTTACAGCTTGATAATCTGCTGTCAGCCTCTCCGTCAGCCGCGCTTCGCGCCTGCTAAGTCTACTTCTAGACTTTTATTGTGATGGAACATAGGACGGGATGGCAAAGGGGGCAAGGGCGTAGCAGTGTCTAACGGACGTGAAGTGGTTCTTTGCTGTAAGTCCGACTCACTTTCTGGAGCCCTATTCCCAACATCATTTCCGCTCCTTGAAAGGTTGTATAGAGTATCACCATTTAAGGGAGGAACAAAGGAAAAGTTTGTTTGATTTCCTGACCCATATGGTAATTTTAGAGCCAGTAGTTCTGTGTCCGTGACATCAAACGGGGATAAAAAGGAAGCGGTGTCAATTTCGACCATCATCGTTGGCTCAAGTAGATGAGGATTGTTTGCCATAGGTGCCGCTAAAATCGGAGCAAATACAGATGGAGCTGTATGTAAGGTTGCAGTTCCTATGATCTTATTGCATCCATTAAATGGCATACTAGAGTCAGGGGCGCGAGTTACGAAATCGGACATCACGACTTGTTCGCTTTTATCAAGTTCTTTTCCATGTGCCTGGAGCGGCAACTGACTTTGCTTTTCTAACACACCAACTGTCACAGCAGCTGTCATAAGACTTTCAGTCTGCGAGATCACTTTATTTGTAGCGGTACTTTCAGCTTTGTCAGTCACCGTGTTAGTCGAGGAGGCAAGTTGAGAATCTACACTTTTGGCCTGCATTGAATTAATCTCCTCCGGCATCATGACCGGCAACATCTTTGCTGAGTCTACATCCATATCGGAGGAAGGGGCTGATGCTTCCGTGCCGCTGACGCCAGCTGCCAGGACTCGTCAAATACTGCTGGGAAGACTTGCGGCCACAGGTTTGCCCAGGAGAAGGGAAGGGGAAGGGGGAGGGAGGGAGGGAGGGTGAGGAAGAACATAATGTGCCCGCAATAAGGGACGGAGAGGACGGGAGCGGGCGGGGCAGCGGGGGGAGGAGGGAGGGTATAGGAAGGGGTAGGGAGGGAAGAGAAATGTTTGTGGACGTGCCCTGTACTGGTAACACAGCTTCAACTAAAAAGGAAGGCTCACCACGATTTCGGGCATTTGAAGTTGCCGCATCTGCGGCCGTATGTCAGTGACCATTCTTTCTTCTTACCAGTATCAGTAGTCCAGGGGTGTAGTTTCCTAGTCTTCGGGTTGTAAGTAGCTTCCTCGGTGATGAAGGTGGACTGGAGGCAGACTGGACTCTGCTCCGGACTCCGCTCTGCGCTCTGGGAAAGTTTTTAAGCACAATACCACTAAGGGTAGAAAGAGGACTGAATACGTCGTGCAGCTCCTCAGTGTGTTCACTCAGCAGAAAACCACAAAGGACTGGAGGCAGACTGGACTCTGCTCCGGACTCCGCGCCGCGCTCTGGGAAAGTTTTTAAGCACAATACCACTAAGGGTAGAAAGAAGACTGAAAACGTTGTGCAGCTCCTCACAGTGTGTTCACTCAGCAGAAAACCACAAAGGACTGGAGGCAGACTGGACTTATCGAGAAACATTTTCCCCCAACCTTTGCTCACTATGAATATATTCAGTAAAGCAATGATCATTCAGATACAGTACCCATACAAGAGCCCAGCCCACATGACTTCACTGTTTAAATCCTCTAATCTCCTTATGAACTTTCCCAACCAACCTTTTCTTGGCCCCAGTGTGGCGCTACAGCCAATCTGCCAATGTTTTATCATTTCTGCCTCCCCCAGGTCAACAATTTCTTTCTTGCCAATGGGTCCCTCTTCTGGGACCATATTTATGGGGAGCCTAGTAAGTTAAGATGACATTGCATATAAATGTAACAATATTCCGGCCCTGGGAATCTCATCACTGAGAACTGTATCTCCTTATATTTCCTCAGGTGTGTGGTTAGCTCCCTTTGTAGTTTATACAGTGACATTCATCTTCCCCATTTTACAATTTTAATTTTGTTGTACATACTCTCTGTGCTTTCCATCAATGCAAGTTAGTCTGAGTCAACTTCAGCAAGAATCGGGTCCCAGCACTCCCTAAAATTGTTCAATGCTTTCTCATAATTATTGCTTAAAGATGTATTCATATCTTCCAATAGCGAACCCGGTGGTGGAAACAATATTTCCTCGGCCTATTTTGTACTCATGACCTCATCCAAGACATATGAAGGCAGCACCGTTGTTAGAATTGGGTTGGTATCTGAAATATTCTTGTTTGCTTCAGTACGTATATAGTATTTTTTTAAGGCCTCCAACCCACATCCTATGATGTCACCAGGGTTGAAGTGGAACGGATTCCATCCAGGTCAAAGGTCAAGTGACATCACTTCCTGTGATGTGATTAGGTCTGTGATGTCACATCCGATACACGTGACATTTTGGTGAATTGACGTCTCTGAGCCAGACATGTGTCGAACAGTTCTCTTCATCGTTAACAAAAGCATCACTCTGTGCTGCAACGATTGCAGCTAATTAAATATTGCCCTCATTGGAAGTGACATCAGAGTAATTATTGCTGATTGAATGCCCTTGACAGAGACATCTTTTTAACCATCATTACCCGGTTACCCCACTTGGAGTTCAGTTTCCCCAGACGTTGATCTTTTACTAACTGCAGACTGTTAGATCCTCAAACTGTGCTACCCGGGTCTGGTGAAGAGCCCAGTGTCCTAGACCAGAGAGAACCCTCTGGATCTCGAGCACCCGAAGTATAGGCTCAGAGTAAATGGGGGCAGTTGACCCCGTACTCATTAAACCACGGGAGCAGGAGTGTCATTTTGCCCCTGTGGAGATTCTGCATGTAATTTTATGGGGCAACCAAAAACGGAAAGAAAAAAAATGATTAAGTGCTGTGCGCTTTTAAATCACTCTCTTTGGAGTGTTCACATGCATCTTGCTAAGTTATCAAGTGCTGCTCACTTCAAAGTAAGAAGGCTGCCTCATCATTGGCCCACTTGAGCCTTAATTGTGCGGTGAAAGGGGGAGGACAGAGATGGACAGGCCAAAACTGGCAGAACATGGTGGGGGCAGGGGGGACAAATCCCCCCCACAATTTTAAGTGGTGGGGATGTAATGTCATTTATCCCCCCCAGAATATGTGTTTGGTGTCTCGTGCAGGGATATGTTTATGAAGTAGGGGGAGGGGCTGCTTACTATGTAATCTGCCCTCTCCCCTCTGGCCCCCAAAGCATGGGGGCACTACCCTGGGGGCAGATGGGTGAACATCTGCCCCCAGGGAAGGGGCATACAAAAAAAAAGATTTTTTTTAAAGAAAACGTAGTTTTGGGTGGGGTGGGTGCGGGTGGGACCTCTAGCCACCAGGGATTATTGCAAGGGGGTGGCCCTCTCCCCCCACCCTAAGTGGATGGGGGAACCTTATGTAGCCCTCCATGTGGGATTATTTATGCCCCTAGGAAGGGGTACATGAGATGCCCTCCATTCATTTGGGGTGGGGGGGCACCACAAATATTGGCAGAGCCACCCCTCCCAAGCCTGGGGCAGTACGTTTTGACCCCCCCGGGGGGCAAATGGCCACACACGTGCCCATCTGCCCCTAGAGAAGGGCAAAACAAATATATATGTTATAACTTGTTTTGGGTGGGGGAAAGGGGGGCACTAGACCACCAGGATTTTTTGTGTTTGAAACTGGGGTGGCCCTCCCCCCACCTTAAGTGGATGAGGGGGTACCTTATGTAGCCCTCCCTGGTGGCAGATTTCTGCCCCTAGGAAGGGGTACATGAGATGCCCCCATCCACTTGAGGTGAGGGGAGAGGCCAATGCAAATATTTGCAGAGCCACCCCACCCCTCAAGCCTGGGGCAGTACGTTTTGCCACCCCACTGGGGGCAGATGGTCACACACATGTGCCATCTGCCCCTAGGGAAGGGCAAAACAAATATATATATATATATATATATATATATATATATATATATATATATATATATTATAACTTGTTTTGAGTGGGCGGCCCACTAGACCACCAGGATGTTTTGTGTTTGAAAGGGGTGGTGGCCCTCTCCACCCCACCCTAAGTGGATGAGGGCACCTTATGTAGCCTTCCGTGGGGGCAGATTTCTGCCCCTAGGAAGGGGTACATGAGATTGCCCCATCCATTTGGGGGGGCACTGCAAATATTAGCAGAGCCACCCCCCCAAGCCTGGGCCAGCACATTTTGCCCCCCGTGGGGCAGATCACCACACACATGTGCCTATCTGCCCCTAGGAAAGGGGTAAAACAAAAAAAAACACATTATAACTTGTTTTGGGTGGGTGTGGGGGGCCACTGAACCACCATGGATGTTTTTAGTGGAAAGGGGGTTGGCCCTCTCGTCCCCCACCTCAAATGGATAGGGGGCATCTCATGTAGCCTTTCCTGTGGGCAGATTGCTAGCACAATCTGCCCCTAGGAAAGAGGAAAAACAAAAACAAAAATTAAAAACATGATAACTTGTTTTGGGTGGGTTTGGGGGGTCACTAAACATTCATGGATGTTTTTAGTGGAAAGGGGGTTGACCACGGGTGTCTTCTTTTTGGAAATGTATGGGGTTCTTTGTTTTCCTTGGTGGCTTCGACACCCCAGGCCCAAATCTGTAGGTTGTCCACATGGGCAAAATCTGCTTTGCCGAAAAGGCTTGGGGTTATTAGTGGGTTAGCCTTTTCTCTTTGTGCCGAGGTAGGTGCATCCACACATGTAAGGTACCGTTTTAGTTGGGAAACCTGTGGAAACGTGAGAAGGTAGGAAATCTGTTGTTGGCTGCGTGTTTCGGTGAGTGGGCAGAGGGAAATGTCTCTGAAATTTGGTGGAAAAAAACACAATTTTCAGACATTTCCCTCTTGCCACCCACCGAAACACGCCGCCAACACCACATGTCCTACCTTCCCGCATTCTCACAATGTGTCCCAACGTAAACAGTACCTCACATGTGTGGTTGCACCTACCTGGGCGCAAAGGGAAAAGGCTAAACCTCTGGTAACTCCCAATGGGTTTGGGGAGACAACCTACAAATTTGGGCCTAGGGTGTCGAAGCCACGAAGGAAAACAGGGTACCCCATGCATTTCTGAAAAGAAGACACTCGTGGGAATCCACACAGGTCTGACTTGCGCGAATCGCCCTAGAATGTATTACCCACAACCCCAGACAAAGTGAAAATTGTGTTTTTTTCCACTAAATTGAAGATTTTGTAAGGGATTTTGGGTCATAAATTATGGGGCGATTCACGCAAGACGGAGCTCTTTTTTGTAAATGCATGGGGTTCCCAGTTTTCCTTTGTGGCTTCGACACCCTAGGCCCAAATCTGTAGGTTGTCCACATGTGCAAAATTCCTGAAAATCTGCTGTGCGAAAAGACTTGGGGTTACCAGTGTTTTAGGCTTTTCCCTTTGCACCCAGGTAGGTGCACCCACATATGTGAGGTACCGTTTTCCTCGGGAAACCTGTGGGAATGTGGTAAGGTAGGCCATGTGTTGTTGGCTGCGTGTTTCGGCGAGTGACCAGAGTGAAATGTGCAGAAATTGTGGTTTTTTGTCATTTTCCCGATTTTCCCCCCAAACTATGGAATCTTTCCCTACATAGTTGTTGCCTGACCTGCACAATTCACCCCATCCTAAACTTGGAATATTGTCTACTTTTTAGAAATGTATGCCTTTACCCATGGCAGTTAAGGGGTTAAGACGGTAAAGCCCCAGAGGAGATATCATTTGTAAGGTAGCTCAGTTAGTTAATTCTCCAAATGCAGATTGTGCACAGAAACATGTAAACCTGTGTTCAGCACCTGGCTTAATCTTCCGGTGGGATAATAGGCAGAGCGAATGCATTCAGCTTCTGATGCAACACAGCATTTCCCAGGTCAATTGGTTCAGAAAAAGTGGTGGAAAACACTTACTGTCGCTTTTTCTAATTGGCCAGATTTTTGTGCATTTTCTGGGTGGATTTTGAGAGCCGAGTGGACACACCAGGACCCCCTCCACCAGACAAATGCGGCCTTACTGCCAGCATGGATTCTCATGCTGGAAATAAGGAAAGGGATTCATCTGGGTTCTGCTTGGAAATGAAACCTGGTAAAAGCGGGCGGAGTCCAGAGGAAGCCATTGTCAATTCCGCCAGCAATCGCTAATTGCGCAAGGTATTTACACTCTTGCAAAGTGGAAAAGCAATGTGATTTCACCTGCCTTTTATGCTAAAATCTTCCATTTTGTGGCAAAAAAGTAAAAACGTGCGCCAATGGAAGTGGTCCACTCCATGCAGTTTACTTTGCGCCTTGATGCTTGGGGGTTTTGCGTGATGCTACACATGTAATAAATACATTTAACATGACCCCAGATAAATGCCAATTCGTGATCAGAATGAGTGAGCATGGCATGTCGCTGGTAAGAGGGTGTCATGTGCTTCTTGAGTGCGTTGGCAAATGCCCTTAATTGCCATCTCCCGTTAAGCAGGTGCTTAAACCCATCAGTGTGGATTGCGCAATAATAAGTCGGCAGAGGTATTTCAAATGGCCAATTTAGCTCTTTGGGTGAAATTGTCAAAGTGGGAGAATGTTACCCAGCATGTGCCACTTTCTCTGCTGAGTGAATTGTGCCCACCCCGAGGAAGAAGTGGGAAAAACCCACAAGGGCACTGTGCCCTGCTCTTTCTGCGTTTGTCTTCCCCACAGGGCGACAGATGCCGACTCAGACATGGGTAAGTCTCGGATAGCAAGCCTGTACTCTAGTTGATGTAGCAACAGACTTCTGAGGCTAATAACATTAGTAGCATTGAGTTACATGCCACCTGACAGATATGTGTGATAAAGTTGCAAAGCAGAGCTGTTAGTGGGCTAAAGCAGGAGGCAATGTCTGCCCACCCTCAAAGGGTACCTATAACCAAAAGTAATAGGCCCTCCCCCCCCATCATGGCTGTAAGGGCCAGGCTCCAAACCAGGGCAAGAATGCCCTCCAATCATCCATGCCCACGAGTAGGGTACCCCTCGTGCTCCAGGAACCCTGTTGAGCAACCTCTGTGCTTTCCAGTTGATACTAACGTTAAAGACAGAAGTCTAAAAGGTAATCGCTTAATTGCAGCTGGAAATTAGCTCCTGGCGTGATCAAAATGTCTTAACCAAGTGTGACATCATCCCCTTCATTTATAAGCAATATGTGTGTTCTTGCCTTTCTTCATCCACTGAATTACTGTTAGAAACAAAGGCAGAGTTGTGTCTCTTGTTTAGGCATTAGGAAGGCAGTTGCCAGCCTCTGGCATAATATGCCATGTTCTTCCAATATTGGCTAGCTGTTGCCCTCTTATGGCCAGGTAGAACCATCATGGCAGTGACTGGCAAATGCCTTTCCCCTGCAGACAGAAAAGCGGAAATAAGAGGCCAATTCAAGACACGTAACAAATAGAAGTTAAGACAGACTGCAGCTGTCATTGCTGTGTTAGGGAGAATATGTTGAGTGTTCAAGCAAGGAGGTATGTATTAAGCAAGTAAGCAGTGGGACAAGGGAGAGGCAAAGAAAGGCCAGAGGGGCTCTTTGAATAATGTAACAGGGCAGAGGACCAATGCTCTGCCATCCTAGTAACATATGAGAGAATCAAATAGATCAGACTTTGCAGCAAATGTTAAAACGAGAAAGGAACAGAGTCCAGCTCTGTATTCAGAATAACAAAGGCAAAGAAAGACTAGTCTCTGAAGCCAGCATGAGATGGAATAAGAGGGACCAGACTCATTGTGAGAGGCTGACCCGGCCCTCGTGGGGGCGCTAAAGGGGCAGCCCACATAGCGGGCTGCCCCTCTGGCCACCTACCTGGGTCCACATACACCCCACCTACTAGGCATCCCCCGGGTCTGACACATCCGGCCGTAGACCTGGGGAGTGCTTATAAGGGGGTGGGCTTGCGATCGCTCATCATCCTTGTTTGCTGTACCCACCCCCCCCTGGGAGGACAGTCAAAGCAGCAACATCACACACCTGGTCCCTCTACTCCCATAACAGGGCTTACTCAGAGGTACAAACAAGATTCCCTCTTTCTTTGAAACCCCTAACCTTCCATTCCAAGAGACACACACGTCTCCTTGCCCCACACAAAAAAGTAGCAACTTGCAGTTGGTAGAAAAGACTTCAACTCCTTTATTTGGCAGGAGTCCACTTACAGGTGATCTGCCTCTTAACGAGCTGGTGTCCTAGCTGTGGCCCACTGGAAGTAATTGTTATTTCCTCTCTCTTACCATGAGCACATAGTCAGATGAAAAATCCAGAAATGCAACATACAAAGACATGTTCTTTGCTACTGCATCCTTTTATTTTTTCAGTTTTCTTTTCTTCTTTTCTCTTGTATTATAGAGTGATATTTGTAATTTAATACGTACTGCTATTTTAATTCTAATTTTGGGAAAAGTCGAGTTATTTGAACTAAAACACAATAAATAAATAAATAAAGCAAAGTCCCCAAGATGTCCCCTGTCCCCCCCCCCCCAGATTTTATGTCCCTCCTACACCCCTGGAAGAAATAGGGGGAAGGTGGGTATCCAAAAGCAGAAGACCGAGGAAAGACAGCTCAACAGGTGAGGCGACTGTTACTGAAATGTGAGCTGTTCAAGCGCGCCTGTAAATCATAACTTTTTTCAATTCTTGCTACAAAATGTGCTCCAAAATGTTTTGTTTCGACCTAGGGATGGGTACGGCTCCCAGTGTGGGAATGTCTGCCCCCGAAAAACAAAAGTTGGCACCCACGGCCCCAAGTGCAGGAATTGTCAAGAGAACCTAGCTGTGCATGGCGGTGGAACGAGAGGTCTGCAATTGACGTTATTGAGTTGTTTGTGTTTCCAAAGCCTTTCCGAGCTGGTAGAAAAAGCGTGAATAAAGATACGCAGCCCTTTAAGACTCTGTCCTAACTAACTTCCGAGTCTCAAGCTGGACCCTGGACAGCTAGAACCACCCAGCATGCAACTGCGTATAGGAGTGATGGCCCACCTGTCAGGGCATGGTCTGAGGTGGGGTGAACGGAACGCGGGCGAAGGGATTGGCTAACCTGACCTTCGTCCGCTCCTTTGTTCTTCCAACCATGGCCAAACCGATGAGAAGTCCCACAAGCCTACAATAGCTGCCGCGCTCGTCCCAGTTAATCATTACACGACCCTCGTGGGAGGCCAGGCCGCCACGGCTTGTCTTCACTCGTCCCTTTGACCTATGCCCGTTACTGGAAGTGGGGCCGCGTAGTCTTGTCTCTGTGTGTAGGGGAGGCATAACATTGTGTGTGTGTGAAGACGAGTTCAGCCAGCGGAAGGATCCCCAGCAGGACGGCCTCTGAACCTCGGTGAGGGCCCGGGCGGGGCTTGGAGTTCTGACTTGTGTCACAGTCTGACTGTCAGTGGCGCACAGTGCGCTCCTGAATGTATCTTCTCCTGTTGGAAGATACCGGGGATAGTAGTTTAATCGTTCCCAGCCACTGACTGCTTGGAGGTCTCAGGACAAAATGTTTCCCTGTTCCTCGGCCACAGAATCTGGTTCTACAAGGGTTTATGCATAAACTTGTTAGGAATGCGCACATACGTGTGTTATTCCAGTGTCGGAATTCGTGACGTTGCAAAGCCTTGCTCTACTTTTCAACTTGGAAACTTTAGAAGCTTTAACTTCTTTTCCTCTCCTACATATCAGTGGGTATAACCTAAATATATTTTATTTATTTATTGTTTGCTTGTCAGGCGCTTATACAATAAGAAAATACTGTATTTAAGGGGTCGTGGGGGGAAAGAGGACGAACCTACTATGCCTTGTGAGCATTCAGAACGTGCAAGAGCAGCAAGGAAGAGGCCTGGGGGGGGGTAAGTGCTGGGGAGTCTGAGCTCATGGGTGAGCCACAGAGGAAGTGCTAGGAATGTTGAGTGCTACAGGGCCTGGAGCCGTGAGATCAGGGAAGAGGGTGTAAGTGCACACACATACATATATATTTGCATTATATTTGATATGCATTTTAAGAAGTTATATATGAAGGTGGGATCTCAACCACTGGTCCCGAACACACTATTTAAAAGGTCTTCTGTGTCTTATACAGTTACCCTCCTAAAAAACATGTATATAACTAACTATTCCTTATGCCCCAAACCAAGTGGCAAACACAACTATTTTAAAACTATTATCTGCTGTTGATGTTCAATATTCTACCTCTCTGCAGGGTAACTTTTTATAAAGTGTGGCTGCTTGCAAACAGCCTTGGGAGCTCACGATTGTCACCCCTCCCAATGCGGTATGGCGCGTTCTATTTGTGAAGCCTACGCCTTATTTCGCTCTTTTACTTTTCGCATCCAAGAAAAGAAGTGCAAATGTTTTCTTCTCTTTGGTTTCCGAATTATTTGCTATCCAAAGAAGCTGAGCGCCCAGGCAAATTCCATAACTCCTGAAATCGGTGAGCTTGATGAGTTGGGTCAAGTCTTCAGTATGGGTTTTTCGATTCAGGTGCTAAACCCTTGTGGTGAGTAAATGTGTGCGGGTCTCTTGATATGTGGCTGCTTCATGCATGACATTGAAAGGCATTGGTGAAGGGTATGTGGGGTTCCTCTCGAGGCGCAAGTATAATCTCTGCGAGAGACACCATCTTGAATCAAGACAGAAAAGGTAGACCATCAACAGCCATGGTCAATCATGATCAGACCATCCCCGGACCATGGTCAAACTTTTCCAGACCATGGTCCACCACCACCAGGCAATGGTCCATCTTCAACCACGGTTCACCATGATCGACAGTTGACCATCACCAGACCATGATTGACCATTTGCCCGGCCATGGATCCTCATCACTGACCATGGTTGACCATCGTCAACCATGGCACATCATTTCCAACTATAGGCATCCTTTGCTGACCATTCCCAGACCATGTTCGAACCTTGCCAGACTAGGATTCAACACCACCAGGCAATGGTCCATCTCCAACCATGGTTCACCATGATCGATGGTTGACCGTCACCAGACATGGTTGACCATTGCCGGCCATGGACGCTCATCACTGACCATGGTTGACCATCAGCAACCATGGCACATCATTTCCAACTTTAGGCGCCTGTTGTGGACCATCGCCATCCATGGTCCCTCTAGGAGTTAAAAGGAGGGCTGTGCGGCTGAAGTAGTTCTGTTTAGCAAAGCCAGGTGGTAGGCTTTGTCACTGCGTGTGGCCGGAGATGGCCGGAAGAGCTCCCCCCAAGATAGACCTAGAGTCACCAAGCAGGTCTTGTCACTCAGTCGGGCAGGGTTATTTAGCTTGGGCATAGTGAGCTAGACAGTGTGATGCCCACACGGACAAGGGAGGGAGGGCACATCATGAATTGCCACACAGTTGTGTTCTCTGAGTTGGAATCCAAAGGGTTTGGCAAAGGTAAGAGGGCGAGTCATCAGGATGAAAAGCAAATAAAACATCATAGGTACTTCGTGACCATGTTGCGTCAAAGGGGAACTAAGCACCACCAGTAAAATAGGCACTGCAGTTACCAGCGTGTACGTAATGTTTACACAGAGAGCAGTCTGGCATGTATCAATATAGCTATTCAGCCTGTTCTCAGAACTCTACAGCAAAGGGCCACACCTACCTGTGGCAGTGAGTCTTAGAGGGCCGGTCTTTCAGACCCCTGGACGTCCACATCTTGATTTACATCAGAATGGGTAACCAGTTTGGCTCTGCACGGCACTGTTCCCAACGGCAACCCATTGCACTCAGTTGTAGTGCACCAGCCCCTCCTCCAAGCAGCAATTATTTCACAGCGCTCCAACTCCTTTTGGTGTGTGCAATGCTATCCACCAAATGCACCCTGTTGTGGTGCTTCCATGAAAGCTATTGTATGCACGTACATAACTTGGATTTGTAGTGCCATCGTGCAAGAACGAGACACCCTAAAAATACCCGGGAATAGGCATCGTGTGGACACAGAGAAAATGAAGAAAATACCGCAGTTAAATAATAATTTAAATCTTATTTGGAAGCGATGGATTATCTAGTTTTGACTGCCTACTCGAGCCATGAGCTGTTTATTCGGAACGGCATATGCCCGGCTGTCGACGTAATGCCACTATCTCACATGTCACATCCAACACAGCCATTGTAAACCCAGCACGGCCATTGTGCCTCTTGCACAGCTGAGGCCCACTCGGCACAGCATTCTTAGCACAAAATCCCCTTTGATGTCAGACACTGAAGCCACTGATCTGTGGATTCCTCCTTTATTCACCACCTGTCTATACCCAATCGGCTTTCTGACTTAAGAACACAAATACTGTAGTAGTAACGTACTCCCTGCTAGACATGTTATTGGTCCCAACTACAGTGGCAGGCTTCCTGCCCAACCATACAGCCATCTTGAAGCCACAAGCTAGGCATGGTCCAAAGACTAATTCCTCTTTTAAGCAGCACCAAAGCAGAGCACTCTGAGTTTTGATAACATTATGTCCACCTATGCCCTCTTTGCTCAAAAGACACAGATAAAAAAGGTAAAGAAATACACTACAGTAAAAAAAAAGCATTGCTAAAGCCAACAGTTATTCCTTTTGTATATGTATTTGCTAGGCACAGCTATACACTAATATCTGGCTACCAGATGGCAACAGTTGTAAAATGGGGTGTATTCCTGGGCATATGACAGCATTGCCTGGTAAATGCCTATCTAATACCTATGTAAGATCCAAAACCTATGGCTCTGCTTGTTTTTTCACAGGACTTCAGTGCAAGTAACAGATGCAAGGACACACACACTGCTAATAAATCAAGGGGCTAAACGCACACTTGGTTGAGACATTTGTATTAACCCAGTAGTAGTGCATTTACAACCGCAATGAAGCCATTAACTATCAGGAAGCCACCTAGAAATAGCACTGGCAGGCACTTATAGCACACAGTTTGATGTTAGTGCTTGATGAAGCTATCTCAAAGAGATCCCTGTAGGGTGTGTTTTGGGCAGGGAGGGGCAAATAATGGGCGGGAACAGTATAGAGATTAGCATAGTCAATGGGTGAGTAAATAAACACCTACAAGCTTTGTGTCTCTCCTCACATCCCATCTCCCTCCTATCTGTATGCCGATGAAATAGCTTTGGCTTATTGGTGGCACTTAAGTACCACCAAATAGCTGAAATAAAAAATAAATATAGCATTCACTTAAAAAGACAACAATGCGTGTAAATAATGTAGCTTATTTTGTAAAAAAAATAATGCCACCTTATTGAAGTGAACAGACCTATGTAAACTTACTAATGTTATCCACCCGATAATATAAAATCATAAGTGACGATTTAGTGTAACGTTTCCATGTAATGATTTTTGTAACGCTTGAAATTGGGGCCATCATATGTCCAACAGACATGGTTCTGGTGTCATTCCGTTCTTTATTTTGCCCACTTTCATGGTATGCTGTCCAAATCTGCAATTCCTAAGGCATTTGAAGTTTAATCACTGGTGAATCTGTATATAAGTGATGATTTTGTGTAACTTTTTTGTATTTTTTTGTAAAGCTTTACATTGGGGTCATTGTATATCCTACAGACATGGGTCTGGTGTCCTTCCGTTGCACTTTTTGCCCCCTTTAATGCTATACTGTCCAAACTGTAACTCCTAAGGCGTTTGTAGTCCATTCACCGGAGTTCATTCAATGATGATGTTGTGTATAAGTGACGATTTTGTGTAATGTTTCATGTGAGCCTGGTGGCATTCCGTTCCAAATGCATCCAACTTTTATGGTATTGTCACGAACCTCGCCCAAAACCCCCTCTGGCAAACCCATTGGCCATTTGGAGTCAGGACTCAGGCCTCTAGAGCCTGGCATCCTCTTCAAAAGCCCTCATGGGGCCAGTCCTGGCGCCTATGGCACCAGGCTTGTACACCATGAACAACAATGTGCTTGGGAACTACTTTATTGTATTGTCCGCGAACATGGAGGCATCCACATAGCTTGGTTCCTAAGAACCAAGCTATGCGGTCTAGTGTTTTGGGTGTGGCAGGCCTGAAACTACTTTCCCTGGTACTACTTTACCTGGGCTATATAAACCACACCCTGACTGCAGAACATGCTTCGTGTTACTTTGCAGTTTGCAACGTGACGCTCACCGTGTCCAGCTATTCCCTCGAACCTCGTAGAAGCAGAACCTGCAAGGAAACAAAAGGAACATAATTAGCAGCAGCATCTTACCTGCAGTCTTCATCTTTAAACACTCGCAGCTACTGAGAACAGCTTCCTCGAATCTGCACGCCTCCCGGACAGAACGACCTGAAAGAGGAAGATAGAGGCAACATTAAAGAAAGCTGCAGAGAAATTTACAAATTACGAACTGCTCAAAAGGCTTACCTGGCTGGTTGCCTCTCGGCTTGCACCACTCCGGGCATTCCACTCGCGCTGAAGAACACTGCGACCTACAAGGAAGGAAAACACAGGTTAGCAAAGGCATGACTTTGCAGCGCTGCGCATAGCGCTTACTTACCGCGTCATAGCGCTCTTAATGCGCCATCATTTACCAGCAGGGCTCAACCAATCCAGTTCGCTGCGCATACCTAAGGGAGAAAAAAGAGACATTTTAAACAAAGAAAGGCATGCAGGATAGCAACAAAACTAAAGAACAGCAATAAGACCTACCTGAACAATATCAAACGGGCCGGCGTCAGTGAAGTAACGGGACCGCACTCGCCCATGAAAGGCAACGCGCTCCTGCAAAGAAGGCAGGACGGAGAGCACGCCTAATTCTACAACAAGGCAGAACCTTTCCTGCAGACCACATCAGGGCAAAGCTGAGAAGCATACCAGCGAGTAACCCAGCTGGGTGGCCTCCCTGTGGATACCAAGTGAGCGTAACAGGTATACTGCCCAAATCTACAATTCCTAAGGCGTTTGAAGTTTATTAATTGACATCAACTGAAGCAGTGTGATGAACTTGTGCACGAGATGGTACTGTAACACTTTGAATTGGGGGGTCATTGTATGCCCTAAATAAATGGGTCTGCTGTAATTCCGTCCCACATTTCTCCAACTTTGCTGGTATATGGTCCAACTTTCCAATTCCCCAAAGGGGTGGGCGGCAAGCAAAGCATGTCCCTCGGGGTGGGGTTGGGCATCAATGGCGCTAGGGGGCACAACACACGGGGCTGGGTGCTGAAGAGCCCCCCTAGTATATTTATAATTTCACGTTTTAAAAGGTGTAAGGATCATAACGCACAGGTGGGCAGGAGGGTAAATGCCTCTGTTTACCTCTTAGACAAGGGGAAAGGAGCAGTTTAAAGGAAGTGCATGCATTGTAACGTCAACAAAAATGTGCAAATGGCAGAAAGGTACAGTTGTTAATGTGGCTATAATGGGAGCACATTCAGTGGTGTGAGGGGTTCCTCCAAGTTTTCATAAGTACACAATTTTTTTACAAGATGTTTAAAGCACTCCTTTAAGGTGCCAGTGATACAGGCGGTTGCCCTTTTCATGTGTCTGTTGACAATGGATATTTACTTTTTTTAAAACATGCTTTGAACACAAACTTGTTTTTTCAATGTAAGTATAAGGGCTAAATTTCATGTTTACTTTCTTCTTTATCATTTTATGTTAAGTTGTCTTATACGGTGCACCATTACCATTTGGCATAGTCTCCAAGTGCTCACGTGGATCTGTAAGAAAGAGCGCGGGTGGGTTAGTGAAGGAAGAGGGATAGGATAGAAGTTGTGCTCTTCTGTCGATGCTTGAGTAACCAGGAGGAGCTAAAGTCCTGTGGAAGTCAGTTTTCTAAGTGAATTTTGATTGTGTGCACTGTCATGTTGTATCCAGAGGGGTGAGGCGCAGTGTCAGGGATTGTTTGCTGTTTGCGAATATTAGGTTAGATATGTGTTTTGCGTGTAATTTGGCTGGCCCATAGAACATGTGCGGTACTTGGACGTTATGATGGAGAGGGGCAGGGGTAGTAAATTGGCTACTCCGTGTTCCTGAATCGCAATGCCTTGCTTACCTTCACAATACTTCTGAGATGTTGTACTTAGGCTAACTGTCATGATTCTTCTAAGTATTTATCAAAAAAGGGCACCTGGTTAATGCCTCGCTCTGCCCAGGTGGGTAATTGCATATAACGAGGAAAGTGAGCGAGGTCAAGGGTTACCTGGCTGTTTAACGAAAGTTGCACTCACTCCTATGGGGGTACACGATGACTCCTAACATAGATGTATCAGGACGCTTTTCAGTACCACAGTTGGATTTTAATGAAACTGTAGTGAGTGTTAATAGATACCCTTGACTGAGGTTTAACACAAGATACAACAGTATTTACACATATATGGTTTAGTAACCAAGTAGTACAAAGCAAATGCAAAATATTTGCGGCGTTTTTATCAAAGCTTGCACATCCACTGAGGGGTCCTTGGGAAGGAGACCAGTGGATTTAGTGAGGTGATAGCATGGAGCAATCAGCAAATATACATCTGAACAATGTAGAGTTGAACCAAGACAACAGAGGACAATATAACAGTCAACAAGACAGTGTTTCAGCCAGCAAATGAGCTGAATTAAGCTCTGGTGGTGTGGCCTTCATCAGGACAGGATATTCCAAAGCGTGGAGTATCTTGTGGGGTCGGAACTTGGGTGTGCTGTAACTTCAGCGTGTGGCAGTGTTAGAGGTACACTGGAGGATTTTTTAGGTCCTAAAAATTCCCATTCCTTGGGGGAGCCTATCGACGCCAATGATGAGGTGGGGGAGGCTCATCATGGGCATCGAACAGCCAGGTACCCTTGACCTCGCTCACTTTCCTCGTCATACATGATTCTTCTAAGTGCAATATATTGGATAATCTTCACAGGTCTAAGTGCAATAGCGGGGCTATCCTCGTGAGTTCTCTTAGATGCAATGCAGAGGCTAATTTCACAGCTTTTCTATGAGCTACACATTGGCTACCCTCAAAAAGTCTTCTGAGTGCATTACATTGGTTGTCTTCATATTCCATCTAGGTGCAGTGTATATGCTATCCTCATAAATCTATTGTGTGCGACGCATGGGCTGGTCTTCTCCATTCTTTGAGGTGCTACACATTGGCTATCCTCACTAACATCTAAGTGCAATACATTGGCTATCTTCATATTTCCATCTAATTGCAGTGTATGTGCTATCCTCCTAAACTTATTGTGTGCGATGCAGGGGCTAGCTTTCACAATTCTTCTAAACGCAATACATAGGCTAACCTTTGCAATGAATCTAACCGCAATACATAGGCTAACCTTCACATTACTTCTAAATGCAGTGCTTAAGCTATCCTTCACAATTCATCTAAGTCAATTTGCCTAGGTGCAATAGACAGGCTAACCTTCACATTTCTTCTAAATGTAATGCCTATACTAACCTTCACAATTCATCTAAGTGCAATACTTTTATATTACTGATTAAATTACATTTAACATAACATTTGTTTTTTGTTACCCCTTCATTTGTATCTCTTTGTTTGTGCCAAAGGGTAATAGGGTATTTATCATGAGATATTTTAATAAAGCACCCGAAAAAGTTAATTGAGCTTAACTCTACTTAGTAAAGAGCAAAGGCCATAGACCTTAAAAACATATTTTGGAAGATTTTTATAAACGCTCTTAGAATGAAATACATAACAGAAAAGTCAATATGCAAAAACGGAACATGCAAAAACACAAATGGCGCAATCCACACAATTAATTGAAAGAGAAACTCAACTTTTTTTTTACCCCAGCTGAGCCCATTTCTGCTAGTAAGTTATAGAAAAGCAATTTACTTCAGTTGTTGAAAGTTTCAGCATCGGACCAAAAATGGCTAGATACAGCAACACACAGATTCTGAAGGTTTGGAAAGTGAGTACCCAGCGAAATATTGAGAACTGGATACCGGTCCTAGGAGTGCTCCCTGTCAAGGAAAAGGTCCACTTTCTGAGGAAGGACCACTGCAGCCAATAAGAGTCCATATGGACCACCTTTAGTGACTGTTATGTGTAATCACTGCCACGTCCCATAATATGTGATTAATCTTGCCCAGGGTGTGTTGAAAATGGGGGTGAGGGAGAGGGCCGACTATGTATTCGAAAGTCTTGTGTTGTTAATTGGTTAGAATTATTCAAGTTGGGAGCCATATCACACTTGCCCTCTTAAGTTGTCGTTTATTTTCTTAGTACCAATAAAACATTTTGGGGAAAAAGAGAACGACTTTTCTGGCTCGATCCTAAAGGTTCCAACATGGATCTAAAGGTAACACCTTGTCTAAGTCATTACATACCCTCTCTCTTACTTACGAAAAAAAAAGCAGTATGATATTCTTAATGGCGGGAATGGATGGTATGGGTCTCCCAATGTACTGCCTTTCCTGCTTTCTTAATATATAAGGGGACCTTCCTCACTCCATTCATCCCTAGCAC
This sequence comes from Ambystoma mexicanum, assembly GCF_040938575.1. Taxonomy (NCBI): domain Eukaryota; kingdom Metazoa; phylum Chordata; class Amphibia; order Caudata; family Ambystomatidae; genus Ambystoma; species Ambystoma mexicanum. Next base: position 742,311,479 of record NC_090926.1, read on the forward strand.
CCGGTTTAAGTGGCACCAGCCAATCAGGAGCAGAGGAACCCGGGCATCCATGTTCTGTCCCTTCTTCATGGGGCACTCCCCCAAGGTGCCATCTTTCTTCAGCCTTTGCCATGGCACACATTCCCCAATTCATGTTACCCTCCAATCTCTGTTGCTACCCCACACCCAACCTCATTGGGCCTCCCTCTACCCCATCGCACCCAGCCACCTGACCTCTGTTTTTCTCCTCTTTCAAACCATGCCACCTCATAATAGACATAGAAAAAGGGTGTCTGTCTTTTTCTTGCTTCTGCCACTGTCCATATTCTGTTGTGTAGGTTTTTTTTAAGAGGAAATGAGAATTTAAAAAAAAAAACAAATCGCACTTCTGTCAAAGTCCCTGGGAACTAATGGCAGTAATGCTCTTCCAGGTTGTCCTGTCCTGCCTCGTAACAGCCCGCCACCCATGTGAAAGCCATCTCAGATGGCGGGCTCTAACCAGTTGGTACACACCGCCTCGAACAGCATTATCAACTCTACATAGTTTCAGTAAGTAACCACTATACTAACCCTAAATCATTTACACTCTGAGTAAACAATTAGACCGTGATTAGTCCCACACAACCAAAATATTTATAAAATTATATTTTATTCCCAGTTCCATTCAATAGGACAGATATTTTCCAAATATACTTTTAGCGCACTTCAAACCTAAGTATAGAATACTTCATAGCCAACCCACGTACCGTTAATATAATCTCACCACTTTTCAAAAGGAACTGCTACGACTCATACAGTACCTTCATTCAACCAATCCCTCACTCACTCATTCTTTCTATAGAGCAATTGACGGAATCCATCTGTGGGTGATTCAAAGTACTATAGGGTTGAGTATTTTCTGATATGCTCAGTCATTTATTATAAGGTCGACAGTCATATTTCGGCGTTCAGTCATGCTTACAATGTATTTTTCTAAATATTTTGGATGTGGGTGATTCACAGTGCTGTAATTGTTTAGACTGGGGTGCATGAGATAGATATTATATGGTGGTTGAGCGATTCCCCATAGGAAGAATATTTATACAGTTTTGCGTTAGTTATTCTTCAAAGATTCCCAAAATTGGTCTCTCAGACCCCTCTTATCACTCTCAGAATGAGGAGGTTGTTTGGGAAAGGATGGACCATCTCTCATATCTATTGAAGCAGTGTGATTGGAAGCGGACCAGCCCTGAGCCATTGGCCCACAGTGAACAAAAAAGAAAGGAGCAGATTCAAGCTTTGAATCCTCCCGTCCCCTGCACACTATATAGTGTTGGATAAACCAACTACTGTAGTCTGAGGATAAAGATTTAAATATAGAAAATATTTTCAATAACAGTAATTTTTGTAAAACACATTTGTGTATATATATTTTTTTGTAAAGAATAAATTGCATACAAGAAACAGCGACAATGTTATTGCACAAAGAAGAAATAATTGGAAGAATTGTTGTCAGTAGTCCGTTATTTTCAAATGGCCAACGCGTTTCGAGGGAAAATTGGCCCACAGTGGAAAGAAGACCTGTAGGAAAGAAAGCGAGAGCAATAAAGTTTGGGTAATATGTACAGGTGTGCGGTTTAGTGATTAGACTGACTCACCATGGAAATAAATCGCAAATGCAGGACACTCATTGAGAATTATAAAAATGTGAAGACATGCAAACTACAAACATCCCTACATCTATGAACCTAGCGGAAGCCTAAAACGAGCATCACCAAGAGCAAAAAGAAAGAAACTACGAGCACAAGAGATATTAACAATGATGCGGCTACCCGAGGAACAGAAAAGACAGTGGGTACTCCAGAACTTTCTGTGCTGTTTATTGATAGTAAATTAATCCACCACTTGTAAATTAAACAATGTGTTTCCAGGTGTATGCGTAGGGGATGTAATGCAATAAGACAAGTGAAGACGACATTATATGGGAAGAATGATTATTAAGGTTAACTTTCCTATCACCATAGTTAAAAACCTACCTTACCAGGGAATCAACAGGTGTCCGGTCAAAGGTTCGAATCCAAAAGGATCGAATGCCATAGGGTCGAGTCAATAGGCCCTAAACCAAAAGGGTCACTTTTTTTTTTTGGGTTTCGGTATAGGAAAAAAAGTGGGTTTTCCCACAAAAAAGGAGCCTTTTTGTTTTCGGTCCTTTTGATTCGACCCTATTGTATTTTGATCCTTTTGATTCAATACTTTGACCTATAACCGAATCAGCAAAAGATTGAATTCCGGTTCTTCTTCTTTGTTGCTAATGGAAGAGGACTTCCAGAGACAGCCTCTGTTTTGCATGAAGCTCCCGTTCCAGTGACACAGGGAAACCCAGAGTGAAGGCGCCTACTGATGGAGAGTCACAATGCCCCATGATGGGTGTGGCCAGTTCACCCATTCCTCTCAAAGCTATCTCCTTTGGCAGATACATTCCTCCAGAAATGTGCGAGTCTGGGTCTGCATAGTAGGCACATTTCCCTGGCCTTTTCTTAGTCTGCAAGGAAAGCATTCCTTGCAGAGTTTAGATCCATCCCTGAAGTTCTCCATCACAAGAAGAAATGAAGGACCAAGCTTTGTGCCTCAGCCTTTGGTTAGACTGGCTATTGCTGCTGTTGTTTAGAGCCTCTTTTCCGTTGTGTTTTTCAGGCATTAACTTTGGGTAGGGAGATACCCTTTAGATTGCTCCCATAGCTGTATATGAAATGAGGCTGTTTGGCATGCAGGTGCCCTTGAGTGTCCTCTCAACCCCCCCCGCTGACCCTCCCAGCAGATACCTTTCACTCCTGACCCCCACCTTAATCTTTCTTCCTGTCTTACTGCTATCAAAAACTGGATGTCATACCATTTTCTCTCCCTCAACACTGATAAGACGGAAGTCTTATTCTTTCCCTCCAACACGCTTCCCCCTCACTCTCCCCATCCTTTTATTCTCTTTCCCCTTGCTAACCTCCCTATCTCTCCTCAGCTCGCAATCTTGGCCTCTACTTCAACTGCAGCCTCTCCTTTACCCACCATATTTCTCTCACCTCCCGTGCCTGTCGCTATCACCTTTTTAATATTCGCAAAATCCGTTCCTCCCTCACCTTCCATGCTGCCAAACTCTTAATCTCTTCCCTCATCTTCTCCCGTCTTTTCTACTGCTCTTCTCTCCTCTTTGGACTCCTGCCTCTCGTCTTGCTCCCCTCAAATCCCTTTACCACTCAGCCATCCGTACCTTTTGTCTTCTCGCTCCTCACAATTCCAATTCCTCTTCGCTTTCTTACCTTGGCTGGCTTCCCTTTCATTCCCAACTTAAATTTCACTTCCTCTGTCTTGTTTTTAAATCTCTTCATGATCTCGCTCCCCCTCCCTTCCCTCTCTCCTTTCATTCTACACTCCCTCTCGCTCCCTCCAATCTGCCGATCTCTTCCTACTCACTGTTCCTCCGTCTCCTTGTGCCACTTCTCGTTTCCGATCCTTTCAGCTCCTTGCCCCCCTACACTGGAACTCCCTACCTCTCTCTACCCGCTCCATTTCCCCCTACTCCTCCTTGCGCTCCTCCTTGAAATCTCTTCTTCTTCATCCCCCGTCCTGACATCCCTCATTACTTCCCTCTTATTTCTCTCCTACATCCCTCATTTGTCCCTCCTACTTACCTCTCCCTATTCGCTCCATTTCCACTTACCCTTCCTTCTGCTCCCCTTTGAAATCTCATCTTCTTCATCCCCCATCCTGACTTCCCTCATTACTCTTCCTCTGTTTTATGTCCCGTTTATTGACCTAGGAAAATTGTTCTACATACTGTTTTTGATGGTTTGTCTCATGTTTTGTAATTATGCTTCGAGGGGATTGGGTCATCCGACGTATTCCACATCTATGACATGTAATCACCACAGCTGTGCTGCTTCGGAAAATCTTCAGCGTCCTGCGTCGATGACGTTGCTACGCCGCCCTCGAGGACCTCCTCCGACAGGCGACGTCACTGGATGTTATAAGTAGGACGCACAACGCCCGTAGCGGCACACCTCGACTCTTTGGAGTTTCTGTTCTTTCTCGGTTCTTCGAACCTGTTCGTATTGTGAAGTATTATAATAATAATAATAATAATAATAATAATATTCTTCGTGCAGATGTCTACCTCGTCTTCCACCCCGCGTCCGGGCTTTAAGAAGTGCGGGGACTGTGAGTCCAAGATGTCGGTGACGGACTCGCACAACGCCTGCCTCTGGTGCCTCGGTGAGGCCCATGACACGGATGACTGTGTCGACTGCCAGTCGCTCACGTCCAAAGCCTTGCGGGAGCGCGAGAAGAAGTTGTTGGTAGGTAAGGTGTCCAAGACACGGAAGACTAGGTCTGCGGGGCTTTCGACGAACGATTCGAGGGGCAAATCTCTGCATCATTGTCGGAAGTACAGTGGGTCTCAGTCCCGGGGTCAGTCCCGCCACTCCTCTGCCTCTTCGAGGCACTCCTGGAAGCGCCGTCATCGGTCGGCTTCCCCGTCCTCATCCGAGGACTCCGCCCGTCGCTGGGTCGCTTATCCCACCAAGCATGCGACGCCGGAGGAATGGGCTTCCTTCGGGAAGAAAATGTAAGCGATTCTCGAATCGCAGGGCACTGGTCCGGCCGCGCCTCCGAGTGGGGTCGGTTGTGATCGGTCGAGAGACACTGCTCGCCCACCTTTCGGGCTCGGGTGGTCGACACGATTCGTGGGAGAGGTCCCGCTCGGACAAGGGGAATCGTTCTCGTCATGCCCGATCCAGGTCCCGGTCCTCGACGCGCTCGAGACCGTGTGCACCTGTGGTGTCTTCAAGGAAGACGTTGTCGCCGGTGGCGCCAAGGTCATCGATGGACTCTTTCGAGGCCCCGCCTCCGAAGAAGTCGTCGACGCCATCGGCGCACAGGCTGTCGAGGGACACGCTCAGGGCTCCAGCCTCGAGGCCTGTGTCGACGCCATCGATGCTGTCGGCGCCGCGTTCGGCGTCGACGCTGATTCACTCGACGCCCTCAACGCCTTTTGAGGCTGTTTCGACGGGGGGACCTCGGGGCTCGGTGGAACCCCCTAGAAAGGCTCTGGCCAAGGTCAAGCATGGCTTTGTTCCACATTCTGTGCCTTCTTACCGCCATCTTGAGTTTATTTCAGAGGTGGATGAGGGCTCTGATGATGGCATGGTTCCTGATACGGTGCCAGACGAGATTCTCTTTGTCCATAGCCAGTGGGCTGGACACCTCTCCGGAGGTGGAGTTTTGTAGGCCTGAGCCTGGCACTCATGCCGACTCCTCGTACCGGCGCCTTATGTCTAGGGTCACCGAGTACTTGGAATGGTCTGCTCCCCCAGGGGATTTTCTTCAGGATGACCTTACGGATATCCTCGACCAAGGTCCACCAACTGACCCGGTACTGCCGTTCCATATGGCTCTACAGAGGAGGGTGGCAGTGGCTTGGACTGCTCCGGAGAGTCTCCTGGCAGTGGGCAAGTCTTTGCAGCGAAAATACCGCCCAGCCAGTAGCGACCCCTGCTACTTGACCAAGCACCCCACTCCGGAGAGTTTGGTGGTGCAGGCGGCTACGGCCCCGGCAAAGCAGGCGTCGTATCCTACCATCCCTCCTGATAGGGACGACAAGCGTTTTGACGGCTGGGCGAAGAAAGTGTTTTCTTCAGGGGATATGGTGCTTCAAGCGGCCAACTCTGTATGTGCCTTGTCACGTTTCACGTACACTCTGTGGAACTGTGTTTCCTTAGCGGCTGAACATATTCCCGAAGGGGACGAACGCGATGGTTTCCTTGCTATGGTTCAGGATGGCAAGGATGCCATGTGTGAGGTCCAGTCGGGTTTGGACATGGCAGATTGCTTCAGCCGGTCCATGGCGGCGAGCACAGTGATACGCAGGTTTGCGTGGTTGCGGAAGTCGGGGTTTGCTCCTGATGTGCAGGCCCGGCTGCTCAACATGCCCTTTGACGGGGAACATCTTTTTGGCAGCAAAGCTGACGAGAGCCTTGAGAGGTTGCAGACCTTCAAAGCTGCAGCGAAGTCATTGGGCGCTGCAGTTCGACAACCTCCACCTTTTCATCCTAGGAGACATCAATGGGGGGGAGGTTCCTTTCGTTATTACTCATCCTTTGGTGAAGCGAGAGGAGCTGCCAGTCAAAGGGGCCACCGTAGGAGTGCTAGAGCTGGAAAACAAGGTACTCGAGGTGCCATGGCTACTCAGGCTGTTGCCTCTTTGCCCTCAGGCAACGCCGCAGCCGCTTCAGCTCAGTCATGCGGCCATGTCCCATGGTTCGCCGGTTGGGGGAAGGCTGGCGCAGCATCTTGCAGAGTGGCGCGCCATTACTTCAGATGTGTGGGTTCTGGAGATCATAACCCACGGCTACTGTCTCCCTTTCTGGCAGAGGCCTCAAGACAATCCACCGGGGAATCTCTCTTTGAAGAGTCTGGATCCGCTCCTTGCACAGGAAATTCAATCCCTGCTGGAGAAAGGCGCCATAGAACTGGTGCATGTAGCGGAGAGGAACAGGCCCTTCATCTTCAGGACTGGTTGGTGTCTCTCGACCTCAAGGACGCTTATTTTCATGTCCCGATACATCCAAAGCACTAGAAGTACCTGAGGTTCGTGGTTGGCGACTCGCACTTTCAGTTTCGGGTCCTGCCGTTCGGATTGACCTCCGCCCTGAGGGTCTTCACCAAGCTCATGGTAGTGGTGGCAGCGCACCTCAGGAAAGGGGGGATTCACATCTACCCCTACCTGGACGATTGGTTGATCAGGGCGCGCTCTCCCGAGAAAGTTCTGGATCATCTGTCAGTCACTTGTCACTCCCTCCACAAGCTGGGCTTCTCCCTCAACTTCAAGAAGTCCCATTTGACACCAACTCAGAGGCTCCAGTACATCGGAGCTGTACTCGACACGTCCCTGGGGCAGTGTTTTCCTCCCCAGGTGAGGGCTCCTCACATTCAGCAGATGGTGCACAAGTTTCAGCTTGCCCAGTGTCTCCCAGCGTTCGAGTTCTTGAGATTGCTCGGCCTCATGGCATCCTGCATTCTTCTGGTGCCAGAGGCCAGTTTGCGGATGAGATCTTTGCAATGGGCACTCAATCTCCAGTTGTCTCAGTCCTCCGGCAGGTTGTCGGACCCTGTTCAGGTGCCGTCCTCGGTCGCCCTGGACCTTCTGTGGTGGGCCGTCGAAGACAATCTGATGAAGGGAGCTCCATTTTGGCTACCCTGGCCGGAGGTGACGATCGTGACGGACGCATCCCTCACGGGATGGGGAGCTCATGCCAACGAGTTGACAGTCAGCGGTCGTTGGTCTCTGTCGAAGTCCAGACTCCATATCAATCTGTTGGAGCTGAGGGCCGTCAGGCTAGCCCTGAAGGCTTTTCTGCCGACTGTGCAAGGGAAGAATGTCCTGATCCTGACGGACAACATGGTGGCCATGCACTACCTCAACAAAAAGGGGGGCAGGGTCACTTCCTCTGTGCAGGGAGACGATGCAGCTCTGGTTCTGGGCAATCCTGCAGGAAATTTCGATCTCGGCAGTTCATCTGGCCGGAGACGTAAATGAGACGGTGGATGCTCTGAGCAGGCAGAGTGCGATCTCTCACGAGTGGGAGCTGGCTCAGGAGATTCTTCTGGAGATCTTCGCCCTTTGGGGGACCCCTCAAGTGGATCTCTTCGCCTCCAGTGTCAACCGGAAGTGCGAGAAGTTCTGCTCGCGGGAATTTCCTCCAAAAGGAGCCTTAGGAGACGCGTTCGTGGTGGAGTGGTCATCCCACTGCTGTACGTGTTTCCTTCAGTCCCTGTCATCCCGCAAGTACTGCAGAGGTTACGGATGTTCGGTTCCCGGATGATCCTCATTGCTCTGGCGTGGGCCCGGAGGAGGTGGTACCCGGACCTTCTCGACTTGTCCATCTGCCCTCCACGTCGTCTTCCCTACCGAGACAATCTGCTCTCACAGGAGGGGGGTCAGGTTCTCCATCCAGAGGTCAGATCCCTCAACCTTCACGCTTGGTTTCTGAAAGATTGAGGTATAAGGATTGGGACCTCCATGAAGACGCGATGGAGGTGTTGCTCTCGGTCAGACGGCCTGCAATAAAGTCCCTGTACCCTTGCCGTTGGCGTAAGTTCTGCGACTGGTGCAGGGTTAAGAATGTGGATCCTTTTGCATGTGACGTTCCCATGGTTCTGTCTTTTTTGCTTTCTTTGACCCACAGGGGCTTGCAAGTGGGTACTGTTAAAGGTTACCTGGCCGCGATGTCCATATTTAAGCGCTCGTCTGAAGAGTGTTCCTATTTTAAAATTCCTTTAACTTCTCAGTTTCTGAAAGGGCTCACTAATGTATTCCCTCCGTCACCTTTCCAGGTGCCCGGTTGGGATTTGAACCTTGTTCTCAAGTTTCTGATGAGTGCTCCGTTTGAGCCTTTGCGTTCAAGCCCTTTGAGACTGTTAACTCTTAAAACTGTATTTTTAGTTGCGGTCACTTCTGCTCGCAGAGTGAGTAAGTTACAGGCACTTTCAGTTAAACCACCCTTCACTGTGTTTCACGAGGACAGGGTTGTCCTTAGAGTTCATCCTTCCTTTCTTCCGAAGGTGGTGTCAGAATTTCATTTAGGCCAGAAGGTTGTTATTCCAGCGTTTTATCCTCCTCCACATCCTGGTAAGGAAGAGGAGAGGCTCCATAGGCTTGATCCTAGGAGAGTGTTAAGCTTTTATATTTCACGCATGTCCCTGGTCAGAGTGGACGATCAACTCTTCATTGGTTACACTGGAAAGCGTTTGGGACAAGCTGTGACGAAACAGACTTTGTCTCGCTGGATTATTTTTGCTATCTCTGAGTGTTACCGCTTGGCGGGTAAGGACCCACCAGTCGGCTTGCGGGCCCATTCTACCAGGGGTATGGCTGCCTCTACTGCCCTACAGAGGGGTGTTCCTATTCGTAACATCTGTGATGCAGCCACCTGGGCTTCGGTACATACTTTTGTACATCACTACTCCCTCGATTCCATCCGTGGGCAGGATTTGGCCTTTGGCAAGGCGGTCCTCTACTCCGCAATTTGATTGGGCATTCTAAATTTTTGTTTTCTAAATTCTTTTCCCACCTCCTTGCATTGGTACTGCTTTGGGAGTGTGTCATAGATATGGAATACGTTGGAGGGCCCAATCCTCTCGAAGAACAAGTTACTCTTACCTGGTAACGTTCTTTCGATGGGATGGTCCGCCGCCGTATTCCATATCGCTCCCTCCCTGCCTTCCCCGCTACAGAATTTCTTATGCAATTGCAGCTTACGTTTCCGCAAGGCTTTGTGTGTCAGACTGGCAGATGACTGGTGGCACACGTTCTGGGAAAAAACTACAACTGAGGCTACGGGCGTCGTGCGTCCTACTTATAACATCCAGTGACGTCGACCGTTGGAGCAGGTCCTCGAGGGTGGCGTATCGACGTCATCGCTGCAGGACGCAGACGCTGAAGATTTTCCGAAGCAGCACAGCTGTGGTGATTACATGTCATAGATATGGAATACGTTGTCGGACCATCCCATCGAAAGAACGTTACCAGGTAAGAGAGTAACTTGTTCTTCTATTTTATTATATTCTAATGTATTCTTGTTGTTGTAATGTAAAGCGCTTTGGCGTAAAGCGCTATATAAATTGAATGGATACAAATAAAAACAAATAATTAAATATCAGTAGACAGGGACCCGACCCAGGTCTGAAAGGGCTATTTACACATGGCTTTGGACAACTAAAAGAACTCTGCCTGGCAATGCTTATCCATCCCAAATGCTCAAGGGGACTTCCTTACCTGCCCCTCAGCCCTACAGAGAGCTGAAGCTCCTCCCCTCTTTGGTTTAATTCCAGCTATGCGTCTTTACTGACCCCATGTTACTCAAACCCAGCTGTTTGTATTAAGGCGAGTGGTACATGTTTTGGTAATGTGAGAAGGTAGAGTGGATCTGGGAGCAACACTTCAGAGAAATGAACTGATTGTAAACACGTCCATCACAAGATTGCCTATGTGCCGCAACCTGGTGCTTGTCCATACTAATCCTTGCCTCTCTGCTGAATTGACAAATTGGGTCTAGAGGCCCCCAACTGTACCAAAGAAACAAGTTCTAACATGGGTGAGCATTGGTTGCAGGGGATGATGGCCCAATAGGCAACGGTGTAGGTGTCTTACTCAAAGAAGGGCATGTTGGACGACAGTGTGCTGCTATGGACCGCTTGGTGATCTGTATGTGTAATTTAGGGCCTTTGAATAGCTAAATGAGTTACTTCAATTCCCCATTCACGTGTATATGTTCGATAGATTCGGTCTACAGTAATTAAGTTATTAGTTGTGATTGACATAGGCATGCTTTGATTAATGCTTAGTAGGGACTGTTGAGCAATGTTTTGTCATACCTGCATCCTATGTGCTCTGTAATGTATGCAAACCTGTGTTTTGCTTGTTAGGAAACTCTCAATAAATTACTTGATACCAGTGATTAGTGCTAGGAAACCCAAGGACTGGAGCTGTGTCTCCTCCCTAACACATACGTCCACACAGCTGCAACTCCCTACCCTACGAGAGTCTGTCTGATCTGCTCCCCCCCCCTTGGTTGTTTGTAGCTCTCATGATGCCAAATTGCCCGCCCCCTCTCTCCTCTTGTTAGCTCCTTTGCTGCCTGTTTCTCTGCTTCCCTCAATGGGGGTCATTATGAGTTTGGAGGCAGCCATGGCGCTATTGGCGCCATGGCTGCCTCCAAACCCGGGTCCGGGTCCGGTCTCACTGAATGGGGACATGCCGGGACATTCGGACCTATGCGGACCCGGTAAGTCCCCATTCAGTAAACCATTCCCCATTCCCATTTGAGCCCTCACAGGGCTCAATGGGAATGGGGAAGGCGCTAATAACGGGTATAGCTCCAAGGTCCCTTAACGGGTCCCGCAAAGAACGGCTGGTCAGACCAGCCGTTCCTGCTGGTACCCACTAAGGGGCCCCGGAATAGGTCGATAAGGGTTTACCAGCACCAGCATCCTTACCGGTGCCGGTAAACCCTTACCGCACAACTCGTAATGACCCCCAATGTGTTATTTTCCCTACAGTGCTCCATTGCTTCCCATAACTAGGTCCACACTCAATAAATATCCTAACAATAATAATGTGGTCGCTCACAAAATGGAGAAGGAGCAAATATTTGCTCATTGGAGACAAAGGAGTAAGTCAGTGTATTAAATGCCAGACCACTTACTAAGCAATACTCAATTGCCCATTTACTTTCTGGCAGTCAAGTTGGAACTTGGTTTGCTATATCTATGCTCTTTGTGAGGGCACCGACTGAATGGTTAATAAATGCATGTTTTCTTTTCATCTTAGGCCATGGCCATCCTGCAGGACCTGCTGAATGAGATCAATGTGATGAAGTCAGCACTCAGCGAGGTAAGTCTGCCCTCTGTGCCTGTATCGTTGTCCCTCTCATACTCTATGTGGTGAGTTCAACAGAGACAGCCATGGGTCAAGCATATGTCCTTCAACACTCGCCAGGGCAGAGATGCATTGGAGGGAGAACCTCCCACCGTCAGTATGTAGACACTGCGGAGGGGTGTGTAGTAAACACTGTCACCGTCTGTGAGCGTGAAGAGAATCTTCAAATCTGTGACCTTGGGTGGTGGCCGTGTAAAATAAGAAGACATCAGAGGGGTTGCGTGACAGAATTCCATCCACAAGGATATACTCTTCTAAGACTTTTCAATTTTGTGCAATCAAAGGGAAGGGGGATTCTGCAACTAAGTGTGTGCTACCAAATAGACACATTTGTTGTTGATCCTCTGATTAAAAAGTGATGTCAGTGGTAAAACCTGAACTGACTTCTAGCTCGTGAAGTAAGTAACTTAATCTCTACCTTCTATATTTTAGATCCATGTATATTTCTGTTGTGCATAGTCCAAGCAACTTTAAGGTTACATGGCATCCATTAATGTACAACATTATATGCAGCCACAAATCTGAACAAGTGAAGCTGTGTCCATCTCCTCTTGCTCTCTTCCTTTTAGAGCCCATTGCCACAAGGAAAATGGTCTAATATTATACAGTAGTTATATTGCAGAGGTTCTAGCCCAATTGGTACAGTTAGTCTAGGAGCAAGGAAAGTATAATATTCACCAGGAAAGTCTGCTAATCACCAAAACCAGTTGGCAGCAATATGGTTTTATTTCAATTCACAGGAACTCATGTTTACTCATTAGTATTTCCTTTGTTCAGTTACATTATAAGCAGAGTCCAAATGTCTTAGAAATCCAATTCTAGGTAAAACGTAAAGCAACGTTTTACCAACGGAAAATGTTATCGTATGATTATAAACAAAGTTATCACTATATTATTTTTAACAGAAAGTTACTAAACTTGACCTTAACTGATTGACCTTAAAGATGAAAGACCAAATGCTGAGAAAGTATCCACTCTTTCAGAGCTGAAACTTTTTGGTTGCAGCCCAACCCAGGGATGAAGTCACACCACAATGAAGATGTCCCTAATGGAGCCTTGTAGGAGGCTTGGAAGTCGCAGATCCCCTACTGGGAATTTTTATGAAAGGAGGAAGACCCACCACATGTAAGATATCCCGAATGGAATCCTGTACGAGGCTTGGAAGCCACAAATCCCATTCTGGAATTAACCTATACATGGAGTGGGAGCATCACGCTCTCTTGGTTACCTATTGAAACTATTTTGAAAGTTAAAAGTCCCCTTCCACAAGGGTAAAGATCATAGGAGGGAAATAGTCCTTTCCTTTAATGTTCATCCAGAGCAGTCTTTAGAACTTGGAGCTTGCCTGCAGCCGAGACCCCAGAGATCAGGCCATGGCTACCCATACCCAGAGGAAGACTACCTACCTTGCTTCAAATAACTACCTTCAGCAACCAGTAGTGCTCAACAGACTCAGAAAAAGATACCCAGTTTTGAGTCATTGAGCCATTGTCAAACTTTGATCCAACTGCTAGCTGGCTTACTTCATCGGACTGGCAACTGAGCATGCAAGCCCTCTTTGTACATTGAAATGTGCGATGAAGCTTGGTGAAGTCATACAAGCCACCATTAAGCCCCTTCCAGTCCCAAACCTCGAGCCATCTCATCAAGACTTCTGCTTACAACAATGTAGAGGCCTCTCAAGACTCACACCCCCTCCCACCCCCATCTCAAATACACAGCAACCTTGGCCAAATGAAATCGAGCCATCTCGAGACATTGAACTGTGGCTTGAACTCTGTAGAAAGTGCCCTGAAATCTGGCTCGCCACACACGAGTCATCAACGGATGCACTTTGGTAGAGAACATGTGGACTTGGTGCCCTTCCGTGGCATTCTAGACGCACTGACCCCCTGGTCTTACCTCATCTCAGACTCTAGATATTGACTAGGCCTCCAGTCCCTTCTTTGGCCAAAAACATTTTAATAGTCTATTTTGTTTCCCCCTTTTTAAATTGATTACCTCTTTTCCCTCCTGCAGTACAATTTCCAGTTATCCAGGCAACTTGAGGTAGTTAATCACCCTCTATTACTTTGTGTTTTTACTTGCATGCATGAGTGTTAGTGCTTTTAGTTGTGATGTGTGTTCTAGAAAAGGTATTTTGGTAGAGCCTTGCTTAGTTATTTCTTTTGTTTAAGTGCTTATCATATTGCTGCTGTTTAGAAGTTTCCACTGTTGTCCTACTTCTCTGGTCATGTGGGCTTGCTATACACCCCCAAATGAGGTCTTAGGGGTATATTATTTATTTTTGTCTGAATTTATTATAGAAACACCCCTGAGCCAAGTTGTGGTGCAAATTTGGACATGGTGTTCCACCACTTGCTCTACTGGCCAGAATAGGATCTATTAAGAAAGGGTGGCTATGTAATAATATACCCAATTATCCACTGCAGAAATAACATCCAACATATTTTTTTAAAAGCTTGAATCACATTTTTCTTGCATGTACATTAATTTCAAAACACAGACGTGGTCCCAATTTTCATTAATTCCTCGTGGATACATTGTATATAATTAATTGATCCAAAACTGTATTGCAGTTTTAATTTCATCTGGTGGTCTCCAGCTTCTGGGTGTTATTGTACTGTTTGTAAAACCTGCACACAAATTTATGGAATAGTTGTGTGTTTTTTTTTAAATGTCTTGCAAATTGCCACCTTTTGTTTGTCCGATTTTGTTCCCTATTATTCTATTTTTTACTGGACATGAGATCTCAATGATACATAAGTGATCTATCAGTTGTTTAATTGCATGCACTCTATATCTAATTAGAGAGGTTGCATACTATTTAATAGTTCACATCATTCCACTTACACATGTCATCTGATGATAGTTGCGTAGCCTTAAAGATTGTTTAACGTGTTGCTATGTGGCATATAAGTAAATGTCTAACTGAATATGTTCCACTACACAGTTACAACTGCACAATGAAACTTCTAAAATTCGTAAATTCACATGAAATTTCAAAAATGTCTTGTGAGTTTGAGTGAAGGAGTGTGTGTGTGTGTGTCCATCAGGTACCCAGCTGGAAGCAAGTGGATAGTGAGAATGAGCATTAATTCAATATTGATGGGTGGCCGGTGTGGCATAGCAAGAAGATCAAGCAGCCCAGTGGGGGCACAAGGTGGGCCATGAAGCTCTGTCTAGGATGTGGATGTGGTTGGTGTCCTTTGGGGCAGGACATGGAGCCTTCTATGCAATTATGGGGGTGGTCCGGGGAACTCTGTGGCAACTGCCAATGAATTACAGAGATGTGAGGGTACATCTGGTGGATCGAGGCCCCTTTGAAGGTTTGTGGGTGGTTCAAGGAACCTTGTAGGTTCAGTTGAGTTTCAAACCCTGTGGGACACTGTGCTTGCTTGTGCAATGCCATCAAAGGGTCGTTCAAGATTAGCCTTTTCTTGGTGAGATGAACTCTCAAGGGATGGGCATGCACAAGAATAAAGGGGGCATCAAACCAAGGAATGGATGTAGGGTTATATGTAGTGTGCTCAAACTTCCTGAATGCAGCATCAGCGCAATGTAGGGAAGGAATTACAAGGAGAAAACGTCTGAAGTGACGACTGACCATATCATAGATACAGTATCAGAGATGCCCAGTAAAAAATATCACGCCACAGTAAGAAATTGCTAGACTTACTACACTAAAATACCAGTCTAGCCATGTAATTACACTTATACTTGCTATAAAATCATGAAAAAGCAAGCATGATCAACATTATTCCATAGCTAGACTGGCATTTTGGTGCTGCCAGTCTAGCTATAATATCTTACTGTGGCATGGCATTTTTTACTAAGCGAGGAAACAAACTTATGTTTCTGGAGTGGCCTGCAATAGAGCAGCCACTTTGACCATGTATTTATTGTTGTGGAATGGCATTTTTAATGGCAAAGCCAACAGGAGTATGTTCTTGTTTGCAGATTCTGACAGAGCCAGTTTAGACATGTTTTCTTATGGTATCATTACTGGCATTATGCGCAGACAAACATGAATATGTTCTTATATGGGAATACTGGCATATGTGCAGCCAACATGGAAATCTATGGGCACAGCCAGTGTGAAATTGTTTTTTATACTGACAGATATTATGAGGAATGGCATCATGAAAATGCATTGGGAAATGTTCCTGTTCTTGCATGAATTACCCGACAAAATCGATGTCAAAATGTCAGCTTTTTTACAATTTGTTTCACAGCTCTTTCCATGCTCCACTCGTCTATCTCTGATACTCTTGATGTTCTTGCCCCTATCATGAGGATCCGCTTGAAGCCCAAAGCCAAGTGCAACTCCTGGTATGACTCTGACCTCGTCACTCTTAAACGCAAGTGCAGGATGGCTGAGAGGAAATGGCTAGCTTCTTGCGCATCCTCTGACAAACTGGCTTACACCTGCTCCAAAGGCAATACCGGCTCTCTGTCCAGACTAAGAAGAAAGCGCACATCCAAGCGACATCTAACAACTCGACCGAACTTTTCAAAATCTGCAAGGAGCTTGCAATCCTGCTGCAGTCTCGGCCACTCCTGTCCCCTACAGGCCCTCTGCATGGCCTGGCTTCTCATTTCCTCTCTAAAGCCCAGGACATTTTGTCCATCCTCTTCTCTCTCCTCTACCTCTGGCCCTCCTGCGGCCACCTCTCCTCTCCTCTCTCTTTCTCTCTCCTCTGTTCTCCCCTGACGTGTTTTCTAGACAAGTCCGATCTATGAAAGTCTTGTCAAAACCGGTTCTTCCCTGTTCTTCTAAAACCATCAAGAACCACATTGACACCCTCGCTCCTGCTCTGGCTAACTTCTGCAAGCACTCATTCGCCACTGGAGCCTTCCCCTCCCCATGAAGCACTCTTGTGCACCCAATTCTCAAGAAACCCTCAGCCGACCCCTCCTGCCCGGATAATTATCACCCAATCTCTATCACTCCTTTCCTGGGAAAACTCCTGGAAAAGCTGGCCATATCCCAGCTTAATCTTCACA
Source organism: Ambystoma mexicanum (assembly GCF_040938575.1). Lineage (NCBI taxonomy): Eukaryota > Metazoa > Chordata > Amphibia > Caudata > Ambystomatidae > Ambystoma > Ambystoma mexicanum. The sequence continues at coordinate 742,327,929 of NC_090926.1, forward strand.
TTGAATCTGTTGGTTGTCTCCATGACCATCAGTCTGGCTTCAGAGCAGCCAGAAGCACCGAAACTGCTCTCTAACCTTGATTCTAATATCCCCTCTGTCTTCATCTTATTCGATCTCTTGTCTGCATTTGATACGGTCAACCATGCCATCCTGCTCTATCGTCTCTGTGATAATGTGGATATCACCGATCAGGCCCTGACCTGGCTGACCTCGTTCCTCTCTGATCGACCCTCCCAGGTCCAACTTGGGTCCTTCTTTTACTCTATCTCACTCTCTACCTGTGGAGTTCCCCAGGGGTCTAACCTCTATCCCTGGCTGTTCAACCAATACCTGGCACCTCTTGCCCACCGCATTGCCGCTCTCTGCTCTGACCGTCAGTGCTATGCGGATGACACTCAGCTCGTTTTCAGGCTCCTCTCTGCCACCTCTTCTCCTTCTCCCATCTCTGACTGTCTGTCTGCTATCCAGGAGTGGTGTGCCACCAATGATCTCTGCCTTAATGCCAGTGAGACGGAGATTCTCCTCATCGGCACCCCTGCACTCTCCTTTCCTATCACTCTCTGGCCAGCCTCTCTTGGCCCTCTTCCTGCTCCCACATGTGAGGCTAAGAACCTCAGGGTCATCTGCGACTCCACACTCTCATTTTCTCCTCACATCTCTAACTTCTGTAAGAAGTCAAACTACCAGCTGCACCTCCTTAAGAGGCATTCTTCCTTTACTCTCCTTCCTCCAGAAGTTCACTGTCTCTAGAGCCCTGGTTCTCTCTAGGCTGGACTACTGCAATAGCCCCTTTCTAAATCTGCCTGCTTCTACTCTCTGCCCTCTGCAACTCATCCAGAACAGGACTGCAAGACTTGTCCTTGGCCTCAAGCCCAGGGATCCTATCTCTCCATCACTGCATTGGCTCCCAGTGGCTGCAAGGATTAAGTTTGAGATCCTCTGCATTGTCAACAAGGCCTTCTGGGGCCTGGGTCTTCAATACCTCAAACTCTCTCTTTGTAAATACCTTCCTACTCCCTCGGGGTCAGTCGCTTCTCCAAGTAACAAGCTGGTGGTAGGTCTCTTTCTTCGGCTGGGGCCTCCCTCTGGACAGCCTCCCTGCCTCTCTGAAACTTGAGGAGAACCATCTCCGGTTCCGGAAGCACCTCAAGACCTACCTCTTTGCTTCTGCCTTCTCTCTTCCTCTCCCCTGCTGATTTCCTGTCTGATGCTGCACTGGTCACCTGGCTACCCTCTGATTTCGGGCCCATGCCCGCCCAGTTGTACACCTGCACTACCTCCCGGCAACCCTTGCACTTGGGTCTGTATCTGTAACCCTAGAGTCCCCCTACCTGCACTTTTGAACACCTGCTGTTTGCACTTATCCTTGCACCTGCCACCTGCTGACCGCACTTCTTATTATTTTGATCCCATGTACAGCACTGCCCCCTCTCCTTTCCTCTAGCACTTTTCCCCTCCCCTTCCCCTGCACTTGTGCGATCTAATTTTCACTTGGCCTAGTTAGATCGTTGTCTCGGTCCTCCCTCTGTTCCCCCTTCCTTGCCTTGTCGCGCCTTGAAACACTTTTGTATAGGCGCATTACAAATGTCAAATCATATATCAGAAAGTGTATGATACAATGCTCACTCTGACCCCTCTTGGTTGATTCGGGCTACCTCACTACACTTGGTAGCTCTTGCAAATATGAGGCAAATATCCACATCCCCACCAATTAAAAAATTCACCAGCTGCCACTGCATGTCTGAATGGAAACTTCCAGTACTGGAATAGCAGGGAGTGCTACTAGACTGGAGTGGGTCACAGAAGTACAGTTTGTGATTAGTATATTTAGCCACACACTCCCATTCTTTTTATGTAAATGGATGAAACTAGTGTAGGTGGTGGCTGTAGAACATAAGTATGTGCAGTTTATCAAGACTGAGGTGCATTGAGAGGGCTGTGGGGTGGGTGGGGAGCTCAGGATATGGTGCTGCATTGTTGTAACGAATTGCCGATCTGTTCGCAGGAGACGTTATCTGATAAAGGCCTGGGCAGACCTGGTGCCACACAGTAGAATTAAGGCACGTTGACAAATATTGTGGGTCTCAGTGCTGGCACACAAGGGTGTGCTTGTGATGCTGGAAATGCATCGGAGGGACAGGGCCTCCGTATCCTTGTCCTTTACTGTTTTTATCTTGTGTTCTGTTGTTCCGCGTAGGAGTTCATGTGGGACTCTGGCAGTGCAGCTCTCTCTTTTTGTTGGGTGTACAGACCCATGGGATACCCTTATGTCACCCATGGGTGGGGGTACAACCCTGTGACCCTAGTGTATGTTTTTGGGCACCTGTGTGTGTGGCCCACAGAGCAGGGTACGGGCTGGTGGCAGCTGTGTGCTGAATTTGACAGGTGCGCCGAGTATCCTCCATTTTGGGGATGCCCAGGCCCTGCCATTGGAATCAGTTAATTCTTTATAGGAAACAAGATGGCCCCTGAGGCCTCTTGCTTTCTATTGCCTGTTACCTTGTTTTCCCAAAGTCCTGGGAAGCCCTGACTTTGTCCCTTCCCCTTGACTGGCTGTTGGGTAGAAGTTCCATACAAGGTGTTGTTGTGAAGTCCAGGCCAGACTGGCTGGAGCCTTCCCAGTGACTGTATGTTGTGGGTCCACCCGGTGGGTGGGAACTGGGTGAATGGAATGTGTGACGAATACGCATTCTGTGTTGTGGATGTCTAGTATCTGGTGTTTGACACAATCACAATGACTGAGACAGCCCTGCCCGAAACTGGTATGAATGCAGTGCGGAGTGTTGAATGGCTGGGTACTTTTCCCAATACACATAATTTGTTGTGCTTTTCTGGCGAGAAGTGAATGACCTGAATGCACTATGCACCTGATTGGCTGCCTGCCTGCATGAAAGCCCTTCTGACCGATTGGTTGCCTGAATGTGACCCAGCAGAATAAATGGGAGATCAACTAGTATATCTGGGGGCCTCTCACTGCTAGAATTCATGTTCAGAAGCTGAAGTCCAAACTACGAAGAGTAACTGGAGTGAAACTGAAGCTTGACCTTGAAGCCCTGCTCGAAGAGAAGAATTGCTGTTGCCCTTCTTCATCAATCTGAAAGCTGCTGTGTCTCCAAAGACTGGCCCAGAGAGGATTTGGTAAGGCGCTCTCTTCCCGAGCTCCCTGGTAGACAGACCTACAACAGGCTGACGACCGGAGACAGGGACTGCCTCGGAATACCAAAGAGAAGCGCTCGGACTGTTGTCCTCCACTGTCGACGACGGCCATCGCCGACCGGAGCCGCCATGCTCTCGTTGCCTAAGAACTTTCGAATCATGGACGCGCTTGTCCGCACCACGGCGTGCCTTATCCTGACGGAGAAGGCCAGGCCGTCGATGCACCGAAGAGCATCCTCTAGTGGGTTTCCCGCCATCAAAAGACCACAGACGCCGACGACTCGACGCCCTTGCTGGGCCACAGTTCTTAAAACTCTTTGCGGTCCAGAACTATCAACATCGAGGTGCCCCGCAAGCCTCTTCCTTGCAGAACGTTTACGCGTCCCTGTCGACGAGCACCACTAGGAACGAAGCTGCCACTTCACTGCCGTAGTTCACCGTGTTCATCGCCGGATGTTCGACGACCCGTGGCTCCTGCCTTAAAGAGAGTGCACTCAAGAAGGGAAGTCGATTTCCCGACAAGGAACTCTACAGCACCAGGTACTTTGGGGTTGCTCAACTATTGGAAAGATTCTTGTGAACAATATATGGACTGGGTTTGTGATATATCTTTATTCTACAGGTTGCCCAAGTGGGGGGATCCCCACACGGAACTGTGTAGAACGGTAGAGGCCAGTATTCTGCCTATTGTTCTCATCATCTTGCTTTCCCCCTATATCTATTGTTGGTTTCCTTTACGAACTGATGTGTGTGACATTTAACCATACAGTTGATGCACTTTAATGAGATCTAATAGCAATAGTGGTACCACGTAGAACTGTTTATTTGCCATTGTAGATAACTGAGTACAAAGTGAGTTATTGTGATATTGTCAATAACCTTGAAAATTAATTATATAAAGACTGTGTTTTAACGAATACAGTGTGTGGACATTTCTTTGTGGGTGCTTGGGGACTACACTATACAAGCCTGTTCTACACAGTAAAGTGGTAGCAATGGCTGAGCAGCCAGATTTATCTCAAGAGCAAATGAGCAGTCGTAGAGATTACACAAGGGACTACAATTACTGTGACGCAAACACTGACTCAAGGTTTCTGGTTGAAAAAAAATATAAGTACATTTATTTTTTAAACTATCTGTTGACAAAACACTTCACTTTTATTAAATAAAAGCGCACTTAAAATATACTACATATAACCAATTCCTCTTGTTTAGGTCAATTCAAGGTAAGTCCATTAGATTTTGACAGACCAGTGTTTTGAAAGAAAGACGTTACCGGGGGTTAATACACATATGGGCCCCCCACTGCGGCCCACGCCGCATTTTTCCATGGTGCACCATTTTCATAGTTCCCTTAGTCTTACGGTATGAAGGTACATGGATAAAGCAGTGGAGAACACCAGGGGCCAGATTACAGAGTCCTTTCTCAGGTGCAAGTGCAGAGTTGCATGGTATTAGCACTAGGGCAAAGTTTGCACCATTTCTAAAAACACTGGGACATATTAGAAAACCATTGCACCATGACAAGCAACAGTGCAAAAAAGATACATTTTCACTGCATTTTTGCACTAGAGCTTAGTGTTAGCACTATGGCTAGGTTTGCGCTTGAGCAACAATTCAGTGTAAATTTATCTTTTATACAATAGGGCAGTTTTTGTCCCAGTGCTTATTACATGCCATGCTGCACTTTTTATGGTGCAATGGGTTTCGAATATGTCCCAGCAGTGGTGGAAATGGAAAGATTTTTGGAGGGGGGGGTCCCATGGGCCAGTGTGGGGGTGCAGTGTGGAGGAGGGGGCAGAGTTTATAGCGGGCAGAGCTGACAGTTGAACTCCGATAAAACGAAATGTTCAAAATAAAACATTTTAAATGGCGCAATTTCTATTATTGCTTGAAAAGTACACACACCATAGTAAGCGTACCTTACTATGGTTTGTGTACTTTTTAAGCCATCACAGCATGCACCATCCGTGTCAAAATGTAGTTTGGGATGTCAAACTACAAATATCAGCATTCATTTGGGAAAGGCAAGGATCACCGAGTCCGTGACGCTGGTGGCTCGGTGATCATTGCGTTTTCAAAATGGATTCTACTGTGCGCGCACAGTGTGCTTGTTGCTTGTTAGGGAGAATTCTCTCTTTAGGCTGAATTTCCTAACCTAGTGAGTCCCCCAGCAGCTTTGCTGGATTTCTGGAGTTTGTTTTTTTCCTCCTGCCAAGAGTGAGACTCTTTTTCTCCCACTCTTGGACATGATTTATGGTATTTCTTTGATTGGTAATGTGTTGTATGGGCTATGGGGTCCTTTACTCCATAGGGTCTCATGTGTTTTTATTATGTGTGTTAGACAGCACCCTCCCTGCAGTGACACAGGGGTGTCATAGTGACCCCACACCATGGACTCCATACCCTGGGACTGACTACTGTCTCCCAGGGCATGTAAAGTCACCATTGGCTTTAATAGTCCCAAATTATTAACAGAAACCAGTACAAACCATCATATTGTGGACGTACTGGTTGGGGCAATTCGATTGCCCCGGGGTCTGTTAGTCGAGGGGGCACGTCTCCGTCCCCCCTGATTGAGTTTTGGCTGGTGGCAGGGGAAACTACTTTTTATATTCGACCGCGAATATTTCCCTATGGGACTTTCCCATTGTTCGAGGCTATCAACTTTAATTATTTAATTCTCATAGCCTCGAACATACCGCCGGTTTATTTAATTAATATTAATTCTCCGGTTGGTATTTTTTGCCAAGACTCGATTCTAAAATGGCGTTTGTGTTCTCTTCTGTGACTCCAACCCAAGTCGAGCCCTTTTTCACTTTTTGGCGGGCTTCTCCACAGAAGCCTCCAAAAGTGGTGCCACTCTGTCTGGGTACCACAGGGGGTGTGGGAGGGGGTTTAGGCACCCTGGACTGAGTTACCTTGGTAACTCAAGTCGCACTCTTGTGTGAATGGCCCAGGTGGTGAGCCGGCCGGCTCACCACTTAGCATGTTTGATTGACAGCTAGGCTGAGTGAATGGGGGTATGCTGCATAAAAGCAGGGCTTTGGGGACTGGAACTTCAGAAGTCTCCACAGGACCTGAGAATCTGACGAGGGAGAAGCTGAGCCGACCTACCACGATGACACCACTGGTGGAGCCCTGCAGAACCGACTCACCACTTCCCGACGACAGAGAAGATCTCCCGGCTGGAGAGGCTTCTTCCCCTGACTGGTGGGCACAACCAGTTTACCTTTCTTTCTTCGCACCCCAGACCGGTTTGTGGTCGAACTGCCCGTGCCAAGCACCCCGGCGGCCGGATAGCCACTCACCACTGAACCGCAAATCAACGGACCGCTCCTTGTACCTGAGAAACTCTGCGGCTGGTTTCTTCCCTGGCATTGCAACGGACTCCTGTCTTCCTCCACAACGAGATCCTCTCTTCCCCCGGACAAAGCACCGACTTGCATCCGCTGCCAGGAACAACTGCCCCCGCTGGAGTGTTCTCACCACTTTAAGGTACTGTGTCCGCCAGGCCTCCCTTTCTAAAGATTGCTACAATGTAATAATAACTCCTTAACCTTCTGGACTGGGCTGGCCGCCTTGACCCTCTAACTGGTCCCTTTCTTTGGTCCAACTCCTTTTTGAACCATTACAAGACTTTTGTGCACTGCAACCGTGTGACCTTGGACACATTTCGTTTTGATCCTCTTAAAGCGGATCCGGCCTACTGACTCTGAATTCACGGTTTTACTTTGCCTTCCTCTCTTGTTATGTTTTTGGAAAAGTGTTGGGATCTGTTTCAATTTGTTCTCTGCTTTTCTCTCCCTTTTTAAAACGAACTATTAGAGTGCCATCTGCGTTAAGCGCTCACCGCTGTCTGAAAATAAGTGGGGCTTTACTTAAGACTTGTCTAATATTCTTTTAAGGGAGTGTATATCTTTTAGTGACCGTGTTTTTGAATTGCTTACTATTAGTGCCTGTGTGTTTTTCTAGATGTGGTTTTAAATAAATAATTAGATCTCTTTTACACCAAGCCCTGGTCAGTGTTTACTTGTTCTATTGTGTGCTCTTGACCTATTGTGAATACTCTGTATACTGCCTAACTCTTCTTGAGGGAAGTCTGACTGCTCAGCCACAGCTACCAAGTGAATCTGTGTGGTACAGACTGCTACCAAGTGGGTTTACTGCCAAACACCTGTAGTCTTAAATCTTTTGCAGTGGTCCCAGAGGGAACTGCACCGGTTTCTGCCTAACACTGCTCAATCACAGGGTCTTTGGCCCGCTGAGGGTCTGTCTTGGCTGAGGGCTCCTGTTGCCTGTGACATAAGTAAGGGGGCGCAACCAGAAGAACGCTCATGTCGCCAATGTGATGTGCGGCTCTGCCACCTAGCCACCGGCTCCTCCCCCGCCCCCCCCCCCCCCCCCCGCCACCCCTTCTTCTTTCAAAAGCGCTTTAGTTTGTGATGGGCTATTTGGGCTGAAGCTGGACGGATACGAGATCCCAGTGTTTTTAGAAATAGTGCAAACGTTGCCCTACCGCTAATAACGTGCAACTTTGCACTTGCACTGGTGCAGAGTTTTGGTAATCTGGCCAGAGTGTGCCTCAGGCATGTTTGGACGAGGTGTGAGGGTTCCCACTCCTAGAATAGCACACAGCAGCATGTGCGGTGGCGCGTGCTTGTGTGCAGGCACTAGGGGACCGTGCACATTCCCCCCGAGAGTCAGCCCGTGTCTTCACGGCCACATGTCACTGCCTCGCCTAGGTAACTCGAGCTAAGCACCGAGTGTTCCGCTGCTCGGGTGGGGGGCCCAGGATGGCTTCCTCTGTTGTTTGTTTTGGATACGGAAAGGGTTACAGCTCAGAGCTCCCCAATGCGATGCCAACCACTGTCTGTGCCTCAGCCCAGTTCAGCTGAGGCCCAGCACACGGCTGCAAGCACGGTTTCAGTTCACATTTGGGGAGAAGAATTCAGAATATTCCATGCCAAAACACGTGAAAGTCATTCCATATTTTTGGAAGTCGCAATTTGGTAAAGAAGGAAGGTGACGTTGCCCTACTCCCTCACCCACAAATGGCAACTGGATTTGAAAATGAGCCTGTCCGCAAGGGTTGGCAGTTGGAGGGTGGAACTGCGAGAGAGCAACAACATATACCATCAGCGTGCATATTTTAAACACAGTACAAGTTATTGAAGTGTTTGACTTTCTGGATCCTTTATTTGGATATTCTGAGCTCTTTCCTGTGCTTAAAAACTTTCAAAAAAGGGCTCAACGTCAACTATGCCAGATGACACCAGTGCAGAAGCTATCATGACCCCGGCCAAATCAGCTTGCCTCTATGATATGATATGATAGGTTATTTATAACGTGCTTAATACCCAGAGGTTTCTAAGCACGACCTGGGGATCGAACCTGTGTTGCTCTGTGTCCTCTTGCTTCCGAGGCGAGCGTGTTGCCCCTGAGCTATCCTCCCTGAGCTATCTTCAAGTTCACAGCAACCTATGACAAAGAGGCCCTCCTCACCATGCACTCATCTGTCGTGCAGTGATGGCTTTGTATGCAGCTGCTTGGCTTTAGAATCTGTCAGACCTTTTACTCCTAAATCCTGACGCACAGCACAATGCAGCTGCGGAATCTGCCATCGCCTCCCATGACACACTGGGTTCAGGTCCAGCAGTTACCTTCTAGTCCCACCAATGTGCCTGGTGGAACCACCAATCATTCTTTGATGTGGCCCCCATTTCCTGCCCGACAAGGTTTAGTCTGGTGCTGAAGACAGATCTTAAGACCGCGACTTGGCTCCATACAGGTCTTGGCTGCCCTGCGATTCACACGGCTTGCCTAAACCCCATAAGAATGGTAATTCACTTCTTTCCTTTGGGAGTTGAGGATCTCGTCCTTCACAAACTGGATACTTTGGTACCAGGGGCACTGTCGTTGTAGAAAATGTGTCTTTTTCTGCCTGAAAGAGCTTCTTCTGCTGCTTATGGTTCCGATCCATGCAGTAAAGGCAAGAATAGAAAGCAGGACTAGACCCGTGGTCCCACAAATCATCTCTCACAACCTTCTACCCTGGTACCAAACTGCGTGAAGCGTTCTCTTTGGCTGATGGACTCCTGTATTGTGATTCCATGCGATGTGGGTGGAATCTTTCTGGAGACTCCTTTGATTCCCCAGTTTCCAGCGAGTTTTTCTCTGGTACAAGACATCCCTCCACCACGTCTTCTGAAACGAAAGGGCCAAGCGATTCTGTGTCGAATTTTATGGGCTTCTTCAGATTTTGTCCTTGGGACGTTTATTGGGACCGATGGTTGATGGGTTTAATACCAGGGCCACTACTAACCAGGTGCTGCCTTAAGCCCTAGCTGTGAACCATGGATGCACCATCTGTCCTCCCTCCAATGCTTCTGGTGACAAATGTCTCTGAGGCTTACTCTAAGGGTCCTGATCCTATGGACCCTGTTTCCTGTGCAGAGGGGGAAGCTCTGGTCCACTAAACGGAGAGCCGAGAGGCGTGATGGCCAAAGCTTCGGAAGCATTAAGCTTAGCCCTTTTCAGAAAGTGTCAGGCTCAGGTTTGGTCCAAAATATTAACTGTTTAAGTTTCCAGTTCTTCTACAAGACATCTAGAGGGTCCAGTGGTTCTCCAGGGGAATCTTAAAGCTGCATCCATAGGGGTAACTACAGCTCCTGGTAAAGGCAAAGGCCCAGTTTTACAGGTTTCCCATTCCCTCGAAAAGCAAACCAAGTCTTCGCTAGCTAAAAGACCTTCCAAAACGCTGGTATTGCACTGAGAAGGTTTAAACTTAGAAAAATAATCTTCCTATTAAAAGCTCTCTGTAAACAGATCTGTGAGAAACTTGAGGCTATCCTCACTCCTACTACCCCTGGATCCTCTTCTCAGGTTGCCAGGGTAAGGCCTTGTATCCTGACCCTGGGGGTGGAGAAGCGAGGGAGCATCACCTGGGTGGAGGGCCTTAAGGGTTTGGGGACAGGGTGCCCACAGGAGAGACATGGTATCCCCCTTTCCCTATTGAAGAGTAACCTAACCCTTCCCCAGCCGTTATAGACTACTGAAAACCTCTCCCCTCATTTCCCCACATTTTTCACCCGACAGTACTGAGATGAGGAAGAAGCAACTAGGAGTAATGAACACTAGTAAGCTAGTTCTCCATTCTAGTATTGAGATAAGGAAGATGCGACTGAGAGTAATGAACACTAAAAACACATGTTCCCACTCTAGTACTGGGATGAGGACTATACCTGCAGAGTACTGTGAGAGTCAGACATGCCCCTTTAATTATTTGCAGGCAAGCCCTGTTGAGAATGTGCACCCTGCAACCTGTCAAGTGGTTGCAGATGTATAAATGGAGAACCAGAGAACAGCGCATGGAGAAACAGGGAGGCCTGTGTGGGAGAGGCCAGCAGGTGACCCTTACTGAGAGGAGGCAGCCATGGTGGGACCAAAGAAGGAGCCAGGATGCCGGCCGAGATCCCGCAGGACCTGGGGAGCCCAAAGCGAGAGAAGCCATGACGCTATCACAGGTGTGGGAGCCTCCATATGCCTAGACGAACAACTAGAGCTGCAGACTTGCAGGACAGAAGAGGGGCGCTGTCCGCGTCCCTGCCGAGACAACGGAGTTGCTGGCGTGTGCAGAGCTGCAGCTAGCATGCAAGCGGGGCTTACAGAAGCCGGTTTGTTGACCTGCGAAGTTGGAGAAAGCAGCGGGAGCCACTGGGGAGGACGCCGAGGACCGATAAGTGTTGGCGAGAGCCACTCTAGACTGGGGCGCTCTTAGCAGGTTGCAGATAAGTAATAGGTATCAAATGAAAAGAAAACTTGAAACTAATTTGAATAATGGATCTCAAATACTGAACCAAATGAAACGTACAACCATGTTGCATTATGCATATTAAATACTTAACTGAATTGAAGGATCCAAGACGGCCACCAAACAGTTAGGATGTGGTTGATCGAGCTCTGTGCCCCATCAAAAGCTTTGAACTGCGGAACAAACGTCAAAAGTACTGTATATGGTTTGAACACCTAGCGCATGTGAGCAACACGCAGCGATACCAATTCTGGCAGCAACACCATATTGGCAATGCCGTGAAGCCGTCGCAAATCGGGATTAGTGGTCGGGCAAATAGTGGAGTCAGATTCCTGAGGGACGACACACACAGCCTAACAAGCATCCACAGAAGGTGAATGTAGTCACAAGGACCTGCCTCACACCTCCAATATTGCAGGGAGGAGTCCCATACTAGAGGGGGAAACTTGAAGCGGTGGCACAAAGGGACACTGCCCGGCATAACAGTTAGCACCTGCAGGGCTCCCAGGAAGCTATCGGATTCAGGCGTGGCCCCACTACATGCAGTGCATTGGACGAGTGATCCTTGTTTCACCAAAAACATTATCTGGAGCAGCACAGTGCCCTCCCGCCCCCACAGGGAGACTGGCAAGCTTTATCAGGCCCAACAGAGGCTGAGCCCCGCATAACTTCTGACAAACTCCTTCCTCCCCGATCATTGAGATTGTATGCTCCCAGCATCTTGTACTTGAAGAGCACAATATTGGCAATGAGGGATAAGGCAAAGTCCCTGGTTAAGAGCGTACGAGGACTGCAGAAGGTATAGAGCATGGACCACTGGAGAGACTACAAATATCTCAGAAACGACACTGTACTGATGTTTTGGAAGACAGGGGGAAAGAAGATTAGGGCAGTCCTCGCACAGCATCTGCCTAAGTCCTTCAATGCTTACGGGTGAGACTCACTTGCTCTAACAGTACCTGGTTGAGGAGAAATCCGGTTTTCAGGAGGGCAAGTTGTGAGGGTTGGGTAAGTCTCTCATCTTGACATTAGGGAAAATCTGATTGCAACATCACTCATACTGAACATTTCCCGGAAAGTTAAAAGATCAGAGTGAATTTGAAAACGAAGGGAAATACATAACCACTATCTGCAGCAGGGAAATTCCGGGGGAGCACCGTCAATGTCAGGATCCAGGGGGAAAAGAAAAGATTGGGTTTCCTCGCTCCCACCTACTCCTAAAGAGAATCTGATAAGAAGCTGCTGGTTTAGGTCAGGTGGGGCCCAAAAGGACCCTGATCATACGAGAAAGCTGGTTGAGGTGCAGCAGGACAGTGCAGTTACTGAGATTGAGTCCTCAAAACAGGATGTTGAGCATGTTTTCAGGTTTTTCAGGACAAACTTGCTGTTTCTTTGCAACTACAATTTGACCATTTTACTACCGAATTTAAATCTGCTCTATCAGACATACGATAAGATATTGCCTCTCTTCAGGAAAGAACAGATACTAAAGAGCAGGCACTACAAGATTTGGCCCAGGAATCTACAAATTTGGAGGTGCTTCTTGAACAGTTGGCAAGGACATCATATAATGTGGAGCAGCAATGTGAGGATTTGGAGAATAGATCAAGGAGGTCCAATATTCATATACAGAACATTCCGGAATCAGTGATTGACTCAGCCCTAAGAGAGGGAGTTACAGGAGTCTTTAAAGCTCTACTAAATACAGATGCGCAGACAGCAATTCCGATAGGTAGGATTCATAGAGTCGGCCCAAAGTGTTAGGATACGGGCACACGCCCCAGAGACACTTTGGTGGCAATGGCAAGTTACCCACAGAAGGAACAAATTCTTAGGGAAGCCAAGAAAGCAACACAGATTACACTTAACGGGAATTCAATTCAACTGTCTCGGGAGGATAGCTCAGGGGCAACATGCTCTCCTTGGAAGCAAGACGACACAGAGCACCACAGGTTCCATCTCCGGCTACACGCTTAGAAACCTTCAGGTATTAAGCGCATTATAAACAACCTATCATATCATATCGTAACTGTATCAGGATCTCGCCCCTTGGACGCTATAAAAAAGGGGAAGACCGCAGGGGAACTTAAAATCAATATCACAAAGTCCGAAAATGTTGAATCTGGAGCTTAAACACGCTGAACTATCTAAAGCAAGGAAGAGACACAGCTTCATTGGATGCCAAAAGGTATTTGGGTGTTGGGAGTAAACATTACTCGTTCACTTGGGGAACTATATTCTGCTAACTTCCTCCCCCTATTAGTCGGAATTCAGTAGCTTATCCAGTCCTGGAGCCCCTTAATGATTTCATGGCTCGGACGGATTAATTCAATTAAAATGGTGATCCTACCTAAGGTGTTGGTCTTGTTTCAAGCCCTCCCAATCTGAATCCTGGCTTCCTGTTTCCTTATGCTGCATAAAATAATATCGAAGTTTATATGGAAAAATAACCCCCCGTACTGCATTGAAAACACTAATGCTTCCCTCAAACAGAGGAGGAGTGAGCCTGCCTAACTTTTTTAAAAACAATTTCTTTATTGAATTTTTACAATGACTTAACAGCTTGTCACACTATCCTCTCCCCTCCCCATGCCCCCCATTCAGGGTGCCATTGTATCACAGCCTTGTCCCCCACATCACCTTTTCCTGTCACCTTCTCCATGGCAGTTGATCACCGTCTCATCAGTTTCTCCCCTTGTCCTCACATTGCTTGTCTCAATACCATTCACGGGGGTTTTAGGTCCAGGGTGAACACGCGTTCGTTCAGTACCTCTCCCCAGTCCCTTACCGCCATGTTCTCCCCCTCCGGGTCACTGTGTTTGTTCAGATAAGCAACCTCTGCCATACCCCATTTACGTACATTTTGCAACCATTGCCTTAATGATGGGCCCATTGGCCCCTTCCAGGCGATTGCTATTCATCGTTTGTCCAGTATCAACAAAAATCTTGCAATTATTTTACTTGCTTTGCACGTCTTCGACCCTGGCAAAGGTCGTCATAAACGTACCTTATATGTGCATTCACATTTAAGTCCCAGCAGAGTATTCAGTCGCTCCATCACCTCCCTCCAATATTTAGTAAGAACCGGGCATTCCCTTATGTGCCAGAATCCAGCGTGGACCCCCCACATCTCGGGCAAGTATAGGGCACAGTACGGTTTATTACATGCATCGTTTCGAGTGTTCGGTATGCTTTGTGTAGGTAATAAAATTGGTATAGGAAAAAAAGGCGTACTTATAACACCGAAGGTTCTCCAGGTAAGCAATATAGTGATAAACAAAAAAATGACCTTGGTAGTGAGGTTGGACCGATTCCACTAACACATTGTTTACATACACAAAATCAATTTATTACAAAAAGCAAATACATATACTGTTTGCTTATAAAAGCCGCAAGGATCTCACATATTGGACATCAACTTCATTCTGCAATACATATGCATACTCACTAACACACATCCAATGTCAACTTTACAATGATCTGGGTTGTCACCTGCATGAAACCCTCTTATAGAACCACACACATGTTTCAATTCTTCACACCTATATAAACTGAAAGCGTGTATATCTGTTAAATAGTAACATTAAGCTTATTAACATAGTCTACATGTGTTTCGGTCAGCAAAAAGGGCTTTCAAATTTAGCTTTGCACTACTCCGATCCTCTTCAGGACATAAGCGGGGCGTAAATGTCACCTCACCATTACAACAAGATCCTGTGGAAGATGTCTTCAGACAAATACTCTCCAATATGTACTTGTGGGGGCAGTGCAAACTGTGGAGCTAATCCTAAGTACTCCAGTGCTATGATCCAATTTCAGTGGAACTTCTGAGCGTGTAGTCTAGGCTACCAACATGTCTCTGTATCCATCCTTCCTTGGTTGCATTTCTCTGATTTCACAACCATCCATATGATATGTGCTCAGAAGTAAAACACATGTATTCCACTAAAATGTTAGTGTTTTAGTAGCTAAGAAAGGCTGCCAGTGTGTGTTGCTGGGCCCAGTATCTGCTAGCACTAGGTGCTTTAAATTTGTTGAAATGTTGTCCAGCTACAGAGTCATCCACGTGTACTCCTCAATGCTGTGGACTACTGATCCATTTCCTTCACGTCTGTGATACACTGTCAACAGGGGAGGCTTTGTGTAGGTAATACAATTGGGTTTGTTGAAATCGCACGTTCCTAGAAGTCTTTCTGACTTGCTCCCACCTTTGTACCCACCTGCTTTCTGAGATAAGTTCTCCCGTATCCCTTTCACATTTGTCTTTAGCTACCAGGTCCTTATCCTGTATTGCTACCTGTAGGGACTCATATATCCTTGACACCCTCCCCCTACCATCTCGGAGGTCCAGTAGCATTTGCATTATTCGGTGTACGTCAGGTTCTGCCAATATACCGCCCCATATTGCCGGCAGGCGTCTAACCACTTTTGCATACGTGAGAAAGTGTCTGCTCGCTACCTGGTATGTGTGCCTCCATTCTTCAAATAGCAGCAATTTGCTCCCTTCAAATAGATCTCCCAACGTGGCCCAGTGTCATCCCTTCAATATACCAATTCCTATGCTTCCTAGCACCATCCGTATGGAGGGGTCGAACCCAATGGGTAAGTCTTTGCTATACAGTCCGTTGACCCACAATTTGCCTAGTAGTTTGTCCCATACTGTCTATACCACCCTGAAGATGTTTATGTACTGTTTACCTCCTATCTGTCCCCCCAGCAGTTCCATACCATGCCTTTCTTGCAGTATTCCGCCTAGCAGCCCCACTGTCTCTCCGCCCATGCCTGCATGACAGTAAGGTACAGCCTGTAATTGTACTGCATAAACATAAAGTTAAAAGTCGGGCTCATTAAGCCCCCCTTCCTCCCACTGCAACATGTGTAATGCCACCTGGGTACGCCCCGTGTTCCACAGCAGTTCCCCCAGTATGTTGTCCAACATTTTGAAGAAGATTCTCTTGATGACATGCAAGATATTTGTGAAGAAGTACAGGAGCCTTGGGGAGGACCACCAGTTTACAAAGTGCCACTTTCCCCATTAGTGAGAGGGGTTACTTCTTCCAGAACTGTACCGCATTCCCTATGCGTCAAAGTGCCCCCCCCCCCCCGGTATTGTGTACAAATGTCTCTTCTACATCGCGAAGATCCTAATTCCTAGGTATGTGAAGGATTCCCACTCCCAATGTAGCCCCGAGACTGGGAGGGCGATTTCCCTTTGTGCCCTGAGCGCGGAAATAACAGTGACTTTTCTTTGTTCACTTAAAATCCTGACAGCGTATGAAAATTGTCTAAGACTTCCAGAATCACCGGCACGTTTTCCTGTGGATTATCCCTGTACAACAGCACATCGTCCACGTAAAGCAAGATGTTGTGAATCACCCCTGACCCCCTCCCGAGATACCTGCTTCTGGAATATATGTCCTAAAATACTTTGCAACGGTTCCTGTGCCAGGGCAAATATGATAAGGGATACCAGGCAGTCCTGTCGTGTTCCCCGCTCCAGTGTCCACCATTTCTTTGATTGACCTACCTACACGTTGTTTAGGGATCTAAGGTATAAAACCGAATCCCAAATCTCGACATTTTGGGGTAATAGTTTTAATTGTGAGGGCAAGCATAGGTTTTGGACACAGACCGATTTTTAAGTTGAACTCTTTGACTCAGACTTTCCTTAGTTTCGTTCAGGTAGGAAAATCCAACCTTAGCATAGGGCAAGGTAGGCCTTATACCATCCTGATATTTGAGTTAATCCATTATTTCGGCTTGAACTTTGAATCTGTTATCTGTGTCTTGCTTCATGTTGTCTTCGCAGATCCCTTGCAGACACTGTGGGGCCCCGGTGCAACATCTGAGTGTTACCCTGAGGTACAGGCTTACTGTAAGGAATCCAGTTTAAATCTAAAATATACATGAAAAGTGTAAGACTTCCCTTATGATGGAAAAGCAATAACTTTATGTCCGGGGCCATATCATTACATGATATGTTACTGGCACAATGATGTCATAGGATGATACATAGCCTGCATTATGTAGAAGCCCTGTAATTCTGTCAGTTGCAACTTGACATGGAAAGACAGTCTGCCCACTTTAAAAATATTCTACCTCTACTAAGACACCATTGTTTCTAAGGACTTCCACTTTGCACCCCACCCACCCATACCAACCCCTGCAATCACGCAGTGCTTTGGGGTATTATTTTCTGGAGTAAATGCATGTCCCATTATCAGCCTCCCAAATAGCATCTCACATAGCTTGTGAAGATGCAGAGGGGCAGATCTGAAAAGAGTAGTTTGGTAGCTACAGCCTCCCCCTTTTCTAGAATGTGCAGGAGGGACCGCCCCTAAAGCCCCCAAATCGGTTTGTGTCCAAAGATAAAATCAAAATGATGTACAATCCAGGTTAACCACCAGTTTTCACCCATCTGCACATGGACCTCTTGGCTGGCAGACTTGACAGGAGCTCTGACAGTGGGTGACTCCCCATGTGATTGTCGGAACCAGCCAGGCACTCTGTTGCCCTGGTGCGGCTTGACGATCGCACGTTGTTAGGTGCTTTCCTCGCTCCTCTGGGCGGAAGACTTATGGCTCGGCTCGGCATGTGGTGTGGCTGCCATGACCCTGGAAAATGTTTGAGTACTGGCCCTCTACAGCTCCTTGGAGAGGCAGCAAGACATCAAGGGCACCGATGAGGCGATGCAACCCCCCATGCCTTCCTTGTGCCCCGTACATCGTCACAGACTTTTCCTCCTGGGAGAACCCCAGGTGAAGTCTGTGAAAATCTGGGTGCAGCTGTCTGCTGTCCAGACCCAGCCTTGCCCTACCATGC
Organism: Ambystoma mexicanum; assembly: GCF_040938575.1. Lineage (NCBI taxonomy): Eukaryota > Metazoa > Chordata > Amphibia > Caudata > Ambystomatidae > Ambystoma > Ambystoma mexicanum. The sequence continues at coordinate 742,345,720 of NC_090926.1, forward strand.
CTGCTCCATTTACACCAGCATCAATGCCCATAACATCAATCCGCCCCTGGTTGTGAGGGCCTGTCATATGTGTGAACTACTGTCCCTGTTTGGGACTGCCTGAGGACTGACTGCTCTTGGAGCCTTGAAGGCAGAATAGCTCCTTGCTCACTGGCGTGAGACCCAGGAAAAGACAGGCAAAGTCTGGTTTGAGCAGCCTGCTGTTGGACGTTCTTTGCTCTACTTTGCACTGTCCTCTATATTCTACAATGTTCTTTACTGGTCCCTGTTCTTAAAGTCCAGTACGGTTAATTTTCCCAAATGCTGCATGCCCAACTTGCCGCTTAGTTGGTGCTCTCCTTTACTCCATCTTAGTGCTTGCTCCATCATTATCTCTAATTTCTGATACTTGTAGTAAGTCCACTTTCAAACGGACTGTGTCCTACCAGTTATTCCTCATCTTTTGATATCTCCGATATCCAGATTCAGCTGCTTTGGAAAAATGTTTCGGCAGAGGCCGCTCTGTGTCGATGAGGTCGACTCGATGTCCATTGAGGACCTCCGTCTCGAGGATGATTTCATCGAAATCATGTATAGCACACGCTGCACCCGTTGGCTTCACTTCTGTTTTTCCGAGTAATCTTGTGCTTTGTGACATTTCTTCGAGAAATGTCATAAGATGTCTTTGTCTTCGGCTCCGACAACCACGAAGACCAGGTTTAAAAAGTGCCAAGACTGCAATGCCAAGATGTCGCTGACGGATCCTCATCAAGTATGATTGTGGGTCTCGATGTAGAGCACAAGACCTCGGCCTGTCAAGTGTCAGTCGATGATGGAAAAGCTCGGAAGGAGCGTAAAAGGAAATTGGCGGTAGGTAGACTCTCCAGAAAATCCCTTCCAACTATCCCATCGAAAAAACTTTCTTCTGACAAAGCAAGAGGCGACGCTCTTCGACAGAAAAAGACAAAAAGGTCCAGATTTCGGAGTGGCTCCCACCACCACTCCTCGTCGTCGTGAAGGAAATCGAAGAAAAGGCATCGCAAATCGCCTACTTCGACATCCTCGTCAGACTCGCCCCACGCCCCCCTAGACAGGACTATATCTTGTCCCACTAAGGCCTCTCCTCCAACTGAATGGGAATCATTCTGGCAGGAAAGGCTTACAATTTTTGAGAGCCAGAAACCCTCGAAGCAAGTAGGCCATGCTCCTACCGTGCCTTCTGAAGCCAGTAAGGAAAGGGCTCGAGCCAAATACTGTGCGCCTTCGAACCCGGAATGAAGGCCAGATTCCCATTGAGAGCCGTTGAGGCCGCGACACGATGAAAAGTCTTCCAGGAATCCTTCAAGCCATCAAAGTCCATCACAGACAAAGTCCAGGGACAAGTTAATGTCAAAAAGTAATCGACGCCATCGACGTCTTAAACGTCTTCATCTAAGACATCGACGACTCCATGGACATCTGGCTCGAAACCTTCCAAGCCATCGATGCATTTGCCTAAAATTCAGAAAACCTTCACACCATCACCAAGCAAGGATTTCTTTAAGTCACTCACTTCCATTTATGAGGACAATGATCCATCTGATAATAATGATGCACCCTTTGGATTGCAGTATGGCACTCTAAATGTCCCTGATATTTTCATATCAGAAGAGTCCAGGTTAAGGGATGTGCATGAAAATGTACAGACTGCCAGTGGAGTGGACACTTCACCAGAATTGGATTTTCGAAAGACAGAATCAGATTAGCACCAGATGCCTCTTACGGGCAATTCATGACCAAGATAGTTGATTATCTGTGGTGGAGCAGGCCTGCCCTCCCATTTGAAAAGGATGACCTCACAGATATCCTGGACAAAGGTCCTCAAAGGTATCCTATCCTACCCTTTCATGTTGCTCTTCACAAGAGAGTACGTGCTAATTGGCAAGCACCGGAATCAAGTCCGGCAGTAGATAAAAACTTGACAAAGAAATTCTGACCGTCAAGTAGTGACCCCAGCTACTTCTCTAAATATCCTACCCCAGAAAGTCTGGTACTGCAGGCAGCAACTGCTACCTCCAAGCAGGCTGCTTAGTTGACCATCCCACCAGATTGGGATGACAAACATATAGACGCCTGGTCTAGGAAAGTATTTTCTGCTGGGAGCATGGCTCTCAAATCAGCCAACTCCACATGTGCCCTTGCGAAATTCACTTACACTCTATGGGACTGTATAGCCATGGCATCTGAACACATTCCCGAAGGGGAGGAAAGAGATGGCTTCTTGACCATTGTAAAAGATGGCAAAGAGGCCATGTGCGAGTCTCTTCAGTTGGGTTTGGATTCTGCTGACAACATCAGCAGAGCCATGGCGGCAAGCACTGTGATACGCAGGTTTGCGTGGTTAAGGAAGTCTGGATTTGCACTGGACGTGCAGTCTAGACTCCTTAATATGCCTTTTGATGGGTCTAATTTTTTTTGGCAGCAAGGCTGGTGAAAGCCTTGGGAAGCTGCAGACCTCGAAGGTGGCAGCCAAGTCTTTAGGTGATGCTATTAGGCAACGTCAGCATTTTCACTCCAGTGGAACATGTTGGAGCGATAGACGTTTTCTCTACTACTCCTCAGTTGGAAGAGCGAGAGGAATGGCTAGTGAGGCCAAAGAAGATTCCCTCGTTGTGGACGAGGGAGAGGTGCAAAGCCCACCCAAGCAGCAGCATCTTTACCTACAACCACTGCTTCAGCTGCCTCAAAACCTCTCTGAGGTCTTGACTCACGACACCTCAGTGGGAGGCAGATTGTCTCAGCATCTGAAAGAATGGCTGGGTATTACTTCAGCTGCATGTGCATTACAAACCATAGCCCAAGGTTACTGCCTCCCCTTCATTCAGAGACATCAGAATCGTCCATCATGGAGCCATTCTTTAAGGGTTACAGATCCGTTCCTTCTGCAGGGAATTTTAACTCTGCTAGAGAAAGGTGCTACAGAGCCAGTAACTGCAACGGAGAGGAGCAAAGGATGGTATTCTCCATATTTTCTAATCCCCAAGAAGGGTGGAGGATTGAGACTCATCTTGGACTTGAGATACTTGAACAGTTCCTCAGGAAGGACAAGTTAAAGATGGTCACGCTTTCTCAGATCCGTCAGGGTCTCGAGCTCCAGGAATGGATGGTGTCATCAGTCCTTCAGGATGCTTATTTTCATGTGTCAATCCATCTCAAGCACAGAAAGTACCCGAGGTTTGCCATTGGCGGTTCTCATTATCAGTTTCGAGTTCTGCCATCCCACATGATACCATCTCAAAAGCTCCAGTTCATCTGGGCTGTACTGGATACATCCATGGGGAACACATCGCCACCCGAAGTGAGGGCTCAAGACATTCTGCAGATGGTCACCAAATTTCAGAGTGCCCAGCGTCTCCCTGCATTTCACTTTTTGAGGTTGCTCGGCCTCATGGCATCCTGCATTTTCCTGATGCCAGATGCTTGTCTGAGAATGAGATCCCTTCAATGGGCTCTCGGGGCACAATGGTCTCAGTTCTCGGGCAACATGCCAGACCTACTTCAGGTTCCAAACAGGGTCCCACAGGATCTCCGGTGGTGGGCCTGCGAGGACAACAGTCTGAAGGGAGAACCTTTTTGGCAACCATGGCCGGCAATAACAGTAGTGACGGACGCCTCACTTGGAGGGTGGGGATCCCTCGCCAATGATCTGACAATCACGGTCATTGGTCTCCATCACAGTCCAAACTACACATCAATCTTTTGGAGCTGAGGGCAATCAGACTAGCGCTGAAGGCCTTTCTGCCCTCTGCATGGGGAAAGAATGTCCTGATAATAACAGAAAGCACAGTGGCCATGTACTACCTCAACAAGAGAGAAGGTGTGTGCAGAGAGGCAATGCAGCTCTGGTACTGGGCAATTCAAGAAGGAATCTCCCTGTCGGCAGTTCACCTAGCCGGGGAGGAAAACACGGTGGTGGACTATCCGAGTAGGAACTAGCTCAGGAAGTCCTTCAAGAGATCTTCACCCTTTGGGGAACCCCTCAAGTGGATCTGTTTGTGACCAGTGTCAACCGGAAGTGCAAAATGTGTTGCTACAGGGAATTTCCCCAAGAGGGGTTCTAGGAGACAAGTTCATAGTGGACCTGTATGTGTTTCCTCCAGTCCCCATCATTCCTAAAGTAAAGAGGAGGTTGTGAAAGTTTGGGAAAACCATTATCCTAATTGCCCCGGATTGGGCCAGGAGGACGTGGTGCCCAGACCTTCTGGACATGGCCATCTGCCCTCCAATACCTCTTCCACAAAGAGAGGACCTTCTCTCGCGAGAGGAGGGTTGGGTTCTCCATCCAGAGGTCAAGACGCTCAGACATCACACATGGTTTCTGAGAGGCTGAGTTACAAGGATTGGGACCTCCTGGATGATGTAAGGGAGATTTTGCTTTCGGCCAGACGGTCAGCAACAAAGTCTTTGTACCGCTGCCGTTGGAACACATTCTGCAGCTGGTGCAGGGACAAGAATGTGGACCCTTTGCTATGCAAAACACTGTAGGTGTTATCTTTTTTGCTGTACTTGGCCAATCTGGGGCTCCAGGTTGGAACCATTAAAGGTTATTTAGTGGTGCTTTCCATCTTCAAGCGCTCGTGTGAGGGAACGTCATATTTTAAAATATCTTTGGTGATACAATGTCTGAAGGGACTCACTAATGTGTTCCCTCTCTTCTTTTCAGGTTCCCATTTGGGACCTTAATCCTGTTCTACATTTTCTCATGTGTGCACCATTTGAACCACTCCATTCATGTCCCTTAAGACTACTAACAATCAAAACCATCTTGTTGGTAGCGCTAACATCAGCCCATAGAGTGAGTGAGTTGCAGGCACTATCTTCTAAACCACCTTTCATGGTATTTCATGAGGACAAGGTTGTTCTTAGGGTCAAACCTTGATTCCTACCAAAGGTCATATCAGATTTTCATTTGGGACAAAAGATAGTGTTACCTATTTTCTACCCTCCACCTCATCCTGGCAAGAAGAGGAGAGACCACACAGACTCGCCCCCCGAAGGGCTCTGAGTTTCTACATTTCAAGGATGTCAAAGTTGCATCTGGATGAATAACTCCATGATACACTGCTCATAAGTTGGGACAAGCTGTAACCAAACAGACCTTGTCCAGATGTATTATTTTAGCTATTTCCGAATTCTACAGGCAGGCTGAGAAAGATCCCCCAGAAGGCTTGATAGCCCTTCCACTAGGGACATGGCTACTTCTTCTGCTCTGCAAAGAGGTGTTTCTATAAATAAAAAACATTTGTGAGGCAGCCACTAGGTCTACAATTCATACTTTTACTAAGCATTACTGCCTTGATTACACCTTAAGTCATGATGGAAGCTTTGGGAAAGCAGTCCTTCATTCCATTCATGTCAATCTCTGATTACATAAATTCTAACTTCCGCCTCCAATTCAATCACTGCTTTGGGAGCCTATCAAAAGTTGAGGAATATGTGGTAGGACACATTCCATTCGAAGAACAAGTTACTTACCCCTTGTAATGTTCTTTCAACTGGATGTTCCTCCCATGTATTCCTCATCATCCCTCCCAGCCTACCTCACAGTAGAATGTACATGTTATTGCAGTTTACGCTCCTTCAGAGTCTAGAATGGTCAAATCCCCTTTAATGAGGGTAGTTCCACTTAAGAATGACATGAAAAAACAGAACATAAGCCAATGGGTGCTGCGCGTGCTATATATGCCTTCGATGACATAACCCTCGAGACAGAGGCCCTCGAGGGACATGTAGTCGACTGCACCGACTCACAGCGCCCTTTGCCAAATTTTCTATCGGAAGCAGCTGAAGCAGGATATTGGAGATAACAAAAGATGAGGAATACGTGGGAGGAGCATCCAGTTGAAAGAAGGTTACCAGTAGTAAGTAACTTGTTCTGTCTCACTATGCCTAGTGCTTTACCTACTCACTGGCCTTGCAGTAGATTGTCTCATCCCTTAGCCTCATGCAATATTTCTAATCTCGTTTACCCACCTTGTGACTCTGGTGACTCTTGAATCAACTTTGCACTCTGGAATACTCAGTCTATCTCTAAGAAAACCCACTCTAGCCTTGATATGTTCCTATGACTTAACTTGCACTTCTTATGTATTACTGAGACTTGTCTTTCTTCTTTCAACTCTGCTATACCTGCTTCCCTGTTCACATCTGATACTGCTTTTACACATACTCCTCGTTCTCTGGATCGTGCAGAAGGTACCAGTATTCTTTATCGGCCATCTTCCAAGCGTCATACTACTCCTCACTCCTTACCTACCTTCACTGCATTCGAATACTCTCTTTCTACTTTCTCCACGTCTTGTGCTGTGACTTTTCTCTTGATTTATCATCCTCCTGGCCCTCTTCCCACTTTTTGTGATGACATTGATGCTCTACTTAGTGTCATCCTGCCTCGTTCTAATTCTTTTATACTTTTTGTTGACTTTAATCTGCATCTTTCTTCTACTCATGCTTTTATTCCATTTCTAGCTATTATTGGTTCCTACTGTCTCTCTCTCGCCTTCTTACTTCCCCATCTCATGACTCTGGATCCTGTCTGGATCCTATTTTCACTTCTTCCATGTCGACCTTGTATGTTTCCATCTATCCGGTCTATTCCTCGATTATCATTTGCTCCTTTTCTCTATTTACCCCCCTGTTTCTGATACTTGCTCTCTTCCCTCATTTGCCACTCCTTCTTTCTTTTGTTGTGATTGCCACTCTTCTGTCTCATTCTACTTTTCCAACTTTCAGTGGAGGAAGTTACTTCAGCTCTCTCCACTTCTATTTCTACTTCTCTTGATAATCTATATCCTCTCTCTGAATTCCTTCCCTCTCGTAAACCCTATCAGGCTCGGCTTACTCCTTACCTTCGTTATATGTGAAGGGCACTCCGACGCTAGGAACGTTGCTGTCATAAATCTTGGTCTATGCCCGATGGTGTGCCATTCTCATATTATCCTTAATATGATAACGTACTTCTCTCTACTACTCTGATCTCTTTCACTCTCAATTATCTCATCCCTGTCACCTCTTCCAATCTCTCTCGTATATATTGACTTCCCCTTCACCTGATTATACTCTTTTGTCAACGCTGTAAGGAAGGAATGCATTAAACAGTGAAGACAGACACAAGTGATTACAATTCAAGGGTGTTTATTAAACTTCAATCGAGTTGGAAAAACACCTATCTAATCCTAAATCTAAACATGGGAGCAAGCTACGACCATCAACTAATAACACAGTCCTAGTAGAGTCTGGTCAAAAGCAAAGGGCCTTTACTAATAAACCTATTGCTAAGAACGGTATCCAGTCAAATTTTCGAAAACACATTTTCGAAATGCCATTTTGTTGAGGAAAAAAAAGGCAGAAAAAAACTCTGAATGATTTTTTAATTTTTTTATGTTTTATTTTTTGTTCATAAAAAAAAGTGTCAAAACCCAAAAAAAACAGGGGCTTGGGGGGAACCCCCCATTTAAAAAAAAACAAGAAAATAAAAACCATTCGAATTTTTTTTTACCAGCATTTTGGTGTCAAAAAATTGGTATTTCTAAAATGTGATGTTCAAAAAAGTCACTATAAACTGCTAATCCTTATGGCTTGAATACAAATGGTGTGGGAAACAATGGTATACAAAAGAAAAGTAAGAAATGATATGTCAGGATAGTTGAGCCATTATCTTCCCCTCCCTACGTTTTCAGCATGGAACAAGGCGGCACACTCAAGCTTAGCACATACTCTGGCATTTCTAGCACGAGGATGAAGTTCAAAATCTCAGTATCAGGTCCTTCTGTGCCAAAATATCTTTGCCATTCAAAATCTCTTATTTCAGAGGGCCTGATGCGACAAACCTTCAAAGTTCCTTCCTCTTCAGGACTCTCATATGCACAACTTGGTTGGGCATTCACTACTCACCCTGGGTCTCCCTCCACCAGGCTCAGACCCTCTTTAACACAAAACCTTCAATTGGTCTCCCTCTGCCGGGTTGGACCAAATGCATCTCCTTTTCCAAACTTTCTTTACTATATCAAAATTGACGACTTTCGACTGTGCGCAGGATTTTGGCTTGACCTGTCGCAGGACCACTTAGATTCACAATTCTTTGTTCTCTTCTAAATATAACCTTTTAACTTTCACTTCTGTGCTTCTCAGCTGGATTCCTTACAGAGACCTTTGATTGAGCACCCACGTGGTGCCGGATCACTCTGTCATAGTTATCGTATCAAAGTCTTTCAAAGTCAAACACTCATCAGCAGTTCAACTTTACTTCAACTTTACTTGCATCTTTTATCATATGCGTTTTAACAATGTTCATTCCAGTGCTCGCCATACAATGTTGCTGCTTGCAACCTTGGCTTCAACACAGACCGGTCTTGCATCAGTCTCCCCCACTCACCGGCTGTGTTGATTTCACTGATGCTGCTTTGTTGTTGTTGCCAAGGACGGTACCACAGTGGCTGCTGCTGCTCCCCGCCTTGATTAATGACATGGGAGGACTCTGGCGTATCTCCGACACACAATGCAGGATTCTTTAGCCTGGTTTCCTGGTCTTACTCTTTCTGCTTTCGAGGGGTCTTGAAAGTAACTGTCTCTTGTCGGAAAGGTCAAGGGAATGTCCCTCCTTGCGATCGCCTCCTGTTTTGCCATCTTTCTTCTCTCGTCCAGCTGCTGCTGTCTCTAAACTGCTGTTTCCTTGTGTGCTTTGCCTCGCTCAGAGTGTGCTCTCATGCTCTGCCTTTTATCCGTGTGGGGAGGTTTAATGGAACTGCAAACAAGAGGGGTCCTGGGAGTGTCTCTCTACCTACCCCCTATGTCCTGGATTAGAGTCTCACCAGAGTCTTTAGCTCACCATCCTTTCACAGAAGAAAAATGTCCACTAAATATCAGTCTTTGTCCTGCCAGGCAATTCTCTTCTGAACAAGAGTACCAACAGCAACTCCAGATATGTGTTTTGACCTGGTTGGGATTCGTCAGTGAGGTGGAGCTGTGCCTCTCTAAGAACAGTGAGCAAGGGTTCCACGTCTGGATTACCCTATTAACTTAGAGTGAAAGCCCAAAGCTACTTAATATGCGCAAATAAGAGGGCTCCTGAGAGTATGTCTCTATCGGCCTATATCCCAGGTTACAGTCTCCACCAGAGTCTTTAGCTCACCATCCTTTCACAGAAGAGAAATGTCCACTACATATCAGTCTTTGTCCTGCCCAAGGGCAGTCCAGCACCAAAATGCCAGGCAATTCTCTTCTGAACAAGAGTACCAACAGCAACTCCAGACACGTGTTTCGGCCTGGTTGGGCCTCATTAGTGAGGTGGAGCTGTGCCTCTCTTAGACCAGTGAGCAAGTGCTCCACGTCTGGATTATGCTAGTAACTTAGGGTGAAAACCCAAAGCTGCTTAATATGCGCAAACAAGAGGGGTCCTGGAAGTGTCTCTCTACCGGCCTATATCCCGGGTTAATGGAAGTCAGGTGTGAGTAATTGTCAGTAATTGCCTGACCTCGCCTGACCAATGCATTGGCACATGTCAGGTACACGGCTCGGGTGTTGGTCTGTTTTCTCCCATAGTGGGCCGTCCGTGTGAAAGTGTGGTGTAAAGGCGGAGGGGGTAGAGTTCCTAAGTATCCTACCTGATAGGATTGTCATGATCTCTGCTTCCAAAAGGTCAGGGTTTTCCCAACTCCCTTGGAAGCAGATCCATAACCCAGGTTCCGAGTGCCAACCAGTCCCAATTGGGACCTTTTGGACCCAGTCCTGGCGCCAGTGGCACCAGGCTCATAAATATGCCCAGTCCCAGCGCTGGAAGCGCCGGGCTCATAATGCTTGGGTGGACTTTCCTGCAGCAGATCATGCTGCTTACTTGCCTGCCAGTTGAGTCTCTGATCCTCTTCTGTTTGGAACTACTTTTCCTGTTGAGTGGGGCAGGAGCCACTCCCTAGATTCAGAACACTGGAACTCTTCTGGAAAGCAGGAACTCTTTTCTTACCTAGGCGTGGCTGTGGAAGGAGACACCTAAGCACTACAGGAGGCTATTTAAACCACACCCGATGGATGAATCTTGCTTTGCGTTATTCTGCATCCTCAGCAGCAGAACGTTCATCGTGTCTTCTGCATCTGATCCTGGGCCTAAGGAAAAAGGCTTACATCCTGAATCCAGTCTTCAGCAACACCTATAAAGACAAGAAAGAACAGGTTAGCATTACGGTCTTCAGTAACAGCTCTTCACTTACCTGGTCCATCGGCTGTCACCAACGCCTCGCGCTGCATTCCGGCATCTGAAAGACAAAGGCTTACCTACTCTTCGTGCGCTCCGGAGGTCTTCACACTGCATTCCGGCATCTGAAAGACAAAAGCTTACCAACTCTTCGCACGCTCCGGAGGCCTTCGGCGCTGCATCCCGCATCTGAAAGACAAAACCAGGTGCGTTTAAAGACATTGGGGAACTTTAATACTCACGTGACATTACTCCTTTCCACATCTAACCCAGTGGGTATTCCGGCACCCTGCAGCCGCCCCGAACTTGTACCTGCAAAATAAAAAGACAGTTAGAGCGCATCGTGAAGCAGGCAACAAGCGCTTACTTACGTGCTTCCAGGCGCTTCTATTCATCACACAGGCTCCATCTTCAACTCACTTCAGCCCGCCATCTGCCATCGCCGGAACCCTGCAAAACAAGAGACATCATTACTAAAGACTTTAAAGACATTAGAATTACTCGAAACTTACCGTTCGTGCAGTAAATGACGGACAGCAGTCCTCTGAAGTCAAGAGGCCTGCTCCCCTTATCCAGTGAAGAAACTGGTTACAGCACCCTGCCTCGAGGCAGATGGAGAGCACGGTGTTCACTTACCTAAGGTGAGAGCGTTAACCTTTGGGGTTCTACAGGAGAAGAGAAAGGAAAGAAGAGAGAGACATTCAATAACCCAGTTCATTAATCCCACATTTTCTATCTGCAGACATCTTACCCTTCGAGCCAGACATACAGTGCACAGAGGTCCAGCCCAAAGAGCCAGCCGTGTGTTACACATCACCTTTGAAGATACGGTATACGCCCAGTCAAGACCGGCGCCTCTACGGGAATCAGATGAGCGTTACAGAACGCAAAGCCTACCACAAAACTCCCGTCCAGGCGCTATGGAAACCTCGGATACCGACCAGCTAGCCCAGTTACTTGGGGAACTAAGGGCAGAAGTGCATGCAGCCCGTCAGGAAACGAACGCTCTAAGAAGGGAACTGATTATTTCCAAGGAGCAAACAGATGACCTCGCTAGACAATTGCTACAGTCACAAGCCGGACAGACCCCGTTACCCGCATCTGGGGGAAATCTTCCTGCTACATCCTCTATGAATCCAGTGCAGATCAACCTACCTGGGAATGTACCTCTGGCTCCGCCCGAACGATTTTCTGGTGACCCAAAGAGGTTTGCAGTATTTATCAATCAGTGCCGGTTGCATTTCTTATGCCGGCCAGCAGCCTTTCCAACTGATCAAGCTAAAGTAGCTTTCGTGCTTTCGTACCTTAGTGGCAATGCGGCAGACTGGTCGATCGCTCTAGTAAATCAAGATGATCCGGTCCTCCATGATTTTCAAGCTTTTCAGCTCAGTATGGAAAAACTGTTCGCAAGACATTCACAGGGGCAGGCCTTGGTCAATGAGCTTCTTTCGTTGCGACAAGGTAATCGAGACCTTTTGGCTTATATTGCGTCTTTCAACAGACTGATAGTGGAAACTCACTGGCCTGAGGACAAAAGGATTACGCTGTTTTATAGAGGTCTACGCGGAGAGCTCAAAGATGTGTTAGCCCAAGTAGTGAATCCCCCACAAGATTGTTCGGACTATATAGACTTAGTCGTTCAAATAGATCACAGACTGCAGAACAGGAAGGCCGATCGTTCCAAGTTTGATGCTCGAGTATTTTTCAAACCGCCAACTCCTTCCAAAGGAGTAGACTCCGGGGAACCCATGCAAATAGGGGGTATGAAAGGTCCTCTAACACAAAAGGAGCGGGAAAGGAGAAAACAGTTGCAATTATGCCTCTATTGCGGAAACTCAGGGCACTTTCTTCGAGACTGTCCGGTGAAACCTGCCAAGAAGGCAGTAGGAGCTGCAGTTACCAAAGTTACAAACTCTGAGCAGGGAAAAGACCTCGCCCGACAAGAATAGAGGTCCTCTTGCCGAGCGTGAAAACCAGTTCCGTGACCTCGCATTTCGTGATACCTATGGTCCTCATTAGCCCTGATAATCCGGATCGATTTACATGCAATTGAAGCTTACGTCGACAGCGGTGCCATCGGCAATTATGTGGATCATGAAATGGTTTTGAGGATGAATCTAACTCTTTGTCCCAAGGCTGTAAAGGACGTCATTACTATGGTGGATGGTACGGAGATAGCCTCCTGGCCAGTAACGCATACCACTCAAGAAGTGATGCTAGTAAGTCAAGATGGACACCATGAGAAGATCGTGTTCGATGTGATCAAGGCCCCTCAGTTTCAGATTATTCTAGGAATACCTTGGTTAGAGAAACACAATCCTCTGATCGATTGGCGAGCAAGAACGGTCCAGTTTCCAGAATGTGTCTCTACTTGTCACCCTCCACCTGGTGTTGCACTGGCAGCAATTTCTTCAGAGACTCCCCAGTTACCTCCCGAATACCTAGAATACCAAGATGTTTTCCGGAAGGATCAGGCTAACTCTCGACCTCCTCATAGGTCTTATGACTGCCAGATCGACCTGATACCTGGATCTACTCCTCCTTGTAGTAGAATTTATGCCCTCACCGAGCCTGAGAACCTTCACCTTCGACAATACCTGGATCAATACCTGGCAAATGGGTTTATTCGTCCTTCCAAGTCCCCTGCTTCTTCAGCTTTGTTCTTCGTTCCAAAAAAGGAAGGAGACCTTAGAACTTGTATAGATTATCGCTCCCTGAACCAGATCACCGTTAAGAATAGATATCCGTTACCTTTGATCCCTGAACTCCTGGACCAAGTCAGAAAAGCATGCATATATACAAAGCTGGATCTTAGAGGAGCTTACCACTTGGTACGAGTAAAAGAGGGCGATGAATGGAAGACGGCCTTCCGCACCAAGTATGGGCTATTTGAATATCAGGTCATGCCCTTCGGACTTTGCAATGCTCCGGCCGCCTTTCAATATTTTATGAACGATGTCCTCAGAGAGCTCATAGATGTGTGTGTTGTTGTTTACATTGATGACATCCTTGTTTATTCTTCATCGGAATCTGAACATCGGAAACACGTGAAAATGGTCCTCGAAAGTTTGCGTCAACACAAACTTTTCGCTAAGTTGGAAAAATGTGTTTTCAACGTGACTGAAGTTGAATTCTTGGGATTCATATTATCACCTGGCGGAGTGCGTATGGATTCAAAGAAGGTCGATGCAGTTCTCAAATGGCCATCACCATCCTCCGTAAAAGGTGTGCAAAGCATGTTAGGCTTCGCTAACTTTTACCGCAGGTTTATCCCCGAATTCTCTCGAATAGTCCAGCCCATCACTGCCTTGTTAAAGAAAAACAAACGTTTGAATGGTCTACCGAGGCGGAACAAGCTTTCCAGGATTTGAAGACTAAATTTATCTCTGCACCAATCTTAAAACACCCTCGCCCCGAACTCCCCTACATCGTGGAAACTGATGCTTCAAGCCTTGCCATGGGGGCAGTTCTATCACAAAAGGACCCGGTAACCAATCAGTTGCATCCCGTGGCATTTTGGTCCCGCAAATTCTCGCCTCCTGAAATCAATTACACGATTACTGACAAGGAACTTCTGGCTATCAAGTCTGCCTTTAAGGCTTGGCGGCATTATCTGCTGGGGGCCCGACACACCGTTACTGTGATTACGGATCACCGAAACCTGCAATATTTGAAAACCGCAAAAGCCCAATCCTCTAGACAACTCCGTTGGGCATTATTCTTTGCCGAGTTTGACTTCGTAATTACCTATCGACCTGGTACAAAAAACGGTAAAGCTGATGCCCTTTCTCGGATGGGAGTGGAAGAACACTTGATCAACCCTAAACCTGTACCAATCATTCCCGAACAAAGAATTCTGGGTGTAATCGCCACAGAATCCATAGAGGAAGTTAAGGATAAAGCCAGGCAACTTATAACTCCAGCAGAAATACAGAATTGGCATCTGCAGGGAAAGGACTTTGCAGTAAAGGACAACTTATTGTATTTCCAAGAACGATTATACCTACCCAGCACAGATTTACAGAAAAAAGTAATCTCTTGTTATCACGATTCTTTAATGGAAGGACATCCCGGTATGGCCAAGACCTCAGAAAAGATCAAGCGCTACTTCTGGTGGCCGTCTTGGAAAAAAGATATCAGAGACTTTATAATGTCCTGTGGAGTATGCGCCCAAAACAAGAGTCAAAAGGAAAGACCAGCAGGCCTCTTACGCCCTACATCCCACCTCGCCCTTGGCATACGCTTTCTATGGAATTCATCACCGATCTACCTCCATGCTCCGGATACAATACGATTCTAATAATCGTGGACTTATTCTCCAAGATGGCGCATTTCATTCCGCTCAAAGGCTTGCCAACAGCAGCAACTCTGGCCCGAGAATTTCTCGAAAACATCGTCCGACTGCACGGTTTTCCTTCGGTTCTAATTTCGGATCGAGGTAGTCAATTTATTTCTCATTTTTGGCGAAGTTGCTGTCGGTCGGCTCAAATTGATGTGAGACTATCGACCAGTCACCACCCTCAGACCGACAGAAAAACCGAGAGGACCAATCAAACTCTGGAACAGTATTTACGCTGCATGCTGCAACAAACTGAAAAAACTTGGAAAGACATCCTTTGGATAGCCGAATATGCCTACAATAACTCTGTCCATTCGGGAACTGGGAAAACCCAGTTTTTTCTTTTGTACGGCAGTCACCCTCGAACCTCGGAGTTGGATCCCCTCCAAGATCTTGAAACACCAGCAATAGACTACCTGCATTCTACAATCACCCAAGCCTTTAAGGAAGCTGTTTCTCACCTTCAAAGGGCTAAAGAACAATACAAGAAAGGAGCAGATCAACATCGGCAGGAAGCCCCTCAATATCAAGTAGGGGATCAAGTCTGGTTATCCACCAAATATCTACCGCTAAAAGGGCCACGCACATTCAACCCAAGATACCTTGGTCCCTATTCCATCACTACCATAGTAAACCCAGTAGCGGTCAAGTTGGACTTGCCCCCGCACATGAAGATACATCCGGTCTTCCACGTCTCTCTATTAAAACCCGTGCAACCTCAAACCCGACTAACCAAATCTCCAAAACCTATCCTAGTTGATGGAGAACTCGAGTTTGAAGTCAAAAGCATTCTGGACTCCAAGATCTCCAAATCTAAACTATTCTACCTAATTGACTGGAAAGGCTACGGCCCCCAAGAGAGATCCTGGGAACCTGCTGAATATGTCCACGCACCTAGCCTAATCAAAAGATTTCACCGAACATTTCCTGACAAGCCAAAACCCCCGGAGAAGCCCGGTTTGGGAGGGGCCTTGAGGGGGGGTACTGTCATGATCTCTGCTTCCAAAAGGTCAGGGTTTTCCCAACTCCCTTGGAAGCAGATCCATAACTCAGGTTCCGAGTGCCAATTGGGACCTTTTGGACCCAGTCCTGGCGCCAGTGGCACCAGGCTCATAAATATGCCCAGTCCCAGCACTGGAAGCGCCGGGCTCATAATGCTTGGGTGGACTTACCTGCAGCAGACCATGCTGCTTACTTGCCTGCCAGTTGAGTCTCTGATCCTCTTCTGTTTGGAACTACTTTTCCTGTTGGGTGGGGCAGGAGCCACTCCCTAGATTCAGAACACTGGAACTCTTCTGGAAAGCAGGAACTCTTTTCTTACCTAGGCGTGGCTGTGGAAGGAGACACCTAAGCACTACAGGAGGCTATTTAAACCACACCCGATGGATGAATCTTGCTTTGCGTTATTCTGCATCCTCAGCAGCAGAACGCTCATCGTGTCTTCTGCATCTGATCCTGGGCCTAAGGAAAAAGGCTTACCATCCTGAATCCAGTCTTCAGCAACACCTATAAAGACAAGAAAGAACAGGTTAGCATTACAGTCTTCAGTGACAGCTCTTCACTTACCTGGTCCATCGGCTGTCACCAACGCCTCGCGCTGCATTCCGGTATCTGAAAGACAAAGGCTTACCTACTCTTCGTGCGCTCCGGAGGTCTTCACACTGCATTCCGGCATCTGAAAGACAAAAGCTTACCAACTCTTCGCACGCTCCGGAGGCCTTCGGCGCTGCATCCCGCATCTGAAAGACAAAACAAGGTGCGTTTAAAGACATTGGGGAACTTTAATACTCACGTGACATTACTCCTTTCCACATCTAACCCAGTGGGTATTCCGGCACCCTGCAGCCGCCCCGAACTTGTACCTGCAAAATAAAAAGACAGTTAGAGCGCATCGTGAAGCAGGCAGCAAGCGCTTACTTACGTGCTTCCAGGCGCTTCTATTCATCACACGGGCTCCATCTTCAACTCACTTCAGCCCGCCATCCGCCATCGCCGAAACCCTGCAAAACAAGAGACATCATTACTAAAGACTTTAAAGACATTAGAATTACTCGAAACTTACCGTTCGTGCAGTAAACGACGGACAGCAGTCCTCTGAAGTCAAGAGGCCTGCTCCCCTTATCCAGTGAAGAAACTGGTTAAAGCACCCTGCCTCGAGGCAGATGGAGAGCACGGCGTTCACTTACCTAAGGTGAGAGCGTTAACCTTTGGGGTTCTACAGGAGAAGAGAAAGGGAAGAAGAGAGAGACATTCAATAACCCAGTTCATTAATCCCACATTTTCTATCTGCAGACATCTTACCCTTCGAGCCAGACATACAGTGCACAGAGGTCCAGCCCAAAGAGCCAGCCGTGTGTTACACATCACCTTTGAAGATACGGTATACGCCCAGTCAAGACCGGCGCCTCTACGGGAATCAGGTGAGCGTTACAGGATGGGGTAAAAGTGTTACAGGGAAGGGGATACCGCATCTCCCCATCTGGTGTCCCACTCCCACTTGACCCCCAACCCAGGTGATCCTCCCGCACTAGTCCACCCCCAGGAACTGGATCCAAAAGCGATGGCCGTGTCCTGGCCACGTGGATGACAGATCCCCTGGAACTAGGGGGTGAGACACCTTCTGGTTTCTTACAACGCTTACTGTGCCTGACTTTGCCAATGTCTTCACTTCTAAAGTGGATTCTCTTCACTCTGCCCTTTCTCTTCTCCGTCTCCCTCTCATTCTGCTTCCCTACCATCCTCTACTATGGTTCTTTCTTCCATCTCACCTATTTCTTATTCTGATAACACATTGCTCACCTCGCAGGCTCATCATACTGCTTCTCTTAAAGGTCATGTCCCCTCTATTCTTATTACTAAAATAGATCCCTCTCTTAATTCCTATCTCACCATTCTTCTTAACATTTCGCTTATTACTTCTACCTTGCCTCTTCTATTTAAACATGCCATTACTCTTCATATTTTGAAAATAAAGGTCTTTGGACCCAGATATTCTTTCTAATTTTCATTCTCTCTCTCCTTCCTTACCTTTCCAATCTGTTGGAACGTCTTGTTTACTCAAAGGTTTCTTCCTTTGTTACCCATAATTCCATTTGACCTAATTTTCCATCTGGTTTTCGACCTCTTCACTCAACTGAAACTGCACTTCTTTCTGTCTGTGACTCTCTGCCCGTTATGTTAAACACTCCTCTAATCTTATACTTTTGGATCTATCTGCAGCCTTTGACAGAGTGGATCACTTACTGCTTCTCCAATCTTTCCTCTTTTGGGTTTTGTGGTTCTGTACTTGCATGGTTTCAACCCTATTTACTAATCGGACCTTCTTGGTATCTTGGGCTGGTGTTTGTTCTGATACTCGTCCTCTTTTGCATGGTGTTCCACAAGGGTCTGTTCTCGTCAATAATTTTTTTCTTTGCACATCTCCATTGGCCAGTATTATCTCTTCTTTTGGGTTTGTCTCATAATTTTTATGATGATGACATCCAACTATTTCTTTTTCTTCTTTCACACTTATTGTTCACATAAACCTCTCAGCCTGTCTCTCGGCTATCAGAATCTGGATGTCTGATCACTTTCTTGACCTTAATCCTTCAAAAACTGAAGTTCTCTTTTTCCCAGCTAATACGATCCATCTTGCCGTTCCTCCTCCCTTAGCCTTATTTTCTCCCTCCCATCTACCTATCTCTCTTATGGCGCGCAATCGCCACCTTCATCACACTTTTGCTAATCACATTTCTATCACATCCCGCAATGTCGCTTCCATCTTTTCAGCAATTGGAAAGTTAGACCTCTTCTAACTTTTAGTGCCCCTAAGCTTTTAATGTCTTCCGTAATTATTTCACAACTATTCTACTGCTCTGTACTAATCTTTGGTATCCCCTTGTATCCCCTAGCTCCTCTAAAGTCTGTTTTTACTTCCTCTAGTCGTTTCTTGTATTCTTTATCTATTCATGACTCCATTTCTACCTCTCTGGCTTCTCTTTGTTGGTTATCTTTTCACTCTCGATTGAAATTCAATTTTCTCTGTATTGTATTCAAGTCCCTTCATGGACTTGTTCTTATTTATCTCACATCACACATCCCTTGTTTCCTTTTATGGTCCCTTTCGTGCTTTTGAATCTCAATCTCACTTTCTTCTAACTGTTCCCTGTCCTCCGTGAGAATCTTCACGGTTCCGCTCTTTGTCTTTGTTGGCTCCTCTTCAGTGGCATGCTCTCCCACTCTCTTTATGATCTATTCACTCTTATCCCACTTTCCGAGCTGCCTTGTAACGTTCTTGCTTCAATCTTAATTGTATCTTAAGCTAATTGTCATTTTTAATTCTTGTCTATTGCATTACTATTTTAATTAATTTGTTCTGTAAATTGGTTTTGTACAGCGCCTTGCCGTAAGGGGCTACATAAATGACAAATCTGAAATTCGAAATATCACCCAGTGGGCTGCCTAAGACCACCCCTACCCGCATGCTTGCAACACCACACCACATTCTGAGTCTCCCCATAAATCTAAGCTCACTCCACCACCAGGATCCCAGTATTGTAAAGCCAGATACTGGTTGAAATGATGCAAAATGACTCCAGTGAAGGATCTTCAGAGACGTATTCAAGCTACAAGGTAAGACTGCAGCTCGACCCTTTAAGGGCTGCTCATACCTGACTATAGAAGTCTGAGCTCTCAAGCCATAACAATTCCAACTGGCAGAGAAGCTGATGTCACTACATTCTACAGATGATAACTATGTACAAGGATAAACATGTTAACTATATACAATGACCATCACATAACATACATTATTCAAAGTAACTTTACAACACCCAGCACCAAGACTCATTTTATTATGACAAGACACCCTAGATATGTTTTGCCTAAACATTGCTCTTTTGCAGAAACCATCGTTCTACCACTATCACGAGCCCCCATCACCCACCCGATCATCATGGTCAATCATAGTATACAACTCCCAGTGGTCTTCAAACTGTGGGGCAGACCCCTCCTGGGATGGCCCAAATGATGTGGGGGATAGAAGTGGCGTATTTCATTAAAAAAGGAGTACAGTGGCTGCTTTTGATAGCAAATATAAGCAGTTATTATTGCTTATAGGGGGACCGCCAACAATATCTTTACTCAAATGGTGGCTAAGCACAAAAAAGGTTTGTCTACCAGTGTGCTAGGACCATGCGGATTATCATGGTGATGCATCTGTTGTCAGGAGAGTACATTCCTCTCCTCCCCAGAGGCAGGTCCAACTCTGTCAGTAGAAACCAGACCTGCCCTGCTTGAAAGCCAAAAATACAGCTGCCTCGTGGCGCTGCAGCCGCAGAGGGATGTTGACACGAGGACACCCGTGTTTCGTAAGCGCAACACTAACCGACTCGTAGTGACGGAAGCCCAAGGGGAAATGCCACGTGTTGCGATACAGCCTCAGTGTGCACGAGGCTCAAGGCTTATGCATTCCTGCATCCCCATCCTTCTCGCGGTGCAGACGGATGCTGCCTTCCTCCCTCTTAGAACAATAGCATCCTAGCTATCCACAGCGCCACCGTCGCCCTTTCCTGTGCCTCTCGGATTCCTTAAATCTACCCTACTTTGGGCCCATACCTGACCTCTTGTCACTTTCCCACTTCACAGCTTAAACTTTTAACTTCAAAATGCTTTAAACCTTCAACATGAAAACGTGAACAAACTATTAAAAATCTGCACATCTGGCGATCTGGTCAGGACCTAAAAAACATATCTCTACTCCCCTTCGCCAGCACCAACTTATCTTTCTTAACAGCATCTAACAAATGGGTCATCATAGGCGCAGCACAAAAGTTTCAGCCCTCCACCCTCAACATGATTTTAGACCACCCTCAACAGCCTGATTGGCAGCAGCGCAAACCACACCAGCAAGACCCCTTGCCATCTGTCACACAAGTCCTTTAAATCCCTGTTCGCCTCCTTATTCAGTGCAAGCTCAGTCCCCTGCAGCAAACCCTATCTCGGACACAAAAGGCCAGAGATCTGTGTTATGTTTGGGCGGATTTCCAGCATTACCGGCACCGGTAATACAGGTGCCAGTAATATCAGTTGTTTTCTGCCGGTGGGGTCACTGACTTCCCTCCAGCTCTTGGTTCTGAAAAGTGCTGGTAAACATTTTTACCGGCACTTAATTTCCAGACCAGCAAACTTATAATGAGCCTTGGGCCTCATTATAAGTTATCGGTATCCCGCCGGTAATACCGGTGGGATACTGGCAAACAGACCTCCCATTACTAGCACCTGATATCTCGTTATTACCGGGATATTGCATGTGCCAGCTTCGGCAGTCATTCCACGGAGACCCATAGGACTCCATGGAGAGGATTGCTGGTATTACCGGCACCAGTAATACCGGTTGGTGCCAGTAATACTGGGTGTTTTTTGCCGGTGGGGTGCCTGACTTACCTCCAGCTCTTGGTCCTGAGAAGTGCTGGTAAACGTTATAATCGGCACTTAATGGAGCAACGGCAGTCATTCCCCATTCCAGGGAGACCCATAAGACTCCATGGAGAGGATTGCTGGTATTACTGGTGCCGGTAATACCAGCAGTTTTTTGTCTGTGGGCGCCTGATTTACCTCCATCTCTTGGCTGGAGGTAAATCAGTGAACCCACCACAGGCAAACTTGTAATTTGGCGATGTGGGAAAAGTGGCCGTAATAAAACTACTGCCACTTTTACCACCACTTTTTCCCCATGGCCAAACTGATGAGGTCCCTCGTTTTTGTTTGCACCGCAGCTCACTTAGTGCTGGAGCAGATCCAGGCATCTTTTGTACCCCTTTTGCAAGACTGTGTGTCTTTGGAAGAGCCACCCCCCATCAACTACCTCTAGCCCTTCTCTACTCCCTTAAGGTCCCGAGTTGACCTTTGTATCCACCAGACCGACCCTCTCGAGCCACAAAACTTCCGTCCCAGACATGCCTAACCAAAACCCATTGTGTCAGCCCCCATCTGAAACAAATGCTTAAAAATTCCTTGCCCAGAATGCCCAAGAGCACCCTAAAACCACTAGCATCTGGCCACATATCAACACACCACCTTTCGAATGCAATAAAAACCACTGCCACCTGTTCCCTAATCCCCCCCCCCCATAATCACAGGTGGTCTTTTACCGTTCTCATGGGCACAATGTTTCCTTGGACTCGTCATCCCAGTTTGGTGGTCCAGCCCTGACCCCGCACCACCCTGTTTGAGCTGTCTTGGAATGCTTCAACAATATATTCCACTCTCCCTCCCTTTCTGCAATGTCTGCCACCTGCAGTCCCACTCCATATAAATTTAGAAAAAAGAAAGCGCCTCGAAAAACAGCAACACAAAAGTAACTCCAAACTACCCAACAAAAAACTGCGAGAAACAACCCTGACCCAATACTCCAACCTGAAACCCTCCTAATCAAATCCTGGCCCAACCTTCCAGCACCACATTGCTCAATTTACATCCGCAGTCTGGTATCCCCTGAAAAACCTACTGTAAAATGTCATGGCCGCCAACTTGCCGCTAATCGTGGAAGTTGGTAGAACCCCATCAGCTTAAAAAACTCCCCCCTAGGTCTGCAACTACATCTTTTTTTACATTTTTTAATTTTTTTAGCCCAGGAATGGCTGTTTCTGGAGCCGCAGTGACCTCATGCCTCTAGTTGCCACAAGTCTTCTGGCGTCCATGCTGGATCCGGGCCCACATCTGAAATCACCCAGCAGAACTTGGAACAAGAGCGTGGCGGCTCTTCCAGATCCAGCCATCTCCCCAAGCAGCTGCTCACCACTTCCCTTCCTAACAGAAACCACAACTTGCAGTCCCAGCGGCCTCAGAAACAAAGCACCTTCCACAAACCCTGCTCTTTTGCCAACTGCTTGGACACGAGGTTATAATCACCCAACAATGTACCCCAACTCGCGGGTGCTCCATCATACTGGCAGAGATACAGTTTCACTGCACCCCGAGATTGCAAAGCCCGTGTTCTTTTTGAGGTGCTCTCCCCGCATGCACCGCCTTATGTGCAAAATTGAGATGTCCCAACAAACGGCGCACCCCCCTCGATTGAGTCATATTGGCTGCCAGTACCACACTTGCCATCGCACTCAGGCTCACACATTTCGCCAGTGGGAATCGCGACCCCGTTGCCATTGAAATAGCTGTCCCCTAAAATTTGAAAGCGGTCGCTGGCCCCTGTTTTTATTTTCTGGTCGCAACAGCACCCACACTCTTCCGCCATCACTCCAGTAGAGTGCACTGAGTGTGTTTGGAGTAAATGGAGAGAATGCAAGTGGATTCTGGTACGACAACAGCCACGGGACGGCTCACCTGCAAAAACACATCCACGTAGGGCAGCAACACATACAGCAACCCTATTTTCTGCCAAAACATCCACTCAAAGAAGCTGCTGAAAGTTTCCAAGAGGACACATGACAGTACCAGCCAATGGGCCAATGGGCACTGCTCAAGCTGTTCTTCCAGCCCTGGCTTTAAAGAACCTCTTCTGTTTCAGTGAACCTTTGTGAGCTGGATACGGTGGGAAGTAGAACCTTTGCACCCTACTATAGTGGTGGGCGAGCTCGGTGAGACGGTGAGGCTCGGGCCAAGTGGCTGGCTCGAGCTCAACTCAAGTTTCCAGACACTGGCTGTAGCAAACACGAGCTGAGCCTGCCTGAGAATTCTTTTTTAAATCTTGCCTAGCCAGTGGCAGGCAGCGTCTGTATGACATCCCGTACCAACCGCCAGCACCGAGCCTTGCTCCTAGGGTCATCCACAATATTGGCAGCCTTCCAGGTCTCCACAAGAAGGAATGCAGTCACAGGATCAGAGCAACTAACAGTTTAACATGCCCCATTATGATGACCTGCACATTTGAATGGGAGGCGCTTTGCAGACGTACGCTCCCCCACCCCCTACCCTCATGGTGAACACTTCTATCCAGCTATCTTTTCCTTTGGTGCTGCATCCCATAGAATACAGTTGCCTCTCGAACTAAATTCTGTCCAATTGCACACGTAGCTTCTTATGCCTTCCTGAGCATCTTATCTACCCCTCACCCTAATTCCAACTATCTACCCGACTTTGTTCCTTCCCACCACTACTGAATAGTCTATCATACGCCTTGTTTGCCGCTCTTTCAGGCAAAGCGCTTTGATGCCATAACCTATGACGGAAGGCACTACACACATTTAAGAGACCATAACCGTGAGGAGGGACCAGCCTAGAAATGGATGAGCCATTTGTACCAGAGAGCACCTCACGTACCTGCAGTTAACTCTCCATGATAGCTCCTGGTTGGTCACGCACAAGAAGGGGTTTCTTTTTGTGGAACACATCGTGTATAGTATTAATCTCCATTCTTGTGTAATACAAAAACTAAAGTGAGGGAATTTTTTGTTGCACAGTTTTATGTCCTCAATCTTGAAAGTATAGTTTGAAAAGCGCAGGAGATTGTTTTATGATGGCATTACTTTCCGTTCCAGTACTTACCTTAAGGATGCAGAAGGCAAAACTGCAAACCTATTCTTTCTGCTTAACGTAACTATTTATATATTGCATATTATATACTAGTCGGATGTGATTTCGCGTCCTTTTCAAGGCATCCCTATAAACCGATATTATCTGATCTCTTATTTGGTAGAGCCTAGAAGCTAGGTGTTGAAGTGCCTAAAGTGCAGACCGGGCTCATTCACAAGCTACATCTCTCAGAATGTGTGGTCCCGGGAAAAGCATTGTATCTCACTGTGCCGCATCTGTCACATTTGGGACACCAGGTGTTATGTTGTTGGGCATGGTGGAGGCAGGAGGTTCTGTGTGAATTCATCAGAGATTTGGTCGAATCCAAATCCATTTGATTTTTGTGTGCCTTCATTTAAGCCATTTGGCTGCGAATATATAGGCTTAATTATTATCCTTACCCACCCCCCACATATATTTGTGGCCAAATACGGGCAAACAAAATCGATGGATTCGGCTTCGACCAAATCTCTGGCGATGAAACCTCCCTATCCCAGGCAAGGGCACTAGTTATGCTTCATTCCCTATCTTGACGCATGTTTTGGCTGTTGGAGTCAAACCAGATTTCCAGCGCAGCTATACCCAAGGATTCTAGGGCTCCTCCACCTCTACACACTATCCTATTCCCCCCAACGCTTGTTTGCTCTGTCTCATTGGATTTGATACATGTCCCCCTCAGTCCCTGAGAATGTTGAACTTAGAGTCTGCACTTTCCAGGCCTTGCCCAAACGTAGCACCATCCATAGGGAGACTGGCATATAGGGAAAGGAAAATAATTTGTCAAGTCTATGAAAGTCTGCTTGGATTAGGGAGCCATTCACATGTCGCTCTCTGCCCCAGCCCTCATTGTATTTTAGAGGCCATGACGTGTCAGGGAAATATCACGATTCTCCAGTAGACTGTACACCTGTGCAAATAGAGTGCACATAAGCTGCCTGACCCCTAAGGGTTTGTTGTCTTCCCTCCCAAGGCAACACCATCCCAAAGGGGAAAGTCCATTTGTAAGGGTTTCCTTTTTCAAGCAGATTCCCCATTACTGGCCCCATGGCTCTTCTTTTCTGAAGTGTCGAGGTGGATAGGTCCTGGAGAACCATTCATTGTTATCGTGTCCTGGCCCCTTGCCACCCTAAGGATTCTCTCCTTCTCCTTGTAGGACGCCAACGCAGCTCATACATCCCTAGGTCTATCTCCTTCTCCACTCCTCTTCGGGCCCACCCTGTGGATGCGGTCAATGCGTATCTCCTCTGGAGTGATGGCCGTCAACAGGGTGGCAAAACACTGCTGCATCACTGATTGCAGGTCAGCGTCGGGGGTTACCTATGCCAATCCCTTGATTCTGATGTTTGAACATCTGAAGCGGTTTTCTAAGTCCTCTGTTTGAATTTCCAAATTCTGTGTGGCTGATACGATCTGTTCCAATAGTTTGGAGTTCTGTCACACTTCCTTTTCCATCTCCGATAGCTCTAGTTTCGACGAGTCTACTCTGTTTCCCAAGGCATTAATGTCCTCTCTGATTTCTTTCAGTGAGCTCTTCAGGTCCTCTTTCAATTTCAGTATTTGCTGCTGAAAGGAAGTAGTGAGCCTCTCCTTCATACCTTGCAGACACATTAGGAGTTCGTCCTTGCTTAGGGTAATTTCTCCTGTTACCCATGAGTCTTCCACGTCTTTGTGTTCTAAGCTGTCTTCCCATTGCGCCTCCTCCGAGAGAGATCACTGCCAGCACCTTCCCAATTGCCCATTCCTGATACCTTTCTTAGTGGACTGCGGCCCTGCGGTCTGTTTCTCCTTTGGCCCTGGCATCTGCGTGAGGTCAAGCACTCCTGCGTGACTCCTTGTCCTATGTCTGTCTTGGTTGGCCTCTTCCTCCTGCACTCCCCTCCCGTGGTGTAGCTCCGTTCTATTGTGACCGAGTATCCTGCCTGTGGCCTCTGGTTTTCTCCCTCTTCCGGATGCAGCACTTTCTTCCCTCTATAATCCAGTGCTGCTGCCCCCTGTAGGCCCTCATTCCCAAGGTCTCCTTTCCCTTCTTCTGGCTCCCCCAGCTTATGCAGTGGTACTTGATCTTTTACACTGGTCCTTTATTGGCCTTATTGGTCCCTTCTCCTTTACAGCTGTTTCCAGATACAGGGGGTTTGTGAGGGTAGGGACTCAAGTGATCTTGTGGGAACTGGATGCCTTCCAGGTTCTTTCAACTGGCACCCCGGCCTCCTGCTACTTCTATTATGATTCACTGCTTCTCTTTATCCTAATTATGTTGTGTTCATGCAGAATGTACTGCTCTGAGCATCCGAGAGGTGGCTCCCGGGCCTGCAGTATCTAGGCTACTGCCCCTTATATCTCGAACTGCAGCCCGCTTTTATCAGGCTCATTATTGTAGGCCCACGTAAATGGGTCGCCTCCACTACTTTTCATGCTGGCTGAATGGGGGCTTCCTCGCAGGTTTTCACTTGTGCATGCGCCTTCACCCGACTCCCTGTCAGGTCTGCAGGACTCGCTGCAGGACTCGCTGCTCCTCGGCCATGTGCTCCTAGTGTCATGGTGCCGTGCCGTCCGGCACCACCCAGCTGCCCCATTCAGACGTTTTGCCGCGCCTCCGATTCACCTGCACCTGGGGCTCCTCTGCTCCACGTGGTCTTGTCTCCCCACCGGGCTTCTTCCGATTCTCGGAGCTCCTCCGCACCACGTCCCTCTCATGTACGGGAGCCCCACTTCGCCTCCTCCTTCACTCCAGTGCCGCGGCCACTCCGCAAACACCCTCCAGCTTCCTCTAAGTTTTCTTCGCCAGTCCCCCCCTCCGTGACTACTGTTCCACCGAGAACGCCCATTGTATGCTGCTTCTCGGTGCAGTTGTCCCGGTGCGATGCGGGGGAGCCGTTCTATTTACTGGCCTCAATTAGCTGCTCCAGCTGCTGCATCTGTGAATGTACCTTCATCCAGCATCTTTGTTCATGGGATGTGCTTCAGTTTTGATCTCGCATCGCTGTCCTTCTCCTTAATTGTTCCTGTCAGGCTGTGGAGCCGTGGGGCACGTGATGGCCCGCCCACATCGTTATGTGGGAGTCCACCGTTGCAGGCTTTTGTAAAGGGAAATGACGTTGCGGGTTAGGGAGGGGCTGGCTGGGACGCCGGCAGTTGGGAGTTTGAAGTTAATAAAGATAGACGTTTATAGTCCCGCTTTGTCTCCTGGCTTGTTTGTGGAGCAAGTGCATGCTGCATGGAAGTGCCCCCCTGACCCGTCACACCCGCGATGAGGAGTTGGACGCCACGCATGCCGAGAGCTGCCGTCGGGCAGTAAAGTGCATCGGCGCCCCTCACACGCTTCAAACCCCGTGCTGCGTAGCACGCGAACCGCAGTGCCGCCCTAGATACAAAGGGCTGCATCGTGCACACCAGACCACGAGCCCCGCCCGCAGCACTAACAGAGCGCAGACAACGCTCAACACTGCACCCAGCACCGAAGCGGAGCGCAGAAGGCCGCGACGAGACCCGGCCCGCGGCAGCAGTCACCGCCCTGCCCTCTACTCACCCGCTCAAGGAGCGCAGGAGGCCGCAACGAGATCTGGCCCGCGGCAAAAGTCGCCGCCCGCCCCCTCCTCAGACACGCACAAGGAAACTCAGGTGAGAGGCAAGGGGAGCAAGGACAATAAGCAAGGACTGCTTAAGTCAACCCGGGAGGGTGCAGCCACAATCACACGGGTGTGTGCCATGCCCATAAATAAGGCACACACGCTGCAGTCAAGGCAACTGGGGACTTGGTCATCCCATACAGAAAGCAGTTTCAGTAAGCAAAGACAAAGTAATACTGCATCTCACTCGCACAACAAGAAACCGTCACCCCACCCCAAATTCGACCGCCAGATGTGCCTCTGGTGACTCAAGATGACAGACCAGGCATCGTCATCCGCACCCACAGCCTCATCCTCAGCACCCACAGTTGTAGCAGCTGGCATGGAGGGAGCCGCAGGAGGGAATGCCGCCCAAACACCAGCGGCAGGAGAGTCTGTGCAAGTGATGCACATGCCGAACCCATTTGACGTTTGAGACACAACGAATCTAGGTCCCAGATGGGCCACATAGCTAATTCTACACAGGAGCAGTAGGCCTGGCAGAAGACGACAGGCTGAAGTACACACTATCCATGGCGATAGGACCAGCTGTCAGGGACATCGCAGGCGAGCTAATTAATTGGGACACAGCAACATATGAAGAAGTACATCGCAAACTGTCGGAATACTTTGCCCCACATACCAATGTTGACTATGAGGGCCATATTTTTCACTCCACCCGTCAAGAAAAAGGCGAGTCGCTGGACAATTACGTCATGCACCTGAGCATCAAACAAAAGTATTGTGAATTTCACTGCTACTCAAATGAAGAAGCTCCAAGATCAGAGGTGATTGCAGGTTGCCAATCTCAATCGTTCAGGAAACAACTATTACAGAAACAAAGATCATTAGGGGAAATCCTGGCCTGCGCCAGAATGGAAGCCGCAGTAGTCACAACTAGACAACCTAGGCAAAATCAACATCCAACAGACCACG
This sequence comes from Ambystoma mexicanum, assembly GCF_040938575.1. NCBI lineage: Eukaryota > Metazoa > Chordata > Amphibia > Caudata > Ambystomatidae > Ambystoma > Ambystoma mexicanum. The sequence continues at coordinate 742,374,314 of NC_090926.1, forward strand.
GGGCCCACCGACACAGTCAACAGACTAGACTCAGCCGTAACCTCAGCGGCGGGACGTCCTGAAGCCACATGCTACGGGTGTGGATATGAATACCCACACACAGGGGACTGCCCCACCGTAGGACAGCAATGCGCTGCATGTGGGGGCATGGACCACTTCAGGGCAATGTGCAAGAACGCCCCACCAGCCGGGTCCAGCAGGCAGGGAACGCAAGACGACCGCAGGACGGCTCGCCACAGTCCAGCAAGTAACAGAACCGAATGGGACCACAAACCTTCCCGGAGAGAAGATAAGGACCGCAGGAACGCCTACACTAGGGAGGACAGGAGAACACAAGAAGGAGGGCGGCGCACCCAAAGGAGAAGATTCGTCCGCTATATAGAAGCGCTCACCATCCAGCAGTGAGACACCTTCGTCAGAAGAAGATCAACGGAAGAAAGGCTACGTGTGGGCACTCTACAACGCGACAGCCACCCAGCACAGCCCGATCATCACACTACATGTAAACGACACCCCAATCGAGTTCCTATTTGATACAGGAGCTACAGTGAACATTATCAGCGAACAAGCATTCAACTTGCTGTCCAGAAAACCCAAGATACGCAAGGCCCTCGTCAACATATACCCCTACGGGGCGACCACCCCACTCCCGTGCAAAGGCACCATCACAGCATGGTGCGCACACAAGTCGCATGCAGCAAAGATCCCCCTACACATCCTAAACACAGAGGCCAACAGCGGATGTATCCTCAGTTTCAAAACAGCGGTCGACATGGGCCTAGTACATATCTATACCAGCTAATGGCGCACAAATATTTTGCCCCACCCAAGGCGATTCATGAAGCATTTCCAAACCTATTCAAAGGGCTAGGCAAGCTGAAGAACAGGAAGGTACACCTTCACATTGTTATTGTTATTTTGCATTTATATAGCGCCTTATATACCATTGGTATGGTCTGAAGGCGCTGGTAGGTTGAACGCCCTTGGGAACCGAAGTTCATATGAGTAGAGAGAGTAGAGAGACAAAAGGGTGCATGTGGGCACCGGGTATGTGTGCAGCTTGTGCGTCGTCCGTGTAATAGCTGCATTCTAGCGGTAGGTGTGCTGGTTTAGAGGTCAGGAGTATGTGTTCGTTCTGGCAGGATTTATCCAGAGCGGATGTGGCTGCGTTAGGCCTGAGGAGAACGCCTGGCTGGGGGGTGTGTTACCAGCAGTGATTGCTTAGAATGATGTGGAGTGAGCGGCGAGTGTTGGTATGAGAACAGTTATACCGAATGGTGTCATAGTATCACTGTGTTCTAGTTGAGTGGTGATGTAAGGAGAGAGTAAGCATGGTGGTGGGATAAGATGGGTTATATGCGCTTTCAGATAATCTCTGCATTCCAAATCATACTATATACGTTGCGTGCTCCAGACCGTTCCATGCACTCCTATTCACTCCATGGATCCCAGTCTGTTCCATATATTTAGGTCATGCATTCATGCATTCCGGCTTACCGCGTTCGTTTGAGTTTGCGCCGTGTGCTTCAGTTCGCCATGCATACTCCAGTCATTGTGAGTTAAAGGCTCTTTAAGCGTTCTCTGCGTTCCAAACCATACTTTATATGTTGCGCAATTCTATGCGCTTAAGTCCGTTCCATGCCCCCTATCCAGTCTTGTTTGCCACATGCATGCACTCTTGTCTGCCTCAGGCATGTACCCGCTCACCCCCTCTACCCACTCACCCCTCTACCCACTCACCCCTCTACCCACTCAACCCCTCGACGCACTCACCCCTTCTACGCACTCACCCCCTCTACGCACTCACCCCCTCTACGCACTCACCCCCTCTACGCACTCACCCCCTCTATGCACTCATCCCTTCTTTGCTTTCATCCCTTGTACGCACTCATCTTCTCTACGCATTCTTCCTCTCTACGCGCTAGACCCCTCTATGCAATTCAACTCCCTTTACGCACTCATCCCTCTACGCAATCATCCCTTCTGCGCACTTATCTGATCCCTGCACTCGTCTGTTTTCAGCACTCGTGTCTTTCACGCATTCAACATCAGTATTCTGTCGTATTTATTCATCTCTACACTCATCTGTTCTATACCTTCGTCCATTATGTACACTTATCCACTCATACGCTCTAAGCCTCATCCGCTTTATCCACTCATCCACTCATCTGCCCCATCCACTCATCCGCTCAATCCACTCATTCTCTCATCCATTCTATCCACTTGTCCGTTCTATCCTCTCATCCACTCTATTCACTCATCCGCCCTATCCATTCATCTGCCCTATCCTCTCATTCTCTCATCCGTTCTATCCACTTGTCCGTTCTATCCTCTCATCCGCTCTATCCGCACTATCCACTCGCCCACTCTGCGCATTCACCCCCTCGACGCACTCACGCACTCACCCCCTCGACGCACTCACCCCCTCGACGCACTCACCCCCTCGACGCACTCACCCCCTCGACGCACTCACCCCCTCGACGCACTCACCCCCTCGACGCACTCACCCCTACGACGCACTCACCCCTACGACGCACTCACCCCCACGATGCATACACCTCCACGACGCACTCACCTCCTCTGCGCACCCACTCCCTCTCCGCACACACTGTCTCTACGCACCCACTCCCTCTATGTTCACACCCCCTTTACGCACTCACCCCCTCTACGCACTCACCCCCTCTACGCACTCATCCCTTCTACGCACTCATTCTCTAAGCATTCTTCCTCTCTACGCACTCATCCCTCTACGCGATTCAACCCCCTTTATGCACTCATCCCCACTACGCACTCATCCCTTCTACACACTTATCTGATCCCTGTGCTCATTTGCTCCCCGCACTCATCTGCTCCTCGTAGTCATCCGATCCCTGTGCTCATTTGCTCCCCGCACTCATCTGCTCCTCGTAGTCATCTGCTTTAAGGGCTTGTGCCTTTCACGCCTTCAGCAGCGATATTCTGTCTTATATGTTCATCTCTACCCTCATCCATTCTATACTTTCATCCGTTCTGTACAGTCATTCACTCTGTACACTTATCCACGCATACACTCTATCTACTCATCCGCTTTATACACTCATCCAGTCTGTACACTTATCCACTCATAAATTCTAACACTCCTCTGCGTTATCCACTCATCCTCTCTATTCACTCATCTGCCCTATCCACTCATCCGCCATATCCATTCATTCTCTCATCCGTTCTATCCACTTGTCCGTTCTATCCTCTCATCCATTGTATTCGCTCATCCGCTCTATCCATCCATCCACCCTATCCACTCATTCTCTCATCCGTTCAATCCTCTCTTCCACTCTGTCCACTCCTCTGGTCTATCCACTTCTCTGGTCTATCCACTTCTCTGGTCTATCCACTCCTCCAGTCTATCCACTCCTCTGGTCTACCCACTCCTGCATTCTGTACACTCCTCCGCTCTGTACGCTCCTCCGCTCTGTACACTCCTCCACTTTGTTCATTCGCTAGGTCTACACACTCTTCACACTTCCATATTCATGCGTTGTCCATATTGATGTGCTCTACATACTCATCAGGGTCACATACCCGTCATTTCTACACACTTATCCCGTATATGCTCATCCGTTCTGGACATTCATCTGTTTTACGCACTTCTGCGTTCTACTCGCTTCCCTGTATTACGCGCTCATCCGCTCTACATACTTGTCCATTCTACACATCCAGCTGCTCTACACACTCATCCACTCAACATGTTCATAATTCCATACACTCATCCGGTCTACATATTCATTCGATTCCCAGATTCATTCAAACTATATAGTTATCTGTTCTAAGTAATTCATCTACGCCATTCACTTTGTTCACTCCGCATGCATTCTATCCATTTCGGGAGTTTAAATCTCTTTCCTGTTCCCGTATGATTTACTCTTATTAACCATTTCACTGCTTTGATCTACTTTATTCATTTAGTTCTGTTTGCCCTTCTAGATTACATTGGGGGTCGTTAGCTGTCAGTTTCTCGCATCAGGTGGTTTGATGGATTGGTGTCATTGAGTTGCTGTTGGTCTGTTTGGGTTAGTTTGGTATAGGTTGGTTTTAGGGGAAGAGCCAGGTTTTCAGCAGTTTGCGGAAAGCCATTAAATCCTCAGTCTGGCGGATGTGGGGTGGGAGTGAGTTCCATAGCGTGGGGGCCAAGGCTGAGAATTATGATCCGCCCAACCTAATTGAGTTTGTCTTCGGAATGACTAGGAGGCTGGCTGAGCTTGATCTTAAGGTGCGGGGGGGGGAGGGTTGTAGGGTTTTAGCTTGTCTTGAAGATATTGAGGTCCGGTTTTATGCAGCGCTCAATGGGAGATGCACACGGTTTTGAAGGTCACCCTGCGGGCTACTGGAAGCCAGTGCAGCGTCTTAAGGGCTGGGGAGATGTGGTCTCTTGGCCCAAGTGCAAGAAGCAATTTGGCTGCACGTTTTGTGCCCTTTGGCGTTTATTCAGTTGGTACGCGGGGACTCCGAGGTATAGGGGGTTTGCGTAGTCCAGTCTTGATATAACGATTGATTGGACCGCGGAGAGTCTGTTGGGAAAGCAGAGATATGGAAAGATGCATCTAAGGGTTTTAAGGTGGTAGTGGCAGGACTTTGAGACGTTGATTTGGCGCGAGAGTGTTAGGTCAGAGTCAAGGGTGCATCCAAGATTTTTCACTGAGTTGGAGGGGGTCGGAGACTTGCCCATGGCAGAAGGCCAGGGAAGTGGTTGTGGGAGAAGTTCCAGGATGCCACATACCATGATTTCAGTTTTGGAGGGGTTTAACAGGAGGTGGCTTTGGGTCATCCAGAGTTCTATGTCAAGGAGGCAGGAGGCCAGGTTAGGTCTGCAGTTGGGTTTTGAGTTCAGGAGTTTTCAAATTAGTTTGGTGTTGTCGGCGTCCGATCTTTGAGGAATGAAGCTATCCATTTAAGAGCGGTTCCACGAATTCCTAGGGAGTAGAGGCGGTCTAGGAGGATTCAGTGATTGATTGTGTCGAAGGCGGCGGATAGGTCAAGAAGGATTAGTGCCGCGCATCCCGCGGAGTCTGCAGTCATTTTAAGGTCATCCCAAATTGAGGTTAGGGTGGTTTCAGTTCCGTGACGGGCTCTGAAACCAGATTGAGCGGGGTCTAGGAGATTGTTGGCTTCGACAAATGCATTTAGTTGGGAGTAGGCAGTTCGGTCAATGAGTTTGGCAAGGAATCTGGTGTTTGAGATGGGACGGTAGTTTTTGGGCTCGAGAGGGTCGAGCGAAGGTTTTTAATTAGAGGTTTGACATAAGCCGTTTTGAATGCGTTGGGAAAGATACCAGAGGAAAGGGAGGTATTTATGATGGATCTTGCGTGTTCACCTGCTCAGGTGGAAGTGAAAATTTCTTTGAGGGTTGTGGCTGGGCAAGGGTCCAGTGGCGAGCCAGATGGTTTGCGGTCAGATAGAAGTTTGTGAAATTGCTCTGGTGATATTGGAGTAAAGGATTCAAACATTGGTTGTGTAATGGTTGCATCTGGTGGGGTGGCCGGTATGGGGGGGGGGGAAATTGGTTGCAGGATGTAAGAGAGCTAGGTTGGTGGCTAGAGTATTTGTTCTTTCGAGAGCTGTGGTGAAGAAGTGGAGGGAGAGTGAGTCGCACAGTGATTGTGAGGGAGTCGGGACGGTCGTGTTGCAAGCCGGATGGGTGAATTCGGAGATGGTTTTGTGGAGTTCTTTGCTTGGGTTTTTGCAGTTTTGGATTCGAGATTTGTAGTGGGGTATTTTTGCTTTCCGGATTTCGGCCTTGTACTGATAAAGGTGTCGGGCCAATGTGGCCCTATTCACCTGGGTTTTGTCTTTCTGCCATTTGCGTTCTAGGTATTTATATAGTTGTTTAGTGATCTTCAACTCAGGAGTGAACCATCTGGGGAAGAGGCCGCGGCGGGTTGATGGTTTGCAAGGGGGTGTGAGCCGCATCAGAGATACATTGAGCCATGAGTCAAAGGCGTCGGGGGTTAGTTGTTTGTTCAGTAGGCAGGTAGGTGGTGGAGACTGGAGGAGTGCGTCGGCTAGGTCCGGGACGATTATTAGTTTTTTCCAGCATTTGCGTAGATTTGGATGTTCAGATTTGAGTATGGGAGTGCGTTCGGGTGAGTCAATGGTGAACGAGAGAATGAAGTGATCGGACCAGAGGATAGGGTTGGGGGGTTTTAAATGAATCAGGGTGTTAGAGCTAAAGATGGCATCAAGAGTGTGTCCTTTGTAGTGAGTCGGGCGGTTTGTGTGGGGTTGGAGGTTAATTGCGTCCAGACCGTCGACCAGAGAGTGTGTCATAGGGTTGGTGGGGATGTCGAGCCATATGTTGAAGGGTGAGATTGGGGTGGTTTAGTTGAAGGGTGGCAATAGAGTCGCAGTGGTTGTTTGCGAAATGTCTATCGTAGCCAGGGGGTCTGTAGATTATTAGGAAGCTGTGTGAGAGCGATGGGGAGAGGGATAGTCTAACGAGGAGAGATTCGCAGGATGGAATGGAAGGTTGGCTGTCAATGATTGAGGCGTGGAAGACAGACTTGATGACGAATGCTATCCCTCCTCCTCTAGAAGGACGGTTCAGTGTGATGAGGGAGTATTCGGGGGGGGAAGGCTTCACTGGCGATTGGGGCGAAGTCGTCCGAGAACCAAGTTTCGGTGATGAAAACCAGATCTGGTTTGTTCGAGGTGAGGAGGTCAAAGATGCAGTATCTGTTTTTTGCTACGGAACGGGCATTAAATAGGATGCAGTTCACATCGGGAGGCGAGGTTGGTCTCAGAGCAGGAGCGGTGGTGGCTGAGGGAGAGGAAGCTGGGGAGGGAGAGGGGTAGGGTGGGAGACGATTGATGGGAATAGTGGGCGAGCAGCAGAGTTGGCGGGTTTCGGGCAGGAATGGGTGGCTGTGTGAGTTGGGAAGCTCGGGGTTGGCTCGGGGGATTTGGAGGTAGGGTGTGGGTGGTTAGGACTTTCAGTTGTTGTTGAAGAGAAGTCGAGGGAGAGGGGTTTCAGGCAAGGTGAAGCTACGGGGGAAGGAGGTGATTGGGGTACAGAGGTTGCGGGTCGAGACAGGGGAGGCGAGGAGTGCTGAGAGATTGAGAGGGATCAGGTACGGTTGCTCTTTAGTTTATTTATTGTGATTGGAGTGTGGGAGAGAGCAGGGGGTCCAGAGGGGGAGAGGGATGCATCAACACAGACGTGCCACCAGCGGCACAGCACTACCGAGGCATACCAATCAATATACAAAAACAAGTAGAGGAGGAACTCGACAAACTGATAAAGCTGCAAGTTATCGAGCCAGTGCAGGGGCCCACACCGTGGTTCTCACCAATTGTCCCCGTCCCAGAGAAGTCACCAGATGGTTCCATACGCCTATGCGTGGATGTGAGGAGAGCCAATGTCGCCATTGAAAGGGAGAGGCACCAAGCACTGAGGATTACAGACATGATCCACCTCCTCCACGGTGCCATGGTCTTTTCCAAACTAGACCTCACAAAGGGATATCACCAGATCGAAATAAGTCCCGAATCCAGGTACATCACGACCTTTGTAACACACTTGGGTCTGTTTCAGTACAAGAGACTCAGCTTTGGCATTTCATCGGTCGCCAAGATTTTTCAAGAAGAGATCCACAAAGTCATCCGCCACATTCCGAACTGTTACTCCGGCGACGTGTTGGTCTTCGGAAAAACAAAAGAGGAACATGACACGGCGTTGCACCGCGTGTGTGCCGGCATGGAAGCGGCGGGTCTCACACTCAACAAAGACAAGTGTGAGTTTGGCAAGGGCTCACTGCGATTCTTTGGGCACATTTCTTTGGACCAAGGCATGCGGCCAGACCCAGAGAAGGTTGCAGCACTCAACACAACGCTACCCCCCACCAACACCTCCGAGCTACGCTCGTTTCTAGGACTCACAAGCTGCTGCTCGAGATACCTCAAAGACTGTGAGCAACTCACTATGCCTGCTCACACGTATGAGTAATCGGTCGTGGACGACCACATCATACTCAAAGGCTGCAAAGTCATCATACCTGAAGCTCTGCGGGAGAGGACAATACAACTAGCCGACGAAGGACACAGAGGGGTAGCGGCAACAAAATGACTCTTGAGACAAAAAGTCTGCTCCCCAAAGCTAGATGCCATGGTAGAATCACTGGTAGGCGGCTGCACAACGTGCGCTCAACTTGCACCCCGCCACACCCCAGCCCGATGCAAATGTCCAAGATACCAGATAGAGTCTGGGACGAATTGGTGGTAGACTTGTTTGGGCCCATGAGAAACGACACATATGTACTAGTGCTCGTGGATGAACACTCTCGGTTCCTGGAAGCACAGATAGTGGAAAGCACGGCGGCCACCTGCATCTTACCAGCCCTGGACCGCAGGCTATCCGCATACGGCATCTCCAGGGTGATAATATCGGACAATTGCTCGCCCTTTGCTAGCACAGACTTCCAGAACTTTGCCCGGTACATGGGTTTCCACCATAGTAAAAAAACGAGATGGCCCCAAGCGAACGGCACAGTCGAGAGGTTCATGGCCAACATCAAAAGAGCCCTCCAAATAGCTAACATACTGAACAAGCCTTTTTTTTTTTTTTAAAACTCTTTTTATTGATTTTCACTGGATAACAAGTAAACATTCCCTGGTCGCCCACCCCCACCCCTTCCCCTCCGACAACGAGCAAAACCCCTGTATCCAACGGGCAAAGAGTCTACAGTCAGTGCAAATCCAATAGTCGCAATCACGGTGGGCACCACATCACCTTAAAATAATCTTTGAGAACGTGCAATAGCTCCCCCCAATCTGCCGCAAAGCGCTGGATCTTATCGTTCATGGCGTAAGTCGCCCATTCCAAGGCTACTATCTCCCACATTTTTCAGAGGCAGTCTGGAATCATAGGGACCTTCGTGCCCTTCCACCTCTGGGTTATTAAGAACATTGCGGTAAGAGTCATTATAACTTTGGCCTTTTCCCTACCTCTAGGTTCTCCTGCCTCCAGACCGTCCCGGACGCCCAAGAGGATTTGTGCCGGTGTCCTTTTATCTTCCAGACCGAAGGCCTGCCCCTGAGCCTCCCGTATTTCCCCCCAAAACGATGCAATTCTTGGGCAATTCCACCAAATATGCTCCGCCGAGCCTACCATCCCACAGCCCCTCCAGCAGACCCCAGATAGTGTAGGATAAATCCTATGCAGCCGGGCAGGGGTATAGTGCCACCCGAACAAGATCTTATACCATGCCTCTTGTAGATGGGGGGCCTTAACCAGTTTAGGGATCCTCCTCCACAGCTTCTCCCAGTCTGTCCTACTGATCTCATATCCCATGATCCGCTTCCACTCCCGCATGTAGGCCCATTGTACCCCCGCCCTAGAACCAACCAAAATCTTATAAATGTTGGAGATGAGGCCCCTCGCCCCATCGTTGGTGAGCAGAAACTTTTCAAAGGATATCTGGTCCCTTGTTGCAGCCCGCTTGACCTCTGGATGTAGTACCCAATGGCGTATCTGCGCATACCTTAACCTCTCCCCTTCCTGGACCGCAAAGTGCCTCTTACAGTCATTAAATGATAACAATTCCCCCCCAGCAAACATATCGGATAACTTCCGACATCCGCCCTCCTTCCACTTCGTGAAAGCTCCTCTCTCCAAACCTGGTGAGAAATCCCCATTACCAAATATGGGGGTGAAGGAAGATGGGAATGTAGTGATCCCCCCGGTACTCGCCAACCTGTCCCAGACATCAACCATTAATTTAGGTATGGAGCTCTCGTACATGTGCCGAGGCCTACAGGGTTTCGGGAGCCATAAAACTTCTGCTAAGTTGCGATGCGCTACGGCCCTGTCCATCCGCACCCATAATTTGTCCTGCGTCCCCTCCTCCCCCTTCAGCCATTCCCTAATAATTCGAAGCTGTGCTGCTTCATAATACCGCCTAAAATTTGACAGTGCAAGACCACCCTCGCTCTTTGGAGCCATCAAAAGCCTGGCCCCCCACCCTAGGTCTCTTCCCTTCCCAAATGAAATCCTTAGACAGTGTTCCCAACTCCCTGAAGAAACTCGCCGCGACTGGCTGCGGGACTGCTTGAAAAAGATACAAAAGCTGCGGTAGTGTGACCATTTTAACCGCTGCTATCCGCCCTATCCAGGACACCCTTAAATCTTTCTACCGCTGAAAATCCCTCTTAATTGCTTTAAGGAGCGGAGGAAAATTTGCTGAGAACCAACCCGTCAATGTCGCCGTAATCCTAACTCTCAAGTACCGAATCCCGCTCGAGCTCCACAGGAAGCTGGTATTCGCTCTCAGATTCTCCTTCTCAGCCCCTTCAAGCGTTAAATTCAGAACCTCCGATTTGTTAGCATTAATTTTTAGCCATGAAGCCGCCCCAAAGGTCTCCAAGAGGGCCATACTCGCCTGTAATGATTCCCGTGGGGCCGCGAGCATGAGGAGCATGTCATCCGCAAAAGCTGCGACCTTGTGTTGCTCTCCTCCGAAAGGGACACCCCGAATCTCCCCCGTCTCCCGGATAGCTTGAAGCAGAAGCTCTAAATAGATTGCATACAATATTGGGGAGAGAGGGCAGCCCTGCTTTGTCCCCCTCTGCAAGAGTATCTTTCTGGAGGCGACCCCATTTACCATCACCCTAATAGAGGGCGCCTTGTAGTTGGCCCTGACCATTGACAAAAAGCCCCCCTCGAAGCCCATCTTTTCCATTACTCTAAAAAGGAAGGACCACTCCACGTGGTCAAAAGCCTTTTCGGGTCTAAGGGCACAGGACCGTGGGAGTGTGTGTTTTCTGCACCTTTTCAACAATGTCAGCCACGCTACGAATGTTGTCCGCAGTCTGTCGGCCCCTAATAAACACGGCCTGGTCGGGGTGGATCAAATCCGGGAGGATGGAGTCAAGCCTGTTGACCAGTATCTTAGTATAGATTTTTGCGTCAAGGTTGATCAACGCTATGGGGCGGTAAGAGGCCCTCTCCTCCGGGTTTTTATTAGGTTTCAATATTAAAGTGACCTTGGCCTCTTCCATGGAAGGGGGAAATTCTACCTGTGCGACGAAAAGAATTAAACAACGAGGTGAGGATCAGAGTCAGCTGCCCACTAAACAGTTTGTAAAAGGTAGCCGTATAACCATCCGGTCATGGCGCTTTACCTGATGGGAGCGCTTTTATCACCTCCCGCATCTCCTCCTCCATGATTTCCCGATTTAGGGCTTCCCTCGTCTCCCGGCTAATCTCTGCCAACTGGACCCTCTGGAGGAACTCCTCCTGCCTATTGCCTGGGGGATGTTGGGAGGAGTAGAGCGACTCGTAATACTCAGCGAAGGCCTCCCGGACTCCCTCATGATCCGTGACTCTTTCCCCCGTGGACGACTTCAAGGCTGTTATCGTGTTCCTTGTCCTTTTGCCTCTGAGAAATCGCGCCAGCAGGGAGCCAGTTCTATTGGCCTTTGCGTAATACTGCTGTCGCACAGATAATAAAGCACCCTCTGCCTCTTTGTACGCAGGAATTCCAGCTGCCCAACCGCCTTCCTATAGGATCGCATTGCCCTCCTCGAGGGGGAGCCCCCCGCCGCCATTCTAGCCGCCTCCACTTCTGCTTCTAATTGCGATTCCAGTTCTTGCAGTTGTTTCTCTCGGTGGGCGGACATCGCTATCAAATCCCCCCTAAGGGTGGCTTTAAAGGCGTCCCACCTCGTGTCCTCCCCAGTGTCTCCCTTCTTGTTGATATCGAAAAAAAGCTTAATCTTCTCTTCAACCCCTTTTCTCATCAATGGGTCTCGCAAGATAGCCCCTGAGAATTTCCAGCCCCATATCCCCCTCCTTCTCCGGCCCACGTCGAGCTCCAGAGAAACTATTTTGTGATCTGCAATCCCTATTGGCCCGTGCACACTTCCCGAATGGCTCCAACTAGAGGAACCAAGACCCATATGTAATCGATTCTCGACTGGGAACCATGGGCGCCTGACAAGAAAGTATGCCCCTCCTCGTCCCCCCTTAACTCCCTCCAGGCATCCCTTAGCCCCAACCTGTGGACTCTTTCCTTCAAGACCGCTGACATCACGGCTCCTCCCCCTTCCCCACTGCCTCCCGTCCTATCTTTCCTCCTGTCCCAAGCAGAGTTAAGATCCCCCAAAAGAACAATTTGACCCCATGAGTGGTCCTCCAACAATTTCAAGACCTGTTGCAGAAAGGGTTCCTGTCCCGTATTGGGAGGATACACTACCGCTATCGTCAATGGGACCTCCCGACATGTCCCTTTTACTACGATATACCTCCCTGCCTTATCCCTAAAGACCTTGCATGTCACCAAGTCTACCGTGTTCCTAATTGCCAGGGCCACCCCCCTCTACTTACATGAGGCCGAGGCGTGCAAAATCTGATTAAAACCTTGTCATTTCAACCTGCCCCGGTCTTTGTGGAGCAAATGCGTCTCCTGGAGACCCATAATATCTGGCTTCTCCTTTTGTGTGAAGTGCTCCAGCTTCTTCCGTTTGAGAGGAGTATTCAATCCCCTCACATTATGAGTCAGCCACTTAAGGGAACCCCCAGTGTAGCAAAAACACCATGAAGTGGGAGTGCCTCCCTCCGTTGCCCTTCCATCTTTGCTCGTCGCCGCCCCCCCAAACGCTGTCAAGTCCCCCCTTCTCCACCCCCTCCCCCCCTGAAGGCTAAGACCTTCCCGACCACTCCCCCTGCCAACCTCAGGCATCTACGCCCTTTCTGCTTCCAACATGGTTGCACCCCCCATGACCCCTAAGAATTTAAACACCTTAAAGAGGCCCACCACCTCTATCTATCCATATCCTCTCAAGAGTGCCCCGGAGAGTCGCTTCTAACTTCACTGGGTGTTCCGTTACCCCGCCGATCGTTTCCTCCGGGTCTCCTTTTTCTCTTCTCTCGTGGCGTCGACCAAACCCAGGGCCTGGACCCTGGGCGAGCACTCAGGCCCGGAGGGCCTGCAGCAGGGGGGGGGATTCCTCCAGCTCATCATGTAGGAGAGCAGCCCCTTCTTGGAGGGAAGTAATACATCTCTGGACTCCCTCCCAATCAAAGAGCAGGCCAAAAGGAAAGGTCCACCTGTATCGGATCGCTTTCTCATTAAGGACCTTCATCACCGGACCCATTTGTCGCCTTTTTAGGAGTGTAGTGCTCGCCAAGTCCTGAAAGAGAGCAATCTGCTGGCCCTCGAACATAATTGGTTCACATTGCCTTGCCGTCCTGAGCACAGCCTCCTTCTGAGCATACCGGGTAAATGCGGCCAGTACATCCCTTGGCCTTGCCGCCTGACCCCTAGGCAACCGTCCGGTTCTATGTACACGATCTAACTCCACCACTTCCGGGCTAGGGTCTTCCAAAATGCCCGCGAAGATACCCTGAAGAGTTGCTTTTAGAGACTTATCGGGCACGGATTCAGGCAGCATCTTAACCCTTATGTTGATCCTACGGGACCTGTTTTCCAGGTCTTCCACTTGGAGTTCTAGATTCCTGGTGGCCACATCCAACCTCTCTATGGCCTCGCTGTTGGCTGCATTGTCTTTATCCACTTCTTGGAGAGCTTTCTCCAGGATATCGGTCCTCTCCCCCAGCTGTCGCATCTCCTGCTTCAACTTCCCTACAGCTTCGTTCAGGTCAGAACGCATTAATTGAAATTGTTCTTGAAAAGTCTTAGCTAGGTTAGCCTGCAAAGCGTGTAGCTCACTGATGAACTCTTGCCTGGGCATATTTGCCAGATCCTCTGCTCGCCTTGGTGCGGATTCTTCCCTTGTCGTGTCCCCTGGGGCCACGGTTCCCTCCCTTGAGCTCTGCGCTGACCACATGGCATGTATTGTGGTCGTATTGTCCCCAGTGGCCTGTGGGTGCTTCTCCCTTCTTCCCTTAGGTTTTGTGGTCATGCCGGCCACCTCCCCCTCTCTGGCCCGTTCCAGCCAGCTGCGCTTCACTAACCTCTTGCTGCAGCAGGATCCGCTGGCCTTACCGGCCGTCTGCACCGAGTCCTTCGCCTAAATCTGGGGAGCCTGCCAAGCTGTCTCAGGGCTCTATCAGCTTGCCTCCTCGAACGCCGCCCAAGTCAGCGACTCCCTAAGGAGGGATGGAGTCCACCACATGCGCCGAGCGCGGCCTCAGTAAGTAGGCTGGAGCTTCCCGGGCCTCTCTCCTCACCCCCGCGAAGCGGGGGGGAAACAAGCCTCCAATTCGCCCACACAATGGAGCGGGTCCTCAGGACGACGACTAACACTCCTCCAGCCGTCTCCAGGCCACGGCCAGCAAGGCGGGGAAATTCCAGAGACCAGGCTCTTCACCTCACAGCACCCGGGGACCCAGCACTGGTGTTCACTTCTGCTCTGCATCTCCAACTCCCAAAGTCCCGGCCGCCGGGCCCGCTGCAGGCACCGGCCTCACAGGCCCCCTCCGCTTACGAGCCGCTCCGTCTAGGGGGCACCGAGCTCCTCGGCCCGGGGATCCGGCACCGAGGGAGGGCGCCCCGGCCGCGGCGCTCCACACCATCCAGCGCCGGGGGTTCTCCGCTTCACCACACTCTCCGCGGATCAGCTCCCGACAGGGCAGACCAGCGGCTATCCCCGTGGAGCCGCGATGCACCTCCCGGGCTCACTCCTCTCAATATTCCACCCGTCACTCCCGTGACGGGCCCGCTGCCACAAGCGCGGTCGCTCCTCGTCGCCACACAGGTCTGGACGCTGCTGGGTAGCGCAGCGGTTCCGGGACAGCACTCGCTGCCATCCCCCTCCTCTCTTCCCCAGTCTCCGGGGGCTTCCGCGAGGGGCAAACACGGTCCGTGAAGAGGGTGGTGGGCACCTAGCACACGGATGGGTCCAGGGAGCGCCGTCGGCACAACTACGCCGTGCCGGCGGCCATCTTGGAATCCTGAACAAGCCTTTTGAGCAAGCCTTGTACCAACTACTGACGGAATACAGGCACACCTCGCACAGCACCACGGAGGTCTGCCCGGCCGACCTCATGTTCCGCCGACCAGTAAAAACAAGACTACCGGAGGACCCTACGCTGAAGCCTTTGACGCCCCTGGAGCTTCAAGCTAGAGAAAAGGAACGGGAAGAAAAGGAGAAAATGAAACGAGCGTCCGGCACGCGCAAGAGTCAATTGTCGAACCCGGTGACCAGGTGCTGATACTACAGACCACAGGCAGGAAAGAAGATGCGCCATTTGCGCCTGAACTACTGACAGTAACACGCAGGAAGGGCACCAGGGTCAGGGCAGAGAGAGGACGGTCATCGGTGACCCGAAACGTGTCACAGTTTAAAAGAGTGCTCACACCACTCAGTAGGAGGTGGGAGTCAAATGAAGACCCCAAAGACTGGCCGGAAGCAGATGAACCCTACCATGGAGACCAGGACACAACGGACGACGAGGGCCCGGAATGAGACACACTGAGAAGAGCCCGCCCCACAACCCCAGAGAGGTCTGGACGTCCCCAGCGGAGCCGTATGAAACTGCAAAGACTCATAGAAGAAATGGGGTAAAGGAGACCAGAGAACTGTCGAGTTAAAAAGGCAGGAGGTGTCAGGCTGTGGAGCCATGGGCCACGTGATGGCCCGCCCACATCATTATGTGGGAGTCCGCCATTACGGGCTGTTGTAAAGAGAAGTGACGTTGCGGGTTAGGGAGGGGCTGGCCGGGACGCCGGCAGTTGGGAGTTTGAAGTTAATAAAGATAGACGTTTACAATCCCGCTCTGTCTCCTGGCTGGTTTGTGGAGCGAGTGCATGCTGCAAGGAAGTGGCCCCCCTAGACCCTTCACAGTTCCCCTTTTTATTAGGCCCAGCCAGGAGCTCATGCTCATGAGAGTGCAACCTCACTCTACAGCAGCCATTTTGGAATCTTAAGGATTTAATGGTCTAGAGGAGAGCCATTCACATGTCAAACTTTGCACCAGCCATATGAGTATTTTAGAGTCCCTGACGTGTCAGGGAAATCACACAATTTCCCAGTAGACGGTACACCTCTACAAATAGACCCTGCACACAAGCTACCTCACCCCTAATGATCTAATGCACCAGGGAAGAGCCATTCACATGTCACACTCTGCCCCAGTTCTATTTGTATTTAAGAATCCCTGGCGCGTCAGGGAAATCTCACGATTTCCCAGTAGACGGGACACCTCTACAAAAAAAGACTGCACACAAGCTACCTGACCCCTAAGGATCTAATGGACTAGGGAAGAACCATTCACATGTTGCACTCTGCCCCAGAGCTGTCAGTATTTTAGAGGCCCTGATGTGTCTAGAAAATCTCACCTTTTCCAGTCGGCTGGTACACCTCTGCAAATAGACTGCACACAAGCTACCTGACACCTAATAAGCCTGTGTCGTGGTGCTGCGGCTGCAGAGGGTGGCTGACATGAGGACATCTGTGTTTTGTAAGCAGGACGCAACCTGGTCTCTGGTGACAAGAGCAACACACAGGAACACCTCCGAGATGGCACCTGTAAGGTGTTGCTCCGCTATCTGCCTGGGCTCACTTTTGAACAAGTCGCTATCAACGAAATACAGATGACAAAAGCCTCAAAAAGGTGAATAGAGGCTTTTGTATTTATTTATTGAAGATGAAAACTGTGTTTTAAAAAAAAAAGCATTGTAAAAAGGACATATTGATAATTGGAGCAGGCCCACTAATCCCTTAACACGTTAGACCAGCTGGAAGTGGGGAATGAGCTGAAAGCATTAAACAGGGACAGCACAAGTCAAACGTTCTTCTGTAATTACAGTATTTACAATACATAGATATTCAACCCAGACGTAACCGAGATCTCTGGCAATGATGTTTCCTCTGCCAAACAGCAGCATTGAATCAAACTATCCATCATCTTTAAACCAGAAATCAGACCTCTGCTTTGTGGTCTGAGAGACGGCTGGGGCACATGGACTTTTACTTCCTGATTGTGCTTCTGGCCATGCTCACCAGACCTCTGCTTTGTGGTCTGAGAGACTGCTGGGGCTCATGGACTTTTACTTCCTGAATGTGTTTCTGTCCATGCTCATCGGACCTCTGCTTACTGGTCTGAGAGACAGCTGGGGCACATGGACTTTTACTTCCTGACTGTGCTTCTGGCCGTGCTCATCAGAACTCTGCTTTGTGGTCTGAGAGACAGCTGAGGCTCATGCACATTTACTTCCTGATTATGCCTGTCCTGACTGGCTTGCTGGAATCCGCAGGAGCTGATGCTGGTCCCACAGACCCACTCCAGAAGTTCTCTGCTCAACCCCTAAGTAACAGCTGAATCGAGAACCCCTGGGAAGGGACAGGGGTAGTGGATAAAATAACAAACTTCAGTCACTTTCTGGCTCCCAACCTACTGGTATCTGTAGTGAAATAAACCAGTTTACTTTTTTTCTGCTCAGAGAATATAAATTATTACATTATTTCTAATATGTTTCTTGGTTACCTGTTTTGCCTCTGCTATTTGCCAAGAGGTTTTGAAAAGGAAAGTGTTTGCAGTTACCTTTAACCTTTGATGCTTGTAAAAACTGGAGGGGGGTATCTGTACTCCTGCCCTCTATATGGCAGAGGTAGAAACACAGAGCACCCCAGCCAAAGTTCTCTATAGGCTTAAGCTCTCAGGAGGTGATGCGGGCTGGTTATTAAGTACAGTGTGGTCCCCAAACCCCCAACAAAGGATGTCCACACACACTATATTATGTGCTAACACAGTTCTTTATATAAGAATATGGTTCAAGATATATACATCAATTAATAATACACTTTGTACTCTGGCAATTCTAATATGGCAAATCTATACAATGGGCCTCATTACGAGGTTGGAGGTAGCCTTGCCGGTACAACCGGCAAGGCTACCTCCAAACCGGCAAGAAAGTCTGGCACGCGCGAATGGGCAATTACCGGGGTATTCCGGCCCGGCCGGACCCGGTAATTGCCCTTTTGCGGGTGCCGGAGCCAGTAAATCCCCATTTCCATTGAGCCCCACAGGGCTCAATGAGAATGGGGATGCCTGTAGCACCGGCACGGTTCATTACCGTGCCAGTGCTACAGGCTTGCTGTGCTCGCGGGTGCCTTTCATTCCGCCAGATCAGACCTGGCGGAATGAAAGGCACCCACAAGCACAACTCAGAGTTTGCCAGTCCGGATACAACAGAACCAGTAAACTTATATTATGTTGTATCCGGACCGGCAATCTTGTAATGAGGCCCAATGTCTATGTGATACCACACTTAGCTATTGACTCCTTTAAAATGCATCAAATGCTGGCAGTTATAATGGCATACAAATCATACAACAATGGGTAACAGCATAGATCATGGGACGGAAGGAAGGCAAGTTAAGTTAAACAATGGCAGAATGTTCTCCACTTCTACCAAGGCACAACTCTGAGTGAGGATCCCCCACCTGGGCAACCTGTAATAAAGAATATTAACAAGCCCAGTCCATTAATGTTTAAATAATCTTGTTTCCTGGTTAAAATGATCAACTACCCCAATGTACCTGAGTTAGAAGAGTTTCTTCGACAGTTCGTCAACGGATCTCTCGAATGTGGACTCCCTTTAAAGCAGGAGCCACAGGGCATCGAGATTCCGCAAAGAAAAGTGAACACTTGTGTCAAGACTGCAGCTTCGAGCTTTGCAGTGCTCTTCGACGATCGATTGTGGAAGTCCTGTGAAGATGAGGCTGGCGGTCCACCTCGATTCAAAGATTTGGTGCCGCAAAGAAGACTCCGTGATGGATGTAGGCCCAGCAGCGGGTGTCGAGATAGCTTCGGCGATTAGGACTCCACCACGAGCTGGACTTCGGTTCTTCACGCCGTCAGTGTCCTCGGGATATTTATGTCAGCTTCTGGTGCTGGGGAACCCACCGTCGGCCTTTCCTTGGTCGTTGACAACTTTGACTTTCTCCGGCGGGGCAAAGCGGTCGACAGTGATGGCAAGGGAGCCCTTCGTTCAGTGGTGAACTCAAGACCACCGACTTGTCTCCATTTGGATGCGGGTGGTCCTTGTCTGGGCCATCAGATGCATATTAACTGGGGTGCCTCAGGTCAAGCTATTGCATACAAAATGGCTGAAGTTAAAGTCGATATTGGGGAGTCTTAAATCCTTCCCCTCTGTCATCGAAGGATAGGCATTTCATATTTACACTGACAACACAACAGCTATGTTTCCTTCACTCAAGAACAGGGAACAAAATCACACTATCTTTGTCGCCTGGATGCTTGCATTTGGAAGTGGATCTTGCTGAAGCACATTTTGCCTCTAGCATACTTCCCAGAGGAGCCGAAGAATGTGAAGCGCTCCATATGAAGCGGAGATGAAAACTAAGATTTGTCCAAACTTTCAGCATGAGAGGTTCCAACAGGTGGACTGGTTTCTGACAGAGAGCGGCCGTCGGTGTTGGTACTGGAAATGGGATCTCATTCCATGCTGGAAACTTCCTTTATGCCTTTCTCTCCTATCCCATTATTCAGCAGAACCTAGGGAATGTATCTGCAGCCCTACAGTCCCCAGACTCCCTGCACGTACGAGCCATTTCCTTGGCAGCACTTACGTGTTCCATTGCACCCTCTGCTCCATCCTCCCCCCTGGCACTTCGCCGCCTCCCTCCCACTCCTTGTCTTTCCATGCCTAGAAACACTTGTTTACAGGTGCGTTATAAATGACTTATATCATAACTTGCTGAGGGCCCAGCTATACTTCATATCATTATGGTAAGCATGCAATAGGTGTATTTATTTTCATTTATTGAGCATTTGTTAGGCGCTATAAACAACTGAATAGTGTTTCATAACACCACAAGGCTAAATGGGAAGGAGACAAGGGAAAAATAAAAATGGCAAAAAAACAGAAAAAAAACAGTCATGGTCCTACTAGGCATTTTGGCATAAGGCCATGCAAGTGCAGTGCGGAGATATGCATAAAGTGGGGGAGGGGAGGGAAGAGGGTTTAAATCCACATCATTACGAAGTCATGCAAACCCCTCTTTCATCCCAAAAGGTGTGACTGAATTCCGTCTGAATTCCAAAAGATTGCCTCTCCATGCTACCCGCCTAGAACACACACTTCATCGGAAGAGACTTTACCTAACCTAGGCTTCTTCAAAGCTCTCCAATTGTATCTGGCAGGATACACCTTTCCCAAAGTTTGACCTCTACTACGACGCAAAGTTTGTATATTCGCGATATATTCATTGCGCTAATTCCTCGCCACAAATCTTTTCTTCTTCAGGCATTAGTACTGCAGTATTTACAATGCAGATAAATTTGCGCATTACCGCTTTCGACGCCTGGGCTAAGTTACACTGTGAGTGGAGTTTGGCAGTTAAATTAGGTTTTTAACAGGTTTTGGTTCATACCTTATATCCTCTGTATTGTGCTCAATGCGCTCTCTGAACATTAACTGCTGAAGTATCCTGAATGCTGATGCAATAGTATTGTCATGGAAAATAACCACAGATGATTCTGGTGGAATGGCCAACTGTTTGATTAACAAAAGCAAAGCCACAGGCCAACATCAAACGAACGGCAGTACAAGACTCAGCGTAAGCAATCCCCGGCCCCCTTAATGTGCTGGGTTATATAGTGGAAGGTAGACATGCAATTACATGGACAAGGAGGTGGGGACATGCGACAAAAACACTGGACAGTGTCCCAGCATACAAGTCTCACACAGTGGCTGCGTTCTCAATCACTCCGGATAATACAATTGGGCTGGTCACTGTGAACTGTGGTGGGTCAGAAGAAGAATGCAGACTCTGATAACCCATTTCACTGAAGTATATATTTAAGGAAAAAGGTAAACGTCTATCTTTCCCTATGCCATAAGACTTCCCTACCTAACAAAATGAACTAAGGTGCTTTTCAGTTGTCAGTGAATGTCTTAAAAGAATCGGTCCACCGTCCAAACTAACGCTTTCTGACTCTACCCCTGACTTAATAACTAAAGACAGGAGAATGACTCTGTTAAATGCTGATCTGCTGGATGCATGAGGTCACGGAGTGTTTTGTGAGTGCTTGGAATGTTTAGGTGTGAACTAGTTTCCAGCCCAGGGAAAGCCAGGGTAAGCCTGGGTGGTGGGTGCCAGTGGGTCCCCTTTGGGGTTCAGCCCTGTTCCTCAGCTACCTATCTTATGTGACATGAATAAAGGAACTTGATATCAACATACCTGATGTCTGCAGAACCCATCATACACATGCAAGCGTCACAGGCAGGCCAGCCTCCTGCAAGATAATTGTAATCAATACTTTTGAATGAATTCACGGTTTGGCATTGTATTGTACAATTAAAGATAAACACATATAACGCACCTCCCTTCCTCACATATTATTCAACACCCTCACCCTCTTACTGCCATGCTGCTTTTATTCCAGACTCTCCCACCCTCTAGAATTACAGAATCACTCAACACTCTTCACTCGCATCGGCCCCGCGAACTTGCGCTGGCCCTTAATTACAAAACCTAGTTTGCGCAACCAAACAGTGTCTCCCTCCTCCACTCTGATGAGTCCTGCTCCCTTGATCTGGTTAACATGCTCCCTGCTCCTCGGGTTGTTGCTTCTCACAGACTTCAGTTCAATACTTTATCTTCGAGTACTCTCTGGTGACTGTTTTTATCAATTCGTGTAGTTCCTTCAATACTTTATGGGACTTTGATTCTTGCTTTCTTTAATACTGGATTTATGTTACTTTTCTGGATTTCCATTTGGCTTTCTTTCTTTTTAATCGATCTTCTCTTTTCCCATGGTAAAATTATGCAATACCTATTATCTACTTTGCCACTCTTTTCCTCTTTATACAGCTCACAGTCTCAGAGACTTGTCCTAGAACCTATTTTCTGTTACAACCTTGTCTTCAGACTTTTCTTTTATATCTGGACTCTCTTCAATTAGACTTCCTTGTCTTGATTGACATCAATATTATCGTTCCAACAATGATTCTCATTCTCTTTTCTATGAATTGCTCAAATAAGCTTTTCTCCTTGACTGAGGCGTGTATGGGGACCTCAATAATGATTGTCATTAATTCTTCTATATATCAATACTTTATCTTGACTGGGATGAATATGATTGTTCTCATAATGATTGTTGCTGGTTTCCCTGGACTTTAACAATACTGTCTCTTTATCTTGACTGGAACGAGTATGAGCATTCAAATAATAATTCTCTGTCTCCCTCCTGTCCTGAGTCTCCTGTTTTCCCTTTTACCTTTTGTTGTTCGGGATAACGTCACCGGGTTTCTTATTCTTTTGAGAACGTCTCTTCATTTAGTCAGGGTGGCTTTTTGTGTTTGTTCTATCTTTCTTCATTCGTGCCGTCGTAGAATGACTCCTCGGTACTTTGGGAATGGACTAAATCTGCTTTGTCAGTTGTGCAGTGATATCAGCATTGTTTTCGGGGAAACCGGGTCCCCCATGAGTTTATTGTGGTCATGCCACCACTCTCTCTTTATCTCTCTCTAGGTGTTGGGACCCCACACATCCAGCTTTGTTTCTCTCCCTCTCCGTGTTACAAGACACAATGTGTCTGTCAGCTTCTCGCCTTCTCGCAACAGCAGTACACTGTACGTCCAGCCTCTCCTCCGTGTCAGCCTGTAAGCCAATTTGTAACTCGCTTGCTTCTCTCTCTCGTCTCCAGTCTCCTCCCCTTTCATATATTATGTAGCCTTGGGACTTCCCCGGTGTGTTCGCCTCTGCATGTCATCCTCCTTGTCTCAGTTATGGGGGATTTTTCATTTAAAGGAATATTAAGTTTGTTGACAGTAACATATGCTGGTATTTTCTTCATATAAATCTTTAGGGGATAGGTTTACAGAGGTTTTTTTTTTAGATGTTCTCTAGAGAGTTACTCACAGGAACGGTAGTCCTTGTCCCTAAAGGGGGAGTCTCTCCCACCTTGGGAGGGTGTTGTGGAGCCATCGTTCTCATCACAAGTGGTTCGGAAAGCAGCAGTCACAGTGAGATGGTAACAAACCAATAATCTGATAATAACAATAACTGTAGCCAAATAACCAGACATGATCTTTGCTCGAGACTGGGTGTGGAGTTCCAGAGAGCCTGGCCAGTGGCACAATGCCTGCGGTCAGGGCCGATGAACAAGGTTGAGTTCACAAAGTGTTGGTGGCACACAACATGGCCACCGTCCATAGCTTAACAGCCCAAATGTCTGGTAGGCAGTGGTTTCTGAAGGTAGGCAAAATTAAAGTTCCACTATCCCCAATGGTATCAAGTGCTGAGCAAAAGTTCTACAGTTCACAGTTAGTGGTTGTGTTGGTGGCAGTACTCTTTTTGTTAAAGGTTCATGCTAAAAATATCTGCAGCACCAGAGCCATAGGCTTATGATGGTCATCAGGAAAAAGAGGATGACCAAGAGGTGATAGCAACAGATACCAAAACCAGCATGTACTGGCATATCAGTAGTAGCAGCTTCCACCCTTTTGCCAGTGTACCACCACATCCAGTGGATTCATCATCATTGAGGTGACAGATTCAGGGGCGAGTGGGCTGACCGGTTGCCACTCCGGCCTGGGTCACTGACATTGTGGCAGCCTCCCACTGGACCGCATGGCATACCTTCCCGGGCCTGCGTTGTGAAATCCAGAGGGGCCAAACACTGGAGGTCGTACGCCAGGTGCAGGATCTGAATCGGGGTCGGGCCCTCCAGGTCGACTGCTTGATGAAAGAGCCTCAGAAGTAGTCCCCTCAGAGACCTCAGCACCTGAAATAGGCAGCAGAACTGCAGGTCTCGGTCCAGTGCCTGCGTGTAGTTGTGAACTGAGAGCATCAGTCTATGCCTCAGGCGCTGCTCCCGTAGGGCCTGCAGTGCTGGAAGGGACTGGCACTGGCAGGCTGGTGGTGAGGCTACTGGCAGAAGTGATGCAGTTGCGGTGCTGCTGGGGCCAAGCCGTGGAAGGCAAAGAGGCGGCAGTGACCTGGGGGGGTTGCGGGGGGGAGCTAGGAAACCTTGTGGTAGTGTGCTGCATGGACCCATGCTGTCAGTCCAGCGCACTTGAGAGTGGTGTGGGTAGTCGGAAGCTTTGATATGGTCCGCGCCTCCTGGACTGCAGTGCCGACTTCCGCTAATGGACTTTTACCAAGATCCAGTCCCCACGCTGCACAGGATGGCGGGGCTCAGTTGCCAGTTCTGACAGGGCAGCTCGGACCTGAGTATGAAGAGATCAAACGGTTTTAACCAACATGCAACACTAATCAAGCACAGTGTCATACTCTAAATGCAGGTCCTGAATGTGGCATTTCGGGGGGACCAGTTCCTACTCGCATGGAGCCACCTGTGAGTATCTTGTTTGTGTAAAGTGTATGCTTGTGTTGTGGATCATTACATATGGCAAACAGAGCTGGGAGTAATGCCTGGGGCCATTTCAGCCTAGTTTCTTAACACGCTTTAGACAGGCGAAGTTTGAGGCCGCCGTTTCGGAGATGAACTGAGGGTGGTAGGTGCAATGGAACTGCTGAACAATTCCTAGTGCCTTGCACACTTCCTTAATGATCTGACAAGTAAAGTCGGTGCCTCGGCCACTGTTTATGACCAGGGGGAGACTGAATCAGGTATGAATTCTGCCAATAGTTTCTTGGCCACAGTGACGACGTCTGCCTCCTACACAGGTATTCTTCAACCCACCCTGAGAACACATCTACTATCACCAGTAGTATGAAAATTGTATGGAAGTGGGGAGGTGCATAATATATGTCTGTATGTTTAAGAAGGGACCCTCTGGTACTGCATTTTTGGGCACCGCTCCCCACACATTGTGAGTTAAACATATGGAACACCTTTCACAGTTGTCTTGTGCTATTGTGGCAAAACCAGGAGCGATCCATTTTCGATTTACAAGAACAATCATTGCATTTTTACCTGAGTGCGCGATGCAGTGAGCTTCATGGTCCAGGTAGGGAAGGAGTACCTTGGGCTCCACCAGGCGGCTGTCTGGGGAGCACCAAAGAGAATCAACCTCTAACTTACATTGTTGCCGAGTCCAGGTTACCATTTCTGCTTCTTTGGGGGCTTGGTCTTGAAGTATTGCCAGGCTGGAAAGGGAGGCAATCTATGACTGTTGGACTGCAAAACAAACAAGAGTTTCATTAGGAGCCAGGGGCCTGTTTAAGGCCACTGAACGAGCTGCATAGTCCGCTAGGGCATTTCTGTGGAGGATTGAGAGGGATCATGTCCTTTGCATGTAACGATGGCTAGGGCAGCAGGGAATAGATTTGAATCCAATATGGCTGACACATAATTTCAATTCAATATAGGTGTACCGGTGGATATCGGGTACCCTTGCTGCTTCCAGATGACTCGCAAATCATGCACAACCCCATGAGCATACCGGGAGTAGGCTGATCAGTCGTGGCTGATCTATCCCGAGCCAGGGTAAATGCCCTAACGAGGGCTACGAGTTCGGCGACTTTGGGCAAATGGTGCGCGTCTAGGGCAGCATGGGGGGTGCATACAGAATACCCAGAAACTAATTCTCCAGTTTCCAATACCCAGCTACACAAACTGTCTGCAAACAGAATCAGATCTGTCTTCTGCAAGGGGGTGTCGGACATATCAGTGTGGTGAGACACAAGCGTTTCCTCAACAGTGATGCAAACATGTGGTTTCCAGTCCTTTGGGGGTAGGCAACAGAGAGGCAAGGTTCAAGACAGAGCATTGGTTCAAAATTGCATTGGCTGTAGAGATGAGCAGTTTTTTGTATCAGGTAAGTCTGGAGTTGGACACATGCTGGGTCTTCCCTTTGAACAGTAGGGGCAGTGCAGCACGTGGAGCTACGATTGTGACTTGACGGCCTTGAACCAGGGAGTCAATCTTTTCTATCAACAGGACAGCAATGGCAACAACTTGTATGTAAGCTGGGAGTCTGGCTGCAACTGAGTCTAGGGCTACACTATGGTATGATACAGGCCAGTGATTATCACCCTGCAGCTGTGTCAAAACACCTTGGACAAACCCACATTGCAGTACAACACAAATAGCTTGCTGTAATCAGGCAAACCTAAAGCAGGGGCCATTACGAGTGGCTGCTTTATGGTGACAAAGGAATCTTCAGCTTCCGGGGACCATGGTAGGGGCTCGGGGTCGACTCATGCGTGAGGGTCTGAATGGGCGTAACATATCCTGGGACCCATTGTCTGTAGTAACTGACCATCCCGAGGAACCCTCTGATTTCCTTCATGGGCTGGAGTTTGGGAACTTTCTGGATTGCTGTGGGATAGGTGTCTTTCCCCTGCTGAAATAGCCCCTTGCACAAGGGGCAGACCTAGCTGTATCTTGTCCTTAGATACCTTGTGACCCTTGTTAGCAAGCGCTGTCGACAGTGTGAAGGAGTCTAGCTTGCAGGCTTCCAAGGAGTGGGAGGCTACGAGCAGATAGTTTATGTACTGCACCAGGATGGACCCTCCTGGGAATACTACTGAT
The DNA here is from genome assembly GCF_040938575.1 of Ambystoma mexicanum. Classification (NCBI taxonomy): domain Eukaryota; kingdom Metazoa; phylum Chordata; class Amphibia; order Caudata; family Ambystomatidae; genus Ambystoma; species Ambystoma mexicanum. The sequence goes on from NC_090926.1 coordinate 742,400,715, forward strand.
TTCAGGGTAATTTCAACTTGCTCAGCATTGAGTAGGTAGTCAGCTTAATTTGCATGATTAGAACATAATTTGATAGGGACCCGGTCCAGTACTCGATCTCCAGATTTCAAATCGCAAATCTCCTGTAGCACAGCCAAAACCTCATGCTCTCGGTGGGTGGGGATGTCAAGGAATATACCATTAGGTGAAGAATAGATGAAACACCTTAACTAGATAGGACCCAACGTGATCATAAAAGGGGAAGACACTGGGTGAGGTATCAGAGTGCCTCCTATTCCAACAGCATTTCCATTTCATAAGAGTGCCACAGAAGCCTTTAGTGCTGTCCATGAGGCTCCAGTGTCAACTGAACTTGATACATTTTGACCAGCAATAGTACAATCAGCATAAAGAGCAGCAGGATTAAGTGAAATAAGCGGTACAAGAAGTACAGGAACCCCTTGGCAATACTAATGATCACTTTGCAGCAATGGAGGCGGGGGTCCAGCTAACCCAATTGGTGCAGTTGGTAGACCGCCACAGCCATCGTACTGAAGCCAATTTGGACAGTCAGCTTTCCAGTGCCAAAACCTCTTACCGTAGTTACACTGATCGCTGTATGTGTTTATGTAGTATCTCTCATTGTTTTGTTCCTGGTCGTGTGCTTGGGAAGATTCCCCCTCCTGCTGACATGGAGTGGAACCCTCTGCTTCCCTGGGAAGGCTGTAACTGCTGTATCTGTAACGTCATAAGCTTGGCTTCAGTGCTTTCTTTCTGTATCTCGATCCTTTCATGGAAGTGTTGTGTGGCCAGAAAAAACTCTACCAAGTTCTTCCCCTTCCACCCAATTAGCACAGATTTTATACCATCTGATACATTGGATTGCAACCCCACAACAAATTGATTCCAGAATACTGTTCAAAACATTGTTTCAGACGCTCAAGATATTCCACAGGATTTTCGCCCTTGGCTTGTTTACAGGCATTTATTTTGGACCAGTCAGTTTTCCGGGGACACATTTCAAGGATGGTCTGTTAGACCTATCAGAGAATGCTTTTAGTACTCCAGTGGTGGGAGGTTCTTCATCTGGCCAGTTGAAGTGCACCTTTAACAGAGCAAACGTGTCGGCTGGCAGGACCACCCGCAGTAATTAGTTAAATTCTGCACATGTAGGGCGATAGCATTCTGTAATGACCTGAAGTTCTTCCTGGAATTTGGCAGGATACTCCCATATCTTTGGGAATTTTTGAACAATATTAAATAAGTCAGTGGCTCTCCAGGGTGTGTGTACCATGACTATGGTATCTCCTTCTGCAGGGAGCTGTCTAAGCGGATATGCACCTCTACTGGTATTGGCGGTAGAAACTTGGAACCCGTCAAATGTTTGTGTTGTGGCTGACGGTAACCGAAAGAGGCTGGAGATCTGGGCTCCTAGCTTGGTCTTAAGTGAATAAATCATTTTTTTTAAATGATTTAAAAAAAGATTGATTTAGAAAGACTGCTCTGTGACTGCACCGAGTGGTCTTTCTAAATCAATCTGTCATGCCCGTGCCGCACACAAGTGCGTGCAGGGGCTGACGGGCACGGGAGAACAGGTAAGTGTTGATGTGTGTGTGTTACATGTTTGTGTGTGTGTTTTTTGTGAACAGGGATTTCTGTGGTGGGGAGGGAGGCGGTGGTGGCTGAGGAAAGGGGTCTGTAGGGTGGAACCCCCCCCAATTTAGAAGTTATCTTGCCAGAGAGCGTGGGGTTTAGGGGCAGTGCAAGGGGATATTTTCTCTTTTTGTAGGCTGCCGAAAATCGCTGGAAAATATTGCTCTTTTTGTTAGGCGACCTACAAAAAGCGAAAATATGACATATGGCTGTTAAGTAGTGAAAGCAAGCGTCCCCAACCAGCACGATCCTCCCCGCAATGAGAGACAATGAAGGACTCTCCCAAAATGGGAATAAGGCCAAGACAGAGTGCGGGTGAGCGTAAGTGGGAGTTTATCAATCAGAATAGGGCATGCAAAGAACTCTGAAAACTCCGAGAGCGCTCTGTCTGACAATAGCAAAGACAGGCGTATATATTTACAAAAAACGTCATCAAAACCTACATACTATAGGGGGCACAAGTTCATTGGGATTGGGTGGCGACGACTGACTATAGGTGCTGCTGCGGCGTGGTTGGTCTTGGCTTAAGGGCGTCACTGGTCACCCTCGTGGGTTGGGCTGGGCCTGGCAGGTCGGCTTGAGTTCATCCGGGCGGTGTTGGAGTGCCAAGGCGGCCTGTGGCAGAGATGAATGCCTTTCCTGACTTACTTGCCCTCGGCCATGCACACCGCAGTCATTCAGTCATTTACAGTGTTATTCTCTTTAGTAAATCTTCCAATAGGTTATTTTATAGGTTAATGCAACACAGGAGGAATGCACCTTGTGAGGGGTCTGGAGGTAATACATCGAGGCCTGGTTACCCGTGTCCTGTTGACCGGGGCCATAGGTCGAGGGGCTAAGCTTCGGGGCCTGGGACGGGTGGTACAGGTCTTTCTGTCTTGTTAGAAGTTGTTATGGATGTTCCGCTGTGTGTTGTCAAAGTGTTGGGTGTCCTGATTGCACAGGGCCATAAGTCTAAGACGGTCCGGTGGGTTGTGGGGTTTACGAGGGGGCGCGTGAGTTTAGACAAAGGTTTACTGCGGTGTTGTAAATAATGCAGGTGGCTGGCCGCGGCCTTGGGTGCTGCAGTGGGGCTACAAATCTTTGAAGCGGCTCCAGTCCGGTCGGGGGAGGTGGGATAGCGCAGAGCGGGCCTCTGTTCTCATGTCTTGGCAGCCTTCGCAGGGTGGGAGGGGGAAATGGCCTTGTACGCATTCACAAAGGTATCTCCCTCGTGTGTTGCTGAATGTAGGTAAAGACATCACAAACATTTGAACACTTTCTATAATACTTATTCAACATCGCTTCAAAACATGCATTTAAACTTTGCTGGATGTGTCTCGATTATACCCAGTCCGAGCACCATATTTGTACATTATATTCTAGCAGCTACAGTATTTTAGTTACATGCATATACATTCGCAGTAAATGAGGTAGTAGTTGGGTCGGTGGAGTACATAGAAAACGACCCGCCACTGTACGTGACGGTGGTGGCACATAAGGGGTTTAGACATACACACATGATATGTGCATTCTCGCGCATCCATTACAAGAGTTCATAGTATAGTTGCATTCGCTTTCTCGTGTACTCTAGCAGCATTAGCTTAGTTATGGCGCAAAACCATGGGAGGTAGGTTGCCCAGTGATACACGCAACAAACAGATCCCTGGAGCGTTCCTTTATTATTAGCATCCACCTGTAATGGTGTGAGCTCGCCATTGCTTATATCATGGGAGCATGCTCTCTCATTTTAATACATGCTACAGGTGTTTGTAATATAAGAGAGTTTGTGGAAGAAAGCATGTGTTGCAAGAGGTCTTGACATTAATATATACATATATATAAAGACTGTCTGCCATCAGATGACCATTTTACCGTGCTTCTCATTGTTCAGGCCTGCTGGCCGGGTCATGCTGATAGTGATAGTACACTGAGGGAGGTGAACTGTTACAATGTTAGCGTATTGCGCTAGCTCATGTCCGTCTTGTTCGTGGGAACGTGCTCGCAGCGGATCTGCCAGGGTGCTGCGGCAACAGGGATGAGACTCTCCAAGGGTGGGGGCCGCGCTACAGTGCGCTGAGTTCACACCATCTTTACCAGACAAAAAATGGTTTCTGGGCCTAGCTAAATTTGTATGGGCAATCAATACGTGTGGGCAATGTCTCCAGCGGGTGAGCCCTCCACCGCCTGGGCCCGGGTGGCACGAGGGGACACCCAATGAGCCATTACCCTCACCTGGGGAGGAAACGCAGGCGAGAGGGGTCTCCTGGACCAGTCCTCCCCTACATTTCCCCCCTTTCATTACTTAAGTAACAAATTCTTTAGCTCTTCTATCCTCCTACATTCTGCTTCGTCCATAACCGCCTCATCCCATGCAGGAGTTCCTTTGATAGGCATCCATGCTCTGCACACCCCCCTTAAGCTCTCACCTCTTCTGGCGTATTCATCTGGAGTACACGTGAGATATATACACCCACCATCTCCCTCCAAATCTACCCAAACTTCCTCGTACCATTCTAGTATGCGGGGCTCTTTGATGGTGGTGTGCCACAGCTTATCTACAATATCCTTGTCGTGGTACATGGGCACCAGTTGGTACCTGGGTGTGTTATCTATCCCTGTTTGTATTTGTGCTTCTTGCATTGTTTTTATTGTACCGTGTGAGTTGCCCATTGTCACCATCATCATTGCACCATTTGGTACTGCGTTAGCACAGACTCGAAGACCCACCTGGCACAGGCAGAAAATCAAAAGGAGGAACACTTCAGCTGGCATCAACAATTTCACAGTTGTTCCAAGCCATGAGGGGACCCAGGAGAAGATGTTATCGAACCATGTACTATCTTCTGCTCCGCCTTCCATTTTCATTTTTTCTCCTAGGTTGTGGACTGCTTCGATCACATGGGACAGGGAGCCGTTCTCTGCGTCTTCAGAAGGTACGAAAGTGCAGCAGGCACTTCCTATTTTTCGGCAAACACCGCCGTCCATCGCCGTCAACAGGTCCAGGACATACCTGTTTTGCATGGTCATCAGTCGCAAAGCTCTTAGTTCGACCTTTATTATGTTAAATCCTTCTTCAGTGTCGTTTGCCAGCTGAATCAATTCCCAACGGGTTATCTGGAGCCATTTTGCGTCTGCCCTTGCTTGGACACTTGATACGAGTGAGGCAAAAAATGTTTCTGCTGAGCTGAATAATCGGTATTTGTCTGGGATCTGAGCCAATAGTTCTGATGATGCCTGTGAGATGTAATTTGATGCTCGTCTGTGACGGGTTAGCACCTCTCCCCTGCTTCCGGAAGACAGGACATACATTTGTGATTCTGCAGTTGGTTGGGCCACACTCTGTTGCGTGCGTTCCTGTGTCCTTTTGCTTCCATCGATGTGGCTTTCTGGTATCACCATTAGAGCTGAGTGCAGAGTGGCCATTGAGCAGCTGCCACTCCACGACGGGGGGAGGTGTAGGTATGCCTGGTTGCCACATACCCAGTACGTGTCCATAAGGGCCGCAGTCCCTTTTCTTAGATCTGGGATGGTGAGGGTTTTGTTGCACTTCTTGTTCGTACCCATGGACGTTCTCCCTTCTCCTTCGAAACATAGTTCATAGTCTATTTCACTCTGCAGCTTGAAAGGCTTTTCGATGGGCGTAACCCAGGTTAATTTTGAAATGTGTTCCTTCCATACGGGTGTGCACGTTTCTTCTATCCATTGCAACTTCACCGGTGCCACACCCCTCAGTGCTTCAGCTTTACACATTACTTCTTCATCCTTCCACTTGTTGTCAGAAAAAAGTGTCCCTTCAATTACAAAAAATGGTTCCTTCAGACATACCACCCCTGCCGGTTTTGGGTAGCACGTTTTCTCGTTCTGTAGCATTTGAAAAGTCACTTCATGTGCCTGGAAGGTGTTCTTAATCCTGCATAACGTAAGATGAAGGAGACACTGGGCATCTATGATTGGCAACTCTTTGGGTAACAATACTTTGGGTGTACCTGATGCGTGGGGAATGAGGGAGCAGACATAACAGCTCTCATTTGTTGTTTGTTTAGCTGTGGCACTCATATCTGCATACCACTTATTTGTTTGGTGGGGGTGTCGTGGGTCTTCCATTTTATCTAGACCTAGCCCATAGTACTCATCATACTTCCTCCTCCCTGCTTCCCTCTTCCGTCTGTTATTCTTGTTCCTTTGGCGCTTCCCAGCCCCCTGAACGAAGGGCAAAACAGACTCCCCTTTTCCCTTCCCGCCCCCCTTCACCCAGTCATCATATAATATTTCATGTGTTGCTTTCATTCTTTGATTGTCTATGGCCATGGGGGCAGGTTGGCTGGTGGGGGTGTTATACAACCAGGATATGGCAGAGGGGTTTCGGTCGTTTAAGCTGTGAGCATTGTAATTAGACATCTCAGGTGGGGACAGTGTGTTATTTTGCCTTTTACCCTTTGGCCCTCCATCTTGTGAGATGACAACATTGGATGGCGTAGTATAGTAGCCCCACACAAGTTTAGTTCCGTCCCATACCAAGAAATCACCTTCCCTTGTATTGGCATTGACACTTGCAGTTGTATTGGCCCCAGTAGTTGTGTTGTTCCCTCCCCCCTCGTTCATCTCGATAGAGATGAACGCTATGAACCAGTATGTAACCAGACCAAACATTAATGTAAAAAACAATATAATGCACGCAGATAGTCCACATTCATACGAATATATGCATTTCTCAGTTAACCACTCTCTAATTCTAGTAAATCTATCCGTTGCAGGCTGCCCGTTAGATGCCATGGAAGCTCCTGTTTAAGATATAAAAGTGCATTGAGTGCATACATGTAAACATTTTGCTAGCACCATCAGTGCCAATATACATGTGACGGGGAATGGAAAGGGGTGGGGATACGGGGAGGGGTATTCACAGACAAGGGCGTATACAGGCTATAATTTGGCATTCCATTAACTATATATATATATATATATATATATATATATATATATATATATATATACACTCAACCAGGTAAAAGTTAATATCTTTATCAATTGTGCATTTATTCAAGTTTAGTACCAACACATACACATAAGTTCATATTCAGTCATTCTGCTCAGTTGCATCGTTTGCTGTTGTCTGTGCCTCCTCATCTACCTCCTCTTGTACGTTGCTATATGCTTTCCGTACGTCGGTCAAGTGCACCCAGTACCTCAACCCCTTGACCTTCACTGCCGTGGGCGTGCAAAATATTACTTCGTATGGGCCATGGAATCGTGGTGCATTCCACCGACGCACAAAGCTTCTGACATAAATCCAGTCGCCTGGCATTAGCTGTAGCTGTTGCCCTGGCTCCGTGACAGAGCCTGTTACATTTCCCTCCTCTCTAGTGAAGGGTGGGGAGAGTTGCTTTGATATCACGCGCGCTGCCCTTGTCAATTTCCTCAAATAATCTGTGAATTCATCTCCCAATATCGCGGCACTTCTATGAGCGTCTGAGTGTTCGCGCAGTGGCGAGTGTGCTGTGTTCATTCGTCTCCCAGTCACGATCTCGTGCGGGGACAAATGGTGGTCTTTACTTGGCTGATTTCTCAATTCAAATAGCGCAAGGGGTAGGCAGTAAATCCAATTCTTCTTTAATGAGAAGCATAGTTTTGATAACCTGCCCTTCAACAGTCCGTTCATCTTTTCCACTACGCCATTACTTTGAGGATGATAAATTGAACATAATTTATGTTTTATTCCCAATAATGTAGTGACTTCCTTAAAAAGCTCATTCACAAAATGAGTGCCGTTGTCTGAGCGAATCACGTCACAAATTCCCCAGCGCGGGAACACTTCCCTTACTAGAAACTTGGCGGCGCTCTTGGCATCAGGTCGTGCGCAAGGTCCTGCTTCCACCCACCTTGAAAATGGGCACACAACCACGATCATATATCGTGCGCCATTACACCTTTCCCCCATATCTGCATAATCTATATGCAGTTCTTTGAATGGGCCAATGGGTTTAGGTATTGTTCCCCGGAGAGTGCGTAATGTCATTCCTGAAGTGTATATTTGGCATGTTGTACATTCCATTGCCAATCGAGACACATGCTCCTGGAGACAGGGCACGAACCATTCTTCCTGTATTTCTGCTGCGATGTGCTGTTTGGTGTTATGTGCAGGGAAGTGTAGTTGTTGAAATGCAATCTCTAATAGCTGTATTGGCATTACCACTTTCCCCGAGTTATTTTGCCGCCATAGCAGGTCTGTTCCTGACTTGCTGCACCCTCGCTTTGTCCACATTAATTTTTCCTCTGCACTGGCTCCTTCCTGCAATTCTATTATTTGTGGTATGGGCATCATATTATATCCCTCTGGGGGTTCTTTGTTCGTCTTGTGCTTAAGCATATATTCACCTGTGTCATTTTTCTGAAAATAGGAAGCCTCCTTGGCGGCGGCGTCCGCTGCCGCGTTTCCTAAAGACACAACATCTGTGTTGGATGTATGTGCTTGGCACTTTACTATTGCTACTGCAGTAGGGTTTTGCAGGGCCTCAATTAACTCTTTCAACAATTCTGCATGCTGTACTGGTGTTCCGTCTGCCCGCCTAAATCCCCTACGCCCCCATCTTGCTAGTCCTCCATGTACTGTCGTTGTCATGTAAGCTGAGTCTGTGTATATTGTCACTGCACAACCCTTTGCTGCATGTAGTGCTTCTATGAGCGCAATCAGTTCTGCTGCCTGTGCGGAGTAATGTGATGGGAGGCGGTATTGTATCAGTGTTTCATACTCACCGTCTTCTAACCTAACTACTGCCATGCCAACGTGTTTTTCTCCCGTGTCCACGTCAATTGATGCAGACCCATCCACAAAGTACACTTCCCCCTCGCTTAGAGCGTTCTCACACACCACTGTCTCCTCCCCTCTTTCTCCTGTGTAGGTTGCGCAATCGTGGTTCTGCATGTCTTCGAGTGTGCACGCTTCTGTAATGAATGTGGCGGGGTTCACTGTCTTGCATCTCACTATATGGATGTTGGCACTGGACAATATAATCTCGTAGGCGGTCGCCCGCTGTGTGGTCAGTGTGCTTTTTGATCTTTCTAATATTGCAAATAATGAATGTTCCACAAACAATGTCACCGGGCAACCCATTACTATGGTGGCACTTTTCTCAATCGCGAACGCGGCTGCCGCGAGTGATTGCTCACACGCGAAATGGCCCTGCATCACGGCATCTAAAGTACCACTATAGTAAGCCAATGGCTTGTGTCCTAAGGACGTTTTTTGTGTCAGCACTGCTGTCATCAGTGTTTCTTTGCAGTGTGAGAATAGGTAAAATTTGCGTCCATAATCAGGGTTTGCGAGTACTGGGGCGCTTGAAATCAAATCTTTTAATGTTTGGAAAGAGGAGCTCATCTCTTCCGTCCATTCCATCTTCCTGTTCTCCTGTTGGGCCACCTTTAATGCTTGTAGTAGGGGCCTAGTGTGTGCTGCATAATCTAATATCCATGCTCGGCAGTAATTGCACATTCCCAAGAATTTCTGCATGTCTTTTACTGTTGTGGGTTCTCTTACTGATCTTATCGCTTCCACTCTGTCTGGTATTATTCTTTTCCCATCTTTTGAAATCAGCTGTCCCAGGTACAGGACCTCTATCAGACAGTACTGTAGCTTTCCCTTGTCCACTTTGTACCCCTTGTTGGCCAGCAAAGTCAATAATGTTATGGAATCTGTTCTGCATTTCTCTTCGTTTTGTGCGCAGACTAGTAAATCGTCTACGTACTGAATAATGGTGCTCTCAACTGATAGGTTTCCTAGGTCTTCATGTAATACGCGATTGAAGATGCTCGGGCTCTCGCAGTATCCCTGTGGTAATCTGCAATGTTCATATCTTTTACCCCCCAGTGTGAAGGCGGTAAGGTATCTACTCTCTTCAGCCAGGGGTATGGAGAAAAATGCGTTTTTCAAATCTACTACTGTGAAATGTGATGCCTCTTTCGGGATGCTGCATAGTATTGATGCAGGGTTCGGGACTAGAGGGAACTCCTTCTGAATTACATCATTGAGGGGGCGTAAGTCCTGTATCATCCTCCAAGACCCCCCTTTTGCTTTTTTGATTGGATAAATACAGGTGTTACATGGGGAGTTTGAAGGCACTATTATCCCTTGTGCTAGTAGGGCATTTATTGTCTCTTTTATCCCTTCTTCAGCTTCACGAGACAAAGGATACTGTTTAACTCGCGGTAAAATTGCACCTTGCTTTAGTTTTATTACCACAGGCTGTACTCCATGCAACAGTCCCACATCATGGGGGCCTGTTGTCCATAAGTTGTTTGGTACGAGCCTCATGTCGTCATCAAAAAATGACGGTGGTGCTCCTACCACTGTCATCAATTGGACGGGGGTCTCCCTTGCTTGTATTAAAATATCACAGGGCATCGCTATTTCCATTACTACCTCACCATCCCCTTCCGTGTCTGAAAAGAGATCCTCATCTGTTACCTCTCGTAGGGCGATGTTGGCGTTTGTGCACAGCACTGTGCGCCACTCACACCCTTCCTCGTCCACTCCAATCACAGCGATCCTCTTTGCTGACACTTGTACAGCGTGCAAGTCTAATGATACCACTGATCCTGGTGCTGTGTTGGGACACACTATGGGGCGGAAGAGGAACTCCGCCGGAATCCTCCAGTCCAAGCCTCCTAGCTCGGGAATTATGAGGGCCAGAGTCTTTAGCCCTTTGATAAACATTTCCTCGTTTTGTGGCAGCCCTCGTATTTCCTGTGTGGTTGTGTAGGCTTGCACTACCAACATCGCACGCAAGGGGCATATCCCAGGTGTAGAACACACTATTCCTCTCTCGGTAAATGATATGGTCATGTTGAGTTTGCTCAGAAGATCCCTCCCTAGCAAGTTTATTGGAGAATGTTCGTAATACAATAAGGGTGCCTTCACAGTCTTACCCCCCACTGTTACATCCAAAGCTTCTGTGTAAGGAACTTCAATTACAGCCCCAGAGAACCCCTGCGTCTCTAACTTCCTGTTAGATAACGGGAATCGGCCCTCTCTGACACATGATTTCTCCGCTCCCGAATCAACCATGAATATAAACTGCTTGTCTCCTATCTGCGCCCCTACCAATGGTTCCTCTGCTGCATTGTAGGTGGTGGATAGAACTGGACACGCAAGTGTTCTCTGTGGGCTGTCCTATGCGGGGTATCTCATCGCCCCTCCCCCATTAAAGACACTCCCTGAAACCACTGACATGCCGCCATAAGGTGCTGGCGCGGGGGCCCCGTTTGCTGTTGTCGCGGAAGGGTTACCTGGCGTGTATTGCATACTGTCATTGTTTTGTGGGTGGTTCTGTGTCCTATACTGGGGTCCCTGTTGCTGGCCCATGTTACCCTGGCCGGGGTTTCTTGGTTGCTGCAGTCCCATTGGGAGACCATATGGGCTCCCTGGGTGTGGATGACCATAATTCTCCTCCTCTTGGAACCCATTGTTTTGTCTACTTCTGCACTCCCTGGAGTAATGCCCCCATCGTCCACAGTTCCAGCAACTCCCCTGGGGGCCCCTGGGACCCTGCCGTCCATTTCCTCCCATTCCCCCGTACCCCTGTCCGCCTCCTCTCCGGCCCCTGTACCCACCTCGTCCCCCTCGAGGGGTCCACTCTTGCCACTGTGGACTTCCACCTTGCTCCTGCTCAGTCCACTGCCGCTGTGCTGTTCCCGCCCAATTAGTTGCCACCCTTCCTTGGAGTGCTATCAGCCCCTCCTCCTCATCATCTCCCTCTCTACTGTGTGGGAGCGCGGCTACTGCTGCTGCAACCTTCACTAGCTTTGACTGTACTAACTTCGCCTCGTCTGCCAATCTTTTCTGCGCCACCTCCTTCTCCCTCTCCTTGATTCGTTTACAATGGTGTACTATTATGCTCTGAATTTCTGGCCATCCCTTTGCTTCAATACCTGCTATCTTGTCAAGCGCCTTCTGCACTTCCTTTGGGAGCCCTCTCTTTATAATAAAATAAAGATGTCGATTGATACCAGGGCGTGCCCGTTTCTGCTCTCCACATCTCTTGGACCCGAAAAATGTAATCCATAGCCTCCTCCCCGTCATTCATTGTACACTGCATCACTGACTGTAAGTCCGGTGTGTCTGGGAATGTTTCGCGTAAGGCATCCCACACTCTGGCACGCACTGTGTTAAAGGATGCCCCAATATGGCGGTCACAGTCTAACGTCACTCCCGGGAAACCGGCTTTTACCCATACTCTTTCAGCCTGATCGCCCAATGCTGATACGAGCAGACTTTTCACATCTCCTATAGCTAGGGGTACCCCAGCAGTATGTTTCTCAAAGGCATATATCCACTTACTTGCCCCTCCTGATAACGGGGGCAATAGCTTTAATAAATTGGCTTTATCCATCTGCGCCCATGGGATATAATTGGGCCTCCCTCCTCCCCTGTGTATCAACGGGAGCTGTAGCTTTCCTTTCGTCATCCCATCCGGGCCCGATTTGGCTGCTGATGTTCCCAGTGATGCCATTTTCCCCACTCTGTTCCTTAATCGCCCCGTCCATTCATCGTCCAGTGTTCTCATTGAACACGTACCTTCCTCCCTCTCGCTTCCCCCTCCCATCGCCATACTCAACCTGTCGCTTTCTTCTAACTCGTCCCTTATATCACACAGCAATTCCTCTCTAATTCCCCCAAGCCTTTCTTCGTTTACAACATCTCCCTCTCTGGACCCTACTTCTATTATTTGCGTTGGTTCTTCCTCAATTCTGAACAGGATCTCGCCCTTTTTCCACCCCTCTTCGGGCTTTCTATGTTCACCTGGTGCTCTGGACGTACGCCCTGATCTAGTTGCATCTAGTGCTGTTCGTTCGCATATGTCTTTTATCCTTGAGAGCTCATCTTTTGCTATCGACAGTCTTGACTCTAAATCATCTGTGAGCTTCTCTATATCTACCCTTTGTGTGCCTGCCTGGGCTCGCTCCCTCGTGCTTTCATATGGCGGAGGTGCCGTGGGCCGGTGGGGTGTAATATCTTTCGGGGGAGGTATGTAAGTGGGGTCACTGTACCCCTCTGCGGGCACAGGCTTCTTTAATATCGGGTACAAACTTATTACCTCTACTGGTGGCGCTACACTTGACCCTTCTTTGACATCTCTTTGTATTAGTAGTGGATTGTCTGTGGTGGACGGGAGATCAGGATTTAATGCTGGTGTTTTAGGCGGTGGTATCTCTTCAAATAACCTCCAAAGATCTAATATTTCCCTCCTATTTTGCAGCTGTTTTCCTTTGTATTTTAGAAAAATGCATGTGGCCACCGTATCCAGAACACTTTTATCAAATGACCCTCCCTCGGGCCAAATCTGAGGTAACCCCTCCCCCTTGAGCTCGGTCACCCATTGGTCGTGATATTTTTTAATCCGCTCCACGTATCCCGGGAGATTCTTACAAATATGTGATAAGGGTGTTTCAGCCCCCATCTCTGTGCTCTCCTAGTACTGGTGTGTCTCCGTGTATTTGCAACTACAATGTGAATGTAGTATCAGTATTATTCTTTATATTTTACTTCACATTCAATATTGGGTCCCTTTGGGCTCTCCTCCTCCCTGACTGCGCAATACAGAACTGGCCGTACACAATGCCTATTCTGTTCTCTTTGGGGGGGCACATACAAGAGCAACGGGGGAAAAAGTTTTATCCGACCACACTTACCATGACCATTTAACTATTATGCATTTATAACCGCTTGACACATTCACAACATCAAAATGTCTTCTAACACATACGAGGTGCACACACCTCTTGGCACCACTCAATTCACCATTCAAGCTGCCCTCCCTTTCCTCCCTAGCCGGCTGTCCCTGTTCGTCTTATTTGAATATCTAGATGCGCATATATATAGATATTAACCTGCTTTCCCCCCTTCTAGTAGGGCTCTTTTTCTCTTACTGTCTCCCTAAGTTTGTGCTAATCACAGTTCTTTATTCTCCCCCCTACCCTTAAAGAAAAGAAAGGAAAAAAGTAATAGCGGTCACTAATGTACTCTCAGTGTCCCCTTTTGCTGAACACTTTTATTTTATACTCCACTTCTTCATATATTCCCAGTACTAGTCAAGATAGCACTATGCGGCGCCGCCTTCCACCCCCTTTCGGAGCTAGGTTCCCGTCACTTTTATCTCTTTTTCACCTCTTGATCCTAATGGCCATATGCAAAGAAAAAGCAAGGAAAATTTAAGATGATCCTTAGAAGATCTGCGTACCCCCCCCTATCGTTATAAAAAGCGTTGAAAGTGTTCTTTCCCCGCTCCCTTTAGAATCGCTCGCACTCAGTACTCACGTGCCCGTCTTGAACCGATAGTCTCCGAAACTGGGTCCGTCCAGGCAGTGTCGCCGTCAGCTCAACAGTCAGCCCCGGCTCCGGCGAGCGGTACTCAAAGGGGATTTTTCAACCGGGATCCCGTACCCCCTCTCTATTGAGTGCGCACTTCTTAGTGTACCGGTCGCCGTTGGCGGGCAGCCTCCCGGAGCCGGCTCACCGTGCGTATCCCTTTTCGACCGGAGATTCTCGTGCCAAAAGGGGACGGTTATAAGGAGTTAGGAAGAAATAAAAATCACGCTATCGGGGTCACCACTGAAAGCAAGCGTCCCCAACCAGCACGATCCTCCCCGCAATGAGAGACAATGAAGGACTCTCCCAAAATGGGAATAAGGCCAAGACAGAGTGCGGGTGAGCGTAAGTGGGAGTTTATCAATCAGAATAGGGCATGCAAAGAACTCTGCAAACTCCAAGAGCGCTCTGTCTGACAATAGCAAAGACAGGCGTATATATTTACAAAAAACGTCATCAAAACCTACATACTATAGGGGGCACAAGTTCATTGGGATTGGGTGGCGACGACTGACTATAGGTGCTGCTGCGGCGTGGTTGGTCTTGGCTGAAGGGCGTCACTGGTCACCCTCGTGGGTTGGGCTGGGCCTGGCAGGTCGGCTTGAGTTCATCCGGGCGGTGTTGGAGTGCCAAGGCGGCCTGTGGCAGAGATGAATGCCTTTCCTGACTTACTTGCCCTCGGCCATGCACACCGCAGTCATTCAGTCATTTACAGTGTTATTCTCTTTAGTAAATCTTCCAATAGGTTATTTTATAGGTTAATGCAACACAGGAGGAATGCACCTTGTGAGGGGTCTGGAGGTAATACATCCAGGCCTGGTTACCCGTGTCCTGTTGACCGGGGCCATAGGTCGAGGGGCTAAGCTTCGGGGCCTGGGACAGGTGGTACAGGTCTTTCTGTCTTGTTAGAAGTTGTTATGGATGTTCCGCTGTGTGTTGTCAAAGTATTGGGTGTCCTGATTGCACAGGGCCATAAGTCTAAGACGGTCCGGTGGGTTGTGGGGTTTACGAGGGGGCGCGTGAGTTTAGACAAAGGTTTACTGCGGTGTTGTAAATAATGCAGGTGGCTGGCCGCGGCCTTGGGTGCTGCAGTGGGGCTACAAATCTTTGAAGCGGCTCCAGTCCGGTCGGAGGAGGTGGGATAGCGCAGAGCGGGCCTCTGTTCTCATGTCTTGGCAGCCTTCGCAGGGTGGGAGGGGGAAATGGCCTTGTACGCATTCACAAAGGTATCTCCCTCGTGTGTTGCTGAATGTAGGTAAAGACATCACAAACATTTGAACACTTTCTATAATACTTATTCAACATCGCTTCAAAACATGCATTTAAACTTTGCTGGATGTGTCTCGATTATACCCAGTCCGAGCACCATATTTGTACATTATATTCTAGCAGCTACAGTATTTTAGTTACATGCATATACATTCGCAGTAAATGAGGTAGTAGTTGGGTCGGTGGAGTACATAGAAAACGACCCGCCACTGTACGTGACGGTGGTGGCACATAAGGGGTTTAGACATACACACATGATATGTGCATTCTCGCGCATCCATTACAAGAGTTCATAGTATAGTTGCATTCGCTTTCTCGTGTACTCTAGCAGTATTAGCTTAGTTATGGCGCAAAACCATGGGAGGTAGGTTGCCCAGTGATACATGCAACAAACAGATCCCTGGAGCGTTCCTTTATTATTAGCATCCACCTGTAATGGTGTGAGCTCGCCATTGCTTATATCATGGGAGCATGCTCTCTCATTTTAATACATGCTACAGGTGTTTGTAATATAAGAGAGTTTGTGGAAGAAAGCATGTGTTGCAAGAGGTCTTGACATTAATATATACATATATATAAAGACTGTCTGCCATCAGATGACCATTTTACCGTGCTTCTCATTGTTCAGGCCTGCTGGCCGGGTCATGCTGATAGTGATAGTACACTGCGGGAGGTGAACTGTTACAATGTTAGCGTATTGCGCTAGCTCATGTCCGTCTTGTTCGTGGGAACGTGCTCGCAGCGGATCTGCCAGGGTGCTGCGGCAACAGGGATGAGACTCTCCAAGGGTGGGGGCCGCGCTACAGTGCGCTGAGTTCACACCATCTTTACCAGACAAAAAATGGTTTCTGGGCCTAGCTAAATTTGTATGGGCAATCAATACGTATGGGCAATGTCTCCAGCGGGTGAGCCCTCCACCGCCTGGGCCCGGGTGGCACGAGGGGACACCCAATGAGCCATTGCCCTCACCTGGGGAGGAAACGCAGGCGAGAGGGGTCTCCTGGACCAGTCCTCCCCTACAGTAGTCAGCCGGAGACCAATGAGGTTTTTCTTTCAAAATGGTTTATTTTCACAACTAACACTTCACAGGTCATTGAATTCAGACATACTGATGACGGTTCCTTTCACCTCACAGGCATTGGCGCTGCGACTTGCTTTACTATAATTCTGCGGTTATGCTTTTATAAGTCCCAAATAGTCTCTTATATTTCCCGGGCGCGTATAGGCTTTCACCCCTCAACCTGCTCGCCTGCCGGGCAAACAAAATGAAATAAAATAGCAATTGTCCATAATTCACACCTCGTAATACTTTTCCTCCGGGTGCCGCTTTTCTTCTCTGGAATGCTGTCTTGAGCCTCGGACCAGGTACAACGTCAATCTGTGGGTTTTCCGCTTCTTCCTAGCAAGCCCACTCGTACTCTCCACTGGTCTCACTGCAACCGGGTGCGGCGTCCATCGCCACGCGCTGTTCCTGCAAGAGAAGAGCCCGTCTGAGTCTCTTGGAGTTGCTTTTAACCCTTGCCCCGCTCCTCCCCTGTAATCAGCCTCGGGTGTTCCCTGCAACGGTTTTATCACACCTGACCCTGATTTCCCCACTTCCTCCCTGCTCCGCCTGCTGTGGGTTAACCCTGTACTTCGTGTCTGTTCTGGTGGGTCTGATACGATAAGGAAACCCGGTTTTCCCTTTCCTTAGTTTCCTTTCTTTTCCCATCGGTGGGCCCCCTCCCTGATGCGGTATTCTGGGGGGCATTCTGGGATCTGTAGTCTTTTTCTTGTTTTCCTTTCCCTTAAAGGCCAGCATTGGCACCCGGCTGATCTCTTCCTCAACCCCCTCCTTTCTCCCATGATCCAGGGCGGCCGCTACTGCTTCCACATCACAATGGCCTAATTACGAGTTTGGGGCAGCCATGCCCTTAATAAGGGCATGGCTGCCTCTAAACTCGGGTCCGGGTTCCCTGAATGGGGAATTACCGGGCCATTCCGACCTAGGAGGGCCCGGTATTTCCCCATTCAGGGAACCCAGACCATCCCCATTCGAGCCCCCATAGGGCTCAATGGGAATGGGGATGATGCTAACAACGGGCACGTTGTTAGCATGCTGGTCCCCTCGCGGGACCCGCAAAGGACGTCTGGTCTGACGTCCAGAGCGGGTCCCGCGAGGGAACCTCATAATGAGGCCATATGGGTTTAACGGCGCCGGCACCTTTACCGGCACCATTAAACCCATACCGCCTGGGTCGTAATGAGGCCCATAGAGCCCGTAGCTTAGCTGAGAGTGGGTTAGTTCTAGAACTCATTGGGGGAAATTGAAGATAGGTTGGTGGTTGGTTAGAGTCTGGGCTATCGGGCTGACAGTCCGATGCAGCATTTGCAATGGCTGGATTGTACAAGTTCAGAATGTCTTCTGGAGATTCTTTTGGTGGGGCGCCAGTTGGATGATGGGATATAGGCGGTAGTACCCTGTTTTTTTGGGGTGGGACTTTGAACTCAGTTTTTAGGGTCTTGACCTGCTCCTCGAGTCTCTATTGGGTATCTTTCAGGGCTCGGGTCTTTGTTTCACACTGTCTCTTGGTAGCTTTGGTGTAGCAATCTAGGTCACTATCCCATTGTTGTTGGTTCACATGGGCACCTTTTTCTCTAGCGCTGTGTGCAGGATTGTTATTTTGTCTGAATCGAACGGGCTTTCCTTTCGAAAGTGTCTAGGTAACTCAATCTGCATTTATTTGTTGCATTTATCCAGAAACTTACAGGCTTTGGACAAGTAGTGTGTGAACATAAAATGAGCTGAACTTCCTTTAGGAGGAAGTGGCACTTCTCTAGACTGGCCTGAACCCATTCTCACAGGGGATATGACAAGGTGTGACTTGTGGTAAAGCCATGTCCTTGCCTAAGTTTGTCTACGCCGGGGAACTATTGCATCCCGAGGGTAGCATAGCTGGCTCGCCGCATAACTGACCACTCTGCTGTGTCGATCCAGAAGCCCCGGTAGAGAGCCCTGACCTCTGACCCTCCCTCATTACAGAAATTTCAGGGCTACCTGCAGGTGTCGGTCAAATTCAGGTGACTGTCATTGCCCTCTGTTATGCTGCCCATAGTGCAGTGGTGTGGAGCTTTCTCAGAGCCAAGGGTAGGAAAGGGTTGAAGACAAGACTCATAAACGATGGAGACAAGCCTGTTACAGCTCCCGTACTAGGTTACAGAAGAGTGTGAATACAAAGTTGGGGTGGCACACACAGAGTTACAATAGTGTGGATGGTTCTCTCATCCCATTCCCTGGTTCTACCCTACCCTACTCTACACTGACCTGCACAGCGGTCTCATGTCATCTCCAGTCAGGAGCATGGGTGCTCTGCTTCAGTCTTAACTTTTAACTGCAGTGGCCAACTGCTTCAAAAGTTTTCCTGATCAGATCACATGTGTAGGCAGGATCCCTTCCCTCCTATGTCCTAGGACAACATATAGTTTCAAGATGCCAGACTTCAGAATACTTTTTACCAGAGACAAACATTTCCCCAACCCGTTTGAGGCAATATATTACGCAAGACATGGCAGTAACACTGCAATACAATCAGGCTGGAAGACATATACTGATAGAGTAATTCATACATGGTAAGGCACTTCTATAGTTCTCACACGGTTCAGGTAGGGAAGCCTGCTTACTATATGATAACTTCTGTCTGCTAAAGCTGCCTTGCCTAGAAAAGCGGCATCCCAAAACACGCTTACTTATGCCAAAAGGGAAATACATCAGAGGCCAGAGGTGTGGAGGTGAGCACTGCTACACACTCGGCGGTGAAGCTGTCAAGGTTAAAACATGCACAGGAGAACATAGGACTCACCTCACAATGGCAATACAACACTTTTTATATATGGCAGTTTGCACTAGCAGCAACATAGTATATTTCAGTCAGTTTATTAAAATGTTCAAACGCCAGGTTTTCCCCCTCAGTGTGAGAACTCTACTCAAACACTAGTTACTCTTTATAAGAATATAAAACGCTGCACTCCCACCAGTTTCTGAAGCTTGAATCACTTTCCTGGACATTGGTTATTTCTGGAAACAGGAATTTCTTTCTTGAACTTCGTCTTTATGCCACTTTGGTTAGAGCTCACTAAAAAAAAGCCCTACTTGTATAAAACTTTTGATGAAAGGCAGTTTAGAATATCTGATCATTCTAATCTCCCTCTCCAGAATTAAAATTTCTGAATATTTCTAATCTTTCACACCATCTTGAATTGGGAATCCCTCCTGTGTCTGCATACTTCAATTAAGGAAAACATGATTTGCATACTTTCTTTGACCAAACTCTTTTTCCCCTACAATGCCTTTGCTGAAGAAAACATCTCTCAACGCTATGTGTTACTGCCAGGTGTCTGCCAACCTCGACAGTGCCCAATCCAGTTGGACTTTCTCATCATTATCTTTTTGAGTTACCCATTAGCCTGTTTCTAGTCGACCCTTTCAGACACCCTTCCTGATTTGGTGGTCTTCATATCACACCCATCCACTCCTCTCACATTTTCTCTCTGATGTTCTCCTCTCACTATTCTCCTACTCCCAACTCTACTCGCCATAATTTCTTCTACTCCCTGCATCTTCCTTCTCTGTCTGTCTGATGTCCCTCACTCCTTCTGTGCCTTACCTCCATCCATTAATATTTCTACTCCCTCCTCCACACTACTACTCCGTCCTGCACACTACTACTCCTCCCCACAGTATCCCCATTAACACTCCTTTCACTCTCAAAACCACTTGACATTCAACCCCCCACTGCATCCAAAAATCTCACGTGCACTCTGACAAAGCAGTACCACTTGCACTCACCAACCAACTCCTTACCTTATCTGCAATTCGCCGTCACGCCTTTGTCCAATGTCCTTCCTCCTGCTGGTCACTCGGTCTGCCACCTCCTCCTCTGGCCTCACCCAAACTACCCATAACTTCCTGCTATCTCTTTTAACCCTCTGCTGGTCCTCTGGTTTGTTGTCTGGCACTGGGCAACCTGCCCCTGTCTCCCCGATCGGGAGTTTTTACATCCAACACATGTTTTATATAGCATGGCAGAGTCTGAGGAGTGAAGGAGTGGAGTCTGTTTTCCTTGCTGTTCTGCTGGAAACTCTACTGCGTTTACACTGCTGGGCGTGTTTTCCTTCAAAAACTGCTTCCCCCGCGGAGCGGGCGCGGAGTCTGGCAGAGTCTGAGGAGTCCGAGGAAGTCTGTGGAGTCTTGGTCTGGGTGTGCTCCTCCTCGGACTCGCCTCCACCAGCCCCCTGCTCCTGTCCCACCCTGCCTCCCCCGCGTACTTTGCCGTTTCTGGCTCCACTTTTCCACCCTTGTCCATCACGGTGTGGCTGCCCTCCCGTCTTCATACGGAGCCGCCACTGCTGTAACTTTTTGCTGAGCCATGCGCAAAACTACGAAATCTGTTTCATTTTCCAAAACACGCATGCAACGTAAACTGGAAGCGGTCTCGTCCGGCCTCAGGAAATGCACCCAGAACCATCATTGATACTGCCTGTGTCCCCGCCACTGCAGCTGCCACTGCATCTGCCTCAGTAAGTGACAGTTTGGCATGATTGTCGAACGCTTCTGACAATGTATTTGCGAATGCAGAGAAAGCGAAAAACAATACGCGAGAAGGGTACCTCGCAAATATTCATGATCTTGCAAAAGGGGAGCACTCCCATGCAACGGATGGGAGAGAGTGTGAGTGTGAGCGTGGCTCCCCCGCCAGACATTGCAACTGACGATTCAGTAAGCTTCTCTACATCCACAGTGCTTTCCACCCGAGACGTCGTTCCCCTGCGCAAGTTGGTGTGGCGTTCGCTCAACAATAGTTTCCACACAATGCCCAATAGTGACGGCTTGAGTGTTTCTCCTGAACTCGCGACTGGCGAGGAGGAAGGTGGACTCATGTACATGGCTCTAGAGTGTGTTCGAATGGGAGCAGCTATACAAACATGTGGTCCCCTTTTACTCGCTTCTTCAGTACCTTTGAGAACCCAGGCTCTTTACCATCGTGCAGCACGGAAGTTGTTCTCGCAAGTGGGGACGAGGATAATGTGTTTTGCCCCTTTCATGGTTGTACGGTAGCGAGGGGGATTGCAATGTTAGGCTCCATGCAAACTCAGCCTCTTCTTAAACTACCTGACCCCAAAGAGCTACACTGTCACGACAAAAGAAGAAACTCACTGGATGTGATAAACAAAGTACTGACTGACCTCACTCGACTAAATAAAGAAAGAACTCATAAAATCACAACTAAGGCAGCATCTGTTGTGCTGGAGTTTTCAACTGAGCCACATGCTGCCGTAAATTCCTCAGCCAAAAAGTTACAACAGGCTAAAGTTGTTGACACAATGCGTCTCCCCAAACGCAGGAGAGCAGACTCGAGCATCTCACCTAGCATCAGATGCTCACAGAAAAAGAAAACAAAAATGGCAAACACCTTGCTAAAAACCCAGCCTAACCCTTCAAGTGAGGAAGTGCCTCGAGGCGGAGGTGTGACAGATGCTCGCCGTTTGATAACAGACTCTTCATCGGACCAATCCTCCCTAATGGAACGTCCGTTCCCAAAAATCAGACGGCCGATACACCGTCAGAGGTGCCGTATACGACATGAGGTAACGGACAACGATGTAGTGGGAAATGCACAACACACGAGAGATCTACAAGCAACAATAATGTCTTCCATGGCGATAACAATTGCGCCATTTAGTAAAATGTATGAGCATTTTAACGATAACATCAAAGACCTCTCAACTTTGGTCTCCTCCATGAACAGTAAACTTTCAACTACTGAAAATGACCACAGCTCCCAGGGGAAGCACTCCACGGGATGCACAAGAAGACGGACAGGGCACTGGACATATTGGCCGAGTACACCAAAAACGCCAATTTAGATTAAAAACTCTTGGCAGAAGTAGCCAAAGAAGCACTGAACCTCTTTCAACAAAAGAAAGAGGATAGTCACTCAGCCGTGAAAACTGACACAGATTTGGGGGATTAGGGCATGCCCAATGAGAAAGTTGTATCCAACAGTGAATCTGTTAAGAACGCCCAATGGCCAGAGTCTTTGTGCCTGGATGAGATAATCACAGTTCCGAGTGGGTTACTTCCAGCAGTGCCAAACTGGCTAGTAGATGCTTCCGGGACAGTAAGCGCTGAAAAAGAAGCGAGAGCTACTGTGTCGCCACAAGTAAACAACATACATCTTGAAGACAATCCGCCGCCCACTCAGTTCACAACCATTCTAAAAGAGAGCCAAGCAGAAGGAAAATTGGCCCTACAAGACCCACAACTAGCGTCAACTTCCAACATAAGTTTAAATCCTCAGATAGTGGCCACATCCAATTCACCTTTCAAGTCTGTCGTTCACGACAATGCTCCACTATTGTTTGACATATTCAAAAAGCCAGTGAGCAGCCAAGGGCCACACCAAGCCCAGTCACAACTGCGAGGTGTAAGTCTGAAAAAACCTAAAAACCAACCTCTAAAGAGAATGAAATGAGGAAATGATTCACATAAGTTTTTACGTAATATTAAAACAGTTAATGTGAAGCTAAATAGAACTATTGTAAATGACAAAAGATGTGAAACAAAAGTGGCCCCGAAAGACACAAAATTATTGTCTGACGAAGCAATGGCTGTCGCCACGTGCATCAGCGATGTTTCTGCGGATTTGATGAACGTGTCAACATATGAAGATGAGGATGTAATGGAACCGAGTGAGCCTGATGTGCCCTTGCAGGTAGAGTGTAAAGATATACACGACACATTCAGTCGAGAGGCGCTTCAGGCGAGCCTAGAGATCTAACTCACCAAAACAAAGTTCCAAGCCTCACTCAACTGCATCAACCATCGGCCAAGACACAAGACAGGAAAAGCGCACCATTGGCACCCGTTATGACCCACACGGAGGTCCCAAGAGAGGGAAAAGGTGTGCCTCATCTAAACAAAGTGTCACGATGTTGCCAAGTGATTCAACAACCCCTCATACTGCAAGATGGAAACATTGAACCTGTGGCAACTTTCATGGCACTGGATGAAAAACGAACAAAGTTGGCTGCCAGGCCTCAATCAATAGGCGAGCACACAAGTGCAAAAGACAATCTATTCAGAGCCTCCATCTGCAAAATGCCACAATTGGCTTGTCCTCCTTTAAACAACAACCAAAATGACATACCAAATGAGTTTAAAATGTACTCTAAATTGGCTTTTACTACATGTGTTACTACAAATAACAAAGTAAACGTGCCAGAAAACAGTAAAATTTACCCTCAAATACTGAAGGGCAAAAAAGGAAATATATCCACACAAAAAACACAAGCTCTCAACCGATTGCTGTTAGAACGCATACAGTCGTCGGACGACTTAATTTTAAATCGTCACAATGTGCTGTGGCTGTGTCATCTCATCCCCAGCCTCAGAGCCATAGAATCTGAGGTTATGAAAACCGTTCAATGAAAGAAAAAATGACGCTGTGATATTGCACTTGAAGTCCAAACTCATTGCGGATACCCTGCTCGAAGCCGGACCGGTGATGTCATTGGGGTTTGACATCTCTAAAGTGGCTGACTGATCTTCGTCTAGACTTCTAGAAAACGACACATCCAGTGTGTTTGACAGAGGAGTCAAATGGAAGCAAGCTTATGCGACAAAAGATAGTCGTTGCCTTGCCCTCATCTGCCCTACTGAGCTCAAATCTTCCAAATACTGAACTGTCGGCCAAGTTACAGATGGACAAACTCATAAGGATAACAATCCAAGGTGCAGAAAAAGCAATTCCAAATTTAGACTGAGTAGAGATGGTCGCTAATCTGGTAAACAAGGCAAACGATTGGTCCTGGCTTGCCGGACACTAAATATGGAACAGGACAAGTAATGCCAGGCTCAAGAGGGGACCTGAGAATGCACCATGGGATCCTGGAATACAAGGGGTTTCATGCACCTATTTTTTCGACCGTTTGGGCTGAAGATCTTGATTTGCTTTGTTTACAGGAAACCTGGTTAATTGAAACTCCGATCATAGAAGGATTTGAGATAGCGACTAATCCTGCCATAAAACAACCAAAGGGAAGACCAATGGCGGGCCTTCTGTTGGCGGTAAAGAAAGACTCTGGCTTTAGGATCTAGAGTTCCTTCAACATATCACCATTCATTCAAGTGTCCATTGCTAGTTCATCACAAAAGGAAAAGTCTCAAGTACCAATGATAAATATCATCAACTTATACTGGAATCACTCGGCAACTGGCTGTGTGGCCTTTATTGACCAAGTATCAGCTGTGACTGATGATCTAATCGAAAGAGTAAATCCAACAGACTTAATTAAATGCGGAGACCTAAACATCGACTGCATCACACACAAAGATCCATCTAGTGGCAAAACGAAAAACAACAACCAACAAGTGCAGATAACAAATCAATGGTGCCTAGAAATGGACCTTCGTGGGTTAATGATGCGAAATGGTCACACGGCTGGCGATATTCCAGCTCAGCCAACTTGGAGAAGACTTGCCCAAAGTTCGATTCTCGACTATGTATTCGTGTCAGAAAACATCCACACGAGGACTACTTGCCTAGAAGTCACTAAAATGACTCACAGCAACCGCGATATGGTGAAACAAAGATTCAACTATGACACTCGACGCAAACAAGCTTTTTGTCCATATGTGGTGAGAACTGCATTATTCGTCTATATTTACAAGATGATGAGGTAACTTATATTACATCAGAATTTCAGGTGAAATCGGGGCTAGTAGAATATCAACACTTGCTGACGCAGTTTGAGGAACGTAAAAACAACTTAAAACACGCTGATTTTGCCCCGAAACACAAATTCGACCTGGCGATCCTGCAACGAAAAATAACTTTGCGGCGTGAGCTAAGAAAACTGCAAGGATTGACTAATGTCAACACACGTGAATGCAAAAGAATAATTAAACAAACATATAAGAACTGGCTCAAGTCACACAAGGCTATTATGTTACAAAATGACTCAGAGCTCATGCTGTCTAAAATGGCAAATAAAAACTCTGCCGACTTCTGGAGGTTGATAAATCACACCTTAGCCCCGCAACACGTTTTACAGGCAAATCTGGTTTCGGAAGCAGAGTGGGCGTTGTTTTATACTAACCTCTTTTGTAAAGATGAAGCAACTGAGGTGTGGGAGAAAGGACATCTTACAAGTCATTAACAATGTGCACAATTCCAGAGCACCGGGCCTGGACGGGTTAACAAACTATACCATCAAGCGTTATCCGGACCGATGGGCAGATTTTTGCGTCACCTTGTTTAACAGAATAGTCAAGTGCTGTGCCACCCCAAAATCGTGGAAGAGTGCTGTGATTGTACCAATCTTTAAAAAAGGAGACAGAACAAATCCCAAAAATTACAGACCAATGGCACTGCTTGATGTGCTGGGAAAAATCTATGCTACCCTTCTCCAACAGAAACTTTCAAAATGGTCTGCGGAAACGAACCACATAGATCCAAGAAAAGGAGGGTTTGTAAAGGGGGTCGGGTGTGGCGTGAACCTGTTACTGCTGAACCTGTTGAAGATGGAGGCACATAGATCCAACACCAAGGTCTACCTGGCTCTAATAGACCTCTCATATGCCTTTGATAGCATAACTAGAGAGCTGATGTGGAAAAAACTAAGTGCGTGGAACTGTCCTCCTAGTCTGTTGGCTGCTATTCGAGAGTTACATTCCAACACTTCAATTAAGATCAGACTTGACGCTAAAGGCACGCTATCTGCCCCAATTAACACACATAAAGGTGTCAAACAAGGCTGTCCTTTGGCAGCGATTATTTTCAACTTGTTCATATCAGACATCAATGAGGGTTTCAATGGTGCATCCACCTTTCCACCCAAAATTCATGGCTCCCGTATTGATTATCTTGCCTATGCGGATGACCTTATCCTAATGGATTTGACACCTATAGGTCTCCAGCGGAAGCTCACTATCCTCAAAACCTATATAACAGCTAACGGGCTTAGCATAAACAAACAGAAATGTGAAATCCTGATTTTTGAAAAACTGTCAGGAAATAGTGGGAACAGAAAAAAATGTAATTGGTATCTCGCGAAAGAACCAAGTAAGATTGTAAAAACTACCACTTACCTAGGCATGAGGATCAGTGCGAGCAGAAACGATGCGCCATTGGCCGAGGTGACTAAGAGCAAATGTCGTCAGTTGGCATGTCAAGCTATATTGATCAACAAAAAATACGGGAAATTCTCGTTAAAGCCAACGGTCACTTTTTTCTAACAAAAAGTTGTCCCGGCACTTATTTATGGTGGTGAGAATGCGTTTGGATGTGCATATGACTTGTGGAACTCTCTCGAAAATATCTTTTGGACAAAAGTTTTACATCTGCCCAAGGGTACATCAACGGCCTGCACAAGGTTTGAACTGGGATATATCTCAATACAAGCTAGAGTTTCTTGGAATCTGTTGAGCCTGTTTAGAAAAACGATGCAAAAGGTTCCTGTGCCCCAAGTTCAAATACTGCACAAACCGGACACAGAGGAAGGATATACGATCCTTTCTAAATGGAACGTATTATCTCTTGAAGTCCTGGGAAAATACGATATCACTATACAAACTTTGATTAAAAATCCAGAGCTGGCCAAGAAGAAATTATGGAGAGCAGACTGGATTAACACATGCGATTTAAGATGTAAATCGAAAATGATGAACAAGGCTCCTGGTGAAGCTAGAGCATATGGCCAGCTTCAACCCTTCTTAACTTGCTTCCCAGACCAACACATGAGAGCTCTATCTATGCACGTTAGGCTTAATGTGCTGGCAACTAAGGAACGCTTAAGCACCAGGTCCCAGTTCGCCGATTTGAATCTAACATGTCGTTTTTGTGGAGCAAATAAGGAGACTCTGAAACATCTGACGATGTCTTGCCCCGTGTTTCTTCAGCATAGGAAAAATATCTTTGGCCCAATTATTAGTAAACACCACACACTGACTGTTGAAGATTGGTGGAGTGCACTGTTCGATGGGTCAAGTAGATCAGTGATATTTGCATTGGTTGAGTTCCTTGAAGTTCTAAAAGAAAGGTTTAGATGTTGAGAAAGTAAACTCAGAGATCAGCTAAAGAATGGGCTTGTAACCCTTGCGTATGTGATAATAAGACATGACATTTACTGTACTCATCTGTGGAAGGAAGATTAGATGATTGAAATTTGTATAATGGAAAAACGTATTCTTCTTTTATTTGTTCTTGACGTTCTGTTTTTTAAAGGTTTAAATAAACCAATAAAAAAAAATATATAGCATGTTAACCTCTGCCCCTTATATCCATGTGGAGTTCCTGGGCAACCTGGCCCTGTCTACCCGACCGGGAGGTGTTACATGCAACAAATGTTTTATCCACGTGGGGTCTCTGTTGAACAACAATGTCGGTCTGGGTTGTGCAGTGTCGTGTTAGGTGGGCCTGATCTGGTCTCCTCCAAGGTAAGTACAGTTATTGTGGGTGCTTTGTAGCCTGGTTTTAGTCCCTGGTGGTCTAGGGTTTTGTCAACATTTCAGCTAAAAGTTCGATTCAGAGCTGGAGAGCGGTGCGTGACAAGTTGGGTGGCTGCGTAGTGTCTGTACTGCGGGTTCAACTCTTCTCTTTCGTTTTGTTGGTTGCCACTTGAAGGTGAATGGATGGGGCACTACTGGGTTGTGCTTTTTCTGTAGGTCTCTTGCTCCAGGCTGCAGTGTTTTTAGTTCTGAAATGGAGAGGAAGAATCTGGAGAGCATGTGTAAAAAGAGTTATGGAAGTAATATCTGCCAAACAGTCTCACCTTCATGATATGCTCTGTGCCTAAAAAATGATTAGTGTTTTCAACATAGGTGGGGACTTCTAGCCAATGGGGTACACAGCTGGATCACTTATAGCCATACTCGAGAAACACATGTAAACCTTCTGGTGTGCAGAGTCTAATGTTAAACCAGCAGCTAGTAAGCAGAGGGCAATCTTTCAGAAATAAAGTTATCTACAGCAGGAACAGTGCATAGCTGCTTCCATGTACCTTCCTTTAAATGCCCATTGACATTTGGAAAGTGACCTCATATTACAAAGTTGTTAGTTGGCAACCCTGGCCTGGTCAACACAAAACATATTAGTCACAGAAAGTGTAATATTAAGTTATGTCTGGTGCCTTAAACTACACTGCCACTTAATACTTTGGATGGTTATTACTCATAAATACAATGCAGTATACTGCAGAATAAATATGCTATGGTATAGACCAAATTAAAATGATGGTCCATATTGTTTTTACCTTACATTTGAAATGGTACATTCTGCAGTACTCTCAAAGAAGGATCTGAAATTGTCAACCCAAGTGACCCATTCATACCGCATCTAAGCATGAAGGGTGGGACTTCTGAGAACTGAGCTGCGCCCATAACATACTCATCAAAGCTGTACTGCAGGGATGGATGGAGGCAAGTAATGTAACACTGCAGCTGGGGCCTTTGGTCTAGAGGAGGCAGAAAATGGACGGAGTTAGGGCATTCTGTGAACTCAGAAACAACAAGGATGACATTGCTTATTGTGTACATCCCAGCATGCCACACATCTGCCACCCAACGGCTCTACCAAAAGCAAAGCACCTGGGGCTGCTGCAAAAGCAAGAGGACAGCCTAAGCTCGAGGTGCCCTATTGGACTGTAAAGGGGGATTTAGAATCTACCCATCCTTCCTCCTTAGCATCTGTATATAAACTGTGTGCCCGTGGCTATCTGTTGTTGTGAACTTGTTGGACTGAAAAGGACTGAAAGCCACATTTCATATAAAGGTGGCTTTGAGTCTTTATGGGAAAGTCAAGATGAGATGAACACCCTCTCTGTGCATGCCTGAGGCATACTAGGGATACCTATTGGAAGTTGTGGCACTTGTCCAGACAAACGGGACACGAGAGTTATGAAAAGTGCAATGCACCCAAGTCGCTATAGTAAGAAGAAAAGAGAGCTTCACCTCCCAAGAATCCTCAAATAAGATTCCCCCTGTTTTCCTAGAACCAAAAGGCCTGCCTGTTTGTGCCCTGAAGAATCCAAGAAATTAGAATCTACATTTAGTTCTAGCTAGCACAAACCAGTGCTGCCTGTAGTTTACCCCTTCACAAATGTTATAATATGGGTATTTGTGTTGTGCACCGCCCTTGACTCCAGGAGCTCACTGTTACGGGCCTATGCTACCGCAGGGCTCGTGTCTCCTTAAGAGACTACAACCCTACCACGTGAGAGACATCACGTGGGAAATACGTCAGAAGGAGGGGAGGAGCTTGGGGGTCAGTTAGTACATGTATGAGAATAAAGAAAGACGTGTTTTCTCCATCGGTGTGTCTGTCCTCCTTTCAACACTCACATGGATCCGAAATTGAAAAGGGGTGGTGGTTAGGGAGAACCGGAAATAGACAAGACTTTGTGCTTCACTGTTGGTGGATGTAGAACCAGAGCCAGTGGGCGTCTGTGCGGGTGTGTGCTCTAGGTACATTGGGATAGTCACGCCAGAGGTATATGTTTCAAGATGAGCGATCTGGGGTGCTTGGGGAGGATCTGTGTGTTTTGGCTGGTGGATGGGTTTAGGAGTTGATTGGACATTGTGGGCTGAGGGTTTCAATTTAGCTGTTTTGTGTCGGTAAATTGGTGAGCATGTCTTGAGTGAGCTGGCTGAAAGGCGAGGTTATTGGTTGGTTTGATTGTTTTGTGCAAATCTGCTAGACTAAGACTTTTCGATGGCCATGTTTTATTATGTCTTCTACATTTGTTTATTGTCATGTTCCCATTCCATATATAAATCCTGGATTCTCTGGTGGAGGCAGCTGTGAAGGGGTTGCACTAATTTGGCATGCCAGTCCTATTTGGTAGGGTTCCTGTGGTATGGAACATTTTGTCGTATTGTTCATTGTTGAATATTTGTCTATTGTGTTCTTTGTGATTTGTCCTCTGTTAAAAGGGTGTTGCTTTGTGTCATGATGGCAGCGTTGTGGCGGCTGTTGTAATTTGGTTCCTTGTTTTGGTTGTGAATAGTTCTTTATCCTGGTGTATTGAAGAGACAGGTTTTTAGCAGCTTTATAAGCAGCTGATGGGTTTCTGTTGTCCGGATTTATTTCGGGATGGCGTTCCACAATTTTGCTATAAAAATGGAAAAAGCTGTGGCTACATATTTGTTTTTCTCGTAACTCCTGGATTCAATAAATGTATCACTGCTAGATCTAAGGGTGCTTCTTGGTTGGTAGGTGGTGATTTTTGATTGAAGGAATTCTGCACCCTGTCCATGCAGTGCTCTGTTAGTGATGAAGAGTGCTTTGAAGGGGATCTTTTTCCTCACTAGTAACCAGTGGTGGCCTACCAAGGCCGGGGTCATTTGTTCCTTCCTGTTTATTCTTAGTAGAAGTCTTGCAGCTGTGTTTTGGATGCCTTTTAATTACTTGTTGGGGTAGTGCACTATTCCTAGGTATCGACTGTTTGCGTAGTCTATTCTTGACTTTATCAGTGAGATTATGGTGAGAGTCTTTTGTGGGACACTAAGGTGTGGTCAGATGTATCTCATTGAGCATCGATGGTAGAAGCATTTTAGGACTATTGCATTGACTTGTGGTTCTAGTTTCAGCCCACTATGTATGATTATTCCCAGATTGTATATCACCATTGATGTTTCTGGTCTTATTCCCACTTGTTAGAGCGAGGGAACTGGTCCCTGTGCTTCATTTTTGCCCAGGCTGAACATAAATTCTGTTTTATTTGGGTTTAGTTTTACGTTGCTATTAGTCATCAACATGTTTATCTCGTTGGATCAGTTGTTTGAGTCACTGTAAGTAATCCTCTTGAAAATTAGTTCAGTTTCGTTTGCATAGTTTTAGCATGTGAGCCCATGTCTTTTCATTTGTTTTCATGAGGGGGGCTATGTATATGTTGAAAAGAACTGGTGAAAGGCTTGATTCTTGTGGACGCCGCAATTTGTGGTTCTCGTTCCTGAGCCGAAAGGAGGTAGATAGGTATGTTGTTTCTGTCTGTGAGGAAGGATTTCAAACATTGCAGTGCCGAGCTGTTCTCAAGCTCACAAACCGCTGAGGGACCCATCACTCAGGCCGGCCTGCAAACTCTCGCTCTCAAACCTTCACTGCATCGAAACGCTTTTTGAAGCACCACATCAAATGCCAGATCTAGCCTGTGTACCATTTTCAAAACTACACTGCAGTAAAAGAACCAAACCTGATGCTGTCAAATCACACTGCGAACTGAAGAACTAAGGTAACTGAGACTGAGGATTAGGTGCCAATCCCAGGCGTACTAGGTATCCAGACACCTGACTTGAACCTGAATCCTAAAGGCATTCTCAGTTCTTGTCCTTTGAAACCAAAAAATAGATAGCAGAAATATATCAGTGTTTCCTTTCCATTTTTAAAAGTGCCTATTTTCGATCTCACACTGCATTGCAATTTTCAGTTACCCATCTTTTGCCAATACCCAGTCTGCTTAGTCTGTATCTGCTAATGTTTTTAGGTATTATTGTGTTTTTCAAAAAGAGTGCTAGTTATAGACTGGCTCAGATATTTCTTCTAATCAGTGTTCGATGTATTGTGATTGTGTGGATACTTCTGCTGACCACTGCTCTGGCAAGTATAGTCAGCCCTCAGACAGCGCTTTCCAAAGCAAAGCAGGTATACTATTGCCTTTTCTCCTTTTGCCTGCTCAACCTCTTTGATTGGAACACCCCTGAGCCAAGTTGTGGTGCAAGTTTGGACATCGAAGTCTTTGCTGCCCTTGTACTTTTTTAACCAGCAGGGATTTTGTTGCACAGTTCCTAAAAGTTGGATTTGCGCATCAATAACTCAAGAACGACTGGACCAATTTCTGTCAAACCTTCAAGCACCCATTGGGGTCATTCGCCTTTTCTTGGGTTGTTGGTAGTTTAAGCTGTTCTGGGCAGAAAGAGGCTCCCCTGAACCTTCGTGCGTGCATGTTTTTCCCATTGGGTATTTTATAAGCATTTATATATTGCATGATCCTGCTGAATGATGAAATAAAAGAATTGGAGCTGAAAAGTCCTCTTTTTTAGGGGGATGTGTGGCAGAGGACTACTGTGAACATATATAGAGAAAGTGCCACAGGAACAGCTACCCGCCTACACACGTGCTGGGTGTGTTTAGTTGCACGAAGTGCTACCCTTCATGTCGATTAATTAGTAGCGACAGAAACAATAGAGATATACATTTTTAATTTGTAGATACAAAACACTCAATAGAATTTATGTTAAAAAAGACAAAAAATGCATTATACATAACATCACGTAAAAAACATACAGTGAAAGTCAATGTTTTCAACCAGAAACTATTTCTTTGAACTTAACACAATCATTTTATAGTGGTGATATTGTGGGGTTAGTAAAGGTGTGAGGTAAACATCATATTTCATATAACCTCAAGTTACAGTTAGCTTGTCCGTGACTCTGTCTGTCGAAAGGCGGGTAGCTGTTCCTGTGGCACTTTCTCTATATATGATCCTGCTGAATACAGTGCTGAGAAGAACAGTGACCCATCAAGTCTTGGCAATATGTGACCAAGAACTCCTGGATAAATAGTTTTGAATAGGGGAGCGCAACCCTACTTCTTTAGTTATGTTATTTATTTATAGCTGATTTATGAGGAAACAGTCATTTTGGGGCAGCACCATATTCTACCTGGAGAATACAATCCGCAGTCACTCTGCCTCTCGCACCCTGAGCATCCTAAGGTCTGCAAGATCAGATCCATTCTCTATATGATTCTGCTTCCCAATGACCTCCAAAGAAGGGCCCTGTGAAAATGTACATGTGTGTGAAAGGTGGTCGTGGAGAAGAGACTTTACACAAAGGGGGCCTTTTTGGACAGACCTGTAGGGGTATTGGCACGATTGACCTAAAAATATTTGACCTAAAACATTTTATTGTTTTTTAAAAACCTTTTTTTCGGTTCGATTTAATTAAATATATATGGCGTGGGTAAGGGTATAGATTAGGTTGAGGGGAAGTGGGGGGGAATTGCGGCGGGTCTCCCCCCACTTTTTAGACCTAAAAAAAGGTCAAATAAATTTGATCAAATGGGATTAGGTCAAATATTTTAGGTCAAATAGACCCAAACCCCCGTAGGCTATATGGAGAGAACCATTTACATGTAGAATAATGCATAACCAGTCCTCTCTAGTCATTGGTTCCATGCGTGCGTGTGTAGGTGTAACTAAAACAGACATCCGTGTGGTACCGGGTTCCCATGCATGCTTACACCAACACACGCAAACAGTTGTAAACGTTGCCAGCTATCCGTGCGCTTGGTGGAGGGTTTTTCCACAGATCTCCACGAACTATTTCTGCTTTTTGCTTCTTGATTCTATATGAATCTACAGGATCTCTGTCGTCAGATTTGTGCCGCGGAGCGAATGGAGGAGACGGACCTTTTGGACCCGTGCCCTCGCTCGGTGTCACAAATAAGTGAAACTAGAACGGTGCATTTCAATCGTACGTAAAACATTCTACTCATGATTTTTACGCACAGTATATGTGCTCCCCACACATGGCAATGACCGGAAATATGCTTTTGCCTTGTTTAAAGTACAAAGATTTGCAGTGAAGCTTTTTTCAATAAAATTCTAGTACCAGGCAGTGACTACCCCTGTGCAGAACAAGCACCCCTGGAAGTAGGAGTTCTGTGGAAGACTGCGCCCCACTAACACTTTCCTTTCTTGCTTCCTTTCAGACACACCAGGATGGGAAGCAGAACATGCAGCAGGCCTTGGTAGGTCCCACAGAGCTATGCAGAGTGCGCCTTGTGGGGGCACGCTGCAGCACTCTGTACATATTCATGTATTCCATGTGTGGGCATGTTGTACCTCTTACACACAGTCTGTGTATGTCCTTTGAGGGCTTGAGGTACTTCCCTGTTGATGTGCATGGTGTGTTCTTATTGTACCTTCTGTAGAGGCTGAGCGTGTGTCCTGTGGTGGCATCTTGTGCCTCTTTAGAGATGCAGTTATTGTGCTCTGAGGGCTTGTAAAGCCTCTTGTTGGTCTGTGGGGGCATTGTCTGTCCCTTGTGATCTATATTACGAGGGGGCCTATAGTATCTCCTAGATGATTTACGAGGTTTGCTTTGCGACTGCATGTTTTTCTTCTTTGTGGTTGCAGCAGAGGGTGTGTACTTTCTCCTTGTAGATGCTGTGTGCATTGTGTGATGGCATGCTTTAGGTTCCTGTAGAGCTGGAATGTGTGTTGTGTTTTGGTGTGCTGTCCCTAATGTAGGTGAGCAGTGTGTGTATGCATATACCGAGGGGGTTTGCAGTAGGTGGCTCTGTGTTGCCATGTTGGACCTTTGGTAGATGTGCAGTGTCACAGTGTCTGGAGATGCCTGGGTCCCCTGTTGGGAGGGTGGTGGTGGGGGGGGCGATTGCAACCCCCGTGGAGATGCAAAGGAAGGCCCTGCTGGACTGGTAATGAAATCAAGATCCTTCATGTTGAACCATGACAGAAAAATGAGGCAGCCACTGATTGTAGCTCCCTCAATCCCTCGCTGGTTTGGCAACATAATGACGATCACAAGTCATTATTGTTTTTTGTTCAACCACTTTTTCAGTGGTTGCTCAGGGATGCATGTATTTTTGGTCAACTATAATGTTAATACATTTAGATGAATAATCCATATAGCACTTGTCGAAAATGTATATCCCAGTACGAGGATTTAAATACTGTGGTGGTTTATCTGATTTATTGTCGCAGATACTGTAACTATTGATTATCTAATTACTGTATAGCCGTAATGCTTAGTAATGAATTAATACATTATATTCTGTCGAAAACCTTTGAACTTCAAATGCCTGCAAACGTGTTTTATGCATGCTTCTTCAGGGCAGTAATATTTAATTATTCTACAATAAATTGCAAAGACCACGTTCCATTCAGAAACATTCTATAAGCCACCAGTTGATTTAAAACAAAATGTCTTATGGGATACAGAGTTTTTCCACGAAGTATTAGGAAAACATTACTACACCTGCCACCCACAGGGCAGGGGAAGTAGCGGAAATAAGCCAGATACACAAGCCACTGGGGTCACACAAAAGCGAGCTCCCATTACACAACATGCCTGCCAATTAGGCTGTTAAAGTAGATTACCAAAAGCACAGGATAACCATGGAGGTTGGGCGCAGAAACGCAAGGACAAAGTGGTAAGAAATCTACAAATACTTGAAAACCCTAATAACTGTACCTTAAAATTTCAAATTTCCGCTTACTTAACCTACAGGAACTCACACAACCACCTCTCCGCACATAAATCCGCACACACTTCACCACATTGCAACAACAGACTAACAACACATAACCAGCCACAACAGCACATGGGAATTCTGGCACCGATCGAAAATCGCACTTAAGCTCAGCAAACGGTGCAAACCGAACTGAAGCGGCCAACAGGACATCACAACTCTCACTCTCCTATTCCCACTACTCCCTACTAATGTGCCCCCCCCTCATTGACACCCTCCTTTTCAGATCCGCCAGAACACCTCGGGACCACAGCAGTGGTGACGGTGCGTGTCACAAATACCTTTAAAATTAACATTAACAATATTGATTTGCAGTAGTATACCATAATGACCAACTAATGATTCGAGAAGGTGCAGTAACACCGTGAATTGGCATGTAGTTGAGCTGTTAGGTGGGTCGCCAATTTGAAACTGAATACATTTGTGCAAACCATTCCTTAGTTATGAAATCAACGCAATCTATAAAGCGTGGAGTGTGTAAACTGTCAATATGAACAAAGTTGCACAAACACAAGTAATGCCTAATACGATAGGAATAATGTGAGACAAATATTTTAATGTTATGCCTTTGGACTCTCCCAAAGAGATTAGAAGGGTACACTATTGTTTTTTCATTTTTTTTTTAGAGCCAGAGAACAGAAGGGAGGGGATTGTAGATCCAGAGCCAGGAACTCAATGGACCAGTTGGAAAGGTCGGATTGTGAGACAGTTTTAGGAATATAGTTTGAGCGTGAGCTCAACAGATTAATTAAGAATGGTTACATTTGTCCCGCCCTAACCTATATCCCTTCATATATCTTCATATCTTTCCAAGTGTATCCTTAAGTCTACCCTCTAATTCTATCCATATTGTTGGATCCATTCCTGTATCCCACTGTTGTACCACAGTACCACCACATACAAACATGCAGATATGTATTGCTAGAATTGTTTGGTTAGAAGCGCCCCTTAATTCTAGAACATCTTTTGGATTTTCACATATCTTTTCTTCGGATTCCCCACTTTGCAATGTTTCCATTAAGTTTATCACCCAATTCGCGAAACATTTACCCTATTACTTTATTGATCATTCTCGGATTATTTGTCCTTAATAATGGCGAAATGCTGCAAATCAATGTAGTGTAATAGTTTTGTAATACTTCGTCGAAAACTTAATTTCCTATAGTAAAAGGCTATTTTAAAGGTTTTTATTAAGGGGCCTCATGGCGCTGAAGACTTTAGATTACTAGTGTCTGTTTTTAAATACGTCGTATTAAAATGTATGTACTCTGACTGCACCAAAGTAATTCCAAAGAGTGGGTAATAAGGGTAGGAATTTAGGCGTAGTAAACATCAATATTTAAAACAAAGGGGAAAGGAAACCAAATAGTCAAGTGGAGTGTGCATTACTTTCTCTCGAGAAATCTGTAAAAAAGAAAAAAATGAAAAATAACATTTTGGCGCGATAAACATGGAGGAAAAAAACATAAGAAGAGGATAGGAGTATGGGAAACGGGGAAGGCACTCTTACAGAAAATAGACAAAGCTCCCTGTGGGAATGGTAAAGAATAAGGTTTGTATTTTGCCTTTCACTCACAGCAATATTCTGGGCAGAGGTGCCTTCTTTGAGTGCTTCACATATCATTAAGAGTTGTGGACAATTGCTTTGGCCGTAAACTACTGAGGTATCTGTATTTTATAGAGGACGTGCAAGCCCTGCTGCCTGACCCACCCTAGCCAACCTTTGTGCTCAAGGCACAATTGCACTTTATTCCTCAGCGCATCATTTGGTTCCTTTGCAGATGGATTCTGCAAACACATTTAGAAGTATACAAATTCTCTTGCATGGAGTCATTAGAGTTCCCTTGATTGACCATGGTATGTTCTCACCTCATCACCCAACTTCTGACATGTGAATGTTTGAATAGATATGAAAAGAGATTTGTGCTCATCTTCGGATATTTTTAGGGCCTGTAGTTGGGACCACTTTTTTCTATTTTCTATGGACTTTAAAATGGTATCCTCCCCTTTACTTCTACACTTACCTCTTCTACATTCACTTGGCCAGACATGTACTTCTTCATGCATGTATTTCCTCATGCATTTACTTCTTCTTACCTTTACTTCATCTACATCTTCACATTGTCAAGGCGGCAATGGATATGGTAAGGTTAGCTATAAGGTTAGGGTTGGGGTCAAGTTGCGGTAGATGGAATAATATGGGCGTGAAAAGAAGAGGAAGGGTCTCCTCATGTAAGGACAAAGTGGATTTTAGAAGAAGTGAGATACTGAAGTAAGAGGTCAATGTGACAATGTGAATGTATGGCAAAGTGAATGCAGAATAAGTAAATACATACATCCCTTTTATATGTCCCCGGAATTGAGATGGACCTCTACTAGCAGTTAGTGTGATTTGAGGCGGTGGAGCTAGGGTGTGGCTGGAGGAGCAATATCCCACATGGCTCCTTTGCTCCTTTCAGGGTCTGGTGCCCTCAGCCTGCCACCAGCAATCTAGTCGAATGGCATTGGCCTGTGCCTCATGAGAAACCTTTTAACACCAAAACAAACCTCCACCTATGTTGGTCTGTATATGTTTGCCTTGATTTAGATGTACCCCCAAATCTTCCTCACACCACCTGCCCTGTGGTTGTATCATCCTAGGTCTTCTTGCAAATACAATCTATGAAGGAACTCTGGTCACATACACGTTTCCCAGTCCTGCTATTGTCCTCCCTTTTATGTGGTTGCTTCTTCTCATCAGGCATTCTGCATTTTCCATGTTCTGCTGGGCGTTGGGACAGCATCTACAAGAGATTTCAGGTGTATACATTATTACAGAGGTTTGTCATCCACAAGTAGGGAGTTAATCATGGAAGTAGCTGCATTACAGATATGGCGTATTTCCGCTCTTGGTTGTGGAGACGGGCATGCAGATCAATTGATCTTTCCTACAGGTTCTTTGTAACTTTGCCTTATTAGTTGAAGAAGGAATGCATTTCAGCTTATGGATGCCTGGCATGGATGGCTGACCCTCAAAGGTAATATTTGGGCTAATTTCAGCACCGCCATTCAGGAAAAGTCTTCTAGCTATTCGGTCTTCCATCCCTACATCTAATTGGTTTGTTCTACTTGTACTTTTGTCAAGAACTGATTTAAATGATTGGAAACCGATGTAGGGGATGGTAGTCTGCAGGGAAATCACGGTGGTCGACTCTTTTGTATATGCCTGTTATTTTTCGGCAAAGGATAGCTCAGGGCAACGCGCTCACCTTGGAAGCAAGCCAATGCAGAGCAACACAGGTTCAATCTCTGAGTCTGCGCTTAGAAAGCTCTGGGAATTAAGCGCGTTATAAATAACCAATTACAATTATTTACATCTAGGCTACAGCTCAATCCTTGTGGTGCTTCGATATAACACTCTCCTTCTGACTGGCAGTGATGAGCAGTGTGGTGGTTGCAGAAGGCCCTTTTCGCTTTGCTTGTCTCATCTGGGCTCTTGTGATGGGCATTTCACCGCCTCTATTTGCACAACTGAGGAGTAGTTTTAGGGAATGCTGTGTAGCCTCTATAGGCACATAATTGTAAATGTAAGTGTGGTTGCATACCGATAAGTGCAGGCTGATACATCAAAGCAGCTCCAACATGTGTGGGTGAGCACATGGAGCAATCACTAGGGATCACAGAGAGATCTTATAACAGCCCATTACAAACAGAGGCAAAAGTATTATGATGGGCATCATACCAGCCTATTTCCCCCACTGTGCTCATAGCTTGCTTACACCACTCACCCACCAGCTCTCCTCAGGACTGCTTGTTTGTGCTGTGTGGCTTCATAAGTTGTAGCCCGGGCGGCATCTGGAACTTGCATGGCACATTTGATTCTGGGGAAAGAGGATTCCTTTCTCATGGACCACTTCTGTGTGAATTAAAGATTGTGAGGTCCTCAGGAGCCTCCTGTTTCACTACCCTTGGTTTGGCATGGCACAGGCTCTGTTGCGTGAAAGAGCACCATGGACCCAGCAGCGTGGCAATCCACATCGTCTAAAGGTGACCCTTCTGCTTTTCTTTGCTGGCCAGACCTGCCTGTTATGCTCGCTGCAAACTCAGGGTCCACCATTAACCACTTTTCTCACACACTGGTGGCTTATCTTGTTTTTTAAAAAAAATGCAATTCTTCTCAAATTATTTAGGTAATGATGCCATTGTTGGCAGGCCATATTCAGTGGTACTGGCCCGCCGCCCGAATTCAGAGACCTGATTGTAGAGTGAGGTCCGGGCTACCAATGGTTTATTTGTTTGTTACAGAGAACAAAATGCATGGAGAGTGCAAGCATTTTCTTCCTGCAAAAATGACTGGACGGACAATGGGAGCTTGAAGAGTATTACTTTTCCATTTCATTGGGCTGGTTCAGACCAGCAGTGGTGAAATAGGCGCAGGGATGGTGACAATTATGCCACAATATGCAATTTAGGGCCGGGTGCTGTAGGGATGCTAATTCTAGTGGGAGGAGGTAGTGGGGTGAGTGGTAGGACACCTGGCAGGCTACAGCTTGGTTCAGAAAGCGAACCTTTACTAGAGGATTCACGCTACATTCCCAGCAAGCTGATTGATATCTCCTTCGGCCCCTGGTGCTAAAAGAAAGTAATTAAATATCACTGCCCTGAAGAAATGTGTATGTATGAAACATGCGTTGGCAAGTGTCTGCTGCCTCATGCTGAACTCTTGATAAACATAAGTTCTCTTTCTCCTGGGCCATCCCTCCCATCTGACATCTCCTTCCCTTCTGACCTTCTTGCTCCCTCGACCAAGGCTCGCAACCTTCAGGTACTCTTTGATAGCAACCTCCAACTGCAACATTTCATCACTACCACTGCCTCTGCTGCTCATATTAACCATCTAAAAATGTGAAAAATCTGTGCATTCCTTGCTCACCACTCGACCAAAACTCTAATCCCCATTCACATGCTCATCAAACTCGACTACTAACCATGCCTACCGCATAGTGTTTCTCTTTATTCCTTCCTACCTCTAGACAAGGTCCTCAACTTCACTACCAATACTCTGTACAATCAACGCAGTCTTTCCCCCACTTCAAACTGCCAACCCCATGCTGGTTGGCTCTCCAGGCACAACCACTCCTTTTTCAAGTTCCTTCTCCTCCTCTAGAAGACTATCAATGGTCTTGCTCCTCATTACGTGGCTGCCTATATCTTTGTCTATTCTCCACCCCTTTCCCTTCACTCCTATGGACTCGAACTCACTGTTCCATACCCCCGCTGTGTCGCTTCTCACATCTGCCCTTTCTCCTACCTTGCCCTGCTCCATTGGAAACCTCAGCCATCACAATCAAAGACACCCCAACTGTGCATCTCTTTAAAGCTTGACTTAAACTTCACCTACAGGACAAAGCGGGAGCTCCCCATGCCCTCTCCCCCATCCTCCGTAACTGAACCCGCCAGTCCCTCCAGTGACACATAATAGTGTAATTGTGGGTATTATTAGTACAGTGCTCCTGTTTAGATTTAAGCACTTGCTGCCCTAGGTCAGTGTTACCTTTGTGCAAGTCACCTGTTTCTGTTATTGCTTTGTTTTGTCCCAAGTATATGTCTCACTTTGTTCACACCCATAGAAACTGGATCACCATTTGTTTTCATCTTGTACCATTGCACTGGCACCCTTTTGGGCAATGCCTCCACTATCTGTTAATGTGTTATTGTACATTATTTCGGATCAAAATTGACATCCCTCTTCTTTAAATAATTACAAATAAACTTGAATCCAAGTGTTTTTGGCATATTGTTGATATATTCATAGATATGCAGAGCTGTATCTAGCCAATACATATTCACAGCATCAGGATAACAGAAATACATTGGCATCATATCCGAATCATCATTCAGTGATGTAGGTCATTTGGACTGATGAACTGTGGACTATTCAGCACCACTTACTAATAGAGCATTTTTTTTAAATCAAAGCTACATTAAGAGAGGAGCAATCATTGAAGAATGTGGATATTGTTAATAGTGCCAAATAATAAAACGATCAAATGATATTGAATTATGACCAACAAAATGTTACCATGCCAGTGCAAAATTAACAGACTTATTGTTTCATTTCCTGTGTGGGAATGTTGTAGCTCCCTAGACAGATGCAGTGTTTTCTGCAATTAATGTTGTAGCTCGTTGTAGATCTACAGTGCTTTATGTGAGGAATGTTGTAACTCCCTGTTCACATGCAGTGTTTTCTGCAAGCATATGCTTTAGTCCTCTATGCACATAGCATGTTATCTGTGTGGGAATGCTGCAGCTCCCTTTGCTCCATGTAGATGTGTGGCATGTGTATTGTGAGGGCATAGTGTAGCTCCTTGTAGATGTGCAGTGTGAGGAATGTTGTAGTTCTCTATACATATGCACTGTTTCCTGTGAGGGTATGCTGTAGTTCTGCGTACACATTGTGATGAATCAGCAATGATTCCCCCAGAAAACCTCGCCTGGGACCCTTCTCATGTGGCCCGGGAAAGGCAGATGCTTTCTGATCCTGACCCTGGGGTGGTGTTCTGCAGCCTTGTTTAACTTTCCCCAAAGCCCCACTCTTTTAATGGCTTATTTTGAAACAACTAAAATAAGAAAACCTAGGTTTTCTATTCGGGACTTCAAGTCCCAGAATTACCTAAGTACTGGGGCGAGAAAGAGGATTAAAGAGGTGCAATGTTGTAAGAGTGGTCAATTCATTAATGTAGATGAGCCACACCTGAGGGAGGCACAGAGGCTTACAAAGCCCCCTCAGGTGCAGGCTATATGGGGAGTTGGCTTTGCTGGTGAAGAGCAATGGAAGTCAGAAGCAGAAGGCATGTATTTCGTGTTGGCATTCCAGACAGCAGATGGAGGAAAGAGAGGACGCCAGGACCACTGTTGTGCAAATATCAGCTGCCGGTCCTGAGAGGGTCCGTATCCCCAGAAAGCTGAAGCGCAGTGGTCGCCCAACCGGAAGCATGCAGAAAGAAGGCTATCCTCCTTGCAACCCGTTCTGCAGAGGCTGCGCAGCAGCGTGCAGGAGACTGTTGCAGGTGGCGGACATGCACCTGTGAGCCTCGAGGTGTCTCCAGTGATCTGGCGTGCACCAGAGGTCCTTGGGAGCTAGAGGAGCTCCACTTGGAAGTGGCATGGACGAAGGCAAACTTATCGAAGAGGTTTGTTGAGTAGTGAAGAGCCAAAGCAGCAGAGGTCCTGTGAGACACAAAGGGAACAGAGGCGCGCGTGTAAACCAGTGAGTTCCCATGTTGTCAGTGACCCTGGAGCGCTCTGTCCACGTTCCCGGGTTGGAAGCAGGCATGCCAGTGAGAAAATCTCGCATAAAAGCAGAAGGACTCACGTGTGAATGAAAGTAATCCACACGTTTGTTTTGAATACCAAACAATTTTAAGACAGCAGAAGCAGCACTTGCATAAGAGTAAAAGTGGTTCCCAAGTTATTTCTAAATATCAAATTGGGGAACAGCAGCAAAACTCGAATGT
Organism: Ambystoma mexicanum; assembly: GCF_040938575.1. NCBI lineage: Eukaryota > Metazoa > Chordata > Amphibia > Caudata > Ambystomatidae > Ambystoma > Ambystoma mexicanum. Next base: position 742,443,761 of record NC_090926.1, read on the forward strand.
GTCCAAGCAAACTGACTGTTATCTTGAAGGTGGGAGTTTGTGGAAAACCCAACCAATGGTGGGGGTGACTTTATTAAGAGTTAATCAGCATTGTCCAGGTCAAGAGAATGTGAAAATAAGGCAAACACAGTCTATCCAATATTGCCAACAGTAGAAGGGGACTAATGCAATGCAATGTTTATAAACTCAGAAACTGGTTGCCCATAATTGTTAGGTCCCACCTCATCTGTCCTGCAGGAATTGAAGATGGGCCAACTAACGACTCCCCAACCGTCCTGCCAAAGGCTGTTCAAATACACTTCTGACTTTACAGCTGAGAGGTAGAAAGGCGGATTGGATAACAAGGGGGGAAAGGGGAATTGGATAACAAGACAAACTGCCAGTTCTCTGCTCCTGCCCACAGCTTGTTTCTTCACTAGACTATCGGGAATCCTGAATTCTTATGACTCTACTCTTTCAAGCAGGATCTACAAGTAAAGATACTGCAGGTTAGATCAATGTTGTTCTTCTGAAACCACCTTTAACCAAGTACTTCTGCTCTCCATGTGAATTACCTGGTTGCCTTCCTTACCCTCTGGAATGCTGACCTTGAATGTCCAGAAAATTGATTACTAGTTTACTGATTTGCTCAGTTCTCTTTTGTTGTCTTTAATCTTTAACCTTTTTAAAACTAACTGAACAGTTTCTTTGACCTTTTTGCCACTTTAGTATTGTCCTGCTCTTCAAGTATTTTAACTTCCTGCTTCTCTTGTCTTTTCACTTGCTGCTTCATCTTGTCTTTCCTCTTTCTGTCTTTTTTGTGTTACTTAGTTTCTTTCTGTCCTTTTACAGTCCATCTTAATTCCTAACAACTAATCACCATGTTTACTTTTTACTTTACTTTAATAAATGTATATAGCGCGGCCACTGACCCGAAGGCTTAAGGGCGCTAGACATCGAGGACAGAATACAGACACTCAGGAGCCGTACAAAGACAAAATATGACCGGAGTTAACAACCAGAGAGGTGTTTAATTAAACAGAAAGTTGTTTTTATCCCTTTCTGAAGACCATGGTGGCGGCAATTTCTCTCAGGTTGTGAGACAAACTGTTCCAGGATGCTGGTGCTACAGCATAAAAGGCTCCAGTTTTCACCTGTGATAGCCTGCAGGCGGGAACTTTTAGTAGTGAGCGATTGTTAGATCTTAGATTGTAATTACTGCTTTTTAATACCAGTTCAGTGTTAAGGTATGTTGGCTCAGCATTTTTCAGACAATTATATGTAATCCTCTCCCTAATTGGTAACCAAAGTAAATCCCTTCTTGCATCTGAGATATGATGCCTTGTGCTACGATCAACAATAACTCTCACTGCATTATTCTGCATTATTTGGAGTCTATTGATCTCACAGTTGGGTAAACCAGTCAGTAGGCTGCTACAGTAATATAATCTCGATCCCATGGGGGCACGAACCAAGGTTTCTCGACTTGTTCTAGACAGAAAGGGACGTGCGGGGGACAACAGTTTAATGTAATAGGCTGCGGAGGTGACTAAGACTGTTAACCTGTGCCTTCATATTCAAGTTACAGTCCAGATACACCCTTAGTGTCTTAACCTTCTTTGACCACAACAATGGTACACCCATCAATATGTACTTGAGAATGCCCATTTTGCGAGTTTTGGTTTCAGTTCCCACGAGCATCAACTCTGTTTTACTTGCATTGAGTGAAAGGCCATTAGCAGCCATCCAGTCATCGATAAGGCCATATTTCCATCTATATTCAGTTCATCTTCAGAAAAAATGCCAGTGAGGGGTATGATGCACTGAGTATCATCTGCATAGTTTGCAAATTCAATGCCATTGATATCCAGAAAGTCCAAGAATGGAACTGTGAAAATGTTGTAAAATTAGGGGGAAAGGCAAGCGCCCTGCGGCACCCCCTCTATTAGTTCCCTGGGAGTTGCATCGGCCAAAGGACTACTCACTCTCCAGTGACATCCCCCCAAAAAGGATTTGGCCCATTGTGTTGCTGAGATGGAAAAGCCAGCTACCTCCTCCAACCTGGTGACTAGCAATGAGTGGTCCACCAGGTTGAAGGCGGCAGATAGGTCCAAGAGCATAAGCATGCTTGTATTTCCTTGATCTATGTGACGGGGAAGTCTGGATTTTGAATCCAGCAATGCCATCTCCGTCCCATGCCTCAGTGGGATCTCATATGAGTGAGCATTTGCATGTATGCCACGCTATCCAGGATTTATAACCACTAAAGGGGAATTTGAGTGGGGTAGTTCAATGGATCACATGGTGTTCAGCCGGGCTTCTTCAAAAGTGGAGTGATCCATGAATTCTTGATACAAACTGGCACGCAGCAGTCTCTGAATGATGCATTGACAAACCGGCAAAGATTGGTGGTCAAGGCAGCAGAGCATGCCTTAATGGCTAATGAAGGGTGTACATCCCCCTTACAATTTGATGTCTTGAGTTTTTCTATAATCAAAGTAAGTTCAGCTTCGTCAATAGATTTAAATGAAAAACTCTTCTGGTTTCCATTCCTTATATCGAGGGCTGACTATATTGGGGTCTTATTGTGTAGAACTCTTATTTGCTATAAGAATACCATTTTTAATTTTATTAAGTTTGGCATCCATGGCCTCTTGGACTAGGTTGCACCAGTTGGTATCTCTAATAATCATATCAGTCTCAATGTTGTTACTTGTTTCCAGCTCTTTAAAGACTTTAAAAAGTTCCTTAGGGTTAGACTGTGCTTTATTTATGCAGTAGTCTAAATAGGCTTTTTTAGCCAAAGTGACAGCATTTTTATAGAGTTTTACATTTGAGTTATATAATTCTTTGTCATGATCTGTCAAGGAACTTTTCCACTTATATAGAGCTTTAATCTTAATACTTTTTGTAGGTCTTGTAGGACAGAGGAAAACCATAAATTGATTGCTCTTTATGTCACCTTCATATTTCGTAGGGGTGCTAAAGTGTCAACTGCTTTCTGCATAGTACCTTGCTACATATTGGTAATATTATTTACTGAGCTTTCCTCTGTCAGTTTTTCCTGTAACGGCCGGATCCATGGGTCCAATGCTTCACGGGTCAACTTTTTCAGGTTTCTCCCCCAAACTAAGGTGGTAATATGCTTCCTGTTTATGACTTTCTTTTCAGTGATAATTTTGAAGTCAATAAAAGCATGGTCGGACCAGGGGCAGGGACTGACTGTTTGGTTAATAGGAATAACATTATGTCCTTCCAACCAGTCAAGTGTGTTACCTTTTACATGCATGGGAACATTGATGAATTGGAGGAAGCCCAAATTAGAAAGAGCCTTATCTAATGCTTTGGCTTGCAAATCTTTGTAAGCAGTAGTTAAAATCCCCGAGAAGTAAAACTTTAGCAGAGGGTTTTAAGAAAGTTAAAAGCAGGGCAGATAGATCATTATTAAAATCTTTCATAACAGTGGGAGGACGGTATACAAGGTCAATATTCAGAGTACTCACAGCATGCAGTCCTATTTTAATATGAAGGGTATCACAGTTAGTGATACTCCTGACATCCAATCTCCAAACATTCAGAGAGTCTCTGAAAATGATTGCAACTCCACCACCTATACCTTCCTGTCTGTCATAGCAGAATATATTATAGCCATGAGGTATGGCCATGGCTAGAATAGGTGCAGCAGCAGTGTGATTTCAGGTTTCTGTAACTGCACTCATGTCGATGTTATGAGCGGAGATATAAGAGGCAGCTTGTTGTGCTTTCACTGTTTAGAAATGCTTTTCTTAGCATGATTATCCATTGCTGTTCTTGTGCTAAATACACTCAACCTGGAAAAATAAATATATCTGAAGCGCTTGTTAGAACGTGCTTACTCTGCCTCACGCTGTCTCTGCTAAACCTTCAATCTGTACGATGCTGCCACGTAACTGCTGCTTGCATAAGCCACGCTGTTCTCCTTGACTATACAACGCTCTCCTTAGCAGCGCAACGTCTCTCCACGGTGCTAATATGCCACTCGGTGATTTACTCTAACCCGGGCCACACGCCGACTACTTCGAAAGGAAACATAACTGGATTTCCTGCATTCGCTCTCGCTTGGCTTTTTCACCCACCAGGCTTGACTTTCATGCTCACGCTAACAGTTTTAAGGTTCTTGAATAAATAAAATTACTAAATAAATTCACTGTACACAGTTTGCAGAAAATTCAAACTATGGATCATTTTTCTCTTAGGGTTGTTTCCGGAAAATGTTATGGCTATTTCCACAAACCTTTTACAAGTGCTGGTTAAGTAAATCTATAGTTTCACTTAGCTTAATCTTCTTCAAACTGGATTTCTTCCTCAAAATACTGGATCTCTGCTTGCTGTGACCTCCCTGGTTCAGATCCGTTGATAAACGGCAGTTTAGAATCTCGGTGAAGGTTCCAAACTGAGTCACAGTTGCCCTTCCTCCAATCATTCTTGAGTTGTAGCTTCACAATCTTGGAATGAGATAATCCCATTGCCCGGTAATGTCTGTTAAGGAAATTTACAAGTAACTTAAAAAAAATAAAACGAGCTCTACCAACCCACTGGAGCTTAAGGAATCAGATTTCACCTACCACTGACTCTGTCTACTAGACCTGACAGACCTGACAATACCATATAACAACTGGTACAGGTTGGGACTCCCACATATTGTCACAAGCTGGGGAAAGGTAGAAAGAAACCCTATCCCTGTCGGTCTCTGAGTGCTTTTGAAGTGGGGAAAGAAGAGTGGTAAAAAGGCTGCCCTTCTGGGAACAGATATCCAGAGGGAGAGAACATCATTTGCAGAAAAGTGTTAAAAAGCATCAATGTGAATCTTGTCTTCCCTGAAAAGTTGTTGACATTTTTGAAGCTGTTATTAGTTGAACGATGTAAAGCTGTTGTAACCTCTTGTCAGTTGAAATTGACCACAAAAATCACTTGTTCTTGTGAAACACTGCTCAGGCAGGGGAGTGTACCCAAATGGCAAACCTTTAAAGATTGTAGGCCTGGCAAGGAATTAGACCAGGTGGAAGTTGGGGAAAGAGCCAAGCAAGGCTGTCGTGGAGAACTTATTATATTTCTTGGAGTTGTTAAAGTGTCAGAATAGCCTGACCAATATGAACATTGTTGTTATTGATGAACTAAGAACCTGTTTGAAGACGAAGAATCTTATAACCTATGTGTTGAAACTTTCTGTTAACAAGTTGAAGTTACATCAGACTGTATTGGAACTTTGTTGTGGTTTACGATTTACTTCTGTTCTTTTCTTGAACTGTGAAGCAGAATCACGTTTAAACCTGGGGAAGGGGAGTTTGCTCCGGTTCTGAAAAGAGACTGTGGATACTTTGTGAACTCAATCATTATTGTTTTGAACTGCCATGCATTTCCTTGTTTATTTGTTATATGTTTAAGTGCGAGGGATTGATATCCCTTGTAAGTGTTTCCTTTAGTTTATTTTTGGCAGGGAAATCCTCGTCAGGGTAGGGATAGTGAGGCGCTCATCCAACCTTATATTGTAATAAAATTGCATTAGTTGAGAAAACCTCACAATGTGGTCCACCTCACATTTCTGACTCCTCGTATATGGTGCCAGGTTTGGGATTGGAATCAATGGATACAAATTGTGGAATCCTTATATTTGAGAAATTTAGCAAAAGAGCCTCCACCCCCTTTATGGCTATTGCACAATCCATAGGTTTCTATATATATTGCAGTAGAGGGCAGTTAATCCAACCAGGAGAGAGGGCTTTGGTCCCACAGACTTAATTCGTATTCCTCCCAAGGGTACTTATGCCCGCCTTGCCTCTAAGTCAGGTCTAGCCTGGCACTATGGCCTGAATGTGTTGGCAGGGGTTATTGAAATGATATGATATGATAAGTCATTTATAACGTGCCTGTACACAAGTGTTTCTAGGGGCAACAAGACAAGGGAGGGTAGACGGAGGGAGGACAAAACAAACGATTTTACTAGGTCCTGTGTCATTCAGATTGTGCAAGTTCCATAATGCACAGTGCAGGGGGGAGTGAGAAGGGGGAAGTGCCAGGGAGAGGAGAATGGGAAGCGCAATCGTGGGCAGCATTGCTCTGAGTGAGTGCAACCAGGGTAGCACGGCTTTCGGAAAGTGCAAGGAGGCAGGGGACTGTAGGGTTACAGTTACAGCCCCTAAGTGTGTGGTAGGCCCGGAGGCAGTGCAGGGGCGACTGGTAGTGGAGTAGCCTGGTACTCAGTGAGACAAATGGTAGCCAGGCCACCAGTCAGTAACGTACTATAGAGGAAATGTTAAAGTATTGATGCAGAATAATGTAAAGAAAGCATACCAAATTAAAGCTGAGGAATGGATAGCCCGAGGCATATTAGAGAGAGCTATGTTACCGAAACCAGAAGAGGTTAAGAATTGTGATCAAACTGGAACTCGAGGCTTTAGGGAAGCAGACCTAGACCCCGTAGTTCTAGTTAATATAGAAAAAGAAGAAGGAATTATTCTGGACTTTTGCACAGCGTAATGATCCCTTATGGACCGAAACCTTTAATCAGGTAACAAGTGAGGAAGAAGGGTGAAGAAAGAATGGTACATTTTTTGTCCTGAAGACTGGTGTCATGATGCCTGCCCCCGGAAGACCAGACCAGGCCCAGCAGCCCCGGAAGCAGGCATCATGCCACTTGGAGCATGCCCAAAAGCCCCAGTTAGGGGCTGTTTGAGTGCAGTCCTGGCGCCATGGGCTCATTATTGATAACTTACCTGAAGCAGACCATGCTGCATGAAGACTCAAGCCAAATGAGGCTTAGGAGGGACTATTTTACTGAATGGACTATTTTGTTACTTGGGTGGGGCTGTGGAAGAATACTTACCTGGATCTTCTTCCAAGGCTATTTAAACCACGCCCGGACAGCCACACGTGCTTCGCGTTATTCTGCTTGCTGCAGCGTAACGCTCACCGTGTTTTCAGCAGCTCCAGTCTTCAGCCACGCCCGCTTCACTCCTGGGACTCCTGAAACAAGAAGAAAAGGAGCATAAAGGTTAGAACAGGAGTTTTAACTTTAATCCTTACCTGAATCCTGATCCATTTCGCCACGGAGCTGAAAGACAGAAGTCTTTGAAGCATCGCTTTGCATTCCTACGGCGCCGCGCTGAACTCACCTGCTTGGCTGTACTTCAGCATTCCATCACGCTCTCTCCATCTCGCGGCCGCCCTCCGACACCTAATGAGACAAAGACAGCAAGGTGAGCAAGGGGACTCTCTAAGGCTATACAAGCTACCCCCAAGGACTTACCTGATTTACCATGGGGGTACTCACCTCATCTCGGGTCGGTGCAGTCAACTCTGCTTCATCGCCGTACCCTGGCCCCTAAGGGGAAAACCACAATAGACTTACCTGAATCTTACCAATTGCCATTTGGAAATCTTCGAGTGGATTAATCGGCAACCTGCAAGGAATCGGACAGAGTGAAGATCAGACATTTGAACTCTTATGAACAATTGGACTTTAGAGTCAATACTGGAACTCACCAATTCCTCTACGCCAGTGAAGTAACTGGTCATCAACGCGCCCCTGCGGTCGACGCAGGATGGAGAGCTCATCCTTCCAAACCATCAGGTGAGACTAAGGAGGGGACATCAAGAGTGATCTGTGGGAAGACAACAGGAGTGGGGAAGGTGGGTTGACACGGGTGGTTAATTCCTCTTCTCCTTTGCAGAAGAATATTCCTGTGAGCCAGACAAACTAGGCTGAGCGGGCCAGTCCAGCCAGTCATCTCGGCGCTACACGTCACGCTGGTGGAAACAACAGCGGCCCAGTTCCGGTCGACGCCCCCGTGGGAACTAGGTGAGCGTAACAGAACGCGAAGCCTACCCACAAATACCCACCTGGGCGTCATGGAGACCTCGGAAACTGATCAGTTGGCCCAATTATTAGGGGAATTAAGGGCCGAAGTGCATTCCACCCTCCAAGAAATCAATGCCCTCAGGAGGGAACTGATAGTGTCAAAAGAACGAACAGATGAGTTGGCCAGACAACTATTACAGAGCCAGGCTGGACAAACACCACTACCAGGACTTAGGGCAAGTCCAGCTCCTGTACCATCGAGTAACCCGGTGCAGATAAATTTACCTGGAGCCGTTCCTTTGGCTCCGCCTGAACGCTTTGCCGGAGACCCAAAAGGGTTTGCAACATTCATGAATCAATGCCTCTTGCACTTTTTATGTAGACCTGGAGCTTTCCCAAATGATCAGGCCAAGGTAGCCTTTGTACTGTCATATCTCAGCGGCAGTGCGGCGGATTGGTCCATTCCACTAGTTAACCAGGATGACCTGATTCTTCGAGATTTCCAGGGTTTTCGAACAAGCATGGAAAGACTATTCGCCCGACACTCCCGAGGACAGGCTTTGGACAACGAACTTTTATCCCTACGTCAAGGTAACCAGGATCTTTTATCTTACATTGCAACTTTCAATAGATTAGTAGTGGAAACCGAATGGCCTGAAGCCAAGCGAATCACATTATTCCATCGAGGACTTCGGGGAGAACTCAAAGATGTTTTGGCCCAAATCGTGAACCCGCCTCAAGACTGTGCTGAATATATAGATCTAGTGGTCCAGCTCGATCACAGACTTCAAACCAGGAAGGCTGACCGAACCAAGTTTGAGAACAGGGTGTTGGTTAAAACCCACGTAAGCTCCAAGGGAGTAGATGTCTCAGAACCTATGCAAATCGGGGGGGTTAAAGGACCCTTAACCCAGAAGGAAAGAGATAGAAGACGCCAACTGCAATTATGTTTATATTGCGGAACTACTGGTAATTTTCTTCGGAACTGCCCTGTAAAACCACCCAAGAAAGTTATAGGAGCAGCAGACGAAAACCATGTGAAATCTGACTCGGGAAACGACCACGCCCGGCAAGCGTAGAGGTCCACTTGCCGAGCTTAAAGAAGGCTACTCTGACCTCGCATTTCACCATACCCATGGTCCTTGTAGATCCAGAGCAGCCATCACGCATGCACGCGGTAAAGGGGTACGTAGACAGTGGAGCCATAGGAAATTACTTGGACTGGGAATTGGCTACCAGGATGAATCTATCTCTCACCCGCAAGACCACGGCCGATGTTGTCCCCACTGTAGATGGAACGGAAATTGCCTCTGGACCCGTAACTCATTCCACTGCAGAGATGACATTGCTGAGTCAAGATGGGCATCGAGAGGCTATGGTGTTTGACTTAATCAAGGCCCCACAGTTTCAGCTGATACTGGGGATGCCTTGGTTGGAAAAACATAATCCCTGTATTGATTGGCGAGAGAAGAGACTAACCTTCCCAGAATGTGCTCACACCTGCTACCCAAGGAAAACTCAAAACTCAGTCCTGGCCACAGTAATTCCAGTAGCCATACAATTACCTGTTGAATACCAAGACTTTCAGGATGTCTTCCAAAAGGAACAGGCAAACACCTTACCATCTCACAGATCGTATGATTGTCAAATAGATCTTGTACCTGGAGCACAACCACCTTGCAGCAGAATCTATGCCCTTACGGAACCCGAAAAACTCCATTTGCGCCAGTACCTAGACCAGTACCTTGCTAATGGCTTCATTCGCCCGTCCAAGTCCCCTGCATCTTCAGCTTTGTTCTTCGTACCGAAAAAGGAAGGCGACCTTAGAACATGTATAGACTACCGCGCACTGAATCAGATAACCATCAAGAATTGATACCCACTGCCTTTGATCCCAGAACTACTAGACCAAGTGAAGGATGCTTGTATATACACGAAACTAGACCTTCATGGGGCATATCATCTGGTACGTGTCAAAGAGGGTGACGAATGTAAGAGTGCTTTTCGCGCCAAGTACGGACTACTTGAGTACCAGGTGATGCCCTTCGGACTATGCAATGCACCAGCAGCCTTCCAGTTCTTCATGAACGATGTCCTCCGAGAGCTTATCGACGTTTGTGTGGTCGTTTACATCGACGACATCTTAGTATACTCTTTATCAGAATCTGACCATGTAAAACACGTCCGAGCAGTCCTAGAGAAGTTACGCCAGCATAAATGATATGCTAAACTGGAAAAGTGCATCTTCCACACTACGGAAGTGGAATTCCTTGGATTTATTCTGAACCCGAGAGGAATCCGGATGGATACACGAAAAGTGGATGCCATTCTTAATTGGCCTTCGCCAAGTTCAATCAAAGGAGTTCAAGGCATGCTTGGCTTTGCCAATTTCTACCGCAGGTTTATCCCAGACTTCTCGCACATTGTACATCCCATTACGACGCTATTGCGAAAAAACAAACGCTTTGTGTGGACAGAGGAAGCCGAGAACGCCTTCCAAGAGTTAAAAGCTAAATTCACATCTGCTCCCATATTAAGACACCCGCGCCCCGAGCTTCCCTACATAGTGGAAACAGATGCATCCAGTTCAGCCATGGGAGCAGTCCTTTCCCAAAAGGATCCCGAAACTAACGAGCTTCACCCAGTGGTGTTTTGGTCAAGAACATTTTCAGCCCCCGAATTAAACTATGCCATAACCGACAAGGAGCTGCTGGCCATCAAGTCCGCCTTCAAGGGTTGGCGGCACTATCTACTGGGTGCCAGACATACCATCACGGTCATCACCGATCACCGCAACTTACAATACCTAAAGACAGCCTAAGCCCAATCTTCGCGCCAACTCCATTGGGCATTGTTCTTCGCCGAGTTTGATTTTGTAATAACCTATCGACCAGGTTGTAAGAATGGTAAAGCAGACGCCTTGTCCCGGATTGGAATGGGAGAAGCAGAAATAACTTTATAACCCGTACCCATAATTCCGGAACAGAGAATCCTTGGCCTGACATCCATACAGACACTGGAGGACATTCAAAACAAGATCCACCAACTCTTTGATTCTGTTGCCCTACAGGACTGGGCAAAGAAAGGTCCAGAGTACTCTGTCATCGATGATTTACCTTATTACCAAGGCCGGCTATTTTTACCGCAAAAAGAACTACAGGAACTTGTCATTTCCCATTACCATGACACCTTAATAGAAGGGCATCCGGGTATTGCAAAAACCGAAGCTAAAATTAGGAAGCAATTTTGGTGGCCCACCTGGCGAAAGGATGTCAAGTCATTTGTCATGTCTTGTGGCATTTGCGCACAAAATAAAGGGCAAAAGAAAAAACCTGCTGGATTATTGCAACCATTAGACATACCACCTACCCCTTGGCATACCTTGTCATTAGACTTTATCACGGATTTACCCCCGTACCAAGGTTACAATACCATTCTAGTTATTGTAGATCTTTTTTCTAAAATGGCCCACTTCATTCCTTTAAAAGGGATAACTTCAGCTTCAATCCTGGCCAAGGAATTCCTTGAAAATGTTGTCCGCCTGCATGGCTTTCCTTCAGTGTTAATTTCAGATCGGGGCAGTCAATTCATTTCACATTTTTGGAGGAAATGCTGCCAACTGGCACAAATTGATGTTAGGCTTTCGACCAGTCACCACCCTCAGACCGACGGTCAAACGGAGAGGACCAACCAGACTCTTGAACAGTACCTCCGTTGTATGCTACATCAATCTGAGGGGAATTGGAAAGACATTCTGTGGATCGCAGAGTATGCATACAATAATTCCGTACACTCAGGAACTGGACAAAGTCCTTTTTTTTACCATTTATGGGCACCATCCTCGAACCTCGGATTTGGACTCACCCCAGCATTTAGAGATGCCCGCAGTGGACCATCTCCACGCTGTTATTACACAAGCCTTTAAAGAAGCAACCATCCATTTGCAAAAGGCTAAGGAAAAATACAAAAAGGATGCGGATCAGCACAGAAGTGAAGCTCCTCAATACCAAATAGGGGACCAAGTATGGTTAGCCACTAAGCACTTACCACTCAAGGGGACTCGGACCTTTAACCCCAGGTATTTGGGACCTTTTTCTGTCAAGGCAATTATTAACCCAGTGGCCGTCAATTTGGACCTACCTGCTCATATGCAAATCCATCCCGTCTTCCACGTGTCTCTTTTGAAGCCAGTGTAACCAGGAACTAGGCTAACCACTCCACCTGAACCTATCCTCATAGACGGGGAGCCCGAGTTCGAAGTCAAGAATATTTTGGACTCAAAAAGAGTGAGATCAAAACTCTTTTACCTAATTGACTGGAAAGGTTATGGTCCGCAGGAAAGGTCTTGGGAACCTAGTGACCATGTGCATGCACCTCGTTTAGTGAAGAGGTTCCATCAGGAATTTCCAGACAAACCACGGCCAAGGGGGAGAACGACTTTAGGGGGGGCCTTGAGGGGGAGTGCTGTCATGATGCCTGCCCCCGGAAGACCAGAACAGGCCCAGCTGCCCCGGAAGCAGGCATCATGCCACTTGGAGCATGCCCAAAAACTCCAGTTAGGGGCTGTTTGGGTGCAGTCCTGGCGCCTCTGGCACCAGGCTCATAAAGATAAAGTCAGTCCTGGCGCCATGGGCGCCAGGCTCATTATTGATAACTTACCTGAAGCAGACCATGCTGCACACTCACCTGAGGCAGACCATGCTGCATGAAGACTCAAGCCAAATGAGGCTTAGGAGGGACTATTTTACTGAAGGGACTATTTTGTTACTTGGGTGGGGCTGTGGAAGAATACTTACCTGGATCTTCTTCCAAGGCTATTTAAACCACGCCCGGACAGCCACACGTGCTTCGCGTTATTCTGCTTGCTGCAGCGTAACTCTCACCGTGTTTTCAGCAGCTCCAGTCTTCAGCCACGCCCGCTTCAGTCCTGGGACTCCTGGAACAAGAAGAAAAGAAAGATAAAGGTTAGAACAGGAGTTTTACCTTTAATCCTTACCTGAATCCTGATCCATTTCGCCACAGAGCTGAAAGACAGAAGTCTTTGAAGCATCGCTTCGCATTCCTACGGCGCTGCGCTGACCTCACCTGCTTGGCTGTACTTCAGCATTCCATCACGCTCTCTCCATCTCGCGGCCGCCCTCCGACACCTAAGGAGACAAAGACAGCAAGGTGAGCAAGGGGACTCTCTAAGGCTATACAAGCTACCCCCAAGGACTTACCTGATTTACCACGGGGGGTACTCACCTCATCTCGGGTCGGCGCAGTCAACTCTGCTTCATCGCCGTACCCCGGCCCCTAAGGGGAAAACCACAATAGACTTACCTGAATCTTACCAATTGCCATTTGGAAATCTTCGAGTGGATTAATCGGCAACCTGCAAGGAATCGGACAGAGTGAAGATCAGACATTTGAACTCTTATGAACAATTGGACTTTAGAGTCAATACTGGAACTCACCAATTCCTCTACGCCAGTGAAGTAACTGGTCATCAACGCGCCCCTGCGGTCGACGCAGGATGGAGAGCTCATCCTTCCAAACCATCAGGTGAGACTAAGGAGGGGACGTCAAGAGTGATCTGTGGGAAGACAACGGGAGTGGGGAAGGTGGGTTGACACTCAATTCCACGGGTGGTTAATTCCTCTTCTCCTTTGCAGAAGAATATTCCTGCGAGCCAGACAAACTAGGCTGAGCAGGCCAGTCCAGTCAGTCATCTCAGCCGTACACGTCACGCTGGTGGAAACAACAGCGGCCCAGTTCCGGTCGACGCCCCCGTGGGAACCAGGTGAGCGTAACAACTGGGCTATTGTATATGGGTGATGTAGATCCTTCTGGTAATCCTAAGACTCACATTGTAGTTCCTAAAAGTCATAGAAATATTGTACTAGAAATGGTACATGCTTATTTTAACAGGGGGACAATTAGGGACCGCTAAAACACAAGCTCAAATTGTGAACAGTTTCTATTGGACAGTATTGTATGCAGTTATAAAGAACTTGAAAAATACATGCACCCTGTGCCAGAAAACTAGTCCTAAGATGCCCCCTCCCACTCCTCTACATCCTTTACCTATTATTGATGTTTCCTTTTCTAGAATTGGGATGGATATAGTATGTCCATTAGAAACATTCAGGTTGGGAAATAAGTACATATTGATTATTTTAGACTATCCAACCCATTAACCTGAAGCTTTTCCTTAACAGAACAATACTTCACAGCAGATCTTGAAATATCTACTTCCATTTTGTTCCCCAAACTGGATTTCAAAAAGAGATTCTAACTGATCAAGGGTCTACTTTCATGAGCAAACTCATGGCTGAGGTAAAAGATATCTTGCAGATTAAAACCTTGAACTTCCATTTATCATCCGCAGGCCGATGGACTGGTTGAAAGATTTAACCAAACTCTGAAACAAATCTTAAAGAAGTTGGTGGAGGCAGATGGGAAAACGAGGGAGTTTATGATACCCTGGGCCCTATTTGCTGTTTCGGAAAACCCCCCAGTCATCTACTGGAGTTTCTCCCTTTGAGCTATTAGTAGGAAGACCCAGAGAAAATACATACATCATGTTTGAAAGCTTATTATCAGAAGAGAGTGAAGTCAGTCAATTAATCCCTTCTGAGTTATACCAGAATTATAAGCAAGATTTATTAGACCTTTTACAGCAGTTCCCTGATGTGTTTAAAAGTTTATGGGAGCCTGTGGAAAACCCAACCAACGGTGGGGGCGACTTTATTAAGAGTTAATCAGCATTGCCCAAGCCGAGACCAACTGGAAATAAGGTAAACACAGTCTATCCATTATTGACAAAAGCAGAAGGGGGCTAATGCAAGGTTTATAAACTCTGAAACTGGTTGTCCATATTATGGTACAAGTTGGGACTCCCACATATTGTCACAACCTGGGGAAAGGTAGGAAGAAACCCTATGCCTGTCAGTCTTTGGGTGCTTGTGAAGTGGGGAAACTAGAGTGACAAAAAGGCTGCCCTTCTGGGGCTAAATAGTATTCCAAAATTGATTTAATACCAAATGGTATTGGTTTGTAATTTTGAACACAGCTTTTCAGCAAATTCGAGTAAGTCATATTGGAATACTATTCAGCCCTGAATTGAAAAAGACGGCTGCGTCCGTCGAAACACATGTCATCACGATAGGGCACCTGTTCATAAAATACACCGCTTTATAAAATATAATCCTATTGAGTGGAATTTTTCATTGACTACTTGGCGCATGAATGTAATAAGTGTAACAATACCCTTACTACTTCCCTTAAAAGTTGTTGAAAGTTTCAAAGAGTTTAACCTCTTTCAGTTTACATTGACCACACACAGTTCTTGTTGTTGTGAAATGCTCCTCTGGCAGGGGAGCATACCCAAATGGCAAACCTTTGGAGATTGGAAGTCTGGCATGGAAACAGACTAGGTGGAAGTTGGAGGTGTACTAAAAGGTGGTCTTGACAGAGACATGTTATGTTGTTAGTAGTACAGGAGGTAGAGCCAAGCACGGCTGTTGTGGAGAAGTTATATTTCTTAGAGTTGTTAAAGTGGCAAAACATCCTGACCAATATAAACATTGTTGCTATTGAGGAAATAAGAACCTCTTTCAAGAAGAAGAATCATCTTATAACCTATGTGTTGTAACTTTCTGTTGACAAGTTGAAGTTACATGAGACTGTATTAGAACTTGTTTGCGAATCAGGATTTCCTTCTGTTCTTTTCTTGAACTGTGAAGCAGAATCATGTTTAAACCTGGGGAAGGGCAGTTCGGCCAGGTTCTGAAAAGAGACTTTGGTTAATTTGTAAACTTAATCATTATTGTTTTGAACTGCCATGCATTTCCTTGTTTATTTTTGATGTATTTAAGTGTGAGGGACAGATATCCTTTGTTTGAGTGTTTCCTTTAGTTTATTTTAGGCAGTGAAATCCTTGTCAGGGTAGGGATAGTGAGGTGTTCATTCAACCTTGTATTATAATAAAATGTTTTTCTTTGAGAAAACTTCACAACGTGGTCCGCCTCACATTTCTGACCCCTCACAACATAGTGTTTTCTGTGAGGGAATGTTGAAGCTCTTTGTAAACATGAAAGGTTTGATATGAGGGAATGTTATAGCTCCCTGTATATGTACAGTGTTTTCTGTGAGGACTGTTGTAGTTCCCTTTACACATTCACTGTTTGCTTTAGGTTATTATTTTGGGTTCTGTGTTCATTTTTCACCAGTCATTATTTTGATGGGTTTTTTGATGAAATATTTTTGGGGAAAACGACATCAAAAAATTGTTTCTTCTTTTTGCGTGGGTTACCTCCAAAACCTCCCTTCCCTTGTTAATGTAACTCTACTCCCGACCCCACCACCCTCTGCTTATATAGCTTCCCCCACACCACTCTATGTTTTTATATGGGTTTTTTCAGATAAAATCAATTGGACAAAAAAACCCATTGAAAAAATTAATGGGGAAAAAGGAACGTTGTACCATTATTTTGGTCCCTTATACATGCTGTATTTTCTGTGAGGAATATTGTGTCTCCCTTAACACATGCCCTGTTTTCTGTCAGGGTATGCGTTCCCTGTACACATGCAGTGTTTTCTGTGAGGGAATATTGTGGCTCACTTAACACAAGCCCTGCTTTCTGTCAGGATATGCGTTCCCTGTACACTTGCAGTGTATTCTGTGAGGAAATGTTGTAGCTCTCTGTAGATGTGCTGTGGGTGCGCTGCCGGAGCATATGGTAGCTCCTTGTAAAAGTGCAATGGTTGCATTCTGTATGGGCATGTTTTGGATCACTTTAATTATGCTGCACTTACTTTCTATAATGGATGTGAACCATGTGGTAGCTCTGTGTAGCTTTACAGTGTCTTCTGTATGGGCGTAATGCTGTATGTGTAATACGAAGGCATGTTGTAGCTCCCTGTAGATGTGCACTTTGTGTTAGGAGGATATGCTGCAGCTCTCTTTACACACGCACTGTCTTCAATCAGGGTATGCTGTAGTTCTTTATGCATGTTATCTGCGATCTGCAAGGAAATCTTGTAACTCCCCCCTAGATGTGATGCGTGTTTATTGCAAGGGCAGGTTGTAGCTTCCTGTAGCTATGCAGTGTGTGCCAGTGTGCGTTATGTATGGGCATTTTTCTCTCACTGCAGTCATGATGCATGTGTACTATGAGGGCATGCTGTAGCTCCCTGTAGATATGCAAACTGTGGGATCTGTTGTCTTGCTGTAGCTTTGTGTGTATAGATGTGCAGTTTCATCTGCCTAGGCATGTTTTAGAGCCCGTTAGATGTGCAGAATCTATACTGTGAGGGCATGTTGTGGCTGCCCGATGATGTGCAGAGCATGCTGGGAATATTGTAGATCCCTGTAGATGTGCGGTGCCTGTTGATGTGCAGAGCAAGCTGGGAATATTGCAGATCCCTGTAGATGTGCAGCATGCACCCTGTGAGGGCATGTTGTGGCTGCCTGTTGATGTGCAGAGCATGCTGGGAATATTGTAGATCCCTGTAGATGTGCAGCATGCACCCTGTGAGGGCATGTTGTGGCTGCCTGTTGATGTGCAGAGCATGTTGGGAATGCTGCCAATCCCTGTAGATGTGCAGTGTCTTCTCATTCTGCCATCGGACCTGATAATCCGATTTCCTCATCCCGTCTTGTCGCTTTCCTTCTACACAGAAAGAGATGGAGGAGAAGCTGAAACTTTACCCTAGCCCCGAAGAACTGAAGAATGTAGTGGAGTGGGAAGTCTTGCATGAAACTTTGGTGAAGAGTCGTACGGTGAGTAAGATTGTGGTCTACATCAAACGTTAGGGGGTTCAATGCCACTGGGGTTGCGTGTCAGCAGTGCCCGATGTTCATTTTTCAGAGACCAAGATTGGTCAAGTGGTAGAGGGGACGCCAGATGATGCCACGTAACTGCTGCTTGCATCAGCCACGCTGTTCTCCTTCACTACACAACGCTCTCCTTAGCAGCGCAACGTCTCTCCACGGTGCTAATATGCCACTGGGTGACTCTAACCTGGGCCATATGCCGACTACTTCGAAATGAAACAGAGGTTAAACAATAGGAAACATAACTGGATTTCCTGCGTTCGCTCTCGCTTGGCTTTTTCACCCACCATGCACTGTTTGCAGGCTGTAAGCTCCTTCCCTGAGCAGAAAAAGTAGGCCACCCTGTTTGGGATCACATAAGGCAACAGATCATAGCTCCTTTTCATTCATTTGTAGAGCAGAGAGGACGGGCCGATCGTAATTTATGATTCCCCCACACTCTTCCCCTTCACCATACAAATACTATAGCATTTGCACCAGCATAGATTTTCAGGCCGGTGCAAATGATGTGTCCGCCTGCTTTTCACACCAGCAAAAAGCAGGAGAACTCCATAGGAATCTATTACAAACGCTGCCTGCCATGTGTACGTGGTAGGCAGTGTTTACTTCATTTGCACAGAGGAGTGGAAAAGGACGGTGTACATGGTTTATGCCACCTTTTTACCTTCTTCTTTTGCACTCCGCCATACAAATGAGGAAAATTCGTCCGGGGGAGGGGGTGAGCAGTATAGTACAAGTACACATGCCATCGAAATGCGAGAGACTCCAACATCAGCTTCTGAGACAATACACTGGACAAAAGTCCTGCTTCTCATACTCAGGCAGGTGTTAAAGTGCATACCCATTTCACTATGAGTGGACTCTACCCGGCACATGTCCAGTTCCTTTGCATAGAGGGGCACCTAACATTTCTGGCAACCATGGCACACACAAGTCATATCATTACTATTTTTGGTATGCTTGCCTACAAAGTATTTATTTAAGAAACATTGGTTGTTTTTTGGCATGTTTATGGAACATTTCATACAAGTGCGAACAATTTCAATGTTTGTGAAAAGACAACGTTGTGCTCAGCAATGGATTGTAAGCCACTGTCCAAAAGCCTAATGAGTCATTCCTCATATTCTATTCCTTGCTGACTCTGCTTTCAGACTCCGAGCTCTTCACACCTCATACTGCAGGTTTAAAGAATGTGTGCCTGTATTTGTGAGAACTAAAAACAGGACCTCCTTGAAAGAGAGCCTGCCTTTTCAGGGTTCTCAATAAGGGCCACCCCAGAGTAGGATTCAAAGAGCATAGAAAGGTGGGAATACAGTTTTGATCCATTTTCAGGATAAAGATCCCGTGTCTACACATCTAACACCACTGTAGTATACAGTCTAAATGCTTGGAGGTACACATCCCTTCTCCATCCTCACTGGAACAATGCATGCACAATGTTCCTCATTGATGCTCATCTGGCAGGAGAGAGCAGCACGTGGCTTGATGCCCTCCATTTCCTCTGCCTTGGTCCTCATGAAAGGGTTCTTTCATTGGCAGAATGTCATTGAACCTGGGCTATTTTCTCATTATTCAATTGGATCTCTAGGCCACTGCAGAGTGCCAGATTCTACACCGTCTCATTTCCTATCAGCACTAGATATAGCTTTTTGTAAATCTTTTGGCCAACATAGAAAGTTATACCATTCTAGACGTAGTATCCGGGGTCTCGAGAGTCACATAAGCTCTGGACCGTTTTGTGTGAGATAAGTCATCCAAAGTAATTTCCCTTACAGTAGATAAGTATTTTAGGTGTTCAGTTCTGAAAACACATTCTGGTTCTAACTGGCAAACCTGAGTGACTAAGATCGTTTATAAAGTTCACACACCAACTAAATTGTCTCTTGGATCTCCTCATTAGTGTAACGGGATGATAGTGAAGCATTATTAAACACCTAAAAGAGGTTTACTGTTTAAAGGGCCCTGATGCAAATCTGTCTGGGCTTTAAACATAGGGGCAATGCTGGACTCTTCCACTTGGTGGGGACCCACACTGGAAATCTATGGCCCCCACGGGTCGCAAGACAGAATCTGGTGAACGTAATTATGGCAGCAGAAGCTGTTCCCATTTTCCTTTGGACCAAATGTGTTCTCTAAATTATCTCAGAAAGATAATGTGGGATATTTCCCCGAAGGCATTGGTGCACCAAAGAGAGATTTAAAGTGGATTCTGGTTTTGATAGTCAACCATTGAAGAGAGATTTGCGTCCAGCCGTTCACGACTCCATTTCTGACATCCCTTGATAAGTCTTACAGCAGCATTCTAGACCAATTAAAGCTTTTGAACGGCTACAGCTGGAAGCCCACTATACAGAGACATCTGAGAATCTACCAAACCACCCAACACTGTCGCTCTGCCTTCTATAGGAATACATTAGATAGTGTTCTTGAGCTCTGTCAAGTTGAAGGAAAGCCTGTTTCACATCGCGGAGTGCCATCAAAAAGCAGGGCTGCACGCTGGGACTCAAATACCTCATTTAGTATAGGGGCCAAGAATGAAAATCTTTTTGTCCATGATTCAGCTGTAACCTACTGTTAGTCAAAGGGCATCGAGACGCTGGCCCAGCAAGATGGCTTGCTCATTAAAGTTAGAGAGCAGGGTAGGACAAAGCGGCCTACTTACAGGTGCAACAATTTATCGAGGACAACAAACTCCTCGGGCTACGTCAATCAGGCTTCCGTCCAGGGCACGGCACTGAGACAGCACTACTTGACTTGAAAAACCAGATGAATGATGCGAGAGACTCGGGCAAACCCACTCTTCTCCTTCTCCTAGGTCTCTGTGGCATTTGACCTTGTAGATCACAACGTCCTATGCCACCACTTAACTTCTACCGCCAAGTTCTCACCTAAAGCAACTGCATGGATCTCATCCTTCTTACAAGGAAGGACAATGCAAGTCTTTTCCGACATAGCCTCTGCCTCACCACCATCATCCTATGTGGGGTCCCACAAGGATCATGCATTTCGCCCACCCTCTATAATATCTTTACACATCCCCTCTTCCTCATTCTGGACTATCTGGGTATCTCCTACACCAACTACGCAGACAATACCCAAATCCTCCTTACACTGACGGGTGACTATGACACCGACTCCAGGACCCTCAAAGAAATCTACAGCACCATCCAGGCATGGATGGCGACAAACAGACTCTGTTCAAACACTGGCAAAACTGAGCTGCTCCTGATAGGATCTACTGAAACACTCAAAAACCTCAAGTCGCAATTCAGCCACTTCAACATTGACGGAGTCAGAATCCCAGTTGTAGACTCAGTAAAAACACTGGGTGTCCATCTAGACTTCAACTTAACTATAACTAGGCATGTCACTGCCATCGCATCATCCGCAGTGTATCACGCCAAAATTCTTAACTCAGTCAGACCATTCCTCTCCAAGGACAACTATCAAGACTAGATTATTGCAATGCCCTCTTCTTAGGCACGTCTTCAAAAAGCATGGAAAAACTACAAGTTATTCAGAACAACTCCATGCGTGCAGCAATCAGGATTCCTAAAAGAGAGCACATCACGGCCGCCAGGAAGCTAGCTCACTGGCTCCCATTCAAAGAGTGAGTACTTTTTAAGGTCCTTGCTCTGACACACAAGTGTATCCACCAAACTGC
The DNA here is from genome assembly GCF_040938575.1 of Ambystoma mexicanum. Classification (NCBI taxonomy): domain Eukaryota; kingdom Metazoa; phylum Chordata; class Amphibia; order Caudata; family Ambystomatidae; genus Ambystoma; species Ambystoma mexicanum. Next base: position 742,465,061 of record NC_090926.1, read on the forward strand.
CCCTCCCTACTTCTCTGCAAGAATACACCTCTCCACATCCACAAGTCCGACTAGAGTGCCCTACTCAAACATGCTCAAGCTACCCAATATCAAGAGAACCCAAGCAGAGGTGCCAGCTTCCCCTACCTAGCAGCCCAGCACTGGAACTCCCCTGCACCACCCGTTCTAGCTGAAAACTCTCATCTAGCTTTCATAAAAGCTGTAAAAACATAGGTCTTCGCTTGATCACCTCTCACTGCAACCCTCTAGCCTGTAACTTCACTGTTAATAAAATTAACAATGTATAATGATATGAAAATGTAACCATGCCCAAATTATGATGTACCTGTAACTAAGTTGTGCACAAGTAACAGCACCGTGGTGCCAAAGGGCTGCCTGTGCGCTATACAAATGTAAAAATAAATAAAATATAATCTGCTATCATCAGCCTTGGAATAATATCTAAAATTGGTCCGTAGGAAAATACTATTTTGGTAGAGTTTATTGCCACTGAATAAAAATGCACAGAACTTTCAAAAGGAAATGTAGGGTATACACTGAATGTTTTTTGGAATGTCCCTTCTGGGGGGTCAGGAGGGTGGTCAAAGTTACATGAGAGGATGATGGGGGTTAACATTCCAAATCCCATTCAAATTCCCATAAACAATGGTTGCCAAAGAGTAGCACAGAAATCTTTGGAAGCTTTGATACCAAATGTCATTTCTTTGTTGGCACCTGGTTCTGCTTGAAATCCGCACTTGGTTTGGTCAAAATGTATACATTTTTTTTAACAGCACAAACATTGACCTCAACCTTTATTATTTACTTCTTCTGGTGAACAGGCAGACTTTGATTCAAATGGGAATTCCAGGAACTCAATGTTGAGTGGTAAATCGCAAGTTTACAGTCTGATAGCCATTATGGGTGCATAGACCCTGTTCAGGGAAAATTGGCTGGGGCAAATTTCAGCCTTCTGGGGCATGCACCGACCGTAGGGATGGCAATGGCAAGCCACAGAGGAGTGGAATAAGCTTGTATTTGGTAATAAAGAACTTTGCTGCATAGACATGAGGTTTGGTCAGGTAACCCAATGACATAGCCCTTATTTACATAGGGCGCCATACGGTGACAGCATTAGTCCGCTGAGCCATTGCCAACCATTGATGCCGCAGGGGTACCAACTGCAATCCATGAAACCCAAAGAGCACAAATTGGTAATACATCTTTTCTGCAATGTTTGAGTGCAGTGTACAGGCAATGGCCAGGGCCGTACCCAGTATGCACTGCAGGTAAGGCCATTGTGCCCAGGATGGTGTCACTGAGGATGACATTTAGATTGCACGTCTGAAATAGGACAAAGTGACCACCCGGTCATCGTCACAAGACCCTAAGACTGCTATGGGGAAACCATAATCAGCTCACAGAAGTACTTTGCCCATCCCTGAAGGGAACAGCTATGGGACAGCAGTGCTACCCACCCATCTAACAGACAGGACAAAAGGGTGCACATCATTCATCTAGAGATAACCAGATCACATACAGGGCTCCACTCCTTCCCCACACTATAGGAATAGAAAAGTCATTTTCAGTGAAACTGCACAGAATACAAGAGAAGCGTCTTTTTCCAAATGTACAGTCCAGAAAGGTATATAGTGCACATTTGAGTCTGCAAAGAACATAGTACAGCCAAACCGGAATCCAAAAAAGGGAAGTCCTGCAGCCATAGCAGCACAATCACAGCAACACAACACAAAAGTGATATCCAAAATGGCGGCTGACTTAATTAAAGACTTCTATCCTAGCCTCTGGCCTACAAAGCATCGTGTCCCTGAACAGGCTCAGAGAGAACCCTTGACCTTTCCAGACACTCCGGAAAAGATAAACAGTCCACACCCTATACAAAGGCCTGTCCCCAGGGCACCATTGAAGGGGAGTTTTGGAGCACTTTCTTGTGGAATCCTAATATTGGAGTGCAGGAAAAATGTTCAATAAAGTGGAAAGTACTGTGGAGTGGAGGGGCCATCAGAAGAGTGAGAAATCTGGAAAGTGTAGTAAGATAGAAAGAGAAAACCCTGATAGTAGAGGAAGTGTAAGGGTGTAGAAGGAGGGGACCGACACATAGGTGACATGATTGTTGGCATATACTTTTATTTTGGTATAAATAAAGAAGAAACCGACCCCTCCCCAACTCTAAGAGGGGTTTCCCTGCCTCAAATAAGGAACAAACAAATCCATGAAAATGTCCAAGTAAATGAAAAATAGTCCACCGTCGTGTGTTAACATACCTACTTCTGTCACTTACACTCTTAAAGATACTGGTTCTTCTTGGCCCAGAAGATTGGCTCCCTTCTTCTGGATGCTGGTTTATGGTTCCAATTGGCAGGTGGGATCTGTGCCTTAGAGATTGACTTCATTCTCCAGGTCTCAGTTCCTTTCCAGGATATAACACCCAGTTCCAGCTTGAGGTGCTGTAAATGTTTGCAGTTTAAATTCAAACGTTCCAACTCAAACATCATTCCTTATTGCCCACAATTTTTCTCACTAAAGGGCACCTGGAGAATGCCTCTCTTCTCCAGGTATCTTTCTCTCATTCTTTTTGCCGTGCCAGAGGAATGTCTTCCTTCCCCTGGCCTTTCTCAGGCTTTATATGGCAGATCAACACACAAGGGGGGATGACTCCCATCCCCTGGCCTTACGCAGGCTTTATCTCATAGCCCACCTGGTTCACTACCCGGCCAGGTACTGTGACTATGAATAGCAGTGGGGATCTTTAATATATGGGTGTGGGTCCCCGACTTGCATTTCTCCTCTGTCCTTCAGGGTAGACTTGGTTCACTCTCCTGCCAAGTGCTATCGGATGGCCAACTATATAAGATGGCCACGTTACTGTGATACGTGTCCCAGACCCTGTATTGGTGACTTCCCTCGCCAGCTTAACTGGACACAGACTCCTTGGTCCCCCAATGCATCTCTGGCCACCCACGTACCTTGCTTCATGGTCCGTGGGGGCTCTAGTCTCTCCAGGGCGTTTTCAGGCTGCAGCGGTACTTCGGGGGATGCCGTGGACTTTCGTAGGACTGCAGTCACTCTGCAGTCTCCTTTTTCCTTCTCGTTGTGTGGTTCCTCTCCTTCACACCTCTCTGACTTCATGAACGTCAAGAGCCCTTTTCCACCAATACACCAGGTCTTTCCTCTTTCCCTTTCCTGTGTCAGACCTTCCTACTCCCTTCTTGGCGACCCAGTCTGCTTCCGTGGTTCGGGTTGTTCTTGCTTCGCATTCGCGGTTCCTCCAGGGAGGGTTAACCCGTGAAGTCCATCTTCAGTGTTTATAGTATAATTGTTCCGGCTTTCCTTACTTTTTCTGGAGTGCTCATCTTCGTTCTGCAGAGTACTTTGTATTGATCCGCACTTCTTCCTCGTCATAGTACTGAGGTGACTGCTCTCCCAGGAGTCAATAGAGTTCTTTGTCCCAGTACTTTGCAAGGAGGCTCTACTTGGGTAACTCATATGCTTCCTCATCTCTGTACTTCTTGAGGAGGTAAGATAGTCTACCTTACCTATACACATTGAAGTATGGGGGTAGATGGGAAGGTGAGAGGATAGGCGGGTGAGGGTCTGGCAAGGTATAATAGTACTGCGTTCTCACCAGGTCATCACTACTCTCATAGGGGGTTTTCCCTCCCTATGAGATCCACCCTCTGAGAACCACCCCCAGGGGGACTATCGGGTAGCGGCCTCACCTCGCTGTCTTCATGGGAAGGGTCTCCCTCTAGGGGAGAAGTGACGACATCTGGGGATTCATCACAGAAGTTAGATATATAGAAAAAAGCCCAGTGAATGGAGGAAGATGGATTGAAAAAGAGGAAATCTAAGAACGTTTTGAAAGGTGGCAAGAACAAGAAAACCCTGAGAGTGGGTGGAAGAGGAGACGGTGTGAGGGGCACCTTATCCACACAGAAAAGCAGAGGCTGTGGCCCACACACAGTAAACGGCTTTGCCCTGCGATAAACCAGCCAAAGTAAAGGCAGCAGTTGTGATCAAAGGGAAGGTGGAGCAAAAAAGCAGAAACACAGGGCCAAAAGGAGAGGGGAAGGTGAAAAGGTAGAATCCTTGGCCAAAGTGAAAGTGTGCAAGAAAAGGCCACATCTCTGCACAAGGAAATGGTACATAAAGAAAAAACAAATGTCTGGCCAAGAAAAAGTTGGAGAAAGGAAAGCTGCATCCGTGACAAAGTAAAAGGTGTAGAAAGAAAAGGTGAATGTGTTGTCCCGGTAAAAGCAGAGAATCGGCCAGTCACTAATACTTGAGGACAAGCCAAAAGCATGGCCCATGGAGATAAGCTACAACAGTGGCCTGTGCACTAATCTGGGTATGAGACCAAAACCTTGCAGAGACTATTTGACAGTGTGGGGACACTTTAAAATGCCAGAGAAAATAACGACCATTGTGACAAACCAAACAAATGACCTTAAATTAGAATTCCTTGCAAGTGTCATTTGTTACCTCTTCACAGAGGTCAATTTGTTATACATTGAACATGAGAAATGGGGAACAAGGGAGAATGTACACTATTTGCTAAGACATAAGCAGAAAGAAAGTGTGGTTGGTATACAATTGTTTAGCGTTCGCATAGTGAGTCTGCACACTTATTTAGACATAGTTCAAGTGCAGCTACATTGGCACCATGTCCTTAGACAAATAGAATGCATGAAAGGGACAATAATGTCTTTAACACGTGTTATTATGTAAAGTAACTGCCTTCTGAAGGGCAGAAAAGATGAGAAGTGCATGAGTCCCACACAGTTAAAATGGCAAGTTCCCATGTAGAACATTGAAGTACTGAAAGGTCCACCACTGGTGGCTTTAATATGCTGCATTATCTCTTGAAAAGAACAAATAGCTAGATTCTATGGCAAGAGTGGAATGAGGTATAAGTAGACATCCAAACACGACAGTGCCTAATGCACAACAGGCCTAAAACATCTGCTGCACAATCCTCAACCCTGGGGAGAAGGGAGTGGGATAAAATAACAAAACAGACACTATTCCCAACTTTCTGACGTTTGCAAGAAAGAACAAAGCGGATTTTATTCTGTCCTCACATAACACCCCATACTTTAATGTCTCTGCCAACTGCCTGGAGTCTACACAAAAGGCCCAATGGCATATATCTTCCGATAAAGCTGACTTGTGACCAAGGAACCCTGTCTATGTTATTTATGTTTAATGCTTTATAACGTGATGTATCCCACAGGCATTAGGGCACACACAAAACATGAAGAACAAAGACTACTAACAATACTGACAGACATTTAAGAGAGGAAAAGCAGTGTGATAGTGAATCTAGCTGTACAGAGATCTTAACCGCGAGTCAAACAGAACTTCTAAGTAAATAGTAGCACCTTGAGCCGTTTGTGAAACATGGGGAAGCTCTTCTCTATACGCATCTCGACTGGAAGATCATTCCAGGCAAGGGTGGCTATGACCGGAAAAGACAGACCCCTACCACAAGTTCTTTTGATCTTTGGACAGACGAGATGGTAAGTGGTATTAGATATTGTTGATTTATCCTGTGTTTGTAGATTAAAACCATTTTTCAAATAACTTGGTGCATGACCATGTACGCATTTATGCGTCAGGGTAAGGATTTTGAAAGTAACCCTGGACGTGACGGGCAGCCAATGGAGTTCCTTACTAGCTAGAGTTATATGTTCCCTTTTGGAGACATTTCTAATAATTCGGACGGCATCATTTTGAAGGATTCAGAGCTTCCGTGTGCAGGTCTGTCTTGCTCTGCCAAGGAGGGCATTGCAGTAATCTATGTGGCAAAAACAAAGAGGTGATGGCTGGAAGGTTTAGAATTAATCTTAACCACTGGCAATGCTCTGGGCAACCCTCCAGACCACCGTTCTTCGCCTGCCAAGCCATTACAGAAGGGAAAGACCATATGCAAATCAGGCTTGGCCCCACCCCAAAAGGGGCAGTCCAGCCCGAACTGCTAGGCCACATCCCTTCTGCACGAGACCACAAGCATCCCCAAACATGTTTCGCCCTTGTTGGGGCTCATCAGTGAGGAGTAGCTTGGGTCTCTAGGGGAATCCAGACGTGGACCCCTTGCTCACTATTCTTAGAGAGACACAGCTCCTCCCTACTGATGAGGTTCAACCAGACCGAAACACGTGTCTGGGGATGCTGTTGGTACTCTTGTTCAGAGGAGAATTGCCTAGCATTTCGGTGCTGGACTGCCCCAGGGCAGGACAAAGACTGATATGTTTAGGATATTTCTTCTCTGTGAAAGATAGTGAGCTAAAGACTCTGGGTAAGTCTCTCGCAACCAGGACTAATGTCTGGCAGAGGGACTCCCAGGACCCCCCTTGTTAATCTGCATATGCAAGTAACTTTGGGTCTCACCCTAAGTTACTAGGGGAATCCAGACGTGGACCCCTTGCTCACTATTCTTAGAGAGACACAGCTCCTCCCTACTGATGAGGTTCAACCAGACCGAAACACGTGTCTGGGGATGCTGTTGGTACTCTTGTTCAGAGGAGAATTGCCTAGCATTTCGGTGCTGGACTGCCCCAGGGCAGGACAAAGACTGATATGTTTAGGATATTTCTTCTCTGTGAAAGATAGTGAGCTAAAGACTCTGGGTAAGTCTCTCGCAAGCAGGACTAATGTCTGGCAGAGGGACTCCCAGGACCCCCCTTGTTAATCTGCATATGCAAGTAACTTTGGGTCTCACCCTAAGTTACTAGGGGAATCCAGACGTGGACCCCTTGCTCACTATTCTTAGAGAGACACAGCTCCTCCCTACTGATGAGGTTCAACCAGACCGAAACACGTGTCTGGGGATGCTGTTGGTACTCTTGTTCAGAGGAGAATTGCCTAGCATTTCGGTGCTGGACTGCCCCAGGGCAGGACAAAGACTGATATGTTTAGGATATTTCTTCTCTGTGAAAGATAGTGAGCTAAAGACTCTGGGTAAGTCTCTCGCAACCAGGACTAATGTCTGGCAGAGGGACTCCCAGGACCCCCCTTGTTAATCTGCATATGCAAGTAACTTTGGGTCTCACCCTAAGTTACTAGGGGAATCCAGACGTGGACCCCTTGCTCACTATTCTTAGAGAGACACAGCTCCTCCCTACTGATGAGGTTCAACCAGACCGAAACACGTGTCTGGGGATGCTGTTGGTACTCTTGTTCAGAGGAAAATTGCCTAGCATTTCGGTGCTGGACTGCCCCAGGGCAGGACAAAGACTGATATGTTTAGGATATTTCTTCTCTGTGAAAGATAGTGAGCTAAAGACTCTGGGTAAGTCTCTCGCAACCAGGACTAATGTCTGGCAGAGGGACTCCCAGGACCCCCCTTGTTAATCTGCATATGCAAGTAACTTTGGGTCTCACCCTAAGTTACTAGGGGAATCCAGACGTGGACCCCTTGCTCACTATTCTTAGAGAGACACAGCTCCTCCCTACTGATGAGGTTCAACCAGACCGAAACACGTGTCTGGGGATGCTGTTGGTACTCTTGTTCAGAGGAGAATTGCCTAGCATTTCGGTGCTGGACTGCCCCAGGGCAGGACAAAGACTGATATGTTTAGGATATTTCTTCTCTGTGAAAGATAGTGAGCTAAAGACTCTGGGTAAGTCTCTCGCAACCAGGACTAATGTCTGGCAGAGGGACTCCCAGGACCCCCCTTGTTAATCTGCATATGCAAGTAACTTTGGGTCTCACCCTAAGTTACTAGGGGAATCCAGACGTGGACCCCTTGCTCACTATTCTTAGAGAGACACAGCTCCTCCCTACTGATGAGGTTCAACCAGACCGAAACACGTGTCTGGGTATGCTGTTGGTACTCTTGTTCAGAGGAGAATTGCCTAGCATTTCGGTGCTGGACTGCCCCAGGGCAGGACAAAGACTGATATGTTTAGGATATTTCTTCTCTGTGAAAGATAGTGAGCTAAAGACTCTGGGTAAGTCTCTCGCAACCAGGGCTAATGTCTGGCAGAGGGACTCCCAGGACCCCCCTTGTTAATCTGCATATGCAAGTAACTTTGGGTCTCACCCTAAGTTACTAGGGGAATCCAGACGTGGACCCCTTGCTCACTATTCTTAGAGAGACACAGCTCCTCCCTACTGATGAGGTTCAACCAGACCGAAACACGTGTCTGGGGATGCTGTTGGTACTCTTGTTCAGAGGAGAATTGCCTAGCATTTCGGTGCTGGACTGCCCCAGGGCAGGACAAAGACTGATATGTTTAGGATATTTCTTCTCTGTGAAAGATAGTGAGCTAAAGACTCTGGGTAAGTCTCTCGCAACCAGGACTAATGTCTGGCAGAGGGACTCCCAGGACCCCCCTTGTTAATCTGCATATGCAAGTAACTTTGGGTCTCACCCTAAGTTACTAGGGGAATCCAGACGTGGACCCCTTGCTCACTATTCTTAGAGAGACACAGCTCCTCCCTACTGATGAGGTTCAACCAGACCGAAACACGTGTCTGGGGATGCTGTTGGTACTCTTGTTCAGAGGAGAATTGCCTAGCATTTCGGTGCTGGACTGCCCCAGGGCAGGACAAAGACTGATATGTTTAGGATATTTCTTCTCTGTGAAAGATAGTGAGCTAAAGACTCTGGGTAAGTCTCTCGCAACCAGGACTAATGTCTGGCAGAGGGACTCCCAGGACCCCCCTTGTTAATCTGCATATGCAAGTAACTTTGGGTCTCACCCTAAGTTACTAGGGGAATCCAGACGTGGACCCCTTGCTCACTATTCTTAGAGAGACACAGCTCCTCCCTACTGATGAGGTTCAACCAGACCGAAACACGTGTCTGGGGATGCTGTTGGTACTCTTGTTCAGAGGAGAATTGCCTAGCATTTCGGTGCTGGACTGCCCCAGGGCAGGACAAAGACTGATATGTTTAGGATATTTCTTCTCTGTGAAAGATAGTGAGCTAAAGACTCTGGGTAAGTCTCTCGCAACCAGGACTAATGTCTGGCAGAGGGACTCCCAGGACCCCCCTTGTTAATCTGCATATGCAAGTAACTTTGGGTCTCACCCTAAGTTACTAGGGGAATCCAGACGTGGACCCCTTGCTCACTATTCTTAGAGAGACACAGCTCCTCCCTACTGATGAGGTTCAACCAGACCGAAACACGTGTCTGGGGATGCTGTTGGTACTCTTGTTCAGAGGAGAATTGCCTAGCATTTCGGTGCTGGACTGCCCCAGGGCAGGACAAAGACTGATATGTTTAGGATATTTCTTCTCTGTGAAAGATAGTGAGCTAAAGACTCTGGGTAAGTCTCTCGCAACCAGGACTAATGTCTGGCAGAGGGACTCCCAGGACCCCCCTTGTTAATCTGAGTAATCTATGTGGGGCATTGCAGTGGCTCTAACCAAGGTTTCGCAGTTCTTTGTGGTGACATAGGGTTTCACCAATCTGAGTAACCTAGAATGGTATTGGGATTTTTTAATGACATTTACCACATGAGTGTCTGCTCCCAGGGACTGATCTACTATCACTCCCAATGTTTTAACCAGATCCAGAGTCTCTATACAATGGCCATCAATTAAAAACTCAGAGTATCCAGGTCCCAGTTTCGTCCTCGCTTGAGAGGATCCAAATACCAGTAATTCGGTCTTTGCACTGTTAAGGCAAAGCCAATTTTCTGTCATCCAGTTTTTCACTGTTTGATAGATGCTCTGCACGATTTTAGTATCCTCAGTGTAATCTCCACTTGTAAATCTGGCCCCTACTTTGTTCAGAATGTTACACAGAGGGCGCAAGTAGATTTTGAAAAGTGCAGGGGATAGACATGCTCCCTGAGGGACGGTATTTGTGCAGAGGATGCCTGTCCACAACAAACTCTTTACATCCTACCCAACAAGAAGTACTCCATCCACTCCACGGCTAGTGGCGAGCAATGGCCTACAGAAGACAGTGTGGGCAGTAATATCTTATGGTCCAAAAGGTCAAAATCTGCCAATAAATTAAGCAGCATCAGCAGACCTGCATTACTCATATCCATGCAGTCCTGCATCTGGCTCTGAAGATCAACTAATGCACTCTCTGTGCCATGATGTTCTCTGAATCCAGATTGTCTTGGATGGAGGATATTAACCTCTTCCAAGTTTCTTTGCAGCTGCATGGTGGCTATGCAATCTATGACCTTCAAAAGAAACAAGACATTTGTGATCGGTCTATAGTTGTTGACATTTTTTGGATCTAAACCTGCCTTTTTCAACAATGTTGGAAGGTAGCATTTACGGAGCGTGTTACGAATGGTGCAAAGATACTGGAGTTATTCAAAATAATTTTGGCTGCCAGAGTATCACCATTGCAGGAAGTGGGACGCTGTCATGATTCCTGCCCCTCATGTCCCCAGCCCTCCAAGATGTCAGGCTGGAGCCAGGCCACAATCACCGACATGGCCCTCAAGGGCCTCTCCATCCCTCCAAAGACCCACTTGGAGTCAGACTTGGCGCTTGTGGCATCAGACTCACTCAGTCCCATAGGATAACATTGGGGATTGGACTTGTAGTGCATTGATGGGGACAAGATGGATGCCCCCACATATTTCGGTTCCCAGAACTGCATGTGCAGTCTAGTCTTTTGGGTGTGGTTCAGCCCAGAGATACCTGGGATACCCAGAGACTATTTAAGTCACGCCCAGGCTGAGATACATGCTTTCTGTTTTCTGCACCTGCAGCGTGACACTCACCGTGTTCGGATCGCTCTCCAGTAGGCCTGCATCTTTCTTCTGCGCTCAGCTCCTGCAAGAACAAGAACACCGTTAGGAACAGCCTTACCTTGCGGCGCTTCTGCCCATCATTCATCGCTTCTTCTGTTCTGCGGGCATCTTCGGCGGTGTCATTCCCATCCCGGCACGCCGATTCCTAAGGAAAAGGGAAAAGAACATAAAAAAGGCATTAGTAAGCATTCTGCAAATCTTGGCTTATTTTTAAATACTGTATGAGCTTCAAACGCTTACCTGAATCCCAGCCGCTCTGGGGAAGCTCTGTCTCCGGAACTTCTCATCAATCTGCAAGTGGGAAAAGACACTCCAGGTTAGCGTGGAAACATCTAGAGGCGCCGCATACCACGCTTACTCACCGCATTTGTTCTTCATAACCGGCATCCACGCTGAAAACGTTGCGGCACCTAAAAGACACAGAAAAAGAACTCAGTTCAATACAAATACGAAAGGGTTGCATCGCGCATCGCACTCACTCATCTCAGCAGCACGTTGCCATCCCCGGACGCCGGCCATCATCTAAGGAAGGAAAGGAATGACGTTAGAGAACTTTTCAAAAGACTCATTATACTTACCTGTCGGACTCTTGCCAGTGAAGTAACTAGGCAGCAACGAGCCCGAATCAATCAACGCGCCCCTGCGCTGAAATCAGGACGGAGAGCACACTTTCCAAGAAAACAAGGTGAGCTGTAGACTCCAGGGAAGGGTGCGAGGTCGTAAGAGGTCAGAACAGGCTGAGTGACGTCCCCGTGGATACCAGGTGGGAGTAAAGGAGGATTTATCTTGTTCTTTGTCTTCCCCATGTCTACAGATATGTTATTGAGAGAAAGAAGACAAATGGCCTCATTACGACCCTGGTGGTAGCCGTGCCCTTATTAAGGGCACTGCTGCCGCTGGTAATGATTTTTTACCGGAGCCCAGAAAAGGGCAATAACCGGGTCATGCCGACCTTGGTGGACCCAGTAATTGCCCTTTTCGAAGGAATTGTGTCCTCCGACGTATTCCTTATCTTGATGGATCATCTCCAGCTTGCTGGCCTCGGAAAATTTGTATTATTTTTTTTTTCAGTAGAGGGCGCTGCGCGTCGACGTCTCTCGAGCTGATGTCCCTCGACAGCCTCCGTATCGGCGCCGACGTCATCATGCATATAAATAGACTCGCGCATCGTCCGTTGCTCAGTTCCGTTTTTCCGCGCTTCGTGGGCCTCGGAATCGCTTTGCTCAGTTCGTTAGTCAGATATATTCTTCATTATTCCTCGAATACCAACTCTTACTCGATGGCTTCCTCATCCGAACCGAGGACTCCACGGTCCGGCTTCAAAAAATGTCAAGACTGTGGAAAGAAAATGTCGTTGACAGATCCTCACAGAATCTGTTTGTGGTGCCTGGGATCGGAGCACCAATGTTCGGAGTGCGAGGACTGCATGTCCATGACGGCGAAAGCCTTGAAGGAGCGTAAGGGGAAGCTTGAGAGAGGTAAGACAGTTAAAGCTCCTTCGAAAGTTTCCTCGGCAGAGTCGAGACATTCGTCTCCTCGCCGACACAGGAAACATTCTCGTTCTAGGTCTCGAAGCAGTTCCCACCACTCTTCGAGATCCAAGGATTCGAGTAAGAGACATCGACGATCCCCTTCCTCGTCTTCTTATGTTTCCCCGGAAATAGTCACCTGCCCCACAAAAACATAGCTCTCAGGCTGAGTGGAAGGAATTCTGTAAAAGGATGCTTAGCGTCTTCGAGAAAGCTGCCCGACCCCCTCAAAGACAGCTGAAGGTGATAACCTGGGTGAAAGATCGAAACGCCGGGAGTCGTTGCACCCGGTGAAAGAAACTACTCAAGAGCTTCATGAACCCTCAAGCAAAGGCACTGTGCCATCGACGCCATCTTCGAAAGTCCCTTCGACGAATAAATCTGCGTCATCGACGCCATTATCGAAGGGCTCATTGACGCATAGGTCGATCGAATCGATGCCGTCTTCGACGCCGACGTTGACGCCGAAAAAGAACAAAACCACGGCCGTCGCTACCTCACAGCCAGTGGTCATACCCAGGGCCTCTAACATGACCTTGAGAATGTCATCGACAACCTCGAGTAGGATTCCGATCCTCTCGAGCTCTTACAGGCCTCTTCCGATCTTCTCAACGCCTTTTTCGGTGTTTTCGAAGCCTTTAACGTCCGTGTCGATGACATCAACGTTTTTTCAACCAATTATGACAAATTTGGCCCCTTCTGCTCTGGAAATTGGATTTAAGCCATTTCCAAGGTCTGATTATTTCAGACCCTTGTCTTCAATGTATGAAGAAGGGGAGGATTCGAATCAAGAAAGACCCCTTGGGTTGCAGAGAACTACAACACCTGAACCAGAGGAATTTACCTCTGAGGAAAATAGGTTAAAGAACCTTTGAGAATCCTTACATGAGGCAAGTGGGTTAGATACTTCCCCAGAAATAGAATTTGCCAAACCAGACCCAGGGGAACATGCCGAGACCCCTTACAGAATTTTAATGGCAAGGATTATAGAATTCATGGGTTGGTCTACACCTTCACCTGCATTTCAACAGGATGACCTTACAGACATTTTAGTTAAAGACCCACAGGAGGATCCTGTGGTTCCATTTCACGCTGCATTACAAAGAAAAATATTGGCTAACTGGGAAACTCCTGAGGTTATCCCGGCGGTTAACAAAAAGTTATCAGCCAAATATAGGGTATCTGCTACTGACCCTGAATTTTTGTCTAAACATCCAACTCCAGAGAGTCTGGTTGTTCAAGCAGCAACTGCATCAGGCAGTAGATCGGCATACCCTACTGTTCCACAGGACAGGGATGACAAAAGATATGACTCTATGGCTAAGAAAGTATTTTCTGCATGTAGCATGGCGTCGAAATCTATTAACGCTACTTGTACACTCGCAAGGTTCAGCCATACACTTTGGGAGTGTGCTTCATCAGCGGCTGACTGCCTCCCAGAGGGAGAAGAAAGGGAAGCGTTTCTAAACATCATTAAGGATGGTAAAAACGCAATGTGCGAATCCCTTCAAACTGGCATTGATTCTGCTGACAGTATCAGTAGGGCCATGGCGGCAAGTACTACAACCCGCAGATTTGCGTGGTTGCGAAAGTCTGGGTTTGCTTCAGATGTACAAGCCAGACTTTTAAATATGCCCTTTGACGGCTCTTCTTTGTTTGGTTAGAAGGCAGATGACAGCCTAGAAAAGTTAGACATCCAAAGCAGCAGCAAAATCCCTGGGAGCTGCAATCCGTCAAACGCCATATCGCCCCTCAGGAACCTCTTGGAGAGGTAAGTCCTTTCGCTTTTATTCCGCATTCGGAAAAGGCAGAGGACAATCGGTTCAAAGAGGTCAAAAAAGATTCACCCGAGGTGGACGGGGTAAAAATACAAAAGCTGCAGCAGCAGGTGCCTCTTTACCCTCGGCATCTGCATCAGCTGCCTCTAAATCACTCTGAGGACTCTCCTCAGAAGACACCAGTAGGGGGCAGGCTAACTCAACATCTGACGGAATGGCAGGCTATTACGTCAGATGCTTGGGCATTGGAGACAGTTGCCCAAGGTTACTGCCTGCCTTTTCTACGCATTCCTCAGCTCTCTGAAAGTTCCAGATCCGCTCCTCTTGCAGGAAATTGTAGACCTGCTGGAGAAAGGTGCCATAGAACCGGTACCTGTAGCGGAGAGGAATAAGGGCTGGTACTCCCCCTACTTCCTAATATCGAAGAAGGACGGAGGACTGAGACCTATCTTGGATTTACGAGAATTGAACAAGTTCCTCAGGAAGGATAAGTTCAAGATGGTAAATCTCTCTCAGATCCTTCAGGCCCTCCAGCTCCAGGACTGGCTGGTATCTCTGGACCTTCAGGATGCTTATTTCCATGTGCCAATCCATCTCAAACACAGGAAATACCTGAGGTTCGCAATTGGCGGCTCTCATTATCAATTTCGAGTTCTGCCATTTGGGCTGACTTCCGCCCCAAGGGTCTTCACCAAGCTAATGTCAGTAGTGGCTGCAAGTCTAAGGAGGGAAGGGATTCACGTCTACCCCTACCTGGACGATTGGCTGATCAGAGCTGTATCTCCGGAACAAGCTCAGATCCAGCTAGATTATGTCTGCCACTTCCTTCACAAACTGGGCTTCTCCCTCAATCTAAAGAAATCACAGATGATACCATCACAGAGACTCCAGTACATTGGAGCGGTCCCGGACACTTCCCTGGGAAAAGCCTCGCCACCAGAGGTGAGGGCTCAAGATATTCTGCAGATGGTCACCAAGTTTCAAAATGACCGACGTCTCCCAGCCTTCGACTTTTTGAGGTTGCTAGGCCTCATGGCATCCTGCATCTTCTTTGTGCCAGAGGATCGCCTGAGAATGAGATCTCTTCAGTGGGCACTAAGAACTCAGTGGTCGCAATTCTCAGGGAGAATGACAGATCTCCTTCAGGTTCCGGACAAGGTGGTGCGCCTGTCAGGAGAACATTTTGAAAGGAGAACTGTTTTGGCAACCATGGCCGGAGATAACAGTAGTCACGGATGCCTCACTCACGGGGTGGGGAGCCCATGCCAACGACTTGACCATCAGCGGTCGTTGGTCTCCATCGGCGTCCAGACTACATATCAACCTGTTAGAGCTGAGAGCAATCAGACTAGCGCTGAAGGCTTTTCTGCCATCTGTACATGGGAAAAATGTCCTGATAATGACGGACAACACAGTGACCATGCACTATCTCAACAAAAGAGGAGGCGTAGGATCACTGCCTCTGTGCAGAGAGGCGATGCAGCTCTGGTTTTGGGCAATCCAAGAAGGAATCTCTCTATCGGCAGTTCACTTAGCCGGAGAGAAGAACTTGACGGCGGACGCTCTGAGCAGGCAGAGCACAGTCTCCCACGAGTGGGAACTAGCTCAGGAAGTCCTTCAACAGATCTTCACCCTTTGGGGAACCCCTCAAGTGGATCTGTTCGCCACCAGCATCAACAGGAAGTGCGATCAGTTTTGTTCAAGGGAATTTCCCCCGAGAGGAGCTCTAGGGGACGCGTTCGTAGTGGACTGGGAGTTTCCACTTCTGTACGCGTTTCCTCCAGTCCCTGTCATTCCTCAAATGATCAGGAGGTTGAGAAGGTTCCGGAAAGCCATGATCCTAATTGCCCCGGACTGGGCCAGGAGAACGTGGTACCCGGACCTTCTGGACATGTCCATCTGCCCTCCAATTCGTCTTCCACTCAAGGAGAATCTTCTCTCGCAGAAGGGAGGTCAGGTTCTCCATCCAGGCATCAGAACCCTCAACCTTCACGCTTGGTATCTGAAAGGTTGAGATACAAGGATTGGGACCTCCCAGATGATGTCATGGAGGTGTTGGTTTCGGCCAGAAGGCCAGCAACAAAGACTTTATACCGCTGCCGTTGGAACAAATTTTGCAGCTGGTGTAGAGAAAAGAATATCGATCCCTTTTCATGTGGTACACCAACGGTGTTATCTTTTCTATTCTATTTGGCAAATTCGAGCCTTCAGGTTGGCACTATCAAGGGCTATCTCGCAACGCTATCGATCTTCAAAAGCACTGCAGAGGAGCCATCTTATTTCAAGTTACCCTTAGTAATATAATTTCTGAAGGGATTAACCAATGTCTATCCTCCAAGACCACTCAAGTTCCCTTATGGGACTTAAATTTAGTCTTAAATTTCCTGATGGCTACTCCTTTTGAACCACTCCACTCTTGTTCGTTAAGATTTCTCACCCTTAGAACTGTCTTATTAGTGGCATTGACATCTGCTAGGAGGGTGAACGAATTACAAGCTCTATCTTGTAAACCCCCTCATACAATTTTTCATAAAGACAAAGTTGTCCTACAAGTGAAGCCTAATTTCCTCCCAAAGGTGGTTTCTGAATTCCACGTCACTCAGAAAATTACCTTACCTTCATTCTATCCTCCTCCCCATCCAGGGAAAGAGGAAGAAAGGCTATTTAGGCTGGACCCAAGGCATGCTTTGAGCTTTTACATCAGCAGACTTGCTAGGATTAGGCAAGCAGACCAACTGTTCGTAGGTTACTCTGCGCACAAATTGGGATTACCGATAACAAAACAGACCATTTCCAGATGGATTATTTTAGCCATTCTGGAATGTTACAAACTGGCAGGGAAAGAGCCTCCTCAAAATCTTAGGGCTCATTCAACCAGGGGTATCGCAGCCTCTTCGGCCCTCCAAAGAGGGGTACCGATTCGAGACATATGTGCGGCTGCCACATGGTCGTCTGCACATACCTTCACAAAATTTTAAAAGCTGGATTCCTCCTCTAGCCAAGAGACTAGATTTGACAAAGCTGTGTTGCACTCTGTTCATTCTTGAAGGGAAACGTGGCAATTTTACTCCCACCTCCAGTTACACACCACTGCTATGGGAGTCTATCAAGATAAGGAATATGTCGGAGGACACAATCCCTTTGAAGAACAAGTTACTTCTTACCTGGTAACGTTCTTTCGATGGGATGTTCCTCCGACGTATTCCTTATCGCCCCTCCCATCCATCCCCTCAGTAAAACTTCCCTTATGGTTACAGCTTACGCTCCTTCAGGGTCAATAACCAATTCATGTAAAGCAACTGTTAAACGTCAAAACGGAACTGAGCAACGGACGCTGCGCGAGTCTATTTATACACATGATGACATTTGCGCCGATACAGAGGCTGTCGAGGAAATCGGCTCGAGGGATGTCGACGCGCAGCGCCCTCTACTGAAAAAAAAAATTCAATGTTTCCGAGGCCAGCAAGCTGGAGATGATCTATCAAGATAAGGAATACTTCGGAGGAACATCCCATCGAAAGAACGTTACTAAGTAAGAAGTAACTTGTTCTTCTGGCCTCCGGTAAAAATTAATCCCCATTCCCATTTGAGCCCTATAGGGCTCAATGGGAATGGGGGGGGGGTGCTAACAACGGGCCTGTTAATGGCGGGCCCGTTGTCAGCATCCTGGTCTGCTAGCGGATCCCGCTAAGGATGCCTGGTCTTGGCCAGGCATCCTGAGTAGGACCCGCATCAGACCTCGTAATGAGGTGGCCTGGAATGAACGGTGCCGGTCCCTTACCGGCACCGTTCATTCCGCGGCCGCCAGGGTCCTAATTGTGATGCTGGAAATGCATCGGAGGGTCAGAGCCTCCATATCCTTGTCCTTTACTGCTTTTTATCGTGTGTTCTGTCGTGTTTTCCGCACAGGAGTTCATGTGGGACTCCTGGCGGTGCAGCTCTCTCCTTTGGTTTTGGTGAACAGACCCATGGGATACCCTTATGGCACCCATGGGTAGGGGTGCAACCCTGTGCTCCCAGAGTATGTTTTTGGGCACCTGTGTGTGGCCCACAGAGCAGGGTACGGGCTGGTGGCAGCTCCGTGCTGAAATGACTGGTGTCCTGAGCATCCTCCATTTTGGGTAGATTCCTGATGGAAACAAAATGGCCCCCATGGCCTCTTGCCTTCCATCGCCTTTTACCTTGATCTTCCCGAAGTCCCGGGAAGCCCTGACTCTGTCCCTTCCCCCTGACTGGCTGTTGGGTGGAAGTTCCATATATGGTAGTGTGGGGAAGTGCTGACCAGACTGGCTGGAGCCTTCTCAACGACCGTATGTTGTGGGTACGCCTGTGGGTGGGACTTGGGTGAATGGAGTGTGTGACAAATACACATTCTGTGTTATGGGCGTCTAGTATCTGGTGTTTGACACAATGACTGAGACAGCCCTACTCGAAACCGGTATGAAAGCAGTGTGGAGTGTTGAATGGCTGGGTACTTGTCCCAATACATATAACTTGTTGTGAGTGTCTGGAGAGAAGTTAATGGCCTGAATGCACTGTGTGCCTGATTGGCTGGCTGCCTGCCTGCATTAATGCCCTTAGTCGTGTTTGGATGCTTGAGTATGACCCAGCGGAATGAATGGGAGATCAGTATATCTGGGGACCTCTCACTGCTAGGAATCGTGTTCAGAAGCTGAAGTCCACTACGACGAGTAACTGGAGTAACTGAAGCTTGACCTTGAAGCCCTGATAGACGAGAAGAATTGCTGTTGCTCTTCTTCACAATCTGAAAGCTACTGTGCCTCCAAGGACTGACCCAGAGAGGACCTGGTAAGGCGCCCTCTTCCCGAGCTAAGAGGGACCATTGTGCACCAGCAGATCTTTGCCAGAGCTCCCTGGTAGACAGACCTTCGATAGGCTGCCGACCCGAGACGGGGACTGCCGCGGAATCCCAAAGAGAATCGCCCGGACTGTTGTCCGCCACTGTCGACGACCGCCGTCGCCGACTGGAGCCGCTGTGCTCCCGTTTTGCCTAAGAACTTCATTTGATCTAAGGATGCTACATCTGCATCATCACCGCTGTATCCCGCTGGAGAAGGCCTGACCGCCGACGCGCCGAGGAGCATCCACCGGTGGGTTTCCCGCCACCCAAAGACCACAGAGACGCTGACAACTCGACACCCTTGCTGGGCCACAGTTCTTCAAACACTTTGCGGTCCAGAACTATCGACACCAAGGTTCCCCACACGCCTCTTCCTTGCAGGACGTTTACGCTTCCATGTCAACGAGCACCACTAGGAAAAAAGCTGCCACTTCACCGTCGTAGCTCACCCTGTTTTCCGTCAGACGTTCGACGACCCGTGACTCCGCCTTTAAAGGGAGGGCACTCAAGAAGGGCCGTCGATTCCCCACCGAGGAACACCACACCGCCAGGTACTTTGGGTTTGCAGAACTATTGGGAAGTCTAGTGTGAACAATATATGGACTGGGCTTGTATCTTTATTCCACAGGTTGCCCAGGTGGGGGGGGATCTCCATACAGAGCTGTGTTTAATGGTAGCGACCAGTATTCTGCCAATTGTGTAACGTCTTGCCTTCCTTCCTCTCTCTACTGCTGGTTTCTTCTTTATTGATCTGTGTGACATTTTGACAGCATAGTTGATGCACTTTAATGAGATCTGATAATATTTGTGGTACCACTGTATATATTTACCATTGTTGATTTTCTGAGCACAAAGTGAGTTATTGTGATAGTGTACATAACCTTGAATATTAATTATATAAAGACTGTGTTTTAACCAATACAGTGTGTGGACATTCTTTTGTGGGTGCTTGGGGACTACACTCTACTTAAGAACCAGCTTGCATCACCTCTTGGGAAGCTAGGCCTTGATTGCTCGACTACGTTACCAATAATAGAGAATCTTGGCTGGGGTCCTCTGTGCCTCTCCTCTACCATATAGAGAGCAGAAGTACGGACACCCCCCTCCAGTCTTTACACTAATGAGGCCCAAAGTTGTGTTTTTTGTTATTTTATACACTTCCCCTTTTCCCTCTGGGGTGTACTGGATCTAGCTGTGGGAGTTTTGGCTGGATACTGAACACTCAGGGGGGGGGGGGGGGGCTGTAGAGTTTGGCAGCCTCTGCAGACTTTGCTAGCATGACTTGACATTTTCCATTGAACACTCTAGAATAACAAAATTATATTCCGTTTTTCCATTGGTTTGAGGGTGATATCAGCTTACAAAAGGCCTACAAGAACTTAGAAACAAATCTGGACCCACTATCAGAGATGATTTGAGGGGGGAGACGTGATGACTAACCACGCTTTGCAAGATGTTCTACAGTAAATCCAGTGACTGAACCCTTAGATGTAATGAAATGCCCTGACATCCTTCTATGCCAGACATGTTTTACAGAAGCTGTTACAATCTTCAAAAGTTGAGTAGTTCTTTGGTTGTACCATTTCCACTCAAGGATTGGAAATGGACTTCCTCAATTTGCAAACTTTCACAGACTCGCCAGCACCTTCTTGCATCAATGATGTGCAAAGTTTCCTGGGATTTTCCGACTTTGACCACAGGATTAGTCATGACTTCTCATGCCAAGGTAACTCCCATCACCAAGCTGATAAACAAAGGGTGTCATCTGTCTAGTCACAAGATGGAGAGAGCCTTCCAAAGTCTGAAAAGGAGTTTCACATCAGGCCTGATTCTTCTGCACCCAGATGTCATGCAACCTTTCTTTGCGGAGGTGGATGCCTCGAACCTTGCTCTTGGGGCAGTCCTCGCCCCAACTCCATCCTGAGAACATTTACACCCAGTGGCCTTCGTCTCAAAGAAACTATCACCAGCAGAGATCAACTACATCATTCCGGATAACAATCTTATGGCCAATCAGCTTTTCAAGAATGGAGGCATTATCTCCTGTGGGCACAGATTTGACAGATATTGGACTTTGCTGTTTTTGAGATCAGCTAAGACCTTAATACCCCAGCAGCTTTTCTGGTCCCTGTTCTTCGCTGAATATGGCTGAATGCGACTTTGTCATAACTAACCTTCAAACCTGGACGTCCAAATGACAAGGTGGAGGCTTTGTCCCATCAACTTCCCCAAACCTAAAGATTACCTTCAATTCACCATCCACCCAGGTAAAGACAGGCTTAGGGTGAGAGATGTGTGCAGATGGGCACTGTTGTATTCTGTGCAGCCTTTATCATGGCCTTCAAGTTTTTATACATTCTCATTAGTAACAGCCGTTGCAGTGTAGCAGTGTGAGCCCAAACTTCGAATTTCATGGTCTCCTGCGTTTTGCCCGTGGGAATAATGGTACGGCTCCTTCCACTGTAGAGTTTATTTAAAATTGTTTGTGCGCTTCGGGCCTCAGCCACTGTGTAGGTTTTACCTGCTCGCTCTGTCATGGATCAGAATGGAGAAGTTTGCCCTCATAACGATGTATGCGTTGTGGGTGTCAGAGTGTGGAGTGCCGCACAGGGTACTGCGAGTGCATTGAGAAAACTGTCCGCTCCACACAGCTCCAGAATCAACCCTGAAATGATGAAGCATTTTTGTGTTTTGCCTTTTGCAGGGTGTCAAGAGTACCCCAGTGGAAAAGGCTTCTGTCACAAAAGGGATTCTTATGCCAAAATATGTCTTGCCGGAACCTGCAGACATGGTATCAGTCTTTTGATAAATACCTTTGCAACTACCGCGTGGAGTGTGCGTTACCAGTATATGCCCACCACAACTTTTAAGGGATGTCACCTCACCACTGGACTGTATTCTCAGCACAGTTAAATATTCCCATGTTGGGTTTTCAGTCACCAAGCATAGGTGTGTAGTAGTTGTGCACACTACTACTACTGCTGCTGATTGCGGCTGATCCTAGTGAAGAGAGTTTCTAGCGGTGTGTTCTCCGGTTGTGTATGACTTTACAAATGACCCTGACTTAATCAGAAGCTTGATCTATCACAAGACTCATGTATTTGCCTGTGAGATGATATGATATGATTATTAATACCCAGAGGTTTCTAAGCGCAGACACAGGGATCGAACATGTGGTGCTCTTGCTTCCAAGGCAAGCATGTTGCCCCTGAGCTATCCTCCCGAGACGAACATCTAACATCAGTTAGACCTGCAGTGCCCAATGCATTCACTGATGCTAATGTTTTCTAGGTTGCTGTACAATCTATTGAATAAGTTCAACATTGAGTCCATGAAATCAGTAATGTTATAACCCTATGAAAGTGCATGTGATGGAAATATGATGCGCCGTATGTTGCTTGTGTCTTCGCACTTGTCATGTGTGTGCTACAACCTCATGCCACTGTTTCTGATATAGTGAGCTAAGGGGAGGTTCCCTTTTCTTCCTTCGTTGTATAGTGTTGAGTCATGTCAATGTTTGTGCCACCAAACCCCAATTTCTACTGATTTATTAAATGGCTGTTTGAAAGCGTGCATGGACACAGTTAAGCATTACGTGAGTGCTAGTAGCATACAAGTCATGGATTTCTCATGTGCTCTTTTAGGCCTTTTAAGGGTCCCGCTTTTGGCACAAACAGAGGCCTCGTTCCAAGGCCCTGGGAATTATGGGTATGTTGTCTAAACCTCTGTGAGCTTGGGAGTAGGACCCTTAGCCAGTTCTTTTTGTTTGTGGGGGTTCATAGTTCCCCATCTATGTGGCAGGGATAAGGGCTAGCGCGTCTAAATCGGAGACGATTATGTGGACTCATGTTCCGCTGCTGTGCAAGAGGGAATTTGACCTGGCTAATGGTTCTGTGCTGTTTTATGATAGTAACTGTTTCTAAGATATGATGAGACTCGTCTTGGATGTTACGTATCTATGTTAAATGCAACCTGAGCAAATCTATTGTGGCATTCGAGTGTATATGTGTGTCCTACCAGGGCTGTGGTTCAGTTTGCCATGATGTGTGAGTGTGCAAGGGCTGAACTGTTAGTGCACGACTGTTTAGATATTTTGTACTTCTTTAGGTAACAGCTAGATGTGCAATGAACAAGGCCTCAGCGTGGTTTCTATGACCTGCATGCATAAGGGAACCACAACTGAGATCTTTTGTGATAAGACTCTGTTCAAGAGCAGGTTATGGGCAGTCTTGAGGGTGTCCATTTATAGGGGGTGTCAAGGCTCTCACATAACTTGTGTGCTCAGTAGTCTGTGTTCTCATATAGTGGTTAGATAGATTTGCCTTCCCTGCATGGTTAGAATGTGGGTTGCTCTTGAGTCAGTGATTATGTATTCTCTGTTCAATTTCATTCCAGCTTGTGTTGTCAACGGTACGGGTAGTGCTACACCAAATGTTTGTGTGTGTGTGTGTGAGTGATGATGCAAATGGCATACAGGAGCGGTTGTGTTTATTTTTATTATTATTACTGTATTTATTGAGCGCAGGTCTAGCTTTGAGAAGCAATGGAGCACTTTACAAAGGTATACAACAATACAGATGCATAACAGAGCACTTTACAGAGGTATACAACAGTACAAATGCATAACGGAGCACTTTTCAAAGGTAACAGCAGAACAGATATAGAGCGATAGAGCGGAGTGTAGGATACAGAGGGGCAAAGAGGAGGGATACAGCTGTACCAGGTGGCGGGGAGGAGGATGGCAGGTGGCGTCTGGTGAGACAGGTGGCGCGAGGAGTGACGTGATGGTATAGATGTTGAAGAGGAGAGACTCCTTAAAGAGGTGGGGTTTCAACAAATCTTGCCTGTGTTGGTCCAGTCTAACATGGCGACATCTTTTTGAAACTGGGCGCAGTCACACCCTGGGTTTTTTCTTCCATATTAATGTTTTTTTTTTTTAAATTTCTTTATTGGTTTTACAACATCAGAACAATCAATCATTAATCAGTGCAATATTCGTAGGCCTGAACAGCAGGTCTTAACTATCCCAACTATCCCGTCCCTCCCCCCCCCCACCGAGACCCCATTGGAACTCTCAAGAGGAAAGCGTCTCAGGCTCATATCTCGTCAGGGCCACTTGGACTGTTCGGGGTGCTATCCAGTGACACTGGGTGGAGTAATGGCATCGTTAAAGCCACCCATCGGTTCAAATCTGCGCTAGAGTCCAGTCTCTGTGTTTGGATTGCCGTTTCCCAAGCCGCCGTCTCAGCAGCTATCCATTTTTTGAGGTCATTCCACCAGAGGGCCCTGTTCGGTCCCCTTGCACTCTTCCAGCTCATGGCGATACGTCTTTTCGCTGTTATATATGCCAAGTCCTTGAGTTTATTTAGGGGCTTGTTCTTGCTGGTCCGTCGGTAGCTTCCCAATATGCAGGCTGCCGGCTCATCGGTCACCAGCTCGATCTCAGCAGTCCCCATTTTTTCCCTTACGCCGCTCCAGAACTGCTGAACTATCGGGCAGCTCCAGAACATGTGGGTCATTCCCGCCCTAGGCTCATGGCATTTGGGGCATGTTTGAATTGTGGCTCCCTTGAAGTTCGATATAACTTCGGGCGTGAGGTAGGCTCTGTTGGTGACATATAGTTGTATGAGTTGGAGGCGGGCATTCCTAGAGATTGCCTTGTGGTAGTGTGTTATTTTCCCCCATGATTTGTCCTCAAATTCGATCCCCAATTCGCTCTCCCATCTACTCTTGCTTTTCAATACGTCATTTGTCGTGCTCTGCAGGAGAGTTTCGTATATTCTGGAGGTTTCATGGCCTCCTTCAGCAGCGTTTAGCAACAGTTCGATAGCCTCGTTTTCCTGAAACCGATTGGCGGCCTCCGGCCATCTTTCCTTCAGGGCTGTCATTACTGCTCCATATAGCAGGAACTGGCCCGGTGGCAGGCCAGTGGATTCGCAGAGGTCGCCGAAAGCCACAAATTCTTGCTCTTGGATGAGGTCCCCAAGCACTGCTACACCATATGGTTCCCACAGCGTGCGTGTGTCCACGTGACCCCATGAGGATTTCGCCATGACAGCTGCGATGGGGATCTGTGGGGAATACGGGTCCGCTGCCCCTATTGCCTTGCAGGCCCTTCTCCAAAGCTGAGTCCCAAGTTTGATCAGGTAAGGGAGGCGTTGCGTGTTTCCCCATCTAACCCAGAGTAGGTCCCTGAGTAGCAGTCTCGGCAGGGCTGGCTGGAGGAGTCTAGTGTCAGCAGTGGTCTCATCTGCCATCCAGTGCATTACGTGCCTTAGTTGGCTAGCCAGGAAGTACAGCTCAAAGTTGGGGATTTTTAGTCCCCCCTTCTCGTAAGGCCTCTGGAGAATGTCTAGTGCCACCCTGTGCCTGCCGCCCTGCCACAGAAATCCCCTGCAGAGCTTGGACAGATCTCTAAAGAAGGTAGAGGGGATGTTAAAGGGTACATTGGTAAAGCAGTGCAGTAGGCGTGGGAGCGCCACCATCTTGAGGAGGCCCGCTCGCCCGGCCATTGAAAGTGGGAGCTTCCCCCAGAACCCCATGGATTTCTCTAGCGCGTCCTTTGCCCTAACCGTATTAAGAATGTGTTCAGTGTTTGGGTGGCGATGGATGGTGATCCCCAGGTATCTAAAGGACGTGGCTTGCCATTGGAGGGCTAGCGGAGGCAGGGAGCCGTACCCCTCACTGTGGAGAGCAGCTAGGGGGTAGAGACAGGACTTGTCTTTATTTATCTGTATGCCCGTAAGTGTGTGGAAGCAGTCTAGTGTCTCTAGGATGTAGGGCAGGCGGAGCTCGGGATCATGCAGGTAGAGCAGCATATCATCTGCGTACATAGAAATAAGGTGTGATACCCCATCTAGCTTGATGCCTCCGTCCCCGTACTCCTGGCGGAGGTACGCGGCCACCGGTTCTGCGGCTATGATGTAGAGCATGGGGGACAGGGGGCATCCTTGCCGTGTACCTCTGTGAAGGGGCCATTTACCGGAGTAGGTCCTGTTAGTACGGACCCTGGCAGTGGGGCGAGTGTAGAGCAATTGGGTCCATTTAAGGAAGGCAGGTCCAACCCCCATCTTGACCATGGTGGCGTACAACCAATCCCATCTGATCGAATCAAAGGCCTTAGTGGCGTCGAGTGATGCCACAGCGTACTTCTGGGGCTTCCCTTCGGTGCCATGTATGATGTGGTGCAATCTACGTAAATTTTCGGTGATGGAGCGTCCTGGCACGTATCCCGTCTGGTCCTGGTGGATCAGGAGGGGGAGTGCTCTGCGCAATCTGCTTGCTAATAGTGCCGCGAGTATTTTGCTATCGACATTTAGCATAGAGAGCGGTCTATACGCTCCACACTCCGTCCCATCTTTGCCAGGCTTTAGTATAGGAATTATTATTGCCTCGCTCATAGAATCCGGGAGGGAGCCCCGCTCAAAGGCCTCGTTGTATACCTGTGCGAGCAAGGGGGCGATGGTCTCCTCGTATGTCTTATAAAATTCCCCGGGAAGGCCGTCCATACCCGGCGTTTTACCCGAGGGTAGTGTTCTGATTATAGCCTTCACCTCGTCAGGTGTAATGGGGTCGTCTAGGGCTTCCGTCATCTGTGGATCTAATCTGGGCAATTGTATGCAGTCTAGGGCGTCTTCGATTCCGGTGGCCGACGAAAGGGGGGTCTGGGAGTAGAGGTCACGATAAAACTCGGAGAAAACCTCATTGATCTCTACCTGTGTGTGCGCAGTGCCGCCATCAGGTTTCCGCACGTGACAGATAGGGGCGCTGGGGGTCTCTCTTTTATATAGCCAGGCAAGGAGTTTGCCAGGTTTGTCTCCTAGGGCGTGTGACCTTTCAACGTGCTTAGTGTAGCTCAGTTTCCCGAGTGTCTCCCAGTGGGTCAGACAGGCCTGTCGCAGTTGAATCATTTCTCGCAGGCTCTCGGGGGTTACGTCCGCTTTGCTTTCTAGCTCGCCCAGTTTCCCCTCTGCCTCCGCCAGGGAGTTCGCGACAGTTCTCTGGGCTCCCCCCACTGCCATCAGCATGTCCCCTCTCATGACCACCTTATATGCCTCCCACGCGGTACCAATGCTGTCTACGCTACCCAGGTTAACCCGCCAGTATTCATCTGTGCTGTTCTGTATATGGTCCCGGAAGGCTACATCTAGCAGGGCCTCAGCTCGTAGTCTCCACGTGGGAACCGGGGGTCTAGGCGGGTGCATCTCCCATGTGACCATTAAGGGGGAGTGGTCCGACAGGACCCTAGGCAGGTACTGTGCATCGCTGAAAGTGGCCTGCCACTCGCAACTTACCATCATGTAGTCCAGCCTAGTGTAGACTTTGTGTGGTGGGGAGTAGAAAGAGTACTCACGCTTCTCCGGGCCCAGCTCCCTCCACAGGTCGCAGAGCGAGAGTTGAGTCATTAGCTTAAGCAACACTTTGGCTGGGGGGGACGGGCGGGAGTGTTTGGCATCAGATCTGTCCCTGAGCGGGTCGAGGGTGCAGTTGTGGTCCCCACCCCAGATCACCGTGGAGTTTGCATGAGGGCCTAGTCTGGTGTATAGGGAGTGGAAGAAGGGGGTGGCATCATGGTTTGGGGCATAGGTGCTAACCAGGCACAGCTCCCTCCCCTCCACCGTACCCCGCACCAGGGCCATCCTACCTTCATCATCCGTCTTGGTGTCCGTTATCCTGAAGGGGACGGTCGGGTCTATCCATATCAAAACCCCCCTTGCGTATGAAGAGTAGGAGGATCCAATCAGGGTCCCTCGCCATGTCTTGGCCAGGGCTTTTAGTTTCTCCTCTGTTAAATGTGTTTCCTGGATCATGGCAATCCTGACTTTACAGCGCCTTAAGTATGTGTGTATTCTGCGTTGTTTCACGTAACTGTTCATGCCTCTGACGTTCCACGTCATTATTTTAATCGTTCCGGCCATGAGCATGGTTGGGTCCAATGTTCCCCCACTGTCTCGGGCGGGGGGTTTAGTTGGCAATGTATCTGTGATAAGGATGTCCTGGGGTCTCGGCGTTTCCCTTTCAAAGTCCCAACGTGGGTGCAACTCCTCCGCAATTCCCTCCCCCCCAATAAACTTCCCAAACAAAAAACTGGTCTAACGGAGGGAACCCCGTCATGACTGTCCCGTTTCCGCTCCTTAGGACCAAACATGGTCGTCGGGTGCCCTACGGGCGGGTAAACGTACCCTAAAAGAGGAATAGAACTCCAGGGGGTTGAGGGAGCTGGTGCTTCGGTGTTCCGCGTGGTATGATCCGTTCAGTTGCTTGTAGGGCGCGATTCCGTGTCGTTGTGCATCTGTGGAAGAGCTCTTTTCGTTATAGTTACGATGGGTGGTTCAGTTCTGCTTACGTCTCTTATCTTCGATGTCTGGCAGTTGTTGCTCGTCCATCCAGTCACGAGCGAGTGCCGGGGTGTCGAACAGGAGGGCCCTGTTGTTGTGTAGTACCTTTAGCCTGGAGGGGTACAGGAGCATGTATTTCACCCCGGCCGCTTTCAATCTAGCCTTAGTGTATATGAACTGGGCCCTGTTCATCTGTACTTGGAACGTGTAATCCGGGTAGATCGCAATCTTGGCCGAGTTCCTCTGGATCTGTCCTCCCGAGCGCGAGAAGGCCAGGATGACCTCGCGGTCTCTGTAATTTAGCACCTTCGCTATCATGGGCCTGGGTGGGGCGCCCGGTGGCGGTTTCTTAGCGAGTGATCTGTGGGCCCTCTCTATGGTGAATCCCTGTGAAAGTTTCCCCGCTCCGATCTCTTGTAGCAGGAGATTTTCTACGTAGTCGGTGGGGTCTGAGCCCTCTATGCCTTCAGGTAGGCCTAGCAGCCGGATGTTATTTCGGCGGGCCCTCCCTTCGGCCTCCTCCGCTCTGTCTTCCAGATTCTTAACTCTCTGCCGTAGGCCGTCTACATCGTGTAGGAGTTGGGCCTTTGCTTCAGTATTTTCTCGTACCTGGGTCTCCAACGTCTCGGTCCTGTCCGCTAGCGCACGGACGTCTTGGCGCAGGAGCCCCAGGTCGATGGCCACGGCATCTATCTTGTTCACTATCGTTGCTTGGAATGAAGCGATGGCCTCCATGAGTTGGGTATTGCTGGGTTCGGTCGGCGCCGCGGCGGGGCCCGGGTCCTTATTAGCCGTTGTTGCTTCGGGGCACCCAGGGGCTGGGTGGTCGTTAGCCGCATACACATCCAGGGTGGTCTGTCGCTGTTTAGATTTGGCTCCCCTGCCCGTAGATCTGTCCAGGCTGGCCATGTTTACAGGTCCCCGGCGGGAGGGCCGCGCGCCTGTGTTTTTCCCTCGTCTCAGCGGGCGGGCCCGGTTCACTCTCCAGTCCCCGTCGGACCCCACCGCGGGGCCACTATATATGCCCTCGCAGGGACCGTCTCGAACCCGGTGAGGCCTCCTTCGATCTTCCTCCGGAGCCTCTTCTCTCTCACTTGCGATGGGGGCGCGGATCTCCAGGCCAGCGCGGGGCTCCACGGGCTTAGTAGGATGCGGCCGCCATCTTGGTCTCAGATTACGCCGTTGTTCGCAAGCCGCGTTTAGGTCTTTTAGGGCCGCGATTTCCTTGTATGAGAAGTCCAAGGGCCTCCTGCAGGCTTCCACCACTCCTTCGATGTTTCTGCGGGCTCAAGTGTTGCTTAAGTGTCCCGTAAAGCAGCTTATCGATGTCCTTCGAGCGGAGCTCACCAGAGACGCGTCCACTCTACATGGCGGTTAGCCACGCCCCCCCCCTTCCATATTAATGTTAACATGTGGTGTTTTTTTTGGCTAAGCCACAAACGCAGAGAGATGCGACCTTAGTAAACACACGCTTTTTGAAAATTATTTTGAACTTTATTACCTAATTCGAACCGAATTTGTCTGGCTTTGTACTTTTTCTTGTTTTTGCTCTTCTTATTTTTGGACTGTTTGAATTTTTGTTTCTCCACAATCAAACATATTGAATTGTTTTAATTTGCATCACATGTATGTATAATAATGTGAATTAACATAATGTTTCTGTGACTGTTTTCTGTTACTGTTGACACTTATTTTCGCACCATATAATTGAATTTAGCCCTGATTTGAAAAAGGTCTACAAAGGGACCGAAACACGTGTCATTCTAAAGGGCATTTCTAAATATTAAATCATCTTTTTGAAACTGGGCACAGTCTCACCCTGGGTTTTTCTTCCTTAAAGAGGTGGTTCTTGAGTTCTTTTCTGAATTGTAGGAGCATGGGGGCGAGTCTGATGCTGACGGAGAGGAGGTTTGTTTGATGAAAGAAGGGGGGTAAGTTACATCCATGAGCATGTTTGACCGACATCGTGAGTGGTGTAGCAGTGATGGTGAGGATGTGCAGAACCCTGGGTCGAGATTAACTGTTCCCGGTGTATCAATTAGTCTCCTGTATTCTTACCTCTGTGGATTGTCTGGTGGGTGCTGTCCTGAATCTACTTATTCGATGATACCCCACTATCCTGCTTGCAGCTCGGAAACTTTTCACTGCAGTGGACGCTTTGCGCCGCCGTCTTCATCCTCATGTCCCTCAACGGCCTCTGTGCAATGTTGCTCAGGCAATGAAAAAGGTTAAAGAGCAAAATATCCCTCCAAAAATGTCTGTGGTTTGATGTAAGGTTATGGATAGCTGCAAAGTCCAAAATGACCCTAGACAATGCCTCCTTGTAATACACCTTGAGTGTATTGTTTGCAAAACATACTCTGTTCACAACCATATCACTGGCCCCTGTGAATATTGTCAACGATAAACGTAGGTTTTTTTTTAACTGATAATTCTGTCTAGTTCAAAATGTCCTTGTACCTAGAAATGTATACTTTTTCTCTGGGGAAAATGCCCTTTGATGACATTCCATATGAAAGAAGAACATAAACAGATCAGAAAATGCAAGAGTCAATAAATCCACTCGAGAGAGTACTAGATCTCACTGCTCATCATTTCTAATGACCATAGGAAGACAATTAGTGAGTTCCTGGATATCTGCCGAGAATGGCAGATCGCAACGATTGTTGTTGTTGACTCATACGCAAAACACAACTATGCCCCTAATGTCAAATTGGCTTTACAAAGAGAGTTGTCTTTGCCCTTGCAGTTTTGGCAAGCACGCAGATTGGGTTGTTAAAGGCAAACTGTGTGCTTATCTTATTGATTTTAAAAGTAAATTCAATAGAGTAGACCAGCCAAGCATATGGTTTAAACTGAGGAAGATGGGAAATACTAAGTGGTTTCTTCACCTAATCAAAGCATTTTGCAGTAACACCTGGATGAGAACGTTCTTTGTAGTTCGGACAAAATTTCAAACAGAATAGAGACATATTATGTCGTCTGATAAGGTTATGTTTTAGATCCTACACGTTTCAATTTATACTGCCAGGTCTCCCCGGAGCCTTAATTTGCACGTGATCATAGCCACCAAGAGTCAAGATTATCTTAATCCCCTATCTCAGGTATTCAGATGAAATGTGATCTTAGATCTACCACGAATTGGGCTGAAAAGACAAACTGTTAATCTGGCATATACTGTAGCATAAACCACGTAGAAATTAATTCTGTTAAGACTAAAGTTCTTCGTCACACAAAGGTACGAGACTGTGAAAAAGGTTATGAATGGAAGCGGGTTACATCTAATTTATCCTGGATCCATCATGTGCCTCAAACGAAAGGCTGTGAACAACATGGGGTGTCTATCCCAGCTGCATTGAAAAGGCTCCTTTGGAAACTGCGACAACGTAACTAAGCAAGGAAATTCCGTGGGGTGGAGATGCGGCAGATGCTACTGCTCCAATATATGTTCTCTAATCCAACAGTATATAGAAGATAATACGTGCCCAATAACTTGTTATAAAATTATACCACACAATCGGTGTGTTTGTGAACAAATTAAGGTGGAAAATCAAGAAGGTCTGGAGAGGGATCCCCAAAAATGAAAAATATGGGAAAAGAAGGGCAGATTTGTGAAGAGGAGGTTGGTAACCTCCTCTTTGTGAATCTGTCTCAGGCAATAGAAATGTATGCATCCATTTTGCTAATGAATGATTGTTGACATGAGACCTGATTTTTAGCATTGTCCTCAGCAATTATTATGGGGATGCTACACTAAGAAGTGGAGCAAGTAAAGAATACTGAAGCGACTGTTTATCCCTGAAGAAACTGATTGCAGTTGTGGACTATGCAGTTACATGATAAACTGTATGTTACATTGCATGCAAATCCAGTGGACAGTAGTAGTCTGGTCTTTTCAGGGTAAATAATTCAGTGCAGCGGAGTAAAGGACATTACGTGTGAATTGTACCATATATTTTCTGTAAAACGACACCTGTACCAAGGGATACTATGATTACTGTTAACATCATCATCAGCAATCTTCGTGGATTAGGCTTCCACCACTGCTTGTTTCTCCATGTCACTAAACCAGTGGAGAGCCTACCATTGTAGTATATTTGGTGTGATAAGCATAGCTTTCCATAGCAGTCAGATGTAGTTTTCTTTTGTAACTGAATAACTTTATAAATGTGTTTTTCAAAGTTAGCCTACAGACTAGTCAGGACCTTTAAATGCTGCCTGTACTGGTTGCAACAAGGCCCACCAAGCTTTGCCTAGGTGCCATAGTGTGCAGCTTTCTGCTTGCCTTTAGTGGGCAGGACTTACTGTATCTGGGTGTTTACTGTTAGGGGATATGTAAACCAGGTTGTTAGTGATTTGTTTTAGGACCTCTGCAGCAATGGTGCCCAGACACTGAGTTGAGACCTCACTCCACTGACTGCTGATTTTCTTCAGGCGACGCGTCTTTGCTGGCTTCATTCCCAACTTCAAAGGCACCTTGCTGCAGATTATGAGAGAAAGCGAGCCATAAATACTTTTGTTTCGTTCAAAATATTTGGAATAAAGGGATGCTTTCAGTTTTCCATGTCACTAATTGGTTGCTTTCCTCTTTTTCTGAGCTGCAGAGTTCTCAAACAACGGGAGCCCATGGCACTGCCCCAGGAACCACTAGTGGTGCTCACGGAACCCAGCAGACAACCCCAACTGCAGGGGCAGATTCTGCACATGTTGGAGCTCAGCCTTCACGCACATCTGCCCAGCATCATGGAAGCCCAACTGGTGAAGAGCATGGCCATACCCCTACAAACACCTCTCCACCGGGTACATCCTTCTCCAGGACCAGCAGCGCCTCGGAACGCTTCCCTGATGCTGTGGAAGCACTCCGCAACATTGGACAGCTGACTGACCAGATCACCTTGATCAAGCAGCAGATAGATGACTTGGAGAAGAAGAAGGCAGACCGTTCAGAGCTGCAGGAGATGAAGCAGATCACAGAAATGGGTATGTGACTACGAGGCCTCCCCTATATGTTCCTGCCAAATCTCTGCTGCAGTGTTAATATGACTGAGCTGCCTGCTACTTGGAGCTCTATAATGCCAGCTCCATGGTTTCAATGACATGCTTTTTTCTTGTTCTTCAGCAAAAGAGAAATTCTCAAAGCTCCCTGCTGACCTGGATAAACGACTCGTAGCCTTTGAGAAAAACATGGAAGAGGCACATGAAGACAGACAAAAGGTAAAGAAGCAATGGGACCTATGTACGTGTCTTTGTGGGTTAGCCACGCCATAGTGTACTTGTGTCTGCTCCATGCAGCATCTTTTACAGAATGGCTACATGAAGTCACTCCCTGATGAACAGAAATCAGGAAGATGGCAAGTTTCTGCCTGCATCTGCAAACCTGGTCAAGGCTCCTATCTACCATTCCTTCTCCGATGGTCTCACAGAGTGCTATGCAGATGGACACACACAGTGAATCAGAGGGCCTATTTGTGGGTGTGTGTCCTGTCTGCCAATCCTTCTAGCTGTGTAAAGGTCATACATTCTAATTGTATTCCCCTTAAGTGCTAATGATGAGTATGCACATCCTGTTTGCATAGACTTGCATAAAGCTCAGCATTTAAGGGGTTAATGGCTATAACGTTCCATCATTTCTTATTTTTACCTTTTTTAAATGGCGGTTTTACCCTCAGGCCCTCCTCCAAGCTCATGTACACCCTTCCCTTCTCCCCTTTGTTACATCACTCTCCCCCTTTTCCACCTTTTTATGCCCCCTCTGACTTACACATATATGCCCTTTGCCAGTATTATTCTCCTCAATAGTGGGGTCGACTTGCAGGATTCACATTGGAATTTTTGAAATGGTGACTGTACACTATCTATCTATCTCTATCTATCTCTATCTATCTCTATCTATCTATCTATCTATCTATCTATCTATCTATCTATCTATCTATCTATGTATCTGTCTGTACTACAGAGCCAGTGATAACAACTCTGTAGTTATCATTATGTTTGCCTTTGCACTTTTCAAGGTCCTAGTAACAAGTGAACAAAAACATCCTAATGATATATTGATCGATGGCAAGGCCCCCCTGACCCAGAGTCAAAATGTAAATCCAAGAATGTGACTGACTAGTGCAGGACTTCAAATGTTGTCTGGCTTCCATCTTGGACCCTCAATTCCTGTGCTGCAGAAAGTCTGAAAGGAGGATCATGCAGCCCAACCAATCTAACTCACATAATGGTTGCAAACTATACGCCGAATTCTCAAAACATTTTGGCGCAAGTTATGAGAGGCATCCCAATTAACAAAGGGCAACTGAATAAACTCTCATACGGATGCCCTCCACCCCCTTTCTGCAAATAAGTGGGCGTTTCTGCACATTTAAAACTGCATCCCGCATTCACAAGTGGGATGCGATTTTAATTGCGCAGAAATGAGGGTCATTACCCTGCGCCGGTTCAGAGCAAGCGCAAAGGGTCGCACAAATCATGACAGGATCATTTCTGATCCTGCCATGATTTTTTTTTCAAGTCACAAATACGCAAGTCACCTTTTGTGAATAAGGTGACCTGCGTATTTCTAGAATGAGCGCAAATGAAAACACGTTCTTTGTGCTTTTTAATTATTGGCGCTCATTTTTGGGAAATCTGCCCCTGTAACCTTTTCTCGATTATATTTAAATCATTGTTCCTTAAATGACTTGCGGATGTGTCATAATTCTCCTTTTTACACAATTGATGGCCTGGGGAGTCAAAAGTAGCTCCTGGTAGCTGTTGGTGTCAATCTAACCAGACACTCTTTTGATACAAACAGAAGCTAAATAGCTCCCACTAATTCCAATCCAGCAATCATGTATTGGTAGCTTTGACTAATGTTTGAACGTTTTGTGAAGTTCCAGCAAGCTGGTCGTGGTGTGCAAAGTGATGGGGGTAACCTTTGATATTCTATGACGAGAAGTTCGTAGGTAAGCTTATGTGATATCCTCTATGCAGATATGTGGAATGTCATGAGCAGTGCATGGTGGGGACGAGTTATGTCTCTGCTTCTAACCATATCTGTCACATTCTAGTAATGTTTAGGTTTTTTATTGCAACCAGAACTCCCCTTTAACTAACAGTGCATGTTCGTCTTCCAGTCACGTCTGCTGCATACCCTTGGAAAGGGACAAGAGCTCGTTGTAAAGCAGCATCCTAACCGAATTTGCCAGAAAGCGTCCACGCAGGCATTGCCCCAGTCGCGCCAACGCACGGCACCATCCCTGTGCGCCGCGCTCATCCATCAGTCCCTCTCTCTGCATCGTACAGAATGTTGCAGTCAAATTTGTTCGAAATCCTGTCTCATGCCTAATGGTTTCAAACAATATGCAGGATTTCCTCTTAGTTTTTCCTTTGCTGACCCACCCAAGCTTGGCTCGTTTTTAGACATTTTCTGCACCACTGAAGTGCGTGCTGTGACATTGAGAGTCAAGATTAAAGTAAGGAGACTGTTGTTCACCAGGGTGCCTCACTCAAGGGACGACCTCCTGTGTTTCTCCCTGCACGAAGAGAGGTCGAACAGACCCTCTCCCACTCGCTTAGGTTGGGGGGTGGGGTCACATGAACAGACTCTGAGGTCCTTCAGCGAACTCTCACAATACCATGCTCTGCTGCGCCCAAATGCAAGTGCTTCAATAGTAGCCCATGCTGGCCCCCTGGAACACCAGCCCAAGAGGGAAAGTTCTCCTTACAGTAAGGGACGCAGGGGTGTTGCTAGGTCTGGAAAAGATCCAGAGCTACACTAATGTTGGGACTGTCGTGACTCGGGGCTAGCTAGTCTTTTGGTTGTAGCTCCTGAGCTTCTATCCGGGGCTACAACCAAAAGACCAGGGGCTATACGCCCCTGAGCCCCCTCTTAGCAACGCCTCTGGGGGACGTACAGTACCCTGGTCCTATTTGGCCTCGTTCCTCTGGTCAACCCTGTGCTTACACGGGCAGAGGATGCCTCTGACACCCTAGACCGTGCTGCTCCCTCCAACCACCGCACAGGCTCAGGGAAGCACGTGTCATTTGCCTGGGCTCTTGCCATTTGCCAGGCAGCTGTAAGCAGACCTCGATGCTCCCTGCACTCCCGACGCTAACGCTGCGTTACCCTACGTTGTGCAAGCCCCACACACTAGGCACGGATCTTCACATGCATGTTACGTGAATGGAGGAGCCCCTTAAGAGACCTGTATCTGCCACTCAGGAGCAGCCTCCGAACAGGGAAACGACGAAGTCAACCGCCTCAGTCCCGGGCCTGGTTATAGACACTCTGCTTGCACCTAGTCCACAGAACCGGTTCCGGAACTGCTTCTTCAAGCACCGCATCCAGTGGACTGAGCCTTTTTGGGATCCCTTTTTTTTCTCCTGCTCAGACCCATGACCTTTCAGTCCAACCGAGCACCTAGGCCTTAAAGCAACAGCCGATTTTGAGGCATGGTACAGACAACTCTACTTGGGCAATGGTCACTGATGAATTGGTTTAGATATTTTGCAACCCAGACCAGACATGAGGACCTTCTTTAAGGGAATAATGTTATAGATAGTTCCCACTTCTATGCCTCCCATATCAGCCCAGTACAATGCACATGCATACAACGCTGCTCTAGGGGTGCATACAACCCTCACAATCAAGAGCATACAGGCCATTTCCTCTCTTCACGTTCCGATACTCAGAACAAACTACTCACACTCACTCACTCTAACTTGCCACCAGATATAGGGGAGGATAAGGAGCAGGATGAAACCCCACTCTATCAGGGTATTCCATGAGCGTGTGGCAGATATTATGGAGTTCCTCATGCGTCCTCTTCCCGACACACCTCCTGTGGAGTCTCCACATGGAAGCTAGACAGAAGAGGGATCCCTCTTCACCTTGGCACTAGGAAAACGGCCCTCTGCCCCAACCTCGCCCTCCCTTACACCAGCAGACAAGAATAGTTTATCTCAACAGTGCACTAGACCTGAGCCAGGCTAACTGTGATACTCTCCTTTTAGCCTGCAATAATAACTTCTGGCTCGAGGTGGAGGACTTTGCCAGGGAACACTCTGGGGACAGAAGGGAGCAATTCTTCACAGCTGTATGAGAAGAAAGGTTATGGCATCCAACTCGCTGGAATCTGTGGCTGGATATGTCTACATGCCCGTGAGTGAGATGTTTTTGTGTCTGAACATAAGTAGGGTGGCGTGGCTCAAAAGCACCACGCTACTGCTTCAGGGGCAAGAAAAGGACAGGGCCATGCCTTTTGATGGCCTCAACTTCTTCAGTTTGAGCACAGGTGATGTGTTGAATTCTCCTTAACAGCAAAGAGTCTTCCAGTGATCACAAGGCAAGTCCCTATGTGCAGCCACTCTTCCGCCTAGAGGAGAATCCAATACACCACCGGTGGCTTCAGATGTTAGTTGGCCTGTGGTTAAAATAGGGATTGACTGAGCCAGAGTACCAGCCCGCAAGCGTGTAAAAGGCTGCAAACCAGAAATGGGTTCTTGAGCAGTGCATCAAGGCAGGATGACAAGCCTAAGGTTCGATGCTTCGAAGGCCTAACTGTATTCTTCACCAGTCAGTGGAATGGTGTCCTTCCATCAATCATTTTGGAGGAAAATAACTGTGGACACTTTTGGTGGTGAGAAGCAGATGCATGCTTCCTGTTCCTGACCTCTCAACGCCACCCAATACATTTTAATTGAACCTCATGGAGAACATTAAAAAGTTGCACAAGTTGGACACAATAGAGCTCATTCCCTTGGAAAGTCTGTGGTAGGTTTTCTTCTCCTGTTTTTTTTCCCACCCCAAAAAGGACAAAGCGGGTCTGAGAACTATCCTCGACCTCGCCAGCTTTAGAAAATTCTTGCCTACAGTGACCTTCAAGATGATCACTCCAAGGCAGATCCGATTGGCCCTTGGTGAGGGGAAATGGTTGTGCCCTATAGATCTGCAACATTTCTATATGCACATGCGAATCCGGAAGCCGCGCAAAAATTACCTCTGCTTTTCGATCCAGGATTTTCATAACCAGTACAAAATCCTGCCCTTCAGGCTGAGCTTGGGTCTGAGGGTTATCACCAAAGTGATGGACGCTATTATGTCTCATATGCTTCTTCAGAGGGTCCATATTTACCCCTACCTAGACAACTGGCTGATACAATATGCCACACCGCGGGTAGTGTCAGTCTATCTGACCTATGTGCTGGGTCCCATTATCAGTCTGGACAAATCCACACTCATTCCAACTCATAGACTGAAATACATAGGCCATATCTGGGATTGTGCGCAGGAAAGCCCTTCCCCCTGCGGAAAGAATACTGAGTCTCCACTCAATTTGCGAGGAGTACCTGAAGAGCTCATGCCATCTGGCAGTGATGATTCAACCTCTACTGGGGACTAATGGTATTGTGTATCCTGGTGATTCCCCATGCCAGGCAGCAAATTAAGTTGACTCATGAAGTTCATTCAGCTGCACCTGACCTTGCTGTGGCACCATGCAGCACAGGGTTGTATGTGATATTATCGTTTTAAAAACATTGTGTTGTAAAATTGCCATTGAAAAAATAAAAATTGTGATACATTTTGTGCTCTGATTAAAAGAATGGCACATTTGGCTGGCAAAATTGTGCTAGCCCGCTTCTGGAAGTCCCCGGACGGCCCATGCATGGCCCACTGGTGGGGTAAACTTTGGGACAACCTGATCGCAGAAAAAGTGACCGCGGCAAGGGGGGGGTGGAGTTCTGCATTGCTTCCATAACCTCTGGGCCCCAGTGCTGGAGTACGACCAACGATTCCCCGCCTTAACATTTAAACCGCTCAGCACTCGATGGACTCTGAGAGATCAAGAGGCGCCTGAGGGACGGGGGTGGCGGACGCTTAGAAACCACTTGCTGATATTAAGCGTGTTATAAATGAACAATAAAATAAAATACATTTAAAAAACCTGGTTGTTAAAAAGCACTTCAAGGGTCTCTCTAGAATTGTTCCACCCAGACAAAGACAGAGACAAGAGGTTGAGCAGAGCAGAGACGCTTCTCCAAAACTATCAATATTCGCTCCAACCGCGAACCCTCAGTAGGACACTAACAGTGTCCCATAGTGGCGCAGCATAACAGAGTGCAAGTACGTTTTATGATGCAGTAAATTCAATTTCATGCACCACACTAAGAGTCATTCTTCCTGGGTGTCAGGTCTGTGTTTTCACAAGATTTCCTCATGAGCTGCTGAACTCCATGGTTCCTCAAAGGTGTTACACCCTCAACCAGATATCAATACGGCTGAGCCCAAAACACCCCCAAGGGAAAGGGGAAACGGATCAAATAACAAACTGTTCAGATTCCTCGCCTTGGCTCTGGAAGATATCAGCATAGGAATGGAAAAGATGTACACAATATATAATTAATTCTTAATTAGCCTAACCCCCTTTCTTCTTCCCCATGTAAAATCTCACTGTACCTGAATTCTCTCAAACTCTGCTTGAGGGATTATTTCATGAAAAGGCTTCTTGAGTGTTTATCTTCCTTTCCTTACATAAGTCTTTATAGAAGTACATTTCAGAAGAAACTCACTGCGGAGAAACAAGTCTCTGGAAATATCTCCCAAGGAGCATATGTCCGCTCTGAATTCTGTCACCATGCTAGCCATGCTCTGCTTTCTTCCTAATTTAGATTGAAATACGGTGGGAGTACTTCCAACAAACTCGCTTGCAATGCTGAATTATTTACAGCTGATCTTGCGCGCTTCCACTACGCCACTCTGAACACTACTGCCTCCTTTGGTAACACGCGCGCAGCCCAAGGTTTAACAGTCTTTGTTAATTGAACTTCTTCCACATGTCTGACCTAACGTTGGTCATCTACTGCGTTTATAATATTTACAATTCAAAAAGAAAGGTAACAAAAATGTATTCTCCTCTGAATATTGTGAAGAACACTTTTCTGCAGACAGAATCAGTGGCTGGATTCTTCAAACGTTTCTCTTCTGTCCTTGCTCCTGATCCACTGTTTCTCTTGCCCTTCAAATTGCCACTTCTTGCTGCAGGAATACTTGGGCCAGAAGGGGAAGACATAGCCCAAGCCTTCTCAGAATATTATCATGTTCTCAATGCAGAGGTTCTAGGATTCTCTTCCTAGGAAATAGATTGATATCTGGCCAACATAGAATTGCAGAGATTGGGGGAGCAAGAACACCTGGGGCTGGAGAGGAGCTCATGGGGTCCGTCCAGGGGCTACAACCGGGGAAGTCGCCAGTGCCCAATGGGTTTCCGGCTGAATTCTGGAGGTGTGCCTGGGACAAAATAGGCAACCACATGCTGAGAATGCTGCAAGAGTGCCAAGAGAAGGGGGAACTCCCTGAGAATCTGAGGATGGCCACTATAGTGGTCATTCATAAAAAAGGGAACCCTCCAACAGAATGTCCCTCATATCGACCAATATCATTATTAAACGTGAAGGCAAAGATCCTAGCAAAAGTCCTGGCCAACAGACTGCTCCCATTGATAAGTAAGCTGATACACCCGGATCAATGTGGATTTGTCCTGGGGAGCGCTACCCTATGAAGGATCCACAATGCCCTGGCGCTCCCTGGGTCACTGTACAGACCTCATGTGGTCATGGCATTGGATTCAGAGAAGGCATTTGGCTCTATCAGGTGGGATTTCCTTTGGGAGGTGATGACCAGGATTGGACTGGGGCCACGATATATGAGCTGGGTGTGATTGCTCTATGTGGAGCCGCTGGCCCGGGTACGGATCAATGGTCACAAGTCCCGCCAATTCCCGTTACAGAGAGGCACTTGACAGGGGTGCCCTCTGTTGCCTCTGTTGTTCCTCATGGCGATAGTGCCACTAGCGCAGATCCTAAGAGCAGGGTTT
Organism: Ambystoma mexicanum; assembly: GCF_040938575.1. Classification (NCBI taxonomy): domain Eukaryota; kingdom Metazoa; phylum Chordata; class Amphibia; order Caudata; family Ambystomatidae; genus Ambystoma; species Ambystoma mexicanum. Next base: position 742,506,156 of record NC_090926.1, read on the forward strand.
TCGGTGGCCAGTGGTGGGGGGAGGAGATAAAATCTCTTTATACTCTGACTACCTGTTGGTGTACCTGGGGGCCCCGGAAAGATCGAGCCCGAGAGTCATAGAGATATTTCAGGAGTTGCAATGGCACTGCAGCCTAAAAATCAATTGCGTGAAATCGGTGGTCATGCCCGTTAAGGGGGGATAGAGGCCATACCGAGGGACTGCCCTCTCCGGGTTGAGACAGAGCTTCAAATACCTGGGGATACAATTGCAACAGGATATGGGGACATTTCTGGAGAGCAATCTCCATACAGTAGTTTGTAAGCTACGGGAGGATGCCAAGCACTGGCCCCCCCTAACCAGTGACCCTTCTGGGGAGGGTCAATCTGCTAAATATGTTGGCACTCCCTCGACTACTGTAGGTATTGCAGAATACCTTGGTGCGGCTTCCGAACAAACAGTTCGACGTGATCCATGGCCTGATCAGGGGGGTGATATGGGGTAACAAGAACCCCCACACAACACTGCACACATTGGCCAGGTCAGTATGGAAAGGGATGGCGTAGGACTGCCGGACATCGGATAAGTACAACTGGGTGGGCCAATTCATTGCTGCAAAAGAATGGCTGCTTGAGGGATCCTCCCACATACGAGACTGGAGCTGAACACCATGCAGGGTGTGGACCTGCTTCAAATACTGAATAGGAGCCCTGAGAGTGTCGTCTGCCCTGGCAGGGCAGAGATTAGTGCACATACGGGAGGAAACCACAAGGGCAATGGGATAGAAAGGAAAAACTACAAGGTTTCAACCTCTATGGAATAATATAGGTCTGGAGGAGATTTAGGAAACTGGGGGACCAGCCACAGTGGACCAGAGCATGGGTTACAAAAGTGGGGGATGTGATAGAACACAATACCTTAATGTCCTTCCAGGGCCGGCAAGACAAATATGGCCTGGGTCAGGGGGAAACATACATGTATATATTCCTAGCGCATGCGATGATGGTGCAGCTTGGGGGTGACCTCGACCTCCCGGACCATAGCCCCTTGGTGATCAACCTGTTCACAGAGGTGTTGCAGAAGAAGGGAATCACAATACTATGCCAGGCTATCAATAATTTCTCGGCATCCCCACTTACACAGCTGAAGGAGATATGGGACAAGAGATCTGGGCACCCTTGAGAGTGAAGAATGGGTGGAGGCAATGGTAGCGGCTAGGTAAGTGAATGTGTCTTTGCGGATGAGGCTAATCCAATATAAAATGTTGCATAGGGTATACTACTCGAGGGACCGGCTTCACAGTATTGGCAGAGCGGAGAATGACAACTGTCTCAAGTGCGGAGGAGCTGTGGGAACCTTTTACCATCTGCTGTGGCAATGCAGACTGACTTCGAACCTTTGGGACAAAGTCCTTGGTAAACTGAGCAGGGTGCTAGGCAGGCCCCCAACCCCAAGTACCCCAAAAGGCTCCTATTGCATATTAGTGGAGAATACATGGAAACAAGGTGGGAAAGCAAACTGATTGCAATAGCCGCAGTGGTGGTAAAGAGAGACCTGGCAGCCAAATGGGGTTCGCAGACATGCCCACAGTGATGAATTGGGAGGTGGGGATGGAACACTATCGCATCATGGAGAAGATAACTTATCTGGACAGAAGGATGCAGAGGAAATACCTGAAAATATGGGGGAATTGGGAAGGAAGTGCAGGATAGAGGGAAGAACAGAGACTGCGGGAGCGGGGCCATCATGGAGCACTGAGAGGCTCTTTATGATGAGGTATGGGGAGGAGGTAAAAAGGGTTCAGGAGGTGAGGCTGGGGGGAATTCAAACTGCACATTTTCAATGTTCGGTGTTACTATTTGTACATGGAAATGCTAATAAAAAGAGTTTATTAAAAAAAAAAACTATAAGGAATATTGGGGAACCATCTTGGAGAAGTCCTTCTCCTAGCCCCACAAGGATAATGTAGAACTGTTTTTGTTTTTGTTTGTGTGTTAGAAAAAGCCCAGAACTTTATTGAACTTTTATTTTGAGAAATCTTGGCGTTTTTGGAGACCTTACATCCAGAAGAAGAGAGTCATTTTCCTGGGTCACGAGCAGTACCTGAACTTTATTATTGTTTATCGTAGTGACAGCGATAGTGTAGGAGCCTTTTGATTGGGATGGTGCCTTTTGATTTGGGTTTATATGGACTTGCTGACGAGCACCCGAGTTTCTTTAGTTTAGTTAGGGAAATCCCATTAGAGTTAAGGACAGATAGGTTTATCTTTCTTTTGAATAAAGGTTTATAGCAATCATCATGGCACCACTTAGTCAGCCTCTCCTTCCTTGTATCTACAATTGCCAGAGTTGCTTTAGGTGCTTGATGTTATAAACCGGACTGCTTGTGCTTGGTTTATCTGTGTCCCGCCACCCAACCTGTTGAGAGTAGTATTCCGAGTGATTTCAAGAAATTCTACAGTGTTTGATATTGCTTATGTATTGCAGTAGTATTTTTCATGAAGGTTATTGAGGGAGAAATTGGGCCACTAGCTGCTCTTTTCAGGAGTGTTGCTCTGCCCTCCATAGCCCCTCATAATGGAGCCAATGGGGTAGTGAATTGATGTGCTAGTTTACTGCCCATATTTTTTATAATCCTCTGTATGGTCATCTGCATATGTGGAAATGAGACCTGGCATTTCCTGGAATGTTTTTATGATTATATAAACGCACAAGGAAGTTAGAGGTTGGAGGTTTGCAAGTATGGCAGGGTTCCATGGTGCCTCATTACGAGGTTGGCGGTAAACCGCTTGTGTCACCAGTGGGTTGCCGCCAACCCCATAACACTGTTTCCGCCGTCTGAGTTCCCGGGATCTCAGGCGGCGGAAATCTTAAGTCCCCATGGGACTCTATGGGAGTTGGGAGACTGTCTGGGGCCAGTGATTCCCATGAAAACTGTGCCTACCAGGGCCGATGCTTGCACACCTTATGTTAACGTCAGTATGACGCCTTGAAATTGACTTTTATCAAAATAAATTAGATATATATTCCAATGAACTTCAAATGATAATAAAATTTTAGAAAGAATGCAGTAATGACATCCAATGTAAAAGAGGATTCTTTATTACAAACGCGAAAAACCGGGAGGATTCAATTCATTTGATTGTGGCTGACGCGTTTCGAGAAGTTCATATTATAGCTGATTATACATATTTCTTTATTTACAGTGTTTAATTCATTATTCTGGGCTCTTGATGAAGAGAATGAACTTCTCGAAACGCGTTTTACATTGGATGTCATTACTGCATTCTTTCTAAAATTTTATTATCATTTGAAGTTCATTGGAATATATATCTAATTTATTTTGATAAAAGTCAATTTCAAGGCGTCATACTGACGTTAACATAAGGTGTGCAAGGGACGGGAGGGTTCTGTTTTTGGATCCTCGTTTCTCTCCTTTTTGTACCTTTAGTAACCCTGTGCCAGGGCTACATTTCCTCCCCTGCACCCTAAAATACTCTCAACTACTGACAAACTGTTATATGAATCAATGTTTGTAGAAATTTAGTGTGTGCACCTTCCACTCCTCCCACCAGGGCCGATGCGCCTGGCAGGTCAGACTCTGCCGGGCGCATAGGCTCCGGCAGGCACAGTTGTAGTTTGCGAGTCTGGAATGAGTGCCAGTAAGTTGCTAACGGCACCCTTATTTTTTGTATGCACAAAGAACCTGTCAAATTTGACTTGTGTTGCTTGACGTAAAAAAATGTTTCTGGGGGAGTGGCCATCCACTGTATGGCATTGATTTACTTGTTACACATTGCCAAATGATTGAGCATTATTTGAAGGACTTCTTGACCGCTGTCGGTCATGTACGTTTTACATTTTGATGTTGAATAAAGTGGATTCAATCTGTATACGTACCCCTTAAGTGCTACGGGCGTGTATGTTCGTCCTGAATTCCGATAAGGAATCAGGCTTCTCCCACTCCCGCACTTTAATGTTAATAGGAGGTACTTTTGTTCTTGCCTAGAACATCTGTGTACCAATACCCAGTGACCTAGAAGCCTCACTTTCCGATCCATTAGCCATGTAACAGGGTTCTTTAAGGTGGATGTGGCGCAGATTTAGGTTGGTTTTAGCCGTTTGCAATAGGAATGAACATGCCCACGTGATATCTAATGTAAAAAAAATGAAATAATCTGGCATGTGATAAAATGCGTGTTTTGAAAATACTTGTTTTTCTGATTTTACAGCTCTAAAAGTTGGATAACCCTTGCTTGATTAACTAACATGAAGTCACCTCAGAAAGAGCTTTCACCACAAGGCGCATGTACAGGACATCAACCTTGACCCTGAGCGTGTATAATCCGTTTGAGCCAAAAACGTGGAACGGAGGCAGACAGCTATGTTCCTAATCTGCCTCTTGGATCAGATCCATGTTTACTGGAACAGATTTCTCTCCTGCAGATGAAAGCATTTGACGGATCGTATTGCAGAATTGCAAAAGACATGGGTGTCCTTTTGCACGAGATGCTGAGTTCATGCAGGGGTCCACTAACGTTAGCACTTACATGCTCTTGGGTCCACTGCATCCAATTCTAATCCTTCAGGAGGCAGAGGCGAATACTGCAGAGTAAAACGGGACATATTCCCATTTGCTCTTTAGTTTTCCTCTCTGTTTTATGAAGAAATAAATACTGCCTGTAAATTACCCTTTACAGGCAGGATTTGTTTATGGATTTCAGTGACATCTGCCTGATCTTTAGCAGATGCAAATCCGAGGCGGATTAACTAGGAATCCATTTGTTTTACACCTGCATGAAAATCTCATGCAGGCATAAAACTGAACACACTGACAAGACAGAGAAGGTCACCACAGTCGAGATCTTCTATCCGCTTTGTGCCCCTCCTCTGCCTTGTCACTTCAGCAAGATGGGGCAGTGTAGGAAATAGGCATAAAAACATTACGCCTCACTATTATGTGCCCGTTTCCCGCTCCACCCCATTTAAAATGATTCTAATATTGTAACACAAAAGATTATGTTTGTACTCCAGTGTCCTGCTGTCTCTCCTTCCCAACTGACTGAACAGGGGCATGTCTGCACTGGAGGCTGGATGTGAAAAACATCTCTAAAAGATATGATGCTGTCACTTTAAGAGTTTTAGAATGGGGCAGGTATGTGCTCCCATCCCTCTGTCCTCCCATGCCCATCCCCACCCTTGCTTAACCAATCAACTCCTTCCAGTTCCCTCCGTTTTTACCACTTTGAATATTGACACAGCAAATGCATAGAGGGGTACGGCTGGGATGGCGTTATGAAGGATGCCAAGGGCTAGGGGTACCGGAATCACCATGAAGGTAATTCAGTCATATTTCAGCATCCTGGCGTCTCTCCTTCCAAATGGGTAGGAAAACCAGACTCTGCCGATTCATGTATTGGGGTGAAGAAGAAAGCATAGGATCGGCCAGGGTTCAAGCAAAAAGGTTGGGCAAAACCTGCTGTCCGAAGAAAGCATCCTACCTTGAGGATGCATCTAAAGAATAGCGCTTAACAAAAGCATAATGAATGGCCCAGGTGGCTGCCTTACAAATATCTGCAATGAGGACATGCCTTTGGAGTGCCACTGACTTTACCTAAGCTCTGGTTGAATGAACGAAAAAGCTTTCAGATAACTGGAGGCAAGAACATTCATAAGCCTTACAAATGCAGGAGACTATACATCTAGCAATGATAGTGTTAGCCGCATTGTTGCCAGGTCAAACATCACCATAAGTAATACAAATATTGTTGGATTTCCTGAAAGACTCAGTTTCCGTCCCGATAGAACTTTACAGTTCTAGCTATGTAGAGATTGTAGAAAGTCTCCACTGCTGAGGATGCGTGAGGACTGGGATGGAAAACTGGCAAAATAATCTCCTGATTCAAATGGAAATCAGACAGCATCTTGGGGGTGAAAGACAGAACAGTCCACAAACAACCTTATCCTTATGGAAGATGATATAAGGATCTTCTAAAGGGAGCCGGGGTAAGCTTGCTTGATCATCTTGTGTAAGTAATAGCTACTAAAAAGGATGTCTTCCAAATAAAAACATCCAAAATGCAAGAGGTTCGAAACGCCAGCGCATAAAAGCTGCCAAAACCTTACTTAGGTTCCATTGAGGAACTGGCTTCCTGAACAGAGGGTGGATATGAAGAACCCCCTCGAAATATCTTTTGACAACCTAATTTTTCAGAGAGAAATTCTCCTCTGGGGAATTAAGGTATGAACCAGTGACGGAAAGATAATGTCTACAGGACTGAATCTGAATGCCTATGTCCACTAAAAAAGACACAAAGACAAAAAACTGTCCAATGATGCCTTTAGAAGATAGATACCCCTAGGCAAAGCCGAATTGCAAAACCTTGACCACTTACTCCTATATCTGTAATGATCCCTGCTTCCAAAAGGTCAGGGTTTTCCCAACTCCCTTGGAAGCAGATCCATAACCCAGGTTCCGAGTGCCAACCAGTCCCAATTGGGACCTTTTGGACCCAGTCCTGGCGCCAGTGGCACCAGGCTCATAAATATGCCCAGTCCCAGCGCTGGAAGCGCCGGGCTCATAATGCTTGGGTGGACTTACCTGCAGCAGACCATGCTGCTTACTTGCCTTCCAGTTGAGCCTCTGATCCTCTTCTGTTTGGAACTACATTTCCTGTTGGGTGGGGCAGGAGCCACTCCCTAGATTCAGAACACTGGAACTCTTCTGGAAAGCAGGAACTCTTTTCTTACCTAGGCGTGGCTGTGGAAGGAGACACCTAAGCACTACAGGAGGCTATTTAAACCACACCCGATGGATGAATCTTGCTTTGCGTTATTCTGCATCCTCTGCAGCAGAACGCTCATCGTGTCTTCTGCATCTGATCCTGGGCCTAAGGAAAAAGGCTTACCATCCTGAATCCAGTCTTCAGCAACACCTATAAAGACAAGAAAGAACAGGTTAGCATTACGATCTTCAGTGACAGCTCTTCACTTACCGGGTCCATCGGCTGTCACCAACGCCTCGCGCTGCATTCCGGCATCTGAAAGACAAAGACTTACCTACTCTTTGTGCGCTCCGGAGGTCTTCACACTGCATTCCGGCATCTGAAAGACAAAAGCTTACCAACTCTTCGCACGCTCCGGAGGCCTTCGGCGCTGCATCCCACATCTGAAAGACAAAACAAGGTGCGTTTAAAGACATTGGGGAACTTTAATACTCACTTGCCATTACTCCTTTCCACATCTAACCCAGTGGGTATTCTGGCACCCTGCAGCCGCTCCGAACTTGTACCTGCAAAATAAAAAGACAGTTAGAGCGCATCGTGAAGCAGGCAACAAGCGCTTACTTACGTGCTTCCAGGCGCTTCTATTCATCACACGGGCTCCATCTTCAACTCACTTCAGCCCGTCATCCGCCATCGCCGGAACCCTGCAAAACAAGAAACATCATTACTAAAAACTTTAAAGACATTAGAATTACTCGAAACTTACCGTTCGTGCAGTAAACGACGGACAGCAGTCCTCTGAAGTCAAGAGGCCTGCTCCCCTTATCCAGTGAAGAAACTGTTTACAACACCCTGCCACGAGGCAGATGGAGAGCACGGCGTTCACTTACCTAAGGTGAGAGCGTTAACCTTTGGGGTTCTACAGGAGAAGAGAAAGGGAAGAAGAGAGAGACATTCAATAACCCAGTTCCTTAATCCCATATTTTCTATCTGCAGACATCTTACCCTTCGAGTCAGACATACAGTGCACAGAGGTCCAGCCCAAAGAGCCAGCCGTGTGTTACACATCACCTTTGAAGATACGGTATACGCCCAGTCAAGACCGGCGCCTCTACGGGAATCAGGTGAGCGTTACAATATCGCCTTCTTGTGGATTCCCTCCTTGCTGAACAAATTCCTGAGATGTTAGATTTGCTAAGTCGGCGTAAGCTAGTTCCACATAAATCTGATGCTCAAGCTTAGCAATGGAAAGCAAAGTTGAAGCACCATTCCCCCTGCTGAACCAGGAGGTCTTGGGACTTGGAGGGGGGGAAAACTCTTGTCGAAAACAGAAGGATGACTGAGAACCACCAAAGTAACCATTAAAATCCGGCTGCAATTGCGATCCTCAGTGAAGATGCACAGAACCCGCTGAATCACGGATATGCAGAAAAACACAGAGTTCTCCCTATCCAGTCCAGGCTGAAGGCGTCTCCTAGGGAATGCAGACCCATACCAGCCAAGAAGCATACTCCCGACACAATTGATTGTTCTCCATCCCAAACAAGTCCACCATCGGGAATCCCCATTTCTGAACAGCATGATGGTATACTTGCTCATCTCCCACTCGTGCAGGGCATAAAGGAACTTGCACAGTGCATCTGCTTTCACAATCTTCTCTCCCTCTAGATGGGATGCAACAGGGGGACAGTGTTTTAGGAGAACCACTGCCAAAGTTGACAGGCTAGGAGGCAGAGAAAGGGGGATTTTGCTTTCCCCTGTTAGTTGAAATAGAACATTGCTGTTGTATTTTCTGTAAAAACCTGAACCACTTTCCCATGGATAAGAGGAAGGAATGACATGAGACTCTGAAAATGGCTTTCAGTTCCAAGTAATTCATGTGGCAAAGCCTTTACTGAGCACTACACAAAACAGTAGTCTGAGTTGACTGACTCTCTCTCTCTCTCTCTCTCTCTGGGGGTTGGCACTCTCAAGTTCATTGGATATCTGAGGTGAGGGTGGGAAATAGGGTCTACCACATGAGGGAACTCTGGACCAATAGATATTTTCATGGACTGAGGGTTTGACAATTGGTCCTAGTTGGAAAAAGGTCCATCTGCAAAAGCTTCATTCCGAACTTGCGCAAAGTCCCAAATAGAATGCAGGAGGCCATCAGAACCAAAACCCTCAAGCACTACCAGGCAGATGTCTGAGACCTGAAGTGATGGACTTTCTGCTACAACAACAGAACCCTGTCAGAAGGAGGGGAGAACATACCCAGAGAGGGGTTCAGGACTGCTCTGAAGAAGTGAATCCTTTGAGAGGAAAAAAAGCAAGAGTTTTTCACATTGATAGCAAACTCCAGGTCATTAAGGGTGTTGTACACGACTGAGAGGCTGGTCAAATTCGCCTCTAAAGAGAGAGCCCAGATTAAACAATCATTCTGGTAGGGTTTAATGTGAATACTCTGAAGATGAGCCACCACAACTGACAGCTCTTTCGTGAACACCCTGGAAGCCGCGTTCAGGCCGAATTGAAGATACTTGTATTAATCGTGTTGGCAGTCCAGAGTGAACCTGAGGTCCTGATGGTGCTCCATTCTGATCAGGACATTGAGGTAGGCATCCTGAAGAATCACTGATGTTGACCATTCCCCTACTTGGAGGGCCTCCGAGATCTGAACCAGAGTCGTCATTTGGAAGGTTTACAAAGGTAGGAACTCATTAAGTTCCTAGAGGTCTAGAATGGGACGTGACACCATCAGTTTTCTTTAACATTGTGAAGTAATGAGATTAGAAGCCAAGGCACCTTTCGCAACTTTCGTTCTCCAGAAAAACCTGTATGGCCATGTGGCAGATAAGATATTACATCTCCTGTGTAAGCTCTGGAGAAGGCATCTGAAACATTGGTGGAGGCATTGGATGCAAAGAATTGATATTCAGGGGCAGACCTACTCTGATGATTGCAAGCATTCAGGGGTCTTGTATGATGCTCTGCCATGCTTTGGGAAGAGAGGAAGGCCTTCCTCCCAATGCACTCCTTCTTCAGAGCCTATATGATTTGGGGGCAGAGGGTTGGTTGGTTGGTTGGTTGAGGAGGACACTGCTGGTTTCATTCTAGAATGCAATCTGTTCTTCCTGGTAAATGATTCTGTAGAAGTGGAGATAGAAGATTTGCCCTTAGCTGAATGCATTGCCTTAAACGCAGCAGAGGGTTGAAACCCTGATTTAAATGCCATAGCAATTACAAAAAGAGACTTAGCAGTGATAGCACCATCTTAAATGTTTGAAGAACTTCATCAGTAGACAGAGAGATTCACGTTTTCCCCGTTGAACAGTTGATTCAAAACCTTATCTTGGATGCCTGAATGGAGGAGGGGAGTCTTCTGATAAGTGTGTCTACGCTTACAGTCTGAAAAAATAATCGTTCTGGACTTAAGGTCCTTGTTAACCTGCATCTGATGTAAAGCTGCTTCCTTCCAAAAGAAGAATTCGTCCTGAGCATCAGGACGAAGCAAGTCACTGAGGTTTTCCACAGCCTCCGAATTGTGGACATTATAGAAAGGAAGCAGCATTGGTCTGTCTGAGTGACAGAGTGAATATGTTGTACATTTTCTTGCCCTGTGATTCCTAAGATTTTGAATCCTTATCAAGGACTGCAGGTGTATATTCTGAATAGGGCCTTTGCCGTTACTCAAAGCTACAGACACCACTTCCGATTGGGCGGAAGGTTTTCTATACAGACAAATGTCTTGTCCTTAGTGGTTACATTTTTTTAATCGAATGATTTGGAAACTATGTGCTTTGAATGAGGCTTACACTAGTTCTGTATTGCCTGCTCCATTACAGCTGTCTTCCATAGCCTGCAGCAGCTTGTCTGAGTGGAGGAAGAAAGCCTTGGAAAAGGCCTTAACCATCAGGTTTCTCAGAAGGCACCAAATCCAAGACATGCATATTCTTGGACATTACCAAATGAAATTGTCTTGAATGGCCAGGAATCTCGTCCTGTTGTTCGTAAGAACCATCGTAATCATCAATTCTCTTTACCTTTTGAGGGTGTGGATGAACTGGATGTACATCATGGTACCAGAGTGTGAACAGTGTCAGGAGGACCCAGCAGAGCTAACCATCTGTCTGAAAGCTACAATGTTCAAAATCTGATCAGACGTGACATATTGCATGACGTCATTAGTGATAGACTCAATTAGATCCATAGAGGACACAGAAGGGCCATAGGCAGGTACCTCCTCTGATGACACCATAGGGGATATAGTGGCATCCTCTAATGCCAGAATATCAGCCCTTGGCAAGGAAGGAGCTGTTTTGATTCACATTTGAAACCACTGGTCTCTGTACCTTAATGCGCAGTAAAGAAAACACTACTGAATGAATACTTTATTTGCTCGGATTTCCACATTAACAAATACAAAATTTAAAACCAAAATAGCAAGCATAAAAAAAGCATAAGAACAGATACAAAAACATAATAATCCCATCTGGTTAAAAAACAAAACAAAAACGAAAACAAACAGTCCACCCCCGCCCCCCAGAACCGAGCCCAACCGGCACCCCCAACCTAGCAATAAAATGGCTAAATTAGCAAATATCTTGTCCGCCTCGTCAGAGCCAGACTCACATAATTACACAATGTATAGATCAAATCTGTATCTGTGCAGTTCAGGATGAATAACAAAGCCCCTTCACAGTCCTGAACATTATATTTTCTAAATAAGGGCTTTAGCAGAACCCTCCGCAAGTCCAAATGCCATTTACAGATTAATAAAAAATGGCACAAATACTCATTTGCTGCAAACCTACAAGAGCATAATTTTACTTGGTCATCCTTTACCCGATTCAAACGAGCCTTCAAGGGGAGCATATTTAGGCAAGGCCCCCCCCACCCCCTGCCTCAATGCTACATCTCAAGGAGGAGAATAAGCTCAGAGAACCCAGGGCATAGGCTCCTCTCTGATCCTCCACCTTACCCTCACAGAGTTCTCTCATTTTTAATGAGGATTTCAAGACCGACAGACTTGCACGTTTCAACATATCCACTGATTCAACCGCGTATTTCCTCAGTGGATTGAAACCTTTGTGAAACCACCTGAGCTTCAGGCATGGTTTGGTCTGCCATACAATATCACACTCCCCACCTTGCTCTTGTGCACCTCTATGCATTTATCCAGCATATGCCCGCCAGACTTATGGTAGAATCTTAAGCCTCCCAGCCTCATCCTTGCTTTAGCACTAACCAGCTCCAGAGGTTTCACCCACTTCCCAATGCTGTCGGAAACTTAACCCAAATAGCAAAATGAGTCCACCACCTCGATTATTTCATCATTTAGAGACCAGGGGTAGTTAGCTTTTTTGCTGCCTTCGCCAACACCCACAAATTTGGTTATTTTTCATATTCAATTTTAATGTATTAGTCTTGAAGTAATTGGCGGCATACTATAGGTTACGCTACTAACCCACTGGTGTTTGATCTATAAGAGCAGTATCATCCGCTTATGACATGGTTGCGAAAGGCATGTTCCCCACGAATGGCGGGCTAATTTTGATCCTAAATGTAAGGGGTTAAAATCGACAAGAAATAAATTAAAATAAAGCGGAGCCAAAGAACCACCCTGTTTTACAGCTTGGTTTGTGGGAACCTCCTTCTTAAACTGGCCCCTGAGACTCCGTGGACTGCTGCAGCAGTATTTGTGTGGCTCTTTAAATCAAATATGAAAGATCTGGGGGGACCTTCAAATCCTGTAATTTCTGCCACAGGGCCTCCCTACTGACCGAATCAAACTCCTTCTCCAGGTCCAAGAAAGTCAAATATAGCCTGCCCCCCTCTCAACGAGCAGTACTTCTCATTTAAAACATTTAAAATTAAAGAATGGTCAATGGTAAAAAAAGCTACATCTGAATCCTGCTTGGGTGGGGTTTATGACACTATTAGTACTTGCCCACTCGTCCAGTCTGCTTTTTAGACATTTATTGAACATTTTGCTTGCAATGTCTAGCAATTAAATGAGTCGATAGCAGCGGGGATCCTGAGTGTATCCCTTCTTAAAAATCTGAATGATTATGGCCTTTTGCCAGGACAGTGGTAAGACGCGGAACTAGAGCTTTTGTAAAAAGGGTTTGCCAAAATATTTGCCCACCAATCAGGGCTGTACTTTAAATAGTCCAACCACATGCCATCCGGGCCCGCTGCCTTCGCTGGCGCGAGAGCCTTGATACATGCCAAAATCTCCTCCTTAGTGAAGACAATATAACTCTCCCACTGTACTGAAGACTGAGCCTGACGGAAGATTCATCTCTGAAAGAAGGGAGCTGGACTCCACTCTCTTAGAGAACTTGCAGTCCTCAGAGTGACCTTTTCCTGTTTGTGAGGGTGCTGAGGCAGGAACACACCAGTCCGATACCTTAACGTTCTGAACCTTATCTGGGGTGAACAGGTAATCTGGTACCGAAGGCTAAGCCTTAGGACTTGGTGCTTTCCCCTGAGATGTACTCGCAAGGTGTGTGCACCCAGAGTGAACTCCTGAATGGGAGGTGGAAGGTCCCTTGGGATCTGAGGTGGTGACATTAATACTAGAGCCGAAAGGCGATTCCAAATTGTAGGCAGCGTTCAGTCCCGACTCCCTCTTATCTCTAGAATGCAAAGTCTTCCGTTCCTCTTAAGAATTCCACTGTGGCTTGTGGTACCAGCCCCTTCTTGAGCACAGAGACTATACGAATTCTCAGTGATCTGGGGTTGATAGCGACACAGAACTGACTGAAACTCACCAGATGGAAGTTCCTGAGGCAGCTTACGTAGGTTCTGTGATAGTCCGCTGCGGAGAAGTGCTTACCGCATTCTACGCACTGCTTTAATGCTACCGTCAATGGCATGCACAGAGAAGGAGGCAATATTGAGAAAAATATATCCAATCAAATATAAAAATATGCCCCTCAAGGACAGCAAATAGGTTAACATGAACGCCCCAAAAAAATGAGGTGGGCAGAAGCTCTTCCCATGTGCAATCGTATAGGCAGAGAAACAGGAACGGAAAGGTGTGAGTTGATGACGCGTGGGTCGGTGGGAGGGATGCTTGCATGCATACCGACCCCATTTTAAAACGCTTACACTGACAAAATGCTCTTATAGCAACTCTTTTACCATCAAGCCTGTGGTGCAGGCATGCCCAAGTGTTTAGGATGAAGTGAGAGCAATGACTAGGAGTACCAGGTTCACTATGAGGTAATTGTGTCGTATTTATGCAAAGTGTATGCTAGAATAGAAATGTTCCATCCCCTTCAGAGACCTATAGGTAGGAGCTGATGCAACTGCAAAGGGTGCTTTATTTAGCAGTGTTATGCCCTTAGGTGTTGTGTTCTTCCCTCACAATTCTTCTGCTTGTCATGGTTGTAGTTGCAGAGGCTGGAAAAAATCTTTGATCCAATGGCTAGCCAAACAGGTCCAAAGGTGGAGGGAGAAAACCAGATTGGCCTGCAGTTAGCTTTCCTCAGGTAAATGAGTCTGCACTCTGTGCATGGTGACAAGGGAGTGTTGTTGAATATCTAGTGTGAGATTGATGGTAATTCTGTGAAAGCACATAAATGCCTTGCTGAAACTGTTGGAGGCTAAGCTCGTGTGTGTGTGTGTGCGTGTGCGTGTGCGTGAGCGAGACATCTATGTTTTTATTGCCTTTGCAATTATGTATCCAAAGCCAGAGGGGATCATACACCGGGAAGCAGTGTGAAGTTCTAATGGAAGGTCTCCAATATATCACAGTACCTACCTTGCAGGCACATAAAGTGCATTCTAAGGAAAAATCAGAACTGTCATTCCTTACCTCTACTCAAAGTCATAACTGGTGCCAGTATTCAGGCAGATGCTCTTAGACTATGCTCGTACCCCAGACCAAGACATCTGCTCATAGACAACACTGGAACGACAGACCAGACATCTGCACATGGATACGGGTGTTGCCATAGACCAGACAGCTGATTCTAGACGATGCTGGAGGCCTCAGACCAGAAAGATGTGCATAGACCATACTGACACAACCCAAACAGCTACTCATAAAGAATGCTGGTACCCCATACCAGAAAGCTGCCCATAGACAATGGTGTTACCCCAGAGAATGCATCTACTCCTACCCAATACCAGACAGCTACACATAGACATTTCTGACCCAGAACAGACAGATGCTCATAGATCATGCTGGCGCCCCAGAAAGCAACTCCTACCCCAGACCAGACAGCTATACATAGACAATAAGGCAGCTGTTCATTAGGTACAACAGATTAGAATGTGGCTTGAACCCCAGTCTAGGCATCTGCTGATAAACTGCACACACACACACCCTAGACCAGCTAGCTAGTCATACTCCAGACCGGATGCCTGCTCATAGACAATGCTGACACCTCAAGCTAGAATGTTGCTCCTAGATAGGGCTGGTATCATAGATCAAACCCATACAGCTGCGCACCTTTAGGGGCAGGAAGTCTTACGCAATCTCATTGAAATGATGTCCCCTATAGACCTCGTGCCCGCTGATGTACAAAACTCTGCCGTTGCTGGCGCTGTTTAAACAGTCTGTAGCTGTTTGGGCAGCTACCCTACTGCGTTATTCCATCCACCAACTTATCTGTACCACCCTAAGGATTGCAGCAATCAATAATGAACACTGCGGCAAAGAGTGTTGCCCTGCCGTCCTAAATAACGATCAAAGGACCTAATTCACAGAATCGTTTTATAATGACAAAACCCCATTGGAAAACGCTCTGTGAATAAGGGCCAAAGATGTCCCACCAGAGCCTAATACTACATGCTTATGTAACACCACAGCCTACCTGACCAGTTCTTGGGACTGAAGGCAAACACCACACTCGCCTGGCCTCGTGCAGTGCTCCTGAATGGGTACCTTACAGCTTGGAATGTTGGGGGCTTTCTACACCACCTCACCTCTACCCATCTCGCCCATGCTTGTGGTAAATGATAATCGTGGTACACACTGGTGTTGCTCACCCATCTTGTTGGTTTTGCTGTTCAGTTCCACAGTGCAGGATATAGAGAAGGAGCTGAAGGAGCTGAGAAGCAAGCAGGATCAGGGTAAAGCCAAGATGGAGCAGTCCGTGACCCAGGCATCGGTGCACCTGCAGGACCAGGTTAGAGTTCAGAAAGAGTGAGAGTGTGAAGTCAAGGGAGAAAGAAAAGACATGACCTGGAGGGGGGCAGAAGGACAGACAAGAGATGAAGAGAAACTGGATGGGGAAAAACGAGCGTAAAGAAAAAATGTGAGAGAGGGGAGAGGACAGTGAATGGGAGAGAACCAAATGGAGGGTAGAGAAGAACGGAGCTGGAGGTAATTTTGGTCAGAAGAAGACCGAGGTATGCCGAGGGGATTGATGGAAGGGAGATGGGGTTGTGAAGATGAAGCAAGAGAGAGGAGGCTGGAGACAGTGGATGGCTGTGGGCAGATGGGAAAGAGAAGATAAGTAGACGGAGGCGGAGCACAAGGCTGTGGCGCAAATAACAATTGTGTTTGCAACAACGGGTTAAAGAAGGGTTTATTCATTATTGTGAACCATCCATTCAAGCAATAACCAAATAGTCCTAAACCCAACTACAAGTGAAACTGGTGACCCTGTAGTGAAGAAGTGAAAAATTAAGCCGAAATGCAGAGAGAGCAAGACTTGTAATTGATAAAGAAATGATTATCAGTGCATTTATAATCAAACCACAGAAAGGTAGGCAGGCTGAGTGTGAAAAAAAGAGGTGGATTCCCAAAACACCATGCATCTCTCCAAATGCAACTGATGTCCTTTACCGAGACACCCATTTCCAAAGGATGCACAGGGTACCTCATTCTCCAAACAGGCACACTTTCACAGGATTGGGTGGGCAGCGCTGGCACTGCACAGCCTGGTCCCTATACATGCTTGCGTATCTGCATTCCAAGCAACGAGGGGACACCCGCTATTTAAAACGCTCAACGATCTGCAGACAGATATGAAATGCAAATGACAGGACTGTCTTAAATTACGTCTCTTTTCACAGACTTTAATTAATTGCTTTCTTGACTTCCAAGTCTTTATTACAACAGAGAGTGCAACTTTGTGCATTGAAAATGGAAAACTACAATATTCTACTTGTGATAAACCATACCACAGCCAATTCAGACAAACTAAACCACTTTACAATCAAAAATCACCAATGACTATGTATGTCCTGAGGAAGCAGTAAGAGTGAAACACGTGTTGGCAAACGTATTACTACTGATTGTTAAACTTTTTATCATGGCTGACCAATGTACTTAGTGCCATGGTTTGACTGGTATAGTTGGTATCACTACTGTACTTACCATTGGGATGCCATGTATGTATTTAATAATGCATTCCACAATTGATGAAAGGCATTATACCAAAACATTGCATATTTCAATGGTTCTTTAATTAATCAGAAGGTGCGTCTAGAAATCACAGAGAACAATCTTTGTCCTTAAATATCTGCATACTTACCAACCGCCTATATTTTGTATGGCTTCCAGCATCCACGTCAATGGTGGGCAGGAGTCTGCTCACCTGAAAAGGTCCCAGCGTATCATGAAGAGCTGTCAAAATGCTTGAAATATATGTGTTACCATGACAAAGGGATAGAAAATGAATGGGCGACTTATACAGCTCCTTGCCAGAATCTAGAGCAATACATAGAAGGGGCAAGATTGCCTGCACCATTTGTGCATTTTGCCTCCCCTGCACCTGTAAAAACAGGTGCAGAATGACAGGGTATCTTCTTACATTAGCGAGTGGATCCCCTCGGTGACTATGGAATGCATCCGCAAACACAACTATAAGCACCTAATCCTCCTTCCCTGCACACATATCTTTGGTGGAGATGTGCACTTGGTAAAATGGGGCCTCTGAACATGTCACTTTATGATTCACATTCAGAGACGCTTTTTTGAACTCATGATTGTGTATCTTTGCAGAATCGTTCATATTTACAAGTTCAGACACAAATGGAATATCTGGTTTTTGAATCTGCCCTGATGAGTTTACCCTAAGTATGAATGTGCGCTCCTGTGTCCAGTGCAGCATCTTGCTCCTTCCAGGACTGCTATGGTGCATATGAATGTGCTATGAGGGATAAAGGTAGGGTACAGGAGAGACTAGCTAACAGATTCTTAGTTGCTTCCCCACATAGCACATGCGGGCATGGTAAGCAGTGTTCCCAATTGAAATGAAACCCTCCCTGACATGCGAGAATGTCAGGGAGGGTTTAATTGTAACTGTACTCGCTCCCTGCCAGCGTGCACAATGCATCCCTATGGGGGCCACCTACTATAATCCATGCCCGTGCAGATGCTGGAGCATTTGTATGGTGGAGAGGAAGGAGATGGAGGAAATGGTTGCCTTCCGCCCGTTCTCTCCGACATACAAATGCTTGACAATGGGCTATAGTCTAGGCTTTTATGCTTTTTACGCCCCCCCCCCCCAAGAACATGAGCTCCAAAGAGATTAATGTTTCTGCGTGATGCCGGCGACGTCTTTCCAATCCCCCCTTGAGGCAGCTCTGCTACTGCTCATGGATACTTGATCACTGTGCCAGCCTGCGAGTAACACATCTTGCTTACACACCGGACTGTGGGTGTCTTCAGAGAAGTATGTGTATATATATACATATACATATATATATAGTCTTTTTTCACATGCAGGTGGATCAGTTCAGAGGAGCCACGCATAAGAACGCTTTAAGTTCCTTGATAACACTTGCTACAGACAACTAACAAAAACTGACATCAGGTGTGCTGCCCTCCCACTAGTTTACTCCAGCTCATATTGCAAGTAGGATTTTTACTTTTCTACTTCTTCAGATCATCAAATTACTTAACGAAGTTAATTGTCTTTAAAGGGGACCAGTTCCCAAGTTGTCTCAGATAAAAGGCAGTTTACAACCTCCATGACTCCTTTCTTCTATCCCAGGGCCAATCAGCAACCAGTGCTATCCCCACCATCTTGGAATGGGGAACGCCCATACACCTGAAATAAATGTAGTTACGGAAAGAAAGACCCATATACATTTTCACACACATTCTGTCCCCCACATCAGAACATTACTAAACTTCATTTAACCCCTTCTGAATTCTAAATCATAGCGAACCTGACAGGGCAAGATTCTCGCAAACAAGCACACATACAAAAGTAGAGAATCGGACATATACGTCATTGGAAGAACCTGGTATCATCCAAATACCGCTTTGGGTGTTATGCTCTCATCATCAAAATACAGGTGAACGGGTCAATGCGACCAGCATGCCCCCTTACTGCTCATTCTCGATTCACAAGAAGATTCAAGTACCACACATACGTTTTTACAATACTTCTTTTTATGATTTGTAGCATCTACTTGCTTAATGGTTTATTTATAGTGCTGAACATCAATAGTTACATATAAAGCAATATATATTTGCACAATAAACAGGAGCAAGTCAAATTACTTGCACATACATACATACGGTCAACATAATTGTCGAGACGATTACTCTCAAACCACAGTGCCACAAATGTTTTTTCACTGTAGCTTGTCAACATACATTTTGTATACCTGTTTCATCTGTTCATGTGATATGACCCCTGTCGTTCTCTCTACATATCGACAGTAGAAACTGTATTATGTTGGCCATATGTGTGTATGTATGACAATTGTACAGAACGAGTGGATGGGAGGACAGATACTATTGTTACATTATGTTATCGGAACTCGTAGCGCGCACGTTTGCCCAGAGGCATCATGGCGCTAAACGGCATACAGGAGATTTCGATAAAGAGAAACATTATTTGAATAGTCTGGTTTTCAGTTTTTTCCAGAAAACAAGATGGTCGACAATCCTCTGTAAAGTCAGAGGGAGCTTATTCCAAGCTTTGGCGGCCACAATGGAAAAGGCACGCCCTCCTGAACGGGCCAGCCTGAACCAGGGAATAGCTATCAAGAGAGCTGACTGGGAGCGGAGAGCACGAGTGGGGAGATAGCGCACAAATTTAGCTTGCAGGTACTTTGCTCCACTACTGTAGAAGGCCCGATGCACAATACACATAGACTTAAACATAATCCGAGCCGCCACAGGAAGCCAGTGAAGTTGTCTCAACAAAAGGGACATGTGTGTTCCAAACGGAGGGCGGAGAATGGATCTAGCTGCTGCATTTTGGAGAAGTTGTAGATGCCTGATCAGGTAGAGAGGCTGCCATAGATAAAGTGAATTGCTGTAATCAACTACACTCAGAACTAGGGCAGCTACCACCGGGGCTTGGCAGGCAGTAGGAATGAAAGGAAGAACCTTCTCCAAGACCCAGAGTTTGAAGTGGCCAGTCTTGCATACTGCGGCCACCTGCTCTCCATGGTCAGGAAGGTTGTGATTTTTATCCCAGATTTCTGGCTGACAGAACAGGCAAAGGAAGGGGGCCGAGAGAAGGAGGCCAGAAATGAGTGGTCCAGAACAAGTGGGGAATGATAGTACCTACAACAGATACTATTGAAGTTGGATGGGAAAGGTATTGACAATGTTAAAGAGAGAGGAAAGAGAAAAGCAGGGAAAGGAACGAGAAAGGGCATACAAGGAAGAGAAAGAAAAAGATAGGAAGAGAAAGGAAGAACAGAGCCGTTATGAAGAACAGAAGAAAGGGAGAGAATAGAAGAGAAGAAATGTGAAGAAATAGAAGCCCAAAGATTGAAAGAATGTACGTTGCAAAGACGGCGAGAGGAAGAAAAGAATAGAGAGATGAGAAGGGAAGAAGAAATGAGAAGGAGTAGGAGACAAAAAGATGACGAAATAGATGAAATTATTAATATAAGTATGATACCCATTGAAGCACGAGAGTAATGGGAAGAAGAGATGATCACAACAGCCCTGCAAGGAGCTGCAAGGGATACCAAAAGTACAGACATGGGCCGATGAACATGAGGCAGAAGGCATAAGGAACAGGATTGGGGATTTATGTAGAAAA
This sequence comes from Ambystoma mexicanum, assembly GCF_040938575.1. Taxonomy (NCBI): domain Eukaryota; kingdom Metazoa; phylum Chordata; class Amphibia; order Caudata; family Ambystomatidae; genus Ambystoma; species Ambystoma mexicanum. The sequence goes on from NC_090926.1 coordinate 742,526,821, forward strand.
ATTAGAGAGAAGGGCGGTTACGAGGCTATGGGGAGCATCACAGGGTCTCCACCAAAAGAAACGGGAGATAGATTGTATAATACATTAAGACAAGCATAGAATGCTGTCTCTGAGTAGACTAGATCTTGATGATGAGGAAAGGAATAACAGCCATACGAGTTGAGGTATAATGATGTCAGACGAAGAGAGGGAGGAGGATGAGAAAGCACAAAGTGAATGCGCATGCAGTTTTTCAGTAAACCCGAACATAGAGGGTAAAATGGTCAGATTTAGAAGACCTGAAAGAAAAAATGCCAGAACTAACACAATATTCTGAACTACCACCAGCACGGTCGCGCAGTGCATGGGATATGTCCCCGCCTTATGTAAGCAGGTTAAGATCAGTGCCACGAAAAAGGCGAATGGATGAAACTAGCACCACATGGAAGACGAAAAAGTGTATAGGGATATGATTTTGGACCAGAATTTACACCATTCCCGTTATTTGAGAAAGGGGGGGGAGACCACAAAATATACCATGGCCACAAATGTACAAGGACCATTTGAAATGTAAATTACCTAGTTTGACTGCGGGTGTGGGAAAATGGATTAATGAGTTAGAGAGGATGACAGCGGGAATGACGTTAGCATTGGGTGACATGAAAGGCCTACTACCAGCTATTCTAGGGGAGAGAGCGGACGACGTGTGGAGACACGCAGGAAATGTAGGTGTAACTGTACAGAGCACGACACATGACGCGGCACCATTTAATAACTGCGTGGCAGACATGGAGAGCACTTCGAGTACAATATCCTGACACATCAGACATGGCTGTGATTGTGACTAGGAAAATGGGTGAAGACGAAGATCCCCTTGCTTTTATTCAGGAGATTCAAGAAAGATGGTGTCTCGAGATGAGAGAACAGAGGCATTATTTTATCATATTTTATGCCAGGGACTGCCTGAGCCAGTGCACCGGCAGATGAAGAAACCGGTAGGGATGGAAGCAAAGCCATTTCCAGAAATACAGATGACTATTGTACATCATTGCCGATTGTTACAAGAAAAAAACAAGAAGAAAGCTGAGAATCGAAGTACAAAAAAGCAAAGTTAGTTCAGAAAAACGGTCAACATTTGCTATAGAAGGAACAGTATTAACTAGTGGTGAAGGTGTTCCCACACAAGACATACAGTCAACACAACAAAGATATGAAGTGCATCATATGGACCAGAGTGGGTACAACTTTTGGCCGCAAGGTAGAAGGGATGGACATAGAGGACAAGGTGGATTTCAAAACCCTCAAGGGGAGGAGGATTCAATGGCTCAACAATGCAGGAGCAGGGGAGGAAGCATGCAATAGAACTGACAAGCTCAAACAGGGAGGATGGGCTACTCTCCGCAGTATAACACAAAACCACAGGAATATTATGCCCAAGATCACATACAGTATCAGACAGGTGTGCCACAAACTCAGCAAGCACAGCAGATCCCACAGCGAACACAGTCACTGCAAGGGCAACTGCAGCAAGCACTCATGCAGACACAACACATGCAGACACAGCAACCACCGTACCACCGACACAACAAGCAATGGTGCCACAATGGAAGGCGAATACAGGAGCTCCACAAGCGTCCTCACCTAGGATAGGGAATGTGAAGGTAGTGGGAGGGAATCCTTTCATGGGTACTGGGATGAATTTATATCCACAATAGGAAACCCCATAGATTGGATTGATGTGTTCAGTACTATCTGTGACACCAGACCCACAAACGAACCAAGGGTCAGTGTAACGATAAGAGGCAAGACATTTTCGTTCCTCGTGGACACTGAAGCAACTCGTTCCTGTGTCGGAGAGGGAAAGTACCCAATGTCTGGGATTGCCAGGAATGCGCAGGGTTCTCTGGGGCCACAAGATTGGTTCCCTTTACTGATGAATTATCACTTTCTATAGGTGAACAGGACATTTCGATGCCCCTATTATATTCTCGGCAGACACCAGTTAACATATTAGGACGTGATTTGATGACAAAATGAAATGTGACTATCTTTTTTTAAAAAAAAATTTTTAAGCAATTTTTATTATTTTATAACACACCAAACATTACAATAATTAGGACTTCCATGTTCAGGTTTAACAGCATAACATTACAAATTGTGTTCTTCAGTCCCACTCCCTCCCACCCCCTTAGCTTTTTCAGGCGGGTCTATCGTCATCTTATTATCTGTATCATCGTCACTGTGATCGGGCTGCGGGGGGCCCACCATAGTCGCCACCAACTGCCTCCATTCAATTAGGGGTCCTACCTCCTCCTCCCCTCCCCTACAGACCGCTTCAAACCAAGCAGCCGTTTCTGCCTCTGCCCATTTCATGAGGTCAGCCCGCCACAACTCTATCCTCGGCCTCTGGGCTGTCTTCCAGCACAATACAATCCTCTGTTTGGCCAGGATGTATGCCAAGTCTTTCATTTTGCTGATGTGCCTTAAATTACGTGGCCTAGGGAAACCCCCCAGCATGCATGCCCAGGCCGACTCCACCTCCAGCGTAATGACTTTTCCTGCTACGCGTGTCTTCAGTTCTGACCAAAATCTTCCCACCTCCGGACAAGCCCAGAACATATGTAACATCCTGGTTTCCTCCTCCCCACACCTGGGGCATCTCTGAGTCGTCTGGCCACCAAACCTGGCGATCTTACTGGGGGTCAGGTATGCTCTATGTGTGACATATAATTGGATCTGCTGGAGCCTTGCGTTCCGGGACACTTTTTTATGATATTCTTGGGCCCTATCCCAAAGCCCATCCGACATGGGCTCTCCCACCTCTTCTTCCCAGAGTTGCCTCAATTGGAACAATTCCCTCCCCACCTTAGATCCCAGCTGCTCATATATACGGGATATCTCATGCCCACCCTCTGAAATGTCATATATCGTCTCCGTGGTGGCATCCGGTTGTTCAGTAAGCACCACCGCCGGCCACTTTTCTCGCACTCATTTAACAATTCTGGAGTAGGTTATATACTGCCCCTTATGCACCTCTGTGTCTTCTATTAGTTTCTGGAATTCCAGTGCCTCCCCTTCTTGCCATATGTCTCCTAGGGTGGCCAGGCCCATCGGTTCCCGTTATCTACGGACCCCTTGTATCAATTGGGGGTCCTCTCCGCATAGCGCTGCCAGCGGCACCTGCATAGAAAACGGAGCCAGGTATCCCACCATCTGCCACGCCCTATGCCACATCTCTCAGCCAAGCACCAACAGCCTCGCCATCTTTAGAACCTTTGGCTTGGACAGCCACACTACTTCTCTGAGGAAGAAGGGAGCCGGTTCCGTGCACAACAGCCTGGTTTCAGCCGTCTCCTCCTCAGACAGCCATCTTGCCACATACTGCAGCTGTCCCGCCAAATAGTATAACTCAAAATTCGGCAGGTTTATTCCTCCCCTATCGCACAAATTCTGTAATTTCCAAAGAGCTACCCTGTTGCTGGAGTTGTGCCAGATAAAGCCCCTGCACAAAATGTGGAGACTAGCGAAAATGCGCCTAGGGATCACGTGTGGGATATGTACAAAGAGGTGTAACAGTCTGGGCAAGACTACCATCTTAAGTAGAGCAGCTCTCCCCATCATGGTCAGGGGTAGTCTGGACCAAAATCCCATAATGCCTTCTACTGCCTTTTCCGTGTTGTGTTTATGTTCTTCTCCTGTCGTATGGTATATGTCAATTCCGAGATATCGGAACAAATTGGTGCGCCAGGGTATTGGTAATGTCGGCAAGCCCCTGGGTTGGACAAATCTATATCTCCCCAGGGGGAACATGCTTGATTTCTTGGAGTTAACCGCTATGCCGGAGAGGGCAGCATATTGTTCCATCACCTCCAGAATGTATTGTATGTTCTCTTCTGGGAAGCGCAGATACAATAGTATGTCGTCGGCATATAACGAAATGAGATGTGGACCACCTGTAGTGCGGATCCCTATTTCCTCGTATTGTTGTCTAAAACAGACGCCCAATGGTTCCAACGCTAATATATATAACATTGGCAACCAAGGGCAGCCATGTCTTGTGCCCCTGCTAAGTTGCTATTGATCTGATATAGTAGCACCCGTTTTAACCCTAGCAATTGGAGAGCTGTATAACATTTTCACCCAACTGAGATACCCCGGCCCCATTCCATAGCCTCCCAGAGTTGCCAACAGCCGGGCCATCTTACTGAATCGAAGCCCTTAACTGCGTCTACTGAAACGATTGCCAGTTCACCTGGGTCCTCCTTTGTTTGATCAATAATATGATGCAATCTTCTATGGTTATCAGTTATGTTCCCACCAGGGACCTAGCCCATTTGGTCAGGATATATCAGTTGACCAATGACTCGCTTAAGCCTATTGCCAGCACAGCCGTAAGGATTTTGCTGTCCTGGTTAAGCCTCGATAGGGGTCTGTATGACCCACAGTCCATGCTAGGCCTACCCGGCTTTAAAAGCGGAATGATCACCGCCTCTCGTAGGGACTCTGGCAACCTGCCATGCTCATACGCCTCATTAAGCATAGCCTGCAACGGGGGAAGCAGTTCCTGTTTGTAGGTTTTGTAGAATTCACTCGGGATCCCATCTGACCCAAGAGCCTAACAGGTGGGCAGGTGCTGAATCACTAGCTCAAGTTCTTCTATTGTAATTGGGGCATCCAGGTCTGCCCGTTCTAAATCTAAGGTGGGCAGGCCTATATCCTCCAGCGTTTCCTGGATTTCATGGTCCCTCGATCCACCTGGGTCCTCATAGAGGCGTTTGTAGTATCCCAGGAACTCTTCATTCACTCCCTCCAGGGTATTCAGGATCCAGCCTCCCTCCCCTTACATTTTCCTGATCACCAGGCGTGGTGCCTCACTCTTATATAGCCAGGCCAGCAACCTGCCCGGTTTGTCTCCCCCCGCATACTGTCTCTCTACATATTTCTTATAGCTTATTTTACATAACCTGTCCCAGAGTTCACCACTAGCTTGTTGTAGCTGTCTCATCCTGACCCCCTCTTCACTAGAGGTCCCTCCCCTACGCATAATGTCCTCCAACTCTTCCTCCGTTTCCCGCAGCTCCCACTCTATGCCCCTTCTGGAGCCCTCTAGATTTCGATATAGCAACCCCCCGCAATACCACTTTAAATGCCTCCCATACGGTTCCCATAGATCGAACACTGCCAGTATTGATCTCGAAGTACTCTGTGATCGCCTCCCTTAAATCCTCCTGGAATCCCGGGTCCTGTAGAGCCTCGGCTCTGAGCTTCCAAGTAGGAATCCGCGCTCTAGGAGGTTGGTGTCGCCACTCCAGGACTAGGGGGGAGTGGTCTGAGAGCACCCTGGCCTTATATTCCGCGCTTCTCATCTCTTCTGCCATCTCTGTAGCGGCAAACATGTAGTCCAGCCTTGTGTGCAGGTCGTGTGGTGCCGCATAGTGCGAGTGTTGCCTATCTGCTGGGTGCAGCTGCCTCCAGACATCAACCATGTCGAAGTCTCTCAGGAGGGCCTGTAACACCTTTGCAGCCGGGGTGGGTTTGACTAGCTTACTATCTGATCTGTCAACCTTAGGATTAAGTACACAATTAAAGTCTCCGCCCCACAGGATCCCACCACCTAATGGGGGGCTAATTTTGCCATACAGAGTCTGAAAGTAAGCCGCTGTATCTTGGTTGGGGGCATATAAGTTTAAAATACACACTTCCCGGTTTTCCAACATCCCCCTCATAACGATCATTCTGCCTTCCGGGTTGCCCGTAGCCTGAAGCAGCTGAAATGGTACATGCGGTGCCACCCAAGTGATAACTCCTCTAGCGTAGGCCGAATATGTGGCTCCCGCCAAGCTCCCTCTCCACTTCCTCTTGACCCCCTCCAATTTCTCCCTGGTGAGGTGGGTCTCCTGCAATAATGCTATGTCAAATCATCATCCTTTTCAGGTACATCATCACCTTATTACGCTTCAAGTAGCTGTTGAGGCCTCTGACATTCCAGGTGACCACTCTAAGACACTGCGACCCCATAGATACAGTATCCTGCCCTCCCTCTCTGCCCCTCATCTCGCCTACTAAGATTCACATTTTGGCTCGTTACCCTTCCCTCCCAACAAACTCCCCCTCCTCCCACTTCCCAACTTCAAACCCCCACACTCCACCCCATCCCTTCCCCCACCCTTCCCAACCCCAACAAATGCCCAGCTCCATCCCTGGATCTCAGGCGACCTCGCGTTTGGTTCTGCCTCGGTATGCCAAGGACAGAAGCCCGGCAGGGTGTCACTGGACTACCGGTGACCTAACTAAGCTACTCTAAATGGGGGTATGAGGACTAGCTCTGCGAGGCTCCTATATTGTGTTAGCAGTCTCAGTGCTCATGGATCATATTCAATTATAACCTGATCATGCCCGCCCAAGAGCTACATCTTGCACAATAATCAAGTCCCATAGTCTTGGTTATAGGTACATGCGCATAGTAGTATGTCCCTTTTCCAGATGGATGGATGCAGGTCCATGCACGCACCCCAATGCCACATCCGCTGCCAAGTCCGTCATGTGTGAGGTGTTTCCTAGATGGGGCGTGTGCAAAGTCTTGCGAAGTCCTGCGGTCTGATAATGGCCAGCATTTGTAAATGAGTTGTTTGAACAGATGGTTCTTCTATTAGGCATAAAACACAAATTTTCATCTGTGTATAACCCAAAGGCCAATGGCGTATGTGAGAGATTAAATGGACTTCTTAAAGAAAGGATTACAAAAATAAAGATGACTTTTAAAAAGGGGCGGCTACATTGCGTACCCCTTTCTTTGTTTGCCCTGAGAAATCAGCCTGGTTCAGATCACCACCTAACTTCTGAGTTGGTGACTGAACACCACATGAGAGTACCCCTTGCTCCTCCCACTCGAGTAAAAACTGATGCCCACAGTGTAGCAAAAACATTAGGTGATGGGAGGCATGTTTATTTAACAAGTATGACCGCCAGTGTTTCTTTTATTTCCCAACAGATCAGCAATCGCAGGGAAGGGTCGATGAAGATTGAAGAAGACAGCCAACCAACTGATTTTATTACCTTTCTTAAGCAGCGTAGTTTGTATCCAGGGGACCAGGTGCTCATGAAGAGCTTTGTTAGAACCTGGAACAAGCACGTTTCGAAGGACCAAATTTAGTCAAGGTGGTCACCTCCACTGCTGTTAAAATCCAAGGGAGAAGAGCTTGGCTTCACTTGAATGACGTGAAGCTATATAAAGTAGAAACCCCTACGGCACCCGTTGACAGTGAAGCACAAGAGAAGAAGTTCCACTCATGCAGACCAAGGGCAAGAGACTATACAGTACACTTCATGCTTCCTGAAACATTGCAAGCATTTCCGAATGCTGTATTCATATACATTCTTCAAACATATCCAGCTCTAGTGCGATGGAACGTGGACATCATCATTTTTTGGGGAAATCATAAAAACAGTCCTATCCATCATTATTATAGCCATCATTATGCAGTTCCTGTTATAACAAAACTAGCTGGGGTACCCGGCGTTGCCCCTATCCTGATCGAGTTGTGTCTCATGTGCCCTGGAGGATGTTGCTCTTGTCCTCATGTCAGCAAATGTTTCTTCAGTTTGCTCTGGCATCTCAATTGCCCTGGAGAAAGTTGCTCTTGTCATCTGGTCGGCAAGTTGTGCTGCTGTTTGTTGTGTTTCAGAAGCTCTTGATATTGATTTTAGCTTTGCATCAGATTGAGCTTTTCCAAGTGATGTTCATTTTTTGTGCAACATGTTTCAGTCACTTAATAGCTTCAGCACATTTGAGAAAATGTCCAAGAAAGATTGATTGGTTGGGCTCTCTTCTCATGAAGGAACTTAAGTAAACTGTAACCTTGCATTTCCCATATTTGCAGTGATGTGATAAAAAAATATTTTTTTATTCCCTTTAAAAATGCTTTAATAAACACTTTCGACCTGTATACAGTAGTAATACATTTCAAAGGAATAACCAACACATCGAACATTTTGCTTCAGACACTTTTTGAAATTTTGCCTCCTTTTAGTTCCTACTATAGTGAATCGGGTGAGCATCAATAAATGAGGGGGTCTACAGAGTGACTTTTTTGCATCCAAACATAGACTACAATCTTCCCACAAATGAGGAATCCATGCCAAATTTGGTAGCAGTGGGTTCAACAATATGGATTTGTATAGCCGGCCAAACATACACAACCCAAAACCTATTCGAATATAAGATTTTTGCATCCAAACATACACCTACTTAAAAGAGATGCTGGGGAAAATCCTGAAAGTATAAATTCATATCTTGATAATTTGGCCCATTCAAAGAATAACATGTGGATCAACAGATGAGTGAAGTGGGGAAAAGAACGTCAGATGAAAGCTGTTACGTATGCTCTCTCATCAGTTATGCCATGAATGCAGCAGCAAGAACATTAATTGCAAGAGAAATATCTGTACACAACACAAAGTGCCTCATCCATTTAGCAGCATGCACAACAAGAGGACAATTTGATGGAAAATGGGCAGCCCTAAGATAACGGTTTGAAACAACATTTCCATATGAAGATGCTTACATAAAAACCAAGAAGATGGAAAAAGACATATGTTGGATGAGAAGAATGCTCAAATATTCATCCCCACTGAAGACCAAATAAGGATTGCTAAACAAAAGAGGTTGAATTGTGCGCAGATAACTGGGAAACACCTGGACAGCCAGGATGCTGGGAGAGACCTCTGCTATTGGTCTCTGGGTGAGTTGCTACCAGTACAGGATGGGAAGAAGGAATGTTAGAATGCAGTGCACAGCTATTGATGAAAGAACCAGTTGTGATAGTGCAAATTGTGGACAAAAGATGTCTTGTGTCATGGGCCAAGTTTTCCAAATTACTAACGTGGGTCAAAAATGAAGCAGGAACCGTATCTATATTACCAATGAAGAATGCGACAATATGCTTCAGGAACAAAGGCCTGGCTCTAGTTGGTGAAAATAAAGGATGCAAGCAGACACTTGAAGTGCCAAGAATGAATGTAGGAACTTCCGTGCTCATGGAACACTATTGAGCCTGTAAATCCAAGGCTTATATGCAGCTGCCTAAGAATTGGGAGAAACGTGTTCTTTGGTGATCATACATGTTCCTGCATTTTCGATTCCCCAGAGTGATTTCCACATTGACAGTTTACCAAAAATGGATGTACACCTGATTAGGAAGTGATCACTTAACCTCACATGACGAAAGAGGGACAACTATTTTTCAGCAAAATCAATAGAACCATACAATGATATTCCAGATGAACATAAGCTGTTTTGTCTTATAAGAATATGCATAGGACAATGCAAGAAGATGGCAACAAAAGCAACTGGAATAAAGATAATGATCGATGTGAATGCTGTGACTGATGAGCACACAAAGACTGAAAACACCACCCGTGGGTACCTGAAAGAAAATCCTCTGGCACCTCCATGTTACGCTCACCTGATATCCCCGGGGGTGCCTGGAAGGCTCTGAGATCTGGAACCCTGGATGCGTAGTTGCCCAGCGCTGAATAATTAATCTTAGTTATTTGTAGGATGAGCTATCCATCCTGCGTTTCTTGTGCAGAGGCGCTTGACATTTGTTGGCGAGCTGCCCGAGTTGCTTCACTGGTGCAGTACGCCTCCCTTGGACCCAGGCCTGCTGTGACCCCGAATCTGCTGGTAGGCAGGTAGGTTTGTTAATTGTAAGTCTTTGTTCTGTTTATGGTGGGAATTCCTTCATGTCTTTATCTCCTTCTTTTCAGGTGTGAAGGTCTTGATGCTGGCGTGCCGGAAGGAGAGCCACGTTTTCTAGGTAAGAGAAAGCGCGAAGCGCAGCGCCTTTATTGTCTTTTAAAGCTAACCTGTATTTTCTTCTTCCTCTCCTCACAGGCCGCTGTGGTGCTGAGAGTGGATGAGAGCGTGATGTAAAACAGGCCCTCGGAATCTGTTAAGGAAAGTACAGCGCTGTGCGGTTGTTTAATATTGAAAGTGAACCTGAATATGTCTCTTTTCCTTTGCAGATGATGCTGTGGTGCTCCGTTGGAAGCGTGGCGTAGCGCGATGGAATTCAGGTAAGACTGTTGGAATTCGATGTTTTGGAAGCACACATTCTAATATTGTTTTTCCCTTTCTCGTTACTGCAGGTCGCAATGTTCGAACAGCAGCTGTGGTAGCGATTCGCGGGAAGTCCTTAAGCTAGTACTCACAGGTGCGTGATGTTTCTTCTTCTCTCAGTTTCCACAGATTGCAGCCCAGTTGAGATGCTGAGTGCTGGATGGTGTTTTCTCCGGTAAAACAGAATAATCTTGTTCTTGTTCTTGCTGGATTACAGGAAGATGCTGAAGACCAGGAGCTGGACACGGTGAGCGTCACACTGCTGGTTGAAGAATAACACGAAGTGTGTTCTGCAGTCAGGGTCTGGTTTGTATAGCCCAGGTAAAGTAGTACCAGGGAAAGTAGTTCCAGGCCTGCCACACCAAAAACACTAGACCGCATGGCTTGGTTCTTAGAACTAGACTGTGTGGGTGCTTCATTTGGATTTAAAGGCCCATGTACATAAATGAGACCTAGTTTGAACAGCCCTTCCTTCCTACATATGAGCCTGGTGCCAAAGACGCCAGGACTGGCTCCAGGAGCCCTTTTGCAGTGGTTTTAAGACCCTCAGGGTTCTGGTGGGAGCCTGCTTGTGGCACAACTTGTGCCCCCTCACAGTGGTCATGACACCACAGGAACAAAGTTTTATTACCCAAAGCATCATAAGAGCTATTAGGGCATTGGGTGTTCAGTCAACCAACTGGGGATTGCTGCCTATGACCTAGAGTGTGGATGAGCACATCAAGAATGCACGTGACCTGAGTCGGGGGGCTAAGCTATGGATCCCTAAGCAGTCATTCTGTAGAAAAATTCAGATAATTGAGGAAGAGGGCGTGGTCGAAGACTCGAACAGAGGGGGGAATGTAGAGAAACAGACATACACTTCATTGCAAGAAGAACCAGCCCCCTCACCTCCATCATACTGGATGAAGAGCCCAAAGGCACTGTGTATGACACCAGGTATCATCGGTTACATGTCTTTATAACAACTCATTTTATGAAGAATGCACTTATAACTAAACCATTATAACAGAAAATATAACGACCCCCACCAAACCCCCGTTTTCCACCCCTAAAAACTGACCCCAACCATTTCCCCACAAGAATTAATCCTTTAACCCACCCCACATACATTTTCGTTATATTTTTTCGTTATAAAAGATTCTATATATATGCATTCTTCATAACATTTCCGTTATAAAGACTGCATACCGTATCATCCCAATACCGCATTGAGTATATGGGAGACGTTATGCACGCAGACAACTGTACCGAATGTACCATCAAACTGAAGTGGTAACAGGAGATCTACAGGTACCACTAAATATGGAGGAGCTGTAAAGAAAACCTGACAAGAGTAAAGTGATGTCATAAGGAGACGGACTATGATGCATTGAAATGATATGAAAATACTTAAAGAATGAAGATGCAACTGAAGAAACAAAGTAACCATGTATATGAGCGAGAAGAAACCATATATGCAAAGAAGATAAGTAACAAGATGAGCAGTGAATGTATATACGTAGAAACACAAGGTAGATGAGTCACATAGGAGCTTGCTGCAGTGGAATGCATAACACAGGTAAAGCGGTCATATTGAAAAGATGGACGCCGGCTTTGAATAAGAGTAAGCAAAAGGCTCTAAGGAGAAAGACCAGGACTGCAGAGCTGACAAAAGGCTGGAAACACAGAATCATGCAAGAACATAGCTGTTGGCCAGAGATCAAGAATGCCACAGCTAAAAGCAACTGCAGGATAAAAGGAGAGTCAACGAGGATAAGACATGTACATAGGACATATTGCTCTTAGATTAAGTAAATAAGTGAACATTTATGGATGCCAAGTATTGATGAGTAAAGATGCGCAAAAGCATATATGAGACGGTGCAACCAAGTCTCCAGAGCCCAAAGAGGGCAATGACACCCAGGATAATTGAATCAAATAGTATTAAATAGAAGACAATATGGACAAAATCATGGCCTACTCACACGTGGTGTAGGACCAGGAAACAAGGCCTATTCGTAAGCCTAAGGCGAAGATAACGATGTACCTTTAACTCCCCTTAAAGTTCTGTACAAGAGAACATAATGCAAGGTCAAGTACAAAGGAGAAGCCTTGGCTGAAGGCTTGGCCGATGAGAGATAGTACACTAATTGGGCAAGTGGGCAGCAATCTGACGTTGTTCTCGGCACCTGGATTTCGTATGATTTCATGCTGCTAACAAGCAGAGTGTCCAAGTTTGGGAGGGCATGTCAAGAGAAAGGCAATTCATCATTTGATTTCTATCAAACATAAAGATTTGGTGTCATTGGTATAGTTTATGTAATGACTCCAAAAGAATTGATCAGCTTGGGCAGACGTCTGGTGTATGTTAAACAACAAGGGCAAGAGTGTGGAGCCCTGGGGCACCCTGCAATTTAAGGGTCATGTTTTGAAGTTGAAGGTTGGTAAAGAGATAATCTATTGGCATCCATTCAAGAAGGAACATAGTCAATCAAAGTAGCTTGTGCTACACCGCATCAAAGGAGCAACAGCACTGCAGTGCCATCCTAGTATGACCACCATCAAAGATCATCAGGAATGGATGTGATGACAGCTTTGATGTCACAAAGAGGTCTAATTCCAGTGTAATGGGTCCACGGTCTGAGTGTGTTTCCACAAAGTGCTCTATTTGGCATACACTGGGACAGATGTTGGAGAGCTGATGGGGGCCTGCGGCCACCTTTTTAAGAAGAGGGGTGACTGAAGTAAGAGAGTAAATATCTCGAATAGGGGTCTGTAATGTTGGTGCCGAGTGTCAATGCTGTAAGGATTTTGAGAGGCAGAGGTCTTTCAGGGACTCGGATGTTTCTGTAGCTCCCTCCAAGTGTCCTCATTTTATGCCCTTGACTTTTCGGCATGGGTGGAGCCGTCTGTTCCACTAAACAGACAATTCAGCGGCATTATGCTCAAAGGACTGGAGGTGGTAGGCTTAAATCCTCCTGAGAAACCTGCAGGATTTGGTATTTGATCAGAATTAATTAATCTTTTTTGGAATATGTAGCTCCCATGCCTGAATTTTCTAAAGTCTTGAACAAGTCATTTAGGGATAATCAGTGGTTGTCTAGAGAACTCCTTCAACTGAATCCACAGTGGGTACTCTGGGTGTGTTTAAGGGCAACGTGCCTACTTTTCAAGTCCTTAATTTCCTGGATAAAGAAAGGAATCCCTGGGATGTTGCTGCCAAAATGATATTCCAAAGTGGTGTTTATGTTTTTGATTGAGGGAGGTATATTCAGACTCGAATTTGTCAAGATATATATTTCACTCATTGTACACAGCCTATGGTTGGCACAAGAGGAAAGGGAGCACATAAATGTGTTGGGGGTCGAAGGGGTGGGAAAGTAGTTCAGCCTAGTCCACACAAACAACACATTTGGTATTTTCTGCTCCTGCTCACTGTCTGACAGTAGCCCTTCTAGTGCACTGGGCAATTGTGAAAAAAGTATAAACAGTGGCTGTACCTGGTCAGGGAGTGATCAATAAGGAGGCACACCCTTTACCCCATAAGTATGTCAAACCAAGATGTAATAGTTTCCACAGTGGGATGTCCTTCAGATATAGTTCTTTGCTACAAGACATAACTAATAAGTTTCAGACTTGCATGTCTTGGATGGGCAAAAAGTCATAATTGCACGGGGATGGCTTTCTGCTCGACTAGTCAAACGAGTTCCTCTGACTTCCCTCCAATATGTTTCATCCACAAACGTCTACAGAAGTTCATGCACAGGGTGATGTCAACAATGAGCCTCATCTGCCCACACTAGCCTCATCAGTTTTGGTACTCCAATCTACTACTGTTACCAGGCAAAGATTTATCAGATTTTCCAGGAGAGAAGCACTTCTGTCTCAAGAGGAAGGGTTGATATGTAACCCAACACTGCCAATGCACAACTTGAGAGCTTGGTACCCTATGAGCTAGTTTATGCTGACAAGGAAACTTCATGCCTCTCAATCATATTGTGGTTGGCCCTGGTGCCTCAAAAGGAAACATTAGAATAGCAAATACGGACACTTCTATCATTGGCCCCTGGAAAAATTCAGCCCATTTACTGTGTTCATAGACGTTGGTATGTCTTTTATGTCGTAGTTCACCTGCAATGGCATCGCTAATGGTGCATAGATGCATTATCTATTGCTGCTTATTCAAACAAAGGAGTGAATGTCTTCTTACAGAATTAAGTGCCCCTTAATGGATGTTATGGAAAATCAGAAAGTCTCCCTCCACCTGGCTGCAACCTACAAACGTGAAATGATGTGGCGGAATGTAATTCCAAGCCGACATTTTCCCCGCCATGGGTCCTGAAATGAGAGCACAGCAGTTTCTGCATGACAATGGGCCCATCTGTAAAGAGTCAGGCATTGCTCTGATTGTCCTGGGATGGCACAAATAATATTCTAGGTCTTCCTTCAGACTGTAGGCTCTATTTCCTTGACCCAACATGTTGACAATTCCTGAACAAGTGGTAAATGTGGATGGTCATTATCTTAGCAGTGTTCCCAATTTCTGCAAACCCTCTTTTTAAGACATCACAAACACTGAGGTGTACTTTGTGTATGGATTTACTAGCCGCTTTCCCAGGCAGAGCAGATCTTCTAATGGCATAAAGCAGAAGTACCCAAAGCCGTGCAATGACTTTGAGTTCCAAGAAAGAAAGTAGAATGTGCCCAACTGTCCCAGGTTTCTGAATTCCTTCCTCCACAGTGGGCAGCTCTCTTTCTGTTGAATCTGGGGGTAATTAGTGAGGATGAAGAGGAGGAGCGCAGGCTGTGTAGTTTGGCCTTTGTTGTGATGCAATGTTTGAGGTACGGGGTCAGTGTTGTGAAAACAGTGATGAGTGATGGACAGGATTTTTAACTTGATACGTAGCTTAATTGGCAGCCAATGTGCTTCGCGTCTCTCTAGCGAGATCTGATCTGCTAGTTTCAGACCCTACACTGCCCTGAGGGTGTCATTTTGGATCAGTTGTAATTTGTTGAGGTTTTTTTATGAGGTTCCTGCAAGGATGGTATTGCAGTAACCAAGTTTACTTCCAATGATGGCCCTGGCTAGGGTGAGGCACTGTCAGTACCTGCAAATTTGAAAAATCATCACCAGATCTACATGGCCAATTTCGATTGTATTCAGAATCCCCCACATTTCCATCTTTGAATCTTCTTAAACATCAGTCTCCCCTCCTGAGTGCCTTTTTGAGATTCTGAAGGATCTGGGTACGTTAGGCCTGATGCCCATGAGGACATCAATTGTAGTTTATACTCCCAGAAGTGTACAGTGCACAAGAAGACCAGCATTCTTCAAACAGTTTTAGACGGGCACTTCCACAGCATGTGCCTTACTGGGGAATTCTTTGGAGACGCTGCTTCAGCCAGTCCCTATTTCGAGGGTGGAGGCATATGGCTCTGTGGTCTAAACATGAATATTCAATGATTTAAATATTCTCTTACCTGAGGTTTTTCGCAATCATTACTCTCCTCGGATCTGACTGTTTTTTCCTGGGTAATGACTGCGGTGGTGGGTGATATGCTATTTATCCCTCTTGCAAGCAATAGTCTTCAAATTCTCCTACTTTCAAGTCTATGGGAGGAAGGTGATCTTTGTATGTGCTATGTTCGCCTTTCTTCATGGCCTCTCATATTAGGCACCTATAGTGTCTTGTCTTTTTTTGTGGAATCTTCATATTAATCTAGAAAAGAGAAACAGGATGTAACAACAAGTCCACCAATAAGCTTTTTGGGGCGGATGAAATCTGTTATCATCCAATATTGAAAAACAGAAAAGAGAGCTTAAAACAATAACTGTTTGTCTTTTGCAGTGGACCCTCAACAAAAGGCCTTTGCAAATGACTTCATTGTCTGCACTGGAATCAGTCTTCTACTGAAGAGAATTTGCTTGATAGTACTGAAAGGAGTAGAAATGAGAGGTGATGTTTCAACACCCTTGGTAGACCATGAATCCTTTTTTGTACCAGTGAGGATTGGGTGAGGCAGTTGGCGAACAAGGCTTCACTTTTGTAGGGCATTGTTGGCAGAAGCCTGAGGTACCAACATGCGGCCTCTCATCCTTTAAGGGGTGGTGGTGGCAGGTTAGTTCTGGAGTTGCTAATCTCTGGTGCCAGAATGACCTGTGTTCATGAAATATCAGTAGTTATAAAGGTCTAGGTAGATGGCGACACATGTCAGAAATCTCACGTGTATGTGAAGTAAATCCACAGGTAGAAACTGGAGGCACCAGCTTTGGCAGTCTACCTCTTTGCACAGGTTGGTACTCTTTACTAAAACCATGGAAATGAGATTCCTACCGGTTGCCTGCTTCTTAAGGGTAGTGCTTTTGTGTTCAGTAAAGGTGATCCCTATAGATATCAATGGCACAGCGTCCATAGGAAATCTGTGTGTAAGTGGAAAAAGAGGTCTGATTTCTACCCCACCGGTGCGAATTTGGAGGCAAACAACCATATGGAGGACTAGAGGAGACCCCAATTAAGAGTTCCAGGGGTCAATTTGAGAACCATAAGACCCAGAAGATGCATCACGGCAGGAAAATCCCCAATGGAATCTATTGAAAAATGCCTTTGAAACCTGGCTGCAGACAATTTGAAACCATAAACCTAGGGCAGCCCAGAGGGTAAGGATTGTGAATAACACCCCACCCCAGGGCCTAGAAGCAAATACTCAGTCTTTGTTCCCAAAATGTTGGTTCCAGAATGGCTAAGCAACCTGATAAGCACAAAGCTTCTTTTCCAGGTGCGGTTCACAGGATGCCATATCCCAGGTTCCCGAAACCTAGGCCAAAGATGACGCTGATGATGGAAAAGAACAAACACCCTTCCTTGAAGAGAGTCCTTCAAGCCAGAAGCAAAAGAATACTCTGGAAAGGTGTGAGAAACCACGAAAGCAGGTTCCCGGGGCACGACAAAGAAAGGAGGACAGCTCAGCCTCAGAAAACAGTTCTTCTTGGAAGACTACAGTGTAGGCGACCCAGGACAGTTCTGAAGAGTAAATGAGATAGGGTTTTGGAGTCTCATCACCTTTCCAAGTTATGGCAGCGCCCAGTAACAATGTGGGAGAACCACGTCTGTGAAGCGGGAAGCTTGTGAAAAAACAGACTGTGTATGGTCTCAGCGTGGAAAACCCACCACACAAGCGGAGCCAGCAGGAAGATGGAAGAGGGCCTGAAAGGATGACAAGCATCCAAAACCCCCAACTAGAAATCAGACCAGGACACAGGGTTCATCCAGTATGACTAAACATTTACTAATCATGATTCAAAGCTAGAGACAAAGGGTTAGGCCACCAACAAACCTGTTATGCTTTTAAAATTGCCCCTCACCCTATACCCCTGCCCAGGATGTGATAATATGGCCTGCCCAGGGCCAGGCCCGAGTCTGCACCTGGGGTGAGGGGTTATGCTCACTAAAAGCCTGCATGTGCACAACAGCCTTTTTAGGCCTGCCTCATGGTTCCCCTGAACACCTGAAGCCCCAAACACAAACTGGCCAAGCACAGGTTTTAGAAAGTATCCCAATGGCTACCAAAAGGACATTGGGCTATCAATGCAGAAAACTGACTGGCACTCCTGGTGAAGCCAAAATGAAATAACAGCTGCCACAAGCTAGCCCTTAAATCCAATGAAGGTTGGTATAATCAACCTGGGGCGCACATGTGGTGCTTAAGAATCACCCCCCAGCCAGGTCAGCCTTACGGGCAGCCCACGGGAAAACAATCTAAGTGAGTAAAAAAGGGTTGTAATGGCAGAAGGACCACAAACAAAAGGTCAGTGATGCAAAATTAAAGTGAGAAGAGCAAAAAGGTAAAGGTAACCAGAAAATGACCTACAGATTTCCCCAAAACGAAATTCTGTCTTAACACCTAATAATAGAATATCAGTTTTATTTTGTTTACTTTTGCACTTGCCCCAGATTTTCCCTGCTGCTGACACCTTTATGTATTTCCCCTAGACTTTAGCCTTACTCAGCTCTGCCTACTGCTATTGTAAACCCTGCAGAGATGTGAGCTTTCTATTATCTTATTTCCAATGCATTAACACTACTCATTTCCCAAAACTAGTGATTACTGAATTTTAACTGAGTCCTTTCTGGAGAAATGTACACATTTCTGGGTTCTAGAAGCTGATTCCTTTTCCAATATATCTGACTTGGGAGTGGTAGTCCAGGTCCTTTAAATTGAAGTTGCTGTTCCTGTACTACTGGGTAACTTGAGGGACAGCTCAGGTCTGTGGGTGGACTTATGAGCTTGTTAGATTTGAAACAAAGCGGGTGGCGTCCTACCACATATGATCACTTATTTTCTAATATTTTGTGTAAATAACACTTATTTCTTCATGTTTTATAATTTCGTAGGAACAACTCTGTACTACCTTTTAACACATTGTAAAGTAAAAGAGCAAGGCAACTGATTGAGTTCACACAGGCTTTTTATTACTTAGCTAGTGAGTCAATTTTTCATTTTTTTTCGTTTTTCAAAACATTTCTTTTTGCTTTTTTCTATTGTGTGAAGTATTTTTCTATTGTACTCTTTTACTAAGCTTTACCAGTGAATATCACAGTGCAATAAAAAATGAAGACATAAACGTACATAACCATAAATCAGGTGTAGCAAACCTTAACACACACTGTATGTTTCTTCAACAAATAACATATACATTATTTCATGACTAGGTGACCCTCCCGCCTGGTAATTTTGACCATATAGTGTTCAATAAGAAAAAAAGTTTAAAAACTCAAGCAGCTTTTTGAAATTGCTCAAAAAATGTGTTATCTTTGACATATTCAATGAAATAATGTATATGTTATTTGTTCAAGAAACATACAGTGTGTGTTAAGGTTTGCTACACCTTATTTATGGTTATGTATGTTTATGTCTTTCCATTTGTTTTTGCACTGTGATATGCACTGGTAAAGCTTTGTAAAAAAGAGTACAATAGAAAAATACTTCACACAATAGAGAAAAGCAAAAAGAAATGTTTTGAAAACCGAAACAAAGAAAAGATTGACCCAATAGCTAAGTAATAAAAAGCTGTGTGAACTCAATCAGTTGCCTTGCTCTTCTACTATTGAATTCGTTAAAAGGTAGTGCAGAGTTGTTTCTGCGAAATTATAAAACATGAAGAAATAAGTATTATTTACACAATTTTCCTGTACTATTAGCTGCTTAGCTTGACAGGAGGGGTGGGTGGCGGATAGAGGTCGAGGGAGGTAGAGGAAGAGTTGAGGGACGCTTGGCAGTGGGACGTGTGGATGTGAGGTGATGATGGGCAGTAACACAAAGAAAGACATGTTTTGATGGAAACATAAGTAAGACATAGAGAGAGAAAAGGGAAGAGGTAAATGATCATGACTAATTATGTTAAGGAAAATAATGTCTCACTATGAAGGCTAAAGGATATTTGATAAGTATGTGTTTCTTTCCTTCCAGTTAGACAAACTTAGATCCATCCTGCAAACCATGGTGTCTTCCTCGTCTACTCTGTTAGCCCTAAGTATGCAACCAGAGGGAACTGCAGCTGAGGGGCCTGAATTGGCTTCACTTACGGGTGGGTCTGATCCTCAGCACCCAGGCCCACCATCAACCCCTGACGTGTCAGAAAGAATCAGAACACCTTCTTCTAGAGGGCCCCCAGTCCATGGTCAGGGCACATGCCCAGCATGCAGCATAGATGTCGGTGAGCAGGTGAGCCAGTTGGTCATCAAGTACGAGCAGCTTCAGGATTTGGTGAACACCTTCATGTCCAGGCAGACCGACGGGAAGCAGTCAAGGAAATCATCCCAGAAAAGTCAGGTAACTCGTGTAGAGAGTAGAATAGAATTAGTTACTTATGGCCTGTCTTGGCGGGTCATAACTTGAAAACTTTCTACAACATGCCTGATAGTGGTTGTCCAATGATGAAATGCTGTGGCTGGGTCATGGAGAAGGTCTGCTCTAAACTAAGGACGGTGAGTAGCTTGAACAGAAAAAAGAGAGTGCCGCCATGACCAGCTGCTCAAGGGCACTCTCTACAGGATGGATGGAACACTTCTCTCAGTGGCCTGTCTTTTCATCAGTGCATGGTTTTGGTTGAACTTATTCCTGTGCATATTCTGAACAAATTACAAATTCATTTTAAGTAAATAAAAAAAAAACAAACAGATAAAGGGGACTATGGAGTAATAAGGGGAAAGGAAATGTGGTGTATGGGTCTTTTCTTAAAAATGTTCTAAAAATTAAAAATACCATTGAATATGTACAGTAACAAAATCCTCCAAAGAATAGAACACAGCTGAAAAGATGTGAATTCCTTATCCAACCCTAATTCCTGGATAACCAAACAGGGATCCATTGGGTGGCATCAGCCTTGCTTTTCTGTGTCATGACCAGTAGTGTCCCCAGACAAGTGTATTAGTGTCCCTTAGCATCCAAGATTTTGGTGAAGCAGGGAAACATCTATAGATATTGTGGTGATGTTTGATTGTGTCTAATCCTGTCTGATCCTGTTTTGAGGCCTCTAACGGATGGGCTGTGCCTGGTGGTATTGTGATACCATGCTGATTTGCAGTAGTGGGCTGTGACATAACCTCAGCCTCTGAAGCTTGTGACAAGCTAATATCAGACCTATTGGCAGTGGAAGGAAACCGGGCGGGTAAGTCCCCACCCACTCATCGCATGTGATGTTTGAGTAGCCAACCTATTGCAAACAGCCCTTGCAATGGAAAGAGATACATTTTTCTTAAATTGGGCTAACGTCCCTCCTTCTTCAGCTTACCTCAATTGCATAAGGATTGGGGTGGGATAACGAAGGGTGAGCCAAGCTACAGGCCTTAAGTAGGCAGATGGCTGTAATCAATAAAAAACGCAAATCAATTCTAGGAGAAATGCATGACTCCAATCCTACAGATATGGCTATATAGGTTGAACAGAGAATATAAAATATCCCTGATTGTTATTTAGTTATTGGCGATTTACAAGGCAATATCTTTGAGTGCAGCTGCTTCATAACTGTGTTGTCATAACAGGTTTGCTGTGGTGTCAGAGATGTTGCTGTAACTAAAATGCCACACCGCAATTTATTGCAGTTTACAAGATTAACTTAAGCCAGGACATATTCGCTCGCAGGCAAAAAGGTGGCTACATGGTAGGGATGAGTGATGGCAAAGGAGGGGCAGAGCAGTCATCCTCCCCTGCTGAGAATCTTAGAGGTTTAAGTTTAGTTGTAAATACTTATTTGAAACCTCCATGTCAATGAGAGATTTTAGGATCCAAAGTTAGTGGCACTATAATTATTTATTTATTGTTTGCTTGTTAGGCGCTTAAACAGGAAATAAATTCAGTTTCAACGTGCCCACAGGGCAGCAGGTATGGAACATGGGATAGCAGTACAATTAATTTTAGAAAGAAATACAGAGAGGGAAGGGACGGCCAAGCTTACTATGCCTTGTGAGTATTCAGCATGTGCAGGAAGGAAGAGTGCAGTGGGGTAGGTGCTGTGGTGACCGTGCCCGAGGGTGAGCTGCAGATGAAGTGCAAGGTTTGGTGAGTACTGGAAAGTGCGAATCCCCAGTGCGGAAGGTGTGCCGAGGCAAGTGCTGAAGGAAGACAGATTATGGGAGAGTGGGTGTGAATGGTCAGAGGCCCAACGGATGCATAAGGGTGCAAGACACCAATCACAGCAACTGTGGGATTAGCAGAGGAATGAAGAAGGGAATGAGGAACAGAGGAGAGTCTTGAGGTGTTTTTGGAACTTCAGAAGGCCCTGCTAAAGACACAGCAGGAGGAGGAGGAGGAAGCTGTTCCAGAGGAGGGATCTAGCTGAGGAAAGCGAGCAGCCTCCAGCTCTCTGTTTAGCAAAACGCTTTACACACCGAGAGTTGATGAACGAGGAGTGAAGAGGTCTAGAAGGAGAGTATTTTTTAAGAGAGAGTTGCAGATATAGTGGCCACTGGCCCCAGACAGCCTTGTGGATGATGCAGATGGATATGAAATTCATCGGTGCAGCAACTGGGAGCCAGTGGAGGCTTTTTAGGGCAGGAGAGATGCGGTACCTGGGCTTAAGGCCAAGGATAAATCTTGTTGCTATATTCTGGATTAGTTGAAGGGGTCACAGAGTGGAAGAAGGTAGATTGAGGAGGAGGGTGTTGCAATAGTCAAGCTTAGAGAGAACCAGGGCTCAGGAAACATTGAGCTTCTGGGGAAAGTGCGAAATTTGACAATTCCTTTGAGAAGGAAGAGTCGAAAGTGGTACTTCTTGGCAATGTCCTGCGTGTGAGGGAAGAAAGATAAAGAGGAGTCAAGGAGTCAAGGATGACTCTAATGTTTCTTGCTTCCGAAGAAGGAGCAGGGGGGAACCCAAGGTAGGAGGCCAGAGAGAAGGGAAGAAGGAGGGAGCAGGGGTCCCAATCGGAAGGATCTCAGTTTTGCTGGCATTGAGGTAGAGACCATTGGACGAGCGCCAGGTCTGGTTGACAGACAGGCAGTCAGGGATGAGGGAAGATGCGAGTTAGTCAGCAGGAAGTTTGAAAAAGAGTTAAGTGTCATCTGCATAACACTTGAAGTTAGGGGGGAAGGAGGAGATGAGGCTTGCCAGCTGTGCAAGGTAGATGTTAAAGAGCCAGGGGGAGAGGATAGATCCGGAGGGGATACCACAGGTGGAGAAGGAAGTAGGCGAGGAGAAGGTGCCCAGGATGACATGAAAGGAGCAGTCAGTTAGGTAAGAAGTCAGCTATTCCAGTGCCCATTCCGAGATGCCAAGGGTATCGTGGAGCCTTTGTATGAGGCTGGAATGGTTGACCGTGTCAAAGGCAGAAAAGAGATCCAGTAGACTGAGGATAGCTGGGCAGTTGGAGTCCAGAGATGCTAGCAGTTTTTCACAGGTGTTCAGAAAAGCAGTCCCATGCCTCTCGATGCTCAAGTTCAGTGTGCAAGTTGGTGAAAGAGTGGCTGCAGAAATCAGTGAGTGCGGGGGCAAGAGAGACAACTCTGGTAACTTCTTCAGGTGTGACAGGGGTGGAGAAGGAGAAGGAGGAGGGGCAGTGGCCAAGGGAGGCCACTAAGACTTATGAAAAGGATTTTGCAAATTTGGTTAGTATTATGGCTACTACCCAATTACTTGTTTGAAAGTTAATTTGGTCAGTACAAACAAACCAAAGCAGTGATGGCCCACGAAACAATCTAAAACCAATATGACAATTGATGGGGCCAGAAGACATATTGACCCCATGGGTCGACCACTTCATGGTCTGTCAGCCCTCTTCCACAGTGATGAAAAGCCCTTTTTAAAAATATAGCTGGTGTTCTCTGCTGCCACTTCCGAAGTGGGTTACCAATATTGCATTCCCCAAACTCTCCTTTAAAAGATAGGCATCTGTAAACCAGCCCACAGTCTATTCAATGTAGGAAACTAATCTTAGCAGATAGACCCAGGCTGCCTTATTATCAATGTCAAATCAACAGGGAGACCACAGCAAGAGATGCATGATTTTGGACCCAAACAGTGATGTACCTTCGACACAGACAAATTACTCTCCATTCAGAGCTTCCCGGGTTTGAACACTCAACCACAAAACAATGGCATTCATTGTCAACAGATCCAACAAAGAACACAGTGGAATAATAGTCCTAGAACAGAATGTAAACATTTTAGAATGCCAAAACTGGCACGCATAAAATCCACCGTTCACCTTACACTTGTCATAATGCTCCACCATTGCAGCCAGGCCTCTCTGAGGTAAACGGAGGTGTATTGTGGGGATTCTAACTTTAGTAGAATACCTGGCCAATCGCTGCCTTGAAGACAGTCACCTGCAACTTGCACATACAAATATAATTCCCTTGACATGCTCTTTCTATGATGACTCCTACTGTCATCCTGAACCACTAATGAACCACCAATGCAGTTCCATGACAGGAAGGATAATCACCACCTGCAAACCTCACACCCAAAGTTAATGATTACTCCCTGCTTGGATCAGTTCTCCTTCCCAAATGGCACAGTCAAGAACCCTGGCCACATGAGTCTGAAAACTAGCGACATCCTTGACTGAACTTCAGCCGCCTACTAATTCTACTGCATAGCCTCCCAAGCCATGGCTCTACTACCAGATCTAATGTGAAAATAAGTTGTAAGGACAGCAAAAAATGACTATGCAGAAAGACAACTCCAATGAAAATCTTGAAGCAAAAGCACAGCATTGATGGAGCGCTGGTTTGTTTTTGAGAGACCAGGATGTTTGTGAGGTTGTCAACCTGAGGTCCTTTAGCATTGAGGGCAGAAAACTGCTTCTCCCAGCTGTTTAAAACAAGCTTTTGCGTGCATCTTTGCCACATATTTATTTTTGCATCCTTTTGTTGCCACTTTATTTGTTGGTGAGGATGGACTGGGAGCGTGCTTTCAGCAGCCAATGAGGTTGCTTAGAGTCACATTTTTACCCTCCTCCATCTTTTTCCTCCATCAAGAGATCACTAGCCCAATAGGACATGTATTATATTCTGCCAGGGCTGATGGAAAACTCAGTCATTTGAAAACATGACATCATGCAAAGTAAAACTACTGTTTTGGGAGGCCAGTTTCATGATCCTGATAGCCTTGGCAATGATCTGCAGTGATCAAGAAGCACTAAGAACCTTGGACCTTTACGCAATGTTCCATCATAAGGTGATTTTTCCTATACAACCTACTGTTGTCTGAAAGGGGGCTACAGACTTTTCCTTGAATGAGTTTTGTGGCCTCTCATTTGTATTCATCCACATGCCTCGTTTGTGGAGGCCATCTTGTATAGGTTCGGTGTTTACTCCTACGTCCCGTTCCCCTTTCCTCCATACTTGTGGGACATTCCGTCCTGTGGGACGGGACCGGAGCACTTTTGTAAAAAAGCATCAAATTGAAAATGTGTCCTCCTCTTTTTACAGAGTACCACACGTGGCCGTAACCCCTCCCTCTTTAGCTCCGCCCCGCACATCGCCCCTCAATCCTATTCTCCGCGCAGTCAGGGCTGGACGCACTTGCATCACCGGGAAGATCTTTTTCTTTGCCGCTGTCCTTCTCTCCTGCTCCGGTTCTGCAGTTGCGTAGTCCTCCGTCTATGCCTGAGCGCCTGGGATTTGCCACTTGTTCTTCTTGCGAGCGTCGCTTCGCTAGGGCGTATCCCGATTCTCTCTGCTTGGAGTGTCTGGGACGGGATCACCGTTGGGACTCGTGTTTCTTCCAAGACTCCCTTTCTGTCCGGGCACTTCAACGTCGTCTTCGCAGGTGGGAGGAACTGTTCCAGAAAGTTCCTCCATCGCATTTCCAACTCTTTATTGACGGAAAGAAGAGACGCCCGGTAAGTTCTTTACTTTTCAGGGCACCCCAGCCGGGGGACTCCTTTCCGGGGTCCTCCAGGTCCGGGAGGGGCTTCAAAAGCTCTGCTACCGGGGTTATCCCTGAGGTGCCTCACAGGCCTAATAAATGTACCAGGTTTTTCTCTGAGGGTTTCTGCGAGGGGCCTGCCTATACCGGATCACAATCCGAGGTTCACCGATCAGGTGCTAATAGCCAGCATAGTCGTGCTGAGGCGTTGGGTACAGAGTTCACTCTGAGGTCTCCTTGTCTGGACCTTCCCACACAGACACCGGGGTGCACCTTGAGGCCTCTATTGAGGCTTTCTGTACTGAACCACGGTTTGAGGCCCCTCTTGTGGGAGCTATTAAGACCGGACTCTGTTAAGAGGTTCCTCTTAACGAGGCTAAGGTGTGTACCAACCGAACTGAGAGGCCTGTAAAGGTCTTGTCTGTGAGATGGATTGCTCAACTTTCCCACGCTTGCGGAGGTACCGGTTCTATTGAGGGGGCACAGGGAGAGATCGTCGACCGTAACTCCTCTGTTACCGGCATTGCCGAGGTTCCTCCTTTGGAGGCTAATTCAAGGGACAGGATGTCCAGTAAACATCCAAGGCCCCATAGTACCGGATCTGCCGAGGATCCTTATGTCAAAGCTAAAATTTCAGTCATGTACCCTGACCAATCTGTGGAGTCAACTGCCTCATCTATACATGTGACGCAGTTCTCCTCAGATATTCACAAAATGGTGGGCCTTCCCGCGTGAAGTACGATGGCCATTTTGGATTCTTACCTCACACCCACGCTATCGACGGCGGGTGATGGGAACCTTCTTTACGGTGGACAACCTTTTCCACGCGACAGTGTGAATCCGTTCCGCCCTTCCTATGACTGGCGTGCTCAGATGCCACTACCACATTCGGTCTTGCTTCCTCCTACATCTGTCTCATTGGTCTACGTAGATCTGATTGGTGGCGGGCGGGCGGGCCTTCTTGGCAGCCCTCCTCACTGTATTTGTGGGGTTATGCTGCTCATGAGAGGCCTCTGCCCACTCCAGCGCCTAAGGTCTCGGCAGAGGATGCCTTTTTTGGGAAATGTCATAGTCTAATGAACTCTGATCCCAGGAGGGAGTACTTTAAGGGCCTTTTTAGAGAATTCTGCCCTCAGACTCCGTTGCCTGCCCCGACAGTACCTGTCACCCGGCGGCAGCACCTCCTCTGCCTCCCGGCCCTCCCACGGCTCTTCCGCCTCTGCCTTCCTTGTCTCCGGTGGACAAGACTCTGGCAGAGCGTGATGTCAATCTGAAGCCGGTCGCGTCTCAGCCGGGGATCCAGATGCTCTAGACAACCCTTTGGCAGATCCAGGACAGTGAGGACCAGCCCCGCTCTGTCCCAGCATTTCACGACCGGGTACTAGACATGATGTCACTCCTTGACATACCAGTGCCTGAGGCACCCGCTCCACAGGAAGGGGTGCTTTCGGGGGTGCTAACCTAGTCTCCACAGGAGCCTACCAGCCTGTTCCATCAGAGGGACGTCCTAACTGATGCCCGCAAGGTCTGGGAAAAACCCCACACCGCATGCACAATACTAAAAGTATTGATGCCCGTTACAGGCTTCACACCTCCGAGGAAGTAGCCTTGGCGTCATGTCCACTCCCATCCTCGACGGTGGTAGCGGCCGCCACTCTGCAATCCAAGCCGGCCTCTGCGTCTTCCGCAGCTGCGGCTCAAGTTCTGTCCAAGGAGTACAAATTGCTCGATTCCTTGGACAAGAAGATATTTGCCAATTTGCCGCTGCAATTGCGTCAGGCCAACGCAGAGCTCATCCTGGCGGCGGTGAATAGGAAACTGTGGAGGGGATTTGGCTGACTTCCAGGAGTTCATTCCTGTTGACAGGCTAGAAGACTTTAAAGGCGGCTTATCAGACGCCAGGGTGTTGGCACAGGATATGCTAGAGGCAGCTGTGCACTATGTTGACACCTTGGCTCGTGGCCTCATGATGGGGGTGGACACGTCTCGTCAAGCTTGACTTCATGCAATGAAGTTTTTTCGAAGGAGGTCCAAGATAAAGTTCTGGACCTGCCTTTTGATGGCAAAGAGTTATTTCATTCTTCAACGGATGATGAGCTCACCAAGACTAAAGCGAGTATGCAAACTGCCAAGTCTCTGTATTTGCTCGTGAAGGCCCCAGTCAAAGGTCAGAGATCCTCTTCAGGCTTTAGAGAGTTCCACGATCGTAGGTCACGCAAGACTCCACTTCAGGGACAGGTAGTCTCTCTGCCGAAAAGTCTGCAAAATTATATTTTTTGGCGCTCGCACGAGACTCCAGTGGGAGGACGAATCTCGTCTCATCTGGAGGCGTGGCAAACCATCACTGATGACCAGTGGGTTTTGGCCATCGCTCGGGCAAATTTCTGCTTGCCCTTCCCCCCTACCCTACCCTTCAATCCTCCCTTTCAGCAGTCGCGGACGCCCTCCCTCAGAGCCGAGGTCCAGAAACGTATAGATCTCAGCGCTGTAGAACCCGTTCCCCTAGTGGATCGAGGGGAGGGCTTCTACTCTTGTCTGTTTACGGTGCCAAAACCCAACCAGGCTGGCCTGCGCACCTTTCTAGACCTTTCCCAGTTCAACCTTTCTCTTCCCCAAGAAAAATTCAAGATGATTACGCCCTGCCAAATAAA
This sequence comes from Ambystoma mexicanum, assembly GCF_040938575.1. Taxonomy (NCBI): domain Eukaryota; kingdom Metazoa; phylum Chordata; class Amphibia; order Caudata; family Ambystomatidae; genus Ambystoma; species Ambystoma mexicanum. Next base: position 742,554,923 of record NC_090926.1, read on the forward strand.
GTCCTCTCTTCAGAAGGGTGACTGGCTCAGCGTTGTGGACCTTCAGGATGCTTATATGCATATCCTGGTCTAGAGCCTGCATCGGAAATATCTGCGGTTCTCCCTGGGTGTCAAGCTTACCTCTGGTGCCCTGCAGGAGTGCTTGGTGCGGACTGAACTGTAGAGTGGCCCCCGCACTGGTCCCTTTTGCCCAGTCGTATATCCCAGCCACTCCTTCCCCCACCGGCCAGATGGAGCGAAACCCTCCAAGAGACCGTGAGGTTGGGAGGGGCCTGGGTTTGTTCTGGACTTCTGGTAGTGATGTTCTGGAGGAATGTCGGGTCCACCTAGGGATGAATGCAGGGTAAATCTACTGTAGTATAATATCTGGGGTTCCCCACCTCCCTTCTATCCCCTTAAGGAATGAGGCTGGCTGGAGCGCGTGGGCGCGGCTCACCTCTGATTCTGTAATGATGACCCCGGCTTCTGAGACGGACGTTCCCCAGGTTATTCGTCGAAGAGATGCAAGCAGGGAATGCAAAACAGGTAAGTGTCTCTGTGATCGCCATGGCATGTCGGGCGTGGTGCGAAACAGGTAAGTCTCTTTGCCTGTCAAAGGGGGGGCTGGCACTGATGTGAGATAGTTCTCTGGGTGTGGATCCACCACTAACGATCTTGTGTCCTTTTCCCAAACCAGGAGCAGAGCAAACGGCGTCGCATCGGCGGCGACGCACCGTGAGAGGAGGACTGAGTCGCAAAACACAGATGAGTTCTCGAGTTCTTAAGAGGAGGTATAATGTGCGTGGAAAGGTGGCTGGATTCAGATGCTCGCCCTGTTGCTTGCTTTTTTACAGGGCATCGGGTACAAGAAGTGGGACTGGCCTCGGCGACGAAAGACAGGATCAGAGTCCGAATGGAGGTGCAAGGAAGAACCAAAGACTACAGTGGAACTGTGGCAACCAGGATGGCGAAGGCCGCAAAGCAGGACGGAAAACCAGGTTACTGAAGATTGCTGAGGATGCAGGAGGACCGAAGGGTCCCAACAGGATACTGAAGGATGCTGCAGATCAAGAAGTTCAACGTAGAAGATGCTGAATACAGGAGCGGTAAGCGGAACACTACTCTTGCTAAGAGCAGATGAAACGCTAAGCACAGGGTGCGGTCCGGGCGCAGCTTTATAGCCCTAAGCCACACCCTGTCAGAGCTAGATGCGCAGGGGTGTTGGCTTCTTGCACGTGCCAGGTAATTTGCTGCACGTGCCGGGCTCGCCCGTGCTTAATGTTCCTTGGCTTGTGCTGGGCAGTGCCCTCCCTGCATTCAGCCCGTCTTCACGGGCTGCAACAGGGCCGCGCCCCAACACATTCGTGCCAGCCAGCATCCCTGTCCACCGTCTCCCTAGTGTACTAGAGGAGGATCCCCCCTTCCGATTAACCTGCCACACCAGGGTCCTCAACGGGATCGTGACAGCACTCCCCTCCAAGACCCCCCCGCCCCCCCAAGGAGCGTCCCTCCCGGTCCTGGTTTGTGGGGGTGATTATGGTGAAAACGGACGATTAGTCGAGCAGCATGAACGTTTTCTTTGGGGGTGCACTGGTTTGAGCAGGGACACATGAAACACTGGGTGGATTTTCAGAGTTGGGGGGGTCAAGTTTTTGCGCCACAGGGTTAATAATGGCGCATACAGGGTAGGGTACTATATATTTCGGGTGTAAATCTTCTTGGGCCTTTTAATTTGATATACTTGGTGGAGAGCCATACTTTATCGCCAATCCGGTACTCAGTAGCTTCCTTTCCTTTCTTGTCGGCAAAGAACTTTTGGGTATTTTTTGGTTTCCTGAAGTGTTTTATGGGCCTTTTGTAACGTTTCTTTGATAGTGGTATGGAGGGATGTGACTGTGGGCATTTCCAGGACTGAGGGCGGATCGAAATCGGTAGTTCTTGGGTTTCGTCCGTAGAGGAAGTAAAAGGGGGAGAACCCAGTGGCACTATGAATGCTATTATTGTAAGCATATTGTTACGCTCACCTGGTATCCACAGGGACGCCACCCAGCCGGCTTACTCGCTGGTATGCTTCTCCGCTTTGCCCTGATGTGGTCTGCGGGGAAGTTTCTGCCTGAAAATACAGGAGGACTGTGTTCAAGACTGACCATCTGGGGTAAGTGTCCTCCCTCCACCCCCGTATGATTTCAGTCCCTCTGGCGCCCTCTCCTCACCTTGTGGTAGAATTAGGCATGCTATCCATCCTGCCTTCTTTGCAGGGGCGAGTTGTCTTTCATGGGCGAGTGCGGTCCAGTTACTTCACTGACACCGGAACGTTTGATATTGTTCAGGTAGGTCTTATTGCTGTTCTTTAGTTTTGTTGCTATCCTGCATGTCTTTCTTTGTTAAAAATGTCTCTTTTTTCTCCCTTAGGTATGCGGAGCTTCAGCGCGGCGAACTGGCTTGGTTGAGTCCCGCTGGTAAATAATGGCTCATTAAGAGCGCTATGACGCGGTAAGAAAGCGCTATGCGTAGCGCTGCAAAGTCTTGCCTCTGCTAACCTGTGTTTTCCTTCCTTGTAGGTTGCGGTGTTCTTCAGCGCGAGTGGAATGTCCGGAGTGGTGCCAGCCGAGAGGCGACTAGCCAGGTAAGCCTTTTGAGCAGTTCGTAATTTATAAATGTCACTACTGCTTTCTTTAATGTTGCCTCTATCTTCCTCTTTCAGGTCGTTCTGTCCGGGAGGCCTGCAGGTTCGAGGAAGCTGTTCTCAGTAGCTGCGAGTGTTTAAAGATGAAGACTGCAGGTAAGATGCTGCTGCTAATGATGTTTCTTTTGTCTCCTTGCAGGTTCTGCTTCTCCGAGGTTCGAGGGAATAGCTGGACACAGTGAGCGTCACGTTGCAAGCTGCAAAGAAACGCAAAGCATGTTGTCTTGCCCGGGTGTGGTTAAAAATAGCCCCAAAAAAATAGTCCAGGTAAAGTAGTCCCTAGGCTACCACACCAAAAACACTAGACCGCATAGCCTGGTTCTTAGGAACCAAGCTACGTGAAGAACCAAGCTATGTGGATGCCTCCATGTTGGCTGACAATACAATAAAGTAGTTCCCAAGCACATTGTTTTTCATGGTATATGAGCCTGGCCCCATAGGCACCAGGACTGGCCCCAGGAAGGCTTTTGAAGAGGATGCCAGGCTCTAGAGGGCCGAGTCTTGACTCCACCTGGCCAATGGGTTTGCAGAGGGGGTTTTGGGCGAGGGTCGTGACACATATTCTGCGACCCATAGAAGGTCGACCCAAGTATGGTCAGACTGGGGAAACATACAGCGTAAATGTTGTTCAAGAGTCTGGTTAGTTCTCTCGGTCTGTCCGGCCATTTGCGGATGGTGACTAGTAGACAGCCGGACGTCAATGTGAGCTTGGTTGCAGCAATGCCTCCAGAATTCGGATACAAACTGGCTTCCTCTGTCGGAGATGATGATTGACGCAAACGTGTACATGTAATCACACAATGTTATTCAAAAGGCGTGTGCTAGGGTCCCTGCATTTGGCAGCCCTTTTAAGGCAATGAAGTGCGCCATCTTTGAGAGTAGATCCACTACAACCGTAATGGTATTGTATCCATTACAAGGGGGAAATTCAGCTATGAAGCCCAGGGAAATGGTGTGCCATGGGACTGGTCGTATTGGTAGGGGATGGAGTAATCCAGAGGGTCTCGTCTTGGGAATTTTACTGCGGGCACAAACATTGCAGGCCTTGACATACTGAATCACATATTTTTGCCAAGTAGGCCACCAGTAATATTGGTGAATCTTCTCCAAGGTTTTAATGATCCCTGGGTGACCAGCGAGTGGTATATTGTGGTAGTTGTGTAATAGTTCTTTCTGCAGTCGGGGCTCTGGGACATAGAGTTGTCCTTGATAAAACGGAAGACCATTTTCGATGGAATGATATTCATCCTGAGCTATGCATTTCTGCCATTGCTCCGGGGTTAAAGCTTGCATAACCTCCTGGTGGAACTGGTCCAAAGGTTACAATGTTGGACTGGTCAAGCCCAGCAGCTTGTTCCCGGGGATGATAGACACTGGTTCGGGAGTGCATAAGCGTCCTTCTCTTCTAGACTCCACCCGATGCGCGACAAGGCGTCTGCTTCCCCGTTCTTGACCCCAGGACGGAACGTAATAACAAAGTCGTATTCAGAGAAAAACTGGGCCCAACAAAGTGACTGGGCATGCTCTGTCCGTAAATACTGCAAGTTTCGATGATCTGTGTAGACCGTGATAGTGTGTCGCGCACCCAGCAGTTGGTGGTGCCATTCTTTAAACGCTGCTTTAATTGCCAAAAGTTCCTTATCAGTTATGGAGTAGTTCATTTCTGTAGGCGAAAACTTTTTTGACCAAAATGCATTAGGATGCGGATGAGTGGTTACGGGGTCCCTCTGAGATAACACAGCCCCCATTGCAACACTGGAGGCATCCGTCTCCACTACGAATGGCAAGTCTGGATTGGGATGCTTCAAGATGGGAGCGGTAGTGAATTGGGGCTTGAGTTGTCTGAAAGCGCGTTCGGCTTCGGGTGACCACTTGAAAGGTTTTCACTTTCGTAGAAGAGAGGAGATGGGATGTGCTATAGCTAAGAATCCTAGTATAAAGTGTCGGTAAAAGTTTGCAAAGCCAAGGAAACTCTGCACCGTTTTGATATAAGTGGGTATGGGTCAATTTAGGATTGCCGCCACCTTCCTGTTGTCCATCTGAATGCCATGCGGGGTTAATATAAATCCTAGAAATTGTGCCGTTGTGACATGGAAGTAACACTTCTCTAGCTTTGCATACAAGTGGTGCTGGCGAAGTTTCTTTAGGATTGCTGTCACATGTTGGACCTACTCCTCTGCTGACGTGGAGTAGATGAGTATATCGTCGATGTAGACCACGACGCACACATCAAGTAATTCCCGTAACACGTCTGTCATAAAAAACTGAAAGGCCGCCGGGGCATTGCACAAGCCGAAGGGCATGACAGTGTATTCAAACAACCCATATTTCGTACGGAAGGCCGTTTTCCATTTGTCTCCTTCTTTTATACAAACTAAGTAATACACCCCTCGTAGGTCTAGTTTAGTGTATATTTTTGCATCCTTAACTTCATCCAGGAGCGTGGGAATCAGAGGTAGGGGGTATCTATTTTTTACTGTTATCTTGTTGAGCCCTCTGTAATTGATACACGTCTGGAGTTCTCCTCCCTTCTTTGGGATGAAAAACAGCACCCAGGATGCAGGGGACTTGGATGGCCAGATGAATCCATTGGCGAGGTATTGATCTAAATATTCCCGCAGGTGTTGGTTTTCTTTCTCCGTAAGCGCATAGATACGGCTGCAGGGCGGCTGCATCCCCGGTATCAAGTCGATCTGGCAATCATATGGCCGGTGCGGTGGAAGGGTTTCCGCAGCTTCTTTTTGAAAGACGTCTTCAAACTCTTGATACCTATGAGGTAGGAGCCCAGTTGTACTAGGTGATGCCGCGGCTCCCAACTTTAGCTCTACACGGACCGGAGGTCGGTATGGGTAGCAAGTGCGCAGACAGTCCGCTGGGAAGACTACGGTGTGGGCCTTCCAATTGATAACAGGGTTATGACGTTCGAGCCAAGGCATGCCCAGTATCAACTGAAATTGCGTAGCAGTGATAAGGTCGAAGGTCATACTCTCTCGATGGCCGTCCCTATACAGCATCTCCACCTCCTCGGTGCACAGTGACACAGGTCCCGATATCAGCAGCGAGCCATCCACCGATACAATGTTGTCGATCCTTCCCCGATGTCGTCCTTGAAGCCCTATTCTCCGCGCTACGCCCATATCAATATAGTTGCCGATAGCTTCGCAGTCGATGTACGCTTCCAGCGCATGCATTTAGTGGGGTTGTCCCAGTTTGATCAGAATGACAGGTACAGTGAGGTGCGAGACCATAATAGTTTTAACCTCTCTCGACAAGCCGATCCCTACTCTTGTCGAGTGTAGTAGTTTTCCGACGGCTGCGTAGAATTCTCAACATCGCTCACTATCTCCCCAGTTGCTCTCAAGGCCTTTTTTCTTTGGTTACACAGACAGTCCTTAGGCACAACTGAAGTTGCCAGTGCATTTCCTTCTCCTCCTTAGAGAGGCGTCCCTGCGTGCTACCCAGGTGCATGGGTTCTGGGGAGCTCTCCGATGGGTGTCCTGAAGCTTTGCGTGGACGAACCTAGATGGGCCGGGTTTCCATCTTGTTCCGATCTGCTTTTCTTTCTTGTAAGGGATGGTTCAGCTGAATCACTAAGTCTATGTATTCTGTGCAGCGTGCAGGTGGGTTGACCACCTGCGCCAGGACATCTTCCAATTCACCCCTGAGGCCCTGATAGGACAGGGCGGTTCTCTTTTCTTTGGAAAGTTTGTTTCCGCCACCAGTCGGTTGAAGGTTGTGACATAAACCAACAAGTCTTGTGATCCTTACCTTAAAGCCAGTAGTTCGGCATACAGGGCGGCCCCTTGGTTGTTACGGGCTAACAATTTATCTAGTTCTTGCTGAAAGGCACCAAAACCATACGGAACGGTATCATCCCTATTCACCAGTGGTACTGACCAATTGGCCACGTGGCCCCCCAAATAAGACAGGACAAAGGCTACCTTTGTTTGATCTGAGGGGAAGGCCCCGGGCCCACATAAGAAATGCAGCCTGCATTGATTCATAAACACAGCGTACCGCTGGGGGTCTCCAGAGAATCGTTCGGGCAGAGCCAAAGGGACTGAATGTGGTGTAGTGACCTGGATGTGAGGCACCCTCTCCGCACCCCTTTCTGTGGGTCCTGGAAGAGGGACCTGGCCAGCCTGGGAGACTAATAATTGCTTAGCCAAGTCCTCAGTCTTTTCTCGGTTAACAACCACTTCCCTTTTTATGGCGTTCATCTCGGAGTGGACTGCATGCACCTCGGCCCGCAATTCTCCCAAAAGGGTGGACAGTTGGTCCACCCCCGGATTCATGGCACTCGGGCGGGGCTTACCACGTGGGCTTAGCGTTTTGTCACGCTTACCTCTGGTGCCCTGCAGGAGGACCTGGTCTGGACTGTACTGCACAGTGGCCCCCGCACTGATCACTTTTGCCTGGACTTATATCCCAGCCACTCCTTCCCCCACCAGCCGGATGGAGCAAAACCCTCCAAGAGACCGTGAGGTTGGGAGGGGCCTGGGTGTGTTCGGGACTTCTGGTAGTGATATTCTGGAGGAATGTCGGGTCCACCTAGGGATGAATGCAGGGTAAATCTACTGTAGAATAATATCTGGGGTTCCCCACCTCCCTTCTATCCCCTTACGGAATGAGGCTGGCTGGAGCGCGAGGGTGCAGCTCACCTGTGATTCTGTAATGATGACCCCAGCTTCTGAGATGGACATTCTCCAGGTTGTTCGTTTAAGAGATGCAAGCAGGGAATGCAAAACAGGTAAGTGTCTCTGTGATCGCCATGGCGTATCGGGTGTGGTGCCGAACAGGGTAAATCTTTTTGCCGATCAAAGGGGGGGCTGGCACTGATGTGAGATGGTTCTCCAGATGTGGATCCACCACTAACGATCTTGTGTCCTTTTCCCAAACCAGGAGCAGAGCAAACGGCGTCGCATCAGCGGTGACGCACCAAGAGAGGAGGACTGAGTCTCAAAACACAGGTGAGTTCTCGAGTTCTTAAGAGGAGGTTTAATGTGCGTGGAAAGGCGGCTGGATTCAGAAGCTCATCCTGTTGCTTGATTTCTTACAGGGCATCGGGTACAAGAAGCAGGACTGGCCTGGGCGACGAAAGACATGATCAGAGTCCGAACGGAGGTGCAAGGAAGAACCAGAGACCACAGTGGAACTGTGGCAACCAGGATGCCGACGTCCGCGAAGCAGGATGGAAAACCAGAATACTGAAGATTGCTGAGGATGCAGGAGGACCGAAGGGTCCCAACAGGATACTGAAGGATGCTGCAGATCAAGAAGTTCAACGTAGAAGATGCTGAACACAGGAGCGGTAAGTTGAACACTACTCTTGCTAAGAGCAGACAAAACGCTAAGCACAGGGTGCGGTCCGGGGCGCGGCTTTATAGCCCTGAGCCACACTATGTCAGAGCTAGATGCGCAGGAGCGTTGGCTTCTTGCACGTGCCAGGTCATTCGCTGCACGTGCCGGGCTCACACATGCTTAATGTTCCTTGGCTCGTGCTGAGCGGTGCCCTCCCTGCATTCAGCCCTTCTTCACGGGCTGCAACAGGGCCGCACCCCCCAGACGTTCACGCCAGCAAGCATCCGTGTCCACCGCCTCCCTAGTGTACTAGAGGGGGGTCCCCCTCTTCCTATTGACCTACCACTCCCGGGTCCTCAACACTGGGAGAGGAGCACTGTCAGTTTCAAGTGCTCCCTTTTGGTCTCAGCTCTGCACCGCGTGTCTTCACAAAGATGATGTCAGTCATTGCAGCTTTTTTAAGGCTACAGGGTATTCATTTGTATCTATATTTGGACGATTGGCTTCTGTGCAGCTCCTGGCTGGTGAAAGCTTCGAGCAACCTTCAGTCTCTCCTTCAGCTCCTGTTCAGTCTTGGGCTGTCGGTGAACTGGCGGAAATCCTCCATGACGATCTCTCCGCATCTGATATTCCGGTGTTTCCATTGGAACACGATCGACTGCAGGGTGTACTTGACGGTGGACAGGATGGCAGATCTGGTAACGGTTACGACATTTGGTCGAAAAAAATTGGTCGACCAGACAAATGGTCGAACCAATTTGGTCGAAAACCAAATGGTCGAATTATTTATTTTTTTATTTTCACCCCTTTTTTAAATTTTTTTGGGGGGGTCCCCCCAACCCCCTTTTTTTTTTATAAAACCCCCTTTTTTTTTTAAAACGAAAACCCGAAAAATAAATATAGAAATAAAAAAAAAAATTCGACCATTTGGTTTTCGACCAAATTGCGTCGACCAAATGTCATTCGACCAGTTTTCAGTCGACTAAATGACTGGACACCTCTGGTAACCACATGTCAAGTCTTTATTCAGTCGGAGAGCATGTCCGCTTGGTGGTTCCAGAGGCTTCTGGGCCTCATGGCCTTGTACATGCTTGCTCTTCCCCTGGCGCGTCTCAAGATGCGACTTACGCAGTTGGCTCTTCGGAGCTCCTAGCTCCAGGCGGTGGACCCGGACACCAAAATGATTTTGGTTCCACCCTACATGATGTTAGATCTCCTTTGGTGGTCTTCTTCCAGCAATCTGTCGGTGGGTGCACCTTTTCTGGATCCCTCCCCTCAGATGACCTTACGACGGACTCCGCCCTTATCGGGTGGGGCGCGATGATGGATCATCTTCAGGTTTTCGACCTGTGGTTGCAGCAGGACAGACAATTTCACATAAATTATCTGGAACTTCTGGCACCTTTCCTGGCGCTCAAAGCTTTCAAGCCAGGGATTGTGAACAAGGTGGTCCGCATCCGCACGGACAATGCAGTATCCATGTTTTACGTCAACAAGCAGGGGGGTACCAGGTCACCTCTCCTTGTAGACCTACCCATTCAGATTTGGGAATAGGCCATTCCGCACAGTGTTTGGCTGTTGGCGGTACACATTCCGGGCCAGCTGAATGTGACGGCAGACTCTCTCAGCCGGTGAGCGGTGGTCAGATACGAGTGAGAACTGAACACGGAGATCCATTCAGACCTTTTTCGCCATTGGGGCACTCCAGAAGTAGACCTCTTTGCGACGTCATCAAACAGGAAACTTCCTCTTTATGCTTCCAGGCACAGACTCCGTGATTCTTCTCAGGGGGATGCTCTCGAGATGCTGTGGCACAACATGAGGGCCTATGCCTTCCCACCTCTTCCTCTGATTCACCGGGCATTATGCAAGCTCAAACACGCCGAATTGCACTCTCCTGTTCATAGTCCTGTGGTGGCTAGCCAGATTCGTGATTTCAGAGCTTCAGCATCTGTCAGTCTGCTCACCGATCAGGCGTCCACTGAGTCCTGACCTGCTTCACCAGAGCGATCAGCAGATGTGGCACTCCTCCCCACAATCGTTCAGCTTGGCGGCCTGGTGCCTGAGTTCAAATCTTTAGAAAGCTTCAATTTGTCCGCGGATAATATGCGTATCATCCAGGCGGCAAGAAAGCCTTCAACGAGGTCTCAGTACAAGAGCAAATGGCTCAGTTTCTGTCACTGGTGTTTAGCTAAAAGGCTGGACCCCAGAGAAGCTGTCATCGATACGGTCCTGGCTTTCATTTCTCATCTGGCAGCTTTGGGCATGCATGTCTTGTCTTGTAGGACTTATTTGTCGGCTATTGCCGCTTATCTGTCCACGGACTTTGCTCTTTTTCTTTGACAAACCCTGTCATTAAAAGGTACTTTGCAGGTCTATTGCATCTACATCCACCTGTAGGTAATCCGCATCCCAAGTGGGATCTTAATGTTGTCCTTACTGCTTTATGCCATAAACTCTTCGAGCCCATGGCTACGGCAGACTTGAAATTCATTTAATGGAAAATGGCCTTTCAAAATTGCAGTAACTTTGGCAAGGCGTGTAAGCAACCTTCAAGCCTTGTCTGTAGAGCATCCATCTCTCACTTTTCACAAGGATAAGGCGGTCCACCGGACCAATCCTTCTTTCCTTCCATAGGTGGCATCCGATTTTCATCTGAATCAGTCTATTTCCTTGCCAGTCTTCTTTCCAGAACCGGCTTCAGATGCCGAGAGGGTTCTGCATAATCTGGATGTAAGGCAAGCTCTTAAGTTTTATTTGGAAAGAACATCTAATCTTTGGGGCTCTTCCCAACTCTTGGTGACCTTCTGAGACCCAAAAGGAAAGCCGGCTTCGAAAGAAACTATCTCCCGATGAATTGCTTCCTGTATCTCCGAAGCTTATGCCGTTCAGGGCCTTCAGTCTCCGAAGGGAATTCATGCCCATCTTGTGCGGGGCAAGGCAAGCGCCATTGCCTTCCGAAAATATGTTCCTTGGGAAACCATTGCCAAAGCAGCTACATGGGCTTCCCCATCAGCTTTTGTGAAACATTACTGCTTAGATCTGAGCTCCAGGGCTGATGCTCAGTTCGGGCAAGCTGTTCTTAAAAACCTCTTTCAATAAAGGAGCTCCATCCACCCGTAATTCTGTAAGGAGTGCTTGGTAATCTCCCACAAGTATGGAAGAAAGGGGATGTGACGTAGGAGTATAATAAAGTTACTCACCATAGTGACAACCTTACTCATAGTACATAGTCCCCTTTCCTCCATATGCTTGCCCGCCATCCCCTCTAAGTATCCTCTATTATTGCTTAAATGGTCTCAGACCTGGTGATAGAAAAGGACAGAAGGGCGATGCGCAGGGCGGAGCTAAGGAGGGCGCGGCTACGGCCGTGTGCGGTACCCCGCGTAAAAAGAGAAGAAGGACAAGTGTTCAATTTGATGCTTTTTTACAAAAGTGCTCCGGTTTCGTCCCACAGGACGGAATGTCCCACAAGTATGGAGGAAAGGGGACTATGGACTAGGAGTAAGGTAGTCACTATGGTGAATAACTTTATTAAAATGCATCTAGCAAACCTACCTTGATTGGACCAATGCTGTTTGATTATCGGATCAGCTTTCTGTGTCCTACAAAGGCCTTATGTAGAAAAAACACCCTCTCAAACCTCCAGATCCAGATGGGCCCCTTCATATACCCAACACTGCTAAGTGTTGCATGGCACATCCCCTCTAGAAAATATCCATACCAAATCCACCAGAGCAAGGGTAGAGCATAGGCCTTCTCCTGGACATGCTCTTGTCCCAGACATCTGCATAACAGCTAAATGCTTTTTGCCTACACTGTGGCCTTATATAGTGAACAAAGTCGATGCAAGACGATGGGAACTTGACAAAGCTAGGACATAGAAGTAGGGTAAAGTATGTTCTATTGTAATTCTGTTTCTCAGAGTCCTTAGATTTCTCCTACTGCCAACACTGTATGGCTAACCCCCATCATTAGCCCAGCATCCACAGCACCATGATGTGTAAGAGCCTTGATTAAACAGGTATGGGAAGCAATATCCGGTCTGCATGTCTGTTGAATTGGCTTCACACATTGTGAATGGGAAAGAGCCTTTGACTAGCAGTAAAAGAGTCACTATGCATGTAACATCCACCTTTTCTTACATGGGCTTGCAAAAACATATATTTTATCTGTAGTCATCCTTCTCCTCCAAAGATATCCTGACGGATAAGGTTTCCTAGTTGGCATTAAGCTCTGCCTTATCTGATACTGCACAGAGACAGCCTTGTTTAGCAGCATCAAGACACCACACCTTTCACCTGAAGGCTCTCAAAGTCTCAGCAACCATTCATTGCCTTACCCATGTGCTTGGCTGTTTGGTAGATCAGATATGTCTGCACAATGTATGTGTCCATTACTGAATCACTACCATTCATTTGGTCAATACTTTGCTTTTCAGAACAGTGCACAGACATATATTGCTTATCTTTCTCCCTAGCGCACTAAATGAAAAAACATTGTACGCTTGAAAGGCAATGATTTATACTTAGTCAGCTGATTTATGAAACCGCTCTTTACAGCAGTTTATTACATTAATGAATACAACAAAATACTACATAAAAATGTTCATTATACATCACCGTTAAAGCGCCAGCCATGAAAATTCTCCTCAACTCTGCCAAAATCTGCACTTGGAAATTCCAAACCAGGTGAAACAAAGAGATTTGTGCTTACTGGGCAATAGAAAGCGATACGTCTATCCTTTCCCCCAAAGCTTTTTCTAAATCTCCTTATCTGGTGCTCTCCAATTTAAACCTCCCACAAATGCAGGATGGTAATTTTAAAGAAATTCTCCTGTTGCAAGCCTCCACGGGCATTCGGCCGAAATGTCACATGGAAAATTACAAGGGGTAAACACTTCTCTTTCTCATGGCAGTATGAAAGACAACTTTCGGCTCCTGCAATGCTATCAGGCAAAACCGTACTTGAAACACTACAGACTAGCAAATGCGAAAACAATATTTTTTTAGTGATTCAAAGAATGCAAACAGTATTCAGAGCATTAAAATGCAGCCTTCACCGAGGCCTGAGGAAAATGTCAATTGATGCACCCAGGATGCATTTCAAACAGACTCCATGTTTTAGTTAAAGATATTACATTTTTAAAAGCATTACAGTCCGGTAACCTGATTCCCTTTGATATGCAGATCCTTCATCCCAGCCCTCTTGGTTGAAATTACAAAGTTAGACCTATTCATGACTCCAGGGATTGGCTAACCACATTTCTTCTAATCCCTTGCCCAATACTTTCAGCTATAACAAACCAGCTCCTGAGTTTGAATTAGTAGTCCAGAAATGTCCTATCTAGAACTCAGAAAACATGCACTTCTTTGTTCATCACTGGGCTTCTAGAGGCTAAACTCTAGAATGCATAGTGTGAGAAGCCTGAGGTGCCTCCCCTGCTAGTCCCCGGGGATCTGTCATTCAGGTGGCGAGGACACAGCCATCGCTATTGGATCCAGTTCCTAGGGGTGAACCTTTGAGTGAGGATCACCTGGATGGGGGGGTCCTTTGAGAGTGGGACACCAATGTGTGAGACGCGGTATCACCCTTCTTTCAACACCTTTTCCCCATACTACCACCTAGGAAATTCAAAACCATTACCCCACGCCCCCTTTTCTGACATGAACACTTTTGCACGACACTCCTCTCGAGAACGGACTAACGCCAGAGCCTTTTACATGACATGTCCCAATACAAGGGTCAGGCCAAGTCAGGCAATTGATCAGAATCACACACACACACACCTGACGGGCCTTTCCCTTCCCCAAAAGATTAAAAGGTGGAACAAGAGTGCACAGTACGAGTAAGGCAGAGCGCACGAAGAGACGGCTATCCAGGTCCGGCAGATCAAGAGGAGGAGAAAGGCAGTGAATATCGAGAGGCTGACAAGGAGAGACACGACCTTGTCCTTTCCAAAGCAGACCCGCAACACCTCTTAAGAGGGAATCATAAGACCAAGGACAATAGACCAAGTGTGCTGCAACAGATGTCAATGGTACACATAGCGTGTCAATGCTGATAAGTGGCAGCGAGGGAAACTCCTGCTACCGTGGTACCGGCCTTGACTCCTGTTACGACAAAAGCCAAGCAGTTCATTACAGCCGTGAGTTGATTGAAGATCCAATAAAAAATGGGCTGTGTTGAATGAGAATTGCAAAGTGGCAGGTTTCAACCGAGGTCAATGAACTGTGAAAAGTGTTAAGGGAAGACCGGCTGCAGAGGGAAATCAGCACCACATGGGTATTAACTCGAGAGACTCTGGTTGATCCCCTTGTGAATTAAACTAAAGAAACCAGAAGGCCATAGGAGAGCCTCCAAGATAGGTCAAAGAGGTCATACAGGAGGTCAAGCAAAATCCCTGTACAGTCAAATGTCTTTGATCTACAAACTATAAAGAAAGCAAGGGAAGTGAATCTAGCAACATGAGAAAGCAAGGGAAGTGTGTTGACAAGAGTGACCCCACCGAGTGACGTCCACTGGAACTGCATAAAAGACATTAAGATTTGTGAAAGAGGGATCTACGCCCAGAAGAGGTGGATCCTGGGGTGAGGAATCCTCACCCTAAGTAAAACCAAGAAACAAACTTTCATTTTGATGAAGGACCTTTTGTTTTGTTATTTGAACGCATCAGGCCCTCGAAGGCAAGAGACTTTCTAGGGAAACGAGACTTGGCCATTGAGTCTCCTGATAAGCTGGAACAGAACTGTCGACTCATGCTGAGGAAGCACAAGTGTGTGCTGTGCTGCAAGATCCCACCTTACCCCGTACTTAAGACCCAAGCTGCTGCATCCTGACATATTATTTGAGAACACTTCTTTCTTTTCTTGAAAACTAACCTGCACCCCTTGTTGTATTAGTTGTGAGCTTTGGCAATAGGTTTCTTAGTATAGGCTCTTTTATTTTGACACAACGCCACTAGGACTTCCTTATTTTCATTTGATGGTCGACACTTGCTCCCATCTTAGATTTAGGTTTAGTTTAGGCGTTTTTCCACCCTGCAAACATTGTTCAATACACACCCTTCAACTGTGATCACTTGTGTTGTCTTTACTGTTGCCACCATGAGTTCCTCACAATAGTTGGAAAGGAAGAACACTTGGTCTGATAACAATAATAATATTGCAGCCACCATCAACAGCTAGCAAGCACTAACAATGACGGTTAAAAAGAAACTCTACTTTAATAAATCTTCTCTGTGTGCAAAGAGCTTTTTCATGCCACCAAAATATGTGACGTCTCAATGAGGAGAATTTCTCTGACATAGTTCTCTAAGTTTAATATTGAATACTTCAAAATGTCCAATTACGCCTTTCTTTCCAATTAGCAATTGTCATTACATTCTTTACCACATGAACTTGAAGAATGTCATCATTCATTTCAACATAAATACCAAAGTATCTCTAATGAACATTCCAGTTTTTCAACCTTAAAAATATCATGGCTATTCATAGCTTCGTGTGAAATCTCACAAAATGTAGTATGCTTATTAATTTGTAATACTCTACATGCCAGCAATACTCGGGCAAGATAACAGAAAACAAATAAGCTAGTCAGTCTGTTCTAGAAAAGATCCTCTCGGGAATTAAGGAGAGATCACGGGTATCAAGTAAAATCTCATTTTGCAGGGTTATCTGGGGTGGAGCAGATGCCCATGGCGGCTGGCAAAATATGCTTATTCCTGTGGAGAAGGCTTTCCCCAACAAGCATGACCTCTGATTTTGAGGGGTTCAGCTTCACTTAATTGGCTCAAATTCAAGAGGGTGATTGGTAACAGGAGGTAAAAGGGGGATTTACTTGTCATTGGGCCTCATTACACGGAAGGCGGTAAGGTTTTACCGGTAAGGGTACCGGTACCGGTAAAACCTTACCGCCTTACTACGAGGTCCCTTTGCGGGTCCTCCCTTAACGCCTGGTTTTTCCAGGCGTTCAGGACGGGACCCGCAAAGGGACCTCAGAGCTAATTACGGTACCGCAATTAGCGGTACCGTAATTAGCACCTACATCATTCCCATTGAGCCCTATGGGGCTGACTGGCTATGATGTAGGGGTAATGGAGGATGGCGGAATTAGCGCCATCACCCACCTTGGAATATGGCGCTAATTCCGCCATCCACCAAGGCGGACCCGGTAAGGGACCGGCGGCAGCCATGGCGCTAATAGTGCCATGGCTTACCGCCTTCCGTGTAATGAGGCCCATTGTTTCCTCTTCAACCAGAATAAGATCTCGGTATGGTCAGCATATATGTGATAGTTGAATCCAAAACAGCAGAGTTGGGGTGATAAAGCTGTGCTTTGCGGGGCACCATATTCAGAAAGAATGAAAACAGTATGACTGTTTGCTTCCTTTTGTTTGGGAATGAGGCAAGACAACAAAGTGCAGTGCTCTAGAGACCAGTAACTATATTTATATGGTCTATTAGAATCTTATTGTCGTATTCTGCCAAAGGCATCTGATTGGTCTAAGAGTATCAGGTCATCAACAGCTGTGTGCTTTCAGAGATGACCCAGGAAGTACACAAGAACCTCTTCCAGGGCTCCATCCTGCCTGGTGGGTTCAAGAACGGAAATATATGCAATACAGGATTAGACCTGGTCACAAATAGCATCTAGTAGTTTGTCTGGGAAAATGCTTTTAGTGGAAGAATGATAGCTTCTCTGCAACGCCTGGGGTGAGTGAGTGTAGTTGCTTTGAATATTCTCACAGGGCAATGAGTGAAGGAGTACCTGAGACTTTCCCTTAAGCGGATAGTGTTACAAACAGAGAGACAGCTAGTGGGGGCAGGAGGAGGAGGAGGGTGATGGGGATGTCTGGTAGATTTCCATAGAACTTGAGCAACTGTAAGTAGGGTCATGAACAGGATGCCTGGAGATATTAATTTGAATAATTTAGATATTTTATTGGAATAAGAGTGATCACAGAGGTTTTGGGTAAGGATTAAGGTGGTGTCTGACATTGATGATAATGTGAGTTCAGCATGTACCCTAAAAAGGTCTGCTCTGGGTCTCTTGGCCTCATTATATTCTGGTACAATAGTAGGTCTTTTTTGCTTGCTGAACATAGGCTCTGTAATAGTAACAATATCTCAAGTATGTTGTGGGGAATAAGAATTATTTCCTCATGCACCTCTCTTGCTATTTTGCTCAGTGGGATTTGTGACTATGTTTCACAGTTTTAAATGGTAGGAGGTTGTCAACCGAGGCGGTCTGACAAGAGTAGAGCGATTTGATTAATGCAGGTGGCTTAGAAGCATAGAGCATCTAATTCCGCGTTTTCTTGGAATCTAATTCTAAGAGAAGGTCAGTCAGGTTTTGGATTACTAGATATTTCCATTGACAGATTTCTATAAGAAGAGGTTTGACTTATTTCCATATTTTGCAAATAGGAGGCCGAGAGTGTGGACAATTGGGAGTGCAAAGCAGCATGTTGGGTTAACACTAGTAATTCCATGTTGAGTCTCGCATGGCGAATGGCTGAGGTATCAGGTCGGTCACACCATATGTTCATATCACCAATAACTATAGTGCTTGCTGGGGAAATGTTCAGTTGTGCTTTGAGGTCTACCAATTCTCTGGGAGGTCAACCATAAAATATACAGTTTGAAGATGACACCCTTTGTAACTGAAGCAGATAAAACCAGGGATTCACACATAATGATAATCCTGGTCGCTCCCTATCATAAGCTCTTGATCAGCATCCATGGTTGTAGCTGTATGTAGCTGTATGTAATGCATCTGCGTTTTCTCTGGCAACATGAAGTGCTTTTTACATTGCATGAAAGATTTTATAGAGCCATCTTGCAACATGTACACATTCTATTCACCACCCACCAGCAACCACCTTTCAAATACCACTTTTCCTAAGGCTGGTGTAAAATTCAGATTCCATGGAGACAAATTCATGTGTCTAGAAAGGAGTTGAACTAAATTTCTATAGCCAACGTATTCCATAAATCATGGTTGTGTTAATTAAAAGGAGTTCATTCCTTGCCTGTGGCCTCCTGATGTTCTGCACCCAGACCATGTATCTTAGTCCATGTCACTCTGACATCATCTAGCAGTTTCCTAAATTTTGTTGGAGCCAGATTCAGCCACTGGAATATAGGGCACAGCTGTGAGTCCTCATACTATTGGAGAACATTATGGTGAAATCATTCCCATCAGAATTTAGCCGATACATAGTAGGATCACCATATGGTAGGAATCCCACCACATGTATGTAATAATGTCTAGTTTCATCACTTTGAGAGTTTGTTCAGGTATTGGTATCATGAGTGTTTGAAACAGGTGGGCGGATGTAGCAAGATGTTCATTTTAATTGGGAATACTCCTTGACCATGAAATGGTATTGGTCTTCCACGATCTCAAGTCTTCATGCATTCGTTTTTTATTATGTAAGCAAGTTAATTTAGTTATGTAAATGCTAGGTACTTATCGAACAAGGTAGTGTTCCTAAACACAGAATTATTATTGGCACCAATCATCAGGTTGAGTGCCTCCATTTTATTAGTGTTGCTGTTTACAACTGAGTCAGCTTTGAATTCACAAAACAGTCCTAAAAGCGTAGGAACAGATATGACAAGGTGTGTCGATGTAAGTAAAATGTTATTGGCAAATAGGCATATCTGATGCACTTCCACTGCTTATCAAATACCAATATTTTCCTCATCTGCCCTACTTAATCTATCTAGGGGTTCCACAAACAGAGCAAAAAGCTGTGCAGCAAATGGGCAACCCTGGTTAATACCCTGGAAAGAAACCCACTATTCTTTGTTCATGCCATGGGGTTTGAATGGATTTCCGTACTTGCCATAGTAAACTCTTGTAGCGTGCCCAAGTTAGCCAACCACTGTTTCAAGAATGGCCACTTGATACAGTCTAATGTTATCTGTGTCGAGCAACAGGAACATGCCTGAGTCTTTGGTTCAATGGACACCATCCGCAGGACCAGCGATCCCGCCACATTGCTGCCTGCTTCAATAAGCTAGTTTAGTCCTCCGTAATGATCGTGGGAAGAACAGTGTCAAGTCTGTGAGTCTGAATATTTGCATAAAATTGACCATCAACATTAAGGAGGACTAACGGTCAGTCAGAGGCACACCGTGTGGGATACTTGCCCAAGTTACGAAGGAAAGGCTATTGTGGTATCTTACATTAACTGTCATATTCCTCCAGAACCTTTATTGTTGTGAAATAGCTCCATCAGGTGTCCTCTTTGAAATGTCTTACAAAAAAGGGCTGTGAAGCCTATGCAGCATCTTTGTTTTTTTGTGTACATTCGGGGACCACTGTTTTATAATCTGCTCCTCATTCATGCAACAAACCATTTGAGATGCTTTTTCTAACAGTTTGCACACATATTTGGACCCCTAAAGATTATAATTTTCTAGGGTAATCTGTCCGCTAGGTCTTGGGTCATGTTGGTGAAGTTCTTCAGAATGCTCGGCTTGCATTTGAGCTAGGCTACAATGGCGGCAAGATATTCCATGAATATTTTATAGCAATTTAAGAAATACACTTCCTAGACAACTCCTGAGTCTGTGTACAAATTCCACCTTATCCTTGGGTAAGAAGTTTAACTTTCATCAGTTGTTCATTAAAGGGGACATTAGTGATGCTATGACAAGGTCACCATCACTTGGTCTGGTTATGAGACAACATGCTTATCTTAACTCATCCATTTACATTCTGAAGGCCAGGAGAAGGTTGTGGACATTCCATATGATGGCAAACCGCCTGCTCCAAAGATGGATGAGGAGTGTGCTGCTGATTTGCAATCAATCACATGTTTGATCTCACTTACCTCAAGCACTTCTAAATCTGCTTCATCCTTTCAGTTTTCAATAGCCTTTATGGCCAGCAAGATGAGAGCTTTCTAGATCGACATGCAATTTGAAAACTAAAAGGAATTGGTTCCATTACACAAAAAGAATATTGGTATGGCTTTGCAACCAAGAAAGATGGTAGTATTTGTGGTGTTTATTGACCATATAAGACCTCCACAGAAGGCCTGTTAATGAATCCACTGAGAAACTAATATAAGGCACAAGAACCAGACATTCTGGGCTGTGGTTATCTGTGCCTCGTTGTCCCATGTTATTCCCTGTGGATGCCCACTGGCAATGAGGATTGGCTCCCCCTCTGTCCTGCCAATGAGGCCTGCAGTGAGGCTAGCAGGTGAAGGGCTATTCCACCATCACTGCGCCTTGGGACTCCACCACTGATGTCTGTACCAGCGTTGTCTTCTGAAAGCCCTTTACAGTTCATTTTCCCCTTAAAGCCTAGTGTATGTTCCTCATGGAGAAAACTGGTCACCTTGTGGGAAGTGATGAGACCTCAGTTGGAGAATAGTGATTAAGGGGAAAAGAGTGGGAGATGGTATGTTGTGCAGATCTGAGTTGGAGGAAAGCTGTCATATGCTAGCATTGTGACAGGGTGACCATCTTTACCAACTGACCAATGGTCTACTGTGCCTTGTCACTAATTTCTCATGTTTATGGACTCTGTGATTCCTGGACTTGGATGTTACAAGCACACACTGAATCACTGAAGCACAGATGTTGCAGCTGCAGGATAGCAAGGCAGGGAGTACCTGGTGACTGGTAGTCCACAGGAAATGGCACATAAACAAGCACACAGAGAAGGAAAGCAGTCCAACCTTTTCACCCTAAGACCCAGAAATCCCTGTGACCAATCGCTTGGGGTTGGCTTATCCCATTTATCCGCCTCATTTTATCACGTCAACATGAAGCAGCTATGGAAGATAAAGAATAACAACTCTAAGAATTATGAGCAATTAGATCAATCTGAGCAAGGTCATCCTGAAATTGAAGATCAAGAGGGACTTGGTTGAGCTCTCTTCTACAATGCTGCAGATACCCCTCCTGTACCCAGAACCTGAAATGAAACAGATACCGACACTCGCCACCAAGCTCCTAGGTGAAAGTAGGGTCTTGGAGAAATGTGCTGAGGGACTTGCCAATTACCACAGGGCCTTGTGATTTTTGTACGAAATGGACATGCCAAGTGATGCTCCGAAGATTACTTGTCAAGCGTTACTGTACTGCAGTTAAAGAAGCGAAGAATTGAGAGGGGATGAAAATGTGACCTGGCAATAATCGGGCAAGGGGCAGCAATTAACAGTTGGCTCAGTAGTGCATTTTGGATGAGAACCAAGTGAGGTAAGGTGTGCCATGGAAAGTTCCCCAAAACGTTAGCTCTTCCGGGGGATGACGTCTTGATGGGGATGATACATGGATTGTTTCATAGGAGGGATATCCAAACGCTGACATGGACTGAAAAGTTACATGACTTCTGCTCTTTTCCCTAGTGTATATGCTAGTGGTTCTCCTAAGGTTCACGCTATAAGCAAGACAATTATATCAGAGAGGTAAGCAGTAATGTGTGTTGAGAGATCTGAAGGGTACGGAAGGAGAAGATGTGTATGTTATCCGCAAAGGCTTGATCAGAGAAACTAAAGAGAATTATGATATGACCAAAAAAGGTGGTGTAGAGGATGAAGAGGACGGAGCCTGAGGGGACACTAACAGGGAGGGAGGCAGGGTCAGAGGTACCCCGTAGTGATTCTGTTACCCTTAATCCATAGCACTTCCTTCTTCACAACCTTTGCAATTGGGTCCCATTGTGAATATGGTAGAGGTCGGCCTGTCAGTGTTTAACGTAAAAACGCGTGGAACTGGTGATTTGCCCATTGTTGACGGTGTTAATAGGAAGGGTCCATTGGTGCTTCATCCCACCAGGTGTACGGTGGGAGGAAAGTGTATGGGGTTAGCAATCTGGCGCACTGCATCCTTTACTATGTCAAGAGTAGTTTGCCGTCCTCCGCTGCTGCAGGCACAGGGTCCCTGCATGATTTGAAGAAGAGAGTGGCACCGACAAAGAATACATGAATCTCCATAAATGTTATATTTTATTTTGGTTCCCCCAGGCAGCTGCCCAGTCCAAGTAAATAAACTGAAACACCTGGTTATTACTTTAGAGACTCAACTGTATTTGGGGATGCAAAATAGGCTTCTACCATCCTAAAACCCTTAGATGGATGTTAATGTTAATATTAAAGGATATTTGTACCGTGCACTATCACCACCGGAGGGGTCCCTGGATCCTCTACTTGTTGCATTTTTTGCATGAGTAATGATACTTAATGCCTTCATTAGTCGTGGGATACCGACCGCCTCTGATTCTGGCCTATACACCATGGTTATATGACCCTGCATCCTTGATTGCTGCATTGAAGCATGATAAAAAGAAAGTGGATGCAATTCAAATCACTATTCATGATTCGTTGTGTGCAGCACTCCCTTGCCCACAAGTTTATTTCGAACATTTTTCCCCGGTATGTCACGAATTGCCACTAGGGCTCTGTCATTCAAGAATGGTTAGAGATGGGGGCAGTTTTTTCATCTAGGGACCTATGCTTTGGAGCCAGTTGCACAAGGTGGGCATTTGGTATTGCACCAGCTATCAGACTTGAATAAAAATGTTGAGTCAATGTGGTGATATGGGAATTTTAATCCAATTTAGTATATCATCAAACATGGCTTCAACAAGAATTTCTTGACCTAAACACATGTCTCTCCACTGTGCTTCTAATGGGTCATCAGGAGGTTTTATAGAATCACAACTTAAATGTTTCCTTTTTTGTTGTTCTGTTGCAAGTTGTCTTGCAAATTAATATTCTAACTTTTTATCTCAAAAGTTGCTCCTTGTATATATGGAGTTTCCTTTTTGGTGAAAATCCTCAAAGATACAGTTGTCCTTGTGGTTTCAAAACGCTGACCCGTGGAACGACTTTAGAGCTACCTTTTAGCAAACTAAAAATCACCATTTAAAATTCAGAAAGACAGTCAATTCCTAGGTTTTCTGTCAGTAACTTGACCTCAGCTACCTAACTGACATGGTCAGTGCTTATCAAACTGTGCCAAGATGCTCTTTTGGGGAGCACACTTAATAAAAATACAACATATAACATGTTTGCAAGTTTGAAGTCCTCTCCTGTCAATATTGTTCTATGTGGTTAAGATAATCTACCACCCAATTGCCCTGTGCTGGCCGTTATCTTTATAATATTAATGGCACGTTCCATCTTATTGTTTCTGGTGACAGCAATGATCAGTGCATACCTGTCTTTTCTAGGATCTGTTGCCACTCTCCAGGTATCTCCTTTTCTATCTGTTTCCCCTCTATCCCCTCTATCCCTGTTCCTTGTGGCATCTAAACCCACTCTCAGCTGGTCTCCCTTGACGCTGGTGGGTACTTTTATTAGGCAAAGTCTTAATCCATCAATATTCCATAGTTGGTGTGGCAGAGCTAAATGTATGTAATCAGTGATGCCTGGGCTAACTCGTTCAGACCTGCAGGATGACACATAATATGTCTCAGTGCATACCTAGACAATCAATTTAAATTATCACGAACAGGCAGATGTTACACTAGTTATGTATGACAAGCTATGGTATATAATCTGGAATGTGTGGACTCCTACATCCCTCCTCTTGTTGTAAATTCTTGAAGTATCTAGTGGGGGAATCTTGCTTCTTTCTATTTCACAAGATTGTTCTGAATGGGAATGGGACTAAACAGGGAATTGGAAATAAGACACACTTGTGTGGACTTAAGAGAGGGATCCATTTATAGGATGATGTCAGACCGGTGCAAAGGGTTCCTGGGATTGAAAATAAATCTCGGTGAGTGTGACCGCTTTTCTAGTTGGAATGAAACAAAAAGGGGTTAGGTGTATATCCTTGATTGCACTGAGACTTGGTGGTTGTGATGGCTCCCTGGATGAGCTGATAGCATGGTGATCCTGAGGTGTTCTCTGCATGGGGATGAGACTGGGTGCGTCTGAGGGGTTATTTGCTTTTGAATGAGACCTGGTTGGTTGAAAGGGCTCTTTTGTGTGCTAAAGACCAGAGTAGGTCTTTCGGATGACTGGGCTAGCATGGGCTCTGGGTGGGTCTAAGATGTCTATAAGTTGGTATGTAACTAGGATGACCAGAGTTTGTTTGAGGGATGCCCATGGTTGGAATGTTGGTCACATTTCATTATGACAACCATACTTTGTTGATCATTTTTCTTTTAAAGTACTTTTTATCCATTGTTTTTTGGTTTACCATTTTATTCTCATTTTTGTTAAGTAGCTAGGGGGCATTGTTCACCCTCTAGAGCTCCACTCCTCCCTTTTTTCCTTTGTTTTTTTTTTATTCCTATGCTTTCCCTTCCTCTCTAACTCTAATTCCAACCCTATCGTTATTCCCTTTTCTCATTTATTTGCTGCTTGTTTCCCCTTTCCCTTCTAACCCTAATCCTAAACATATCACTCACACCCCTTCCTCCTTTTTTAAACATTTTTCTTATTCTTTCCAATATTCACCAAAGTATTAATTTGTCCCAATGTTTTTTTCCCTCGGAAAGTGGGATTCCATCATGTTATTTTCTTCAAAGGATAACACATGGAATAACACCAGGATGGGCTTAACATTGATGGAGATAATACCAAGGGACCCACCAGATGGGAATGAGGCCAGGGCAGTACTGACAGTTGTGTTGTTTTGCTGCAGGATGGACAGCTGCTCAGTCACATCCAGTGTACCATCCACCATCTGCAGGAAGAGTGTGAGAAGCTTAACAAGACGACTGGAAATCTCATTGACGATCACCAGCAGAAACAGAAGCATATTGATGTAAGTGCATGATGGGTAAAAAGGGAAGCGAGGCACAATGCTTGACACAGAAGTATGGTGAGGTCCACCAGCAGAAACATGGGCATTGATTTGAGTATGTGATGTGTAAAGAGGGAATGTAAGAAAAGTGATTGAAACTACAGTTGGGAGCAGTCCACCAGCAGACAGACACCTTAATTTAAGTGTGTAATGGATAAAGAGGGGAGGAAAGAAGTGAATCACTGTGAAGACACCAACATGACAGAAGAAAATCGATGTAAGTGAGTAAAGAGGGTGGCAAGAGATATGATTGACATTGCAGTAAGGTTAGGTTCATCAATAAAAACAGACACACTGATGTCTGTGATGGCTAAAGAGGAGACAGTGAAGAAAATGTTGGCACTGGAGGAGGGTAAGAATGTATAGTAGAAACATGACCACATGCAGGGAAGTGAAGAGAAACCTATCACGGCTGAGGTGTCGGTGTTATGGGTAGGGACTGTACAGTGATGCAGGTAGATATTAGTCTCACTTAAGCCAGAAGGTTGGAATGGGTTGGAGAAGGGGAAAGGCGCAGTTTATCTTCCATTTTTACACCAGTAAGAAGAGATTAGTGGGCTTGCCCATAGAGAAAACTGTATTTTAGAGTCAGGTTTGACAATGTCTCCTGCCTAGCTCTGGGGGCCGACTGTGGGTTGGTCCAAGGGGACTGGTGCCACCACGAGCTAGTGATATGATATGGCATTTATAACGTGCCTGTAGACAAGTGCTTCTAGGCGTAACAGTGGATACTGGACCCTGATGCAGTGTATGGGGGATTCCCATTCCACCATCACTTAATCCCTGCCCCAAAGGCAGGGATTAGCCACAGGCATCTTAACTGCCACAATCTCCTCACCTGACATTTTCACAGGGCTTAAAAACCCTATTGTGCTAAACTTTCAGATAAAGGAGGGGAACAGACCAAACACATTTGAAAGCCATCATAGCCCTCGTACTGATATTCTCAGCTCCTCTACCTGCCCGACCCTCATGGGTTATAAAATGAATATGTGCTGCCACTTTAAGTGGATCACAGGTGGGTCCCACAGGGTTTTCATTGTGAAAGAAGTGCCACTGAGGGTCGCTGCTTTGAGGCTGGAAGAATTCCTCATTTCGGTATGCTGGCACTATGGAGTTCAAGGTACTCCTACTGCAGGTTAGTGGTCCTGCGGCAAAGACACATGTACCCACCAAACACAGAGGTCAGCCACCCAGCAATGCGCACTTGCAGATAATCATTTGTATTGGTATTTATCTGAAGAACAGGGAAGTCAATTTCGATTTGAAATGACTTACAAGAACACATTTACAAATGGTGAGGCAAATGGTGAGGCATACCTTTGAAGGGTAAACAGGGAAGTGAGCGGGCACCACAGGGTTGGAAATCTTTCAAATTTTAAAGTCAATGTGAAGGTAAAAGTTAAATGTTCAAACTGGAGTTCAGAAGGAGTAGGCACTTTGATACAAACAACCAAAAGACTCTTTTCATTTTGAACAAGCGTATTACTTTAGATACCGGATCAAAACCATTCTTTTGAACTTTGAATGATTTTTGCCCATGTTCATACCTTTGAAGGGTGCCTGTACAATAGCACAATAATGAGAACAAGTGGTGAGCCAGTTTATGCGGGTGTAAAAAAGTGGGCCATATACCAAGTACAACACAAAACAAAAAATGTATATGAAAAAATGGGTGATTTACAAAGGTAATATTGACCCAATGGGGCAAGTGCTTACTAACTAAAGAGGAGTACTATTATATATATATATATATATATATATATATATATATATATATATATATATATAATGACATTATTAAGTGTCACTTGAATGAGTGGTGGGGTCATGTATGGAGAGATGGTGGAGGGAGCTCCCTCTTAAGGATGTAAGTGAAGTTTAAGCCTACCTTTGAAGATATCCACAGTTGTGCTGGCTTTGAATGTGTTGGGCAGTACGTTCCAGTGGAGCAGGGCAAGTAGGTCAGAAAGAGCAGAAGGGAGAGGAGGCACAGAATGGGCATTGAACAGTGAGACTGCGTACAGAGGAGGATCAGACGGGGTGAGATGGTTAGTAAACTGAGATACAATCAAACAGGTACTGAGGAGAAAGACCATTGAGAGCTTTCTAGATACGAAAAGGGAGAGGTTGGTCATGGAGAGCCAACCAGCATGTCGTTGGTAGGTAGAATTGGGGGAAGATCTGGATAGGTTGTAAGGAGAGTAGGTAGCACATTGAGGACTTTGTGTAAAGGGTGGAAGGAGTAGAGGGGAAGGCCAAAGAGTAGGTGTGTGCAATAGTCAAGTTTGCTAAGCACAAGGGTGGATATTACAGTTTTCATAGAGTGGTTAGTAAGAAAATGACACATTTTCCAAATGTTGAAGGTAATACGAGCGCAAGAGTCAGTGGTAGTGATGAATGGTTGCAGTCGGAGGTCGCAATCAAAGAGGACCTCAAGATTGCAAACCTTGTCCGAGGGATCGATAAGATCAGGCAGGAAGGGGGGTTGGCATCTGAAGATGGGAGAAAGATGACTTCCATTTTTGAAGATTTGAGCATGAGGCAGCAGAGAGCCATCCAGTAATGAATTGCAGTGAGATAGTTCATTATCCATTCCGTGTTGTCTGGGGTGAAAAAAGATGATAGTGAAAGCCAAAAGACAACATAAGTCTTCCTATGGCAGAGGTATAGAGAATGAAGAGCAGAGTTCCAAGGACTGATTTCTGTGGGTCACCGACAGGGAGATGGTTGGCTCAGTTTCGCGAGTTCCAGGAGATTGTAAAAGATCAAATTTCCAGGGAACAGGCATTCCTTGCGAAAGCAGATTTGCGAAACGCAAGGTCCTGGAAAGTGAGGAAGTGATATGAGTGGTCGATGGTGCCAAAAGTGGCAAAGAGGTCCAGAAGGATGAGTAGAGAAGTGAGTGTGGAATGGTGGATATCAGAGAGAAAATTGGAGCAATACAAGTGTGCATTCTGGTTGGAGTTTTTACTCTGGAAGCCAGATTGAATTGTATCTTCAAGGCCATTATCCTCAAGAATTTAGTGATCCAGTTGAAGAGTCTCACGGGCCATCAAATAATGGGAAAGGAGGGAAACTGAGCATTAGTTTGCTGGGAAGTTTGGGTCAGCAGAGGGTTTCTTTAATGCGGTAAGTCAGTTGCAGATTTGAAGGATGCAGGAAAGAGTCCAGTGGATAGAGAGCAGTTAAAGAGAGATACGGGCAAATGATTGAGACTACGTCTTTGACCATTTGGTGAGCAATAGGAGTGCCATATAGGTTAGTGCTGCAAAAGGTCAGTGCTTATTCGAGAGGTAGAGTGGAGAGCTGGTGGAGCGAAGGAGTGTTTGGGAGGAAGAGAGAGGAGGGATGCAAGAGCATCACAGGTTTGAGAGATTTTAAAGGAAAAATAGTGAGCAAAGTCATTATAAGAAAGGGAGGAGGTGATACATATTTGCTTGGGAGCAGTGAACAAAGCTTGGATGGTACGAGGCTGGAACACGAAGGTGTGAATATGCCATCAGGATAGCATTGGTCAAATGGAGTCATGAGTGCATAGTGAATGTCAGAAAAAGCACGGTCAATGGGAGAGGCATAAATAGGGGAGAGCAATGGGAGGGGGGTACACACATTATCGAGGTAAGGGGCAAGAGTCCTACCCAAATGTGCTCTTAGTCATTAAAGAGGGGAGAGGAATAGTAGAGGTGGAGAAACCAAGATGTTAAAGTGAGCAATGGAGGGATCAGAGGGAGAGTGGTCCATGGAGAGGTCAGAGGAGGAGAATTATTTTGAGAGAAAATGAGGTCAAGAGAAGTCCCACCAGAGTGGGAAGGCTAGTCATGGAGGGAGTGGTCAGATAGGAGGGAGTTAAATTGAAGGCAGGTGGCTGCAGGCAGGGTAAAAGTACCCCAGCATGACAAATATCAGCAGGAAGTGACTCAAGGAGAAGGTTCAGATCAGGGAAGGAGTTAAGAGGACCAGGGGGTCGATAGAGAGCCAGAACAGTGAGAGGATTAGGAGGGGGAGTTGAATAGTGATATTTTAATAAGAGGAAGGAGCGCTATCAGAAAGGGTTAAAGGGGGCATGTTGAGGCCCTTATTGATAAGGAACCCCTCTCTGACACCCTTCCCAGCAGATTCAGCAGAGAGGGAGAAGGTAGCAGAGTCATTCTGGGGAGCTGCTTTTGTGGCAGAGATATTAAGGGAGATAAAGGTTTCTGTTATAGCAAGAAGTGAAAGTTGAGTGTGATGAGAGTTGAAGTGGACAGTAATGCAGGAAAACTTGTTACAGAGGGATTGTGCATTCCAGAGGCCAAGTGAAAGAATGGTAGAAGGTTGGGCATAGGAGCAAGTATTGTGCGGTAGGTGACGGCCATCGTTGAGAGAACATGAATGTCTTGTTGGTTGTAGGGGGGAAGTAGGGAAATAGGAAGGTCGGAGAGTGAGGCAGAAGTTAGAGAGAGTTGAGGCTGAAACATATGAGAGAAGGGAAGGCAAAGAGTGAGTAGAAGGTGGTATGGAACAAAGTCAAGGTACATGATGAAGGATAGTGGAAATAGGCCAGTGAAGACAATGAAGAAAGGGTGCAGCCCAAGGGAGAGAGAGGGTAGAAGGCTGTGTGGAAAGGGATGGGGTGGATGATTGGCTGAGAAGAAGTAGGTGTAAGTTCTGAGTTGGGATAGAAGTAGCCAAAAGAAAGTTAAACGGCCCAAAACAGGAATGTAACTTGGTCATGTGAGATAACAGAAGCTCTGCAGTAAATTGATAGTCAGTTGGTGTGAGGATACTGATCTCAGAAAAGACTTGTCTTGAGCAGGGGTTCTGGGCCTATGCCCTTTCCAGCCCTAACAGGCCCAAAAGGGGAGTTGCCCTTTGCTGCTTTTGGCCCAAACAAGGAGTTGTCCTTTGCTGCTTTTTGCCCAAACAGGGAATTGCCCTGTGCTGCTTTTGGCCTTTAGCTGCAGACGCCCAGGCTGGAGGCCCAGGGGAGACAAAATAAGGAAGGCAGTAGTGTGTTACATGGGGGCCAAAAAAAGTGCTCCAGATGGCATGGTCCTGGGTGTTGTAGGCCCAGGGTGCTTTGGTTTTGCAGGCATGACTCTCAGATGGTGCACAGGGTCCTCTGGCAAAGCGGAATGTTGTCCAAGAATAATAAATGGAAACAAACCTCCAGTCGGTCATATGACTTTCTGCTGCAGTCATGTTGTGGAGAAACAAGAACATTTATCTCCGCATGACTGTAGCATCACACATAACTTTCTGAAGCTTGAGTGAAGCATAGCAACACCTGCAGGGGAAGGGAAAACCTTAAAAGTAATGAAAACCAAATGCACTACAAAATGTTGGCTGGACCTCAAATGACCTTAAGTCATACCTCCAATCACCCACATGACTTGGGCACATGACCCAATCACAACATAGACTGGCCCACACACCACCAGTGACACCTAGAGCAACTGTCACTACGCAGGAGGGTTGGGGGTGCGGGATTCAGCTTATAAAATCTGTTTTTTCTTCTCAGATCCTTGCTGTGGTATGTTCTTAGAGGAGCATGGGGAAGGCTTTTGTGCTATTGTTAAGTTAGAGGCATTTTGATAGGAGAGGTGGGGGAAGATTGCCAGAAAGTTGAGAGATGCAAGGATTGGAGGATGACGTATGCCATCTAGGAAAAAAAGTTATTGGAGGGAGAAGATGAGAGATTGGAGGAGGAGAGGCACCATCTAAGGAAAGAATTGTTAGTGGAGGGAGAGGTGAGAGAAGATGAGCAGTAGAAAGAACATCTGGGAAAGAAGTTAGTTGAGGAGTAGGGTTATCATCAGAAATGTGAGAGCAGTAGTTAAAGGAGAGGGATTTATATGGATCCAGTAGAGATAGGCAAATGAGTCTCTGAAATGAGTGGAAAATTCACCCTGTGTTCCTGTGGAAGGGGGAGGAGAATGGGGACCACCCTGGCCTCTACAGCATGGTCCATGCTAGGTGGCACAGCCGGGTGGAGGTTCTTGTTGGTTCTGTTGCACAGAGCATCAGTAAGCCTACTACTGGATGGAGTTTGGGGAATTCCTGAAAAAGCCAATAGAACAGAGAGGACCCCCTAAGTGCCTGGATTCCCTCTGTGCTGACCCTGACATTGTGGTGGGTGGATCCCTGTGAACGACTGTGACACTTGGAATTTTGTGAGGAAGGCCTGCCTGCTCCCCTCACTGGAACTCAACCAAACCTTGAAGCGGATTTGGAAGCTTCATTGTGCGCAAACCAAAGACAAAGACTGGGGTTACCTTTATGATTATGAAGCAGAGAAAGGGACATGCCTGATACAAGATTCTTGGTGAGAACCTCTCATGTTTGGAACTATCGAGCAATTAAAGCTCCTTAACTCAGTTTGGTCAGACCGGAGCTACCTCTAGAGATTTTCGTTTCTTCCCTTCTTAATTACTAAAACCCTTTTGAAAATCACCCAAAACCTTAACCTGTTTGATTAGACCACTCCTCCCACTTGCTAAAACTGTTGGGGTTCTGGGAGGTTGTGAATGGAGAACCACCTCAAGGATAAGGGAGCTTCAGTCACACATTGTTTTTTGTTGTTCATTTATCATTTAAAACTGTATGTTGATGATTTATTGTTTGTTTGCCCTCACACATCTATGTCACACTTCTATGCTGTCATTACTACTCATAGTCAAAACCACTTTGGAAAATATACTCGCTTGTCCGTTTGCAGTGTCCGCTCTTGGCTCACTCTGCAACACAAGCTATTGCCTCTGCTGGAAGGCCAGTAGGGCTGCGGCAGAGTAGGTCATATACCAGGCCTACTGATATATGATCTACAGCTGCTGATTCTGTTCATTTGGCCAATCTTCCCATGTTCCTCTATGCCAGTCAACCACTGCCTGCAGTGGGAACATTCTGTAGTTACCCTTACTTCCATGGACTGATGCTTGAAGCCACCCGACTTTAGGGGTAATCCCTCTCCCGCAGCACTTTTTCTGTCATTTGGCATAGTGGCTGATCCATACAACTAAACAAGGGTCTCTGTGTGTCCTTCTTTCACTCGTTCTCAGATCATTTACCAGTCGCTAGAGAAGTTGGAGGAAAAGAAAGCAGATAAAGATCATATTGAGATGGAGATAGATGTGGTAAGTATCTTATTGACGCTGATGTTATGTTATGTTGACTCATACCGCGCACCTTTACCACCCAGGAGTGGTCTTCAGATGTTCACACATAAGTACACAATCGCCTCACCAAATCTATGCTAAACCACATACCTATGCATTTACACTACAAAAACTAAGAAACATGAAGACCCACAGACATAAACCTCTGGTCACTCTCTATCTCATCGACATACTTACACCCAAACACATTCATTCACCCAATGAAACTTAAAAAGCAGACAGACCCGCAAACATACAGTACTCCTATTTTTCCTTCTCCCGCACTCATATCCCATATATGTACACCTGTAGTTGCCAAAGAAAACTAAGAAACACATAGCCCACAAGCATACACCTTTTCTTCACACAAGAGGCCAGGACATGTACACAAATTATATGCACTTTATAACATGGTCTTGCAGACTTAGACCTAACTCTTTTCTGATCCTTTAGCCATATACGTTTATTCATTTTCGGTTAAGTAGTCCATAAAGCTCGAACATATCACCTAAGGCTACTTTGCAGTGCTAAGTTTGTGGCTTAGTCCAGAGGTCAACCTTGAGTTTCGTGTGTTTCCTTCTTGTGCAGTACAAAGGAGTTGCAGTTCATTGAAGATGATGGGTTTTGATTTTAGGTTCTGCACCCAAGTGCAAGGGATGTGTGTTCACACAAGTGGAAGGCGTGGTTTTGTCTCTCTAAAGAAAGATTTGGGTTTGTTTGTAGTAAGGGGCTGTGGTATTGAAGGTATTTGGTTCCTGTCACATTGTACCGTATGAACATCATGCATAAGATCTCAAACTTAAATTGCTCAACCGGAAACCTAACAGAACACTTTAAATAAGTGCAGTTGTGGTCCTTTTGTCTGACGAAGATTCTAGCCACTTGTTCCTGAATCTTCTGCATGATCTAGAACTGTTTGGGGTCAACTGCATAAATATTAGCACCCGGGGGAGAGGTGCCATCCTATGAGGCTAGGATTGTGGGCTGATAATAAATAGCTGGTGCTATCCCATGTTCCATTTACCCCTTCAGTGCCACTCAACTGTATTGTTTCTCCATTCCGCCTGAACCTGCTTCCCCTCCTATATTTGACCCCTTCTCCCTCATATGTTCTCTCTCCCCTTTCCCCCAACCACCCTATGGCTCACTCAGCTGCTTTTAATCCTCTTCAGCCACACTTGGGAAGGTCGAAATACTAAAGAGCTACTATTCTGTTACTATTCCCCTGTCAGACATTTTGTTTTCTTTTTTTTTGTTTATAGGAAATCGCGCTCGTGTGATATGCACAAAACTATTTCCTCTAACAAAAACACAGTATTAGCACCAAGACAAAACGCCCCAAGTTGCTATACCGATAATTCTGGCTTTCGCTGCAGGCTCAGGCTGTCAGGCTGATACTGTCTAAGCCTGCCCGCCAAAGCGGAATTAATGCTAAATTACAATTGTTGACCCTAAATAGAAAAAATAGTTTCTAGTTTAGTGAATTGAGAACTGTGGTTGGAATGCAGGGATAGGATCATCATTTGACAACCTTGCTCTTCTGATGAATGGCAAAGGGGAGAGGTCTGAATAATCAAACCACACCCCTAAATTCCATTCTTTTTGAATGGGGAGTAGAATGCGTTGAAGGTCATGGTCCACTGTAACAGAATTGTAGACAAATTATTGTCACATGATACAAATACTTCCCTTGACAGTTACATAGTGTTGGTATATCCAGAAGGACTTAAGACACATTGGGCCTCATTATGACCCGGGCGGTAAGGGATCACCGGTACTGGTAAGGGCACCGGTGCCAGTAATCCCTTACCGCCCTATTCCGAGGTCCCTTTGCGAGTCCTCCCTTAACGGCTGGTAAAACCAGCCGTTAAGGATGGGACCCGCAAAGGGACTTTAGAGGTAATAACGGTACCGCAATTTGCGGTACCGTTATTACCGCCTTCCCCATTCCCATTTAGCCCTATGGGGGCTAAAATGGGAATGGGCAAGGGCCATGGTGAATGGGGAATTACCGCCCCCGCCAACCTTGCAATGGGGCGGTAATTGCTCCATTCACCATGGCGGAATCAGTAAGGTTTTGGAGGCAACCATGGTGCTAATAGCGCCATGGTTACCTCCAGGGTCATAATGAGGCCCATTTTCATGTGTCTCGTCTGTCCCTCAATCTAATTTTGCAAATGGGCTAAAAAGCAATAGAATGGAAACTGGCCAGAGTAATGTCAGTAGTTATGATTAATTCAAATCTGTCTATACATTACTTTTTGATGTCTGTTATTGTGAGTTTGCCTAAGTGGGCATGGGTATGCCCACCCCAGGGAACCGTGCTCACTGTTCCCATGGAATCAAGCATCACCTCATTGTTGGGGGTTGGTTGGGACCCTCCCCCAGCGCCTTCCGTAAGCCCCCAACCCCAAAGGACTCAGCCAGAGACGTCCTCTCGGTTCGGGCTTCCCGGTCGCTCTGTCGCGGCCGGGAACGCCCCGTTTATTTATGTTGCACGTGGCGGCGTGCAACATCACGCCACCGCTTGCGTGCCCAGTCATCGGGCAGCGCCACACTCCTCCTTTTTCCAGGAGAACAATAAGAATACTAACACCAGACACTGCAAACCAAACCAAAATGAGTCCTTAACACTTTACGAAAACCCCATGTTCAAAACACCCCTTTATTGACATCCACCCGGATCCCCTTACCCGAAAAGGTGTTTGCGGCCCATGGTTTCCCACGCACGCTGTGCTCGGACAACGGGGCGCCATTCCAGAGCGAACGCTTCTCAGAGCTGATGGAGAGCTAAGGGGTGGTACACAGTAAAATCATGCCCCTCTGGCCCTGGGCCAATGTCGAGCAGAACGGCTCATGAGGACTCTAAATAAGACCTTTAGAATTGCTCAGGGGCAGTCACTCCAGAGAGCCCTGTACCAGTTTCTGAGGGTGTACCGCACCACGCCACATGCATCCACTGGAGTGGCCCCGGCTGAGGCATTTTTCAAGCGGTGTCCTCGGGGTTTTCTACCAGAGGTAGGAGAGAAAGAACCTGGGGTGATCAATGACCAACAGGTCGAGATGGACCGGCGGCTGAGGATCGAGCAAGAGAACGCTCGGAGAGGGCTTCGCCCACAGCGGCTGGAGCCTGGCGATGAGGTCCTTATTCGGGATAGGCATCCCCATGGGAAGCTCTCCCTACCGTATGAACCGGAACCGCTGGATGTCGTCGCGGTCCGGGGATCCATGGTGACTGCATCGGACGGACGGTCGGCGGTAACTCGCAATGTGAGTTTCTTCAAGAAACTGCGGGATCCAAGAACTGATCCACCTCCTGATCCAGACCCAGGAGGGATCCCTGAGGACGAAAGGCAAACACCCTGTCTGCCTGAGTCCCTGGCTCAGGGCATGCTCCTGGACAGATCACCCGTGCCGGAGGTGAGCAGGAGGTACCCCCAGAGGGGTGGGCGAGGGAAACCTGCTCACCTCAGCGATTACGTGTTGGGTCACCTGGCTGTTTGTCCTGAGGATGAGGACTCCGGAGGCTGCGCCTTCTTTATGTCCTGCACCTTCCGGGGATCAGGAGACACCCCCCCTTCTTTGAACACCCCCCCTTCTTTGAATACAAAACCAAAGAATTCTATCGATGGTCGGAGAAATTCACACTTCTCTTTGTGGAGGGTGAGTCCCAAGGAATGCAGTCTTCCGAACATCTTCGCCAACCGCCTCAGAGAGTCTACCTCCGTTCTGGCAAACACCAGGATGTCGTCGCTTATGTTCAAAACGCCCTGTAGATCAGCCAGGGCGCCCCGAATAATGTTCTGGAACACCTCCGCCGCCGAGCACACCAAAGCTTAGTCTCTTGTAGCGGTATAGCCCTCAGTGTGTCATGAAGGTGGTAATGTACCTCGACTCGGGGTGGAGGACAACCTGGTGATAGCCCGCTCGAAGGTCCAGTTTCGAAAAGAAACAAGCGCCCTGTACCTCCGCAATGATGTCGTCAATCGTCGGGGTGAGGTGCCTCTCTCTCTTAATGGCCTTGTTCGGGAGCCTCATGTCGACGCAGATTCTCACAGCATCAGGTTGTTTAGGCTTCCGTGCCACCACTATCGGGGACACCCAGGGTGTCGGGCCTTCCACCTTTTCTATAATGTCAAGATTAACCAAATTGTCCAGTTCCTTGTCGACAAGGTCACGGAGGTGGAACGGCACCCTTCGATGTTTCAGGGCAATGGGCTGCACCGACTCATCAATGTGTAACCTCACTGGATCACCGGCCATCTGCCCGATCCCCTTGAACAGCGCAGCATACTTTTCGAGCAAGTCATTAATGTCCTCCAAATAGACAGAGTATGCGAAGCTGACGATGCTGAGGGCCTCTGCTGCAGCACAACTGAGCAGCGTGTTGGTGCTCACCGGTGTCACGTAGAATCGTGCTGTGATTTGGGAGCCCTCATGTTCTACTTTTGCCACGAACACACCGTCCAGAGGGATGGGGTCAACACCAACGAAGGCAAAAATGCGGGCCTTGGGAGCAGCCAGTTTGGGGGGCTGGTTCATGGCATCATAGTGTCCACGGGCCATTACATTCACCGACGCCCCAGTGTCCACAAGGACGGGGACTGGAGATCGGTTCACCTCAACCACGCACCTTGGCTGTCTCCTGTTCTTACTTCTCAGGATCCCCACACTCGAGACAAAGAAGATATTCTCTTCCTCCTCTTCTTCAGCCTCCTCCACCTGGGCATCCTCTTCAATCTGATCCACCTGAGCGACGTTGGATGGTCGACCCTGGTGATTGAGACTGGACCACCCCGGGCCCCTCGGTACCAATACTGGCATTGCGGCTTTGCATACCCTTGAGAAATGATCCGGTATCCCACACCGTCCACAGGTCTTTCCAGCCGCAGGGCACTCAGCAGGGTGGGGCAGATCATACCCACATTTTTGGCAGATTTCTCCTGCCCTACCGCTCGATCCCGGGGACTGCCGCCAGGTCTTCGGGTGCCCCTGCCACCTCGCCACATCGCACATACCTCTTCGGTCTTGATGGGGCGCGACCCGGCCTCCATTCTCGCAGCCCTCGCCTCCGACACCTCATGGCACCTCCCCAGTTCAAGGATGCGCTAAAGTGTAATTCCAGGCTCCCTTAGCACCTGGCACCTTAATTTGCCTGACGAGCAAGCCTGGATCAGCATCGTCCTGATCATGTCCTCCGCATCACCCCAAGCGCAGGCCAGCGAGAGACGCCTTAGGCGCCCATAGAAAGTGTCCAGAGTCTCATCGTCTTTCTGTTTGGCAGAGAGCATGACAAAACGTTCATAATCCCCATTGGCGAGAGGCAGTAAGTAGGCCTGCCGAGCGGCCTTCGCCTGATCATCGGATCCATCCCCTGGCGGGAGCGATTCGAAAGTCTCTTGGACAGATGGACCCGCCGAGTACAGCATGGTTGCCAGCCGGGTATCATCATCTACCACCTGGGCACCCCGAAAGTACATGTCCAGGCGGTCCACCCACCTCCTCCATCTGGGCCCCAAGCTGGAAGGTGGGCCCGATACATCAAACTCCGGGATGGGCTGCAGAGCCGCCTGTGCACGTACCTGAGCCATAACAGGGAGGATCTGTTGAACAACAGGTGCTGCCGCAGGCTGCGCTGGAAGTAGAGGACCTTGAGGTCCTGCCTGACCACCTGGAGGCTGCTGTGCCGGCTGCACTGGAGGCAGCAAACCTTGAGGTGCTGCTGGCGCACGTGGAGGCCGCTGCACCGCTGTTCCGTCCTGGTCCTCAGTATCACTCATTCGTTCGAGCGCACAGGCACCCCCAGCGTGAAGGATAGGGGCCGCAACTCAAAAAATGCCTCCAGCCAGCACCATCGAAGAAAAACAACTGCTGCACCACACCTCTGTGATGATGAAGAGGATGAAGATCAGTGGGGCCACCAGTCTGATGATGAAGAAGATGAATAGAAGCCTCAGCTTCCAGCTGTCCCAAAAATTAGGACAAGAAAGAAATATGGGCTATGCAGGCCCAGCCATTGTAGCCCTCCTTCTTGCTTGCACTCGACGTAGGAGACCCAGGAAAATGCAAAAACACCAACTGGGCAAAGTCACATGCAGGTATCACTGCCTGCTAGCAGGATTTCCAAAAATTAGGCCTGGATGCACTTCTCAGCTCAAACCGGAGCTCGGAGAAGTTTCACGGCCTGATTCACAAAATGGCCGCCAGCCGCGTGGGTAACGCACGGCCTGCGGGCCGGAGCGAAGTCTCAAGGCGACCTCGCTGCAAATACACAAAAATTGCCAGTCAAGTCACCGCCGGGCCCAGGCATTGTTTCCCCCACCTGTCGCAACTGTTGGGGGTTGGTCGAGACCCCCCCAGCGCCTTCCGTAAGCCCCCAACCCCGAAGGACTCAGCCGGAGACGTCCTCTCGGTTCGTGCTTCCCGGTCACTCTGTCGCGGCCGGCAACGCCCCATATATTTATGTTGCACACCGCTGCGTGCGCGCCCAGTCATCGGGCAGCGCCACACTCATGATGAGGCCCAGCAAGGCTGAAACATCTATGGAGTTGCTCGTATTCTCGTTTGGCGGGGACTACCTCCACAACCAACCAACTTGTGCACCATTTATTTCAGAATACAACCACTCCATGGCATACATGGGGATAGTGGTTCCACTGTACTAGTACCCACTCACAGGTTATAGCAACATTGGGCACTGGAACTTCAGAGGGAGCAGGTGCCAAAGCACTCACTAAGCACTGGTGCACAATACATATGGTTTCTCGTTCTGTCGGTAAGCAAGGTCTCTTCTATGCATCCATCATACCATAGTACTACCTACCTAGGCTAGGTGCACACTGCGCTGCATGGCATGGGGCCCGAGCCGGGCGGCAGCTCTTAAATTCTTCACAGGGGGCCGGGGGGCCGGGTCAGGAAGGTGGTAGCAGCTCGAGCTCGGAGCTAGTCCTCGCAGTCAGCAGCACGTGCCAGCCCCACTGTGCAGGAACGGGGCGTCTCTCACACCACTACTGCACAAGTGCGCATGCGGGATGAACTCAGGGCACGTGCATTTGGGCCCGGGGCTGGGCGGTGGCTCGGCTCCCTATGCGCAAATGCTGCAGACTTCACTGCGCAGCCACGGACATGAGCCATCAGCACAGCAGCAGCACGAGTAGATGCAGGCCTGCCGGCCCCAGGAGGCAGCAATGTTCGTGTCTTTGACTTGGATTGTCAATCTAATCAGTCACGAACGTGCTGCCTCCTGCTGGGCCTGCATCTACCCGTGCCGTCACTCGTCAGCGTAATCATTTCCTTTCCATTGGAAAGGAAATTATTCCAGGCAAATAATGTT
Organism: Ambystoma mexicanum; assembly: GCF_040938575.1. Lineage (NCBI taxonomy): Eukaryota > Metazoa > Chordata > Amphibia > Caudata > Ambystomatidae > Ambystoma > Ambystoma mexicanum. The sequence continues at coordinate 742,594,142 of NC_090926.1, forward strand.
CGGCGGGGCTAGCCTTTGTTTGTAGCCCCGCGATCTTCATCCGGGGCTACAAGCAAAGGATCCGGGGCTATAGCCCCTCTAGCCCCCCCCCCCCCCTAGCAACGACCCTGATTCAATCTGACCTTACACAAAGCCAGTCTCTAAAGTTAATACAGGGAAGCAGGAAGGACAAGGGGGGAAACCGTGCTACGGGCGCACAGTACGTTCTTTTGAGAGCACTCGGACCATTTCTAGCCAGTGGGCTATTGAGTAGGAGGAGGCCACACACTCATCTTGGCAGGGATTGCGGGAAAATGGCTCAGAGGCCGCGCATGCAGCAGGTCTTTAGGCCTATGTTGCTGGTGGAATCTCTGCTCCAATCAGGAGCGGGGGATGTCAGAGAGCCGGGGTCAGGCACACAAGGAAGCCGGAAGGACAAGGGGGGAAACCGTGCTACGGGCGCACAGTACGTTCTTTTGAGGGCACTCAGACCATTTCTAGCCGGTGGGCTATTGAGTAGGAGGTGGCCACACACTCATCTTGGCAGGGATTGTGCGAAAATGGCTCAGAGGCCGCGCATGCAGCAGGTCTTTAGGCCTATGTTGCTGGTGGAATCTCTGCTCCAATCAGGAGCGGGGGATGTCAGAGAGGCGGGGTCAGGCACACAAGGAAGCGGGAAGGACAAGGGGGGAAACCGCACTACGGGCGCACAGTACGTTCTTTTGAGGGCACTCAGACCATTTCTAGCCGGTGGGCTATGGAGTAGGAGGTGGCCACACACTCATCTTGCTAGGGATGGCCTAAAAATTATGAAGAATAATGAATAATGAAGGGAGGGAGGGCTGGGAAGCACACTGTGCGGTAAAGAAAAGGATATGCGCGGCTCCAGAATCAAAGGTGCGCGGCCGCACAGCCGCGCACCTTACAGGGAACATTGGCCTTGACTACATCCATTGGTGGATGAACCAAGACTGATTGCCATGCGGCTGGCCCCCCAGTAGAACGGTGCAGATGGACTAAAATAATGGAATGGGAGCTGTTCAGAACAATTCAACACCAGTGGTGGTTATTCATTTAAACATTTCCATCCATCACTTTTTGTTTTATGTTTGTCTCCCTAAGAAAGAGGAGTGGGTCCCTTGTTAGCCACATCGCTGGGATCCAAGTACCACTGATGAAGCTGAACATGTATGGAGATACTTGTGGTCGTGTGCAGAGCGGAGATGGTCTAGCCATTAGGGTTGGACCACTTCCATTGCAAATGTGGTGCACTGGCTATCTGCAGTAGTTCTACCAGAAACCTTTCTCATATTCCCTGCTGCTCACATCATGACACATATATTCTTTTTGGTGGAGCAGCATCCATTGGTTAGTACAATGGACCTAATTACAAGTTTGACGTGAAATCTACCAAATTACTGCCAAACTTGTTTCCCATTACCACCACTTGGTCCCATGACATTACCGTGTGATTATGAGTGTTGGTATGGCGTGAGAATCCCCATTTCTGGAGTCTTAGGGACCCCATGGGTATTTTTGTCAAATTTACTGCAAGAGGTAATTCTGTGCAGTAAATCTGGGGATTTGTAACCTTAAAGTGGAGGATTTACCACACACATCTTCCTAAAGGTAAATGCTCCACTTCAAGTCAAACTCTGAATTCAAGGGTGCAGTAAAGGTGGCAGTAATTCTTTTACGGCTGGGAGACAGATGACTGCCATTTCTGCAGAGTTCAGCCCGAGGCAGCGAAGAGTCACACAGTGACAAAGTGCAGTAATGAAATGATCACCAATTTTTTACTGCACTGCCCTACTTGCAATGAGGCTCAGTGTTCTTTATGCTGGCCCCTTGGGAGTTCAAATGGTGATGGCAGTAGTTCCAGCCTCACAGTACAGGGAATATATCTAGCATTACTTCGATGACTGGTTTTCTGTGCTACCTTTGCACCTGAACCCACTACCGGGCATCTAATTTGACCTGGCACTATATGAATGTGAACAATTGATGCCTAGTTTACAAGGTTCAGTTAATGTAGTAAGTCTGAGTTTGTGACAGGGTGCATTTTACTCCACAGAGCACATAGTCTATGAAGAACACATTTCCCATTTGTAGGAAGTATGGGGAATTCCGAGGCTTCATAGCCCGCTGTCATTATGTGCCCTAGTAGTCCCTATGCAGGCTCCACATCTCTAGTTCTGTGTTTAATAGTTACCTGTTTGAGTTAAAAAAAAATCTGCTAAATCGGAGCAACCTCAAACCACCCACAATTACACCTATTTAGCAATAAACCAGGTTTGATCAGGCGTTGCTTCCTGGGTCCCGCGAGGGGACCTCGTAATGAGGCGCTACAGGGTAAATGGCGCCGGCACCTTTTATGGCGCCGTTTACCCCGTACCGCCAGGGTCGTAATGAGGCCCTTATACTTCCGGGCACGCCTTTTAACAGTGGCAAACAGAACTATTGATACTTCAGGGTACAGTTGAGGTAACACTTTGTGTCCTTTGACGGTTGTGGAGATTCACAACGTATGGTCTGCAGATTATGCCAGCCTCTTTCTGAAATCATTGGACTTGAGTATATTTTCCAAACGCTGAAGGACTTATTCTTTTTCTGTTTGTCGAAATAGTGTTTTTTTCCCTCACAGGCAGCATGTCAGACCTGTTGTTTCAAATTAAGTTATGGGGCATGCACTCTAAAGAAATATCCCACCTATTTTGGGTGTTGTGATCCTGGGCCATGAAGAAATACATCTAATGGTCAGCAACTCTCTGGGTTCTGCGCCACACGTATCATCTATCAACCTGCAGGAAGTACCTCCATTGCCCCCCCACTTTCTTTTCACCCAGTGACTCAAGTTTGTTTTTTGGAAGGGCCCCTCCTCCCTTGGAATTGGTGGTTAATAGTTATTCATGTGCACCTTTGTTCGATTTGTTTATTTTATATTAGTATTTTGATGAAGCGCGTAGCTTGCCGAAAAGGTTCGAGGGCCCACAGAAAAAAAAGATCATTTCAAACAACCACACGACAGATGATATTGCGAAACTACAGACACAGGTGGAACATCAGATCAATTTCATGAACAAAAAGGTCTTCAAATGGCGGTGGAAAAAAAGTAGTGATGCAGCTGGACTGGGATATATGGGAAAAGGTAGTTCCAAAATTGAGTCAGTCACTGAGAAGGCCTGCCTCTGAGTGTGAGATTTCACAACCCTGGAGATCATAACAAAAGTTAAACGTTTATTTTCCCACTATGTGATGCTTTGTCTTCTGTGTCTTCTTTTACCCGAACTGTCATTCAGGCCAGTAAGGCAAATGTTCCAGCAGTTGGGATTTACTTCAAAGGAGTAATTTGTATTCAACCTTGAGTTTTGCACTGGTCAGGTTACTTTTTACTTTCCCTAAAAATAACCATTGACTTCAAACCTATTTCAGGATGCCCAACTCTTTTAGGTCCCTGTACTTAAGGCTTCACAAAGCAAGGCACAGACAACAGATTCAAAATGCAGAACAAACATTTTATTAACTTAAATGTCAGAATGGAGAAAGGCCTAACTTGCCCTATGCTAAGGTGGGATTTCCCTACCCAAATATAACTAAGGAACGTCTGAGTCAGAGTTAAACTGAAGGATCTGTCTGTGTCAATACATATACTCGCCCTCACAACTAATCTATACAATGTGTAGGGATGTCAGCAACCACAAGAAACAGTGTCCAACATAAAGTTATGAGCCTCTTCCAGCCTGCAGTTTCCTTTCAGCTCCCTTCCCCAAGAATAAAACAGTTCCAGCAAAAGTCTCCAAATTACCTCTCAAGCATTGCCAGAGGCCACGCAGGAGGAGGAGGTTGTTACAGGCCCATCAGGGAGTGGCACTACAAGGCCCTCAAGGTCTGCCACCACCTCCCCAAAAAGGTGCACACGATCATCGCCGTGGCACACAGACCACTGTGCAGCGTCTGCAGCCAGCAAGGTCAAACCTGCGGTGGCACCGCAGGCCCTGCGTCTACACCAACAGCCACCAGGAGCAGTGCAGGCCAAGCTGCACCCACACCTGCAGCCATATGCACAGACACAGAGCCTACGCCTGCTGCCAGTGACACTGAGGAGCCACAGGGGGACACCAGCCTGGAGTCTACAACTGAGCAAGGCCTACACTCCCCAGGAAGCCCTTCACGCCACCAGCGCATAGCAACATCAGAGCCAGATGAGGACACTCCATTCTATGGCTCACCCACATACAGTCCTAGCCCAGTGCAGAGCCCCTCTCCCCAACAGTGTAGTCCGTCTCGCCACGTGGTGCTGCAACAACATGGAGCACAGACAACGGGATGGAGGCCATTGGGCACACTCACTCCGCCAGGGGGGATCGATGGGGCACATTCCATAAAAACCATAAAAACTCTTCAATGCAAGGACATTCTTGATTGTGTCTTAGTTGTGTTTATTGATTGGGTAGTGTCACACAGTGGTACATGGCTTGTGCCATGTAAAAGTGTCAAAAGAAATTGTCTATCAATCTCTGGCATGCCATTCTCCCATCCCTCACATCATCTCTGGCAATGCGTGCATTTGCCTCAACCACAGGCACTGCATCCTCATCCTCTGGGGGTCGCATGTCCACGTCAGGGGGTAGAGGAACATTCCTCTTCAGGCAGATATTGTGCAACATTGCACACACATGCACAATTTTGCTGACTTTTGACTAGAGCATATATCAGGGCTTCACCGGTAGAGTCGAGGCAGTGGAAACGTGCCTCCAGGAGGCCAAAGGTGTGCTCAATACACACACGGGTCCGACTGTGAGCATGGTTGTAGGCATTCTCTTCAGGTTCTTGTGGCTCACACACAGGGATTTAGCCAGGGCAGCTGCGAGTATCCAGAGTCACCTGCATTGGTGGAAGCACATACATTAGTCACAGTGTAAGTTGTAGGGGTGGACTTATGCAATATCAGGTAAATGGACTACTTGTGCATGCAGATGGGCCTTAATTTCACGGCATGTGTCTATTCTATGTCTGTGCATGCAATGTCACTCATGCCATGCATTGTTTGTGCTTCAAATGCACCTTGTTCCCTTGCAGCATATGTTATGTACAGTGTCTGTTGGTGACATGTGCTGCAGACATGGTGGCAGTCGTGTAGCTGTCTTTACACCATGCATGTGGCATGCTGGGTTCCCCATGGACCCTCCCTGGTTGTCTGGTGGCTATCGGTGGGCATTCTGGGCTGGCCGCATATGTGTGCATGGCCATGGTACTGGCAGGGATGTGGTTCTGTCTGTCAATCTGGCCATTTCTCTGCATTGCTTTGGTGGGTGCATGTTGCAAGGAACTCGTGGTGGCAACAGTAAAGACAGACACAAGTGATCCCAGTTCAAAGGTGTTTATTAAACTGTATGCAGGTTGGAAAAATGCCTAATATAAACCTAAATCTAAGATGGGAGCAAGCATCGACCATCAAATGAAAATAAGGCAGTCCTAGTGGCGTTGTGTCAAATAAGAAGGGCCTATACTAGGAAACCTATTGCCAAACCTTACAACTAATACAAACAAAAGGTGTGGGATGATTTTCAAGAAAAGAAAGAAGTGTTCCCAAATAATATGTCAGGATGCAGTAGCTTGTTCTCTCTTCCCCAAGTAAGGGGGAAGGTGGGATCTTGGAGCACAGCACATGCTCGAGCTTCCCCAGCACGACTCGACAGTTCTGTTTCAGTTTATCAGAAGCCTTGATGGCCAAGTCTTGTTGTACTTGAAAGTCTCTTGACTTTGAGGGTCTGATGCATTCAAACAATAAAATAAAAGTTTCTTCCACAAATTAAAGTTTGTTTTTGCTGAGGGTGAGGACTCTTCAGCCCTGGGTCCCCCTCTTCTGGGCGCTGACCCTTGTTCCTTTCAATATGAAGGCCTTCAGTGGTTGTGGTTTCCTAGTCTCGAGGGCCTGATAGGTTTACCATAAGAAAATCTACCTAACAAACACAAATTTCTGTTTTACGTATTTGTCGGGTGATGGCTTCACCCCTGGGTCACTCTCTTCCGGGCGCAGACCCCTCTGTGCTTTCAGCCTCCCTCCACCGGGTTCACTCTGGCATTTCTCAGGTGATGGATACACCCCTGGATCTCCCTTGTTCAGGCTCAGATCCCTCTCGACTGTTGGTCGTTTTACAATGAACTTCGGGTGATAGCTTCTCTCCTGGATCTCCCTCTTTCGGGCTTGTATCCTTCTCAAAATGTCAATGGGTCTCAAAACGGGTCCGGCGGTAACCCTGCCTGGACCCATAAATAAACTACCAGAGCCTGACTTCCCGGTGCCACCGGGCTATTCCGAGTCCGGTGGCCGCAAAGTCAGGCACCGGTAATTTTGTTAGTCCCCAATCTCATGGAGTCTGATAGGACTCCATGGGAATGGGGACACGGGAGCACCGGCACCGTCAAGAACGGTGCCGGTGCTCCCATGAGAACTCTGCGAGCGGGTGCTGTTCCACCTGGCAGGTCTGACTCTGGCGGACGGGACGGCACCCGCCTGCAGAGTTGTAGTGTGCCGGTCCAGAAACAACGGTGCTTACCGGCACCGTTGTTTCTCCACTGGCACAATTGTAATGAGGCCCAATGTCTTTTTACGCAGTTCATTGTGGACATCCCTTGGCCGCGTTCACGCTTTTCAACACACTGTTTCTTGGGACTTTAGACTTTGCCCCTCTACTCTGGCATCCCTCCTTCAGGTTGACTCTTGCGGTTTCAGTACTTTCAATATTGGCAGGATTCACTTCCGTTTTCACTTTCACCATGTGGGATTCACTTCCCTTTTCCTTCCTAACTGTTTGTAGATCAAAGTGTTTCGATTCTACAGGGATTTTGCTTGACCTCCTGTATGACCATTTTGACCCATCTTGGCAGCTCTCCTACGGCTTTTTGGTATCAGTAGTTTCACCCAAACAGGGGTTGACCAGAATCTCTCTCGTTAGCACCTACCTGGTGCTGGTTCCCTCTGCAGCTGATCTCCCCTTAACACCTTTACAGTTCTTTGAACTTGGTTCAATTTGCCATTTTACGTCTTTCATTCACCACAACCCAGCTCTTATCGGCTTTCCCCTCGACTTACTGGCTGTGATGAACCGCTTGGCTTTCCTCATAACTGGAGTCAAGGCCGGTACCATGGTAGCAGGAGTTTCCCTCGCTCCCACTTATCAGCGTCCGCACCCTGTGTGTACCGTTAACATCTGTTGCAGCACACTTGGGCTATTGTCCTTAGGCTTACGATTTCCTCTGTGGAGGTTTCGCGGGTCTGCATTGAAAAGGGCAAAGACGTGTCTCTCCTTGTCAGCCTCTCGATATTCGCAGCCTTTCTTCTCCTCTCGAACTGCCGGACCTGGATAACTGTCTCATCGTGTGGTCTGCCTTGCTCGTACTGTGCTCTCTTGCTCCAACTTTTATCCCTGTGGGGAAAGGCAAGGGGCGACAGGTGTGTGTGTGATTCAGGTTAAGTGCCTGGCTTTGCCTGACGCTGGGGTAAGGACATGTCAGGTAAACATCTTTGGGGTTAGTCTGTTGTCTTTCATAATGCATGAAAGTGCTCATGAATGAAAAGGGGGGAAGAAGATTGTCAGGTTGTTTTATGGAATAGGATGGGAAACTGTGATATATGGCATTACAACCCCCGTATCAGATGGATTTTTAGTGATCTTGGAGGGGTGGGTTTTGGAGGGGTTTTGAAATGAGTAGAAGGGTTTGTGAGGCAAATGGGAATGACCAGAATAATTACTATAAAATGAACAGGGAGAATTGTGGGATTGGTAGTGTTTTGTTTGAGCAGACGGGGAGTACAGGGAATAGTGACTAGAGGGTCGTGGAAAAGAATGACCGGGAGTATGCAGGTAAGACATGGAAACACAGGGGTTGTGGGAGAGTTGGTTTCTGAATGTGACGGGGTTTGAGATCCTAGGTGACTGGTTATATACAGGGGGTCGGTGGATTTGGGTAAGAGAGATTCAAGGGATCTCACTCTCCTCGTCTTCTTCTTCGGTAACATACCACGTCTCCCTTTGGGTCTTCTCCAGAGCACAACCCTGGGCTCCCCTACCCAGGTGATCTTTCCCTGCTCGTATGCCTTCAGGGTTGGGATAAGAGATGGTCAGCCTTTTCTTGGCCACCTGAATAAGTGATCCCTGAGGTTTGCTGGGAAGAATCCCCCTCTGGTTTCTCACAATGTTGCATTGTGGTACCTGTAGTAGCGGCCTGTAGCGGCCTGTAGTAGCAAGTACCTGTAGTCCCATGTTGCCTTGCCCTGTTCCAAGAGAGAGAGGTGGCTTTCGATCATGCCATTGCCATCACTCTCGACATTGTGGACTCTGGCTTTAGCCAAATGGGGAATGGTGTGACCCTCTAGTGCCAAAGTTGGCTGAAAGCCACCAACGTCCGCACAGGTGTGCAGACCAAGGTCATTAACATGCTGTTGGATGGTAAAGTGGTCAATAACACTCTCCAGATCATAAAGACTGACACTGAGAAGGCTCATCCTCTGGGAACTGTCATGAATCCTATTGAGTCTTCACTGAACCCTAGCCTAAAGTTTCCTCCCATGTGGTCAGGGGAAGACAGACGATACCTGATCCTAACTCTGCAGGTGGTATTATGAGGGAGGATCACATGGGAGGAGATGGTTTATGGGGAGATGTCGTGACTCCATAAGGAGAGACGCAGTATTCGTCCCTTCTTTGTGAATAAGACCCTATAATTCCAGAGGTCTTGATGGCATGTTGTCATTATTCAAACCCCTCCAGTTTTAAAACTCTAAAAGCCCTTCTAGTCAAACCTCCTAAGCAGAATACTGTTCAATCTTCAGACATACATAACATCCATAAAATACATTGAATATCTCTTGTTTAATGGTTGATATTTAAAGAAAGATGTAAAGCAATGTAAGTTTAAAAGGTTTAAAACTCCTTTGGCCTCCGGGGGACCAACTCCGATAATGCCTCAAGTGCTGAGACGAGGAATACCTGTGGAATGAAGATAACATCAAGTTAAATGTGCAGTCTAGTGGTCATACTAATCATCAGCTGTGTGGGACATTTATACCTGAAGAACATCTGCAAGTAAAGAAAGAAGAGGACCGCTGCAGAGTAAGCTAAGCAGGAAGTGGACCCAACAGCAGAAGCAGACACGCTGAGAAGAGCCGTGCTGGAAGAGCCAGACGCTTGCAGGCAACTGCCTGTAAATATACTTCACCGCAGGAACGGGACTCCGGTGGAGAACAGCGGACACTTGGGAAGGCCCACTGGAAGGCAGACAGCTGCCGCCAGGCTACAGTAGATGTGGTTTCTGGCTTTGTTTTGGTTCCATCGGCAAGTGGATGAGAATCCGACACAGGAATTGAGCGAGGGACTGCAAGGCAGGGGAAACTGTCTGAAAGACAGAACTTCACTGCTGCTAAACATACATCAGTGAGTCGGCCCAGAGAAGTTGGGGGTCCTGGGACTTGTCTGCAAACTTACAAACAATTGAATAACTATTTGGAATATCGCCCCAATAGATTTGAAAGGCATAGGGTGAGCAGTTCTCCTTATATGAGATGTCAATTTGGGGAAACCTGGAAGGGTGGGCCCAGTCACCTCGGGGCGTGTGCTAATGGTTTTTTAAAAAAAAGGAAAGTATTTTCTTTCCGTGAACGGGACGCTTCGCAGCATCCCTTTCACTGAAAGAAAATACTGTACTAACATGGCCGCCATGGAATAGGAAGGCGGGGCTCCATATGGAGCCCCTGTTTCATTTCCACGGCGGCCAAAGCAGGGACGGGAGCAGCAGGAGCTGCAGTGGTGGGACTCGCCGCCGCAGCTAACAGGTAAGTGAAATTGAGGGGGGCGTTTAAAAAAACAGCGTTGGTCGGTGGAAGATGGCGGGCGGGGGAGTTGGCCGTCATGCTGCATAAAACCAGGGCTTTCACTGGTAGTGTCAGCCAGCGTTCCTAGCCACCTTGTATGAAACGTCAATTTTGGGGAAAATTACAACAAGCATTGCCAAAAGCCAAGAAGTGCTAATGAAGAAATTGACACACAGAACTTGAACACATTTCCATATATGGCATGTCAATATGGGGGAAGTTGGAACAAGTAGTACCTGAAGTCAATGAGGTATAAACAGTGAAGGAATGCAACTGTGTTATTCTTGGAAAGAAAGTGGACACTCTAGGCAGACCTGGTGAAAGAAAAACATCAGGCAGTAAACCCTTTTTGGAGAAAGATAATTGGCAGGAGAGTACACCATGGGATCTGCAAGATCTAGAAGGGGGGGGATTCCTGGCAGATAATTCATAAAACCTAAGAAAGAAAGAAAGAAAGAAAGAAAGAAAGAAAGAAAGAAAGAAAGAAAGAAAGAAAGAAAGAAAGAAAGAAAGAAAGAAAGAAAGAAAGAAAGAAAGAAAGAAAGAAAGAAAGAAAGAAATATAGTGAAAGAATTCCTGGCAAGCTAGTATACTAGGAAATCATCCTTGGAATAATTGTGTGAAAGGGAAGTTTTGTCATTTTTAAAGAAATAGTGGAAAATAGACTTTTTGCCATCCTTTCAAGTAGAAGAGACTTCTTTTTTGTTATCCTCCAAACAGTGTTCTGTGAAAAAGGCATTTCTATTAATTCTGAGGAATCATTTAGAAAATACACTTTTTGCCATCCTTAAAGTGTTGTAGGAAAGAGACATTTCAACTACTCTCAAAGAATGAAGCTTTAAGAGTGACACGTTTTCCTACTTGAAATAATCCAGAGGAAGGGAAACACTCCTGGATCCAAGAATTATTTGCTGAATTTTCATATTTGATTTGCATACACTTTTTATTAAGTCAAAGACCTTTGATTGTTTGTTTAAGTGTCCAGATATGCTTTGGACACAATTGTCCTCATTGCAAGCTTACCAGCACCATTATTTCCGGACCGGAAAACTATGAGTCTGCCTGCCAGAGCTGCTGTGTCCGACAGGGCAGACCCTGCCGGACACAGCACCCACGGTAGGCAGACCGTCACAGAAGCAGCAGCACCGTTAATAACGGTGCCAGTGCTTCTGTGGTCCCCAAACCCAACAGTGGCACCCAGCGTTGTTGTCACCCCCATCCAGCACGCACATGCCAAAGCTGGCCTTAACCGAGTAAGGACCCGCACCCCCAATTTTGCACCTTAGTGGGAGGCCGGTTGTCACTATTTGTTGACAAGTGGCAAAAGATTTCCACAGAAGAATGGGTACTCAATGTCCTTCAGGAGGGGCACACACTGGAATTCCCTGGCACCTGGTCTCAGATTCCTCCTGTCGCGCAACAAGAACTCCACGTGACACAGCTGATAAAGGAGGTTCAAGCCATGCTATGCAAAGGGGCAATAGAACCAGTCCCTCTGTGCCTTTGGGGCTCTGGAGTGTACTTCAGATACTTTCTGGTAAAGAAGAGGTCAGGAGGGTGGCGACTGATTCTAAACTTGCTCGTCTCAACAAGTTCCCCAAGTCCTAAAAGTTCAGGATGATCACGTTGAAGTACGTGTTCAACCAGCTGGAGGTAGGGATTTCTTGGCGACCCTCGACTTGGAGCATGCTTACTTCGACATCCCCATTCATCACAAACACTGGAAGTGTCATGATGCCCGCTCCCGGGGAGCCGGTTCAAGCCCGGCGTCCCCGAAAGCGGACATACAGTCCCCAAGGAAGGACCCAGCAACCCCATATAGGGGTCCTTTGGACAGTGTCCTGGCGCCTATGGCGCCAGGCTCATTATGGGAATGCTTGGGTGCACTTACCTGATGCAGACCATGCTGCAGGATCCCGGCCTCCTTGAGGCCTGAAAGGAACTACTTGACCTGTGGGACTAATTTACCATCCGGGCGTGGTCGGGGAAGGATACATACCTGATTGGAGGAAGGATACATACCTGGAACTTCTTCCAAGGCTATTTAAACCCCACCCGAACAGCCACACGTGCTTCGCGTTGTTCTGCATCTAGCAGCTGGACGCTCACCGTGTCTGCTCCTGCATCCTGACTTCTGCCATGCCTGCCAGCATCCTGGATCACCTGCAAAGGAAGAGAAGAAGAGAACAGAAGAAGGAAAGTCCTTACCTGCTAAATCCGCATCCCGGAGACATCTCGCCAACAATCCTGAAAAGGAAGACTTTAATTTAAAAGCTCATCACGTCGATCGCTGCAGCGCCGCATTCCACTCACCTTTACAGGGCGCCTCCATGTTCAGCAGCGATCATCCGGATTCGCAGTCACGCCCCAGCGCCTAGGGAGAAAAACACCAGAACAAAAGGTGAGAGAGAGAAGGGAATAAGGAAAGCTAAATCTCCATGTTAAGACTTACCTGTTGATTCATTCCTTCTTCATTTCGGGTCCGCGCCGCATCCTGGCATTTCCGGACCCCGGCCCCTAAGGGGAAAAAGAGACATCAGCGTTAATGAGCGAATGAAAAGACATTACCAAAAAACGCTCATTAAAGACTTACCTGATTTCTACAAGGATTTCACCTCTCAACTCGGGTCGGTGCCTGTGCCCCGGCATTCCGTACCCCGGCCCGTATGGGGAAAAAGACACTAGCATTAGTACATTAATGCATGGACACAAGGGAACCTCTTATCAAAAAACTTACCTGGAAGCCAAGCAAGTTTGGTTCTCACCAATCCGAAAATCCAGTGAAGTAACTGGATACCAACGCGCCCCTGCATCAGAAGCAGGATGGAGAGCTCGTCCTTCCAGACCCTAAGGTGAGACGCTACGAGAAATCACAGAAGGGTTTCAAGGAGGGTGAGAGGGGAAAGTGGGAGGCCGATTGCATTACCCCGCAAACATTTAATCCCCTATTTTCGCCTACAGAAGGATACTTCTGCGAGCCAGACAAGCCAGATTTGGGGGCCCGGTCCAGTCCGTCTTCCGAACCCTGCGCATCACCTTAGAAGAGGTCACAGCAGCGCGAACCAGGCCAGCGCCTCCGTGGGAGTCAGGTGAGCGTAACAGAACGCAAAGCCTTCCTACAAATTCCCACCCAGGCGCTATGGAAAGTTCTGAGACTGATCAGTTGGGCCAATTACTGGGGGAATTACGGGCCGAAGTACATGCCGCTCGTCAAGAGACTAATGCCTCAGGAGGGAATTAATAATATCAAATGAAAGAACTGATGACCTGGCCAGACAGCTTTTGCAAGGTCAAGCTGGGCAAACTCCTCTACCCGGTTCCGGAGGGAACCCCGCTCCTGTGGTTTCAAGTAACCCTGTGCAGATTAATCTACCTGGAAACATACCGCTGGCCCCACCCGAACGCTTTGCTGGGGACCCCAAACGATTCGCCGTATTCAAGAATCAGTGTCGTTTGCACTTCCTATGCAGACCTGGGGCCTTCCCTAATGATCAGACCAAGGTAGCCTTTGTATTGTCATATCTCAGCGGCTGCGCTGCCGATTGGTCAGTTCCACTGGTTACTCAAGATGACCCGATTCTCTGTGATTTTCAAAGGTTTCAAGCAAGCATGGAAAGGTTATTTGCTCGACACTCTCAGGGGCAGGCTCTGGATGACGAACTTCTATCCCTGCGACAGGGCAATCAGGACCTCCTATCCTATATTGCAACCTTTAATAGACTAATTGTGGAAACGGGATGGCCAGAGGATAAAAGAGTCACGTTGTTTTATCGAGGCCTTCGCGGAGAACTTAAAGATGTCTTGGCCCAAGTTGTAAATCCGCCCCAAGAATGCACAGAGTATATAGACTTAGTGGTCCAATTGGATCACAGACTTCAAAACAGAAAAGCAGATCGGTCCAGGTTTGAGACCCGGGTGTTGGTCAAGACCCATGCTAATCCCAAGGGAGTTGATGTCTCTGAGCCTATGCAAATTGGAGGGGTTAAAGGACCCTTAACTCAAAAGGAACGTGAAAGGAGGCGGCAGTTAAAATTATGTCTTTATTGTGGGAATTCTGGACACTTTCTACGAGATTGCCTGGCAAAACCGCCCCGAAAGGCGGTAGGAGCCGCTGATAAAAACCATGAAGACTCTGTTTCGGGAAACGACTCCGCCCGACAAGTGTAGGGGTCCGCTTGCCGAGCTTGAAAACTAACTCTCAGACCTCGCATTTCATTGTGCCAATGGTTCTCGTAGATCCAGAACAGCCTAAGCGGTTGCATGCAACAAAGGCATACATCGATAGTGGGGCTATTGGAAACTATGTGGATCGTGAATTGGTCTCTAGGATTAACCTCCCTCTCTGTCCTAAAACCAGCAAAGATGTCATCACCACAGTCGATGGAACTGAAATTGCCTCTGGACCGGTAACACAGTCCACTACTGAGGTGACTCTTATTGGTCCCGACGGCCATCGGGAGGGTGTTGTGTTTGATGTAATCAAGGCTCCACAGTTTCAGGTTATTCTTGGAATCCCTTGGTTAGAGACACATAATCCTCGAATTGATTGGCGAGCTAAGAGAATAACCTTCCCGGATTGTACACAAACCTGCTACCCAGAAAACCTGAAGATTAATCTAGCATCTGTAACCTCTGCCTCCATGCAACTACCTCCGGAATACCAAGACTTTCCGGACGTCTTCCAAAAGGAACAGGCCAACACGTTACCTCCTCACAGATCGTACGATTGCCAAATCGATCTGGTGCCCGGTGCACAACCCCCTTGTAGCAGGATTTATGCCCTTACCGAACCTGAGAACCTGCATTTGAGACAATATTTGGATCAATACCTAGCTAATGGTTTTATTCGCCAGTCAAAGTCCCCGATATCCTCGGCTTTGTTCTTCCTGCCCAAAAAAGAAGGCGACCTTAGAACTTGTATCGATTACCGCGCATTGAACCAGATAACGGTTAAAAACCGTTATCCTCTGCCTCTGATCCCTGAACTCCTTGACCAGGTGAAGGACGCTTGCATATACACCAAGTTAGATCTCCGGGGGGGCTTATCATCTGGTACGAGTTAAAGAAGGCGACGAATGGAAAACTGCCTTCCGTACTAAATACGGATTATTCGAGTACCAGGTGATGCCTTTCGGATTGTGTAACGTGCCGGCTGCCTTCCAATACTTCATGAATGATGTCCTTCGGGAACTCATCGATGTTTGTGTTGTCGTATATATCGATGACATTCTGGTGTACTCCTCTTCGGAATCTGATCACAGAAAACACGTCAGGGCAGTACTTGAAAAACTGCGCCAACACAAACTATTTGCTAAATTGGAGAAATGTGTTTTCCATACCACAGAAGTCGAGTTTCTAGGTTTCATCCTGACACCCAAAGGAGTCCGAATGGACTCAAGAAAAGTGGATGCCATCCTCAAATGGCCATCACCTAGCTCTGTAAAAGGGGTTCAAAGCATGCTCGGCTTTGCCAATTTCTATCACAGGTTTATCCCGGAATTTTCACGCGTGGTACAACCCATTACTGCACTCTTGAGGAAAAATAAACGTTTTGAATGGTCTGAAGAAGCCGAGCAGGCCTTTCAGGATTTAAAAGCTAAGTTTACCTCTGCACCTATATTGAAACACCCGCGTCCAGATCTCCCTTATGTCGTCGAGACTGACGCATCCAGCCTAGCCATGGGAGCTGTCCTGTCCCAAAGAGATCCCGAAACCAACCAACTGCATCCCGTAGCATTTTGGTCCAGAAAATTCTCGGCACCCGAGGTTAATTATGCAATCACGGACAAAGAACTGTTAGCCATTAAGTCCGCTTTTAAAGCCTGGCGGCATTATCTGCTTGGCGCTCGACATACCATCACAGTGATCACTGATCACCGGAATTTACAGTATTTGAAAACCGCCAAGGCTCAGTCATCACGGCAGCTCCGATGGGCTTTGTTTTTCGCTGAATTTGATTTCGTGATTACCTATCGACCTGGCTGCAAGAATGGCAAAGCAGACGCCTTATCCCGAATTGGAATGGGAGAATCTGATACAAACCCAGAACCAGTACCAATAATTCCCGAACAGAGGATTCTAGGCATGACTTTGTTACAGACGCTTGAAGACATTCAAGCCAGAGTGAAACAACTCCTGGACCCTACAACCTTACAGGAATGGATACAAAAGGGATCAGACTTTACCATAGATAATGGTTTACCTTATTTCCAAGGACGCTTATGCCTGCCACATAAGGAATTACACAAACTAGTTATTTCCGGTTATCATGATACATTAATAGAGGGACACCCCGGTATTGCCAAGACAGAGGAAAAGGTGAAACGACAATTTTGGTGGCCCTCTTGGCGAAAAGATGTTAAATCTTTTGTGATGTCCTGTGGTGTTTGCACCCAAAATAAAAGTCAAAAGAAAAGACCAGCCGGTCTCCTTCAACCTCTAGACATACCACCAGCACCCTGGCACACCCTATCAATGGATTTTATTACGGACCTGCCTCCTTGTTCGGGGTACAATACTATTCTGGTAATTGTGGATTTGTTTTCCAAAATGGCCCACTTTATTCCTTTGAAAGGTTTACCTTCAGCTTCTGTCCTAGCCAAAGAATTCCTCAAATATTGTTCGGCTACATGGATTCCCATCTATACTAATCTCTGACCGGGGAAGCCAATTCATTTCCCACTTCTGGCGCAAATGTTGTCAAATGGCGCAGATCGACGTAAGATTATTGACCAGTCACCACCCTCAGACCGATGGTCAGACCGAGAGGACAAATCAGACCCTTGAACAGTACTTACGGTGTATGTTACACCAATCTGAAAGCAACTGGAAAGACATTCTTTGGATAGCCGAATACGCATATAATAATTCGGTACACTCTGGAACTGGCCACAGTCCTTTTTATACTTTGTTTGGGCATCACCCTCGAACCTCAAACCTTGACTCACCTCAGAACCTCGGAATGCCTGCAGTAGAACATCTGCATTCTACAATTACCCAAGCCTTCAAAGAGGCAACTACGCATTTACAACAAGCCAAGAGAAAATACAAGGAGAATGCTGATCTACATCGGAGTGAAGCACCTCCGTATCAGATTGGGGATCAAGTGTGGTTAGCTACCAGACATTTACCACTCAAAGGGCCTCGAACTTTTAACCCAAAATATCTGGGACCTTATTCTATTACGGCAATAATTAACCCAGTGGCTGTTAAACTTGATTTACCAGCTAGTATGCGAATTCACCCTGTTTTCCATGTGTCACTTCTGAAACCAGTGGTACCCGGAACCCGACTACTCAAACCTCCAGAACCTATTCTAATAGATGGGGAGCCCGAATTCAAAGTGAAGAACATTTTCGACTAAAAAATGTTTAGGTCAAAACTGTTCTACCTAATTGATTGGAAGGGGTACGGACCTCAGGAGAGGTTGTGGGAACCCAGCGACCATGTGCATGCACCTCGATTAGTCAGGAAATTCCACCGACTCTTCCCAGACAAACCAAAACCCCCGGAGGGAACAACCTTGGGAGGGGCCTTGGGGGGGAGTGCTGTCATGATGCCCGCTCCCGGGGAGCCGGTTCAAGCCTGGCATCCCCGAAAGCGGACATCCAGTCCCCAAGGAAGGACCCAGCAACCCCATATAGGGGTCCTTTGGACAGTGTCCTGGCGCCTAAGGCGCCAGGCTCATAAGACATCAGTCTTGGCGCCATAGGCACCAGGCTCATTATGGGAATGCTTGGGTGCACTTACCTGATGCAGACCATGCTGCAGGATCCCGGCCTCCTTGAGGCCTGAAAGGAACTACTTTACCTGTGGGACTAATTTACCATCCGGGCGGGGAAGGATACATACCTGATTGGAGGAAGGATACATACCTGGAACTTCTTCCAAGGCTATTTAACCCCACCCGAACAGCCACACGTGCTTTGCGTTGTTCTGCATCTAGCAGCTGGACGCTCACCGTGTCTGCTCCTGCATCCTGACTTCTGCCACGCCTGCCAGCATCCTGGATCACCTGCAAAGGAAGAGAAGAAGAGAACAGAAGAAGGAAAAGTCCTTACCTGCTAAATCCGCATCCCGGAGACATCTCGCCGACAATCCTGAAAAGGAAGACTTTAATTTAAAAGCTCATCGCGTCGATCGCTACAGCGCCGCATTCCACTCACCTTTACAGGGCGCCTCCATGTTCAGCAGCGATCATCCGGATTCGCAGTCACGCCCCAGCGCCTAGGGAGAAAAACACCAGAACAAAAGGTGAGAGAGAGAAGGGAATAAGGAAAGCTAAATCTCCATGTTAAGACTTACCTGTTGATTCATTCCCTCTTCATTTCAGGTCCGCGCCGCATCCTGGCATTTCCGGACCCCGGCCCCTAAGGGGAAAAAGAGACATCAGCGTTAATGAGCGAATGAAAAGACATTACCAAAAAACGCTCATTAAAGACTTACCTGATTTCTACAAGGATTTCACCTCTCATCTCGGGTCGGTGCCTGTTCCCCGGCATTCCGTACCCCGGCCCCTATGGGGAAAAAGACACTAGCATTAGTACATTAATGCATGGACACAAGGGGAACCTCTTATCAAAAAACTTACCTGGAAGCCAAGCAAGTTTGATTCTCACCAATCCGAAAATCCAGTGAAGTAACTGGATACCAACGCGCCCCTGCATCAGAAGCAGGATGGAGAGCTCGTCCTTCCAGACCCTAAGGTGAGACGCTATGAGAAATCACAGAAGGGTTTCAAGGAGGGTGAGAGGGGAAAGTGGGAGGCTGATTGCATTACCCCGCAGACAGTTAATCCCCTATTTTCGCCTACAGAAGGATACTTCTGCGAGCCAGACAAGCCAGATTTGTGGGCCTGGTCCAGTCCGTCTTCCGAACCCTGCGCATCACCTTAGAAGAGGTCACAGCAGCGCGAACCAGGCCAGCGCCTCCGTGGGAGTCAGGTGAGCGTAACAGGAAGTTCCTGCATTTTGTCATTTAAGGGCGTCTTTACCAGTTCAAGGACCTGCCCTTTGGCCTGAAATTAGCCACAAGGGTATTCACCAAATGCTTTTCCCTAGTGGCAGCGCCTCTGCATTGCAAAGGAATCCACTCTATCCTTACCTAGACGTTTGGCTCATCCGGCCCCCCGCCGACGCGCTGGCAAGCCAGCACACATATTGCGTAGACCATCACAATTCTTACGTGGCTAGGATTCGCAATCAACTATCTTGCGTATTGCCATCTCAGAATGCACTATTCTTGGGTGCCCGGCTCAACACACACTCGTGTCTAGTGACTCACTCGGAAGAGAGGGTAAAGGCTATCCTGGGAAAGGTCCACCGGCTATCCACAGCCTTTGTTGTGACTGTTCGGTCCATCAAGTCCTTGTTGGGGATGATGTCCTCTTGCATCCATCTGGTCCCTTTTTGCAGAGGAGACCTCTTCAGGAATTTCTGGATGCCAGATGGCAGCAAGTCACTGGCACATGGACCAACAAGATCGTCCTCAATCGGGCATTCCGTCAAGCCCTGCAATGGTGATCAGTTCGTCCACATCTCTCGCAGGGCGCTCTTTTCCAGATCCCGGATTATCAGGCTACAGTCACAATCGATGCCTCTCTGGAGGCTTAAGGGGCTCACACAGGACATTCTCACGCCAGAGGTCTCTGGCTACTGAAAGAAAAGGATTTGCACATCAATGTCCTGGAACTGCCGGCAGTCTTCTGGGCCCTCAAGTCTTTTCAGCCTCCACTCCAGGGGTAGGTCGAAGGTGGTGCGGATCGTCACGGACAACACGACCACCATGTTTTACATCAGGAAACGGGCGGGAACACGCTCCCCCGGGCTCTCCGTGCAGGTGCAGAATCTGTGCTGCTGGGCCATCGCTGAACGCATGTTCCTCATCCCATTACACCTGGCAGGCATCCAGAACACTATTGTGGACTCTCTCAGCAGAGCGTGTGCTCCTTCCCTGAATGGGAGCTTCAGCAAGCGCAGGTATCTTGTCTCTTCAACGAGTGGGATCTCATTCAAATAGACCTCTTTGCGACAGCTACCAACGGCAAGTGCCAAAGTTTTGCCAGGCAAGGAGTCTGGGGGATGCCGTCTTGTTCCCTTTGGAGGGCCTCTTCCTGTACACATTCCCACTGATTCCGCTGTTGCTCAGAGTGATCAACCCACTGAGATGTTGCCACTGCAAGATGATTCTCATTGCTCCAGCGTGGCCCAGTCAGATCTGGTACTCAGGCCATCTCCATCTGTTGGTGGTTCTAGCCATCAGACTGCCTCTGCTTCCAGACCACCTCTCCATAGAAGACGGATCAATCCTGCACCACGACCCAGTGTCTCTGAGCCTCATGGCTTGGCTCCTACAGCCCTAGAATTTGGACACTATTCGCTGCCCTTGCAATGCAAGAAGATTCTAGCCAAAGCCAGTGCCCACTCTATGCTTGCTTGCTACAACCACAATTGAAGTGTGGTGTCGGACACAGAAGATTTCCCCACTGTGAGTGACTGTGCCGCAGCTTCTCCCATACCTGCCCTCACTGGCCAAGCCTGGCCTCGCCCACGCATCTATCAAGGTCCACCTGGCCACCATATCCTGCTACCCGGGGCTCCAGGCAAGCTCTCCCTGTGGTCGCACAGGCTTGTTAAGGAGTTATTCGAGGGTCTCTTCAGAACATTCCCTCTGGTGAAGGCTCATGCATCGGTGGGGGGGCTAGACGTGGTAGTGTCTAAGCTAATGGGGTCTCCGTTTGAACCCAAACATCGAGCCCCTTTGAAGTTTCTGTCAACGAAAACCGCCTACCTGGTGGCGATCACCTTGGCCAGGTGGGTCGGGGAGATACAGGCCCTCTCCTGTAAGCCTCTGTATTTGTCCCTCCACTGCGGTAAGGCAGTTCTACAAACTCATCCTTCCATCATGCCAAAGGTTCCATCAGACTTTCATCTCAATAAGCTTTTGGTTCAGCCCGTTTTCTTCGCAAATCCTTCTTCGCCTGATGAAAGGGCGTTGCATTCGCAGGATGTTGTGCGTGCCCTAAAGCTTTTCTTTGCACACACTAAAGTTTCAAAAGACTTCCCAGCTTTTCATTAATTTTGGAACTGTGGGACATAGGAAGGCCCTGTCTAAGGCTTCCATCTCCAGGTGGCTCTGCGAGAGTATCATGCATTGCCATTGTCTGCCCAACAGACCGCTTCCAGGCCGGCAGAGAACCCATTCCACCAGAGCCATCGCAACAACAACAGCCTTTCTCTCTGGTCTTCTCCTGCTCAACATCTGCAGAGCTGCTATGTGGAGGTCTACCCACACCTTCACAAAGTTTGACTGTTTTGAAGGGATTCCAGGGAGGAGTCATGGGTCGGCCAAGCAGTGCTCCACAATCTGTTTGTTTGAGGTGAGTCTGTTCCAGGAATAAGTGTATTCTTTCTGTGAGCCTTGCCACCTCCCGTGGTTGTGTGTATATACTGCTGTGTAATCGTATTCATGAGCATGTGAATCCAGGAGAGACCCCATGCTGGAGAAGGAACAAGTTACTTACCTGTAACTCTTGTTTTCCAGCATGGGTCTTGCATGGATTCACATGCAAACCCTCCCTGATTCCCCCCTCTGACTCTTTTTGGGTCATACAGCCACTTTACGTGTGCGACCAAATCTGAAGATGGCTGCCAGGGGTGGAGTTTAGGAGGACGAGTGTCATTGGCTGGGGACAGGACACTGGTAGACTATAGAAGAGACGAGCAGTTTTATCTTAAAGCTAAACTGCTTTAATTTGTACAGAGGATTTCCAGTCTGACAACAGGGAATATTCATGAGCATGTGAATCCATGCAAGACCCATGCTGGAGAACAAGAGTTACAGATAAATAACTTGTTCCTTTCATAGATATGTGGCCCTCCTCAACCTCCTTTTGCAGAATGTGATGCCTGAGCAGGATGCTCCTGCCTACAAAGCTGAAAGTAAGATGACAGCTGGCAGTGAGCGTCTCTCTAATAAAATTGCTAACCTGATAGACACTTCAGTTCTTTTAATCCCTATGAGGCCAACAGAGGAAGCAGTGTATTATTTCAAGGTATTTTTAGATCTCCCAATTGACAGCAATGACCTTTATTATATCATATTTTAGAGTTAGTTATTTTGTTCTGGTAGCACCCTAATTTTGCAGTAGGTAGCATTCAGAGTTGTTCCTAAAATGTTTTCTTTCCTTACTAACTTATATCTGGATTTCGTTTTCTCTTTCTCCTTCTATGCATGATTTGGTCCCTTTTTCCTTAGAAAGCGGATAAGCGTGCGTTGGAGGGCAAGGTGAGCCGCACGCAGTTTGATGCCACCAATGAGCAGCTCAACAAGATGATGCAGGATCTTCTGGAAAAGGTCACAGGGCAGGAGCAAGACTGGCAGAAAGTGGTGGACAAGATCTCATTAGAGATGGAAACCAAGGTGAGTGGAAGGTTCCAAACTGTACCTGCACTACTTTTGACTTCTCTCTCCAAAGTTTTACCCTGGCATCCTATCTTCTGAAAGGGTCTCGAAAGGATTGACTAAATGTAACCACAATCCAGCCAAATATCAAAGTTAGGAGCAGTTGATCGTAATCTTGAAACTCTGCTGGATGCACAAGCTGAAGAATATTTTGTGTTGCTTTTGAATCTTCAAGGATTCCTTCCCTCATAGCTGATATCACCCTAGACTCCAGTAGCAGAACATTCATTTCGTGGCAATACTATTCTTGCCTTCTCTTGTAATGGCAGCTCATTTCATCCTTCCCCCATCTCAGTTACCCATTGTGTGCTATTTCTCAAAGCTCACTCCACCCACCACTAATCACTTCCCTACCCTTGAGCTGCGACTGTAGATCTCCCCACCTGTCGCTCATCTTCCCACTCTCCCACTCACTTATTTTGAAACCGCATGTTCAAGAGGCCTACCTGCCTCTACCCACATTGCCACCTAGTTCTATGCTACAACTAAAACTCCCTTCACCCGCCCCTTTATCACATTCCTTCCTCTTGTGCTGTGCCTCAAGATGCCTGTATGCCATTTATCCTTATGCTGTGACTTGAGGTCCCTCAACTGCATCTTATCAGATGTGTCCCCTGTATCTTTCAGCTGGATCGCCTTGAGCTGGACCCTTTCAAGCACCAGTTAGAAGATCGCTGGAAAGCTATCCATAAGCAGCTGAAAGATCGCGCACCAACCTACGAGGCTGACGATGCAGCTGGCATCAGAAAGTGAGAATAGCACATGGAGGGATCTGACGGGTTATGAGATGTTACATTGAAACATAGCAGTACAACCTACTTTCTTTCCTTTTAGTATGTCGGGGTAAAAAACAGAATTTGATGATTCTCTTTGAGATGTTATGACCCATTCTGGCATGTTCTGTCCCCCTAGCCCTCTTTTACTCAGGGAGGGAGTGACCATTATCAATCATACACGAACCTTGTGGGTGAGATTTCAAATCGTTTTGGCTGTGGAAATGGAGATACGATTAAAACAACATATTGCAAGGGGATGAGATATCGTGGTTATGTTAAATGTGGAATCATGGGGCCTGGGTTCCAATACCTCACATGATCGTGAACAAATCCCTTTTATTCCAATTTGCCTCAGTACCATATTAGGCATACTTGGAATCAGCAAAGCCCTGGTATTGGCTCTTTATTAAAACCTGTTACGACTAATGATCTTAATAAACCATGCATTGGCTTTGTTGAGAAATGTGTAGTTCTCAGGGCTGAGGTGTGCACTGCAATCGGACAGTAGTTGGCAGCACTGCTCATTTATCCACTGTAGAGCACGACCTATGGGAACGCCTTCTGTCTTAAAGGTGCACACTGATTGCACAGGTGAAATCCCAAGCAGTCACTCTCAACAAAAAAACAAAATGTAAGACCCCCAACGCACAGTGAACATGGCTTAAATAGACTTAGACTGAGACTTAGGAGGTTCTACAATCATGTAGGTCAAGTCATGGTCAAGAGCTTTTTCGATATTTACTCTGTTTTCCAAAATGTTTTTAAAATATAAGGAGTTTTTGTGCTCCCTAGCATCTATGTCCCCAATGGGTCTCGACACTGTATTAGTTGTACCGGGGTGATGTCCCTGTCCTTGGGTGGCTGTCTCCCATCTGTGTCGACCGTCTCCAAGTCCAGTGGCAGTTCTGTGTCAGGTTTCCTTCCCCTATTCAGGCTATCTTTTTCCTCATTTAAGTTTCCTTCTCCTTATTTCACTTTAATTATCCTTTTCAGATTGGCCTTGTGTGGGTGGGAAGTTTTCTATTATAGTTGGTTTGGCCTTAACTTGCTGACTCAGAATCCTGGTTCTGACCCAAAGCAAAATGGAGTCTCACAGTGTCAGCTCTGATTGGTTGGAAGACAATGCAGAACAACAATGAACATTCTAAACTGTCACTCTGTGCCTTTCATCATCAAAACCCCATCTGAGAGGACGTGTTTTGTGGCTGCTCCTGCTTTAGACTTGGGCCTGGTGGATTTTATCCTTCAGGTGTTAGCAGTTGAGCGGCTACTTTCTTGGGGGTTCCGGGAGAAGACATCAGTTGACAGGAATTCGTTTTTGAAGACAGGAGACTCAGAAGATCTTTATGAATTCGCTCAGGAGATAAGTGACTTTATTTGTACAGTAACTCTGTTCTTCCCCAATGACATTTTCCTTGAAAACATTTGAGAAAAGTTATTTTTTGTACTAGTACTATTGAACTTTTAAAGTTCGCGTGTGTTTTCCAGCACGGTAGCGAGAGAATCTGTTGGTCGCGTGCGACTTCAAGTGCGCGTGTGTTTCCCAGCGCAGTACCGTGAGAATCTGTCTGTCGCGTGCGACTTCAAGTGCGCGTGTGTTTTTCCAGCGCAGGAGTTCCGTAGCGTGAGGATCTAAGAATCGCGTGCGTATTCTAGTGCGCGTGTGTTTTTCCAGCGCGGGTGTGCTGTAGCGCGTGGATCTGAGAATCGCGTGCGTATTCAAGTGCGCGTGTGTTTTTCCAGCGCGGGTATTCAGTAGCGTGTGGATCTGAGAATCGCGTGCGTTTTTATGTGCGCGTGTTTTCTATAGCGCTTGTGCTTCTATGCGAGAAAACTTTTTGTCGCGTGTGAACTAAAGAGCGCGTGTGTTTTCTGACACGTTAATCTAAGAACCGCGTGAGATTATTGTCGCGCGTGTGGTTTCTAGCGCGTGTCCTTTTTTTTTCCGCGTGTATTCGTTCGTGGGTGAACTTTTTGTGCGCGTTCTTCAATCCAGGAGGATTTCAACGAGAAGCTCATCTGTATGGACATAATTCTCACGTGTATTCTTCAAGGATTAAAAAACTCAACAGAAGTGTAAATAGTTTGAACAGCTTTGAGAGAAAATAAGAAAGAATCTATATAAGACAATCTATCTGGAGATCAGTGCATTTTGGAAAAGAGACAACGAACTAAGCTTTCCAGAATGGCTTCAAGTAAGAAGTTGCTATAAACTTCATGAGTCTCAAGTAAGAGAGATTTTCAGCTTCTTACAAACTTCTCTAAGAAATTTCAAGAGAAGAACCAGGTATGAGTCTTAATTATTAGTTAGGGATTTAATGTTTTCCCATTCATAAGGTTAGTAAGTAAATAAAGGAATTGTATTTGCTTTTCTTATATCCTCTGCAGGTTCAGCTCTGATTAGCCTTGACACAGTCTGCCTGGTGTTGTTTTGTTATCCACTTCCCCCTTTCCCTTTGGGGTGTAGTTAACAGAGCTGAATTAAAATCTAGTTCTGGGAATTACATTTCAGGGGGATTGTCGGGGGTTCAGCAGCTTCTGCGGACACAGGACCTCTCAGCCTGACATTCTGGCAGGGTCCCCATTCTTCCCCACATGGAAAGGCTGTAACGCAGCCCAGCCAGAGCTCCAGGCTGGGCTTGGGGATGGTCAACCCACATGGGGGAAGGGTGCCCAAGGGCAGGGACATAACCCCCGACTATCATGGAGGTCTGGCTGGGATGTGTTACAGAAATTACCCCCGGGAAGGGAGGGGGACCCTGCCAGGGCTCCCTGGTACTGCCGTTGCACTTGGGGATGGTGAACCCACATGGGAGATGGGTGCCCAAGGCCAGGTATGTGATCCCCAACCTTCCTGGTATTCTGGCTGGCCAGCATTACAGCTTCTGCCTCGGCAAAGGACGGGGAATGTCCCGGGCCTCCCTGGAACCGCTGCTGGGCTTGGGGATGTTCAACAGACAAGTGGAATCAGCTGCCCAGGGCCAGGGATATGACCCCCTACAACCCTGGAGCTCTGGCTGGGTTACGTTACAGCTGCTTCCCTCAGGGAAAGGACAAGAACCCTGCCAAGGCTCCCTGGGACTGCCGCTGCCCTTGGGGATGGTCAACAAACATGGGAGACAGCTGCCCAAAGCCAGGGACATTACCCCTGACTTTCATGGAGCTCTGGCTGGCCTGCCTTACAGCTTCTCTCTCTGCGAAAGGTCGGGGACCCTGCCGGAGCTCCCTGACACCGTTGCTGGGCTTGGGGACGGTCAAACCACATGGGAGACAGTCGCCCAAGGCCAGGGACATCAGCCCGACCATCCTGGAGTGTGGGCTGGGCTGCGATACAGAATTTCCCTTGGGGGAGAGAATGGGCCATGCCAGGGCTCCCTGGAGCTGCCGCTGTGCTTGGGGATGGTACATGTCCCGGGCCTCCCTGCAACCAACGCTGGGCTTGGGGACGTTCAACCCACATGGGAGTCAGCCGCCCAAGGCCAGGGATACAACCCCCTACCACCCTAGAGCTCTGGCTGGGCTGCGATACAGAATTTCCCTTGGGGGAGGGAAGGGGACCCTTCCGGGCTCCCTGGAGCTGTCTCTGTGCTTGGGGACGTTACACCCACATGGTAAACGGATGTCCAAGGCCAGAGACATCACCTACAACCATCCTGGAGTTCTGGTTGGGCTGCGTTACAGCTTTTCCCCACCAGGGAGTCCTGGCAGTGTGCTGGTACCTTCCCAAAGGGAAAAGCTGTAACGCAGCCCAGCCAGAACGCCGCAGTGTTTGGAGGTGATGTCCCTGGCCTTGGACATCCGTTTACCATGTGTGTGTACCGTCCCCAACCACAGCGGCAGCTCCAGGGAGCCCCAGCAGGGTCCCCTTTCGGCCCCCAATGGTAATTCTGTATCATAGCCCAGCCTGCGCTCCAGGATGGTCAGGGCTGATGTCCCCGGCCCTGGGCGGCTGTATCTCATGTGGGTTGAGCATCCCCAAGTGCAGCGGCAGTCCCAGGGAGCCTCGGCAGTGTCCTCGTCCTTTCCCAGAGGGGAGAAGCTGTAACGCAACCCAGCCAGAGCTCCAGGGTTGTAGGGGGTTGTATCCATGGCCTTGGGCGGCTGACTCCCATGTGGGTTGAACTTCCCCAAGCCGAGAGTTGGTTGCAGGGAGGCCCGGGACATTCCCCGTCCTTTCCCTGAGGGAGAAGCTGTAACGCAGGCCAGCCAGAGGTCCAGGAAAGTTGGGGGTAATGTCCCTGACCTTGGGCCACTATCTCCCGTGTGGGTTGACCATCCCCAAGTGCAGCGGCAGTCCCAGGGAGCCTCGGCAGGGTCCCTGTCCTTTCCCAGAGGGGAGAAGCTGTGACGAAACCAAGCCAGATTCCAGGGTGGTTTAGGGGGTCATATCCCTGGCCTTTGGCGGCTGACTCCTGTTGTGACGTACCTGGGCCCATTCACACAATTACGCGCGGACACCAGGCATGTCTTTACCCTCTTTATTCCTTTTACAAACTGCCTTCCTTTCCCCTTCTCCTCCCTCCTCCCGCCCCTCCCTCTGCCGTTCGTGGTTTCGCTTTTCCCTTAAAGGGGCAGGTGCCCTTTGCTATGTAACAACTCCCATGTGGGTTGAATATCCCCAAGCCCAGCATTGGTTCCAGGGTGGCCCGGGGCATTCCCTGTCCTTTCCCAGAGGGAGAAGCTGCAATGCAGGCCAGCCAGAGCTCCAGGAAAGTCAGGGATAATGTCCCTGGCCTTGGGTGGGTGCCTCCCATGTGGGTCTTTCCTGGGGCTTGTGGGTAATACAGTCTGGGGCGATTCACCCAAGTCAGACATCTGTGGATGTCCACGGGTGTCTTCTTTTCAGAAATGCATGGGGTTCCCTGTTCTCATTGGTGGCTTCGACACCCTAGGCCCAAATATGTAGATTGTATCCCCAAACTCTTTGGGGGTTACCAGTGGTTTAGCCTTTTCCCTTTGTGCCCAGGTAGGTGTCAGGTCCAGTTGCGAATTCCTGCAGGAATGATAACCCACCAGACCGCTGAAGCCTGCCAGCCTAACAATCCCGATAAACTAAAACTATCAAACTGGCAAACCCAAGGGGAAAGGGGAATTGGAAAAAATAACAAACGCAGATCTTCTCTAGCACCCTTGTCTTCAGCTTCCTTCTTGGACTGGATATTTTTGGGTAAGCGGTTGCCGTGAAGACCTAGAAGGTAACCACAGTGATTTACATACAATCTACTATTCAGTTACCCACTCATGTCCC
Source organism: Ambystoma mexicanum (assembly GCF_040938575.1). Classification (NCBI taxonomy): domain Eukaryota; kingdom Metazoa; phylum Chordata; class Amphibia; order Caudata; family Ambystomatidae; genus Ambystoma; species Ambystoma mexicanum. Next base: position 742,622,481 of record NC_090926.1, read on the forward strand.
GACTCATTTTCCTTCCAACCCAAGTCCCAAGAAATACTTGCAGCCTATGCTTCCTGAGCTGATAGGCTTCCTTAATAGAACTGCTGAACAAATGCTGAAAGTCTTTTTTATTTTTTTTGTATGTACAGCTTCTGAAGAGAATCTCCTTCACTCTACAACTTTTTAATTATTTTGGTCTGATTAGTCTTCCCTTTTAAACATTTTCTGAATTCTTCTGCCTTCTGATGCAGCAGAACTTGCCCACGTGACTGGAGATCAATTTATGAATCTTCTTCTTTTAAATGAGATCGCTTCCTTTGACTCTCTTTTCTAAATCCGAGAAATAGGGTAAATGACTGGCTTCACTCAATTGCGCCTGCATGCTCTATCCGCTCACCTCAAAATAATGTCTTTTTTCAAAATGTGAGTCTGCTTAACCATGCTCTCACTTCCTCACTTCGCCGCTTTGCCGCTGCCTAACCTGACAGTTCTAAGAATGAAGAACTCAGCTGTTAAACTAACTGTTCCTTGGATGTGTAGTGAATTATACAATGTTGCATGGCATGTACTAGCGCGTCTTAAGGTCCCTTCTTCTAATGAAGACCCACGTGAAACTAAAACGAGAGCTACAGAACTGGAATTAAAGTTAGTTTTCTGCAAATATTAATTGTTAGTAACTATCCTATGATCGCATCGTACAGCTGCACACACTTGGTTAAATTATTAGTCCGCGAGCAAGAACGCTGCTATCTTGATACGAACGAAGCGAGACGTGCGTGCGCAGGTAGCAATTGTATTTTCGCAACAGTTCACTTCCCTTGCATATAAAAGTTACGTGCCTTCAACTTGCACACGCTGAACTGTTACTTAACTTTTTACATCTAACTCTTTGTATTTACTGAAAAGTTGAAAGAACTTGGTTTTAAAATTCACTTGATGTTCTTCTTCTGTTTCTTCTGTGGTTTATTTGCTATTGCTGCCACTGTGGTTTCCTCTTGACTCTCACATCTGCTCTTCTTTAGAAATGGAAAATCTTCAAAGTATTTTACTAAAATCTTGCTGAACTATGAAACTGCGACCTGTTTGTTTCCTTGAAATCTAGAATGAAATGCTGTTTAGAACTCCCAGTGGAATTCCAAACTACCTCACAACCAGGCTTCTCCAATCACTGCTGCAAGGCTAAGCCGCCATCTTGCCCTGGGGAAACAAAGGCTTCCTGGAGGCCAAGTTAAGGAAACATTTCATAATCCCAATCACTAACCCCAACATCTACATCCACTTACATACACTAACTGGATCATCCTACTGATCACCCCTTCTGCGCCTCCAAATAAAGTGTTTTAGTCGTGTAGATTTAAGTGAAAGCCTCAATGGATATTTAGGTTGTGTACCAATGTACCATGCGATCCTGACAGTAGGTGCACCCACACATGTTGTCAGGCTTTCTCAAATCTGATGTTGTCCCCGGAAGCTGCTGAACCCCCGCAGTCCCCTTTGGATGCTAACCTCTTAACTGGTATCAAACAGTTCAGTTGAGAGCACCCCCAAGGGAAAGGGGGAAAATGGGACAAAATAATAAACTTCAGGTTTTGCTCAGCTTCTTTATCTGTCAACCTGTTGGTGAAAATAACAACAAATTCACTTTAGTCACTAACCTTTGAATTCCTTGGCTCTGACTTCTCGTTATAATTTTAAGTAAATAAACACGCCACCATACCTGATTATCCTCTGTGAATAACTTAGAGGACGTGTGAATTCAAATGAAGAAAACAGAAAAATAGAGTCTCAGATGCTCTTACTAATTTCTTCAATTCGGTTGTGAAAAAGCTGCTAATCTCTCTCAGTTTAATGAGTTAATCTTCAAGCAGTTCCAATGTCATTTACCCAAACAACCCACTGGAAATATTATACATGTAGTTTGTATTGATGATTTCTAGCTGCTTCAATACCAATTCCAAAAATGACACTCTGGCTATTCAAGTTAAAATGGTTTGTTTCCTGAATATATAAAAGTGTTCATTAATTGGATCTTTTGCTGGCAAAGATGATTGCTCATAAAAGAAGCGTTCTTTTAACCAGAATATGCACATGCGTGAAGATATTGTTTACTCCTTCTAAAATGGAAGCGCACAAAAACAAGGAAAAGAGTTCAAAAATGAAACTGGCATGGGCGCATGCGTAAATGAATAGTATTCCACTCTTCTAATATGAAGTGTTCAAACAGGAAGGAGAAAGTCCTCAGTTCCGGACACTAATCCTTGAAGAGGCAGCCCAGTGATGATCACGCGCCAGGTTAGAATGTTAGTAAATTAAACATAACGCTTCAGAGTCGCATGGCTACCACACTGTCACTTGCGCAGACAGTGTAAGATTTCTAACGCTAGTCCGACGCTAATAAAAGCACTGTTACCGAAAAAGGGTACAATACTCAATATTTTATACGGCCGAAAAAACACACGACGCTAAAATGATAAACAGACCTCCACACTCCAACTAGCCAATTGCAAAAAATGTGACGCAGTTCAGTAAATTTAAATACAGTTCTAGAAGTTCAAAAATAGATTCATGAAAGAACGAAATGAACTACTATTTTAACAAAAACTAATAAAAACAGGAACAAGTTAATTAATGGAATTAATATTTAACTCCTGCTTGAAAATCACAAAGATCCATAAAAGATAATGAATTCACTTAGCTTGCTTCTTTCTTTCACCGGAACGTTTTCTAAGTTTCTTCTTAAATCTCCAACACTTTCCAGAACCAAAATAACTAATTTTAGGCACAAGGGCCTAACTAAAGTTTTCTAAATCTTAAGAGCTTCAAACATAGGACCTTCCAGCTGGGCTTCTGACAATGAAAGGCGGTTTAGAATGTTCCAACAATGCCTTTCTGTTACTTCTGACCAATCACTGATCCTTTTGGAAGTCTCCATTTTGACTTGGGAAGCTCTCCACACTCTGCACAGAAAGTTAAGGCCCAAACCATACTTTATGTTAATCATATCCTCATTCTACCACATTCAACCAAATCCCACGAAACCTGACAGTACCCCCCCCTTAATGCCCTGTCCCAGGGCCAATTTTAGAAGGATACTTTCTATGAAATTTTGAGACTAATTGTGGTGCATGCACATTCACCTCGTCTTCCCATGTACGTTCCTCAGGTCCGAAACCTTCCCAGTCTATTAAATATTGTAGTTTCCCTCTTAACCTCCTGGAATCTACAATTCTTTTCACCACAAACTCTTCGGATGAATTCTCTAACTGAACTGGTGAAGGTGGATGTACAACTCTAGTCCCCGGAATCACAGGTTTTAATAGACTAATGTGAAAAGTTGGATGTATTTTCAAGGAAGTAGGTAGTTTTAACCGTACTGACACTGGATTGATTATCTTTTCTACTTTAAATGGACCTACAAAACGTGGAGTAAATTTGTTTTTGCCCTTAATTCTCAAATGTCTCGTCGAAAGCCAAACCAAGTCACCAACCTTATATTTAGGACCCAACCTCCTTTTTTGATCTGCAAATCTTTTGTACTTCTGTTTACTATCGAAAAGTACCCTTTTTGCTCTTTCCAAATTTTTTCTCATAGTTTTTAATCGAACCTCAACTCCAGGATTTTCTGACTCTTCAGTAATTTCAAAACTTAAAAACCGTGGGTGAAAACCTCTTCCAAGATAAAATGGAGACATGTTAGTTGAATCTTTAGCACAATTATTATAAGCAAATTCGGCAAGCCAAATCAAATCCACCCATTCTTCCCCTGCCTGTAGATAACACCTCAAATACTTCTCCAGTTCTTGATTTACTCTTTCTACTTGTCCATTGGTCTCGGGATGATAACCTGATGATAAACTGACTTCCACACCCAAATCCTTACAAAAAACCCTCCAAAATCTAGAAATAAATTGAGGACCTCTATCTGAGATAATTTGATTAGGCAGACCATGCAGTCTAACTATTTCTCGCAAAAAGACTTTGGCCAAATTGTCTGCAGTAACCTCTCCCTCCATTGGAACAAAGTGAGCCTCTTTTGACAAGAGGTCCACCACAACTAGAATAGATGTACAACCCTTGTCACAAGGAAGATCTGTAATGAAGTCCAGGGAAATTGTATGCCAAGGACGAGGTGGAATAGGCAACGGCTCCAACAACCCGACTGGTTTTCCGGTTTGACTCTTCATTTGAGCGCAAATAGCACAAGTTTTTACAAAATTTAAGATGTCCTGACGCATTTTTTCCCACCAGAAGCTCCTCCTGACCAATTCTAGCGTCTTTCTAAAACCTGGGTGTCCGGACAGCATAGATTCATGACAGTCTCTTATTACTCTCTCTCTCAATGCCAAAATAGGTAAGTAAAGTTTATTTTCAAAGAACGGCAATCCTTTCTCAATTTTTCGAACCGGATCCTTTCGGACCCATTCCTCCATTTGTGCAATTGACATGGACTTTCGAACTTCTTCCTCAACATCCTCAATTTTCTGTATTCCGGCAGAAATAAAACAGCATGGATCGATAATGGATATCATCTCCTTTTCTGATTCCATCTCACTTCCAGGAAATTGACGTGATAAAGCATCAGCCTTTCCATTAAGCCTACCTGGCTTAAATGTCACTACAAAATCGTAATCAGCAAAGAACAATGACCATCTTAACTGCCTTGGTGTGAGAGTCTTGGCTGATTTCAGAAAAAGCAAATTTCTATGGTCTGTTAACACAGTCACTGTATGTCTTGCTCCTTTTAAAAAATGCCTCCACTCTTCAAAAGCAAACTTGATTGCCAATAATTCTCGATCTGAGATCGTATAATTTTGTTCTGCCATAGAGAATTTTTTAGAATAGTAAGCCACTGGATGAAGTTGTCCGGTCTCTCGATGTCTCTGAGAAAGAACAGCCCCCATGGCAAGATTCGATGCATCCGCTTCTACATAAAAAGGCTGAGATGGATCTGGATGAATTAAAATAGGGGCCGAACTGAACCTTTTCTTTAATTCTTGAAATGCCTCCTCTGCCTCCGTCGACCACACAAATTTGGCACCTTTCTTTAAAAGTTTTGTTATGGGAGTAATCAATCGAGAAAATCCTTCAATAAATCTTCTATAAAAATTTGCAAAACCTAAAAAGCTTTGAATTTCTTTTACTTTCGTTGGTGTTGGCCAATCCGTGATGGCTTGAACTTTGTTCGGATTCATCTCCAATCCCTTGGGAGAAACAATGTATCCTAAAAATTCCACTGAATTAGTATGAAACTGAGATTTTTCTAATTTAGCAAACAAATGATTCTCTTTGAGTCTTTGTAGAACCTTTCCCACATGAATTTTATGCGACTCTAAATCCTGAGAATAAATCAAAATATCATCAATGTATACTACTACGAATATATCTAAAAAATCTCTTAAAATTTCATCCATAAAGAATTGAAAGGCAGCTGGAGCATTGCATAAACCAAAAGGCATCACCAAGTACTCATAAAGCCCAAATCGGGTTTTGAATGCCGTCTTCCACTCATCACCCTCCTGGACTCTCACCAGATGATAGGCACCACGTAAATCTAGTTTGGAAAAAATTGTGGCTCCCTGGACCTGATTCAAGATTTCCGAAATTAGAGGGAGAGGATACTTGTTTTTGATTGTAATTCTATTCACAGCTCTATAATCAATGCATGTTCTGAGAGACCCATCTGGCTTTGGTACAAAAAATAATGGAGATGCGGCTGGAGATTGAGAATGACGAATAAAACCTTTAGCCAAATTTTCTGCAAGGTACTCTTTAAGATAATCATTCTCCTTTTCAGTTAATGCATACACTCGACTACTTGGTAAAACCGCCCCGGGCTCCAAATCAATTTTACAGTCAAAACTCCTATGTGGAGGTAATTCTCCTGCCTCCTTTTCATCAAACACCTCCTTGTACCCTTGATAACACTCCGGAAGATGTCCTAACACCGCTCCTATATTATGTCCTGTAATACCTGCATCAGTCAGAAAAGAGGAAACTAAACCTTGTGTTTCTTCCCTCCCAGGATTACCTTTCAAAAGGCAATTTTCTAAACAGAAACTAGACTGTAATTCTACCACTCGTCTACTCCAATCAATGTGAGGATTATGCAAGGTTAGCCATGGCATGCCTAAAATTATTTTCAAAATTGGTGTATCAATTAAATCAAATGAGATTTCTTCTCTATGACCTCCAAGTAATTCCATAACCAAGACACCAGTTTCATGAGTTATAGGACCTGATGAAAGAGAAGTTCCATCTACAGCCCGAACTTGTTCCACAACTTCCTTCCTCACTAGTGGTATTCCCAATGCCTTAGCTACTCCCCAATCCATAAAGTTCCCGGTGGCTCCTGAATCAATCACTACCGGTCCATACCCTTTCTTTTCCTCCTTCAAATACAAGGATACATTTACAGTTATATGTGGAACCGCTGACTGAACTGTATTTGCAACCTGCTGTGCTTTTCCTCCGGCTGATGAAAATTTTTTGGGTGTAAAGGGACAATTTCCTAAAAAATGACCGCCCCTACCACAATATAAACACAAATTATTCTCACGCCTCCTAGTTTTTTCCTCTTTTGATAAAGGACCTTTTATTCTAATTTGTTGATCATTCACCCTTGGTTTTACTTCTTTACTACCCACCTCAAGCTTTGAACGCTCTCCTCTAATGACTGACCTCACCTCCCCCTGAGTACAACGACGCCTTTCTGCTTTCCTTTCACTTATACGATAGTCCAACTGAACTACTAAATCAATCAATTCCTCACAAGAAGAAGGGCGTTGGACTACACTGGACAAGGCATCCTTCAACTCCTCCTTGAGGCCTCTATAAAAAAGAGAAGACCTCTTCTCTGCTGGCCACTGAGATTCTAAAACCAAAGACCTAAACTGTGTGATATATGTAACCAAGTCTCTGTTTCCTTGACGCAAATCTAATAATTCACCATCAATTTCTAAGGACAGTTGTCTTTTATCAAACATTTTCTTAAATTCTTCCATAAAAAGAGAAACATTTTTTAAAGATAAACTCTTCTGCCTGACCAATAAACCTGCCCAAGTAGAAGCCTCTCCAGATAAATAAGACATCATAAAAGTAACTTTGGAAGCATCAGAAGGAAATAGTTCGGGCCTACTAAGAAAGTGCAACTCACATTGGGTTACAAATGTCTGAAATTTACTTGAATCTCCGTAGTAACGCTCTGGAGCTGCCAAAGGTACTGGCATAACTAATGCCCTAAAACCTCCCTCTGCCCCATCACCTCTACCCACACCTCTCTCCTCACCAACCCTTACCAATTCCGGGGGAAATTCTTCTCTCCCAATTCCCTGCGTCTGTGCCATCTTTTCACTTAACTCATCTACTCTTTGTCCTAATTTTTTATTCTCTTGATATGCCACCTTTAATTCTTCCTGTAATTCCCTCACTAAAACACTTAACGCTTCCATTGAGAACTCGGGGTTCATGACAGCTTAGGAGGACTATTTTTTCTGGCCTTTCATACTGTCAGGCTTTCTCAAATCTGATGTTGTCCCCGGAAGCTGCTGAACCCCCGCAGTCCCCTTTGGATGCTAACCTCTTAACTGGTATCAAACAGTTCAGTTGAGAGCACCCCCAAGGGAAAGGGGGAAAATGGGACAAAATAATAAACTTCAGGTTTTGCTCAGCTTCTTTATCTGTCAACCTGTTGGTGAAAATAACAACAAATTCACTTTAGTCACTAACCTTTGAATTCCTTGGCTCTGACTTCTCGTTATAATTTTAAGTAAATAAACACGCCACCATACCTGATTATCCTCTGTGAATAACTTAGAGGACGTGTGAATTCAAATGAAGAAAACAGAAAAATAGAGTCTCAGATGCTCTTACTAATTTCTTCAATTCGGTTGTGAAAAAGCTGCTAATCTCTCTCAGTTTAATGAGTTAATCTTCAAGCAGTTCCAATGTCATTTACCCAAACAACCCACTGGAAATATTATACATGTAGTTTGTATTGATGATTTCTAGCTGCTTCAATACCAATTCCAAAAATGACACTCTGGCTATTCAAGTTAAAATGGTTTGTTTCCTGAATATATAAAAGTGTTCATTAATTGGATCTTTTGCTGGCAAAGATGATTGCTCATAAAAGAAGCGTTCTTTTAACCAGAATATGCACATGCGTGAAGATATTGTTTACTCCTTCTAAAATGGAAGCGCACAAAAACAAGGAAAAGAGTTCAAAAATGAAACTGGCATGGGCGCATGCGTAAATGAATAGTATTCCACTCTTCTAATATGAAGTGTTCAAACAGGAAGGAGAAAGTCCTCAGTTCCGGACACTAATCCTTGAAGAGGCAGCCCAGTGATGATCACGCGCCAGGTTAGAATGTTAGTAAATTAAACATAACGCTTCAGAGTCGCATGGCTACCACACTGTCACTTGCGCAGACAGTGTAAGATTTCTAACGCTAGTCCGACGCTAATAAAAGCACTGTTACCGAAAAAGGGTACAATACTCAATATTTTATACGGCCGAAAAAACACACGACGCTAAAATGATAAACAGACCTCCACACTCCAACTAGCCAATTGCAAAAAATGTGACGCAGTTCAGTAAATTTAAATACAGTTCTAGAAGTTCAAAAATAGATTCATGAAAGAACGAAATGAACTACTATTTTAACAAAAACTAATAAAAACAGGAACAAGTTAATTAATGGAATTAATATTTAACTCCTGCTTGAAAATCACAAAGATCCATAAAAGATAATGAATTCACTTAGCTTGCTTCTTTCTTTCACCGGAACGTTTTCTAAGTTTCTTCTTAAATCTCCAACACTTTCCAGAACCAAAATAACTAATTTTAGGCACAAGGGCCTAACTAAAGTTTTCTAAATCTTAAGAGCTTCAAACATAGGACCTTCCAGCTGGGCTTCTGACAATGAAAGGCGGTTTAGAATGTTCCAACAATGCCTTTCTGTTACTTCTGACCAATCACTGATCCTTTTGGAAGTCTCCATTTTGACTTGGGAAGCTCTCCACACTCTGCACAGAAAGTTAAGGCCCAAACCATACTTTATGTTAATCATATCCTCATTCTACCACATTCAACCAAATCCCACGAAACCTGACACATGTGAGGTACTGTTTTCGTCGGGACACCTGTGGGAACGCGGGATGGTAGGACATGTGGGGTTTTTCGCCAAATGTCGGAGTTTGCCTGGGTTCGTGGGTAATAAATTCTGGGGCAATTGGCGCAAGTCAGACTTATGTGGATTCCCACGGGTGTCGTCTTTTCTGAAATTCATGGGGTTCCCTGTTTTCCTTGGTGCCTTCAACACCCTAGCCCCAAATCTGTAGGTTGTCTCCCCAAACCCATTGGGCGTTACCAGTGGTTTAGCCTTTTCTGTTTGCCCCCAGATAGGTTGTGAGGTACCGTTTTCGTCAGGACACATGTGGGAAGGTAGGCCATGTTTTGTTTGCGGCGTGTTCCAGTGGGTGAGCGAGTGAAATGTGCAAAAATTATGGGTTTTTTCCCCACATTTCGGAGTTTGCCGGAGGTTGTGGATAATAAATTCTGGGCCGATTCACGCAAGTCAGACCTCTGTGGATTCCCACCGGTGTCCTCTTTTTCAGAAATGCATGGGGTTACCTGCTTTCCTTGGTGGCTTCGACACCCTAGGCCCAAATCTGTAGGTTGTCCACATGTTCAAAATTCCTGAAAATCTGCTCTGCCGAAAGACTTGGGGTTACCCGTGTTTTAGCCTTTTCCCTTTGCGCCCAGGTAGGTGCACCCACACATGTGAGGTACTGTTTTTGTCAGAACACCTGTGGGAATTCGGGAAGGTATGACATTTGTTGTGTTTGTGTGGTTTTCATAATGTTTCGACCCATTTGCTGCTGTCCTTTGTCACACAACCCTTTAGTTTCCAAAATGTGACCTACATTTAGTCGCTGCTTTAGGCACTATAACATTGCCCTTCCTCACCATATTTGTTTTCCTTATTTACAAATGCTAAGTACGTCTGTTTAGGCCGTAAGCATAAAACTCCTGTGTACCATGGCTCCGTGTTTGGCTTGTGGCATTGCTTGTTTTGTGAAACATTATGAAAAATGTGTGATTTCCAAACTGGAAGAGTCGGGGGGAATGTAGCGGAGCATCGTTTTCTTACAATTCACAGAAGCCATTGCCTTATCGGGCCAACCATGTCCACCACGTACCTTTTTTTCTGTCACTTTCCCGATTTTTCCTCAAATTATGGAATTTTCCATACATAGTTGTTGCCTGACCTGCACAAATCACCCCTTCCTAAACCTGTAATTGTGTCTACTTTTCAGAAAATGCCTTTGTGTCCTCCCGTTTAGCTTTCCTACCCTTTTCTTCCATTCTGCCCATGCATGTCCTAATGGAAAAACCTGTCACAAAACGGTTGGTAATCGCATCGAAATATATTTTTTTGGTTTCCACTCAGACTTTTCTTGAAAGCCTGGAAAATGGGGAATTCAGCACAGCAAAACATTTGTTCCTAGAATTTACAAGGAAAAAACCACAGGCTTCTTTGTACATCACTTTATTGGCATTTTCTGAAAAAAAAATTTTTTCTCCCTTTTTGGTTATTTTATCTCACTCCCCCTACAGCAGACTAGGATTCCTTGGTGGCCTTATGACCGCCTACATGTGGGCAAAAAAGGGGACAGATTTGGCCGAGATATCGCATGTAACAAAAAAGTTACAAGGCATTGAATGGCAACATACCGAAATCACCAAAAAAGGCCTTGGCACTGGGGGGACGTGTTTGTAGCTGCTCCTGCTGAAGTCTTGGGCCTAGTGGATTTGAACTTTCAAATCCTGGCAGTCAAGCGGCTACTTATGCGGGGTTGTTCAGGAGAAGAATTCAGGTTCACAGGAGAGTTTCTGGAAGTTCTTTTGGAGAAGAAAAAATTCTTAAGCTAAGTGACTTTATTTGGATATGTAAATCTTTGCTCAGATTCATTAGAAACTTTAGGAGATTGTAAATGAAAATTCAAAAGAAGAACTGATGTTACTCTGTTTATAGTTCAACGTTTAATTTTTAAACACGCGCGAGCAACGTTAGACTGTTACGTGTGTTCATTGCGCGTGTGATTGTAGCGCGAGTGCGCGAGCGCGAGAAAAGACTGCTACGTGATTTCTATAGCGCGTGTGTTCCAGCGCAAGTGTTCATAGCACGTGTGTTCTTTGCGCGTGTAATTATAGCGCGAGTACGCAAGCGTGAGAAAAGACTTCTATGTGATTTAATCAGCACTAGTGTTAATAGCGTGTGTGGTTTTTTTTGCGCGTGTAATCATAGCGCGTGTAAGCGAGTGCGAGAAAAGACAGCTACGTGATTTCTATAGTGCGTGTGTTCATAGCGCGGGTGTTTATAGCGCATGTACGGGAGAGTAAGAAAGGACTGCTACGTGATTTCTTCAGCGCGTGTTTTCTTAACGCGTGTGTTCCTCAGCGCATGGTTTTTCTCCAGCGCGTTTTCTACAACGCGTGTTTTGCACGGGTACATTTTTGCGCGTGTGCGCGAAAAGGTTTCAATGGACTTTGGAAAAGTTTGCAAGTTCTTCAAGAGACTATGAACTTTATTTATTAAGTCGGAAGAACAGGATTCATCTAAGTCTTCTTAACTGGAACATTTAACAGTTTAAAAGGCAAGAGTCAAGGTTCTTAAGAGTTCAATTCTCAAAGGAGTTGCTGTTATTTTCAAGACTTTCAAAGCAAAAGAAAGGTAGAAAGATTTTATCAGCTATTACTCCAATCTTCTCTAAGATCCTAAAAGAGAAGAACCAGGTATGATTCTTTACATTTTAGTTAAGGATATAAAGTTTTCATAATTTAAAGGTAATAGTCATTTGAGGATTCTGTATGTTCTTATGTATTCACTGCAGGTTCCGCATCAGCTAGTCAGAACGTCGCCAGCCTGGTGTTTCTTATGTTATCCACTTCCCACTTTCCCTTTGGGGTGTAGTTAACAGAGCCGAGAACTATCGGGTTCTGAGGATTACATTTCAGGGGGATTGTCGGGGGTTCAGCAGCTTCCGCGGACACAGGATAACTCTCAGCCTGACACAGTGGCTAAGCATCTGTAGTAATACCCCGCCATTCTTTCAGATGCTCAGTCAGTCTGCCTCCCACCGGGGTGTCATGAGACCTCAGAGACGTTTTGAGGGGGCTGAAGCAGCGGCTGATGGTAAAGTAGCCATTGCTTGGGGCGGGCTTTGCACCTTCCCCTCGTCCACCACGACGGAATCTTCTTTGGCCTCTTTGACCAGTCATTCCTCTCGCTGTTCCAAAGGAGGAATAGTAGCGAAAGGATCTGCCCCTCCAAGAAGGTCCACTGGGGCAAAAAGGCTGAGGCTGCCTGATGGCGGCACCAAAAGTCTTGGCTGCCACCTTGGAGGTCTGCAGCTTTTCAAGGCTTTCATCAGGCTTGCTGCCAAAAAGATGAGACCCGTCAAAAGGCATATTAACAAGTCTAGTCTGCACGTCCGGTGCAAATCCCGACTTCCTTAACCAAGCAAACCTGCGCATCATGGTGTTTGCTGCCATGGCTCTGCTGATACTGTCAGCAGAATCCAAACCTGATTGAATAGACTCACAAATGGCCTCTTTCCAATCTTTTACAATGGCCAGCACACCGCCTTTCTTCCCCTTCAGGAATATGTTCAACCACCATGGACACACAGTCCCATGGGGTGAAGGTACATTTTGCAAGGGCACATTTGAGTTGGTAGACTTGAGACCCATGCACCCGGCAGAAAAGGTTTCCTTGTTTCCTTGACCAGGTGTCTATACGCTTATCATCCCGACCTGGTGGAATGGTTGAATAAGCAGCTTGCTTGGAGGCAGCGGTTACTGCTTGCACCACTAGGCTTTCTGGGGTAGGATGCTTAGACAAATAGCTGGGGTCACTACTTGACGGCCTATATTTTTTTGGCAAATTTGTATTGACTGCCAGACTTGATTATGGTGCTTCCCAGTTTGCACTTACTCTCTTTTGTAGAGCGACATGAAAAGGTAGAATTGGATCCCTTTGTGGACCTTTGGCAGACCTGCTCCATCCTAGAAAATCAGTGACCATGGTCATTAATTGCCTATAAGAGGGATCTGCGTGATCATCTGGGTCTGGCTTGCCAAAACCAAATCTGGAGAGGTGTTCACCCCACTGGCTGTTTGTAAATTGTCATGCAGGTCCTGCAACCTAGTTTCCTCCATTGCCATTGCATTTCTTGGCAATGGTGTGAAGGATTTTTGAACGTTTAGTAAAGGTGTTGATGGCTTCAATGGTTTCGAGCCAGATGCCAATGGAGTCGTCCCCCAAACTTGATTTTGGTGTCAGTGTCTTTGATGAAGACGTCTTGGGTGACGATGGCACCGATGACATTGATGGCTTCAACGTCGACTTGTCCGTGGACTTTGTCAGTGACGGACTTTGATGACTCGACAGATTCTTCGATGACTTTTCATCGTGGTGAGGCCTCTATGGCTCTTGATGAGAATCTGGCCTTCGGTCCGGGCTCGAGGGTGAGCAGGATTTGGCTTGAGTCCTTTCCTTACTGGCTTCAGAAGGCAAGGTAGGAGCATGGCCTACTTGCTTCAAGGGATTCTGACTCTCGAAAATGTTAAGCATTTCCTGCCTGAATGATTCCCATTGAGCTGGAGTAGATGCCTTACTAGGGCAAGATCCTCTCTGGAGATGAGTGGGACGAGAAAGACGAAGTAGGCAATTTAGGATGCCTTTTCTTTGATGTCCACGACTACAACAACGAGGAGTGGTGAGAGCCACTCCGCGACCTACACCTTTTAGTTTTCTTCCATCGAGGAGAGCTGTTTCTCACTTTATCGGAGGAATGTTTTTTCGACGGGGTAGTTGAAGGGAATATTGTGGGGAGTCTACCTACCGCCAATTTCCCTTTACACTCTTTCAGAGTTTTTCCGGTCACCGGTTGACACTTCTGACAGGTTGAGATCTTGTGCTCCATACCATGGCACCACAAGCACACCCGATGCGAGTCCGTCAGCGACCTTTTAGCGCTGCAGCCTTGGCATTTTTTAATCCCGGTCTTCGCTGTTGTCGGAGCAGAAGACAAATACATTTTTCACAATTTCGAAGTTATAATATGAAGCGCGCCGTAGTTCATGAACCGAAAGCTTACTCGGAAAAACAGAACAGACGCCAACAGGCGCTGCGGGTTCCATATATACCTTCGATGATGTCATCCTCCATATGGGCGCCCTCAAGGGACATTGAGTCGAATGCATCGACGCACAGCGCCCTCTACTGAAAATAAATGTCTGAAGCGGCTGAAGCTGGATATAGGAGATATCACAGATAAGGAATACGTGGGAGGACACAATCCATTTCAAAAGATAATTGTATTTAGGACTGCATATATTTTTACACACAACGTTTGTTCTGAAACTCGTTAAACCATTATAATGGTTGCAATGCTTTTGAAATAATCCATGGAATTATTATTAGTATACCTGTAAAAAAAACTCTATTATTGACGCACAAGTGATGAGAGAACTTTTCAGATGCGCACAAAACTTCAGAAACTCCTTTGGACTGTGAGCGTGTCGTTGCTGTGGTAGCCCAGGAATCTCACAACAGATTGAAGTACTAAAGCATGGGTTGCGCGGTGACTGTGAGAAAGTAAGATTTCATGCGAGAGAGCGCGGGTAGTGCAGTGACTTAGGAAGAGAGAGCAGAGTCCTAGAATCAGAAGGGTCAGGATCAGAGTTACAGTCCGGCTTGCCCAAATCTGCAGAAGATGCTGATGCCACAGACCCTCTCCGGATATTCCCAACTCAACACAAAAGTCTACAGCTGAGTCGGCAACCGCAGAGAAGGGAAAGGGGGTAGTGGATAAAATAATAAACAGACTCTCCTCACTTCTGGTCACTGGGAATCTGCAGTAGGACATAATTATGTTCTCTGTCTTGTAACAACATCTATAACATTGACTTCCTCCCCACTTGTTTCCTCTTTTACCTGCTTGCCTCTGCTTAATGCTCAGAGACTTTCCTCAAAAAGAACTGATACTTCCATTCTTGACTCTTTGAAGATTGTCTGAATTGTTCCCAATCACTAGCTATCCCTAACTAAACTATTCAACTAAATTTTTCTCTTAAATTCAGAGTTCTTGTATTCTCTATTCTTGTTTTCTCTGATTTCTTTTGCTTCTTACAGAAAAAACGTTGACTTAGTTGAATTCTAAAACTGTCTTTTTTCAAATGGATTTGCAACTTCCTTATTGAGAAATAAAACAAACACTGTGACGAAGATCTGTATCTAAAGTGTAATGCATGCACAGAGTCCTTCTTCAATTTCCACTCTTGTGAGTAAGAGTTAATTGCAGTCTCTTATCTGCACATGCGTGAAGACGTGCACTGGATCTCCTTCTCATTGATCATGAAAAGCTGATCAAAGAATGTGGCCTGACGTATGCCCAAGTGCCTGTCTCTCAGCGTGTGGGCAGACTTACGTGCTTAGCCACATTAACTCTGCGCTACCAACTTGCGCGCTGCTTCTCATGTGCCTCTTCAGTTCATACATTTCCTAAAACAGTGAACTGCTTGACAGCCCAATCCTCCAGTTATGGTAAAGAAATCAGTTGTTTTTTCTCACTTTCAGAAACACATGCACAACTTTAACTACAAGCGCTTCTGATACGGAACATCTCAGCTAATTCACACAAGGGCTCTGCTCTGAAAAATAGTCTATTTATACGTTGCAGCTGTGTGCCGGTTTTACAGGACTACAACAAATATTTACAGGGTCTCATTACGAGGTTGGCGGAATGAGTTTAAAGGTAATGGTGCTGGTGCCGGTAAACCCATTCCGCCCTATTACGAGGTTCCTTTGCAGGACCCGCACAGAACGTCTGGTCAGACCAGACATCCTTTGGGGGTCTCGCAAGGGGACCAAGGAGCTAATAACGGGCCCGTTATTAGCTCCATCCCCATTCCCATTGAGCCCTATAGGGGCTCAATGGGAATGGGGAATGGTTTATTGAATGGGGATTTACCGGGTCCTCCAAGGTTAGAATGACTCGGTAAATCCCCATTCAGTGAACCCGGACACGATTTTGCACCATGGCTACCTCCAAACTCGTAATGAGGCCCACAGTCTTTAAAGGGCATGCTGCTGCATATTAGCTTATTCTGTTTCTAAAGTTCAAATGTACACTCTTTTCTCCCAAATTGCTGCACACCCAACCTTAGGACATCTGTTCACATGGCCTGTGTTAGCCTCTAAAACCTTCTTCAGTTGAACTTCATCTGTTCTCTATAGTCAGGCCTTGCATTAAGGAGATTAACAATAACAGGACCTGCTACTGATTTACTAGGGATGAAAGGCAGTTAGAAAGTTCAAAACACATTCCAAAGCATTGTTCCCTCAGCCAATCAAATTAGTTCCTAGCACCTCCATATTGACTTCAGATTCCTACATAAGCTTTGGTTAAAGGAAAGGGAAATATGCTCTAACTCAACCTGTAATTTTGTGATCTAGCGTTTACCCCTCCCAAAACATCTCCAGATTCTATGAATCACGACAGGCCATCTACAGCACCTGACACAGCGATCTGAAAGTTTATTATTTCGTGCCTTTTCCCCTCAGAGATGTCTACCCTGTAGTGTAGTTATTCAAACTCGGGTTGGACAGTTCTGGGGTTAATGGGCCGCTCATCTTTAACCTCCACAGGACAGGTAAGCTGGGACCTCACATAACCGTGTGCTTAGATTCCTTTGACACCACTCTCATGCACATATCATTACTACGTGTAGCCTCCTCTGAAGTCCTCAAAGGTTAGCCAAGTACAGTGCAATCTTAAGATCCTTTTTCCGTGCTGCAAGCCTCGTGCTTATTGGTTGAATTAACACGCTGCGTCCACACCCTCGTTCCTGATGGCAGTAATTTTGTTTAACACTGCAGTTCAATTTCACAAACTAATAGCAAAGGAAGCAAATACAAATCCAATAAAATATAAAACATTAACATAAAGATAAAACATCAAATATAATAAAAAATATTCATAGATACATCTTAATTACAGCATAAACAGTGCATTACTATGTGTACTTACAAATACAATCCATTCATATAGCCTATTCCAATAAAGAGCATTCATAAATCTCACCACTGAGAGAGTTACATTAACATGTCTTCCGCTATTTAAAATGGACCACCAGTCATCCCGTGAGAGAACTCTACATTTACCTATATACTTGTCAAATATTAGCTCTAAGCTCAGAAAACTCTGCACAGTCCAAAAGCAAATGCTTAAGAGACTCCAAATCTGATCATGATTGACATAATCTGCAACCGCTGGCACTTTTCAGTAGTTTACCTCAGATCCCAAGAAACTCTCAGTAGGTAATAGATTAAAACAAAACCTTAAAATATGCTTCTGCAGGTCAGATTAGGAAATTTTCCAAGATAATTACTTCTTGACCAAAGTTTGTAAACGATTTATATTCCTTACGTTGCGTTTGAGTATTTAGCCAATTACTAGTCCTGATTTTTTGTTTAGCTTTACATGGGAAATTTAAAAGAAGTTCTAACTCCACATCTGACCTTTCCATCAGAGCCCGACAGTCTCGTTCCATAGCAACAAGGTGTAGTGTAATGACCAAATCGTATAAAGGTATGCAACCTGCTGAGCTAGCCACATTGTAGAATATAGGGTTAATAGTTCATCGAAGCGCGCACCTAATGCAAACAACCTTTAGTACACTTTTGCTTTGTTCTATAACAGCATTGTAGCACCTAGACACCCAGCCCTGCAATGATATAATAGGCAGTAGAGCAGACGGGCCTGAATTGAATGCTCACTGGGGGTTAATTGCTTTATTTGGCTGGTCCTGCATCACTTGTTTCCAGCTTCCACTGAAAAGCTTTGCATAAACAGGTACAGAGTGATACAGCAGAGTGCACGCTGACCTTGGGCACTGATAAAAACATATTCCATTGAAGTGCTTTCCAGCCATGTCCTGTCTCTGTAGATGGGAGGGGGAGCGAGAAAGGAACTTTGACAGGTGCAAAGTTGTACTTTTCCACCAAAAAACATGTTTTGCACCGAACGTTCTTGAAGGTTTGTGTCACGCTGATTGACAGGCTCACATGATAAAAGTTTACACACACATGAGGCAGGGATGGCTTCTCCTGTGGATCTGCATTGCGAAAGTGCAGATGCCCTGGTATGACAGCTTGCTCCTAAGCGGTGGTTCCTGACTTGCTACGTCTCACTTGAGTGATGAGCAGACAGAGAGGGAAAGAAAGGAAGAAAGAAAGGAAGAAAGAAAGGGCACATATCAGAAAGATCAGTCAGACGCCTGAGAGAGAGATAAAGAGAGCGCGAAAGAGAGCGAGAAAGAGAAAAAGAGAGAGAGAGTGAGAGTGAGAGAGACGCCAGTCCGTAAGCTGAACATGTCCCTGGCGTTGGCAGTTTACACCCAAGGAATGTAAGGTTGTGCTCTATGTAATCTGTTTACTTGCATTCTTTCCTTCTCATTAAGTTGAAGTGTATGTGAAGTTAGTAGTGCTTATTCTTCATGTTATTTACCAATCGCTGAATAAATGCAAGTGTACTACATTTGGCTTCACCAGAGTGAGTTCATTTCTTCCACAAAGGTCGAGCTTGTGGCGGGGTATGTGTGCTCCTTTTGGGCTGGTTCCAGATAAGCATACACACAATTACAGAACACCAAGGAACAATTATCCTTCTTTTTCAAAGACCCTTTTAAAATACCAAATCCCTTTTAAAATGCCAAATAGAGAGGTGTTATCAGCTAATACGCATTTCCTAAAGTGCGTAAGGATTTTCGACTTTCCATAACATATATCGATAACAGACCTAACTCAGCATATCAATTGGACAGTTAGGATTTTTGGCAAGGCCAATACTTTTTTTCCCTCAAAATGCCTTTGAGAATCTGTTAATGTAGATCAGATGTGTTCTATGTAAATCATGCCCCAGATACTACCTTGGAACCACTTCTTCTTTGTAAAAAATTTAAACTGGGCATAAAGAAAACCTACCATATCTACGATGTAGAGCCAAATCCTAAGCGGCTAGCGCTTCCACTTTCAATCTTAAAACACAAAATGTAGGGAGTTTTCTTGAGTTGGCATTCATAGTAAAACCCAGATGCCTATTTTCGGCTACTATCTCAATTGGTGTATTCTGCAGAGTCCATAACCAGGAAACTTCTTTCTTCCAGTTGATCACAATGTCAGGATATTGGACTTGGGCACATTTATCACCAGGTTATTTTTCCGCACTTAGTGATGAAGAGCATTCAACTGCCTTTGTATTCCTATGGGCATCTGGTCCAAAAGGACCAGATCATCTGCATAGAGAAGCCACTTGACAGGAGAACCATCAATCCAAGGAGGATAAGCCAGAGCCTTCTCCACCTCGCCCTTCAAGTCTGATGTAAACACATTGAACAAAGCAGGGGCAAGTATACACCCTTGCTTCAATCCTCTGTGTGTCGGAATTTCCTTTGAAATCCTCCCCTGCATGTTCAAGCAGACCCGGAAGGAAGTGTGGGTATACAACTCTCTTAGCACATCCAATAAATAAGGTGGACATCCCCAGGCTTTAAGTTTTGCCCATAGTATCAGTCTATCAATGCTGTCAAAGGCTGGTTTAAAATCAAAAGCAATAAAAGCCAGATAAATAATCGCATCTGTTTTTTGGGCCCTAGTCTATATATTTTTTTAAATAACCCCATTTAAAGAAGTGCCAAGGCCTTCAACAAAACCAGATTGAGTAATATCAAAATGGCAGGTTTCTTTTACCCATACATGAAGTCTAGCCAACAGCACTGATACAAATACCTTTCCAGGGGCACCTATATGTGCAGTAGGCCAGTAATTTTGTGGAGCAGTCCTATCAATACCCGGGCCCATAGCTCAGGATGGGCCTTCAGCATAAAATGTAAGAGCCCATCCAGCCCGGTGCAGGAGAAGAACTGCACTTCTTAACAAGAGGATCTTCCTCGTCTAAATAATTTTCCCCAGTATCCCACATCTATAGCAGATGTATTCCAAATATCTGGGAACATGGAGCCAAAATTTGCTACCCAGGTATCTTCTGGCACTGGATTTATTAACTGAGCTATCTGGGGAGTACCTCCTCTCTTGGGTATCTTCCATACTTTCAAGGGTTTTTTGTATGCTAGAGCGGTCAGCTTGACATCTGCATCCTTCTGTATTATTAATGCTTTATGGCTGCGGAGCCAATTTGTAAACTTCAGCTTTAGCTTCCTAAATTGCTGTAAACGGATAGGGATATCAAGAAAGGCCACCACTCTAATATCAGCTCTCAAGATCATCTTTTTCCACTGGACTAATACATCACAGCAGTGCTGGTGCCTATAACATGGCCTGTATGATTCTACTCTCCTTTGTGAGAAGATAGTTAGCGCCATCACATATAAATTTACAATAGGGGTTTTCACAAGAAGTTGGGTTAGCAAACATGTCTGAGAGATAACCATTCAGTCTCTGCACAGCTTCTCCTTTCCAGATTAATGGATTTCTTCCAGAAATTACTTCCAAAACATCACCATAATTAGCTTCATTCTGCTTGAAGATTTACCCATTTAGATTGCACCGTCTATGATCGCCATGGGTTAATAGTATTACCTCTAATTCTGCTATAAGTATACAGATATTAGCCGATACAAAAATATAATCTAGGATGGCTTCCTGTGAGTCTCTTTTCCAAGTCAGCTTAGCTGGTTTATCTCCCTTTACTACCCCATTCAACATACAAAGCTCTCTTGGTTCCATTAACAAGGTCCATGCACTTCCCTGTTTCCTCACAGTCATCCGGCCACCCATTTGCAAGGGGAAATGATAATCCAGGGGGGCACATGTAATGTTTAAATCCCCACACAAAACTATTGCTATGACAGAGGGGTCCTCTAGGGCGGTGTCCAGAACTTTGGTTACGGAGTCAATGAAAGCCTCCTCCCCTATACCATCCGGGTTCCAGTACAAGTTTATCAAAACCCACACCTCTCGTTTTTCAGAACCCCGGTCATCCCATTTCAACATAGAGGTCTGAAGAAAGGGATTTTGTGACATTCATTCTCGAACGGCTAGACCTCAACCCTGACTGCTTTCAAGAGGTCAGATGCCATTTTAGGCCCTTTAAAGCTGGGGTTAAAACAATTTAGTATCCATCCAAAAGTGGGGCATCCATAAGCCAAGTTTCTTACAAACAGAAGAAATCAAGGGACGTTAATATGTTATTCTCCAATTGACTAACTCCCTTTGTTTCCCCCTGATCTAGTTACATAGATTTATTTCTCCCCCATCAATGCCCCAGCCAACCAAGACCAGTTTTCCACCCTCCCTTTGGGTTCGAAGGATTTGGGAGGCTCTGTTACTCTTCTTGATTTAATAGACCCAAAATAGCATGTAACTTTTAAAGGAGCAAGAGAAAAATCCCTAGTTCCTTCCCTCATCCCTAAAGGATCTATTTCACTTAAAGATAAACACTATTGAAGAGAGGGCCTCTGGAGTGCCTCTGCTCACCTCCATGAACATGACGGCCCGAAGAGTCAAAGATGCACAAAGCCACTCACTATTCGGACAGCCCCCAGGAGGGCCAGTAACATGCACATATGCGAAAAAGTACTCCTTGAGACAGCCATTCAAACCATATCCAGTGAATGTCTTTATGGACAAAGGTGCTAAAACATTAGTTATGGACCCAAATGCCTCGATGGAGGACGTTGCCTAATGCCGACAAACCAATATGCTGAAGTCACTAGTGATACCACGACGTAGCCACATTAGTCATGAAGTACACTCATAACCATGCATGGAGCTACACAAACATACACGCACATAAACGGAGAAAATGCTTACACAGTTCTGTAGATAAAGGACAGATACATATGCATAGTGTCAAAAGCTTTTATTATTTTTCTCATTAGATAAATGCAGAAAAGCGGAACGCAAGGCAACCAAAAAATGCAGAGCAATCTTGCAGATGCTTATGGCAACTGACTCTATGGAACTACAATGTCATTTAAGGGGCTTGGAAGGACCAAAGACGGCTAACCTATGGGAAACATAGCACAGGATAGATGTGTAGATATCATAGTATACTTGGGATTACATGAGGCCACAAGCTGCAGGCCGAGAGATGAGGGAAAGCAGATCCAGGCTGCACAGAACAGCAGGCCAGGGCTTGCATCCAAGGTCAAAGACAAGCAACACGTTCCAAACCTAAGATGACAGGGGGCCATCTGCAGAGAAACAGAATACATCCTCATAAATTGCAGACCAGAATAGGTTGATTTTTGTGGTCCTCAACCATGTGTTACAGCCCAGCTAGACAATGGTCATTCACCCACGGTGGGAAGATGAACAGTTCTCAGCGACACAGACATGAAGTGAAACATGAAGTCAGTGACAACGTTGCAACGCTGAGGGCATTCTCACAGGCAAAAGTGGTATTGTTAGCAGATACATTGGGAATACATAGTCATTCTCATCACATTGATAAGGTGCACAGAGTGCTGAGAACAGAGCAAGGTCCCAGCCCTGAGGAGACCAGTTCCAGCCAATCAAGGAACAGAAATCCAGGGGTGGATAGCAGAGTACAACGGCCAATCATAATCCTGCGACCCAGCAGCAATGTAATAGATAGTTTCTTGGGGAAGGGGCAGGCCAGCCACCTGACATGTGAGGGCCAATTAGCTAAGGTCTATAGGGGTTCTCTACAAAGGATACCACTTTGATCACCTGACCAGAAACACTGATAGGTTTTTTTGGTGAAAGGGCCAAGTTGTGACTCAAGGGGACAAGCAACAAGAAAAATTGGGGTCACGGGAACCGTACCACTAGAAAGATCAAGCGGGGTAAATTGCTCTCAATCTAGGAGCTCAATGAGGGGATAGGCCAGGTCAAGGATAGTATAAAATCAATCAATATTTATTATTCACATGTCAAATTACATAAACATAGTGTTGAATCCATGGTAAAACAGCATAAAAACAATCAATGTTAAATGTCTACAGTTAAAGTGCATAGTTATCTACTGATCATCCTGCAATGCAGGATAGACATAAAGTGCACAGTGCAATTGCAATTTAGAGACATAATGCACAAAGAAGAAATCCAATTTTCAAAAATAATGTCAAACAATTCCAACCAGAAATATATGTGTAGAAAGAGGAAAAGGGGAGAAGACAAAACACACTAAGTGTGAAAACAGGAAGTAATGTCCCCTGTAATCTTCTAATATTGTCCCTGATTCCAAATGATATTTAAAATGATGTGACAAGTTAAAAATGCAATAATTGTGAACAGATTTGCACTACTTGTCACCATTCCGACCTAAACAGTCAACGACCAATACCTGATGCAGTTCCCATCATTCTCGTGTATTGCACTGGTATCTAAGGGTAGGTAGTTTTGACGACCTGTAAAAATTGTCTAAGGCGTGTATCTCTTTAAAACAAAAAAGAGAAAGAAGACTTGACAGTCATCTTCCTCAGGACAGGGCAGAAATGGTTATAATTTATCAGGAACGCAAACAATTTATAACAGACAATAGATGGACATCTTAATGTTGTTCCATGTGTCCTTTCGTAGCCGGGTTCTTCCTCTGTATACATAAATAGTAAATGCGTTCCATCTTAATCTGATTCAGAACTAAACCAGAAAGACAAAAGAAAAAGAAAGAAGAAAAAAACAGAAAATAGAATTAAAAACACATAATTAAAAATCCTTGACCCAGCCTAGCAACCCCACAGTAACTCCATACAAGCAATTGTAATATAGTTTTAGACAATAGTTAAAAAAAACTCTTCACGTAAACCTCACTCGAAATCATCATGTGGAAACCTAATTAGGTCAGGGGATGTGAAAAAACATACCACCCCTGCACCCCGTCCGTGTATCTACATTTAAATGAATCCGGCAAGACGGGTATATGGGGAGAGGAAAGCCTGAATTAATAAGGACATTCACTGCAATCCCAGTGGCATATGAGCTAACCTACAGATCAGCTGACCTCAACAGCTCAACATTCCAAAAACAAAAAATTCATACCTTCAGAATTGAAGAAAAGCACTCCTCCTCGGTGAGATCACAAAGGAAGAAGCAAAAAAAACCCTCTATTCTGGAGCAGTAATGTCTTGATAAAGTCAAGATTCATATGTTGGTGAACTCGGCTGAGTCCCACCTGTGCAGCGTTTGCCGCTGCAAAACACAGCCATAAAGAAAAGAAAAGAGAAGCCATAGATGAACAAAATAGAAAAATCCAATCCAGTCCACTAAGGGCAGAAAGCATCTGCCTCAACGCATCATGGGTGGTTATAGATATTGATATTAAAATACCCCAAGTGCCCATAGATAGAACAAAGCAACTGACAATATTAATGTACTATAACCCTCATTGGAAAGGAGGGAAATCACTGAGTAATACAACATGAAACTAAACAGCATTTACTATCCCAAGTTGGCCATATGTTGGAAAACGGCCAATAAGCAGTGATAAAGACCCATTGTAATCACATGGCTACTCCCATGCAATATCATGTACCAGCGATTCTACAGACACTGTTCAACAGGCCTGCCCAATACAGTGACTCAAGGGGACTCAAAGGGACAACAAAAAGGCCTGACACAGGCTCAGAAGGTGTGATTCTGTGAATTTGTTAATGTCCTGTGTGATCCCTGTCGGTTTTTGTAATAAATGACAGTTCTAACTTTCCCTTTCCTGAGTACTTTGTTTGTTGCTGGGCGAGGGTTGTTGGGCCCTGGGAGCTGAACGGGTAAGCTTGTACTAACCCCCAGACTTCTGGCATACCTAAGCCAACACTTCTCTCTATTGACCTCTTGCAAGTCATAGACTAAGGGGAGCAAAAAGGGGGAAGCTTCTAATATAACATCTCTTTCCAATCGGAAGCCTACATGTAGAAAGACTCGATCTAGGTCTTGCTCATTGCAAAACTCAACCTGATCTATCTAGTTCCCTTAAATGGGTTGACCGCAATGGGGACACAATATCAAGCAGGTTGAGCACATTAGCATGATCCAAGATCGTCACTTCCTTTTATACAGGCAGACGTTCCAGCTAAAGACATCTATCCTGTGTATTCTGTATTTAGCAAGCGGGCTCTTGAAACTGGATTTTGGGAACTTGCTTTTTCCCTTTGCATTATCAAAGCTCTTCTTTCTTCTAGTGTATACAAGTCTGATGCCTCAGCGGGGGAATTTCACAGTCCCTTCTGACAGTTGTTTATTTCCTCCCAATGATTTCAAGTCCATATACTTTTTTTCGGGTCATGGAAGATTGAGTTATTAAGTTGCAGATCCAGGGATTCCTCTTGCAACACAAGAGGGGTTGAGTGGATGGAAGAACATTTTTGTAACTGAGCAGATACATTGTGTACAACCATTATTGAATCCTCATTTAGTCTTTGTTGTATCATTGAGGTTTCCCGGCTCAATGATGATTCCTCTTGAGGAGGACATAACTTCTTCATACGGAGGGTCCGTTCCTCCTTCTTTCTTCTCAACTGATTGTAACGAAGGTTTGCAGGCCATCCTGTTGTCTTCCAAAAATGAAATTTTAGAATTCAGTGGAGTTAGCAATACTTCATGGTCACCTATTTTTGTGATTACCGATTCATGTATCTTTACCAAAGTTATTAAGGTGAAGATTAAAGTTGGATTTGAGTTGCCCTTTATATCCTGCTCACCTACCACTGCCTCAGGATTGCATGAAATAGGTCTAAAAGTGGTTTCTGATGAGTATGCAGAGCTCAGTGAGGAATCGGGGTAGAAAACTGGTGGTGCTAATAAGGGCACCTCTACAGGATCCAAAGCTACTTGCGGATCTACTTGCTGCATCGGATTACTTTTAGTGCTGGCCTTATCTTGGTGATGGCTACAATTTCTCATCCTAGCAACAGTTACAATGAT
Organism: Ambystoma mexicanum; assembly: GCF_040938575.1. NCBI lineage: Eukaryota > Metazoa > Chordata > Amphibia > Caudata > Ambystomatidae > Ambystoma > Ambystoma mexicanum. The sequence continues at coordinate 742,648,433 of NC_090926.1, forward strand.
GAGAGCTGATGGGACGTGTGGTAAGCTCTGATCAGGGCTTTGATGGATTGCCCAGTTGGTCGATCCACTGATGATTGGGCATGTTTTTAAATTCACAGAGTTTAAACCTGCATCTGGGATGTTAGTAGAAATCGGGATAGAGGCGTTAAGAGAGGTCAGTCTCCCCGTGATTGATGATTCTAGCCACAAATGCAGATCTGATACAAAAAGATCATGGGCTCCCAATAAGGGCATGGATGCCGAAGGAGGGCACAGTCCATATGAACTTGTGCTAATGTCTGCCGTTAGTCCTTCTTGGTAGTCAGAGAAGGCAATTTCAAATCAGTAAAACACTGTCCAAGAATGTTATTAAGCATGTTCTCTGAAGTATAGGGTGGCTTACTCCTAAAGGCATAAGCATACAACATGGCAGCTCAGACAAACACAATGAAGATCAGCTCTTAACAATCTCTCTTTCACGTGTTTTCATTTGACTTCCTGATGGCCTGCCGGATTGACTGCTAGAGAAACACTTTCTGTTGCACTTAAGTGCCAGCGCAGGTTTTGTAGTGTTCCTCCTCACTTCTCCCTTGACGGTGCAGGCAGGTAGAAGGCAAAATAAGCAGCACAAAGACATGTCTTCTTTAATGAGAGCAGCCGGATTGATTGCCACAGAAACACTTCCCACAGCACTTATTTCATTGAAAGTGAGAAATCCTGAGATTGCAGAATTGTAGAGTTAACTATATTACCAGCGTAGATTGCATCAAGCTGCGCTGCACAAATAAACTGTACTGCTGCTTCTGATGCTGGACACAATAATGTGCTAAAATTACAGCATGAACAACACCAGAAGTGCTGGAATAAAACCAATTATAGCCCTTGTTGTTACACTTCTCCCAGAGGTTTTGCTCAAGAGCCCCCACCCCTTAACCCATACCCCCTCTACTCACGGCTGTAACAATCATGTCACGCTGCTGGTTTTGAAGTTTAGAGGTGAGGCTAAGAAATGGGGTACCTCCCCTCACAGCTCCTGTCTGATTCGCTCTCCTTTCTCCTCACCCTGCTGACTTAAAGCCACAGGCCTCGAGCCTCAGTCAGAGAGCCGCCGTCCTCTTCTACTCGCCAGCACAGGCACAGTGCTGCAAAGGGCTCCGGGAACTGGCCAGACCAGAGCCACGGGATCATCTCAAAATATTGAGGTACAAACCCTGGGCACCGATGGTGACAAGGAGGGATGAAAACACAGCCCATGTACACTGTGCCAATCAGGCCGTGCAAGGCACTTTGGAGGTAATCACCTAACGACGTATAATACCGTCAAGCCGCACCAGTATTACCAAGATTTCCATCACCTAGCCGCTTCCGACAGACCCATTTTGTTATTTGACACATGCATAAAGCATAGCAGTGTCAGCCCCCATCGGCCCCCCACCCCTCTGTCATGGCAGGGGTAAACCTACCCTGAGAACATGACCTACTAACTAATAGCCAGACACTAGTTTACATTTTGGAAACAACAGGTCTCAATTTTATTGAAGCATTCAACACAAGTGGCAGTCCCAGCCCTAAAGCATAGTGGTTCATGACCATTCTCTTCAAAAGCGGCCCAAAAGCAGGGCAAAGTTCTGAATGTTCTCGGTGTCCCCTTGCCGCCCCCAATGCTGTCGTAAGGCACCGGACATAGGGTCAAGATTAGTACTGCACAGAGTACTCCAACCTCGGGGCACTGAATCTTGTAGGTGAGGAATCTCAAGTGTCCCTAAGGGACTCCAGTGCCCATCGCCCGAGATTGGCTCGAGTGCGGCCATCAGGAAACCAGCCCACGGTTCGGTTCAAGCCGCAGCATTACTTTCCTCCCCGGCTAGGACTGCCCCGAACTCTGCCTGTGACAGAAATGGAATAATTAATACAAAATACCGGAACTATAAAATAACTTCACATATTCACTTACACCTCATAATCTGCTAAAAACGAAATAAACAAATGTACTTTTTTAACATATCTACATCTGGTAGAGTAAATGAAAAACCTCCATCAGTATTAACCACTTACACCTCGAAGTCCGCTGAAATGAAATAAACAATTGTACATCTTCACCCTATTTACAAACGGTACAGTAAATGAAGACTTCCATCAGTACAACCAATTTACACCTCTAAATCCGCTGCAACCAATTGAAACATGTTATGCCCTATCTCCCATTCCCTAATATAGCGCTATCCAAGTCAGCATTCCTGAGAGGTCCTACCTGCTCTAAGCAGCCAGTAATGGTGCGGGAGGGTGGGTGTTCCGGCGGGGGAGGGAGAGACTGGAAAGAGACTGCTCCATTCCCTCTCCGCCTTATATGCGGTCCCCAGGGCGTGCCGGAAGTGCCTGCCCGGGGACGCCCCCACCTCCTGAGGCGGGGGGAGTAGATACTGTCAAGGGGAGGGGGCGGCCAGAAGGGCGTCCCGCTATGTGGGATGTCCCTTTAGCGCCCCCTGCGGGGACTGGGATCTCCTCTTAGCGATGTCAGGCCCCATAGGCCCCCCCACCCCTCTGTTATGGGAGGGGTAAACCTACCCTGAGAACATAACCTACTAACCAATAATAGCCAGACACTAGTTTACATTTTGGAAACAACAGGTTACAATTTTATTGCAGCATACAACACAAGGGGCAGTCCAAGCCCTAAAGCATAATGGTTCACGACCATTCTCTTCAAAAGTGGCCCAAAAGCAGGGCAAAGTTCTGAATGTTCTCGGTGTCCCCTTGCCGCCCCCAATGCTGTCGCAAGGCACCGGACATACGCTCCAGATTTGTACTTCATAGAGTACTTCCACCTCGGGCCACTGAATCTTGTAGGTGAGGAATCTCAAGTGTCCCTAAGGGACTCCAATGCCCGTCGTCCGAGATTGGCTCGAGTGTGGCCATCGGGAAACCAGCCCACGGTTCCAGCTGCAGCATTACTCTCCTCCCCAGCTAGGACTGCCCCGGACTCCGTCACGCTTTGGGGGTGGCCCTCCCCGCTGCCCCCAATGCCCCCATGCTCCAGACAACTTACCATCACTCTAGCTGCAACTGGCTTTCAAGAGTGCCCTCAGGATGGCAGTGAGGAACAGGTTGTTCACTTTATCCGACAGATGCACTCCGTCCGTCGTATAGTGGGAAGGGAGTGAATTTAGTAAAGTGTGCCTTACAAAACCAAAACCATCCGCTTGAGTAAATCTTTCGATCCCCCTGTTGAGCCTGTGCCTGGACTTCTCCATGGCCCTGTGCGAGTCCCCCCCGCACCCTTGCAGCCTGGGCACCACTTCTGACCAGATGACTTTGGTGCCTGGCAATTCCTGTGCCAGTGCGCGCAGGCCCACCTGGATCTGTGCCCATAATCGCCCTCTTCCCATGATGGCGAGGTCGTTGCCACCCAAGTGCACTACCAGCACCCTGGGCGCGGGCCTCCACTGTAAGTGTCTGTGCACTGCTGGTAACAATGAGTGCCACCCCATCCCTGACACCCCCAGACAACCTTGTTCTTATCCAGTCCTAGGTTGGGGCCCAGGTGCCACCGCCGGGCCGCGACCTCTGCTCGAGTTACAAAGGAATGTCCTGCTATCCATACTGTCGCATCTGTGGGTACAAAAATTCAATAGTGTCTGAGAAAAACATTCCTGGGGAAACCATAAGTCTGACAACATCAAAAACCGTCTGTGTATTGGATGCTGGAAAAATACCCTATGTCCCCCCTACTAGTCTCTAGACACAGTCTCCACTGCAGTTAAAACGTTAGGAGTATACCTTGACTCCACTCTTTCCATGACACGTCAAGTCAATGCCATAGCCTCCTCTGCTGCACTTACCACTAAAGTAATCAACGCTGTCAAACCCTTCCTATCCACTAAAAACTGCCTGGCCATAGCCAGAGCCACAGTAGGCACCAAATTGGATTACTGCAACGCTCTCTTCCTAGGTACGTCTGCACAAAACCTAAAAAAAAGCAAGTAACACAAAACAATGCCCTAAGAGCAGCCCTAAGCATCCCTAAAAGGGAGCACATCTCTCAAGCCAGGAAAGAAGCTCACTGGCTACCCATAAAAGAAAGGATACTATTCAAATCCATGGCCATCACCCACAGATGCCTCTCCGCCAAGGCTCCCCCCTATCTTTCTGAAAGAATCACTCTTAACGCGTCCATCAGACCCACCAGGTCACATTTGACGAACCAGATATATGTACCCACATTCAAAAGAAGCAAAGCCGGTGGGTCTAGCTTTCAACACCTAGCACCTAAAAATTGGAACGCACTCCCTACCGCGCTAAGGAACGAAAACTCATACCACGCCTTCCGTAAAGTACTTAAAACCATGCTGTTTAACTAACTCCATCCTATCCTACTGTACTTAATTAAGCACAACTGTAAGTAGTGGCTCTGCACTGTATCTGTATTTACTCCATGTACGCCTGTAAAAAGTAAGCTTGCTTACAGCGCCACGATGCCCATGGGCAGATGTGCGCTATACAAATCCAAATAAATAAATAAATAGGGGCCTTACATAGACCTGAAAGCAGTTCGACTGCCATCTCCCAATTCTCTGAATGTCAGGTGCTGGCATGCCCTGCAAAAAGGCCGCTGTGGCCGCACCTATGCGAAAACTGTGAGAGGACCAGCCCCGTCCCCTAACCCCTACTGCACCCAAGGTGGTCGACAGGATCTTCCTAAACTGATAGTTTGTCAGTGGTGTCCCGCTTAGATGCACCAGGAGGGGGTCTCGCTGCTGGAATCTCAAAGTTAGGTACCCTTTAAACAATGTGACAGGGCAGCTTCTGCTGGGGCTGGATTGGTGGAGCACAACCAGCTTCCCTTTTCCCCATTGGTCGGTCTTACATAGGCGCAATTTGATTGTTAGGACCACCCTGTCTGCTTTAGAACAGAACTGTACATCACCCAGACCTATAGCTCTACAAGAGAGTTCCCCTTTTCCTGCTGCCACCCATTCACTGATCCTAAAGGCCCCAAAAAATGCCAGTGAAAAAGCTGCCCTGAGGAGTGCCACTTCAAAACCATCAAAGCATATCCCAGGCAGTGCTTGCAGTAATTTCTCTGGCAATTCAAAGTCAATGGGTTTCCGAGTGTCCCGCTTGGGCCCCAACCTTTCAAAGCCGTGTGTACCACATACCCTTTGGAAGAATCCCCCAATCCCTTTAATTTGCAATGGAAGCAATGGCGGCCAGCTGACCAGTCGCCCAACTCCTGCTTTTACCGTTACCATGTGCCTAGACAACAAATGCCAGCTCCTGATCCTCCAAAGACACTCCCCCTATGACCTGGGTCTCGATCATGTGAGCAAACTTACCGTAGCCCTGCCGGTACCGGGATCTGACGCCTGGTGTGAGCGATCGCTCCCCCAATTTCCAGAGCGCCTGGTCCAAGTCACCAGCTGCCACCACTTGCTCCTGAAGACCATCCCCTCCTTCCTTGCCTTCGGGTGTGCCCAGAACTTGCGCCACTGGAAACGAGAAAGAGCATCAGCTGCCTCATTTACCACACCTTATACATGCCGTGCCCTGAACTCAATATTCCCCCTTAAGCACACCTCAACCATCCTTGAGTAGGCTCAAAACTGCCGGGCAGGAGGCTGACTGTAGGTTAACGGCCTGGACCACGGCCTTGTTGTCGCACCAAAAACGCATTCTCCTATTGCCCAATCCCCAGGGCCATAGTGTGAGTGCCAGGACAATGGGGAATAGCTCCAACGGTGTTGATATTCTTGGTCCTACCCTTCTTGTGCCACTGCCCTGACCATTCCTGTTCTAGTATGACCCCAAAACCTTCACTTCCTGAAGCGTTGGAGTATAACTGTAGTTCCTCACTGGTCTGCAAAGGGCCCCTCCATAACAGTACCCCATTGAAATCGCTCAGAAAAGCCCATGCGCAAATCCTCCTTCAAACCTGCCCCCAGGCAGATGTGGTGGTGGGCCAGTGTCACACCTGCTGTTGCCCTGGCCAACCTGCGGGAAAATACCCTCCCCGCTGGGATGACTTTGTCCGCAAAATTCAACTTCCCCAACAGTTGCTGCACCCTTTCGTGCGTGGGCCTGTCTTTTGCTAAAGCAACCTCTATTTCCACAATCAGTTCAGACACCTCTTGAGGTAACCTGCAGGACCCCTTTATGGTGTCTATCTCAATCCCCAGGAAAGTCAAAACCTCTGTGGGTCCCTGTTTCTTCTCTGGCGCCAGTGGGACACCCATCCTGGCCATCACATTTTTAAATGTAAGACAGGGCGAGCATACAATCCTTAGATCCCTCAGGTCCCATAAACATGAAGTCATCGAGGTAATGGATCATGTCCCCCATCTGTTCCACTCTGCAGGCCGCCCACTCAACAAATGTGCTGAAGGCCTCGAAATATGCACACGAAACTGAGCAACCAATTGGAATGCATTTATCCACATAGAAAAAGCCCTCCCAATGAAACCCTAATAGGTGAAAACGAACTGGGTGGACTGGCAGGAGTATGAAGGCGGACTCAATGTCCACCTTGGCCAAGAGGGCCCATTGCCCTGTGGCAGCGACCATCAGCATGGCCTGATCAAACAAGGCGTAGTGCACCGAGCACTGGTCCTGGTCCAGCCAGTCATTAACGGAATCCCCTTTTGGGTAGGACAGGTGGTGAATTAAACTAAACTTGCTCTTCTCCTTTTTGGGCACAATACCAAGGGGGGAGACAATGCAGTTTGAAAAGGGGGTGGGGGTTGGGAAAAGGGCCTGCCACCCTGCCCAGCTCCACTTCTTTACCAATTTTTTGCGTCACCACCTAGGGTTGGCGGAGTGCAGATGGGAGGTTCCTTGCCATACGCCCCGTCAAGGGACCTTCGTAGGGGATCCTAAACCCCTCAGAGAAACCTCCCTACAGCAATTCCCTGTCCCCCAACTTCGGGTACTCCTGCAGGAATTCCAGGAGCACCTCTCTGTTAACCGGGGATGGACCCTTCGACAGCCCCCCGTTACTGGCCCCCTTTGTGCTGTCCTCCAGCCCTAGGTGCCCCTTCGGTCTTAAAGCAGGACATGATCGGGTGGCTGCCTCCGCACCTGAAACATTGATGGGGTAATTTGCACCTGTTCCCCAAGTGCAAGACCCTTTATTGAAATACCTACATGGTTTCACAGCCATAGAGTCCTTTCAAGCCCGGTCCCCCCCTTTATGTCGTGGGGGGGCTGACTGAAAGGGCTGCCACTCTTTCTTTTTATTATGTTCCTTCTTACCATACCATGGCTGTTACGCTACAGCAACGAGGGGCGAGTTTGTCGAAAACACCACGATCATGGATTTCGTTCTGGCAACGTTACAAGTTGCCTTAGAAACTCCTGAAGCTGCGGTCACGTTCCGCTCAGCTGACCCGACACGGATGTACTTCACGCCACGCCCCCTTGTTCGTTAAATCCTGCAGTCGCAGGAAGCTCGCTGCTGCTAATTAAACGTTATTGCGCATTTTCATGTGTCCCGCCTACGCCCTTACTTCCTCGGATTACCCTCCGCTGGATTTCTTCCACTTGACACTCGTTACCAGACCTTGGATTGTGCACCGGACTTCGCTCGGATTTCCCAACAAAATTGTTTGCATTGGTTTTGTTTATCATACGAACGGCGTTCCTTACTGCCGCACGCTCGTAGGAGCCCCCGCTCAGTACGGAAGGGTTTTTGGCTCGGCGGTGTTCTATCCTCACCCGGGTCCCTGCAGGCACCCTCTTCAGCCCGCCAGACTGAACCAGAAGTGCTCCAAGCGCCGCGACAAGGACCATCTAGAAGCAGTCCAACAATACGTGTGGTTCCTTTCCCAAACTTAACTACTGTAAGTTACTTTGTTCCTCATTCTTTATCCTGTACGTTTTTCAAGACTCCTGTCTCTCCTCACATTTCCTGCTTGGTCTGGTGCCGTCTTACCTCCGTATCAATCACCTGATTACCTTACCAACTAGCTGAGCACTCTACCAGCAACCTAAGAACTGTACGAACTGTACCAACAAGTGATAAACTGATCTTCTATTCATGAAAGTGCATTAACGAACGCTCTCCAGATTATGCACCAACTCGACTCTAATGCGTCCCTTGTGCCGATCGGATTGACATTCCTATACTAACCTTCCCATTTGTTATTTTCTCCTGTCGTTGTCATCAATTCCTCTGGAAATTGTACTCTACACCTTCCACCTTTAGTCTACCTACATCTACTCCCTCAGGTACTGGCTGTTCCTTTCTTTCTTTCTTTTTGCTCCTAACGGAATATCTAAATACCCGTAAGACATCCTTCTTAACCATTTCTGTATTTTCTTGCAGCCTTGGTCTAGCGGTGCGTCCGCTTCCCGCACTTCTGCGCAATAGACAGCTCTGTCTGTTCTTACAGAAACAGCAGCAGAGGGATACATTGTGAAGAAGAGCCCTTCACTAAGAGGAAACCTGATTCTTTGTAATCAGGGGAACTGGTTTTCTGGACACCCTACGCCCATTCTAATACCTCCGGGTTGGGACTTAAAAATACCTTACACCTTGGTGAGTAACAATGGATTTCTCGCTCCACTGTAAACCTCGTCATTTGGCCTTACCTCCCATGAACTCAACCCATGCCTCCATATCCTTCTGATCCCAAGTCATTTCTGGTACCAGGGCCATCTTCTTTCTAAAGGCCCTATCATAGTCAATCCAACCCTTGGTCCCATAATTCCTGTATTCCATCGTGATCCCCTTTTTATATGTCATCAAAGTCTGACCATCGGTGAGGAATTTTTCCAACCAGACACTCAGCCAACAGATCAAAAGCCAATTCTGTATACTCTCCTCTGGCTTCACCCTTCTCTGCCTCTTTTTGTCCTCTTCCCTGCTAATGTTAAAATCTGGGCCTGCATTTTCGGTCTCAAGTATGCACAATATGTCAAATTGTTCCCTTTTCCAGATTCTTTCTTTAAAATCCCTGGGGATATGTCATGCTGAGGCAGAACTAGGAGTTATTAAGGGCGCGATTGCAACACGCTGAAGGACGGCCCCCATTTCCCCACCCACTTGAGTGTCAGCTTTTTTGGTTGCACTGGCTGTTACCTCAGGACACTGTGTGGGCCCTGGTGTGGGTATTGCTGTTGGAGGTACTGGGGCCATCCCCTCTATACCTGTACCTGAAACGTTGCTCCAAGCATCCCACCCCTCCACCCCCGCTGTGACCCCTGACTGTTGCACTAGCTCCAACCCAGAAGAGACTAAGACTTTATCGGCTAAGACATGTAACCCTGTGCCCCCAAATACTGTCTGGCTCTGCAATGCCAGTGGCCCAGGTTGTGTGGCTCCCGCAGCTGCCCCCAAGGACCCGGTTACGGTTGCTGGCAGTGAGAGAGCTCCCCACACTTCCCTCATGACAGTGCTAGGTGCGCCTGGAGTAGGCAGTACGGATCCCCGCAATAGCTTCAACATTTCCCCCAATGTCTCATTTATTTTAGCACTCATCCCAGCCATAACTGCTGGCAGGGAACTCAGTATATCGTTACTGGGTGGCGCAGGGGGAGGTACCGCACCTGCAGGTGTGCACCCACCTATGGGAGAAGCGGGTCCCTGTGGGGTTGTGGTGTGTTCACCTCACCGGTGGGTGCTTGTGGCGGGGGCGCCTCAAGTGGTATGACCACGGGCTGTTTTGCCCTGCTCTTCCTAACCACCTGTTTCTTTGGGGTTGGCATGCTCTAGCCCCCCAGCCCTGGTTGCACCAACTCCCCACAGGCCACACAACCAATGCCTTACCTTTTGCTCCCCTCTGTGCCCTCTTAGGTTTGGGGGTCAAGACTGGCTGTAACTCCGTAAGCGGAGGAGTGTCGGGAACTGCACACACTTGCACCTGAACAGTTTGCTGGGGAGGGAGCAGCCCTTCCCCCTTCTTCCAACATTTTTTCTGCCCAGTCCTTCCCTCTTTTCCGTATCTGTGTCAGGCTGAGAGGTCCTGTGTCCGCGGAAGCTGATGAACCCCCAACGATCCCCCTGAAATGTAATTCCCAGAACTAGATTTCAATTCAGCTCTGTAAACTACACCCAAAAGGGAAAGGGGGAAGTGGATAACAAAACAACACCAGGCAGACTGCGTCAAGGCAAACCAGAGCTGAACCCTCAGAGGATATAAGAAAAGCAGATACAATTCCTTTATTTACTTACTTAACCTTAGGAATGGGAAAGACTTTAAATCCTTAACTAATAATTAAGAATCATACCTGGCTCTTCTCTTGAAATTTCTTAGAGAAGCTTGTAAAGAAGCTGAAAATCTCTCTTAGTTGAGACTTTTGAAATTCACAGCAACTTCTTACTTTGGGCAAATCTGGAAAGTTTAGTTCTTTGTCTCTTTTCCAAAATGCACTAGATGTCCAGTTAAATTGTCTTTATTTATTCTTTCCTTTTCTTTCAAACTTTTCTTTTGTTTTTTCAAACTATTTACAATTCAGTTGAGTTTGTGAATTCTTGAAGAAACACGTGTTAAAATCACACGCGGGCTATTTCCATACAGAGGAAGTTCACGTTGAAAACTTCCTGCATTGAAGAACACGCGCACGGAAAGCAAAATCCACGCGCAGAAAACACACGCGCTTGCCTAACCACGTAAAGTAGAATTCACGCGCAAACGAGAACACGCGCAAAAAAAACCACACGCGCTAAAAAATTTCCGTGTTGATGAACTACCGCGCCTATTCACACGCGCCTTATAATCCACGCGCAATGAGTTCACTCGCGATCGAATACACGCGTTTAAAAAGACACGCGCAAGAAACCACACGCGCAATTGAGTTCTAGTGCTCAAGCACGCGCGCTTGAAAACACACGCGCTATAAAATTCTCACGCGGCAATCAGATTATCGCGTCAGGAAGCACACGCGCTAGAAACACACACGCTTTAAAGTTCTCGCGCGACGAGCAGATTCTCGCGCTAAGGAGCACCCGCGCTGGAAAACACACGCGCTCTTGAATTCTAACGCGACGAACAGATTCTCGCGCTAAGGAGCACACGCGCTGGCAAACTCACGCACAGTTGAATACACTCGCACGCGCAAAGGTTCAACGATATTTTCAGATTAGAAATAGTACGCGTATTTTCAAATAGCGTTCAAGCGCACTCAAGGAGTTCAATAGTACAAGTACAAAGATAACTTTTTACGAATTTTCAAGGAAATGTCATTAAGATGAACAGAGCTGCAGTACAAACAAAGTCACTTATCTCCAGAGCGAATCCATAAGGATCTTCAGAGTTTCCTGTCTTCAAAAACGAATTCCTGACAACTGATAGCTTCTCCAGAAACCCCCAAGAAAGTAGCCGCTCAACTGCTAACGCCTGAAGGATAAAATCCACCAGGCCCAAGTCTAAAGCAGGAGCAGCCACTAAACACGTCCTCTCAGCTGGGGTTTAGATGATGAAAGGCACAGAGTGACAGTTTAGAATGTTCATTGTTGTTCTGCAGTGTCTTCTAACCAATCAGAGCTGTCACTGTGAGACTCCATTTTGCCTTGGGTCAGAACCAGGATTCTGAATCAACAAGTTAAGGCCAAACCAACTACAATAGAAAACTTCCCACCCACATAAGGCTAATTTAAAAAGGATTAATAAAGAGAAATAATGAGAAGGAAACTTGAATAAGGGAAAATAGCCTGAATAGGGGAAGGAAACATGACAGTACCCCCCTCCTAATGCCCAGTCTCTGGGCCTACCTTAAGTGGATTTTTAGCATGAAACTTAGCAACTAAACGGGGGGCATGTACATCAACTGAATCTTCCCATGATCGTTCCGCAGGTCCATATCCCTCCCAATCAATTAATTACTGCAACGCTCTCTTTCCTGGAATCCAAAATTTGTTTAACCACAAATTCCTCAGATGAATCCTCCAAAAGCACAGGGGAAGGTGGTGTCCTAAATCTAGTTCCTGAACAAACTGGTTTTAAAAGGCTAACGTGGAAAGTAGGATGTACCTTCAATTGCTTGGGTAATTTCAATCGTACTGCCACAGGGTTGATGATTCTCTCTACCTCGAATGGGCCTACAAATCGTGGACTGAATTTATTCTTCCCCTTAATTTTTAGATACCGGGTAGAAAGCCAAACTAAGTCTCCCACTTTATATTCAGGACCAGCCTTCCTTCTCAAATCAGCACACCTTTTATATTTCAATTTGTTTTCTCCCAGCACCTTTTTCGCTCTATCCAAGTTATTCTTCATTACCAACAAACGATCTTCCACTCTAGGATTCCCAGAATCCTCCAACACCTCAAAACTCAGAAAGCGAGGATGAAACCCACGACCCAAAAAGAAAGGGGACATAGAAGTAGCATCTTTACCACAATTGTTGTAAGAGAATTCTGCCAACCATACCAAATCCACCCATTCCTCTCTGGCTTGTAAATAACACCTTAAGAACTTCTCCAATTCCTGATTTACTCTCTCTACTTGGCCATTACTCTCCGGATGATACCCAGAAGTCAAACTAACTTCCACTCCAAGTTTCTTACAGAAGGCCCTCCAGAATTTTGAAATAAATTGAGATCCCCTATCAGAGATAACTTGACTTGGGAATCCATGTAGTCGAACTACACCTTGCAAAAAACTATGAGCCAGTTTTTCCGCGGTAACCTCTCCCTCCATTGGTAAAAAATGTGCTTCTTTAGTAAGAAGATCCACCACAACAAGAATGGTAGTACAACCCTTATCTTGAGGGAGATCAACAATGAAATCCATAGAAATAGTGTGCCAAGGACGAGGAGGAACGGGTAACGGCTCCAATAAACCATGCGGCTTCCCAACTTGACTTTTTGCTTGTGCACAGACTACACAAGTTTTAACAAAGTTCAATGTGTCTTGGTGAATTTTTTCCCACCAAAAATTCCTTCGAACCAATTCCAGAGTTTTTCTGAAACCAGGATGTCCTGATAAAATGGATTCATGACAATTTCTCAAAACCTTTTCTCTTAACTCTTCAGTAGGTACATAAAGCGTGTTATCAAAAAAAGGAAGATCATCTTTCAAACTTCTGGCTGGATCCAGTCTCACCCACTCCTCCATCTTCTGCAAGGACATATTCTGGCGAACTTCATTCAAAAAATCAATTTCTTTAATGGTTCCAGCTACCAAAAAACGTTCTGGAGCAATTATAGGTTCTGGTTTCAGAATCTCTCTCTCCTCACTACCAGGAAATTGGCGGGATAAGGCATCAGCTTTTTTGTTCTGACTTCCGGGTTTAAAAGTCACAATGAAATCATAATCAGCAAAGAATAAGGACCAACGAAGTTGTCCTGGAGACAAAGTTCTTGCAGATTTTAAAAACAATACATTTCGGTGATCAGTAAGGACCGTTACCGTATGTCTTGCCCCTTTCAGAAAATGTCTCCATTCTTCAAAAGCGGACTTTATTGCTAATAGTTCACGATCTGCAATTGTGTAGTTCACTTCAGCGGCAGAAACTTCCTAGAAAAGAATGCAACTGGATGTAGTTCACCAGTATTTTCATTCCTTTGAGAAAGCACCGCCCCAACGCTAAATTTGAAGCGTCCGCCTCCACAAAAAAAGGTTTAGAGAGATCAGGATGAATTAGAATTGGACTAGAAGTAAATCTTTGTTTTAACTCTTGAAAAGCTTTTTCTGCTTCAAGGTCCCAGTCAAATTTCACTCCTTTTTTCAAAAGTCTCGTTATAGGAGCAACCAGCCGAGAAAAACCTTCGATAAATCTCCTATAAAAATTGGCAAACCCTAAGAAACTTTGTATTTCCTTAACCTTAGTAGGAGAGGGCCATTCAAGAACTGCTTGCACTTTTTTAGGATTCATTTCTAAACCCTTAGGTGAAATTATAAAACCTAAAAACTCCACAGAATCTGTATGGAATTGACTTTTTTCCAATTTAGCAAACAAATGGTTTTCTCGCAGCTTTTGTAAGACTAAGCGCACATGTTTCTGATGTTGATCCAGGTCAGAAGAGAAAATCAAAATATCATCGATATACACGACAACAAAAATATCTAGGTATTCTCTAAAAACCTCATCAATGAAAAATTGGAAAGCCGCTGGAGCATTACATAAACCGAATGGCATAACTTGATATTCAAACAGCCCAAACCTGGTCTTAAACGCTGTCTTCCATTCGTCCCCTTCCTGCACACACACAAGATGGTAAGCTCCTCTCAAATCTAATTTAGAGAAAATATTTGCTCCTTGTATTTGATTAAGCATTTCCGAGATGAGAGGAAGAGGATACCGGTTCTTAACCGTGACTTTGTTAACTGCTCGATAATCTATGCAAGTTCGAAGCGTTCCATCCGGTTTTGGTACAAAAAATAAAGGAGAGGCCGCTGGTGACTTAGAATGACGAATAAACCCTTTGGCCAAGTTTTCCGACAAATATTCTTTTAAATAATCATTCTCTTTCTCTGTAAGAGCATATACCCTACTACTAGGCAAAATTGTTCCTGGCTCCAGCTCAATTTTACAATCAAAGGGCCCATGGGGTGGTAATTCTCCTGCCACTTTCTCATCAAATACGTCCCAAAAATCTTTGTAACACTGGGGAAGTTGACCCACTACAGCTCCCACATCATGACATCCAATTCCAGTCTCAGCCAGAAAACTAGACACTGAATTACTTTGTTTGACATCTTCCTCTAAGAGACTTCCTGAAAAGCAATTCTCTTTACAAAAATCTGACTGCATGTCAATTGTCCTAGCACTCCAATCAATCAGAGGATTATGGAGAGTAAGCCAAGGCATACCCAAAATAATCTTCAACAAAGGAGCATCAATTAACTCAAACGAAATTATCTCTCTGTGACCTCCTGATAACTCCAAAGTTACAGAACCAGTCCTATGAGTAATAGGACCAGAAGATAGATATGTACCATCAACAGCCCTAGCCTGCTCTACAACCTCCTTCTGAATAATTGGAATTCCCAAAGATTTTGCCAGACCCCAATCCATGAAATTCCCAGTGGCACCAGAGTCAAGCATTACGGGACCATTTCCCTTACACTCCAACTCAAAGAACAAGGATACATTTACGGTTATATGGGGAACCGCTGTCTGCACCGTATTGGCGATCTGTTGCACCTTGACCGCTGAGGTAGAAGTCTTCTTGGGAGTGTAAGGACAGTTCCCTAAAAAGTGCCCACCTCTTCCACAATATAAACACAGATTGTTATCTCTCCTCCTAGCCTTTTCTTCCACTGTTAAAGGGCCTCGGACTCTGGGAGATGGATTATTCCCTTTGGATCTACTCTCTACCTTAGGTCTATCCACTCTAACTAGAGACTTTACGTCACTCTGACAATGACGCCTCTCTGCCTTCCTTTCACTCAAACGAAAGTCCAATTGAATAACCAAATCAATCAGACCTTCACAAGTAGAAGGGCGTTCAACTACTCCAGACAATGCATCCTTTAACTCATCTCTAAGGCCCCTATAAAACATTGAGGCCTGTTTAACCTCGGGCCACTTGCTTTCTAACACAAGGGACTTAAATTGTGTTATATAAGCAATCAAGTCTCTATTACCTTGTTTTAGTTCTAAAAGTTCACCATCCACTTCCAGAGATAACTGTCTTCTATCAAACATCTTTCGGAATATCTCTAAAAAACTGGTGTAATTTCCTAAAACCGTACTCTTTTGACTCACCAACAACCCAGCCCAAGCAGATGCCTCCCCAGAAAGATAGGACAACATATAAAAGTTATCTTAGATGCATCCGAGGGAAATAATTCTGGTCTACTCATAAAATGTAATTCACATTGTGTCAAAAACACCCTAAACCTCTTGGGATCCCCATGGTAACGTTCTGGAGGCGCCAAAGGAACTGGCATAATTAAACTCCTTACCCCTTCTGCCACTGGAGGCGCCCGTTGTATTTGTGGTAAATGATGTTCACCTTCCCTTTCTAACTCAGGTGGAGAACCAGCGCCCCCTGAAATCTCATCCTCTCTCCTTTCTGCCCTCTGTTGAATTTGTGTTACTTTAACACTCAAGTCATCCACCTTTTGACTAAGTAAGGCATTTTCATCCCGAGATATTTTCAACTCCTCCCGTAACTCCCTGATCAAAGATCCTAACATCTCCATGGATTCGTCGGTGTTCATGACAGCTCGGGCGGACTAAATTATTGGCCTTTCATTCTGTCAGGCTGAGAGGTCCTGTGTCCGCGGAAGCTGCTGAACCCCCAACGATCCCCCTGAAATGTAATTCCCAGAACTAGATTTCAATTCAGCTCTGTAAACTACACCCCAAAGGGAAAGGGGGAAGTGGATAACAAAACAACACCAGGCAGACTGCGTCAAGGCTAACCAGAGCTGAACCTGCAGAGGATATAAGAAAAGCAGATACAATTCCTTTATTTACTTACTTGACCTTAGGAATGGGAAAGACTTTAAATCCTTAACTAATAATTAAGAATCATACCTGGCTCTTCTCTTGAAATTTCTTAGAGAAGCTTGTAAAGAAGCTGAAAATCTCTTACTTGAGACTCTTGAAATTCACAGCAACTTCTTACTTTGGGCAAATCTGGAAAGTTTAGTTCTTTGTCTCTTTTCCAAAATGCACTAGATGTCCAGTTAAATTGTCTTTATTTATTCTTTCCTTTTCTTTCAAACTTTTCTTTTGTTTTTTCAAACTATTTACAATTCAATTGAGTTTGTGAATTCTTGAAGAAACACGTGTTAAACTCACACGCGGGTTATTTCCATACAGATGAAGTTCACGTTGAAAACTTCCTGCGTTGAAGAACACGTGCACGGAAAGCAAAATCCACGTGCAGAAAACACACGCGCTTGCCTAACCACGTAAAGTAGAATTCACGCGCAAACGAGAACACGCGCAAAGAAAAACACGCGCTAAAAAATTTCCGTGTTGATGAACTACCGCGCCTATTCACACACGCCTTATAATCCACGCGCAATGAGTTCACTCGCGATCGAATACACGCGTTTAAAAAGACACGCGCAAGAAACCACACGCGCAATTGAGTTCTAGTGCTGAAGCACGCGCGCTTCAAAACACACGCGCTATAAAATTCTCACGCGCCAATCAGATTATCGCGTCAGGAAGCACACGCGCTAGAAACACACACGCTTTAAAGTTCTCACGCGACAAACAGATTCTCGCGATAAGGAGCACTCGCGCTGAAAAACACACGCGCTCTTGAATTCTAACACGACAAACAGATTCTCGCGCTAAGGAGCACACGCGCTGGCAAACCCACGCGCAGTTGAATACACTCGCACGCGCAAAGGTTCAACAATATTTTCAGATTAGAAATAGTACGCGTATTTTCAAATAGCGTTCATGCGCACTCAGGGAGTTTAATAGTACAAGTACAAAGATAACTTTTTACAAATTTTCAAGGAAATGTCATTAAGATGAACAGAGCTGCAGTACAAACAAAGTCACTTATCTCCAGAGCGAATCCATAAGGATCTTCAGAGTTTCCTGTCTTCAAAAACGAATTCCTGACAACTGATAGCTTCTCCAGAAACCCCCAAGAAAGTAGCCGCTCAACTGCTAACGCCTGAAGGATAAAATCCACCAGGCCCAAGTCTAAAGCAGGAGCAGCCACTAAACACGTCCTCTCAGCTGGGGTTTAGATGATGAAGGGCACAGAGTGACAGTTTAGAATGTTCATTGTTGTTCTGCAGTGTCTTCTAACCAATCAGAGCTGTCACTGTGAGACTCAATTTTGCCTTGGGTCAGAACCAGGATTCTGAATCAACAAGTTAAGGCCAAACCAACTACAATAGAAAACTTCCCACCCACATAAGGCTAATCTAAAAAGGATTAATAAAGAGAAATAATGAGAAGGAAACTTGAATAAGGGAAAATGGCCTGAATAGGGGAAGGAAACCTGACAATCTGCTCTTGAAAACATGCAAACAGTAAGGCCTCTGCATCAAATTCATCGCCAGAGGTGTCCAAAACGATGTCAATCCCTGAAAACATGTCCGGTGACCCCAACTGAGACATGTCCAGCAACCTGAAGTCCCCGCTATTAACTGTCCTCTTCTGTCAGTTAATCAACTCCTGTTGTTTACTATGTACCCCTGACCACCTTTCTTGGTTTGTCTTAAAAGGAGTGCAATTCTTCTAACAATGGACAACCTTACCGATGAGTAGGCTCTCTACACAGTACCGTGTTCCCTTCCACCAAAGTACTCTTACCAGATAGCCTAAACCTGTTTTTGTACAAAATAACAAATATGTTACTTCCACCTTTGTCAAACACCCACATATTTTCCAACGGTGCTTATCCTCGCTCTCCTTATGACCTACATTGCCCCAACATGCTCTCAGCAACTGAATATGGCCAAATAGGAAGAAATGAAAAACTCCATTGCAGAGTCCTCCTGTTTGTAGGCATGCCCATGTTTCATAACTATGCGCGTTCATGCACTGGCAAGCCCAACCGTGTAACCCAATTTATTCAGCATGCAATAAACAACACTTTTTTCTCTGCGTCATCTTGCTTCCAAGATCGGCGCGATCATACAACCAAATTAATTGTATTTAAATAGCCTTCCTGTATGTGATCCTGAGGACCCTCAACCCTTCAAATGTTCTATTCCGAGGAAATCTAGGAGCAGAATTATAAACCCCAGCACGCTGTAAACTGGCTTCTGTCTGGATGCATGTCGCTGACCCCCAGCTCACCAAAGGTATCTCCTCCTCAATTGCGGGAATAGGAGCGAAAATACAAAAATTCAAACCGGAGGCTGGTCGTGGATCTCCAGCCCACGAGGGTATCTGCTCCTTAATGTTGTTCTCAGCGCAGTAGCAGTACCTTATACTCACTTCACCCTTGGCAGGAAAACAAGCCATCAAATTCAACGCATGCGCTCAGTAACAAACGTGTGATGGTGTACAGCGCTCTGAAGCCATTTAACTAAGCCCAAATGCTAGGGCCTGGTCACATATCTTGCGCCGCGCGGCGGCTATCCCCCGTGAAGCGATACCTTGTGCCCTTCGACACTAGACCTTATTTTCAAATACATGTTCTGCTGATTTCCCCCATCCGATGAAGCCCTTCCGCACCAAGGAAAAGTTCTGTACCGTCCCTAATAGCAGCGGTCCAACCGTGTACATCCCACAAAATGGGCCAACGTGGCAGCCAACATAATTAATGCACTCATTTTTAAAGATTAGCGTGGTGACCGCAAAAAAACCATGGCCGATCAACTGTGTACTCCCGTTATGACAATATTGACTGGTGCAGCGGCCAGTGAAATGCCAAAAGCATACATAATTTAAGAGCCACAGGCATATACATAAAAACACGCGTTGCCATTACAAAACCTACACAATGTGACTGAAAGAATCCATGCAGCCTTATTTTGCCCTGTGGCCCGGCCACGGGGCGCGCAAACTACCTTTGTACAATGCCTTATTTCGTGTGCCTACAGAACTGAACACACTGGCCTAGTCGTTGATGTAACCACGTTACAGCCCTGGGCAACGCCACATGCCGGGGTTCACAACCATACTTTTTGAAAACACAATTCAGGTTTAAATTAATAATCGCTACACCCATATAGCGCGCCTGTTAGCCAGGCACCTATGAAGCATGTCTGTTACACGATATGTAGACACAATGCATTTTTTAAACAGACGATAGCTAAACCCACAAGGAAAAACAGCCCTCGCAGCACGGCGGACGTCACAGGGCGCATGTGATTACAAATCCCTACAAAAACTCTGAAAATTCTGTTGGCATACATAACCCGTGGCCACGGGGACCGTTCCTTGGTACCACACTTGAAAAAAGGTTACATAATACAATTTATTTCCCCTGCCGCTAAAAACTGATTGCAGAACAAAGTAAATTCATTCCACTACAATGCGGTCCTCACAGAATTGTACCACTTTTTCTCCAATTCAAGCAGATGCCTGCCCGGGGACGCCCCCGCCTCCTGAGGGAGGGTGGTGGGAAGTAGATACTGTCGAGGGGAGGGGGCGGCCGAGGGGCGTCCCGCTATGTGGGACATCCCTTTAGCGCCCCCTGTGGAGGCTGGGACCTCCTCTGGCCTTGAAAAGAACATCTGAGACAGTAAAGCTGTATGCGTTTCTGCTGATATAATTATAATTGTAATTACCAACTATATACAACTAAAGTCGACTGATTCTGATGCTATTTTATGGTTAAATAAAAAAATGAAAAATAAAAATTAGTCATTTAGAATTGAATGTTTTTTTTTTATTCACTTATCCCTCTTGTTGATGATGTGTCTGTCTCGGAGTTCCTTTCGCTTCAATTTTGCCCTTAACACTTTTAGATCTTAGTTAAGTTCTTCAAGTTCTTCCGAGCTCTCGAAAACTGTGACCTACTCAAAACAGTCCTGGTTGAAAGGCAGTTTAGAATTTTCTTCTAGGTTCTAACAACCTCATCAGAGTTTCTCAATCCAATCAGTTTTGCAATGAGTCTGCTTTTCCGGGATTTCAATCCACCAAGTACTGCAACCTCCCTCTACTAACCCTGGAATCTAGAATTGTCTGTCCTTCATACTCATCTCCTGAACCATCTGTGACCACTGGACCTGGTACTCCTTGAAGCCTAGTTTCTTGGTTAATGGGTTTCAGAAGGTTTATATGGAAAGTGGGGTGAATCTATTGACTAGCCAGCAATTTAAATGTTACTTTAACTAGAGACAATACGTTTACTATCTCAAAAGGTCCGACAAACTGTGGGCTAAACTTATTTTTCCCTTTCAGTGCTATACATCTAGTAGATAACCAAACTCTGTCTCCCACGTTATACTTCAGTGCTGGTTGATGTCTGAAATCTGTGAACTTCTTGTACTCTTGTTTACATTTTTGCAAAGCGTTTACTGCTCTCTGTAAATGTTCTGCTATGATTCTAAGTCTATTTTCTACATCTGGAACCTGGACCTCTTCCAATATAGCCTCTCGCAAAAACTGGGGGTGAAATCCCTTTTTAAAGAAGAATGGTGACATTGTCATAGATTCTTTGGAGGTGTTGTTGTAATAAAATTGAGCTAACCACACTAGATCTACCCAACTTCCACTTGATTTCAAATAGCACCACAAATAGTTCTCCAGTTCTTGATTAATCCTTTTCATTTGCCCATTTGCTTCCGGATGATAACTTGTGGACAGGCTGACTTCAATCCCCAAAACCTTACAAATGGCTTGTCAAAATGTTGCCACAAATGATATCCATCGATCCAAAATTACTGGACGATGCAATCCATGAAGCTGAACCACATTCTGCAGGAATGCTTGAGCAAATGAAGTTGCCGTAGCTGACCCTTTGATTGGAATGACATGTACAGCCTTGGTAGCACATCCACGATCACTAGAATTATTGTACATCCTTTAACTAATGGCAGATCCACAATGTAATCCATTGATACTGTGTGTACCAGGGACAAGGTGGAATAGGTAAGGGAACCTGTTTTGACATGTGCACAGGTCTTAACAAAATGTGTTGTATCAACCCACATGTCTTCCCACCAAAACATGCACTGCAGAAGTTTCTAAAACCCGGATGTCCTGCAAAAGGTGAATCTTGACATTGGGCCTCATCACAAGTCTGGCGGTAACCGTGCTGCTAAAACCGATAGGTTGCCGCCGGACATGCAAATTTTACCAGCACCTGGCTTGCCGGAAACACTGGCGGCCCTGGCATTCCGGGATGTCAGGTGACGGTAATTGTAAATCCCCATTCCCATTGAATCCAACAGGACTCAATGGGAATGGGGACCACGGAAGTACCGGCACCGTTAAAAACGGTGCTAGTGTTTCTGTGAACATCTGCGGGTGGCTGCCATTCCACCCACCAGATCTGATCCTGGCGGGTTCGACAGCACCCGCCCGCAGAGTCGCACTGTGCCGGTCCACTTGCTGGTACCGTTGTTACCAAACTGGCATAGTTAGAATGAGGCCCATTGTCTCAGTGCTTCTACTTTCAAGTCTTCACTGGGTAAATACAATCTAGTATCTTAATATGGAAGACCTTCCTTGATCAATCTGCTAGGATCACCCCAACCCAATTTTGCAATTCTTCTGGAGACATCTGCTGATTAATTTCCTCTCCTATCTCCTTTGTCTTTTTTACTTCGTCTACAATGACATTTATTCTCTTCAAGCAGCTCCAAGCGCTGCTCCTTTGTTGCCCAGCAATGGTGATGCATTAGAATTCACTGCGCTCACTGTGCTGTCTAGTTTAGACAATGCGTTTCTAAGCATAATGGCTGCCAAGTTCATTCCACGCTGATGGGTTCTTTACTGTAGTCTCACTAGAGTTAACCGTGTGATTAGACTCCTTTGCCGTCACTCTCCCGCATCTGTCTTTACTAACTGTGGCATCCCACAGAGTCCTCATAGGTTAGCCCTACGCGTTCTCTAATCTAGTTCAGCACGATCTTATGATCCTTTATACGCGCAGCAGTCGAGGCACTTATTAGTTGAATTAACATGCTGTGCTTACACTGTCACTCTTGAAGGCAGTCCTTTTGTTCAACACTGCAGTTCAATTTCAAAATGACTCCTCTTTTAACATTAAGCACTCAGTGCCTTGAAAATAACATATGATACAGTAAAGCACTATATGTTTCTGCTGATACCAACTATATAATTCTTTTTTAGAATGGAATGGATTTTTGATTCACTTATCTCTCTTGTTGATGATGTGTCTGTCTCTGAGTTCCTTTCTCTTCAATCTCGTCCCTTAGGACTTTAAGTTCTTAGTTCAAGTTCTTCCGAGCTCCTGAAAACTGTGACCTACACATCCAATCAGTTTTGCAATGAGTCTCCACCATCTTGTAAAGGGATTGGCCCATCTCCTGGAATTAATATTAGTAAATTGCAATGGTAAATGAAAATGGTTCTTCTGTCTAGAATCCGCTGTTTAGCAGCTTGCTCGATGTGGGTTGCTCCACTGCATCCTCTAATCTGGCAACCTGCGTCATTTGGCAGTCTTTGGTTAGGCTATATTTTGAACAGAGAACTAAAGGAAAAGTCTCAGCTTTTGTGCTCCCTCTACAAGAAGATTTCATCTCCTTTGCACCACCTGCAATTACTTCAATTGAAGATCATTGTGTGTGAGGTCACCCTGGCCTCCCCTGCTTTGCATTCCTCTGCATTGCCACTGTGTTCTCAACCATCTACCAGAGAGGGGAGATGACTTGCTTCTGCCTTTGCTGGAGATTTCCCATGATCCTCTTTTATTACAACAACCATCTACATCTAAATGATGAAAGACTCTCATAAGACAAATTAGAAGAATTAACCCCCCTCCCTACGACGGCTGCATAAAGAAGACATTTGAAATAAATCTTCAGTACACTTAATCTTGAAAACTCTTGCATTAAGATTTTACCTGTAGAAGATAACATTTTTGTTAAATGCACAGGATACTCCTGCCCAAGCTGTCCCGAGTATTCTATCTTATCTGTTCAGAAGGCCTGATACTCCGGTATGTTCTGTTGAAGAGGCAAATTAATCGGTTCATTTTATTCCTGAGAGTGGCAGGGATGTAGAGGACCAAGCCACATTTGTTGTGCCGGGCATGGCAATTACTCCTTTTTCACCGCCACAGATTTCCTATGTACCAGTTTGTACTAAAATTAGGTGGCTCACAGACATGATACAAGGCACTACCAGCAATGTCTCATCTCTACCTCTGCCCTCTAAATTGGCTGTCAAAAATGGCCACCCATCAAATAGCAGCCTACACAAGCAGACAAAGTATTTCTCTTTCCAAAAGCCAAGGTTGTGAAGCTATTTTTAAAGATTCTGGTCATTTAGTATTAAATCAATCAATGATTTCTCCTTGTTTGCTGAAATTCTTGTGCTCCGTTTGATTGATTCCCATGACCTACAACAGGTGGACTTTATGGATGATTCTACAACTGATTTTGTGATTTTACATGTGTTTTCTAAATTAGTTTTTAATATTATTTTGCAGGAAGTTGAATCCATATTGGGGCTAGGCTTTGATGTCTATATTTTCAGACCTCCTACTAATTTGAGTAAGGGGCCCAGATCATATATTGTCCCTACTCCTTGTCAAATTGAGAGATGTTATAGGTTACAGTGCAGTCTTTCTAATGTGGGATGTCGACAAGTATCTATATTAGACAAAGGCTCTGTTGCACTCCTTCTACTGATGACTGGTCTTGGCTGTCTGCCTCATTATTAAGAGCAGTGTGTGTACCAGCAACTTATTTCCTTTAGCATTCGAGAAGTAAAATGTATTTCATAGCTGAGGATTCTCTAGATTCAAAATAGCTGAGGATTCTCTAGATTTTATAATAATATAGATGCACTGCCTGTGTTGATGGTTTTTATTGTGGTTGCCCTACAAGAGGATTGGCTAACTGAGACTCCTGTCTTGGACGGGTACTGTTTATTCCTTAAAAAAGGCAAAAATGACCCCGTGGGGCGCCCAAATGTAGGCCTCTTGTCGGGGATTAAAAATTCTTTTTGCCCAGAGATGGAAGCATGGTAGGTACCATCCGATTACATTTTGACAGTGAGGCTACACTGGCCAACCTCTGGTCTGGAGCTCGATGGCAATTTTCTCTTGTTTAACATTTATTGGACTGTGCAGCGCACCATCAAACATGAATTCTTCTTAAACCATAGACGCCCTTTGTGAAAATTGGTATCACGTTTTTGGCAAGGGTAATTTCTAATAGTGAATTTCAATTGCTATTTTGCAGGAGCTATCTCACCGTCGTGGTACATCTTGTGTCACTTTCAATAACAATTTGGCGAACAAGAGGGGTATGCTAGACGATTGATAGCTAAAACCTCGCAAGCAATGGGGCCTGATTGCCTACCGACTCTTTTTCTAAAGAAGGATCCATGGTTATGGGCACTAATATTGCCTAAACTATTCAACCACATTGCTATGGAGAACACCATCCCCCAGTCATGGAGCACTTGTTACATTGTACCAATTTTTAAAAAGGGCAACTTTCAAGCTCCAAACAACTATCGCCCCATAGCTCTCCTGGACTCTTCCTCTAAAATGTGTGCTTCTTTATTGCTGGAAGATTTGACCAGGTGGGCTACGTCTATAGGGAGACCTAACATTCTCCAGACCGGATTCCAAAAGCAATGTGGAACTACCCTTAATGGTTTGATACTGAATCTATTGCAGGAACAGGCACAGTGGAAGGACCAACTCGCCCAAATGAGCCTCACTGCACCTGAATCTGCAATTCTGGTTACTAAACATGCCAAACGTCACCCACCCACCTGCCCCCCCGAACCCCCCCCCCCCTATGATCAAATAAAGAAAATGTGATGTTACGGAAAATTCTCTTTTATTCCTACAATAAAATGTTATGTCGGCAAGGTTCTCCACTCAATTCTTTATGGCCTTGAGAGTTACAAATTTGACTGGCAGAATTTAGAAATTATTGAGGGTATGTTTTGAAAATAAATGTTGGGCCTTGCTGCAGCCTTACCTTACTCAGTGCTGCACCATGAGTTGGGATTTTTTTTTTAACCAATTTATTCAAAATATTTCCATAAAAAAGATACAAATAAGGACATCAATAAGCACATAAATTTCATAACCCCCCTCCAAAAGTCAAAACATCTTTGAATTAATAACCACCTTCCATGACCAAGTATCTACAACATGAAGAACAAATCAGTAGGGAAGATGAGTTGGGAATTTTATCTTGGACATCTCACATTCTCTGGCCAAAATTAAAACTGTATCTTAAAATCCTTGATTCCCCTGTCGATTCGTTATATGGTTCTCTAAACCAGGCATTGCTTAGCAAATCATTGAAACATTTACATCTTTTTGCACAGGAATGTGATGCGTTCCTTATCGAAAGTGACTCTTAGACTAAGAATTTGCTTGATAACCCTGCATGTATATACAAGTCTGTTAAACTGACTGATTGGAGTCGTGATCAGAACTCTATTTTAAATTATGGCTTAAACACTCAGTCGAGAGGCTATACAGATCCTTTGAAACCTTGCCGAGTTATCTTGTGCAATTTCCTGACTCTGCCTTTCACCATGTCTTTTTGAGGTTCAGATTTAACTTACTGGGCACACTTCAAAGACAACAGAGGGAAAGCATTCCTGGGGTTCTGCTGTTTCGCCAAAATGATTTTTGAATTTCATTAAAATGCGAAGGCCCGAAAGAACTCTGCACAATCTAGCTGTCATCAGATCTTTTGAACTTTACTTTGAAAGGATGAACCACTTTCATAATTTAGCATTCTGTTTTTCACTTATGCTGGCCCCATGCAAGACATAAAGTGCGTATCACCCACTGGTTGGTCAACTTCATTTCATAAAGTCACTTCATCACGAAGATGACTCCCCTTTAGTAGCTTCATGTCCACCTGTTCAGGACAAAGTAGCCTTGGTGGAAAGGCAGAGGCATGTTCTTTTGGAATACCTCTGCAAATTAGTTATGGGGGCCACTCCGCATGCTTTTTTCAGTAGGCATCATTCCTAAGATTCCAGGTCTAGGGTAGATGCTCAGTTTGATCATGCTGTTTCTGTAACATGTTTGGTTAGTGGGTACCATCTGTTTAATTTCCTGTTCTCACCATCCTCCCAGTTTTATGATGCTTTGCAATTTCCAACAAGTAATGGGGAAAGGGAACGGGACATAGGAGCAAGAACAAGTAACTGATCGTAGTGAGTTCTGTATAACTTGTTGTGATGAATCTGATAATGTCATCACTCCTTTCCCTGGGACAGCCTCTCCTCATGTGGCCAGGGAACAGCAGCCGCTACTTGATCCTGACCCTGGCAGCCGCTATTTGAGGGAGGATCACATGGGGGTGGCGACCCTCGGGGGGGGGGGGTTGACATGACATCATCAGATGAACCACAATATCCCCCTTTCCCTTTTAGGGATATTCCCTCAATCCCTGTTGCCCTAATGGCATATTGCCATCATTCCCTTAAGCAACCTGACAATGTTTCTTACCATGTTCCTCAATATCAGAGAGCAAAGAACAGAACAGGAACTGGGACGAGAAAGAGTCAAGGAGCAATGATGACTACTCCTAATGTGAGCCAAAGCCAACAGTCTAGTGGTTGGAAGACAGCAATTGGCCCAACATGATTTAAAACCATGCTGGGAAAAGAAGCATAGAGTTTGTCTCCTTACCCAGCTGGGGTGAGGTCTGCCAAGGAAAGAGACCGGGAGGACTGCGGCTGATGGCACAGGAGTTTTGCTTGGTTCGACGTGGGTCGGAATGACCAAGGAAAGCAGACAGTCCTGCCGAGTCCTGGGAGGCCTGGGGGGTGCAGTCTAGAGACGCTCACAGGTCAGAGCACAGTCACCGAGAGGCCAGGCAGACAGGAGGCTGACAAGGAATGCCAGAGGCATGTTGAAAGCTGATGAGTGAAAAAGTGCTCCACGGTCCCGGCGCCAAGCCACAGACTGGCAAGAGAGGCGCAAAGGGCTTCAACCCTCATACAGAAAACCAGAGTCTGTTGAGAGGGAAAGAGCAGCTCGGGCACTTTCAAGGGTTTGCCACGCGCCAAGAGGAGGCTGTCAAGGAATGCCAGAGGCATGTTGAAAGCTGATGAGTGAAAAAGTGCTCCACGGTCCCGGCGCCAAGCCACAGACTGGCAAGAGAGGCGCGAAGGGCCTCAAAGCTCCTACTGAGAACCAGAGTCCGTTGAGAGGGAAAGAGCAGCTCAGGCACTTTCAAGGGTTTGCCACGCGCCAAGGGAAATGCAGTGTGAGAACTGGGGAAAGCCTGATCAGGTGAATAGAGCCACTGGGACATTTGATAACAAGATAAGAAGTACATGGAAAAAGGGTCTGGGACCCATTGCAATGTTAAAAGACACATGCGCAGAAAAACGCATGGCAGATATGACTGAAAGGAAATGAATGTGAAAAAAATTGCAAAGTCGAATACCAGGCGGAGGTCAGTTTATAGAAAGTGAATTATATAAAGTGAACCTGCCAGGGGAGTATAACAGGTGTTTTGTGAACAAAAGAATCCCAAGTAAGACCCATGCCCTTAGGGACTCTGAAGTGTGATGAATGAGTAAAACGAACCTGGCAGGAGAGTACACCAGGGGTCTTGTGAGTCTGGGACCTGCACTCAGATTGTATCTAGGAAATATATGAGAGAACCTGGCAGGGGAGTATACCAGGTGTTGTGTGAGACAGATAATCCCAAGGAAGATTCATGCCCTTAGGATTTTTGCATTAGATTGAATGTGAGAAGGACTTGGGGAAGGGAGACATTTCCCCTGGAACAATTTGCGAAATCAAGAGGAGGGCAGTTATCCTCTAGAGCTACAAAGAACTTGGTTATTGTTTTGAACTTTTGTTTGGTGGAGAGAAACCTGGAGAAGGGAGTGATTCACTGGAACTGTGAGCATTTTTCATTTGGGACTTTGTTGGATTCAAGCTTTTTTGTTGAACTTAAAAATCTTCACACTTTGCAATTCAAAGACATTATTCTTAGCTCCTTAGAGTTACTTTTTAGAGAGTGAGAGCTATAATAGGATTTTGGACACAGGACAATTTGCTTTTGGACATTTTGGCATACCACAGGTCCTTAGTTTTTGGTTAGGATACAGACTGTGAGGCATTTTCCAACCCGGTTTTCATTTAATAAAAGTTTATGGCAAACACCATAAGTCTTCTGTGTCTGCGTCTTGTTCCTGATTCATCACATTGTTCAGAGTTAATTTTGCTCCATTAATGTCCTCCCTGTATTTCACCTACAGTAATGATAGCACTGCTAAACATAGTGGCAGTTGGGGCCCCGAACACGCCTGAGGGAGGTATTAATGTGAGCAATTTCTCGCTGGCGTGTCGGCACCCTCTATTTTTTTATATCTTAAGATGCTGCTTCGCACAATGGTCCGGTCTTGTCCCCTTCCCAGTGTATGGGAGCGAGGGGTCCTCGGGCCCCCTCGCGTCGTACGCTCCTCAGTACAAGGCTTGGACCGCGTGCCACCGATAGTGGTATTGCCCCTTGCCCTTATGTAAAGTTAACCACGGTTGACTGCTGCATAGATGGGACTACTGAGCAGGACACGGGGCATCCATTCTTTGTGCCCCCTTTCGACTCCATCTTGGGCAAACAGGCCTCACTGCGATAGTACAGCAATGCTCAGCTCCCCTTTCCAGCGCAGCAGCCAAGGACATAGACACTGCAATGATGCGACACACAAGGCGCGCAGGCAGCTGGCTGGCCCCCACCCTTGCACTCCCCCTGCAAAGGAAAAGCTCAGAACTTCCATTCTCACGCTGAGGCTGGAGAAAGTTGCAACAATCAATATGCTACAGTTTTCTTCCTCTGAGATCACTGCCTGAAAACTGGCATGTGAACCAAGATGAGCTAAGCACTTTCTGCTTGATTCATCCTCATAAACGTGCAAGCCACCCACCCCCATTAAAACAATTTATTGCCATTCTGACCCTGCACTCCCTGTAAGGTATTTCTTTCAAGTGCCAGACCCTCGCCTGTGCTGCGAAACCCACCCAGCACACCCACTACTAACCTTACGCATTTTTTATATGCTTTTACTTGCACTAATGAATTTGAAACCTAGAAAGAGATGTGAAGATAGCCTGATTCTTTTACATGCACAATAAAGGTCAAGGCCTTCAATTAAAGCCACAAATGACCCAATTGTACTGACAATAATCATTGTGTGTAACTCATGTAGAAATGTGACAAGTAGCATAAAATGTTTTAAATAATTTGTCATTTAGTATGAAACAATACTAGCTTAGGTAGTGACCACAGTGACCGGACCCTGACCTGCATGGAGCACAAGATGTTTGACGTCCGTCAGCTACTCAGCCAACCAGGAGGAAGAGATGCTACCCACACCTACAGCACCACACCGTCTGGCCAATCGGGTCCATTTAGTATTTTTTGTTAGAGTTACTTTAACTAATATAAATGTTGGCACTGATGTAAATGTGTTAGAGAGTTTTTTGGGTTATTTCCTAGCTGGAGAAATAAACCATCCTTTGAACTCTTGCAGCCGGGTCTCAGTGCCTGTTTCCCCGACAAGGGGTTTTGCCTGTTATTTTATTTCTTTTTCTCTCACACGTAGTAAGACGGGGAAAGGCACCTACATTTTTGGTGACCCCCGCAACGTGATTTAGAGAGGTGCCTTGAGGTCTGCGCCGCCCGGCAGCGAGATCCAGGGCGCCCCCCAGCAGAACCATCGCCTCCGTGGTTGACCAGACTGTGCACACCAAGAAGAAAGGGTCAAGGGTTCCCGGTTGACGAATACCTGATCGAAAAAGCTGCTCGCCAAGGCAGGCCACGGCTTGGTTGGGGGACGGACCTGAGCGAGGTCCGGCCGCGAGCGGCGACCCTCGGAGTACCTGACTGAACACGTGGAGTCCCGGTTGCAAAGACCCCAAAGGAAGGTAAGGGGGAAATATGGGAAGAAGGGAATTAGTAACAAAGGGAAGGTAGCCAAGAATAGGGTCTGCGTGAGTGACGGTGAGGCTTTTCTGATCTATCCTTTATATGGCCATTAGGTGTTGTAAGAAGTGAGAAGAAGAAAAGTCGTATCCTAGCCCGCAGGGGGTAGAAGGCGGCGCCACGTAGCATTTGTCCCGACCAAGTGCAGAATAGAGATAAAGAGAAAAATAGTAGGGGTCTCATGTAGGTTCGCAGTCGTTTTTAGAATATTCTTTTTCCGTGAAGACATCTTGAGACATAATAAAGTTGAAAGAGGTGGGGAGTGAATGCGAAATAGTAGGTAGTATAGGGAAGAAGAGAAAACAGGGTCAGTAACGGGAATATGGAAAGAACAAATGCGCATAGGCAGTACATGTGTATGTTGCATGATTATATGTTGGTCTGCTTTTATGTATATGTCTTGTTGAACACGCTAAAGTATTTTAACACAAGTAATTTGTGATCGATACAAAGTAAAGCAGAAGAAATAAACTGTGAGAGGTGATCAGGTTACACCTCTCAGAAAGCTAATGTGACATATGGTAATTGTGGGCATTGATAAAGAACATATTATTTCTACATATTGTAATTAATTAATACCAAGTAAGAGGTGGGAAAAGATTCAAAGGTACTAGAATACACAAGAAAGGAAAAGAAACATTGCCATGGGGGGAGTAACACCACTAACACATATTTGCCAGCACCTTCCACTTTATAGCGACAGGATACAGAAGTATCACGATCAGTGGATCACTGAGATAAAGGGAGACGGGGTTACACCAATTTGGCCAGAAGGAGGATCATTTGACAAAAGAGTGTTGGACTTAGTATCAACACATTTGCTACCGCGATACAAAGGGAAACAGTTACAGAACCGGAGAGAAGTGTTAGATTTATGGCAAATGTTTGAGGAAGTTTCCCCCACGGCAGAGGTAGGTACAAACAGAGTGACAGAAAAGCAGAAAAACCCTGAAGAAGTAGGTGGGACACCAAAAGGGGAATGCTCAACAACTACAACCGAAAACGAAGTAATAAAAATCTATCCCTTAATGACTAGGCAAGCGGTAGGGTTTAGTGAACCCCTGTATATACCACCCACTGCCACTGCCCAGAGCGGGGCAACAGCCCCCGAACCTCCACCATATGACAAATGAGGCCTGTATGGCCCCACGAGTGCGCCTCCCGTGGATATTGCACGTTTAACAGGTGATTTGAACCGTCAGATAGCACAACCACAAATGGAAATAACACGGTTAAGAACTTTATGTGACAAAGGGCAAATGTTGCCAGGTGGAGGGGAGGTACCCCCGCTAACATTGGCAGATCTCACACCTCCGATCGGGGCAGCAAGCATTGCAACCCCAGCAGCCTCAGTATCAGGGCAGTCTATAGTATCGCAAGGGACGTCATCACAGCAGAGGCAAGAACAAGAGTGGCAGTCAGGACAGTTCCTGTTCCAATTGAATAACAAGCCAGTGAGAATTATACGCCCAGATACACCAGAGAGTCAACAAAGTGGAGACCAGAGTGGAAGACCAGGAAGTGAACCCAAGGAAAACTGGGAGGATAATAACGAGTTAGAGTCAGAAATAGAAGAAATATGGGACGATTTAGATGAATACGAAGAGGCAGCTGCC
The DNA here is from genome assembly GCF_040938575.1 of Ambystoma mexicanum. Taxonomy (NCBI): domain Eukaryota; kingdom Metazoa; phylum Chordata; class Amphibia; order Caudata; family Ambystomatidae; genus Ambystoma; species Ambystoma mexicanum. The sequence goes on from NC_090926.1 coordinate 742,680,462, forward strand.
GCGGAGGGATCCCCGCTGCCAAATCACCGTTACCCAGACACACTATCGCCACCATTATGTCAAGGTAGATTAAGACAACGAACAGGGAGGATAGGAAACATATTGATAAGTAAAGCGAAAAAAGGGAAGACAAGCAGAACGGGAAAGAAACAAAAACTACAGATGCCACTGATACATAAAGGAGCAGGTAGGCCAAATTACATTCCGTGGGCCCAAATGGACAAAACCTACCTGTTAAAACTCCTCCCCCCGCTGACGGGAGGGGCAGGTAAGTGGATACATGTATTTGAGAAGAACACGGCAGGCGTGCCGTTAGCTATAGGTGATGTGAAAAGTTTATTAGTTTCAGCAATCGGGGACCAAGCAGACACAATCTGGGAAAGGGCAGGGTTCTCGGGAGTAACAATGAGCTGTGACCAACACGATGGATCACCATTTAACAATGTTCGAGCACAAGTGTGGGATGCATTGCGGCGTGCATTTCCAGACGTTCCACATTTACATGCAGTGATGCAGTGTACGATGGAGGAGAATGAGGATCCTGCGCAATTCATTTTGCGAGTGCAAGATTTATGGAGAAGCGAAACTGGTACGGCATGGAATCAATCAACAGCTTTATTCTATTTTATCATTAAAAAGGGGTTGCCGAAAGAGGTGCAGAAGGCCTTGGACAAAATAGCTGGGATCGAAGCCAAAGGGTGGCCTGAAATTCAGAGCATAATTGTACACCACTGGAGGAGGATCAAAGAGAAGGAAAAGGAGGTCACGCAAAAGAGGCTGGCTGACAAAGCGAAATTAGTACAGACGAAATTAGTGAAGGTCGCCGCCATAACTGCCAGTGCAACAGCAGACAGAGGAAACGAAGGAGAAGAAAATGTGGGAGAAAGGCCCGTCGGGATAGCAGCACAGTGGGTTGGAGAGGACCAAGGACAGTGGAACGGGGAGGAACAATCATGCCAAGGATCGCAGTGGCAGTACAGGCCGGCCCAAGGAAGAGGTGGGTACCGCGGGCAAAGGGGAGGATACGGAGGAATGGGAAACAGAGGGTATGGTGGGCAAGGACCAAGGGGAGGACAACAGGGGTCGTGTTGGAATTGTGGAAGATGGGGACATTATTCACGAGATTGTAGAACGCGATCATCAGGGTATTTTCAACAGCAGCAACAACAGCCAATGAACAATGAACAGGGGTGGGGCTGCCCACACCCAGGTAGCCCTTGTGGAGCTCCAATGGGGAGGGGGGACAACAGGATCAAAACTGCTATGACCCCCAAATGCAACAGAGACAGCCAGCCCCACCACAGCAGCAGCAACAGCAGCAGCAGCCACAACAGCAAAACGCACTACAGCCCATGGCGAGACAAAACCCAGTAGGGAACATAAACAATAACCCTTTTGCAGCAGCTGCAAACGGTGCCCCTGCACCGTACCGCGGCGTAACAGTCGTGGGTGACAATGTTTTTTCAATGCCAGGTCAGCAAAAATACCAAGACTAGGACAGCCCACAGGGAGCACTTACGTGTCCAGTCCTATCCACCACACAAAGTGCGAATGAGGAACCACTAGTGGCGGCAGAGATACGAAACAAGCATTTTATCTTTATGGTAGACTCTGGAGCAGAAAATTCATGCCTCACAGAAGGGCGGTTTCAGCTCTCGGGAATAAATTTGGAGACGCAGGGGTTCTCTGGGGCTATTTTAAAAGTTCCTTATACAAAAGATCTTGATGTAACAGTGGGGGGAAAAACAGTGCGTGCACCCTTATTGTATTTCGAAGACGCGCCAATCAATTTGATGGGACGAGACCTACTCAGTAAGTTAAATATCACCATAGCCTATACTGAAAGAGGAATAGTGTGCTCAACGCCAGGGGTATGCCCCATACGGGCACTCTTGCTAATAAGTACGATTACAAAGGAAGTTGCAGTAAGAGGGATTCCCATTGACATGGACATGTTTGTCTATGGAATACAGGTATTAGCCCGAGTAGTGCCTGAAATAACACAAAAAGAGTGGAGAATAACATCCGATTTCATATTCCGCCCAATAACACCAACAGATGTAGTGCCAGGCACAATTATGTCTATAGACATTGAGGCAGTTCAAGTTATACACTTATAAAATTGAATTGAATGATAAAAATATAACATTGCCCTTTTTACAATTGCACGAAAACGAAACTGCTATTCCATTGTTGAATAATACTGGGGCCAAGGAAGTAGGGCTTGGGTGGAATGTAAATGATGATTACTATTGGTTAACTGATTCCAGAAATACAAGCATGCATACACACACTGCACCAGAAACCACCACTGAATACACACGTCACAATAAACAACATAGATGAAGCATGGTCTAGAATATTCCCGCTGCAATATTCACTAGTTGGTACCCAATTAAAAAACAGAAGGAGGAGAAAAGGGGGGTGGGAAAAAACAGATACGATATTTATCATAACTTGGGGTTAGATGAAATAGAGGACCCCCGACACCCTGACCAATAAAACAAATGGTATTCAGACATGAGCACCGCAGCAAAGCAAGCAAGTAACGAAAGTTGTTACGTTTGCTCACTTATTCCTCACGCAACTGGAACCCCAAAAATGTTAATCACACAGGAAGTACCCTTGTCTGAGGCCCAATGTTTGATTCATCTGTGGCTGTGTAGAATAAAAAAGACATTTCAAGCACACACAGTCACTATGGAAAAATTGGAAAACGAACAAACTTGCACCAGCAGACGACAAGGAGTAATCTGCCTCCAAGAGCCATTTTTCATTATAAAAGGCAGAAGATATGCAGATGACAAGTGGCATGATGAAACGATTGAATGCAAAGCTGAGGGGCTTCGAGGGCTGCCAGATGAAACATACGAATGGGCAAAAGAAACGTGCATCCCCATCTGGACACAGCATATCACCAAGCTGACATGGGTCGCACCCCTGGAGAGACCCATAAAGATTCAAAAGGAAATACTGCACGAACTTTGCTTCCATGGAGAAGGGAAGGTGAACATGGGAACGGTGCGGCAGTGCAATAAGACTTTAATAATGCCAGTCATGAAAAAAGGCACTGCTGCATTAATGGACATATACTGGATCTGTGGCAAAAGAGCCTACTTGCATCTCCCAGCATCCTGGAGGGGCACTTGTGCCCTAGCCACACTTCACTCAGCACTAATGGTGATACCAGAGAGCCACGTCCAGTTTACAGCAAGGCCTTCGGCTGACACATCGACAGCAGGCCAATCGACTGAAACATCGGCAGCAAGGCAATCGGCTGAGCCATCGACAGCGCCCGATGAGACAATCACAGAGCCCCCAGCATACAAACTATTGTCAGAAGAAACTTTGAAAACCAAGTTGTCACGCAGCAAAAGATCCAATTATATTTCGTCCAAATCATCAGAACTCCTTGCTAAAATCCCACAACAGTGTAAGCTTTTCTCATCTGCAGAAACATTCTTTGCATCGTTCCTAGCACCAGGCATTCAAGCAAGGGCAAACGCGAAATGGCTGCAGATAACTCGCTGGGAGCTCATCCAATTGGCCAACAACACTGAAGAAGGATTCAACATCATAAAAATAGAGCTCTGTGCACTGCGCCTGATGACGATGCAAAACAGATATGTCTTAGATCTTATCACAGCGATGGACGGTGGTGTTTCCCAAAAAATTGGGGGGGGGCGTGTTGCACGTTCTTACCAACTTCCGATGCTGATAACGGGACACTGTCACATGTGATAACAGCAGTGCATAATTTAGGAGAAAGAATGAGAGCAGAAGGCGGAGTAGATAACAACACGTCGTTCGACGACCTGTTCAGCTGGATACCATCGTGAGTGAACATCGCAGCAAAGATACTCATTCCCATCATAGTCTTTCTTCTTTTAATATTCTGTGTGTGCCAACTGGGACTAAGATGCTGTGAAAATAATATGCCTAATTCAGCAATGATGATGGTAACAGTGGGCCGACAGACAACGGTGGCTACCATGATAGATGCCCAAGTACAAACCGGGAATACACCACACCACAGTATAGGATGACTGCCATCTATAGACAGTATGGGGACGTGGTTGATAATCTACATTACACTACCATTAGAGAACCAAAAAACTTGCTGTGGTATAATGAGGTATGGATAGATTTAGATGGGGATGGTGGGATATACTTAATGGTCACCTCCGAAGAATATGCAAGAAAGGGTAACAGCTTAAGAAGTGTGTGTAAAGCATGAATGCCAATAAAGGGTACCCCTGCTTGGGATGAGGCTGTGGCTGAAGCTGAGCGGTACCGAAGGGAGAACGGAAAGAATGAGATAAAGTAGTTTGTTACTTTAGATGTAACAAAAGGGGGGAATGTATGGGAGCGAGGGGTCCTCAGGCCCCCTCGCGTCGTACGCTCCTCAGTACAAGGCTTGGACCGCGTGCCTCCGGTAGTGGTATTGCCCCTTGCCCTTGTGTAAAGTTAACCACGGTTAACTGCTGCATAGATGGGACTACTGAGCAGGACACAGGGCATCCATTTTTTGTGCCCCCATTTCGACTCCATCTTGGGCAAACAGGCCTCACTGCGATAGTACATCAATGCTCAGCTCCCCTTTCCACCGCAGCAGCCAAGGACAGAGACACACACACACACACACAAGGTGCGCAGGCAGCTGGCTGGCCCCCACCCTTGCACTCCCCCTGCGAAGGAAAAGCTCTGTGCTTCCATTCTCACGCTGAGGTTGGAGAAAGTTGCAACAATCAATATGCTACAGTTTTCTTCCTCTGAGATCACTGTTTGCCTGAAAACCGGCATGTGAACCAAGATGAGCTAAGCACTTTCTGCTCGATTCATCCTCATAAACGTGCAAGCCACCCACCCCCATTAAAACAATTTATTGCCATTCTGACCCTGCACCCCATGTAAGGTATTTCGTTCAAGTGCCAGACCCTCGCCTGTGCTGCGAAACCCACCCAACACACCCACTACTAACCTTAAGCATTTTTTATATGCTTTTACTTGCACTAATGAATTTGAAACCTAGAAAGAAATGCGAAGATAGCCTGATTCTTTTACATGCACAATAAAGTTCAAGGCCTTCAATTAAAGCCACAAATGACCCAATTGTACTGACAATAATCATTGTGTGTAACTCATGTAGAAATGTGACAAGTAGCATAAAATGTTTTAAATAATTTGTCATTTAGTATGAAACAATACTAGCTTAGGTAGTGACCACCGTGACCGGACCCTGACCTGCATGGAGCACAAGATGTTTGACGTCCGTCAGCTACTCAGCCAACCAGGAGGAAGAGATGCTACCCACACCTACAGCACCACACCGTCTGGCCAATCGGGTCCATTTAGTATTTTTTGTTAGAGTTACTTTAACTAATATAAATGTTGGCACTGATGTAAATGTGTTAGAGAGTTTTTTGGGTTATTTCCTAGCTGGAGAAATAAACCATCCTTTGAACTCTTGCAGCCGGGTCTCGGTGCCTCTTTCCCCGACAAAGGGTTTTGCCTGTTATTTTATTTCTTTTTCTCTCACACGTAGTAAGACGGGGAAAGGCACCTACACCAGTAATTATGACATCATATATGACATTATGACATAATATATTTATTGGAGGAAAAGGCACTAATGTCTAGGAGTACTGTAGTCACTTCAGTGAATAACTTGTTCTTACTCCTACACCTGTCCCCTTTCATCCATACATTTGGGGTGATATCCCCAGGAAAGGGGATCAGATCCCCAACGTATGGAGGAAAGGGAACTGTTAAGTACGAGAGCAGTAATTTAGTGACTCCTGATTTACTTGTACTTTGCTATCCCTGTTTGAGGGAGGACATGTGTATAGGACAGCAGCAGTTCACACTGCTGCTTTCCAATGGACAAACATGTCACTATTGACCTTTCTGTACATTGTGCACCTGCATGCAGAAAGGCATGAGAGTGTGGGCAGTTTTTGTTATATGGGGACAGTGGAGTAAACAATATTGTTACCTTCGCCTCTTGGGTAGGAGTAGAAAGATGATGTATTTGGGGGTGCTGTAATAGATCATATGAAACCTCTTGCGTAATCAAACCCATAATGCTTTGCTAGAAACTCCCCCCATATTCATATCCCCATGCACTCCTCACTGCCTGTTATGAAGGTATTGTAATCCTAAATCATGGTACAAGCGGAGGCTGTGGACGTATTTTGACAAGGAGGTAATTATTTAATTATTATGGTGCTTTCTGTCTCCCAACAGGCAGCTGATTGCCCGCTTCCACTGCATTTCCTGTGATCGACCTGTGGATATGATGGTGCCTGGACCGTAAGTATTAATATATGTATTTTTATATGTGTATCTTAATATTATGGAAGCAGTGGGAGATATTCCATCAATTATTTTTCTTTTTATAACCAATGAAGGTTAACTTCTATTGTTGTTCACTTGGCACAAAGCTCTCAGGCGGGGTTCCAAATATCTTCCTTTCTCACAGAGGACGTTATTTGAACAGCATTATAATTTTTAACCGTAAATGTTAAAATGGCTTTTCAGAACCAGCCCTGTGGGAGGGTTCTGAGAGGCCAACCTAGTTGATGGCCAGTGTAATTGAGACTTTTTAGTTTTTATTTATTTTTATTGACATTTAACTAACACAAACAACAACAGGATGCTCGGAATGGCAAGGTGAAAGACTGTCCTACATACACATCAAAGCGACTTTGCCCAACTGTTCTATTAATCAGTTCACTATAATTCTGCTTGCTTGCTGTATACTTCCTTGTGGCAGTCCTTTCCATCAGAGCCATCTCGCATCCTGTGTTCCCACACCCTCCCTCAACCCTAACAGATAAGCAAACTTCCAACTGTGCATGCTTCCCCCGCAATTCAAACGCCCGCCCTCTATATCCCTGCCCCCATCCTTTTGCCGCCCTCATTCAGCTGTTCGCACTGGCCAGTATGCTCAACCTACTGTGACCTTAGCTTCATCGGGGAAGGTCGTCTGATCGCGCAAACATCTGTAGGACCAGGGCGTTCCACCCAGCAATGTCATCACTGACTTCATTCTGCCCCCTACGCGCCGGTGTAATTGACACCTAGGTCTAGTCAAACTCTGTCAAGGTAACACAGACTGAGCTTTGAGGCAGACTTCAGAGGCTATAGGGTAGTGCAGTATTTTAATTGTATTGTTTAAAGCGTGGTCCTAGCTCGAGAGCAGCGGTGCCCTGTACAGAGTGTGGGTAGTTTGTATTTGGGCTGGCATCTTTTTGACAGTAGCGTAGCAATGTGAGGTCTGTGCGCCGGTATGTGCGTCCATTGGAATTAGCCCTTGGTCAGGTGTTGTTGAAAGAGCCATGTTTTGACAGATTTGCAAAATTGGAGAATTGTGGGGCCATTGAGCCGACACTGGGATCGATTTCCAGCGAGTGAGTGCATGACAAGAAAAGGATTGTTTGCTGGGCCTCTCTTTGCCGACACATTGTGATTCAAGCTGGTTGGTGAATGTGCTGCATAAGGTGTGTGTGCCACCAGATATGTGGAGCTTAGCCACCAGGTATGCTGGTGCGCTACTCGTGACTGCTTTTTAGATGATACATGCAGTCTTGAACCAAATCCTGGTTTGGAGTGGACCACAATTAAGTTAGTTTAGGATCGGGGTAATTTGGTCTAATTTCCATAAGACCTGCTGCAGCATGGTGGACTGCTTTTAGGGGAGCCAAGTGAGCAGCTGGGAGCCCTGTCAGGAGAACATTTCCCCATCGATATGCGAGACCACAAGGGCCTAGACTACAGTCTGATTTTTCAAAGGGTAGAGATTCTTAGCCAGGCTATTTTGGGCCTTCTTGGCTATGTATTTCTGGAAGGACAGGTTGCTGTCAATGGTGAAGCCTAAGGATTTTTCTGAGTTTGAGAGTTGTGGTTCAAATCTTCTATGTCCATATCATTGAGCCATTGTTGGGCAAGTTGTTTTTTAGCGGGCGGATCGATAAGGACAAATTCAGTCTTGGATGGGTTTAGTTTGACATCCAGGACTGATGATGGGCAGTCGACAACCAGGACTGATGATGGCTAGATAATCGCGGAGAGGAATGATCTGCGCGCTATTTACTCTGATGTACACATGAGTATCGTCTGCGTATTGGTGGATGGCTATATTGGAATCTTTGAGGAGAGTGCCCACAGGCTCCATGTAAAGGTTAAAAAGGATTAGTGAGAGGATGCAGCATTGAAGGACTCCGCAGAAGACCTGGAGTTGGTTAGCACGCAACAAGTTCATCTGGGTGGCCTAGGGTCTGCTTGAGAGGTAAACCAATTCAGGACAGTGCCAGAGAATCTCATCCTTTCAGCAAGGATGGAGAGAAGGATGCTATGGTCGACGGTGTTGAATGCAGCCAAAAGGTCAAGGAGAATGAGGAGGCATGAGTTGCCCTGATCCATGATTTGGAGAGCATCATCCACCACCTGGATGGTGGCTGTCTTGATACTACACTTAGGGCAAAACCCTGACTGGTAGTCATTTATAAGTGGAGTTGTTTGATTCTGGCGAGTAGTTGTGTAGCAAGTACTTTTTCCAAGATTGCCCATAAACGGAAGGTTCGTAATGGGCCTGTAATTGGCCAGGTCGTCTGGATCTAGGGTTGGTTTTTTCAAAAGAAGTCATATGAGACCAGTCTTGAGGGTGTCCGGGAATTATCTGTCTGCGAGGGAGGCATTGATGATGCTGAGGAGCGCATTAAGCGCTAGGCCCATCAATTGTTTAATGATGGAGGCCTGAAATATATTGTCGCAATAAGAAGTCGTTTTGAGGGAGGTAATCATTTTTAATAGATCCGGGGGGAAAGAGAGGAGATAATTCGGTCCAGAGGAGCAGCGTGTGTGCTGGGGTGCAGGGGATGCTTATGCTGTGAGAGATTGATTTGATGATCTCTCAGATTTTGTCTGTTTTTTCAATAGAAAATTTGTTGATTCTGTCACATTTTCCTGAGTTGCTGGTACCTCAGTATTGCAGAGGCTTTGGTACGTTGCCTTACTACTTCAAAGATGGCTTTGCTCGTATTAGAGGCTACCGCAATGGTAGTGAAGTAGTAAGCAGATTTGGACTCTGTAATCAGAATCCTGCATAGTAGTCATACGGTTAATCCAAGATTGATCACTCAAAAAGGACCAGCAGCACAGGAGTCAACAATATACTAATTTAGTAGGCCTTAACTCTAAGCAGGTAAAGTAAAATCAAGCAATTGTTACTAAAATACTAGTACCCAGGGGTCAAGTCCTAAAAATAAAAGTGGGGGACCTCATCAAAAAACTCAATGGGATGTGTCATCGCCAGAAATTAGCATATCAAGGTGAAATATGCACATTTCATTAAACTGGCTTTGCATAACCACCCAAATTGCACAGGACGAATGGCATTTGCCTTTCATAAAATCAACACACACAAAACCAAGAGAGGATATTTTCTTCTAATAGTGTTTTTGAAAACATTAAAAGGTGTGCATGTTTTAAACTCCAAAAACCAATACAAATATTTTTCCTGGAACATGCAGAACCGAAATTGGACATTTCACCTTTAGTTGTTTGTTATTTTTTATCAGGTTATAAAGTGCAGTGGCGAAGTGTCTGGCCAGCAAACCTGACGACTGTGTTTCGATCCCCAAGGTCGGCTTTAATTCCTAAATTCAAAGAAGAATTTCAATGTTCCGATTTTTAGCTAGGTGGGACTGGGTCCATCCTCTGAAAAAAGTGGGTGGACTCTGTCCACCTACGTGCACACTCAACTCAAGCCTGCCAATACCAATATGTACACAGTTGATGAATTTAATGTGAAATCACCCACACTTTACACTGAAACAAAATAAACAGTTCAAATCAATGAAGGAGGAAAACTGTATGCAGTAAATTGAGAAACATAATGCAACAAAAACAGTAGCCATATACATTGTGAATGTAGCCGTCCCCAGAAACGCACCCCCCTTAGTGAGAGGCAATAAAGGACACACCCCAGAAGGGGAATGAGGCCAGGACCAAGTGCGGGTGAGATCAAAAGAGCTTTATATAGATCAATATAGGGCATGCAAAGGACTCTGCAAACTCCGAGAGCACTCTGTCTGACAATGGCAAAGACAGTCCTTCTTATTACAGAACTACGTCACGCATGACACAAGCTATAGGGGGCACATAGTCTTAGGGATTGGGTGGTGATGGCTACGTGGTATACATTGTATACAATTGCTTCTCCAGGATTGGCGGACGTTGGTCCTGATCCACGTGGGGTGGAAGGTCAGCTGGGCTCATCGGTGTGGAGTGCCGGGCCGGACATGCCTTGTAACGATGATTGATAACTAAACTAACATTTGCCCTTTTGGCCACACATTCCCACCCATTCGTCACACTTTATGCTTTCCGTTGGTTTGCAACTCTTGTAAGCGCTGACCTTAGATCAATATGTGGACAGGAACATTGATATGCGGTCTGGAGTGTCTCAATACATCAGTTTGGAGGATACCTTAGGTTCAAACAATCTGGTCTCATGTGCATAGTCAGGGGCATGGGAGGGGTCGTTTGACCACCCTGTCTTGGCAGTTTAGGTGAGGGATGGTATTACGATCTTTTGGTACACGTGTGGGCGCCCCCCTTTTTAGGGTCATTAACTTGGGGTCGATGGAGATACCACTGGCCCGTGGGGGGCATGTGACTGGTGCCTGAGAGACGGTGGGATTTAGGACCAGGTAGCTCGTAAGTCATGGAGTCAGGCTGTGGCGGCCTCTGACATGGGGGAGGCGGATGCTTGAAATGGGTCCAGCAGGGTCGGGAGGGGAGGCGAAGCTGTGCTGTTTGAACACCAGCTATCTCTAGAGGGCCTGGGCAGGAGGAAAGGGAAATGGCCTTGCAGCTCTGTGCGCGGCATCTTGCACAAGGTGGTATACTGTCCCGTGGGTGAGGGGCGAATAACAACACATGGGGTCTCTAAAAGGACTCGTATGCATTTGCATTAGAAGGAATACTAACTGGAGACCATACCCTTTAGCACAACAATTCACATCTATAGTTGACATACGAACATGAGGTAGTGTTAGGCAGGTGTGTGTATAAAGAGGGCAACACATGTTATTACATATTGTTATCAGCGAGCCAGTCTTTGTACATCTCTACATTATAAACAATATTGGTTGCATATTTATTCTTTACCCATTCTCCTTCACATTAGCAGCGAACTTTAGTCAACAGGACATACATTACATAAATGGTTTCTACACATTGCAAGAGTTTTTGGGGTAGGTATGGGTGTGAGGCACCATGCCATTTAACGTTGGGGGCTTGGTACAGGGTCAGGGCCTGCAGGGTTTGGGCTGGTCTCAGTTACTTCCTAATGTTCCCGTTCATGGCTGGGGCAATGATGTACTGCGGAAGGTCAACAGCTACAGTGTTTTATTTTGTTGTTTGCTCGTGTCTGGTGGCTCGTGAGAAAGAGTCCTCAGCGAATCTGCCATGCAGTGGGAGGTGGGGGAAGTGTGAGCCTCTGTGAGCGCGGTCGAGTGGGGGTCTCTCTGCAGCTTTCAGTGTGCATGTTTGCTCTGCCTGGGTTCGATCTGCACGTTTCTAGCAAGATGGGGTTAGCTTAATACAAGATGGCATCTGTGCTCTGCCACATAACGTGGTGGTGCAGCCTCACGTGTCGGTCTGCAGCCGCCCTGCCGCCTGGGCCCGGGGGCCGGTGGGCTGCCAACGAGTCATGAGTCTTCACCAGGGTGGGACATGCAGTGGGAGGGGAGGTCCTATTGACCTACCCTCCCCTACATTTCCTATCTTTCGTTACTTAAGTAACGAATACCTTAGCTCCCACAGTCGTTCGCGCTCCTTCTCAGCTAACACCGCCTCTTCCCAGGCGGGCGTTCCCTTTATTGGCATCCAAGCTCTGCAAACCCCCCGGAGGCTCTCCCCCCTTCTAGCATACTCATCTAGTGTGCAGGTCATATATATACATCCCCTATCTCCTTCCAGGTCCACCCAGACCTCCGTGTACCACTCTAGTTCAAGAGGCTCCTTTATTCTGGTATGATATAACCTGTCCATTATATCCCCGTCATAATATATAGGTACCATTCTATACTTTCTATACCAGTTTGTACGTGTGCTTCCAGTTGCGCCCGTGCCCCTCCTCTGGCGTTGCCCATTGTCACCATCATCATTGTTCCATTTGGGACTACATTAGCGCAGCATCGAAGAACCAACTGGCACACACAAAAAATCACAAGTAAAAATACGATGAGGGGCATTAGTAGTTTCACTGCGAGCCCCATCCAGGAAGGGACCCATGAAAAAATGTTGTCGAACCACGTGCTTGGGTCTGTGCCACCTTCTTTCTTCATGCGTTCCCCTAGGTTGTGCACTGCAGCGATGATGTGTGATAGTGTCCCATTATCAGCATCTTCAGAAGGTACAAAAGTGCAACAGGCACTTCCGATTTTTCGGCAAACACCTCCATCCATCGCCGTCAACAGGTCTAGGACATGCCTGTTTTGCATTGTCATTAGTCTCAGAGCCCTTAGCTCCACCTTGATCACGTTGAACCCCTCTTCAGTGTCGTTGGCCAATTGAATCAACTCCCACCACGTAATCTGTAGCCACTTTGCATTTGCCCGGGCCTGAAGGCTTGGAATGAGAGAGGCGAAGAAGGTTTCCGCTGAGTTGAATAACCTGTACCTGTCTGGGATCTGTGCCAAAAGTTCTGAGGAGGCTTTTGAGATATAGTTTGATGACCTCCGTTTTCTGGATACGATTCCGTCAGCGTTTCCTTCTGATAGGGCGTACAGTGGTGGCTCTTCAGTGGGTGAGGTGTTGGCTGCTGCTTGGGTCATCGTCCGGCCCCCTTCTCCGAGGTGGCTCTCCAGTATTACCATTAGAGCTGAGTGCAGTGTCGCCAGGGAACACGTGCCCCTCCATGATGGTGGGAGGTGCATGTACGCCCGTTTTCCACAGACCCAGTAAGTGTCCATTAGGGCTGCTGTTCCTTTCGTCATATCTGGGATCATTAGGCTTTTGCTGCAGTTCGTGTTTCTTCCCATGTCGATTTTCCCTTCTCCCAAGAAGCAAAGTTCGTTTGAGATTTCTTTCTGTAGTTTCAATGCTTTTTCTATAGCGCTCACCCAGGTCAATTTTGCCACATGTTCTGACCAGACTGCCGCACACGTCTTTGCAATCCATTGTAGTTTTTCGGTCGATAGCCCTCGCAGTGCTTCAGCCTTGCACATTACCACATCATCTTATCATTTGTTTTCCGAAAATAGTGTTCCTTTTATTACGAAGAACGGTTCTTTTAAACATACCACTCCTTTGGCTCTCGAGTAGCACGTTTTCTCGTTCTGCAGCATTTCAAAAGATACCGTGTGTGCCTGGAAGGTGTTCTTAATTCTGCAGAGTGAGATGGAGGAGACACTGGGCATCTGCAAGGGGCAATTCTTGTGGCATTAAAACTTTAGGTGTGCCTGAGGCATGGGGGATCAGGGAGCACACGTAGCAGCTTTCATTAGTTGTTCGTTTAGCTGTGGTGCTCATGTCTGCATACCATTTATTTGACTGGTGTGGGTGCCTGGGATCTTCTATTGTATCTATTCCCAGGCCATAGTATTCGTCATATCTCTTCCTACCCGCCTCCCTCCTTCTCCTGTTTTTAAGGAATGTTTTTGCATGCCTGGCTGTGTGCAACAGGGACTCCCTCTCCCCGCCCCCCCTTCTCCCATTCTTCGTACAGAGTCATAAACTTGTCAGCCATTTTAATATTCTCTTTCCTTCTCTCTGTGGTGTAGTCATTTTCTCTAGGAGGACCGGTTGTCGTTGTGGGCGGGGTAGCAGTGGTGTCATATAGCCATGATATAACAGATGGATGCCGGTCATTTCGTTCCTGTACACTAAAATTTATAGCATTGTGTTGGGGCTTCAGAGGAGTGGTCGACTTGTTGTTAGTATCGTTCTGACGTTTTGCCTGGTTTGGATGTGGGCCAAACCCCCATACCAACTGAAAGCCATCCCATATTAAATAGTTACCCTCCTTAAACGGTTTGCTTACATTTTCCAGGCTGGTTCCATTACCTCCCCCCTCATTTATCTCAATGCAGATAAATGCTATTATCCAACATATTGTTAAGCCAAACATGAATGTGAAAAATATAATAGCACAGACAGTCAACCCGCATTCGTATGAGTATGTTTGTAAATCAAAAACATTTCTACTCCTAGCGTCCCTATTGCTAGTTGTTGCAGGCGGCCTGTTCGTTGACATGGTTACTCCTATATGTTGAAACATAAAAAGGGTACATTAAGCATATAGGTGCAATCATTCTTGCATTTCCACCTTGGAATGATGATCTAGAGAGTGAGAGAGAAAGAGAGAGAAAGAGGGAAAAAGAGAAAGAGAGAAGGAGAGAAAGAGAGAAGGAGAGAAAGAGAGAAGGAGAGAAAGAGAGAAAGAGAGAGAGAGAGGGAGAGAGAGAGAGAGAGAGAGAGAGAGAGAGAGAGAGAGGTCATTTTCATTTAATACTGTTTCACATCTTGTCATAAACATTGTTATAATACAGTTGTCATTCAGTAAACCTTGCATGCTCATGTGCGTAGAATTTTTTTTTAAAAACATTTTTTTTTACACAATTACTGTCTTATTCTTGCACATTTTCCCTGTCAGGGCCCTCTGCACTTTCTACTGGTCCCACACTGTCATAGGCTTTTCGGACGTCTGTCAAATGTATCCAATATCTCAAGCCATTCACTTTCACAGCTGTGGGTGTGCAAAACACCACCTCGTATGGGCCATGAAATCTTGGAGCATTCCACCTATGTACGAAACTCCTAACATATACCATTTTACCATTTCACCTGGCTCCAGCTGACCCGTTGGGCTTTCTTTCTCTGGAGTGTGTGTTTCATTTTCCCCATCACTTATGAATGGTGGTGCGAGTTGTCTTGCTATCATTCGTGCTGCCTTAGTGAGTTTTGTCAGGTAGTCGTTGAATTCCTCTCCTAGTACAGTAAGACTTCTGTGTGCATCTGAATGTCTACGGAGAGGTGAGTGTGCTGTGTGCATTCGTCTCCCTGTCACAATCTCATGGGGCGACAAATGTTGGTCTTTGCAGGGCTGATTCCTCAGCTCAAACAGGGCCAAGGGGAGACAATGCACCCAATTTTTCTTAAGGGTGAAACACAATTTTGAGAGTCTCCCTTTTTAGTAATCCGTTTATCTTTTCTACCACACTGTTACTTTGCGGGTGATAAATCGAGCATAATTTGTGTTTTATTCCTAGCAATGATGTCACTTCTTTAAAGAGATTGTTCAAAAAATGTGTGCCGTTGTCAGAGCGAATTATGTTGCAAATTCCCCAGCGGGGGAATACTTCCCGCACTAGAAACTTCACAGCGCACTTAGCATCTAGGCGGGCACAGGGACCTGCCTCTACCCACTGTGAAAAGGGGCAAACTACCACTATCATGTACCTCGCTCCGTTGCATCTTTCACCCATATCTGCATAATCTATATGCAGCTCTCTGAATGGTTCTACCGGCTTGGGTATCGTTCCCCTCAGTGTTCTTAAAGTCATGCCGGAGTTGTATATCTGGCACGTTGTACATTCCATTGCTAGCTTAGAGAGTTGTTCCTGTAACCCTGGAATGAACCAGTGTGGGAAGTGTAGCTGCTGGAATGCTATTTCTAATAACTTAGTTGGCATGACTACTTTACCTGTGTTGTCTTGCCGCCATAATTAATCAGTGGCGGACTGGCTGCACCCCCTTTTTGTCCACAACTCTTTTTCGTCCTCAGCTGCCCTTTCCTGTAGCTCCAATATTTGAGACACTGGCATGGCATTGTACCCGTCCGGAACATCGTCCTCCGATTCTCTCCGCACTAAGTACTCACCTGTGTTCTCCTTTGTTAAATATGATGCCTCCTTGGCAGCCGCATCTGCTGCCGCGTTTCCCAAAAGAGACAACATCTGCATTATTGGTGTGGGCCTGGCATTTCACTATTGCTACCATGGTGGGTTCTTTCAACGCTTCTATGAGTTCCTTTAGTAGTTCTGCATGTTGTACGGGTGAACCATCTGCCCTCTTCAACCCCCTTCTTCCCCACTTGGCAAGCCCTCCGTGTACTGTTGTGGCCATGTAGGCTGAATCTGTGTAAATTGTTACTGCGCACCCCTTTGCTGCACGTAGTGCTTCAATTAATGCTACCAGTTCTGCTGCCTGTGCTGAGAAATGAGCCGGCAGTCACTGCTGTATTAGGACCTCGTACTCACCTTCTTCCATTCGCACAACCGCCACCCCCACATGTTTTTCTCCAGTTTCGGAATTTATGGAAGCTGACCCATCTATGAAAAATACCTCTCCCTCCGCCAGTGCATTCTCGCTCACTACATTTGTACCATTTTCCTCGCCCTGATATGTTGCACAATCATGTGCCTGTATATCCTCCACAGTGCATGGTTCTGAGATGAATCTTGCGGGGTTAACCACCTTGCATTTTACCACATGTATATTGGCGCTTGACAGTATTACCTCATATGCGGTGGCTCTCTGTGTGGTTAACGTGCTTTTTGATCACTCAAGTATGGCGAACAATGAATGTTCTACATACAGTGTCAGTGAGCACCCCATTACTATGGTGGCACTTTTCTCAATGGCAAACTTGGCGGCTGCGAGAGCCTGTTCGCACGCGAAATGTCCCTGCATGTAATGCTCACCTGATTCCCGTAGAGGCGCCGGTCTTGACTGGGCGTATGTCGTATCTTCAAAGGTGATGTGTAACACACGGCTGGCTCTTTGGCTGACTCTTTGGGCTGGACCTCTGTGCACTGTATGTCTGACTCGAAGGGTAAGATGTCTTAGGTAAGTGAACGCCGTGCTCTCCATCTGCCTCGGGGCAGGGTGCTGTAACCAGTTTCTTCACTGGATAAGGGGAGCAGGCCTCTTGACTTCAGAGGACTGCTGTCCGTCGTTTACTGCACGAACGGTAAGTTTCGAGTAATTCTAATGTCTTTAAAAGTCTTTAGTAATGATGTCTCTTGTTTTGCAGGGTTCCGGCGATGGCGGATGACGGGCTGAAGTGAGTTGAAGATGGAGCCCGTGTGATGAATAGAAGCGCCTGGAAGCACGTAAGTAAGCGCTTGTTGCCTGCTTCACGATGCTCTCTAACTGTCTTTTTATTTTGCAGGTACAAGTTCGGAGCGGCTGCAGGGTGCCGGAATACCCACTGGGTTAGATGTGGAAAGGAGTAATGGCACGTGAGTATTAAAGTTCCCCAATGTCTTTAAACACACCTTGTTTTGTCTTTCAAATGCGGGATGCAGCGCCGAAGGCCTCCGGAGCGTGCGAAGAGTTGGTGAGCTTTTGTCTTTCAGATGCCGGAATGCAGTGCGAAGACCTCCGGAGCGCACGAAGAGTAGGTAAGCCTTTGTCTTTCAGATGCCGGAATGCAGCGCGAGGCATTGATGACAGCCGATGGACCAGGTAAGTGAAGCGCTGTCACTGAAGACCGTAATGCTAACCTGTTCTTTCTTGTCTTTATAGGTGTTGCTGAAGACTGGATTCAGGATGGTAAGCCTTTTTCCTTAGGCCCAGGATCAGATGCAGAAGACACGATGAGCGTTCTGCTGCAGAGGATGCAGAATAACGCAAAGCAAGATTCATCCATCGGGTGTGGTTTAAATAGCCTCATGTAGTGCTTAGGTGTCTCCTTCCACTGCCACGCCTAGGTAAGAAAAGAGTTCCTGCTTTCCAGAAGAGTTCCAGTGTTCTGAACCTAGGGAGTGGCTCCTGCCCCACCCAACAGGAAAAGTAGTTCCAAACAGAAGAGGATCAGAGGCTCAACTGGCAGGCAAGTAAGCAGCATGGTCTGCTGCAGGTAAGTCCACCCAAGCATTATGAGCCCGGCGCTTCCAGTGCTGGGACTGGGCATATTTATGAGCCTGGTGCCACTGGCGCCAGGACTGGGTCCAAAAGGTCCCAATTGGGACTGGTTGGCCCTCGGAACCTGGGTTATGGATCTGCTTCCAAGGGAGTTGGGAAAACACTGACCTTTTGGAAGCAGAGATCATGACACTGCATTACTGCGTCTAATGTCCCGCTGTAGTATGCCTGAGGCTTGTGACCTAGTGATGTTTTCTGTGTTAAGACTGCTGTCATGAGTGCCCCCTTGCAGTGCGAGAACAGGTAGAACTTGCGTTCATAATCTCGGTTCGCGAGCACTCGTGCACTTGAAATTAGTCTTTGAGTGATGTGAATGCATCGCACGACTCTGAGTCCCACTGTATCTCTGTATTTTCCTTTTGTCCTTCTTTGAGTGCCTGGAGCAATGGGTGTGTGCATGCAGCATAGTCTAATATCCAGGCACGACAATAGTTGCACATCCCTAGGAATTTTTGCATGTCTTTCACTGTCTTTGGTCTCCCAACAGCCAAGATAGCTGCTACTCTGTCTGGGATTATTTTCTTGCCATATTTTGAGATCAATTGCCCTAGGTACAGCACCTCACATTGACAATATTGCAACTTTTCTTTGTCTACCTTTTACCTCTTTTGGGCTAGTAATGTTAGAAGGGCAATGGAGTCTTTTCTTCACTCTCCCTCGTTTTTGCTGCAAATTAACAAATCGTCCACAAACTGTATTATTGTGCTGTTGGCAGTCATGTTTCCAAGATCTTCGTGCAATATTCTGTTGAATATGCTGGGACTTTCGCAATAACCCTGGGGCAATCTGCAGTGTTCGTACCTCCTCCCCCCTAGGGTGAAGGCTGTCAGGTATCTGCACTCTTCTGCAAGTGGTATTGAGAAGAATGCATTTTTCAAATCCACCACGGTGAAGTGGGATGCGTCTTTTGGGATGCTGCATGGAATGGATGCTGGGTTCGGGACCAAAGGGAATTCTTTCTGGATGACGTCATTTAGTGGGCGTAGGTCCTGGATCATCCTCCAGGCCCCTCCTTTCGCTTTTTTGATTGAGTAAATACAGGTGTTACACGGGGAGTTCGATGGTACTATTATCCCCTGTGCGAGTAGGGCATTTATTGTTTCTTTTATTCCGTCTTCTGCTTCCCGGGACAAGGGGTATTGTTTGATCCGGGGCAGAATTGCTCCAGGCTTGAGATTGATCTTTACTGGTGTGACCCCGCGTAGTAGTCCTACGTCGTGGGGACCAGTTGTCCACAACTGCCAGGGCACCGACTGCATGTCATCATTAAAGAACGAAGGTGGGGCGCCCACTACTGCCATTAACTGCACTGGCACCTGCCTCTGCTGTATCATTATTTCACAAGAGATGGCTATTTCCATGATTATTTCTCCATCACTCTCTGAATCTCCTCGTCTGACAAATCTTGGAGTGCAATGTCGGCGTTTATGCATAATACTGTGCGACACTCACAGCCATGTATGTCCATTGCAATTACAGCTATTCTTTTGGCTGTGATTTGTACTGCATGCATGTCCAGTGACATCACTGTTCCTGTCATAATCTCGGGGCGGGCTATTGGGCGGAAGACAAATTCTGCTGGTACTCTCCATTCTAGTTTTTTCAACTATGGGACCACCCGTGCTAATGTTTTTAACCCTTGGATGAACATATATGGGTTTACGGGTATGCATCGCACCTCTGGGCATGTTGCTCTTGAATATATCACTAGCATCACACGCATAGACCACATCCCTGGGGTCGAGCACACAATCCCTCCTCTTTTTGTAAATGAAATAGTCATGTTCAGTTTGCTGAGGAGATCCCTTCCCAGCAGGTTGACGGGGGATTGCTCATAATACAATAGGGGTGCCCTCACTGTTTTTCCCCCCCACTGTCACGTCTAAATCTTCTGTTTAAGGAACTTCGACCACTGCCCTAGAGAACCCCTGCGTCTCCAATTTACAATTAGATAGCAGAAACCGGCCTTCACGGCTTCCGAATCTACAATAAAGATGAATTGTTTATTTCCTATCTCTGCTCCTATCAATGGTTCGTCGCTTGCATTGAAGGTTGTCGAAAGGATTGGACACGTGATTGTTCTCTGTGGGCTGTCCTATGCTGGATGCCTAGTTGTTCCCCCTTGGCTGAAAACGTTACCTGAAACTACCGCTACTCCTCCATATGGGGCAGGTGCGCCGTTGGATGCTGTAGTGAAGGGGTTGTTTTGAGTGTAGGGTAGGTGCTCACTGCTTTGTGGATGTTATTGAACGTTGTGTGGTCTTTCCCTGTATTGCTCTTGCCCCCTTTGGTCTTGCTGTTCTCTTCCCCTGTCCCGGGGCAACCCGTATGGGCTCCCCGGATGGGGGTGCCCGTAATATTGGTCATCTGGGTAACTCGGGTTAGGCCTGCTTCTGCACTCGCGCGAGAAATGTCCCCACCTCCCACAATTCCAACAGTTTCCTTGCCCCCCTCTGGGTCCTGGTCCCCCATTTCCGCCATTACCTCCGTATCCCTGTCCACCTCCTCTTCGCCCCCTGTACCCACCTCTTCTGTTGCTGGGGTGCCACACTTGCCACTGTTGTCCTCCGCATTCCTCCTGTCCATTCCACCGTTTCTGGTCGTTGTCTGCCCAATTTGCAGCCATCCTCCCCTGTATCGCTACCAGTCCCCCCTCCTCCTCCTCCTCCTCCGTGTCTCTATCGTGTGGGAGTGCTGCTACAGCTGCAGCGAACTTCACCAGTTTCGTTTGTACTAACTTGGCCTCGTCTGCCAGCCTTTTTTGTGCCACCTCCTTCTCTCTTTCCTTGATTCTTTTGCAATGGTGCACTATTATGCTCTGTATCTCTGCCCATCCTTTCGCTTCAATCCCTGCTATTTTGTCAAGTGCTTTTTGCACTTCTTTTGGGAGCCTCCTCTTTATTATGAAGTAAAATAATGATGTTGACTGGTCATGTGGTGTACCCATTTCAGCTCTCCACATATCCTGTACTCGAAAAAAATGTAATCCATAACTTCTTCACCATCATTCATAGTGCATTGCATTACTGACTGTAAATCTGGCGTGTCTGGAAATGTTTCCCTCAATGCGTCCCAAACGCACACGCGCACTGTATTGAAGGCAGCGCCATCATGTCTGTCACTATCCAGTGTTATTCCCGGGAAACCTGCTTTTGCCCACACCCCGTCTGATTGGTCCCCTACTGCTGACACAAGTAAACTTTTAACATCTCCTATGGCCAGGGGCACCCCTGCAGTGTGTTTCTCAAAGGCGTATATCCACTTGCTAGCTCCACCTGATAGCGGGGCAGTGATTTTAGTAAGTTTGCCTTATCCAACTGTGCCCAGGGTATATAATTTGGTCTTCCCGCCCCCTGGTGTATTAGTGGGAGTTGTAATCGCCCCTTACTTCCTTTCCTAATACTCACCTTTGTTCCTTTTTTCCCCATCATGGCTATCCTTCCCGTCCTGTTTCTTAACCTCTCTGTCCATTCCTGTTCCATTGTCCTCCCCAGTGGTGTTTCCCCTAATTCCACTAAACTACCTCCTGCCGCCATTCCCTATCTCCCAGCTTCCTGCTCGTCTTCTTCCAGGTCACACCACAGCTCTTCTCTCCCATCACCTTCCACTTCTCCTCCCCCCTACACTTCCTCCTATATTGTTCGCTCCTAGTTCTACTATTTGGGTGGGCTCCTCTTGTATTCTGAATAGTATCTCCCCTTTCTTCCACCCTTCCTCATTTGACTTATCTAAGGGGTGGGACCGGGACAATCGTTCTGACCTGGTTGTACTGGGCTCACCTTGTTCACATAGGCTTTGTATCCTTGACAACTCTTCTCTGGCTATCGAGAGCCTGGCGTCTAAGTCTTCTGTCAACTTACATATGTTTACTGAGGGGGTACTCACCGGCCCATTTGATCACGGGCACTTGTATGGCGGTGGTGCGGTTGGCCTTGCTGTGGGAGTGGGGGTGCTAGAGGGCACGTATGTGGGATCACTGTATCCTTCAGCGGGTGGGGGCTTATTCAGAAGTGGGTACAATCGAGTCACCTCTATCACTCCCTCTTTTCCCTCGTCCTCCTTGCTACCCTCTGCTCGCGCTGATGGGGTAGTCGTGAGGGCAGGTTGATCAAGTGTGGTGTCTATATTTTTTGGTGGAGGTATTTCCTCGAATAATCGCCATAGATCTAGTATCTCTCTCCTGTTATGAAATTGTTTTCCTTTGTATTTTAGGAATATGCAGGTGGCTACCAAGTCCAGAACACTTTTATCAAAGGACCCTCCTTGTGGCCAAACCTGGGGGAGACCCTCCCCCAACAGTTCCGTTACCCACTGGTCATGGTAGTTATTCTTTCTGCATGTCCTGCAAACTTTTACAAATGTGCGCTAAGGGTGTCTCCGCTCCTATGCCTAGACCGGGGTTACTCTGTTCTCTTGTATCAGTCTTTTCTGTCACTATGCGTGGGTCACTGTGTACATGGGACTTCAACCACTTTCAGGTTCTAATAAACAATTCACACTTTACTCAACAAAAGGTGCTGGTTCCTCAAATCTTACCAAGTCACACTTACATTGACCATACCCCCTAGAAAAGTACTTAGAACAGTGCTATTATATAGAGTCACTTGATTGCAGAAAATCCTAAACACACGATGTGCACAACACACAACAGACATTCATCATACCTCAGCATACACATACAGCATTTACCCTCCCTGCCTTGCCCTTCGCCTTCTACGGCGACCCCCTCTGACCCTCACACAGCTTATTTTGTTTATCTATATATTATTATTTAATTTTTTTTAAGACCTTATTTTACCCCGGATGAGAGGAATTAGAGAAAAATAATAGGAAGAAAAGCTAGTACTAACGTATTTTCCGTGTCTCTTCACTCAGACACCCTTAATTTATTTTTTCACTGTTTTACTTATTCCCAGCACTAGTCGAGATAGCACTACGCGGCGCCGCCTTCTACCCCCTTTCAGACTTAGGTTCCCGTCCTCTTTTCCCTTTTTCCCTTTTGTATCCTAATGGCCATATGCAAAGAGAAATTATTAGAAGTAAAAAGTCCCCTTTATGCCCCCAACTCCTTTCCCCTTGTCCTCCAGATATTTTCCCCTTTTAGTATCACTCGCACTTAATCCTCACGTGCCCGTCTTGATCCGAGACTCTCCGGATTTGGTCCATCCAAGCGGCGTGGCCTTGCACTCAATGGCCCCTCCCGACTCCGGCGAGTGGTACTAAGGGTTTTTTCAAACGGGACCCATACCCTCTCGCCCTAACTGCGTGCGCACGTCTCTGCGTACCAGTTGCCGTAGGTGGGCGGCTCTGTTGAGCGGGCGCGCCATGCGTCTCCACTGCGACCGGAGCGTCTCGTGCCAAGGGGACAGTTTAAAGTTAAAAAAAATATATATCACGTCTATGGGGTCACCACTGAATGTAAGCGTCCCCAGAAACGCACCCCCCTTAGTGAGAGGCAATAAAGGACACACCCCAGAAGGGGAATGAGGCCAGGACTAAGTGCGGGTGAGATCAAAAGAGCTTTATATAGATCAATATAGGGCATGCAAAGGACTCTGTAAACTCCAAGAGCGTTCTGTCTGACAATGGCAAAGACAGTACTACTTATTACAGAACTACGTCACGCATGACACAAGCTATAGGGGGCACATAGTCTTAGGGATTGGGTGGTGATGGCTGGGTGGTATACATTGTATACAGTTGCTTCTTCAGGATTGGCGGACGTTGGTGCTGCGCCACGTGGGGTGGAAGGTCAGCTGGGCTCATCGGTGTGGAGTGCCGGGCCGGACATGCCTTGTAACTATGATTGCTAACTAAACTAACATTTGCCCTTTTGGCCACACATTTCCACCCATTCGTCACACTTTATGCTTTCCGTTGGTTTGCAACTCTTGTAAGCGCTGACCTTAGATCAATATGTGGACAGGAACATTGATATGCGGTCTGGAGTGTCTCAATACATCAGTTTGGAGGATACCTTAGGTTCAAACAATCTGGTCTCATGTGCATAGTCAGGGGCATGGGAGGGGTCGCTTGACCACCCTGTCTTGGCAGTTTAGGTGAGGGATGGTATTACGATCTGTTGGTACATGTGTGGGCGCCCCCCTTTTTAGGGTCATTAACTTGGGGTCGATGGAGATACCACTAGCCCGTGGGGGGCATGTGACTCTGAGAGACGATGGGATTTATGACCAGGTAGCTCGTAAGTCATGGAGTCAGGCTGTGGCGGCCTCTGACATGGGGGAGGCGGATGCTTGAAATGGGTCCAGCAGGGTCAGGAGGGGAGGCGAAGCTGTGCTGTTTGAACACCAGCTATCTCTAGAGGGCCTGGGCAGGAAGAGGGGGAAATGGCCTTGCAGCTCTGTGCGTGGCATCTTGCACAAGGCGGTATAGTGTCCCGTGGGTGAGGAGCGAATAACAACACATGGGGTCTCTAAAAGGACTCATATGCATTTGCATTAGAAGGAATACTAAATGGGGACCATACCCTTTAGCACAACAATTCACATCTATAGTTGACATACGAACATGAGGTAGTGTTAGGCAGGTGTGTGTATAAAGAGGGCAAAACATGTTATTACATATTATCAGCTAGCCAGTCTTTGTACATCTCTATACAATATCGGTTGCATATTTACTGTTTACCCATACTCCTTCACATTAGCAGCGAACTTTAGTCAACATGACATACATTACATAAATGGTTTCTACACATTGCAAGTGTTTTCGGGGTAGGTATGGGTGTGAGGCGCCGCGCTGTCTAACGTTGGGGGCTTGGTACAGGGTCAGGGCCTGCAGGGTTTGGGCTGGTCTCAGTTACTTCCTAATGTTCCCGTTCATGGCTGGGGCAATGATGTACTGCGGAAGGTCAACAGCTACAGTGTTTTATTTTGTTGTTTGCTCGTGTCTGGTGGCTCGTGAGAATGAGTCCTCAGCGGATCTGCCATGCAGTGGGAGGTGGGGGAAGTGTGGGCCTCTGTGGGCGCGGTCGAGTGGGGGTCACTCTGCAGCTTTCAGTGTGCATGTTTGCTCTGTCTGGGTTAGATCTGCACGTTTCTAGCAAGATGGGGTTGGCTTAATACAAGATGGCGTCTGTGCTCTGCCACATAACGTGGTGGTGCAGCCTCACGTGTCGGTCTGCAGCCGCCCTGCCACCTGGGCCCGGGGGCCGGTGGGCTGCCGACAAGTCATGAGTCTTCACCAGGGTGGGACATGCAGTGGGATGGGGGGGTCCTATTGGCCTACCCTCCCCTACAATTGCCTTATGGATAACAGGCCTCTATAGCTTAGGCTGTCCTTCCCTACTTGGTAAGTAGGCCTAGTGCCTCAGCAGACTCCAAGTTCCAGGTAAGTACTTTTATAGAGAGCAGTAAGTCTTAAAAGTCTCCTTACAACAGTCTTTTGCAAAGACAACAGGTTGGACACAGAATACAGCAATGCTGGAGTTAAAAGGTAATTGGATAGGTATAGTGGTTGTTAGGGGTACTCTCCAAATCCAACCACACAAGGCCTTACCCAGTGGGGATTCTAGCCTGAACTTCATTGATAGATCAGGCAAGGGAAAGTTATGGAGTGGACCTTATGCCCATACAATCCCTGTGGTGAAAGGGAGCAGGGGGAAACACGTAAGTGCACTCACAACACTTACTCCGATTCTCTGAGTGACCACACGAAGGGTACACAGAGTTGCTGGGGCCACTCACTTCTGACATTGGTCTGACTGCAGGGGATCTTTTTTTAATTTTTAATTTTATTGGTTTACATACAAACCTTTAAAATGAGATCATTCATTATTACTCATTACATCTCTTTACAATATATTCTTTTACCAACTCACAGTTTTTTGTTCAGTATATTTTTACGTTCTCATAGTCATATATCCTAACACGCAGTTTAGCATACCCCACAACGGCCATGATACACTTAGGCCAGTAGCCGCTTTTCAATTATCGCCAAAAAGTGTGTCAGTGGCAGTATCAATTTCATGTCTATTCCGTTGAACATTTGTTGCCACCACTCATCTGCATTAAGAGACGGATGAGACTCGCTCCAAGGTCCCAAATATCGAGTTCTTTCTGTTCGTAAATT
The DNA here is from genome assembly GCF_040938575.1 of Ambystoma mexicanum. Classification (NCBI taxonomy): domain Eukaryota; kingdom Metazoa; phylum Chordata; class Amphibia; order Caudata; family Ambystomatidae; genus Ambystoma; species Ambystoma mexicanum. The sequence goes on from NC_090926.1 coordinate 742,706,490, forward strand.
ATTACAAAATACCACCAAGTGTTTTAGAGTTCAATTTCTTGTGTACAACATCGACACATGGGGTTCAAATTCGCACTGACTGACCATGCTCTCAAACGTTCTTTGGTTTTGAACATGTTAAGCCGAAGACTCATGAACAATCTTCTGGCATTTGAGTCTGGGAATAGTTCGATATATTTTTGCATGCTGTTGAATGCTCGAGCCTCGGGAGGAGCCCCACTCAACATTTTAGATGCCCCCCTTTTAGAGCATGTCAACTCCCAATCCACCCGCCAAATTTTTGTTTTCGCTGCTTCCGGTTTACCTTGAAGCAACTCTGGAGTAATATCATATTCTGCCATCAAATTTTCGCATTGTTTCAGCCACATTGCCATTACACCTGGGGCTGACGAGGTGGCACTATGGAAGATTTCAAATTGCGGGATTTGTTCACATGCTTTTGTTTTCCAATATAACGATAACAGACTCCAACAGACTTGTGCATGGTTAGAAATTAACGATAGTTCATATCGAATGGAAGCCGTCGGTGTTCCTTTCGGTAAACCTAGTACTTTGGTCCAGAAAGTGTTCTCAAGCATGGACCACACCTCCCATGAGCAACCCAGAGCATTTTCTGCCCCGTACGTTAATACTGGTATTACCTTTTGTTGATAAAATCGCAAAACCGCTTTGAGAGAAAACCTTCCAAATCTCTTTTTTAACACTAGGGCTTGAATCGCCAGTTGTTTACATTTGTGTTTTATCACCATTATCCATGGGCCATCATTGAGACAGGAACTAATAGTCATGCCAAGATATTTAACACTAGATGCTATCTGCAATTTTTCATGCCCCATAGACCAAGATGGTCTCTTTGTCAATCGTGTCCTGCCACCTTTGAGATTTTTAAGAACAAGAATTTTGCATTTCTTTGTGTTAATAAGCAGACGGTTTTCAGCCACATATTGTTGAACTGCGTCGATTTTTCTTTGCAGACCAATTGGTGTTAAGTCCAGCAATATGAGGTTGTCTGCGTAGAGGAGCCAACTTAGATGGGATCGGTGTATCTTTGGGGGAAAAGACTTTACTGCCTCAATGGAATTGCCAATGTCCGATATAAACAGGCTAAATATCGCAGCTGCCAAGGGATAACCCTGCTTAACTCCCTTGAATGTTTTAATCGATGATGACAGGGTGCCAGATTGATCCAAGCGTACTCTAATTGAGGTTCCAGTATGCAGTTCCTTTATTGCAGCCAATAGATCTTCAGGGCAACCCCATGCACACATTTTGTCCCATAGCAATCCCCAATCAATCGTATTGAAAGCATAGGAAAAATCAATGAAGGCGAGATATACCGCTGTTTTTGATCTTATTGCTTCCATTTTCAATAAATTCAGCAGCAGCAAGTTCAGCGAACAACCAACCTGCTTCACAAATCCAGTCTGTCTGACATCTACATGTTTCGACAGTGTGGCCCATTTTACTCATTTGAGTTGTAACATGGTTGCATAAATCTTCCCCAATACATCAAGTAAAGCAACCGGTCGATAGTTTTTCGGGCAAGTTCTGTCCCCCTTTTTAAACACCGGCACAATCACTGTAGATTTCCATGAGTTTGGCGTCTGACACTGATCATTTACTCTCTGAAAGAGAGCCACACAGTCATCTGCCCATAGCTCCGGGTGTTGTTTAATCGTGAAATTTGTCAAACCATCTGGCCCAGGTGCACGTGAGTTTTTTGTTTTTGTGATTATTCTTACAATCTCATCTTTGGGAAATGTCAAAGCCCATTTTGTAATAGTTGGAACATACACATTTGAAGGTCCTACATTCTCTTTATATAACTCTTTAGAGTGGGATATCCACACTGCTTCCGATACCATGGATGCTTGTAAAGCCGCCTGAGGAGCTTGTGTATCATTAATGATGCTCCAAAAGACGCTAGTGTTCTTATTTTTGAAGGCTTTCCAGCATTCGCTCTAAGTCTCTTTGTAGCATTAAACATTTGTGTGTTCTGATCCAATTTTTTGTTTGGCAGCCTTTATCTTCGACACATGTTCCTTTGTCAACTGTCCGAGCTTGGCGAATTGCGCGTCTCATTAATCGTTTTTGGATTAATTTGTCTAAGTCAAAACAGTGAAGACGTTACATATTCGCACGTTTTGCACCACCATTATTTGTTTTAAAATTGACCAATAAATGTGCGTATTCGAGCATAGTTCCCCCAACACAATATTGGTTCGATATCTGAACTACCTCTTCTTCAGCTAACCTTAGCCTCACTCTGCTTGATTCCACTTCAATCTTCTGTGACCATTTTGCTTTAACGTTTCTCACAGTATTCACGAATTCCATAATCAACATATCGTGATCACTGCTTTCTTTTTTAGCCACATTCAGTGTTTTCACACATTGATGAAGGTCTGCCGATACAAATATATAATCGATTGTGGAACCGTGATTCACCCGATTCCACGTCGGAGCCGGTGGTATATCGCCTAATGTGCATCCATTCAGCATTTGTAAGTTTCTTTTTTTTTATAACACATTTTATTGCATTTTGTGCGATAATACAAAAATATACAAAACATAACCATATAACTTTGCATACAAAAGGCAGAGTACTACAATCTGATATGATCTGAATATAAGCGGACGTGGAGACACAGTTGTTGTGAGAAATAGGTGCAAACAGGTCAGCAAATGGCCGTTTACGTATTAGTCTTTCTGAAGCCGCCTCAAAAAGTGACGTCATCTTTCGTGGCCTTGGCAGAATTGCGCAACAAAGCTTGTTGGCCATTCTGGATCTGAGTTATAATGTCTGTTCCCATTTACCCCAGATTCTATCTGCTTTGCCCGGACAGCCTCTAGCTTGATAGACTCGGAGTTCCATTAGGATGATGGCGTCCACATCTGACATCCATTGGTCATATTTCGGGGTAACTTCTGAGCCCCACAATTGCGCAATGTTCCTTTTGGCAATTCCTGTTGCTGACGAGAGAAGAAGCTTTTCAAAGCGAGACATGTCTACTGCATCTTCAGTACCCAAAAGGAGGAGTTTAGGGTCTGTTGGGATCAGACGGAACATTACCTTAGTGAGTCTTTCGCTACACTTATGCCAGAAGTGTTGTATACGTGTACATTGCCAGAGGATATGATAGAAGGTCCCTTCTTCCTGTTTGCAACGTAGGCATTTGGGGTCGGTCATTTTGCCCCAGTTATACAAAGCCACTCAGGGATAATATATCCTATGAAGAATCTTCAATTGAATGAGTCTGATTCTTGCGGAGATGGCAGAGTCTCTAGGATACATCAGAGTCGATATCCAGTCTTCAGGTAATATTGGGCCCACATCGCATTCTCATTTCATCTTCAGTTTCAGCAGCTCTTTTGTGGCAAATGAGGAGATAGCGTTATACCTAGTAGATGTGACCTTGTTGTGCAAACTGTCTATGGGCCTCATTAGGACTCCGGTGCTAAACCATGGTGCTACTAGCACCATGGTCCATGCCGGAGTCCGCCATGGCGGAATGGGGAATTACCACCCCATTCCGAGGTTGGCGGGGTGGTAATTCCCCATTCCGCCATGGCCCTTCCCCATTCCCATTTGTCCCCCATAGGGCTTAATGGGAATGGGGAAGGCGCTAATTACGGTACCGCAAATTGCGGTACCGTAATTAGCACCAAGGTCCCTTTGCGGGTCCCTACTTTAACCGCTGGTAAAACCAGCCGTTAAGGTTGGGTCCCGCTAAGGGACCTCGTAATTAGGCGCTAGGTGTTTAACGGCGCCGCAGCCTTTTACGGCGCCGTTAAACACTTAGCGCCTGGGTCATAATGAGGCCCTATGACTATATTCCTTTCCATAGGCGTACATTCCGGCGTGTCTGCCATTTGGGCCCTATGTATGGTGAGGGCATGTTGTAATTGTCCATAGTGGGGGTGTTCAGTGTCCGGGAGACCATATGTTGCCACTAGCTCGAGGGAACTGTATCAACTGATCGTTCACGAATACCTGCTGAATGGTCAGTATGCCGGCTGTTACCCAGTTTGGCCATTTCGGAAGATTGCTGAGGCTCGAGAGGTGAGCATTGTTCCAGATGGGTTGGACTGGGGTAAGTTTGTTGTCCCATCCTAAGTGTTTGTGTACTTCCTTCCACACCAGGGCTGTATGTGCCACTATCGTGCATTCAGGAGGGTGAGTCTGTTTACAGTGGAGGCTTTCAATCAGGGACATGCCGTGTCGTGCAGCTAATTCAGCTTTTATGTGGGGAATGGACGGGTCTCCATGCAATATATAATTGACTGTCGCCATCTGTGTCGCCCAGTAGTAGATCTGGATGTTTGAAAGTCCTATTCCCCCCTCCCAGACTGAGCGTTGGAGAGTTTTGAGGGCAATCCTCGGGTGTTTCCCACCCCAAAGGAGTTTACGCGTTGTTCCATCTATTTTACGGAACTCTTCGGTGGGGACATGGAGAGGGGCGTTTTGAAGGATGTATAAGAACCGGGGTAGGGCCAGCATCTTAAATAGCGCCACCCTGCCTAGCAATGTCAGTGCCAGTGCTTGCCAGTGGGCTGCATCTTGCTCGTATCTCTTAACTAGTGGATGCAGGTTTTGTTTTACATAGCTATCCAGCCCATTGGTGATTAGAATGCCTAGGTAGCAGAACTGAGTGGTTTCTACTTGATATGGGAAGCCCGATGCTGGTATGCAGTCTACCCCTTTTACCAGAAAACAGCACAGATTTGGACCAGTTTACTCTGAGTCCACTGAAGATTCCATAGTTAGTCAGAAGTTGCGTGACCACGGGGCAGGAGGTCACTGAGTCGCCCAGATATACTAAGAGGTCATCCGCATAGAGGGATATCCTATCTTCCCAGTTCGGCCCCCATCTGAAGCCAGTCCACGTGGTGGTGTCCCCCAGAAGGACTGCCAGCGGTTCCATTATCAGTGCAAACACCATTGCCGAGAGCGGGCAACCTTTTCTGGTTCCTTTCCCTAATTGGATATTAAGTGAGGGCCACCCATTTACTCTGACCTTGCCGTTGGATTGTTGTAGAGAAGTTGCACCCATTTTATGAACGGTTCCCCAAATTGCATCTTGCCCATTATTGCCCATAAGGCCTCCAGGTAAACTGAATCGAATGCTTTTTCGTAATCTCTGGCCAACAATGCAAGTGATTGTTGCAACGCAGGTGCTCTCTCCAGCGCCAGGTGCAGCCTGCAAATGTTCATTCTCGTGAACCTTTGAGGCATGAAGCCGCATTGGTCAGGATGGATCAGTGACGTAATGACCAGTTGCAGCCTGTTGGCTAGTATTTTGGCTTCACTGTTGATTAGGGATATGGGTCGGTAGGAGGTGCATTTCTCCGGGGGTTTGCCCTTTTTGGGGATCACTACGATGGTGGCTTTACAGAGGTCTGGTGGGAGTTCGCCCTTGGCCAGGGAGTGTTCGAACATGTTGAGCAAGTGCGTGGGTATATCTAGATGGTTCAGCTTTTTCCAGATGTCAAGTCGGAACCCATTGGGACCTGGGGTCTTGCCTGTTTGGAGTTGGGCAATGGCTGTTGATATTTCGTCAGCCGTAATTTTGTTGTCTAGAGTGGTAGCTCGTTCTCTGGTAAGTGTTGGGATGTCAATGTCGTTCAGTATGGTGCTGACTGCAGCGTTGGTGGGGGGTTTGTAAAGGTCCTCGTAGAATTCTGCAAAGCGTTCTGCAATGTCGGCATCGGAGTAGACAAGATCTGTATTCAAGGTTCTGATGCACTTCACCTTCTGTTGTCCTTCGTCGCGCTTATCCAGCCACACAAGCATTTTGCCTGCTTTTTCTCCCGTCTCGTACAGCCGCGCTTTCATAGCAATGTGTGCCTTTTTGACACATTCCAAGGCTAAATTGTGGAGCTTCTGCTGTGCCATTATAAGGGCTCTTTTTGTCTCTGGGGTGTCTCTGGCAATATGATCTAATTCCTTTGACGTGACTTCGCTCTCGGCTTCGGTGATTCTCTCGCATTGTACCTTCTTTTTTGCTGAGGTCCATGAGATGATTTCACTGCGTAAGACTGTTTAGTACGCTTCCCATAGTGTGTTGGGGTCGTCAACCGAGCCTGCATTCAACTCAAAATAGTTGGAAGTAGCTGCCTTCATCTTTTCTTCAAGGTCCGGGAACTCCAAGTAGTAGGTATTCAGCCTCCACAAGGGGGGCGGTCGTGGTCGTGCCGTTTCCAGTTCGAGTACCAGTGGGGAGTGGTCGGAGATCCCCAGCGGGAGGAAGAATGCGCTGGATATTTAATGAATATTTTGGCATGGTAAGAAGAAATAGTCTACTCTGGACATCAAGGCTTGTGCCCCAGAATGAAAAGAGTACTGTCGAACCCCAGCGTGCAGGTCTCTCCACGCGTCACACAGGCCCAGTGCTGACGTAAAGGAAGCCAATTTGGTGGTGGTGGCGGGATTCCTGGCTCTCAAGTGCGTGCGATCGAGGATATTGTTCATGACTTCATTGAAGTCCCCTCCTAACACCCATGTGTCTGCGGGGTTTGCTGCCAGGATGGGAGTAATTTCGGTTAGCAGGTCATTAAGGACAAGTGGCGGGGAGTACACTGCCATGAGTGCCAGGGTTTGGCTCCATAGCGTTGCTTGGATGTGTACATAGCGGCCTCCTCTATCTTGTAGCATGTGCGTGATCACAAGTGGAAGTCTTTTGTGGATCAGTATGAGCACCCCTCTCGCACCCATGGAGAAACCAGCGTGCACTGCTGTGCGGTAGTTTGATCTTTGGAAGAATTTGCACACATTTCCTGCAAGGTGTGTTTCGGACAGAAAGACTATATCCGGGGAGTGTCTATTTAGGTGTTGCAGTACCAGTTATCTTTTGATGCTGGATCCCAGCCCATTCACGTTCCATGACAGGAGTTTGAGCCTTCTCTGGGTTGAATTAGTCTCAGGTGCCATTGGCTGTTTGAGGCGTAGATTTGCGCATGTGTTTCCTCGATTGTGTACGCGGCAGTTGTACCACGTTTGATCTGTACAGCGTGCTCATCTTGCCCTTGGATGCTAAATATTAAAAACAGAAAAAAAGTCATCCTCAACTGCCCCCACCCCATACTCCACCCCCAACTGAAGCATCTGTCGACCCAATATAAACATTCAGCCAATTAAAACTTTAACTTTTGATTCATTGCTTTGATCGGGAGGCGGCTGTTCGGTCGGCCGCCAGCCTAGATATGCCTTATGGTTCGGTTTCCATTATGGAGCGTGAGCTCCGTTGCGTTACTTGTGCGATGTTTCAGGCATCTTCACTGGCTGTTATAGCTCCTTATGCGTTTTGTTGGTGCTGATTCTCAATTTGTTGTTGCTGTTGCAAGTTCATGTCGGGTGGGTGCTCAGGATGTTGTCTATTGCGTTCTCTTCTCCCCCCCCTTCACCAGGGCCCCAGCATCCATATATGTGCCTCTCGGCCCAACTCCACGCTTCCTTGGGATCTGTAAAATGCACCGATGTCCCCTTGTTATAAATCTTGAGCTGGGCCGGAAAGATCAGTCCGTATTTGACACCCAGTCAGTGGAGGCGCCTCTTGAGTGGATTGAATGATTGGCGTGCCTTTTGCACCTCCTTGGTAAAGTCAGGGAAGAAAGCGATTTTTGATCTATTATACGTGATTGTCCCTTTCGATATCGCCAACTGCAGCACCGTATTCCTATCTCTCTAGTTTAGAAATCTTGTGATAACTGTGCGCGGTGGTGCTCCCGGGGTGACCCTGCCAGTTGGAATGCGATGGGCCCGTTCGATGGAGAAAAATTTTGAGAAGGATTGCGCGCCATATGTGTCCACAAGCCATTCCTCGAGGAATAGTTCCATACAATCCCCCTCCGCCTTCTCAGGAAGGCCAAGTATGCGAACATTGTTTCGCCTGGATCTGCCTTCGCTATCGTCCCCTCTAGTCTCCAGGAGCTTAATGCGTGCCATCATGCCGGACACGTTGCGGTTTATCCCTCGTAGGCTGTCTTCAGTTTCTGAAATTCTTGCATCCGCCTCCCCAGTGCATGAGGTCAGTTTTTGCAGGTCATGTCTTAGTAGTGACACGTCCGTACCGATACTGTCCATCTTATTTTCCATTGAAGTTTTGCAGCTGGGAATGGAACTCATTATATCTCTGAGGGAGATATCCTCTTTCACGCAGTCTAACTCAGATATTTGCGACCTCTCCGGGGAGCGAGTCACTGGCGTGGTAGCGTACTGTTCATTTCTGCTCTGCGTAGAGGTCTTCCTGGGTTTATCCTTCCCCATTGCCGGGTATCTGGGCGGAGCGAGAGGGGACAACGGCGAGGCAAGAGGCTGGTAGTGCTGCTGGGCCAGGAATGTTGTCGCCGAGTCCAGGCATCGCGCGGGCGGAACACCCAGGGAACTGCGCCAGATGTGATGTTGTTGGCCCAAGGACACTTTGTGATCAGTGCGCCCACCAGTCACTGGGACCCACCCGGGTCTGTTGTGTCGTGGTTCCTTTCGCTGGGTGGGGCAGGGTCGGGGCAAGGATGTTAGTCAGGCAGTGGGTTCTTCCAAACCCGGGCCCCTGTTCACTTCGTAGATCCAGGGGGAACCCCAGGGCTTCAGCAGGGCTGTGCCAACGAGCAAAAAAGGGCAGGGTCGGGGGGTCAACAGTATCTTGAAGCTCGAGCCCCCGCCCGATGCCGTCCCCTTCTACTTACCGCACAGTTGTTCTCCAGAATGGAGCAGCAGGTGTCAGTGACTGCAGGGTGTAGATGACTCCGCAGGCACTCTACGCGATACGGAGCACCTGCGCAGTTGCAGGCGGTGTATCAGGTAGTGGCCGACCCGATGAGCAGGCCTCGACGCGTCTCAGTGTGTGAAGGACGCCGTCGGGGATGGGTAAGCGGCGCACAAACGTGTCCCCTCTGTCGCAGAAGTCGGATCAGCGCCGTGTCACCCCTCGACTCGCAGAGCAGCCAGGGCACAGTTGGTCATGCAGTATCGCCTCAAGGGCGGGAGCGCTGGTACAACAGCATGTGCGCCGGTTCGCACAGGGGGCCCGTCCCTCGTATTTACAGGCCCCAGGAGGATCGGTGTCTCGCTGCCACAGGCGGTCCCCAGACACCAGGGCAGGCCTGTGTACACCTCACTGTGGCTCGCCTTCCGCTGCTGTGTCTCGGTCTCTCCGTCCACTGCTTACATCGGTCTCATGGTGGCCATTTTGGGAGCACTGCCCGGCGTGGAGGCCGCGGCCACAAAACTACAATTCTACAGGATCTTACCGCACCTCTGCTCCAGTTTTCATCAGAGATCGATGCAGCATATAGTCACACAGCTGTAGGAGAATTTTAAGCCATCTGGGGTGGATAGATGCGCAGGATGGATGCAGGATTCAGCTGGCGGCACATGTGCGATGGAGGTTTACGTCTCCATCGTTCGGCAGTTAGCCACGCCCCCCCATTTGTAAGTTTCTTGCACTCATTTCCTTCATCCATTGTGACGATAAGTTTTTACTCTGGAGTGTCTTCGAGTTGAAATGGTCGATATTCAAGTCACCACAGAGTATTACATTAGAACCCTTTTGATCTACAAGTAAGCGGTCAATACTGCATCGATAAACTCTTGTTTCCCCGCTCTTCCGTGGTTCCAATACAAGTTTATTATAGTCATTTGTTCTATTATTTGGGACCTGAAATCCAATTTTGCAATTGTTGACTCTTGAATGAATGGAGAGTGATTTACTGAATTGACGATATCAAAACTTGAAGAGCGTCTTACCAAAGTTATCAGGCCAGCCATGGGACGCCCCTTTTCTGGGTGTATGGCAGGATTTAATGCAATCTGAAAGTCCAATACCGTTGGAATAGCGCTTAGCCAGGTCTCCTGTAGGCAAGCAATAGTCAAATCACCCAACCACTCTCTATTAAACAGATGACTAAATCCTCGCGTGTTCCAAGAGCCCAATGTGTGAAACTGCGTGGCAGGCTCCTTCTGGCATTATTGCGGTTGATTAGTATTTAACGTTGTAGCCAACCATTGCCAGTTTTGAGCTGTTTCTTGGTTGATACTGCATGTATGGGGGTTGTCCATTGATCCGTCTGATTGCATTTGACCTGGTATGGTTATACTTATTTGTTTGATCTCGCCCGCTAATTCAGGGCATCGGTGTTCAGACCAATTAGAGGCTACTGTGACCAATCCCATTAATGGTTTATCTGAAGTAGATGGGCGTTCTAGAGGATGGGATACCACATCTCGATCATTTGTTTGTGCTGCTGACTGTCCGTCTCGCAAATTGTAGACATCAAAGCCCAAGGAAAAAAGAGATACATTAGCGTCCAGAATAGATGTAGCTATTAAAGGCGAGGTTATATGAAGCACCGCTTCATCATTACGCCGCTCATCTGTAAATTCAACGATCTGTAATCCAGGTATGTGGTGTAATACTTTTATGATGTTACTACGATTTAAGATCAAGTTGTCAAACGACTGTAACCTCTCAACCAGTAATATGACCAGGGTTTGCTGCGATGTTCCCGTAGTTAAGTTGCTCCTAGTCTGTGCATGGTCAACTTCATAGTCTCTTATTGACTGACCCCTGTTATGTTTATCAAGCAGCTTTTGATGATGTGGTATGACCCTTTCCTCATAGCCTTGATCTTGGCTTGCCCACAGCTCCGTATCACTCTGGTCGTAATCCACATTCTTTATGGTTTGTGCGCGATAACTTCTATTTATCTCTTGCCGTTTTGCCTGCATTGCCAGAAAAGTGGAACTCTTCAATTGCACTCTCAGGCGGTGTTGCAACCCTCTTGTCGTTGTTGGAACTAGGCCTTTCAAATGAAGATTCTGTTTCCACCTGACAAGAGACTGCTATGTCTCGTATTGGCACTTCTTTCTCAATAACAACAAGTCTTTCCACGGTCAGGTCTCTTACCAATTTTGTGTCCTCGGGTGTGTCAACACCGGTTTGTTGTTTTTCGCAAGTAATTATAGTGGAGTCAACAACATCCTCATATTCATTCTCGTCATAAGTTGACATGTTTAGCAATTCAGTTGGAATTTCGTACTCCACACTCCCTTTGTCAATTAAGACATCTCTAATTTCAGTAACAGGAGGAATTACGGCAACTTGATTTTTTTGCTGTGTTAGACAATTGTTTGTTATTTTCGTTTGCTAGCACATGCACCACTTTAATATTCCGAAGAAATTTCCGTGCTCCATTCGATTTGCTCCCTTTCTTGGCTGGCAGGTTTTTAGCTTTTTTGCATTGTGTAATTTTCTGTTGTTTTCCAGTGCCCGTGCTTAAAGGTGTCTCAGCCCCTTTATTAAAAATAGGGAATAATGTTGGAGCTATATTTGAAGTGGGTTTTTCCGCAATATAACTTATCACCACCTCCTGAGGCATGATATTTGATGTGGATTCAACCTGTGTAACGCCATGAGCCAAATTTGCAGAACTTCTTGCTTGTTCGAAGACGGTATGGAAAGACACGTCCCCAATTTCGGTGATCGGTGCTACAAATTGACTTGGTTCGTCAATGCTCTGTAGCATATTTGTGTCCCTGAGTGGCGGGATACTTGTCTCGCTGTTATTAAGATTCAAGGTCATGGATACCGTAATTGGCATTTGTGGATGTGATTTCTCAATAGAAAGTTTGAAAGTATTCTGCGATTGGTTATTCCTTGTTGATGTCATGCAACCGGGTGACTTTACGATACTACCACTATTGGCCGTACCATGTGCTTTTCCATCCATGGTCTGTCGTATACAAACATTAGATCTGTTACAGTACTCCACAGGTAGCAATCTTTTTCCTGTTTAAATAACGCAAGAGCTTCTTTTGCAACTTCGGCAAACAGCTTTTTGTCAATTGCGTCATTTCTCCTTTGCTCATGTAACAGCTTGTATAAATCATCCAATCTTTTGGACCCTCATGTTGCTTGTTATTTGTTTGACCGCATATTTGTTCCAGATTTACTACTTTGGAATTTAATAAGGCCACGACTGTTGTTATATCTCTAGTTGCCTCGTGTAACTTTTCATACAATTTCATGAATGGTGCCAATGAGATAGTTAATGTGGATAGTAACAACTCTTGTAATTCTGTTGACGGCATTGCTGTACTTATCACTGCACCATGTTTCAGGACTTTCGAGCAATGGGACACTCTGTCAGCACTGCCTCTATTACTCCTGATTTTGGGGAAAGGACGTTCTATAAAGGAAGAGTCGGCAGTCTCATCAGAATCAGGATCAGTATCAGTCATCAGTGCTCAATAATTGCAGCATTTTTATTTTTGTGGCGCTACAAATCGTCGCACCTTTCTTATTAGAGCACAGCCTTTTTTGGGACTGAGTCGGTAAACAGGATAAGTCATGGGGAAGCCCAGTGTGCTTGCCTTTTTCCGACATTTTAGCGCGTTTACAGGGAACACTCGATACTGACTCCTCACAAAGGTCAGTTATCTTCGTGTTATTACGTTTCAATGATACTTTCGACCCTCCATTGTTTTTTGTCAATATTGTGTCAAATTCATTGGTCTTACAAGCTTTGTTTATTGTTAGTAAATTCTGAAGCACGTTAATTACAATTTCCAAAGAATCACATCACACGTTGTGTGTAGTGGTTATAGCCGACACCGCAGGGTCAACCAACGTACATGTGTTTGAGCCGAAGTCCTGTTCCTCAGGCCAGTCCCCAAGTATGGCCTCGACCGGCTTTGACACATTAAAGCCTTCTGAGCCGCTCGCGATTAACGCTGGTGCATGTGGAGGAATTGTAGAAGTGCCGGCACTGGACACGCCAGGCGAGCTGGCTCTCAATGGACACAGAGTGCGGGATCCCGCATCGATCGTGCAGCACTCGACTGCATTAGTCCTGCACGTTTCGCACGCCGGCTCCCCACATCCAACGGAATACACCACTGAGTCTTCCGACAGTTCAATCAGCCACTCTGCGCCCCCCCGAACCGAGGGCAGCCAACATTCACCTCCAACAGTCGCGAAGACCTCACCAACGTCGGCCGCTAGAGGTAACGTTCTATGTGCTTTCGTACATACAATTATTGGCACTATATTTTGTACTTCATGTACTTAATGTACTTCAGATGGATCCAAAACATCAGTTACTGGTTTACATTGCGCCACTGTGTCCCTTAAATGAGTTTTTGGCATTAAATCTTGTTGGACAGAAATATTAGATACAGAGTCTTCAGAAAATACGTCATCTGCAATATTTGCGTGTAGTGCCGATGCAGTAGTGGTGACGAGCGTTTGAGTTTGTGTAAGTACCGCAGTGACTTCACTTGTAGAGGCAAAGGAGTAGTATTTACTTACTTTAATTGGCCGGCCACATTGAGGCACTGTGCTTCCTTTAGAGTCTGCAGTACATTCACGTTTCATCTGTGCATGCGTTTTCAGCATTGAACTAGACGCCGTCAGATGACTTGAGTGTGGCCCGTTAGACATGATTTCTGCGCCTTGCCACAACGCCACTCGCCAAACAGCCCAACAGAAACGTCCACAGCCCTTTGCTCCTCAGGGCTTAGCGCCGCAAGGGCGGCGGAGGCGGCCTCTTGTACCAGGTAACTGGGTTCAGGAGTTAAAGGTACAGGCACACGCACCTCCAATTTTCCAATATAGTAAGTAGAAAGCGAGTCTATTTCTCTCCAGCACACTCGCCACAGCCCAACAGCAACGTCCACAGCCCTTTGCTGCCATTCGTCCTGTGCAGGGGATCTCAGGGCACAGGTGCAGTAGCGGATTTAGCTTCGGGATTGGTTCCAGCTAGACAGCGCTTTTGCAGTAGCTGATTCAGCTTTGGGATTGGTTCCAGCTAGACAGCGGTTTCCTCTTCCAACGTGATAGACCAAGCACCTCAGGACTGCAGCCACAGCAGGCACCATGATGAAAGGAGGCCCCATGACGCAGCAGAGAGAGGCAGCAGTGAAGTTCATCCTGATCCAGGGATGCCAGGAGGGCCCCTCTTCATGCAAGATAGCAGCTTAGTGAACAAGTCGATGACCTGCACAGTCCCAAGCACCAACTTGGGATGGTAATCAATGCACTGGATAGGCCTTTTGCAAAGCGGGGCAGCCCACAGGTTGGTCCCAGGACACTTCCACTGACTTCTGATGGCAGGCTTCTCATGCAGGGATCCAGACATGTTGTTCCCACCAGCCCAATTGTTGAAGCACAGATGAGTGTCTTCCTGGATTGTTGCAAAAGAGGCTTGGCTTCACCGGGACTTGGCTTTGGCAATACTGGTAATCATCAGCAGCCATCATCTGGGTTTTTTGACTCTGTGCTTCTCTTCCTTGGGTTCTTGGCTCCAGTATATGATCTGATGCATGGCTCCAGGAAAGCCTCTCTTATCCCATATTCAAGCTGGTGGCTTCCCCAGGCCTCCAATGGCAAGGATCGTAACCATTCAAACTGACCAGGGATGTTCAGTTATAGACTGTAGCCTCACATCTGCCCAGCAACAGCTATCCCCTAGTTAGAATGTGGATTCAGACAAGACAGTTCAATCCCCCATATCCAGCCAGGTGACACATACTTTCACGTTTGCCTAGAATCCAAGTTTGATTCTGCCAAAGTTCTTTACTTATATGACAAATCCATACCTGAGGAGACAAGAACAAGGCCAAAGAACACAATGGCCAAGCCTAAAACTACATGGCATGGGCATTTGTATTGGGACTGTTAGGTGGCATTGCCACCTATAAGCCAGAACTATTGCATTAGACTACAGATAGGGAGAAATGTCATATGAGGAGAGACACAAAGGCTGAAGGTGTTGTTTGGTTATTTGCCCACACATTGACTGCCCATTGTAATCCCCATGGTCATTCCCACCCAGTTCCTGTCCCTCCCCACCCAAAAAAATACCTCCTACTTTTTGAAATGGAGTCCAGACGAGAGAGAAGTGAGATGTCCAGAGGAGTCTGTCGAGGTTTTTGGCAGCTTCTGCAGGATTTATTCAGTCTTACCTCCCAGGCTGCTATGGACCTCACAGATACTTCTATGAGTTCTCAATGGAGAATGTGTCATGACCAGTCTTCAATCCAACGCAGGAACTGCTGAGCCCCACAGTCCACCCAATATGTTGCGCACTCCACTGATCTAAAAACAGCCAAGGCCGCAAAACCCCGGGGGGGAAAGGGGAAGTGGAGGAAATAAAAAACTCAGACACAGGATCTTCAATCTTCTTCCGGTATCTGCAGTGACGAGAGATTCATACAATATTTAGTACATTTATCAATTCCCATTTAAAACATTATATTGACCCTTTCATATAGGATAATTACCTGAAAACTCCTCTGCAACTGCCTAGAGGATTCTCATTCTTGTTTTTAAAACTTGTTTTACAGATTACACTCCTTATTCCAAGCTAGCTCCTTTCTTTAGTACCTGTGAAAACTTGTCTATTTAATTCTACTCTAACAATACTTGAATTAAAGTGTGTACCCTTTTATTCTCAACAGGAGATGGGTCAGGTCAAAAGTTATTGCAAAGACTCATGTGAACAGTGTCTAGCTCTATGAGGTCTTGTTTTCAGTTGGTGAAACAGCTTGTTCTGGGAAGAAAGTGTTCTATGAAAGAGTTTCCTTATAAGCCCAGATAAATCCTCACCTGCACTTCAATTGTCCATTTAGTGAACTCTACAAGAAATGTATCTTGGTTGATTTATCCTGAAAATGCCTACCATGAATCTACAGGCACTGGATTTAGTTTCCATGCAGTTTTCTCAACAAGAAACATAACATTTACAAACTTCGTTGTGCTTTCACTATAAATCTGCTGTCTGCTGTTCCCAAAATCACCACGCGTTATGAGCTTAAAACAAACATCCAAAGTCAAAAAGCTTTTAAAAAGGAAGCAACATGCTATACCACAGTCGCTGAGCTTTGTAGAACAGAATACAATATGCTGCCTTCCCAGTCGCCGTGCTTTGCAGAGCAGATACAGTCTATAATCACTGCGGTACGAAAAAGAAAGAAAACACAGATTTACCTTGCCAAGGAAAGGGATAACCGCTTGAAACTTCCTTTGCCTCACCTCAGGAAATCGCGTCGCAGTATTCTACGTAGCCCGATTCTTGCCAACGAAAGGATTAGCTGATCACGCTGTCGCAGCTAACCTTCATCTAGATTCCTGGAGCCGCACGGAGGAAAATGCCGGTAACAAACTGAACATTAGAGAGATTCTCCAGATGAACCTCTCAGTGACTACGCGTGCACACACGCGCACTAGAAGTCAGTCAAAACCTTTCTTTTTTTTAAAAATGGGAACAAGCTTTCTTATGCGATAGCTTCCGCTTCCAAAATACAAGATAGTTCTTCTTAAATCAAGAACTGGATTAGAAGAAAGTACTTAACTTAACATGTGCTGATTGAACTGACCAACAATTCTTCTTCTTTTCACAACAGATTTCTTCTTCTTTTCACAACGGACTTTTTCTTCATGGAAGAATCCTATCTTGAATTCTGCTTTCTTAGAACCAGAATGGAATTTCTCACACTTGGAAACCTAGGCCTAAACTCAGGAGCAAATTAATCCATGACCTACACACAAGACATATAACATGAAAGCCAGTGAAAAGGCAGTTTAGAATGATGAAATCAAGCCATTGTTTCTCTTCACCCAATCACAACTCCTATTCCTTTCCTCCATCTTGGCTTGGGTGCCCACCAGCATTCTGAAGAAAAAGGTTAAGGCCCAAACCATTCCAATGTACCTTTACTGCATAAAGTAAGTATGACAATTAAATGTTGCCTAAAAAAAATTATCTCTCACCGAGGGACTGGTATTTTAACCCAGGGACTGGTCCATTTGCCCACTGACCTAAGGACTGGTATTTTAACCCAGGGACTGGCCCATTTGCCCAGGGACCTGACAGTACCCCCTCTCCAAGACCTCCCCACTGGACCAGGTTTGAAAGGATTTCTTCTGTGAAACTTGGAAACCAACACTGGGGCATGAACGTCACTAGCAACTTCCCAGGAACGCTCCTCAGGATCAAAACCCTTCCAATCGATTAAATACTGTAATCTTCCATTACTCCTTCTTGAATCCAAAATTGCCCTAACCTCAAACTCCTCAGATTGTTCATCAGCCAAAACTGACTCGGAGGAATCCCTAATCTTGTACCAGTGAGGAAAGGCTTTAACTAGCTAACATGAAAGGTAGGATGAACCTTGAGACTTGTGGGTAATTTTAATCTAACCGCAACTGGGTTGATCACAGTTTCTACATCAAAAGGACCAATAAAACGTGGACTAAACTTGTTTCTCCCCTTGATCCTCAGGTGTTTAGTGGACAACCAAACCTTATCCCTGACTTGAAAAACTGGACCTGACTTATGCTTAGAATCCGCAAATCTTTTATAGTTAGCCTTATTCACTTGAAGTGCCTTAACTGCCCGTTCCAAATGTTCCTTCATAGCCAATGACCTAATCTCAACCGCAGGACTACCAACTTCCTAACAAACCCGTTCTCTCAGAAAACGAGGATGAAGCTCTCGACTGCAGAAAAAGGAAGACATGGAGGTAGAATCTTTCATGGAATTGTTATAAGCAACCCAAATGAGATCCACCCAACTGTCCCCAGCTTGTAAATAACACCTTAAGTATTTTTCCAACTCGTGATTCACTCGTTCTAGCTGCCCATTGGTCTCTGGATGATATCCAGATGTCAACCTTACCTCAACCCCCAAACTCTTGCAGAAAGCCCTCCAAAACTTAGACACAAACTGGGACCCTCTGTCGGAAATAACCTGACTAAGTAATCCATGCAATCGAACAATGCCTTGGAAAAAACTCTGTGCCAATTTTTCTGCTGAGACTTCCCCTTTAATCGGAATGAAATGTCCTTCCTTATGAGTAAATCCACAACCACAAGTATAACTGAACAACCTTGGTCCCTAGGAAGGTGTCAGGACTGGCAAGCCGAAATCCGTAGGAGCTGATGCTGATCCCACAGACCCTCACAAGGAGTTCCCTGCTCAACCCTATTGTATGCAGATGAGATGAAAACCCCAAGAAAGGGAAAAGGTTAATGATAAAATCCATGGAAATTGTATGCCAAGGATGTGGTGGAATGGGAAGAGGCTCTAGAAGACCAATTAGTTTACCCACTTGTGACTTAGCTCGAGCACAGATCTCACAAGCCTTCACAAAATTAAAAATGTCATAGCCTACCAAAAGTCTCCCCTGACTAATTCTAAAGTCTTCCTAAATCCCGGATGCCCAGTTAACTGTCAGGTCTTGTCTTCTATCCAACGTAGGAGCTTCTGAACCCCACAGACGCACCAAAGCGTGGCGTCCTCAACTAACTATTAAACCAGTTGAGTTTGTGACACCCCGGAGGGAAAGGGGAAGTGAAGAAAATAAAAAACTCAGACACTGGAACTGCTACTTCCTTCTGAGGTGGTATCTGCATAGGTGAGAGATTCACAGAATTTTAGTTCATACATAACATTTCTTGTAACGCTCACCTGATTCCCGCAGAGGCGCCGGTCTTGACTGGGTGAATGCCGTATCTTCAAAGGTGATGTGTAACACACGGTTGGCTCTTTGGGCTGGACCTCTGTGCACTGTATGTCTGACTCGAATAGTAAGATGTCTGCAGATAGAAAATATGGGATTAATGAACTGGGGTTATTGGGTGCCTCTCTCCTCCTCCCTTTCTCTTCTCCTGTAGAACCCCAAAGGTTAACGCCCTCACCTTAGGTAAGTGAACGCCGAGATCTCCTACTTGATATTGGGGGGCTTCCTTCCGATGTTGGTCTGCTCCTTTCTTGTATTGTTCTTTAGCCCTTTGAAGGTGAGAAACGGCTTCCTTAAAGGCTTGGGTGATTGTAGAATGCAGGTGGTCTACTGCTGGTGTTCCAAGATCTTGGAGTGGATCCAACTCCGAGGTTCGAGGGTGACTACCGTATAAAAGAAAAAACAGGGTCTTCCCAGTTCCCGAGTCGACAGAGTTATTGTAGGCATATTCGGCTATCCAAAGGATATCTTTCCAAGTTTTTTCAGTTTGTTGTAGCATGCAGCGCAAATACTGTTCCAGAGTTTTATTGGTCCTCTCGGTTTGTCCGTCGGTTTGAGGGTGGTGGCTGGTCGAAAGTCTCACATCAATTTGAGCCGACTGACAGCAACTTCGCCAAAAATGAGAAATAAATTGACTACCTCGATCCGAAATGAGAACTGAAGGAAAACCGTGCAGTCGGACGATGTTTTCGAGAAATTCTCGGGCCAGAGTTGCTGCTGTTGGTAAGCCTTTGAGTGGAATGAAATGCGCCATCTTGGAGAACAGGTCCACGATTACTAGGATCGTATTGTATCCGGAGCATGGAGGTAGATCGGTGATGAAGTCCATAGAAAGCGTATGCCAAGGGCGAGGTGGGATGTCAATAGGGCGTAAGAGGCCGGCTGGTTTTTCCTTTTGACTCTTGTTTTGGGCGCATACTCCACAGGACATTATAAAGTCTCTGATATCTTTTTTCCAAGACGGCCACCAGAAGTAGCGCTTGATCTTTTCCGAGGTCTTGGTCATACCGGGATGTCCTTCCATTAAAGAATCGTGATAACAAGAGATTACCTTTTTCTGTAAATCTGTGCTGGGCAGGTAAAACCGTTCATGGAAATATAATAGGTTGTTCTTCACCGTAAAGTCCTTTCCCTGCAGATGCCAATTCTGTATGTCTGCTGGAGTTACCAGTACCCTGGCTTTATCCTTAACTTCCTCTATGGATTGTGTGGCGATTACACCTAGAATTCTTTGTTCGGGAATGATGGGTACAGGTTTAGGATTGATCAAATGTTCTTCCACTCCCATCCGAGAAAGGGCATCAGCTTTACCGTTTTTTGTACCAGGTCGATAGGTAATTATGAAGTCAAACTCGGCAAAGAATAGTGCCCAACGGAGTTGCCTAGAGGATTGAGCTTTTGTGGTTTTCAAATATTGCAGGTTTCGGTGATCTGTAATCACAGTAACGGTGTGTCGGGCCCCCAGAAGATAATGCCGCCAAGCCTTAAAGGCGGACTTGATAGCTAGAAGTTCCTTATCAGTAATAGTGTAATTGATTTCAGGAGGCGAGAATTTGCGGGACCAAAATGCCACGGGATGCAACTGATTGGTTACTGGGTCCTTTTGTGATAGAACTGCCCCCATGGCAAGGCTCGAAGCATCAGTTTCAACGATGTAGGGGAGTTCTGGGCGAGGATGTTTTAAGATCGGTGCAGAGATAAATCTAGTCTTCAAATTCTGGAAAGCTTGTTCCGCCTCGGTAGACCATTCAAAACATTTTTTTTTCTTTAACAAGGCGGTGATGGGCTGGACTATTCGAGAGAATTCGGGGATAAACCTGCGGTAAAAGTTAGCGAAGCCTAACATGCTTTGAACACCTTTTACGGAGGATGGCGATGGCCATTTGAGAATTGCATCGACCTTCTTTGAATCCATACGCACTCCGCTAGGTGATAATATGAATCCCAAGAATTCAACTTCAGTCACGTTGAAAACACATTTTTCCAACTTAGCGAAAAGTTTGTGTTGACGCAATCTCTCGGACCATTTTCACATGTTTCCGATGTTCAGTTTCCGATGAAGAATAAACGAGGATGTCGTCAATGTAAACAACAACACACACATCTATGAGCTCTCTGAGGACATCGTTCATAAAATATTGAAAGGCGGCCGGGGCATTGCAAAGTCCGAAGGGCATGACCTGATATTCAAATAGCCCATACTTGGTGCGGAAGGCCGTCTTCCATTCATCGCCCTCTTTTACTCGTACCAAGTGGTAGGCTCCTCTAAGATCCAGCTTTGTATATATGCATGCTTTTCTGACTTGGTCCAGGAGTTCAGGGATCAAAGGTAACGGATATCTATTCTTAACGGTGATCTGGTTCAGAGCGCGATAATCTATACAAGTTCTAAGGTCCCCTTCTTTTTTGGAACGAAGAACAAAGCTGAGGAAGCAGGGGACTTGGAAGGACGAATAAACCCATTCGCTAGGTATTGATCCAGGTATTGTCGGAGGTGAAGATTCTCAGGCTCGGTGAGGGCATAAATTCTACTACAAGGAGGAGTAGATCCAGGTATCAGGTCTATCTGGCAGTCATAAGACCTATGAGGAGGTAGAGAGTTAGCCTGATTCTTCCGGAAAACATCTTGGAATTCTAGGTATTCAGGAGGTAACTGGGGAGCCTCCGAGGAAATTGCTGCCAGTGCAACATCAGGTCGAGGGTGACAAGTAGAGACACATTCTGGAAACCGAACCGTTCTTGCTCGCCAATCGATCTGAGGATTGTGCTTCTCTAACCAAGGAATTCCTAGAATAATCTGGAACTGAGGGGCCTTGATCACATCGAGCACGATCTTCTCATGGTGTCCATCTTGACTTACTAGCGTCACTTCTTGGGTGGTATGCGTTACTGGTCCGGAGGCTATCTCCGTACCATCCACCGTAGTAATGACGTCCTTTACAGCCTTTGGACAAAGAGTCAGATTCATCCTCAAAACCATTTCATGATCCACATAATTGCCGATGGCACCGCTGTCGACGTAAGCTTCAATCGCATGTAATCGATCCGGATGTTCAGGGCTAATGAGGACCATAGGTATCACGAAATGCGAGGTCACGGAACTGGTTTTAACGCTCGGCAAGAGGACCTCTATTCTTGTCGGGCGAGGTCGTTTCCCTGCTCAGAGTTTGTGACCCTGGTATCTGCAGCTCCTACTGCCTTCTTGGCTGGTTTCACCGGACAGTCTCGAAGAAAGTGCCCCGAGTTTCCGCAATAGAGGCATAATTGCAGCTGTTTTCTCCTTTCCCGCTCCTTTTGTGTTAGTGGTCCTTTCAGGCCCCCTATTTGCATGGGTTCCCCGGAGTCTACTCCTTTGGTAGGAGTTGGTGGTTTGGAAAATACTCAAGCATCAAACTTGGAACGATCCGCCTTCCTGTTCTGCAGTCTGTGGTCAATTTGAACGACTAAGTCAATATAGTCCGAACAGTCTTGCGGGGGATTCACTACTTGGGCTAACACATCTTTGAGCTCTCCACGTAGACCTCTATAAAACAGCGTAATCCTTTTGTCCTCAGGCCATCGAGTTTCCACTATCAGTCTGTTGAAAGACGCTATATAAGCCAAAAGGTCTTGATTACCCTGTCGCAATGAAAGGAGCTCATTGTCCAAGGCCTGCCCCTGTGAATGTCTTGCAAACAGTTTTTCCATACTCAGCTGAAAAGCTTGAAAATCATGGAGAACCGGATCATCTTGATTAACTAGAGGGATCGACCAGTCTGCCGCATTGCCACTAAGGTACGAAAGCACGAAAGCTACCTTAGCTTGATCAGTTGGAAAGGCTGCTGGCCGGCATAAGAAGTGCAACCGGCACTGATTAATAAATACTGCAAACCTCTTTGGGTCACCAGAAAATCGTTTGGGCGGAGCCAGAGGTACATTCCCAGGTAGGTTGATCTGCACTGGGTTCGTAGAGGATGTTGAAGGAAGATTTGCCCCTGATGCGGGTAACGGAGTTTGTCCGGCTTGTGACTGTAGCAATTGTCTAGCGAGATCGTCTGTTCGCTCCTTGGAAATAGTCACTTCCCTTCTTAGAGCATTTGATTCCTGATGGGCTGCATGCACTTCTGCTCTTAGTTCCCCAAGTAACTGGGCTAGCTGGTCGGTATCCGAGGTTTCCATAGCGCCTGGGTGGGAGTTTTGCGGTCGGCTTTGCGTTCTGTAACGCTCACCTGATTCCCGCAGAGGCGCCGGTCTTGACTGGGTGAATGCCGTATCTTCAAAGGTGATGTGTAACACACGGTTGGCTCTTTGGGCTGGACCTCTGTGCACTGTATGTCTGACTCGAAGAGTAAGATGTTTGCAGATAGAAAATATGGGATTAATGAACTGGGGTTATTGGGTGCCTCTCTCCTCCTCCCTTTCTCTTCTCCTGTAGAACCCCAAAGGTTAACGCCCTCACCTTAGGTAAGTGAACGCCGAGCTCTCCATCTGCCTCGGGGCAGGGTGCCGTAACCAGTTTCTTCACTGGATAAGGGTGCAGGCCTCTTGACCTCAGAGGACTGCTGTCCGTCGTTAACTGCACGAACGGTAAGTTCTGGGCACTTCAAATGTCTTAAAAGTCTTTTGTAATGATATCTCTTGTTTTGCAGGGTTCCGGCGATGGCGGATGGCGGGCTGATGAGAGTTGAGGATCAAACCCGCGTGAGGAATAGAAGCGCCTGGAAGCACGTAAGTAAGCGCTTGTAGCCTGCTTCACGATGCGCACTAACTGTCCCTTTTATCTTGCAGGTACACGTTCGGAGCTTTAGAGAAGCTGAAGGGTGCTGGAATACCCACTGGATTCGGCGTGGGAAGGAGTAATGGCACGTGAGTAATAAAGTTGCCCAATGTCTTTAAACGCACCTTCTTTTGTCTTTCAGATGCGGGATGCAGCGCCGAAGGCCTCCGGAGCGTGCGAAGAGCTGGTAAGCTTTTGTCTTTCAGATGCCGGAATGCAGTGCGAAGACCTCCGGAGCATGCGAAGAGTAGGTAAGCCTTTGTCTTTCAGATGCCGGAATGCAGCGCGAGGCGTTGGTGACAGCCGATGGACCAGGTAAGAGATGCGCTGCCACTGAAGACCGTAGTGCTAACCTGTTCTTTCTTTGTCTTTACAGGTGCTGCTGAAGACTGGATTCCAGGATGGTAAGCCTTTGTTCCCTTAGGCCCAGGATCAGAAGCAGAAGACACGATGAGCGTTCTGCTGCAGAGAATGCAGAATAACGCAAAGCAAGATTCATCCATCGGGTGTGGTTTAAATAGCCTCCTGTAGTGCTTAGGTGTCTCCTTCCACAGCCTCGCCTAGGTGAGAAAAGAGTTCCTCCTTTCCAGAAGAGTTCCAGTGTTCTGAACCTAGGGAGTGGCTCCTGCCCCACCCAACAGGAAAAGTAGTCCCAAACAGAAGAGGATCAGGGGCTCAACTGGCAGGTAAGTAAGCAGCATGGTCTGCTGCAGGTAAGTCCACCCAAGCATTATGAGCCCGGCGCTTCCAGCGCTGGGACTGGGCATCTTTATGAGCCTGGTGCCACTGGCGCCAGGACAGGGTCCAAAAGGTCCCAAGTGGGACTGGCTGGCACTCGGAACCGGGGTTATGGGTCTGCTTCCAAGGGAGTCGGGCAAGTCCTGATCTTTTGGAAGCAGAGATCATGACATTTCTATTAGCTACTAAAGTACCAACAACATCACTGAGAAATACCAGAGAGTTCCTCTGCAATAGCTTAGAGGAAAAGGTCTTTTTAGTTTACACAAAGAGTTTTTAAATCTTAACCTTCAACCTATTTTCAAGAGATTCTTAGCAGTTAGTTCAAAACTCAATTGTTGCCTTTCTTTTTAATTAAAGTGTGTACCCTTTAATTCAGAATGAGTATTAGTTCAGGCCAAATGATTCAAGAGTTTATTCTCAGTCTCTGGCTAATCTCTTCTACTTGAGCACATTGTTCCAAGACTCTGTTTTGCTGAAATAAGTGTTTACTTTTAAACGCTATGCTTCTTCAGTAATGACTTTCCAAAAGGGTCTTTTCACACATAGGCTCCCTTATTGCTGCTTTAGGATGAAGTAAGCATTTCAGAACACATGTCTTTACTCTCTCTTGGATTGATATTCATGCTCTCTCTCCATTAACTACATTAGGAAAATGTTTGTTTATTTAATGACCGTCTTGCTACTAAATGCGTAGTTAAAAGTTGAAAGATGTTTCCTTCAAATGTTATGCAGTGTTTCCATTAAACAGAAGCTTAAAAAGGTTCTCAGGCTTATGCAAACAAGTCTCAGTTTAACATGTCCGTCACTGTGCACTCCGCGCAACAAAAACAAAAGAAAAGCTACGTGTGCAGTGTTTAAACTTCAAATGGAGTCACTGGCTCCAGAACTAGAAAACGAGGAGCACAACATAGGGAAAACAATTACTTGCGCACCCCTTACCTTTGTATCCTGAAGAAACTCCTCTCTCTCACCTCGTATCACCGCCGGCGCCGAAAACCTCTGCAGTCCGAAGTAACTCCTCCACAGGATTCGATGCGTACGCGACGCCTCTGCTGCTGTCAGTGGGAAACGAGGACGAAGAAGAACGAAGTTCCTGAAGAGGTAAGCGGAATATCTGAGAGAAAGTATAAACACCTTTCTCTCAGGAAAAACATGCGTGCTCTCACTCCCGCACAAAGTCAAATCATGAACTCTTCAACAACGTTTTTTTTTTACAGCTTGAGACTCCGGTTTCATTCCTACTAAAAGGGAAAAAATATTTACAAGGCAGGGAACCTTCATCTGAGGAGATAGATAAATACTTAGCTCAGATTTGGATCTTGAAGTACTTAAATTAATCTTCTAACTTCCAGCAGATGAATTCTTCTTTCTTGAAAATTTCTTCTTGACCTAAACCAGATTTCCTCTGAAACCAGAAATCTTCACAGAAGTTCCTAGGCCCAAATTCTCAGGAGAAAACAGATAACATGACTTGCTCACAGGATTTACTCAATGAAATGTTCAAGTCAATCCTTTGTTCTGCCTTCACCCAACCACGAATCCTGCTCCTTTGCTCCGTTTTGGCTTGGGCTCTCACCAACATTCTGAGAACAAAGGTTAAGGCCTACCCAACTCCTAAAAGGAACTTCACTAATAACAAATAGTCAATAAATAATGAAACTCAAAATTAATAAATAAAGTACTGCACAGCCAAATGAGAAATAAAACATGAAAACATATTAGTAACTAAACCAGAAACCAGAGTTCTATCTTCCCAGGGGCCTGACAGTAACCCATCTCCAAGATCTCCCCCTGGGTCCAGGCTTGAATGGTTATTTTCTATGGAATCTAGAAACCAATAAAGGAGCGTGAACATCACTTGCTATCTCCCAAGATCGT
Organism: Ambystoma mexicanum; assembly: GCF_040938575.1. NCBI lineage: Eukaryota > Metazoa > Chordata > Amphibia > Caudata > Ambystomatidae > Ambystoma > Ambystoma mexicanum. Next base: position 742,732,385 of record NC_090926.1, read on the forward strand.
TCCTCTTGTCCAAACCATTTCCAATCAATCAGATATTGCAATTCGATTTGTGTCAATCAACTAGTACTCTTTCATGAAGCTCTGCTGATGGTAAATATAACCTGGAATCCAAATACAGCAATCCATCCTTGATTCTTCTCACCGGATCCTGTCGCATCCACTCATCCATCTGATCAGGTTTCATGCAATCTTGTATCTCCTTGACTAAACTTCCTTCTTCAGAAACTCCAGCCACCACAAAACATTCAGATGGAATCAAAGGCTGCTGATCAATCTCTCTCTCCTGTTCACTTCCGAGGAACTGACGAGATAACGCGTCTGCCTTCCCATTTAATTTTCCAGGTTTAAAAGTTACCACAAAATCATAGTCAGCAAAGAACAATGCCCATCTTAACTGTCTAGGTGTTAATGTCTTTGCCGACTCCAAAAACAGTAGATTACGATGGTGTGTTAACACTGTAGCTGTATGTCTTGTACCCTTCAGATAATGACGCCATTCCTCAAAGGCATATTTACTGGCCAAGAGTTCTCGATCCATAATAGTATAATTTACTTCTGTCAAAGAAAATTTCTTGGAGAAATAGGCAACTGGATGCAATTGACATGTGGTCTCATGCTTCTGTGATAACACAGCTCCCATAGCCAGATTTGAAGCATCGGCTTCAACAAAAAATGACTTGGAAGGATCTGGATGAAGCAAGACTGGCCCAGAAGTAAACCTATCTTTCAGACATTGGAAAGCCCCTTCAGTCTCGGAACTCCACAAAAATGTTACCCCCTTCCTCAGGAGTTTACTAACAGGAGTAATGATCTGTGAGAAGCCATCAATAAATCTTCTGTAAAAATTGGCGAATCCCAAAAAACTCTGCACCTCTTTTACCTTAGTAGGGGATGGCCAATCTTTTACTGCTTGAATCTTCTTGGAATCCATCTCCAGACCCCTGGGAGAAATCACAAAACCAAGAAACTCCACAGTGGAGGTATGGAACTGGCTCTTCTCCAATTTCACGAACAAATGATTCTCCCTTAATTTCTGGAGAACTAACCTTACATGACCTTGATGTTGCTCTAAATTCTGTGAATAAATCAGAATGTCATCAACGTAGACGACTACAAATATGTCTAAGAATTCTCAGAGAACTTTGTTAATAAAGAACTGGAACGAAGCTGGGGCATTACAAAGGCCAAAATGCATCACTAAATATTCATACAATCCATACCTAGTCTTGAACGCAGTCTTACATTCATCTCCTTCCTTAACTCGAACAAGGTGATACACTCCCCGAAGGTCTAATTTGGAGAAAATGTCTGCCTCCTGAATTTGTTCGAGCATAACTGAAATTAAGGGGAGTCGGTATCTGTTCTTAATAGTTACCTTCTTAAGCTCCTATAATCAATACAGATCCTAAGGGTACCCCCCTTCTTTAGTACGAAGAATAATGGAGATGCTACTGGGAACTGCAAATGCCTAATGAAACCCTTAGCTAGGTTTTCAGACAAATACTCCTTTAGATAATCATTCTCCTTTTCTGTAAGAGCATAAACCCTACTACAAGGTAAATTGGCACCAGGTTCCATTTCAATCTCCAGCAAAACGCTCTGGCGATGCCAGAGGTAAAGTCATAATAAATTATCTCAAACCTCCTACTGCTCCCAACACTGATTCAGATCTCTCCTCATACCCTTCCCTTTCCAAAATTGGGGGTAGATCCTGCCTCTGCTCTACTCTCTTCCCAATGAATCTCTCCTAAGTAATCTCCTGAATATGAGTCACCTTGATATTCAATTCTTCAACTTTCTTATTTAAGAGAATGTATTCATTAAGAGACGCTCTCAACTCATCCCTCAACTCCTTATTCAAATTCCCCAAAGCTTCCATAGTAATTCCTGGGAAAGGGTCTCAGCTGCTCGGGCAAAGTTATCTACTTGGGCCTTTCATTCTGTCATGACCAGTCTTCAATCCAACTCAGGAGCTGCTGAGCCCCACAGTACACCCAAGATGTTGCACACTCCACTGATCTAATAACAGCCAAGGCCGCAACACCCCGGGGGGAAAGGGGAAGTGGAGGAAATAAAAAACTCAGACACAGGATCTTCAATCTTCTTCCGGTATCTGCAGTGACGAGAGATTCATACAATATTTAGTACATTTATTAATTCCCACCTAAAACATTATATTGACCCTTTCATATAGGATAATTGCCTGAAAACTCGTCTGCAACCTCCTAGAGGATTCTCATTCTTGTTTTTTAAACTTGTTTTACCTATTACACGCCTTATTCCCAGCTCCTTTCTTTAGTACCTGTGCAAGCTTGTCTATTTCATTATACCCTAACATTCCTTGAATTAAAGTGTGTACCCTTTTATTCTCCACAGGAGAGGGGTCAAGTCAAAAGGTATTGCACAGACTCATGTGAACAGTCTCTCGCTGTACGAGTTCTTTGGTTTGTATTCAAATGGTGTTACAACTTGTTCTGGGAAGAAAGTGTTCTATAAAAGAATTTCCTTATAAGCCCAGAAGAATCCTCACCAGCACTTCAAGTGTCCATTTAGTGAACTCTGGACTTCAGGCATTGCCACAGAAATCCTACAAGAAATGTCTCTTGGCTGAATTATCCTGAAAATGCTTACCATGAATCTACAGGCACTGGATTTAGTGTCCATGCAGTTTTTTCAACAAGAAACGTAACATTTACAAACCGTTTTTCTTGAAAAGAAAGTTTGTTGGGCTTTCACTATAAATCTGCTGTTCCCAAAATCACCACGCATTATGTGTTTCAAACGAACATCCAAAGTCAAAAAGCTTTTAAAAAGGAACCAACACGCTGTACCACAGTCGCTGCGCTTTGTAGAACAGAATACAATATGCTGCCTTCCCAGTCGCCGCGTTTTGCAGAGCAGATACGGTCTACAAACACTGCGGTACGAAAAAGAAAGAAAAAGCAGACTTACCTTGCCAAGGAAAGGGATAACCGCATGAAACTTCCCTTGCCTCACCTCAGGAAACCGCATCGCAGTATTCTACATAGACCGATTCTCAAGCTTTCTTATGCGATAGCTTCCGCTTCGAAAATACAAGATAGTTCTTCTTAAATCAAGAACTGGATTAGAAGAAAGTACTTAGCTTAACATGTGCTGATCGAACTGATCAACAATTCTTCTTCTTTTCACAACGGATTTCTTCTTCTTTTCACAACTGACTTTTTTTTCATGGAAGAATCCTATCTTGAATTCTGCTTTCTTCAGAACCAGAATGGAATTTCTCACACTTGAAAACCTAGACCTAAACTCAGGAGCAAATTAAAACATGACCTACACACAAGACATCTAAAATGAAAGGCAGTTTAGAATGTTGAAATCAATCTATTGTTTCTCTTCACCCAATAACGACTCCCATTCCTTTCCACCATCTTGGCTTGGGTTCTCACCAGCATTCTGAAGACAAAGGTTAAGGCCCAAACCATTCCAATGTACCTTTACTGCATAAATTCAGCATGAAAATTAAATGTTGCCTAAATAAATTGTTATCTCTCACCCAAGGACTGGTATTTTAACCCAGGGACTGGTCCATTTGCCCAGGGACCTGACAGGATGCTGGGAGAGCTGAGGTAGGAGTTAGCGGATTCCCGCAGAAAGACAAGTTTGAGCAATTGAGTTTACAAGTTAGTGGGTTGCAAGGGTTCTATGTTCTTTTGCCACCATGTATCTTTTTCGATGTAATTTATTATGAAAAAATGACATTTAAAAACTCATAGACATTTTTTAATTTTATTTGGGGGTTTCCCTCCCAACCCCTGCTTGCCTATTATTTGATCCCTATGCCAACCACCACCCTCTCCCTTTTATCCCTTTACCCATCCCCCTATATTTTTCAATGAGTTTTTTCAATGTAATCTTTATATTTATATAATGATGTTGAAAAGAAACATTGTGGCAAAACCTAGCTGCAAGTACATTGAACCCTGTTTAGTGATGAGGAAGAGGGAGATACTGAACACCGCCAAAATTGTTTCCTTAGGTAATTTCTGAAGATGGGAGGTGGGGGGAAGGTGGAGACCAACCCTACTGCAGGGAATAAGCCACAGTTGTTTGGGGCTTCACCGTTGGCTACAGCACCCAAAGCCTGAATATTTTGGTAGGGATCTGTTCTGCCTTTCAGACACATGCTATGACCTCAGCACTTACCCTATTACACAGACTTAAAGTTCTTGGACTCAGGAAGGCAATGATCTACACTTAGACCATTAGTTAGAAAATAATTGGCTCTTTACAGGCCCTTTATTCACATTCCATAAGTATATATATTACTATGAAATAAATGCATGAATACATGGACAAGCATAAACACAATATGTGTACATCACCGTTGGTGCAGTTGTAGGAGAAAGCTTCATCTCGGCCACGACAACACTCCCCATTCCCGAGGCAGGTAGGCAGAGAGATCACGCATGAACTAACGGGGGCTGGAGCGGAGCGTCCTCCCTCTCAGAGAGACTTCAACACCCAGGGTTCCAATTCTCTGTCACCTCGTGGCGATTGCACCTCTCTTCTTATGGGGACAATCCCTGGCCCTCATAAGTTGCAGACTGTCCCCGGCCGAAGGACAGACAGCAAGCATGGGAGGCAAGAGTGGAAAAATCCAGACAGTGGAAAAACCCAGCTCGTCTCCCACACTCTCGTTCCAAGCACCCGTTATCAATTAACCTGCACATCCCTGACTTCCCTCTCTGCTCGTCCTTGAGCGAACAATACAATAACTATCCTCCATAGTCATCTCACCTGGTTCATGCTACTGTATCGCAACCATTGCAAAAACCATGTCTGCCTTCTAACTGAGCTTGCAAAAATGTAGACTTTCATTGCGGTTTGAAAGTGAATGTCCAAAATGGCTGCACACCGGCACCATGTTGTTTAGCTCATTTTCGCACACGCACTACAGGATCCCAAAAAGTTCTATATTTTTTGACCCAGTATGAGTTGAATTTGTTAGGACATTCAGAGACATTTACCTTGGTGTGCAACAAGATAGCGTGTATGTTATTGTTCTTTCGGGTGTTGCACAACCTGGTCAATTCACTTGGCTTCTAGTGGAGATCCTATGTTAAATAATCTGGATACGTTTAGTAGGCTGTTTATCAGCAGCACGCTTCCCTCAATGTAGGTGGGGAATTTTTAGAATGGAAAACAAGGAAGCAAGGATTTAGTCTATTACATCACACAATTTGGGTCCCTGGTGCTACAGAGTGGTTGGCCTGATGACAAACGAGCATCATTTTTTATAGAGATTTGCTGTAAGAATTGAAGGATGCTTCACCTTCATCATGGAGGGACCTACCTCTTGTGGGGCATTCATTGACTTAGTCTTGCAGGTCGATTACAGCATACTTGAAAAATAACAGGTTATAGGAAGGTCAATTCAGATGTAGGTTATTGCAGACGGTGGACAAGGTAAGGTCGGAATCTGAGAAAGACGATTGGGGTTTCAGGCCACATACTGCTCCAACACAAGAGGAAAGGGAGAAGAGATGAAAGACAATCTTTGCCTTTATTGTGACAAGGTAGGCATTTCCTGGGTAATTGCCCTCACCGCCTCAGAAAATTCTTATCAGCGACAGGTAAAACTCTGTAGGTGGCAAACACTGTCCATGGAGCTGCACCTCATCACACACTAAAAGTAACTTTTTGTCGGATGAGAGGTTGCATTGCAGTGGCCAATTATGGTTGATTCAGGCACAACAGAGAATTTCCTTGACTGAGGGTTTGCCAAATCATTGTTGTTAACCATTCAAAGCAAAACAAAGGCACAAAAGGTATGGGAAATGGCTACAACAATGTCATCTGCAGGTACAATCACCCAAGAGATTTTTCCTTCGTAGATGAAGTTTCAAGGAAAACACTGGAAAGAGATACTCTGACTTGATTAGTGCCCCAAAGATGAGGCTGATTCTAAGGATGCTCTGGTTGACGCAAAATAATTCCTAATAGATTGGGGAAGGAGATCTGCTGTTTTAGGAGAGTTCCCTGGGAGAGTTCTCATTGAATCAAACACTGTAGGGCAGATGGGTCAGGCAGGAGATTGGGGAGGCCTTGGCATAAGGAGCTGGTGATCTATATTCAGTGGACGCAATTGTTGGAGAGCTACTTGCCCAGTATCAGGAATTTTGGGTAGGGGAGTTGCCTCTGCGCAGGACCTATAACTGCACAATTGACTTAGAAGCCTGAGCAGCCATTCTTTGTAGCAGGAGTTACGCGTTAATTGAGAAGGATTATAAAAACCTTAATAATAGGTAGAGGGAAACATGGCCTTGGGATTTATCAGGAATTCACAGTCATATGCAGTTTAGACCTAAGAAGGATGGAACCCTACACATTGCATATACTTTTGCGCTCTGGGCGAAATTACTATCAAGAACCGTTACCCTCTCTGGTTAATTTCAGTTATGCTGGAACAAATTGAGGGGGCTACCATATTTAGAAAATTAGACCTCAGAGGAGCCTACCATCTGGAGCAGGTGAGGGAAGAGGACAAAAGGAAAACAGCTTTTCGAACCACGTTGACCTGAATGAGTAGCAGGTAATGCCATTTGGTCTGTGCAGTGCTCTGGTAGCTTCTTAATTGTTCTCAATGAGGCTTTGAGGTAGTTCTTGAATGCTTTTGTTGTGCTATATATTGATGATATCTTAATTTTTCCTGAAATTCAAGGCCGCACAAAGAGCACGTAAAACAATGTTACAGAAACTCGGAGAAAAACAGTTGTTTGCCAAGTTGTCGAAAAGTCGGTTTTACAAAGAAATAATTTCATTGTTTCAACAAGAAGCTACTATCAGGTCCTGACTTGCCTGATGCGTGGGAGCTGCTGAACCCTGCAGCCTATACCAACATAAATTAAATGTTGCTTATATAAGTACACTCGATTAAAAATGCCTGTGAGTGAAACAAGCACCCACCCTGTGCATATGACAGTACCCCCTCTCCTAAGCTTCTCTCTAACTCTCAGGCCACGGTTTCTCTGGGTGTCTCTTGTGAAATGTTGCAACAAATTGTGGAGAATGTACGTCATGTGGAGATTCCCAAGATCGCTCTTCAGGGCCATAACCCTAACAATCAATTAAGTATTGAAGCCTCTGCCTAACTTTCCTAGAATCCACTATTGCTTCTACTTCATATTCCTCAGATTTGTCATCATGGATGGTACCCATCGTAGTTCCCTTCTGCAAAGGTTTCAGTAAACTCACATGAAATGTAGGGTGGACCGTCATACTGGAGGGCAACTTAAACCTAACTGCCACTGGGTTCATAATCTTTTCAATCTCAAAAGGACCCACAGATTGGGGACTAAATGTATTCTTTCCCTCAATCCTTAAGTACGTTGTGGATAACCATACCCTGTCTCCTTTTTCATATACTGGATCAGTCCTACGCTTACAATCAGCAAACCGCTTATTGCCAAATGTACTCTTCTGCAAGGCACTCGCAGCATGCTCAAGTCCTAATTTCATGGCTTGTAATCTTTCCTCAGGATTTTTTCGAAATTCTCCCTAACTTGTTCCTGTAGAAAGCACAGATGAAACCCATGACTACATATAAGGATGGGGTATAAAGTAAAATCCTTGATGGAGTTTTTATAGTGAAATTCCACTTACCAAATCAAATCTATCCAACTACTGCCAGCTTGCAAATAACATCTCAGATATTTTCCAACTCCTGATTAACACGTTCAACTTGACCTTTTGCAGGATGATAACCTTATGACAATTTCACTATGTAAGAAACCTGAGGGTATTCTCTCATCTCAAACAGACCTTATTCAGGTGGCCAGGGAAGGGCTGGCACTCTCAGATGCCAACCTTGGGGGTGGACAAATGAGGGTGATCACCTGGGTAGGGGAGCCCGGGGATATGTCCGGGTTGTGGGGTGGCCCAGGTGAGATGCAGTATTACACCGGGGAGGAAGAAAAAATATCTGAGGCCATTATAGGCTATTCCAAATCAACCTCCCTTCCACCCTAAATATCTCCTGTACCGAAATCTACCAATCCCACTGCATCTGGTAAATCCCCTAGGAGTAAATCCCCTGGGAGCCCAAACCCTGTTGTACTCGAAAACCGCATCTCCCAGAATCCCGGTTTTCCTGTTTCCAAACCGAACACTCCTAGTTATTCTTCTAACCGTCCCTCTCCTTCTTATTTTCCAAACTCCCAATCTGCTTTTACCAAACACTACAGTTCCCTCAATCTCCACTGTTCATGTCACGATAACAATCCTAGTCATTCCTGTTTCACAAACCCTGCCAATCTCACCCATCTGAGTTTACCAAACCCCCTAATACAAGAGCTATAGTTCCATATAACACCTTTTTCTCATCCTACCCCATAGGGTACTTTGAAACTCATCCACCCCCCTTTTCAGACACAAACACTTTCTTACACCACAACAGACAACGGACTAACACCGGAGCCATTTACCTGACATGTCCCAACTGTGAGAAACCTGGAGGCAATTCACTTACTAATCCCCGGGGATCTGTCATCCAGGTAGCCAGGACACGGCCATCGCTATTGGATACAGTTCCTGGGGGTAGACCAATGTGGGAGGATCACATGGAGGGGGGGGCCTCGGGAGTGGAAGTGGGACGCCAACGGGTGAGATGCGATACCTCCTTCCGTCTAACACCTTTTCCCCATTCTACCCTGTACGATATTTCGAAGCTCTGCCCACACCCACCCTCTTTTCCAACACAAACACTTTTTTATACTTTAACAGACAACGGACTAACACCAGAGCCATTTACCTGACATGTTCCAAAACAAGGGTCAGGCAGAGTCAGGCAATTGACAGTAATCACAGACTCCTGATGACGGTCCTTTACCTTCCCCACATGGGTAAAAGGTGGAGCACGAGAGCACACTACGAGCAAAGCCGTACACATGAGGAAACAGCTACACCAAACCGACAGTCCAAATGAAGGAGAAAGGCTGCGAGACCTGGAAGGATGACGAAGGGGGAACTGCCCTTGCCCTTTTCAATTCAGACCTGCAAAGCCTCCGAAAACGGAATTAAAGGACCGGGAAGTACAGCTGGCATGTGGAGTGACCGATGTCAGTGGTGCATGGGGGACTCCCACATTGATAATACAGGCGGGAAGGCACGCTGGCTACTGTGGTACCGTCCTTGAATCCAGAAGCAAGACAAGCCAGCGGACCCGACACAATCGTTGAGTCGGAGGAAGCTGATAACAAACCAAATAGTATTGAGCCCAAGGTTGCAAGTGGCAACATTAGATGAACGCAGGAAATTGTAACAAAGAAGTTGTGTGTGTTTGAAATTTTGTGAAAGTCCAGTGAAGGGCCAGCTGAAGAGTGGTCAGGCGCCACAGGACTGCTCATTTGAGGACTTTCGCTGGCCTCTTTTGTGTTGAAAACTGTAAGTACCAGAAGGCCCTAGGAAAGAGAGATGTGAGATGTCAGAGTGGTCCTACAAAGGTCACGTCAAATCCTTTGTACTATGGAAAGTCTCATACCCATGGCCAAAAGAAAGCTAGGGGAAGAGAACCCCATTTTCTGATAAGATTGTGAACTGTGAAATAAGGCAAGTGTGTACCCGACAGAGGGATGCCGAAAGAGAGCTAGAAGAAGGGAATGCATGCTTTCTGGTAAAATTGAGCAAGTTATGAACTGTGTGAAAGATGGCTATGTGAACCCGACAGAGGGATACCAAGGGGAAGGCTACTGAGAGTGAATCCTGCATTGAGATAAAGCAGAGTAAACTGTATATTTGGCAAACGTGAGCTTGGCTGAAGGATGCCTGCGTGATGGGGTGAAGAGTAATACATCCGGGAACATTGTGTCGACGAAAGTCAACCTGTTTGAGGGTTATCCACAGTGGTGTTTGTTTAAAAAGACATTAAGGCTCCTGAATGTGACAAGCTGTATTTCAAAGGCCGTAGTGAACCCGACAGGGAAGCCCACTTTCCAAGAAGGATCTGAGCCCGGTGGAGGGAGATCCTAGGGGCGAAGAGCAATCGCCCAGGTGCAAGACCACCAATGGAACTTTTATTTGTTTGTTGTTTTGAATCAACAGGCCTTCTAAGGCAAGAGACTTTGAGGAAAGAGACTTAGCTCTGAAGGTTCTGGTTTCGTCGAACTGGAATTGTGAGCCTCGTGCTGGAGAGGTCCAGGAGTGTGCAGCGCTCTGAAGTCCCGCCTTGTCCCGTGATAAAAACGTGGGCAAGGGATATCCAGCCATACCATCCTGACTTATCATTTTGTAAACACTTCTTTCTTTTCTGGTGAACATTATCCCACACTCTTTTTGCAACATAGTGGTAAGGATTGGCAATATTTGTTTTTAGTATAGGCCCTTTTTATTTTGACGAGATGCCACTAGGACTGCCTTATTATTATTTGATGGGCGTAGCTTGCTCCCTTCTTACCTTTAGGTTTAGTTGAGGCGTTTTTCTCACCCATTATTAAGTTCAATAAACACCCTTGAACTGTGATCACTTGTGTCTGTCTTTACTATTGCCACCATGAGTTCCTCACACCAACACGCGGATCAGGAAGAGTCAGGCAATTGACAAAAACCACGCACACCTGACAGCCCTTTACCTTTCCCACAGGGATAAAAGGCAGAGCATGAGAGCACACTACGAGCAAGGCTGAATGCACGAGGACACAGCTATACAGGACAAGCAGTTCAAATGGAGGAAAAAGGCGGCGAGACCTGGAGGGATGACGAAGGGGAACTGCCCTTGCCCTTTTTAACTCAGACCCGCAAAGTCGCTGAAAGGGAAATCATAAGACTGGGAGTCACACCTGGCGTGTGGAGGAACTGATGTCAACAGTGCACGGGGGCCTCCTGCATTGATAACACAGGCGGGGAGGCACGCTGGCTACCGTGGTACCGTCCTTGACTCAAGAAGCAAGACAAGGCAACAGGTTCAACACAGCCAGTGAGTCGGAGGAAACTGATAGCAAACAGAACTGTGTTGAGCCCAAAGTTGCAAGTGGCAACATTAAACATTATATGAACGCAAGGAACTAGAGAAGAAAGAACTTGTGTGTGTGTTTGAACTTTTGGGAAAAGCCCAGGCAAGATGTCAGATTGGTCCTACAAGGGTCACCTCAAGTCCCTTGTACAATCGAAAGTCTCTGACCAATTGCAGAGAGAAAACTAGGGGAAGGGAACCCTGCTTTCTGATAAGATTGTGAACAGTGGAATAAGGCAAGTGTGAACCTGACAGAGGGATGCCGAAAGAAAGCCAGGAGAAGGGAACCCACGGTTTCTGATGAAAATGACCAAATCATTAACTGTTTTAGAAATTCATTAACTGTTTAAAGATGGCTATGTGAACCCGATGGAAGGATGCCAAGGGGAAAGTTACTGAGAGTGAATCCTGCATTGAGATAAAGTAGAGTGAATTGTATATGTGGCAGACTTGAACCCAGCTGAGGGATGCCTATGAGTTGGGGTGAAGAATAATACACACGGGAAAAGTGTGTGGACGAGAATGAACCCGGTTGAGGGATGTTAGGCAGAATCCTGTGCAGTGCCCTTAGGGACCACTGCACACAATTAAGACTACAAGTGGTAATACAAGTTCACCTTTGGTACAAGCCTGTACTACTATGTTAAAGTGGTAGCAGTAGCGGAGCAGCCAGGCTTATCTCAAGGGTATATGAGCAGTAGCAGAGATTACACAAAGGACCACAATTATTGTGACTCAAGCAAACACTGACTCAAGGTTTCAGGTAAAAAATATATGTACATTTATTTTAAAACCATCTGTTATAAAACACTTCACTTCTATAGATTTGAAAACCACACGTTAAATACACTACACACAACCAATTCCACTTGTGCCAGTAAATTCAAGGTAACTACATTAGGATTTGATAGACCAGTGTTGTGATACTAACGCATATCCGCGGATAGAAATGCTCACGAAGGTAAAACACACTTTGTACTTAAGAATTTAAAACAAGGGAAAAGTGACTAAAAATCAAAGGCAATACTTTTTCAAGGCAAGGAGACTTGAGGACAAGTTCAAAGATACAGATTAAAGTCAATAGGCCTGCGCCAGTGTCAGTGGAGCAGATGCTCAATTGCCGAGCATCACACATTGAACAGTTCGAGATTCGGGATGCGAAGAGTTCATAAAGATTGTCAAATGGAAGGAAAAATTATAAGAAGGAGGGAAGAAAGAACAAATCTTCATGGAGGAAAAGGGTTCACCCCGATTCCGGATGGTCAAACAGAGAGAAAGACCAAGTGTGCGCAAAGCTGCTGAGGGACTCACTAGGTAAGGGAAATTAGCCATAGAATGAGAATTCTCCCTAACACTCCACCCCCCCCCCCCCAGACTAAGGGACAGGAGGATTTAATCCACTCCTGGATGGATCTCATACCTCTAGTCGGTTATAAACATCCTAGAGACCATCAGCATTTTGGTGGTGACTTCCTGCTCTGTGTTCAATGTTACAATCAAAGGTTTTCTGTTGTAAGCTATATGACCAACACACCCTTTGAGAGACATCTTTCTTTTTGAATCTATAGGGGATCTGGTTGACCAGTCCCTCAGAGGTTGGTACAACTCCTGAACCTGTGATAAGCGTTTTCAAGGGGTCCTTATAAAGGATTCCCTTAGATGTAGAGGGGCCTCCAGGGTTCCTCACCACCTCTCTTTTGGGAGCAGGTTGGGTCTCAGGCTTCTTGGTGCGAGGGCCTGGGGATAAGCAAGGTACATGCTTCCCCTTCCTCTTAGATCTGACCTTACCTACTTTAGGAGTTTTTCTCCTAACATTAGGATTTGGGTTGGAGTCTTCTGTAGAAGGTCCAACAGTCTGAAGGTTTTTGGCCTTAGACTTTTCTTTTCTGGTGTTCCACCAGTACTGAGAATTACCAGTTCTCTTAGGCCTAGAGAGGGGTCCAGTTGGTCTATCCACCTCTTCCTCAGAAGCAGGGGTAGTCAAAGACTTTAAAACTGGGAGAACAATGGTGGAGCTTGGTTTAGGCTCCCATTTCCCTAACATACTAGCCTGCAATTTGCCTGGGTTAGAGGTCAACTTACTAACACCAGGGCTTGTAGTGGGGTTCTCTGTAGAGGTTCACCAGAGGTTCCCACAGGCGCAGAGTGGTCCCTTAAGGTGGCCTCTCTAGCCAATTTGGTTTGGTTCTGCTTCTCCATACTCCCTCCGCCTGGGGATATTGGCTACTACTCATTCCCCAACAGGACTCTCCCAGGCACCTCACTCTGAATACTGACAGGGATCCTTACTGTCATTTTATTATACTGAATGAGAGCTGGTAGAATAGGAACCATTTGGACAGGGCCTTCAGCAAGTTTGATGGGTCTTTGGGTGCCTTAGCAACATCCTCAGGCCTGAAAAATCTTTCATCCACAACGGTTCTGCTGGCCCCAGTGTCTATCATGGTAGGGGTGTCCTGGCCATTGACAAGAACACTGTCCACATAATACTCCCTAGAGTTTTCAGGAATGGAGTCATACACATCACTATGTTGTTTCTTACCCAGACCCTTGGACTTTAAGGATACAGTTACTTGAAGAGGCAAAGGTTCTTCAGCAAACAAGTGAAAGAGGACACTAGCCATCTGTACTTCTCCCTCTAGGGAGAAGACTAAGGAGAAAGTGCTGACCTCGGCAGGGTTAACCTTGCATCTGGGATCTCCTCTCATATGGTCATTTGACCCACAACTAAAGCATTTACCAAATGCTCTCTGGAATGGGTGTCCATCCTGACCTACCTCTGGTTTGGCACCAGGAGGTACACTAGCCCTATTTGGTTTCCCTTGTGGCTTACTCTGGTTATGTTTGGGGCCCTCTTTTGGATTGGAATTATTGGAATTCTCTTTGTTGTCTTTCTTTGGCTGCTTTCCCTAATCCTTGAGTTGCCCCAGAAACCTTGTGAGTAGCCCTGTTGGCAACCCACAAGTCAGCAGCCTTAGCTAACTTCTTAGGATCTATCTCCTTTGAATCAGCCTAGTGCTGTCTGAGCTCAGGGGAGTAGACATCAAAAATAGACTCTGAAAGCAAGCGTCCCCAAACAGCACGATCTTCCCCGCAATGAGAGACAATGAAGGACTCTCCCAGGATGGGAATAAGGCCAAGACAGAGTGCGGGTGAGCGTAAATGGGAGTTTATCAATCAGAATAAGGCATGCAAAGAACTCTGCAACCTCCGAGAGCGCTCTGTCTCACAATAGCAAAGACAGGCGTATATATTTACAAAAAACGTCATCAAAACCTACATACTATAGGGGGCACAAGTTCATTGGGATTGGGTGGCGACGACTAACTATAGGTGCTGCTGCGGCGTGGTTGGTCTTGGCTGAAGGACGTCACTGGTCACCCTCGTGGGTTGGGCTGGGCCTGGCAGGTCGGCTTGAGTTCATCCGGGCGGTGTTGGTATGCCAATGCGGCCTGTGGCAGAGATGAATGCCTTTCCTGACTTACTTGCCCTCGGCCATGCACACCACAGTCATTCAGTCATTTACAGTGTTATTCTCTTTAGTAAATCTTCCAATAGGTTATTTTATAGGTTAATGCAACACAGGAGGAATGCACCTTGTGAGGGGTCTGGAGGTAATACATCGAGGCCTCGTTACCCGTGTCCTGCTGACCGGGGCCATAGGTCGAGGGGCTAAGCTTCGGGGCCTGGGACGGGTGGTACAGGTCTTTCTGTCTTGTTAGAAGTTGTTATGGATGTTCCGCTGTGTGTTGTCAAAGTGTTGGGTGTCCTGATTGCACAGGGCCATAAGTCTAAGACGGTCCGGTGGATTGTGGGGTTTACGTGGGGGCGCGTGAGTTTAAACAAAGGTTTACTGCTGTGCTGTAAATAATGCAGGTGGCTGGTCGCGGCCTTGGGTGCTGCAGTGGGGCTACAAATCTTTGAAGCGGCTCCAGTCTGGTCGGGGGAGGTGGGATAGCGCAGAGCGGGCCTCTGTTCTCCTGTCTTGGCAGCCTTCGCAGGGTGGGAGGGGGAAATGGCCTTGTACGCACTCACAAAGGTATCTCCCTCGTGTGTTGCTGAATGTAGGTAAAGACATCACAAACATTTGAACACTTTCTATAATACTTATTCAACATCGCTTCAAAACATGTATTTAAACTTTGCTGGATGTGTCTCGATTATACCCAGTCCGAGCACCATATTTGTACATTATATTCTAGCAGCTACAGTATTTTAGTTACATGCATATACATTCGCAGTAAATGAGGTAGTAGTTGGGTCGGTGGAGTACATAGAAAATGACCCGCCACTGTACGTGACGGTGGTGGCACATAAGGGGCTTAGACATACACACATGATAAGTGCATTCTCGCGCATCCTTTACATGAGTTCATAGTATAGTTGCATTCGCTTTCTCGTGTAATCTAGCAGCATTAGCTTAGTTATGGCGCAAAACCATGGGAGGTAGGTTGCCCAGTGATCCACGCAACAAACAGATCCCTGGAGCGTTCCTTTATTACTAGCATCCACCTGCAATGGTGTGGGCTCGTCATTGCTTATATCATGGGAGCATGCTCTCTCATTTTAATACATCCTACAGGCGTTTGTAATATGCGAGATTTTGTGGAAGAAAGCAAACTTTGCAAGTGGTCTTTACATTAATATATACATATGTATAAAGACTATCTGCCATCAAATGACCATTTTACCGTTCTTCTCATTGTTCAGGCCTGCTGGCCGGGTCATGCTGATAGTGATAATACACTGCGGGAGGTGAACTGTTACAATGTCAGCGTATTGCGCTAGCTCATGTCCGTCTTGTTCGTGGGAACGTGCTCGCAGCGGATCTGCCAGGGTGCTGCGGCAACAGGGATGTGACTCTCCAAGGGTGGGGGCCGCGCTACAGTGCGCTGAGCTCACACCATTTTTACCGGGCAAAAAATGGTTTCTGGGCCTAGCTAAATTTGTGTGGCAATCAATACGTGTGGGCACTCGATACGTGTGGGCAATGTCTCCAGCGGGTGAGCCCTCCACCACCTGGGCCCGGGTGGCACGAGGGAATGCCCAATGAGCCATAGCCCTCACCTGGGGAGAAAACGCAGGCGAGAGGGGTCTCCTGGACCAGTCCTCCCCTACATTTCCCCCCTTTCGTTACTTAAGTAACGAATTCTTTAAATCCTCTATCCTCCTACATTCTGCTTCGTCCATCACTGCCTCATCCCATGCAGGAGTTCCTTTGATAGGCATCCATGCTCTGCACACCCCCCTTAAGCTCTCACCTCTCCTGGCGTATTCATCTGGAGTACACGTGAGCTATATACACCCACCATCTCCCTCCAAATCTACCCAAACTTCCTCGTACCATTCTAGTATGCGGGGCTCTTTGATGGTGGTGTGCCACAGCTTATCTACAATATCCTTGTCGTGGTACATGGGCACCAGTTGGTACCTGGGTGTGTTGTCTACCCCTGTTTGTACTTGTGCTTCTTGCATCGTTTTTATTGTACCGTGTGAGTTGCCCATTGTCACCATCATCATTGCACCATTTGGTACTGCGTTAGCACAGACTCGAAGACCCACCTGGCACAGGCAGAAAATCAAAAGGAGGAACACCACAGCTGGCATCAAAAATTTCACAGTTGTTCCAAGCCATGAGGGGACCCAGGAAAAGATGTTATCGAACCATGTACTATCTTCTGCTCCGCCTTCCATCTTCATTTTTTCTCCTAGGTTGTGGACTGCTTCGATCACATGGGACAGGGAGCCGTTCTCTGCGTCTTCAGAAGGTACGAAAGTGCAGCAGGCACTTCCTATTTTTTGGCAAACACCGCCGTCCATCGCCGTCAACAGGTCCAGGACATACCTGTTTTGCATGGTCATCAGTCGCAAGGCTCTTAGTTCGACCTTTATTATGTTAAAACCTTCTTCAGTGTCGTTTGCCAGCTGAATTAATTCCCAACGGGTTATCTGGCGCCATTTTGCGTTAGCCCTTGCTTGGACACTTGATACGAGCGAGGCAAAAAATGTTTCTGCTGAGCTGAATAATCGATATTTGTCTGGGATCTGAGCCAATAGTTCTGATGATGCCTTTGATATATAATTTGATGCTCGTCTGTTACGGGTCAGCACCTCTCCCTTGCTTCCGGAAGACAGGACATACATTTGTGACTCTGAAGTTGGTTGAGCCACACTTTGCTGCATGCGTTCCTGTGTCCTTTTGCTCCCATCGATGTGGCTTTCGGGTATCACCATTAGGGCTGAGTGCAGAGTGGCCATTGAGCAGCTGCCACTCCATGACGGGGGGAGGTGTAGGTATGCCTGGTTGCCGCATACCCAGTACGTGTCCATAAGGGCCGCAGTCCCTTTTCTTAGATCTGGGATGGTGAGGGTCTTGTTACAGCTCTTGTTTGTTCCCATTGGGGTTCTCCCTTCTCCTTTAAAACACAGTTCATAGTCTATTTCACTCTGCAGCTTGAAAGGCTTTTCGATGGGCGTAACCCAAGTTAACTTTGAAATGTGTTCCTTCCATACGGGTGTGCACGTTTCTTCTATCCATTGCAATTTCTCCGGTGCCACACCCCTCAGTGCTTCAGCTTTACACATTACTTCTTCGTTCTTCAACTTGTTATCAGAAAAAAGTGTCCCTTCAATTACAAAAAATGGTTCTTTCAGACATACAACCCCTGACGGTTTTGGGTAGCACGTTTTCTCGTTCTGCAGCATTTGAAAAGTCACTTCATGTGCCTGGAAGGTGTTCTTAATTCTGCATAACGTGAGATGAAGGAGACATTGGGCATCTATAATTGGCAACTCTTTGGGTAACAGTACTTTGGGTGTACCTGATGCGTGAGGGATGAGGGAGCAAACATAACAGCTCTCGTTTGTTGTTTGTTTAGCTGTGGCACTCATATCTGCATACCACTTATTTGTTTGGTGGGGTGTCGTGGGTCTTCCATCTTATCTAGACCTAGCCCATAGTACTCATCATACTTCCTCCTCCCGGCTTCCCTCCTCCGTCTGTTGTTCTTATTCCTCATATACTTCCCAACTCCCTGGGCAAGGGACAAACTAGACCCCCCTTTCTCGTTCCCGCCCCCCTTGGCCCATGCATCATATAATATTTTGTGTATGGCTAGCAGCTTTTCCTCTTCCTTCCTGACGTTATCTGGCAGGTAGTTGTTTAGTATGGGGGCAGGCTGGCTGGTGGGGGTGTTATACAACCACGATATGGCAGACGGGTTTCGGTCATTTAAACTGTGGGCATTGTAATTAGATACCCCTTGTGGAGACACTGTGTTGTTCTGCATTCCGCCTTGTGGCTTTTTTCTTTGTATGATGACAGCACTGGATGGTGTGGTATGATACCCCCATACAAGTTTAGTTCCGTCCCATCTCAAAAAATCACCTTCCCTTGTATTGGCCCTTGTAGTTGTATTGGGCCCAGTAGTGCTGTTAATCCCTCCCCCCTCGTTCATCTCGATAGAGATGAACGCTACAAACCAATATGTAACCAGACCAAACATTAACATAAAAAATAATGTAATGCATACAGATAATCCACACTCATACGAATATCTGCATCTCTCACGTATTAATTCTCTCATTCTACTAATTCTATCCGTTGCAGGCTGCCCGTTAGATGCCATGGAAGCTCCTGTTTTGAGATATAAAAGTGCATTAAGTGCATGCATGTAAACATTTTGCTAGCACCATCAGTGCCAATATATATTTGACGGGGAATGGAAGCGGGTGGGGATACGGGGATGGGTATCCACAGACTAGGGTTTATACAAGCCATAATTTGGTCATTTCATTAAGTATACACAAATCAACAAGATGAAAAGAGAAAACACATTTTTTTTTTTTCTTAAGTATCCTTATCAGTTATTCTCTTATTCAAGTCCAGTAACAACACACACACACACAAATGCATATTCAGACATTCTGCTCAGTTGCATCGTTTGCTGTTGTCTGTGCCTCCTCATCTACCTCCTCTTGTACGTTGCTATATGCCTTCCGTACGTCGGTCAAGTGCACCCAGTACCTCAAGCCTTTGACCTTTACTGCCGTGGGCGTGCAAAATATTACTTCGTATGGGCCATGGAATCGTGGTGCATTCCACCGACGCACAAAGCTTCTGACATAAATCCAGTCGCCTGGCATTAGCTGTAGCTGTTGCCCTGGCTCCGTGACAGCGCCTGTTACATTTCCCTCTTCTCTAGTGAAGGGTGGGGAGAGTTGCTTTGATATCACGCGCGCTGCCCTTGTCAATTTCCTTAAATAATCTGTGAACTCATCTCCCAATATCGCGGCGCTTCTGTGAGCGTCTGAGTGTTCGCGCAGTGGCGAGTGTGCTGTGTTCATCCGTCTCCCAGTCACGATCTCGTGCGGGGACAAATGGTGGTCTTTACTTGGCTGATTTCTTAATTCAAATAGCGCAAGGGGTAGGCAGTAAACCCAATTCTTCTTTAATGAGAAGCATAGTTTTGATAACCTGCCCTTCAACAGTCCGTTCATCTTTTCCACCACGCCATTACTTTGAGGATGATAAATTGAACATAATTTATGTTTTATTCCCAATAATGTAGTGACTTCCTTAAAAAGCTCATTCACAAAATGAGTGCCGTTGTCTGAGCGAATCGCGTCACAAATTCCCCAGTGCGGGAACACTTCCCTTACTAGGAACTTGGCGGCGCTCTTGGCATCAGGTCGTGCGCAAGGTCCTGCTTCCACCCACCTTGAAAATGGGCACACAACCACGATCATGTACCGTGCGCCATTACACCTTTCCCCCATGTCTGCGTAATCTATATGCAGTTCCTTGAATGGGCCAATGGGTCTAGGAATTGTTCCCCGGAGAGTGCGTAATGTCATTCCTGAATTGTATATTTGGCATGTTGTACATTCCATTGCCAATCGAGACACATGCCCCTGGAGACAGGGCACGAACCATTCTTCCTGTATCTCTGCTGCGATGTGCTGTTTGGTGTTATGTGCAGGGAAGTGTAGCTGTTGAAATGCAACCTCTAATAGCTGTATTGGCATTACCACTTTCCCCGAGTTATTTTGCCGCCACAGCAGGTCTGTTCCTGACTTGCTGCACCCTCACTTTGTCCACATTAATTTTTCCTCTGCACTGGCTCCTTCCTGTAATTCTATTATTTGTGGTATGGGCATCATATTATATCCCTCTGGGGGCTCTTCGTTCGTCTTGTGCTTAAGCATGTATTCACCTGTGTCATTGTTCTGAAAATAGGAAGCCTCCTTGGCGGCAGCGTCCGCTGCCGCGTTCCCTAAAGACACAACATCTGTGTTGGATGTATGTGCTTGGCACTTTACTATTGCTACTGCTGTAGGGTTTTGCAGGGCCTCAATTAACTCTTTCAACAATTCTGCATGCTGTACTGGTGTTCCGTCTGCCCGCCTAAATCCCCTACGCCCCCATCTTGCTAGGCCTCCATGTACTGTAGTTGTCATGTAAGCTGAGTCTGTGTATATTGTCACTGCACAACCCTTTGCTGCATGTAGTGCTTCTATGAGCGCAATCAGTTCTGCTGCCTGTGCGGAGTAATGTGATGGGAGGCGGTATTGTACCAGTGTTTCATACTCACCGTCTTCTAACCTCACTACTGCCATGCCAACGTGTTTTTCTCCCGTGTCCACGTCAATTGATGCAGACCCATCCACAAAGTACATTTCCCCCTCGCTTAGAGCGTTCTCACACACCACTGTGTCCTCCCCTCTCTCTCCTGTGTAGGTTGCGCAATCGTGGTTCTGCATGTCTTTGAGTGTGCACGCTTCTGTAATGAATTTGGCGGGGTTCACTGTCTTGCATCTCACTATATGTATGTTGGCACTGGACAATATAATCTCGTAGGCGGTCGCCCGCTGTGTGGTCAGTGTGCTTTTTGATCTCTCGAGTATTGCAAATAATGAATGTTCCACGAACAATGTCACAGGGCAACCCATTACTATTGTGGCACTTTTCTCAATCGCAAACGCGGCTGCAGCGAGTGATTGCTCGCACGCGAAATGGCCCTGCATCACGGCATCTAAAGTACCACTATAGTAAGCCAATGGCTTGTGTCCTAAGGACGTTTTTTGTGTCAGCACTGCTGTCATGAGTGTTTCTTTGCAATGTGAGAATAGGTAAAATTCGCGTCCATAATCAGGGTTTGCGAGTACTGGGGCGCTTGAAATCAAATCTTTTAATGTTTGGAAAGAGGAGCTCATCTCTTCCGTCCATTCCATCTTCCTGTTCTCCTGTTGGGCCACCTTTAATGCTTGTAATAGGGGCCTGGTGTATGCCGCATAATCTAATATCCATGCCCGGCAGTAATTGCACATTCCCAGGAATTTTTGCATATCTTTTACTGTTGTGGGTTCTCCTACTGATCTTATGGCTTCTACTCTGTCTGGTATTATTCTTTTCCCATCTCTTGAAATCAGCTGTCCTAGGTACAGGACCTCTGTCAGGCAGTACTGTAGCTTTCCCTTGTCCACTTTGTACCCCTTGTTGGCCAGCAAAGTCAGTAATGTTATGGAATCTGTTCTGCATTTCTCTTCGTTTTGTGCGCATACTAGTAGATCGTCTACGTACTGAATAATGGTGCTCTCAACTGATAGGTTTCCTAGGTCTTCATGTAATACGCGGTTGAAGATGCTCGGGCTCTCGCAGTATCCCTGTGGTAATCTGCAATGTTCATATCTTTTTCCCCCCAGTGTGAAGGCGGTAAGGTATCTACTCTCTTCAGCCAGGGGTATAGAGAAAAATGCGTTCTTCAAGTCTACTACTGTGAAATGTGATGCCTCTTTCGGGATGCTGCATAGTATTGACGCAGGGTTCGGGACTAGAGGGAACTCCTTCTGAATTACATCATTGAGGGGGCGTAAGTCCTGTATCATCCTCCAAGACCCCCCTTTTGCTTTTTTGATCGGATAAATACAGGTGTTACATGGGGAGTTTGAAGGCACTATTATCCCTTGTGCTAGTAGGGCATTTATTGTCTCTTTTATCCCTTCTTCAGCTTCACGAGACAAAGGATACTGTTTAACTCGCGGTAAAATTGCTCCTTGCTTTAGTTTTATTAACACAGGTTGTACTCCATGCAACAGTCCCACATCATGGGGGCCTGTTGTCCATAAGTTGTTTGGTACAAGCCTCATGTCGTCATCAAAAAATGACGGTGGTGCTCCTACCACTGTCATCAATTGGACGGGGGTCTCCCTTGCTTGTATTAAAATATCACAGGGCATCGCTATTTACATTACTATCTCACCATCCCCTTCCGTGTCTGAAAAGAGATCCTCATCTGTTACCTCTCGTAGGGCGATGTTGGCGTTTGTGCACAGCACTGTGCGCCACTCACACCCTTCCTCGTCCACTCCAATCACAGCGATCCTTTTTGCTGACACTTGTACAGCGTGTAAGTCTAATGAAACCACTGATCCCGGTGCTGTGTTGGGACACACAATGGGGCGGAAGAGGAACTCCGCCGGAATCCTCCAGTCCATGCCTCCTAGCTCGGGAATTATGAGGGCCAGAGTCTTTAGCCCTTTGATAAACATTTCCTCGTTTTGTGGCAGCCCTCGTATTTCCTGTGTGGTTGTGTAGGCTTGCACTACCAACATCGCACGCAAGGGGCATATCCCAGGTGTAGAACACACTATTCCTCTCTCGGTAAATGATATGGTCATGTTGAGTTTGCTCAGAAGATCCCTCCCTAGCAAGTTTATTGGGGAATGTTCGTAATACAATAAGGGTGCCTTCACAGTCTTACCCCCCACTGTTACATCCAAAGCTTCTGTGTAAGGAACTTCAATTACAGCCCCAGAGAACCCCTGCGTCTCTAACTTCCTGTTAGATAACGGGAATCGGCCCTCTCTGACACATGATTTCTCCGCTCCCGTATCAACCATGAATATAAACTGCTTGTCTCCTATCTGCGCCCCTACCAATGGTTCCTCTGCTGCATTGTAGGTGGTGGATAGAACTGGACACGCAAGTGTTCTCTGTGGGCTGTCCTATGCGGGGTATCTCATCGCCCCTCCCTCATTAAAAACACTCCCTGAAACCACTGACATGCCACTGTAAGGTGCTGGTGCGGGGGCCCCGTTTGCTGTTGTCGCGAAAGGGTTACCTGGTGTGTATTGCATACTGTCATTGTTTTGTGGGTGGTTCTGTGTCCTATACTGGGGTCCCTGTTGCTGGCCCGTGGTACCCTGGCCGGGGTTTCTTAGTTGCTGCTGTCCCATAGGGAGACCATATGGGCTCCCTGGGTGTGGATGACCATAATTCTCCTCCTCTTGGAACCCATTGTTTTGTCTACTTCTACACTCCCTGGAGTAATGCCCCCATCGTCCACAGTTCCAGCAACTCCCCTGGGGGCCCCTGGGACCCTGCCATCCATTTCCTCCCATTCCCCCGTACCCTTGTCCGCCTCCTCTCCGGCCCCTGTACCCACCTCGTCCCCCTCGAGGGGTCCACTCTTGCCACTGCGGACCTCCACCTTGCTCCTGCTCAGTCCACTGCCGCTGTGCTGTTCCCGCCCAATTAGTTGCCACCCTTCCTTGGAGTGCTATCAGCCCCTCCTCCTCATCATCTCCCTCCCTACTGTGTGGGAGCGCGGCTACTGCTGCTGCAACCTTCACTAACTTTGTCTGTACTAACTTCGCTTCGTCTGCCAATCTTTTCTGCGCCACCTCCTTCTCCCTCTCCTTAATTCGTTTACAATGGTGTACTATTATGCTCTGAATTTCTGGCCATCTCTTTGCTTCAATACCTGCTATCTTGTCAAGCGCCTTCTGCACTTCCTTTGGGAGCCCTCTCTTTATAATAAAATAAAATAAAGATGTCGATTGATACCAGGGCGTGCCCGTTTCTGCTCTCCACATCTCTTGGACCCGAAAAATGTAATCCATAGCCTCCTCCCCGTCATTCATTGTACACTGCATCACTGACTGTAAGTCTGGTGTGTCTGGGAATGTTTCGCGTAAGGCATCCCACACCCTGGCACGCACTGTGTTAAAGGATGCCCCATCATGGCGGTCACAGTCTAACGTTACTCCCGGGAAACCGGCTTTTACCCATACTCTTTCAGCCTGATCGCCCACTGCTGATACGAGCAGACTTTTCACATCTCCTATAGCTAGGGGTACCCCAGCAGTATGTTTCTCAAAGGCATATATCCACTTACTTGCCCCTCCTGATAACGGGGGCAATAGCTTTAATAAATTGGCTTTATCCATCTGCGCCCATGGGATATAGTTAGGCCTCTCTCCTCCCCTGTGTATCAATGGGAGCTGTAGCTTTCCTTTCGTCATCCCATCCGGGCCCATTTTGGCTGCTGATGTTCCCAGTGATGCCATTTTCCCCACTCTGTTCCTTAATCGCCCCGTCCATTCATCGTCCAGTGTTCTCATTGAACACGTACCTTCCTCCCCCTCGCTTTCCCCTCCCATCGCCATACTCAACCTGTCGCTTTCTTCTAACTCGTCCCTTATATCACACAGCAATTCCTCTCTAATTCCCCCAAGCCTTTCTTCGTTTACAACATCTCCCTCTCGGGACCCTACTTCTATTATTCGCGTTGGTTCTTCCTCAATTCTGAACAGGATCTCGCCCTTTTTCCACCCTTCTTCGGGCTTTCTATGTTCACCTGGTGCTCTGGACGTACGGCCTGATCTAGTTGCATCTAGTGCTGTTCGTTCGCATATGTCTTTTATCCTTGAGAGCTCATCTTTTGCTATCGACAGTCTTGACTCTAAATCATCTGTGAGCTTCTCTATATCTACCCTTTGTGTGCCTGCCTGGGCTCGCTCCCTCGTGCTTTCATATTGCGGAGGTGCCGTGGGCCGGTGGGGTGTAGTATCTTTTGGGGGAGGTATGTAAGTGGGGTCACTGTACCCCTCTGCGGGCACAGGCTTCTTTAATATCGGGTACAAACTTATTACCTCTACTGGTGGCGCTACACTTGACACTTCTTTGACATCTCTCTGTATTAGCAGTGGATTGTCTGTGGTGGACGGGAGATCCGGATTTAATGCTGGTGTTTTAGGCGGTGGTACTTCTTCAAATAACCTCCAAAGATCTAATATTTCCCTCCTATTCTGCAGCTGCTTTCCTTTGTATTTTAGAAAAATGCATGTGGCCACCGTATCCAGAACACTTTTATCAAATGACCCTCCCTCGGGCCAAATCTGAGGTAACCCCTCCCCCTTTAGCTCGGTCACCCATTGGTCGTGATATTTTTTAATCCGCTCCACGTATCCCGGGAGATTCTTACAAATATGTGATAAGGGTGTTTCAGCCCCCATCTCTGTGCCCTCCTAGTGCTGGTGTGTCTCCGTGTGTTTGCAACTACAATGTAAATGCAGTATCAATGTTATTCTTTATATTTTACTTCACATTCAATGTTGGCTCCTTTTGGGCTCTCCTCCTCCCTGACTGCACAATACAAAACTGGCCGTACACAATGTCTATTCTGTTCTCTTTGGGGGGCACATACAAGAGCAACCCATCCTTTATTTTGACAATGTCGGCCTGGAAATCAAAAAGGTACTCATTCACTTCACTATATTGACGTTGTCTTAGAAGGAAAAAAAAAAACTTTTATCCAACCACACTTACCATGACCATTTAATTATTACACATTTATAACCGCTTCACACATTCACAACATCAAAATGTCTTCTAGCACATACGAGGTGCACACACCTCTTGGCACCACTCAATTCTCCATTCAAGCTGCCCTCCCTTTCCTCCCTAGCCGGCTGTGCCTGTTCGTCTTATTTGAATATCTGGATGCGCATATATATAGATATTAACCTGCTTTCCCCCCTTTCTAGTAGGACTCTTCTTCTCTTACTGTCTCCCTAAGTTTGTGCTAATCACAGTTCTTTATTCTCCCCCTACTCTTAAAGAAAAAAAGGAAAAAAGTAATAGCGGTCACTAATGTACTCTCAGTGTCCCCTTTTGCTGAGCACTTTTATTTTATATTCCACTTCTTCATATATTCCCAGTACTAGTCAAGATAGCACTATGCGGCGCCGCCTTCCACCCCCTTTCGGAGCTAGGTTCCCGTCACTCTTATCTCTTATTCACCTCGTAATCCTAATGGCCATATGCAAAGAAAAAGCAAGGAAAGTTCAAGATGATCCTTAGTAGATCTGCGTACCCCCCTCTTCGTTACCTGTCCTACACTTCTCTCCCCGCTCCCCTTACAATCGCTCGCACTCAGTACTCACGTGCCCGTCTTGAACCGATAGTCTCCGAAACTGGGTCCGTCCAGGCAGTGTCGCCGTCAGCTCAACAGTCAGTCCCGGCTCCGGCGAGCGGTACTCAAAGGGGATTTTTCAACCGGGATCCCGTACCCTCTCTCTATTGAGTGCGCACTTCTTAGTGTACCGGTCGCCGTTGGCGGGCAGCCTCCCGGAGCCGGCTCACCGTGCGTATCCCTTTTCGACCGGAGATTCTCGTGCCAAAAGGGGACGGTTATAAGGAGTTTAGGAAGAAATAGAAATCACGCTATCGGGGTCACCACTGAAAGCAAGCGTCCCCAAACAGCACGATCTTCCCCGCAATGAGAGACAATGAAGGACTCTCCCAGGATGGGAATAAGGCCAAGACAGAGTGCGGGTGAGCGTAAATGGGAGTTTATCAATCAGAATAAGACATGCAAAGAACTCTGCAACCTCCGAGAGCGCTCTGTCTGACAATAGCAAAGACAGGCATATATATTTACAAAAAACGTCATCAAAACCTACATACTATAGGGGGCACACGTTCATTGGGATTGGGTGGCGACGACTAACTATAGGTGCTGCTGCGGCGTGGTTGGTCTTGGCTGAAGGACGTCACTGGTCACCCTCGTGGGTTGGGCTGGGCCTGGCAGGTCGGCTTGAGTTCATCCGGGCGGTGTTGGTGTGCCAATGCGGCCTGTGGCAGAGATGAATGCCTTTCCTGACTTACTTGCCCTCGGCCATGCACACCGCAGTCATTCAGTCATTTACAGTGTTATTCTCTTTAGTAAATCTTCCAATAGGTTATTTTATAGGTTAATGCAACACAGGAGGAATGCACCTTGTGAGGGGTCTGGAGGTAATACATTGAGGCCTGGTTACCCGTGTCCTGCTGACCGGGGCCATAGGTCGAGGGGCTAAGCTTCGGGGCCTGGGACGGGTGGTACAGGTCTTTCTGTCTTGTTAGAAGTTGTTATGGATGTTCCGCTGTGTGTTGTCAAAGTGTTGGGTGTCCTGATTGCACAGGGCCATAAGTCTAAGACGGTCCGGTGGGTTGTGGGGTTTACGTGGGGGCGCGTGAGTTTAAACAAAGGTTTACTGCTGTGCTGTAAATAATGCAGGTGGCTGGTCGCGGCCTTGGGTGCTGCAGTGGGGCTACAAATCTTTGAAGCGGCTCCAGTCTGGTCGGGGGAGGTGGGATAGCGCAGAGCGGGCCTCTGTTCTCCTGTCTTGGCAGCCTTCGCAGGGTGGGAGGGGGAAATGGCCTTGTACGCACTCACAAAGGTATCTCCCTCGTGTGTTGCTGAATGTAGGTAAAGACATCACAAACATTTGAACTCTTTCTATAATACTTATTCAACATCGCTTCAAAACATGCATTTAAACTTTGCTGGATGTGTCTCGATTATACCCAGTCCGAGCACCATATTTGTACATTATATTCTAGCAGCTACAGTATTTTAGTTACATGGATATACATTCGCAGTAAATGAGGTAGTAGTTGGGTCGGTGGAGTACATAGAAAACGACCCGCCACTGTACGTGACGGTGGTGGCACATAAGGGGCTTAGACATACACACATGATAAGTGCATTCTCGCGCATCCTTTACATGAGTTCATAGTATAGTTGCATTCGCTTTCTCGTGTAATCTAGCAGCATTAGCTTAGTTATGGCGCAAAACCATGGGAGGTAGGTTGCCCAGTGATCCACGCAACAAACAGGTCCCTGGAGCGTTCCTTTATTACTAGCATCCACCTGCAATGGTGTGGGCTCGTCATTGCTTATATCATGGGAGCATGCTCTCTCATTTTAATACATCCTACAGGCGTTTGTAATATGCGAGATTTTGTGGAAGAAAGCAAACTTTGCAAGTGGTCTTTACATTAATATATACATATGTATAAAGACTATCTGCCATCAAATGACCATTTTACCGTTCTTCTCATTGTTCAGGCCTGCTGGCCGGGTCATGCTGATAGTGATAATACTCTGCGGGAGGTGAACTGTTACAATGTCAGCGTATTGCGCTAGCTCATGTCCGTCTTGTTCGTGGGAACGTGCTCGCAGCGGATCTGCCAGGGTGCTGCGGCAACAGGGATGTGACTCTCCAAGGGTTGGGGCCGCGCTACAGTGCGCTGAGCTCACACCATTTTTACCGGGCAAAAAATGGTTTCTGGGCCTAGCTAAATTTGTGTGGCAATCAATACGTGTGGGCACTCGATACGTGTGGGCAATGTCTCCAGCGGGTGAGCCCTCCACCACCTGGGCCCGGGTGGCACGAGGGAACGCCCAATGAGCCATAGCCCTCACCTGGGGAGAAAACGCAGGCGAGAGGGGTCTCCTGGACCAGTCCTCCCCTACAACTCCAACATTAAAGATTCCTCAAACCTTCATAAGTGTTCACTTTGTAACCCTTAACCCAACAAGTTTTTCAAACATTCACACACCCAGGTGGCCCAAGGGGTACCATCATGCTTTTTGAGGGTCCTAAACCTCTTAAGGTACTGGGAAGGGGTCTTCCCAAATCTAGCTATTAATGCTAGCTTCACACACTCATAATCCTGTTTATCCTCCACCCCCAACTCCATTACAGCATCACTTGCAACAGGGGGAAGTCTAGAGAAAAGCCAAGGAATCAAGTGATTCCCTGAGATACCTTGAATCCCATGATTGTACTCAAACATTGCTAAGCAATCTAAAACATCAAGTTTAGTCTCATACATAGCAATCATTTCCTTTGGCATACAGGGTCTCTTAGTGCTGGAAGACCTAGAAGACTCTGGGAGAGAAGCATTTTCTAAAGAACATTTCTTCATTTCTAGTTCATGGTTCAACTCCATTTCTCTGAGCCTTAACTCTTGATGTGTCATGGCAGTTTGTGCATCAATACGTTTCACTTCTAACTCAAGTCTCATTTTCTCTAGTGCAATAAACTCAGGAGTAAGTGTAGGACCTGTGGGGGTCCCTGTGGACAGAGGTTGTGGTTGCTGAGCAGGCAAGGGGTTGGTAGGAACTCCTAACAAAGGGTTATCTACTTCTTCTTCAACACTCTCAGAATCAGAAACATCAGTATCCACATTTGCTGGAAGGGTAGGCCCTTCTGACCCACTCTCCAAACTTTGTTTTCCTAATAATTTAGCAACCAGTTCAGATTTGTTTTCCTTCATCAGAGAGACTCCTCTCCCTACACATGGTTCTCAAAACCTCAGCAGTGTAGTTCAAGAGACCCTCTTCAGTGTAGCTTTCCATATTTGACATGATTTCTTTAGCTAGTGAAATTTGTGGTGTTTTAGCCTTGTGGTTAGTTGACCCAAAGCAACAGCAGCACTCTAAGTGTAATCACTTTACTTTCAAATCCTCACCGCTGTACACCAGTGTTAGGCAGAATCCTGTGCAGTGCCCTTAGGGACCACTACACACAATTAAGACTACAAGTGGTAATACAAGTTCACCTTTAGTACAAGCTTGTACTATTATGTTAAAGTGGTAGCAGTAGCGGAGCAGCCAGGCTTATCTCAAGAGTATATGAGCAGTAGCAGAGATTACACAAAGGACCACAATTACTGTGACTCAAGCAAACACTGAATCAAGGTTTCAGGTAATAAATATAAGTACATTTATTTTAAAATCATCTGTTATAAAACACTTCACTTCTATAGATTTGAAAACCACACGTAAAATACACTACACACAACCAATTCCACTGTGCGAGTAAATTCAAGGTAAGTACATTAGGATTTGACAGACCGGTGTTGCGATACTAACGCGTACCCGCGGATAGAAATGCTCACCAAGTTAAAACACACTTTGTACTTAAGAATTTAAAACAAGGGAAAAGTAACTAAAAATCAAAGGCAATACTTTTTCAAGGCAAGGAGACTCGAGGACAAGTTCAAAGAAACAGATTAAAGTCAATAGGCCTGCGCCAGTGTCAGTGGAGCAGATGCTCAATTGTCGAGGATCACACATTGAACAGTTCAAGATTCGGGATGCCAAGAGTTCGTAAAGATTGTCAAATGGAAGGAAAAGTTATAAGAAGGAGGGAAGAAAGAACACATCTTCGTGGCGGAAAAGGGTTCACCCAAATTCCAGATGGACAAACGGAGAGAAAGACCAAGCGTGCACAGTACTTTATTCCGTTGGAGAAAAGCTGGTGCCACGGCAGTTGTTCCTGCTAGTTTCTGCAGACTCACGGTTCCTGCGGATTCAGTCGTGGGGACAAGAAGGAGGACCTTTGAAGCAATCTGCACTACCCAGAGATGAGGCCAGCAGCAGCGAAAAAGACAGCGATGAATAAAAGGTGCGCTCCTTTAAATCAGGAGAGGGCTCTTCTGATGGCTATCCGGACCACTACAGCACAGCAGTGATTTCGACCCAGGAGAGGATTCTCTGTCTGAAGAAAAGACGAGCTGGTTGATCCCACCAGGCTCAAGGGAAGAAGACTCTGGACTGGATCTTCTCTTAGTCGTTGAAGGGGTAGATAGCTCAGGACTGCAGCAGGGCTTCACTGGGACTCGGGGTTGCAGCAGCCGTCTTCTTCTCCGCTTCTCTTCGGTTCCTTGTAGTTCCAGAGGCGACTCTGCCTTCCTGCTCAAGAGTCCTGCCTTCTATGCCAAAATCCCCCATTCACACAGCCTTGCTGTCAATCACTCAGCAGGGCGGTTGTCCCGCCTGGAAAACCACCTCAGCCAATCAATACAAAGTGCGACTTGGGTCTCCAAGGAGACCCTGTGCAGGAGGCGACTACACCCCTCCCTCACATTCAGCCCACCTAGACACCCGGATGGCAAAGGAGGGCTTCTGGTCAGAAGCCCGCCAAAGGTTGGCGAACAAAGGTGGCAAATCTAGTTTGCCACACAAAGAAAGACCCAAGAAGGATGTTAACAAAAAGAAATGCCGATTAAACCCAACCGGAGGCGAAATAAAAAGTATTTGGACTAGCGGTTTTAAAGTTCGAGGCTACTAAAATAGCCTAAAACAATACCACGTTATGTAATATAATCGCGGTAGGAAAATTAGGGTAGATACCACTGCAACCAGCCAAGAGTTAATGTTAAGGGAGCGAAACAATGCTCCAAGAGGTGCAGATAAAAGGGCTAAGAATTAACCCTTTCCAATATTCCATATAAGATGGGGTGTACTGGATCTGTGGTTAAATGACTATGTAAAGTTAATGGCAACTTTACCCGTTTCTGGGGGACAGTAGTCAGCGCCAGAAATGGAGTCGGTGGGAAGTCGAAACGACAACCCTGTGTTAATGCACTGAAGGTGCTGTGTAACACACAAAAGAGGGGGTCTACTGAAGTGGTGTACTCCAGAGTCCACAATCACAAAAACAGATGAAATACACATGGCAAAACACAGGTAAGAGTGGGGGAAAAACTCACACTCTTACCAAGTGGAAAAAATAAACTCCAGAAATCCAGCAAAGCTGCTGAGGGACTCACTAGGTAAGGGAAATTAGCCATAGAATGAGAATTCTCCCTAACAAGGGTTGCCCACAGTGTTGTTTGTTTAAAAAGACATTAAAGCTCCTGAATGTTGCGAGCGATATTTGAAAGGCCGTAGTGAACCCGAAAGAGGGAGTCCCATTTTGAAAAGTGGATCTGAGCCTGGTGGAGGGAGGTACTAGGGGCGAAGAGCAATCACCCAAAAGTGCAAGACCACCGAAGGAACCTTTGTTTGTTGTTTTGTTGTTTTGATCCAGCAGGCCTTCTAAGGCAAGAGACTTTGAGAAACAAGAATTGACTCTTGATGGTTCTGGTATCGTGAAATAGACTTGTGAACCTCGTGCTGGAGAGGCCCAGGAGTGTGCTGTGTTCAGGAGTCCCTCATTGTCCCGTGTTAAAAACGTGGGTAAGGGAGACCCCACCATATCATCCTGACTTATCATTTTGTGAACACTTCTTTCTTTTGTGGTGAACATTATCCCACACTCTTTTTTTAACTTATTGGTAAGGATTGGCAATAGTTTTGTTTAGTTTAGGCCCTTTTTATTTGACAAGACGCAACTAGGGCTGCCTTATTATTATTTGATGGTCGTAGCTCACTCCCATCTTAGCTTTAGGTTTAGTTTAGGCCTTTTTCTCACCCATGCATACAGTTTAATAAACACCCTTCAACTGTGATCACTTGTGTCTGTCTTTACTGTTGCCGACATGAGTTCCTTACAACTTCCACTTACAAAATGCTTTCCAAAACTTGCATACAAACTGTGATCCCCTATCTGAAATCACTTGCCTAGGTAAACTATGTAATATGTTAATGTTAAAGGTCATTTGTACCGCGCACTATCACCACCGGAGTGGTCCCCTGGCGCTCTGGCGGCTCTGAAAGAGGGAGGGAGGGGCGGGTTAGTGGGTGGAGGCTGGAAAAGTGCAAGATTGCAGTGATGTGCTGTTGGCAGTCTCAGCCCGGTGGTTCCGTCGGCTGGGCCTGGGGTGTATGCGGCTGGTAGTCGTCGTGTGCTGATGTGCGAGTCTGTGTGTTTTTTGTTTTGTTGTTGCAGTGTAGTGAGGTTCGTGCGGTTTGCTGCGCTAGAGGTTTGTGGTTGTGTTTGGTTTGGAGTTTGAGAGGTGTATGCAGAGAAGGAAATTGTTAGTGGTATTGGTTAGTTTGTATCTCTATCCTGGAGTGGACCGGTTGGGCTCGTGTAATCTTACATGACGGGATGCTTGTACACCCTGAGCCTCAGGAGGTACATGCCCGTTTTTGCATTCGAGGCCTTTTGAGGATTTAGCTGTCCCCTCCGCCCGCTCCCTTAATAACCTTGCATGCTCCTCACTCCCTCCACATGATTAGCGCAGCTGCTAGTGTCCATCCCAACAAATCCCTGTAAAAGTCTGAGTTGGTCGAGTAGCCGTCACCTCCCCCTTGTTAGGAATAAAACATCTCTCGTTGGTCAAAACATCCACAACCACTAAAACAGCGGAACACACCTGATAGGGAGATCAACTACAAAGTCCATTGCAATGGTATGCCAGGGATGTGGTGAAATGGGTAATGGCGCCAAACAATCCTACCATTCTTCACCCCGCACTCTGTTAGACTGGGCCCGCACTTCACAAGTCTTTATGAAGTTTAGGGTATCGGCTCCTATGAAATCCCACCAGAATTCTTGTACTAGCTCCAGAGTCTTCTGAAATCCAGGGTGTCTTGTCAAAACAGATTCATGACAGTCTTTCAGGACCTTCGCACGAAGTTCTTCTGACGGAAGAAATAACCAAATGTCTATATGAGGTAGCCCCTCCTTAATTACTCAATCCAGATCTTGCCGAGCCCAATTCACCATTTGTTCCCCCGACATACTCTTCTGAACTTCATACAGAAGTACCTCTCTTCAATGGGTACTAGCATAGGCAAAGCCTTCTGTTAAAAAGCAGGTTCCAGGCTCTTTTAAGATTTCTTCAGGGAAGTTTATTTCCAAGTTCTTAGTTACAAATCCACATGAAGACATAAAGGACATAAGCTGTGACAACACCGGCTCCCATCACCCAGGGCCATCCGGCGAAACTTAAGGTGCACCACAAAAACAGAGCCCTGTTCTTTGACACCCCTGAGGACGCGACAGAGTGGTTGGATGCCCAGAACTGCCCGTCGGAAACAGACAACCAGAAAGAAGATGGATCAGATAAGTAAGACAGCGACTGCAGTAACCGAGGTGCTGTAAAACCAGACAATAGGACTTGAATATAAGCTAGGGTGAAGCCAGCTGGGATAGACATGAGGTGGGTTGAATAAACAGACATGACCAGGCATGGCGCAATAGTATAAAATTGCAGGAATCTTGATGGACTCGCTCTCACACCCCCATAGATAGTTTAGTTAGGTTACCGATAGATCGGTAACTCTCTGCTGGGTTCCTAATATCGGCAACACCGAGAAAGGACCAAATGCGGGAAAGCCTGAGATCCAGGGATGGAGCTGGGCAACAGTTGGGTATAGGGAGCATGGGGGAGGGAATTGGGAGGTGTGCAGTGTATTTAGTTGGGGAAATCAGGGGGTGGGGGTTAGTTGGGGGTTTATGTTAAAATTAGACAGGGAACAAGCTCACATCCACGCCAAGCTAATCAGAGAGTAGGACAAGGAGGGAGGGAGAAGGGACAGGATATGGACAATAATGGGAGACCTTAAAATAGTAACCTGGAATGTCAGAGGTCTCAATAGCTACCTGAAGAGAAATAAGGTAATGATGTACCTGAGAAGGCAAAAAGTGGATATAGCCTTACTGTAAGAAACTCCCCTCACCAAAGATAAACAAGAGGTGGTAAAGAAAAAGTGGAGGGGGACTACCATAGGAGCAACATATTCGGCATATGCCAGGGAAGTAATCATTTGGGTGGTGCCACATGTGCCCTTTCAGATGTTACAGGCTACGGTGGAGTCGGACGGGTGGATGATAGTGATTCGGGGGCTGATAGAGAACAGAGAAATGTGCATTATAAATACATATGCCCCTAGCCAAGACATAGTGGTATATTTTAGGACACTATACAGTAAAATCAGCCCCCACATAGGAGGCGCGGTTTTATGGGGTGGGGACTTCAGCTGAACCCCAAAATGGACAGATCAGACACCCCGCAGCGAAAACGCTATTGTCATGATTCCTGCCCCTCATGTCCACAGCCCTCCAAGATGTCAGGCTGGAGCCAGGCCACAATCACCTACATGGCCCTCAAGGGCCTTTCTATCCCTCCAAAGACCCACTTGGAGTCAGGCTTGGCACTTGTGGCACCAGACTCACTCACTCCAATTGGATAACATTGGGGATTGGACTTGTAGTGTATTGATGGGGACAAGATAGATGCCCCCACATATTTTGGTTCCCAGAACTGCATGTGCGGTCTAGTCTTTTGGGTGTGGTTCAGCCAGAGACACCTGGGATACCCAGAGACTATTTAAGCCACACCCAGGCTGAGAAACATGCTTTACGTTTTCTGAACCTGCAGCGTGACGCTCACCGTGTTCGGATCGGTCTCCAGTAGGCCTGCATCTTTCTTCTGTGCTCAGCTCCTGCAAGAACAAGAACACTGTTAGGAACAGCCTTACCTTGCAGCGCTTCTGCCCATCATTCATCGCTCCTTCTGTTTTGCGGGCATCTTCGGCGGTGTCATTCCCATCCCGGCACGCTGCTTCCTAAGGAAAAGGGAAAAGAACAGAAAAAGGCATTAGTAAGCATTCTGCAAATCTTCGCTTATTTTTAAATACTGTACGAGCTTCAAACGCTTACCTGAATCCCAGCCGCTCTGGGGGAACTCTGTCTCTCGGAACTTGTCATTCATCTGCAAGAGGGAAAAGACACTCCAGGTTAGCGTGGAAACATCTAGAGGCGCCGCATACCGCGCTTACCCTCTGCATTTGTATTTCATAACCGGCATCCACGCTGAAAACGTTGCGGCACCTAAAAGACACAGAAAAAGGACTCAGTTCAATGCAAATACGAAAGGGGTGCATCGCGCATCCCGCTCTCACTCACCTTCAGCGCTACTCATCTCAGCAGCACGCCGCCATCCCCGGACGCCGGCCATCATCTAAGGAAGGAAAGGAACGAAGTTAGAGAACTGTTCAAAAGACTCATACTTACCTGTCAGACTCTTGCCAGTGAAGTAACTAGGCAGCAACGAGCCTGCATCAATCAACGCGCCCCTGTGCTAAAAGCAGGACGGAGAGCACACTATCCAAGAAAAGAAGGTGAGCTGTGGATCAAAGGGAAGGGCTGGACCCCGGGGAAGAAGGGGCTCAAGCACACAGAGACAATAGGGAGTTAAACTCTACCAATCCTGTGTTTCAGGCCCAGTCTCCAGTTGAATAGCCTCTAGGGAAGGGTTTGAGGTCGTAAGAGGTCAGAACAGGCTGAGTGACGTCCCTGTGGATACCAGGTGAGCGTTACAGCTACAAGCCCTGCTGAGAGACTTTGGGCTGGATGATATATGGAGGCAGCAAAACCCGAATGATAGCCACTACTCACACTATGCCTCCCCACACAACCTGGACACAAGACTGGATTACATGTTTGCCACTTCGAAACTTGCTGGGGAAATGACAGGTTGAGAATATATGGCGAGAATATTATCGGACCACTTCCCTCTGGTCCTGACGTGGCGACATCAGCCCCCTAGAGCCAGGATCCCAACATGGAGGCTTAGAGCCGAGGCACTGAAGGACACTGCATTCCAAGAGGAGCTAAGGGAGGAGATAATCGGGTATTTCGAAAATAACACAGGAAGCGTGGAGTCAGAGGGAACGGTATGGGAGGCCTTCAAAGTGGTTGTGAGGGGGGCAGCCATATCTAAATCTATAGCACAAGAGTTACAGGAGACAGAAAAGAAACTAGAAGTAATTATGAAAAGAGGGGTCACCTCACAGGAAGATGCTGAACAGGTGAGCCAATTACAACTGGCTTGTAGTGGGCTCTGGGAGAGGCTATGCAACCTCAATTACAGAAAATACATTGAAAGACAACACGCAGGGGGAGATAAACCAGGGAGGCTGCTTGCAGGGCTATACAAGAACGAGACACCAAGAGCAGCGATTAGAGAGATAATGGGAGAAGCGGGCCAAGTCTGGAACACCCAGTAGAGTGTGAACAAGGGATTCCTTAGATTCTACAAACACCTCTATGAAGATGCAGGGGAAACTGCAGATCAGGAGACCCGGGAGACGCTAGAAGACATAGGAGTACCTAAATTGAACCAGGAAGACGGGGAGAACCTGGATGCCCCAATCACAATAGAGGAATTAGAGAAAGTGGTAATACATTTGCCCACGAGCAAAGCCCCTGGGACAGACGGGCTCCCTAGTGAATTCTATAAATGTATAGACAAGAAGTGCTCCCCCCGTTACTGGCAATGATAAACGAGGCCTTCGAGAAAGGGAGATTGCCAGAATCTTGGAGGGAGGCGATAATTATCCCACTCCTCAAACCTGATAAGCCAAGCACAGACTGTGGGTCGTACAGACCCCTATCCATGTTAAACCAGGATAGTAAAATGTTCACGGCTGTACTAGCGAATAGACTGAAGAGGGTAATAAACAAACTCATACACCCCGACCAAACCGGATATGTCCCAGGTAGAAGCATATCTGATAACCACAGGATGCTCCACTATATCATGGAACAGGCGTAGGGCGACCTAAGTGAAATACCAATAGTCTCGCTAGATGCAGTGAAGGCCTTTGTCTCCGTAAAGGGGCCTTGGATGATGGCGGCCTTGAAAGAATACGGGATGGTGTTAAGATGGATTTCTGAACTCTGACCCGGTGGGGCAGAGGTTTAGCAGGCCAGCCTAGTTTCTTGGAACAGGGTAACCTCTGAACAAGCCAGACCAATAAGGGATGGCGATGGTCAAGACTAAATCTCAAGAGAGGTGAGGGTGACTGAAAGACCTCAATGAGCACACAAAGCAAGGACACTTACAAATTACTCCAGGCAGGTGTTATATTACAAATATAGACACATTTATTACAAGGCCTTTGTAACATCGACCATAGCAAAGAATCACAATAATACTAAAGTAAACCAACACATCACAATCAATACAATATATATACAAGACCGAGGGGTCTAAGGAGTTATGAGCACATAATATGTAGACCACCTAGGTGGGGAGGAAAACAGGCAGTGAAAGTAATCATTAGACCCAGTTCGACATCAGAAATACACCTAACTAGGAGGAAGTCCGAGCCCTACGAAGAGAGGAGCCTTATGCTCAAAAGTACCTGCACGCGCTGGTGCCAATAGATAAAGTAGGGTCTCTTCAAGGGTCTCAGGCCGTTCAGGAAGGTGAATGAAGCAATGCAGAACAAGTCCCCACTACTCAAGCAAGGCCTCCACTTGTGGGCAGAGGCAGGGTGAGAGTTCAGGATAGAGTCGCTATTTCGCAACAGTGGTAGAAAAGAAATGGGCTCCTGCGCGAGGGGCCACTGGTTGGGATATGGACTACTCACCGTTCCCCGACGAAGACAGTCCCAGACTTCTCCAGTTCAGTTCACGTTGCTGGCAGGTTCAGCTGCGATGATAAGGACGTCTCGAAACCGTGTAGATTCTGTGTAGCAGGATGCAGGGTCGAGGGTGTCCCAAATGCAGCAGACGTGCGCAGTTTATTACCGCAGCAGGGAAACACGGCAACCACGTTTACTCTGGTCTGGCGCACTTGTCTCACTTCAGACCTGGGAATGCCAAGTGTACGAAATTCGGTGTGAGGGTGCCGTGGACGCATAGCAAACAGTAGACCAAGTTTCGAGAGCTTCCCCGAAACGTCGGCGGTGACAGAGCAAAGCGTCCTGCGTAAGATGGTCAGCCCACTGGTTGGCCCAGGGACACTTCCGAAGAGGCTTACTTGCAGGGTTTGATGAAGGTGCCGGGAATAGTTGATGCCACTATTCCAATGGGTCGAAGCGCCTTCGCAGACCTTCTAGGACGTTCAGATGCAGAGGGGCCTCGCAGGACGACAGCAGTTCAGGGTGCCAAACCTTCAGCGGGTCACCAGCGGTTCCTCGACTCAGCTTCTTGTTGCAGGATACTTGGCTCCTTATCCCTTGTTCGGTGTGAACTCAGGAGATCGACCTGGTAGTGGTGTTTTCAGCCTCCTCTTATCCAAAGTTCCCTTCGCGCCAAAACGGAGAAGACCTAATGGGAAATCTGCTCACAAACACTCACAACATACGTGGACCTATCACGGACCATGGTGGTCCCAGGCATTCAGGACATTCCAGACTCTCTGGCACCCAGGATGTGTATTGGGGACAGACATCCCAGCCCACATCCTGGAGACACACACAAGGCATGCAGAAGCCCGCGAAAGCGTTGGGTTTCGTGGGAAAGTGCATGACCAAATAAGAACTAACCCGGGTCGGCTCGACCTGGGGAAGGTGAAGGGGCAAGATGGCCAAAGGACAGGACAAAGAACCTTGTGGCATGGCCATTTTGGAGCCAGGCCACTTATTTGTGCCAAATGCGGTAAGTGCGGATAACATGGCGAAAAAGGGTTCAAAACACAAGAGAAACGATAGCTGCCAGTCCTGTCCGTGACACACTTGCACAGTTCATAATAAGTCCAGCGAGAGGTTCTAGGGCCTTTGGAATGACTAGAGACCCAAGAGCGCGGTAAAGTAAGTTACAGTGCACTCTTGTTTCGTGTTGCACAAAAGCTGCAACATGAGGAAAGGACTAAGGGAAACAAAGTCTCCCAGTACTGACTGTCTTAAGGGCATGTCAGTTTCCCCATAAGAATTGAGCGAAAGGCTGCACTTCTCTGGCAAAGTCTAGATCAGGGTGTAAAACTGCAGCAAAAAGTTTGGGGGTTGCCACATGGAGGGAAAATTACATATAATATGAAATCTTTCCTAACACTCGCCCCTCCCAGACTAAGGACAGGGAGAACTAAACCACCCCTGGATGAGTTTCTTGTTCAGGTCGTTTAAACATTCTGGACAACCCATCAGCATTGCTATGTTGGACACCTGGCCTATGCTCAATAGTGAAGTGAAAGCCTTGTAGACTTATGGACCACCTAAACAACTTTGAATTCTCTCCCTTCATGTTCATCAGCCACTTTAAGGGCTTATGGTCAGTTTGCACAGTGAAGTGGGTCCGATAGAGATAGGGCCTCAGCTTCCGTAGGGACCACACAACAGAGAAACATTCTTTCTCTACTGTGGACCATCTGAGCTCTCTGTCCTTAAGCTGGCGACTAATGAAACCAATAGGGTGTTCCTTACCCTTCTCATCTACTTGTGATAGTACAGCTCCTATCCCAGTGTCAGAGGCACTGTCTACACAATAAAATGTCTTTGGTAATCAGGGGCCCTGAGGACAGGGGCCTGGCACAAGGAGTCTTTTAAGCCATTGAAGGCCTTCTCACACTCTTCAGTCCAAGTTACCTTCTTGGGTTTCTTCGGAGTGGTGAGAGCAGTCAGAGGGGCAGCTATGGTGCCATAGTCTGCCATGAAATGTTGGTAATACCCCGTGAGTCCTAAGAAGGCTCTCACTTGGGTCTGTGTAGTGGGGGTAGGCCAGTCTTGTACTGCTTGTACTTTACTGGGTAGAGGCTTATCCTCCCTCCACCTACTTCATGTCCGAGGTAAACCACTGAGCCTTGTCCAATCTGGCATTTACTGGCCTTTATGGTCAAATGGGCTTTCTGAAGAGTCTGTACCCCAATCCCAAGGTTTTTCACATAGTCTTCCCAGGTGGCACTGAAAACTGCTATATCGTCCAGATATGCAAGACAGAATTCATCCAACCTATTCAACACATGATCCACAAGCCTCTGGAAAGTGGTAGGTGCATTCTTCAACCCAAAAGGCATTACCCTGAACTGGTAAAGACCTTCCGGAGTTGAGAATGCTGTCTTCTCCTTGGCATGCTCTGCAAGGGCTATTTGCCAATAGCCTGCAGTGAGGTCAGACGTGCTGAGGTACTTGGAGGCACCCAGGGGATCCACCAGCTCATCTGTTCAAGGGAAGGGGGGGTGCATCTGTCTTGGTAACAGCATTCAGAGCCCTGTAATCCACGCAGAACCTCAATTCAGAAGTGCCTGCTTTCGGAACCAAAACCACCTTGCTGGACCAAGGACTACTGGAGGGTTCAATCACTAACATTTTGTTGACCTCCGTCTTAATGTGAGACCGTACTTTGTCTGACATCCTGTATCCCCTACTTTTGGTAGGTACACTGTCTCCTGTGTCTGTTATGTTTGCACCAAGGTGTCAAACCAGGGGACTGTGAAAACAGGGGGGAACATTACCTAAGCAAACTTTTCACCTCAGCCTGCTGAGCAGAAGTCAGGTGAGGGGCCACTTGGACACCCTCAAAGGAGCTATCTGAAGGACTGCTTTGGAACAGGTCAGGGAGAGGTTCAGACTCCTCTTCCTCGACATCTGATGCCAATAGCAGTGCTGCGATTTCAACTCTTGGGATGAAAGCCTTCAGCCTATTTACATGAAACACTTTTGGGGCCTGTCCAGGCCTTCCAATGTCCACTAAATAGTTGACCTCACCCAGGGGCTCCACCACTGTGTAAGGGCCTGACCACTTATCCTGTAAAGCTCTAGGCCTTATGGGATGCATGATCAGGACTTGCTGACCAGGTGTGAAGTTGATGAGGGAAGCTTTCTGGTCATACCAATGTTTCACCAGAGCCTGTCCTTGCCTTCAACTTGTCACTAGCCAGACCCATCAGGAGTACCATCCTTTTTCTGAGCCCTAACACATAGTCTACTACATTGGTAGTAATAGGGAGAGTGGGCATCTCCCATCCCTCCTTGACTATGGCTAAGGGTCCCTCCACAGGGTGACCAAACAGAAGTTCGAAGGGGCTGAAGCCAACACCCTCCTGTGGTACCACTCGGTAGGCAAACAGTAAGCATGGTAAAAGAAGATCCCATTTTCTTCTCTGAGGCTCTTCCAGAGCCCCAATCATACTTTTTAAGATCCGGTTAAACCGTTCCACCAGACTATTGGTCTGGGGGTGGTATGCGGAAGAAAACATGTAGGTGACCCCACATTCTTTCCACATAGCCTACATATACTTTGACATAAAGTTGCTGCCTCTGTCAGAAACAACTTCTTTAGGGAAGCCAACCCTAGTAAAGATGCCGAGTA
Source organism: Ambystoma mexicanum (assembly GCF_040938575.1). Classification (NCBI taxonomy): domain Eukaryota; kingdom Metazoa; phylum Chordata; class Amphibia; order Caudata; family Ambystomatidae; genus Ambystoma; species Ambystoma mexicanum. Next base: position 742,774,200 of record NC_090926.1, read on the forward strand.
AAGCTTTTGCGACGGACTTGGCAGTCACAATTTTCAAAGGGATGGCCTCAGGATATCTGGTGGCATGGTCGACCAATACCAGGATAAACCTATTGCCTGAGGATGTTTGGGGGTTAAGGGGACCAACTATGTCGATCCCTACCCTCTCGAATGGTACTCCCACAACTGGGAGTGGTACCAATGGAGCTTGGATTGTTGAACCACTCTTTCAGATAACTGGCAGGAGGCACAACCCCTGCAGTGACTTTCTACTTGCACCCCATCTTGGGCCAGTAGAAGTGCATGGATAACCTTTGCTGGTCCTCTTAATACCAAGGTGACCAGCAAGGGGCACTTCATGCGCCAGCTGCAGGAGGAAGGGTCTTACAGCAAGGGGAACCACCAACCTCCTATGGTCTCCTTCTGCAGACTCAGTGCGCTCACTATACAGGAGTACACCTTCCCAATAAATCCGATGCTTCCCAGGTAGTTCACCCTCGAGCTGGGAGCAGGCCTGTCTCCTTAGGCCTTCCAGAGATGGGCACTCACGTTGGCCTTTACTGAATTCTTCCCTGTCAGGGCCACCTTCTACTACAAATCGTTTAGTTCAGGATGGTCATTGGGGTCAAATACCTCAGGCATCACCACCTCCTCGTCAGGTCCGGGTGATTGACCAACTACCTCCACCGCATTGGTAGGCGAGTTAGGGGGAATATTTTCTTTCCCTCTTTTTTGTGCCAAACGCGGTAAGCGTGGATAACATGGCGAAAAAGGGTTCAAAACACAAGAGAAACGATAGCTGCCACCAGTCCTGTCCGTGACACACTTGCACAGTTCACAATAAGTCCAGCGAGGGGTTCTAGGGCCTTTGGAATGACTAGAGACCCAAGAGCGCAGTAAAGTAAGTTACACTGCACTCTTGTTTCATGTTGCACAAAAGCTGCAACATGAGGAAAGGACTAAGGGAAACGAAGTCTCCGAGTACTGACTGTTTTAAGGGCATGTCAGTTTCCCCATAAAAATTGAGCCCAGAGAAGTGCGGCTGAAGGCTGCGCTTCTCTGGCAAAGTCTAGATCAGGGTGTAAAACAGCAGCAAAACGTTTGGGGGTTGCCACATGGAGGGAAAATTACATATAATATGAAATCTTTCCTAACAGACGGGACCAGAGTACCTGCGATGGCTGAAAATGGTGTATAGCTCCCCAACGGCCAGGGTCAAAACTGGAGCGATCATTTCAGACAATTGCCAACTTAGCAGAGGCACGAGACACTCTGTCCATGGTCCCCGATGCTATATATCTTTGCGCTTCAACCATTAGCAATCTGTTTGAGACAGCAGTATGAAGAAATAGGGGTCTACAGTAAGGGGGGACCTCACCTGATATCATTGTATGCGGATGGAATTCTGCTATATCTGCGGTACCCTGAGGAAAACGTGCAATACATCTTGGAAGTGATGGAGCGCTACGCGACTCTGTCGGGCATAGCGGTGAACCCCAAAAAATCGGGCATGTTCCCTCTGGGGAGGTACAAAGGAGTACCACAGGAGAACGTACCTAGTTTGAAGATAGCCTGGGAGACGAGAACATTCAGATACCTAGGGATTAATATATATCACACGATTGAAAATGAGCACAAATATAACACAGAGAGGGCAGTAGAAGGAATTAAGAATAGCATGGGGTTCTGGGCAAAGCTCCCCCTGGCCATGGTGGGAAGGGCAGCCTTCTCAAGATGGTGGTCCTGTCTAGGCTACATTTTTCTGCAAACATCCCACACATGTTGCCCAGACAGTTTTTTATTAAACTCAGGAGGTTTTTTGTGGCACAACTCCAGAAATAGAGTGGCCCTGTGGAAACTACAGAATACGTATGACAGAGGGGGCATAAACACTATTCTACATGGCAAGGATGCCCCTGCCTTTAAATCGGTTTTACAATCGTAAGGTCTCTGTGTAGGAAGTTCCCCAACTTCAGTTTTATCAAAAGCATCCAGAACTCCTTTTAACACTCTGGTAACTCTCCTAAAACAGCTCCAATGGAATGAGACTGTGTGCCTCCTTTTGCCAGACTCCACTATTTTCTCCTTCCAAATCAGGAACACCCTGAACTTGAAACCTCAAACAATGCTGCTTACAAAATTCAGACTTAAACTCTACCACCTGTCTACTCCAGTAAATTCCAGGGTTATGATGGGTTAGCCAAGGCATTCCAATAATAATCTATTATCCTACACATCCTACACAAACATCAAAATTCCCTGTGGCCAGAGGTCAGAGTGTTGGATCTGTATGATGGAGATGAGCCATTTGGGTTTCAGGGGTCCAGCAAAATACTCCGACTTCAGCCTACGGAGTGGATACACTATCATACCATACGAAGAGTGATTAAATCTAACACAAGCAAACAGACGCATCAAGACACCCCCTCAGCAGACGAACAGGAAATGGAGCGCAACCCTACTGAATACCCAAAACTGCGTTCATTCTGCACCATCTGCACCCTGAACAACACCCAATGCAATATAACCCTCTCCACATAATGGTCCATTGACTTAAACACCCCAATTGACGTGGGTGACATTTACGATTATTTTGCGAACATCTCTTCTATGACATACACTATCCGTAACAGAGAAATACAATATAGGTTAGTCCAACAACTATACTATATGCCCAGCAACCTATACTACATGGGCCCTTTTCACTCCCCTGCATGCTGGTGCCAATGCGGGGGCACGGGTACGATGGGCCATATCATGTGGTCAGGCCCGGCTATACAAAAATATTGGAAGACAATCTACAAGTTGATTTCTATTGACTTTGCCCATGGGCCCATGCTCTTTGGTAAAGATGATACAGACTGGCACACGGACTATGTTATAAGACATCTAGCACACACATTCCTATTTTCTGCACAAAAGTTATTAATCATGCAGTGGAAGGTGGTCAAAATTCCTACTAAACAAGCTTGCCTAGGATTGATCTCTAAGATGTGTACGCTGGAATGTGCAGTAATGAGGCGGCGGGGTAGACCTATTCAAGCTGACTAATTTGGAGAACTTGTGGACACATAACGTCTCTAAGTGAGGTCTCTGGATGTACTCAGGCGAGTATGATAATTGTACTGTATGTGTGCTATTTTTGTTGTGGTTATTTTTGTTTACTAGTGAACTATAGGGGCGTGGGTGTAGTTTCAGGGCATTGGGCCAGCAGGGGGCTGGGTGGGTAAAGTAGTAGATGATGGGATGGGTTTGTGGATATTTAGCCCGGCCCGACCTGTTTACTGGGCTAACGGGCCATGTAAACTATTTATTTCTTGCTTTGCAAAAACGTGATAAAAAGATGTTTAAAAAAGAAAAAAAGCAAGAATATGTTTATGGTGATATGGGGGACTGCCCTTTTTGCAATACAGACATACATTGTTCAAACGTCACCTGTCCTGCTCCTCTTTAGAGAGAGGCCCTCATATTTTGCCAACCTGTTCTGGGCTCTTGAATCTGAAATCCCTGCTCACTGCTTCCAATCTGGTCCGGTCTCCCTTACGACTAGATCTCCCTTCTCCATTACCCCTTCTCCGCTCAGCTTCCCTGTGTCCCAGACGAGAATCCACTTGCATTACCAAATAGATCAAAACCTCGCAAGAGGTAGGGTGATCCACAGATGGGACTCATTACGAGCATGCCGGTCCGTATACAACAGTACTGGTAAGCTTGCCGGTACCGTTGTATCCGGACCGGCAAACTCTGAGTTGTGCTCGCGGGTGCCTTTCATTCCGCCAGTTATGAACAGTGCTACATGCATCCCCATTCCCATTGAGCCCTATGCGGCTCAAATGGCAATGGGGACCACCCGATTCCGGCACCTGCAAAAGGGCAATTACCGGGTCCGGCGGGGCTGGAAAACCCCGGTAATTGACAATTCGCGGGTGCCGGACTTTCTTGCAAGTTTGGAGGTAGCCTTGCCGGTTTTGGAAGTGCTGGTGTATTTTTGGGAGTGCAGTTCCTTTAGCGTGAGACACTGTTGGCCTGAGATGCAGCGTTAACATTCAGGATCTAACGTGCGAAAAAGTTAGAGGAAGAAATCCTAGCGCGTGGATTAATGCAATCTGATCAGTGCTCAGCAACTGCCTGTGAGTGTGAAGTGAAGTTCTACAAAGAGAGTTACTTTTCATAGTGTGAGAACACGGTTGCCATTTGCGCAGAAGCGCAGTGACAAGAGACAAGCCCTTAAAGACGATTCAGTGAGTGGTAGAGTGGTGACTGAGGGACTATCATGAGAGAACTATTCTATGCACGGGAGCGCAGTGACTTACTTAAAGGAAGAACAACAGAGTCGTACTTCTGGGAAGCATAGCACACACACACACACATGCTTACTAGAAAGAAAGACAAAACATTGAATAACATTTAGTGCATTGTTTAAAGCTTAACTCAATAATCCCATACAGCAGGAAAGAAGTTAGCTGACAGGACTGATTCCGTTTCAAGTATAAATAGTTCAAAACTGGTTACAAAGGTAGTAGCAGTCAGTCAGCGGGAGAAAATATGAAAAGAAATTAACAAGACGTATGCAACATTTTAAAAACCTTCTCGGCGTTAAGGGAAGGCAATCAGGTAACAGGATGAGATAAAGGGATTGCGGGGAGTAGTTTAGCAGCACAGAAGTGAAAAGTCTGGAGAGTACTCATTGTTTGTTTTAGGTCTAAACAGGCATCAACCAGTGATCGAAGAGGGCAAAGAGCAGCCAGAAGAGACCCGTTTCTTTGCTATTGTATCCCCTTTGCCTGGGAGGTGACTGGTCTGCAATTTTCACAAGTAATTAAAGGTTTGCAGATCAGACAGTTCTGCAAACCTTGAAGTCTGTGGGGTTCATCTTCAACCTCCACAGGATCGGCAAACTGGGACCTGCCCATACGAAAGACCCACATTGATTTTCCTGCCTGGTTTGAAATGGACCATGAGCAAGAGTTAACGTTGAACTCTTTGTGAAACATGTTGGGAGAAATGAGTGTGATGAATCGGGTGATATCATCACTGCTTCCATAGGGCAGACCTTCCCTTATTTGGCCTGGGTAAGGCAGACGCTTCCTGATCCAAACCCTAGGGGCGGTTGTTTGTGGGAGGATCACATGAGGGGAGACAACCCTCATGGAAGTAGGGTAGTCCTATTAGATCATATAGGATACCCCACTGTTCTATTAGAATATAATATCCCTCCTTTATCCTCCCCTTCCTGTATGACATCTTGGAACACTGACTTAGAACATCCAGTAATGACCAATAATGTAACAAGGTATCCCCCATTTCCTTTAGAGGATACCCTGTCCATACCCAGTGCCTTTATGCCATATTGTTATGCTTCCCTTTGTCCACCTAGGAAGAGTACTGAACTCCTTTTTTATAAAATCTGAACGCAAACCATCAAAATCTTGTTTGCCCTTTAAGACTCAGGACTCTATATACAAGTCATCAGGATGGGCTACCATTCCCATAACCACCAAGATACTGAGACAAGGAAGATGGGCGAGCAATGTGGAGCAATGAAGGCCAAGAGCTCAAGCAACGCTCTAGTTGTGAGCGTCTACCTGCAGCCGGGAGATTTAAACAAAGGCAACAGCTGACTGGGATGCACTGCTGGCGGGGGAAGGCTATCTCTCTTAGTATCGACCGAGGGACCAGAAAGCAGAGAGTACTCCGTGGAGCCAACCAGCTCATGTGGGAGGAGAAGGAGAGCTGTCAGAAGCAACAACATGCTGCAGGAAAGGCAGAACCAAGTAAAATACTTCTGGGTGTTTTTAGGTGTTATGAGGACGCTCCCACGCACTGAAGCCTGAGACGCTGCCTGTAAGCGCTGAGGGGACCACGAGAGAAGCCAAGAAGCCGTAGCAACAAACAAGAAGTAGATGCCAAACAGACGCTGCAGGCTCACTGCGGGAGACACAGAGAATGCCATGAAGAACTGGTGAGTCATCCCCAGGGAAGCAGGGACACTCGGGCGTATTGCCAGCCATGCCAAATTGAAGTACTTGTTGATAAAGTACACGAAAGCGATCAAGCTAATGAGAATTGCTTTAAAGTGGAAAATGAAACCACATTAAGAAACTTTCAATTGTGTGAATGTATATGAAATACAGATAATAACATTCCTGGCAGAATAATATAGCAGGCAGGTGAAATAGTATAAAACGTGAACTATCAAACTTGGAGGTGGGCGCAAAGCCCACATCATAAAAACCCCTAGCAGGATAGTATACCAAGAAAATACACATTGCAAGTATTGTTTTGAAGGAAATGACCTGGTAGCAGAGTATACCAGGCACATTTGAATCACTGAAGTATATATGAATAAAGAGCCCTGGCAGGAAAGTATACCAGGCAAATACAGATTGCAAGCGTGTGTATAAAGGGAAATCCCTAGCAGGAGAGTATACCTGGCAGATACATGTTATAACCATGTGTATGTGAAAAGCTGTGGCAGGAAAGTATACCAGGCATGGTCAAGATGAATAGTGTATAAGATAAAGACAAGCTAAGAAGACCTGATAAACGCACATCAGAAAAAGGCTGTGAAAATACAGACAAAAGACAGGAAAATCCTGTCACAAGAGTATACCAGGTATCCTACTAAGACAAAGATTAAAAACCAAGTTATTTTGTTCTAGTTGTGTCACTGAGCATGACAGGCTCAAGGGGAAGGGAACCACCCTCTGGAACCAGGAACTCTATCCTTTCAGAACATATTGTGTTAAAGTTACACATTCCCTTTTTGAACATTTAATCACCACTACGTGCCAAAGACAGTATCCCTTTTTCCCCTTAGAGTTGTTTTGTTAGAATGTTTAGGCCAGAATAGTACTTTGGACACAGGACATTTTAGTTTGGATATTCTGACTGCTGACGGATCCTTCGTTTTGGTTTTAGGTAGGGAAACACCTCTAGAGCAGTGACAGAGAGGCATTTCCCAACCCCCTTTTATTTTTAATAAAAGTCTTTGACCAAAACTATGAACCCCTTGTGTCAGAGTCTCATTCCTGGCTCCTGACATGATGGAGGAAATTAAAGCTTCTAGGAGGGATGCTTTAATTCTCAATGCAAAAAATGAGGAGTTAAGCCTACCGGTTAGCGGAGTACCAAACCCAGCAGGCCCTTCAACTTCAGTTCAGGACACAGAATCAGGCCCACCTGATTTATATCCAGAGACGGTAGATGGTTTAAAAGAAAGAGACAAGGCCAAAGAAAGGATAGTTGACCCATCAAATAGTTCAGGAATGTCATATTTACCAACGCCACTAGCCCCTCCAGAATGTTTCCAGTGGTTGCTAAGGAGTTTCCTGAACAGGTTAGGGCAGTGGACGGTGCTCAGCTCTCTTCTGGTCCCATTACCCATGAAACTCATCAGTTGAATCTTGGTATTGGGGGGAAGCACTGGGAGGAAATAGTGGTCGAACTGATAGATGCCCCTCATTTGCAAATTATCTTGGGTATGCTGTGGTTGACCTTACATAATCCAAGGATAGATAGGAGAAAAGGAACAGGTTTTTGTCAGAAGAAATGCCTTATGGGAAGTGCTTTGGGGCAATTTTTTAAGGGAGAAACAGAGTTAGGGGTTTATCTAGCTCTTGGTGCTAAAGGAAAACATTTGGTGGGAGCTACAGTTGTTGTCTTGCCTGAGAGTTACCATGAATTTGAAGACTTGTTTGATGAGCAGTAAGCAAAGAAGCTGCCACCTCATCGTTCCTATGATTGTAAAATTGATGTGGAAAATGGAGCTCCAATCCCTTGCAGCATGATCTATGCGTTCACTGAAAAGGAAAACGAACATCTAAAGGAATACCTGGAAGAAAATCAAGCAGAACGTTTCATTAGACATTCCTCGGTCTCCGGCAGCTTCTCCTTTGTTTTTTGTAATGAAGAAAGACAATACCTTGAAGACATGCATAGATTATAGAGCCTTAAACAAGATAACCGTAAAAAATTGCTATATCCTTTCCTTGATATCAGTGATGTTGGACAGGATTCAAGGGGGGTGAAGATCTTCACAGAGCTGGATTTTAGAGGAGCTTGCCATTTAGTGAGAATCCGAAAAGGGAATTAATGGAAGACTGCATTTAGGACCCGGTTTGGCCTTTGTGAATATCAGGTTATGCCATTTGGCCTTTGCAATGCCTGTTACGCTCACCTGATTCCCACGGGGGCGTCGATCTGGACTGGCCCACTGTTGCTTCCACCAGAGTAACACATAGAGCCGAGATGACAGACTGGACAGACCCACTTAGCTTCGTTTGTTGGGCTCGTACGAATATCTTTCTGCAATGGAGATAAGGGAATTAACCTCCCGTAATCTGAGCGTTAACCCGCCTTCCCACTCCCCTTGTCTGCCCACAGAACACTCCAAAAGTCCCCTCTTAATCTCACCTGAAGATTTGGAATGATGAGCTCTCCATCCTGTGTCGAGCGCAGGGGCGCGTAGACGACCAGTTACTTCACTGGCGTGGAGGAATTGGTGAGTTCCAGTATTGACTCTAAAGTCCAATTGTTCGTAAGAGTTCAAAAGTCTGATCTTCACTCTGCCAGATTCCTTGCAGGTTGCAGATTTAAACCACCAGAAGAGTTCTGAGTGGCAATTGGTAAGATCCTGGTAAGTCTATTGTGGTTCTCCCCTTTGGGGCCGGGGTACAGCGATGATGCAGAATTAACTGCGCCGACCCGAAATGAGGTGAGTACCCCCCTGTGGTAAATCAGGTAAGTCTTTGGGGTTAGGTTGTATTGTCCTTGTTTTCCACTTAGGGGCCGGGGTGCGGCGGTGATGCAGAATTGACTGCGCCGACCCGAGATGAGGTGAGTACCCCCCTGTCGTAATCAGGTAAGTCTTTGGGGGTGGTTTATATTGCCCTTGCTCACCTATTTGTTCTTGTCTCCCCCAGGTGTTGAAGAATGGCCTGGGAATGGCCTCGCGATGGAGTAAAGGAATGCAGCCCCGGATGGTGAGTTCAGCGCGGCGCTGCGAGGTGCGTGGCAAAGCACCTGTGAAGGCTTCTCTCTTCCAGATCGACGATGTGCTGGATCAAGGATTCAGGTAAGGGTTTTGTTCTGACCTCTTCTCCTTCTCCTTTTCTTGTTCCAGGTGTTCCAGGGCTGAAGTGGGCGTGGCTGAAGACTGGAGCTGCTGAAGACACGGTGAGCGTTACGCTGCAGCAAGCAGAATAACGCGAAGCACGTGTGGCTGTCCAGGTGTGGCTTAAATAGCCTTGGAAGAAGTCCCAGGTAAGTATTCTTCCACAGCCCCACCCGAGAGGAAAGGAGTCCCTGAGGTAAAATAGTCCATCTAAGCCTCATTTGGCTTGTGGCTTCGTGCAGCAAGGTCTGCATTAGGTAGGTATGCAGCATGGTCTGCATCAGGTAAGTTTTCTGTAATGAGCCTGGCGCCCATGGCGCCAGGACTGACTTTATTCTTATGAGCCTGGCGCCATAGGCGCCAGGACTGTAGCCAAACAGCCCCTAACTGGGGTTTTTGGGCATGCTTCAAGTGGCATGATGCCTGCTTCCGGGGTTGCTGGGCCTGGTCTGGCTTTCCGGGGGCAGGCATCATGACAGCACTCCCCCTCAAGGCCCCTCCTAAAGCTGTTCTCCCTCTCGGCCTTGGTTTGTCTGGAAATTCTTGGTGGAACCTTTTCACTAATTGAGGTGCATGCACATGGTCACTAGGCTCCCAAGATCTTTCTTGTGGACCATAACCTTTCCAATCAATGAGATAGAAGAGTTTTGATCTCATCCTTTTAGAGTCCAAGATATTCTTGACTTCGAATTCGGGTTCCCCGTCTATGAGGATAGGTTCAGGTGGGGTGGTTAGCCTAGTTCCTGGTTGCACAGGCTTCAAAAGAGACACGTGAAAAACAGGATGAACACGCATATGACCAGGCATGTCCAACTTGACGGCCACTGGGTTAATTATAGCCTTAATAGAATAAGGTCCCAAATACCTGGGGTTAAAAGTCCGTGTTCCCTTGAGTGGTAAGTACTTGGTGGCTAACCATACTTGGTCCCCTACTTGGTATTGCGGTGCTTCACTCCTGTGTTGATCAGTATCCTTCTTGTATTTATCCTTAGCCTTTTGTAAATGTGCAGTCGCCTCTTTAAAGGCTTGTGTGATAACAGCGTGGAGATGGTCCACCGCGGGCATCTCTAAATGCTGGGGAGAATCTAAGTCTGAGGTTCGAGGATGGTGACCATATATGGTAAAAAAAAAGGGCTTTGTTTAGTTCCTGAGTGTACAGAATTATTGTATGCATACTCGGCGATCCAAAGAATGTCTTTCCAATCCTCCTCAGATTGATGTAGCATACAACGTGGGTATTGCTCAAGAGTCTGGTTGGTTCTCTCTGTTTGACCGTCGGTCTGGGGATGGTGGCTGGTTGAAAGCCTAACATCAATTTGTGCCAGCTGGCAGCATTTCCTCCAAAAATGTGAAATAAATTGACTTCCCCGGTCCGAAATTAACACGGAAGGAAAGCCATGTAGGCGGACAACATTTTCAAGGAACTCGTTGGCCAGGATTGAAGCTGAAGGTATTCCTTTTAAAGGAATGAAATGGGCCATTTTAGAAAAAAGATCTACAATAACTAGAATGGTGTTATAACCTTTGCACGGGGGTAAATCCGTGATAGTCTAATGACAAGGTAGGCCAAGGAGTAGGTGGTATGTCTAACGGTTGTAATAATCCAGCGGGTTTTTTCTTTTCCCCTTTATTTTGAGCGCAAATGCCACAAGACATGACAAACAACTTGACATCTTTTCGCCAGGTGGGCCACCAAAACTGTTTCTTGATTTTGGCTTCAGTTTTTGCAATGCCAGGATGCCCTTCCATCAAGGTGTCGTGGTAATGAGAAATGACAAGTTTCTGTAGTTCCTCTAGTGGCAGAAATAGCCGGCCTTGGTAATAAGGTAGATTGTTGGTGACAGAATACTCTGGGCCTTTCCTTGCCCAGCCCTGTAAGGCATCGGAATCAAAGAGTTGATGGACCTTTTCTTGAATGTCCTCCAGAGAGTGTATGAATGTCAGACCAAGGATACTCTGTTCGGGAATTATGGGTACAGGTTCTAAAGCTCTTTCTGATTCTCCCATTCCTATTCGGGACAGGGCGTCAGCTTTTCCATTTTTACAACCTGGTCGATAGGTTATTACAAAATCAAACTCGGCGAAGAACAATGCCCAACGGAGTTGGCGTGAAGATTGGGCCTTGGCTACCTTTAGGTATTGTAAGTTGCAGTGATCAGTGATGACCGTAATGGTATGCCTGGCGCCCAGCAGATAGTACCGCCGAGCCTTGAAGGCGGACTTGATGGCCAACAGTTCCTTGTCGGTTATAGCATAATTTAATTCGGGAGCCGAAAACTTTCTTGACCAAAACGCCACTGGGTGCAGCTGGTTAGTTTCGGGATCCTTTTGGGAGAGCACTGCTCCCATAGCTGAACTGGATGCATCTGTTTCCACTATGTAGGGAAGCTCTGGGCGCAGGTGTCATAAAACAGGAGCGGACGTGAATTTCTTTTTTAACTCTTGGAAGGCGTTCTCGGCTTCTTCTGTCCATGTAAAGCGTTTATTCTTTCGCAATAGTGTTGTAATGGGATGTACAATGTGTGAGAAGTCCGGGATAAACCTGCGGTAGAAATTGGCAAAGCCGAGCATGCTTTGAACTCCTTTGACTGAGCTTGGCGAAGGCCAATTAAGAATTGCGTCCACCTTACGTGTATCGATCCGGATTCCTTTCGGGGTCAGAATAAATCCAAGAAACTCTACTTCCGTAGTGTGAAAGATGCACTTTTCCAGTTTAGCATATAACTTATACTGGCGTAACTTTTCTAGGACTGCTCGGACGTGCTTTACATGATCGGATTCTGATAGGGAGTATACTAAGATATTGTCAATGTAAACGACTACACAAACATCGATGAGCTCTCGGAAGACATCGTTCATGAAGAACTGGAAGGTTGCTGGTGCGTTACACAGTCCGAAAGGCATCACCTGGTACTCAAATAATCCGTACTTGGTGCGAAAAGCAGTCTTCCATTCATCACCCTCTTTGACGCGTGCCAGATGATATGCTGCCCCCCGAAGGTCTAGTTTTGTGTATATACAAGCGTTCTTTACCTGGTCTAGTAGTTCAGGGATCAAAGGCAATGGGTACCGATTCTTGATAGTTATCTGATTCAGCGCGCGGTAGTCAATGCATGTTCTAAGGTCGCCTTCCTTTTTTGGCACGAAGAACAAAGCGGAAGATGCAGGGGACTTGGACGGGCGGATGAAGCCATTAGCAAGATACTGGTCTAGGTACTGGCGCAAGTGGAGATTTTCAGGTTCCGCGAGGGCATAGATTCTGCTGCAAGGTGGTTGTGCTCCTGGTATGAGATTTATTTGACAATCATACGATCTGTGCGGTGGTAAGGTGTTTGCCTGCTCCTTTTGAAAGACATCCTGAAAGTCTTGGTGTTCAGCAGGTAATTGTATGGCAGCTGGGATTATTGGGGCCAGTACTGAATTTAGAGTTCTCTTTGGATAACAGGTGTTAGCACATTCTGGGAAAGTTAGTCTCTTCTCTCGCCAATCAATACAGGGATTGTGTTTTTCCAACCAAGGGATTCCCAGTATCAGTTGAAACTGTGGAGCCTTGATTAAATCAAACACCATAACCTCTCGGTGTCCATCCTGACCCAGCAATGTCATCTGTGCAGTGGAATGAGTTACGGGCCCAGAGGCAATTTCAGTTCCATCAACGGTGGTGACGACATCGGCAGTGGTCTTTCGGGTGAGAGGTAGATTCATCCTGGAAGCCAATCCGTAGTCCAAATAGTTTCCTATGGCTCCACTATCTACGTATGCCTTTACCGCGTGCATGCGTGATGGCTGCTCTGGATCTATAAGGACCATGGGTATGGTGAAATGCGAGGTCACAGTGTCCTTCTTTAAGCTCGGCAAGCTGACCTCTATGCTTGCCGGGCGTGATCATTTCCCGAGTCAGGTTTCAAGTGGTTTTCGTCTGCTGCTCCTATAGTTTTCTTGGGTGGTTTTACAGGGCAGTTCCGAAGGAAATGACCAGTAGCTCCGCAATATAGACATAATTGCTGTTGCCGTCTTCTTTCCCTTTCCTTCTGGGTTAAGGGTCCTCTAACCCCCCCGATTTGCATGGGTTCTGAGGCATCTACCCCCTTAGAGGTTACGTAGGTTTTAACCAAGACCCTGTTTTCAAACTTGGTTCGATCAGCCTTTCTGGTTTGAAGTCTGTGATCTAACTGGACCACAAAATCTATATATTCAGCACATTCTAAAGGCGGGTTCACGACTTGGGCTAAAACATCCTTGAGTTTTCCCCGAAGCCCTCGATGGAATAATGTAATTCGCTTGGCTTCAGGCCATTCGGTTTCCACAACTAATCTATTGAAAGTTGCAATGTAAGATAAAAGATCCTGATTACCTTGCCATAAGGATAAAAGTTCGTTATCCAAAGCCTGTCCTTGGGAATGTCGGGCGAACAGTCTTTCCATGCTAGTTCGAAAACCATGGAAATCTCGAAGAATCGGGTCATCCTGATTTACTAGCGGAATGGACCAGTCCGCTGCACTGCCGCTGAGATATGACATGCAAAAGCTACCTTGGCTTGATAGTTTGGGAAAGCTCCAGATCTACATAAAAAGTGTAAGCGGCATTGATTCATGAATATAGCAAACCTTTTAGGGTCTCCGGCAAAGCGTTCAGGCGGAGCCAAGGGAACGGCTCCAGGAAGGTTTATCTGCACCGGGTTACTCGGTGGCACCGGAGCTGGGCTGGCCCCGAGTCCAGGTAGAGGTGTTTGTCCAGCTTGGCTTTGTAATAGCTGTCTGGCCAAATCATCAGTTCGTTCTTTTGATACTATCAATTCCCTCCTGAGGGCATTGGTTTCCTGTCGGGCGGAATGCACTTCGGCCCTTAGTTCCCCTAATAATTGGGCCAACTGATCGGTTTCTGAGGTCTCCATGACGCCCAGGTGGGTATTTGTGGGTAGGCTTCGCGTTCTGTTACGCTCACCTGATTCCCACGGGGGCGTCAATCTGGACTGGCCCTCTGTTGCTTCCACCAGAGTAACACGTAGAGCCGAGATGACAGACTGGACAGACCCACTTAGCTTCGTTTGTTGGGCTCGTACGAATATCTTTCTGCAATGGAGAAAGGGAATTAACCTCCCGTAATCTGAGCGTTAACCCGCCTTCCCTCTCCCCTTGTCTGCCCACAGAACACTCCAGAAGTCCCCTCTTAATCTCACCTGAAGATTTGGAAAGATGAGCTCTCCATCCTGCGTAAAGCGCAGGGGCGCGTAGACGACCAGTTACTTCACTGGCGTGGAGGAATTGGTGAGTTCCAGTATTGACTCTAAAGTCCAATTGTTCGTAAGAGTTCAAAGTCTGATTTTCACTCTGCCAGATTCCTTGCAGGTTGCAGATTTAAACCACCAGAAGAGTTCTGAGTGGCAATTTGTAAGATCCTGGTAAGTCTATTGTGGTTCTCCCCTTTGGGGCCGGGGTACAGCGATGATGCAGAATTAACTGCGCCGACCCGAAATGAGGTGAGTACCCCCCTGTGGTAAATCAGGTAAGTCTTTGGGGTTAGGTTGTATTGTCCTTGTTTTCCCCTTAGGGGCCGGGGTGCCGCAGTGATGCAGAATTGACTGCGCCGACCCGAGATGAGGTGAGTACCCCCCTGTGGTAATCAGGTAAGTCTTTGGAGGTGGTTTGTATTGCCCTTGCTTACCTATTTGTTCTTGTCTCCCCCAGGTGTTGAAGAATGGCCTGGAGATGCTGGGTTCGCGATGGAGTAAAGGAATGCAGCCCCGGATGGTGAGTTCAGCGCGGCGCTGCGAGGTGCGTGGCAAAGCACCTGTGAAGGCTTCTCTCTTCCAGATCGACGATGTGCTGGATCAAGGATTCAGGTAAGGGTTTTGTTCTGACCTTTTCTCCTTTCGTTTTCTTGTTCCAGGTGTTCCAGGGCTGAAGCGGGCGTGGCTGAAGAATGGAGCTGCTGAAGACACGGTGAGCGTTACGCAGCCTTGGAAGAAGTCCCAGGTAAGTATTCTTCCACAGCCCCACCCGAGAGGAAAGGAGTCCCTGAGGTAAAATAGTCCCTCTAAGCCTCATTTGGCTTGTGGCTTCGTGCAGCAAGGTCTGCATCAGGTAGGTATGCAGCATGGTCTGCATCAGGTAAGTTTTCTGTAATGAGCCTGGCGCCCATGGCGCCAGGACTGACTTTATTCTTATGAGCCTGGCGCCATAGGCACCAGGACTGTAGCCAAACAGCCCCTAACTGGGGTTTTTGGGCATGCTTCAAGTGGCATGATGCCTGCTTCCGGGGTTGCTGGGCCTGGTCTGGCTTTCCGGGGGCAGGCATCGTGACAATGCCCCAGCCACCTTTACATTTTTTATTAATGAGTCTCTTCGTGAGTTTTTGGATATTTTAGTGGTAGCCTATATTGACGATATTTTGATTTTCTCAAAGGACTTAATTCAACATGAAGATCTTATTCGGAAGCTGCTATTGAAGTTGAGAGAGAACCACTTGTTTGCTAAACTGGAAAAAAGCCAATTCCACACGGAAACAGTGGAGTTTTGGGGATTTGTAATTTCTCCTGAAGGTCTCGAGATGGACATGAGTAAGATTCAGGCAGGCCAAGATTGGCCGAAGCCTACTTGTGTAAAGGACCTCCAAATCTTTAGCGGATTTGCTAACTTTCATCGTAGATTCATCCGCAATGTTTCTCGCGTGGTGACTCCACTTACCATCCTTCTAAAGAAAGGGACAAAATATGAGTGGAACATCAAAGCTGAGGAAGTCTTTGAGTTCTTAAAGAACAAATTCATTACCGGCCGATTCCTTTACATCCTGACATGGAACAAACTTTCTTTGTTGAGGCGGATTTAGCAATGGGTGCAGTGTTGTCACAAAGGCATCTAGTTATTTGTCAACGTCACCTAGTAGCATTTTTCTCCAAAATGTTTTCTCCAGCAGAAAGAAACGACATCATTTCTGATAAAGAACTTTTAGCAATCATATCAGCTTTTGAAGAATGGAAACATTATTGGGAGCCAGATACAGGCTGACAGTATTAATACATCACAGAAACCTGACCTTTTTTCATGTTCAGCCAAGACTCTAACTCCGCAACAACTTTGTTGGTCTTTATTTTCTGCGGAGCATGATTTTGTTATCACTTTCAAGCCTAGTAGTCAAAATGGCAAAGCTGATGCATTGTCTAGATGTCAGCCTAGTAGTGAGAAGGTAAATCTGTTAGCTCCTCTCCCCCTGTTGGAGAAAAGGAACTTTGTGCTACGGGAGGTGCAAAAGTGTATTAATTTTGTTGAAGAAATTTGTCGACAAAAGACCACAGAGCAATTACAAGAGTGGGCCAGAACAGATCCTGTCAGACAAATCAAGGGGCTCTTGTACTCTGAATCTAAGTTATATTTACCTACTGAAGGTTTGCGTGAAGAAGGCTTGAAACAGTGTCATGAATCTCCTTTTGCAGGACACCTAGGCTATAAAAAGACCCTCAAGCTTATACTGCAGGAATTCTGGTGGAATGGTATGCGAGAGGATCTGCTGAACTATGTCAGGGCATGCAAGTTGTCTGCACAAATCAAGACTGAGAGCAAGAGGCCAGCAGGACTGCTGGTTCCTCTACCAATTCCTCCCCGTCCTTGGCACACAGTTTTGATGGATTACAATGTAGATATTCCTCCGGGCAAAGGTTGTACTACCATATTAGTAATTATGGATGTTCTAACTAAGGAGGGGCATTTCATACCGATTAAGGGAGCAGCTACGTCCCCATCTCTTGCACAGGCTGTTCTGCAAAATATAGTTTGGCTCCATGGCTTACCTAGCCAAGTAATTTCAGACAGAGGTACTCAATTTGTTTCAAATTCTGTTAAGTCTTCTGTAAGGAGCTTGGAATTGAAGTTATCCTGACGCCAATGGACAGACAGAAAGGGTTTATCAGGAACTAGACACATTTGTGTGATGCTATTTAAGATAATGAAACACCTGTGTAGAATTGTTATGGTTGTCTGAATTTTGTTATAATAACACCAGTAAGGATTCAACCTTAATGTCACCGTTCTTTGTGAATCAAGGGTTTCATCCTCATTTTCTTCGAGAGCTGATTTTAGATTAAATTTAGGTTCCAGACATGGAGAGGAGGCTTAAGGTTAGGGAGAAAACTTTAAAAAAGCAGTAGAAGCCTTATAAAAGAGTAAAGCTGAGTGTACAAAATGTGCTAACTTAAAGCGTAGATCTGCACCAAGCTACCAAGTAGGAGGTTCAGTTTGGTTATCCACAAGGAATATCGCTTTAAGGAAAGAATGCGTTCAGTCTAAGATTTATTCGCCTCTTAAAGATTGAGAGAATTTTATCACCAGTGATTGTGAAATTGAAACTGCCAAATTGTTTGAATGTTCACCCTACATATTTCATATTGTCTTAAAACCATGTGTAAGAGGAACGTTATTACAAGGAAATGCAGGTCCATTGGCTGCGGAGGGAGATGAGTATGAGGTGCAGGCAATCTTGCATTCTAGAATGGTTCTGAAGAAACTGCAATATTTAGTGGGTTGGAAGGGTTTGGGACCTGAGGAAAGATTCTGGGAAGTAGCTGTGGATGTGCATGTCCCTAAACTGGTAAGACGATTCCACCATCAGAGACCTGACAAGCCTGGGCCTGGCACAGGCCATACAGAGCGGGTACTGTCAGGGTTCAACAGGGAAGAAGGCTGGGGAGAGTGATTCACAGGATTGGGGGATGCAGGAGACTTGGCTGGTGAGAGGAAAAGTGTGAATGACAGAGAACATTTGTGATCCATCTTTCCTACACTCAAACCCTTTCAGGAGGCTAGAGCGATCCCATTCCAAGATGGTGGGAGCGCTTTGTAACTCTGATTGGTGGGTGGTACATTGTGAGGTAGAGTGGAATCTTGAAGGAAGTCCTAAACTGCCTTTCATCCAGGACTTTGACCAGGAAGATCACAGCTAACCAGAGCTCCAGTTACAGATAATTAAAGAAGCATCAGAGAGAGATGTAAGAGAACCAGAGGCAGAGACTCATACAGAAATAAATGATTTCTTTCCAGTTATCTCATTTAAAGTACCAGTTCTATTTCTTTAGTTACCTGTTACAAAATGCTTTAAATGGTTTGAGAAGAAAGTTTCATGCAACTGTGGCCAGGGAAGATCAGACCGTCATAACAATATTTTCAGGAAGAAGTGAGCAAAGTTATTTGATGCGTATTTAGAATCACGGATGTGTTTCTGGCAGCGCTGGTTTGTTAGACACCGTCGGCCTGAGATGCAGCATTAACATTCAGGATCAAGTGCATGATAACTTTAGAGGATTATCTTGATCTGATCAGTGCTCAGCAATTGCCTGTGAGTGTGCGCGGGTACACATTCTTTAGCATGAGAACGCAGTTACCATTTGTGCGGCAGCGCTGTGACAAGAGACAAGCCCTTAAAGACATTTCAGTGTGCAGGAGCGCTGTGACTAAGACACGATAGTGAAAGAACTATTCTATGTGTGGGAGCGCTGTCATTAAAGGAAGAAGAACGGGAGATAGTGAATCCACGAATAGAGTCATACTTCTGGGAAGCATAGCACACACACAAGCTCACTAGACACAAAGAGAAAACATTGAATAAACTTTAGCATCTATAGTTAAAGTTTAACCCAACAATCCCATACAGCAGGAAAGAGGTTAGCTTACAATATTGATTCCATTTCAAGTGTAAATATTTAAAAACAAGTCACAAAAGTTGTATAAGTCAGTTAGGAGGAGAAAATATAAACAAGAAATTAAAAAGGTGAAACCAACAAGGAGAGAGTGTTTTATAAGCCTTCTCAGTGTTAAGGGAAGGCAATCAGGTAACACAATGAGATGAAGGGATTATGGGGAGTAGTTTAGCAGCAGAGAAGTGAAAGTTCTGGAGGGTACTCATTGTTTATTTTTAGTTCTAAATAGGAATCAATGGCCTCATTACGAGTTGACTGGTCTGGACAAAAGGTGCCAGTAACAACGTATGCCGACACCTTTCTGGAATGGCCATCTCCAAGTCTGCCGGTAGGCCTGACCTGCTGGTAGATCAGGCCCCTAATGGCAGATAAATGCCGGAATCACTGACACCGTTACTAATGGTGCCGGTGATTCATGCAACCTCCATCCCATGTAGTGCAATGGGACTCCATGGAATAGGGAGTTACTGGCATCTCCGCCACCCGCAATACCGGGATATCAGGTTGCAGAGACAGCACGGTAGTTCCCGGGTATGCTGCCGGAATTACCAGTGGGATACCAGAGAACTCATAATGAGCCCCAAGTTTAAGTCTTTGTTTTTTTGTTGAATATCAACAATTCCCCAACTACCTCCAAGGAAATCTGTTGTCTATCAAACATCCGTTGAAACTCCCTTAAAAAGGAGAAAATCCTTCAATACGGGGCTTCCTTGTCTGACTAACAAAATTGGCCGGGCCGCTGCCTCACCAGACAAATAGGATGACCAAAAACGAACCTTAGCTGCATCAGTAGTGAATGCCTCTGGTTTGCAAAAAAAGTGTAGCTCACACTGAGTCATAAAGGTTTGAAATGTTTTTGAGTCCCCCCCCCCCAATCCGTTCAGCAGACACCAAAGGAACAGGCATCAGAAAGGGTCTGATCCCACCTACAGCCCCTTTCCTTGTCTCCAAATTATTGACCACATTTTTCCTAACTAGCATTGAAATGTGCTTCCTAAGATTGAGGTATAGTAATTTCTTGTATGTGGGTTATCTTATTACTCAATTTGTCTACCTTCTTATTCAAATTGACATTCACCTTGTGAGCTGCCCTTAATTCTTCCCTTAGCTCTCTGATCATTTTACCCAGAGAATACACTGTGATCTCTGAGGGGTCCATGACAGCTCAGGTGGATTAAATTATGTGGGCCTTTCATTCTGTCGGGTCCTGACTTGCCTGATCTGCAAGAGCTGCTGAACGCCCAGACCCACATGGGCATCTCGTCCACAGCTTATTATTTAAACAGCGGAGCCTGACACACTCAATGGGAAAAGGGGCAGAGTATAAAATAACAAACAGATTCTGGTCTTCCTAGTGGCGTGGAGATCTACAGAGGCGAGAAAGAAGAACAATGATTCACTTTTTCTTCTCCAATAAGTTTCCCAACCACTACTCCCCAAAGATCTATTAGTACCTGTTCTCCTCAACAAGATGCCTAAAGGAGGACATTTAAAATTAACTTCATGCAAGAATTCTTCAAAGTTCCATTCTGTCCCAATCAACTCCCAAGAAAATCACTTGTTGGTTTCACTCTGGAACACACATCTTGCTCAAAAGGCTCTTAGGGTTCAGAATCTCTAACTTTAAATAAACTGTCAAACGAAAGAAAACTGTCTCTAATTAATACACGAACTGCAGTACTGTGTAATAATACTTTGTGCTTCAATTAAAACAAATACCTGTTTTGAGTTATTTACATAGGGAACTTCCTGTGTCTCAGTTTCTTGGTAAAAAATCCTTTTATTCTTGCTTTATACTCTTTTTGCATCAAAATTGTATTTTACTTTTGTTAATTCCTAACCTGAAAGCCCCCTTAATCGTTTTGTGACCCTGTACGCTGGAGACTTGAACAAACTCTGTTTCTCATGAAGGAGATATTCTTTCTTGACTTGCACGAAACGTGCTGGGAGAAGCTACTCTCCCTCCATGAGGATGTGTGATGAAAGAAGACACATCCTGCGTGAAGTGGAGACACTTCTCTCTGTGCGTTACAGCAAATACATTATTCTAGCACTCTGCATGCAACTCTCCGTGCCGTTCTAGTCTTTAAGACTGAAATCCTTAGTAGAAAGCAAGGCACTTAAGTAACAAACACTGCGTGTAACAGGATTAGTGTCTCACTGATCATTACTTAATTTACACAAAGTAGAAACTATTTTGGGCTTTGAAATAGCGAGCTTCTTGTGAACGGGACCTTCCTGCTCGACAATTCTGATGAAAGGCAGTTTAGAACATTGCCTACTCATCCTTTGATGCCAAACTGTTCCACGTCAATGCCCGCTTGATCCATGCACCATTTTACCCATCTAGCTAACGTAGCTGACCGAACCGCTATAAAAATCTGGGATTCTCCTGGCAGTCTAAACTGCTCTGCCATGCCCTCATAAGCCTTCAAGCACCTGACTGGACATAGCTTCGGTCTCTCTGGAAAGGCTGCATAATTTACAGTCCTGATGCCTGTTTTTGTCCCTTTCCCTATGTAGAATGTAACCCCCACAGGTGAAAATGATTTTCTGTCTACCTCTAAAGCTTTGACTTCTGAAACCCTCTTGCATGAAATAAGACACAGTAGCACGGTCAGTTTTGCTCAAAGTGCTTTCCTGGATAATTCTGCATTATCCGGCCATGCATCAAACATTTTTAGCACAATACTCATGTTCCACAGCCGTGAATATGTCAGCATCGGGGTTCTCATGCACCTAACTCCTTTCAATAATATACAAATCAAGGGGTTTTCACCCACGGGTTTACCCTCAACGCACTCATGACCAGCTGAGATTGCCAACCGATAGGTGTTAATCGTTCTGTACGCTTTGGTCTGCGCCGCTTCATTGGCTAAGAAGTTCACCACATGAATTACATCTGTTTGAACAGGATGAATTTCTCTCTCCATGCACCAACTACTCAACATACGGCATGCAACTCTGTAAGCCTTCCCAGTCCCCGGGGCCCAGGATTCTCTGATGAACTCCTGAGCTTCTCCCGAAAGTCCCAGTTTGGCTCAGGATCTCCTGAAATTGCCCAGGCTATCAGGCTCAATTTCCCTGCCTGAACGAGTGGGTGACGCTCTCCTGTCTGGCCCATTACTATGTCCTGTCTGAGCAGCAGTAGAATTGGAGCATCGTAAGACATTTCTAGTAGGTCCAGAAACCAAGCCTGACCTCTCCAATCGGGTATCACCAGCACTACTCTCGCTCTCTTTTCTCCTGACTTGATCCAGCGTCCGCGCTATCATAGCGAATGAGGGGAACGCGTATTCCGTTGCTGGTCCCCAAACCTGGAGAAAGACATCCGTCGTCCATGCTTCTGGGACTCGTCTCCAGCTGTAAAACGTGGAGAGCTTCCTGTTCAATCTTGAAGCGAACAGGTCTGTGTGACATGGCCCTCTCCGTCTCATAATCTCCTGGAAAACTGAATCCTCCTGCTGCAATCACTGGAGTCCTTCAGGTATCTCGAGTTCCAGTCCGCTATCTGGTTCTGTGCCCCCGGTAAATACTCTGCTGTTACGCTGACTCTCATCTAAAGGCATAGATGCCAGAAGTCCTTGGCTAGCTCTGCTAGCATCTTGAATCTTGTCCGTTGACGTATCTGACTGTGGAGACATTGTCCATTTTGAGGTGGATGGCGCACCTCGCACCTTCTCCCGTCCAGCAGCGGACTGCAAATTAACCCGCTAGCAGTTAGAGACAATTGATGTGGAGGGCTAGCTCCTCTTCTGACCACCTTCCTCTGGTAGAAATTTCGTCGCAGCGGGCTCTCCAGCCCCATCAACTGGCATCCAACTCTATCACGAAGTCCGGGGAGGAGCCAAATATCTCCCTGCCATTCCAGGCCTCCATGTGGTGGTACCACCACTCTAATTCCATCCTCACTTCCTGTGAGATCGGGACTTTCTGATTGTACGAGTCTGATATGTTCTATCTTCAGTCGCTGTAATGCTCCGTAATGGAACGGTCCTGGGAAAATGGCTTGAATCGAGGATGATAGACGTCCTACCAGCCTGGCTATCCCCCTCAAGAAAATAATCTCTCTTGTCATCATGCTCTTTAAGTCCCTTTTGATAGAGTTCACCTTCTCTAACGATAAGCTGAGTGTGCCCTGTACCATTTCTAGAATGAACCCCAGGAATTCCATCGACTGGGAAGGGACTAGATCCAATTTCTCCCAGTTTATCAAGAAACCTACTTGCTGTAATAAGTCTGTCGTAATCTTGACTTGTTCTGAGATCAGTTCCCTGTCCAGGCACATGAGGCATATATCGTCCAGAGAAAGGATCAGTCTGATCCCCTGCCCTCTGAGGTGCCCCACTACTAGTTTCAACAATTTGGTAAAGCACCACGGGGCTGAGGCCGGTCCGAATGGAAGACATACCAACTCCCATCTCTGATCCCTCCAGAGGAACTGCAGTAGCCGACACTGACTCTGATGTATGGGTACCGTCTGGTAAGCATCTCTGAGATCTATCCGAGCCAGCCAGTCTCCCTGCTTGAGTATGTCCCTCAGTAGGTGAATTCCTTCCATCTTGAAGTGTCTGTACACCAATAATGAATTCAATACTCTGAGGTTGATCACTGGCCTGACTTTGCATCTACCCTTCACTAAAAGCATGTTGCTTACCAAGCCTCGAGGTATTCGACTGCCAGGCTGGTGGCTTTTTTTAGTCTCAGCTACTATATCTCGCTGTCTAGCAATGCCTCATCTTTTCTGCTGAATTTGATTGGCCTCGGAGGGAACCCCTGCACTAGTTCCTGCCAGAATTCTATGAGAAAACCCTGAACTGTCTGTAAGACCCAGGTATCCGAGGGTAATGCTAACCATCTTTACATATGCAATACCACTCACCCTCAAGCCCCCCCCCCCCGGAGTAAACCCTGCGTTTGGCGCACCTGTTCGCACTCTCTCTCTCACCTGTATTGTTTTGCTGCTGTTGTCTGCCGCTGCCTCTCCAGGCTCTACCCCGATGAGAAGAAGGGTTTGCTCGCCGGTCTTCTTTTTCCCTCCAGTGAGCTCTGTGTCCGGAGGACTTGTAGTAGGGGTACTGGCTGGCCGAACGGCCCTTGCCTCTGCAAGCTCTGTCGAAAATCTTCCTCCCAAAGATCTTCTTCAGGGAGGCCTGTGCTTTATCCAGTGTGGCGTATGCGCTGGCAAACCTAGCCATGCCCTTGATGAACGTCTCCCCAAATAGTTTGTCCTTGGCAGCCGCCGCTGTTTCTGATGGCACTTAGCGTCTATCTTCATGAGAATGGACCATCTCCTCTCCGTTGCAATAGAGCTATTTGCATTGCCCAGTAGGCATATTGCCCTTTGAGTCCAGCCTGAGAGGACTTCTGGATCGATAGCCTCTTTTCTCTGTTTAGCTTCTTCTGCCAGTTGCCATATTTTTGTGATGGGCCCCACCACATCTAGGAGTTTGTCTTGGCCCGACCTCCAGGAGCGACCTTTTTTGATGTCCTTGCCATACCTTCCGATGAAAGTCAGCATGCGGTCATCAATTTCGGGTGCCTCGGCTACCCCATCCGGAACTGTGGGCCTATGCATTCCACCCCATCTTACTTGTGGCTTCCTTACTGAGTGGTCTCTGCGCCTTCTTTGCGCTGTACGGTTCTTCTAAGGGTCCCACTCCGATGACCTTGTGTGCACCAAGGCATTCGGGTCGAATTCATCACCCTGGGGTTCCTCGGGCTTGCCTCTTTTGCTCCCATGCCTTCTGGCATCACTCAATGATGAGTCCTCTGACTCTTGTGAGCTCTTATCTCCTGTTTCTTCACTGCTGATGCAGTCTGCTTTAGAGGTATCCTCTGAGCTATCTTGGCCATATCTGGCCCTAGACCTTGCCTTCCTCTTGCCACCTTTGCTTTTACGTGGCTTACCCGGGAGGTCTGGGCGCTACATACCCTGTGGCCCGTTTATCTTCCCCCTTTGTCTCTCCGAACTTCTCTCCTTAATTCTGCCATGCCCTGAGAGAAAGCTACGAGGTCCTCCATAATACCCTTGCCTTCCCGCGAGGGGCCCCCACCAGCACTCTTAACCTTCTGTTAGTTTGCCTCATTCTGATGCCACTCACATGTGGGCCCTCTGAGTCCTCTTCTGAGTACTCCTCACTCCTGCTCATGTCTCTGCTGGATTTGTCACTTCTAGTATGCAGTTTGTCTGGCCTGTCCCCGTCAATCTGCTCTCAATTGTAGTTAGGCCGGTCTGTTGATAATCACCAGTCTTACTTGGGACTGTGCCGGTCAAGATAAGGAACTGTTCAAGTGATTGGGGTCTCCCCGCAGATTTCTGACCGCTTTGTCAGTTTTTCCTGGGACTGTGCCCGTCTGCGCTTCGCCTGCAGTCAGCAATCTATTTATATTGACTGCGGTGCGCCTTCGCCACCAGCAGATGGCGTGTCACCTTGACAGGTCCTGAGTCCCGCACTCATTCGCCTCATTGATGTAATATGATTGTGCCGGTCTTATTCTTTTCCGTCCCTCCCGGTATTCTGTTCAGCTGTTCTAATTCTCACACGGAAGTTTTGCAGAGGCAACGGAACCTCTACGGTCCCGTCATGCCCGACGTACACTTCCATGTGATACTGCTCTCTAACGCTGAAGCCTTCACCCCATAGCGTTAGCTACCTGCGGATCTGTTCCGCCAAGCCCTGATCGCGATGTGCGCTTGTTCGGTCGCGCATGCGCGACTTCATATTTATTCATTAATAAAATCACTGCATATAAATACACTGTACACATTATGAAGGAAATCAAATTGTACTTTATCTCAGATGCTCGTGCAGCAAAGAAAGAAGAAGATATAAGGAAGAAGGAGATGTTTACAGTGGACTGTTAGACGTGATGGCACTGTTGAGAACACGTGATAATTTTTATCCAATAGAACGCAAACTTCAAATTTCCCTTATGATTACGGATATTATGGTTCATTTGACAGTTTGGTTTATGTGAATATAATTGGTTGGCTACTCGAGAACTAAAGAGTTGAGTTGAGCATAATCCGAGCCACCGACTCTTGACATAGAATTGAGACACGCTTCCTCTTGAAACATCACATGCTTAAACATGCCGCTGGGTTCTTTTTCTAAACTGGGCTCGCGCGCTTAACGAAAATTTTCCTAACGTCTACGTTGTTGTGCCGCGAGGAAACGAGCAAGATCACTGCAATTTATTTATGAAAAAATGCTGCTTGTCAACAATCGAGGTTATTGAATCCTCTGCTGTCTTTACTCACATTACTAAGCAAGAATAACATATGTCTTTTTAATGGTAAACAGCCTGCATTAGCTATCCTAATATTTTGCATTTAGGAACACGAATTACGTCTTCTTTACCAAGTTTCTTGTAATCAAATCGCTTATCTCTAGTTCCAAGACTAGTTAGTCCTTCTACAGTCGCTCTGCCTATCTTTCCTCTGGAGTGCTGATGAAGCCAGAGTTACATAAGCACTCCTGTATGTATGAAAACTAAACCAAATCTTGAATGGAGGTTTCAAATAGTCCATCCCTGTCAGGGATAACAAGCCAAAAGAGACAGTTGACCAATCCACTGATCGATGTATGACACCCTCAATGTGAAATCATTCACTACGTTTTTCCAATGAATTATTTTGCGTTGTGTTTATTGTTGATTTTTGCAAAATTTTATTGCACACAGATTCTTTAAACAGATGTTTTTCTATTCAATTTCAAGCCATGTTGAAATGGCGCCATTCTGTGGAACAGGCATATGTACATGTGTCTCTCAATCCTAGATCATCATCAGGAGGCTAACAAATGAAAACAACAAAGAACAACATATGCATCACGTACGTTTCAAATTCCTCACAAAACAATACAGTTATGACTAGTGTATATGCATCTCAAGAGGCTATCTCTCAGCTGTGATGGGATTTTAATACAGTTCCTGCATATGCCCAAATGTATAGACTGCATCAAAAGACAAGATGTGTGAACCACAACAAACGTAAAAAAGCGCAGTTCATAATCCTTCATGATAATTGTGCGCATAGGCTATAAAGCTTCAATTTCTGCGTGTGTCCGAATGCATAAAAAACACGCAATGTGCTAAAAACAGAATACCCATGAAAACGAAAATAAATGCAGTTCATGGTTTTTCATAACGAACACCAATGAATTTATTGTGATGCTGCACGCCATTTCGTACTGCTAACACTTATGTAACAAAGAATCAGCTCCGTGACATTCACCATTTTACCCTGCTGTTACAACTACAATCCCTCCAACGCCGTTATCATGTCTTCCATAATTTTCTCAACGAGGAGTCCAGGTTTCCAAACATTTAAACATGCTACGTCCGTTCATATTGACATCAATGACAATCACCTCACACAGCGACCATCGGTGCAAAGGTGGCGGCTTCTTGTCTTGGAATTTTCCTGCACGTTATGCCTGCACAATGTGGTGCATTTATGTATGGTAAATATTAAACATACTCATTTTCTAACAGACAGATATTGAGCACTTGTGAACTAGTTGTGCAAATGATGTTATTCAAATTGTCTGTGAAGGGACAAGCCCATCCGCCATATCCAATGTTATTAAAAATTGCTAATTCATCTCATACCTGTTTGTGCACCATGCATATGTAACACAGTGCCCCATAAGATAAAAGATTATTTTTAAAATTATTATTAGTGTATTTGGTTACATCAAAACCTTTACACAGGTTACATCAAAACCTTTACACAAAAAGAGAACACATATAAGAACAACAAACAGACAATTAATTATTCAATGATTTCACAGATAAAAACAACAACTTCATAATTTAAATGTATTTGATCATTCATGTTCATACTTCAATTCTTATAAATTCTAAAAATCTCAACGTGTCTAAAATCAAAGAAAAATCATTTACCAAATTGTGTCTACTGAAATATTAATACAATCTTTAAAATGTTTTTTTTTAAAATGTGTTTCTTGCATCTTTTAATTCAACGCACATTATCACTATAGGGCCTCATCACGAGTTGGGCTGTATTCCCGGCTGTAATACCGCCGACTGTATTAGCCCTAGCACCGACCGGCCTGGTGGTATTACCACCAGATCACGAGTTGAGCCTTTACGGTGAATCCCCATTCCTGATTGGGTCCATTGGATCCAATGGGGAATTTTCGGTGCTAATACTGCGGGCTAATACAGCCGGCTGTAATACCGCCGGAAACAGGGATTTTCACCTCCAGAAAAAAGCTGGAGGTAAAACAGCCGATATAGCACCCAACTCGGGATAGTGCCAGCCCTTAAATGCGGCGGTAATACCGTTACCACAGCATTTAAGGGCTACAGCCCAACTCGTGATGAGGCCCAAGATTCAATTTCTTTGCCACAAAAATGACAGAGATTTGATAAGTCATTTTGCCGATTTCTAATTGCCAGTTTTTACATTGTTTTCCACAAATTTAAATGGAATCTTAGAAAATGAATTTGTCTGTGTCGACACAGAAAATATTGCAAGTAGCTTGGTTACACAGTTACACATTCCATGCTTTTGGATCTAATCGAAAGTTTATGAAATCTTTATATCTTTGACATTCTTCGATTTTCTTACAGTAATCGGTTCTCCACATTCTTAGTTTTACTGAATCTGGTCTGTTTAACAAGGTCTCCCAAGTGGATTAAAGTTCATCCAGCCAGCTTAAACACAGTTTTCCATTTAGTTAGAATGGACAGAGGGGATGTTTTGAATACAGTCGCCATATACGCTAGAATTGAATCCTGTAGCCCCATGGTAATTGTTCTTAAAAATTACTATGCTTTCCATTTGACGATTGCATGTAATGATGAAAACCCCATCTCATACCTTAGTATTTGAATAGGAGTTCCATTTGGGATTCTCAACACTTTTTTACAGACGATACCTTCTGTTTTGTTCCAATATCGTTTTTCCCGTCCAGTTTTGTTTCTATTCCATATGTAGGTGTCGGAACAACCTTTTGCTTATAAAAGAATAGCAAAGGGAGATATGAGAAGGTACCATATTTTTTGTGTATTATCATTGCTTGTGATGCAGTAGTTTCTACTTTAGTTCTTAAATTCTCTCTATAGGGCAAATAAGTTTGAGTTGCATTCATGAGAAATCCCAGGTATCTATACTCTGTATGGAACTCATGGTGGCAACAGTAAAGACAGACACAAGTGATCACAGTTCAACAGTGTTTATCAAACCTGTATGCAGGTTGGAAAAACGCCTAATCTAAACCTAAATCTCAGATGGGAGCAAGTGTTGACCATCAAATGAACATAAGGCAGTCTTAGTGGCGTTGTGTCAAATAAAAGGGCCTATATTAAGAAACCTATTGCCAAACCTTACAACTAATACAAAAAGGGTGTGGGATAGTTTTAAAGAAAAAAAAAAGAAGTGTTCACAAATATTGGGCCTCATTACGAGTCCGGCGGTAACCACAGCGGTTTTACCGCCGCGGTTACCGCCGGACTCGTATTACCATTCCGCCTCTGTGACTCCCGGAATTACCAGGGCATTACAGCCCCGGTGTCCCGGGAGTCACGGAGGCGGAATGGTGTTAATCCCCATTCCCATTGAGTCCTACAGGACTACAGGACTCAATGGGAATCCATACGTTTTGAGCAGGGGTTAAGGTGGGATCTTGGAGCACAGCAATATATAGTGTTACTTTTTTCCCAAGGCTCGTGTTGCTAAAGTCTGATTGGAATACAGTATTAAATCGATCTATATTATCATTATGCCAAATAATACGGGTCCCAGATGCATTCACCACATATGTTTTTGTGCTTATCTCAGTTTTCACATCACGCTCCATCCCTTTAAACTGTACCTCCAAGATTTTATGATCACTATATATAGTTTTCCTCATGCACATCGTACTAACCAAACCACAAAGGGGGAGAGAAAGAAAAATGTAATACATTTTTGACGACAACTTACCACTAAACCATGTGGCTGTATCTACCATATCCCCCACAACTCAGCTGAATTGGTTAGTCCCCATTCTTCAAGGAATCTACCCCACAATTGTCCCTGGATATTCTTGTTTAGATGATCTCCCCCTTGAGGGCAATAATCGGGTCCAAGGCTTTGCTTCCCTCCCGTGGATACAGGTATTTCAACATTAAAATCCCCCACAATTATCAACAGCACTTCCGGATAGAGTGAAATGGCTTATTCTATTATTACCCCAAGTGATTCCAAGGAATCGGTCAAGTGTTTTTTATGTTCCAGTAGATATTAATAACCAGAAAATAACAAGAGCCTGTACAGTTCGTAAGCTTGAGTAGAACAGCAAGGCACCATTTTGATAGCCTGAAGATTTTAATTAGGATGGGTCCCCAGTCAAAATGCACAGCAATAATCAGACCCCCAGAGTGCCTGCCCAATTTCCCCTGTGTGGCTAGTTCAGAATACACAACAAAACCGTCAAGGACACAGGCAGAGGTAAGCCAAGTCTCCTGTAGACAGAAAAAGGTACATTTAGATAGCATAGAACAGGTTTCTGGAGAATTTTTGAAAAGCCAAAGACCCCTGGTGTTCCAAGATACTAGGGTAAAGATGTCTACATTATTAACTATTCAGTTTCAAACCCTGTAACTGTACAATAGAGTCTTGTAGGGTCAATGCTAACCACCTTAAACTGGAATCAGTTGAATCACCATCATTATGTTTCTGCAATTTAATATTTGACGTTGTAGCCAAACCTATAACATTTTTCTACCTCCCGTAATACAGCTTCATAGATTGCTCTACAGTGAAAGACTATTCGAACATAGTCAAATCTTTCCGGATGGACATAGTCAATCAATTTAATGTTCCCGGATGTAATGAGAGAAAGGTTTGGTATCTCGTTAAATAAGGCCAGGATTCTTCTTCTATTCATTGAGTCGGGCCGCCTTGAGGAAATAGATAGTATATTAAAACACTGGGGAGTTCCAAAAAATGTGGCTGCCTCAATTGTGTTTCATTACATGGTCACGGATTTGTGTATAGATCTTTACTTATATATTGTTGGTAAGCTTCATTCTCCGCCACCTTATCATCATGTGGGTTCGTTGTCCCAACCTTTCTGCCAATATTTTCACCCTGTCCTCTATCAACTGTTTCAATAGTTACATGGCTTTCCAGCTCAATGACAGGGGATACCGTGACAGGATCCTTAACGGTATCCTTCATAGTTAGCTGCACCACTCTCTGGGTGGTTCTTTCAACCCTTGGTAGTTCACCATTTAGATCATATCGACATGATCCCCCACTACCGTTTAGTACTCCACTCCCCCCTTCCAACATTTGTTTCATCACTCTCCACGTCATCCTTTCAATCAAGGTTAGCTCTACTTCCATATCATCTACTGCACCAACTTCGATGGTCTCAGCTTCCTTTCCACCTCCATCGGGTGCAGGTATTTCACTCCGAACCTCCCGTTGCTCACCCAGGCTTTGAAACCTCCCCGGACCATTAGATTGGAAGCAAGATTTAGCTCCAAATATCTTAGAATGGGATATTGGCGACAGCTTACTGTAATCAATAGGGAACGTAACTGCCTTAAACATTGGCATCTTCGGATTTGTTTCATACTCCTCTTTCTCATACATCCCCTACGTACTGCAGCATTACAAAGATGCCTAATATCTTCATGTGGACTCCTTTCAGGTTGCGTATTTGTAGATACGGAATGGGTATTAATAGGCTCATTTACAGCCATTGCTTCAATTTGTAGCGGTGGCTCCATCTCTTTCTGCACTGTTTCATTAACCATTTTTCTTTAGAGAAAAAATGTAATAGGCTGGTCTTATCCCGAGTACCATTGCACGGAGCGTAACTCGGTTTAGAACTGCCCCCTTGAATTTTGTTTTTCCCTTTTTTCATAGTTTCTGTTAATGTACCAATTACTACAGTGCCACCCTCCCTATTGCAAATTTCATCCTCCTTCCCCGACACATCCATATTTGTTACCGGGTCAATATCATTTACATCTTCCCCTATCAGGTACCGCCAATTATTTTTGGATATTCTGTTCTACCCCTTACCGGGCTTCCGTTTTGAAATATTATTTGCTTTTTTTAGGGGTCCCTTCTAATTTTTACGTGAGGAGACAAAGGCCTCTTCCACTACAGGAACATTGCCCTCAATTGGGCCAACTCCGGAGTCTGGGATGACCCCACTCGACTTTCCAGGGGGAGGGTAACCCAGATCTTTTTGTATGGTTTCAGTATTCACCCCTTTGCTGCCCACCACTTTGACATCAGTCATATTATGATTGCATTTATTAGTCCCCACTGCCTTAATTAGGTCCCCACCCACTGCCTTAATTAGGTCCCCAATTAGCAACATATGAAGTTGCAGTTCAGCAAGTATTTGTGCATTGACTTGCCCACAAAATGGTTCCCCCAATGACATCCTACGGGTCTACTTTCTTTCTGGGCAGAAGTGATTTCCCATTCTGCTTCCTGATTCAATGGATATTGAGATAGGGCTAATAAGGAGTTGTCTATGGGTGAGTGATTATTTTCTTCTATATTGCCTATATCTTTATCAGGCAGGAGAGAGGCAGTGTTTCCCTCAACCAATTTGTCCTGTTCATCTGGACTCACAAAACTACTCTCATCCTCCTTGTTTTATCCAGATTCAATCAAAAGAATAGATTAATCTCCAACAATCATTTCCGAGACTCCCAACCCACCTTCACCTGGAGGAGAGGGGGGAGGGGCATTTCCAATGCCATTTTCATAGTACCCCTAACAGGGGTAAATACCAAGGGGCGGACAGGATATCATCATAAGCCCGAACTCCCGACATTGTTTCCCTTCTTGTTAGAGGCACCGTCCTTTTATACATATATTTTTGATATTTCATAACCTCAATAGACAATCAGAAAAACATAAATTACACAAGCCGATATAGCGCAATCCCAGAAAATAGTCAAAAGAAAAGCCTAAATTGAGAAAGCACGTGTAGCAAAGCATCAATACATGTCCGAGAGGACCATGGATTGCACAGGCACGTGTAGCTTAGCGTCAGTAAATGGCCAAGAAAACCATAGATTGCACAGGTGCTTGTTACATTACATCAATGGATGACTAAATAAAACCCATAAATTGCACAGGCACGTGTGACATAGCATCAGTAGATGGCCAAGAAAACCATAATTTGCACAAATACATGTAACATAAGATCAATGAATGACCAAAAGGACCATAAATTGTTCAGACACATTTGACCACTAGGGCAACACTCTCCAGATATTCCGTTGTCTGTACTATACGGAATGTCAAGCCTAATTTCCCTTTTGAATCAAGCTAATATGCTGCCCGAGCACACCTAGTACTACATATGGAACAAAACATATCCCACAAAAAGTGTACATCCTGCCCCTCCGCCCCGCGGCCACCTGAAGAGCCAAACAGCCTACTTAGGGCTACTTCTGGTGCGCGCGCGGATGCGCTGGAGGGGCAGTATGCATGCGAATTTCCTGTTTAGAGGGGCGGGACCAACGAGTGCCGTTGCCCAATCACCGCACAGGTTGTGGGCGTTTCCAAGCGTACCAAACTTCCTCTTGCCGATGACGGCAGCTGGAGGCAAGCGTGCAGAACAGCCAAACAGCCTACTTAGGCCTACTTCGGGTGCGCGCGAAGATGTGCTGGAGGGGCAGTATGTATGCGACTTTCCTGTTTAGAGGGGCGAGACCAACGGGTGCCGTTGCCCAATCACCACACAGGTTGTGGGCGTTTCCAAGCTTACCAAACTTCCTCTTGCCGATGACGGCGGGTGGAGGCAAGCGTGCAGAACAGCCAAACAGCCTACTTAGGCTACGTCAGAGAAATATGCACACTATACAAAATACAATGGGCCTCATTACGAGTGTAACGGTCCGGTAACAACGGTGCCGGTAGGCCTACCGGCACCGTTGTTATCGGACCAGCACACTACGAGTCTGCCTGCCGGAGTAAGCAGACTGTAATGTAGGCACCGCCACTGTTATTTACAGTGCCGGAGCCTCTGTGTTCCCCATTCCCATTGAGTCCTATAGGACTCAAATGGTTATGGGGAATACCATTTTTCCAGCGCCTGACTTCCTGGCACGACAGGGTCGTAATCCCCCGGTTATTCTGGGAAGCCAAGCGCCGGAAAAATTCAGGAGTCCAGCGGCAGCCTGCCAGTTTCTGTCTCACATTGGCAAGTTAGTGAAATAGCTTAGTTGATTAATGATCCTGCTGAAGAGGCCTGTATACATCCCACTGTTCTCCTCTCAAAAAGAGCTATATAATGAACATACAATTCCTAATTGCTATGAAGTGAGCACAAGGTGACGTAGAATTCACCTATTTCCCAAAGAGGGAGCTCTCCTCTGCCCTCAAACTCCCTACCTACCCCACCACTCCCTCCAGTGCTGTGTAATAATGTAATTGTGTATGTTTGTACTTCATTCCTCTTTAGTTCGAAGCACTTGTCTCCCCCAACTTAGATTCCTTTGCAAGTCACCTGTTTCTTATAATGGTTTTAGTTTTCTCCCTGATATATGTCGCACTTTATTCACATTTAAATTCCTGTTCTTCAATACCAATAAATATAGGTGCTTAAAAAACCCATCAATAAAAACGTTTCTAGTGTCCTGACACTCGCCTTGCATGGTGACTTGGGTGCTCTTCAATAGAGGTAGGTAATAAGAATATTGCCATACAAATAACAAATACTGAAAACAGAGGTAAACAAAGTTGAATTAAAATAACTAAGGTAAAAATAAAGATAACAAAATTAACCTGTTTTTAATATGCTATACATTAAACATAAAATTGATTGAAACAAACAGAAACCATCTTCTGACCAGAAGCAGTATGATTAAGAGCAAGTGAGGGAACGGTGAGAATTTTTGGAAGGGTCATTGGGCCTATGTGGGATGCAGGGAAAGAGTTTACCTCCATTTTGCAAGTGGTCTTTCCTGGATGGAATTAGGTAAATGCAAACAAAGTGGTGCGGAATAGATCTGAAGACTATTGTGGATGGATGATGAATAAAGCAAAAATACATTAAATTTGACATCATTTCTGTTTTTTAAGAATAAAGCTGGTAAAATAAAACATTTTTAATTTTCCTTGGTGCATTTATATAATTTTTATTAATTTCGTTATTATAATTGTTTACATTGTTTTAAATGTAAAATCCATTCTTTTTTATCACTCCCCAAACGTCTGCCACTAGTGTGAATCTCAAACGTACATTAATTGCTAAAGATTTAAGAACTCGGAAAAGTTAAAAAACTCCTCTGTTTCTGGAATCCATTACATGGACATATTCAATGTGCATACTTGATAAAGGTTGTGGCTTCAATTCCCGTTTCTAACAAACAGTTGGAGTCCACAGTGGGGCTCTTATCAGTCAGGCATCTTCTCACCTTGCCAACCCCACCTCATTTCCCAATGTCTGTGCCGTCCCTACAATATGGAGGGCTCATGGAAAATGTATATTCGTAAAGAGGAAGGAGTTAATGGTTTGTATGAACAGGATTCTACTTTTAAAATGTAACTATAAAAATGTATCCTTTTCTGCACAGGCAAGTCATTACTGTCCCGAGTATGCCAAGCTTACCGTGTCACCGATCCAACAGGCCATACACTGTCTACGAGCTGGAGCAAGTCAGACAGCAAAACAAGAGGTAGGATGGAGGGATGGAATAAGTCTGTGATAAAGGGCAAGGCATGTGCTCTAGGCCTCACTAAGCAACTTCACCCTGAGGCTACAGACACAAGAAGTGCTTGCGTGCTTGGTCTCTTTTTGATGTCGTTGGCTGTGAGCATAGAGAGAACTGTGACAAATCCTTGGACGTTGTCACTTTCCCTGAGGGGGAGCCCGTTCCCATGAAGGCAGGGAAGTGAGGCTGCTACCCCATAGTCTCCCTGAGGGTGGTACTCAGCAGGAGGATCTCATGGGGAGGGATCCCCCTGTGGGAGCAGGGACGACTAACAAGGGAGAATGCGGTATTCCAACCATCCACCATACCCAAATCCCCCTTCTCATCCCATGCACTTCACCTCCATATCCCCCACTTCCATGTATGTTAGAATCCAAGTGATTTGCCAGCGGCTGAAACTACCGGAGGCAAAAGATTTGCATGAGAAAGGTGCAAACTACCAAAAGGTTGCACCTTTCTCATGCGAACACACATACATACTCACACCCACACACACAACACACCCAGAACATTCCCCCACCCACACCCTCAGCACACCCCCACCCACACCCCCATCATAAAGAAACCCCACTTACCTACATCTTCACGCTGGGATCCTGCAGAGCCAGTTCCCTTTCACTTCCGTGATCGGGAACCGGCACTGCAGAGTCCTTTTCTTTTCTTTTTTTTTAACAGAAGGCTGCGGGTGTGTCCCCCGCAGCCCCCGCTCACTATACCATAAAGTATAGTGAGAGGGGGGGATGTGGAGGACACCACTGCAGCCCCCGTTTTTTTTTTCAATGCTACCACCAAAGGTTCAAACTTTTGGTGTTCGAACCTTTGGTGGTAGCATTTTTAGAACTTTTGGTCATTGCGACCATTTTTTTACGGTAAAATCGTCCTATACCATATGTTAGGCTAGTGGATAACCCATTTTCTACTGAGACCAGGAACAGTAGGGACTACCCAAGGGAAACATGCTTGACTTATACTGAGACGAAGAAGAGTAAATACTACCCAAAAGGAGTACATTTGGCAAGTACAGGGATGAGGAGGAGGTGCAGAACCATAAGCTTTGTCACAAGTTTTGACACTCTCCTCCCCGATGGCTGCAATATCCTCTCCGTGCCCTGAACCAACTGACACAGGGGGGTGGGGGGAGTTAGCTCTCATCTTTCCAGAGTGGGTCCCTGCCTCTGTCATTCCTACACAGACCTACTCCTTCAAATGCCTGGTCTGCAGGCTCTTTATCTCTCCTGGCCTTTCGCTGACTGTGGCCACCATCTATAGGCCACCTGGCCAGACTGCCCTCTTCCTCTTGGAGTGGGCTTACCTCTACACATCTCTCCTTGCCTCTACCTCTCAACTTCACCTCCTCTGAGACATCAACATCCACCTGGATGCTTCTGATCCCTCCTCTGGGGTCTTCCGCAACTTCTGCAACTCTCTCTCTCTCTCTCTCTCTCTCTATTCTACCCTCTGGTCTGACACACAAAGCCAGGCACACCGTGGATGTTCTCATCGCCGCAGACATCCCTTTCTCTAACCGTCTCACTACTCCTCTCTCTTGCACTGACCACTTTCTTCTTTCCTCTCACCTGACCCTCTCTGTCCCCCAGGCAAAGCCCACCCCAGCACTTCTACCTACCTTCTTGGTCATTTGGCCCATGAAGCGTGTGTCAGTTGATGCCTTTGCCTCAACCTTCTCTGCTCCTACGACTCCTGTGGCTGACTCACACCCTGACTCTGTCTAATCTGCTTGTTGCCATTTCCAACACTCTGGACATCCTTGCCCCTGTCATGAGAATCCGCCTGAAGCCTACATCCAAGTGCAACTCTTTGTATGACTCCGACCTCACCGCCCTGAAACTCAAGTTCAAGGTGGCTGAGAGGAAATGGAGGGCTTCGGGTGCATCCTCTGACAAACTGGCCTGCCGCCTGCTCCAAAAGCAATGCAGACTCTCTGGCCTGACCAAGAAGGGAGTCCACATGCAAGCACGCTTCTCTGCAGCCTCTCACAACACAGCCAAACTCTTTAAAATCTGCCAGGAGCTGGCCAATCCTTCTGCAGTCTCCACCTCCCCTATTCCCTCACAGGACCTCTGTACGTCCCTGGCTTCTCACTTCACTACTAAAACTCAGGACATCCTCGCTCTCCTCTTCCTCTCCCCTGGTTGTGAGGAACTTTGCCTTTTTGTATTGTGACCTAGAAAGGAAGCTATTCCCTTTATCTGATAAGGAGAACTTTTTAGAACTTTGCCTTTTGAGTGTGTTTTGCCTAGGGGAGGGAGACGTCGCCCTGCCATTGTGAAAACT
Organism: Ambystoma mexicanum; assembly: GCF_040938575.1. Taxonomy (NCBI): domain Eukaryota; kingdom Metazoa; phylum Chordata; class Amphibia; order Caudata; family Ambystomatidae; genus Ambystoma; species Ambystoma mexicanum. Next base: position 742,811,987 of record NC_090926.1, read on the forward strand.
CTGAAAATAAGACACATGGAGAGGGGAGATATTCTCGAGGAACCCAATAGTGAAGAAACTATTAGAAATAAAAAATGCTGATGTTTTGAGCCAGAACATTACCTTGTGAACTTGAACTGAGAACTCTACTGCTGTTTAGCACTACAAATTGGAAGTTTGTGTTGTGCCTGCAAAAAGGAATTGAGAACTAGGGAAGGAAGTCTTTCCCCCAGAGCAAATATTACGCACCACAGTTGGAACTGTGGGCCGCTTTCCAGAAGAAGGGAGCCATTCTTCTGTACCAAGAAGATCCACTACCTTTTTAGTTTAGTATTTAGTGTAAGGGACAGAAGCAGGGTTTTTGACACAGGATGATGGACTATTAATTTGCAATGACATTCTGACGACACCCTTGATATGATATAATATTTTATTTATATCGCGCTCATACACATATGTTTCAGAGCGCGATATAAATACGTTTTTTACCCCCCTTAGAGTTAGAGAATGCTAGATGTTCTCTTCATCTTCTGGTAGAAGGTGTAGGCCAACAATCATGCCACATGTGTGTCAGTCTCCTCCTTTTTCTCCCTTACAGAAGACAGTTGCTTGTTGTCTCCTTAATTTATGGTGGAGTGTGATGTAGAAACCCTAGTTCAGACTGCTAATAGAGGATACAACCAGGGACTAGGGAATGGGTCTGAAAACGAGAGCTGCCAGATGTTTTTTACTATATCTACCAGATCTCCCATGCTCTCTCGCTAGTAACTTTGCTTGCTAGTACTGATGGGCTTTGTAGTCCAAAACATCCGCAGAGCCAAAGGTTGCAGATCCATGCCCAGTCACAGGTTATCTTTTTCATTTTTATTTGTGGGTGAATAAGAATCCCCAGTCCCTGTTTGTCTTCCTCATTTATGGTTGAATATGATGAGGAAGTTCACTTCCCTTGTTGTCTCCTTTATTTCTAGTTGAAGCTGAAGGAGGCCCAGCCCCTCGTGGTCTCTTTTATATCTAGTTGAGGGTGATGAAGAAGCCCCATCCCTGATTGTCCTCTTTATTTAAATTTGGGGATGATAAAGCAGCCCAGTCCTGGTTTGTTTCCTTTATATGACGTTGAGGGTGATGATGACGCCTCAATCCCATGTTGTTTGAATTATACACAGTGGAGGGAAATGAATGCGCCATAGTCTCTGGTTGTCTCCTTTAGTTTTGATTGAGTGCAAAGAGGCTCCAGTTCCTGGCCAGTCCCTTTATTTCTAGTTGAGAGTGAGGAAGCCTCAGACCCCGGTTGGCTCCTATAGTTTTGGTTGTATGTGATGAAGCACTAGTCCCGGGTTGTCTCTTTTATTTGACGTTGAAGGTGACAAGAAGGCCTAAGACCCACTTTTCTCAATTATAATTAGGTGAGGGGGATGAAGAAACCCATTTCCCTGGTTGTCTCCTTTATATGTAGATTAGGGGGATGAAGGAGCCCCATTCCCCTGTTGCCTCCTTTAGTTATGGTTAAGGTTGATGGAGAACTATGAAGAACTCTGGCACATGGTTGCCCTATTTATTTGTGGTTGAGGGTGATGGCAACTGTGGTTATATCTTTTAGTTTTGTTTGTGTGCAATGAAGAAGTGCCAGTCTCTGGTTGTCTTCTTTGTTTGTAGTTGATAGCGACAAGGAAGCCCTCGTCCCTGATTGCCTCCTATATATTTTGTTGAGGGTGATTAAGAAGCACCAAACCTTGGTTGTCAACTTTATGGATGATGATTATGAAGGAGCCCCACTAATGGCTGCCTCTTTGAGGTTTGGTTGCATGTGATGAGGAAGGGCCCTTCCCTGATTATCTCATTTATTTGTAATTGAGGGTGGCAAGGATGCCCCAGACCCAGTTGTCTCAATTGCATGTAGTTGAGGGGGATGACGTTCCAATCTCTGGTTGTCTCCTTTATATGTAGATGAGGGTGAGGAAAGAGCTCTTGCTGCTGTTTGTCTAGTTGAAGCATAGTTCAAGGTGATGAAGGAGCCCGAGTCTTTAGTTGTCTCCTTTAGTTTTGCTTACGAGTGGTGTGTAGTCACAGTTCCTAGTTGTCTCCTTTGTTAGTAGGTGATATTGAAGAAGGATCCCTAATCCTTGATTGTCTTCTTTATTGATGGCTCGGGTTGATGAAGAAGCCCTCTTCTCCAGATAACCCTTTTCGTCAGTGTTTTGGGCGGAAGAAATGGCTAAGTCCCCATCATGTGCTTTTGTTCAGTTGATTAGGGTCAAGAATGTATTGCTATCTTTGATTGTCACTGTTGGTATGTGCTTGGGGTGGAGATGGTGCCATACTCACTGGCTGTCTTGTTTGGTCTGTATTTAGGATAAAGATCTGGGGTTAGTTCACAGCCATCTTCTTTGCTTAGTGGTTGCGGCCTAAAGACGATCCTCCAGTCCCTGTTTGTCTATATGTCTTAGGCAGTGGGCTGAAAAAAGAGAATCTGGTCCTTGTTTGTCTCATTTGGTCACTACATGGAGTGAAAACATGGCCCTATTTAATGATGATTAGATATGTTCAGTCATTATGGTGAGGAAGGGGCAGTAGTCTCTAGTTGTCGCCATTGTTCAGTGCTTCGGGTGAAGTAGCCATTTCAGTCACTAGTTTTCTCCCTTTTTCAGTGCTTAGGATGAGAAACTGATGTTCTGGTAGTTTCCTTTGTGCAGCAGTTTTACCAAGGGGAAGAGGGGCATAGCTTGGGCTAAAAGAAGATCATACCTATGAGACTGCCCATATTCTTGGAAACCTACCGACAAGAGAATCCCTGTGCACATCAGTGAAAGACGAGTTGTGTTGAAGTTGTGGACTTGTTTGTGTGATGAAGTTACCAGGTGAGAATATCTTCCCCTTGGGCACTTCTGTGTATGCTCAGTGTCACAGAGTGGAGACCTAAAAGACTAGCTTTTCCCCCCCCCACAGTCCTGCTCAATGCTGTGCCTTCCCTCTAACACGTGTTAAAGAATGACTGTGACTTTGCCCTTGTGGCTTTCCCAAACCTATAAAGTGTGAGGACACTACATCACATTCCTACTTGGGCATCAAATCTGTTCTTAGCTGAACATAGTTAAAGCTGCAGGTTCTCACAAGCCTGTCACCTGTCACGTGCCCTCCCATTCAGCAGGCAACAAAAGATACGGGGCATGAGAAAGGGTTGTGCTCATCACCAAGTATCCTTCACAAGAGGTGAGGCCATAGTGGCACATGTAGGCATAGGTTTGGCACAGTGACAATACAGGACTGGTCTAGTATTCCCCTGTGCAACACTCACACACACAAACGCACATGTATACTCACTCACACAGACAGACAGACAGACAGACAGACAGACAGACACACACACACACACACACACATATATATTGTTCTCAACAGTCAAGTAAGTAGAGCTGATTTGTCACTGATCTCTGCTCCATAGAAATAGCCTGTTTGAGACACATTGCTTCTCTCTGCAGCTAGTTTGTGTGAGAAGCATGCACACCACACCCACAGTTCCCAAGCCTATCCTGACATATTGTCTTCAAAACACATTTAACAAAACCAATTATTCCTCCTGGAGAAAATGAAGCCCTTCCTACCAAAGGCCAGCATCACATACACTGCACAGGTCCTGGCCATATCTCACCTGGACAGAGGAAATGCCCTGCGCACCGGTCTACCCATCACCCCATTTAGCAACCATGAGAAGCTTTCTCCATGCCATTGTCTGCCTCATAAAAGGTCGCCATATAATTCCCACGCTCATCAGACTTCACAGACTAGAGCAACAGAAATGTCAACAAGGAAAAAAGCGGGACACGAGCATTACTGCTCTACACCACAAGACTATAAACCTCAGACCCATCTACATATCAGACTCACCCTGATGCAATTCAGAAAATAATTAAAGACTTTCCTCTACAAAGAAGCACCTCTTTTACACATTGTAAAATAATCCCCCAAATCCACCCTCCTGACACCCACTGTCTACAGCCCACCTCGTTGTCTCCCCATGTCCCCTTTCAGAACTGTTACATGCTCCCAATAACTCTAAAAGTTAACTAATCTTTGCTACATGTAGTGGTATCCTGCAATAAATGCTAGGTTGTAAGGACTGTTCCCCCTTCTAATTTTCTGTTTTCTTTTAACCCCTACTGTTGTACAATATTCTGTTGCTTCCAGAATCTAGGTTTGCACTTAATAAATACCCACAAATAAATAATTAAACAAGACAATTATGCATCTCCATACTTGTGCACTCATCAGAAAATAGGCAAAACCTGTATGGTTAGCTATGCTCCGATGAAAGGGGTTACAAGCAAAAATGTTCAGGTGGGGCATCCTGAGGATCTATGATTAGCATTGGAATGATCATATGGTCCACAGTGCCACAGGTGTCCCTTACTGGAATTGGGATCCTGATCCCAGAGCTCATCTGATGCTATTGGACTCCCTTCCCTTATTTGAGTGAGAACAAGGCTTTGCGCTCTTTTGATTTAATTAACTATGCCATTGTCTTCCCTCCTTGTCTCTCTGAATGTGTGTGCTTTCCTCCTTCCCCATGTAGTATGAAGTCAGGGCTATTCCAGAGCCGCTTTGAGGCAGCACAGCTTGAGAAGAGTGTCCAACAGCTGCGTCGCATTCACTCCCGCATGCGGATGGAGATAGAGAAAGTACAGCTCCATTTTGGGGGCTCAGTGAGGGCCAGCACCCAAGCCATCAGGGAGATACTGCATGCACGCTGCATCAGCCTGGGCCAGTATCGAAGGCGATATGAGAGCAAACACTCAGTGTGAGTATACATAGAGAAGCATAGAGTATTGTCATGTTTATAGCGGGTCAGACCGTATCAAAAAAGATCGCCGCTGGGGCCCATAGTGGGAGCAAGAATGACATGACAAGCAGAGTCAAAACGAGGATATGTTAAGGCGCAAGGAAAACCATATCAACAATAGACAACCTGAAGGAATAGGGGGAGTAAAAACACCACAACGAGAGACAGACTGGAGGAATAGAAGGAACAGGGAGGCCATATCAACCACAGACAGACTTGTTGTGGGAACGAGTGCAAGGCAGACCATATCAATCGGAGACAGACCAGGGCTATAGTGGGACAAATGAGACATATCAACCAGAGACAGCCGGAAGTTGAATTAGGGAGCATGGAATACCATGTCAACCAGCAACAGACAAGGGAGCTTGAAGGTGCCAGGGAGGCCCTAATAACCAGGAACGGATTGCGGATAAGTGTGAGAGAGAGAGCGACAGGGGAGCAAGGGCAATCTTTACTGTCACCATTGCGTAAGTAAGACTGCTCATATCAATCAGAGACATAAGAGAGAGGGAAAGAAAGACTGCCAATACCAAACAGAGGCACACAGAGAAAAGAAGGGTGTGAAGATGTCCAGGCCAATCTCAAATACACTGGTGGAAAAAAGACCAAGGTGAGACTGGACCAATCAGAACTATGCTACTAAGTTAGGATGTAGAGCGAAATGGGCTATAACAACCAGTAGAGAGACAGAACAAGACAGGGTTAGAACAACCAGAGACAGGCTGTAGGGAACAGGAGGAGTGCTAAAGTGGTCATGTCCAGCAGAGACTTAATTGTGTTTAGGGACAGGGCACAAAAGACAGAGGTAAGCAAGTAATGGTGGGCAGAGGGCAAGTAAGGTTCTACTAACCTGGAGCAGGCGGAAGACAGGGAGACCACTGAATACAGCTGGCCCATCCAAACCTCCGAACACATAGGAGAGCATCCATATGAAGGACATTTTAAGGATGGCAGTGAAGAGAGAAAGGAGGGCAATACCTACCAAGGACAGAATGAAGAAGATGGGATGAGCTCAAAAGGGGGCTAACCCAACTTGTCTGGCAAGGAAATAGATCACCTTTTTTCTTTCCCCTTACCTTGTCTCTGGTTAAGCAGGATAAGATCAGGGACAAAATAAGATAGCAGGACTGGCTATTCTAACCAAAACAAGTCCTGGGTGGGAAAGCAGAAGGCATTACAGATAATGAGTTGAAAGAAAACAAGACGGTCCCTGTCAACCAGAGGCAGGAACCGAAGAGAGGACAGTGAACATGGTGGACCATACTAACAAGACACAGGTTACCAAGTGGGGTGCAGAGACTAGAGCACTGTCAATCATCAGACAGGAATCTTTGCTACATTAAAATGCAAAACATACACACTCTAGCCCATCCATATCATTGTTGGGTTTGGGGTTAGTAAGGAGAGGTGAGGAGTGGGTGCTGAGGGTCGCCTTCTGCTTTTGCAGTACACAATTTGGTAAGAAAAATATTCTACCTCTTTACTTTCAGTCAAAAAAATGTGTTGTTCTAACATAGAACCTTAGAGACGGACATAATTCCAGAAGGGTCAGGGTGGCCATTATATCCATTTTGTAATCCCAAAGTCTAGAGAGCAGAGGGTGGGTTCATGAAAAGTAAATAAATATATTTTAATTTTAATTAGAATTATGAAAAATCTTTTTTTAAATGGTGCCCTGCAAAGGTAGCCGGCACTTTTAAATTTTTGTGCAGCCAGTCGCCTTTCTCTTTCACTGACTGCGCAGTATACAGTGATCCATTTTAGCCTCCATTTTTTTCTTCTGAAACTTTTTTTTAAGTCTCTACAGTAAACCTTGAATTGCTTGTTCTCATTATGTGCAAGAAATATTTTGGCTGTGACATTTTTCTCTCAGGTAGTTTGTGGGGGGCTTACTGAAGGTTTCATGATGAACTGAAAGTTCAATGCTTGTGTGAGTGCAAGATGTGCTGTAAGAATGGAAACCCTTGCTGCCCTCTGACCATGGCATTTCAGCCTTCAGTCTCTGCTTGAAGATGTGCTTCATGAAAACCAGAGTCCCATTGTGAAGTCCAGGCCTTTCATGGCTGATGCAGAGGCCAGGAATGATTCTTGCCCAAAAAAAGTTCCTAGGAGGGGAAATGTTCTTGTCTCAAATGTGTTGTTTAATTTGTCTCAGCCAAGTCCATGATCAGCATGTAACTGCCTCACTTTTTCCTTTGCTATTTCAGCCTTAATCTTTCGCTCTTGCTTTCCTCCTTCTGCTCTTGCTATCTGCCACTCTTTCCTCTCCTGGATTGCATTCCTGCTCTGTGCCGAGACTCTACGGCCTACTTGAGGGCTCAGCGCTACAACGAATGCTCCCGCATAAGTGTTAAGTGTGTCATTCAGCACTGGTTAATTAGTTTATGTCCACAAAATAATGGGTTCCATCTTGTTAGGAACATTTTCTACAAGTCTTCTGGTTGCGCTTGTTAAGTCCAACCTTAACTCTATTTACAGAGCTTCCCTTAAGTAAGTCCTGCCTCACAATGGTAGTGTGGCTGAGTAGAGTAGCTTCACTCTGTGGGACATGGCAATGCATATAGCTTACAGCAGACCATAACCCCAAAGCTACAGCAGAGGGATCATTTGGGGACCATGGATCTAAAGGAAGCGTATTTCCACACACTATTAAGGTGTTTGTACATGTGGTTCCTGGGATTCAAGTAGGCAAGCAACAACATTAATACTACTTCGAATGAAATGGCTATTGTTCGGCTTGAAATTAGTGCACAGAATGCTGGCTAAAAGCCTGATGGTAGAATCAACCGATGTGCTTCCATAGGGATTCCATATATTTCTAGACCGGATTGACCGGCTGATCAAAGGCAAGTGGATCTTTCACAGAACCTGGGAGAAATTGGTGGTGGTTCCACAGACAAGGATAGTTTTTGAAGGAGAATTCATAGATGCCACCTGGAAAGATATCTGTTGTTTTACAGGAATATTCATTGAATTTTATGAAGGTGTTTTCCATCGACAAAGCAAATGGCCAAATGGCATCATCACTAATCCTGATGTTCAGGTGCATTTAGCTAATCCCTAATCCAAAACTGCATAGTCAGCTGTTACTGGGATGTATTCAATACCAGTAGACAGAGTTTGGCAATCTGGGAAGGCAATGCAATGTGATCCCAGCATTCAGGACAATCTATGACATTGTGGTTTGGTGCAATGATCAAGAATATTGTCCTCTAAGGTCTACCCTCCACTAACTTTTCTCCTATGTAGTACGTCACGAGTTTCCCACAGATTCAGTCTAAATCTCATATATTCCCTACAAAATGTTATACATGGATATTTGATTAAATAATCAGCCGATATCCCCTATCTCTTAGTTCCAAACAAATAGATATCAAAATCTTTATGCAATAAGCACTTCGTGAAATTTTCAGCCCAGTCGTGTTGGAATATTTTATTTTTTGCACGGTCGGGATTTTCCATCAATAATTGAATGGTGATGCCTGTTAAGATATCCACAATATGCTCACGCCATTTTTGCGGGTATTTACTTTTGGATGTAAGTATATTATAAGTTGTAATTTGCAGTATGGATGGTTTATTTAGATTTTCTAGGGACTTGCGAAAATAGGCACATCTCTTCCAGTGTACATGTGAATTGAGTGAGGTCAGCCCTAATTCATAAAGAATTATCGCAAGTGGCGTACAATTTGTCAGTTGTAAAACTTGTTTCCAATATGACGCCATCTCAAAACTTACGTTCGTTTGGCAAGGCGGCTTCAATGCCATATAACAATATTGGAGTGACTTTCATTTTATAGTACATAATAATGTGTTTCATTGAGAACTTGCCGAATTTCCTAATTAGTATCCTAGATTGAGACACCAATGATTGTAGCTTAGTTTTCAATTCGCACATATATTGCGTCGATGTTTTATTTTGTTGAATTGACGCTCCAAGATATTTATATAGGCATGTGTTTGTTAATATGTGCTGCTGCAGATGCCATTCGCATCAGCGTACTATTGGTCCTCGACTGGGATTGCAGCGGAGAATTTCAGTCTTCAGTTTATTTGTACTAAGATTGTTTGCTTGGGCATACGCATCTAATCGATCCAGCATGTTTTGTAACCCCATTGGTATCTGTGACATGAGGACCAGATCGTCCGCGTAAAGCAGATATGGTATTTGCTGGGTCCCAATTTTTGGGGGATCTCCCACACAATCTGTGAGATGGTCACCAATATCCAAAATGTACAAATTAAACAGAAATGAAGCTAAGGCACAGCCTTGCTTCAGGCCTCTGTGTGTGGCAATCGGCGGTGTAAACCTGCCATCTAATGAAACTCGCACACGCATTGATGTAGTAGTGTGAAATAGGGCAATTAATGCTAGTAGCGAGGGAGGACAATTTTGTTTTCTTAATTTTGTCAAGAGCGCGGTTCGATCAATCGAGTTGAACGCGGCTCTGAAATCAACAAAACTTAAATAAAGTGATTGCTTCTGAGATGACTGATGAGCTTGGATCATTGCTAGTGCAAACATGTTAGGAATTGTATCCAGGCCCTTCACGAAACCCGCTTGGAATGGACCTAATAAAGAATTTTCTTCAGCCCATATCTTCAATTTCTTGAGCATTATTCTGGAGAATATTTTTTCTGGAGCGTCTAACAATGAGATTGGACGATAGCTGTCTGGTGACTGGCAGTCACCCTTTTTATAAATAGGTACTGTTATCGCCTCAGTCCATGTTCGGGGTAGTTTTTGGCTGTTGTTAATTGCACTAAAGATCTTGAATAATATGGAAGCCCATAACTCTGGGTGCATTTGCATAACAAAGTTCGACAAGCCGTCCAGTCCTACAGCTTTTGATTTGCTAGCAGTTTTGATTAAATTGAGAATCTCCAACTCATCAATGCGCAGAATGAAAATGATTGGTGGCTTTGCTACTTCTAGGTTAGTGCATTCTTTAGGAGCAGCATATAGTTGACTAAATGCATTACCCACTGTTGCATACTGACCGCACTGGCCTGCGTGACAATTTGATGCTGTCCTACAGTTTGATTTATTGTTGCCCACATTTTGGAGATATTCTTGATAGCTAGAGTATGCAGCATTCTGGCTCCATCTCTTTGGTACAGCGCATATCTATGTCCCTTGACCCAGTTCATGTAATCGTTATGCAGTTGTTTGGAGAATACCGTTCTGAAGTTCGGGGGATGCCTACCAAGTTTCCTTAATTCAGCTCGATATGCCGTTTTCTTTGTTCGAATCATATTATCGAAAACATGCAGATGATTTTGTCTTCCTTTATATGACATTTTAGATTGCTGGAATATTTGTATTGCATCACTGTATATGGTGCCAACATTTTCTAATATGTTATTATCTCCAAATTTTTGAAGTTTCTAAAAGTTCATTAAAGTGAACTAAAGCAATCTCCGACCATCAGAGACGGTTTCCTCTCGTGTTAGTCAACAAACAGCCATTTGCAGATGCCTTTGAATTACAATTGGCTCGAATCTGTGAGCCCCATTCCATTGTCATCATGTTATGATCACTGGCATCGGTATTCAAGATCTTAAATTTACTAACATCTGGCCACAATTCTGAATTAACATAAATGTGATCTATAATTGAGGCTAATGCTCCTTTGTGCCAGGTTGGGGGTGGGGGTTATGTCGGATGCAAATGAGCCATGGAGAACATGCAAGCCTCTATCTGAGATTAGACTATTCCATCGATAGAGTCTCTGATTGACTTGTTTACTCATGATGTTCAAGCACTTTAAATTCAGATCCCCAGCTAATATGAGAAACCTTGTGTGACTGTCTTCTACCACCATGTCAAGCAAGCCATTTAGGTCTTTAAGGAAACACTTGTTGCTTATAACTGGAGAAAAAATGCTATTTATCTGTCTCTACAGTACTCCATTGATAGTATCTCCCTTGGATGTATGCCCGAGTCTACCATTCACTCCCACTATATATCGTTTACTTAAGTAAAGCGATCTATTCACTTAAGTGATTCACTTGGCTCTGAGCAGCACTGAAACAATGCAAACTCTGGTCAAGTCAAACTTCATTTCGAAACGCATGTGTAGTTCCATAAAAGCGACACATAAAAGGTACAATGAACATACTGTTCCCTTGTAGCAAGTATAAAACAATCAAAATTGTCCACAATATAAATGTGTAAAATGCAGGTTAAGATACAAAATAAGCTTATTTATATTATCCACCTACATCTCTTAAGAGCTTGTGTAAGGAAAGGAAGCATTGCAATGCACACTAAAAGCATAAGATATTTAAAAAAAATCAGGGTTGCACTGTCTGAAACCCTTAGCTCTAAGCAAAGGTAACTACATTCTTGCCCTGTTTTCGTAGAACAAATGGCAACAAAATGATCAAATGCATTACTGTGTGAATGCTGCTTTTGACGTATTTATAATTGCAGTTACTTATATCCAGTCCCCCCAACTTCCTGTCGCTGCTTTTGCAAGTGGTCGTTTAAACTGAAAGCGTGACAAAAGCGCTCACTCTGGCAGATCACCTGTAAATATCCTTACAGCCTAAATGTCCCTATAACGTAGCCTAGTTTGAATATAATCTTAGTTTGCTTGTTTTTTTCGAAGCAGCCACATATATGAAAAACATTTGGTTAACGGGTTTCCTTTGACTGTTTAGCAGGCAGGGATTACAGTACCGATATTGCAACCCAGGCTTCGTAAATCCTTTCTTTAGATAATTTAATCCATTCAGTTTTACGAGCATAGTTGGACTTCATCATAATTGAAAGGGGAGCCTGAGCTTGATAAGCTGCACTTTAGTATTGATCCAGATAATAAGGAGTTTTAGACAGATAGTCAGCAAGGTATCTTAAGACCACCTCTTATTGAATGGCATTAACATGGACTGACTGAAGAAAATGCATAGCTGCGCTAAAAGAGGTATTCTCTTGTACCTGCAGACTATTCCCATTAGCTAAAGCCCAAGCACCTGCTCCTTACATGGCTGATACCATCCCTTCCACTTGGTATATGTTTAACTTTATTTCCATTGGCTATACGCCTAAATCATGGGCATATCTCACAATTGCACCATTGATCTGACTTAAGTGTGCAGTCTTTGATTAACAGGGCAGTTATTTTCATCTTGATGATCTAGCTACAGCGCATTATACTTTATGTTACTCTTTAAATCTTTCTTGTCCATAAAGGCAGAGAAAGGAACAATTTATTTTTGTAGTCCATTGGTAGTTGTTGTGATGAGGAGGGTGTGTGCATTAAAAGCAGAAGCAGATGTCTCCCCCAGGTAAGTAGTATTGACAGATATGGACACCAACCTGGCATTGAAAGTGTCAGTATATGGGCTAAAAAGCAGGGATATTAAGACGTTGTCAGGTTCCTGTAATTTTCTACTCATTAATGTATTTATTTTATTCTCTGGAATTTTGTTGGTTAGGCCTTAATTCTGGTTTTTCAGAGTGTTGGACCTTTCCCTGGCCAAGATAGAGGTCTTGACCCTGCATCTGGATTGGTCAGGGGAAGGTTCTTGGTCAGTGGTGAACATTCTCAACTGCCTTTCATTGTCATCAGCCCAGCCCTGAAGGTCAGTTTTCTGGAGCACCTGTTCACTGGGCCTAATTTCAGAAAAAAAGAACTTGGAAGAAGACTTCCACAGATGGAACTCTGCAGCTCAAACAAAAAATATTTTAGAAGAAATTGTGCTACATTGTCTACAGGAGATAGCTAAATGTTTGTCTTTTAGTCTTTAGCTACTGAAAACCTGTGAAAACAGTTTAGTCTGACTAATTTACTTTAGTTTTAAAAGTGCATTTCTTTGATATGAGACACGATATATCTGTTTCCACCCTGGTTGACTGTTTCCTCTTTGCCAGGCACGAGCGTCAGTTATTTTTCACTCTTTCCTCTCACTGCGGACAATTAGAGGGAAGGCCCTTGCGGATCGTGTACTCTGTTCAGTTGCCAGGGAGACCATGAGGCATCAGGGCTTTCGACCGCGTGTGTTTCTTTTTGGGCTTTTTGTGTGTGCATGCCATCTCTCCCAGCTGTCTTGGAGAGGAAGAGGTGTCAGCGAAACCTAGTGCGGTGAAAGAAACTATTGGAAGTTTAGCTTGAGGAGTGTGGTTACTTATTTTGTATTCTGAAGACATTTTGACTTAATTCTTTTGGCGCAGGTAGCACGGTGACAGGAGCTGAACATTGGGGAAGTGTTTCTGCAAGTAAACAGTTTCTTTTTCCACAAGTATTGGCTGAGCCAAAGCACCAAGAAAATAAATCCTGCAGGAATGATGCAAGTTAAAACATTTATGAAACTGATTGTTGGGCTTTGGGATGTAGCTCATCAGGAGAAGCAATACTAAGCTGTTATGTAGTACAGTTCTATTTAGTTTCCTTTGAATATCAGTTAATGAGGCATATCTAACAACTTTGATGTGCTTTAATTCCTCTGAGCTCGGTAAGAGGACATTTCAGGTACAGTAAGATCATGTTAGTAGTAAACATTTGAAGAAGGGAAGGTAGAGGGTGAGTGTTTGAACTAACCAAGCATGTCTTTGTTCTTTCTCGCACCCATGCAGATTTCCACGAGAATAGAAGTATGAAATCTGACTTTTTTATTTTATCCACTTCCCCTTTCCCTCAAGGGTGTTTAAAAACCTAGTTGAGTGTGTCACGCCTTTGTGGGAATGTGGGGTTCAGCAGCTTCTGCTGACAGTTCCTGACCTTGCCTGGCATTATGAAAAGCCAATATTATAGTCTGCCTGAGTTGTCATGAACCCTGCTGAGATGTCAATAGACGTCTTAGGCAAAATGATCAGGGAACTGAGGGAGGAGCTGAGAGTTGCTCACAGGGAGAATGTTCACTTAAATAGAAAGGTTGAGGAGTTAACTGAAAATGTAACTCATATTCATCAGGTGGCTTCTGGTTTCGGGTCTGTAGGGTCTGGGACTAGGGAGGGACCAGGATCCTCCATTTCTTGTCAGGGGGACGAAGAAAGGCGCTGGGATACAGCTATGGGTACTGTGGGAGGTATTAGGTCTTTCTTAATGCTAATGCCTTTGGCTCCATTTGGTGCGTTATCGAGGAGATTCCAAGAGTTTTCAGACCTTTTTAACTCAATGTGAGTTGCACTTTCTTAGTCATCCAGAGGTTTTTCATTCTGAGGCAGCAAAAGTGACTTTAATTTTCTCATACCTGTCTGGAGAGGTGGAAATTTGGGCAGTTGTGCTAGTCAGCCAGAGGCATGCAGCTATAAGTAATCTTAGGCTTTTTCATGAGGAATTTTGTGAAATGTTTGACAGATGCCAGGTTTCACTTGAGGTTAATGGTGAACTTTTGGAGTTAAAGCAGAGCATCCGGGACCTAGTGTCTTATATCACCCAGGTTAAGTCCTTTATTCTTGAAATACATTGGCCCTAGGAGAAGATGGCATCTCTTCTTTACAGGGGGTTGCGGGAGGAGTTAAAAGATGCCCTGTCAGGAATTGCAGATCGTCCCGCCTCCTGCAAGGACTTGAATGACTTAGTGATTCAGTTAGATTTTCATTCGAGTGAAATTAAATCAGAGAAGAGTTCAGGGGGATGGCAATATAATTCCGAAGGGGGATCAACTAAGGTTAGAATTTGTCAACAGAGAGTTTAAGTCCTGGGTCCAGACCAGGCTCTGAGAGTAAGAGGGCCACTTTCCAAAGATGAGACGGATAGGTGTCATGAAAATAACTTGTGTTTTTATTGCAGTAGGTGTAGGCATTTTCTTGGGAACTGTCCTAACACTCCAAAGCAGTTCCAGACTCCAGTGGCTAAGACGCAACAGGTCACCAACACCTTGCAGGCAGCAGTTCCTCATATTACGGTAAACTTATCTTTATACTTTCCAGCTTCCTTGAAGGGTTCTGGTCCTGGCGCTATTGACTCGGGTACCTCAGGGAATTTTATCGATTGGGGTGGCAAAGTCCCTGCCCATTCCTTTGGTGTAAAAGGAGGTGGTGGAACAAGTATGGACTGTGGATGGTTCTTCACTTACCTCGGGTCCCATCACCCATGAGACGATTCTTTTGACTATGATTATTGCAGGCAGTCAAAGGGAGGAGTTATCTTTTGCGTTAATCGCTGCTCCTCAGTTAAAAAATCATCTTAGGTATGGCCTGGCCTATTTACCATAATGCCAACATAGACTGGAACAGACGAGCAGTTGAGTTTCAGTGAGATTTCTGTATGAAGCACTGCTTTGGGAACCAACCCTTGATATGACCTTAGCTCAGGAAGATTCAGTGGCTAAGTGTTTGGCTGAGGAGGGGACTCTGGCTCAGTCAGTTGGTGCTGTGCTTGGAGAGTTGCCAGATTGTTAAGAGGACATTTGAGATGTTTTTGATGAGAAGGAAGCCATTGAGCTCCCACCCCATAGGTCCTACGATTGTAAGATAGATTTAGAATCTGGAGCTATTTTGTCCTGTAGCAGAGTGTATGCCTTTACCAAGAAAGAGAAAGAGTATTTAAAAGATTATTTAACCATGAATCTAGCCAGGAAATGTATTGACCACTCGCAGTCTCCAACTGCCTCTCAATCGTTCTTTGTCCCCAAACCAGATGGAATACTTCGGACCTGTATTGACTATAGAGCGGTAAACAAGGTGACAATCAAGAATGAATATCCACTCCCGTTAATCTCCATTATGTTGGCTCATATTCAGGGGGCGACCATTTTCTCTAAGCTTGATCTTCGGGGAGCCTATTATCTGGTAAGGGTACAGGAAGGGGATGAGTGGAAGACGGCCTTTAAGACCAGGTTCGGGTTATATGAGTATCAAGTCATGCCCCTCAGACTCTGTAACGCTCCAGCTGCTTTTCAGTATTTCATTAATGAAGTTCTCTGTGAGTTTCTGGATATCTTTGTTGTTGTGTATATCAGTGACTTTTTCATCTTTTCTCAAGATCAGGATCAACATCAAGACCATGTGAGGTTAGTGCTCCAGAAACTATGAGAGAATCATTTGTTTGCTAAATTGGCGAGGAGCCAATTCAACACTGATTCTGTGGAGTTTGTGGGGTTTGTTATCTCCCCTAAACTCCTAAAGAATGGGGGCAAGTGTCTTTGGAGTCCAGAGGATGATGAGGCTGTGCACTTGTTGGAGGAACGTTTCATTTCGAGGCCTATTTTGATTAATCCAGACTCGTCAAAACCATTTTTCTTAGAGGATGATGCCTCCAATTTGGCCTTGGGAGCAGTTTCATCCCAGAGGCATGGGTCAGTTGATTCCGATGACCTATTATTCCAAGACTTTTACTTTTGCTGAAATTGACTATACCACCATGGACCGTGAACTCCTAGCAATTAAATCTGCTTTTGATGAGTGGCAACATTATTTGAAAGGAGCAAGGAATACAGTTGCCGTTCTCACAGACCATCGAAACCTGTTTTTCCTTAAGTCAGCCAAGACCTTAACTCCAAGACAACTCAGGTGGTACCTCTTCTTTGGTGATTATGATTTTGTAGTCCCCTTCAAACCTGGAAGATTACATGGCATGGCAGATGCTTTATATAGTCAGTTCCCTGGTAGTGATTCTGAAACTGAACTTGGCACTGAAACATTGATTGATTCTGAACATTTTGTTCTTGTGGGCACTCAGGAGGTTGAAGGTCTGGCTAAGGAGGTCCAAGAATGTATGACTTGATCCCAGATGGAGGAGTGCGTTTGTCTGTATCTGGCCCGAAGTTTGAAAGAAGGTGTACCATTTAGGGATCCAAAACATTTTATGCCATCTGCAGCGCTTTGAGAGAAGTTTCTGAAAGATTGTCATGAGTCTGTTATGTTTGGACATCCGGGGTTCCGGAAGACTCTGGAATTAGTCATAAGGGAGTTCTGATGGGAGACTTGTGTCCCAAATGCAGGCCTTACCCACACAGAGAAATACTGTCGTGCAGCCGCCATGCAGGCCCCCTAAAGTTTGCCTTTCGACCACTGAACATGCTTGAAAGTATTGCAGTAAATGTTGTTTGAGGCCTTTTATATGGTACCTAGATCCTCAAGAAAGACCACAGTGAACATCAGACATGAGTAAGACGAGGTCCTCTAATCAAACACATTCTTATTTATCATTTTGTCAAATACTTTTGCTTAGTTATTTAATTAAAGTATTTTCAATTATTTAATTTAAAATCTTTAATAGAAGAGATACCCAGTTGTTTCCTTATCTTTGAAAAGATCCAGAGGACAAGCATCAGGTCAGAGCTCTAATTTAGAGCCTGGGTTCTGATTGTACTCTTACGTCTCGTATCCTTTCCTCCATAATGTTGGGATCCCACGAAATGGGGACGGGCCGGAGCGTGTTCCTAAGCAGCTATGTAGAATTATTTTGTACATGTGAATGCCATGATGTGCCCTGCACGGTACCTCCTCTGTGTGCCCCGCCCACTGCCGGGCTTCTTCTCTACATCAGATGGGGCAGAGAGTCAGGCAGCAGCTGCGCCTTGTTGCTCACAAATTTGACCTCACACCGCTAATGCCTAATTGATTTTGATGGTGTTACGGGTGACCATGGTGCTACTTCACCACAGTCCTGCACACCGTGTGCTTATAGTGTTTGGGGAAGTCACACGCATGGCTTTCCTAGCCACTCGATCATTATTTAACCGGTTTATGCGCTGGGATGCTGCTTTTAGAGAGCAGCTGCCAAACAAAGACTAGGATTTCATTGTGTCAAGGCTTACGGAAAGTGAACTTCGTTTATTTTCATGGGCACACTGTGCAAGGGGCATTTTATGGGTTCTCAACTTGCGTGGGAGGGGTCCAAGAGCCCCACTCCACTGCACATGTAGGCAAACCGGCCACAGGCATGAGGTCCCCCAGGGTACTAAGGCAATACCCTACTCCACGCCTACCACACAACGGACCAGGAGAGGGTTTGACCCTCAGAACGCGCACAAAAGACTGACACCCCATGAACAGCAATGCTGGCTGAGTAATGGGAGGGATAAACCTATCAGACATAGCGAGATACCCTGTGCAGGTTTCAAGATTAACAGGAAGAACATATGTCTTTCTCTGCAACCTCAGTATGGGGGCATTTCCCTCTTTAGAAAAACACAGAGTCCAAGCAAGCCCCACTGGCTGTCTCAGACAAGCTTGGCCAGGGACATCAGGGACATCACTCCCCGTCAAGACCTGACACCACAGGTTTACACATTAGAATTTCCAAGACGGGAGACCCTCGAAAGAGGCATGTTTCAGCATCACTGGGAAAAGCCCCAGATGAAAAGTCTGAGGCTGCACCACATGGAGCACACAGGGGCTGGGCCAGACTATGGCGATGAATCCTTAATGTCTAGGTTTAAGCACTGCCTGGGGATCAGACTTATGTGGCTTCTTTAAGGACATGATCAAAATGATAAGTCCCACTCAAGGTCCTACAACACCAGCCAACAACAGCTGTCCCAGGAAATTGCCCTTTCTGAATGGGCTTGAAAGCCAGGTGTTTCTCAGGTTGTAATAACACCTTTAAAAGAAACGGACACTGACGGCGATGACAAGGAGGTCAGGGAGAATTCCATGACTAGGATGTTCCTTGATAGGGTCTGCAGCAGGATATTGCTGCTGAGGCTATAAAAGTCTGGCAGAAACCACACAATGTGCCGCCTATCAACAGAAAGTTAGATTCCAAGTACAGGCAAGACCCAACAGAGTCAGTATACATGTCATATGAATCTGCACTAGTGTCAGCAGCTTTAGTCCAAGGAAAGGCACCCTCAGGGACTTCACCAACCGCAGTGACTCCCTCAGGTAGGGAGGAAAGGGCCTTGGATGTGTCTGTTAAAAAGAATCTACACCAATAGTGCCCTTTACCTGAAACAGGCAAGTAGTGATACCCTACTTGCAGCGTGTAATAACAAATTGTGGTGGGAAATGGAGGAATTGATGCAAGACTTGACGGGTGTGAGGAAAGAACAATTTTTGGCTGGCCTATGTGATGCCAAGGTGGTGGCACAAGATATGTTGTAGACAGCTGTGGGGTATGTAGATATGGGGTCCAGAGGTATATTTCAAGGCGTGGATCTGCGCAGGAGTGCCTGGTTGAACAGCATGCAGCTTTTATTGGATGCGAAGAAGAAGGTCTGTGCACTTCCATTTGATGGGACACATCTTTTTTATCTGTCAACCGACAAGGAAATTACAAAGGAAAAGGCGCATAGCCTTACTGCAAAGGGCCTATCAGGAATATTGCAGCCTGCAAATACAGCTGCCACCTATTCCTATCAGCTGAAAGCACAATAAACCACTGGCAGCTACAGAGTCTTCCTCACAGTTACTCAGAGCAGGGTCAGAAGAGGGAAGCTCTTGGGACAGCCCCCAAGAAAGAAAGCCAGGACAGGGAAACCGTTCCAGGGTGTACAGCACTGACACAGTCGGATAAACCCACAGTTTTCCACACCGTGGGCCCAGCAGCATTTGACACGGGTGGGTGGACGAATAGCCCTCCATTTACCAGCTTGGATGGCTATAACATCAGTTGTGTGACCCTATTGGTGGTGAGTTTTGATTACCACCTTCCCATTCCCTCTTCAACAAGCCGGTGCCCACCAACAGTTTGTTTTTATCAAATCTGTTGGAGGAATTATAGAGCTGAAGAAACTGGATGCTTTAGAGCAGGTTCAATTAGAGGGTTCGCTGCAGGTTGTCATTTCAAGATTTTTCACACTCCCCATGAAAGACAAGGCCAGTTGGAGAACGATACTTGATCTGTCACTTTTCAACAAATAACTCCCAATGGAGAAGTTCAAGATGGTCCTCCTGGTCCAGATTCTAACCACAGTGGTAGAAGGGGACCTGATATGCATTACATGCACATCTGCCCATTTGGGCACAACACCAGACATTTCTTCTCTTTACGATCCAAGGGGATGACAATACAATGTCCTTCCCTTCGGTCTGAACTCAGCAATCCGGTGTTCATGAAGGTTATGGATGCCTTCATGGCATATCTCTTCCAACAAGAGGTGCATATACCCATATTCAGATGAGTGGCTGTTACGGTGTCCCATCCACTCCCAAGTCAGGAATTCTGTCTCGATTGCAATGCAACATGCTTATGCGCTGGGCCTAACCTTAATCAAGAGAAATCTATTTTGACTCCAACACAAAGACTGCAATTCACTGGAATTGTATGGTTCTGCACACAGGGCAGAGTTTTCATCCGGCCAACAGATGAGTTTTCCCTCCGGCCAACAGATTCCCTCATGCAAACTGTGGAAGATGTGGAGCTACTGAAATGCCATAATTTAACCACTGTGCAAAATCAACCTTAACATAGACCCAATGCCTAATGTAAGAGTATGCCACATACAAATGATGCTATACTTAACAGATATCCCAGGGCAAAGATACCCAATAAACCCCAGAGTACAAATAAGCCATGGAACACGGCTTAAAACCTACCCCCCAGTTTTCTTCATCCACTCTGCTATTATAGGTATGTGTTTGAGCCCTTATATTATCCAAGGTATCAGCATATACTGAACCAAAATGGTCAGGTGGGCTCAATCCCTTTAGTGCACCCTGCTCATCATCTTCCAAAATGTCTGGCTATTTCATGATTCAGTGGCTTCTCAAGATCTCCTATTTGTCATGTATATCCTCAGCCTTCTTTTGCGTGACAATTTCCTTATAATTATTTCTCAGGTCCTTGGTTCTCACAATATTCCTGATAAATGGACTAATCAGAGCCATAAAAAGTTGTATGTTAGCTCCGATACACTTCTTATCAAACTAACTTGAAGAACCTCTGCAAGGGAGATGCTGAACAATACAGCACTACAGGCTTTGGAATTTCAACAACCTTTTGGTTTAATGGCATCATGCCTCTTGGTTATCCCTCAAGCCAGGTTACACATGTGACAGATGCAATTGCTGATGAGACTCCCCCCCAGGAGAAAACCTCACTGCCCATGGGATCCAAATGTTGGACTTTCGGCTCTCATGCAAAAACCATTTAAACCTATGGTCTGCGCAGAGTTGAAATGGGTTACTCAAAAAACGTTTCTAGTGTCACATCTGCTCGGCGGATCTCCGAACTACAGGCCTTATGTATAGATGAACCGTATATACTTAAAACAAAACCAACTTCTCTACCCAAAGTTGTTAACAGTTTCTACCAGAATAAGAAAATTACCCTGCCAGTTATTTTTTCCATCTCAATCTACGGAGGATGAAAGGACTCTCCATACCTTGGATGTAGCTAGGGCACTAAAGTTTTATTTAGACAGATGTAAGGAACTTATGGTGGCAACAGTAAATACAGACACAAGTGATCACATTACAATGGTGTTTATTAAACTGTAAATGCAGGGTGGAAAAACGCTTAAGCTAAACCTAAATAGATGGGAGCAAGGGTCGACCATCAAAATGAAGAAATAAGGAAGTCCTTGTGGCGTTGTGTCAAAATAAAAGGGCCTGTACTAAGAAAAACATATTGCCAATCCTTACTCTAAATACAAAAAGATGTGTGGGATAATGTTCTCAATAAAGAAAGAAGTGTTCACAAAGAATAAGTCAGGATGTGATTACCAGGGTCTCCCTTCTCCAAGTTTTGAGCATAGGACAAGATGGATCTCCTGAGCACAGCATACACTCGAGCTTTCCCAGCATGATTCGACAGTTCCGTATCAGCTATCAGGTTCTTTGATGGTTAAGTTTCTTTTTTTAATAAACTTTATTTATAATTGCACACAAACAGAGCATATATTCATTTGTTTAGGGTATCAAACATTACATCACAATCAATTACTTTCCATGTCAGTCAAGGTCCTCAGCTTCGGCTTTGTCCGACAGGTACTGTTTGTATCTGGCCCATATGTTTCTGGGTCTGGAGGTGGGTAGTACTGAGTCTATATATAGTGCCTCGGTATCATTTGTCCACAACATATCTCAGTCCCAGTCTGCCTTGGTTGGTGTTATACTGTTCTTCCACTTCAATAGAATCGCCCTTTTGGTTATCAGTAAACTCAGGTTCAAGAGTTTCCGCCTTGTTGGGTTCATCTTTCTCACTGCTCCCAGAAGACGTAACTGAAGTGACCATTCAATAGGCTGATCAGCCATTTAGTCTAGCGCTGTACTAATCTCTGCCCAGTATTCTTTAAATTTTATACTTGTCTAGAGCATGTGGAAGATGTCTGCATCTTCGGAATGACACCTCGGGCATATACTTGCTGCTGTGGGATAGATGCACTTGAGTCTAGCTGGGGTGTAGTGTGTCCTGTGGACTAGTGTATTAGTTTGTATCTGGCATTACATGATATGTGTTTGGTCAGTGTGCATATCTCTAGCCATTGGTGGTCCTCTATTTGATGCCCCAGGTCCCGTTCCCACTTGCTTCTAGCGTTGTGTTTCTCTGTTGGGCGAGTTTGAACAATAGTCTTGTACAGTGCGGAAGCCGTGATTTTCCCTGTACCTCCCGTGAACATGTATCCTAGCCCTAGGTTTATCACCGATTCTTCTGGAAAAGTGGGCCACAGGTTCTTAATAGATACTCTTATGATCATGTAATGCAATTTGTGTTTGGCCGTATTTCCTACTATGTCTTTAAGATTTTCCCAGGTCACAAATCGTATGTCAAGGAATAGTTGTCCCCATTGTACGACACCCTTGGCACTCCAATATGTGGCTGCCTCTTTGTCTAGGGTGGGTGGTATTTGGGGGTCCCCCCAAATCGGCATGCTCGGGTGGTATAACTTCTCTGTGTCATATATGTTGGCAATTCTAGCCCAAGCCGTGATTGTTACCTGTGTAGAGTCAATGGAATGGTGGCGCTTAGGACGTGACCTTGTCATACAGTGAAGCGCTGTAGTGGGTTCCAGCACGCGTTGTTCATGGGGTGTACCCACTGGGTCGAGGAAGTTTGTGGCCCACTGGGCAGCGTAATGTGCCTGTGCTGCTAAATAATAGAGTTCCAGATCAGGTGCCGTTAGGCCGCACTGTGGATAAGGGTCCGTTAACGTCCTCCAGTTCAGTCTGGGGTGCCCTCCCCATGTGAATGTGATGCAGGCACTTTTCATTTTTGTGAACAGTGCAAGGCCCGGCCACACCGGTACTGTATTGAATAGGTTTTGGGAGTATTATCATTTTAATAAGAGCGATTCTTCCCATCATTGAGATAGGTAGGGCGCTCCAGCGCTTCATTTTCGCACACAGGGCATCGGCCAGGGTATAATGTGATAATTTTTATTTTTTTGAAAAATGTTTATTATTTTATAAACAACACTCCAAACATTACAAACAATTAGGACTTCCGTGTTTAAGCTTCACAACATTACATTACAAAATACACTTTTCGGTCCTCCCCCCTCCCACCCCTTTAACTCGAGCCCCTGTATCCATGCCATCAACCTGCTTATCTTCAGGCGTGTCTACTGCCATTACCTCTTCCGTATCATCATCGCTATGGTCGGCCTGGGAGGGACCCACCATTGAGGCCACCAATTGTCTCCATGCTATTAGGGGTCCCACCTCCTCCTCCCCCCGCTGACCGCTTCATACCAGGCAGCCGTTTCTGCCTTTGCCCACTTTGTGAGGTCTGTCCACCACATCTCAATTCTAGGCCGATGGGCTGCTTTCCAGCACATTGCAATTCTCCGTTTGGCCAGGATGTAGGCCAGGTCCTTCATCTTACTGATGTGCCTCAGGTTGTGTGGTCTGGGAAAACCCCCAAGCATGCATGCCCAAGCTGACTCCACATCCAGCGTAATCCCTTTTCCTGCTAAGCGTATCTTCAGCTCTGTCCAAAACCTTCCCACCTCCGGGCAAGCCAAAACATGTGTATCATCCCAGCTTCCTCCTCTCCACACCTAGGGCATTTCTGTATCACCGGACCACCAAACCTGGCAATTTTGCTGGGGGTCAATTATGCTCTATGAGTGACATATAATTGAATCTGCTGAAGCCTTGCGTTTCGGGACACCTTCTTATGATACCTTTGGGCACTATCTCATTGCCCGTCCGACATGGGTTCTCCCACCTCCTCTTCCGAATCTCACCTCAGTTGGAGCAGCTCCTTCTCCACCTTAGTCCCCAGTAGCTCATATATGCGAGATATTTCATGCCCACCCTCTGAGATATCATACATCGTCTCGATGGTAGCATCAGGTTGTTCCGCAAGCACTGCCTCAGGCCACCTTTCTCACACTCGTTTAATGATTCTGGAATAGGCAATGTGTTGGCCCTTATGCACCCCAGTGTCCTCTATTAGCCTCTGAAAGTCCAATGCCTCCCCCTCCTGCCATATATCTCTAATGGTAGCCAGGCCCATCGGTTCCCAGTATCTACGGACCCCTTTTATCATTTGGGAGTCCTCCCCACATAGCGCCACTAGCGGCACCTACAGGGAGAATGGGGCTGGGTTTCCCACAGTCTGCCATGCTCTACGCCCCTTATCCCAGCCAAGCACCAGCAGTCTCGCCATTCCTAGTACCATTGGTTTAGGTAACCACACTGTTTCTTTAAGGAAGTAGGAAGCAGGATCCTTGCATAACAGCCTGGCTTCGCCTGTTTCTTCTTCGGACAACCACCTGGCCACATATTGCAGCTGTCCCGCCAAGTAATATAACTCAAAATTCGGCAGGTTTATACCCCCCTTGTCGCACGAGTTTTGTAGTTTCCAGAGGGCCACCCTGTTCCTGGAATTGTGCCATCTGAAACCCCTGAACAGGCTGTGCAGTTTGGCAAAAAGCACTTAGGGATCACATACGGGATGTTTACAAAAAAGTGTAACAGTCTGGGCAGGACTACCATCTTGATCAGAGCCGCTCTTCCCATAATGGCCAGGGGTAGTCTGGACCAAAATCCCATACTATTCTTAATACCTTCAACTGCCTTTTCCATATTGTGTTTGTGTTCTTCTCCTGTCGTGTGGTATATGTCAATACCTAGGTATCAAAATGTCTTGGTTCGCCAGGGTATTGGCAAAACCGATAGGCTCCTCGGTAGGGCGCGCCTGTACCTCCCCAGGGGGAACATGCTGGATTTCTTGGGGTTTACTGCTATGCCCGAGAGGGTAGCGTATTGTTCCATCACCTCCAGGACATATTGTAGGTTCTCCTCTGGGAAGCGCAGATATAAAAGTATATCATCGGCATACAAAGATATAAGGTGCAAACCTCCCGCAGTGTGGATCCCTATCTCCCCATATTGTTGTCTGAGGCAGACTGCCAATGGCTCCAACGCAAGGATATATAGCATAGACGACCAGGGGCAGCCCTGTCTAGTGCGCCTGCTGAGTTGCCACTTATCCGAGATTGTAGCACCCATTTTGACCCTTGCAATTGGGGAACTGTATAACATTTTGACCCACCTCAGATACCCCAGCCCCATCCCGTATTCTCTCAGAGTCGCTAGCAACCAAGGCCATCTCACTGAGTCGAAGGCCTTAATTGCATCCAGCGAGACGATTGCCAATTCGTCGGGTCTTTCTCCGTTTGGTCAATAATGTGGTGAAGTCTCCTGTGATTGTCAGTTATGTTCCTGCCAGGAACATAGCCTGTTTGGTCAGGGTGTATCAGTCTGCCGATGACTCACTTAAGCCTGTTTGCCAGCACTGCTGTGAGGATTTTTCTGTCCTGATTAAGCATCAATAGGGGTCTGTCTGACCGGCAGTCTGTGCTTGGCTTACCTGGTTTTAAGAGCGGGATGATCACTGCCTCCCATAGGGACTCCGGCAGCCTACCGCGCTCAAACGCCTCATTAAGCATGGCCAGCAGCGGGGGGAGCAGCTCTTGTTTGTATGTTTTATAGAATTCACTGGGGAGCCCGTCCGACCCCAGAGCTTTGCATGTGGGCAGGTGTTGAATCACTGTCTCTAGTTCTTCTGAGGTGATTGGGGCGTCCATCTGCCCGTTCCAGATCATCTAATGTGGGCAAGCCCATGTCTTCTAGCGTTTCCTGGATCTGTTGATCCATTTCTTCCCCTGCGTCCTCATAAAGATGTTTATAATATCTAAGGAACTCTTCATTTACTCCCTCCTGGGTATCCCAGATCTGGCCCCCGTCCCCTCTGATTTCCCTGATCACTGGTTGTGATGTTTCATTTTTATATAACCAGGCCAGAATCTGCCCAGCTTGTCTCCTCCCGCATGCTGCCTTTCAACATATTTCTTGTAGCTCAACTTACATTATCTATCCCAGTGCTCACTGCTGGCTTGTTGTAACAGCCTCATCCTTACCCCATCCTCCTGAGAGGTGCCCCCCTTACGCATTATGTCTTCCAACTCCGTTTTCTGAAACTCCCATTCTATACCCCCTTGGAGCCCTCTAGATTTTGATATGGCTACACCCCGCACTACTATTTTGAATGCCTCCCATATGGCTCCCACAGATTGAACGCTTCCGGTGTTAATGTCGAAATACTCAGTAATCACCTCCCTCAGGTCCTCCCGGAATCCCGAGTCCTGCAGGGCCTCAGCTCTGAGCTTCCACGTCGGGATTCGCGCTCTAGGGGGTTGGTGTCGCCATTCCAGGACCAAAGGGGAGTGGTCCGAAAGAACTCTGGCCTTATATTCTGCGCCCGTCATTTCTCCTACTAACTCGGCAGCAGCGAACATATAATCCAGCCTTGTGTGCAGGTTATGTGATGCAGCATAATGTGAGTACTGCCTGTCCGCTGGGTGTAGCTGCCTCCAGACATCTACGAGTTCAAAATCTTTCAGCAGGGTCTGTAACGCCTTAGCGGCCTGGGTGGGTTTGTCTGGTTTACCATCTGATCTGTCCATTTTAGGATTCAATGTACAATTAAAGTCCCCTCCCCATAGGACCGTGCCACCCAGTAGGGGGCTAATTGTGCCGTATAGAGTCCTAAAGTAAGCCGCTGCATCTTGGTTAGGGGCGTATAAATTTATAATGCTCACTTACCGATTTTCCAGCATCCCCTGCACTACAATCATTCTGACTTCCGGGTCCAGCGTAAACTGAATCAACTGAAATGGTACATGCGGTGCCACCCATATGATAACTCTCCTTGCATAAGCTGAGTATGTGGCTCCCGTGATGCTCCCTTTCCATTGTCTCTTGACCACCTGTTAGGGGGAATTCTCAGTTAAGGCTAATTTCCCAAACCTAGTGAGTCCCCCAGCAGCTTTGCTGGATTTTTGGGGTTTATTTCTTTCTCCTACTAAGAGTGAGACTCTTTTTCTCCCATTCTTAGGCATGATTTGAGAATGTCCTTTGACTGTGAATGTGTTTTATGGGCTATGGGGTCTTTTACTCCATAGGGCTTCATGTGTTTTTGGTATGTGTGTTACACAGCACCCTCAGTGAACAGGGGTGTCATAGTGTCCCCCAAACATAGACTCTGTACCCTGGGACTGACTACTGTCTCCCAGGGCATGTAAAGTCACCATTGGCTTTACTAGTCTCAAATTGTGAACAGAACCAGTACAAACCATCATATTGTGGAAGTACTGGTAGTGGTAATTCGATTGCCCCTGGGTCTATTTTCCAAGGGGGCACTGTCCAGTCCCCCCTTGTCGAGTTTCTGGCTGGTGGTAGTGGATACCACGCAAAATATTCCACCGGAATATTTCTTATGGGATTTTCCCATTGATTTTAAACGCACCACTTTTTGGTGCAATGTTAAAGATACCGACCGGTTATTTATTTAATATTTATTCCCCGGTTGGGTCTTTTTGCCAGGACTCGGTTTTAAAATGGCATTTGTGTTCGCCTCTGAAACTCTAACCCAAGTCGAGCCCTTTGTTCCACTTTTTGGCGGGCTTCTGCCCAGAAGCCCTCCAAATGGTGCCACTCTGTCTGGGGTCTACAGGATGTGTGGGAGGGGGATTAGGCACCCTGGACTGAGTTGCCTTGGCAACTCAAGTTGCACTCTTGTGTGATTGGCCCAGTGGTAAGCTGCCCGGCTCACCACTTAGCATGTTTGAGTGACAGCTAGGCTGTTGAATGGGGGGTTTTCTGCATAAAAGCAGGGCTTTGGGCACTGGAACTTGAGAAGTCACCACAGGACCTAAAGAATCCAAAGAGGGGAGAAGCTGAGCCATCTACGACGACGACACCACCGGTGGAGCCCTGCTGTACGAACTCACCACTTCCCCGACGACAGAGGAGATCTTCTTCCAGGAGAGTCTTCTTCCCTTTGAGCTGGTGGGACCAACCAGTTTGCCTTTTTCGCCTTCCTGGATGTCTCGTGGTCGAATCTTTCATGCCAAGCACCCCGGCGGCCGGATAGCCACGCTTCACCACTACCGCAAATAAAAGGGTCGTACCTTTTAATCGGGAACTCCGCGGCTGGTTTCTTCCCTGGCAGTGCAACGACCTCCAGCGTTCTTCCTCGTCGAGATCATCTCTTCCTCTGGTCGAAGCCAGGACTTGCACCCGCTGCCAGGAACAACTGCCACCGCTGGAGCTTTCTCACCATTTCAGGTACTGTGTCCCGCCTGGTCTCCCTTGCAACGGATTGTCCAAGGTGTCCCGTAAATCCTTAACCTGAACGCTGGACAAGCTTTGATCAAGCATTGGCATGATCAAAAGGCTAACATGGTTGAGTTCACTCAAGACCAGCTAGTTCTAGTTATGATTCCAACAAGGCAGAGGGCCTTGCAAAACAAATGTATGGGACCCTTCAAGGTTGTGGGCAAACTTGGAGAGGTGAACTATCTGGTGGACTTGGGCAATCCCAAGGAGGCTCCCAGAGTCTTCCACACCAACAGACTAAAGGTGTATGTCTCTAGGTCTGAAGTAGGAGCCTTGCTTCTAGCTTCATCGGAAGAGGAAGAAGAGAGTGAAGCTCTCCCTGATCTCCTCAGAGGCTTACCCTTGGATGAAAAGATTGAAGGAGTTAACCTCTCTTCAAATCTGACACCTGAGCAACAAGAGGAGTGCAAATCTATGTTAAATCAGTTTGCCTCCCTGTTCTCACTTTCACCATGCTTGACCCCTTGGGGCCAGCATGATATACTCACCGGTGACTGTCTGCCAGTCAAAAGCAGTGGATACAGAATGTCAGAGAATGTAAGGACCCACAGCAAAGGGGAGGTCAGCAAGATGCTTGAACTCGGGGTAATAGAGCCCTCTACTAGTCCATGGTCTAGCCCAGTTGTGTTAGTACCAAAGGCAGTATCCAAAGAATTGAGATTCTGTGTGGACTATAGAGCTCTTAATGCAGTCACTAAGACTGATGCCCACCCTTTGCCAAGGACAGATGAGTTGGTGGATAGACTTGGTTCAGCCAAGTTCCTCAGCACATTTGATTTAACGTTAGGCTATTGGCAAATAGCCCTGACAGACCATGCTAAGGAGAAAACTGCATTTCCTACCCCAGTTGGCTTATACCAATTTAAGGTTATGCCTTTTGGACTGAAAAATGCACCTGCTACATTCCAAAGGATGGTAAATCAGGTTCTGGCTGGGATGGAGGACTTCTGCATGGCATTCTTGGATGACATTGAAGTGTTCAGCCACTCCTGGGAAGAGCATGTTAACCACCAAGCACATGTTTTGCAGGCTCCTGAGAAGGCCAATCTGACCATAAAGGCAAGTAAATGCCAGATTGGGCAGAGTAAAGTGGTCTACCTTGGGCATGAGGTAGGAGGTGGAGAAATAAGGCCTTTGCTCAGTAAGATTGAAGCTGTGCAAAATTGGACAACACCTACTACTCAAACCCAGGTGAGAGCCTTCTTAGGCCTCACTGGGTACTGCAGGAATTCCATTGAGAACTATGGGACCATAGCTTCTCCACTGAATGTGATCTCCTCTCCAGAATTCTCTAAAAAGGTCAGATGGAATGAGGAGTGCAATCAGGCCTTTGAAAACCTGAAGAAAGCTCTTTGCCAAGCTCCAGTACTGAGAGCTCCTGACTACCACCAAACTTTCATTGTACAGACAGATGTTTCAAATGTAGGTATAGGTGCAGTCCTTAGCCAACTGGATGGGAAAGGTAGGGAGCACCCCATTTGCTTCATCGGTAGAAAGCTGAAGGATTCTGAGACAAGGTGGGCAACAATTGAAAGAGAGTGTTTTGCCATTGTGTGGGCTCTGAAGATGTTTAGGCCATACTTGTATGGTTCTACTTTTGTTATTCAGACTGACCACCAACCCTTGAGATGGTTGATGCAAATGAAGGGGGAAAATCCAAAACTATTGAGATGGTCACTCTGCCTTCAAGGGTTTGATTTCACCATTGAACACAGGTCAGGGTGTCACCACCAAAATGCTGATGGTCTCCCTAGGATGTATGTCATCGACTAGAGGTATGAGATTCATCCAGGAGTGGATTAAATCCTCCTGTCCCTTAGTCTGGGGAAGGGGGGTGAGTTTAGGGAGAATTCTCTGTTAAGGCTAATTTCCCAAACCCAGTGAGTCCCCCAGCTGCTTTGCCGGATTTTTGGGGTTTATTTTTTTCTCCTGCTAAGAGTGAGACTCTTTTTCTCCCACTCTTAGGCATGATTTGAGAATGTCCTTTGACTGTGAATGTGTTTTATGGGCTATGGGGTCTTTTACTCCATAGGGCTTCATGTGTTTTTGGTATGTGTGTTACACAGCACCCTCAGTGCAGTAACACAGGGGTGTCATAGTGACCCCCAAACATAGACTCCATAACCTGGGACTGACTACTGTCTCCCAGGGCATGTAAAGTCACCATTGGCTTTACTAGTCTCAAATTGTGAACAGAACCAGTACAAACCATCATATTGTGGAAGTACTGGTAGGGGTAATTTGATTGCCCCTGGGTCTGTTTTTCAAGGGGGCACTGTCCAGTCCCCCTTGTCGAGTTTCTGGCTGGTGGCAGTGGATACCACGCGAAATATTCCACCGGAATATTTCTTATGGGATTTTCCCATTGATTTTAAACGCACCACTTTTTGGTGCAATGTTAAAGATACCGACCGGTTATTTATTTAATATTTATTCCCCGGTTGGGTCTTTTTGCCAGGACTCGGTTTTAAAATGGCATTTGTGTTTGCCTCTGAAACTCTAACCCAAGTCGAGCCCTTTGTTCCACTTTTTGGCGGGCTTCTGCCCAGAAGCCCTCCAAATGGTGCCACTCTGTCTGGGGTCTACAGGATGTGCGGGAGGGGGATTAGGCACCCTGGACTGAGTTGCCTTGGCAACTCAAGTTGCACTCTTGTGTGATTGGCCCAGTGGTAAGCTGCCCGGCTCACCACTTAGCATGTTTGAGTGACAGCTAGGCTGTTGAATGGGGGGTTTTCTGCATAAAAGCAGGGCTTTGGGCACTGGAACTTGAGAAGTCACCACAGGACCTAAAGAATCCGAAGAGGGGAGAAGCTGAGCCATCTACGACGACGACACCACCGGTGGAGCCCTGCTGTACGAACTCAGCACTTCCCCGACGACAGAGGAGATCTTCTTCCATGAGAGTCTTCTTCCCTTTGAGCTGGTGGGACCAACCAGTTCGCCTTTTTCGCCTTCCTGGACGTCTCGTGGTTGAATCGCCCGTGCCAAGCACCCCGGCGGCCGGATAGCCACGCTTCACCACTACCGCAAATAAAAGGGTTGTACCTTTTAATCGGGAACTCTGCGGCTGGTTTCTTCCTTGGCAGTGCAACGACCTCCAGCTTTCTTCCTCGTCGAGATCATCTCTTCCTCTGGTCGAAGCCACAACTTGCACCTGCTGCCAGGAACAACTGCCACCGCTGGAGCTTTCTCACCATTTCAGGTACTGTGTCCCGCCTGGTCTCCCTTGCAACGGATTGTCCAAGGTGTCCTGTAAATCCTTGACCTTCCAACTGGGTTGACCTCAGACCTGCTAACCTCTCCTTTCTGAACTGATCCAACCTCTTTTTGACTTTTCTGCAAAGACTTTGAGTGCATTTCCACTGTGTGATCTTGGGCACATTCCGCCTTGCTCTCTTCAAGAGTGGGCCTGGCCTATGAACTTTTGGCTGTACAGTAGACCCTGCCTTTCTTGACTTTCTGTGGTTTATTAAAAGTGTTGGTACTATGTTATTTCCATACTCTGTCTTTTCTCTCCCTTTTTAAACAAATTATTGGAGTGCCATCTACAGTTACGCGCTCACCTCTGTTTTGCTAATAAGTGG
Organism: Ambystoma mexicanum; assembly: GCF_040938575.1. NCBI lineage: Eukaryota > Metazoa > Chordata > Amphibia > Caudata > Ambystomatidae > Ambystoma > Ambystoma mexicanum. Next base: position 742,843,851 of record NC_090926.1, read on the forward strand.
TGTCTTAACCTAGACTTGTTGAATAATTAACTAGGGAGGTGTATATACTTATAGTGACTGTGTTTGAACTTGCTTGATATATTAGTGCCAGTGTATTTTCATAAGTGTGTTTTTAAATAAATAATTATATACTTTTATACCAAAGCTCTGGTCAGTGTTTGCTTGTTCTGTATGTTTAGCCCTATTGTGTATACTCTAAATACTGCCTAACTCTTCTTGAGAGAAGTCTGACTGCTCAGCCACAGCTACCAGGTAAATCTGGGTGGTGCAGACTGCTACCAATTGGGTTTACTGCTTACTCCTGTGGTCTTAAACTTTTTGCAGTGGTCCCTAAGGGAACTGCACAGGTTTCTGCCTAACACCACCTCCAGGTTCTCCCTAGTAAGGTGGGTTTCCTGTAATAATGCTATGTCAATCCTCATCCTTCTTAGGTACATCATTACTTTATTACGCTTCAAATAGCTATTGAGGCCCCTCACATTCCAGGTCACCACTCTAAGGCTACCTGACGCCATTTATAGGATATCCCACCTCCCCTCCCAGTTTCCCCTCCTGCCTGATGTGACACAAGATTTGGCTCGTTCCCCTCCCATTTCCAACAAACTCCCCCTTCCCCCCTTTCCCAACTCTGAACCACTGCACATAACCCCTTCCCTCCCCCCATCCCAACCAACTCCAACAAGTGCCCAGCTCCATCCCTGGATCTCAGGCCCCCCCGCGTTTCGTCCTGCCTTGGAATGCTGAGGTCAGGAACCCGGCAGGGTGTCACCGGACTACCGGTGACCTAACTAAACTTCTAGTTGTGGGGATATGAGGGCTGGCTCTGTAAGGCTCCCGTGCTAATGTCAAGGTTTCACGTGCTAACGGATCATGCATACATGTATAGCCCTAGTTGCACCCTCCCATAGGCTATGTCCTGTGCTATATTCAAGTCCCATTGTCTTAGGCTGTGACACTGTAGGTGCCACAGACACATGTTACTTATCTTCTCCTCCTGTCTGGATACCCGATTCTTGTTGGCAGCTCTGCGTGTCCAACCATCCCATGGTGTCCTCCGGGGTTTCAAAAAACAAAGTTCTGTTCTTGTGGAACACCTTCAGTTTTGCCGGGTAGATCAGCATATACTTGTGGCCTGCTTCACGCAATCTTCTTTTCACAGTCCCAAAGTACATACGTCTGCACTGCATCTGCAAGGTGTAATCCGGGTATGCGGTTATGTTTGCCGACCCCCTTTGTATTGTTCCGCCCTTCCGAAAGTGTTCAAGAATCTTTTCCCGATCCCGGTAGTTCAGGATCTTGGCTATCACCAGCCTGGGGGGTTCCCGGCGGTGGCCTCCTCATCAGAGCCCTGTACGCCCTTTCCACGGCAAACCCCTGGGTGAGCACTCCCCCAGTTATCTCCTGCAGCAGCACAGATTCAATGTACTCCGTGGGGTTGGCTCCCTCAGCTCCTTCCAACAATCCAACGATATGAATATTATTCCTTTGGGCATGTCCTTCCACCTCCTCCGCCCTTCTTTCTAGGTTGCCCACGCGTTGTACTAGGCCGTGAAGTTCCAATTTATGGGCTGCGCAGTCCGCTGTGTTTGGGGCCACCTCTTTTTCTAGGTCCCCGGTGCATTCTGCCAATGGCCTGACATCTTTTGACGGAGAAGATTCACCTCCTCTTGCACCGCCCCGACTTTGAGCTCTAGTGCCGCTTTCAATTTGTTCATGGCCAGTCCCAGTTTGGTCTCCCAAGCCACTTTCAGATCAGCAATCGCAGCAAGGATCTCCTGGTCTGTGCCCCCAGCGGGGGTTTTGTCTTTGCTCTTGGCTCCTTCTGCACCCGGCGATGTTCTGGCATATTCGTGAAGCGTGGGTTGCCCTTTATTCTTAAGGGTTTGTTGGTCATCGTGATGTGTCAGAGAAGTGTGGGCAGGCCCCACCGCTTGTAGCCCCCGGCCTTAGTAATGTTAAACTGCTATTAGTTTCAGGGCCCAGCCAGGCCGTATCAGGGGTGTCCTTAAGCTGCCTGTTTTGCTCCTGGAGTGGGCTGTGTCCTCCCACGTAGTTATGTGGGTTTATTCAATCCGCTCGAACCCTGAGCCCCAGACCCAGACCCAGCCCCAGTTGGTCCAGGTCCTCGGGCGCACGCACAGTGCTTGTGGGGCCTCCTGGGTGTATTTGCTGGGCCAACGGGCGTCACCCATGTGCCCCGACAGACTTCTGTCACTTCCCACCCGACGGTGGCGTCTGTGGAGCTTCCCACCAGGTACGCTCCACAAACAGGTTGTATCAAGAGTGCCCACGAGCTCCCAGTCCAGCTCCTGGAGTCGGCCATGTCCTCCCACGTGGTTATTTGGGCTATTTGGTTTGCTCAAAACTGGAGCCCCATCTCAGCAGCTCTGCTGGCATGCCAGCCTCCTGTGGTGTAATGTGTAGGGGCCCCGGCACTGCATGATTGGCATTAACGTCACCTCCCGCTGGAGGCCGAACCAGTGGCCCAATCCAGGCATCTGGCGCGCAGTGTTACTGGCCTCAGTGTGGCCCGTTCACGTCAATGCGCTGTGGCCTCTTAGTGTCCCCTCCTCAGCTCATGCAGTCCTCTGAATGCTGTCCTATCGCCGTGGATGCAGCAGTATTTCGGACCGGTTTTCTCTGGTTGAACTCTCAGCTACGGGCGCGCGTACTACCATGCTTGTTCGGTGCCTGTCGGGGGGCCAGCTGCGTGCTGTATATTAGGCGCAGCGCCTATCAGTTCGGGCCCCCAACTGCTCAATGGGATCCCATGCTGGACGTCTGCAGGCTTCCCCAGTGATGTTGCCAAGTGCTGCGTGCCCCTCCGGAGCTGGCCCTGGCACTTGCTATGATACAAATGCATCCGATGCTGCTGAGGCGGTGTAGAGCAGGCGCTGCCGTCCCCGGCGTGCCAGATAAAGCCTTTTCGGAGTCTGGTGCCTCTCGCCGTCTCCCCACTCCTCAAGCCAGGGCGTCTCGGGGGGCCCCCGTCCCACCTGCATTGTCAAAGCCCGAGGATTGGACGCTGGACACAGATTTACGACTTCTCCGACGTCCAATGCTCAGACGCTACCGCGGGCGATCCTCCCCAGCCTCGTGCAGCGTCCCGCTGAGAGTGCTGCTCGCGACCTCACACCACTCTCTCGCGCTTCATGGACCTTGGCCCCAACGTCCCGACATGGCAGGACCTCTCCCCGTCCACTAAGGTCCTCCTTTGTTGGCACACACCCTGGGCTCTTCCTGTCCTGCCAGGACACGACGGGCTCGGCCTCCGCTGCGCCTCACCTGCCACCTCTCCCTACGGCACAGCAGTCAATTTATACGGCCCTTTGTTCGCTGTCCGGCGTTTTGATCAGCCCCGAAACTCGGGCTCCCCAAATCTTCTAGCATCCATTCCTCGCTCGCATTGCCGCGGATCGGTCTCTCAATGCGCTCAATTCGTGCCCCTGATGTTCATGCCTCCATAGGTGTGCGGCAGGCACATGTGGCAAGGGTAAAGCACGTTCATATCCAAGGATCAATGTCGGATCTGCGGGAGCCATCCAAGAACACGCCCACTCACGCAGCCATGTAGCCACGCCCCCTCTAATGTGATCATTTGTAGTTTACCCTCTATCCATAATCCATGCGTGCTATAGCGGGTCCTAAGTATGTCTGCTAAGGGCTCTATCACCAGTTCGGGTGCCACCTAATAGTTCCAGTGTGTTTGTTAGGGAGCCGTTGACACTTATCTTGGCGTAGGGTCATGCATATAGAATTTTTAATGCATTTAATGAAGTTAGGACCGCATCCGTAGTTCTGTAGTATCCTAAATAGGAAGGGCCAGTATACCTTATCGAATGCTTTTTGCATGTCAAGAGAGACTGCTACTCCCTGAGTTTCTTCGGGTATTGTCGCCAGAATTTTGTGGCATTGTCTAATGTTTGTTGCCGTGGACCTGCCTATGACAAATCCGGCTTGGTCTTCATGGACCATATAGGGCACCAGTGGGGTTAGCTGGGTTGCCAATATTTTTGCGAAGATCTTAGCATCCGTGTGTATTAATGACAGCGGTCTATACGAGCTGCATTCTTCGGGGGGTTTACCGGATTCAAGCAATAACGTAATGACCGCCTTCCTAGTGGTTTCGGGTAGTTCCCTTTTATCTAAGGCCTCTGTCCATACTGCGTGAAGTTTGGGTACTAAAAGTGGACTTTATTCTTTATAAAATTCCTTTGTACCTGGTGCTTTCCCGTTAGGGAGCGTTTTTATTGCTTCTGCTATCACGGTCTCAGTGATTGGGTTTTCGAGAGTTTCTCTGGTGGCGTCAGCTAGTAGTGTCATTGGTATTTGGGAGAGGTAATGATCTAGCTCCTCATCAGACGCATTGCACTGTGGGGAGTATAGCTGCTTGTAGAAGTCATAGAAAGCCTCTTTAACCTTTGTACTTTCTGTGGTCACTATGGCGTTTGCTAATTTTATGCATGGGATAGTGGTTGAGCCTCTCTCGCCACATACTGCTCTGGCTAGCAGCCTACCCGGGCGTTCACTCTCCCCGTATCATCGCGCTGCCGCAGGTTTATTGAAATAACAGATCTCGCGATACACTGCCTCTTTGTATTCGTCTAGTTTAGTTTTAATCTCTAAATTTAGCTGTGGGGATGAGGATTGCGTGTATTGGTACTGTAAAGTGGCAATGTATGTTTCCTGGCACGCCAAGTTTCTATCTTTGAGGACTCCGTATTCAGTGGACATTGCGTTGTCACGACCCTCGCCCAAAACCCCCTCTGGCAAACCCATTGGCCAGGTGGAGTCAGGACTCGGGCCTCTAGAGCCTGGCATCCTCTTCAAAAGTCCTCATGGGGCCAGTCCTGGGGCCTATGGCGCAAAGCTCATACACCATGAAAAAACAATGTGCTTGGGAACTATTTATTGTATTGTCAGCCAACATGGAGGCATCCACAAAGCTTGGTTCCTGAGAACCAAGCTATGTGGTCTAGTGTTTTGGGTGTGGTAGCCTAGAGACTACTTTACCTGGACTATTTTGTTGGGGCTATTTAAACCACACCCGAGCAAGACAACATGCTTCGCGTTACTTTGCAGCTTGCAACGTGACGCTCACCGTGTCCAGCTATTCCCTCGAACCTCAGAGAGGCAGAATCTGCAAGGAGACAAAAGGAACATCATTAGCAGTAGCATCTTACCTGCAGTCTTCATCTTTAAACACCTGCAGCTACTGAGAACAGCTTCCTCGAATCTGCACACCTCCCGGACAGAACGACCTGAAAGAGGAAGATAGAGGCAACATTAAAGAAAGCAGTAGAGACATTTACAAATTACGAACTGCTCAAAAGGCTTACCTGGCTGGAGCCCGACTCAGGACATTCCACTCGCGCTGAAGAACACCGCGACCTACAAGGAAGGAAAACACAGGTTAGCAAAGGCAAGACTTCGCAGCGCTGCGCATAGCGCTTACTTACCGCATCATAGCGCTCTTAATGCGCCATCATTTACCAGCAGGGCGCAACCGAGCCAGTTCGCCGCACTGAAGCTCCACATTCCTAAGGGAGAAAAAAGAGACATTTTATACAAAGAAAGGCATGCAGGATAGCAACAGAACTAAAGAACAGCAATAAGACATACCTGAACAATATCAAACTGGCCGGCATCAGTGAATTAACTGGACCGCACCCGCCCATGAAAGACAACGCACCCCTGCAAAGAAGGCAGGATGGAGAGCACGCCTAATTCTACCACAAGGCAGAACCTTCCCCGCAGACCACATCAGGGCAAAGCTGAGAAGCATACCTGCGAGTAACCCGGCTGGGTGGTGTCCCTGTGGATACCAGGTGAGCGTAACAGCGTTACCTCTAATGCAGACCTTAAATGCCTGCCATAGCATTGCCTGACTGGACACGGAGCCCTCATTAATGTTGAAGTATTCCTGTATATGCTGGGCTAATGCTGTCCTATACACCAAATCTTGGAGGGCCGCTGGCTTGAATCTCCATGGTGGTCTGTTTATTTTAATCTCAGGGATTCGTACCATTAGCTGTATCGGTGAGTGGTCGGAGTATGTTCTAGGGTGGATGTGAGCCTCCGTCACCCAGCTCAACGCATCACTGGCAACTAACCATAAGTCTATTTTGGAGTGCATATCATGCACCATAGAGTAGTATGTGTATTCCCTTTTAGTGGTATTCAATGATCGCCATGCATGCCTTAGGTTTAAATCAGCCATGTGGGTGATTACTTTTTGTGCTGATTTGGACAGCGCTCTTGGTTGAGATGAGGTGCGGTCTAAGTGTACATCTAGAATAGTGTTGAAGTCGCCGCCATATAGCAAGTAGGCCATGGGGAATCTTGCCAGCTTACCAAATAGAGTGGAATAGAAGTCGAGTTTGTCTATATTCGGGCCATATATGTTAAGTGGGACTATCTCCCTGTCGTGGAGGGTACCATGGAAAAGGACATATCTTCCTTTGGGATCACACTCAGTGTTGAGGTTGGTGAATGGGAAGGTTTTATGTATGAGAGTCGCTGTCCCCCTTGCTCGACTGGAGTATGTTGTGTAATATTGGTGTGTCCCCCAGCTCGGGGTGAGTTGCCCGGCTTGTTTATGTCCTAAATGAGTTTCTTGTAGGAAAACTATCTTGGGGCCTTGTCTATTGATATAGGCTAGTATTGTCCTTTTCTTGATCTGGGATCCAAGGCCGTGAACATTCCAGCTCAGCATGTCTTCGTTGCCTGCATTAGCCATCATTTCGGAAATGGATGTAATTATGTGCAATATGTTCCATTCCTGTTATGAGCATATCATTGTTATTGCCCTTTGCCTGTGTGCTTTTTGCTATAATCCCCTTCACTTTGTAACTATGCCCCAACAAACTTGCCCTGTAACCCTCCCCATCCCTCATAGTTCCCCGAACTTCAACTATGCCTGCTCTTTCCTCCCTTCCCCCACCCATAAACTTATTGTGCACCTAATACAAGGGGTCTGCAGCGACATCCTCGGCCACCGCCGCTTATGTTCTCTTTCAGTGTGGCCAGGTTCTTGTGTTGTTGCTCTCACTCATTTGAACAGTAAAGAGGATAGATTCTCCAGCATTGGATCTTTCATGGATTCACATGCTTTGAATATTCCCCGTCGTCAGGCTGGGAATCCCCGGTACATTATATAGACCCTTTCCCGTAGGAAAACTTTTTCGACGCTTATGCGTCCTATCCACCTCGTTTTGTATCATGCGTGCCCGTGCCGTCAGGACGTCATGATATAAATACAGGCCCCGCCCCCGCGCTCCCTCAGATTTCAACCGTCTTTCAAAGCAGTGGGATCTTCGTGTTACTACTAGTGATAACTAGATTGTTTTTTTGTCTGTTTCGCGTAAGCGAAGTTCAAATCTGGAGAATTATGTCTGGAAAGGCGTTATTTCGCCCATGTGCAACCTGTGGCCTCAAAAAGGTTTATGAAGGAGACGGCCACATGGACTGTATCTACTGTCTCCACCCGCACCACGCGGCGGATACATGTGAGATATGCCAGGGTTTCTCCCAAAAAACCCTTAAGGACCGTAAAAGAAGGCTGGTCGACTGGCTTAATGACGGAGCGGGTGCCTACCCGGCTTCGGAAGTTGGCTCCACGGCCTCCAGGAGCAAGTCGGAGCCTCCATCGAAGAAGGTGCGGCCAGCAGAAATTCGCCCTGAGGACAAGCATAAGGGGAAACATGCTGGATCCTCCTCATCTCATAAAAAGCCCTCCTCCTCCTCATCATCTAAGACGGAGAGGCTGGCGCTGTCTAAATCCTCCTCAGGGGACCGTCCCAGGTCTTCCGTGAGTCGAGAAGCTTCAGCCGGGAAGTCGGCATCAAAATCGACAACGAAGTCTAAAGGCTCGACGACGACGACTTCCTCGTCGACCTCGGTGTCGTTGACGATGCCTATTACCGTTCAAGCAGCAGCGGTTGGGATTCCTTCGTCGACGGAAACTCAGTCTATGGCTTGGCTGCCTGAGGTCTATGACCCGATCCCCCCTGAGGTCTTACTGCAGCCAGACACGGCCTGCTCGGCGGAAGGGGAAGGTGACATGGTTCTGCAGCCATTGGATTTAGGCTTACGGCCTTCCACGTCGACGACGACGGCGACGAGTGCGAGCGGGGGTATGGTACCTATATCATCCACGTTGCTGAACCCCCAGACAGTTTTGTCTCTGGATGTGCTTAATACTCTTCAGAAGCTACTACAGCGGCTGGATACCCAGTTCCCTCAACCTGGGACGTCATCGTCACTTCTGTCTGTACCTTCCGTCGACGAGCAAACTTGTACGGCTCGCTCGTCGACGAATCACCCATCGGCTCCCCAGGCGGTAAAAGATCGTCCTCGAGCTCAGGAGGAGGGTGAGTTGTCGGAGTCCGACTCTATACATGATGACTCTGGGTCAGACATCTCCCTGTCACCGTCGAGGGACCCGACATGGAATTCGGATGTAGAATTGGAGTCTACGAGGAGCCAGACACAGCCATCTCCCCCTGATGATGTGGGAGCCTTCCATGCAATGATGGGGAAAGCGTGTTCCGAATTCGGCTTGATTCCTGAGGAGCAGAGGAAAGACTGTTTCCTTTTTGACCATATGGGTCAAAGGAGAAAATCGGTATTTGCCATCCCAATCCTTGACCACGTGTGGCAAGAAGGTCTCAAAACGATGCGCCATCCGTTCTCGGAACCAGCCATAAAGGGACGGATCGAGAAAAAGTTTAAAGCTCCTGAGTCCACTCCAAAATGTCTAACATCACAGCCTTTGTCTGACTCGGTGGTGTCGGCGGCAGCAGCTAGGAAGGCCAGGGTCCAGCAGAAATGTTCAACGCCACCGGAAAGCGAGGCTAGGAGGCAGGACGCATTTGGAAAGAAGGTGCTCTCGGTCGGAGCGACGACAGTAAGAGCAGCCAATTCCTTAGCGATCGTGTCACGATATGATAGGGAAATGTGGCACAAATTAGCCCCTATCCTAGAACACCTGCCAGACGAACACCGAAAAGCAGCTATGTTACTGGTGCGGGACGGCGAGGAGGCCTCGAACCACGCTATTAATATCGCAGTGGACCTAGCAGAGTCTGGTTTCAAACAAATCAACCATGGAGTAGTGCTTCGTCGACAAGCGTGGCTCAAATGTACTACTTTCCGTCCTGAAGTACAGTACAAAGTCCTGGACATGCCATGCGAAGGGGAGCACCTGTTTGGCGAAAAAGTTGATGAAGCGCTGAAAGGGATGAAAGAAGACACGGATACTGCTAGGTCCCTCGGCGCCCTTCAAACGGGTAGAAATTTTCGCTCTTTTCGCCCTTTCAGAGGTGCTTCTGGAAACTCCCGCTTTGGAGCCTCGAGGGACCGTGGATTTAACAGGCCCTCGTACTCTTCACAAGGGTTCAGACGAGCGTCCCAGTCGGCACGTGGAAGCAGGGACTATCAAGCCTCCAGGCGGCGAGGCTCAGGTCCGTCGTCAACGAAGAACAAGCAAACCAGCAACCAATGACGGCCTTCGGAACGTCCTGGGGGGTCGAGTCTCTCATCACTTCGACCGATGGAAATGCATCACCAAAGATCGATGGGTCCTAGACACGATTCGCATGGGTCATGCGCTGCAATTCAAAGACAAGCCTCCGCGTCTTCCTCCTTTATTCTCGACACAGCCCCACCTCCAAATCCTACGACAAGAGGCGGAGCTTATGTTGCGAAAAGGGGCGGTAGAGAGAGTTCCTGTGGCACAGGAAGGCCAAGGAGTTTATTCCAGGTTCTTTGTTGTCAAAAAGCCAAACGGCAAATGGAGGCCCATTCTCGACCTGAGGGTACTCAACAAGTGGCTAAAGAGCCAAAAATTCAAAATGCTAAAACTCCAAGAGGTTATCAGATCGGTGCAACCCATGGACTATCTCTCTTCACTAGACCTTCAGGATGCTTATTTTCACATCCCAATACGCCCACGACACAGGAGATATTTAAGATTCGTCGTCGGGAGAAAGCATTTTCAGTTCAAGGTCCTCCCGTTCGGGCTCAAGTCCTCCCCCAGGACGTTCACCAAGTGCTTGGCCCCTATAGCGGCCCATTTAAGGAAGGATGGTCATCATGTCTATCCATATCTAGACGACTGGCTAATCAGAGGGTCATCCAAGGAACAAACACGAGACAGTCTACGAGCCACAATGTCCATCTTACAGGAACTGGGCTTCGCAATAAACTTCAACAAGTCCTCAGTAGAGCCTTCGAGGACCTTGGTCTTTCTAGGAGCGGAGTTTCATACGCACACAAGCCTGGTGAAACCATCCAGCGAAAGAATTCAGAAACTTCAAAACAAGGCGTCGGAATGGAGCGGCGGTACCAGAGTCTCTGTGCGCAAGTACATGTCCCTGCTAGGGACCATGTCGTCCTGCATTCCGTTAATAAACAACTGCCGTCTGTTTATGAGGCCTTGCCAGGAATTTCTAGCGGACCGTTGGGCACAGAGCAGAGGTCGCTGGTCCGACAGACTGGTCGTCGACGAACAACTAGTTCAAGCACTCGGCTGGTGGAAAGTGTCTACTCACCTAACGAGAGGGATGCCTCTACTGGAACCAGAGTTCCAAAAGACGGTGGTGACGGATGCATCGCTGAGCGGATGGGGAGCTCATCTGGATATGTTACAGGTACAAGGCCAGTGGTCTTTGCAGGAGTCCTCCCTGCATATCAACCTGCTAGAACTGAGAGCAGTGCGATGGGCTCTGAAGTCTTTTCTTCCGCAACTGAGGGACTCGGTGGTGCGTGTCATGACGGACAACACCACTACGATGTTCTACTTGAGGAAACAAGGAGGGACACGTTCCAGGTCCCTATCGACAGAGGCACAGAAAATCTGGCATTGGGCCCTTCAACACAACATACAAATCTTAGCATTTCACCTACCAGGAGTGAAAAACGTGGAAGCCGATGCCCTCAGCAGAGAAATGAACGAAGTTCACGAATGGGTGCTGAACGACCAACAACTTCAACAAGTATTCAAGGAATGGGGACACCCTTCCATAGACCTGTTTGCAACGAAGAACAACAAGAAATGCCATCAGTACGCAAGCAGATGGCCTCAGCAGGGCTCACTGGGGGATGCGTTCTCATTCCCATGGACGAACAAATTCCTGTACGCATTTCCTCCTTTTCCCCTTGTCAGGAGGACGTTGCAATGGATCCTCAGGTACCCATGTCGGGTAATTCTGGTGGCCCCATACTGGGCCAGACAAGTGTGGTTTTCAGACCTACTACACTTAGCGGCGGCGGAACCGATGAGATTCCAGAAGACCCCCGACCTTCTGTCTCGACAGGAGGGTGTCGTTTGGCATCACGACCCGGACAGCCTCAAGTTGACGGCCTGGCTCCTGACTTCGCCGAATTTGGTCGGCTAACGATTCCGGAGGACTGTCGACGTATCCTGCAAGCGGCAAGAGCACCTTCCACAAACGCCTCATACGCGTACAAATGGAAAAGGTTCTGTCAATGGTGTGAGGATCAACCAGGTTTGGCCCCGCAATCGATTAGGCCGGAACAGCTCCTTCCATACTTGCTGTTATTAGCTCAAATGGGCCTGTCGGTGTCGTCAATAAAAGTACACCTAGCAGCCTTTTCCAGGTTTACTCGTCGACGGCACTCGGCACCATTGTTCAGCGACCGCCTGATTAAGCACTTCCTTAAAGGCCTCTTTCGGAGTTTCCCTCCAGAGAAGAAATTTCCACCGGAGTGGAGCCTCAATCTGATCTTAACGTCTCTTATGAAACCTCCGTTTGAGCCAATGTCATCATCGTCTCTGAAGTTTCTGTCGTGGAAATTGGCCTTCCTGGTGGCCATCACTTCAGCCCGACGTATCTCAGAAGTTCAGGCTCTAATGGTGGACCCACCATACTTACGATTTTTCAAGACCAAGGTAGTCCTAGCCACTAACCCACAGTTCATACCAAAAGCTCCTTCGGTGTTTCATAAACACTCTTCTATCGTGTTGCCTACGTTTTTTCCGGAGCCATGCTCGGGAGCGGAGCGCATGCTACACACATTGGATGTAAAAAGGGCTCTCAAGTTTTATCTTCATCGTACGCAACCGTTCAGAGAAACGAGACAGCTGTTTGTGGCCTATGGGTTGGGTGCTAGAGGAAAAGCCATTTCAAAGCAAGGACTTTCAAGATGGGTGTCATCTACCATCTCGTACTGCCATTCCAAGGCAGGGAAGCCTCTTCTACGACGGCCAAGAGCTCATTCAACTAGAGCAGCGGCATCGTCGACGGCACTGTGGGCCGGAGTCCCTCTAGGGGACATCTGCATGGCGGCTACCTGGGCGACTACACACACCTTTACCCGCCATTACTGCCTGTCGCAGCAACATGCCGAAGACACCCGGATGGGACAGGCGGTGCTTCGACACCTATTCCAGTAAGGTAAGCCCCGGCTGCGGGGTGGCATCCTGTGGAATTTATGACTGTATGTGGTCCGTTTTTTCCCTATGTAAACTATTACTGATGTATACATAATCTTAGGGAACGGCCTTTTGCGAAGAATGTATAGGGGTTTGCATGCACACCTCCTCTTGGGGGTAGTACTGCTATGTAATCTATTCAAAGCATGTGAATCCATGAAAGATCCAATGCTGGAGAAGGGAATAGTTTCTTACCTGTAACTCCATTTCTCCAGCATTGGTATCTTTCATGGATTCACATGCGCCCACCTGCCTCCCCTGATCATGCAAACCGGTTCCCCCACTACTTTGGGGGCCGAAATCTGAGGGAGCGCGGGGGCGGGGCCTGTATTTATATCATGACGTCCTGACGGCACGGGCACGCATGATACAAAACGAGGTGGATAGGACGCATAAGCGTCGAAAAAGTTTTCCTACGGGAAAGGGTCTATATAATGTACCGGGGATTCCCAGCCTGACGACGGGGAATATTCAAAGCATGTGAATCCATGAAAGATACCAATGCTGGAGAAATGGAGTTACAGGTAAGAAACTATTCCCTTACCATGATATGTAGGCTAACTTAGATTTGCCCCCTTTTAAGGGCCGCTCAAAGGGGGCCTTTATTTTCTCCCAGTTTATTGTTCATTATTCTTGTGTGTTCGCTGTTATGTTATCCCGGCATCCCAAGAATCCTGTTCAGTACCTGGACGTTGGGTCGGTGCTGGGATGTGGGTTTCCATGAAGTTTGCCGCTTCCTCGGGAAATGTGAAGAAGTAGGTTTTGTTTTGATGTTGTATCTTTAGCCTCGCCGGGTATAGCATGGCGTAAGGAACATTTCGTTCCCGCAATAGTTTTTTGACCCCAGTGAAGAGACGTCTTTCTTGTTGCACTGCCAGTGTGAAATCTGGAAAAATGCATATAGTATTGGCTTCCCACCTCAGCTCCTGTTTTCCTCTGGCAGTTTTCAGCACTAAGGCCCTCATTACACGGATGGCGGAGAACCATGGCGCTATTAGCGCCATGGTTCATGTCGGTAAAATACCGGCACCGCCTTGGTGGAAAGGGGAATCACCGCCCCATTCCAAGGTTGGCGGGGCGGTAATTCCCCCTTCCACCATTGCCCTTCCCCATTCCCATTTTTGCCCCATAGGGCATAATGGGAATGGGGAAGGCGCTAATTACGGTACCGCAAATTGCGGTACCGTAATTAGCTCCCTGGGTCCCTTTGCGGGTTGGTTTTTAACGCCTGCAAAAAGCAGGCGTTAAATTCCCCAATCCGCAAAGGGACCTCGTAGTAAGACGGTAAGGATTTACCGGTACCGGTAAAATACCGGTACCGGTAAACCCTTACCGCCATCCGTGTAATGAGGCCCTAAATCTCTGTCTCTATAGTTCATCAATCTTGCTATGATGGGTCTAGGGTAAGCTCCTGGTTTGGGTTTTGGCGCAAGTGATCTGTGTGCTCGCTCCACAATGAACATAGCTGACCATCTGGGATCTCCTAGGAGACTACGCAGGAGACTCTCTAGCGCCTGTTCCATGGGACCTTTCAGTGCTTCTTCCGGCATGCCGATTATGCAAATGTTTTTCCGTCGGGATCTGGCTTCTAAATCTTCGCATTTAGTTTTTATCGTTCCCAGTTCTATTGCCATTGTAGACACTGTGGACTTTAAAGCTTCCAGTGCATCTTCTGTGCCAGAGATTTGTGTTTCGACTTCCGTGATACGCGTTGTGGTTTTGTCCAGTTGCGTTTTAATGGAAGTGACATTTGCTGTTATCCCGTCTAACTTTTCATTAAGGGCAGAGAATCCCTGCTGCGTGGCCCGGGAGACCGCCTGTGTGTCCATCATTGGAACTGGTGTGCCTGGCTGCTCTTGTGACGGTGTGTCCTTAGACATCATGGGTTCTGTTTCTTTTCTTTTCGTTGTCATGTACTTTTCCATAGCCCCTTTCTCTTTCTTGGCACCGAAGCCCTTGGGCATCGTTTTTCCGCTTCTTCGGGATTGGTCACGGTAGTTACTTGCTTTATGAAACAATGTCTTCACCTTGCGCCAGGGTCAAGGTGCTCAATACAGACCTTGTGGCGTGTATGTGTTATATGTTTTCGTCCCACCCGGGGGTGGGTTCTTGTATCTGTTCCACTTTGTGTTCCAACTGGGCGGTTTGCTGCCACCCTCTATTGTTTCTCTAGTGGGTTTGTTGACGACCCATATATGTTATAGTCAGTGGGTGGCAGGTTTGCTAACCACATGGGGAGTTACACCTTGCGTGTGCCCTGTCCACTCTCCACCCAGGTCTCAGAGATGATGGCAGGCAGGTTCGATGGTAACGTGGGCTTGTCGTGTCCAGGCGCCATCACAATGACGAGCTGTGCCCCGGTGTCCTCCCTGTCCACACAGCTGTGAACTGTCCCGAAAATGTAACTACCCATACCCGGGCACAGTGTGCAGAGCCGGTATAACTCAGGGAGGGTGACGGACCCTTCCCGCCTAGAACACTATTGATGGGCGTTGGTTGCGATCACTTCCAGGGGAGCAGGAGGTGGTGTCTCCGGCAGTTCTTATAGTGTTCTCCATCCCTGATGAGGGAGATCTATAACTTGATTCGTCTTATCTTGTAAGTATTCCTTGTTGCTCTTTGTTATGACTGCCTGCTATTGGGCCTGCCCTGAGGGGGGGCTTATGTGTCCTCTGCGCTGTGGTCTGGAGTCTACAGTAGTAGGTGAAGCTTGCCCTTAGATAATACTGAATGGCTTTTCCTTTAATATATGTCTAGTGTTAGCTTCACTTGTCCAGCTCATGGGTGTCTTTTCTTTGAAGTGAGAGGTTTCTTTGCCTCTGATAGCACCTGATACAACCTACCCACAATTATCTGGGGGTTGTGGCGGAGGTAGTATCTGTGGTCTTTACAGTTATTATGCGGCGTCCCCTTTGTTGAGATGAGTTGTTGATTTGTGCGCTGGGGGTTGTTTGCAGCGGTGTTGGGATTTCCAAATGGTGAAGGCAGTCCAAAGTGAGAACTGTAGGCGAAGGGGGCCTGGCGTAGTTGGTGCCTATGCCCTGAGCGCTGCTGAGTGCTGGCTGTGCAGAGCCACCAGGTCACGCTGGATGGCCCACTGATTAGTATGCGTGCTCCTCTCCCAGTGTTCTCACCCTGTGGTGGGGGCTGCCCACTCTGAAGGCCGCGGGGAGCACCCCACGTTGTTTGTGCCAGTATCTGTGGTACTTAAATTGAGGGCCGGGACCCTCGCTAGCCGGGACTATGGTCGGGCTCCTCCCCCCTCCTCTGGGGCCCCCTCAGCGAGACAGGATTATAGGTTGTCCGCCCGGAGGGTCAGGCCGCTATGGGGCGAATTCAATGGTGCAGGCCCCGCTCCCCCCACCACTCACTGGGGGGCTGTGGTTCCTGAGTCAGCGGGCGCTCGACGGAGACCGGAGTGCCTGCAACTTTGTTTGTTTTATTATTTGTAATGCGCGGTCATACCCTGGGGTAACAGTGCGCAGCATTTACAAGAGATTGCGAAACTTGGTTACAACAAAGAACAAAATATAACATGCAATAACGTCAGGAGTATATACATATATACAAGTGGGCATCATTGGGTACACTAGACATGCGTTGAGGACACTTTGCGTGTGGCAGCAGGGCCCGCCGCCCAGGCTTCCGGGTCTCGAGTTGCCACGCTGCCGGGATCCTCCTCTCGTTCTGTGGCGTGTGTCGGCTGTGTTCTTCCATCAGCCCCATAGGAGCTTCTTTGCAGTGTATCTCCGGAGCTCCGCAAGTGTTCGAGAACAAACTTCATGGGTGCGATCTTCTTAGGCAGCAAAACACTTTTGTTGATTTTTGGGCAAAACTGGTCCTTTTTCACTGTTATAGCAGCATTATAGCCCAGGATGTCCACAGAGCTTACAGAGGAGCAGCCATCTCTCCTCGTGCGCAACAGCACCCCCATGGTTAAGTCTCTTTTAACAAAAAGTCTCTTGCATTGCCTTCCAGGGCCTGATGCATTCAACCAACAAACACAAAGTTCTGTGCCACTTATCTTTTGGGTGACGGCTTCACCCCTGCATCCCCCCGCAGGCCCTTCACCAGTCGTATTCAACAAAATAACTAAACAGTTCCTTTTTCCAATGAACTTTGGGTGATGACTTTTCACCCCTCAGTCTCCCTCGGCCGGGCTCGGACCCAACTGCCAAGTGGGCCAATTCTCTTCCCCTAGTCTTCCAATACTTCTTGCATTCACAAATCTTAAATGCCCTTTTAAACAGTTCTTTGGGCTTTGCCCCTGGTTGTCTGCTTCCCTCTGAAAGGGTTCACTCTCCCCAACTTTTATAGACAGTTCACTGTTTTCCGGGACTTTAGACTTCGCACCCTTTTGTTAGCATCCCTCCAACGGGTTCACTCCTGCCAACCTTTGCACCGTACTGTTCATCTACTACTTTTCACCATGCGGGTTTCATTTCCCTTAGCTTTCACAATCATCTGTCGGTCAAAGACTTTCGACGGTACACAAGATTTTACAAGACTCCTATATGACCACTTTGACCTCTCTTTGCCTCTTTCCAAGGCTTTCTTGTTATGGTAGTCTCTTCGATCGGGTAATCGCTCAGAGTTTCCTGCATGAGCACCCACCTGGTGCCGGACGCCTCTTTCCCCCTCTTTCTCAATAGTTCCTTTAAACCTTTCAGAGTTCAAATTTAGCTGCTTGCTACTTTTCGTTCAACACAGTTCGGTTTCTTATTGACTCTCCCCTCGACTAACCGGTTGTGATTAATTGCTTGGCTTTCTTCTCCTTCGAGTCAAGGTGGGTACCACGGAGACCAGCGTCTCTACCCGGCTTGGTTATCAGCGGAGGAGGGTATTGTGTATCATGCCATCTCCTGCAACACACGCTGGCCTTTGTTCACAGTCTTATGTTTCTGTCTGCAGAGGTTTCACGAACCATGAACGGAGAGGGCAAGGCCACTTCTCCCCTTGTCTTCCTCTCAGTATTTGCCGTTGTTCGCCTTCTCTTGAACTGCCATCCTGAGTTAGCCCTCATGTCATGCGGTCTGCCTTGCTCGTCCTGTGCTCTCGTGCTACACCTTTTATCCCTGTGGCGAAGGAAAAGGGCTGTCAGGTGTGTGTGTGATTCTGGTCAATTGCCTGACTTTGCCTGACCATTGTATTGGGACATGTCAGGTAAATGGCTCAGGTGTTAGCCGTTGTCTTTCGTGTTGTGCGAAAGTTTTTGTGTCGGAAAGGGGGGTGGTCAGTGTTTTGGAATACCCTATGTGGTACTATGGACAAAACATGTGGAAAGAAGGTGGATACCGCGTCTCACCCGTCGGTGTCCCACTCCCCAAGGACATCCATCCAGGTGATCCTCCCCCACTGGTCAACCCCCAGGAACTGGATCCAAATGCAATGTCCATTTCCTGGCCACCTGGATGACAGATCCCCGGGGACTAGCTAGGGAGACATCTTCAGGTTTCTCACACAGAGCAAAAGATTTACAAAAGGGGATACAACTGTATATGACTTTTGGCGGGAACACGCCCAGAGCGGCAGCTTCAAAAGCATCCATAGCACGCTGGATGGTTTCAGCCTTTCAGCCTTTCAGGCCCTTACTGTTGTCCTGCATGAATCTGTCAGTGTTTGGTTATACATTTCATTTATTTTATCATTTCAAAGTAAATTGTTTAACTGTGACCTACAGTGTATGGACACTTTCCCAGGCCAGGATGGTAGTTTCCATTCTGTGATCTGATTGGCTTGGGAATGTTGACGGTCAGTTGCTGAACATTCCGTACTGCATTTCATTGTCTAATGCCCAACTGAGTAGGTCAGGAATTTGGTGGCTCCTGAAAACTGGGCAGCAAAATGTCTCTCAAGAAATTAAGGCAGAAGAAACTCATCAGTATTGAGGAACAGGAAAATCTAAGAAGCAGGAAGGCAGGACAATTGAAGGAAGGGATAAGTTGTTAATATAATTTTTTGTCAGAGCAGTGAGGAAAGTACTTCTGAGAAAATATTGTGGAAGAGATTTATTGTTTAAACTTTATAGAATTGGTTTTAAATAGGTGTTGGAGTATTGTTTGCCGCTCGTGTATGTTTTTATAACTCAAGTCTAAAGTTTCTTTATAAAACTGTCCGTTCATACTGAATGGTCTTTTTAGAGGAAAGGCCCTAGTTATTTTTACATCCTCCTCGTTCCATTGCTATTGAACCAGAAAGCGTCAGGGCTTCCCTCTCCGTGAAGTTTTTTTGATTGCTGTGTGCACGTGAGTGTAAGTTAATGCTTGCTTCGGCAGCGCAGTGAAACACAGTGTTTTAAACTCTGAACATGAGTGCGGGCAGTGCAAATATATTTCAGGAAGTTTAGGATACCATATTGGACACCATATTGATGCGCAGGCAGCACAGGGAACTCTGAGCAAGGGCGACTGTAGCGCAAATACATTTCGGGATGTTTTAGGCACCATTTTGATGCGTGGCCAGCCCAGTGACTTCATTGGGGGTTTTGGAGACAATACACATCGCGCGCAGTGCATTAACCTTTGGGTTTCTGGAGACTTTCTTGATGTGCGGTGCAGCGCAGTGACATACTTCTGTGCACATGAGACTATGTTTCAACATGGGCAGAGCAGAGAAATCCAGTGCAGATACAAGCAAGATTTAGAAACAACTTTTAATGTGAATTTCCAGTCATTTTGCTAGTACAAGTTATCCAAATTGTCACAAGCAAGAAGTAGAGACATTCAGCTATTACATTAGGAATTCAGGAACAGAATTCATTTGAATTATTTTCAAGAAAAGAAAAGTAACTTAAAAGATATTTCTCAATTACAAAGGTAATTCAAAATTCAATTCAAGTTTTATCATTCTTCTTGGCATCGGCAGAGGAAATTCAGGTATAGAAATAAATTGGGGGAGGACAGACAATGATTGTTGGTGTCAACTAGGCACAATATCTTCTTTCTCTCGCCCCTACAGATTTACAAGTTAGTTGCAGACTGAAATCTGTTGTTTATTTTATCCACTTCCCCTTTCCTTCAGGCAAGTTTTGTGCTCAGCTGTGTTTCCTGCCCAGATGAGTGTGTCACGCTCTAAGCGGTCTGCAGTGTTGAGCAGCTTCTGCGGAACACTTCTGGACTCAGCCTGACAGAATGAAAGGCCAAATATTATAGAGTTTGCCTGAGCTGTCATGAACCTAATTGAGACCACCATGTAGGCTTGGGCGTGATGATCTGCGAATTAAGGGAGGAGTTGAGAGTAGTGCATAGGGAAAATGTGAGTTTGAGTAAGAAGGTGGAGGGGTTAAGTGAAAAGGTAACTCAGATTCGGGAGGCTAATAGCAGGCAAGCAGGCCTTGGCCCTTGTGGAGGTCAGGACCCCCACTTTTGGTCAGGGAAGATGAGGAACTTCTTCAGGAGATGGATAAGGGAGCAGTGGGGGGAACTAGGTCTATACTTTTACATGTGCCTTTGGCAGCTCTGGAACGTTTTGGTCGGGAATCCAAGACATTTCAGACCTTTTTAACACAAAGTGGTCTACACTTCCTTGGTCGTCTTAGCAGAAAGTAGGAGGGAAGGCATGGGCTAGGGTCCCAATAAGAAGGATCTCACTTGGTTTTACTGGCATTAAGGCAGAATTTGTTAGCAGCTTGCCATGCCTGAATAACAGACAGTCTGGAGTGAGAGAGGAAGAGGACGCAGTGGAGGATAGCCTGAAGGAGAGCTGTGTGTCGTCCACATAACATTGGAAGTAAGGGGAGAAGGTGGAGATCAAATGGGCCAGAGGGGCAAGGTAGATATTGAAGAGCCACTTCGAGAGGATAGAGCCCTGAGGGACGCTGCAGGTGGAGAGTGAGATGGAGGAGAGAAAAGGGCCCAGTTAAGCCTGGGATGCTCGATCAGAGAGGAAGGAGGTCAACCAGTCCAGAGCAGGTCCACTTGTATTATGGCAAGAGCAGACATTTTCTAGGTAACTGTGCAAATACCCCTAAGGGGTTCCAGACACTTGTGGCTAAGGCGCAACAGTTTGCAAATACATTGCAAGCAGCTGTACCTCATATAATGGTAAACGTATCCTTATTCTTTGAAGCTTCTTTAGAGGGTCCTGGTCCTGTTGTCATTGACTCAGGGGCAACAGGAAATTTCATGGATTGGTATGGCTAAAACCCTGGGTATCCCTTTCATGCAAAAACAGGTGGTGGAGCAGGTACGGGCGGTGGATGGAACTTCACTAACTTCAGAGCCCATCACTCATTAGACAAACTCTGAGTAGGATTTCTGCAGATGGCCACAGGGAGGCAAATGTCTTTTGAGATTATTGATGCACCACAATTAAAGATTATTCTGGGCATGCCCTGGCTTACATTGCATGATCCCAAGATTGACTGGCATAGACGGGTGGTAGAGTTGCAGTCAGATTGTGTTTGGAACATCGTTTTAAGGGTCCAATCCAGAAAACATCTTATGATCAGATATGGTCAGCATTCTTGTTTTTAGCTGACGATGGGGCACCGCATCACTCAATAGAAGCTTTCCTGGGGGAGTTGCTGGAGTTTTATCAAGACTTTTGGAACATTTCTCATGAGAATATGGCGGCTGAATTACCCACTCATAGGCCTTGTGATTTCCAAAGAGAATTGGAACCAGGAGCAATTTTACCTAGTAGTAGAGCGTATGCTCTTACTGAAAACAAAAATGAGTATTTGAAAGAGTATCTGGCCGAGAACCTATCTAAGGGGTTTATTTGCCATTCTCAGTCTCCTGCTGCATCATCTTTGTTTTTTGTCCCCAAGCCTGATGGTTCTCTTAGGGTTTGTATAGACTATAAAGCAGACAATAAGGTGACAGTCAAGAATAGGTATCCCCTTCTGTTAATTTCTGTAATGTTGGATCAGATCCAGCAGACAACAGTTTTATCCAGACTCAATCTTCGTGGAGCTTATCATCTTGTAAGAGTACACGAGGGGGATTGGTGGAAGACGGCCTTCAAGACCAGGTTCGGACTATATGAGTACCATGTGAGTCCCTTCGGCCTTTGCAATGCACCAGTAGCCTTTCAATATTTTATTGATGAGATGCCTTGTGAGTTTCTGAATTTATTTGTCATTGTATACATTGATGAAATACTTATTTACCCTCAAGATCAGGATCAGCATCAAGACCATGGTTGATTCCACAGTAGCTTTGCGAGAAACATTTATTTGCCAAATTGGAGAAGTGCCAGTTTCACAGAGACTCGATGGAGTTGCTAGGATTTATCATTTCTCCTAAAGGGTTGGAGATGAATCCCCGGAAGATGCAGACTGTTCGCGACTGGCCTTCTCCTACTAAGGTTAAGGAGGTGCAATGTTTTCTTGGCTTCGCAAACATTTAGAGGAGATTTGTTGAGAGCTTCTCTCGTATTACTCCCATCACAAAGCGTCTCAAAAAAGTGGTCAGGTTTTTCTGGAGTCCTCCGGTTGAAGAGGCTTTCCAGTTGTTAAAGACACGATTCATTTCCAGTCCAATTCTGATTTATTCAGATCCCTTAAAACCTTTCTTTGACAAGGCCGATGCTTCTTTCTCAGAGTCAAAAGATTTCTGGTCAGTGGCATCCGGTGGTCTATTCCTCCAAGATGTTCTTGGCGGCTAAGGTAAATTATATGATTTCTGACTACAAGCTTCTCGCTAACAAGTCAGCCTTTGATGACATTATTTCAAAGGTGCTAGACATACAGTTACTGTGTTGACTTACCAACGGAATTAGCTCTTTCTTAAATCTGCGAAAACCCTGTCTACAAGACAGCTTAGGTGGTCTCTCTATTTGCTGACTACGACTTTGTTGTCACGTTCAAGCCGGGAAGTCTAAATGGTAAGGCAGATGCCTTACTCCCCAATTTCCTGGTTGCGAATCCAAAACTAGTTGTGAGCCTCTTCCCTTGATTGCTTACAAATGTTTTATTTTAGCTGGTACTCAGGAGGTATGGCATTTGTCTAATGAGGTCCAGAAGTGTATGTCTCGTTTACAGATGTAAGAGTGGGTACTGAATGCATACAAGTTGCCTAGCAAGGACCCTCCAAATGGGCTTCATGCCCGCTTAGTCAGGGGTAAAGCCGCATTAGTGACATTCCAGAGGCATGTATCAATATAAGACATTTGTAAAGCGGCAACTTGGGCAAATGCTCTCTCAAGAAATGATGCAACATTTGGGCAAGCGGTTTTACGTAACATATTTGCGAAGTAAATCCAGCTGCCTGTTTTCTGCTGGGTGCTTTTGAATCTTCCAACAGTATGGAGGGTAGGGGACGGGATGTAAGAATACGGAAAGGTTACTCACCGTAGTGACACCGGTATAATTATCATTGGTTATTCATAACATGCTTAATACCCAGAGGTGTCTAAGCGCGGACCCAGGGATCGAACCTGTGTTGCTCTGCATTGTCTTGCTTCCAAGGCCAGCAAGTTGCCCCTGAGCTATCCTCCCAGGCAATTAACTAACTGAAATAGTTCCCTTTCCTCCATTAGCCTGCCCTCTATCCCAATATCCAACTTAAAGAATGGGACTGATGGTTGGGTGGGGCTCACAGGGAAGTACTGCACAGTGCATGTCAGGGCATACATGTGCACAAAATAACTCTACATTGCTGCTTAGCAACCTGCACCACCCCGTTCCCCCTTCCGTGGGACATCCAACAGTATGTAGTAAAGGGGACTATGGACTGAGAGTACGAGTGTTACTACGATGAATAACTTTTCCATATTAAACAAATCATAGAAACTAAATGGCTCAATTAAGTCATACCCAGCTTCAACCAGCAGTAGGTTAAGATTCTCTGAGTTAGAAGTCCAACCAATCGATGTTTATTCTGCCCTGTTATATAATTTAGAAAAGTGATCTAACTGCTGTAGGAAACTGTAAGGTGCAAGCTTCTTTTACAGCATTCTGTGTTCAAAATAAATCTCTTTCCTTATTCTGATTAAAATGTAATAACACCATTTAATATTAATGTGTTTCTGTGGTCCGGCTGGGAACCTGGAAACCATTTTAAGGTTTTGAATCTGATAGTGATAACCTTCCCAGAAAACTACTGTTACAGATAAGCACATTTTTAATTCTAAATGAAACCTTCTCTTCTTGAGATTATTTGCTATGATTATTTATAGAGTGAAGCTTTTAGTGCTGTAGCAGGAGGAACATGTTAATTGTGAAAGAGTAAAGGGAACACAGTTTGTCAAAGAGATTTTTTGAATTTCAATTGGTCTTAAATTATCTTTATAATTTGCAGCTGTGGGCCATATTGGCTGTTAACAGTCTAGAGTCCCAAGTTAATGACACCAGTGACGCAAGACAGTTAATGTAGGCTAGGGCCATTAGTGAGTCAATATAGCTGCATGTACAAGCTTTAAGGCTATTAGCGCCCAGTTAACAGTGCTCAAGTGCTTATTCTAGGATCAAACAAATGCCAGCACGGTCGCTTTGAGTTTATGCAGGAAGAGAACAGCGATATCAAATCAGCCTAAGAGTTCTGCCATGAGAAAAGAAGGCATGCTGTACAGAGGAAAAGATGGATCCCATTGTTGCATTCTGTGGGAACAATCTCAGTGGGAGGAGAGGTGCCGGCTGAAAAGCATGTTGGATACAGCTACATGGGCATGCCGCAGACTGTAAAGTGAGTGCACAGTGAGAAGTGGGAAGTGCAACTTGAGAATTGGGGCATTAGAACATTCGTGCCTGATAAGCCACTGGTGGGATTTGCGGGCCAGACAGATGGTCCCGGACACAATCAAACACTGGAAGACAGTGTAGCTATGTAAGATCAGAAGCAATTTGAGCTCTTCCCGAATGTTTACGGAGAGCTTGAGCATCTGACTTCTGAATCCTCTGTAGCCTTACAATGGGATACCCAGATCAAGCAAACAATGCTGCATTAAGATATAATCTATCTCAGCACTTTCCTGACGGTCCTGTATAAGATAGACAACAAATCCTGTATAAGACAGACGGCACATTAGAATGGCAGGTTCGACACTGTTGAAAGCAGCCGATGGATCGAAAAGAATAAGTGCACCAACACTGAGCCATCAGCCAATCTCTCTTCAGAGGTTGAAACAGCTGACAGCACTGTCGTTGTTTTTTAAAGTCTCTTGCACCATTAAAAAACAGGATCCACAGGTCCCTTTGGAACACTATGTGTAAAGGAGTTTAAATATAAACTGTAAGAGAAGGCCAACATACTGTTCAAATCTGGCCCGTGGGCTCTCCGAAATTGCCTGCCATGCCCTTTGCCATTATTGACTCCACAGCAGCCAGAAACACAACTCCCTGGAATCCACGCGGTTGCGTGAGACTTCTGAAGGCCTGGGCGCCATCATGGTTGCTGGGCTATTTAAGCCATGCCCAGAACCACACACCCTGCTGCTCATTTTGAATCGGCAAAGCATTTACCTGAAGGAGATCACCCTGCTGCTGAATCTCCGCTCTCGAGACTTGCCAGCAACTACTCTCCCAGCTCGCAGAATTGATGCATTTTCCATGCCTGTAAAAGAAGAGACAAGACATTAGGCAAATAATCAGGGTAATCAGACTCCATTCTCCTTTACCTGCAACCCCCACTTACCTTAACACAGCAAGCCTTAACAGCTCACCCGAACAGACTCGTGTCCCGTGCCCGAAAAAGAAGAGAAAAAACATACATTAGACACTCATCATGGAAAATGGGCTCTGTACTTCCATACTCGCAACACCTACTTACCTTAATGCTGCAAGCCATTACACATCTGGTCCTAGCTCCTTGCTGCTCCACTTCTGCTTCTTATGGCAAGTCTTGAACTTTCCACGGAAGCTGCTAAACCCCACAGAGCCACAAGGGCTTGTCGTAGTCAACTAAGAAAGTCTACGGGCTTTCGCGAGCTCAGGACTAAGCTGGCCGCTGCTCACTGAGCTCCGCTGGAGAGGACCGGGAGGAGGAGGCCAAGGTCTGCTATGGCCCTGTAGCGGGTGCCCTAATCAGCTGGAAATGTGCAGATAGTGGAATGGCTCGCTATCTGAATTTGAAAGCCGGCAAGCACACTCTTTACGAGATCTAGCCTCCGCCGAGCCGTGCCAAGCTCGGAGACGGAGCAGCAGGGCTGGTTGGTCTCCGCAGTGTGGAGACTAACCTGGAGGCTCCAGCGCCTTCCCCTGCCACTCCCCCTCTTTGCGGCTCCAGCAACACAGCCTTCAGAGTACATGCCAGGCAGGAGGAGGGAGAAGGAGAGCGTGAGTAATGGTACATGATCCTTGGAGTGGCTTGGTGAGCCGCTGTGCCTGGAGCTAACCTCAGCTGCCAAGGAGCGAATCCCCAGCAAAGCTCAAGCAGGATTTCCAGGCCAAGGGACTAGTGAAGCAATAGACAACCGGGAGGGCTTGTGGTGAGGTGAATCCCAGTACAGGAAGGTCCTGGAGGAACTGGACAATTGACACTAACAGGTGTGACAGCTTGACCATATCACCGGCACCGTTGTTTCCAGTGCGGACATGGACTGTCATGCTCGGATGCAGCAGAGTGGCTCTGCCAGCTGGTTGAGAACAACTTATGAGGCCCCTCGTGAGGTAAACCTTGAGAGAAGGGCAAGCGGGCTGAGCAGCTGGAGGGCGCCTAGGTTCCTGTGATGCCCCCAGGAGGTTGAGGTGGATCTACCAGATTGGTAGTGAGGTGAGACCTGGCCGTGAAGCAAATGGAGGTGGTCCAGGGAGTGGCCTAGGGTGCTGAAGCTTTCTGGTAGTGGAGAGTTGCTGGAAGGGGCCCAGTGATAACTGCTGGGGTGAAGGCAGATGAACAGAGAGAGCCAAAGGCAAAAGTAGAGTTGCTCTGGAGCCCAAGTGGTCCTCTTCCCCCTGGTTGAAGGACGGTTGGGTAAGGTTGTGTTGAGGGGAGGTGCGCCAACTGCGAGGATTTCCAAGCCGCTGCTGGATGGCCACAGGGAATAAGAAGCAAAAGGAGGGATTGGCGTTGTGCAAAGGCACAATGACCGCCTCTAGGTCAACCGGACCGGGGGAGGCAGCGTTGTCTGGTTCAGCCCCGGCTACTCCTGGGGGATGAACAGGTCAGCCTTCGGATCTGAGCTTGATACTGACTGAAATAAAAAGCAGCTTCACATCTGTGAAAACTAAACTTGATAGTATGGAATATAAGATAGACTGCACACAGTAGAGGATCGATACGGAGAGCAGTTGCCTTTGCAAAGCAGAGCATAGGGTGGGGGTGCTAGAAGACACGAGCAGCAAAGTAACCCAGGTAATTTGCAGGTTGCAGAGGGAGATGAAAGAAATTCGGGACAAGAATGAGGATTTGGAAGCGTGCTCCCAGCGTTATAATATAAGCGTGCTGGGAATCCCGGAGTCACTTTTGAGAACCTAATGGTGGCCCGGCCGCAACTGGTGCTTCAAGTGCCAGGCAATACTGGGTGTGGTGTATCGAAGTGAAGTGGAAGAGATCATAGCCTCATTCTTTGCGTTTAACATGGGTTTGGTGGCTTCGGCAGGAATCCTCTGGGAGGCGTTCAAGGTGAACCTAAGAGGATGCTATATTTTCAACGAAAGCGGGGTGCTTAAGATGATACACGGGAGGCTGGGCAAATTGGAGGGTAACTTAAAATGTTATAGTCCGGTGAGGGGGCGTGCTCTTCCAACAGGTCTCTGGCAGAGGCCTGCTCCATGCTAGACCGCTTTCTAGAGAAGGTGGAGAGGGAGGTGCATTTTCTTGTGACCCACGGGTGGCATGCAGGTATGGGGAAGAGGGAAGGACGGGAAGGTATTTTGCTGGATTGGTGAGGGATTCCAGGGGTCAGACGGATATTCCTGCGATTAGGTATATGGATGGCACTCTGGTCTGAGAGCCTAGTTTAATACTGGTGGAATTTCGGGAGTTTTATAGGAATATGTATGCCGCTAAGACATGACAGACCCAGGTACTATGCAGCGTTTCGTAGAGGAGGCTGTGTTGTGCAAGTTGAGTGAACAGGCGGGTGAAGTGTTGAGTGCACCTAGAACTGTTGAGGAGATCATCAAAGCAATTAAAGATCTCCTGACCGCTAAGGCGCCTGGGTCAGATGGGATCACCTCAGAGTTTTTTAAGGAATTCGTCCCCAATGTTGCGGAGTACCTCCTTCAGGTCTGGCAATAGAGGCTCCAATTGAGATCCCTCCCTCCTACAATGCGTGAGGGAGTAATTACCTTGATATTAAAACCGGATAAGGACCCTTTAGATTGTGCTTCCTACAGGCCGATCCCTTATCAATATGGACATGAAAATATTTTCCAAAATACTAGCCGATAGATTCCTTCCCTTCCTTTCTTCTGCTGTGCATTTAGTCCAGGCTGGTTTTATTCTGAGCTGATCCAAAGCTTTCAAACTGTGGGGAGGCTGTTCGGGGTGTTGGCTCAGATTGATCCTTCTGTACAGGCAATCGGGGTGCTTCTGGATATTGAGAAAGCGTTTGATTCGGTCGCCTAGGATTATTGGTTTGCTGGGCTAGTGAGGATTGGAATACCGTCATATTTTCTAGCGTTTGTTAAGGTCCTGTATTCTGGGGTGACCGCAAGGATAGGTCTTTTTGGTGGGTACTCAGCAACATTAGAGATTGGGCGAAGGATGCGGTAGGGATGCCCGGTGTCCCCACTCTTACTTGCAATTTCGATAGAGTCGCTAGCGGTGCGTTTGAGGGTGTTCCACAAACAACGAGGGCTTGCTCTTAGTTGGGCCCGGGAATTAATCTCACTCTAAGCTAATGATATTATCTTGTAGATCAAGGACCATGGCAGAAATATACAGCCTCTTTCACCGGAAATAGAGGCGTTTGGTGGAATATCGGCACTATGGGTTAATTGGACTAAGTCAATTCTGTTTACATTGAATGAGGCTGCTTTGCAGCATTTAGGTGCAAAGAGGTTTCGCTAGGAGGAAGATTCAACATAATATTTAGGTATACACATGAGCAGGAGTTACGACTGACTACTTAAAGAAAATTATGGGGCGTACTTCGAGACACTTCGGAGTAAGATTGACCAGTGGGTATCACTGACAATCTCACTTATGGGGAAGGTGGCAAAAATAAAAATGATTATCCTCCCTAAGTTGTACTTATTTCTAAATGTCCCGTGTGGCTCGGTACCCAATCTTTCGCAACGCGGATGTGGCTAATGATTAAGATGGTGTGGAGTCCGGGGGCGCCCATAGTCAAATGGGACAAGCTTACTGGGACATGGGCACAGGGTGGTCTCAGTGTCCCTAATTTGGTACTGTACTACCTGGCTGCGCAGGTGTCGTTCGCATCATATTGGATGCCGGGTTCCCAACCATTCCAGCACGTCAGGATTGAAAGGAGGTTGGCTTACCCTATTTCTTGCAGAGCACCGTGCTTTCTAGGCACATCAATGACAGGTGCCATTTTTATCCGGCTGCATGCACGGTCCATACATGCCCATACAGGTGATGCATTTGGGTTGGCGTTTACATTTTTAAGGATCTGTGAAGCATTTAGGGCCTGGTCAGCATCCTTTCCTGCAGAGCCACAGACATTTCCCCTTCTGAAGTTCCTGGTTAACTCTGCCAATGCTAAGGGAGTAGTCTCAACAATTTATCGGCTGGTGATAAGCTTAGCTCCCAGTGAGGCGCCGACCAGTAGGTCAAAATGGGCAGAGGATATGGGCTGCGACTTAAGGAAGATGAGCGATAGAATTATGTGTTTATATACTAGAAAGGTGGCGATCAACTCTCGGTTTAAACTTATACAATTTAAAATCCTCCACCGAGCTTATATTTATTTATTTAAATTATTATAGCGCGCAAGCAGCCCGGGGGCATTGTCACCTGCGACACAGAAGAAATGTGACCGCTCCAGCGACTGTCGGTGCCCCAGGTGTAAGTGCAATAATGCTGGTTTTATTCATATTCTATGGAGCTGCCCGCTCCTAGGACCCTTTTGCAACAGATGACTGATATGCAAAGGCCCGCTGAATATCCTTTGTTGCTTGTTTGGATGGCTGCAGGCGGTTGCAAAGGGAGGGATGAAACGACTGTCATTTTGTATGTTGCATGTGAAGCACTTAGCTTAATACTTTGGCCATGCATGTTGGCTCCAGCAGCAGCAAAGTGGCTGGAGGACCTGGCGTGGTGCTGCAATATTGAACAAGAATCCTGTAGGATTCAGCCTAGTAGGTCTAGGCCTGGTGATATATGGGGCCCAGTGTGCACCCCCTGTTGCTGGCAAGGAGTGCAATTAGTAATGGCGTAGCAATTGGCAGAGAGACGGTTGGAGGTGACCCCAGTTCATAGGAATGGAGTGGTATGGAATAGTCTGCTTTGGCTGTCACCTTTTCCAATTATATAAGATTCAAGAGGAGGGTTGTCCTTGCATGTCCTCCATGACCAACAGTATTGTCTATTGTGTGTGTAATAACTGTTATTTGGATCGCTGTGTACACTACATCTACTGAATTGCATGTGAACCTTTCAAAAATAAAGTTTTTTTTAACAAACTAAGGAAGTCTACAGCTGAGCCCGGAACACCCCTGGGGCAAAGGGCAAGTGGATAAAATGAAAAATCAGACTTTGACGCTACTCTGTTGGAGATCTGCAAAATGGTAAGCGGCTATAATCATCAATCTCTCGGTTCTCAACTCCCTCCCATTAATCACACTCAACATAGAATGCTCAATGCCTGAGGTCATTCTGCGGGAGGAATTTGGCCATACACTGTGTGTTCTGTAGATTTTCTCCGTTAGGTGGCAGTAAATAGCTCAGTAATTGCGATTCACCAATCTCTTTTTATAGTTTTGGTTTTCTTGAAGAACTTACAAACTCGTTCTCTAAAAAACGGTGTCAACTTTTTACAGTGGAGCATACAACCCTGGCAGTTTACTGCAGCTGCTAAAGTTTAGACTGGCCTTGTGCAAGACTGTTGCTGCTAAAAGATATCTCCCAGCTGACGAGAGATTAGAATTCCTAAGAGTCACCCCGCTACCGGCGCCTGAAAAATGAAGTCAAAACGTCTCCAAGTTTCACTTCAGAAGGCCACAGAGACTGTTGCTGGCCTTGAACTGTCAGTGCGCTGCCCGCGCCAGAAATATTTAGTCAAAACATCTCCTGCTTGCTGGCTCTCTACTGCTGGAGCGCGCTGAGTATTTGTAAAAGAGAAACTCTTCCTCAAGCGCCAAAGAAAACCTACACACAGGGCCCTTCCTTTAACTACTGTGAAAAACACTGTCGCTTGAACGCTGTGATGCTTCAAAGACAACTTAAGAAAAAGAGTTTCAAGCTCCTTGTAGTGCGCCTACATGAACAATAAGCAGTGTTCAAGTTAAGTCTATTCCAAGCCTTTGGCAAACATCGAAAATACATGAAAGGGAAAGACGAATTCACTTAGCTTCTCCTGACTCAGGTCCGTACTTGAACTTCCGGGAGTTGCTGTACCCCACTATCCCCGCTGTGCTCTTCAGCCCACGATACTATTATAGGAACTTCTGTGGACTGATCCCCCGAAGGGAAAGGGGAGTTAGATACAATAACAAACAGGCACATGCTGCTCTATCTGTAGAATGAAAGAAGACACAACATAAATTGGTCTGCTTTCCTGGCTCCAACTTCTCTATAAACATGTATCTCCCCAAGTTCCTCTTTATGCCTACACTTCCTCAACTTAGTACCTTAGCGTTTCTGCAACCCACGCGTGCTTTTTCTTCTGTTTTCTGTTCCAATTTGCTATGAGTATTGTTTCATATTTAAGAATGCACGACTGGAGAGTCAGAAATGGAAGTAGGCTTTGAAATTCTGATCGTGCCATGCACAGCCTTTTGATTGGCTGTCAGCTTAATGAGTGGCAGCGGATATGTGGATATTAAACCAGTCGAGATTTGTCTTATTCTTTTTTTCTTGTGGACGACCAGCATTTCTAATAATAAAAAAAGGGGTTCAAACATCATCACTATTTTCCACCTCCTCCTCAATTCTCCTCTCCCCCTTTTCCTCAAGTAATTCTCCCCACCACCTCAAAGGACCTTCCACTTCTTTCTTTTCTGCTACACTCTCGCTGTATTTTTGGTTCCCACCCACCGCTGTGCACTGGCTCCATCTCACGCCCCAATATATGACTTTCACACCAAACTCCCGTCTCTGCATCTTTTTATTCTCCTGCATGCCATCCTTTATAAAGCCTAACTGCTTGAGGATTCTCAGGTAGGCAGCCACTGAGTGTGTGCCTCACGGTTGTTTTGCATGTGGTGAAACTACAGAATTCAGAGATAATTGTAATTCACTATCAAGCTTGAGTGTATCTCCGCTAGCTATGGTTACTTTAATGGCGTCCACCATCTTGGAATTGTATTTTGTAGTTACTTGGATGCTGCCCTCCGACTGCATCTATTCCTCCTCGAATTTGGTGGTGTCAGGCTATATGGTCTAATAGACGAAAAGCTCTTCCCAGGAGAGTGCACGGCCAAACACCCAGCATTAATAGAACTATGTATCTTATAGTTACGCCACAACACTTGAGCTGTAGGAGACAGCAATCATTAGGCGCAATGTTAACCCACTGGCTGCTTCAGATGCCCTATGGTAGAAAGGAGGTGTTCCTTAAATCTCTCGGTGTTACACAAACTGCCTGTCCCTTTGTGGCATTGATGAGGGATCGATCTAGTCACCAGTTGTCCGCATAGGTGGAATTGTATCCCTTGTTGATAAGAGCTAAAGCAAAACCGGAATGGCCTCACCTTTGCTTCCTTTTATTCCTTCTTGTCATGTCCTTGAGACAAGACTGTGATACATAAGGTTTGAGGTTGCTTCCTGCTTAGAGGTACTGGGGATTTTAGGGAAGAGAATGTGAAGTTGATGCATTAGTATGAATGTTTGCTTCCTTAACTATGTCTTTGTAGGAGAAGGCATTCTTCGCCTTCCAAAATGGTGATAAGGAATCTCAGCACTCATTGGTGCAGTAAGTTTCCAACGAGATGATGTGGGATATTCGTGAAGATTCTAACTGCCTTTCATCAAGCGAATTTGAACAAACATGGCCTTGGTTAACTTTGTGGAATAATTTAAGCCTTAGATTTAGTATTTCCTGATAACTCCTTGAACTATGCTGTGTAGTGGCACAGGTTGCGGAAGAAACCGGTGGGACAATTTAATCTCCTTTATTTGAATATTTGATGTATGATATGATATGATATGGCATTTATAAAATGCCTATACACAAGTGTTACAAGGCGCAACGAGGCAAGGGAGGGGGGACAGAGGGAAGACAAAGACAACGATCATACTAGGCTAGGTGACATTGAGATCGCGCAAGTGCATGGAATGGGGAGAGGGTAAGTGCAGGAGCAAGGGGGTGGGATCAGTGCAATACATAGGATTAACAGTAAAGAATACATACAATAAATAAAACAATAGGTAAGAGTGCAGCCAGCTAGTGGCAAGTGCAGGGGTATGATATGATTGTTTATTTATATAGCGCCTATACGCTTTGTGTTTCAAAGCGCTTTAAGGCAAAGGAGGGAACAAGAGAAAATACAATGATATGTGAAATTAACTATCGTACTCGGCCTGACGATATTTCAGATAGTGCAAGTGCTAAGACATAGACAAGGAAGGGAGGGGGAGAGTGGGAAGGAAATGGAAACAGACAGGCGACTACCATGCGTGGCCTGATGATATTTTTGGCAGAGCCGGAGAAAAACAAAAGGTGAGGGAGAGGGGTGCAGAAAGGGAGGGGAGGAACAAGACAAGCGACTATCGTACTAGGCCTGACGACATTTGAGATAGTGCTGGATTGGCGGGTGGAACAAGTAAGGGGAAGGAGGAGGAGACAGACGAGGTTGCTATCATATTAGGTCCAGGGACAATTCTGATAGAGTAAATGCATAGAAGAAAGTAAGGGGAGGAGATAGGAAAAGGTAGATGGGTATCAGGCATTGCAGGCAAATTGCTCCTTTCAGACTCTCTTCCAACTACATCCTGGCCTGTAGTGTGTTGCTCCCTTAATTTTACATTTATAGTACCTCTACCAGCGCCATGCAAGCCCCAAAGGTCTAGCCCAGTTTGAGTATACGTAGATATAGTACTGCTTGCTTGCGGCACACCGACTCTATCTCGGTCATACCCCACCTTCTTATCTTTTGGTGGTACCATCTGAATGTCCTGCTTAGGAGTGTTACTTATTGCCACGTCTTCATTCGCCTGCTTCCTACTGTTGGACCCAATGTTATCACTGGAGCATTGTTCCATAGATAGATGTCCCCTGGGCACTGTACGATCCAAAAGCTTAGGATATTGATCATCTTCTTCAGTTCCCAGGCCCCCCTCCTTTCTGTTCCTCTTGAACGCCACCAGTGACAATTTACGGAAAAAGGAGTGTGTCAACGCATTTTTGTGCTCCCCCCATTCGGGGCCCCCTACTCTTTTTACATATAGCAGGGCGGTCCCTAATTTCTTCCACCCGAGGTGCCACATTAGACAATATACACTGCTACTTTGAACATAGTCCATCACCATTCGATGACTCTGGCATTCTTCTCTGTTCTACCACACTACCCATATCCTCACTGGTGGAACTGAGAGGAGGAACAGTTTTTTCAGTAGACAGCAGACACAAGATTCTTCAACTGTTTCCTGAGTATTCCCATTTAGTGGATACTGCAACATGGTTAATTTGTCTACCCTTGAGGAAATGTTTGCAACATAATGGAATGCACCCACACTTCATCCCATATGTTGTCATACAATGTCACAATTTAGCTCAAACCATGGTTAAGGCAGAGAGGGTAGGGGACGTGAGGTGGATTCGCTCATCAACCTCTCTCAAGATATGATGGATCTTAGTATTCTCCTCTAAAGTACTACTCTGTTGCTCCTTTGTAATAGTGGCACCCCCCCCCCCGTTCTCCAAAAAGGCAATAAGGTCTGAGGGTGACCCCTTTGCAGACATCAAGAAGGTAAGTGCAGACATCAAGTATCAAGAACTGGTGGGGACTGTAGGGATACAGAAACATTCCACAAGTGCAGGGGTTGCCCAGGAAGCAGTGCAGGTGTGCAGCTGGTGGGGATGGGCCCTGGGCCCAAGATCAGAGGGTAGCCAGGTGACCAGTGCAGTTTCAGTCAGGAGTTCCACAGGGGAGAGGAGAAGAGAAGGCAGAAGCCAAGAGGAAGGTCTTGAGGTGCTTCCGGAGCCGGAGATGGTTCTCCTCAAGTTTCAGGGAGGCAGGGAGGGTGTTTCTGAGGGACGCCCCCGCCGAAGAAAGAGGTCTACCATCAACTCGTTGCTTAGAGAAGCGGCTGACCCTGAGGGAGTTGGAGGCGGTTGAGTGAAGAGCTCAAGAAGGAAGATATTTAGGAAGAGAGGGTTGGAGGTATTGAGGCCTCAGGCCCCAGAAGGCTTTGTGGACAATGCAGAGGGTTTTTAACTTAATCCTCGCAGCCACTGGGAGCCAGTGCAGAGATTTCAGTCCTGAAGAGATGCGATCCCTGGGCTTGAGGCCAAGGACAAGTCTCGCAATCCTGTTCAGGATGAGTTGCAGATGGCGGAGAGTAGAAGCCGGCAGATTTAGAAAGAGGCTGTTGCAGTAGTTCAGCCTAGAGAGAACCAGAGCTCTGGAGACAGTGAGCTTCTGGGGGAAGGAGAGGAAAGGAGGAATACCACTGAGGAGGTGCACCTGGTAGTGTGACTTCTTAGAGATGTCAGAGATGTGAGGAGAGAAGGAGAGTGTGGAGTCGAAGATGAACCCGAGGTTTTTTGTTTCACAGGTGGGAGATGGAAGAGGGCCAAGAGAGGCTGGCCAGAGAGTGACAGGAAAGGAGGGAGCAGATGTGCCGATGAGGAGAATCTTAGTCTTACTGGCATTAAGGCAGAGATCGTTGGCGGCACACCACTCCTGGATAGCAGACAGTCAGAGATGAGAGGAGAAGAGGCGGCGGAAGGGAGCCTGAAAATGAGCTGAGTGTCGTCCGCATAGCACTGAAAATTGGGGCATAGAGCGGCAATTCAGTGGGCAAGAAGTGCCAGGTATTGGTTGAATAGCCAGGAAGAGGTTAGACCCCTGGGGAACACCACAGGTAGAGATAGAGATTGTAAAGATGAAGTCAGATGGCTGGCACTGGATATTTGTAAATAGGTTTTGGAGAAAACTAATTTAAGAAACCATGGACTTGGGCAATTGTAACAATATTGATAAAGAACTAACTTCTTTTAAAGCACGGTTTCATGGGAATCATGGGATTTTAACTGTATGTAGCCGGCAGAAGTGCCAGGATCACATAGCGCAGGCAGCATCATTGTGGAAAGTGTGTGGTACCACTACGGTGCACAGATGACATCAGTGTCCATTGTTGGGTAGCACGCGATACTGCTGCAAAGCATGTTGGATCTTGTTCAGTCAGTGTTTGCAATGGAAAGTGTGCGGTCAAGTGGTAAGCGCGCAGAGAGCGTGGGCATTGTCAAGGCGACGCTTGAGGAAATAACTTTGCATTGTGCCCCAATGTGCTATTCCCGTCAGTTTAAGTGTCAGAGAAACAGTGCAGTTGTTACGAACACTCAAGGTGTCTTTAGGAAATGGTCTTTGTGGCGCCGTTGGCGGCGTATCTCGGGAATCCAGATTCCCCAATATAAGATGGCCGCGGTACCACAGGTTGACGGTGCAGTGTTTCTGAAGGCAGCCGATTACGCTCCTCCCATTCATCCCGAGAAAGTACTTCCGGTCCTGGATCCATTGCGACATCTTGTTGCTACTGTTTTCAGGAGCCACGCTTTGTGAGCATTGCATCTAGAGATTTCAGAGACCTTGAGTATTTAGGAAATCCTTATTTCACTGCTTCTATTCTTTCTTCCCTTCTGTCAGGAACTCTCGTGTTCCCCCGGTGCTTAGCAGTCCGCCCTTTCACCACTTACCAAGCCAAGAAACCCTGCGGGACCCTTTCGACATAAGTAGGCATACTTCCTCCACACATTCACAGAGAAACAGACTCGATAAGCACAAACGTACCATTTCATTTACTTCTATCTTCATAGCGCCATCGTGCTTTGCGCTTATACGGACTAAATCTCCCAACCACCACCACAAACTGTTCACAGATCATTTCCCCTGGTGATTCACTCCAATCTCCATTCAGGATTACGGTACGGGAGGAAAGGAAGGTTCCATTACATTTTCTTTACTTTCCTTTTCACTTTGTTTGCTGATTATTGTTTCTGTTCCTACACAGATATCCTCCCCCATCCTCCAGTTGGGATTCAGTCTCTCTTCTCTATACCATCTGATTACAAGGATAGGATACCCATCCATTTGATAAACTTACCTCTTCCCCCTCTCTTCATATTAGGGTTAATCTGTCCTCTCTCGTTGTAGCCACTGCTGGAAACGGAAAGAAACTCTGAACCCGCAACGGAGTGGTGACTGCGACATCTACTCCACGAAGACACACACCTGAAGCAAGTTCCGTTCCGTTCCTCATCCAGCGAACTCCATCTGCAAGGGTTTTCTTCCCCTCAAGGGTTTCCCTGGTGTTTTCACTCTGTGCAAACTTGACTGCACAGAGAAAGAGTGTCAGGTGAATCGCTCCTTTGTTCCGATTACCCTTTGAAGATCAGGTGGGAGATTTCGTATTCATGCACTTGTGTGGGGCCCATGAAGGTGATTGTAAGCGCATCCCTTAGCTTTAGGGGCCCAGTATAACCAGATTGGTAACAGCTGGCAACGCCCAAAAAGAATCTCTATTTAATCACCACGTACACGGGTAACAAGAATAAGAAATCTCATAACAAATGGAACAACAAGTTCAACAGCTTCTAGCAGCCGTGCAGACCCTATCAGCAGAGGTACGGTTTCTTAAACAAGAAAATACCTCGTTAAAGAGTCAAGTAGGTTGATTAGCTCAAAGGTCAGAGGTACCTCCTGGGCCCCTCTCTTCCGGCAGGTTCGATGGGAATCCCCATCTCGTGAAAGAATTTCTAGAGTCATGCACCGTCCAGTTTGCATTTAAAGCAGCCTTTTTCCCTTCAGACAGGGATAAGGTAGGTCATATGATCTCCCAAATGA
The DNA here is from genome assembly GCF_040938575.1 of Ambystoma mexicanum. Lineage (NCBI taxonomy): Eukaryota > Metazoa > Chordata > Amphibia > Caudata > Ambystomatidae > Ambystoma > Ambystoma mexicanum. The sequence goes on from NC_090926.1 coordinate 742,881,326, forward strand.
CAGGAGCAGCTTTAGCTAGGGCTACCCCCTAAGTGACAAATAACAATCCCATACTGGATTCTTATACCGCCTTTTGCAATAGCGTAAAAAATATGTTTGGCAGACAGGAAGTGACTATAGCCTCTCAAGAACGTCTTCTAGATCTCAAACAAAGCTCACAAGATATCCTGATGTATATCACCCGTTTCAAACAGATGGCTGCTGATACGGCTTGGGCGGATGATGCTCTAATAACCTTATTCCATAGAGGCCTATCGGAAGATCTAAAAGATGAGGTTTCAAGGGTACCTCGTCCCCAGAATATGAGCGAATTCATAGCATTAGTCATGCAGCTGGACTGTAGACTCCAGGAAAGAAACCGAGAGAAAAGAAAGGGAAGGAATAGTTGACCACAAATGGAGGGAAGTGCTATGCCTAGCAAACCTGTGTCAAAGGAAGAACCCATGCAGTTGGGTGCCTCACGCGGTGCTCTCTCACCAGAAGAATGGTTCAGACCAAAATCTCTTGGACTTTGCTTGTATTGTGGGGCTAGTTCTCATACAGTCAAAGAATGCCTCCTAGTTCCTACCAAGAAGGCGGGAAACGCCAGTGCCCGGCCGTAAAGGGAACAATGGTGCAGGGTTCTCTATCCACAAACAGTTCCCTCTTTAGTGCTTTTGCTGATTCCCAGACCCCACGATCCGAAAGCGGTATGGTGGTCTTAGAAGTGTCCCTCTCCTGGGAAAACATCCAATTGGAGAATGTTCCTGCTCTGGTAGATAGTGGTGCCGTGGGAAATTTCATTGATGATTCCTGGGCTCAAAGGCATAACATTCCCCGAACCGCCAAGACCATATCCATCCCAGTAGAAAGTGTGGACAGTAGTCCTCTTACTTCCGGTCCCATTAAGGACCATACGGGTTCCCTGATCATGACAATAGCTTCTCATCAAGAAACACTAGAACTAGACATCATACGGACGGCACACTATCCCATCATTTTAGGACTACCTTGGTTAAGAAGACATAACCCTTACATTAATTGGGCGGCTCAGAGATGTATGTCCAACACTGTCTAAAAAAGGTAAAAACCCAGTCTGGAGGAGATCATGAGCCAGGGAATTCGAATCCTGTGGGAACACTACTAAATCAGGTCTCTACACTTCCTCCTGAATACCATCAATTCTGGCCAGTCTTTACACACACTGAATACTCCGAATTACCACCACACAAGAGGGATGATTCTGCCATAGATCTAGTACCAAACAGTCCTCTTCCATTCAGACGCATGTATATTCTTTCCGCCACGGAGAAAGAGGTGCTAAAGGAGTATTTACGGACACATCTACAAAACGGTCTGATCATGGAGTCAACCTCCGCGGCGGCAGCTTCACTGTTTTTATTCCTAAAAAGAACACCTCTGAACTCCGCCCTTGCATTGACTATCGTGGCTTAAATAAGATCATGGTGCCGGATAAATATCCGATGCCCCTCATCCCTGACATTCTGGAGGCTGTACGGGGCACACGCATCTATACCAAACTCGATTTGTGTGGGGCTTTTCACATTGTCCGTATTAAGCCAGGAGACGAATGGAAAATGGCCTTCCATACTCCATTTGGGCACTACCAATACAGAGTCATGCCGTTTGGCTTATCCAACGCTCAATCGGTTTTCCCGAGGTTTATGGACCACATATTCGCAGATATTTCCTAACACTATGTAATCATCTATTTAGATGATATTTTGGTTTTTTCTTCCTTATCTGAACACATTCATCATGTACAGGAAGTACTCTCCCATTTACAACAAAATCATCTCTTCTGTAAGAATGACAGAGAAACTACGATCTGCCAAAGTTAAGAAATTGTTCATCTTTTTTATTTGGCCTTGGGTGCTTGTGGGCTAATAAAATGCATTGGGTCAAGAAGATGGTGGAAGCACGCAATATTCTGGGCTTAGTACGAGACAACGGTCACCAGACAGTGGGCAACGAGATGCAATGGAAGAAATGTCCCAAGAAACCATGAGGTAAAGAACAGGAAAATTTAGAAGGAATAAACAATCTTCAGTAGACAAATTCTCCTGTACCCCCTTCACAGTGAGACACTTGGTATACCATGAAGCTTCTGAATCAACTGGTGCACCACGGGATCTCTGGTGGGGGGAGTAGAATATGCATAGGGACATTGGCTACATGTTTCCTATATGAAGTCCTGACATGATAGTGGCCACTGAGATTGTGGTTGCATAAAGAGATGGAGCAAATACAGATGTGTAGATAAAACACTGTTAGGCAGGTGTCCGGTCCCATCTGTCTAAATCTACAGGAGCACTGAACGGCACAGACCTACTAGGGCGTCTCTACTACAGCCAACCTTATTACAGCTGAACCAGAAATACCCGAGTGGATATGCTCTTGTGGATGGAAATCTGCAGCTGAATGAACACAACAAGGTTAGTTCATTTGTACATCCATTAATCCTCAATTTTCCTGGCCACCCCAAGCACAAAATCTCTGTTTACCTGTGTCAGGTCCTGCCCTTGAAATTCCTCAGGAGCTGCTGAACCCACAGACCCTCAAAAGTGTTTCGCTTTCAACTAATTTTGCTCACAGCTGAGCTCGGTACACCCTTGGGAGAAAGGGAATGGGATAAAATACAAAAATCAGATTCAGGGCCCTTCTCACTTGGACCGATATCTGCATGAACGAAAAAAGACGGTGAATGAATCTACCTTTTCTTAACACTTTCCTCTCTCACCCCCAAAGGCAAGCAACAGCACATGGCAAGAATGGCAAGAGGAAATTATTCTGATTTAGAAAATTCCAGTATGGAAACTTGAACGCTATTCTCTCATTGATATGAAAGTTACTGAAGTGGAAATCTGAAAAGCCGCTCCTTAAGTGTTGTATTTCTTGAAGAACTCTTGTACTTCCCTGAACACCAGATTGTTGTAATTTCTTACAGTGCTTCTCTGAGACAACTTCCAAAGTACGTTCTGGATTCCTACAATAACCTTTTACAGGGAATTGTTATGGCAGTCTAATTTGTACTCTTTGGTTTGCTTAGAAAGTCTTGTTCCTGCTTAAGGCTGCAGAGATTGTTGCATACTGTGCTGGATACTTACACCCTAGCCCTACATTTGAAATGCTATTTAAAGGGTAACTATTTACAAAGATTTAAATCTCCTCTCATCCTATTTAACTCCTCCAGATGTGTGGAGATTTAGTCAGAACTTTATTTATTTAGAACCCCAGGACTAACTAAGACGCCCAACTGTCAGGCTCTGTGCACTGCTCTTGTCAGAAATTGTCATTATAAAAAAATCTCCTGGCAGTCACTGTGCTTAAACGCAGAGCGTCTCACCTTCCATGCAATACAAAATGATTGCATCTTACGAGTCTTCCTCCCCTTCTTCATCCAACACCGAAATGCGACAAAGGGGAGTTTTCTCGCTCTCTTCTCCAGTCGTAGAGCATGCAAGCCTTCCTGCCTTCCTTCACTAGATTCCGAAATGCAGAGAAGCCTTCCATCATCAATATCAACAGGGGAGTGCGACGGAACAAAAAGGCACTAACCTTCTTGACAAGAATCTACGCAGTTTTCATATTGATTGAAGTGACCTGCACTCTACGCAAACTGCGTACTGGATAGAGCTAAATTAACGTTTAACTGATTCCTGTCCCTATTTTCACTTGCAAGTCGATAAATCCAACTTCTACAGTTAAACAAGTTACTTCTAATATAAATATATATATATATTCAATGAAAAAACTTCTCCTTTCTATCGCTTTGACCCACCTTCTTTTCCACTGGAGCCTCTGCTTACCTGATATCCTCGAGCAGTGCTCCACAGGTGGGGTGTTCAGTTGGATCGACGCTCCTATTGTCGCCAAGTCGCTGACGCAACGTTTCAGTTGGGCTTCACATTGCCTTTCCAAGGCTCTCCTGACATGTTCCTGCAGCTCAGTGTCGCCCGCGGCCGCATAGGGCCCGGTTAGTAGGGGAACACCTACAAATAAAGACGCAGGCACAAGATAATAAAGGTATTTTACTTAATGTGTAGTGTGTTTTATTTTTGTTTGTGCTGTGTATGAGTTGGACCAAACCAACCAGCCCACCATGGGGCTGAATGGTATGTTGTGAAGGATCCCAGCATGTCATCACTGCTTCTATGGGGACACCCCTTCCCATGAGGCCAGAGAGGTGAGGCTGCAACCCGATGGTCCCCCTGGGGGTGGTACTCAGCAGGTGGAGATCATGGGGAGGGAAACCCCCCCTATGGGACGACACCTTGGGAGATACGTGGTATAATTCCCAACCTCCTCACCCTGTTAGCGTGCACAAGACATAACCCCAAACTACCATTTATGTCTGCAAAATTGATAATGTCACTTCCACAAGAACTACTGGGACGAGAAAGAGCAACAGCCTAGTGAGGAGTGAAGACCTCACTACTGAGAGGAGGAAGAGGCGTGGATCCAAGCAGCAGGTTCCCCAGAACAAATGTGCACGGACTAGATGCCATATAACGAATAATACTGTTCCTTTCCTAAAAAAGGGAAAAAGGACTGGGAACAGAGAGATGCCCTCCCAGGCCGAAGCAGAAGATTTCAATGCTGGAAGCTGTAAAGGAGACAGAACGCCAACAGTACCAAGAGTAGGAAGCTTACCAGCTGGCAAGATCGGCCCTAAAAGCTCTGTCGCAGACGAACAGCTGCGAGAGGCAGAATGCGGTCAAGAGGCCTGAAGTGCGTGGAGAAGCCGAGACACGCAACTGAGAGGACAGGAGTCCATGTGGAGCCACTGCAAGCTGTGGAAGCAGCGAAGGTAGGCCTGAAGGCCCCGTGAACTGAGAAGCACCTGTAAGCCCTCCAGAGAGGTCAAGGAAACTGAGACAGTTGAGAGGATGGCTAAAACTAGGGAAGACACACAAGTAAGTCTGGGACCGCACCCAAATACCTAATCACAGACTCCACACCAATCTTCATTGTCACAGTACCTGGCTGCATAATGCACCAGGTTGGCTGTGACTAACAAAGTGATGGTAGTATTAACAGCAAAGTAAGAAGATCATAATTAAAGACAAAGCGAGTCTGGGACTTGTTCCCACATGAAGAGAGCGCAAAATCCAACAAAATGCTGTAGGTAAATCATCCACCTTACCACCAGAAAATGACAAAATTGGCGGATTTACCACCGGCGAAATTACAGCAGACAGTAATTTTGCCTAAATCCCCATGGGGTCCTATGGATTCCAAAAATCTGCTCTGCCCTACTACAGCTTGTAATCCTGTGGTTAATCTGTGGTTAATCTGCGGGACGTCTAGCCAAACTCTATCTGTGCAGTGTGACTGGATAGCAAGGTTTAGACGAGGGAGGACATAGAACTAGGCAAAATTTGTGAAATACAGTTATTTATTTAGGCCTTAGACAAACTCATAGCAATGAAAAACCACAGTAAGTAACACACTAAAACAGTCACTACTTTTACATACACATTCACCTTGGTGTGCTCTGCTAAGAGCACTAACACATCACTTTTAAAATACATTCCAAATCAGTTTTCAGAATACTGGAGTAGTAGTTTGTCATTTACATAGCGCCTTTATCCCATTAATATGGCCTCAACGCGCTTGTGGTGGGAACGCCCTTAAGGGAACAAAGTCCAAGGTATGGGAACATTGACAGAATGATTAGAATGCTTGTGTGCATTTTGCCATGATAATGAGTTAGGTGGGCTGGCTGAGCTGCAGTAAGCTACCCATCAAGATCAGACATGTGGATGGGTATTGAGGTGGTCAGGAAAGTGCGTGAGTGAGCTAGACCGAATCTTGTCATAGGTCATCACTGCGTTTTGATGAGAGTGGTGCTGTGCTTTGTGTTCTTAGTCTGGTGTATGAAGCCGAAAACATTGTCAAGGGGATGTTATGGTTAAGTTGCACTAATAAAAACCTATGAAATTCAATGAAAAAACTTTGTTAAAGGGACGTTATGGTTACAAGTAAAACCGAAAACCCCCAGAAATTCACCAGTTATGGTAAGCTAAGCAACCATAACTCGCGCCACCATCGTGCACTGCTCAGACCAACACCAGGACATCAAAGATGACATCACAAATGTCATTTATGACATCACTGATGACATCACATGTCTGGCCCACTTGTTTTTGTTCACTGACATAAATAGGCCAGGTGGTTTTGTTCACTGACAGTCAGAATATTAAAATTGAAAAGGTGCTATATATCTAGACGTTTTTTTGAAACGTTCTATTCCAGGCTTCAACAACTTAGCGCAATACCAAATGTTATTGTGAGATCGTGCGGATGCTTGGTCAGCTGCTTACCTGGGCTATATCCTGTGACTGGTCAGGACTATTATTCATGAAGATAAGAGACTGTTAGCTCTTGTTGCGCTTTGAACCATTAAGGAGTTTTACACTAGATTGGTCAGTTGTAATTTGTTTCAACTTGTGCAGGTTATTTGTAACATCAATCAGGTTTGGATTGTTAGCAAAAAAATGGTTTGAACATTTTCACAAATTTTTTCAAATACATTCAGTTGTTCATTTCCATTTTTGCACTTTCAATTTTGACATCATTTGGTTACAGATTATGAGCTGTACATTTTGTGTACTGTATTCAAATGAGTCTTGTCACAGTTGCTTCACTATGGCATAAACAAATGTATTAAGTGGTTTGCCTGTTGACTCTTGTCACTCCTTCTATCTGCAAATTGGACTATATGCTGAGTCTCAATATAACATTTTTCATTTTGTGCTCCGGTCACAGTTACTCCACTGTGGCTTAAACAATTGACTTAGTTTGTTTGAATGTTGTGTATTGCCACATTTTCTGCTGTCTGTAGAATGGGCCAATTGCTTACTCTTGATACTAGCTCTCTGCCACACTTTCTGCTGTCTGCAGAATGGGTAATTTGCCGACACTTGATACCGGCTCTTGGTTATAAGACGATGACTAATATATGATCAATGTTGTGTGAGAGGCATCTTTATAGAAAGTGGTGTAGTTCTTGGTCTGAGTTCAGACCTGAGTGGCATGAGTCCATAATACAGATCCATTTTGCTTCATGTTTGCATAGGATTAGTTCAGTATTTCCTCCTCTTGGTGGTGATCTGACTTTTTCCAGGCCATAGAATCTAAGACCAACTAGGTCTTCATCTTCATGGAAGTTCGTGAAATGCATTGCTAGTGGTGATCGTATATCTTTATTTTTGATACATCTTCTATGTTCTCCAATCCTTGTTTTAAGTTGTCTTGTTGTGCTTCCAATGTATATTTTGTTACATGTACACTTAATTGCATAGATGTCAAAGGTACTGTTTGCAGTTGATGAGTTGTTGAATCTCCTTTGCGTCGCCAGTAGGTAGTTGTACCGTTCTCTTACCATTCTCTGAGTATTTACATATTTGGCATCAGCCGCATTTATAGTTGCCTTTGAGCGGCGCCTGTAACCATGTTGTGGACATAGGTTCTGGTTTGTGTGTTACTGCTTGGAAATGTGAAGGGCTCAGTTTGTCTTTCAGACTTGATGCTTTTCTGAATGTGATAGTTGGATGTTTTTCCAAAGTATCTTGTAAATCTTGATCAATCTGTAAAATGTTCCAGTTTTTAGATAAGATATTCTTAATGATATGACTGTCGGAGCTGTATGTGGTAATGAATCTGGTGTTCGGAAAATGCGAGGCTGCTGTAGGAGTATTTTTGTCTTAAAGAAGTTGCACTTTTGTCCTGGTAGATGTCTTATGATAGCTTTTGTTTACCAAAGATTTGCTGTAAACTCTCTCAATTAAGTTATTTTTCATTCGGTCTGCATGTTTTTCAAAATCTTCTTGAGCAGTTTCTTTTAATTCTTAACATTTCCCCAAACGGGATATTGTTGATGATGTGTGCCGGATGGTTACTTGTGGCATACAATGTGCTGTTGACTACTGTTGGTTTAACATAAAGGGTGGTCATGATCCTGTTGTTTTGTATATATAGATTGATGTCCAAAAATGTGATTGTTGTTTTACTGCTCTGCATCGTCAAAGTGAGATTGTAGGTGTTGGTGTTGAGATATGTCAGGTATTAGTCCAGTTTATCCTGACTGCCATCCCATATGAGTATAATGTCATCTATGTATCTTGCCCAGAAAATGATATTGTTGTGTTCCATAAATGATGGATGCCGCAATGCTTGCTCAAGCTCGTAGTGCCCAAGGTATAAGTTGGCATATGATGGGGAAAACTTGGCACCCATGGCGTTCCCTTGAATTTGTCTGTAAAGCTGTTTGTTAAAGGTGAATATGTTGTTTTGCAAAGTGAACTGTATCATTTCTAATATCATATTGTTTTGATCATTGTAGGATATTGATCTGGTTCTGAGAAAATAGTTTGTGGTATGCAGACCTTTTTCATGTAAAATACTGGTGTAAAGTGAGGAGACGTCCATTATGACTAACATAAATTCTGGTTCCCAAAACAGATTTTCTAGTTTCTGGATAATGTGTTTGGTGTCACGTACATAGGAGGAAAGAGATACTGTTAGAGGCTGAAGTTGATGATCTATATATTCCGATATATGCTCTGTAAATGATCCGATGCTGCTGATTATTAGACGGCTGCTTGGATGATGGGACTATGGTTTATGGATTTCTGGCACAAAGTATATAGTAGATGTAGTTGGAAATTGTGAATTGAGATATCAGTATTGTTCATCTGTAATGAGATCTTGGTCCCTCCAGCACTGGCTCATTAGTTTCCAATCTTCTTGTAATTTTGGTAATGGATCTGCTTTTAGTTTTTCGTAACATGCTTGGTCGTTCAAATGTGTCATAGCCATTTTCTCATAATCTGAGGTGTTTAACAGCACTATGGTTCCTCCTTTGTCAGTGATTTTGATTGTTACTTCTGTATTTTTTGCAGTTACTTTAATGCTTTACGCTCCTTGTATGTTAGATTATGTCTTTGTTTGGTTTTGTTGCCTCTTAGATAGGAATATCTAAGATCTTGCTGAGTAACTTTGAAAAAGGTGTCAATTACATTGTCCGGAGATAATATGGGTTGAAATGTGGATTTAGGTTTGAGTAGTGTTTCCGATACAAGTCCCAAAGTGATGTTTTGTTCTGTAGCAAAGGTCTCCAGTGTGTATTGTTCACTTGGTTCTGGTATGTTCGATAGTTGCATGTTTTGTTTCACATGTTCAACTGAATGTTCTGATGGTGTGACCATACATTTTGGGCGTTTCCTCATTTCTGTTTGCAAGAAAAACTTTCTGAGTTTAAGTTTTCTGCAGAATTGGAAAAGATCAACTGTTGTTTGAAAATAGTTTTAGTGGTTCATGGGACAGAATTTGAGTCCTTTGTTTAATGCTTTTGATAGATCAGATGATATCTCTTTTGCTGTGAGATTGATGATTACGTTTTGCGTTGTTGTAGGGGTATTGGGATCTGGTTTTTATTCCTATTGGTGAAATCTGTGTTTCGATCCTTTGCCCCTGGTGCCTCTTGGCCAGTATTTGATCTTATTGCGTTGCTTCTAGCGTAGCTCCTCAGGAGTTTTTGTTGTAGGAACTCCTCTAAAAAAGAGGATGGGATGCCTCTTTGTTTTGAAGGTTGAGGTAAAGGTTCTTGTTGATCTGAATTTGTTGTTACAGGGGTTGATCTTTCATCCAATTCTGAATCGCTCACTGTATCTGTGTCTGAACCAGGTAGTCTATTGGGGTTTGGATTTTGGGTTTTGGATAGTTGCAATCCTGATTTTGTTTGTGAATTGTATCATTTGTTAAAGGTATAAACCCTTTTTAATTTGTAGTCCAGCTCGTATCTTAGAAACTGTCTTTGTTTTTTTATTTTAATTTGTCTTTCATAATTGTCTATGATCTCATCCAGGATTTCATAATTTTTATAGGTTGTTTCTGGAATATTCAGTTTTTCAATTTTCTCTTTTGTTTCTGTAATTTCTTTTATTGATTTATCGTGTTGATGTTTTGCATTGTTGATTAGTCTATGTATCATTTCCTTTGATGTTGTGGTGAGCATTTCTTCCCATTCTTGTAAACCTTGTATGTCATCTTCCTCAAAAGGTGGAAAGATGCATATCCTGAGCCCGCGTGGTATGTGTTCCACTTGTAGATATTTTTCAAGAGTTTTAATCTCCCAGCACCTGAATAGCTCTTGTTTAAGTAGTTGTTCTAGCTTTATGAACAATTGTGCTAATGATGGTGGTTTATCGCCTTCCGTTGTGGAGGTTTTGCGGTTGGTGCCTGAAAACAGTAGTTCTGCCTCTTCTTCCCTTTGTGCATAATTTTTAAGCATTATGGTGAAATGTGGGAATGCCGCCTGCTGTCTAATTGATACCTCGTTCTATTCCGTTCTTCAACCACTAGGAGCAATACCCAATGTTATTGTGAGATCGTGTGGATGCTTCGTCAGCTGCTTACCTGGGCTACATCCTGTAACTGGTCAGGACTATGATTCATGAAGATAAGAGACTTTTAGCCCTGGTTGCGCTTTCACAGATTTTTTCAAATACATTCGGTTGTTTACTTCCATTTTTGCACTTTCAACTTTGACATCATTTAGTTACAGTTTATGAGCTGTACATTTTGTGTCATCAATGGCATTTGTGATGTCAACTTTAATGTCCTTGGTGTTAGTCTTCTCAGTGCACAGTGGTGGTGCGAGTTATGGTTGCTTAGCTTACCATAACGGGCGAATTTCTGGGGTCTTTCAGTTTTACTTGTAACCATAACGTCCCTTTAACAAAGTTTTGTCATTGAATTTCATAGGTTTTTATTAGTGCAACTTAACCATAACGTCCCTTTAACAAAGTTTTTTTGCTGAATTTCATGGGTTTTTACCAGTGCATGCTATTTTCCTACAACTTACTAATATCATACTTACCCCAATTTAGCAACACTTCTGTCCAATTTACAATGTTTCACCCTCTGCCATTTCCCACCTTCTAGCATCATTTTTAACTCTCTATACACTTTTTGCAATTTTCTCCACTGTTTTTGCATCTGTCGACATCCGCAAACATATGATATCATCACAGACCTTCCGGATAGTGCCACATGACCATGCGCTTGCACGCAGCATGATGACATGTCTGCAAAGACGTTGCACTTCGGAATCGGGTCCATGTTTGGAAGACTGTTTGGAACTGCATTTTGTGACTGATCTAGGAACCTTCAAGCTCAAAATTTACCCTTGCACAGCTCCTACACCTATACTTACTCATTATCCATTAACAATATAGTGCAAAGCAAATACGTGGAAGAATATTAATAAAACTGCTATTTCTCTTAAAAATGGCATCAGATATTGCCCTCCCTCCTCCCCAAGAGCCACCACCACCAGCTGGAGGACCTACACAACAGAAAAAGCGCAGTACTTCCAAAGACAATGAAGAGGACCAAGAAGATGAGGTAGAGGACGTGTCTACCTCTAGCACCCAGAGAGAATCATGGGTGTGGCAGTTCTTTACCACTGTTGGGAGTGCGGCATCCTGCTGTAGGAAGGAAAGACAATCCTTTTCCAAGATAGCCACCATGGAAAGAGAAGGCAGTGCTCCGTACAGAGCCACTCTTCCCTTTCTATGTCAGCATGCAGAACCCTATGACCATATTACCACGAGCACATTTTCTTTCCCTTTCAAACCTATCCTACTTTCGAATAACTTTACCACATAGCTGGTCCCAGGTGGACATGGCCACTTTAACACCATTCTTTCGTCCGCAACAGGGGATAACAGCCTGGCAGCCCAAGTTATCAGCCCAAGCGAGGTGTGTCTGTGTGCGCCCTGATGTCTCCAGGCTTTAGCGTGTTCTAAATAAATAAATAAATAACAAGGACTCTGGACCTTTATCTTCCATTGCAGCCCCTGCAATGGGGGATAAAAGCGTTAGAAACCTTGGTTCCCAAAGTGGGAAGCTACACAATAGATTTCTCCTCCTACAGTAGGAAGGAATGATTTTCCTTCCTGCAGCGGGACGCCTGCGGCATTCCGCTGTAGGAAGGACAATCCTTTTCTAAGATGGCCACCATGTAAAGAGAAGGCGGGGCTCCGTACAGAGCCCCTCTTCTCTTTATATGGCAGCCTGTTGGACCCTATGACCATATTACCACAAGCACATTTTTTTCCCTTTCAATCCTATCCTACCTTTTAATAACTTCACCACACAGCCGGTCCCAGGTGGACATGGCCACTTTGACACCATTTTACGTCCCTCGCGGTCATGGCCAGTAGCCAGATTGTCTGCATCATGACCTTATGCCATGACCCAGACAATCTGGCTACTGCCCATAGCCACAGGCTATACCTCAGTCACCAAAGGTATATGACTATTTTTTGTACCTACATTATGACATTTGTCAAAAAATAAAACACGGGCACATTTGCAAAACCATGCTTTAATGTCCTTGCAAATGCTCCTCACGAGTTTGCTCGAAATCCACCCATGTTTTATTGTTTCAAAAGTGTCAAAATGTATGTACATACAATAGTCATATAACTTAGCTCCCACTTGACAAAATCCATTTAGTCTTTACACAAACATTGAAGGTTGGGTCTATAATCTTTCTCAAAACTTTTGTCCACATACGTCAAATATCAACAAAGTTAAAAGCCATCTAAAAATGTTGAGACACCCCCTCTAATTTCTCCTCCTCTTGAGACAATCCCACCAAACATTAGAAAATCATTTATAACTAGATCCAAAATCGTTTTGCCAAATGTTGTGCAGATTCGTCAAATGACACCACATTTATATGCCTTTACAATATTTTGGGACCCCCCTCTAATATTGCCCCCTCTTGACAGAATCCCACTTTGCAAAACCATTAAGGATTAGGTCTAGAATAAAATTGCAAAATTACATGCAGTTTCATTGAGTGGCGCTAAAGTTATAAGCCATCCAAAAACTGCTTTTCCCCAACCCTGTAATGCAGAAATAGGTGCAGATGCCCTAGGACATCTGAAGTGTCCGCGAACACCACAGGACTGCCCCAGGTCATCTGTAGTGTTTGCAGACTGTCGGGGGTGAAAAAACCCGTTTTTTGGCTTCTTATGCCCATATCCTATCCCATCCACATCCCCCCCCCCACTTCCCCAGAGATTGTTTGTTGAGTTTGACAAGTGCAATGTTGCTTTCTTTCTTTTTCACCTCAAAAAAGTCTGTGAATCCAACATGCCGGGCGTTTCGCTGAAACTGACGCATTTCACGTTTTTTCACCACTTAATCAGCGGCTGCATCCCGATGTCCATGGACCACGCAAAAGTCAGCACATTTTTTGGGTTTTGGGCGATCAGAGGCCAGTCTGCGGACCAAACAGGGAAGTGAGTCCGCGGAGCGGACATAGATATCAGTAATTTCTTTGCCTTACGTTTTGGTCATTTAAAAAAAAAACAACTGGACGGATTTACACCAAATTAACAATAGCACGCTTTTGGGACCAAGCCGCCGCTCTGCCGCAAATTTGGTGACACTCCGTCCAGCGGTTTGTGCTGTAGGTGTGAGCAAAGTTTTTTGCTATTATGTCAATGGGAAAAAAAGAAATGTTGGGTCCCCCACTATAACTTTGCCCCCCACTTGTCCAAACCCCACCAGACTTTGCAGATAAATCCAGAGTGGGCCATATACTTTCTTTGCAGAGTTTGGTGAGGATACGTGCAGGGGGAGAAAAGTTATAAGCCGCCCAAAAAGTTCTCTTCCTATGGGTTTAGCAACTTAACCATAACTCCATGCCCGCTACCACAGTATAAATAGGGAAGTCCATTTCAGCCAAGTCAGACATTCTACAATGCCACCTAGTAGCCATCGCTGGAAGTTCAACTCAAGTTCTGAGCTACAACAGCACAGCTATTTACACACTATTTAAAACTGAAAATTAAGTAATTCTACTGCAGCGCATAACTTAGCTTTGGTTGAAGAGATGATTTCTGCTTTTCCGGTCTTCCTGATAATGTCTTGTTCATCTTCTTTTCACTGTTGAAGGAGTTCTTTTCTGGTTACACTTTGGGCCATAAGATGGGAACACAAACAAAACAGGAACTACTCAATGAAAGGCAGTTTAGAATGTTTATCCTAGTCCTTTGTTTCAGCAACATCCAATCAAGAGTCCAGTTTCTTCTGTCCATCTTGGCCAGGGAAGACCCAGCCCTCTGTAAAATTCTAGTCAAGGCCCAATCAACTTAGAGCAAATGTTAGTAGATCTAAAAGACAGTATGACTTCCAGGAAAGGCAAGTGGAAAACTATGATACATAGCAAACTATAATACATGGTGTTGCTCTCGAGGGAAACCCAGGGGTGTCAGTACACTATAGTACAGGTGCATACCAGGGAACCTGATAACCAGTGCTCTTCCACAGTAAGCTGGAAGGAGATGGGTTTAGCCAAAAACCATCCCATAAACCCTAGGCAAGAATCGAGGTGACTTGGATAGTCTCTTTTTGGCAACTCAAGCTTTGACTTTTAAGAGAGTCCTTGCAAGCTAATTCTCTGAACAGACTTGAAACATTTCACTTTTGACTAAAGTCGTTGCTTTACATCTGATTCTTTTATTTCCTGTGTCCTCTTACTTCTGTTTCTTCGATTGCATTCCAAACTTCTATTGCTTTTTATGCCATGGATTCAGATTCCTATTAATAAATGGTTCCAAGAAAATCTAACTAACTGGCTCACCCTAACTACCTCTGATCTCAACATATGAACATCATATGATAATACTTGGTTGGTTTTCTCTTGAAATCTTTTGTTCCTATTTTCAGAATAGAATGTGCATTCAAAGCCTTATTTAGGCCATTTAATATCTCCTGCAATGTATCTTGTGGCTCTGTGCCCTCTCTGCTGAAGCCGTAATAGCAGACTGTGTCCTACCCCTGTGCCCAGACTTTTATAGATATAGCTGGAGCGAAGGTGGCCAAAATAGACAGCACATGTATTCAAGAGAGGAGGGTATTTAAATTAATTTAGTCATTTATTAAATGTAAACTTAATTTTAATCTAGATGAGAAGGACCGATTGCAGATTACTGTCAGCTGCAACACTGGCTTCCAGAGAAAGTAAATAAGCCCACGACACTAAGATCGTAAACAATATTTGAAAGCTGTTTTACCCATACAAGGTGCTGTTAACACCAAATAGGGTCTGGGCTTCACAAATTAGGTTTGGCATGAAAGTTCAGTACAGGACTTATTTGTTGAGGAATGGGGAGAGGTTGAACAAAAGGCTTACAAAGCATCAACCTGTGTTCGTCATAAAGAACAGCTATAGGGGTGCTATTTAGATGTTAGAGAACACCAATGTTATTAAGGCACTTTGTGAAAGGGCAATCAAGCTTATGATGGAGAGTTTGTGGGGGTACAGGCTCCTTCCTTCACATCTGGTGGCGCTTCCCGAAGATAGAATCTTATTGGGAGAAGATATTGAGAGAAATCAGTGAGATTGTCAAACTTCTGATACCAAAGGATTCAATAATTTTCTCCTTAAGTGAACAAGGTGTGTGTATCAGGGCATGCTGTGCCCGTGGAAACACAGAGAGTTGATTACCAAATATCTGATAACCAGATTGCTAATAGCAGGAAAATGGGAGTCAGCAGTAAAGCCTGACTTTATTGGATAGTACAATAACATTTCCATTAAAAAAAGGTTTCACATGCCCTACTAGACTGAGGGCCTTGGAGTTGCTAGCGGTTAAAAAATATTTAGAAAATGAGGTACAAATATCATACTTTAGTCGAGAGCTGAATCTTTATTTCCCAGTGAACTGATTTATCGAATGTAACAAGCTGCTTAGTTAGTTGGTTTGGGAGGTGGAAGGAGAAGATGATTGAGGCGATTTACCGTTTATTCATGTTTTTCATCTAAAAACCCAATAAAATGATTACATACAAAAGGCTACCATGCTGCTTCACAGCCCTAATGTTTCAGATAAAGAGAAGTATAAGAAAGATAGGTTTCAAACCCTTGATCCCTCTTAGAACTGCTGACATAGCAATCCCTTCTTCCCTCCCAGTTCTTCAATCATTGGTACAGAAACCTAGCAGCTTGGTGGCCAATTTCCTTGATCAGTTTATTACCCCTAGGCCAATAGGACTGAAATGTCTGGCTGTTGTTATTCAACCAGGATTTTATGTAGGCAGGAATTTAACCAGAACAAGAACACACTCCGTGGATAAGTTGGCTAATAAAGAGAACTATTTCATCAACTAAAAGGGAAAACAGCCTACATGTGTTTCGACCTCACCGTTTTTATGGTTGAATGGTTTATGGTCGGTGGTCTGGGATCAACTGGTATCTTGGAATTCAGAGGTCTCGGGACCTGGGCAGTTGTACGGGCTATAACTCATAGTTAGCTGGGTGGGGTTTGGAGGCCTGCTTCGGTCTATTTGTGTTAACACGTACACCAAAGCACCCAGTTCTGTATCATGGCCTTGCAGGGCACATTCTTTTTAGAAAAACATATTGGCAACAGCCTTACAATAAAGAAGGGTTTCTGTGGAAGTCAGTAGCATGGGCCTCTCTCATCAGTGCTTGGGCCTATCCAGATTTCCACTTCAGACTCGCGGCCTGTGTCTAACATACTAAATACTGCATGGCCTTGCAGGCCTTGTACCTTGACTATGGCTACTAATAGCCACAAAAATGTTGTTCGCTTATATATGTGCACTATGTCTAAATGTTTAGATTGCATACAATATTATGATTGTGTGGGGACTTTTAGGACACCCTTCAACCCTCTGGTCAATTATAGTTCTTTCAGTGAGGCTCGTCTCACCTTAAATCGCCTAGGTGGGGTGGGATGGTCTGGCTCCCTTCCCAACATTCCCCCTTTTCGTTACTTCTACAGTAACAAATCCCCCCCCATGCATACGCTCATTCTCCCTTCTTACCGCTTCCTCATATGGTGGGGTTCCTTTTTCTGGTATCCAGGCCCTACACACAGACCGTAGACTCTACCCTGACCATGCATACTTCCTCAGGCATTAATGTCATACAAATACATCCCCCATCGCCTGCCAGCTCCACCCATACTTCATTATAATTATCAGGGTCACAGGGTGGAAGAATAATGGTGTGATACAAATGGTCTACTTCATCTCCTTAGGGTGTGGGGACCATGTGAGGGATGGATTGGTCAGTCTGTATTTCACTGGTCAGTCTGCATTTCACTATCTTTTGTATTGCGAGGTACCTTTGAAACCCCAATTGACACCATCATCATTGCACTATTAGGCACTGCTTTGGCACAACACCGGAGGCCCATCTGACAGATGCAAAAGATGACCAAGATGAATAGTACGACACGCACCAGCACTTTCACAATATCGCCCAACCAGGACAGGGCCCAATCGAATGCAACATTAAACCAGTAATTTCCTTGTATTCCTCCTTCTTTCTTCATACAGACTCCTAGACCATGTACAGCTGCAATTATGTGAGCTAATGACCCGTTCTACGTGTCTTCTGGAGGTATTAATGTGCAGCAGGAATCAGTAATTTTTTCGGCACACGCCTCCTTCCATTGCCGCCAACATATTGAGGACGTAGCGGTTCTGCATCATCATCAGTCTCAGGGCACGCATCTCAAGCTTTATGACATTAAACCCATGCTCAGTGTCATTTGCCAACTGGACCAGTTCCCAGCATACAATTTGCAGCCATTTTGCATTGGCCGCTGCCTGCACACCAATAGCGAAGCGACGATCGTTTTGTCATGTCTAGTTTCGAAACCTTTGCAAGGAGCTGCTGAACCCCACAGACCCACAAATGTGTGATGCCCGCAACTAACTTAAAATCAAGCTGAGTTTGGTACACCTCAGAGGGGAAAGGGAATTGGATAAAATAATAAATTCAGACACTGGGTCTCTCAACTCATCCTGGTATCTGCATGGATGAGAAGATATCATACAATATAAATTCATTCACTTTTCTCCCACTGCATTTCAAATTTTAAACCTTAAAGAGAGAAAATACCTGAAAATTCATCTGCAACAGCTTAGAGGAAAAAATGATACTCTTAAGAACTTGAAGCTCCACCTCAGAAGAACTGCTTATCCACATTCATCGGATGGCTATTAGATCTTCATAAGAAGCTATAGACCTTCTTTGTGAACCTCTTATCTTCTGCTGACCTAGTTTCTATAACTTCTTAACTAGAGAATTAACTAACCTAACTTCATATCTTTTTCTCTATAATTCTAACTGCATAACCTAAAGAATTTTATGGATTTCTAGTTTGGTGTTTCATGTCTAGTCCTAAAAACCTTCCTGTTGTCAGTATTCCTAATCCTATCTCCAAGGATAGTGTGAACCTTCCTTTGAAAACGTAACGGTCTATGCCCTTCTGTTAGTTTTTAAAGGCATCTAACAAATCGTGTTGTGCTTTCATTTAAAACAGTTCTTACGCTGCTGCTTTCCTTTTGACATCAAGTATGGCTTATTCACAAGTTTTAAATTGTTTGTGTTCAAGCGTTAGCCAAGGATACAGTCAGGGCAATAAATCCCATCACCACGCACTCAGTATGGAAAGAAAGAGTTCAGTCTTTGATGTTAAATCGCTGTGCCAAAAAAAGAAAAAACACTGCGTTAAAAAAAAAGAAAACATGCTGCGCCTCTCACCTTCTCACTCTCACATCGAGCTGCTGCCAAAATGAAAGCCGCTCTGCTTCCTCAACTCCCATCTCACCTTTCCAACTCTGGTGCAGATCCTGGCCTCTTCCGGATGTTGCATTGCAACCAACGAACAACGCTGCTGGAGTGAAACGCAATTAAGGATCGTGAACTGGCGCCGCTTGCAATTAGTCCGTTTCACTCTACAAAAATAAACATGCGCGCGCGCGACAGGTCAACCCAGTATTTCACTGTAAACTTGCTAACGGGAGTCAAAAAGGTGGCAGGGTTCACTGTTTTGCATTGTACAATATGGATGTTTGGGCTTGAAAGGATAATTGCATACGCTGACTGTGTGGTCAGGGTAGGTTTTGATCTCTCTAGAATGGCGAACACTGAATGCTCCACATATAGAGTGATGAAACACCCCATCACAATAGTGGAACATTTCTTGATCGCGAACGCAGCTGCAGCTAGTGCTTGCTCACACGTGAACTGTCCTTGCATCACTGAGTCAAGCGTGCCACTGTAGTAGGCCAATGGCTTGTGGCCCATGTACTCTTCTGGGTCAATAACGCAGTCATGAATTGACCATTAGAATGTGAAAATATGTCGAATTCCTGTGTATTGTCTGGGGTGGCGAGCACCTGGGCTGTAGATATCACTTCCTTTCAATCATTGAACTTTTGAATCATGTCTGCCCTCCACTGGACTTTATCGCTTTTTTGTGCTTTCTTGAAGGTCTGCAGGAGTGGCCTGGTTTATGCTGCACAGTCCAAGATCCATGCTTTGCAGTAGTTACATAACCCTAAAAATGTCTGCATGTCTTTTACTGTGGTTGGTCGGTGTGTGGCACATACAGACACCGCTCTATTTGGTATGATCTTTTTGCCGTTTGCTGATATTATCTGACCTAGATACAGCACTTCCTGCTGGCAGTACTGTAGTTTTGCCTTGTCAGCATTGTACCCCTTCTGGGCCAGTAGTTGCAGGAGTGTGATAGAGTCTCTCCGGCAGTGCTGCTCACTGTTGCTACATACAAGCAAATTGTCCACATACTGGATGATCGTACTGGATACTTGAATGTTTCCTAACTCAGCATGCAATATTCTGTTAAAAATGCTTGTGCTTTCGCAGAACCCCTGGGCCATATGAGTGTGTTCGAAGCGCATTCCACCATGGGTAAATGCTGTAAGATACTGTGAATCAGGGTGCAAAGGTATCAAAAAGAAGACTTTTTTAATCCACCACTGTAAAGTGGGTCGCCTCCTTGGGGATATGACATAGAATGGTGGCAGGAAATTCCTTCTGAACCACATAGTTTTGGGGGTGTAAATCCTGGATCATTCTCCATTTGCCTCCTCTTGCCTTTTTCTCAGGGTAGAAAGCCATGTTACACAGGGATGTGGATGGCACTAATATACCTTGATCAAGCAGGGCCTGTATTGTGTCTCTAATTTCCTCCTCGCCTTCCCTTGACAGTGGGTATTGTTTCACCCGGGGTAGCACTGCACCTACTTTTAGTGTACTGGGGTTACTTCCTGCAAAAGCCTGACATTGTGTGGATTGGTGGTCCACAACCACTCAGGCACATTTTGAGGGTCTGTTTTAATGAAGGGTGGTGGGCCACAACGGCCATCAGGGGGCACTGCAGTGTAGAGAGGGAGCCAAGTGCCCCCACCTCAAGTATCACACCCATGTTGCCTATATGCTGGGAACCAGAATGTGAAATACGTGCAGTGCCAGTGAAGATACTGATACCAAGGAGAATTAAATGCTTGTTTCCTATCTCTGCCCCCTCCAAGGGTTCCTCTTCAGGGTTGGGGGTCATTGGCATGACCGGACATTGAAGGCACGCTCCTAAACGCTCACATCAGAATAAATGCAACCTGCTAGGGAAAAAGCCCCAAGAAACTCTTGCAAGGATAAAAGTTTTATTTCTACAAAAAATATGTTTGCCAGCAAAGAACTCTGCTGCCAAGGAACGTTCTGTGCAAAAAGAGTGCAAGCAGAGGATTAAAAGGTGGCACAGCATCATTCATATACAGTAAAAACCTGCACGGCTGGTTCGTGTGAACCCAATACATGGTCGGCCTACTCCATAGGGGATGCCAGGACATTGGTCCCAGCTCCATCCGTCCATTTTCCGTCGGCTGGACTCAGGAATCCAAGGCTGAAGAACCAATTAGATAACATTTCTAACAATACTATTCTATCATTATACAGGGCACCTGGCATGAGCATTGGCTGGTACAGGGGGAGTCTCGATGTCACTCGGACCCATACACACTTCACTCATCTCATCCGTGTCTTTCAGCTTCCAAGGCATCCACCCTCGCTTCGAACTATAATTTATCACTCCCTGTACCTCGCATTACAAATAATGTCATTATGAAATATAGGTAGGGTGACCATTCTCTTAGATCTTTTATGACTGCTTGGTTTATGGTCGGTGGTCTGGGGTCAAGTGGTATCTTGTAATTCAGGGGTCTTGGGAATCAGACTGTTGTAGGGGCCATAACTTGTGGTTGGCTGGGTGGGGTGTCTGCTCTGGTCTGTTTGTGTTAACGCATGCACCACGGCACCTAAGGCTGTCTCGTGGCCTTGCATGGCACATTCCTTCTTGGAATAAACATATTGGCAACAATTTTAGAACAAAGGGGGGGTCTCTGTGGAAGTTAGCAGTGTGGGCCTTTCTCATTAGTGCTTGGGCCTGTTCAGATGTCCCCTTCAGACTTGCGGCCTATGTGTAACACACCAAATAATATTGCATGGCTGTGCAGGTCCCATGCTTCGATTCTGGCTACAAAAATGGTGTTTGCTTATATATGTGCACTAAATCTAACCAACTAAATTCTGCATAATATTATTATTATGCAGGGCACCTTGGGACCCTGCCCTCCCTCTGGCATATCATAAGTCTCGCAATCGGACTCGCCTCACCCTAAAGTGACTAGGGGTTTGGAGTAGGGTGATTCCCTTCCCCACAACACCAAGAGTTCCCTGTGGGCTGTCCTAGTCAGAATATATGTTTGTCCCAGGAAACGAAAAGGTGTTTCCCCACCACGCTTGTGCCTCGAAATGGGGCAACTGTACCATTTGGTGCTCCGTTGAATGGGGTTGTGCCACTTCCCTGCTGGAAGGTGTGAACGGGTATGTGATGCTGTACTGTTTCATGCTGCTGCGCTGTTGGGCCAGGTATCTATGGGGGTAACTAGGTGTAGGCCTGGGATGTATGTGATTTCACCGAATCCAACACTTCTTTCTTTCTTCAAAGTATGTTTTTATTATGCGCGGTGAGAGCCCCCAACCCTCACACCTCCCCACCCTAACCTATACCGTTACCCTACCTCATATATGTTTTGAAATGTAACCACTTACCCAACCAAATTCGAAGCAAAAGAAAATGTTAAGATTTCTCATTTGTTAAAATTGTATTGAGTGAAATGTAGGTATACGGTAGGCCTAGTGTATCTCGTAGGGTATAGAAGTAATTCTGGGGGGGCGTGGCCAACTACGAGATGATGCAGACGTGAGTCCCTTCGGCTCCCGTTGCCGCACTACACATCCTGGCGTTACAGCCTGTTAATGCAAACGCTAACCGTTCTAAAAGGCACCATTCGAAAGATGACCTTCTGCGACACATCGGGCTGAAACTGGGGAGCCGTTGACGTCTGATGTGCGAAAGCCTGGCACTCTGAAAATTGGAGAAGCGGACGGTGCCTCTCAGACAAAATGGCCGCCAACGGACTTTCGCGCCTGCAGCCGTGTCTGTGAGGATGTGCTGGTGGGGGCTGGAGACGTACTGCAGTGGAGCGGTGGGAACGGAGGTGCGGCTCGGACAGCGACCGCCTTTGGTGCTCTGCAACAGGCGCCTACCCGAGGCTGCCGACCAGCTGGGAGGCCCCCTGCACTGCCGTGGGGTCTCTGATAACACACCTCAATACGCGGCGGCGGTGAGCGGTGGCGCCGGCCGCAGTGGCCGTGGCACGACGAGATCTCTATCCAGCCTGGATGCCGGCAAAGCGATCGCGCCTGGTGCACCCTCCCTGTCGCGCAGCTATCAGCACCGGGGATAACTGTCATCCTCTCCGGGCAAAAGGAGAGGCTGCCCGCGGTCTCGGACGGCCCTGCGGGTTGCACCGAGTGCAGCCACGGACGCTAAGGGCCTTCGGAGGTGTGAGGAGCAGCGTCCATCCCCGTATGACGAGGCAGATCCAGAATCTGACTTTTAACCCTGGGTGCGGGCCGCTCCCGGGTGTGCAGCTGGGGAGCAGCGACCAGTGAGGCCGCAGGACTGCACGCGAGCGGCGCTCTGGCCTGGCAACAGAGCGAGGGAAAATGTATAAACACAGGCGTGCAAGACGCAACGGTACTGCCCCGAGGTGGACTGGCGGCGACCTTTACAGACCGGAGTAAACGGAGCCCAGAAGCGAACCAGGAGACGGCAGACCACCAGCTACGAGGTACAGCACAAAATACCCTGCCCCCCCTGGGTCCCTCGCTAACCGGGTAGTACAGAGTTGGATTGGGTCCCATCGGGGCAGGGATAACCCCACTGGTCTGTCATCACACGGCGGCAGTGGGATCGACCCGGCTCGCATCCAACGAGACTCTTGGCAGCAACACCGCCATAAGACCACTACTGCCGGGCCGCGGGGCAGCCATGGGCAAAGAAAAAACAAAGAAGCCTACTATGCAGAATGGGATCGAACAATACACTGTGCCTTCGTCACAACACGCTGATCCCCAACCGCAGCACTCCGAAGAGACGGAAGCCGTACACACGCTTTCCCTTAAAGACGTCATGGCTGCCATCGCGGACTCCCGCTCGTCTATGGAGCAGAAGATTGACCGAATAACCCTAGATGTCTCCCTCCTCAGACATGACCTGCAGAAGTTGTCCGCACGTACTGGGGAAGCAGAGCAACGCATCTCGACTACAGAAGACAGGCTACACACTGTGCAACAACAAATCCACAGATTCACGCCCCCGCTCAAGACTCTGGAGGCCAGGGTAGAGGAAGGCAAAGGAAGGTCCAGGCGGAACAACGTCCGCATACTTGGCATCCCCGAGAAAGAGGAGGGGCCTTGCATGGAACTTTTCCTGGAGCAATTACTAAAAGACCTGTTCGAGCTGCACTCCTTCTCAAAAAAATGTTCTATCGAGCAAGCACATTGCATGCCCGCAGGTAGGCCGCTGCCCGGAGCTCCTCCACGTACTGTGATAGCAAGGTTCCTAAATTACCAAGATCGGGACGCACTCTTACAACTGATCACCTTCAACGGGTCTAAACTGGCGTTCTTCCCTGACTACACGAAGGAAGTACAGAAGGCACAGCAGTCCTTTGGAAAGCTTAAGAGACAATTGCAAACACTGGGAGTCAAGTACGGCCTGCTCTTCCCTGCACAATTGAAAATCTACCACAAAGACACAACTGTCCACTTTGATGACCCTAGGGAGGCGTGGTACTGGGCGGAACAGCACATTGAAGGGGACTGGTCCACACCCCGAGGTACTAGACATAGAAACCCCAGAGCACCACCGGAGCAGCGTTGCATGCTGGACCAGCCGCCATTGCCGGACCTACCAGCGGACGGAGGAGACGGAGCTCCACCCTGACCCCCGCTGAGGGCTCAACCTCCTGGCGGGCATGTACCCACTCTATGGACATCAACACAATGAGCCCTTCGGGGGCTACCAAAAGCGTTTCACACACTTACAATGCGGCAAGCGGAGGATTGCTACCCTTGCACTTGGGGTAAAACAACCACCCCCTCCAACTTTTTAGGTTGAACTTCAACACGGGCTGTTAAGGCTGACGTTCTACCCTTTTTGAATGTCAGCAATGTTCGGGCGACAGGTACTTCATGTTTGGGTGGAGTATGGGAAGGGTGCGGGAGGGGTTAGTTGGGAAGAGTTTCTTGTTACTCCAGGATCAGCCTTCCCTGGTAGTTCTCAGGGGATGGCAAGGTTCCTGGCCAGTTGGGACCGTAACACGCTCAGGCAGCGCTTCAGTCGTCAATCTTTGCTTATATCACACCACACCGCCAAACACCAGGACTGTACCCCCGCGGGTCATCTGCCCGCCCCTTTGATAATCATGCTAGATGCCACCTGATCGACCTCAATAACCTCAATCACCCATGACCACGCGCCCCAGATCCCTTAGGGTCCTCGCCTGTAATGTGAACGGGATGGGCTCCACGATCAAAAGACGCCTGGTTAAGCAGCTACTTTCCAGACACTCCCCTGATGTGGCTCTGCTTACTGAAACACACCTAGCGGGGGCCCACTGTACTTTCTTTCTGCGGATCAACTCTAGGACCGCCTTCCACGTGGGATACACCATGGGGTCCAGAGGTACTCGTATTCTTATACATAAACAGGTCCCGTTTGCCTTGTGGGAGCTGGAGCAGGACCCTCAGGGTCAATACGTGTTGGTCCTGGGGATGCTCTGGGGGGAAAACACATGGGTTTGCCTCAATTTACTCCCCACCTGGACTGGGACAGGAACTTCTCGATGAACTGACCATCCTCATGGGCAGGCATCAACCAGATAGGTGGTTTCTGGGCGGCGATTTTAACAATGTCATGTGTAACATCATTGACCCCTCCCATGTTAGACAGCGCAACCCGAGTCTTCCCACGAGGCTGTCCAACCAGAAGTTATTTGTTCCACTCAGGAGCACACGGCTCCCTCTCCAGGCTTGACTACCTATTTGTCCCGCACACGGGTCTTTTCAGAATACTCTCGGCGGACCTGCTCCCCTAGGGGAATCTCAGACCACTCACCTCTACTGGTGGAGTCGCGGCTGCAGGGAACAACCCCCCCTAGAACGTGGCGGCTGAATACCTACTATCTGGGCTGCCCGGAACTGGTTGAACGCCTCACGGAAGTCTCGACTGAGTACTTCAAGATTAACGACACCGGCGAAAACGACCCGATAGTGATATGGGAGGCCTATAAGACCGTACTGCGAGGAGAATTAATCTCCTGGATGGCACATAAGAGAAAGGAGAGGCTCCAGAAGATAGTTGAGGCAGAGGCGGAGGTAAATCACAGAGAGAATGAACACACCCTCAACCCTACCCCTCAGACCCACAGGTCTATTACACGTGCCACTGAACGCCTCCAAAATCTTATGCTGGATAATGCCAAGCAAGCCCACTGGGAAATCAGAGCTTGGATATTTGAGCAGGGGGACAAAGCGGGGAAAATGTTGGCTTGGTTGGAGAGGAGAGACGAGGGACAGCGCTGTGTTCGAGAGATTGTCACCCCGCAGGGTGAGAGTTGCCGGTCAGACGCTGAGATAGCAGAAGCTTTTGCCCAATTCTATGCTGCACTATATCAGGCCCCAACCTTGCCGCTGGACCCGACCCTCCTTGACAATGTGGTAATCCCCACCCTGTCGGAGCAACATAGGGAGATGCTGGACTCCGACCTTTCGGAGGCTGAACTAGTAGAAGCCCTCGGACAACTGCAACCGGGGAAAACGCTGGGCCCAAATGGGTTCCCGGTGGAGACCTGGCAGAAACTAGGAGGTAATAACACGGTGCCTCCTTTGCACCAGATGCTGTTGGCCGCCCGGGAACAAGGCTCACTCCCAAATGATCTGTGCAAGGCCACCATAGTAGTTATCCCCAAACCTGATAAACCCCAGGAGAAATGTGCCTCTTACAGGCCTATCTCAAAGCCAAGGTCCTGGCCAGAGTCTTAGCCAACCGGCTCCAACTAGTAGGGAACACATTGATGCACCCGGACCAATGTGGCTTTATGCCCCATAAATCAACCCGAATGAACCTGCGCCGACTCCACCTGGCGCTAGAACGGGCTCCTATTCTCGACACCCCAATGGCCCTCTTAGCAATTGATTTTGAAAAGGCATTTGATTCAATCCAATGGGACAGCCTCTGGGAAATCATGACCCGTTTGGGGTTTGGGGAAGGCTTTCTGGGTTGGGTAAAACTGTTATACACAAATATCCAAGCCGAAGTCAAAGTAAATGGGTGGACCTCCCAATCTTTTCCCTTAGGCAGAGACACACGGCAGGGGTGTCTCCTCTCCCCCCTCCTCTTCGCCCTCGCGATTGAACTGCTGGCATTGTGGCTTCGCCAGAGCGGTGCATGGATGGGATTTAGATGGCCTGAGGGACATGAAGACTGTACTTCTCTGTACGCTGACGTCCTCTTGTTATATCTGGCCAACCCGGTTTGGAACTGCCCTATAGTAACCCAGATCCTTGTTACCTACGGGGAATTTAGCGGACTGCAAATTAACTGGAAGAAATCTGTATTCTTCCCAGTGAAGGGGGGGACAGGCCAGCCCACCGGACTGCCCGTACTGGCTGGAAGAAGAGGGCTTTAAGTACCTGGGGATCTGGATAACAACTGACCTTACTAAATATGCAACCGATTATAGATAGGTTTGTTAACGACGTCCACCATTGGAAACTTCTCCCTCTGACTCTCATGGGGAGAGCTGCACTGTTTAAAATGATGACACTGCCAAGGTTCCTCTGTGTCCTGCAGAACGCCCCACTCACGATCCCCACCTCTGAATTCAACCGCACAGAGACGACCCTCCTCAGGGAACTCATCTGGGGGGGGGGGCAATCATGTATGGCACTGAGAACTTTGCAGAGATTGGTTTGGGAGGGTGGGATTGGTGTAGCCCACCTCCAAACCTACTACTGGGCCTCACAGCTCGCGGTGGTCAATGACCTGCTCCACGGAGACCGAGCACTGCCTCACATCAGGGCTGAAGTGGAATCCATACAGGGTACAGACCCATTACAGGTATTATACCAACCCCCACGGCGGCCTCCCCCACTGACAACTGAGGCCCACATTACCACCATTTGGAGACAGGCACACATGTTTATCGGATGGGGAAATAAAATACCCGCAGCGCAACCCCCATGGCAGAATAGTAATTTAAAGGACATTGAGAAATTTGACCCATGGCCACGCTGGGTGGGAGCGGGAATTCTGAAGGTAGAAGACATCCTGAAAGATGGGAAACTAACGTCATTCGAAGACATACAGTGCAAATTCCAACTGCCCATAAATGAACAATATCACTTCATGTAGTTGACCCATGCCCTGCAAACCCATATACCCTTAGAAGACACGGTCCCCGATTGCACACCGATAAAACACAATATGCTGCCTGAGTACATCCCCAGCAAATGCACATCCATCCTCTATAACGCCATCACATCCTTCGCTACCCCCGAACTGGTGAGACTAAAGACGAAATGGGAAATGGATGTAGGAGAGATAGACCCAGACGACTGGATCCAGGTTCTGATGCACCCGCATGAGGTGGCCGTTTCCTCTAAGCTCAGACTAGTGCAACTCAAAATCCTGCACAGAGTGTACTACCCCCGAACCATTTTATACGGCTGGAAGAGGGCAACGAATCCGAATTGTCTCCGTTGTGGAGAGGAGGAAGGCTCCTTCTTTCATATCCTATGGTCATGCTCCCGGATCCGCGCCTTCTGGAATGCCTGTTGCACGGAATTGTCCAGGGCACTCACATGTCCGATAGAAATGGACGCGAGGGTCCTAATCCTGGGCGTGCCGGCAGAGTCCGACTCTAACAAATGGGAAAACTGTTATTTAACACCGCAACGGCCCTGATGAAGCGCAACATCGTGCAAAAATGGGGAGTGCCAGACCCCCGACACTGGAACAGGGGATACTCGATATGGACTCATGTGCTATGATGGAATACTGGGTCTACGGTGCAAGAGGCTGTCCGGCCAAAGCATCTAAAATATGGGGGAAATGGGAAGACACTGGACCTTGACAGTTGGAGACAGTGATGCTGTCTGCACGAATGGAGGGAGGATGGGCCAGATGGGGGGCGCTCAGGGTGACCGTTGATACTAATAACATCATGTGGACTTTTGATTGACGACGCTGTCCTGGAGCGTTTTTGTTTCTTGTTATGGTCCTTTGTTTTGTGGTTGTTTGTTCATGTCATTAAAAACAATAAAATGTTTTATCAAAAAAGAAGTAATTCTGGGCATCAGTGCTTGTAAGGATCCCTAGGCTGATGGGCTGTAGTTATTCCCCATCCCTGGTCTGCTCCTACATTCTCTTGAGAAATGTCCCACTTCCCACAGTTTCAACATTGTAAAGGCCCTATTCCTCTCCTTCTGAGCCCCATTCCTCCGAAACCTCCTCCCCTTGCTCCTCAGAACCCACCTCTTACTCGCTGTTGTCCTCCTGGTTGCCACTGTGGGCCAGGGTAGTGTGGACCCCGCTCCACTCTCCTTGCCCTCCTTCTGACCAAACCACAGCTCTTGTACTGTTTGTGAACTCTTGGCGTTTCCTGCCACCTCCACCTGCTCTGATGTGGACACTGACACAGCAATTGTAGCTAATTTGTTTTGTACTAGTTTCACTTCCTCTGC
This sequence comes from Ambystoma mexicanum, assembly GCF_040938575.1. Classification (NCBI taxonomy): domain Eukaryota; kingdom Metazoa; phylum Chordata; class Amphibia; order Caudata; family Ambystomatidae; genus Ambystoma; species Ambystoma mexicanum. Next base: position 742,910,349 of record NC_090926.1, read on the forward strand.
ATGCCGCCTCTGAGCCATTTCCTTGTCACTCTCTCTTATCCTCTTACAATGGTGTATTATTATGCTCTATATTTCGGCCCACCCCTTCGCCTCGATGCCCACAATTTTGTCTTGTACTTTTTGCACCTCTTTTAGCAGGTCCTTTTTAACAATAAAGTAGAAAAAGGGTATTGTCCCACAAGTCACTCGTCTGGGCACTCCACATCTTCTGAACCATAAGAATAAACTGAGAGGGGTCTTCGTCAATGCCCTTAGTACATTGCATTATCGATTGTAGGTCAGGTGTGTCAGGGAACGCTCGCTGCGTCCAATATTTGTGCCAGAGTCTTGTTAAATGATGCTGCACCATGCGCATTGTTCCCCAAACTAAGAAAAAGATGCTAAAATATCAACAGGTAAAGAACTCTTAATTTCATTCCATGTTTAGGGCTTTTAAAAAATTGATGGTTGCAATTCTTATACTCATACATTCAGTGGTTGCCATGGCGATCCATCTATTTCTTGGGTCAATTTGTGCAAAGTACGCAAGATGGTTAACAAAGTGCAGATTTCTCAAGGTACATAGTGCAGGACAGTTCAGTAATAAATGTTGTAGAGTTTCAACGATCGTTATATTTTTGCAAAACCTACACCAGTTCAGGTCAGAGGGAATTTGCTTTCTTTTTGTCTTAACCTCCCGAGTGGGCCAGATGTTAAACCGCAACCGCAGAATGGCCATTCTTGTAGCAGCAGATGGTGCCAACCGTAAATACGCAGCTATATCCTTATAACGCTTGGGACCAAAAATTGCAGGATCAAAGTCTTTGTAGGTTAAGCACTGAGTTCTTGTATCGATCCAGTCTATCATGTATACCTTTTTCTTGGCTTGCTCTGGGTGAAGTACCAGAAGTTCAAGTGATATATCAGCGTTCACCATAATAGACAATATTTTAGAAGACCAATGTCTCGGAAATTTTTCAACAGAGCTAAGCAAATAGCTAGAAATAGAAGATAACGTGGAGTTATCACAAGGGGCTAATATACATTTCCGAAATAGGGCACATAGACGCCAGTTATATATGGCAGTTAGAGAGATTAATCCCATTTCATAGCGTATCAGTACTCCAGGAATACACTGTGGAAGATGTAAAATTGCACGCCAGAACTTGGCTTCTAATGCATTGAGAAAGCCTGAGGGAACAATTAATGTCTCTAAACCATAAAGGATAGTTGCCACAACATTCTGATTCCAGTATGTAATGGCAGCTTTGATAGAAAATTTGCCATATTTAGAAACAATTATTCGAGTTTGACAGATTGCCGTGACTAGCTTATGTTTAATTTTATTCAAATGTGAGTCTAGCGTTGGACAACCATCAAAAATTAGGCCCAAATACACATAATTTGGTACTATCCTTATGGGTATTCCCTCAATTTGCCATTCTAACAAGTGTTTACGTAACCCCTTCGGGACGTATGTAACAATTTGTGTTTTTCCAGTGTTTACTACTTGTTCATTTTCTTTAAAATATGAGCATAGTGCTGCCAAAAGGTTGCGTAAACCACTGGGAGTTTTAGACACTAAAACCAGATCATCTGCATACCACAAGGCACAAATTTTTACACCATTCAGTTTGGGAGCATCAATTGTTATTTTGCTAAAGATCCAACGTACGTCGTTAATGAAGAAATTGAACAGGGCGGACGCTAAAATGCACCCCTGTTTCAATCCTCTAGACGTTGGAATTGGGGATGAAAGCAAGCCCTCAAAATTCAATCTCACATAGACTTTAGTGTGTGAATGAAGGGCAAAGATAATATCAATAAGAGTTGGAGGACACTCCGCTTTGCGTAATTTATCTATGAGTTTTGGTCTTGAGACCGAATCAAAAGCGGAGTGAAGATCTATAAACGCAAAATATCTAGCTTGTCTCTTATTAACTGCTTGTTGTCTTATAGCATTTAAAGTAATTAAATTAATGCCAGTACCTAATCCTGCAACAAAACCAGTTTGTGCTGGGTCACGTTGATATGCTTTATTTGACCAAGCATTAAAATCTCTTAATACCAACCTAGAGAATATTTTGCCTGGAACATCCAATAACGTTATTGGACGATAGCTCTTCGGGTCCATGCGATCACCCTTTTTATAGATCGGAATGATCACAGAAGAGCGCCATGAGTCAGGAATATTTTTGGTTTGTATGATGTGATGGAAGGTATTGTTCAGGATTAGTGCCCATTCTGTTATATTTTGTTTGAGCATTAAATTAGTAAGGCCATCCAGACCCGCTGCTCTAGATGAAGAGGATGATTTGATAAAATCTTGAATAATAGATCTTGTGCAGTACAGGGCCCACCCATTCCCAGATCTACTGTTGTACTTATAACCATTCATCTTATGATCATTATATAGAGCAGCAAAATGTGTGACCCACACCGATTCAGATACTCCATTAAGTTGTGTATGCCCTTGTGGTGATGTATTACATTTGTTCAACAAATCCCAAATCAGTGCAGAATTTTTGTTACGACAGGCTACCAAGAAGTGTTCGCTGTCTATTTGATACATAGTTGCTCGCCTCAAACGCACCCAATTTCTATATCTCGATGCAGCAGCTTTAACTGCCTTGATTTGAACAATCAAAGGGAGTTTGCGACATTTTCTGATCTCTCTTCTGTAAGCCTTTTTTCTTTCGCATAGAGCTGTGTCAAACCTGTGCACATGACTTTTAGGAGATTTACTATGAGTGGGATAGAGATTCGCAAAGGTGCTTAACACGTCTATATACGAGCCAGTTTGATGTAGTCGGTGGTTGTCTAGTATAGCACCATTCAGGGCTAGTAATTTATTAACCGACCATTTGAAGCGGTTTTTACCTCTATTAACAAATACAGAATGATTATAATAAGTTGCAGTTTTTAATTGATTTTCAATTTTGATCGACCAAAATAGTGCTAAAAGATGGTGATCACTGGATGGCTGTTTTACTATGATAAATTTGGTGGTATTCATGAAAATGCTGTTTGACATACAGATGTAGTCAATTATAGATTTTGAATTGCCTCTCTCCCAGGTGTTCATTGGGGGTATATCACCTATAATTGCACCATTTGCCATCTTTAAATCGTGATCTTCCATAAAGGAGATCCATCTTGCACCCTCATGTTTCAACTTTCTAGTGTGTGAATCAAAACAAGAAAGGTTCAAATCACCCATGAGTAGGGTTCCAGAGATATTTGTTTGTGCAGAAATGTACTCGAAAAAATGGGAAAGCGTATCATAGAAACAGTCATCATTAATTTCTGCCGGATTCCTGTATAGGTTAATAAGTGCGTATGTGTGTGATTTAAGAGAGATTTTAACCAATTGCATAAATTTGTTTGGGGCTTTCCAAGGAGATATTTTTAAACCTCTACTCACTTTCACCGCAACCAAAAGTCCAGCTGTAGGTCTACCTTTATCAGCTTGAACAGCTGGTAGCAGAATAATCTCATGGTCATCCCATATAGGGGGATTTACTAGCCACGTTTCTTGTAATGCCACTATATCATAAGTGTTTAAATCGTTGTTTGTAGTCCACTGCAAATGAGAATGGCCTCTAGTATTCCAGCTAGCAAGCGAAAGATCAGTAGTGGACGTGGCTGTTCGTGGTTATGAAGGATGATTACAAGATGCTCTGGGGTCTGATGAAGAGTCTTTAGTGCAGAAATTGCAGACACAAGATGGTGCAAGGCTGGTATCTACGCCAGATTTGTTATCACCAGTCTCCTCAGATTGCTTACGTGCAGGATCAAGGGCTAATAAAAAGCCAAGATTGAATAGATCCATTCTGGCATTCCACAAAGTATTACGGACAAGTCCAGACTTTATCCATAATCTAACAATAGAGAGATTTTTGTCACACAGAAACTCAACTTGATCCACATCAGTGGAAGAGATGGCATCTAACCCCTCAATATCTCCAAATATATTTAGAACACTAGCACGACATAAGTCGTATTTCGGAAAGGAGCCATCACGACACTTCAGAATAAGAGTGTGGAATTGATTAAGTTTCTTTGAAAATGCACTATTCTCTTCATTTATGTAAGGTTTAGTATCATCTTTACGTACATCAGAGTATCTCTTAATGTTTTGTTTTGCACAAACTTGAGGCCAATTCCTTTTACAATGAGCAGATTTAAAATTCATGCAGGTATCTGATCTGTTTGAGAGTAGTGAAGCTTCAGGTTGGATAATTGGGGGGGGGGTTATATATTTGAGAGGGTTGATCAATAGTATGTGAAGCTTCGGGCAACACCTCTGAGATTCTTTTTAGGAGATAGGAGTCTACCGCAGCTCTTAAGGAGCTTAAACGGTCTTCAACTCCCACTGTAGAAGCAACAGAGGGAAGTAACCTACTATCAGTTGTATTAATGACATCACAATGATTAGGTAATGTTGTTTGTGCAGCAGGAAGGGATTCTTTTATTTGTGTGTTATCAGGCTTATATGTTAACAGATGTACCAACTCATTCAAGGGATCATACGTAGGGGGTGAACTTGAAACTTTCTTTAAAGCAGATTGAGATGTTGGACAATTGTCTAACATAGCTTTAGCAACAGGAAGATTTTCGGCTGTAGTGGCTACTTTGCTATTCGTAACTACATCGCGGCTATCCATAGGGGCAGTAACACTGTGAACATCAGTTTCCTTCACCGCCAAGGTTTTTTTATTTCTTTGTGTGGTTTTAAATGAGACAGAATTTGTCTTTTTGTTGTTCACTAGTAAAGAGCCAATTTTTCGTGGGATTTGATTAGCGCCACCCTTTTGTTTACCGGCGGCAACTTGAGCATCACTCTTCAAAGGAGAATCCACACTAATCCAAGACTCATTATTTTTTGAGGACACAATTTCCTCCACGTATTCAATTGGGCGGATAATTTTAGAAAATGTTGGCAAAGCTGGGGGGATGATCAAAGGGTTTTGAATTAAATTTTCTAGATGTGCGAGACGTTGTGTAATGGGTACTCCAGAGTATTCCTTTGAACCTTGATGGGATAATATATATGATTCTAGATGAATTACTCTTTGTTCTAGGTTTCCTAATGAAAGACTTTTCGCACATTTAAGTGAGGTGTCCTTCATCCAATCACTTATATGGTCTAGTTTAACAGATTGAATAGCTATCTTCTGATCTAAAGAGTTGAAAAGCTTAAATAACGTGGACATAGTAGTGTTAATGGCCCCCAAGGTAATTTCTAATAAGGCAGGATTAGTCGTTGTTGCATAAGGTTGTTGATTTCTGTCATATGCCTGACAACGGCGGGGGGTCGGATGCAAAAAGGACACCTCCTCGTCGAGTCTTATTGAATCCGTAGCGCCTGGTTGTGCACAATCAGTCATTATAGAAGCTCTTGAGCTTTCTAAATCCCTGCAATCAGAAGGATTTTGACAGGGAGAAGGTATGGATTTGTTTGGGCTGGCATATCCCACGTCTTCAATAATTACTGAGGGCAGCGAGACATGCCTGGTCAGGATATCACATGCTACATTATGGCTTTCAATTGTCGAGTCTTCTATATGAGAGGTCGACTCTTCTACTACAGTAGCAATGGATTGAACAGCTCTGATAGATTTAATAGGAAAATGAGGAACAGTTAGTATAGTTTGATCCAAAATAGTAGAACTCAACGGGCAAATAGAAGCCTCGTTGTTATTGGAGGGATATTGATTTGGAGGTTCATTACCTGGACAACAATTCAGAGGCTGTGGATTCGTAACAATCTTAACCAAAGATGCCAAGTTAATCGGATCAGACATTGCTATACCACCTGACTTTAAGTCATAGAACTTCCCCAAACATACTCCCGGATATCCTGCTTTTACACACACATTCCCAACCTGGTCTCCAATAGTTGCTACCAGCAAGCTTTTTATGTTGCCGACCACCAGGGGTCCCCCAGAAGTCTGCTTTTCGAATGCATAAATCCACTTACCGCACCCGCTATGAGGGGTGGGAGCACCTTTATCAGATTATTTGTATCCATCTGCACCCATGGCACCTATTGCGGCCTGCCGGGCTGCTTATGTATAAGGGGCATCTGCGTCCTACCCCTTTCAATTAATTTTCCACTTCCTTTTTTCCTTGCTGCTGCCATCTGGCCGAACCTGCCCCTTAACCTACCATGCCGCAAGCTCTCCACCCGGGTAGTTTATTATGGTGCTTGCCCTGCCTCCTCATTATCCTCAAACTCATCAATTGTAATCCACCCATCTTCCTCTCTGTCCATGCGAGATCTTAAATTCTTGTATCCTAAGCTGTCCACCCGATCACCCCTGCTCCTTCTTTCTCTATATGTACGTTCTTTATGGCTGTGCTATTGTTGGGATAAAGTCCCAGACATGCCAGAGGGCCTCTAAGAGTTTGCAGACTCTCAGAAGGCCCAACACCTTCCGCAGGACTCAGTCAAACGGCAAGTTCAAACTGCTGTTTATTACATCAAAAACCAGCAGGAATCAGTACAGGGACAGAAGAAATCTGTGGACGTCTCAACTTCTTCTGGCTCGCAGGCCAGTTTTGTACCCAAATGACATCAGAGTGACGCTACAACCTTTGCTCTTATCCAGAAAACCTATCGGACTACTGGATTGGGTACTGAGTAATAGACCAGCTATAGTGGACACTATACATGTTAGCATCACATGTCAGGTGGCTGGCCTAGCCCATCCCCAAATAGCTATCTATAACAGTGTTGCAGTGTGAGGGTTTTACCGTTGGCTCTTGCCCGTTGCTACCCACCACTAGGATACTAAACTGTGATTGGCTAGAGCTGACATCCCCAGGCCTTGGATCCGCAAAGGTTCTCAGCTCTCGGTGTACCTTCTCAAGGTAATAAGAACGACTATGGGTCTGCATTGTAACTTGTGTGTACCACCTTAGTCTATGAGCGTGCTCTTTTGCTCAGTGCAACACTTGTCTCACATTGTAACATCTTTGTTGCGAGCTTCTGTCTGGCGGTGTGAGATCGGTTCCCTTTCCCAGTGCTGGTTTCTGTCCATTGTCTGAGTCGGCCGGTTCACGCATTCCGAGACCATGATTTGGAGCTGTTCAGCTCTGAATTATGAAGAATTTTTGCGCATTTATTGCAGCTGGTGCTACTGTCGTTCAAGGAATGGAATGTCATCCGTATCTGGTAGCCTTGGCAGCGGGTCCTGTCTCACATGTTTACTCTATGTTCAGCCTGAATTCAACTCAGTTCAGCTCTTCCTGAAAGCCTTGTGGCCTGCTGTTATTTTCCTAAACTATTATGTGGCTCTTACAATGTTTGTGCTATTCTATATTCTCCATAGATTAGTCACACTTGGCTCTGTCAGGTCCTATAGGTGCTCCTCTAGTTCCATAATGTTATTTGCATGTAAGCATCTGCAAGCTTTACTCAGGATCTCTTGCTTCTTGCGGTTTCTGTCTTGCTGCATTTAGCTAACGTCAAAATAATAAAAGCAATGAAATTATGTATATGTATCTGTCCTCTAACTATAGGACTGTATGCTCGTGTTCTTCATGTATTCGAGTGCATGTTTAAGTCCCGAAGTGCGGATGGCACGTGTACTTCATGTCTAACGCTGCTAAAGTGTGGTGTCTCTATCGACGTCAGCAACATGGCTTCTTGGCGCTTTAATTGATACTGTCAATCGAGGTGTCTTTGGTTGCAGCCTGGGGCTCTTCATCCAGTCTGGGGTAGATTTGTACCGCACCTTGCCTATAGGGCTGGCTGGGGGGGTACCTTGCGACATACTTGTCGATCATTGGAGCACTAGGAATTGGTCCAAAATAGTATGGGCGCTCGGGGTGTCTCCTGACCTTCTTCCGTGTCATGTATCTTATAGAAGTAGGAGGAGGGGGCGAACTTCCCCATCCCTCTTCAACCAAATCCTTATATGACAGTCCCTATGCTCTGGGCTGCCATATCTTCGTTATTCCTCCAAGGTGTCCATAATGGTATATGTGCTTGTCGAATTACCAGTGTATGTAACAGCATACTCCTTCCTGTTGCATCAAACTCACTTCCCTTCATAGAACTTTGGATCATGGGGATTGTTCAATTTTATGGACCCCCTGGAAATAGTTCACACTGCAATATTCGATCTGAGTTTGTCTCGTTCTGCAACAATCTCATCTTTTGTTCCTCCTACTTACACATCTATCAGGATCTGCATTCCGATAGCCTCTTCTGTTGTTTTCTTGCACCTTGCTATGCAGATCTTGATCCTATATACTGATGCTGCTCCCAGCGCAAGAGCTCCTGCTATCACCTTCAGTCCATCTGACAGCCATGGTGGCATACATGACCATATATATGCCAGCCAGCTCTTGTCCTTCACAGTTCCTCGTGCTTCATCTTCCATTTTTGCATGCATCTGTGCCAACTGTGCTACTGCATCTAAGAGAGTTATGTTATCTTCGTCGTTAACTGGCATGAATGTGCAACATGAACTCTCTGTCTTTGCACAAACTCCTCCTTCCATAGCCGTGAGGAGATCCAGAGCATATCTATTCTGAAGTGCCACCAACCTTATTGCTCTGAGCTCTTCTTTTATGGCGTTGAACCCATTCACTGTAGAGTTAATTGTTACCATCAGCTCCCAACGAGTGATCTGTAACCACTTGGCATTTGTGTATGTCTGTATTCCTGGTCCTATTGATGCAAAGAACATCTGTTTCCTGCTGAAAAGTCTGTGCTCTGCTGGAATCTCGTCCAGTGCCGTTTCTGATGCCTCTGAGAAGTAATTCCCCCCACTTTTCACTCTGCTCAATCCTTCCAGGTTCTCCACCTTCTCTACCTGGGCTGTTGGTGCCACCTCGACCAATCTCTTCCTTCTTTTATTGTTGTTCATCTTCGGGAATTCATCGAGCTCTACATCCTTCTTGGGTACACCCATTGAGGGCATATTGATGTGTACCAACAAGCAAACTCGTTCACATTCGGGTGGCAGCTTCTCATACACCTTCGATCCACAAGCCCAGGAATGATCCATCAGCACTGCCGTTCCTGCTCTCATTGCTGCAAGTTGTTCAGTTCTTTTGCACCCAACGTTCTCGCCAACTTCGACATCACCATTGTTCTGATAGCACAGGGGCAATGTCCTCAGGGATTATCAGCATCTGTACAGTTTCATTCTCCACCCATGTCAGTAACTATGCACTCGCTACCCACTCCTTCAGGCACTTGTCATTCTCTTCCTGCACCTTGTTCACAGACGACTGGGCTAGTGTCAGTGCCTTGCTTCCCAACACTCCATCTTGCCATCCATCGTTAGTGTACATTTGTCCATACACTAATATCTGTGGTCTTTCCCAGCATCTAGGCTCTCCTCCGATCTCCTTCACTCTTGTCCATGGACATGGCAATTACTTCAATGTGTGATAGTCTTCGTTTCTCCCTTCTCAGGTCCGTCGGTTATGTACTGTATGGCTTCATCTAGCTGACAATAATTATTCATCATGTCCAATGTCTTTATGTAATTATCTTCTTACGGGAATGTCCCCTTGGACATCAATCTCAATGTTGCTGTCTTCCCTTGGAATCTACCTTGTGTTTGCACCATTGTGAGATATGTCAGGCATTTCAGTTGCTATGAATGTTCTAGAGGCACTTACGGTGTAGGGGATTAAAGAGCACATATACAGCTCTCTCCTGTATTCACCGGCACGGCTACCGCCAGAGTCATAATGGCCCCCAATGTTTCAGTTCACAGTCCTGTGGTGCATCGTTGCCGTCGATCTCTTCGCCATCTTCTGGTCCTCCCTGCATCCGCTGTATATGGTGAGAGATAAAAGAGGCACTAGCAACCAGAGAAGTAATGTAATCGTACATCTCCTGTCCTAACACATCTGCACTATTCTCACTGTCTTTCAGTGCTCTTGTGGGAGGAACCAGAGGAAGATACATGTGCCATCCAGTCACCGCCTCATGGGGTGTTAAATGGTGGTCGGACCAAGGCTTATTGCGCAATTCAAACAAGGCTAGAGGTAAACAATACAGCCAGTTTGTCTTGGTGCTCTGCTGAGTTTTGGCTATGCATTCCTTTAGGAGTCCATTCAGGTGTTCACACATCCCATTTACTTGCGGGTGGTATGGACAGGCAAATTTATGCTTAATGCCTAGCAGGGTTGTGATGTGTTGGAATAGTTCATTGGCGAAGTGAGGGCCATTTTCAGACAGCAGGACCTCACACACGCCCCATCTTGGGAAAACCTTCCTGACCAGAAACTTGGCCTCTGTGAGAGCGTCTGCATGTGAACAGGGCCCTGCCTCGATCCACCTAGATAATGCGAAGACAACCACTATCATGTAGCGGCATCCTTGACAAACTTGGATCATATCCATGTAATCCACGGGAGGTGCAGAAATGGGCCTACAGGTTTTGGTATGGCTCCTCTCACAACTCTAAAAGTATGCCGTGTGTAAACTGCTGGCAGCTACTAACAAAATCAGCCACATGTTTGTTCAAATTGGGACAAAACCACATTTCTCCAATGCGTGTAGCAATGACCACCTACCCTGTGTGTGTTGGATAGTGCAATTGTGTTAATGCAGTCTTCAATAACGCTATTGGCATGACCACTTTCCCTGTATTGTTCTGTCGCCATAAGGCATTTGTCAGAGGCATGGAGCATCCTCTATTTATATAAAGCTCCTTCTCCTCTTGAGGCGCTGCTCCCTGCAGCTCCATAATCTGTGTCTCTGATAGTACATTGTAACCTTCCTTCATCACCATGTTCCTTACTCCTTCCTGAGCTCCTTGTCTCTCTTTCAATTCCCACAATTGCCCAAAATACGCTGTGCATTTTGCCTCATAATCTGCTGCTTCATTTCCTTTTGAGATAGGGTCTTCCCCTTTTGTGTATGCCTGGTACTTCACTAGTGCTACCTTTTGTGGATATGCAATCACATCGATCAATCTGTCCAATAATAGCGCATGCTGCACTGGGGTCTCGTCTGCTCTCCTGAACCCTCTCCTAAGCCATCGCGCCAGCCCTGAGTATACTGTTGACGTCACAAAGAATTAATTGCCACCTCTTTCTGTATGCTGTTTTCTAGTGCTAATATGAGAGCCAATATAGTTCTGCTGCGTGTGCTAAATAATGGCATGGTAGTCGCGTACTTGCAAACACTTCACTTGTCCCATCCTCCTTCAGTCTTACCACTGCAGTCCCAGTACGCCTTATCCCATCAGCTTGATGAATTGTTGATGAACCGTAAATGTACAGCACGTCTCCCCACTCAAGTGCGTCCTCCTCTACTTTGCTTGTTTCACTGAACATCTCTATGTTCTTTGTGCAGTCATGTGCATAGTCTCCTGCTTTGAGGACATCTGCCAAAAATGTCACTGGGTTTACAGTCTTGCATTTTACCATGTTCAGTCCTACATTCAATAGTATCACCTTATACCACGATGTTCTCTGTGCGTTCAGTGTGCTTGTTGGCTTGTGCAGTATCGCAAAGAGGGCGTGCTCCACGTACAAAGTGGTGGTGCAACCCATTATCACTGATGATGATTTCTCACGGCAAAGGCTGCTGCTGCCAAGGATTGTTCGCGTGGATAATGTCCTCTCAACACTGGGTCAATTTGTCCACTGTAGTAAGCAATTGGCTTATGGCCCATGCTTGTCTTTTGTGTCAGTACCATCTTCATCACTATACCATCAGTGTGTGAAAATAAGACAAATTCCTTTTTGTAGTCTGGGGTCCCTAACAATGGGGCAGTGCTTATGGCTTCCTTCAGTTCCTCAAAGGCCTCAGTCATCTCTGTGGTCCATGTTAGTGTCTTTGTTGCCCTCTGTGCTTCTTTCAAGGTGCACAGTAGTGGCCTTGTGTATGTGCTTTTGTCAAGACCCATTCTCTGCAGTAATTGCACAACTACAAGAACTGTTGCATTTTCCTTTCTGTCGTGGGCTGGGGTGTTTTGCGTATTGTCTCTGCCCTTTTTGGGGCAATCTGTTGGGCGTCTTTGGATATCATCTGTCCAATGTATAGCACCTATTTTTGACAATACTGTAGTTTAGCCTTGTCCACCTTGTACCCTTTGTCATCTAACACTGTCAACAAGAGCACTGAATCCTTCCTGCACTTATCTGTCTCACTGCAAATCAAAATGTCATCTACATACTGCAAAACTGTGCTTTCTGTCTGTATGTTGATCAGGTCCATCTGTATAACTCTGTTAAAGATATATGGTGACTCGCAGTACCCCTGTGTTAAACGAGTATGTTTCCACTTCTGGTTTCGGTAAATAAAGCTGGTCAAGTCTTGTGAGTCTGGGTGTAGTGGTACTGATGTCAGGGTCTGGCTTGACTGAATTCCACAGGAGCTGATGCTGGCCCCACAGACCCTCACCAAGAGTTCACCTCTCAACCCTAAAGTAAAAGCTGAGCTGAGAACCCCAAGAAAGGGAAAGGGGAATTTGGATAAAATAACAACGGAGACACTGCAGCCCTGCAACCTTCTGATAGGCTCTGGTATCTGTAGTAAACAAATACACTTGGTTACTTATACATTAGTGTAAACCTTTTTCTCTAAATTATTTTTTAAACAAACTCTTAACTTCTTTACCTCTTATACCTCTGTTTAAGACTTAGAGGTTAATTATCTGTGTGGAATATCTTGTAAAATGTTGTAATGTGTTAGTGCATATTGTCACTAGCCATTCCAGTCTCTTTACTATCCTAAAGAAAAATGACTCTTAAAACACCTTACAACCTTAGATATTCTTCTTTGACTTTTAGGTTCATTAAACTCCAGTAAGTTCAAATTTTCAAATACTCTTGAGAAATGCAGTCTTTCTTGAAGTATTGAATTCTCTTTTGTGTAGAAACTCATAAACTTTCTTGAATGCTACTCCTTCTTCTGCGTGTGAATCTTTTCTTTGTTACACATATGAATATATAGTTACTTTCTTGAAATAACTTATTCACTCTCTGCAACCATGCGATTAACATGCAAAATCACAAGACGTGAGAAATTGTCCTTGCGCAAAAAAATTACACGCGCACCTTATAAATACATGCGCACGTGAAACACGCGCACCTTAACAAATACATGCACACGTTAACAAATTCACGTGTACGTGAAACACGCGCTCGCCCTGAAAAACTGTACGCGCTAGGTCAAATGGACCCGTGCTCTATCGCCAACTGAACTCACGCTATTACTTGCGACGTCTCTCACGTGAAAATAGTTCACACGCCAAAAACAACTTGTGCTCAATAAAAATTGACTCGCGCTCTATCGCAATCAAACACGCGCTCTCATACATAACGTCACTCACGTAAAAAATGTACACGCGCTAAAAATGACCCGCGCTCAGTTAATATGGACGCGCGCTCCATCGCAATCCAACACACGCTCTCATACGCACGCGCTCCCAACGATGTTGCTGAAGACACGAAGACTCGCGCACACGTTAAACAGTCTTGAAACACTTTTCACGCTATTAACAACTTTAAAACTTGCGCGCACAGTCTTTTCAATTATTTTCCATATTGTATATAAACTGTAAATGTTTTCTCTTCTTATAGTACATTTTAAACTTCTAAACTCTTTAAGTTTCTGATATAAAATGGATGTTCACTGTGAGAATCTTTAAGCTTTTAAAAGGAACGATCCAACCTTGATGTATTCCTGATCACTCGGGCTCAGCAACGATTTTCTCACTTCTTTAGTAAATCTTCTGAACTCTGAAAGGCATCACTTAAGGAGCTTAACTAATGTACAACCAGCCCCTGAATTACTTTGGATGAAAGGCAGTTTAGAATCTTGCTCACCTCTCAAGAATCCAACCCATTATCCTATCCACCAATCAGACAAACCAAACATACTATTGTTCCTTAAACCAATCAGATTAAGTTTCTTTCTCTCCATCTTGACTTGGGCAACCACAATGTTAATTCTATGTACATACACTTCCTGATTACTACTCCAGCCAGCCCTGACAACTGAGAAGAATGCATTCTTCAAATCGATGGCCATGAAACAGGCAGCTTCTGCGGGAATGGGCACACTGAAAGGCGCAGGAAAACCCCACACCCTGGACTAGGCTATTAGTGTAACGCAATCTACTGAAAAATTGTCCAGAGGTTATTTTATTTTTAAAGGTATCAAAAATGTATTTATTAAGATAAATCATTTTCAAAAATGAGTTAATCATTAATTAATACACACACATTAAATTACATAAACATTACAAAGGAGCGCAAAACACCAGGTGATAAAAACCTAACACAACCATCATTCGCCAACAGTCAATCCATTTACAACTCAAAACAATCAACCTCATTCACTCACAGTAAAGACTTTTATTTGACTAAACTTTTTAGTACAATCCATATGTGGTAGCACATAAATTAGCCCCACATGGTCTTGAATACTTCATCTTGTCCACATCAAATGTGTGTCAGCACAACCATTGACCAAAAATGGCTCTATTCCACAGAGTGGGTACATTTAACAAAAAATTATAAGTCCCATCCCCGGATCTTCTTCTCTACCGGTTTCGACGTTTTTGAAAAAATATGAATGGAATAACGGCTTCATCAGGAGGACCACTTGATACAGTATTACCACTGACTCCCAATGTCATGTGCTCAAACTCTTCAGGCCCATTAAATCTGACTCAAGGGAATTTCACAAAGTTTCAAGGAAAGCTCAAGAAACAAGACTGGATTTATTCCAGCAGTCGCGCTACTATTGCTGACGTTGGTGTTGCCTCAGTACACGTGACTTTAAATGCATTTTAAATTGCAGTTAGCCATGCCCGCCTTTATGTCTGCAATTATCAGCAGAACACGGAGCCGAGGGCTCTTCAAGAGTTTTCCTAGGCCGGAATGCCACACAAAATTGTTGCCGGGTTTGCTGCTAAAGGATATTCCACTTCTACAATATGTTTATGAGGTCTTAAAACCTGAATAAAATGCATGACCCCACATTGGCCTTGCGCATGGGGAACACTGCTGTGTTGCATGGAAATTTTGATGGTACCAGAATGCCTCTGTCAATCAGAGCTGTGATTGTTTCATAAATACCGTCATCTGCTTCCTTGGTTAGGGGATACTGCTTTACTCTTGGCAAAATCGCCCCTGGTTTCAGCTTGATCTTCACTCCCCCTATGCTCCTTGTACAGCCCACTTCATAAGGACTTGTAGTCCATAGACTGCTGGGTACCTTGGCCATGTCCTCCTCCAAAAATGAGGGTGGCGCCTCCAACACCATAGCCATTCTCTGTGGCACCTCTCTGTAGTATATCTGTAACCAGTAGGTTACGCTCATTTCGAACACCATCTCCAATTCCTGTCTCTTTTCCTGAAATAATTCTTCATCTATCACTGTGGTCAGCCAGCACCCTTCTGCAACTGCAATTATTGCTCTCCATGCCCCCCCGTGTCATCCACCCCGTGTACTGCAATCCAATTCTCCCTTGCCAACACCGCCTCTATTTCTATGGACACTATCGTTCCTTCTGGCTCATGCAGTGGTGTTTCTGGCCTGAACAGGTATTTGTTTGGAACTCGCCATACCTTTCCTGCAATGCCTGGCATCCATGCAATGGCAATGTCAGTTCCATATTGAAACATCTCTGGGCCCACTTGCACTGCCCTCTGTACTCTACGCCCACAATATGCTTGAACGATCTGCTTTACATTTAACATGTGTATGCCTGATGTTGAGCACACTATGCCTTTGTAAATAAAATGGTCATGTTTAGTCTGCTCATGATGTCTCGTCCCAGTATGTTTACAGGTGTCTTTTGAGAGTAAAGTAGAGGTAGTGATATGTTGTGATCTCCTGTGGATAGTGAAATATTATCAGTAAAAGGAAGCACTTCTCGAGCCCCAAAGAATGTTCATGGCATCACCTGACAACGTAAATGTTCCTTCCCTAATGCATGACCTAGTCGTCCCCAGTGTCAACAAGAAAGGAAAAAGTTTTGTCACCTATCGCCACCCCAATGTGAGGTTCCTCCGCAGGATTAGGTGTGATGGACAGGATGGGACACATCAAGGTTGTCTGTGGGCTGTCTTATTGATGGTACATGGATAACCCATTCCCTGTAAAGGGGTTGTTCCCTTCTACCATTGTAACTCCTCCCAGTCGTTGGACAGGTACCGTTGTACTGTGTCCACGTGTGCTGATGTGTCGTCATTCTGTATCTGTGCTAGTTGTTGTGTGCTCCCTCTAATCTGTGGTGCTTGGAAATACAGTGGTATTGGTTCTAAAATCTTTGGAACCTGCATCTGTGCTTGTGGTACTTGTGATTGTGCTTGTGGTATCTTTTAATATGTACCCTACATCTTCCCTTGTGCCTGTTGATACTGTGCATAATAATATTCTTGGCCTCCTTGATATGGTTGCGGGCCCTGCTCTCCCCAATTCTGTTGTGTGCCTCTAAATCGGCATACTCTTGAGATGTGCTCTAGCTGCCCACAGGTCCAGCACTGTGGTGGCTCCCTCCCTTCCTTGTCCTGGAAAAAACCCTGAAAAGTCTCCTGGGTTCTGCTGCATTTGTTGTCCATATCCCCGAAACCCCCCTGAAAACTTCCTTTGCTTATGATGCATCTGTGGCCCAAAGCCATGCCCCCTTTGTAATCCTATCCCTTCCTCAAAACCCCTGCTGTCGGCTGCCCTGCCCTATGTACCCTCCCCCCATGGGTGGTGCAAATGGTTGTGGCTGTTAATGATGCGCCTGTTGGGTGGGGCTGGTTATTTCTGCACCTTCCATCGCATACTTTGATAGCATTCTCTGTACTAATTTAGCCTCATCTGCCTTCCTGTCTTCCGCTTTTTGCTTAACCTTCTCCTGCCATAGTCTACAATGGTACACTATCGTGAGCTGTATTTCTGGCCATCCATTCGCTTCCATCCCCACCAGTTTCTTCAAACACTTCTGTACTGGCTCTGGTAGTCCTTGCACTAATATGTGATAAAATATTGCTATTGTTTTGTCCCAAGGCTCTCGAGTTTCAAGGCGGCAAAGCTCTTGAATCTCCTGAATGTACTGCACAGGATCTTCATCTTCCCTTCTCTTATGTGGCGTAACCACCCCAATGTCTGACGTGTCTGGGTATTGTGTTCATAATGCTTGTCATACTGCTGCCCTGTAGTATGCAAATGGCGCCCCATCGTGCGCTGTGGTCTGTGTCGCCACCCCTGGGAACCCCGCCCTCTTCCATACATCATCAGCGGCATCTCCTAATATCGATACCAACAGTCCCTTTATGTCACCCACTGCTAGTCTGTGGCCAACTGTCATCTTCTCCATCTCATAAATCCATTTCCCCACTCCCGCGCTCAATGATGGTAACCTAAACTTCACATTCTCCTTGTCTGTGTGCTTCCATGGCATGTACTGAGGTCTCACCCCCTCCCCTCTCCAGTAAAGTAATCTGTGTGTATGCTGCCTTCTCCTCAGGTGTCCTCCTAGTCAGTCTAAATTGTCGAGGCCCTCTCTCGTCTTCAGTGTCTGTGCATACATCTAGTGGCTCCTTCATTCTGGGAGATCCCTCAGTCGGTTAACATAGATGCTGTGTGAGGTGCAAAAGTCGTCCATCTGGTGTGCCTGTTCATCTGAGCCACCTCCCTCCTCTCCCTGTATAAGGGTCATGAACTTCCATGACACCCGTTTGTCTATCCCTGATCCTGTGCACTGTGATCAGTACTAATTCCCCCTCTCATCCCCACTGTTCTTGTCCTCGTTTTCAGACCTCGTGTCCATGTTGCTACAAAAATAATCTGCAAAACTCAGTCTCCTCGAAGTCAAGTCTGTGTTGGGTTTCATGCTGAAATCAATGTCTCTCTAGTCACCCTTACTTCCTCCTGCCCAGGCCCCTAGGCCTGCTCTGCTTCCCTCATTTGCACTCCTGCCCGAGAGTTTGTGCGGTCTGGTTCTGTCCGTCTGTCCTCCTCACATCTATTCCTTTCCCTATTCAGTGCTGCCTGTGTCTTCACCGCCCTTATTGCTCGCTCATGCTACTCCATGCGAACTCGTTCTCTCGCCAATGTGGCCAACTGCGACTTCCTCTGTTCCCGCTCTGCTAAGTTGCGTTTTTCTTGCTCTGCTATCTCTCTCTCTCCCCTCTGCTTTTTCCAGTTCTCTCTCCCTTTTTTCTTGCTCATCTCCCTTTCCGCTCTCTTCCATTCCTGAGATCCCTCTCTATCCTTTCTTCCCGCTCCCTTTCCAAGTATTCCTTCTCTTTCTCCCGTCTTCGTTCACTGTCTTCCCACTCTAGTTTATCCTCTCTTCTTCTTTCTCTGTCCTCGTACTCTATTCTCACCTCCCTGTCCTTCTCCCTTTTGTCCTCCTTGTCCATTAGTTCTGCCCAGTCTCTCATGTCGCTGTCCCTTTTCAGGCTTTCTATCACCTCATTCGCTCCCTCTGCCTCTCCGTTTGTCTTCCCTTGAAGCTTTAAAAGTACCTGCACTACTATACATTTGTTTGCGCATATGCTCTCGAACTCCTCCTTCACGCATTGCTGTGCTTCCCTGCTTGCCCCTGCATCACTAGCTGACTGCCCTGTGCCCTTTGGCTTATCCTCCTTAGTATATGGTGGTGGCTTATATGTCAACTTTGAATACCCCTCTACTGCCCTTAGTTCCCTCATTCCCTGTTCTTCATCTGTATCATCGGATACTACACTTGGAGGGGCAGGGGGAGCTGCGGCAGGATGGGTCCCTTGGTCCTTCACCTCCTGCTGACTTAGCATCCACTGGCGCCTCGCTGCATCCCCCTCTCCCTCCTGAAACATGCGCCACAACTCGAATATGACCATGCGTTTGGTCAGTTTCTTCTCCTTGTAGGCACCCTATATGTGTGTCAATAGCGATTGCTGCACGTCTTTGGAGAAACTTCCACAAGCTGGCTATGGTTTGGTTAATTTACCTTCTGTACTTTTGGACCATTGTATGGGATATTTGCATTTCGTTTCCTTAAACGGTGGAAGTGTCTCACACCGGTGCTGAAGGGGCTTAGTCCCCCCAATGTTAACTTGATAAATATCAATACCTTTTACCTGACCTCTAGTTGAGGGTTTCGATAATCTGCTGTTTAGGGAGAAAAGTCACAATGCAATGATAATACTTTCCAGTGTCTATGAGCCTCTCTGGTTCTACAACTTATAAGGCATGCTCCGTGCTCCGCCCCTCCTTCACAATCGCTGCCTCCTCAGGCACACAACCACAATCCTGCGAATGCGCCTTCCACGCAGCGCCGCTGGTTCACCTTGTTCACCCATCCCAAGTTCTCAATTATAGCTCCTCGCCGTCTCAAGCTCTCCGTGTCCTATATGTAAACCTAAGGGTGATGTCACCAAGCTACCAAAACAACATCGGTAAATCAAATCCCACACGCACACTGTAATAGTTACTACCAAACCACACAAAAACCCCACAGCTGTCTTCCTGCACTCCAGGTAGAGTATACCAATATTCTCTTGTGATCGAACTGCACTCTCTGCATTGCCTAACGTGTGAAATGCCTCACTCCAGGAGACTTAACCAGTTGACTCACCTTCTGCAATCTAGGCCAGCTCCCTTGCTAACCCTCACGGGGATACCGTCATCTATGACCCGAACTAAAACACCCAACCCACAGGAATACCTTATTTACAGAACTTTTGTCATCCACGCCCTTGAGTCAATAGTCTAGGTTATTCACCAGAACCTTTTACCTCTAGGACTGAATGTGCCCTAAACATAGAAGAAGGACTTCTACCTCCGCTCCTGTCCCTACTCACTATAACAAGACTAGACAATACTGTAACAATACTAGACACCACTTCACCAATACTCAACACTACTAAACAATACTCCACAATACTTCAATACCCTCCCTCACACCCACAGTTGCCGTTAGACTGGGTCAATACGTTCTGTGGTGTGCTGGCGCTGCTCGGCTGCCGGTACCCCATGAAGGCGCTTGCCTCCCTATCCTGGTCTGCCAGGACAACTCGCTGACTTCGGGCAGGATGATTCACAAGGGGCTCCTGATAACCTGTAAACGGGCACGCATTTTACCGATTTCTCGAAATATGCGAGGGTCCCACAGCCTCTCAGTTTCGGTGGCGAAGGAGACGACCTGGTGCCGGGCTGGCGCAGCCAACCATACCTCTGCTACCAACTTGTTGGGACAAACTCCCAGGTATGCCAGAGGGCCACTAGGTGTTTGCGGAATCTCAGAAGACCCAACACCTTCCACTGGACAAACGGAGGACTCAGTCAAGAAGCAAGTTCAAACGGCGGTTTGTTACTGCAAAAACCAACAGGGATCAGTACAGGGACAGAAGAAATCTGCGGAAGTCTCAACTTCTCCTGGCTCGCAGGCCAGTTTTGTAAAAACAGTGTAAACATCAGAACCTCAACCAAGCTTCTGGCCATTTGTGTTGGTTGATAGGCCGAGTCTGGCTATATTCACTATCGTGTTGGCTTATGGTCAGTGGTCGAAGTGAGCGGGAAAGGCCGGGAGCAGCGTTCCACCACTCTTATTTTTTACTGTTAACAGTTCTACTACTTTTTTCACACTTCTCCACTTTAACACGTAATAGCAGTTACAACTAAAATTAATTCTGCTTCATCTCAATGGTCTGTCAACGAGCATGGCTGCAACCCTTGAAAAATGTGTTTCAAATTGCTCCCTTCCTGCCTACTCTGTCCCCTGCCAGTGTCACAGCTCCACTACTTTTTTTGGTACACTTCTACCACTGCTTATGGTCCTGACTCTTGCTCCACTTATTGTCCTGACGCTGTTCTTCTCTGCTTCCTGATGGCTTACAACTGTTGTGTTCCAAAACATACCTGTCTTACTCCTTTGCTCCTCTCCTCTCTGCTTCATGACTCATTGGCCCTCATTCCGAGGTTGGTGCTAGTCATGGCGCTATTAACGCCATGACTAGCACCATTACCGGTACCCTGTCCGCCCTCGTTCAATGGGGACTTACCGGTCTAGTCTGACCTTTGCGGGACCGGTAGGTCCCCATTGAAAATGTCAATCCCCATTCCCATTTGAGCCCCCATAGGGCTCAATGGGAATGGGGAGGGAGCTAATAACGGTACCATAAATTACGGTACCGTTATTAGCTCTGAAGTCCCTTTTTGGAACCCGTCCATAACGCCTGGTAAAAGCAGGCGTTAAGGACGGGGCCGCACAGGGACCTCGTAGTAGGGCGCAAAGGGTTTACCGTCACCAATGTCCTTAACGGTGCCCGGTATCCCTTTGCACCCTACTCGGAATGACCCCCCTTCTGTCCTTTCTTCTCCCCAATGGCCTACCCCATACTTGTGCCTCCACACCTTATTAACTACCATCTATCAGGCATTTAACATGCATGATCCACCTTTTTTTATCTTTTCTCTCCTGCCCCTCCTGCTCTCATTTGTCAAACTCTTGCTATACCTTCTCTGACTCCTTCCTTGATATCTCTCCCATCTCTTCCACTCTTCTTTAATCTTGCTTCTTCTCGGCTCCTCTTGTCACTCTCTCTATGCAATGAATCAACTCGTGCCCATGGGTATTCTTCTTCTTCTCTGTTAGGAAAACCTTTTCTATTTGCCCCTTTCCCATACACTTACGCTTATTGGGCATGATTCCTTTTTTTAAACCTCATTCCCTGACTTTGCTCATTTCATTTTGAGCGCTGGTCAGTCCTTATTTAAGTCTATAATAGCCCTACTACCTCATTTAAGGCAAGTAGGAAAGGGACACCTGGATTTCCCATTCCTTTTGGACTATGGGTGTTTTACCCATACTACGTGGAGCTCAGACAGGGTGGCGGCAGTGTTACCTTTGTCTTTACCTCTTTGGGTGCACTCTTGTGAACCTTATATTTGTAGGTCATGGCAGAACATTGTACACAGCAGTATTCAGTATGCCTGGCCATGTTGTTTGAAGCCCTGTCTTTGTGCTCCACTGTTTGTCTTCTTCCCAGGCAGCAGTAGGATGTGGCCATATGTATTGGCATCCTCTTCACACCCTCTAGCCTCTTTGTGTGCTAGAAAGCGGTTCATGCTGGATGTAACACTACAGACAGCCCCAATGCACATCTTGGACTCTGTGTGAGGTTATGCATATGTTAGGCAAAGTTTGTATGCACTACACTCTGGGACCACTACACTCAACTCTGACTACAGGTATAGGGAACCCAACCTTTGGTATAAGCCTATACTACACAGTTTTGGTAGCTTGTTGAGCAACCAGGCCTATCTCAAGAGGGGTCAATGTGAGCTGTAGTGGAGTTACACACAGGTACACTGTTACAAGTATTAAAATAAACTCTTACACTCAAGGTTTCTTGCATAAACAATTATTAATTTATTTATCAGTCAGTTAGAATAAGCCTTCTTCAGAAGGGAGCAATATAATAATAACAGACAAATACACTTCAATAATGTTCACTCTTAGTTTCTAAATCAGTAAAGACCTTTTTGGGATGGCCCACAGACACAACCTACACCCACAGGTGACTTCAATAGCTAGGGGGCTGGGGACATTAATATCTTACCGTTGGCATTTAGAATACTCTTAGAAGTTGGTAAAAGGCAAAAGTTATTAGAACAACAAGAGACCACAAATATTCCTAAGCAGTCAAATACTTTTGGATCCCTCAAGAAGAGTCATTCAATTCAATAGGCTAAGCCACAGTCAATGGGCAAAAGTCTTGTATAGGATGAAGCACTTCTGATAAGTAAATGGAAAAGTCTTTGCACAAGTTCTTAGGAGTCTTTGATGAAAAGAATAATCAAATGTAGGGCCACAAGCTGTTTAGACTTGTGAGTTGTAGAAGCTGCACGCACTCTACAGTAAAAGGCAAATTCTCTCAGACTTTTTACAGTACCTTAAAAAAGAAGAAAAGATGCAGCTGATGACTTCTGTTCCTGTGCAGCTCTGCAGATCTCACTGTTCCTGGGCCTCAGTCTTGGGGACAAGAGGGAGGATGTCGGGGGACTGTTGCAATGCACTGCGATGGTCAGAAATCACAACTGGAAAACTTCACTTTCAGTGGCTGTTCATTGTTTCAGCTCCTTGCGTCTACCGCAAATAGCAACACCGCGCTTCCTGGCTGTTGAGATGGACTTTCCTTGCTTCTGGGGTCCCGCACTCTGTTGAGGGGGCTCAGGCTTGGCCAGTCCTGCTTCCTGGGAGTCCAAATGATCTTCCCGAAGCTCTAGGCCAGCTTAAAAGCAGTGCACACAATCTGGTGTTCCTCTCCCTTGTTATACGGTTTCCAGCAGCAACTCTGTGGAAATTCAACCAGCTCAGAGATGGGTGTCCAGGTGGCTTACTTTGGAGTTGATTGGTCCCACCAACTCAAGGGGAGAAGTCGTCGTGCAGGGGCTTCTCTGTCGATGCAAACTTGGTGTTTAGGCACTGCAGCAGGGCTTCACCGGGCAAACCAATGGTCCAGGAGTTGCAGCAGGCATCCTCTTCAAGTTCTTCTTCAGT
Organism: Ambystoma mexicanum; assembly: GCF_040938575.1. NCBI lineage: Eukaryota > Metazoa > Chordata > Amphibia > Caudata > Ambystomatidae > Ambystoma > Ambystoma mexicanum. Next base: position 742,933,802 of record NC_090926.1, read on the forward strand.
CCTTTGTCCAGTGGTCGACTCTGCCTTCCAAGCCAAAATACTCTCCTTTTATTCAGTTCTCTCCCATTCATTCCAGCCTAGCTGTCAGTCACCCAGCAGGGTGGCTGTCCTTGCCGGACAGTCAGCCGGCCAATTACCACAGAGTGCATTTGGGTCTCCAAGGAGACTAAGTACATTGAGTTTCGGGCACCTCCATCACTTCCTGCATACCCCAGACATCCTGGAGCAAGAGGCGAGCTTTACTCGTGAATCCCGCCCAAGCCAAAATGAACAAAGAGACCAAACCTGGTTTGGCGCGCAGAGTAAATCTCAAGAAGGACCTTTCCACAAAGAAATGGCGAAAAAAGAAGACCGGGGCCATTGTGACAACAATGGCACCCTTGGGTGTTTTACTGTAGCTGTGAACGCAGCCCGTGGTAAATGCACACCATGGTAGTTAAAACAAAACCACTGCCAGCAGCCATTCAGTGAGAAAAGGGTAACATAAAAATGCTATATGAGAAGCTAGACAAAGGGGATACTAGGTAACCCCTCCAGCACTCTATTGTAATATGGGGTGTGCTGGGTCTAGCAAGTTACAATAGTAAGTAAAGTCAATTTCACTTTACTGCTCTTGGAAACAGTAGTCTATACAAGAGAGTTTATTTAAACCTTTGGAAAATCTGAAAGACTTCCCTGTGCCACTGCACTGAAGGTGCTGTGTGACACGATGTAAAAGATGATACCTATGGAGTTTGTCAGACTCCACAACCAAAAGAAACACAGTGTTCAAAATCACAATAAAATACATGAGAGAGTGGGGAAAAGGGTCACACTCTCTCCAGGTTAGTAAAATAAAGTCTCTAAAATCCAGCAAAGTTGCTGGGGGTCTCTAGGGTGGAGGGAATTAGCATTTCTGAGAATTCTCCGTAACAGCATATATATGTGTCTGGACACCCGCCGAGCAGCTTGAATGTAGCAGGTCCCCCAGTAGGTGGCTTGATGTCCCTACAGCCCAGGATTCGGAATGCTAAAAGAGGAACTGGATCTATTAATCAGTCGACCCCTGGAGCCAACTATCTGAAGATGATAGAGCTGCAGAGGAATGGTAGAGGACTGCTCCTAGAACCACCATTTGCCACGCCCATCATTGCAAGACAAAGTTGTGCTCTCTACAGAGGACGGCCTTCCATGGTGCCTGTTATGTTTTCAGAACCCTGCTAGTTTAGTGTAATGGGAACCTAGTGCACGTACAAGGGGGTTTCACACAAAATTCTAAAGAAAATCTCACTTTGTGACAAGGTTAAGCAGTAGGACTTGATTTAGAACATCAGGGGTTTCGTATAAAGTACAATTAACAATATAAGAGATTGAGAATTATTAGAATATCCACATAGCTGTATATAAAAACAATACTATTTATTGAAGAACACACTTGTGTTAAGGTCAACACACACACAACCACCCACAGATTGGTAACTCAAAATAGATGACACACCACTTCCGTATTAACACAGTTTCAATATCAGTACTGTTCTAGTTCCTAAAGTGTTAAATAAAATCACAAGCCGTATGTGGTCATAAGGCACTACTCACTCTTAACTAAACTTAGGAAGTTAAAGCCCTGTCCTACAGCAATCTTCAACAGTGTCACAGGTAGATCACTTAAGGGGCGGTTCGAGCAGTACCGCTATGGCTCAACTGGTTTCACCATAGAAACACAATGGGACCAAAACCGGCATGAAAGTAATAGTATTTAGACTTAAGGCAAACATTTGTTTTGTGTCAAATATAGGTTTTACTATATGCGAAAAATAAATGCTACCAGTCCTATGTCTCCACAGGGATTCCAGACAGGATCCTACGTCCAGGATCTACACTTATGGCAAGGCGAGAATAGCTGCTAAAGTGTACTTAACATTGTCTGGTTTCCTATGGAGAACAGGGGGGCTTAAGGACTCGTAAGCACCATGGTGCCCTGGACTCCAAATGCAAGAGACAAAGGCCCGAGGCAACAAAGTATCACTAGGGACAACTGGGCTCTCTGTTGGATCCGTTGCAGGAGGGTCACTGGTTTCAGGTGTGAGGCTTCTTCTGATGGTCAGGTCAGACACCCAGAGGGATCCCTGGATGGTGTAAAGTCAGCTATACCTAGCTTCTCACTATGCAGGAGGGCAACGCTGAAGCAGCATACAAGAGGAACATTTGCAGAGACCCTGGACAGAGTTAGCAGGTCTGTTAGACTCAGGTTCCAGGCAGGCGCCTTTCCATGCAGAAGAGGAGTGGCAGCAAGGTGAGGAGGTCTCGTCATGCAGTGAAGATGTTTGCAAAGTTTCCAGCCCCAGGGCTAGACAGTGTCCATGAGGAGAGGCAGTCCAGTCACTGTACAATTCAGGCCATTTGCAGACCCAGCGACTCTTCCAAGCTCTAAGAAGCAAGGACAGTGGTGTTGGATTTCAGAATGGTTGTGGCCACCAGCCCCGGGAAGGGAGGCATCTCTTCCAGGACTCCCTTGTTGATATGAATGCAGAGGTCCACTACATGGGGGTTGCCTTGGCCAGTAATGCTTGCAGCAGTAGTCCTCTGGCAACCCTCTATTCATCCTTCAGGAATGGGTGCGTGGCTTCTGTGGCCAAACAGTCAAATGGCCCCGGATCTTCACAGCATTGAAAAATCCTGATTTTGTATACTATGGTCCACTAGTACCCACCAATACAGGACCTTTGGCATTCAAAGGTGTAGAGTGTCTACCCAACAACTGCCCAGCAACAGTGACTCCGCTGTGGCTGAAATGTGTCTTGGGACCAGCCAGCTCAACACACATACTGCACCTTCTGCAGGCTTCTTGCAAGATGCCTGTGAAAGTGAATTCCCATGTATGGTCATTTCCTACCTTAAAAGGGATGAAGACAGACAACAAAGGCCTCCAGGAACAGAGCTTAAACCAGGAGGATTAGCCATTTTGAGTGTATGGTTACTCAAAAGGCATTATTACAGCAAAAAAGATTGTGCACAGTAGTGAACCTTTAAGCACTGTACAAATGGTAGCACTGCCAACAGCCTCTTCGGGACACATATAACAAGTAAAAAAAGTAAGTTGCAGAAAAATAAAAGTGAACACACTGTGTCCATGGAGCACTCCACGTAAGACGTCCTGTGCTGCTATACATAAAGTAAGATGGGAGAAAAATTAGGGAATATCTCCCTGCATAGTCCCTTTCTCTTAAGAGCTGACTAGTCTACCCCAATCGATGTAAGTTAAGCAGATGACTGGGGCTGAAAAGACTTCTCACCCCAAAAATCCGTCAGGATATAAATCAGACAGCAGATACCCTGGGGGCTACATTAAAGTAAGTGGGGGAAATATGCAAAAAGGTAACTGTTTCGTAACAGTGCCTCCCTCCCTTGAACTTGTGGGCCCTGCATCTTAGAGGTTGCAGTGGTCGTTGTCCTGGACCTCCGGGGAGTCGTAGTTAATATATCGGGAGCACAGTAGGGACTTGCTATGTAGCAAGTCAACAGAACAAAGCCTTTGCTGATCCATTTTGGGAGGGAGGGGTGAGGAACAAGCAAGGATAGGGATCAGAGTAGTGAAGATTTCCAGTAAGTAGTCTAGTGATTACCTCCCTGTCCCTCTTACTGGTCCCAGTACTATAATCATGAGGATATACCAAGCACCCAGAGTTTGATATTGGAAAGCAACTGACTCCAAATATTACAAATGCATGTTTATTGAGAATAAACCTGGGGACCACATATCAATAAGTGGTACCATGGAGAATTCCAGAAACAAAGCAAATGCTTGGTGCAAACATTCAGTTTGTAATGAAGGACACATGTAGAAGGAGTCGCTCAAGTAGCTGCACTGCATATTTCAGCAATTGCTACACCTTTAATGTGCGCCCAAGAGGCTGCCATGCCCCCTGTAGAGTGCCCCAATTCCGCCATGCCCCCTGTGGAGTGCCCCAATGTAAACAGTCATGGGAAGCTGCTGTTGCTCATATGACCCAGTAATACACTCACGGATGCACCTAAGGGCCCGCGTGCAATGCTTGAGGCCTCTGTGAAATGTTCCACATAGGCTGAAGAATGCACAAAACTGACGTATTATCCGGATACACTCTGACTGATCTGCCTCTGTCAAGGGGAAGTCCAGGATCACCTCGTTCAAATGTAGGAAGAGCAATCTCCTGATATTAGTGAAACGAGGAGTCCAGGATCCCTAGTTCAACAAGAGGTCTGGCCCCTAAACATGGAGCTTGCAGGGAAACCATTTTTAACAGGACCTCTGCCAATGGTGGTTAAAAAAAAAACTTCAACTTTCAAAGGACTAAAGGGAACTCCCAAGGGGGCAAAGCAGAGTCCTAACCGGGGGACAAGATAAAAGACACAATGCATAGGCTCCATAAATGCCCAAATGGCAGCAGGTTGGACTCTGTCTGGAGGCAGATAGCCCTTTGTCAAAACCATCTGGCAAAAATTGCCGAATTGCTAATGTTTCTGAATGGAGAAGATGAAGATTCAAAGCGGGGTACCAGGACCCAAAATACGACCAGTGCCTTCCACCGGACCGTCTAGACTTCTGTATGACTAGCACAATATGCTCGGGCAGGCCTATAGCTCTCACCCCCCTTCTTTTCAGGTTCCATGGCATGAAGTGTAACATGCAGAACATCTAGGGAAGGTTGGGGGATCTGATAAAGGAAGGATAGATTTGGATCATCCATTCCTTGCATATTATCATAAACAGAAGGCGGGGGAAACCATTAAATGCTCACCCATTTGGGAGTTGTGAGGATCACTTAATCCCTGTCCCATCTGATCTTGGCCAGAACACTCAAGGGTAACAGAATTTGAGGGAACACAGAAGGCAAGCCCTCTGGCCATGGAAGGGTAACTGCATTTTTATTGCCCAGGTCTGAAGACCCCTGACGTCGGAGAAGTATGCGAGAAGGTGGTTGCTGAGGGAACAGTTGCTACCAGGAATAACCCAAAGCATGACACATATACCCAAATGCCATCCTGGAAATGCAAAAGTCCTAAGAGCAGGGGGAAGACACAGCTGAGCATGTATACTGTTTTCCTTACCTGGAATATATATTACTGTCAGTCATAGGAGCCTGTGTGCTACCCAGTAATCTGTGTCCTGAGCCAGGCTGGCTGCAACGATCCTGGTACCCTCTTCTGGTTCACATATATGTCTGTCCTCTCAGGTTCTCCCTCTTTCTCACGGTGTGCCTCAGGATTCTGTTCTCAGTTCTCTTCTCTTTCCTCCATACACTTCTCCCATTGGCTCCATTATTTCTTGCATCTCTATGCGGACGACTCGCAGATCTTTCTGTCTTTTTCGTCCTTCTTGGGCTCTATTCAATCCTCTCTCTATGCCTGTCTAATATCCATCTAATCCTGGATGTCTTCTCACTATCCGCATCTTAATCCTTCAAAAACGGAAGTCCTTTTCTTTCCTGCTTCCACCATTCCTCCGTCTCTCCCTGCCCGTTCGGTTTCTTTTCCCCCTTCTTTACTCCCAATCTCCACCTCGGCTCGCAATCTTTGAGTCGTTTTGGACTCCTCCCTTTCGTTCTATTCATCCCATATCTCCTCTATCTCCCACTCTTTCTGATTTCAACTATTTCACATCGGTAGAGCACGCAGGTTCTTAACTTTTCATGCTTCTCAACTCCTTATCTCGTTGTTGGTCTTCTCTCACTGATTTTATTGTTCCCTGCTCATCTTCTTGCCCCGCGTTGCTCGATCTTCCATTCTTCGGTCCGCGTCCTCTGCACCCTTTTCCCCTATCACTCTATTTCCACTGCTCTGCACTCTCTCCAGTGGCTGACTTTTGGACCTGACTTCTGTTTTCATTTCTTTGCTTGGTATTGTGTGTACTGCCTCGCCCCTCCCACGCTATCTTTCTTCCTTGGTCTCTTAATATTCACTTTTCTTGCTCCTTTTTCTCGCAGTTGCCTTTTCTTTTGGTTGTTCCTTGTCCTCCCTGGGCTTCCTCGTGTTTCTGCTCCTTTTCCCTTCTCACCCCTAAGCACTGGAATGCCCTCCCTCTCTCTATTCGGTCTCTGACTTCTATCTCTGCTTTTTAAAAATTCGATTGAAAAAGCACCTGCTCGCTAATTGATTTTGTCATTTTAAGTCCTATTGTCGTACCGCTCTGACCTATGTGAAGCACTTAGGTGTTGAGCGCTGTATAGATAAAATACAAAATACTAATATGATTTGGCTATTAGGTTGCCTGTGAGAACTAGACCCTGTCAATTCGAAAAACTGTTCTTGAAGCATTAAAGGGCCTGATTTATATAACCATTATCTCTCTCCAATTCAACTTCACAGTGAGTCAAAGGCCTTGACCAGTGATGAATTTTGGGTCGTCCTCACAACCTTTCATTCTGCCATCTTGAGGGATTCAAGAAAACCAGAGCATTTGGCAAATCTTGCACCACGATTTCTGCCAAACTATGAAACTTTTTGCCTGAACCCATCTGTACTACCAAAGAGATCCTGACCTTTAGGAAAACAGTGAAAACATTCCTTTTTTAGTTTTGTTTCTCATTCCATCTTATTCACAGGTCGGATGAGCGCTTGAATACCTTCGGGCGGTAGCGCCTCTTCATTCCTCCAATACAAAACATCGGCCAGTCTCAGCAACAGGTCTCAGTTAAATAGCAGTGAGCCCTCTGGAGACCCATTCTCAAATACTGAGGAGAAGCATGATAGATTCGTAGTCTCCTGAATCTGCAGCCCGACACTGGTGCACATGCCTGGCCAGTGGTTTTAAGTATAGTCTTTTCCACAGAACCGAAAGGACTCAGTCCAGCTTTTACCCTGGGCTCTGCAACCATAGGTAGACTGGAGCCTGACCACAAGCTAACAGAGCCGGCAGATGATCTTGGCGTTTCTAGGCCCTCTTCACAGGTAGAAATATCTTTGCCAGACAGGTCTTGTAACCTTGTAGAGTATAGATTTGGCTATGGTACCTAGTGATACGTGTCATCAGTGCTCCAAATAAGATTTGGAAGTGGGAGTATTTTAGGGAGTAAAAAAGTAATTCCAATTCCCAATGAGGGTATTTTATATACTTTAACTGAAACACAGAAAGGTTTTTGTAAGATTGATTTCTTTGCATCTAGTTATTCATGAACATTAAGATATATGTTCACTTCTTTCAATCAGGCAGTTCAAATAGTAGTTTCGTCAGCCAGGAGACCAGATGGTGGTGATTGTGTGGGGCTGGGCCTCTGCTGCATGTGGCACCTTAAGACAGGTCAACATATCCCTAGACACAGTGTCCTGTATTCTGGTATTCTGGTGCTCCGAGTAAAGAGGCCACGCCCTGGCTCCGATCGTAAAGATAGAAGGTCTTCCTTTTACTTGCCAGAGTCGATTTGTTTGCAAGAAAATAAAATGGAGACTGACATTTGGTTTATGATTCCATTCAGTGATCGCATTCCAGACATGTCTGACTATGGACATATGGGCACCCCTCGGAGCTGTGGGGGCAGCCACACCATGACCTTCCCCCACCGACGGTACACGCGACTACAGAACATCAACCCCAACCAGTGCGTGCAGCCGGAGGAGGAGAACATACTGGCTCTGCTGAAGGTAAGTCTGGCAAGTAATTAGCAGGCGGCGAGAGGGGACAGTCGCGGCGGAAAGAGTGAAGGAGACCGAGGTAGCGGGGAGTCAAGTAGTGGCACACGGGAGAGACAAGGGAACAGAACAGAACGAAGCAAGTGGGTGCCACTCGTTTTTTTTGTTTTTGCCTGGGGAAGTGTGTTAGAGAAATAGATGCGGGGCTAGGGTAGAGAGATAAAGATGAGCTGCGTGAAGGCTGGGTGGCATAGGTATGAAGTAAACGTCATCCACAGAAGCCACAGATGTAAGATTAAGATGAAAGCACATTAGTGGAGAATGAGCAACGCCAGTAAATGGAGAGGGCACAGTGTCAAGTACTTTCTCTGGCAGTGACACTACCATGAAGGGAGATGGTCCTCTACTGCCTGTTCCAGCAGTGACGGTGGCCATATAGAATGTTGTGCCCCAGTGGCAGGGAGTCAATGGTATTAGCATAATTGTTCGTTTCTATTTGGTCGAATGGTACATTTGACCGAATTTGGCCTGTACCATTTGACCGATGAAAAACAAACAATTAGGCTAATACATACCGTACACGTGGAACAGGGTTTGCGGGGATGTCCCCCACTCACTATGAATGGTATGTATTAGCCTTGGGAGGTTGTTGGGGTTTCCCCCGCTTCCTCAACATTGGAGATGGGGAACCGGAAAAAAAAAAGAAAAAGGGACCCTCCGGTGGCGGATCCGACCCGCGTTAGAGGGACGCATCTGAAGCTGCAGGGGTGAAGGGGACCAGGCGGTGTCCAAACAGGAAAGTAGGGGAGTAGGGTGGGTGGGGGGTGGATTGGTGTGCATACATTTGGTTTGCGCTTTGATACTCTGACAAATGATTGCATGCGGGAAGTTTTGTTTCGGTCTGTTTGCCGCAATCAATTGTCAGATGAACAAACACCACCAAATCGAGTCAATGACTGTAACGAAGTTGTCTCTCTCCTTGATGACTGCCCTGACAGTGTAATCATCTGCTATCTTTCCATGTTCTATTTTAGCAGGAGGAGGTTGACATATTGGGCCTAGATGGACACATCTACAGAGGAAGGATGGATCATAGATTCCCTGCAATCCCAGTTAAGGAAGGTAGGTCATTCCTGATGCTCTTACAAGTTTGAGTCCTCGTCAATTACTTGTTTTCATCAGAACTCTCTGCTTTGGGCCGTTTCTCCTCAATCACTGTTTCGCTCGAGTGGGGCTTTTCAATCCATTTCTGAGTCTCTCCTCTGGTTCTCAATCACTTGCTTTCTTTGGACACTTCTATCTCTGCCTCTATCGCTCACTCCTCCCTCAGTTCTGATCCTCCTTGATCACTTGTTTCCCTGACATCTCCAATCTGTGGCTTCTCCCTGGTTCTATTACTAGTGATTCACTTCAGTCAATGTTCCCCATTTCTCCTAGGGGCTTCCCTGTTGGCTTCCACTTTGACCACTTTTGACATTTTCTCATATTTTGTATACTCTTCCAAATGTTTTTTCTTTATTCCTTCATCCTCACAAATACGCTGTTTGCTTTCTATCTGTATTGCTCATTTCACAAAGCTGACCAGAATCAATGATGCACAAACACAGGAGTGGACAGAGTCTGGGCCAATGAAAGAAAATGCAACAGAACCACAGTCTGTCTTCTCCATAAGCCCTAGCACCGCCCAGTCTCTGAAGTGAATAATAAGTCTCCTTGGTCAACTCAAAGCCCCTCACTTCTGAGGTCGTATCTCAGAAGTTAGTCTCTGTCACTCACAGTCTGGGGATTTTAGTGTCACTGCATGCACTTCTTTCCTGACTTTTTGTTTCTTCATGTTGATTTTTCTGTTTTTCGTCCTGGTTTCTCATATTCTCAGGAGGCCTCTCCACCTGGGTCTCGGGTCCGGGGTGTGCTGGCAAGTTACTGCTAGGCAGAAGCAATAGGCAGGGCTGCATTCCACCACGATAAACCCCAGCACTTCCACCAGGGACTGGACCACGTAAGCTGATCTGCATGCTGCCTTCAATATTGGACATGCCTTCCCTGTCTTGGAGACCTATCTCTGTTCTCCAACCACCTGCCTTTCCTCTCCCTCTTTCATGAGTCAGGACAATCATGTTCCCAAGGAAACCTTTCTTCTCCTTTCTTTTGTGCTCCAATCCCCACCTTTTCTACCGCCTTCTAGATGCTCCGTCACATACTCATACCTCTACCCCTCTCCTTACGGGTCTGCCCTCAGGTGGATTGTGTTCCTGCTTCTCTTCTCTCTCTGGTTCAAACCTTATTAGCCGCTGTCTCTCCCCCTTTTCTCCTGAGCACTCTCCTCCACCTCCCGGTCTTTCCCCTCCTTCATATTCCATCCCTCCTCCTTCTTACCGCCTCCTTGGTTTTTTCTTTTGTTTAATTTCCTCCTCTTCCTTATTTATCACCTCCTCAATATTCTTTCACTCCTTCACATGTACCTCCCTCCGTTAATGTTTCTCACTTTCTGATTTGCCACCTCATTTCTCTCCTCCCCCTCCTCAGTGATCACCTCCTCTTTAGTCTCCCCCTCCTCCTCTGTGGCCTCATCGCTAGCCTCCTCTCTCCAGTCTCTTTCACCTCCTCCTTCTGCTTCCAACGTACCCCTGCAACTAACCTCCACTATCTCGTAACGCCTACAATCCGCAGAATGCCCTCACCCCTCATGTAGGTGCCTTCTCCCGCCTGCGGGGCCTAGCCTCTTGAGTGGATCTGTCTGTGGTTTTATGTTCTACACGGGCCTGGTTAAGGCCTACGAGCCAGTAGTTTCCATGCCACTCTCCTGGCCTCTCTCCCCTCTTGCATGGCGCAGAAGACCCATATTTCATAGCAGCTTGCCACCATCTTGGGCGTCCACATCGTACGGAATTAGCCCATTTGATCGAAAAATGTTGATCGAATGGGTCATTTGCTCGTTTTTAAGAAGTACAAATTGACCTTCTGTCATTTTTTGATTTACATATATGACCACCACTTACCATATTTCTTTGTTTCCTTGCCTTGCTATGTTGGTTCTTTGCTTTTTTCAGAGCGTTCTTTTATTTTTCTTCTATGTTTCCTTGTTATTAACTAATGAATAAATGCGCGGGAAACAAAATGTAAGTAACTCTGCCTTAAACCTCTCTTTCATTATTTATAAAACCGTACAAGGGGAGCAAAGGTTGCAGGGGGGGCCGCTCTCCTTGTAAGGTATAATGTGTTCGGCGGCATCCCCCGCTTTCATTGGAAGGATTGGGGGGGCAGAAGTCCAGGGAATCAATACATAGTAAGCAAACGTTTCTCTCTGTGGCGACAGACCAGGTCGTATTGGCGCAGCCAGTTCGGCGCGGACGTTTCACCGCAGGAACCGGTTTGGCATGCCCCGTTTGGCGCAGCCAGTTCGGCGCGGGGACGTTACGACGACAGTATGTTTTGGCGCGGAGACGGTCATTATTTCTTTTTTAAGACAGTGTCGCACCAAAACATGCTGAAACATACTGGGCATTTAGATGTGAGTAAGAGTGCACCAGCTCGTGCAAGGGTATGGGTTTATTTGCGATCTAACCACTGTAAATGTGATTGTAAATTAAAATGGACACTTAACGTTCTACTTGTAATGTGAGGAATAATGTGGTTAGTATCAGACGCTTAAGAAACATCTGTACGCGTCCTTCTGGCTAAACCATCACAGTGCCCCACTGCTCTGCTGAGTAGTCATGAGAAAGCACCTGTACAGGGTAAAACATGCAGGTGTGGGGCGATATCGTTTATGGACTGTCCACTGTGCATTCTGGTACTTGTAGGCCCTGTATGTATTAAGAGCTAAACACCAATGACTGGCAGTACATTGCACGGTTAAAGGAAAAGCCGAGAGGAGGTGCTCGAAAAAGCTTTGCAATTGAGAGGTTTGGGAGGAAGCCAGTCTGGGCACCAAAACATACTGCATATCAAGAGGTGTGCATTCACCAATCTGCTGCAATACTCTGGAAATTGGAACGTTGCAATGGCGGATCATTCGTCGCAAATGCAACACGATAACAGGCACATTTGCAAATAATGATGCTTTTGAATTTGGCATGATGGAGTTTAGACGTGGCTGCAATGTCAGCTATGTCCAAACGTCCCTCACGCCAAATGAGCAGTGCCAGAAAGGCTCCTGCGCCAAAATGGGCGCGCCAAATCGGCCACTGCGTTGAAGTGGCTGCGCCAACCAGCCGGCGGCGAAACTGCAGTGCCAAAAGAGGTTGTACAGCTGTGACGAACGGTACACCCTCTTTTGGAGCCACCGTTTTGGCACAGCCAGTTCGGCGCAGCAGCCGATTGGACGCGCCATTTTGGCGCAGGAGCCTTTCTGGCCCGGGCGATTTGGCGTGAGCGATGTTTGGACATTACAGCAATGTTTAAACTCCCTCACGCCAAATTCAAAAGCACAAATCTTTTCAAATGCAGCACGTTGAGGTACTGTTAACGTGTTGCATTTGAAAATTATTGTGGGTGTGGGTTGGTTTAAACGGCGGCGCCAAAAGAGGGTATACCCCTCTTTCTCCCCCTTTATCGCCAATGCATGTGAGGCACGTTTACGTTATTGCTACATCCTACGATTCACCCAGTCTGCACCAGAATAAATGGCCCCTCCAGCGTGTGTGCCCTGCGAGAGACCTTTCAAACACAGAGAATGGGCCTCATTACGAGTAGCCCGGTAAAAGCGGGTTCATTACCGGCATGCCGGAATGAGCGGGTCCGTGCTCGTATGAACCCGCTAATAGCGGGTGATTACGAGTGCGCGAGCACACACGTTCCCCCATGCCGGTAATGGCAATACCGCCATGCCGCTAAAGGCCCTCCAACTCCCCCTATACCAGCATCGCGGGACTCGCCCATAGTGGTACCGCCTCATGCCAACCCCTAAATACCGGCACGGTAATACCACCATGATAATACCGTGTTTGCAAAAAACGGACCCGAAAATTACGTCATTGCGCAGGAACGGGAAATGGGCTGGCGGCCATCTTTAAAAACACAATCCATTGCCATCCTCCCCAACCACCAGTCCATTTGTGTTGTGCTGTGCCAGAAAATACTCAGGATGTCCAAGGCAACCAGGAAGATGACCCCCGGAAGCGCAAACAGCGTTTTTCTGACGCTGACCTTAATATGCTCGCAGACACCCTGGCCCAGCATGCAGACATCATCAGGTCTACCGACATGAAGCATGCGGCCCAGATGAAAAAGAAGCAAGTCTGGCAGGAGGTTGCCCAGAGGGTGTCGGCTGTGGGAACCACCCCACGGACTGTGCGCAACTGTCGCAAGCGGTGGGCCGACCTCCACCTCAGGGTGAGGAACATCCTGGCAGAGAACAGGAGGGCCGTCATGGCGTCAGGCGGGGGGCCACACTCACCAGCAAAGCTGATGCCATGGGAGGAGACAGCCAGTACATTCATAGATCCCGAGTCCATAAAGGGATTTGGAGAGCTGGAGATGGGCGCTGCATCATCCCCAGAAGAAGGTGAGTGATCCATCAAATCCCTGTAGGGCAAACCATGATGTGGAACAAGTGACGTGGAAGTGAGACTAGGCAAGACAATGCATGTCCCAGGCCCACATCAAAATATACAGTCAAGAATGTGTGCCACACCCTGCCACACACAAATGCATGCTGAGTGCCAATACCAATCCCAACACACGGGCAACATGATTCGACCGTGCCCATGTAACTCACCACACAGACACCATACCAATGCCATGCCACCAGCCATGCAATGATTGCCCACATGTCCCCTCAGAACACCAAATGCCACACCCCTGTAATAATTGGATGCATGAATGTATGAACAGCGCTATAGAATATTACTGCCATGTGACACCATCACTGATGACCTGCATCTCTTCTATCCCCCAGGCACCGATGAGGAACATGGCAGGCAGGACAGGGGTGCAAGTGCATCTACATCACGGCAAGGGACCAGGGCCACCGCCACCCCCACCCCCCAGCCCGAGAAACTGCCCAGACCAACAGGCAGTGTGCCAGACTGGGCAGAAACCCAGCGGGAAACACCTGCAGCCAGAGTCCAGCAGCAGCCACCCACAAGAGTGGGAGGCGTTTCCGTTCCCGCACCGCCAACCACCGCGGACGTTGCGGATGCTGATGTGGAGAACAAGGGTGACACAGTCGTGTTCACCACACCCACCCCAAGCCCCATTACCAGCCCCCCCCTCTACAGAGGTCGACATCAGCGACGATCCCTGCTTCCACGACTCGGACCTCGGAGAGTCTGACATATGCCTCTTTGAGGAGGACAGTTCCCATGACGTGGGCCCCATGCAAGCGCCATCCACCACCCTGGCTGCCACCACCCTGGCTGCCACCACCCCGGCCACCAACACTCCCGCTACCAATGACTCCTTTGAGGCTCGCCTGTCGAGGGTTGAGGCACGACAGTTGTCGATGCTAGACCCACTGCGACAACATATTGCCGATGGGGGGGACTCCATGAGGGCCATCGCTACAGCCATCGCTGCTAACACTGCTGCTGTTGAGGCGTCCACAACTGCCATGAGTGAGTGTCTGGGGGCACTTACACAAGCCCTGATGTCCAACCTGCCTCAAATGCAGCACCCACACCTTGGAGCAGGCATGGGACCGGCCACTGACACGTCCACTGATACAACCCCTTCGACCTCAGCCCACACAAGCCCTGTGCGGATGACCCGGAGGAGTGCACGGCGCTTGGACATGCACCCCCGGATCCCAAAAAAACAAAGAAGTAGAGTGGGCAGACAATGCCGTTGGACAAATGGACGTTGGTCAAGGGAACAGTCTTTGGTGTACATTCGGGGACATTTGGGGTTTGTAGGGTGGGTGAGGGAGTTCAGTGGGGTATTTTTGGGGTTTGTAGGGTGGGTGAGGGAGTTCAATGGGGTATTTTTGGGGTTTGTAGGGTGGGTGAGGGAGTTCACTGGGGTCGTGAGGGGAATGTTTACATTATTACATATCTGAAAAATACACCCGTTGTGTGCAAGAAAATCAATGGCTGGACATACTTCATTTTGTGCATGTACATTTAATGTGTGATGGTATACAGTGGCGAACTTCAAACAAAACAAGTGTGCATGTGCACATGCAGCCAGTGTGTCACTGGCACATGACTTTCATGGTCCCTGCGTTTCAGAAGTATTCGTGGATTAGTGCTTGGCGTACAGCATGGCCATCCCGTGCATCACGTACTGGCAGGGGGGCTCCTTCGCCTCCGTCTCCATCCCCTTCATCCTCACCCGGACCATGCATGTCAATGTCAGGTGGCAGTGGTACATTCCTCCGGACGCATGTGTTGTGCAGCATGACACAGGCCATGGTGATCTTTGCCACCTTCTCAAGCCTATATAGGAGTGCCCCACCAGACCTGCTTAGGCAGCGGAACCGCGCCTTCAACAGACCAAAGGTCTGCTCAATCACAACACGGGTACGGGCGTGCACACGATTGTACTCCTCTTCATGGCTGTTCTGCGGGTTCCGCACACGGGTAAGTAGCCACGGCCTCAAGGGATATCCTCCATCACCTGCAAGCAGATACAAATAGGTGTGTGTCACTCTGAACTGCCACCTTCAGGGAGCACAGTCATGGCGGCAGCTATTTAGTGTGGGCATGCACATGTCCCTGTACGTATACAAAATAGTCACCTAGATGCAATGTATACTGTAATGAGGTGTGGTAGTCTGGATGGCGTTCAATAGATGAAGCAGGGTGTAATCCTGCATGCTGAGGCAGGTGTGCTGTGGTAGAGCGACAATGTTTAGCCTCCAAATCATGCTGTATATTCTTCACTATGCATGGTCACACTAGCCACATTGCCACAGTTGCCATCCTGTTCAGTCATGCATTGCTTGCCATCACCATGGTGCCTCTTACTTGTTGTCATCCATATGCATTATTTGTGATATGTGGCCCAGTGATGTGTCATGTTCCGTTTGGCTGGTTCAGGTGAGGAGTGTTTAGCTCTGCATGCATTCTCCAATCACTGGCTATTGCTACCCAGGTGCAGTATTCCCCCCCCCTTTCCCACCCAGGTGCAGTATTCCCCCCCTTTTCCCACCCAGGTGCAGTATTCCCCCCCCTTCTGCATCCCCACACGTCAGTACCCCACAGCACAGCCATGGGACAGTTGTGAAACTCACCAAGCAGCCAGGCACGTGGTCCAGCATGGCGCTTCATGTGACTGGGTAGCGTGGAGTTGCGCAGTACCATGGCATCATGTGTTGATCCAGGAAATCGGGCGCAGCAATGGGTGATGATCTTGCTGGAGTCACATACCATTTGCACATTGGCTGCCTACGAGGCACTGCTGCCTGTGATGGTGTTAATTGCTGGGCCTGTCTCACCCTCCTTCTCCTCCTGCGTCTCACTGTGCTGCCTGTTGTTGCTGCTGTAGTTGTTGTTGCTGCTATAGTTGTTGTTGTTGCTGCTGTAGTTGTTGTTGTTGCTGTTGTTGCTGTAGTTGTAGCAGTATGGGCATGTCCTCCAGCGCCATGATTGTAACAGCCAGTAGTAGCATTTTGGTGTTGGAAGGGGTGTGGTGTGTGGGTGTGCTCATTTTATACTGGCCCAGCCTCCATTGCCTCCACCTGAGGGGATTGTGTGCACCTGTGGCAGTTGCCTTGTATCCTGATTGCTGTTTGCAGGTGGTCCGCGATGCCTGTATGGCCGGCATCGTGCAGCCCGTGATTACCGGCTTCGCGATGCCGGTATTTACATGTCTGCGTGTGTTGGAATTTCCCCCTATTACCGGCATGCCGGTATTTGCTCCCTGAAGGGGCGCGTGTACGCGCCTATGCCGCTATTAGCGGCACCGTTATTCAGGGTGCCGCTAATACCGGGTTTGCGGGTCGGAATACAATGGAGCGGTAAACTATGCCGGTATTTCCATACCGGCATTGTTTTTGCCTTACCGCCAACCTCGTAATGAGGCCCAATGTTCATGCAGAGCGCTGTTATGTCCGTTAGCCTGCCCCTCCCCACTGACAGTGAAGCCAGCATCCCACTCCGTGGCCTCTACATCTTTTATTTGCATACCTAGTTGATACAGACTCCAGTCACTGCGTCTTGTTGCCACAGGGCGCGACCATTGCTGCCACTGCCCAGAACTCGACACAGCGGCACATGCCCGATTGGGGTGCTGCCAACACATCACCGCGGTAGAGCCGGCCACATGAGCAAAGCACTCCTTGCAACATAGGAGCGCCACCTAGACTCCAGCTACATGCCCTCTTCCTCTAGTCGTGGGTACACTGGCAATCTCCAGGCATTGCGCCTGAGTAGAGAATTTATCTGCAGGCTTCCCCTTCCTTTACCATTAGCCCAGTTTGCTTATAGCATACATCATCCAGGTCCAGACTCTCTCTGTGGGAGAGGGCCCCGGCAGCATGCCACATCTGACAGGCCGCTGGGGTCCCCCTTTCCTTATTGCTGTTTTTGCCAGGCCACTCTCACCAACAGAACCAGTTCACCTATTCCAATCCACCGTCAAGAGTCAGTGGTGAAAAACAACATCCACGAAGCCCTGGCCAGGCTTCTTGCAACACGAAAGGGGTGTGGGGGGGGGGGTACTTTTAAAGACTGCTTACACCCCTGAACTGTATGAGTAACATCCATGAGTTCACCCCCAGTACACAGGTGTAATACTGTGAAAGGGGGTGCGCTTGTTGATCTGTCCATGCAAGGGATCGGCAACCTGATTTCTTGTAATCTGTCATGGGAAAAAAGTAATCTAATGTATGCACTTTAATGTGGGTTAGCTTTGTCATAAGCTATTTCGGGCCCATACTTCCTAGTATATCTAAGCGTACCTGGAAATCCATGTTTGGGATGTCTTCCATCCAGTAGTTGAAGTCACCCAGCACCAGCAATTTAGCTGATTGGGAAATAAGGCCTTCTAGTGTTTTTCCCAGTCTTCTGTCGAAGTTAGTGTCTCTATTGGGAAGGATTATAAATCATAATGATATCACAGACATCCATTGGTAATGGTAGACACTCAGGAGCTCATGTTGCTCCAAAACCTATTTTGCCAGCGGGAACCTTGTATGTTTACACTCAGGCATAGCCAGGTTCCAGCTGCCAAATTTTCATCATTTGCACAGCAAGTTCTAATGTGCAAGGCAAAAGGTGGCGTACACGTGTGTACGCCCTTTTTTACCCTGCCGTGCAAAGTGCATAAACGCTGTCTCTGCATGCTCGCATGCCAGGCACTGTTTACTTTTAATTGTGAATGCTGCTTACCACCTACACATGGTAAACAGTGTTAACATTTACAATTAAACACCGCACAACATGCAGGCATGTTGGGTAGCGTTTAATTGTAATTGTATATGCTGCCTGCCATGCAAACATGTACAATGCATCCCTCTAGGGTATGCCTGCTTTATATTGGTGCATAAAGCCGGTGGACTTCATAGGGATCTCAAGCATTTGCGCCGACATGAAATTGCATGCCAGAGCAAATACTGGAGCATTTACATGGCGGAGAGGAAGGAAGGCGGCCAAAATACAAGTTGCGTTTCACCCCTCTGCTGCATACAAATTATTGAAAATGTGGTGTGGTGTGGCATGAATGAAAGGCGTAAAAACTTTACTCTAGGATTGTATGCTTGCATTCACGTTACGCCACAATGAAAAATGAGCTCCTTAACGTGTAGGACGTCAGTGCCTGCAGGACCGTGGATATTTTCGATCTCTATTCCCAAGCTATTCAAGGAATTATTACAGGTGATTGCCAACCCGCCTCCCATTTAGCTTTGTTCATTAAAATAGGTTACTAGAAATCCGCCTGGGATATCATTTAGTAATAGCAGATTTCCATTGTTTCAGAACGTTTCTGTGAAACATATGAAACGTGTCTCACGATTAAATCATGGATGTGAAAGAGATTTATGTTGACTGTTTATGTAATGTTGACGAGCATTGTTTTAAAAAAAAGATGTTCTGTATTTTTCAGCCCTTGTGGGACCCTTGCTGGGAGGGTCTCATGCTTATGTCTTAATTTGCCACTGGTCCTCCAAAAGAGATAGCCTACCCCTTGTGCTCCTTTATCTCAGCTCCTGCAACCTGGAGAGAACAACTAATGACCGGCCTTCGTGGTTGTATTGAAGGTAATACAAGGGCAAAGAAGGGTTGGAAACCAGATCCAAGTGGAGATATTTTAGGAGCCCCCTCTCCTCTTTTTTCAGCCTTTCGGCAGGTCGGGGTGCCTGAAAGTGATCGAGAGATGGGCGATTCAGAAGAAGTGTGATAAACTGGGGGGAAAGGGCCTTGAATGGGGGAATGGCAATGAAGGGACGTTGAAGATTAGAGGGAGAAAGCAAATGAGAGAGAGAAAGAGAAGAAGAAGAAGAGGAAGAGGAGGAGGAGGAGGAGGAGGAAGAGGAAGAGGAAGAGGAAGAGGAAGAGGAAGAGGAAGAGGAAGAGGAAGAGGAAGAGGAAGAGGAAGAGGAAGAGGAAGAGGAAGAGGAAGAGGAAGAGGGAGAGGGAGAGGGAGAGGGAGAGGGAGAGGGAGAGGGAGAGGGAGAGGGAGAGGGAGAGGGAGAGGGAGAGGGAGAGGGAGAGGGAGAGGAAGAGGAAGAGGAAGAGGAAAGAAGAAAGAGATTGTGAGCTTCACGGTAATGGTAATTCAGGGAGTATTTGCAAAATGCTGCCGGTATTACAATGCACCCGATTCAGGTTTGGAGGGATTACCTCTGGCGGTATTGCAACGGAATAGCCTTCGGTGGGTTTTAGCCTATGTCCTGCCTAGAGGTGGGGCTAAAGGTTTTAAAATAGCTGCAGAAATGTTTACAACTTTTTAACAAAAGGGAAGTACAGTACGATACAGCGAAAAGGGTATGCACCGGGGATTAGTGAAAGGGGGTGAAAAGGTGGACTTCTCCATGTCACCCCTTCTCCCACTTATCCATGTAATGCATAAAAGTCTCAGTGGTGTCCCGGCTCTGCAAAATAATGTGCAAAGCTGAGAACAGCCCCCAGAGTCTCGCTATGAGGCAGGATGGATATAACAGTGTGAGTTCGACGGGAAGAGGCTTTGAGGTAGTGGGTGTGACAAAGTCCCCGGCCCGAATCCTGCGGTGAAAGGTGGAGTAGACATGGAGGCTGGGTGGGTGCCTCCACCCACTAAGCAATGCTGGGTCCGAGGTAGTGCAGGGAGGGTCCCTTGGACTGCTCCACCACATCCCACTTCTGTGGCAGGGCCTTGTCACACGGAGGAGCCTCAAAGTCCGTCCCTTTACACAGCATTCATGAAAGGCAAATGTATTGTGGATATGCAGCCTTCAACTGGAATAAGCACTCCCCATACATGCTCTGTCACGAGCCGATCGAAATCTCGAGTTCCTCAGCTGGGCTCTGAAAGAACATCAGGGCACTAGGGAAAAGAATAGCGCCTGGTCCGGCTGCTACTAGGAGAGTAAGTCGGGTGCTATGGGGATCAAAGAAGCAAAGAAACCGTTTGGAAAATAAGTATTGCTGCATGTGCAAGTCCCAGTTTGCAGGCCGAGAGTGCTCCCAGAGACTATCCACTGCACCGTCCTATTTGCACACATGTACCATGGGATTTGGGGATTTGTTCGTGTACGATGTGTTCACAGTGACCTCACCGAAATGTAACTGCTCGAAGTTACGTTTGTACGTAGATGGTAAAACAGTAAATCGTTGAGCGTGTCAAAAATGACAAATTCCACAGGAGGTCGCCATTGCCCTATTCATACTATATTTCCCCTCCGCCACCCGGCACAGGTCGTATTGGCGCGGCCAGTTCGGTGCGGGCCGTTTCACCGCGACCACTTTGGGGCGGTAGACACTTTGGCGTGCACGATACGGCGCTGGAGTGTTTCGCCGCCGGGATCTTTTGTCGCAGATGTTCCAATTTGGATGCCGGCTGGAATGTTGTGTCATGCCCTCACAGCTGTGGGAGATGAGACTCCTAGCTGCAGAGATGTTCTCCGAACTCTGTGACTGACGACCGGCCTTGCTGGCAGTTCTCAGACCCAGCTCTCAGGGAGCTCAGGAGAGTGTGTCGGTGTGGGGGCCAGGGGCCAGATTCTGCCAGAGCTCAGGGTGCTACTCTTTGAGTTTAGGGGTGATGCCAGAGCTGAATGGGTGCTACTCTTTATTATACTCTACTATTATACCTGTGTAAACTCTGTCTGTACAGATCAATAGGACCAGGAGTCTCAGGCTTGGAAATGACTCACCAGGGAGACACTGGAGGAGAGGCCTATAATCGTTTAGGCATAAACCTTGCGTGCAAACACCATGCAAGCTCTCCAGTTGTACAATGACACACTAGGTGGAGTAATGGATATAGCCCTGTTAAATGAAGTAAAACAAATCATAGAAGTTGGTACACCAAATACTAATACAATCACAAAAAGTACTTTGGTATCTAAACAAGATTGGTGCAAGAACTACGATGCAAATACTTGTAGAGAATATAAAGTCGAATTGAGTGCCCAAAAAAAGTGATGTCAAATGTAAAAAAATATTTGAAATGGATTGTGTCCTCCCTCGTATCTTTTGATATCTCCAATATCCAGCTTCAGCAAAAACTTTCGCCAGAGGGTGCTGTGCGCCGATGCGGTCGACTCAATGTCCCTTGAGGGCCTCCATCTCGAGGATGATGTCATTGAAGGTATATATAGCATGTGCTGCGCCCGTTGGGTTCAGTTCTGTTTTTCCGAGTAAACGTTTGCTCCGTGAACTATGGTGCACTTCAGAAATTTCTTCAAGAAATTATCTATATGTTTTCATCCTCTGCTCTGACAACCCCCAAAGACAAGGTTTAAAAAATGTCAAGTCTGCAACGCCAAGGTGTCGCTGATGGACCCACATCGAGTATGCTTGTGGTGTCTCCGTGTGGAGCACAAGACTGTGTCAAGAATGTGAGTCGATGACCGGAAAAGTTCTGAAGGATGTAAAGGAAAATTGGTGGTAGGTAGTCTCCCCAGAAAATCACCTTCGACTACCCCATCGAAAAAACATTCCTCCGATGAAGTGAGAGGCGACTCTCCTTGATGGAAGAATACCAAAAGGTCCAGGTCACAGAGTGGCTCCCACCACTCCCCGTCGGCGAGGAAATCGAATAAAAGGCACCACAAGTTGCCTACTTAGACATCCTTGTCTGACTTCTCCCCAGAGAGGACTATATCTTGCCCCACCAAGGCCTCCACTGCGGCTGAATGGGAATCATTCAGTCAGGAAATTATTAAGATTTTCGAGTGCCAAAAACCCTTGTAGAAAGTAGGCCAAGCTCCTACCGCGCCTTCTGAAGCTGGTAAGGAAATGGTGTGAGCCAAACTGTGCGGGTCACTGTCCACTGTGAGTAAAAAGGCCCCGTCAAACCAGCTCTCAGAGAAATCAAAAGCAACTTAATTTTTCCTTCGCACGGGAAGACGTGTTTATTTCTTGACAAAATATATCCAGGCACAACAGTTAAAAGAGCCTTTTATTATCTGAGCCAGCTCAAGGATAAATGTATCGATACTTTAGATAAGAGTCCTGCTGCAAGGAAAATGACTACAGCTGCAAAGACAGTGGCAATCTGAGGAGCTGCAAACCGATTTAAAGAAAGAAATGCTAGCAGTTTTTAACACATGTGGAAAAATGGGCTGTGCTGACTGAAGGGAAAAAAAACGACCCGTTTAAAAATAAATTGTTGATGAAAGCCTGCTTACTTAGCAATGTAAAGGAATTATGTTAGTGTTGATAGTACACACATAGAATATCTTCTGTCATTGGTTTGTTTAATTTAAGACCGAAAGTAAGAAATTAAACAGTTTAAAACACATAGGCTGGAGTTGCAAGCTCTCAGAAAAACCTGTTATTCCTGTTGCCAGCCCTGAAACTCCTCCAAGGAAGGGAGATAACCCCAAAAACCAGGACACGTAGGTGCGAAGTGCCAGCTGGAAAAACTTTGAATGGGATAGGACAATGAAAGTTCACATGTTCATCAGACATTCGTCTGTGCTCCAGGCTGGGACAATTGCAGTCCTGGGACACTCACCTGTCAAGTGTGATGGGCCAATAAAACCTTCAATTATGACTGGAACCCCCTTGCCTCGAAGGAAATGACATCTGCTTGCAGTTGGAGGAAGAAAAAAAAACAGGATCAAGTAACAAAGGGACTGCCTTTTGGTTACAGAGACTATGCTATAAAGATACTTTAAAGACTCTTATTTCGGTAGCAAGAATTAGCAGAAACTTAAAAGTTTGCCGTGTTAAATCATTTTGCGGGCCATCTTTTAAAACTTGGTAGAACTCATTGCCGCATGGGGAACAGAAGTTACGAAATATGACAGATTCCCATGAAAGTAATAATGTGGCAAACATAAGATTTTGTACATACATCCCTGGGGACAATTCGCATTTGTGTATAAAATTGTGGAATTTTAGGCCAAATCTTTAATGTGTAAAATTACCAAAATGTGTCAGAAAGGCAAAACAAGGTCGCACAGACTGGAGGTTTGGACCAATCGGTGCTGTACATCATATGTAACCTGTATGTATAATTTTCCAAGAGATTGCAAGTGTATAAATGTATGTTTTTTGGAAAAATCAGATTTTCAGTAAAGTAAATGTGAGAGTTTCTGGACATTGCAAACCTCACCTCATAAACCTGACATCATTCCCTTAGAAATCCAGCCATCAGAGAGCAAGGCGGAGATTACTACGCTTGCCCAATCCTATTGTTAGGGGCATGTGTAGTAAAGCCTGCCCCTGTCATGTACTGTGATGATGTCACCTGGCATTATAAATAAGAGCCCCTGACAACACACAGGACACACACTGATTCCTGATTTCCTACGCCGGGATCCTGTTCCTGTCTGTTCCTATTTTCATCTTGCATTATCCATCTCCAAACTCCAGATCCCAACCACAAGGCCAAGCATTGCTGATTCTGCTTCATCTAGGCCTCCATTCTAAAATAATCCCAAATACCAAGGGAAACGCTGTGGTGTTTTGGGAAGCATCCTGAATTAACCTGGCGTGTTGCCACTCACTGCATGCTGCTGCCATTCTGCTCTCCTGATGCCCTATAGTATCCAGTAACCAGAATTGCCAGTCCATAAGAAGTATCCTTTGGTATCCAGTCCCTGCCCAGCTGACCCTGTCCTGCTGATTTTGTCCGGCTGCCCTGTGTTAGACCAGATCCGTGTGGTGACCAGAACTGCTGACTGTCAAAAACTAAACTAAAAGTGGACTGTGAGTATCAATGGGAACCATAGTATATCTTGTCTAGCCTTGTCAGTAGTTCCTCTCTGTAAGCCATCCTATCCTTATCCTGATAACTGTAGTATTGTCAAAAATAATTCTTGAAACCCTGTGTTTGATTCCTTGTGCTAGTGCCAAGATCTTTAATAATTTTGTCTTGTAAAATCCTGAGCTATTAATCCTGTTTGGAGTGATCGGACTATGTCCGCCAGGGCGGGCGCAGAGGTGCTAGGGTTGAACTAGTGAGTCAACCCCGGGGCTTACTGTGTCTCAATTTGGTAGTTTAGCCGTAATGATCTAGGGTAGAATAAAACAGTTCCTTGTCAAAACTGATTTCTTTACCTTTTTCATGCCTTCATTTTCTCAAAAACGCACCTCATTAGATCTTGCATAATTCACTCATTTTAACAGCTAGAAACCTCATTTCACTTTTATAGTGTACCTATGATCCATAGCTACATTATAACACAAATAACTCATCAGTTTTTAATAAAAACCGTTTTGGTAAATTCAGGCGGGATTTGCAAAAGTGTGTTAATTTTACAAAGTGTCAATTTGATTATAAACTGTTTTCTATCTTCCTTTCCATTTCAAATTGTATGCTTTTGCTCGATCCATTGCTTTTGATTGCTAGTATCTTTCCAGTGTTGCTCTAGTAAAGAATTGTTTTTGTTTCAAGAGTTATACCCATTAATTAATTTTTTCATCCATTTCCGAGTGTCAGTTTAGCATTGCCAGGGTTGGAAATCCGTTTTTTCTCTTGTTTGGGGAGGGAAGGTCGGATTTAAATTCTGTTTTGCACTGTGAGCCCCAGCTTGAAAAGCATTTGCCTCCGTGAAGCGGACCGCGAAAGGACTGACAAGGGCAGTCAGCAGAGTCTCCAGGGAGCGCTATCCACAAGCGCAGTTTCTTCACTTTAAAAAGAAAAATTCTGCTGGAGGCGTGTGCACTGTGAGCTCCAGCTTGAAAAGCATTTGCCTCCGTGAAGCGGACCGCGAAAGGACTGACAAGGGCAGTCAGCAGAGTCTGCAGGGAGCGCTATCCACGAGCGCAGTGTTTCTTCACTTTTAAAAAAAAAGAAAATTCTGCTGGAGGCGTGTGCACTGTGAGCCCCCACTTGAAAAGCATTTGCTTCCGCGTAGTAGACGGCGAATGGACTGACAAGGGCAGTCAGCAGAGTCTCCAGGGAGTGCTATCCACAAGCGCAGTTTCTTCACTTTAAAAAGAAAAATTCTGCTGGAGGCGTGTGCACTGTGAGCTCCAGCTTGAAAAGCATTTGCCTCCGCAAAGCGGACCGCGAAGGGACTGACAAGGGCAGTCAGCAATCCGCAGTGCCGCAGGGTCGGAGAAACGGAAGGAGGCTTGACACGGACTCCCCCCTTTTCCACCTTCGCTAGCTCGGCACACTTCCCCTAGTAATCACAGTAATCACAGCAAAAAATAGTGCGAAAGGAGTGGGCTGACGTTACGAGCATTATGCCCAACATGGCTGAGCAGGGGGTGAGTCTAAAGAGGAAACTCCCAGCTCTTGAGCCCGAACAAAGAAACCTTCGAAGCACGAAGCTGCGTCACCCTGGGCCACCCACCCCCCGAAACAGTGGAACAGGCAACACAGCGGAGCCGTCTGTCTGACAGGACAAAAGAATTTCATGCGGCAGCAAAACCCAGAAGTTGCAACAAAAATACTGCTCCAAACAGTACGCGTTTTTAACTTTCCACCTATCGAACTGGTGGGTATGCCTGTGGGGAACACTTCTATGGACAAGGGGGTTTGGGATCTTACCAAGAACAGTCATTTAAAACTGGTATCACCCTCACCTCCAGCTACACTTGAGGGAAGTGGGAAAATTTCCTCACTCCTTGAAGTGGTTTCCAAGAAGGACACAGCAGTTCACTCTAGTGCAGCTCCAGAGGGAGATGGGACTCCCCTCAGCTTGCCTGCAGTAGAGAGGATGCATGAGCAGCTGTCTGCGACAGGAACGGCAGTTGAAGAAACGCTCCTTACTGACCTCAGGGGGGGACTTTTTGAGCCCGGGAACCGTGGGGAGAAAGTGAAGATAATGATACACGCTACAGGGGAACTGGAACGCGACCTGTAAGATTTGAGGATCCCCCCGGAGGCAATAAGTCTCTGCTTCCCCCGTGTCAGGGCCCGGCTTCAACGAATTCCACAGGAGCTGATGCTGGCCCCACAGACCCTCACTAGGAGTTCACCTCTCAACCCTAAAGTAAAGCTGAGCTGAGAAGCCCAAGAAAGGGAAAGGGGAATTTGGATAAAATAACAACGGAGACACTGCAGCCCTGCAACCGTCTGGTAGGCTCTGGTATCTGCAGTAAACAAATACACTTAGTTACTTATACATTAGTGTAGACTTCTTATCTTAAATTATTTTGGAAACAACTCTAACTTCTTTACCTCTTAAAACTCTGTTTAAGACTTAGAGGTTAATTATCTGCATGGAGTATAGAACAATTGTAGTACATTAGAGCATATTGTCACTAGCCATTTAAGTCTCTTTAGAATCCTAAGTAATGACTCTTGCAAGCAGTTCACTGACTTAGATATTCTTGTTTGCTCCTTAAGAACATTAAACTCTGAGATTTGAGTTTTAAATGTTTTTAAAAACAATGCAGTCTTTCCTAAGAAGTATTGAATTCCTTTTGCGTGAAGGTTACTTTAGATGAAACTCATTAACTTTCTTGAATGCTGCTGCTCCTGCTTCTGCGTGTGAATCTTTCCTTTTTACAAGTGCGAACGTTTTGCGATGAACACGCGAATTCACAAGACGTGAACACACGCGCACCTTAACTAATTCACGTACGCGTGTAAAACATGCACGCGATTAAAAATCACACGCGCACCGTAATAAAGAGAAAACACGTACATGTGCTAAAAGCACACGCACACCTTAACTAATTCACGTACGCATGTAAAACGTGCACGCGATGAAAAATCACACGCGACGTAAAAATGGACTCGCTCTCTATTGCAACCAAATACAAGCTGTCATATGCAACGTCACTCACGCGAAAATTACACACGCGCTAAAAACAACTCGCGCTCTGTAAAAATGGGCTTGCGCTCTATCGCTCTGCATACCCGCGCGCTCCCATAACGACGTTGCTGAAGACACGAGGCCTCGCGCGCTAAACAGTCTTGAAACACTTTCCATGTAATTTATAACTTTAAAACTTGCGCGCACAGTCTTTACACTTGTCTGCTTACTGTATTTAAACTGTAAACGTTCTTCCTCCCAGTTAATTTTAAACTTCTTAACACTTTAACTTCTTATTAGAAAAATGGAAGTTCGCTGTGAACATCTTTAAGCTTTTAAAAGAACGATCCCACCTGAAGTCTTCTTGTTCACTCTGGCTCAGCAAACAATTCTCTTACTTCTCTGGCAAATCTTCTGAACTCTGAAAGGCCTTACTTAAGGAGCTTAACAAATGTACAACCAGCCACTGAATTTCATTGGATGAAAGGCAGTTTACAATCTTGCTCACCTCCCCAGAATCCAACCCATTATCCTTTCAGCCAATCAGACAAACCAAACATTTAAACCATTGTTTCTTAAACCAATCAGATTAAGTTTCTTTCTCTCCATCTTAACTTGGGCTACCACAATGTTAATTCTATGTACATACTCTTTCAGATCACTACTCTAGCCAGCCCTGACAGTACCCCCTCTTCAAAGCCCTGTCCCAGGGCCTGGCTTAGTAGGGAATTTTCTTTCTGTGAAATTGTTTTATCAATTGAGGGGCATGCACATCTGCCTGATCTTCCCAAGATCTTTCTTCAGGCCCGTATCCCTTCCAATCAATTAGATACTGCAAGGTACCTCTAACAAACCTGGAATCTAAAATTTCCTTAACTTGAAACTCTTCTTCATTTTCCTCTGTAAAAACTGCTGGTGGTGGTTTTCCTAATCTAGTTCCTAACACAGAAGGTTTCACTAAACTGATATGAAATGTAGGATGACTTTTAATACTGGGGGTAATTTCAACCTGATTGCCACTGGATTGATTATTCTTTCAATTTCAAATGGACCAATAAATCTCAGACTAAATTTAGTTCTTCCCTTTAGACGTAGATTTTTTGTGGACAACCAAACTTTTTGACCCACCTGATAATGTGGTGCATTTTGACGTTTTCTATCAGCAAAGGTCTTGAACCTTAATTTACTTTTCTTCAAAATCTCCTTAGCTTTCACTAAACCATCTCTAATACAAGTCAAACGATGCTCAACCTCAGGATTGTAATACTCAGATGGTTACACTTCTTTCAAAAAACGTGGATGAAAACCGAAATAACTGTAAAAAGGAGAATAACTAGTAGAATCTTTGACAGAGTTATTATAACTAAACTCTGCCAACCAAAGAAGATCTACCCAGCTCTTTTTTCCTGCCAAAAAGATCTAATATATTTCTCTAATTCCTGATTTACTCGTTCTGTCTGGCCATTGTTTTGTGGATGATAACCCTTACTGTGCCCACATCACGCCAGTGCTCCGCCAATTGCACTGGCTCCCGGTTAACGAGCGAATTCATTTTAAATCTCTGTGCATTGTTCACTGGGCAATTCATGGCCAGGGAGCTGAATTTCTGCAGCTCAAATTCACCCGATACTGTCTGGTCCGGGACCTTCGCTCTGCCACCTCCAACCTGCTTACTTTTCCTAGGTTTAACCAGGCATTGCTCGGAGGTAGAACCTTTTCTTTCACCGCAGCCATTCCCTGGAACAGCCTCCCTGCATCTCTCAGGGCTACGGCTAACCATCTTGGATTCAGAAGAGCGCTGAAAACTAATTTGTTTTAAGCCTGTCCTCTCCACTGGTCTTCTCGGATTGGGTAGCTTCCTTTCCAGCGCCATGATTCCTTTGGGCGAACGTGCGCTTTATAAATGCTAATAACATAACATAACATAACCTGAAGAAAGTTTTATCTCAATCCCCAACTCTTTACAGAAAGCTCGCCAAAACTTAGAAATGAATTGAGACCCTCGATCTGATACAATTTGTGTTGGCAATCCATGCAGTCACACAGATTCCTTGCAGAGGCCTCACCTTTCATGGGAATGAAATGCCCAGCTTTGGTCAATAAATCCACAACTACTAATACTGTAGTGTAAGCTTGATCTTTAGGAAGAGCTACAATATAATCCATAGAGATGGTAAACCAAGGACTAGGGGGTACTGATAATGGATTAAGTAATCCAGATGGTTTTCTTCCTCCTGACTTCACTCGAGCACAGACTTCACATGTTTTCACATAGTCTTCTATATCTTGTTTCATCTCTTTATAGCAGAACTTCCTTTCCAATAATTCAATGGTTTTGCAAATTCCAGGATGACCCACCAACTCAGATTCATTACATTCTTGCATAATTTCTTTTTGTAGTTCTTTACTTGGAAGGTAAATTTTAGAATTGACACATGGAAATCCATTAATTAAATGTCTTTCGGAATCTTCCGCAAGCCAAGATTGCATCGCCTCCTCCGGTAATTCCCTTCGAATTTTCTCAAGAAACAAATTCTCTTTCTTAGTAGTACTTAAAATAAATCTATCTCCTGCAATCACGGGCTCTGGTAATAACTGATTTTCTACTTCTTCTGAAGAACCTTGTCGAGATAAAGCATCTGCTTTACCATTAAACCGCCCTGGTTTGAATGTTATCACAAAATCGTATTCCGAGAAGAAAAGCGACCACCTAAGTTGTCACGGTGATAATGTTCGAGCAAATTTCAAAAACAGAAGATTCCTATGGTCGGTTAAAACAGTTACCGTAAATCTTGCTCCTAACAGATAATGCCTCCATTCTTGAAATGCTTTCTTAATCGCCAGGAGTTCTCTATCAGTAATCGTGTAGTTCATCTTGGCTGGAAGCAACTTCTTGGATAGATATGCCACAGCATGCAATTGCCCAGTTTCAGGATGCCTTTGAGAAAGTACTGCTCCAATTGCAATATTAGAAGCATCTGCTTCTACAAAAAATGGTTGGGAAAGATCTGGGTGCAATAAGATTGGACCCGATTTAAAACAATTCTTCAGTTTTTTAAAAGCCTGATCAGCTTCATCCTTCCACTCAAATTTCTTTCCTTTCTTCAATAATTTGGTGATAGGAGAAACAGTTTGAGAGAAACTTTTAATGAATCTCCTGTAAAAGTTCGCAAAACCCAGGAAACTTTGAATATCCTTGACACAAGTTGGAATTGGCCATTGTTCTACTGCTTTAATTTTCTTCATGTCCATTTCCAAACCCTTAGGAGAAATAATAAAGGCCAAAAATTCCACTTCCAAAGTATGGAATTGGCTCTTTTCTAACTTGGCAAATAATTTATTCTCCCTTAGTCGTTGTAAAACTTTCTTGACATGTTCTTCATGTTGCAGTAGATCCTTAGAATAAATGAGAATGTCATCAATGTATACTACCACAAAAATGTCAATAAAATCTCTCAAAACTTCATTTATAAAAAATTGAAGGGCTGCGGGGGCGTTGCATAATTCGAATGACATTACTTGATATTCGAAAAGACCAAATTTTGTTCGGAATGCTGTTTTCCATTCATCACCTTGACGTACCCGCACCAAATGGTATGCACCACGAAGATCTAATTTGGTAAACACTGAAGCTCCTTGAATCTGGTCCAACATTACAGAGATTAAAGGCAGTGGATATCTATTTTTGATGGTTATCTTATTCAAGGCCCTATAATCTATATATGTTCATAAAGTACCTTCTTTCTTTGGAACAAAAAATAGTGGAGAAGCTGCTGGCGACTGCGAGTGTCTGATGAACCCCTTAGCCAGATTTTCTTGGATGTAATCTTTCAAGTGCTGATTCTCTTTCTCAGTCAAGGCATAGATGCGACTGCAAGGAATGTGGGCTCCTGGTTCTAAATCAATCTTGCAATCGTATTCTCGATGAGGAGGCAATTCATTAGCTTCCTTTTCACTAAACACATCATTAAATTCTTGATAACACTCTGGTAATTCTCCAATTACTGCCCCTATAGAATGTTCTATGGCTCCAAATTTTAGCAAGCCTTCCACAACTTCAGAACAACTATGAGAAACATCTTATGTCTTTGCTACGTCAGGCCTAATAACGGAAGTGGTGCGGGCGGAATATAAAGCGAGAGTCCTGTCGGACCTCTCGCCCTTGATTGTTACCTAGCAGTGCTGCCCTCCAAGAGCAGGGATCCCGACGTTGAGGCTCCGAGCGGAAGCGCTTAAGGATCCTGTGTTCAAGGAAGAGTTAAGGGAAGAGATCATAACCTACTTTGAGGAGAACACGGGTAGTGTAGACTCAGCGTGCGCATTGTGGGAGGCCTTTAAAGTAGTGTTGAGGGGCGTGGCCATAGCGAAGTCCCACAGTCTGCAATGCGGTATCCTGGCTGATTTACGGGAGGCTGAGAGGGATTTGGAAAAAACACAAAGAGAGGAGGGCGATACTGGTCCGAATGCGGAGCGGATACTTCAACTTCAACAAACGTGTGGAGAGCACTGGGACAGGTTGTGTAAACTGAATTATAGGAAATACATAGAGAGGCAGCACGCGGGTGGTGACAAAACAGGACGGCTTTTAGCGTGGTTATATAAGAGCGAAACGCCTAGACCCACCATCAGGGCGATAACAAGGGAGGACAGTAGTGTAGTGGACACCCAGGAGGGGTCCAAATATTACAGAGAACTATATGGGGATGTTGAAGAGGATAATCAAGAGAGGATAAAAGAAACACTCGAAGATATAGGCCTACCCAGGATAAGTGCTGAAGAGAGAGAAGAGCTGGATGCACCAATCACTTTAGAAGAATTAGAGGCGGTGGTGAGACAATTGCCTACTAGTAAAACCCCAGGGGCAGACGGGTTTCCGAGCGAGTTTTATAAAGCATACATGGCAGAGGTGCTCCCTCCGATGCTGAATATGCTAAATGAAGCGTTTGAGGCGGGACAGCTGCCGGAGTCGCTAAGGGAAGCAATTATAATTCCGCTCCCTAAACCAAATAAGCTTGGGCACAGTTGCAGCTTCTACAGACCACTGTCAATGCTGAATCAAGACAGCAAGATATTAACAGCCGTTTTGGCGAGCAGACTGCGAAGAGTCATAGATAAACTCATACACCAGACGGGCTATGTTCCAAACAGAAACATAACTCATAATCACAGACGACTCCACCGAGTCCTTGAATGGGCGGGGCGGAATGAAGGTGATGTGGCAGTAGCGTCCTTGGATGCGGTAAAGGCTTTCGATTCTGTTAGGTGGCCATGGTTGCTGTCGACGTTAGAGGAATATGGGATGGGGCCCGGATATGTCAGATGGGCAAATATGTTATACAGTGCGCCGCTCGCTAGAGTTAAGACGGGTGCAGTTATTTCAGAGAGATGGCGGTTAAGCAGAGGTACTAGACAGGGATGCCCATGGTCCCCTATGTTATACATATTGGCATTGGAACCGTTGGCTATATACCTCAGACAGCAGTATGACACCATAGGCATTGAAGTGGGCGGGGAGCGACACTTAATCTCTTTATATGCAGATGATATGTTATTGTATCTGAAGCATCCCGAGGAGAACCTCCAGTATATTTTAGAGGTTATGGATCGGTACGCGGAGCTGTCTGGAATAGCTGTGAACCCTCAGAAGTCCGTAATTTTCCCGTTGGGTAACTATAGGGGACTCCTTGCAGAGCAGCTGCCGGTATTGCAAGCCCCTTGGGCGGTTGACACCTTTCGATACCTTGGGATAGACGTGTATCATACGGTTGAACAAGAACATAAGCACAATACGGAGGTAGCTGTGGGAAAGATAGAGCACAGAATGCAATTTTGGGGAAAGGTGCCGCTAGCTATGACGGGGCGTAGTGCAATGCTTAAGATGGTGGTCCTGCCCAGACTCTTGCATTATTTTGGGAACATTCCATACCTCATACCTGGGAAGTTTTTTGCCAAACTGAATAGCATATGCAGGGACTTTTTGTGGCAGGGGACTAGATGCAGGATGGCATTGTGGAAACTGCAAAACTCTTATGAAAAAGGGGGGATCGGCTCCCCAACTATGAGGCCTACTACGTGGCGGGCCAACTGCAGTATGTTGCTAAATGGCTCTCGGATGAAAGTACCCCCGAATCCGGATTGTTTAGAGCAGACTGTGCCCCATTTTATTTAAAGGAAGTGATCTGGTTGTCCGAAACAGATATGCAAGGGCGCCCCAATATGTTGATGCTAGGGTGGAGGATTTGGCGCCGCGCGTGCAGGATGATGGAAACCTCAGCTCCGCGCTCCCTGCAGATACCGCTGGTGGCACTGGCTACTGGAGATGAGCAACTGCGGAAGAGGATCAGAAGCCACTGGGAGCCAGTGGGTTTGGCAACGATTGGAGATGTTTGGCGGGAGGGATCCATCATAAGTTTCGAGGAGTTGGGCGAGGAAACAGGTTTACACGCAGGCCAATATATTACATATCATAGACTAGCACGCGAAATTAAAAAGACTTGGCCCGAAACTGTCCTCGAAGCAGAGCCGGATGGTATTGTAGACACTATATATGACATAACAGAGGGAGGGCATGAGATCTCAAGGTTGTATGATATGCTGATGCTTAGGATAGGTAAAGAACCAATGCAACTTCGATTAGATTGGGAAACTGAGGTGGGAGCCCCAATGGAGGATGGGATGTGGGAGCGGGCTTTGTGGTATCACCAGAAGGTGTCGAGAAACGCTAGGTTGAAACAGATACAATTATATATTACGCATAGAGCGTACATGACACCCCTGAGGATATCAAGGTTTAAAAATGCAGGTAGACAAGCATGTCCCAAGTGTGATGAAGAACAGGCTGACATGACACACATGTTTTGGTCCTGCCCTGTGGTTGGGCGCTTCTGGGGCGAGATAGCGGCGAGACTGGCAGATAAAGGAGTTGCACTGGTTGTAGAGTCAGCTTGGGCCTGCTTATTGGGGGGGTTCCCTAGATCGCAGAAACTGAAGCATGTGAACAAATTGAAAGACTTGGCATATGTGCTGGCTAAGAGGATTGCCATGGGGTGGAAGGCCTGTCATAAACCGCAGGTGGAGATATGGTGGAAGGAATTGCAAAAGTGGGCGGAAGCAGAGACAATGGTATGGCAGGAGTCCAGTATAAGGGGAGGGGAAGAAGAGGTGGGAACCCTGCTGGCTTGGAAATCACTGATAGCGGAATTGTTTGGAACGATGCCAGACCTGGCGGATTCCAATGGAGAACGGATCCCACCCCGCAGCGTGAACACAGAGTGAACAGACTTTACGTGCTCGTAGGGGGGGTGGGTTTTGGTGAGCGGAGATCAAATTGTATAATGAACACATTCGAAACTGTATTATGCATCTTGTATTATATATTTGGTCTGTATTGTTTTGTTGGTTGAAATATAATAAAAAACGTTTATTAAAAAAAAAAAACTATTAGAAACATCTTCAACTTCTTCTTTACAACAGTTTGTAACACAAAAAGAAGAATCCAATTTCACAACCCTCCTACCCCAATCAATGTGAGGGTTATGGTACGTCAACCAAGGCATTCCCAAAATTATCTTCAACTGTGGAGTATCTATTAACTCAAACACAATTTCCTCCCAGTGTCCTCCAATCTCTATCCCCAATGGAATTGTTTCATGTGTAATTAAACTAGATGTAAGTTGAGACCCATCCACTGCTCTCACTTGCTCTGGTATATTTTTTACAATGTAAGGCACATTCATTTCTTTAACCACATTCCAATCCATGAGGTTACCAGTGGCTCCAGAATCTATCACTACAGGACCACTTCCCTTAAGTTCCTCTTTAATATACAAGGATACATTCAATGTAATATGTAGTACCGCAGCTTGGATAGTATTTGCCACTTGTTGGTTTCTGGAACTGCTAGTAGATGAAGAGGTCTTTGGACACCAAGGGCAATTTCCAACAAAATGTCCTGATCTACCACAATATAAACATAATTTGTTCTGTCTTCGCCTATCCTTCTCCTCCTTAGTTAAAGGACCGCTCACCTTATTTACTCTCTCTGCATTCCTAGTTCTCAATTCTTTATTTACAAACTCAAATCTTCCTTTATCTACTCTAGGGAAAATTCTGGGTTGCTCAACTCCTCCTCTTATACGCTCAGCCTTGCGTTCTCCTAATCTATAATCAATTTGTATGACTAGATCAATTAACTCTTCACATGTAGCCGGTCTATTCACTATTGTAGCTAAAGCATCTTTTAACTCCTCTCTCAAACCTCTATAAAACAAAGATGATTGCTTCTGCTCTGGCCAATTGCTCTCTAGTATTAAAGATCTAAACTGTGTGATGTAAGACACTAAATCTTTAGTTCCCTGTTTTAATTCTAATAGTTCTCCATCAACTTCATGAGATAACTGTCGTCTGTCAAACATTTTTCTAAATTCTAACTTAAAAGCAAACAAGTTCTTTAGTATGGGATTCTCTTGACCAACTAATAAGACAGACCAAGTCACCGCCTCACCAGTAAGGTAAGACAGCATAAAAGCTATTTTAGCAGCATCTGTATTAAAAGCTTCAGGTCTACAAAGGAAATGAAGCTCACACTGCGTAAGAAAAATTTGGAATTTCTTGGCATCTCCCCCAAAACGCTCTGGAGTTGCTAAAGGAACTGGACTTATAGGTACCTTTAAGCTCTCCCTACCTCTCTCCTGAAAACTAGTTCCTTCACCCACATGTTCTCTTATTAACAGTGGGAATTCTCTACTAGGGCTCTCTGAAACTCTGGACTCCAAAGAAATGTCCTCACCCCTACGGGTAACCTTAGAATTTAATTCTTCAAACCTGACTTGTAGTTCCTGGTTCTCTTTTCGTACTGCCCTCATCTCCTCCTTTAACATTTCCCTAATGGAACTTGCTAATTCTTCTGTGGGATCCATATCAGCTCAGGTGGAAAATATTATCGTGGGCCTTTCATCCTGTCAGGGTCCGGCTTGAACGAATTCCACAGGAGCTGATGCTGGCCCCTCAGACCCTCACTAGGAGTTCACCTCTCAACCCTAACGTAAAGCTGAGCTGAGAACCCCAAGAAAGGAAAAGGGGAATTTGGATAAAATAACAACGGAGACACTGCAGCCCTGCAACCGTCTGGTAGGCTCTGGTATCTGTAGTAAACTTCTTTACCTCTTAAACCTCTGTTTAAGACTTAGAGGTTAATTATCTGCATGGAGTATAGAACAATTGTAGTACTTTAGAGCATATTGTCACTAGCCATTCAAGTCTCTTTAGAATCCTAAGTAATGACTCTTGCAAGCAGTTCACTGACTTAGATATACTTGTTTGCTCCTTAAGAACATTAAACATTATGAGATTTGAGTTTTAAATGCTTTTAAAAACAATGCAGTCTTTTCTAAGAAGTATTGAATTCCTTTTGCGTGAAGGTTACTTTAGATGAAACTCATTAACTTTCTTGAATGCTGCTGCTCCTGCTTCTGTGTGTGAATCTTTCCTTTTTACAAGTGTGAATGTTTTGCGATGAACACGCGAATTCACAAGACGTGAAAATTGTCCTTGCGCTAAAAAAATCACACGCGCACCGTATTAAAGAGAAAACACGTACACGTGCTAAAAAGCACACGCGCACCTTAACTAATTCACGTACACGTGTAAAACGTGCACACGATTAAAAATCACACGTGCACCGTAATGAAGAGAAAACACGTACACTCGTTAAAAGCACACACGCACGCGTGTAAAACATGCACGCGATGAAAAATCATACGCAACGTAAAAATGGACTCGCGCTCTATCGCAACCAAACACAAGGTGTCGTACGCAACGTCACTCACGTGAAAATTGTACACACGCTAAAAACAACTCGCGCTCTGTAAAAATGGGCTCGTGCTCTATCGCTCTGCATACCAGCGCGCTCCCATAACAACGTTGCTGAAGACACGAGGCCTCGCGCGCGCGCAAAACAGTCTTGAAACACTTTCCATGTAATTTATAACTTTAAAACTTGCGCGCACAGTCTTTACACTTGTCTGCTTACTGTATTTAAACTGTAAACGTTCTTTCTTTCAGTTAATTTTAAACTTCTTAACGCTTTAACTTCTTATTAGAAAAATGGAAATTCACTGTGAAAATCTTTAAGCTTTTAAAAGAACGATCCCACCTGAGGTCTTCTTGTTCACTCTGGCTCAGCAAACGATTCTCTTACTTCTCTGGTAAATCTTCTGAACTCTGAAAGGCCTTACTTAAGGAGCTTAACAAATGTACAACCAGCCACTGAATTT
Source organism: Ambystoma mexicanum (assembly GCF_040938575.1). Classification (NCBI taxonomy): domain Eukaryota; kingdom Metazoa; phylum Chordata; class Amphibia; order Caudata; family Ambystomatidae; genus Ambystoma; species Ambystoma mexicanum. The sequence continues at coordinate 742,970,906 of NC_090926.1, forward strand.
CTTTGGATGAAAGGCAGTTTAGAATCTTGCTCACCTCCCCAGAATCCAACCCATTATCCTTTCAGCCAATCAGACAAACCAAACATAGCATTGTTCCTTAAACCAATAAGATTAAGTTTCTTTCTCTCCATCTTACCTTGGGCTACCACAATGTTAATTCTATGTACATACTCTTTCAGATCACTACTCTAGCCAGCCCTGACAACCCGGTCGCCACTGCTCCCTACCCCTGCGCTATCTCCCCCCCATCTAATCAACCAAGTCCAAATGAGAAGGGTGGACCGGGAGAAGGTCTAATTTTGCCCCAAGGCGATGGCAGGGCAATTATCCCTGAGAGAACATCCCAAGCTGACCCTGTGGATGAGAGCCAAAGCCCGCCGGCAATTCAAAAACTCTCCATTGAAGCTGCTCCCACCATTTTCTCCCCAACTCACCTTCCCTCTGGTGTCCAGATCGAAAAAAGACAGTTCTGTTGCTCCTTGCATATCGAAAACACTGGGGAGCTCTCAGAAAATGCTTTCCAAAAGGTCAACTCGCACAAAGACACCCTACAAAAGAGGGGCAGCGGGTGGGAAAAGACCCCAACACACAAATGCTGCACTTTCGATGACCTCACTCAGACTTTTTTGTGAAAAAAACGTGTCGAGATGGCCGTTGTTATCAAGACTTTTCTGATCCAGAGCTATTGGCCATAGTGGAGGACACTGCTCTTCATCTGTCCAACCTAATTCTACCCGCAAAGACCTCGCCCCCAGTGGTAGGGAATACCAACAAGAAAGCGCTTACACGTTCGCCCCCAGGGCCCATAAAAGGACTGCCCAACAAACTCCAACTGGAGGATAAGGATACCACAAGTCCAGAAGCAGAAGACAGGAATGGCCCTCAGGTGTTAGGAAACCTCCCTGAGAGTAGGCTAACCCCTGAGGTTGTGAGTGGGGACAAAGATTGTGACTCAGAAGAGGAAATTAAAGACACTTCTTTGCAGCCTCTCGAAAAACAGCCTAAAGACATTCAAGACACTCGAGATTCGAGGGGTTCATCTACGCCTCGATCAGTGTCAGAGGAGGGAGCATTCGCTCCACCTAATTCAAGTCAGCCCAGTCAGGTACAAGAGACTTACTCCCCCAACGGAAGATCAAATTTGGGGGGTAGAAATCTAAATGACAAATGTACAGGGATGGATATCCACAAGAAATCCCCATTGCTCCCAAGACGCTAGAGCGAAATTACTTCTCGACCAGTTCCGAAAAACGCTGTAAAAAAGCTGAATCCAATGACCTCTTGTCCACAGTTACAATCGCCCTAGCCCAGTTTGGGAAGTTCTACGCAGCAATTAACGATACGCTTAAAGACCAAAACACTTTGATTGCCTACATGCACACCAAACTCAACTATTTGGAAGGCTTTGTGTCTACTCCACGGGTATGTAGCCATGAGCTACTAGAGCTAACTAAAGCTACAGGACCTACTCCAGAAGCGAGGGGCCTGGGCCGATGTTCTAACAATCAAAAAGGGGTCCTTTCACATTCTCAAGAGACCCAAACGTCAGACCAGCATCAAATGAAGATTGACCTCACAACAGATAAGATTAGCAACTCATCATCTGTTGGGCTGGAATCTCAAAACACTCCTCGAGTGGTCCCTCCTCTCGCCAATCTCCCCATACAGCCGAGATTGCAAGTGGACGAGAGCCTCACCGGGTTAAAGACGACAGCTCGTATCACCATGAAAAATGGTTCGGTGGCCTTTACCATCCCGGTCGATTCAACCGGCAGCAAAACAAAGGAGTCTTGCAACTGGCACAAAGAAAAAAGAAGACCCTGAAAGTGAAAAAATCATTGCCAAGAGAAACCGAAAACAGAGTATCCTCCAATCAGGATAAGAGAGGAGCACCTCAAGATTTGGTGAAAGACTGCTCGGCAGTGCAAAACAGAAGAGTGTTCAAATAAATTGAAGCCGACAGATAAATACTCAGAGGTCTCTGCTAGCCCGGAGAGGGTGAGTGACAACTCCAGTGACTCATTTGACCTTATGAACTTGAGCACATATACGGTGGAAGAATCGGAAGCAGAGTCTCCGCTTACCAAGCAGCAAAAAAGAAAAGCACCAGAAACCCGTGAAAATAGAGCTTTGGAAGAACCGAAAACCTACTATGCCAGTGACCTAGAATAAGAAGAAAACGTCTCAGAGAAGCTCAGTGACTCCCAGGGCCCAGAGAGACAGCAAGGAGAAAGACAATGCCACAAGGGATGACTTGCAAATGCCACAAGGAAACAACAGAAAAAAACGGCGCAGTGAAAATCTCCGTGCCACACAAGAAAGAAGAGGTCGGGCTATGCCCCAAGACAGCATTCCACATGAGAGGCCAAAGGCCAGCAGAGACTCCCCAGGTAGACTACAAGTCCACTACAAATCCCGAGTCCATGATTCAAGGGGGAATGAGTCCGGAACTTTGTCTAGGGGACGCCCACAGTCCGAACTATCACCCCATGGGAAAAAAGAAAACCCTACTAGAACCTTTAGATTGCAAAGGGCACAAGGAGCGCATGATAATTGGACGCTGAATCGCAGGGCTTTAGCAAAATTGTTCAAGGAATCACGTCTTCCGCAATTCAACATTACGAAAGACATTAACATCTTATAGCCAAATCCTAATGGAAGAAAGGATAGCTCCTACCTCCATATAGACTCGATTCACATACAACAACAGATATGGAGGGCGAGAGAAAATCTATCCAACTTAGGATTCGATCTGTCCTACGTTTCAGGGGGCAACATTATCGTGAACCAACAACAAGAGAGGACATGTCGGAGCCAGGCCACCAACATGTCAATTGGACAAGTCCAGAAACGCCCGAGGTGGGTTCAGCTAAGAAGTGAGAGGCGGGACCCACGTAAAGATGAGGGCGCTCCAGTGAATATTGACAAGCAGGAGTTCATATTTCAACATAAAAGCAGTACACAGCAAGTTTCTCCCAGAAAATCTAGGGACGAAAGGCCTCGGACTGCATCTACTCGCCGAATCTTTCAGTTAATGGCACCTCAGCGGGACGAACCTAGGTCCCAAAAGAAAGAAACAGAAGCACAAAAGTCAAATAGATTCCATGACCAGAAAGGTGACAAGCTAGCAATGGGTAAGTCCTAACAAAGGAAGAATGTAGCCATTACAAGGATTAAGTACAGAAATTTCTGAGGGTGTCAATTCTAGACAGGCACTTCTTTCTTTTGGCCTAAAGCTTGGTTCATGGAATACTAGGAGCTTTAAGCACCTGACTGCTAAATCCGATGTTGACCTCTCAAGTTTCGCCATTTTGTGCCTACAAGAAACGTGGCTGATGGAAAAACCTACCTTAGATGGCTACCAACTGGTACATTCTCCGGCATGCAAAGAGAAAAAGGGAAGACCTAGATCAGGCCTCATCATCGCCATTAGATTCGGAAGTGGCCTTAACCTGGTAAGGGTACTCGGATCCACGGAGTTTGTTCTGGCAATAACCATTGCCTGGGCTCCGACCACAAATCATACGGGGAACAACTCCCAGGGCGAGATCCTGTTGGTGAACACATCCTGGAACCCGAAGCGGATTTCGAATGACTATTTAATTACTCAAATGGAGACAATAATCGATGATTACTTGACATTAAGTGAATCCAGCTATGTAATTTTAGCGGGAGACTTCAACATTGACCTAACTCAAGGACTACATCTGCCTTTTGGGAGAGCGCGATGATGGAATAACCTAATAAAATCAAGAGAAATACATAATCTCCTTCAGTAAGCCGACTTTAAAGAAGATATCATCCCCACATGGGAGAGAAAAAAATCCAACCGCCACCATCGATTATATTCAAGTCTCACGTAGGTTATTGTCAATAAAGGAATCATTTGTGGTGACCAGGACTAAATATAGTGATCACAACATTCTGATCTCCACTTGGTCTTCACCTAAAATCGAACCTAGCTACACAATTCCGAACCTGGAAGTCAACCTAAGTGGCACAAGGTTAAGACTACCAGAAACAGCAATCACCCAACTCACTCGGATGTATGTGGAGGAAACAAGTACGGAATCCATTGGGGACATACCATCGGCTGATTACGCAGTAGTACTTTCAGCATTTGGACCCAGGAAAGGAAAGAAAGTGGGGCAATTAAAACCTCCTGAACACACATTTAACGAAGAACTAGTAGAACGAAGAAGATGGGTGAGGAAATTAAAACGGGCAGCTGCAAATTCCAACTCTGTACAAAAAAATAAGATGCTATTTCTGCAGTAAACAGCTATAAATCCTGGCTGAAGACCTCAAAATTGGCACGCATCCAAGATGCTGCCGAGACCATGCCCTGCACTATCTGTGGAAAGAATGTGCGGGACTTTTGGTCCCTAATAAAGGGGGGTGCAAAAGTGTTGAACCAAGCACTGCAAAATTTCATTGGTGACCAAAGATGGGAAGCTCATTTCAAAGATCTGTACGGCGTATCAGTGACATTGAATAACTCCCCAGTATCTGGATCTGGGAATACCTGGTGGATCCCGACAGATCTGGAAATCAAATGAAAACATAATCAAATGGAAAATCAAAAAACTCAATGGTTCTAGAGCGGCGGGCCCTGAAGGCATCACAAATTTCAATTTTAAGAAAAACGCGGAATCCTGGGCTGCCTTTATCAAAGAGGTATTTATGAACTGCGTCAAGCTTTCAGAGATTCCACCTTCTTGGAAGAAGGCGATCGTGGTGCCAATTTTTAAAAAGGGCTCAAAAGACAATCCATCGAAATCCCACTCTATAGCATTGCTGGACACGATAGGGAAGCTTTTCGGGCTTTGGTCTTGGACAACCTACAGACCTGGCTATCTACATCAGCGTTGTTTGACCCACTTCAGGGGGGTTTTGTGAAAAATGTCAGGACGACAGTTAATATTCTGGCAGTGAGCACATTGAAAGCCAAAGTATCTGAGGGCCTGCCAAAATTATACATGGCCTTTATCGAAGTGGTTCAGGCTTTTGACCGGGAAGATAGATCTCTACTGTGGGCCAAACTACACCGCCATGCTTGCCCCCTCGAGATCTTGGATCCAATAAAGGCCCTCTATTCAGAAACCTCAATGTGCGCACGCCTAAACAATCTAGGTCATCTCTCTTCATGGATCGAGGCAGGGAGAGGGGTCAAACAAAGGCTGCCCGTTGGCCCTGGCATTGTATAATGCCTACACGGTGGACTACAAGGACTAAGAGGGTAGAGCCCGCTCATTCCCGCCAGCATTGGGTGCAAATAAAATATCAAGGCTGCTATATGCAGATGACATTATCCTCATGGACCTCACCCCTATCGGCCTACAGAGGCAGATAAATAACCTTGATACAGACAAAGAAAATCAGCTCCTGATGAATCTCGATAAAACAAAAATAATTACATTTGGAAAGAACCCTAGGACTGTGGAGAAATTTGTCTGGTCTGTGGATAACAAACATATTGAAATTGTAAATAATTTCAAATATCTCTGCATCATCCTAAACAAAAGCAACAAGGAAGTGCCAATGCCGAAAAACATAATGACTAAAGCCCGTTTGCTAATCTCCCAGTCTCAAGCAGTGGTGAACAAATTTGGGCACTTCACATTGTCACCAATACTGACCTTCTACAAAACGAAGGTAGATCCCAGTTTGACCTACGGTGCAGAAGCGTTACTCAATTTACCAGAAAACTTCTGGGCAAGAGTGGAGGGACTTTACTGGAAAAAGGTCCTTAACCTCCCGCAGTCTCTTCCGATTGCATTAATAAGGAGGGAGCTTTAACTCCAATCACTGTGTTCTATTGTTGCCCGAAATGAAACCACACTTTACCGCAAAACCTTGCTACCCTCACCCCCACTAATCCTGAAAGCAATTCTGGCAGGTTCCTGTAAAATGTTGCAAGACTGGTCAATCAGGGTGCAAACACTGCTACACTGGGTGGGTAATTCCAGTGAGGAACTTATCAACAACCCGGTAAAGGTAAAACAGCACATTCTGGAGAGAGACTGGATTGACACGTTGGATAAGGCCGCGTCTACAAAACTGACACAAGATCTGCCCTTGATCTGGACCAAAGTCAATTCACCAAAACCCTACTTGCAAAAATGTCCGGACAAGATTTGCAGAGAGTGTGTTCTGAGAATCTGGCTGAACATTATACATACTAAGGATGTTCTGTCAAGAAGGAAGCAGCGCGAAGACAATTCATGTAGATTTTGCCTACTACCAGAAGAGGTGGAAACTGTCAAACATCTATTGTTGCTCTGCCCAGGGGTGTCAAGAATCTGCACTTCTACGATGAAGAGGAATGGTGGTGCCGGTTAATGAGTGGGGAAAAAAACGACATGGGTGATTGCGGTGGTGGGCTTCTTTTGAGTTATCGGACTGATTATCTAAAGGGGGAAGGCCCCTAAAACTCATACTTATTTTCCGTTATATCTGGAAGGAGCCACTTTGAAAGGCGAAAACTTGAAGACACTAAAAGCGGGGAATCGAAAAAACTGAACTTTACTTTATTTCTCGGGCACCTTCTGTTTTCTGTTGCACTTCTACTACTTAGGAAATCTATCTTGTAAAAATTGTTTTATGCAATTAAATCAAGTAATAAAAAAATCAAAAAATTCTGTTTCTTGTCTGTCATTCCTGATTACCTGCTGATTCTGTTTATCCACTTAAAATTGATTATTTGTGGGTTGAGGAAACATTGCAGGGGGAAATTCTAACTCTATTGCTATTTTACCTAAAATCAAAGTGCTCCTATTCGCTGGTGTTTTGCAGATGTGTCAATAGAAGGTTAAACTAAGTGCATTGCTTACACCCCATTAGTGATTGCTGCCCCATATTAAAAATTGTGTGATGAATTTTAAAATAAATAAATATTCTATTTTTTCAACCAGCCTGGTTCATGGTCCATTGTGACCCGGGGTATTTGAAAAGGGGGTGTGATATTAGTGGTGTATCATCTCAATATTGAATCTAACCTAAGCATTTCAATTGCGTGCTCCATACTGGGCCGAGACGAAGGTGTGCGTTGCCTGATTGAAATCCTTAACACAAAGCCACCGATGCCATCAACGTTGAGGACGTCTTCTTCGAAGACATCAACGACTCCATAGGCATCTGGGTCGAAACCTTCGAAGCCATTGATGCCTTTGCCAGAAATACAGAAGATCTTCACTACTTTACCTAGGAAGGAGTTCTTTAAGTCGCTCACTTCCATTTATCAGGACAATGAGCCAACTGATGATAACGATGCACCCTTGCGTTTGCAGTAAGGCACTGCAAATGTCCCAGATAGCTTCATATCTGAAGAATCCAGGTTACGGGCCCTGCATGAAAATGTACAAACCACCAGTGGAGTGGACACTTCACCATAGTTGGAGTTTGGAAGGCCAGAGTCACATGAGCACGCTGATGCCTCTTACGGGCAGTTAATGACCAACTTAGTGGATTATCTGAGATGGAGCAGCCCTGCCCTCCCTTTTGAACAGGATGACATTTACAGATATCCTAGACAAGGGTCCTCAGAGGGATCCTATCCTACCCTTTCATGTCGCTCTACAAAAGAGAGTAGGTGCTAATTGGGAAACCCCGGAATCAAGTCTGACAGTTAATACAAATTCAACAAAGAGGTACCGCCCATCAAGTAGTGATGCCAGCTACTGGTCAAAACATCCTACACCAGAATATCTGGTAGTGCAGACTGCTACCGCTACATCCAAGCAAGTAGCTTAACCGACCATCCCACCAGATCGGGATGATAAACATATAGATGCCTGGTCAAGGAAATTCTTTTCTGCTGAGAGCATGGCTCTCAAATCAGCCAACTCCACTAGTATCCTAGCGAAATTCACTTACACTCTATGGGACTTTATATCCATGGCGGCTGAGCATATTCCTGAAGAAGAGGAAAGAGACGGCCATGTGTGAGTCTCTTCAGTCGGGTTTGGATTCTGCTGACAGCGTCAGATTAGCCATGGTGGCAAGCACAGTGATACGCAGATTTGCATGGTTAAGGAATTCTGGATTTGCACCGGACGTGCAGTCTTCACTCCTTAATATGCCTTTTGACGGGTCTCATCTTTTTGACAGCATGGTTGACGAAAACCTTGAGAAGCTGCAGACCTCGAAGGCGGCAGCCAAGTCTCTAGGTGCCACTATTAGGCAGCCTCAGCCTTTTCTCTCCAGTGGAACATCTTGGAGGGTAAGATCCTTTCACTACTACTTCTCCATTGGAAGAGCGAGAGGAATGGCTGGTCAAAGAGGCCGAAGAGGATTCACTCATGGTGGATGAGGGAGAGGTGCAAAGCCTGCCCAAGCAGCAGCATCTTTACCAACAGCCACTGCTTAAGCTGCCTCAAAACCTATCTGAGGTCTTGACTCACGAAACCCTAGTGGGAGGCAGACTGTCTCAGCATCTGGAAGAATGGCAACACATTACTTTGGATGCTTGGTCATTACAAACCATAGCCCAAGGTTACTGCCTTCCCTTCATTCAGAGACCTCAGAACCATACACCGGGGAGCCATTATATGAAGGTTCCATATCTGTTCCTTGTGCAGGAAATGTTTTCCCTGCTAGAGAAAGGTGCTGTAGAGCCATTACCTGTAACGGAGAGGAACAAAGGATGGTATTCTCCATATATCCTTATCCGAAGGAGGACGTAAGACTGCGACCCATCTTGGACTTGAGATACTTGAACACGTTCCTCAGGAAGTTCAAGATGGTCACATTTTCTCAGATCCTTCAGGCCCTCCATCTCCAGGATTGGATGCTGTCATTGGACCTTCAGGGCGCTTATTTTCATGTGCCAATCCACCTCAAGCACAGAAAGTACCTGAGGTTCGGTGTTGGCGGTTCTCATTATCAGTTTTGAGTTCTGCCATTCGGACTGACTTCTGCCCTAAGGATTTTCACCAAACTGATCGCGGTGGTGGCAGCGAGTCTCAGAGGAGAGGGGAATCATGTCTACCCCTACTTGGATTATTGGCTGATCAGGGCACATTCTCCCGAACGAGTCCTGGATCATGTCACATTGACCTGCCACTCTCTCTACAGACTGGGCTTCTCCCTCAGTTACAAGAAGTCCCACATGATACCATCTCAAAAGCTCCAATTCATCTCTGCTGTACTGGGTACATCCTTGGGAAAGACCTCGCCACCCGAGGTGAGGGGTCAAAACACTCTGCAGATGTGTCACCAAATTTCAGAGTGCCCAATGTCTTCTGCCCTTCGACTTCTTGAGGTCTCTTGGCCTCATACATTTTCCTGATGCCAGAGGCTCTCCTCAGAATGATATCCCTCCAATGGGCTCGCAGGACACAGTGGTCACAATTCTCAGGTGACATGTCAGACCTACTTCAGGTTCCAAACAGGGTCGCACAGGATCTCCTATAGTGGGCCTGCGAGGACAACATTCTGAGGGGAGAACCTTTTTGGCAACCATGGCCAGCGATAACAGAAGTTACGGATGCCTCAGTCACGGGGTCGGGAGCCCACGCCAACAATCTGACAATCAGCAGTGGTGGTCTTCATCAGAGTCCAAACTACACATCAATCCTTTGGAGCTGATAGCAATCAGACTTGCGCTGAAGGCTGTTCTGCCCTCCGTACGGGGAACAAATGTCCTGATAATGACAGACAACACAATGGCCATGCACGGCTTCAATAAGAGAGGAGGTGTAGGGTCACTACCACTGTGCAGAGAGGCAATGCAAATATGGTACTGGGCAATACAAGCAGGAATCTCTCAATTGGCAGTTCGCCTAGCCGGAGAGGAGAACACGGCAGCAGATGCTCTGAGCAGCCAGAGCACAGTCTCCCATGAGTGGGAACTAGCTCAGGTAGTCCTTCAAGAGATCTTCACAAGTGGATGTGTTCCCGACCAGTGTCAACCGGAAGTGCGAACTGTACTTCTCCAGGGAATTTCCCCCAAGAGGAGCTGTAGGGTACATGTTCATAGTGGGCTGGGAATTTCCACTCCTGTATGTATTTCCTCCAGTGCCTGTCATTCCTCACATGATCAGGAGGTTGAGAAAATTTGAGAAATCCATGATCCTAATTGCCCCGGATTGGGCCAGGAGGATGTACTACCCGGAACTTCTTGACATGTCCGTCTGCCCTCCAATACATCTTCCACAAAAAGAGGACCTTCTGTCCTGAACAGAGGGTTGGCTTCTCCATACAGAGTCAACACTCAGCCGCAGCAGCGTTTCTGAGAGGCTGAAGTATAAGTATTGGGATCTCCCGGATGACGTAATAGAGATTTTGCTTTCGGCCAAAAGGCCAGCAACAAAGTCCTTGTACTACTGCCATTGGAACAAATTCTGCAGCTGGTACAGGGACAAGCATGTGGACCCCTTGCTATGCAAAACACCTGAGGTGTTATCTTTCCTGTTGTACTTGGCCAATCTGGGGCTCCAGGTTGGGACCATTAAAGGTTTTTTGGCAGCGCTTTCCATCTTCAAGCGCTCGTCTGAGGAAACATCATATTTTAAAATAACTTTGGTAATACAATTTCTAAAGGGACTCACTAATGTGTTCCCTTGATCTCCTTTTCAGGTTCCCATTTGGGATCTTAATCTTGAGTTAAAGTTTCTCATGTGTGCACCATATGAACCACTCGGTTCGTATCCCTTAAGACTACTAACATTCAAAACCATCTTGTTGGTAGCGCTAACATCAGCCTGTAGGGTGAGTTCCAGGCACTATCCTCGAAACCACAGTTTACAGTATTTCATAAGGACAACGTCGTCCTGAGGGTAAAATCTTCATTCCTACCTAAGGTCATATCAGACTTTCATTTGGGTCAAAAGATAGTGTTACCTACCTTGTACCCCCCACCTAATCCTGGCAAGGTAGAGGAGAGGTTACATAGGCTCGACACGCAAAGGGCTCTGAGTTTCTATTTTTCAAGGTTGTCAAAACTTCGTCCGGATTACCAATTGTCCATAGGATACACTAGTCATAGGGTGGGACAGGCAGGCTGTAATCAAACATACCTTGTACAGATGGATTATTTTAGCTATTTCCGAATGGTAGAAGCTGGCCGGGAAAGATCCACCAGAAGGCTTGGGAGCCCATTTCACTAGGGGCATGGCTACTTATGCTCAGCAAAGAGGTGTTCCCATTAAAAACATTTGTGAGGCAGCCACTTGATCTACAATTCACACTTTTACTAAGCATTACTGCCTTGATTCCACCTTAAGTCAGGATGGAAGCTTTGGGAAGGCAGTCCTTCATTCCGTTCATTGCAACCATTGATTACAAAATTCGTACTCCTGCCTCCAAAACCAATACTGCTTTGGGAGTCTATCAAAAGAATGTGTGGGAGGACACAATCCATTCGAAGAGCAAGTTACTTAACCCTGGTAATATCCTTTTGACTGGATGTTCTTTCCACACATTCTTCATTGCCCCTCCAAGCGTGGGCCCCCAAAGTAGAATTTACATGTTATTGCAGTTTACACTCCCTTCATAGTCTATTATGGTCTAATCTGCTACTGGTAGTTCTACTTGACAATGACACGAAAAAAAAGAACTGAAGCCAAAGGGCGCTGCACATGCTATGTATACTATGTGTACTTTGATGACATCCTCCTCGAGACGGAGGCCCTTAAGGGACATTGAGATGACCTCATCGACGCACTGCGTCCTCTGCCGAAATGTTTTTTGCAAAGCAGCTGAAGCTGGATATTGGAGATATCAAACGATGAGGAATACGTGGCAGAAACATCCAGTGGTAAGTAACTTGTTCTTCTATAAAAATTGACTTCTAGGGAAACTTAAAACTTCTCTAGGGAATAATTTGTTATTTGTCCGAAGCTGAAAGAGAGCAAATCACCAGCTAATCTGATTTTTTTAATGTCTTTGCATGCATTTCGATACATTTTTGCCTGTTTGCTGGACACAGTCATGTGCGACCCCTTTTCAGGACACTCTGTCATCCGCAGGCTCTCACAGTTGGCAGAGGCCTTCATAGAGACTGCGCTACCTGGCATTGAGGAGTTTGTTGCATCAAATGTCAAGAAGTCACAGGTAGGCGGTGCTGTTGCACAGCCAAGCGATGTAGCCGTATGACCTCAGAGCTCCATCTGGATGCCAAAAATCATGTTTCAAATCCTGACGTCTTTTCGTTCTGTTGACAAGCAACCAGTTTTCTGGTTTCCTGGCAAGAAACGAGGCCAGGAAGCAAGAGGATGCAGTGCTCCGGGGTGGCAATCCTCCGAATCGTGCTGGTGTGGGCGCCTTCTTGCCTGGGCTCGGGCAGTGTGTCACACGGAGTCTTGGCCGGCCCCAGGGACCCACCGGACCAACAAGGGTGGCATGGCAGGAGCCGGAGTGCAGAGTAGGACACATCAGTGGTCAGAGGTGAGGTGGAGTTGGGAGATTGTGTGGCTCAGCCACTGGCGTGGAGGGACCTGCTTGCACTGTGTGGAGCACGTCCAGTGAGGTGGAGAGGGTCTGGGTAAGCAAGAGCGCTGGCACAAAGAGAGCACTCTTGTGCCGGTGAGCTGGGCTCCCAGGAACGAGCCGGCAGAGGGGGGTGTGGGACTGCCACATGCTCCACTACATTATCAACGTTAAGCAAAGATAGGCTGCACTATACTTGAAAGGCTACCACATAGCAAACATTTATCCAGCTCCGACAGGGATACTTATCAGCATAAAGGGCAGTTCAAGGTTGATGGTGGTGGCCTAGATACTTGCCACTGGGTTACCAATCCCTGAAAGCAGAAAGGCACAGAGGGGCGGTGGGGTCTTGGGGAGCCCGCAAAGTGCTGATACCCCCCAGGTTGCCCCTGTGGAAAAGACCTCCTCTGGGGCAGAGGCTGTGGCAGCAGGGACCAGCACAGTGCACGGTTCGGTGCACACACCGCTGCAGTCCTGGTTTGAGGGGCCACCCTAAAGGCATAGCCAGGGCTGATAGGGCAGACACATCACTGGCACAAGGCTGAGTCCAGGTATCCCACAGGAGGTAAAATAGGGCTGAACCCGTTTGCCCACCATCAGTGGATAAAGATCTTGCTGACTAGGGTCTATCGACTGTGCTGGAGCAGAGGGTGGCTTAGGGAGCTGCTGTGGGATGCAACTGGAGAAAAGGTGCAGCGCAGACCATTGGTATATAAGAATGCCTGCTCCAGGAGGCACTACCCCGAGGAGCCTCTCCTCGGACAAGATGGTGAAAGAGAAGATGAAGGCATTACATCAGAGCAAAATGGATCCGTTTGCGGTGGGGGTCGAGTGGCATTGCAAACCACAGCAGTGTCCACCCATATGGCTGTGGACCCAACCCCGGACCCAACCATCTCAAAGAAAGACATAATGGGAGCCTTTAATGAATCCTGCACATCAATGGAGGAGAAAATAGACAGGCTGTCCTCAGAAGTCTCCTTCTTATGCCAGGACCTGCACCAGCTCTCCTCACGGATGGGGGAAGCCAAACAGTAGATATCAGATACGGAGGATACCATGAGAAAAATGGAGAAACAGCTAACGGTGGTGACATAGAAACTTGGAGTCCTTAATAATCATGCTGAGGACAATGAAGGGAGGTCACAACGGAACAATCTCTGCATATTGGGCCTGCCGGAAGAAAACGGAGGGCCCCAGCTGGGGCTTCTTCTGGAACAGTGTCTTGTGGACCTCATGGCACCAAAGAAACTGCCCAATGTTTTCTCAGTTGGGAGAGCCCACAGGGTCCCTACTGGCAGTGATGAGGCGGAGGCAGGGGAGTTGCCTCCACATAGAGATTATGATTGAAAAATTGAGTTAGAGGGATGGTCTCCCATCCATACCATGTAGTAGAATGTATGCCCTCACAGAAAAGGAGAACGGCCACCTTATTTGCGAGAGAACTTGTAGAAGGGTTTGATTTGTCATTTGCAGTCACCAGCAGCCTCTCCCTTGATTTTTGTGCCCAATAAATATAACACCTTGAGGGCCTGCATCAACTACAAGGCACTAAATACGATTGCCATTATTCTCTTCCCATAATCTCTGTAATGCTTGATCAGATTAAGAGAGCTACCATCTTCATCAAGTTGTATCTGAGGGCAGCTTATCATTTGATTAGAGTCCTTGAGGGAGATGAATGGAAAACGGCCGTTCCACCTAAATTCAATCTCTACGAATATCTGGTGAAGCCTTTTGGTTTGTGGAATGCCTCAGCAGTGTTCCATTCTTTTATCAATGATGTGCTCAAATAATTTTTTGGATGTCTTTGTAGTTGTCTACATTGATGATATTCTGATGTATTCTTCCAATCTAGTAGAAAATCAAGAACATGTAAAGAAGGTCTTGCAAAAACAGCTGGAAAATCATGTATTTGCTAAATTAGACAAAAGCCAATTCCACACGGAGATCTTGGAATTCTTAGGATTTGTGATCTCTCCACATGGTCTAGAAGTGGATGCTCGCTCGGAAGGTGCAAGCAATTCGAGATTGGCCTTCCCCTCCCTTCCGGAGTCAAGAGAGTGCAGAGCTTCTTGGGGTTTGCACATTTTTATTGGAGATTCATTCAGGATTATTCTGTGAAAATGGCACCTATTACTCAGCTACTTAAAAAGGGGGTGAAGTTTAATTGGACAGGTGAGGCTGAGGAAACGTTTTGTTACCTGAAAGAGAATATAGCTTTCACACCCCGGCTGGGGGGCGGACATGGGCTTTAATGGCCTGCCAGCCTCAGCTCAGACTGCAGGCCATCAAAACCGCCCAGCTGGGGTGTGAAAGCCGTTTGCACCCGGGGATTTACCGGGGTGCAGATAGGTTTTTTTTTCTTCTCACAAGAGATAAACTCGTGCGAACCCATCTCCCATCTGAGAAAATAAAATGTAAAAAAAACGTGTTCCAAAAAGGCCACCATCATCCAAAAGGAACCTAATCCCTCTTCTATTTCAATGGCGGCCAGATGGGAGGAACTTCAGGACCGGAGTGCAAAGGTACGGTCCCACAGGTAACTGGGGGGGGAAGGGGAATTGGGTGATGTGGGGAGAGACTCCCTGTTGCCTCCCCCACATTAGAAAGAAAGATTGAAAAAAGGATAATAAAACACCCCCCCCGGGCATCGGGTGGCTGGAACAGCGGGCAGGTATTGTGTATTCTCATCTGTTGTTCCAGCAACCTGATTGGTTGGCTCACCCTCCGCATGTGCACATTTTATTTCTGGACCCATATTACTTCACCCGGATTTGAGTCAGCCATTTTTTGTGATAGCAGATACTTCAGATATAGCGGTGGGAGCAGTGCTTTCCCAGAGACACAAGCAAACGGGGCCGTTACACCCAGTTGCATATTTTTCAAGGAAAATGGTACCTGCAGAGATAAGTATACCACAACAGATAGGGAGTTATTGACGATCAAAGTGGATTTGATGGGGGCCCGTCACACAGTCACAGTACTCACTAATCACCGAAATATATTATTTTTGAAGTCTGCCAAGACCTTAACTCCACGTCAACTTGGTTGATTTCTGAATTTGATTTTGTCCTTACCTTCAAACCAGGAAAATAGAATGGGAAGGCAGGTGCACTTTCACAGAAGTTTCAGGGAAGTACAAGATTAGAAGAAGAAATGAAAATGCCTATAATTCCAGAAGAACGTTTTATATCTCCATTGCGGGCTGATAACATTGATTTCCTGTCAGAAGTTCAAAGAAGCATGTCAAAAGAACAGATGTTGGATTGGGTCAGGAAGGACCCGGGATGTCAGATTACAGATAGAATACCAAGAATTGACTCAAGATGTTTCTTACCAACGGAAGAACTACGAGAAAGGGCTCTTAGTGAATGCCATGAATTCTGTTCGGTGGGTCATCCAGGTTACCGTAAAACTTTAGAGTTGATACCCAGACATTTTTGGTGGGAAGGAATGTGGACTGTTGTTCTAAATTATGGGAAAGCTTGTGAGATTTGTGCAAGAGCTAATGGAGAGAATAGTAAACCAGGATGCATATGAGGTAGACACAAGTACACTGGTAATATCATGCAAGTAGTCTTGCATAGCACCTTTCTGCAAGTTTTAGTTGCTTTATTCAATGGTGTCCTCCTAGTCTCCTGTGCATCAGGCCCAGTCAGTCATGATCTCTATTATTATTCAGAGTATGAGGCGTCTCCTCGATTCCGTCAGCAAGAGTATGGCCATGGATTCCTCCCCTCTCCAGATGGAGGGCAACAATGGATCACCTGCAGATGCAACCCAAGAAAGTGCTCTGCATATAAACATCCTCAAATTCAAGTGAATCCTTCTAGACCCTGAAGTCTTCCATCTTCCTCGTCTGGGTCGCAGAGCTCTGATCTGTGCATACAATGTGACCGCTCTATTGGAGGGCCGAGATCTCCTCCGCTCTAGAGGTTGGGAATAGAAATATGGCATTAATGGTAGCCCCGGGATGTCAGGGGAGCTCAGCGTTCAGACGGAATGCCTAGTCAGGCAATTGCAGGGCCCACACGAGGGACAGCTGCGCCAATAGGGGGTGAACTAGATGCTCTTCAATAAGTAGGACACCTGTCTGGTTGACGTGTCCCCAACAGTGTTGCTAATGTCCAGGGGCTATCAACGGAAGAGCAGTAGGATGAGTACAGGCATACTCGCATGCCTAAGTACATGAATATGCACACGAGCATATGGTTTCTCTAAGGCCAATTGGATCCCATGAGCTATCTACGCGACCACCCTGCGCCCGAAGAAGAAAAGGAGGAGCAGTATATTTAGCCCTCCCACCTGACTCTGAGCTGCTCGTGTTTGGTTTTTGTTAAGTGCATCGCAATGTTCACGTGCTTACTGTGCAAATAAACACCCACCCTGTGACACATGACAGCATTATTAAGGTCCCTCAGATCCCATGATAACAATTTACTTCTACGAGACATCAGGCCTCAAACTGGAGCTGAAAAACACGTGCACGTGCTACCAGGCCATTGAACCGTAGGGGAGTCGCCATCAACGCATTCCACCCCAAACCCCCTGCTGCGTATGCCCTTACCCCAACCAGAGGCATAACAATAACTGCCCATAAGTCCTAAGAGGTGGCGAAGCAGCGTTGCCCCGCACAAACAACGCCCCCTTTGACATGCTGTGGTGCGAGTAACCTTAAGCCACACCGGGAGTTATGAAAAATGTGGTCCGTTCCTCTATCAACGAAGTGAGGCAGGCCACCAAACTAAGGGCACGTGCCGCGACCCCACCCTTAGTATACTTAGTAATACAAACACCTAGATGTGGAGAAGCAGTGATGAAAATGCCCATTTCACCAAAGTCACAGCCGTGCCCTTCCACATCAGTTCTCTTCAGTGCACGAGCCTCTACTTGCCCCTCTAGTGCAACGTAGCGTTTGCCCTGCAAAACCACTCTATTTCGGGGCGGCAGAAGCCTTCGTTTGCCGCTTTTCTGAGTGGCAATGCTATCAACTGTCACCTGTCACCAAAATGCCTGGGGTAGCGGAAGTGACATCACACGACCCTTGACCTCTGACATCACAGGAAGTGATGTCATTAGACCCCACCCGGAAGTGACATCACGGGAAGTGATGGAACACAACCTTTCACCCCTTGACAAAACAGGAGGTGGCATCACATAGCATTGTTCCGAAGTTCATTACGATAAATATGGTTACGATATCACTGTGATATGATATACATTTCAGACAAGAATGAATCACCTTATGTATCGTTGATATCAGTGTGTATAGGACCATATTACCAAATTATTGTGAATGCAAGCAGCCGTCCAAGGCCAATTGATAATGATGTGCTATTATATAGCACTTACGCTTAGTCGCTTTATAGAGAACACATTTACATAGAGTATCACCCAACCTGTATTGGTATTCATTTATATGCCTCAGAAGGATGAAAGGCTGGGTTGGACTTGACAGGATTTGAACCTGCAGATCTCACACACATGGCAGCAGTGATCGCTCAACCTACTGAGCTATCTTACCAGCTATAGCTATCTTACCATCTATAGTAAAATGAGAAAGGATGAAAGGCTGGGTTGGACTTGACAGGATTTGAACCTGCAGATCTCACACACATGGCAGCAGTGATCGCTCAACCCACTGAGCTATCTTACAGCTATAGCTATCTTACCATCTATAGTAAAATGAGAAATGACATGTCTGAATGTTCTCAAAGGCAGAAAGCAAATTACTCTGTAGTGGATAGTTGGCAACTGAGATTTAACAGCAGGCCAGTTCATCTGCAGGTCTGGTGTAAAGTTGGCCACATGTCAAGCCTGGTGGAACTACTCTTCAGGCTTCAGAGGTTGGCAAAATACATACCATTGGGAGGGTTCATAGCTGTGTATTAAAGAATTTACAGTAGCGCAGGGAAAGCAGCGCACTCACACGGTATCCCGTACTCTGGGCACTCCTTACCTCATACATGCAAGCAAACATCCTGAACAGCATGCCAGGGAGATAGGAAAGATAGACATGTTACAACAAAGCTTTAATTGTGGCACAATGAAGTCAAGGGCCATTTATGTGCTATGGTCAAACATTTCTACACTGTACACAAGCTTTTAGGCATAAGGCTTTTGTCAAGTGACCGAGGACACAGAGATAGAAAGCAGCAGAAAAAAACATGCTATAACTGCAACTTGCGAAAAGTAAAATGGATCTAGTTTTTGTCGGCATTGTGATTTTGAGGTGTTTAAGAACAGACTAAATCAGTGACTCACCCCCTGAAGCGTGCTTGAAATAAACCTTTAATGAGTCTAGCAGTTATTGTATGGAATTCCACAAAGACTATTTGTTATCCCTATTCTTGCTATTTAGGGTCACTGCTCAAAGTGTTACACTTGTGGGGCCCCATGAACAAGAAAGCCAGCCACTCCAGAAACAAAGAGCCACATGGCGCTGGCCACAGCCCAGAAGCTATCATTTAAAAATAAGAAAATATATTTTAGGGGTAGCAAGGGAGACCACAGGGGTAGCAAGGGAGACCCAGGGGTCGACCCCCAAATGATGTCCTGTGGTAGAGGGACAGGCGAGCACCATTGTGCAGGATCTCTCCCTTGTCTCCTGCTTCAGAAAGGATCTCACTGGCGGCAGTGCTTCAGCTACTGGGCCCGTGTTAGATCAACTGGTCAAATGACATGGACATGTTTAAACTCTGTGATAAGAAATGTCTGAGGGGGGGAGGTCCCGATAAACTGCAACAACTCTGAATCAGTGTGGGCACACTCGCTTTCTAATTTTCATTGGTATAATTGGTTGTATCAGGTGAAAAACCCAAACAGATTATTATATAGGTATATGCGCGGAAAATCTGTTCTGTTGCTACTTACTGTAGGACATATATGGGGGCACACTATGCTTGGGAACCCAACATTCTCTAAGAAGGTATATCTTAAGAGCTTTCAGAATGTTTCTTAATTCTGGCCCCAGACGCTGGGTGTTGCGGAGTAAACAAAGTCAGTCCTCCTTAAAACCAGGGACGGCCTTAAGAGGGAGAGGAAGGACATGGGCACGGGGCCTGGAGGGAGGAAGAGGAGGGGCTAGTAGGGCCCGGGAAGATCAATATGTAAAGGGGAATAAAATGAGTGACATCATGGCTCTGTGTAATTATTGGAAGTGGCTCTATGGGGGAAGGAGGGTGCGAGGGTAGACCGGACCCCGCTTACGCTCTAGTTACAACACTGAGGTTTTTTATATTGCGGCTGCTGCCACCCCTCCTCACACCCCTCTCCTCCGCCCAGCATATTTCGAGACAGTGGCGTCCCTGGGGGAGGCCCCCTGTGAAACCCTGTGCCCCCCCACCTAAGACGAACAGTGCCATGTTCTCCCACTACATTTGTCTGTGCCCCCCCTACTTTTGTCTTTGGCCCCCTCTGTGCCCCTCCTAAATTTGATTCCTGCGACGCCACTGTTTCGAGATGGTGCTGCATGGAACTGGTCCTCTTCTGCATTACAGATGTTCGGGCAGCTGTTCTAGCCGGAGAGATTGTTGCTCTCCTCTGAGCAACTCTCTAATAGGCTTGACTGGAAAGGAACTTGTTATTTTTTAAATATTTACAAATAGGGGACATATTTAGACTGGCACCCCACAGTCTGGGTGAAGATGTTTGAGGGTGGGGGAATGGGGGTTTGAGAGGGGATCGATTTCAACATTTTAGTCAGGGATGTTGGCTATACAATTTACTGGCATCACTATGTAGGTCTCTAAATGGCATTACATTTTTCCGGACGAAGATAACGAGTTGGCTCTAAGAAGTAGTTTGGCTTTTCAAAATTACCATGCGATTCCGTAGCTTCTTGCTCGCCATATGCGTTTAAGCAATGTTTAGTTTTGGCCGTTAGATGGCGTATAAGTGAAACTATTGCAGTAGAGTACAGCAAGGGAGAAATGGCGTATGAGCAGGGACACAAAGCTTGTAGGTGTTTGGTTATTTACCCACCCATATGTTGCCCATGGCTATGCCAATCCCTACGACCATTCCAACCCACATCTTGCACCTCCCCGCCCAAAACACATCCACCTGGGTTCTCTTTAAGCTAGCTTTATGAAGATTACCGTCAAACTCGGTGCTCAAAGTGCCTGCCAGCACTATTCTGAGAGTTAATGACTTCATTGGAGCTGTAAATGTGCTACTGGTGTAAATAAAATATTTAAATCAGGTCTGTCTTCAGCCACTCGATTTATAAGCACTATGCGCGTCCTTCATTGAAGTCCTGTTAAAAACGTGCATTGGCAAAGCCAGAAGTTTCGTCCTGTGCATAGGTATTAGGCGTTTGCCAGGCGCTGCTATTATATGCCCAGGTGCTCACACCATTTTGCAGCTGCTACCATCGAAAGCCAGGTAATGCCACTCCGTATTACCTTGCAAATGCCTTACAGATACCTACATAAAAGCTAAAGCTGTTGGCATTGCCCGTACTTGTTATTTATGCCCCTAATGTACATGTCAAAAGATCTTATGTTTTTTCAGTGTCCCAAGCTATATTTATATTGCTACTTTATACAAGAAAAAGAGCGTTAAATCGATGAAATGGATTAACAAATAGACGACTTCTAGTTAAAGCCATTGTTGTTACCTGGTTGATTAAAGTTCGGAGGTGGAAAGATGGGTAAGTCCCCGTAAGCTGGTTCTAATTGGAGCTACTGGAGAACTATACTTGTCTTAGAAAGAAAAGTGTTATTACCTGAAGGACAAAATATGAAACTCTACCACCACCTAGTGGACACTAAAATAAGCTGCGCAAACAAGTAGAGAACAGCAAACTATATTATTGCTCTTTTGCAATTCAGGCAGGCAGACGTAACAAAGAAACACGCATGGTCAATGCCAACAGTTTCAGCTTTCGTGTAGGCATGGGAAAGGCACTTGCCAGGCACTGGCATAGTGGTATTAACTGGCACGTGCAAAATGCTGTGAGTACCTGGGCATTTAATAGCAGTGCCTGGCAACTGCGTAATACTTATACCCAAGAGAAAACTGTTGGCTTTGCCAATGCTCGTTTTAACAGGACTTCAGTGAAAGACATTCATAGTGCTTATAAATCGGGAGGCTGAAGGCAGACCTGGTTAAAACATTTTGATTACACCAGCAGCGGGTTTACAACTCCATTTACGTCATTAACTATCAGAAGACTGCTTTGGAAAAACATTGGCAGGCACTTCCTGTGCAAAGTTTGATTGTAAGGCCTGATTAAAGCTAGCTCCAAGAGTACCCATCAGAAGGTGTTTTGGGCAGGGAGGGGCAGGAACTGGATGAGAATGGCCATAGGGATTAGCATGGCCATGGGCAGTGAATGGGTGGGCAAATAACCAAATAACACCTAGAAGCAGTGTGTCCCACCTCATATGCCATTTCTCCATATCTGTACTCTAATGCAATAGTTTCGGCTTATAGGTATTTGTATTTGTATTTATTTTATTTGTATAGCGCACTAGGCCCAAGGGCATCTGGGCGCTTATCTTGGCGTAAAACATTGGTACAACATTTGTACGGACAGTGACAGTTACAGTGAGAAGGCGTGACAGCAAGGGAAGGCAAACGATTCACAAAACATAGTGTACACAATATACAGTACAAAAACCTAACAATGTAAGGTGAGCACTATACATACAGTAGCAATTTAAACAATATATAATATAATATGCAGCATTATCTACAGTTAGCAAATAGACTTTAATTACAAGCGCTGGGCAGGTAGCGAGCTGAAGGTCCTGAGGTGGAGGTGGTGAAGGAGTTTAGTCTTGTGTAGTGGATAACCAAAGTTTGGTTTTTTGTTTGAATAGGGACGAAGAGTATTCAGATCTGATGGTTAATGGAATCGAGTTCCATAGTTTGGAGGCAAGGACTGGGAAGCTTGCACCACACACTTTCTGCACTTTGTATCTAGGGATGGTCAAGCAGTGTGCTTGGGCAGATCTGAGTAGCCGGGTAGGCGAGTAATGAGAGAAACGGGAGGCTAGGTAGGTGGGGGCCTGATTGTTTAAACATTTGTGTGTGAGGGTAAGAGATTTCAAAGATATTCTTTGTGCTACTGACAGCCAGTGTAGACTTCTCCTTGTTTCGGAGATGTGTGAGGATCTGGTAATGTTGAGGGCAGCTCTGATGGCATTATTTTGGGTAACCTGGAGTTTATTAAGGTTACGTTGGTTGGTCCCTAGATATAAGGCATTGCAGCAGTCGAGTTTGGACATAACAAATGTCCTGGCCAGAATAATGCAGTTCTGTGTAGTTAGGAAGGGGCGGCATGCTGTAATAAGTTTACATGTGTAAGTGGAGGCAGAGACAACAGCATTAGTTTGTCTGTTGAGTGATAAAGTGGAGTCAAGATAGATTCCTAATGTTTTGGTGTCAGTGGAGACTTTACTGGAGTTGCCATCAATGTTGAAGGTTTTGAATGAAGGGTGAAGTCTGTTCAGTCGGGTTTGGGAGCCCAGGATGAGGAACTCTGTCTTGTCATCGTTAAAACAGAGCTCATGCTGGGCCATCCAGGCTTGAATGACTTGATAGATATCGTTAAGGGCTTTTGAGTCCACTATGTAATCACCTGTGATGGGAATGAGTAGCTGGGTGTCGTCAGCATAGTTACTATAGGTGACACCCAGATAATCAAGTACATCGAAAAGAGGTTTAGAGAATACATTATAGAGTGTTGATGAGACGCAAGAGCCTTGAGGCACCCCGCAAGCACCGATGTAGGCTCCGCTGATGCGGCAGGCGAGAATACCCTCATGTGTCTGTTGTCCAGGAAGGAACTGATCCATTTAGTGGATTCTCAGAAAAGTGGGCAGCTATTTCAAGTGACGACAGAGGATTTGATGGTTGACCAAATTGAAGGCTGCCGATAAGTCGAGGAGTAATAATAAGGCCATTTTGCCATTGTCTTTTAGGTCCTCAATTTGAGTTTTAAGATTCAATAGGGCTGTTTCCGTCCCGTGCTTAGGTCGAAAACCAGATTATCTTGTACCAAGTAGATTGTTGGTTTCTAGATACTTCTGAATCTGTATATACGCTGCCATATCCAAGATTTTCAGCAAAAATGGGACCGTAGTGATGGGCCTATAATTGGTGGGTATGCTGGGGTCCAGAGTAGGCTTTTAGCAATGGGATGACCCAGGCATCCTTGAGGTTGTCAGGGACAATGCCCGAGTGAAATGAGGAATTGATAAAGGCGGTGATGAAAGGGGCAAGTTCATGCACAGATTCCTTAATGATAGGGGCAGGACAGGAGTCACCCTGACAATTGGGCAGTTTCAGTTTACTAATGATGCTTGCTACCTCAGGGATAGCAAGAGGATCAAAGCTAAATGGTGTATGAGTGAATGTGGGGGTTTTGAGTTTACTAGTCGAGAATTTAGTTTGGGAAATGGTTGAAGGCAGTTTTGCCTAGCATTGATTTTAGACTGTAAGGTGGATATTTTAGTAAGGAGGGCTTTTTGAATGTTGTCGCACCACGTGCTGTCCTTACTACATGTATCGGGGATGGAGGAGGGGGATTCTAATTCTTTAAGATTTTTAAATAGCTCCTTCGTAGTAGATTTTGCTTGTGAGGTACGTTGGTTGTACGTCTCTTTTTTAGCTTGTCCAATTGCTTCCTTGTAATCAAGTGACACTATAATGAGGTTGTCTTTATTAGCCTCACATGGGCGACATTTCCAGAGTGCTTCAGCATTATGTTTTTCTTTACGTAGTGTTCTGAGATGTGGAGTGTACCACGAGTTGGGGTGGGCGCGTTGTTTAGGTTTCCTAGATTTGAGAGGTGCTATGGTGTTAATAGCTTTAAGCAGAGGTGGTGTTGGTGGTGGTGCTAAAATGCCACCTAATACACTAAACTAAAGAGGGGGCAGAAGGAGCTTAATATTTAATCATAGTGCATACCAGCTGAAAGACAAATGCCCACATGGCCAGACATGAAAGGGTTAAAGAGAGAGGGACGTGAAAGACAAACAATGACTCCTTATATGTTGCATTACCTACTGAAATTGAAACAGAATACTGGCACTGGTGGCCTTAATACCAGCAATGTAAAATCAAGTTGTCAAAAATACAACGTTTTTACTGAATGTAAGTGTAGAGCAGAACAATCTCACTTTTACTACCACATAAAAACATGTAGTTATTCTATTCAGGCGGTATCCAGCTGGTTTTAATATGCCAACATAGATGGTGTGCCCACACTCCATTTTCCTTATCTATAGCACACAGTTTCCATCTTTAATGGCTTTGGGAATGTGATCAATACCCAATGCAATATATACAAAAGAGGAACTCCCACACGTTCAGGAACTAAAAGGAGCAAAAGACACAACAAGGGTGTTCCTCATCGAACTAAGTTGAAAGCATCATTTATATAGCTGTCAGTAATTATTCAACTGGTAGCCTAAACAGCAGTATATATCAGATTGTCAATATTGAATTTATTGGTATCTCACCAGTCAAAATAACCTTATGAGAATAAAGTGGGTACACTGGTATAGAAAAATAAACTTTCTTTTATTTTTTAGTTTATAGCAAAAAGAATAACAGTTCAATGAGTACATAATGTAACAAAAAAAATACATAAATAAACAACACAATTTATACAAACAAAGAGAGAACACTTGTTGACCAATTCCGTCAATGGAAGTAAAGCTTATACAGAAATTAGTGAAAGTAGGGGTACAACCCTATAATAAACTATACATATGCAACTAGCACATGCATGCTGCCGAATAAATGGTTTAATATTGGCAGAAAAAATATATATGCCAAGATAGTTAATAGAGATAGAACTAACCCTGGCTGTCCCTTACTTGTTTTAGGGATAAAGTGAATCAAAATAAATGACACAGGTCATGCACTAGGCAATGAATGCTGTGTGTAGGGCCTAATTTCGGCTAAAGAAAAACATCAACATGAACATTCACACACAGAGTGTTGTGTATTGGACTTAAATTAAATCAATGGCATAGGTCATGCACCAAACAATGATTGCTATGTATAGAGCAATATCATACTCTTTAGTTAGAAATCACAACAATATTAACAGTGTCACACAAACATAGATTTGTGGAATTGAAATGTACACTTAGTGGTTTACATAAACTGGTATGAATCATGACACAGGCTGAAAGGGGTGTGATCAATACCCAATGCACACATGTTGCACCACTGTTGTGAATTTGGAAAAAATAAGAGGCCAATCCGTACTTGGTTGCCATGATTTTGATTGCTTTGTTATGCTGGAGTACACACAATTTTAAATGTCCCATGTGAATTAATTTGCTTTAGGTTGTGTGGAATGTGACAGCACAGACAACTACAACATGTGTAGCATAGTTCATATTCTTGTCAATATACATGAAAGGGCGTTTGACATAGCAGGACTGCATGCTTTACAGCGGCGGCTTTTTGGACTGCAGATGTGACAACCATTTTGGTAAGAGACTGGTGGTGAGCAAGTCTCTGAGCGAGCATAGGTCATGTGCAATGTGCCTGGGAGGTAGCCATAGCTTGTTAAAGAATAGGCCACTTATGTCCTGAAGGAAGTCATAGGTGTGATGGGCTCAGCAGTACTCATAGTTCAATGTGGGAGCGGTGCTCTGTGGATGCGGACACTGGTTCTCGGTTGCATGAGAGTTTTATTGAATACAACGTTGATCACTCTCCATGTGTAACTTTGGACTGACACAGAATAAGTTTAATCTCATTCTGGAACTCACTTGTTCCGGAGTAGTGACATTTCTCTTGACCCTTAAACACTGCCGTAGTGAATGCCCTACTTCAGTGATTTTGGGTGGCTGCGTTTACAGTGTAACACTTATTTGGTATTGGTTGTTTCACAGGACAGTTTACATGAGATGCTGTGCATTGGCCTTGTGTGTGATGCCTGAACAGTCAATACGACTATAGTGTATGACTGAAGGCGAAGTTGAGGTAATTGCTATTCAGGACATGCACATATGCTAACAATCCCTCAGTGGGGCCTTTGCATTGAATAAAGAGGTAATTGATGTATCTTAACATTGCTTGTCTGTGTGCAATGCCCTGGACTCACCCCACCTTCCCATTAGCAGGTTGCCAAAGGTGGGAACAAAGGAACCCTTGACAGTGCCTTGTGTTGCAGATAGCAAGCAAATTCAAACAGGACATCATTCTGGGTCAAACAGAAGGGGAGCATGTTAAGTAACTTCTCTGAGTGTCCAAGAAAGCTCACAAATCTGGACTCAAGGTAGCGTCCACAGGGTCCTGGTTAATGGACAATGTTGGTGTACAAAAACTCTCTACACAAAGTCAGCAGAACATAGTTTTTCTTTATTCCGGGCAATGGTCGAAGTGAGCGGGAACTTTTATGTTTCACTCTTAACAGTTCCACTACATTTTGCAACCATTTTCACCATTCCGGAACTGTTCTTTATGAAGTTAAATCACACTTCTCTACTTTACCATCCAATAGCAGTTACAGCTAATCTGAAATCGGTTTGAACTCAATTGATTGTGAACCAGCATGGCTGCAACCCTTAAATAATGTGTTTCATGGTAACCCCCCTCCTGCCTATCCTTTCCCCCACCGGGGACACAGTTCCACTTCTATTTTTGGTACACTTATAACACTGTTCGGGTGATGCAGTCTGTAGCACTTCTGTTGTATGATGTGAGACATAATACAAAAGCTGAAGATGGTAATCAATATATTGCAATGTATTTTCCGGAAGAGAGAGAGTTCATTTATTACACATGTATTTATTTTCTTTATTGGGCATTTGTATGGTGCCTATACACAAGTTTCCAGGCGCCACAAAACAAAATTGAGGGGGTCTGGTGGAGGGGGGTGAGGGGGTGGCGACATGGGAATCATGGACAGAACAACAACAGAAATCATTTATATTGGCCTTGTGACAATCCTACCATGTAAGTGCTTGAAAAGGTGGTAAGTACAAGGGGTGGGGTGGGGGGTGGAGGGTAGAGGGAGAAGTGCAGGATTGGGGTGTCCCCAGGGAAAGGGTGGGGAAGTGCTGGGTGGGCCAAGGTGGCAGGTTCCAGGGGAAAAGGGGGAGTGGGTGAATGAGTGCGGTGGACAGGACAGGGATGACGAAGTTGGGCTAGTCTGGGAAAAGGAGTCTGATGGCAAGTGTTGGCAAAGGATGCTGGGGGGACTGGTAGGGGTTGGTCTGTATGACTCTGAAGGGACCAGGCCCCAGTCGCAGCAGCAGATGGAGAGCTAGCACTGGAGGGGGAGAGAGAAGGAAGAGGAGAAAAGGAAAGTCTTGAGAAGTTTCCAGAGTCTGAGGGGGGAGGGATGCCGTTCCAGAGGGAGAAGCCAGCCAAGCAAAGGGATCTACCTCCCACTCTCTGCTTGGAGAAACGTTTGACCTGCAGAGAATTGGAGCCAGAGGACCAAATTACTCTGGCTGGGAGGTATTTAGGGAGGGAAAGATGGATGTAAAGAGGTCCCACTTCTTGGCAAGGTCCTTGATGTGAGGAGAGAAAGAGAGAGAGGAGTCAAAGATGATCGTAAGGTTCATTGCCTCACAGGTGGGTGAGGGGAGGAGACCCAAGGAGTCTGGCCAAAGAGTGGGGGGGACCAAGGAGCAGGCATCCCAATGAGTTGGATCTCTGTCTTACTGGCATTAAGGCAGAGATCATTGGCAGAGCATCATGCCTGAATAGCAGTCAGGTATGAGGGAGGAGGTAGAGGATGGATCTTGAAAGAGAGCTGTGTGTCGTTTGCATAACACTGGAAATGAGGGGAGAAAGTGGAGATCAGGTGGCCCTTAGGGGCCGAGTAGATGTTGAAGAGTCATGGCGATAGGATAGAGACCTGAGGGATGCCACAGGTAGACAGTGTGGTGGAGGAGAGAAAATTACCCCTTTGCACTTGGGAAAGTCTGTTTGAAAGGAAGGAGGTAAGCCACGCCAGTGCGCTGTCTGTGTTGCCTAGGGTATCATGGAGACGGTTTATGAGGATGGAGTGGTTGACTGTTTCAAAGGCAGAAGAAAGGTCAAGGAGGATCAGAACAGAGAGTGATAGAGCCCAGGTTAGAGAGTAGGTCTTCGTGGGTGTTCGGGAGAGCGGTTACCGTGCCTCTGGTGTGGAGGGTCAGTTGGGGGATGACCAGTTTCTCCAGCATGGGGTCTGGCATGGATTCACATGCTCATGAATATTCCCCGTCGTCAGGCTGGGAATCCTCGCTAAAGAAAAAATCAGTGTCCGTTTCGTTTCTGATCTGTCTTTCTTAGTAGTAACCAATCACTGATCTCTGGGTCATACTGCCCCCAGCCAATGACTGCCCTCTCCCTAAGCCCTAAGCCCCTACCCTGGCAGCCATCCTCAGATTTTTACCGCACGATCAAGTGTTGGGAGACATCGTGCTATAGCTCTCGAGCTTTTACTGCGTTTTGCGATTTTTGAAAGAGTTTAATCTAATTTTTTTGGTCAGTCGAGCCTCAAGCTCCACCGTTTCTACTTCTGATCAACGGGGACCTCAAGGGCGAAGTTTTCATCAAGTATGCTTCTTGGAGGATTCCAGAAGACCTTGAGGCCTACCCCCTGGATATGGCCCAGGACAAGGGAAGCTCGACGCCCGGATCCAAGCTGTTCAGGAACTGCCCTGGATGCGGATTGCAGAATGTGTTCAAGGAGGACGAGCATTCTAGATGCCTCTACTGCCTTCACAAAGACAACGCACGTGGAGAAGGAATGTGCGTTTTGCAAGAATACGTTGGAGTGGCCCATGAGGTATCGGCGGATCCGCCTCACCAACTGGCTGCAAGGAAAGAGCCCAGCGGTAGGTGAGAAAAAGAAGAGGTCAGAGCGGTCTTCTAAGTCCTTTGAGGGCGCTCCAGCGACGGGGGTCCAACAGAAGGCTAAGCACTGCGAGTTTGTTGGCCCCGGGAGCGCCGAACGGTCGGCCTCCTCGGCTGCCAAGCAGGGCGTACTTTCACCGACACCATCAACCACAAGCCAATGCTCTGGCTCAGGGAAGAGAAAGTCGGAGATCCCGGGTAAGCTTCTGGAGAAGCCCCAGTCGATCCCGACGGAAGCAGCTGAGGGGGAGCAAGGCAGTGTCCCTCCCCCCCAAGGTGAAGGCCTCAAGCACACCAAAAGTCGTGAAGGCCCTGATTCACCCGGCTATGGCCTCTATCGAGGGAGTCGTGGTGGCCCTGGCGAAGCCTGTGGAGGCTATCCCAGTGAAGACGACCTCGGGGCCCAGAGTTTCCCTGCCAACGCGGAGGGAATCCTCTTTTCAGCCCATCAATAAGACCCCTGTGAAGACCCCTGTGGAAAAGGGGGGGGCGGTGGCCATCACAGACATGGATACAGCCTCTGAGGAGGAGCTAGTTGAAGTCGTGCAAGGCCTCAACAAGAGGTTTGAGGAGGTCCAGTCCCACGGGAGGAATCCCGGGAGGCGGACGAAGAGAGCGCCAGTGGCGCTGATGAGGCTCCCGGGGAGGAGGAGCAACCATTGCACCCGTCGCAGCCAGTGCCAGACGACTCGGTGGCCATTTTGATGGCAATCCAAACCTTATGCACGGAGATAAGGACGAGGTTGCCTCTGCCCCCAACGGACGACCCAGCAGAACTGGGCCTGTTGGGAAGCCCCCAAACAAGCGGAGGAGAGTTCATTCCCCCCGTCTTACCAGCCCTTACGGCCCGCTCAGCCTTCATCTCCTTCCCCTGATCCCAGGGATGACACAGGAACAGATACGGCCACGACGGGGATGGATGACGACGGTGGTGACGACGGGATGGGCCTTCCATCACCACCCCCTCGGGCCTGCCCGCCCGACGAAATTGGCTCCTTCTACACCATGATTTCCAGGGCATCCGAGCTTTTCCAGCTCTGCCCCGAAGAACAGAAGAAGGAAGGCTTCCTCTATCAACGGCGCAAGGCCAAGAGGAAGACTGTCCTCGTGGTGCCGTTGCTTGATGACATCTGGGACGAGGGACTTGCTCTCCTGAAGAACCCGTCCACGACGCCTGCCAAGAGGGATCAGTACGAGAAGAAGTACCAGGTCCCTGATTCCACCCCTTTGTGCCTCAGGGCGCAGCCGACCCCGGATTCGGTCGTCTCGGCGGTGGCCAAGAAGAAGGCGGCGGGGGCGACGGCTTCAACTTCAACCTCCCCACCTGATGGCGAGGGAAAGAGACTGGACGCCATGGGACGACGAGTCATCTCGTCCGCGGCGACGACAATTAAGGCGGCCAACGCCCTAGCGTTTGTGGCCCGCTATGAGTTGTGGTACAAGATCGCCCCCCTGCTGGACTTCCTACCGGACGACAAGAGGGCGGAGGCCCTGGGGATCCTACAGGAAGTTGAGGTGGTGTCGGACCACACCATAACGGTGGCCATGACATTGCGAACACCGGGTTCTGCCAGTTGGGCAACGGTGTTTGCCTTTGACGGCGGGGATGGCTCAAGGCAACAGATTTCCTCCAGGACGTGCAAACCAGAGTTCTGGACATGCCCTTCGTCGGGAACAACCTGTTTGGAAAGACAGTAGATGAGTCACTTCAGGCCATCAAGACTGAGACGGAGACGGCTCAGGCCTTGGGAGTTTTGCAGCAACAACGGCCGCCCTTTCGGAAATCCGGAGGCAAGCAAGGTGCCTCCAAAGGATTCGGTGGTGGCTCCTCGACGTCCCGCCAGGCAGCCCGTTCCTCGTCACAAGAGGCCTACAGAGGGCACGGCAAGTCAGGAGGACCCCGTTGCCAAGGAGGCCAGGACGGCAAGGCCGCCTCCAAGCAGGACTGAACCGGCTGCAGAGTCGGGCCCCCACCTGAGCACCCCGGTGGGAGGCCGGCTGGCGAAGCTCGTCAGCGTGTGGGAGTCCATCTCCACCGACTGTTGGGTGCTGGATGCCCTGGCCCAAAAAACAAGACAGACGGTTGGCGCCCCATCCTGGACCTGCATCGGTTAAACAAATACATCAAGGCCCAGAAGTTCCAGATGGTCACCCTCAAGCATGTGCTGGGACAGCTGGAGGCAGGCGACTTCCTATCCTCGCTTGACTTGGAGGATGCGTACTTCCACATCCCCATTCTAAAAGGACACCAAATGTTTCTCAGATTCGTAGTCCAAAGACGGCACTACCAATTCAAGGCCCTGCCATTCGGATTGAAGTCAACGCCCAGGGTATTTACCAAGTGCCTAGCACCAGTGGCGGCGCGGCTGCGCCTGCAAGGGATCCACGTTTACGCCTACCTGGACGATTGGCTCATCCGAGCAAGGACAAGGGAGCTCGCCGTCGAGCACACAGTGAAGACCGTCCAACTGCTCACGGACCTGGGACATCAACTTTCCCAAATCCCACCTAGTTCCGTCGCAGGTCGCACTGTTTCTGGGAGCCAAGCTCGATACAGTGGCACGATTGGCTTCCCCATCGGAGAAAAGGACAAAGGCCATCCTGGGCAAGGTGCAGCGCCTACTGGCCATGGATATGGCCAGGGTGAGGTGCATCAAGTCACTTCTCGGAATGATGTCCTCTTGCAGCTACCTGGTGCTCCTATGCAGGCTGCAGATGCGTCCTCTACAAGCGTTCCTCGATGCCCGTTGGATGCAAGCGGCGGGCAGCTTCGAAGACAGGATCCCACTCAATGAGGTCTTCCGCCAAGCGATTCGATGGTGGGGCACCCACGCGCATCTCGAGGTGGGCACGGACTTTCATACCCCAGCACACCAGGAGACGGTGACGACGGATGCCTCCCTGTATGGTTGGGGAGCGCACACCGGAGATCTTCACGCGAGAGGCCTTTGGCTCCCGGAGGAGAGGTCACTCCACATCAACATTCTGGAGCTCCGAGCAGTGTTCTGGGCTCTCGGGTCATTTCTCCCATCCCTCAAGGGCAAGGTGGTAAGGATCTTCACTGACAACACCACCACAATGTTCTACATACCGAAGCAGGGAAGAAACAGGTCCCCGGCCCTATCCAGGATCTGTGGCACTGGGCCGTTGCCCAGGGGATGTTTCTGGTGCCTTTCCACCTAGCTGGAATAAAGAACACCATCGCCGACTCGCTGAGCAGGGAGCTGCGCTCATGCCACGAGTGGGAACTGCGTCAGGACCAAATGGATCGGCTTTTCCGACGATGGGGCAAACCCGAGATTGACCTGTTTGCGACAGCGACAAACTCCAAGTGCGAGAGTTTCACCAGCAGGTTTCCCCAGCCGAGGAGCATGGGCGATGCTTTCTCATTCCCGTGGGACGGCCTGTTCCTGTATGCGTTCCCTCTGTTGCCATTGCTACTGTGACTCGTCAACCAACTCAAGAGGTCCCAGTGCAGGATGATCCTTGTCGCACCGGCGTGGCCGAGACAGATCTGGTTCCCGGACCTTCTGAACTTGTCAGCACCCCCCCCCCCAGTCAAACTATTGACGGACGCAGATCTTCTCTCCAGAGAAGGAGGCGCCATCCTCCATCACGACCCAGGGTCGCTGAACTTGCAGGCCTGGCTCCTGCGGCACTAGAGTTTGGAGGGTACGATATCCTAGCGGACTGCAAGGAGGTGCTTGCAAAGGCCAGGGTGTCCTCAACTCTCAAGTGCTATGGACACAAATGGAAGAGGTTCTCTGTCTGGTGCCGTGCACAGAAGATTAACCCTCGGCGAATTACAGCCCCTCAAGTGCTGCCGTACCTGCTGTCGCTGGCCAAGGCAGGGCTGGCTCATGCCTCCATCAAAATACATCTGGCGGCGATCTCCCGCTACACCAGAACTATGGGACGATCATCTCTGTGGTCTCATCGCCTGGTGAAGGAGTTTATGAAGGGACTGTTCCCTTCATTCCCGCCGGTGAAGGCTCCGGCCCCGGCGTGGGAGCTCAACGTGGTGCTGACCAGGCTCATGGGGGCACCTTTCGAGCCTCTGCATTCTGCACCGTTGAAGTTCCTGTCATGGAAAACTGCATTTCGTGTGGCCATCACCTCTGCACGATGAGTGGGAGAGATCCAGGCCCTATCCTGCAAGCCTCCATACTTGACTTTTCACGAGACGAGGGTGTTGCTGAGGATGCACCCCTGCTTCATGCCCAAGGTGCCATCGTACTTCCATCTCAACGAGCCCTTGGTGTTACCAGTTTTCTTCCCGTCACCTTTGTCGCCGGCCGAGAGGACTTTGCACTCGCTGGATGTAGCTAGAGCGCTGAAGTTCTACGTGGACCGCACAAAGAGTTTTCGGAAGACATCACAACTGTTTGTGAACTTTGGATCTGAGAACCAAGGGAAGGCCCTCTCGAAGGCTTCCATTTCCAGATGGCTCTCCGGCTGCATCATGCACTGTCACCGGTTGGCAAACCGACCGTTGCCCGGCCGTCCGAGAGCCCATTCGACCAGAGCAATTGCTGCAACCACGGTTTTCTTGTCTGGTGTACCCCTGCTGGACAACTGCAGGACTGCTACGTGGAGGTTGACACACACCTTCACGAGATTCTACTGCGTCGACCGGGATTCCAGGGAGGATTCCAGGGTCGGCCAAGCAGTGCTGCGCAACCTGTTCGCCTGAAGGTGGGCCTGGTGAGGAGGTAAGAGTTGCTTAATGTTGAGTTTATGTAATGCTTAATGTTGAGCCTTGCCATCTCCCGTGGTTGTGCATGTGTGTACTGCTATGTATTCTTATATTCATGAGAATGTGAATCCATGCCAGAGCCCGTGCTGGAGAAGGAACAAGTTACTTACCTGTAACTGTTGTTCTCCAGCATGGGTCTGGCATGGATTCACATGCAAACCCTCCCTCCTATCCCTCTGTGGTTCTTCCCTTGGTCATACTGCCACTTTACGTGCTACCAAATCTGAGGATGGCTGCCAGGGGAGGGGCTTAGGGAGAGGGCAGTCATTGGCTGGGGACGGCATGACCCCGAGACCAGTGATGGGATACTACTAAGAAAGACAGATCAGAAACGAAACTGATACTGTTTTTTTCTTTACCGAAGATTCCCAGCCTGACGACGGGGAGTATTCATGAGCATGTGAATCCATGCCAGACCCATGCTGGAGAACAATAGTTACAGGCAAGTAACATGTTCCTTCTCCATGAGTTTGCAAAAAAAAGGGGTTATAGAGCTAGGGCTATAGTTAGCCAGGCAAGAAGGGTCAGCAGGCAGCTTTTTAAGGAGCGGGTGAACAAGAGAGTGCTTATGGGGTTGAGTGACGAATGAGTGGTTGCAGAGGTCAGCCAAGGCTGGGGCGAGAGAGGTGATGTTTTCCTTGATGGTTCTGGAGGAGCAGGGGAGCACCTGTTTAAAGGATACTTTGGGGGAGAGGAGGGCCAAGGGAGGTGAGAGAAGTGTGACTGGGGGGACAGATGACAGAGAGGACAGGATTCAGAGTTGTACAGGAACCGTGGGCAGCCAGTACAGATCAGAAGGCCTGGGAGGGAGGAGGAGACTGTGGTAGGATTGGCAAGTTCCTTGCAGATTTTAAAGAGTTCACCCGTGTTATTGGTGGCTCAAGAGATGCAGGCTTGGACATGAGACCTCTTCTTGGAGCAGATGGAGAGACGATATTGCCTTTGGAGTAGGTGGCAGGCCAGTTTGTCAGAGGATGAGGTAGAGGCCTGCCACTTCCGCTGAGTAGCTTTGCACTTGTGTTTCAAAGCGGCCAAGTTGGAGTCATACCAAGAGTTGCATTTTGAGGCAGGCTACATGTGGATCCTCATGACCGGGGCAAGGATGTCCAGGGTGTTAGAGATAGAAAGGAGGTTAGCTAGAACAGAGTCCAAAGGAGAGTCAAAGAAAGGGGGCAGAGGAGGGATGAAGGATGAGGCAAATGCAGCAACTGACACACGCTTCATCGGTCCAATGATGGAGAAGGAGACTGGCAGTGCGGGCGGAGCCTCATCAGGGGACTGGGGAGATCAAGGTGGGAAGAGAGGAGAGAATGGTTAGACCAGGAGAGAGGGGCAATAATATGCTTGCAGAGGGGGATGTATAGTGAGATGAGAGCATCCAAGGTCTATCCGGCAGAGTGGGTTGGGCCAGAGGGAAGGATAGTGAGGGAAAGAGTGTTGCAGAGGTTGAAAAATAGAACAGTGGCCACATCAGGAGAGTCAAGATGGATGTTTAAGTCGCCAAGGAAGATATGTTTGGGGGAGGAGGCCAGAAGAGAGGAGGACAGGTCGGCCCTTACTGAGGGGAAGAAGGAGGTCGGTCCGGGGGGCCTCTAGAAGGAAGCGAGAGTAAGAGAGAAAATAGACCAGACAGAAAGCCTGCAGACCAGGCTTTCAAAGGATGAATAGGTTTGAGTGGGGATGATGGAGACAGCAACCCACTGAAAGCCTTTCTGCCCTCTGTACAGGGAAAGAATGTCCTGATAATGATGGACAACACAGTGGCCATGTACTACGTCAACAAAAGGGGAGGCGTAAGATCACTCCCACTGTGCAGAGAGGCAATGTAGCTCTGGTTCTGGGCAATGCAAGAAAGAATCTCTCTATCAGCAGTTCACCTAGCCGGAGAGCTGAACACGGTGGCGGATGCTCTGAGTAGGCAGATCACAGTCTCCCACGAGTGGGAACTAGCTCAGGAAGTCCTTCAAGAGATCTTTGCCCTTTGGGGAACCCCTCAAGTAGATCTGTTCGCGACCGGTGCCAACCGGAAGTGCGAACTGTACTGCTCAAGGGAATTTCCCCCGAGAGGAGATCTAGGGGACGCGTTTGTAGTGGACTGGATATTTCCACTTCTTTATGCGTTTCCTCCAGTCCCTGTGATTTCACACATAATCAGGAGGTTGAGAAAGTTCAGGAAAACCATGAGCCTGATTGCCCCGGATTGGGGCAGGAGGACGTGGTACCCAGACCTTCTGGACATGTCCATCTGCCCTCCAATATATCTTCCACTAAGAGAGGATCTTCTCTCGCAAGAGGAAGGTCGGGTTCTCCATCCAGAGGTCAAGACACTCAGCCTTCACGCTTGGCTACTGAGAGGTTGAGATATAAGGATTGGGACCTTCCAGATGACGTTATGGAGATTTTGCTTTAGGCCAGGAGGCCAGCAACAAAATCCTTATACCGGTCTCATTGGAAGAAATTCTGTAACTGGTGCAGGGATAAGAATGTGGAACCTTTTCAATGTACCACTCCCATGGTGCTTTCCTTTTTATTACATTTAACCAACTCGGGGCTCCAGGTTGGAACTATTAAAGGATACTTGGCAGCTCTATCCCTCTTCAAGTGCTCCTCAGAAGAAGTTTCATATTTCAAAATGCACAGAGCAATCCACGGCCAAGGAGCGGAATTCCTGCAAAAGAAAATAACCATCTACCTTCTGACAAGACCACTGAGATCAAGCAACAACGGTCGCCTAGAACCAAAACCATAGAACAAAAGAAAACTTGGAGGATCGTCATTCTCCCAGGCAGCAAAAACTTGGAATTGCCTCCCAAAAAACATACGCAATACAAAGGATCACCTGAAATCCAGAAAACTACTTTAAACATGGCTCTTCACATCAGAATCGGACTGGAACGACTAGGAAAACAAAGACTTTGCTGGACAACAGAGCACATCTAAACAAACTTAGACTGAAAGAACAAACCCGGGGAAAAAAGGCAAAGAAAGAAACACTCCCTACAATACCCCTCTCTAATCAATACCCTTAAAATAGGAACAGGGGAGCATTAGCCAACAATGGCAACCCCTAACTTAATCATTTCCAGCCCGGGGGTGGGAGGAGACCATCACAACCTCTCATGCCCACAAAACCAAAAAAGAGGAAAACCACCACCCGGCGCAGTGCTTGTCGATTTATTTGCCACATAATGTCCAACACACAGGACTGACAGAGATGAGGAGCACAGAAGCCCAAAACAACGAGATAAGAAAACCCCCACTAACCCAACACCAAAACCTAATTTTCTGCATACACTTCTCTTACGCAAACATACACAACCACATCTCTGCACAGCAATCTGCATGCACTTCACCACACTGCAACAACCAACAAACAAATGGACATGGACAACAGCGCATGGGAATTGTACCAATCTGTAAATCGTACACAAGCTCAGCGAACGGTGCAAACCGAACTGAAGCTGTCAACAGGGCATCACAACTCTGACTCTACCTATTCCCGCTATACCCCACTAACCATCCACACTCTCCTTTCAGATCCGCCTGAGTGCCAGGGGACCACTCTGGTGGTGACAGTGCACAGTTCAAGTGCCCTTTAACATTAACATTAATCCCTTCTGGTATACCAGATCCTGCAGTGTTACAGGATGTCTAACTTATCCCAGAATTCATAGTGCCCCACCCAATAGGGAGAACAAGGTTTTGTTTGGTTGCTGTGCCTATGGTTGCTGTACTATACTCATGGTCTTTGTTTGTTTGAGTTCACCTTCCATAGAGTTCATGTATTTATTTATTTATTGAGCATTTGTTAGGTGCCTATACAACTGAAATGGTGTTTCCAGGCGCCACAAGGCAAGTGGGGAGGGAACAAGGGGAGTAAATAATAATGGCAAAACAGTAAATACACAATCATGGTTGTACTAGGCCTTGTGACATTCAGACCTGCAAGTGCAGTGAAGAGAAGTGCATATGAGAGGGAAGGAGGGCGATAGGTAGGTATGGGCAAGTGCTGGTGAGAGCCTGGGAGGGGAGGGTCGAGGGGTACCAGGGGAGGAGGCCGCTGGGCAAGTGCTAGGCCAGAGAAATCCCAAAGTAGGGGTGCATAACCACCAGGTAGGGGGCCCACAAGGACAGTGTTGGGGTGTTGGGGGGGGGGGGAAAGGTGATGGTGTTGAATGGGCAAGGGCCTGGTAATCTGTGAGATTCATGAATATCTAGGCCGCCAGTCTCAGCGGCTGTGGGGTGATTAGCAGGGAAGGGGAAGAGGGAAAGAGGTAGAGAAGAGCAGAGTTTTGAGAGGTTTTCCAGAACTTAAGGAAGTCTGGCTCAAGTCTGAGAGGGACAGGGAGGCTGTTCCAAAGAGAGGCACCAGCCAAAGAGAGAGACCTGCCCACCACTCTCCGCTTGGAGAAGCGTTTGTAAGCAGAGTGTTGGAGTGAGAGGAGTGGAGGGCTCTAGCAGGGAGGTATTAAGGGAGTAAATGTTGGCGATAGCATGGTCCCAAGCCCGAGAAAGCCTTGTGGATGATGCAGAGGGTCTTGAATTTGATCCTCACAGCCACCTGGAGCCAGTGGAAAGATCTTAGGGCTGGAGAGATACGGGCCCTGGTCTTGAGGCCAAGGATAAGTCTTGCAGCCCTATTCTGGATTAGCTGAATGAGGCCTAGGGAGGAGAGGGTAGGTTGAGGGAGAGGCTCTTGCAGTAGTCCAGTTTAGAGAGGACCAGAGCTCTGCAGACATTGAGCTTCTGGGGAAAGGTGAGGAATAGAAGAATGCCTCTAAGTAGGTGAAGTTGGAATGGGGCATTCTTGGCAAGGTACAAGATGGGAAGGGTAAAGGAGAGAGAGGAGTCAAAGATAACCCCAAGGTTTTTGGCCTCAGGATGGTGAGGAAGAGGGCCCAAGCAAGGCGGCCAGAGGGTATGAGGTAAACAGGGTGCAGGTGTACCAATGAGAAGAATCTCCATCTTACTGACATTAAGACAAAGATCGTTAGCCGCACACCCATCTTGGATAGCGGTCAGAAAATCGGGGATGAGAGAGGAGGAAGAGGTGGTAGTAAAGGGAAGTTTGAAGGAAAGCTCTGTGTCATCAGCATAGCACTGGGAATGAGGAGAGAAGGCGAAGATCAGGTAAGCAAATGGGGCGAGATATTTATTGACGAGCGATGGCGATAGGATAGAGCCCTGGGGGATGCTGTAGGTAGAGAGTGAGGTAGTAGAAGAGAAAGGGCCCAGCTGCAACTGCAACTGGGAGGGGCAGTTAGTGAGGAAAGAGGTCAGCCAATTCAGTGCCCGGTCTGTGATGCTGAGGGTACCATGGAGCAGTTTTATGAGGATAGAATGGTTGACCGTGTCAAATTTAGAGATGAGGTCAAGGAGGATGAGAACAGCAGGAGATTTAGAGTCAAGATGTACGAGCATGACTTCACGGGTGTTCAGGAAAGCAGTGTCCATGCCTTGGGATGCCCAGAATCCAGATTAATGGTTGAGGGGGCAACCAACAAGTTCAGTATGAAGGATCAGTTGGGGGAGGACCATCTTCTCCAAGAATTTACCCAGGAAGGGGGTGGTGGAGATAGGGCAATATTTAGCCAGGCAAGAGTGGTCAGTAGGCAGCTGCACAAGGGAGTGCTTGAGGGATAGCGGGAAAGAGCCAGTGGTGAAGGAGTGGTTACAAAATCAAGCAAGAGCTGGGGCGAGGGAGGACATGTTGTCCTTAATGGTTTTACAGGAGCAGGAGAGCACCTGTTTGGAGGAGACCTTCATAGGGGAGGAAGGATAGCTCAGGCGCAATGCATTTGTCTTGGAAGCAAGACACCACAGCGCAACACAAATTTGAATCCCGATCCCGCACTTAGAAACCACTTGCTGGTATTAAGCGTGTTATTAAAAAAACAACAATAATAATAATAATAATAGAGTGGACAACTTTAGAGACCTCTTCATCACATGCTATGGGTAGGAGGAAGGAGAGTGCAGCGGGTGAGGGAGGGGGGCCAAGGGAGGCAGGAGAGGAGCGGGTCTGGGAGTGTGGGTGAGTGAGGACAGGATGTCCTGAGTTTGAGGTGTGAAATGAGAGGCCAAAGCAGTGCAGAGAGCCAGGGAAGGAAAGAGAGAGGTGGAGATGACTGCAGTTGATTTGGCGCGTTCCTTACAGATTTTAAAGAGTTCAGCCATGTTAGTGGCTCCAGAAATGCAAGTTTGGATGTTGGACCTCTTCTTGGAGCGGAGAGAAGAACGATATTGCCTTTGGAGCAGGTGACAGGCCAGTTTCTGAGGATGAACCTGAGGTCTGCCACTTCCGTTCAGTCACTCTGTAGTTCCGTTTCAGAGATGCTAGATCAGAGTCATACCAGCTGTTGGACTTGGGGGCCGGCTTCCGGCGGATCTTCATGACAGGGTCAACGATTTCGAGGGTGTTAACAATGGACAGGTGTAGGTTAGCAAAGACAGAGTCAGAAGGGGAGTCATAGGCAGGGGTGTAAGAGGGGATGAATGTGGAAGCAAAAGCAGCGACTGACACTCATTTCATCAGTTGTATGACAGCGAAGGAAGCTGGCAGTGCGAGGACCGTTCAGATATAGGGCTGAGGGGACCCAAGCAGGATGAGAGGAGAGAGTGTCCAGACCAGGAGAGAGGGGCGGGGGGTGACTGGGTTAGAGATGGGGATGTCTCCAGAGATTAAGGCATCCAGTTTGTCTCCGGATGAGTGGGTCAGACCGGAAGGAAGAATGGTGAGGGAGAAGGAGTCACAGATGTCACGGAACAGTGAGGTGGCTGTTTCAGGAGAGTCGAGGTGGATGTTGAAGTCACCGAGGAGTTTAGAAGAAGAAGTTAGGAGGGAGGAGGTGAGATTGGCCCATTCAGAGAGGAAGAGAGAGGTAGTGCCAGGGGGCCTGTAGATGGTAGTGAAGGTGAGTGTGGGAGAGACCCCAAGCCTACAGATGAGGCATTCAAAAGAGGAGTAGGATTGGGTGGGTATGATAGAAGCAGAGACCCACTCAGGGAAAATCAGGGCCACTCCTCCGGGACGGTTGGGCCTGGGTTTGGAGACTTTGTAGCCCTCAGGAAGGAGAGTGTCAAGAGCAATGGCAGAGCTGGCATTGAACCACATCCGTCTCTTTCAAAGTCTTCAAGAAAGAGACAGATGTCAGAGAAGTGTTTGACAGCAGAACGAACATTCAGAGTAACTAAGTGAAGCTGATTGCCACTTTTTAATATTTTCTGAGGAGGGGTACAGGGGCGTGATACGCCCATCAGTGGCGGTAGAGAGGTTAGACGAGAGGAGGAAGGAGTAGTAGCAGGAGAAGGGCAGAAGTTTATAAGAGAGGGAAGGCACCAGTCAAGAAGGAGAAAAGTAGGTTCAGGGCTGTGGGCCATGATAGTAACATTATGATAGACATTAAAGATGCCCTTAGAGGATGAGAATTATGCCAGAACTTCCCATCTAGTGCCGCAATTAAGGGGTGAAGAGGAGAAATGGGAGAGAGTGGAGACCAGGTGGGGAATCCATATTGATATTAATATTGATTCACTAAAAAAAACTTTGTTAAGGGGACGTTATGGTTAAGTTGCACTACTAAAAGCCTATGCAATTCACTAAAAAAAACTTTGCTAACGGAACGTTATGGTTCAAAGTAAAACCGAAAAACCCCTGAAATTCACCAGTTATGGTAAGCTAAGCAACCATAACTGCCCGCTCCACTGTGCACTGCTAACACTAACATCCAGGACATCAAAGATGACATCACAAATGTCATTGATGACATCACTGATGACATCACATGTGCATTTACTTT
This sequence comes from Ambystoma mexicanum, assembly GCF_040938575.1. Classification (NCBI taxonomy): domain Eukaryota; kingdom Metazoa; phylum Chordata; class Amphibia; order Caudata; family Ambystomatidae; genus Ambystoma; species Ambystoma mexicanum. The sequence continues at coordinate 743,012,720 of NC_090926.1, forward strand.
CTAGACATGGGGTTGTGAATGTAATTTTGGAAAAAAGTATCAGAGATTATCGGGAGATGTGTAATAAACAACATACTTCATTACGCAATGTAGTGTTCTAAAGAACATTCCATTGCAGTGTTCTTTCTAGTACAGGTATTAGCCAATCAATTTCTTGTCCACGGAGCGAACAGGGAAGTGTGACCATGGAGAGGACATAGATATCACTAATTTTTTGAGACATACTTTTTGGTCGTTTTAAAGGAAACTACTGGACGGATTGTCACCAAATTTACAAAAGCACGCTTTCGGGACCAAGCCCCCCCCCCCCCCCTGCCGCACATTTGGTGAAAATCCGTCCAGCGATTTGGCCTGTAGGCGTGCGCAAAGTTTTTCCCCCATTCAGTCTATGGGAACAAAAGATGTTTTGGGACCCTCCCTATAGCTTTTCCCCGCCTGCACCAAACATAACCAAACTTTTCAGAGTGGCCCATATACTTTTTTTGCAAAGTTTGGTGAGGATTCGTCCAGGGGGAGTGGAGTTATAGGCCGCCCAAAAAGTGCTCTTCCTATGGAAACAGCAACTTAACCATAATTACACTGCCACTAATGTGGCTGTGTAATATACAACTAAAATATCAATATCAATATCGTAGGTCCGGGGAGGGGACAGAAAAGAGGATGTTGGTAATAGTCTGCCTGGAAGTAGCACTGACGTAGGTGTTAGCAATAGGTAACCCTAGATTAGAGGCCAGAAGAGCTTGTTTTTGTTTTATTCTTCCAGACTTTGAGAGCGAGATGGATAGGAGATAGAGTAGCAGTTAGAATAGATAGGAGCGATAGAGAGTGCCATGTAAGTGGCAGAGGGAAGGAGAGAGATAGACAGGGGAGCTGCACAGTGCACAAATAACTCACCAGGCAGCCTAATAGCCAAGCAGGCACCGAAGAAGAAGGTGCTTTAATGTAGTGCTTAAAGTAATAAGCTAGGATGCACTATAATGAAAGGTTACCAAAACATCAAGGTTTGAGATACAAGCAATGCACTAGGATGCACTACAATGAAAAGTTACCAAACATCTAGTGGATGCACTAAAATGCAAGGTTACCAAACATCTAGATTTGAGATACAAACAATGCACTAGGATGCACTAGCAAGGTTTTCGAAAAATCTAGATTTGAAATACAAACAATATACTAGGATGCGCTAAAATTCAAGGTTACCACACATCTAGATATGAAATACAAACAATGTACTAGAATGCACTAGCAAGGTTACAAATCATCTAGATTTGAGATATAAACAATGCACTAGGATGTACTAAAATAAAAGGTTACCAAACATCTAGATTTCAGATGCAAACAATGCAGTAGGATGCACTAAAATGCAAGGTTACCAAACATCTGGATTTGAGATATAAACAATGCACTAGGATGTACTAAAATAAAAGGTTACCAAACATCTAGATTTCAGATGCACACAATGCAGTTGGATGCACTAAAATGCAAGGTTACCAAACATCTGGATTTGAGATATAAACAATGCACTAGGATGTACTAAAATAAAAGGTTACCAAACATCTAGATTTCAGATGCAAACAATGCAGTAGGATGCACTAAAATGCAAAGTTACCAAACATCTGGATTTGAGATACAAACAATGCACTAGGATGCACTAAAATGAAAGGTTACTAAAAGTGGGATACGTGGGTTAAGTGTGGGATAAACACAGTGCACTTAAAATGCAGGAAGAACAGCATGCAGATTTACAAGCAGGTGAACAGTAGAGCTTTTTTTGCAAAAAAAAGAAAATGGGGCAGTTAATAGGCGAGGGATATAGTTCATCAAGTGAATGTTGGGGGTAAGCAGCAAGAAGGTGGAGGGTGTTCTGAGGAATGCTGGTGAATCCAGGCCAAAGGCAGGCGTTGCAGTTCAGTGGTGAAGGTCAGAGGAGCAGGCAGGGCCAGACTGAATGAATGCATAGGGGGCCGGGACCATGTGTCAGGGAGGTCTGAGGGGGCAGGGTCCAGGGACAAGATGATAGGGCGGGGGCTGAGCGGGCAGCAGGGAGATAGTATTTAGAAGCTTTCTTACCCATCAGTAGCAGGGAGTACGTGATGAGGGGAGAGCAACACCAGAGCCCTGCAATCCCTGCGACCACAGCGGACAGGGCCAGACAGGGGTGTGCAGGGCCCTTTTAGGTGGCCCTTTGAGGGGGGCGGCGATCAGGGCCTGCATCACAATGAAGAGATGCCCAGCCAATCAGGCGGGCTGGTGCTGGAAGTAGGGATCATCAGCTTCTATGACCATGCGGGTAGCCATGTTTAAATGCCCTCGCCGGTCTGGTGTACAGCAGGCACAAAGTAAAAGACACGAGATTCACTGCAGCATACAGATGAGCCTAGCCCAGGTGAAGAACAGATGCCTTGGCAATGGGTGTTGATTGGAGGACAATTGTATATCATCACACTCTGAGCTACTGGTTCTAGGACCACATCTGCCCGATCCAATCAGGACCAGGGATCAGCTCCCACCCTGCACTACCTCCAAGTAGCCCGTGACTCTGACAATGCTGAGCCGGTAGGACAGCTTTCCTCTCCTGAAGAGCCCCTCCAGGTTTTGGGATGAGACAGGGATCAGACAGACTTCACCCCACACATTAACAGTGTTATAGTAAGGAAGCCTGTAAAAAAGAAAGTTTTGCTCAGTCATTCAAAGCTTATAAAGACCTACACAACGGAAACCCCATATTTAGTGCACTTTGATTCCTACATGAAATACAACCTGAAAACCTATTTGTAACTAGTTTTGAACATTAGCGTATTTTGCAAATAATCGATAAAAAAAGTTCAGTTTCCCTTGTGCAGATAAGAAGGCAATGCAGTACTCTATAAGAATGTTCATTTATTCATTTTTTTTTCCAAATGGGTGGGGAAATACAAAAGTGTGGAAAATCGCCTCCTGCTCTCTTCCTGCGCATTTCCCCCATTCTAATTCCAGCATCATGATGAGGTCCTGAGTGTTGGGGGAACCCAGTGTTGGGGTTCATACACTGTACGAGAACGCTGCTTGCGGGCTGGAAATACCATTCTGATTCCTGCAGAATTCCAGGATTTCTGCAGATTGTGCCTGTTTTTTTCCTGCATCTGTGCACATCCTGTGCAATCTGTTGGACTCAGTGGCACAAAGATGGACCACATTCCTACGGTGACGCCATTTATTCCAGATCTACGCCACGCCCTACACCGAGATGACCACAGAGCGCCTGCCTGCTGGATGTGTAGGGCATAAGAACTGGGGGCACCCCAATGTTTAGTGCCCTACACCGCACATATGCATTGATGCCACATGTCATCTCTTTGTGCAGGGTTGGATCCGAATCACTACAAAGAGCCCAGTTTGCCATGCTCGCCACAGTCGTCGTTATTAGGCCCCCATTAGAATGTCAGCTATCGGGCCTTATTTTTGGGGCTAGGGTTGCAATATTTTTCGAATTTTAAATTAAAATGTAATAAAATATTATAGAATTCAGAAAGTTCAAACACAAATATTCTTCTATTTTGTCTGACAGATTCTAAGATTCGACGAAAATCATCTCAAAACCTCCTAAAGCCTGAAGCCAACAACCTGCTGGAGCGTCCCCGGAGCGCCAAGTCGTCTTCCAGCAGCCATGGTATTTAATGACTAGGCAGGCCTTGTGAACTCTACACCAGAGCGCCTTTAAGGCAGATGGGGCAGTTACAGGAGAGATGTGGGCGAGGAGGTGATATTGTGGTCAGCAGGGCAGGTGTGGCAGGGGTCATCCGATTCAGAACATTGGACAAGGTGGAAAGGAAATGTGTTCATTTATGAATGTCTTGCCTTATTCATGAATGTATATGGCTCACCTACACAGAATGACCACTGCTGCATGCGTGAGGATGTGGACACACACACACATGGTGCAAAAACTCCTGGGGTCTCTGGCTCAAGGGGTACAAAGCTTCCCTGTCAGTGGAGGCAAGCGAGAGGCAGGGCAACACTTTGTGCAACTTGCTTGTTGAGCATGAGGCCGCAATAAGAACAATGTTGTGTTATTATTCTTTTGTGTCAGCGCCTTCAGTCCTACATTTGTAATTTCTTCCCAGGCAGCAAATATAGATCAGAAGCTGGTGCTCAGAACTCTGACCGTGGTAGCAATGCTCACGGCTGGGTTCACCCACCCACTTAGGGCCCCCTTATTTCTTTGCCACAGCAGCTGAATACAGACCGCACTTGAGGGGTATTATAAAATTGCAAAAGGAAAGAGACAGTTTTATTTAGATTTCTTCTCTATTTTGATCTGGGTCAGTGCAGTATATTTAGCCTCTGTTTTTGCACTAACTATAATCACACCTACTTCTGCATGCCACCATTCCCCAATTCCCAACATGTTTCGACCCCACCGCCTTTCTGCCGGGACCAAAGGACTGTTTTTTATCAAACATGTGCAGTTGGACCCAAGCCATAGTCTTCAAAAACACCAATTATATCCATATTTACATTTTTGTTATAGAAACCTCCACCCCCCATCCACAAACCAACATTAAGCTCTTTCAAACTCCAAATTGTCATTGAGACACTTTCCGGTTGTTCTTTTTTAATAAACGTCAAAAGGTTATCATCCCTCTGGCCCACCAAGGGTGTTTAGTCCATAGTGCTCATGGATTCCACTCTTGCTCAAGCCTTTCTTCCTCCAAGGTAGTTGTAGCAATCCAGGAGACCGTGCAGTTCTACCTGCCCCTACCACAGGCGCCAAACTGGTGGCCTTCGAGGCGTATGGGTCCATAGACAGCACTGGAACAAGATCTGAGGATGTCTTTCTGACCTTAGTCATGCGCATCACAATCCCCTTCCATGTCTCCGATGGTGGTCTCGGAGCACCCTTCATACGTTCTCTTGTGTCCCCTTTGGGTAACTTTGTTTAGGGATTAGTGTCTCTACGTAAACATACTGGCGTTAAAGGGAAGCTTACTGGTATTGAAACAAATGTCTGCTTTTGATTGACTCTAAAGAAATCATGATCCACAACAACAATACTATTGCCCTGACTCACATCGAGAAACGGAGCACGACTCATTCGACATCGCTTTGCCCACTGGAAATTAACTTTTAGTATTTTGCAACACTTTGGGGGATCGCCCTACTAGTGTGTCGGATTACTACTATAACCTCCCCCCTTCCTCCGAGCTCTGTTAACCCCAAATTACTTGTACGGTGCTCTGTTGCCTTCCTAGCTGGGTCAGGACCATATAAACACAAATAAAAATGCAGGCACCGTCAACATCCAAGCAGGCGCTATGTGCAAATACATCTGGAGGATGAAGAAGTGGAGTCCACCCTTAAGTCTTGGAGTGGTGCCCAGATATAAGCCTCTGTGACTCACCTCACCGTCAAGTGGCGTGCATTTCCATCCTGGATGGGAAAAAGTCAGTAATGCTCTCATGATAAAATGGTTCTGAATATTAATCCACAGACTCTCACTCAGCCCTTGCTAAGTCAGGGTTTCCTCCAGAAATTGAAGACCCCCTCCGACTAGGCCGCAAATGATATTGCAGCAGCATGGTTGCAACTCAAGGCTGCTTTATATCATTAGGGAACACCTGCCTCTCTCAAGAGCACCATCCTATCCCAGGAAGCTCTCACTCAACTTGGGTGCCTTGTACCTCAGGACCTTACCATCACTCATCAGGCTCACGCCTCGAAATATTGATGCCTCGGCAGATGCCAGAAAATCTCCACAAAGGCCCAGTACAGAATCAAAATGGTAACATGTTTCCCACTGGACTTTCTAAATACGAATCGGTCCCTGCAATTTGCCAGAAGGCTCGGACTGGCCTATAGGGCAATGCCTGACCCAAAAGCGCAAAATGCCAGTGTGGGCTAGTTTTTGTGGTCAAAGTGGGGTAGTTTTTTGACCAATGTGGGACAGCTTGATGAGTTACTTCACTATGTGGCTAGTAGTTTGACAGTTGTTGCTGAGTAAATATTCTTTAAATTGCACAATTTGCATCACATTTTATAAAAAAAACTCCCCCTTGGGTATTACTCAAACAGTCTGTCACAAAAGGAATGAATTTCCATTTGCAGCCGTGGGCCACTTTTTCATTGGTGCCCCAGGCCATTTTATGCCCTAGTCCGACCCTGTTTCAGTGGTTGACATTTCTAGAGATCGGACTGACTATGAAATGCTATTTATATCTGCAGAGCCTATTGTGTAACCACAGAGGCCTATAAGAGTCCACAGCCATTAAGATAGCTCTACATCTTCTTTCCAACCTCATCCAGCCTCTTGAGCCTTTGCAATGGCCTAGGGGTTCAGTAGCTTCTTTAGTTGGTTCCTTCTTGATGGATGCGGAAACCATTTGTACCAGTAGCCTCTTGTGACATGAAAACCAGGATCTTTCAAAACCTGATGTGTGGTTGGCGTAACCTCAGCCAAGCACATTAACTAGTGTGTTCCTCCACCCTACACCGTTTTGGGTGAACATTTGGTGCGAGTAGTTAGCAGGCCTGTGATCGCCATGACTCAATTTCACTCACAAAGATTGAGATTGATCAAGTGTAGTTGTAAAGCTCACCTATACGCCGCGGGTCCTCGGTCACTGCTGATAAGTGGAAGTTGATTTGTGACTTAGAGAAAAAAGTTACTATTTCTGAGTGCCCACCAGGGGACCTAGCATATAAATTAAGTAACAAGGTAAGAAGGAATGACTTGTTTCTGCATTTAAATGCTAAGCAAGCCAGATTCGTTTTTTGTTTTCAATATGTATATTTTATTTCGTTTTCTCAGAATTTCATTTGTTTAGATTCAAGATTCAAAGATGTACAGTAGCTATTCTATAATGTCAAATAATAGAACAATCCTCAGTGCCAACCCCACCCATATCAACACCCTAATCATGCTAATATGTATTACCTTATTTGTAGTTTTTATATAGCGTGAACAAGACAATCCAGTGTATCGGAGCACTGTACAGTTAGTAAACATATAAAAAATATAAAGTGATGTACACATAATTACTTAAAAAATACAATAATGCTAAACCATTTGCACCTTCTATTTATGTATTGCGGCGTATAATAAAAACATTCTAAAAAAATGTTTGTTGTGTCATACAAAACCTTTAAGATCAACCTTAAAATCTTTTGAAACCTATTAAAAAAAACTATTTTCTAGAACCTTTTACCAATTTTCGGGAACTTCAAATAACCTGATATCACGTGTAGGTTAATTGGGAGTTGTTTCAACACTTTACTACAGCTCCTGAAAATGAACGATTCATAGTGATTGGCCATTTAAATCAGGGAACTTCCATTCATAAAGATTTATTGCGCCTGAGCCCTTTTCGACCTCCTGAGAGTTTCAATTATTCTGAAAGATATGAAGCAGCCTTAGTGTAAAGTGCCCTGCGTGTAATACAAGCTACAAACAGGATTCTATGTTCCAACAACAGCCAGTGCAATGCTTTAAAAATAGGGGATATATGTTCATATCTTCTTGCACCAAAGATTAGGCGCGCAGCCGCATTAAAGACCGCTTTTAGGGAGGTTAATAATGATTTAGAGAGGCCAATTAGCAGGGAGATTCCAAAGTCAATACGGGAAAGTACCAAGGATTGGACAAATACACGGAAATGTGATTCAATTAAAAAAGCTTTCAAAGCTCTCAAAGTGAACAAGTGAAAATTAGCCGCACACATTACACCAATTACTCCGGACCTGGGAACACTGCGGATCCCTCCACATTTCCACTGTCTGCCCAGATAATGCAATAGTAAAGAAGAAATGCAAGGGTTAAAATTCAAGAAGGGCTAAGGCTCTGGGTGGGCAAGTAAAATCCTTGTTTTTGGATTTGATGTTATCTAAAAAGGAGCCCCGATTTCTAAAGAATGTCATGAATGTGGAGAGTGGGGCACTATTGTAAAATCAAATCTTCTGGCATATTTTGGGAAGCTTGTCTGTAGTGTCAGGAATTTAAGGGGACTTCCAATGTGATACGCAGCAATTCAGAGCCTTCGTAATCATCAGACCACTGCCACTAGGTATTAGTTGATGTATTCCTTTAAGCACTTGTCACAGTTAGCAAACTGCTGGGCTTTTGTGTAAAGTGAAAGTTGTGGTAGATTCTGTTTCAGCTATAATCATGTCCCATAATTAACAAAACTGGAGCAGGCCCACCAAATGTTAGTAGTTGCCAGCACACCCACAGCAATCCCAGCGCAGACTTTCTTTACCCGCTGCAAAATCCAAGACCATGCCTTAAGTTGTTTGTTGAAATCAGAATGCAGTGCTCATGTTTGGGTGGATAGGCCAGGTTCTTGCGGGATGTACATATTTGAAAGCAACCTTTTAAAAGTCTGCAATGAGAATATCAACTTTTCAAATGTGGTGAGTGGTCTTATTGAACCTGCCAAGAAGGAGATTGGATGGATCTTGCATACCCTATTAATGTAGGTAATAATGTGTATTAATGTCTTAAAAGAATATAATAGAGGAAATTAGAAAATAGATATGAGGTGCAGAGGAGAGATAAGCAGCCTTGACACCTAGGCCGCATGAAATAGTAAGAAACAAAAAAGTTCCCAATTAGGGAACTCACGTCCCCTGCACACTTTCAATGTCTGGAAAACCAGACCAACAGTTAGATTATATTGTTTACAAAATTTCCAATAAACTCTAGAGAAAGGAGTAAACGTTTAGCATGAAACAATATTTGAGGAAGTCAATTGAAGAAAATCAGATTCAGTCAAATTAGGTCACAAGAACCGAAATTCATGTTTATTCTTGATGTTGGGATTGTAGCCGGCCCAACGCGTTTCGAGTGATAGTGCACTCTTCATCAGGGGCAAATCAAAGAGGTTCTAAGAAAAAATATGTACAGAATTCTACATTAGAAAAGTATTTTTCATAGACAACAATTTTTCACAAATTTTATCAAACATGATGTTACAACCACTTATGTCATGTATACAAAGGCTAATAGAATGAGTCAAAGAATAAAGACTACTCAAAAACCAAAATACAGGGTACATTGCCACTAAAGGGTCAATATCTTCACACTGAACATTTACCATCATGTTTCTGTTTGTAGAACAGGCTTGGATCAATATCATGAGTTTACTTGGTCCACTGTGCTAAAAAAAACAGCTATACCACAGAAGTATTTGACAATAAAGAATAAACAATAAGTGAATAATTCTAACCTTGTGATTGTAATAGGGTATCTTTAAACGAAGAAAAGGGACATCCAGAAAGGGGACCCCAAATGGTCGATGGGACAGTAGTACAAGGGTAATGTCGTCCCGATCATATCTGTGAAAAAGAAGTGCAAGGCAAAGACTAGTAAGGAAATGTAAGGAGAAGGAGCTCCGTAAAACCTATTTTGTAAAAGAAATCACTTACAACTGCTAGCGGTCTGTTTAGGATAACGGAGTTTCATTTTATAGCCATGGTGTGGAGCCCAAAGACAACGGTGATCCCACACTCTAGTTTGAGAAATCTTGGATAGTAGTGAGAGGTAAGGCATCCAATACTAGACTGGTGTCCACTGTCACTAAAAAAAGAAAGAAAGGGAATAGAAGAGGTTAAAGGTCTTCTCCAGAATGGATAGAGATGAACGGCAAGGTGAGAAATGAATTCTTAACCAGCAAGTACTCATGCTTGTCACGAGTAATTATAGTGAGAGCTTACCTACGTAATCGTAGTACTTGCAAATGAAGACCGGAACCCCAACGGAAGGCCGACGCCATTGTCAGAGCCGTCTACATATATATTACGTTTTCATGCGTGACGTCATCACGCGGGAGCGTGTGACGTTACCTGTTCAGATTTTAGATATAGTCGGTAAGTGCACTGTTTAATATGAAGTGGAAAGCCGGGCAGCACAGTAGTGACCCTGCTGTTGCTCCTACCAAGGTAGTGCTATTTAATTAAAAGGAGCAAGATCAAGACATTCGGGGCCCGGAGAGCTCAACACATGACATCATCACGCAATCGCGTGCATGACGATATATGTAATCAAACACAAGCCAGCAACCTTACGATCCTAAGTGTAAGTAGGGGCATCATGAATGGAGTATAATTAAATAGGGGGAATATGCTAGTTGCTAATGCACACCGCGCCCACATGTTGGCCGCTGTGTGTTAAGATTTTATTACAATACGAGGTGGGTTGTACCATTATTTGAGCAGCCTCAACATGGCTACCAGAACCTTGGAATGGTGATTGTATCTTAGAGTGGGAGATAGCCAAAGCTACCTATTCCAAAAAATAACCTAAAATATTAGCACAATAGGAACTATACTGGATTTACAGACTCAACATCAAGAATAAACATGAATTTCGGTTCTTGTGACCTAATTTGACTGAATCTGATTTTCTTCAATTGACTTCCTCAAATATTGTTTCATGCCAAAAGTTTGCTCCTTTCTCTAGTGTTTATTGGAAATTGTATAAACAATATAATCTAACTGTTGGTCTGGTTTTCCAGACATTGAAAGTGTGCAGGGGACGTGAGTTCCCTAATTGGGATTTTTTTTGTTTCTTATTGAATCTGCCCTCAAGTCTGTATTCAAGGCCTGTAGTGATAGATTAAAGTAATGTGGATGCTTGCCTTCTCTTTTCTAGAAGGACCCTTTGCTTTTACACTGCTAAAAAGACCTAATTACACTGCCCTGAAATAAGTGCGATCCCAGCTCTCTTTCACCCTTCCTCCATTTCTCAAACTACACTTGATTATATGGTGCTAAATAATTAAGATGTCATGTAGTGATGTGTCCGGGCTCTAGAAGGGGGTTAGACATGACAAGTGTTGCAGTCTGTCCCAAATTCGCATAGCTAGAGGTCTGTCCTTTCTCCTCGACCAGATCAGATACCTTGGAAGAGTTGCCCCCATCTGTTGCCATTCACGCCCTGGGATGTATCATACAAATTGCATTTCAAGTGAGATCCATGTACAAAGTATTGCAGATGTCCTTTGAATGTTTGCCATGCATTAATGCTTGTTTGAATTACATCCAATCCAGTTCAACCACTGGGCAATGCTCAACTCAAGTTTACCTGCTGTGCTGGATATTACAACCCACTTACAGCGGAAAAAAATAAACTAGATGCAGTGAATAACAAATGGTTAGAAACTAGATGCAGTGAATAACAAATGGTTTGATCATACACGTTCACCCTTGAAATGAATAGAGCAAAAAAGGGGCAAAACAAGTTTTTGCCAAGCCTGGATTAGGAATTCCTCATGAACCATTGCCATTGTCTTTTTTAAATATACCCAGTATTTGCTGGTATACCTATCTTGAATATGTGGTTGTCTTTAGAAAAACTCTGCAATAGCCTCTTTGGAGGCCTTCTATTAAAAATCATTTAGATCTGAAAATCAGTCACCAAACAAGCAAGAAATGTCATCAGTACCACGATGCAACCACAGCCCCTGGCGACTAGCCTAAGCATCCTCCATTCCATCAATGAGCCCAAAAAAGGTGTTATATGAGCCAACGGAACCAGAGGATCTGACTGTGTGGTCGATCTCTGCAGCACCACATAGATCAAAAAATGGTTTTCTACATTACTGCCTGGCTTCAGAGATTATAAATAGTTCTCCCAGGCCACCAAAATATGCTACCATGATCTCTATGCTCACTAACCAATCAGAAGACGCTAAGGGCCCTTTTATTTCCCACCTTCCAATCAAGACCCTGAATAAAGAAGTCACTCGCTGCCCTTTGGAGCATGAGACCAAAACGTATGCCGCTATGGACAATATGTCGTCTAACATGAAAGAGACACAGAATCCATCTTGGCAGAAATATTTAATGCCCTGGATGAAAACAAACATCATTCCTTATCTTGTTGAGCTTGTTGCTAGATTGATACACTCATTCAGAGGAATACTAATATCACACCTGCAAAACTAGATGGAAACTCTGCACTGTCTTCAAATTGATGACGATTTCCTTTCAAATGGGAGGCAACAAGTGAGAGTAGGCGCTGCAGATTAAAATGATGTACCTGGTACCACAAGAAACTGGAACCTCACTCCCCCCATCCTCTCTTGTTCAATGCATAAGTGCAACCCTTGACTCTGGTTATAGAAGAATGCAAACTTGAATTCCAAATATGTGGAAATGACATTGCGGTACGTCTGCAACTGAGAAGGGGATTGACAAATTGGACAAGCATTTTTCTTGTCTTTAAAACATAGTTTATTTGATAAAGAACAGTTTCATGTCCCCTTGCAGAACCAAGGTGAAGACCTTTTTTGTGGTGGGACAGTCACTGTTCCTAGTTTGGAAGAATCTACGCGGAAAGTGTTAGGCTGAATTAAACTAGACGATGTCAGGATCATTTCTTTCATAGGGATACCTATCTCTCTCAGAATACCGGCGAGAGCAGTCTCAGGGATATTGCGCCCAGTTCACAGGATCACAGCCACACATATATAGACCCTGATCACTTCTTTAATCCCAAACACAGCCCCAAGGATATATCATCCAGCTGAATATTGGTTCAATTCACAGTCAAAGCAATATAGCACCCTGCTCACTTCTTTATCCAGTTTCCCCTCACTGGGATATAGCACCCAGTTCACTATTTGTAATCCAACCAGCTTGATAGTGCCTGGTTCACTTCTTCTAGCATCAGAGAAATAGTGGCCAGTTCACATTCCAAGGGCTATATTGGTCCTCTCTCTTGTAAGAAATATAGTGTCTCTTTCACCTATGAGTGATAATGGTTCTCTCTTTTATAAGGGGTATAATTCTCCTCTCACTCGTGTGGGATATAGTGCTCCACTTTCTTGAAGCCATTTCTAATTCGTTCTGGTGATTTAAGCTATCCACCCTTTCGGATCCATCAGCTGTTTAAACTGCAATAGCTCAGCCAGGCTGCCAGTCTTTCCCAGGACCTTTGGTGGTTTTCCTTCTGCAAAGGCGATCAGGGTTTGTGATTTTTAGCTGAAGTCTTGGTGGCAGGATTTCCTTCTCAGCATCCAAAGGTCCTGCTGGCACCTCGAACACTGTCTTCCACTTAGCATTCATTTCTAACTTGATATAGATAGATGTTGGCTTATCAAGACCTATCTTTAATGTTACCCCATAGTTTCAAAGGTTTGTGGTGATTTGGCTTAGATATTGCTGATTTGCGGCTTCCTGAGGCCTGAAATGACAAGGTAGCCATTTTCTTCCCAGGCATACGTATTGCTTTGCTTTGCTATGTTCTCTTGAAAACCATCAGCAGGGACTATGCCACCCTTTTACTGCAATTATGTGGCCGTGTTCACTGGGACTATTGTTGATTGAGTGGATCCAGTAAGAGCCTGCGGAAGTCCCTGTTGACTGAGTTGGTTTTTTGGGACACCTCTTGCACCTCTCCGCTCTAGCTCCTGGGTGAATGGCCTGTGTATCATCCCCACAGGGCTCCCTGCTGGTATATGGGATCATTTCGCTTTTTCTCACATCCTTCATTTCTACATCTCTCATTCGGGATTAAGGGCCAGTGCACCCTTTGCCAGAATGATCCCTGCTGGCATTCATTTCTCATTTACTGACGTTCTCAGGATTTTCTTCTGGCCGCGTATAGGAAAAAGGAATAACTGTTGAAGACTGTAGGATATATCTAGTGGGTTGTTTTGTTCTTTCTGCCTTTCTTCTTTTAAGTGTAATAATGTATGTCTGTATAAAGTGTTGAATAGTATGGACTTCTATTTTTGTAATTATTGTACATTTTAATATGACTATGTTTCACTTTATAAAAAGCTGAGAATCGGCTAAATAAAAGTAAAAAAAGAAAAAAAAGGAATATGGTTTGGAGGAGGGGTCCGGAAATCGCCCTGTTCCACAGGTCATCACATCTAGGTCTTCTGACTCTTTTATTTGATCTCCTGGGCTGAGTGAGACTCTGCATGTTCCACTTTGTACCACCTCAAGGTGGCTTACTGCTCTAGTATCAAGGCACTGGTAGGCCAGCTTCCCAGGGTTGTCAAGTCCCCTCCATGTATTGTAATGGAATCATGCCTCTGACCGCATCACAGCCTCCTTGGTACCTACAAGAGATTGAGCCAAGCAGACGGGCATGAATGTAGACAGCCAGAAAGATTAGTCTCCGGAGGATAGCTCATGGGCAACGTGCTCGCCTTGGAAGCAAGACGACACAGAGCAACACAGGTTCGATCCCTGGGTCCACGCTTAGAAATCTCTGGGTATTAACTTCGTTATAAATAACATATCATATTATGTTAACCTGAACCATCCCTCAGACCATCCACACCTTAATATGGTGGAGTGTTCCCTTTTGGCATGGTCAACACCTTGGATCTAATGAATTTATCAGTGGGAAACAGAAAAATGATATTCTTCCACCCCAGGTTTGGGAACTCACAGAGATCGGAAAATCCAAGCACACACAAAACCGGCAGGCTGCCGCCAAACTTGAAATTGTTCCGGCACCCGCGAATGGGCAATTACCGGGTCATTACGGCAATTACCAGGTCCGGCGCTGCCGGACCTGGTAATTGCCCATTCGCAGGTGACAGAAAATAAAGCTCCCCATTCCCATTTGAGCCCCATAGAATGGTGCCAAGCTTACCCGTACTGTTGTTACCGGACCGGCAAACTTATAATAAGGCCTAATGATGTAGACAGAATGCTACATATCCAGTCTGCTACTAAAAATCGAAATACATTTTCATAAGACTGCTTGCCTTGTCTCCTCCACAAGTGGCGGATAATATCAAGATTTTAGTTAACAAAGTGATGCCCAGCTTGGTAAAGATATGTTGAAGAACATAATAGGCTAAGCTGTTCATTCTTATCTGCCTCTTCTGTCAACAAATAATATTAATGTGTCCCAATTGTAGGTCTGAAGGATCTATGTGATTATTGCGACAGCCGAAAATGCTGACTTTTTTTTAACCCTTTACACCACATATATATGCAGGGGAGACACCCCGCAGCCACCCCCATATTAATATTATATTCTATACCCCCACATATATATGTGGTGTAAGGGGGGGTAAAAAAAAGTCAGCATTTTCGGCCGTCGCAATTGTCAGGTCGACATTTTGGTACGATTCCGGTCCGAAGGTTCTAGGTTGTAAGCATACTCACTAAATCCTATGTTCTTAATCAACTCCTTTTTTAAATGTAACTACCCCCCAATCACTCATATACATTTCGGGCATCATATAATTCAATAATTGGATTAAGGATGGGATGGTGAAAATTAGCACAAATAAGTGGCTGATGATCAATGTACCAATAACACGGTGACTGATCCATGCAGAGCAAGTGAAAAGGCACACCAAACGAGACCGCGCAACTGCATGGCAACGTGTACTTGGACAAGCACATTGAATTCCAGTGCCCTTGACTTCATTTTCTGTTCACCATCATACAGAGCTGAGGTCACGAGATGGCTGCCCAATCCGGGGACTTGTATCCAAGAGAGTAATGCCCAGATAAACTGGTCCTGAAGATGATGACACTAATGGCTATCGTCATAGAAACCGGTAGACCTCCTTCTCCTTTTTTTGATATCCTCCTAAGCAAATAGGATACAAACCTTGTAGAAATCAACACCTGTTTGTAGAGCAGGTGTTCCAAGCATTACAGACTCTGCTACTCCCATATATACCACAGAGAATACTTAGATACCCGGTGGAACCCAACACAAATGCTCTAATAACATATTGCTTTGTCGGTTAATAAACAAGGGCTTTAACAGCCTCATAAGGATTTCCTCTTAGTAGTGTTTGGCGCATGAAAAAGTTGAGACAGAGATGCTATGTCTCCTGTATGGTTTTACCATTAATGTGGGTTTCTAGGTGAATGACTTACACACCAGATTGATTGAGTACTGTTGAGTAGGGACAGAGTTCTCCCTTTTTCCTTTTAGATAGGCGGCACATCACCCTCATCCTAGGGACAGCAACCCCTGATAGGGACAGGGTGTGTTTCTACCTAGGGATAGTTTTTTAGTTTTTCAAGATTCATTCTTGCTCAAACTGATGTGTAGAAGTTAATGCTCCAAAACACATTGTTGTGTGCTAAAAACTTTTCTAATATAACAGTGGAAAGAAGCAGTTGTAAATGGTAATTGACTGTTATTGTGATGATCTGGAATGCCATCCCATGGCTTTTAACCATGCTGACATGGGCTGAGAAAAGAGGACTGACCACAAGAAAGCACGGTTGTGGGAAAAAATGTTGAGCATAGGAGGTGACAGCACCTCCACAGCCAGGCGTTCAGATTTCTGTTGTAGTGTTAGAGCGCCTCCTCATGTTCCTTTGTAATCTTAAAACGGAAGTGGCTCAATGGCTACCACGTGAATGTTACTACAGTGGGCAACTGTTACTTTCTTGAGGGCGTTGCTAAACTGCAAAGTGTTTATTTTAGTCCCAAAGTGTGAATTACAATAATAGTAAATGATGGTCAACATGCCAGGAAACATAGGAGGAGCGAGGGGATTATTTGGTTTTAGGATCAATTTAAGAGCAGCAAGATCTAAATATAAATTAGATATTATATCAGTGAAGAAGGATTTTATACCTCCAAAATTGTCTCAGCTGTTAATTCTCAGAAAACCATTTTTCAAACTTTACAGCTATTAGATAGTGGGTTGTGGTAGAGCTTTATTTTCTATTTCTTTAGCATGGATACGAGAAATCCATTCAGCTCTAGAAACCAAGATTGCTGAGAATTGTCAATCAAATGCAACTCATCCTTCCACTTTTAATAACAACAAATTAGAATCTGATGTCAATATTTTTTCCCTGGTGTTTGATTTTATAGACATATCATCTAAGCAGATATGACATGTTGTCACAACTCTATGGCCTACAACCTGCCCAGGTAACCCATGTCCTGCTAATATTTTACAGGACTGCAATGATCTGCTGTTATCTTTTGTAGTTACGTTTGTGACCCGTTCTCTTTATGACGATTCTATTCCAACATCCTTAAAATGATCATGGATTACTCCTCTTTTGAAAAAACCTTCTTTGGTTCCTGCCTACCAAGCAATATCAGCCTATTGTTAATTGAAATCTTACTTTCAGCTTCAACTCCTCAGAGGCATTCTCCCTTTCCTCACCTTGCCCCAGAAACTCAATGTCTCCAGAACTCTGGCTCCCTCTATGCTGGACTACTGCAACAGCCTCTTCTTTAATCTACCTCTTTCCATCCTCCGCTGTCTTCAACTAATCCAGAATAGGACTGTGAGATTTATCCTTGGCATCAAGCCCAGGCACTGTATCTCGCCAGCCCTAAAATCTCTCCACTGGCTCCATGTGGCTGCAAGGATCAAATTCAAGACCCTCTGCATCATCCACAAGGCTTTCTGGAACCTGGGACCACAGTATATCCAACGCTTTCTCCTTAAATACCTCCCTGCTAGAATTCTTCGGTCTTCTGGCTCTAGCTCTGCAAGTCAAATGCTTTTCTAAGCAGAAAGTGGGGGGTAGATCTCTTTCTTGGGCAGGAGCCCCCCTCTGGAATGGCCTTCCTGCCCCTCCCCATCTTGAGCCGGATCACCTTAAATCCGTAAGCTTCTCAAGACCTTCCTTTTTTCCTCCTCCTTCACCCTCCCCCTCCCTTGCCAGCCCCAACTGCCTCTATGGCTGGTGGCCTGTACCCTCATGAGCCTTACTGGGGCAGGCCCTCCTCCTTCGTCCAGACCCCTTTGCCCCTTACCAGCACTTGCCCTCAGGCACCCTTCCCGGACTAGCCTACTGGGTCTAGTGCCCCCACCCAGCCCCCATCGCACTAACTGACCCCTATCCCCCTGTCTGAACACTTGCCCTCCTGGACCTTCTTTAGCACTTTCCCAGCCCCTTGGCTCCTGCACCCCCCTCCCTGCAAGTCCTGTTTACTGCACTTGCACGATCCGAATGTCACAAGGCCTAGTAGGACCGTTACTGTTAATTTGAGTCCACCTCTGCCCCTGTCTTGTGTTGCCTGGAAACACTTTTGGATGTAGAGGCGCCATACAAATGCTCAATAAATAAATAATGAAACGCTTGGCCAAAGTGCTGCATCTTACAAGTTACTGACATATACTAATTTAACCAGTTAACAAAAACTCTACCATAGCATAACCAATATAAACAGAACACCTGAAAATGATTAAGCCTTTTCTGAGTAATCTGGTTCTAGGGTTCTTGCCACTTTCGGTGTGCCACGTGCCACTCAAGCTGCACACAACGCTGTCTTATAAACGCTGTATTTCCTGTTTTCCATGTAAGTTCTTTCTTCCTGACATCTGTCAGCTCCCTCAAGTCGAAAGTCTGTTTTCTTTTCCTGTCTTTTTATCCAATATTCACGAAACACATTCAATACTCTCTGAGAAGGAAGACCATTTTGCTAATATGGGTGTCTCTCGCCACCGCTGGCCAGCTGTTCTCTCCTGAATCCAGAAGGCTGCTACCTCGCGCGCCACTCACTAGTGCAGCGACAGCCCCTTCCTATTTCCACGAGTCCCTGCTTGCCTGCGAGGAACACCTTCAAAACGAGAACTCACTATTTCACCAGGGTGCAAATCCCTGCACGATAGATAACCATCAAACCTTATTCTAAGTTTCAGATTAATGAATCCACAGCGTGCAGCTGATATAATTAATTTAGGAAATTCCAGTCAGCTCTACTGCAGTCGCAAATTCTCAGTAGTGTCAGGTCTCATGGGCCAAAGTAGAGGTTGTGCTTGTTGTGTGTCCGCCCGTGCCTCGGGCAGGCCTGCATGCACTCTTGCGCACATTCACACAGGAACACACGGGACACGGTGTTGGCCGTTTCGCGTCCTGGCCGTAACTGCCGGCACGGGCGCACTTTATTTAACTGCGCGTAGCCCGAACGAGGCTCGCGCATGCGCGCAACATGACTCGCACGTCACATCCCTTTTTTTCTTTAACGAAAACACAAACCCAACATATGTGGAAATAACAGTCCAAACTTGGAACACCCCCACCCCAACATTTTGCTACTCCCAGAGAAAGACAACTTCACACACCCCGGCTCAGTCTCCCGAGTCCAGGACATAGTCCTTGAGGTATGAGGGCTGTCGGCGACCCCTTCTCATCGGGTACCTTCACATCTCTGGCGCGGCTCCACGCAGGCCATCCTCAGCTGAGCCAGGCTCCCTCTGGATGTCCTCCATTCGACCCTCCGGGGTTTCCTCGGAAACCCTGCTCCCGCTCGGCTCACTCGTATCCGCTGACGTGGCGACTCGCTTAAAGAAGGACTTGTTGCGAGTGACTGTGCCACGGGCACAGGCTGCCATCACCATGGTCCCTTTTACATGTGTGACTCTCCACGGGTGGGGTTCGTAGGGTAATGACAACTTGCCCTCGGACCAGCACCGCATCTCCCACGCGTACCTCTTTGTCTTGTAGACCCCTTCTTTCACTTTCTCGCTGGTTCCGTGCCATGCAATCCTCTCTGACCTTCTCGTTGTCAATGACGCCTGGCCCGCAGCCCTCGATCTCCGGTATCATGCCTCTGGGGCAGCGTCCAAACAGCGCTTCAGCGGGGGCTACCCCCGTGGACTGGTGTGGGGTGGTCCTGTACTCTCTTAAGAATTCCACTAGCTTCTTGGGAAGGCCCTACCCTCCATGAGCGGAAATTCTTAGCACTTTGTTCAAAGTGCGCATTAGCCTTTCGGCCTCCCCATTGGCGCGAGGCCACAGAGGGGATACCCTCCGCTGGTGAATGCCTCTGTCTTTGAGGTATTGGGCGAAAATACTGCCTGTGAACGGGGGCCCATTGTCCGAGCATAATATTTCCGGGAACCCATGGGTCGCGAACATTTTGTCCAGGGCCCTAGTGGTGTATTCAGTCGCGGTGTGTTCCAACACCTCCACCTCTGGGTATCGCGACCATTGGTCCACGGCCACTTAAAAGTACATGCCCCGACCAGTCGATCCGAAATCCACGTGTACCGTTCCCCAGGGCTTCTCGCTTGGTTCCATCGACCTAATCGGTGGGGCCTTGTCCCCGGGAGCCACGGCTTGACACGGCATACACCTTCCCACAAAGCGCTCTACCATGCCCTCAAGGTCGGGGAACCACACCTTCGGACGGAGCCTCGCCTTGGTCTTGATGACCCCTTGGTGCCTGATGTGTGCTAGCTCCAGGACGCGATTCCTCAAGGCTTGCGGAATCACAATCTGTCTCCCTCTCAGTAGCAGCCCATCATCCGAAATGGACAACTCATCCCTCACCTTCCAGAGCGCCTGAAGGTCCTTCTGGGCTTCTAGCTGCCGCCTGGAGTTGTCCCTTAGCACAGCTTTCCAGTCACCACTCCTCACCACCGCCTTGATGATGTGGAACACCTCATCCTTGATGACTCAGTTGCGATGGTGAGTCTCGATAGCGCCACTGGCAATGCCCCTTCCACGACGTGGCAAAGTAGTCCTTGGCATTCCGACACTTCCTCGTTCAGGTCCCCACACCCCTTGTTGGGGTGGCGTGACAGATAGTCCGCCGGGTTGTTGGTGCCTGGCCTGTACACGAGCCTCACCCCATACTCCATCAGGGCCAGCCTCCACCGCTCGATTCTGGGAGGCGGCTTAGACGATACTCCCGCCAGGATGGGCAGTAACGGCTTATGGTCAGTCATGACCACCACGGGCTTACCCAGAATGTATAGCCGAAAGTGGCGACAGCCCCACAGAATGGCTAGAGCCTCTCTTTCAATTTGCGAGTAGCGCCTTTCAGTGTCCGAGAGTGCCTTGCTCGCATACGCGATGGGTCTCATTTCCCCTCTTTTGTCTGGCTGTAGTAGCACTGCAACAACACCCACAGGACTCGCATCTACAACAATTTCTGATTCAACTGATGGGTTGAAATACGCCATGGTGTCATCATCCGACAGGGCATTCTTGAGGCGCTGAAAGGCCTCTTGCTCCTCCCTCTCCCAAGTCCACACAGCATCGTTCCGGGTCAACGCCCTGAGAGGTTCCGACAGGGAGGCCAACCCTCTGATGAAGCGCCCACAGTAATTGACCATCCCCAAGAAACTCCTCACCTCGGTAGGGGATTGGGGCGCGTTGGCCTCACGGATGTCCTTAATCTTTGCCGGATCCAGAGACACACCGCTGGCATGCAAGATGAATCCGAAGAACCCTATCCTGTCCTTGAAAAATTTGCACTCTTCGCGATGAAAGGTGAGTCCCAAATCATCCAACCTCTTTAGTGTGCACTCCAGCCTCTTCATGTGTTCCGATTCAGATTCAGCGAACACTAGAATGTCATCACTCATGTTCAAAACACCTTTTAGGCCCACCAGCGCCCCCCTGATGGTGTTCTGGAAGACTTTGGCAGCTGAGGAAATGCCGAAGCTCAGGCGCTTAAACTGGTACAGGCCTTCTTGCGTCGTGAACGTCGTAATGAATCTGGAGTCTGGGTGGAGTTCAAGCTGATGATAGCCCGCTCGTAAGTCTAGCTTTGAGAATACTCTTGCGCCTTGCAGTTCGCCTATAATGTCATCCAGAGTGGGTGTGATGTGTCTCTCCCTCTTGATGGCGGCGTTGGGGAGCCGAATATCTACACATATACTCACCGCTCCAGGCTGCTTCGGCTTGGGGGCTACCACAATGGGTGAGACCCAGGGCGTAGGGCCTTCCACCCTCTCAATGATGTCCATCTGCACCAGCGACCGAAGCTCATCTTCAACCTTTTCCCTGAGGTGGAACAGGATTCTACGATGCTTGAGCGCCATAGGCCTGACGGTGTCATCTATGTGCAGCCGTACCGGAGGAGCCTTCAGTTTCCACACGCCTTCGAAAATGCCTGGGAACTTGCCCAGTAACTGCTCTACGTCGACTTGATAAACTTCCCATGCGAAATGCACCAGGTCGAGGACCTCAGAAGCTGCACAACTGAGTAGAGAGTGAGGGCTCACGTCTGTGACAAAGAAACAAGCTTTGATGGTCTTGCCTCCTCTGGACACCGGTGCCACGAAGACGCCCTTGATGGGGAGCGGCGTATCTCCTCCGAACGTGAATATTTTCGCCGTTGAAACGTCCAGCGCCGGTGGGCCCGGTATGGACTGGAAGTGGTCGGACGCCAGTACACACACCGAGGCTCCCGTGTCTACCAGTACTTGTGTCGGCACCCCTTGAATGTCCACAACACACTTCGGTTGCCTTTTCTTCCTCGCCCCCGTGGCCAAACTTGAAATGAAGAACACCTCCTCTTCCTCCTCTTCCTCTTCCTCTGCCAAGTTGAGCCTCTGCATTTCCTGCTCTAGTGCGGCAACGCACCTCTGTCTCCTTGCACTGCCGCCGAACACCCTGGAGGGGCCCCTCTGCACGGTCACCGGGGCAGGAGCACGACACATCCGTGCATAATGACCAGGACTGTTGCATCTGCCACATGTTCTCGACTTGACCGGACACTCTTCGGAGTGTGGAAGGTCATATCCACAGTACTGGCACACAGATGACGCCCATTGCAACGACCCCGTGTCCTGGCACCTTTGGACCCACTTAGCCTTTGACGCCCCCTGTTTGCCAATTGCAAAAGCCTCCTCCACCTTACCCGGGCGCACTGCGGCATCCATTTTGGCAGCCCTTGACTCCGCCAGCTCATGCGTCCTGCCGCTGTCCAAAATTTGTTGTAGAGTCCAACCCGGCTCCCTCAAAACCTGCCTGCGTAACTTGCCAGAGCCACAGCCTTGGAGGACCTGATTTCGAACCATGGATTCCTCATTGTCCCACCGACAGGTTGTAGCCATTTGACGCAGGCGAGCGCAAAACTGGTCGAGTGACTCCTCTTCCCGCTGCTTTTCGCCGCAGAACAGGAATCTCTCGTAGTCCACATTGGATAACGGGATAAAGTAGTTCTCAAGAGCAGCTTTGACGGCGTCATAGGTTGTTACCTGTAGATTCAGGGACTCATAGATGCGTAATACATCCATGCCCGCCGAGTACAAGAGGGTGGCTCTCTTTGCGTCGTCATCGGTTTCCCCCGTGGCGGTAAAGTACATGTCTAATTTCTTGATCCACAACAGCCACCTCGGGCCTAGTTTGGAAGGGGGGCCCGTTGTATCGAACTCTTGCATGGGAAGTAACGCCCCTTGTTGCCTCCTTACCACCACTCTCGCTGCCTCTTGTTCGCCGTCGCTCTCTGCCATGTTCACAGGTCGCACAGGCACTTCGTGGTGGGTTTGAGGCCGCAAACCTGCCTTGGATGACTATTGGACGTATCTTGAAACACTGCGCGTTCCTTGAACCTCCGAGTTGCCTGAATGTTGCACCAGCAGCCCCTGGGTGGTGGCGGCTAGTTGAGGTACAGTCCTCCTGTTTGGTGAAGACTGCAGGGTTTCCAAAAATTCGGTTGTGATAGGCTTTTCAGGTACACAGCAGCGCACGAGCACCTTTTCAGGCCGCTACTGCTGTCCACGAAGCGTGAAAACACCTCTGTTGTGTTCGCGCCGGGTTCGTAACATACCGCGGTGCAGCATTGTGAAAATGAAAGCATTCACTCTGCGCCCCGCTGGCGTCCCGCCTCGTCGCCTCAATGTTCTGTGTCCGCCCGTGCCTCGGGCTGGCCTGCATGCACTCCTGCGCACATTCACACAGGAATACACGGGACACGGTGTTGGCCGTTTCGCGTCCCGGCCGTAACTGCCGGCACGGGCGCACTTTATTTAACTGCGCATGCGCGTAGCCCGAACGAGGCTCGCGCATGCGCGCAACGTGACTCGCACGTCACAGTGCTGTTGTAGCTGAAGGATGGGGCGGGTGTTTTGTTTCTAGGAAGGCTGGGAGGAGTTGGTAACTGGTTTCTGGAGTGTTCGAGTCTGAGCAGTGTAGTAAGTGCTCGAGGCCTGTATATTTTCCTTAACGCAATCCCTTATGCAGTGATATGTGTTGCTCCAAAACCAAGATGGTGGTGGGCGATAGGAATGCTGATTGAATGGAACCTGCTGATGCAGCAAAGAAAGCAGCTGTACACTTTATTTAACTGCCTTTGATAAGTGAATTCAAGACCAGAAGGACCGTTTACATTGACGCTCTGATATTTAGGCCATTTGATTTTCTCAATGCCTATGTTGTGAGGTGAAAATTAAATCTTTTCCTTTCATTGAAACTTAAAAGACTCAGCTTCTGCAGAACCTGCAGTGCCCATAATATCGCCTTCAGTGACCACCCTGCAGAACAAAAGGAGAGACGAACATGCATCTACTGTGCTCTCAGCAGACTAGGTGCAGAACAATGCTTCCCTAAGTGGGCTTTGCCTGTTATCATTTGTGCCCCTTGATGGAGTAGGGATTGATTTGAAAAGTCTGGGAAATTACTTTTTTTTCCAAGTTGTTTCTTTGTTATTAGCAGTTCTTATTCTAATATATAAATGTTTAAGTAATTGCGATGGAACGTTTTCAACTGAAAACTCGCACACAGCTCCAGTTACCTACCGAATTCCTTATTAGGCAATGAAAGCGATCAATAATAAAATACCCCTTCTAAAGCTAAGTTTACAGCTATGATATCTGCTAGTTTGATATGCAAAAAAAACAAGTTCTCTAATATAGATATTCAAACTTGTTTAACACAGTGGATAACAACAAACTAGAGGTTTGTGTACAAGGATCTCAGATACACTGCTTTACCAAAGTGTGTGCTCCTTGGCACATCATTTAATCTCACTGGGAATTGCCTTCAAACAACAGGGTGTTCCTAAAAGGGACCTGTGTCCAAGGTGCCACGGAATACCCAGATTCGTAGTTTGTTGAGTACCTGCTCTTCTATTTTTCCATCAAAAGCACTGAGAAGTAAATGAGACGGCTTTTGGAGGCTGGCGTCCGTCTTTAAGAGTAAGTGAGCCACATAGATGTGGGAGAAAGTACCCATGGAGTCCCATCCGGGCTCATTCAAGTACATGACCGAATGGTGTGCTGTACGTGAGTGCCAGGAGGAGGGGTCCCTTCTCATGGCTTCATTCCACTGCATGCTGGCGTAGCCTGGCAACCTAACACACATTACAGAAAGAGAGTGGCGGGTGCAGTGTTACACTAACAGTGTATGTATCCTAAGAAAGAGAGGGCGTGAGACACCACTTTCTCTTGGCACCGGGCCGGTGTATTGGACAATCTTTAGGCACACGTATTCAGAGAGTCTGCGCGGTTTGGATGAGTGCAGTGAGTTAATTTATATTGTAAAGTCAGTGTGGATCAACAAAAGTCCTTCGAAGATGCACTACTGAGAGTCGTAACCATAGTCATGAGGCATTCTTGAGCTCATTTGATCTGCAGAACTAAAAAGATTGTAAATAGCGCAGTTTATAATGGGAAACAGTTGTTAGGACAAGCTGGTTTGGAACTATTGAAAGTTTTAAGATCCCAAGAAATCGTTATTTGGACATAAACAGGGATCAGACCTGCTGCTGTTTACAAGCAGCCTCTACTACCACCTCCCAGCTTCCAGTGGAGGCGATAAAGTACATATGGTAATTTAGGGATCAAGAAATGCGAGTAAGAAAAAAAACTGGATGGCACAACTCTAAATGCATTGTGCGGAGCGGAGTTGGAGAGCCGAGGTGGAGAGCCAGTCTGCAGCGTTGTGCAGCCCATCCACGCTATTGTGCAGGAGGTGCCTATAAGTGCCTCAATACACCGCAGAGCGGTGAGCGGAGTTGGAGAGCCGAGGTGGAGAGCCAGTCTGCAGCCTTGTACAGCCCATCCACGCTATTGTGCAGGAGGTGCCTATAAGTGCCTCAATACACTGCGGAGCGGTGAGCGGAGTTGGAGAGCCCAGGTGGAGAGCCAGTCTGCAGCAGTCCGCTGCAGACGCGAAGTCTGAGTCGTATGGAGCCGAAGGTTCGATCTCCAAATTCATTGAAACCATTCTTGAGACCACTCCTAAGAAATTCGCCGTCAACCAAAACAACCAAGCCGGAGGGGGCGATGGCCCCGGGATCAACCGACAGGAGGAGGAGTAAATCGAATTCGGCATCAAGACCGGCTTTAACATCACCAATGGCCGACCTTCTACCGATAGCGCCCAGACGGACATGTCCACAGGTACCGGTACATAGACTCGGCAAAAGAAGCAAAAAATAAAATAATATCCTACCCGAACCACGAAGAAATGGGCAGGAGTCCGCTGGAGTGAAGAAGTCCACGGCATCGGCAGAGGAGAGGGAGGAGTCACCCGCCCGGGAGGAGGAGGCGGAAGGGGCTCAGGAGAGGCCGCGCAAGCCTACCTCGGCCATAGTACACCAAGCTGGGAGCGGTCCACCGTCACCGGAGGTGGTGAGTAGAGTTTGTCCGGGCACGGTCGGAGGATGGCGCCCGCCCGACTCGAAGCCGCCGCCGGGCGATGGTCTTGAGGAGAGTCCCGAACTAGAGGGATCGGAGGATCGGGAGGTACGCATACCCTTGGAGAAACCAGCTGGAAAGGGTGCGGCAGCCACCCGGGCACGGGACCCGCGTAGCGGCTTCGAACTAGGGACCATAGAGTCGGCAGCAGGCCTGGAAACATCTGAGACATCAGAACAGCGTTTGGAAGGAGAGGGGCTGTCCCGTCAGCATAGCACCGAAGTAGAAGGGTTGACTAATCTGCCAGGTAGAGCTGAAATCAGCGAATTAGCCCCTAATACGGTGCGCATCCAAGTTATGCTCCATGATACAGACCGTGAAGGCAACGATCTCATACAATGGCAGGGTAAAAGGCAATCAAGGGTCTCCAGACCCGTTATAGAGATCAGTGACAATGAGAGGAACGCCGACCTAAGCAAAGAGGAGCAATCAGATGAATTTGGCTCGGAAAGTGAAAAACAAACGGAGGGAGAGCCGGAGGACTCGAATAAAGAGACAGATGGGGAGCAACTTAAAACTGGTTGCGCAGTGAAAAGAAAAAAGAGAAACAAAAGCAATACCCCGGCCAAAGCAAGGCAACAAGGGACAAAAAACACGGCTAACATGAGAGCCCTGAATAAACTGTCCATGGGAGAATCGAAAGAAAAAAAAAGTATCAGAAGACGGGGGCAAACATCTAAAGGACTGCCTAATCCACTTCTGTCTTGCACGTTAAAGGCGTTTTTTACCCAACAACATAAAAGGAAACAGAGTATAGAGACGGAAGTATCAGATGCGGAAATGCTTGAAATAGCAAATGAAACACAGCCAGCTCTAAAGCAGAGGAAAACTGAAGCGGAAACATTGCCAACTAACAATCAAGGGCGAGAAACCGGTAGCCCCAAGGAGAGAAAGAATACAGGTACTAAAGAACCGAGCAATGATACAGAAAAGCCAACGGCGGCAGGGAGTCTGGATACATCGGCACTGGGTACATCGGAGCCTAAAGGCCCTATCAAGAGAGATGGCCCCCGCCCCCCAGACTCAAAAGGCATCGAAGGGGGTGTCTGCAATTATAGAGGAGATTGAGATACTGGAGGATGAACAGGAGGAAGAAAGGGAGACATTCGATCAAAGAGCCCGGGACTCGAATCGTGAGTCCATCACTCGACCAGAAAAAGAGCTCCGTCTTGCATGGACAAAGCCCCATCTGTCAAGAGGCCATTTGACCTCTTCTCCGACTACGAAAGGAAAAGAATTAAAAGCAAATTGGGACAACCCTCAATTAAAAAATGGACCATTAAGAAACTGGGTGAATTCTTATTGGAACACAAGATCCCCAGTGGAAGTCTTGGTGTTGGACTCATCAATACCCGCAAGGCGATCTGAAAAAACCAAATAAAAATCAGTAGCTATGCAAAATGAATCGCCAAATAAAAAACCGGACATGATAGCTATCATGTCGGCCATGACCATCGTGTTAGCACCCTTCTGCAAATTATATGAAGCTATAAAAGAAAATGTGCATGACAACACTGCAATCCTTTCGAATATAATAGGGAAATTAGCCATCGGAGAAGGTTATATAACGGCAATTGAAGACAAAGCGATCAATCAGAAAACCTGTTGGGAAAGGAAAATTTTAGCCCTGGAAAAAAAGATCAAATTTATGGACACACAAAACAGAATTCAAAAACCAACAACACTGGTACACGAGGAAATGGTTCAAGAGGTTCAGGTGCGGCCAAAGGGAAAGGATAAAAGCGTCCCAACGCTCCCTCAAGTGTTAAACGAAGGGACCCATTCTGCAAAACCTAAAAAGACCCCGCTGCCTACAACCCCCCCAGATTGAGAGAAACGCTAAGTTCAAGAACACCATTGAAACGTTGGTTAAAGCAGACGGTAGAACTGGAGCGCCCCTAATAAAGGTTAACCAACTTGAGCCACCGATACAGCCTGAAGAAAATAGCGCACCAAGATCGGCAAGAACAGCGGAAGAATTTTTAGTCTGCTCGGACTTAATGAATATATCTATATACTCAGAAAAGGAGAGGAAGGAGATCAATGAGGACCGAACAGAAAGTAACGAAAAAAGAAGGCGCAATGATCAGGATGTTTCCGTTATAGACACAGATAAAGCGGCCAAAGAGCGAGCCGTCTGGAATAACAAGAGCGGTCCCTCCCAGCCAGATTCAAATGAGGCCCGGCTCAAAACCAAACCACATCAAAGCTGTGAAGAAAAGCAGGATAAAAGCTATGAGGGTAGAGCAAGAAGGAGCCCATCGAAACCCCGATATGAACGGAGTCAGACAAACGAGGAATCTCGTGGAAACACCGAGCCGAAAGTTTTGAAGTGGAGAACCATAAAAAAAAAAATGGACAAGAAGGGACATGAGTTTTCAAATTGGATCAAATGGAAGCAGATAAAAACTTCCTAATACTGAATAGACCGACAGTGTTGCAAATAACACAGAAAACAAAAACATTGAAAAAAATCAGAACGCAGGACTTTAAGCTTGTGGAACCATACCACAGGGAAATGAAGACAAAAGCCTTTCGACACATGAAATCGGCAGGCATTCAATATATTGATGAGTCCGCATATGAAGAGCTGGAATTTTTGGGCTTCCGTCTGACGGAAATAAAAAGGAAGATTGATAGTCAAGACTATGAAGTTAAAAAAAAGAAAGGAACAAAATCCAGAAGCACTACCGATCAAAAACGGAGGATCTGTACCGCAATAATCGATAGTACAGGCCTCAGGAGTCAGATGAATCCAGCAGAAGACCCCATTGGAAGGCTGGGGCAGGGAAGCGTTGGTTTGAGGCAACTAAGAGGGACTCTCCAAAAAAAAAAAATGAAGGCAAAGTCCAAGCAACCGGGAGCATTCTGAATCGGGTTGCAAGGGACCTAGATCCCAAAGAGAGGAACACCAGCAATCCTCTCCCTGTACAGAAGTTGGTCCCAAATACTCAGAAAAGAAGATAAATTCATATGGACATACTCAAGAGACATCAGGATCAAGACAACCTAAAGGGCCCTGGAAGTAGCTAATGTCAAACTGGAACAAAAATATTGAAAAATAGCAACGACCAGGGTTAGCCCGACTCGACAACAACATCTGCAAGAGAGAAATCGAGCGACCCGTAAAGGAAAAGTATAGTCTGGGCTCATGGAATACGCGAGGACATGTTCATCTTACAACAGCTGGAGACGTCAATCTGGGTCTTTTCGACATAGTTTGTCTGCAAGAGACCTGGTTGTTGAACCAACCGGCTCTCGATGGCTTCACAGTGACAATATCACCAGCAGTGAAAGGCCTGTTAGGTAGACCATCACCGGGTCTTTTAACTGCTATCAAAACAGGAACGGGTCTG
Source organism: Ambystoma mexicanum (assembly GCF_040938575.1). Classification (NCBI taxonomy): domain Eukaryota; kingdom Metazoa; phylum Chordata; class Amphibia; order Caudata; family Ambystomatidae; genus Ambystoma; species Ambystoma mexicanum. Next base: position 743,042,391 of record NC_090926.1, read on the forward strand.
AGTGAACCCATAAAGTGGAAAGAGTCCTATGAAATGCTGGTCGTTCTGACCTCACAGCCGGAATTGAAGGACAAGAACCAAAATGGTCTCCAAAATCCCTTGGCCATAGCTAATTGTTATTGGAATCCACAGCGGATGCCGATAAAAACATTCTGTTCCAACATGAGTGCAATGATAGAATCCACAATTGTGTCCATCATGCACTCCTATTTTAAGAGGTTCAAAAAGTTCTAATTATGTTTCAGTAGCAACAGATTGATTTTAATAAACTTAAGGTGCAGGGGAGATAACAGTCAACCCTGGCATATGGGTTGTGAGACAAAAGTAGAATGAAATAAGTTCTTAAATGAAGGAACTCCCGTCCCCTGCGCAGTTTCACAAGCTCAATAGGTGAGCCAAACAGTTAAGGTTTGCTTATGAGCATGCTCTAGGTATGTAGTCTTTTTTGTTCAAACCAACAGATTATGGTCATAGATAGTAAAAATCAAAACTTGATTTTGGATAATAATTCTTCTTTAGAAAACAGTTTTTCTTCAAGTGTAGTTTCTATTTTGCAAGGGGCCCAACGCATTTCGAGAAGAACATCTCTTCTTCAGGGGCATATTCAATTGTTTAGTTAATCACATCTAAATAATGATTACAGAAAAACATATAATTACTTATAATTTGGTGGTGTGTCCAAATAATTTACATTTCGAAGGGATTGTGTCCTCCGACGTATTCCTTATCTTAAATATCTCTTTCCAGCTTTGCTGGCCTCTGAAATTTTTTCTCTCTAGAGGGCGCTGCGCGTCGATGTCCGCCGAGTCGATGTCCCTCGACAGCCGCCGTATCGACGTCGACGTCATCCTGCCTATAAAGGCCGCGCACAGCATCTGTTGCTCAGTTCCGTTTTTCCGCTCTTACTCAGTGCCTCGGAATATCGTTGCTCAGTTTCGTAGAGAATTATTCCAATTTCCTCAAGATATTCGATCCATACTCAATGGCTTTCTCGTCTGAACCGACGACCCCTCGGTCCGGCTTTAAAAAATGCCGAGACTGTGGAAAAAAGATGTCGCTGACTGACCCTCACAGGGTCTGTCTGTGGTGTTTGGGAGCTGAACACCATTGATCGGAGTGCGAGGACTGTATGTCCATGACAGCTAAGGCCCTGAAGGAGCGTAGGGGGAAGCTGGAAAAAGGTAAGACTTCTAAAGCTTCTTCTTCCTCGACGAAGTCGAGACATTCGTCTCCTCGTCACCATTCGCGCTCCAGGTCTCGAAGCGGGTCCCATCACTCCTCGAGATCGAAGCACTCGAAAAGGAGATGCCGAAGATCCCCTTCTTCGTCCTCCTCTTCCTCTGTTTCACCTAAGAGAATCCCTTGCCCCACGAAACATAGTTCCCGGGGTGAATGGGAGGAATTCCGAAGAAATATGATGAGCGTCTTCGAGAAAGCAGCCTCGACCCCCTCGAAGACTGCCGAGAGCGATGCTCTGGTCGAAAGACCCGAAGGTCTAAAACACCGCGAGTCGCAGTACCCGGCGAAGGAAGCTTCTCGAGCGCGTCACGAACCCTCGAGTAAAGCAAAGACCTCGAATCCTTCTTCGAAGGTTCCGTCGATGAAGGTTCCGTCATCGCCGAGGTCGGTGTCTTCGACGCCATTGTCGAAGGGACCTTTGACACACGGGTCTGTCGACTCGACGCCATCCTCGACACTGGCGTCGACGCCAAGGAAAGTCACGGTTGCGGCGCACCCAGTGGCTATTCCCAGGTCTTCGATGACGATGTCGTAGAGATTGTCGGCATCCTCGAGCAGAATTCCAATTCTATCGAGGACCTCAAGGCCTCCACCTTTGTTTTCGATGCCACGTTCAAAGCCTTCGACGTCGGCGTCGACGACATCGACGTTTTCGAGGCCGATTACAACAAGTTTGGCACCCTCTGCCTTGGAGATGGGTTTCACACCCTTTGTGAGTTCAGACCAATTCAGAACAATGTCCTCAATTATGGAGGAGGGAGAACTATCTGACCAAGAAGAGAAATTTGAGTTGCATGGATCTGTAACCCCAGTTCAAGAGGAGTTATCCTCAGAGGAACGCAGATTAAAGGAACTCCATGACTCCTTACATGAGGCAAGTGGTTTAGACACTTCCCCAGAGGTGGAGTTCGCTAGGCCAGACCCGGGGGAGCATGCTGAAACCCCTTATAGAGCCTTAATGGCCAGGATCACAGAATTTATGGGGTGGTCAACACCTTCACAGGCTTTCCAACAGGATGACCTCACGGATATTCTTGATAAAGGTCCACAGGAGGATCCTGTAGTACCTTTTCATAAAGCTCTTCAAAGAAAAATCATGACGAACTGGGAAACCCCAGATGTCGTCCCGGCAGTAAATAAAAAACTGTCTACTAAATACAGGGTATCTTCTGCAGACCCGGAGTTTTTGTCCAAACACCCATCCCCAGAAAGTCTGGTGGTACAGGCAGCATCTTCTACTGACATCAAGACTGCTTACCCTACCGTCCCACAGGACAGGGACGATAAAAAATACGATGCTATGGCTAAGAAAGTCTTTTCGGCATGTAGCATGGCGTTAAAATCTATTAATGCTACTTGCACCCTTGCCAGATTTAGCCATACACTTTGGGAGTGTGCTTCTACAGCGGCTGACTGCATCCCGGAGGGAGAAGAAAGGGAGGCGTTCCTAAATATCATAAAGGACGGTAAAGACGCTATGTGCGAATCCCTCCAGACTGGCATTGATTCGGCTGACAGTATCAGCAGAGCAATGGTGGCAAGTACAACAACCAGGAGATTTGCTTGGTTGAGAAAGTCTGGTTTTGCCCCAGATGTGCAAGCCAGGCTCTTGAATATGCCATTTGATGGCTCTTCTTTGTTTGGGAAAAAGGCGGATGACAGTTTAGAAAAACTGCAAACATCAAAGGCAGCAGCAAAATCCCTAGGCGCTGCAATCCGTCAGACACCTTTTCGTCCCACAGGAACCTCTGCGAGAGGCAAGTCCTTTCGCTTCTACTCCGCATTCGGAAGAGGTAGAGGACGACCGGCTCAAAGGGGACAAAGAAGAACTACGCAAGGTGGACGGGGTAGATATTCAAAAGCCGCAGCAACAGCAGGTGCCTCTTTACCATCGGCATCTGCATAAGCCGCCCCAAAACCACTTTGAGGACTTCCCTCACAAGAAACCTGTAGGAGGCAGGTTAACTCAACATCTGGCGGAATGGCAGGCTATCACGTCAGATTCTTGGGCATTGGAGACAGTTGCACAAGGTTACTGCCTGCCTCTCCTACGCATACCTCAGAGTCATCCACCGGGGATCAGCTCTCAAAAAGCTCCAGATCCGCTCCTCTTGCAGGAAATTTTAGACCTGCTAGAGAAAGGTGCCATAGAACCGGCACCTGTAGCGGAGAGGAACAAGGGCTGGTACTCCCCTTACTTTCTCATTCCAAAGAAAGACGGAGGACTGAGACCCATCTTGGACTTGCGAGAATTGAACAAATTCCTCAGGAAAGACAAATTCAAGATGGTAACTCTTTCTCAGATCCTTCAGGCCCTTCAGTTCCAGGACTGGTTGGTATCTCTGGACCATCAGGACGCTTATTTCCTTGTGCCAATCCATCTCAAACACAGGAAATACCTGAGGTTCGCAATTGGCAACTCTCATTATCAATTTCGAGTGTTGCCATTTGGGCTGACCTCCGCCCCGAGGGTCTTCACCAAGTTAATGTCGTTAGTGGCTGCAAGTCTAAGGAGGGAAGGGATTCACGTCTACCCCTACCTGGACAATTGGTTGATCAGAGCTGTATCTTCGGAACAAGCTCAGATCCAGCTACATCATGTTTGCCACTCCCTTCACAGACTGGGCTTCTCCCTCAATTTAAAGAAGTCACAAATGATACCATCGCAGAGACTCCAGTTCATCGGAGCGATCCTGGACACTTCCCTGGGAAAAGCCTCGCCACCAGAGATGAGGGCTCAAGATATTCTATAGATGGTCACCAAGTTTCAAAATGCCCAACGTGTCCCAGCCTTCGACTTTTTGAGGTTGCTAGGCCTCATGGCATCCTGCATTTTCCTAGTGCCAGAGGCTCGCCTGAGAATGAGATCCCTCCAGTGGGCACTGAGAACTCAGTGGTCACAATTCTCAGGGAGAATGACAGATCTTCTTCAGGTTCCCGACAGGGTGGCTCGAGACCTTCAGTGGTGGGCCTGTCAGGAGAACATTCTGAAAGGAGAGCAGTTTTGGCAACCCTGGCCGGAGATAACAGTAGTCACGGATGCCTCACTCACGGGGTGGGGAGCCCACGCCAACGACTTGACCATCAGCGGTCGTTGGTCTCCATCGGAGTCCAGACTACATATCAACCTGTTAGAGCTGAGGGCCATCAGACTTGCGCTGAAGGCTTTTCTTCCATCAACACAGTGGCCATGCATTACATCAACAAAAGAGGAGGCGTAGGATCACTACCTCTGTGCAGAGAGGCGATGCAGCTCTGGTTTTGGGCAATCCAAGAAGGAATCTCTCTATCGGCAGTTCACCTAGCCGGAGAGAAGAACTTGACAGCGGACGCTCTGAGCAGGCAGAGCACAGTCTCCCACGAGTGGGAACTAGCTCAGGAAGTCCTTCAAGAAATCTTTGCCCTTTGGGGAACCCCTCAGGTGGATCTGTTCGCCACCAGTGTCAACAGGAAGTGCAATCTGTTCTATTCAAGGGAATTTCCCCCGAGAGGAGCTCTGGGAGACGCGTTCATAGTGGACTGGGAGTTTCCGCTCCTGTACGCGTTTCCACCGGTCCCTGTCATTCCTCAAATGATCAGGAGGTTGAGAAGATTCCGGAAAACCATGGTCCTAATTGCCCCGGATTGGGCCAGGAGAACGTGGTACCCGGACCTTCTAGACTTGTCCATCTGCCCTCCAATTCGACTTCCATTCAGAGAGAATCTGCTCTCACAGAAGGGAGGTCAGGTTCTCCATCCAGACATCAAAACCCTCTACCTTCACGCTTGGCTTCTGAAAGGCTGAGGTACAAGGATTGGGACCTCCCTGATGACGTTATGGAGGTGTTGCTTTCGGCAAGAAGGCCAGCAACATAATCTTTATACCGCTGCCGTTGGAACAGATTTTGCAGCTGGTGTAGGGAAAAGAATATCGATCCCTTTTCATGTGGTACACCAATGGTTTTGTCCTTCCTACTTTGTTTAGCAAATTCAGGCCTTCAAGTTTGCACCATCAAGGGCTATCTCGCAGCGCTATCCATCTTTAAGCGCACTGCGGAAGAACCATCCTATTTCAAGTTACCCTTGGTAATACAGTTTCTAAAGGGGTTAACTAACGTTTATCCCCCAAGACCATTCCAGGTTCCCCTATGGGATTTAAATTTAGTCCTAACTTTCCTGATGGGCACACCTTTCGAACCACTCCACTCTTGTTCGTTAAGATTTCTTACCCTTAAGACTGTTTTATTAGTAGCACTTACATCTGCTAGAAGGGTGAGCGAGTTACAAGCTCTTTCTTGTAAACCCCTTCATACAATCTTTCACAAAGACAAAGTTGTTCTGCAAGTGAAGCCTAATTTCCTCCCAAAGGTGGTTTCTGAATTTCATATCACACAGCAGATTACCCTTCCATCTTTCTATCCTCCTCCCCATCCGGGGAAAGAGGAAGAGAGGTTACACAGGCTGGACCCAAGAAAGGCTTTACGTTTTTACATCAGTAGACTGGCTAGGATAAGACAAGCAGACCAGCTGTTTGTAGGCTACGCAGGTCACAAGCTGGGGTTACCGATAACTAAGCAGACCATTTCCAGATGGATCATTTTAGCCATTTTGGAATGTTATAAACTGGCAGGAAAAGCGCCCCCTCAAAATCTTAGGGCTCATTCGACCAGAGGTATCGCAGCTTCATCGGTCCTCAAAAGAGGAGTGCCGGTTAGAGACAAATGTGCGGCTGCCACATGGTCGTCCATCCATACCTTTACACGGTTTTACAACTTGGATTCCTCCTCCAGTCAGGAAACTAGGTTTGGAAGGGCAGTATTGCACTCTATTCATCAATAAGAGGAAGCATGAAGTCAGTACTCCCACCTCCAATAACAGAATACTGCTATGGGAGCCTATCTAAGATAAGGAATATGTCAGAGGACACAATCCCTTCGAAGAACAAGTTACCTCTTACCTTGTAACGTTCTTTCGATGGGATGTTCCTCCAACGTATTCCTTATCGACCCTCCCATCCATCCCCGCAGTACTACTTCCCTTGTTGTTGCAGCTTACGCTCCTTCAGGGTGATTAGTCTAGTCCAGAAAGAATTATTGTGGGCTACAAAACGGAACTGAGCAACGGACGCTGCGCACGGCCTTTATAGGCAGGATGACGTCGACGTCGATACGGCGGCTGTCGAGGGACATCGACTCGGCGGACGTCAACGCGCAGCGCCCTCTAGAGAAAACACATTTCCGAGGCCAGCAAAGCTGGAAAGAGATATTTAAGATAAGGAATACGTCGGAGGAACATCCCATCGAAAGAACGTTACAAGGTAAGAAGTAACTTGTTCTTCTTAAAGTAAAGATAATACCATCTCATTGGTTATGCAGTTTTAAAGTACCTTAGTGTCTTAAATATATATATTGGACTCATTTCCTAAACAAATAAACAATGAAACCTCAATTGACACCCCTATCTAGCGGGCGTTCTGATCATTACTGGTGTCCTTGGATTTAGTCAAAAGTTGGGGATACTGCATAGTTATATTGGATCACTGCATGGTTCACTGTTATATTGAACCAAATTAAATGTATACATACTCATTGTTCATTGCTCTAGATTGTACATTGTAGTGAGAGTCCTCATTTTGATGTTTGACATATAACATACGAAAACACATCTATGTATAGAGACGGGTTTCATTGTGTTAAAAAAAGTTGGAAGGAGGTTATCACATCTTACCCTTTGTGTAGGTTAGTTAGAATCCAGAAGGTGGTTAAATGAAGGTAAGGGATCATCTGAAAGGCAGGTAGAATAGGCTGTATGTCTCGTGTGTCCGTGGCTGTCAACTCAGCCACTAGTGATCTAAGAGAATCACAAATAATAATTTTAGCGTATGTGGAAGTCTAACTAGTCGCCTAGAGTAAAAAGGGCATAATTAGAGGGTAGCCAGGTCTATAATGGATTCACGCTTACCTCTAGAGGATGAGTAAAGTGGAAGAAGATCCTTTAGCTGCCGTATCCGTGTGTGGATATGGCTCACAAAAAACGCCGGCTAAATAGCGGCGCTGTGTTCTGATGTCATTACGTTTTAACGTGACATGACGTCACTCATGTAAACATGGTGATGTCATGCGTGCGTGCGTCAGTGCGAGAGTAGTTGAATAAGTTAATGTTGGATTTCAAAGAGGTAAATGATGAAGCTTACCTAATTGTACATTAGGACCTGTGTGCCAATGATAGACCAGCTTTACATTGAATTTGACAAAATTGAGCTTATCATCTGTGGTGATTTCAACGCCAAATGCTCGGTGACGGTGGTCAACCAACAAAGACCCGTCCAACCACTGGGAGGCTCTGATCGCACCATCGAGAGAGGCAAGGCGTGGAATGAAGTTATTGCCCCAAGAAACATCCAAAATGTTGCCTCCTTGTTCCCAAACCAAGTGAACATCCTGACACGGGAGCATGACTTTTCAAAAGCAACTCTTCATTAGGGAATAGTTTCTTACCTGTAACTCCATTTCTCCAGCATTGGTATCTTTCATGGATTCACATGCTTAGAATATTCCCCGTCGTCAGACTGGGACCCCTCGGTCGACATATATAGCCTTTTCCAATAGGAAAACTTCTGACACTTTTGTGTCCTATCTACGTCCTTTTAGGACCCGCCTATGCATGCTCCGTAGGGCGTCCCCGTATAAGAGGCCCGCCCCCGCGGTTCCCCTTCAGATTTCGGCCCCTCCAAAGTAGGAAGGGTTAAACTTATCAATCAAATACATTACATTCCGGGGAGGTTGGCGGGCGCATGTGAATCCATGAAAGATACCAATGCTGGAGAAATGGAGTTACAGGTAAGAAACTATTCCCTTCTCCAGCATTGGATCTTTCATGGATTCACATGCTTAGAATAGATTGTATAGCAGTAACACTTGAGACGGCGGTGAGAATGTAATGTAATATACCCTCAAGATACTACACAATGCATATGTACAGTAGGAATAAGTTACCTCATATAACCTTACCCACATAAAATAAACTGTCATTAAGAAGGTAGACAACAGATTCTCCACAGCGTGGAGCTTACCTTACTGAAACAGATGGTGCAGGACAGCTCTTCCCATCTGTACCTCGTCCGCATGCTGCCTGGCAAGGCAGTAGTGGCGGGTAAACGTGTGGGGCACTAACCATGCCGCAGCTTGGCATATGTCCGTCAACGGAATTCCTGCCCATAAAGCTGTTGAGGAGGACATCGATCTTGTAGAATGGGCTCTAGGATGTCCTTGCAGTGGCCTTCCGGCCTTAGAGTGACAAAACGCAATCGTCGATGAGACCCATCGAGCCAATCCTTGTTTAGAGATTGCTTTTCCTCTCGTCGACGGACCATATGCGACGAACAGTTGTCTAGTAGACCTGAGTTCCTGTGTACGATGTAGGTAAAATTTCAGAGCCCTCTTAATGTCCAGGGTATGAAGAGCTTTTTCTGCTGCCGATGATGGTGTTGCGAAGAAAGTAGGGAGAACAATGGACAAGTGTTTGTGATACACTGTCGGAACTTTTGGGACGAACATAGGATTAGTTGCCAGGACTACTTTGTCCTTAAAGAATCTTAGGTATGGCGGGTCTACGACCAGCGCTTGCAGTTCCGAGATTCTTCTAGCTGATGTGATAGCAATCAAGAATACCAACTTCCACGAAATGAATTTTATGTCGGACGTGGCCATAGGCTCAAAAGGCGGTTTCATTAACCCTGCCAACACTGTGTTGAGACTCCAAGTCGGGGGGAAACGTTTTTCTGGGGGAAAAGCTCAAAATAAACCCCTCATGAAGTGTTTTACAAGTCTGTCGCTGAATAGAGGAGACGACTGCCTTTTCCTTGTGAAACTCCAGATGGCCGCCAGGTGCACCTTTATCGATGTGAAGGATAATCCCCTCTCCGCCAAGAGGAGCAGGTACGGTAGAACTTGTTCCGGCGTCACCGACAACGGTTGTAGGCCCTGTTGTCCCCTACACCATTCACTGAACCTCCGCCACTTATAGGAGTAGGATTTGTTTGTAGAAGGGGCTCTAGCCACCTGCAGAATTTTTTGACAATCCTCCGAAACGTCTAAAGCACCGAACTCCGAAAATTCAGGAGCCAGGCTGTAAGGTTGAGACTGTCCGGGTCGTGATGCCACACCGTGCCTTTGTCCCGGGATAGTAGGTTCGGGACTTTCGGAAACCCTATGGGATGTTCCAGCGACAGGTGAAGCAGGTCGGAGAACCACGGTTGCCTTGGCCAGTATGGTGTCACTAGAATTACCCGGCAATTGTATCTGCGTATCCACTGTATTGTCCTCCGTATGAAGGGAAACGGGGGAAAAGCATAGAGGAACATGTCCGTCCATGGGAAGGACAATGCCTCCCCCCTGGAGCCCTCTTGAGGCCATCTGCTTGCGAATTGCTCGCATTTCTTGTTGTCTTTGGTCGCAAAGGCGTCCAGAGGGGGGGTGACCCCATTTCTCGAACACTTTCATCAGGTGAACTGTGTCCATTTCCCACTCGTGTATCTGGGCCATGCTTCTGCTGAGGGAGTCTGCTTGGGAGTTCCTCACTCCTGGAAGGTGATGAGCCACGATGGAAATTTCGTGCTTTAATGCCCAATGCCATGTTTTCTGGGCTTCTATGGAAAGAGTTCTTGATCGCGTCCCTCCTTGTTTCCTCAGATAAAACATGGCCGTTGTATTGTCGGTCAGTATTCAAGGCCCATCGTACTGCTCTGAGCTCTAACACGTTTATGTGTAGGAGTGACTGCATTGGAGACCAGCGACCTTGCGTTTGGAGAGCACCCATGTGAGCTCCCCATCCGGTTAGGGATGCATCCGTGACTATGGTTCGCTGAAACTCCGGTTCCTGTAGGGGTACGCCGTTGTTCAGATTGTGGAAACTCTGCCACCACTGAAGGGTCCGAAGCAGCTTGTCGTCGTCGATGGTTATCTTGTCTGACCACGATCCTTGAGCCTGCGTCCATCGGTCCGCGAGGAATTCCTGGACTGGCCTCATGAACAGGCGACAGTTTTCCACCAGATGGATGCAGGATGCCATGGCCCCTATGACCGAAACGTATTTTCTCACTAAGATCTTGGTGTTTCGCCGTAGTCGGCATGCTTGTTGATTGAGTCTTGAGGTTCTGTCGAGAGAAGCTTTCACTAGCCCTAACTGGGTCTCGAACTGTGCCCCCAGGAATACCAGCGATCTCGATGGCTGCAGAGAGGATTTTTCGAAGTTTATGGCGAATCCCAGCTGTTGTAGAAGCTGCATGGTGGCTTGTAAACTTGTGTTGGTCGACGCTGGGGAGGATCCCCTCACCAGCCAGTCGTCGAGGTATGGGTATACATGGTGGCCTTGCTTCCTTAGCCAGGCTGCTACTGGAGCCAGGCATTTCGTGAACGTTCTGGGGGAGGTCTTGAGCCCAAAAGAAAGAACCATGAATTGGTAGTGAGTCCGCCCTATTACAAATCTTAGGAATTTCCTGTGTTTCCGACACATTGGAATATGGAAGTATGCGTCCTGTAAATCCAGGGACGGTAGAAAATCCCCCTCTTGAACGGCGCGGATCGCTTCCTGCAGAGTGAGCATCTTGAATTTTAGGCTCTTTAGAGACTTGTTGTGATCGCGTAAGTCTAAAATGGGATGCCATTTGCCGTTCGGCTTTTTTACGACGAAATATCTTGAGTAGACTCCTTTACCTCTCTGTGATGTTGGAACTAATTCTATCACGCCCTTTGCTAACATGAGTGTTACCTCTTGTTGCAGTATCTTCAGATGGAAATGAGCGGTGAACGCAGGTGGAATTTGCGGAGGGCTGTGTTTGAATTGTAGAGAGTGTCCGTTTCTTATAGTATCCAGCACCCATTGATCCGTCGTTATTCGTTCCCATTCGTCGACATATGCTGAAACTCTTCCCCCCAGAACGGTGTGTTGTATGTCACTGCTGATCTTTATTTTGCTTGTCTCTCGACGACGACGGATATGATGGTCTTTTCCTGGAAGTCTGGAAGTTCCGGCTACGGTTCGCTGTTTGGGAGGCACGTCTGTATCCCTGGGAGGGGTAAGCTGATCTGCCAAAGGATCTGTCTCCAGACGCAGAAAATGTTGAAATACCTGAAGCCCCTCTAAAGGGACTAAAAGACTTGTAGTTTCTGCCACTCTGGAGGGCACCCAATGAACGTGCCGTGTCCGAGTCCTCTTTCATTCCCTTTAGGGCATCGTCCACCTTCTCCCCGAAAAGAAGGTCTCCCTCAAAGGGCATATCTAAAACTTTGTATTGTACTTCTGGCCTGAAGTAGGTACACTTAAGCCATGACTGTCGACGTAATAAGACCCCATTATTGACTAGCTTGAAGCCTGACTCAGCGCGGTCCACCGCAATGTTTATTGCGTGATTTGAGGCTTCCTCACCTTCTCGGACGAGTAACATCGCTGCCTTCCTATGCTCTTCCGGAAGATGATTAAGCAACGGAGCTAGCCTGTGCCACATCTCCCTATCGTATCTGGCAACAATTGCCAGAGAGTTTGCGGCCTTTACTGTGGTCGCTCCCACGGATAGCACTTTTTTGCCAAAGGCATCTTGGCGTCTTGCTTCATTCCCAGGAGGAGTCGTGCATTTGTGCTGGGCCTTCGCCTTCCTCGCCGCTGCTGCCGACACCACAGAGTCTGGCGTTGGTTGGGAGGATAAACACTTGGGGGTAGACTCTGGAGCCTTAAACTTTTTTTCCAGGCGTCCTTTCACTGCCGACTCTGAAAACGGGTGACGCATTGTCTGCAACCCCTCCTTCCACACATGGTCTAGTATTGGTATCGAGAACACAGACCTCCTTCTCTTACCCATGTGGTCGAACAAAAAACAGTCCTTTTTCTGTTCTTCCTGGGACAAGCCAAATTCTTTGCATGCCTTCTCCATCATAGAATGGAATGATGCAATGTCGTCCGGAGGGGACGGGTGGGCTGGGCTTCTAGGGGTTTCCAACTCCACTTCTGACTCCCAGGTTGGATCCCTGGAGGGGGATGATGAGATATCCGACATGGCTCCCCTGTCAGACTCCGAATCTGGCAGCTCACCTTCCTCTTGTGCCAGTGCTGAGATTGGCGTGCGTAGGTGCGTCGGTTGACGGGACGGGCCCGGCTCGTCGACGGGTGACTGTGGCAGGTTTGCCTGAGGTAGTCTCTGGTCCAACGACTGTAACAACGACTGAAGCGTGGACAGAATTTCCAACGACAAAACAGATTGAGGATTGAGAAGAGGGGCAGATACCGGTATAACGGATCCCCTCGTCAACGACTTGTCAGCCACTCGTAGCCCTAGGTCTGCTGGGCCAGCTATTCTCTCATTCTCGTCCTCCGAGGACAGCAACACAGCCTGTTCTTGTAGTAAAGTATCCGGGGGGATCGGATCAAAAACTTCAGGCCTCCAGGCCTCCTGTAGAACCCCGGTCGACGAGGCCATCGTCGATGTCGTTGTCGGTGGGACGGTGGATGCCACCTGCGTAAGTGGCAGGGTGGAGGCCGATGACTGGACCGCCGTCGACGACGGTGACTTAGCAGATGGTTTTGGCGGTCCCGCCTTTTCCACACTTGGTTTGCTTTTACTCGACTCGTGGTCGATCTATGATGATCGCCCGAGGAGGATTTCCTTTCCTTTTCATGCTTTTTTGATGAAGATGATTTCTTTGACGAGGAGTCTCTAGTTGAGTGACTTCCAGACGACTCTTTTTCCGTCGGTCGAGATTTCTTCGCCAGTGGTACCGACGAGGTAGCGCGGCGTGATGTTTTCGCCGATTGTGTGGAGCCTACCTCCGAAGGGGGGTATGCCCCCGCTCCATCATTCAGCCATGCCCCCAGTCGTCGACTGCGGTCTTTGAGGGTTTTTTGAGAAAACCCTTTGCATATGTCGCAGTTATCCGCCGAATGATGAGGGTGGAGGCAATATATACAATCCATATGTCCGTCCCCCTCGTAAACTTTTTTCAAGCCGCGCATGGGCGGAACAGCGCTTTTCCTGACACGGAGGACATTTTCTGTACTCAACTTCCAGTAATGCAACCTTGTACAAAATAGTAAGACAACGCGAGGAGATCCCACTACTTTGGAGACGGTTGAAATATGAAGGGGAACCGCGGGGGCGGGCCTCTTATACGGGGACGCCCTACGGAGCATGCGTAGGCGGGTCCTAAAAGGACATAGATAGGACACAAAAGTGTCGGAAGTTTTCCTATTGGAAAAGGCTATATATGTGTACCGAGGGGTCCCAGTCTGACGACAGGGAATATTCTAAGCATGTGAATCCATGAAAGATCCAATGCTGGAGAATATTTTTGTCTCTAACGGGTTGATTCAAGACCTGATGGGCTTCAAGGTGCAAAAAACGGTGCACAGTGATCATAACTTATTGATGTGAACGTGGCAAACAAGAATTTTTAAGCCAAGCTCTTACGATCTGGCCATTGAAACAAATATCCAACAGACCCGGCTACGACTGACTGAACAAGATATCGTGCAAATTAAACAGGCCTGGGAGATGAGGGTCAACGGCGACGTCTTGAACACAACGAAGGATAGACCGAATTACCTACCTCTTCTATTGTCATTCAAAGTAAGGGGCAAGAAGAAATTAACGAAACCTGAGCATATGAACCATACCTATGACAAAGACCTGGTTGCGAAAAGAAAGGTGGGCCGCAGATTGAAAAGAATAGCGAAGAAATCAAATGCCCCTGAGGATTGGGAAAAATGGCAAATGGAAATGAAAAGCTATAACACCTGGCGCAAACAAGGCAGAGCAGCTCAATATCAAAATGATGCCGAGAACATGATGAGCAAACTTCAAACAAAAAACTCCAACTAATTTTGGCCTCTGATAAAAGCAAAGAATAGCCCTCAAAGTGCAGTCCAGTGTAATGCCGTGGCGGAAGTAGGGTGGATCAACTATTTTACAACGGAATTTGAAGGCGTAAATCAAGACCCAGCAATGATCGACCAAGTTTCCAACACACCCTGGGAAGACCTCTCGACCGCAGAAATTATCGAAGCAGCCATAAGGAAACTTAAAACATTGAGAGCCCCAGGTCCTGATGGGTTGACGAATGTGGACTTAAAAATGTTCCCAACGCAATGGTCGGAAATGATCAGCATGATTTTCGCCGAATGTGTTAGAACAAAGATGATCCCTGAGTCATGGCAGAAAGCGGTGATAGTCCCGATTTACAAAAAAGGAGCTAGAAACGAACCTGAGAGCTACAGGCCAATAGCGCTATTGGACATAATAGGGAAAATCTATGCAACCCTCCTGCTAGCTCACTTCATAATTTGCCCTTCAAAAGACCATCTACAAGCGCGCTTTCAAAAAAAAGGATGTACAACTATCAATCTAATGAAAATAAACATCTTGAAAGCCAAAGTCAAAGAAGGTGCACCAAAGATCTACTTGGCTTTTGTTGACCTCTCGAAAGCTTTTGATAGGATCGACAGGAACAGACTATGGTTGAAACTTCAAGGTTGGAATTGTCCGAAAAAAATACTCGACCCCATAAAAGCTCTTCACTCGCACATGAAAATCAGAGTTAAACGAAACCTCCAAGGTGCACTTTCCGAGGAGATAGTGGTGAACAGAGAGGTCAAGCAGAGGTGACCTTTGGCCCCGGCCTTGTTCATAGCATTTCTAGGCGATTACCAGCTCTCTGAAAGTAAAATAAAAGCGTTTCCTCCTAAAATCGGGAAAATGGAAATTCCATGTCTTCTGTACGCCGATGACGTCATCTTAATAGATCAGACCAAATTGGGGCTTCAAAGAAAACTAGCTAACCTGGAGAAATGCATCACTGAAAACCAATTGGAGATAAATAAAACAAAGACGAAAATCTTGGTAATTGAAAAAGTAACCAACAAAGCAACGAAAAAACTAAATTGGTTTCTCGACAAGACCAAAATTGAAATTGTCAAAAATATCAAATATCTAGGGGTCCAGATGGACAGTTCAAGAAGAGACATGAGTGCGCAAAACCAAATGTGGGAAAAAGGGAGATGTCTAACCTCCCAGACAAGAATGGTTGACTCCAAGTTTGGAAATTTCTCCATAATACCAGCGATAACCTTCTGCAAGGCGAAAGTCATTTCCGCGATGACATATGGAATGGAAGCTTCGTTGTATATACCACCCCATCTCTGGAGCAAACTAGAGGGCTATGTTTGGAAAACACTTTTGGGCCTTCCAAAATCAACTGCCATGCCGGCCATTAGGAGAGAGCTGGGGCTAGTCTCACTAGCGTCAATGGTAGATCTAAGCGCCATGAGACTGTACAGGAGAATAATCATGTCCGATACTTTACCCATTTTTAACTTCATGAAGATGGAAATCGAAACAGGCAATTGTGAGGCTTTGAAAAAATGGGTCAAGGCCAGAAACTAGCACTAATAGCATGCACAGAAGTAGAGCTGAAGGAAAAATCCAGATCGAATCAAAAGCAAAATGGAAGAGATGGACTGGATCCTGACAACAGAGAAAGCGATGGGGAACAAACTCCTAAGACACTTGCCAACGGCTTTAATAAACTGAGAACACCGATGAACTACTGCCAATAATTTCCGGACAAGAAAATGAGAATATATGCCATGAAAGCAAGATTGAATCTTTTGTTGACCCGAGAGATCATAGCAACTCGAGGAACCACAACCGACAAGAGATGTCACCTATCTAAGGAGGATTCATCTGTTGAAACACTTAAAGGGATGGTCTAGTAAAAATGTTTATTTAAAAAATAGATAGGCAACATAAAAAAAAATACTAGCATTCTCCGTTTTAAAACTTCCTATGTAAAATTTTGAGCTATTCAAGCTCAAAATTCGCAAAAGCAAGCACATGTGGGGCACTGACCATGCCGCAGCTTGGCATATGTCCGTCAACGGAATTCCTGCCCATAAAGCTGTTGAGGAGGACATCGATCTTGTAGAATGGGCTCTAGGATGTCCTTGCAGTGGCCTTCCGGCCTTAGAGTGACAAAACGCAATCGTCGATGAGACCCATCGAGCCAATCCTTGTTTAGAGATTGCTTTTCCTCTCGTCGACGGACCATATGCGACGAACAGTTGTCTAGTAGACCTGAGTTCCTGTGTACGATGTAGGTAAAATTTCAGAGCCCTCTTAACGTCCAGGGTATGAAGAGCTTTTTCTGCTGCCGATGATGGTGCTGCGAAGAAAGTAGGGAGAACAATGGACGAGTGTTTGTGATACACTGTCGGAACTTTTGGGACGAACATAGGATTAGTTGCCAGGACTACTTTGTCCTTAAAGAATCTTAGGTATGGCGGGTCTACGACCAGCGCTTGCAGTTCCGAGATTCTTCTAGCTGATGTGATAGCAATCAAGAATACCAACTTCCACGAAATGAATTTTATGTCGGACGTGGCCATAGGCTCAAAAGGCGGTTTCATTAACCCTGCCAACACTGTGTTGAGACTCCAAGTCGGGGGGAAACGTTTTTCTGGGGGAAAAGCTCGAAATAAACCCCTCATGAAGTGTTTTACAAGTCTGTCGCTGAATAGAGGAGACGACTGCCTTTTCCTTGTGAACCTCCAGATGGCCGCCAGGTGCACCTTTATCGATGTGAAGGATAATCCCCTCTCCGCCAAAAGGAGCAGGTAAGGTAGAACTTGTTCCGGCGTCACCGACAACGGTTGTAGGCCCTGTTGTCCCCTACACCATTCACAGAACCTCCGCCACTTATAGGAGTAGGATTTGTTTGTAGAAGGGGCTCTAGCCACCTGCAGAATTTTTTGACAATCCTCCGAAACGTCTAAAGCACCGAACTCCGAAAAGTCAGGAGCCAGGCTGTAAGGTTGAGACTGTCCGGGTCGTGATGCCACACCGTGCCTTTGTCCCGGGATAGTAGGTTCGGGACTTTCGGAAACCCTATGGGATGTTCCAGCGACAGGTGAAGCAGGTCGGAGAACCACGGTTGCCTTGGCCAGTATGGTGTCACTAGAATTACCCGGCAATTGTATCTGCGTATCCACTGTATTGTCTTCCGTATGAAGGGAAACGGGGGGAAAAGCATAGAGGAACATGTCCGTCCATGGGAAGGAGAATGCCTCCCCCCTGGAGCCCTCTTGAGGCCATCTGCTTGCGAATTGCTCGCATTTCTTGTTGTCTTTGGTCGCAAAGGCGTCCAGAGGGGGGGTGACCCCATTTCTCGAACACTTTCATCAGGTGAACTGTGTCCATTTCCCACTCGTGTATCTGGGCCATGCTTCTGCTGAGGGAGTCTGCTTGGGAGTTCCTCACTCCTGGAAGGTGATGAGCCACGATGGAAATTTCGTGCTTTAATGCCCAATACCATGTTTTCTGGGCTTCTATGGAAAGAGTTCTTGATCGCGTCCCTCCTTGTTTCCTCAGATAAAACATGGCAGTTGTATTGTCGGTCAGTATTCAAGGCCCATCGTACTGCTCTGAGCTCTAACACGTTTATGTGTAGGAGTGACTCCATTGGAGACCAGCGAACTTGCATTTGGACAGCACCCATGTGAGCTCCCCATCCGGTTAGGGACGCATCCGTGACTATGGTTCGCTGAAACTCCGGTTCCTGTAGGGGTACGCCGTTGTTCAGATTGTGGAAACTCTGCCACCACTGAAGGGTCCGAAGCAGCTTGTCGTCGTCGATGGTTATCTTGTCTGACCACGATCCTTGAGCCTGCGTCCATCGGTCCGCGAGGAATTCCTGGACTGGCCTCATGAACAGGCGACAGTTTTCCACCAGATGGATGCAGGATGCCATGGCCCCTATGACCGAAACGTATTTTCTCACTGAGATCTTGGTGTTTCGCCGTAGTCGGCATGCTTGTTGATTGAGTCTTGAGGTTCTGTCGAGAGAAGGTTTCACTAGCCCTAACTGGGTCTCGAACTGTGCCCCCAGGAATACCAGCGATCTCGATGGCTGCAGAGAGGATTTTTCGAAGTTTATGGCGAATCCCAGCTGTTGTAGAAGCTGCATGGTGGCTTGTAAACTTGTGTTGGTCGACGCTGGGGAGGATCCCCTCACCAGCCAGTCGTCGAGGTATGGGTATACATGGTGGGCTTCCTTAGCCAGGCCGCTACTGGAGCCAGGCATTTCGTGAACGTTCTGGGGGAGGTCTTGAGCCCAAAAGAAAGAACCATGAATTGGTAGTGAGTCCGCCCTATTACAAATCTTAGGAATTTCCTGTGTTTCCGACACATTGGAATATGGAAATATGCGTCCTGTAAATCCAGGGACGGTAGAAAATCCCCCTCTTGAACGGCGCGGATCGCTTCCTGCAGAGTGAGCATCTTGAATTTTAGGCTCTTTAGAGACTTGTTGAGATCGCGTAAGTCTAAAATGGGATGCCATTTGCCGTTCGGCTTTTTTACGACGAAATATCTTGAGTAGACTCCTTGACCTCTCTGTGATGTTGGAACTAATTCTATCACGCCCTTTGCTAACATGAGTGTTACCTCTTGTTGCAGTATCTTCAGATGGAAATGAGCGGTGAACGCAGGTGGAATTTGCGGAGGGCTGTGTTTGAATTGTAGAGAGTGTCCGTTTCTTATAGTATCCAGCACCCATTGATCCGTCGTTATTCGTTCCCATTCGTCGACATATGCTGAAACTCTTCCCCCCAGAACGGTGTGTTGTATGTCACTGCTGATCTTTATTTTGCTTGTCTCTCGACGATGACGGATATGATGGTCTTTTCCTGGAAGTCTGGAAGTTCCGGCTACGGTTCGCCGTTTGGGAGGCACGTCTGTATCCCTGGGAGGGGTAAGCTGATCTGCCAAAGGATCTGTCTCCAGTCGCAGAGAATCTTGAATTACCTGAAGCCCCTCTAAAGGCACTAAAAGACTTGTAGTTTCTGCCACTCTGGAGGGCACCCAATGAACGTGCCGTGTCCGAGTCCTCTTTCATTCCCTTTAGGGCATCGTCCACCTTCTCCCCGAAAAGAAGGTCTCCCTCAAAGGGCATATCTAAACCTTTGTATTGTACTTCTGGCCTGAAGTAGGTACACTTAAGCCATGACTGTCGACGTAATAAGACCCCATTATTGACTAGCTTGAAGCCTGACTCAGCGCGGTCCACTGCAATGTTTATTGCGTGATTTGAGGCTTCCTCACCTTCTCGGACGAGTAACATCGCTGCCTTCCTATGCTCTTCCGGAAGATGATTAAGCAACGGAGCTAGCCTGTGCCACATCTCCCTATCGTATCTGGCAACAATTGCCAGAGAGTTTGCGGCCTTTACTGTGGTCGCTCCCACGGATAGCACTTTTTTGCCGAAGGCATCTTGGCGTCTTGCTTCATTCTCAGGAGGAGTCGTGCACTTGTGCTGGGCCTTCGCCTTCCTCGCCGCTGCTGCCGACACCACAGAGTCTGGCGTTGGTTGGGAGGATAAACACTTGGGGGTAGACTCTGGAGCCTTAAACTTTTTTTCCAGGCGTCCTTTCACTGCCGACTCTGAAAACGGGTGACGCATTGTCTGCAACCCCTCCTTCCACACATGGTCTAGTATTGGTATCGAGAACACAGACCTCCTTCTCTTACCCATGTGGTCGAACAAAAAACAGTCCTTTTTCTGTTCTTCCTGGAACAAACCAAATTCTTTGCATGCCTTCTCCATCATAGAATGGAATGATGCAATGTCGTCCGGAGGGGACGGGTGGGCTGGGCTTCTAGGGGTTTCCAACTCCACCTCTGACTCCCAGGTTGGATCCCTGGAGGGGGATGATGAGATATCCGACATGGCTCCCCTGTCAGACTCCGAATCTGGCAGCTCACCTTCCTCTTGTGCCAGTGCTGAGATTGGCGTGCATAGGTGCGTCGGTTGACGGGACGGGCCCGGCTCGTCGACGGGTGACTGTGGCAGGTTTGCCTGAGGTAGTCTCTGGTCCAACGACTGTAACAACGACTGAAGCGTGGACAGAATTTCCAACGACAAAACAGATTGAGGATTGAGAAGAGGGGCAGATACCGGTATAACGGATCCCCTTGTCAACGACTTGTCAGCCACTCGTAGCCCTAGGTCTGCTGGGCCAGCTATTCTCTCATTCTCGTCCTCCGAGGACAGCAACACAGCCTGTTCTTGTAGTAAAGTATCCGGGGGGATCGGATCAAAAACTTCAGGCCTCCAGGCCTCCTGTAGAACCCCCGTCGACGAGGCCATCGTCGATGTCGTTGTCGGTGGGACGGTGGATGCCACCTGCGTAAGTGGCAGGGTGGAGGCCGATGACTGGACCGCCGTCGACGACGGTGACTTAGCAGATGGTTTTGGCGGTCCCGCCTTTTCCACACTTGGTTTGCTTTTACTCGACTCGTGGTCGATCTATGATGATCGCCCGAGGAGGATTTCCTTTCCTTTTCATGCTTTTTTGATGAAGATGATTTCTTTGACGAGGAGTCTCTAGTTGAGTGACTTCCAGACGACTCTTTTTCCGTCGGTCGAGATTTCTTCGCCGGTGGTTCCGACGAGGTAGCGCGGCGTGATGTTTTCGCCGATTGTGTGGAGCCTACCTCCGAAGGGAGGTATGCCCCCGCTCCATCATTCAGCCATGCCCCCAGTCGTCGACTGCGGTCTTTGAGGGTTTTTTGAGAAAACCCTTTGCATATGTCGCAGTTATCCGCCGAATGATGAGGGTGGAGGCAATATATACAATCCATATGTCCGTCCCCCTCGTAAACTTTTTTCAAGCCGCGCATGGGCGGAACAGCGCTTTTCCTGACACGGAGGACATTTTCTGTACTCATCTTCCAGTAATGCAACCTTGTACAAAATAGTAAGACAACGTGAGGAGATCCCACTACTTTGGAGACGGTTGAAATCTGAAGGGGAACCGCGGGGGCGGGCCTCTTATACGGGGACGCCCTACGGAGCATGCGTAGGCGGGTCCTAAAAGGACATAGATAGGACACAAAAGTGTCGGAAGTTTTCCTATTGGAAAAGGCTATATTTGTGTACCGAGGGGTCCCAGTCTGACGACAGGGAATATTCTAAGCATGTGAATCCATGAAAGATCCAATGCTGGAGAATATTTTTGTCTCTAACGGGTTGATTCAAGACCTGATGGGCTTCAAGGTGCAAAAAACGGTGCACAGTGATCATAACTTATTGATGTGAACGTGGCAAACAAGAATTTTTAAGACAAGCTCTTACGATCTGGCCATTGAAACAAATATCCAACAGACCCGGCTACGACTGACTGAACAAGATATCGTGCAAATTAAACAGGCCTGGGAGATGAGGGTCAACGGCGACGTCTTGAACACAACGAAGGATAGACCGAATTACCTACCTCTTCTATTGTCATTCAAAGTAAGGGGCAAGAAGAAATTAACGAAACCTGAGCATATGAACCATACCTATGACAAAGACCTGGTTGCGAAAAGAAAGGTGGGCCGCAGATTGAAAAGAATAGCGAAGAAATCAAATGCCCCTGAGGATTGGGAAAAATGGCAAATGGAAATGAAAAGCTATAACACCTGGCGCAAACAAGGCAGAGCAGCTCAATATCAAAATGATGCCGAGAACATGATGAGCAAACTTCAAACAAAAAAATCCAACTAATTTTGGCCTCTGATAAAAGCAAAGAATAGCCCTCAAAGTGCAGTCCAGTGTAATGCCGTGGCGGAAGTAGGGTGGATCAACTATTTTACAACGGAATTTGAAGGCGTAAATCAAGACCCAGCAATGATCGACCAAGTTTCCAACACACCCTGGGAAGACCTCTCGACCGCAGAAAACATCGAAGCAGCCATAAGGAAACTTAAAACATTGAGAGCCCCAGGTCCTTATGGGTTGACGAATGTGGACTTAAAAATGTTCCCAACGCAAAGGTCGGAAATGATCAGCATGATTTTCGCCGAATGTGTTAGAACAAAGATGATCCCTGAGTCATGGCAGAAAGCGGTGATAGCCCCGATTTACAAAAAAGGAGCTAGAAACGAACCTGAGAGCTACAAGCCAATAGCCCTATTGGACATAATAGGGAAAATCTATGCAACCCTCCTGCTAGCTCACTTCATAATTTGCCCTTCAAAAGACCATCTACAAGCGCGCTTTCAAAAAAATGGCTGTACAACAATCAATCTAATGAAAATAAACATCTTGAAAGCCAAAGTCAAAGAAGGTGCACCAAAGATCTACTTGGCTTTTGTTGACCTCTCGAAAGCTTTTGATAGGATCGACAGGAACAGACTATGGTTGAAACTTCAAGGTTGGAATTGTCCGAAAAAAATACTCGACCCCATAAAAGCTCTTCACTCGCACATGAAAATCAGAGTTAAACGAAACCTCCAAGGTGCACTTTCCGAGGAGATAGTGGTGAACAGAGAGGTCAAGCAGAGGTGACCTTTGGCCCCGGCCTTGTTCATAGCATTTCTAGGCGATTACCAGCTCTCTGAAAGTAAAATAAAAGCGTTTCCTCCTAAAATCGGGAAAATGGAAATTCCATGTCTTCTGTACGCCGATGACGTCATCTTAATAGATCAGACCAAATTAGGGCTTCAAAGAAAACTAGCTAACCTGGAGAAATGCATCACTGAAAACCAATTGGAGATAAATAAAACAAAGACGAAAATCTTGGTAATTGAAAAAGTAACCAACAAAGCAACGAAAAAACTAAATTGGTTTCTCGACAAGACCAAAATTGAAATTGTCAAAAATATCAAATATCTAGGGGTCCAGATGGACAGTTCAAGAACAGACATGAGTGTGCAAAACCAAATGTGGGAAAAAGGGAGATGTCTAACCTCCCAGACAAGAATGGTTGACTCCAAGTTTGGAAATTTCTCCATAATACCAGCGATAACCTTCTGCAAGGCGAAAGTCATTCCCGCGATGACATATGGAATGGAAGCTTCGTTGTATATACCACCCCATCTCTGGAGCAAACTAGAGGGCTATGTTTGGAAAACACTTTTGGGCCTTCCAAAATCAACTGCCATGCCGGCCATTAGGAGAGAGCTGGGGCTAGTCTCACTAGCGTCAATGGTAGATCTAAGCGCCATGAGACTGTAGAGGAGAATAATCATGTCGGATACTTTACCCATTTTTAACTTCATGAAGATGGAAATCGAAACAGGCAATTGTGAGGCTTTGAAAAAATGGGTCAAGGCCAGAAAGACCGATCTAGCACTAATAGCATGCACAGAGGTAGAGCTGAAGGAAAATCCAGATCGAATCAAAAGCAAAATGGAAGAGATGGACTGGATCCTGACAACAGAGAAAGCGATGGGGAACAAACTCCTAAGCCACTTGCCAACGGCTTTAATAAACTGAGAACACCGATGAACTAGTGCCAATAATTTCCGGACAAGAAAATGAGAATATATGCCATGAAAGCAAGATTGAATCTTTTGTTGACCCGAGAGATCATAGCAACTCGAGGAACCACAACCGACAAGAGATGTCACCTATCTAAGGAGGATTCATCTGTTGAAACACTTAAAGGGATGGTCTAGTAAAAATGTTTATTTAAAAAATAGATAGGCAACATAAAAAAAAAAATACTAGCATTCTCCGTTTTAAAACTTCCTATGTAAAATTTTGAGCTATTCAAGCTCAAAATTCGCAAAAGCAAGCACATGGGTGCATCCATTTTGTGAAATGGAGACCCTCCTGTGCTGGCTTTTGCTTTTGCGGCACTTATGAAGGAAAAGCCAGCCAGCTGTAGTAAACAAAGGCTACCGCTGGGTGGCTTTCCCTTCATTAGTGCTGTAGGCGGAGGACGGGGACCGGAGACCAGAGCAGGAAAGCTGCAGCTGAATCTCGGTAAGTGCTATTTATTTATTTTTTTAAAATAAGCACTAGCTCCGTTTTTTTTTCTAAGTTTTCCGGGCTGGAGGAGCCCGGAAAACTTAGAAATAAAACCGCAGCTTTAAAAACGTATTTATGTTTGCGGTCGCTTTTGAAGTGACCGCAAACATAAATACAACGTTATTGTGTTGGAAAACGCTGCGGTTTTTCTTTCCAAGTTTCTCAGGCTCCTCCGACTCGGAGGAGCCTGAGAAACTTGGAAAGAAAAACCGCAGCGTTTTCCAACCCAACCGCGTGTGTTTCTACCTGCTGTGGCTATCACTTTGGGTCTCCGGTGCACCCAGGGGAGCACCGGAGACCCAAAGTGATAGCCACAGCAGGTAGAAACACACGCGGTTATGTTTACATGCCGCGTAGTGTTTCTACCTACAGCTGATTTCCCATTTGGGGCTCTCGGGCTCCCTGTGGGGAGCCCGAGAACCCAAATGGGAAATGATAAATGCTGCGTTGTCTGCCTAAATCTGCTTTCCCATTTGGGGCTCTCGGGCTCCCCGTGGGGAGCCCGAGAGCCCCAAATGGGAAAGCAGTTTCAGGCAGTAACAACGCGGTTGTTTTCCGCAATGCCGCGTTGTTTCTGCCTGAATCTGCTTTACCATTTGGGGCTCTCGGGCTCCCCGCGGGGAGCCCCAGAGCCCCAAATGGGAAAGCAGATTCAGGCAGAAACAACGCGGTTGTGTTGGAAAACGCTGCGGTTTTTCTTTCCGAGTTTCTCAGGCTCCTCCGAGCCGGAGGAGCCTGAGAAACTTGGAAAGAAAAACCGCAGCGTTTTCCAACACAATAACGTTGTATTTATGTTTACGGTCACTTCAAAAGCGACCGCAAACATAAATACGTTTTTAAAGCTGCGGTTTTATTTCTAAGTTTTCCGGGCTCCTCCAGCCCGGAAAACTTAGAAAAAAAACTGCAGCTAGTGCTTATTTTAGAAAAATAAATAAATAGCACTTACCAAGATTCAGCTGCAGCTTTCCTGCTCTGGTCTCCGGTCCCCGTCCTCCGCCTACAGCACTAATGAAGGGAAAGCCACCCAGCGGTAGCCTTTGTTTACTACAGCTGGCTGGCTTTTCCTTCATTAGTGCCGCAAAAGCAAAAGCCAGCACAGGAGGGCCTCCATTTCACAAAATGGATGCGCCCATGGGCTTGCTTTTGTGAATTTTGAGCTTGAATAGCTCAAAATTTTACATAGGAAGTTTTAAAACGGAGAATGCTAGTATTTATTTTTATGTTGCCTATCTATTTTTTAAATAAAAAATTTTACTAGACCCTCCCTTTAAACACCTGGTGATCGATTGTTCTAAAACCAATGCAAACAGAAACATCTACCTCCCATCGCTGGTGGAAAACCTATGGATATTCAATTCTGACGATTTGTGGAACAGACTGATCTCTGGCGGAAAAACGAGATGGACCATTGCCCTGGTCAAACTACTCAAACTCGCATTCGAACAGATGAATCGCCATGGGCCCGAGGGTGGAGGGGTGTAGGGCGCCAATCTCAAAAGACTATGTCTTAGTTCCTTGCTCTCGTATAATAGCCACGGCTACGTACCAGTAAATGTGGGAGGTCTATGTAGTTGGTGAAGTTTTAGCTTGTTTCTTTCGGCTGAAGATGAGGCGAAATTTTGATAAAACCTATTGTAAATAAGTCAAAGTTCAAATAAAAAAAATAAAAAATGCATTGTGTGTATCTCTCCACAGATCTAATTTAATTTCTATTGCTTTAATTCAGTTTTATCCACTTCTACTTTCCAAGTTGTGGGAGGGGGTGGAGGTATTGTGTGCAACAGAAAACCTGAACAGTTGCAGGCAGGACATTAAGAAGGGCTCTGTGGAGTTTTCAGCAGCGTCTTAAGGAGATTCCCAGCTGACAGTAGTCAATTGCCAAATAACAAAGATAGGCCCACTAGTTCGCTGGAGCATGACTCTCAGAGGATAAAGATTTCTCAAACAAAATCTATACTTGAAAAGGTTCTGCAGAGATACCTACGACATGTGATTTGCGGGTAAAGGAAAGGACCAGCTCTTTGAAAGTTTTCAGATGAAAGGCAGTTATAGAACCCTCTGTAAGATTCTGTACTGCTTGGCTGTGAGGTCACACACCAATCAGGAACTCAGACCTTTCATTCTTGCAATGGGAAAGAATGGTCTATCTACAATTCAAATTCATTAAGGAACATAAAAGACAGACAAGCAACACACCATACATACAGAGCAACCCACACACTCTAATTTTCAGAATTCGCTAAGCTACAGATAACCTTTGACCGAAAAGCACCTCCCCATTTTATGCACTATCACATCACTCATTTTGCCCACACTAAGAAAAAAGACTAAAATATGAGTCAGGAAAGAAAGCATACACTAAGACTACCCTTCAAGGTGTTCTTGTTAGTAGAGAGTTGTAGATATTACCATGGGTAGTTAGAGACAGTTTAGTTTGAGCTCAGTTATTTTAGACCCATAGTTATGTATTAGGGTAGCATTTTATTTATTTATTTACTTATAAAACGCTGGAGCCCGCAGGCATCAGGGCGCAGAAAGAGAAGAAAGGTCAATTCAGATGCAGAAAGTCAAGGCAAAGGGTCATTCGAAGAGCACTGTTTTCAATTGTTTCCTAAATGTCATGCAGTTTCTGTCTACACATAGATCTTTGGGAAGACTATTCCATAATCGTGCTGCTTGTGCTTAGAAGGAACCTACCAAGGCCCTTTACCCGTTTG
This sequence comes from Ambystoma mexicanum, assembly GCF_040938575.1. Lineage (NCBI taxonomy): Eukaryota > Metazoa > Chordata > Amphibia > Caudata > Ambystomatidae > Ambystoma > Ambystoma mexicanum. The sequence goes on from NC_090926.1 coordinate 743,069,161, forward strand.
TTTACTCTTCGGGACAACCAGACATATGGAGTGACTAGATCTGGTCATTCTCCCAGGGTGGGACACACTTTTGAATCCTTCAAATATTTCGGTGCATTGCCATAAAGGCATTTATGCACCACAATGCAAACTTTGAAATGCATCCTGGCCTCCACTGAGAGCCAGTGTAGGTTTCTACGTTGTCTTGAAATGTGTTCCCTCCTTCGTATATCACATAGTTTTGACATAATTTGACGTATTTGTAGACAACCTTTAACTGCGCCAGCCAATAGTGTACTGGTAGTGCAATTTGCCTCTGAAACAAAAGGCTTCACTAACCTAAGTAGTCTCAGGTGACATTGTGCTTTGCTAGTAATATTATACACTTGTGCATATGCGTTAAGGGAAGCTTCAAACACAACCGCTAAGGTCTTGACCTTAGTAACAGTGCAGGCCTGATGATTTTGAATTGTGAAGCCCAAGTATTTAACATCAAGTTTTGAGCGAGCTTGTGAAGAGCCAAGATTTATTTCTGTCAGGGTCCGGCTTGTCAAAGTTCTGCAGGAGCTGATGCTGGCCCGACAGACCCTCACCAGGAGTTCACCTCTCAATGCTTAAGTAATAGCTGAGCTGAGAACCCCAAGAAAGGGAAAGGGGAAGTGGAGAAAATAACAAACAAGATACTGCTGCCTTGCTACCTTCTGGCAGACTCTGGTATCTGTGGTAAAACAAATATGCTTGATTACTTATGCATTATGTAAAATTCTCTTCTTTAAGTATTTTCTAACATATACTAACTTCTTTACCTCCTTAACCTCTGCTATGGCATAGAGGTTCAAAATTCATGTTGAAAACTCTAAAATACTGTCTTGGTTCTCTTTATGACATTTGATACGATGCCACAAGTAATCTCTTTAAACCTCTCTAGTGAATAGCTCTTGTAAGTGCTTAACAGTCTTAGGTACTTTACACACTCGTTTCATTACATATGGCTCTGTAATGTCTAATCTCGTATGCTTGAATGAATTAAGTTTTCTCTTCCTTGTTTGCTCCTGTGAGATTGTCCTCTTTCTACTTCCATAAAAAGGACTTCGTATGTACTCTCTCTAAATGGAAAGTTGAATTGTGTCACTCTCCTGCAAACTTATTGTTTTAAAATCTCCTTTTAAGGTAAAGGTTGCGTGAAAACAGATATGTCTTTAACTTCCTTGAATGCAGCTCCTCCCGCACATGAGTTAGTAAATCACACGTGCGTTAAAACATGTAAAATCCTTGCACGCTTTCACTCACGCATATTCGATGAGAAAATAAACACGTGCACGCGCTGCTACACGCACATATGTAAATTTCAAATACACTCGTTCAAAACTCAGAAAAAACTTTATGCTAGTTCTTTTCTTAACCCATGCTTTTTACACGCACACACACTTTGATTACTGCTTGCGCCCGCACTCTTCTTTTAAAAATGATCTCATACACAGTTCATTAGGACACGCGCACTGTCGCACACCGCATGCGTGCTTCCATGAACGATGCTGCTAAAGATGCAAAGACTTGCGTTTGCGCTCTTCTTTTAAAAATGATCTCACGCACAGTTCATTAGGATACGCGCACTGTCGCACACCACACACGCGCTTCCATGAATGACGCTGCTAAAGATGCAAAGACTTGCGCTCGCGCTCTTCTTTTAAAAATGATCTCACGCACAGTTCATTAGGACACGCGCACTGTCGCACACCGCACACGAACTTCCATGAATGACACTGCGAAAGATGCAAAGACTTGCGCTCGCGCTCTTCTTTTAAAAATGATCTTGCGCACAGTTCATTAGGACATGCGCACTGTCGCACACCGCACACACGCTTCCATGAACTACGCTGCTAAAGATGTGAAGACTCGCGCTCACGCTAGTGCCGTTTGAAATTTCACCACGCGCAAAAAACAACATTGCAAACTTTTCACGCACAATTCTTTTTCCTTCTTATTGCTTTAAACAGTGTTTGTATTAGTTCTCACACTGTACAGTCAGTAAACAGCATTAGCTCAATCGTATTTCTTAAGTACGGACACTTGACAAATTACTTAATGAGTTAACATCTTGACTAATACCTTTTTACACATATATATGTATATATATATATATATATCAACGCTAACGTTTTCTCTCTTTTTGCATCACAGTCATTGTCATTTAACAAATGTCTTCTCCTTATTCACTTGTCTCAAGGTTTCTCATTCACCAATGTTACTATTACTTTAGTTTGAAAATTATTTGTGAAAGTCTATCACTTTGAAAGGAACAATCCCACCTGAAGTCTTCAAGCTCACACTGTTTCTGCAATTGGTTTTTTAACTTCTTTTATGGATTCACTGAACTCTGGAAAGGCCTTACTTAAGGAGCTTAATAAATGTACAACCAGCCACTGAATTACTATGGATGAAAGGCAGTTTAGAATCTTGCTCACCTACCAAGAATCCATCCCATTATCCTTCCCACCAATCAGACAAAGCAAACATATCATTGTTCTTTAAACCGATCAGATATGTTTTCCTTCCCTTCATCTTGAATTGGGCAACCAACAATGTTTATACTTAAAGAAACAGCTTCCTATTCTGTGAATAACTACATGCCCTTTCCTGCTACCAGTCTAGCCCGGACAGTGCCCCCTCCACAAAGCCCTGTCCCAGGGCCTGGCTTAGCAGGAAACCTCCTATGGAACTTCCTTACCAACTGAGCGGCATGCACACCTGCCTGATCCTCCCAAGATCTTTCTTCTGGCCCGTAACCCTTCCAATCAATAAGATATTGCAAAGTTCCTCTAAGAAACCTGGAATCTAAAATCTCTTTCACCTCAAATTCTTCCTCATTTTCCTCTGTGTAAACTGCTGGTGGTGGTTTTCCTAATCGAGTTCCTGAACCACAAGGTTTCACCAAACTAACATGAAATGTGGGATGACTTTTGATACTGGAAGGTAATTTCAACCTGATCGCCACCAGATTTATTATTCTTTCTATTTCAAATGGACCAATAAATCTTGGACTAAATTTAGTTCTTCCTTTCAGATGTAAATTCTTTGTGGACAACCAAACCTTTTGCCCCACTTGATTTCTGCGTACCATTTTGACGTTTCCTGTCAGCAAAAGCCTTAAACCTTAACATACTTTTCTCCAAAGTCTCCTTAGCTTTCACTAAACCATCCCTTATACAAGTTAATCGGTGCTCAACCTCAGGATTTGAACATTCTGACGGTAACACGTCCTTCAAAAATCGGGGATGGAAATGATAATTTCTGAAGAAAGGAGAATAACTAGTAGAGTCCTTGACAGAATTGTTATAACTAAACTCTGCCAACCAAAGAAGATCTACCCAGCTCCCCTTTTCCTGCCAAAAAGCTCTAATATATTTTTCTAACTCCTGATTTACTCGCTCTGTCTGGCCATTAGTTTATGGGTGATAACCTGAAGAAAGCTGTATCTCAATCCCCAACTCCCTACAAAAAGCCTCCCAAAACTTGGAGATAAACTGAGACCCTCGATCAGAAACAATTTGTGTATGCAACCCATGCAGTCACATCACTTCCTCACATCACTTCCTGCAGGAAGCTCTGCGCCAGATTTCTTGCAGAGGCCTCTCCTTTCATTAGAATGAAATGCCCAGCCTTGGTCAGTAAATCCACCACCACAAATACTGTGGTACAACCTTGATCCTTAGGAAGATCAACAATATAATCCATAGAGATTGTAAACCAAGGACTAGGGGTACATGTAACAGGTTGAGTAATCCAGATGGTTTGCCTTCTCAAGACTTAGACTGAGCACAGACTTTGCAGGTTTTCACATAATCTTCTATATCTTGTTTCATGCCTTTCCACCAGAACTTCCTTTCCACCAATTCAATTGTCTTACGAATTCCAGGATGACCCACCAGCTCAGATTCATGACATTCTTGCATAATTTCCATTTGCAGTTCTTTATTTGGAAGATAAATCTTAGAATTGAAACACGGAATTCCATCAACTAAAAGTCTTCCTGAATCTTCTGCAAGCCAAGATTGAATCGCCTCCTCTGGTAACTCCTTTTGAATTCTCTTAAGAAACAAATCATCTTCCTTGTGGTGATTGCAGAATAAATCTAAAGTAACTTATTCTCGACCTCTTCTGACGAACCTTGTCGGGATAAAGCGTCCACTTTATCATTTAACCGCCAAGGCTTGAAGGTTATTACAAAATCATAATCAGAGAAAAATAGCGACCATCTAAGTTGATGAGGCGATAATGTTCTGGCAGATTTCAAAAACCGGAGATTCCTATAGTCAGTTAAAACTGTTACTGTGAATCTTGCTCCCAACAAATAATGCCTCCATTCCTGAAATGCATTCTTGATTGCCAGAAGTTCTCTATCTGTAATTGTGTACTTCTTAGATAAATAGGCCACATGATGCAATTGCCCAGTCTCAGGATGTCTTTGAGAAAGTACAGCTCCAATTGCCGAATTAGACGCATCTGCCTCGGATTCTAGAACTGTCAGCCCAGGGAATGGCAGCTTGATTGCTCTGCTCCTGTCCTAGGCCTTAACTGACAACCCTACTTGAAAATGTCTGTGCCAGGTACTCCTGAACCTGCCCAGCCAGCTAAAAGGCAGAAGGGAGCTTCACAAGAAAACAAGGAGAACAAAGGAGAAGGCAGAGAGGACAAGCTTTTGGATTTGCTTAATGACTTGAAGCAGGACATGGCAGAGATAAAAATAGCCCTTGTTAAATCAGAGGAGAGATTTGAATCGGTCACCAGGAGAGTGGATTCAGCTGAAGAACAACTTACAATTGTGGATGAGAGGTCTTTGAACTGATGAATCAAATCAGAGAGCTGAAAATGGCTAATGAAAAAATAACCTCTAAACTGTCAGAGCAAGAAAACTTCTCCCGGAGAAACAATCTCCATCTGGTTGGTTTTCCTGAAAATGCTGAAAGGGGTAACCTGATGGATTTTCTGCTCAATAACTTGCCAAAAATACTGAAACTGGATGCTGCTGTGAACTAGGAAATTGAAAGGGCACATCGGGCACTTGGTCGCAGACCTTTGTTGGGTGAAAGGCCAAGACATATCATTGTGAAGTTCTTGAGGTTTCCAGTTAAGGAACTTATATTGAAGAAAGCACGTGAACTCAAGGATCTTGCTTGGGATGGAAACGAGATTAAGATTTTTGTGGATTTCAGTAAAAGATGTTCTGGAGAAGAGGAAGGCGTTTGATAAGGCTAAGGGTAAAGCTTGTGCAAAAGGACTGAAGTACTACATGGTCTTTCCTGCCATCTTGAAGGTGGTAATTGATGGTCAGGTACATGCTTTTAGTGATTGTAAGGCTGCAGAGGCTTTTTTAACTGATTTGGATCTTGATCCAATGGAAGGTACCTCTCATGATACTAAAACTGCTAATCTGATGAGAAAAAAGAAGGGGAGACCTGTCTACACTGATTGAAGACTGGCTTTTTTTTTTTTTTTTAATAGTTAGCATTTTATTATTATTATTCATTTGAAATTGCTTAGTGTACTCTGCTATTTTAAGATGGCCGCCAGCTTTTTTTTGCTATTTACAATGTTTTAGAACCTCTCACTCCCTTTGAAAATATACGGTAAATTCTTGCCTAAACTCTCCGTAAGAATTCCTCCCTCTCATTGTGTTTCAGAGTTAAGCACCTTGTATGACGCGATGGCTGCGTGGATTGTCAGGAAGTACATTTCTTGATGGCAATTCGAGTGAGTGTGTGCTCTACGTACTGCAACGGGCTCTGTGAGGACAGTGTATGCTCATTGATCTCCATACATCTGTCACCCGCGGTGCTTTTTGCACACATGTTGAGAGTGGTTAGCCCCCACTATTAGGGGGGCGGAGCATCACTCGGCGTGTTTCGTGCTGAGTGAATGGCCCCAACCCATGGGGACGGCGCAGCGACTCCCGGAACAGCGGCCTGCCACTCCTCATGCATAATTGGATCTAGGAGCCCCCACCCTCGGAGAGGCGTGGCTTACAGTGGAAACCCAATAAAAAGAAAATAGCAACGTGTTTTGCCTCGTTACCCACGGAGCACGGGAGGATTGAGTTGGTGTTATTGTCTTTCCTGATCCACAGGGCAACGATCCGGAGCCCCTTGCGGCTTGTGAGGTAACTCTCATTGTGAACAGTACCAGTGATATTAACGGCTCATCCAGTCATGTTTCTAATTATGTGGAGGTGTATCAACTGTTGCTTGCAGCATGGCTGCTGTGGGGCGAGGAGACTGAATTGGGAATTAAAGAGCGGTGTGTGTTGTGTGCGCATATTGACAAGCTGTTGGAACATTTACACATGGAATGCTTGCATACCTCCTCTCTGCTTCTATAACTGTTTACTGGCTTATTACTTAATCTACGTGTGGTGTCAGCATTCCCTGCTCTCCCCTCTTCATGCCGGCACAGCTTATCCACTTTATGGATGTAGCAAAGTATCCTGATGTCTGGACAGTTTGTAGGACTCTGCAGGGGTTCTACAACGTCATACAGTTGGACGTAAATGGAAGAGTGCGAGGACTGTTTGGATCTCCTATTTGCCTCCTGTTTGGACTGCCAGTGAGCCAACATTGGACACTCACTCTCTGACAACCAGCATGCACCCAGCATGGTTCCCCGTTGCCCTTCTGGGTTATGCTATTACAGTGCATGATTCCAGATGACCTGGGGCAAGTTGGTTCGTGATATGTATCTGCAGTTGATTGATCTGGAAGGTTTTGGGGGTCGGGCCACATTGTCAACTTTCTGCATTGGTGGACAACTGACTATGTAGGCTGCAGTTGGTACTTGAATACATTTCTGATTTATGTCGTGTACCCTTACTAGTATGTGGCCTGCACTCTTCGTGAAAATACAATGGAACTGGATTGTAAGTGAAGGGTTCCAATGAATAGCTGTGATATGGCCCATCTTCGATATATCAGTGGCCAAGATTAATACAGAGTGCTCAACTTGCTACCTGTACTTTAGATGAAGGAACATTACATAAAATGAACCTACAAGTCTTAATATGCTCCATGTTGTTGGTTTGGAATTCTGAACTGGTTTACACGTATGCATGGAGTAATTGACAGTCAGGTCGTTTGATGGGTCATGCATATATATTGGCTCACCTACTAGGTGCAAAGAACTGGGTGTCAGGCTTCATTAATAGTATAGGCAGCTTGACTACAGCACTAACAGTCCAATGGTGATTAATGGAATGGTTCGCCCAAAATTTTTTATTTCAAAAATAGATAGGCAATATTTAAAAAAATCGATTGGCAATTTTTTTTTTCCCAAGTCCCTATGTAAAATTTTGAGCAAATCAAGCTCAAAGAAAGCACATGGGGGCATCCATTTTGTGAAATGGATGCCCACCACTGTGCTCGCTTTGGCTTTTGCGGCACTAATGAAGGAAAAGCCAGCCAGCTGTAGTAAACAAAAGCTACCACTGGGTGGCTTTTCCTTCATTGGTGCTGTACGCGGAGGACGGGGACCGGAGACTACAGGCAGAAAAGCTGCAGCTGCATCTCGGTAAGTGCTATTTTCTTTATAAAAATAAATACTAGTTGCGTTTTTTTTCTAAGTTTTCTGGGCTGGAGGAGCCCGGAAAACTTAGAAATAAAACCACAGCTTTAAAAACATTGTATTTATGTTTGCGGTAGCTTTTGAAGCGACCGCAAACATAAATACAACGTTATTGCGTTTGAAAACGCTGCGGTTTTTCTACTATTTCCCTCACTGTTATGGATGTGACGTTCAATATCTGATATTTAAGTCTTATTAAGTGGGGGTTGAGGGTGTATGTAGGTAACATGCCACTCATTCTAATGTGTAGGAACCTCCTGTTGACTTGAGAAGATCTATTACATGACCTGAAATTCATTGGTCCTGCCCTGTATTCCTTATGTCCAGACTACCTGTGATAACACGGGTCACAATGTATAGGTCTTCATTTTATGCCAATTGAGACAGCAAGAGAACCAGGCAGATATTACGCTTGTTTTTACTATTCTTGGAACTTTGGGTCTGGGGTTAATTATCTGGGACTGTACTGAATTAAGAATAGGGTCATACAGGCCTATTGTTTTCTCATGGGATTGCTTGATTGTTCTTGTGGACTGGTCTGGGGCTGGCCCTTGTCAGATAGACTGGAAATGGCTTGGTTGTGGGAGTGATTGTATGTTACAGCATGCTTTTGATAGATATCCTAATTTAACCGTCCATTTGATCTTTGTATGCAATCTCTGATCAGTGATTCATTGTTTAGTTTGGCCATCATTAATTATTATTATTATTATTTGTTTTTTTGCCTTCCCTTTTTTGTTTGGTTTGACATGTGGGGGTCGGCATTAGACTGGTCCACTTTTGTCATGATGTGTTTATGTTTCTTAGCAGAACAATGCACTGTATGTTTTCTCCAATTGCCTTCCTTGCATTGGTTGTTAAATTCTTGTTAAATCTTCAAATATATGATAGATGGTTGTGTGTGGGGGAGGGTTCACTTTTTTTTCTGTGAGGGATTGCAACAAACGATTTGGATATGGGATATTACTTTAGTTGTCTTCAATTTGTAGATTGTTTGTGGGCCTTTCACGGTTGGTCTTGCATGGCATATTAGTTGTAATTAGTTTTTATGTTTGATATCCTGTTGCAGATGACCTAAATTTGGGATGGTTGAGTGGTTGGGGTTGATGAGGTATTTGTGCTTTTCAGCAGTTTCTAACTGTTTCTCAGAAACATAATATAATGTTTGTGTTGGGCTTCATAATGGTGTGATGGGTTGGCTGGAGTCATCCCATGTGATATTAAAGGTGGCTTGTTGGGAGGTTTTGTGGAATGCTTGCTTTTTGTAACATGCCTTGACCTGGTTGTCTTGGTGTTGGTGAATGCTATGTATCATGGGGATATGATTTTGTGATTGTTCTAGGAATTATATGGAACAACCGATATATAATTGACGTGTCTGGAGATGGGTGTGTTTTCGTGTGGTGAATTATTATAGAAGGTTAATTTCTTGGATTAGAATTGGTTGGTGGGAGGTGGTTGAGAAGGTATGGGTTGGATGTGATTTTAATTTTATGTATTTGGGTGCAGTTGGATGCGTAGTCTGTGAGTGTGTTTTATGTAAAATAGGTGTGGTAGTGATGGATAATACGTCACAATGCAGGGGTTTCTGATTTTAAGTTTATTGATATGACTTATGGGGAGGAGAAGGGGGGTTTCCTGTTGTATTTTTGAGGTGGAGGTATTGTGGAATTTGTGGATCAATGGTCAAGAAGTTGTTAGTTGATTTTTACACTTTATGGGGATAGGTTCTGCGGCTTTAATTTAATTGTTTTGGAGTACACTTGGTTTGTTATGGCTTAAAGTAGGGTAGGATATTTATTCATACGTTGTAGAATTTGGCCTAGGATGCCTGGTGGGTATAGTTCTGAATAGGTATTGGTGTGTATATAGTTTTACTTATTATAAGCCTCATGGTGGTTGGGCTTCTGGTACTGGTAGATATGTGTGTTTTGTGTGTCTTTTGTTGTTTTTTAATGTGTTTTGGGGTGGGGTTTTCTTTCTTTATCACACATTTTTCTTTTTTCTTTTTTACTTTTTATGTTCTTTGGTTGGAGGATTTCATTTCTCTTCCACGGATAGATTTAGTGCGACAAGTCTGTGTCAATAGATGGGATGGTAATTATGTGAAATGCAGATAATTCTAGTGGTGAGTTATTGATCCTTTATTCTTTGTTTCATGGAATGTCAGGGGTATTGGATGTGTGTTTAAAAGGTTTTGGCACGGATATGGAGGGATAAAGGTGATATTGTGTTTCTTCAGGAGACTCATTTGAATGAGAAGATTGGGGATTATTTGACTACTCGCAATTACCCACAGGCGGTATCAAACTATTATGATACTAAGTTTAGGGGGGGTTAGTATTTTATTTAGGAGGGGATTGTCTGTCAAAATTGAGAAAACAGTAAAGGATCAAGAAGGTCGTATTCTTCTGATTGATATTTTACATAATGGGAAGAAACTTACTGTAGGGACAGTATATGCTCCATGTGTCCCGGATATAGTTTTTTTCAGGAAATTTGATGATCTTTTGGGGGAGATGGAGGGAGAGGCAATTATTTAAGTGGAGATTTTAACTTAGTGATAGATAGTGATGTGGACAGAAAGTCTGATTGTCGATATAATAATGGGAAATTAAGTGCGGAATTGAAACAGTTTGCTTTTAAGTATAATCTGGTTGATATTTGGAGGGTTCATCATCTAAGAGATAGGGAATATTTGTTTTATTCGTCGGTCCATAATTCATACTCTCGGATTGATTTTTTTTGGATTAGTTATAGAATGGTTGGTCAGATGTTTAGTTCAAGTATTGGTGAGAAGTGTATTTCTGATCATGCACTCATAGATCTGAAAATCAATTTACATGGTTTTCATAAAAAGAATATGAGATGGAGAATGCAAGCTAATTCACTTAATGACCCTCTAGTTAATGTGGGATTGGATGAATTTCTTCAAAAATATTTTGAGGAAAATAATGGATCTGCTGGCATTAAGATTGTGTGGGATTGCTTTAAAGCGGTTTTACGGGGTGAATTGATTTGTAGAACTTCCCATGCTAAAAATAAAAATAAAGTAAGGATTGAAAAATTAGAAAAGGAGGTTGTGGGTTTGCAAAGGAATTGTGCACAAGTAGGGAAGGTTTGCATGAAACATAAATTGAATAAATTGGAAGAGGATTTAAAGATGCTTTTGCATTCACAAGCAGTGAAGAGTATATTTTATACGAAGCAGCGCTTTTGGGAATTTGGGGATAAAAATGGTAGTCTTCTGGCAAATAAACTTAATGGTCTGATGGTGGACAAGTGTATTCCATCTATTGAAAATGATAGAGGTGAGGTATTTCATAGGAGTGAAGATATTTGTGAAGAGTTTAGATTGTTTTATAAAGAGTTGTATAAGGAACAATTACATCCTTCTGAAACGGACTTGCAGTCTTTTTTTGATAACGTTCACCTTTTAAGGCTTAGAGATGACAAAAAATTGATTCTAGAGTCTGCGATTGATGTGGCTGAGGTTACTGCTGCAATATTGCAATTGAAAGACGGAAAATCACCAGGGTCGGATGGGATTATTTCGGAATCTTATAAAAAATGTGTTGAGCAAGTATCGCCTATTTTATGTGTCCTCTTTAATGAATTTTTAAAGTCAGGAAGGGTATGCGATTCAATGACAGATGCGATGATTACTGTCATTCCTAAACCTGATCAAGATCACAGGAAGTGCAGTAATTATAGACCTATTTCGCTGTTGAATGTGGATTTCAAGATATTTACAAAAATTTGGGCGAATAGGCTTATAGTTAATATGGGTGATCTAGTGGATTAGTCTCAAGTGGGTTTTGTCCCGGGCAGATATGGATATGATAATATCAGGACTGTTTTAGATGTCATTGGAATACATCATAATAAAAAATCGAAAGGGATAATTGGGTTTTTTGATGCGGAGAAAGCATTTGATTGAGTTAATTGGAGGTTTTTGGAATGCACTTTATTAAACATGGGATTTGGACCAACCTTTATGAAAATGATTAAGTGTATTCATTATGAGGTTAAAGCAAGGGTGACTATAAATGGTTTAATATCGGAGTCTTTCGAAGGGATTGTGTCCTCCGACGTATTCCTTATCTTAGATATCTCTTTCCAGCTTCGCTGGCCTCGGAAAAAAATGTTCTCTAGAGGGCGCTGCGCGTCGATGTCTGCCGAGTCGATGTCCCTCGACAGCCGCCGTATCGACGTCGACGTCATCCTGCCTATAAAGGCCGCGCGCAGCGTCCATTGCTCAGTTCCGTTTTTCCGCGCTTACTCAGTGCCTCGGAATATCGTTGCTCAGTTTCGTAGAGAATTTATCCTGTTTCCTCGAGATATTTGATCCATACTCGATGGCTTCCTCGTCGGAACCGACGACCCCTCGGTCCGGCTTCAAAAAATGCAGAGACTGTGGGAAAAAGATGTCGCTGACTGACCCTCACAGAGTTTGTCTGTGGTGTTTGGGAGCTGAACACCATTGTTCGGAGTGCGAGGACTGTATGTCCATGATAGCTAAGGCCCTGAAGGAGCGTAGGGGGAAGCTGGAAAAAGGTAAGACTTCAAAAGCTTCTTCTTCCTCGACAAAGTCGAGACATTCGTCTCCTTGTCACCATTCGCGCTCCAGGTCTCGGAGTGGGTCCCATCACTCCTCGAGATCGAAGCACTCGAAGAGGAGACGTCGAAGATCCCCTTCTTCGTCCTCCTCTTCCTCTGTTTCTCCTAAGAGAATCCCTTGCCCCACGAAACACAGTTCCCGGGCTGAATGGGAGGAATTCCGCAAAAATATGATGAGCGTCTTCAAGAAAGCAGCCTCGACCCCCTCGAAGACTGCCGAGAGCGATGCTCTGGTCGAAAGACCTGAAGGACAAAAACGCAGCGAGTCACAGTACCCGGCGAAGGAAGCTTCTGGAGCGCGTCACAAACCCTTGAGTAAAGCTATGACCTCTAAACCTTCTTCGAAGGTTCCGTCGACGCCGTCGACGAAGGTTCCGTCGACGCCGAGGTCGGTGTCTTCGACGCCGTTGTCGAAGGGACCTTCGACACACGGGTCTGTCGACTCGACGCCATCTTCGACACCGGCGTCGATGCCAAGGAAAGTCATGGTTTCGGCGCACTCAGTGGCTTTCCCCAGGTCCTCGATGACGATGGCGTCGAGATTTTCGACTTCCTCGAGCAGAATCCCAATTCTCTCGAGGTCCTTGAGGCCTCCGCCTTTGTTTTCGACGCCACGCTCGAAGCATTCGACGTCGGCGTCGACGACATCAACGTTTTCGAGGCCGATTACAACAAGTTTGGCACCCTCTGCCTTGGAGATGGGTTTCACACCCTTTGTGAGTTCAGACCAATTGAGAACTATGTCCTCAATTATGGAAGAGGGAGAACTATCTGACCAAGAAGGGACATTTGAGTTGCAGGGACCTTCAACCCCAGTTCAAGAGGAGTTATCCTCAGAAGAACGCAGGTTAAAGGAACTCCATGATTCCTTACATGAGGCAAGTGGGTTAGACACTTCCCCTGAGGTGGAGTTCGCTAGGCCAGACCCGGGAGAGCATACTGAAACCCCCTATAGAGCCTTAATGGCCAGGATCACAGAATTTATGGGGTGGTCAACACCTTCACAGGCTTTCCAACAAGATGACCTCACGGATATTCTTGATAAAGGTCCACAGGAGGATCCTGTAGTGCCTTTTCATAAAGCTCTTCAAAGGAAAATCATGACGAACTGGGAAACCCCAGATGTCGTCCCGGCAGTAAATAAAAAACTGTCTACTAAATACAGGGTATCTTCTGCAGACCCGGAGTTTTTGTCCAAACACCCATCCCCAGAAAGTCTGGTGGTACAGGCAGCATCTTCTACTGACATCAAGACTGCTTACCCTACCGTCCCACAGGACAGGGACGATAAGAAATATGATGCTATGGCAAAGAAAGTTTTTTCGGCATGTAGCATGGCGTTAAAATCTATTAATGCTACTTGCACCCTTGCTAGATTCAGCCATACACTTTGGGAGTGTGCTTCTACAGCGGCTGATTGCATCCCGGAGGGAGAAGAAAGGGAGGCGTTCCTAAATATCATACAGGACGGTAAAGACGATATGTGCGAATCCCTCCAGACAGGCATTGATTCGGCTGACAGTATCAGCAGAGCCATGGCAGCAAGTACAACAACTAGGAGATTCGCTTGCTTGAGAAAGTCTGGTTTTGCCCCAGATGTGCAAGCCAGGCTCTTGAACATGCCATTCGATGGCTCTTCTTTGTTTGGGAAAAAGGCGGATGACAGTTTAGAAAAACTGCAAACATCAAAGGCAGCAGCAAAATCCCTAGGTGCTGCAATTCGTCAGACACCTTTTCGTTCCACAGGATCCTCTGCGAGAGGCAAATCCTTTCGCTTCTACTCCGCATTCGGAAGAGGTAGAGGACGACCGGCTCAAAGGGGACAAAGAAGAACTACCCGAGGTGGACGGGGTAGATATTCAAAAGCCGCAGCAACAGCAGGTGCCTCTTTACCATCGGCATCTGCATCAGCAAGACACCTGTAGGAGGCAGGTTAACTCAACATCTGGCGGAATGGCAGGCTATCACGTCAGATGCTTGGGCATTAGAAACAGTTGCCCAAGGTTACTGCCTGCCTCACCTACGTATACCTCAGAGTCATCCACCGGGGATCAGCTCTCAAAAAGCTCCAGATCCGCTCCTCTTGCAGGAAATTTTAGACCTGCTAGAGAAAGGTGCCATAAAACCGGTACCTGTAGCGGAGAGGAACAAGGGCTGGTACTCCCCTTACTTTCTCATTCCAAAGAAAGACGGAGGACTGAGACCCATCTTGGACTTGCGAGAATTGAACAAATTCCTCAGGAAAGACAAATTCAAGATGGTAACTCTTTCTCAGATCCTTCAGGCCCTTCAGTTCCAGGACTGGTTGGTATCTCTGGACCTTCAGGACGCTTATTTCCATGTGCCTATCCATCTCAAACACAGGAAATACCTGAGGTTCGCAATTGGCAACTCTCATTATCAATTTCGAGTGCTGCCATTTGGGCTGACCTCCGCCCCGAGGGTCTTCACCAAGTTAATGTCGGTAGTGGCTGCAAGTCTAAGGAGGGAAGGGATTCACGTCTACCCCTACCTGGACGATTGGTTGATCAGGGCTGTATCTTCGGAACAAGCTCAGATCCAGCTAAATCACATTTGCCACTCCCTTCACAGACTGGGCTTCTCCCTCAATTTAAAGAAGTCACAAATGATACCATCGCAGAGACTCCAGTTCATCGGAGCGATCCTGGACACTTCCCTGGGAAAAGCCTCGCCACCAGAGATGAGGGCTCAAGATATTCTATAGATGGTCACCAAGTTTCAAAATGCCCAACGTGTCCCAGCCTTCGACTTTTTGAGGTTGCTAGGCCTCATGGCATCCTGCATTTTCCTAGTGCCAGAGGCTCGCCTGAGAATGAGATCCCTCCAGTGGGCACTGAGAACTCAGTGGTCACAATTCTCAGGAAGAATGACAGATCTTCTTCAGGTTCCCGACAGGGTGGCTCGAGACCTTCAGTGGTGGGCCTGTCAGGAGAACATTCTGAAAGGAGAACAGTTTTGGCAACCCTGGCCGGAGATAACAGTAGTCACGGATGCCTCACTCATGGGGTGGGGAGCCCACGCCAACGACTTGACCATCAGCGGTCGTTGGTCTCCATCGGAGTCCAGACTACATATCAACCTGTTAGAGCTGAGGGCCATCAGACTTGCGCTGAAGGCGTTCCTGTCATCTGTACAAGGGAAGAATGTCCTGATAATGACGGACAACACAGTGGCCATGCATTACCTCAACAAAAGAGGAGGCGTAGGATCACTACCTCTGTGCAGAGAGGCGATGCAGCTCTGGTTTTGGGCAATCCAAGAAGGAATCTCTCTATCGGCAGTTCACCTAGCCGGAGAGAAGAACTTGACAGCGGACGCTCTGAGCAGGCAGAGCACAGTCTCCCACGAGTGGGAACTAGCTCAGGAAGTCCTTCAAGAGATCTTTGCCCTTTGGGGAACCCCTCAGGTGGATCTGTTCGCCACCATTGTCAACAGGAAGTACGATCTGTTCTGTTCAAGGGAATTTCCCCCGAGAGGTGCTCTGGGAGACGCGTTCATAGTGGACTGGGAGTTTCCACTTCTGTACGCGTTACCACCGTCCCTGTCATTTCTCAAATGATCAGGAGGTTGAGAAGATTCCGGAAAAACAATAATCCTAATTGCCCCGGATTGGGCCAGGAGAACGTGGTACCCGGGCCTTCTAGACTTGTCCATCTGCCCTCCAATTCGACTTCCACTCAGAGAGAATCTACTTTCACAGAAGGGAGGTCAGGTTCTCCATCCAGACATCAAAACCCTCAACCTTCACGCTTGGCTTCTGAAAGGCTGAGGTACAAGGATTGGGACCTCCCTGATGATGTTATGGAGGTGTTTCTTTCGGCAAGGAGGCCAGCAACATAATCTTTATACCGCTGCCGTTGGAACAGATTTTGCAGCTGGTGTAGAGAAAAGAATATCGAACCCTTTTCATGTGGTACACCAATGGTTTTGTCCTTCCTACTCTATTTAGCGAATTCAGGCCTTCAAGTTGGCACCATTAAGGGCTATCTCACAGCGCTATCCATCTTTAAGTGCACTGCGGAAGAACCATCCTATTTCAAATTACCCTTGGTAATACAGTTTCTAAAGGGGTTAACTGACGTTTATCCCCCAAGACCATTCCAGGTTCCCCTATGGGATTTAAACTTAGTCCTAACTTTCCTGATGGGCACACCTTTCGAACCACTCCATTCTTGTTCGTTAAGATTTCTTACCCTTAAAACTGTTTTATTAATAGCACTTACATCTGCTAGAAGGGTGAGCGAGTTACAAGCTCTTTCTTGTAAACCCCCTCATACAATCTTTCACAAAGACAAAGTTGTTCTGCAAGTGAAGCCTAATTTCCTCCCACAGGTGGTTTCTGAATTCCATATCACTCAGAAGATTACCCTCCCATCTTTCTATCCTCCTCCTCATCCGGGGAAAGAGGAAGAGAGGTTACACAGGCTGAACCCAAGAAGGGCTTTAAGTTTTTACATCAGTAGACTGGCTAGGATAAGACAAGCAGACCAGCTGTTTGTAGGCTACACAGGTCACAAGCTGGGGTTACCGATAACTAAGCAGACCATTTCCAGATGGATCATTCTAGCCATTTTGGAATGTTATAAACTGGCAGGAAAAGAGCCCCCTCAAAATCTTAAGGCTCATTCGACCAGAGGTATCGCAACTTCATCGGCCCTCAAAAGAGGAGTGCCGGTTAGAGACATATGTGCGGCTGCCACATGGTCGTCCGTCCATACCTTTACACGGTTTTACAACTTGGATTCCTCCTCCAGTCAAGAGACTAGGTTTGGAAGGGCAGTATTGCACTCTATTCATCAATAAAAGGAAGCATGAAGTCAGTACTCCCACCTCCAATAACAGAATACTGCTATGGGAGCCTATCTAAGATAAGGAGTACGTCGCAGTACACAATCCCTTCGAAGAACAAGTTCTTCTTACCTTGTAACGTTCTTTCGATGGGATGTTCCTCCGACGTATTCCTTATCGACCCTCCCATCCATCCCCGCAGTATTACTTCCATTGTTGTTGCAGCTTACGCTCCTTCAGGGTGATTAGTCTAGTCCAGAAAGAATCATTGTGGGCTACAAAACGGAACTGAGCAACGGACGCTGCGCGCGGCCTTTATAGGCAGGATGACGTCGACGTCGATACGGCGGCTGTCGAGGGACATCGACTCGGCGGACATCGACGCGCAGCGCCCTCTAGAGAAAATGTTTCCGAGGCCAGCAAAAATGGAAAGAGATATCTAAGATAAGGAATACGTCAGAGGAACATCCCATCGAAAGACTGTTACAAGGTAAGAAGTAACTTGTTCTTCTCTTTATCCAAGGGCACGAGGCAAGGGTGCCCTTTATCGCCTTTTTTGTTTGATTTAGCACTTGAGCCTTTGGCGGCTTATATTAGGCAATGCAGAGAAATTAAAGGTTAGTGTGTTGGAGGTGTGGAAGTTAAAGTATTGTGTTATGCAGATGATATGCTGGTCCTGTTGTCTAATCCTGAACAATGTGGATTGGTTCTGAAACAGATGTTTGAAGAAGTGGGTGAGATTTCAGGCCATAAAATAAACTGGGATAAGACTGAGATATTCCCGTTGTCTAATGACTTTAGTAAAGATATTTTGAAGATATTGAAATGCAAATGGTCCCCTGAGTATGTTAAATATCTTGGTGTGTATATCATTGGTGATTTGAGGAAAATTATGCAATATAATATTGATAAACTAGTGGATAGAATTATATATCCAATAAGACGATGGGAAAGACTTCATTTATCATTATGGGCAAAGATAGATGCGATAAAGATGATTTTATTACCAAAAGTGTTATATGTAATCCAGTCGATTCCGTTATTGATTTCCAAAAAACAGATTATGCAAATTGAAAAGATTTTTCAATGTTTCTTGTGGGGGTTGGGTAAGAAGCCACGGATCCCTAGATTTATGCTGATGCAAAGTGTGGATGAAGGAGGTTTTGGATATCCTGACTTATATAAATACTGTAAGGAGTTCCTGCTCAAGAAGGGTACTTATTATTATACAAATGATGACTTCGCAGGTGCTATATGGCTACGCATGGAGAGATGGGTTTGCAATCTGTATCGTTTAAATAGCCTTTATACCATGGGAAATATGTCGGTTAATAGATTAAAGTTGAAGTGTATAGTGGCAACCAGGCAAACCTTGCAGGGATGGTTTGGAGAGAATAGCCAGTCGTGTGGTTTTAGTGAAGATGCTTCTCTTAGGCACAATCAGGTTTTACAATTAAATGATAGATGTTTGATTTGGCAAAATTGGGTTCGGAAGTGGGTTTTGAGAATAGGTGATATATTGGATGGTGGTGATCTTTTTGCATTTGGGGACATACAGAGGAAATATGGGTTGCATGAAAGAGGAAGACAAAAATATGAAAACCTGAGCTCCCTGTTCTATCTTAGGAAAAGGATGATTGGCAATTCATTGGGAATCAAACCCGCACTGTGTCAATTGCTTACAGGACAGGAATATTCTGTGCGTACATATATGACCTTTATGCAATTGGAAGATAAACATGTTGCGGTGTGGGATAAATTGAGAATGGTGTGGTCGGATGATCTAAATATATATTTTACGGACAGGGAATGGAAGGATATTATTAGGGTAAGTGCCAATGTGGGTACGGATTTGAACTTGTGTCTGATTAGACAGAAGGTGGTGGGTAAGGTGTACTGGACACCAGTTAAAATGTATAAACTGGGGTTACAAACTGATAATCTATGTTGGGGATGTGGAAATGATGTTGGCACCCTTATGCATCTTCTATGGGATTGCTCTAGAGTTCAGACTTTCTGGACTGATGTGATTGATAGAATTGATTTAATTTTGGATGTAGCTTTACAGAGATCGGTGGGAACATTATTTTATTTCTACATCGAGGTAGGTGTAGGCGTTCTTTGAAATATAGTGGTTGGATAAATAAGGCTTTATTGGTGGCCATAAGACTGATCCTTCGAGTTTGGAAAACTAGGAAGAAGCCTACAGTTGAAGATTGGTTAGTTGATTTGCGCACCTTATCGAATTTTGAAATGTTCTCATTTAGAATGAAAGACAAGGAAGAGGTGTACAATCTGTTTCGGGGTCCATTCAATGCCTTGTATGGTTGACTATATAGGCTGAGAATTTGTATGAGGAGTGGGTAGAAATGGTATAGTGGGAAAAGGAAGAGGAAAGGAAAAGAGATAGGGAAGGGGAAAAGAAGAGGGGAAAGATCATTTCTTTTTGTTTTCTTTTTTTTTCTTCTCACTATTATACTTTTTTGGGGGATTTGGTTTGGTGTCTGTGTGTTGTTGGTGTTTGTGTGTATGTTCTATGTTAAATGTTTTTATTGACTGTTGTATTTTGCTCTTTTATTGTTTACAAAAATGAAAATGTTCTTCGTATGTTGGAGGGATCATTTGATTATGCTGTTTGTTTATTGATATGTTCTTTAATTGAATAATTTTAATTTGTGTTCTCTGGTTCACTATTCCTTTCTGTATTTGATTCTGTGATTTAATTTAATGACATACTAATAAAGAGATTTAAAAAAAAAAGAAATGAAGCATCTACCTCTACAAAAAATGGTTGGAAAGGATCTGGATGTAACAAAATTGGTCCCGACGTAAAACTTTTCTTCAATATTTTGAAAGCCTGATCCGCTTCTTCCGTCCACTCAAATTTTATTCCTTTCTTTAACAATTTGGTGATGGCAGAAACAGTCTGAGAGACATTTTTTATGAACCTCCTGTAAAAATGTACAAAACCCAGGAAGCTTTGAATGTGTTTAACACAAATTGGTAATGGCCACTCCTCTACTGCCTTAATTGTCTTCATATCCATTTCCAAACCCTTGGGAGAAATGTTAAAACCCACAAATTCCACCTCCTTGGTATGGAACTGGCTCTTTTTCAATTGAGCAAATAATTCATTATCTCTTAATTGCTGCAACACCTTCCTAACATGTTCCTCATGATGCTGTAGATCCTTGGAAAAAATTAGAATGTCATCAATATACACTAGTACAAAAATGTTGAGAAAATCCCTCATCACCTCATTAATAAAAAATTGAAAAGCCGCCGGGGCGTTACACAATCCAAATGGCATTACTTGATATTCAAATAGGCCAAATTTAGTTCGGAAAGCCATCTTCCATTCATCACCTTGACGCACTGTCAGGTCCCAGGTTAGGTAGGGGTACTTTGTAAATGAAATTAGATTATAGATTTAATTAATTTATTGTTTTAATCTGATTTTGGGTTGTTGATCTTAACTTCTGTTCATCAGAGTGCTAACTCCCCAAACCAACATGGTGGCAGTAGTGCCAGTTCCTGATTGGAAGTTTCATGAACCTCTGACCTTCCATACAATTCTAAACTGCCTTTCATTGTTCACCTTCAAGAAGGAAGGTCCTGTTTTGATTAAGTTCCTGCGTCAAGGCCTTTTGATGAGATTCTGGTGAAGTTTACAAAGATAAATATTGTTTCCTGAGAAGCTGGTCAACGTGGGACAAGCTCAGCTGATAATTTGGTGGGAGCGTCGCTTTTTCTCAAGCTGGAGAAAAGTTGCTTTATTTTTATCACTTTATTCATGTTAGGTATTTATTTAGTTTAGGTATTTAGATTCGTTTCATTTTACTTCAAAAATCTGCTTGACTTTTATGACTCTGTGTAATTGACACGGTTTTGAATTTCTGACATTGTACTGAAGGAAGAAGCGTTTGGAATTTTAACTGCGCAGTTTTCTTAGATCAGTGCTTCAGAGCCTTCATTTTTGTTTCACGCATGCGCAAAGGAGAAGTGTCCTTGTTTTACTGCTGTGTCTCGTATCTGATCTGATTTCAAGTCTGTCAGTTTCAGTACGGTTGCGTGAATGAAGATTGCTTAAGGAAAATACCTGAGCCTAAGTTTTTGATGTTGTTTAACTTGAATTCATAAGGCTTTTAATTACGCTTGCGCGCCATTATATAAGGTGGCTTCTAAAAATATTCACTGTGCGCATGTGGAAAGTAAAGACACATTGATTTCATGAGCATAGCACATTTTTCTGAAGGATAAGGCAGCGCCTGAACTTGTCTATTGTGCGCATGTCAAAGGCAAAAGCAGTTGTTTTCGTTAGCTTTGCGCATGTGCTCAAAAGGTAAACAGCATCTGAACTCATTTACAGTGCTTAAGTCAAAAGCAAAGCTTCGGATTCCATTAGCATTGCGCATGTGCTTCAAAGGTTGAACAGGATCTGAATTCATTCTTATTGTTCTTGTTTAAAGTTTTAAAATACCATCTGAACTCTTAATTGCGCATTTGTTACTAAAGTAAAAGGAACATCTGAACAGGAATACAATGTGCTTGAGAAAGGATGAAATGCAATTGAATGAATGAACACTCGAAAGTGATTTCCTCTTTAATTTAAGAAGATTGCACATTCTTGAACTCATTATTTTGAGCATTTTTGGTTGAGGAACAAAATGCATTCTTAAATTCACATTGCCCTTCTGAAATTGAACATTGACTGTGCAAGATAAATTCTCAATGGGTCTTTGTGAAAAAGAAGTTAATTAATCTCCAAGGTTATTTCGGAGATTGGACAGGTATGGGTTTAGATATTAAATTATTTGATATTTAGAGATTGAGTTAATTTAATGCATGTCTTCATTATTTAATAAACATTAATGTCTCCTTCTACAGATTGCAGCCCACCAGAAGTAGGCGTCTGTCGTTTGTTATTTTCTCCACTTCCCCTTTTCCCTTGGGAGTGTTAGTTCTTCAACTGGGTTTAAGACAGTTGTTGATCAAACGTTCTTGAGAGATCTGTGGGGCTCAGCATCTCCTGCAGACGCAGACGCCAGGACCGGACAGATGAAAGGCCAAAAAATAGTCTGCCTGGTTTGTTGAGTCTCACAGATTTCATCATGGAACAGTTGGGAGAAGTAATCCAAGAACTGAGAGAAGAATTAAGAGTTTCTCATTTAGAGAATTCAAAATTACATAAAAAGGTGGAGGAGTTGGGAGTTAAGATGACTCGGATTCAAGAATCCATTGGGGAATCTAGAACCCAGAGAGTAGGGTATTCTGGGGAAGGATTGTCTTCGGAGTTGGGAGCCACAGGGAACAGTGAACAACAACCCCCAGTTCTGGAAAGAGCAGACGGGAGAGATGAAGATAGAGTAGGAAGACACATTTTGAGTCAGACATCAGTTCCTTTAGCGTCCCCAGAACGTTTTAGTGGAGATGTTAAAACATTTTCAACTTTTGTTACACAGTGTGAGTTACATTTCTTGTGTCGTCCTGAGAGTTTTAGAACTGACATGGCTAAAGTTGCATTTATGTTATCTTATTTAACTGGGGATGCATCATCTTGGGCAGTTCTTTTGGTTGCTCAAGAGAATCCAATTTTGAAAGATGTTGTTCTATTTAAAGAAGAGTTTCGAAAGATGTTTGGAAGAAGAATGATTTCACAAGAGTTAGATGGGGAACTGTTAGATTTAAAACAAGGAAATAAGGACTTAGTGAGTTATGTAACAGCTTTTAGAGCTCTAGTTTTGGAAACAGGGTGGCCAGAGGACAAGAGATCGTCCTTATTTTACAGAGGTTTAAGGGACGAATTTAAAGACGCTTTATCAACCATGGTTGATCGTCCCACTTCTTGTGATGCCTTAATTGACTTAGTTATGCGAATAGATTTTCGATTGGGAGAAAGAAGAAATGAACGTAGAAAGGGTTTTGGAGAGGTCAAGGTGGGTCAGCGTTTTGAAAAACCTAGAATGGAAGAAAGGAGTAAAGTCAGTGAACAGTCAGGCAAAATAAGAGGACCATTATCTAAAGAGGAGAAAGATAGGAGAAGAGCTAATCACTTGTGTTTATATTGTGGGCGTAGTGGTCATTTTCTAGGGAATTGTCCTTACACTCCCAAAAGAGGGCAGTCCAATGTTTCTCGATCTCAACAGGTGGCGAATACCCTTCAAGCGGCTGTACCTCATGTAACAATTAACGTATCCTTATTCTTGGATGATGTTTTAAAAGGATCAGGACCAGCCATGATTGATTCAGGGGCAACTGGTAATTTTATGGATTGGGGATTGGCTCGGTCTATGAAAATTCCATTAGTTGAAAAAATAGCAGTAGAGCAAGTAAGAGCAGTAGATGGTTCTCAGTTAACCTCGGGACCCATCACTCATGAAACTGTTCCTTTGTTTATGACACTGGTTAAAGATCACTCTGAGTATATTGTCTTTGAACTTATTGATGCTCCTCAGCTACAAATCATTTTGGGAATGCCTTGGTTGACTAATCATAATCCCACAATTGACTGGGGAAGAAGAATATTAGATTTTCGATCAGAAATTTGTAAGGAACATTGTTTCAATTGTAAGTATGAGATCAGAGATGAGAGTATTGAAAGTGGAAGAGTGGTGGCTTTAGCTCAAAATGGATTTGAAGAACATTCTATTGGAGCTGTGATGGGTTTTTTGCCTGAGTGTTATAAAGAGTTTACTTGTGTGTTTGATGAGGTTGAAGCAGGGGAGTTACCGCCACATCGATCATATGATTGCAAAATTGATTTAGAGGATGGAGCAATCTTACCTAGTAGTAGGGTGTATGCCTTGACCGAGAAGGAAAATGATTACTTGAAGGAATACATTGAGGAAAATCTCAATAAAGGGTTTATTAGACACTCACAATCTCCTGCAGCTTCACCATTGTTTTTTGTACCCAAGAAGGAAGGGAAGCTCAGAGCTTGCATTGATTATAGATCTTTGAATAAAGTCACTGTTAAGAATCGCTATCCTTTGCCATTGATTCCAGAAATGTTAAACCAAATTCAAGGAGCAACCATTTTTACTAAATTGGATTTGAGAGGAGCTTACCATTTGGTTAGGGTTAGGGAGGGAGACGAGTGGAAGACTGCTTTCAAAACACGTTTTGGTTTGTTTGAATACCTTGTGATGCCATTCGGATTATGTAATGCTCCAGCGGCTTTTCAATTCTTTATTAATGATGTTTTGAAAGAATTTCTAGATCTTTTTGTCGTAGTTTATATTGATGACATTTTGATTTTTTCACATAATTTGGAGCAACATTATCAACATGTAAGACAAGTTTTGAAGAAGTTACACGATCATCATCTTTTTGCTAGTCTTGATAAGAGTCAATTTCATACTGAAGTGGTGGAGTTTCTGGGTTTCGTGATTTCTCCTCAAGGGTTGGAAATGGATCAAAAAAAAGTCAGAGCAGTGAAAGATTGGCCGACTCCCACTAAGATCAAGGAAGTGCAAAGTTTTTTAGGTTTTGCTAATTTTTATAGGAGATTTATCAAAGATTTTTCATCCATTATTCCTCCTATCACTAGACTTTTAAAAAAAGGTGTACCTTTTCTTTGGAATCAAGAAACGGAAGAAGCTTTTAACACCTTGAAGAATAGATTTATTTCTGGTCCTATTCTTTTACACCCAGATCCAACACAACCATTCTTTGTAGAAGCAGACGCTTCTAATTTTGCAGTTGGAGCTATTTTATCTCAAAGGCATAAAGAAACTGGTCAGCTTCATCCAATAGCATTCTTCTCAAAGAAATTTTCTGCCGCAGAAAGTAACTATTCAATAATGGATAAGGAATTACTTGCAATAAAAGCTGCATTTCAAGAATGGCGACATTTTTTGATGGGTGCCAGAAATCCTGTCACGGTGCTTACTGATCACCGAAATTTACTTTTTCTTAAGTCAGCTAAGACTCTTACTCCCAGACAGTTACGTTGGTCATTATTTTTTGCGGATTTTGACTTTGTAGTGACATACAGACCTGGGAAATTAAATGGTAAAGCGGATGCTTTATCCAGACAATTTCCTGGTTGTGAAAAAGAATTGGAGTTAAGACCTGAACCTGTAATTCCTGAAGAACATTTTGTTTCAGCTAACTCTTCTAAAAAAGAAGATTTGCAGGAGTTAATTAAAATAAATCTGAATATTCAGAAGATGAAAGAATGGGCACAGTTGGATGTTAAAAGAACTATTAAAAATGGTTTACCTTATTTTGAGGATAAGTTGTATCTCCCGAGTGAGGACCTTAGAGAGAAAATTTTACAAGATTGTCATGATTCAGTTTTAGCTGGACATCCGGGTTTTCATAAGACTTTGGATTTAGTTCTACGGCATTTCTGGTGGGAAAGTATTAAGAAAGATGTCTTAAATTATGTAAAGACTTGTGAAGTCTGTGCTAAGTCAAAACATGAGACTGGAAAACCTGCTGGACTTCTTGAACCCTTGCCTATTCCTCCTCGGCCTTGGCATACAATTGGTTTAGATTTTATTGTAGATTTACCTAACGATAGAGGATTCTCCACAATTCTGGTAGTGGTAGATTGTTTCTCTAAAGAGAGTCATTTTATTCCCATGAAAGGAGGAGTTACAGCTTCAAGTCTAGCTAAAAAATTCATTCAAGAAATTGTACGATTGCATGGAGTTCCCAGTCAAGTTATTTCAGATAGGGGGTCTCAATTTGTGTCGAGATTTTGGAAGGAATTTTGTAGGAGATTGGGTTTGAAGATAAAATTAACATCAGGATATCACCCAGAGGCTAATGGTCAAGTAGAAAGAATCAATCAGGAATTAGAAAAATATTTAAGATGTTTTGTCGAAGGAGAGTTTGAGTGGGTGGATTTGTTGTGGACAGCGGAATTTGCATATAATAATTCTACTAAAACCTCTACTTCCATGTCACCTTTTTTTTGTGGAAGAGGTTATAATCCTCGGTTTCTATGTGAGAATGATGGAGTAAATGAGACATGTCCAGCTGTGAAAGATATAACTGAAATAATTCAGAAAGGTTGGGCTAAAGCAAAGGAAATGTTACAAAAAAGTAAGTCTGAGTATAAAAGATTTGCAGATTTTAAAAGAAAGAAAAGTCCAAGTTATGCTAAAGGTGATTTAGTCTGGTTATCAGCAAAAAATATTAAATTGAAAGGAAAAAATAAATTTTGTCCTAAGTTTTTGGGTCCTTTTGAGATTGAGGAAGTGATAGGACCAGTATCAGTCAAACTTAAATTGACTACTAATTTGAAAATTCATCCAGTATTTCATGTAAGTTTATTAAAACCAGTGTCAAAAGGAATCAGAATGAGACCAGTTCCTAAACCAATTGTTTTGGAAACTAATTCAGAAGAATTTGAGGTTAAAAGAATACTTGATTCTAGAAAAGTAAGGGGAAAGATTCAATATCTTATTGATTGGAAGGGGTTTGGTCCTGATGAAAGAAGTTGGGAGTCAGAATCTGATATTCATGCGGAAAGATTAGTATCTAAGTTTCACAGAAGAAATCCAAATAAACCTGGCCCTGAGGTCAGGGCTTAAGGAGGGGGTACTGTCAGGTCCCAGGTTAGGTAGGGGTACTTTGTAAATGAAATTAGATTATAGATTTAATTAATTTATTGTTTTAATCTGATTTTGGGTTGTTGATCTTAACCTCTGTTCATCAGAGTGCTAACTCCCCAAACCAACATGGTGGCAGTAGTGCCAGTTCCTGATTGGAAGTTTCATGAACCTCTGACCTTCCATACAATTCTAAACTGCCTTTCATTGTTCACCTTCAAGAAGGAAGGTCCTGTTTTGATTAAGTTCCTGCGTCAAGGCCTTTTGATGAGATTCTGGTGAAGTTTACAAAGATAAATATTGTTTCCTGAGAAGCTGGTCAACGTGGGACAAGCTCAGCTGATAATTTGGTGGGAGCGTCGCTTTTTCTCAAGCTGGAGAAAAGTTGCTTTATTTTTATCACTTTATTCATGTTAGGTATTTATTTAGTTTAGGTATTTAGATTCGTTTCATTTTACTTCAAAAATCTGCTTGACTTTTATGACTCTGTGTAATTGACACGGTTTTGAATTTCTGACATTGTACTGAAGGAAGAAGCGTTTGGAATTTTAACTGCGCAGTTTTCTTAGATCAGTGCTTCAGAGCCTTCATTTTTGTTTCACGCATGCGCAAAGGAGAAGTGTCCTTGTTTTACTGCTGTGTCTCGTATCTGATCTGATTTCAAGTCTGTCAGTTTCAGTACGGTTGCGTGAATGAAGATTGCTTAAGGAAAATACCTGAGCCTAAGTTTTTGATGTTGTTTAACTTGAATTCATAAGGCTTTTAATTACGCTTGCGCGCCATTATATAAGGTGGCTTCTAAAAATATTCACTGTGCGCATGTGGAAAGTAAAGACACATTGATTTCATGAGCATAGCACATTTTTCTGAAGGATAAGGCAGCGCCTGAACTTGTCTATTGTGCGCATGTCAAAGGCAAAAGCAGTTGTTTTCGTTAGCTTTGCGCATGTGCTCAAAAGGTAAACAGCATCTGAACTCATTTACAGTGCTTAAGTCAAAAGCAAAGCTTCGGATTCCATTAGCATTGCGCATGTGCTTCAAAGGTTGAACAGGATCTGAATTCATTCTTATTGTTCTTGTTTAAAGTTTTAAAATACCATCTGAACTCTTAATTGCGCATTTGTTACTAAAGTAAAAGGAACATCTGAACAGGAATACAATGTGCTTGAGAAAGGATGAAATGCAATTGAATGAATGAACACTCGAAAGTGATTTCCTCTTTAATTTAAGAAGATTGCACATTCTTGAACTCATTATTTTGAGCATTTTTGGTTGAGGAACAAAATGCATTCTTAAATTCACATTGCCCTTCTGAAATTGAACATTGACTGTGCAAGATAAATTCTCAATGGGTCTTTGTGAAAAAGAAGTTAATTAATCTCCAAGGTTATTTCGGAGATTGGACAGGTATGGGTTTAGATATTAAATTATTTGATATTTAGAGATTGAGTTAATTTAATGCATGTCTTCATTATTTAATAAACATTAATGTCTCCTTCTACAGATTGCAGCCCACCAGAAGTAGGCGTCTGTCGTTTGTTATTTTCTCCACTTCCCCTTTTCCCTTGGGAGTGTTAGTTCTTCAACTGGGTTTAAGACAGTTGTTGATCAAACGTTCTTGAGAGATCTGTGGGGCTCAGCATCTCCTGCAGACGCAGACGCCAGGACCGGACACGCACCCACACTAAATGATAGGCTCCACGAAGATCTAATTTGGTAAACACTGAAGGCCCCTGAATATGATCCAACATTACGGAGATTAAGGGCAGTGGGTATCTGTTCTTGATTGTTATCTTATTCAGCGCCCTATAATCAATACATGTCTGTAAACTACCTTCCTTTTTGGGAACAAAAATAGTGGAGAGGCTGCTGGTGACTGTGAATGCCTGACAAACCCCTTAGCCAAAAACTCTTGGATATAATCTTTCAAATGCTCTTTTTCCTTCTCTGTCAGGGCATAGATGCCACTGCAAGAGATGTGAGCCCCTGGTTCTAAATCAATCTTACAATCGTACTCTCGATGAGGAGGTAATTCATTTGCTTCATTTTCACTGAAAACATCATTAAAATCTTGGTAACACCTTGGTAATTCTCCATTTGCTGTCCCTATAGAATATACTATTGCTCCCAATTTCACCAAGCCTTCCACAATTTCCGAACACCTACTGGAAACATCTTCCAGAACTCCTTCCTTTAAACAATTTGTGGTACAAAATGGAGCATCCAATTTCACCACTATCCTTCCCCAATCAATCTGAGGGTTATGATACATCAGGCAGGACATTCCCAAAATTATCTTGAACTGTGGAGTATCAATTAATTCAAACACAATTTCCTCCCAGTGTCCACCAATCTCCATCTCCAATGGAATTGTTTCATGTGTAATTAAACCTGACATAAGCTGAGACTCATCCACCACTCTCACTTCAAAATGTAAGGTACATTCATAGCCTTAACCACATTCCAATCCATGAAATTCCCAGTGGCTCCGGAATCTATTCCTATCGGTTCACTTCCCTTTAATTCTACTTTTACATACAAGGATACATTCAGTGTAATATTTGGCACCGCAGCTTGGATTGTATTGGCCACTTGTTGATTTCTGGAACTCTTGGCAGATGAAGAGGACTTTGGACACCAAGGGCAATTTCCAACAAAATGTCCTGACCTACCACAATATAAACCTAAATGATTCTGTCTTTGCCTGTTCTCATCTTTAGTTAAAGGACCTCTCACCTTACTAACCCTCCCTGCATTTCCTGTCCTAAACTCTCTATTTACAAATTCTAGCTTTCCCTTATCAACTCTAGGAAAAACTCTGGGCTGCTACACACCTCCTCTTTTACGCTCAGCTTTGCTCTCCTAATCTATAATCAATTTGCATGACTAAATCCTTCAAAGTTTCACATGAAGTAGGTCTATGCACTACTGTAGCTAAGGCATCTTTCAACTCCTCCCTCAGGCCTCGATAGAACAGAGATGATTGTTTCTCCTCTGGCCAATTACTTTCTAATACTAGAGATCTAAATGGTGTAATGTAAGACGCTAACTCTTTAGTTACCTGTTTTAACTCTAGTAACTCTCCATCGACTTCTTGGGACAACTGTCGTCAATCAAACATCTTTTTAAATTCTAACTTAAAAGCTAACAAATCCTTTAGTATTGGACTCTCTTGACCAACTAATAACACTGACCAGGCAGCCGCCTCATCAGTAAAGTAAGACGACATAAAAGCGATCTTAGTAGCATCTGTATTAAAAGCTTTAGGCCTACAAAGGAAATGAAGTTCACATTGTGTAAGAAGAATGTGGCACTTCTTGGCATCTCCTCCAAAACGTTCTGGTGGTTCGAAAGGGACCGGACCTACTGGCAATTTCAAACTCCCCCTATTTCTCTCCTGTAGTCAAGTTCCCTCACCCAAATCCTCTCTGATTAACACTGGAAGTGCTCTACTAGGGCTCCCTGAATCTCTAGACTCCAAAGAAAAACCCTCACCCCTAAGGGTTATTTTAGTATTTAATTCTTCAAATGTGGTTTGTAAATCTTGGGTTTCCTTCCTCACAGCCCTCATCTCCTCCCTTAACTCTGAAAACATGTCCCTAATGGAACTTGCTAAGGCCTCTGTAGGATCCATATCAGCTTGGGCGGAGAAGCTATCGTGGGCCTTTCATCCTGTCAGGGTCCGGCTTGTCAAGGTTCTGGAGGAGCTGATGCCGGCCCCAGAGACCCTGACCAGGAGTTCACCTCTCAACCCTTAAGTAATAGCTGAGCTGAGAAACCCAAGAAAGGGAAAGGGGAAGTGGAGAAAATAACAAACGAGATACTGCTGCCTTGCGACCTTCTGGTAGGCTCTGGTATCTGTGGTAAAACAAATAAGCTTGGTTACTTATGTATTATGTAAAATTCTCTTCATTAAATATTTTCTAACTTATACTAACCTCTTTACCTGCTTAACCTCTGCTATGGCATAGAGGTTCAAAATTCATGTTGAAAACTCTAAAATACTGTCTTGGTTCTCTTTATGAAATTTTCTACGATGCCACAAGTCATATCTTTAAAACTCTCTAGTGACAAGCTCTTGTAGGTGCTTAACAGTCTTGGGTAATTTACACACTTCTTTCATTACATATGGATATTTAATGCCTAATCTCAGATGCTTCAATGAATTAAGTTTTCTCTTCCTTATTTGCTCCTGTGAGATTGTCCTCTTTCTACTTCCATAAACATGACTTTGTATGTACTCTCTCTAAATGGAAAGTTGAATTGTGTCACTCTCCTTCAAACTTATTGTTTTAAAATCTCCTTTTATGGTAAGAGTTGCATGAAAACAGATATGTCTCTATGTCTGAAACACTTGTGTACGAGCGTGATAGAAATAAAATATCAATCAATCAATCAACTTCCTTGAATGCAGCTCCTCCCAGGCATGAGTTAGTAAATCACACCTGCATTAAAACACGTAAAATCCTTGCACGCTTTCACTCACCCATATTCAACGAGAAAATAAACATGCGCACACACTGCTCCGCACACATATGTAAATTTCAAATACACACGTTCAAAACTCAGAAAAAACCTTGCGCTAGTTCTTTTCTTGACCCGCGCTTTTAACACGTACACACACTTTAATTTCTACTTGCGCCCCCATTCTTCTTTTAAAAATGATCTTGCGCACAGTTTATTAGGACCCGCGCACTGTTGCACACCGCACGCTCGCTTCCATGAACGACGCTGCTAAAGATGCGAAGACTCACGCTCGTCTTTTAAAAATGATCTCGCGCACAGTTCATTAGGACACGCGTACTGTTGCACACCGCACGCCCGCTTCCATGAACGACGCTGCTAAAGATGTGAAGACTCGCGCTAGTGCCCTTAGAAATTTCACCACACGCAAAAAACAACATTGCAAACTTTTTGCGCACACTCTTTTTTCCTTCTTATTGTTTTAAACAGTGTTTATATTAGTTCTCGCACTGTACAGTCATTAAACAGCATCAGCTCAATCGTATTCCTTAAGTACTGGCACTTGACAAATTACTTAATGAGTTAACATCTTCACTAATAACTTCTTACATGAAAATATACATATAGAGATGCTAAAGTTTTCTCTCTTTTCGCACCAGTCATTTAACAAATGTCTTCTCCTTATTCACTTGTCTCAAGGTTTCTCATTCACCAACTTTACTATTACTTTAGATTGAAAATTCTTTGTGAAAGTCTATGAACTTTAAAAGGAACAATCCCACCTGAAGTCTTCAAGCTCACACTGTTTCTGCAATCAGTTTTCTTACTTCTTTTATGGATTCTCTGAACTCTGAAAAGGCCTTACTTAAGGCGCTTAATAAATGTACAACCAGCCACTGAATTACTATGGATGAAAGGCAGTTTAGAATCTTGCTCACCTACCAATAATCCATCCCATTATCCTTCCCACCAATCAGACAAAGCAAACATATCATTGTTCCTTAAACCAATTACATAAGGTTTCCTTCCCTCCATGTTGACTTTGGCAACCAACAATGTTTATACTTAAGGAAACAGTTTCCTATTCTGTGAATAACTACAGGCCCTTTCCTGCTCCTTTTCCTGCTACCAGTCCACCTACTCCCGCCAGACCTGACAATTTCAAGGTTTAAAGCGAGTTTGATGTTCCAAAATATTTTAGTAGCTCTGCATGTCTGCCTCTTCAAATTAAAACATGTCAAGTGAAAGCATAGTAGGAGATATAAACCGCATGCCTCAAGTTAAAATATTCAGCGCTGAAGCCTTTGTAGAACTCTTTAAGGCACTTAGTAGAGGAGAACAGGTCATTTTCTGGTCCTGGGCTGGGAGTAGCAGAATAAGATTGCCCTATGTGTACCATATTCTGCTCTTTGTCTGACCATTTCGAAGAGAGAATCTGTTTCTTTTATTTCGTCCCATTCCCCTTTCCTCTGGGAAGTTTTGAATTCAGAAGAGATATCCTTGTGCTCTTGATGGAGTTTAGCAGCTCCTGTGGATTTTAACCAGTGAGGATATGACACCTGTAACGGGAACAGCGATCACTCAATTCACCCTTGGTCAATCTAGAGTGGGTTGCGCCTCTGTTGAAGCATTGCTTCCCCTTGTGGCAGGGGTTCCACACAGTGTGTCTCCCTCACAAGTCTCTGTCTCTCACATTCGTTACATTTGTGTGCTCAGGTTCTCTTCTTTGAAGAAGCAAAAGAAGAAACATGCGTCCGCCTCACGACAATGCTCCATCTATCCACAAAGAGGTTCCTGTCCACTCTCTTCTCCCGGGCGCTTCACCCACCACTCTTCATGAAGATCCATCATCCTCACAGGGTTAGCTCGATCCACCGGCTTTGATGAAAGGCCTTTCTAGAGGTAGCAGGATTTGCAGAGCTGATTTAAAAATCCTTAATCAGTCCCCTTTTGCCTTAGAGAGCTGACTACTTTTTAAGCACACACTGATCTGCTGCACGTGCTTTATACAATTGACAAGTGTCAGCGTGCACAAGGAATCCGGTGGTAGGAGAGTGGTTAACAAAAGAATTAAGCAGGAATGGTGGAGACGTAGTTTATGTTTGGTGGTTATGTTGAGATTTTCATTAACTATCCTTGTTTAAGAAAGAGGCGGATAATAACCCAAACCAAGATGGCGCTAATGACAGAATAACTGTGAAAATGGAGTAAGCAGTTTGGATCTTGGCAAAGGTTATACACTGCCTTCCTCAATAGATTGTGAAGGAGCTGGGTAAATGAAGAGGAAGCTCCATTATTAGGCCTTTAAGGAAAACTTGAGCTCGGATTAGATTGTGGGGTTTCCTATCTGGGACATGGTCCGGTTACCTGCTGGGACCTTTGTAGTTTATGTTACAGTAATGTAAGCAATAAGGTGATATGTGCAGCTGTTAAAACAGTGCTTATGAACTGCAGTCAGACAAAGAGCACAGTTGAGAGATTTGAATGCACAGAGCATGTGAGGATGGGCATAAAACCTTATAGCAATGCTGTTTATATAGTATGCCCTTGTGTGTCTCAAACGTCCATGACATGCACGACGATTTGAATACAGATCTACCTGTTAACATGGCACACAATGCGGATGTACAGAGGAGCAGGTGTGGAATTTATACAGAGTCGCAATCGCCAATTGCAATATTTTGGAGTAATTTTTGCAAAGCACTGAGCCTTCTGAACCCCACAGTGGGGTTTCTGGAGCCCACAAGTTACCCTTCAATAGTCAGGAGTCACCACATTTTTAGAGGAATGCCCCTCCAATGTGTACAGGTCACTTTTTGCAAGTCACTATATTCATGCTTATTCAGGACTCCAATTCTGCCCCAAGGTCCCTCAATAAGGGATACGTACATTCAAAAGAAGATATCACCTTCTGGATATTGGAATGCAGCACTCCTAGCAAAGGTCCAGCATGGCACACCCTGACAGGGTGACGGCAGCTCATCAAGGGCTCCGTCTAAGACATTGCTTCTCCCGGCCATGGTGCAGCTACAGGAAACGAGGAACAAGCACGCAATCTACTAACACTGCTGTGTGAACACAGAGAGAAATGCAAGTGGGCCATGCCATTCTTCCCAACTTATCCAGATAAGCGATTGGCCTCTCCACCCTCCTTCCCAGGTAACTAACGTAAAGCATTTGAACCTTTGAAAGCTAGAATGCTGGCGAAGAACTTGGCGGCACAGACAGTTCTTCAGCATTGGCATCTTTCATAGATTCACATGTTCCCACCTTACCCTCTGGGAAGACCCTTCTTGATTCTGTACACTCACAGGTCCCAGAATCTAAAAATGCCTCTATGGGCATAGCATGAGAAGCACCCCTGTTATCCTTTCATTGGCTGAGAGGAAACACCTGAAGTAGGTGCTTGGGCTCTAGAGCTAACAAAGACTCTGGCTTCACACTTAGAAATGTGATGTCAAAATGCAAAATACATCTATACATTTGCATAGCCATATCACAGGGACATTTAAATGATGTGTGAAACTATGAAAGATCCTGCTAGAAAGATACACCTGCAGGTAAGTAATGTGTCTAGCCTGTGCATGCTTGTGACAAACAGAGCTTTGTGTAAAGCCGTTGATGCACTATACATGCATTTTAAGTATAAGTATGTATTATGCATGTGTGATGCATGCACTGGCACAGTTCGTGTGTGTGTGTGTGTGTGTGTGTATATAGCAGAAGCCTGCCCAAAGCTTTATTTGAAGCACAAAATTGAGCTGTGCATGTGTACGAAGCACAGATGTACTTTGTGTGGTGAGAAACAAATCTGCTCTGAATCGTGTGCCGCACATACCTGTGATGTGCATGCATGTGAAATGATGACATGAGCTTGGCATGTGCGTGAGCCACAAATCCGCATGTTCATTCATGTGAAGCACAGACCTGTACTGCCCATATTTTGGCAGCATTGATATATGTGTTTCATGCATATAAAGCACGCATCTGCTTTGCTCATGTGTCTGAAGCACGTCTGCACCATGCCTGCATGGAAAGCACTGGTCGTTACAGTGCATGCAATGCACAGAACAGTTGGTTGCATGTAAGTAAAGCCCAGAACTACACTGCCCATGAAGTGCAAATCTTGTATGCATATATGCAAAACCACAGACCAGAGCTTAGTAAGTGTCCGAAGGTCAGACCAGTCCATACGTGAGAAGTACTGGTCTGTGATGTGTGTCTGAAATACATATTTGTGCGTTGCTTTTGTGTGAACATATCTGTGTTGTGAATGTGTATGTATACATTTTCGTTGCATGCGTGTGGGAAATAGATCATCCGTGCTCTGCATGCATGTGAGGTACAGACCTGCACCATTGGTAGGAGTACTCACCAGTTCCCCGGTATAACCGGTATCTCCAAGGGCTGTATGCAGACTAGGGGGCCAATGTGCGTGCATGAAAAACCATGTATATCCATTGATGTAGTCCATGCATATTAAACATTGTCGTTGCTATATCTAGCGATATAGCCTCTCCACTTTTTGAAATCATTATTGATGTGCACATGCAGTGATGCTTTTTGTTATGTGACCAGCATAGCCTGGCAAATGAGGGAGATGGTACAGTGTCATAGCTCACCTGCCATGTTTGCATTTCAGGATTATTGATCTCGAGGTCGCTGAATGGCCGGCCTGTATCATCGCAAGGGCGGCTGTCGCAGATTAACCTCCTCATACCGGCACCAGTAACAACCCCGCTGCCTGAGGAGGCCAAGGAAGAGCCACCACCGCAGGCCCAGGAGGAGGAACCACCACCGCAGGCCCAGGAGGAGGAGCTGCCACCGCAGGCAAGGGAGAGCCTGGAGGTGCACATAGGCGTCAGCCTGAATAATGTCAATGATGCTAATGAAGATGAGGAAGAGGAGGAGGAGGAGGAGGAGGAGGAGGGGAGGAACGAGGAGGACGAGGAGGAGGATGAAGACGAAGCGGAGGAGGATGAGGACGAGGAGGAGAGTCTGTCCTAGCGGCCCTGTGGAACACAGCTTAGTACAATAAAGTGAAGGGAGCACTTGACGAGAAGAATTGTTGTGTGTAGAAACAATAGATACCATAGGTTGGTACTGGTATCTTTAAAAGCCTTGCAACTACAGTACTGTAAGATGAATGCAAACAGGCTCACTGAAACCTTCCACACTATTCATTTCCTCACATGCATTGCTTCCACGGTTTGTCATTTTTTAAATTTGTTTTTATGCACAACACCAAAGGGAAATATAGAAGAAGCCTTATTTTGGTTGACAGTAGACTAAATCATTCATGTTGCCCGCTTGAAAGTAGGCAGGTATAGGATAGTGTGTAGCACGAGCATGCAAACCTGGACATTTTCCGTAAGCATATCCCAGGAAGACCATCATGTTCTCTTAGTATGTTTTGCCAAGCCGTGTCTTGGCCAGACCCTTTTTCTGGCCTAGTCATAATTGGGAGTCATTGACCCAATACGCGTAAATAGCACAAGGGGACCAGTTACATTTGTGCTGCCTGCAAACAAGTCACCTCCAGGCAATTTTCGTCAGCTGCACCACAAAGTCCAAAAGAAAGAAAAAGCCTGCAGAATCACCTTTAGGCCTTCTTTTGCCCTTTTTACATCACATTGTATAAATACTACCTGCTATTTATGCATGGCAGGCAGCATGAACAATGGAGTCCCATTAAATCAGCCTACTTTCAGCAGGTGCTGAAAACATTCGAATTCCAAAGGGATCCAATGCATTACCGAGTGTGTGAAACCCAGATGCTGAAGGCAATGCATGCAGCTTGCTATGGCGGAGCAGGTGCGGGTTTTGGATGCAGTCATTCCATTTCATGCCCCGCTCCACCATACACATTCACGAACCTAAGGAGTAGAGGAAAAAGCATATTTTACTCCATAAAGAAAATCACCACCAATTACGTTTTAAAGGTTTTACTTTTAAAATGCTGCTGTTAACTTGCATCGCTACTGTATGAGGGCTAATGAATTACCCTCCCAACTGAGGTGCCTCAACTCGTTATGAAAGTGATAAAGTTTGGTGCATTTTTCCTTAGTATGGTCCCCACGATGCACTGTAATCACACCATGGATTAGTATTTTACTGTGAAAGCCCTTGAATCCCAGAGTAGATCTGGTTCCGTAGACATGCAGTAGGAGGGGCTGGAACCACTTTGTTTGGATAATAGATGTCTTCACAAACAAGCCACGTCCTTGTATCGTTTTCCAACAAGGACAATACAACGGCTACAAGGTGATGGTGAGCTAGTAAGCGATGTCCAAGTGGTTTCCCCAATGCATGTATTACTTGCCAGTTCACCAGCTCATGCAAGTGCCATAACACTACCCGGACATCTGCAAGCCTGGCCCCGGGCATTCTGATCTCACAGGTATTACCCATTTGCTATAGCCCGCCCCCTGGTCAAACCTTTTTGTCCTATTTGTTTAGTAATTGTATCGTGTACAAGAAAGCATAAAAATCACCTCCAACCTCAATAACAATTCAAACAATAATGAATACTCACAATTACAAAATGGTTCTATAATGTTAGAAAAACATGACAGTGAATGCTGGTACCAAATTGATCTAAACATTTTAATGCTTAAAAGCAATTACAAATACATAATTTTTCATACAGAGTAGCCTTATGTAACAGCACATAAGTCATGTATGCTTACCCGCAGCTTTCCAATTAATTCTTCCTGTGTTCCCAATGACATTGCCCTCAAATGTCATCCTTTTTCCCTCAAAGTTAACTAAATCATGGGACTATTGCAATTTCATCATATAACATCAAAATGAGTAACATTTGACGAGCCTTATTCGTGTGGCAGGATAAGGTGGCAGCAAAATGTTATTTTACTGATATTAGCAGTTGTGTAAAACAACCCTCAGGCTGGAAAACAGTTTTAGGGTTGCCCTACATTTCAAATTTCATCAGTGCTTCTTAATGTTTATCAAAAAGGTCTATATCTACTCACAGTCATGTTCTGGAAGCATTCATCTGATTATTGGCCCACTGCCACGACATCCAAGGTCAAGCGGTAAGTAGGTTTACTGGACCCTTGCAACTGGCAGAGCGACACAGTTTTGTTTGCTTATGGTGTTATATCCCCCCAAGAGAAGTGGGGTTTCATGAAGGTGTGTTGCTTTGTAGGACATGGTGGAGTGCTCCATCTCTTCGGCCAGAACCTTTTTGATGGCCCCTGGATTCTGATCTCTCAACCTGTATTTAGACTGTGGTGTGGTGGTGGTCGTCGTATTCTTGAATGCAGTATAATTCATAGAATGCCCCTGGCATGCCCAAGGCCCCTCAACTAAAGCACTTCTCTTTTACTGCCCATCACACTCCCAATCTCCCCTCAATTAAAGCACTTCAGCGTTTATGGACTGCCCATGACACTTCCAATGCCCCCATCAAATAAAGCACTTCCCCTTTTATGGACTTCCCATGACACTTCAAATCTCCCCTCAACTAAAGCTCTTCTACATTTATGAACTGCCCATAGCACTTCCAGTCTACCCTCAACTAAAGCATTTCCCCTTTTATGGACTGACCATGACACTTCCAATCTCCCCCCAACTAAAGCACTTCTACATTTATGGACTACCCACGGCACTTCCAATCTCCCCTCAACTAAAGCACTTCCCCTTTTATAGACTGCACATGACACTTGCAATCTCCCCTCAACTAAAGCACTTCTCCATTTATGGACTGCCCATGGCACTTCCAATCACCTCCCCTCAACTAAAGCACTTCTCCATGTATGGACTCAACTAAAGCACTTCTAAATTTCTGAGCTGCCTATGACACTTCCAATTTACCCTCAACTAAAGCACTTCTCCCTTTATGAACTGCCCTTGGCACTTCCAGTCTACCCTCAACTAAAGCATTTCCCCTTTTATGGACTGCCCATGACACTTGCAATCTCCCCTCAACTAAAGCACTTCTCCATTTATGGACTGCCCATTGCACTTCCAATCACCTCCCCTCAACTAAAGCACTTCTCCATTTATGGACTGCCCATTGCACTTCCAATCATCTCCCCTCAACTAAAACACTTCTCCATTTATGAACTGCCCATGGCACTTCCAGTCTACCCTCAACTAAAGCACTTCTCCATTTATGGACTGCCAATGACACTTCCAATCTCCCCTAAACTAAAGCACTTCTCCATTTATGGACTGCACATACCACTTCCAATCTATCCTCAACTAAAGCACTTCTCCATTTATGAAATTCCCATGGTACTTCCAGTCTACCCTCAACTAAACCATTTCCCCTTTTATGGACTGCCCATGACACTTGCAATCTCCCCTCAACTAAAGCACTTCTCCATCTATGGACTGCCCATGACACTTCCAATCATCTCCCCTCAACTAAAGCACTTCTCCATTTATGGACTGCACATACCACTTCCAATCCACCCTCAACTAAAACACTTCTCCATTTATGAACTGCCCATGGCACTTCCAGTCTACCCTCAATTAAAGCACTTCTCCATTTATGAACTGCCCATGACACTTCCAATCATCTCCCCTCAACTAAAGCACTTCTCCATTTATGGACTGCACATACCAATTCCAATCCACCCTCAACTAAAACACTTCTCCATTTATGAACTGCCCATGGCACTTCCAGTCTACCCTCAACTAAAGCACTTCTCCATTTATGGACTGCACATACCACTTCCAATCCACCCTCAACTAAAACACTTCTCCATTTATGAACTGCCCATGGCACTTCCAGTCTACCCTCAACTAAAGCACTTCTCCATTTATGGACTGCCAAT
Source organism: Ambystoma mexicanum (assembly GCF_040938575.1). Taxonomy (NCBI): domain Eukaryota; kingdom Metazoa; phylum Chordata; class Amphibia; order Caudata; family Ambystomatidae; genus Ambystoma; species Ambystoma mexicanum. The sequence goes on from NC_090926.1 coordinate 743,109,011, forward strand.
GACACGTCCAATCTCCCCTCAACTAAAACACTTCTCCATTTATGGACTGCACATACCACTTCCAATCTATGCTCAACTAAAACACTTCTCCATTTATGAACTTCCCATGGCACTTCCAATCTCCCCTCAACTAAAGCACTACTCCTTTTATGGCCTATCTGAAACCCTCCCAATCTCCCCTCAAATAAAACAATTCTCATGTTATGGACGGCCCATGACACTTCCAATCTCTCCTCAACTAAAGCACTTCTAAATTTCTGAGCTGCCTATGACACTTCCAATCTCCCCTCAACTAAAGCACTTCTCCATTTATGGACTGCACATACCACTTCCAATCTACCCTCAACTAAAACACTTCTCCATTTATGAACTGCCCATGGCACTTCCAGTCTACCCTCAACTAAAGCACCTCTCCATTTATGAACTGCTAATGACACTTCCAATCTCCCTTCAACTAAAGCACTTCTCCATGTATGGACTGCACATACCACTTCCAATCTATCCTCAACTAAAGCACTTCTCCATTTATGAAATGCCCATGGTACTTCCAGTCTACCCTCAACTAAAGCATTTCCCCTTTTATGGACTGCCCATGACACTTGCAATCTCCCCTCAACTAAAGCACTTCTCCATTTATGGACTGCCCATTGCACTTCCAATCACCTCCCCTCAACTAAAGCACTTCTCATCTCCCCTCAACTAAAGCACTTCTCCATTTATGGACTGCACATACCACTTCCAATCTACCCTCAACTAAAACACTTCTCCATTTATGAACTGCCCATGGCACTTCCAGTCTATCCTCAACTAAAACACTTCTCCATTTATGAACTTCCCATGGCACTTCCAATCTCCCCTCAACTAAAGCAATACTCCTTTTATGGCCTATCTCAAACCCTCCCAATCTCCCCTCAAATAAAACAATTCTCATGTTATGGACGGCCCATGACACTTCCAATCTCCCCTCAACTAAAGCACTTCTAAATTTCTGAGCTGCCTATGACACTTCCAATTTATCCTCAACTAAAGCACTTCACCATTTATGGACTGCACATACCACTTCCAATCTACCCTCAACTAAAACACTTCTCCATGTATGAGCTGCCCATAGCACTTTCAATCTAGCCCTCAACTAAAGCATTTCCCCTTTTATGGACTGCCCATGAGACTTCCAATTTCCCCGCAATTAAAGCACTTTCCCATTTACACTTCCAATCTATCCTCCACTAATGCACTTCTCCTTTCATGGCCTATCTCATACCCTCCCAATCTCCCCTCAAATAAAGCACTTTTCATTGTATGGACTGCCCATGGCACTTCCAACTTCCCCTCAACTAAAGCACTTCTAAATGTATGGGCTATCTCTGACACTTCCAATCTACTCTAAACTAAATAACTTCTCCATTTTTGGACTGAGGTAGTATCAGTAGTATTATTGAACCTTTAGCAGTGAAGGCAATCATTGTTAGCCGATAGGTATTTCTTTCTGGGAGTTCCTTCTTGCACTGTGCACCTTTCTCGCAGAATGATTTTCTTGACTTTTACGCAACTCTTTTTGTGCTCCTCCAACACAATTGAGATCATTGACCGATTCATCAACTAGGAAAGTATGGTAGGAGTTTCTAAGTAAGAGCGTCCTTTATAAGGGTCAACATCCCAAACTCCCGGTGCTAGGCCTTCTATGCCATTTTCATGGGGAACCCACAGATCCCAATGGAGCACATAGCAAAGTATCACCTGTAGGTCTCTCAGTGCGCACTGTGATGACTGGCGCTGTATGTCTGCTTTCCAGTTCAGAGGGAGGTCTGCGTGAAAATGGAGCAGTGAAGATTTGGGATTCACAGGAGATATGAAACTCTCGCTCATGCAAAATGCACTGAAATAATCTGGGCCTCATTTTGAGATTGGCGATATTTCCAACAGATATACCACCAAGTCCATATACTTTTTCCACCATAATACCGCCTCTATAAAGGAGTTAAATGGTGTAACATGCGACTCCACTAGGGGTTGGAGGTATTACTGCTCATGGTAATTCAGCCAGTGTAATTACTTCATTTGTTGGAGGTAAAGATGAGGACATACTTCATGCCATGTGCAGGAAAGACTTCCTTTATTTCCCCCCAAAAACTCATAATATTACGATGCAGTAAAAGTTAATCTAATTTTTTTTGCTTCATTTTCTTGCCTCTTCACCATCCTTGTAATCGGCCCCTATGTGTTTCGAACTTTAGTGCTAAAACAGTTCCAAATTGTTCGGTACAAAATGTCTGTAATGAGTCCTTTGATGAGTCAATACACAGATTAGAGGATTAATAATTCTTTGCTGCAAAAAATACTTCCAGTGGACAAATTGTACTGCAAGCTTTGTTGCTCTGGTCCTACTAACCTCGGGAAGAAAGCAGACTCCAGTGGTTCATTATTCCTTAGGGCCAGGGAACACATTACTTCCTGCACTGACAAGCCCACCTCCACAACAGATGTTTGAAGGAATGACTATGAAGCATTGAAGTCATGTGCCTACCACTGGATATGATCCTGGCTCCCCATACATCTTTGTCGGTGACCGATTGTCTACCTTACAGCCTGCAAATCCAGTGTACCAGCACCTTTGCCACACACCCATACTGTAGCAACTAGGTAAATTCTGCTGCAAGCGGACCTTCCATTTCCTGCATCACAGTTGATTACTGCACTGTGGTGTGGCCACCTCCCTTACACCCAACCTGCCTTAACAGTAGGTTTGCCCCATAAATGCACATAGGAAGTCTCTGCCAACTCTAGGTACAAGCCTGACAATTCTGACATGATACAGAGCCATGGTGGTCTCCCATCAGAATAGTTCATTCCAGAATTCAAGAAATGCTTTGACTGCCAATCCTGCCTGATCACCAACGTGGCACATGAAACCCATAATAGAGCAACTCTACTAGAACTGTTTTGATGGAACTAAACAGCAAATTTAGAGCTCTGCCAAATTCATTTGTGGGGTTGTCCTTACCTGCTAGCTCAGTTGTGCATGTATAATAGAACCCTCCTGTATGAGCAACAGTGCCTCTACGATAGAAAGAACCATGCTTAGATTCTGCAGACAAAAGGGTCAGTTCCTCATCTAAGGCAACATCAAAGCAAGTGCTTTGCGTTCAGAGGCGGACATTAGACACTTTAAATTAGGAATTGGAAATGGCGAAGATTCAGTCCACCACAATGATGAATGCAACATTGGCACAGACAGAAGCTGCATCAAAGTGAACGCCTTTGGGAGCAATGGCCGTATATCAAGCACGGTGAAGGTTTTTCTATTTAACGCAGAAAGTGTAAAATAAGCACCAGAATCTATGGCTTTACACAAAGGACCCTTTTCCTTCCACCACTAACTTCCTACATTCAAAGGAGCATTTATTGTTAAATCATTCATTGTATGTGTTTATTGTTGGTTATTATGGCTCCATCTACCATGCAAGAATGCTTTGTGGCATCCTGAGAAGGCGTGGTCGAAGGATGGGGAAGACGAGACAGAGGAAGCGTATGCTCCAGCTGATCATTCCCAATTCTCGGCACATTCAGATCAATATGAGGATGGGGAGTAGGAGGAAGTGCATACACACATAGGAAGGGACCCTGTGGAAAAGAGGGAGAACAAGAAAAGTGCCAATAACACAAGTACCAACTACGTAGAGGAACTGCGAGGAGGAGGGACAGTAGACTTCTCAGGTACCTTGGTGTTTAAGTGCAACGGTATCCTAGGGTACCCAGCTAGAAAGGTTACCAACTGCAAGATCACAGTGTTTGGGACTGAAAAGGCCATTGAGTGACCTGGGATGTCGAGGCAGACAACTGGAACTCCAAGCCACGTTTTATCCTGAGGGACGGCCACTGGGGCGCCAAAGCCATAGGCTTGGAGAATCAGGGGGGGGGGTCACTTTCTTGGACAAATATGTCTGTTTTCTGTGGTATTCTATTTTTTTGATGTTAAGTGGTAGATGGTTCCATAGGAAGGCACCCAGAATCTAATTGGCCTATGTCCAAGTCTCTTTTCCCTGAAACGTGTCACTGAGAAGATTCTGTCCACTGTAGATCATAACTCTTAGGAGAAGTCGCACCGCATGATGTAACGTTTGAGAGACAAGTAGAAACCTTTCTGGTGTATGCCCTTTGTATGATGCAAAGCGTTTTAAATTGTATTCTTTTCTCCATTGAGCCAGTGCAGGGCTTTCAATGTTGGTGTGATGTGGGCCCGAGAATTAAGCATGAGCCTTGCAGCCTTGTTCTGCATCACCTGCAAAAGGCAGATGAGTTGTTTGGGATACCCAAATACAGACTTTTACCGTAGTTGATGCTTGACAGCACCCTCACTTCTAGCCTGTGGTGCATGTTTAATAACAGAAGCAATCATTGTCCCACACAGTACTAGACACCATAGGATAACACCATATTCTTCTATCTGTGTGTCCTCTTTTGGATATGGAACCTTACAGCGTTATCTCCAATATGCAAAGACACCTAAATCAGAACCCTCCTCCATATGCATAGATGTAAGCCTATTAGATATCAGTCACGTGTTTTTAATCCTGCTCTGAAATCAGACACTAACAAGCTATTTATTTCACAGAGTACCTTGCTACCTTCCAGAAAACCTAAACTGGGCCTATCCTTAACATTAGACGTCTCATACCGTGGATGGCGCCCCTCCTCGGGCCCACATTACATTTGCGGTCTGTGGTCTGCTGTTCGGTCTGTGCCTAGAAATAGGAGAGCTGTGCTGCGTGTGGGGGCAGAGGTGTCAGGTCGAGAAAGAGAAGAACAGTTTGTTGAGGAATTTGTGGGTTGAGTCAGAGTATGGTTATGGGTGTTGGGTGAGCCAAAGACATTTGGTTACATTCCTTAAATAAAGCTCTTTAGGTTTATGGGGCTATCCCATTCCAAGATGGTGAAGGTTCTACTCAGGAGTGATTGGCTGAAGGACTGCTTGAGATAACTTGAAACCTTCACCAGTGTTCTAAACTGCCTTTCATCCGTGGATGTCATCAAGGAAGGCTGGTGTCTCACGATAACAGAGTTAATGCAAAGAACATGAGCACATGTAATCACAAATTATATATCAAGTTGAACAAGTGGCAACAATCCAGAAAGCACTCAAATAGTTCACAATAAATGTTTTTAATACATAATATTAAACAATTGTGGATTTAAATAACCACCCGTGTAACAAATAAATGATCGAAAAATACAGAATAGTAGAAAAACAAACAGTACATTAGTATGCAAGAATATGAACTAGGGTGATATGAGCAAACACAGCAATAATACATTGGTTTTCCCAATAAGTGAATGGCATCTTCCCTGTTGCTAGTTTTGACGGTGACATAAACCATCTCCCTCAAGACCTAACGAGCCAGTAGATCACCTCCCTTCGTGTAACTGAAAACGGTTGCTGTCTCAAATAAGTCTTCCTTTGGTGTCCCATTTGGCTCTGTGTTCAGGGATCAAGCAAAGTATAGTCTCCCATTAATTGTCATCTGAAATATTCTCCAACCTTAGTTTAATATGAGGAAAATGAATTGCCTCTCATTCAGAAATTCAGACTCATTTTGTCTTATGGTTCCATTTAGTGATGCAGGCCACAAAGGTTGCTTGTCAATTGTTGTAAGGATGAAATCCTGGAGGCAGCAGGTAAGTTCATTCATTAGGCATCACAGTAATGGAAACATCAGGTATAGGTTCATCCAAGATAGGAGCTAAGGTTAGGGAAGGGGGCAGGGAATGGCGCCCACTGGTTCCCACCACCCAAGCTACATCATTCTAACTGCCGGGCTGTAACACCAAGTCAAACACTAACATTTCACATGCAGACCAAGAATTCTAACCTGGCATCACACAGACTCAAGCAACCTCTCATGACACCAGCTCACACAGGCAGGGAGGGGAAAAGGCACAATACAACATCCATGACGAGAATCCCGGCCGGCTCGCTGGGTAAAATATAATGGTGAATGTGGTGTGGCAGATGGGCGCCGGATGAATTGAATTCCAAATGTTAGTATTCAAATAAACGTTAACACTTTCTTTTTCGCCCGTTCCATGGAATTGCATCAGAATGGAACACGGTCTGGGTACAATGTGGCCACGGGTTGGCGTCTCCTTTGCTGAGGCCGTTCAGGCAGACCAAGATCAAGGAAGGTCACAGCAACACTTGATGCAGAGAAAAGATCCACAGATTGGCTGTAGAAGGAGTGATCCCGTTTTTGAGCCAGTGATAAGTGATCGGATTAGAAGGAATTTAGTAATTAAGGTGTAGTGAGTGTACATAAATCTAACAAATTTCAATAGCTAATGTAGGCTGTTTATCGTTAAGAAGACAGCTGTGTACAATAGTATGTTTATTCATGCACAGTAGCGTGAGGGAGGACTGAAGAGGATTCAAGAACTTTGAATCATGAATTGTAGAATAATTTTTCATTAGGTTATTGCAGAGAACTTGCTTATTTCCTTCTCCGTGCCACAACAAAGATCTTGGGAATTAATTCCAACACACGCAAGCCAAAAATAGAACAGCAGACAGAGCGGTGTAGTAATACGCGTGGTGTCTTTTGGGGAGGGGCTTCCAAACTCATAGCATCCCGTGTAACTGTGTGGCACGGAAGCTCGGGAAGGCGCAGCAAGCTTTCAAGTGTGCGCAGTGAATTATTCTTGGAGTTGGTCAGCGCGGGAGCGCTGCGACATTAAGAACTGGACCCGGATAGTGCAGAGAGTGCATCGATCATAAGCAGTATCTAAGACAGCGCCAGAAGCTTGGTTCCAGTTCTGTGTGGAAGAGGAGAAAGTACAAGAAACTTGCAGTTGCTAATTGAAAAACAAAACACAAACCTGAAGACAATTGTTAAACGTTTACAGCCTGGAATGTTGCTATATAGCCATCTAGCTCTAAGAAGAGACAACCAGGTAAATAATGGAATTTAGCACTGATATGAAGGTTGAAGAAAAGTCTCAGGCCAGTTTCTGATGAGGTGTTTGGGCCTCATTACGACCCAGGCGGTAAATTACCGCCTGGGTCTTACCTTTACCACCATGGTGGTTGGCGGACTTACCGCCCCATTCCGAGGTGAGTGGGGCGGTAAGTCCCCATTAACCCATTTACCCTTCCCCATTCCCATTTTTGCCCCCTAGGGCATAATGGGAGTGGGGAAGGCGTTAATTACACCACCGTAAATTACGGTGGCGTAATAAACAACAAGGTCCCTTAGCGCCATGGATTTTAACACCTGCTAAAAGCAGGTGTTAAAACCTCCATGGCGCTAAGGGACCTCGGAATCAGGCAGTAAGGGTCGGCGCTGTTTACGCCGCCGTAACCCCCTTACCGCCTGGGTCCTAATGAGGCCCTTTGTGTTTTTTGTAGATTCAGCTGACTAGAGGCATGTAACCAGAGAACTGAGAACAGTCGACCTCATTACGAGGTCGCCTGTAGAACCTGCCGGTAAGCGGCCAGCTACCACCGACCCCGTAACACTGTTTCTGCCACCTGACATCCCGGTGCCACCAGGATATCAGAAGCGGCGGTGGCGGAACGATAAATCCCCATTCCTGTGGAGTCCCATAAGACTGCATGGGAATGGGAACACTGAAGCGCCTGCACTGTTCCTAACGGTACCGGTGCTTCAGTGAAAACATTGCCGGTAGGGGCCGGAACTCCCAGCAGGTCAGGCCTGCCAGAAAGACTCGCAGTTTGGCGGTCCGTAAAGGGTGTGGGTACATTGCTACCAGCACCCTTCTTTTCGGACCGCCAAACTTATAATGAAGCCCACTGTCTGTGGGTAGTGCAGGAATCTGGACGCTTCTTTTGCTGTCCCTTTCCCCTAGTGGTATGAAGTCGATACATAAATGCTCAGGCTGTACACTTCTGGAGAGGTTAGTGGGTCCAATCTCCAATTGAACCCACTAACATCACCAATCTCTGCAGGACAGGTAAGCTGGGACCTCATATTCACTGGGGCTGCTGCAATTCTCTCTGAGGCGAAAGACTATTACTTGGCCATAAAAAGACTTTGCCCCACCCCCTATTTAGAGAACACTAGAGGGTTATGTTTTTCATGTACACCATCTATATCACCAACCAATGTGATACTCAAAGTCCCTGTGCTGTCTAACAGTGGGACATTCAGCAATAGAGACAACCGAGTACTATCTGTGACATACATGCTGGACCACCACAATCCAGATGAAGATACACAACGGTCTCTTGAGCATGGGGTGCCACAAAAGACCTAAATGTGGGGATTTCCAACCATAGACATGTTTCCGCACAAATCCCCCAGTGTGCCATGTACACATTATGGTTATGTTTTTCCAGGTTACAGTTACAAAATGCCCACCATGTCACCAGGATATATGACCATTTTGCCGCGATTTTAACACATGGAACCTGTTCGTTATGCAGTAATAAAATCGCAGCAAAAATGTCACCTTTACAAAAAATCGCGGTTTGACCCGGTAAAGGTGTACCCCATTATACCATATAAGGGGGGAGGGGGTTGCAGTGGTGTCCCCAGCTCCTCTTAAGTGGTATAAGTGGTATAATGGGTCTGGGGTTGCGGGGGTGTCCCCCGCGTCCTTTACATGGATTGCGGCGCCAAAACCACTGCCTTTATTGCCGCGATTTTTTGTGTAAACGGCCATTTTGCTGCAATTTTAACACATGGAACCATATGTTCCAGTCGTGGACTTTAATTTTACAATTTATTTTTGGTTTGGAGTTTTGCATCACATTACATTTCAATCAAACAAGCAGTTCAAGGTGCTGGGGAAGAAGGCACATAATGAAATCGTTTTTACAGCAGGACGCAAAGGCTACATTCGGGAAGATACAAAAGGGATTGAAGGGAAAGAAAGGTGGGTGGAGGGAACATCAGGGACATTGACATCTAAGCCTGAAGGCTGCATTATCGTTCCTCTTTGAATGAGGATGTGAAACTAGAGGACCAGAGCAAATGTGCAAAAAAGGAAAAGGGGAGCGGGGCTTGGCCAGGGTCATTCATAGCTACGCCTACAGGCAACAATCCAGATTCTGATTGAAAAAGGGTAGGAAAGGGGGACCAGACAGAGAGTAAAGCACAAGAAAAGGTGTGGGGGGGATGAGGGGATTCACATCTAAGCTCAAAGGCCTGAGGCGCCACTGCCTGGTTGAATGATGGTGGGGCGAGGCGGGCATAGAGGGTGGGTCTGCAGTACTGGTACCCTTCAAACAGATATGGTTAAAGCAACTGATTATTGTAAAACATTAACAAAAAAAGCTTTATCAAGAAACTCTCCTGGGAGTTTCCTGCCCCCGGCAGAAGGTGGGCATTTACGAGCCTGAGGTTCCCCTTGCAATTATCTGTCCAGCTGCTTACCGGCATCCTGTGATTCTCCCGCTGCTGCTTTCACTGTCAAAAGAGGACTGCTTCCTGTTTATATTTCTTTCCTTCTGAAGTACTTCCAAGTTACTTTTGGAATTTAAATGATTTCCTTAGTGTGTCTACTCTCCCTGGCGTTCAGAGCGAAGGATTCTTGCAATTATCCTTTCCCTTTTCATCTTTCCCTGTTAGCTCCTGTTTGCCACTGGTCACCACAAAGCACCTCATACAAAGCACACAACCAACATTCAAATCAAACTCCAGCACAGCAACCCACTAAGCCAACTAATTACACACACTTGCATTCTTCTCAACTGCAACTCGGCACCTGCTCATACACATAAAATCAATTAACTCGTTAGCACACACTCCCCAGATATACTCTTCCCTACTGAAAGATGGCTCAAATCCCACCACACACCTATTACCCCAAACATGCCCCCCTCCAAACTATCTCATCCACCACAGCGATCACACACAAACAAACAAGGTGGTGGCATTGCCATCAGATATAAAGAGTTACTCATACTTCGCAACCCCACAAATCCTTTTCTCTAAGCAGATAGTCGGGGTAGATCTCTCTCCTCTGCAGGAGCCTTCCTCTGGAACGATCTCCCTGCCCCTCTCAGGCTTGATCCAGATCTCCTGAAGTTTCGGAAGCTTCTCAAGACCCTCCTTTTCTCCTCTTCCTTCCTTCTCCCCCTCTCCTGCTAACTCCTTGCTCTGCCGCAGTGACTGGCTGCCTTGTTCCCCCTGAGTTCTACAGGGCTCCAGCCCCCACAGCCCTGCCTAGTCCAACCCCCTTCCATGCACTTAGCATCTGGACCCACACCATCCCTGGCATTTGCCTTTCTGACCTACCCTGAGCACTTGCACCTGCTCCTCTTTACCCTGCTTTTCCCTTCTCACCCTAGCACTTCACTTATTGTGCAGACGGCACCCCCCTCCCCTCGCACTTCTTGTTCTGCATGATCCGAATGTCACAAGACCTAGTAGGACCATTATTGTATCTTTCCCCAACCCCCTTGTTTTGTGGCAGCTTGAAACCCCATTTGTTGGATAGGCGCCTTACACATATCCAATAAAATAAATATCTACCCTGGCGACTTCAACCCTGCCAGTTCCCATCCAGACAGTAACCCCATACAAAAGAGAATCCTTAGTCCACCCCACCCCCCATGACCTCACACAGCTCATCACCTATCACACACACACACAACTGGCAACACCCTTTTGATTTCAAGCAAAAATCATGCGTCCATGAAAAATGTATTTTTGGCTGTTGTAATCAGACCACCACACAAGATCTTGCCACATCTCCCTCTCCCCGTACCCAGATAAACCAAACACATTGCAGACACAGCCTTAGACCAACTCATACCACTCTCTCCTCCCTCACATGCACATCCCTGAACTCTCCTTAACAATGACAACACCATCATTACATAGACACTCAACAAAATCGCCCCCTCAAATCACAAAATTCCAGCAGCCAACACATATAGATCATGGTTCAACATCTCCCTCCTCTCTATCAAACAGGAAGCCAGATGTTTAGAAAGAGCCTGGCAAAATAACCAATGTTGTGCCACCAGAACACCACTTAAACATTGCTGCAACAAATGAACAGCCATACGCAATGACAAAGCCACCCATAAGCTCCATGAACTCAAATCTGTCACCAGTCATACACAGAAACTATTCCACATTGTCAAATCCCTCTAACAACCACCAGCCACCCCGCCCTCTCCCCCTCCACTGCACTATGCAATTCCTTCATAGACTACTTCAACTTCAAAATACACATCAACAGGCAAGCACTCCCCTCTGCTCTCCCTTTCCAATTTGCTCCCCAAAATTCCAAAACATGGGACACCTTCTACCCCATCAACACAGACACCCTTGCTACCTAATCAAAACCTGCATCCCCACCCTTGCTCTCCACTGGCTCACCATCATAAACTCCTGTCTATCAAATTGTTATAGCAACTCTGCACTCTAAACTGGACAAATCTCAACCGGCCTAAAAATACGTTTCTCAACCCCATGCTCCCTGAGAATGACTCACCACTAACCTTTCATACCTCGCTAGAATCATTGAACGCTTCGTTACTTCCCAACTGTAACAACACATCACCATTGTCATGATTGTCCAGTCCAAAATGTTCTCCAGGACACTCCAGGACTCCTGTTGCCTCCAGAAGGACTTTTAGAGGCTGGATGCGCTTATGCACCACTGGATAAAACATTGAACTAGTTAGCTCATCTAGATTCCTCAGATACCGAATATGGCCACCGGAGGTACCCACAACCAAAAACATAGAACTAGTTCGCGGATCGGCAGTCCAAGACTCATCTGATACGTAATATGGCCACCAGGGGTCCCCACAACCAACATCTCTACATGTGCTATAGTTGATGAGAGACTGGGCTATAAAAAGCACACCCCGGGGCCACGCACTTTGCTTTGCGTTAAACCTGTATCTAAGCAGCAGTGTGCTTACCGTGCTCTTGCCCCTCAGATTGTTCCTCAGTCCCCGCGACCCACACATGCAAGACAAGGATCCAAATTTACTACTTACCGGCATCATACTCAGTGGTTGGCCCGGTCCGTAATGCCAGCTGTTTACTGTAACTGTCTTCGTCTACCGACACCCGCAAGAAAGTAAAGGTATTATCTGAAGCCTAGACAACAAAGACACCTGCATTAGCACTCTTTTCTCTATTAGCGCTCTCAGCCAGAGAAGTAATTTAGAACAGCGCTAGCATGTGAAGACAAAATGGGGCTTAAACAGAGCACTAATAGAGAAAGGAGAAAACAGATCTTAAAGGAGCGCTGATAGAGAAAGCAGAGCGCAGACCGAAAAAAGTGGAGTGCAGACACAGAAGTGAGAAAACAGAAAACCACGAGGAACACAGAAGGGGAAAAACAACCACAAACAAACGTGGACATTTAAAGAAGCTATCCATTCCGCACCTAGCAGCCACAGCAGGCCTGTGTGAGCAACAACCAGTGAAGTAACTGGCAACTGGTGCACTGGAAGCAGAAGAATAGAACTCCAGTAATATGTCCAATGGTGAATCCAGCCTCAGTCTCCCCCTAGGGCACATAAGGACTAATGGGAGAGGGTGACAAGAAGTAATAGCACAGGAGTAATTGTGCCTTTCTTTCCAGGGAGAAAGACTTCAGCCACCACTGATACCAGCTACCAAAGGATCCCAGCTACCACTGACACCATATACCTTCAGTGCTACTCCAAACTCCTCCTACCCTAAACATACCAGAGTGTCACCTTACAACGCGGCATGGGCTTGGGTAAGGAGAGGTGTGAAATGCGCAACAACAGATCGAGATGCTTCCACAGGGTGTAAGGTAAGCATTACCACCACAAATGACATACTTGACCACTTCCAATCTGGCATTCGACCTGGACACAGCAGCAAGACTACTACACTTCACAGCCTTGGTGACCTCCACAAAATCCACAACATCCATTTCCACCAATACACAGAAGACATATAAATATACTTCCAAATCTCATTCTCCTCACAACTGCACATCCTAAAAAGCTGTCTCCCCAGCATCACCCCCTGGATGGCCACCCACTTCATCAAGCTCAACCCTTTCAGAACAGAATACCTCCTCACCCACCCCCAAGACACAAACCTAAGCTCACCACACCCAATGCAAACAACTAGCCATGGACAACCCAGACATATCCCTCTACACACCGATAAAATCCCTTGGCTTCACCATTGCTCCATATTTCCTTCACACACCACATAACTCCTGTCACCAAAACATGCAATCTACAACTACACCTCCTACGTAAGATCAGACACACATTTCCTCCTTATGACTTCCACACTGCAAATCATGCACTAGTTCTCTCCAAGCTGGGACTATGGCAATGCTCTCCTCACTGAACTCCCTAGGAGCGCCAGTGCCCCCCTGCAAGCCATACAAAACGCAGCAGTCAGACACCACCCCAGCCGTCACCCATCTCTAGTGGCTCCCGCTCTGCATTGGTTTTTTTTTTTTTTTACAAAGCCATCTCTGCAAAACCCCATCTTACCTTACTGACAATCAAACCCATTGCCCACACAAACACCAGACAAGCAAGCCAGCATCGCCTACGCATTCCACTCTGCAAACAAACAGTCGCCCAAAAACAAGTATTTACCCACTGGACACCCAGGGCATGCACCCCCCCTGACCCTTCACATCCACACTGCACCCTCTATTACCACTTTCAGAAAGGGCCTCAAACCATACCTGTTTCCCCACACATAACCGCATCCCTTCATCTCCCCTGCTACCACTTGTCTATCCTAATCTTTCTATTCTATCCTGAAAACAATTAGTGACTTCGGTTTAACCTCCCACCTTTTCAACCTTAGAACCTTGCAAGTTCTCTGAGACCATCTGGGTAGGCCCAGTGCTGAACAAAAATTCAAATAAATAAAACTATTTGTGTGACATAATGACTACTGCTTTGCAGAAGTACATGGATGTGTAGTGGCTAACCCACCTACTCAACTCTACACTGATACTAAACAAGCAGTGAACCCAATCACAAAGGTAAAATAAACACAGCCTGCTAGGTATATCTCTTTTGCCTTTCATGATAATGTAGGCCAAGGACAGGCTATACCCTCAGGAGGAGTGTGAGGTGATAAAAGTAGCAACATAAAAAAAAATGTTAAAGATTAAAAAAATAAAAGAATATCCAATCAAGATTCTATAACCATATATACTGTAATTACTCAATCAAGAATGCAAATAATGAACTAAAGAAAAGCAACAACCGCCCGCCCATGAGGAAAGAACACAGACAATGCAGAATTGGAATGGAATGTCACTTTGGGTTCTTGGTCAGGGGTGCCTAGGGAAGGGATTGCAGCAATGTCCCTGTTCAACGAACATGTCTTTCAAGAAAAGGATTGCAACATGAGGTAATAAGTTACAACATTCCTAAAAGTGGACAAAGGGACAGGGCCTCTTACCAGTACCTTGTACCCAATCGTGGGTGGATTAACAGCATCAAACCAGGCTTCTCAGTGCTTTCCTGGTGTTTGAACAGGGTTCAAAATGTTTAGTTGGTCCAGGTAGCGAGTCTACACCAAGATCGGGACTCTGTGCAGTTCAAGTTGCATTTTGATGTGGTGTGGTTGAAAACGTCCAATAGGTTTGGATCGGCGGTCGAGTCGGTTTGAGACAATGCTACTGCTTTATAGAGCTGGTGCATGACACAATGGCTTCCAGCAATTCAAATTGGTGTTCGAAGAAGGGGGGAGTCAAAGGTGTACGCCTGATTCCAGTGCAGCTTGCAGAGTAGCAGACTTGGTCCAAACATCAGTCACCCTCGGTCTTCCTTGGGGGTGGTTAGGCGACAGAGCTCTCCTCTGCCTTGGATACATTCTATCTTCATGTTACTGTTGGAGGACTTTGGAATGGACGGAACACCCAATAGATTTCCATTGAACTTTTATGGTCTTCTTGAAAGTCCACAGAAGGAGTGGAAGATCCTTTCTTAAAAAAGGGAAACGGCACTAGGGATTAGACAAAAGCAAACATGCTGTAAGGTCTAAACCCTGTTGCTTTAACAAGAGACCCTTCTTGTATCCTACCCAAAGGGACATCTTCTGAAGGAAATGGGGGTGGGCAGGACAAGGAAGAGCCCCAACAGTAAAGTAAGATGTTGGAGCCCTTTCTCGGGTCTACCTTTCTCTGTCAGACTAATCTAACCCTGGCCCTTTTTCAATCCTGCTAACATCAATGGCCCTTTGGTGTGGGGCACCATGGTGTGAAGCTGGAATTTGTTACGTGAGTGCCCATTTGTAGCAGAGTTTCCAGGAGGTCTTGTGGTAAGAGCTCCTGTGGCTTACGGGAGGTATCGCCCTTCCTCCCAGAGATCCAAACGAAGGCAGCATCCTGCCTATTGTCTCACTTGCTGAAGTGAATACACATCTCCTTCACAAAGCTGGTGGAAACTCACAGGGTTGATACTTGAATGATATCAAATTGGTGTGACCCTTAAATAATGTTGTGCTCTTACCAGTCACCATATTCTAAACAGGGTATGGCATAGTCTTAGACTTTACTCTGCCACCAGACTAATAAGGCAACAATTATGTTTTGGCTTAGAGGTGCCGGTGTTAAAATGCTACCTATGGCTGCAGTGAACTTGGGACATAGCAGCTGTCAGTAATGCACATGTGATCTTTAAACCTTCCGAGTGGCAGTGAAGAGCAGGTGGTGCAGTAAGCGCACATGTATGCGCTATGGTTTTGGCAAACAGCTTTTTCTGAAAGGAGGTGTGTTTAGCAGGCCTCCCTTTCAGAAATACCCCTCATCATTTTATTATGTAATACAAATCAATACAGCCACGTCTTTCCCACCATTGCCAGATGGCATCCCTTCACAACTCGAATATGGTATCCTTGGAGACATGTGCCATCTAGTAACCATGCCATTCTCTCGCACTACAGAGGGTGATTATGGTATCCTTCGAGACATGTGCCATCTAGTAACCATGCCATTCTCTCGCACTACAGAGGGTGATTATGGTATCCTTGGAGACATGTGCCATCTAGTAACCATGCCATTCTCTCGCAGTACAGAGGGTGATTATGGTATCCTTGGAGACATGTGCCATCTAGTAACCATGCCATTCTCTCGCAGTACAGAGGGTGATTATGGTATCCTTGGAGACATGTGCCATCTAGTAACCATGCCATTCTCTCGCAGTACAGAGGGTGATTATGGTATCCTTGGAGACATGTGCCATCTAGTAACCATGCCATTCTCTCGCAGTACAGAGGGTGATTATGGTATCCTTGGAGACATGTGCCATCTAGTACCATGCCATTCTCTTGCAGTACAGAGAGTGATTCTTCCCTTCTTTGCAAAGTGTTCCTAGATCAAACAATTGTTTATTGCAAGACGGTAGCGATGTCAGCACAAACATACATATAACATCAAGTTCTTTATCAATTGGCATACCAAATGTTAAAAAGTGCATGTGAACAAATGTTAAAACAAAGGATGCACACAATACTGTCATTCTACATACACGCCTACTAAACTATCAACACCAAGCAATTTCACCTATAATCCCTAGACTCCATATTTGTAATTTCATCACGTGCTGGCATGTCATCCCTGCTGCTGAAAAGTACCATGTGAACATCATCATACATCCGTTGGTATAATTTGTAAACAAATTGAATACCCCATGCCTAAACCTTGTTATATGAAAGTGTTTCAACATGACCAGTCTCTCTTCGTATGTGTTCTATGTTTAGGGCAGAACAATAAAAAATGTGCAATGGTTTCAGGCAATCTTTGGTTACCTTACTAGCCCTTTTCCGGAATTCTGGCAATTTCTCATGCAGCAGTAAGTACAACATACTAAGAGCAGCCCCCGTAGGCTGGGCTCTAAAGGTTTCCAGTTTTACTGGAGCTGCTCTTAAAAATGGGTTTCATAGCCACTCTTTTTCCAAAAAGACATTGGACCTCATTATGGGTTCTGGCAAAACGTAAATGCGGTCAGCTGAAATACCATTAGCGTCACTCGTAATTGCAGTAAATTGCAAGACTAAGAATGGAGGATTGGTGGTGTTAATCCTCATTCATGGGATTTGGAGCATCACATTCTCCATTTTTGGTGGTAATGTGAAGGAAAGTTCAAATGATGTGGTGTAGTAAAGAGTCAATTTATCTGTTACCACTGCCTGCGGCAGCTTCAAACTCATACTGGGGCCAATTATCTTTTGGACTTTGAACTTTGAGGCTATATCACAGAAATGTCTTCTACGTAACAGTCTGGGAATAAAAAGGGGTTTAATGCTGCAACCTTCTGCTCAATGACGACCTTCTACACAAAGTCGATATGATAGCGAATGGCTTTGAAAATGTCAATGGCCAGAGGAATTCAGTGCAGACTCTCCTGTCCATTAGGCTCTCCGTCCTTCCCAGTTTCTGGAGGCCTGCTCCTGCAAGTTGTGAAAGAGGGAGAACCATTGACTAAGAGTACCTGAATCACCATGAAAATCATGTTGTGTATTGCGAGGACTTCAATGCCATTTTTATTGCATATACATTTTAAACACATCACACCCATTGATATAAAAATCATAACATGAAGCCCTGCCTTTTATGATATGATATGGCATTTTGTGGTGATTGCTTCAACTCCAAGAATAAGCATTCTATTTGCTCTCAGTCAAGGACAAGATTGTTCTCAGAACTCCGGCTTCATTGTAGCTACACTAAAGATTGTTCACTTGAATCGAGGGATTTGTTTCCCAAATTATTTCCAAATCCTTATCCTGAAGTTGAAAGAACTCCCCTTAATATGTATGCCGGTAGAACCCTTTGATATTGGCTAGACAGGTCAAAGGATTATTGTCATCTCTCAGAGTTGTTTATAGAGGTGCTCTGCGGTGTTTACATATAAGTGCTCCTTGCAAAAGATTATCGCAAGACTTCATATTACACCAGGCATTTTCTTGCAGAATAGACCATGGTAACGATGAATCATAGGTATTCATGCCCAAGCAGTCAGGTCTAAAACAACTGCATTAGCTTGTTGAGTGTTTCGTTGAAACTACCTGGCTTAGCTAGGTAATGCTGAACCTTATGGGGGAGACCCCCCCACCTGTAATCAGGAAGGACCTAGCACCCGCTAATAGCAGCATCTAGCACACACTGTGACACTTAGAAACCTGCGTGGGCGTCTCCACTGTGTATTAGTGCACGTTTCATTCTGTGCATTGCAATACAGTTACCTATGATAAGAGTCGTAGAGCAATGTGGGTGGGTTTGTGAATAGTTAGTGTTATCTCATGGAGCTCAATGTAAGCGCCCTCCGCCACCCACCTCTGTAGCACATGAATTCAACCCGAAATGGGAGCCGTCAGTGTGTGACAGAAACCTTAAATAGAAACCTCACAAAATGTGCATGTTATCAGCAGAGCAAAACAGAAAACAAACAGATTTAATGAATGAATGGCATAGCATATTGCCATCACCTCTCCAAAATGGAAAAATGAATATGGAGTCAAATAAATGCAATAACCATTGTATGTAAATTAGCACATTTGATTATTGGAAATATTCTATCTCTCAGCTCATCAGCTCAACAAATCTTGATCAATCCCAATTCACAAATAATTGTGTAAAAAACTGTATATCTTTCTCTCGATGCTGGAGAAATGCAATCTTGTAATGCAAAATCAATAATAGTGAAGGGAACCTTCTTTACCATGAGAAGGTGCTGAAAAGTGAAATGTATTCCAAATCAACAGCAAGAAACTCCTTACATGATTCCCCCAATGGGCAAGACACACTTTTTCTTTGAAATGCCAAAACCACCCAATACCAATTCAAACACCAGGATAGCTGCAAAATGCTGTTTGCTACATATCTAAAATGAACTAAACCAAAACTGTGCGTCTTTCTCTTAATGCTGGAGAAATGCAATCTTAAATGCAAATTCAATACAGAAACATTCTTTCTTTGCAAAGACAAAGGCATAACGAGTAATAACCAATGGTGCAATACTAGACCATTTCAGAAATGTACTACAAAAAGCAATCTTAAAATGCAAAATCATTCAGTTCAAGCTTTAAATGCTAAAATGCAATTTCAGAATGGAATACAATAATAAAAGTGAATGCTGAATAACGCTTAGAACGTTTTTCAATTCAAGCACCCAACACTCAGCAACTCAGTGAATGCAAGTGCATTCTGTGAGAAACCAAAGGGTGTCTCAACGGCTTGTCCTTGGGGATTTGTCATCCAGATGGCCAGGATATGGCCATCGCTTTTGGATCTAGTTCCTGGGGGTGGACCAGTGCAGGAGGATCACCTGGGTGAGGGGTCTTCGGGGAGTGGTTGGTGAGGCAGCCGATGGTGGGATGTAGTATTCCCTCCTTTTTTGTACACCTAAACCATCCTATTTTTTAGCATTCTCTGACGTCCCAACTTCCCCCCTCCTCCTTTATACTCAAACACTGGGCCGAGGAAGAAGGCGACAGAGTAACAAGACTAACTCTTATACATCGCACTGGACATGTCCTGCTAATCAGGTCAGGCAAATTCAGGCTTTTGACTTTAAGTGCATACATCGGATACCAATTAGCTTTCCTCATGCAGACAAAAGCTGCTCATAGAGACACACTCTGAGCAAGGTGGAACACGAGTAAGAGCAGAGCTTCTGGTGCAAAGGCAAACCTACTGGAGCAGAGCGACGGACAAAGGGACGAGAGCAGCAGGTCGAGAACCCTAGAAGTTACCTACAGGAGGTTGTTGCCTCCAAAAGACTGTGAAAGACACGTGGAGAAGGCCAAATCCCAAAGCAGAAGGCTGCATTGGGTTTCAAGGACGCCAGCGACCCTCCCGGGTGAACGGCAGAGCTGGGGACATGAGGCCAAGACTGTGGTGCTAACCTTGACTGGTGAATTGGAAAACTGTAAAGACAAGAAAGAAACGCATACAGCTGGTGAGTTTTCAAGCGACCTGAGAGACCGGTGTGTGTTAAGGAAAGATTGAAGCTAGACACTTCTCTGTTACAAAACGGGATGCAATGATTTGGGGGAATCGATTAGCTGTGCTAGTGCAGGCTGGACACAAAGGAAGCTAACATATGGAAAGCCAACATGCCAACTGCTGCAACTAGAAATGCACCACAAACAAGATACCTCTATGACCCTCCACAGGAAATTCCCAAAGGTTAGAGGTCAGCTTAACAAGCCCAGAGCTCATAAAACTGAGTATGCACTTCTCAAAAGCCAAGCAGTAATTCTTTGAAAATGGCAATAGGACATTGAGCTATTGGCCAGGTAACTCCATGCATGACATATGGCTCCATAAGATCAAAGTTCGTTGAGGAGGGGAAGTGAGTTCTGAGGGTGATAAAAGTTAGGAGTACAAGGAATCGTTTAGCTCTCTTAAATTGGCTGAAGCTGTAATCCATGGGCCCTAAAGGATTACCTGGCCTCTTTGAACATAGCACCATTCTTGAGGCAATGAAACAAGTGGGAGGGCCTGATAGAAAGGGATATAGTTATAGAAGCAATGAAGCACCAGAAAGGCCCAGATGATTTTACTGTTATTTTTGATAGAATGTTCACACAGCCGCTGATGCAGCACTTGGTAGACTATCGGACAAAGTGATGATAATAGAGACTCATATTATTATTATTATTTCTTCTTTTTTTTGGTTTACATAAACCTTTACAAAATATACAGAACATAACAAAAACAAAAACTAACAATATTACATATTTCCATAGTTTCTTACTTAACATACAGCAAATTTTATTATTTACATACATCTTTAAAAAATCATCATTCTAAAAGTGTCGTAAGACATAAAACAAATGTTTTTTAAACATATATCTAGTAGATTCCATCCTTTTTACAGTACTTATTTAAACCACAACCTTCCCTGAGTGAAAAAAATCGAATCATGTCAAAAATAGGCCCTAACCAGATGAAGAAAACGTAAAATTTCAACTACCATCATCATGTCTTCTCCTATTCTAGGTCACAAACATTCTTAAGAAAAGCAATTGTTCTTATTTTCATTATCGTTGATTTACCATGAAGTATTTCATACCATAGGAATTCGCAGTTCACTCGAGACGTATCAATCACAAATTGTTCGAAGTATTCAATTCTTTTTGGCAGTAATTTGGGACACTTTACTATTAGATGATATAAAGTTTCCTTTTCACCATATATAAGACAATGGGACTCATTACGAGGTTGGAGGTAGCCTTGCCGGTTTTACCGGCAAGTCTACCTCCAAACTCGCATCCGGGTCCGGCACCAGCGAATGGGCAATTACTGGGCTATTCCAGCCCAGCCGGACCCAGTAATTGCCCTTTTGCGGGTGCCGGGTCCGGTACATCCCCATTCCCATTGAGCCCCATAGGGTTCAATGAGAATGGGGAGGGTGGTAGCACCGGTACCGTTAATAATGGTACCGGTGCTACCATCATGTTCTGCTCGCGGGTGCCGGTACGGCCACCAGGTCAGACCTGGTGGCTGCAAGGGCACCCGCGAGCAAAACTCTTAGTATGGGGGTATGGTAGCAACGATGCCGGTAGCGATAGCGGCGCCGTTGTTGCCTTACCGCCATACCCGTAATGAGGCCCAGTATCTGCTGAATTTATATTCATTTAGCACGGGATATCGAATGTTTCTAATTTCCTGTGTATTCATTACGTTTGCTCGAAGTCTCATTGTGCAGTTTCGAATCTTTCGTGAAGGATATTTTGTAATATATGGTTAAGGTTGCGGGAACCATTTCCAGAATGACACAGATTGCAAATATAGATTTGCATTTAAAAGTGTGGCATTATTGCCCACCCAATCTAATGCCTTTATCAGAGATTTCACTTCCATGGGGTTATCAAGCAAAATTTGTGACGATAAGCCCATGCTGCACAATTATCGCTCAACAAACTCTTTAAGCTCACGTACAAAGTATCCCATTTCTTCATTTGACAGCTGACTATATAGGAGATTCTTTGCACTTGTCAGACATTTCCATAGTAAATCAGCCTTTTTCCATAACATGATACTTTCTAGAGATAATAATCCTAGCTCATATCATATTGATTCAAACGGGATACACTTTGGCATGAAAAACAGGACATTCCTCCATATCATGCCCCAATTACCTTTAGGTATGGTACTAATGATTCAGGCAAAAATTCTAACCCAGAGCTAAACCGTGGGATTATTTGTTTACCATAGAATTCAAAGCATACTTCCCATATTTTCTTTCAATCATGTTCAACTATTTAGCAAAATCAGAAGCCTTTTGTTTCATCCAATTATTGATGAAATTGTTCGATGGAACACTTGAAAAAACAAAACCAAAATATTTCAATGATTTCTGTAGTTTGATTCTAGTACCATCACAATGCCAGGTGAAGCCAGCTGAAATCCTGTTACTTCGTCCCAGATTTGTGATTACCGTTTTTGAAGCATTTATTTTCAGTTTCAATTTCTCTATAAATAGTACAAACACATTAATCAAATGTTGCAACCTAATTTTTGCAGTGTCAAGTAACTGGAAATCATCCGCATAGGCACACCATTGTACTGTCAAATTACCCAATTTCGGAGAGACCAAATCTTTTCCATCTAAATGGTAACCAGCGGAGGAGACATACAAGTTGAATAGAATTGCAGCAAGTGTACAACCCTGCTTCAATCCATTGCATACCTTAATGGCATTCAACATATTTCCTTCATTATTCAACCTCACACATATCATAGTATTTGAATACAGGTTAACCAATAACGCCAATAAGTCATGATCAATTCCCAGCTCCATGAGTCTTCTCCACATCAAAGGCTGCTGAAAGGTCCATTGATGTAACGTATAACGCTCCTTGAGCCTTAGCTTGCGCGATACCTTGTAACTGAGTCAATAACATCCCTCCTGCATCTGTACTTATACCCTTTCTGAAGCCGATCTGTCTTATATCTAGTATATCGTTGTCGTATATACATTTAAGGAGCCTAACCAACACAATGGACGAAAAAATCTTAGCTTCCACATTCATTCATGAAATTGGCCGATAGTTACTAGGGCACATTCTATTTCCTTTCTAAAATATCGGCAATATATACGACAATAACCACGACTTGGGTATCGTCTCTTTATACAGAACATCATTAAATAGAACATGAAGAATTCGAGCCCATAGCACCTTGTTGTTTTTTAATGTCATAAATGATAAGTTATTCAGACCAGGGGTGTTGGAAGCCTTTGATTTTAGTATATATCCCTTTATGTTGGCAATAGATACATCTAGGCCCCATTTCTTATAATTGTTCTTGTCCCATACAATTGCTGTTGATTTGGATTGGCTGTATAAGTTCTCAAAATGTACAGTCCAATCATCCGCAGCAATAGGATTCAATGCCAGCTGGAATTGCGTTTTTTTCTGTACTATTGATAAGTGCCCAGAAAGATCTAGAGGTCGTATTCCTCATAGTTTGAAACAATGATTCTGCATCTTTTTGTTGTATGAATACTCAATGATTTATTAGCCAATTCTTGTAACTCTGCCTACATTGTTTTGCTTCCGATCTGTACGTTGCCTCAACTACGTTTGATTTCTTTATCTAGCGCATATCATGCTTTTCGCTGCCTGATTTCTATATCGTATTTATGTTTATGCGTGCAATCCTTTTTTTTGTGACGCACTCTTTCATACAATATTCACTCATAACTCTTTCTACATGCCCATCACATTTTTCAACAGTATAGGTCCTAATTTTACTCTCCAACTTCTGGGACTCGTACTCAAACAACATCATGGTGTTAAATTTCTCGATTTTTCCTGGGTTCCATTTGATTCTTGTACCTTTAACATTAATGTCAACATTCATACACTGAGCAATTGTCATATCGTCATTTATTTTTGCCATGGCAGAGTACAGGACAACATTAAGTGGTCACTAGAATCCGTATGGATAACCTCCATATTATCCATACGTAGGTGGATTTCTGTGCTAATAAAGATGTAATCTATAAGGGAGGATGTCCCTCTTGCATGCCAGGTTGGCTTCATATTATACATAATGTTTAAACCCCAACTTTCCGCAAACACCATCCATTAGCTTCCTCTGTACCTTTTGCTTTTGTCATTTGCCTTTCGATCTCCCCGAACAGTCATTGCCCATACCATTCCACTAACCTGTATATTACAGTCTGCATTTAGGTCACCGGCAAGAATAATTACGCCATCCGGTTTCATCCCCAGCCAGTCTTCTTTTATAATATCCAGTTTGTCATGGCCTGTTCCAGATCACTGGGCCTCATTAGGATCCTGACGGTGACAGTATGAACGGTGCCGGTATTGCACCGGCACTGTTCATACCGTCCTGCTGCATTACGAGTTCTGTTCGCGGGTTCCTGACAGCCTGCTAGGCCTGCGCATGCATGCTCCCCACCCCCATTCTGTCCGATGGGCAGAATGGGGATCGGGAGCCCGGCAATACCACCACCCTCGAATGGGCAATTACCGGCCCATTCATCTTGTAATGGGCCGGTTATTGCCCAATCGCGGGAGAGGGTGCTGGTAGCGAGCATGGCGGTAGCCGTGCCTGCCATACAGGCACGGCTACCGCCATGCTCGTAATGAGGCCCACTGTCTACATAATCAATGGAATTCCAATACGTGTTTATTATCATTAAGTGAACTAGTTAATCTAAGTGTGACCACCATAATCTAATCATGTAATTGAGTTTCTGATTCGACTTGCTGGGAAGCCTCATTTATTATAGCAAGGGCGAGGCCTCCTTTCGGGTGACCCTTATGCCCCGATGTAGCTTTAATACACACTATCTCAAATCCATCCCAAAGTATAGATCCTGTTGCCCCGGTTTCCTGCAATAAAATGATATCATAACTAGCCAGGCTGTCACATAACTTCTTAGTTGATGCAAGATGGGAACTACCCCTTGTATTCCATGTTACAAATCTATAGTTAGCCTTAACTCTAAAGGGGTTTCCCTAATGCTTTCAATTGAGCGATTGAGTCTTTGGGAGAAAGCGCCAGATCAAGCCATTCATGCATTTCTTTGAGCATTCCAAATTCTGGTGTTTGATTTTTGGTTACTTCAACTCTAGAGTAAATGGGGATGTCCATTTTTTCAATAGCATGCAAACCGACTCCCGCGTTCGGTATGCTATGTTGGTAGTTAAATATATCGAAACCTCGTCTTTGTAGGGTTCCGACTTCTTTCAATAACAGCGCCCTTACAAGGGGTGAAGGAATCACCAGGCGCACATAATCAAATCTGTATGCATGGATGTAGTCCACAAGCTTTATATCCGTGGATGTAATTAGGTTAAGTTCAGGAATATCGGCAAAAAGGTTCAAAATATATGGTCTATTCAGGGACCGAGGACACTCCTCTTCAAAGATATTCTGCATGATCAAACTAGGAACTTGCAGGAAGATGGCTTTCCTTAGATATGTTTGCTGATCTTCATGAAAACTAAATTCATGCCTTTTCGCCTCTAATATTTCATATCTTCGCTCTTCCCCCATCCTATTACTAGTGTTTACACCAGAAGGTGCTTTCTCACCATTTAAGGATACATGTTGCATTGATTTTAGTCCTCTCATACCACTTTCAGAGTTTATCATGACCGGGTTTATATCCCTTTCATGTGGATCAAGGTGCTTTTTATTTACTATCTCCTCAATAATCTTGCAAACTGAAGTCTCATTCAACTGAGTCTGACCTATAGAATCGCTGTAAGTACTTGGTGAACTGTTAATTTTGCTTTGTACTCCAGCCTCGGTCGAGTAATTCCTCTTGACCGTTTGAGTCAGCCAATTTCAAGTGTTTATTGCCATCTATAGATGTCCTTTTATTTATATTTTGAATACCAATCTCTTGTATTTTTCCCGAACTAATGGCTTCCAGGCCATCCATACCCTTGTAAACGGTAACCTTGCTATTATTTATATATTCTTGTGGCAACATTTGCCCTTCCTTTTTATCATTTTCAATTACTTCTGAAACCATAGAACAAATATCATTAGAATTTTTTAGAGCTGCTTGCGTAGCAACGCTCCAACTGTTACCGCCATTTCTGGACCCACTGATGTGTTAGTTGGTGATACAGCTGCAGGGTTCTTAGATATTTCAATATTGCACCCCAAGCTCAATCGATTTCAAATTCTGATCGATCCGTCCTGACATTTCTTTATTCTTAAGGGCGTCAGATAATGTTGTGGGGCCTTCAGAGTAACCACATTGTGTGGCTTTTGATCTAATTTTATCTCCATGCATTGATAATAATTGCTCCTGATTTTCATGTCTTACTTCATTTATAAATATCACATCATTGGATTCCAAGATGGCTGCCAGCACAGTGTAGACGTGCTGACGGCACTCTCCAGACCCCGATCGGGGTAAGGTGACCACCACCCCACCAGCGCGTTACCAATCGGTGCGAAAGGGCCCCCCGCACGTGGGAGAGTTGTGGGAACAGCAACGGGGGAGAGTTGTGGGAACAGCAACGGGGAAGCAGGGGACATCGCTGGCCCCAGAGCGGTGGAGCTCCCAGGCGAGCCGCAGAGGCCCCTGACGAACGAGTGAAGGAGGGGATATCCGTCCGGCGAACGGAGGCGGGAGAGAGGAGCACCCGTTGGGGACGAGGGATGATCCAGCCGTCCTAGGCTGCTTCAGGAGGTGCAGAGGGTGACCCAAGAAGGAACAAAGTCAGGCGAGGAAATGAAGGTCCGTGGGTCGCCGGGCCCCTGGTTGCAAGAAGTGTGCCGGCATCGGATGCAGCCCTGTGGGCTGGCCAGCCCCTCCCCAGCCGGGAAACGAACAACTACAGGACCCGCGGACCTTGACGGGGAAAGGAAGGCCTCGCCGGCGCACTGTGCCAAGAGACGAACAGCTGCAGGAGCCGCGGATCTTGGCGGGGAGAAGAGGGCTACGGCAGCAGTGCCCAGGAAGCTGCAGGAGTCAGAGAAACCCCAGAAAGATGGCGACCGGACCCTAGAGGCTGAAGGAACTGAGAAGCCGGGCCACGGTGAGCAGGGGAGATCCCACCATCAGCTATCAAGACCCCGTTCTGGTGTAAGACCAGCCCTGTGACCGGAGGACTGGGAGGACTGGGGGGAAAGGAGCCGGTGAGTGTGCACAGAGGCAGGGGGAACCCTGGGCAGCGGGGGGTCCAGCGACTCGAGGCTTGCGAGCCGGCATAGGGGGGAGGGCGGAAGGCCCGCAAGGGAACCCTCCCGGTCCCCCCACCCCAAAATACAAAGGCGGGACACCCCATAGCACAATAGTGCGACACAAGGAAGAAGATCACCGTGGGATGGAAGGGGGTTAGGGCCCGATTGCCAGAAGGTCAGAGAATCTCCCCTCCTAAATAGTAATATCCTCATCAAAGGCCTTCAAGAAGGTAGCTACCAGACATAGAACAAGAAAGAAAGGGAATGTAGATTGGGGTGCAGCAAGGCTCCTGGGGCCCTACTATCAACGGGATTGCATGTGCATGAGAAAGCCCAGGCTCGCATAGTCACGCTGGCCGAGTACCGGGGCCCTGCTCGGTTGTACGAATCGGATTGAGCTACAACAGGCGGTGGCCTACGCATTCTTGCCATCTTTCACTTGGTATCCGAACATTGCACAGTTTGTTTACAATTACCTGGACCGACACCGACCAATACCCGCCCACACCATCCCTGGGCGTGGATGCAGAGGAGGCCCCGGGAAAAGGGACACTCAGGACTAGTGGGCAAGACATAGCGCAATAAAGGAGCAGGCGCAAGAGGATTGATCTGAGCGGCCGGATAAAGGGGAGAGGCAGTGCGGCAATACAAGCATCTCACCTTCACCTTGTAGTACAAATGAGGACCAGGGAGAAGCGCAACGGCCCCGGAAATGCCCGGTGGAGAGGCGGTGGTGCGTTCGAGAGTGGAAGATCGAGGATTATATCCACGAAAACTAAAAGAACAGGGGGTAAGCTTGCCCAAGCCCCAGGAGACACCCCAGGCACCCTCCACGCAATGTGGCCTGTGCAAAACACTAAGGAGGGGGCCAGGAACAACCAGGAAGAGGCCGGAGAAGGCAATGCTCAAGGGGGCATGGAAGGTTCGACCCTGATGTCGAGACAGGACTTCCTGGGTGAAATGCATGCTCTACAAACCAACCTGGCAAAGACATTTCAGGAGCAATTTCAACTCATGAGGGCTGACTTAAACGAGGCCCATGGGAGATCAGACAGGAGGTGTGGCAACTAGGGGAGAGGACAGATCTCCTGGAAAAAGGTCTCCAAGAAGTGGATAAGGAAGCCATGGCTAACAGTGAAGCCATTGAGAGACTGAACGTAGCCACTCGGAACCTGGAGATCCAGATGGAGGACATTGAAAATAGATCCCGAAGGATCAACATAAGGGTAAAAATGTTGCCGGAATCGGTGCCAGATAAAGAACTAAAAGCGGTAATCCAAGAAGTTTTTGCAGATATTCTGGAAGAAGGGAGCCCGGATAGGGTCGAACTGGATCGAGTGCACAGAGTGGGGAGGCTGGCCAAAGGACAGACAACAAGGCCAAGAGACGTATTGGCTGCTTTTACCAGATATGCCCAGAAGGAAGCAGTCCTCCAAGCAGCAAGAAAACGGGAGCCCAGTATGTTTAAAGGGCAGCAGATTGCATTATACCAAGATTTGGCAAGTAGCACGCTCGCAAAGAGGAGACAAATGAGCCCGGTGCTAAAAGCATTAAATGAGAAAGCCATCCGTTATGAATGGACATTCCCGTTTGGCTTTGAATGGGAGGGGAGCCAGAAACGCATCACCCCGGTGCAGGAAGGGGCAGATATATTACAAATAGGGTTGGAGGTGACCCCCACCAGTTCTGGCACCCAAGTGATGGGCAACCGGCCTAGGCCGACACCTTGGGAGTGGAAGACAGTCGGGGAGAAAAGGAGAAGAGGATTGAAGGAGGGCGGAACAATGTGAAAAGAGAAAACCAGAGAAGAGGCAAAGGGGACACAAGAGGACCTCTAATGTAAATGGTGGTAAAAGGGGTGGTGGGTCCTTAAAAGGAGTATTAAGGCTTTGGGGTCTTTGGGGGAGCATCCATTTTGGAACAGAAAGGGCGGGAATGCCCGAGTTAGGAGTGGATGATAGGCGGGAAGGGAATGTCCTTCCAGGGGGAGGGGGGACAAGAAGAGAAGGAGGGAGAGAGGGGAGGGAGGGAGAGAGGAGAGGGGGAGAAGAGGTGGGGGTGACCAGGTAACTTGCAGAGGGGAGGGCGGAAGGGTAGCATTGATGGACACGGAACATAATTTGGTTGGTGACCTTTCAAGTGGCTAACGCATAATGTGAGAGAGTTGAACTCCCCTCTTAAGAGAAAGAAGCTGGAGCAATTTAGAAGGAAAGAAGGGCAAGACATTGTGGGGCTGCAGGAAACGCATCTTTTGCATAAGGATCAGGGGCGGCTAAAATTGCGCGGGTTCAACCAGATTCTACATGCCTATAGCCATAGCAAAACAAGGGGAGTGGCTATTAAGCACACAGTTGACTTTAGAGTCAGTGATGTCATACGGGATAAGGAGGGTAGGTATATTGTGGTCAGGGGGAAGTACCAGGATCTTCCCTACACCATAGCAGTTGTGTATGCCCCCAACTCTGGACAGGAGCAGTTTTTACAGCAAGTACTGAAGGTGATAGAAGAACAGGCCTGGGGCCAAATAGTCCTGATGGGAGATCTCAACATTGTCTGGGACAGTGAGCGGGATAGGATCAGTGGTCAAGTAAGAGGGGGTGGGTGTACGGTAATGTTGGCAGAACTGAAGGATAGGATTGGAAGGATGGGTTTGCAGGACACGTGGCAGGAGCTGTGGGGGGAGAGGAGGGATACACCTTTTTATCGGGAGTCCATGGGTCACAGTCCAGAACTGATTATATTTGGGTCTCTGTAGGATTGGTGGGCGGGATTCGGGAGGTGAGCACGGGCCCTATAGGTATAGCAGATAACAAGACGGTGTCCATCACTCTGGAACTGGGACGAAAGGAAAGGGGGGTTTGGGGATGGAAATATCCAAGGTCCCTATTAAGGGATCCGGTGTTCAGGAGTGAAAATGAAGAGATCAAACTTTTTTTTGCCATCAACAGGAAGGGGGACACGAGAGAGGATGTAAGATGGAACGCGTTCAAGGCCACTCTCAGGGGGGAATAAATAGCGGAAGCCGCTCAATGAGCAGAACAAATGAAGGCATTAGAAATGCAACTTGAGGCAGAAGTGGAGGTGGCAAGGCAAAAAGCGGGCACGACTCCATCTAGGTCTTCTATGAGAGAATACAGAAGGGCACTGGGGCAACTAGAAATTCTACGATCTAAAAAGGCAGAGGGGGCTCTACTTGTGGTTCCCCATAAATACTACGTGAAGGCGAATAAGGCAGACGCACTATTAGCACGCTTACTTTGGGGGCTAGATCGAGGAACGCGATCACGGCATTGAAAAAAGGTTCAGGGGAACAGGTCACATGCCTGGTGGAACTACAGGAAGCATTGGCGGAGTAGTTTGACTCCCTTTATGCCTTGCAGAATCCTCAGAGTAGCCTACAAGAAAGATTCCTAGAAAGGGTGCAGCTGCGGAGAGTTGGGAGGGAGACACGGGAGACCCTTAACCAAGAAATTACAAAGGAGGAAATACGAAGGGTGATTAGGGATCTCCCGACAAACAAGGCCCCGGGCCCAGACGGCTATACCGCAGCCTTTTATAAAATGTTTATTATGCAGCTGGCCCCACAATTGACCTCGCTCTTTAATACGTTTTGGTGGACAGGCAGAATAGCCCCCTCCATGGAGGAAGCAAAGCTAACCCTCATACTTAAGCCAAATAAGGACCCGGAGGAGAGAACATCCTATAGGCCTATCGCATTGATAAATATTGATGCCAAGATCTTTAAAAAGAACTTGGCAAACAGACTCGAGAACCATCTCCGGAACCTGATACACCCAGATCAAGCAGATTTCGTTAGGGGCAGGCAAACGGCGGATAACATCAGGCGTGTGGCCCACTTAGTAGAAAAGGTGCAGAAAATGAACACTCCCGCGGTCCTTTTGGCACTAGACGCAGAAAAGGCATTTGACCACATGGAGTGGTCCTTTCTGTTATGGGCTTTGTGGAAAATGGGTTTTGGAGGGGAATTTTTGACGATGGTCAAGCTAACTATCAGGTCCCATCCATTAGAATAGTGGTGAATGGAACAACATCAAGACCGGTTAGACTGCAGAGGGGTACAAAACAAGGCTGCCCGCTATCTCCAATGCTTTACGCAATCTATCTGGAGCCTCTTCTACAAGCAATAAGGGAGGCGGAGGGGATACAGGGCATTCCCTTTGGGGGGGAACAACAGAAGGTAGCGGCGTTCGTCGACGACATGCTGCTTACCCTGACAGCAACAACCGACTCCATCCAAGCTAGCACGAACCTGTTGGAGGAGTTCGGGGAGGTCTCGGGTCTAAAAATCAATGTTAACAAATTTGAAATCATGAACCTTACACTTAGGGCAGGGGAGAGCGACATGCTGAAGATAAGCACTCCTTTTATATGGAGCCCGGGAGGGGTTAGGTATGTGGGAGTCAGGATTACGGCAACCCTGTTGGGTTGGTATACAGTCAATTACCCCCCACTCCTGAAAGAAATTAAAAGAGACTTCCAGAGATGGATAAATCTCAGGGTGTCATGGTTGGGGTGGATTGCCGCGGTCAAGATGGTCACACTCCCGCGATAGTTGTACTTATTTCAAGCAATCCCGCAGACGATACCATCGGGCTGTTTTAGGGAACTGGGAACGTTGACTAATGAGTTCTTGTGGGAAAGGAAAAGAGCTAAGGCGGGCAGATGCTTATTGATGGCATTCAGGAGTGAGGGAGGGTTGGCGTTACCGAATTTCAGGCGGTACTATGAAGCGGTGCAGCTGCAGGTAATTAGGGAATGGTTGAAGGGAGACGAGGGTATGCAAGACAAGCTGTGGGTGAAGATGGATAGGGCGGTCGCATACCGCAACCTGGCGGAAGTCCTATGGTTGCCTAAGCCACATAGACCTAGACATCTTTATGAGAGCACTATAACTAAGCTCATGGCAGACATCTGGGACAAATTGGCGGGACCCAAAGGAATTACAATGTTCCCATCACCTTTCACACCTTTTTGGCAACATGGACTTCACACCGGGGATGAAGAAGGGGGCATTTAAGCAATGGCAGGATAGAGGCTGTAGGAAACTGAGTGACATGTTCCGAGGGGGGAACTGCTGTCTTTCGAGGACTGTGCGATACAGGAAGGGGAAAGATTAAGGTATGCACAGATAAGGCATTGGGTGTTACACCCTGAGAATAGAACGGCGGTTACTATGGAACCAACGAAATTTGAAGGCTTTCTCCTGTCCAGTGATGGGGTGAAGGGCCTAATTTCTAATCTTTATAAGATCCTGGACAGCGCAAATGCAGGTCACCAGCGTATATGCAGAAATGGGAACATGTTCTGGGGAGGGAAATCAGCGGGCAGAATGGGAGAGGTTGTGGAGGAAAATACCCAAACTGGCAAAGGCTTCCCAACTGAAAGAAGCTTGGTACAAGATATTGGTTGGGTGGCACTGTACACTGGCCCACCTTCACAGAATTTATCCGTGAACCTCCGGGGTGTGTTGGAGGGGCTGCGGGATGGTGGGCACAGCGGAGCACATTTGGTGGAAATGTTCAAAAAATCAAACCTTTCTGGAGCGAGGTACAGAGGGCGCAGGAGCAGGGTCTGGCCCCGGAGACGAAAGATCACCGGCACAGATCCTCGTGGGAGTTAGAGGAGCTACGAGAGTGGGGGAGCCTGGGGCGAGGGAGAAAGCGAGACTGATACTAACTTTGGCGGCTATGATGATAATTGCTCAACGGTGGAAATGCCCGGAGGCTCCCATGATACAAGATTGGCTACAAAAGATTTGGGAAATAGTAGCCCTTGAATGGGTGACGTATGCCATGACCTACAATGAACATTCAGGGTGAGCCTGGGAAGAAAACAGATCAGGGACGGAATGGATGTTGCCTCTGGCGGAGAGGGGGAGAGGAGGAGGGGAGGAGGGAGGGTTTGTTGGGGGAATGTTTCAGATATGTTGTAAAATCTAATAAAAATAGTTTTTTTTCATAACAACATTTTATTGGGTTTTACACATAGGCATTACAATGAGCATAGCAGCAACAACAAATCAGCAATTGATAGGTATATAAATATGATAATGTCTCTCGGTGGGATCAGCGGAGAGGGGATCGAGTAAGTGGTCTGGACACTATAGTTCATGGAACGTTCTGTCCGCAGTGGCCAGGTGGCAATCAGTGTATTGGAATCCTATGGCGGGGGGTTGTAGTTCAATAAAGCGGGCTGCTTTTGAGCCATCTTGTTAGTGGAGGCCTTCTGGTGAGGGCCGGGAACTTGGCGGCATAGTCCAAGAATGGGACCCATATGTTCAGGGCTCTGTTCAGGAAGCCTGCTCGGATCGCGGTAATCTTTTCGGCGACCACTATGTCCCAACATTTAGCCCACCAAAGTGCCTCTGAGGGTCCGTCTTTGTCTTTCCACACCTGGGACAATGCAATTTTCGCTGCTAGGAGTAGGTGTGTGCATAGCCGGGGGATATGGCCTGTGAGTGGGTAAGCGCCGTCACCTGTGTCGCCCAGCAGGATGATTCCGGGATCCCAGGGGATAGAGAGTCCAGAGATTTCCTTGATGTGTTTGATTACCTCTCTCCAGTATATTTCTGCTTTCGGGCATGACCATACCATGTGGAATAGTGAGCCGGTTGTCGGGCACCCGCGCCTTCAGGTTCCGGGAATATTCGGATTG
The DNA here is from genome assembly GCF_040938575.1 of Ambystoma mexicanum. Classification (NCBI taxonomy): domain Eukaryota; kingdom Metazoa; phylum Chordata; class Amphibia; order Caudata; family Ambystomatidae; genus Ambystoma; species Ambystoma mexicanum. The sequence continues at coordinate 743,142,812 of NC_090926.1, forward strand.
GCCTTGTTGATTTGAGCTGGAGTTACGTAGTACCTATAGCAGAGTTTGTAGCTCTCTTCCCTGTTTGTGATGCATTGTGAACTTTTGTGCAACCTGGCCCAGATTTTCCCCCAGACCTCCATTTCCATTTCTTTACCCAGGTCCTTTTCCCATTCTAACATGTTTCTTTTTTAGATGGGTCTGCCCCATCTAGGTGTCTGCAGAGGGCCGAGGTTCTGCCTTTGCTGGTAGGGGTCATCAGCGATAGTTCCAGCGCTGTTAATTCTCCGGAGCATTTCTCCCTGGTTCCCCTGTGGGAGATCCAATGTCGGATTTGGGCATAATGGAATCTTTCTTGTTCATCCACCCCAAATTTTTCTTTGCACCTCTCGAATGAGATGGGAGCCCCTGCTTCTAGGAAGCCTCTGGTATTTTGTAAACCCCACATTATCCATGGCTGGAAGCTGTGCGGGGACATGCCTGGAGTGAATTCAGGGTTGTTCCAGATGGGAGTTAGGGGGCCGAGGGGTCCGTGGATGCCCCATTTCCAGGCTGCTGTCTTCCAGCAGCGGACTGTGGTCATCGTTGCCAGTAGGGGCCCGCTGTTTGCTTGTGGTTTTAAGGTTGGTAGGTGCGGGAGTGCTGAGGGCACCACCGAGCACCAAGCTTCTTCGAGATGTAACCAGTTTGGTGTGTCTGATTCTTGGACGCATGCGAATGCGTGAGACAATTGTGCTGCTAGGGTGTATCTGGCCAGATCGGGGACTCCCAACCCTCCCTGTGCTATCCGCCTCATTATTATGTGTTTGGCTCTGCAAGGTTTCACCCCCATATGAATTCTTGAAATAAAAAGAGTTTAAAAAAAAAATAAAAAATCACATCATTATTTGTCAAAGGTAGTTTCATCACCTCTCGCAGGTTCAGATCTCTTAAAAACTTGCGAGAGGAGATATTCAATGCTTTTTGTACCAAGGCATTTTTTCGCCGTATTTCTTTTTTAGATATTTTTACAATGAATTCCCCCGTTCCTTAATTCTTTTCAGAATCCACCGTCTTGCCCCTATCGTTCGTATCAATATCACTGCCAACAGCCTTAAACACATTAAGGAAATCTCCCCCGACGAGAATATGGGCAGAGTGTTTATAAAGGATTGATTCGAATCAGTCATCCGTTCTATAACCATGCCGGAATTGAATTCGAATCGACATCAATCGTATTTCCTGGAAGCTCGTTTACCTGTTCTTCGACAAACAATGATTGCGAAGACTCGTGTACTGCTTCCTCATTATTTACACAGCCATGAACTCCATTAACTCTACTGCCTAGCGAGTATAGCTGCGCGCATTCTATCAGGTCCTCGTCTGTATTGGAGGAAACTGGTAGCGGTAATGCCTCTGCACACGCCATGCTAATACGCCTTGTCTTAGGCCCCACCGGCAATATAAGCGTGTCCTTTAACAATTTTGGGGGGCAATATTTTTCTTTTCATGACCACATTAGCTTACGCATATGCTTTTAGAGTTCAAGATTCGCCCATGTACTCTATACCATAAAACTATAGCGTGCACATTTATATGTTGTATCAGAAATGACCTTATTTCAACAAAGAGTAATACAGCGCGAATGAACTTCGCACATTTACCTTTAATAAATCAGAGCAATACAGCCACAATCCACCAGCCTCCAGCCTAACAGGCATAACAGGCCACTTGGACAGGCCACTTCACATTGGCATGCGCGCGTATCTTTTTGAAGAATTACGTGTGCAGGGGGCATGGCAACTAAAAAAAAGGTAGCAAAATCAGTATATTAGTATATTGTTGACACCGTAAATCCTGTAAATAGTAGAAGTCCTTTTACTCCAATACGTTCTTACAGTCTTTCACACACCCCGGTGGTAACGGTAATACCGTCTGGCAGTATAACTGCCAACAATTGTCATCTGGCAGCAATGCCACCCGGAAACAATGATATTAATGTTACCACCTGCATACCCGGTTGTATTAACGCCAGCATAAATAATGTCACCGCCGGAATGGGAAGCAGGCGGTGGCCATCTTGAAAAAACTCAATCTCCCATTTCCTGTTGCCACCAGGACACCATACTTGGGGAATCATCATGTTTCAGGATAAGGGAAAGGCTTGCTTCCCAGAACTGAGGCTGCACAAGCCAAAGTTCTCACAGAGGGAGCTCAACACGCTGGCAGAGAAGGAAGTGCAGCATGCAGAGGAGCTGTTCAGCAGCAGGCAGTGGAAGACCTCTGCACAGAGGAAAGCTTCAATATGGACATCCATCCAGGACAAGCTGATGGGTGTGGGTACCGTTCGACATAATGTGGAGTACTCCTGCAAGCGTTGGAACCACCTTAAGATGAGGGTCCGCAGCCTCATCTTATGCCACAGAAGGGAGAGTGCTGCCACAGGAGGTGCAAAAGTGGAACCCCTCACCCTCATGCCATGGGAGGAGCAGGCAGCTTCATCCTCCACTTGGAGGGCATTGAGGGGGATCAGGAGCGCAGAGGCTGGAGCAGGAAGCCATGGCGATGGCGGTAAGTCTATCAGACCCCACATACGTGTTAATGCAGTGACCAATACCACACGTCCCCCAGCATAGATGACCATAATGGGCAAGGCAATGGACAACACATGGCAATTACAGTAAATGCACAGTGAGTACATGCGTGCACCACAAGAGGCAGGGAAATGTTGTAACGCACATGCACTGTAGGTGAAATGTGTATGTCACCACATGGAAACATGAGAAGCACCCATGTGTGCCATGATAGTCCATGTTGGCAAGTGAAGCCCCAGCGCACCCACAACAAGCGACCTAGGCAGGCCAACAGGCAACATGCACATGCATGCACAATGTACACCCTCAGCAGGCACTACCTCCACCTAGTAGTAGCAGCAGCACTCATTGGCCTAATACCACACAAGCCAATCATACAAAATGTGCGTATGTAGACCACACACACAGTGTCACATGAGTGTCTTGCAAGACCGCTCACATGCCAGCAAGATAACCGACAGCATGCCATTGTCCTCCCAACTGGTGCACAGTCCACAGACAGTGAAAGAGCCAGACCCCTCACTGCTGCCACTCCATCCACCTCAACCCCTGCACATGCCAGACCCAGAGACAGTTCGGGTAAGCAGCTGGGCAAGGCCAACACATACCAACACAGTGAAACCTCTGGGAGGTCCAGAGGATCGCACCATCCCCTCAGCAGTCCCCAGTGGACCTTCCACCGGCCATGCAGGTGGCACGGCTGCCACTGTAGCTGCCACAGTCACACCACAGCCAGAACCTGTGGTAATCCATATGACTGCAGTCCCTGCACATATGCATCAGGGCAGCAGCATACCCTCCACACCATCTCGGGTTGTGCAACACCAACACCATCATGGCACGGGCAGTGACCGCACCACTGAGGAGTAGGATGAGCAGGACATGGGTTAACGCTCCCAGTTCTTCAGCCCAAACCCTTCCCACAGACCACCACCTCTGCCTGTGCACAATATGGCAGCCATATGGGCATGGCTAGATGCCAAAGAGCGGAGGCAGGAATCTCTTGAGACACTGGTGGGACAGCAGGTAGACCATATGCAGGCCATGAGGGACTGCCAGCAGGGGTGTTACCACCGGACTTCCTGTTCCCTCGACTAGGCCACTGCTGCAATGACCACAGTCGGACAGAGGTTGCGCAAACACACAGAGGATATGCCAGCCGTTGCTGAGTCCCTGTATGCATGCATGCAGCTGACCGTAAAGCAGATACAGGGCCAGGGGTCTGAGCCCTCCACCTCTGTCGTCCCCACAGAGGGGTCACAGCCAAGCACCCCAAGGTGTACCGCTCACAGCGCCACCTGACACCAAATGTGTTGGAGCAGGCTTCCAAGTGCAAGAGACACCAGAAGTGACTATTTGTGTGACGTTTCAAGAGTGTTTTGGGAGGTTTTTTGGGGTGACAGGGGGTTTCTGGTGAATGAGGAGGTGTTGTAGAGGAGGTGTTTTAGGGATGGGATTTTGAGAGAGTTTTTTTGGGAGGGTTCCTATGGAGGGGGTGTTGAAGGGATGGTGTTTTGGGGATGGTGCTTTCGAAGGGTTTTTGGGGAGGGTTGCTTGACATTTGCACATTAAATAGTTGTTCATTTAAAGCAATGCTAAGTGTTTTGTTAATAATTTGACTGTATGAGGGGCACTGTTAGGCGCATGTAAGATGGCCACCTGATTGCCGAGCTCCTCTCCGACAAAACTCGTAATGCAATAATATCCTGTCTCGAAGCCACCCAGGGCACCAACGGAACTTGATTATGCTGGCTAAACCACAGGGGTCCTTCTGGGGAAAAATCAGTTTCAAATCGGTGCAGCCTGCCGGAGGAAACAGGCTGACAGACTGTGGTGTGCTCTGATGGAGAGGAGACCTGGGTACAAGACCCGAGCTGTCACCACAGGAGGCTGCTGCCCTGGCGACTCGGCAGGGCCGCGGAGGGGGCGCAGCCAACCTTCCCGCCTGACGTGCGTTGCAGTCTTCGAATCAACCTTACTTGGGTAAAACAACAATCGGATACTTGCTGGCACATATATGTGTGCACTGGCCAGGGGGGTTGCCCTGAGTTCCTTGGGCGAACGAGAGGGAGAACACATCGCCACTCGGAGAGGAATTCGCTGTGGGTCAAGAACAACAGACGGAGGAATGGAGGTACGGATAACGCACATACTGCATTAGTTGACATCACCACCCGGCCCGACACGGTCAAGGGAGCCAGAGTTTGTGTGACTGGGGGACGTGCAGCCCTCCGGGTCGGATCTACGGTCCATTACCCCATGTGATGGTCGGGGGAGCTGGGCAGCCTGAAGTGTCCCACCCCACCAGAAAATACAACCCGGCACTTGGGTTGCTGCATGTTCCCCTCCCTGAATCCTGTCAAACGGTGAGGCATAACGCGCAAAGAAACGGAACAATGGGACACTGCAACAACACGTTGCTGTGTGTCTGGCTTGCCGCGGATGCCGTGCACTAGACAGATGCTGTTCGGGTGCCAGAGGCTGCAACAGCGGTGGAGGACATCACTTTCTCGTGTGGAAGAAACTGTGCAGGGATACGTAGGAGAATACAGTCCATTCCACGGGACAGGTTGGCTCCCCAAACCAGGAACTGCTGGGAGATCGTACTTGCAAACGAACTCATACGGCTCTGATCACGATACACAGTATTCAACGCAAAGCTCCAATGATAGGATCAAAGTGTTCTACCATCGATTCATCAACATATATATCTGGAACTCACTGAAACAGAAGCCAGGTACGCCACTTTGCACGCACATTTACACCAGAATACAGATCCTGGTAATCTATCTGGAATTGTATCTATTGCACCCGTATGAACCTACATCTCCCTTCAACGGTCTGCGCTTGGTTACAGCAATATTCCACACAATCCTAGAAACTGGGCCTGCTATATACACCAGAAATCAGACGCCCACCGCCCCGGTGCCGAGGGCCTGCACCCGGGCTGTGTGGAGTTGCCTTTCTGTGAGGATGCAAAAGTGAAGTAATAAGTGGGAGAATATAGTCCATCCTGGCCCCACATGTTCAGCTGGCCCCACATGTTATAGTCTGCCTGGAAATTACATCTGAAGGCGGATTCTGACCACGCCAGGTATTTTGTGCGACCCTAACCAAAAGACCCCGATACGTGAACGTAGCAAAGCGACCTTGAAGTTATCACGCATCAGTCCAGAACTCACAGAGACAGAGACCACATATACTGATCCGTAGGGGAAGTGAACCGATGTTCAGCTCCATTTAAATAACTTGAGTCCTCACTGAATATACACAAATATACTTAACCCCGGCTAGAACACCTGGATCCTCTGTCAGGCTGAACTGACCACATAGGCAGCTGTCAGCTGCCTATAATGCATTTCTAGGCGATGCCAAGGGGCACTAATGACAAAATGAAGAAGACCAGCCCGATGGATTCCTATACAAGTACCCAAGCACCGGCCAATGTACCATCACCAGTAGCCGAAGCCTCCATAACCTCACCTGAAAATTCCAAGTTTGACCATCTCCTTGCCACAGTACAAAATGGCTTTTTGGCAGTCAGTGTCAAATTGGATGACACAGTTGTTACCATCGACTCACTTAAGTCCCGAGTGGATAAAGAAAGCACAAGGATCACGGAGGCGGAAAACATAATTGGAACCAGCGAAGATTCCATTTGCCAGAACACCCGAGACATAACTCTCCTTAAGGGAGAAATTACCAAGTTACGGGGTAAATGTGACGATTTGGAATCAAGATCCCGTCACCACAACATCCGAATAGTGGGACTTTCTGAATCCATCTGTAAAGGTCCCATGGAACCCATGTTGAATCGCTGCTGAAAGCCTTGTTTGGCGAGAACTCCTTTTCAGAACATTTCTTGGTAGAAAGGGCGCACCGTACACTGGCCCCGGTGCCCAAACCTGATGCCCCTCCCCGTACCATCCTTGTCAGACTGCTGAATTACAGGGACAGAGATACGGCTCTCTGTCTGGCAAGGGAAATGGGACCACTCCATCTTGGCAGTGGCAGTCTTCACATATACCCCGATTTTGCCGCAGCAGTTCAGATGCAAAGAAGATCGTATGAGCCAGTCAAAAACCAACTAAGACTGAGAAATGTCCCATATGCTTTGCTATTCCCGGCAAGACTGTGCATACAACAGGGCGGCCGCGCACACTTATTTGAACACCCAACAGCAGCCATGAACTATATAGAAGCATCCATTCCACACCCGCTGCAGGGAAGGAACCCTGACCAGAATGACCTTCAGCACCCGGTCGTGGACAGGAGAGGTCCTAACGACTGGATGATAGCAGTACAATATCCTTTGACAAGTTTACTATGGAAACTGTTGATATCTGGGTGGCACCGTCCTTTGTTTAGGCAATATGCCGGATGAGTTGCGTTTGGCTGCGGGGGCTGTGGCCGTAACCTACGTACCTCAGGAAGTTCCACAAGTTCATGAGAGGGTCTCATCATCAGGTTGGGGTTGATGGTGTGGGTGGGGGTGGGGGTGTGGCACAGGGAACCGTTGTAGATTCAGGGAGAAGAGGGGGCGTTTACATGTTTTTGTTGATGATTTGGGAGGGCAGAAGGGCACCCTTGAGACGCCAATCTCTGCATCGGGTGCTGGAGTTAAGTTATGTAAAATGTGTGGTCACGTTGCTATATGCTACACCAAATTGAGAATGAAGGTAATAATCCCTGTTTGTCTAACTACGCATGAATGGCACATTACACTAAATTGGCCATGGGGCTGAAGCTTAAATTCCTTACATGGAATGTCTGTGGACTCAACAATTGATGAAAATCTAGGAAAGTAGGTGCATATATTGCTGGACACCACCCTCATATTGTTATGTTACAGGAGAAGCATGCTCTGCAAAATTTAAATACGTGCATCCTCCAGCAATGGGGAAAACAGAGATATCACACTAACTATTCTTCGCAAAACAGAGGAGTACTCACACTGATACACCCCTCGCTGGGTTTTAGCTATGAGAAAAGTAAAATAGACCCTCAGAGCCGATACGTAATTGTATGGGGTAGAGTAGCGGGAGAGGAGATGGTACTTATTAACACATATGGACCCAATATTGATCACCCTGATTTTTACATAAATGTAATAAATGAAATCGGATTAGTTGATGACGCATGTATTTTCTGGGGAGGGGACTTTAACACTATTCTTAACGTATCTCTAGACCGCTCCTCTGCCAAACACAGGGGTCTCACCAAAACGACTAATGTACTACATCAGGCTTTGATACAGCTGTCCCTCACAGATGCTTGGAGAGCAGTGGACCCACTGGAGAGGCAATATTCATTGTAGTCCTCGGTACATGACACAGAGTCACGAATTGATTATTGGTTTATTTCAACTCACCTGGCCAATGTGGTCGATTGCTGTGATATCCACCCTCGTACCCTGTCAGATCATGCCCCAATAACTCTTGAGGTAACACTACGAAACATCAAGCCACCTACCAGGAGATGGAGGATGCCCCCAGACATCCTTAAAGATCCGAATGTAACAGAATCACTTCACACTGAAATAGAGGAATTTTTTAAGGTAAATAAGAGGACTGTAGACAAACACACAACACTTTGGGAAACTTTCAAAGTATGGGTGAGGGGGCTATAATGTCTAAAATAACGGGACTCCTGAAAACTGTCAGCTCAGAATTGGCGGACATAGAGAAGCGCCTGAAGGACCTAGAGAGTAAATACAGTGTGATACACGATAGGGGAACTCTCGCCGAGATCAATGGCCTTTTGCACAAATTCAATTAGCTAGCAGTCAGGGAACTACAGTATATGAAATCACTCATTAGAGCATGCAGATACGGAGACGGCAAAAAGGCAGAACGCTCCCTAGCAAATCATTTGAAGAGCGAACAATACCATTCACCGATCACCAGCATTTTAGTAGAGAACGGGGAGGTCATAAATAGTGAGGAGGGGATTAACTAAGAATTCACTAAATTTTACACCAAACTCTATGCAAGCCATGACACACGCCCAGAGATGGACATGAGGGTTTATTTAGATGGAATCACGCTCCCGTCAATTTAAATGGAAAATGCTCTAGCCTTAGACCAACCAATAACTAGCGAGGAAATTACTGAAGCGATTAAATAAATAACATCTTGCATAGCCCCGGGGTAGAATGGACTAGGTGCAGAACTATATAAAGAATACTGTTCCGAACTAGCCCCAATATTAACGCTTGTATGGGAGGAAGCAATGATATGTGGATCGCTGCCAGGGACGATGAGGGAAGCAATTATTACAGTGTTACTGAAACCGAGATGCCCCTCCCATGAGATGTCCTCCTACCGGCCACTTTCCCTGGTTAATTCAGACGCGAAAATATATGCTACAGTACTTGCTACCAGACTGCTACCTAATATGACCACGCTGGTCCACCCAGACCAATGTGGCTTTATCCCTACCAGATCTACTTCGCTGAACCTACGCAGATTATTTGGGGTCATGGCCCCGATAAAGCCTGAGGCACAAGCTGCAGTTATATCACTAGACGCCGAAAAGGCATTTGACTCGTATCCTGGTTATATCTATTTGCAGTCCTTGAGAAATTTGGGTTGGGACCATATTTTTTTCGGTGTGTCAGACTACTGTATGCTTCCCTGGAGGCTGGGGTCCTTACTAACCACACAGGGCCTCATTACACGGTAGGCGGTAAGGGTTTACCGGTACCGGTAAGGGCACCGGTAAACCCTTACCGCCTTACTACGAGTTCCCTTTGCGGGACCCGACCTTAACGGCTAGTTTTACCAGCCGTTAAAGTAGGGTGCCGCAAAGGGACATCGGTGCTAATTACGGTACCGCAATTTGCGGTACCGTAATTAGTTCCTTCCCCATTCCCATTATGCCCTATGGGGGCAAAAATGGGAATGGGGAAGTGCCTTGGTGAATGGGGAATTACCGCCCCCGCTCACCTTGGAGTAGGGCGGTAATTCCGCCATCCACCATGGTGGACACAGTAAAATACCGGCGGCAACCATGGCGCTAATAGCGCCATGGTTACCTCCTACCGTGTAATGAGGCCCACAATCTCCAACACCTTTGAACTGGGCAGGGGCGCAAGGCAGGGCTGCCCGTTCTCTCCTATTTCATTCACCCTGACGATTGAACCTGTAGCTGCAGCTGTTAGACAAAGGCAGAAGCAGAGGGGGATCAGAATGGCCGGAATCACCCAGTCCATATCTCTATACACGGACAATACGCTTCTATACATAAGTGAGCCTGATAAAAACCTTGGCCCCTTACTAGAAGTCATTCATGAATTTGAGGAATATTCGGGATATAAAATAAACACTTCTAAACCCGAAATGTTCCCATTAACGCCCGCCACCAACTGGCCAACCAACACTTGTGGCCTCCGGTGGTCACCTACAGGCATAAGATACTTGGGGATCCTAGCATCTACAGATAGTATATCCCTATATATTGATAATTATGAGCAGCTCCTTCACACACTCACAGCCAAACTTCAGCTATGGCCCAAGCTCCCCTACTCATTGATTGGCCGCGTGGCAGTGCTTAAGATGGTGGTTCTCTCCAAGCTTCTATGCGTGTTTAGCAATGTCCCGATCTGGCCGGGCAGACCGTTCTTTGATAATTTGCGTTCCATGGTGACAACGTTTATCTGGGATGGGTTGGGGCAACTAGGATTAAGTGGGAGAAATTAGTCGAGCCATATGAGAAGGGAAGCATGGCAGTGCCAGATTTTGAGTTGTATTATTTAGTAGCCCAGACGCAATACGCCAAGTATTGGCAGGACCCAGAAGACGCCACACCACACATCCCTGTAGAATGCCATTCAGTGCGCCCAACGAACCTACGCTCCATAATATTTACAACACAACACAAAGATATATGTAGATTTGACCCTGTTAGTTGCACGGTCAATGCCTGGGCCATGATCCGCTGAAGATTAAAAATAAATACGCCATATGACTCGGAGGCCCTGATATGGAACTTCCCAGGGATCAAGCTGACATTCGATGAAGGCATACAAAAGGTATGGGACCCTGATCGCGATATCAAGATGAGGGACATGTTCCCAAATGGGAAATTTGTCACACCAGAAGACTTTGTAACTACAGTGGACGGTGGGCAGCTCGCAATGATGCAATACCACCACATGAAATCTGCATTCAGAGTGAAATGGCCACTGTTTCCGGATGAACCCGCCTCACCCGAATGCTTTCAGTCCCTACACTAACAAACCAGAACCGGCGTCTCTAAACTACACACCATAAAACAATCACACACACCATCACTAAACACGGTTAAAGCCTCCTGGGAAATAGATATGGGTGTGGTCATTGATGATGAAAAATGGAAAAAATACTGTTTGCTGTCCAAGAAAGTGTTGTTAAATGCAGGTCTTCGTTTAATACAATTTAAAGTATTGAATAAATTATATTACACACCGACAAGAATGGCCAAATTCACAAACACTGTATCTGGAGGGTGTCAGAAATGTGGAAACCCCGTTGCTTACTCATTCCATATGTATTGGGCTTGCCGGTGGTTGCTGGGTTCTGGAGGGAGGTGGCCGAGCTACTCGAGGAAATTACGCAGATTTCAGCGTCCCTCACACCCCTGAAGTACTTGTTTGGTGATATACGGAAAAAAGCGGAGGTGACCAGGTGGTTATTCTATGTTACTTGTGTCGTAGCCAAGAAATGCATACTTCAAAATTGGAAAAGTCCACATACACCACGTATGGATCAGTTCCTTCAAGAGCTCACCTATGTAAATGAATGTGAGGAACAGTATGTGATGTCATTACCCAGAACAAATCGGCCAAAGGTCATTTGGACTATGTTCAGAATATATTTGTGTGACATACCATCAGATGAAGAAAGCCCCTCGAGAACTTGATTTGAGTTTGTTGAATTTAAGAACCGAAACGCGTATAACGAATAGTCATTTGTATTGTATACTGGTTGTTGCTGAATATGTGATGTAGTTGTGACGTGACACACAATCAATAAATAAAGTTTAAAAAAATAATAATTATAATTTCACTGTATACAGAGGTATTTTACAAGGCAAATCAATTGGGCCCAAAAGAAATTGTCAATCAGTTCTTGCCAAACCAGAAGTCCACCCCACCATTCTTTCCGCTCATTGTGTGGCAGCATAACACCTGCAGGTAGCGAGTCCTCCTCTTCTGGGAGTGGCATGTCCTCATCAAGAGGCAGGGGAACATTCTGCTTGGAGAAAATGTTATGCAGCATGGCACAGGCAAGGACAATTTGTCAACCTTCTTTGGCCTGTACATTAGAGCCCCTCCAGACCTGTGTGGGCACCTGTTAGGAAAGTTTCCCATTTATGTGTAATTTTCCCTCCAGTTGTGTTCCCCCCAAGTTTTTGCTGTTGTCTGACAAGCCTAGCCTGACTTTTGCCAGTGGAGCACAGCCTTATGCTGCACTCCCCTGGGTTTTTGCTCACTTTGTTATGGGGGAAACTGGCATGCCTTTAAAGACAGTCAGTATTGGGAGACTTTGTTTGCCTTAGTCCTTTCCTATGTTGTAACTTTTCTGCAACATGTTACAAGTGCACAAAGTACCTTACAGTACAGTGCACTTGAGTCTACCTTTCTTTTCCAAAGTCCCTAGACTCCCTCAAAGGATGATTTTTTGGTAGAAGTGCAGATGTGCCTTGGACGGGGCTGGTGGCAGCTTATCCTTTCGCATATTTTTAACCCTTTCTTGCCATGCAAACCGCGTTTGCCGCGGTTGGCACAGGAAGGTGGCCTGGCTCTGAAATGACCATATCACGAGGTTCTTTGTCATATCCTTTGGCAATCTTGTCCTTTTACCTTCCCCAGCTCAAGCAGAACTGGGTCAGTTCTTATTTGTTCATGCATTCTCCGCGAAACGCCAAGCTTTCGCGGGCTTCTGCATGCCTTGTGTGTGTGCCTTCAGGATGTGTGCTGGACTGTCTAGTTCCAATACAGATCCTGGGTGCCAGAGAGTCTGGTGTGCTGGGAATGACTGGAACCACCGTGGTCTGTGATTGGTCCACGTCTGGTGTGCCTGTATGTGAGCAGATCTCCCATTGGGTCGTCTTTGTTTTGGCGCGAAGGAGGTCTATCTTTTGAGTTCTCACTGAATCTAGGATATGATATGATAGGTTATTTATAACGCGCTTAATACCCAGAGGTTTCTAAGCGCGGACCCGGGGATCGAACCTGTGCTGCTCTGTGTCGTCTTGCTTTCAAGGCGAGCACGTTGCCGCTGAGCCAAGCATTTTGAAACTAAGAAGCCAAGTCCAGGAACCACTGGTGACCCGCTGGAAGGTTTGGCACCCTGAGCCCGCTGTTGTCCCACAGGACCCCTCTACATCTGATTTGATCGAACTTAGAAGGTCTGCAAAGGCACTTTGACCCATTTCAATAGTGGGAACAACTATTCACGGCACCATCACCTTAACCTGCAAGCGAGCCACTTCGGAAGTGTTCCTGGGCCAACCAGTGACCTGACCAGCTTGCGCAGGACCTTTGCTCTGAAAACGCCGCTGTTTGGAGTGAACAATTGAAACTTGGTAGATCGTAAGCTGTGTTCACGGCACTCTCACACTAAATTTCATACACTTGGCTTTGCCAGGTCTGGAATAAAGAGAGAGCGCCTGAACCCGATTACACGCGGTCACTGTGTCGCCCAGTCATGGTGATGAACTTCGCAGGTGCCTTGTTGCTGTGCTCCTCTGTGCCCTGAATCCTGCTTCAGTGAAACTGGCCTGATCCCTTCATCAGGAGCGGAGATATCACCACTGTTCTGCCACGGCAGCATAGCTGTAACTCAGTCACTGAAAGCTGCAAAGCTGAACAAATGCGGCATTTGAACCTGCAACCGAAGAGTGCTCGACTGCTGAAGTTTGGTCCGGAGTGTGCCTGGGGTTGGTGAGTACTTGCAACCCTTACCGTTGGCCCCTAGCGCATCCATACCTTCTTATGCATGAGTGTCCCCTGAGGGCCACTCACCTTTCCTCAAGTAGCCTGTGCTACTGTCCTATTCCCACTTCCTGGAACCTGTTCTTCCCTCTTGGGGAGATCCTCCATGAATAGTGGGAACCTATTCTTCATCGCCTCACCCGCCTTCCTGAGCTGCTACAGCCCCTGCAAGAGACCCTGTTTTTGCTCCTGTGCACGATCGCGTGCACCAGCATTCGAAAGTGCTTTTGAGCCCTAGGCTCCACTCTTCATAGGGACTGGACTGCCTCTTACTTAGGGATTGATTGATGAAGAACTGCCTAAAGTCTGCTTGCTCCCTTTCCTTTTAGGTTGTGGATCCATTCTGTGCACTAATCCTTTAGGCCACTTGGTATTGTATATATGTGTTATAGTAGTGTTGTATTGGTTTGAAGTATTACTGTTTTTGCTTTGCATTTGATTTCAAAGGCCTTTAATAAATGTATATGTATTTTTGGGTTTATACTGACTTTTTCGAATGTCACATTTTCGGATGCCTTTTTCTCGACACAAATATGCCGGAAAAAAAAATGTTGAATGTTTTTCTTTTATTTCATTTTTTTATTTGGGGGGGGTTTCCTCCCAACCCGCCGGTTTTTATTTTATTTACACTTTTTTTTTTTACTAACTAAACTGAAAAAAAACAAAATTTAAAAAAACACTTTCAGAATTTTTTTTTTCGCCAAATTTGTTTTCGACAAAAAGGCATTAAAAAATGTGCATTCGACAATTTAACTGGATACCGTATTTTTTATATATACACCTGAATGGGAGTGATTTGTAGTGTCCTTTGCTGTGTGTGCTCATTGTGGGCTTTCAGTCACCCTCACCCTCACCCCTCCTGAGACATAGTTTTGACTGCCGCCAATGCCACCTTGATTGGTCTGGCTTGTCCAGAAGGTTACCCTGTTCCATGAAACTAGGCCGGCCTTCTGAACCTCGGCCCACCAGGTCAGAGTTCACAAATCCATCTTAACAGCACCAGAAACAAGCCTTCAACAGGCCAAAGGTCCACTCAATGCAGAGCCTGGTCCAGACGTGTGCATCGTTGTAGGCCACCTCCTGTGGCATCTGTTGATTCTGCATGTGTGTCATCAGCCATGGTAGCTGGGGTTATCCAGAGTCACCTGCAAGGGCAAACGTCACAGGAGTCAGTCACAGAACATTGTGGATGTGTTGTCCATTACAACGGCATGTTGCTAGGCAGTCTGTGCGCACATTTCACAAGTATTGCCACACAACATGATTTACCATGCCGGTACATGCATATGGAGTCATTCACTCAGGGGGTACATTTGCCTTGTTGTGAAACATCATGCATACAGCTCACCACCAGCACTCGTCACTTTCAGGGTCTGTGAGTGACAGGGCAGCATGCCATGGTGCCTGTGTTGGGACTGTGAGTAGAAGGACCTCCCTTTTTTTCTCATGTTAAATTGTGACAGGTGGTCACTCCCTGTTTCCGGTCTTAGTACCGCCCCCTTTAGATAGGCTTTGATATGAACTTAATATAAATTTTAGATAAAAATATCAAGTGTTTTGATATCGATTTTATATCAAATGTATATTTTATAGGAAGTGTGTATACAGTTTATATTTTGATATAAGTGAATATAACTTATATAAAATCTATATAAAGATGGGATCATTGGGCAACAGTGTTGCTTGGTCGAGCGCTGAGAGCTCTGAAGATGGGGATGTGATAGGAAGCGGAAATACATTTTATATCAAATTGATAAGCCCCTCAAAGTTTTTGATAGCAATTTTATTGAACCCTAATATTTGTTATATTAATTTTGTATATTTTAGGAATCCGAAGAATGCTTGGATGACCCTAAGGCTATGATGCTATAGGGGAAGGAGGCGCTATTTCAGCTTCCCATGGGCTATTTAGGAAACAACAATTATGAACAGCCACAGTTACGACAAGGGGAAAACACCCGCCGGAATCCCTGAGGGCTATTATGATAGTCATATTTCTGATTGTTTTACGGTGTATGATGGGATGGAGGATGCTCAGGATTTAATGGCCCACTATGAACCCGAAGAGTTTCGGGATGATGATGTGGTTCTGGAGCAACCATCCATGGCCAATGTGGGCTCCGAAGACGGGGACTGTGAATCTAGGGTTTTGCAGGCAGTGATGGTGTCGGAGACCGATACCGCCCCCGGGGGACTTAATGAAAAACTGGGTCCATTGTGCGGGGGTGAGCACCGCCAAGCTGTTTTATAGAGACTATCAATAGTTATTGTGTTTGCTGTTCAAACCAACTTGAAAACCCAGTAGATCCTGGCAATAGCCTATCTAAGGACTGTGTTTCGCTAGTGGAGACCGGTAGCGTTTAGGACAATGTTATTATTCATTGTGCTGTGCTGATGACACTCCCCAAGAAAGGTCTGAGAAGTCTAGCAGACTAGATCACAGGTGTTATTTGGAAAGGGACTAAACCAAGGGTTCTGAGGGAAATCCTCCATATGGCCAAACAGCCATGCAAGATGGGATGCCCTCATCTGCTTATTTGTATGCCTCCCTGCTTAGACTGCTGGGCAATAAATGAAAATGGATCCGGAGGAGTTTGATTAATCATGGAGTAGGCAGTTGGGTGATATCATGTTTGGAAACAACTTTGGCCACCCTGCAATGATAAGCCTACATCACTACTCTCAGTACCATTACTATATGGACACTGGACACATGGGATGAACATGGGAAGGATGGGGATTATCAACATGCCCTTCACCTTTAACCCCACTTCTTGATAACCCAGAGTTTATTCCATGCTTTGAGTTTCAAGACTCCTATGGTTGTTGGATGGAGGATGAACTAAGGTGGGGGACTTATTTTGATTGATCCTGAACGGTAGCTCCATAGATGTAAATCCACTGTTTTTTGCGGTAAAGTGGAGGATTTACCTCTTGCTATATGCTGGTGGCAATCCTCCATCCTCCATTTCACCACCATTTTAAGAATTTGCTGGTGCAGTAAAATTGGCGGTCATTCTCATTCATATTACCGCAAATAAATGTGGTACCGTAATTTCCCCCCAAAAGAAATGTTCACACCGCTGACTGAGCTCGTAAAAAGGCCCACAGTACTTTCAGGTAATTTCATGCTCGTTGAACTCCCTTCCTAAATGTAGTGCCCAGGAATGAACACGCCTGGTTTGTCCAAGGAGGCGGAGAGAGCTGCACTGGTTCAATGTGTGGAGAAAACCCTGGAACTGAAAGGGTTTTGAATTCTTGAAGGACTCTTGGAGGGTGGGAGATAGAAGGAGGAGGGAAATAAAATGTACACTGTGGTGCCATTGCTTCTGTATTTTGTTATTGAAGAGTTTTAAAAAGTCAAAACATACATTACTACTGGTCTCAAAATAACCTCAATATATGATCAAGAAGCTTCTACAAGAAAATTGCAATGTTATGTCTTGATTCACAACCACGCGCCCAAAAGCAAGTAAATGATATGGTAAGCGCTATACAAATAAAAACAAAGAGGCTGTGGATGTGAGTAGTCAAACAGGCAAAACTAAAGCAAATATTGCTGCAGGGCCTCTTCCTGTAACAAGTATGTCTTTAGGTTACAATGTCGTAATTATAGCAGCTATTATTCCCACTCTGAGAAGCAGGAGGAATCAAGCCTGTAGCACTACATATATGTGGCGCCCTGTTTCTGAGGACTGCACTACCACTATTGATACACACTCGGGCAGCCATCGTCCCCATTATATCACCCCATTAGAATGCATGGCTACCTGCAACACCCATATAAACGCCTGTAAATAATGCGCTCGTTGCAGACTAGTTATGACATCATTGCTGACCTGTAATAAAATGGTATCACTGCTGCACTGTAACCAGTTAGTGTGCTTCAGTGTGCAGCTTGAGCCAAAACAGAGCAGAATTCCAGCTGTCACTGGAGCAATCGGTTAAAGCCATGGCAATGTTTTCAAATTCCTTTAATGTAAAATAGCATTTTGTGACACTTTACAGCCATTAACTGATCAGGGACTGTGTTTGGTAGTATGTTCATGTTGTGCACTTCGGGAGGTTAACACACAAGGGCAAGAACGGGCATGTCATTGCTCCTTTTAAAGAACAAAATGAAATGGCTTTTTATATGCATGTTATTAAACTGCTTTTTTTTTTTGCAACAGATTAGAAATTGTGTATTACTTTTTTTCATCCAAACAGATTCTACTTCAATTATATGCGTCAGCAACTGGAAGATATCTTACATTAAGCAAGAAGCCAAGTATTAAAGAGGATGACAGTGTATGGCATGTACTATATATAAGGAATAACATATCAGTTGCGGTACGCAAAAAGGATATTGCAAGTCACCTCAGATTTGCGTGACCTTACAAAGGAACTCTTCAGTAACTTGCCATATCTTTATAACGTATGGTAGGGGGTATTTTAACCCATATATGTTACTTTACACAGATTGAAATACTGGTTATTGCGAAGGTTTTCCAATACGGATTACTTTCATCGAAAATATGACCCCCTCAATGTCTACATCCGATTATCGGGGACATTTTAGTTGGTTTCTTTCTGATTCTCCTTACAGGCCGCAATGGAAAGTTTCTGCTTGTAAGTGCCAGGCTATTATGCAAGTGTATGCAAAAAAGGACGAGCATACTCGTCCTTGGCATTTGAAGGGTTAAACATTGAGCACTTAACAACAACGTGTGCATCCATTAGTTCGCTGCTAACTGTCATGACTACCTTTGTAGTTATATCAGATCTTCCATGGAATCTCCTGGAATACATGGTCTGATGGCCCCAGGGTACCCGGTACCTGGAAACTACTCTGGTTGTGATTCAGCACAGTACAAAAGCATAGACGCAACAACTAACATGCATGAGAACCGGGACGCACCTGAGAAAAGTGCGAGATCCTCGCGCTCTCTTCTCTCCAGGAGAATACAACCGAGTCGCGTTCTACAACCAATCCCGTTCGTTCATTCCTGCGTTACTCCTCCTTCTGTTATTCTGCCTCTTGCACGCGCGTGTAGAGCTTTCTAGAAGCGTGCGCCATCCCGTGAGGTAGAGCGGAATGCAGGAGTCGAGCAGGGTGATCAGGAAGAGCTGGAGGCATGTCAGGCTCTGCTCTATTTATAGAAGGCTGAGAGGGTGATTTACTGCGCGCACTGGGAAATGCAGAGTGAGACACAGCTCCTAGGGACAAGATAAACACAGGCCCTGCTGACAGCTGAGTGCGGCTGAAGTTATGAAAACAGACGTCTTTACATTATTTTACTACATAAAAGGACACGTATGCTGCATATCTGGAGGGCTCCGTTGGTGTCGAGTCACAGGCACTGCAAACTGAGCAGGTTTTTAATGATACAGATTTAGGTGGCGGTCATTTTCTAGGAAGCACAAAAAGTTCCCTTGAAACCAGTATGGCATGCGCCCCTGGCTAGTGCACAGAGTTTAGCATGAAGTTATGTGTAAACGCCCGACGCAGTAGCTCATGTTCGCTTTCGCTGTGTCGTAAAATACACAATGGATGGTCTTTACATTTATGCCGATGTAAAATTGAGGCATACGCTAATTTTCGTATTTTAACACATATATCAGTTTCCGAAGCGGAATGGCAGAACCGCTTTGGAAGTCAGTGTAGAAGTGGAAGTCGTGTTGAAGCTGCTCGATTACACTGCAGCGTGTCATTTCCGGATCTGGATTTTAACACACATCCAGATCGGAACTGTGGAAGTGGGCCCCTGGTAGGAGGCCCCCCTGTACACCGTGAACCACCCTTCCCCCCAGCAAACAGAAGACTCGTGAGGCTCTGCTTCTCGTCCGGACTGCATGCGTGCTCTGTAGAGCGCACGTGACCTGCCCCATTTATTAGAAACCACATGTGTACTGGTTAATGGGACACCCACTCCTCATTTTTCATAACAACAACAATGTAACAACAACCACCACCCACACACAAAACACGTGACAAAACAAGTCAAGCACCCCTTGATTACAAAACGATAACAGACTCCAGCACCTCCCGGCTGCTTGTATCAGGGGTCCAGTACATAGTCATTTAGGCAGGCAGGTCTCCCCCTTCCAGTTCGCTGGGGTTACCGTCTGCCCCCTTTCCAGCTTGGCCTCTCCTCACCTGCGTCCCTTCAGTCCACAGGAAACTGAGGGCAGCCAGCCCCACCGCCTTCATCTGGTTCTTTGGCACAGTCTCTGCACCGATTCCCGACCCTACAAGGGACAGGAAGTCACAACTGAACAGCACCCCCTATGGACAAATAAATGCATGCATGCCAACTTGTTCATGTATGCTCAGTGATTTCCATGTGCACGGAAGGCAAGCAGGCACATGCACAACAAAGCGGTGGGCATCAGGATCAACATGCATATAGCATGGTGCCCTACCAAAGACACCTGTGGCATGCGTGGATGTTGCTTCAGAGCTTGTCCACCTGCATAGGTCACAGGTCTGTAGATTAAGCAGTGGTTTTCACCACAA
Organism: Ambystoma mexicanum; assembly: GCF_040938575.1. Taxonomy (NCBI): domain Eukaryota; kingdom Metazoa; phylum Chordata; class Amphibia; order Caudata; family Ambystomatidae; genus Ambystoma; species Ambystoma mexicanum. The sequence goes on from NC_090926.1 coordinate 743,162,841, forward strand.
ATGTAGCAGTTCCGGCCCATTCCCAACCAGGACACTGCCACCACCATCACCACCATGGACAAAGTCATTATGGCATTACAATAACTACTTTAGGTATAATGGACGATATTATCTTCAAATTTCTGGCACATCGATGGGGTCCTCAGTAGCCCCATCCTGTGCCAACATTTTCATGTATCACTATGAGAAAACACATGTACTGGACAACCCCATCTGGAAAAACAAAATACAAATCTGGCTAAGGTATATCGATGACATATTTGGAATTTGGAATGGCACAGAAACAGAATTGCTTGAATTTTGGAACCATCTGAACACCTGCAACCCAAGAATAGGGTTCACGTTGGAAATTGGCAAACCCTCTGTGAACTTCCTTGATGTCACAGTTGAATATACAGGCACAAACATTAAAACTAAAATCTTTCGAAAACCTACAGATGTGAACAGTTGCTCACATCATGCGAGTCATCACCCGAAACACTTGAAAGGCAATTTACCCTACAGTCAGCTATTACGAGTTAAAAGGATCACATCAGAGACAAACATGCTACAGGATGAATACAACAACATGTGAAAAAGATTCCTGCAAAGAGGTTTTCCTCCAGATACCATCAACAAAGCTATTGAACGGACTGAAGCTCATGACAGAAATGCTCTCTTACAAGATAAATAGAAGACTGAAGAAGAAAAAAATTTAATACACACGCTCAAATACTCAAGTCAGAGTTTCCAGATAAAAAGAATCATTCACAAAAATTGGGAACTAATCAAATCTGATGAGACTTTATCACATCTATTCCCTGATCCACCGATGATGGCCTACAAACGAGGAAGGAACTTTAGAGACCAACTGATAAGAGCAGAAAGAATAAAACCAACATCACAGAGGACATTAAGCAAACCGAAGGTTGGCACTTTTGCCTGTTTACATTGCCAGCACTGTAACAATCTGATTAAAGGCGACCATATACGTCATCCACAAACAGGTAAAAAGATCTTTCTAAGGAACTTAGCGACATGTGACACAAAAAATGTCATTTATGCGATACGCTGCCCATGCGGGAAGTATTATGTTGGGAAGACCAATAGAAGGGCCAAAGACAGATGGACGGAACATAAATCATGCATCAGGACAAAAAATTTAAGTTCACCTATCTTCAGACACTTTAGAGACATGAGACACAATGTTTCCCAGATGAGACTAGCAATTCTGGAAGTCATACGTCCATTCAGCAGAGGGGGAAACTTGCCTAAATTGTTGGCGCAGAGGGAATTTTTTTGGATCAACAAACTAGATGCCATGACTCCCCTAGGATTAAATGAAGAGTATTATCTAGGATATAGTAACAAACAGGGTATGTGGGGAGGGGAGGGAGGGAGGATGGGAAGGAGGGGGGGAGGAAGGAGGTTTGGGGGGAAGGGAGGGGAGGGGAGGGCGGGGAAAACCCGGGAAAAGGGGCAATTGGGATGACAAATGCCCCGGAGGGGCCCGAACAAAGCGTAAAATAAATCAATGAATGTCGGGAAGCAGGCAAACCCTACAGGGAAGAACCAAAAAAGGAAGTGGATCGAAAAAGGAGGAAAGGATCAAAAAAGGGAAGGCACACAGGCGATCCCTCACTTCCAGGGCAAAATATGCTAGGCAGAGCCTGTATTTACAGGCAGTCTATGGTAGCACTGCTAGGTCATGCCACTGGATATTCTCATTAAGCCCTTTCGAGCATGTGTTGAGTTTAAAAATCCACTGCTGTTCTCTTCTAAAGAGTATGTTGTTGTAGTTACCCCCTCTTGCAGGGGGTGTGACCCTTTCTATGATGGTCCATTTGAATGAGTCTGCTGTGTGACCTTCAGCTGCAAAATGTTGGACTAGGGGGGCTGTGAGTTTGTTGGTACGTATACATGACCTATGTTCCACCATGCGGATCCGAACTGCCCGGGCAGTCATGCCAATGTATCTAAGGGCGCAGGGGCATGTGATCATATAAATCACTCCTTTGGAATTACAGTTTGTCAATGTCATTTGCCTCCAAGGTGTATGCCAACCTATGTCTATCTCTGTTGTGCGAGATGTCTGAGGGCACATGGAGCAATTACCACATGGTGCGTGTCCTCTGGCTGGTGCTGTATCCCAGAGGGTACATTGACTGGGTCTTGAGGGTAAAGTAGTGTGTGCTAGTGTTTTAACTACCTTATCCCGCAGGTTAGTCCGTCTTTTGAGGGCAAAACGGGGTATGGGGATGGTAGTATCTCCTGTGTTTAAGATCGGCCATAGCTTCTTGACTTCTTGCTTGATCTTGTTGAGAAGAGGCGAATAGCTAAACACTGCTGTGATTCCTGTGGTATTAGCTGGTTTCAAGTGTTGTTGGAGGGTTACAGATCTCGGGATGTTTCTGGCTCTTTTGTAAGTGTCTCTGATGATTCTTTGTGGATATCCTCTTGCTGCCAATTGTTCCCTTAGGAGGCTAGACTGTGTGGTATATGTAGGGGTCTGGGTGCACAGCCTGCGATATCTTAAGAATTGTCCAAAGGGCAGGTTGTCTCTGAGTGCTCTAGGATGGTAACTGGAGTAGCATAACAGAGAGTTTCTATCCGTAGATTTCTTGTACACGCTTGAGACTAGTCCCCCATTGTTGGCTGAGATTGCGAGATCCAAAAAGTGTATGGATTGCTTGTCTTTTTCTAATGTAAACTGAAGGTGTGGGTTAAGAGAGTTAAGCCAAGCATGGAAAGACACCAGGTCCAATTCGGTCCCTTTGAAAATTATGAAGATATCATCTATATATCTTCGCCATATGCCCAGGTTGTAGACAAAAGGGTTGGTGGCTGAGTAGATGTGGTCTTGTTCGAAGAGGTTGACGTATAAGTTGGCTAGACTGGGGGCAAAAGTGGCTCCCATCGCAGTGCCGGATGTCTGTTGGTAGAAGGTATTTTGAAACAAAAAGTAATTGTTGGTTAATGCAATCTCTGCCAATTGGTGGATGAAGGTGGGCGGCACACCATGTAATTCGATGCCAGAATGTAGTAACCTGCTTAACATATTCAGAGTCTCTTGTTGAGGGATCCGAGTATACAGAGACTCGATATCAATCGTGACTAACCACTCTTGTTGTGGATCATACTGCAAGGAGTCTATTAAATTTAGCATATGGGTAGAGTCTTTTATGTAGCTTGTCATTTTAGGGATCTGGTCCCTTATAAAAAAGTCAACGAATTGAGAGAGTGGTTCAAGGATAGAGCCAATGCCTGACACAATGGGGCGTCCGGGTGGTGGCACAATACCCTTGTGAATTTTGGGTAAAGCATACATGGCCGGAATGCGAGGGTGGGGTGGAGAGAGGAAAGCAGCTTCACGGCTGCTGATGTAACCTTCGGCCTCTGCTTCATAGATGATAGGAGCTATTATTGCCTGAAGGGAAGGTGTGGGGTCCATGCGGAGTTTCTTATAACTGATGTTATCACTCAGGAGGATATTGACCATATTGACATAGTTGGTGGTGTCCATGATAACAATGGCTCCCCCTTTGTCAGCCGGCTTAATGGTGATATCTGGATTGGAAGCTAGATCGGAAAGGGCTGTCAATTGGGGTTTGGTACAGTTGCTATTGATAAATGGAATGGTCTGCTCGAATTCTGCTATTTTCTTGAGCAGTGCTTGTTCGAAAGTGATTGATTCTGGGGTGTTGGTACAGTGTGGAGGGAAGAATTGAGAGGGTGGGCGTAGGCCCGTAGCGTCGGTGTCTGCAATGGTCTCGTTATTGAAGTACTGTTTTAATCTTATTTTTCGCATCAATTGTGTACATTCGACACGCGTTTGAAAAGGGTCATACCGTGCTGTAGGAATGAAGGAAAGCCCCTTCTGTAGAATTTCTTGTTCTGCTCTGGTCAGTACATGTGTGGACTGGTTGACAATCAATGAGGGAGCAGCGCTGGTATGTTGCCTTGTCCTCTGCTGCGCGTGATTATCGTGGGCGGCGGGTGGTTCTGCCATCGTGCCCGGTGCTGACCTCCTCCTCGTGGGCCTAAAAAAGGAAGCGCAGGGGGGGTTCCTTGATTGTGACCACCGAAATTTACACGCCTCTTGTCCCAATGCTGCTTGCCCGAGCTATTGCTAGAGTTGCTACTCGAGCTGTTGTAAGACCGGTTGGCGTTACTTCGTTGGAGGGTTTGGAAACGTAGTTGTGCAGCGTCTCGTCTGGATTGTTTGGCCTCTTCTGAAAAATATTCTTCCCCTACGTATGGGTACACCTTCACATGTGTAAATGCTGTGAGATCTTTTTTCAGTTTTGTAATCTTGCGGCTAAGGTTGGTTTCCTTAAAATCTTTCAGTGTGGTATCCAGTAGACTTAGTTTGGCTATATAGATGTCTGTGGCTATTTTGGTTTTCAAAAGGGCACTTTTCTCATTCAGTTCGCGTACTAGTTTATCTGTAATTGCTTTAGCGGTGTTAATGATAAGTACCAGCCAGTCACGTGTACATTTATTGGCAATAAAGGACCAGTCTTTTCTAAATTGTAATTGTAATTGTAAATTATCCAAAAAAATCCGTGGTTCGATGCGAATAATAAGACCATTTGGGGCTGCATGTGCCCTTAGATATTCGGTCATCAGTGCTCCATGCAGTTCCGTGCGAATAATTCTCTTTCTCAAGGCTTCAATCTCATTCCATTCATCGTTATTGCTGATGTTCTGTGGGGTCAATACCTAGTAATGAGGGGTTGGCAAGGATCCCATCGACCAGTTCTTCCGCAAAGGCCAGAAAATGTCCATCGGCCATTGGGCATGGGAATTGGACGGAAAATTACCGGGGAAAAGGGGGGGGGGGGTTTTGATGAGACCGCTGAAACACACCGTAGTGTTGAGTAACAGCTAGAAAGAGGGAGGATGACCTTCCTCTTATTAATTTTGAGTTAATCAAACCCAGCAACTTAGGCAGTTGCGCGAAGAGAATATAGTAACAAACAGGGTGTGTTGTTGAGATAAACAATAGAGGGAGAGCACGGACAAGCCGTTGGATTCCTTTGAACCGTTAAATATAAATCAAGGATGGTAGCACAAAAAACGGTTTTGTAGGAAATAATATTTTTAATACTTGAAAAAAATCCTGAGGCAAAAAAACTAAAGGTGGATCGCCTCTAGTTCACAAGGGCAAGGAAATTCAGGAGGGTAGCAGCTCCAAAGAGGGTAAGGGCTTCAGTGTTCAGAACTGGGGATTAGATTCTGGAACTGTAAGCTGATGGTCCGATCAAGATCGGGGTGGCTGTTCATTTTCTGTGTTCTGTGTTGTTTCTTTAATGGTTCCCGTAGGTAACAGAGAATCAGAAGTGTTGACCGTTTGGAGATGCACAAAAGTTAAAACAAGGGGGAGACTTCTTTGGCCAAGGGGCCGAGAAATCGGAGAGAGCTCTTCTAAAATTGCACCCTCATAGCATCTGGGGGTGTGCTGGAGAGGTAGTTCACGCAATATCTTATTCCTTCCAATTGAGATATTTGCTGGAGGTCATGAGAGCCCTCATGACCTATGGGGTCGACCGGTTTCAATGGCTAGTAGTAATTTAAACCATCTTCTTCAGGACCGTAGTTCAAAATAAGGAGTAAATCGGGGTTTCAGGAGGCTGAAACCAGGACAATTGCTGTATTGTAAGGATACAGAAGAGAAGGGGGGGAGAAACAAAAGAGGAGAGCATGAAGGTTTGAACAATCTATCATTGAGAAGTGCTTACTTGATGGACACCAAGCCCAAATGAGTAAGAGGGAACCTTGTGAGTCTCACCAATGTAAATTGGAGGTGCAAAGTAACAGGATGATTGGAGTGCCTGGTCACCGGTGTGTAATACAGTGTCTCAACATGGCAGGTGGGAGGGATTGGGCGGAGGGAAGGAGGTGAGAAAGAAGGGAGCTAGGGCGTGAGTATGAAAGAAAAGCAGAAAAGCTGCTAGTAACATGAGTACCTTTTGTCAGACTGTATTATCTAGGACCATTTTTATAGGCAAATATCCATATTCCATGAAACCTCAGGTATTCTCAGATTTTACTAAAATATTTTGTTGTATCTGATATATATATGTTGTAAATTAAGTAAGAAATCCATCAAGGGCTCAAGTCCCTTTAAGATTGTACACCCATCTGTCTTGGGATAGACAATTATGGAAAAAGACTGTTTTGATTATATATTCACAAAATTGATTCATGATACCATAACATAGGTCCAATACTATGGTCTGCTATCATTACATCTTTTTTACCTTTTTTTGAAACCCAGTCTATATAGGGTTAACATCAGCGCCACACAATAGCGCTGCTTAGAGTGGTATACCTCAAATCACCAAGTGTAACGCTCACCTGACTCCCACGGAGACGCTGACCAGGTCTGGACTGCTGCGGCCTCTTCTAAGATGATGCGCAGAACTCGGAAGACCGACTGGACAGGACCCCCAAATCTCGCTTGTCTGACTCGCAGGAGAATCCTTCTGCAGATGGAGAAAGGGGATTAACTACCTGCGGAGTAGCGCGTCGGCCTCCCACTGCCCTCTTTCAGTCTCCTCAGACCACCTCCGAAATTCCCCGTTAACTCTCACCTTAAGGTTTGAAAGGACGAGCTCTCCATCCTGCTTCTGGTGCATGGGTGCGATTATATCCAGTTACTTCACTGGTGTTCGGATTGGTGAGGATCCAAGCTTACTTGACTTTCCTGGCAAGGTGCCGTAAGTATACTGCTGTAAAAGTTCAAGAGTTGGCCTCCTTTTCTATTTGCCTTTATATTCAGTAGTCTGTCTCTTATCCCTTTTATCACAGGTGCTGAGTGAAGATTTTGTGTAGAGGAAACAATTCGCCGAAGGTAAACTCAGGTGAGTTTATGATGGGTGGTTCCTTTAATGTCCTTATATTCACCCACTAATGCGTGTGTCTTTTTTGCCCATAGGGGCCGGGGTACGGTACTGTCGAAGAAGCGGCGCCGACCCGAGATGAGGAAAGATTCTCCCAACAATAATCAGGTAAGTCTTATGGCGAAAATCTGGCTTTCCTCAATATGTTCCTTTTGCTCACCTTTTGTTCTTCACTTCCCCCTTAGGCGCAGGTATGCGGCGGATCATGCAGATGGTCGCTAAGGAGCACGGAGATGCCTCGTGAACAGGTGAGTGGAACGCAGCGCTGCAGCGAGCAACGCGATGCGTCTTTAAAATAAATGTCTTCCCTTAGGATCGCCGGCGTGATGACTCCGGACTCCGGGTAGAAGCAGGTAATGTTCTTCTGTTCACCTTTTCCCTTCTCTTCTTTCCTTTCAGGTGTTCCAGGATGGAGGCGGGCGTGGCTGGAGTCAGGATGCAGGAGCAGACACGGTGAGCGTCCAGCTGCTAGGTGCAGAACAACGCGAAGCGTGAGCTGCTGTCTGGGCGTGGCTTATATAGCCCCCAAAGTAGTTCCAGGTACGTATTCTTCCCCGGCCACACCCGAGTGGCAAAATAGTCCCACAGGTAAAATAGTCCCTTTCAGGCCTCAAAGAGGTCTGGATCTGGCAGCACGGTCTGCATCAGGTAAGTTCACATAAACACTCCCTTTATGAGCCTGGCGCCTATGGCGCCAGGACTGAGGTCCACAATGAGCCTGGCGCCAAAGGCGCCAGGACAGTGTCCAAAGGGCCCCTACTAGGGGTTGCTGGCCTTTTCCACGGGAACATGATGTCTGCTTCCGGGGACGCTGGTCCTGGACTGGTTCTCCGGGAGTAGGCATCATGACACCAAGATTTATCGCTACACGGAATAATCCTTTCTTTCTCCAATTATTTCTCCAAATTGGGAGTACACCTAGCAGCCTACAGGTACACAAATACCATTCTTTTCATTTTGGGTTAGGCAAAACAACACTATCTTTTTCTTCAACTAATTTATACTTGGGGACTTTCCCCCCCTTTTTTTGAACATGCCTGGATACATGCCACTACGAGTATCCCATTAGAGATCCACTATCTACACTACTATACATGCAAGATTTATCTAAGACATGTAGCTGTTCGCGCTATTTTTAGTTTTTAGTGACAGGTGCATTTTATTTATTCAAATGGCATTCCAGCACTTATGCAATTCCGGTGCGCCCCGGTACCACATCATCACCTACAGACGTCATCCGCGCATGCGCAAATGACCTCATAGGGGACTTAATTTGTTTACCACATATGGGAAACACCTACGTTGCTCGCGCGTGCGCGAGTGACGTCACCACTTCTGACGCTGCTCGCGCACACGTGAGTTACGTCACAGGACCCATTTACCATATATAAACAGAGTAGCAGACGTGGCGGCCGGAAAGCTGCACTTCCTGACCGCGTCTCTGCATCAGATCCCGGATCAAGTAAGTTTAGATGTATGGGGAACCTCTCCTACACCTACTTGTATACTCCACTAACCCCCCCTTTTCTCTACAATTATTTTTCACACTTTACTTTACCTTAGGAGACTGTTATCATCCTTCCCCCAAGGAAACCAGGTTATGGCTATTTCACTGGACTACCTGGGGTGCACTTTCTGACCCAGTTCTAAAGTTTTTCTCAAAGACTTTTTGAAGATGGGTGAGTCCATTCTTCGTTCTCTTTACCTTATATTTATCTGGCATGACTAGGTTATTTACATATATAGTGGGAATGGGACACAACATCAGCATTTTAGCCTTAAAAACAACTTCCTCCTTGTTATAACATGGAAAATTGGCGAGTTTTTCTGTATAACAAACACCCAACATAAGCTTCATCTCCCTTTAATCTTGGATTTTTTGATGATTGAGACTATTAGTATAATCAGGTTGCCAATAACACAAGTGATGTGCTAACAATCTTAGATTATTGTTAACTTTTGTTTATAACTTCAGTTTGATGTGTTGAAACGATATTTTAAGGGGATTCTCTTTTGAAAAATAGGTAATCTGTTTAATCTATTATCCATATATGTTATTTATAGATGCTTATGAAAATCACTTTGAAATTTAAGCCCCTGATGAAGAGAGAATGAATCTCGAAACGCGTTGGGCGAACAGAAAAAATCATTAAAAAGGAGAAGACCATATTTCTCTAAAGAAAACGGCCTATTGAATTTTTTTTATGCAAAAATCTTTTTTATGAATTTTCTTATGAAATTTAGCCTATTTGAATTTTCAGAGACGCTAAACCCATTTCTCATTACTCTCATAATTGTATGATTAAATCTATTTAGGCCTTCGGCCTCTTCGAAATTGTGCAGGGGACGCAGTTGTCCATAACTTGGATTTCTTTGTGTTCTCTATTATATTCCAGCCTAGGTACCAAGGCTGAGTCCTTCTCCCCTGCACCTTGAATATTACTACCTACCTCAAGAATGTATATCCTCAATTTTACATTGAAATGGTATTGAAAATTGGTGTGCAAGTGTAATTTGGTGTTTTTTCAAAGTCATTATGGCCCCATGTGACATTTCGTAGCTAAGGGCTGGGGACACCCTGGTGGTGGACGAGATCAAAGCCACCCCTAAGGAGGCCATGGTGGGAGTGTGAAGTACCATCTCCAGGGACCCTTGGATATCCTCCTCTGGGGAACAGGCATCCAGCATCTTCAGCCCACCTCCTGTACCCACTGCACCTGTCCCTTGGCAAACATGATAGAGAGACCGTCAGCCATGGACGCAACCCAGGCATGAGTCGAGGCCAGTGGGAGGGATATGCTGGAAAGCTGCTTAGAACTTGGGCCAATCTTGAAGAATGTCCAACAGTCCCAGGACGATGTACATCATACAGGTGGCAGCCAACTGCCTGAGGCGAGATTTCCTTGATGAGGTATGGGTAGCAAGAGGCAAGGGAGGATGCTCTGCTTACTCGAGATCAGGAGGTTGCTGCTGCAGCAGCATCTGCAGATCCGAAGGAGAATTCTCAGCTTGACAGGGAGCAGGCAGCTACGCTGGCATCAGTGGCCTATGCTGTGGCCAGGGAGGATGCCTGAATGGCCAAAGAGCTGTCTACTGCAGCAGTTGCAATCACTGGGGAGGCCTCCGCTGGAGCCAGGGAGGATGCATGATTGGCCAGAGAACAGGCCTTTGATGCCAGTGGCCACTGCAGAAGCCTACGCGGGGGCCAGGGAGACAGACAGACAGACACACACACACACCAGCAGGCTAGATGCAATTAGTATCTGTGAAAGCCATAAATACCTCAAGTACATACTCAATCACAGTGCAACGTAAACACACTTCAAGCAAGAGAACACACAGATACAAGCAGCAGTGCAGCAAAACACATACACAGGCAACATCAATGCAAATACCCAGACGCCCTATTCAACAAACAAGTGAAGGCACGATCCTGAACGCTCACACCAGAGAGAATACAACCCGCTAGGGAAGAAAGGCCCAAGTCTACCTTGTAAGGATAACAAGTTTAATCTCACACGCAGATGATAACAACAGCAAAGAACTCTGCTGCTAAGAGCGTTCTGGCAAGAAGAGGTACAAGCAGAAACTTTGAAAGGTACACAGCGTCATAGTGACGCAACTACATACAGTAAACACCTGCGCAGCTGATTGGATAGACCCTATAGAGGTACTGCCTTTATCCATATGGGATGGTAGTTTATTGGTCCCAGCCCAGTCCGTCCATCTGTCTTCCATCACGTGGGTGCTTCGGGGCTCATCTTCTCACGTTGAAGGTCAGACAACAAATTAATAAAACTTCTACTATACAGCATGTTTTATCACTCATACTGTGCACTTGGCAGGCCATAAGACAGACACACAGGAGGTTCAGAGGCACTCTAACCTTCACACGCACATTTCATTCACTCCCTCCGCATCATCCGGCTCCAAGGTATCCGCCCTAGTTTTGAACTATAATTTATCCCTCCCAGCACCTTGCAATACAAACCACACGATTGTCTCTTCAGTAATACACCCTATCCATCCTCTATGAACATTTCAGGACTTGTTAATTTGGGGTTGATGGTCAAAGGGCACCTATTGTCATGGAATTTGGGTATTTTACGGTTAAGTCAGTTACACAGAATATAACTCGCATTCACTCGGGAATGGGCTGGGTCATGCTTTGGCTAAAGTGAGATAACATGCACAACAGGCACTGGTCTCTGATCGCGGCCTTGTAGGGCACATTGCTCTTGGGTGAATGACACATCTTTGCAACACTTTGAAGAACAATGAATAAACAGTGTGGTGGGTGGGGGTGCAAACTGTCCTCAGAGGAGCTCAGGCATGACTGGAGATTTGTGACTTCATGGATTTGGGCCTAGTTCATGTAATGCTGCATTTACCACACAAGCCTTCTCTTCTACCTATGAGTACTAATAGCTACACAACATAGCGATGCCGCACGCACCTTGGGCCGCACCATATGGTTACACTATAATTGGTTATATTGGCATGGGGTCCTGCTGGACGGGAAGGCATCCCTCTCACTGTCACACTTCCCCCCTGGATCCTCACAGTGCCTCGAATGCATCTCGCTTTATTTTAAAGCGCCTTGGCGGGCTCCCCCTTCCCAACACATGATACAACAATACAGACTGCACGTACATCCTTAATCTATGCACAGGTTACATATGATATGATATTTTATTTATATTGCGCTCATACACAAGTGTTTCAGAGCGCGACCAGGCAAAGGGAGCGGAACAGGGGAGAACAAAAACAACAATCTTACTAGGCCCAGTGACATTAAGAGCACGCAAGCGCATGGGAAAGGGAAAAGGGGGAAAGTGCATGGAAGGGGGAGAAGTAGAAAGTGCGGAAACAAAGGAGAGAACAGAATAAATAATAGGTAAAATAAATAAATAAATAATGTTTGATAAACAGTGGTAGTGCAGCCAGCAAGTGGCAAGAGCTAGGTTAGTCAGATAGGGTGTATCTGATAAGTGCAGAAGATAAGTGAGTGGGGGACTGTATGGGTACAGATACAGACCCCAGCACAATGGGTGGCACGGAGGCAGTGCAGGAAGGTGGCAGGGTGAGCAGGTAACTGGGCCCGAAGGACAGAGGGTGGCCAGGTGCACGGTTCAGAGAGAGAAAACAGATCAGCAGGGGAGAAGATGGGAAGACAGAAGCGAAGAGGAAGGTCTTGAGGTGCTTCCAGACCCAGAGATGGTTCTTCTCCAGTTTCAAGGTGGCAGAGACCCTGTTCCAAAAGGAGGACCCAGCCAAAGACAGGTCTACCCCCAGCTCGTTTCTTTGAAAAACGACTGACCCGGAGGGAGTTAGAAGTAGATGAACGAAGGGCTTGAGAGGGGAGGTATTTACGGAGGGATAGGTGAAGGTATTTTGGATCCAGGCCCCAGAAATCCTTGAGGACAATGCAGAGGATTTTAAATTTAATCCTTGCATCCACTGGGAGCCAATGAAGGGATTTCAGTGCTGGAGAGCTATGATCCCAGGGCATGAGGCCAAGGATAAGTCTTGCAGTCCAGTTCTGGATTAGATGTAAAGGTACAGGAGTCCAACCTAGAGAGAACCAGAGCTTGGGAGACAGTGAGCTTCTGAGGGAAGGAGAGGAAAGGCAGAGTACCTCTAAGGAGGTGCAGTAAAAAGTTTGACTTTTTAGAGACGTCAGAGATGTGTGCAGAGAAGGAAAGTGAGGAGTCAAAGATGACCGCAAGGTTCTTAGCCTCGCAGGTAGGGGTAGGAGGAGGGCCAAGGGAGGCCGGCCAGAGAGTGAGGAGAAAGGATGGTGAAGGTGTACCAATGAGGAGGATCTCAGTCTTGTTGGCATTTAGGCAAAGATTGTTGGTGGCACACCAATTATGAATGGCAATTAGGCAATCAGATATGAGGGAAGGAGAGGAGGTGGCGGAAGGAAGCCTGAAAATGTGTTGGGTGTCAGCATAGCACTGGAAATCTGAGCAGAAAATTGAAATGCAGTAGGCGAGAGTTACAAGGTATTGGTTGAAAAGCCAGGGCGAGAGGTTAGACCACTGGGGAACACCACAGGTAGAGAGGGAGATAGAAGATAGGAAGGACCCAAGTTGTACCTGGGAGGGTCGATCAGAGAGGAAAGAGGTCAGCCAGGCCAGAGCCTAATCAGTGATACCCAGGTTGTCACAGAGACGATTAAGCAGGGTGGTATGGTTGACTGTGTCGAAAGCAGAGGAGAGATCAAGTAGAATGAGAACAGAGTGAATGTTAGGGTCAAGGTTGGAGAGCAGGTCTTCACAGATGTTCAGAAGAGCAGTTTCTGTGCTTCTGGCAGCTCTGAAGTCAGATTGGTGGTCATGGAGAGAGCCAACAGAATTGGAATGAAGATTAAGCTGAGAGATGGCCAGCTTTTCCAGGTGCTTACCCAGTAAGGGAGTAATGGAAATTGGGCGATAGTTAGCCAGACAAGAAGGATGAGCTGTGAGGTTCTTGAGGAAGGATGCACGAGGGAGTGCTTCAGAGGGGAGGGGAAAGACCCAGAGGCAAAGGAGAGTTTGCAGAAATCGGCAAGGGCCAGAGCAAGGGAATCTAGTGGTCCTTAATGGTTTTAGAGGGACAGGGATGGACCTGTTTTGTTGAGGCTTTCATAGATTGGATTTGTCTAGCGACCTCATCAGGGGAGAAAAGAGGAAAGGAGGAGAAAGAGGGAGGGGGTAGCTGAGGGAGGGTCAGCAAGCAGAGAAGGAGAGGTTAGAGGAGGGGGAGCGGAGGAGAGGGTGGACAAGATGCCCTGGGTTTTAGAGCTAAAGTGAGAGGCAAGGGCATTGGAGAGAGCCTGGAAGGCGAGAGGAGGGGTGGAGACTGCAGCAGGGTTGGCCAGCTCCTTACAGATTTTAAAGAGTTTGGCTGAGTTGTTAGATGCCGTAAAGACACAGGCTTGAATGTGGACTCTCTTCTTGGTGCGGACAGAGAGTCGGTATTGCAGTCTTCACAGACTCCCAACATACTCTGTGGAAGTGTCAGGGTTAACTACATCCAGGTGTTTGCGGGGAAAACCATATACATCTGCAACACAAACACACCAGTGTCCACGGAGTGGAAAGCTGCACAGCACATAAACAAAAACGCAATGGTGTCAAAGGAGTGGAAAGCTGCACAGCACATAAACACCTGGGCAGAACCAATGCAAACCACACAAATGCAGCAACATTGCAAACCATACATATCCAAAAAATATGCAGTCTGACGCAATGTAAGTTTCACACAGACAGTAACAGTGCAACCAACAATGCTCATTTTACACACACACACACACACACACACACACACACACACACACACACACACACCCTCCCAATTCATCACACACTTGGATGATCAAGTCACTGAGGACATGACAGCAAGCAATACGTCCACACATACCTGTTCCCGTGCTCTGTTTGTGACTTGTATCTATTGCATTTTTGGCTTGGAGTTATCCTACAAACCCAATTGCAAACGGTCTGACTTTTTACCCAGTTTTTTACAGAAACAACAAAGCATACCGAAGGGACTATCCCCTTTGAAAGTTCCTTGGACAGACATTTCTGTTCACTTCTGTCAAACAGGACAACCTAAGGAACACTGGAGTGGGACAAGAGGTTGTATGTCAAATTAAAAATGAGAAAATAGGTCGCATGTCCTCAATTCGAATCTCCCTTTAATGAGGATGGACTATAGTTGGCCTTCATTTCGTTTTTCATTTTCTGAGACCATTGTCAGATATAGGGGTCTGCTTTCAATATAAGCATTCGTCTGTGACCAGGAAGCTCTCCCAGGCAAGAGCCCAAGCCTATTGTTCATGAACATATAACCACTCATCCCTCACCCCTTATTGGTGCTACATGATTTGGTTCTACTTGAATTTCATGAACACTAAGCCTTCTATGTAGTGTGGTACTGTCCAGAAAAAAAATACTAAAACAAATGAGGAGTTCAGACAATGTTCATACATGAAGGCAGAGCCACAGTGGATGTAGGTGGTAAGATAACTGAGGGGATGTTTGCACCTGCTGCGGTGTCCCGTGTACATCCTGAAAATCACAAGCATCAATTTCAGTGGAAACAGCCCTTCCCATTATATAATTCGCAGGCCAAGAACATGTGTATCATACTTGATTAACGTTAGTGCTTATTGTTATTTTTTTAAACAGTGCTATGACAATGCGGTAGCAATGTCTATATATGAGAAAGGCCCCATGCAACTGGAGTTTGGCATCTTTATTGATTCACTTTCTGTGCATAGCCCTATTATATGCAATGTGGGTCCTGAATTGTTGCATGATGTCCTCAAAGCTGGAAAAGTGAAGCACGGTGGGATGGCAACAATGCATGTTGAATGTAATAAAGGAAATATATTCAAATCAACTTGACATTTGGGGTTACTCTGGTGGGAAGTGATGTTAGAGCCTGCCTTTGTGCCACAGGAAGTAAGGGAGAGTGCTGATCGAGGTAGAAGGTGATCTTGAGACACGTTCTCCTCAACCTCAGACCAGTGGGATAGCACTGCAGATGGTACCTTCAGAGGGGAGCTGATTTATAATCAACTCTGTGCACATGGAGGTTTGGCACATAAATTGAGGCGAGCAGTACATTGGCAACGGCTGAGGGCCACAGCGATTGGTGGCGTGGCTCTTGCCGGGGCGACAGCAGTGGCACTGAGTAGTAGGGAGAGGAGACAGAAAGTGTCAGCCAGCAGACAGGTGACACACTTTCGCCCCGAGCCCTCTAGAAGGCTGCGGCCCAGAGGCAGTGAAGGCAATGTGCAATGTTTCTTGTGTGTCTGCGTGGGCCTACAAGGCCTCTGCGTTTTTGCTGCAGCTATTAGTTCTGCAGCCGAGAGCATTGTGTTCCCCGCATATAAAGGACAGTAAAAACCATTGCTGACTTCGATGCCTTCTAAGGACAACAAGAGCAAGCCCAAATGGGAGATTTTTTCAAATGCAAACTGACCACTGTGGACAGGGGCCTGAAAGCTATTCCCTCCGTTTTGAATTTGTGGTCCTCCCATAGTAAATAAATACTTTCTGTTAGAGGCTGTCCATGAACCACAGAAGACAACGTGTGGTATTGAGAATGAAGACACAGTCACTGAATCCACATTGTACCTGCCGAGTGCAAAAAGTTGATTTCAACGCATCAGAAATACGGGCGGTATCTAACAGAGTAGACTTGAGAGTAGATACCAGAGCGAGCACAATAGCTCAGAACCCAACCTCGACAAGCTTTACCATGTGCCGTTTCCTCAATGGTGGGCATCTAGACGGAAGATTAGAAAACGCTTCTGAGCAACTAACCTGGGGATCCCTGGTCTCCCAGCTCTCCAGTAGGGGTCAACGCTCTTACATGCAGTTCAAGGCCTCATTAAAGATGAATTCCAATCAGTGTGTTCAGCGTCATCCAGCCCCCCACTGAGTGGGCATGTGCCTGCTTGCCAGGGCCATCACGGGGGAGGTGCAGGGGGGGGCAAACTGCCCAGGCCTCGCACTTGCGGGGGGCCTCTCGCCCCCCTCTCCTAAGTGGAAGGCAGCACAGTCTCCCGTGTCCTTTATTCACACTGAGGACTGTGCTGCCCATGCAATGATTTTGCGGTTTGTTGCGAAGCCATTTGGCTCTGCAACAAACAGCAAAATAATGGGAGGCAGCAGGGCTCAGAGGTGGGCTCTGCTGCCTCCGGTCATTCAGCTGAAAATGTGGACATGCTGAATGACAAGAGAGGACTCCTCTCCTGTCAGTCAGTGTGTTCACGTTGCTCAGCATGACCACGCTGACTGACAGGAGAGGACTCCTCTTCTGTCAGTCAGTGTGTTCATGTTGTCAGCGTGATCACGCTGACTGATGGAAGAGATCTCTCGTCATTCAGTGTGTTCACGTTGCTCAGCGTGACCACGCTGACTGACAAGAGAGGACTCCTCTCCTGTCAGTCAGCATGTTCACTTTGCTCAGCATGACCACGCTGGCTGACAGGAGAGGACTCCTCTTCTGTCAGTCAGTGTGTTCACGTTGCTCAGCGTGACCACGCTGACTGACAGGAGAGGAGTTCTCTCTTGTCAATCAGTGTGTTCATGTTGTCAGCGTGTTCACGCTGACTGATGGGAGAGGAGTTCTCTCTTGTGAATCAGTGTGTTCACTTTGCTTAGCATGACCACACTGACTGACAGGAGAGGAGTTATCTCTTGTCAGTCAGTGTGTTCATGTTGTCAGCGTGACCACGCTGACTGATGGGAGAGGAGTTCTCTCGTCAGTCAGTGTGTTCACGTTGCTCAGCATGACCACATTGACTGACAGGAGAGGAGTTCTCTCTTGTCAATCAGTGTGTTCATGTTGTCAGCGTGACCAGGCTGACTGATGGGAGAGGCGTTCTCTCGTCAGTCAGTGTGTTCACGTTGCTCAGTATGACCACGCTGACTGACAGGAGAGGAGTTATCTCTTGTCAATCAGTGTGTTCATGTTGTCAGCGTGATCACGCTGACTGATGGGAGAGGAGTTCTCTCTTGTCAATCAGTGTGTTCACGTTGCTCAGCGTGACCATGCTGACTGATTGGAGAGGAGTTCTCTCTTGTCAGTCAGTGTGTTCATGTTGCTCAGCATGACCACGCTGACTGACAGGAGTTCTCTCTTGTCAATCAGTGTGTTCACGTTGCTCAGCATGACCACACTGACTGACAGGAGAGGACTTCTCTCTTGTCAATCAGTGTGTTCATGTTGTCAGCGTGATCACGCTGACTGATGGGAGAGGAGTTATCTCTTGTCAGTAAGTGTGTTCACGTTGCTCAATGTGACCACGCTGACTGATGGGAGTGGAGTTCTCTCGTCAGTCATTGTGTTCACCTTGCTCAGCATGACCACGCTGACTGACAGGAGAGGAGTTCTTTCTTGTCAATCAGTGTGTTCATGTTGTCAGCGTGATGACGCGGACTGATAGGAGAGGAGTTCTCGCTTGTCAGTCAGTGTGTGTACGTTGCTCAGCGTGACCACGCTGACTGACAGGCGGGGAGTTCTCTCTTGTCAGTCAGTGTGTTCATGTTGTCAGCGTGACCATGCTGACTGATGGGAGAAGAGTTCTCTCTTGTCAGTCAGTGTGTTCATGTTGCTCAGCGTGACCACGCTGACTGATAGGAGGGGACTCCTCTCCTGTCAGCCAGTGTGTTCATGTTTTCAGCATGATCACGCTGACTGATGGGAAAGGAGTTCTCTCTTGTCAGGCAGCATGTCTACATGTCGGCTGCGTGAATGCTTTTTAAGGGTGCATGGAGGTAAGGTGTTTTTTATTTTAAATTAAAAGTGTATATGTGTATTTAAATTAGTATGTATATGTATATGTGTATGTATGAATGCATGCGTGCATGTTGGTGTTTGTTTCAATGCTGTGTTTGGTTTTATGTATACATGCATGTATGGAGTTGTGTAACTGGTGGATGAATGCATGGGTGAAAGTGTTTTTTGTGGGTGTGTGTTCAGCACCAACCCTAAATGTAGCCGCCCTGAGGGCCACTTCATTAAGGGGTGGGTTCATGGCATCAGAGGTGCACCTAGGCTAAAATGACAGGGGGGAAAGGGGACTAACACTTCAAATGTTGGGAGAGGCGCTAACGTCAGGGGCTGTGAGGAAGGGGCAAACTTCCTTGTGTGGGGGCACCTAGCATCTTTCCACATTTCAAATGAGACTATTCTGGTGAAGCTTCAATGTTACAAGCAGCTACCTCTTGCCTTCATTTCTGAAACGTCACACTTAAGGACTGCTGTGAGAATGAGATGTCTCATGTCACCACTTCCCTTCTAATCACTCCCCTAGCATGCAAGTGCTAACCCCACATCATGATTTCAATTACCTAAAAATGTATGGATATGAATGCAGGTGCTAACAGTGAAATAACCTCTCATGGCCATGCTAATCCCTATGGCAAGTCTCACCTAGTTCCTGCCCTCCCCACCCAAAACACCTCCTCACTGGAACTCTTTGTGTCAGCTTTAAACATGCCTTGCCATCAAATGTTGCCCTCAATGGGCCTGCAAGTGTTTCCTCAAAGGAGTCTTCTGAGAATTCATGACTTCATTGGAGTTGTAAACACGTAACTGGTGTAATACAAATGTCTTAATCAGGTCTGCCTTTGGCCACTCAATTTAAAAACACCCTGCATGTCTTTTGCTGAAGTGCTTTTGAAAATAAACATTGGCAAAGCCAACAGTTTTGGCTTGTGTATAAGTATTAGGCATTTACCAGGCACTGGTATTAGCTGCTCAGGTACTCAAACCATTTTGCACTGGCGCTATCAATGGCCAGCTAATACCCATACAGAAGTGCATTTCCCATGCCTACACAAATGCCCAAACTGTTAGCATTGCCAGTGCTCTTTTTGCTTTACCCTTGATGCACAGGACTATGTATCAAGGTTAAAGCAAACATACTACTTGGCTAAATTGGCCCACATTGAATGTAGGCCAAACTAGCCAGTAATAACACTTATGGTACACAGTCAGCCTGGATATACTTTCTGTGGCATGGCATTTTTACTGGCTGGGAGTCCGTACATGGTAATAATGGCATATATTGATGCAGCCTGCATCGACATAATTAGAACAACCAGCATGAATATATTTTTATACAAGCATAGCTCGCGTGGAAAGGCGGAATGAAATGTATTGGAACAATTTGTGATTTGCAACTATTGGGAATTTCCATGTGCTTCCATACAAAACCAATTGCAAACTGTATGGTTTCCTACCCAATTTTGCAAAGAAAGTGCTGTAAAATGCATACTTTTAACCCAATGTTTCAGAAGTGTTCTTGGGAGTGAGAACCCCCCTCAAGCAACCCTTGTTTGGTTTTGGCTCCCTTGCTGTGATCTGTTGATCCTGCCTAATTGGCACAAACATGTAAGCCTCTTAAGTTCAGAAATGTACCAGCCTCCACTGTACATCAAGTTTCACTGTGTATGATGTGTGTTTTAATGCGCACACAGGGGCAGGGTGCTCCTTAATGATATGATATGGCATTTATAACGTGCCTGTACACAAGTGTTTCTAGGCGCGACAAGGCAAGGAGGGAGAAACAAAAGAGTAGGACAAAACACAGATCTTGTGACACAGAATGACACAGGCCTTGTGTCATTCAGATTGCGCAAGAGCAGGGAAGGGGGAGGGGAGAAGTGCCGATGGTGGGGTAGGATGCAGAAGTGTAGTAACAAAGATGAAACAAGAGTGCAGCCAACGGGTGGTAAATGTGGGTACTCATAAGTGCAGCCAACGGGTGGAGAATAAGAGCAAGGGCGGGGACTGTAGGGTTACAGATACAGACCGCAAGTGCAGGGGAGCCAAGAGGCAGTGCAGGATTGCAACAGGACCGGCAGGCACCTGGGCCCGAATTCAGAGCTTGACCAGGTGACCAGTGCATGGATCAGGTAGGTGATCAGCAAGGGAGAGGAAGAAAGAAGGCAGAAGCAAAGAGACATGTCTTGAGGTTCTTCCGGAACCAGAGATGGTTCCCCGCAAGTTTCAGCGAGGCAGGGAAGCTGTTTCCAGAGGGAGGTCCCACCCGAAGAAAGAGATCTGCCCTCAACTCTTTCCTTGGAAAAGTGACTGACCCTCAAGAATTGGAGGGGGCGCAGTGGAGAGCTCATGCCATCTCATATATATTTATTCATATGATAAAAAAGTTAGTCTGGCATGAACCTTTCTTCAGTAGAGAAATCTAACTTTGCTGTAGTTGATTTGGAGTTGTAGTAATAAACCATATTTGGGATCCTGCACACAAATTTAAGGGTAGATTTCTCGAGTCTCCTGTTTGCGGATGTGCAACCGCTGGCCGAGTGCAAAAAATTGTAAGGGGGCCCTCACCAAGTGTTTTGCCCCGGGCCTCACCACACCTTTTGACAGCCCTGCTGCTTGCCCTCCATGCACGTGGAAATCACTGAGCGTACATGAACAAGTTGGCATGCATGCATTGATTTGTCCATAGGGGGTGCTCTTCAGTGGTGACTCTCCGGCTTGGCGGGAACTTAGCACAAAACCCCCTTCCAAAGCGCAAGAAATTGGTTACACTTATATGTATTGCAGACAGATGTATGTCTTCTTCTGCATTCACTTTGCTATACATTCACTTCGTCACCGTCACCTCTTCTGTCTTTCGCTTCTTTATTACAAGGGAAGACATCCTTTATGCCCCTTCTTTTCTCTCCCATATTCTCCCCCCTAACCCTCCCCGTGACCCCAACCCTAACCCAACAGCTAATCTTACCATATCAACTACTACCATGACAATGTGAAGATGCAGACAGAGTAAAGGTAAGCAGTAAAAGACGGAGGAAGTGAATTTAGAAGAGTACGTGTAGAGAAGGCGTTAAATGTTAAAGGTATTTGTAACGCACATAGTCACCAACAGAGTTGGTCCCCAGACGCTCTGGCGGATCTGTATATGAGAAGGTGGGGTGGGTTAGTAAGGTGAAGAGGGAGTAGGATAGTGAGAGGGGTAGTGTTCTGTTGGCAGCTTCAACTCGGTATACACCGGGTGCTGAGCTTTGGTGCGAGTATCGGATCGATGTCAGTCCTCGTGTGCTGTTGGTACGGCTTATGTGTTTCTGCAGTGTTGTGAAGTGTGTGCGGGTTGTTGTGCGAGAGATAGTTGTCTGAGTTTCTTGAATGTGATAAGTATGCAGAGATGATCAGTTTTTTCTTTTTTGTTAGTGAGTTATATGATATTTTAACATGCTAACACTCACAATTCCGCCAAAGTGCGGCACCCGCCAACCCCCATACGTCCCCCAGGAGGCGTCCCAGGTCAACACCCAGAACTCAATCCAAGTGCGGGACACGCCGACATCCCCCACTCCAACCACATGCTGCACCTAGTAATCTTCACAATTCCAAATTAGCGGGGCAGCATGCTAACATTCTCAATGGCATGTTAAATGCTAAAGGCACCCATATCGCGCACCCCGACCAACCGAGCCGGTCTGAGGCGCTCCGGCAGATCCGCAAGCAAGGAAGGGGGGGTTGACCAGTCGGGGGAGGAGGGAGCATGAGGGAGAGAGAGGCGGTGCGCCGCTGGCGGCCCCAGCCTGGCACACATGGTTTGCTGTGCTCAGTGTTGGCACCGGACCGGGGTGCGATCGCGGGCACTGTTGCCATTGTTCAAGCGTGGTTAGTGTGTTGTTGGTGTGGTGTTGTGAAGCGCGTGTGGCACACCGGGCGAGAGGTGGGTGCGTGAACCATTGGGAGAGTTGGGCACGCAGAGACCTGAAGAGGGGCCAGTGGGGTGAGAATCCTGGTTGTGGCAATCTAGTTCGGTTTAAACTATATCACTAAACCGGTGGGATTAGTTGTTGTTCTCCTTTCTTGGCCAGATGGCTGTGGAGGGTCCTAGCGCAGCGCACTCCCTGTTTCCTAGTGGACTGTGTGTGTGTATAGTGAGGGTGGTTTGTCTATCCTCCTCCTCGGGTGCAGAAGTTGTGGTGTCCTCTTTCCTTACTATCTATGTAATTTAGTCAGCTGGTAACTAAGTGTGTGGTACAGGTCGGGATGCTATGGGTGAGTTGTCCGAGTGCTACCATCTAGCTCGGTTTATGTGTTCAGTCTTTAGTGTCCTCGTCTTGTCGCTATCTCTCGTTATGTCTTATGTATTTGTGGAGTGCGTTCCTTGTATTCAGTTTGTGTTCTGTCGTTTGGAGTGAGCCGGGGTTCATAGCTTAGTTCATCCTTGTTTTAGCTGTGTATGCGTTCATGTCGCCGGTCTTCTAGTTACGTAGAGAAGAGCCAGGCTTTGAGCAGTTTCCTGAATACTAGGTGGTTTCTTGTATTCCGTATATCCATTGGAAGGTTATTCCCGGTTTTCGGTGCTTGGTGATAGAAGGAGGATCCTCAGAGTTTTCTTCTTTTGTAGGGTTTCGGTTCCAGGCGGATGTCGCTTGATCTGAGCATTCTTGTCGGTTGGTGTAGGCGTAATGTATCTCTCAGAAATTCTGCGCCTTGGTTGTGTATTGCTCTGTGCGTGATGCACATTGATTTGAATTTTATTTGTTGTTTTATTGGTAGGCAGTGCAGTATTGTTAGCGCGGGTGTGATGTGTTCCCCTCAGGGTAGGTTGAGAAGGAGTCTGGCTGCTGCATTTTGTATGCGTTGTAGTTTTTTTTTTTTATTCATTCAGGTATAGCTAGGTATAGGTTGTTGGCACAATGTAGTCTGGACATGACCGGAGCGATAATGGGAAGTGTTTTGTTGGCGAATGACAGGAACGGTACGATCCTTTTTGCCGCTTGTAGGAGAAAGAAGAATTTCTTGAGTAGAGTATTTACTTGTGGTTCTAAAGTGAGATTGTTGTCCATTAGGACCCCTAGGTTTTTCTTACAATCGACGATGGCGCTGGGGTCATACCGAGTTCTCTTGGCCAAGGGATGTAGTTGCTGTCTCCTCCGTTTTTTGTGACGATCATTATCTCTGTTTTTTCTGGGTTAATTTTGAGGTGGTTCAAATTGAATATGTCACGAAGGCAGTTCGCTAGTGTTGTGTTTTCTTCTCTGGTGTATTTTGAAGATTATTTCTGTGTCAACGGCATAGTTGTGGCAGGTGAGGCCATGTTTTTTGATGATTTTGATTAATAGGTATAGGTGATTTACCGCCTGCCAGGACCCATTGGCACCTTCGATGAAGACCTTAACGCCATCCTAACTAGTAATCTCAAAACCTCATCTCAAGTCCTCACCTTGGGGGACTTTAACCTAGGCTGTAACGATCCAGCATAAGAGTGGGGAGAAAGATGATCCTTGTGGTACTCCACATGTGGAATCTCTTGGGTTAGACTTGAAAGGTTTCCGTTCTGTTTGTTAGGAAGGATTTGATCCATGGTAGGGCGGTGTCTGTTATTCCCAGTTCTTCTAATCTTGTTATGAGTATGTCGTGGTTGACTGTGTCGAATGCTGCGGATAGGTCTAGGAGTATCAAGAACGTGCTGTTGTCCGAGCCTGCCTTTGTTTGTAGGTCATCCCATATTGAGAGGAGAGCTGATTCCATTCCTCTCATTGGTCTGAAGCCTACTTGTGCCTGATCAAGTAGGCAGTGCTCTTCTATGAATTCTTGGGTTGTTTCATAAACATAAGTTTCTAGCAGTTTGGCTATGTACGGGATGTTGGAGACGAGTCTGCAGTTGGATAAGTCCTCTACGTTTCCTGCAGTCTTTGAGTAGCTGCCTGTGGTACTTTACCTGTTGCGATTGAAAGGTTGATGAAATTCCCGTGGTATTCCATGGGGCTGCCTTGTTTGAGAATTGAAGCAAATAGAGTTGAGGAACCTTTTGGAAAAACACTCATCAAGGAGTCCTCAGCGCCCTGTTTTCTTCAACAATATCCCAGTGTTAGTCGCATGAGTTTTGTAACAACGGAGAATAAATGGTTTCTCCACTCCGTTTTGAAAATAAGTATTGGAAAAGTAGTTACTTAGTATCACTCATGCGCCAGTACGAAATAAAGCAGATTCCACTTAGTCAAAGTTTGTTTTTAAGCAATTTTAACTTTATGAATACAAAAAGTGCCCTTTTTGAGGGCACTTTTTGTATTCATAAAGTTAAAATTGCTTAAAAACAAACCTTGACTAAGTGGTAAAGTTAAAATTGGTTAAAAACAAACCTTGACTAAGTGGAATCTGCTTTATTTCGTACTGGCGCATGAGTGATACTAAGTAACTACTTTTCCAATACTTGTTTGAGAATTGATTCGTATATGTCTGGGGGGCAGGGGTCCTCGGCCGAACCTGATTTATTGCTTTGATTTACCAGCTTGACGAAAGTCTCCATTGATATTTCGGGGAAGATTCGTAATTTGTTTGGATGTTCCTCGTGAGGATAGGTGGGGTCTGTAGAATGATCGCGTGGTCTGCTTTATATGGTTTGTTGGATGGTAATGATTTTATTTTTGAAGTGGTCTGCTAGGTCATTGCATAGTTTCGTCGATGGGGTTGGCCTGTTGTTGCATCCCGGTGGGTTTTTTATTTCATTAATGATTTTGAAGAGTTCTTTTTGGATGTTTGGGGCTTTGAAGTCTTGGTTATCGTAGTGTTTTATCTTTGCTTTTTGTATTTGCTTTTTGTAAGAGCAGATCAGTTGCAGATATTTCAGTTTATTTGCCCTGTTCTTGTTGATCTCCATTCTGATTCTAGTCTTCGTTTTTTTTTTTTCATGGCGCTGAGTAGTGTGGTGAATCATTTTGCCATTGTTTTTTTACGTGAGGCGGTGAAAGGTTTTTCTTTGGCGATGTTGTCTAGGGTTGTTAGGATCCATGTGTGGAGTAGGGATACTTTTATATCCAGGTCAGCTTCTTCCATAATTGTTGCTTTTGGTTTGCTGAGTTAAGGCGAAGTAAAGAGGGATATCATAGCAGTCTTGTCTACAGTTTTCTGTAGGTTTTCCTAAGGCACTGTGAGATGTGCATCATGTGCATAAGCTCATTTTTCGGGCAACAAGCTAACAAGCTGGACAGAGTGAGGGCGGAGGTTCAGAACTTGGCCCCAATGTTGCACAGAAGTTCCAGTCTCTGCAACAGAAAAACTGGTCTCACGGGAGAAATAAAATGGATCTTAGTACTGGGTCTGTTTAACCAGTTAGTATTTACTAACAATAACCAACATCATTTGTTCATGCTGAATTTGAGTAGGACTTTGTGGATGAGGTGGGAACAGAGAAGCTAACCTCCACAACTGGTTATTGCCCAGTTTTACAGTTCTAAAGAAAGAGCCCATAGTTGTGGAGATTACAATCCTTTCTGCTTGTTCATGCTGAACACTGCAGTTGTGGTAAGCAGGAACCCTTGGAAAATACACCCGGCAAAC
Organism: Ambystoma mexicanum; assembly: GCF_040938575.1. NCBI lineage: Eukaryota > Metazoa > Chordata > Amphibia > Caudata > Ambystomatidae > Ambystoma > Ambystoma mexicanum. Next base: position 743,188,562 of record NC_090926.1, read on the forward strand.
ATTTAAGGTATAATGCACACTGAGCCTCTCACACAATGTATAACATTTGTATTGAGGAAATCAAAAGGTTCTTGAAAGCTAACATATTTAGTTTAAACGAATGTATTACAGATACCAAGGGCTCCAGAGCAGAGAAAGCAATGACATGGTCAATGCTGAGCTAAGAAACAGACGGCTGGTACATATTAGTGCATAATTATGAATGAGCTTACTATATATTTTTTGAAATGGAAATTTAAAGAGATGTCACAACCTTAGAATGATTAGACTAAATACTATCATTTGTATATATTTTTTCTGTTATTAAATTGTCCCTGAAGATTGTCATAAGGATTGTCAAAATGCATTGGACATAAATTTCATCAGGCCTTTTCTTTACACCATTTCTTTGGAATAAAAACATTTGACACACTTCTGAACTACTTTGAATTACAGCATTATTGTTCAACATTGAAAGAGGAGCATACAATAGATTGAACTAACGAAAGAACTTAATGTGGGAATCCACACAGGTCCTTCCAGCAGTTTGGGTTACCAAACCCAGACAAACATTCAGTTAATCTTGTATATCACTCCACTGTGCAAATGGAGCGTCATCTGGCGACATGACCAAATAAGCTATGAACAACACAAGAGACACCTGAATAATTCTGACATAATGGTGCACGCTCAACCCCACTTGGAAATTCAACACTGCAGTTGTGGTGCCAGCAAATACCAGAACTCTTACCAGTCAGCGATTAAAAGAAGGATATTGGCGCTAAGACAACATTTAGTTTGAGCACGGTTATGTTCAGCAACTTGTGTGATGGGACCACAAGTGGAGAATCTGAAGCCAACGAATAGGAGCACCAGAAGCAACCTCAGAAGAGTTTGTGGATATGGATGCCACGGGAAAACCTAGAAACATTCTCAGGTGTTCAAAGATCTGCATGCCCTGGACACCTTTAGAATGATCTAACACATGCAGCTGAGTTTGACTCATGCGCAACAGAGCACACAGGATTACCAAACTGGATACAGGATTTCATGAGACCCTACAGAATCAGGAGGAGGAGATGGAGGGTCTTTTATTAAAGAAAAGTAGATAAATTCGTCCTCAGAAAAAGCAAGTCACACTTCCATCGTTAAGGCCAGGGTCCTGCAAAGGTATGTGGATGAATTGAATCCTTTGGGGGCGAGGGGGAGAGGGGGTTCGAGCTGGTCTTTGATGAATTCATAAATCACGTCAGAGATTGGGAAGATATAGAAGCAGATCAGCTCGCTGCTTCTGAGATGCTGCCTGGATGAACCAGTGACCTAGGGAGGAGTTAATATCTATCCCCTGCCAGCAGAGTGGACAGTCTTGCCATCGCCTTGGTGGCAAATGCCTAGTGCTCAACAGGGCCTGAAGAAACTGAGGCAATGTCTCTCCTCCACTAGAAAAGGCATGTGTGGGGCTGATAGGAAAGAGCAGAGAAGCATCTTTCAGACCTGTGACACACAGTCACCCTGGTGAAAGGTAAGAGGGTCTTGAAGTGTTCTATGGGATGCGCTTCCTAAACTGGAGGAAGCTTAGTGTGGTACATAGTCTTCTAGTCTTCTTTTCCACTGCATAGCGTGGGACTAGCAGCTTGGGACCCTTGCAGGGACATATTCTGTGGCTCCAACATCCACGAGGTTATGGGTCTCGACCATCGGCTTTGGTATGTTGGCTGAAGGAGATGATGGAAGCAGGGGAAGCAGGTACCTAGCAGCAGTGATGGATAAGACCCAAGGTTTATGTGGGATTTTCTCACACCCATAAAGGTACATGGACACCACCTCTGGGTGGTAAAGTTCCTCGATCACAACGTGGGTAAATGGGCCCTTTTCTTTTATAGAAGATGGGGCAACAGAGCTGAAGAACCCATTATCTAGTTTTCACTTGTCTCTCTGTCTGCTGGGCAACCTATAGAGTGCCTGGAAGACAGAAACATTCTACTTTTGCCTGGCTGTGTCCGACCTGATATGGGTCGGAGAGCAATTAGGCAGGTTGCTTCAAATTCATGCAAGCAGTGCTCTTCCACTTGAGCATCAAACCGCTACTTGCCATCAAAGGCAAGAGATAGAACATTGGTAGAAGCGTCCTGGAGGAGGTTGGCAGCCACCAGCCACATATTGCATTGCGCCAGCACTCAAATGTTCATTCTGCCAGAGGCTGTGCCCACATGCTAAAAGCAGCCTGTGGGCAGAAAGGAAATCTGCTTCCACTCCTCCACTGCCACTCTGAACTGTTTTTCCTTATGGAGGGCAGCAGAAAGACACAGGGCCCTTTATCGGACAGTGTCAGCGTTTGCCTGACTCAGGATATTCATACCAATGTTCTCAATCTGTTTGCACTCCTTACCCATGGCTGGGATAGTGGAAGCGAGTGGGCGATTATCTTTATGAAGTGGCACAGCGACAATATAGGACTGGGCACTTGTACAACAGGAGCCAAGGCCTAAGCTAGAGTGACCTTGCACTTGGTCCTGAACTTCTTGATTGTGGCTGTAAAGACTGGAGGGGGGGTGTCTGTACTTCTGCTCTCTATATGGTGGAGGAGAAGCACAGAGGACCCCAGCCAAGATTCTCCATTATTGGTATTGTGGTCGAGCAATCAAGGCCTAGCTTCTCAGGAGCTGATCAGGCTGGTTCTTAAGTACAGTGTAGTCCCCAAGCACCCACAAAGGAATGTCCGCACACTGTATCGGTTAAAACACAGTCTTTATATAATTAATATTCAAAGGAATATACAATATCACAATAGCGCACTGTGTGCTGGGAAAATCAACAATGGTAAATATATACAGTTCTAAAGTGGTACCACAACGATTATTAGATCTCATTAAAGAGCATCAACTATACTGTCAAAATGTCACACACATCAATAAAAAGGAAACCAGCAGCAGAGAGAGGAAGGAAAGCAAGATGGTTGAACAATTGGCAGAATGCTGGCCCCGTACCACTAGACACAGTTCTGTGTGGCAATCCCCCCAACTGGGCAACCTGTAAGATAAAGATATAAGCCCAGTACATATATTGTTCACAATAGACTTCCCAATAGTTCTGAAACCCCAAAGTACCTGGCGTTGTAGCGTTCCTCGTCAGGGAATCGACGGCCATTCTTGAGTGCCCTCCCCTTAAGGCAGGAGTCACGGGTCGTCGAACGTCTGACGGAGAACAGGTTGAGCTATGACGGTGAAGTGGCAGCTTCTTTCCTAGCGGTGCTCGTTGACGGGGAAGCGTAAACATCCTGCAAGGAACAGGTGTGCGGGCACCTCGGTTTCGATAGTTCTGGAACGCAAAGAGTTTGAAGAGCTGTGGCCCAGCAGGGGCGTCAAGTCGTCAGCGTCTCTGTGGTCTTTGGGTGGCAGGAAACCCACCAGTGGATGCTCCTCGGCGCGTCAACGGTCAGGCCTTCTCCAGCAGGATACAGCGGCGACGATGCGGACGAGAGCATCCTTGGATCAAATGAAGTTCTTAGGCAAACGGGAGCACGGCGGCTCCGGTCGGCGACGGCGGTCGTCGACAGTGGCGGACAACAGTCCGGGTGCTTCTCTTTGTGATTCCGTGGCAGTCCCCGTCTCAGGTCGGCAGCCTGTCGAAGGTCTGTCTACCAGGGGGCTTTGGCAAAGATCAGCTGGTGCACGATGGTCCCTCGTAGCTCAGGAAGAGGACGCCTTACCGGGTCCTGTCTGGGTCAGTCCTTGGAAACAATGCAGCTTTCAGATTGTGAAGGAGAGCAACAGCAATTCTTCTCGTCCAGCAGATCTTCAAGGTCAAGCGTCAGTTTCACTCCAGTTACTCTACGTAGTTTGGACTTCAGCTCTGAACACTTCTGAACACGATTCCTAGCAGTGAGAGGTCCCCAGATATACTGTTGATCTCCCATTCATTCCGCTGGGTTACACTCAAGCATCCAATCACTACGGAGGGCATTCATGCAGGCAGGCAACCAATCAGGTGCATAGTGCATTCAGGCCATTCACTTCTCTCCAGACATTCACAACAAGTTATGTGTATTGGGACAAGTATCGAGCCATTCAACACTCCACACTGTATTCATACCGGTTTCGGGCAGGGCTGTCTCAGTCATTGTGTCAAACACCAGATACTAGACACCCACAACACAGAATGCGTATTCGTCACACACTCCATTCACCCAGGTCCCACCCACAGGCATACCCACAACATACGGTGGTTGGGAAGGCTCCAGCCAGCCTGGTCAGCACTTCCCCACACTATCATATATGGAACTTCCACCCAACAGCCAGTCAGGGGGAAGGGACAGAGTCAGGGCTTCCCGGGACTTCGGGAAGATCAAGGTAACAGGCGATGGAAGGCAAGAGGCCATGGGGGCCATTATGTCTCCATCAGGAATCTACCGATTCCAATGACAGGGCCTGGGCATCCCAAAATGGAGGACGCTCAGGGCACCAGTCAATTCAGCATGGAGCTGCCACCAGCCCGTACCCTGCTCTGTGGGTCACACACAGGTGCCCAAAAACATACACTAGGGGCACAGGGTTGTACCACCTCCCATGGGTGCCATAAGGGTATCCCATGGGTCTGTTTACCAAAACCAAAGGAGAGAGCTGCACCGCCAGGAGTCCCACATTAACTCCTGCGCGGAAAACACGACAGAACACACAATAAAAAGCAGTAAAGGACAAGGATACAGAGGCCCTGTCCCTCCGATGCATTTCCAGCATCACAGTCGCCCCCCCCAGACTGAGGTTAGGGTGCCTAATCTCTCACGAGATAGACACCCTCATCCAGACGGTCAACATACCTTCTGGAAAGGCCATCTGCATTATCGTGACTCTTCCCTGGTCTGTGCTTTATGGTGAAGTCTAGCCCTTGCAGGCTAATGGACCACCTGAGCAGTTTCGGGTTTTCACCCTTCATCTGCAAAAGCCACTTCAAGGGCTTATGATTGGTTTGGACCTTGAAGGTAGACCCGGTAATGTAGGGTCTAAAATGTCTAAGGCTCCAAACTATACTAAAACATTCCTTTTCAACAGTAGCCTACCTAAGTTCCCTACCCTTAAGTTGTCTACTGATGAATATGATTGGATGTTCTCTTCCTTTGTCATCTAACTGGGACAAGACAGTTCCAATTCCGGTGTTGCAGGCGTCAGTTTGAATGATAAAGGGCTTGCTGTAATCGGGCGCACACAACACAGGTGCCCTACACAGACTTCCTTTCAAGCCATCAAAGGCCCTCTGACAGTCTTCAGTCCAATTAACCTTCCTAGGTTGTTTGGGCGAAGTCAGAGCTGTCATGGGTGCAGCTATGGTTCCATAGTCTGCCATGAAATTGCGATAGTACCCAGTGAGGCCCAAAAAGGCTCTCACTTGGGTTTGAGTAGTGGGAGTCTCCCAGTCCTGTACATCCTGTACCTTACTGGGGAGAGGTTGGATTTGACCCCCTCCTACCTCATGACCAAGATATGTGACTTTCCGCTGAGCTATCTGGCACTTGGTGGCCTTGATAGTGAGGTTAGTCCTTTTCAAGGCCTGCAACACCTTATCCAGATGCGTCAAATGCTCTTCCTAGGTGGAACTGTAGACGGCAATGTCGTCTAAGTAAGACACACAAAAGGCTTCCAGCCACTGAGCACATGGGTGACCAATCTCTGGAAGGTGGCAGGAGCATTCGTCAACCCAAAAGGCATGACCCTAAACCGGTGTTGAGAACGCCGTCTTTTCCTTGGCATGGTCCATCAGAGCTGTTTGCCAATAGCCGGAGATAAGGTCAAAGGTGCTCACAAATTTGGCAGCACCTATGGTGTCCACGAGCTCATTCGCCTGGGGCAATGGGGGCGCGTCAGTTTTGGTGACGGCATTGACTCCTCGGTAGTCCACACAGAACCTCCAATCCTTGGTACCTGCCTGGGAACTTGCCTTGGGGACAAGGACCATGGGACTGGACCAGGGACTGGTTGAGGGTTCAATAACACCCAGATCCAACATCTTGACGACCTCAGCCTGGATGTGGTTCTTAACTGTATCTGACATACGGTAGCACCTGCTTTTGACAGGCACACTGTCGCCAGTGTCAATCTCGTGCCTACACCACGGTGTAAGGCCTGGTGTCAGTGAGAACAGACAGGCATACTGCCGGAGCAAAGTCCTGCAGGCCTTCTGTTGCTCTGTCATCAGATCAGGAGAGAGATGAACTCCCTCCACTGAGTCATCCTGAGGGTTGCTATGTAGCAAATCAGGAAGGGGCTCACTCTCATCCTCTTCTTGCTCTGAAGCTAGCAAGAGACATGAGACTTCTGCACGCCTGTGGAAAGGCTTGAGCCTGTTAACATGGAATACCTGAGGGGCTACCCCAAGGGCTCCCATGTCAACCAGATAATTGACCTTGCCCATTTTGGAGATTATCCTGAAGGGTCCAGTCCACTTATCTGACAAAGCCCGAGGCTTGGTAGGCTCCATCACGAGGATCTCCTGTCCCGTTGTCCAATCCACTTGCGATGCTTTAAGGTCATGCCAGTACTTATTCAATTCCTGACTGGCCTTGAGATTCACGTTGCCTGAACCATCATCTGTGTCATCCTCCGTCTGAGGCCTAACACATAGTCCCCCACTTGCTTAGCGGGACCTGGAGGGGTGGCCTCCAAACTTTCTCTCATTAAGGCAAGGGGCCCCCTCACGTGATTTCCAAAGAGTAACTCAAAGGGGCTGAAACCAACACCCTCTTAAAGTACCTCTCTGTAAGCAGATGGCAGGAGGAGATCCCATTTCCTCATTAGGGGCTCTTCCAAAGCGCCTAACATGCCTTTGAGAGTTTTATTAAATCTCTCAACCAGACCATTGGTCTGGGGATTGTAAGAGATGGAGAACTTGTAGGTTACCCCACACTCTTTCCACATGGTTTTCATGTAACTAGACATGAAGTTGGATCCTCTGTCAGAGACAACCTCCTTAGGGAATCCAACAAGGGTAAAAATGCCCAGGAGCGCCCTGGCAACCATCTTGGCAGTAACAGTCCAGAGGGGTATAGCCTCAGGGTACCTGGTGGCATGATCGACCAATACCAGGATGAACCGATGTCCACCTGACGTGGGAGGGTCCAGGGGACCGACGATGTTGATGCCCACCCTCTCAAACGGTGTGTCAACCACTGGCAATGGTTGCAGCGGGGCAAGGACACTGCCTCCAGTCTTGCCAGACATCTGACAAGTTGGGCAGGTCCTGCAATGGGACTCCACCTCTACTCCCATCGATGGCCAGTGGAAATGGGCAGAGAGCATCTGCTTAGTCTTCTTGGTCCCAAGATGACCAGCCAAGGGCACCTCATGCGCCAACTGCAGCAGGAAGGGCCTGTAAACCTGGGGTACCACCAACCTCTTGAGGGCACCAAGTTCAGGCTCAGTGGGCTCAAGAACAAGGAGCTCACCCTCCAAATAAATCCGGAATGTCCTAGGCTCTTCTCCTTGTGCCTGGGACAGGGCCTGTTTCCTCAGACCCTCGAGAGAGTGGCATTCTCTCTGTCCCTTACAGAAGTCTGCCCGGGAGGGTCCCCCTTCAGCTAACAAGCATTGAAGGTCGGGATGATCCTCCGGGTTGAGAGTCTCTCCCACAGGAAAGTCTTCTGGCTCTTCTCCCACAGGAGTTGAGACAGGATTCACCACTTACCCAGCCCATCCGGAGCATGGATCCCAATGGGTGCTGTCGGAACAGCAGGAAGAGCAGGGGCTCCCTCCACAGAGGTTTCCTTCGCACCTTGGGTTTCCCTGTCGGCGAGGGTGCCGGGCTCGCAGCCAGACCCTGTGTGACCTGCGATCGGGTGACCGGCACAGCAGCCATGGTTAGACCATCCGTGATCATTCCCAACTCGACCAAACCGTTTCCCAACAAAATGTTCGCAGGCACGTTGTCCTGAACCAGGACCAGAAGCTTCGCTGTCTTGTCTCCAATCGTAATGTTGACCAAGGCTACAGGCGATAATTTGGGAGGCCCACCAGCTAACCTGGTGGTTCTCAGAGGAGCACCAACATAGTCCTCTGGCTTGAGCAGGGTCCTGTCCACCACTGTCATGCTTGCCCCAGTGTCTCTCAAACCAGTGGAAGGCTGGCCATTCAAGAGGACACTTCTCAAAAACCTACGATTGTTCTGTGGGATAGTTACCAGTACTTCTGAATACTGGTCCCAGGCCCCAAGGGACACTAAGGAAATCTCTACGGGAGCACCGAAGGTGATCCCAGTAGAGGATGGGAGGGCAGTGGCCCCCACCTCAGGTACTGATTAGGGATAGGTCAGGCTGACAGCCTGGACTCCAAGTGCCTTGCCCTTACACTTGGGGTCACCCCTTCGGTGGTCCAGAGCTCCACAATCCCAACATGTGCCGGGAGTGAAGGGTACGGTACTGGAACCACTGGGACCTTGTTTTGCAGCAGGCAGACCACTACTCTTACTCCCCCCCACAACAGACTTATCCCCACTGGGTTTTTGGGTCTTCGGAGAGGAAGGTTTTGGTTTACCCGACTGTGACTGCTTCTGGGACTACTCAGCTTTCTGAGAGGCCCCCTTTTCTTTGTCCTTGTCCTTCCCACTGGAGTCCTTAGGGGACACCCGGTGGGAGACCCACTTGTCAGCCAACCTAGCCAGCTCAAAGGGGTCCAAAATGTTCTGGTCAGCAACATACTGACGCAGCTCTGGTGAACAGGCTTCTGAAAAATGCTCAAAAAACAAGAAGTGGGACAATTCAACAAACGTTTTCACTTTGTAACCATCAATCCACCCCATCATGTTCATGTGCGCAGCACTCACCCAGTCAATCCAAGACACATTTTCTCTTTTCTTAAAATCCCTGAACCGTTTAAGGTATTGGGTAGGCGTCTTGCCAAGCTTGGCAATTAAAGCAGACTTCATGCACTCATACTGACCCCTTTCTTCCACACTCAGCTTCTGAATACAGTCATATCCAGTTTGAGGCACTCTACTTAACAAACACTTAGCCCAATCTCTCTTAACATCATGAATTGCACAAGCCATTTCAAACGCTTCAGTCCATTGGAGGATATCAGAACCCTCCGCATACACACCAACCAAATCTTTCATAAACTTGGTTGCTGGGGACCTTACACTCAACTGGTTTCGCTGAAGTCTCCACTCGAGCTTTCTCGAACTGGATTCACTGATATTCAGTGTCCTTGTCTTTGAGTTCAAGATAACTATTTTTGAGTTCAAGATCTCGATTCTTGAGCTCCACGTGTTGTGCCAACTCCTCTTTCTTAAGCTCAGCATCTATTTCCAACTTGCGATATTCAAAGGCCAATTTCATCCTTAATAACTCAAGCTCCAAGGAAGTGCTCGGGTTTGGAGCAGAGGCAGCAGGAATGGTGGCATTCCCAGAATCAGATTCAGCGACAACCCTCGGGGTAGAGTCCTCATTGGTTGCATCCCCCCCTTCAAGAGCTTCACAATCAGTCTGGTAGTCCACCAGGGCAGCTATCAGCTCAGCCCTAGACTTATCCACAAAGTCTAACTCCCTGGCTTCACAAGCACTCTGGAGAGCCTCTAAACTCATCAGAGTCAATTTACCATTCGCAATAGATTCCATTGCTTGTAATGCAGTTATCTTGTACACAACTAAACCTTAATTTAATAAAGTGCAGATATCCTTTGCAAGTGGCACGGTTATACACTGATTCTTAAAACCATAAGCATCCCACAGCTGCCACCAGTGTAAAGACTAGAAGGGGGCAGAGGGGTGTCTGTACTTCAGCTCTCTATATGGTAGAGGAGAGGCACAGAGGACCCCAACCAAGATTCTCTATTATTGGTATTGTGGTCGAGTAATTGAGGCCTAGCTTCTCAGGAGGTGATGCAGGCTGGTTCTTAAGTACAGTGTAGTACCCAAGCACCCACAAAGGAATGTCAACACACTATCGGTTAAAACGGTCTTTATATAATATAAAGCATCAGTTTCACTCCAGTTAGTCTTCGTAGTTTGGACTTCAGCTCTGAACACTTCTGAACACGATTCCTAGCAGTGAGAGGTCCCCAGATATACTGTTGATCTCCCATTCATTCCGCTGGATCACACTCAAGCATCCAATCACTACGAAGGGCATTCATGCAGGCAGGCAACCAATCAGGTGCATAGTGCATTCAGGCCATTCACTTCTCTCCAGACACTCACAACAAGTTATGTGTATTCGGACAAGTATCGAGCCATTCAACACTCCACACCGCATTCATACCGGTTTCGGGCAGGGCTGTCTCAGTCATTGTGTCAAACACCAGATACTAGACACCCACAACACAGAATGCATATTCGTTACACACTTCATTCACCCAGGTCCCACCCACAGGCGTACCCACAACATACAGTCGTTGGGAAGGCTCCAGCCAGTCTGGTCAGCACTTCCTTACAATAGCATATATGGAACTTCCACTGAACAGCCAGTCAGGGGGAAGGGACAGAGTCAGGGCTTCCCGGGACTTCGGGAAGATCAGGGTAACAGGCGACGGAAGGCAAGAGGCCATGGGGGCCATTTTGTCTCCATCAGGAATCTACCGATTCCAATGACAGGGCCTGGGCATCCGAAAATGGAGGACGCTCAGGGCAACAGTCAATTCAGCATGGAGCTGTCACCAGCCCTTACCCTGCTCTGTGGGTCACACACAGGTGCCCAAAAACATACACACGGGGCACAGGGCTGTACCCTCTCCCATGGGTGCCATAAGGGTATCCCATGGGTCTGTTCACCAAAACCAAAGGAGCGAGCTGCACCGCCAGGAGTCCCACATGAACTCCTGCGCAGAAAACACGACAGAACACACGATAAAAAGCAATAAAGGACAAGGATACGGAGGCCCTGTCCCTCCGATGCATTTCCAGCATCACAGTGGCATGGGGCGAGAAAAGCTTCTTCCATATCCATATAAAATATACGTTTGCAATAAACATAGGGTGGGATTCAATGAACCAGTGGTTGCAGTTGTATAGCCCGAAAACATGAAAAGTGAAAGAAACTCCTGGAAGCAGAAATCCAGTCCATATCCACTTGCAGCACATTCCATTGGATAAGGATACTCATCTTTTTACTTGTCGAGGGCATTACCAGAGTCATAATCCCTGCCTCTGTGACCATGAGTCCTTGGGCTTTGGCATTATCCAGAGCAATATGCAGTGCAGCAATTTGTAAAAGAACTTGGGTTTGGACTACTCCACACCACGTCATGCTCTTCCAATTGTATTCAGGATCGTTGTGTAAGTCCAAATTAACCGGATGGGGGCAAAAATAAAATGAAGGCAGGGCTGATTTTGCCAGGTCGCCTGCCATGATATGCAAGGAGCTTACTGATACTGCTAGCGAACGAACAAGTGTCAATGGTAATGGGGGGTGCATTCTGGACCATTTCCGAGATAGGGGTTTCATCCTGTCAAAGTCATGATCCTCACATGGGTGCCTTGCACATTTTCCCTCAGAAAAATAGCTATTGTATGCATAGAAATCAAGTCATATGGTGGGGAATCAGCAGATTACTGCGCAGCATATTTGGTCGCAGGAGAATTGGTTGCAGTTTCTTGGATGAATTCTGCTGCATATATATCTGGGGGTGGGTTTAGGGAAATAAATAATGTACAGTGGTTAAGGGGGAACTGCGGGGGGGGGGGGTTTCTCCCCCCACATATATATGCAGCAAAATCAATGTTTAAAAAAAGAAAATGATGAATTCTCCTTCGACCAAATGCATTCGATCAAAACACCCTAAAACCCCTGTGGTGAAAGGGCATAGACATTCATCTGTCAGGACAGATACTGCAACCCCATCAGCACCACAGGACACAACCCTGAAATGAATGAGCCCTACCAGGGAACAGACTGGAGTTCCATCCTGCAAAGGGCTAGGCCAAACCATGTAGGAGCTTGGAAAGACTCTTACTCCCAAGAAAAAGGGCTGTGTCCGACATTGTCAGAGGATGGAGTCTTATTGGTACATATGCATCTCAGACCAGTGGTATAATAACCATGGTAGTGCATGACAGTACCAACAAATCCTGAGATTGGAGGGTTGGGTGGGAGGAGTGTCTCTTAGGACTTGTTGTGGGGAGGCAAGCTCCCAGCCGTTTGTTTAAATTAACGATAGAAAAGTGCATAATCACTGGCCAAAGGGCTCAAGAAGCCCTCACCTGAAAACCTCAGGGAAGAATTGGGTTCTGCCAGTTCCCCAATGTCAGAAGAGATTGGCACAGTAGCAATGCCAGTGCAGAATGGTCAGACCCACAAGGAGGTTCTGCTCTATGTGTAGTAATTTCTTTACTACCTCCGCAGGCATAGGGGACATTATCGCAGTGTCCAAACCAGTGGAAGAATCTAAGTGACAGTAATGGCTTGTGGGTTCATGCAACGTGTGCTTCCGGCGCTTCTGCAGTTTTTGCTTCTGGTGGCTTGTCGCACCCTTTGGTTGAATAGCCAGAACTGGACAGGAACTAGATTTCTTTGACTTTGAATGGTGGTCAATGGTGGAGTCTGGTGCCATGACGGGAGGAAGAGAAGGCCAGTTGGACTTAAGGCGCTGGTCTGGAACGTGAGCCTTTTATTGGATGATTCATCAGATTGTGCCAAAGTCCCGGTCAAAGCTTTGAAGGTTATCTAGCAATAAGAGCCATCTTGGGCTTGGGGGTAACTCTGGTAGCACTCTGTCCAGATTTTGTCAAATTCCAGAAAACGGAACACAAGTCAAGATCACAGAGGAACTTCTGGAGTAAGGCCAGCAAGGCACCTAGAACGTGTTCTGGAGCAGGTACTACACCTAAAGCAACCTCCAAATTAACAATCACTCTTGATATGGTGCAGAAAGGTAAGTCACTGCGGATGGGTGAAGGCGAGAAAAGAGCTGGATTCTCTTCTTGCTTACTTTCCACAAAGTGCTTGCAAGCTCTACTACTGAAAACTTGCAGGTAGCAGCACACCATGTCCTTGACAGCCCATAAAGAAAATAAGATGACGATGGCACAAACTGGCCAACAATGTCCTGATCGCAGTCACTGAAAAACAAACTATTGATCTACCTCTGACAAATGCAAGCGATAGCTCTCGTATTGTTAAAAGGTAATCCATGCAGGCAAAATATCCAAAAATAGGAGCACAGTAGATTTTTATCACAGACAGAGCAAAGTCGATGGCAGATCTGAAAGAAATGCCTGATCGGTCCAGGTTGAGCGAATTGTTGAGGTATGAGAGTCGGGGCCTGTGCTTTCCTGCACAAACCTAACATTGAATTCTCCCCTCCCAGGAGGTGCCCCACTCAAAGCAGTTTGAATAACAGAAGCTCCCTAGGAAAGTCTGGTACAGAGCGGCCTTGGAATTGCTGGGTCTTGTGGGGCCCACTTGTCTTTTTCCGCTATGATGTAGCGAATTGCTCTTCTAGTCACAGTATGTGGGTAATTGCAGGGTTCAGAATTGCTGGGAGACATGCAACTCCTGTCTGTATAATAGGAGAGCCTGGTTAGCTTGACACCAAAGGCTACCAGGAGCTCCCTTTGACACCAGGGCCAAATGGTGCCCTACAAACATACTTATGTGATATTAAATGTGTATGTTTGGGATGTGTGTGAAGGAGAAGCAAGAATACATCTGGAGGTTATTTAGAGCGTGGTGGATCATACATACTGAACACAAAGTTAAAGTTTGCGTCTCATGCTGAAGTCCAATTTACTAGCTTGCATCTTTTTCAGGGGTTTTTGCAGGATTTGGCTTCTGCTCATCAATTTCAACCCTGCAATTGTACCAATTTGAATATAGGGATCACACCTCCTTGGAAGGGCAAAGGACCTGCGAAATAGTCTCTAGATCTTAAACCATGTGGGAGTTTACTTTGCAGTGGTAGTAATCAAGGCCATGATTGGCTTCTGGAGTTTAGGGTCTTATTGCGGTGACGTTACTAAGTTGTGTTCGTTGTGTTCGTCACAATGAATCAGTTCCCATCCCCCTTTCATGTGATTAGACATCCTAGAAGGTCTTTTCCTGAACTGATGCTGAAGCTTCTTTAATAGCGTGGCTTCAAAGTCACAGTTTTGAGTGCCAGAGTGCCTAGCCTCTGTTTTAGAAATGGCACAATTGGTGTTCTTCTTCTGCAAAGTGATGTCACAATTAGGCTGTGTTTTGATGTGTGTGTGTCTGCACGTGTTTTTTTTTATTTTTTAAAAACGGTTTAGGATTGTAAAAATCAAAAGCGGTTTTATTGTGTGCAGACTCATTGCAGGGGAAAAAGGTCCTTGACTTGCTGTGCAGCATAATATCCTCCAATCAATTTTCCCAAACCTTGGACTACGATCCGCCGAGGGCGTTCGCCTACAGTGCTTTGGGCCATACCAATGGGATAAAGGTGCTATACAAATGACATTACCTGCGAACCCGTTATTTTGTGTAACATATTTCTATTTAGATTTTCAGTATTTTCCACCATTTCTTCATACAAGTCCACATTTAGGATCTCTACTTAGTGAACCCTCTAACCCGCTTGGATACCTTCCATCTCACCCCAATGTTCATCAAAGGTCTCTTTTACACAATATCCACTTTGAAATACTCCAAAGTGGTCACTGATATTTCTCCCGAAATGCAGTCCAAGATAGCTCAATGCCAATGATCATGTAGTAGTCTTCTGAGGCTCTCCTTTTCAAAGATGCCCTTCGCTTTTGTGCCCACTCCACCTCCGAAGGTAGCTGCGCTCTTCCAATAAGTTTCCAGACATGCCCTAGCTGCCAATAACTGAAAGTGTCATATGCAGTTCCCTGCCTCCTCACCATCCCTCAGAGCCCTGCAAATCCATTTTTATGAAAATATTTGTGAGGGGTTGTATATCAAAAATGCTTCATGCTTGCAACTCCCAGGAAAAATGATCAAAATGTACAGTGTTGTTTTCCACCTTAATGGTTCAAAGTGTTTATACTGCACCAAACCACCAGTGCAGTAGTCTCATAATACTGAGGCTGGTCTGTTTTTGGAAAATGTGTAAGGACAGTGAGCAGTGTCTGTGGCTCGGCAGTGTTCTGATCTGTAGTACATCAAAACGGGCAGGTCAAAGCCTGTCCACTTAATGCCCATGCCCCCAAATGGCCAGATTCTGTAGGCTGGAAAGCTGGAGGAAAGTACCGGGACTGTTGAATGAGGGTAGGTTTTGAACCCTGGCTACTCTGGGAGCAAAGACCTGGACGGGGATTCCTGAAGGTTTTTGAGATCTGCTTTGCACTTCATGAGGATGGTAGTGTGTAATGCAGTACTTCTCTTAGGCTGGGAACCTATGGGAGTTAATTTGCCTAATGCAACCTTTGTATAGCCTTCTTGACCTGGGCTGTGGTTACCACGTCCTGTTAACCGTTTGCCTTAAGGCCAAGATCCTGTCTAGAGGAAGACACTACTTACCTTTTTAAATGTCCAGGCTCACACCAATAAACTGGACCATTTGCGAAGGGTAGAGGCAAGACAGTATGATTTGAAAACCCGAAGTTGCGTTTTCCTCTGCAGCGGGGGTGGGGGAGGGGGCTGTGTCAGCAGTGCAGCTGCCGGGACGATTGGTTGATAAGTGTATCTTTTTAAGGTGGGCTGCGACAACAGACTTTCCAAAGGGATGGCATTTATATTTATCATGCTTGCTGTCTAAGGTGAACATGAGAAATTGGCAATGCTCCTTTTTAACTGCAAAATGAAAATAAGTGTCTTGAAGATCCACTGACGTTGGCCAATCCCGCACCTCAGGGGCCTCTAACATCCTTCCTCAATGCCTCATACAAGACTAACTCAGTCCCGTCCTGCCTTAAAGAAGTCTAGGTTTGCCCATTACTAAAAAAAAAAAAATCCCAGTCTAGACCCTGAATCTCCCAGTAACTACAGACCAATCACCACGGTCCCATTCCTTCTAAAAACTTTGGACAAAGTTACCCACAGTCAAATTCAACAGTTCCTCGAAGCAAACAACATCCTAGACAAGAGGCAGTCGGGCTTCCGTCCAGGCCACGTCAATGAGTCTGCCCTATTGGACCTTAAGATCCAACTGGGTAACCTCGTTGACAAAGGCCAACCGGCACTGCTCCTACTACTGGACTTGTCGGTTGCCTTTGATCTTGTGGACCATGACAGTTTGTGCAAACACCTTATAAATGCTGCTCACTTTTCCACCGAAGCCCCAGCCTGGATCTCCTCCTTTCTCAAGGGGAGACGCATGAGGGTCTTCTCAGACCAAACATGTGCCGCACCCACCACCCTACTCTGTGGTGTCCCGCAAGTGTCTTGCACAGCCCCCACACTGAACAATTTTTTCACCCTTCTCCTCTTCAAGGACTTGGATGATCGCGGCATAGCCTACACTAACTATGCCAACGACACCCAAGTCCTACTCCCACTCACCGGCTCCTATGCACTAGATGCTGCCACCCTGGACAACATTTACGCAGCCATTCAGACTTGGGTGTCAGCAAATGGACTATGTCTAAAAGGGGACAAAACAGAGCTTGTCCTTGTAGGCTCTAAAGAACTGCTCAACAAACTTGACTCGCAATACCAGACTTTCATCATTGACAACACTCCCAATTAAGGTGTCCCAAGCAGTCAAAAGCTTTGGCGTCTTTTTGGATTCAACCCCATCCATGACACACCAGGTGAATGCTATTGCCTCAGCCTCCGCATTCACCACCAAAATCATCAATGCGGTGAAAGCCTACTTATGCAATAGTAACCGCTTAGCAATAGCTAAAGCCACAGTTGGGGCAAAACATTACTTAACGCCTTACTTCTGGACACCGCCACCAAAAATCTGCATAGGTTACAAGTTACACAAAACAACGCCCTTAGAGCCACCCTAAGCATCCCTAAAAGGGAACACCTCTCTCAAGCTAGGAGAGATGCTCATTGGCTTCAAATGAAAGAACGCATCCTTTTCAAAAACATGGCCATCACACATAAATGCATCTCCCATAATGCCCCTGCCTACCTAGCTGAAAAGATTATTCCCCTTACTTCTGCCAGGCCCTTCCGCTCACACCATGCCAACATGATGTTTGTCCCCACCTTTAAAAGAGCTAATGCGGTAGGGGCCAGCTTCCAACATTTAGCGCCCAAACACTGGATTACTTTCCCCACAGCCCTCAGAAACGAAGCATCCTACACCACCTTTCACAAAATTCTTAAAACTAAACTGTTTAATTAATGTGCATAAGAATTGCCTAAACCCTGTTCCAATATAACCAAGGAACATACAGTTGCTTCACTTCATGAAACTTACTTTCTCAGTGTATTGTTCACTGTTCTGAAATGTCTGCATTGTCTTGTCCCTGTACTACCACTGCAACTAAGCAAGTTTTCTGCAACAGCGCCACAATGCCTCTGGGCCGATATGCGTTTTACAAATGTAAACAAATACATTTGAATGCTTAAAGTGTTAATGTTGAAGGCCCAATTTGAACTGTCCTTTGTTAATTCCAGCCATGGAGCCTTTCATTTTGTTGCAGTTTCCCATTTCCTTGTAGATACCTGTACTTAAAGGATTCTTTTGTGATGGACTCCTTAAAGACAGACCTCACAGTTCCTTTATTATATTTTTTCACACATATTCTTAAGGAGCATATCTTTATTGGAAAGGGGAAAACAGATTTATTTATTTTTTTACAGGTAATTACTTCTGACACAGTGAAAGCTCCTTTCTGTTGCGCAGGTTTGCACACAATCTTGGCACTTTTATTTCCATGCGGGACACTGCCGTTTCTGCCAACATTGTCTCAGCCACATGAAACGTTTTACAAATATTTCACTGCGTCTTTCCCTTCTCTTAGGCCATGAACATTTTTAGGCACATCCAAGTTCGGATACCAAATTTTGCTCCTTTTTTTCGGTTTGAAATTACAGACCCTGATCTCCATGTTACTCAAAACAGGCCTTTTCCTGCGGGGCATGTCACCCCACTGACTCTGACCTTTAGTTATGGCGTCTAGGGCTATTTCACCCCACAAATCCCCCCCGTCCTAGCTCTTTGGTACTTTTATTCAGAGAAAAGTGCTAGGAGAGAGAGAGTGGGGTGTTCATTTTATGGTGTCCTGGGTGCATCCCAGGGATTTCCTTTAGGGGATGCCTGCTCCCGGGTTCATTGGAAGACTCTTCTGAGCTGTCTACCCTATTCCTGGTCCTGACGGAGTGGTGCACTGGTTCACCCCCACACTCTTCGGATTTCAATTTTTCCATTAGGTTGTGGGTCCTGGACCTCTCCCCATCCGGCGGGTCTGCTCCGGCCTGTAGAAGCAAGGCGTAGATCTGCCAAGAAGAACTGAAAGATTAAGTATTTAATTGAATACCGTTTTCCCAGGTAGGGACATCAAAATGGACAACAAAACAGCAGGAGAAATACATAAAAGGTACAGATTGTCATGACCACTGCTTTCAAGGAGTCAGGACCTACCCAACACCCTTGGAAACAGGCTCATAACATGCCTTATCGGCACCAGCAAGTCCCAATAGGGACCTTTTGGACCTTGTCCTGGCACCGGTGGTGCCAGGCTCATAGTAAGGACCCGTCCCGGCACAGGAAGCGCCGGGCTCATATCAAGTGTAAAAGTGCTTGGGTGAACCTACCTGAAGCAGACCATGCTGCTTACTTACCAGCCAGATGATGCTTTACTCTCTTCTAACAGGAACTACTTTTCTTTCTGGGTGGGGCAGGCACCACTCCCTGGATCACTGATGCTGGAACTCTTCTGGAAGCAGGAACTCTTTTACCTGGGCGCGGCTGCTGTGGAAGAAGACACCTAAGTACTCCTATGGGCTATTTAAACCACACCCGATTGGTACCACATGCTTCGCGTTATTCTGCATCTGCAGCAGGACGCTCACCGTGTCAGCTCCAGCGAATCTTCAGCTCCGGATCCTGTAGTTACGAAAATTACCTGCTGGGAACCAATCTTCAGCAGCTCCTGCAAAACAAAAGGCACAGGTTAGGCAAAGGCAAAGTTAGCGCTTCAACTCACCCGAGCCATCGGCAGCATCCAAGTCGTTTTCTTTTCTGCATTCCGCGTCCGGCATCGGGCCTGCAAAGACAAAGAACATTGGTTAGTAACGTTCAGTTACAATACTGCTTACCTGTGTTGCGCTTGCTCCAACTTTGTTCGCGCTGCATTCCGGCACCTGTAAAAACAAAAGGGGACATTAAGGTGCATTCTACGGCCCTAAAGCAGTCTTCCTACTTACGTGCCTTCGAATTCACCATCTTCTTGTTACGCTCTCTGCCACGAATCTGGGAGAGCATCTTCTTTGGCATCGACAGCATCCTAAAAGCAAAAGACATAGACATAAGGAAAAAGACATTTAAAGAGAGCAATCCAAAGAGAAACTTTAATACTTACAAGTCACGCTCGTGCAGCAAAACGGCGGCATCGCTCTCACCTACCCTCTGCAATCAAGAGGCGGAACGCACATCCAGTGAAGTAACTGGACCCAGCGCCCCTGCACAAGACGCAGGATGGAGAGCTCAGCATTCACTTACTTAAGGTGAGCACAACAATCATCTGAGTACCACGGGGAGAAAGGGGAGAGAGGGGCTAGGAACTTCTCCCATCCTTCCAGCCACTAATACCTTGATTTTCCACTTGCAGACACCTCACTCTGCAGGTCAAGCTTTCGGTGAGTAAGGGGCCAAATCCGGGAGCCAAACGAACCCTACGCCTAACTTTGAAGACGTTTGCAGCGCCCAGCCCAAGACCAGCGCCTCCGAGGGAACCAGGTGAGCGTTACAGAACGCGAAGCCTCCCAAACATTTCCCGCCCAGGCGCAATGGAGACTTCAGACACAGACCATTTGGCCCAGTTGATCGGGGAGTTGAGAGTAGAAGTACCCGCAGCACGCCAGGAAACAAATGCCCTCAGGAGAGAGCTAGTGGTTTCTAAGGAGCGAACAGACGACTTGGCTAGACAATTGTTACAAGCCCAAGCGGGACAGACTCCTCTGCCTACCCCTGGTGGAAGCCATGCCCCAACGGCTTCCTCTAATCCGGTGCAAATTAATCTACCAGGAAATGTACCTTTGGCTCTGCCCGAACGCTTTTCAGGTGATCCGAAAAGGTTTGCTGTGTTCATCAATCAGTGTCGTTTGCACTTTATGTGTAGACCTGCCGCTTTTCCAACAGACCAGGCTAAGGTAGCCTTTGTGCTCTCATATCTTAGTGGCAGCGCCGCAGATTGGTCTATTCCTTTAGTGACTCAGGATAACCCTATCCTTTATAATTTCCAGGACTTCCAAGCTAGTATGGAAAGATTGTTCGCAAGGCATTCTCAGGGACAGGCTCTGGACAATGAACTTCTTTCACTACGACAGGGCAATCAAGATCTTCTGGCCTACATTGCATCATTTAACAGACTAGTGGTTGAAACCGGATGGCCTGAGGATAAGAGAATCACCCTTTTCTATAGAGGCCTTCGTGGAGAACTTAAAGACGTTCTGGCCCAGGTGGTGAATCCACCACAAGACTGTTCCGAATACATTGATCTGGTGGTGCAATTAGATCATAGAATACAAAATCAAAAAGCCGATCGTTCCAGGTTTGAAAATCGAGTTTTTTCAAGACCACAGAGCTCCGTTAAAGGAAATGATACCGTGGAACCCATGCAGATTGGGGTGGTGAAAGGACCTCTAACCCAAAAGGAAAGAGAAAGGAGAAGACAACTACAATTGTGCCTCTATTGCGGGAACTCAGGGCACTTCCTCCAAGATTGCCCAGTGAAACCAAAGAAGAAGACAGTAGGAGCTTCCGATAAGGGTGCCAAAGGTTCAGAGTCGGAAAACAACCTCGCCCGACAAGTGTAGAGGTCCGCTTGCCGAGCGTAAAAACCAGTTCTTTGACCTCGCATTTTACCATGCCCATGGTCCTCGTGAGTCCGGAATAACCCAATCGTATGCATGCCATTAAAGCATACATTGATAGTGGCGCAATCGGCAATTACGTGGACTGTGAATTGGCCGCCAGGATGAATCTGTCTCTTTGTCCTAAGTCGGTGAAAGACGTCATCACCACCGTGGATGGTACGGAAATAGCTTCCGGACCAGTTACTCACACCACCATGGAAGTGACGTTGGTAAGCCAAGATGGACATCAAGAGAAAATCGTGTTTGACGTGATCAAGGCTCCACAGTTTCAAGTTATCCTGGGAATCCCTTGGCTGGAAAAACACAATCCTCAAATTGATTGGCGAGCAAAGACAATCCGGTTTCCAGAATGCGCACCTACCTGCTATCCGCAGCCCCCCACGAAACTAGCTGCAACTGCTTCTGAGAGTCCTCACCTGCCTCCTGAATACCGGGTATTTCAGGATGTCTTTCGAAAAGATCAAGCTAATTCACTGCCTCCTCACAGATCATACGACTGCCAAATAGACTTGGTTCCAGGATCCACTCCTCCATGCAGTCGAATTTATGCCCTCACAGAACCTGAAAATCTTCACCTAAGGCAGTATTTGGATCAGTACCTGGCTAATGGATTTATCCGTCCCTCGACGTCCCCAGCCTCTTCAGCTTTGTTCTTCGTGCCAAAAAAAGAGGGAGACCTAAGAACATGCATAGATTACCGTGCCCTGAACCAGATTACGATTAAGAACAGATATCCGTTACCATTGATCCCTGAACTTCTTGACCAAGTTAAAAGTGCCTGTATCTACACAAAGCTGGACCTCAGAGGAGCTTACCATTTAGTACGAATAAAAGAGGGCGATGAATGGAAGACGGCCTTTCGTACTAAATATGGACTGTTCGAGTATCAAGTAATGCCCTTTGGGCTTTGCAATGCTCCGGCAGCCTTTCAGTATTTTATGAATGACGTCCTCAGAGAGCTCATTGATGTATGTGTAGTTGTCTATATTGATGACATTCTGGTCTACTCGTCCTCTGAGGAGGAACATCGAAAACATGTCACCGCAGTACTGGAGCGGCTCCGAAAACACAGACTCTTTGCAAAATTGGAAAAATGCGTTTTTCACGTCACGGAGGTCGAATTTTTGGGCTTCATTTTGTCACCAAATGGAGTCCACATGGACTCAAGAAAAGTGGACGCTATCATTAAGTGGCCCTCACCAACGTCAGTGAAAGGAGTTCAAAGCATGTTGGGCTTTGCTAACTTTTATCGAAGATTTATCCCAGATTTTTCTCGAGTTGTCCAACCCATTACAGCCCTCCTCAGAAAGAATAAACGTTTCGAGTGGTCTACAGAGGCTGAACAAGCCTTTCTGGAACTAAAAACAAAATTCACCTCGGCTCCAGTTCTAAAACATCCTCGCCCGGAACTTCCCTATATCGTAGAGACTGATGCTTCCAGTCTCGCAATGGGAGCAGTGCTTTCGCAAAGAGACCCGGAAACAAATCAGTTACACCCAGTGGCATTTTGGTCCCGCAAATTTTCAGCTCCTGAAATCAACTATACCATTACAGATAAGGAACTTTTGGCGATTAAGTCCGCCTTTAAAGCTTGGCGGCATTATCTCTTGGGAGCCCGACACACAGTCACCGTCATCACGGATCATCGTAATTTACAGTACCTTAAATCAGCCAAAGCTCAATCCTCTAGACAACTTCGCTGGGCATTGTTTTTCGCCGAATTCGACTTTGTGATAACTTACCGACCAGGCAACAAGAATGGTAAAGCAGACGCTCTCTCCCGAATTGGAGTAGATGAACTCACGACCAATCTTGAACCCGTACCTATAATTCCGGAACAGAGAATCCTGGGTTTAATAGATGCACAATCCATTGAAGACATTGAAACTAAAGTTAAAGATCTTCTGACTCCAGCAGAAGTGCAAGACTGGCAGCTCAAGGGAAATGATTTCACAATGGATAAGAACCTATTATACTTTCGAGGAAGATTATATCTACCATGTACCGATTTACAAAGACAGGTGATCTCTTGTTACCATGACTCCTTAATGGAAGGACATCCCGGCATTACCAAAACGTTGGAAAAGATAAAGAGACATTTTTGGTGGCCATCTTGGAGAAAGGACATTAAGGACTTCATTAATTCTTGTGGCGTGTGCGCTCAAAGCAAAAGCCAGAAGGAGAAACCAGCAGGCCTCCTACATCCAATAGACATTCCTCCACATCCATGGCATACTCTCTCCATGGACTTCATCACGGATTTACCACCATGCTCCGGATTTAATACAATCTTAGTGATTGTGGACCTATTCTCGAAAATGGCTCATTTCATCCCATTGAAAGGGTTACCTACAGCTCCAATTTTGGCCCGAGAATTCCTCGAAAACATCGTTCGGTTGCACGGCTTTCCTTCAATTTTAATCTCAGATAGAGGGAGTCAATTTATTTCTCACTTCTGGCGGAGTTGTTGTCGTCTAGCCCAAATTGACATAAGGCTTTCGACCAGCCACCATCCCCAGACCGACGGGCAGACCAAGAGGACCAATCAAACCTTGGAACAGTATCTACGCTGCATGTTACAACAATCAGAGGGCACTTGGAAAGACATTCTCTGGATTGCGGAGTACGCTTATAATAATTCAGTCCACGCCGGAACAGGAAAAACTCTGTTTTTTCTTTCATATGGAATCCACCCTCGCACCTCAAATCTTGACCCACCTCAGACTCTTGGAACACCCGCTGTAGATCATCTGCATTCGACAATCACTCAAGCCATTAAGGAGGCCACATCTCACCTTAAGCAGGCCAAGGAACAATATAAAAAGAGTGCGGATCTACATCGAAAGGAAGCTCCTCAATATCTTGTGGGAGATCAGGTCTGGCTATCCACCAAACATTTACCCCTAAAAGGACCGCGTACTTTCAATCCACGATACCTGGGCCTTACCCAATCACTGCCATAATCAATCCAGTGGCGGTAAAATTGGGCCTACCTGCTCATATGAAAATACATCCAGTTTTCCACGTTTCACTACTGAAACCCATGCAACCTGGAACCCGTTTGACAAAATCTCCAGACCCTATTCTCGTGGACGGAGAACTAGAATTCGAAATACAAGCCATATTAGACTCCAAGATTTCCAAATCTAAATTATACTATCTGATTGACTGGAAAGGTTATGGCCCCCAGGAAAGATCTTGGGAACCGTCGGAACATGTTCATGCACCCCGTCTGGTTAAGAAATTTCATCGAACTTTTCCTGATAAACCAAGACCCCCGGAGGGAACAAATTTGGGAGGGCCCTTGAGGGGGGGTGCTGTCATGACCACTGCTTTCAAGGAGTAAGGACCTACCCAACACCCTTGGAAACAGGCTCATAACATGCCTTATCGGCACCAGCAAGTCCCAATAGGGACCTTTTGGACCTTGTCCTGGCACCGGTGGTGCCAGGCTCATAGTAAGGACCCATCCCGGCACAGGAAGCGCCGGGCTCATATCAAGTGTAAAAGTGCTTGGGTGAACCTACCTGAAGCAGACCATGCTGCTTACTTACCAGCCAGATGATGCTTTACTCTCTTCTAACAGGAACTACTTTTCTTTCTGGGTGGGGCAGGCACCACTCCCTGGATCACTGATGCTGGAACTCTTCTGGAAGCAGGAACTCTTTTACCTGGGCGCGGCTGCTGTGGAAGAAGACACCTAAGTACTCCTATGGGCTATTTAAACCACACCCGATTGGTACCACATGCTTCGCGTTATTCTGCATCTGCAGCAGGACGCTCACCGTGTCAGCTCCAGCGAATCTTCAGCTCCGGATCCTGTAGTTACGAAAATTACCTGCTGGGAACCAATCTTCAATCTTCAGCAGCTGCTGCAAAACAAAAGGCACAGGTTAGGCAAAGGCAAAGTTAGCGCTTCAACTCACCCGAGCCATCGGCAGCATCCAAGTCGTTTTCTTTTCTGCATTCCGCGTCCGGCATCGGGCCTGCAAAGACAAAGAACATTGGTTAGTAACGTTCAGTTACAATACTGCTTACCTGTGTTGCGCTTGCTCCAACTTTGTTCGCGCTGCATTCCGGCACCTGTAAAAACAAAAGGGGACATTAAGGTGCATTCTACGGCCCTAAAGCAGTCTTCCTACTTACGTGCCTTCGAATTCACCATCTTCTTGTTACGCTCTCTGCCACGAATCTGGGAGAGCATCTTCTTTGGCATCGACAGCATCCTAAAAGCAAAAGACATGGACATAAGGAAAAAGACATTTAAAGAGAGCAATCCAAAGAGAAACTTTAATACTTACAAGTCACGCTCGTGCAGCAAAACGGCGGCATCGCTCTCACCTACCCTCTGCAATCAAGAGGCGGAACGCACATCCAGTGAAGTAACTGGACCCAGCGCCCCTGCACAAGACGCAGGATGGAGAGCTCAGCATTCACTTACTTAAGGTGAGCACAACAATCATCTGAGTACCACGGGGAGAAAGGGGAGAGAGGGGCTAGGAACTTCTCCCATCCTTCCAGCCACTAATACCTTGATTTTCCACTTGCAGACACCTCACTCTGCAGGTCAAGCTTTCGGTGAGTAAGGGGCCAAATCCGGGAGCCAAACGAACCCTACGCCTAACTTTGAAGACGTTTGCAGCGCCCAGCCCAAGACCAGCGCCTCCGAGGGAACCAGGTGAGCGTTACACAGATGCCAAGCATACATTTTTCTTACATAGACTTTGCCAACACCTTTTTGTTTTACCTATCCTTCATAAATACATATTTCAAAATAAGAATAGTGGTTCTACTCCCTGTCAATGTATGATTTTCTTCTTCCGGGTTCCAGTTCCTTACCTTTACTGCTTGGAGGATTCCTAGGCTCTACCCTCACTGGGTTCTTCAATCAGTTGCAAGTTCTGCCTGGGAAGACAACACTTCAACTGATTGATGTGCACCCATTTCTTTTCCGTTTGTTCTCCTTTAGGGATGCGGCTCTTATAGGTAACAGGTGAGATTTAATCTATAATTTCAAAAGGACCGCACCAGGAAGGAAGGAATTTCCGCTCTTTGGTCTGGTTCCTCTGATAAATGTACAAGTAGGTCTGTCTCCTACTTGATATTCTTTTTCAGTCTTTCAACCCCTGTGCCGATTTTTCCAGATTCCGTTGAGGGTATGCAAAAGCATGCTGAAGGTGTTTTCTCAGATTCTCAATATATTAATGTGTCATGGACGTGCTGATCAGGGTCTTCTCTTGCGTTCTGTAGAGCAGATGCTGAGGTAGCACCATTTTTCGTCCAGTCATTAGCTCGAATGGAGACATTTTTCTCACAGAAGATGGTGTAGACCTGATGGCCATCAGGACAAGCGGTAGTCTGATGTCCCAAGTAGGCCCAGAATCTGTCACAAACTTCTTTAAGATGCCCACAATCATTTTATTATACCTCCCAACTCCCCCAGAAGAGGCTAGGCGGTACGTAATATGGAGTTTTCTCTTTACCCCAAGTATCTCTCACATCTTTGTCCTCATCTCGCTGTTGAAGTGACTTCCTTGGTCCGAATCAATCCTTTGGGGAAGGCCGAAACGCAAGAAGATGTGGTTGATTATGAGGGCAGATGCTGTTTCTGCCTTGCAATTTGGGGCCGGGAGACATTCCACCCATTTGGTAAACAAACATGTTACTGTCAACGTGTGCTTGTTTCCTCTAGAGGAGCGGAATAAAGGGTCCGATGAAATCTACTTGTGAATCTGACCAGGGCAATGCCATCCTCCTTTTCTGTAGGGGAGCTCGGTGTGTATGAGAACTTGGCTGAAATTGCGCACACACAAGACACCCCTTCAAGTATTGGTCAAGGCCTTGCCGCATATCTGGCCAGTAGGTAACCCCTCGCAATATTTCCAAAGTAGTATGAAACCCCCGATTGGCTGTGGCCGAATCATGGGCATGACTTAATATCAGGCTTCGGAACGAGGTAGGTACCACCCACTGGTCACATCCAGAGATGGATCTCTGTACCAACAAACCATCTTGATTTCGGAAAATTTTGGGAAACTTCATTAGCACCCCGAGATCCTCTTTCCCGATGTAATCGGTTTTGGTCAGAGGAAAATTCATGGGGTCTTTAATGTGCTAATAACATTTCCCAATAATCGGATCCCCTTTTTGTGCTGTGATCAAATAAGCATCTGGGGCCACTGGGCAGTTCAAAGTTCGTTTTGAGCAAGGGTTTGAGACCTGGTAACAACAGCAACCTGGTTTTCCCCCAACAGGGACTCAATCTCAATGAGACCACCATGGATGGCTCTGGTTTTGGCCAACTGTTCAGCCAGGTCATTTCCGGTTTTGTCTGGTCCTGCTATTCTGGAATGACCCACGATTATCTTCCAGCAGATTGTCCTCTCATTAGAGGTGACCAGATCGTCAATGGATTGTATTAGTTTGCAATGCTTGAGTGTTTTGTTACATGCACACAGCATGTCTCCGGTTTTACAATTTATCAGGTGCTCCACGAGCCTGTTAGGCTCAGATTATTGATTCAGATTATGTTAGGGACATAATCTGAATCAGTGATTATGACCAGTTCGTGGAGTCGGTGTTGCAGGGCAGTGAGGATGGCCTGATGAACCGCCATCAACTCTGCCACCTGACTACTTCAGGGACCAATCTTGTACCCAGCAGAGGGCTCCGGGGCATCATTCACCAAGGCATTCCCAACACCGGCCACCAGTTCCTTTTCACTGTTGTTATCAAAAGGATAGGAGCACCCTTCCACATAAACTGTGGGCATCCCCAGGCACGCGTCTTCCTCATAGACTCTGTGCAGGGAAGACCGGTACGCCTCCTTGGTGTCTTGTGTTTTGAGACTTTCATCCTCGAGACAGTTTTCTCGAGCACAATCATGCAAGTCAGCCAAACCGTGCGCGAGGGGACTCTTGTTGTTTTGGCCATATCTGACCTCCACCGGAAAGCCTTGCATGGACAGGTTCCAGGAAGTAATTCTGGAATTACTCACATTCTCCACCCATATTCTGCCACTTTGGAGATATTACAAAGGCTAATGAGGAGTCTCGGCGATGATGTGCTCCCCCTGAATAAACAGGCAGTAATTTTTCAATGCGCACACCGTTGCCAGGAGTGCCTTCTCACAATCATTGAATTTTTCCTCCACAGAGAACAGAGTCTTACTCGCATAGGAGATGTCTTAGTTACTTTCTTGTAACTGTATTTCTCCAGCATTGGTATCTTTCATAGATTCACATGCTTGAATATTCCCCGTCGTCAGACTGGGAGTCCTCAGTGATAAAAATCAATTGATACAAATTTTCCATATACATCCATTCTCCCCTTGAGAATGCATGTAATTACTCCATTGTGGCCTATGAGCCATTCTATTGTGTAGTCCCTCCACCTCACTTTGGTCCTTTATGGCCCCAACCAATGAGGTGGCAGGGCTTATGCTCCGCCCCTGGTAGCCATCTTCAGATTTTGAACCGTAGATACTACAGTATAATGGATGCCGAACACAAGAGCAGCCTCTTAGGGGAGACGGGTGGGTGCATGTGAATCTATGAAAGATACCAATGCTGGAGAAAAACAGTTACAGGTAAGTAACTAAGACTTCTCCAGCAGTGGATCTTTCATAGATTCAGATGCTTGAATAGAATACCAAGCAGTTAAAATATGCCACCATCATATATGTATATGCATAAATCCAGAAAAACATATTTCTGATCAAACCTTTACCATGCAGCAACAACTGTTACATACTTCGGGAAAGGTGGGAAAGGAGGCTGGTCCTACCTTATGCAAAGAGATGGCGGAGCACTGCCTGACCAAATGCAGTTTCTTTGTTGGTGTCTTCGGCCAGGCAGTAGTGTTTCGCAAAGGTGCTCAGAGTGCTCCACGTGGCGGCTCTGCATATGTCCTTCAAGGCCACCCTGCATGGAATGCTGTTGATGCCGCTCTTCTTCTGGAGCGCACAGATGGTGGTCTAGTTCGAGGGTCGCCTTGCATCTGATGGCAGTGGGTGATGCAGGACGATACCCAGCGTGCCAGACTTTGTTTAGAGATATGTTGACCTTTGGTACAGCCAGAGAAAGCAATGAACAGACGGTTTGAGGAGCAGAAGTCCTTGGTTCTCAGCAAGTAAAACTTCAGTACTCTAGCAACGTCTAGAGAATGTAATGTTCTTTCCGCTTAAGAAGAGTGGTTCTGGAAAAAGGTTGGTAAAACAATGCGCTCAGTGAGTGTCATCTCCGAAAGCACCTTGGGAAGGAACTTAGGGTGTGGCCTTAAAATGACGCAGTCCTTCTGTAACAAAATAAACGGAGGCTCAGAAGACAAGGCTTGTAACTCACTGATCCTTCTGGCTGATGTGCTGGCTATCAGAATAGCTGATTTCCAGGACAAGAATTTCACTTCGCATCTATGTATGGGTTCGAAGGGAGGTTCCATGAGGGCTGTCAAGATGGTGTTGAGGCTCCAGTTCAGGACTGGCAAGGGCGTAGGAGGATAAGTATGCATCAGCCCTTACAGGAACATTTTAACCGCTGGTAAAGAGAGCAAGGATTGCATCTCCGGGTTGTTGTGTACCCCGCTATGGCTGACATATGGACCTTGATGGAGGACAATGAAAGCCCTGACTTAGCTAGGTACCTGATCAACCGAGACCGCGAGAGGATCGATGGCAGATCTCTCGCACAATTTGGAAAAACGAGTCCAATTCCTGGTGTAGGTGACTTGTGTCGACAGGGCTGATATCCCAGCATTCTGATGGTAGCTTCAGGTTCATCAGCTTGCGCTGGTCAGGAACCATGCCTTGAGAGATAGGCTCCTAGGGTCGTGGTGGAGGACCTTGCGGTTCTGTTGTGTCAACAGATATTGATGCGTCTTGAGGCGAATCGGGGGCCGACTGGATGGATGTTTCAGCATTGAGTACCAGACTTGCCGCGCCCCATCCGGTGCAATTAGGATCATAGAGCAATCCAGTTTTTTCACCCTGCGAAACACCCTCGCCATGAGGGGAGTGGGGGGGGCATAGAGGAACTTTCCCTTCCAATTCACTGAGAACGCATATCCCAGTGATTGATACTCAGGGTACCTCGAGGCAAACTTCTTGCACTTTTTGTTGTCCCTGGTGGCAAAAAGGTCGATATGCGGATGGCCCGATAAGGCAAAAATCTGTTGGGTTTCCTTTTCATCCAGCTCCCACTCGTGGGACGCTGTGTATTCTCTGCTTAGTCTGTCCGCTAGGACATTGTCCACTCCCGGAAGATACTCTGCCTTGATTTGCACCCCGTGATGTAAGGCTCATGCCCATAGCTGTTGGGCTTCTTGTGATAGGAGTTCTGACCTCGTACCTCCCTGCTTGTTTGTGTAGTGCATGGAGGTTGTGTTGTCTGTCTGGACTGTAAATATCACAGGCAGAAAAGGTTTCAGCTCCAACCTTATGGCCCTGAGCTCTAACACATTGATGTGAAGCTGGGACTCTTGTGTTGACCAAGTGCCCTTGGTTTGGAGGTTCGCAAGATGAGCACCCCAGCCTGATAAGGAAGCGTCCGTCCTCAGCAGAAGGGTAGATGTCGGTGCTTGAAAAGGAATCCCCTGGAGAAGATTCCTCGGAATGTTCCACCATCGAAGAGCCTTGTGTAACGTTGATGCGATCTGGACGATGTCCTCCCAGCATCCAAGAGCTTGTTTCCATTGGTGGTCCAGGGCCTCCTGAACCGGTCTCATACGAAGCCTGCAGTTCGGTATGAGAAATATGCACAATGACATCATGCCCAGAAGGGATTTGTAAGAGCCTACAGATATTGCCTCTTTCTCCAGGAAGCTCAATGTTCAGCGTAGAACCGCTGCTACTCTTTCTGTTGATGGCCTCCCCCTCGGAATGCTGGTATCGAGCTCGGCTCCCAGCAAGAGAGCGGTTTTGCTGAGAATCGGGCAGGACTTTGTGTTGTTTATGGAAAAACCTAACTCTTTTAGGAGGCTGATAGTCCTCGACACTGCTGAGCGAGCCCTTGCGGCGGAACTTGCTTTTATCAGCCAATCATCCAGGTACGGGAAGACTTCCGTTCCTGCCCTCCTGAGACTTGCAGCTACTAGGCGCCAAGCATTTTGTGAAAACTCTCTGTGCCGATCTTAGTCCGAACGGGAGTACTCGAAACTGAAAATGAAGCTCTCCCACCGTGAACCTGAGGAACTGCCTGTAGGCTGGATGGATCGGTACATGGAAGTATGCATCTTCCAAGTCTAAAGTGACCAAGAAGTCGTGCTTGTTTAACCAAGGTAGCACCCCTTGTAATGCCACCATCTTGAATGTTATGCGTTTGATATATTTGTTGAGTGCCCTCAGGTCCAAGATGGGCCTCCATTGACCATTTTTCTTTCTGATGAGGAAGAAATGGGAGTAGAAACCCTTTTCCCTCTGAGAGTACGGCACTGGTTCTACTGCTGTCTTCTGGAGTAGTTTTTTGCACTTCGGACATGAGTTGTCTTAACATATGCACCCTGCACGAAGTTGGGGGCAGGGAAGGAGGTTGGTCTAGAAATTCGAAGGTGTGGCCCTTTCGGATCACCTGTAACACCCATTTGTCCGATGTGATTGACTGCCAGCGCTGGAAGAACTGGCTTACCCTTCCCCCCACCGGGGTGTGGCGTTGAGGGGAAGACTCTGATAGTTTTGCTTGCCTTGCAACTTCCCTTGGGCGGAGCCATGCCTGCCCCTATGGGCATATCTGTTGGATGACTGATACTTAATCTCTTGATACGTGCTGCCTTGTGCTTTGTGCCCATACGAGGAGTGACTGTATCCTCTGAATTTGGAAGATGAGCCTCTATAGGGATGAAAAGGTTGATGGTCCTTATTCTTGTCCTTCAAAGAACTGATGGCTCGGGCTGTGTCTGATTGGATTTCTTTCAGGTGGTCGTCTATCTTCTTTCCAAAGAGATCTTGTCCATCAAAGGGCATGTCTAATATCTGTGCTTGCACTTCAGGCCTAAAGTTAGTAGCTTTCATCCAGGCCTGCCTTCGGAGTACTGTGCCGTGTGTCATCTGTCTGAAACCAGATTCGGCCACATCAACCGCTGCGTCGATCATATGATCCGATGTTGCTTCACCATCCGCGATTATCGGTCTAGCCTCTTCCTGGAGCTCTGGTGGTAACTGTTTAGCCAATTTGGACATGCGCAGCCAAAGCTCGCGATCGAACCTTGCAGTCATTGCCAGCGCATTACCCGCTCTGATGGTAAGCAATGCAGACGACGACACCTTCCTGCCCATGGCTTCTAGCTTACGCCCGTCTTTGTCCAGTGGTGCTGACAGAGGCAAGGTGGGATTGGCAAGCTTCTTCCTTGCTGCAACTGTGATAACCAAGTCCGGTTTTGTGTGACCTCTCAAACAAAGCGGTGCAGACTCTGGAGCTTTACATTTCTTCTCTGGTCTGGACACCAGAACCGGAGTAGATAAGGGTGTAGATATGATCTTGGATCCAGACTCCCAGATGCTGTCGAGGAGAGGGATGGTGGTCACCGTTCTCATGCGTTTGTCCCTGTGCTCATAAAGCACAGATTTCCTTTCTTGTGATGTAACTTGAATTTTGAACATTTCTGCAGCCTTGCCTATTATGGTGTGGAAAGAAACCAGATCATCCGGTGGTGAGGCCTCGCCTGGTGAATCTCTCCTCCTGGGCTTCTCTACTACAGTCATCCCACTCACTGGTTGCATCCGGCTCCTGTGCAGTTTCGCCTTCTTCTGGATCAGAGAATTCTCTAAACGGATCCTCTTACCAATCGGAGACCAAAACTGTGGACGGCACCATTGTTGGATCCCGATCCAGTGATCGAGGTCTATGCGATGACGGAGGTGATGGGACTCTTGTCGGTGAAGCACTGCGAGTGCTGCTCCTAGGTCTTCGAGCAGGCTCCGGTGATCTCATTCTCTTTTGTAGTCTACTCCTGTGAGGTGAACTTCCTGACGTGCTTGGAATTGGAGAGGAGTCTCTCCGATAGGTTTCCGTTTCTATGGGATCAGTCAGAGTTTCCTTCTCCCTTTGGCGCCTGTAAAATCCCTCCACGATCCTCTGTATAGATAACATCAGTATTGGGTTATGAGGATAATCTGCCTCTTCCGTGGATGGCTGCCAAGGAGGACTGTGTTGCTTAGCGGAGGGACCAGGTTGCTCTTCCACTACTTCCGCATCAGAAAATTCTTCCTGGAGAATCACATCAGGGAGCTCTGTCATGTCCCCTAAAGGAGAAACATGCGGTACTATTGGTTCAGTAGCTTCAGCACCCTCCAGGAGATTGTCTTCAATGACGGGTATACCCTGTCGTGCGCAGAAGGCGCCTCGGGCTCCAATTCCTCTGCCGCTGCAGGAACTTGCGGTGTTGTGAACAATGGTACCTTCTTTGACGAACATCCCTTTGACGGTGGATCCTGTCAACGAGTGTTCCGTCGACGAACATGGTTTGGACCCCAGTTTGGCCGTTGACACGTGCTCCATTGACGAGCATGTCGTGGACGAATGCTTCGTGGACGAATGGTGTGTTTTCCTCGTCGACTAGTGCTTCGTGGACGATAAATCCGATGACGATGATCTTGCCGTCGACGAGGTCTTATGCGTGATTGTCTTAGATGATGGTTTTGTCGACGGTAGGGCTGATGACGGGCCTTTACCTTTCCCTTCGCTCGTGGACGGCTTCCCCGTCGACGACTGCCTCCCCCCTGACCCCCACTGGTTTTTTGCAAACTCCTCCTTACCTCTGGAGGTAGATTTTGCTGATGAATGGGACTTCTTCTGGCTTGATGAGTCCAGTGGAGGCCGAAAGGGAATTAATTCCAGCTTCCTCTTTATCTTGGCAATAGGAGACAAACTCCTTTCCACTGAAGAGGACCTTCTCTTTGAAGTTTGCCTCTCAGATGGAATGCTGGATTGGACAGGAGCTGTCCTTACATACTCTTCGTCCGAAGATTGATCCCTGGCTTCCAGGCGCAAAAGGAGTCTTATGTGCCTGTCCTGAAGGGTCTTGTTGGAAAAAGTTTTACAAATATCGCATTTCTGAAAGTCATGTGGGTACAGACAATATATGCAATGTTCGTGGGGGTCTTTCGTGTAAACTAATTTCTTATTGCACCTCATGCAGTCTCTGAACAGGGAAGGCTTCTTGACAACCTGAGGTGCAGCCATTTCTGAAGAGAGGATTTACATGACGATTTTGAGTCAAAAACAACAGTTTCTTGTCTCAAGATTTCACTGAGAGCAAGGCCCCTAGTAGGGGAACAAAGCAGAATATATTTGAAAAATAAATTCCAAACAAAAAGTAGAAAAGATTTGAAAAGCTCAGAGAGCTTGAGAATTCCCTGTGTCTGTTAGACTGCGGTGAAAAATCTGAAGATGGCTGCCAGGGCCGGAGTTTAAGCCCTCCCACTTCATTGGTTGGGGCCATAAAGGACCAACGTGAGTTGGAGGGACTACACAATAGAATGGCTCATAGGCCACAATGCAGTAATTACATGCATTCTCAAGGGGAGAATGGATGTATATGGAACATTTTTATTAATACATTTTTATCATCGAGGATTCCCAGTCTGACGACAGGGAATATTCAAGCATCTGAATCTATGAAAGATCCAATGCTGGAGAAGACCTTGTTGCGTTTCTGGTATAATACTGCAGTTAAGCAAGTATTTGAGAACCCCATCTCCAAGAAGAACTCCTTGTTTTTGACGGGGTAAGCTAAACAAGGCACTTGTGAGAGGCTTCTCTTCAGTAGTTTCACTGCCTCAGCTTGCTCTGGATCCCATTCCCACTTGACCTCGGCCTTTAGTAAATGGACCAATGGTCTTGTGACCTCAGTGTGGTCTTCTATCAACTTTCTTCTGCAGTTAGTCAGTCCAAGAAGGTTTCTTAGTTCACGCAGAGTCGTGGGGTCTTTCAATTTTAGTAATGCTTCCAACTTTTTCGCCTGGGGACGGAGACCCTCAGGGGTGATTTCATGCCCTAGAAAGTTCACGCGGGTCTTACACCACTGTGCCTTCTGGAAAGACAGTTTCGCTCCGGCTTCCTTCAACTGGGTCAGAACATAGCAGATTTCTGCTATATGTTCCTCCACAATTGAGATTTTAATTAGAACATCATCCACATAAACCAGGTTTCCCCTTTCACCGAAGTGATGCATGGCCTTGTGCAGAAAAATGTTAAATTCATTGCCAGAGTCTATATATCCAAAGCGGGATCAGGTCCACGTGTACTGCTTCGCCCCAAAGGTAAAGGCCAGTTTGTACTGGCCTTCCCTACTCACAGGTACTGTCCAGTATCCATTGGTCAGGTCAATGGCGGTATACACCTTCGACCCTTGGATCTGGGCCAGACCCTGATCAATGTAGGGAAGAGGCCATCGGGACATGTGGACCCGTTTATTTAACTTCCTAAGTTCTGCGCATATTCTCCATTGGCCATTGGGTTTCAGTATCCCCAATACCGGATTATTAAAGGTACTGTGGACTGGACGAATTATCCCATGGGACTCAAAGTTCTCGATGATCTCTGTGAAGGACTACATAGACGCAAGAGGCAACTGATATTGTTTCACAAATATGGAAGCCATCCCTGGGTCCATGGGTATGGATGTTGAATGTATCTCGGTGCAACCACAGTCGTACAAGTCCACGGCAAAGATTTCTTGAAATTCCAGAAACACCTACTTCAGCTTCTGCTCCTCGGTCTCACAGTCATCAGCGAAGTTGATTCATTCCTCAACCATCTGCCTAAAGTCTGGAAATACCTCGGGTTTCAGAATCTGTGGTATCCTCCAGTTGCATGGAGAGATCTCTGGTTATGGTGTTGGCCTGGACAGGAGGTTTCAGGTAGGAGAGGCAGTCACTGTTGACCTGAAATACCACCTCATCCTTCCTGATGTCGCAGACCACCTCTTCCCCACACCCCCCACCCGTAACGGTAGGAAGAGTACAC
This sequence comes from Ambystoma mexicanum, assembly GCF_040938575.1. Taxonomy (NCBI): domain Eukaryota; kingdom Metazoa; phylum Chordata; class Amphibia; order Caudata; family Ambystomatidae; genus Ambystoma; species Ambystoma mexicanum. The sequence continues at coordinate 743,224,395 of NC_090926.1, forward strand.
CAAGAAATTCCCCCTTGCCGGGTGAAGATCTTTTCCGGAGATATGTCAGATCTTGGTCTCCTTGCTCCCTGATTTGGTGGTCTAGAATCCTGAAAGTGGGGTGCGAGAGATTGAAGGGTGGAATATTACTGCCCTCCTGAGGGAAGTTTTGTGGGAAGTTTGGAGGAAATTTGGGAAGGAATTTTCCCGGCACCATACTTACCTGATTGGACCCCCCCTTGGTGCCGCATGATGGGTCTATTCCCCTTTTACCTCGGGCTGATGTAGGTGGTAGTCTCAGGTGACACATTTGCGGGATACCCTGCCTGGCTACCACCCACTTGGGACTGGCCAGAGGTTCTTCTCTGCCTCTCATTTGGTTAGTTGACGAGAGGGGTATTTTTAGGCCCCCCATTTCTAGGTCCAAAATGGGGGTATTCTTCACATCCGCCACCTTGGCAGCAGTGGGGGTGTTGGGCGATTTGGGATTTTTGGGGGAAATTTTCCACAGGATGTTGGACTTCGTAGATCCGGGTAGCCTGTTCCATTACCCAGTGCAGGGTCCTTTCATCGTGGAAGTCCCTAACCAGTTGTGTCATCATATACTTAGGGAGGGCATCATGAAAATAGGTTTTAATGAACTCCCTACTGTTTGTGCGCACCCGTCTAGAGGTTCGGGCAAATGCCTGCTTCAATTCTTGTACAAACTCTCTCGGTGCCTGACCCTCTCGACACTGCAGGTTGTAGGCTGCCTTGCGTGCCTCCTGGGGTTCCAGTGCACGGAGAAGTGTTTCAAGATGGCCACCTTGTAGGTAGACCATCTTGAATGGTTTTGAGCCTCCAGCCCAGCAAAGAAACTTTCTATTCTGAGGGAGAATGTCCTCCATGGAATTCTGGTCATTTTTTCTGGCCAAATGACATAATCTGGCCATACAGCTCCAGATGCTCCCAAATGGAGTGCTTGGCATTTTTGTGGTACAGGGGCATTCAAATTCTGATGGCTTTTATTTGTTGGATGGGGTCTTTTACCAAAGTTCTCTTTTGTTTGGCAGCCTTCTTTTTCTGCAGCACCCAAGTCCATTCGCCCTCAGACTCAGAACTGCTATTTGTGGTTCCTGCCCTGTCCTCTAGGTGCTCCCCGATTCTTTGAGACTGGGAGTCTCTCCTAGAATGACGGGGCCTAGTCTCGTCTCCCCTATTGTGTTGTGGGCTCTCTGGGTCACTTCCCTTGGACTCCCTTTTTTTCCGCACAGGGGAGTACTCATCCGACTCTTCCCTTCTTCCAGGGTTGGTGAAGAAATCCTCCCCTCACCTCCCTGAACAGGTGGAGGTTTTCATGATGCTCTTTTGGGCCCTAAACTCAGACTCTACTTTATCCGTAAAGTGGACCAGATGGTCCCTTTGTAGCTGATGTTTCTGCCAGTCTAACTCCCTGATCTTCTCTTCATAGGAGTCCTCCTGGTCAGATATATTTGCCAAAATATTTTTGAACCCAAGCAGTGATGCATGTCCATCAATCTCTGATGGGGGCTGGCCTTCCAGCTCAGTCATGCTAGGTCTACTTAAGTACAATTGTCTCATATTCCCTTGTTCTGGTGAACTCATCGGCATGAAGTTAGCAGAGCCTTGCCCATGCCAAGTGGTGAATTGGTTTGAGGCCCCTGGTACAGAGGACATCACACCGTGATTAGGGGTTTCTCTTCCATCACCTAAAAGTTTGGTGTTCCTAAAGGCCTGATTGAAGCTGACCCGTTCTTTTTCTAATCTCTTTATTTACCTTTCTCCGGCCCTATTTCTTGGTAGTATGCAGAGGCCTGAGCTTTGTACTCTGCTACCAGGGCTTGACTGGCTTATATGACCTTACCTTGCGTTAGTACTTGGCCCTTGAGTGCCCTGTTCTCCTCACCATGGGCCTCATTTTCTTTCTATGCATCTTGTATTGTCTGGGAATACTCAGACCATTTCTGTTGCAGGAGACTCATCTCCTGACTGCGCATTTTTGGTCTGTATTGTCTGCTCTAGGTCACATTCCATCTGTCTTATATGTCCCATTAATTTTTCATTCTCTACTTTTAGGTCAATCAGTTCCTGAAAACATGACTCGCCCTTCTCCAGGTCTGCCTTCAACTGGCACTCTTCCTGGCATAGGGCATCTTTTCCTGACACAATGTGCTATGCTGTTCACTGAGGTTCTCTCTCTGCTGTTTCATAGCGCTCAACTTCCGGAGCTCTTGGTCAAATTCCCCTTGGTAATGGACCTCTTTAATAATCCACTGGTTATTCACCTCTTAATTGCTTAATCTGTTTTTGCAACGCACATATAGCCTCTAAGCAAATTCTATTGTACGCCACTTGTGGATTCAATTTTAGCTGACTCTCAGAGGTTCTCAACCCCTTCTTGGCCCTCACTGCTCTCTTTCAGCGCAGTGGCTTGTGAATCTCAATCTGAATTAATTTGTTGCTGTGCTGCCAACTCATCCTTTAGATGCTGGATGATGTCACTGAATTCTAACTCAATATTTTTGCTCTGTAACACTTTCTCCTCTACCTGCCTTAACTCACTGTGTTTGATCTAAAAGCTCAAATTGATTTTGCACAGAGACTACACTCTCCTGGTACCTTTCTTCCATAACTATCATGTGGAAGTACACATATGCAGTGAGCTGCACCATTTTAATTTGCTCATCTTTGTTGTTCTGCATCATATAAAACTGTCAGAGCTTGACGTTTCAAGCCACTGCCCTGCCGCACATCCATATTTATAGGGGTCACCACTTGCATCATTCTAGATTGCCAGGCTTCAAGTTTTTGTTCTGCCAATTTGGATAGGAGCTGTCTAGCCATGTTAATTTCCACGGTTCTCATTGTGAAACGTGTTCTGCGCCTAATGGGTTATCTATGCAAGGGCAAAATCTCCACCCAAACTACTACCTTTTGCATCAATCTTAGGCTGGCTAGGCCTCAAGATCGTATCCCATGTGCGCCAGGTTTCTCATATTGTGCTACTTCAATCTCCCTCTCTCCTCCATACCCTCTCCTCCCCCATAGGCCTATTTTGGCATTCCAGTCCCCGCACATGATAAAATAAAATTTGTTGTTCAAAGGTAAAATGTCCTCATCCGCTCATTAATCTAAAAGCAGAGTGAAATCAATGGCATTTTTTACAGCGGGCATTAACATGAATAACTAGGTTCTCTCATTCAGAAGTTTCGCCAAGTAAGCTCTGCTCCCAGTCTACCCGCTGTTTTCAAAATCCCTCGCAGGCAATCTGGTTCTATCTTGGGAAATATTTCTGCATCAAGGTCAGTCTGGAAACTGCCTTCTAAATGAGAACTAGGATAAGATTGGATTGAAATCTATTTTTACCCTTAATATTTCGGGACCTACACTATTATTGGGGCCTAAATATTTTAAATTGCAACACAATTCTGCATTCATGGAAATCCTTCATGATCCTGGTAGGCTTTTTTTTCTTCTTTTTTGTGTTTTATCAAAATTTATTGATTTTACAAAATGTGTTCTCTTTGTTGTCCTTGCTTCTCGTTGTTTGTTTCTTTACGGTGTGGAGTTTTCTTCCTTCAAGCAATCTGCCAGGGCAGCTGTCAGGATTTTTGCAGCTGCTATCGTCCAGCGGGTTTTTCTTCCACATAACAGACGGGGCCACCAGGAGTCTTCCTCTCTCAGTGCAAAAGGTTCGAGGAGAGGCGTTAGGTATGCTTTTCTTAAGCTGGCTGTTTCCAGGCACATCATCAGAAGGTGTCTTACTGATTTGGTTTCAGTGGCGTTCTTGCATAGTCGGCAGCTGTTAGATGTGGATAGGCCTCAGAGCTCTGATTTCATTAGTGTGCAGAAGGTTTAGCCTGGCCCTTAGAAAAGTTTGTCTCCTGCGTTTGTCAGGAAAGCATGTAAACACTTGATCAATTTCGTTGAGTTTTTTTAATTGAATTGGGAGGTGGGCCAGCAGTTTGTTTGAGGCGGCCTTATCTTGCATTTCTACCCAGTCAAGTTCACTTAGCTTTTTCTTTACCCGCATTGGATTTTGAATGAGGTCCTCCTCGTTGCAGCCAGTTCGCTCCAGTTGGATTTTCTTCTCAAGTGCCCAGGTTGAAAGCATTTTGCAGCGACTATTTCTTGTTTTATCAATTTGTATTGCAGAGCTGTGTCTGGCATGATCACTTTTCTGTATAAGGCCATTTCGTTCCAGTCGACGGATGCTTTTAACGAGAGTAGGCCCAGTTCCCTCCTGATTGATGGTAGTGATGTTGACTTTGGCAGTCGTAGCACTTCTCGTCAAAAGTGGGCATCGATTTTGGCCCAAAGAGATGGGGGGATTGTCGGCATACCATCTCCTCCGTAGGTCAGGGACGGAATTACTTTCCCTTTGTAGTACTTTATCACCGGCATGAGAGAGAAGCGGCCGGATTTCCTAACCATTGCCTTCGCCTGGGAAGTAAGTTTCAGAGTTTTTTCCCAGAGGTTGGTCTGCATGCTTGACTCGTTGCCAGAGCTGTCGATCATGACCCCCTAGGTACTTGAATTCTTTTACTTGTTAGATTTTGGTGGATTTGATCGTCCATTGATTGGGTTTTCTGTTTGTTTTTATAGATTTTTCAAGCACCAAGATTTTGGTTTTTTTCTTTATTGATCTCAAGGTCGTTTTTCATGATGTAGGTTGGCCAGGTTGTCGAGTTGGTTTTGGTGTCATGATGCCCGCTCCCGGGGAGCCGGTTCAAGCCCGGCGTCCCCGAAAGCGGACATCCAGTCCCCAAGGAAGGACCCAGCAACCCCATATAGGGGCCCTTTGGAAAGTGTCCTGGCGCCTGTGGCGCCAGGCTCATTATGGGAATGCTTGGGTGCACTTACCTGATGCAGACCATGCTGCAGGATCCCGGCCTCCTTGAGGCCTGAAAGGAACTACTTTACTTGTGGGACTAATTTACCATCCGGGCATGGTCGGGGAAGGATACATACCCGATTGGAGGAAGGATACATACCTGGAACTTCTTCCAAGGCTATTTAAACCCCACCCGAACAGCCACACGTGCTTCGCGTTGTTCTGCATCTAGCAGCTGGACGCTCACCGTGTCTGCTCCTGCATCCTGACTTCTGCCACGGCTGCCAGCATCCTGGATCACCTGCAAAGGAAGGGAAGAAGAGAACAGAAGAAGGAAAAGTCCTTACCTGCTAAATCCGCATCCCAGAGACATCTCGCCGACAATCCTGAAAAGGAAGACTTTAATTTAAAAGCTCATCGTGTCGATCGCTGCAGCGCCGCATTCCACTCACCTTTACAGGGCGCCTCCATGTTCAGCAGCGATCATCCGGATTTGCAGTCACGCCCCAGCGCCTAGGGAGAAAAACACCAGAACAAAAGGTGAGAGAGAAGGGAATAAGGAAAGCTAAATATCCATGTTAAGAATTACCTGTTGATTCATTCCCTTTTCATTTCGGGTCCGCGCCGCATCCTGGCATTTCCGGACTCCGGCCCCTAAGGGGAAAAAGAGACATCAGCGTTAATGAGCGAATGAAAAGACATTACCAAAAAATGCTCATTAAAGACTTACCTGATTTCTACAAGGATTTCACCTCTCATCTCGGGTCGGTGTCTGTTCCCCGGCATTCCGTACCCCGGCCCCTATGGGGAAAAAGACACTAGCATTAGTACATTAATGCATGGACACAAGGGGAACCTCTTATCAAAAAACTTACCTGGAAGCCAAGCAAGTTTGGTTCTCACCAATCCGAAAATCCAGTGAAGTAACTGGATACCAACGCGCCCCTGCATCAGAAGCAGGATGGAGAGCTCGTCCTTCCAGACCCTAAGAAGATACTTCTGCGAGCCAGACAAGCCAGATTTGGGGGCCCGGTCCAGTCTGTCTTCCGAAACCTGCGCATCACCTTAGAAGAGGTCACAGCAGCGCGAACCAGGCCAGCGCCTCCGTGGGAGTCAGGTGAGCGTAACAGAACGCGAAGCCTTCCTACAAATTCCCACCCAGGAGCTATGGAAAGTTCTGAGACTGATCAGTTGGCCCAATTACTGGGGGAATTACGGGCCGAAGTACATGCCGCTCGTCAAGAGACTAATGCCCTCAGGAGGGAATTAATAATATCAAAGGAAAGAACTGATGACCTGGCCAGACAGCTTTTGCAAGGTCAAGCTGGGCAAACTCCTCTACCCAGTTCCGGAGGGAACCCCGCTCCTGTGGTTTCCAGTAACCCTGTGCAGATTAATCTACCTGGAAACATGCCGCTGGCCCCACCCGAACGCTTTGCTGGGGACCCCAAACGATTCGCTGTATTCATGAATCAGTGTTGTTTGCACTTCCTATGCAGACCTGGGGCCTTCCCTAATGATCAGACCAAAGTAGCCTTTGTATTGTCATATCTCAGCGGCTGTGCTGCCGATTGGTCAGTTCCACTGGTTACTCAAGATGACCCGATTCTCTGTGATTTTCAAAGGTTTCAAGCAAGCATGGAAAGGTTATTTGCTCGACACTCTCAGGGGCAGACGCTGGATGACGAACTTCTATCCCTGCGACAGGGCAATCAGGACCTTCTATCCTATATTGCAACCTTTAATAGACTAATTGTGGAAACGGGATGGCCAGAGGATAAAAGAGTCACGTTGTTTTATCGAGGCCTTCGCAGAGAACTTAAAGATGTCTTGGCCCAAGTTGTAAATCCGCCCCAAGAATGCATAGAGTATATAGACTCAGTGGTCCAATTGGATCACAGACTTCAAAACAGAAAAGCAGATCGGTCCAGGTTTGAGACCCGGGTGTTGGTCAAGACCCATGCTAATCCCAAGGGAGTTGATGTCTCTGAGCCTATGCAAATTGGAGGGGTTAAAGGACCCTTAACTCAAAAGGAACGTGAAAGGAGGCGGCAGTTAAAATTATGTCTTTATTGTGGGAATTCTGGACACTTTCTACGAGATTGCCCGGCAAAACCGCCCCGAAAGGCGGTAGGAGCCGCTGATAAAAACCATGAAGACTCTGTTTCGGGAAACAACTCTGCCCGACAAGTGTAGGGGTCCGCTTGCCGAGCTTGAAAACTAACTCTCAGACCTCGTATTTCATTGTGCCAATGGTTCTAGTAGATCCAGAACAGCCTAAGCGGTTGCATGCAATAAAGGCATACATCGATAGTGGGGCTATTGGAAACTATGTGGATCGTGAATTGGTCTCTAGGATTAACCTTCCTCTCCGTCCTAAAACCAGCAAAGATGTCATCACCACAGTCGATGGAACTGAAATTGCCTCTGGACCGGTAACACATTCCACTACTGAGGTGACTCTTATTGGTCCCGACGGCCATCTGGAGGGTGTTGTGTTTGATGTAATCAAGGCTCCACAGTTTCAGGTTATTCTTGGAATCCCTTGGTTAGAGACACATAATCCTCGAATTGATTGGCAAGCTAAGAGAATAACCTTCCCGGATTGTACACAAACCTGCTACCCAGAAAACCTGAAGATTAATCTAGCATCTGTAACCTCTGCCTCCATGCAACTACCTCCGGAATACCAAGACTTTCAGGACGTCTTCCAAAAGGAACAGGCCAACACGTTACCTCCTCACAGATCGTACGATTGCCAAATCGATCTGGTGCCCGGTGCACAACCCCCTTGTAGCAGGATTTATGCCCTTACCGAACCTGAGAATCTGCATTTGAGGCAATATTTGGATCAATGCCTAGCTAATGGTTTTATTCGCCCGTCAAAGTCCCCGGCATCCTCGGCTTTGTTCTTCGTGCCCAAAAGAGAAGGCGACCTTAGAACTTGTATCGATTACCGCGCATTGAACCAGATAACGGTTAAAAACCGTTATCCTCTGCCTCTGATCCTTGAACTCCTTGACCAGGTGAAGGACGCTTGCATATACACCAAGTTAAATCTCCGGGGGGCTTATCATCTGGTACGAGTTTAAGAAGGCGACGAACGGAAAACTGCCTTCCGTACTAAATACAGATTATTCGAGTACCAGGTGATGCCTTTCGGATTGTGTAACGCGTCGGCTGCCTTCCAATACTTCATGAATGATGTCCTTCGGGAACTCATCGATGTTTGTGTTGTCGTATATATCGATGACATTCTGGTGTACTCCTCTTCGGAATCTGATCACAGAAAACACGTCAGGGCAGTACTTGAAAAACTGCGCCAACACAAACTATTTGCTAAATTGGAGAAATGTGTTTTCCATACCACAGAAGTCAAGTTTCTAGGTTTCATCCTGACACCCAAAGGAGTCCGAATGGACTCAGAAAAGTGGATGCCATCCTCAAATGGCCATCACCTAGCTCTGTAAAAGGGGTTCAAAGCATGCTCGGCTTTGCCAATTTCTATCGCAGGTTTATCCCGGAATTTTCACGCGTGGTACAACCCATTACTGCACTCTTGAGGAAAAATAAACGTTTTGAATGGTCTGAAGAAGCCGAGCAGGCCTTTCAGGATTTAAAAGCTAAGTTTACCTCCGCACCTATATTGAAACACCCGCGTCCAGATCTCCCTTATGTCGTCGAGACTGACGCATCCAGCCTAGCCATGGGAGCTGTCCTGTCCCAAAGAGATCCCGAAACCAACCAACTGCATCCCGTAGCATTTTGGTCCAGAAAATTCTCGGCACCCGAGGTTAATTATGCAATCACAGACAAAGAACTGTTAGCCATTAAGTCCGCTTTTAAAGCCTGGCGGCATTAACTGCTTGGCGCTCGACATACCATCACAGTGATCACTGATCACCGGATTTTACAGTATTTGAAAACCGCCAAGGCTCAGTCATCACGGCAGCTCCGATGGGCTTTGTTTTTCGCTGAATTTGATTTCGTGATTACCTATCGACCTGGCTGCAAGAATGGCAAAGCAGACGCCTTATCCCGAATTGGAATGGGAGAATCTGATACAAACTCAGAACCAGTACCAATAATTCCCGAACAGAGGATTCTAGGCATGACTTTGTTACAGACGCTTGAAGACATTCAAGCCAGAGTGAAACAACTCCTGGACCCTACAACCTTACAGGAATGGATACAAAAGGGATCAGACTTTACCATAGATAATGGTTTACCTTATTGCCAAGGACACTTATTCCTGCCACATAAGGAATTACATGAGCTAGTTATTTCCGGTTATCATGATAGATTAATAGAGGGACACCCTGGTATTGCCAAGACAGAGGAAAAGGTGAAACGACAATTTTGGTGGCCCTCTTGGCAAAAAGATGTTAAATCTTTTGTGATGTCCTGTGGTGTTTGCGCCCAAAATAAAAGTCAAAAGAAAAGACCAGCCGGTCTCCTTCAACCTCTAGACATACCACCAGCACCCTGGCACACCCTATCAATGGATTTTATTACGGACCTGCCTCCTTGTTCGGGGTACAATACTATTCTGGTAATTGTGGATTTGTTTTCCAAAATGGCCCACTTTATTCCTTTGAAAGGTTTACCTTCAGCTTCTGTCCTAGCCAAAGAATTCCTCGAAAATATTGTTCCGCTACATGGATTCCCATCTATACTAATCTCTGACCGGGGAAGCCAATTCATTTCCCACTTCTGGCGCAAATGTTGTCAAATGGCGCAGATCGACGTAAGATTATCGACCAGTCACCACCCTCAGACCGATGGTCAGACCGAGAGGACAAATCAGACCCTTGAACAATACTTACGGTGTATGTTACAGCAATCTGAAAGCAACTGGAAAGACATTCTTTGGATAGCCGAATACGAATATAATAATTCGGTACACTCTGGAACTGGCCACAGTCCTTTTTATACTTTGTTTGGGTATCACCCTCGAACCTCAAACCTTGACTCACCTCAGAACCTCGGAATGCCTGCAGTAGAACATCTGCATTCTACAATTACCCAAGCCTTCAAAGAGGTAACTACGCATTTACAACAAGCCAAGAGAAAATACAAGGAGAATGCTGATCTACACCGGAGTGAAGCACCTCCGTATCAGATTGGGGATCAAGTGTGGTTAGCTACCAGACATTTACCACTCAAAGGGCCTCAAACTTTTAACCCAAAATATCTGGGACCTTATTCTATTACAGCAATAATTAACCCAGTGGCTGTTAAACTTGATTTACCAGCTAGTATGCGAATTCACCCTGTTTTTCATGTGTCACTTCTGAAACCAGTGGTACCCGGAACCCGACTACTGAAACCTCCAGAACCTATTCTAATAGATGGGGAGCCCGAATTCGAAGTGAAGAACATTTTAGACTCAACAATGTTTAGGTCAAAACTGTTCTACCTAATTGATTGGAAGGGGTACGGACCTCAGGAGAGGTCGTGGGAACCCAGCGACCATGTGCATGCACCTCGATTAGTCAGGAAATTCCACCGACTCTTCCCAGACAAACCAAAACCCCCGGAGGGAACAACGTTGGGAAGGGCCGGGGGGGGGGGGGGGGGGGTGTGGGAGCGCTGTCATGATGCCCGCTCCCGGGGAGCCGGTTCAAGCCCGGCGTCCCCGAAAGCGGACATCCAGTCCCCAAGGAAGGACCCAGCAACCCCATATAGGGGCTCTTTGGACAGTGTCCTGGCGCCTATGGCGCCAGGCTCATAAAAGACATCAGTCCTGGCGCCAGGCTCATTATGGGAATACTTGGGTGCACTTACCTGATGCAGACCATGCTGCAGGATCCCGGCCTCCTTGAGGCCTGAAAGGAACTACTTTACTTGTGGGACTAATTTACTATCCGGTCGGGGAAGGATCCATACCTGATTGGAGGACGGATACATACCTGGAACTTCTTCCAAGGCTATTTAAACCCCACCCGAACAGCCAGACGTGCTTTGCGTTGTTCTGCATCTAGCAGCTGGACGCTCACCGTGTCTGCTCCTGCATCCTGACTTCTGCCACGCCTGCCAGCATCCTGCATCACCTGCAAAGGAAGGGAAGAAGAGAACAGAAGAAGGAAAAGTCCTTACCTGCTAAATCCGCATCCCGGAGACATCTCGCCGACAATCTTGAAAAGGAAGACTTTAATTTAAAAGCTCATCGCGTCGATCGCTGCAGCGCCGCATTCCACTCACCTTTACAGGGCGCCTCCATGTTCAGCAGCGATCATCCGGATTCGCAGTCACGCCCCAGCGCCTAGGGAGAAAAACACCAGAACAAAAGGTGAGAGAGAAGGGAATAAGGAAAGCTAAATCTCCATGTTAAGACTTACCTGTTCATTCATTCCCTCTTCATTTCGGGTCCGCGCCGCATCCTGGCATTTCCGGACCCCGGCCCCTAAGGGGAAAAAGAGACATCAGCATTAATGAGTGACTGAAAAGACATTACCAAAAAACGCTCATTAAAGACTTACCTGATTTCTACAAGGATTTCACCTCTCATCTCGGGTCGGTGCCTGTTCCCCGGCATTCCGTACCCCGGCCCCTATGGGGAAAAAGACACTAGCATTAGTACATTAATGCATGGACACAAGGGGAACCTCTTATCAAAAAACTTACCTGGAAGCCAAGCAAGTTTGGTTCTCCCCAATCCGAAAATCCAGTGAAGTAACTGGATACCAACGCGCCCCTGCATCAGAAGCAGGATGGAGAGCTCGTCCTTCCAGACCCTAAGAAGGATACTTCTGCGAGCCAGACAAGCCAGATTTGGGGGCCCGGTCCAGTCCGTCTTCCGAACCCTGCGCATCACCTTAGAAGAGGTCACAGCAGCGCGAACCAGGCCAGCGCCTCCGTGGGAGTCAGGTGAGCGTAACAGTTGGAGACACATCGGCATCTGCGTATAGGAAACTGGGGACTCCGGTCCCCTTATTTTTGGTGGAAATGTTCTTAGGGCTTCGCAGGTCTCTTTGTAGTCTACAAGAAAAGCTGTAAAGAGGGCGGGTGCCGGGGGACAAAACTGCTTCACGCCTCTATTTGTCGGGATTTCTTCAGAGAGAGTGCCTTTTTGGTTGAGCTTTACTCTTAACGTCGGTTTTTGAGTGTAGAGCGGTGATGGGGTCCAAGATCTGGTCAGGGCAGTTCCATGCAACCAGCTTCGACCAAAGGAGGTCCCGATCGATTTTGTCGAATGGGTATGTTAAGTTGACAAAGGCCAGATATACCTTTTTTCCTTGTGCTCTTGAGATGTTTTTTATTATGCTCAGCAGCATGAGGTTTGTTGTAGTCCCAACATTCTTGGTGAAGCCCGCTTGGAAAGGGACGTTGCACGAACAGTATTTAGCCCAGCGTTGGAAGCTTTCTAGGAGACAGGAGCCGTAGATTTTTCCTATTGTGTTTAGCAGGGCTATGGGGCGGTAATTTGACAGATCGGATCTGTCGCCCTTTTTAAAGATAGCTACATCTGTTGCAGAGGACCAAGAACTGGGAATGGTCTTTGAGAGGCTGATCTCTTTGAACACGATGCTGATAAAAGATACCTATGAGCCTTGATGGTTTTTCAGGTCAATGTTCATTATCCCATCCGGGCCTGGAGCTCTCGATGGTTTTAACTTCTGAATTGCTCTTACTATGTCCGCTTTATTGGAGAAATCTTCCCACAGTGTTGTGCCCCATGGATGGTATAACTGTGGCTCGTTGGATGGCTTTTGGAACAGGCTGTTGAAATGTTTTGTCCAGCTTTTCTCGCACACAGCGCTGGTTATTGACGGACTTGTGGTTCTTCCTGTCCCTTTTATGAGGTCCCAGAATTCGAGAATTTTTGCCATTGACCTTTCTTAGCATCATCTCCGAGTCTTGTTGGTATAGAGTCACTCGATAGAATTTGAGCCAACCAGTGTATCTCTTTGCCTCCTCTCGATTGTGTTTCTGGATTATTGGCGAGTTTGATTTATTTGCTTGTCCTTTGAGTTTCCTGAGAGCACGACGTTTCTCGACCAAACGTTTATCGTAATGATGCATGCCTTCTAGTGCTGTTCCAGCTTTTTTTGATGCACCCGCTTGGTATGCAATCAGTAGTGGTTGGTAATCGATTGAGGGGGAGCTTTTGGTGTTGTCCGAGGAGCTCAGTTTTTCTTTATAATTTCCCGGATAGTTCCAGAATTCTTTCCTTTGTTAGCCGCAGACGGTTACCTTGGTTGGTGGCTTCCACTGTTTCGTTCATTGTTGGGTTTGGGGGTATGTGCGACCACCATGAGATTTCCATGATGTTATGATCACTTGCCTTGGCGCGTGTAACATTGAAGGATGTTAATAAGTTGAGCATTGCCTCTGAGGCAAAGATGAATCTATGGTGGCGTTTTGGTTGCCTCTTTCCCATGTTGGTATTTGGGATGCCTAGGAGGAGATATAGTCTGCATTGCGGACGAGTCTGGAGACCATCAGTTTTGCCCATTTTTGTCCTCTTGAATCGCCCCACCGTTTTCCGTTGTTTATGGTGAGAGTTTCTTTTAGCTTCGGGCAGGATGCATTTAGGTCTCCGCATATGACGATCAGCGCGATTTCCGTGTTGGCTTGAATGTCTATTTCTGATTCCAGTGTCCGTAGGAATCTCTGATCTGTGGTTGCTTTGGGATTCCAGTAAACGGTTATTATAGCCATTGAGGATTTCTGAGTCTTCTTGCTCGTTGGGTCGGTCCTAGTCCACTCCACCTGTAGCGAGAGATAGCTTTGGGAGAAAGAGCGCTTTTTTACGATTCCCAGGCCACAACCTGTTCGGACTGGAATAAGGAGTCCGGCTGATGGGCGGCCTATCAGGGCTATTTTAGCAGGCACAATTTCCATTGCATATCCGTCCATTGCTCGAACATCGGTCATCCAGGTCTCCTGAAGTGCTAGAATGTCGTACACTACCAGATTGGTGTCTCCCGGTGTCGTTAGGTGTTTGAAACCCCTTGTGTTCCATAGTCCTAGTTTTAGTGAGGCTGGTGTGTAGTTCTTTCCTTTTTCAGACCTTGGGGTTTCTTGTCTATTTTGCCTCAGTGCTGGTTGCTATTTGCTGGCCCCGGAGTTTGAGGGTTTCAGTAGCAAGGCCCAAAGCTGTTTTATCGGAGCAAAAGAGATTGTGGATCTTGTTTTTTCTGTGTTAGGATTGGGATGGTTGTTTATTCACGATTTCTTTGTTGGAGTGGGCACCTTTTCTTGCGTGGGACCTTCGTTGTCCGTGGGGTTGATGATTCTTATTTGTTCTGCTCTTGATAAGTCATGGGTCTTCATTATAGGGCGTCGGTTTGGTGGAGTGCCGTTGTTTGTTTCTTGGAGGTGATAGCGTGCTGTTTTCATCCTGAGGTACGTCCTTCGGCTGCCTGACATTTTGTTTTCTGTGTCTTTGGCAGAAAATGGTTTATTGTCTTGGTATTCGGTTAAGAGAAGCCCCTTTTTAAGTAGGAGCTCTGAATCTTCTCTGGTCAGAGTGGATCTTGAGGATTCTTTTATATGTATGTAAGCCTTTGCTTTGCTGGCTTTGTGGTACGGTTCCACGAAAATGATGTTGTCAGGACTTAGCCATTTGAGGTCTTTTGTGCTTCTCATAATCTTCATGATAGTTCCTCTGTTCAGGGTTATCGGTTCTGTGTTTTTTTTCTGTCTGTTCCAGTTTGAGGATGGTTCTTTGTGCTGTTTTGGGGTGTTCTCTAGCAGGTCGAACTTTGTTTTGAACACTCTCTGCTTCTTTGTGGTCTGAGCTTGTGTGTTCCCTGTGTCTCTTCTTTGCGGCGGGCCCTTGTAGACCCGGTCTTTCATTTGCTCTTCTATGTCTGTGAGTGTTGAAATCGGATTGTTTTGATTGAAAAAGTTCTTTTGAGAGTCGGGCTTCGGTGGGTGGTTTTGCAGAAGGAGTTGTCGAGCTGTTTCGTCTGCGTTTTTTTGGCAGGTTTTTTTTCCCCCAAAGGTGCTCTCAGAGGTTGGTTTGCATTGTCTTGTTAGCCCCTGCATCAGGGGACAAGTAAAGGTAATGTCCATTGCACTTTTGTCGGCCATGAAATCGTTGATTGTCCTCAGTGATTTTTGGGTTAAGGGCGAGGGTGCTTTTTGGGGGTACGGAGTTGTGGCTTTCTGCTGATTGAATACAAGATAGTTGTGCTTTTGAGAGTTTTCCTTTTTGGGAAAGGTTTTGGAGTAGTTAGGAGGGTCAATAATGATGCAGGTCTCGTTACTCGGCAGGGTGTTGCGTGTGGGGCCTTTTTTTCTTGTGTGATCAGTTTTGTTCTTTGCAGTGGGGGTGTCTCGTTGGGTGCCTGAAAATACAAACGATGCTACCCCTTGCAACAGATCGGTTTGGGTTTTGGCACATGTGCCTTGCGTCTTAGGTGTTTCAAATGTATTGTTTGCTGAAGCTTGTATGCCGCTTTGGGGAATTGGACAGGCGTGGCAGACTTTCGGGCTATTTTCTTTTGCAGTGATGAAGCCCTCGATGCAGATCATTTTGGTGTGCATCAGGGCGATGATTGTTGTATGGTCTTTTAGCGTCTCATTGAGAGACTCGTATAGTTACACAAATGGCACCAGTACGATCATGATTGCCGACATTATCGTCATCATGTCTGGCTTTTTTGTTGGCATTTCTTTGGGTGTCGTGGTGGCATGGGTTTTGTTTCTGATTGGTGTCCCAAATGGTAGGTCGTGAGATGGCCTTTCCTCCGGAAGGCTCTGGGCGAGCCGGGTGTCCCATGGGAAGTGGGGAAGAGAGGATTTTCTTGCAGGTCTGAGTTCCTGGGGTCATCCATTCTGCGTCGGCAGCTATTCTGGGGTGTTGATTCGGTAAGGCTTTAATCTTTTGAGGTTCTTCGGGCTTGCCTGGCGTTGATGAGAGCAGGTCACTAGGAAGGGGATCTTCCGGTGCCTCGTCGTCCTTTTGGAGTCCTGCAGCAGAGGGGGGCTGGGGGGAAGGCCGCATGGAGGGAGTCTGACCTCTCGCCTATGGAGGCTAGAGGTATTGAGTTTGTGGGTGGCGGTTTTGGAGATTTGTCCAGTATGGCAACCGCCACAACCTGTTCGGACTGCATTCAGGAGGGTTTTCCTGTGGCACAGAATCTGGTGCCTTTTTGCTGATGAGGGGCGCGCTACTGTCGCTGGAGGTGCAGACTGTTTTTCGTGTTTTTATGGCTGGCTGTAGTTCCGTTAGAGCTTCCAGGATTTTGTCTGTTAAGCGACTTCAATTCAGTACTCCAACTAAGTCAGTGCCTAGTCTGGGATGCCCAAGGGAAGCCCTTAATTATATATTTTTATGGCAAGTTCATGAATCTGGATGATAAACCATTGTATAACGCCCCTCTCTTTGAATCCCCCTGACCTCACTGAGCCAAGAAGTAGGTTTGTTTTGCAAATTAAAAGATTTATTTTACAAATTAAACTATATATATATATATATATCACACTTTTATAAATAAATATTTGATAGCACACTTATGAATATGACAGTGATCAACAATGGATAATATTACACTAGCACACTTTAATTACTTAGGAGTTGGTATAGAGAGGATAAAGTAGCTGAGAATGCTTTTATGGGTCCAAGGAAATGCAATGATGGAAAAGAATGCAGCACAGAAATAACTGAGATGGTTTCCACAAGAGATAATATGATCACTTCTTCTTTTGACAATTCACTCCCCCACTATGCAATATAAAGAGATGGAAAAGAGCACACAATTTTCAGGAATATAATCAAATGCAATACAAATTCTAGTTCCCCCCTTTAGCAAGCTTAGAGCAACTGGTATGCTTTTAAAACATGCAGAAATACTTTCAATGTGATTTGTAATGAAGTGAAAATATGCTAAAAATTATTTTAATTCCCTATAGGAGATTCAGGGTAGGTGACAGCTACTTTGAATTAGTTCAGGTCTACACTAGCAATGATTCATGAGGGATTATCAGGTTGAAAACGAATTTCAGCAATGCAAGCAAAAGACAGCTATTTTTGACAGGTGAAGAAGTTTGAGCTAGTTTTCAATTCGGGGCACTTTTTCCGAGTGCGTCGAGCGCGATTACGTTGGAAAGCTGAGGATCCTAGCTTTAAAATGAAAGTTAAATCTCGTTCCTAGCACACGCGGTTCAAAAGATACGGATGATTTTGTGGAGGTAGATTTCGGAAATGAAATAATGATTCAGAATGGCAAATGACACTTTCACAAGTTTGAAATCACAGAATGAACACACGATTTCTATGATGCAGTTCTAAATAGGTGGAAATGGTTTGAATTAGATTATGTTAGACTAAGAGATTGTTTTGCACAGTTCTGGCTGAGTACTCACACTATAAATTTGAAATAGGCCGTCAAGGTCTGGTCAGGTTTGGACTGGACTCCAGGCGGGTGGTTCTGAAGTCACAGCTATCTGGTCGGGGTCTGGCACTCGCCACTGCACGGCGGTCTGGTCTCTGGCAAAAGTTCTTGGCACTGCACAGAGGTCTGGGTCTCTCTGGATTCAGCACTGCTTTCTGGGTTCTAGCACAGGGTTCTAGCCAGAATCAAACAGCACAGCCCGGCTGTTTAAGGGTTTAATTAGGTTGCAAAAGATTTTGAGGCCTGCTAAAAATGATTCAGCTTGTGGATCAGGCCTCTCTGCTACAAAGTTCTGGAATCTGGAGTCTTCTGGCAAAGCGCTTCGCAGGAAATCAGTTTGAAGTGGAGAGTGAGTGTCCCTACCTGGGTTTCAGTGGTCCTTTTTATGTCTTTTGAAAATGGGTGTGTGCGTGGGCATAACTAAGCCTGCCCCTCACAACTTATCATTGGCCGAGTTCTCCTCTCTCCCTTGATTGGGGGAAGGAAATGGAGTGTCATCGTGATGAGGTAGGTTTATGGGTCAGAGGATCCTCCCCTTGTCACTTTGCACACAAATCTATTTTTGATCCAAATGCGTATTTATCTATGTACAATTTTTCTAATATTATATGTCCAGTTAACATATTTTCTGTAGCACCAAACCATCCGATCCCTGTCTTTGTAAGAGGTTGTGTCCACTTCTGACAGAATTCTGCCCTTTTCATCCAGAACACAACCACTAAACTTTTCCAGAATTTACACAAATGTGCACAAGGAATATGGGCATCAGATGATGAAGTGTCATATTTTTCACATACATACATTTGGAGTAATACCCTATTTTCTGCTACTACCCCCCAGAACATACCACAGAGTCCTAACACCTCTTAAAATGTGCACAGAAAAATCACAGGAATAATGATATTTACATAATTTTGACACTTCTGTACTATGAATTATCCATCTTTTTAAAATTACGCTCTGGCCCAGGAATTTCTGTCTGTTCCCGCCTCCAGCTCAGGTGGCTCACAGAGGCAATGCTCCTCCCAGTTTCCTCCAAGAGGAAGCCATTTACAACCCCTGATTTAGCATTTGCCTGAGCCAAGGAAAGTTCATTGTTCTGTTTTCCTGCAGCCCCCTCCCCTGATTCAATCAGAGAGGTGTGATCTCCTTTTGGTGGGGGCAGCAGAATGCAGCCAGGCCTGTGAACAGTAGGTGTTAAGAATTCTCATTAACCAGCAAGGCTTTGAAGTTTCCAGCTAACTCAGGTTCCTTGTCAGCTCCTGAAATACAGTAATGTCAGAATTTAGACTGCTAGCGCCGGTTAGTGTCAAACGCCGGTACTGCACCCATTTTTGGGAGCTGTCTTGAATTCATGCATTTTGGATTTTGAACAGCACCATATTTCTTTGCACTGGTTTTACTCTGTGTGTAGCCAAAGGATAGGGCCTGGCAATGGTCTCTTGTATTAACATTGACATAGGCAAAAATGGATGGTAACCTATTTTTCATGTTTTCCCTGTGCATTTTCTGGTGAGTTCTGGCCATCATGATGTTTTCAATGCCAGTAATGCACAGTTCTGTGGCAGGGCTTGGATGCATGGGTAAAAACATCCCACACATCGTCCGTGAGTTCAGAGAGAACCTTGTGCTTTCTTTTGCCTTGTCCCGCAAATAGTTATTTTAGTGAATTGCAGAGGGTAGTTTTTGAGGTTGTTCCATTTGTTGGCATTTGGGGCCCCTTTTTAGATTGCCCAGGTCCTTTGCCTTTCTTGTTGCAGGTTTTTTTTGTTACTCCTTTGGTGGTTTATTTCTCCATTGGAGGCTAGATTCATCACTCTGCAGTGGTCGAGTTTAGGGTTTTACCCTTTTTTCTTTTTCTGGGCCGAAGGCTGGAAGTTGTAAACGGGTCACGGGGGTTCTGTCGGATGATTTCATCTTTCGAGGTAAGTCCAATTTCCAGGGTAGCCTGAAAGTTTGTTTTGTCTGCCGTAGATAATGGCGGTGCTTTGGCCGCTTCACACTCACGGCACCTCTCCGGTTGGGGCAAATCCCTTGCAGTCGGTCCTCCGACTAGCTGCACTGGGTTACCTTCAACACAGAGGTCGAGTCGGGTGTTCGGATCGGCCCCGGTTCATTTTCCTTGGCTCCTGTTGGATTTTCCTTTTGTAAGGCTACCGGGCAGGGCGCATGGTCCGATGCGGCATCCTCCCATGAGTTCGTGATTTCATGTTGGATGGAAGGATTTTCTGCCGAGAGTGGTGTCCCTTTTTTGGAGGTTTTCTGATCGCTCGGCCCCAAAATGTGCACTTGCCATTTTGCTTGGACCGATTCCTGGCAGGGTAGAGGTTGTAGCTAGGCGAGCTTGTGGTCTTAATTTGATAGAATGCTTTATGGGCATTGAGAGGCAAGATGACAGTTGTGTTTGGCGTGGGCTTCTTAGACGCCTTTTCTCGTCCTTGGTTCCCTCATTTGGTGTTTCTGCCTGGACATGTTGTTGGTGATGGTCTTGTTCTGAAGCCATGTCCCTGCCAGTCCTGACAGGGACTGCAGAGACTGCACTCGACTCTGCCACGACTCCACGGCCGCTCTGCGGTTCTAGTGGGTATTAGTATCCACCCACTAATGAAAAGCAAAGGAAGACTCAGCACTTTGGGAACGCTAAAAGGAGTCTTTCCTATTGAGACTGCACTCGACTCTGCCTGGTACTTATTGAAATATGCAAATGCATTAATTCACACAATATATTGTGTGCATTTATGATTGGTTTCATTTTTCAAATCAAAGCATTCAAAAGCCGATCACGATTTCATTTTGGTGCCAAACAAACAAAGCCATTTAGTTTTTTAAAAGCTGTGCATTCCATATTTGATTGGAGTTCATTATTAACCAAAATGTGCCAAATAAATTCCTCTGAGACATTAGGACATGAAGCAGATGCACAATAGATAGTTTATTCTGGTGCCTCAGTTCAAACATTGCAGGGTTGTATGGAGATCTGATCTTTTGAAAACATGGTTTTACTAAAGGAGCAGGCCCATGACATGTTTGTCCGGTGTGCCTCAAACTAGGAACCTCCATGGAAATGGGATTTTGTTTCAATTGCAAGGGCTACGATTCTGGTATTTTATTATTTTTTTAAATTGGTAACATATGCTCTGAATGCCCACAGCTGTGTCTATTCAGCTGAGCTAATTTATATGTTACAGGTTAATGATGGGTATGTATTACCCAAAGCTGTCGTCTGGACTGTCTTCAGAACTGAGCTCCGATAAGCAAAGGGCAGATTCACAAGATTCCATTTCAAGTGATCCTTTTAAAGTGACATGCACAAAGTAATTCTAATGTACTTTTTACGTAGCAAGTACTTAATGTAGTTCTTAACGCATTTAACTCAATGTTCATAATATATGTTATGTTGATTTATACCATGCACTGTTGCCATTTGCATGTCTCCAGGCGCTCATATATATTGCATTGGCTTGAGAATATTAGAATAGACATTATGGGTCATTGAACATGGCTGCATAAAACAAACACTGTTTGCTCCAGACGTTTGGTGCATGGCTTCATGTGTAACAATATGGGGACAAAAAAACAATCCATTTTGTCTAGTGGGATAGGTTTCATTTATTTTAAATAAACCTGACCATTGTTCATGCAATATGGACAACTGTGGGGAAGAGTGTTTTCTCCCATACTTGTTTATACAGAATATTGCCATTATGTTGTCCCTCCTGATCAAAAAGCTTGTTCTGGATAGCTTTCTTAAAACACCTTCTCCCATGAATTCTAGGGTGTTCATATAATGATCAGCTGACTGTGTGGACTGCACAGTCACATACTCTAAATGTCTTTCACCCTCTTCCCCCACCCCCACTCAATTAGATGTGCATCATTTATGGTGACCTGGATGGCTAGCAGCATGAATGTCCTTCCCTGTAGGAAAGTGTTTCTACAACTCCAATAACGGGTAGAAATTGACTTCAGTTCAGTAGTGGGCGTATGTGTTTTCCCCAAGAAATCACAATCAGCTCGCTTATTCAGAAATGTAATCGTGCAACTTTCAGCTGCTCGTTTTAACCACTGCGTTGTAAACTGGGTGGTCATCTCTTCAAGGGGTTGCAAGGTACACAATTTTCCAAGTAAATCCTACAAATGACTTATGCTCATTTAGTATTTTCTGTGTATGTGGATCGGTTTGTTTTGATCCACCGATAAATGGCTGGGTGTATGAGCCCCAGCTCACTCATCTTTGCTCTCATATTTTTATACATTTCTAACGCACCTAAACCCACAGGCATCAAAGCACACAGAAAGACACATGACAACAAAAAAACAGGAGAGTGGACTTAAGGAGCATAGAAAATCCCATTGGATACAAGTCAAATGTTAAGTGAACAGGAAGGTTTTGAATCTTGTACAAAACACAGAAAGGTTTCTGTCAAGACTAAGATCGACAGGTAAGGAAGAATTCCATGCTGCAGTGGCATGTACCGGAAAGGAACGTCCACTGCCTCTTGCTCTTTTTGTTTTGTCAATCAAAAGATACAAGAAGAGCTAGTTGGTTGGTTCGCCGTTTGTGGAGTTAAACTCTTGTTTGTAGTAAGAGGGAGATGCTACAAATAAGCATTATAAGAACGAATGCTTCAGTAATAATTTCTACCAAAGCTCTTTTAACCCCTACTTCAGATCTTGAATAAAACTAGCCCTCATACATTCGTTTAATTAACTTAATGGTTCTTGCAAGCTCTTCCTGTGCATTTTAGGGAAGGGTGGGGATGCGGGGGAAGAGCGAGATTTGGAGTACAATGCTAGCCAAACAAACCACGCAGGTTTTTTTTTTTAAAGCATAACACAAGGATCTTGCCTTTTTCAGTGCACAACAGGAAGTCTAGGACTGCCCAGACAGGGAAGTAGAAAAATAAGAGAAGAGCATAAAGTATTCAGGGTCAAAATGTGCTGAACTGACAAAGAGGGCTGTACAACAGCATGGGTATCTGCCTGGGAGGAAACTGACATTTGCTGCCCTACTAATCTGTTTTTGCATTGAGGGTTCACAAAGCCAGGAATTGAATGGTAGACTTGAATGCAACAGAAATCGGTGCCACAGGGGCCAAAAGGTAATAGCCATCTGTTGGAAAAGAAAGTTACTCACCATGCTGACTACCGTACTCCTGGTCCATAGTACTTTGTTCCACACCGATAGTGTCTGTCCCACAAGAACCAAGCCTTTTGCACTGCAAGAGGGCCAACATCCACTTTAAATGCATTGCACGCATAGGCAAACCCGCCAACAGACTCCTCACCTTTCTGTCCTTGACCACTCATCAGCTAGTACCACCTTATCGATTCAAAGGGTTCCGAGGTCGAGTCATCGGGAGAAAGGGGACCAAATACAGTAGTCACTACGGTGAGTAACTTTCTTACTACTAGTCCCATCCCCTTTCCTCCACAACGATGGGAGATTTCACAGGAAAATAAATAGTTTTCTGGAGCGGGGGCCACCATTAAGGAGTAGCCAGAAATTTGCTAAGGATGGACTGTCCTGAACTGGCATCAGCCCTGGAGCTAGTGTTCATACAATAATGCTTACAGAAAGCGGATGGTGAAGACCATATGGCAGCACTGCTAATAAGGCATGTTGCGCTGAAAAATCACAACTATTTAGTAAGATTCAAGATAATACTTCAGGGCTCTCCAGACACATAGTGACGAGCAATGTTAGACGGATACTAGGGGCGTGAAAAACGGGAACACAACCTTAGGAAGAAAGGCTACATGTGCGTAAATCCACCTTGCCATAAGGAAGAAAAGTGTAGGCCTCAGAAGCCGTTAAAGCCTGGATTTCACTGATTCCACACGCAGACGTGAGAGCCACTAACTGCTACCTTCCATGACAAAAAAGGCAGTTTGGTGGAAGCCAAAGAGGTCTCTTGACTGAGGGATGGAGCCTGGTGAGACCGTCAAGGCATCAGCACAAGGTTTGAGGTTGGAAAAATAAATAAATACGACTTCCTGGGTGGTGCAGTAGGACACAATGGTTGAAAGATAAAGACATGAGAATCAAGATCCTGAGGGTCCCAAGATGTGAAATAAAGGCGAGGATCTCATTCAAAGGCAGGTCAAAAGATTGGAGGTATTTTCCAAAGTTCAGTAATAAAACCTGATCTACTTGTACTTGTATTAATTCCGTATTCTCAGCAGATAACCAGAGATGGATTAGGGTCAGCTGTTCAGGAGCCATGATATGATATGGCATTTATAACGCACCTATACACAAGTGTTTCAAGCCGCGACAAGGCAAGGGAGGGGAGAGGAGGTGAGGGGGAACAGAGGGAAGACACGATCCTACTAGGCCAGGTGTCATTCACATCGTGCATGGTAAGGGGGAAGACAGAAGGGGGGGGGGGGAGAAGTGCACTACATGGGATAATAGAATAAACAATAAGTAAAGTACGGCCAGCAGGTGGCAAGTGCAAGGGTAAGTGCAGACATCAGGTGTTGCATGCTGGTAGTGGGACTGTAAGGATACAGAAAACAGTCCCCCAAGTGCAGGGGTTGCCAGGAAGGCAGTGCAGGTGTGTGTGACTGGTGGGGGGAAGGGACCTGGGCCCGAGATCAGACGGTGGCCAGGTAACGAGTGCAGTTTCAGCCAGGCGGTCAGCAGGGTTGAGGAGGAGAAAAAGCAGAAGCAAAGAGAAAGGTTTTGAGGTGCTTCTGGAACCAGAGACGATTCTCCTCAAGTTTCAGGGAGGTTGTTCCAGAGGGAGGCCCCAGCTGAAGAAAGATCTACCACCAACTTGTTGCATGGAGAAGAGACTGACCCCGAGGGAGGTGGATGAGCAAAGAGCTCGAGAAGCAAGATATTTAAGAAGAGAGAGTTGAGGGTATTGAGGGCCCCAGGCACCAGAAGGCCTTCGGGACAATGCAGAGGGGTTTGAACTTAATCCTTGCAGCCACTGGGAACCAGTGCAGAGATTTCAGTCCTGGAGAGATACGATTCCAGGGCTTGAGGCCAAGGACAAGTCTCGCAGTCCTGTTCTGGATGAGTTGCAGAGGGCGAAGAGTAGAAACAGGCAGATTTAGAAAGAGGCTGTTGCAGGAGTCTAACCTAGAGCACACCAGAGCTCTGGAGACCGTGAGCTTCTGGGGGAAGGGGAGGAAAGGAAGGATACCTCAGAGGAGGTGCAGCTGGTAGTGTGACTTCTTAGAGACATCAAATGTGATAACAGAAGGAGTGTGCAGTCGAAGCTGACCTCAAGGTTTTTAGCCTCACAGGGGGGGGGGGGGGAGCAGGAAGAGGGCCAAGAGAGTGACAGAAAAGGAGGGAGCTGGTGTGCCGATGAGGAGAATCTCGGTCTTACTGGAATTAAGGCAAAGATCATTGGCGGCACACCACTACTGGATAGCAGAGTCAGCGATGAGAGAAGGAGAAGAGGTGGCCGAGGGTAGCCTGAAAATAAGCCGAGTATCATCCGCATAGCATTGAAGTTGGGGCAGAGCGCAGCAATGCGGTGGGCAAGAAGTGCCAGGTATTGGTTGAACAGCTAGGAAGAGAGAGAGGCGAGACCCCTGGGGAACACCACAGGTAGAGATAGAAGAGAGGAAGGACCCAAGTTGAACCTGGGAGGGTCGGTCAGAAAGGAAAGAAGTCAGCCATGCCAGGGCCTGACCGATGATCCCCAAGCAGCCAAGTAAGAAATCAAGGGGTGGGGTGTTGTACTCTCCCCAGATGTTGATGTACGAGATGGTGCGTTACCGAAAGGAGAATCAGATAGTGTCTCCAGACTTGCACCAGGTAGGAGAACCAGATGTAGGCTTGCCACTGAGGGGCGTTTAAGAGAGTGGTACTGTTGCTGTTGGAGAATCTTTCCAGAACTCTGCAGAGAAGCAGGATTAGAGAAACATAGCACCTAGTCATCCCACTTGATCAAAAGTGCATCTCCCATGGAGTTCCTGCCAACTCCTCCCCTGGAGGTGAAAAGATGATACTTGCTGTTCTCGGATGTCTACCTGGGGACAAATCCCATTGTGCAGAAACGGCTCGAAGGCAAAGGTGGATCTCCCATCCATGGTCCGGGGACAACATTCTGCTGAGGTCAGTTTTTATGTTGAGCAATCCTAGCAGATGATTGGCCATCAAGGAAAATTGAGGCTGGAAGGCCCACTGCCATATCTTCAATGCTAACCGGCACAAGGTGGCAAGATGGTTCATCCAGGTTTGTTGAGGTAATGCATGGAAATCCAGGTAATGCATGGTAATCCAGCTAATATATGGAAATATCGGTTTGAATGAGAACACTCTTTTCTCAGACTACCAGAAGAAAGGCTCTCAGGGCGTTTAATATCTCCTGAAGTTAGAGGATGGTGATATGGAGAAGGCTCTCCTCTTGTGACCACAGGTCATGTGTTTTGATAGACCCACAAAGTGGAGACACTTCTGGATCCGTCTCCTGAAAAGGAATTCCACAAATCTAGTTGGTGAGCCGACCTAACCATGTCAAATCCTGTCCTAAAAAGACTTGGATTGGTATTCAGTCCAATTAATTCCCCAGAGATTTGTTCCATGAACCGGCTAAGGGCAACTGGTGGCCCCTTATTTTCATGTATGCTAGCAGAACTCAAAGTACACATGTAGCCATCAACCCTAGGAGCCTCTGAATACACCAAGCAGAAGTCACCTTGCCTCTGCTGAAAATAGCTAAAGTTAGCTAACACATCAAAGATACTTGAATGGAATGGAAAAAGCCTTGAAACTTGAGAAATCCCAGAAAGGTCAAAGTCCTGGAAGGGACCAAGATTGATTTCTGATGCTGAATCCCAGATAGAGAAGTGTGTCCGTCAATACTTTAGCCAATGCAGCCGCTTGGCATGCAGAAGGGAATAGAACCAGCCAATCATGCAACTATGGGTATAGGGCATTACCCTTATACAAAGAAGACTGGCAACAGGGTTTAGTTTGGTAAATACTCTCAGAGCAGAGTTCAATCCAAATGGGTGGGCTCTGTACTGAAAAGGCCTCCAGCCGATGGAAACCTCAGAATATCCGACAGGAAAATGCAGGTATGCATCCTTGGGGACCAGTGTGTAAAACCAATCGAACACTTTAACTGATCCCAGGATCCCTTGGAGACCAAGAACAGCATCCATGGTTCCCAGGAAATGGTTTGCCAGTGTGCAAAATGACAGGGGAGCCTGAATAGGACTAGTGTTGTGGGGACCTGGCTTGTCACGCCATTGCTTCTTTGGATCTGCTGCAGCTGTATTGGATGATCCAGCGAATACGCCCTTGGAGGAGCAAGCCTGCTTCCTTCCATGGCTGCTGCAAAGCCGATCAGCATTTCTGGTCTTCCTGTCCAGGTAGCCACAAAACCAACAAATGACCTTCGTCCAGCATCTTTGGCGAAAGATTGCTGAAAGGGCTCGTGGGCCAGTTTTCTCTCCTCTGCCAATACATCTCTCTGGATCTGTAATTGTAATCCAGCTCTGCCAGAAGATCTGAGGGCCAAGATTTAGGAGAGGATGCCAGATTCTTCTTGTGGCTACTCAGGAGTGGGAATACCCAGGAATTCAACAGTCCAAGTATCCTGTCATGAAAAGTCATAGCTGAAGGTCATCCTTTGTTTTTCTCGAGGATTAATCTTTGTCCAGGAGTTCAGCAAGATCCACGGTCGAAGTTGATGGCTGCTGACGAGCTGGAGGGGGTGAGGGAGAGGGGGGCGGGGGGAGGGTCAGATGGCGCTGGCATGGTAGGTGGCTGTTTGGGGGTAGGTCCCGGAACCTTAGGGAGGCTTGGCACTACTATAGTCATGGTACTCTTAGACATGACTGGAGGCACACTGTAACTGGAGGGGCTGGCGGCTGAGGCATCTCGCCGATAATCCTGTTAAAATACTTCGGCATGCCTGAAGCGCTTATGAGGGTTTGAAATCGGTGAAGAACCAGTCCTCTGAGCTGGTCTGAGGCTGGGTGGCAGTCACTCGAGTCCATACAGCGGTTGGCACAGGTGGAAGATGAGTCCATTACAACATGGATGGGCCCCAGAACAGTTGTCTATGTCGAATTGTCCAGGACAACAGGGTCCATTGAGGTAGTGCAGGTGCCGAGTGTATTAAGCCACCTCGGGCTTATGATCGGTTTGGACCTTGAAGGTAGACCCGGTAAGGTAGGGTCTAAAACGCCTAAGGCTCCAAACAAGACTAAAACATTCCTTTTCAACAGTAGCCCACCTAAGTTCCCTACCCTTAAGTTGTCAACTGATGAATATGATCGGATGGTCTCTTCCTTTATCATCTAACTGGGACAAGACCTCTCCAATTCGCAGGCGTCAGTTTGAACGATAAAGGGCTTGCTGTAATCAGGCACACACAGCACAGGTGCCCTACACAGATTTCCTTTCAAGCCATCAACGGCCCTCTGATCTGACAGTCTTCAGTCCAATTAACCTTCCTAGGTTGTTTGAGCGAAGTCAACGCTGTCAGGGGTGCAGCTATGGTTCCATAGTCTGCCATGAAATTGTGATAATACCCAGTGAGGCCCAAAAAGGCTCTCACCTGGGTTTGAGTAGTGGGAGTCTCCCAGTCATGTACATCCTGTACTTTACTGGGGAGAGGTTGGATTTGACCCCCTCCTACCTCATGACCAAGATAGGTGACTTTCCCCTGAGCTATCTGGCACTTGGTGGCCTTGATAGTGATGTTAGCCCTTTTTAACGCCTGCAACACTTTATCCAGATGCGTCAAATGCTCTTCCCAAGTGGAACTGTAGACAGCAATGTCGTCTAAGTAAGCCACACAAAAGGCTTCCAGCCCACTGAGCGCATTGTTGACTAATCTCTGGAAAGTGGCAGGAGCGTTCTTCAGCCCGAAAGGCATGACTCTAAACTGGTAGAGTCCCTCTGGTGTTGAGAACGCCGTCATTTCCTTGGCATGATCCGTCAGAGCTATTTGCCAATAGCCTGAGGTAAGGTTGAAGATGCTCACAAATTTGGCAGCACCTATGGTGTCCACAAGCTCATCAGCCCGGGGCAAAGGGTGCGCGTCAGTTTTGGTGACGGCATTGACTCCTCGGTAGTCCACACAGAACCTCCAATCCTTGGTACCTGCCTGGGAACTTGCCTTGGGAACAAGGACCACGGGACTGGTTGAGGGTTCAATAACACCCAGATCCAACATCTTGCCAGCCTCAGCCTGGATGTGGTTCTTGACGGTTTCGGACATATGGTAGCACCTGCTTTTGACAGAAACACTGTCACCAGTGTCAATCTCGTGCCTAGACCACGGTGTAAGGCCTGGTGTCAGGGAAAACAGAGGCGTACTGCTGGAGCAAAGACCTGCAGGCCCTCTGCTGCTCTGCTGTCAGATCGGGACAGAGATGCACTCCCTCCACGGAGCCATCCTGAGGTTTGCTATGCAGCAAATCAGGAAGGGGCTCACCCTCATCCCCTTCTTGCCCTGAAGCTAGCAAGGGACATGAGGCTTCGGCCCGCCTGTGGAAAGGCTTGAGCCTGTTAACATGGAATATCTGAGGGGCTACCCCAGAGGCTCCCATGTCAACCAGATAATTGACCTCGCCCATCTTGGAGATTAACCTGAAGGGTCCAGTCCATTTATCCGCCAAAGCCTGAGGCTTAGTAGGCTCCATCACAAGGACCTCCTGTCCAGCGTCCAATCCACTTGCGATGCTTTAAGGTCATGCCAGTACTTATTCAATTCCTGGCTGGCCTTAAGATTCGCTGTTGCCTGACCCATCATCTGTGTCATCCTCCGTCTGCGGCCTAACACATAGTCCACAATTTGCTTGGCGGGACCTGGAGGGGTGGCCTCCCAACCTTCTCGGATCAAGGCGTGGGGCCCCCTTACGGGATTTCCAAAGAGTAACTCAAAGGGGCTGAAACCAACACCCTCTTGAGGTACCCCTCTGTAAGTAAACAGCAGGCATGGCAGGAGAAGATCCCACTTCTTCCTGAGAGACTCTTCCAAAGCGCCTAACATGCCCTTGAGAGTTTTGTTAAATCTCTCAACCAAACCGTTGATCTGGGGGTGGTAAGAGGTGGAGAGTTACTCCGCATTCTTTCCACATGGTTTTCATGTAACGCGACATGAAGTTGGATCCTCTACCTCCTTAGGTAATCCAACACGGGTGAAAATGCCCAGGAGAGCCCTGGCAACCACCTTGGCAGTAACCGTCCGAAGGGGTATAGCCTCAGGGTACCTGGTGGCATGATCTACCAATACTAGGATGAACCGATGTGGGATGGTCAAGGGGACGACTATGTCGATGCCAACCCTCTCAAACGGCGTGCCAGCCACTGGCAATGGTTGCAGTGGGGCGATGACTCTGCCTCCAGTCTTGCCAGACAACTGACAAGTTGGGCAGGTCCTGCAGTGGGACTCCATTTCTACTCCCATCTGTGGCCAGTAGAAATGGGCAGAGAGCCTCTGCTTAGTCTTCTTGGTACCAAGATGACCAGCCAAGGGCATCTCATGCGCCAACTGCAGCAGGAAGGACCTGTAAACCTGGGGTACCACCAACCTCTTGAGGGCACCAGGTTCAGGCTTAGTGGGCTCACTAACAAGGAGCTCACCCTCCCAATAAATCCGAAATGTCCTAGGCACTTCTCCTTGTGCCTGGGACAGGGCCTGTGTCCTCAGACCCTCGAGAGAGTGGCACTCTCTCGCTCCCTTACAGAAGTCCGCCCGGGAGGGTCCCCCTTCAGCCAACAAGCATTGAAGGTCGGGATGATCCTCCGGGTTGAGAGCCTCTCCTACCGGAAAGTCTTCTGGCTCGTCTCCCACAGGAGTTGAGACGGGATTAACACTGTATCCAGCCCATCCAGAGCATGGATCCCAATGGGTGCTGTCGGAACAGCGGGAAGAGCAGGAGCTCCCTCCACAGAGGCGGCCTTCTTGCTCCTCCGTTTCTTTCGTGCCTTGCGTTTCCCCGTCGGCAAGGGTACCGGGCTCGCAGCCGGACCCTGTGTGACCTGCGATCGGGTGACCGCCACAGCAGCCATGGGTAGACCATCCGTGATCATCCCCAACTCGACCAAATCGTTTCACAACAAAATGTTAGCAGGCACTTTGTCCTGAACCAGGATCGGAAGCTTTGCTGTCTTGTCTCCAATCGTAATGTTGACTAAGGCTACAGGTGATCATTTGGGAAGCCCACCAGCTAACCTTGTGGTTCTCAGAGGAGCACCTACATAGTCCTCTGGCTTGAGCAGGGTCCTGTCCACCGCTGTCATGCTTGCCCCAGTGTCTCTCAAACCAGTAGAAGGCTGGCCATTCAAGAGCACACTTTTCAAAAACCTGCAAGTGTTCTGTGGGATAGTCGCCAGTACTTCTGCGTACTGGTCCCAGGCCCAAAGGGACACTAAGGAAATCTCTACCGGAGCACCGAAGGTAATCCCAGTAGAGGTGGGGAGGACAGTGGCCTCCACCTCAGGTACGAAGTAGGGATAGGTCAGGCTGACAGCCTGGACTCCAAGTGCCTTACACTTGGGGTCACCCCTTCGGTGATCCAGAGCCCCACAATCCCAACATGTGCAGGGTACAGTACTGGAACCCTGCTTTGCAGCAGGCGGACCACTACTCTTACTCCCACCCACAACAGACTTATCCCCACTAGGTTTTTGGGTCTCGGAGAGGATGGTTTTGGTTTACCCGACTGACTGCTTTTGGGACTCCTCAGCTTTCTGAGAGGCCCCCTTTCTTTGTCCTTGTCCTTCCCACTGGAGTCCTTAGGGGACACCCGGTGGGAGACCCACTTGTCAGCCAACTTAAAGAGGTCCAAAATGTTCTGGTCAGCAACATACTGAAGCAGCTCTAGTGAACAGGCTTCCGAACAATTCTCAAAACACAAGAGGTGAGAATTCAAACGTTTTCACTTTGTAACCATCAATCCACCCTATCATGTTCATGTGCGCAGCACTCACCCAGTCAATCCAAGACACATTCTCTCGTTTTTTTAAATCCCTGAACCATTTAAGATATTGGGTAGGCGTCTTGCCAAACCTGGCAATTAAAGCAGACTTCATGCACTCATACTGACCACTTTCTTCCACACTCAGCTTCAGAATACAGTCATATCCAGTTTGAGGTACTCTGCTTAAACATTTAACCCAATCTCTCTGATCAACATCGTGAATTGCACAAGCCATTTCAAACGCTTCAATCCATTGGAGGATATCAGAACCCTCTGAATACACATCAACCAAATCTTTCATAAACTTGGTTGCTGGGGACCTGACACTCAACTGGTTTCATTGAAGTCTCCACTCGAGCTTTCTCTAGCTGGATTCGCTGACATTCAGTGTCCTTGTCTTTGAGTTCAAGATCCCTATTTTTGAGTTCAAGATCCTGATCTTTTAGCTTAAGATCCCGGTTCTTGAGCTCCACTTGCTGTGCCAACTCTTCTTTCTTAAGCTCAGCATCTATTTCCAACATGCGATATTCAAAGGCTAACTTCATCCTCAATAGCTCAAGCTCTAAAGAATGGCTGGGGTTCGGAACAGAGGCAGCAGGAATGGTGGCATTCCCAGAATCAGTTTCGGAGACAACCCCCAGGGTAGAGTCCTCACTGGTTGCATCCCCCCCCCCTTCAAGAGTTTCAAAATCGATCTGGTAGTCCACCAGGGCAGCTATCAGCTCAGGCCTAGACTTAGCCACAAAGTCTAAATCCCTGGCTTCACAAGCACTCTGGAGAGCCTCTAAGCTCATCCGAGTCAATTTACCATTCGCAATAGATTCCATTGCTTGTAATGCAGTTATCTTGTACACAACTAACCCTTAATCTAACAAAGTGCAGATATCCTTCGTAAGTTATACACTGAGTCTTAAAACCATAAGCATCCCACCGCTGCCACCAGCTGTAAAGACCGGGGGGGGGGTCTGCACTTCCGCTCTCTATATGGTAGAGGGGAGGCACAGAGACCCCTGCCAAGATTCTCTATTATGGTAATGTAGTCGAGCAATCAAGGCCTAGCTTCTCAGGAGGTGATGCGAGCTGGTTCTTAAGTACAGTGTAGTCCCCAAGCACCCACAAAGGAATGTCCACACACTATCGTTTACAACACAGTCTTTATATAAGTAATATTCAAGGTCATATACACGATAACTCACTTTGTACTCCGAAAATCAACAATGGTAAATATATACAATTCTAAAGTGATACAAGTAACGTTATTAGATCGCCTTGAAGTGCCTACGGTCAGAATGACACACAGATCAAAATAAAGAGCAAACCAGCAGTAGAGAGAGGAAGGAAAGCAAGATGGTTAAGCAATTGGCAGAATACTGGTCCTGCTACCTAGACACAGTTTTGTGTGGAGATCCCCCCCCCCCCCACCAACCCGGGCAACCTGTAGAAGAAAGATACAAGCCCAGTCCATATATTATTCCCACTAGACTTTCCAATAGTTCTGCAACCCCAAAGTACCTGGCGTTGTAGCGTTCCTCGTCGGGGAAATCGACAACCCTTCTTGAGTGTCCTCCCTTTCAGGCAGGAGTCACGAGTCGAACGTTCGACGGAGAACAGCTCCAGCTACGACGGTGAAGTGGCCGCGTCGTTCGTAGCGGTGCTCGTTGACGGGGAAGCGTAAACGTCCTGCCAGGAAGAGGCGTGCAGGGCACCTCGGTGTCGATAGTTCTGGACCGCAAAGAGTTGAAGAACTGTGGCCCAGCAAGGGCGTCAAGTCGTCAGCATCTCTGTGGTCTTTGGGTGGTGGGAAACCCACCGGTGGATGCTCCTCGGCGGGTCGACGGACAGGCCTTCTCCAGCAGGATACAGCAGCGACAATGTGGACGAGAGCGTCCTTGGATCAATGAAGTTCTTAGGCAATGGGAGCACACTCCATTCACCCAGGTCCCACCCATAGGCGTACCCACAACATACGGTCGTTGAGAAGGCTCCAGCCAGTCTGGTCAGCACTTCCCCCACACTACCATATACGGAACTTCCACCCAACAGCCAGTCAGGGGGAAGGAACGGAGGCAGGGCTTCCCGGGACTTCGGGAAGATCAAGGTAACAGGTGATGGAAGGCAAGAGGCCATGGGGGCCATTTTGTCTCCATCAGGAATCTACCGATTCCAAATGACAGGGTCTGGGCATCCCAAAAATTGAGGACGCTCAGGGCACCAGTCATTTCAGCACGGAGCTGCCACCACCCGTACCCTGCTCTGTGGGTCACACACAGGTGTTCAAAAACACACTAGGGGCACAGGGTTGTACCCCTACCCATGGGTGCCATAACGGTATCCCACGGGTCTGTTCACCAAACCAAAAGAGAGCTGAACCACCAGGATTCCCACATGAACTCCTGCGCGGAAAACACACATGATAAAAAGCAGTAAAGGACAAGGATACGGAGGCCCGGTCCGTCCGATGCATTTCCAGCATTACACCGAGTTCCTGTAAGAATTGCACCAAAGAAGCACAAACTACCATTTGTGGTACTGTAGGCGGCAGAGGCACTGGAGATTCTCAGTCTGATAGACCTCTCCGGTGAAGAACTGGCTGGTGATCCCAGGGCGACTAGTTGGGGATCCAGACCAGCTATAGGAGTCAATTTGGTAAGTGAAGGTGCTCCCTGGACTTAAGCCTTTGAGTTACTGAAGTATCCACCAGGCCTCATGGAACTTAATGAAGGCAGCCGCTGGTGGATCTTGGAGGATCCAAAAGGACCCCTCCCATGCATGGCAGTCCCAACGAAGTAGTCACTGCACCGGGGGGGGGGCTGAGGAAAATAAAAAAGGTTCCTACCTCAGAATAGCGCAAATCTCACATGTCGATCTCTGACAAATTCCCTGTCTGACATTTGAGGGGTAGGCACCAAAAAGATCACTCCACCGGGTAGCTCATTGACGAAGCACATGGGCACATAAGAAATTGACAAGCCTTCCAGACGTGTTCAAGGCCAGAAACCTCAAACAGATACTATGCGTGTCTGAGGTTGGGAATTTCCTGACACAGAAGGCACAGGAGATTAATTTTGTTATCACCGGCATATGACTAAGGTATGGCAGTGAAGCTGAAGGTGCAACAATGTATGGAATGTAGAAGAAAAACCTTTTAGGAGGGGAAGCCGAAATGACAAAAAAAAAAAAGAAGAAAAATAAAGGGTTGCAGTGTAAAGTGCTCAGGCCCATCGAGCCATAAAAAGGACTGATGGACAAGTTCAGTGGGAGGAGTCAGCGTGGGTGGGCACGCACAAGCACGTCTGTACATGCAACAAATTTAAATGTGAGGTTAGCTTTTATACATTACAAAATGCTCTGCTCTCAGACTCCCATCAATATGGAGGAAAGGGGACAGGACGTAGGCATACGCCAACATTGTCAGATGAGGGTTTTCTTGCTCGACACATTTGAAGTATGGCTTTGGATGGAATAAATAGCAGAATGTTTAGTTTAACGGGTTGGTATAGGGCATTGATCTGCATCCTATGGTTTTCTACATGTTTTGGGCTGCACCTCCCGTCAGCCCTCATGACTACAATCCATGTTGAGGGATCATGGGAGTCGTGGTTCATAACATCAGGAGAGCCACAGGCTGCAGACACCCGATATAGGGTGATTGGACAACAGACACTTCTTGCTATTGGGAAGTGTAGGTTGGGAGGAATTGGGAGAGGGCGGGCACACTGGACTGCTGGTCAATTTAGTTTCATAGTTTTGTCACCTATGTAATAATTATTGCCACAGTTGAACGGGTACTGTAAGTCATTTCAGAGCCAAATGTGGGGTTAGGTGGAAGGGGCCTGAGGAGTTCCCTGAAGTCAATGTGCACTACGACTACAGCAATTCTTAAATGTCTATCTTGGAACAGAGCAATGTATACTAAATAGTTTTTCCAATTGGCTCTGTGCAGCGATTCAGCAGTATGGAGATTTTGATTAACACTTTCACTGAGAGACCTGATCCAAATAGACAAGAAAAGGCAGATACCTAGTTGTTACTGGAAGGCTTGCGAAATAATGTATTACATTGGTTAATCTGTATGCACAACCCCCTCAGACTAAATACTTTATGGCAATATTGAGTGAGGCAATACTGAAGGTGGAAGATGGCCAACTAGCATTGCTGGAGATTTTAGCAATGTTCTCGAAATGTTGCGGACAGATCATGCAGAATAGCCAGCGAGTCAATAGGCCAGACAGGTTAGGCCTGCTCTATGGGGTTATAGTGGATGTCTGAAGGACTTCTAATGCAGCAACAGAATGCTACTCCATTCATTCTGGGGTGCATCGCTCACAGTCCTGCATGGATTACATGTTGCTACCTAATGCTATTGTT
This sequence comes from Ambystoma mexicanum, assembly GCF_040938575.1. Classification (NCBI taxonomy): domain Eukaryota; kingdom Metazoa; phylum Chordata; class Amphibia; order Caudata; family Ambystomatidae; genus Ambystoma; species Ambystoma mexicanum. Next base: position 743,259,831 of record NC_090926.1, read on the forward strand.
CCAATGGCCAATGAGGTAATGCATCACTCCAGTGTAGTGATCACTGCCCATTAATGGCTAAAATTTAATTTGCTAGGTCTGCCACTCATGGAAACTTTGCGCTTTGATGCATACCATTTGGGATACCGGGATAAAATGAATGATCAAGACAGGGACTACTGATTTTAAAGAGAACAACGGATCTGTCGAAGATGATGGCACCCTATCAGAGGCTTTTAAAAGGGTGCTAAAGGCCAGAGCTATATCATTGATTGCTAAAAAGAAAGAAATGCATAACTGGAGCGGGGATCACATGACTGGAGGAAACCTTCTTGAGCTCTGGGATGATGGGGTGCCCAAACAGGTAAACTAAATGGAAGCTCAAAAGTCTCTTGACAATAAAAGACACTCTAGCTGCTGGTCGACAGGGTGGATTTATAAACAAGGTGACAAATCGGGAAACTACTTTCCTGGTTAGCGAGGAGTGATTAAGTAGAAACATTAGTAAGATAACTTCTGGAGGACCAGGCGTCATCAAGCCCAGTGGGAAAGAATATTTAAGCCACCTGTGCTGTATAACAGAAATACGCTGAATAGAATGATAGGACAAGTGATGCAGCTACATAAGGCAATCTTTGTGGCTCATTTGACAGCTAAAATACCTAGATGCAGATCTACCCATAAAGACAGGTCAGAGCACCGATAATTCTGCAGACTGGGGATACGCCAGATCCAAATGGTCACCCTGACAAATTGTAGAAGGCCATTATTGAGGGGGTGAGTTAACACCATCCCAATAGGTTAAAGGAAGTTTCCACATGAATTAATTTACTGTTGCAATAGTGGAGATTCAAAAGGTTGGTAACTTAACAGAAAGATGAGGAGTAGATTGTTACTGAATGGAAAAACTAAAATCCTGTCAAAGTGGATGCTCAGGGTGATCACAAACCTGATCAGAGACCAATGTGGGTGTATATCGAGCAGGTCTATGCAGATAAATTTGAGAAGACCATGTAGCCTGTTGGCACGATCTGGGGATCTTACGGACCCAACCCTTGATGCTATTATGATTGGATTCTCATAAGGCATTTGATTCTGTTGAATGATCCATCATGTGGGCCTTGATGGAACAGCATGGCTTTAATCCCAATTTCATGCGCTGTTTAAAGCCTAGTGTATAACAATCCAGGAGCAAGGGTCATGGTGAATGTGTATACGAGGATGGAATTTCTACTAAACATAGGCACGAGAAAGACATGCTCTTTCAGTCTCTCCACTCTCTGGTCATTGAACCTATGACTAAATGGCACATAAAACATCCAGTGATGTTGGGATTTCATTGGCCATCAGGTAGGAAAAACAGGTTTTCCTAGTATACACAAGAACATTTCTGTATGAGCAATCCGGCTGGGTCCATACAGAGCAAATACTGTAATTAGGAAATATGAGACCACAGCAGCCTCCAGATAAACTGGCCCAGACCTGTTACTGAGTAATGAAACGGGTACTTGCTTGCACAGGTGAGTTGCTAATTGAAAATGTAAACTGTCCTATTTCCCAAGTTATTTTATGGATACAGTTACTTTGGTTGCACTGGCAACTGCTGTTCAATCTTTTTCCAGCAGACACAAGACAATGGTCATCGCTGCCACTGTCTGGCCCTCTGTAAAATGGTGATCTTCTGCTAATTTTATAAATTATTCACAGTAAACTATATTGTGACCAAGACAAATTTTAACTAGCTGGAAGGGGGTATCCACAGGTTATAATGCGACACCCAGAGTGACATTGGATACACAGGCTTGGTTGGAACAATAGGAATACGCCCTTTATAGCCCCATGATGTAGCACCTCATTCGAGGAGTGCCATAATCGATCATTTGGCAAACTATTTGGTTAAATGGGTATGCCCCGATTGGGAGACGCTATTAAGAAAATGGAAATAGTCATTTCTGCTGATATAGGGAGAGTTTTGCATAGCCAGTGAGCTTTTTCCAATATTTACAATCTTGACATGCCCAGATGGCAGAGCTGAGCAATCACTCTCCCAGAGGCCTCTTCTATGGAATGGTGGGTGATGGATATGGTATTCCTGAATAAGGCTTTTTCCACACTGTTTAAAACGATTTTGAACACCACAATGTAAATACTGATATATTTAAGTGGCAGATGGTCAAATCTGGTGGCGGATGGAGATTGGGAAGAGGCACTACACACTACAAAAGGGGATTGGTCTTAACAATAGACTTCTATTAATTCAATTCCGGATATTAAATGGCCAGCACTTACACCCCTGACAAACTTAAGATGGGAAGGAAGGGAACGCATACTGTGAGTGAATGCATAAATTAGCCTAAAGAACGTTCAAATTGGTCATGCAGTAAACATGAGGCATACTGGGCAGCCATGTCCATGGTGATCTACAAAGTACTAGGATGACAACTCAGTGTTGCATCTTAAACTGGCACTGTTGGAGATATGGGGAGATCTAACCTGTAACAAACATGAATAAAACGTAATTGCCATGGCATTAAGTAATGACAAAAAGACATTGCCGCGAAATGTTGAGCAGTGAGTGCAGATGCTCAATATATTGGACTGTAGGATCGAATTGGGCCGATCCTGAACTTTGAAAAGTTAATTTCTAAACAGAGGGCCCACCCTTTGATATCAAAAAATCTGGGGGAAACCGTCTGCCGCAGGGGTTTATTATATCGGAAGGTAAATTGGGAAGAACATTGATCGTTACGGATGGTGCAGTGTATCTATGAGCTGGACAATTTGGGTAATTGGTGCCTAGTTATGGAGAGCACAGTAGAGAGGGTGAGGGGTTAAACAGACTTATGTAATGTTTGGCTCATCACATGCACACGTTTGATAGAAACATTAGGAACTATTGAAATAGAAACAAAGGGAGCAATCTTGCCTGTACTTAACTCCTACCCATATGTTAAAACGCTAATCATTTTAAAAAAATAATAATAACTAAGCAGATATTCAAGTATCCAGCCAGAATTTGTTTTGGCTACTGATCCCCTTAAAAGGCAAACTCAAGCTACAACCATATATGGAGTTAGCCTTTTCCTTTCACTCTTAGAAAACAAGGTTTAGCAGTTGGCCATACTCTTGGGCATCCCTAAGGAAAGGTCTGCCAGCAACCACATGAGCGACAACCCACTGGAAAGACCCTGCTCGTTTTTATTTGTGGACACCCTGCCCCTTTGAGTCCAAACATCTCATTGTGCACATTAGAATGATGTCCCAGGTGAGACCATGTATGCGAGATTAGACAGGAAAATATTAGCGAACCAGACAGACCAGAAGTCAAATCTAGAAGATTTTACCCTCACAGTTGGGTCTCATTGTTGTATGTAGAACAAAGAAAAACAAATGGAATACTAGCTAAAAGAAGTCCGGCGACGCTACTGCCAATTATGGTTGCAGTGGTAACAGAGCCCCCGGCTTGCTTTTTTAGGAAGAGATCGGGCATGGGTGGGAAGAGATGAAGAAACAATGAGATTCAAACACACCGGCCAGTTTCAGGATTACTAGAAACAGGAATCAAAAATGATGCTAGAAGATCAAATGATCAAAGGCCTTTACTTAATGCATGTGGTTAACCTGTGACCGACGACTCGCCTACCCTTTCAGGTTTCTAGCAGCCATTCAGACGTTTAGGAGTACAATTAAGCATCCGTAAGAAGGAAAATCAAGGAGCGTAATATCCCCTGAATACTATGAAAGCTAGAAAATTATAAATGTATTAAACGTGTGTGATGCCGCCTAACAGCAACACAGCCCTTCTAACTTGCTTCCCAGAATTCCAGTGAACTGCCTAGAACTATGAACACCACAAGACTGCGAGTTCAGGACAGACCCTGCCTAAAGAGCCATTTTGCTCTCCCACAAGTGATAAACACTGAGCGCTTCAAATTTGGGGGGAGGGGCGTTTGGGAAAGTCAAATTTGGGGGGAGGGGCGTTTGGGAAAGTCAAATTTGGGGGGGGGGGCATTTGGGAAAGTCAAATTTGTGGGGGTGAGGATTCCAAGATGGCAACCGAGCTGGGCAGAAGTGCGTGAGCAAAGCTCCGTCTCCTGGCAGACACACTAAGGCTCTCCAGAAAAGCAGATCGGCACGGCCGGGGCCCCAGAGCCCACAGAACACAAGCAGACACTCGGCGGAATCAGGTACAAGAGGCAGGGTGAATCCGGAGTAGACACCTAGCTGCGGCTCCAAGCAGCGCGGGAACCCAGGGCCGAGAAAGGGAACAAAGTCAACTGCTGTGTCGAAAGCAGGGAATTCCTAGCAATCCATACTAGAGTTCCCAAAGGAAGGAGGTGTCGGCTGCCGGCGGAGGGGGCGAGGACGTACACCAAGGAGGGCCCGAAGGCCAGCAGGAGTCCCAAACCCATCCCCTCCTCCCCCCATCACCCCGCATGGGCTCAGTTTATCCCCGCCAGCCGAAGACAGCAAGAGACCAGCGCTCCCGCACGCACACAGGATCCACAGATGCGGCGGAGATAGAAGGCAAAAAGAAAGCAGGAGGAATATGCGGCATCGCGCAGCAAAGGTCCTGGCCCTGCAGCGAAGAAAGTGGTTTGCAGCGGGCCATTCCACCTTTACGGACACATGCTCCACCACTGAGACAACCCCCCCACGGGTGGTGAAAGGTGGGGGACGAAAGACAGTGGGCTATGCATCTCTCGCAGTATAAGAGGAACAGCAGCAGCAGATAACGCACGAAGATCCCAAGGTAAGAAGAGCCTCCCAACATATCAAGCGGCCGCCAGGGAAGTCATCTCTGCCACACAGGGAGCGAGAGAAGAGACAAGGCACAGCGCGGCACGCCCCCATATAACTCCAGACGCCAACAAGAGAAAGTGACTGCGCACAAGGGGGGGCTGGGGAAAGAGCCACCCCCCAGCCCCCCGAGGCAACACCCAAATCAGACAGGAAGAAGAACACCAACACATGGTAGAGCGATGCACACAGGCGCCGGTAAGACGCCCCCACATAAAAAAGAAGGCCTCCCCCCCCCCTCCCAACAGCCAGCCACATCCGGGGGACAGCCCACTCACGAAACCAGCAAAGGTGGCCGGGGATGCACACCACCAGTACGGCATACAGGGGACAGCTCGAGACCCGACCAATAGGGGGAAACGTCAATAGGAGCCCCTTGCAAAGTGAAGAAAGTCATGCAACTAACCCTACTAGGTCTCCAAACACATTGAATGCCTCCTTTCTCTGATGTATCCTAACATCCAAGCGGATAAAAGAAGCATTAAGAGAATAGAGTCGCCAAGGCCCCAGACAAGGCAAGCAAGCGCCACTCGCAGACAGGGAAGACCACCAAGACCCCATGGTTAGCAGAACTAATTAGCAGAAGAGGAGGGGTGGGGGGGGCCCGGGGGCCCGACAAGAGAGTTAACAAGAGAAGACTACCCACCCGGGTCGAAAGCTAGCGTTCCGACTCTCCCAAGAGGAAGGGAACCAGGAGATCTTGATATATCAACGGATAGTACCACAGAGGCACACACGTCAAAATCCAGGGGTCGGCAAATGCAGCCAGGATCTCAAACGACAAATACAAAGGCCAAACAAGACCAGGACCTGGTGCAACTCTGAGGTACGGACCCTCCGAATACGACAAGGGAGAAACCACAAAAAGGAAACGACACAGGAACAAACTCAAGTACAGAGAGGGCGGAGATGGCCAACAAAGAAGATATGAAATCTTGGTTCAGTGAATTCCAGGAACAGTTCATGGCCTCAATGCACACCCAATTTGAAACAATGACAGGCGAGATGAAACAGGCCATACAGGAGTTGAAGACTGAAATAGGGAAAAGAACCAATACCCTAGAGGAAACAGTTAAAAATCTGGATGAGGAAACACAGCAGTACGCAGAGGTCCGGGAACGCTTGGTCTGCTTAACACATAACTTAGTGCTACAATGCGAGGACTTAGAAAACTGCTCCCGGAGATCAAATAAGGATAAAAAATATGGTGGAAATGGTCAAAGAAAAAGACCTAAAATCTGCGGTGCAGCAAGTCTTTGGGGATATCCTCGCAGAAGGAGATACGGAGGTCCAAATAGATCGGGTACACAGGGTAGGACCAAGGCGGCCAGGGGAACCGAGATGTCCTGGTAGCGATTACATACTCCGTAAGGCCAGAACGATGGATCATATCAGGATGAACGAGGTGGACATTTTCCTCTATCAAGACCTGGCACAGTCAACCCTCCAAAAACGCAGAGAAAAGTCCACCGTAATAAAAGAATTAGTGTTGAAGCAGATCAGATATAAATGGACATTCCCATTTGGGCTGCTCTTTACGTGGGAAGGGAAGACACAGAAAATCTACCTGTGAGGAAGGTCTAGACAATGAACCAGCAAGATCAGGAAGATGACAGAGGCAACAGCATAGGAAGCACCCCCAGCCCCTCCCAGGCGGAGAACTCAAGATCCGATGATCAGACACTCAAGTACGGCCGGTGTTGGGAGCCGGACATGACATCTATAGAGGACCCAAAGTGGGGTTTAGGACTCCCCACAGTGTTTCATTCCCCGAGTATTTTGAGGGCATGGCGCAGACAGCTTCCCGCCCGACCCATCTTAGGACCCAGAGCCCTCCTCAGGGCCGTTATGGGGGGGTGATGTGGAAGGGGGAGGGGTTGGCAAGTTGGGGACTGCCAAAAGGACAATGGGGGGGGCAGTAAGAGGGAGGGACCAGGAGCCGGAAGGAAACCCAGACGATACATAAAGATCTGAGTGAGCCAAACACGGTACGTTACATCCCAGAAAGAATGGGGCAGAAAATATTGACATAAGGTCAGAAGGCTGAACTCCTCGGTAAAAAGAAAGATGGAAAATTTCCTACATACGGGGAAATACGACATTATAATGCTCCAGGAAACCCACATTAAAAGATCAGGCTGTGGGAGGCTGTGATTGAAAGGCTACATTCAGATCCTTCACGCAAACGATCGGGAGAGAAAAGGGGGAGTCCTAATAGCATTCCACAATTCCATCAATCTGCAAATCCATGACACCCTGGCGGATAAACAAGGGACATTTCTATTTGTAAGCACTCATATTGAAGGTTACCGCCTCACCAAAGCAACGCTCTATGCCCCGAACATGGGTCAGGATGGCTTCCTGAGGGCTTGCTTGAACAAGCTGGAGTCCTTCGCGAAGGCGGAAGTGCTGCTAGGCGTTTACTTCAACCTGGCATGGGACCCCAAGATAGATCGATCCAGCACCAGACAGTCGGGACAAGGAACGGCAAAGAACCTGCAGCAGACCATGGCAAGGCTGGCGTTGGAAGACACCTGGCGGAAGATCAGAAGCCAGACTCCGGGCTTTACGCACTTTCGCACCTTCACAGCTCCAGATCCAGAATGGACTACATATATACCTCCACAGGCCTCTTGGGGAAGATACAACAAGCAGAAACTGGTTCTATCTCGCTTATCGACCACGCTCCTCTATGCGTGTCCATTCTCTTGGGTCGCCGGCAAACGGGTCTGTGGAGGTGGAGATTGCCGACGGAAATCATACAAAATCCAGTCATGCAAGAAACAGTCAGAGAACACATCTGACTATGTTGCTACTAATGACTCATCAGAAACCTCAAAGGCAACTATTTGGGAGGCCTTTAAGGCAGTGATACGCGGGCATTTCATTGTGCTGCAGGCACAATGGGATAAACCGAATCGCATATGGCAAGCCGAGTTGGAAGCAAAGCTGGAAGAGATGCAAGCAGAAATGACCCGTCGAAACTGAATAGAGCCCTAAGACACGTACAGGGGCAATTGGACTCCATCCGTACCAAGCGAGCAGAGAGGAGCCTCCACCATCTCAAACACTGGTACTTCATGAAAGCGAACAAAGCTGACAAACGTCTGGCCAGACAGTTAAAAGGGAGAGGACAGGACCAAACAATCAAAGCCCTCAAGGATTCCCATGGTCAAACAAGGACATCGACAGACATTGGGGCAATATTTAAGGACTATTACCAGAAACTACACACCATAGACAATCCCAGCGAGGAAGAACAAAATGCCTTCTTAGAAAGGGTCAGGCTATTAGCAATCACAGAAGAAGAACAAAGACACTTAGATGGCGCAATTACAATAGGAGGAGGTGCCGAGAGCTATCCAGGAACTCTCCAACAATAAAGCTAAGGCACCAGACAGATTTACCGCAAACTTCTCTAAGATATACAAAGATAACTTGGCCCCGACCCTGGCATAAGTATTGAACACATTCAAGGAAACGGCCAACATAACGCAGACCATGAATGAGGCAAAGATCCTTGTTTTCTACAAACAAGGTAAAGACCTGGAAATCTCTAGCTCTTACCCCCCTATTGCGTTAATAAACGTAGATGCAAAATTATACACCAAGATTCTTGCAAATAGACTTTGAAGGGTCCTCCCGAAATTGATCCATCACGATGAGTCAGGATTTATCCCCAATAGGCAGACTCACAACATCATCAGGAGAATAACCCACCTGATCGAAAAAAAAAGGAACAAGTTACTTACCTGTAACTGTTGTTCTCCAGCATGGGTCTGGCATGGATTCACATGCTCATGCTCATGAATATTCCCCGTCGTCAGGCTGGGAATCCTCGGTAAAGAAAAAACCAGTATCAGTTTCGTTTCTGATCTGTCTTTTGTAGTAGTAACTACCAATCACTGATCTCTGCTTCATAATGACCACAGCCAATGACTGCCCTCTACCTAAGCCCCGCCTCCGGCAGCCATCTTCAGATTTGGTAGCACGTGAAGTGGCAGTAGGACCAGGTGAAGAGCCGCAGAGGGGTAGGCGGGAGGGTTCGCATGTGAATCCATGCCAGACCCATGCTGGAGAACAACAGTTACAGGTAAGTAACTTGTTCCTTCTCCAGCATGGGGTCTGGCATGGATTCACATGCTCATGAATAAAGAATACATAGCAGTACACACATGCACAACTACGGGAGATGGCAAAGGCTCAACATTAAGCATTACATCAAACTCAACATTAAGCAAATCTTACCTCCTCACCAGGCTCACCTTAGGCGAACAGGTTGCGCAGCACTGCTTGGCCGACCCTGGACTCCTCCCTGGAATCCCGATCGACGCAGTAGAATTTCGTGAAGGTGTGCGTCGAGCTCCACGTAGCAGCCCTGCAGATGTCCAGCAAGGGCACACCAGATAGGAACGCCATGGTATCTGCAATCGCTCTGGTGGAATGGGCTCTCGGACGGCCAGGCAGCGGTCGGTTTACCAACCGATGACAGTACATGATACAGCCGGAGAGCCATCTGGAAATGGAAGCCTCCGAGAGAGCCTTCCCCTGATTGACAGGCCCAAAGTTCACAAAGAGTTGTGACGTCTTCCGAAAACACTTCGTGCGGTCCATGTAGAACTTCAGCGCTCTAGCCACATCCAGCGAGTGCAAAGCCCTTTCAGCCGGCGACGAAGGGGACGGGAAGAAAACCGGCAACACCAAGGGTTCGTTGAGGTGGAAGTCCGACGGCACCTTGGGCATGAAGGAGGGGTGTGTCCTGAGCACTACCCTCGTGTCGTGAAAAGTCAAGTACGGGGCCTTGCAGGAAAGGGCCTGGATCTCTCCCACCCGTCGTGCGGAGGTGATGGCCACAAGAAACGCGGTTTTCCACGACAAGAACTTCAACGGAGCCGAGTGCAGAGGCTCGAACGGAGGTCCCATGAGCTTGGTCAGCACCACGTTGAGCTCCCACGCCGGGGCCGGAGCCTTCAATGGCGGGAACGATCTGAACAGTCCCTTCATGAACTCTTTCACCAGACGATGAGACCACAAGGACGTCCGCCCCGTGGTTCTGGTGTATCGGGAGATTGCAGCAAGATGAATCTTGATGGACGCGTGCGCCAGTCCAGCTTTGGCCAGCGTCAGTAGGTATGGCAGTACTTGGGGAGCCGTAATCCGTAGAGGATTAATCTTCTGTGCGTGGCACCAGACAGAGAACCTCTTCCATTTGTGTCCGTAGCATTTAAGAGTTGAGGACGCCCTGGCCGTTGCAAGAACCTTTCTGCAGTCGGCCGGTATGTCGTATCCTCCAAACTCTAACGCTGCAGGAGCCAGGCCTGCAAGTTCAGCGACTTCGGGTCGTGATGGAGGATGGCGCCTCCTTCCCTGGAGAGAAGATCCGCGTCCCCTGGCAGCTTGATTGACGGGGACGCTGACAAGTCCAGAAGGTCCGGGAACCATATCTGCCTCGGCCACGCAGGTGCGACGAGGATCATCCTGCACCGTGACCTCTTGAGCTGGTTGACGAGCCGGATCAGCAATGGCAATGGAGGGAACGCGTATAGAAACAGGCCCTCCCAGGGGAACGAGAAAGCATCGCCCATGCTCCTCGGCTGGGGAAACCTGCTGGCGAACCTCTGGCACCTGGAGTTCGTCGCCGTCGCAAACAGATCGATCTGGGGTGTGCCCCACCGTCGGAAGAGGCGCTCCACTAGATCCTGTCGTAGTTCCCACTCGTGGCACGAGCGCAGCTCCCTGCTGAGTGAGTCGGCGATGGTGTTTTTTATCCCTGCCAGATGAAATGGCACCAGAAACATCCCTTGGGCGACGGCCCAATGCCACAGATCCTGCGCCTTCCTGGACAGGGCTGGGGATCTGGTTCCGCCCTGTTTCCTGATGTAGAACATGGTGGTGGTGTTGTCGGTGAAGATCCTCACCACCTTGCCCTTGAGGGACGGAAGGAAGGACCTGAGGGCCCAAAACACTGCACGGAGCTCCAGGACGTTGATATGGAGGGACTTCTCCGTCGGGAGCCAAAGGCCTCTCGCGTGCAGATTTTCAGTGTGCGCTCCCCAACCTTCCAGGGAGGCATCCGTGGTCACCGTCTCCTGGTGGCCGGGGGTCTGGAAGTCCATGCCCGCCGTCAGATGCACGCGGGTGCCCCACCACCGGATCGCTCGTCGGAAACTCTCGTCGAGTGTGATCCTCTCCTCGAAGCAGCCCGTAGTCTGGATCCAGCGCGCGTCCAGGAACTCCTGCAACGGGCACATCCGGAGCCTGCACAGGGGGATGAGAAATGCAAGAAGACATCATTCCGAGGAGGGACTTGATCGACCTCACTCTGGCCGCGTCCGCAACCAGCATCCGCTGCACCTTGCCCAGAATGGCCCTCGTCCTTTCCTCCGACGGATAGGCCAGAAGCGACACTGTGTCGAGCTTCGCTCCCAGAAACAGTGCGTCTTGCGCGGGCCCCAGGTGGGACTTGGCGTAGTTTATGGAGAATCCCAGGTCCGTGAGAAGTTCGTGTGCTCCACGGCGAGCTCCTTCGTCTTCGCTCGGATGAGCCAGTAGTCCAGGTAGGGGTAGACCTGGATCCCCTCTCGGCGCAGCTGCGCCGCCACCGGTGCGAGGCACTTGGTGAACACCCTGGGTGCCGACCTCAGTCCGAAGGGAAGGGCTCTGAACTGATAGTGACGTCCTTGGACCACGAACCTGAGTAACTTTCGGTGTCCCTTTAGGATGGGAATATGCAAGTAAGCATCCTCCAAATCCAACGACGACAGGAAATCGCCCTCCTCCAGCTGACCCAGGACGTGTTGGAGGTTGACCATCCGGAACTTCTGTGCCTTGATGAATTTTTTCAGTCGTCGTAGGTCCAGGATGGGACGCCATCCTCCCGTCTTCTTCTTCACGAGGAAGTATCTTGACTAAACTCCGGAGCCCCGAAGCCTCTTTGGGACGAGCTCGATGGCGCCCTTCCTGAGCATCGCCTTTAGCTCCAAGAGAAGTTGAGGGACGTGATGTTCTTTCCTGGCCACAGGGGGGGTACGCGCGGGCACCTCTTTAGAGACTCGAGCGCGTGACCCTGGGCTAGGGCGTCCAGCACCCAACGGTCGGTGGAGATGGATTCCCACACGCTGACGAAGCTCGCCAGCCGGCCTCCCACCGGGGTGCTTCGATGAGGGCCCGACCCCACGGCCGGTTCAGGCTTCAACGAGGCTTTGCCGCCTTGACCTCCTTGGCGACGATGGCGGGGTCCGCCTGACTTGCCTCGTCCCCTGTAAGCTTCCTGCGACGACGAACGGGATGCTTGATGGTAGGTGGAAAATCCGCCGCCGGAACCTTTGGAGGCACCCTGTTTGCCTCTGCCGCTCCGAAAGGGCGGCCGCCGTTGCTGGAGAACCCCAAGAGCCCGGGCCGTCTCCGTGTCTGCCTTGATGGCTTGAAGGGAATCGTCCACTGTTTTCCCAAACAGGTTGTTTCCGTCGAACGGCATGTCCAAGACCCTGGTCTGCACGTCCTGACGGAAGTCAGTAGCCTTGAGCCATCCACGCCGCCTAAGGCACACGCTGTTGCCCAACTGTCGAAATCCAGTGTCAGCGATGTCCGTCGCAATCCTAATGGCGTGGTCCAACGCCACCTCTCGTTCCTGCAAGATCTCTAGGGCTTCCGCCCTCTTGTCGTCTGGTAGGAAGTCCAGCAGGGGGGCCAGTTTGTACTACAACTCCCTCTCGTAGCGGGCTACGATAGCCAAGGCGTTGGCCGCCTTAATCGTCGTCGCTGCAGACGAGATGACCCTGCGTCCCATCGTATCTAATTTCTTTCCCTCGCCGTCCGGCGGGGAGGTCGACGTAGAGGCCGCGCCCCCCCCCCGCTTTCTTCCTGGCCGCCGCGGAGATGACCGAGTCCGGGGTCGGCTGTGCCCGAAGGCAAAAGGGGGCCGCGTCCGGGACCCAGAACTTCTTCTCGTACCGATCCCTTCTAGCCGGCGTCGTGGATGGGTTCTTGAGGAGGGCGAGGCCCTCATCCCAAATATCATCCAGTAGAGGTACGGAGAGGACCGTCTTCCTCTTGGCCTCGCGCCGTTGATAAAGGAAACCTTCCTTCTTTTCTTCCGGGCAGAGCTGGAAAAGCTCGGATGCCCTGGCGATCATGGAGTGAAACGATCCAATCTCGTTGGGCGGGGAAGCCCGGGTGGGAGGTGACGACGGCAGATCCTCGTCGTAAACCTTGTCTTCCGTACCCGTCGCGGCCGTGTCAGTCCCCGTATCATCCCCACGAGTCGTGGACGGGGAGGAGGGCTGAACAGGGCGCGATGGCTGAAAAGGAGGTGGAGGATGAATCCTTCTTCTCTTAGGGGGAGGGCTCCCAGAAGGGCCTGGCTCCGGGTCCCCCGTCGGGAGCGGTTCCTCCGCTGGTGGTAACGGCAGTCTCGTCCTCATCTCCGAGCATAAGGACTGTATAGCCAACAAAATGGCCGCCAAGTTGTCTTGCGGCACTGGTTGAGGGGATTCCGATGGGCGGTCTGGGGCCCCCATCGGCACCCTCAACGTTATCGTCTTCTCCCACGTCGGGGTCCCTCCCGACGGGCTGGTCTTCTTCCACACCAACGCCGTGGCTTAAGACTTCGATCAGCTCTTCCTCAGAGGTTGAGGCCGAATCCACAACGACCCCCTAGCCCCCCCTTTTTCTTCTCCGTCGGAGGTTTCACGGGGGTCCTGTCGATGGGCATAAAAGAGGACTCCCTCCGCGGTGGCAGGGAGACTCTGAGCCCCGAGGTCGCCACCACTGGTGTAGCCTCCACAGGCTGAGCCAGGGCCGCCGCGACTGTCTCGATAGAGGCCTTGGCCGGATGGATTAAGGCTTTCACCACCTTAGGTGCGCTCACCGCCTTCTCCTTGGGGGGGGGGGGTGGAGGTCACTGCCTCGCTCTCCCTCCGATGGGGCCTTCGAGCTCAACCGGGGCCTCTCCAGGAGCTTCGCCAGGTGCTCGGCCTTCCTCTTACCCGAACCAGAGCGTTGGCTCGTGGTTGATGGTGCCGGGGAGGGTGCGCCCTGCCTGGCGCCCGTAGAGCCCGACCATTCGGCGCTCCCGGTGCCAGCTGACTCGCGGTGCTTGGCCTTGTGTTGGACCCCCGTCGCCGGGGCGTCCTCAAAGGTCTTAGAAGACCGCTCGGATTTCTTCTTCTCGCCTGACGGGCTCTTCCCTTCCAGCCAGTTGGCGAGACGTTTATGGCGGACCTTCATGGTCCGCTCCGACATATTGCCGCAAAACGCACAATCCTTCTCCACGTGCGTCTTGTCCTCATGTAGGCAGTACAGACAAAAGGAGTGTTCGTCCTCCTTAAAGACATTCTGAAGCTGGCATCCAGGGCAGACCCTGAACAGCTTTCCGGGCGTCAAGCTTCCCTTCTCCTGGGCCATGTCCGAGATGGGCCTGAGAAACTTCTGGAGTCCTCCAAAAGCGTGGCTCGACGATATCTTCACCCTTGAGGGGCGTAGACGAATCTGAAACGGGTCCCCGTTGATCGGATGAAGAAACGGTGGAGCTTGAGGCTCTTTTGACGGAAAAAATCGAAGTTTTTGAGAAAAAAACCTGAAAAATTTGCACTAACGCTCAAGAGCAATAGCACGAGGATCCCAACACCTGAACGTGCGGTAAAAATCTGAAGATAGCTGCCAGAGGCGGGGCTTAGGTAGAGGGCAGTCATTGGCTGTGGTCAGTATGACGCAGAGATCAGTGATTGGTTACTACTACGAAAGACAGATCAGAAACGAAACCGATACTGATTTTTTAATTTACCGAGGATTCCCAGCCTGACGACGGGGAATATTCATGAGCATGAGCATGTAAATCCATGCCAGACCCCATGCTGGAGAATAGGAATCACCCACACACACACCATTTTACTAGCGTTGGAAATGGAATAAGCATTGGACTCCTTGGAATGGTCCCTGCTATTACGCATCGTGGCAAAAATGGGCTTCGGAAGAGAATTCATCAATATGGTACAGGCCAACTACAACTCACCCAATGCCCGGATAGCAGTAAACAGCAAACTCTCGGGCACAGTGAAGATAGGAAGGGGAACCAAACAGGGGTGTCCCCTCTCGCCGCTCTTATATGCAATCTTTCTAGAACCCCTCCTGGCGAGAATAAGACTCTCCGGACATCAAAGGCAAAGAAATGGGGGGGAATTTTGCACAAAATAGCTGCGTATGTGGATGACATGCTGGTAGCTCCAACCGACCCTCTGAAGTCAATACAACCTCTCCTGCATGAAATAGAGGCCTATGGGAAAATCTCAGGCCTGAAAATGAACCGACAGAAATCCAAAATCTTGATCCCGTCAGGAAAGAGAGGATATCCAAAGGCAAGCTATGGCACTACAACTAAACCTGGCAACGAACAGAGTCGGGTATCTCAGAGTCACATTGACCAGCAACATAAAAGAACTCTATGCTGGGAACTACCCCCAACTTATTGAGAGGACCAAAAGAGACCTGGAAAAGTGGAACCCACTGTCAATCTCCTGGTGGGGCAGGTGCACAGCGATAAAATGACAGTGTTCCCCAAAATAATGTACTCCTTCCAGGCCTTCCCCATCAAACCCCCAGCCTCATTCTTCAAAACGCTAACCAAAATAGCGTACATTTGTACATCACAGTGCAAAGAACGGACGGGGGTATGGCCCTCCCCCACATCCGCAAATATTACGAAGCAGCCCAACTCTGGGTACTGAAGGAGTGGATCCAGGATACATCTCAAACTATAGACAGCCCAAGATAGGGCAGTGGCCACGACCAGTCTCCGACACCTCTGCTTTTATTCACAAGAACACACATCCGAATGTACAAATAAGCGAAGTTATGAGAACAATGCTGGAGGTCTGGAACAGAGCAACTAAAATAGAAATACTATCAATAGACCCGGCCCCCTTTACACCATTATTTAGAAACCCTGAATTCCAACCGGGCATGGAGAAAGGTGCATTTCAAAAATCGGAAGAGGCCGGCTGCACAATGATAGGGGATATGTTCCAAGGCAAGCAGATTAGAACCTTTGCAGAATGCCTAATCCTTTTCGGCCTCGCCACCAAGGGTACAAACATGAACAAATCCATCATTGGCTATCCTCCCCATGAATTAGACACACAGTGTCCAGACAATTGACCCAGTTTGAAACATATCACCACACACGATGGAAACAAAAAACTTCTCAGACATCTACAAATTTCTCAACGTCCAACTTGAAGAGACCACATGACAGTACAGGAAGAGGTGGGAAATCTCGCTGAGGGGCACGGTCACAAAAGAACAGTGGAAATACATATGGCGGGCCCTCCCCAAACTAACAAGAGCAGCCCAGACAAGGGAAATCTGGACGAAGATCCTGGCTCAATGGCACTACACCCCAGAAAGGCTGCACAAAATGTACAATAACACCCAGAACAAATGTTGAAGGAGTGTGGGGCAGTGGGAAGTTGGAGACATATTTGGTGGGACTGCCAGAAACTTTGCCAGTAACGAGAAGACGTGAATACCCAAATGCAAGGGATGTTCAGGGGAGTGGAACACCTAGGAGAGGAGGTACGGATGTGCGGCCTGTGGAACCCCAGAGATAAAACACTGACCACAACTCAGAAAAGGAACTTCATCAGGCTCCCAACAGCGGCGTGGCTAGCCATAGTTCAAAAATGGAAGAAGAAATCGCCACCTACAACATTCGAATGGCTTCAAAGGATATGGTCTCACATAGCAATGGAAAGGATCACATGTAACATTCAAGGAGACCGCCAGAACTTTAAAATCAGACTGGGGGGCAGCCCTGGAATATCTACGAAATGACAATATGGAACAATGGTGCCCACATAAGAATATTGGCCATGTTTGCGTATGCATATCGTTAGAGCTACGTAAACAGGAGGAAGAAGACAGTGACCTTCTAGGTGGGGGTAGGGAAAGGGTGGAGGATGGGAGTGGGGGGCCGTTGTTCAATAGAAAATGCAATAAAAACATTGTAAAAAATTATTGGGGTGGTGTTTAGGAAAGTCACATTTGGGGTGGTTTGGGAAAGTCAAATTTGGGTGCGTTTTTGGGAAAGTCAAATTGACTGTTCTTTTCTTACCTTACTTCAGACCTCAATTGTAACCTGCTATCCAAGTGACTGCTCCATACCTCTGACCTTGTACATTTCTACTATGTCTCCTCTCTTTACCTGCCCATGGCATTATCTGTTCTCCCATATATTCCAACTGTTTCTCTATCAACTTTCCCTCCCTCATCACCAAGTCTGGTAAGAAGAAATTCAAAAAGGACATCTTGGCTTTCAACCCTGTTCTCCCCATCGCCAATACCTATTCCAGCGTCTCTGCCAGACAAACCCTCATGGACATCCTTTTTCGTTTCCTAACAAAATCTCTGGACCCCTCATATGATATCTATGCTCTGTCCGGTCTCCTCCACTCCCATTAATGGTGGCGCCCACTGGGAAGTCCTTATGGATCTCTTCGAATCCTCCAGAGTCTTCATTAATGTCTACCTACCACTACCATAAATGGTACCGTTATGGTGCAAGGCCTTCAGGCTGTTCCCTCGCCTCATTAACTTCCTCCCATCTCCAGCGGTCCCCTACTCTCTTCCCCTGGCTACATTGGCTTCCTCCACATCCTCCTCTGCCCCATCTCAGGCTCCTTCCACACCTCTGCAGGGCATACCTCTGATCTGTACCCCTCCCCGGAAGGTCTTTAAGGCTGGCAACCTTCTCCACCTCACCACCCTCAATTCTCGTTCAGCTGTTAAACACTCCTCGGACATCTGTCACCTCCTTGAAGAAGTTGACCTTGATGTCCTCTGCCTCACCGAGACGTGGTTCACAGCCAGCTCTGTCACAAGTTTCGACACCCTCCTCCCCGACAGCTACAAGGTCCTCTCAGCCCCCAGATCAAACCAGCCTGGAGGTGGTGTAGTCCTGATCTTTCCAGAGTGGATTCCTGGCTCTCTCATTCCCACTCAAGCTTACTCCTCTTTTGAATGCCTAGTGTGCAGGCTCCCTCTCCTAGCCATTCTCTTACTGTTGCTACCATCTCCCAGCCCCCCTGGTCAAATAACCTCCTTTCTCTGAGTGGGCAGACCTCTCCTCCTCCTTCCTGTCCTCAACTTCTCCTTGGTGACCTCAACATCCACCCTGATTCTGCTGGTCCCTCGCCCACACTTTTTCACTACCTCTGCGATTCACTTCCTCTCCATTCATCCCTCCGGCCGTACTCACGCTGCTGGGAACACATCTGATGTCTTGATCTCATCCGGCCTCCCCCTCTCTGCCCCCCACTTACCACCCCTCTCTCCTGGAGTGATCACTGCCACCTCTCCTCTCCATCTGCTCCCCTACCCCCAACCAAGCCAAGCCCACCCTTAGATTGCCACACACCTTCTCGGATATTCATCCCATGAAGCATGCGTCAGTCGAGGCCTTTGCTGCTCACTCCCCCCCCCCTCCCCCTTCCCCCCTCCACCCAGGCTAACTTACACCCTGATACAGCCCTCTCTTCTCTACTACTATTTCTGCTACTCTTGCCCCTGTCCCAAGGATCAATTTGTAGTCCAAATCCTAGTGCAATTCTTGGTAGGACTCTGACCTAGCTACACTTAAACGGAAGTGTAGGGGGGTGGAGAGGAAATGGAGGGCTTCTTGCTCATCCTCTGACAAACTGGCATACCGCCTGCTCCAACGGCAATACAGACTCGCTGTCCGCGCTAAGAAGAGAGTCCACATACAAGCCTGTATCTCTGCGGCATCTAACACCTCAGCCAAACTCTCCAAAATTTGCAAGGAGCTGGCCAACCCTGCTGCAGTCTCCACCCCTCCTCTCACCTTCCAGGCTCTCTGCAATGCCCTTGCCTCTCACTATCTCCAAAACTCAGGACATCCTGTCCACCCTCTCCTCCGCCCCCCCCTCCCATTCCTGCTCATCTTGCTGACCCACCCTCAGCTACCCCCCCCCCTTTCTCCTCTTTTCTCCCCCGATGAGGTTGCTAGACAAGTCTGATCTATGAAAACCTCTTCATAATAGGCCCAGATATGTTCCTCTAAAACCATTAAGGACCATATTGACACCCTTGGTCCAGCCCTTGCCAATTTCTGCAACCTCTCCTTTGCCTCTGGCTCTTTCCCCTCCCCTCCTAAGCACTCCCTTGTGCATTCCCTCCTCAAGAAATCCACTGCTGATCCATCATGTCCAAACTAACATCCAATCTCCATTACTCCCTTCTTGGGAAAGCTCTTGGAAAAGCTTGCCATCTCTCAACGTAATCTTCATTCCGGCTCTGTTGGCTCCCTCCATGACCACCAATCTTGCTTCAGAGCTGCCAGAAGCACGGAAACTGCTCTCATGAACATCCGTGAAGACCTGCTCTCCAACCTCGACTCAAACACTCTCTCTGTCCACATCTTACTTGATCTCTCTGCTGCGTTCGACACGGTCAACCATACCACCCTGCTGAATCGTCTTCGTGACAACATGGGTATCACTGATCAGGCTCTGGCCTCGCTGTCCTTTTTCTCTCTGATCGACCCTCCCAGGTACAACTTTGGTCCTTTCTATCTTCTATCTCCCCCTCCACCCGCGGTGTCCCCCAGGGGTCAAACCTCTTGCCCTTGCTTTTCAACCAATACCTGGCAACTCTCGCCTATTCCATCTCCATTTTCTGCTCCACTTTCCAGTGTTATGCTGACGACACCAACTCATTTTCAGGCTTCCTTCAGCCTCCTCCTCCTCCTCCTCTTCCCTCAAAAATTGTCTAAGCGCCATTCAAAATTGGTGTGCCGCGAATGATCCATGTCTAAATGCCAACAAGACCGAGATCCTCCTTATTGGTACACCTTCTCCATCCTTTCCTCTCACATTTTGGACAGCCTCCATTGGTCGTCCTCCTACCCCTAGCTGTGAGGCCAAGAACTTCGGGGTCATCTTTGACTCTACACTCCTTCTCCGCACACATCTCTGAAGTCTCCAAAAAGTCAAACTTTTTATTGGACCACCTTAAAAGGTACTCTGCCTTTCCTCTCCTTCCCTCAAAAGCTCACTGTCTTCCAAGCTCTGGTTCTCTCCAGACTGAATTACTTTAACGGCCTCTTCCTAAATCTTCCTTCCTCCACTCTCCACCCTTTACTACTAATCCAGAAAAGGACTGCAAGACTTGTCCTTGGCCTCAAGCCCTGGGATCATCTCTCCAGCCCTGAAATCCCTTAATTGGCTCCCAGTGGATGAAAGGATTAGATTCAAAACCCTCTGCATCATCCACACGGCTTTCTGGGGCCTGGATCCAAAATACCTTCAACTATCCCTCCGTAAATACCTCCCCTCTCGAGCCCTTTTCTTCTCTACTTCTAACTCCCTCGGGGGGGGGGTTAGGGGGGAAACACCGGAGAGAGCAAACATTAAAACACACGTTTTTAGCTGCTTGCAGAAGATGGATAGGACCTGAATGCTCCTAACATGCAAAAGGAGCGCATTCTGCAGGGTCGGAGCCAATACAGAAAAAGATCTGCCTCCCACACGGGAGCATCGGAAGCAGGGGACACTCAATAGAAACTGATTGGCCGAGCGCAGCATTCTCTTAGGTTGGTAGAGAGACAGCTTCAACTGTAGGAACTTCACGCCAATAGAGTGGGCAGCACAATGGACCGTGCATAGGACCTTGAACTTCACCTGGGTTCTGACGGGCAGCCAGTAAAGGAGGTCCTGAGAATGGGATAGTCTGGGTGCCTGAGGGCCAATTTAGCTGCCGCATTCTGAAGGTTCTGAAGTCGTTGGAGCAGTACTTCCGGCTGACCCAGATAGATGCTATTGCAATGGTCCATTGCACCCATGATGGAAGCAGTGACGATTTTGCTCCTAGCCTCATTGGGGAGAAACGGGAGCATCTCCTTCAAAACCCTAAGTTTCACAAAGCCACTCTGGCAGACTGCTGAGATTTGCACCTCTCGAGCCCGACGTCATGATCTTAATTCCAAGGCTTTTAATTAGATTAGAGGGTCTAAGGCAGGGTCCCAGGCAGACCAGCCAATCAGAATTCCAGCTATTGGGTGCCTGACCAACCACTAGTACCTCTGTCTTTTCCACATTCAGCTTAAGCCAATTTTCAGTCATCCAATGACACCACAGAAAGGCAAGCTCCCAGGAGTTCGAAAGGACTTTTCTTAGGGGAAGATATGAGTATCGTCTGCATACGTAAAGAAGTGCACACCAAAACTGGCAATAAGCCTGGCAAGAGCGACCATGTATAAATTAAAAAGCAGAGGTGAAAGTGCTGAGCCTTGAGGGACTCAGCTATCAACTACCAATTGGGGGGGGGGGGGGGGGTAAAAGGAGAGAGAGACACCACTTGAGTGCGGTCAGAAAAGAAAGAAGAGAACAATTATCAGCCTTCCAGTTTGATAAATGTTCAGATCGACAACTGTTTGATGAGGGAGGTGTAACCATTCCAATATGGTAGGGGCAATGATAATGGGCCTGTACACTGTAAACGCAGTCTTCACCAATTTGAAGGACAGCCCATATTACTTACTAGTAATATCCTTGCTTCTAATCCTACTCCTGTCCGTCTCACTACTTCAATGATGTTCACCTTACAGCCAGAAGTGCCTGAAGTGCCTTAATTGCTCTTCTCCCTTTCTCCCATTTCGAGAATCTCTTATCCTCCAGCTCTCAAATAGATATTGTACCCCTCAGATCTGTGAATGGTCACATATAGGGAAAGAGCCGCCCAGATACTCCAGTACTTAGCATACCTACACCATTAGAGTTCTGGGAGACAGGACCTTTGGATACAGAGAAGAAATGTGGAGCCAAAACACTATTTCAACTTCCTTAGAATGTTTGGCAGATCTATGTGAAGAAAAACAAAATAAAAAAGCGATAAAGATAGCAGCGAAAAAGTGCTGTCAAAACTATCAAAAAGCCGAAAACATTGAGTTGTGTTTTAATTCTGAAGACGTTATATTAACAGGATTGCTTACATTAAAGTAATGAGGGTTTTGAAATGAAAAAATGAGTATACACACTTACATCTGATATGGCGTTTGTTGTGTTGATTGCGTTTTACCAAATCTCACAAAAGATTGCGCAAGAACATGCAATCGAGAAGTATAAATGAACAAAAAGTTAACTAAATATAACTTCCAATTTCACAAAAACAATGATTTGAAAGCGGTTACCACTGCACAGCAATTAATGTGCTAGTATATGCAGGAAAATTAAAAAGAATGCTGTTTCTATGATTGGAATAGGTAATAACTGCATTAGGAATCACACTGAAAAACTGCATTCACGTATGACTAAAAAAATGCAGTTTCCATGACCCCAAACCGCAATGAGAGCTCACAACTGAAAAAAATTCAAGTACTCTAAGGTACGCCATTATCCAAAATACGGCATTTTAGAGGGGTTAATTGAAAAAAAATGTTTTAACATGAATTGGTTATTCTACATTTTCGGGCAAAACGGTTTGGCAGTCCAAGAGTCACCTCAAGTCCCACCAACTAGGTCAAGCACCATCTTCAGTGGCCAGCTGGGACTTTTGCCTATCGGGGCTGCAAACCGAGTTTGTCAGACGGTCAGGGCAAGGGCAAAGAATTCCTAATAATTTCTCCCAGAGATCTAGCCCAGTCTCTCCATCAAGAGCCACACGCAAATCCACACAGCAAAATGAAATTCCCACACTCACCATATGTTGAGGCAGCTCCATAACTTGGGAATGATGCTAAAACCCTTCCGGAGATACTTCACAATGAAACGAAGAGCAGGAAAGAAAATATGATGTGGAAGAGCCCCCACAAAGGTGGAGGTACCATATCTTGGCCCAACAGTAGTGCAGCAACTGCAGGAAGGTAAAAAAGAATCATGCTTACATTGAAAGAAAGGATACAGGGGGAAGGGGGGGCGGAGAACTGACACGCCTACAACACTGAAATCCTGGATTTTCAGCATCTTGGGCACTTTAGTAGTTAATGAGCTCGGTCTACGCTCCAGGGAAAACTTTATGCAACAACTAATGAAACCAGGGCAAAAACAGGTCTGCACAATTTATCAAATTTTAAGGGCTGTTCCTACAAGGATATGGATGGGCTGTCTTGGATACACAAAATGTGAGCATCCCTCCAAAGTTGGAAACGTTGGAGCCAGGAAGGTATCACCCCATTTGCACTACAAAGGAAAGGGCTGCCTTTCGGGGAATAAGGTGGGTTCGATCAATTTGTGCCCCAATACACACAATTTGGTATGATGTCTGATGTGTCAGAAAACTGTTTACTTAGTCTGACGCAAATTCCAAAAGCTATGAAAATGCATATATTTTGACCATGCCAGCTCCCTTTGGCTGCAAGGTAATTTTCTGCCTTTTAGCAGCGTTCAGAATTGCTGGAAGCAGTTTAGCTCCTGCATCTACCATAGAAGGGCCTGGTTAACTTAAAACCAACAGTTACCAGGAGCTTCTTTTTGCTTTCTATGCCATCTGGTGCCTTACAAACATGCATATGTGAAATTCATTTGGAATGTTTACGAATGTAAACAAAGAAGAAATGGGACAAATCCAAGACAGAAATATAATAAATGACACAGAATGGGCAAAATGTTAAAGTGTGCATCTCATGGGGACATTAGTTTTGCAGGGCGGTGTGTAATCGCTCTCGATTCCCCAGCTGTGGCTTCCTGCCTATTGGGTGATGCCCGTTATGCAACAACTGGCTTTAGCTCCTGCGCATCGAACCTTAATTTCAAACCGTGCTTTTAGTGACCCGTCAAGGCCCAAAAATGGGGGCAAGGAAGGGTGGAGGCACTGCCTTTCTGGAGGAAAGGGAAGTGGACTTCCAAGTTTTATGCCAGATCATTTACGCATTTAAGGAATCATTTCACTAACATTGTAATCTGTATGCTTGGTATATGCCCAGTGGGCTGTAAATGTTTCCACCCCCATGGACTGGATCCAAAAGCGATGGCCGTGTCCTGGCCACCTGGATGACAAATCCCTGGGGACTAGTGGGTGAGACACCTAGTTTTTAACAGTACCTTTGTTCTATCACATATTGATAAAGGGACTGCCATGACAGCTCATCTTTTTGCAGAGGCCCACTTGGCCTTACAGGCTACAAAACCTGAGCCCTCAATCAAGAGCTCACATGCAACATTACCTACATTAACTAAACACTTTAAAAAAGGCCTCTGTTGAGTCAAAACACGTGTCGGCTTCATGTGCACAAATAAATCACTATCCTACTTAACAAAATCAGTAACAAGACTCATCATTAATTAAGCCAACAACGTAAACTAAACCTAGAAAATACATAATCGGTGATCCAGCGCCTAGGTGAGCTTGGCTCCTAATCAAACTCACTGCAAACACACCGAGACATATGAGCATAGTCTCCTGAGAACCTCTCGCCAGCTGCAGGATCAACTACCAACAATACCGATGATCAGCGCATCGATCTGTACATTCTAGTGCTCTACCTCCTTTAAGTACAGACATCATTAGATAAAATTGTGGGCATTGAAGCTAAGGCCTGGCCTGAAATACAGGCACCGATAGTGCATTATTGCAAATACAACAAGAAAGTGAGACAGGTGCCAGAAAATGCTGCCAAAGCAGAAAGCAGACTGTTGCAAACGAAACTCGCAAAATACACAATGGAAGGGGCAATGCTCATGTCTGACACCGCAGCAGTGGCACCTGCACCACAGGGAGGGTTTCCCACAAGTAACATTCTGCTGCAAGAGAGCTACATGCAGTCGCAGTACACACCACAGTGGGGGCAAGCCACCACACGGGAATTACATGCACGAGTGATTTCTTCCTATGGGAAGAGGGTACCCACAACGAGAAGGGGGCGGGGGGGTGGTTTAGAGCATCAGGGTACAGGGTCATCGGACCGTATTATATATGCCATAAAATGGGGCACCTGGTGCACACCTGCCCTTAAACCCAGGCACAAGCAATACAAATGGCCCAACAGGGAAACAGAACAGTACAGCCACCGCAGATGCAGCTTCTTTCAGCCCAACCACAACAGGCAAAGATGCCTACACAGAAGGGTGGGACGCAGGAGGGACAAAGGAAGGCGGGATAGCGGCCCCAGCTGCGACAGCCTCCAGCAGTGGCAGCAGGGACTGCAGTGGTGCTAGGACAGAACGTAGTGTCCCACTACACCAGGTTCAGCTCTGTTGGGGGAAATCCTTTACCTTTCCCACCAAGTAATCCACAACAATAGGTGTGCCCACAGGAAGCCTGCGTGTTCAGTCCTAGCAGTAACTGATTACCCCCAAAGAGGAACCAGAGGTAGCATTGAAAATAGGCCCAAGAGAATTTTCCTTTCAGGAGCAAACACATCCTGCATCAGTGAGGGGGAATTCCCATTATCAAACAGGGTGATGGATACACAGGTCTTTTCTAGGGTGGTGGTCACGGTTCCAGTAACAAGAGACTTACCTCTAACAATAGGGACGCAACACATTGTAGTGCCACTAATATATATTCAAAAGACACTCCTATCCATATACCAGGTAGAGATTTGCTCAGCAAGTTAAACGCAGCAATCTCATTCACGGAGAAAGGAATAGTGTGCACAACAGCAGGCATTTATTACACAGGTGTGGCTGTACTTCTTGGTGGCGCATGCACAGAGAACCCCCTCACCCACTCCCGAACGGAGCCCCTGTACCCAAGTGTGTTCCTGTACGGGGTCGACCCTACACTGACAATAACTGGAGTGATTAACAATTGTTCTCCAATGAGGTAGAGGGGGAGAGATGGTGTTTCAGATACAGATACCGTATCCAGTTCAGGTGATGGAAAAACTGGTACCAATACTAAGACAGTTAGTGAAAAAAGGGAAAAAACACAGAAGACAATCTCAAAAAAGTGCCAGAGAAATTGTAGACCAAGGTGCCCCATGATGTAGGGGTACTGAAAGGGGTGGGGGCAGTGACGATAAAAAGAAGGCTCACTATTGCCCCATGCAAAATACCCATTGTCCATAGAAGATGAGGGAATTATACGCAATCTACATTCATTATGTCAGCAAGGCATCATACAGTCAGTCAACACGGCAGTGATATACCCGATAAAGAAATCAACGGGTGGGTCATGGAGATTCATACAGGATTTACATCCTCTGAACAATGTGGTCAAGGCAGAATTTCCCATAGTGCCAAACCCTGGTACAATACTGTGCAACATCCCAAAACTTTAGGACAGAACTACATGGACACTTTCTCCGTGAATACCTCAGGGCAGACACTATCCCTGCAGGCCTAATCGTTTGTGATAAACCTTGTCTTTTTGTAACTGACAAAGAGTATACCACTACTTTCAGTCACATTGCTATTAAATGGAAGACCTGTCAGCAAAATTAAGGACATAGAATAATCCAATTCTGCCAATCCTACAATAAAATTTGTGTAGTGGCTGAATATAAGCCAAATCTGGGAATGTTGGCTTAGATTAAGGTCATCATTCAACATTGGCAGTTTTTGTTTC
Source organism: Ambystoma mexicanum (assembly GCF_040938575.1). Lineage (NCBI taxonomy): Eukaryota > Metazoa > Chordata > Amphibia > Caudata > Ambystomatidae > Ambystoma > Ambystoma mexicanum. The sequence goes on from NC_090926.1 coordinate 743,286,126, forward strand.
GTTTATCTATTCTGTCTAAAACTTTGAAGTAAAACCAATATTTCTGTTCTTGTGCTTTCAATGTTCAACTCTTTAACCAATAGACAAGTGTACCCATTTGTTTACCACATTGTTTTTCTTTAGTTGTTTATGCATTTCTTATCTACGATACCTATTTGCAAAATAAATATGTTTACTGTTTTTAACACAAGATTACCCTGATTGCTTTCTGAGTTTGCAGCAGCCTAAATTTATTGGTTTAGTGATACCTCCCTGGTACACTTATTAAAATAACTGACTATTTGAATAAACCTTTAATTGAATTCATAGCAGTATGGACCCTATTGGTTTAGTCAACATCCCGACAAAGGCGAAGTACTACAGTCATTGACGTGAAGAAAGCTTTCTTTTCTATCCCATTGCACCCAGACTAAAGATAATGGACTGTGTTAACGTATCGCAGAACCATATTGCGCACACTCGTTTGCCTCGAAGGTCCTGTGAGTCACCTACAATCTTTAACACAGTGCGTCAGATGGACCTGACCAATATACAAATGACAAGCACATTGATCGAGTAGGTTGACGATTAGTTGTTATGCAGCGAGACAGTAAGAGTGTAGAGCAGAGTCAGTGCACATTGCTAGCAGACAAGGGATACAAGGTGGAAATTACAGTATTGGCAGGAAGAGGTTGTGTACTTGGGACAAATAATATCCATTGAGGGGCGCAGGAGCACACCAGAGGGTACAAGCAGTTCACCCCACAGCTCGCCCACGCACAGTGACGGAAATGCAAAAGTTCCTGGGGCTATGAAACTATTGCATTGCATGGTTGTACGATTACTTCACATTCACAAAACCTGTACTGCAGGGCCTTAAAGAAGCTCAAAAACAGAAGGACTGAAATGGACACAAATGAATGAGAGCTACATAGAGCCAAAGACGCACTGTCCCATGCTACCCCAAACTACAGAGAAAAATGTTATCTGTTGCCACATTCAGACGGCTCAGTGATGACAGCGGTCCTTACAGTGGTGATCCAGACCCAGTGATGCAGGGACACTTCCCATGTGAACAAGTGCTCGCGGCTTCAGCATTTGCCATAGATAAGGCAACGACAATTACCATGGAGTGACCCGTAGTTCTGTATGTGGTGTTTTAACAACCAAGGTTTATCGGCCCATTAGAAGTGGTCTATGCAACCCCAACGGCAGTGAAGATAAAGGAAAGGAGGGCAGGATCCATTTAAACGATGTCAACCACAGCAGATCAATTGAAAGACAAGGGAGAAGCATCACCTGTGGGAAGTATTACCCAATCATAATTGACTGTACTGCTGTAAGACTCTATAGGAGGGCCGTAAATGAAAGAAAACGGGAAGGACACTACTAGAGGAATGGGAGAAAAGTAAAAGACACAAATGCCCTAGCAGTTGTATTTTTCTGTCTTTTTGTCATCTGCCTTCTGGTTTCTTATGCATAAGGGCGGTGCGGGTACTCCAGCTGATGGTGGAAGGGAGACGCGCACTAAAAAAGAGTACATCTAGTATTGAAGAATTCTACAGTGCTATTGGGGAGGGGATACGGAGGGACCTTGCGTCCGAAAATGTACAATATAAAAAGATGGAAGGTGGGGTGAGGTAGCACCAACGGCACATTCTAGGTGTGCCCACTCATCCCACACCTCACAGGGGAACTGAAACAATTCCTGCCACAAGAAATTAGTAGAGGAAAGAGGATGTCTAATGCATAGGTCTATGCAAAACAAGGGGGTTGTTCCAGGGCAACACTGTATAAGTGAAAAGGGTAGATGAGGGAGAGGAAGTGTACGCAGACAACTATATGCAACGGGAAAGTATGGCCCCGGGAGAAGCTACCAAGCACATGATATTAAAATATACCACTTAAGGGGGACAGAGAAGGAAAAGGGTAGTCTGTCCACAAGAGAATATTCTGCAGGAATGCAACAGGACATGATATTCCATGCTGCCACTGCAGGCCCTTGATGTGAATATTGGCTTTATCACAATGGGAATGGGGGTTGGTACACAGTGACGCACAGAAGGGCTGGTGGGGTTTGAAGAGAAAGTGGTGAAGAAAATAGATGGGGTTGAGGTGTATGAGAATATGAAATATCAACATACATTCCTTAACATGGATCGATGAAAAACACTGCCCAGATTACATAAAACTGTTCACACAGTATTCTTTGTGTTTCAGAGTGAACAGGGCAGTGGAGCTGGGAATGAACACCAGCTGCGGGAGGACTATGAACATCACAGCATTGCAGAAAGGGACAGCGGTTGTGATGGGCATATGGTGGGCCAGTGGAAAAAGTGTATGCCCACCGAATTGGGCAGGAGTATGTGCACTCGTTACCCTCCACAGCCCTGCATTGGTGGTGCCCTGGGCAGATTTGATGCCATTTAATTAACTATCCACTCAGAAATTGAAGCATAAAGAAAGAGCTAGTAGATGTATGAAATGGACAACTGAGCATAACGAGGAGAAAGAGCAAAAAATTATATATCAGCAGAATCCACCCAGAGCATGGACGCTATCCCACCACATTGGAGACTCTTCACCAAAGCATGTGTTCTCTCTAGCTCGCTTCGTCTTTCTGGGGTGCAAACAGCCACCAACTGGAAATGGATTCAAATAACAGGTTAGGAGTAAGGCTTCCAGTTTTATGGTTTTTATTTTCTGCCATTTTCATCTGTATTTATCCATACCTATTTTATGGCCTCCTTTTCTGTATTTATTCACATTTGTCAGAAAAATATAATTCGCAACCAGTATTTTTCTGCATTTATTCTAATTAGAAAAATGCATTTATTAAAGCACACATGCAGCCATATAGGAAAGAAATGCTAGTTCAATTGTATCCAAAACAACCAATAGTTGCTCCTGTGACTGCTGCCTCAAGATATATGCCGTCTGCAATTTAAAAAACTGTAATGCTATTTTGATACAACTTTTACACTCTCCATGACACCAATCTGTATTGTGATTTGCCTGTGATGTATCATTGACATCATAGAGAACAGACAGAAAACCAAGGTTTTTTTTCCATGTTTATAGACAGAAAGCAAGTTGATTTCCGTCTGTGTGTATGTGTAAAAATCAGTAAAAAATGGAAAACTGGAAGCCTTGGTTATGAGCCGCTTCAATTGGCTAATGCTACCAAACCAGGACTGACTGTAGTGCGAGTAGAGATCCGAGCTCTGCATCTGATGGCCCTACAGAATCGTTATGTCTTGGACCTCATGACTGCAATGGAGGGTGGTATGCGCGACATGATGGGAGCACATGTTGCACAGCAATACCAGCTAACGATACTTCTAACTAAACACTCACAGAAGGGGTAGAGGACATACAAAAAATATAAGAATGATCTTAGAGACGCACAATACCAAGTCAAATACCTCTCTGGACTCGCTATTTGCCTGGGGTCCAGAATGGGTGACAGCACTGTTCAAAGTAACTGTCCCTGTGCTCGTTGTGATGCTTGTCACCATCTGTGTCGGTCGATTGGTAATTGGCCAGATAAAATGCCAGCACAGAAAAGCAGGTTACATAATGACGGCATACAAAATTGAGCTTGGTAGAGTGTTAGAGAAGGAACCCCCAAGAGTAAACGAGTTTAAGGATGATTTAGAATTCATTTCTGCAGCACTCCCACGAAGCATTCTGGGCTGAGTGCTGTAAAGATTGCATGGTATCAAGAATAGACAGACACGTGATCACAGTTCAAGGCTGTTTATTAAACTGTATAGGTAGGGTGGAAGAACGCCTAATCTAAGCCTAAATCTAAGATGGAAGCAAGCTACAACAATCAAATCAAAATAAGACAGTACTAGTGGCATGTTGAAAAATAAAAAGGCCTAAACTAAGAAAAACCTATTGCCAATCCTTACGCTAAATGCAAAAGAGTGTGGGATAGGAAAGATAAGAAATAAAGAAGTGTTCACAAATAGGTCATGCTGCTGTAGCCGTGGTCTCCCTTCCCCATGTTTTGAGCACAGGACAAGGCGGGACTCTGGAGCACAGCACACGCTCGAGCTTACCCATCATGAGAAGATAGCTGAGAATGGAACTATCAGGACAGTGAATGGCCAAGTCTCTTGCTCTAAAAAGTCTCTTGCCTTCGAGGACCCGATGTTTTCAAAATAACAAAAGTTCCTTTCTGTATGCTGAACATATTATGGCTAGTGTCAGTAACATTATGGACACGCTTGCCCCATAAAAGCGCAAGTAAGTGAAAAGTAAATCTTAAAGTGCTTGGTTTGGAAATACAATTGTGGTCTCTCAGCATCTTAAAAGGAAAGCGGATATTGGCGCAAGTTCCCTTCACCTGCAACATTGTCCGTTTATACACACTGTTCTTCGGGACATTAGACTTCGCCCCTTTCAAATCGGCATTCATCCACCGGGTTCACTCTTGCCAATCACACTGTTCCTTCAAACTTTCTTACAATGTGGGATTCAATTCCCTTATTCACGATCATCTGCTGATCAAAGACTTCGACTCTACAGAGGATTTTACTAGACCCCCGTATGACCACTTTGACCCTCTGCTCGCCTTTCCCAAGGCCTTCTGGTAATGGTTTCAACAATCGTATAATTGCCCAGAGTTTCTCGAGTGAGCACCTACATGGTGCCTGGCTCATCTGCAGCTGACTTTCCCCTTAAACATCAACAGTTCTTTGTACATCCTGCAATCAGCCGTTTGCTACTTTTGTTCAACACAGTTTGGCTTCTTTATCGGTTCTCCCCTCAACTCAGCGGTTGTGATGAAACACTTAGCTTTCTTCGTATCGGGAGTCCAGGCCGGTACCACAGTAGCAGGCGTCTCCCTCTATCCTGCTTCTCAGCATACGCACACTCTGTGTACCATATATGCTACAACATACTTGGGCTATTGTTCGAGGTCTTAAGATTCCTTCCACTGAGGTTCCACTGGCCTTGGTCGGGAGGTGCAAGGTCGCTTCTCTCCTAATCACCCTCTCGGTTTGCGCAGTCTTTCTCCTCCTCTTGAAATGCCGTGCCTGGATGGCTGTCTCGTCGTGCAGTCCCGGTCTTGCTCATATGATGCTCTCATGCTCCACCTTTTATCCTTGTGAGGAAGGGAAAAGGCCGTCGGGTGGGTTTGATTCTGGTCAAGTGTCCGGCTTTGACTGACCCTTGTGTTGGGACACGACAGATAAACCGCTCTGGGGTTGGTTGGTCTTTCACAATGTGCAAAAGAGTTGGGGGGGGGGGGTAGAGTGTTTGAATAGCCTAAAGGGTAGTATGGGAAAAGGTGTTAGAAGGGGGATACAGCGTCCAACCAGTCTGTGTCCCACTTCCCGAGGACACCCCATCCAGCTGATCCTCCCTCACTGGTCCAACCGCGATGGCTGTGTTGTGGCCACCTGGATGACAGATCCCCGGGGATTTGTATGCAAGACCATAAGGTTTCTCACAGTGCTGAAATGATGGGACAAAAATACTAGTATTTGGTAAGCGCCTGTAAGGGAACAAAGAAGGGGACATGAACAGGGTGACACGGGTGTAGGTGCGCAAATAACAAAAGTAAGGAAATCAGAGGGACGCAGATGTCGATCGAAAGGGGATAATGTATTAAAGGGGCTTATTCAGAACCATATAAGGGGTGGGGGCACACCTACCACCTTTGGGAAGAGGGGATGGGCACCTTCTAGGGGGAAAAAAGACAAGCAAATTAACTATAGGAACGCTGTGAATGAAGGCCACACAGGGAAATGCGGGGTAGGATTGTATAGTATACGTCATCGTCCCAAAGAGCTTATGTAACTAACTACGAAATGGGGGGATATCACAGGTAAAAACACTTAACAGGGATGCCCCCAGGAAACCTGCACTGAGCACATGGTGAACACACCACGGATTAGGGAGGAGGGAAGACGAAGCGCAGGCTGTACATCACTAGCAGAACAGAGCAGCTGAGACAGCACTGGTTGATGTAGGGGGCAGCAAGCAAATCCCACAGGCACTTGGGGGTCGAGTGCAAGCGGGGCTGAGCCAGAGAACCTTTCACATAGCCATGAATGCCTTCCGGCAGGTGGAAATGGGAATGGCGAAACTGCACAGAGTGGCATGTTTGACAGGACCAATCAGACGGCACGTTTCTATGTCCTTGGGAGGTGGTCCGCCTTCAGTGTATCCAGAACGTCTGCGAAGGTAGTTATCCAGCAGGAGGCGATGGTCTCCCTTCCCACCAGAAGCAGGGTTTCTATTGTGTCTTCCGCAATAGTGCTGCCCAATGGCAGAATAATAAAGTGCCAGCGGTCAGCACAAATGTTATTTTACCAATTGCAAATTTGTCCCTGGGAGGTGCTAGAAGCAATGTGGTGCAACGGGGTGGGGGTTGATGTTTTGGGATACTGTTGACCCGTTTACTACAAGAACGTTCCACCAACATACGCCGATCACTAAAGATATGATGTAGTTTAGGCAATGGCCCTCATTCCAAGGTTGGTGCTAGCACCAATACCGGTACCGCCACCGACTTGGTGGGATGGGGACTTACCGGTCCAGTCCGACCTTGTTAAGTCCCCATTTTTAAAGCCATTCCCCATTCCCATTTGAGCCCCCACAGGGCTCAAAGGGAAGGGAGAAGGTGTCAATAACGGTACCGCAAATTGCGGTACCGTTATTGACCCCGGTATCCCTTTGTGGGTCCCGTCCTTCAAGCCTGGTAAAACCAGGCATTAAGGGAAGGACCCGCAAAGGGACCTCGGAATAGGGTGCAAAGGGATTACCGGCACCGGTGTCATTACTGGTGCCTGGTATCCCTTTGCGCCCACCTTGTAATGAGGGCCAATGAGTTTCATGGCAATGTTAAACATGAACATTTGAGCTCCACTGTTGCCAATGCCTTGACCATTGTATTCGAAGTATAAAACTAATGTTCGCTGCAAGCCAAGATGTCAGCTCGCAATCAGTTCTTGTCCACTGTTCTGTTTGATTTGTGCTTGCCCAGCTATAATAAACTGTGTTAATTCTTGCCGGCGTGCGCTCATTTTTGGACTATATGTGGTAATTTGGAGGACTCCCGATACAAGGGTCTCAGTTTTGTCTGGGAGCTCACACAGCTATGTAATGGGGTAGACCAAAGAAGGAAAGAGAACTGGAGTGGAAAAGTCGATATAAGGTTTGCATAGAAAAAGAAATAATAAAAGTAGCCTTTCTACAAGAGTCATGCTTTACGCCATTTCATTATAAATCTTTTTTGCTATAGGCCAGGGATTTCAGAGAAGAATTGAGATTGTAAAATAGAGGGAGTGTGGGCAATCATTTGAACAGGTTTCAGTGGAGCCACCTACTGAAAGCTTCAGCTTGTGCTGTTTAAGTCCGGCTTGGCTAAGCCTTACAGAAATCCCTTTGCCGCTACCCTACTGGGGGGGGGGGGGGGGGGGATCTGACCCACTAACCTAGACACTGTTGCTTGGTCTTTAAAATGTAGCAGAGTTAGTCCGGGATCTGAGTCAAGTGGGGATGGGACCCATCAACCTGGAGAAGGAGGCTGACCGACTTTACGTGAGCCAGTCCTGCCCCAGAGGTGGGTGTGGGGGTTGGGAGGGCCCCAGTCTCAGTCCCTCGCCTGGGCCTGGCTATGTCAATAAAGTACCACCTTCTCTTGCCCCATGCCCATTATGCACAATGCAGGCCAGTTTCTTTCGGTTTGCCCATTGGGCTAAATCACCCAGAAGGCCTGGCAGGGAAGAGAGCAAGCAGCCCAACAGGGAAAGTGGAACTGCATGGCTGCTTTGCAAACCGTACAGCAATTTGGCAACCCAGGCACTTTGTGCAATCTGGTCATGATCAGGAAAATGCATCATACCTTCAGCAGGCCCATAGAGCAGTCTGCAGAGCAAACCAGCAATCTAGACGCCCTGATCACTCCGGATACAAAATGTGAAATTAACTAGGATGATAATGAGCTGCCATTCTCAAAAGTGGACAGACACACTTGGACATTGATGCACTTTGAACGGGCCACCATTGCCAAATGCCAACGGAACTGTGTAAAACAAGGTGGGGTTTAAAGCAGGGTTGCATGCGTTTCTGTGCACAGCCCAGATGAGAAGAATCCTGCCGATGGCCTAGAACAAGCTAGCAGAGAGAACCAATGGAAGGGGAAAGTAGAGGATACAAAGGGGCAAAGGAAACTGCAGAGTGGCTTGCTCAGCTGAGGTCAAGTGAGGCAAAGGAGAACCAAAAGACCAAGAGGAGGAAGTACTGTGCAGAAGAGCGTGGAGGATTGTTGACTGTGTGTGTGATGTATTGGGGCAGTGTGTGAGGTATTGGTTGGTGGGAGAAAGTGCTACTTGGGTGTCAGCGCAATCAAGGTCAAAGGGAAACTATCAGAGGGGGGGTAGGAGGTGAAAGTGAAAGGAGGGTGACTGGAGGAACACCCATGGAAGGGACTGGGGTGGGTGTGACTGCTGTTGCAGGGACAGGGGGGTAGCAGAGCTGTGGCATGGGCAGGGTAGCAGTGGAGAGACACAAGCCGTTGCAGGGACAGGACAGGATGGGGTTCTTGGTGGTGAAGAGCCATGGTACGTACGAAGGAAGGAATGAGGGGGTCTTGGGGAGAGGCCTGGCAAGGACAGAGGGCAAGAGACTTGGCCGGGACCAGGGGGTTTAACTGTGGTGGAGACAAAGGGACTGGGGGAGGGAAGAGACATAGCTGGGACAGGTGGAGAACTGTATTCGAGAGCATAGGAGAGTGGGAGTAAGCGAGAACAGAGGGGAAGAGCGATAGAGGAAGAGAAAGAAGGGAGGAGAGTAGAAGGGAGAGGAAAAAGATCAAGTTAAGCAGTACAAAAGCCTGCCAGAAAAGAACCAATTGGGAATTTGGAAGGCAGCGCTTCTTGTACCATTTTATTGCGAGACCTAGGTTAGGATATACCAGATTTTCCCAGAGAAATAGAGAAGGGGCATTTGCCCTTAGGCCATAACCACCAGCCACTTGGATGTTGGATAGTAGCCACTACAGATATCTAGTGACCATCCTGGGGTTTAGGGACACCTGGACTACAGAGGCAACATCCCAGGAGACTAGAAGGGCCACCCTTAGTGAGCCCATCTCCATTATTTTAAGAAAAACCCAAGAACCGCCTTCAAGAGTCTTTAGGACATCTGTGAAGCAGCCTCCATCAACCTTCCCATAAAGCAGGGGTATGGAACCTGCATTACTCCATGTGTTTTGGACTGACTCCCATGACCCTTCACCACTGACCATTCTGAGAAGTGATGAGATTTGTAGACCAGAAACACCTGGAGACCCAAACATTGCTAACCCATGTCCTAGTGTGTCGGAAGCAGTGTGCACAACTGCACCCTTCTTGCCAACCACGGGCAGGCCTGTCAAATTGGCCTGAAAACAAAACATTTAAGATTTTAAAAGAGAAGAGCAGGTGGAAGGGCGGTAGACAGCCCCCATGCATGTCTAAGAATAACACCCACAATAAAAAAATAGATTACAATTCTACCAATTCTGTGTTTTGGAGGCAGAAAGTTGGGAATGGTGTGATGACAGACAGATCACAGTAAATGGTGAGTATTTCTATCTTCTGTGCTGTAGAATTCAAAAGGTTGTTTCAGACTTTGCATAAGTCTGAATAAAGTGAAACCTAGGCGAGTGCAGATTGGCCTCTTAAACATAGAGCATGTATGCGATGGGTCAAGTAGTGTAGTCCTTTTAGCACAGGTGTAGTTTCCACTCCAGAACGTATTCGTTCAAAGTAGCAGGTTTTGATACTACAATCACTCAGAAACTAAAGTCAATGCAGGAAACATTCACACAGACAGCTTGTTTTCCAAGTTGGTGGTGCGGTTTAATATTTCACAAACTTAAAAAAAAAATCCATGATACAAAACAAAACAAAAAATCCACCAACTTTCAGCAGGAAAGTGAACGAAACCATAGAATTCAACAGAAAAATGCATTGAAGAGCCGCTGGAAGCCCCGCTTGCATTTCTTACAAAAGAAAATGCTTCCCTTGCCCTTTTTCAGAGACCTGCGTTTCCTGAGGTTTGCAGGGAAGTCCGGCATCAGTCTGCCTGCACGGATGTATGTAACCAATCCTTGCTTCACAGGCGACACATCTTCATATTCGCCTTCACTCGCCATGCATGTTGGTTAAGAGGAGGAACATTAATGCTACCCATGTAGACCAAACACACACATCCCACATTTGAAACAGTTCAAAAGTATACTTTCCCGTCAAAAGTATATGAAATCCTCCAATGGGCGAGTGCTGTTTTGCAACTTGTAGGTGAACAACAGACAGGAAACGTTTCTATTACAGAATTATTTGAAGCAAAGGCAAGGGTAGTTTTACAGAAGTGTGGCCTCAACCAGTTGCACACCTCATCGGCCCTCTTCGTATGAGAGCAACAGGTACAACTGGCTCCTCCACCACCACCACTCTGCACGTCCTCTCAGTTTGGCCAGTCTCTCAACACATGAAGGTCCTTTTGATGGCAGGACGCCCAGTCGTGGTGAATACAACTGAAACGTAAACACTCCAACTGCTAGTAACGAGGGCATGCTTACGATACCATGGCTTAACATCATGGACAGCAGAAGCTGGTAGTGTCTGTTACAAAGCCATCTGCTGCTAAAGACGCCCTCAAGGGCACGAGGGCTGTAAAGAGTGTTCTAGAATCTCTTTAGCACAGCTTCCTCTTGCTAGGAAGTTCGTACATAATTGTCACTGAAGGTCCATCTGCTCCACCTGGCAAAGAGGTGGGAATTCATTTACATTATATATATTTATATATTATAGTTATATATTAAAAAAAAGATCAGTTCTTCTAACGTGGAAGAAAACTAGCATGATCACTTTAGGGAGGAAAAAAGATCCAAAATATTCCAGTTCGGGTTTTTTTTTGCAGGAGGGAGTGACTCGCAACATGATGTAACCCTGGCATGCCCTCTCGTCGCAACGCACTTATTCCAATGTACCCACTCTCCAGGGCCAGGTCTTATCTTTGACCGTCCATTGCAGTCATTGCTTTGTGTTGGCTGCCCGCTTGCTGGGCACCAGGAGGCCACATGGGCTGCAGGTGGTGATGGTGATGATGCAGACTGTGTGCTGTCGGCGAAGAAGGAGGGATCCAAGAGGGTTGCTGGCTCGGGGGAGAAGATGCCCAAAACGGGCTGAAGCTGCCTGGTGGGGAGCACGCCATGGATGTGATTGGGCTGTTGCCGCCCTGCAGGTTCTCAGAGGTTCGCAGCTTGGAAAACATGGCGAGTGCATCTGGGAAGTTGGGTGGTGTTGCTGGTGTGTTGCTGGGGGTGCACATCTAAAAGAGAAAAACATACATGTTACTAACGACACTCGACCGTACGGGATACAAGGAGTGCTGGTGGTACAGGGATGAGGGCTAAAGTGCGGAAGGGGGGGGGCTCAAAAAGACTAAAACAAAGTGATTAGCAAGCAACCATATTAATAATAAAAAGTTTTAATTAGAAAATTATACTGAAAATGCAGCTCTCCATAACTATATTGTTGATTATAACTTTCAGAAGTTGTACTGCACAGGTTATTTAAGGATAAAGAGAACCTATCAGTCAACACTAGATCGTTATTCTCTGCATACAAAGCACAAAGGGATATGCAAGTTTTAGGTCTACAAATACCTTCATCAGACCTAGCCAACCTGTTTGAAACGGATAATGCGAGCTGTAGTCCAAAACGTCAGGCGAGGTAAAAAGGTTGCAGTCCCCTGCTTAAAGTGCACTCACAAAGCAATAACTGAAACATGACGCATCATCACAGACTGCAGAGCCAAGCACTCCTTTGTGCCTACACACTCTGTAAATGAAGCCTTAAACCCCGTGCATGCTTCCAAGAACTGTTAATGAACGAATAGCATGTGCAGAAGGAAGCTGAATGCTGGAGTGAGCTGAGAGGAAAAACTGCAGCGGGATCACATTTAAGAAAAGCAGCTTCTCCCCGCACCCTTCTCAAACAATGTGGCATCTTATAAATAAGGTGAACGTCCAATACAGAGGCGGGTGGGTGGCCAGGAGTATATTTCGAAGCTTTAAAATGCATCGGCTCCTTCATTAATCGCAACTTGAAAAGGGCCACCTGCTAAAAGTAGTTAACAAGAAAATTCAAACTTGGGCACACACATTGATCAACGACTGGCGTAAATAACTGTTCCACTGGACAATATACTCTTATCTACAATTACATAATGTTTACAGTATGCTTGCTGCTCCCAACCCCTTTCAACTTGTAGCGGATAGACGCGCTTAACAGCTTCCCGGAATCTATAGAAAGAGGAGTCCCCAGAGGCGTCACACGGGATGTGCAGAAACAGTGGCGGCTGAAATTAAAAACAAAAGTGTGCGATTCTTGCAATTTATTTTTAGACACAGTGATTCTATGACAAGACTGAAGGCGAGCATTATGCTTCAACTTCTTTAATTTACTATTCCTCAGCAGTTTCAACAAAACCAATAAACTCAACAGAAAAAACGTCTCAGACTTTTCTTGCTTTAAAAATACAATCCCCATAGTCTCTGTAGTCCACCTTCTCCTTGCTCAGCTATGACCACTTCCTGTCCCCGAGCTCCTCCTCCTTTTACTGCTCTTCAAGCAGATAAGTACTATTCTAACTCTCTCTATGTGTGCAATGGATGGAGGTTTGCAGATAGCATGTTATGAGGAATGAGTTTGGTTAGTAGAGAATTCACTGTGTTTGCGCGTAGATGTAAAGCGGTAGAACGTTTGGAAGTTGATAGGAATATTAGCATTTCATCTCAAGCGCGGAACCAGTGTGAGGCGCAGCGCTGTTTTGCATGCGCGTTTAGTGACAGCCCGTTCGAGCGGGCAGACCCCACAGCACGCTCACCCCGTGCCTCATGCCAGGCACGACAGGGGTAGCAGCACAGCGCCGCAGGGGATAACGGAGCAGAGGTGCCGACAGGCACAGGATCTCTCTGCCCCTCTCCTCCGTGGAAGAGGGAGAGCGCCGAGCTACAAAGCGTGCCGGCCCCCTCCTTTGCGGAGGCGGGGCTGGCCACGCGGGAGTTGCAGCCCCCTCCTTTGGAAAGGAGGAGATTGAGACGAAGCAGGCTTCCGCGTCGCATGGTTTACTGAGACGCGGAACTAAGCCTTTGTCTCGGAGCCGGGCCCGGCGGTGATATCCTCCTGGGACCAAACGTATTTATCCGGCATTGCACGTCGGTCCGCAGTAATGAGCAGCAGCATAAGCTCCGGAAGCAAGCCCACGTCTGGGCGCCAGTGTATAAAGTTGAACAGCACTAAGAAGTGCGGGAGCCTCGCAGGCTGAAGGAGGCTAAAGCCTCGTGCAAAACTCAGTGCCCTCCTCATTTAGAGGCACGAAACGAGTAGATGCCTATTACAGGCAGGAATATGACAGTCCGTTGCAGCCACTTATTAAAAAAAAAAGTAAAGAGTGCAAATTTATAGTTGATTCAAGCACTGAATAGGTCAACCTGGTACATCAGGTACACAAGCTGATTCATTGAAAAGTATCAGAGGCAACTATTGAGTGAAGGGGCGTGCGAAGACACCTTGACAGGTATTACAGGCACACAGCACCCTCCCAGAATGTTGGATTTTGAGTGGAGTGAAGAGGAGCAGTCGCTTGCCCTAGCGGTCAGCTTCAAGGAGGTGCTGGGAAGCTCACTCAGATCCAGCGGCTCTAGGGGTGAAACCCCTACAAGACCGGCTAGAGTCCCTGGAAGCAATTCTACACCAGCCCATAGACAGCACCACCTGGACAGAGCGCACGCCCAAAGAACCCTCAGAAGCAGGGTCTAAGGGGAGTACCAAGACCCGGAAGAGAAAAGCCTCTTGCAACCCCCAGGGGTCACTAGAAGGGGCAAAAGAAAAGGCCCCGGAGGTAGTTGATGCCTTTGCAAAGCTCCGAGAAGCATATTTGCAGCGTCAGACAGTGCCGGACCTCACAACCCCCGCTCCAGGTGAAGAAGACGATGGAGAGGAATACCCAGGCTCGGAAGAGGGGCCAGAGGAAGGAGATCCTCCCTTTCAGGACGAGGACGAGTTAAGGGAGGAGGAAGTAAGACCCAGCGAAGGGAAGAGAATCTGCAAAGAAAAGCACCTCGAGGAGGCAGAAAAGGATATGTTCGATCCGGACAGTAGCCGAAACCGAGGTCTTCAGACTGGCAGCCATCACCAAGGGTTGCCCAGTACATGACCAAAAGACTGAGGAAAGCTCTAGACAAAGAAGTCTAGACAGCGCCTACGCGCGGAGTGTCCCATACCTCTCGGGCAAGGTAGCCGAGACCCCGGAATTGGATCCTAAAATGCCAACTTTCGTATCAAAGTCCTGCAAGGACCCCCGCAAGGGTATCGATAGATCCTGGCGTAGCTGTCAGGAAAAGGTTCTCGATCCAGCAGGCCCACTGGCGAAAATCATGGACCTAGCGGAGAGGGCTAGAGACACGGGGGAGGAAGTGGACCCCGACGCCCTGGCAGGCTGGGCGCAGAGCAGTATGCCTCCTTGGCAATGCGAACTGCGCCATCGCCTCAGAATGCCGGAGAGGCCTTTTGCTGAAAATAGACACAAAGCTCAGTGACCTAGCCTCTTATGATGCGGGAGAGGCAGCACAAGGCCTCCTTTTCGGAGAAACCTTTGGCAAGGAGATGGGCCGCTTCGTCGGCACCTACACGTCGCTTGAGAAAGCACAAGCTTCGATTCGCAAGATATTCCCGAACCAAGTTTTTGCCGGGACCAGTCGCCACAGGGGTCGCTCAGCTGGTGGTAACCAGGGAGGACGAAGAACCTAGAATCCCAGAGCCCAATACTGGGAGAATAGACAACAGGACTCCTCCTTCCCGACCAGAGGACGATCCCGGAGAGGTCGCAGAGGGAGAGGAGCAGGACGTGGTGAAGGATTCACACAAGGTGAGAGCAGTGCATTACCCTCCAGGAGGGGGGAGAACTGTTGTGTTTTGGGAAAACTGGCGCGCGCTTTCCAGCGGTGCCTGGGTGTTACAAACGATTCTAGGTCTACATCTAGAATTCATAGAACACCCCGTGCAAGCACGCAGGCCTCACCAGCAGAGGCTACAACGCGCAGAGCAGGAGCGGTTAGATCGCGAACTGCTACAATTGGCGAAGAAAAACGCCATAGAGGAATGCCCAGGAGACCCCAGTTTCATAGGCAATATGTTCTTAGTACACAGGAAAGAGAAGGTCCGACCCGTGATAAATTTGAAGGAGCTGAACAGCTGGGTAGTGTACCGACATTTCAAGATGGAGGGCATCCACCAGCTCCGAGATTCTCTCAGAGAGAAAGATTGGGTGACGAGGCTAGATCTGAAAGATGCCTACCTGACGATTCCAGTGGCAGAAGAGTTCAGGGATTTCCTGGCTTTTCGCTGGAAAGGGCGGCTTTGGCGATTCAAGACCATGCCCTTCGGGCTTGCATCAGCTCCCTGGGCCTTCACCAAGCTGATGAAACCAGTGGCAGCGGCGAGAAGGGAGAAAGGAATAAGGCTAATCATCTACCTAGACGATCTACTGCTCCTGGCAGAAGACCAAGAGACCCTCAGATATCAGACAAAATGGGTTCAGAGCTTACTAGCGTCCTTAGGGCTCCTAGTGAACACAGATAAATACGGAACCGGCACAGAGGCTAGATTTCCTGGGCTTCGTATTGGATACCAGGAAAGCGACGCTGGAGCTTCCAGCTCGGAAGATCTGCGATATCAAGAGAACTAAGAGGGTGCCTAGCAAGAGAAGTAGTTTCCCTCAGAACACGAGGATAGTGGGGCTTCTAGCAGCTTCCATTCAAGCCATATTTCCAGGACCATTACACTATCGAGCTCTTCAAAGGCTAAAGATCAGGCATCTTCAGCAAGGCTTGAGGTATCAATCAGTTCCCTTGGACCCAGAATCCAAGACAGAGCAGGAATGGTGGTTGGAGAATATGGACACCTGGAATGGCTGTGCCATCTTCGGAGACTGACCCGATTTAATCATAGAATCCGACGCCAGCTGGCTGGGCTGGGGGGCAAGGTGCGGAGACCTACAAACAGGAGGGAAATGGAGCGAGGAAGAGCTTCGACTCCACATAAATTGCCTAGAGCTACTAGCAGGATCGTTTGCGATCAGAGCCTTCACGAAAGGGAAGATGAGATCTTGTGTCCTATTGAAGATGGACAACATATCGGCAGTTCGATATATAAACCATCTAGGGGGTACGAAGTCCAGGATGTTAGCCGAGCTAGCGAAGGACTTCTGGCATTTTTGCCTGCAGTCAGACGTCAGTCACAGCAGAGTACCTTCCGGGAACACTGAATGTTGTAGCAGATTGGAACTTGCGATACCTCACGGATTCCAGCGACTGGAGGATGGATCCAGCAGTATTTCGGAGGACGAGCGAGAGGGGGGGGGGCCCGATACACAGACCTCTTCACATCTCGGTTGAACACACAGACAGCATCTTACTACAGCTGGAGGCTAGCTCTGGGGACGGACGCGTTCCTGCAGGAATGGAGCGGATGACCACATTACGCTTCCCCCCCCCCCCCTTTATGATGCTGAGCAGAGTGCTGGCGAAGTGTCGGAGGGAGAAAGCGGAGCTGTTGGTAGTAGCCCGCTGTGGAAGTCCCAAGTGTGGTTTCCAACGCTCATGAAGCTGGCAGTAGATCAACCGAGGATACTCCCATAAGGGGAGGGATTACTCACGGGCCCAGCTGGGTCATATCCTCTGAGATTGAGAGGGACTCTCCCACTCGTTGCGTGCAGGATATACAGAGACGCTGGGCGCTGCCAGGTATTTCGCAGCAGGCTGCTCAGCTCATCACAGAATCCTGGGCTCCGTCTACGAGAAGGGGCTAAGACGCGGCTTGGGCCAAGTGGTCTAGCTGGTGCAAGGGGGAGAGGTGTTCATCCCATTTCTGCACCTGTGGTGAGGATTCTGAATTTCTTAGCACTATTACAAGATGGTAAAGCATTTCGCACTATAGGAGTATACAGGTCCGCAATATCAGCAGGACATCTGCGAATAGAGGGAGTTCAGGCAGGGGAACACCCGGCAGTGGTCAGACTCATCCGAGGAGCCAAGTTTAAAGTTCCCCCTGAACCTCGATATAAAACAGTATGGGACGTTCGAGTCGTCCTTACGCTATTGGAGAGCTAGTCCGGGAATAGATATTTATCCCTGAAACAATTGTCAAGAAAATTTCCAATGCTACTGTGCCTAGTATCGTGCAAGCGAGTATCAGATGTTAAGGCATTGGAAGTGGATAGGAGGTCATTTGGACAGGAGGGAGTAACGTTCACCATAGTGCAGAGGACTAAGACGGGTACTTCTTCAGTACACTATCCATATTTTATGAGTACACCGAAATGGTGCGTAGCAAGCTGCGTCAAAGAGTATGAGAACAGGACAGCGTAACAGAGCAGCGAATACCACACAACTGCTTATAGCGCGCAGGAGGCCTTATCAGGGCGTATCCACAGCTACTATTGCCAGATGGGTGAAAGATCATGCAGGCTGCATGTATAGATTTGAGAAAGTATGGAGCGCATTCAGTAAGAGGGGCTATGGCATCTAAAGCCTTTAAGTCAGGAGTCTCCCTTAGAGATATTATGCTGGCAGCGGATTGGGCGAATGTTCGAACTTTTAAAGAGTTTTATTTCAAGCCGACCGAGAGTTTAGCGGTCACAGTGTTGGGAAGCTTTGAACAAGCATAATGCTCGCCTCCAGTCTTGCCATAGAATGAAGATTACCCCTGCTAACTGCGCAGGGAGTAGGAACAAGTTACTTACCTGTAACTGTTGTTCTAAAGCATGGGTCTGGCATGGATTCACATGCTCATGAATATTCCCCGTCGTCAGGCTGGGAATCCTCGGTAAAGAAAAAATCAGTATCAGTTTCGTTTCTGATCTGTCTTTCGTAGTAGTAACCAATCACTGATCTCTGCGTCATACTGACCACAGTAAATGACTGCCCTCTACCTAAGCCCCGCCTCTGGCAGCCATCTTCAGATTTGGTAGCATGTGAAGTGGCAGTATGACCAAGTGAAGAGCCGCAGAGGGGTAGGCGGGAGGGTTCGCATGTGAATCCATGCCAGACCGGTGCTGGAGAACAACAGTTACAGGTAAGTAACTTGTTCCTTCTCCAGCATGGGGTCTGGCATGGATTCACATGCTCATGAATAAAGAATGCATAGCAGTACACATATGCACAACCACGGGAAGTGGCAAAGGCTCAACATTAAGCATTACATCAAACTCAACATTCAGCAATTCTTACCTCCTCACCAGGCTCACCTTAGGCGAACAGATTGCGCAGCACTGCTTGGCCGACCCTGGACTCCTCCCTGGAATCCCGGTCGACGCAGTAGAATTTCGTGAAGGTGTGCGTCGACCTCCACGTAGCAGCCCTGCAGATGTCCAGCAAGGGCACACCAGATAGGAACGCTGTGGTAGCTGCGATCGCTCTGGTGGAATGGGCTCTCGGACGGCCAGGCAGCGGTCGGTTTGCCAACCGATGACAGTACATGATACAGCCGGAGAGCCATCTGGAAATGGAAGCCTTCGAGAGAGCCTTCCCCTGATTGACAGGTCCAAAGTTCACAAAAAGTTGTGACGTCTTCCGAAAACACTTTGTGCGGTCCACGTAAAACTTCAGCGCTCTAGCCACATCCAGCGAGTGCAAAGTCCTTTCGGCCGGCACGAAGGCGACGGGAAGAAAACAGGCAACACCAAGGGTTCGTTGAGGTGGAAGTCCGACGGCACCTTGGGCATGAAGGAGGGTTGCGTCCTGAGCACTACCCTCGTGTCGTGAAAAGCCAAGTACGGGGGCTTGCAGGAAAGGGCCTGGATCTCTCCCACTCTTCGTGCGGAGCTGATGGCCACAAGAAACGCTGTTTTCCACGACAAGAACTTCAACGGAGCCGAGTGCAGAGGCTCGAACGGAGGTCCCATGAGCTTGGTCAGCACCAAGTTGAGCTCCCACGGCGGGGCCGGTGCCTTCACCGGCGGGAACGATCTGAACAATCCCTTCATGAATTCTTTCACCAGACTATGAGACCACAAAGATGTTCGCCCCGTGGTTCTGGTGTATCGGGAGATCGCAGCAAGATGAATCTTGATGGACGCGTGCGCCAGCCCAGCCTTGGCCAGCGTCAGAAGGTACGGCAGTACCTGGGGAGCCGTAATCCGTAGAGGGTTAATCTTCTGTGCGTGGCACCAGACATAGAACCTCTTCCATTTGTGTCCATAGCATTTAAGAGTTGAGGACGCCCCGGCCTTTGCTAGAACCTCTCTGCAGTCGGCCGGTATGTCGTATCCTCCAAACTCTAACGCTGCAGGAGCCAGGCCTGCAAGTTCAGAGACTTCGGGTTGTGATGGAGGATGGCGCCTCCTTCCCTGGAGAGAAGATCCGCGTCCTCTGGCAGCTTGATTGATGGGGACGCTGACAAGTCCAGAAGGTCCGGGAACCATATCTGCCTCGGCCACGCAGGTGCGACGAGGATCATCCTGCACCGTGACCTCTTGAAATGGTTGATGAGCCGGATCAGCAATGGCAATGGAGGGAACGCGTATAGAAACAGGCCCTCCCAGGGGAACGAGAAAGCATCGCCCATGCTCCTCGGCTGGGGAAACCTGCTGGCGAACCTCCGGCACTTGGAGTTCGTCGCCGTCGCGAACAGATCGATCTGGGGAGTGCCCCACCGTCGGAAGAGGCGGTCCACTAGATCCTGTCGTAGTTCCCACTCGTGGCACGAGCGCAGCTCCCTGCTGAGCGAGTCGGCGATGGTGTTTTTTATCCCTGCCAGATGAAACGGCATCAGAAACATCCCTTGGGCGACGGCCCAATGCCACAGATCTTGCGCCTCCTTGGACAGGGCTGGGGATCTGGTACCGCCTTGCTTCCTGATGTAGAACATGGTGGTGGTGTGGTCGGTGAAGATCCTCACCACCTTGCCCTTGAGGGACGGAAGAAAGGACCTGAGGGCCCAAAACACTGCACGGAGCTCCAGGACGTTGATATGGAGGGACTTCTCCGTCGGAAGCCAAAGGCCTCTTGCGTGCAGATTTTCGGTGTGCGCTCCCTACCCTTCCAGGGAGGCATCCGTGGTCACTGTCTCCTGGTGGCTGGGGGTCTGGAAGTCCATGCCCGCCGTCAGATGCGTGCGGGTGCCCCACCACCAGATCGCTCGTCGGAAACTCGTCGAGTGTGATACTCTCCTCGAAGCTGCCCGTCGTCTGGATCCAGCACGCGTCCAGGAATTCCTGCAACGGGCGCATCCGGAGCCTGCACAGGCGGATGAGATAAATGCAAGAAGACATCATTCCGAGGAGGGACTTGATGGACCTCACCCTGGCCGCGTCCGCAACCAGCATCCGCTGCACCTTGCCCAAGATGGCCCTCGTCCTTTCCTCCGACGGAGAGGCCAGAAGCGACACTGTCGAGCTTCGCTCCCAGAAACAGAGCCTCTTGCGCGGGCACGAGGTGGGACTTGGCGTAGTTTATGGAGAATCCCAGGTCCGTGAGTAGCTGGACGGTCCTTGCCGTGTGCTCCACGGCGAGCTCCTTCGTCTTTGCTCGGATGAGCCAGTCGTCCAGGTAGGGGTAGACGTGGATCCCCTCTCGGCGCAGCTGCGCCGCCACCGGTGCGAGGCACTTGGTGAACACCCTGGGTGCCGACCTCAATCCGAAGGGAAGGGCTCTGAACTGGTAGTGACGCCCTTGGACCACGAACCTGAGAAACATTCGGTGTCCCTTTAGGATGGGAATATGGAAGTAGGCATCCTCCAAATCCAACGACGACAGGAAATCGCCCTCCTCCAGTTGACCCAGGACGTGTTGGAGGGTGAGCATCCGGAACTTCTGTGCCTTGATGAATTTGTTCAGTCGTAGTAGGTCCAGGATGGGATGCCATCCTCCCGTCTTCTTCTTCACGAGGAAGTATCTGGAGTAAACTCCGGAGCCCCGAAGCCTCTTTGGGACGAGCTCGATGGCGCCCTTTTTGAGCATCGCCTTTACCTCCAAGAGAAGTTGAGGGACGTGATGTTCTTTCCTGGCCACAGGGGGGACGCGCGGGCACCTCTTCAGAAACTCGAGCGCGTGACCCTGAGCTAGGGCATCCAGCACCCAACGGTCGGTGGAGATGGACCCCACAAGCTGACGAAGCTCGCCAGCCAGCCTCCCACCGGGGTACTTCGGTGGGGGCCCGACCCCACGGCCGGTTCAGTCCTGCTTCGACGAGGCTTTGCCGCCTTGTCCTCCTTGGCGACGACGGCGGGGTCCGCCTGACTTGCCTCGTCCCCTGTAAGCTTCCTGTGACGACGAACGGGCCGCTTGACGGTAGGTGGAAAATCCGCCGCTGGAACCTTTGGAGGCACCCAGTTTGCCTCCGCCGCTCCAAAAGGGCGGCGGCCGTTGCTGGAGAACCCCAAGAGCCCGGGCCGTCTCCGTGTCCGCCTTGATGGCTTGAAGGGAATCGTCCACTGTTTTCCCAAACAGGTTGTTTCCGTCGAACGGCATGTCCAAGACTCTGGTCTGCACGTCCTGATGGAAGTCAGTAGCCTTGAGCCATCCACGCCGCCTAAGGCACACGCTGTTGCCCAACTGTCGAAATCCAGTGTCAGCGATGTCCGTCGCAATCCTAATGGCGTGGTCCAACGCCACCTCTCGTTCCTGCAAGATCTCTAGGGCTTCCGCCCTCTTGTCGTCTGGTAGGAAGTCCAGCAGGGGGGCCAGTTTGTACCACAACTCCCTGTCGTAGCGGACTACGATAGCCAAGGCGTTGGCCGCCTTAATCGTCGTCGCTGCCGACGAGATGATTCTGCATCCCATCGTGTCTAATTTCTTTCCCTAGCCGTCCGGCGGGGAGGTTGACGTAGAGGCCGCGCCCCCCCGCTTTCTTCCTGGCCGCCGCAGAGACGACCGAGTCCGGGGTCGGCTGTGCCCGAAGGCACAAGGGGGCCGCGTCCGGGACCCGGTACTTCTTCTCGTACCGATCCCTTCTAGCCGGCGGCGTGGATGGGTTCTTGAGGAGGGCGAGGCCCTCATCCCAAATATCATCTAGTAGAGGTACAGCGAGGACCGTCTTCCTCTTGGTCTGCGGCGTTGATAAAGGAAACCTTGCTTCTTCTCTTCCGGGCAGAGCTGGAAAAGCTCGGATGCCCTGGCGATCATGGAGTGAAACGATCCAATCTCGTCGGGCGGGGAAGCCCGGGTGGGAGGTGACGGGAGATCCTCGTCGTAAACCTAGTCGTCTGTACCCGTCGCGGCCGTGTCAGCCCCCGTATCATCCCCACGTGTCGTGGACGGGGAGGAGGGCTGCACAGGGCGCGATGGCTGAAAAGGAGGTGGAGGGTGAATCCTTCTCTTAGGGGGAGGGCTCCCAGAAGGGCCTGGCTCCGAGTCCCCAGTCGGGAGCGGTTCCTCCGTTGGTGGTAACGGCAGTCTCGTCCTTATCTCCGAGCATAAGGACTGTATAGCCAACAAAATGGCCGCCGAGTTGTCTTGCGGCACTGGTTGAGGGAGATCCGGCGGGCGAGCAGGAGCCCCGTCGGCATCCTCGACGCCCTCGTCGTCTTCCACGTCGGGGTCCCTCCCGACAGGATGGCCTTCTTCCACGCCAGAGCCGTGGCCTAAGACTTCGATCAGCTCCTCCTCAGAGGTTGAGGCCGAGTCCACGACGACCTCCTACCCCCTTTTTCTTCTCCGTCGGAGGTTTCACAGGGGTCCTGTCGATGGGCACAAAAGAGGACCCCCTCCGCGGTGGCAGGTAGATTCTGGGCCCCGGGGTCGCCACCACTGGTGTAGCCTCCACAGGCTGAGCCAGGGCCGCCGCGACTGTCTCGATAGAGGCCTTGGCCGGATGGATCAAGGCTTTCACCACCTTAGGTGCGCTCACCGCCATCTCCTTGGGGGGGAGGGTCACCACCTCGCTCCCCCTCCGATGGGGCCTTAGGGCACGACCGGGGTCTCTCCAGGAGCTTCGCCGGGTGCTCGGCCTTCCTCTTACCCGAGCCAGAGCGTTGGCTCGTGGTTGATGGCGCCGGGGAGGATGAGCCCTGCCTAGCACCCGTAGAGCCCGACCGTTCGGCGCTCCCGGTGCCAGCAGACTCGCGGTGCTTGGCCTTCTGTTGGACCCCCGTCGCCGGGGCGCCGTCAAAGGTCTTAGAAGACCGCTCAGACTTCTTCTTCTTCTTCTTCTTCTTCGTCTCGCCTGACGGGCTGTTTCCTTCCAGCCAGTTGGCGAGACGTTGATGGCGGTCCTTCATGGTCCGCTCCGACATATTGCCGCAAAACGCACAGTCCTTCTCCATGTGAGTCCTGTCCTCATGTAGGCAGTAAAGGCAAAGGGAGTGTTCGTCCTCCTTAAAGACATTCTGAAGCTGGCATCCAGGGCAGACCCTGAACAGCTTTCCGGGCGTCGAGCTTCCCTTCTCCTGGGCCATGTTCGAGATGGGCCTGAGAAACTTCTGGAGTCCTCCAAAAGTGTGGCTCGATGAAATCTTCACCCTTGAGGGGCGTAGACGAATCCGACACGGGTCCCCGTTGATCGGATGAAGAAACGGTGGAGCTTGAGGCTCTTTTGACCGAAAAAAGAGAAATTTTTCTGAGAAAAAAACGTGAAAAATAGCACTAACGCTTGAAAGCAATAGCACGAGGATCCCAACACTTGAACGTGCGGTAATAATCTGAAGATGGCTGCCAGAGGCGGGGCTTAGGTAGAGGGCAGTCATTGGCTGTGGTCAGTATGACGCAGAGATCAGTGATTGGTTACTACTACGAAGGACAGATCAGAAACGAAACGGATACTGGTTTTTTCTTTACCGAGGATTCCCAGCCTGACGACGGGGAATATTCATGAGCATGTGAATCCATGCCAGACCCCATGCTGGAGAATTAATTCTATTAAAGACTAGAAAGCGAGCCTTAAAGTCCCACCCAAGTTATGTATTGGTGTACGATATATTTGATTGGCATATGTTAAGTGATACTATAGTGTGAGCAATACATGGACACCACCCTGATTTTTCTATTTTGCATTCTCCTAGGGGAAGAACAGAAGAATAATTGATATAGGAGACTAGCAACGGTAGTCGCCTGGAGTCGAGGAAGTTCGACAATCGGTTTGGAGTGGTTCAAGTCTTCGTCCAGTTAGCAGGACATTGTGTGGAGTTTATGGAATGACTTTTCAGAGCGAGTAAAAGAGGAGGAGCTCAGGGACAGGATGTGGTCATAGCTGAGCAAGGAAAAGGTGGACTACAGAGACTATGGGGATTGTAGTTTTAAAGCAATAAAAGTCTGTTGAGACGTTTTTTCTGTTTTCTGTTGAGTTTATTGGTTTTGTTGAAACTGCTGAGGAGTAGTAAATTAAAGAAGTTGAAGCATAAGGCTCGCCTCCTAGTTTTTAATAGAATTAATACTCCCTGCGCAGTTAGCAGGGGTAATCTTCATTCCCATGTGAGGAGCATGTGACCAGTATGCGTGACCAAATCTAGCATAGTGCGAGGTAGGAGAGACGATGAAGCGGTCAGTGCTAAATGAAGATGAAAGGACAGTGGGCCTATGATCAAGCCTGCGCAGGGTGGCCAATTTTACAAAATGGTTTCGTACGACATTTGGACGTGGTAACGCATCAGAAGCAGCCTGCCGTGCACGCGATTCCATACGGTATCATTTGCACACACATAACCAATCAACGTTTGTTAACATTAGAGGCAGATGGTATTTTAACACGCACAACAAAAAATAATAAAACTGTAGGACCATTACACATGCATTACTCTGTCCAGGCCATGTGGGGCAAAACACAGGCAAACCTCCCAATTTGCATACAGGTTGACACCAACAGAATTGTTGTCACAGAAAAGGGCATGGCAAGGAGTACTGTCAATCTTTAAAACTTGCTGGCACCATGGGAAGTGACATTAGAATAAGTTGCCATAAATAAGCCAAGTGGCAAATAACCAAAGAATTGCACTATTATACATCGAGCAACTCTATAGTCCTTAGCAGTGCTTTAATCAGGGTGAGAAATCGAGGGGGCAGGGGTACCTGTAACTAGGGTGTGTGGCTTAAATGGGCGTGACCTGTAGTGACCCCAACACGAACAAAATAAACCTTTGTTTTATTGTCCGGTGCTGGGATTTTAACCTGGACACTGCTCCCGACAGGCCAGTGTCCCTTTGCACTGTGCGATTTCTTAAGTGTTGCCTTTCTGTTTTCATTCAATAGACTGACACGTCAAGTATATTTAATCAAACGAAAGAAATCCACCATCTCCGAAACGAAGATTTGCCACATTACCTTATTTTAATCATTTATAGTCCTCATCAACACTTTGCGAGTGACTTTTTTTGTACCACAGTTTGTCCTTCAGTTATAACTGATCAGAAGCCAAGCAAAGGATACATCCTGTTCACTATTGTCCGTTTTTTCTTTGCCTGGAAAATGTTTAACAGTGTAGACTAAGCAAAGTAGGCCATTAAACAGTCTCGAAGAGACCATTTTGGAACCGTTTACAGATCACACCCGAGTATAAAGACAGACAGACATGAACCTTTTGTTTTTTTTTTTTAAACTTCATCCTACCAAGCCTCCCCACAACAACGGCAACCTGCGAGTGTCTGCAGGATCCATGGCAGTGACTCCTTGGAAGAGCAGCCCACCGAAAGTTGGCTTTATACCGCGGATTCTGCACTTGAATGTGTTTGTGAGGCGGGAGGTAGAGATGGCATACAAAGGCAGCAGTAACAAGCTGCAGGATGGAGATGAGGGCCGTTGCCGTTCTGCAGGTTTTTAAGCATGCAGCCTCAGGCCATTGAAATGCTGCACTGGATTTAGTGAACACCCGCAGGGCCGGCCTCAAGCCGAATGGAAGGGCCTTGAACTGATAATGCACCCCTGCCACCATGATGCGTAGGTAGCGCTGGTGCGAGATGCAAAGAAGGATACACCAGTATGCGTCCTCAAGGACGAGAGACGCTAGTAAGTCTCCTTGCCGCAGCTGGAGCAACACCTGCAGTAGCATGACCATGCGTAACTTTCGCCCCTTTGGGAACTTGAGCACCCTCAGATTGAATATGGGTCTCCAAACCCCAAACCCCCCCCCCCCCCGACTTGTGCAGTGATATTTTTCCTTACCAGGAAGTAGCGGGAGTATACTCCTGTGCCCTGGCAACCTTATCCACTGCGTCCTTCTGCAGCAGTGCTTGCCCTTACTGAATCAAGGGTCGTTGCAATTTCTCTGGTTTGTGCACAGGAGGAATGTCTGGTGGATAGTCTAAACTCCAGCGAGTGGCCCTGCTGGAGAAGGGATAACACCCATTCGTTGGTGATGTAACACCATTCTTCGACAAACCTTGACAATCAAACTCCACTGGGGTGTTGAAGTGGGAGGATCTGGAACCTGGCTGGTCATGCTGGTTTGCCGGACTGGCCCTTAGATTGGGAAGAGCCACGGCGTCGCCGAGAACCCCTGTAGGACTGGGACCTTTTCCCATACTGGGCCCCTGAAGAATATAGGGCCTTGGAGGAGGAAGAAAACTGGTATGCAACGCGGTTATCCCGCAAAGTCCTGCCACAGCGCCCTTTTCCTGAACACAAAAAAGACTGGCGCCTCTGCTCTAGTGTACCCAAGAAGCAAGCTGTTTCCTGGTCTGTTATTATGGATAGTAATAGGCCTCATACACCTTCTTCCCAAACAGGGAGGAGCCATCAAAAGGTAGGTTCACGACCCTAGACTGGACATCGGGCCGGAAATCTGTGGCCTTGAGCCAACCCTGCCTACGTAAGACTGCTCCATTGCCAAGCTGCCGAAAACCAGTGTCGGCGATGTCTACAGAGACAGTAATGACATGGTCTGATGCCAACTTGCCTTCATGGAAGATGTCGAAGGCTTCTTGCTTCTGGTAATCCAGCAGGAACTCCAGCAAGGCGCATAACTTGTACCACAACTCGCGGTCGTAATGTGCGAGTATGGCCACTGCATTAGCCGCTTTGATTGGCATGGAAGTGGTGGTAATGATCCTCTTTCTGAAGGCGGCGAGACGTTTGCCCTCTGTCTGGGGGGGGGGACAGAACAGGATGAATATGGGTTAGTCGATCTTTTCCTGGTAGCCACTGAGACAATGGAATCTGGTGTGGGTGGAGTGCGGAGGGCAGGGCTCCATGGAGCTGTGTAGTTTGACGAACCAGTCTTTTTTTAGCCAGGGCAGATGCGGTATGCACCAAGGCAGTAAGGCCATCCTCCCAGATGTCTTCAAGCAGCGGTATAAGATTTCCTGCACTGTTCTCTGCACCTCAGGTGCAAGGCCAAACATTGTGGCTGCCCTGGACAGGAGCGTGTGAAGGCCCCTATCATCAGGGGGCGAGTCGCTGAGCAGGACGTCATCTGGTTCCCCATCAGCAGCGAGAGCGAGCGAGCGTGCGTGCGTGCACTGAATGCCGTTTCCTTCCTGGTAGGGCAAGGGATTTCATCCATCTCCCTGGAAGGCTCCAGAATATATCTGTGCAAGTTGCCAGAGGGGTTCTGTAACCGGGGCTGGTAAAGGTGGCCGTTGTTCTACGGCTGCCACCAGAGTGGTCAGAGTAGATAAAATGTCCAGCGGCATGTCCCTTTGTGGAGGCAGCGATGGCTCTGGTTGGATGGTTTATCCTGAATGCAGAAGGGTTAAGGGGGGGTAGCCCGATTAGACTTGTTTCACCCTGTGGTGAACGTCTGGGAGCCGATGTCCTGGCCAGAAAGAACAGTGGTGACATAATGGCCTCTTCTGCTTCATCCACATCCAATGGGATAGACTTGGCGCTGGTACCACAATACCACCCGTTAGCAAGACCAAGGTCAGGGAATGTTGCCCATGGACAGGCCACTACTGCAGACACTGCGCTAGTGTGGGTGTTAGATGGCAGGGACAATGGCAGTGGTAACAATTGCATGGCAGGAATCACTTTTGCCCGTCGACGAGGGTACGAAGGTCGTGGACGGAAATTCCATCAACGAGATCATTGTGGATGTAGTCGTCATTCATGCTGAATACATTGTAGTTGTGGCTGCTCGCCGATGAGGTAGTCGACGGTGCCCCGTTGGATGGTGTTGATGGTCTCGGAGTAGATGACCTGGAGTGAGACTTGGCCTACGATGACTGCTTCATCGCAGACTGCGACAAGCTTGTTTTCGACATTGAAGGCAAAGCGTGGCCAGCAGACTTAAAAATTGACTTAGAAGACGTCGCTTCCGAGGCGATTAACAGTCTTGGCTTTACCCCCCTGCCCCCCCCATCCTCCCTTGGGCAGACTTTCGATGAAGACGAGTCTTTGTGCAATGATCTGGGCTCATCGCCAGAGGTTTCTTTATGCCTGGTCTTGCTGGTGGCCTGGACTTCATGCGGTTATGTTAAACAAATGTATACATTTATAAAGCGCACGTACACAGAAGCTTCTTGGCACCAAGGGGACAAAAGTGATCCAGGAATTAGAGACTTACTGACGTGACTGTTAAAATCAAATACATTTTTAGTAGCCGACAAAAGGCAAGAAGATTGTTAGTTGCAAAGTGTCAAAAGGTAAGGCATTCCAAAGTTTAACGGCTGCAACATAGAAGGAGCAAACACCTACCCGTGGTTTTGGGTGGAGGGGGAATCAGCAGGAGACCAGCATCCTTAGAGTGCAATGCACAGGATGGCACATAGTGCTGGAACCTAGCTTGTAAGCATTCAGCTCCAGAGCCGTAGAAGGCACAATGAACTACCAGTGACTTAAATTGGACCCGGTGGAGAACGGGGAGCCAATGAAGTGAACGGAGAATAGGAGAAACATGGGCACCATACAGCATACACGTGTAGATGCGAACTGCATAGTTCCTAGACCTCTTACTAGGAGGTGGTTTGATGAGCCGCCCCACCCTAATAAGGCAAGACTCCGTACTGAAGCAAAGTCAGAGGCAAGGCCGACGTTCCAGAGCCACGAGACGACGGCACAATCCCTCAGCGTCCTGCTGGATAGCAACTGGCCGAATGCATAGTTCTGGATAACATGGTGAGGGTGAAGGCAGTAGAGACAGCCGTCGAATTTCCACGTGGAGGATCACCATATAGATATTCTTCAGTCCACAACGGGTACAGGCCTTGAAGAGGCTCTTGCTAGTCGATTCAGTTGCCATGAGGAAAGCCCAACTGCGCAGACAAAGCTTTGATGAAGATTACCAGCGCTGGGAACGGTCCACAGAGATAGCATAGTTGCCGGGTCGTCAAGTACACATTGAAAATATGTATTTTCCATAGAATTATTTTTTAAAAAAATTGATATATGTATTAGAAAATTCGAAGAGATGCGTTTGTAGATTCCCAACACGAAGGTGGGGTAAAACAATAAATAGAAAAAAACTGAAGATGGCAGACAGGCGAAGAGCTAAGGGAGGTGTTCCCATCGGTTGTGGGCAGTATGGCCCACTAAAGGACTAATAGAGCACAAAAGTGACCGACACGTTCACTTTCAATTTAAACTGCTCCATGTTACCGAGGATTCCTAGCCAGACAACAGGGTATATTCACAGCATGTGAGAATCTATGCAAGATCCAATGCTAGAGAAACACAATGCACAGTTCCAAATACCCCCGCCTCCTGCCAGTGTAGATTATGCACAAAGGTTCCCAGGTCTGCCCAAGCAGACACCCTGCAAACATCCTGAAAGCAAGCTCCCTGGCCTCAGAGTAAGAAGCCGCAATGCCCCTGGTGGACCTACCCTGTACACCTGGAGGGTGAGTTGAGCCCATAGACAAGCAAGGGAGATGGTTTCTCACAAACAGTGATGAACCGGCATCGCATCCTCTTTCCCAGGGAAGGGCACCCAAAGGTGTTTAGATGTTGGAGGAACAGAAAGCCTCTCCATAAGTAAAGATGGCCCTTCTAACATCTAGTGTGCCTCAGCGCTCCTCTAGCGGGGAGGATGGATTGGGGGGAGAAATAGCTGGCAAGTTGATTTCCTGTAACTTGTGGAACTTCGAGACTGCTGTATGGAGAAAGGAGGGACATCGGAGGAACAGGGCCCCCAGGATAACCATGAAATACAGGCCTCGCAGGATATCTCACAGATCACCCCCAGATTCCCAACTAAGATGATGTCCACCAGAAAGAAAGTTTAGAGTGTCAGGCATTTCAAACCCCCTCCCCCTACAATGGGCTCAAAGGAAAGGGATTGTAAGGCTTTGAGAACTTGAGGGAGATCCCAGGGAGGACGATCTGTATCAGAGATGGGCCTGGAAAGGGAGAAACTCTTTAGCAGCTACACCCTGAAGACCAGAGTCAATCTTCCCCAGGAACCTGAAAGAGCAGATGGCTGCACATTGTGCACCAAGAGTGAATACTGATAAACCCATTGCACAATGCAATCCGCAGTATTTGCCACAGGTGTTGCATAGTTTTGAAACAGCTCAATATTAAGCAGGTTATTAAAAAAAAATAAAAAACCTCACTCACACCCACCACCTCTGACCCCAAACACTGGTTGCTGGCTTCACTTGTCTGGCCTGCTTTGAGAATGGTTCTCAGATATTATACTGTTGATCCTACTTTAACTTACTATTCAGATGCGTTGAACAGGACAATTAATGTTTCAGGATTAGAAATGGGTCCTTTGTGATATTTGCACAATATACTACCCCAAGTGGGGTGCACAAATTGCTCTAATTGACCAGTCCCTCACCACCTCATTTCTGTACATACACAGCATACCATTTCTTACAAGCCAAGAATCAAACATCAATAGCTAGTGGGAAGCACATTTTCCATCCTCCTCAAAGCATACATTCTGCTACTAAAAGGGTTTGGTAAACATGCTCCAATCACATGAATTGGAGACTGCACCATGCATTAAACTGGAAAGGAATCCTTTGGGGAGTGCCCAAGGAGATGGGTCATTGTTGGATTAAAAGTAGGGCTGAGTGTTAGTTGCTGGGAGGTGGAGGTATGGGTTTAAGAATGTTGGGCCCTGGAGCTTTATCATAGGAGATCAAGGTTGATCACTTGGATATTACTATACAACACCAACTGTGCTCACTTGCAAGAATAACCACAAACCACACGCCCGTTTCAGAACCTGAAATGTTCGTGCTGCCTAGTAGAGGCAATCAAAGTTTACATGCATCATCAGATCTGACCTTGTCTACACAATGCTGCCAAAGAAATTAAGGGCAGCACTGTGGGTCCAGGTGTTGAAACACGACAGCCAACAAGTTTTACTATTTTACCCACTGTGTGGTCCCATCTATCCTTGTTCTCAGTTTGAGAGACAGGCCTACAGATGGCTCCATCAGAAGGGGGTATTGGAAGAGAAGCAGTAGATTTAATTGAGGGAAGCTGTGGCTACCTCATCTCGCATACAACTGGTTCCCTCGCTTGACCTGTGATTTTCCAGTGTCATGTACGCTGATGGCATGACCACACTGAGATCGGTCTGTGCCTCTTGCTTTTATGTACAGGGAACCTTACTGAGGAGAAATCTAGTAAATGACGCTTTCAATGATGTAGATACACCCTACATGGAAGCAACCAAGGTCTGCCGCCTTTGGGGGAGCAGTCCTCTATTAAAGCCCCCCGTTAGCAACTTGCAGGTTGCCCTAAAACAAATGATTCACTTAATTGGCACCATAAAACCAGAGAATACCATGCCCCGAAATCACGGGCAGGTTAGTTCACGGTCTTGCTGCAATCCAGTTTAGGTGAGGTTATGTACTGTAATTTATATCACACACTACACCATTTGCTGATCTCCAGGCTTTAGACTATTTGAGTTGGTGCACTGCGATATAATGGGTGCCGGCGTGACTGCAACATCTGGAATTGCAGCAGTGTCTCCTTTAGTGCACTTGCAGGGAGGGCGATGGCTGGAGCAGCAACCAACCACCCTTCCACACTCCTTTTGGAGAAGGTCATGTGATCTGCACACTATTGTTAAATACTGTACTGTACTGTTCAGCCCAAGTAAAATACGCAAGAGCTACCGGACGCAGGCACCATCAAAGTTAAATGTACAGTACTTGCGAGAGGGTTGTATGAGCTCCAGGCGAGGAGGAGGTGCGCTGTGCAGACTACTAGTAACATTATCATCAGTCTCCCTTGCACTGTTTTCATTCCTGCACATCTACATTGCTACATAATATCGGAGCCTTGACAGCTTATCCGACTGTCACGAAAACAGTTGGCCCATTAGAAGCATTCCTTCTAAACATTTGCGCACAGTAACTTCAAAAATAGCCAAACTCTAATTTTCAGACAAACACCTCCATGCAACAATACCCCCTTGCATAGATTGTGCTGAGCAAGGTCAGTTGCTGACTCGCATGTTCACGCGCTTGTTGATTTCATTTAATTTTATTTCTGCCCATTGGACATAAATTGGTTTTGTTTCTTTCGGTTTGAAACACTCCTTTTCAGACATCGTGTTTTCCCATGCCCAGGGGTGTGACTTGACGCTGCTTACACACGCATTTTAGCCTTTACGTTAGTTTCTTTTGATTACTCTGATTTTAAATTGTTTGGGGGGGGGAAGGGAAAAAAAAAAAATAATAAAAAAAATCTATCAACTTTTATTAGCATTTTGAATATTGCCGCACCAAACAGTATTAACATTCTTTAATAATTCCAACATCGATACCACCCTCCCCTCCCCATGGATTTCCAATCAGAACTTTCACAACATAAATTGGACATTTAGTGATACTACCTCTCCAAATCTGAGTTGTACCTCTGGGTACGCCTGTACACAAGGCTCATGAATCTCAACTCCAGGCCCCCCCTACATCAGCATTCCTTTTGTCTGCTTCTCCTTTTGTGCTCCAGTTACTCTAACCTGCTTTATTATTATTTGTCGTGCGCACCAGACCCGAGGGTATCACGGCGCAAAGCAGAAGAATACGTTCAGCTTGATTACACGTAAGAAAAAGTCATACTTAACAGATGTCACATAATACATAGGTACACAGGTTTCATATGGGAGCAAGTACAGACAGATATTTAGAAAATACATAAGCAAAGATACACAGGCGCCCTAGGGAGTCAGGGCGCTGGAGGTAGGAGTGGGTTACATGACAGACTATTTACTTAACTAATAAAAGTCAAATATACAGAATGAAGAGAAGCAGCTAGGCACATTACATAAAGCAGGTACAAAGTAAAGTAAAATGTGTCTAAAATTGCAGCTGTGCAATGGGAGGCCACTACGGCAAAGGGCAGGAAACCGGGACTGATGTAGAACAGGTTAAAGGCATAGGGGGCAACGTAGTTGTTGCGTTTATCTGTGGGCGCGAGCAGTTAATTGTCGTTCTCTTTCAACCAGTTAGTCACGGTCAGTCTGAATTTGGTGAAGGTTTGGTCCACTCTCAATGGAGGTGGCAGGGAGTTCCACAATTGTGCTGCCTTGTCTGGGAAACTGGATCCCCCAATGGTGGAAAGTTTAAATCGTGGTACAAGGAGACAGTTGGAGTTGGCTAATCTTGTGGGTCGATTGGATTTGGTAATCCTTTCAGTTAAGTAACAAGGTGCTTAGTTATTTAGAAATTTATGAATAAGGGTGTTTTTAGGCGAATTTTATCAAATGTGGATAACCATTTGTGTTGTCTCCTGGTAGTGGAAATGTGTTCTTTCCTTGTTATGTTTATTGCGGCCCTCAGGGGGTTGTTCTGGAATACCTGTATTTTTTTGATGTGTTTGCTCGCACCAAGGTACAGGGCGTTACAATAGTCCTGATTGGAGAGTAGGAGAGCCCTGGAGAGAATTAGGCAGCTATTGGTGGAAAGAAATTGTTTGGCAGCTCCAATTAATTTGCACGTGTATGCAGAAGAGGATGTCAGGGAATTTACTTGTTTGGTGAATGTTAGCATGGCATCCAAGTAGAAACCTAGGGTTTTCACCACTTTGGCCACTTTGATAGCGTTATCATCGATAGTAAAGTATGCATAGTCCCAACTTAGTTTGGTCATGTGGGCGGTAGTACCAAGAATGATAAGCTCCATCGCTCAGGCTTCATCGTTCAGGCAGACTCCGTGGGTGGTCATCCATGCCTGAACGATACTATAAATTCTATTCACCAAGGCCAGGTCACTTACATAATCTCTGGTAAGAGGATCAGAGTATCGTCTGCGTAGTTCGTGTAGGCTATACCCAGATGGTCCAGATCGTCAAAGAGGGGCTTAGTGAATACATTATAGATGGTCGGCGAGACACATGATCCCTGGGGCACACCGCAGGTGATGGGGGTGGGGTCCGCTGCCGTAGAGGGTAAGAAGACTCTCCTAGTCCGATTGCTCAGGAATTACTGTATCCATACTATAGCCTCCTTGGAAAAATGGGCTGCTGAATCCAAGTGGCTGGTCGAATGCAGCCGAGAGGTCTAGGAGGAGTAGTAGTGCTAGTTGTCCATTATCTCTAAATTAATCTATTTGGGCCTTAAGGTCAATTGGTGCTGTTTCCGTGCCACGCTGAGGACAGAAACCAGATTGGCGAGATCCTAGTAGAAGGTTAGCTTCCAGGAAGTTCTGAATTTGGATGTATGCCACTTTAAGATTTTTAAATGGAAGGGCGCAGTAGTTCTAGGCCTGTAATTTGTAGGTATGGTCGGGTCTAGGGGTTTGGTTCTTAAGGAGAGGCAGTACCCATGATTCTTGCAAGTTGCTGGGGACAGTACTTGATGTAAATGATGCATTAATAAGTTTAGAGAAGGTGCTAGCTGGCAGCGTCCTTGATTAATTGCGCTGGGCATTGGCCACCCTTACAACTGGACGGTTTGAGTGCAAGTATGACCTTCTCCACCTAGATGGAGACTTTAGAGAAGCTGAAACAAGTTTCTTGTTTGCAATGCGACAGCGGCCCTTTATTGGGCGTAATCAAAGGCGTTAGTGAAGCTTTCTTTTGTGCAATCTTAGATTGAAGGTTAGAGACTTTGTTGGTTAGTGCATGCTGAATATCAGTGCACCAAGTTTGGTCTTTTGTGCAGTTTTCTTGAGCTAGGACAGGTGTTTTGAATTTTTAGTATTGTGAAAAGTTCTTTCATGCTAGACTTAGCCTGTGAGATTCTGTTGTTATATGTCTCCTGTTTAGCCAGGATGTCGTCTTTCTTGTACTGGGTTGAGATATTAATGAGGTTTGTTTTATTTTCTACTGATGGTAGGCGTCTCCAAGCAGTTTCAAATTTTCGTTTTTTAGGTGTGGGGTGAACCATGTGTTGAGGTGTCTTTTTGGTTTACTCTTCCTTAATTTGAGTGAGGCTATACTGTCAAGAGCAGTGCCCACGGTTTTATTATATTCCTCAACTAGTAGGTTTGGGTCCATATTGTCAGGTAGGGAGTTAAGATTAGGTAAGATGCTGGCAAGTAATTTATCTACCATAATATTTATTTTGTTCCTTGTTAGTGTAGGGGGGTGGGGGGACAAGCAATGTTGACTGGACAATGGCTATTTTTGTTGCCAATGTGAATGGTCGGTCCAAATTTAAGGGGATATAGTAGTGATAGATGAGTTAGAGTTGTAATCTGCAATCCAATCAAGGATTCAACCTTTGTCGTGTGTAGGCAGGTTAACTTTCTGGGTGAAGCAGAGTTCTTTCAGAATATTAGCTATAGCAGTGGACTGAAGATCCTTAATATCGTTAAATCCCAAATTGAAATCTCCCAACGATAGAGTTTGATAAGAATGTTTTAGGTTTTCTGACAAAATGGGGGAAATATCTTCAGTGAAGGTTCCAATCGGGCCTGGTGGTCTGTAGATGAGATGAATTTTCAAAGTTTGAAAATTGGCAGTGGGTATTTTAACTGATGGGCATTTGCAGGATGTCAGAATAGGTCAGGCAGCTAATCTCATGGAGAGGTGGACTGCAAGAGAAAGCAGGGCCTGCGGCATTGTGCAGCCAAGATTCCATAATGGCCAATAAGTTGTGGTTTTCTGCCAGGATGATGTCGGATATCTTAGTTGCATGTGAGACTAGGGATCTTGCATTTATTAGTGCCCCTTTAAGGCCAGGTATAGGGGTTTCTAGCACATATGGTAAGTTAGCTCTGGAAGTGTCTTCATTTGCATAAATGGCAGAGTTAAGTTTAGGTCTTTTTGAATTAGTCAGGCCTGTATTTAGCTCTGTGGATACTTTATGAGGTGGACTTATTCTTAGGTGGTTTATTCAAACTGCTTGTTTAGCTGGTATTGCATACAATTTAGGTAGACATGCACGCAGTCTAGCATTTCTGCCAGCAATATTACATGGGATCTGCAAGTTGGATGGTCCCTGGGGTGGGCTATACTTATGTGATTTAGGCGACATGATGAAAGGAGTGGGTGTAATAGCTAAGGTCGTCATGGTTATGGATATAGTGGTCAAAGTGCAGCAGGGAGGTGATGTAAGGGTAATATGTAGGGTGCAGCGTTAATAACACTATGTTGAGTATGGTGCCTAGTAAAAGTTTGTTCGGGCAGATGAGTTACATATACACTAGGATTTGCAACACATTGTGGTAGTGGAGTAAAGTAACCAATTACTCTAAATATCTATTAGTCTGAAGAGATAGGATCAGGCAGTATAATGCACTTAATAAGCATGTTATAGGCTAGTCACCAATACCATTGAGTAGTCAAGCTTATTTGTTATAGATGCCCTTCTGAGGTACCAACAAGGGCCGTATATCAGATACCCTTCTATGCATGTGGATAAACTGTGCAAGCATTACCAATAAAACATATGGGATACATTACTCACCGTAATCGTATTTCTGATGCTTGGATTTGCTTAGATTTACATGCCGAGCATAGGCCGACATCTAGTGGAAGCTGCAGAGTATTACAGTTGTTTTCGAAACTCGAAAAGGGATGTCGACAGGGCGTAACAGTATTACTATCCCTAGTGTGACGTCCACTGTACCCATGATACCTCACGCGTCGAGGTCCCTCAGATTGGGTCCCATGTGAACCTAAGCAGATACAAGCATCAGAAATAAGATTACGGTGAGTAACCCATCCTTTGAAGCTTGTGGAATCTGCTAAAATCACATGCTGTGGATAGATTAGCGAGCAGTGGGATATGATAAGGTTCATGAGCGAATATATGTCTTAGAACTGCTTGTCCCACTTGTGTATCTGTCTTGGAATGAGTGTCAATGCAGTAGTGCTGAGTGAAATTATGTATAGAGCTCCATGTAGCTGCTTTGCAAATACTGTCTAAGGGGACATTTGCAATGAAAGCCAGAGTGGCTCCAGTACCTATTGTGGAGTGGGTCCTTGGCGTAAAAGGCAGTGTCTTATTTGATAGGGAATAGTACAGCTGGATACATCTGACTATCCACCTAGACAGTAGGGATGTGACCTAGCAGTTTGGGCTGGACTGCCCCTTTTGGGGTAGGACCAGGCCTGATTTACATATGGTTTTCCCCCCCTTCTGTAATGGCTTGGCAAGCTGAAAAAACGATTGTCTGGAGGGTTGCCCAGAGCTTTGCCCGTGGTTACGATTCATTCAAAACCTTCCAGCCATCACCTTTCAGTTTTGCTATCCACCTAGAGGTGGCATTTTTAGAGATGCAATCTCCTGCTCTGCCTGGTGCTATGGAGACAAACAGTTGATCTGTTTTTCTTAGCGGTCTGGTCTTGTCCAAGTAGTAGAGGACTGCCCTCCTCACATCTAGTGTGTGGAGTTTTAGCTCAGCAGAGCTTTTGGGTTCCTGGAAGAAAGCCGGTAGCTCAATAGACTGGTTTACATGGAATTTGGAAATTAATTTAGGCGAGAACCTACGGTGAGTGCGTACAACCAGTTTGTCCTTATGTATAGTAAAGAAAGGATCCTGCACTGACGGAGCTTGGATTTCACTGACCCTTCTTATGGAAGTGATGGCTACTAAGAAGGGAGTTTTATAAGTCAGGTGTTTGAGACTGGACTTGTGCTCAGGCTCAAAGGGTGGTCCCATGAGCTTAGCAAGTACCACATTAAGGTCCCAACCTGGCGGTGGGTTAGAAATTGGAGGGTGGAGTCCCTTTACCCCCTTCCATAAATGCTTTGATGACTGGTACCTTCCACCATGAGACCTTGTTATGGGAAGTGGTGTAGGCAGACAAAGTCGCGAGGTGTACTTTTAGGGAGTTAAACATTAACCCTGCATCTAGAAAGTGGAGCATATAGGTTAGAATGTTTTAAGGAGTACAATCAACGGGGTTGATCTGCTTATTCTGGCATCAAATTATGAATAGTTTCCATTTATCATAGTAACTGTGCCTAGTGTTCGCTTTTCTTGACTCTTTTCAAGATATCCATACATCTCTGTGGTAGATTGAGATGTCCGAACTCTGACTTCAGGAGCCATGCTGTTCACCAGTTTCCTCAAGAGGGGAGTCGGAGGGTGGAGGGGATTGCACTGACAGGTTTGTTAAAAGGGGTTTAAACGCCTGGAGGGCTTTTGATACTGCCAGAAGTTGCAGCACATTGATGTAGTTCTGAGCTGCAGTGTGAGACCACAGACCCTGGGCTGTGTGGTGAAAGTGGTGAGCCCCCTCCTACCCTGCCAGTGAGGCGTCCTTTGTTACCAATACTTGCATCTGTGGGTCGTAGGAGGGTTTCCCCTTCGTCAGGTTCTCTCGTCCACCAGTGAAGATTTTGTACCAGTGTTGGCGAAACAACCACTAGATCTTCCCACTGACCGCTTGCCTGAGACCATGGTTTCGCCAACCACTCCTGTATGGGACTAATGCGCAGGCGCGCGTGGGGAACCAGGTATATGCAAGATGCCATCATGCCCATTAAACGCATCGCTTTGCGCACCCTCATCTGGTGGCCAGCCTGATAATGTGGTATTTGCAGTAACACATTCCTTATTCTCTCTGAGGGAAAGACAAATCCTTCCTCTGCGTTTAGGATAGCTCCTAGGAACTGTTGGGAAGTGATTTTTTCTCGTTGATTGAGAAGCCCAACTGAAAAAGGAGGTTGATAGTTGTTTGGTTGTTTTGTCTGTAAATCAGAGGCGATTCCCCTGTTATGAGCCAGACGTCCAAGTAAGGGTACACTGGGATTGCCTCCCTGCACAGGTGTGCTGCCACCAGCGCCAGTACCTTGGTGAATACCCTTGGAGCAAGGCTGTACCGAAGGGCAGCACCTTGAATTGGTAGTGCTGGTTCGCCATCTTGAAACGCAAGAATCTTCTGGGCGCTGGGAACATTGAAATATGAAAATAGGCATCTTTCAGTGTTGTCATGTAATCCCCTTTTTTTTTAAGAAACGGGATTACCTCTTGTAGCGTAGTCATGCAGAACATTTGTGGCTCGACATACTTCACAGGCCGCAAATCTAATACTGGGCGCATAGTTCAATTTTTTTTGGCACAAGGATAAGTTGAATAAATAACCCTGTTTACCTGGTTGGCTGGGACCAGTTCCTATGGCGTCCTTTAATAGAAGCGCTGTAATTTCTTCTAGAAGGATCCGCTGATGTTCCTCTGAATGGACCTTTTGTTTCAGGGGGAGGGGGGGGGGGGGGGGGGGGTTGGTCGAGAGGACATTTAAGTTCTATGCAGTAGACCCCTGCTACCGTGGACAGCACCCATCTGTCTGAGGTGATGCCTTCCCATGCGTGGGTGAACTTGGAAATGTGTCCTACTGGAGATGCATGGGAGGGTACCTGGAGCTGAATGTCACTTATTTCGAGGTGGGGTGCCACCTCGAGAGCAGGGCCCCCCGCCTCGATTACCACGACTTCTACGTTGTCCTCATGGATAGCCCTGAAAGGCTCGTCCTTGGTTGTTGCCATAGGAACCTTGGCCTTGGTTGTATCCTGAACCCTCTGAGAATTTTGTCCCCGAAAGCGGCGAAAATTGCTGTTACCTCTTTGCCCCGTGGGTTTGTTCGTGAGCTGACCTAAGGACTTTAGAGTGTCATACTCATCCTTTGCTGTCTTAAGTGCGTCTTGAACATCTTTGCCGAAGAGCACATCAGGTTCCACTGAATTTATTAGGGTGGCCTGTGTTTCTGGCCTGAAGCTTGATTGGCAAAGCCATGCGTGCCCCTTTACAATAGTGCCCTCTGCGATGACTCTCCCTGCATGGTCAGCTGCGTCGAAATTTGACTTGATGAGACAAGTAGACAGCTCTTCCGTCTGCTGCCACTTGAGCTAGTTGGGATTTAAGTGGCCCAGTTGCGGACGAGTAACGCGGAAACCTCCTCCGACTTATGGCAGTTGTAACTTGCCTAAAGTGTACCATTATTAGCAATTCTTGCCTGGTAGACTGCAGAAGGTGACTTTTCTGCCCATTGCATATATGTTCTTGCTCTGCTTATCCGGAGGAAGCAAGGGTTGTGCCTGCTCTTTAATGTGGTGGTAACCACCAAAGAGTCTGGTTTTAACTGGCGTCTTATGTATAAGGGGTCTGAATGTGCAGGTCTGAACAGTTTTTTCCACACGCGGGTTAACAGGCCGTGTGAGATTAGGTGCCTCCAAAGAAGGTTGGATTCTACGTTGCACAAATTTTAGCAGTGGGATAAACTGCCCTACTGTCTTTTTGTCTCCCAATAATTTTTCAGCGAAGTCTCCGTCTTCCTGTACCTCCTGTGTGTTAATGCTAATGAGGAAGTGTTCTGCCACTTTAGTGAAGACTTCGTTGAGATGGGGTTGATTGTCAACAGGGGAAATCTACCACTGGAGGGTCCTGATTAATAGGAGAATCTATGGAATACATGTTTGTCTCCTGGTCTTGGTCCTCATCGTCCCCATAATAAGGTTATAGTCTGTGTCCTCAAAGGGTTGAGAGCCAGAATGAGGTGGGAGGGGTGGTCTGAAAACTTTGAAGGTAATCTGGATTTTTTTCAAAGAAATTCACCATAAAGGTAATTCTTTGCATAATGTCGATATCCTGCGAAGACCATTACTTTGAATTTGGAATTACAGTGTCGGAATGCCCATATCTTCATTAATAGGAGGTATAAGCCTTGGCCTAGAGTCTTTAGGTTTCTCTATGGGCTTGGATAAAATTCCCTTTTGTGAAGACCTGTCCCTAGTAGGACTCTTGTCCCTATGAGGGTTCTTAGATATTTTTGATGGTGATTTTCCCCATCCTGGGTCCAGAGGAGTGTGTAACAGACTTTTTGGGGCCTGGCGTTTTACTAGATGAAGAACATCGAACTTAGAGTGTGGGGGCCAAGGCTTCGTCCGCAGACGAACGACCTTCGAAGGTGTTTTTCGTGCGACACCCTTGCCATCTTTCGACGTCTTAGCCCTGTCGTGTGGCGATATTGAACGAGATTGCCCAGAGGGCCGGGACTCAGTGGACCGTTCACGGGGTGTCGAACGTTGTCGAGTACTCAACTCATCTGTGGAATAGGGCATGTGTTTTGTGGAGTGTGCTTGTGTAGCGCTGCTGCTGCCGGGTGTAGTCCCCACAACATGGCCGCCGGCCTGTCCTACGGGGTCGGGGGCCTTCGATTGGGTAGCTGAAGCTACTCCGGTGCCCTCGCCGCCCGAAAGTGCGGCGTCGCTGCCATCGCTGAAGGCTCCCTCTACCTCCATTGCATTCGAGTTGCCTGGAGTAGTGGACCCAGCGCTTAGTGGAACGGTCCTTCAACATCTTAGGCTTGAAGAGCCTGCACGCTCGACAAGACGTTTCGACATGGTCTCTCGGGAGACACAAGTTGCAAACTAAAGGTTTGTCCACCCTGGGGAATTTACGGTTACACTATGGGCAAAACTTAAATGGAGTGTTATACATAATTCTGGGTTAAGGAGATGGCAGCTGGGCGAACAAAGTGTAGGAAGGGGAGAATATGCATTCTAAAAATGGCCTCCCCCTCCCTCCCTACTGTCTGGGCCGAGGCCCGGGACGGCCTTCCAAGGCCGTACGGTCCGTCGCGATGGTCTCCGACAGCAGTATTCTTTCTCTTTCATCGACGTGGCGTTACGGCAGTCGAAAGGATAGAAAAAAAACTATCGTAATTATACAAAGTCAATGGCTTATCGCTAAAAGGAACTGCTATACGCATCCGTCTAGCATGGCAGAAAAAAACAATCTGAGGGACCTCGACGCGTGAGGGATCATGGGTACAGTGGATGTCACACTAGGGATAGTATTACTGGCACGCCCTGTCGACATCCCTTCGAGTTTCGAAAAAAAACAACTGTAAACTCTGCAGCTTCCACTAGATGTCAGCCTATGCACAGCATGTGATCTAAGCAGATTCCACAAGCCTTAGAAAATAGCATATAAAGTGTCAGAGCAAGAGGGCTAGTGCACAGGCCTAAATCAGTTTTGACAGTTTAAATTTGTCAGGTGGCATGCAACAATATCAGTACTATGTTTGTGCAAGCAATTAGAGGGCATGAGCATACTATTATATTACGCTGATGCGATAGGTCTAGACGCTAACAACCTGGTTTTCTCCTTAGGGGTAATTTGGGGAACCTGCCTGACCAAACCTCTTGATCTTCCCTACCCTTACCATCTTCCTAGCGAGATACACTGGGGTGATCTTGAACCCAGGCGAGCAAGGTTTGGAGGCAGGTCAAGTTATAAGTGAAGGGAAAAGGTGTATATTTTGTGTGCCCACCTACACTGGTTTCCCAATATGGTGTGTTGGAAGATGACCCCCGCCTTGTTTGAAGGCACTGCTGAGATCACCTATGGTGTGCATACCCACCCCCCTTCCGTTCCCTATATCTACTGTTTTTCCTTCCTGGGGTAGTGTCTAGTTTTTTTGCAATCAGTTTTTTGTGCAGGTTTTGACTTGACCATATTTGCCACCTTATCTGACAGACCGGTACCATCCTCGTAGATCAGTTTCAGGTAGCCAGCTGGGCTGAGGGGGAGGGGATTAAGCCAGACCATTGCTTTATCATAGGTGACATTCCTTGGAGCACACCTCTAGGGACTCTGTCAACCTGAGCACCTGGTATAGAGTCCCTCACTGGCCAGGCGGTTAAATGCCTGGGTAAGGGCTGTGGCCTAGCAGGGACCAGTGACATATTATCATCCATTGATGGGGGGGGGGGGGTGACCAAATCGTGTCCGATCCTCTCTGGGTATTGAACAAAAGGTCTGGGTTGCAGGCTAGTGCACCAGTCACCACCTGTGCCTCGCCCAAATCATGCCTTGCCCAGCACTGTGCCCAGTCATCCTGCAGCACCCAGTGCAGATGCCATCATGGCTGCGTCCGCAAGCACCGCTATCTTACCAGGGCACATGCCAGTGCTACACCAGAGGATAGCAGTGCCAAACTGATCGCTGCCTCCATGGCAGATGCTTCAAGGACGTGTTACACGAGGCCATCGCAACACCATCTGAGCATGGCTCCCCCCCAAACACCCCCATGTCCGCCAGAGACCTCTCTCAGGGGACAAACCAACCCTGAGGGGTGAAGAGAAATATTAACTTTACCAGACCAAGCAGATGATACAGGACTGGAGAGCTACAGGCTAGGAGAAGAGGTGGAGTCATTGAGAGTCTACACAGACCTGCACTCAGAGTCATTCAGGTGCTCTGTGCCATGAATCCAGACCTCCACAACGAAGGACATCATGTACATGCTGGATGGAGTGT
The DNA here is from genome assembly GCF_040938575.1 of Ambystoma mexicanum. NCBI lineage: Eukaryota > Metazoa > Chordata > Amphibia > Caudata > Ambystomatidae > Ambystoma > Ambystoma mexicanum. The sequence goes on from NC_090926.1 coordinate 743,329,662, forward strand.
TCTGAGCCAACGAGTGCAGAGCCGATGGTGAAGTACTACACCACCCACCTCCAACAGGGTGAGCTTCTCGCCGAATAACTGGCCAGGACAGAGCAGATTCTTCAGCTGGTTTTGCAACAGAAGGGGGTTGAGCCAAAAAGACTGCACCTGGTCATGCTGCAAAAGGTCATATGCAGGGTCAAATTGCGGCCGCGGTTACTTCGGCAGCTACAACTCAGAGAAAGGACCCAGAGACCACCAAACTTAAGACCTGGTCCGAGAGGTGCATACTCAGGAGGGCGAGATAAAGGACGAAGTGTACAGTTTACTGAGTCAACTCGCGTCTCCACACGCTGCACCTGAGGATGATCTGAGTCATCAAGTGGAGGAGTTTAACCAAAACCATCCAGGCGATGCAGCTTCAGAGGGCGCAGGCCAAGCCTTCGCCTGTGACGAAATCTAGGCCAACAGAGCACAGAAGAGGCTCTATGCCGCCATACCAAGAGAGAACACCAGCTCTACCGGCACGCTCAAGAACCACAGCAGCCCCAAATGAACCAACGGCACACCGCACCGCTCCAACCGCGGCAGTTCTGTCCTAGGTGCGGACGTGAGTGCCACACCTTCTGTATCTACACAAACCCAACGGATTACAACCAAGTTGCAGCAAGTTTCCAGGCCTTGAATAGTCCAACACACGCGATCGTGGGAAACCCCTGCAAGGACCAGGAAACGGAGCACCTGAAACCATGCTCCAACCGAGTAGATGCAACAACTAACAAGTTTGCGCCACCAGACCGGCCCAAGGCTGCAGTGACACCACTGGTAGAGCAAGTCATCTTGGAACTAGCATCCACCCAGACTGGCTAGTCCATCCGAGAGAAAGTTAATCTGTAGTCACACTACCAACAGGCGCAGCACCAGAAGATCATTGGCAATACCTGATGGGCTCGTAGGACCACCAGTCACCATAACTGCCATCGCTAGTAGACGGGCACAAGCACTTCTGGATAGCGGCTCACAGGGGACCATCATTTATGAGCCATTCTACAGAAAACCCCTGGAGCATATCCCATTGGAGCCCTTGGCTGGGCTGAACCTTCTTGGGGTGGGAGACAACCCTTGAAAATATCTGGGGTACATCTAGGTCAGAGTGCAGTTTCCAGGCAATGCAGCGGGAGTCATTGCTCCCATCGACACCCTGGCACTGGTCTGCGGCAGTCAGAGTGAAGATCCCGCAACACTGGTGGTGATGGGAACCAATTCCTCGATGTTCGGCACAGTGGCAGCATTATGTCGGTAGATGGCTGGACCACGATCTCCTAGCACGTTGCCCATGCACCCAAAGGCATATTTGCAGATAGATCTGGTGCAGAGCTCCACCAGATGGACCAATCGGAGATGGTCACACTACCTAGTTTGGCCAGTTCACAATCCCGGCACACACCATTGTGATGGCCCCTAGCAGAGTGCCACTCGGCAGGGAACAACGACCAAGACGTCTGGTGATGCAGGCACCAGAATGTGGAGAGCTCACAGGGGTTTTACTGGTATAGCGGACCCTGGTGACAGATGGAACAGACCTGAAGACCATCAAGGTACCATTCATTAATTTGACCAATAGGACCATCCGAGAATGCACCATCATCGCACAGTTCCACCCAACCGCACCTGTAGCCTAGCTCATCCGAGACAGCATTGGGTCTGAAGACCTTGGAAACCCTGAGATTTCGAAGAGGGACAAGGCATACCTGAGGGAGCAGCTCACCCTGTGCGCCGTGACATTCTCCACAAGCCCCTGGGACACTGGCAAAGCCCATGGAGTGGAACATTGGATCCGGGTGTCCGATGACACTCCCTTCAAGGAGCTGTTGCGACGCATGGCTCCCTGAGACTTGGAGGACGTTCACCATCATCTGGAGGATCTTCTTGAGGCAGGGATTAGCCAGGAGTCCAAAAGGCCCTACGCTTCTCCCATTGTCGCCCAGAATAACAGGGATGTTCGGATGTGCATCGACTACCGTCGATTGAACATTCGCATTATTCCAGACCAGTACACCAATCCCCAGGCACTGGACTGACTGGGAGCAAGTGGTTTTCAGTCCTGGACTTGCAGAGTGGCTACTACCAAATCTCGATGCATACGGCGGATAGTGAAAAGAGTTTCCTGCCCCTCAGGATTCTAGAGAACATCATTGTGTGCGGGAGGACCCTGGAGGAACACAACAGGAGGCTCATGAAGGAGCTGCATCGCCTGCGGGAGCAAGTGCTAAACGGTCAGTGTGGACAAGTGCCAGTTTTGCCAAGTGTCAAGTACATTGGTCACAGTCTCCACAGAGGACATCACCTGGCCAAGACCTCAAACCCTCAAGGAGTTAAGAGTTTCCTGTTATTCTGTAATTACAACAGATGGTTTGTTGCGGGATATGCTTAAATCGTCCAACCACTTATGCAGCTCACCAAAGGGTAACCCCCCTCCCACCCCCCCACCTACCAGAGGAGCCGGAAGAACACTGCCACCTTTGCAGACCATATCATCAATGGGAGCCCCTTGTTGAGCGTTGGACTGACCAGTGCCAGCAAACCTTCAAGGAGCTTAAGCGGACCATCACCACAGCACCAATCCTGGACTGCGTGGATCTGCATTTACCTTACATCCTGCATGTGGACGCGAGTCTGGAGGGATTAGGAGCTGTTCTTTACTGTAGGATTATGCAGTGGTGCTGCACTCCAAAAACACGCTAAATGAGATCAACGTATTGCTATAATGCGGTACAAGCAATTGCACCATTTTTTTTCTCCTGAAATGCTTCTGTTGCAGGAGACACATTAGAGGATTAATGAACTAATATAATTAACAGTACTAACATGATCTTAACTTATTAACATCATAATGTGTTCTCCAGTGCAAAATGAGGTGGAAAAAACAGGCTCTGAAAGTCATTTTAAACGTGTACTTGGATTCATTTTTTTTCTTCTCTGTTCACTGTATTAGCTGGATGCAAAATCTGCATGCCAGGAAATTAGTAGATACAGTTTCTAAACTGTATAAACCAAGCCATCGTTTAAAGAAGGAGAGTATGACATGATAGAATTTTATTGGGTGCACGTCACCCTAGGGGCTGTAACAGAGGTTTCCTGAAGAATCTCGGGGAGAGAGAAAGGCAGAGGACATTTTGCACAGCTCCTGCGAAGACTTGGCTGGAGTTTCTATGGGGTTCCTGATTGAGCGGTATCGTCCCAATCCATTGCTGACTTTCTCAGGCTGGAGATTCCAGTCAATAAGCACTGGCTTGAGAGACCGCAGATCAGAACTGCATGTCCTCGCTGGGGTGCTTTGAAGGAAAGCCTTGAGCCATTTAAAGAAAGCGACCAGTCCGGGGAGTTCGCATGCTAAACAGCTACAATTCGCTGGTAATTATCTTGTATAAAAGTGAGGGTGCGGTATGTGCATGAGACCTATTTTAGATAGGCAGTGTAGCGATAGCTTTTCACTGTGTTTTGTCTTCAGCTGGCAACATTAAAATGTGTCATTTGAACAAACGATGTAATTTTTTTCTCTCTTGTGCAAATATGAAATGAAATTCGTAGTGTTCTTGCATTTGTTCTTTCTCATGTTTTTATTTCAGAGAGGATTGTCTCACGAATGGTAATATATCATTTTAAAATGAAATTGTGATAACAGTCTGCCTAAGAGTATTCTTGTTTCGGTTTCATTTGGCGTCTAAAAATAATATTATGCCATAGAGGGAAGGATGCTTAAAGCGCCAAGTTTCTATGCAGATAAAGTAATGTTATGAGCAATTATAAATAGCTGTGTGCGTGGTTCCACTCTGTGTTTGTATATATGTGTTTTCTGAGTGGAACATAATGAAATAGTTTGCTGGACGTATATGAGTCCGCAGAATGAGGCCTCTGGAAATAGTTTCACTAATGTAAATAAATTAGTAATTATACCACATGTTATTGTGAATACTTTATGGAAGCATAGCTCACTGGTGTAGATAAATCGGTGATAACAGCCATAAGTAGCATTCCATATGAAAATGTGGTGTTCTTGAATAATGTAGAAACCTGAGGCCTCTAGAGATCACAACAGTCTAATAAAAAGAAAGGGGTTTTGTATGTTGGGGCCACAAATAAAACAAAGAAATTATGCTCATCACTATACCACAACGAAATGCATACCAACTAAATGTATCTGTGTACTGAAATAATGCATAGCCACTATATTACTATAATACCAAACCCAATCTGAATGCAAGGAGTGATTATTGCTGAATTACTTTATTTTTAGCGGTAAGAAAATACCGTTAGGCCTCCTGCATGTGGACGCGAGCCTGGAGGGATTAGGAGCTGTTCTTTACCAGGAGACCAACAGTGAGGCGAGACCGGTCTGTTTCGCCAGCGGAGGCTTGCATGCGGTAGAAAGGAATTACCCAGTCCACAAGGTGCAATTCTTGGCAATGAAGTGGCCCGGTACAGAGGGTGCAATTCTTGGCAATGAAGTGGCCCGGTACAGAGAAGTTCCAGGATTACCTCTAGGTCCCAGATTCACAGTGAGGGTGGACAACAACCCCCCTTAGTTATGGGTTGAAGTCAGCAAAGCTGGATGCTACAGGACACCATTGGCTCACTGCACTGTCCACATACAACTTCAGTCTACAATATAAACCTGGGCACACCAACATTGATGCAGATGCACTCTGAGGCCTCATGCTCAGCCAGATGATATAGCTAGATCCATCTTATGGAAGGCATCTTCAGCAGGCTTCAAAGCTATCTGCTAGGCTGCGAGTCAGCAGAAGCCACACAAAGCCAGGAGCGTGGATTGCCATCTACTGCAACATCACCAGGCTGGAGGTATCCGAGTTAACGCGTCGAGATCTGTATGTCAGCTAGCGGATCATGGCATTGCTAGGTTTCTGAAAACCAAGACCATGTGAGCCGATTGGTCCAGAGACGTCCTTCATGATCCAGAGCAAGCTGCAATGCTGAAGGAGTGGAAGAAGCTCGTGCATAAGGGTGGAATTCTGTACAAGGAAAGCAAAGTTGGAGACCGGCTACTACATCACCTGGTTTTGGCAGAGATTCCGCCGTGCTGTATTGTATGCTGTCCACAACCAGTACAGACATCTTCAAAAGGAGCAAGTTCTGCTTCCTCTAGGGTCTTCAAATATAGGCACAGTTTGTTCCACATTATCCTTGAGTTTAATGAGGTTAACCCCACCTCATATAGCACACAGGCGGTGGGAAAACTCAACGGTATTTGTAGAATTTGCTTCCAGGACTTACTTTCGCACCTGGAACAGATCTCGGACGAACACCCAAGCATACTTTCTGCTCCAAAGGTCAAAATGGGAGATTACTCTTGTAAAACTTTATTATCGGGACGTACGAGAATTTCCCATATTGTTTGTGTAGGATCACTCTTTGCGTTGTTAACTGTTTGCAGTTGCTTGCGATCTTCATCATTGGGTCATCATTTATGTTTGAGTTTATCAGCATTCCCAAGTATCTTGTGTGCGTTACTTTGCTCAGGGCTTCGATCCCCAATGTCCATCTCAGCTTCTTTGTCTTTGACCGGCCACCTTTTCTGTTCGAGGACGAGTAGCTCCGATTTGGCAACGTTGATCTCAAGACTTAAGTCCTCAAACAACTTTAAGGCGTTTAATTTTCTTTCGAGACCGATAGGTGTTCAGTCCCAAATGACTATGTCATCGGCATAGAGGATCCAGCTAATGTGTTTCCCATTCAGTTTTGGGGGGGAAAATGACACATCAAATCTGGATCCTACCCCAGAGATATAGAAATTGAAAAAGGGTTGCTCCCAGTGGGCACCCGTGTTTTACACCTCGTTCAGTTTTGATGGATTTAGATAGGTGTCCCTCGCTGTCAAGTCGGATCTGTATTTGGGTCTTCTTTGATGGCCTGAATGAGGCTGTGGGGACAGCCTATTTCAATTTCGTCCACAGAGTTTTGCGGTCGGCGCCATCAAATGTGTTGGCTAGATCTATAAATACCAGGTATATTTTGTTACCTGCTTTAATGGCATCTATTTTCAACAGGTTCTGGATCAACAGATTAAGCCGCATCCTATGCCTTTGATGAAACCAGTCTGTTGTACGTCGAAGATCTTATTTGACTTTATTCAGTTTAACAGCTGTTTTAGGAGTAGACTGGCAAACACTTTCCCAATCACATCCAATAGGGCTATGGGCCGGTAATTCGTTGGATTTGTGCGGACGCCCCTTTTGAAAATTGGGACTATAATGCCCAATTTCCATGTTGTTGGAATACAACCCTCTTTCGTTATGTATTTGAAGAGTATATTGCAGAACCCTGTCCATTCCTCGATATTTTTGAGGATGGCGTTTGAGAGCCCATCTGGTCCAGTTACCATAATAGCTTATCCATTGGTCTTCGATCCCCATGTTTGCTAGCCTTGTTTTTTGTGGATTCTCCCACTCATTTACTAATCGACCAGAAACTTCTTCGGTTGTTTTTATTCAATGCTGCTAGGATTGTCTCAGCATCTTTGTTCTAGGAGCCCTTGATGAGCTTTGATCCAATTGTTGTAGATGTTCTTGGCTTTCCTTATTTCGTGTTTTTGGTCAGGCATCGCTTTCATAGAGATTCTTCTTATGTCAGAGCGCAAGTCTTTTTTCCGAGCAACTTCAGGATCAAAATTGTGTCTTTGGAATGTTGGTTTATTGCAAGAGTTTTTTTTGTTCTGTATACTTCCAACAGGGCCTGATATTCAAATTGGGTCATGCTCCCCTCTTTCGGTTTGCCTCCATTCCATTGTTACCACATTATGGTCACTTTGTGATTTATATACATATAGAGTTTTAATTTCATGTGAGAATCTTTCGGAGACAAAAAAGTATAGATTTTTGTTCGCCTCTTTCCCAGGTTACATTCAGAGGGATATCGCCTGTTGCACCATTCATCATGTGCAAGGAGCGGGAGGACATTTCCTCTAACCATAATGCACTTTCTAGTCTCCTTCTCTTTCGGGCCTTTTTTGGAGCTAGGTGTACCCAACAACTTCATGTTAAAATCGCCACACAGGATAATTTGCGCGTTGGTATTTTTGATCATGATGTTATCGATAGTGTCTAGAAGTTCGTTTTCGAACTTTAGGTGTTCCACTGGGAGGTGTTCCAGTATGCATTTAGCACATGCACTGTATGTGTTCTTCTATTTGACATTTCTTTGGCTTCTAGATTCGCATATTGGCTGTGAGGCGAGATATTATCTGATCTTTTTATACTAAACCCGCTTTTTCCCCCTTTACGAGAATTAGCTGACCAGACATCGGTCGCCCCTTTCGTTGTACAATTGCCAGGTTTAGAGCCACTTCAAAGCCCTCTAAACATGGCATTTTATCCAGCCATGTTTCCTGTGGACAAATTATGTCCGCCGATATCAGGACTTTTGGGCACGATTTTAGAAGATGCGAGAAGCCTCTTGTGTTCCAGGTCGCCCACACTGTGCTATTCAATTTGGTTTGGCATTAGCTTTCAGAGGTATCGTTTATGGCCTTTGCCACCCAGTTCCAGCAATTTTGATCTTCACCTGCAGCGGCACGCTTTGTTGCTTGATAGATAGCTTACTAGCTTGCCAATCCTGTGATTTATCTTTTTTCAGTTTTGAGCCTTCTGGCTGCTCCCTCAATGGTTTTGTAGGGACTTTATTTTCATCACTTTGTTTTCGTTGATCCTTCATTGGAGGTTTCTCCAAGGCATTGTTTTTGTGGATTCTTTTAGATGTTTAATTTGAGCTCTTGGTTTTAGACTTTCAATTGTTTCGGGTATCCCTAAAGCATTGTCAACCTCGTAAACCTGCCTCAATCAGCTGTCTCTCACACATCACTGCTTCAGCGAGTTTGCGATCATTGATGTGTAACAAGGCACTTTTATGATTTGAGTTTTCCAAAATTTCAAAGCGTTCAATTTTTGCGCTTTTGGTTGTTCTTAATACAGGAATAAATGTAAACAGCTGTAGTATTAGGTTTCTGTTTATGGACAAGTCACCTCTTATGCCCCATTCGTTTGATCAGAATCCTATAAACCATGGTTAAATTCTGATGCTTTTTTGAACCCGGAATTGGGTTAGGTATCCTTGGTTCATCTCTGGGAGTTGTTTTGAACTCTCACTGGCGACAGCAGTGAGTTGCATGGCTGTAAAGGTTCGAAGTGTTACACCCTGGCCAGCCAAGTGATTTTGAATACTTTGCTTTCGTTTTTCTTTGATGGTTTGGAAGACTTTTCTCAACTTAGTTTCTCGCATTGCATGCATTACCATTAGCAGATTTTTTCCCCCTGGAGTCGGCGATCATGTTATCACCCGCTTCACCTGTAGGCCTCACAGTTTAGGGCTTTGAAAGATCAAAGGTGACGGAGATCTTTCTCCTTCGGGGACATCTGGCTAAGACTGACCATCGTCCACGACAGAACCCACCTCAGCCTTGCTAGGAGTCTCTTTTTCGTCTTTGTTTCCCTCATTACTGTAGGTCGACATGTTCAGTAACTCTTCATCCTCAAACGACTCGTCCTCCTTCTCCTCACTATGTTTTGTACCGATCGCCTTTCTTCTGGTTTCATTCATGCTTGGTGATCTGTCTTTCCTTTTTGTTTCTGGTGGCGCCTTTGGCAAATTGTCATTTGCCGTCTCGGGATTGTTAAAAGTCACATTTAGTGCTTTCATGTTTCTAAATAAGTTGGCGTTTTTATTTTTTGGCATTGCAATATTTTTTTTTTCTTTTGCATTTGCCTTGACTCTGGTCAGTTTCAGGCTTTGCCTGCTTCTGAATTTTACTTATGGCTTGAGGCTTTTCAAATATATCGAACCATTCAGCTGCTTTCAATTCTGAAGCACTTGCAATCGAGATGGATTTAGGGTGAGTGCTTTGCACGACTTCCGTCGCATCACTCGCAGCGGTTTCAGGAATCCCACTTGGCAGCTCAGCCTGCGTTGTTCTCGTGGCACGTGGTTTGGCAAGATCATGATAGAAGGTGAGACCGACGCGTCATTACACGTCATGCAACACCGCTTGATCTTTGACACTCTTCGAGGCCATTCATTACAATGACCAATGAATTGTGTTGTCCACCTTGCTCTTTTGCCTTATAGGACTTCGGATCAAGGTAACTCTGGATTCTTTTATTGGGCGAGTTGTACTCCTCCGAGGATGAAGAGGAGAAGGCCGTATCCGCTTTCCCTTGAAGTTGAGATGACGCTGGTATAACACTGGGGCAATAGGAGGGTTTATCAACAAGGTTCTGTTCTGGCTCTGAAACCGTTTCTGGGAGCCGCACGCTTCACTTTTCAGAGCTTGGATCTTGTCTAATCCTTTTTTGAGAAATCATTATTTCATCATATCTGGTCTCAAAACTTGGCGCATTCGCCTCTAAACTGGCCAGATAACTCATTGCTTTTTCTTGGTGGTGCTGCACCACTACTGCTTTTGGAGTAAAATCATTTGACATCTTGCTGTTGGTTTTTATTGCATTGTTAGCTTGCTGTTCATCTTTGTCAAGTCTTTGATGACTTAATCCGCAATTACCAGTGAATTACGGCTTCCCTTAAGCTCATTTTGCTTTATGGGCTCCGGGATTTTCTGCAAGTTCATCAGTTCCCATCCATCATCATAGCTGGTGTCCTCATCCTCAAGTGGGTTTTAAAAGAGGGTGCTGGTTTGGCATGGAGTTGAACTTGGACCACCTGTAAGCTGTTATTTGTAGAGTTTATTTGCCATCACATATGCATCAGGTTTTTTTTGAGGAACATTGTTGATATTTGTCACAGTTTTCCACGCCATTAATTTTAGAGGGGCAATAGCTGTTCTGTTAGAGTCGCCCGTCATTGCCCTGGGCTGTTCACACACATTGTCTTGCTGTCCGTTTTGCTTCGGCAAGGCAGCATTGCTCGCTGAGTGCTTCCCCCCCTCCCCTCCTCATCGTTCTTCTCTGGCGGACTTGCCGGGGGAGCTCGCATCGGCTCACTTCTCGTCCATTCGCTACATGCGGGTCCGCCACCATCAACAAGCCGGCCAGAGCTCTCCATCGGTTGACGTACTCCTGCTCGCCCAGGCCCCTCCCCTCCGCCGCTCCCCAGGCAGCAGCGCCATCTGGATGCAACTCGCGGCCATGGCCCAGCTCCGTCGGGAGCTGCGGTAAGACCTTGCCAGAACATATCACTGGCGCTGTGTTGGGGGACTTGTTGGGGGAGGGAGGTGGATGGCGGGCTATTAGGATCAATCTCGAGGCATTGTATATTTTCATTCAGTGGGGAATCCATCCCACCGCAGCCACCGCCATAGTCCACCCCCGCCCCCATTGCACTTACTTGGTGGGTGTCGGTTCCGCTCATGCCAATAGATGCGGGATTGTCCGTTGCACTCTCCTTTTCCCTCTCCGCTGGCGATAAGGGATTATCTTTTGTAGCTTCCGTCGCTTCTATAGCACACTGAAGACCTGACTTCGGGGGCTGTTTCCCATAGTTTGATGGTGTTTTTAGGGACAGTTTGACCTGGGCACGGGTTGCTGGAAAACCCGTTCTGGAGCTCATCTCGGGCCCACCGGCAGCCACCTGCGGCCCCCCCCAGGAAACACAGGCAACACACTCCGCTACGCTCTGCTCTGCGTAGTGCAGGGGGATATATAAGGTAGCTCCACCTTTTTATGTTGCTCCTTTGCTGACTTAATAGATCTGCTGGCTGCCCTTCCTCTGCTCTAATATCACTTCCTCTTTAAGGGCTGGAAAGCATTTAACAAACCTGAGGCCACATGAAGCAAGAAAAACGCTAACAAATTAAAATATAGAATGTGATGTTTCTTCCCAATGAACAACTGCAGCTCCAACGATACACCGGCCATGGAATATCAAGACCTTGCACCGGAACCACCTGCTCCCAGTCCGGGATGAGGTGGACCCGACACCGAAAGGGACCAATGAAGAACCGGCCAAGGGGCCATGACGAGACAGCAGCGACTCCGCGCTGAAAGGCCCAAAGAAGATCCTTCAAGGATCCATCCCCCGAAGCTTCTCCAGCTACTGAGGCAAAGAAAAAATCAGAAGGTCAGCCAGAAAAGCCAGTGAAGACGTCAACTGCAACCAGTTTGGCACCTACCCAGAACAATGTTTAGATCAGGTGTGGGTCCCTACACCTACAGAGCCAGATCCCACTCCTAGCAAACCCGAACCCCATCCTCAGTATTTCTTCAGCTGTTGCTCTCGATCCTGCGCCAATCGCCCCTGCTACGGTGGAGTTGGCAGAGGAACCCTTAGCCATTCCTCCACTGGAAGATAGGGTCCCTGACTTGGTGCAGACTACTCCGCAAAGTCGTCGGGAAAACCTACATTAGGCCCCAGCTGCTCTCAGTCATACCACCAGGAACAGCAGACCGGTTATGAAATTAACATATGATACACCAGGGATCCAGTGTGAGGTTCCATTCCGTTCCTCTGTCTTCGATCCCTCCTTCTATAGAGCAGGTTCCTGGAAGTTCAAGGGTACTGTGGGAGGTGCCCGAGATTCAGGTTACTGGGTGGTAACCAGTGGCCCGTCCTAAATCATGGCTGGATAAAATCATTGACCAGGCCAAAGCTATCCTCAGGGCCAAGGATAGTTCAAAGAGAGGACAGGGAAGGAGTGGGATGCAACCCACCGTCAGGTGAAAAAGGATCCCAGCACAGGCATGACAAAAAAGGAAAATAATTGGATCCCTGGCTCGACAGCTGCACTGGGGATCAGGAAATGTAATACTACAGTAAGGGACCATTGTGTGTGTGTGTGCACGAGAGGGTCCCTTTACTCTGGGATGAAGGGAAGAAGGAAAAAAAAAACAAACAAAAAACAAAAACACGTGTTGGCACAAGCGGAGCACCTGCTATAACATTGAAACTCTGCAACAGGCGCTCCGCTCTGCGCCCCGACAAGGCCATGGCCCGCCTTTATGTTAGCACTCGCCCGATTAGCAGGGGAGTGCCTGTACGCATTGCCAACCCCCAGGTGGAATCCCATCACCTGGGGCCCGGCCAACATTAATGACTGGCGCTCCCCATAGCAGGGGAAGCACTCAAAATTGTGTTTGGAGCCCTCCTGGGGGCTGATCTTAAATTAAGGGCACCTCCATTTCGGGTGGCCCACCTCAAATCCCTGGGCCACACCTGGTAGACGTGGCCCAGGTGGAGCGAGTAGTGCAGGCCCCAAACATTCCCTCTGAGTGCTGGGCTGCATCTGACATACGCAGCCCATATGAAGACTTTAGGGGTCCCCCGCACTGTTGCTGCTGCCTGCCGCTTACTGCTACAAGAGCCCACATTAGCAAAGGATGGTCTTTATAGTAATACAGTGCACGGTTTAGACTTTGAATATATATTTTTAAAGAGACTTCTTAAAAGTACTTATGTTGAGCAGCTGCTTAGGAATAACATGTATATAGTCTTTTGTTCTGCCCCTTTCTGTAAAAAGCGCACAAAACCTGCTGGTGTACCGGAAGTATAAAAGCTTTTACCAACCTCTTGATCTTCCCTATCCTTACCATTTTCTTAGCGAGGTACACCGGGGTGATCTTGAACCCTGGAGAGCAGGTTTTGGAGACCGGTAAAAGGCGGGACAAGTTATACGTGGAGGGTTAAGCTGTATATTGTGTGCCCACCTAGACCAGTCTCCCAATAAGGTGCATTTGAAGTTCCTCCATATGTAGTGGGTTGACTTGGCCCACCCTCAGCCAACTCACAAGCTTGGCAATACTTTATACCTCGTATTTTCACCTGCGTCTTCGGTTACACCATGTTCTGTCTTGCCAGTGCTCGGGACAGACCACTTTATTGTGCAGTTTACCATTGATACTTCTGCACCAAGCGCTGCCGGTTCTGTGCATCGTTTACATTTGGCGTAAATGGCACCCAACTAATCCCGATTCTGTGGCTAATTTGGAAACTCAGATTTTCACAGCCAACTGTTTTGGACGAAGCTCTTGGAATCCACGGTTATAACACTACTCTGTACTTTTTTGGCAGCTACCTTTTTCTTCGATCCTTCCAAGTGTGGCTTTTGTCCCGGTCAGAGTACCAAGTCGGTTCTTGTTTCAGTCATCTTTAGCCCTCAGAGCAAGGTGGGGTGGGTGTGCTGATCCGGTTAGATGTCAGCCACCTTTGCCACCATTGACCATGCCACTCTGCTATCCCTACTCTGGTAAACACTTTCTATCCAATCTATCATTCTGATCCTGTTTCCATTATCCTGTGGGATTCCCCAGGGGTCTGCTATCTCAGACTCTGTTTAATATCTACATTCAGCCTTTAGCACAGATGATCCAATCCTACGGGGTTGGTTGCTATTCATACGCCGACAAAACTCATGTTGTTGTACGTCTCAATCTGTGAGCAGCTGGCACAGCAGTTCATCTGCATTGCTTACTAGAATCAGTGGGCAACTGGATGAATCAAAATTGGCTGAGGCTGAATATGGACAAAAACAGGTTCTGGTGGTGGGTTTTTCTGGACAGCAGCCTTTTGGTCGACTTCCCTCAGACATCTTCCTAGTCCAGTGACTTTCATTTAAACAAATCCCAACTTCTCTTTCTACAGAAGCACAGGCCAGCATTGTTTGCTGAAGTGGATACTTCAAAGTGAAAATTCTCTACAAGGTCCTCCCATTTCTACGGGTTCATTTGCGCACCCCAGTGGTGCCATCTGATCATAGCATCCCAAACATTCTGGTTTTAGAAGCAGACACATTTTATTTCTATGCAGACCAATGCTTTCCGTTCATTTCCCAAACATCTTTCACTAAACCTTCAATGGGACGGGTAAAATTCAATTTAGTGCACCAAAGTGAAAACAGGAGCATGAACCTAGATTGTCACGTCACAGAGAAAAAAAAAGTACACAATGCAGCTCATGCTAAAACTATCCATAGGTAACCAAGTTTACAATTAAAATAATTGCCTTATAAATGCAATTTTATTTAATTACAAAATAAAATCAAGCACATTTTCTATCACTTTATTAAACATTGCTTCACAACCACTACAACTCCAAAATCTATATTGCTATTACCACCATTTCGTAGTAGCCTTAAATCCCTAAAGAGGGGTCATTATCGCTTGTGATAATTTCCCTTCCTCAACTTTTGGTTGAAGCTAATGCGGTCTAAGGCCAGGAAAGAAGTGGTGAACTAGCTGCGGTATTAAAGGAGACCCTTGGTCTCGTCAAAGGGTGGTAATGCTAGGACCCAAAAATGGGGATGATTTACTACAAGATCTGATGTCGGCCTATTTGGCCATAGAGGATAGTGGATATTCTTAAACTGGCCGCTTGCATCAACAATTGGAACCCTCTTAAATAAAGATGAGACTAAAAGAATACAACTTACCTTTGAATTTGACATGCATTTTGTGGACTTGAGACAACAGAAATCACCTCTAGACTGACCAGTAATTCATATGAATAGATAAACCTTTAACTTCAAACAGGACCGGATGTTTAAGAGTGGATCAACATCCACACGGAGAAGCCCAGCACCCAACCATTTGATAGCCTGTCCAACCCAATCTTTAAAACTGGCGTGAAGGAAACAGGTTTGAGAATGCTGGCTGGAAAAATTGGGCGGGGGAAATCAATCTTAGTAGAAGGGGTCCAAACCATCCAGAATGACAAAATAACTCACCGTAGTGACCAACTTACTCCTACTCCATAGTCCCCTTTCCAACATACTTGTGGGACATTCCGTTCATCAGGACGTGACCTGAGCACTTTTTAATCAAAGAATTAACGTTGTCCTTTTATTTTTACGCAGGGCCACCGCACGTGACCGCAGTGCTACCTTCCTGAGTTCCACCCTGCGCATCGACCTTCAGTCCTTTCCATCGCCAGGATCATTTTGCAACAATAGAGGATGCTTATTAGAGGTGACGGCGGTATGGAGAAAAGGGGACTATGGACTAGGAGTAAGGTAGTCACTACATTGAGGAACTGTCATACTCCTACATCCCATCCTCCTTCCTCCATAATTGTGGGAAATTCCAAAGCACTGACCAAAGGAAAATATGTTGATGGAAATGTCCCTTATTAGAACCAATTCTTAAGAAGTGCCTGGCCAAATTGGGCATTAGCCTGGGAGCTAAGGTCAAGACAATGTCTGCTAAAAGCAGAGGGGGAAGCCCACATAGCGTCCTCTCATGGGACGTATTTTTGGAAGACCACAGTAGCCGTTTTGCCATAGACCAAATGTGCATGAATGCCCTTTGGGGGATAAAGACCTTGAATTTTGTAGGCCTCGGAAATACATGATGCTATCTAACGAGAGATGGATGCTTTTGAGGCTGGTTTCCCTTTTGGGATCCCAAACGTAACAGTTGTGAAGAACAAAGTTTACTTGTTCTGGCGAGGTAAAACCTGAGAGCACGTCCGATGTCTGGGTTGTGTAAACCCTCTTTGCATCGGGGACCGGGTTTGAAAAGAAAACCGGTAAAGATATTGACTGGTTTAAGTGGAATTCAGACAACTTTGGGAAGGAAAGAAATCAAGTGCGAAGCACAACCTTATCCTTGTGGAAAGTTAGGAATGGATGTTCGATAGAACTTCAAGCTCACATATTCTTCTCACAGATGTTACCACAAATAAAGAAAGCCATCTTCCAAGAAAGGTACTTGGAGCTTGGTAGAGGCCACGGGTTCAAAAAGCTATGTCACAAGCCGGTGAGGACGACATTCAGATACCATTTGGGATGAGGAGGCCAAACTGGCGGAAAAAGATGAAGACCACCTGCAAAATGTCTCTTGATGACTGGGTTTGTCAGTGAAAAAAATAAATAAAAAGATCAACTGCCTGGACAGATAAGCTGCAATGGCAGATAGGCATGTCCTGCATGATAAGACATGGATGCAAAAGACAGGGCACAGTCAATAGAAGGCTGTCGGGGACCAAGCTGTTTAGCTAGACACCAAGGACAAAATTGGAGCCATTTGCTCTTGTACCAAGCCCTTGTAGAAGGCTTACATGCCGCTTGTATAATGTGCATGTTATCTTCTGAGAGGTTGAATTGCGCCAATGATCGGAACTCCGGGACCAGGTCGCCAAGCTGAAGGATTGTGGACAGGGGTGCCACAAATGGTGATCGCTCTGGTGAAGAAGGTCGGGAATCTGCGGCAACCTGAACAGGGAGCACACCGACAGGTGCTGCAGTTCCGAAAACCAGAGAGCGTCCCCCAAGGAAGACATTCATACCGTCCTTGGAAGAGTAAAGAGGAAGTTTCCTGTTTGTTGAGATGGCAAAGATGTCCACCAGTGGAGAACTTCATTGCTGGAAATTTTTGGAGAGAACATCAGTGTTCCATTTCCCACTCTTAACTTGCCGCAGATTGGTAGCTGAGGGAGTCTGCAGCCATATTGATGTGACCCGGAATGTGCACTGGCTGAAGCCAGAAATTGTGCTGGATAGCCCAATTCCTAATTTGGATACCCATGTCCACCAGAGGAGGAGACCTGGTGCCCCCCTGCTTGTTCATGTAGAAGATAGGTATGAAATTGTCCGTGCGAATGCGAACCACACTGTTGGGGATAGTGGGTTGAAAAGCCTTGAGCGCCAGAAAATCTGCCAGGAGCTCTAGGTAATTAATATGGAACTGCTTGTCCTGGGGCGTCCACAAATCCTACATCGAGGTGACGCAGTGTCACTCCCAACTCTAGAAGGGGGGAGTCTGTAGTAACCGTTACTTGTGTGCAGGGCTCCTGGAAAGAGGTCCCCACTGAAAGGTTGCTGGCGGACAACCCTCATTCAAGATCCGCCGTCATGGAGGATGAAACTGGAACCATCTGGGAGTCCGGATCCGTAGCCCGAGACCAGCAGCTCCAAAGAGCGAGCCGAATGTGCCTCATTTTCAGTCGAGCAAGAGGTGGAGCTAAACCACAAGAGGCCATAAGGCCCAGGAGTCTCTGGAACCACCAGGCCGACATGTGGGAGGACTGAAGGAAGAGCTGGCACGTGGATGAAAAGTCTGCAATCCCGTCCTCTGGTACTGACAGTATCCCAATGGAAACCTAGAGAGATCAGGTCTTGAGCAATCAGAGGATTTCTGCCAGTTCACCAACAGCCTGAGAAGGAACAAGAGCAGGAGGAGTGACTGAAGATTGGCCGTTGCAGCTTGTGGGCCAAGAATGCGCCAGAGCCAATCGTCCAAGTATGGATATACATGAACTCCTCCCTGTGGAATGCTGCAATGACCACCATCATCTTCGTAAAGACATGCAGCGCCGATCTGGGACCAAACAATAGCACTCTATACTGAAGTTTTCCGTTCCCACAGCGAACCGCAAATATTTTTGCTGCGGGCTCCAGTTCAGAATATGCAAGTAGGCATCCCGAGGTCTACTACACTGAGCCAATCGCCCTTTCGGAGAGATTATCTGGCTGGGCTTAATCATCTTTAATTTCTCTTGGGGTAGAGAGCGAGAGATTGAAATGGGAGAGGTCGAAGATAGTGCGCAGGCCAGCTTGGTTAGGCTTGGGCACTGTAAATGGACGGGGGTAATAGCCCACCCCTTGCTCCCGCAAAAGGAACAGGCTCCAATGCTCGGATGTCTACAATTTTCTGTATCTCAGCTCTGAGGGAGGGCAACCCAGTCTGCTGAAGAGGAGGGTAAGGAACAAGTTACTTACCTGTAACTGTTGTTCTCCAGCATGGGTCTGGCATGGATTCACATGCTCATGAATATTCCCCGTCGTCAGGCTGGGAATCCTCGGTAAAGAAAAAACCAGTATCAGTTTCGTTTCTGATCTGTCTTTCGTAGTAATAACCAATCACTGGTCTCTGCGTCATACTGACCACAGCCAATGACTGCCCTCTACCTAAGCACCGCCTCTGGCAGCCATCTTCAGATTTGGAAGCACGTGAAGTGGCAGTATGACCAAGTGAAGAGCCGCAGAGGGGTAGGCGGGAGGGTTCGCATGTGAATCCATGCCAGACCCATGCTGGAGAACAACAGTTACAGGTAAGTAACTTGTTCCTTCTCCAGCATGGGGTCTGGCATGGATTCACATGCTCATGAATAAAGAATACATAGCAGTACACACATGCACAACCACGGGAGGTGGCAAAGGCTCAACATTAAGGATCACATCAACTCAACATTAAGCATCTTACCTCCTCACCAGGCTCACCTCAGGCGAACAGGTTGCGCAGCACTGCTTGGCCGACCCTGGACTCCTCCCTGGAATCCCGGTCGACGCAGTAGAATTTCGTGAAGGTGTGCGTCGACCTCCACGTAGCAGCCCTGCATATGTCCAGCAGGGGCACACCAGATAGGAACGCCGTGGTAGCTGCGATCGCTCTGGTGGAATGGGCTCTCGGACGGCCAGGCAGCGGTCGGTTTGCCAACCGGTGACAGTACATGATACAGCCGGAGAGCCATCTGGAGATGGAAGCCTTCGAGAGAGCCTTCCCCTGATTGACAGGTCCAAAGTTCACAAAGAGTTGTGACGTCTTCCGAAAACCCTTCGTGCGGTCCACGTAGAACTTCAGCGCTCTAGCTACATCCAGCGAGTGCAAAGTCCTCTCAGCCGGCGACGAAGGCGACGGGAAGAACACAGGTAACACCAAGGGTTCGTTGAGATGGAAGTCCGACGGTACCTAGGGCATGAAGGAGGGGTGCGTCCTGAGCACTACCCTCGTGTCGTGGAAAGTCAAGTACGGGGCCTTGCAGGAAAGGGCCTGGATCTCTCCCACTCGTCGTGCGGAGGTGATGGCCACAAGAAAAGCTGTTTTCCACGATAGAAACTTCAACGGGGCCGAGTGCAGAGGCTCGAACGGAGGTCCCATGCGCTTGGTCAGCACCACGTTGAGCTCCCACGCCGGGGCCGGAGCCTTCACCGGCGGGAACGATCTGAACAGTCCCTTCATGAACTCTTTCACTAGACGATGAGACCACAAGGACGTCCGCCCCGTGGTTCTGGTGTATCGGGAGATCGCAGCAAGGTGAATCTTGATGGACGCGTGTGCCAGACCAGCCTTGGCCAGCGTCAGCAGGTACGGCAGTACTTGGGGAGCCGTAATCCGTAGAGGGTTAATCTTCTGTGCGTGGCACCAGACAGAGAACCTCTTCCATTTGTATCCGTAGCATTTAAGAGTCGAGGACGCCCTGGCCTTTGCAAGAACCTCTCTGCAATCGGCCGGTATGTCGTATCCTCCAAACTCTAGCGCTGCAGGAGCCAGGCCTGCAAGTTCAGCGACTTCGGGTCGTGGTGGAGGATGGCGCCTCCTACCCTGGAGAGTAGATCCGCGTCCGCCGGCAGCTTGATCGGCGGGGACGCTGACAAGTTCAGAAGGTCCGGGAACCATATCTGCCTCGGCCACGCAGGTGCGACGAGGATCATCCTGCACCGTGACCTCTTGAGCTGGTTGACGAGCCGGATTAGCAGAGGCAATGGAGGGAACGCGTAGAGGAACAGGCCCTCCCAGGGGAACGAGAAAGCATCGCCCATGCTCCTCGTCTGGGGAAACCTGCTGGCGAACCTCCGGCACTTGGTGTTCGTCGCCGTCGCGAACAGGTCGATCTGGGGTGTGCCCCACCGTCGGAAGAGGCGATCCACCAGATCCTGCCGTAGTTCCCACTCGTGGCACGAGCGTAGCTCCCTGCTGAGTGAGTCGGCGATGGTGTTTTTTATCCCTGCCAGATGAAACGGCACCAGAAAAATCCCTTGGGCGACGGCCCAATGCCACAGGTCCTGAGCCTCCTTGGACAGCGCTGGGGACCTGGTTCCGCCCTGTTTCCTGATGTAAAACATGGTGGTGGTGTTGTCGGTGAAGATCCTCACCACCTTGCCCTTGAGGGACGGAAGGAAGGACCTGAGGGCCCAAAACACTGCACGGAGCTCCAGGACGTTGATATGCAGGGACTTCTCCGTCGGGAGCCATAGTCCCCTTGCGTGCAGATTTTCGGTGTGCGCTCCCCACCCTTCCAGGGAGGCATCCGTGGTCACAGTCTCCTGGTGGGCGGGGGTCTGGAAGTCCATGCCCGCCGTCAGATGCGCGCGGGTGCCCCACCACCGTATCGCTCGTCGGAAACTCTCGTCGAGCTTGATCCTTTCCTCGAAGCTGCCCGTCGTCTGGATCCAGCGCGCATCCAGGAATTCTTGCAACGGGCGCATCCGGAGCCTGCACATGGGAATGAGGTAGATGCAGGAAGACATCATCCCGAGGAGGGACTTGATGGACCTCACTTTGGCCGCGTCGGCCACCAACATCCGTTGCACCTTGCCCAAGATGGTCCTGGTCCTCTCCTCCGACGGGGAGGCCAGAAGAGACACTGCGTCGAGCCTCGCTCCCAGAAACAGTGCGACTTGCGCGGGCACCAGGTGGGATTTGGCGTAGTTCACGGAGAATCCCAGGTCCGTGAGGAGTTGGACGGTCCTTGCCGTGTGGACCACGGCGAGCTCCCTCGTCTTGGCGCGGATGAGCCAGTCGTCCAGGTAGGGGTAGACGTGAATCCCCTCGCGGCGCAGCTGCGCCGCCACCGGTGCGAAGCACTTGGTGAATACCCTGGGTGCCGACCGTAGTCCGAAGGGAAGGGCTTTGAACTGGTAATGACGCCCTTGGACCACGAATCTGAGGAATTTTCGGTGCCCCTTTAGGATGGGAATGTGGAAGTAGGCATCCTCCAAATCCAGCGACGATAGGAAGTCTCCTTCCTCCAGCTGACCCAGGACGTGCTGGAGGGTGACCATCCGGAACTTCTGCGCCTTGATGAACTTGTTCAGACGTCGCAGGTCTAGAATGGGGCGCCATCCTCCCGTCTTCTTCTTCACGAGGAAGTATCTCGAGTAGACTCCGGAGCCCCGAAGCCTCTTTGGGACGAGTTCGATGGCGCCCTTTCTGAGCATCGCCTTTACCTCCAGGAGAAGTTGAGGGACGTGAAGTTCTTTCCTGGCCACGGGGGGGACGCGCGGGCACCTTCTTTGAAACTCGAGCGCGTGGCCCCGGGCCAGGGCGTCCAGCACCCAACGGTCGGTGGAGATGGACTCCCACACGCTGACGAAGCCCGCCAGCCGGCCTCCCACCGGGGTGCTTCGGTGGGGGCCCGACCCCACGGCCGGTTCAATCCTGCTTGGACGCGGCCTTGCCGCCTTGACCTCCTTGGCGACGACGGCGGGGTCCGCCAGACTTGCCTCGTCCTCTGTAGGCCTCTTGCGACGACGAGCGGGCCGCTTGACGGTAGGAAGCGAAACCGCCGCCGGACCCTTTGGAGGCGCCCTTGCCTCCGCCGCTCCGAAAGGGCGTCCGTCGTTGCTGCAGGACTCCAAGGGCCCGGGCCGTCTCAGTATCCGCCTTGATGGCCTGAAGGGAATCGTCCACTGTCTTGCCAAACAGGTTGTTCCCGTCGAAGGGCATGTCCAGGACTCTGGTCTGGACGTCCTGCCGGAAGTCCGTAGCTTTGAGCCATCCACGACGTCGAAGGCAAACGCCGTTGCCCAGCTGGCGGAACCCAGTGTCGGCGATGTCCGTCGCCAGGGTGATGGCGTGGTCCGAGGCCACCTCACCTTCCTGCAGGATCTCCAGGGCCTCCGCCCTCTTGTCGTCCGGCAGAAAATCCAGCAGGGGAGCTATCTTGTACCAGAGCTCCCTGTCGTAGCGGGCCACGATAGCCAAGGCGTTGGCCGCTTTAATCATCGTCGTCGCTGCCGACGAGATGACTCTACGCCCCATAGCATCCAATTTCTTTCCCTCGCCGTCCGGCGGGGAAGTCGATGTGGAGGCCGCACCCCCCCCGCTTTCTTCCTGGCTGCCGCGGAGACGACGGAATCCGGGGTAGACTGCGCCCGGAGGCATAGGGGGGCCGTGTCAGGGACCCGGTACTTCTTCTCGTACCGGTCTCTTCTAGCTGGCGTCGTGGAAGGGTTCTTGAGGAGGGAAAGGCCCTCATCCCAAATGTCGTCCAACAGAGGCACTGCGAGGACCGTCTTCCTCTTGGCCTCGCGCCGCTGATAAAGGAAGCCTTCCTTTTTCTTCTCCTCAGGGCAGAGTTGGAAAAGCTCGGAAGCCCTAGAGATCATGGAGTGGAAAGATCCGATCTCGTCGGGCGGAGAAGCCCTGGTGGGAGGCGACGACGGAATATCCTCGTCGTATGCCTCGTCGTCCGTACCCGTCGCTGCCGTGTCAGTCCCCGTATCATCCCCTCGGGTGGACGGGGAGGAGGGCTGGACGGGGCGCGACGGTAGAAAAGGAGGTGGTGGATGGATCCTTCTTTTCTTGGTAGGGGGAACACCAGAAGGTCCCGGTTCTGGATCCCCCGACGGGAGAGGTTCCTCCGTCGGTAACGGTAGCCTCGTCCTTATCTCAGAGCATAAGGACTGTATGGCCAACAAAATGGCCGCCGAGTTGTCTTGCGGCGCTGGCAGAGGGGAATCCGACGGGCGAGCAGGGGCCCCGTCGGTATCCTCGACGATGTCGTCGTCGTCACCTGCGTCGGGGTCCATTCCGACGGGCTGGCCTTGTTCCACGCCTAGGCCGTGGCTTAAGACCTCGATCAGCTCCTCTTCTGAGGTTGAGGCCGAATCTACGACGACGCCCTGCCCCCCCTTCTTCCCCACGGAGGGTTTCACGGGGGTCCTATCGATGGGCACAAAAGAAGACTCCCTCCGAGGAGGCAGGGAGATTCTGGGCCCTGAGGACGCCACCACTGGTGCAGCCTCCACAGGCTGAGCCAGGGCCGCCGCGACCGTTTCGATAGAGGGCTTGGTCGGATGGATCAAGGCCTTCACCACCTTAGGTGCGCTCACCGCCTTATCCTTGAGGGAGGGGGCACTGCCACGCTCCTCCTCTGCCTTAGAGCTCGACCGGGGCCTCTCCAGGAGCTTCGCCGGGTGCTCGGCCTTCCTCTTACCCGACCCAGAGCGTTGGCTCGTGGTTGATGGTGCCGGGGAGGGTGCGCCCTGCCTGGCGCCCGTAGAGCCCGACCGTTCGGCGCTCCCGGTGCCAGCGGACTCGCGGTGCTTGGCCTTATGTTGGGCCCCCGTCGCCGGGGCGCCCTCAAAGGTCTTAGAAGACCGCTCGGATTTCTTCTTCTTCTCGCCAGACGGGCTCTTACCCTCCAGCCAGTTGGCGAGACGTTGATGACGGTCCTTCATGGTCCGTTCCGACATGTTGCCGCAAAACGCACAGTCCTTCTCCACGTGCGTTTTGTCCTCATGAAGGCAGTAAAGGCAGAAAGAGTGTTCGTCCTCCTTAAAGACGTTCTGCAGCTGGCATCCAGGGCAGACCCTGAACAGCTTTCCGGGCGTCGAGCTTCCCTTCTCCTGGGCCATCTCCGAGACCGGGCCTGAGAAGCTTCTGGAGTCCTCCGAAGCGTAGCTCGACGAAATCTTCACCCTTGAGGGGCACAGACGAATCCGACACGGGTCCCCGTTGATCGGATGTAGGATCGGTGGAGCTTGAGGCTCTTTTGACCGAAAGAATCGAAGTTTTTGTGAAAAAGCGCGAAAAAATAGCACTAAGGCTCGAGAGCAATAGCACGAGGATCCCAACACATGAACGTGCGGTAAAAATCTGAAGATGGCTGCCAGAGGCGGTGCTTAGGTAGAGGGCAGTCATTGGCTGTGGTCAGTATGACGCAGAGACCAGTGATTGGTTATTACTACGAAAGACAGATCAGAAACGAAACTGATACTGGTTTTTTCTTTACCGAGGATTCCCAGCCTGACGACGGGGAATATTCATGAGCATGTGAATCCATGCCAGACCCCATGCTGGAGAAAAACGTGGGGCAAGCAGAAGCCCGGGCGGGCGATGACAATTCCCATCGGTCTTCCGTGATGGTCTGCCACGCCGCCTGATGAGACCTTATTTGTCCTCCCACCTGAGTCTCGTGTGACCGATGAAAAACATCATTTAGATGGTTTATCGGAGGGGAGATCACCCGTTGCTGAAGAGGAGGCCATTAACCAAGAGCAAACCCATGCACCTTGCCTTTGCTGCTTTCAGCGAAGGCCAACAGCGGGGGAATCTGTCCGGGGCGCACAGCGGTCTTGGTACCCTCTGAAACCAGAGAAGAACCCGATTTGAGACCCCAACCTCTGAGTATAAGCTGCCTTAGCTGGGGTTTTGGCAAGGACCAACAATGACTTTGCAGTTTGGGTGCTTGCCTTGGTTTTGGCAAGTTCCTCATCAGTGGAGGAGTGGAATAGCTCCTTACCTTCGAAGGGAATATCAATTACTTTGTCCTGAACCTCCAACCATAAGGCCCAGAGCGCAAGTGTAAACTTGATGGGCTGCGGCCTCTAGCAGGTCCTGCGCCAGAGCTTTGGCATTGGATAAACCATCCTTAAAGTCTTTGAGCTTATCAGAAGGAATACATTCCTGAAACTTGGTAAGCTCCTTTCACAGCTTGAGATTAGCAGCCACCAGGTTGACCTCGGTATTCGCCCAACGCAGCTGAAGGGACAAATTGGAAAAGTTTTCCCCCAATGGCATCAAGAAGCTTGTCCTACTTGGAAAGGGCTTGAGACGCTGCCGTGGAGGATGCAGAGGACGGCTTCGACGGGAGCGTAGCTGCTGCCACCACAGTCAATGAGGGAAGTGGACATGCAGTCAAGGATAGGTCTTCAGATGTGTGTAGCTTGTAGCCAACATCAATTTTCTTGTTTAGGTGCAGCCCGGGATGAGTTTTTCCTCCCCAGATCTTGTAGGTTTCAGCCAAAACTTGAAGGAACAGGCTGGGGTGTTCCTGTGTTGACAGAGTAAAGGCTCCAGGAAAGTACACCTTCTTGTGGACCCGGAGGCACGGTTAATGGAATGTCTAGGAAGGCCATCATGTCTACTACCTAGCTGTGAAAGGCTCCAATTGAGCCCAGCGGTTCGTCACTATCCTGAGCCGCTTGATCTTGGAGTGCAGCGGAAACAGAATCCTGATCCGCAGCACGTGGCACCTCAGACCACATTGGCAGACTTGACTGCGCAACGGTTGTCTTTAGCACAGGTGAAAGTGGAGACAGCCTCACTGAAAGTAGGGGGAGGACATGGCACTACCGGGAGAGGGATAACAGGTTGCGGTTCAGGTGGCTTAGGATAAATCCCTTTGAAGAGTTCCTAAAAAAAGTATGCCTTCGCTGGATCAGAGAGCACAAGCATCTGATACTTGCCAAAAAATGCATCCTCAGAAGAAGGCCTAGGCACTGGAGTGGGTAGATGCCGCTTGGAAGGGGCATACCCCAGGAGTGCAAAGAGGATGGTTGCCAGGAGGTTGTAGGAGGTAGCGAGACTGTGGCAGCGGAAAACGAGCAGGCCAATCCATCGGAGGGCAGAATGGTTTCTTATTATCCACATTACATGGAAAAGGCTCCTCCACCCCAAAAACAGGCCCCTCGAAACCAGCCGTTGAGAACATTGGTGTGAGAGGTAGTCAAAATGACGACTGCAGACCACTGGGGTTGGACTGCCATTTTGTTACTGCCTGAGGTGAACTGCGTCACATGTGTAAGTGAGGGCGTTGTCACCACAAGGGTATCAGGGGACTTGCAGTCCATTTTAGCCTAGTGTCAGGAAAACTTGGCAGAGATGGTGCTAGCAGATCTAGAGCGCTTCTGCAACCCCTTCGAGTCTAATGGAGAATTAGCCCTTGGTGAGGGAACCTCTGTGGCGCTTGTACTTAAAGACTGAAGGTGTTTAACCGTCTTCTTTGCCCCCTCAGCAGGATCGGTTCGACCACAGGCTGGTGTGTGGGCTTAGGGCCAGCCCAAGTAGCCAGAGCCTTCAGAGGGCTCCCTCGATCTTGCCGGTCTTAGATCTAGCCCCAAGTCGGGGATCCGCAGGAGTAACCGGTTGCGTTTAGTTACCTTAAAGGAAACTAAAACTAGTCTCGGTACACTTGGCTCCAGATTTGGAAACCTAGGGAACTACCCCGCTGAAAACAGCCCCAGAAGTAATGGGCTTAACCTTAGCTCCCAGATGGGGAACCTCAGATGAAGATCCAGTCCTGGTAGCACCCTTACAGGGAACCTCGGAGGAAACTCCCGAGGCCAGGTTAGATCCCCTTCAGGACATCTCAGGGCGAACCTTGGTACTGGAACCACATGGGCTCCTCCTGGAACCAGAAGACCTTGGGGAGGAGCCCCCTGGACGGCGTGTCCTAAAAAAGGAAGGAACTCACCGGCCTCTTTTTCGTCGATGAACTGCGAACTGCTGACAAATGTGGAGGAATCCCCTGAAACACCTCCCACCTGACAAGCCGACGCTGGAGTGCCCGCATGGAGAGGGAATTGCAGTAGAAGCAAGAGTCCCATCGTTGTTCCGGGCCCAAATACACCAGACAGTGGGGATCCGCCCTTTCGAAACAGCGTTTGAACAAAGAACAGGGCATGAATCCAAGATGCTCTGGCAAAGACGAAAGAAGACCATGGAACCGAAGCAGGAATATGAAGGACAAGAGAACAAAAATAAATTCCCTAAGATTAAAGTGCGTCCGACCCCGACCGCACAGAGAAAAGGCCTGAAGAGTGATGTGTGGGGCGGGTCTCAGGAATGTAGGGCTGCAGTCACGTGCAGTGGCCCCACGTAAAAAGACAAAAAAGTTAATTTATGCTTAAAGAGGGCTCTGGTCCAATGGACGGCATGTCCCACAAGTATGAAGGAAAGGGGACAGGACATGGTAGTAAGGTAATGATCAAGCATAGGATCTCTACAAAGCAATAAGACAGTTTTGGTCAAGCCAAGTACTGCTGCACTCTGGATATATAGTAATTGTTGTACTTGGTTGACCAACAGGCTGGCGTACAAAACATTAGCACAATCTAGCTTGGAGTTACTTGGGGAAAGACAACCATTATCAGATGTTGCTCTGCAAGAAACAAGTGTACATAGCATAAAACCTACTAGAACCTATGCCATAATTGGAGACTAGAGGTCAAGGTTTTCTCAGGTTTTGAATACTGTTTCGCATATACAATACTGGAGGGGCAAGTCTTGAAAAGTGGCCATTTAGTGGCGAACGTGGACCCAACAAGAGCACTAATCCAAGATTATGCTACACATTGCTGGCTCCATCTAGTCACCAATCGCACCCTCCTGCATCTTGGAAAAGTTCTTAGGCGAACGACTGACAAAGTACTTCACATATTAACTCATCCAGACTAGAGAACTGCATTTCGTAGTTTGAACCTTTGGTGGTAGCATTGCAGGTAATGAAAAAAATACGGGGCTGTAGGGGTGTCCCCGCAACACCCCGCTCACTATACTTTACAGTATAGTGAGCAGGGGTTGTGGGGGAAACCCCTACAGCCCCAATAGTATGCAAGTGTGTTTGCATGAGAAAGGTGCGAACTACCAAAAGTTTGCACCTTTCTCATGCAAACATTCCAGCCGTGGCAAAATCAGCCGCGGTCAGATCACTTAGGATCCTTGTATCTGCTTAGATTCACATACTATGCATAGGTCGATATCTAGTGATAGCTGCAGAATATTACATTTTTTGTTTTCGAAACTTGAAAAGGGACAAGGACAGAGCATGCCAGTAATGTTTTGCAGTCCCTCCGTTTTTGTTTCTGACACGAGGTAGCATGAAGTGTAGCGGGAGTACAGATGTAATCAAGCAGATGGCAGAAAAAGCCAGAGAAACATCTATGTGCATTATACTCCACAGGGGAGGAAGGGTGGGCACGGCACATGTGAATCTTAGCACAAAAGTATCAGAATTATGATTACGATGAGTAATGTGTCCCTTCTGAGGCTTGTAGAATCTGCTTAGATCACATGCTATGCATAGATTAGCAAGCAGTGTCTGGAGAAGGTGGTGGCTTGTGAGCAGGTACAGCAGCAACTAGATGTTTTAGCACCACTTGTCCCACCTATGAATCTGCTTTAGAATGTGTCAATGCAGTAGTGCCGAGTAAAAGTATGAATAGAACTCCATGTAGCTGTTTTGCAAATGGCGTCCATCGGGACTTTTGCAATAAAGGCCAAGGTAGCTCCTGTACCCCGGGTAGAGTGAGCTCTTGGTGTGAAAGGCAGAGTTTTATTTGACAGCATAGCAGAGCTGTATGCATTTCACTATTCTGAAACGTGATCACCTTTCCTGCCAGGTACTACGGAAACAAACAGTTGGTCTGTTTTCCTTAGTGGTCTTGTTTACATAGTAAAGAACCGCCATGCTTAAATTTAGTGTACAGAGGTTTTTTCTCAGCTGAGCTGGAATGGGTTTGAAAGAAAGATGGTAGTTCGATGGACCCGTTGACATGGAACTTTGATAGAGCCGGTAGGTAAACATTGATGGAGTTAAATACTAGCCCAGAGTCTAGTAAAGGGAGCATGTGATGGAGAACATTCTATCAGGTTTATATTCTTTGACTGGCACCATACTACAAATATTTTCCATTTGTTAAAACAACAGTGTGATGTTTGGTTTGCGTGCCTCCTTGAGGATATCTATACACCTTTGAGGTAGTTTTAAATCGCCTAATTCTAGGACTTCAGGAGCCAAGGTGCCAAGTTCATAAACTGAGGTTGTGGGTGTAATGTTGTTCCCCTGTGCTGTGCGAGCATGTTGTAGGGGCACAGGAGTTTGATTGGATAGCACATTGCAAGTTTGCGCAGATGTGGAAGCCAAGGTTGTCTCGCCCACATAGGAGCAACTACGATTAGTGTCACTTGTTCCTGGTGCATTTTGTTCACCAACCTGCTAAGTAGCAAAGTCGGGGGGGGGCGTCAACCAATTTCCCTTACCAGTTCATCCACAGGGCGTTACTTCTTGGACCCGTGTTGGGGAAACCTGGATGCAAAGTCTGGGCATTGCGTGTTTTGGCTTGTTACAAACAAGTCTAAAGGGGGTGGGGGGGGTAACTGCATAGGGAGAAGATTTTGTTTGGGACATTTCTGTCAAGCTGACACTCGTGCTCTTCGGGTAGAAGATCTCGGATTAACGAGTCTGCCAGAGAACGGAGTTCCCCTGGAACATGTTGCGATGTTAGGAACATGTTCAACACGAGTGCCCACTTTGATTTTTTGTGCTAGCCTAGACAGACTTGGAGTGTGTGCCCCCCCCCGCTTGTTTATGTAAAGCATGGCAGTGGTGCTGTCCGTGCTGTTGTGTTATTAGCTATCCTTGTTTGATAGGCTGTCGAGGAAGCTACCTTTCTGCCCAGGGTGTAGATTTTCTTACGCTCCTTTGTCAGGCGGGGCTTCTGCAGATGCCAGAGGGGTACCCGTCCTCTTTCTTGTAGTGGCAACTACTAAAGAGTCAGGCTTTGTGTCCCCTACTGTATAAGGGGTATCCCCAAAGTATAAGGGGTATGAGCGGGCTGGTGTGAACATCTTCTGGATGCAAGGGTTGACTGCCCGTGTCAAATTGGGTGTAAGAAGAGGGCTGAATGCGTCTGTACCGATTTTAACAGGGATAAATTGAGTTGTCCATTTTTTGTCCCCAAGAAGGTCCTCCACGAAGTCTGTCGACTTTGGCTTCTTGGGTGTCTATTTTGAAGTGCTCTGCAGCCTTTAGGAGCAGGTCATTATATTGCAACTGGTTGTCTACCGGGGAATCGGCCACCGGTGGGTCGGTGTGGTCCGGGGACTGAATGACGTATACATCATCATAATATTGGTCCAAGTCCACAATGTCCTCCTCGTACTCAGGGTCTGTATGTGCCAGGGTCTTGAAAGCCTTGCATGCTATGGTAATAAGTGCCTTGGCCTAGGTCCTTATGGAACAAGGTGGTGAGGCGGGCTTTTTTTACAGCGGGCTGAGCGACTACTGCTGTGCTTTGTGGGGTTCCCTGAAGGTTGTCAAATTGTTCTGTGGTCCATTGTGAGGAGGTTGGCATTACAGCTGGAGCAGGATTAGTAAGAGCAGGTGTAGGTAGGGGCTCTGGGATGGGGATTTTCTTATGGTGCAGAGCCCCTGAAAGGTGCCCTCTGGGGTAGAGTAATCCCTGCTTTTAGTAGCCTGAACTTTCACTTGGGGCGTTGAAGAATTCTAGTTTTTCAATGTTCTGGCCTTTAATCGGGTGTCAGGAACGTGTTTAACTGGCTCAGTTTTGAGCTTTTCTGCAATGCTGGTCGTCGGCTCCCGGGGACTTCCCAGATTTAGACGCAGTGTCTTAAATGGACTGTACGTCTGTTTCGGGCGCCCGTCGTGTGGCGATCACGAACACGATGGTCCAGATGACAGGTAATGATCAGACCTTCCCCTCGACGCATGGTGTTGCTTAAGGGTCGGCGACGTGGTGGACTCGGCTGCGGGGGATATGCTTGGTGTGATGTAACTTGGTAGTGGTTGAGCTGCCGGGTGTCGTCCCCGTAGCGAAACAGCCGGCCTGTCTGTTGGGGTCGGGGGATAGCACGTGGGAATATGATGGATCCCGATGGCCCTCTGCATGACTAATGATCTTGATGCTGCCATCACTGGAGGCTTCCTCAACGTCCATGGCGGCCTCGGCCTGTGTGGTGTGGTGTGGTGTGCCTCGCGTTTGGGCTTGCAGTCCTTTATAGTTTTTGGCCTGAACAGTTTGCAAGACTTGCACTGTTCTTCAGTGTGTTCCCTGGGGAGACAAAGGCAGCACACCCGGTGCAAATCCTTCCAGGGGAACTTCCTATTAAAGAAAGACACATTTTAAAAGGAGCGTGTTCCATGATGTACGAGGATGGCAGCCTGGCGAAATGAAGGTAGAGAATGTATATTCCTCTTTACAAGACTAGAATATGAACCTCCTTCCGCTCTCCCTACTGTGCAGGGCGAAGACCCCGAAGGGGCCTTGAAAGGATGTAGCCAAAGGATTGTTGAGACGCGAGTTGCTGTCGTCATCGAGTGAAACCTATCCCTGAAGCCGTCGCCGAAACCCTTGTAGTAAACTGTCTTTGAAAGGACTGAAAAATACTAGAACAACAAGTTACTTCTTACCTGGTAACGTTCTTTCGATGGGATGTTCCTCCGACATATTCCTTATCTTGATGGATCATCTCCAGCTTGCAGGCCTCAGAATTTATTTTTCAGTAGAGGGCGCTGCGCGTCAATGTCCCTCGAGCCGATGTCCCTCGACAGCCTCCGTATCGGCGCCAACGTCATCATGCGTATAAATAGACTTGCGCAGCGTCCGTTGCTCAGTTCCGTTTTGACGTTAACAGTGGTTTTACATGAATTGGTTAGTAACCCAGAAGGAGCGTAAGCTGTAACCACAAGGGAAGTTTTACTGAGGGGATGGATGGGAGGGGCGATGAGGAATACGTCGGAGGAACATCCCATTGAAAGAACGTTACCAGGTAAGAAGTAACTTGTTCTTCGAAGGGATTGTGTCCTCCGACGTATTCCTTATCTTGATAGGCTCCCATAGCAGTGGTGTGTAACTGAGGTGGGAGTAAAATTGCCATGTTTCCCTTCAAGAGTGAACAGAGTGCAACACAGCTTTGCCAAATCTAGTCTCTTGGCTAGAGGAGGCATCCAGGTTGTAAAATCTTGTGAAGGTATGTGCAGACGACCATGTGGCGGCCGCACATATGTCTCGAATCGGTACCCCTCTTTGGAGGGCCGAAGAGGCTGCGATACCCCTGGTTGAATGAGCCCTAAGATTTTGAGAACGCCCTTTCCCTGCCAGTTTGTAACATTCCAGAATGGCTAAAATAATCCATCTGGAAATGGTCTGTTTGGTTATTGGTAATCCCAATTTGTGCCCCGAGTTACCTATGAACAGTTGGTCTGCTTGCCTAATCCTACCAAGTCTGCTGATGTAAAAGCTCAAAGCTCGCCTTGGGTCCAGCCTATGCAGCCTTTCTTCCTCTTTCCCGGATGGGGAGGGGGATAAAATGAAGGCAAGGTAATCTTCTGAGTGATGTGGAATTCAGAAAACACCTTTGGGAGACAATTAGGCTCCACTTGTAGGACAACTTTGTCTTTATGAAAAATTGTATGAGGGGGTTTACAAGATAGAGCCTGTAATTTGCTCACCCTCCTAGCAGATGTCAATGCACTAATAAGACAGGCCTTCTTGCCAAAAGCAACACCTCCATGACGTCATCTGGGCAGTCCCAATCCTTGTATGTCAACCTTTCAGATACCAAGCGTGAAGGTTGAGGGTTCTGATGTCTGGATGGAGAACCTGACCTCCCTTCTGCAAGAGAAGATTCTCCTTGAGTGGAATACGAATTGGAGGGCAGATGGACATGTCCAGAAGGTCCGGGTACCACGATCTCCTGGCCCACTCCGGGGCAATTAGGCTCATGGCTTTCTGGAACCTTCTCAACCTCCTGATCATTTGAGGAATGACACGGACTGGAGGAAAAGCGTACAGAAGTGGAAAATCCCAGTCCACTACGAACGCGTCCCCTAGAGCTCCTCTCGGGGGAAATTCCCTTGAACAAAACTAATCGCACTTCCTGTTGATGCTGGTGGCAAACAGATCCACTTGAGGGGTTCCCCAAAGGGTGAGGATCTGTTGAAGGACTTCCTGAGCTAGTTCCCACTCGTGGGAGACTGTACTCTGCCTGCTCAGAGCGTCCGCTGTCAAGTTTTTCTCTCCGGCTAAGATAACTGCCGATAAGAGAGATTCCTTCTTGGATTGCCCAAAACCAGAGCTGCATCGCCTCTCTGCACAGAGGCAGTGATCCTACACCTCCTCTTTTGTTGAGGTAGTGCATGGCCACTGTGTTATCCGTCATTATCAGGACATTTTTTTCCCCTGTACAGATGGCAGAAAAGCCTTCAGCGCTAGTCTGATTGCTCTCAGCTCTAACAGGTTGATATGTAGTCTGGACTCCGATGGAGACCAACGACCGCTGATGGTCAAGTCGTTGGTATGGGCTCCCGACCCCGTGAGTGAGGCATCTGACTACTGTTATCTCCGGCCATGGTTGCCAAAACAGTTCTCCTTTCAAGATGTTCTCCTGGAAGGCCCACCACTGAAGGTCTCGAGCCACCTTGTCCGGAACCGGAAGGAGGTCTGTCATTCTCCCTGAGAATTGCAACCACCAAGTTCTTAGTGCCCACTGAAGAGATCTCATTCTCAGGCGAGCCTCTGGCACAAGGAAGATTCAGGATGCCATGAGGCCTAGCAACCTCAAAAAGTCGAAGGCTGGGAGACGTTGGGCATTTTGAAACTTGGTGACCCATCTGCAGAATATCTTGAGCCCTCACCTCTGGTGGCGAGGCTTTTCCCAGGGAAGTGTCCAGGACCGCTCCAATGAACTGGAGTCTGATGGTATCATCTGTGACTTCTTTAAATTGAGGGAGAAGCCCAGTTTGTGAAGGAAGTGGCAGACAATCTAGCTGGATCTGAGCTTGTTCTGGAGATACAGCTCTGATAAGCCAATCGTCCATGTAGGGGTAGACGTGAATCCCTTCCCTCCTTAGACTTGCAGCCACTACCGACATTAGCTTGGTGAAGACCCTCGGGGCGGAGGTCAGCCCAAATGGCAGAACTCGAAATTGATGAGAGCCGCCAATTGCGAACCTCAGGTATTTCCTGTGTTTGAGATGGATTGGCACATGGAAATAAGCATCCTGAAGGTCCAGAGATACCAGGCAGTCCTGGAGCTGGAGGGCCTGAAGGATCTGAGAAAGAGTTACCATCTTGAACTTGTCCTTCCTGAGGAACTTGTTCAATTCTCCTAAGTCCAAGATAGGTCTCAGTCCTCCGTCCTTCTTCGGTATTAGGAAGTAAGGGGGGGGGGTACCGGTTCTATGGCACCTTTCTCCAGCAGGTCTACAATTTCCTGCAAGAGGAGCGGATCTGGAACTTTCCAAGAGCTGTTCCCCGGTGGATGACTGAGGAATGCGTAGAAAAGGCAGGCAGTAACCTTGGGCAACCGTCTCCAATGCCCAAGCATCTGACGTAATAGCCTGCCATTCCGTCAGATGTTGAGTTAGCCTGCACCCTACTGGTGTCTTGTGAGGAGAGTCCTCAGAGTGATTTAGAGGCAGCTGATGCAGGAGCCGAGGGTAAAGAGGTACCTGCTGCTGCTTTTGTATTTTTACCCCGTCCACCTCGGGTGAATCTTTGACCTCTTTGAACCGACTGTCCTCTGCCTTTTCCGAATGCAGAATAAAAGCGAAAGGACTTACCTCCCCAAGCGGTTCCTGAGGGGCAATATGGCGTTTGACGGATTGCAGCACCCAGGGATTTTGCTGCTGCTTTGGATGTCTAACTTTTCTATGCTGTCATCCGCCTCCTTACCAAACAAAGAAGAGCCGTCAAAGGGCATATTTAAAAGTCTGGCTTGTACATCTGGAGCAAACCCAGATTATCGCAACCACGCAAATTTGCGGGTTGTAGTACTTGCCGCCATGGCCCTACTGATGCTGTCAGCAGAATCAATGCCAGTTTGAAGGGATTCGCACATTGCGTCTTTACCATCCTTAATGATCTTTAGAAACGCTTCCCTTTCTTCTGCTTCTGGGAGGCAGTCAGCCGCTGATGAAGCACACTCCCAAAGTGTATAGCTGAACCTTGCAAGTGTACAAGTAGTGTTAATAGATTTCAACGCCATTCTACATGCAGAAAAGCCTTTTAGGCATACAGTCGTATCTTTGGTCATCCCTGTCCTGTGGAACAGTGGGGTATGCCGATCTACTGCCTGATGCAGTTGCTGCTTGAACAACG
Source organism: Ambystoma mexicanum (assembly GCF_040938575.1). Taxonomy (NCBI): domain Eukaryota; kingdom Metazoa; phylum Chordata; class Amphibia; order Caudata; family Ambystomatidae; genus Ambystoma; species Ambystoma mexicanum. The sequence continues at coordinate 743,364,223 of NC_090926.1, forward strand.
AGACTCTGGAGTTGGATGTTTGGACAAAAATTCACGGTCAGTAGTAGATACCCTATATTTGGCTGATAACTTTGTTAACCGCCGGGATAACCTCAGGAGTTTTCCAGTTAGCCAATATTTTTCTTTGTAATGCAGCGTGAAATGGAACCACAGGATCCTCCTGTGGGCCTTTAACTAAAATGTCTGTAAGGTTATCCTGTTGGAATGCAGGTGAAGGTTTAGACAAACCCATGAATTCTATAATTCTTGCCATTAAAAGTCTGTAAGGGGTCTCAGCATGTTCCCCTGGGTCTGGTTTGTCAAATTCTATTTCTGGGGAAGTATCTAACCCACTTGCCTCATGTAAGGATTCTCGAAGGTCCTTCAACCTATTTTCCTCAGAGGTAAATTCCTCTGGTTCTGGTGTTGCAGATCTCTGCAACCCAAAGGGTCTTTCTTGATCCGAATCCTCCCCTTCCTCATAAATGGAGGACAAAGGTCTGAAATGATCAGACCTTGGAAATGGCTTAAATCCCATTTCCAGAGCAGAAGGGGCTAAATTTGTCATACTTGGTTGGGAAAACGTCGACGATGTGGACGTTCAAGGCTTCGAAAACACCGACAAAGGCATCGAGAAGATTGGAAGTGGCCTCGAAGAACTTGCGACGGAGGTGGGTTTACTCTTTTTCGGCGTCGAAGACAGCGTCGATTCGATCGACCTATGCGTCGATGAGCCCTTCGATAATTACGTCAATTACGCAGATTTATGCGTCGAAGGGACCTTAGACGATGGAGTCGATGGCACAGTGCCTTTGCTCGAGGGTTTGTGACGCTCTCGAGTAGTTTCTTTCGCCGGGTGCAACGACTCGCGGCGTTTTCGGGTCTTTCACCCAGGGTATCACCCTCAGCTATCTTCGAGGGGGTCGAGGCCGCTTTCTTGAAGACGCCGAGCATCCTTTTATGGAATTCCTCCCACTCAGCCTGGGAGCTATGTTTTGTGGGGCAGGTGACTCTTTCCGGAGAAACAGAAGACGAGGAAGGGGATCTTCGACGTCTCTTACTTGAATGCTTGGATCTCGAAGAGTGGTGGGAACTGCTTCGAGACCTAGACCGAGAAGGTTTCCTGTGTCGGTGAGGAGACGAATGTCTCGACTCTGCCGAGGAAACTTTCGAAGGAGTTTTAACTGTCTTACCTCTCTCAAGCTTCCCCTTACGCTCCAATCAAAGGCTTCCGCCATCATGGACATGCAGTCCTCGCACTCCGAACATTGGTGCTCTGATCCCAGGCACCACAAACAGATCCTGTGAGGATCTGTCAGCGACATTTTCTTTCCACAGTCTCGACATTTTTTGAAGCCGGAACGTGGAGTCGTCGGTTCGGATGAGGAAGCCATCGAGTAAGAGTTGGTATTCGAGGAATAATGAAGAATGTATTCTCTGACTAACGAACTGAGCAACACGATTCCGAGGCCCACGAAGCGCGGAAAAACGGAACTGAGCAACGGACGCTGCGTGAGTCTATTTATACGCACGATGACGTCGGCGCCGATATGGAGGCTGTCGAGGGACATCGACGCGCAGCGCCCTCTACTGAAAAAAGAATTCCGAGGCCAGCAAGCTGGAGATGATTTATCAAGATAAGGAATACGTCGGAGGACACAATCCCTTAGAATTAAACTTTACTACGTAATGGCGTCAGCCAAGAACGAACTCTGCGATAGGAGTTTAACTAAGACGGCGGAAAAAAAGCCAAGGAGGGACCTCAACGTGTGAAGGACCATGTGTACACATCACACTAGATATAGTATTACTGGAACGCCCCGTTGAGGTCCCTTTTTGAGTTTTGAAAACAGTGTAATATCTGCACCTACCACTAGATGTTGGCCTATGCATATCATGTGATCTAAGCAGATTCCACAAGCCTCAGAAATATTATACATCACACACAAATGCTCACAGACACAGTTGTCCTTTTCTGAACAGTACTATGTTTTACAAGTATGGAGTTTGTGTATAAAACTCCTAACTATTACATCCATATCATATCCATCCCTAGCCATCATGCCCTTGCCTACCAGTAAAGTGTTTCACCTTCCTCTTCTTCCTTTTCTCCCATATGAATGTCTCGACACCACAAGGGCGGGGCACAAGACACCTCTTGTACAAGCCTCGGCATGGTTAAACCACTACAATGGTGACTGACGTTATACAAATATAACACTAGTGACGGTGTTAACTGGGTAGGTCCATGAGGCCAGTTTAGAACACGGATTTCTATCAACAGGTACATGTAGATTTTGGAACGATTTTTAGACTGGCAAAACATAACATTCACTACAAGAACGTCAAGTTTAACCCATATAACAGTCAAAAATATGTTATCAAGAAAATCTAGAAAATTTGAGAAAAGGAAAACCGGCGAATGCTTCATAGGAACCACACAGGGCAGAATGCCAGAAAAGGCACTTTTGAATGAGAAGGATGTTGAAGTGTCATCAACAGCGTCACAGGTTGTCGTCAATTCTGTCCTCTAACAACACAGGGAAGAGATAACACTTGCCATTTAGCTCCCTACATTCTGCCAGGGCATCAAAAAGAATATTGCAGCAGCACAGCCAACGCTTGAAAAGAATATTAGACTGGATACGTTCCACTACTTTACCCATCAAATATCGACTTTCTGAAAACTGCATGGTTCAGATTGGTCAAGTCTCCCTACTTCACTTGTGCTCTACAAAGATCCTGGAGTCTGTCCTCATCCTGGAGCCGGGGCATAAAAGGAGGCTGACGAAAACTATCCCCGGGGATGGCGCTGCACCTGCATAACTAAAAACAGCAGGTTCTCCGCTGCAAGAACTTCCATCAAGGCAAAGCTTACAGCAGAGGAATCACACAAGGTAGTCATTTTATTTCACCCTGAGGAGGTGGCGCTAGCGAGGCCCAGAATAAACAGTAGTAATGCAGGGCACAAGAGGTAGGTTGTCCTGCAGTTGACATAGCAGCTACCAGCGGATTCCACTTTTAAAATATCTAGCAAGAGGAGATTTAACTTCAACAGAAAGCCGATCCTATTCCAAAAGGCACACAATCTGCATAGTGGCCAAAAACTGAAGCCAATTTCTATATGTAAAAATAATAACGTATGCATTTGTCATTGCGTAGATTTAGCAAAGAGCAAGTCATTTTGCACTGCGCTGAAACCCCACTCTTGTAGTTTCATTGCGCACATCCGTGATTGTGGGGCAATTAAGCACTTCAGACTAAGAACAGTCTCTCCATTTTCCGCATACGAAAAAAACATTAAAGACTTGCGATGTGCGGGCAATGTAATAGTACATGCATCGAACACGTAACAAGTTATTTGAGCGGATGATACAGGTCACATGCATGCACTCCTTGAATGCGTGCAGAAGGGATAATCTGAAAGGAATCGGGGGAAAAAGCCAATCTCGCGTACGTGCTCTGGAAGCATTAGGTACGACAGACGGCGCATGCCATAAAGAATTTCTCTTTTTTTTTAAATTGTACATGCCCTCGCATACCTAAAACACAATGTACCATAGTGACACAATGTCAAGGATTACAAACACAATTTCCAATCAAGTCATTGGGAAAACATGATGTTCGTAAATACCAAAGAAAGCACAACACATTAAATGAAGGCACATGGAAAAAAGTTGCATGCATTTCGGCTCGCATTTCCATTCCTGGATGTGCAGTCGGTTGATGCCTGGGAGCGCTCAATCTGCTTAAACATGGCTGGCACGAAGATTGTCGGACATGAATGCAAAACCACATTCCTGCCGAAGGGAACCCCTCCCCCACTGCAGGCAGCATCAAAACACAAACATCTCCCTCAGACAAAGCATGTAGGCCTTCACCCTGCATCATCCTGAGCAGGGAGAAGCGCTCGCGGGTAGAGCAGAGGGCAGTTGCGACATCCAATTAAAACCCTCTTTTCTGCTAAACCGGCTTCCCAGCGCCCACAACCCCTTCCCCCGACCAAGCATCCTTCACCCAACAATCCACCAGTGCTGGTGTACTTACCATCTGATGATGGTGGTGGTTGGTGGGAATGTTGGTTTCTTGGAAGAACGTGCTCAATGCCGTCTGCGATAAAGGCATGGGAAACAAAAAACAAACCACAGTGAGAATATTTCACAACGAGACAGTAATCCAGTCTAATCAAATATCAGCTGCATTAACGAGGCCGCGCTTTCACGGCAAGGGGGCGGGCAGGTGAAGGGTCTAGGCGCAACATGAGCTTTCCAGATGAGGTCCTTGCCATATGGACACAACCGCTACACTCACCCCAGGTTATTGTAGCGTTAATAGTGCCATATACAACTATAAACAAAATGCAAGTCGTTTTTGTTTTGGCTATTACGTGGCACAAAAGCGCAACTGTATGCAAAAAACGATTGCATTCAAGTACAGCTAGGAGGGAGATGGGAAGCGAAAGGATACAGTTTGGTTATTTACCCCACCCAGTCAAAGGCCATGGTAATCTTTATGGCCAGTCTCACCAAACTCTCCCGGCCCCAAACAAATCCCCCAGTTAAATATCAGACAGTACCATCAAGCAACGGTGTAGAAGGTCCGTCAGGTTACTTCTAAGCAGTCATTAACGGTCAACTTGCACCTTTAAATGTGCTACTGTGCAATGAGAAAAAGTTCTTTACCGCTGGGGCTACTGTACTCCTAGTCCATAGTGCCCCTCACTCAGTTTCCCTCTGCCTCCCGCCCCCACTCACAAGGACGGGTCAGGAACATTTTGGTAAACAGCAACAACAACAAAAAATCCCTCTAGGCGCTGATCCCTGCCAGTCTTTCCATTGCTTAGGGTACAGCACCTGACCAATGGTCAATTTAGCGTGGGAGTGCATATGAAGGAAGTGAGGGTTAAAGCGGGGAGCCTATGGATTTTTAGTAATATAGGCACTTCATTGAGCAACATTCTTACTCCTACACGCTTGCATGGGACAAACCAGCATTCACACATTGAAAGGTCAATGGTGCGGACAGTACCTAGTCAAACAAGTTTTGCAGAACTGCATGTCCAAACCGATTGTCCACTCAAGAACTGGAATACAAGCAGAAGTGGCAACAGAAAAAGGACATGGCCCAAGTAGCGGCTCTGGTAATGGCATCTCAGGTAACAGGTCATTGAAAGGACACCTTTCGAATGGCACAAGTAAAAAAAAAAAATACATGTGTGGCCTGCAATCCCTTGGACCTGTAGTTCTTAGTACAGCTGGCAATTGTCGATTTAGAAGCTGACGACCCAAAGGACTTGCCTACGAAGAGCTGGACCTATGAAGGTAGAATGTCAGTGCCCAACGAACAAAGGATGTAGAGCACGATTTTCACCCCACAAACAAGGGTTAGGAAAGAGCGCTGGTAAGGCCATTTGATTAATATGTAAATCAGCCATGAGCTTGGGAAGAAAGGAAAAGCAGTACAACCTGGTGTTTGGGGAAAAGTAGCAAAGGGCGCCACAGCCGAAAGGGCTTGCAGCTAAGCGACTACCGCACCAAAAAAAGCAAGTTGCCAGGCCACCAAACTTCAATCTATCATGGCCATGGTTTATAAAGGTTAGTGAACAAGGGCTACAAGGACAATGCCGAGGTCCCAGACATGACAAGGACTCCTGAAAGGTGGAAACAGGCACCCACATTCCTCAAAGTGTGGCTTCACCAATCACGCACAAATGGTCTACAAAAACAAAAAATGACCTGCCTACATTCTCTCACTATTTTTAACACACACCTGTCATTGAGGTCTGAGGTACTGAAGTATTCTAATTTGAACTCTGCAGCTTACCGGCCATTGCGTTTTAACGTGCCGCATAGCAATCAAGACAGATGGGTCGTAACAATAAACGGATTGGTCAAAGCATTTTACTTTCTCCAATACGCTAGCATCTTTAAACTGTACAAAGCTCTACTTAAACAATACCCAGGACTTTTTCTTTCCCCCAAATATTACCAAAAAATGCTGTTATCAGGGAATTGTTACGTGTTCTCCCCCTTTTGCTTGTGAAAATGGTGCTGAGATTTGCTAGTATGCAGGCGATGTGGAAAATAAGCGCATTGTGAATTGCATCAGGCTCCTGCAGGTTTTAGGTTAGAGAAGCCGTGTCGTCAATTTAGAATGCACACTTTCAAGCTCACCCACCCAACCTGGAAGAATGGTTTTCAGATTGTATTGAACATGATAAGTATCCCTTCCCTTTCGCTTCACGTATGAATCTTACTGTGCAATTTCAGAATAAAGGGCTGCATAGGATTTACATTAAGCACCATTTGTATAGGGGTAGACATTACAATAAAACTTGCTCTCCTTTCCCCATACTTTATTATATAGTTAGGGCCTTCACAGAACGCACACAATCGAGAAAAATCTTCATTAAGCTCTGCTACAGACGTCTTCATACCACAGCCCAATGAAGCTAGCTTGAATTTCTATCATGGGGATAGCTTCATTCTTTTGGCAGATGTGTTATGCAGTGTCTAGCAGATGCGTGCGGGTGGGCGGCTGGGACTTCAACTAGTTTCCATAAATATGGAATGCGATACGTACCCGTATTTCCTGGTTGCTTAGTGTTGGGGAGAATTCTCCAGAATGGCCAATTTCACTTACCTACCGAGTCCCTCAGCAGCTTTGCTGGATTTCTAGGATTTATTTTATTCACCTGGTAAGAGTGAAAACCTTTTCTCCCACTCTTACATGTGTTTTGCTGTGCGTTCAACATTTTTGTATTCCTAGACTGTGGAGCCTCACCTACTCCATAGGCATCCACTTTTTTCTGTGCGTCACACATCAACTTTAGTGGACACACAGGTTTGTCTTTTTCAGACTTCCCACTTTAAACTCAATTTTCTGGGGCCGACTACTGTCATTGACTATTAGGCTTTTTAAATTCACAGACCCAGTACAAACCTGGAGAGGGTTAATAGTTATCCCTTTTTGTCTATCTCATGGCACATTATTTTGTTCCCCTTTCTTTAAAATTTGGCTGGTGGCAGTGGTATCTACCATATTTTTCCTACCGCGGTCTATGAAAATAGCCTTGGTACTGTTTTAGGTTATGTTAATGGCCTCGAATTTAAACCTGCTGGACCCCATTTACTTTTATTTGGTTCCGGCTGGGTTTGCCATTTATTTTTGTAAAGGTCTTTCTCATGTTTTACTCTGCGTGCCAAAACAGATTTGGCTCCTTTGTTCGCCATCCTTTGGCAGGCTTCTGCACAGAAGCCCTCCTTAGGCGCCTGAGAGTCTGGGTGGACAGTATGCGAGTGAGGGGTTTTAGGACCCCTGCACAGTATTCCCTTGGAAACCCAAGTCGCACTCTTGTTTGATTGGCTAGGTGGCTGTCCTGCCAGGACAGCCACCCTGCTGTGTGATTGACAGCCAGGCTGGGTGAATGGGGGGAAACTGCATAAAAAGCAAGTCTCTGGGACTCGGAAGGCAGAGTCACTGGATCGAGAGAACCGAAGAGAAGCTGAAAGAAGAGGACCACTACCACGACTGAACCTCCCAGTGAAGCCCTGCTGCAGGTCCGAATCTCCAAACTTCGACGTCAGAAGATCTGCAAGGAATCTTCCTGCCTTGAGCTGGTGGGACCAACAAGTTCGCCAAACACCAAGCAAGGCCTCCCTCCCTCCCTCCCTCCCTCGCTGGCTCCCTCCCTCCCCTGGTCGAATTTGCTGTGCAAAGCTGTAGTGAACCAGAGAGCCAGGAGGACCGGACCCAATTTGGGTTTTAAGGAGTGCACCTTTTACTCGTCGCTTTGCTCTGCTACTGGTTTCTTCCCTGGGCAGTGCGGGACGCTCCAGTCTTCCTACATCCAGTCAGACATTCATTTCAGGAACCGTGGGCCTGCAGGATCTGCCAAGAACTTCTGCCTCAGCTACAGCATCCTTCTTCTAAGGTACTGTTCAAATCCGGTTGTACGTTCCGTCCGACTGCAGTGAAAGTGTTTTAAATCTTTCACTACTCCGAGGGCTTGTCCTTCTCTACTCTTAAGTAACTTTTCTTTCGACCAACTTCGTTTAGAACTCTTAGCAAAGACTTAACGAGAACTACTCTGAACTGCGTGATCCTCTGCAAAGACTCTGAACCATCAACATTGGCCCAGGCATACCGATTTCAATCCTCATTGTAGCAAGCCTTTTCTAGATTGCCCTGCCTACTTACTTGTTGGTGCTGCTTAATTTTGTATAACCTTGTCTGTCCCTCCCTTTTTAATTGCTGTAGTGCCATTTTGCTCACACTTCTTTTTGAACTGAACTTGTCCAGAATGGATTGGGTGTTGTGTAGTATATTAAGAGTGTGACTTTTTCAGCTGCTTTATTTAGTGAACTGTTTTACAAATCAATGTGTAAATAAATGTATATTCTTTTACTCAGAAACCTTGAGTCAGTGTTTGTTTGAACCATATTAACTGCTGCCCTTTGTGTAACTGTTGATACTGCTCACTTTACTCGAGATAAGTCATCGCTACCACTTTACTGTGTAGCACAGGCTTGTACCAAAGGTGAATTTGTACTTGCACTTGTAGTCTTAATTGTGGGTGGTGTTCCCAGAGGGCACTATATATGATTCTGCCTAACACTTAGATGCAGATGAATTTAGAAGGGCGTGAATTCAAAGCATGGCTAAATTCTACACATTAGCTATATAAAATGCACCCACTGTAATATATTAGCTACACTTCAAATTAAGCTACATTCCATACACCGTCTACACTTTCAACTTACAGCGGCTACATTTGCAAAGTCACTGTTTCATTACATAGGCCGCACTCCAAATTCAACTAGATTCAAATACAAAATGCACCCAAATTAAATACAGTGGCTATACTCCCAATGAAGCTAACAGCAGTTATGAACGAGAAAGAAAAAATAAAATAAAAAAAGCAGCTAAAGTCATCCAAGAGTCAAATATGGAATTGGCTGTGTAACCAATTTGTCGTAGTCTCTTCCAACAGCTTTTGAGGCCTGGCTAAGGGCACCCAGGGCAAACCAGCAGTGGAGGAACCCTTTGCTTTAGTCCCTTAGCCAACTGCCTGGGCAAGGCTGCCCTGGGGCTCCGAGTAGCTGGCGGTCCCGGAAGCATCAACCAATCGCATTGGGCAGGGGGGGGGGGGGGGGTCTGGGGACCTCTGCAAGGGGAGGGAAGCGCTGGGAGGCAAACAGGAGGCGCTGAGAATTATGGATGGAGGCTCAGGTGGGGAAAAGGCCTCAGGGCTTACCTGATGCACCAGAGCAGTGCTGCTCACTCCCACAGGGCTCCGGGTGTTAAAGGCTCTGAAGTACATAGTATACAATGACCAGGTGACAGTCAGAGGTCTATAGTGGAAGGGGCATGTCCAGGGCCGGCTCGTGGAGCTCATCTTGTGTACAGAGCTACCAGTACATCTTGGCTACTCTGTCGGGTTGCAGGCCATTAAAAGGCCCCGTCGCTAAAGAGCAACCAGTAATCATCAGGGTGGACTGTGGGCGTCACTAGCTCTCTATACGTATCCTCCTGCACGTAATATGAGGTGAGGTGTCTTACCAGCCATCCACCACAGAAGCCTGTTGCAACCACAAAGCTATGGCCACTTGTTGCTTTTTACAATGCCCAAAATCATGCAATAGGTTTGGGTGAAACCCAGGAGGAACATTTCCGGACAGAGGTCACATCCAGTGATTTCACTCGGGGCGCTCGGTACTTTCCACCAATAGGAAGCCACACCTGTGCATCCTCAGGCCATATGCATGAAATCTGCATCGATCACGAACACGCATTCGGGAAGTTGGGGTTTTGGGTTTTTATTTTTCGGGGCAATGTATGCTTGGTGGATGAATTTAAAGTGAAGCAGCGTATGAAGCAGTTTGTAATTCATGGAAACTCTAAATTTTCCCACAAAAGAAACTCCAGTATTTATCTGCAACGGCATACCCCAGCAAGCTTTCCCATTTTCACCTACCTTTCCTACCCTAGCCTAGCCGGCAACCATGTAATATAATGTAATGTGGGCATCACATGCAGATAATCATAGTTTGACCGTTAGAAATTATATTAGAGGGTTGAGGCAAATGCAGGAAATGGGTCTAAAGACTCCTTAATTTCATGTTTAACCCCATGACAAATCATTTGCCATGTTTCTGTAGTCATTAATCGAAACAAATCACCTGCTCTAAACCAGCCGTCAACTAGAAAATCTTAAAACATTGTATTTTGATAGCACCTTCCCAAAGTAGCCCCTTTCCTGGGGCTTAGGAAAGCATCTGTAGGGAGCATCATTTCTTTTGGAGAAATCTCATGAGAAGAAGCCTTCAGTTTTCACCCAGTCAGCTGGGGCCCCTCCAGTGCTGCTCACATGAAGTTAGGGCTACGAGCCGATTCCCACTTTGCAGGTTCCATTGTGGGCAGGACTCCTGCCCCGAAAGAGAAATCTTCCGTTCTGCAGCCCTTAAATTAGTCTCTCTCCGATTCATCCACTCATAATACTCTGTTCTTTCCTGCAGCTTTTCCAATGCCAGAATCAGATCCGGTCCCCCTCACTGCTCTCACTTTTAAAAATGGCCAATATTCCCATACTTCTGTCATAGTATGCCAGAGTATGGATTAGCTGTCCTCATAATCAGATGCTCTTACCGAATACACGCCCCAATCTTCATTAGATTATAACATGGCATAAAATATGCACTCTCCACCAGCCATTGGATAGTGATCATTAAGTCTTGGCAATGAAGAAATGGTGTGCTGTCCCTGCGTATATGCAGAATTGAGGTGGCAAGTGACTTTATGGCTTGCAACTTGACATTTTTACCCTCCGATTAGAATTCTTATGCTTGCGACCAGATAGAGGTGAGGGAGCAATATTCTTGACAGCAGAATGTTTTTTGTTTATAATTTCTGGTAGGAAACTGCTACATAAATAGACGATTTGTGTATTGATCTTTCTGAGACGCAAGTCTGCACTTGAGGCATGAATTTGTGCTGTAAATCTTATTTTTCATATTTTTATTACAAATCGTAGAGAATGCAAAATTGTTGTCAAGACAAAAAGCAAGACCTTTGAAAACTCGCAAGTCCCATATTTCTACCTGGAATGGTTACAAAGTTACAAGCCAAACATTTTCAATATGTAAGAGAGTCATGCCAGTTTTGATTGGTTCATGGTTTCGCATGGATTCCCAACCTAAGCATCATGAGTTTCACAGCCCCAGAAACAAAACATGCCCTCAGCCAATGACTGGTTCAAGGAGAGGAGCCTATGTTCTCATTCCATTAGAACAGTGATCCCCAATGTGTAGCTCGCATGCAACAAGAGGTCAAAACACTAGGTGTGTACCTCGACTCCACCTTGTCACTTAAAAAGCAAAAAAACTCCACCATTTCAACCACCACCTACACCAATAAACTGATCAACGCCTGCAGGCCCTTTCTCTCCCCTTCAAGCTGCCTCACCCTATCCAGAGCGTTGATATCGTCTAAATTAGACTACTGCAACACACTTTACCTAGGCACCACTACAAAAAATCTGAACAGGCTCCAGATCCTGCAAAATAATGCATTAAGATGTGCCCTTAACTTCCCGCGCAAGGCTCACATATCTACAGCTAGCAAAGAAGCCCATTGGCTCCCCATCCGTGACAGAATTAAGCTAAGAACGCTTGTCATCACCCATAAGTGCCTGTCACGCACTGCCCCACGCTACCTCTCAGACAAATTCTCCAGACACTGCTCCAATAAACCCACCAGAACCCCTTACCTGCACCAACTAAAGGTTCCCAACTACAACCTAAAAACAGCAGGTGGTTCCAGTTTCCCAGTTCTCGCAGCACAATGCTGGAACGCTCTCCCTCTTGCAATTAGATCGGAAGCTGCGTTCTGGCCATTCAGAGCCATGGTGAAATCATGGCTATCAGCTTAAACACCTAGTCTTTCACCTACACGCTCGGCCAGCCGCTTCTTTCCACCATATAGAAATGTTTACCTTATCTAAAACTTATTCAGGACCACCCTGTAACCCGGCCCTCACTCTCCACTGTAATTATCTTGTACCATGTTTGCTCATGTTTTTTCTGTTCTCTGTATGCAACTACTCAGAGCCTGGACTAATGTATGTACCCCACTTTTGTTGTTGTATTAATGTATTTGTGTAACAATATGTAACTCTGCTGTGCACACGATTATGCGCCCAGCTACTTGAGGGTTCGGATGCGCTTTATAAATAAACAAACTAAACATGTTGCTCACAGCACTCTAAAATGTTGCTCACCGGTTGCTCTGGGCCACGCTATGGAGGCCAAGATGAAAGAGGCACTTCAGGCATGAGCAATAATAGTGCAGCCCGAGCCAAGACTGTTCTGGAAAGCTAGCCAACTACCTGGCTCTGGACAAGAGACATGATATACCATTAGCTGTGGAGAGATCAGCAGAGTGGACTAAGGTGTGGAAAGGGTCTGATGTTTTTAAAGTGTACAAGGAACCTGGAGGAGGCTGCTTAAATGAGTCTTAAGATTGCAGATTAGACAAGTCATGTGGTGACCACATTAGTGCTGTTGAAACCGGAAGTGACAGTCTACTGGTGCCCACACGTTGTTTGGCACATGTAATACGAATAGTCCTAGCAAGGCATCGATTTGGGAGTACCCAAGGCCCAGAAATTAAGCCTGCTTGACTATCCAAGTATGTAGATGTATGCAAATCAAAGGTCTGAAAGAAAACGGATGGGAATTTACATAGATTTGGAAGAAGTATACAGAGTTAAAAATGACTAGATCACTATATTCAGCACTGGGCCTTATTTTACTTAGTAAGAATCATAATTTATATGCTTGCAGTTCAAATGGAGAGATGAAACCTGGCAGCTAATGCTGCGTTTCCTCAGAAGTTGTATTCTGCAAGCTTAAAGTTAATTACTATTACACTGCCAAAAATATATCCATATTTCACAAACAGAAGTTACTTCAAACAAATACTGATGGAGGAGTGGGATTCTTACTTGTATTAAGGGTACACATCTGTGTTGGTCATCTCTGGAAGACTGGAGACCAATGTTCAAATTGGAAGGGCTAAAACCCTCTTTAGTGAGAAATCAATGTACTGAGAATGTTAAAACATCTGCCGATAGAGGCGGGAGTGGCCCAGTTTGGGATTCCTTGGTGATTGCGTGCTGTCTGTTCCTGTGTTCACCCTGCAGTGCTGCTATTAAAGATGTACTGAACTAATCTCCACCCAACACGCAAATATTGTGTTCGTTTTCTGCAACACTTGTGAAAACCATGCTGATGCTGTGGTCAGCTTTGAATCCTCACTTACTGGGCTAAACACACATTACAGGGACTGCACCACTTGGATCTGCATCACACCAGGGAGGTGAGCGGCTTGCTGGAGCAGACACAATCTGTGCAACAACTGCTGCCATCAACCAAGTATTCCCCTGTTGCTCAAGTAGGTTCCAATGGGCTATTTGCAGAAGCTTAGTAAGTGAATAAGGGGATAATAAGTAACACGAACGCCAATTGTCTATAATTAAACACTCCAATTGGCTTTTTTTTATATATGGGAAATGTGCATGGAAATGAGTTATAAATGTTTCACACTCAATGTCCCTGGGAATAAATGTCCATTTAATGTTCTGATACTTTGCCCAGATGACCGGTATAACTAATGGACATCATAATTGAACCACACACCCATGTAGGAGTCGATGTAGATGAAAATTGCCATCTTCTTCACCTAAGCACAACTGGCACGAGAATAATGGGAAAAGCAGCAGCATGAATTCCCAACCTTTCTTGCTTAAATCGTTTGCAATTAGCAACATCCCCAGCTTACATTCATATTGGCGAAAATGCATACATGTGTTCTAAACTCCTTTAACAAATTTCCCATACCTTGGACTGCGGTCACCAGTGGGCGTTCATCTTCAGAGCTTTGAGACCATACCAATGGGAAAAGGCGCTATACAAAATGACAATTACAATAGCACGTTTTTGAACCAGTGAATGCGTTCATCATTCTGGTATTTATCGCCACCATGCTTAATTGTCAAAAATGTTAAATGTGGATTACAGTATCCTGGTGGAAAAAATGTCATGGTCTGATACTTTGTCATCTAACATGTGGATAATGGGCATGTCAGGAAAATGCATGACAAATAGTCCAATTAATTTGCATAACATCCAATTGAAATACAATGAAAGTATAGTTAACAATTTGAAATAAACAGGACCACAAGCTCTTCCATATTTCAAATTAAGATTCCCAAGTCATTCTGTAAAGTGATTGGTCTTTAAATGCTCAAAGTACTGGCCAATGTTGTTGACCTAATGTACTTCTAAATGCACCACTAACCTTCCCCAAAGATGTCTCCATAGTTCCCCCTCACCCCAAATCCTTCAGAAAACTTCTCTCATTACTAATCACGCTTTGACCAATGGAACAGGCCCATGCTATAAGCACTATTCGCCACAGAAGTTCCCAGGAATTCATAGAGGCATAACCCACAAAATCCCAAATAAGTGATTTTTAAATCCTGCCATGCTTTGACCAGTGTTACTGCTACTGTGATAATTGTGAGAAACCTGGGGGTATTCTCCTGAGACGACCTTGAGAATCCCTTATTCAGGTGGGAAGAGCTGGCACTCTCAGATCCCAACGTTGGGGGCGGACAAGCAAGGGAGGATCACCTGGATAGGGGAAACCAGGGGAATGCCCCCAGTGAGATGCTGTACTATGCCATGGACAAATTCCCAGAGGCTTTTGTAGGTTGTTCCACATATGCCTCTCTTCGACCCAAAGAATGTCCATTACCCAAATCTAACAAACCCTCCATATCTGATAAATCCTCTAGGAGCCCAAACTCTGCTGCACTTGGAACCCATATCTCCCAAGACGACTTTTTGTGTGTTCTACCCGAAAACTCCTAGTTATTATTCTTCCCTTCCTGCCCTTTATTTACCACCTTCCCCATCTGCTTTCACAAAAAACTACTGTTCCCACATCCTCCCTGTTCATTTCATGACAATCCCAGTCATTCCTGTTGGTTTCACAAACCCTGCCAAACTCGCCCATCCGAGTTTCCCAAACCCTGTAGTACGAGGGCTACGATTCCATAGAACACCTTTTCCTCATCCTACCTGTGGGATACTTAAAAACTTTACCAAACCCCTCTTCCGGCACAAACACTTTGTCACACCGTGGCAGACAACAGACTAAAACTAAAGGTGTTTACCCGACATGTCCCAAAACAATGGTCAGGCAGAGTCAGGCAATTGACGATAACCGCACACACCCGACGGCCCTTTCTCTTACCCACAGGGATAAAAGGTGGAGCGCAAAAGCACACTTCGGGCAAGGCCAAACGCACAAGGAGACAGCTACCCCAAACCAGCAGTTCAAACTGAGGAGAAAGGCGGCGAGACCGGAAAGGATGACGAAGGGGGAATTGCTCTTGCCCTTTACAACTGAGACACGCAAAGCCTCCAAAAGGGAAATCACAAGACTGGGAGTTACAGCTGGTGTGCAGAGCAGCAGAGGACAACGGTACACACGGACGTCCTGCATTGATAACGCAGGCAGAGAGGCAAGCTGGCTACCGTGGTACAATCCTGGTCTCCAGAGATCCGAGAAGCTACCAGGTTCAGCACAGCCAGTGAGTCGGAGGACGCCGATAGCAAGCCAAACTATGTTGAGCACATAGGTTGCAAGTAGCAACAGTTTGAAAGCAAGAAATTTGCAAGAGAAAGAACTTGTGTGCGTTTGGATTAACCCAAGTTGATGTCTAGCGCCACGTGGTGGCTCATTCGAAAGGCTCCAACCGAGATCTGTTTTGAAACTACGAGAACCAGAAGACCCTAGGAAAGGGTGGCATAAGGCATCAGAGTGGTCCTACAAAGGTCACATCAAATCCTTTGTACAATCGAAAGTCTGAACCACGGCGGAGAGAAAGCTAGGGGAAAAGAACCCCACTTTCTGATAAAAATGAGAATCATGAACTGTGTGGAAGTTGCATAAACCGTGTTAAAGAAAGGCTGCAGTGAACCAGACGGTGGCCCAAGTCGATAGGTTGAGATACAGCAAAGCCAACTGTGAACAGTGTGTTAAAAAGGATATATGAACCCGACGGAGGGATGCCAAAGGGAGAGCGGACGAGAGTGGATCCCATACTGTGATGAAGAGTTGAACTGTGTATCTGACAACAGTGAACACGGCCGAGGGCTGCCCACAAAAAGAAGTTGTTCAGAAGGACAGTAAAACTCGAGAAAATTGCAAGCTGCAGTTGAAAGGCTGTAGTGAAACCGACAGAGTGAGGCCCAAGTTATAAGGAGGATCCGAGCCCAAAGGCGGGCGATCCTAGGGGCAAAAAGCAATCGCCCATGTACAAAACCACTGAAGAAGCGTTTGTCGGTGTGAATCAGCAAGCCTTATAAGGCAAGAGACTTTGCACGAAAGAGACTTCGCCTTTGAAGGTTTTTGTATCGTTTAACTGGAACGGTGAACCTCGTGCTAATGAGGGCCAGGAGTGTGCTCTGCTCATAAGTCCCACCTTGCCTCGTGCTTAAAACGTGGGTAACAAAGACCCAGCTATATCATCCCGACTTAGTTTAGTGAACACATCTTTCTTTTCTGGTGAACATCATCCCACACTCTTTGTAGCTTAGTAGTAAGGACTGACATTCTTTTTTTTGTATAGGCCCTTTTTAGTTGCCAACGCTACTAGCACAGCCTTAGCCGGTCAGATAGCACAGCAAGTTGAGCACTCGCTTTGACATTCATGCAGAGCCTGCTTCCGCAGGTTCGAATCCCGGCAGGGCCAAAATCGGCCTTTCATCCTTACGAGGTCGATAAATGAGCACCACACACCATAGGTAATAAGCAGCGCTCAGATGCCTGAGGGTTCGTAACGCTATATAAAATGCAAAATAATTATTATAATTTTTATTTGATGGTCGTAGCTTGCTCCCATCTTAGCTTTAGGCATAGATTAGGTGTTTAATAAACACCCTTGAACTGTGATCACGGGTGTCTGTCTTTACTGTTGCCGTCATGAGTTCCTTACACCGCTTATCGCCAAAGTGCTCAACAGGTAATCACATCAGTAAAAATGAGGTACGATTAAACAGTGATCCATTTAAGATGAAGGGAACTTTAAAATGTGGGCAGAAAGAGGAGGAGTACGAGGTAAGAGATCGAATCAGCAGAGGGACAGAATTTCAGAATTAAGGAGCCAAGAGAGCAAGAACAGAAACAAGATTTGGCACAGGGTAGACGAGGGTCAGATTGAAGTAAGATTGAGAAAGTAGAATACCAGGATATGAGAGTGGAAGATAAGGAGGTGCCATGCCATGCAAGCATTCGGACTATACGAAGCAAGTGAAATTAAAGGCAAAACTCAAAAGATAGAACAGATATGATCAAGTTGAGAAGCAGGTTGGCTAAGAAAAATAGAAGGCATTAGTCAATGCTTGAGCGAGTAATAGTAGAGACTAAGTTTGGTTGCATTGAAAGTTGGAAAAGGGCAAACCTCATGCATGTTGAATAGAGGAAAACAGACACAGGCTGTGTTGTTCTCTAATGAACACAATTTCATTACACTAAGTATGCATTCTAACACATTGTGCAGTGTTCTTTTGTGTTCCTTAAAAGAGGGGAATATTACATCTAATATATAACCAACTGTAGGTATATGTTATGGTCGGGTTTAAGAACACGGCACAATGTGTTAGAATGCATACTTATTGTAATGAAATGGTGTTCATTAGAGAAAAACAGCACTTTGTGAACCATTTTTTTTTTTTACAAATGTGGTTTGATCTTTTTATGATTGTTTTTTTTACGAATGTGATGGACATTAAAATATGTTTATTTTTAAAAAAATCTTATGTGCCTACCTGAAGTTGGGAAGGGTGGATTGTGTATGTGTCGGGCTGATGCCATAGACAGTTCTACAACCTAAAAGGGAGGAAGCAGTTTTGATGGGTTTTGTATTGTGCGATCTAGTTTAGTCCTTTCCCATACGGCCCCTTAAAAAAAAAAAAAAAAAAAAAAAAAAAGCAGGACAATACAGCTCCGTTTAGCTGATGCAATTCAGGAATGGCATGCCGTCAATGATCTTTGCCTTAATGCCAGTAAGACTAAGATGAACCTCACTGGAATACCCGCTCCCTCCTTTCCCCTCTCTGGACACTCACTCTGGGCCCTCTTCCTGCTCCTTCCTGTGAGGCTAAGAACCTTGGTGTCATCTTCGACTCCACCTTCTCCTTCTATCTTCACATCTTTGACGTCTCTAAGATGTCAAAACATCAGCTGCACCTCCTCAGAAGTATTCTTGCTTTTCTCACTTTGCCCCCAGAAGCAAACTGTCTCCAGAGCTCTGTTCCTCTCTAGGCTGGACTATTGCAACAGCCGCTTTCTAAATCTTCCTGCATCTACTCTTCGACCTTTACAACTTATCCAGAACAGGACTGCAAGATTTGTCCTTGGCCTCAAGCCCAGGGATCGGATCTCACCAGCTCACTGGCTCCCTGTGGCTGCAAGGATCAACTTCAAGGCCCTCTGCCTCGTCCACAAGGCTTTCTGGGGCCTGGACCATTCTACCTCAAACGTTCTCTTCCAAAACGTCTTCCTTCGAGCTCTCCGCTCATTCACCTCCAACTCTCGAGTGTCAGACGCTTCTCCAAGCAGGCTGGGGCCACCCTCTGGAAAAGCCTACCTGCTCCTCTCAAACTTGAGCAGGACCAACTCCGGTTCCTGAAGCAACTAAAGACCTTCCTTTTCGCTTTTGCTTTCTCTCTTCCTCTCTCCTGCTGAGGCACCAGACTGCTCTGCGAACTGGTCACCCGGTCACCTTCTGAACTCGGGCCTAAGCTCCTCCTGCATATCCCGTTGCCCTGGCACTACCTCCGGGCTCCCCAGCACCTAGGGTCTGTATCTGCAACCCTACAGTCCTTTCTCTCTGCACTTATGAGACACCCGCTGGCAGCTAGTGAGTTAACTGCACTTCGCCTTCCCTCTTCCATGCACTTGCGCGATTTGAATAACAAGGCCTAGTAAGATCATTATTCTGTCCTCCCTTTATCCCCCCCACCCACCCACCACCAAACCCCCTAACCCCCCCACACTCCACCCTTGTCTTGTCGCACCTAGAAACACTGGTGTACAGGTGCATTGTAAATGCCACCTCATATGTCCTGCCATGTTCTTCAACAATCTTACTGGCCTCATGCATCTAAAAAGAGGTCCTGTTGGGCACTTAATTTCCTAATGGTGTCTTGTAAGCACCAACCTAGAAATGCACTTGGTGTCTTTTACTGTTAAATACTGCACATTAACATATCCTCTTAGCAATTTTCATAATTTGTGTGGCAATCATTTTTTCCACCAACTGAATGTCAATATATTCCTTCAAAGTACAGATGTTGCTCACAGTAACATTTTATACGTAACAGGAGGTTTTGCCACAGCAGAATTGGTAGATGGGAAATTTCTCGATTTATTTTTAATGATTTTTCCTACAAATGTATGTGGGGTTGGGTTTAGGATCATAATTAATGTGCAGGATTATGGCGGGGTCTCTGCCTGCATATATTTGCAGCAAAATAAAAAAACATGGATGAAATCTCCCTCAACCAATCGTTTGATGAAATCACATAGAACCCATTTTATATGCACATTTTGCGCCAAAAGGTTGGAGACCCATGCATTAGAACCACCATATAGTCGATTTAATGAAAGTCAAGCTCAAAAAGGTGAACACCAAGCGCAATAATGTATTCTTTCAAATCCAACTAGAGCCCTGGCACTCTGGTCACTGTCCGAACACAACAAATTTAATTTCATGCAGGTATTTCATCACATGGGCCTCAAATAGGCTTACCTCCTGATGTCAAACCCCATTGCAGACTGTAAGAGGTCCTAAGCGACCAGTTTGGACACAGACTGGTAATGTCTCCAGCATGTCTGCTAGCAGGTACCTCTCCAAGTCCGCAATCTCCCTACACATCCACTCATCGGCTGCACCCAATAAGGCTGCACTGTTATCCGTCTTTTCACCTCTGGAACCGAGAGGTCTGACCCATCTTCAGAGGGTCTCCGCCAGCTGGAACAAATACGATTGGCAGACTAGGACCCGGGAAAGCCTTTTGCTCCACAGTTAGTCATAGGCAAGAATGAGATTTGGGTGGGAGGGTGGGGAGGGGGGCAACTGAGGAGAAGGCATCCTTTCTGAGTCGACTGCTGCACTCTTGTAGACTCAAAAGACAGCAATCCTAAATTGCGTTGTGGGCTGGCATGCAGTTGGGAAACCTGGCAGAGATGAGCTGCAACAGAAACTTTATTTGCAGGTCTCACAATTCAGATGCAGGGTCTCAAAATTTGCATTCAAAAACCTACGGGTTAAATAAAGTTAAAAAAAAAAATAATAAGGCATGTGTTTCAAGGCAGGACGAGGCAAGGAACGGGGAACAGAGACAACGATCTTACTAGGCCAAGTGACAATGAGATCGCGCAAGGGACAGGGGGGGGGGGGGGGGTGGAAGAGGAGGAGGCAGTGCTGTACATGGGGTCAAAACAAGAAGTGCGGCCAGCAGGTGTCCAAAAGAGCAGGTAGGGGGACTGTAGGGTTACAGATACAGACGCAAGTGCAAGGGTTGCCGGGAGGCAGCGAGGGTGTGCAACTGGCCGGGTAGGGACCTGGACCCGAAATCAGAGGGTATCCAGATGACCAGTGCAGTATCAGACAGGAAATCTGGAGGGGGAAGAGTAAGAGAAGGCAGAAGCAAAGAGGAAGGTCTTGGGGGCTTCCGGAACCGGACATGGTTCTCCTAGAGTTTCAGAGAAGCAGGGAGACAGTTCCAGAGGGAGGGCCCCAGCTGAAGAAAGATCTACTAGCAACATCGTTGCTTGGAGAGTTGGCGGAGCTAAATTAGGAAGGTATTTACGAAGAGAGTTGGTTTTGAGGACCCAGATGTACTTGGGATTCATTCTCCGGGGGAATACTTCCCCACCATTTGGGACCGCTGCCCTTAACCTATAGAATTAAGATCACCAAGGTTGTGCCTCTGGGACTCTGTTTCCAGGTTTTCAATGCGAGAAACCTACCCTCTCGGAAGAGGTCGCCCAGCGTCCGGTATCTGAGACACTCACAGCATGAACATAGAGAACCATCCCAAAGTAAGGGAATAGGTCAGGAAAGTGCCAGAGTGCCAGCATGTTCAACCTCCCCCTCTATTGAAAATATGGCTCGCCATGCAAATATTGCATTATGTACAGGGTCATATGGACAATCTTAGAATGTGAAGTTGATTAGCAGAGTTTAATAGCTTTGTCTGCCGCCAGAAGTTCCAAACGAGTGTGTGGAGGGGCATTGTCTCTGCCGTACCAGTAGGTCATGAATTGCACCCGAGCTGCCATCTGATACATTTTAAAGCCTGGTGTTTCGAAACCTCCCTTAATGTAAGGCAGCGTCAGTTCTGTCCGTTTCTTATGGATCGCCCCAGCAATTGGGACAGAAAACCATGACATCTGGTGAAGTAGTAGCCCCAAAGGGGCACATTTGTGAAGAGCCAGTATTTTGGAGGAGGAGGATCATCTTCACCAGAGCTAGTATAGTGGTCGGAGACAGCGACATCCCACTCCAACGGTTTAGTTTTCCCTGAATGTATGTGCAGCATATTTGTTGGAGAGGATCGAACCCTTGTCCCTAGATATCAGGACCCCGCCGGTGTTTGATTAACAGGCGCCCATTTCAGGGGGTAGATCCCACCCAGTCTCATAATGTTGGCTATGAGGGGGAAGATTACGGACTTCATGTAGTTCTGTGAATCCAGAGTATTTTCCAAAGTGTGTGACGCATTTTTTGGGGGTCGATATTTGTGTGTGGGTCAGTGACAGAGTAACACATCATCCACGTAAAAGGGAGATTATTTCAGGGGAACCCATTAGCCGGATCCCGCGATGCTTGTGCCTCTCCCTGTCCAAGTCCACCATAGGTACAATGGCAGCACAAACAGTTTCAGGGACAAGGGGTATTCTTGACGAGTGCCTCTACCCAGAAGTAAATGTTCAGACAAGTGTGAATTGACCAAGACCCTGGCAACTAGACGAGTATAAAGAAGTTCGAAGTAATTTAGCATTCGAATCCCAATAGCACACTTCTCCAGTAACACAAATTAAGTTTTCCCAGGACACCATATCAAACGTCTTTTGCGCATTGAAGGTGACAGCTACAGCAGAGACCTTGGGGGGATAGTCAGGACATGACATTGAACAGGCAGTGAATATTAAGCGCAGTGAATCTGCCAGTTATGAAGCCAGCCGGATCACTGTGGACCATACTTTGCATCAGAGGGAGCCGTCTTTGTTGCCACCTTTATGAGGGACAAGGGTCTGTAAGACCCGCACTCATTGCCAGGTTTAAATGGTATGGTAATTATAGCTTCACGTATGGACTCCAGGAGAAGAAAGCTCTTCAGTGGCTCATCCCACACTCACAGCAGGTGGGAGGTGCCAGTATGGATTCCTAAGCCATGCAAAATTCTGCATTCAGCCTGTTGGGCCTGGAGCCTTACCCCTGGGCAGGTCTTTAATGACTAGCAGTAAACCGCGTATTAATTTGCTCACTGGCATTCGTAGATAGTTTGGAAATTGAGTGATTTTAGAGCATTGCGTGTATGGCCCGCTCCCACGTAATAGAGAAGTGCCATATACTGCATCATAGAATTGATGAGACTCCGGGTATATCCAAGTCCATACATTTACTGTCTCTTCCCTGCATGTCGAGCACACAATCAATTTGTGTTGAGGCCCTCTCGCGTGTACTAATCTAGAAAGTGTACTCCCCGGAAGGTCTCCTACACTGCATCTTCTAGCGGCTGTAGGTTTTGCAAAATATTCAACTTCCCTCTGTGCATGTTCTCAGAATCCATCTAGGGTGGTGCTTATGTCAATCAGATGGGTGTGGTGGTGTTTTTGTTTTCAAAGTACTTATGTTAAGCTTCACCACCCTGTAGGTCATGCTGAATTGTTTTGAAACCCCCAAATTCTCTAAAGATAGCCATCCCTCCAATGTAAACTTTAGATGCCTGCCATAGTTAGTGTGCCATATGAGGTAGCGTCAGGAGCGTTGTAGTCAAAGTAAATGCATGTGTACATTTCTATATGTTCCTTGAACCCAATGTCCTGCAGTGCATCAGACTTAATCGCCACGATATTCGATTAGGAGCCCAGTCCCATAACAGTGAGTTGCAGCGTTACAGGCATGTGTGGGAGTATACCAGTCCACAATAGTTGGCGTGAGAACAGGAAGATGCCGGTGCAAAATGACATGTACTGTCAAACAAAATAACTCCCGGCCCCTAGGATGTAGCATTGGCTACACGTCCCATTTGGCGTACTAGGCTCCGGGCGGCTTTAGATAGGGGTCTGGGAGCCGTTCTTTCTTTCCATTTGCTGATCTAAAAAAATGGTATTCATATCTGCCCCGCCATCCCCCCCATATGACCGGAAACCGCAGGGTATGTGACTAAAATGGACACTACCTCTTCGTAGGTAGTTGGAGATATCAATGTTCAGGCCCTAGGCTCAGACCAGGAGCAAATCAACTCCCTCTAGAATGCACTGCACTATTACATATCTACCGTAGGGGGTCAGTGTGTGCCTTTCTACATTAATCTAAGAATTTGATGAACCGGGGTAAGGACTCCTCTGGATTGGGTTTCAGAAGGGAGTTAAGAAACTTCTGTGTCCCCAAGATACAGCAACACTCAATGATAACAGCAGTGGCATGCATTTCCTGAAAGAAGAGAATGTTAATGTTGTGCCTAGCAACACATGCCATCATCTTTCTGGTCTTCTTTTAATTTCCCAGCCCACGAACGTTCCAGGTCATCACGTGAATTGTTATTTCACTGTGTTGTCAAGGCCCCATTGTTCAACTGTGTCCCAAGCCTATCTACCATCAATGCTGCAATCATGCCAATAGGGATTTTGATGCCTGCCAAGGCAACCTTTTAGAACATTTAATACCAAACGCAACAACCTCCCTTTCCTACCAAATAAAGAGCGGTCTACCCACCCCAGATTCCAAAAACAAACCAATGATTGTCCCTCACAACAATAACCAAATCATTTGCACTTGCAAGGGCGAGTAGCTGTAACTATTTAGAGTGTGCATCTATGTAACATAGTATTAAAAGGATCACAGGGATGGAGTCCATGAAGGCTTACATTACAATGAACACATTTAGAAAAAGCTATTAATATTTTCAATCAGCAGAGGATGAAACCCTGTGCAGGGATCCGCCCACTGGTATTTTGGATCCAATAAAGAATATGGCTACCTCTGGGACCGTGAAGAAGTACGATTGGTTGTAGTACCAAACTCTAGCTGGAATGAGCATTGCACACAGTATGTTCCTTTCCCTCAACAGTTTAACACCCAGGAAGGTACGTCGCTCCTGTTGTACCGCAACCGTGAAATCCGGGTATATGTAGATGCTGTGCAAGTCAGAGTTCCATCATGTCCCCGGCTCGGTATAGTATTAACTACTCCGTCTCCATATTTCAGAACACGTGTGACAGTAGGGCACGAGTAGTCCGACGCGAGTGCTCAGTGGGCACGCTCCACTGTTATGTGAGCCGATGGAGCCGGATTCTGCAGGAGCTTCTTCAGCATGTCCTCCACCGTCATCTAATTATTCCTATTATACAAATGTTTCTGCAGGATCATGATTCAAGGTCATCAAACCACTTTCAGCACCTTCATATCCTTCGATGGGAAGGTGGCAGTTGACAGGCCCTCAATATTATCTTCTGCCGTGCTTATTCTGCCCTCTGCAGTGTTAATCGTCTGTCTCTCTAGCTGCGCACAAATGGATGCGACACTGGTGGTAAGGGAATACAATTTCTCATTGACCAAGGTAAAACCTTGCTGCATCATGCCCAGTATTTGCTGCAGGTTGAGATGCTCCACGACAGGCGAGGGCAGAGGGCTCCAAAGCATGCGCACTGTAGTGGTTGCTACTTCAGTTGGTCTGGATGTCACCTTCGTGAAGCGGTCCATACTGCTTCCTTTCTTCGTGCCGGCACCCTTGGTCATATTGAACCGTGTACCACACATGGTGCACAGCAATTGCCACGTAGCGAATGAGAGAAGCTGGTGGCAAATGGTGAATAGTAGAGGCCACTAGCGGAGTTCCAGGGGCAAATATGGTGGCAAGCGACCGGCGCGCAGCAGTCACGTAGGCTTCCAGGACGAGCTGCTGAAATAGAGGAAGGATGCCTACACGCCGGTGCCTCCAGCAAGCCCCTGTGACAACCGTGTCTCAAGCAGTGATGAGGGGGGCAGGGACACAGCAGGTCATGAAAGCACCAATCCCACACAGCCCCACCCCACAAGCAACAGGCTTAGAGCTCCTGCGGTGTGCAACAGGCAAGGGTGCAGATTCCAATGTGGCTGAGCTGTAGTTCAGGAGCCAGGCAACTCAGCAGAGATTCCATCTCCACCTTCTCTTTAGCGCTCAAGAAAGTGTCGGGGTGGTCCGCACAGCTGCCAAATATGTACAGCTAGGTGGTAGGGCTCCACCAGGCACAGGGCTCGACAAAAAGTAATTGCAGGAACCGCCAGCACTACACAGAGCTCGGGAGGAAGCTGCAATCTTGGCTCAGCTGCTCCACATCACCCCCAAGATTATGCAAGTTTGGTTTCAATCTGGCATTACCACAACTGATTCAGTGCTCCCATTTTACAAATAGAATCCATTTATGAACAGTCCAATGTGCTCGTCTATGAATGCAATGACAAAAGCATCAGACTGTTTCGGCCTTCCAAGCCAACTGCAAAAGGTGCTTGCTTCAATCAAGCACCCTTCATCAGGACAACATTTATCTTGCGTTCAGAGATCCACACGTGTGTTCAGATATAATTTCACCCTTAATGGCCCCCAGTAGGCCATTCATCAAGCAGCTACTTTTGCACTTCTACAATAAAAACAATAGACAGTTGAATCATGTAATTCTGAATGTATGCCAAATATAAATGATTTTTGCAGCTTTCATATGTAGAAACTAAAATGAATGCAACATGTATAGTCTGACCCATCTTTTAATGTAAATGTTACTCAGCTGACTTATACCTATAAAATGTCCACATTTGAGTCAAGTGTCCATTGATTTCTGAATGCGGGCATAACCTATGCTCATGGTAGTCCATTCGCACGGTTTATTAATGCACACAAAGCAAACATTAATTAAAACCCATTTTAACAACCAGTAATGTAACTTTCATCAGGATTATGAGAGGAGTGCTTCCTCGAAAAACATACCTGGTGTAAGAGGTGCATAATGCTCTTCACGTACTCTGCATTTAGTATTCTTTTTCACATTCAGTATTCTGAATGCACACATAAAATAGTTGCAGAAAACGGTCGCCCTAGAGACTTGAAGCATAAAAAAACCATTATGCAAGTGATATTAACATGCATCTTTGCTTTATAAAACTGTAGCACTCATTAGTCCTGGAGTATTCAACAGTCCAAGCAGAAAGACAGCGGATAGAGGGGCTTTTCAGAGGGTTGTTTTTACTCTTCGTGTGGTTGGTTATTCAAATGGTGTATGTTTAGGCTGGCGGGTTACTCAAATGATGTGCTGGTTCGTCCAGAGGTACGATGTTTAAACCCTTGCACCCACACCCAGCACTTCTCTGAACTCTAACACAGGACCACTTTCTCAATAGCCTCCATTTAATAACCAGCAGGGCTCATACCTTTACGTGTTCCAACTGTGGCATTGATGCATTTGTTTGGTTGGCGTTGCAGGGTGGTGCAAGTGAGTAGATTAGGCGTCCTGGGAAGACAGTTGGCTCATTGATTGTCATTAACACATTGGGATGCTCCAAGTACTGCATCTGGCCAAAGGAAGGAACGAACAAATGCTTGGTTTGAGTACGCGGTGGTTATGGAGGTCGGGGTCCATGCAACAGCACACCTGCTTAAGTTACGTATGCATGTTTTGCTACAGGGAAGATCAGGGAATTTGGAAGGCTAGATTTTAATTCTCTTGCAATATTGTTCAAAAGGCACAGGAGAGACATCCAGCAGAAAATAGAAGGTACGTGGTGGAGCTCTGCAAGCAAGCCCTGTCACCAAGGACGATATCAACGGAAGACATAAAAATAGTGGAATTCCCAAAGGAACACAGGCTGGACCAAGTTATCTTGCACTTGTCATCTAAAAATATAAAGCAGAAACTATTGGATGTATCAGACACTTTAAGAAAAAGAGGGTTCCGACTGGAGGACTTAGACGAGGAACCTAGACAATTAAAAGAAAAAGCCCATACAGAACAAAGAAAAAAGACAAAAAAGGAAATCGCAGTAAGACCAAGATCAATAACTCCGGGGGTGAAATTGAAGAAAAATAACGGAAAAAGTAAAAATGAGAAAGAGCCTCAGGAGGAAGAGTCTTTATCAACTAAAAAGAATAAAGAGATATTGAAAACCCTGAGATTCACAGTGGATAACTCGGAAAACTTAAAGATGGATAAGAACAAATCCTCTAAAGTAAACAACCAGGGAAAGGAATGGGCCTGGATGACAAATGCCTTGATTTCCAAGAAGAAACAATAGAATACGGAGAATGAGCAGACCCGGATCCTATGTGCATCGTGGAACACAAGAGGTTTTAAGCATCTGCTCTCTAGTAAAAGCGATTTCCTGACCCAATATGATTTTATCTCAATACAAGAATCATGGCTACGTAAATCCCCTATATGCGAGGGCTATGAGGTATACACAAACCCGGCTAGGAAGGGACCAAAGGGAAGACCGTTTGGAGGCCTCATGATACTTAAGAAATTGGAATGTCCATTAAAAGTAATAGAACATCTGACACCAAACCCCTATGTGCAAATCCTGAAAGTGACATCTGAAGTGGAATCCCCGAAAATCCCAAAACAAATGGTCCTAATCAATATCTACTGGAGCGAGAATATGCAGGGACAGACGAACTTCTTAACGTCAATCACGGAGGTAATTGATCAATCCATGATGGAGGGAAATGGCCAGCTGATAATATTAAATGGCGATTTAAATATCAAAATCCTAGACAAAAATGGTAAGATCAAAGCTACTGATCATCTGCTAGGAAAGGAAAAAATATGGATGCAAGAAATGAGAATCCGTGAGATGAAGATGTTAAATGGCCAGACTAAGGGAGATCTCCAAGGGGCCAATACTTGGTACAGTGGGAAATCAGGTGCCTGCTTAGACTATTGCTTTGTGGGAGGAAGCACACTGGAGCGGATACTCTCCTTCACAATAACAAAACAAACGAGCAGTGATCACTGTCTGTTAGCAACCGAAATCGTTTGGGAAATAAAACCTAACAGAGGAATTGAAAGAACAATGGAAACTGAGGTTACAGGAGGAAGAAATCGTCTGAGAATTAAAAATCGGGCAATCCCGAATCTAGTACTAGGATACAAAAAAGCGATAAACAACAATGAAGAGCTAGTTGACTACAAATGGCTGTTGGAAGCCCATGAGATCAAGTATGATCCAACAAAAAAAAAGAACATTAAAATAAAACATACGTATGATGAACAACTTGTGTTAAGAAGGAAACAATATAGGTCAGAATTGAGACGCATAAAAAAGATTAACAGCTCAGAAAGACACGATCTCCTGAGAAAATGTCAACAAACATATAAAAACTGGCTGAGACAAACTCGGTATCTAAGACTGCAGAGAGACGCGGAAAAAATGATAGCAGCCATATCGACAAACAACGCTAGAAGTACCTGGGACTTACTTAACGACAGAGAGCACAATCAATCTGCCGTAGGTATTAATCAGGTTTCAGAAGACAAATGGTTCGAACACTACACTACTCTTTATGAAGCGGAAAGTGGGGGAAAAGCAATTACAGAGATCTCGGACTCAACTCCGTGGGCCTTGAACTTTGATAAGGATGATATCCGAACCCTGATAAAAAACTTAGTACCTCAAGAGCAGCCGGCCCAGACGGCATTTCCAACAAATTACTAAAAGAAAATTGTGAGGACTGGACGGAGCTAATATACACATTATTTCAACAAATCATGAAAACCAAACAAATACCAGCTACATGGACGGAGGCTTATATAGTACCCATATATAAGAAGGGTGATCGCGAAAACCCTAAGAATTACAGGCCCATAGCACTCCTAGACTCAATTGGCAAGCTATTTGCGTCACTACTTCTGAGAGATCTAAAAAAATGGGCCACCGAGGCAAAAATTCTGGATGAAAGACAAACAGCCTTTGTAAGTGGAGTTGGCACTGCCTTGAATCTGTTTTTGATCAACTTGTTGAAGGCAAAAACATTAGCCGGGAAAAAAAAACTCTATCTTGCATTTATTGACCTCGAACAAGCCTTCGATGGAATCAACAGAGAGCTCCTGTGGTTAAAAATGAGAAATTGGGGATGCCCTAAGGATCTACTTGAAGCTATCAAAACATTGTATACCGACACCTCAATTCAAGTCCAAATTACAAGCAATGGGGGACTTTCGAGGAGGATTAAAACCTATAGAGGAATCAAGCAGGGCTGTGCTGTAGCCCCATTCCTTTTTGTCCTATACATGGCAGATATGAACATAGCTCAGGAGAAGATTCGTGCATTTCCACCGACAATAAATGGAAAAGAAATACCTTGGATGCTGTACGCTGATGATGCGGTATTCATCGACCAAACACCAATAGGTCTACAACGACGGATCGAATCCTTTAACAACTACTTAAAAGAAAATAGCATGAAGATGAATATCAAAAAATCCATGATCTTAACAATGAAATCAAGCCGGGGCAGAAGACAGTCCGGTAAAACAATACGATGGTCATTAGAGAACCAGAATTTAGAAGAAGTGGAAACGACACTCTACCTGGGGATAATGATAAATAAAAACAGCAACGAACAGGCGCACTACTGTCTGATCCGGGAAAAACTAGTGGCTTTAACAAATCAAGGGATTTGCCTACATCGCAGATATGGGAAGTTCTCTTTAATTCCAATTGTAACGTTCTACAAGCAAAAAGTGCTGGCGGTCATCACTTACGGCACGGAAGCACTCGTAGCCCTTAGATGGGAGGTTTGGAATCTCTGTGAAGCATATTTTTGGCGGAAAATTTTGCGCCTACCAACCTCATTACCAGTGGAGCTCATTAGAACTGAGCTCAGACTCCAATCAATAAACTCTGTCGTACTCTGGAAAACCTTGTCATTGTATAGAAAGTGCATTTTGGATATACCACCAAAACCATTTGAAATTCTAGCCAAGACGAACATCCGGAATGAAGACAAAATGCTTAATGATTGGAAAAGCAGATGCAAGGCACAGTTGGAACAACTAAATCTGGAAGAGGATACCCTAAAGAATAACCCGGACAAAGCAAAAAGAGTTATTCGGGAAAAGGATTGGGAGGAAACCCAGGAACAAAGATTGAGAAGAAATATATGCTATAACATCATCTGGGAAAAAAAAGGCTTGAATATCCTACCGCCATATCTGTTGAAATTTCCAATTGAACGCTACCGGGATTTGCTGCTGCGTTGCAGACTTAATATTTGGAATAGCAGAGAAGTGAAATGGAAAAGAAGACAAATTGACAGAACAGCTGCATATTGTCGGTTCTGCAAACGGAAGGACCAACTGGAAACGATTAGACATGTTATGTTAATCTGCCCAGCTTTAAAATGCAAAAGAGAGATCTATATGGGAAGTTACACAATAAATATTACTGAGGAGACGGAAGAAAGTTATTGGGAAAGAATCCTCACTGCGGAAAAAATTGGCAAAACTCTAGATGCATTGAAATTTGTTGAGATGTTAAACTTGAATCAAGAGGAACAAGAATCTGATCTGTAAGAGAACGCTACGAGTAGTCCTAGATACTTAAGTACTGAATTACTTTGATTGCCCAAATCTTGAATAAATGAGGTTGTGGATCATAAGAAAATGGAGAGATTAAGTCAATGACGGGACAATTATTGCCTGATGACAATTGGATCTGGGGAAATTTTAACAAAGTTTTAACAAAGGAACATTGTTTATTACTAAAGGAATAAGGATGTAATGTTAAAGGTTTAACTACACTTAACCAATAAAACACAAAAAAAAAAAAAAAAAAAAATATTTTAATGGTACAGCGAGGTCGTCATGATCACGAACCACACTGCAGATTGGAAGCTGGAACCATAAACAAATGGCCCAATGCCATAAAACATTCAAAACATGGCACTTTGATGGCCTTCAAGGCAGTGGAGCACAGTGGTCCGTTGGTCGTATGCCACATGGGAAGTGATTTTTAATATACAGGTGCATGGTCATGTGGACCAAAATCAAGGCTTTGTACCAGATTCAAGAGTTAACTGGAAGCTAGTGAAGGCCCTCTAGCGCCAGCGATAAAGGATCACGTTTAGCGGTACTGGTGACAAGAAGTGCTGCAGACGCAATGCATTTGTTGGTACCTAGGAACAGTAAATTACAGCCAACTAACTTTGTACCAATGATTGCACATGCAATCATAGTGCAGGCGATGAAGCAGCATGAGATAATTAGAGGAACTCTAAACGGAAGGAGCCTCATATTCCCTTGATAATGCTGAATCAATTAATAGCTGATCCGATCTTGCTTAGCTTAGCCCACGCCAATTTACTTCAATAAACTGAAAATGAATGGGTGTAGTTTGCTGGAGTTGCATCTCATTCAATTATTCTCCAATTGCCTAAAGAGGAACTTGAATTGTATCAATATTTTATATAGATCGCAATTTTACACATGTGTTCCAGAGAACTTGGTGCTGTCCACATAATTCTGAAATAGGATAACCTTTTTCATCAGCAAATCATATACTAAATTAATGTAGATCTTGAGCAGCAGTGGGGACAAGCAAGCGCCCTGCGGAAGACCCTAAGTTACATGCGCCAGTTTGTTTCAAAGGTTCCAATCACAACCCTTGATGATCCATTGTCCAAGAAGAAGGCAAGCCAATCTGCTGCACCTTCCGGAGCCTTCACCACCTGTCTGAATGGCATATCCAGAGAATCAAGGACTGCCAGTGTTGCCATCATCCAGAATTCAGATACATTTTCTCCTATAACAACCACCATAGTTTATGGAGGAACAGCATATTTTAGGTGAGCAGCAAACACATTTTCAACCAGATGGCAGTACTTATAAACAATTATAGCTTAGGAGAGTTTGATCTTCTCTAGAAGTTTATAAAATTTAAAAAGCAGTGCAGGAACTCTGCAGTGGGTGGGGGTGAGGATTTTTCACCATCGCCCCGAACAAAAAAGCTGAGAAAATAAAACACCAACTCATGGTTCTCCTCAGAACTCAAAGAACTACATACCTTAAAACGCAAAGCCCTGAACAAATGGCAAAGATCCCCACAGAACGCCTCGCTCATCGCTTATAAAACCTTAGCCAAACAATACAAGCAAGCTACAGTTAAAGCTAAATCAGCCTCCTATAATGACAGGATCACCAACGCCACCTCCGAATCTAGAGAACTCTTTTCCATCTTTAAAAGAGCCGTCTGCACCAATCACCAACTCACAAGAAGTTGTCAAAGACGAAGCTTGGTGTACCAGTGTTCAAACAGCCCTGATAAACAAAACAAAAAAAGAAAAATCCATGCCCACCACAACAACCTCTCTAAACAGATCAGGACATAATCCCACACTGTAAGTAGGGACACTAAAGACAAAGTAACCAAATCCGAAATAATGGACATCATGAAGAATATTAAACCCTCCAATTGCAAAGGCGATGCTTGTCCTGCCAAGCTGGTCAAAGATTGTGCAGACACCCTTGTTCCTTTTCTCAAAACTCAATGCCTCAATGCCTCTTTCAAATCCAACTCAGTCCCTGATAGTTTAAAAGAGGCCTGGGTCTGCCCACTTTTGACAAAGTCAATACCCAAATCCATCAATTCCTAGAAGGAAATAGTATCCTAGGCAAAAGGCAATCCGGATTCTGCCTGGGCCATGGGACAGAATCTGCCCTACTGGATCTTAAAATAAAACTTGGTGACATTATGCACAAAGGCAAACAGGCACTTCTCCTACTGTTAGATTTATCGGCTGCCTTTGATCTAGTCAACCAAGATATCCTCAGCAAACATCTCAACTTAAAAATGCTGCCCGCTTTTCCCTTCAAGTCACAGCTTGGATGGAGTCCTTCCTCAAAGAGGCTTACAAGGGTCTTCAGACTGCCTGTGTGGCTCCCACCACCATACATTGTGGATTCTCGCAGGGCTCATGCACAGCACCCACCCTGTATAACATTTTCCCCCCTCTTCAATGACCTGGAACATCGCGGCATAGCTTATACCAACGATACGCAAGTCCTTCTCCCACTCACAGGCTCCTATGAACAAGACTCAGAAGCCCCAACTAACATTTACGCAGCCATCCAGACATGGATGGCAGCAAACGGTCTATGTCTTAATGGAGATAAAACTGAGATCCTCTTGGTAAGCACTAAAGAGACAGAGTAAACTTTCCCCTCAATACTCTACTTTCAACATTGACAACACACCTATCGCAGTATCACCATCAGTCAAAACGCTAGGAGTATTCCTCGACTCCTCTCTGTCCATAACACGCCAGGACAGTGCCATTGCCTCCTCAGCTGCACTCACCACAAAAAATCATCAATGCTGTCAAACCATTCCCCATCTACCAAGAACTGCCTTAATATTGCAAGGGCCACAGTAGGCACCAAACTCGATTACTGTAATGCTTCCTTTCCTAGGCATCTCATCCAAAAACATTGAAAAGCTACAAGTTACACAAAACAATGCCTTCCAGGCAGCTCCGAGGGTCCTCAAAAGGGAACACATCTCCCAGGCTAGGAGAGAAGCACATTGGCTGCCGGTTAAAGAGCGCATCCTATTTAAAACCCTTGCAATCACACACAAATACCTCTCACACCCACCTGATAGGATCACCCTCGTCACTTCTTCCAGGCCCACGAGGTCACACCTCACCAACCAAATCTACGTGCCATCCTTCAAAAGAGCCAAAGCAGGACGGGGGGGGGGGGGTGCTAGCTTACAACAACTAGCACCTAAAAACTGGAACGCTCTCCCTTCAGCACTCAGAAACGAAACATCCTACACATTATTCCAGAAAGTTTTGAAATCTAAACTCTTCATTTAGCCATGCATGCAGACCAGCCTCCGACCCGTAACGCGCAACTTCTGATAATTCTTCATCTACCCTGTTCCACTGTAACCACATTTAATTTCTGCCACTGTTGTACCATTAATACTCTGTAATGTCATTTAACTGCTCAACCAAGCAAGAACTTTAACAGCGCCACGATGCCCCAGGGCTGCTGTGCACTTTATACATTTAAATAAATTAGTAGACTGATTATTGGTGCCAACTCTAGGACCCAAATCTGCCCTTTTAATCAAAGGAGTAACCCAGGCCCTTTCTAAGACATCCGGAACAGTAGTTAAATTGAAAGAGTCATTAAACTTAGGAGCAAGTGTGTCAATATTTTGCTTCACAACAAAAGATAGGCAAAAGTACTCTGGGCATTTAGTAACCTCTACTAATAGGTTTAAATTTGAAAGATTACATATCAACCAGAGTAGTCCTGGTATGCAATAATTAGTGGCGGGGGTCCTGGTGTTAATACCCTACGTAATCTCTAAATGTGCATAGGTTCTTCAGAAAGGCCGGTTTGATTTTATTATAACAGGCAACTGAAGGTTCCACAGGGGTTTCGCAATACTGTGTTTGTCAAGGATGAGCAATATCTTAAAAAGTTGTTTTGATGAATGCTCAGCTTGGGAAATGCAACTGGGGAGGGGGAAATGTTGGCCTCATTTGGTACTTAGTGTGCCAATTTCAAATCTCAGTTATACAGCTGAAGTTAGGACTCTCAAAATTGAAGTTGGAAGGTGCAAACGTAGATGGCGTGAGGTTCATAACCCAGACCATACCATCTATTCCACGTGGCCTACTTTGATGGTTTTTAAAAGGGAAGCTTAATTTGTGATGATGGAAATCTGTGAATTATAGTAAGTCTTTTTTTTTATTTTCTATTGTACCTAGTTTATAAATTCTTGTTTAGTCGATAATAGCTTGACTAACTGTCTGGTGTCAAATAGAACAGCCAAATGCTCAGTCCAAGTCCAGGATGTCTGAAACACAGAGTGCAATTACATTAAATGACCAAGCCAAGTTTATGGCTTCTGCTGTGTCTCAGTTTATTATTTTTTTACTTTATTGTTTTGCAACACAATGAAAAATAGTCCTAACCCCCCCCCCCCCCCATATCCCCGCTCACCAGAGCTCCAGCATTTCTCAATCTTACTTGTATCCTCCCTATGGAGGGCATCAATGTTAGTCTAGCAGTTTGTCTTTGTGGGCACCACTGGGTCCTGAAGTCTACTAACAGTCGGGTCTCACCCCGCGCTGCAGCGAACTTTGCCAAATTATTGCTCACGGCATATGTGGGACATTCCAGAGCTACCATTTCCCATATCTTTCTCAACCATTCTTGTTCTGCTGGTATCACACACCCCTTCCACCGATGTGCAATGAGCGCCATCACTGTTAAGTTAAGTACTACCCTTACCGCCCCTCCACGTCGGCCTCTTGCATGCTTGTCAGGACGAAGCTGGGGTCTTTGCCGCCCCTCCCCCCTGCAAACAAGCCTGCTCCTGTTCAACCTCCCTACAGAAGAGCTTAATCCTGGGGCATTTCCACCAAATGTGTGCTGCTATCCCCTCTGCAACATTCCTTTGACACTCCCAGATAGTTAGCATGCAGGGGTGTAGTGCCATCCGTATATGCACTTGTACCATGCTTCCTGCAGTTGTATGTCCATTGCCATCTTAGGTATTCTTTGCCATAGTCTCTCCCAGTCCTCCCTTTCCATACCTCTACCCCAGAATTTGGTCCCAACGGGCCATATAGGCCCAGTTCTGCCTTGGTGTGGCTTTCTCCAGTAGCATACACAAATCTGAGATCAACCCCTTTATCCCTCTGTGTCAATTTTTTTTTCGAATGGGGTGCTTGGACAGTTGGCCTTAGCCCTGACCTCTGCATTCATCACCCAATGCTTGATCTGGAAATATCTGTCCTTCCCCTAGTCCGAAATCCTGCTTGCATTCCTGGAATGACTTTTTTGTCCCTGGTACATATATCCGATTTTCCTGCAGCCCCCTCGCTGCCAAGGGTCAAATGCCCCTTTTTCCATCCCCGGGGTGAATTCTTTATTGGTAAATATCCACCAATGGGAGCCTGGAACAAATACAATAGACGGGGGAAGAGTAACCATTTTGACTGCGGCTATTCTACCCATTCTACCCAGCCAGGAGACCCTTAGATTCTACCACTTCTGGAAATCCGTTTTTATTGCCCTGATCATAGGGGTATAATTGGACGCGTACCAACCTGCCAGGACTGGAGTTATACTGACCCCCCCAGTACTTCATACGCTCCCCCATCCCCCCAAGGCTTCACTTAAATGGGGACCTTGCTTTTAGTTCCGCCACCCCCGCGTTGCTTATGGTTAGGTTTAAAAGTTTTGATTTCGCCAAGTTGACCCATAGGCCCGATACAGCCCCAAATCTCGCTAAGAGTTCCATGCATGCCTCTATTGACTTCCCCGGGTTGGTTAGCGCCAGGAGCAGGTCATCAGCAAATGCCGCCACCTTATGCTGCCTGCCCCCAAATGGGATTCCCTGGAATTCCTCCGGCTCTCATACTGCCTGGAGTAGGGGGTTCCAGGTAGAGTGCGTAGAGGAGGGAGGGGTTGGGGGGTGAGTGGCCACCCCTGTTGTGTCCCCCCACCCCAGTCTTATTGTGCACAACACTGATGCATTCACGCTCAGGCGTGTTGAGGGGGTTTCTATAATTAGCTTGGTCCATTTTAATGAAGTCCGCCCCTCGCCCCTTTCTCTCCATGACCCTAAACAGAAACAGCCACTCCACCCAGTCAAATGCCTTTTCTGCATCAAGTGCCAGCAGGACCGCCTTAACGGCCGTCTGAGTTTTCTCCACCAAGTGTGCCACCCGCCTAATGTTCCAGCCGTCTGCCTACCCAGGACAAAGCGCGCCTGGTCCTGGTGGATCAGTGGTGTCCTTCCAGGCGCTTCGCGGGCATCTTGGTGTACATTTTGACGTCTATATTGATGAGGGCAATGGGCCAGTAGGACCTACAGTCCTCTGGGTCCATCCCTACTTTGTGGATCAGTGTTATTTTGGCCTCCTCCATTGTTGGCGTGATCCGCCCTTTTTCCTCAAATGTATTAGTCATGTCAGGTGAAGGGTGAGGAGGTTAATGTAGGTTTTATAAAATACAGTGGAATAGCCATCAGGGCCCGCAGTAATATTCTGGGGTAATTTCGCTATCGTACCCCTCACTTCCTCTTCTGTTATGGCCTGTCCCAATTGATCCTTGGCCTCTCGGGATAGCTTAGGGGAGCGTTATAGCCCCTAAGAAATCAATTTGTGGTTGGGCTGCAGGATTTTGGGTGGAGTACAGGGCTTCATAGTACCGAGCCAGGCACTCCTGAATGGCCATTGTTCAGGTGACTCATAATCCTCTCATCCTTGATAGCTATGAGTGTATTCTGCTCTCTGGTTCCCCCAAGGAGGCGTGCCAGGAGTGCGTTGCCTTGTTGGCTTTTGCATAAATGTCTGTCTCACAAAGAGCATCGCCCCTTCAGCTTTATTAGTTCTTCGCACCCCCAGCTGCCCCACTGCTCCCCTGTATTCCCTCAGCGTTTTCATTGTTGGGGAGGGAGGGGAGGGGGGTGGGTCTCTCCTACCCTCCGACACACCTCCGACTTCTTCTAGTTGGGTCTCCAGAGCCCTCATTTGCTTGTCCCTTCTTGGGCTACAAGTTCCCGCCTCAACGTGGCTTTGAATGCATCCCACCTTGTACCTTCACTCGTATCATTACGATTGTTGAAAGGTGCCGATTTTGTGTCCCCCCCCCCCATTTCCTCCCTGATCACCTGATCTCTCAGCAATTCCTCTGGGATCTTCCATTTCCAGACCCCTTGTCTCTGCTCTCCCTCCCCTGCCACTCCCCCACCCAGAGACCCATCTTCATTTGGACCACTTTATGGTCAGCTATCCCCAACAGGCCCTCCTCCACCTGCTCCACCCTGCCCACTAGGCTTGCCGAGACCCAGACATAGTCTATCCTTGACTGGGTCCCATGGACCCCAGATAGAAACTTGTGCCCCTCCTGCTGACCCTGGAGTTCCCTCCATACATACCTCATCCCCAGCTAGCACGAACCGCTCCCTCAACTGGGGATGCAACTGCCCCTCTCCTTGCGGCCCCTTGTGTTGTCTAATCTGTGTGCTTGTGCCATGCCAGGTTTACCCCGTCCCCACAATAAGGATTACCTGTCCCCTCGCAAAGCCCTCAAAGATTTCCACGAGGTCCCTTAGAAATTGTTCCTGGCCTGTGTTTGGCAAGTACACTGAGGCGATAATGTATGGTTATTCCTGTGGAAAAACAGGTTTGTTGCTCCCGGCTATCTTGCTTGTAGTTTGTGAAATGATTATTTCTGACACCTTGGTTAGTGTGAATTAATTCGTTTATTGTTCGTTGTTTTTCTGGGTGATTTTTTCCTTTAAATACATGTGTTTATGAAAAACACTCTTTGAAACTTGACGAGCAAGTTAGGTCAGCCGACACGTGTTTCGACCTTACGGTCGTTCTCAAGGCTGAACAATATTCAATTAGTGACAAGGTAGTGACATTACATTATTTTCAGCAGTGGTGTTTAAAGTGATGTGCAAACATAGTGATAGGTAGTGACATAACAAAAACACATTGATGTGTCGATATAAAGAAAGTTTAAAAATGGGAGAAAAGGAGGGAGGAAGAGACGAGAGAAGTAAGTAGCTGGTTAAAAATTGTGGTAAAGGTAAAATAGATTGAGGTAATTGCCTCTTACCCAGTTGCGGTTTGCTGTGTGCCCAAAGTGGGGTTCTGTAATATAAACTGTCCTTTACGGCAGTCCTGGCTCCTGTTGGGCCCTGGGATGAGAAAAAATATATGTATTGGGGGGAAGGGTTAGTGGGAACTTGCAAAATGATCCCAAGGTGCGTCAATGGTCCCATTCGTCACGTTAAGAATGTTGGCTGTGGTCATTGCACATGAACACAGTGGAAAACATCAAGGGCTTTTCTTGAATAGCCCTTATGTGTTCCCACCTTGTGGGCGTGTTGGCGGCGGTATTAGCAATATCATCAAGATATGTAACTGTCCAATGGTTGGCCCCAGGCAATGATTTGGCTGGGGTTGTTGAAATAGATGGTCCGGGATGTACATCAGGGGCTCTTTTGGGAAGTGCCCCTGTGTTTACCCAGCCATATAGAGCATTGAATTGCATAACCTTAGTGTTGAAAAGTGAAAAAGGAGAATTATAAAAATAAGCACTTAATGCTATCCATTGCCCATGTGTGGGCAAGGAAGCTTTGTGTCCCTACGGTGGGCTGGGAGGCTTACCTCTATGTTCCGTCTGGCATCCTAGGCGGTGCTCCGCTGCTTCTGCACACCGCGCTGGGTGCCGCCATTAAGAGCTGTTCGTTACCCGTTGACTCACGTCAGTCTTGGGTCGCGCATGCGCAGGGTATAGTGTCTTAGCGCTAATCCCGGCGCATGCGTGTCTTGGTAGGCGACCGCGCAGCGAAAGACACTCACCGGATGAGCGCTTATGAATTGGTTATTCCTGTGTATTCTCCCCTTTCCACTACATATATCCCACCTTCATCTCTGATGACTTCCGATACACTAAAGTCCATGTTGCTCCTAAAAGCCAGTGACACTGCACCCCCACACCCCCTGTTTGAGACCCGACGCCAAGAATATCTGGGAAAAGCCCGAGTCGGAAGTGCCCCCGATCTGGTTTCAAAAGGTTGGTTTCCTGCAGTGCGAGAACGTCTGGGCCCGGCTCCCCAGTAAACCTTTCTAACTTTGACCACTTCAGGAGGCCGGGGGGGGGGGGGGGGGGAGTGGTGGTGGGAGGGGGGTAGCCCCCTCGCGTTGTGAGCCATCAACTTTAACTCTGGTCCTAATGATGGTGCCCTACTTGCTCAGCCCCTGTTCCTCGTTCGTGCCCTTCCTCCGGTGGCGTCACCCCTTATCCCCTTTGCCCTGTCCTCCCCTGCCTGTCAGTACCCCTTCGTGCCCCCCCCTTATTCTGTACCTCCAGCTTACCTACCTCGCCCGCTCGGGTTTGGGCCCTTGCCCCGTCCTCCCCCAGTCTATCCTTTACCCCAACTGTGGGATATGCCTGGTGTCTCTCCCCCCTTCCTCCCTCTCCTCAGGCTGAACCCACCCTTACTTGTTCCAACATGTTTTCTACTATTTGCCGCTCCCTGCTTCCCCTTCGGAAGCCTGATCTTTCCCATCAGGAGGGGGCCGTTCAGGGATGCCCTCCTCCTGCGCCTCTCTCCTGCTGTCGGCCACTCCCATGGCCTGGGCCACACTCTTACTTCCGCCGAGGCGGGGGCTCATTCATCATCCATGTGCATTATATCCACCGCTTCCTGTGGGGGTGGTTATCCGTTTTTGGGCCCCTTCCCATTCAAACAGCTGGCCAAACGGGAAGGTCCATTTATATCAGATACCCCTTTTGGCCAGTTCTTTCACTATCAGGCCCATGTTCCTCCTCTTGAGAAATGTACTGTTCGCCAGGGGCATGTCATCCGAAAGGTAGAACAAGGGGTCTGAGTTCCTTCCAGGCATTCAAGGTCATGCTCGAGGCGTCTGTAGATCTAGCCACACTCTCCTCCCAGGCCTTCGTTTCCGCTAGCACCCACCGTTTCAGTTCTCTGTGCCAGATTTTCAGTTGAGGTCCCAGTGGTTTCTTCCAGGACATTGCAATTGTTCTCTTAGCCAGTATGCACATGATGTCCATTAATCTAGCGAGGTGCTTTAGCTTCGCCGGTCTGGGGTATGTGCCCAGTAGGCATTCCGCGGGAGTCCATTCGTATCTGGTTAAGCCCACAGTCTCACTTGTCTGTTGTATGGAAGTCCACAGCGACTGTCTTGACACAGCCAGAATCCATGAAGCAGGTCTGCATTATCTATTTCGCACCATGAACATTTGGAGCTCTGAGTTTGATTAAATTTAGCCAGCCTGGATGTGGTTAAGTATGTCCGGTGTACGAGGTTCAGTTGAATTTGTCCAAATCTATGGTTTCTGGATACTGTTTTCGGAAATGTCAGAGCCCTCTCCGATTCCACGTCTGTTAA
Organism: Ambystoma mexicanum; assembly: GCF_040938575.1. Taxonomy (NCBI): domain Eukaryota; kingdom Metazoa; phylum Chordata; class Amphibia; order Caudata; family Ambystomatidae; genus Ambystoma; species Ambystoma mexicanum. The sequence goes on from NC_090926.1 coordinate 743,405,493, forward strand.
TTCCCGGCCTATATCTGCTTCCCATCTGGTTTTTAATTCAGCACTGCGCGGGTTGGGAGTGTCACTTAGAGGACTATAGATCAGGGACACCGGCCTCCTTCCCTCTCCCAGTACAATAGCGTGATCAAGGGGTTTGATTCTGGTTCTTCTGGCCATGTCGACCACTTGGTTCGTGCCATGGATCTTATCCTTTGGTACCACAGGAACTGGCCTGTGTGGATGCCATTTTCTTCCTGGAGCGTTTCAAATTCTTTAAACTCTCCCTCTGTATATAGGTCCCCCCAAGAGTATATCCCTTTCTGTTCCCAGTGTCTGAGGTGTTGTAGGTCCTCAGGAGATCTGCATAGATCTGAGACCAGCGGTATGTTCGGGCAGTACTGGTGTTTAGCACGGGTGAGGGTTTCGGTCCTGTGCCAAAAAATTTTTCGTCCTAGGGTGGCCATGAAGGGGGCATCTCGTAACAGGTGGATGGGGGCCCAGGATAGTTCTCTCATGTACAGCGGGGGGGGGGGGGGGGGGGGGGGCGAGGATCAGTGGCTGCAAGAGTGGCGTCTCAGATGTGGCACATTCCGCTAGCCACTTGGTGATAAAGCTAAGCTGTGCTGCCAAATAATATTTTTCAAAGTTTGGGAGTTGGATTCCCCCCTGGGTGAATGGTAATGTCAAGGTGGCGAATGCTATCTTGCGTCTTCCTTTCCCCCACAGGAAATCTCTCAATATTTTTTCCAATAGGCGGAAGAAAGGCGCTTTGATGTAGAAATGTACGTTTTGTAATCCGTACAGGAATCTTGGGAGAACAATCATTTTAATTATTGAGGCCCTGCCCATCATGGATAGGGGAAGTTTCGTCCAGAAGGTCATGGATTTTCTTAAGGCAGGAAGAGCGGCTTTAGTTTTGTGCTCGTGCATTTGCTCCGGGGAATGCATTATGTGTATCCCTAAATATTTGAACGAGGTTCTCTCCCACTGTATTCCCACCGAGGGAAGATCTGTTTCGTCTTTTCCCTTAAGGCCAGCCAGGGGGAAGAGGCAGGATTTTGCCCTGCTGAATTTTATACCTGAAACCCTTGCAAAATTGTCTAGGACGTCCAACATTGTGGGCACATTGTTGTGTGGGTCCCTGACGAATAATAGTACATCATCCGCATAGAGAGAGATAATGTGGTCAATGCCGCCCAGCCGGATCCCAGCATCAAAAAATTGCTTTCGAAAAAAGATGGCGATAGGTTCTAGTCCTAGTACGTAGAGCATGGGGGAGAGAGGACATCCCTGTCTAGTGCCTCTGCATATGTTCCAGACCTCTGATATATGTTTCCCGGTTTTTACTCTGGCCCTAGGTTTTGTGTATAGTATTTTGATCCATCTAATGAACTCCGGGCCGAAGCCAAACCCTACTAGAACTGCCACTAACCACTCCCAATATATCGAGTCGAACGCCTTGATGGCATCGAGGGACAGCAGTGCATATGCTTCTGTGCGGGTCTCGGTTTGGGCGATAATATGCTGCACTCTGCGTAAATTCATGGTTGTGTTCCGGGCTAGTATGAAGCCGCATTGATCTTCATGTACTACTTCCCCTACGATTCTGGCCAATCTGTTTGCTAACACTGTTAAAATGTTTACATCATAGTTGATCATTGCTATCGGGCGGTAAGAGTCGCATCTATCAGGGGGTTTATTGGGCTTGATGATCGGGATCAGAAGGGTCTCCCTCATGCTGTCAGGTAGTATCCCTCTCTCGTGCGCTTCCTGAAAAACCTTGTGTAGCAGGGGTGTTAGGGTGGACTCAAGCTTTGTAGAACTCAGTGGGCAGGCCATCGTTCCTAGGAGTCTTGCAGGTGGCCAGTGACTTAATTGCCTCTTTGATATCCTCAGTTGTAATATCTGCGTCTAGGACTTCAGATTGTTCAGGGGACATCTTGGGAAGGCATATCTCTTCTAGGGTGTCCATGATTTGCTCTAGGGGAACCTGGTCATTGTGAGAGTAAAGGCGTTCGTAGAAGCCCTTAAAGGTGTCATTTATAGCTTGCTGTGTCTGCGCTACCCCTTCGTCCTCAGTCTGTATCCCAGTGATTGTGTGCCAGGGGCGTTCTTTTTTGCAGAGCCAGGCCAGCATTCTGCCTGGTTTATCAGCTTCTGTGTGTATTCCATTAGTTTTGGTGGCGTAGTCAAATTTGGCAAATCTATCTCACGCTAGAGCAGAGTTAGTTCTAAGTTCTTTGAGCTTGTCCTCCCTTAATTCAGTGGCCACCGGGGCTGCTTCGAGTTGTTCAATCTGCTGCTCCCATTGGTTAAGTTCACCCCTTAGTTGTTTCCTAATGCCCCCTGCCTCTGTAATGATTTCCCCTCTCGTCACTACCTTCAGGGCATCCCACATCGTGCTTAAATGGTCAACACTTCCAGTGTTTCTCAACGAAACTTTCTATAAATTCGTGTAGGTCTGGCTGCTCAAGACCACTTCTTTCTGTCCATATCCGGCAAATGCAGCTAAGATGTCCCGTGGTCTTGGGTTGGGGCCCTTACAGATTTGCCCCACCCTGTGGATCCGGTCTAGCTCAATTGCCTCTGGGCCTGTTCCTCCCAGGATGTTCGCGAACATACTCTGTGCTTCCCCCTTCAGTTCTTTGTCTGGCACCGTTTCAGCAGGATTTTGATCTGGACGTTGATCCTACATGATCCATTCTCTAGATCCTCCAGGTGTGTTTCTACGTTTTGCATCGCAACGCTAATCCGTTCTATGGCTTCGCTGTTAGCAGTGGTTTATCAGTTCTTTCACCTAGTTGCCCCATCTCTTGTCTGATTTCTCCCAGGGCCGTGCTGCGGTCGGATCACATTAGCTGGAATTGTTCTTGAAACATCTTTGCTAGAGTCTCCTGCAGGGTTTGCATTTCTCCTCGTAAGTCCTGCCCCGTCATCGTTGCCATGTTTTCCTCTAGTTCGTGGTCCTTCCGTTCTTTCAGGTGATCGCTACTCCCCTTGGTCTGTTCCCTGGTCTTTAGTGCGGGCAACAACGTGGGGAGGGTTCCCAGGGAATCGCCCATTGTGGGGCCAGTCTTCGCTGTTCTGCCCTTTGTCTTGGAGGTAATTTATGTCTCGCTTGGCTCCTGCCTTCTCGAGATGTTCCCCCAAGGGGTGGGTGCCCCCCTCGTTCCTTCTAGGCTCCCCTGGCATTTTCCTTGATCTGCCTCCCCTTCCCTGGGTCCTCCCCGGCCAAGTACCAGGGCTCCAATATTTGCCCCCCGTTTAGGCTCTGGGGTTGCGCCTTAGTCAGCTATGCGCTCTGTAGCCTTGTCCTCTTCAGGGAGGAGTCTTCCCAGGGGGCACACAGCGCCTTCGCTCTATGGGTTCCCTCTGAGCCAGCACCCGCCAATGAGTTAATGGGTTTTCCATTCCCATTCACGATTGTCCTGCTACAACGGGGCAGATGCAGTGATTATTTCGGTGTGAGAAGGATATTACCATCTCCGGCGGCCTGTAAGTGGGTTGTGCTGAGGCCAGCCTTCGCAGGATATTTGTGTTGCCATCCAACAGTGTCCTGCGTTTACTTGGAAGTCTGACTCATCAAAGGTGGGGGCATGTTTACCGTTGCCTTACAATTTCAGGTTTCAGTTCTGGTGCACTGGGTACTGATTAAGTGTTCTCTGGGCTGCTGCGCTCAAGAGTTTGCAAGGTTTCTTGCTCGCCCCCCCATCCCCCAGGACCTGTCCTTTTGTCCGTTGGTGGCCTGTGGCCCCCCCCCTTTGTGCTTAGTTTCTGCAGTGAGTCGGGGAGCCTCTTCCTCTCCCCAGTTTCCCCTTTCTCCCTTGCCTCTAGCTGCACCTCCCCTGGCGTACCTTGTCCAGAGGGGCCCCCTGTCTGATTACTCTGTCCGAAAACACCTTCCTCCTACGTAATGGGGGCTCCTCTGCCACTGGGCTGCTTCCTCCCTCTTCTTAGCTGTGTCATCTCACCCGGGTCTCCTGCCTCTTCTGTGGCTTCCAAGGGTTCCCGGTCCGGCTCCCTCTGTTCGATGTGGCGGCCCCCGGCCTGGATCCACTCCAGCTATTTGGGCGTTTGTGGTACCCCTCTGCTAGGGGTAAGGGGGTGGGCAGGCAGTCCCACTTGCCGCTTCGACCCTCATGCCGTGGCTCTGTTCAGTGGAGCTCCCCCTCAGCTCCTCGGTCTGCACTTTCCCGATGCACCCTCCCTCCCGTTCTTGTAAAGCTGATGGTGTGGAGTGATCAAGGCGGCTGATGTTATGCCCCAGGGCCTTTTCTGAGTGGGCGATCAGGCTCCCTGCTGACGGCTCCACCTCAGGGGCGGTGCAAGTGGGGAGTGGCGGAACCAACCATTCTCAAATTTGGCACGTTGTCCTGCAAAGAAGAGCCCTTGGAAGTGCCCCTGGACCACCAGCTCGGACTTTAGGCTACCGCAAGGCAGACATTGCTGTTCCGTGTTCAGCCTGACACTTTGGCGACTGCCAGCTTGTTCTACAAGAGTAGGCTCTGCGAAATGTCAGCATCCAAGTGCGATACAAAGCTGACCCCAACCACGAGGTCCCCTCCTGTCACCATGCAACAGTGACAATTGCCAGAAACTGTTTTACTGCATCCAGTCATGTGCCGAGAGATGGCCTGCACACGAGTGTGCTGCATGCGTCAAAAATAATCAAAGATGGCAGTGTGAGCCACACTCTGGTTGCGGAGCTGTTCTGCTGCTTACGGAGGCAGTCAGCGAGACAACGAAAGCTGAGGAAACTGGCGTGGCGCGAGCTGCACAGCGGCCAGCAGTGCACGGAAATTATGCAGGGCGGAACGCTGGAGTGGCCCGGGTGGTGATTGCAGGGGTGCCCAGACTGGAAGGACGGACTTAAGCGGGAGTGCAGTGGAAGACCGCTTACACAAGACCTTGGCAGGGGAGTCCTGTACATTGTGTGGTGGGTACGCCTCTCCACCCCCAAGTCCTCCACCCCCCCCCCAAACCGCGACAACTAGCTGGGTTGGCCACAGACATTGGTACAGTAGCTTTGAATCCTAGGGGAAAAAAAATAACTAGTTGACTCGACAAACACTGCTATAAAAACTATGTTGGATTTCCCAGGCCAACTGATGTCATACAAACATATCTGGGTAACATCAACTCCGTTAAGGAAGCTTGCACAATTGAGCATTCGAAAAATCTAGATGGCATTTAAGCTATATTGGACAAAAATATACAACGTGCTGCTCAGTGGAAGTTTGATTTGAGAAACATGTGTACAACATTTACGCTCCCCGGGGTAGTTCCTGCTTCCAGGAGATACCAGATAACCAAGAGCAGTTACAAAATACCCAGAAGCAGCATTTACTTGCTCTTTATCAAATCTTTATTTCAACCCCAAACAGGATCTGCAGGCCTAATAGCACGGTCACCACACACATGATACAAACTGTGGTATCCCCAGGCTAGGTCTCCGACAACATAACCCCAAAAACCGATAGGCTACCCGCAACCAGAGCAGCAGAAATGACTTTGTTGTTCACCCTCTACTCCTACATTACCAACCCATCTCTTGTAGGTCATCCAAGAGGCCAAGTAAAATCAGAATTTGCACCATTTAAGACCTATTTATTAAATAAGTGATCATATTGATCACAGTGTGATACCAAAGCCTAATAGGGTTGGGGTGGAAGAATTAGAAATAAGACAAAGTGAAAAATGAAATCGTCGAGATGTAAAAGTGAAAATGATCCAATTAGTGTGCAGGCTATCAGTACTGAGGAGAATGTTCTTAAATAGAATAGATTTGTACCCCCAGCCATGTTAATTTTCATCAAAATATCCCGCTCTCCAGTTTTAGTTCATTAAGGTCTAACACCCCGCTCCCCTCCAACCCTCCTGGCTGTCATTTTGGAACAATTTTGTTTTAATCGTATTTGTAGTACTCTCAAAAAAAAATGATTTACATGAGTATGAACAGTGGGAGCCCCTAATAGCCCAGCAATTTACATACCATCAGGGTCTCTTAGAAACCATCGGCACTGTTAGACGTAAAATCCAATACATTCTCGTTTCCCCGGCAGGAACGAGGAAGTAGTATGCAGGCATGCACGGGTGGGCAGTGTGTGAGCCTCGGGGTGGCGCGCTGCACACCCTGCGCAGAAGGAAATGCGATCAGACCACGGGCATCGCGCTGTCCATCTCCGCATGCGCAAAGGGATCTGTTATTAGCACTCCCTATGCACATGGGAAGCGGTCTGACCCGCTCTAACGCACGCGCATAGGTACCTAAACAGCATTTAATACAGTCTGTCTTTGCAAGTTCACGGACCGGAGGAAGCCCCTCGATATCCGGATACCCGATGATCCTTGGTACACACGCGCCTCGCGCACAGAGGTGAGTGATAGATCAATACTCAACCAGCAAACTAGCCCCCTCTCTGCCATAGAGCCAATGAGTTACTCTGAAAACAGCCAAGGTTAGAATTTCCCTTAGGTATAGCAAATAAGGTATTACCTGCCATCTTAAGGAGGTTGTAAGGGATGATTCAGCTCACTCCATTAATATCAAGTGGTTCCTCATAGGAACCAGTTTTATAGATGATGGCATACAAATGTACTTATAATCCCTCTAGAAACCTTCACTGAATCCACATTTCTTTCTGTTTTTTCTCCAGAAGTTCTTTTCGTGAGAGTCTTCGAGGTGAAACTGACTACACACACAGCGAGTTATGTACAATCCGATCTACAGTGTGTGTCCAAAGACCAGCGATAAAAGTGCTAGCGGCACGAGAAAAAGAGAGGTACTTCGAGTATAATGCTTGTAACTATTAGAGTTGCAACTCTGAAAGTGGTAATTTGTTTAGAGACGAGATTGTCAAGATTGAACCAGCTCAATAACCCTAATAGTGGAATACTTTCTATATTTCTTGCTTTAGGAATTGAGATCACAAACATAGAATTTTTGGAAACAAATAGTATCATTGGCCCTGAAGATGGACTGTTGTAAAGTCCGAAACGCGTTGGCAATACGCTGAAATACCCTGATGCTACTTTGGATTGGTGACTTTGAACCAAAGAACTATATTATGTTATTTTGTTATTAACGCATACAAGAAAAAGGGACTTTGCAAATTTATGGGTGAAACAAAAGTCTTACAATTGAGTGTACTAAAACAAATCTTGTGAGACAAACCAACTATGTTTGGACCTTGGTTAGGTTTATCAAGAATGTTATCGAAAAAAATTGTACACCTTGGTTGATTAAAATAACCAGTTTAGGGTCTTCTGATTTTTCAAATTTTGTAAGTCATTGTATGAATGAATTGATTGTTACATCTTGTGAACTGAAATAAGTGCATGACGCACAACTGGTTGTCATACTAAAAATTAACTAGATGTTATACACCTATCTCAAATTCCATTGAACATTTGCACTTCGAAATGCTAATATAAAACCTTATAACAATACGAAAAACTTTGAACAGCAAGCAGTGGGACCGGCATTAGACCCTGCATGCTTGCATCATTAATGATTTTGGGATTGAACTCCCCCTGGAGTGCACTAAGGGTTGGCACGTAGCAATACATGCCCTATTTCCTAGTCGTACTCTCAAAAGGAGTCATCCGTGGCAATATCTACAATTGTTCCCGTCGCACCAGGATAATGATTCACTAAATCCTTTTATTTAATTTCACGAGAACCAGTCAGAGGCCTAGACAGGGTAGGGCCTGAGCAGGCAAGGCCCACCCAAAATCTGTAAATGCACTCAGCAGCACTGTGTGGACATAATTATAGATGGAGGTGTCACTGCCGTGGTCCCAACTATATTAGCTTCTGGCACCCTGGCTACGCCTCTGGAACCAATCCCCACACAAATGCCATGCCCACAGGAATATTATCTGAAAGTAATATTTACAATTTAGGCATTGTGAAATATATTTGAGTTGATCTTGGTCATGACCATAAATAAGTAGAAAGAAGAAAAACAATTGGATCGCTACAAACAGAGTTATGCCAAGGAATAAAGGACAACTATATGATCGAAACAAATAGAACCATGTCCAGTTCTTATACCGAAGACCATTCCCGGTACTGAAGCCAAGGACTGGATCAGAACCCGAACCCTCTGATCAGAAGACTCACTGCCACCACTGCAAACCCCTTCGACCGCTACCCGCGGGCCATCACTGCAAAGACCCTGTGAAACCAGCCCTACTGTGACAAGACCACACAGAACAAGAAGAATACAAACCCACGACTACATACTCAACCCGAGAAGATGGAGTAATGAGGCCCAAGCCTCGGTATCCAAAAATCACTGCTGATTGATAAAAATGTATCAGCAAGAAGTAGAAGCGCGGTACTGAAGCCAATCAGCTCTGGATGTTACTTGCGTATCCTTGGTTAGCAGAGCTGCCATCTGAATGTGCTGTATGCCAAGCATGTCGTCATTCAACCGCCACTAGATGGTAGCAGAGCTGGGATACCAATGAGGAAAAGAGCAGGTGAAAGCATGGTCCTGCCATTAATCATAGGGGAAAGTGCCAAGTCAGCAGATGCACAGCTAACTCGGTTACCAGTAATATTACCACCACCCTTAAGCGAGAGGGCCGTTTAGGCATCATTGCTGGGCTGAAAAACATTACGATATCAAAACACCCTGGGGGAGTGGGACAGTTTAACCACTGCTGGTGACTGCAAGCAAATCTGGCATTTGGAGAGAGGTCCTGTGCAGGGTTTAAACACAAATTAACTAAAAAGCCATTTGTTAAAGGAGAGCATCGGTATACAATGTGTTGTTATGGTCTGTTAAATTGCATTTGATAGGTCATGTCGCTTTGTAGGAAGGCCTCAAAGGACGTGGGCAGGAAGCATTTGCATATAGGCCTTACGGTCCACCACCAGCCTGGTGTGTTGCCCTTTAGCCTGCTGTGCATTACTTTACAACCTCACCTCCAATTTAATCATCTCATATTTCATTCTAGTGACTTATTTACCAGTTCACATTATATATTATGCAAGGTTTCATTGTGTCGTTTGCATTAATGTATAATGGCCAATCACCATTGAGTATTTAGCACATTCATTTAAAATGAAAAATAAAAACAAATAAAATAAAAAAGTTTATAAACGGGGGCGGATTAGGATACAAAGTATTACCAGGAAATGTAAACAGGTATGCAGACTCCATATACACGTTTTTACCCAAAACGTGCCTGCTGCTCTCTATTAACGGCACGTTGAAGTGCAAGCCAGGTTGAAAGCTGGATTTTGCAGATTAACTCCCATAAAAACCCAAACTCCGCTTTGAAGGAGTACCCCCTCAACCCTCACCATACCCATCCACACAAAATGTCCAATCGAGGCTCAAGGACTTCAGCAGCTCGGTCTGTGGCTTTAATCCCAGATGCGCAATGGTAAAAAAAACCTACCCTCATTTAGAAGCGGCCATTTTCCTTCATGTTTCCCAGTCTGTTGAACCTGGCTGTTTGTGGCCATTCAAGGCCTCGGGAACAAAAAGAGAAGGGATTTGCTTGCCTGCTTAATTGGGCTTTGTTTCAACATGCCCTAGCTCACAATGGCAAACACCTGACCACTGTGGAGCCCAAATTAGTGCAAAGGAACGGTGTGGTGCGTGTATAGGTGCAAGTGACTTTGCGGCTGGCTAGTAATTTACAACTTCATGCTTCAAATACAGAGTGCATCTTAGAACCGCATTTTCCTTTACGTGGGTGGGCATATTTGTGTATAACCATGATTGGACATTTTCACCCCTTTTCTCGCCTCCCACCGCCCCCTAAACTTTGTCACTCTTTACTAGTCCGGTGCACAAAAGCCACATTTATAATAATTACATGTTACTGAATGTCCCACATGGAACTGTTATCATTGAATTCGTCTGCGGTACGTTTTGCTCAGTTGGATTTGCGATGCCCTCTCATCCTTGGGTTGGGGCTAGATCTGGAACATCGTATCCTCGTACCCTGGAGCTGCCATAGGTGATCAGGTCCCTCTTGGCTGCCCCATCTTTGCTAGTTTCCTATAGTCTGGTTGGTTTCCCTCAAGTTTAGCGGGGGCTCTCTCCCCAAATTTCTGTGCAGGATGTTCAGACTGCACCGATAGGCCTCTCTCCCACTGCGCGGGTCTCTCAGAGCTCAACGGGGGCTCAGTCTCCAAGCTTTACTGTGTGGTGCTTGGATTGCGCTGGTGGACGTCTATCCCCACTGTGCAGTTCTCTCAAACGTAGCAGGGGCCTTGTCCCCGAACGGCACTGTGTGATGTTTAGATTGCACTGACGGGACTCTCACCCACTATACAGATCTCTCAAATAAACTGACTGCGCTTAGTTCAGCACTCTACCAATCCCGGAAACCCACCACTACCTAACCCAACTAAATCCCATACCAGCAGCCGTTAACACCCTAACCCCCGCCCCCCACCGACAGTGCACCCTTAGGAAACATACCCTACCCACCAACGGAAACAACACTGAGCCAGAAAACACCCCAGCGTATCCAGAGAAGGAAAACCGAGGTCAGTGCGACCACACAGCACAGCATAGAGGACCAACTACCATACCACACCTGCACCCAGACTGGAAAATGGCCCGTACCAGAAAAGGACGCCGTGAAAGAGAACAAGATCGTGCAACAAGAGACGCGAACACACAACACTGACAGAACCCACAATAAACAGCCACATTGGAAGAAAACACGCCTAAACATCCAAAACTGTTTTAAAAACCAGAGAAAAATCCTTATACCTCACACCTTACCTCGCAACAACCACGTACACCAACACGGAAACCTCAAAACATCCAAAGAATTTCCTGATACATGCGGAAAAAAGACGAGGGCACTCAACAAGAGTGGGAAGGCTCCGACCCCATTAGCCCTTACATTACAAGAACAGAGGGGCAACAGCGATCTCCACTACATCCCGCACAATACGGTGAAGTACCAACAACCAGCAACGCCACCTCCCACCCAACATTGAAGAAACCACCGCTGATCATCATCCGAGGAGCATCACAGCAGAAACACCAAGACTAATCAGCCCTGTTATCAACCTGCTAGACCGCCTCAATGAAGAAGCAGCTGTCGCCGTTCTTCATCCTGCCGACATCAATGCGGAAACTCCACGAACAGACAATTACAAACTTGAGCAACAAATAACCTCAAAACAAAATCTCACCCACAGAATCCACTGTAATTTAATAAACGCAAGGTCAATGTCCAAACATTGAACGGAAATATACGACCTCCTGTCAGAAGGAGGCATAGACATCCTATTTGTAACCGAAACATGGCTAGACGACAACTACAAGATAACCTTCAACAACTGCCTGCCTGAAAACTTCAAATGCATCCAAACAAACAAAATCCAAAGGGGGGGGGGGGGGCGGGGACTAGCGATCATCCACAAGGAACAACTGGCCATCGAAATGGAAGATCCACTAAACATCGATAAATGTGAATCCTTAATACTACGACTTTCAGCAAACCCCCAAACCCACCTGAAATTCATACTGATATACAGACCACCAACCTACGATGCGACTTCCGTAGACACTTTCACGGAAGCAATCGCTACCCTAGCCATCAAGAACAATCATCTGATCATCCTCGGAGATTTCAACATCTGGTTCGACGAAGAAACCACAACCACACAAAAATCCCCAACCAGCAGCCATGAACCTACAACAACAAGTCAAAGGAGCAACCCACTCAGCAGGGCACACACTTGACGCAATCTTCGCCAACAAGGATCTCATCACCACGGCACCCCCAATTCAAATACTTTGGAGCCACCACCTCATTATTCCGTTCAGAATCACAATGGCCGCTCCGACCAAAAAGCAAGAAAAGCAACCCATCATGATGAAAAGAAATTGGAGAACCATTAAAAACTCCAACCTAACCAAGCTCCTAGAACTCAGCAAACCACAAGCATCAACCGTGGAAGAAACAGACCTAAACAAAAAAGTTGCCCTACTTCATACCTGGATCGCAACAACACTGGATGACATTGCCAAAGAAAAGCCCTGCACCCAGTCACGCAAGAAAACTACAGCAAAATGGTTCACCCCACTGCTCAAAGCCACGAAAAGGAAAAACCGAAAACTAGAATCAGAATGGAGGAACAACACCACCACCGCAACCAAATTGAAATTCCTACAACAGATCCGCGCATATAAAAAGGAAATACAAAAAGCGAAGCGGAAACATTATGACAACCGAATCTTCAGAGCACCAACCGCTCAAAAAGAACTATTCAAAATCATAAACGAAATAAAAAACCCACTGGCCTGCAACAACACACCAATACCATCGAGGAAACTTTGCGAGGACCTCAGAGACCACTTCAAAAACAAAATAACCTCCATCCAACACACCATACAAAACAGACCAAGCGTTCAAAGCTCAAACCCCACCGACACAGAAGAGGAACACGCAAACAAGCTACGAAACTTCCCAGAAATATCAGTTGAGGCTTTCGTCAAACTGGTAAACCAAAGAAACAATTCGGGCTCTCCTGAAGACCCCTGCCCCCGGACATTTACACAATTCTCAAACAAGGAACCCCCATGGAATACCACAGAAACCTCCTCAACCTCTCAATCTCAACAGGTAAAGTACCGCAGGCCTTCAAATCGGCTTACATCAAGCCGCTACTCAAAGACACAACAGGAGATGTAGAGTACTTCTCTAACTACAGACCCATCTCCAACATACCCTACATAAACAAAATACTAGAAACATGCGTCTACCAAATAACCCAAGAATTCATAGAAGAGCATTGCCTACTAGACCAGGCACAAGTTGGCTTCAGACCTATGAGAGGAACAGAATCGGCTCTCCTCTCAATATGGAAAAACCTAAAAACAAACGCAGACTCACAACAGCACCACCCTGATTCTCCTTGATCTGTCTGCAGCCTTCGACACTGTCAACCACGCCATCCGCATAAAGAGGTTAGAAGGACTAGGATAACAGACACTGCCCTACTTTGGATCAAATCCTACCTAACAAAACAGAACCAATATAGATGAAACTTGTAAATCCAAACCCAGAGTCTCCACGTGCGGAGTACCACAAGGATCATCCTTCTCCCAGCTTCTATTCAACATCTACATGTACCTATTAATCAAACTCATCAAAAAACACGGCCTCACATGCTACAACTACGCCGACGATACTCAAATAATCTTCAACATACAAGACACCCGAGAAGAAAACACCACACTAGAGAATTGCCTTTGTGACATTCAACTGGATGAACCTCAACCATCTCAAAATCAACCTGGGCAAAACGGATATAATGATGGTTTCAAAAAAGGGAGGAGACATCCCCTGGCCAAGAGAGCTCGGCACCACACCAGAACCATCTTTAACTGTAAAAAACCTAGGGGTCCTGATGGATAACAACCTCACTCTGGAGCCACAAGTAAACTCAGTAATCAAGAAATGTTTCTTCCTCCTGCGAGCAGCAAAAAGGATCCTACTGTTCCAGTCATTCGGCAACAAAACACTTACCATCATCGCTCTGATCATGTCCAGAGTAGACTATGCCAATAACCTATACCTGGGCATGCCCGAACGACTTCTAAAAAAACTGCAACGCATACAAAATCTAGCAGCCAGACTCCTCAAGCTCCCAGAAGAGAACACAACACACCCGCGCTAAAAATACTACACTGGCTACCACTGAAACAACAAATAAAGCTCAAGGCCATGTGCATCACACACAGAGCAATACACAAACAAGGTGCAGAATTCCTAAGCAATAAACTACGCCTACACCAACCGACAAGAACACCAAGATCAAGCACCGACATACGCCTGGAACCAAAACCCTACAACAGAAAAAAAAACTCGGAGGATCGTCTTTCTCTCACCAGGCACCCAAAACCTGCAATGACCTACCTAAGAATATACGGAATACAACAAACCACCTAGCATTCAGGAAACTCCTCAAATCATGGCTCTTCAAAGCGTAACCACAGCGGAGACGCACCAGAATGCCCAGACATTAAAACAATGACGAAAATAACTCCAACCTCGACCACTCTCAAATTGGACAAACACTCAAACCAAATAACCAACCACTCGACAGAGCATAAAACATCATGGAAAATAGCCACAAAGGAAGACTGCAGAGACTGACCACATATCTAGACCCAGACGAAAGCCCCAAGTAACTGCCACTCGTACGTACCGGACAAACATATCCAGACCGGCAGACGCATCTGGATAGACGTTGGCCTGCGTTGCATCTGGATAGGATCGATTGAAGGACAACATGCCCACGCCCAGAAAACGTGAATGCTAACGTGCCACACCTAGAATTGTGAACAACGGCCTACGTGGCGCTCAGAGGGAGTTGTGAATGTTAGCATGCCCACACCTGGACGGGTCTCTAGACATGGCCTGCGCCGCATCTGGATGGGGGTGTGAGGGTTGGCATGATCACACCTGGATTGAGTCCTAATCATTGGCCGGCGCCGCGTCTATATGGGAATATGAAGGGCCAACAGGTGTCACACTCCGACAGAACTAAGAATGTTAGCATGGTAAAGGTCAGGTAACCCACTAACCAATATAAGCTCAAACTCTGCATACTTATCCAACTCAAAAACTTACAACCATCTCTCGCACAACAAGCCGCACGCACTTCACAACACTGCAACACCACAAGCCAGAACAACAGCACACGCGGACTGACTCCGATCGGATACCCGCACCAAAGCTCAGCACCCGGTGTATACCGAGTTGAAGCTGCCAACAGAACACCACTCCTCTCACCATCCTACTCCCTTCTTCACCTTACTAACCCATCCCACCTTTATCGTTTACAGATCCGCCTGGGGACGGTGCGCGGTACAAATACCTTTAACATTTATCTAACTAATGCTTGTTGGATCCACATTTCGTTATAAAAACTCCCCATTCCTCACTGAAGGTGCACAGGTCGTCATTTACCAAGTCAATGTTTCCATCATGAATATATACCAGACTGCCTGCAGCCACTCTTTGTCCAGAACCCTCTGAACTTTCCATTTTTGGGTTAACGCTACTCTCCCCACAAGGCTTCCCACATCCTGGGGGAGCATTATTCTTCCCTACCACCCCCCTACAACCCCCCCAAGGGAATTCCAAGTAAAATCAACAAAGTGTGTATATCCAGCGCTATTTCCATCATCTCTTTAATACAGCTCAACAGATCAGAGCAGTAAATTTGAAATCTGACATGTCCACCACATATGCTTCAACGAACCCACAATCCTGCATCCCCGGGGACATAATGGTGATGCCCCTATATATCTTTGAGAGAGTGAGAGTATAGGGGGGGGGGGGGGAACTGTGCCATCCATGGATGTTCTTAAAATTATGTTCCATGGACGATTTGGAAAGGTACCTGTGGACTGTAACCATGAAAATCTTTTCAAAAATCTGGTATGGAATTTCTTTCGGCCGCTAGACCACGGCAATAATTTTTGAAGCTTTGTGCATCAAGTACCTTGGTCGTTACCAATGTTTTGTATAGTCTTGCTACCATCCCCTATGAGTCTTTGTCATCAAGTAGCTTCTCAAAAAGGTGTAAGCTCCCTCTCAAGGTGTTTAACCCATTGGCAGTCTAGAATGCAGCCCTCCGGTTTATCAAATTCTGATCCAGCATCTTGCAAATATCAACAGAGTCTTAAACTTGGTTTCATGAAACAGTTGTCCCACTCGATCGAGACCCATATCCGACCACGCTTGGGCTTTAAGAAAACATGCCTTACTCAAGTTAAATGGACAACCTCAAATTGAACTGAACGGGGACGGACATGTTATGAGAGCCTCACAGCATCAGTCTTTCTTCCAAAAGGACCATAACACACCTAGAGTAGGGTGGGCCTTGACAAGACTATGATCTCCTTCATGGGGTACCGGAAGTAATATCCGACCTGTTTAGGATGCGCCACTCAATCCTCCAGAAATGTCCAATACATACCCAGGTCATCCCTCACGTGCTCCAACATTACTCTAAGCTGGGCTGTTGTAATAGAATGGTACATTTTAAAATTGGCTGAGCTAGCAACAGTTTCCCCAACTACTAAATGCACAACCAGAAAGTGATGGGTGGGAGATTTTGAATGATCTTAACCAATGGCCCTGCTCTGGGCAAACCCCTACATTACAGTCTGTTAACCCTTCTGCACTATTAAAAGTAGACCAGAAATGTGAAATAAAATCAGTTTGGTCCTTCCACCAACGGGAACAGCCCGAACTACTAGGCCACATCCCCACTGCATGGTAACACCAACATGAGATGTTAAGATTAATTCTAAACCCTTCAGCTATCACCTCCATTTTCAAGTCACCACAAGTTGAATCGGTAGGCCCAGGCATGGGTCCTCATCCTGCTGGTCCTAGAGTTCCATGTAATGTTACTGCACATAAAAAAGGCCATAAAAATACTAAAAAATGTTTTTTTAAAAAAACGAATGTCCCGCCCGTTTGAGAGGGTTCTAAGCGCAGACCCGGGGAAATCGAGCCTGTGTTGCTCTGTGTCGTCCTGCTTCCAAGGCGAGTACATTGACGCCGAGCTATCCTCCCGAGACCAAATAGGATATGCAGAAATATCACACTTCAATGACCCCCCAAACACCACTGAATGATTGATCAGCCCACCACCTCTGCTCTGCCTTATTTCATGAAAATCGGTGGGATTTAACCCCACCCCCCCCCAGGCCCCTCCATGACCCTCCTTTCCCCACCCAAAGCCACCCTCCTCCACCCATCCTTACCACTGACACACACAGTCACACAAATGCGCACATTTATCCGCTCCCCACACCAAACATTTTTCACACACAGACGCACAAAAAGACACTAACACTTACCTGAGCCCCAGTGACTTCCCTCTTCCAGCTCTGTTTTGACCGTCAGCCCCTGCCTGTCACCGGGGCTGACAGATTTAGAAAGTCCACTTGGAGTGGTCTGTCTTTTCATAAATCTCGTATTAAAAAGCTAGTTCACTTCGTACTAGGCCTAGAGATCCAACGTACATATAACTGACGCCGCCAAACGAGGGTGAAAGATGTATATATGGGTTACTTGTGGTCTCATTCAGAAGGGATGGGACAAAGCCGTTTTGGCTGGACTGCTTCTTTTGGGACAGGACCAAGCACAATTGCACATAGTCTTTCCCTTTACTGTAACGACTTGGCTGGATGAAGACAGACGAGTGGTTGTGGTGGGGTTGGGGGGCGGGGATTTGGAGAACTACTTTACTGGATTGTGAGACTGAGCTGGGAGCCAACGTGCCCCCCCGCCCAACTCAACTTTACAAAAACACATTTATGATGAGACATATGATGGCCAAAATGTGCATTGTGGGTCCTGGAGGATTGTCTAGGCATGGGGGCGTTACTCATGTCACTGGGCAGACAGGTCTGGGCCAGGACGCAAATTATTAAATTTATTACACCCTTACTCCCCAACACGGCCAATATCTGCACATATACGGAGGACCTGGCTGTTGCAAGGTGGTAGGGGTATATCCACTTGGGGAGATATGTTTGAGAAAGGGTTATTCACGGACTCTGAATCTGATGCAAAAAGAAGGCCTTCACAGGTGCCAGTTCTTACGGTTTAGGAAAGTGCCGAGGGTGGCTAAGAGGAAATTGAACGAATGGCCTGCTGAACCGGATAGGATGGTCTTCCTAGACCCCATGTATGGGCTAGAGGATGGTTGGTGCCCAGTGTCCTGAATATATGGCCGTTTCCTGGCTACGATCAGTAACAGAACACACGCCTGAAAGAGCAATGGGAAGTGGATGTTGGCCTGGAAATTCTGAAACTCAATGGGACTATGCCTTGCCATTTGTTAAAAATGTGTCACGGAAAGTACGATTTCGGTTAGTGCCGCTCAATTACATCGCACATGCATGACCCCATGCAGGGTAGCAAGATTTAAGGCAAACACTGACAGTTTGCCCATGGTTTCATCAGGATGGGGCAGATTTAATCCACATGTTTTAGTTCTGTACCAGAGTGCACGAATTTTGGTCCCAGGTTCAGCAAGCCTGTGTGCAAGCTAGGATAAGCAGATTATACTGGTACCTACTTGAATGCCTGTTGGTTGGGTACCCCAGGCCAACTAAATTGCGATTACTTTTATGGAACTTACACGCAATGTGGTTAAAAAATGCATCGCTATATCATGGAAGGAAAAACAAGGTCCCAAATGCAGCAAATGGTACAGTGACACTGCCCCTGTTTAACAGTTTTTTTGTATGTTACAATATAAAGATTGAACATTATAAACCACTGTACATCGCTTCTTGCCCAGTTGATCTAATGACGCATTTACCTGGATTTTTTTGTATAATAGGTGCAGCTGTATGTAAATGATTTGTCTATGCTCAGAATAAACTCATTTAAAAATAAATGGACAAAATGTTAGTTGACATCTTATGCAGTTGATTGGCAGAACGCCATGTAGAACATCCTTGTTCGAGACATGGCGCATGCTTACTCGATGTCTGGTTCTCCGGGACCGATTGTAGCTCTTGCTCATGAAATCTTTTTATCGATCCCTGGTTTATGTTTTTACTTGTGCGACTGCTTTGACACTCGCATAAAACAATACACATGTTTACATATCCTGGCTTTAAACATTTTTTTAAAAAACTTGTTTCCCCATGAAGTTTTACAGCTTGTGAACGAGAGATTAAACGGATGTCCCTTAATTCCGTATGGTAACCCCTCCTGTGCGATGAGTGGCGCGAGCAGGGTGAGGTATTGGGGACGAAATATATATCTCCTTGGACCAGGGGCCAACCTGCCATTCTGGCCACAGCCCATTGTAGACATTTAAAAGTACTGCATACAAACAAAACTGTATTCATCGTTACAAGCATCAAGCATGTGGCTATCACACAAGCTCTTCTGTCGTGTGCCCAAGAACAGGGTTCGAAATTGCTGGGAGCTATTTAGCTCCTGCTTCCACCCAAGGAGAGCCGATCGCTTGAAACCAACAGCTCCTTTGGCTCCCCACACCAATTGGTGCCTTATAAACATGCATATGTGACATTCACTTTTAATGTTTATGAACGTTAATAAAGTGAATTGTGACATTTAAAGACAAGGATTGATTATACATAATGGTCAAAAAAGTTAAGTGCAAATCTCATGTGGAAAGACGCGTGTGCCATGTAATCACTACCGATTCCACAGTGGTAACTCAAGCTTACTGGCTGAAGCATGGCACCAAGAGCTAGTTTGAGCTCTTGCTCATCTGTCATTGGGTTGGTTCACAAGTTATCCCATACCAAGTGTGAAAGAATACACCGGGATTGCATCATATTGTCATATCGGGTCCTGCATTCAGCAAATGTACATGAGTGCAAAAGATGCACCAGCAATGCCACGACTTGTGCGGTTTGAGATTTTTATTTTTTAATACAAGAGCGTTTGGAAAGTTTTCTTTTTAGCAACTTTCCCTCCACTCTCATGGACTCCTAAACTTTTTACTTTTATTTCTGAATCTGACCTGAACTTTTTGGAGTGAAGCCTTCAGCTTAACTACACTGGCTTTTACTCATTTATCATAGGGAAACGGTCATATCCCTAAGGCTGTCAGTACTGAGAAACCTAGTTTCCCTGTCTTCCGACTTTGAGAAAGGGACTATGTGTCAGACTTAGATTGGCTATTGGGAGCCTTTTTCGATAAGAGGTCCCCTGCATCCTTTCTAGAGAGAGGGAGACAAGTATCCTGTCCAGCTGCAAGACGTGCAAGAGACCAGAACTGTCAGGAGGCCTAGCGATCAACTTGTGCCATTGCCCGGGAAGAGTCCCGTCTTGTAGGTGATTTCCAGAAGTCCTGCAAGGGACCTGCGACTGATCAAATGGAGAGACCATCCATTCCAGACATCAGCCTGTTGTCCAGCGAAGAAGAGCCTTCAGAAGGGTCCATGAGCCAATCTGGGGATAGCCAGCTTGCTGCTACACTGCAGAGTTCTCCATTCTGCGTGGGGGGCTCAGAACTTTGGGAAATTGACAGCGTGTGCTACTGGAGACCTCTCTGCCAAATGTCATGGTTCCAGCATCAAGGAGACCCAAGATAGGAGGCAAAGTGGATAGGGTGCAGGTCCTCTGTGTACGATTATGCAACTGACATAGTGGGACAATGAGCAGAAGAATCCAGTGTTATTGTCGCGTCTCTTCCTGCATTTCTGGCAGCGGGCATTGGCCCAGACCGAGATTTGACTCCAGAGGTTGTGTCATTTGGCATTAGCGCGTTCCGTGGTTGCTCGAGGTAAGCTGTAAGCTAGGTGGATGTACGCTTTGGGTTTTTGCATTAGGCAGACCAGCCCTCCATGT
This sequence comes from Ambystoma mexicanum, assembly GCF_040938575.1. Lineage (NCBI taxonomy): Eukaryota > Metazoa > Chordata > Amphibia > Caudata > Ambystomatidae > Ambystoma > Ambystoma mexicanum. The sequence goes on from NC_090926.1 coordinate 743,425,827, forward strand.
AAGGTGCGCATCAGGCCTTTTTAACGCACAGAAATCTTGTCAATACGGCCCTTCTTGCTTGTGTACCACTTACATGGGCTATTTATGGCAGCACCACCATAAATTACAGAGCTCACTGGTGACAGCCTGGCCAACAGCAGCTTGCATACTCACTTTTACTTTAGCAAGCCACACAGACTAGGACTGCTCCAAGTTGCTTCTTTCAAGGAACTCTTATTTATTATCATTTCTTTTAATTTAACACTCTCCTCTGTTAATGATTCTATCAAGATAATAGTTTGAGTAATGCAAAAGCAAATTTGTGTGTTCACTTTGTTCAACTGCCTGCATTTTGTAGGTTCCAGTGTAATTAAAGTATCCTGAATAATTAAAACACGCTTTCACTTTGCTTTAGGGCACAGCTAGTATTGTGTAAAATGACATTTTCAACCAAGGGCTGCATTTCGCTTAAACAGAGGCAGCGCAGTTGCAGCAGCATGGGCATTTCAGACTGTTTTCTTTTCATCACAGAAGCACATCAATTGCATTCAATGGCAGGGTGCGAAATTGAGGGGAGCTGGGAGCCATTTAGCTCCTGCTTCTAGCGTAGTAGAGTCTGGCTAGCTTAAAGCCATGAGCTACCAAGAGCTACTTTTGACTCAGAGCCAACTAGTGCTTTCCAAACATGTAAATGTGACATTAACTGAGTATTTGAAAATGTTAATAATTAGAACACATCCAATATACATTTAAACACAACGATTCATACAAAAAGTTCATAAAATGAGCCTCTGTGGGAACTCCTGGTCCCCCTACAGTGGCTCCTCCCTACAGGGTGAGGCCCAACATCCAGGAACTGGTGTTTAGCTCCTGCTCAGCGGATCCCAATTTTGAACCATGCAATGGCTTTGGGTTCTTGATCTCAATGTTTTTAGGAGAGCCTCCCAGCAAGCAGTTTGGCTTTTCTGAGAAGGAAACACTGTTTTGGTGTTCTATATGAAGATGGGTTTTATTATATTTTGTTAAGTATTAGGATTGCATGTGTTCGAGTGCATGAAAGAGCACTATACATAGTTGGTTTTCTTAAGAGAGCAACAAATAGCTAGGCATGTTGTCTGAACTTTGACTCCTTTTCTGACCACCCACCGCAAGCAGGTATAATGGATACAGGTAGAAGCAGTGCTGCTTTTATTTTCAGTGGCATAGATTGTACCAGTACCTCGCAACAGGACTGCTAAATATTCAGTCAAAGTAGCCCAAGTTCTTAACAGAGCTGCTATACGCATGTCATGGCACAATACCAAATATTGACAGCAGGGCTGATTGCATCATGCCCACATTTCTTACCAGACTGCTGTTTTGGGACAGTACCCGAATTTCTTAACAGAGCTGCTGTTAAGAATGCATGAACATGTGTTGGCATTTTCTGCAGCGAGCTAAGTACTGAGCAAGAACAGTGTCCAAGCTCTTTCCACCAACCTCCGACAGAGTGAGAAGATGGCATTGTAGCTTCTGCCTACTGGGTGATGCCAGACAACCAGAAGCTGGTTTTGGCTCCTGCTCATCGAAAATCAATTTCGAACCCTGCATTTATGTCAGGCAAGCCTCACATTGAACTGCCAGTGCCTTAACCCTATGTGCCTTTCAGTGTCAGCCTGTTGTGAAAGGCAGCCCGTGTGTCAATAACTCTGCTGCAGAGATTGTGTAACCTGTTATTTCTATTCCTGTTGATAGGCGAGTCTGCATCGGAGACATACAATTGACTGGTACCTGCATCTTAAATGCAACAGAGTTGGATCAACTTTCGACTTATCAAAAGGACTACAAAATGTTCAGTGATTCAGAACACACATTTCATCCTGAATGCTCTACTTGTAACGGCTCAGAAGACAACCCTCACGGCGGCTATGCTTGTAATTTCTCGGAGCACACACCTCATAAGTACCTGCTATACCTATGATGGCTTAACAGACAGCTCTTCAGGACGGCTATACTTGTAATGGCTCAGAATACACACCTCATCAGATCTGCTACCCCTCTACTGGCTCAGAAGTAGAGTGCACACATCCCACGAGGACCACTATACTTAATGGCTCAGAACACACAGCTCATATGGGCTCTTCTACTTGCAAATGGCATACAGTGTTGGTAAAGCATCTGCATTCAAGCAAGTGTTGCATCTGGCCAGACACCTCCAACTCTATAGTTCCAAGCTTAATGGTTAAAAAAAAAAAAACGACCACACCACCAACGGTAAAGCTGCACTAGATTTTTAAATAGAAAAGGCAGTTTCAGCTTTTGGGATATTTATTGGTGCCATCAGTGTTACAGATAGGATTTGGAAGTGGGAAGATTTGACTATTTTGAAAAGTTTGGAGTAAAATATATATATATATATATTTTTTTTTTTTTAAAAAGGGAGTACCAATCCAAGTCCAATTCCCATTGAGAGTATTTTAGAAGCAAGTAAAAATATGTTTTAACTGAAAAACAGAAATGTTATTTGCACCTAGCTTTAAAAGATACAGGTTTACTTCTTCCAATCAGGCAGTCAAAATTGGTATTTCTTCTTGTCCATATATATCGATGGAGCTGCAGGAGTGAAAGCAAGGGTGCAAGATTCTGGATGTATTTTTCCTATTTGCTGGGAGCATTTGTACACCCCATTTTTATTTTTGGGGAGTATTTGCCAATTTTTATTGAGTAAAAGTAGCCAATTACACCCCTTATCTGTAGGGCTTGATAACATGTTAAGAGACCAAAAAAAAAACAAACAAACAGGAGCGAAAGCAATACAGGAGAACAAAGGTTTGGCTGGGGCAAAGAGTCAGAGAACACACTAGACAATCCAAAAAAGGAAGAGCAATGGGCTACATGATAGGGCAACAAAGAAAGTGAGAAGGGAAACACAGTTAAAGGACAAACGCACAATAGGAGTGAGGAATAAAAGCCGAGAAAAAAACATTTAGAGAGAGTAAAATAAAATGCAGATCAACAGCAGGTGGGGAGAGATGGAAATAGAAAAAGCAAGACTAGAGAAGGACAGGCCAATAAGAGACAGTGCAAGAAAGATAATTAAAAGGAGTAGCAACCACAACCGAGAAAATGAAAAAAAAAAACATACAGAAGAATTTTTGCATTTTGTTTATTTGTAACGCGCACCATTAGGCCCGGAGGCATCAGGGCGCAACTTCTGCAGAGATTACATACAGAACTTATATACATACATAATTATATACATGGATAATGTACAGACTTCGCTAAATACATGAGTTACAGGATGTTAACAGACGAGGCATAAAGACAAGACTGTACATCAAGCAGGGATCAATGGGGATAGACGGCCGCGGTGGTACTTGTAAGGTTGTAGTGTGTAGAGCATATATGCGAGTGTCTCAGTTCTGATTGAAAAGCCAGGATTTCATTTTAGACTTGAAGATGTTAAATGAGTCTTCAGATCTAATGGTGACGGGGAGGGCTTTCCACAGCTTGGAGGCTAGGACGGGGAAGCTCGTGCCCCCAGCTTTTTGTAGTTTGAACCTTGGGATCGATAGACAATGGGTCTGGGCGGTTCTTTGAGGTCGGGTGGAAGAATGGAGTGAGATCCGATTACAGAGGTGGGGGGGGGGCGTTGTTAGCCAGGAATTTATGTGTGAGGGCAAGAGTTTTTAATGAAATTCTCTGCTTGACAGGTAGCCAATGTAAGTTTGTTCTAGATTCGGAAATGTGGTTTCGCGGGATGTTTAGGGCTGCTCTAATAGCATTGTTCTGGGTGATTTGTAGTTTGTTCAGATTCCCTCGACTAGTTCCCAAGTATAGGGCACTGCAATAGTCAATTTTAGACAGAATGAGGGTTCTGGCTAGGGTGACACTGTTCGGAGTAGTCATAAACGGTCTGCAAGCTGCAATGAGTTTGCAGGTGTATGCAGAGGCTGATCCGACTGCATTTATTTGTTGGGATAAGGTTAGAGTGGCGTCAAGGTAAAAGCCTGATGTTTTTGTGTCTTTAGAGACTTTGCTGGTATTACCATCTATGATAAATGACTGGTAGGAAGGCTCTAGTTTGTTGAGGCGCAGAGCCCAAGATAAGGAGCTTCATCTTGTCGTCGCCGAGGCATAGTTTGTGTTGGGCCATCCAAGCCTGGATGACCAGGTGGACGCCGTTAAGGGCCTTGGTGTCAACTAGATAGTCTCCAGTAATGGGGATGAGTATCTGGGTGTCGTCAGCACAGTTTGTGTAGGAGACACCCAGATAATCAAGTACATCAAAAAGCGGTTTAGTAAAAGCGTAGAGTGTAGGAGACACGCAAGATCCTTGAGGAACGCTGCAATGGATTGGTGCGGGGTCCCCAGCTGCGGATGGGGAGAAGTCCCTCGTGGATCTGTTACTCAGAAAGGATTTGATCCAGGCCGTGGCTGAAGCCGACAAGTGGGCAGCCGAGTAAAGGTGCCTGCATAGGATTTGGTGGTTGACCAGATCGAAAGCCGCAGAGAGGTCAAGGAGAAGTAGCATTGCTAGTCTGCCCTTGTCCTTGTCCTTCAAGACCTCGATTTTGGTTTTTAGATCCACCATAGCCCCTTCAGTCCCATGGCTAGGGCGAAATCCAGACTGTCGTAGACCTAGAAGATTATTGGATTCCAATCCAAGTAGTCTTGGATCTGTAGGTATGCTGCATGGTCTAAAATCTTAAGCAGAAAAGGGACGGTGGTTATAGGTCTGAAGTTAGTGGGTATGGCTGGGTCTAGAGATAGTTTTTTTAAGCAATGGGATCATCCAAGCGTCCTTTAGGTTGTCAGGGACAAAGACTGTTTTAAAGGAGGAGTTGATTAAGGCCGTGATGAATGGGGCCAAATCGTGGGCGGAATCCTTAATGATGGGAGCGGGGCACGGATCACCTTGGCAATTAGATGGTTTGATTCTCAAGATGAGGTTTTCCACCTCAGCAATAGCGAGAGGGGAGAAGGCAAAAGGTTTAATATTAGAGGCGTCTATAGGGAGGACCCTTGCAGGGGTGGGTGGACGGTTGTCCAGCTTCAGACTGTCTTGTTTTTCTTTGATTTTAGATTGTAGCGTAGAGATTTTATTCAATAAAGCTGACTGGATGTTGGCACACCATTTACTATCTTTAGTGCAGGTATCGGGGCGGGGGTGGCTGTAGAGTCAAGTTCTTTCAGAATCTTAAAAAGTTCTTTTGTATTTGAATCTGGTTGCAAGATATGGTTATTGAGGGACTTTTTTTGCAGTGATGGCATCTTTGTATGCAAGGATGAAACCGTCTTTATGTTTATCAGAAGGGTGGCTTTTCCAGCGGTTTTCCGCGCAACGTTTAGCTTTGCGGAGCACTATTAACCAAGAGTTGAGATGTGCGCGTGGTTTAGACTTGCTGAGTTTGATGGGGGCTGTAGCGTTTATAGCCGTGTGCATACTAAGATTGTAGGTGTCTGCTAAGGAGGTAGGATCAGTGCAGGAATGTGTGGCAGCATTGAGAGATGGGAGAAGTTTCTCCTTGGTCATGTCCCTTTTATTCCTAGTGGGTAGGGCTGGAGCTATCAAAGTTAATGCACGTGGGGCTGCTTCAATATTAAAAAAAGGTGATGATGTGGTGGTCAGACCATAAGCAGGGGGTATTGGAGAATGACAAGAGGAAGGGGAGTTATATTAACAGATAGAGGGAAACAGAAACAATAGAATGCACAGATGGGAGAGGCACAGTGACTAAGAGACCGCAAAATGTGGCATCACAAAACTTAAGGGTGAGAAGCAGAGCGTCAGAGTGAGAGACAGGGGAAACTGAGTAGCAAAGGGAAGGAGAGATGGAGCAAAAACATGGAGTGGCTGTCAAGCAGGTAGTGACAGGCGGCAACAGTAGGCCCGAGAGGCAGAGAAGTGATGCTGGTAGAGAGGGGGACATGATTTATGAATCACCCGATTTGTAACATCTCTTAACAGAGTTTGTGCCCAAGTATCATGAAGATGAAGCTGGGTAGTCTGCACTTGCATGTTCTGAATTACTCACTGGGCATAATAGGTTCGTCCTTTTCCCTTTCCCCTCCTCTGTTGTGTAGAAATGTATCGCTCGCTCGCTCGCTCCCTCCCTCCCTCCCTCCCTCCCTCTGTGGGCGCTTTCAAACAGTATGTACTTGCTGTAAAAGCACCTAACAAGCGATTAATAAATAAATCTAAGGTTCTTGTGGGGGGAAAAAAGTTTTCCACATGTGCAATAATTTTAGAACCACTTGGAAATACAGCTGTTTTGTCACTAATATTTTCAAACAAAGTTTTACTTTTACGCACAAATTGGATAGTTGTCAGACACTTCTCTTCTTTAGAAGGAAACTCATTTTTAATCATGAAATTGGATTTACTCTCCAATTCTAAAAATTGGGAGTAAAATACTCATTCCAAAATCCTATCTGGAGCACTGAGGCAGACAAACCATTTTGTTGGGAAAAAGGCGCCCTGGATTGCTGTAGATTCGTTGCACTATGTTGATGTTTAGGTTACATAAGAGTCCAAAAGTTGGGCATTGTTTATGGTAACAGCATTTGTTTTTATTAATGCAGCCAAGGTGAGCATATTTGCACTCATGGCATCAGGGCTCATAAGATATGATACCGTGGCTAGATCAATTGATTTGTTTTAACTTTTGAACTCTGATATATAATATTGTTTTGTTTTACAGCAGCACGTTATGCAGCGATAGCAGCATTTTGTCAGAAAAGCTGAAGCCTGGGCTGGCGATTACTTCAAACAGTTATGCACAGTGGGGGTAGCAGTTTTATCAGTGAAGATGAAGCCTTGTAGCTTCAAACATCAATGCACGGTAGGGCATTTGCTCAGATGTTACACGGGTACGAATGGGAATGTGGGGCAGTAGATTGAACAAATGAAAGGGATGATTAGTTTTACAACAGATGGTTTGAATCAAGTGGACAGAACAGGCAGAGAGGAGGGAACGGAAGGAGTGGAAGGAACGCACAGAACGGAAGGAACGCACAGAACGGAAGGAGTCGATGGAACGAACAAGTAGATTGACGAAATGAAAAGGATGAGTAGTTTTACAGAATGGAACAGATGGATTGAATCAAGTGGATGGAACAGATGCAGCAGATGAAACGGACACAGTAGACTGAACTGAAGGAGTGGATGAAACAAACGGAATGGATGGAACAGGCAGAGTGGACGGAACAGATAACCACCATATTACACCACCATGCTTACTCTCTCCTATACACCAACACACAACTAGAATACAGCGATACTATGACACATTCGGTATAGCTGTTCTCATATAACACCAGCCACCTACTCCCCATCATCATCATCCCAATTAAACATCAGCTGAGCACACCGCTAGCTTAAGCGTCTGCTCAGGCCGAACGCAGCCACAAAGCAGTCTGGGCATCATCCCTCCAGAACGACCACATACCTGACCTCCCAACCGCTACGCCTACTGCCAAGAAGCAGCTATCACGCAATTACCACACCGGCTGCACACATATCCGGTGCGCACACACACACACACACACACCTTATGATTCTTTCTCTCTCTACTGACTTGAACTACAGTTCCCGAGGACATTCAAACTACCAGCGCTGTGAGATCATACCAATGATACATAAGGCGCTGTATAAATGCCAAGTAACATAACAAACCAAACGTGTGGTGGCTACAAGCTCCCCGTGTAACTAGACACGTTACTCATATGGCGCATTAATAAATATTCAGGAGTTGCCCGCTAGGTTTGTGGCCGAGCGATCATGAGTGGAATGGAGTTTCTGCAACTCTGCGCAGTGATCGTGTGCCACGTTGGAGAGATCACATCGTTTTGGTCATAGGGAGAATGCATTGGGCTCTGCATCTGTAATTTAAGTCTCCAGGTGTCACTTCAGTGTGCAGACAAGCAAGTACTGTATTCTGTGGTTGTGGCACTGGCAGTTTGACTAAGTACTGCATTTCTGTGTCTAGGAACTGGCAGAGTGCTAACAAATACGTTAGGTTATGATTAGTGCATTCACTTTTATACACGTGGACGTAGTATCTGGAAGCCTTTTTTCCGGATCTACTTGCTTGCAAATTGCTAAACAAGTTCTAGGTTAATTTTGCTATACATGCAGCCATTGAAATAGCTCCTGAGAGACATTGCAAGGCAGAAAAAAAGATCCATAGACTTTTCAATCTAGGCTGTATAGTTGCCAAAAAGAGCATACTAAGATGGAAGGCGAACGAGGTACCAACATTAAAACAATGGTTTACCGAAATGGCATGGGTTAATGATAACGAGGAGGGCTTTGTGCAGACTTGACCGCCACATGACAGCCCAAAGACAGATGGGCCCCATACCAAATTCATGTGGAAAACACATCAGGAACTTAATACCAAAAATGGAAATAATGTAACGGAACTGCATGTGTGATAAAGGTATAAATGCAGAAAACGAATGCACCACCAACATGTGCAACTGAAGCATATCAAGTATGTATTGTAAACTGGATGAACCTCTTGTATGTGATAGCTACAGGTTTTAACAAATTTGTTTGGCTATGCATGGCCTCAGGGTCATGTGTGAGATCGGGAGGTGGGAAAACAAATCAGAGCTGTGCAATGCCACTTTTAGACAGAACTTTCCCTGCACACGATTTGATCAAGGACTTTGAACTGCTCATTTGAGGGTCTGAGCATTGTCGGTATAACGGAGAAAACGTTACTGAAGTTTGGATGCAAATCCTTTGGCTTTGGGGTTCTTACATGCCTCTCGTGATGCTCTTCCTTAACGGAAGGCTCAAGGTGTTGTTGGTTGAAAAATATTGGTGGTCTTATGTACGGATCAGGAACATGGGGTGGGGAGGTGCCTCCTCCGAGTGTCTGTCAGGCAGCCCTACAGAGGGTACCGGCCACTTCTACTCCCCAAATATAGGCAACTACTCCCCCCCCCCCAAAACATAGGGAATACAAATATCCCGAACAAAAAAAAAAATAGCTTCACCCACAAAGCGCATTTAGTACCAGAAAAACTATTATCACTACCCGATGGGAACAAGTACACCTGTATCTCTTTATATGCATGAATAACTAGGTGCAAAGAAATAAATCACAAACATTTCTGTTTTACACTAGGTCTGCGAAATTGGATTTACATTTTTACTCCCTAAAAATCATTATGCTCCCAACTTTCCAGCGCTTTGGCATAAGACGCTTTATAAATCAATAAATACAAATACAAACTTTAAAAAATGGGGAGTAAAATACTCCAACTTCCAAATCTTAACTAGAGCACTGTGGTAAGGTATAGCTTGGAGGATGCAAGATGTGGTGTTCCCAAATCGTTTGCGGTTTAAGTGGTTGGTGCATTGTGGAGGAGCAGGTAGAGAGGCGTTAGTAAAATTGACCAGTTGACATAACGGTTAGGACTGCTTTTCTTACTCTGGCCTGGTGGACAGATGTATAGATGGTCATCCTAGTGTCTCTAGTGTCAGGGACAACTCTGGTATCTGTAGCCAACCAAGTTCAAGGTGATGTCTAGGCTAAGTCTCAAGAGGTGGTGCGCTTGGAAGGTGTCCTCAATGAGTACACAGTGCAACGTCAAGGATTACACTAGACAGTTATAAAAAATACTTACATTAATTATGGCCATATAACACTGAGGAAAATTACTAACAAGTAATACAACGCAACACTAACAATAGACACATACAATCGCTGGAGTAGGGCAAAATACCTATCAAATCCCTGAAAAGGAAGGTAAAACGATTAGTAAAAGCACTAAATGTCCACAGAAATACAATACTAGCTTCAGATGTCTGGTGCCTTGTGCCTAAAGGTTCAAAGTTTTTTGAAGCTAGAAAAAAAAAAAAATGAAGGTAGGGTCTCTGAAGTCCAATGAACAGTTCCAAGGGATAGAGGACAAGCTGGGCTGTTCTAACAAAAGAGCCCCCAACGTTCAGGGTGCTTGCGCGATCAATGACAAAGCCAAACTATTATAAAAGTTTCTAAAAATAGCAAAACATTTAAGAGGGAGTTAGGGGTTCAGATAAGTATCGCTGCAACTCACTGTACTCTGTTCTTCGTAGGACTTGGCAGGTCTGCTGAAGGGGTTCCTGCCATCAGCTTCAGCCCTTGGGTTTCAGGTTTGGCCACTTCTCCAGTCAGCGACTAATGCTGGTGCAAGGTCTTCAGGTTGCAAAATGCATAAGAACTCTATGCTGGGCCCCTCTAAGGATAGGACTGAGCTGAATTGGAAGCATATGCAGGGCGACTCAAGAAGATTCACTTGCCACGGTCAGACTGTCTTATAGCACCAGCCGAGGATCCACAAAGTTCCAGGTCTCAACTCAGAACGGTGATGTCGGCAGCCTGGTAGCCCACACTCTGAGCTGGTCAGCCACTTAAGGAGGATCTCCTTTTTAGGACTCGAGAATGGCTGTTGCCTTCACTGCAAGGGTGGCAGCTCCTTCGCAGGACTGCTGGAGAACAAGACAGGGCTCTACCAGGAGTTGGTCGCCAGGCATTTTTGCAACGTTTCTCCGGTCTCCTTGCAAACCTTGCAGCTGGACAAGATTCTGGTCTCCTTTGGTTTTTTCCAGGATTTCTCTAGAGTGGGTGCGGGGGTCCTCTTCTTAACCAAAAAGCCAGTTGAGAGCTGAAAGTCCCACTAGCCAACCTGACACACACAATCCTACGGGTCCCTCACTGTACCCCTACCCAAGGTCTCCTCCCAGGAGGCCAAGGAAAGGCAGACACTTCATGATCCTGAACTTGGCGGTTGTGTACTGCGGGAGGACGGATCTATGAGATTACTGTGCAGTGCAAAATACTGAATCTAAAAATGTCGAAACCGAAAATTGCACAGCTGTGATCACATGGATCACTTTTTCCCCACATCCCCTACCCCTGGGGTGGGGGGGGCAGGAGGAGGGGACAACCCCGTAACCACAGAGGCTTACAATGCCGAACAAGTGTAGCGGGGGACAACCCCCACCACCCTTGTTCGACATCATGGGCTTCGCACCCCCCCCCCCATGCCAAATGCACAGTAATTCAGCAGAGGAAAAATGTGCATTCTGCATTTTTTCCTGATTTTATTCAGCCTAAACGTGGGAGGTTCACCTGGTAGGAGACAGGGCCCAGGGAGGTGAAAGGATCCAGTGGCGAGGAGACGTGGTATAATCCTTTGAAAGGGAGTAATACCTGTCATATATACGAAATCATACCATGTATTATTGCAATTGTGTCAAACTCCCATATTAAATTTTGAGATATGGGAAAAGGGGGTGTAATATCCTTAAATCTCCCACCTAAGGAGAAACCTGTTAAACCTGGTGTAGTCTAACATCCCCCTTACTCCCAAACATATGGAGAAAAGAAATCTGTAAATGGTGGCACGAGTAACTGCCTTTCCCTTCTGTGACAAAACATGATGAACTATTTGTAAGAGTGACTGTACAAGATATTTCTAAAGTGAGCAATAATAAACTGCTTATTAGAATTTTTGTTACTTGGACCTTTGTAGAAATATACATTAAATGAACACCAGTTCTCTTTCTTGTTGAAATGTCACAACAATTTTGCGGTGGTCCACAACAACAACCCAAACAACCTCTGTGTGTGAAGTTGCAGACACTGCTCTCATGGCCAGGAAATGGATGGCTTGCAGTCAAAATAGCACGCACAAATATCAGCAGGTTGAGCCTCCCCCTTCATGTCTATTTGTATTTCACTATAATTACTTGTCAAAATTTCAGTTCACCCAGTCAGTGATTTATCTTTCAAGAACGCAGTGTTACTTACGCGCCATGGTAACACAGCTGAAAAAAACTTATTTAAAAGGGCAAGGATTGTAAGTAAGAGAGCACTAGCAAAGCATATGTTATGGCCCCTCTCTGCTCGAATGCTTTGTTGATGTTATATAAATGTCACTACGTGACTAATTCTGTGAAAATGTATAGTTCTTGGTTTATATTCCAGGTTGGAGAACCTTTAGGAGGGGCTCACAGCTTTAGTCCAATTTGCACCTTTTTACAAATGGTACCCTGCAGATGGGACCTCGTCAGCTAAATCCAGATAGGACTATGTACCGTGGTTAAGAAAAAGCAACAGATGCTGACCGACCATGGAGTATCACAGGGAAAGGTTGTCGGCACAGGAACCAAAGGAAACTAAATTACTTCAGTGGGAGACTTATCAAAAAATGGATTATTACGCTAGGCAGAAAGCAATGAGGGAAGCACAGCAGGAATAAATAAATAAAGGAAGCCTCAGTCAGAAAAATAGAAGGCTAGAGAATATGATCGATGTTAAGAGGACTGGGAACAGGATGACAGAAATACTCAAGCAAGAAAAGGCATATGTTGTCCATAGGCCCTAGAGAGAGGCTTCTGCACCCTTCGAGTATTCAGAACCAGAACCCTTGTTGGAATATTTGAATAAACGACTCCTACCCCTCCATACAATATGGATGCGAAGACAGACAATTGGCGAAAGTGAAGAGACCCTCTATTCAGTGTTCTGTACTTCCATAAACTCAGCACACATAGAATCATGGATTAGAGCAGGAATGAAGATCCAGCTCTTGCATCTAAAGTCATGAAAACTCAGTGCCGATGGGAAAACAATGTCATTGTGTACGAGTTATCCGGACTAGTGTTCGAGAAATATAAAAATCATAGGTAGGCAGAAGGGGTCTCTTGAGTGGCCTTTGTCGGAGGAGTGGCCTTTGCCTGACTAGTATGAGGATACAGACTGCAAGAGCTTTAACTTAAATGTATTTAGGTGTGAACAGGGAGTCCGAATCTTGAGTGGCTTTCAAAAGCCCCAGTCTCCACTCATCAGGACCCTATGAGGAAGTTACGGGTTTAGCCCAGACCATCTGACTCACCATGTACATGTACCATGAAATAGGTTGGAGCTGGGTTTTTTTAACCAAAGATTTTCCCCGACATCAGACAGAACCTCGAACAGTGGTATAATCAGACTAACAAAAGGCCCATCAACATTAGGGGATATTGACTCACTTTTTTTAGCATATTACCTCCCGACATATGGAGACAGCATAGGAAACAGAAGAGTGAAGAACCGTCAATCAAGTGAGAGGCAGAGAAAACTTTTTTTTTTTTTTAGAGAGGAAGCAGGGATATTGTATGAAGACATATTGGTCCTACATGGGGATGTTATCAAACAAATTGAGCAACCAGTGCCTGGAAACTGGGATAAATGAACGACCTGTACACAGGACAAAGGCGAGTCGGGAGAGGTTTTCCCCTCTTACAGTGATGTGGATCTAGGTACCATGGAAGGGCAAAAAGGTTTTTGTTCACACTTTGTGGAAGGATTGCTCTCAAACTTGAAAAATTACACAAACATTACTCAAAATGGACCATGCAGACTGCGGCTCAAATTTTGATTATGGCCAGATATTATGCGAATAGGCATACAAAAGGAAAGAACATTTAAAGATTTAAAGACACGTATTAATGCAGAAAGCATTTCCAGAATGAGGCAGAGGAAGTGTGTCACGAGGAAGAGGGGCAAGTGCTTCTCCAGCAAACAGCAGAGGAATAGTGGATGATGGATGCCATTATTGTAAGAGCCCAGATCTTTGGATTCTGGAATGTGCCACACGTCCAAGGGGAAGACTAGGTCTATGGGACGAGGAATAGTAAGAGGAAGCGAGAGCCTGTTTGATGCTAATGTGAAAAATCAGGGGCAAGGACAGTCCAATTTGTTTGATCCAAGGCATGGACAGCAGTATTGTGCCAGGGATTATTATGAAGACCAGCCATATCCGGATGATTATGCAACATTTGGATGCACAGGAGAGGGGTAAGGCAGGGTACAAATACCTGTTGACCCCACAGGCCCAAATGTGGAACTTTGCACTGCTGAAAAGAAGCACAAGTTGCTTTTAGATGGGCATTTCCCACAAACTAGAACCTCCAATACCCCTCTCTGGGAAAATGAATACCTCAGTGGGATTTTCTAATGATCTAGTCCATTGTCCAGTATCAGAGCCCATTCGCTTTCAGATAGGGCCCCATTTCTTCTGTATCAGTTTGTTTTAACAGATAAGTGTGCTTCTTTTGGGCTTGGACTTTTTGAAACGCTTGCATGCAAACATTTACTGTTATCCGGATGGGGTCTACCTCTTGCTCTGCTGAATCTTTCACTAAAATGTTGTTTCCACTACTAACACTTTACCACCCGAACTCGAGAAAGTGGATAAAGGGGTGTGGGCATCCGGTTAAAATAAAATGGCATGGAGCCCATGTAACATCCCAATTTTTGCCAGTTCAGAAAGAGGGATGGCAAAGAAGGCTCACTTACTAAATGGAGCATGGTAGTAGATGTGCGCACTATCAAAATGGTGGTGCTCCCAATGCTCCAGATAAGATTGTGAAGTGCTCCCTATTGTTTTACGTTTGGAGTAAAAGGATTTTTTTTATTTTTTTAAAAAAGGGAGTCAAAATGTAAGTCCAATTCCCAATGGGAGATTTTTTAAAGCAAATTAAAAAATGTGAACTGGAAAACCTCTTCCAATCAGACAGTAGAAAGTTTCCTCCTGTGGTACCATGTCTACTACTGGTCCAAACATATCCATGGCGCACAAGGTCCTATAGGCCTGCTCCCCATTTTTTCTTGGGAGTATTTTTAGATTTTTTATTAAAAATAAATATAGGGAGTATTTGCCTATTTTTAGGGAATAAAAGTGGCAGATGGGCCCCTCATCTGTAGAGCTGGGTGCGCCAGTTCCCAGTTGTTCCCGATGCAAGACCACTTTTTACTATGGTTCCTCCCTCCGCACAATACTTGACGGTTGTGGGTTGTGGACTTGAAGATTGCATTTTTTAGCATTCTAATACATGAAGACAGCCATTACCTTTTTGCCTTTAGCATAGAAGGTTGTTCTTACACATTTTGTATAGCACCCCAAGGATACACAGAGAGCCCAAGCGTTTACAGCCAGGTATTAAAAAACAACTGGACACTTTTAGTCTCCCCCCCCCCCCCCCCCCCCCCCCCCCCAACACCCCTTCTCCATCTCCAGGCACGGTTATTGCAGTACGTTGATGACCGACCTACTTATAGTGGAAGATACCAAGGAAGAGTGGGTGGACTGCACCACGCGCCTGCTAGTTTAGCTCCCTTGGGACATGTTCCCCAAATAAGCTACAATTTTGTCAGCAGCAGGTCACTTACTATGGGAGAGAAAGATTGCATGCAACCTCAGCGAACACACGATACTCATGCCAGTAACCAGCACACAGCAGGAGGTTAGAGGATTTGTGGGGATGACAATTCTGTAGCTAATGGATTCAGATTTTCTCTTTGTTAGCAAAGCCCTTACTAGAACTTATTATGAAAACTACTCATGTGCCTCTCCACTGTACTCAGTTTTATCAGGAAAGCTTTGATGCACTCAATCTGTGCTATGTAACTGCCCTGCGTTAGGAACACCAGGCTATACTAAACCCTTATCTCGATTTGTACTTGAACTAAAAGGGTTGTCGTACTAACTCAACCACTAACTCACCATAAAGGGAGACAAATAGGCTATGCGCCTAAAGGGAATGGATGCTGCTGCCCTTTGTGAAAAGAGCAGAAACCATAGTATTGGGTCATTCGCTAAATGTTGTCGTTTCCCATGCAATATTCTCCTGAAAAAAAACAAACACAATGCAACCTTTAACGACTGCACAGATCACTAGGAATGAGTTGGCCCTGTTCGCACCAAAAATTACAAGATGCCATACCCAGAACACTGCCACCTTATTGGCCTTCCTTTCTAATGACTGCCAAGTCTTGCCGATTGTATACTAACAACAGACAGGGAGACGAAGGGACATGTTGATTGGACTGATGTTCTGTTAGAAAAGCCCGATCGCTTTTTATGTCAATAGCTCTTGTTGCAAACTACTGATGGCTCGTCCAACGCTTCTGCCATAACTACATTAAAAACAGTTGTGGAAACCTGCAAGCACAAGCAGCTGAAATTATAGCGTTAACCAGAGCATGTGAGCTCAGCTCTGGAGTTGCAGTAAACATTTACACTGATAACCATTATGCCCATAATGTTGGGAGGCTCTGGATGGAACGTGGCTTTCTTACCTCCCATAAAACCAAAATTCAACATGGCAAAATTATTCACGAATTGCTCAATTCACTAACCTTGCCAAACCATCTTACCATTATCAAATGCAGCGCAAATAACAAACCACGTGGACAAAGGCAATGCGTTTGTGGATGCAATTGCAAAGACAACTGCCCAAGCCCCTTTTTCTCTTAGGTTTCCAGTCCATGTACAACAGACCATCCCGAGATTACACTTGACATGATTGCCATCAATACCAAGCAGATGCTACTGCCAGGAATTGAAATAGTGAGTGATTGATGCTGTTTTTGAGGATGGATGTTGGGTGGAGAGGGGAGATGGATGTTGCCAAACAAATATGTACCCATGATAATATCAGTCGCGCATGGATCGACTCACCTAGGGGCGGGTGGTTGGATGCATTTATTAACTACACTTGGAGCAACCAAAATATTCGCAAAGCAGCAATAGCGTTAAAATTGTATTATATGTGCCACACTTTGGAAATGCAGGAGCACCAAGATCCCCAGATTTCCTATTTGAAACACTACAAAACACTTTATAGAGCTGTCCCCTTTAAAAAGTATGTTTTAGTAGTTGTCTGAATGTTGAGTAAATGGGTAGAGATGACAGTACACAGAGTACAACCAAAACCCTTGTGCAGGAATATTTTGCAAGATATCGACTACCCCGCTCAATATAAAGCATTAATGGGGTTAATTTTGTGAATAAAACAAATGGACCTGGTATGCCGGGCATAGGCATAAGGGAAATGTTTCATGCAATATATCACACACAGGCGGCAGGTTTAGTAGAAAGCTCCAATGCCACACTGAAGAACAAATTTCCAAAACGTGCACATGTAGCAACTTAGGTGGATGAACACCTTACCTTTAGCTTTACTTTCTATGACAACTATTGCAAATTCTGAAGTGTGTTTTTGTCCCCCTAGGAGGCTGTTATGGGCAGCACTGCAAATGTGTGGAGCTTGCCTCCAAAGTAACTGTCTGATGTGCCCTATACAATGCGGATTGACCATTAATAAATCATTGACCATTATTCATAAACAGGTCAAAAACGGTCTACCCTAATCTTTGGATGGGCCGGGACACTATCCTGCCTGCCGACTAGGTGTGCACTAAGAACTTTCAACATACGTCTGGTCTGCAGCCCAGGTGGAAAGGGCTGGTGCAGGTGTTTCTGCCAACACAAACAGCAGTCAAATGTGACTGACATATAAACTGGACTCATGCCAGTCACATGAGAAAGCACCTCTATCCCTCCTGGCACACGAACCACTGAAGAACATCTGTGTTGCTGCACCACTTGACCTTGTGCAGAAACGTCCACTGGGAAAAAGAAACTTGGGATTGCTTTCTCCAGCTACAGTGTGCCCCAAAGACATTGTAGGACCAACAGAGGGGCCACGCTATAATCTGAGACTAAGAAAATTTGAATGAAACGGGGATTGAAAAATTGATCATTCGGTCAAACTCTCCAGAGTGAGCAGTCACCACAGTGGTCAAGACTGCCAACTTTAAAGGACTACCAAGGGGCGAGTTATTTTGTACACTCCAAAAATATATGTGCCGCCTCCATGGACATACTTACCATGCCTCTCCATTGTTTTTCTCATGGCAAAAGAAATTGCCATACAAATATGAAGTATTACGGGAGCGATGTTGCGTGACAACAAAATGGCCACAGCCTGAGAGTGCTCCGGCCAGGATTCATACATCCTATCATTTATCCTCGTCTTCCACCAATGGTAGTGTGTGTCACAGACCACCGGGATCGGAGCTGCAATACACTCTAATTTGATCCATCTGAGACCCTCTTGCACCCGCCTGGTGACTGACCCAGCATGCAGCCTGTGGCGGAAGAGACCCTGGAGGTGCCAGAGCCCTTCAGCCGTTGCACCGCGGCCCCCTGGGCAGCCTGAGGGGAGAGAGGAACTTCCCACCCTGCCTGCACAGCGCCAATGGACCTGGCTCCGGTCGCCGTTCCCCCTTACGGCACTGAGCTCCATTCTACACCCGGTTCCCCCGGATCCCCAACAGAGGTTCTACGGGGAGCAGCAGCAGCACAACAGTGCGCCCGGCTGAATGGACCCCTGATCCTGGGGTTGGCGCTATGTGGGAAACCTGACAGCGGCTACCCGTCCAGTGAAGCACAAGGGAGACAGGAGCTTGAACACTGCTGGAGATCCCAGCTCAAAAGCGAGCCCATATTTGTAGTGTGTGCAGCGAGTGTCCCGGATGTCCGCGGCACCCTGAGGCACCCGCCTGTACCTTGTGGACAGGAAGGTGGGTGGTCCTGGACCCTGGAACCTAGGGCCTCCATGCACTGGGATGACCCCCCCCCCCAGGCTGCATTGTTCTGCCACAGCATGCTGGGTTGGCGGATTTGCTGGGTATAGGTCCGGGTGCCCCCCCCCCCCTCGCTGAAGGTACACTTGAGTGCATGGTGGGTGACATACGCAGCATTAGCCTGACAGCTCCAGAAGAAGATTACCAACAAGTGTGATATGTTGATATTCTATGATGGAGTGCCATGGTGAACCCCAAGAAAGAGAAAACTCTACTAGTTTGCTAGAAGGGAGGTTTCCACCAGTCAGCGCGCAACCCCCTCAGCTGGATGTAGCAGCCCTCAATCGCACCCATCTAGCCCTTAAAATGGGTACCAACTCCCTAGGCACAAAGATTGATGCCTTGACGTGCAAAGAGGATATCTCGGCAGTCCAGGAGCCCCTGAATGCCCTATAATTACTTGGATCTTCAATTTTCGCGATAGGGATATGCTACTTGAAGCAGCCAGAGAGAAGGGAGAAATGTGATGGGGAACTTTCAGTCCTCAAAGTGCAAGAGCAACGGCAGACTTTGACCAAGAATATCCTTCAACGGAAGGACATCCAAAATATACCCTGTCAAGCTTCGGGTGATGCATATGGGCAGAGCAACCTTCTTCACAACACCTGAGGTGGCTGAGAGGTTTGCACTGGAACGGTCTGAACCCCGCCGATCCACACTTCACGACCCATAACGCACTCCTAGATGAACCCCAACGGTGGTGCTTCGCCCATACTCTAAGCCCTCCCCGGCGGAAGGCAGGAAGGCCACATACTGTCAAAAAATGAGTCCAAGCCACTGGAGACAGTCGGCGGCTCCCCCTTACCGCAGATACTGGAGGCTCTAAGATTTTGTGGGTGGGGGAAGATTGCCGGTATGACATGCATTACTTACCGTAAAAGCATTTGATGGCTGCTTCTGCTTAGATTCACATGCTGTGCATACAGTCCGACATCCAGTAGTAACCGCAGAGTATTGCATCTTGTCTTTCCAGAATCGAAAGGGTACATCGATATGGGCGTGCCTGTAACACTATCCCTACGGGACATGTAGTGTACCCAAGATCCCTCACGCGTTGAGGTCCCTTCGATTGTATTTTTTCTGCCGTGAGTGAGCCTTATGACTATCGTGAAGGAGTACAGAAAAGAGAGAAAGTATTAAGACGTCTATGTTCCTTCCATCCGAGCGGGGAGGAAGGGTGGGCGCATGTGAATCTAATCAGATGCCATAAAAGCATTTCTGATGGTTGCAAGTAATGCAGGTCTGAGGTTTGGTAATCGGCTTATTGTCACATGCTGTGCATAGACTAGCGAGCAGTACCCCGGAGTTGGAGGTGGGTGGCAAGAAGGAACAGTGGTGAAAAGATGTGTTAGTACTGCCTGTCCCACCTGAGAATCAGACCTAGAATGAGTGTCTAGGCAATAGCGTTTCGTAAAGGTGTGTCCAGAACTCCAGGTTGCCGCTTTGCAAATGGACTCAAGGGGAACATTTGCAATGAATGCTATAGAAGCCCCAGTGCCTCGAGTGTAATGTGCTCTAGGCTTGATGGGCTGCTCTCTCCCTTAGCAAGGGTGTAGCAGAGTGTGATGCCTTTGACTATCCACATAGAGATAGTGGATTTGGAGGCCGCATCTCCTCCTCTTCCTGCCGCCACTGAAACGAAAAACTGATTAGTCTTTCTTAATGGTCGAGTTCTTTCCATGAAGAACATAACAGCTCTGCGTACATCCAGTGTGTGCAGGCTTCTTTCCCCCATGCTTGAAGGGTTTCGAAAGAATGTTTGTAGTTCTATAGATTGGTTCACATGGAACTTAGAAATGAAAATAGGCACAAACCTAGGGTCAGTGCGTAGAATCACCTTATCTTTGTGAACTGTTACAAAAGGGATCTAGGACTGAGAGCGCTTGTAGTTCACTTACTCTCCTAATGGAGGTAATAGCTATTAAAAAAAGCAGTCTTATAGGTGGGATCTTTAAGACTTGCCCTGTGCATGGGCTCGAAAGGAGGCCCCATAAGCCTAGTCAACACCACGTTTAGGTCCCATCTGGGTGCCTGGTTAGAAATGGGAGGGTGAATTCCCTCCATGAAAGCTTTAATAACTGGTATCTTCCACCACGACACGGCCTGTTGTGATGTAGTGTAGGCTGAAAGCGCAGCTAAGTGAACCTTAAGAGAGTTCAAGACCAGGCCTGAGTCACGTAAATGAGTTAAGTACAAAACAATGTGTGTGGGAGAGCAGTTAATCAGGTTAATTGTCATGACCCTTGCCCCTGGCCCTCACTGACAAGTCAGCCTTCCAGTTAGGGCCAGGTCAAAGGCCTTAAAACCTCATCCAAGACTCTCTTGGAGTCAGTCCTGGTGCCAGGCTCATAACCATTATGAAGACCAAAATTACAATGTGAGGGGAGGAGGGGGGGGGGGGGTTGAGCCAACATGGAGGCACACACATAGCTCAGTTACAAGCAACCGAGCTATGCGGTCTAGTCTTTTGGGTGTGGCAGGCCTGGGACTATTTTACCTGGACTACTTTACCTGAGACTATTTAAACCGCACCCAAACAGCAGAACATGCTTTGCGTTATTCTGCTGTGGGCAGCGTAACGCTCACCGTGTCCAGTTCTTTGATGCCAGCTTACCTGAAACCAAGGACCTGCAGAGAGAGAAAGAACACTACGAAACTTACCTGGAACAGTATCAGGTCTTCAATCCATCGCCGACTTCAGTTCCACTCACCTGAAGGTATGAACTCTATCATCCGGCACTGCACGCATCCTGGAATACCATAACCTGGAAAGAGGAGAAAGACAGACAGCATTAATATGTGTTTACTCACGTTTCCTCCCGAATGAAGAAAGCCACACAATGCTTACCTGGGTAGTCATCTCCTGATCAGTATCATTGCTGGAACATTACGGCGAGGAACATCGCAACCTGCAAGGAGAGAAAAGACACAGGTTAGCAATATAAAAGGCAAAACAGCGCCACGCATTACTCACCGGACAGCATCGCGCGGGCACACCGCACTTCGCCTACCGGCCCATGCTCATCTTCAAACTGCATGACAACACCAAAATACCTTTCCATACCTAAAAGCAAGACATTATTATTCGAACTAAGAGGAGCATAAGAACTGCATATAAAGACTGTAAAGCAGCAAACCTACGGATTCGCAGCAGGACTGGATTCCCACAGAGGGGGGGGTGCACCAGTGAAGTAACTTGGTCGCTGCTCGCCCCCCACATCTACGCGCCCCTGCCACGAGGAGCAGGACAGAGAATCCACCTTTTACAATATTAAAGGTGAGGGGAGGGCCCAAGGGGGAAGGAGTTGAGGCCAAGGGAGGTGGGAAAACAAAGAAACTGGTATTGAATCTAACTCTCCTATATTGCAGACCCATCTTAACCAGAGGCCTTACCAAGTGACCAGGAGAGGGTTAGAGTGGAAATCATCCAGGCAGGGCTGGGTGGCGTCCCCGTGGATACCAGGTGAGCGTAACATTAATGCTCTTTGAGTTGCACCAGATGACAAACCGTTTCCATTTACTGGAATAGCAATATCTAATGTTCGGTTTTCTTGCCTCCCTGAGAAGACCCATACATCTGTGAGGGAGCTGCAGGTGCCCAAACTCTATGACCTCAGGAGCCAGGCCACTAAGTTCAATGCCTGTGGGCATGGGTGACTCCCCTTTGTCTTACGACAACATGTTGTACGGGCAAAGCAACATCACTGCGATAGCAGGGGAATTACTTCCTGCAGAGAGACCATGCAGAACTTGTGACTTTATACATTTGTTCGCTGGGCGCAGATCTAATACAGGGCGCATGGTTAGATCCTTTTTGGGTACAAGGAAGTACACTGAATAAATACCTTCTTTTACCTGTGACAGAGGTACGACTTGTAGTGTCTTGACTTCCTGAAGAAGGATACGAAGATGGTCTGGTGTCAGTCGTCTTGCTCGTAGAGGTCTGAATGTTGGGGACCGGTTGAACTCTATACAGTACCCGTGGGCCACAGTCTTTAGAACCCACTGGTCTGTAGTTATCCCCTCCCATGCCTGAAGGAACGGTTTTAGTCGTTCCTCGACCGGGGAGGTATGGGAGGGGACCCGAATCTTCAGGTCATTTTGAACCGGAGGCCAGGGAGCCTCTGGGGGGTAGAGTTCCGGCCCCTTCCTTTCCCACGACGCTGATCCCTGGGGATACGGGGTGGTGTATCCACTGGTTCCCTGTGGAGAGGACCAATTGTTTTCTGAGGTGTACTGTTGTTGAGGGAAGCGTTGGCCACAAAAAGCCATTTGGACCCAGATCCTTGTCTTGTAGAGGGCCTTTGTGTAATTTGGTCTAGAGTTTTTAGGGTGTCATGCTTCTTTTTTGCGGTCTGGAGGGCCTCGTCGACCGCCTTCCCAAACAGGTTGGATTCTTCTACAGGTATATTTAAGTGACGCTTGCGTCTCTGGCTTGAATCCAGAGTTCCGTAGCCACGCATGTCTCTTCAGGAGTGTGCCCAGAGCCAGGGATCGATCAGCTGTCAGAATCCAAAGTGTTCTTAAGTATGCTTTGTTTCACTTGTCTGCCCTCAGCGACTGGTCAGGAGAGGAGTTCGTAGTGGTTCTGGAACCTCCTGTAGGCCTTCTTGTAGTAAGGCCCACTGAGCATCCGAGTAGCTGGTCAATAAGGTTGTGTTGGCAATACGTGTTGAAAACGCTGCTGCGGCCGTGACCCTCTTCCCAAGGGCGTAAAGTCTTCTACCTTCCTTATCAGGGGGTGCCTCGCCGGTTGACAGGCCCCTGCCCTCATTCTTGTAGTAGTCACCACAAGAGAGCCTGGGGTGGACTGTCCTCGGATATAAAGGGGGTCGGAGGGAGAAGGACGAAAGAGTTTTTCTATTCTTGGGTTAACACCTCTTGTGAGAGCAGGTGTTGATAAGGAGGGAGCCAGACATGTTTTAATTCAATTGAGGAGAGGAATAGCCTGGCTGGCCGGTGGCTTCTCTTTGAAGATGTCCTCCACGAAGTCAGCTTCAGGGACAGCTTCATCTGTGGCAATCTTGAAGTGTTCAGCTGCTTTGCACAACATGACGTTAAACGTCAATTGATCATCCACTGATGAGGGTTGTCTAGTGGGGGTGGTATGGGAGGGGAATCCAAAGCTAGGGCATCAGGATCTGGAGACTGCCATGGTTGAGGGTCACCCATATCCTGGTTCTCCTCCCAGCACTATGGGATCATGCATGTCCTCCGGATTGGTGAACTGATCCTCATCCCGAGTGTCTGCAGGAATGTCTTCTTCAGTGAGGTCATAGTTGTATATATCCACTTCCAGAGAGGGGTCAAAGAGCCTTGGGAAACATTGATACAAGGTCCAAAGGGCTCTCATTCCGTGGTCTTCTTGATGTGGTTTGTTCTGAACTGGAAAAAAACCTGCCCAGCCTTTCCATGCAGTTTTCAAATTTCTCTCTAGTCCAAACAGAAGACCTAAAATGGTCTAGAGGTGTAAATGTTTCTTGAAAACGCTCTATCATAAAACGTCCAGATTTTGGTCTCAACGTCGGAGACATCCCTTCTTCGCCCTCAGAACTCCTGGCCGACCAACAGAGGTGGGACGTCCAGGTGTCTCTCTTTCGGTTTATGGGAGGGTTCCGGTACCCCCCCCTTAAGCTATCCTTGGATCTCGATGGATCCTTGGCCTTTTCCGTAGCCCTCAAAGAATCCCTTGACTGCTGTTTCTGAGAATCGGCGGAAACAGTCCTTGCTATGCTGTCGGCGACGTCCTCAGCAGAAGGTAGGCGCGTAGCTTCAGCCTGCGATTGTGAAGGAGTCTTTCAGCAGTGCCCGGGCCTCGTCTTCGGTAACCGCCTTCTTCGGCAGAACCCTGTCGTCACTGGACGCCTTTTTGTGATGTGCCTCGACAGAACCCGGGATATTAGCGGTAGCGCCCTTTGTTTGATGGCCCGTTGCTAGGCGCATATGCTGGTACGGGGAGGGCTGCCGATCCTGATGGTCGGCGGGTGCCGCCAGAACTTCCGGTGTACCCATTAGCGCTAAAGTCTTCTTCGACTTGGCCGAAGATTGACTTGAGGTTGTGCATTTGGTGCTGTGTAAACATTCGTCTGTCGCTGGGGTGCCCCATAGCAGTGCCTGAGCCGTCCCACTACAGACTATGTGGAACGAGAGCGTTCTGTCGAAAGGTCAATGACCTCCGGTTCGGAGGTCTGATCGTCACTCTCGCCATCACATTCGGTGGCTGCGGCAGCGGGAGAGAACTCGGCTTTGACATCCCGTAGGCCGCCCACCGCTTGACTTTGCGCTCCTTTAATGTATTAGGACGGAGGCACTTACAAGCAAGCTGCGCATCCTACTTCGTTGTGATCTAGGGGCAAGCAACGGTTACACCGTCTTGTGCTCATCTTTCCAAGGGAATTTTCTCTTACAGATAGGGCAAAGCCTAAATGGCGTCCACTCCACGGCTGAGGATGGGTAGAGTGACAAAGACCAAAAGGGAAAGAGGAAGGAAAGGCATTCTCAGATTGTACAGAAATGGCCACCCCCGACCCCACTCTCCCTGCAGTGTAGGCCCGCAGAAGGCCCGGCCACGTGGTCGGCAGCGCCGACTGGCTCACAGTCAGTCGAAGTTCTGAAGGACTTCGGCGGAGATCTGGAACAGCTATCGAAATAAGGGACGGATATGGTGGTCTGAATTATTTTATATAACTATTCGACCAAAGGTCGAGGGGACAATAGGCAAGGTCTCCAACGAGCTCCGCATAAGGCAACCAGTATGCCGGGCGGAAAAAAACAATCTGAGGGACTTCAACGCGTGCGGGATCTTGGGTCCACTACACGTCACGTAGGGATAGTGTTACAGGCAAACCCATGTCGACGTCCCCTTTCGATTCTCAAAAGGCAAGATGCAATACTCTGCGGTTACCACTGGATGTCTGACTATATACACAGCATGAGATTCTAAGTGGACGGATTAACAAACATCAGAAGTTAAGGTTTCAGGTGGAGGGGCAACAGGATGTTTAAGGGGGGGGCAGGGGTGGTGTTGGCTGGTGGCCCTTACATGCGAGTTTTCTTATGAAGGTGACCCAATAAGGTTGAGACGAAATATGATCGCTCCTTATAAGTAGGCCCCATCGGCCCGTGATGATGCAATACACTGGGACATCACGTGGATGAAAGATGAAATATCAGTTATGACTTGGAATATATGTGGGTTTACCAACAAAAAGAAGGGGAGGCTCATTGCCAATTATGTCAAGAATCTGTGTCAATTTGCTGTGCTTACAAGAGATACACATACCCCAGTACGAACATCATCCATCGCTGCCGGGTTGGTTGGGAGGGGAGGTACAGAGATATTGATCCTCTTTCACAACACTCCTGATGGGTGGCTACTTATGTAAATCGCTTGCTGGAATTCAAGCTGCACGACCAGGTTGGAGACACAGAGGGTCACTTCCTGCTATTAGCTGGGGAGGCCTTGGGACTGAGTGCTCATTAACAATGTGCATGCTCCTAATGTGGACTGCCCAAATTTATTCAGAAAAGTGCCTTATTTGCATAGATGTTCTCATTATGAAACATGGGTAAGGGATTTTAATGTTGCACTATCCCACGATATGGATAAGTCCTCAACGGCTCAAGTAGCTCTTCCTAAAGCAGCACTGACCTGCCTGTGCATAGACTATCATGAGCTTCATGATGCCTGGCGATTGTTGGATCCTACTTTGCAGGAATACTCCCGTCACTCCGGGGTGCACAGTGGTTCATCTAGAATAGACTACGTGATGTCTCATCTGAAATGAGACAGTGAGGCCAAGATCCTTCCCTGGACCCTCTCTGATCACTTCGGCCATCTGGATCTCGTTGACAGGCCAACCCCCCCTAAACAACTGTGCTGGCGGTCTCGGGCCTGAGCACTTCGGGACACCCTCTTTCATGAAGAAATAGCCCAAGACAAATACCATCTTCCAAGCCAATGTAGGTTCCGTCCCAGATAATGGGGTGATATGGGAGGCCTTCAAGCCATATATAAAGGGGTTTCTGCATGTTATGAGAGGTAGGAGTACTGAAAGCAAACGTGTACCTCTCAGTCTACCCTTGAACTGAAAATCAAAGACCTAGAGCGATTGCAAGGGACCACTGACTCCAAAACCAACTCTGGGAAAATGACAGATATACGCACATTTATGGATAGAGTGGAGAGGTTTCTCTGTGACTCTACTGCAGCAGCTGCATACGGGGAGGGGAAAAAAAAATATATCAGCCAGGCTGCACACTAGCATAGGCTATTAAGCGTGAACGCCAATTAGGAGGACATCGCAGAGATCGATAACTCATCTGGCACCATGACCCGAGACTCTGGGGTGACAAAAGGAAGTCTTTTGAGATCACTATGGGCAGCTATACACTTCCAAATCCCAACTGAGAAGCAATGCTATTTCACAATATTTAGACTAGGTGACCCTGGGTTGGTTAGATGCAGGCATTGGAAGTAGCTTCAATGTGCCACCCAGGGGGCAAGGTTCAGGTCCTGGACAGCATTACTGCAGAATTATATAAATAATATAGGTACCTTATAGTTCCACACCTCCACAGTATGTACGAGTCGCTCATTTGCGACTCGGGTCCTACCAGAGTCCACTAGAACCGCCTTAGTCACTATGCTGTTGAAGCAGGGGAAGGACCCCAGTAAATGCTCTTGCTACCATCCAGTGCTCCAGATAGGATTGGAGTATTTTACTCCCAATTTTTAGAATTAGTGAGTAAATCCAATTTCAAGAGAGTACAAATTATTTTCCTCCTTCGCAAGAGTAAAAAGTGTCTGACAACTATCCAATTTGTGCATAAAATTAAAACATTGTTCGAAAACACAAGTGACCAAAAAAGCTGCATTTCAAAGTCGTTCTAAATAATGTATTGCACCAGTGGAAAACATTTTCCCCACATAAGAACCTTGTAGATGCCTAGTACCCAGCTTCATCTTCATGATACTTGGGCACAAACTCTGTTAAGAGATATTACAAATCGGGTGATTCATAAATCAAGTCTCCCACTCTACCAGCATCCCTTCTCAGCCTCTCGGACCTACTGTTGCCGCCTGTCACTACTTGCTTGACAGCCACTCCATTTTTGTGCTCCATCTCTCCCTTTCCTTTGCTACTCAGTTTCCCCCGTCTCTCACTCAGATGCTCTGCTTCTCACCCTTAAGTGTTGCGATGCCACATTTTGCGGTCTGTTTCTCGGTCACTCTGCCTCTCTCATCTGGGCATTCTATGGTTTGTTTCCCTCCTATATCTCGCTGTATCTGTTAATATAACTCCTCTTCCTACCTCATGTCATTACTCTGGCTACATATGTTTTTTTCATTTTCTCAGTTGTGGTTGCTACTCCTTTTGATGATCTTTCTTGCACTGTCTCTTATATTATTGGCATGCCCTTCTCTGGTCTTGTTTTCCTATTTCCTTCTCTCCCCACCTGCTGTTGATCTAGGTTTTATTTTACTGTCTCTAAATGTCTCTTGCTCTGCTTCTATCCCTCACTCCTATTGTGCCTTTGTCCTATTAACTCCGTTTCACTTCTCACTCTGTTACCCTATCATGTAGCTCATTGCTCTCTTCCGGTTGCTTGAATTCCTGTTTTGGATTGTCTAGTATGTTCTCTGTCCTTTTGACCCCCACCTTCTTTTCCATTCCCCCTCTCCACCTTTTTTCTTCTGTATAGGTTCAGAGTTGCTCTTCCTCTTGTCTTAACATAGCACCAATAAATATCCAAAATGCTGCATTCCTAAATGGCTGCCGGAGTGCGAGGCTGCACTCTCACGAGTTCCTGACCAGGCCTGATAAGGTGAACAATAAAGGAAAGACGACACTGCGCGACTCCAGTCGATGTGCCCTTCGTATTCAAAAGCAAGAGAACAGAATAGCAGTGAAGGCGGAAGCAGCAGCAGTGAAGGGGAGAGGGTCCTAAGTGATCCGGCCGCGGCAAAATCAGCCGCGGTCGGATCATTTGCATGAGAAAGGTGCGAACTACCAAAATGTTTGCACCTTTCCCCATGCGAACACACACATACATACGAGGGCTGCAGGGGTGTCCCCCGCAATCTATACTTTAGCGAGCGGGGTGTTGCGGTGGACACACCCACAGCCCCCGCAGTCTTTTTTCTTACCTGCAATGCTACCACCAAAGGGTTTGAACCTTTGGTGGTAGCATTTTCAGAACTTTTGGTCCTTGCGACCATTTATAGTCGGGCAAAAAGTAAAATTCCGGGAGGAGAGGGACCCCAACGGAGACCCGGACCGATCTGAGACAGCTGACTTAACTGCTGACAGAGGGTGGAGAAGTAGACCGTCAAGGGAGCCCGAGAAGAAACTGGGGGTGGCAACTGAGCAGCGGTAGCAACTGTGAGGAGGTGCGGGGACCCAGACCCCACACAGATTGAAAGGACAGGCGGAGGAGCTTCAAAACAGGCAAAGGCAGAATCGAAAAACAGACCTCTGACCTCCCATGGAGATCCGTTAACCCAACGGGGGAGAGCAAGGGAGCGGCAGAGCCCTGGAGCAGGGAAAAGTAAAGACGTAGAGAAATACTGGCAGTGGGCATTAGCAGGAACACCTGTCAGAAGGAGAGCGACCCCCAGACCAGAAGATGAGCCAGACCGAACAGCACCGGATTCCCAAGAAGTAAGTGCGGAGCGGGCAACAGCGGGGCTATATGATAGAGTGGGCATACCCCTCTCCCAGTAGACAATGCACATTGGCAGGAGACCCATCGGGCAGCAGACACTCAGCAGAAGCGGCCCGGCCCAAGTGGGGAAGGATCAGGTGTCTCACCCACTCTCTATAATGCATTTACCAAACTTTTATTTGACAAACTTTAATAATATGGGTAGCTTGTATACAAACTATGCAGACGATACCCAGATTCTCATACCAATTACCGGATGTTACGACACAGATTCCAAAAATCTAAACAAAATCTTTCCCATCCAAGCCTGGATGGCAAGCAACGAACTATGCCTCAATGATGAGACAAAGCTTATCATAATCGGTAATAAAACGAAACTCGACAACCTCCCTCAACAGTACAAATCGTTTATCATCAATAGCAATACTATCCCAGTAGCCAGCGAAATAAAAACCCTTGGAGTCTACATGGACTCTGAGCTCACGTTAAATGGACAAATCAATGCTGTGGTCTCCTCGGCCACATATACAGCCAAACTGATAAGAGCAAGCCGCCCTTTTCTCTCCCCTGAAAATACAATCACCTTGGCAAGAGCACCGATACGGTCTAGTATTGATTATTGGAATTCTCCCTTCGCGGGAACCAGTATCAGAAACATTAAAAAGTTACAAATACTACAAAACAATGCCTTAAGGGCTGCCTTAAATATCCCAAGACACGGCCAGATCTCTTCCACTACGAGAAACATTCACTGGCTTCCTGTCCAGGACAGAATTAACTTCAAAATCCTAACGATGACTCACAAAATGTATCGCAAAGAAGGCGCCCAAATACCTCAGTGACCTCATTTGCTAAGTGAACTCCAATAGACCAACCCGGACTGCATATACTAACCTGCTCAATATACCTAGATTCAGGAGACAGAAAGCAGAACGTTCTAGCTTTCCAGTAATAGCCCCAACTGTGGAATGCCCTCCCACACCACCTGAGAAATGGCATCTCATTTTGGTCATTCAGAAAAAAAGTTTAAAACTCTGCTCTTCAGATACAGCCCTCAGTAACAGTACACTGCAACCAGGCACCTATTACTACGTTGACAGCCAACACTAAAAATGTAAATCTGCAAATATCTGTGTAATGATCTGCCATGTATATTTTGTAAATATTGTATTCAATGTACTATTTGTGTACAAAATGTGTAAACCTGTAACCATATTCTTAAGCTAAAAGTACAAATTACCTTGTTAGCGCCAAGATGCCTATGGGCTAGGTGTGCTGTATAAATGCATAAATAAATATATTCACTGCACTTATTCCATATACTGGCGGCAATTAGACAAAGTCAAGACATTAAAGGGGTCCCTTTTGGAGAGGTGGGGGGATGGGGCAATGCATACAACGGCAGCTTACGCCAACGATATGCTGGTTACACTTGTGGAACCTGCGTCTTCTATTCCGGTCCTAGTGAAGACTCTCCAAGAACAGGAATGGCTGTAAAGACTGAAAATAAACATGGGAAAATCAGAAATGCTGGAAGTAGGACTTAGTTATTAAGCCGCACCCCATTTTGTCCAGCAGGAGGCTGCATAACATATTTAGGGATAAAACTGACAGACAAAATATCAGCTCTTTATAAGGTTAATTTCCCCGAGTCTAATAAAAAAAATAGAAAAAAATAATTAAAAAAAAACAGATTTTGCTAAAATGGACCCCGATGCGGGTCATCATGGCTCGGGCAAATAAACACTGAAAACTGCCAACTGTGATCCCGAATGCATTCTTCAAAACGATGAACACACTCATCTCCAGATTTGTGTAGCAGAATAAGCACCCAAGAGTTACGGTGGAACTGCTGATGACTCCTTGTGGGAAAGGGGGAATGGGGCTCCCAAATCTACACCGATACTAAGCAGCAGACCAGCTGAGAGTAGTGTGGGAATGGTTTACAGACAGCGCAGATAAGATATGGGCTGGAATGGACAGGGCGATGGCGGGAGGGCCGCCATCCGGAACACTCCGACTCCAGGGGAAAGACAGACCACAGAACGCTAGACACAGCAAGGTGCTACAGACAACATGCGATATATGGGATAGGTGGAGGAGGAGGAGGGGACAGTTCTCTACGATACCGTCCCATTTCACCCCGATGTCTAATAACGCCAACTTTACCTCTGGTATGGTAAAAGGCACATTCAAGAGGAGGAAGGAAAGGGGATGTGTCAAGATTGCGGATATGGTGCGGGAGGGAGAAATAATGTCATTTGAGGAGGGTAAGACACATAGGTCTGAAGGAAGGAGACAGATTGGAGTATATCCAATTGAAGCATTGGCTCTGAAAGAAGGAGATTAGCCAAGCAGCAACAAGGTTGTTAACTAGGTTTGAAGCTTATGCCACTGAGAACAAATGAACAGTAACATTAGGTATATCAAAACTCCCGTCGTAAATGGTCACCACATATATATGTATATAAGAGAGCTTGTGATGTTTCTGTGAAGTGAAATACAAGGCAATATAAGACTGTCTGCTGATAGCACATCACCACGTCTCATCAGGGAACTCAACACCGACCTGGTAGAACATGAAAAAATTCAATTCATATCCTGTAATTCAATACTACAATAAATGTATGGTTTGTTCTTTAAAAAATCCATTGATGGAATCATAAAAATTGATAATACAAATGTAATATGGTAAATACAATAATAGATCAACACACTTAATGTGGACAGTAAACGCGTAGTATAAGAAATATCACAAGTACCCAAAATAAAATACAGAAAAAAAAGACCCTGCTTATACCACAGAAAACTCTCTTTATACAAATTCAACTGACAAAAACTAAATATATTCCAGAAAAGGAAAACAGAGTTAAATACAATACTTACCTGACTAGATGAATTTAGCCGGCAAGTTATTAACCCAACATGTTTCTTTCCATCTTCGCAGCAATCTTCAATTGTGTGGAAATTCATTAAGGGTTGGGTGACATAAACGTCTTCTTAACAATTGCTGTACACCATTGTCATGTACCTTGGATCTCACCCTGTAGACAATTCATTAGTCTTGCTGGGTGGAAAAGAAGGAATATAAATTTCTTCCTGAAACTGAATGTCGTCGTCCAAGCCACAGTGTATACTGAAAATCATCACTGAAACATTCAGCTTGTTAAAAAAAAAAAAAAAAAAAAAAACACACATTTGTAGGCGTGGACTGCTGCTACGTAATCAATCATGGGTGTAGTTCATGACCCCGTGCAAATTGTAAATAGTCTGCTGGGCTGAGCAAAATAAGGAATCTCAGTTGTCCTCAGTACTCTTGAAACTCAAAGTGTATCTTGTACATGTGCTAAATGCAGTAATCGTCCCATTCGTACAGCGTCGTGTGTACGCCGTCCTTGATCATGAATTCATCTTGTCACGAAGCTTAAGCCACCTTGCACTCAGGGGATAAATATCCATTAAACATATATAAGATTCTACTAGAATGATAGGGCATTTGTAACGCACCTATACACAAGTATTTCAAGGTGCGATGAGCCAAGGAAGTGGGAACAGAGGGAGGACAGAGACAACAATCTTACTAGGCCAAGTTTCAAAGAGGAAGAGAGGCGGTTCTAGAGGGAGGCCCCAGCTGAAGAAAGATCTACCACCAACTCGTTGCTTAGAAAAGAGACTGAACCTGAGGTATTTACGAAGAGAGTTGGAGGTATTGAGGACCCAGGCCCCAGAACGCCTTGTGGACAATGCAGAGGGTCTTGAACATAATCTTTGCAGCCACTGGGAGCCAATGCAGAGATTTCAGTGCCAGAGAGAAATGATCCCTGGGCTTGAGGCCAAGGACAAGTCTCGCAGTCCTGTTCTGGATGAGTTGCAGAGAGTAGAAGCAGGCAGTTTCAGAAGGAGGCTGTTGTAGTCCAGCCTCGAGAGAACCTGAGTTCTAGAGACAGTGAGCTTCTGGGGGAAGGAGATGAAAGGAGGAATACCTCTGAGGAGGTGCAGTTGGTAGTTTGACTTCTTAGAGACGTCAGATGTGAGGAGAAAAGGAGTGTGGAGTCGAAGATGACCCTAAGGTTCTTGGCCTCACAGGTGGGGACAGCAAGAGGGTTTGGCCAGAGAGTGACAGGAAAGGGGGGGTGCAGGTGTGCCGATAAGGAGAATCTCCGTCTTCCTGGCATTAAGGCAGAGATCATTGGCGGCACACCACTCCTGGATAGCAGTCAGAGAAGAGAGAAGGAGAAGAGGTGGCAGAGGGGAGACTGACGTGTCATCCGCATAGCACTGAAAGTTGGGGCAGAGCGCCGCAACGCGGTGGGGCGAGAGGTGCCAGGTATTGGTTGAACTGCCAGGGAGAGAGGTTAGACCCCTGGGAAACACCACAGGTATAAAGTCAGAAAGGAAGGGCACAAGTTGGACCTGCGAGGGTCGATCAGAGAGGAACGAGGTCAGCCAGGCCTTGGACTGATCGGTGATACCCAGGTCATTACGGAGACGATTGAGTAGGAGGGCATGGCATGGTTGACCATGTCAAAGGCAGAAGAGAGCGAGTAAAATGAGGACAGAGGGGAGATTAGAATCAAGGTTAGAGAGCAGGTCTTCTCAGATGTTCAGGAGAGCAGCTTCCGTGCTTCTGGCTGCTTCGAAGCCAGACTGATTGTCATGGAGACAACCAACAGATTCAGTGTGAAGATTAAGCTGGGAGATGGCCAGAGCAGAAGACTTGGCCATACCAGATAGCATGGGGAGAAACACTGGGAGGGGAGGTGGCAGCAGAGAAATGGGAGTAACTATGGAGGAATGTCCCGAAATTAACTATGTCCCTACAGGTGCGGGGTGCAAGTCGATGATAAAATGGCTGTACACCCCTGAGTAAACTAAACAGGATGTATGGGTCAGTACCCACAGAATGTTGGAGGACGTTTAAGGAGAAAGGGCACTGTAGACATATCTGGTAGGGATGCCCTAAAATTAAGAGATTCTGGGAAGATGTTACCGAGACTCTGCAGGAGATAGTGCCAGAGATCTTTCCGCTTTCATTAGCAGAGAGTATAGGAGGACTGATTGAACCAGAATGCCATGTAATCTCGAAGCCACAGAAAAGGGCCCTGGTAGCACTCTTAATAGCGGCATTGCTAAAGAATGGAAGCAAAAAAATATATATATAAATAAATAAAAAATAATTTAAAAAATAAAAAAAAAAACACACCCACGAAAGGTGGAATGGCTCCGTAAACTATGGGACATAATGTATCACATACAAGATCCAAGGGGATGTGGGCAGATTCCAGACAGAATGGGGAGAAACTATACGCTTTCTCAAAAGTGACTTTGTACAACAGTGGTGCCCTCAAAATGTGCGAGCATTAAATATTCATTGATAGACGCAACCGGCAGTGCCCCAGAAACTATTGTATATATATAAGCCTGAGGTGTACGGAAGGACTGTGTGACCCCCAGTGGGAGGACAAAAAGTTTTATGACAAATGCCAATAAAGAAAAAAACAATTTTTAAATATCCAAAAAGTCGATTTTAAAATCTAGTGCAGCTTTACCATTGGGTGCTCCATTTTAGAAGTGTGCAAACCTTTTAGGCTGGGGATTATAGAGTTAGAAGTTTGTCTGACCAGATGCAGCACTTGCTTGAATGCAGATGCTTAACCAACACTGTATGAGAGCCCATATGAGATGTGGGTTCTGAGCCATTACAGGTTTAGCAGCCTTGAAGAGTTGTCTGTTCAAAGCCATTACAAGTTTAGCAGTCCTCGTGGGATGTTTGTGTTCTACTTCTGAGCCATCAAAGTAGAATAGCACCCCTGGTGAGGTGCGTGTGCTGTGCCATTACACATAGTCCCGGGATGTGCTTCATCCGAGGCATCAATGGGATGGGAAGCCCTGATGAGTTGGGCGTTATGAGCCATTACAAGTAGAGCATCAATGTGCGTGTTCTGAACACTTAGTAGTGCTTTTGATAAAAGTTGAAATGTAAGTCTACTGAGTTACATTTCATGATGCAGACTCATTAACTCACCTATTAAAAGGATTTGAACTAACAGGTTACACAATCTCCGCAGCAGGGTTATTGGCCCACTGAGCTGCCTTTTCCAACAGGCAGTTGACACTGAAAAGCACACCGGATTAGGGCACTTTAAGTTGAATGTGAGGCTTGCCTGACATAAATGGCTTGTCAAAAGCTGTAAGCCTGTTTGAACTATCCTACATTAGTCAGGAGATTCATAATGAGGCCTTGAAACGTGCTAGATGTTTGTCAGTGGGATTCAATCGGACATGGGAGAAGCAGATGTTTTGAAAAGCACAAGACTGAGCATAAGGGATTGAAGTATATGACAGCAATGTCATCTATTCACGCTGTCGGAGGTTGGTGGAAGAGCTCAGACACTGTTCTTGCTCTGTACTTTAGCTCGCTGCAGAAATTGACAACACGTGTTTGTGCTTTAACAGCAGCTCCGTTAAGAAATTCAGATACTGTCCCAAAACATAGCAGTCGCGTTAAGAAATGTGGGCATGATGCAATCAGCCCTGCTGTGAATATTTGGCATTGTGCCATGACATGCATATAGCAGCTCCGTTGATAGATTAGGTTACTTTGCCTGAATATATAGCTCTCTGAGACGTACAGGTACAATCTGTCCCACTGAAAATATATACAGCACTGCTTCTACCTGTATTCATTATACCTGCTTGCAGTGGGTGGTCAGAAAGCGAGTTAAAGTTCAGACAACATAACTAGCTATGCAATTGGTGTGCTTCTGTGATGAAAGTAAAAAGTATGAACTGCCCATGCTGCTGCAACTGCACTGCCTCTATTAAAGCCAATTGAGCAGAAATGCAGCCCTTGTTTAACACATTTTCATTTTACACAATACTACCCTTGCCCTAAAGCAAAGTGAAAAAGCATGTTCATGATTCAAGGTGCTTTAATAACACTAACCTACAAAATGCAGGCAGCTGAACAAAACACAAATTCCCTTTTACATTACTCAGAAAGTATTATCTTGATATAATCATTATCATTAGAGTGTTAAAAAAATTAAACAGACCAGGACTCTTTCAAGTTGCTTCTTTCAAGGAACTGTGTCGATTACTAAAGTAAAGAGTAGATTTGCAAGCTGCTGCTAGCCAAGCTGTCACCAGTGAGCTCCATGATTTGTGGAGGTGCTGCCATAACTAGCCTGTGGTACGCAAGAAAGAATCAAAAAGGGGCGCATTTACGAGATGTGTGTGTTTAAAAAGGCCTACCAAGCACCTTATCTGGGGGGCTGCTACCGCCCCTTGTCACTGATAAATACGGATAACCAAATTTTGGCAAAATCCTAGCCGATCGCCTGCTACCACAGATGCCGGCTCTGGTCCTCCCGGACCAGGCCGGATTCTTCCCAGGTAGATCTACCCAGAACAATCTCAGACGATTATTTATGCTTATGCATAATGTGAATTTTGAAATCCCCATAGCTATAGCCACACTCGTTACAGAAGAAAAAAAAAATGAGGTACTTCGATGCTCCGGGCTGGGATTGGTGTATCTGCAGTGGATTCGAAACCTATATACTGCTCCGAGAGCCGCAGTGTATACCAACCGGATGCAGTTTAACTACATCTATCCAATACATGGCACGGGTCAGGGTTGGCCTCACTCCCTTATCCATTTTGCTTTGGCTATGGAACCGGCCGCCTGCTTTCTTAGGGAATACCATGCCCATCGTGGTGAAGATACACTCCGACATCACTCGCACGTCTCCATTGCCTCTTCGTACGCCGACGACATGCTGCTATATATAAGCACCCGTGTGACAACCTGCAACCATTGATTCAAGCAATCATACACGTTGGTGACCTCTGAGGGCTAAGGATAAACTGGTTGAAATCAGAACTGTTACTGCCAACTCCGGGAGTGCGCCAAGGTGATACAGTGGGAGGATTCCGGTGGTGCCCAAAGGGGATACGGCATCTAGGAATACTTGTCCTCTTGTCAACTGCCAAGATCTACACTGAGAACTGCTAGAAAGCCCTCGAGTACCTGGATCGTAGAGTTGAGGGGTGGATCCTCCTCCCGCTGTCTCAGTTGGCTAGGATCTCTTTGGCTTAGGTCTTTATCCCCAAATTATTACACATTTTTAACAATGCCCCCATCTGGCCACAAGCAGGATTTTGGTCCCGATTACGGAGATTGATGATCCGGTTAGTGTGAGCTGTCAAACATGCTAGAATTTCATATAGCACTTTCACCCTACCTTACGCAGAGGGAGGCTTTGAATACCCAGACTTCTATCACTACTTCCTTGCGGCCCAGATTCAATACTCTGTGTGGTGCTGGTTCCCATCCCCTGCACTGCCACTCATCCCATTGGAAATGGCAATCATGTTCCCGGATAAGCTGAGGGTTCTGTGTGGGAGGGATCTAACATGGTTGGGCAGACAGGGATTCAACCAGTGGAGATCACTTAGCTTGGGAACACCTGAGTCGAGTGGTAGACCGGGAAGTCTACCACTCCCCTGGACTCCCTATATATGCAGTACAGGGAGTCCCAATCACCCACGAGAGGGTATTACGCCAACACTCCTGAGGGGCTGGGGAAATCACACACAGATCTTACTGTGGAAGGGCACTTCATCGCTTGGGACGCTCTGAGGGAGAGGGGAGACTGGAACGCACTCCCAATGCTGTTATATTACCGTCTACGAGCTGAAAATCGAAATGGCTCAGTTGCCGACACGCGCCCGCCCCATCCCACTGCTTTAGCATGTTGCTCACCCTACATCCAGTAGACAAAATCATCAGATCCCTGAAATCCCCACAGATACACAGCTACAGAGTCCAATGGGAAGCAGCACTGGGTAAAGAGCTCACAGACACACAGACTATGCAGACAAAGGGCCTCTCTTTGAATATTAGCCTAAGGCTGACGCACTTCAAATTCCTACACCAGGCCCACTACCCCCAGCAAGATTACACCAATTTACCAACACAGACCCTCTCTTGTGTACCTGATGCGCTACAGAGGGAGCAGACTTTCTGCATGTGGCGTGGGCTGGACCCTGTATACGGTAGTTCTGGGAGGCGATAGAGGGGGGGGGGGGGGTGTCAGAGAAGCTCTCTACCCCATGAGTATCTGGCTGAGCTCTGGTTGCTGGCCCTGATAGAGGGTGGCCACAAATCAAAGGCGGTTGCTTGGTATGGGATTGGTGGTAGCTAGGACACTAATCGCTAGAGCTTAGGGCAAGCACAATGCACCGAGCCTCCCAGCATGGCTAAACTACATGAATGTGTGTTAACAGAGGGAAGTGTGCAAACTTACCGACTGGCTGCAGAGCAAAAATAGATCACACACACACACACACGTATGGGGTCATGTGCTTGGGGGGTAGGGGGGAAAAAGGGTTGAGGGCCATGTGGTCCAGGGATGAAGGTTATAGTTTATTGTTTTAGAAACAAATTTTTGTTAAATTAAGTATTACACATGTACAGAAAATGGTATTGGCCGAGATTGTGCCTTCTTTTTGGTGCCTGCTTGGCGATTTTGTATTAATTATGTGATATCTACTTGCCCCTTTCAATAAAACCTACAACTGTACCCTCTCCTAATGTTAGGCAACTTTACCCCCTGACCAACATCATCGCAAATGAGTAGAAAATTGTTTGTTACACTTAGCCTTCATACACACAAGAGGATTCAACGCGGCAATTGCTATGAAGAGGAGGGGGCTCCCGCTGCAACAGTTGCCCCTCCAGTTCTTTGCTTCATGTTAAACTTTCCACATGGCTATATTACATACAGATTTTATGTTTCAAAGTTCTCCCAAGTGGTTAAGAGACTGTTTGTTGAATGGTCTCTTTTTCTTTAATGCACAATGCATTTCAGGCTCTCTGTGCCCTTCGTCAGGTGCGACCAAATGTTATACTTCAATGTGTTATATCTGCAAATTAAACATATATTTCTATTTAGATCTTGAGTCCTTGTTGTTCGTATTGTTTTTAACTTAACAGATTCCTTTTTCAGTTAAAAGACCATTGTACCCGAAATACTGTGGATCTCTCCAATTTTCCAATCTCTAATACTTGTCAACTTGGCTTCACTGTTATTGCCTTGTCAGTTCTTAT
The DNA here is from genome assembly GCF_040938575.1 of Ambystoma mexicanum. Classification (NCBI taxonomy): domain Eukaryota; kingdom Metazoa; phylum Chordata; class Amphibia; order Caudata; family Ambystomatidae; genus Ambystoma; species Ambystoma mexicanum. The sequence continues at coordinate 743,465,043 of NC_090926.1, forward strand.
ATGCTCCGTGCGTGTTTTGCCCAATCTGCAACAAACAAATTGACATCTGTTTTTCATGTGGACTTATGAATATAAGGGGGTGGGTTTTGTGCTGGGAACAGTCGCTACAACATAGCGCTGTGTTCCAGTCACCAAACCCTTGTTCAATGTCTTGATTAGCTTGTATAATGTAGCGCATCATATTGCCTCACCTGTGTCAATAGACTGCTGCGGGCAACAGACCCATGGCACGCCGTGCCTGTGGCCGCGTTGTTCCCAACTCTGCTCCACCGCGAGCCACTCAATTTCCTCTTTCTTCGCATGATGTTCTCCGAGTCCTCTCCCTCCAGTGCGCTCCACAGTGAATCACGTTACGGTTGCTATGCTGTCACCTTGTTTTTGTTTAATGGGACTCCGTGCTTCTAATCCTTTCTTGCTTGCTACTAGGCAAACAGGTGGATAGTCCACCTAGACGCCATCTTGTAATGGCTTTCATAGTTAGTAATTAATCCATGCCGCTCTGTTCACTTAAAATTGGCTGCAGTGTTTTGGGGATTTCTTAATCGAGCAATGTTATGAACATGAAAAGATGCATATGCTCTTCACATTTCAATGCCAAGCTGGTGATTCCTCATTATGTGTTATACATATCCAACTTGTTCTCCGCGGGGCTCGCCATGTCCGTTGAACCATGTGACTTAAACATTTTTTTTTCTATTTAACGTGTTGAGCCCTGCTTTAGATCTTATTGTGACAATGCCAGGAGGCATGCCTTTTTCAGTCTATGGTTTCTGTGCATATCTACAAAAAGCAACTCAGATCCCAATCCGCATTCATACCATTGGGCTGCATTGAATTCAATTTGTCGATCCAGTATGTTTCTCTTTGCAGGAGAGTTTTATTTAGATTTCCTCCTCTTCTTGGTGTTTTTATCTGTTCCAGAAAAATGAATCTTATCTGTGAAATGTTGTGTCTTTCTTTTTTTGAAATGTTGAGTGACTGGTGATTTAATGGCTCCTGTCCTGATGTTTGATTTATGTTCGGACCATCTTATTTTCGCCTTCCTCATTGTCATCCCCACGTAGTACAAACCACATGGGCATCTTATGCCATATATAACATTTTTCGAATCGCAGGTTGAAGAATGATAGAGATTTATTTTGTAACCTTTATGTGGATGAGTGATGGTATTGCCCGTGATTAAGTGGTTACAATTGTTGTAAATAATAGGAAATGAACTGTAAAAGGGACACAACAAGTTATCTGGGTTCAAAACAAGTTGTGAAAACATCCGTATTCTTTGTATGTTAAAAAACTGAATGTAATTTGCGAATACAAGATTACATGAACAGAAATAGTTGAAATGATGGTTATTTTGAAAAATCAACTAAATCGAACAGAGATATCGATAATGTGTATTTAGATATCCTTTATTTTTTCATTAAAGAAAAAACACGTTTTGTATTAAACTGCATTAAGAAAATTAGTTTGGCATGAATTATGCCTAAAAGTGTGCACAGAGGACAATCATTTTGCTAGAATGATCTCACAAACCGGTTTATATTGGATTCTGTAGCCCAGAATCAGACTCTGTATAGCACCTAGGTTTTGCGATAACTGCATAAAGAATTACCTGAATTCATATCAAGTCTCAGGTAAGCAAGGAGTGCTCCTCTACACCCAAATGTACCTATATTACATACAGAAACTATAACTATATTTAAAGGAATAGCTAGTATCTGCTATACCGCCCGTTGCCTTCTTATCTTTGTATGTTCAATGTTCAATTACAACAGTGGGTGCTGCGCAAACGAGCCTGTGAATATGTCCCTCGCCCAATTGTGACTTCACTTTGTTAAATATGTTTTTCTCCCAGGCCGGCCCCGTGACACCTCCACGTCTACCTACTACTCATCTACTGGATAACAACCTTCATTAAATTTCCATCCCTACCCTGCATCTCTGGATCTCAAACACAATAGGGGCTATTTGTATTGAGAATAATGGTTCTAAGTTGGTAGAATATAGCACCAACTGCAACATGACATTCACCATTCCTATAGAGGACACTGATGTTCCCTTTTATGTTGGCGACTCAGTGTATTGTGGGCTGAACGCTTGGCTACCTCCGTATGAGTGGCCGTTGCCATTTAGGATGCCGATTTTCAGCCATAGCTATTAGACCCCCCCCTGTTGTTGACAACCTTACCAACCATTGCAGAACTGTTATTCAGGATGATACTGGTGCACAGGTATTTGGCAATCTCAATAAAGCAATCATCCCCTGTTGTGGCCCGGCCATAAACTCTAGGGATATCTGTCGCCTGGATAAATTGTTAGAAGCAACAATTAATGACAACACTAAAATAGAGTAATATCACTGTAGAATTACAGGTGGTACGCTTATGGCCCTTCAAAATAGGTTTGTTTTAGATAAGATACTTGCAATGGGTAGTGTATGGAAAATTCTAGGGACAGATTGATGCGTCTATGTGCCAGACACACCCACTTCTGTTCGCAAAGCAATAAAGAAGATGCATAGTTTTGCTGAACAAGCCCACTGGCACATAGGATCTTGCCAGCTCCTTTTGGTCCATCAACTCTTTTGGCTGGAAAATTGGTACCATCCTAACGATGGTCCTCTTTTTAATCAGGGGACAGTTTTCTACACTGTCTACGCATTTGCTGCCAGGCACTTGTCCGGTTGCGCAAACCTCCCGTTTTATCTGTATCAGATAGTAATGCACTGCTGATACATCTTGTGTCAGGAAGATAGTTCAGGCGCAACGTGCTTGCCTTGGAAGCAAGACGACACACGGCAACACAGGTTCAATCCCCAGGTCCGTGGTTAGAATCCTTGGGGTATTAAGCGCATTATAAATAACCCATCATATCATGTAGCAATTCAAGAAATAATGCACATTACATTAGCACCAAGCCTCCTTTCTCTTCCAACCTCTATATCGGAACTCATGCTTCCAAGATACCACAAATAGTAGACCTGATGTTCAAAGGGCTGTTTGTGAACTATACATTAATCACACACCAGTTCTCTTTCCCTGTTGAAATGTCACAAGAGTTTTGCTGTGGTCCACAAACAGCAACCCAACGACCTGTGTGTGTGTTAAGTTGCAGGCACTGCTCTCAAGCTATCTTGCAGTCAAAAGAGCATGCACAAATACCAGCTGGCGGGGACCCTGCCCTAACCTCAGGGTGAGGATAGAAAGGAGCATGTTGGGCCTCCCCCTAACCTCAGGCTGAGGGTAGAAAGGAGCATGTTGAGCCTCCCCTGCATGTCTATTTGTAGGTCACTATAATTACTCACCGAACTTTGTTCACCCGGTCAGTGATTAACCTTTCAAAGACCATGTTATTTCCATATCATGCTAAGCAGCTAAAAACAAACATATTTAAAAAGGGCAAAAGATTGTAATTCAGAGAGAACTGGCGAAGCATACGTCATCGCCACTCGAGTGCTTTGTTGATGCCAAATAAATGTAACTATGTGACTGACTGTTATTCTATGAAGGTGTCTCATTCTTGGTTTCTATCCCAGGCGGGAAGCAGGAGATACTTTAGGAGGGGCGCACAGCTTTACTCCAATTTGCACCTTTTTACAACTCCAAGTCCCATAGTCCCAGGAGTACTGGGACGAAGCAGAGGGCTGAAGATCAGGCAATTTGGCTTAACAGCCCACACCTGAGCGAGGCCGAGAGGCTTAAAAAGCATCCCTCAGGTGCAGGCAAGTAGAAGCAGCCGTGGTTGGAGAAGTGGTGGTAGTTGCAGCAGCAGAAGTACTTGCTGGGGCAGGAGGAGGTGGTAGAAGAAAGCATGTTGCTGGTAGAATCCACAGAATGGGGGAGGAAAGAAAGGACGCTGAGATTTGCCACCCTGTAATTCCAGTTTCCAAACCTGAGTTGGCCCTTTTCCCCCCCAAAGTCTGGATTGCAGATGTTGTGCAGCGAGAAGCGGGCAGCAGGCCGTGTCTGGAGGCTGGCTTGCGCCAGGGGGTCGTAGTGAGCTGAGCTCAGCGCCTGTGCGGTGGAACCGAAGGAAACCTGAAGGGAAAAGTGTGCCTGGTCAGGAAAACACCTGTGGTAGAAGCACTGCAGCCTATGATAGAGGTCAAGGAGCAGGTGAGTGTTTCTGCACGTTCTCAATCCCTCAAGCAGTGCAGACGGCCAAATGTAACCAGTTGTTTTTCACTCATGAAGGAGTGAAATTGACTAAAGCTGACCAGAGCGTGTCAGACAATGGGTGCATGTAGCACTCACATAGAAGCGAATACACTGTCAAAGGAAGTTTTAAACCTTGCAAAAGATTAAAACTTCTTTAACCATTTTTATACTGGCCGTGTGTGTAAACAAGCCACAGTAAAGTCCTAACAATGTATCTTGTAAAAGCAAGTTTTAAACCTCTGCAAAGTGAGCAGACAACAAGCATTACCTTGAGCCAAGAGGTGAACAAGCACTGCCCTCGGCCAAAAGAGATTAAAATAAAAAAAATCCTTTGGGAAGAACTGTTGCTACCAAAAGGAATATGGTCTGACATAACACCTTTAAAAAGGTAGAGCTTGTAAACGAATGACTAGGATGTGAAGGGTACAGCTAATGGTCATGAAATCACGTTGCCAAAGTCAATAGAGGTTGAACTTAAAAGTACTTGGTTGGTGGTTTGATAATAGACAAAGTAGGTGAAAAGCAGCCCTAGAAAAAAGTTGATGGTAAAGGAAGAAAATCATTGCCACTATATCAGAGCCAACAAGGCCTTAGTATGAATCTGGTCTTTGCTATAACGTTGTGGAGTAATATTCAAAGCTGTTTAAAGTAAAAGTGCTAACCTTTGGAATGGTCTGTGGGACTCAAACTTCAAAAGCGGAGAAGTGAAAACGGCATGGTGGACGAAGTCTGGCAGAGAGTGGACCAAACAGAGAAATCTCAATTTCACGCTGCCAAGAGGAAAGCATTGCAAGAAGAAATCTGTGTTTCATGGTGCCAGGAGAACAGCACTAAGGAGAATTGTGTGTAGGACCTTGCGTTTTAAGGGGCCAAGACAAAAAGCACCCCGAGGAGAACCTGATGTTTCATAGTGCCGAGAGAAAAGGAACACTGGGAGTCTACATAGACTCATTGCTCTCCCTCACTAGACAGGTCAACTCCATTGTCTCGTCAGCAGCCTACACAGCTAAACTTATCAGATCCAGTAGACCCTTCCTCAACGGACAATAGTATCACACTAGCAAAAGCATTGATCTTATCTAGGATAGATTACTGCAACTCTATTCGCAGGTACCAGCATGAGGAACATAAACTTCAAGTAGTTCAAAATAATGTTATTAGAGCAGCATTGAATAGAACCAAGAATGATCATATCTCTTCTATCAGACAACGCTTACACTGGCTCCCGGTCCATGACAGAATCAAATTCAAAAGCCTCACCCTGACCCATAAATGCCTGGCCAACAAGGCACCAGCCTATCTCAACAACCAAATCAGTAGAAACCAAACAGACCCACTTGATCTTCCTACGCCAACTGGATCACTGTCCCAAGATTTAAGAGAGTAAAAGCAGGTGGGCCTAGCTTCCCGGTAGTCGCAGCCAACCTCTGGAATTCCTTACCACCACACAAGAAATTACCCCTCTCTGTGATCATTCTGAAAAAGTCTCAAAACCAGACTATTCAGCTTAGGCCCACAATAAGGACATTAGACTAGTACGCATCCCCTAATGATATACACTATAATCCGAACTGCCTGCTTCTGTCATGTGAACGCATTTGTTTGTAAATAATTTGAATGATGTCAACTTATGTAGCACCAATATCTCCTTGTAAATATGTAACAGTACTTAAGCAAGCAAATTGTTTCATGAAACTGGTAGGCTATACCAGCAAGACACTAACCATCTACTTAAGCATACGCGCCTTGATGCCTCTGGGTTAAGCGTGCCTTACAAATGTCAAAATAAATAAATTGTGAAGTGAGCCATAGAGGAAGTTGGGAGTGTTTCATGGTGCCAAGAAACAAGCACTGTGATATTTTCTGAGTCAAGAAGTTATTGTGTTACACAGTATTGCACGAGAAGCACTACACATATTGCTTAAAGAATTTTTTTACTTTAATTCCTGGTGGAGAAGGATATTTTCTGGGTTGAACTGTGAAGTGTTAGACGTTTGCTTTAACCAAAACAGACTATCAAGAACTGCTTTAACAAAAACAGACTTTATCAAGAACTGTGTTGGAACTCTATTTCAACCCTGGACTTCCTTGTTGTTTTGTGTTGGACAAGATTGAATTCCCCTTCCCGAGTTTTTAAGTCAATCAGGTTACGAATATAGAATTTGAAGGTGTTACAAGCATAAAACGTTTATCTTGTGAAGTGCCACATATTTTCTTGTATAAGTTTGTGTATAAGTGTGAGTGCCAGAAATGTTATGTTATATTACAGTGTTTTTCCCTTCGTTTATTTAGGCAGAGACGTTCCCGTTGGAGTACGTCAAGTGAGGTGTTGGATTTACATTTTGATTTAACAAAATGACGGTTTTAAAAATCCTCTAAAAATATGCCCCTCTCACATTTCTGACCCCTCATCTACCCCAGCAGTGGTCCAATCAGGACCACTTGCACAACTCATGAATACCACTCAGACCCACCGAAACCAGTTTGTGGATTGGGAGCAGACAGTCCCAACATACTACCTAGCAGCAAACAAGCGTGGCCCTGCAGTAGCCCACGAGAAGTCTCTATTTTCCCCAGGCACTGGAAGTCCATATAAGGATTTTCCTGGCCTCACATGTGGCACCGCCATGTTTGGACACTAGCCACAGTTGTTAGCCAAATGTGGTAAAGCTAAAGTAAATCAACCCAAAAATAGGAAACAAAACTGCTACCACCAGCTTGTCCTCCGAGTGTTAGTCTAGGGAAAAACTAAAAGTGTACTCCATTGTACAACGGCACAAAGTACACCACAACAAGACTAAGGGGAAACAATGTTTCCAAGTACTGACAGTCTGAAAGACATGTCAGTTGCCCTATAACAAATGAGCAATTGCCAGTGTAGTGAAGTTTAAAGATTCACAGAGCCGGTCAGAATGAATAAAAAGTTTGGGGGGGGGGGGGGGGGTTTAGGGTGAGTCCATCAATATGGATGGAAAGGTGCTGTAAAGAGGTATTTCCTAATAATAACACTATCACTGAGAGGTTGGTGGGTCGTGAACGGCTGGCGGAGGAGGAGAGTGGTAGCTCTGGGTAGTCAGGGCTCCTGTGTGCATCCCAGGTGGCTTGGGAGTGTGGCTCCTCTCGGTAGTCATGGCATGTGTTCACAGACTGACGATATGATGGGGCCCATGTCGTTAGTGGGGAGGGGGGTGGGGAGCATGGTGGGCATGGTGTGAGATCTAAGTTGGTTGGTCAGCTGGGCAGGGCCAAGGGCAGTAGTAGAAGGGTGTCCCTGTGGCCCAGGCTCATGACCCAAGGTGGGGAGGGGTGGAGAGGGCGCTGGTCGGCTAGGCACAGGTCTTGGGTGAAGAGGGTCCACTCTAGGCGATAGGCCCATGAGCAGGCATTTTGGAAACAAAAAGGGTGGCCCAATAAGTGGAAAGGACTATGAGCAATATATTACTATAACAAAGGAGTTCCTGCCATTGTCAAGTTTTCAATGCATCAATTCAGCATGTTTAGTGTAGCATTAACTAAGGTGCTTAAATCCCTTGTTGCCTTCATGAACCTATATTCTGGTTTAGTTAAAGGAATGCATCACAAGTTGTGATCCGTAATTTGGTTGTTTTCAATTAGCCTTGTTTATATGTATAAGTTTTACTTGAGGTACTATATTCTTTGAACGGAAAACATTAAGTGAATAGACATTCGTGCAAAGACCGTGTTAAACAACATAGGCACATTTAGTTGAGAAACGTTGTGGACAACTGGAAAATCAAGGTTTCAGTGAGCATTTTTATATAGCCAACATTTCATTAATCATTCTTCATTTCACCAAGAACATATCGGGACCAATCCTAATCCTGGGTCGACGGCACTATTATTAGTGTTAAACGTGGTTAGACTAAGGGATTTATAATTCTACCCTCGACGTTTCGGCTAGTGGTGTATGCGCCTTCATTTCGGCCTTGGATCGGGTGACTCTTATTGGCCACCATGTGCTTGTGGCGATGCCAAGTGCAAAGCGCAGGGCTTTCTTAGCTGCAGCGTCTTCAGTGTTCCAGCAGTTGACCTGTATTTAAGGCTCCTCCATCAGTTGAGCACCATAATCCCTTTTCAACTGTTGCTCCCAAATTCCTCGAGCATGGACAAGCTGAGTTAAGGCAATCGGCTGGGTGGGTCTACTCGACCCAAGTCCATGAGATATTGAAGTCTGTTGCAACTCAGAGGCTTGTATTTTTGCCTAAATGCAGGACCCTCATGGAAATTGTACTTCAGTATAACCAAGTAAAACGGTGTCTCCCCTCCAAAGCCTGACCGTGAACGATTTCCTCTCTGTCTCCCTTGTGACCTCTCCTACTTTTTCTACCTCCGTGTGGAGGCAAGACACGGCTAATTGAAAGACAGCCAAATTATAGATCACAACTTTTGATGGATTCCTTCACGTAAACCAGAATATAGGTTCATGAAGGGAACAAGGGATTTAAGCACCTTAGTTATTGCTAGACTAACAAACATGCTGAATTGATGCATGGAAAACTTGCCAATGCCAGGACGTCCCTTGTTATAGTAATAATATATTGCCCATAGTTTTTGCCACTTATCGGCCCACCCTTTTGTTGCAAAATGCCTGCTCATGAGCAGGCCTGGAGGTTGAGTGTGAGAACCCAATGAGGTGTTGCCTCGCGGTAGCCACAATATTCACCCACAAGTGGTGGTCAGGGTAGTCCCCTCAGGCGGTTGAGGGATGGGAGAGGGTGGGTTTCCTGGCGGATGGAAAATTGCACCCCGACAGTGGGGTCCTGTGCCGGGCGGATGTGATTCCACAATTTGAGATGGGAGGTCGATTTGGGCTGTGGGAGCATCGAGATCTGGGGGCACCGAGTACAGCCTGGGGCCTCTGGATTCGATCCCATGGGCGTGGTGGGTGAGGGGTCACACCTTTATGATGGTGATTGGCCAAATGGTGTACGGTTTAGTTCCCATGGGGCGTTGATGCTTTCCACACACCTATGGTGTCTCGTGCATGTTTGTTGTCTGGGGTGTTTTTTTTGGTGTTAGGCCCTTGGTGGGCTGACCATGCGGACATGGGAGTGTTGCCCCATGCTAGTACAGGGATTTTCTGTTTTGGTTTCCTGGTGGCCAGTTTGATGATGCTTGCCCCCCCATGCCTTTATGATGGGGGTGTACGGATTATCTTTTGCATGCACTTCCAGGGTTTTTGGGGGGACCGAATGAGACCTTGGTTGGGTGTGCTAGTGGTGCAGCCACATGGGTTGTTGCCCCAGGACAAGAGACAGTTCTTCGGTTTCTGATGGAGGTTTGCCCCTTGAAGGCGGCCGCAGTCCCCGCAGCCAGTTGGTTGCGAGGTCACTATTGGAGATTGGGCTGGGGTTTTTTGGGTCAATAGGCACCACGGGGACCGGCATATGGGAGGCACTGCATGCAAGTCGAGGGCTTTTAGATATCATTCCCTGGGGGTGTGGTGAGGGGGGGGTCACTCCCAGATGCTAGGTATGGGACAAATGGTGAGAATTTGGAGGCTTTGCAAGCAATTGCAGTGTGTTGGGATGTCGGCTGTCTAGGGCCTCCAGGTATCATTCACAGGGGGGCGTGGCTGGTGGATGGGCTGCGAGGGCCCACCACCTTATGCTAGGTGTTAAGTGGACGGATAGTGGCAGGTTTTGACTATTTCCACACACCTACGTTGTCTCGTGCATGTTTGTTGTCTGAGGTGCTTTTTATTTTTAGGGACTGGTGTTAGGCCCTTGGTGGGCTGGCGGCACCATCATGGGAGTGTTGCCCCATGTTAGTAGAGGGATTTTCTGTTTTGGTTTCCTGGTGGCCAGTTTGATGATGCCTGTCCCCATCGAAGCAGTCCCGGTGTCCAGAGGCAGCCAGGTGCGAGGTCACAGTCTGAGCTTGCTATGGAGCAGACGGCCGGCAATGACTGTGCAGGCATCGAGATCCAGAAGGGGCACTGTAACCAGGCCAAGGCCCCCCGGGTATCATTACCAAAAGGTGTGGCAGGTCCGGCGCCACACCCTTATGCGAGGTGTTGAATGGGTAAACAGTTTCTTGTAGATGTATGTTCTCATGGTGGAGGGGTCTTTGCAGAGACTACAGTATTAGACCCTTGGTGGGCACGCCAGTGATGGGGCCATGTGGGAGCTGCCCCATGCTGGTGGACAGCCATGCGATTGTGGGATGGTGGCCCTGCTGAGGACTTTCATTGCCAGGTAGGTCATGGTTGAGTGGGAGCCCAACTGGCGTCGCATGGGGTATGTTTAAAACGGTCGTGTCTTTTACCATTAGATGACACTTTATAAAAGCAGGGGGGGTGACCACCAGGCATCCCGGCTCGTGGCGATTAGCCACAGTACACTATGTGCAAAGGGAGGGTGGCACTGGTTGAGGAGGTATATCCGTGTGCCGCTCTGACAGGTGCGTACAAACAAATCCCAATTGGCTTCTGCCACGGGCACCTGTGGAGAGCTATTCGTGTATGGATGATCAACGGGCCACACAACAATGGAAGAAGCACTGCAAGGGGCATTCCAGGGGTATAGAGCAGGTTCACAACACAAGTCCTTGCCGGCTGCCCCCACAGACCTAATGTAGGGCACGAGTAAGGATCCTATTGGTTATGGATGTCCAACAATTGTGCAATGTGATGAGGCCATGGCGACAGGCCATAAACGGTCTCGTGGGACAAGCACTGTTCAGGAGGGGAGTGCCCATGACCAATAGGTCAGTGTTCCTGTGGCGGCATGTTGGGGCACATTACACTGAATTATGGGCTCAACAATTGGGGTCAGTCTAAGAGAGATTGTTTGCAGATTTAGATTATGGCCCAAGGTTTGGCACAGAACAATGAGGTGTCATGTGCTGGTTGAGGAGTCCTCTCTGGTACATGCAAGGAGGAGTGGGGAATAGGACCGAGGTTCTGGTACCTCAAGTATGTAATTAATGACATAACGGGTTGCATGGAGGTCATTCATGTACGGCTTATTGTCGCATTTGGTGATGTAATAAATGTGAATGCCTTCCAAAGAACATCCGTTTCTGGTCTCACTCATTGGCCTTGCTGCCCAATAGAACTAGCATGCTCATGTTCGAATTCTGGCAGGGTACTTCATTCTGACTTTAAGGCTTATAACAGTAGTATTTGTGATTTAAAAAACATTGAAAAAAAAGACACTCAGAGCTCGGCCTGATCGCAAGAGTGAAAAGAAAACATGTATCGCTCAGTGCATGGGGACCTATGGGCCCACATACGTTTCAGGCCAACACTGTAGTGAATTTCTGGCTACACTATTTTACGTGAAAATAAAAGATTTACAGGAACAGTCACTTTGTTGTCATGTGGGTGCTTAAAAATGTTACATAGCCATAGCCTGTGCCCCCAAGCCGTTTAGCGCGGGTTCTTGTTAACTGCTCTGAAGAAGGGCACACAAAATTAGACCATGCACTCGCAGCTAGAGCAGCTCTTTTGGAGTTAAAAATGTATTCATTTCAGGTTAAATAATCCAAGTCAGAAATAAAAATAGGCAGCCTTTTCTATTCAGACTAATCAACCAGTCACAGTATCCAATGAGTCACCCTCCCACTTAAACTATCAAGACATCTACTGGAGGCCATACATGGCTACATAACACAACCACTATATAAAATAGGTCAACAATAATATACAGTTTCAGGCCTCAAATCACTTCATGCAGCTTGACAACGCCAAACCACAAATGGTCACATAATTAAGATTTCAACCCTGCACAGGACTTCAATGGACGCTATCGAATACTTACCGTAACGATAATGCCTGCCTGATGTTTTTGGAATGCTAATTGTGAACTCCGCCCAAGCACACAAAGGGATTTAAATAAAAAATAAACTAGCCTGGTGGCAAGAAATACATAATGACGAGCAGCCGAGAAAGCAGGAGGGGCCTGTTCCGTGTAATAGAGCAAAACAACATCCCCTGGGGATATAATCGTTCTAGGAGCTGAAAGGAAACGTCTCTGCGCCAGTCACAATGCCCTCAACGTCTCGTTTACCGCACGGAGGCCACACAATAAGGTGCGCTAATGGTATGCCAAGGACTTTACCTCGCGCGGTGCCCATGTGGTAGTTTTACCATCAGCGTGTCAGGCGAGTTAACCTTAATTGCATACGTGACAGTGCTTCTGCATCACCCTAAACGTGTGTACATAGCGGGTAATCGGCTTCGACGACACTCACCCATACGCGACACCAGTGTTTTATTCCAGCTCTGCCTCAAAAACCGGTTACTGCTCGAGAGTAAACGTAGTGCGTTCATGCAGACTCCTAGCCGTCACGTTTCTTTTAAGCCCGTTTATAAAAGCCATGCAGTTTCACAACCTTAAGAGTTCGATTCTAACCTGACAGAATGGAGCCGTGAGAAAAAAAAATGGCTTTGGGCATAATTGTTAACGAGCAGATGGACTTTGAGGCTGGTTGGGTTCTACTTGGAAAGAAACTATTTTATTTATTTGCATGTTTAAAGCGCTCACACAGCCCGCTGGCATCGAGGCGCTGTTACAGGAATTGTTTAGTTGCCCAATTGTTTTTTTGTCTTAGTTGCGTATTTATAACACGCTTAAATACCCAGGGGTTTCTAAGCGCGGACCCGGGGATCGAACCTGTGTTGCTTCGTGTCGTCTTGCTTCCAAGGCGACCACGTTGCCGCTGAACAATCCTCCCGGGTACAGATACACTCTCTCTTTTCTCCCCTCCCCCCCCCCCCCCCCAAGTTATTGGGCAGGTAGTTTACGTGTGGCGGACAGAATTTTGTAGGAATACATCTGCATGTCCTTGACGTTGTTTAATAAATATTACCCACACTAACAGCATGAACTTCGTAAGGGTTGGTATAAGGGCCCAACATATGCAGTGCAAAAATGCGGTACATTATAATACGAACATATAGCCGGCTTTGTCGGTTTCTGATGTACCCCCAGAAAACAAACTGCATCGGCAACTGCACCTCGAAAAGAAAATCGCACCCCGAACAGGGCTCTTGAACCAGGAAACAAAACGCGACCTTTGCTCCATTTGCCGTAAGAAAACGCAGATATTCCCACTGTTAAACACTAAACAAAATGTGTTCTCGGATAGCATTGGCTAAAATCGAACGATCTTGCTCATATACTGATAAGTAGCACGACACTAAGAAACAAAGTTCACATAATAGCCGACCGTGTTGAGGAACAAAGCAAAAACAGCCCCTGCCAGTTTGTCTAAGCCCAGGAAACGAAAATGCACATTCACGGTTGTTCCAGCCAGAATCCAAACGACTTTTTTTGGCACGTTTGCATCGGACCAGGGAACAAACAAAGCACAACACTTGACTGTTCCTTTTCTTTCTAAGCACGGAAAAACGAAGTTGTCTTGCCCGGTGTAGTTATGCCCAGGAAAATAAAAGCATTACCAACTGGGCCCACTGTAAGTAACTAAGCAACATTAAGTTCCGAAACATGGGGCCAGCCATGGGTGAGCGATCTCTGTCCCCTTACTAGGTTACGCTGTGGATATAAATAGGCACGAGGAGATTTGCACGACGAAGACTCTCTGAAACCAGCCTTACTGTGATAAGCCCACAGACCATGAAGAAATCCAACCCACGACTACACGCTCAACCCGAGAAGAAACACACTCAAGGAGTAATGAAGCCCAAGCCTCGGTATCCAATAATCAATGTTGATGGATAAAAGCCGTCAGCAAGAAGACTAAAGAAGCCGTGCACGGGGACCATCCTTCTGACAGTGACCCCTCCCCTGCATGAGACATGCTCATATGTCGAAGCGATAATCGTCTCTGTCCTATGAGATTCACTGCTGAATGTCAGTGCTAGAGTTCGCATCAGATCTCATTTTACTAACGTATGGGTCTTTGACACATGGCAACATCTAAATATAGAAACGCAACGGAGAGTTGAATAAAACGAAAGATTGCAATGGGGGTTTAGAAAAACACAAGGAGGCGTGCTAGGTACTTGATGGGCCATGGCTCTGTGGCGGCAAATGATGTCAAAGCAGAGGCCGATTTTCATTTCAGGAGTGACATATGCTTCGCCCAAAAAAAACAAAGCATCAACGAATAAGTGAAAAACTATCTGGGGCTTGCGAATTATCACCTTTATTTATACAGTGCTACGATCTTAACTTGCTACCTCCAAGCTGATTCACGTGCAAAAGAACGCTCGTGAGAGAGGGGAAATGCAGGATTAGCTACAGCGTGTTAAGACAGCTCAAAGGGTAAAGAAGCGTGCCAGACAACATCGATACCCGCGTACTTCATGCAAGCCCAGCCACACCCAGCCTGTGAGCATTTTCAGTAAAAATGGAATACAAGATAAAGTCGCATGGACTCAATACACCTTCCCTCATCTGCATGAAATAGTGCCCCCGCAGTTAAATTGTTTACCACCCTCAAGCAAGGAAACTGTAGGCCTACGCTGAACAAAGAAGGGATGTCAATCTTATAGCCAGTAGGTTTTTGTGAAGCGGTGGGAGTGGCCACAAAAGCTGCATGGCTGGCTCCAGGTTAGTCCAGCTACCTAACCCCACTACCCTCACTTATTTAAACTGGATCAGTCCCAATGTGTGAGTGGCACAATCGGTATCGAAATAAAAAAAAAAATGTGACGAGCAAAAGCAAAACGCAGCTGTTGTGTCTCGGACAGTTTTGAACCCTAGATAAAGGTTATTGGAAATAAGAACGCCCGTAAGTGGGAGACAATGTACGTGTGCCATCAACCCGCCCAACGCTACTCTCGACTGCATATTGAACCCGCAATGTAGGTCGGGCCTTGTGATAAGCCCATCAATAATAGCACGTGCCATTTGGACATCATTTGTAAAATGCGTTATTAGGGCTTTTAACGTGATCTGAAGACCATGTATTATTAAACATGTGTCCTAGTATCGTCTGCTTAATTAAGAGTGATTTTATCTGGCACCCAATATTTGCACGATAAACGTTTAGTTTTGGCCTGTAGCTTAGCCGTGAGGAACGTACACAAAACTATGTTCTTGCACCCTTGCATCTTCCTGTATATCGTCCCCTCTCCCCCAGTGTTTTTCGATATCTCTGCGTAATGCAATGAAGCTCTGCAGTGTGTATCTTAAAACGAAACGTGTATTCATTGAGGGACAAAGGTTAACCTAAGGATTGGAATACTCCAAAGTCTTATTCTGAACGCACAGTAGTCCACGAACTGCTAGTGAACCCGTCGCAAAAAAACTTCGCATATCCAGGGTCCCTCAAACTACTCGCTCTGAAACCACATAAGAAAGCAGGTATTCCTCCATAGACGTTATGTGCCCTAACCACCGTTCTCACGAGCCATCAGTATTCTCACATCATCCACTGTACTCCCACCTCTCAAAACACAGCGACAAACTCCCAGCCAACGTCATCCGTGATTCCTCACTAAGCCACCATACCTTAAGCGAAGCAACACGGATCGGAGCCCCCCCGCCCCTCTAGCACGTAGTTCTCGATCCCTGGTTATTACCTAATCTACCCCAGCTCGGCTCATCCTTCGCCAACTTTAACCCTCGAGAGCGTCCTCACAAATCCCTGAATCGCCGTGTACCCCCAGTGTCCCCCTCTTTGAGCCACCTAGCTTCACGCCCATCGTTATTTCATCCATGTCCCAAATCACCTAGTCTAGATCCCTTGATTGCCAGGTATTTAGAGCCTTTTGACCAGCCCAGATCGTCTTCTGCGACCCAGGGTTTCGTCATCTGTAGTCACACGCCTTCGGTGCCCCTATTCCAGGGTTCCCATAGTTATTTTCTCTGCATCCCAAACACACCCACTATGGTGGAACCCCCGGATTCAGTACCCTGAGACTCCTACCAAGTCCAGTACACCCCTCATTGTCATATCCAATTACTAAGCTCACCTCGAACTGCCACCCGGCGCCTTGAAGCAGTTGCCGGGCTTGCTCAGCCGCGCACCCGGCAGCGAGCACGAACTGGTTGATCATCACTTGCTGCCTCAGCTCCTCCATGTTCACAGACATGGCTGCCTCCGTTGACCGAACCCCACCGGCCCCTCTCTCGGCTTACGGCGCACCCCTCGCCTCACTTTTCCGAATCCCATTGGTTGTCTGCACCTCGTGCCAGGGATGCCATTGGCCAACCGCATCATCACTCATCCTGCAGCGTCCCACAACAAACAGTGTGTCGCCGGCGTCCAATGGCAGACAGACGCCTACCATTGGACGCCGGCGACGCAATGTTTGTTGTGCTTTTTTTACTAGCCCCGCCTTCCTTCATCCTCATAGGTTTGTTTGACCACATTAAGATCATCCGATTGGCTTTACCGACAGCAAACTGACGGCTGTCTATTTTCTACTGTACCGTCTTGATTGGCCTGGGCTGCAACGCTGTTGGCCAGCCCGACCTCCGATTGGACGTGGGCTTCGACATTTTGAACTAGCCTGGTAGGGTGTGCATGCTCATGATTGGCTGCTGGGTTCCAAGGGCTTCCGATAGTGCACGCTGTGGCCAAGTTCATTCAGGACTTTACTCGACGGTAGCCAGGCGGAGGAGTGAGAACTCCGGAACAGGATACGGTAGTGTGTGATGAGTCGCTTCCGGTGTAAAAGCACAACTCCCGTGAGGACTGCATCAATAGAGTCTCTGAGCGATGTAAACATACCTCCATGCGCGAACACCACCGTGACGTCACAAAGCAAACATTACTAATCACTCTGTGAAGAATGCCTTATAGTGAAGAGAACCAAAGCTCACCTTTAGCCACAATTAGATTTTTGAGTCTATTGTTTGGAAAACTGATCGAATAGAAGTCTTAATTATGAACGTGAAACGTGATTATCAAATTATCCTCCTACGATGTTTAGGTTCTTATGAATTGGGTTTTACAAGTATTCAGACATTATTGATTTTATATAAGATTGCAAGATTGTTTTAATAATTCTGTATCTTTTATTAGTAAATGGAGGATGTCATTTCTGTTTAAGAATGTTTTATGAATTAATATATGTGCCAAGTGAAATTGTCATGTAAGCTATCTATTCTTAGGCAAATGGTTTGTAATAAACCAAATGCTGTAATAAAAAAGTAAAGTATTCATTTGGACTGGTTGTGTAGGCTGACATGATTTGGTACATCATATGCACCAGACCCATTTGGATGGCCGACCTGAAGCTGATGATGCTAACTCCTGGAACTTCCTCTTTCACCACATATGTTGTAACCTTCATTCTCTTGTCTTTGTATGTGCAGGTAGCCTTGAACATTCCTTTGCATTCCAACAGTGTGTTTGTGCCATATGGATATATGCCGGTTTTAGTGGTTTCTTGTCAAGGGACCTATATGTCTCTTCATTACTCACGTTGGCTGTGGTTCCTTTATTAGAAATTCTCGACTGTGTCCATTTATCTGCAACAGTAGAGTCAGGCTGTGTTGGGTTGCTGTGGCGTTACCTATGGCATGCATGTAGCCTCTTTTGCGGTCGCCGCTTGATGAGGAATCGGATTCATTGTGGCACCTCAGCAAGGCCTCTAAATATCTTATTTTCTGCTGTGTTGATCCCCTTTTTGATTCCTTCGTGGAACGTGTTCATCTGGCATCTTCCATTCTTTCTCTGTGCCGTCTGTCCCTGTACGACAACTCTCTGTTTTTGCTATGTGAGCTGTGTCAACTTTGGGCTGGAGACTGCCATGTCCTCGGACGGGGGCTTTCCCGCCTTCTGGTTTCCTAGTGGTTTTCCATCTTCTGGAAGTATTAGATGTTCTTGTACACTGATTGGAAGTGATTTTCACCTCTGCATTTATCACAGTTGTGTCCTAGGGCTGGGCACGGGCCGATGTGGGGAAAATTGTATCCGCAACAACAGCATTTTTTTCTAGTCCTGATTGCGTTCAGACAATCACACATCACACAGGGATGCCAGAGAGTCTGTCTGTGTAATTTTAATGTTGCTCAATGATTCAGACTGCATGGATTGTGCCATGTCCCCGCTGATGAGTTGTAGAATTTCTTCTAATGTCCTGCTCTTCTGCAGTAATTTCTTCCTAAAATCAGTTGACTCACAACCTGCAATCGCTTGTGACTTCAGGGCCTCATCTGTAGAGTAGCAGTCACAGTCGCAGTATTTTGCTCTTTTGCGTAACCTCATGACAAAGTTGTCCATCGTTTTGCCCTTGTCTTGTGTAAATGTGCAACTGCTACAAAACAAAGCCCTACGGGCAGACTTTGGGTTAAATAGAAACAACCATATATGACACATTAGGAGGGACGTACACTGGCTACCCAACCAAGCTAGAATCCTAATACTCTCATTATCACACACAAATGTAGCACCAATGCTGCCTCATCATACCTCAACAACAAGAGGACCACTAGATCCCTCCGACCGAGCTCTAGTACACACCTATTTGTCCCAAGGTTCAAGAGCGCTAGGGCAGGTGGTACCAGCTTTCCAGTAGCTGCACCTAAAATCTGGCACTCCCTTCCCATGCATATAAGAAACGTGCCCTCCCATCTGCGCTTTATGAGTCTCATCAAAACTTGGCTCGTCAATTAGTTTTAACTATTAGTGTCTTCTGCAGGACACTGGGAGCTTTATTCCATCACTTCACGCTGTATTTTGCTCTGCCTGTATTGTAACTATGTTATTCTATTCCTTGAACTGTACTGCCGATTGCTTAAATAACTCTCGCCCTGAACCCTTGTTGTACTGTAATTATCTTTGGAACCGCCTAAGCCTGTATATGTAACTTGCGCCGTGATACCTCCGGGTTTGGGCTTGTAACAAATCCCATAAATAATAGATGTTTGGAATATGTGGCATTCATAATCTACGTTCTTTAGGGGAGAAAAATAATTATTCAGTGAATCAATGATGCCTTGAAATGTGTCAGTTGAGTTTTCAGGAATTTCAAACACAATGGCCTCATAATTTTGCCGGTCCGGAAACAAGGGTACCAGTAAGCTCACGGCAGCCTTGTTTCTGGACCGGAAAACTACAAGTCTGCCTGCCGGGGCTGCTGTGCCCGACAGGTCTGAACCTGTCCGGCGCAGCAGTCACGGTAAGCACACTTTTCATGGGGTCACCGTTAGTGCCGGTGCTCGTGTGTCCCCACTCCCATAGAGCCCCATAGTACTATATGGGAATGGGGATTAACAAATATACCAGCGCCTGACCTCCCGGCTGCCAGACTCAAAATGAGCCGATGGCACCAGTAGGTCAGGTGCTGGTAAATTATTCTGAGTCCGGCGGCAACCCGCCGGTAGCAACAGCAAGGTTACCCCCTGACTTGGAATGAGGCCCCATGTCTCTTACAATTGGACCTAGCGAATGCATTAACATGCCTCTGAGGCAGCATTCTTACCTGACACCTGTTGCATCAATGTAGATATTGAGTGCCTTGAGCCACCTGCTCCACCGGGGTGCCAGACTACTTGTGTCCGAAATATCAAAACACTGTACTGCCTGAAGCCGCAGCGATTCGTATCCCACATCATCCCTGAGCACTGGGTTTCGAGTGGATGAACTTGACGGTGGGCTTAAAGAGCTACTAACGGCTTCATTATCTGACATGATGGCAGAGGGTCTGAGGCAGGGGCGGCACTGTCACCTTTATATTATGGTCCAAATGTCAGCTTTCTGTTAGAAGTAGGGTTTGTGCAGGCTTCTGAGGTGTGGCCTTCCAGGCCACGTGCACTTTCCTCTTGCATGTTCAGATTTCCCCCGTGGCGGTGCAGTGTGAAGTAAGTGAGAATGTTGGGCACACTCCACATGCAAAATGAGCAAGCAGAAGCAAGCGTGCAAGCATGGGCAGGGCCTGCTTACTGTTGAGCGTCCTTCCGAGCACCTGTTTCAGGCTTTCTGAAGCGATGCAGGCATTCTCTCCAACGCTGGCATCGTTGTGGAGCCCCAACACTAGGCTCTCAGCAGAGCGGGACCAGCACCCATAGCGAGTGGCTGCCCGGCCTTCAATGGGCATAAAAATAGGACATTACATTCATTGACTTCCCCCACCCTCTCCCTCTTCCCCTGTTGGGTTAGCAGAAGTGTTCTCTCTTTACAAGGATAGCGGGTATAATTTGAGCAATGAGAATATCATTTGGGTTAGATTTATGCCTCTGTGTAGAGTCTCTTTTGTTAGGGTATGGGTCCGCTCCGAGTCCTATGTTGGTGTGGTCCTCACAGCAATGGGGTAGCACCTGCTATGTGTGTTCGATAGTGTACCATAAAGGGCAATCAATGTGTGTTCAGGTGTTTCTGGGACTCCATTAATGTGTCTGTCGTACTTTCCATTACATATGTTTCGTGCAACTTTGTTAACCATTCTCGATGTGTTGGGAGGCGGTTTCTTTTCCAATATAAAGTGACACAGTCTCCTGTCACTAGTAGGAGGTTTCTTTGCATATTTGGCAGGAGTGTGTTGTCTTCTCCCCTCCCTTCTATCCCAAATAAGACCAAGAGTGGTGTCAGTTCCCTGCTGATTCCGTCTGTCCATTTATTTATTTATTTATTCGTATTTGTAGAGTGCGCAGCAGCCTGAAGGCATCGTAGCGCTCGTTACAGAGAGTGAACCGAGCTTAGTTACATGATAGCATTGAAACTTATTGTACATTTTATAAAACAATTTACATAGGAAATAGGGTGAGGCGGAGGAGAGAAGGAGGGAGGGTAAGTTGTTAGTTGAAGAGTGAAGTTTTCAAATTTTTCTGAAAGGCAAGGAGCAAGGTTTCTGCTCTGAGGGTATCAGGGAGGGCATTCCGGAGCTTAGCGGCTAAATATGGGGAGTCTATTCCTCCTGATTTGGCCCTGTTGATTTGTGGGACGGTGAGTTGATTAGTGTAGCGTGTTCTGATGGGCCAGGCTGAAGTTGTTTTGGATAGTGTGTCATAAAGGTAGGAAGGTACGGTAAAGTTGAGGCACTTGTGTGTGGTAGTGAGGATTTTAAAAGTGATGCAGTCTTTGACTGGGAGCCAATGAACTGCCTGCCTAGCTTGTGAGATGTGGTCTCTTCTTGGGATGCTTAAAGCTGCTCTTAAGGAGTTATTTTGGGTGATTTGGAGTCTGTTTATGTTCCTTATAGAGGTGCCTGCTAAGAGAGCGTTGCAATAGTCAAGCTTAGCACCTATGGTGGCTCTGGCTATTGAGAGACAGTTAGCCTTGGTTAGAAAAGGTTTTATAGCGTCCCTGATCCATCCCAGTATTTCTTTCCATAACTGGAGTTCCATTGGGCACTCTCACAACATATGCCAATACGTACTTGTCATGCCACAGTTTCGCTAACATTAGTGTACATTTTGTAAAGTCTATGGGGGGGTTAAATGCCATCGGAAAAAGAGTCTGCCATTGTACATCTAATATTATGTGGCAATTGTGGAGGACCATACCGCTTTATAAAAAGTGGGCCATATGTCTGTATCCTCTGGCATAGCCAGGTCCAGGGGCCACTGTCTTTGGTTATTATGGATAGGTATGTGACCCCCTAGTTAAGAGAGTGTATTAGAGTTAAGAAATAAGGCTTTTTGAGTCGGAATAGGTGTTGAGGGCCGGCGGCTTAGATTGTCTCCCGACATTTGTACTCTAAGGGTGCCTTTTAATTTGAGGAATGCCAGTGTGGGAAAATTGGTGATCCAGAAGGCGTCTTCCAGTTCACTTTTTAGTATAAAAAACCCTCTTTCCACATTCGACCTGCTCTTGATAGTCCTGCTTCATAATAGGGCTAGAAACTGAGGGGCTCGTCTATTTTTATCCCTGATGTGGACGTGGGCCCAGATGCAGCTTAGAAGGGAATGCCAAAAGGTGACCTGCTTCATTTCATCTGAGGGTTTCCAGAGGTGCCACAGCACCGTGAGGAATGGGTGGGACCACATTTTTTTTGGTAATCCCCTGTGCAAGACCCACAGCCACTCGCTCAGGGTGACCGGTGTAAATAAGCTATTTTCCATTGCCACCCATTGCTTCGCCCTGCATTCCTACAGATGGTCCACTAGGACCCTGAGCTTCCCGGTAATATTCGTATACATCTGGGAAACCCACCCCTCCCTCCACCTTGGGTAGAATTAGGGTGTTACAGGCTATCCTAGGTTTCTTCCCGACCCACACAAAGGCTAATACCGTTTTCTTTATTTCATCATGGAAGTGAGCTGGCAGTATCAGGGGGAGAGCATGAAATAAAAACAAGAGCCTTAGCCTTGACACCTGCCCATGACCATGTTAGTTTTGACCATCTCTGTCGATCTTGTTTAACTTTATCCCACAAAGATGGGTAGTTGATTTTGAACATGTCTGCACACATTCAGGGAAATATGTATGCTTAGGTATTTAATGCTTGTCCCTTGGACCTGTATGCCTGCATGCTTTAAAATTCCTATTGCGTGGGAAGTGTCGGGGGACAAAGGAAGAGCTAGTGTTTTTGCAAGTTTATCCTTGAACCCAATTAATTCTGAGGATATTTGGTGCGTTCCTTGAAGGAGACTGCTTCTGAACCCAATCAGATCAATTTTGTGCTCTCCATATGCACCTGGGTTAACATCTGGTGCATGTAGAGGACCTCTGTGCTTTGGAAAGGGTAGGAGGTACATATCTTTCGGCATTATGGTGTAATCAAAACCAGAATCTGCCAGCACTTTTGTGTTGGTTTTGTCAATATTGATTGTGCAATAGGTGTTTCTGCTTCCAGCTCCTTTGTTCTCGATTCCGAATACAATCTACCGTGCACTGTCTTCTGGTGTTGCACATGGCAGCTAAATGACCAATCTTGTGACACTCAAAACATTCTCTGCCAGTTGCTGGGCACGATCTATCGCTGGCTAGATGATCTCGGTTGCCACATCTGAACCTTTCCCAGACTGTTTCTTTTTTTTTTCTGGTCGACGTGTCCTTTGTGAGTCATCCTCTGGTCTGTGTTGAGTGGATGGTTTTCTTTCTTGCTCTTGTCTAGTGGGTCATCTTCTCACAATTTCCAACTATTCCTCAATATTAGCTTGACTAACTTCCCTTATGGAGTGTAATGATTGACCATTGGCGATAGTATTCGCTTGCTCCAGCGTGGGATTGTGGCACATCCACAAGGCTTCTTGTGTCTTGGTGTCATAAAAACGTACAATGAGTTGGTCCCGGATGAGTTGGCCAGCCAATGTGTCAAAGGTGCACATGCTTGCCAGCTCTTTTAGGGCTGTTACAAAGTCGTCAATTAATTCTGAGGATATTTGGAGCTTGGTGTAAAACCTTTGACATCCGAGCACTATGTTGGGAACCCTGCCAAACCGTGTCTCTAATCTAGCTATCGCCCCTTCATATGCATCGTCGTGAGATGACTCATTAGGTTTCTTTGATACGTCTGCCAGTTGTGAGAAATTCTACTACCAACTTCCCTGGGATCTTCCATTCAGGTGGCCTGGGAAGGGCCATCACTTTTGGATCCCGACCCTGGGGGTGGACAACCAAGGAAGGATCACCTGAGTGGAGGGTCATAGGGAATTGGGAGGAGAGTGCCTAAAGGCTAGACATGGTATCCCCCCTTCCCAATTGCACACCGCCACACTCTTCCCTTAGACTTTATGGGGTATTTTCAATATCACCCAGTCTCCCCCTCCCCATTTCCAACATGTCCTGGGAAGAGGAAGAGGCAACCAAGAGCTGTAAAGATTAACAATTGGAACAACACAGTGAAGAGTGAGATGCAGGGAGAGGCCTACCACACACCACCACTGGACTGTTCCGTTAATAGTCAGACAAGGTCAGGCACCTGACATTAGCCATACACACCTGACTCCACTTTGCTCCTAGTTAGGGTATACAAGGTGTGGTTTTGCCAAGAGAGATCAGTGAGCTGGGGTTGCTGGATGGACAGTGGAAGCCAGGAAGGAGACAGGAGGCTGCAGCTGTAAGAACCTGGAGGATCCGGAGGAGAATGGAATGACGCTGAACAGTGTGTAGAAGAGGCTGCAGCATGATGAGGGAGCCATGTCTCCAAGGAGCCCGATTGGGGATGGTTGCTACCTGCTGGCCGTGTCCAGGCCATTGCTCATTCCACTGGGGTGTGTGCCGGTCCCTGAGGTGTATGAGGGGCAGCTGAAGAGATCCTGGCCTCGACCCACATATCCCAACAAGATGGCTCGCCAGCGCCGTGCTACAGGGTGAGTTTTGTGAGAGAGAAACTCAGTAGCGTGTGTGTGGCTGGAATGGGAACAGTGACAGAGCATGAAAAAAGCAGAAGTTGATCATTTTAAAGAACAGAAAACAAAGAGAGGGTGCGAGCGACCCGAAAGAGCAAGTGGACACTGTGCAATAGGCACATCAAAGTGGAAAATGTGCAATAAGCACAGATATACAAAAGGTGGGAAAAACAAGGACAGAGTGAAAGAGGCACAGAAAGGAAAAGGTGCTAGAAGACAAGTACAGAGTGTGAGAAGAGGGTCCAGAAATTGAGTGGTCGCGCATGGGAGGAGCAAAAGCCCTGTGTTCTCGAAGGGTTCTGATACTGCTCTGTGTTGACCAAAGGGGGAGCTACACCGAGAGTGAAATGGGAGCGAAATCCTCCGAAGTGAAGGAAAGGCTATTGCAATCACACAAGAAGGAACTGTGCCATAAGAGGTGCATCCTGACAAGGTGAACCTTTGGTATTTTGTGCTTGTGAACTTTTAAGTGAACTTTGGTTTGAGACAAAGGGCCTAGGCTTGAGGAAGGAAACCCTGAGAGGCCTAAAATGACCTGTGACTGTTTCCTTTGGAACCATAGGGGTTAGAGCTTCGGGAAGGAAACCCCAAGAGGCACTCCGAACTATACTATATAATGTCCTGCTGCAAGAGCCATACCTGGAAGGTACCAAGGGCACTCCTTTTGCGTTGACCTATTTTTAAACTGGCAGAACTAAACCTGATGGTAAGGCTACCTGAAACCAGCCTTGGTTTTCATTTCTCTTTGAACCACCATTTTTTCTTTAAGAAGACCTAACATCACATTTGTTTTAAGAGTGAGGGCAAGCATAGGTTTTGACACAGACAGATTTTGGTTTTGGACTTACGGACATCAACGGCCCTTAGACGCATCACTTAAGCGAACAAACCCACTAGAGTTAGGGCCAGTTTGGCATTACACCAACCCTACAATGTTGTATAATAAAGGTTTTCAAACATTTACTTTTGAGTCTGTGTCTCTCTTAATGTGATGCCTTACTGACACAGTGCAAACAGTCTTTGGCTTTCTGTGCCTAGTGCATTCCTCAGTAGTGCGTATTTCATCTCATGCGCAAACTCCGTCACATCTACTGCTTCAAGGTACGTCAGGAATTGGGATTTCCATTGGTCCAAAGGAACTGGTGGCTCACCTGGAGTCTGAAGAAATGTTGGTTGTGGCGCAATTACCTGCGTGTTTCTTTGAGGTCGTGTGATATTCCATCACTCAGAGCATCCCATCCTCGTTGCCATTGTTGAGATACTGCTGCATTCCATCAAGGCCCACCTATCAATAATTATAGCATAGGCTTGAAGTTGGTTATGACAATGTGTTACTTTATTATCAGTATAAAGTAACTGTACATACAGACACCTGGCTGGTGTGCGTTGTAGCTTTATTTATTTATTTCCCCATTTGGAATCCAGAGAATTTTCACTGAAGCTCCTGTCTCCTTGTGTGTGCTACCATCCTCGCTCCTTTGTCCTGTGATGCCCCTGCTCTGAGTTTCGTGCATCGTGCTGTGGAATGGACCGTGCTGCCAGAACGAGCATGTCGCTACAGATGGCTGCCCCCCTAGGTCCTCCTGCTGGGGAGGACTCCTGGTTGAATGTTTTCCTGCTCTTCACTGGCCCAGTGTGCTTCCTGCTGTAATGGCCTGCCCCTGCTCCTACTCATGATGGAGAGTCGCTCCAAGCTTGGGCATTGGTAAGTGGAGAGGGCGGGGGCAGAGGCGGGACCTTCGGCTCCCAGTGAGGGTGTTGTGTAGGTACTGTTGAATTGACTTTGGAGCTGGTGACCCGGGTTTGATTCCTGCTTTCTGCCCACAGTTGCTGTCTGTTCAGCCGGAAATACCCCAAAAGACTGCATCCATTTGTACAAATGGTACAAAAGTCCTAAGAAGGCCTGTACCATTCGTACAAATCCAAAAATACTGAACATGAGGAGCAGGGGATGCGGGGGTGTCCCTGCTCCCCATGTTCAGCAATTCTGGAATCACGGGTTGCAGGGAAGTCCCCTGCTTCCTAGACATTGGAAGAAGGGGACCCAAATAAAAAAATGTTAAAAAAAAGGGGACCCTGCAGCGTCAGATCCGACCCGCGTTAGAGGGACTGAACTAACGCTGCAGGACTAGATGGCTTCCCCACTGACTTTTTTGGCCCATTTTTTCAACCTTTTAGTCCCTAAACTCAGTGAACTCTACTCTCATTTCATATCAGAAGAAAAGGCTCAAGGTTCATTTCTCGAGGCTATGCTTATTATTTTCCCCAAGCCCAATAAAGACCCTGAACTTCCTCAAAATGATCATCCCATTTCCCTTATTAATACTGACTGTAAGATTTATGCAAAGATCCTGGCCAACAGACTCCTTCCTTTTTTACCCAATCTCCTTAAACAAGATCAAATTGGTTATATGAAAGGTAAAGTGTGCTCCTCCAATATTAGACTCTTTTTAGACATCATAGTCCTAATACAGACCTCTAAAGATCCCAATGCGGCGGTAGCTCTGGCTGCGTTAAAAGCATTTGATAGAGTTGAATGGGATTCTTTATTTAAAACTCTTCAATGGCATGGTTTCGGTCCCCCCTTTCTATCTATGATTTATGTCCTGTACTCTATGCCCAAAACTGCAATCTTTGTAAATGGACAACTATCCTCCTTTTTCCCTCTATCAAGAGGGACACGCCAAGGTTGCCCCTTTTCTCCAATCCTTTTTATTTTAACGCTTGAGCCTTTTCTGGAAGCCGTTAGGCAAAATGAATTTTTTTAGAAATTCAATATAAACATCTTCATATCAAAACAGCAGCTTATGCAGATGATGTTCTTCTCTTTCTAAAACAAAACCCAGAACAAAGCGCCCAGCATTTACTTGATATCATCTCAAAGTTCGCTACAGCATCTGGCTATAAACTTAATATATATAAGTCTGAAATGCCTCCCCTTAACATATATTGTCCAACACATCATACTCTTTTCCTAGGAATGAAATGGTGTCCCAAACGTTTCAAATTACTTGGTGTTCATATCTCACTTCCCATTAGTAACATTTGCAAACAGAACTCGGAAATTATACTGGCCAGAATCAAAGAACTAGTTACCTCATGGTCACCCCTTTTTCTCTCCTGGTGGGGTCCCCTCGAATGTATTAAAATTATTATATCCCCGATTATCCTATATCTTCTCTACATGCTTCCTATTTCCTTTCCCCTTTCCTTTCTCAAATCCATAGATTCCTGCTTGATTAGATTTCTATTGGGAAAGAAAAAGCATAGAATTTCTCTAAGGAAATTAAAAAAGTCCCACTCTTTAGGTGGTGTCAACTTCCCTGAGTTTAGAAAATATCACATGGCCTTTGTCATTAAACACGCACAGATGTGATTTAACTATGAGGAATCAGTGTGTATGTGTCATGCCCTCTCCACACTTACCTGGTTGCATGGCGTGCAGGCGACAGAGCGGGTTGCAGGTTCCTTCCGCTGCTGCATTCGCTCGGCCTCTGGGTGGACGCCACATTTCAAGGCTTCCCTGGTGCCGGTTCCCGCGCTTGTCTTGGGGCTTGCCCTGGCACCTGCAGGCACGGAGGGGTTTTCCGTTCCGACTTGTGGTCCCCTGCTGGCCGTGGCATCCCACGGAGGAAGGTCACGTGACCCATAAGCGGTCACATGACCAGGAAGTTGCAGGCAATGGATCAAGCGGTCACGTGACCAGGAAATCGCCTGCAATTGGTCACCAGAGCCGGAAGAACACAATAAAAAGGGATTAGCCCTTTCATTCATTGCTTCTCAGCTGTGTAGACGGCGTGTAGCTATTCATGTGCTCTGTGCTTCATAGTTTTTTGACCCTTTTGGATTTTGGACCTCGGATTGTTCTTGGTTTTGGCGTTTGAATCAAGTTAGGACTGCCTGCTCATTTTGCCTGGATTTCTGGACTGCTTCTTTGAATTGATTTTGGATTTGCCCCTTGGACTTGGTTTATGGTGAACTTCCTACCTGAACTGGTCAGACCTTTGAAACTGTTCTCAAGGATTATCTCTTCTTATCCCTTTGAAACAAGTATTACCTTCCATCTGGATTCAAGCCTTTACATCCATACCCCTTGGACCCATCTACATTGTGTTTCCCTTCCTTTCCTCTGCACCAGCCCACCAGACCTTCAGGGAGGAACAGTTATGTGCAAAGCATTCATCGGTCATCCTAAGGGTAGGTGCCTTTACTGTCTATTTGTTGATGCTTGTATACCTTGTAGCCATTAAGCTAACCTGGTGTTTTCTTTGCAGCCACCTGGTCTTTTGTGCTCCTCTCTGACTGGTGCTTGGGGACGGAGTTATACTAATCCACGTGGACCTCAGATCTTGACAGTATGCCTAATTGGGTACGTCTGGAGAGAGCCAATGCTTCCCCAATTTCCCTGGCAGATATTTACCATATCAAAGGTAAGAATACATTTACTCAATATTCCTGTATTCGCCAATCTGTACTCTATCCCAAAATGTATATGTTCCCATACTTAACTAAACTGTCCTTGTTCACCTTTCCTTTCATATGGCTTAATCCCCTAATAGAAATTAAAGGTAAATCTATTTTTTGGAAGCCATTTCTCTCTAGAGGTATTACACTTTGTAATCAATTCTTTTTGCGCAGCATGTTCCCATTACCTTTAATGATTTTGCTATCAATTACCATATGCCCGCCTCCTTCCTGAAACAATATTTTAACATTAATGCTATTTTTGAAAATCATGAATTACTTATACATAATTCCAATATTCCTGATGCGCAAAGGTTATTATATATGCTGAACTCTAATATTACAGCCTCTCCTTATTATAAAATACTGATGTCATTATCACCTACTCCAATGGATGACCTCCTTCACAGTGACTGGAAGAATGATTGTTGCATGCTACCAGATCTTGAACTATGCTGGCCCCCACAATGGAAATGCATTTCTAAGATTACTGCTTCAGCCAGCCTAACCCAAACCCTTTTCATTTTCCCACCATAGAGCTTTCATCACCCCGTTTCTCTCTTTATATATTGACTATTACCTAATGACTTTTGTTGGAGCTGTTTACACGTCCAAGGCTCTTTTAAGCATATGTTTGTTGAATGTCAGCAAGTTAAACCTTTCTGGAACTCTTTTTGGCATACTATCAAATCTATTTTCAAGTTTTATCAAGACCTTTGGTTTGACATACGTATTTTTTGTAGCGCTCTTTTACAAGCTACTCCAGCTAACAAATATGCAAACATTCTCTTTGATTTATGTTTAATGGTTGCAATCCAAACCATCACTACTAAATGGAAAAACTTAAATTATATTAATTACAATTTTTCTGGTAGAACAATATCTGTAATATTCATAGAGTAGAAAGTTGTATTGCATCCTCTCCTGATTATGTAAGCAACAATTGAAATGGCAACCCTTTCTTGACTTTATATCTAATATAGACGCCCAACTAAGCATTATTTGTCATGATTACCATGTACCTCCTCATCCCCTTCCCTCCTTCCCCTCTGTGGGTGTTATGTCCCTTTTTGGCTTGTCTGTTATTCATTTGTCCTGTCATTTGTATTGTCAGCCACCCCTCTTAATTAAAAGATTTCAAGCTATTTTGCCCAGTTACTTATATATACTTGGCTTCCATTTACGCCAAAGATCTGTTTATAAACTGCTCTGTTATGCTTCTTTCATATATTTGTCATATATTTCACATATTCCTAATGATTGACAATTGCCATGTATGTCTATTTACTATAATGAAGTCTTTTAAACGCAAAAAATACCCACTGAGGGCCTACCCTCTGCTTTTTATATACCCAATTGTTGGATGATTGTATATCCATCCAGTGACACCTCCTTGCACAACCATACTTCTGAAGCAACGGCACATCGGCCTTCGACAAAAGTTTGTTATTCAACAAGCTATTAAAGCCCCTAGAATTCAAACTAGCCAATGACAGGAACTGTCCAATCACCTCTTGTGCTAGAGTCCCATCCCTCTCTCACACATCGGCTTCCCGGCACCCATAAGGGATGACGGGAGCCATGTCCATAAGTCTCCCAGAAGCCTTAATTCTGACACCCTTTTTCCTCCTTGTTCAGATGCAGGACCCACCATTTCACTCACACCAAAGACCACCCTCAGGGGTAGCCTCAACCCTCGTTTATATTCCCTCTCAAAATGGGCAGTCTCATCTTCCTCTCTTACAACCCTTCTATCTTCTCAGACATATAAATCATAACCAAGGAGTCAGACAGAGTGAAGCTCCGCCAGTCCCAAATCCACCACCAATTTGGATTTTTTTAACCATTTGTACAGTCCCACCTCAGCTAACGTCAGTGAAGAATACTCTCTCTATATCACTCAACCTTTTCAGGCATAGTTGTGGAATTTCGTGTAGCAATCTCAGTACGTTAGAACGATTCAGGGTGACCTCCACGGGTATTTCAAACAAAAGTTCCAAGACCAACACTTTCCCCTCAGCACCCGCTGCTACAATTGGCCGACTTTCCTTGGCAACCCTGGATAGGGAAGTGGATTTCCCTTCAGATTTCCTAGGTCGATACTGTAATCTCACACAGTCTTTACCAATGTGACCCTCAAAGCAGCTGTAGAGCCCCGCACTCGTCCCCTCTCGTTCCACCCTAAGCAGAATTCTGTCTCCCTTAGTATGTGGAGGGATCCTTAAACAATCCTTTCCATCTATATAGGTGGCCCTTGGGCCTGTTGGTACCCTGTCCGGGTCTGTTGGCATTTCACCAAAAGTCCCCTTCATCCCCGGATTCAATAACGCTTCTACATCCGTAGTCATAACCTCCTCATCTTCTCTCGGACTTAAACCCCCATTCACATATGATACCCCCCACAATCCCCTCCCCCCTTCTCAGATTGGTGGTTCATACCATTTGTCGGGCGCTCAAGCACCCTTAATACTCGTGGTTCAACTAACTGCCCTATTTGTGTAACTTCAAGACTTCTCAGATATTTTCTTGATCCCATATTACGCCCCTTTTTTCTTTTTCTTTCTGAGAGGCTGATTTTCCCCAGTGTGTCTCACCCCCTTTGTTGAAGTATAGCCTCCTTCCACCCCACCAACTTTCCGTTCACCTGTGCTCTGTGCCCCAAGGGCACTATTACTCTGATCTTGTGCAACACTGGGCAGATTCATTACTACTTCTTGACTGGGCATTATAGGTGACGGGTTTGTGATGCCATTTTTCCCAACCAGCTGTATACAATATCCCTTTATCTCCTCCATTCCAAGCTTCAATTCACTGAACTGTAAGGTGTGGACCTCCAGTTCAAGCTTTATATTGTCATGTAGGAAGGAAAATGAGCAGAGCAGTACATTCAAGGCTGAGATATCGGGGCAGACATCTGCACTTGTTTGTCCATATCCCGTAAAGTGCAATGTAAGCCTTGGGTGTGGGAGGCACCTTTGCCCCCAGCCCAAGGTGAACTAATACTGTATTCAGTCAGGAATGAAACATTTTGATCAACTTCCACTGGGGCCTCCAAATGCATCGTCTCCCTGTATAGGGGACACAAAGTTAGAAATGTCATGGGTAACAGTAACAGACGCAACACTAATGATCAAACTTAAGTTACTAATAAAATTACTTTGAAGATCTTTGGAGAGTCTCCTCACGTCTTTGGGTCTGATACCAGTACTCGTTCCAGGCATCTGCCGTGCTCCACAGCCACTAAAAAAGAAGTCCTCCATTTCCTTCGGTTTAGCAATTGCTTTGGAGATGCTAAACGCTAGTGGTACTGCATGTTTCTTCACCAAGTTGGCATTTGGCGTTTTAACAGCCACGTTATTAGGCTACGATACTAGCTTTCTCATACCACTTGTGGCCAAGTCATCCATCCAGACCCCCTCTTGCGCAGTCTGCAGTACATCCATTTCCAGTTCTTGATGTAATAAGGTGCAAGCGTTTTCATGCTCGACCAAAGATGAACTGATTTTTTTTGTAGACGTCCTGCATCAGGGATTCCAGCTGAAGGGTTTGCCCGGCCAATACATGCCACCAAACCTCCCTTTCGAGCATCGACCGACATTTTGAACCGGTAATGAGCACAAAGTTCCAACCTCAATGGGAGTAGGCAGTACAGGATACACCGCACGCACAATGTAATCCTTTCCGCTAAAGCAGTATTTTGGGTATATTGGTCAGTTGCCACTTCTTCCAACCGAGTGTTCCCTTTATCTGTTTCATGATCCTTTCATGCAAGGGGCCGGTCCTCCATGTTGTTAGGCAGAAACCTGTGCAGTTTCCTTAGGGACCACTGCAAAAGATTTAAGACTACAGGTGTTTGGCAGTAAACCCACTTGGTAGCAGTCTGCACCACACAGATTCACTTGGTAGCTGTGGCTGAGCAGTCAGACTTCCCTCAAGAAGAGTTAGGCAGTATATAGAGTATACACAATAGGTACAGAGACACAGTAGCACAAGCAAACACTGACCAGAACTTTGGTGTAAAAGTATATAATTATTTTTTTAAAGACACACTTGTAATTTACACTAGCAAAAAGAAGTAAGTAAATTCAGCACACAGTCACTATCATATATATATATACAACCCTAATTACTTATTAGACAAGTCTTAGTGAGAAACACCACTTATTTTCAGACAGAGGTGAGCGCTTAACATAAGATGGCACTCTAATAAGTTATAAAGAAGG
The DNA here is from genome assembly GCF_040938575.1 of Ambystoma mexicanum. Lineage (NCBI taxonomy): Eukaryota > Metazoa > Chordata > Amphibia > Caudata > Ambystomatidae > Ambystoma > Ambystoma mexicanum. The sequence continues at coordinate 743,498,064 of NC_090926.1, forward strand.
GAGGGAAAAAGGCAGAGTTATGGAAGCACACAAGTTTCAATACTTTTACAAGAACCACAGTAAGGCAGGGCAGTCAAAGTTCTACTGGCGAGCAAGGAAGTCAATTGCAAGGCTCACTCTTGGAGAGAGCAAGCAGAAGGGGTTCAGGTTCACACAGTGGGGTTATGCCCAAAGAGTTTTGTAGATAGTTCGCACAAAAAGGATGAAATTAAAGTCAGGAAAAGTTAGCTAGGTTGTCCCAGGCCAGCCCAGGTTAGAAAGTCGAGGCGTTACTGTCACCCCGAACGATCTGTCGCAAGGGAAACCAGGCGGGACACAGTACCTTAAGTGTGAAGGAAGCTCCAGCGGGGGCAGTTGTTCCTGGCGGCGGGTGCAAGTCGGTGTTTCATCCAGAGGAAGAGGAGGTCTCGCCGTGGAGGAAAGATGAAGGTCGTTGCACTGCCAGGGAAGAAACGAGCAGCAGAGTTCTTCAGTTAAAAGGTACTACCCTTCTCTTCGCGGTCGTGGTAAACCATGGTATTCCGGTTGCCGGGGTGCTTGGCACGGGCAAGGCTGCCACGAGATGCTCCAGGAAGGTGAAAAGAAGGCAAAACTGGTTATCCCCACCAGTCAAAGGAAGAAGACTCTCCGGACTGGAGATCTCCCCTGTCGTCAGGAAAAGTGGTGACACGGTTCAGCAGGGCTCCACCAGTGGTGGTGTTGTTGCAGGTCGGCTCAACTTCTCCCTCCTCAGATTCTTAGGTCCTGTGGCGACCTCTGAAGTTCCAGTCCCCAGAGCCCTGCTTTTATGCAGCAAACCCCCATTTATTCAGCCTAGCTGTCAATCAAACATGCTAAGTGGTGAGCCGGCCGGCTCACCACTTGGGCCAATCACACAAGAGTGCGACTTGAGTTACCAAGGTAACTCAGTCCAGGGTGCCTAAACCCCCTCCCATACCCCCTGTGGTACCCAGACAGAGTGGCACCACTTTTGGAGGCTTCTGTGGAGAAGCCCGCCAAAAAGTGGCACAAAGGGCTCGACTTGGGTTGGAGTCACAGAAGAGAACACAAACGCCATTTTAGAATCGAGTTCTGGCACGAAATACCAACCAGTGAATTAGTATTAAATTAATAAACCGGCGTTCTGTCCGAGGCTATAAGAATTAAATAATTAAAGTTGGTAGCCTCGAACAATGGGAAAATCCCATAGAGATATATTTGCGGTCGAATATAAAAAGTAGTATCCACTGCCATCAGCCAAAACTCGATCAGGGGGGGGTGGTGACGTGCCCCCTCGAACAACAGACCCCGAGGCAATCGAATTGCCCCGTCCAGTACGTCCACAATATGATGGTTTGTACTAGTTTCTGTTCATAATTTGGGACTAGTAAAGCCAATGGTGACTTTACATGCCCTGGGAGACAGTAGTCAGTCCCGCGGTATGGAGTCTATGTTGGGGGGTCGCTATGACACCCCTGGGTTACGGCACGGAGGGTGCTTTGTAACCCACATCAAAAACACATGAGACCCTATGGAGTAAAAGACCCCATAGCCCATTAAACACATGGAAAGATAAAGGAACACCTCAAATCATGTCTAAGAGTGGGAGTTTAAGAGTCTCACTCTTAGCAGGAGAAAAAAATAAACCCCAAAAATCCAGCAAAGCTGCTGGGGGACTCACTAGGTTTGGGAAATTAGCCTTTTCAGAGAATTCTCCCTAACACATGTCCACTGCTTCCGTTACCAATTTGCGGTGTAAATCATACATAGTAGATATTTTAAAAAAGGAAAAGGCCACCGCCAAGCTCGTATGCTTATATATGCACTATACGCAATTTATGTGTCAATTTTATGTGGCAGAAATACAAGTTAAAAGTCACTCAGGACAATACATATGCAACACAGGACTCACTGAGCGTTTTTCTGGTCGTTTCCTGATCATTTTCATTTGTCGCACCTGTAAGAAAGGCATGGTATCAAAGTAAGACAGACACAAGTGATCACAGTTCAAGGGTGTTATGGCCGGGGTCTCCCTTCTCCACGTTTTCAGTACGGGACAAAGAGGGACCCTCGAGCACAGCACACTCCTGGGCCTCTCTGGCACAAGCTCACACTTCCTTTTCTTTATATCGGGGCCCTGTGTGCCCAAGTCTCCCTATTGCAAAGTCTCTTGCTTTGGAGGCCCTGATATGCCAAAACAACAAAACATGCAGTTCCTTCTGGTAACCTTCACATAGGGTGATTACTCTTCACCCTTGGATCCCCCTCAGCCGGGCTCCAATCTTCCTCTTAGTGGCTAGCCTCCCTCAATCGGGCTCAGACCAACCATTCACTGTGGACATCCCTCAGTCGGGTTCATACTTGTCACATTGTTGTTTACTAAGCTTCTTCACACTTTTCGCTCGACGTCCCTGAGTCGGGTTCACTATCGTCTTTCACTCAAGATTCTTATTTGTAATATTCAAAAGTCTCCATGTCTTTTTAAACAACCACCTTTTAGTTAGGTCCCCCTCAGACCTTCCACAGCACTTGCCAACTTTAAACAAAGACTTCCGAAGGGTGATCACGTTTCGCTGGGTCACTTTGTTAGCCTATGGCAAGGGCGTGTATGTTACTTGCAGGAGCTCACTTACCCAAGCTTTTTACACTTCCTTCGACTCCACCTAACTTTTGTACCGTGTCATGGTCTTTTGATTGTACAAGGGGTTCTGCTTAACCCTGACCCGTGTATGACCACCTGGACACCTCACGGCGGTCTTCCCTATGGCCTCTTCGTACTGGTATTTTCTATACCCTTTTAGTTTAATACAGCCTCTTTGTTCAGGAGAGGGGTACCAGTTAGAGACCTCCGAACAAGTACCCACGTGGCGCCTGACCACGCTATCTCTGGTACCACGTTTGCTCACATAGGACCGCTGTCTCTTAATTTTCTTAATGTTGCACTGCTACCTTGAGTCTAACACAATCCGGCCCACTATCAGGTTCTTCCGACTCACCAACTGTGCTGAACTCTTTGGCATTACTTTTGCAGCTGGAGTCAAGGACGGTACCACGATGGCAACCACGTCTCCCCACCCTTGATGTCAGTGCAGGAGGGTTCCATGTACCTCTGACATCGTCACTCCATTCGCCTGCTGCAATTCCCGGTACTGTGTTTCTTTTGCCGGAGCCTTCGCAGGTCTGGGTTGAAAAAGGCAAGGGCAACTCCCTCCTTGACGTTTTTTGAGGTCTCGCCGCCTTTCTCCTCCATTTGAACTGCTGTCCTGGAATAGCTGTTTCCTCGTGCATTCAGCCTTGCTCGAAGCATGCTCTTGTACTCTGCCTTTTATCCCAGTGGGGAAGGGAAAGGACAGTCAGGTGTGTAGTTGTCGGCAATTGCCTGACTCTGCCTGACCCTTGTGTTGGGACATGTCAGGTAAACGGCTCTGATACTAGTCCGTTGTCGCTCACTGGGTTAGAAAGTGTTCGTGTTGGAAACGGGGGGGGGGTGGGGTAGAGTTTCTAAGTATCCTACTGGACAGGATGGGGAAAAGGTGTCATAAGGAAGGGGATACTGTGTCTCTCTCTTCGGTGCCCCATTTCCACTCCCCAAAGACCCTGTCATGATGCCTACCCCCGGGCATCCGGATCAAGCCCATCAGCCCCGGGAGCAGGCATCCAGGTATTCAATAAAACCCCAGCAGCCCCGGCTGGGGGCTATCTGGGTTCAGTCCTGGCGCCTTAGGCGCTAGGCTCATAGACTTTACTTACCTCATGCAGACCATGCTGCAAATGAATCCAAGCTAACGTGAGGCCAGGATGGGACTAATTTTCTACAGGGACTATTTTTTACTCGGGTGTGGTTCTAGGAACCTCTTACCTGGAACTACTTTGGAGGCTATTTAAACCACGCCCGAACAGCAGCACATGCTTCGTGTTATTCTGCATCCAGCAGCGTAACGCTCACCGTGCCTGCAGTCAGCATCCAGTCTTCAGCCACGCCCGTCTCGAATCCAGAGCTCCTAGCAATAGAAGAAAGAAGAAGGAAAGGTTAGAAAACAGATATTATTTCAATCCTTACCTGAATTTCGGATCCATCACGTCTTCGAACTTCAAGGACATTATTCTACACGCGTCGCATCGCCAGCTGCATCCATCCTCCATCATTTTCTCCGCCGAATTCCACCATCAAGGGGACAAAAGAAACATAAGGTGAGCCGAGAGAGCCAACAAATACAACCTCTCCACCATAGACTTACCTGATTAACACCCGGAGGCATTATTCTGTAACAAACCGCAACTTCTTACGCCGCACCTGTAAGGAGAGAGGAACCAGCAATTTAAACATATGCATCATTTGCCGGACAGTGTTGGGTAATACAGACTCTTACCTCAACACCATCAGCTGCCACAAGACAATCTTCCCTTGGACCCAGCTGCAACACAAGAAAGGAATGTACAAGAGTGAACATCGGACATATTGAACTCTTTGAACTTTATACTTACGGGTTCTCGCCTGGAACCTCAGAGTCCATATTCATCCGGAACTCTTCCAACGCCCTCAAACCAGTGAAGTAACTCGTATCTACGCGCCCCTGCATTCCACGCAGGATGGAGAGCTCATCATTTACAAACATAAGGTGAGCTTACAGAAAGCGAATATCGGTGGTGATTAGTGGGGAGAACAGTGGGGTGCCATTACTAAAATCCACGGGTGGCTGAATCCCTTTCTCCACTTGCAGGAGAATATTTCTATGGGTCAAGCAGACGAGATTAGGTGGTCCAGTCCAGTCTGTCATCTCTGCACTACGCTTCACGTTGGAGGAGGTCGCAGCTGTCCGGGTCCGATCGACGCCCCTGTGAGAGCCACGTGAGCGTAACAGACCCCCTCCCCCCCAACCAGGTGATCCTCCCACACTGGTCCACCCTCAGGAACTGCATCCAATAACGATGTGTCCTGGCCACCTGGATGACAGATCCCCGGGGACTAGTAAGTGAAAAACCTTCATGTTTCTCACACACACCCCTAAATGGACAAATGCTCACCTTTCCTCAACCTCTGTTGTAATATTGTATTAATGATCACAATGCTAGAATGGGAAAGGGAAGCATCCAATATCCGATAGCCCCAGTATACCACAGTGGACAACTTTCATCCATTTCACCGCCTGATGACCAACAATCGGGGGGCTGATCCCTCTGAACAGCACCTGACGTAATAGAGGGAAACAGCCAATGGATTGGATGGACCTTGTGTGAACAGTTAGCCCCACCTTCCAGAAGATGAACCAGTTCTTCACAGCTTATCAGATACAATATAACGAGACAGATCACATTTCAAAGGGCAAGTGACACAAAACACTGCCCGCAGTCCGCGCCAAACCCCCCCACCCCCGCCCGTATCGGATAATGGCTCTAAGGGTTTAGGAGAATAGCCTCCACCCCACAGTTACCATTAAATTCCCGACCAAGTTGTTTACTGGTAATGTTCTACAAATGTTCGCTGACTTGATATTTCAAGCAAGAAGTGGCAAAGTTCAGACTTGTACGATCATTGATTACGGAGATCAAACAATCTAACTTTTAACAAAATAAAATCCCCAGTTTACCAGGGTACATCCTTTTTTCACCAGAGGGCAATGGGAGACAGTGCTCAGCGCCACGAGCCACAGAAAACAAAACACTCTATACACTCCGCACTGCTCTGCAAAGGTGCTGAGTATTAATAGAAGGGGTCCACCTCCAAACAATACAGTGATAGAAAGACTTGCGCTGCTGTAGGGCTGCTGGAGGAAGAGTGACACTGCCGAAACTGCAAAACACTTGATACACTAGGTTTTAGCTAACGGGCCCCTGGCTAGGTGCGGGGGTGCGCATGGGAGCATATCTCAAGAAAATGCTGACAGGGCTGTGGCCCTCATTAAGGTGGCAGTTGGAGCATGGGTCTCACCTGCTCAGCGGTGCATGCCTTTAATTGTAGGCAGGTGCTTGGATTCTTTTTGTTCAGTAAGTTCCATGTCTAGTGCTCTGTTTTGCTCAGTTGGTGACCTGCCCTAACCTTACTTACTCTAGCCAGTTGTTAGTGGTCAAAAGTAATATGTAATCTGTACCTTGAAGACACCTTTCTTGATTCAGTCTTCTTCTTTCATGCTCACTCTTGTCTTCGCTCCCTTCAACTCCCCTTCTCTTCTAGCTTTTCTCTCCACTTCCTGTCCCTTTGACACCTGTCACTCACATCCACCTACTCCCTAATCCACACCACTACTCCCTCCTGCACACTACTACTCTCTCCTGCATGCGATTACTCCTTCCTGCGCACTACTACTCCATCTTCTGCTCTACTACCCTCTCCTCTGCACTACTAGTCCCATCTCACTACTAATACTCAGACACTCCCCTTTCACTCAGTGCCATATACTTCACAGTGACTCCTTACACTAACTCTCCTAACTTGACTAGCCACACTAACACTCACACTGCAGTACCACTGCCACTCACTAGCCAATACCTCGCCTTCCTCAGAAATCGGCTCCATGCTCCGCTACTCCTTCCTTCCTTCCTTCCTTCCTTCCTTCCTCCCTCCTGCTGGCCTCTTAATCTTCTATCTCCTCCTCCTCTAATGTCACCTGAATAAGCAGTTCTCTTTTCACTCTGCCAGTCTCTGCTGCTGGTGAATCACAGAGCACTGGGTAGCTGGATACTGCTGGACGGGGCCTGCACGCAGCTGGCATATGGCTCTGAATCACTGCCCCCAATCAGGTGTGTCTCGCCCCTTGCTAGTTAGGGATGGTACAAGGTGAAACAAGAGAATACCTGATTGGGGGCAGTGATTCAGAGCCATATGCCAGCTGCGTGCAGGCCCCGTCCAGCAGTATCCAGCTACCCAGTGCTCTGTGATTCACCAGCAGCAGAGACTGGCAGAGTGAAAAGAGAACTGCTTATTCAGGTGACATTAGAGGAGGAGGAGATAGAAGATTAAGAGGCCAGCAAGCATCTTGTCGAGGAGGCATGGCCTGAGAAACAGGAGGACTTCTCAAAAATAGACTGTCACAAGGGAACTGGGGTACAGAATTTGGGTCCCTCTCAACTGCTACCATCCACCTCAGTGTTAGGACTGGCTCTGGATTTCTACTTGGTAGGCCTCTCACCCCCAGCTGAGAGGGATTCCCGTCCCTGAATGAAAAGGCTAAAGCACTGGACTTGTCAAACACCTCCACCATTTCCCCTAACTCCTCTTCTTCCTCCTCTTCCTGGCCACTAACCTACTTGTGGTATTGGGAGATGATGTCTGTTAGTTTATTTTGTGCTAGTCGTGTGTGCGACTTGGAACAACCACAGAATCCGAGGATTTGTGTCTTTATTCCTGGCCATCCAGACTAGTGGAGCTTGGTCAACCACTAGTTTAAACCATCAAACCAGTCTGTTAATACTGTAAGATATAAACAAGCCTCTGGATGGCCGTAGCTGCCAAATCAACTAGTGGGCAATTCTTTTCTCAGCAAGTTTGAGGTAAAATCTATTTTATTTAAGATCATCATAAAAAAAAGGCTGCAGTTCCCTTCCTTGGTCAACCACTAACTGCCCAACAATTCACCTGTAAACATTCCACAACTCTTGTGTTCTATGATGACACCGGACCTGTGTTCCCAAAAGGGATATGTATGACATGACTGATTATGGATTAAAGATAACTTTGTGCAGTATGAAGTATGAACAATATAACGGGTATTACTTGCGCCTGATGTATGTTACCAGTTTCTCTTCTTCATCTCCCACCAGTGACAACTGCCCGAAGATCAGCAGGGGCGACATTGGTTTGAAGGATGAATTCCCTAAGAAAACTGGCATGAATAGAATGAGGCTTTTGCATGAAGTGACTTTGAGTTCCTCAAAGGCGGGTTGGACCTTTTCCCACTTGACAACATTGAGATGCCTTTTCTTTTGAGAAGCTTGGTATGAAACAGCAGTAATAACCGACTAGTCCCGTGAAAAGCTGGGGAACTTGTTGGGCCGCATCTACCTTGCCTCTCTGGGGTAGTATTTGCCTATTCACAACCTGAAACCACAAATGTTTGACAGACTACTGGGCTAGATGGCATTTGGCTGGGTTGATGGTTTGGTGGGCCTTCCTCAGTTGATTGCAGACTGCTGTGAGATGCTGTAGGTGTTCCTTCCACGTTCAACTGGAGACAACAGTCATCTAAATAGGCCCTAGCAAAGGCGTTCCAGGACGCTTGGATGTGGTCCATCAACTGTTGGAAGTTCACTGGAGCTCCGTGTAGCAGGCAGGACCATGAACTGAAACCAGCCCTCTAGGGGTAGAAAAGGCGGTCTTTAATTTGGTCTCTTCATCCAAAAGCAGCTGCCTATAACTATTCATCAGGTTCAGGATGGAGATAAATCTGTCTGGCCGCAGCCTTTCTGCCAATTCCTCTACCCCTGGCATTAGATAGTGTAAGGGTGCAGAAGAAGGAGACTGACACAAAGGTGGCATGATGGTGGGCAAATACTTTTATTCTTATTGAAAAGAAAGAGTAAAAAGGCCTAACTGTCCTTATTTCTATGAGGGGTGTCCCTGCCTCAAAGAAAGAATAAAACTGATCTGTCAGAATCTCAGTTTAACTTCAATATCCACCATCCTGTGTTAAAATCACTAGTTCTGTCCCTCACACCTATAACTAAAGTAGATATGGATAAAGTGTCATTTTCCCAGGAGAATGTCTCCCGTCTCCTGGGTTTGTGGTCACAGTTCACTTCAGGAACCTCAATAGTGACTCCCTTCCCCTGGTTGGCGTGTTCTCAACACAATAAAGTTCAAACATTGTTCACCAGGGGGAATGACTCCCTTTCCCTGGTTGCAAGTGTCTTCAAATAAACAAAAGAAAACCAGCCTAACAATCCTTCTCCTCTCGGGTCATTGATGTATCAGGGAGAATGCCTCCCTTCCCATGGCTAGAAGGTTCTCCTAACTTCCTCCACTTGAATCGGGGGGGGAAGGACTGAAAGGTTTCCTTAACACTTGATATCAGGAGAATTACTCCCTCCTACTGATGCTTCTCTTTAAAATGTGCAAGTCACACTAGACCAAGAAGGAAGGATTCCCTTCCGCTGAGCACTCCAGTGGTTACAAGTCATTTGGTCGAAAAAAATTGGTCGACTGGACAAATGGTCGAACCAATTTGGTCGAAAACCAAATGGTCGAATTTTTTTAATTTTTTTATTTTCACCCCTTAAATAAATATATCATTAAAAAAAAATTCGACCATTTGGTTTTCGACCAGTTTTCAGTCGACCAAATGACTGGACACCCACTCCAGTGTCCTCTCTGTTCAATATTATAAACGTTCCAATTGTGTTTGTTTCCCAGGCCCAGGTTCTTCTTCTTGAAGTTGGCAGATCTGGTTCACTAACCTGCCAAGTACTGCCTCGATGAAGAGGACTTGTGTCTCTGTTTGGGCTTGGATCCTCGATTTGGGATTCTCTCATTGCCAGTGGTTCTGTTTCCTCCACTAACACAAGGAAGATTTATTCCGCTACACAAAAAATCCTCTGGACTCTCCCAGTCCCTGACCCTTCTATGGTGGTTAATGGTTATGACTCCACCATTGACACAAGGAAGATTTCCTCTGATGCACAAATAGTCCTCTTGACTCTTGGGGTGCATGACCCTTCTCTCAATGTTCATGTCATAGGGATTGCACCAAAGACCACACAGAGAACCTCTCGCCTCCCTTGTATCCCCGCTGGCAGACCTGTCCCTCCCGTTACCTTGTAGGGACTCGTGGTACGTCTCCGTGCCTCGGTGGGACTGGAAGTGGTGTCTCGTTGGCTTTGCTTGTCTTTTCCGTTCTTCCAGCGGGTCAACGTCTTCCTGCTGACTACGGTCTAAACACTTGGCAAGTATTGCCGGTTTGAATTCTCGGGGCAGTGTTAACGTTCCTCTCAGCGGCCAGAGCTGTGCATGGACTTTCTCTTCTGGGATCAGACGGGTCTCTTCTCACTTTCCCGCCAGCATCTTCCGGTTTCAGGATTCCAACTTCCCAAGTCTTGCAGCATCTGTGCTCTATGTGGCTTACCGACCGGGCTCCCACTTTTAGTTGTCCTACTTTGTTTTTTAAAGTTTTCAAATGTTAATTTCCTCATAAGAGACTAGACTGCTGCTTTCGATTCTGGAGAGTGATCATCATGTCTGTATGCTTTTTTCTTCATCACAGTACTTTCATGTTCCCTATAGTTCTCCACCTGATAGCAGTACATAGGCTTACTCTCTACAAAGAGGTTTTTCAAGGAAAGAGAGGTTAGAGTGTGTGGGTGTCTGTTGAAATGTATGGGTGTCTGTTGATGTTACACGCTTTGCACCCTAAGTGGTCATACCCATCCCTGAGGGGGAAGTCCCTTTCCCATGAGATCCTCCTGCATTATACCACCCCAGGGGGACTATAAGGTAGCAGCCTCACATCCCTGGTCTCATGGGAAGGGGCTCCTTCAGTGATAAGTGACAACATCTAGGGATTTGTCACAATCAGTTTCAAATTTGGAGATCTCGTTGAGGCACTGAAAGTCTATACAGAAATGCCATGTGTTGTGGGGTTTCGGGACTAGCACATTTGCTATTCGATGGCACGTAGATCAAGCATTTTATTCATTGTTTCCTGAATTACTTGGCTTCTATAACCGGTAGGGCTTGAGCCAAATTACTATTCCAGGTGCGGTCTGTATCTTGTGCACCATTCCCTGTGATGTGATTCTTATCACCCCTGCCTACTGTCACTGTTGGAGGGTCCCACCTGGGTATCAAAATCGCTGTCGCTGGTGGAGACTTTGGAATCCGATAATGCAGTAGTGGCGGGATCCTCCGGAGAGCCCTTCCTTTTGAAGAGATGGGCTCTGTTCCGGGGGCTCGCCACTTTGTTGGACCGAGAAAACAGTGCCAACACAAATGGCGTACTCCCTGCGCAGCCCTAAAAGGGGGAAAAAGCCAAGCGGCACAAAAAAACCCTGTTTGGTATTTCAGAGCAGGATAGGCTTCCTCCAAGGTAAGCAAAGAACGAATAGTTCCAAAGGTGTGGAGTGCCTTCCTGAATGATGAGATGAGGCGTCTCCTGGAGTGCAATGAGTTCCAAAGCAAAAGAAAGGGCACTGAAGTCCTGTATCCCAGCAGCAGACCCGAAGGAAGGAGCACAATGAGGAGGATTGCCGGCTGGAACCTGTGTATGCAGGAAGTGGAATCCAAGGAGGAGTACACAAAGGAAAGAAATGTGCTCCTAAGAGTAATGGAGGAGGAAAAACTGGAGGGGGAACCAGAACAAACTACACGTCTGAAAAACAGATCTAAGAGCCCAGAGAGAAGAGAAATGGAAATAAAAATGCAGCACAGATAATGAATAAGCACAGTAAGAGTGTCACGTACCGGTCAGAATGGAGGCGGGAAAATAAGGAAATCACTGCCAGCTGGTACGCGGCGAAATGACAGAATTCCCAAATGTCCCACAAACTACAGAGAGGGTACTACGATCCGGTGCTGAAGAAAAAGCAGCGCCGGAATTGAAGAGGAGGCCAAGAGAGGATGAACGGAAGAACCGAACGCAAAATGAAAGGGAGCTGTCTGCAGAGGTGACTGCAGTCCTTGACAGTCGTTTCTACGTTTTCGCAGGAGAGTCTGCTGTTGCTCTCTATTGCTTGTGGGAGAACCCATTAAAGCCTTTCAACCACCACGGAGCAGACCGCAGAGGTGACTGCAGTCCTTGGCAGTCCCTGGAAAGTCAATGAAGTCTGCATTGCCGACGTGGGCACTTCCACGAGGAAACCCACAGCGAGAAGTAAGCCTGTGTGCGATGCTGACGGACACCGCCTGAGAAGCTATCGCCCTTTCCTGGAGAAAAGATCACTGGCTCATGCGTCTAGTAAGCTACGCTCCATTTCTGACTCCACCACTGGTTTGACCTCAATGTTTCAGCATGCAGTCGATCCGTTGCACCAATATGAAATATCAGAAGATATTACCACACCTACGCCTATACCAGGGGAGGCTGGGCTTGAATCCCACGACTCTCCTGTGGCCGCTACGGCAACTGCAGATGGCCCCAACATCCATCGGACCCACTGGCCTCTCCCCGCACTAATCGCCTCCCCCAGGGCTCCTTACCAGTGAGTGGCGACCCGGCAGGGACTATCGGAGGATGATCCTTGGCGAAGTTTGCCATGGGGTTTGGGAATGACGCGAGCAGTGGCAGTGGCATTGGGTCAGGAGTGTCGGAGGATCGTACAATGACTGACACGAGATCGAATGAGCGCTCTGAAATCGAAGCACCTCGTTCTGTGACGTGTGGAATACTGGAAATCGAGGAGGCTGACAAAGCGGGGACGTTCTTAGTCCCCAGACCAAGCTTGCCTAGATTAATATCCCCTGGGCTCCTTAGGCCAAGCAGATAACCCGGTGGAGGTCCAGACTCTGAAATCCTGGACAAATTAAATTCAGCCACAAAGAGCTTCGTAATTCCCAGTAACGTGTCAGACGGAACTGAATCAGACTCAGACTGTTGTATAGAAGACACCCCAATGAACCCTTAACCAAAATAAATTGGGCACAGAAGCTGTTGCTACCTGCATCAGGAACAATCAAGCCAGTACGAACCCTCAAAAAAAAGGACTAGCAAAGAAAAGGGGGAAAGATGAAGCACACTGTCTGCCACTACCGGGAAATCTCGGAACCCAGTTAAAAGGTGATTTTGAAAACAAAAACTTGAGGAAGAAAAACCACAACAAAATAGAAAAACAGAAGCATGTAAGAAAATTCTCCCAAATCCTATGCTATCAAGTGCTTTAAAAGACTTTTTTAAGAAGCAGTATAAAAGGAAACTGGACTTGTCTCTCGAATTATCGGATGCAGAAATCCTCGAGGCAGTACATGAAAAGCAACCAGCAAACAAAACACGAAAAATGGAGGTCCAATCTACAATGAACGAACGTGTACTTAAATCGGTCCTTTTTTCCCTCACAAAAAAAGCAAATCATATGCTGTCACCGCAACACCGGGATAAGTGGGAGGATTTGAGGGCTTTACAGGCAGTCACGCAAGACAGAGTGGGCCAAAGCACTCAGAACAATCTAGACAGTGTTTCAGTGGAGTATGTGCCACTGTCCGCACCCCCCATTCTGCAGAAACAAGTGTCCATCCAAAGACATGAGTCCGTGGCAGACTCAGTGCCAGCGGTTACCGCAACTCCAACACGGGCACCAACTAATGAACCTGTCCTCAAGCCAAACAGTGGCCAATTAAAGGAGAAGGTGAAAGTAGCCACCGGTGCTATCAACGCGAAAACCTCCAAAACCTTAAATGGCTTAGTACCCCAGAACATCTCTACAGATAAAGCATTTCCTCCAGCTAAACCTAACTTGGGGGGGATAAAGTAAACTATGTGAGGCTACTAATACCATCCAAAGTCTTAGCCCTCATCGCACACCACTGGTGTGTATTCCGCCTAGAAACAGAAGATTGCGCGAAATCCCTTTTACATCATCAAAAGATACCCAATCGAAGAAACCAGATCTTCTGACTATCATGTCATCAGTAACAATTGCGCTGGTGCCTTCCAGTAAGCTTTGAGTCGTTAAATGACCATACAACCATCATTGCGATGATGTATTCGAAGGTCATTTTTCTGGAAGGCTATATAACAGCTAAATAGCAAAAATCCCTAGAACAAACATTGTGGGAAAACAAATTCCTCTTGCAACAAGCTGTAGTGAAACTTCGATACCCATGTTGTCGGAAGCTTATACAAGAAATAGAGACAGAAACGCAAACGTCCCCAGGGTTATCTCTTTTGACATTTTCTACACAAAAGGGACCTGTGACCAATGGAACTCAGAGACAATAGAAGCCCAGTGATCAAGCCAAACGCGATCAGTCTGATCGAAATCTGTGCGAACCACCCTCCCAGCGAAAAAGTTGCCCAACCTTGAGCACATCTAACCAGGAATCTCTCCATAAGAAAGTCCCATATCAGGACGTGATCAAGTCCCCTCTGATAAAGCAGAATTTGGCAGATTCATCTAAAGGCTTTCCTATCTTCGAAACCATGAAAATAAAGGCGAAATTGGGCAATGATAAGAAACGTCAAGTTACACTCTGCCTAGCAACGGAGAATAGAACTGTTCAAGGACACCGGACACATAAAGGAGATCTGAGTGTACACCAAATGATAACTAATAAGGAGCCCACTAAACGAAATGTCCCAAAAAAAAAGCTCACGCCTGACAGAGGTGTGGTTGATTTGGCTAAATCGCCAAAAACAGTTGAAGACTTTATGGCTGACAAATCTCTAATGGATATAACGCAACACTTGGCCCCCGACTTTGAAACACGACCGGAGGTGACCTCTTCCCCGTTGGCATGCAAAGTATCTAGCATGCTTCGGATAGGGGAAGATGCGCTGCGGCAAATGCTTAACACAGAAAAAGAAAACCTTGAGACGTCTTTTACAACTCTTGAAGATAAATGCAAAAACTTAGATCCTTCCATAGACTGGACTTCCACTTCTAAAAAGCCAATGAGGATATATAAAAAGACAGAATCTTCTACTCAGCATAATCATCAAACCTCACCGACATTGACTGGGAAAAGTGACCACTCAAGGGCCATGAGATTGCGCTCAGAAAAGGAATCAAACGATGGAAGTACATCCCGAAGAAGATCAAGGAATGAAACCTGGTCTAGTTTAAACCATCCAACTGGCCGCTCTCTGTCGGGGAAACATCATAGACAAGAAAGAGAGTCAGACACACGGACAAGTCAAGAAACATCATAAACATTCTATTGAGACCCGAACCTTCAAATTAGAACAAGCTACTAACAACGATGAAGACTTGGTTCTCAATAGAAAAACTTTATTATATTTACTCAACAAAGTCCGCAAACAAAGATCCTTAAAGCCAGATGACTTTATATTGGTCGAACCTTATCATAGGGATCAGAAAGCAAATGCCTACTTACACATAAAAGCCTGTTCGGTGCAGGTTCTACCCAAAGAAGTCGTGAAGGAACTGCAGCAATTGGGATTTCAGCTCACCAAATTAAGATGGAAGCATACTGAAAACCATGCTCGTTCCAGAGGCTAGGATATTACGACTAATAATTACGACTACGTATCTAAAACGGAGGTGCTATACAAGAACTATAGATCGGGAAATCAGCCTCGAGTAGCTACGGACCAACGACATAGACCGAATCACCCGCAAACACAGAGGACTGAGACAGGAAGATCAAACCTTCAGCTAAGGGAGGAAAAAAGATCGAGAGCAAGACTGACCGGTTCAGTGGAAAGGGATGGCACAAGGATTGAAGATTTTCATGACAAAAGGATGACTCAGAGGTCCGGTGGCCTTAGAAATTAAATCTATTGACCACAGGTTCAAAACGCGCCAAACTGAAACAGTGAGAAAAGCTGATGACGAAAAGGTAAAAAAAGGAATACAGGCTTGGCTTCCAAAAGCCCTAATAAAGAAACCCACGAGATAGCAACCATCTGACCAAAATCAGACGTCTCTGGACAAAGAATCACAAGTCCCCGACAACTTTGCAACAAAAAAACTATCAATGGGGTCTTGGAACACCAGAGGCCATCTGCACTTGACAAAACCGGGGGCCCCCGATGTGGGGGCCTTCGACATCCTCTGTTTGCAGGAGACCTGGCTGGCTGAAAAGCCATCGTTAGATGGTTTTTCCGTCGAAATCTTGCTTGCCCTTAAAGGATTATTGGGTCGCCCGTCCTCTGGCCTCCTGCTTGCCGTTCGAGCTGGCTCAGGGATCAACATCATAAAAAAGCTTTCGGCTTCTTACGGCCAGCTAGAAACTCTAATAACCTGGGACTATCCGCAACCGCAGTCAAAGAAATTGGTAACTATTCAGATGGCCATTATCCCTCTACACTGGAACCCTCAAAAAACCACAAACAGAAATTTCTGTGCATCAGCAGCAGAGACAATTGATGAATTATATGTAGATTACCAGGTAACACATATAATTATTTGCAGCAACTTAAAAGCAAAATGCATCCAACCAAATCTGAGTGGGACAGCGGAAAAGTCAGGGTCACTCGCAGAGGAGCGCAGGGCTTTGTGGGTAGATCTAATGAATTATCAGAACTTTCATAACGTGGCATTGCTGCACAGCGACAAGTCACAGATCCCCACGTAGGAAAGAGACAATTCTATGGCCACACTGGACTATATCTTCGTCTCATGTGCACTGCTACCCTTAATCACAGCCTTTAAGTTTAACAGAACTGAAGAAAGGGACCACAACCTGTTGACCATGACATGGACCACAATGTGTCCACAGAAACCAACATACAAGAACACCATTGTTGTCAAAAACCAGCAGACTCGCCTGCGACTCACGGCAACTAACATACTAGACTGAACAGAAAAGTATAAGCAACAAGCATCCAGCTGGGAAGACAGCAAAACAACGTCAACAGTAAACTATCAGCCTCTGCTATCGGTATATAAAGTGGGACACACTTCATCCAAAAAACTGTTTTTAGCAAAAAAACACGTCTATAACAAGACCCTACTTGAAAAAAGGCGCCAACTAAGACAAATGAAAAGAATGATATTGAAGCATAATATGTACCAAACCAGAAACACTTTTTGCAAGTAGACCAAGAAATACAAGTCATGGCTCAAACACTATCGGGTCAGCCTCTACCACCACGACGCAGAGGAAATGTTAGAAATTGTGAGCGGTAAGAAATATCGGGAATTCTGGTCCCTAATAAAGAAAACAGACACCCGAACCGACAAGATGTTAACAAACTCTGTAGGTGAAGAGTCATGGGTGAACCATTTTACGAACCTCTTTGAGTTCCAGGAAGACCAAGCCCCATAGTAGAAAAGAAAATATACACAACATGAGAAGACTTAACTAATGAAGATGACCTCAAAAGAGTTATTCGTAAATTAAAAACATCGAAAGCCCTAGGCCCAGACGGTCTGACAAACATAGACCTAAAGCTTCACCCGGAGGAGTGGTCAGTTTTAATCAGTTAGATCTTTAGACGATGTAAAGACTTGAAATCCATTCCGACTTCATGGACCTCTGCGGTGGTGGTACCTGTTTTCAAAAAGGGCAGGAGGGAAGATCCGAATAACTATCACCTGATCGCCCTTTTAGGCATTATTGGAAATGTCTTCGCAACATTGCTTCTTACAACATTCCAGGCATGGGCAAGAGCTTCCCCATGTGCGGACCCATTTCAAACTGGCTTTATGAAGAACGCGGGCATGTCAGTGAACATTATGCTCCTAAGCATAATTAAAAGTAAGATCAGAGAAGGCTCCCCTAGGGTCTTTCTAGCGTTCATCGATTTGACCCAAGCGTTTCATCAAGTAGATCGTGAGAAACTCTGGAACAAACTCGAAGCCTGAAAGTGCCCGCCTTCTATCATGGGCCCTTTCATTGCTTTACAAACCAACGCAAAAATGCGTGTACGCCTCAGCCAACAGGACCTTCTGTCAGATGAAATACTCTCCAAAAGGGGGGTAAAGCAGGGCTGTCCTCTGGCCCCAGCTTTGTTCATCGCCTTCCTTGGGGATTTCAAAGAAACTGAAACCACAGTAAGATCATTTCCACCAAAAATAGGAGATTGCAGTGTCTCTCGAATGCTCTATCCTGACGATTTGATCCTTGTCGATCAAACTCCTATTGGACTTCAAAGGCAACTGAACAACCTTGCAAATTACATAGACAACAATTTAGAAATAAACAAGAAAAAAACAAAAATCCTGATCTTGGAAAAATCTTCAAAAAAACCCTGGAAAACTAAGTCGGGCGCTGGAAGGTACAAAAATTGAAACCGTCGACCAGTTTAAATACTTGGGAGTTATGATCGATAGTTCAAGAATTGAAGCCAAAATGCAACAAGCCCTATGGGATACGATGCAAAATCTTACATCGCAAACCAGAGCGATAGATACAAAATTTGGAAGGTTTTCTTTGCTGCCTGCAATTCAATTCTACAAAGCAAAAGTGGTTCCATCTATTCTCTACGTAATGGACGCAATCCCGAACAGCCCAGTCACAATATAGACAAAGTTGGAAGGATACCTGTGGAGATTAGTTCTTAACGTACCCAAGTCCACTTCTATTGCAGCTATAAGACGCAAACTAAGCCTGCTCTCTCTATCAGTAACGGTAGAATCGCGTAGCATGCAGTTCTACCGGAAAACCTTGATGGAAGAAAGGCTGCCGTAAAAGAGACCGTTGCCAAATGATAAATGCTTGGGTGACTGCAAAAAAACTCCAACTGGAACTTATTGCCTGTACTGAGGAAGATTTAATTTCCAATCCTTTGAGAGTCAAAAAACATGGAGGAATTGGATTGGATTAACACCCAAGAAAAAGCTGCAAATAACAAATTGTTAAGCCACCTTCCAAAGATGGCAACAAAACTAAACGAAGTGCAAGCGTACATCAAAATATTCCGAGATAAGATCTTGCGAAGCATCTTTATGAGAGCACGACTGAACCTCCTGCCTACGCATGAAATCTTGGAAATAAGATCTATGTCAAAGTCAAACGAATGCAGACTATGCGCAGATCAACAGCAACTGGAGACAATAAGGCATTTGTTGATGTCTTGTCCGGAGACCAGAGCGGTGAGACTTAAATACCTGACCCTGCTGTTCTCTGACTGCAGGCTGCGTGAAGAGGAGATCTGGTGGACTCGCCTGATCTCGGGTGAAAAGACACGATAGACCATTGCTACGGCAATGATCTTAAAACATGCAATGGAAAGAATAGAGGCCCTCAGCGACTAGGTAGAAGCATCCTTTTTGTCCTTGTAAAAATCATATTGATTAAATACAAGTAATAAACAAATTTAAACAAAAATGAAAGGGAGAAAGTTCAGGAGGAGCGAAAGTGAGAGAGAGAGCGTAGGAGGCAGAGGAGCGCAAGGCGAGACTCGCAACCGGAAAAAGCAAATAATGGAACAAAGAAACGGAAGGACGGCTAAGGTGAGCAGAGTGTGACCGAAGGCACACGGGTGGGGGAAATCAGCAGCAAGCTGGAAAGTATTCAATGGCAATACTCGAAGCGAGCAGTAGCAGAGTGCAAGTAACTCAGAGAGTTGCAATGCACCAGGGGGCAGGGCTAGGGAGCATAAGTAGGAAACCTCGCAAAAAGACTAGACCGCCACCAGGGAAAAACAATGGCACGTTAATGGTGGGTCCTCCACCTAGACCAGGGCTTTCAGGAACCAGCCCTCATGACACCTACAGAGCTCTCCCACCACCCCCACGAGAGTGTCTAAGGCCCTCCTAACAGGGGCTGTGGTAGGAATAGAAGTAAGGAAAATCATGTACCTGTCAATGTGCATCAGCAAAGAGAGTAAGCAACATTCTTCTATAGTGAGCGACTACTCTCATTGGCTCAGACCCGAAGAGAAGGTGAAGTTCGAGCGGGGCTCGCGTGTGAAGAGAACTGTGCCGGCGAGCGGGCTCATGTTTGAAGTTAAACGTGCTGGCAGAGCCGAACAAAAAGACATAGCTGCCCGGAGGAGACGCCAGGGAATGGTGAA
Source organism: Ambystoma mexicanum (assembly GCF_040938575.1). Lineage (NCBI taxonomy): Eukaryota > Metazoa > Chordata > Amphibia > Caudata > Ambystomatidae > Ambystoma > Ambystoma mexicanum. The sequence continues at coordinate 743,517,605 of NC_090926.1, forward strand.
GAACGCTGGAAACGGGGCGTTCCTGGGGCTGCGTGGGAAAGCAGAATTGGATGCAGAATTAATGAGAAAGCGTACACCAGTAGAAATTAACCCAAAGCAACGGGTCGAAAGGAGAATGCAAGGACAATATAATGGGCAAGCGGCAGAGTGAAAGTGACAACAAATGAATACCTAACTAAAGGAAAGGTTTTGGCAACACTGTGCATTGATGACAAGTGTGTGTGTGTGTGTGTGAAATTCAAATATTGTCTACTGAAAGGAAAGCATGACTGCATAAGTCGTATGAAGCTCAAAGGAAAGCAAGTATGGAAGATTGTAAGAGAGCATGAAAGCAAGGTGGTAAAGGAACCAAACCATCACAAAGCAAACTATATATGAAAATACATTGTGGCAAGGTCAAGAGGCTGACAGAGAAGCCAAGGGAGTGTGTGCCTAGGGATCCTGGTTACGCTACCTGTAATGAGTGGATCATGTGGTCTGACAACTATGCCTAGACCAGGGAACCCCAACTGTGAAAGCAAAAGAAATTGCTGAAGTGAAATAGGAGAAAGCTATTTTATTGAACCATTAAGAAACCAGAAGGAATGTCAAGTAGGCCTGGAGCTGCACTTGAATATTGAAAGACTGATAATAAGTGCAAGTTCACTTTCTTGAACTTGGGGAAGGGAACCCTTAGGTGTTGTGGATCTTCCTTGAACTTGTGGAAGGGGTCCCTGAGGCTTTGTGGAACTGCCTTCAAGTTGGGGAAGAGAACCCCAAGGTTTTGCGGAACTGCCTTTAATTTGGGGAAGGGAACCCCAAGGTTTTGTAGAACTGTCTTGAACCTGGGAAAGGGAATCTTGAGACCTTTGTGGAACTTTCTTGAACTTGGGAAAGGGGAGCTGAAGAGTAAGCCAGGAGCTGGAAGAAGCTCAGAACTTTGTTTGGAACACTATTTCTCTTATTACTGACATCCCTAACAATTGTTTAGCTTTAGCCGCCAGAGCTAGTATTGGTTTTGGACACAGACAGACTTTGAAGTTGAACCATCTGACTCAGACATTCCTTAGTTTCTTTAGGTGGGGAAATCCCTCTTTTGTATAGGGCAAGTTAGGCCTTCAGCCATCCTGACATTTGAGTTAATCAAACATTTTTGTTCAAACTTTGAATCTGTTGTCTGTGTCTTGCTTCATGATGCCTACACAGTACATTTAAATAGATGCCCCATAGTTCATGCTTATATTCAAAATGATTCTGACACATTTCTCAGTAGTGAACACTCAATGAATGCTTCTTACACTGTCATGTAGAATGTAAATCTTTTAATTTTGAGAAATAAGTAATAAAGAAAGGTGCTACTATTATGGGCACAATACACACACTTCAAATTCAAAAAGCCATACATGAATAACAAGCAATCATTGTCATTGCCTCTACGTCTACTCAAGTCTCAGACTAAACAACCTTCTCAGAGATATAGCCATCTTAAAGACAACTACCTGCCTCACCAGATCTTGCTAGAAAATCTCATCAAATGTTGCTAGGCAATCTTCATAGAAGCACCTGCCCTTTCAATACCTCAATACCTTTATACCTTTCTCAATGATTACCGTGAAATGATTGAAAATAAAATACCTACTGCAAAATGACTGATATATTTTTGGTCAAATTCGTTTTTTTAATATTTCTGGGAGAGACACACAGCATTCCCTCCACTCCCCCCTATCTTAACCTATACCCTTACCCCACCCCCATCTATTTTTACTAATAATGTACAAAAATTCCTAAGAAATTCGGTCATTTTGCAGGTGGCATTTTCGAATTAGATCATTTGTGCAGATACCATCAAATGATGGGTAAAACCACTCATACTCACTATCTGTTGAAGGTAGCTAGATGCGGGCTGGAGAAGACTGGATGCCTGGAGTGGTCTGCACAAGAAAAATGCCAGAAATATCCAAAACCACCTATCAAATCCAGGGTCTTTTTTTTATAAAAAAAAAAAATCAGGAAAATAGGGGAAACGATGTTTCAAATAGGGTCATTGTCAATTGGGATCAACCATGGTACCAGCATCAGCCAATTAAGAATAGGATCTGTTCATAGGTGGTGAGCTGTTCTGCCTTGGGTGGAAATATAAAAATATTCCCCATACATCTCAGTCAAAAAATAATAGTTCTGCTCAAAAGCCAATAGCCATTCCTATGGGGACTTAAATGCCTCAACAAAGCCAAAAATCCAATTTAGCAGCTTCAAATGTTAGACAAGAGAAATTGAGGCACGTGGCCCCTCCCTTACTCATAGAAAATAATGGCCCCAGCGCCTCTCCCTCTGGACAGTCCTTTCAGCGTTCCGTCTGCCTCCTGTCTTCCTCTGCCATCTCTGTCACAGCTAATCTCCTGCACTGCCTTCCAAAGCCAGCCCTTTTAAACTTCTCGGAGCATAAGCTGTCAGCTCCCCTTATTAGTATAATATCTAAACAAGGCCAAAGCTATTTAGACCATCGGCCCAAAAACTGTTTAGCTCAACGGCCCTGTATCAGTGTTCAGCATCTTTTCAAGTAAGTAAAAAGCTTGTTTCTGTTAAAAGCAAGGTTGATGCGGATTGCCAAAACATTTCATCCAGTTCTACTAGCTGCTGCCTTTATCGCACGGCAGCTACAGGCTGCACAGTTACTGATGTATTTCTTGTACTTCTTTCAATTATTGCTATTTTTGTTTTATTTACTATAACCAAGGAACTTGGAATACTCACCAGAAAGTCGGGACTACAGTCACTGACTTGGTTTACGTAATGTACCAACAAATACCATAATAAAGATAAAGTCTGCCATGCAGCTTGGAACTCTAAACCAACGTTATTTTCTGCATTTAATTGTCAATCCTACGTATTGCCTAAATATATCAAATGCACTACATCAGAGGTCCATGTTAATGTCTGCATGGATTTGAATTACGTTCAGACAGTATAACAGAAACCTGGTTAAAACTAAAATTACATAACAACTGTACCCATTGTAAGGAACTCATGGTGGCAACAGTAAAGACGGGCACAAGCGATCACAGTTCAAGGATGTTTATTGAACTTTATAATGGGTGAGATAAACGCCTAATCTAAACCTAAATCTAAAATGGGAGCAAGCTACGACTATTGAATAATAATAAGGCAGTCCTAGTGGCGTCTTGTCAAATATAAAAGGCCTATACTAAAAAACCTATTGCCAATCCTTACTACTAAATTATAAAAAGAGTGTGGGATAATGTTCACCAGAAAAGAAAGAAGGGTTCACAAAAGGAAAAGTCAGGATGGTATGTTTGGGTCTCCCTTCTCCACGTTTCTAAGCACGGGACAAGGCAGGACCCTCGAGCACTGCACACTACTTGGCCTTGTTAGCACAAGGTTCACAGGTTAGTTCAACAATATCAAAATCTTCAGCAGCTAAGTCTCCTTCTTGAAAAAAGATTCTTGCCTTTAGAAGGCCTGTGGTGTTTCACAACGCAAACAAACAAAAAGTTTTCTCTGTGATCTTTCACCTTGTGTGATTGCTCTTCTCCCCCAGGATCTCCCTCCATCGGGCTCAGATCCTCCTCAAAGTTTGGGACTCCCTCCGTCGGGTTCACTACGGCCTTTCCTTAACACAGTTCATGTATGTTTTAACACAGTTCATGCATTGCTCATTTTCATCAAAGTGAGGTTTACCTTTTCCTAGCTTTCTTTCGGCACCACTTTGTTGGGTTCCCACTTTTCACATTCCACTGTTCACAACCTTATTGGAAAGCGGGGTTCCTTAGCTTTCCTTTGTCAACGGGTCAGAGACTTTTGATTGTATAAGGGATTTGACGTAACCCTTGAAGGACCACTCTGACGCCTTACGCCACCCTTTGCTAGGGCCTTCTGGTTCTTGTAGTTTCAAAACAGGTCCCGGTCAGAGCCTTTCGAATGAACGCCCACGTGGTGCCGGACCTCTCTGCACCTGGACCTTAACTGAGCTTTCTTTAAAGTTCAACACACATACAAGTTCTTTGTCTTGCGAATTCCTGGCATTCCAAAATGTTGCTATTTGCAACCTTGGGCTCAACTGATTTGCTATCAGTCACCTTCTACTCACCGGCTGTACTGAACCTGTTGGCTTCTAGGATGTCTGGAGTCAGGGATAGTACCATGGTAGCCTGCTTGCCCCTTTGCCTGCGTTATTAATGCGGGAATCCCCCTGTGTACCATTGACATCTGCTGCTCCGCACGCCAGCTGCAACTCCCGGTCTTATGCTTTCCCTTTCAGAGGTATCAAGGACATGAGTTGAAAAGGGCAAGGGCAATTCTCCCTTCTTCGTCCTTCCAGGTCTAACCGCCTTTCTTCTCTGTTTGAACTGCCAGGGTTTGGTGTAGCTGTCTCTTCGTGCGTTCAGCCTTGCTCGAAGTGTGCTTTCGAGCTCCACCTTTTATCCCTGCGGGGAAGGTAAAGGGACGTCCGATGTGTGTGGTTATTGTCAATTGCCTGACTCTGCCTGACAGTGTGTTGGGACATGTCAGGTAAACAAATCCGGTGTTAGTCCGTTGTCTGTTACAGTGTAAAAAAGTGTTCATGCAGGAAATGGGGGGTGGGGGCTTGAGCTTCTAAATATCCTACAGGGTAGGATGGGGATAAGGTGTTACAGGGAAGGGGATACTGCGGCTCAACCCTCAGTGTCCCACTTTCACTCCCCGAAGACTCCTCGCCCAGGTGATCTTCCCCCACTGGCCCACCCCCAGGAACTGGATCCAAAAGCGATATTCGTGTCCTGGCCACCTGAAAGACAGATTTCCGGGGACTAGCAGGTGAGACACCTTCAGGTGTCTCACATACCCTTCCTCCATGCGATGTAGCCAAATCTGCTTCACAGGGCTACCGGGACAGGAAATCTACATTCCCCTGGCCTTTTCCTTTCCGGTGTTCCACCGTGAAGCAATAGGGCTGCAGGTCTAGAAACCATCGCAATACATGTGGGTTTGAGTCTTTACGTTGGCTAATCCATACTAGGGGAGAATGATCAATGACTAATGTAATCTTTCTTCCTAAGAGGTAATATCTCAGATGGATAATGGCCAACTTGATGGCCAGGGCCTCTAATTCCAGCACAGAGTAATTTTTTTCACGTGGGAAGGGTTTGCGGCTCGTGAAGAGAATGGGATGTGCAAATCCTTTGCAGACTTGAGATAGGACGGCTCCTAACCCAGTAAGGGAGTCGTCCGTCTACAATATAAAGTCTTTGGAGGAGTCTACTACCTTTAGGAATGGGTTTTGGCACAAAGTTTGCTTTAAAGTATTATAACATATATAATCCTCTACAGACCACTGAAGTTTCTGGGGTTCGCCGTGCTTACGTTTATCGGTCAGCCTCGCTGTTTTGTCTGAAAAATATAGGATAAACCTACAGTAATATCCTATTAACCCTAGGAAGGCTCTCAAATCCATTTTAGTTTTGGGTGTAGGTGAATCTAGGACGGCTCTCACTTTCTCATGTTGGGGCTGTACTTTCCCATTCCCTACAAAACCCCCCAGATATTTTATGACTGATTGTGCAAAACTGCATTTGGATGGATTAGCACTTAGGCCGGCTTGTATGAGGACTCACGTAATAGTATGAAGGTGGAAAAGATGGTCTTCCTAGGTTTTACTATAGATGACGATATTGTCAATGTAAGCTCCACAGAAGTCGGAATAGGGGCATAAGATTTTATCCATTAGGCATTGGAAAGTGGCTAGTGTGCCATGTACGCCAAACGGGAGGACTCTGAATTGAAACAGTCCTAAGGGTGTTGAAAACGCTGTCTTTTCTTTATCTGGCCCATACACCAGTACCTGCCAGTACTCTTTTGTTAAGTTTAGGGTAGATAGAAAGGTGGCTGCTCCGAGTTTATCAATTAGGTCATCGATGCGTGGCATGGGATAGGCATTGTAATTGGATATCGCCTTGACTTGTCAGAAATCTATACAGAAACTCCAGGAACGGTTCAGTTTATTGACCAAAATGATAGTGGAGGACCATGGGCTCGACGAGGGTTCGATGATATTAGCTTGCAGCATTTTGTTTTCTTCCTCAACCACCATCTGTTTATGGGCCTCCGGGCGTCTATAAGGTTTTAAGTGGACCAGTTTTACCTTGGTTGTTCTGATATAGTGGTAAGTTTCTTTGGTTCTTCCTGGTTTGTCTGAAAATACATTGGGGAAGGATATGATTACATCTTTTAGATCTTCTTGTCTTTGGGTAGACAACTCAGGAGGAATTCGTTCAAAGTTATCTATATCTCCTGGAACCAAACAAGATAGTACTTTGGCATGGGTGACTGAGGGGTTCTCTTTCCACACCTTTAGGAGATTTATGTGATCTGTAAGGACCTTTTTGTTTTCAGTCTGGTTGGGCTACTTTATAAGTGCAGGTTCCCGTTCGATCTACTATTTCATAGGGCCCATGCCACTTAGAAACAAGCTTGTTTTCTGAGGTGGGTAATAGGTGGACAATAGGACTTTGTGTCCTAAAGAAAATTATCTTAAGCTTACTTTCTTATCGTAGTTGGATTTTTTTTTACTTGGGGCATTTTCCATATGAGTGTTGACTAGATCTCGGACAAGTCTTGTATGTTCTCGCATTCGGGTAGCGGTTTGCGTGATGGGAATGGGTGCCTCTTCTCATTCCTCCCAGGTTTCCCGGGGCATGTCCAGGAGATCTCAGGGCTCTCTGCCATAAAGTAATTCAAAAGGTAAAAATGGGGGTGGTACACAGAAGTTCATAGGGTGGTAACATCACACCAGCCAGAAGAACCCTGCACTTGCTCCATGTGGAGGCGATAATTTGCTATAGCATTCTCTTGATCACTTTTAAGAGCCTCTTGGGTAATATGCCCTGTTACCTGAATGAATTTATGATGCTCAAGACCACCTCCAGATCACATCACTCAGATCAAATGAGACAAAAATGCTAGTGATTCCTAGAAGCAAATCTAAAAGAGCGGAAAATTGAGCCTTCGCCATAGCAGCACCAGCGGCTTGGAATAGCATACCGCTGGATCTTAGACTGGAAACAAACATTGGAACCCTTTAAGAAAAAGCTAAAAACTTGGCTGTTTGACTAATCCTTCACTGGTTCCTGCTGCTTCCATTCTCTGGCTTACTTTGCTTAAATTCCCTATGTCTGTTTTATGTATTTGTCCGCGCCATCATGCCTCTGGGTCCATTGCTGTGCATTATAAGTTTAATAAAGTAAAGTACTGGTTTGCAAAAGAACCACTCCAATGGCTCCAGCTGAGGCATCCGTCTCCACTATGAATGGAATCGTCTGGTTTGGTTGAAGGACAGGAGAAGAACAAAAACGGGACTTCAATTCTTTGAAGGCTAGGTCTGCCTGATCATTCCGTCAGAAGCAAACATCTTTTTTAAGCATGGCCGTTAGTAGTAAGACAATGTTGGAAAGGTTTCTTATGAATTTCCGATACAACGCTTCCTCGGATTGGCGAATTTGTATCTCCTTGACTGTTTGAGGCGTCGGCCATTGCATGACGGCTCATATTTTTTGGGGATCCATCTGGACTCCGTCTTTTGAAAGGATAAAGCCCAAATAGGGAACGGAAGATGTCTCAAAGATGCATTTCTCTGGTTTGGCGAGTAGTCTGTGAAGACGTAGCATGTGAAGGACTTCAGTGACATGTTGAACATGTGCTCAGGTGGAGGAAGAAAAAAACAATGCATCGTCCAAGTAGACAATCACCGCGCGGAAGAGTATGTCGGAAAACACCTTATCCATAAAATGCTGGAACACTGCGGGTGCATTAAGCAGGCCAAATGGCATTACTTGGTATTCGAAGTGCCCTAGAGGTGTTCTATAGGCAATCTTCCATTCATCTCCCTCACGGATTCTGAGCAGATGGTAGGCACCTCGCAAATCCAACTGGTAAAGATAGTAGTTCCTTGCACCACCTCGAGGATATCGTTGATAAGCGGCATGGGATACTAGTCTTTGACAGTGATGGAATTGAGTCCTCGGTAATCAATACATGGCCTAGTTCTTTAGTTCCTTTCTTTGGAATGAAGAAGAGAGAGGCTCCAGCTATGGAACGTGACTCTCTTATGAGACCATTTTTAAGATTTTCAGTGAGATATTCCCTAAGGGCTTCCTTCTCAGGGAGAGACAATGGAAACATTCTACCAAAGGGAACGGACGTATCAGGCATCAGGTCTCTGGCACAATCATCCCTTCGGTGTGGTTGCAACTCTTTGGGTAGTTTGTCTTCAGATACGTCCTTAAATGAGGCTTACTTGGCTGAAATGCCCAGGCTCACTTAGGTGGGCTGCTCCTGAGATATATTTGGTTCTAGTGTGTTCTTGTCTGAAGGTTTGTTTTCTTTCTTACAGTTGGAAAGACAAAATTCTGACTGGAAGTGTACAGTGTTTGTGGACCAATTGATCATGGTATTATGTCTACTGTCATATATACTGGAGAGCGGGCAGGGGCAAGATGGGTTAGAGCCTGGCAGACTAAACACGCCTTGCAGGCATCCAACACTCCTTTTCCACACTCTCACAATCAAGTACATTTCACAGTTGGCCCCGGCCTCCTTGGGGGAATCTGATTGGCTCAGTCACACTTCCTATACACTCAAGATGGTCCTTGGCAGCCTTCCTGTGAATACAGTAGCACGTTCTAGCCTCTGGGTGTGGTTGGCTATATAAGCCACGCCCAAAGGCAGACCCGTGCTTCGTGTTGCAACTGTGATTCGAGCCACATGCTCACCGTGATCCTCGACCTGTGCCTACCTCGGCTTCATCCGTGTGCACGTTCTGGAACTCAGCATCTGGAAGAGAAAGCAAACACAAGAAAGCAGTACCTGTAAGCGCTCGTGCTGCAAACCAACTTCTTTTTGCAAGCGCGCACACAGTCAGCAGCATCACTTACCCAAATCCTCCTGGAGACCTCAAAGCAGCGTTTAGAGTTCTTGCGCACGTCTTTTTCAGCGGACTTGTCTGAAAACAACCTATGAATTGCGCGCAGCACCCACCGCGTAGTAAGAATTCACCGCGGACATGCAGAATAACCAGAATTTACCTGCAAATATACCCGATCCAGTGAAGCAACTGGAACTAGAACTTACCTGCAGATATACCCGATCCATTGAAGCAACTGGAAAATCAGAACTTGCCTGCCTACAAACCGCACCAGTGAAGCAACTGGAATCCGAACTCCTCAGCTATATCATCACTGGGCGAAGGAATACAGTGAGTGTCAGAACAGAGACTTACCCAGGATCTAACGAAGTACCGACCCGAGGGTCCCAGAGACATAGCGTCCCTGCCTAGTTCAGGATGGAGAGTTTGCCTAATCTATCCTAAAGGTGAGCCAAACTCCTACACTTCACCATCACAGTACACACACGGGGAGGAGGGAGAAAGAGGGGTGGGGGTCCAAATGCAGGCAGAGTAAGCATCTCACCTCTCTCTCTCTCTCTCTCTCTCTCTCTCTCTCTCTCTCTCTCTCTCTCTCTCTCTCTCTCTCTCTCTCTCAACAGGTACCTGTAGTACCACTCTACTAATCCGGGAAAGCAGGGAAGGGGTCCGGAAGGCTTCATCACTCCCACAGAGACCCAGGTGAGTGTGACAGAACATGAAGTCTTTTCAAAACACTCTTCCTGAGGGATGGAGACTTCCGAGGTTGACCAGTTGGCGCAATTGCTAGGGGAATTGCGGGCCGAATTACATGCGGCTCGCTCGGAGACCAAACCATTGAGACGAGAGCTGGTGGTGAATAGAGATAAGACTGGGGATTTGGCTAGGCAGTTACTGCAGACTCGGGCAGGTTTGTTCCCTCTTCCGGGTGGGGTTCCTCAAGGGCTGAGCCCAACACAGTCATCGGAAACGTCCGTACAAGTAGTCGTCCCAGGGAATGTACCCTTGGGCCCCCCCAGACAGGTTCACAGGGGATCCAAGACGGTTTGGAACCTTCATGAACCAGTGCCATTTACACTTTTTGTGCAAGCCCGGTCTTTTCCCTATGGATCAGTCTAGAGTAGCTTTTGTGCTCTCGTATTTAGGGGGTCATGCAGCAGATTGGTCGGTCCCGTTGGTCAGAAGAGATGACCCCTTACTACAGGACTATGCTGGTTTCCAAAGCGAGTTGGAGAAGCTCTTTGCCCACCGTACACAGGGTCAAGCACTTGATGAGGAATTACTGTCCCTCCGGCAGGGTAGCCAGGAATTTATAGCTTATGTTGCCACTTTCAACCGCCTGATTGCTGAATCGAACTGGCCAGATGAAAAACGTATTACATTGTTTTACCAGGGTTTACGAAGAGAATTAAAAGACATCCTTGCCCAAGTAGTTAATCCTCCAGATGACTGTGCTGAGTATATAGATTTGGCTATGCAAGTAGACCATCGCCTACAGAACGGTAAGGCTGACCGGGTCCGTGAGGAAGGTCGGACAATTTACGTGCGACCTAAGGAGAACTCGACCCAGCAACACACGGAATCACATTCCAAACCCTTGCAACTGGGGGTTCTTCGCGGACCTCTTACTAAGGTTGAACGTGAACGAAGACGCCAGGAACAACTATGTTTGTAATGCGGCCAATGAGGTCACTTTCTTCGAAACTGTCCCGCAAAGCCTCCACGAAAGACAGTAGAGGCTATGGACAGTACCAAAGGAGATGAGGCGGCGGGAAACGCAGATGCCCGGCAGACTTAGAGGTCGGTTTGTTGAGCACAAGAAAGATCCATCTGACCTCCCATTTCATAATTCCAGTGGTCTTGGTATCCCAGCAACAATCAAACAAGATGCATGCGCTCAAAGCGTTTGTAGAAAGCAGCGCTGTCGGGAATTATATGGACTTGGAGACTGCAGGCAGGATAGGGTTGCCCATTTGCACGAGGAGGAACGCTGAGAATGTGACAGCAGTGGAAGGAACCCAATTGCTTTCAGGCTCAGTAACTCGATGCACCAGTGATATCACGATAATTTGCCAAGACGGCCATAGGGAAAGCATCTCATTTGATCTTATCGCTGCTCCCGAGTTCCAGTTGATACTCGGCATACCCTAGTTGGAACTGCACAATCCACTCATAGATTGGTGCGCTAGAACTTTAACCTTCCCCAGGGAATGCAACCACTGTTACCGTCCGGACCGGGAAGTGGGACGCCCACTGTCAGCATCCTTTAAGGAAATATTGGGCTTAGGTATGATAGGAATGTTGCCTACGGAGTATCAAGAATTCCAGGATGTTTTTGCCAAGGAACAAGCCAACACCTTATCTCCTCACAGGGTTTATTATTGCCAAATTGACCTGATACCTGGAGCACAGATACCCTGTAGCCGAATTTACGCCTTGACCAAAAAAGAGAACGCTCATCTCAAGTCTTATTTAGACCAATATCTGGCAAACTGTTTCATCAGACCCTCTAAGTCTCCCGCAGCTTCGCTGCTTTTCTTTGTACCCAAGAAAGAGGGCGACCTACGCACGTGCATCGACTATAGGGCCTTGAACCAAGTAATGATAAAGAACAGATGCCCATTACCATTGATCCCAGTATTACTCGACCAGGTATGACGAGCCAAGATCTTCACAAAATTGGATCTTCGCGGCGCCTACCATTTTTAGTACGCGTCAAAGAGGGCGATGAAAGGAAGACCGCTTTCCAGACCAGATTCGGTCTATTTGAATACCAAGTGATGCCCTTTGGGCTTTCCAACGCTCCAGCAGCATTCCAACACTTCATGAACGATGTTCTCAGAGAACTGCTGGACGTTTGTGCGGTCGTATACATCGACGACATCCTTATATATTCGACCAATGTGCAAGAACACTTAACGCACGTAAGAGCTGTGCTTCAGAAGTTAAAGGAAAACCATCTCTACGCCAAACTCGAGAAATGCTTGTTTCATATCACCGAAGTGCAGTTTCTTGGTTTTGTATTATCGCCATGTGGAATTAAAATGGACAACAGAAAAGTGGAGTCAATCGTCACGTGGCCGTCGCCGACATCAGTAAAGAGAGTGCAAAGCTTTCTCGGTTTTGCAAATTTCTACCGACGGTTTATACCTGAATTTTCGCATCTTGTTCATCCCGTCACCTCCTTACTACGCAAAAACCGAAAATTTGAGTGGACACCAGAAGCAGAAGAAGCTTTTCGAGCTTTTAAGGACAAGTATATCTCCGCACTGGTGCTACAGCACCCACAACCAGACCTTCCATACATTGTGGAAACAGATGCCTCCAGTGTTGCCATGGGGGTGTCCGATCCCAATAAAGTCCGGAAACTGGGTGCTTATCACCCAGTGGCCTTCTGGTCCAGGAAATTACTCCAGCAGAACTCAATCACGCAGTTACTGACAAAGAACTACTGGCCATTAAGGGCGCCCTGTCAGAATGGAGAAACTACTTACTTGGGGCAAAAAAACACCATCACCATCAAAACGGATCACGGAAACCTGCAGTATTTACGCTCTGCAAAAGCACAATCATCCGGGCAACTCCGGTGGGCCCTGTTCCTGCCGAATACGACTTTGTGATTACATACCGACCCGGAATTAAGAACGGCAAGGCAGATGCCCTCTCTCGCATAGGTAAGGACGAAAGACGCTTAAATCACCCCCGACCCGGTGGATATTATTCCCGGTCACAAAATTCTGGGGCTTTGTGGGGGACCTTCCACATCTTTAGAAATCCTCCAACAAACAATTAAAAATAACTTCTCAGAAGACGAAAAGAAGGCCTGGGACAAAAATGAAAAAAAAGTGCACTATACACAATGGTCTACCTTACTACCAAGGTTGTCTATTCCTCCCAACTTGTACTCTTCGAGAGGAATTTATAATCATTTACCATAACTCTCCTCTGAAGCCCATCCGGGGATTAAAAAAACCCTTGAGAAGGTCAATAAACATTACTGGTGGCCGACATGGCGGGAAGATGTGGCTAAGTTTGTAAACTCTTGTGAAATCTGCGCTCAATACAAAGCATCCAGACAGAAACCAGCTGGTCTATCACAACCCATGGCCATACCACCTGCACCTTGGCATACCAATTCAATGGATGGACTTCATCACAGATCTACCTTCGAGTTCTGGATATAATGCCATACTAGTAGTCGTTGACCTCTTATCCAAAATGGCCCATTTTCTAGCATTAAAAGGAATCCCTTCAGCATCAACATTAGCACAGGTTTTCTGTCAGCGCATTGTAAGAGCATACAGATTCCCCTCAGTGATTATTTCGGACAGAGGAAGTCAATTTGTGTCTTCTTTCTGGAAGAAATGCTGCGCTCTGGCAGGGACCGAGATCCGATTGTCAACTAGCCACCATCTCCAAACCGATGGCCAGACAGAACGCACTAACTAGACCCTCGAACAGTATCTTCGCTGCCTCTTACATCAGACTGACCAAGCTTGGACAGAAATCCTATGGATGGCTGAATATGCCTATAATAACTCAATCCATGCTTCAACACAGCATACTCCCTTTTATACCTTGTATGGCCGAAATCCACGAACCTCAGTGTACGACCCACCGGAAGCAATTGAAATGCCCGCGGTAAAAAAGTTACATGAGCGAATAACCCAAGAAGCAACCAGATATCACTGACAGCCAAGGCTACACAGAAGAGAAATGCAGACCAACATCGGAGGAAAGCTCCAGCTTACCAAGTAGGGGATTCTGTGTGGTTGGCAACTAAATATATGGCCCTGAAAGGGCCCAGGAAATTTCAGCCAAAATACAACGGCCCATTTACCATTCAAAAAGCAATCAATAGAGCCATGAAACTAACCTTACCATCTAACATGCAAATTCACCCAGTATTTCACGCCTCGTTATTAAAACCTGTACACCCAGGCATTCAAGTGCAAGTTCCTCAGGCACCAATTGTGGTCGAAGGAGAAGAACCCAAATATGAGGTAAAACGTATTCAGGACTCTAAAATCGTCAAGAAAACCCTGTACTACTTGATAGATTGGAAAGGGTATTGACCCCAAGATAGGTCATGTTCACCCAGTGAAAACATTCACGCCCCTCGATTACTTCGAAAATTCCACAGAGCAACCCCACCAAACGGGGGGCGGGAAGTATACCTTTAGGAGGGGCCTTGAGGGTGAAGACTGTCATATATACTGGAGAGCAGGCAGGGGCAAGATGGGGTAGAGCCTGGCAGACTAAACACGCCTTGCAGGCATCCAACACTCCTTTTCCACACTTTCGCAATAAGCTACATTTCACAGTTGGCCCCGGCCCCCTTGGGGAAATCTGATTGGCTCAGTCACACTTCCTATACACTCAAGATGGCCCCTGGCAGCCTTCCTGTGAATCCTGTGAATACAGGAGCACATTCTAGCCTCTGGGCATGGTTGGCTATATAAGCCATGCCCAAAGTTAGACCCGTGCTTCGTGTTGCAACTGTGGCTTCGAGCAACATGCTCACCGCGATCCTCGGCCTGTGCCTACCTCGGCTTCATCCGCACGCACGTTCTGGAACTCAGCATCTGGAAGAGAAAGAAAACACAAGTAGGTCAGTACCTGTAAGCGCTCGCGCTGCAAACCAACTTCTTGCAAGCACGCACGCAATCAGCAGCATCACTTACCCGAATCTTCTTGGAGACCTCAAGGCAGCATTCAGAGTTCTTGCGCACGTCTTTTTCAGCTGACTCTTCTGAAAACAACCTGTGGAGAAAGAACAGGATTAGAACTGGTATCCGCAATTTCCTACCGCACACAGCACTCGCCACATAGTAAGAATTCACAGCGGACATGCAGAATAACCAGAATTTACCTGCAAATATACCCGATCCAGTAAGGCAACTGGAACTAAAACTTACCTGCAAAAAACACCTGCTCCAGTGAAGCAACTGGATCTAGAACTTACCTGCAGATATACCCGATCCAGTGAAGCAACTGGAAAATCAGAACTTACCTGCAAACCGCACCAGTGAAGCAACTGGAATCCGAACTCATCAGCTATATCATCACTGGGCTAAGGAACACAGTGAGTGTCAGAACAGAGACTTACCCAGGATCTAACGAAGTACCGACCCGAGGGTCCCAGAGACACAGTGCCCCTCCCGAGTTCAGGATGGAGAGTTTGCCTAATCTATCCTAAAGGTGAGCCAAACTCCTACACTTCACCATCACAGTACACACACGGAGAGGAGGGAGAAAGAGGGATCGGGGTCCAAATCCAGGTAGACTAAGCATCTCACCTCTCTCTCTCAACAGGTACCTATAGTACCACTCTACTAATCCGGGACAGCAGGGAAGGGGTCCGGAAGGCTTCATCGCTCCCACAGAGACCCAGGTGAGTGTGACATCTACGCAACCAGGGTATGCCCAAAATGATGAGGAAATGCGTGGTGCGTATCAAATCGAAGGTAAGTACTTCCTGATGGTTGAACATATTCATCTGTAAAGCTTGTTTGTGTTGTAATATCGGGCCGGATATTAAAGGTGATCCATCCACTCCCTCAACAGGCACTTGTTCCATCTTGTCTACTCTTGGGAAGTTTCTTTCTGCGACCTAAGTGTAATCCACGAAGTTATCGGCTGCCCCGCAGTCCATCAAAAGTATAACTTCAATGGGAGTAGTCTTTTGAACATAAAGAAGCACTGAAAACCATGAATCAGTGGTCTAGTTGGTCATTGGCACTTGTGGTTGTATAACAGGGATATGAATGCCAACATCGACCAGTGATCCCAGTTAGGGACGGGGTAATTAGTTTCCCTGTCGTCAAGGGGGTACATCAGGACAATTGCCACGAAGATGGGTCTGAGAGACATAATACATACAAAGACCCAATTCTCTCCATCTCTTGCATTCTGATGGAGTGACCCCTTGCCGATCCAATTTGCATGGGTTCTTCGAAAGGGCTGACTTCCCCCGGTGTGGATCACGGGATTGGTATGCTAGGAGGAGTTCTTGTCTTTCGTCGTTCTATCTTTCTGTCATCCGATACTCAACTTGTAAGGAGAGGGAGACCAGATCCTGAAAAGAAGCAGGATGAGCCACCCCAGATAGCTCATCATTTATCTCCTCGTTGAGTCCTCTCCTGAAGATGGTCTGTAGGGCAGACTTGGCCCAATCCACTTCAATGGCCATACATCGAAACGTAGTCACGTACAACTGAACATCCGAGGATCCTTGGCGTACATCTAGAAGAGACTCGTAGGTGGACGAAAGGACCCCTGGCCGCTCAAATCTCTCTTTGAACAGCAACACGAAGGCAGGATAATCCACAAGAACTGGATTGGCAGTTGTAACCAGGGGAGTTGCCCAAGCCACAGCATGACCAACTAGGTTGGAGACCAGGAATCCTACCTTAGCCCAATCCGAGTCGTAGGCTCTTGGCCTAAAAGTAAAGTAAACTGAACACACATCCTAGAACTGTGTGGGCGTGCATGGAGATCCATCACATTTTCAATAGGGAAAGGTTAGAGGAGGAAGGTCACCCCACAGGTCTTCCCTGGTAGTGACGAGTTGCTACAGAGTACCATTTTTGGCTCGCAGGTTTCACATTTCTTGAATGAATCCTTGCGCTTAGCTACCAGTTCTTGGTACAGCTCCAAACAAACCTTCTTGGGGCTTTGCAAACTCTCGTTTAACCTTGAACTCCTTAATGTCCTCACCTACTGAGTCCGACAAGGAGTCTTTCACCTTCTTCTTCTTCTTCTTCTTTTTCTCCTTTACAGTCCTGCTGGAGTGGAGATAAGGTCTATCCCCGCTGGAGGCCACTGTAACGCTCACCTGATTCCCGTAGAGGCGCCGGTCTTGACTGGGCGTATACCGTATCTTCAAAGGTGATGTGTAACACACGGCTGGCTCTTTGGGCTGGACCTCTGTGCACTGTATGTCTGACTCGAAGGGTAAGATGTCTGCAGATAGAAAATATGGGATTAATGAACTGGGTTATTGAATGTCTCTCTCTTCTTCCCTTTCTCTTCTCCTGTTGAACCCCAAAGGTTAACGCTCTCACCTTAGGTAAGTGAATGCCGTGCTCTCCATCTGCCTCGGGGCAGGGTGCTGTAACCAGTTTCTTCACTGGATAAGGGGAGCAGGCCTCTTGACTTCAGAGGACTGCTGTCTGTCGTTTACTGCACGAACGGTAAGTTTCGAGTAATTCTAATGTCTTTAAAAGTCTTTAGTAATGATGTCTCTTGTTTTGCAGGGTTCCGGCGATGGCGGATGACGGGCTGAAGTGAGTTGAAGATGGAGCCCGTGTGATGAATAGAAGCGCCTGGAAGCACGTAAGTAAGCGCTTGTTGCCTGCTTCACGATGCGCTCTAACTGTCTTTTTATTTTGCAGGTACAAGTTCGGAGCGGCTGCAGGGTGCCGGAATACCCACTGGGTTAGATGTGGAAAGGAGTAATGGCACGTGAGTATTAAAGTTCCCCAATGTCTTTAAACGCACCTTGTTTTGTCTTTCAGATGCGGGATGCAGCGCCGAAGGCCTCCGGAGCGTGCGAAGAGTTGGTAAGCTTTTGTCTTTCAGATGCCGGAATGCAGTGCGAAGACCTCCGGAGCGCACGAAGAGTAGGTAAGCCTTTGTCTTTCAGATGCCGGAATGCAGCGCGAGGCGTTGGTGACAGCCGATGGACCAGGTAAGTGAAGCGCTGTCACTGAAGACCGTAATGCTAACCTGTTCTTTCTTGTCTTTATAGGTGTTGCTGAAGACTGGATTCAGGATGGTAAGCCTTTTTCCTTAGGCCCAGGATCAGATGCAGAAGACACGATGAGCGTTCTGCTGCAGAGGATGCAGAATAACGCAAAGCAAGATTCATCCATCGGGTGTGGTTTAAATAGCCTCCTGTAGTGCTTAGGTGTCTCCTTCCACAGCCACGCCTAGGTAAGAAAAGAGTTCCTGCTTTCCAGAAGAGTTCCAGTGTTCTGAATCTAGGGAGTGGCTCCTGCCCCACCCAACAGGAAAAGTAGTTCCAAACAGAAGAGGATCAGAGGCTCAACTGGCAGGCAAGTAAGCAGCATGGTCTGCTGCAGGTAAGTCCACCCAAGCATTATGAGCCTGGCGCTTCCAGCGCTGGGACTGGGCATATTTATGAGCCTGGTGCCACTGGCGCCAGGACTGGGTCCAAAAGGTCCCAATTGGGACTGGTTGGCACTCGGAACCTGGGTTATGGATCTGCTTCCAAGGGAGTTGGGAAAACCCTGACCTTTTGGAAGCAGAGATCATGACAGCCACCGCGCTCGATTCAACAAACAAATCAAGGACGCTGACACCTCGGGGAATGACCCAAACGGCGAAAAAGCCTTCAGACTGAATAAAACCCAGAGACAAGGATGCGTCTTGCCTATGAAGAGTAGCCGAAATCCAGGTAAGTAAATAAGGCAGCAGCTGGAAGTCCGTAGAAGAACTGTAGTAAATACAAAGGTTAATGAAGCAGAAAGCAAGGAGCAGGGTGTTACGCTCACCTGGTCTCTGCGGGGGCGTTGGGGCACGGTTGGAGCCTTCCCTCGACTTGGCTCCTCTGGATTGCCTCCCTCTCCCAGTTGCTGCAGAGCCTGCTGTTCTGGATGCTGGTATTGCCCCTGAGAGAAGATGAGAGCTAATGAGAATGGCGTGGGGGTGTTGTGACTTCCCTCAACCCTTTTGTGCCAAAATGAAGTGTGCAAGCGTTTTCCCATGCAAGCTCACCTGTTGTGTTGTAATGTTGAGCTATCCGTCCTGCTTATCGTAGCAGGGGCGCTTAGAGCGGACCGAGTTGCTTCACTGGTCCGTGGAAGTGTTGATCCAGACCGGCTGCGACCAATCCACTTAGAAGGTAAGTCTTTTGGTTGCGATTATAGCTCGGTAATTATAATGTCTTTGTCTTGTTCAATAATAATTCTTGCAATGTCTATTTTCATCCCTATAGGTATGGAGAAGCAGATCGGAGTCGTAGAGCGAATCCAGGGAGTTCCTTGAGCCTGATGGAACTGGTAAATTGGCCTTTATAATGGAACTCTAGGCACTGGTATGGCGGCCAAGCGTTCGTTATTGTTATGAATTCTAACCTGTTGTTCTCTCTTTTCTCTTGCAGGAGAAGGCCGATGGTGAAGAACGACGTCCGGATGCTCGATGCAGATTATGGAATCTGGTAAGATGTCTTCAGAGATGAAGCAGCTGGAATCACATGGATGCGCCGGCAAAAGCAGAACAACGCGAAGCAGAGGCATGTGGATGGGTTGGCCTTATATAGGCTGGCCCAGGCCCCTCCCTTTAGCCCCGCCTAGTGGCTCCACCTTGCCCAACCCAGGGACTCCTGCACGTGCCTTCCAATGTTGTTATATGGCCACGCCTGGCCCTGCTGCATGTGCCTTAGGCACACTTTTACATGAGCCTGGAGCCAGAGGCGCCAGGACTGGGTCCATTTGGACCATGGGGATGATGGAGGACTGGCCCTTAGTTCTGTAGCCATGACACAGGGATTGCCAGGAGCGAGGAGAGCGGTAAGCAAGGAAGCCAAAGGAGGGTCAAGCGAAGGCGTGGGAGAAACATGGCAGAGACAGAAACAGCATTTTACCCAGCGAGAGGAAAGGTTGCAAAGCCAGGTGCTGCCAATCCGGAGCGGTGAAAAACAGTGGGTGTCCATGTTGGATTTACAACTAGACCGTTAGTGGCGCTTCCAAGCGGAGCGGAGTTGAACATCTATCCCAGCCGCCAATGCGTCCAGATGCTCCAGCACCACAGTATGACAAGGTGTCTCACCCGCTAGTCCCCGGGGATCTCTCTCTCAGGTGGCCAGGGCACGAACATCACCTTTAGATCTGTCACACTTCGCCTCGAATCTCACCTGTTTGCCCTTTGAAGTCTTGTTGTTCGGAGGTCTTTCCTTCTTTCTGGTGGTCCGCGACTTGTACAGATACGGGCGCGCATCCTCTGTCGCCAGTGTGCAGGTAGGGTACTAGTCTCATAGAGATGCAGGCATTCAGTATTCCAGGGGGGATCAGGTGAGTATAGCTCTGAGGTCAGGAAGGGATTGGGAACCAGGAATGAATCGGGAAGCTTGCACCGTGCCGAAGGCAGAATATGAGTGCAGTGCGGATCTGGGCAAGGCCCGCAAAGAAGGCAGAAAGATAATTCCACAAGGGGTAAGCGGGACGAGGACCGAAAGTACCAGGAATGAAATGGAACTGCTAACTAGGGGGGAGCACGGGAGTAGAGGAAAGTTAGACACACACTTGCTGGAACTTTGTAAAGGTAGCGTTGACGCGCATAGCCGCAGGGGCACGTCTGCTTTCTAGGAAGTGGCAAGTCAGTTGAAACACTAGACAGGAAACTTTGTAACGGCGTCAGCCATGTTGCAAGTATACTAGAAAGGGTTTTGCGGTGTTTGATGGACCATGTAGTCCAGAAGGGGCGGAAACGGTGAAGCATAACAGCATGCCCACTCTTAAATTGTGATCCACCAGGTTTACCCGGATGGATTAGATGGAACCTCCGTTGCAAACCGGGGGCATTCATGTTGGACACAGGTTCACACGTTCGTTCGCTGAGTGCGCTGAGTGGATAACCTTTCCATTCCACCAAGTATTGCAGTCGACCTCTTCTATATTTGGAAATGCATATCCTGGAAACTTCAAATTCGATTTGATCATTGATGAGTACAGGGGTAGGTCGTAGAGCTGTCCTGGTGGTTTGAGAATAGGGTTTAAGCAAGGACGTGTGAAAAACGGGATGGATTTTCTTCCAGGATTCTGGTAATTGAAGTCTATATGCCACAGGATTAATGATCTCCTTAATAGTAAACGGCCCATAGAATCTTGGAGCCAGCTTGTTAGGTCGTAGGTGTTGAGGCAAAAGTCTAGAGGAAAGCCAGACCTTGTCGCCGGTGGCATACATAGGACCAGGTCTCCTCCTGGTATTGGCATATCGTTTAACATCCATCCTGGCGTTTTCTAGATGTCCTTTCAAGTCCTTGTGTACAGTGACCAAATGCTCAATCCAGGAATCAACCGAAGGAACCGGGGTGGAGTGGGGCAGGAGTGTTGGAAGAACAGATGGATGTAATCCTTGACTGCAAAAGAAAGGACTTGTCTTAATGGCAGAGTGGTCTGAGTTGTTGTATGCAAATTCCGCTACCGGAATCAAAACAAACCAATCATCCTGGACCTTGGAGGCAAAACATTGTAGGTATTGTTCTAGGGTCTGATTTACTCGTTCGGTTATCCTGTTGGTCTGAGGATGGTATCCTGAAGACAAAGCACATTGAATACCCAACATTTGGCACAAGTACTTCCAAAACTGAGAGATATATTGAGGTCTGCAGTCTGAAATGATTTTGGAAGGGAGGTGTACCGCTCACCTTATATCCACGGGGACGCCACTCAGCCTGATTGGACCTCTTGCGATCTCTAACCCCTCCCTTGGAATCTGTTTGTCCTAGGATTGGGCCTGAAATACAGGAATGGCAGATTTAACTCTGTCTCTGGTTGCTTGGCTCCCACCTCCCTTGAGGACCAAACCTTCCCCTTTGTCCTCTCCTCACCTTTTTTTCTTGTTTTATGTGCTCTCCGCCCTGCTCCTCTGTGCAGGGGTGCGTTGTTGATGTGGGCGCGGCGCATTCTAGTTATTTCACTGGTGCGGGCCCTTGGAGTCCAGACTTGCTGTAACTCCAGTTCGACAAGGTAGGTTTATAGGTCTTGATGAATTGTCCCTTTCTTTTCTCTTGTCCCTACTAATGTCTCCTCTTCTCCCTTTAGGTGCTGGAAGAGGTCGTTGATGGTGTCGTGCTGCTTGGGGCTGACCACAAAGTGGTGAGTGAAAGCGCGGTGTGCACCGCTGGCCGCCTTTTCTTGTGCTGACCTATGTCTCACTTTTCCATTGCATGCCGCTGTAATGTCCCAGAATGGCTGCTGACTGAGAGAGTAAGTAGCTGTGAGTTGAGCGTAATGCGCGGCGCCTTCTTGTCCTTGCATTTGCTAGCCTGTGTTTTTTCTCCTTTGTAGGTCGATGGTATGCTCCGGGACGGATGTAACCATGAGCGGCTCGAATCCAGGTAAGCGTGTGATTATTCTTGCTGTTTTTGGGATCGGAATAATGGAACGCTTACTAATGCCATTTTTCCTTTGTTCTTTTCTTCTCAGGATGCAGCGTTCTGCAATTGGAGGTGGTGCCGCCGAGATGCTGTTCTATGGACCAGAGTGGCGATGGATGGAAGCAGGATTCTACTCGAGGTAAGTGTTGTGCTAATGTTGTTCTTGTTCTTTCTGGTACGCGGTTCCAGGAGAGAAACTCAAGAGACCGATCTAAGCACGGTGAGTGTCACGCTGCAGGCGCAGAGTAACGCGAACCATGTTTCTCTGCCCGGGTATGGTTTTATATAGCCTCCAGGTATCCCAGATGTGTCTAGGCCTAACCACACCCAAAAAACTAGACCGCATAGCACAGTTCATAGAACTGAGCTATGTGGAGGCATCCATATTGCACCAAAGTCCATTACCAAGTCCAATTCTCAAGTCTTTCCTCTGAACATGTATGAGCCTGGCGAGAGGGTCTCAGATGAGATGGGGAGGCCTTCAAGGCCAATTTGGAGGATCGTAGCCTGGCTCCAGTGTTTTGCCTAAGGGGGTTAGGCACAGGGATCATGACAGGAGGTCGTGTAGTCTAAAGATGTGGTTCAAGAAAATAACTGCCATTTCTTGTGCCGATGGTAGCTTCTCCAAGGGAATGAAATGGGCCATATGGGTAAACAGGTCGATGGTAAACATGATGGTTGTGAAGCCTTTGGAAGGAGGTAATTCTACATTGAAGTCGGTGGCAATTATCTCCCAAGGTCGATCCGGCATTGCAGGTTGATGAAGAAGACCAGCTGGTCTTTTATTGTCGCACTTGTTCTGACTGCAGACAGCCCATGCTTGGATGTATGCTTTTATATCATTGGCCATTCTGGGCCACCAAAAGCTTCTCTGGATGAGTCGAAGAGTAGCCGTAATGCCCCGATGCCCGGAATGGAAGGTATCATGACAGAGGTTTGTTATCTTGGTTCTTAGGGTTTGTGTAGGTAAAACCAGACACTTGTCCTTGAAGAGGTAACCGTCCTTGGCAATGAGAGACCGTTTGTTAGTCTTCAGGTATTCATTCCAGAGTTCAGAGAGTGGGGTATCAGTGCAGATGTTATCCAATAGAGAGTTGGCCTGGGCAATAAACACAGATTCTGGAAACATCTTTGGAAAGGCACAGGCTTCATCAGGTTTGTAATCAGGTCGTCTGGATAGTGCGTCAGCTATTATGTTGGTTGTTCCGGGTACATGGTGGATGTGAAACTGGTATTGGGCGAAAAAGAAGGCCCAACAAGCTTGACAACTGTTTCTACACTCCAGTGACTGAAGGACCCGTATATTCCGATGATCAGTTCGAATTTGTTCAGGAAACTTGGCACCCAAGAGTAGATGACGCCTCTCTGTAAAAGCCTGCCGGATGGCGAGCAGTTCCTTCTCCAGTAATGAGTAATGTGTTTCACTAGGATTCAAAATGCGAGACAAGCTGTCAGACCCTTGTCCTCCTTCCCAATCCTCCTCCTCACCTGAACCTTCAGAAGACTTGTCCTTGGTTGTAGAAGTAGTCTTCCTCTTGTCGGTAGGTTGTTTATCCTTGGACCTTCGGTCGTGTAGGTAGGGTCTGGCTCCCTCGGAGGCCACCTTGGCAGGGATTGGCACCTGCCCTTGGGCACCCCGAGGAGCCAAACCCCAATTCAGGGAAAAAGCCAATGGGCAGAAAAAACCCTGATCCAAAAGTGTACAGAAGAATGTTTGAAGAATGGGCTATCCGGATCCTGTTGATGTCAGCACAAAACCCGGAATCCCAGCATAAGGAGACTTTAAAGGATAAGGCACTTAAGAGTGGAACAACAGCAGACATATAATAACGTAAGAAGAAGGCGGACACTAATACAGAAAAGTAAATCCTACAAATAAGGGTAGCGGAGACTACAAGGTGAAAACGCACAAGGCAAAAGGTAAAAGGGTGTAATAGTAAAGGAAAGAAAAAAGCATACGGAGGAAACCTAAAGGAAACCGAAAAGGCAAGGCAGGCGCCTGAGAGACTGTAAGGCGCCCCGCTTGTTTCCACAGCAGTAGTCGTGGGAGAAACCCGAAACAAAGGATGCCTCAGGTAAGTATGAAGGGCGGTAGAAGCCAAGAGATAGAAAGAAAACACGCCAGCGTCCTTCTAAAAGACGCTGACACTTACCCCAGCGGTGTCGCGGAAGCGCCGCAAACGATGTTAGCAGAGGCTCAGTCGAGCGAAAACAAATGGCAGCGGAACTAAGGTAGAACCGCTAGGCACAGAGCGGAACTTCCCAGTGATAAAAACCACACGGAAAAAGCACAAAGAAGGCGGAAAGGCACAGGGAAGTTTGAAAGGCACTGGTACGTGTACCGAGTACGAAGTGGAGCACTGAAAGGTGAAAACAGATACAACGCACAGACCTGGGGGCGGGGTCTGTTTAAATATGGACGTCCACCATCTTGGATAAGGACTAGAACGGGGAATGGTTCCTAAGACTAATGCTTCCAGCTATGCCACAGCTTCCACCTCTGATTCCTGACACAAATATGCAATGGGATGTTCTTCCTTGTCCTCCGATTTTTGTTTTAGGACTGCCCCAATGGCGTAGTCTGAGGCGTCAGTTTCCACCAGGAAGGGTTTATTGATGTCAGGTTGAGCCAGGATGGGTCTTTGAGTACATTTTTGTTTTAGTTCTTGAAAGGCGGTCTCTTGATCCGTTGACCAGTTGAAGGGTATGTCTTTCTTCAATAATGCCACTATAGGTTGTACTATGGCTGAAAATGTAGGGATGAATTGCCTATAAAAATCTGCAAGTCCCAGGAAGGACTGTATCTGTTTTACTGATGTAGGAGCAGGCCACGAAAGAATAGAGTAAATCTTGGCAGGATCCATTCCTATTCCTTGAGGACTTAAAACGAATCCCAGATAATGAACAGTGGGGACATGGAAGATACACTTCTCTGGCTTGGCCAACAGTTTATTCTCTCGCAAGCGTTGTAACACCAGAGTCACATGTTCTTGATGTAGTATGGGATCACTGGAATAAATCAAAATGTCATCCAGATAAACAATAACAAAAAGGAATAGCATGTCTGAAAAGACTCTGTCCATAAAGCGTTGAAAAACTGCTGGAGCATTGGCTAGACCAAATGGCATAACTAAATATTCGAAATGTCCAAAGGGTGTCCTGAAAGCAGTCTTCCACTCATCGCCTTCCTTTATATGGATCAAATTGTACGCGCCCCCCAAGTCAAGTTTGGTAAAGATGATAGTGCCGCATACTGCTTCCAAGATATCAGAGATGAGTGGTAATGGATAACGGTCCTTAAGGGTCCATTGATTAAGACCCCGATAGTCCAGGCAGGGTTGGAGTTTTTTGGTATCCTTCTTGGGCACAAAAAATAATGATGCCCCCGCAGTGGACTTAGAAGGATGAATGGTTCCATTAGCGAGGTTGGTGCCCGGTATTCACGTAGAGCTCTTTTCTCAGGTTTAGAAAGTATAAACATCCTTCCAAATGGTACAACTGCAGACTTCTGTTATGAACTTCAGATCACGCCCCTTTTGGACCTCCTTGTCCTTGTCTCAACGGGGCTTACATTCCGTACTACTTCCAACAGGGCCGTCCAGAGCTGAAGCCCTTGCTCGCTCCATGCGCTGAATGCGGCGTGATCTATTTATAGATCACGCCTTCCGCGGCTCCGCGCGTCTCAATGCTATTGCAGAGTAGCCCCAGACGTGTGTTCGTAGCTTGCAGTATTGTTTCCTTTGTCCCAGTGCTATTACCCGCTCCTGGCCCTTTCCCCCTTCCTGGTTCTGAGCATTTCTAGCCTTTCCCAGACTCCCGGATTCCTGGACTCTGCGCTCCCGGAACTAAATTCAACCTGGAATCTGACGAGACTCGAGCAGCGATGTTCAAGACCAGGAGCGTTCGCAAGAAGGCAGCAATCGAAGACACCGGCAAACTCTGGACCCAGGTGAGAAGGGGGGAACTCCTTGACAACTTCTCAGTGTCGATAGCACAGTCTTCAGGGCGATGGGGAGGTAGTGATTGAACAATAGCTGATGAGAATACATCTGAAAATTGCTGATATTTCTCAGGTACCTGGGTAATGTTGGATACACAAATGGATGATTGTGCTTTTGGAGCCAGGGCATGCCCAAAACCATCGGGTAATGAGCTACTTTTATTATGTCAAAACATAGCGTCTCGTATTGGTTGTTTATTGACAGTTGTAATTCTGTGGTTTTCTGGGTTATGGGTCCAGAGGTAATGGTTTCCCATCTATTCCTTCAACAGCCTGGATGATCTCTTTAGGTTCTCGGGGTATATGGTGGAAGCCCATTCATGGTCCAAAAAAATACCCATAGCACCACAATCCACCAGGGCCAGGATGGAATGTTTCTCCCTATTGACGGTTGACAAGGATACCTGAAGTATCACCAAGCTGTTTGAATGTGGACAGTTCACGGAAGGAGAAGAATCGGAGCATGTTTCTTTCTCCCGAAGCTGGGCTCTGTTCAAGATCGGGTGCTGGCGTTTCCCGAACGCCGAGGTGGGGCTATTGGGCACTTTCTGACAAGGTGTTTGTCAGAAGCACAATACATACAGAGTCCAGTGTTGATCCTACAAGTCCTTTCCTGTGGAGAGAGAGGGCCCCGCAAGGAGCAAAATTTCATAGGTTCAGGATCCGGGGAGTGAGGAGTGGTTGTTTCTTTAGGGCTAGGATAATCCATGGGAACCTTTGGTGGTAATGTACATGTTTTTCTTTTCTCTGCCTTTCTCTCTTGAATACGGAAGTCGATTTGTAAAGACAAATCTAACAGAGCCTGGAAGGAACCAGGATGGGCCACTCTAGCTAATTCATCCTTGATTTCATCATTTAACCCACTCCAAAACAAGGTAAAACATGCCTCTGGGGTCCAATTAGCTTCCTTAGCCAATTGCTTAAAGCGGGTTACATAAGACAACATATCGTGGTTTCCTTGTTGGAACTCCAACAGCTTCTTCTGAGCACTGTACACTTGCTCAGGACGATCAAACATGGTTTTGAAGGCGTCCAGAAATCCTTCATAGTTGTCCAGGAGTGGGTCTTCCGCATTCACTAAGGGAGTTGCCCAGGCTAAGGCATTTCCAGTAAGGTGAGAGATTATGAATCCCACTTTAGCCCTGGGTGTAGAAAAATAGTATGGTTTGAAGGTGAAATGCACTAGACCTGAATCAAGGAAGGAACGTAGTGCCTTGGTGGTTCCATCGTATTTGCCGCCTATGCCCCCAACTATGGCACTTTCTTGAAATGCCGAGTCCCTGGATAGCACAAGCTGTTTTAGTGCTGCATTTTCTGCTTTAAGATTCTGTACTTCGGTTGTTAGCTCTTACATTCCCATCATGAGGTCCTGAACAGCAGCCTCCATATTTGTTTCAATATCAATTCCTTGGCGTCTCAAACTGTCACACTTCGCCTCGAATCTCACCTGTTTGTCCTTTGAAGTCTTGTTGTTCGGAGGTCTTTCCTTCTTTCTGGTGGTCCGGGACTTGTACAGATACAGGCGAGCGTCCTCTGTCGCCAGTGCGCAGATAGGGTACCAATCTTGTAGAGATGAAGGTGTTAAGTATTCCAGGGGGATCATGTGAGCATAGATCTGAGGCCAGGAAGGGATTGGGAACCAGGAATGAATCGGTAAGCTCGCACCGTGCCGAAGGCAGAATACGAGTGCAGTGCGGACCCGGGCAAGGCCCGCAGAGGAGGTGGAAGGATAATTCCACAAGCGGTAAGCAGGGCCAGGACCAAAAGTACCAGGAATGAAATGGGAACCACTAACTAGGGGGAGCACAGGAGTAGAGGAAAGTTGGACACACACTTGCTGGAACTTCGGAAAGGTAGCATTGAGATGCGCAGAGCCGTGGGGGCGCGTCTGCTTTCCAGGAAATGGCAGGTCAGTTGAAACACTAGACGGGGAACTTCGTAACGGCGTTGGTCATGTTGGAAGTATACTAGAAATGTTTTGCGGTGTTTGATGGACCATGTAGTCCAGAAGGGGCGGAAACAGTGAATCATGACAAGATCCAGACCCTGGGTATGGACCATTGTGGGAGGATCACCTGGGAGAGGAGTCATCGGGGAGTATGGGTGAGGCAGTTGATGGTGAGACGTGGTATTCCCCCCTTTTTTGTTCATCTACCCCATCCTATTTTTTAGGATTCTCAGCGGTCCCAATTCCCCCCACCCTTTTTTTGCACAAACACTGGGCCGAGGAAGAGGGTGACTGAGAGTAACAAGCGCAAACTCTCATACATCGTAGTGGACATGTCTCGTTAATTGGGTGAGGCAAATTCAAGCAGCCACATTTTAGCTCACTGTACATTTCACAAAGGAGGAATATCCATTTGCATATCAGTCTTTGTCGCACCCACTTCAGCAGTCCAGCACCGAAATGCTAGGCAATCCTCCTTTGAACAAGAGACCGACAGCAACCCCAGACAACTGAGCACAGTGATCAAGGAGTTCACGGAAGGATAACCCTAGGCAACTTAGGGTGACCAACTCAAAGTTCCTTAAACATAGAAAAAGTGGTAAGGCGCCCCTCTGCAAGAATGAACACGGCCTAATGACCTGTTCTATGGGAAGGCAACTACTCTCGAGTCCTCAGCCACATTTCTCCTCTGTGAAAAACATGGTGAGCTAAAGCATGTTTTTCTTTTTTTAAACAACTTTTTTTTTTTTAAACAACAATACACCAAACATTACAACTTTTTAGGACGCTCATAATCAATGGCAAGCCAGCACATTATACATTCTCTGTCCTCCCCCTCCCTCCCCACAAACTCGAGCCGTCTCATCAGTGTCATCTACATGAGCATTTTCAGGAATCTCAGTGCTTGTCGACTCGTCTGAGTCTTCTGTTTCATGATTGACCTGGTGGGGGGGTTACCATTGAGGTCACCAGTTGCCTCCAGGCTATCGGGGGGCCCACTTCCTCCTTTCCCCCCTGGTGGCAGCTTCAAACCATACCGCAGTTTCTGCCTCTGCCCATCTCAGGAGGTCCACCCACCATGTCTCCACTCTAGGCCTATGGGCTGCCTTCCAACACATTGCTATTCTGCGCTTGGCCAGGATATAGGCCAGGTCCTTCATCTTGCTGATATGCTTTGAATTACGTGGCCTGGGAAAATTCCCAAGCATGCATGCCCAAGCAGACCTCACATCAAGCACCACTCCCCCACCAGCCATTTTCGTCTTTATTTCTTCCCAGAATCTATACACCTCTGGGCAAGCCCAGAACATGTGCAGCAACCCTGCCTCCTCTTCCCCACATCTGGGGCATTTCTGTATGGCTGAGCCTCCAAACCTGGCTATTCTTCCAGGGGTCAGATAAGCTCTGTGGGTGACATACAGCTGGATCTGCTGGAGTCTCGCATTCCGGGACACCTTTTTATGGTACCTTTTGAGCTCTATCCCACTGTCCCTCTGTCATGGGTTCTCCTATCTCCTCCTCCCAATCATGCCTCAGCTGGAGCAGCTCCCTTTCTGCCTTCGCTCTCAGGAGCTCATATATCCTAGATATTTCATACCCTCCCTCTGAAGCATCATACATCATTTCCAGGGTGCCATCAGGTTCTTCCGCTAGTACCGTCCCAGACCACCTATCCCTTACTCGTTTCATGAGCCTGATATAGGTAATGTATTGGCCTCTATGCTCCCCTGTCTCCTACTGCAACCTCTGAAATTCCAATGCATCCCCTTCCTGCCATATATCTCAGAGGGTAGCCAGACCCGCCGGTTCCCAGTATCTGCGGACCACCTCGAACAATTGGGAGTCATCCCCGTATAGTGCCACTAGCGGGACCTGCTGGGAGAGCGGATCTGGGTCGCCCACCGTTTTCCATGCTCTACGCCAAACTTCCCAGCCCAGCCCAGCGCCAATAGTCTCCCCCTCCCCACCATCTTGGTTTTATGCATCCACACTGTCTCTCTTAGGAAGTATGGGGCTGAGTCACGCTGCAAAAGCCTAGCTTCTGCCGAGTCCTCTGCAGACAGCTGTCTCGCCAAGTAATACAGTTCAAAATTCAGCAGGTTTATGCCCCCCTTATCACATGTGTTCGGTAGTTTCCACAGGGCCACCCTATTCCTGGAGTTGCCCCATATGAAGCCCCTGCACATGCCATGGAGTCTCACAAAAAAGTGTCTGGGGATCAAGTACGGGACATTCACAAAAAAATGCAAGAGTCTGGGCAAAACCACCATTTTGAGCAGAGCTGCTCTCCCCATCATGGCTAGGGGTAATCTAGGAAAAAGGATTTGGACCTAACGAAGTTCTAGGCACATTTCTGAATAAGAGACTAGAACCACATGTTCCACCTACCAAGTTTATACAAGAATGTGCACGTCTAGCTATGACTGAGAACTTCTTTCTATTCAAACAAACGTTCTACAAACAACGAAAGGGAGTTAGCATGGGGGCAACTTTTGCCCCAGATGTAGCAAATCTGTTCATGGCGGATTAGGAAGAGAAATACATCTCTGGCGTATCAAGCCAACTTAAGCAGCAAGGAGATCTGTATAATGGTATACGGGCTTGGCATAGATACATTGACGATGTGTTTCTAATATGGAGGGGTACAAATGAAACACTGAACCAATTCCATGAATGGCTCAATACCTGTGATAATAACATTAAATTCACGATGGAATGGGACACAGAGCAAGTAAGTTTTTTAGATCTACTTATCAAGAAGTCGAATACCAAACTTGTTACTACTCTCTATCGGAAGCCAACCGACAAGAATACCCTCCTGCACTATTCGAGTTTTCATCCGGTGGGCCTACACCAAAATTTGCCCTACGGACAGTTTTTGAGGATACGGAGGAACTGTACAGAGAAGGACGAATATAAAAGGCATGCAGAAGTTCTGAAAGCTAGGCTACTGGACAGAGGCTATCCCCATAAACTGGTTAAGAACAATTTAAAAAGGGCGTTGAATAGGAACAGAGATGAATGCCTGCGATTGAAAGAAAAGAAACAACAGGATAGATTAGTGTGCGTAACAACCTTTAATCCTGTTAGTAATGAAATTAAAAAGATTGTGAACCGCAACTGGGACATAATTAAACAATCAGGAACTCTTTAAAAAAAAACTATTTTTGCCTTTAAGAAAAATCAGAATCTAAGGCAACGTTTGGTACATACCTACAGAGACTCTAATTTTGAGCAAACTATACTGAATCAATGGGGTTTACCCCCTATAATTGGCCACTATAAATGTGGCAATTGTGTGTCCTGTCCACTGACAGAGACCAAACATGAATTTAATTATGGTTCGGTAAAATGGCAATTAAAGACGCATACTAATTGTCGCACTAAGAATGCCATTTACATTATTAGTTGTCCTTGCAAACTGATGTACGTGGGGAAAACGACTAGAGAGGTGCGCCAACGTATAGGTGAACACCGGAGCTGTATACGAAATAAAGTGGCTGATAAGCCACTTGTGGACCATTTTAATTTGAAAGAACACAAAGATACTGACCTAAGATGGTTTGTGTTACAGACTGTTCAATTGTCCAAAAGAGGAGGGGATATATCCACTATGCTCCATAAACTAGAACAACGATGGATATATCGCCTTGATACAGTCAATAAAGGCCTCAATATTTCGGTGGAATGGGGAGCCCTCATCACATACTAAGGAGAATTGATTGACCCAGATCCTTTGCTAATACATGAATTATAATGACTTATTTATGATGACCCTTTAATTGCACAAGTAACGATATTACCGCATTTGCACACTAAACAGAAAGGATTAACCCCTATTCATTGTTCCATGCAATAATTGCACAGGTATTGATATCACCACTTTTGCACCCTAAAGAGAACGGATCACTCCTTATTTACTGCCAATGCATGAATTGTAGTGATTGATTAATGATGACTTTTTATATTGCATAAGAATTGACATCATCGCATTCGAGTAAACTAAGACAGGCATTATCATACCATATGTATATATAAATATATATCCATTATGCGGGTGGATCCCGCAAGGGATAGGCACCATATACAACAACAGCAAGTGCGTTCATCCATGAACATCGAAAAAATGATAAAGATAAATAAATCCCCCGTCGAGGTTCGCGAACTAAATATGGCATCTACGATTGATTTTCTGCAGTCCCCTTTCTATTGCCAGTATGACTACGATGTGAGCCATCCACCTATCTAACCCAGTCCCCTCTCTAGTGCGATTGTGATTATGACGCGAGCTTTAAGAGACACGCGTCGCGGTACTACAAACAGCGCCGGAGGAGAGAGAAGCAAATCGAACACTGCGGACGTTCGGAAGTAACAGACTGAACTGCAAGGTAATCGCACGCGCGATGACTGTCACTTTGGGGCAAAAGAATTAATCACAGGTTGACCTAATGCGAGGAGTGGTTGGTGAATGGGAGGGTAAACATAGACTTGGCTAGTAGACTTGGGGCATGTCATAGAACATCCAAACACGGGAATAAAGTGCAGACTTGAAAGGGTCGGCTGTATCTATACGTCTAGACCACACAGAAG
Source organism: Ambystoma mexicanum (assembly GCF_040938575.1). Taxonomy (NCBI): domain Eukaryota; kingdom Metazoa; phylum Chordata; class Amphibia; order Caudata; family Ambystomatidae; genus Ambystoma; species Ambystoma mexicanum. The sequence continues at coordinate 743,550,159 of NC_090926.1, forward strand.
GGAAATAGTGTGGCCTTGTGCAAGATTTGTTGCTACTATGTCCACATTTATTTATTTATTTATTTATTCATTTGTCGAATTGCAGAATTGTCAACAATATCGACATCATGGTCGCTACACTAAGTTGCTGGCTGTGAAATACCTTCGGATTTAGAATCTAACCTTAGCTACCTGTAAGTTCCATCCCGCTTGCACATCTAGAGATACAGTCTAATATCCATTCCCTGGTAACACTCTCCCTTCTCTCCCTCCCTCCCCCCTCTCCCTTTCTTAGGTCTCCCTTTCTAGGCAACTATCAGAAGTGTGAAGAACCCCCCTTGAAGAAATAGGGCCATTTGTATTGTATAAATAGAGGGAACCATGTGGATTCCATGTTAAGTAAGTATCACGTTCTAAAAAATAGAACGGTTTGTTTGTTTGCATCTAGGTTGGTGGGTAGAACAAGACGGCCATTAATCTATCAAATGCAAATAGGATTCATCCAGGTAGTAATATAAGTGGGTGGAAAGGTAATCACTCACGGATATTGCACTATGATTACTTTTGAGAATCATATTTTCACATTTACTGTGTTCCAAATAAGAGGGAATAGCCAATATTGAATGGATTTAAAATTTGTTTTAAAATTAGTTTTAAATGCTGTTGTAGTCTTTAGCGTTCTAAACTCTTATATTGTATTTTAGGTGGTGACACTCACCCTACTTGATCACTGTGGGAATAAAACAAGTTCCCATTAATCTTGTCCTGAAGAAGGTTGTATCAATTGAGGGTCGACGAATATTGACGTCCCGAAAATAGACAACTGAAACACGTGTAGACTAAAGTCGGCGTGATTAACACACACAGACGGAACCATCAGAACAGTGGATGGAGGACTATTGTGGAATTATGTTAATACAACAAGAGGCCTTTCTATATAAGGCTAAAATATAAATGTTAGTAGTGTGTTTCAAAAAGTAAAAACAGTATGAATGGTAGGAGTGAATCAGTCTGAGTTGAATTGATATTGAATTGTTTATTTAAATGTTTTAACATTATATATGAATTGTTTATAAAAATAAATAAATTTTCGAAATGAAATTTGAACATTTATTGGTATTTATGAAAAAATAAATGTACTAAGCGGCTATTCCCTGTCCGTTAGGTCCAAATCCTTTTTCCTGGTTTTGAGTATATGACGCCTGAAGGACCTCGGACTACAAGCAGGCACCCCTTTTGTGTATAATATAGGGGTAATCTAGACCAGAATGCCATGCTGTTCTTAATTCCCTCAATCGCTTTGTCTGTGTTATGTTTGTGTTCTGTCTCTATCCTGTGGTAAATGTTTATGCCCAGATACCTGAATGTCACGGTCTGCCAGGGTATCTGCAGGATGGGTAGCCTCTCCAATGGGGTGCTCCTATACCTTCCCAAGGGGAACAGGCTAGACTTCCCGGGGTTCACCGATATGCCCGAGAGGGTGGCATAACGATCCATCACCTACAGCACATATTGCAGGTTCTCTTCCGGGTGGGCAATTAGAGGAGCACATCATCTGCATACAGTGATATCAGGTGTGTGCCCCTTATTGTGCGAATCCCCACCTCCCCGTATTGTTGCCACAGGCATATTGCCAGTGGCTTTAATACCAGGATGTAAAACATGGGTGACCAGGGGCATGCCTGTCTGGTCCCCCTGCTGAGTTGCCATTTATCTGAAATTGTGGTTCCTGTTTTAACTCTCGCAGTCGGGGAGCTATATAACATCTGGACCCATCTAATATATCCTGGTCCCATTCCGTATCCTTTCAGGGTCGCTTTCAACCATGGCCACCGCACTGAATCAAAGGCTTTAACCGCGTCCAGCGACCTAGATAGCCATCTCGCCCGAGTCTTCCTCGGTTTGATCAATGATATGGTGCAGCCTCCTGTGGTTGTCTGTAATATTTCTACCGGGGACGTAACCCGTTTGATCTGGGTGTTTCAACTTGCCGATTACCCTCTTTAGCCTATTGGCCAGCACTGCTGTGAGTATTTTGCTATCCTGATTGAGCATGAACAAGGGCCTATAGGACCCACATTCCACGACCGGTTTACCTGGTTTCAGGAGCGGGACGATCACTGCCTCGGAGAGGGACACTGGCAGTTCCCCCCGCTCATAGGCTTCATTAAACAAGGCCAGCAGCGGCTGGAGTAGCTCAGGCTTATATATTTTATAAAACTCGCTGGGTAACCCATCCGACCCGGGCGTTTTACATGTGGGGAGGTGGTGGATCACCGCCTCCAGTTCGTCCGCGGTGATGGGGGGCATCTAAATCTTAGTGTTGTAGGTCATCCAAGGTGGGCAGCCCCATATCCCCTATTGTTTCCAGTATTTCCTGGCTCATATCCTCTCCTCTATCCTCATATAATCGTCTATAGTACTTGAGGAACTCCTCGTTTACCCCCTCCTGGGTATTACCAATTTGACCTTCCGCATCCCTGACCTCTCTGATCACCGAACGGGGGGGGTCTCATTTTTGTATAACCAGGCCAATAATCTACCTGGCTTATCCCCTCCTGCATGTAGCCTATCTGTATATTTCTTATAATTTAATTTGCATAATCTGTCCCAAAGTTCACTACAAGCTAACTGTAAGTCCTTTATCTTGACGCTGTTCTCTCGGGTGTTCCCCTAACTTTGTATATGGCCCTCCAGCTCTCTTTCTGTTTCTAGCAGTTCCCGTTCAAAACCTCTTTGGAGCCCCTTGGATTTTGATATAGCTACCCCACGCACCACCACCTTAAATGCCTCCCATACTGTTCCCACAGAGCGTACACTGCCCGTGTTAATTTCAAAGTATTCCTCGATGGCCTCCCTCAGATCCTCTCGAAATCCCGCATCCTGTAGAGCCTCTGTTCTGAGCCTCCATGTCGGGATATGCGCTCTGGGGGGGTTGATGTCGCCACTCTATGTCCAAAGGCGAATGGTCGGATAATACCCGGGCCTTGTATTCCGCCCCCACCATTTCTCCCACTATCTCCGCAGCAGCGAGCTAAAGCATGATTGAGACTCTCCCAGGGGCCAGCCACCCAAGAACAGGTCAATGGGCTGTGTTGATGCTGTTAGAGGGGTTTCCAGACATTCATTTGCATATATATATACATATATATATATTTATTACAGGGCCTGCAGTAGCGGCCCTGTAGTTATGGTTAAGTTGCTCAACCAATAGGAAGAGCACTTTTTGGGTGGCTTATAACTTCTCTCTCCCTGAACGAATCCTCACGAAACTTTGCAAAAAACGGATATGGCCCAGTCAAATGGACCGGCTATGTGGTAAAGTTTTTCGAAATTGGTATAGGTTTGAAAGGGAAGAAAAAAATGCTTGTGGGTATAGTTTGAAGTGCTGAATGGGATTCAAGCAAATATGCACAAGCTGGAAAGCCTGGTTTTGCAAATATATCCTGTGTTTTTAAAAAAAAGTATAAATAGTAAGTACACAACACAGTGATATAACTTTTTGTCTGGGCAATGGACCTGGTCATCAGCAAGGAGAAACGTGTACTGTAATTTGCTTATTGGGGCATGCAGCATGCAGTTACAGCCTGAAGTTGTAGACTAGATTACTACAAACCTGCGTGACGAGCATTAGCAAGGACCTGCAGGCATGTTTCTGGAAATATGTCGTGTGTTTTATTTTTCCAAAGTATAAGAATGTAAGTAGAAAAACTAGTGATATACATTTGGTGTTTGGGTAGTGAGCCTTGCCCTCGACAAACGCAAATGTGTACTCCTGATTTGCTTATTGGGGAATGCGGCATGGCCAAAGCCTATGCCCCATGGATCTGGAGACTGGCTATGGCTGCAAGCCACGAGCACTGGCCATTGGTTACATTATTATGGTATAGTGGACACTGAACTAGGATACCGAGTAGGTGCAGTGAATAATAGTGGTGGCTAGGTTTGGCTAGGGTCATGGTGGAGCCTTATGCCGTAGGCAATTGAACGATGATTTCCATCCCCAGCGTGCCCTGCTGATAACAACAGACATAAGTATGTGTTGCAAAAAATATGTTTCTTAAAGGAGCTGCACAGTTTTTTCATATATGTGAAAAGAGGAATTATTAATAACTTATACACAGTGATGTAACATCATGAAACATTTTCACTTATAAAAACCTATTAGATTGACAGAAACACTTTGTGAAAGGGATGTTGTGGTTAAGATGCACCCCACTCTTGCGACTCCTGTGCTCCAGTAGATACCCAGTGGAATCCCACCTTGGCATTCCCCTCCTGGGTTTTCATGAGCACTTTCCCATGCGTACTGTCCCTTCTATTTATGCACTTCTCTCACTGCACAATGCATATGTGCATTTATAGTAGCAGTGTGTACATTAAGTACGGGAATGGTAGATGTAAAAGATTGTTGTGTCAGTTGGTGTGTGGAAGCTTAATATGTTCATAGGGCTCTCTCTTCGCCTTCTGCAGGCCGCCATGGAAAGGGAAGAGGGGCTCTGTATGGAGCCCCGCCTTCCCTTTCAATGGTGGCCATCTTGGAAAAGGATTTTCCTTCCTGCAGTGGGACGCTACGGATGAACGCCACATTGAACCCATTAGCATAACACAAAATGCTAACGGAAATGTTGGAAAATCCAACAGGCTCGGGCCTGTAACTACGGCCCCAGGGGCATTACCTGGGGTGGTATTGGCCCGCCGCCTCAGGTCTTATTGCCACAGTAGATTCTTAAGAATGCAATTCTTTAATGATTCACATTTTTGCGTGCGTCCGATACGCATGTGACAGAAGCTACCTAAAACCAAGAGAGTCTTATTTTTATGACTTAACCCTTGCATTTTGCACCTCTAAGCAGCAAAAATACATTATGGACGTTTTAACTTACTCCAAGTCACTAAAACGGCAGGACATTGATTAACGAATAGTTGTTCTAACACATTCTAGGTGGGATTAAACGCCAGAAATACGGCAGCAAAGATTACAAAAAACTTCAGACCCTAAGGGAACATACAAGGAAGAAGATAAAGAGTAAAATGAGACTAATCAATCCAAACCTTTATTAGATTAACACGGATACGGGGTGTTTTATTTCCCCTTCCAGAGGCACCATAATTTCACTCCACAAATCCCAGTGAGGTTACATAGTCACGAATTCTTACCAGATAAAAGAGATGACAGAATTTAAGCACACACTAGTACCATCTAACTTTAAGAATACAAGAGGGGAATATATCTATAATAGATAAGTCCCTCTCCAAGCAAGATGCCATTTAAAATGTGTGGGGTTGGTTGATGTGTTTACGTATGTTTAATTTGAGAGGCATTTATACCTGACTCTATTTTCTTTTGCCTGATTTTTTTCAACTGACACTCAAACCTCCTACCCGTTCCCTATCCTTCCATCTCTGTGTTTTTATTTATTATTTTTTATCTCTATTCTTATTTTTTACTGCAAAGTATGATTTTTCATCAATTTGCTATGTTTCTGACGCATTGACATACCGTGTTTTGGCTTTGTTATTCACTAATTATTTCTTTGACTAGATTATATGTGATAGTTTAACATATATTGGAACAGATATTGCCCTGATTTGAAGAATTCACTTGTGACAAAACACGTTTCTCAAAGAGGGCCAATCTCAAAAAATGTGTATTAAAACCTTTAAGAACAAGATTTATGGTTTTTTTACAAACAGTGGCGCAGCATTTGTGTGACTTATTCTTGATTAACTTTCACCGAGTAGGGGAAACAATTCTCTGTATACTTTCACGAGCGTGCTACACAACAAAAACCTAATGAATTAAAGGGGGTGGAGAGCACCCTAAGCTGTTAATCCTTGTCAGGTTCTGTTTCATTGGTTGAAAGGTGGGTTGCAGGAGTGAGTGGTTCCCTATGTGGTTGGCGTGGCCTTAACCTTGTAATACAGAGTGTTCAGAGTTTCCCTAGCAAAGATGGAGGTTCTCTGCAAGCTTCCTAATTGGCTAGGAGTAATAGAAAGGCAGACATGTAAACCGCCTTTCATTGTCAACAGCCCAGCAGAGCAGTCCTGTGTCAAGTGTTCCAGTAAATTTCACCTGAGACTGGGCCTGCCAGTCAGTTTTGGATACTAGGAGGAGCAGGAAAGAGTCATGAGTTAAAGGACATCATTGACAGCGCGACAAAAGAAAACAAGCTAAGTGAATCTTCAAGTTTATTAATTTCTTTAAGCATTGTGGGTGAAATATGTTACCCATTCACTTATTCCTTCCTTTTAAGTTAGAGGAAAAACGACCAATGTAAATAGTTAATAAAGATGGACAGCAGGTTTGTTTTTTAAATTGCTAAACTGAAAACAGCTGCAGAGTCCAGTATTTTCAGTGTAGTGTTTAGATCCGTTGCTCAGCAACCTTCCGAGCTCACATTGCCCATTAAGTGAATGGAGACTTTATGTTACGTGTTTCTTTAGGCCGCCGCCGATTTTATCTTCAAGAGTTCTCATCCCTGTGAAGAGATACTCGACGCCGACATTGGTGCGACGGGTAGCGATCTCACATTAACTGCGCAAATGTTAATGTAAGGAATCTTGGAACGTGTACGCGGAAACTGTGAAGGTGTTTCGAGCAGCTGGGAGTTTTGAACTGTGAAGGCTTTCGGTTGCACGGAGAACCAGCGTCTGCGGCTCTCGTTGCTGCGCGGGTCTTCAGGAGCCCAAAAGGCTAGACCGTCACTGGCGCGAAATAACCAGAGGCGCGTTTGCTTCACGACACGTGCGCAGCGTTTCTTTTGGTTTTGAGGCTTTTCTCTTGACTTTGAGCGCATGCGCGGACTCAGCAGTGACTGTCACTAACTATTGACTTTGCGCTCCTTCGCACGCAGAAAGATGCAGTTAGGAGTGAAGCCGTAATAACTTGTAAAAACATCTGAGCATTCTCAGCAAGGAATCCTGTCACTTCTTAGTGTGTAGAGAACGACGGGCTCCCGCGCCCTACGAAGGAGGGCCCCTCGGCGGGGGCCCCCCTTAGTGCCGACTGCCTCACGCGGCACGGCGGCAAGAGGAGTCGGGAGGGGAAGGGGGTGGAGGGGGTGGGTGACGTCATCTCCCGCGCGCCCATTGGCGCTATAAATACACCTGGACAAGGGTCGCGGGGTCTCTTTTTGCCGGCTCCTCGCCGACGTTGCTGCGGACTCCCAGCCATGTTGGTTGCTGGCGTTCCAGCTCCTGTTCGTGTGGATTCGATTCCTGCTCCGGTTTCGTGTGAAGGAGTTCGAGGTTCGCGTGAGGAAGGAGCCGCGGTTCGAGTCGGGCAGGAGAGTCACAGTTCTGATAAGGAGATAGGAGGTACGAGAATGTGGAAGGCCAGTTTTATAGCTCAATTGGTTATAGGGGTAGGAGACGTGCTGCTTCCGTGCATCGGCTCTAGGCTGTAGAATAAATGCTTAACTGTGGGGCCCGAGGGTGTTATTAGAAAAGAACACAGTCGGAGTCGGCAAGTTAGGCAGCTGGGGCCGGAGTGGTTAAGGAAGGAATGCAGAGAGGTGGAGCGAGTGTGCGTGCGGCCGCTGCGGCGCACAGGCAGGTACAGGCCCAAATAGTGAGGGGGCAACCTGGCATGGGGCGAGCTGGTACATTGTTTAGCTGCCGGATGGCAACGCAGAAGAGTACGGGGACGGGGGCCTGTAGCACGCGGGTCAAAGTGGAAACGATTTCTCGGGACGCATCATAGATTTATCGGGTCGCGTTGCCGTAGGTAGGTTAGGGTGGGGGATGGGCACCATGCATTTGTTGTTTCAATTGGAAAAGGAAAAAAAAAAATTGTATTTGCATCAGGTGAACTAGGCAATCCGGACATTGGCCAAGGTTCCGCTGCCGTACAGCAGGGCCCAGGGGTTGCGGGGGGGGTGCGGGTGGGGGTGACACCATGATGGTTCAGGGGGAGGGTTTAATGGCATGCACATGGGGGCGTTTGTGGGGATGGGAGCGGTCGAGGTCTGGAGCGCACAGTGATGCAAAAGCGGGAAGATAGTCTTGGGCAAGTTGGATATGGGCTTTTCAGTTTGGTCGTTGCAGCAAAGGGGCCAGACCGGGGATGGGCGATGGTATACACACTACCGGATACGGTGGGGCGGGGGGGGTTAGTTCAGCCTGCATTCTTTCGGTGCCACGGGACCGGCGGGTATAGAGGCCCAAAAGCGATTGGGAGGGGGCGAAGGATGCAGGCAGGGTCGTCGTAAGAGGGATAAGTTTTGGGTCGGTGTGTACTTTTTGGTTTCAGTCCGTGGGGAGCAAGGTACGGGGCCCAAGCTGCTGACGGAAAATGTATGCGTCTGAGGGGTGCCGCAATTGGTTGATTGGAACTGCACTCAAAGGCTTATCACGTTTGGGGGTGATTCAATGGGGCAATTGCTGGTTAGAACACGATGCGGCGCTAAAAAAAACAAAATGAAAAAAAAAAACAAAATGAAAAAAACACAACCACGAGGTTCTGGTTCTTAAGTTATAAAAGGCTATATTGGCGCATGGTCATGGCGTACAGGGCGGGTTGGGCATGATTTGGTGCAGTTGTAGAACAAAGTAGCACATCATTTTGTGCAGTTTAAAATCAAATTCCTTGATGGGACCGGGAGATATACATTTGGGTGCGATTTATTCAAAATATATTTAGGAAACACCTTCGAACTAGAGAAGTGGTACATAATGTTGTTCGTTCACTTCGCTTATCTTAATTCATAAGGATTAACATTGAAATGTATTCAATGTGTAGCGGGACAACGAATGGTGTTTGTACAAATTGGGTTTAAAATAAAAAACAACAAATCCGTTGGTGGATTTTAGAACAATCTTTTGCAAATATAGTTAACGGCATGTTTTGCTACTTTCGGAATAAGGAACGGAACTAAGATATTTAGAGGCGATGTTTTGGCATATTTGGGAAAATGGAACACAATTTCAATTCAATCAGGGGGGCAAACCAACAGGGTGCGCAAAGGAGTGGCTAGATGGCTTGGTTTCAATGGGTGTCCCACGGGGGTTGCGATTAACAGGTTTTCGGCATGGTACAGGTGGGGATTCCGGGGTTTAGCCGTAATTTATTTACATGGTGTTGATTATGACGGTGGAAAATACGGTGTAGGAATCGGGTGGCGAAGAAACCATCATTCGTGCACGAAGGTATGGTGCGGACGAGGAGTCGGGGCCGTGGGGAAGAGAGGGGTAAGAGGGTGAAGGGGGGGGCGGAGTTGAGACATGTTGGGGCATGGAAGCAGGCCCCCGTATGTACGCGAGGCTGCCAGCTAGGTGGGGTTGGGTGGTATGTAGGGTAATTTCCATATGTCTAACTGGGTGTGGAAAACAAAACGCATTAGGCGGTGCTGCAATGTGGAAAACTAGGAATGGGGGGCTTGGCTGGTAATTGAAAGGCAGGGTGCGTATGATTTTAAATAGGGCGAACACGGTTTGGGGCTGTAAACGGTGTAAATGGTGTTCAGTGCTGGGTGGGGTGGGGGGGTTTCTCACTTTCAGTGCGTTTTGATGTAGAATAGTCACTATATGTTATTGTGGCTCTGCTTTGTTCATTGTTAGGTGAAATGTTTTGGTGAAGGTCACTCTATTGCAATCTCTAGTCCGGGTTTTTAAAGAGAGCCAATGATGAATCAGGCAATTAAGCACTGCTCGAAACTGAGACCCAGTTAAGATAACATTCGAGAAGTGCACATGCGTCAAGTGCAATACACATGTTGAACAGAGTAATTTCAAAACAGGTTTTCCTGGTAACAGCATTTTAGCGTACAATGCCCCGAGCATCCAGGTTACTTCAGTGTTGTGCAGCACTGGGGTTATTGGTAAATTTAAGGATATGCAGGTTTGGTTGGATGGGGGCATAGGGTCGTTAGGTTTGGGTTCGGGGCGTAAGAGGGGCAGCAGCGAGGCCTCGCAGCAGGTTAAGAGGAAGGGGGTGGGCAGGCCTCACAAGAAATGGGCATGTCGACAGCTGTCTGGATCGGGGGCAGGGGGGCTCAGTAGCGTACAGGAGTTAACATGATGGGCCTTAGCCACAATGGAAAAGGCTAGCGTGCCTACGAGGGTAATGAAATCGGGTGGGCATCGCAATACGGTATGAGGCAGCACTCGGGAACCGGGTAGAGGGGGGTGCGAGGGCGCGGTAATTTCAAGTGGTGGGAGGGTCGTGGGGCCCTGGTTACTAAATTTGGGATATGCAGCATGTAAAAAGCGGCATGGGGAAGGGATACACATGGAATGTCATCCAGGTAAAATAGGTACTTTGTTGTGGGTTTGGAATGGGAACAGGTTTATGCATTTCGCGTTAGCTAGGTCTGATACGGATGGGGGTCATGATGAGCGTGTTGGGGCACGTGGGGTAAGGCCTTGGATGAGGGTTGCTCAGTGGATTGGAACGGGGAAGAGGCCGGTGGTGTTCGACGGGCTTCAGGTTGGGGATGCCGAGGGGGTGGGGGGGGGTCATGGCATTTCCTTTCTGGCGCATTGCAGCACACAGGGGTTTGCTATTAATTTGGACGGATGCATTTTTCTGCCCAGCGAACAACCGGTTGCCCGCCCATCCCTCATTGCGAGCCGTTGACAGGTTAAGGGGTCACAAGTAGGCAATAGCACCACTGCGCAGGTTGTGTTGGGAGGGTGTGAGACAGGGACCGCTGATAAGGAGGCTTGACACCACCTTAAAGGACCAAGTCGGCATGGCACAACTGTGGCCTTTACATTACTGAAGATACACAGATGCGATGGTAGGGAGCGAAGCCAGCAAGGGGGGGTGGTAGGTAGGATTGCGAGTAGGAAGTTACAGTGCACAGGCCTGTAATGTTCAATAGGGATGGGGGTGATGATGGGCTTGCAACGAATTTAATCACAGGACTAGCAGGCGGGCAGTCTCGCTTACGGGTCCACTACAGGGGGGAGATGTGCCGCCAGCGTTGGGCAGGTTATTGTACATGGTTGGCAATACTCTTTGGCTGCGGGGCCCATTCACGTGCAGTTGGCGCACGTTTAGGGTGTCGCCAGGTGGAGAATACAAGCAACGTTCGAGGTCGCTGGTGCGGCCAAGGCTGGGAGTTGCAGACAGGATTAAAGGGTCGTGTGATGCTGACAATGGGAATTGGAAGGGATACAATGCTAATAATTGTTGCCAAAGGACCAATACTAGGACAAGGGCTAGCGTGCAAGGTTCACGTGAGGTGGGAACGAGTCGCACAGCGACCCTCGAGACAAATCAGAGAATAAACCAATTGGACGATATACCCCGGCATTAGAGGACACGTAGCCTATGCACCCAGCCCAAGGAGGGGGACAGAAGCGGGGGAGGGAAGTTAGGCCACTGGGTTAGGAAGCCAAGCCTTCAACTACTCGTGAAATACTTACTATCTTGGGGGCCGTAAACTGCTCTATGAAGAGTACACGATTCTGATAATGGCAATGTCACTTAGACTAAACCAACCACAGAAATTAATTGCAGTCAAGGTTATCATTCCAAGATGGGCACGCTGGTAGGCTCATAGGTTTCTCTTTCAAATGCCTATAGGATAGTTGGGAAAGGTGTCCAACGGCAATAGAGTTTTCCTGTATGCTTAGCATCCAAGAACAGAGCATTTCAGGATTACGGGGCCAGGAGCAACAGGCACGCATAGGAAGCATAACGACACGGAGCAATACAGGTGCAATCCGTGGGCACGACCATAGAAGCTGCTGGGTTTCAGCACGCCTCATCTTAGTATCAGACAGGACGAAGGTGCAGCAAGCATACTCTGGCCAAAGTGCACAGGGTGCAAGGTTAACATTTACCAGGTCCTTGCATGGTTTAGCTGTGGGCAAACGGAAGCATTGCGGGCTTGGCTGCAAGGGCAAGCCTCCCTGCTCTGGGCGGGGTAAGTTATGGAGTGTCACGGGCGCAATCTCCGCCCCGGGCTGTAGAAGTGGGATGGCCAATAGCGCGGGTCAAGCTATGGGGGAAGATGGGGTGCGCAATCCGGATCCCCCTCTCTCTCTTGCAGGAGAGGGGTGCTCTGGCGGGCGTATGAAGGGGGGGCAAAGGGAGGTAGGCGACAGGAGGGGCTGATAACACGCACAGTGTCAGGGGGGTTGAAAGGAAAGGAAAGGGGAGTGGGCGTTGGTAGAGCGTACACGGGGGGGTGGAAGAATTTGCAGGATTCCCTGTCATTGAAAGGTTGACATAGAAAAAACCAGTCAATTAAATTAATAGTAATTTAGGCCATTGCTTAGCCAGATGGAACAACAGAAATAATCCAAATGCTTACATTTGAGGGCCCACAAGGAAGGGGTGGGGGCAAATGAAAAAACCCCACTAAAAAAGGCCGTTAGTTGGCCCGAAACGCTCCCTCCTGAAGCACTTGGGAGGGGGCCTCTGCTAAGGAAGCAGAACGGAACGGTCAAGGGAAGACCTAATTTCGGCACGCCGCTGCCAGGTCAGTTGGCCCTCCTGCAATGGAGTACGGAACAAGCGATCAAGCAAACAGGAAGAACGCCAGCAGGAAAGGCCTCAACACTATTCATCACGCCACCGGTTTTGTCCGTAGGGCCGCCATGTCTGTTGTGAACGGAATGAATGGGGGTAAAAGAACATTGTTGGATCATAGCTGGGGATTGGGGCAGCTCAGGCGACCAGGTGCATGAGGGGGAACTCACTGCGGCCGGTGGCCCGCTGTGAGTCGTGGCTGAGACACCGGTCGCAGCGACAGGTCTCTTGCAGACAAGCCCAGCGGATGTTACCTGGTGTTCCCGTAGAAAGTACTGGCGGATACCACAAGGGGAACTGCACAGCCATCAGTTTATTATGAACGGCGCCCAGGAGTATTAGACTCAGGGGAGGCCCATGTTAATGGGGAGGGTTAGGGGGCTTGGAAGACCTTCCAACTCCAAAAGTGGGTGGGGGAAACGGGAAGTGCATCGATGGAAACAAAAAATGGAAAGCAACAATGAAGTCAGCAAGGGGGGGGGGGTGAATTGAAAGATTTCACAGTAAACGGGGCTCCGGCAAGTGGGTTGGAAACTGAGGGGAAGGGGGGCCCATGGGAGATTAGGGGTTGGTAAGGGGGGGCTCAAGAGAAGGGGGGGCATTCGAGATTGGCAGCTCAAGCAGTTGTAAAAGAAACACGGGGGGGGCTTGGAATGCGGGGGGTAGGGGCCAGGAGGAGCAGGGGGGATAGTTGGGGAGGACCCCTCTTTAGCTAAAGGCAGGGGAAGAGGATGGGAATAAGAAGGTCGCTGGGCTCTGGGTGGGTAGGTAGCGCTGGATGGATGGGGCTCTCGAGAACCGGAGGGTGCCATGGGGTAGAGGGGCCGGAGGGGATGGGACAACTAAGGCGGGGAGAGCTAGGGCAGACCGGGGTCTTGGCGGAAGGGGGGAGAGGGGCTCCCTGGCAGGATGGGTTGGAGGAAGACCTGTTTGGGGAGAGATAATTAACAATGATTAATAAGCCAACCCGGGGAAACGGGAAGAGGGAATCCAGGGGTAAGGGAGCAAAAAGGGGAAAAGGAGACCGGAACGCATCCTTTAGAAGGAGCCTAAGCGGAAATGGAGAATGGAAAGAAAGTAAAGCACGGAATAAAATTGCACTTAAATAGCGTTGGGGAAAGAAAAATGAAAAGAAAATTGCAAAACAAAGAAATTGCAAAAGGGTAGAGAGGGACTGCTGAGGAAGGGACTGGGCGCCCGCGTCGGGTCCCCCAAGGACCCGAAGGGGCGGGAGTGGGAAAGTTGCTTGCTCTCAGCGCAGAATCCTGAGCGTGAACGGAACACCTGTAAGCTAACTCCTGACTTTATGTGTAATAAAGTTTGCTGTGGCAATTTTTTCTCCCACTCATCCTACTGGTCTCTGCCTATCCTTTGGGTGGATGGGGGTTGGGCTAATTTGGGAGGAGGGTAGCTGGGCAGGAGTGAGAGTCGGAATGTGGAATGAGAGCTGGGGGGGCATTGGGAGCAACAAGGTCTGCCACCGTGCCACCCCACTGAGGGTGTCGGCGCTAAGGGCAAGCTACTTCTTCCAAGGAGTTTGTTTGGACAAGGAGGTTTTTCAGGCCAACACTGTAGAGCACTATAAAGGAAACTAACACAGATTTAGCTGCTCAGTTCCCAAGAACACACTAGAGTGAAGGCAAAGAAAACTCATTCTGATTTAGCAGCACAGTCCGTGAGCTAACACAGATTGGAAAGCTGAGGAAACCAGAATCAGAAGGCAGCCGAAATGTAAATACCTCCTCTGGGCAGTCAGTAGAGGAGAGCCAGGTATGGTTTTTTAAACATGAATGTTGCAGATGCAAAGAAGTCTTAAAGGAAATAAGTAAGGTTAGTTACAAAGGAATGCTCTTTCTTGTATTCCAATTTACAGGTTTGAGAGATCAAGGTTCCAGACCTGGTTTTTTTTGTTTTGTCCCATTTCCCCTTTTCACTTGGGAGTGTACCCAGCTTAACTGTATCACACTCAATTTAGGCGGTTACATTTCTCGGGGACTATGGGGGTTTGGTTCAGCAGCTCCCACGACATCCAACAAGATTACACGCCTGACAATCCTTAACCCCATTTAACGGAACACATTCATCTGTAATGACCCCCAGCCATCTAAAGCTCTCAACGGCCTTCCCATAGAATTGGAATATCCACTCTGCACCAGGCTCCAAGTTCTACTGTAACCAAGACTTGGAGCCTGGAAACTATATACAGACAACACAGTGAGTGTAGACCCATGCCTGAGGAACCTGTCGGTGTAATGATTAGCTATGTACAGTAATGTTGGGGCACGTGCATATGATTACCGGGCACCTTTAACAGTTAATAACATTAAAGTTAATCTTCATGTACACAATGAATTGTGTGTTTGAGGCCTTGGTATTGCCCCATGTATGTGCAGCATGAGCTGAGACCAAACCGTAAGGAAAGTACTTTAAGAACATACGCCAATGTTAATGTCTAGATAACACTTGTGTATAGGCGCGCTATAAATGCCATATCATATCATATATAGCACATTTTGAATTTTAATATTGTGACTCGGTGAACAAAACCACCTGGCCTAGATATGTCAGTGAACAAAAACAAGTGGCCCAGATATGTGATGTCATCAGTGATCTCATCAATGACATTTGCAATGTCATCTTTGATCTCCTAGGTGTTAGTCTTAGCAGTGCAAGGTGGTGGTGTGAGTTATGGTTGCTTAGCTTACCATAACTGGTGAATTTCTGAGGCTTTTCGGTTTTATATCAATCCAAAAAACTGATGCATGTGCAACTTGCTAGTGCACTCCTTTGACTCGTAGCAATAAATTGCAAAAAGAAAAGTCGCAAATGTGAAATTACAAACAAGGTCCTTCAATAGCAAAAAATCTCCATGTCCAGGGAGATAAAATCAGCTGAAAAAGTATATATATTTGTGAATAGCTGAAAGTTGTAAACTAAGGTGAAGCATACTAAAAGCAACAAAGAAGGATATTTTCCTTCAGTGAGCAGTCCAGCATTGACAGTCTCGAAGGTTTTAAAATGAAGAAAGATAAGATACAAATGCTATGGAAAAAAGATGGCAACTGTGAAGACTTGAACTGAAGTTTTATGTACTCTTCAATAGAAGATATAAAGAGTCTAGCACTCTTTTCTCATTTCTATCCTTTTTAGTGGTGGAGCATAGTGTGAAGAATCCTATGGATGCCTCACTAAACCCCTGCCTAAAGTCTCCTCCAAGGTGGCCACAGAAAGGCAGACGCTTCCTGATCCTGACCTTGTGGGTGGTGTACTGCGGGAGGATTACCTGGTAGGAGACAAGGCCCAGGGTGGTGAGGAGATCCCCTGGAATGAGACACAGTATTTGTCCTTTAAAGGGGAGAACCCTTTAAAGTTGCCAGAACAGGTAATGGCCTATTTTCTGTATCTGAACCACATATAAGATCTGTGGCTCTGAATGTAAATGCCTTTAAACCTGAACAGACCTTAATAACAGAAATACCATGAAAGGTACTTCAGGATAAAAATCCTCCCTACCCCCAAAGGTATAATGTAAAGGAAATTAGAAATATTGCCTTAAATAGACTGTCTTCCTCAGTAGCAATTAATTCTAATGTTTCATCCTTAAATGACTCTAAGGGAAATAAATCTACCCTTAAAACCTAGAAATCATAACTAACTTTGTTGTTGGGGACTACAAGTCCCATAATCCCATGAGTAGTGGGACGAGGAAGAGGGCTGTAGAGGCATGCTGTAGTAGTAGTCAGGCAATTAAGCCTAATAGCCCACACCTGAAGGAGCCTGAGAGGCATAAATAACCCCCTCAGGTGCATGCAATTGGAATGTGCTGGAACTGTGGCTGGAGTGTATGCAGTAGTAGCAGAAGGAAGCAGGCACTGTATTGGTAATCCAGGCAGAAGTGGGAGAACTAAAGGGACGCCGGGTCTCTGATGCAGCAGATTTCACCTGCTTGATCTGTGAGGGCCCTGTTCCCCCAAACTCTAAAGTGCAGAGGCTATGCAGCAGAGGGCATGCAGGAAGACTTCCTTTCCCCATGTGAGCCTAATTGCAGAGATTGCGCAGCAAGAAGCTTTGTGTGAAGCAGTGGGTCTCAGGAGCGAGAGGGGCTCCTTAATTGAGTGGCCGGACCGGACACAGTTTAAGGAAGGGTGTGGGTCTCAAGTGACACCAGAAGTGGTGCAACAAGTGGAGAAAGGAAAAGTGAAGCCAGTGAGTTAGACCTGTCTTCTGATTCCTTGCGCGAGCACTGCCGGCAACAGTATCTAGCTTAAAACTCACTCACGTAAGAGTAGATGGGAGGCGAAGTTGTTTGTTTACTCTATAACAATGGGACACTTGAAATGTAGCACTCGCGCATGATCGAGTATTTCCATTTCACTCGCATGAAGAGCAAACGCTACGGGAAAGCAATTGTTAAAACCTTTAAGCCATGCAACATCATGAAGAACTGGTTGTGTGTGCCAAATTAAGTTTCTCAAAGAAAGATTGAACTCTGAATTATTATTCACACAGACAACAATTGTTTCTGAAGACATGTCAAGTGTTTAAACCATTATATTTGACAGTGGAGAGAGCAATCTTTGCCCAATCCAATAGTATTCCCCTATCGAGACTGAAAGTAGCCTTTCCCAAAGTCAGAGATCAGTTTAAACAATTCTGTGAGCCTAAAGAACTTTAGCACTGGCCAAGATACAAGTCTGCAAGCATTACCTGAAGCCAAGAGAGTGGCACCAATGCTTCTGGGTAATTATTCTGGCTAACGGTTGGCAGAGAGATGAAGGCAAGGTGCTGTCATGATGCCTACCCCCGGGCATCCGGATCAAGCCCATCAGCCCCGGGAGCAGGCATCCAGATATTTAATAAAACCTTAGCAGCCCCGGCTGGGGGCTGTCTGGGTTCAGTCCTGGCGCCATAGGCGCTAGGCTCATAGACATTACTTACCTCGTGCAGACCATGCTGCAAATTAACCCAAGCCAACTACAGGGACTATTTTTTACTCGGGTGTGGTTTTAGGGACTTCTTACCTGGAACTACTTTGGAGGCTATTTAAACCACGCCCGAACAGCAGCACATGCTTTGCGTTATTCTGCATCAAGCAGCGTAACGCTCACCGTGCCTGCAGTCAGCATCCAGTCTTCAGCCACGCCCGTCTCGAATCCAGAGATCCTAGCAATAGAAGAAAGAAGAAGGAAAGGTTAGAAAACAGATATTATTTCAATCCTTTCCTGAATTCCGGATCCATCACGTCTTCGAACTTGAAAAGGACATTATTCTACACACGTCGCATCGCCAGCTGCAGCGCCGTGCCATACTCACCAGTCCTCACAGCATTTTTCGATCCGGCGCATCCTCCATCATTTTCTCTGCCGAATTCCACCATCTAGGGGACGAAAGAAACATAAGGTGAGCCGAGAGAGCCAACAAATACAACCTCTCCACCATAGACTTACCTGATTAACAACCGGAGGCATTATTCCATAACAAACCGCAACTTCTTACGCCTCACCGGTAAGGAGAGTGAAACCAGCAATTTAAACACACACATATTTTGCCGGGCAGTGTTGTGTAATACAGACTCTTACCTGAACACCATCAGCTGCCACAAGACAATCTTCCCTTGGACCCAGCTGCAACACAAGAAAGGAAGGTACAAGAGTGAACTTCGGACATATTGAACTCTTTGAACTTTATACTTAAGGGTTCTTGCCTGGAACCTCGGAGTCAATATTCATCCGGAACTCTTCCAACGCCTTCAAACCAGTGAAGTAACTGGTATCTACGCGCCCCTGTATTCCACGCAGGATGGAGAGCTCATTATTTACAAACATAAGGTGAGCTTACTGAAAGTGAATATCGGTTGTGATTAGTGGGGAGAACAGCGGGGTGCCATTACAAAAATCCACGGGTGGCTAAATCCCTTGCTCCACTTGCAGGAGAATACTTCTACGGGCCAAGCAGACGAGATTAGGGGGTCCAGTCTGTCATCTCTGCACTACGCTTCACGTTGGAGGAGGTCGCAGCTGTTTGGGTCTGATTGACGCCCCTGTGGGAGCCAGGTGAGCGTAACAGGTTGGGGAAGGGAAACTTGCTACTTACAAATATTCTTTGAAGTTGATACAACCTACATTGGCAAAGACTGTAGAAGGGAGAGAGCAGTGTATCCTATAGGCAATTAAAGGTTGCTGGTTTCAGATAGAGAAGAGAGGCAAAAGAGGCTGCCCTTTGGAAAAGGTATATTCATAGGAAGAGGGCCTTGTCTAGTTGAAGATATTGAAGTACCCAAAAGTAAATCTTATCATAACCAAAACCTGTTTGAAGTCACGAAGTACTGATGCTGCAGTAGTGTCACAAAGTACCGAAGCTGTAGTGGTGTATGTGGTTGTCAGTAGATGCTAGTCTTCAGTAGCACAAATGAAGTGGAATACTATGAGGCAAGAGGAGTATGACCATGTAGTGTAAATGTAAGTTCAGCGTGGTAAAAAAGCCCAAACCTATCAGCGGCGGGAATAGCCCACTAAAAGGGGAGGAGGGCTTTAGTGAAGGCCGCATAGGTTTATGCATCAGGTTGCAGAATGCCCGTATTAATATTGTTATAAATATATAACCTACAGGTTATAAGTTTTGGATTACAGGTGAGTATGTGGGACGTAACATTAGATTTAGGCATAGCAAATAGGCCTGGGTGCTTACTCTTGCTAGAAAATAAATTCCCCCTTTTTTTAAATCTGCCTAGCAGTGACAGAAGCTGACCACACATTGCAAACTACATGTTCCCAGGCTATTGCAGAAAGATAAAAACATCTCTCGATACATTCAAAGTCAGGAAGCTAAGCTCATGGGTGCCGGGGGAAGGCAGCAAATGCACAACCATTTTAAAATTCAGCATTTTAGTTCTGGAAACTTGTCTACTGACAGTTTCAAAATGACCCATGGTGGTTTCAAATAGTCTCTCAGCACATGGGATGAGGCTCAAAGAGTTCCTAGGCTGCAACATTAAGTCCATAACTTGTTAACATTTCAAGGCTCTTGTAGTGTCATGATAGGTTGTGCTGTCATGAAAACAGGTAGAGATGCCCAGTGACAGATGAACAAAGTTTTGCCGATCATCTCAAATGTCTCAATGTTTTGGCATCATAATGTGGGAACCGTGGGTTGGACTGTGACGTCACAGTGGGGGTTGAGGGTGGTATGGTGAGGTTTAGCGGGGTCCAATGATTTCTGGATAATGTTTGTCCCACTATAGGGGAATAACATAGCACTGCCTATAGGCTTCACTTTGGTGATGGACCTAATGTTGCAATGTGTTTTGGTGCTAATTAGTTTGTATAGCTATAAATGTTTACATTTTTGGGGCGTAACTTTGACAGCACTTTGAATGCAGTTCTGTTCCTCATTCTGTTTGAATTTCGCTTTCCCAGCTGTAACTGAGCCCGGGATACATTTTGTTACTTCTTGCCTGGCGTAGTGCACTCCTTTTTTAGACTACTTTTGTAATTTTTTATGGTAGTTCCGAAGCAACCCAAAGTAAATTTATGGTGGCCGTATGGGACAGTTCAGCCTTCCCGACCAGTCGTGAGGATTCCAGTAGTACTCTCGAATGAGTGCAGGACAGCGTGTAGACTGGTCTTCAGAGCTCAAACCAGAGGAGGCCTAGCAGATGCCGATTTCACAAAGGTCTGCCTGCTATGAAAGCTCCCTGCTCTCGGAAGGGGTACTGGCCTTTAAAGGCAGACTCTGGGGTCGAGAAGACTCGCAAATTTCCAAAAAAGGATACTTGAGTGTACCTGTGCATGAACACACAGGGAGAGGGAGGGATTATTTTTATGGTGTATAGGACGCACCCTCAAGGGGTGGAGGGCGATTGACCATAGTAGTCATAGATTTTAGGTCCACTCACTCGATAGGGAGTTGTGGGTGGGGCACATCTGCGTTAGAGCAGAGGGTTGCATAGTAAGTGGGGGACCTTGCTCGATGAGAGTTGGCAGTTGGTATAGTTGCGCCATTTGTTATTTTTTACGGGTAAAGGAGTATTGAAGATTGTGAAGAAAAAGAGAAAAAGCATATGCCTGGGTGTTTTGTCGAAATGTTAGTAGTTCATTGTAGCAAAGCATAGGCTACGTGTTGTTCAGTTTATTGTGCCAGTGGACGAGGCGGAAGGGCCATAGCCAAACTAATGTGTAAATATTAAAGGAGCTGTTTAGAACATGCAAGGGGCGCAGTTGAACGAAGGGAGGATCAGCCGAACCCCAGGCACACTAACATAGTGCATAATGGTTAGGTGGTGGGCCTGCGGAGGAGGCAATTTGGTGTACTAGCTGAACTAACAAGACAGGCTTGCGGAGAGGGCCATTGTGTGTAAGTGTTGTGAAAAAGCAGGGCCTGCAGAGAATGCCGGTGTGAATGAAATAGGGTGGACGATCGAAAGGATAAGTATAAGAGTGAATGAGTAGGTGCGAATAAGGAAAGGGTGAAAGGATTTTGAGATATAGGGCAGAGAATAAAAGGGAGCAAAAAGAGTACTCTAAAAGGTTAGGAAAAGGGTGCAATAATGACATCATATTTTATGGATGCCCCCCTCAACCGCATGGGTACAAAGTTGCCCCAATATTGCGATAAAATATAATTTTCAGTGGCTAAAGGACAAAGTGGGAAAGTGTTATCGGGAATGGGCCAGCGAGGGAACATTTCAGAAGAACATAATAGACATTATGCACTCATACTTGTCAGCAAATTACAAAGGCGTGAAACTTAAAAAGAGACAGGATCTTCTGGGTCTTTGAAAACTGTACGAAGAAACTAAAGTAGGGAGGAAGAAGGAAGAGGGGGAAGAAAAGAAAGTCAGTGGACTTATCCTTTCTTATGCGTTATATCCATTATAAAAACCAGCCGCAGGATACACACACCACAAGTGGGCATCCACAGACAGGGAGCAAACATAGAAAAGTAAAGCAGAGCCGGAACCCCATTGAGGGAATAAGGAAGAGAAAGGGAATAAGAAATACTCAGCAGACATTAAGAAAAACGCACAAGAGCAACTTGACTCAATGTTTAGAGAAGAAGAAAAAGTAATGGAGAGAGAGAGAGATAGAGAGAAAAGAGAAGGAGCAGGGGAAGAGGGGAGACAAGCAGGGATGGACCGCAGGATGCATAAAATTGAAAATTGATGGCTGGGGAGTGAACATGGAAGAATACGAACCAGATACAACAGAGGGTGATCATACCCCATCTGACAGGGAGGAGAGTAGTGACAGTGACAGCACAGATGACGATTTTAACACATGTGATTTACCGAGTGAGAGTAGAGCGAGGTGGAGAAAAGAAGGAGATGCAGAGGAAAGAGGAGCGCACAGGGGACTGGGGAAATAGGCTTTGAAGATGGAAAGCAAGGATGGCAGTAGTAAATAGACCACGATGGGGGGTAGGCACAAAGCACGGACGCAGCTGCCCCTTCTACAGAAGGCAAAGGGGGAGGTGTATTAGGGACCCTGACAGACAACGAATAGGACAATCTGGTGTACAGTTTACCTTCACTAATGGCAGGGACCAGCAAGTGGCTATACGTAATTGAGAAAGAGACGGTAGGGATACCAAGGGCCATAGGGGATGTTAAGAGCGTATTGGCAGTATTGGTGGGGGAAAGGAGTGACAAGATTTGGCAGCAAGCAGTATACACAGGGGTGAAGTTAAGCTCTAACATGCATGACGGGGCACCTTTTAATAACTACCAAGCATATGTATGGAAGGGTCTGAGAGAGCTGTACCCAGACACATCAGATATGGCATCAATATTAGCATGAAAATGAAGCCAGATGAGGACCCTACAGATTACATACTATAGATTCAAGAAATGTTGACCCCAGAGAATAAACTATTTTGGGATGTTAATACCTCTATTTTATCACAGTCTAGTGAGGGGGCTCCCCACAGATGTACAAGCTTCCTTAGAAAAGGTGGTTGGGATCGAAGGGATGGCCTGAGGCACAAGTGACTATTGTACATTATTGCAAAAGGAAACAGGAAAAAGACAAAGAGGCAGTAGACAACGCTGTAAAAGCAGACAACAAACTTGTGCAGAAAGAAATAGCAAAAATAAGCATGGAAGGAGCAGTGCTCACAGGACCAGTAAGCACTCCACCCACCCAACAGGGGGGCTTCCAGTGCCACAAGGGGGATACACTCAAGTATCATATAATCCGCAGTGGGAGATGCAGCAGATACAGCAGCAGCTCGGCTTTATAAACACACAACAGCCTGGATTCACACACGTAGTGGGAATAAACATGTACATGGGAAAATATCAGATGGGAAGGGGACACTACCCAAGGGGAAGGCGATTCAGATATAGGGGAATGGGGCCCGGGTTGGACGACATTGCTTCATCTGTGGGAATTTTTGTCACTTTGCCCGAACATGACCACTCATTCCACAAACAGGTCAACAGGAAGGTATGCAGCCACAGCAGCAGTATAAACAGACATAGGTACAACTGCAGCAGGCACAAATGGTGCCACAGATACAGATGGCAGTGCAGCCCATACAGACACAGGTCATGTCTACACAGGGACAAGGACTGACCCCAGGGGGAGCAGAACACAGGGTACAGTGAGCGTATTACAGGCACCAGCACAGACACTTGCACAAGGGAAGGTGGCAATATTGGGGCAGAATGAGGTTCCTCATTACACAGGAATGGCAGTGGTGGGAGGAAATCCATTTACATCCTCAAGCAATACACTTTCCCAATAGGGGTGCCCACGGGAAGTACGAGTGTGGACCTGTCTTAGCAGTAACTGAAGACCCCCAAGAGGAGCCCAAGGTAGCAGTTCAAATAGGACAAAGGGATCTTTCCTTTCTAATAGATACAGGGGCCACTAGTTGCTGTATAAGGGAAGGAGGATTCCCATTATCCAACAGGAAATTGGAAACAAAAGGCTTTTCGGGGACCATCCAAAGATTTACCATTGACAATAGGGACGCAGCATATAGTAGCGCCATTATTGTATTCTAAAGACACGCCCATTAACATATTGGGGAGAGATTTGTTAAGCAAATTGAACGCCACAATTTCATTCTCAGGGAAAGGGATGGTGTGAACCCCACCTGGGATGTATCCAGCCAGGGTGGTAGTGTTGATACAAGTGTACTACGCACACAGCACCTTGAGAGGGATACCCATATACACAGATGTTTCTGTATGGGGTACAGGTACTGCTAGGATGGATCCCAGGGATACAAGGGAAGGTCTTTTGACTATCAAATGAATTTCTGTCCAGACCACGGTGCCCCTCCTTCATTAGACCAGGCACACACACACAGCTATACCTGGAGGAAGCGGTAGTGAGAAAAAACATGGTTATACTGGTTGCAACAGATGACGATACCATGGAATGGCAATCGATCTTGTTCATCAAGCCCACACTAACACGGACAGGAGTGACTGACACAGAGTAATTTTCTATACTACATGGAGAGGAGGGGGAAGAGGGTGTTTCAGCTGAACATACCCTGTCCAGTACAGATAAAAGAAAGAGCAGTGCCCCAAATTACACAACTGGTGACAAAAGAAGCAAAGTACATGCAGGAGGACTTGTAAAAAGTGCCAAAGAGTTTATGGACAACAGGACCTCATGACATGGGAATACTGAAAGGGGCAGACATAGTTTACATTAACATAAAAGAAAGAGCACTATTACCATGAATAAAGCAATATCCCCTTTCACAAGAAGCAGATGAGGGCATATATGAGACACTGCATGCTTTATGGCATAAAGGTATTATACAGGAATCCACATCACCATTTAACACAGCAATCTATCCAATTAAAAAATCAAACAGTGGCGCGTGGCTTTTCACACAGGATTTACGCCCTCTTAATAATATTATAGCGGCATATCCTCTTGTCCAAACCCTGCAACAATGTTCTGTAGCATTCCAGTAGAGGCACACTACTTCACAGTAGTGGATATAAAGAATGCCTTCTTCTCTATCGCCCTGCACCCAGGCTCCTGTTACGCTCACCTGGTATCCACGGGAGCACCACACGATGGTGGATGGGTGGTTGTGCGCTATCCCGGACCTTCTCTGTTTCGTTATGTGCCGGGCGGTGGGTAGCACCTATAACAGGAGAATGGAGTGTTTAGATTGGGGCCCGTGGTGAGTGGCCTCCCACCGATCCCAAATCCCCTCCCTTGGGGTTATTTCTCACCTTAGGTTTTTATGCGTAGAACTCTGTCCTGCTTCTCTGTGCAGGGGCGCGTTGTGGGTGCAGGCGTTCCGTTAGACCTAGTTTCCTCACTGGTTTGTGGGCCCTTGTGCCGGGTCCAGACCTGCTGTGACTCCGACTCTTCTTGCTGTCTTCAGGTGAGTTATAGTGTCTTTCAGTTTCTAATCTGTCTCTTTCTCCTCTATTCGTTTTGTCCTTCTTTTCGATGTTGCCTTTCTCCACTATACAATTCCTCTAATAATGGCTTTTTGTTTCCCTGCAGGGATGGCTGCGGTTAGAGTCTTTGACTGTGCTCTGGGTGAAAATGAGCTTGACGCCGGACGGTGAAGACTACAGGTAAGTGTTGATGCGCGGAGCACAGCGCTGTTTATTTTGGAATCATTGCAAGAGTGGCTAACCTGTATTCTCTTCCTCTTTCTTCGTGCAGGTTGCGGTGATGTTCCGGAGTGGTGAGCGAGCGAAACGCGAAATGATTTCAGGATCCGCTGATTACCCAGGTAAGTGCTGTTAATAATGCTGTCCTTGTTTCTTCACCTTTGAAGGTTGCGGTGAGATCCGGTGAGATGGGCGAGGCAAATGAAGCGCAGGATGGATTCGGGATCCGCTGCTTACTCATGTAAGTGTGGTTATTGATGATGTTCTTGTTCTTCCAGGTCGGTGATGGCATCCGGATCGATGGCTTCAGGATCGGGCCGGAGACAAGCAGGTAAGCAGGAGCTGACCATGGTGAGCTTTACGCTGCAGGAGTGCAGAATAACGCGAAGCGTGTATTCCAGTTTGGACGTGGCTTATATAGCCAGCCACACCTGAAGGCCAGACCACACCCAAAACACTGGTCTGCATAGTTCAGTTCGAAGAACTGAGCTGTGTTACAGGCCTCCATGTTGGATTGAGGTCCACAACTGGTACTTGCCCTATTCCTGATAATGAGCCTGGCGCCAGGACTGACTCCATGTGTTTTTATGATGTGTTTAAAGGCCCTTGGGGCCACTGTTAAGGGCTGTAGTCCCACTGTTGCCAGGGGGCTGTTATACCCGAGGGGGCTAGGGGCATGGTTCGTGACACTCCAGGTATCTCCGCGTTTGTATTGTGGGACATGATTTGAACACACAAGAATGCCTCAAGGGTACTATGAGGGACCCAGCATATTTAACAGATGAATACAAATGGATTTGAGCAATTTGCAATTAGGGAGCACAATGATACAATAAGTGGATGACCTTTTGGCGTGCAGCATGACAGAAGACGAGTGTAGGAAAGATTCAGTGACTCTTCTGACGCCATAAGGCCCCTATGGGAGCCGATGGGTGCCTGGAAATGAAGTTGTGACCCAGCTTCCGAGGCAGTTGGGCTAAACCTGACTCCTTGGAGGCTGCGGTCATGACAGCACCCCCCCCTCAAGGCCCCTCCCAAGCTTGTCTTTTCCGGAGGTTTTGGCTTGTTGGGAAAAGCCAGATGAAATTTTTGGACTAAACGAGGTGCATGTACATATTCTGAGGGTTCCCAAGATCTCTCCTGGGGTCCATATCCCTTCCAATCAATCAGGTAGTATAGTTTTGATTTGGAAATTTTGGAGTCCAAGATGTCTTGAATTTCAAATTCGGATTCTCCGTCAACTTGGATTGGCTCAGGAGGTTTAGTCAAACGGGTTCCGGGTTGCACAGGTTTCAGGAGAGAAACATGGAAGACAGGATGTATCTTCATTCGAGTAGGTAATTCTAGTTTGACAGCCACTGGGTTAATCACGGCCGTGATCGAGTAGGGTCCTAAATATCTTGGGTTGAAGGTGCGTGGCCCTTTTAAAGATAAATGTTTAGTGGACAGCCAGACTTGATCTCCTTTTTGATATTGAGGAGCCTCTTTTCGATGTTGGTCTGCTCCTTTTTTGTATGATTCTTTAGCCCATTGAAGATGAGCTGTGGCTTCTTTAAATGCTTGAGTTATCGTCGAATGCAGATGGTACACAGCAGGTGTTCTGAGAGCTTGAGGTAGGTCCAGATTTGAGGTTCGAGGATGACTTCCATACAGCAGGAAAAAAGGGGTTTTTCCCGTCCCAGAATGGATTGAATTATTGTAAGCGTATTCAGCAATCCAAGTACCCTCGGATTGATGCAACATGCAGCGCAGATATTGTTCTAGAGTTTGGTTAGTTCTCTCAGTCTGCCCATCGGTTTGAGGATGATGGCTGGTGGAAAGTCGTACATCAATTTGTGCTAAACGACAACAACTCCGCCAAAAATGGGAAATTAATTGGCTCCCTCGGTCAGAGATTAGTACTGAAGGGAAACCGTGCAACCGGACAATGTTTTCAAGAAATTCTCGGGCTAGAATGGAAGCTGTAGGTAAACCCTTCAGTGGGATAAAATGAGCCATTTTTGAAAATCACTAGAATTGTGTTGTATCCGGAGCAAGGGGGTAAATCCGTGATAAAATCCATCGAGAGCGTGTGCCAAGGGCCTGGTGGAATGTCTATTGGACGTAATAATCCTGCTGGTTTTTCCTTCTGACTCTTGTTTTGCGCGCAGATACCACAAGAAGCCACAAACTCCTTAACATCTTTCCTCCAAGATGGCCACCAAAAATGCCTTTTAATTTTCTCTGAGGTTTTGGCAACTCCAGGATGTCCTTCCATTAGAGAATCATGGTAGCAGGTGATGACCTGTTTTTGTAAGTCAGCGCAGGGTAAGAATAGTCTTCCTTGGAAATACAATAGGTTCTGATCTATTGTAAAATCCTTTCCTTTCAATTGCCAATTCGATGAATCTTCGGGAGTTATGAGTTGATTGACCCTTGCTTTAATCTCTTCGAGGGATAATGTGTTGATTACTCCTAGTATCTTTTGTTCAGGAATTATTGGCACCGGCTCCGGATTAGCTGTAAGTTCGTCTACCCCTATCCGGGAAAGGGCGTCTGCTTTTCCGTTCCTAACGCCTGGTCGAAATGTGATTACAAAATCGAATTCTGCGAAGAATAAAGCCCAGCGTAGTTGCCTCGAAGATTGAGCTTTAGCTGACTTCAGGTACTGGAGGTTACGGTGATCCGTGATTACAGTTACTGTGTGCCGGGCTCCCAAAAGATAATGCCGCCAGGCCTTAAAGGCGGACTTAATTGCCAAGAGTTCTTTGTCCGTAATTGTGTAGTTGATCTCAGGAGCCGAAAATTTGCGAGACCAAAAGGCTACAGGGTGTAACTGGTGCGTTTCGGGGTCTCTTTGTGACAGCACCGCCCCCATTGCAAGACTGGAAGCGTCTGTCTCGACGATGTAGGGAAGTTCTGGACGGGGATGCCTTAAGACTGGAGCAGAGATAAATTTGGCTTTTAATTCTTGGAAGGCTTGTTCGGCTTCTGGAGTCCACTCGAATTTTTTATTCTTTTTCAGAAGAGCCGTGATAGATTGGACTACCCGAGAGAATTCAGGAATGAACCTTCGGTAAAAATTAGCGAAGCCCAGCATGCTCTGCACACCTTTCACGGAAGTTGGGGAAGGCCATTTGGTGATAGCATCCACTTTTCTTGAGTCCATGTGAACTCCGTTGGGTGATAAGATGAACCCTAAAAATTCCACTTCCTTTGCGTGAAAGGTGCACTTCTCCAGTTTAGCAAACAAGCGGTGTTGGCGAAGTCTCTGTAAAACCGCTGTGACGTGTCTACGATGATCAGTTTCTGAGGCTGAGTATACCAGGATGTCGTCAATATAAACGACTACGCACACATCAATAAGTTCTCTGAGGACATCATTCATGAAAAACTGGAAAGCGGCCGGTGCGTTACATAGTCCGAAGGGCATTACTTGATACTCAAATAATCCATATTTAGTGCGAAAGGCCGTCTTCCATTCGTCGCCCTCCTTAATGCGTACCAAATGGTAAGCTCCTCTGAGGTCTAACTTTGTGTATATGCAGGCGCCTTTTACCTGGTCCAATAATTCAGGAATCAAGGGCAACGGGTATCGGTTTTTGACTGTAATCTGGTTCAGGGCGCGATAATCGATACACGTTCTTAGGTCACCTTCCTTTTTCGGGACGAAGAACAAAGCTGAGGAAGCCGGGGATTTCGAGGGGCGGATGAATCCGTTAGCCAAGTACTGGTCCAAGTATTGCCTGAGATGGAGGTTTTCTGGTTCAGTGAGGGCATATATTCTACTGCACGGAGGGGTGGACCCAGGTATCAGGTCTATCTGGCAGTTGTATGACCGATGCGGAGGCAGGGTGTTGGCTTGATCTTTCTGAAAGACGTCGCTGAACTCTTGGTATTCCAGAGGTAATCGGGGGTCCTCGGAAGTGATGGCTGCTAGCTTGATTTCGGGCTGAGGATAACAGGTTGAAGCGCATTCTGGAAACCGAATCACCTTGGCTCGCCAGTTTATCTGAGGATTGTGCTTTTCCAACCAAGGTATTCCCAGAATCACCTGAAACTGCGGGGCCTTGATTACATCAAACACAATCTTCTCCCGATGTCCGCCTTGACATAACAACGTTACCTCCATGGTGGTATGAGAAACTGGTCCGGAAGCTATTTCAGTACCATCCACTGTAGTGATTACGTCCTTTACCATCTTGGGACGTAGGGGAAGATCCATCCTGGTAGCCAAGTCGTGGTCCACATAATTACCGATTGCTCCGCTATCAATGTATACTTTGATAGTATGCATGCGATCTGGTCTATTGGGACTTATGAGGACCATAGGCATTACCAAATGCGAGGTCAAGGAACTGGTTCTAACGCTCGGCAAGCGGACCTCTACGCTTGTCGGGCGAGGTCGTTTCCCGATTCCAGTTTCTCAGCATTTTTATCAGAAGCTCCTACGGTCTTCTTGACCGGTTTCACTGAGCAATCACGAAGGAAATGTCCAAAATTCCCACAGTATAGGCACAGCTGTAATTGCCTTCTTCTTTCCCGTTCTTTCTGAGTTAATGGTCCTTTTACTACTCCTATTTGCATTGGTTCCACGGAGTCATTCCCTTTAGCGGAGCTCTGAGGTCTTGAAAGTACCCGGGTTTCAAATCTGGATCGATCGGTCTTCCTGTTCTGTAGCCGATGATCTAATTGGACCACTAGGTCGATATAATCTGAACAGTCTTGCGGCGGATTCACCACCTGAGCTAAAACGTCTTTAAGTTCCCCACGTAGACCTCTGTAGAAGAGCGTGATTCTCTTATCTTCAGGCCACCTGGTCTCAACCACCAGTCTATTAAAGGACGCTATGTAAGCCAGGAGATCCTGATTACCTTGTCTGAGTGACAGGAGTTCATTGTCCAAGGCCTGCCCCTGTGAATGTCTTGCGAACAACTTTTCCATACTGGTCTGAAAGTCTTGAAAGTTATAGAGGAGCGGGTCATCCTGTGTCACGAGAGGAATGGACCAATCTGCAGCACTACCGCTAAGATAGGAAAGTACAAACGCTACCTTGGCTTGGTCCGTTGGGAATGCGGCGGGTCTACACAGAAAGTGCAAGCGGCATTGATTGATGAATACTGCATATCGCTTTGGATCACCGGAAAAACGTTCGGGCGGGGCCAAAGGCACATTCCCTGGCAGATTAATTTGCACCGGATTACTTGAGGTTGTAGGAGTGCCGCCCCCTCCATAGGGAGGCAGTGGCGTCTGTCCCGCTTGAGCCTGTAGCAACTGTCTGGCCAGATCATCCGTCCGTTCCTTGGCAATGATCAACTCCCTTCGTAAAGCGTTTGTTTCTTGGTGAGATGCGTGTACTTCTGCCCTTAGTTCCCCAAGCAATTGAGCCAGTTGATCTGTGTCCGAGGTTTCCATTGCGCCTGGGTGGGAATATTGCGGTAGGCTTCGCGTTCTGTAACGCTCACCTGAATCCCTCGGAGGCGCAGGTCTGGGCTGGGGGTTCTCGGAGTCTTCTAGGGTCACGCGCAGGCCTCGAATGCCACCCCGGAAAGGCCCTTTCCTCACTGAGATCTTGATCTGAAGGGTGAGGTGTCTGCAATTAGGAGAGCAAGGGGTTAATAAGGATATATAAGCCTGACTGGGCAAGCTGACTCCCCTTCCTGGTACTCCCCAAGTAGTTCGTAGGCTAAATGTGCTCACCTTATATAGGTGAAAGCGGAGCTCTCCATCCTGCGTCTGTGCAGGGGCGCCGAAGCCAGTTACTTCACTGGTTAATTGTCCAGCCTCTTGGTTGCAGAGGATGAAGATTTGGAGCTAGGCCGTCGTTAGCAGCACGAACGGCGGTTGCTTGAATATGGAGGTCCGGAGAGCGATGGAATGGCGAAGGTATTGCAGGCAAGTAAGTAGAAAATGTCAATTCGAAGTTAAAAGCACTTCTTAATGTCTCTTTTCCTTTTTCAGGTTGCAGAAGCAGCTGGGTAGAAAAATAGATGTCGAGGAATGCGCCGAGGAGTGAGAAAGATGAGAGCTGCCCAAAACACGTGCGTATAGATGGAGTTTTGTATTTCTTAATGATGTCCTTTTGTTTTGCAGATGCGAGTAGCAGCGTCGGCGGAGGCGAGAAGAATGCAGCGCAGGTAAGGAAAGTTTCACGGTGGTTACTAACCAATGTCCTTGCTTCCACAGGGTGCCGAAAAATGGAAAGCTGCAGCCCGTGGCTTGAGATGCACCGATGGACTGGGTAAGGGCTGCGCTGGTTTTTATCTCGTGCTAACCTGGTGTTCTTTTCCCTTCTCAGATGCTGCAGAAGACGAAGATGGTATTTCAGAAGGTAAGATTACGGATTTCTCTTCCCTAGATGCAGAAGTTGAAGATTCTCTGGAGCTGACACGGTGAGCGTCCTGCTGCTATTGCAGAATAACGCGAAGCACGTTGCTCTGATCGGGCGTGGTTTAAATAGTCCTACTGGAGTGCTTGGGTGTCTCCTTCCACAGCAGCCTCGCCCAGGTAAGAAGTCCCAGCTTCCAGAATAGTTCCA
This sequence comes from Ambystoma mexicanum, assembly GCF_040938575.1. Taxonomy (NCBI): domain Eukaryota; kingdom Metazoa; phylum Chordata; class Amphibia; order Caudata; family Ambystomatidae; genus Ambystoma; species Ambystoma mexicanum. The sequence continues at coordinate 743,581,734 of NC_090926.1, forward strand.
GTATCCAGTCCCAGGGAGTGGTGCTGGCCACACCCAGAAGGTAAAGTAGTTCCAGCCATGGATGGATGAGGATTTCATCCTGCAGGTGAGTGAGCAGCATGGTCTGCAGCCGGTAGGTCCACCCAAGCACCATTCCTTACATCATGAGCCCGGCACGTCCTGTGCCGGGACTGGGTCCCCTTATGAGCCTCGCGCCAGGACAAGGTCCATAAGGCCCCTATGGGAGCCGATGGGTGCCTGGAAATGAAGTTGTGACCCAGCTTCCGAGGCAGTTGGGCTAAACCTGACTCCTTGGAGGCTGCGGTCATGACATGACGTTACTGGCTGACAAGGAGTACAAAGTGGACAAAGAGAAATTGCAATATTGTCAAAAAGAAGTAGTTTACTTGTGGCAGGTAAAGTATCAGCAGATAGGAGAAAAATAACGCCAGAAAGTGTAGAGGCAATACAAAAGACACCCCAGCCAAAAAAAGTGAAGTTCCTGGGATTAGGTAATTATTGCAGAGCATGGGTGTTTGATGACTCTACATACACCAGGCCACTCCTTCAAGCACTTCAGGAAGCTCAGAAAAACAAAAGTAACATAAAATGGACAGCAGAGATGAACGGGTATTTTGACAAACTCAAAAATGAACTGGCACACGCACCAGTACTAGCTACACCTAATTATAAAGAAATGCTTCATTTGTTTTCCCATTCAGACGGCAAAGTAATGTCAGCCGTGCTGACAAAGAAGGGACAGGGTCACAACCTGTTTGCCTAGTTCAGCAGATCACTTAACCCCATGATGCAGGGACACTTTCCGTGTGAGCAGGTACTTGCTGCCACTGCGTTCGCAATTGAGAAAGAGTCGAGAATAACAATAGGGCGCCCAGTACTTTTGTACGTAGAGCATGCACTGTTCGAAATACTAGAGATGACCAAATCAACATTGACAACTCAGAGATCATCAGGGTACGAGATTATACTGACAAACCCTGCAATAGAAGTGGTTGTTACATTCAGCAACGACCACCACCTGTGCCACCCAAACCTTGTACCTGTCAGTTCTTGTATCCAAGGTGGTGCGGGCGGGTGCCACGGCTTCTGGGGTCATTTCATTACCTACGATCATGGGAGGCACCGCTGGAGAGTCCCACAATTGTTCGGTCGTCCTGCCGGATGTTTCCGGAGTCTGGGCCTGTTAGGCAGAAACCTGTGCAGTTCCCTCTGGGACCACTGCAAAAGATTTAAGACTACAGGTGTTTGGCAGTAAACCCACTTGGTAGCAGTCCGTACCACACAGATTCACCTGGTAGCTGTGGCTGAGCAGTCAGATTTCCCTCAAGAAGAGTTAGGCACTATACAGAGTATTCACAATAGGTCGAAAGAACACAGTAGAACAAGTAAACACTGACCAGGGCTTGGTGTAAAAGAGATATAATTATTTATTTAAAACCACATCTAGAAAAACACACAGGCACTAATAGTAAGCAATTCAAAAACACGGTCACTAAAAGATATACACTCCCTTAGAAGAATATTAGACAAGTCTTAAGTAAAGCCCCACTTATTTTCAGACAGCGGTGAGCGCTTAACGCAGATGGCACTCTAATAATTTGTTTTAAAAGGGAGAGAAAAGAAGAGAATAAATTGAAACAGATCCCAACACTTTTACAAGAACACAACAAGAGAGGAAGGCAAAGTAAAACCATGAGCTTAGAGTTCAGTAGGTCGGATCCACTTTAAGGGGATCAAAACAAAATGTGTCCAAGGTCAAACGGTTGCAGTGCACAAAAGTCTTGAAACGGTTCAAAAAGAGTTGGACCACAGAAAGGGACTAGTTAGAAGGTCAAGGCGGCCAGCCCAGTCCAGAAGGTTAAGGGGTTATTATTACCTTGTAGCAATCTTTAGAAAGGGAGGCCTGGCGGACACAGTACCTTAAAGTGGTGAGAATACTCCAGCGGGGGCAGTTGTTCCTGGCAGCGGATGCAAATTGGTGCTTTGTCCGGGGGAAGAGAGGATCTCGTCGGGGAGGAAGACAGGAGTCAGTTGCACTGCCAGGGAAGAAACCAGCCGCGGAGTTCTCAGGTAAAAGGAGCCGTCCTTTTATTCGCGGTCCAGTGGTAAGTGGCTATCCGGTTGTCGGGGTGCTTGGCACGGGCAATTCGACCTCAAGACGGCCTGGGATGCGAAGAGAAGAACTGGTTGTGCCCACCAGTCAGGGGAAGAAGCCTCTCCAGCCGGGAGAGCTTCTCTGTCGTCGGGAAGTGGTGAGTCGGTTCCGCAGGGCTCCACCGGTGGTGTTGTCCTGGCAGGTCGGCTCAGCTTCTCCCTCGTCGGATTCTCCGGTCCTGCGCGACTTCTGAAGTTCCAGTCCCCAAAGCCCTGCTTTTATGCACCACACCCCCATTCACTCAGCCTAGCTGTCAATCAAACATGCTAAGTGGTGAGCCGGCCGGCTCACCACTTGGGCCAATCACACAAGAGTGCGACTTGAGTTACCAAGGTAACTCAGTCCAGGGTGCCTAAACCCCCTCCCACACCCCCTGTGGTACCCAGACAGAGTGGCACCACTTTTGGAGGCTTCTGTGGAGAAGCCTGCCAAAAGTGGAACAAAGGGCTCGACTTGGGTTGGAGTCACAGAAGAGAACACAAACGCCATTTTAGAATCGAGTCCTGGCAAAAAATACCAACCGGCGAATTAATATTAAATAAATAAACCGGCGGTATGTTCAAGGCTATGAGAATTAAATAATTAAAGTTGGTAGCCTCGAACAATCGGAAAATCCCATAGGGATATATTCGCGGTCGAATATAAAAAGTAGTATCCACTGCCACCCGCCAAAACTGGATCAGGGGGGACGGAGATGTGCCCCCTCGACTAACAGACCCCGGGGTAATCGAATTGCCATGACCAGTACATCCACAATATGATGGTTGGTACTGGTTTCTGTTCATAATTTGGGACTAGTAAAGCCAATGGTGACTTTACATGCCCTGGGAGACAGTAGTCAGTCCCAGGGTATGGAGTCTATGGGGGGGGTGTCACTATGACACCCCTGTGTCACTGTACGGAGGGTGCTGTGTAACACACATAGTAAAAACACATGAGACCCTATGGAGTAAAGGACCCCAAAGCCCATAAAACACATTAACAGTCAAAGGAACACCGTAAATCATGTCCAAGAGTGGGAGAAAAAAGAGTCTCACTCTTGGCAGGAGAAAAAAACAAACGCCAGAAATCCAGCAAAGCTGCTGGGGGACTCACTAGGTTAAGAAATTCAGCCTAAAGAGAGAATTCTCCCTAACAGGGCCGCATTGTGCCTACATCACCGCTTTCCCGGTCTGCAGCATCTCGATTGCTTGGCCACCACTGCTTCCGGTGACTCAGGCACTATTTAAGGCTGGCTATCCCTCGATTCATTGCATCTTATCGCTCCCATGGTCATATCTGCTCCTGTGTCTCTCCATGGTCTTAGGGATCTTTCTCCTTGCTCTCTTGTCAGCCAACCTGGTCCTGATTCGGCTTCCTGCAATCTAGCAAACTCTTTCTTCCTGCCATGTTTGCTTTCTCCCTATTTGTTCCTTCCATTCTGCCTTTCCTCCTGCTTGCTTCCTATTCCTTTTTCCTCTCAGTGGCTTTCATGTCTGTCAGCGTGTGACTCCTCTGCCAGACCATCGTCATCAACAGCACTTTCTAGTCCAGTGGGACCCCTGTGGTTCTGCTGCCTTTGCACCATGTTAATTCTGGGAAGGAGCTCAGCCCTTGGTGTGGGGAAACCGGTCCCTGACCCTGCCCTAGTTAACATCAGCTTCGGACAGAAGGGGGCTGGGTCTCCTGCCTGCATAGACCCCAGTTCATCCTGGACTACTCCAAGAGGAAAGGGAAAGGATCATCACAGCCAGCACTGGTAAGCAACTCCCCAGTGATCAAGCCCTTGACAGAATAAGATGCCTAAACTCGAGACAGGATATGGAGGCATTACAAGAACTGCGGGATGAAATGCAGGCTCTAAGCTTGGAGCTTGCCTCATTAAAACAAGAAAATAGCAGTCTTTGTGCAGCTATAGCTCATGATGTTGCCGCAACAGCCTCTGAAAGTACTGTAGCTCATTCCTCCACAATAAAATTCGATGGGGACCCAAGGAAGTTAACTGAATATGTGATCCACTGTAAGATCCAGTTCCTGTTCAGGCCAGCTCATTTCGCACATGACAAAGCAAGGATAGGATACATCCTGAGCAACTCGTTGGGAAACGCATTGGCCTAGGCTACACCCTACATGTCTGCAAACAGCCCTATATGAATGACTTTCAGGACTTTGAAAAAGCATTCCCTGACACATTCCAATGTCCCAACCAGATTTCAAAAGCTCTGAATCATGTTATGGAGATCAAACAGGGCTCCCAGGACCTGCTCATGTACATCAGGCTTATCGTCTGTTGGCTACTGATGCTCAATGGCCTGTCGCGACAAAAAAATCTCTGTTCAAACGTTGGCTACGTGAAGAACTGAAGGATGAGCTTCTGCATCACGGGGAACCATAGGACCTCGATGCTTTGATCAAATTGGTTCTCCGCATAGATCATCACCTCACAGAAAGAAGGGAAGAAAGAAGACGAGTGCAGCAACATTACCCTCCGACCCGTCCTGCCTCAGGCTCCGATGGCCTCAGCTGAGCCCCAAGAGGAAACTCTGCAGTTAGGGGCGGTGATGGGTTCCTTGACCGAGGAGGAAAAGACGAGAAGAACAACAAACTGACTGTCTATACTGTGGTGGGTCCGGGCACTTTTTAGGAACCTGTCCGATACACCTGGCCCAGGGCGGCGGAAAACTAGTCGGCTTGCTATCTGAAGGGAAGACAACAGCAAGCCCATCTGGTTCCTCGTCTCTTCCCAATGTCAACCAGGGGCTAATGCCTACATCTCATCTCCTAGTTCTGGAAATCCAACTGTTCAATGCTGAGACACACCAGACGACCACTACCATGACCTTTTCGGACTCAGGAGCCTCCGGTAACTACATTGATTGGGCGTTTGCAAGCCTGCATGGTATACCATTGATAGAGAAGGTATGTCCAGAAGTGGCTGCCCTAATTGATGGGTCCTTTATCTTCTGAGGTCTGGTTACCCATCACTCGGTGCCCATTGATATACAAATTAACCAGCACCAGGAACAAACTGCTTTCGATGTCCTGCAAACCCTGTCATACCCACTGGTCCTTGGTTGCCCCTGGTTAACCTTTCATAATCCATATATCAAATGGGCCACACAAACCATTATATTTGGATCCGATACGTGCACCACCCTGTGTTGTGTTAAGCAGACCGGAGACACACGTTTGTACTCCATGTTGCTTGATTCTACCAGTACCATAACCTACGCTTGCGCCATTCACAGAATCCCTGCTATATATTCAGAGTTCAAGGGAGTCTTCACGGAACCCAAAGACATCCCCCTTCCTCTGTATCAGCTGTTTGACTGCTCCATTACTTTCCTGCCCGACAAGGACATTCCTCATGGAAGAATGTACACCTTATCGCCACGTGAAAGGCAGGAACTCCAGCAATATTTGAAGGATTGTCTCCAGAAAGTATATTGTGCCTTCTCGGTCTCCGGCAGGTACACCCCTGTTCTTCGTGTCCAAGAAAAGGGTATTGAGGCCCTGTGTTGACTACCGAGAGTTGAACAGCATCACTATGAAGGATCGGTATCCTCCGCCTCTCATCCGAGACATTGTAGAAACCCTGAAAGGTGCCCGCTTCTTTACAAAACTGGATTTGCGGGGTGCCTATCATCTGGTTTGGATTAAGAGAAGGGACGAATGGAAGACTACGTTCAAAACTCGCCAGGGCCACTTCGAATACAGAGTGATGCCGTTCGGGCTCTGTAATACGCCCTCGGTCTTCCAGAGGTTTATGGACACCATCTTCTCTAACCTCATAGGAATAACCATGTAGATGTACCTCAATGATATCCTCGTCTCCTCTCCCACTCTCGAGGAACACCAGAAACATGTGGCTCAGGTTCTACAGCGCTTGGAGTCCACTCATCTGTATGCTAAACCCTCCAAATGCATGTTCCATCAACCCAAAACCAACTTCCTAGGACACAGCATAAGTAAGCATGGTATACAGAAGGATGACAGCAAGATCCAAGCCATTAAGGACTGGCAAAGTCCTAACAACTGCAAGGCTCCACAACATTTTCTGGGTTTCTCGAACTACTACCGGATTTCATAGCCAACTTTGCTCAGTTGTCCTTGGAATAACTCAGGTGCTCCACACCAACCAAGTTTTCCACTGAGGTCCACCAGCCGAACTGGCCTTCCAGAAATTGAAGAAAGCCTTTATATCTGCTCCTGTACCTTCTCATCCCAATGATTCTGCCCCTTTCTTCATCGAAGCCGATGCTTTTGACAGAACGATTGGGGCAGTATTACTGCAAACCGATGTCCAGTCCATGGTGGAACATCCCATCGACTACTTCTCTCGCAAATTAACCCCTAGCGAGGTCAACTATTCTGTGATCGAGATGGAGCTTTTGGCCAGCCAAGGAGCTTTTGAACAGTGGAGACGCCACATTCAATGAGCACAACACACTTTGACCGTCCATACAGATCAGCGAACCATTAAACATCTGCAATCCTTGCCATGCCGTAACAGCCGACAAGCCTGGTGGGCCTTCTTTTTCTCCCCATATGACTTTATCGTTACTCACATTGCTGGCTGCTCCAATCTTCGTGCTGATGCCTTGTCCAGATCTCTTGACCCCAATGCCATTCCTGAAGAGAACCACACCACCATTCTGCACCATAAGCATTTCGTGGGCATCGTTCAAACCTTTTTTATCATTTTTGTTCCACCACTACAGTAGATCCTGCAGTACCTGACCTTTTGAACCAACAGGATGTGCATTCCAAGGATGGCCTGTTGTTCTACCTCAAGCAATTATACATACCCACTCCTGGACTATGAAAACAAATCCTTTCTGAGTGTCACAATGCACCCCAGGCAGGACATTGGTGTCTCAAGACCACCATAGAATTGGTCTCCCGTTCCTTTTGGTGGCCTGGATTAAACAGACAGATTGCACTATATGTCGAGTCCTGTCCAGTGTGTGCCTCGTTAAACACATCACATCAGAAAGCTATCGGCCTACTACAACCTACAGAGAAACCACTCAGACCCTAGCACACCATTGCTTTAGATTGCATTGTAGAACTCCCAAAATCAGATAACCATACCTGCATAATGGTGGTAGTCGATTGCTTCTCTAAGTTAGCCCACTTTGTGCCCTTAATGGTACTGCCTACGGCCGTACAAATACCCAATGGGTTCCTACACAAGATCTACCGCCTACATGGTTTACCTTCCAAGATCATCTCAGACCGTGGGTCACAGTTCATTGCTCGATTTTGGACACAGTTTTGCAAACATCTGAAGATACGAAGGGGACTTAGTTCTGGCTATCATCCCCAGACTAATGGCCATACCAAGGGGACCAATCAGGCGCTTGAGCAATACCTCTGTTGCTATACCAACACAACACAGAATAATTGGTCCTCTTGTTTAGATCTGGCCGAATTCTCCTACAACAATTCTTGGCATTTATCAATCTGCAATTCACCCTTTTTTTTTTGTCACTTTTGGGCCGCATCCTCGTCCATCCCCCATGAAATTCATTACAGATAGCCCAGTGTCCTCAGCAGATTCGATGGTACGGCACTTTCAGCTGACACATCTGCTCACGGATTCCATACCACAGGTCACCAAGGCCTATTCTAAGCAGCAGGTGGATAAACATTGACGCCTGGAGACATACCAGAGAGGAGACCAGGTATGGTTGTCAACAAGGAACTTGCCCTTATGGAACCTACCTGTCAAATTGGCTCCCAGGTATTTGGGCCCTTTTATGGTTCTGAAGAAGATCCCATCAGTGGCCTACAAACTTCAACTGCCTGCTACGTGGCGTACACACCCTGTGTTCCACATCTCCCTGTTGAAACCTTTCGTGCCTGATTCTCACGGGCACCTTCCTGCTCCGGTGGACGTCGATGGCTCTCCTGAATACGTGGTCCAATCCACCTGCGATTCACGTTTTCATGGGGGTCATCTGTATTATCTGATTGACTGACTGGGAAGGTTATGCCCCCGTGGATGGTACTTGGAAGCCAGCACCCCAAGTTCATGCACCATGCTTGGTGCGGTTGCTTCCCCTTCGATTTCACTCAAAACCTGCTCTCCCGAGGACCCCCGGAGAGGGCAGAGTGTTAGATTCAGATACGACCGCCGCACGCACCACGTACCGGTCAGCTCTTGGCTATTGTATCCCAGGAGGTGCGGGCGTGTGTCACGGCTTCTGGGGTCATTTCATTGCCTACGATCGTCACGGGAGGCACTGGTGGAGAGTCATGCGATAGTTCTGTCGTCCGGCCAGATAGTTCCGGGGTCCGGGCCACGTCATGCCTATGTCACACCACGGTCTTCAAGGCTCGGGTCAAGTGACCACTTATCTGGCCTGCAGTGTCTCAGTTGCCTCGACACCACTGCTGCCGGTGACTTGGGCACTATTTAAGGCCGGCTATCCCTCGATTCAGTGTGCCTTATCGCTCCCATGGTCAGGTCTACTCCTGTGTCTCTCTATGGTCTTTGGGATCTTTCTTTGTGCTCTCTTGTCAGCCAGCGTGGTCCCAACTCGGCTTCCAGCAAGCAAAACCTTTCTTCCTGCCCTGTTTGGCTCCTCCCTATTTGTTCCTTCCAATCTGCCTTTCCCCCTGCTTGGTTCCTGTTCCTTTTTCTTCTCAGTGCCTTTCTTGTCAGAAAGTTTTTGGCTCCTCTGTCAGACCACCATCATCATCAACAGCACTTCCCTGTCCAGTGGGACCCCTGTGGTTCAGCTGCTTTTGTACCACGTTAATTCCGGGAAGCAGTTCAGCCCGTGGTGTGGGGGAACCGGTCCCCGACCCTGCCCTGGTTAACATCAGCTTGGGATGAAAGGGGGCTGGGTGCTGCCAAGAAGAAAGGGAAAGGATCATTGCAGACAGGACCTGGTAAGCAATGCCCCAGTGATGAAGCCCTTGACAGTGGTGAGATGCAGGACAATAAACCCAGCTGAATTCATTGCAGAACCAATAGAGGAGGGAGAGGGAGCCCCCTTGTAAAGGAGGAAGTGATTGAAGGGGGGACATGATATTCATTGATGGAAGCTCAACTATAGACCCAAATTCAGGACAGAGGCATTCTTTGTCATCAATGGTGGGACACAGACACGGCATTCATAATGAAGGATAATTGATAGTGTTTTCCCAAACACGACTACCAGTACACTATTCTGTGCAAGCAGCAGAATTAGTGGCATTAACAGAAGCGCTCAACATGTCAGCAGGGCATGCAGTAAGCATCTTTTCCGACTCAGCATACATGATATCCACCGTACATTCAGGTAAAGCAAGGTGGGGAAAGGAGAGGATTCAGGAGAAGTGATGGTACACCAGTACAACATGCAACACCTTAGAGTGAATTATGGGAAATGTTGCCACTCCCAGTAGAATTGGCAATTATAAAGTATAAGGCACATACAGGAGGGCAAGATTTTATTTCACTGGGTAACGAAAAAGCAGACAAAGCAGCAAAAGGAGCAGCATATCTGCCAGAAGGATCACATGTGCTGTTCCCTGGCGAGGATGGAAAAAATACCATGTGTAGCATTGATGAAAACAACTAAAGGAAATTGTGCACTATATGAGAAAGGCATGGTATCGAGCAGTAGACACAAACACAATGGATACAAGTTTCAAAAACCTTTATTTGATATTCTGGTTGGGTTGGTAGAATTACTATCCGGCCCTAACTTTAAAATGGGAGTAATCTCGAGCATTAAACAAATAATAAATACGACCAAGTCAGTCTAGTCAAAATAAAAAGGGCTATACTAAGAAAACCTAACCTTGCCATCCTTCTAAAAATTACAATTGTGTTAAGGGAACACAAAAAGGAAAATAGTGTCTCAAAACAAAATGTCAGAATGCCCCCAGGTTCAACCCCACAAGGTCTAGAGAGTCTCTTAAAAACAAAGGATAGGTGGATGGCACAATTCTATCAGTCCTGCACACTTTGGCTTACTGGTACAATTTAACAGTTCAATCTTAGGCTCCTACCCTCAGGTAGGTCAATCACTTCCTTTAGGCTTTGCCTGCCTTTCCATCAATATTCAGTTCACTTGTACTTGTGGTTCTCGCTCTTTTTTTAGTGTGCCCTCTTAGCCTTTTCAAAAGTTCATGTGTAACACCAATACCTCTTGGTATTTCTTTCCCCCAGTGCCTCTTGGTTCTTGTAGTTTAGTCTGCCTTCTTGGCTTTTTTTCAAAGTTCATATGCAACACCAATACATCTTGGTATTTCTTTTCCACCAATGCCTCGTGGTACTTGTAGTTCTTATTGTCTTCAATTTGCCCTCTTGGCCTTTGCCAAAGTTCTTATAATTTGCCATCTTGGCATATTCACAGTTCACATATTTCACTATCCTCTTATTGAACTTTCTTTCTTTAACGCTGTTACTTTCTTTCCTTTGAACTCCACTGTAATATCTTTCACATCAATATCCATAATTTCACAGAGACTTTCAAATGTTCGACTTCCCCTTGCAAACCACTCTGTTACTTTGTATGCTTTCCTTTCTAAAATTGTTCTCTTCATTCTCGTTTTATCGGCACACGCTCATCATTCAACTTTCAAAGTACAGTCCCTTTCCCTTTAACATCAACCAGACTTTAGTTCCCTTCGATAACTCACCAGCTGTGTTATTTGGATTTCTTTCGTCTTATTTCTGCAGGTCAAGGCCATTACTTTTGCCTCCTCTGCTCCTCCCCAACCCTGCCGTTCACCGGGAAGGTCGCGGCAGCTTTACAGCCCTTTGAAGGTTTATTTCCTCTGCTCACTCGGCTTTGCTCTTCAAACGCCCACGGCTTCCCGAAAACATAGAAATGTTGCCTGGCTTTCTCTTGATCCTCTCAACTGCCGATTAGCCAGTTGGCCTTCCTACTTCCACAGCCTGGTTTGCATAAGCCTCGGCAGAACTGTTCCTTCTCGTGACCTGTGTAACGCTCACCTGATTCCCGTAGAGGCGCCGGTCTTGACTGGGCGTATACCGTATCTTCAAAGGTGATGTGTAACACACGGCTGGCTCTTTGGGCTGGACCTCTGTGCACTGTATGTCTGACTCGAAGGGTAAGATGTCTGCAGATAGAAAATATGGGATTAAGGAACTGGGTTATTGAATGTCTCTCTCTTCTTCCCTTTCTCTTCTCCTGTAGAACCCCAAAGGTTAACGCTCTCACCTTAGGTAAGTGAACGCTGTGCTCTCCATCTGCCTCGGGGCAGGGTGCTGTAACCAGTTTCTTCACTGGATAAGGGGAGCAGGCCTCTTGACTTCAGAGGACTGCTGTCCGTCGTTTACTGCACGAACGGTAAGTTTCGAGTAATTCTAATGTCTTTAAAGTCTTTAGTAATGATGTTTCTTGTTTTGCAGGGTTCCGGCGATGGCGGATGACGGGCTGAAGTGAGTTGAAGATGGAGCCCGTGTGATGAATAGAAGCGCCTGGAAGCACGTAAGTAAGCGCTTGTTGCCTGCTTCACGATGCGCTCTAACTGTCTTTTTATTTTGCAGGTACAAGTTCGGAGCGGCTGCAGGGTGCCGGAATACCCACTGGGTTAGATGTGGAAAGGAGTAATGGCACGTGAGTATTAAAGTTCCCCAATATCTTTAAACGCACCTTGTTTTGTCTTTCAGATGCGGGATGCAGCGCCGAAGGCCTCCGGAGCGTGCGAAGAGTTGGTAAGCTTTTGTCTTTCAGATGCCGGAATGCAGTGTGAAGACCTCCGGAGCGCACGAAGAGTAGGTAAGCCTTTGTCTTTCAGATGCCGGAATGCAGCGCGAGGCGTTGGTGACAGCCGATGGACCAGGTAAGTGAAGAGCTGTCACTGAAGACCGTAATGCTAACCTGTTCTTTCTTGTCTTTATAGGTGTTGCTGAAGACTGGATTCAGGATGGTAAGCCTTTTTCCTTAGGCCCAGGATCAGATGCAGAAGACACGATGAGCGTTCTGCTGCAGAGGATGCAGAATAACGCAAAGCAAGATTCATCCATCGGGTGTGGTTTAAATAGCCTCCTGTAGTGCTTAGGTGTCTCCTTCCACAGCCACGCCTAGGTAAGAAAAGAGTTCCTGCTTTCCAGAAGAGTTCCAGTGTTCTGAATCTAGGGAGTGGCTCCTGCCCCACCCAACAGGAAAAGTAGTTCCAAACAGAAGAGGATCAGAGGCTCAACTGGCAGGCAAGTAAGCAGCATGGTCTGCTGCAGGTAAGTCCACCCAAGCATTATGAGCCTGGCGCTTCCAGCGCTGGGACTGGGCATATTTATGAGCCTGGTGCCGCTGGCGCCAGGACTGGGTCCAAAAGGTCCCAATTGGGACTGGTTGGCACTCGGAACCTGGGTTATGGATCTGCTTCCAAGGGAGTTGGGAAAACCCTGACCTTTTGGAAGCAGAGTTCATGACACCTGTCTTGCTAAAAGTGTGCTTGTGTGCGCCACCTTTTATCTTCACACGGGAGTGTTAATAAGTGGCAGGTATACATTGTTAGAGCTATGTGCCTGACTCTGCCTGGCCTCATTACAGAGACAGGGCCAATGCACGTCAGGGGAGGTAATCTTTCTGATTTCATTCCTCATCTTCCTTGGTGCAGTACTTTTCTTAAAGTAAAGTAGGTAGGAATTATGGGAGTTGTAGATCCCCACAAAATAAAAAGGGATAGGGGTTAGATTGTTTGTGGAAGAAGGGGGATACCATGTCCCACCATTGGGTGTTTCTCCCTGATGACCCCCTACCCAGATGATACTCCCTCGCTTGTCCACCCCCATGGTCGGGATCCAAAAGCGATGGCCTTTCCCAGGCCTCCTGAGTACACAATCCCCAGGGACTAGGTTTTGAAACACCCTCTGGTTGTTCACATACCCTTCCCCTATGGGATGGGGAGGAATCGGTTTCACAGGAGAACCATGAAGGAAAACTTATGCTGCTTTGATTTATTTCCTTTTCGGTGTTCTACTGTGAAATGGCATGGATGTAAGTCCAACAACCATCACATATCCCATAGCTTGGATTCTCTTTACTGACTTACCCAGATAAGGGGAGAATGATCAGTTTCAAGAGGACACTCTGCCAAATATCACATAAAGGCCTCTGGGAGGTTTTCCTTATTTTTCATATTTTGTATCTCACCTAAGGTCTTTTTGTTTTTAGTTTCTAAGGATCCCCCTTTATTCACCAGAAATGAAGATCCCTTGAATCCAGAGGTGAAAGGTCTTTCAGGTGTTTCACCTATTTTTCCCCTGAGACTTTGGCTACCCTTTGAAGGAACATTTGGCATATTATGTTCATTAGATGGATATTTTGACCAATCCCATCTTGATGCTGGATGGAGAAAAAAAATCTGCCTGAAAAATATTAGTGGGGGAAAATTGAGGGAACTGCGCAGGAATATCTTGTATTAACATAGAGAAGTTGGGAAAGTCCCTACCAATGATTACCTCTTCAGGAAGGCCTGGTATATTGGCAGACGGTATGATAATTTGCTTCCCTCTGATGTGAATGGATATGGGTATTTTGGGATATATTTCATTGTCCCTGTGTACGCAGGTAACTCTGACCAGTTTTGAATTTCAAGATCCCTCTGCGAGATCAAGTCTGCTCTGACTGCTGTTTGCTTACTACCTGTCAAGACTTGAAGGTCGCGAGCAACAAGAATACCTCCGTCCCTAAGCAACCAACAGCGAGATAGTAAACACTTGCTGTTCGAGGATTAGGGCCACATGTGGTAGAAGCAGGATACTCAGGTGGTCCGGATGACTGCTGTAAGGGAAAAAGGGCAGGTAAGGACAAGAACAAATAGGACAATGCAAGGTAGAATAGCAAGAGAAAGAATTTCAGCTACCAGGGACCAGTAGATGGAATGCAGGAAATGATGGGGTAATACCTGTTTCCTCAGTGGGCTAGGAGCAGGGAAGCCAGGGGAGGAGAGGAATGAGGGAGAATTGCCACACTGGATGCACCTGAGGGTAAGACTCCTGGAGAGTGGAACGAGGAGTTGTCATGATGCCTACCTCCGGGCATCCGGATCAAGCTCATCAGCCCCGGGAGCAGGCATCCAGATATTTAATAAAACCCCAGCAGCCCCGGCTCGGGGCTGTCTGGGTTCAGTCCTGGCGCCTTAGGCGCCAGGCTCATAGACTTTACTCACCTCATGCAGACCATGCTGCAAATGAATCCAAGCCAACGTGAGGCCTGGATGGGACTATTTTACTACAGGGACTATTTTTTACTCGGGTGTGGTTCTAGGGACTTCTTACCTGGAACTACTTTGGAGGCTATTTAAACCACGCCCGAACAGCAGCACATGCTTCACGTTATTCTGCATCCAGCAGCGCGACGCTCACCGTGCCTGCAGTCAGCATCCAGTCTTCAGCCACGCCCGTCTCAAATCCAGAGCTCCTAGCAATAGAAGAAAGAGGAAGGAAAGGTTAGAATACAGATATTATTTCAATCCTTACCTGAATTCCGGATCATCAAGTCTCCGAACTGAAAAAGACATTATTCTACACGTGTTGCATCGCCAGCTGCAACGCCGCGCCATACTCACCAGTCCTCACAGCATTTTTCGATCCGGCGCAGCCTCCATCATTTTCTCCGCCGAATTCCACCATCTAGGGGACAAAAGAAACATTGGGTGAGCCGAGAGAGCCAACAAATACCTCTCCACCATAGACTTACCTGATTAACAACCGGAGGCATTATTCTGTAACAAACCGCAACTTCTTACGCCGCACTTGTAAGGAGAGAGAAACCAGCAATTTAAACACACAAATCTTTTGCCGGACAGTGTTGGGTAATACAGACTCTTACCTGAACACCATCAGCTGCCACAAGACAATCTTCCCTTGGACCCAGCTGCAACACAAGAAAGGAATGTACACGAGTGAACATCGGACATATTGAACTCTTTGAACTTTATACTTACGGGTTCTCGCCTGGAACCTCGGAGTCAATTTTCATCCGGAACTCTTCCAATGCCTTCAAACCAGTGAAGTAACTGGCATCTACGCGCCCCTGCATTTCATGCAGGATGGAGAGCTCATCATTTACAAACATAAGGAGAATACTTCTACGGGTCAAGCAGACGAGATTAGGCAGTCCAGTCCAGTCTGTCATCTCTGCACTACGCTTCACGTTGGAGGAGGTCGCAGCTGTCCGGGTCCGATCGACGCCCCTGTGGGAGCCAGGTGAGCGTAACAGGAGTACCAAGATGCCAAGTGAAAGTGTTCCAGTTTCGACTGAGCCACAGAAGGTAACAATGACTTATCCAAAAGCAGTCCGAGGTCAAAAAGCCAGGAGATCCACAAAGTCCATGCACGGTACCAAAGGAGGAAGCAAAGAAGTCCTTAGGTCGTAATCCGAGGGTCGAAGACAAGATAAAGCAATGTGAACGAGGAAAGTGAACTCCAAACGCCGTCAGCGAACAGCTGAGAAGCGCCGTCTGCCGTCTTGGTGTTTGTTTTATATTGTGAGGCAGATCACGTGAGTTCTTAGGATGCGTTACTTGTCACGTGACTGTTTTTGGTTGCTAGGAGCCACCTGCTGTTGATTCCTGTGGCCAATGGAGACGCTGTTTCCAAAAGGGGCATGGCGGTTGCCACGGCGAAGCGCAACGCTGACCGATTCCGAAGCCGTACATTAAAGGCAGCAGGTGCCGTTTTCTGGGGCGTGGTCATGGTCCGGGCACCGTGCAGAGCTGGATTCGGAAGGTGCTGTCCACCAGAAGCGGCTCCACTCCTCAGCGCATGCATACGCCAGGGGAGTCGCCATCTGTGGTAGAGACGGTGGCTCCTCTCATAATGTACTCTCCGATGGCTTCCCCAACCCCTCCCAACAGCAGGAATCCTAGCCCTGTATTCGGAAGTGGGATGTGAATGTGTACGGGCACTAATACGTAGTCCAGGGTGAGGCCGGGAAAGGGCACACAAGCGTGTAGGCATGACACTACCTGAATCTGTTAGAGCATTTACCACCCTTGCATTAATGGAAGCCTTTTCGTAGGTAAATGCAATAATAGGTGAATTGCAGAAACATACATTAATCAACTCAATCTCCTCTTCTGGTTCCTATCATTCGTCCCTCATCAAACATCCTATTTCCATGGGTTCTTCCTTTTGATTCTTGGGTCAACTTTCAGCCAGGTGACCAACCTCTCTACATGAATAACAGATAGGTAATTGAATTTTAGGTATCTGAAACACATCTTTTTTTCCCTCTTCGTTCATTTTGATTTCTGGTTTTCTGAATTCATACGTCTCCCTGCCTTTTCCTATCCATTCCCTATTTTTGGGAGGAGGTCCCCCTTGTTCTGACATGAACAGTGTTGGACTTGAGGAACCTTTATGATCTCTTCTTTTCTCAATTCTATGGAGGGAATGAAAATGTTTATTGGCATCCAAGTGATTTTGTGCTTAAAGGCCAAAGTGAGAGTAGGTTTGTTCAATTGTAGGACCACCTTCTGAAGGGAGGGAGGTAGAGAGTTAATTAATTGTTCTAGAGTTAACATCTCTTTTAATTCAGGTAACGTTTTTTTGCCGTCCATAGAGAGATAGGGCCTCATTACACGGTAGGCGGTAAATTTCGGCCATTACCTGCATGGCGCTATTAACGTGTCTGCCTTGGCCTGATGCCGCTAATAGCGTGGCATTACGAGTACACAGACACGAGCGCAGCACCATGCCGGTAATGACCCTACCGCCATGCCGCAAAAGACCCCAAAAAGTCCCTTACTGCCATCGACGAAAGTGCTGATAGCACTTCCGCCCTCCCGCTACATGCAAATAGCGGTCACCGCTATTAGCGGTGACCGTAAAATTGCGGAAACGGAAATAGCGTCATCGCACAGGAACGGGAAAGAGCATGGCGGCCATCTTTAAAAACACAATCCATTGCCATCCTCTGCATCCAGGACTTGTTTCCACACGACTCCAACACCAAATCATCCCGGATACCCAGAAGATGCCAAAGGCCGTCAAGAAAGGCACAGATCAGCAGCGCAAAGAAAAATTCACCAGCGAGGAGCTGATCATGCTAACAGAGACCCTAGCAGCAAATGCCAATGTAGTATTCGCCAATGACATGCGGCGTGAGACCCTCGTCAAGAAAAAGGCCATCTGGGCAGAGGTTGCCCACAAAGTCAGTGCGTTGGGCACCACCACCCGCACTGTCAAGGACTGCATAAAGCGGTGGGATGACCTACGGCTCCGGGTCCGCAGCATTCTGGCTGCTAATCGCAATCTAGCTATGGCCACAGGAGGTGGTGCTGATTCCCCAATAAAACTCCGGGAGTGGGAGGAGACCTGCGCCAGCACAATTGGCATGGAATTGATTGAGGGAGTCGGAGACATGGAGCATGGCGCGCCCACTTCATCAGATGGAGGTGAGTGTACACATGAAACAATGCACTGTGAAGGGTGAGGGGCCCCCCAAATCTGAGTACACAATCAGCCCATGGAACCAGCCACAAACATACATGCACGCATCACCACATACATGTGCAACACAGACCCACTCATGCATGACCCACCCGACAGCCCCATTACTGGATTCCCAACTAAAGAGGTCCCAATGCATAGAGCGGCATGACGTAAACATTCTGCATAAGGCACGTAGAACCATAACCAATGATATTCTCTATTTTTGACAGACAGACAGTGATGAACCGGGCACTGTGACACCTGCTCACCCAGCAAAGAAAAAGGCCAGGACACATGAGACAGGGGACACTGCCACCACCTCAAGGGGCACCGGGAGGAGTGAACAGCAGCAGAGGGGTAAAGGCAGCAAGAGTGCCAGTGCAACACGGCCTGAAGCCACGGCTGCCCCTATTGCTGCACCCACGGCAGTGTTCCCCCTGTCATTGGAAACAAGCATGGAGGGCCCGCACTCTGCTGCCACCAGTTCCACTGGTGAGGCAGCAGCCACCGCACCGCTGTCGGACGTGGAGGAGGCAATTGACATTGAAATGCAAAGGCAGACCCTCAGCTCCCTGCAATCCATTGAGCCAAGCCCACGGCCACCATCACAATCGAGTAGCCATAGACAATCAGGCAACGACACCGTGGAAGGACGCTGGAGCCCTCAGGTGTCCTCACCTGATGCCCGAGGCATGGACCAGGGCGCAGCAGCCACCCCAAGAGCTGGACGCAGTCAACATGACCTGGCAACCATCAGCCAGAGGCAGATTGAAATCACTGCGCTGGTTGGCCAGCATGTGGAAGAGGCAGCCCGTCTGAGGGAGGAGTTTAGGTCGTATGCAAGCCAGACAAGAGAGGGCATAGAGGCCAGCACCAAGCAGGTGTGTGAGGAAATGGCCCAACTGAGGCAGGTCCTCACACACATTGCAGACGCCATGGAGCGACAATATCCCCCCCCCCACCACAGGATCAACCAGGCACCACCTCCTCTGCGAGTTCCCGTCAGACAAGCCCCCGCCGCTGCTGCGCACCATGAGGCACACGCCATCCCAACCTCCCAATGGCGGTGGAGGGCAGGAGAAGTAGGGCCAGCAAGAATTAGCTGGCACATGTGCACCAGGACACCTATGCACTACAAGCCACACATGGGGGGTGTTTTGGGGGGAGGGGGGAAAGGGTGTTTATGGGAGTGTTTAGGGGGAAGGGGGAAAGGGTGTTTATGGGAGTGTATTGGGGGAGGAGGGAAAGGGTGTTTTTGTGAGTGTTTAGGGGGGAGGGGGAAAAGGGTGTTTGCACAGTTGGGGCCATACACTTTTCTTTCACGAATTATTCATAATACACTGTTGACAAGTTGAAACACAGGCTTGGTCTTCATTGTGTATGTGTACTTTATTGGGGACAGGGTCCATTTGCGCCTCACCACATAGAGCAGGGCAACAATACCCATCTCCATCCAAAATTGTTGGCCCTTGTCTCTCAAAATATTCGATATATCAGATGCTGACACACATCGTGTGTCCCCCTGGACATTGCCTCTTGCATGTCCTGGTGGCCCATTTCCCCCATCCTCATCCCCATCAATATCATCTTCATCAGGTGGTTGCATGTCAATGTCAGGGGGCATAGGCACATTCCGTCTGATACACATTGTGCTGCATGACACATGGCATGGTTATCTTCGTCACTTTGTCCTGGCCATACAGGAGGGCCTCACCCGGCCAGATTAGGTACCAGAGCCATGTCTTCAGAAGACCAAATGCCTGCCCAATCACGACGCGGGTACGGTTATGTGCAAGGTTCTATTCCTCTTCGTGCCAATCTGTGGGTTCCGTATAGGGGTAGGGAGCCAAATCTTCAGGGGATAGGCAGCATCACCTGCATGGCTGGGACAACGGGCATTGTAACTCGTCACCTCAATTGCAACCGGGACATGTTAGCATTCTGATTGCCATCCACAAATCCCAGCATGCATGGAGACGATCAGTGTAACTGCAATGTGAGAAGGTAAGCTAGTCCCTGCAGGTGGACGTGCACCATGCATGCCTCCGGCAGTATTTCCCATCGCCTGGGTGTGGATGGGTCCTAGGTGTTCATGGGCGCAGACAACCTTTGTACGACAATGCTAGTGTACTGCCATTAGGATTCCAATATCCCCATGCTGTGAAGCGACACATCAGTAGTGGTGTACGGGTGTAGTTCTGTACAATGGCTACAGGTGATCCATTTCCATGCACTCAAGGGCGCATATCTGTTGTGATGTTGTTCAACGCACATTTAGATTATGCATATTGGCTGAATGTAGCAGCTTTGTGTCATGTAGGGTATGGTATGATGTGCAATGTGCATGTGGATAGATGTGTCACGTATTGGGTTAGGGATTGATGTCTTTGTTGTGCAGTTTGCTGCTTGCATGTGGTTTCGTGTCCTCTACATTGTGTGCTGCGTTGGTGGACATTGGCGTACATCTGTATGTCCCTTTAATGTACGGACGACAGTCCACAACCAGTGGAGTATGCATCTCTACCCCCCCAAACACAACCCACATCACACTGCCATGTGCCTGCCCTGCTACTCAACAAGTAGTCCAGCATGGCGCTCCATCTTGCATGGTATCATTGAGTTCCACAGGACCATTGATTCATGGGTTGATCAGGGGTATCGGGCACGGAAATGTGTTATTCTCTTATTTGAGTCACATACCATTTGGACATTGATGGAGTGGTAATGCTTTCTGTTTCGTTAGACAGCCTCATTGTGATGTGGGGGCACCATTTCCACATGGGTACAGTCGATTGCCCCGATGCTACGTGGGATGCATGCCAGTGAATAGATTCCAAGTTTGTCGTGGAGATCTCCTGGGCTGTCTGTGGCAGGGATATGTGTTCACTTGTGTTCTTCAGGGGGGCATTGGGCACCTGGGTCCATGTGCGTGTGAATACTGGTTGTGAAATGCCATGCATCTGCCCTACCGTGTGCTGGTAGGTGCCTGGGGCCAGGTAGTGGAGCACAGTTACCACCTTCAGTGGAGGGGGGATGGCAGTACGGATGTCTATGTGGCTCACTATGTCGTTGTGAATCATGTCCACAATGTTGGTGATAGTATCCCGGTCCAGGCGGTACAGGGTGTGTCTCTGCTCAGGGGTTGCATTGAATGGACTGGCTCGAATCCTGGGGATTGCTGGCTGCCTCTGTGGTATGACTGGGTGCACTGGTGGGGCTTGCTGGGCCTGTCTTGCCATCCTTCTCCTCCTGCGACGACTCTGTCCTGCCTGTTGTTGTTGGTGCTGCAATGCAATCATGTCCTCCAGCCCATGTAATGCTGCAAGTATTGCAACCATCTCGGTGTGGGAAGGGGTGTGGTGTGCTCCTTTTGTGCTGCCCCAGTCTCCATTGCCTCCACCTGTGCTGTTGTGGCCACCTGTGGCAGGTGGGATCACTACTCAGGTCTCCTTAACGTGTGGTTCGCGATGCTGGTATTTCCTCCATGCCGGTATGGGCTTTTTCGGCCAATACCATGCCGCTATTTGCAAGCCTGCATGCCTTGTAAAAGCGTGCTAATAGCGCCTTGCCGCTATTTCCGACCTGTGGGGTCGCGCGCCCACGGACTGGCCGCTATTAGTGGCACCGTTCTTAGCGGTGCCGCTAATAACGGGCCCTCAGGGTCGTGATTAGCTAGGGAATTTAGTGATACCGGTAAACCATTACCGGTACCGCTATGCCCTTACCGCCTACTGTGTAATGAGGCCCATAGTGTGTTTGACTTGTTCCCCCAACTCTAAAGGTGTTTCTCCTGGGTTTAGTTTAATATTTCTTAATTTATGTCTGTAGAATTTACTAGGTTGCCCTACTCTTTGCAGGAGACCTTCTTTAATATATGCAAAAGTAGTATCCTCTTGGAGATTGAGTAACTGATACGATGTTTGTAATTCACCTTTCAGTAATGGTCCTAAGTGACAGAGTTTTAAATTATCATCCCACCCAAACTGTACTGCCAGTCGTTCAAAGTTCAAAAAATAATTCCCAAATCCTTACCTTCTAGGTATGGTTATAAAATACCTTGAGGCAACAGGGGTTTGGTGCGGATTGCAATTAATTGTACTGGACTGAAGGCGGGTTTCCGCTTGTATGTGGTGGGCACCAGTTGGGCTAATGCGTCCTCAATAGAGGCCATATTTATATATGGTATTAAACTTCTCTTCGATTCTGCTCCTGACTCTGAGGGGAAAAGGATTGACCCAGCTTATCCTTCTTCGAGATTGCTCTAAAATAATTTGAAGTCGTCGGCATCGGAACCAGATTGAAATATTGCAGATGGAAGTTTTAGGTCTGTTACTGGTAGGGCCAAGTTGAAGGGGAGCTCCCTGTGAGGAAGGACTTCCCTTTAAGGATGGATTCCACCACACTAGGTCTAATATAAATATGAGGTGACCTTATCTTCAGGATTATACAGTCCCATTGTTGTAGATTAAAATGGGAAACCGGCAGAGTATCAAGCAAAGGTTGGGAGTGAAAAAACAGATCTTGATCTCTAACGGGGATGTGAGCTTGTAAGAAAAGGGCCTTCTTTATGGTATGCATTCGGTCTGAGGCTTCACCCTTGACAATTAGTTTCTCCTCGACTGATGGTAAAACAATAATCAACATGGAGTGTTTAACTTTTATCAATTGAATTGTATCCCACTCCTGACAACATATGTGAGGAAGGCATGGTATCGAGCAGTAGACACATACACAACAGATACAAGATCAAAAACCTTGATTTAATATTCTGATGGGTTGGTTTAATTCCTATCAAGCCCGAACTCTCATATTGGAGTAATCTCAACCATTAAACAAATAAATACGTTCAAGTCAGTCGGGTAAAAATAAAAAGGCCTTTACTAAGAAAATGTAACCTTCCTCTCCTTCTAAAAATGACAAATGTGTTAGGAATACAAAAAGAAAAATAGTGTCTCAAAAAGAAATGTTCAGTATGAACTCCCTCCCCCAGGTTCAACTCCCCTGCGTGGGGGTTCCCTTCCCCATGTTTTATCTAAAGTATCGTTTCACTGTCGAAGACATTCAAAACTGCAAGGAATTCACATAGACCTCTGCATGACCACTTCGACCTCTCTTTCATCAATTCTTCAGTTCACAATCAAAACTCATTTTATGGCACCAATACTTCTTGGTACTTGTGGTTCTCACACTCATTTTAGTCTACCCTTCCCTCGCTTGTCCACCCACAGGTTTGGGATACAAAAGCGATGGCCTTTCCCTTGCCACCAAAAGACGGGATGCCCAGGGACTAAGTTTTGAAACACCCTCTGGTTTTTCACAACTAGCAGACAGAAAGCTTCAATGTAACCCCAATAGTGCTGATAATAGAATTACAAGGGGAAGCACCAAACAATGAAAAAGAGCTATGGAAGAAAAGGGGATGCTCTCTGTCACCAACCGATTTAATTTGGTGGCACGACAGCACAGGCAAAGTGGTAATGCCAAAAAGTGAATGAATGTGGCTCTGGAACAGCTCCACTACCGGCCCACGTGTTGAAAGAACACGTGGCTGCAGGGATAAAATGCCTTGTTTGTGCCAAAATTATACGAGTATGTGTCTGAAATTGTATGATTTGTCAAACATTTTTGCCAGGTCACACTTAAGAGTGGTATGGGGAACATTACTGTGACCAGAGGGCCTTTCCGGCACTTACATATCGACTATGCAAGACAGATGTACCTCATATAGGTACATGCTTACTGTGGTATGTGTCATGATTCCTGCCCCTCATGTCCCCAGCCCTCCAAGATGTCAGGCTGGAGCCAGGCCACGATCACCTACATGGCCCTCAAGGGCCTCTCCATCCATCCAAAGACCCACTTGGAGTCAGACTTGGCGCTTGTGGCACTGGACTCACTCACTCCCGTAGGATAACATTGGGGATTGGACTTGTAGTGCATTGATGGGGACAAGATGGATGCCCCCACATATTTCGGTTCCCAGAACTGCATGTGCGGTCTAGTCTTTTGGGTGTGGTTCAGCCCGGAGACACCTGGGATACCCAGAGACTATTTAAGCCACACCCAGGCTGAGAAACCTGCTTTGCGTTTTCTGCACCTGCAGCGTGACACTCACCGTGTTCGGATCAGTCTCCAGTAGGCCTGCATCTTTCTTCTGCGCTCAGCTCCTGCAAGAATAAGAACACTGTTAGGAACAGCCTTACCTTGCTGCGCTTCGGCGGCGGTGTCATACCCATCCCGGTACACCACTTCCTAAGGAAAAGGGAAAATAACAGAAAAAAAGCATTAGTAAGCATTCTGCAAATCCTCGCTTATTTTATAAATACTGTACGAGCTTCAAACACTTACCTGAATCCCAGCCGCTCTGGGGGAACTCTGTCTCCGGAACTTCTCATCCATCTGCAAGAGGGAAAAGACACTCCAGGTTATTTTGAAACATCTAGAGGCGCTGCATACCGCGCTTACCCACTGCATTTGTTCTTCATAACCGGCATCCACGCTGAAAATGTCGCGGCATCTAAAAGACACAGAAAAAGAACTCAGTTCAATGCAAATATGAAAGGGGTGCATCGCGCATCACGCTCTCACTCACCTTCAGCACTACTCATCTCAGCAGCACGCCGCCATCCCCGGACGCCGGCCATCATCTAAGGAAGGAAAGGAACGAAGTTAGAGAACTGTTCAAAAGACTCATTATACTTACCTGTCGGACTCTTGCCAGTGAAGTAACTAGGCAGCAACGTGCCTGCATCAATCTACGTGCCCCTGCGCTGAAAGCAGGACGTAGGGCACACTATCCAAGAAAACAAGGTTAGCTGTGGATCAAAGGGAAGGGTTGGACCCCGGGGAAGAAGGAGTTCAAGCACACAGAGACAATAGGGAGTTAAACTCTACCAATCCTGTGTTTCACGCCCAGTCTCCAGTCGAATAGCCTCCAGGGAAGGGTTCAAGGTCGTAAGAGGTCAGAACAGGCTGGCTGACTGACATCCCCGTGGATACCAGGTGAGCGTTACAGTATGTCCATTTTCACATTGGCTTGAGACTGGTTCATGTGCCCATAATGATGCCCGTTCAGCGGCAAAATTCTTGGTGAGGGAGGTGATCCCATGGTGGGAGATCCCTGATGAAATTCGCTCTGACAGGTCAGCATTTCACAAATGATTTGATTAAGGCAATAACTGCCCTTCTGGGAATAAGACACATTGTGCTCAGTTTAGCGGCTGCAAGCAAACAGGTTGGCTGAGAGAATGAATGGGTTACTAAAACAGCACTTGGCTAATCTAACATGAACGCTCGGCAAGTCTTGGTTGTATTGCCTGCCCCTTGCACTCTTTGTTTACACAATTCGCCTGGAGCAGATCATCATTTTTCTCCTCATGAAATTGTTACTGGTTGGAGAATGCATGTGCGTATCTCTAAAACACGTACTTCTGATCCTAATACTTCATTTAACATATTGGGGGAGGAAGTCCACAAGTACCTCACAGAGCTTAAAAAATGGCTTGCGTATATATCCCAGCAGATAAAATCAAGAGTTTAGATTGAGCAAGCTGACG
Source organism: Ambystoma mexicanum (assembly GCF_040938575.1). NCBI lineage: Eukaryota > Metazoa > Chordata > Amphibia > Caudata > Ambystomatidae > Ambystoma > Ambystoma mexicanum. The sequence goes on from NC_090926.1 coordinate 743,606,833, forward strand.
AACAGGGAAGGGACTTTTCACAAGCTGCACCTCTTTACCCTGGGGACCGAGTATTCGTAAAAAGCGTCAAGAATTGGAAAGACAGCAGATTTTCTGTACAATACACTGTTTATACAACTACAACCGCTGTTAAAGTTGAGGGACGCCGAGGATGGGTTAATCTCACTGACATGCTCAGTGTGAGAAACCAGAAGATGTCTCACCCACTAGTCCCCGTAGGATCTGTCATCCAGGTGGCCAGGACACGGCCCCCGCTTTTGGATCCAGTTCCTGATGGTGGACCAGTGTGGGAGGATAACCTGGGTGAGGGATCTTCAAGGGGGTGCGAGTGGGACACCGGATGGTGAGATGCCATATCCCCTTCCCTGTAATACATTTACCCCATCCTGCCAGGTAGGATACTTAGGAACTCAGCCCCCGCCCCTTTCACAACACAAACACTTCCTCACGAACAGCCCGCTATGAGAGAAAACGGACTAACACCCGAGCCATATCCCTGACGTGTCCCGAAACAATGGTCAGGCAGGGTCAAGCAATTACTTACCACCATGCACACCTGACTTCCATTACACTGCCCCACACAGATAAAAGGCGGAGTACAAGAGCACACTCTGTGAGTAAAGCAAAGCACACAAGGAAACAGCAGTGTCATGACCACTGCTTCCAAGGAGTCAGGACCTACCCAACATCCTTGGAAGCAGGCTCATAACATATACTATCGGCACCAGCAAGTCCCAATAGGGACCTTTTGGACCTTGTCCTGGCACCGGTGGTGCCAGGCTCATAGCATGGACCCGTCCCGGCACAGGAAGCGCCGGGCTCATAACAAGTGTGAAAGTGCTTGGGTGGACCTAACTGCAGCAGACCATGCTGCTTCCTTACCAGCAAGATGATGTTTCACTCTCTTCTGGCAGGGACTACTTTTCCTTCTGGGTGGGGCAGGCACCACTCCCTGGATCATTGATGCTGGACCCCTTCTGGAAGCAGGAACTCTTTTGCCTAGGCGAGGCTGTGGAAGAAGACACCTAAGCACTCCTATGGACTATTTAAACCACACCCGATTGGTGCAATGTGCTTCGCGTTATTCTGCATCTGCAGCAGGACGCTCACCGTGTCAGCTCCAGCGAATCTTCAGTTCCGGATCCTGTGAATACGAAAATTACCTGCTGGGAACCAATCCTCAGTCTTCAGCAGCTCCTGCAAAACAAAAGGCACAGGTTAGGCAAAGGCAAAGCTAGCGGTTCAACTTACCCGATCCATCGGCAGCATTCAAGGCGTTTTTTCTGCATATCTCGTCCGGCATCGGGCCTGCAAAGACAAAGAACATTGGTTAGTAACGCTTAGTTACAAAACTGCTTACCTGTGTTACGCTCGCTCCAACTCTGCTCGCGCTGCATTCCGGCACCTGTAAAGACAAAAGAGACATTAAGGTGCATTCTACAGCCCTAGAGCAGCCTTTCTACTTACGTGACTTCGTATTCACCATCTTCTTGTTACGCTCTCTGCCACGAACCTGGGGGGAGCATCTTCTTCGGCACCGACAGCATCTGAAAGGGAAAAGACATAGACATTAAGGAGATAAGACATTTGAAGAGAGCAATCTAAAGGGAACTTTAATACTTACAAGTCACGCTCGTGCAGCACACGGCGGCATCGCTCTCAACTTACCCTCTGCAATTAAGAGGCTGAACTCATATCCAGTGAAGTAACTGGACCCAGCGCCCCTGCATGAGACGCAGGATGGAGAGCCCAGCATTCACCTATTTAAGGTGAGCACAACAATCGACCGAGTACCACGAGGAGAGAGGGAGAGAGGGGCTTGGAACTTCTCCCAACCTTCCAGCCACTAATACCTTGATTTTCCACTTGCAGACACCTCACCCTTCAGGTCAAACTTTCGGTGAGAAAGGGGCCAAATCCGGGAGCCAAACGAATCCTACGCCTGACGTTGAAGACGGTTTCACCGCCCAGTCAAGACCCGCGCCTCCGAGGGAACCAGGTGAGCATTACAAGCAGTTCCAAGATGGCAGTTTAATAGGAGGAGAAAGATGGCGAAACCCGAAGGGGATCAAAAGGAGGGAAGTTCCCTTGACCTTTTCGACAAGCAACTGTTACTTTTATGAAGCCTCGGGAATAGAAAGCATAAAACCAGGAAACCAGTCTGAGGAATCCTGCATTGTGTGTCGGAGGTACCCGGGGTCCTCCCTCATCGGTAATCAGGTTGGGGAGAAATGCTGTGGTACTGTCCTTGGCTCCAACAACTTTGGGGTTTATTTATTTAGAATCACACTCTTGCAACTAGAGTGATCGCTGCCCTGAATGCTATGTAAGTGGATCATCGAACGGCTGGCAGATAGATAAGCACTCTCGAGTTTATGTGGACTGCTTGACTGTTTATATGTCTGGGAACTACATTTCCCAGACACCCCTTGCTATTTATCTGAAATGTGTGTTCCCTACATGTATCTCAATATCATCCCAGGTCCCAAACAGACCCCCAAATTGTGTTAGACCTGCTCCCCGCCAGTTTGTTGACAACGCTGCGCCTCTCGACGGGTCCAGGTAAGGTGCGTCCTAGATAGGCATACCTGGGCTGTGCATTATGCTTTTTGGGGGTTACTGAACCAGTCTCGACCACGCCTTCCCCACCTCCTCTTAGCCACCCCATGCAGCAGTGCAGCCGTTTCCTTCTCCTGACACTCCAAGTCTACATACAATGTTTGTGGCCCGCCCTTTGTCCACTGTATCACATAGTATGGCTGTGCTGCCAGGTAATACAATTCGTAATCTGGAGCTGGCAATCCCCCTTCTCATACGGCAGTGTGAGACGGTTCCAAGTGGCCCTCACACGACCCCTCCACATGAACGCAGAGCATGCTCCGGTTATCTTTGTGAAAAATGATCTGCCTGGCCATAATGGTATAGTGCTAAACAGATAAAACATCTTGGGCAGTATAATCATTTTCACTAGTGCCAGTCGTCCCATGAGTGAAATGGGCAGTTGGTTCAAATGGTCTAGTTTGGCACAAATTGCGGTGACCAACGTATCATAGTTAAGGGAGAACACCAGATTAGCTGAACGTTTAATTTCTACCCGTAAGTATCACACCTGTTGAGGCGTCCACCGCAGTCCGAAAAGATTACTAGGCGCCCTTGTCCTGTCCGTTAATGGGAATATTTCGCACTTATTAATATTCAAATGGAGACCGGAGTATTTCCTGAACTCCAGAACAACAAGAAATACCCTCTGCAGATATTTCCCGGGGTTCCTCACAAACAACATAATATCTTCTGTGTATAATGTTATCAACTCCACCCACCCAGCGATGGAAATACCAGCCCTTGCTTGGCGTGCCCTCATAAGATCTGCCAGCAGTTCTATCACCAGCGCGAATAGCAAGGGGAAAGCGGGCATCCTTGCCTGGTGCCTCCCGCCAGTGTCAGCACCGATGACAATACCCCGTTCACACATATCCTAGCATACGGCTGCGTATATAGGATTTGCACCCACCTGATAAAATTTGGGCCGAATCCATAGTTATGCAGCACCCTGACAGGAATGGCCAGTATACAGTATCAAAGGCTTTCTGCATATTTAGGGATATAGCTACTCCTTCGACATCTTGAGGGATTCTTGCCAGTATATTATAAAACCTCTGTATGTTTGATGCTGTTGATCTCCCCTGTACAAATCCCGCCTGGTCCTCATGCACCATATAGGGAATTAACGGTTTAAGCCAGGAGGCCAATATTTTTGCAAATAGCAATGGCTCCCCTCTCCACCCGCTCCGGTAGTGTTGGACCTGTCTAGGTCGACGGCCCAGGATCCACTTCCTCCTCACCTTTCAGCGGAATGCGGGCAGCCAACACCAGCACTGTCCGCACCTTTGGTAGTCGGTAGGGTGACAGGGCCCGGATCGGCACTGCCTAAGTGTCTTTGTGGTATTTTATGGCAAAATTATTACGGGAACTGCAGTATACCAGCAGAGCTCACACAAGGACGTGCGTGCAGCCAAGTGTGCAACAGTGCCCTCTCTGACTGACTTGTTTGACCATTCTTTCCAAGCATTATGTGTCCCAAATCTCCCTTAACTTGAATTAAAGAGTCCGCCTACCCGCGAGATACAGAGGCTATTCATACCAATAACAACTTGAATTCACATTGGTCCGCGACTCAAGAATTTCGCCTATGTTGATTCTTTCACGCTCTTTGTTAAACACACAAAACTTAGTTAAACATGGAGTAGAGGTCGCAGATTACCTGCTTGAATGCGGCCCTGACTTACTCGGGCTCACCGAACCATGGCTCAACCCACTCATACCTAGTAAAGCCACACTTTCAGTACCTGATGATTATGTGATTTTTCTGGCTGATCGTACTAACGGTAAAGGTGGGGGGGTAGCGTTATTGTGTAAGCGTATCCTTGATTGCCACACTATCCCTCATACCAGCCCTGAGGAATGTGAATCCTTATGGATTAAAATAAAAACCTCACCTAATACCTCCTTTAACGTGCTGACCCTTTATAGACCGCCCCCCCCCCCCCAAGAGAAATTCCTCTCTTCGAAGAGCAGCTGTCTGAGCTAATAGCACTTATCTCTAAATCTAAAAATCCACTCATTATTATGGGTGATTTTAACTATTGGGCTGAGCACCCCCCTGGATGGGCACGGGGGTGCATTGATGGACTCTTTAATGTCCACAGGACTCAGACAATGCATAGAGGTTCCCAAACAAAAAAGCTGTCACACTTTGAACTGGCTGATTTCTCAAAACCTATCTGTCTCAACTACAGGTGTCACTTTGCGCATGGTCTGATCATTTCTTGATTCAGGCGACCATAACCCTACCTGCACCCCCAGCTAAATTGAGTTCTCTACCACGCATTCCTAGATTGACTCGTAATCTTAAAAACATTACGGCTGCCAACCTCTCAGCCTTCCTATCATCTAGGTTACAGCCTTTGGCCCGCTTATCTGAGTCCTCTTCTCTATAATAATGAGTGGATTTTTAGATTTAGAGATAAGTGCTATTAGCTCAGACAGCTGCTCTTCGAAGAGAGGAATTTCTCTTGGGGGGGGGGCGGTCTATAAAGGGTCAGCACGTTAAAGGAGGTATTAGGTGAGGTTTTTATTTTAATCCATAAGGATTCACATTCCTCAGGGCTGGTATGAGGGATAGTGTGGCAATCAAGGATACGCTTACACAATAACGCTACCCCCCCACCTTTACCGTTAGTACGATCAGCCAGAAAAATCACATAATCATCAGGTACTGAAAGTGTGGCTTTACTAGGTATGAGTGGGTTGAGCCATGGTTCGGTGAGCCCGAGTAAGTCAGGGCCGCATTCAAGCAGGTAATCTGCGACCTCTACTCCATGTTTAACTAAGTTTTGTGTGTTTAACAAAGAGCGTGAAAGAATCAACATAGGCGAAATTCTTGAGTCGCGGACCAATGTGAATTCAAGTTGTTATTGGTATGAATAGCCTCTGTATCTCGCGGGTAGGCGGACTCTTTAATTCAAGTTAAGGGAGATTTGGGACACATAATGCTTGGAAAGAATGGTCAAACAAGTCAGTCAGAGAGGGCACTGTTGCACACTTGGCTGCACGCACGTCCTTGTGTGAGCTCTGCTGGTATACTGCAGTTCCCGTAATAATTTTGCCATAAAATACCACAAAGACACTTAGGCAGTGCCGATCCGGGCCCTGTCACCCTACCGACTACCAAAGGTGCGGACAATGCTGGTGTTGGCTGCCCGCATTCCGCTGAAAGGTGAGGAGGAAGTGGATCCTGGGCCGTCGACCTAGACAGGTCCAACACTACCGGAGCGGGTGGAGAGGGGAGCCATTGCTATTTGCAAAAATATTGGCCTCCTGGCTTAAACCGTTAATTCCCTATATGGTGCATGAGGACCAGGCGGGATTTGTACAGGGGAGATCAACAGCATCAAACATACAGAGGTTTTATAATATACTGGCAAGAATCCCTCAAGATGTCGAAGGAGTAGCTATATCCCTAAATATGCAGAAAGCCTTTGATACTGTATACTGGCCATTCCTGTCAGGGTGCTGCATAACTATGGATTCGGCCCAAATTTTATCAGGTGGGTGCAAATCCTATATACGCAGCCGTATGCTAGGATATGTGTGAACGGGGTATTGTCATCGGTGCTGACACTGGCGGGAGGCACTAGGCAAGGATGCCCGCTTTCCCCCTTGCTATTCGTGCTGGTGATAGAACTGCTGGCAGATCTTATGAGGGCACGCCAAGCAAGGGCTGGTATTTCCATCGCTGGGTGGGTGGAGTTGATAACATTATACACAGAAGATATTATGTTGTTTGTGAGGAACCCCGGGAAATATCTGCAGAGGGTATTTCTTGTTGTTCTGGAGTTCAGGAAATACTCCGGTCTCCATTTGAATATTAATAAGTGCGAAATATTCCCATTAACAGACAGGACAAGGGCGCCTAGTAATCTTTTCGGACTGCGGTGGACGCCTCAACAGGTGCGATACTTACGGGTAGAAATTAAACGTTCAGCTAATCTGGTGTTCTCCCTTAACTATGATACGTTGGTCACCGCAATTTGTGCCAAACTAGACCATTTGAACCAACTGCCCATTTCACTCATGGGACGACTGGCACTAGTGAAAATGATTATACTGCCCAAGATATTTTATCTGTTTAGCACTATACCATTATGGCCAGGCAGATCATTTTTCACAAAGATAACCGGAGCATGCTCTGCGTTCATGTGGAGGGGTCGTGTGAGGGCCACTTGGAACCGTCTCACACTGCCGTATGAGAAGGGGGATTGCCAGCTCCAGATTACGAATTGTATTACCTGGCAGCACAGCCATACTATGTGATACAGTGGACAAAGGGCGGGCCACAAACATTGTATGTAGACTTGGAGTGTCAGGAGAAGGAAACGGCTGCACTGCTGCATGGGGTGGCTAAGAGGAGGTGGGGAAGGCGTGGTCGAGACTGGTTCAGTAACCCCCAAAAAGCATAATGCACAGCCCAGGTATGCCTATCTAGGACGCACCTTACCTGGACCCGTCGAGAGGCGCAGCGTTGTCAACAAACTGGCGGGGAGCAGGTCTAACACAATTTGGGGGTCTGTTTGGGACCTGGGATGATGTTGAGATACATGTAGGGAACACACATTTCAGATAAATAGCAAGGGGTGTCTGGGAAATGTAGTTCCCAGACATATAAACAGTCAAGCAGTCCACATAAACTCGAGAGTGCTTATCTATCTGCCAGCCGTTCGATGATCCACTTACATAGCATTCAGGGCAGCGATCACTCTAGTTGCAAGAGTGTGATTCTAAATAAATAAACCCCAAAGTTGTTGGAGCCAAGGACAGTACCACAGCATTTCTCCCCAACCTGATTACCGATGAGGGAGGACCCCGGGTACCTCCGACACACAATGCAGGATTCCTCAGACTGGTTTCCTGGTTTTATGCTTTCTATTCCCGAGGCTTCATAAAAGTAACAGTTGCTTGTCGAAAAGGTCAAGGGAACTTCCCTCCTTTTGATCCCCTTCGGGTTTCGCCATCTTTCTCCTCCTATTAAACAGTATACAGTATCAAAGGCTTTCTGCATATTTAGGGATATAGCTACTCCTTCGACATCTTGAGGGATTCTTGCCAGTATATTATAAAACCTCTGTATGTTTGATGCTGTTGATCTCCCCTGTACAAATCCCGCCTGGTCCTCATGCACCATATAGGGAATTAACTATTTAAGCCAGGAGGCCAATATTTTTGCAAATAGCAATGGCTCCCCTCTCCACCCGCTCCGGTAGTGTTGGACCTGTCTAGGTCGACGGCCCAGGATCCACTTCCTCCTCACCTTTCAGCGGAATGCGGGCAGCCAACACCAGCACTGTCCGCACCTTTGGTAGTCGGTAGGGTGACAGGGCCCGGATCGGCACTGCCTAAGTGTCTTTGTGGTATTTTATGGCAAAATTATTACGGGAACTGCAGTATACCAGCAGAGCTCACACAAGGACGTGCGTGCAGCCAAGTGTGCAACAGTGCCCTCTCTGACTGACTTGTTGACCATTCTTTCCAAGCATTATGTGTCCCAAATCTCCCTTAACTTGAATTAAAGAGTCCGCCTACCCGCGAGATACAGAGGCTATTCATACCAATAACAACTTGAATTCACATTGGTCCGCGACTCAAGAATTTCGCCTATGTTGATTCTTTCACGCTCTTTGTTAAACACACAAAACTTAGTTAAACATGGAGTAGAGGTCGCAGATTACCTGCTTGAATGCGGCCCTGACTTACTCGGGCTCACCGAACCATGGCTCAACCCACTCATACCTAGTAAAGCCACACTTTCAGTACCTGATGATTATGTGATTTTTCTGGCTGATCGTACTAACGGTAAAGGTGGGGGGGTAGCGTTATTGTGTAAGCGTATCCTTGATTGCCACACTATCCCTCATACCAGCCCTGAGGAATGTGAATCCTTATGGATTAAAATAAAAACCTCACCTAATACCTCCTTTAACGTGCTGACCCTTTATAGACCGCCCCCCCCCCCAAGAGAAATTCCTCTCTTCGAAGAGCAGCTGTCTGAGCTAATAGCACTTATCTCTAAATCTAAAAATCCACTCATTATTATGGGTGATTTTAACTATTGGGCTGAGCACCCCCCTGGATGGGCACGGGGGTGCATTGATGGACTCTTTAATGTCCACAGGACTCAGACAATGCATAGAGGTTCCCAAACAAAAAAGCTGTCACACTTTGAACTGGCTGATTTCTCAAAACCTATCTGTCTCAACTACAGGTGTCACTTTGCGCATGGTCTGATCATTTCTTGATTCAGGCGACCATAACCCTACCTGCACCCCCAGCTAAATTGAGTTCTCTACCACGCATTCCTAGATTGACTCGTAATCTTAAAAACATTACGGCTGCCAACCTCTCAGCCTTCCTATCATCTAGGTTACAGCCTTTGGCCCGCTTATCTGAGTCCTCTTCTCTAGTGGAACATCCCTCTTCATCCATAAAGGAGGCCATTTCAGACCTTGCTCCACTGAAACTTAAGGTTATCAAGCCTGAGACACAGCAGAAGACGTGGTTCTCAGAGGATATTATTTCCGCTAGACAGGTTAAGAGAGGCCAAGAGAGAGCAGGTTGACAAAATCCCAACGAAACAACCCTTACTATGTATAAACAATCTGTCTAGGAATTTAAGGCCATGATTATCTCTTCAAAAACAACATATTACAACAGGAGAATCATCAACACTCGGTCGAATGTTGGTGAACTTTTCAAGATCCTAGCAGACTTCCAGGACTCCCCTCGCACTAACCACAATCATGTAAAAGATTCTGCCTGGCGCCAAGAGATCCATAATGGCTTTATGGCTAAAATCACCTCATAAGGAAACTATTCAGAATATCCAAACCTCATCCTTTGGATTTGATGCCCAGTTAAATAGCCCTCATGTGCCAGCTGGTAAAACTAATGCTATCCCATGCTTCTCTTTCTGTCATTACTCAGAAGAGCAAGTGTGTAAGATTATCCGGGACTTAAAATCCACCTCATGCCCTGCTGATGTCTTCAAAGACTCACTCGAACTTCTAGCACCTTGCATGATGAAACTCATCAACCTTTCGTTCGATGAGGCAGTAGTTCCCTCCTCTCTTAAAGAAGCTGGGGTCACACCCCTGCTTAAAAAAGCTAACCATCCACTGGGGGTGAACAATTACAGGCCCATCACCAACATGCCATTTGTCCTAAAAGTCCTGGACAATATGGCCTACCTTCAACTCCAGAAACACATTGAAGAATATAAGATCCTTGGCCTGCGTCAATCTGGTTACAGAACTCAGCATGGGACTGAAACCGCCATGCTGGACCTTAAATCCACCCTGGCCGACATGGCGGACAGAGGTCATCCTGCCCTGCTGATGCTTCTGGACCTCCCTGTGGCCTTCGATCTGGTGGGCCACTCTCTACCAGTGACAACACTTGGGGAGGTTGCCCATTGTTCCACTCAAGCCTCCAGTTGGATATTCTCCTTTTTAGGACCCCGGACTGTCCGGGTATCAGTTGGTGAAGAGCACTCCAAGCCTGTTATTCAAACATGCGGTCCGCCCCAGGGTTTTTACTTGTCTCCTATTCTATTTAACATTTATATTTGCACTTTGCTTGACTTATTAGACGCCCTGGGTGTCCGGTATACAAACTATGCTGATGACACTCAGGTCATTCTCGAGCTCAGTGGACAATATGAGCAAGACCTTATTGCCATAAATAACATCTATAATGCCATTCAGGCATGGATGGCAAGCACTTAATTGGCACTTAATTGCAACAAAACTGAACTCTTTATTGTTGCCACTAGAGCATGCCTGAGCAAATTAGCTCCTGAATACTCGCTGTCTCCAAGAAAGTCAAGACCTTGGGGGTGGTTCTTGACGAGGAACTTTCTATAAGACCGCATGTCTCTTACATTCAATCTACATGTGGTCTCATCACCAAACATAAATTACATTTGCCCCTTCCTGTTAAAGATGGCGTCACTTGGGCGCAGCGTACCTGTTCGTCCAGTAGTCAGCCTTGTAGATGAAGCAGAGTGCCAGAAGTTCTGTGGTGATGTGATGTATGACGCAAGGAACCAGCCCAACTCCTGTCCAAATGAGTACTGGACTGGAGGTGAACCAGCTCCCAACGCCACGGGTTCGCTCACCCCTGATTAGCGTGGCGTCAGGACAGTGCAAGCACTGGCAGGGGGAGCCTGATAGTCTTTGGCTTGAAGTTCTCTGAAGACAACTGGATCAAGATGAAGATGCGAGCCGAATCCAGTGGCAGGAATCCAGGAAGTAGCTGACAGCAAGGGAAGGCAGGCAAGAGGCAAGGGAAACCAGGGAGGACCAAGGAAACCAAAAGTAATCAGAGAACAACAGAGAAGGGGGAACCACCCCAGGCAGGAAGGAGGGAGCCAAGAGCAAGGAAACAGGGAGACCCCCTACCCCGGCAGGGAAGGACAGATCCCAGGACCAGGGGAAGGAACAGGGAACAGGCAAGGCAGAGCGGGAATCAGGACAATGGCAAGAACAAGGAGCGAAAACCAACGATCCGGATCAAACCGCGTTCAGATGCGATTTGCCCGAACCGCCGGGCTCCTTAAGTAGGGCCACCCACACCTGCGAGGCTTGGAACGCAAGCCGTGCTGTTTCCCAGGTGCTGGGAGGCCCAAAGCGAGGCTTGGACCGCTGACCCGCCAGAGCCGAGGGCATCGTACACCGCGCATGCGCGGGAAGCGGTCGGCCGCGCATGCGCCGAACGCACGCCCCGGGAACCCGGAAGCGCGAGACCACGCGCCCCGAAGAGCCGGGAGTAACCGGTGCCCAAGACCGCCCCATACCTCCCAGGCGAAAGCGGGGGTAAACCCTCCAAGGCGTGGCACGCCCCATCAGGTAAATGGGCTGGAACGAGCCCGGGTTAGACGGCGTGACACCTCCTCACTGTTGAAAATTGTGCTCTGCTTGCTGCAGCACTTATCAATTTAAGATTGGATTACTGTAACAGCTTGCTGGTAGGTACCACTGATCTCAACATTCATGCCCTGCAGGTAACCCAGAAAAATGCTGCTCAAGCAATTCAGGGCCTGTCTAGGCTTGTGCATGTCTCGGATGCCAGGAGAGCCTTGCATTGGCTACCGATTAAGCATAGGATTACACATAAGATCCTGACCCTGGCCTTCAAATTCCACTCCAAAATGTACCTGGCTTATTTTATTGATCGTGTTAAGCCTCATGTCAGCACAAGGATCCTTCGTTCCTCCATGGCACCTACCTTCATTCAACCTAGATACAAACTGGCTCGCTTTGGAGGAACCTCTTTTGACGCCCATACTCCCCTACAATGGAGTCTTCTTCCCGTTCCCATACGCCTGATTGTAAATGTGCCTTCCTTTAAGAAGGCACAAAAAATCCATCTGTTTAATCTTAATCCTGGCTAATCTGTGACTTGTCCTCTTCTTGCCCTCCTTATCACTATTGATCCTCTTACTCCTACCTTGTTGGCGTTTGTCTTGTGTGCACTCTGAAGTCTACGGGCATGTGGAGCTCTATAAAAATAAAAAATGTAATTTTTTAAAAAGAAAACAAGAAAGCAGCGTCAGTGAACAACAATCAACACAGCCGGTGAGTTGGGAAGACTGATACAAGACCAGTCTGTGTTCAAGCCAAGGTTGCAAGCTGTAGCATTGTCTGGCGAGTGCTGGAACGAACATTGTATGAAATGCGTGTAATAACCAACGCAAGTAAAGTTGAACTGCAGATGAGTGATTTGAACGTTGAAGCAAAAATATATGATACCTTTGACAGAGTGGTCCGGCCCCACATTCGTGCTCAATTGAAGGTCTCTGTAAGGTGTCCAGCTGAGAATTGTCAAAAGTGAAAGAGTGGCAAAGGATTATGAATCAAAGTGGTCCTGCAACGAGTGAAGCCAAATCCTGTGCACAATCAAAAGTCTTCGATGTTGATACAGTAAAGAAAGTTGATGGCAAAGTAGATAAAGTTGTTCTGAGCCCGACGGAGGGAGATCAATGGAACGCTTTGTGTTAAAGCAAGTTTGTGTTACAATAGATAAATGGATCCAAGCCTGATAGAGGGAGATTCATTGAAGATTTTGTTTTAGAACGGATCTGAGCCCGGCAGAGGGGGCTCTGGGGTGAACCGTGAGTCACCCGAGATATTGGATACGTGGAAATCCTAGGAAAAGTGTGTATATGTGAAAAACTGACTTTGTGTTGAAGTGGATCTGAGCCCGGTGAAGGGGGATCCAAGGTGAACAGTAACTCACCCGAGAAAAGTGTGCGTAGGAGAATCATGAAAGTAAAGGAACTTTGTTATTTGTTTGTTTCATCAGGCCCTCTGAAAGAAGAGACTTTGAACGGCAAAGAGACTTTGGTACAGAAGGCCATGATGTTGGAGTTTTAAACTGCACCCTCATGCTAGAGGAGCCAAAGACTGTGCTAAGCTTGATTGGGCATCATTATCCCGTGCTGAAAACATGGGGAAGGGAAGCCAACAGCTTGACTATCCTGCCATATCATTTCTTGAACACTTTTCTTTTGCATAACATTGTTTCCCACACTATTTGTTTTCAGAGGTAAGGATTGGCAATGGGCCCTCTTCCTGCTCCCACCTGTGAGGCCAAAAACCTCAGGGTCATCTTCGACTCCACACTCTCCTTCTCTCCTCACATCTCTGACGTCTCTGAGAAGTCACACTACTAGCTACACCTCCTCAGAGGTATTCTTCCTTTCCTCTCCTTCCCCTAGAAGCTCACTGTCTCCAGAGCTCTGGTTCTCTCTAGACTGGACAACTGCAACAGCCTCTTTCTAAATCTGCCTGCTTCTTCTCTTCACCCTCTGAAACTCATCCAGAACAGGACTGCAAGACTTGTCCTTGGCCTCAAGCCCAGGGATCGTATCTCTCCAGGACTGGCATCTCTGCACTGGCTCCCAGTGGCTGCGAGGAGTAAGTTCAAAACCCTCTGCATTGTCCATAAGGCCTTCTGGGGCCTGGGGCCTCAATACCTTCAACTCTCTCTTCTTAAATATCTTCCTTCTCGAGCTCCCCCCCGCACTTGGGGACTGTTTTCTGTATCCCTACAGTCCCACTACCAGCACTTGACACCTGATGTCTGCACTTACCCTTGCACTTGCCACCTGCTGGCCGTACCTCTACTCTTATTTATTTATTTTTTGTCCCATGCACTGCACTGTCCTCTCCTCCTTCCCCCACTGCACTTCCCTCCTTCCCCTTCACTTGCGCGAGCTGAATGTCACCTGGCCTAGTAGGACCGTTGTCTGTCTTCCCTCTGTTCCCGCTCCTTTGCCTCGTCGCGCCTTGAAACACTTGTGTATAGGCACGTTATAAATGCCATATCATATCATATAGGTCCTTTTATTTTAACAACACACCACTAGTACTGCATTATTATTTTTTGATGGTCGTAGCTTGCTCTTATGTTTGGATTTAGGGTTAGATAGGTGCTTTTCAATGAACACCATTAAACTGTGGTCACTTGTCTGTCTTACTGTTGATACCATGCCTTCCTTACCGTCTAAAGTCTTTGACCGGCAGAGGATTACGAAATCTAAGGGAAGTGAATCATACATGGTTAACATTATTATATGAACAGTGTGTTGTAAAGGTTGGCAAGAGTGAACCCAGCAGAAGGAAGCCGACAAAAGGGGCGAAGCCCGAAGAACTGTTTAAAAACACATTAAGATTCGTGAAAGTAAGAAAGGGGTCAGAACCCGAAAGAGGGAGATCTGGGGTGGATAGTTGACACCCAAAGTGCATTGAAAAGGAACTGTTGAATACAATGTTGTGACGGGTCTGGAACCGGAAGAGGGGGACCCAGGGGTGAAACCATCGCCCAAGGTATACGTGAAGCAGAACTTTGTGTTTCTTTGTTTTCTGGATACATCAGGCCTCGAAGGCAAGAGACTTTTTACTGAAAAGAGACTTGGCCCTCAAAGAACCCGACAGCTGATGCAGAACTGTCGGCTCATGCTGGGAAAGCTTGAGCGAGTGCTTTTCTCCAACGACCCACTTTGTCCCGTGCGGAAAACATGGGGAATGGAGACCCCCTGGCAATCACATCCTGACTTATGATTTGAGAACACTTCTTTCTTTATTAGAACCCTATCCCACACTCTTTCTGTAATTAGTTGTAAGGATTGGCAATATTTTTTTTTAGTATAGGGCCTTTTATTTGGCATGTCACCACTAGGACTGTCTTATTTTTCATTTGATGGTCGGTGGTTGCTCCCATCTTAGATTTAGGTTTAGGTTAGGAGTTTTTCCACCTTGCATTCATTGTTCAATAAACACCACTGTGCTGTGATCACTCATGTCTGTCTTTACTGTTGCCACCATGAGTTCCTTACAGTGGGTAGAGCAAGAACAACCGGCACATGTTAAGTTTGTTCACTCATACCACACGTAACAGGGGCACCCAAGCTTTTCCTGCCGCAGGATGTACCATATGAGGACTGGGACTAGCTTCTATTTTGCAAGCGTACTGCGACTTAATAAATTCATCAGTGGTCTAGATACATGCCCTCTAGTTAGAGATTACTTGCCCTCTAGGTTTAGATGTGGGGTAATCCTTTCATCTAAGGTATTAGAAATCTAACATCCAAAATGAGTACCGCAATTATTGCGACTGTGGTCATTCATGATGCAACCCAGGACATTTGCTGCTTTTAATATAGATGCTCCCCTATAAATATTTGAGTTTTGGGTGTGATCATGTGTCAATACATCGGCGCCATGTCTTAATATATTACATAATATCTAAATCCTCCATATAACTGGAGGCCCCGCATGTTGTGCCCTGCATTGGGATATTGCGTCTATGTAATGCATATCTATGGGGGCCATTAGGTGCTATGGAGGAACGCAGTTCCATGTGGAATGAGCCAGTCCCATCTTTGTCTCTACGAATACTTGGGCTCCGGACACGGTTATACTTGATTGCATTGCGACCACGTTGACTTATATCACGTGGTTTTTAAGCTTTCTTGTATATCCGCCCATGGTCTGCTATGAATCGGTGGAGCTTAGATATGGAATGAAATAGCCCCATCTCTGTTTCCACGTATATTAAGACGTTGAACGTGGCCACACTTGAGTGCTTTGCGGCCACGTCGTTTTACATCACGTGATGGCCAGCCTCTCTTTATATCTGTGCACTTTTGAATATCGAGTCTCTCTAGTCATCTGGTAGAGGCGATGGAAATCGCATACCAGGAAACTGTTTAATCAGCTAAGGGTTTACTCATAGGGGGCTCCATTAGTTATGAGATGGCACCACATATGCTCGCACATATCTGTGCTTTAGGTAAAAAAGGCTTTGACGTATTTTCCTCTACGAAGGTTGTAGGGTGTAGGAATGTGTTTGGTTCTATATTATGCTACACGTATCTGTAGCTTTTTCCAGCTTAAATGAATCAAGATGCATTGGAGTGAGTGCTATCATCTTAATGGATGCTGGATATTTTACCAGCATATAGCAATCATTACACCATCTGGCCATTAGAACAGGCAATGTGATATTTGGGATATGCAAAGATAGGAAAGCCTTAGATGGCATGACATATTGTAGGTGGTGGCTTTTACAACTAGCACCTAGACATGTTATCGGGCTCCTTTCATCATAAGGACCGGACCGATACGCAAGATATGGTGGGTGGATGCATTTGTGCATGGGTGTCTCTATAGCTTGTAGCACGTGGGTCTCTCTATAGCTTGTAGCACGAGATGTGTGTGCTTGCTATACATAACCATATATATAGTTGACATTTTACCGTGTGATCCATACAGCCCACAAAGTTCAATATGCCATGTTTATGTGTGTTTATGCCATATTTATTTGTTTCAGTAATACAACAACTGGAGCATTTGCAGTGAAATGTATAAAGCATCAGTGACTGGGGTTTATTTGATTGCCCCTTCATCTTACTCGTTCGCAAATAATTACGTTGACGGTGAGTGTTATGGCCTACTATATCATTTCTGGATGTAATGGGATATGTGTTAGAGGCTGATGTCTGCATTAAGAGGGACTCTAGCTTGCCTTTACCCAAAGACCTAGTCCATCTAGGTAATACGCCATCATGTGGTTAATCTATGGTTAGATACAGATTATCAAGATCTATATATAAATAGAGGACACTTGGTGCTTCCCCATGTTGATTTCCATGCACTTCACTTCATGCAGCCTCAGCGTCTGTCAAGAATAAAGACCCCGGTGGCAGTCTTTGAATCATTCAAGTAGTCTATCAAAGCAATTATTGGACCAACTTTTCGCTACAAGCAATTTACAACTTGAATTTTCAGTAAGTCCTATGTCTGTTTCTGGTGGATGGGGGCCCATGTGGGTTTCTGCACGTGCGCGTGGTGAAATCTTTTTTTCTCCAACTGGCAACACGGTTTTGGTTTTAGATTTGTTTCTTCATTTTTCTCTCTTTCGGTGTTGGTCTCCCTTTTGGATAAATCTAACCTGCTCTCCTCCTTGTGGAGGCCATGGCGGTCTGTAGTTGGCACACTAGATGGGTAATGGTGTCCCAACTTTGACTGATTTTTCTTTTTCTGCCCTTCACATTTTCTTCATTTTTTCAATTTTAATTTCTTATTTTTTAATGTTGTAGTCATTTTTATATATCACCTCCACAGAGCTCTAACTTCCCTTGGGATCCTGATGAAGGCAGCAAAGTTCAACTACTGCCGAAACGTCCTGCCGATGTATATGTGGCACTGAATATGGTTCTTCTTCTTGGAACATATCCAGGACATAGACCTGGGATGTGTGTCTATATTTTATTGTGGAAATTACAGGGTGTTGATAAATATGTATTCTGTGTAGCCTAGTTAGATAGGGCCACAGGATAGGATTGAAATTATTCACCTATGGGATTGATCAACCCATTTTCTGTAACAATAAACCCGTGTGGCATACCCTCACTCTTTACCTATGCACTTTCCATAAGAATTGGTTCTGTGGAGACATTCAACACTTAATCTATAAGTGTGTATATTTGTATTGAATGCACCTTCTATTTGTGTCTAGGTAATATGTATTTTGTATTTCTGATTCAGAGTGGTATTTTGTTTTTTAGATTTTGAGTGACATATTTATGTTTTATTGTATTATGTAATACACTTTGATCAAATTTCTATTAATTTAAAACTGTTTATAAAGTATATACATCTGTTTTTATATGTGAAGTGGTAGGACCTATTGGCCTACGTATCAAACTTAACAAAATAAAAATTGTTTTGCTCTACATTCGTTTAGCACCTTAAGTAAGGGCCGTGCCCAGCTTGTGTTTATAATTTTTCTCATTTGTCCCTACAATGCCTTGTGAGTATTTTGCCCTTGTGTCAGAGGTACCATATGAGGAGGCAGGGTGCTAATTGCATCTGTCCATCTGCAAGACTAGGGATCTCTTTCAAGGAACGAGTGTCTCTGTTCAGTGGGTGGATGAAGGGGAAGAGGTGTACTCATATAATTATGTGCAAATGGGCAGTATAGCGAAAAACAAAAACAAAAAGATGATATTGGAATACATAACAGAGGGCTCTAAAAGGGGGGAGCAGATAATAAGTGAACACAAACGACTGCATTGCATAGACAAAGAAGGGCGCAGCATTCCCTTGTGTCATACAAGAACATTCATGAGAGTAAAAGGAACAGTGTGGTACAGTGGTGAATGGGAGGGGGGAATAATGCAACGTTGTGCCGAAGGTTTGGTGGGGTTTGAACAAAACATGGTGTCAAAGTAAAGGATAGCTGCAAGGCAGTGTCGGGAAAATATGTACATGCATTGACATGGATAGGTGAAACTCATCAACCAGTTGACATAAGGAGCTTTACACGATTTCTTTTTTGTTTCAGGTCCAGTGGGTCATTCCATATGGGAACTAATAGCGACTGTGCCAAAGTGATGAGGAGTGCGGCACTGACTCAGGGGACAGTAGTTATTATGGATTTGTGGTGGGCCTGTGGATCGAAGGCCTACGCCCAGCTTCTACTGGAGTGAAATGGGGTTTGTGCAATCGTTACACTGTACAGCCCTGCCCTGGTGGTGCCCCGAAAAAACAGCAACATGGGGCCGTTGTTAAAGGAGCAGTCTACCATGCTGAAAGAAAAGGGGATGCAACACAACCAGTAGAAAACACTGCTGAATAGAAAGATAAGATCTAATAATTATTGGTCGCAAAAAAAGAGTACTGAAAATTTGGCAACGATCCCGGATGAGTTTCGACTGTTCTCCAAGGCTGCCACTTTTTTCACATCTTTATTGTGTGAAAAACCGGAGGTTGTTTCGCAGCCGGAGAAGCTGTACTAAGGTAGGGAGGGAAAGGCCTTTGCTTTTGGATCCCGACCCTGGGGGTGGACAAGCGAGGGAGGATCACCTGGGTGGGGGTCCTCGAGGAGTGGGGGATAAGACATGAGACATGGTATCCCCCTTTTTCTACAACCCATCTAATCCCTATCCCTGCTTATTTTATGGGAAACTACATCTCCCATAATTCCTCCCCATTTTATGTTGACAACAGTACGGAGTCGAGGAAGATGAGGAATGAGATCAGGAAGATTACCTCCACTGACTTGTGTTGGCTCTGTCCCGGTATTAGGCCAGGCACAGTCGGGCACGTAGTCCTAATAATGTACACTTGCCACTTCTTAACACTCCCTGTGGGAATAAAAGGTGGCGCACACACAGCAAACAAGGCTGGGTACGAGAAGGAACAGCTCTTTCGGGCTGATGCAAACCAGGCTGTGGAAGTTGGAATGCCAAAGGGCTGATCGGCAGTTGCAAGGATCGAGAGAAAGTCAGACGAGAATTCCACACTTTCAAGAAGCCATAAGCGTTCCGAGACCAAAACTGAGTGAGCGGAGGAAAGAAACCTTCAAGTTGCCAGAAAGCGCCCGACGACCCTCCCCGGTGAACAACAGAGTTGGGAGGAGCAGAGGATATGATGGTAACAGCCTGGACTGCTGCACGAAACGGATGAAAGAAAATCAATGAACACGACTAGTGAGTTATCGAGGGCAACAAAAGTCTGGTTTGTATTAAAAGCAAAAGAAACTGTAATCTGAAAGTTGAATGTTGGCAGTGTGCCGATAAAACGTGAATGGAAAGAACAATTGTTGAATTATAAAAGGAAGAGGATACAAAGTAACAGTGTGGTCCTGAGGCGCGACGAAACGAAGTCACATATTTGAATGTCTCTGTGAAATGTTATGAGAGTTGAAGGATATTACGGAGGGAACCAAAGGAAAGAAAGTAACTGCGATAAGGAAAGAAAATTGAATAAGTAGAAAGTGAAGTATGTGAACTTTGATTATGCCAAGAGAGCAAAGTTTATGAACTTTTGAAAATGCCAAGAGGGCAAACTAAAGAGAATAAGAACTACAAGTACCAAGAGGCATTGGTGTTACAAAATGAGGAAGATTGTGAATTTAAAAATTGTTGAAAGAGAGGTTGAAATGGTCATGCAGAGGTTATGAAAAATCCTTGCTGTTTTGAAAGTCTTCGACAGTGAAAAGATACTTAAGATAAAACAGGGGGAAGGAAACCCCCACGAAAAGGAGAAGACAAGCTCGAGCCTGGTAGATGGAAGCCTGTGCAGAACTGTGTGATAAAGTGAGACAGGCTCGAGCCTGGCAGAGGGAAGCCTGTGCAGAATTGTGTGACAAAGTGAAAAGAGACACGCTCACGGCCACCAGAGGGAAGCCTGTGCAGAACTGTGAGAAACTGAAAAAGTGAATGTGAACAGAGTGTTGATGACAAGGCGGACGAAGCCTTAGGAAGTATTGATGACAAGGCAGACAAAGCCTAAGGAAGTGAATGAACTATCAGAAGTTTAAAGCCCAAGAGTGAACTGTTGAAATCTTAACAGTAAGCCAAAGTGCACAAGATTGATAGACCTCTGCCATCCACCTATCCTTTTTAAGAAACTCTGAACATGGGGAAGGGAGTTGGTACTGAAGCCATTCTGAATTTTTTTTTTTGAGACACTATTTTCTTTTTGTATTCCCTTAACACATTTGTCATTTTTGAGAGAAAATGCAGGGTTACGTTTTCTTAATATAGGCCTTTTTATTTTGACTAGACTGACTTGGATGTGTTTGTTATTTGTTTAATGGTCGAGACTACTCCCATTCTAGAGTTAGGGTCGAAACTTGTATCCATTGTGTCTCTGTCTACTGCTTGATACCATGCCTTCCTTACAATTCCTTCCGGGTGTGCAGGCAGCAGCTAATGCGAAATTATATCAGTTGACCCGCTAGGAGTTACTCTAGCTAGCAAAAGGTCTGAATGCAGTAAAGGAAGAATTGAGAGCCCTGCGTATAGTAGTTCTTCCAAACAGAATAGTTTTGGACCTTCTTACTGCTATTGAAGGAGAAGTGTGTGTCAAGTTTGGGAGTACTTGCTGCACGTTAGTGCCCGATGGAGGAGCTTCAAATGAAACTTTGAAAGTAGCAATTAGTGAAATACACACACTCCACGAGAAGATGACAAATGAAGTTAGTGGGGTGCAGTCAAACAACTGTCTGGACAGCATTTTCACTTGGGTGCCTGCTTGGCTTTCCAGAGTATTTAGATTGACTGTCCATGCATTGGTCCTCATGCTTATCACCTTCTGTATTGGTGAAACCCTGTTTAGACTCTTATACTAACAGTAAGAGAGGAACTTTGATGCTGCCCCTGAATGTTGACGGGGTAAAAGGCAAAAATTAAAATACTAACACATTAACAAAGGACAAAAAGATTGATTATGGTGCTGACTGGGTAACAACACAGCCTGAGGATATAGAAAACTACAATGCTTTCTGGATTTCATGCAATAAGGATGGGCGGGTGTGTATAATAATAATAAAGGGACCCTTGGGAAACTGGAAAGATAATGGGGAGATATGACCAGACTAAAAAGAGTGTGGATTATGTAAGGGAGGCATGGTATCACGAGTATCACACTGACACAAAAGATACAATTCATAAAACCTTTATTGAAGTTTCAATGGGGTTGGCTAAGATGGGAGTAGTCTCAACCATCAAATATTAAATAAATCAATCCTAGTTGAGTCTGTCAAATCAAAATGGCCTATACTAACAAAAACATAATGCCTGCCCTGTATCTTGTACAAAAAATGTAAAAAGGAGAATACGTATGCAAAGGAAAGTCAGTGTTCAAATATAAAACATAAATGTGGCTGAGTCAGCTCTCCTCCCCACGTTGGACAGCATGGAGTAAGGCGGTCCCTGTAGACGAGATGGCACACTCTGGCTCAGGCTCTTAACACAAAGGCAGTTCAAGAGTGTATCGAGGCCCGCCTGTTAAAGTCTTACTGCCCAATTTCCAAAACACAACTCACCAAAAAGCTCCCGTCGTTCCCCCTCTGTATTAAAGCAAAAGTTCACATCGATCACCCTCAGTCGGGCTGAGACCTTTCACAGTAAATGTACACGTCGATCTCCCTCAGTCGGGCTCAGACCTCTTAAAGTACAAGTTCACATCCATCTCCCTCAGTCAGGCTCTGACCTTGTAAAGCAAAACAAAACACTTGCATGTGTGCCAAGCTTAATTCACCTCCTTTAGGGGTTTCCTTCTCCTAACTTATTACACCTTCGATCTCCCGCAGTCCGGCTTGGACTGTTTTCTGATGTCAAAGACTTTCGAATGTGCATGGCTTTCTTTCTAAAGACCTCTGCAGGACCACTTCGATTTCAAGCTTTCAACTCACATCCCTATTTTATTTGCCCCAGTACTTCCTAGTCTGGGTGGCTCAATGTATTATGCACCAAAGTTCAACGTTTACCTTTTTACTCACTCGTTTTCTCGGGGTCACTTTCAATCACCTCAATTATACAGTTCATTCACTTTATCGCTACAAACTTTTTACTTTTCACAGAGACTTTCAAGTGGGCTACTTGCTTTCGCTGGACCAATCTGTTACTCAGTATCTCTTTACAGCTATCGTTACTTCAAGGTTCATTCACAGATCTGCCTTTCTTCGCCTCTCATCCACATGCATGCAGCCTTCAATTGTGCAATATAATGTTGCCACTTCAATCTTTCTTTAGCACACTGCAGTGTCTCACATCGCTTGCCAACTCACCGGCTGTGTGTGTTTTTTTCTTGTCTTTACTGTCTTCCAGTTTACGAGTTAAGGTTAGTACCACAGGCTTGGCCTTGCCTGCCCAACTCTGCCATTCACCGAGGAGAGTCGCTGGCGTCCTTGAAACACAATGCAGCCTTCTTGTTTGGGATTCAGCCTTCTCCATGTGTCTTTCGTGGCCTTATGGAGGCAACAACCTCCTGCAGGGAACTTCTGGGGTTCTCCAACCGTGGCTCTCATCTCTCGGTCTGTTGCTCTGCTCAAGTAGGTTCACCTTCACCCTGGAAGTTCTGGTCTTACTCGTGTTCCACCTTGCTCAGAGTGTGTCTCTATGTTCTGCCTTTTATCATGTGAGGAGAGCTAATTGGTATCAGATGTACTTAGAGTTAAGTGCCGACTTTGCCTGACCCAATTAGCGGCAAACGTCCAATGCAAAAGAGTTGCCATTATTACACTCAGTCGCCTTCTTCCTCTGGCCAGAGTTTGTGTGGAAAGGGGTGGGGAGTTAGGGCACCTGTGAATCCTATGAAATAGGAGGGAAAATGGGTACGGGAAAGGGAGGAATACTGCGTCCCACCGCCGGCTGCCTCACCACCACTCCCTGAAGGCCCCTCACTCAGGTGATCCTCCCTCACTGGTCCTCTCCTAGGAACCGGCTCCAAAAGCGATGGTCATGTCCTGGTCACCTGGAATACAAGTCCCCGAGGACTAGCGGGTGAGACACCCTTTGGTTTCTCACAATACCCAAAACAAAAGTAGCTGAGTGGGGGCTGGTGGGGGAAGAAGAGTTATTGTTGGATCAATAAAACGGGGGAATAATGTAGTGAAAATGCAAGTTCAGCGTGGTAAAAAGTCACAAACTTATCAGCTGTGGGAATAGCCCACTAAAAGGTGTGGGAGTGCTTTAGTGATCGCTGCATAGGGTTATGCATCAGAGTGGAGAATGCCCCTATTAATATTGTTCTAAATAAATAACCTACAGGTAATAAGGCCTGGATTACCGGTGAATATATGGGATGTAACATTAGATTTAGGCATTCGCATTTTATTAATCTGCCTAGCAGTGATAGAAGCTGACAGCACATTGCAAACTACACGTACCCAGCCTATTGTGGGAAGAAATAAACAGCTCTCGATATATTTGAGGTCAGGAAGCAAAGCTCATGGGTTCCGGGTGGAAGGCAGCAAATGCACAACCATTTTAAAATTCATCATATTAGTTCTGGAACTGGTCTACTGGCAGTTTCAAAATGCCGCATGGCAGTTTCAATCACCCCTCAGCATATATCAGCCTGGGACATGTCTGAAAGAGTTCCTAGGATGCAAAATCAAGTCCATAATTTGTTAACATTTCAAGGCTCTTGTAATGTCATGTTCGGTTGTGCTCTGATTGGAAACAGGTGGAGATGTCTGGTGGCAGATGAATAAAATTCTGCTGATCATCTCAAATGTCTCAATGTTTTGGCATCATGATGTGGGAACCGTGAGTTGGACTGTGACATCTCAGCGGGGGTCGACGGTGGTGTGGTGAGATTTGGGGGCCCCAATCGTTTCTGGATAATGTATGTCCCACTATAGGGGAATAACATAGCACTGGCTATCGGCTTCACTTGGGGGATTGACCTAATGTAGCAATGTGTTTTGATTCTAATAAGTTTGTATTGCAATAAAAGTTTTCATTTTCGGGGTGTAACTTTAACAGCGCTTTTGATGCAGTTCTGTACTGCATTCTGTTTGAATTTTGCTTTCCCAGCTGTAACTAAGCCCAGAATAAATTGCGTTACTTCCTGCATGGCGTACACTCCCTTTTTAGACCACCTTTGTTCTGGTGAGTTCCGAGGCAACCCGTAGCACAAACTCACGGTAAACTACTGTAGAAGTTGAAGTTATTGAAGTGGAAGTAGAAGTGCTGTGAAGTCATCCTGACAGACACCTACTGTAAATCCTAATCTTGTAAAGAGAGACATCATTACTGTTAACCAAGAACTGCATTTCACTAACATTTGCAGAAGTGATATTTCCTTTGAATTGTGATAATTCTTCTTTGACAACTGGAAGTAGCGGAAAAGTGTAGTGGCTAGGAATAACATTGATGCTATTGTGGTGATTTCATTTGATTTAGGATTTATAGTGCGCATATCCTTCCATAACCAAGCAGAAACCTTCATCTAGGTGCAGATGCTAAACTCCTTACCCACTTAGGACATTTCCACAGAGCCCAAGAATAATTGGAACAAGTAAGGTTTCAAGATTTTCCAGAACAGAGTAATAGAAGGTATGTGATGTAGTTCTGCTGGAAGTGAATTCCAAAGACAGGGGCCCCCGATAGAGAAGCATTGATCACCCCGAGAAACTCAGTGAGAAGGAGAAACAACCAGGAGGCTTTTGCCAGTTGAGCAAAAGAAATCCATAGGAAATGACGAATAGAAATTAACATATAGCATCATTGTTAGAATTTCGGCACTATGAAAATTACGTACAGCTGAAAAAACCAATCAATTATGCCATACGTTCACATTACATCAAACAAGAGTAGTAGGAGTTGCGGGGGTGTAAGTGGAAGGAACTGGCATCGCAGGGAGACAGGGGAGTCGGTGGCACACAACCAAGTATGCCTCTGTAAGGTAAGTGGGGGAGGGTGGGAGGGAAGATTAGTGAGAAAGATTGAGCAATGTCAAAATGTTAAAAGGGAAATGCAGGTTAAAAAACCTCTGTTTTTTCCTCCCGCAGACTTTTCCCTTTCGACATTTTCACGTGTATCCGAGCTTAAGGCTTGAGATGGATGATAAAGCTTTATTTTTTAAACCAGATAAATAGGTGCTGTTCCTTGAATACACTTGTGTATTAAGCACAATAATCTAAATTCAATCATTTTCCAAACAGGCAACCAGTGCAGTTTCCTCTGGTACATGGCAAAGCCTGCGCAGGCAAAGTTAGATATCTCCGCTCCAAGATGGCACTGAATTGCTCCTATGTTTTCAAATAGGTGCAACTGTCTAGTTGTTTCCAAGATGGCCACACCATTAACTTCTGGATAATCTACTTAAAGGAGCTACAGAACCAGCCCGGAGCATTGCTTCAATCTTGACTCCTTGCCTTTGTGAGTTCACCCTGCACTACTCACGACATTCATTCCTTGCCTCTCTTTCCTACTTCTTGAGACTCTTTGTCATGGGAATTCTGTACTCCGCTTGGCTGCATTTCTACTTCTTGCACAACACATTCCCCAGACCTATACTTACTGCCTTTCCATTTCCTGGACTTGTGTGCTACTTAATCCTGTTGTCCGCTCCGTCTCCCATTAAGGATCGCCTCCACAGCATTTGTCTTTTACACTCGCGCTCGGTATTCCTTGCCTTGCACAGTGTTTCATTTAATTTCACATGCATGCTGCATTTGTTTTAATTTATAAACTCCTGCGCTGTGTTCGTTTTGCCTCAGGCTCTTCTGTGCAAATCCCTTTTACTCTCAAGACTTGCGTTCCATATTCAGCGCATTCGAGGCATCTGCTTCTTTTGCTATCACATCCTCCGTGTACCCGGGATTCCTGCCTTTAGCGCACAGAGCTTATTTCAGCCTCGTTCTCTCGCTTTTAGCAGTTGTGGATCTCGATGCCTCCCGGTCAATGTTGGCTCCCTTAAAGTCTTTTAGGCACGGAACTTTGAAAGGGCTACACTGCTACTCTACTCTAGAGTCTATTGCAGGCCATGTTGACATTCTACCGTATTTGAGATGACCTATTTCTGTTCACTGTGCCTTCTCTTCTGGGATTATTTACCCTCCACAGATCTTACACCTTTGTGTCTAACGCCCATATTCCAATACTGAGTCATCTAACCTCCTACCTGCAACATCAGTGACAACTTGCAAGTTTAGAACCTGGTTCCCCATTGGGTTTTCTTCCCTAGGAGGGTTTCCCAGATTCCACGCCGAGCTCTGTGTTCTTTGATCACCAGAGATCGGTGTGGGGTCTGGAAGGCTCCCCAACTGCATCAGTTACCAAGACAGCTATACAGGTAAGATATTATTGTAATTCTGGGAGGATAAGCTTGTTGTCATTACACCTAGGCCCCGCATCTTGCACCGCCAGCTGCCCCCCAATTCCCGCCACCCGTTGTTCTAGGCAAGCAATCGCACCACCTGCATCTAGGCCCTGCATTTTGCACCCAGAGCTGCGCCCGACTCCTATCCAGGTCCGCTACCCATTGCATTAGGTAAGTGCAATTGAGATACTTGGACCTAGGCCTCACATCTCGCAACGCGAGCTGCGCCCCGACTCCCGCCTCGGCCTGCTACCTGCTGCATTAGGCAAGCGCAATCGCGCCACTTGCACCAAGGCCCTGCATCTCGTACCCCGAGGCTCACTACTCACTAAAAAGCACCTCTCTCAAAATCTGCAAGTGCCATGGCTCCTACCTGCCTACCTCCCCCGATATCTATCAGGAACTGCCACCTCCAGCTCTGTACCAGAAGACACCAAACCCGCAATCAGCCCATGCCACCCCTCTAAGCTTCACCCTCCATCCACTCCAGAAACAAGCTCCCCTGCTTGTGCACCTGGCCCTCTACACTCACCCTCCCCAAAACACTGCACTCTCTCACGGCCCCCTCACCCAGTGGCCTCTGCCAACAAGCCCCTCAAATGTGCCCTGATCAACACCAGATCAGTCCCTTCCAAAACCCCTGAAATTCATGACCTGCTCACCTCCAATGATCACGACCTGCTTGCCATATCCAAAACATGGTTCCACCCTGCAGCAGGCCCTGCTCTATCCATCACTATCCCCCCAGAGTACGCCATCATGTGCAACGACAGAACCCACAGCAGAGACAGCAGCATCACTCTTATCTACAAAAATACTATCACCATCATAGCCACCAACTCCAGCCCTATGCCAAACTGCAAAATGCTTTCCACCCTCACTCTCTCACCCACCAATACACTCAATCTCCACCTCATCTATCACACACCAAGCACCATCTCATCCTTTGAGGAAGACCTCATGCTTATCATCAATCTCACCATCAAGCCCAGTTCTGAAATCCTAATCCTGGGAGACATCAATCTTGGCCTCAATGACCCCACAGACCCACACACAAAAAGCCTAGCCACGGCCCTCAACCACATTTGCTTTGCTCAGAGAACTACTGAACCTACCCACATCCAAGGCCACACCCTCGATTGGATTGCCGCCTTAACTGCAACTTGACTGGCCTCACCACCACGATTTGCCCATGGTCTGATCACCACACCATTACATTCGACCTCCCAACAACAAGAGCCCTAGCCACTATCTGTCATGTCGCGGCGGAGATGGCGGATGTGGAATCGCTGGCGGTTCTGTCCGCCGCAGCATTCCACTCCTCGTCATTTTCGCGTACCGCTCTAGTCGTTGTACACGATCGTGACCCGGAAGTATAAATCACTTCACTTCCAGGTCACATACGCGTTGCAACGTTTCCGGGTTCCTTCCTGTGTTGCTGCCGCTCCCGTTACTGGTGATATTTCTGCCTTTCGTTTCGCTGTTTCCACGCAGCTGTGTTCCACCCTTGTTTCTCTGCTTGCGTATTGCCTCGTCCTTGTCTAGCCTTCCTTTCTCCTTTTCCCCTTTCTTTTTTGCCTCTTCTTACCTCTTCCTTTACCCCTTTTTCTTTTTCCCCTTCCTTTCCAGTTTTGTCCTTCTTTCCTATCCCTTTTACCTTATTTGGATCCTCCTCCTGCCAGACCTGTGCCTGCCTACCGGACTGCCTGTGTTTAAACCCTTGTACCTATTTGGAACTTCCGTCTACCAGACCCGTGCCTACTTACCGGACTGCCTGTGTTTAATCCCTTGTACCTGTTGGAACTTTCATCTAACAGACCCGTGCCTGCTTACCTGACTGCCTGTGTTCAATCCCTTGTACCTATTTTGGAATCTCTGCTTGCCCGACTTGTGCCTGCTTTTCGGATTGCTCTTCCATCAGCGAACTTACCTTCTTCGATCATCCACCTGAAATACTACCTCTAGGGTTTTTGTTGTGCCTTCCGGCTTTTTTCCCCCCGGTGAGGCGCTCTCGGTAGGATAACCCCCGTTGCCCCTATCTTAGTGGCACGGTGGCATCCTATCGAGGGCGTCCTTATCTTCACAAGAAAAAAGAGAAGCCTCCACAACATAAGGACGGAAAGATCAAGCAGAAAGAGGAAGGTGAGGAATTGGGGGAAGGGGGAGAATCCGCCATTTCATCAGAAGAAGAAGATATAACCGACATTTGTGACACTATCATTCAATGAAACCTGAAGCCTAAGCCTGCTGCACCAAAAACCTGAACAAGGACCGCCTCCCACCCCACCTATCAGCCCTCACAATACCATCCAACACGGATATGAACCCAGAGTCCCTGATCAAACTGAACAACAAGACTATTGCTCTAGGTGTCAACACTCTAGTCCTGCTTAAAAACCCTGAAGCTAGGCAAACTTAAAAAGAACGCATTGTTCACCCCTGAGCTCCTTGCCTCCTGCGCCAGGTAAGAGCTGCTGAAACGGCCTGGAGAAAAGACTCCTCCACAGTTTCAAAAGCCCAGTATACCTCCCTAGCCAAAGACTACAAAATAGCTATTCACACCACCAAAGCCAGCAGATAAAATGCCAGAATAAACAAAGCACAATCCAAAACCTGTGAACTCTTCACGATCTTAAGCAAACTCGAGTAGCCAGTCTCCCCTCTCACAGACCTCATTAAAGATGACACCTGATGTACCAAGGTACAAGAAGCCCTCACAGGGAAAATTGCCCTTCTCCAGACGAACATCTGTGCCAAGTAACTGGCCATGCTTGCCAAAATATCACCAGCCACCTGCACACCCCCTCACTCCTCCTACCGGCGACCCATCGCCCAATTTCACATCTGGAACTTCGGTATCGGGACCTAAACTTACAAATATAATCTAAGGCTGCAAGTCCTCCTGAGGCAAAGTAGATGCCTGTCCGGCCCCTATCATCAAAGACTGTGCTGAGACGCTTACACCCATCATCACATCTATCATCAACTCCTCCTTCGCAACACAAACTGTGCCAACTGCCCTGACAGAAGCCTGGATCCTCCCGATACAAAAAAAACCTCCCTTGACCCCACCATCCACACTAAATACTGCCCCATCACTGCTGTACACTTCATCCTCAAAATCCTTGACCACGCAGCATATATCTGGTTCAAACAATACCTTGAGGACAACCACATCCTGGGCATCTGCCAATCAGGCTTCCGACCAAGACACAGAACCGAAACCGCCTTACTGGACCTAAAAAAACTGTTAGATGATATCAAAGACTCAGGCCAAACTCGCCCTGCTCCTCATGCTGGACCTATCCGTAGCATTCAACCTTGTCGGCCACCAGAGAAGCTGCAACCACCTCACTACAACAGCAAACCACTCCTCAGCAGTAATAGATCAGATCCTTTCTACCAGACAGATCCTCCCATATCTTTATGGTTGACCATGCTGCCCCACCGACACCAGTAACCTGTGGAGTCCCAAAAGGGTCCTGCATTTCCCAAACTTGTATAACATTTATACTAAATCCTTTTTTGATCATCTGGATGCCCTCAGCATATCCTACACGAATTATGCTGACAAACCCCCAAATCCTCCTCCCTCTCTCAGGTACCTACCACCTTGATGCTGCAACCATCAACTCCGTTTATGACATTGTCAAAAACTGGATGGCAACCCATCAGTTATGCCTCAATGATGACACAACTGTGATCCTTATTGTAGGCTCTCACTCTACCCTCCGCAGCATGGTCCCAGCCTACAAAGCATTTGACAGTGATGGCAACCAGATCCAAACATCTTCTGCAGCCCAGATGCCACCCTTGACCTCTCTCGCCAGATCACCACCATTGCCTCCACTGCTGCCTACAGCGCAAAACTACTGAACACCAGCAAGCCATTCCTCACCACAACCAACCACCTCACCATGACGGGCACCGGCACCCAGCAATGCAGGAATTACCGGGTCCAGCAATGTCGGAGTTACATGGTAATTCCTCATTGACGGGTGTCGGTTAAAATGCAACTCCAGCTACCGGCTGAGTTATAATGAGGCCCAATAACCTCGGTTTTAGAGAGATTAGGTTGGAGCTTGCTTTCGAGCATCCAGCTTTTAATAGCATTGGCACAGGCTTAAATATGTTCTGTCACTTCTGCAGATTTTAATCTAACGTAACCTGGGCAACCTCTGAAAGCCTAATCAACAGTTGTCCAAAATCAGCCTATCAAAGGCCGCTGATACATTTTAAAAAAAAATTTATTTGTATTTAATCCAAAAAAAGATATTTACAAAGTGTACATTTTGTCGTGGACTTTTCATAAAAGATCTTGTCTCTCTTAAAATGTGCCCTGTTTTCGGCTATATCCTCGGCAAATTTACTGCTTCCAGTATCTTGTATCTAGCTATTTGCCATTTCGTTTTGTCTCCTCCAATCAAACGAGACCAACATATTTGTTCGTCCGACATAATAAAATCCGAAAAGATGGGGCTTAAGCATCGTTCTCTTATATGTTGGTTTGCAGCACATTTTAGGAGTAAGTGACAAATTGATTATTTTTCTTGTGTCTTGCAGAAGCGGCAAAAATGTATTTCAGTCTTGCCTCTAATGGCCAAGATCTCATTCGTCGGCAACAAGTTGAGGCGGGCACGTAGCAACATGTCTCTCCCCTTCCTAGATGGACATTTCTTGATGTATTCTTGGAGCTTGTTGACCTTTTTGGTGTTTGGAGGCAGGTGTGTGGTTAGTTTGTTCTTTCCTGCTGTTTCCAGGGTCGATATCCAGTCGAGCTCTCTTATTTTTGTGAGTATTTTCTTCGGATTATTGATTAATGTTTCTTCGTCAGCCTGTATCTGCTCCAACACTCTGATGTTCTCTTCTTTCCAGTTTATGAGCCGTTTGCTGGTGTTTCGTTCTATTTCCTGATTTACAAGATTGTAAATTGACGGAGGCTCCGCCATCCGACATTTCCTGTATAGCTTTAGTGTTGATTGTACCACTGTACTTTTGAGAGACGGTAGACTAAGCTGTAGGCGGATCAAAGCCCCCGAAGTGGAATTCGGTAACGTCAGCACTTTCCTCCAAAATTTTGCCTCCAGTTTTGACCAGATGTTAGTAGGTAGGTTAATCATTGCATCTCCTCCATATGTTAGTGTTGGCATCACCTTTTTCTTGTAGAATTCTCGTACTGGAATTGGTGAATATCTACCAAATTTTTGTCTATGGCACTGGCTTGGGCTGCCATTTTGTTGACTTTCATCGTTAAAGCTGCTTGCATCGCTTTGTCCTGTTTTGAGGAGTCTGATGTGACTCCTAGATATTTGAAGTAAAAAACTCTTTCGATCGGCGTTCCTTCCAAGTTTAATCGTGGTTTTTCTTTTTTTCTCGAAGAAGCCTCGAATGTCAGGAATTTGGTTTTTTTAACGTTGATTTTCCAGTTTGTTTTTTAGCATGTAGCTATGTAGATTTGTCAATTGACGTTGTAGTCCTATTGGAGTGTAGTCCACTAGGACAAGGTCGTCCGCATATAGAAGTCTCGTTATTGAAGTTTTGCAGAGTTTTGGTGGAAATGATCGTATTTCTGTGTCTTCTTTGTTAATGTCACCAATAAATGCCAGGAAGAGAGCCGGAGCCAAAGGGCACCCCTGTTTCACACCTTGTGCTGTTGCAATTGGCGATGACAAAAGTCCATTTTGATCCAGACAGATGCGCATATTGGTGTCGGTATACAGCGCCTTGATTGGGTTCAATAGGGCAGCTGGACAATCCCAGGCTTCCAGTTTTGACCAGAGACTCGACCTGTCTATACGGTCAAAGGCCTGAGTGAGGTCGATAAAAGCGACAAAGATTCTTGCACCCCCTTCCAATACTTTGTTTTTCAGCACATTCAATATCAATATATTGGCAGCCGTGCCCATGTTTTTCTTCAATCCCGTTTGGAAGGGATCGTCGCAGGGAGCATTTGAGGCCCAGATCTTGAAGCGGTCAAGAAGCATCGAACCAAACACTTTCCCCATTACATCAAGCAACGCGATTGGTGTGTAATTCGCTGGGTCCTTTTTATCTCCTTTCTTGAAAATTGGTACCACTGTAGCTGATTTCCATGAGGGCGGTATCGTTTTTAAATCTGCACATCTTCCGAAAAATTTACTCAAGAGGCTGGCCCACTCCTTTGGGTTTGTTTTTAAGTCCACATTTGTGATCCCATCGGGACCTGACGCTCTTGAGTTTTTCAAACCAACAATCCTTAATCGGATCTCCTCTGGGTCATCCACTCTTACCCATGGGTCAATTTTGTGCCCTGTTGGTGACATTGTTGCAGTTGTTTGAGCCTGGTACATGTTTGCAAAATGTTTTATCCATTTTGATTCCCCAATTTCACTTATTATGGATTTTGCTTGTACCTCGACGGTAGCTTTCAGGGTGCTTCAAAATTCCCATGTATTTCTGCCACTTATGATTTTTAGGATGTTTTCTGAGCCTTGTTGGTAGAGGGTCAGTCTATGTCCTTTTACCCATGGCTTGTAGTGTTTTGTTGCAACTTCCGCTTCTGTTACTGCCGCTGATGTTGCGATACATTTTGCTCTGTGCTGGATTCTTCGAAGCTCGCAGCGTTTCTCGACCAAAGTTTTATTGAACACTGTCTTGGAGGATTTCCGCCTATCTTTTTTGAAAGTGACGTGTTTTTGTACTTCTTCAAGAGAGGAATGCAGTCAGTTTTGTTTGTGCCGTTTGTCTCAGACATAGAGCTAAATCTATTTTCTATGTCTGCAATAGACTCTCTAGACAGTTTTAATAGATTTCCCTGGGCGTTAATGGTTATGTTGAATTCTATATGGTCATTCAGAGGACCTAAACACTCCCAGGTGGTCGAAAGAGGGTTATGGTCACTGGCTCTTACACGTGTTATTTCAAAGGATTTAGTTACAGCCAGGATCGGTTCAGTAACAAAAATGTAGTCTATTGTTGCCTTGGATTCATTTCTTTCCCACGATGGTGGACGCTTTGAGTCCGGAAAAGCTTCATGGAGGTTGTGTAGGTTTCTCGAGTCCATCAGTCGGGACCATAATTTGCCCCGCTGTTCGCCTGTCGAGTTGTTTACTTGCTTTTTTCCGGATTCTGAAGCCCCTACACAGGTGGCATTCAGGTCGCCACAAATCACAAAGTATTTTACCAGGTGATCTGCCAGTGCCTCGTCTATTGCCACCTCTATTTTTTCTAGAAAAACAGTTGTTTCCGTAGTAGCTGGATTCCAGTAGATGTTGGCTATTATTAATGTAGATTTTTCAAACCCTGCCTTGTTGTTTACCTGGCGAGTCCATGAAGCCTTAACCATCAGTATCATTAAGTTACTAATCAATGTTTCTTCCAGTTTGATCCCACAGCCATTTTTGCAGGCGATTAATAGCCCTGATGAAGGTCTTCCTTGGTGCCCTTGTTTGGCCGGTGCCAGGATAAGTTCAAAACCCCTCATTGAGGGTGGTTCAATCACCCAGGTCTCTTGCAGGCATATTAGGTCGTATGACCCCAAGTCCATGTCGCTCGTGGATAGTAGGTGAGTGTGACCTCTCGTGTTCCACGAGCACATCTTTATCAACCGATTTTGGTGGATCAAGCGAGGTCCTCCCCGATGGATGTGCTCGTCTCCAATGCATTGCTATCTTTGCTTTTTTCCGTCAAGGCTTTTGGAAACCAAGACCAGATCCCTTTCATTGGCTCACATTTTTTTGTGGGTTCGCACTCAGTTATTTTTTGGTTTCGGTCCTCTTGTGGACTAATTCCCCTGTCTCTGTTGGTCTTTCTTGTGTCTTTTGTCTCCATTGGTCTATCGTAGTTGCTATTTTCTTTGAAGGTAGGCAACTTCGCCCCCGATCTCCTTTCAGGTTCTCGTTCCTTGACTCTTGTCATGGGGCTTATATGAGTAGTCTTCATTTGAGTTTTGGGTGTTTGCTGTTTACCGGGCTTTGTGTCTTGTTTTTCCTGGCGCATCTTATCTTCTTTGCTTTCTGAAGTTTTTTTTTTCAGTATCGGTTGCTGAGTACACTTTTAACTCGTATCCCATATCTTCTAATTCTGTTTTTCTGTTAGTGATGGTATTTTTTAGCATTGTTGATGCTATATGCAGCACGGTTCTGGCTTTGGCATCTTCATGACTTGGCTCTACCACCAACAGCTCTCTGATTTGATGTATTTCAGGTTTCGAATATACTTGAAGAGTTTTAACACTGAGTTTCTATTCAATGTTATCTTGTCTCTATTTTCTTCTACTTGTGTCAACTTGATTCGCCATTTTGCTTGGTCCACATTTCTTGGTTTTTGATTGTACATTTGCATCTTAGATCTGTAATAAAAGCCTGTTACCCCTGAGTCCCTCGGTGAACGAAGGCGGTTCTTCTCATTGTTTCTTGATCTATCATTCTTAGATTTAGTGCGGGCCGTGTTGGCATTTGCCTTCTTGGGCTTTTTCTGTTTCTCCCTCGATCCTCCCGATGATGCTGAGATTCGTCTCGCTGTCTCCTGTCTGGTTGTTCATTTCATGGACCTTCTGCTGTGAGTGGGAACGCTTTTGCACTTTCCATGAGTGTCTGGAAGTCTGCTTATCCGGGGTTCTTGATCTGGCCCCTTTTCTTTCTTTTTTTGTTTCTTTCATCATCTGTTTTAAAATTGTCTGCCTTGAGGTTTCAGAAGGCCAAATGTCTTTTTTGTTTTGGCTTTTCTCCTTGACCATAGTTTGTTTCACAAAGTTCTCACTACTCTTTACCTTCTTCGTCGGTGAGGAGTCTGTTTTGCTGGTTTTCCTGCTAATTTGGGGGTTTGGTGTTTCGCTAGTTCTGTCCGAGTTTGAGGCCATCGCAACGTGTTCTGATAGGTGTTGACTCAGATTCATCAATTCGTATTTTCAAGAAAATCATTTGTCATCGTTGGAGATAGGCTGCCTTTTTTTTCTTTTTCTTTTTCCAGCCTTTCTTGCTTTTTCGTTTGTTGTACATTTACATCACGCTCTCCCGTTTGTAATGATTCTTTTTGAGTTACTGGGGGCGAGAAAAATTGGAAGATTCCTTCTGCCGTTTGATTTCCGGATTTATTCAGTCTTGGTGAGGTTGTCTTTTTTGATTTCAATGTAGTGTCAATTTGACCTGGTTGTGAGTTAGTATGCACCCTTTTGTTTATAGCCTCCTTTGGTATTTTATTTGATGTTAAATCAATCGTGGTGATGGTTTGAGTCCCTATTGTTTTTCCCACCACTGTCTGTTCTTTGTCTTGCCACTTCTCTTGTTGGCATGTAGGCACTGCGTCCTCGTTGGCTTCCAAGGTATTTGTTTTTCTTGCTTATAGGGCCATGATGTAGGCTTCTAAGAAGATAACTTTGCTGTGTATCATCGCTTGTACGCTTGTGTGGTCTTTCAGCGAGTCTGCGATAGCTTCATATAGCTTCATGAATGGTGATAGTGCTATATATACTGATGACATGATGGAGAGTAGGTCCATCTTTTTGTTGGGAGGGTCCGCTGGGCTTGCCGATTGTTGTTGCGTGGAAAGTCTTCTAGTTGGTGAGTCATTTGAAGTTGTTATCGTGTTTGGCCATTGGCTTTGTACCGGCCTTGTAGTTTCTAATGAGCCTCTTCGATTTGTTTTTGTCTATGAGGGGGCTGTAATTTTCATTCCCCCACGAGTTTTGATTTAAATTATGCTGTGGTTTCGTGGCTGGGCCTTGGCTTATTTCAGTCATATCAGGCGGGAATTGTAGATTTTTAGGGATGAAATTCTCTGCCGTCCTACTCGACTGCCGTGTAGGTGTTGCCCGCTCAGTTGGCATTGACTCAGACTGCTGAGCTAGTTTTTCGAGTGTTGTGTGTGCTCCTTCTGGGATTCCTTTTTTTTCTTTCTGTAGGGACAGAGCCGTTTCTCCCGTCGATGTTGGTTTGTCTGATGTTGGTTGGGAGAATCCCTCATTTGTTTCTGTTATTGGACTGCTGGAACCGTCCATTTCGTCAGTGATGAACATCTTTCCCTGAGGGTTTTCGTTTTCGATTTGAGTAACTGGTAGAGGGCTCCCCGTAGGAGACACTTTGTCAGAATCCACCCTTTCTTCACTCATGTTTGAATCACTTTGCGGGATCAGCTTGACATATGGTTCTGACAATTCTTGTGGCTTCGTTGGCGAAGATGCCAGTTTGGATTGCTCCCTGTCTACCCTCTCTCCCTAGTTTGGTTGATTTAATGTCCCCTTACTCTCATCTGCGACAGCCGATTTTTTAGAGGTCAACTTTTCACTAGCATTGTATTCCAATCTTCGCAGTTTGGAAGAAGGCAAACATTCATTTAGGGCTTCCAGAATTTCCAAGTCCGAAAGCTCCATGAAGTGGTGTCCATTCAATAGTCTTTGACTTCCTTGGGCCGTGAAATAATTTCTTACAGAATATTTGACTGACCCTCCCTCCCGTCGTTTGGTCTGTTTTTCTTTGACTTTGTCCAAAGTTTTTTGTTGTGTTTGTTGTGTTTGTTTGGGCTTTTGCAGCAACTTATTCATTTTGCGTCCCTTTTTACTACTTTGGATAGTACAGTTTTTATGTTCTATTATGATCATGGCCGGTGTTCTCAGTCTTTTCTTCGGGTTAGTCGTTTTGCTGACACGATTCTTTTTAACACCACACTTTTTAGGAGTGCGCTTCCGGTATTCCCTTGTCATTCAAATCATACAAAATAATCTCTTTAGTTGTTGGTTCATATCTTTGTTTATTGTCAAGCATATGATTTTCTCCTTCAATTGTTAAACTATATGGTCTCTCAACACGTGTTTCTCCACACCCAATATGCGTGGTTCATCAGGAGAGTTTCAATTTTTAAAGATTTTGTGTTAATTTCGATTTTTAACTCATAAATTATTTCTTAATCCATGAAGACAAAATTATTGTAATTCCTTTTCCATCTTCTAAGTATAGTATTTTTTTAAAAATCTTGCTGTCCAGGTGCGATTGCCACTAGTTCTTCTTAATCCGTGCTACTCCGTTTTGCTGACACAACCAGTTTTTTTGATAGGCACCTGAATGTCTTTGATTGCCGGACTCCCCTCTGCCTCTGCGTGGAACAAAGCCTCCACCTGAACCTGCGCTAGCGGGTCAGGCGGAGGCGGCGGCTGGGGCATGTCCGCGTTTTATAGAGCCTCCACGGCCCGGCTCTCACTTAATGGCGGGCTTGTTTCTTCTTCAATAGTTTCTAATTTTTCCCCGATCCTCTTGCTTTCGTCGTCCCCCCGCCCCTCCCCTGAAGCCCGCATGAACGGGGGCCCTCCTCTGAAAGCCACCGGCGTGAGGCACGGAACACCTACGTGTGCCGCGCAGGGGAGACCGAGATGGAATCGGCAGCTGGGACGTGCCGCTCGGATCTCTCACCCTCCACATCCTCCTCGCCTTCTCCGCCCCGCCTCACGGGCTCCTCCCCGCTTTCCCACATGGACGGCCGCCCTCCTCTGAGAGCCACCGGCGTGGGGTCTGGAACATCTGCGTCCATCGTGCGGGGAGAGGCCGGGGCCAGGACACACACCGAGGTGGACACGGCAACAGGTACAGTTTGTGGTTGGTGAAGATGTTGTGGCCTCTCCTTCAGGATGTCCTCCAATGGAGAGGGGGTTGGATGATCTTTTTGTTTTACTGCTTCCATTGAAACAGCCTGGTCCTTGTACAAAGTCTGTTGACCGGCCCCCTCTGTTTGAACCATTTTGTTGGCGCTCCAGGACTCCACGCTTGTACGCTCATTTGTGCTACATGGGGTGATCAGCGTCTGTTCCTTTAAGATGTTTATCTGGTGTTTTTGGCTGGGTTTCTGGGTTGATTTTGCGCTTCTTAGGTGCCGCCCTTCCTCTTCTTCTTCTCTAGAGGAGTCATTTAAGCCAATAACTCTGTTCGCTCTGGCAGCCCTGACAGTCATGACTGCAGGACTGCCACTCGTCGTCCACTCAGCGTCTGCTCCGCGGGTGGATGGAGTTTTTATGCAGGTCCTCCCACACAGGTCAGCACAATGGAAATGAGAGACAGACTCTCCGACAGCACTGCAGGACTACCACTCGTCGTCCACTCCGCGGGTGGATGGAGTTTTTATGCAAGTTCTCCCACACAGGTCAGCACAATGGAAATGAGAGACAGACTCTCCGACAGCACTGCAGGACTGCCATTCGTCGTCCACTCCGCTGAAAGGCCGCTGATAAATCAAGAATGATCAACATGCTCAGAACACCTTCATCAGAGGCTCTTAAAATATCCCACACAGCCACCAGAGCTGTCTCAGTCCCATGACTGGTTCTAAAACTGGACTGGAAGCTGTCAAGAATGGAATTTTCTTCTAAATGGCGGCAAGCCGGCAATTGGACAATAATTTGCCAGAACCTGATGTTCCAGTGTTGATTTTTTAAACAAAAGGTGTAAGAAAGGATTCTTTAATTCTTGTACTAGAGCTGCATTTACGAACTCTGTAAAAAAAGTGTTTAAGGATTCCAAGATGGCCAATCTCCAGGAAAGGACGTGCTGAACGCAGCTCATTCCCGGCCCAAGTAAAAGGTGGTAGCAGTAACGACGCAGTAATGACACTTTCCATCTACCAGCCGATCCCTTTGTTAGTCTAAAAACGACCCAAACTATGTATAGTATGTATATTATGTTGGCCAGAAACCAATTGCATTATGTGACCAAAATTGCAAGCACAGAATCGTCTGTATAACCAGTATAACAGGGCGTCCATCTTGTGTAACATCGGCCATTTGCTTTTTTCCTTTCTGTCAAATGCTTTGCAAAATGTATTTTATTCTGAAAGCTCATACATGGTGCAAGGCCACAGCCTGCATATTGAAAGATCAACTCAGACAGGAATGCCAAACAGTACAGAAATACATTGTTTTCTCCCTCACAAAGTCCTTGGAGGCAAGCAGAAACGGCATTTAATCAGCAGCCCAGGTGCCGGCTTGTCTCACAAAGCTGTAGCAATAGGCAGTTAAAGCATGAATTATACTCTTCTAATGGTGCTCCTTTGCGGATCTTCCTCAGAACAGGCTAACCCCTAGTCCACAAATAAAAACGGGTAGATAACGTGCTATGGAATGTGTCTCTCTTGCGAACACGATATCCTTGTTGAACAAGTGCTTTATGTTCTCCATAACAAAGGACTGTCTCTGCAACTGATGCTAAAATAAGTATAATTTGATTGAATAAGAAACTTGTCGTAAAGTGTCATAATTGTCATGATTGTCAATCACCGAACCCTAGCTCCAGAAGATACATTATGGGCATTTTGATGTGCCTTCAAAGATTGTATGTTTGTATATATGCTGCTGCTTGGGCGATGCTCGCTCTCTGGCGTCGCACGAGGTCTGGGTGACACATGTTGCGAGACGCTAGACCCAGGCGGCCGACTGAGCATACTTTACAATAAACAGGGAAGTAAGTGGGCACCACTAGTTTAGAAATGTTTATATATCCAGGTAGATGTAGAGGTAAAAAATGTATAATAGTAGATATTTGAATGGAGCTGGCTGTGACAAGTCTGGAGACACCCGGACTTCAAAATACACCAACAGCTAAAGACCAAGTAAGAATACAAGGTCACACAACCGCTGTGTGGACATTTTGGTTGGAGGTAATCTTGTCTGGACAAGTTCATCCCTAAGATTCCTGCTCCTCTGGAAGGCAAATACTGGTGGTTCACTAAATAGATCCTGAACTCTTGTGTCGTTCTTAAAAATGTTCCAATGTTTCTTGATTGTGTTCTTGATTTTGTTACTTTGAATTGAACATTTTGACACATACACCATGTGTAGACTTGCTACTGATCGGTATGTTTTCATTATTTATATCACTGTTTGTATTGTGTGTATTATAATCAGCATATTATTTTTTCAATGTTGAATTACATAGACTTGCCCTGATGAAGGAAAAATGTTCCGAAATGCATTGGCTTTAGTCTGAAATATATATGGGTTGCGGCAAATGCTCCCTCACTAAGGAAATATTAGTGATAGCTTTATCCTTCCGATAAAATACTATATGAAAATCAGCTGACAACCTCATCTTTATTATTTACCAACCTTGAAGTACTCCTGTGATACCTTGATAAGAACTATATTTTTGAATGTCTTGACTGAATGCTCGGATCTGGGCCCTTTTTGAGAGCGGTTGTGTGACCTTGTATTCTTACTTGGTCTTTAGCTGTTGGCATTCTTGACAATAAACCTGTCATGATTCCTGCCCCTCATGTCCCCAGCCCTCCAAGATGTCAGGCTGGAGCCAGGCCACGATCACCTACATGGCCCTCAAGGGCCTCTCCATCCCTCCAAAGACCCACTTGGAGTCAGACTTGGCGCTTGTGGCACCAGACTCACTCACTCCCATAGGATAACATTGGGGATTGGACTTGTAGTGCATTGATGGGGACAAGATGGATGCCCCCTGTTATGCTTGATTCAAAATGGCGCTGGCGCGCAATGTATTCTGGGAGCGCTCTGAGCCATGTTGGATATTTACTTCACACCGCAGTGAAAGGCTGCACACATTTTGCTGAAGTGTTAGATTCACAGTGCTGAGACAAACATGCTTTTCCAAACCTGGTATGCAGTCAAGGCCATTTCTGCTGGGAAAGCTAACGTTGTTATGGCTTGCTACTGTTTTCCGTGGAGCGTGTTTTTAGAGCAGGGAGGCCCTGCGTTCCTTGAGGGGAGCTCCCGATTAACCCAGCTGGCAACCGACGGCTGTTCCTCAACTGCGCAGGTGCAATTTCCAGAATGTTCGAGAATTAACTCCCCTTTGTGGAGTGTGTATATATGCGGAAACCCGGAGGGGGGTCACGTGAGACTTCAGCCAGAGAAGGTCGCTTACGTCTGGCCTTCTTGTGAGCTGTGGAACTCTCGGCCTGGCTGCTCCCAGGGTCTTCCAGCCGCTTCTGGACGAGATGAGGACTTCTATTATGCTCACAGTGATGTATTTCCTTTTGACTTCTTTACTTCTTTTGTGATTTATGACCTTACTATTTTTATGAGTTATTTCTATGTACCTGTAAGCTTTGAATAAATAGCCATAAAGAGCTGATTTATCTTCTAAGAGTGCGTGGTTGTGAGTTATTGTGTCTGTCTGTTTTTTGTGGTTCAAAGTACTTGCTCCATAATTGCATTGATGATTTATGGTTGTTTCGTGCACTTTTCGGGGGAGAGCAGTACATTTTTGGCGTCACAAACAGGATGTACGTGATGAGTTGTTCCGTGCATCCAAGAGTCTGTTGAAACATAGATAGGATTTGATTGTCGTGAAAGTGAAGTTTTTTTTTTTTTTAAAGTGAAGTTTATTGTCTCTTTGGTAACTGTTTGAGTGCCTGTGGGAGTGATTGCAGTGTGGAGAAGAAAATATATAGGTTCAACAAGGTTTTGCTTTGCTTGCGATAATGAGTAGTTTGTTCAAGAAGAAGAACGTTACCGCTGGCAGTGACTGTTCTGATGTTGTTATTCCAGGTTGGACGAAGAGTTCGTATGATAAGTTGTCTCAAGCGTGGACATGTGGTGCCGGTTTAAGTGAAACTTGGGATCAAGGATTTGGAGATGCCGATCCGACTGATGTAATTGCATGCTTGCAACAAGTTCCAGTAGAACGTGGTAAAGCATGTGCGGCATTAGGTAGGCGTGGTTGGGTTCTTTTGAAAACGGACATGAAAAATTAGGTTTTGCGATTAGAGAGAGAGCTAGATGCAGAACGGCAGACTGCGTTAATGCAGCAGATTCAAATGGAATTGTTTAATGATAAGGCCGACACATATCAGGCGGTGGTAGAGAGGGCAGCAGTCAGAGTAGCGCGATATAAGTATAGGAAAAGACAGGGAGGGGTCAACAAAAGGAAGGTGGCAACTGTAATCGCTACCGCTGGCGTAGACTGGGATCCGGACAAGTGGGATGGTGATATTTTTGATTTGACCA
Source organism: Ambystoma mexicanum (assembly GCF_040938575.1). NCBI lineage: Eukaryota > Metazoa > Chordata > Amphibia > Caudata > Ambystomatidae > Ambystoma > Ambystoma mexicanum. The sequence continues at coordinate 743,649,505 of NC_090926.1, forward strand.
GTCTAGAAAGTAGTTCTGCAGAGGAGTCTGACCCCAAGCCAGAGGTGAAACAGAAAACAGTGGCGGCGAAGCCTGTTAGAAGGTGGCGAGCCGGACCACACCCGCAGAATCCTGGTGGTGGTATGGTGGATTTAAGCACTTTTGAAGATTACACACAACAGGAGGTTGGGGAAATTATTACCCGTTTGAGGCAAAAATCAGGGGAAGCTTTATTGACATGGATGGTGAGATTACTAGACGGGGTTGATGCCGGGTTGTTGGTAGATTCTACTGATTCATCGCGTTTTTTACCTCTGTCAATTGACACCAATGTACAGGAGGTCTTAAGAGCAGGACCGCCCCCTGACGCTAATGGTCAAGATACGCACGTGTCTTTGTTGCACCTGATAGCCCAAAGCATATAACCGTTAATACCCTATTACCACAGATTGGCCCAGTGAAGAAACGAAGTGGTATACGTTGAGAGAAGCAATTCAAAAAGTCAGAGAGCATGCGATGAAAGAGGCGATTCACAAAGATGCTCCTGACCACATGGGAGCCGTACCGCTCACAGTTTCAACGCGAAACATGATGATTAGAAATGCACCACCCGCATACAAAAGTGTCATTATGACTTTGCTCGTAGGCATGATGGGCAAGGCTACTGATGAGGTAGCAGATGCCATTCGGCAACTCGCAGATTTGGGAGAGTGGGATAAGAGCGATAACAAGCCACGAGAGAGAGAGGGGTGTAGTGAGAGAAGAACCGAAGGCAGGCGGCAAGATAGTAGAGACTCCCGAGTGTCCCGAAAAGACATGTTTTTGGCTTTGTTAAAAGATGGTGTGCCACAAGAAGAAATTGATGGCATTGAAACCAGAGTAATGTATGAATTATACAAAAAACAAGGACTTGCAGCCAAAGAGCGCTACAAACAGGTTAAGAAACAAGTAATCACCACGCCACAGGGGGACGCCTCACCTTCTGCTCCCCCTGCGGAGGAACAAGATGAAGGGTCTATGGGGACACCTTCCCCGTCCCAGCCAACATATGCTGATTTGAGAAAGGTGGTGAGTGCGATGCTAGAGGCGGAGACGAGTCACACTCATTCGAAGTTTGACTAGGGCTTCGGCCAAGCTCCGGCAGCGTCTGCCCGCATAAAAGTGGATAGGCGGCCTCATGTTGATGTTAAGATTTTTTGGGGGCCAGGAAATACACAAGGGGTGTGAGCATTGATAGACACCGGGGCGGGGGCCTCTTTGATTCATGGTAATCCGACACGATTTAAAGGCAAACAATTTACGATTACAGGTTTAGGGGGAAAGGAGACCCCCGCAGTGCAAACGCGAGTGGAGATGAAAATAGGCAATTTAAAGAGGCAGAAATACCAAGTGTTGATTGTCCCGATACCTGAATATATAATTGGCTTTGACATTTTGGAAGGGCTAACCTTAGGACTTGGCAGTAAAACGTACCAGTTTGGGGTGAGTGCATTGATCTGTACACCCATTACTGTAGGCAAATTGAAGGTGCCCCCAGTGCAAGTGCCAGTGGCGACTAAGCGGGTAGCTATGAAACAATACCGCATTCCTGGGGGGCACACGGAAATTTCAGACACCATCAAAGAGTATGTGGAGGCGGGTATATTACGCCCTATTACCACATCATGGAACAAACCGCTCTGGCCCATTAAAAAGGGGGATGGGTCATGGAGGATGACGGTGGATTACAGGGAGTTGAATAAACACACTCCTCCTTTAGTGCCCGCCATCCCAGATGCTATTACTTTGATTGAAAATGTCCAAAAGTTTGAGGGGACTTGGTATGCAGTTATCGATTTAGCTAATGCATTTTTCTCCGTGCCAATTGCTGACGAGTGTCAAGAACAGTTTTCATTTTCGTGGGGTGGACATCAGTACACTTTCACAAGACTACCCATGGGGTACATGCACAGTCCGACTATTTGTCACCGGCTGGTGGCAGAGCACTTAGACAAGATACTGTGTAAACCTGACATACAAATCTCTCATTATATTGATGATATTTTGATACAGGGCATGGATGAGCACAGTGTGCAAAGTCAGCTAGATGTCATTATAGAAGGATTGAAAAAGGAAGGGTGGGAGATTAATCCGAGTAAAATTCAAGGTCCAGCTGAAACAGTGATATTCTTAGGGATTCAGTGGCATCATGGGCATCGAGAAATGGTGCCAAAAGCACGACAGAAAATACTTGAATTCGCCACTCCAACGAGCAAAAAGCAAGCTCAGCAGTTTATACGACTGTTTGGGTTTTGGAGACAGAACATTCCGCATTTAGGGCAGGCCAGATATTGGCCCCCCTTTATAAAGTGACACGAAAGAAATATGAATTTCAGTGGGGGGAAGAGCAGCAGAAAGCCTTTGAGATGGCGAAAGACACAGTGCAGCAGGTGCTTGATTTATGGCCCTTGAAGGAAGGCAAAGTGGAATTAAATGTGTCTGTGCAAGACAATTATGCTAACTGGAGTGTGTGGCAGAAACAAGACAGGAAACGTGTGCCATTAGGGTTTTGGATTCGTAAGTTGCCCAACGCTGGTAACTCATATGCTGGCATGTTATTGGGCTCTTGTTGATACCGAGCAGATGACGTTGGGTCATGATGTATTCATGCAATCATGCAGTGGGTACTGAGCTCTCCTAAAATGCATCGTATAGGACATGCTCAAGAAGCCAGCATAATTAAGTGGAAATGGTATATTCAAGATAGAGCCAAATCAGGAAAGGGTGGAGTGGCAAAATTGCATGAGCAAGTAGCCAACATACCGCCCTCAGATTACATACCACCGGAGGTGCCTGAAAAACGTGAGTCTCTCGTGAAATGGGGAGTACCTTACAGTGATTTGCCTGTGGATCAAACAGAGCATGCTTGGTTCACGGATGATTCAGCTCGATACGTGGGAACTGAACGGTACTGGAAAGCAGTGTCGTACAATCCCAAAACAAAAAAGATGTTGACGACAACAGGGAAAGGAAAGAGCAGTCAGTTCGCCGAACTTTACGCAGTTTACCAAGCATTGAAACAAGAGACCCCTGGTCAATGTCATGTGTACACAGATTCATGGTCAGTGGCGAATGGATTGGCAGTGTGGTTGCCAACTTGGCAAAAGAATGGTTGGAAGATTCAATCAAAAGTGTTGTGGGGAAAGGAACTGTGGCAGGATATTGCAGAAATGTTGTTACAAAGTGAAGTCACTGTATATCATGTGGACGCACATTGTGCCACAGATTCATTATTACGACAATGGATGCAGAGGCTCGGGAAGAAGATATGGAGGGTTTGGCCAAATGGGCCCATCAGAAAAGTGTGCACTTTGGAGAAAAGGCTACTATCAGGTGGGCACAAGCTCGAGGCATCAGTTTCCCTTTAGAAATAGTGAAAACAGTTATTTTACAGTGTCCCGTGTGCCAACACCAATTGCATAGACCTATACCTCTGTTTGTTCGAGGCACATTGAGAAGAGGAAAATTACTAGGTCAAATTTGGCAGATTGATTATATCGGTCCTATGCCAAACAGCAATATGCATGCACTATTGTAGACACATACTCGGGATATTTGATGGTTTTGCCGTGCAAACGTGCAACCCAATTGACCATCAGGTTGTTAGAACAGATCATATTACATTATGGAGTGCCTTTGCAGATTCAAAGTGACAATGGGTCACATTTCAAAGGCAAATTTATCCAAGAATTTTGTCAGGAAAAGAGCATTGAGTGGATTTACCACATCCCCTACCATTCAGCTGCAGCAGGGCTAATTCAACGAATGAATGGGTTACTGAAAGAACAGTTGCGCAAATCTGGAGACGGCAGTTTGGCAGGCTGGCGTGATCGTGTGTTTGATGCAGTGCCAGTGTTGAACAATAGGCCTGTGTATGAACATGAAACTCCTTTGATGCGATTAATGACTCCTAATTTACAGGTTCAACCCAATTCAGTTAGAGAAACATTGTTATACTGGGAAATGACGGCAGGTTCTTTAGCTCCCTATCGAGCAACTCCAGAGTCAGCAAGGGTAGACTTGCATTCTATTGAAGAAATCAGATTAGATCAAGAAGAATAGTTGTCATTGAAACAGGAATTGGAGTACAGATTCCCTCAGAGCATAAGGGATGGATTGCCCCCAGATCTAGCCTGGCATTGAAGGGAGTTCAAGTGTTGGGAGGGGTAATTGATGCTGATTACCAAGGTGAGATCAAAGTCATCCTAATTAATAGTGGGGATCAATTGTTATCAATCCGCAAGGGTGATCGAGGGGCCCAATTGATAGTCATTCCCATTAAATTGTCCATGATTAAGAAAGGGGAGCCTCCTACAGTGTTAACTACCCATGGGGATCGCGGTTTTGGTTCTTCAGACAGTATGGTACCGGGTGCAAAGGTGTTGGTGGAAAAGCCAAGTGGCCCACCAGTGCCCGCAGATGTCATTGCATCAGGCAAAGATCAAGTGGTTTTAGTTATGGAGCCTGGTAGAAAGAAATGGCAATACGTACCCGCAGACAAATGTTACCTAAGAGAGTGATGTGCAACACTGATATCTCTTTTCTGGGTTTGCTTTGTAGATCCTGGGTCTGGTTGGTGTGACTGTGGCACTAAATGGACTCCATTTGGGCGAATTAGACAATCTACTGTTACCAGCGACAAATGTTACATCTGTGCCAGTGATCAAGGGGATACTGATAGTGATGAATAATGTTGTCCCCAAGCAGCCCTATGCCAGTGCCGAAAAGCCCGCCAGACCGAAGACATGGATCCGTGAAATGCTACAAAAACATCAGGAGCAAGTGAAAACTACCTTGATGCCAGCTGTGCAGGAGCCCTTTGTAGGAAGGAGAAAACACTCTCCTATGATCACACAAGAAGAGAATATGTGGATATATCTGGCACAGCAAGTACTGAATATATCACACTTTTGTCTTACTGATGTGCCCAATGCTGAAGCTTTATTGACTACATGTTTAGTAGCAGTGTCGACGCCTGTTCCGGTTTTAAAGCATATCTTCGGCGTCACACATAATGATTCTTTAGTTCAAGACTCAGACATTAGACAATCTTTTTCAGTTTATGAATACTGTCGGTTCTGCCAAGAGACCGACAAGAAATGGAGAAATTTGACACGGGTGATTACATACAATATAACCCAAGGTGATGTGTGCTATATTATGACGTGCAAGGCACAAGAAATTGGTAAATGCAGACAAATAGAGTTAACCAATCAGTACAATCATACTATGTTCGAAAGGAGACTATGTTCGCAAATGTCACGCAAATGCACCAGTGTAAATAACACTATGTCTTGCAATCATACAGTGATAACTGCTAGTCATTTGAATCATGTGAAACTTCCAACAGGAGGGCTCTTTTCATGTGGTAACATTACATATACTTATATCCCAGCTAACATTTCTGGAGGTCCATGTGCTTTGACTCGATTAGGACTAATGATGTTCCCTTTACAATCAGCGATAACTCGAGGTAAAAGGTCAACCTTTGAATCTGTAGGGCTATCTCCTGACTGTGATTCACATGTAAATTTGTTATCAGAAGCTGAGGTTTTAGCATTAACCCTTTCATTAGTAGGTGTTTGGGGTTTAGCTGCTGGAGGTTACAAATCTTTGATGAAATTAGCGTGTTTAGTAGTTAAAAGTCTTAATCATACTTCGCAGGCTTTAGAAGAATTACTCCTTGATAGTCAAGTTATTAGAAAAGCAACTTTGCAGAACAGAGCTGCTGTTGATTACCTATTGCTGAAACATAATTTAGGGTGTAATGCCTTTGAAGGTATGTGTTGTTTCAATTTAAAGTGACCATTCACGATCCATTGAAAGTCATATTCGAGGTTTGAGGGATCTCATTTCTCAAGTGTCTAAAGATCGTAACAGAAACTGGTGGGATTGGTTATTTTCATGGATACCTGATATTGGGGGTACACTACGTTATATTTTCACTTGCATTTTTATTATACTGTCTATTATCATTGCTTGTTATTGTTGCCTTCAATGTATTCCCAATTTAGTTTTAATCTTTCGTAGGTTTCAGAGACCGGTTGCAGTGCCACCTGGCTATGGAAGATAAATATCCAAAGGGTGGAATTGTTATGCTTGATTTATGCTTGATTCAAAGTGGCGCGGGCACGCAATGCATTCTGGGAGCGCTCGGAGCCATGTTTGATATTTACTTCACACCGCAGTGGAAGACTGCACACATTGTGCTGAAGTGTTAGATTCACAGTGCTGAGACAAACATGCTTTTCCAAACCTGGTATGCAGTCAAGGCCATTTCTGCTGGGAAAGCTAACGTTGTTATGGCTTGCTACTGTTCTCCGTGGAGCGTGTTTTTAGAGCAGGGAGGCCCTGCGTTCCTTGAGGGGAGCTCTCGATTGACCCAGCTGGCAACCGACGGCTGTTCCTCAACTGCGCATGCGCAATTTCCAGAATGTTTGAGAATTAACTCCCCTTTGTGGAGTGTGTATATATGCGGAAACCCGGAGGGGGTCAGGTGAGACTTCAGCCAGAGAAGGACGCTTACGTCTGGCCTTCCTGTGAGGTGTGGAACTCTCGGCCTGGCTGTCCCCGGGGTCTTCCAGCCGCTTCTGGACAAGATGATGACTTCTATTACGCTCACGCTGATGTATTTCTTTTTGACTTCTTTACTTCTTTTGTGATTTATGACCTTACTATTTTTATGAGTTATTTCTATGTACTTGTAAGCTTTGAATAAATAGCCGTAAAGAGCTGATTTATCTTCTAAGAGTGCGTGGTTGTGAGTTATTGTGTCTGTCTGTTTTTTGTGGTTCAAAGTACGTGCTCCATAATTGCATTGATGATTTATGGTTGTTTCGTGCACTTTTCGGGGGAGAGCAGTATACCCCCACATATTTCGGTTCCCAGAACTGCATGTGCAGTCTAGTCTTTTGGGTGTGGTTCATCCCAGAGACACCTGGGATACCCAGAGACTATTTAAGCCACACCCAGGCTGAGAAACATGCTTTGTGTTTTCTGCACCTGCAGCGTGACACTCACCGTGTTCGGATCGGTCTCCAGTAGGCCTGCATCTTTCTTCTGCACTCAGCTCCTGCAAGAACAAGAACACTGTTAGGAACAGCCTTACCTTGCGGCACTTCTGCCCATCATTCATCGCTTCTTCTGTTCTGTGGGCATCTTCCGCGGTGTCATTCCCATTCCGGCACGCCGCTTCCTAAGGAAAAGGGAAAAGAACAGAAAAAAGGCATTAGTAAGCATTCAGCAAATCTTCGCTTATTTTTAAAGACTGTACGAGCTTCAAACGCTTACCTGAATCCCAGCCGCTCTGGGGGAACTCTGTCTCCAGAACTTCTCATCCATCTGCAAGAGGGAAAAGACACTCCAGGTTAGCGTGGAAACATCTAGAGGCGCCGCATACCGCGCTTACTCACCGCATTTCTGCTTCATTACTGGCATCCACGCTGAAAACGTCGCAGCACCTAAAAGACACAGAAAAAGAACTCAGTTCAATACAAATACGAAAGGGTTGGATTGCGCATCGCGCTCTCACTCACCTTCAGTGCTACTCATCTCAGCAGCACGTCGCCATCCCCGGACACCGGCCATCATCTAAGGAAGGAAAGGAACGAAGTTAGAGAACTGTTGAAAAGACTCATTATACTTACCTGTCAGACTCTTGCCAGTGTAACTAGGCAGCAACGAGCCTGCATCAATCAATGCGCCCCTGCGCTGAAAGCAGGATGGAGAGCACACTTTCCAAGAAAACAAGGTGAGCTATGGATCAAAGGGAACGGTTGGACCCCGTGGAAGAAGGGGTTCAAGCACACAGAGACAATAGGGAGTTAAACTCTACCAATCCTGTGTTTCAGGCCCAGTCTCCAGTCGAGTAGACTCCAGGGAAGGGTTTGAGGTCGTAAGAGGTCAGGACAGGCTGAGTGACGTCCCTGTGGATACCAGGTGAGCGTTACAAAACCATAGTACTTGGAAATCGAACCTTGTGTCTGTCATATTACTAGTATATGGTATATGGTGATTGTGCCTTAGTTAACATATGCGGAGGGTCTTCAGGGCCCTAGCAAAAATGGCGCCCGAATAGGAACCCTCCCCCTTTTGCTCCATCGTATACGTTAAGTTTGAAGAAGGCAAAAACGAATTGAGGACGAAGCTGTCGAGCCGAGATCGAAAGGTGTTCGGGGCGCCCCTGTAAAAGTGATGAGAGACTCCTTTGCAGATCTGTAGACAGCCGGTCCGTGATCGACGAGCAGGGTCCAAAGAGCATCGAGGCGAGGGTCCTGAAACGAGGCAGATTGAGCCAGATACGCAGACACGACGATTCTTGGTTGCGTCTGTATACGGACGAATTGCGTCTTGAGTGACGAACTGATTGATCAGGGGAGTCGTGCCCCGATTCTTAATAGCCCTGGTATTGGTTGAGTGTTGCTCTTGCAAGATCAAACGCCCAGGCTAAGAAAAGAGTAAGGATTAATTATGCCTGGGAAATTGTCTTCCTGTTTAGTGCGGTTTTTCCACTGTGGTAGACAATCTTTGGAAACTGGCCAGGTCGCTCCACCCTTAGGGTCGCCAGCATTTCAAATGTATGTGAAGTATGGAGTAGGGGCAATAATGTTTAATGCAATTTGACATAGGCAGACCAGATATGTATCAGACTTGCAGTGGCCTAATGATGGGACTTTTGAATTGGCACGTATAGAACACTTAGAATCGGTATTACTACGCAAGAAAGCATGCCCAGCGGCATTCGATGTCGTGAGAGACTGGAGAAAAGAAGCAAACCTCTGTCTAAGAAGCAGGGAGAAACATGCGGGCAGACACAAGTCAAATGCAGAGAAAGCGCTAGAACCTGATGAGCATAAAGTGAAGATCTTAGGTGAATGGACAGGCTTTTCAATTAGGCGTACAAAAAATATATCCACAACAAGATTTTCATCCATCAGATGAGCTAATAAACAAAATTCTGAATGAACGAAGAAATGAACATCCTCAAAGTAGTATTGAGCCTATTGCATCTCTACCCATCGCTCCTCCACCTCAGTTGCCACCCCTCATTCCTGTTGTTCCATCTGCACCATCTCCCACTGTGCATGTGACACCATTTCCTCCACTGCAGACAGAGCTTGAATTAGCAGCCACTTCGGGAGGCAGTTCCACAGAGGTGGGGCTGCGCCAAAAGGAAACACTAGAATAACTCGTAGTACGGTTAGTAAAGAGAGGAAAGAGCAGATAAAAGAATGGGCAGCAACATATATTGAAGGCAACAACGAGGGAGCCGTGTAGAGTTCTATGTATGACTATAAGAAGCTTGGCGAACAGCAGGTATTGTTAGAATGTATGGGGGAGTATCTTGTGGAAAAGTGGAAAAAGCTGACTGGTACATTGGCGCTGCAAGAGTTGCGTGATTTAAATGTTTTTTCTCGTTTGCGGGATAATGCGTCGGAAGTACAAGAACATGTAGGCCGGCTATTTGTGTTTAAAAATTAGCTTGATTAATTGAATAAAGAAATGAAAACAGGTAAACAGCAAGTAGTGTCATATGTCCAGCAACGATTCTTGCCGCTGTTAAAAATTGTTAGTGAAGAGATGAAAATGTGTGCGCGAGAGGCGCTTATATGAATTACGGATGTCACTATTTCCCCAATAGAAGTGCATGATACGTTTAGTCAGTATACACTAGAGATGCAGAGAAAGGTATTGTAGGTAATGGTTGAGTATTTGCAAGATGAGTTTGAAGGAAAAAATATGTTGTCCCCCTGATTTGATGATGATATACAAGAGAGCATTTTCACCTGAAATAGGAATGGCTGCCCTTACCCTCGATTTAGCTTTATTGCTTAGCAAACAAACAGATGAAGAAACACATAGTTTGCAATTGCCTATGAGAGACGTGCCCCCCACGTTTGTCCCCAAAGTAGAGGTCGCTGCCACTTCAACGACTGACGCGCACACAACAGAAGCACATTGTACAGTGCAATTTGTGCATGTCCCTTTCTCTAGACAGGAGGTAAATAATATTAAGCAGACGGACCCTGATCTTAGGAAAAATCCAGTGGGATTCTATAAGGAAATTGAGTCTGTTTTGAATTCCTCTGTTTTTACAATGAGTGATATTGATCTATTATTCCCTATGCTTCTTCCTGTAGACATATGGAAACAGATTAGGAATATAGATTACATGCATATATTGGGTGATACATGGCAAAATTGATTAGAATTGATGCAGACAGAAAAGCTGGCGAAAAACCGCCACCGGTCATGTTGGCCTTACCAGCAAGAATAGTACAGAAATTGAAAATTCTGATACCAGAGAAAAGAATTGTTTGAGATAAATGAACGGCTTGCGTACAGGGCAAAGATGAAGCTGCAACAGATTATTTTAATCGATTTGAAGAAGTATTTGCAGATTTCAGTGGCCAAGATTTGAGTACTGAACCCGGGAAGAGGCTGTTTGTTGATAAGTTCCTGCGGGGGTTATTACTGAAAATTCAAAATGTAATAATGACATCTGAAAGTGCATGGCAAGCAAAATCACAGAGTGAAGTATTACACATGGCCCAATATTATGAGAATAGAATAAATGCAGAGAAGGAGAAAGAAATAGGGGACAAAGGGAATTTAAAAACGAGTGTATTAATGCAGCAAGTAGCAAACAATAACAGGTGGCGGGAACGCACAAACGAGAACACATTTTTCCAACATGCATGGTGGTCCAATTGGACTCAATCAATGTGCCTATTGTAGACAAGAAGGCCATTGGTGAGCACAGTGCCCGCAGATACAGAATCGGAATGGGAATTTCCAGAGAAGGCAGAATAGAGGTTGCCCGGGAACACAAGGACAAAATAGAAACCAAAGAGCACCACAAAGTCAGAACAACCAGGGTAATCAAAACCAGGACCAAATTCAGAATCAGAACCAACAACATCAGAATAGTATGGGGATGGAAATGTTTTCGATAATCAAGCCAATGCATATTACTCTGGCGACTTTACATCGGATGATGTATTGTTTTACTAGGACAGCCCAAGACAAGGGTTGGAACCAGTATCTATTCCCATAGACCAGAAAGGGCCCTACATAGAAATGAAGGTTGGGAATAGAGAGCACACTTTTCTGGTGGACACAGGTGCACAGAAATGCTCAATTGGCCATCACCAGGTTCCAGATATACCACTGTCAGGGCAGAATAATGTCTCTCTAGGGTTCGCAGGTACACCAGTAATTAGTCCAGTGTCACAGTCCGTGGCTACAACACTAGGCCCATTCACTGAGTCTTGCCCATTTGTTTTGACAAAAAATTGCGGCGAAAATTTGTTGGGTTTGAATTTGTTGACGAAATTGAATGCGATTATTCATTGTTCTCCTGATGGAGTGTATTTGACAATATCACCACAAACAAAATTCTGTATCGCAATTTTTATCTAAACCATTGCGACGGAATTGAGTAGAGTACCAACTTGTGTATGGGAAATGAATGATAACGATGTTGGTTGTTTAAAAGTAGAGCCAGTAAAAAGTGTGTTGAAAGAAGGAATTACATTGGCGCGTATTCCGCAATACAAAATCACTGTAGAAGGAGAGAAAGTATTGAAATGCATTGTTTCAGATTTGATTAAAAAAACGTGATTGAAGAGATTTCGGGTAGCACCTGCAATAGTTCAATTCTTCCGGTTTATAAGAAAGGAGGTAATGATATACCGTACCGTTTCATAATTGATCAGCGCGGATTGAATAAAGTTGTTGATCCACAATTTCCATTAGTCCTGCATGTGACTACAATTATGACTATGATTCCAGCATCTGCATCGTATTTTAGTGTTGTAAATTTAAAGAATACATTTTTCAGCATTCCAGTACACCAAGATAGTAGATATTTATTTGCTTTTACTCTAGGAGGACGTTCATTTAAATTCACACGAATTCCACAAGGTTACACTGAAAGCCCGAGTATTTACAGTAGAGCATTGAAAGAACAACTAGACATGCTAGAGCTACCAACAGGCTGTGTATTGTTACAGTACATTGACGATTTATTGATTGCGGCAGACACTGAAGAAATTTGGAAAGAGAGTACAGTTACATTATTGACACATTTAGCAGCACATGGACACAAAGCTTCATTAAAAAAATTCCAGTATTGTCGAAAGGAAGTGGCCTACTTGGGCTACCTCCTTTCGAAAGAGGGAAGAAGACTGACACCAGAAAGGATAGAAAGCATCTCTGGTATGCCTATTCCAAAAACGCAGAAGGAAGTCAGAGCTATAATTGGCATGGCTTCATATTGTAGGCAGTGGATAGCGAACTACGCCATGATTGTTAAACCGATGGTGGAATTAACAAGGAAGGATGTTGCTCAGCCTTTGCCATGGCGCATGGAATGTCAAAGAGCATTTGACCTGCTCAAAGCTGCATTGTGTTCAGCTCCAGTTTTGGGCACACCAAATTATGACAAGAGCTTTAAGTTATTTGTGCATGAAAACAATTGTTGTGCCTTGGCTGTTTTGACGCAGGAACAAGGAGGGAGAAATAGACCATGCGGTTATTTTTCTTCCACGCTGGATCCTGTAGCATGCCCTTTGCCGCGCTGTTTGCGAGCTGTTGCTGCGGCTGCCATGTCAGTAGAACAAACTGAGGGTATGGTTTTAGGTCACACTTTAACCGTCATGGTGCCCCATGCAGTAGACGTTCTTTTAAATAGAACGCAGACGCAACAACTTACATCAGCCAGGCTGACGAGGTAAGAAATAGTTCTGTTTGCACCACATATACAAATTACGAGGTGTTGCGCTTTGAATCCGGCTGAGTTAATGCCTCCTCCCAATGAGGAAAAGGATGAGAAAGAATTCCCCCATGATTATTTAATGGTTACTGAGCAAGAAACGAAAGGAAGAATTGATCTAACAGATACCCCACAGAAAGAGCCAGATGGAGAACTGTTTTGTGACGGTTCTTGTTTTAAACTACCTGATAGTACATCAACTGCTGCATATGCCATCATGACATTGAAGAGTATTGTAGAAAGCAAAAGAATCCCATACAATTCAGCACAGGCTGCAGAGATAATAGCGTTAACCAGAGCATGTGAAATTTCTGAAAACATAAATGTAAACATATATACTGACAGTCAGTACGCCTTTGGGATGGTACACAATTTTGGTTGACTATGGGCTGAAAGGGGTTTTCTGACATCACACGGAACCAAGATCCAACATGGCACTTTGATAGTAAGATTGGTGTCCGCCCTTGCTTATGCAGCAGTACTCAATTCCATGCTCCATGGCAAAGGTTGAGCAACAACCTTCCTTGTTAATGCCACCATCGGTTTAACAATCATGGCGAAGTTCGCTATCCACTACCTACAATATGAAGCCATGCCAATTATAGCTCTGACTTCCTTCTGCGTTTTTGGAACAGGCATACCAGAGATGCTTTCTATCCTTTTTGGTGTCAGTCTTCTTCCCTCTTTCGAAAGGAGGTAGCCCAAGTAGGCCACTTCCTTTCGACAATACTGGAATTTTTTTAATGAAGCTTTGTGTCCATGTGCTGCTAAATGTGTCAATAATGTAACTGTACTCTCTTTACAAATTTCTTCAGTGTCTGCCGCAATCAATAAATCGTCAATGTGCTGTAACAATACACAGCCTGTTGGTAGCTCTAGCATGTCTAGTTGTTCTTTCAATGCTCTACTGTAAATACTTGGGCTTTCAGTGTAACCTTGTGGAATTTGTGTGAATGTAAATGAACGTCCTTCTAGAGTGAAAGCAAATAAATATCTACCATCTGGATGTACTGGAATGCTGAAAAATTCATTCTTTAAATCTACAACAATAAAATATGATGCAGATGCTGGAATCATAGTCAAAATTGTAGTCACATCTGGAACTAATGGAAATTGTGGATCAACAACCTTATTCAATCCGCGCAGATCAATTATGAAGTGGTACGGGATGTCATTACCTCCTTTCTTATAAACCGGAAGAATTGAACTATTTCAAGTGCTACCTGAATTCTCTTCAATCACGTTTCTTTTAATCAAATCTGAAACAATGCATTTTAATGCTTTCTCTCCTTCTACCGAGATTTTGTATTGCAGAATATGCGGCAACGTAATTCCTTCTTTCAAGACAATTTTTACTGGCTCTACTTTTTTTTTTTAAAACTTTATTTATTTGACTTGACAACGCACCAGAGACAAAAGGAGCCACATGGCACCGGCAGTAAAAAAAAAACAAGCAATATACATATTAAGCAGTATATCATGAGTCAACTGAAGCAAGCAGGGGGTGAGGTAGTAGACAAAGTATTAACAGCTATATCGAGGGGGACATCATTTACGGGGAACAATCAGGGGAGGACGAGGCAGAGTTTGATGGTGAGGCCATGGCGGACATATAATCCCGGAACTTCCGCCAGATGTCTCTTGGCCTTGAATGTGGGTGTTGCTTTGCACTCCAGGACCCCTCAGCACCATTAGCCCATGTAATTGTCCTGAGCCACTGTGTGTAGATAGGCGCCCTACGGCGGAGCCAACACAACAATATGCAGCGGACTGGCAACAGCATGCAAAGACCTGCTAGTTTCTTAGAGTCGCAGGCCAACTGAGGGAGGTCATGGAAAAGGCAGTGCAGCGGGGTGGGGACAATAGTGTGTTCCAATATGTCCAAAAGTGTGGAACAGATGTCCGACCAAAATTGAGTCAGGCGAGGACAATACCATAGCATATAGATGTAGGAAGCTTGATCCGTGCCACACCTGGGGCAACTGGGAGGAACTCTGCTGAACATGCGATGTCTCATTGGTGTATGTATGATGGTATCTGTGTAGCACCTTGAATTGAATTAATTTAAATGTAGTGTTATAGGACACATCGTGGGTGCGGCCACACATTCGGGACCATCTCTCGTCTGTGAGCTCGACCCCGAGATCCTCCTCCCATTTGCGTTTCAGCTTGGTGAAAGGGGGGGCTGCTCCAGTCTGCAATAAGGAGTAAAGTCTCGCCACCTTACCCTTGAAGGAGAGGAAGGAACAGAGCTCTGCATCTATAAGGTCGTCAGGCGGCAAGGTGGGAAAACCGGGGTATCTGGATTTGAGATTCCTCCGGAGTGAGGAGTATTGTAGCCACATTGAGGGCCAGCGTTTGAGGGAGAGAGGGAGATCAGGCCACTCAACAAAGTTGCCCTGTTCGTAGGCATCACGGAGTGTCAGAAAGCCAGCATCCGCCCAGCGAGATACTACTGATCGTGGAATATGTGGGACATCAGGGAAGAAGTTCCATAATGGCAGGTCCCCGGGGAATGGGTGAGGTGTGTCGACCATTGCCCAAAGTTTGGTCAATGCTAAGGATGTGCTAGCCACGGGGTCTACGGAATCTGAGTCAATTCCTTGGGGGCGGTCAGCGTATACAGTTTGAGGCGGACTGCCCCTGAATGCCAAAGGAAGGTGTTGTTTATATGGCGTAGTGTTTTGAAGAATGCGTCCCCAGGCCACACAGGCAGATTGGTGAATCGGTAAAGAAGTTGGGGTAATACTACCATTTTAAGTATTCCAATCCTACCTGCCAGTGAAATGGGGACTCTGGCCCAGCTGGAGGTTTTTGTAGCCAGGGTCGTTAGGTAATTCTGGTATTTGTCCTCGCGCAGCTTCGCCGTGTGACAGGAGACCACCACCCCCAGGTAAGTGATACTAGACGGAGACCAGTTGAATCCACCTAGTACAAGGGGGGTTGTGTGGAGTCTGTAAGCGGGAATAAGGCAGATTTGGAACAGTTTACTTTCAAGCCAGATATGTCCCCAAAATGGGCAACATCTGCTAGTATAGGGGCAAGGTTGGTTTCAGGGGAACGGATGTACAGAAGGGCGTCGTCAGTGTAGAGGCAGACTATATCGGATTGGCCGGCTGTGCGCAATCCCCTATGCGAGTGTGACTGGCGAACCATGTCAGCGAAGGGTTCCATGGCTATGGCGAAAATAAGCAGGGAGAAGGGGCATCCCTGTCGCGTGCCTCTGGATATCTGGAAGGGAGTGGAGCACCTGTCCTGAATGCGAACTCTGGCCGATGGAGCGGTGTAAAGCAGCCTTACCCAGGTTCGGAAGTTAGGGCCGAACTTGCATTTCTCGAGAACTCGCCATAGGTATTTCCACGAGACCGAGTCAAATGCCTTCTGCAACGCCAGAGTGGCTGCAACCGCCTGTGTGGTCGGGCTGATCCTGCTGATCACATTGAAGAGCCTTCTTAAGTTAAGGGATGTGTACCTACCTGGAACAAATCCCGCCTGGTCGGGGTGGATGATGTGGGGCATGTATAGGGCTAAGCGGTTGGCCAGTAGTTTAGCGTATATTTTAACATCACTGGTAATCAATGAGAGTGGTTGGTATGAGCCGCACTGAGTAGGGAGCTTACCAGGTTTGAGGAGCACTGTTATCAGTGCCTCCCGGAGAGATGGGGGAAGTATACCCCTGTCACACGATTCTTCCCATATGGCCAGTAGGTGTCGGGCCATGAGAGACTTGTATTGTTTATAAAAATCGATGGGGAGCCCATCCGGGCCAGGAGCCTTCCCTGATGCTAGCGACTCAATGGCCTCAGTAAGTTCCTCGGAGGTGAAAGGCCTCTCCAGGAAGATGCTGGTGTCAGCGGATAGGACTTGTAGGGGAAGATTCTCTAAATAGGAGTCAATTTCTGGTACCTGGGGACCGTCGGCTTCAGAGTACAGGGAGGTGTAGAACGCAAGAAACTCAGAGTTGATATCCTGAGGGGAAGTGGCGAGTGAGCCGTCAGGCCTCACTATGGCCGGAATATTGCGAGCTCCGAGTTCACGGCGCAGCAGTCTGGCCAGCATTCGACCCGGTCGCTCTCCCTCGCCGTATTTCCTTACTGACTGGGGGGAGTCCAGGAATTTAACCTGACACTCGGCAAGGCAACGGAACCTGTCCAGCTCTGAACCCAATGCTGCTAGAGTGGTTGGGGAGTGATCTTGAGCTTATTGGGACTCGAGGTTAGCCAGGGCTGATTTGCTAGTGGCAATATCTGCACGGATTCTCTTCAGGATGCCGCAACCTTTGGAAATGGCAATTCCTCTCGTGTACGCTTTAAAGGAGTCCCAGAGGACAGCTTGCGTAGATACAGAGTTTGTGTTGATCTCAAAGAATTCCTCAATGGAGGATTCGAGTTCGGTCACGAAAACCTGGTCGAGAAGCGAATGAGGGCTCATCCTCCACTGCCTAGGTTTATCTGCGTGCAGACCCCAGTTTAGGGAAATGAGTACCCGTGAATGGCCTAATAACGTCCTGGCGAGGATAGCCAGGTGAGATAGGCATCTGACCAGCATGTCCGCTATGAGCCACCTGTCTATTCTAGAATGCGAATCGTGAACTGAGTAATAAAAGGAGTATGTACGAGAATCAGGGTTCATTAGACGCCAGTTATCTACTAGTGCCAGACGGGGAAGCGTTGTAAGGGTAGAATAGGCAGCTCTGGATAGTTGGCGAGGCCTAGAGCCCGATCTATCCAGGGTGACATCCGGTATCATGTTAAAATCGCCTCCCCACAAAATCGGGATCAGGGGGTAGCCTTCCAGTAGAGAGGCTAGGTGTAGGTAGAAATCGGGGTCGTCGACATTGGGGCCATATATGTTCAAGATGGCTACTTCCTGGTGTTGCAATTTGCCAATGATCAATACATATCTGCCAAGTGGATCTATGTGCGAGTGGTGACATGTGAACTTCAGGCTCTTGTGAATTAAAGTAAGAGTGCTACGGCTTTGAGTGGAATAGTTGGTATAGTACCTCTGGGGTCCCCATTGCTTAGCGAATCGTTCACATTGCTCAGAGCGAGCATGGGTTTCTTGTAGTCATAAGATTTTAACCCTGTGGCGTTCAGCATGCAGCTGTATCTGCCGCATCTTTTTGTGATTGTCCAACCCCCGGATGTTCCAGCTCATGAAGGTCAGGTCGGTATTAGCCATTCCTGTGAGGGTATTGATTGTATTTCTGCAAAGGGGTTACCAGCAAAAGGGAGTTGGTCGAACTGGATGCATGTGGCCCCCTATCTATGTGTACAAGATGTACTGCTATGGCGCATGAGACGCCTCCGGCGGGTGTCAAGACTTTTTTAACCATAAAGTAACACCCCCCACCTACATCCCTCCCCCAATCAGAGGGACGAAACCCAAACAGAACCATAACAATCACGAACTTCTAGGCATCTACGCCTGGGGGTCTGTTAGCTAGCTGGGCGATGGCGCGCCGGACTGGGGAGAGTGTAAGGAGATTATGCAATACAACAGCATTAACAGAGTATTTGAAGTAGGCACAAGGTGTGGAGGGGCCATGGTCAGAGAGGGAGAGGGCAAGTGGAACCAAAGGAATGTAGCCATAGGTCCCGGCGCACCACCTTGAGCACGTGATATAGATCCAGAATGGCCGAGGGCGGGTCAGGTTCCCGGGGTCTAACCACCGGGGGCCTGAGAGTAAATATAGGATAGTAACCAAACTGGGGATTTATCAGGAAGTCGTACGTCTCTAAGCACAATAAGTCAGTGTGGCGAACAGGGCCACATTTGCGGAGGATTGATGGAGCAACATAAACAAAACCAGCAACTAATGAACTTCATTTGATGAGTGGCCATCATAGGGGGAATCGCCAACAGTGGTCCCATATGTGGCTCAGGTACAACAATAAACCAAACCCAAGGTGAGAACCTCAACAAAATCTGGCACCTTGAGGTAGAGACATATAATAATACAACAAGGATGGTGCCAGACAAAGCGAGAGAAAACTAAAGGAGGATGACAGAAGGATGCAAAAGTCAAATCATTATTTCTTTTTATTTAGATTTGTATAAAAATATATAGAACCTTTTAATCAATTCTAAAAAACATTATGCTACTCATGCATACCAACATTCTTTCACTAGATGAATATCTAAAAATTATTAAATGTGTTGAGATATAACAAACACATTTTTCATTTAATTAATGCATTTCTTTTCCATTGTGATGTTGATAATTTCAAACAACCTATCATTATTGATAATAGTTAATTCCAGGCAAAATATCGACTATTGGTGCCTAAAGATATAGTTCTTCTTTGCAAATAAGGCTTCCCAGTTGGTAAATAGTTTCGACTTGACAGATAGTGTGTGTCTTCATCAGGATTGGACGAACATTAACAATATTCTGCAAACCCCATATAGTTCGCCTAATGGCTTGTGTCCCAGTAGCCTCTGGTATACGTCTGAAATACTGGACCTCCCAATAGGAGAATTAATATCTTCGTTCCCAAGATTTCTCTTGTCCGCAGGGATGAAGCAGAGCGGTTCCTGAAGAAGCGCCGTTAGTGTTATCAGGATTAGACGGAGATGAAGGTATAAAAGCGAGGTTTATTCACTCCCCCCGTCGGGAGCACAACACTTAGGCGGCCATCTTGCTTTGGCGCAACAGCGCCCCTCTACTGGCTCTACTTTTAAACAACCAACATCGTTATCATTCATTGCCCATATACAAGTTGGTACTCTACTCAATTCCGTCGGCAATGGTTTAGATAAAAATTGCGATGCAGAATTTTTTTGTGGTGATATTGTCGAATACACTCCATCAGGAGAACAATGAATAACCGCATTCTTCAACAAATTCAAACCCAACAAATTTTCCACGCAATTTTTTGTCAAAAGAAATGGGCAAGACTCAGTGAATGGACCTAGTGTTATAGGTACTGACTTTGACACTGGACTGATTACTGGTGTACCTGCGAACCCTACTGAGTCATTATTCTGCCCTGACAGTGGTATATCTGGGACCTGGTGATGGTCAATTGAGCATTTCTGTCCACCTGTGTCCACCAGAAACGTTTGCTCTCTATTCCCAACCTTCATTTCTACGAAGGGCCCTTTCTGGTCTACGGGAATAGATACTGGTTCCAACCCTTGTCTTGGGCTGTCCTAGTAAAACAATACATCATCCGATGTAAAGTCGCAAGAGTAAGATGCATTGGCCTGATTATCGAAAACATTTCCATCCCCCATACTATTCTTCGGTTGTTGGTTTTGGTTCTGATTCTGAATTTGGTTCTGGTTGTGATTACCCCGGTTGTTCTGACTTTGTGGCGCTCTTTGGTTTCTATTTTGTCCTTGTGTTCCCGGGCAACCTCTATTCTGCCTTCTCGGGAAATTCCCATTCCGATTCTGTATCTGCGAGCACTGTGCTCGTCAGTCGCCTTCTTGTCTACAATAGGCACATTGAATGAGTCCAATTGGACCACCATGCATGTTAGAAATATTAGCTCTCGTTCCCGCCACCTCTGTTATTGTTTGCTGCTTGCTGCATTAATACCCTAGTTTTTAAATTCCCTTTGTCCCTTATTTCTTTCTCCCTCTCTGCATTTACTCTATTCTCATAATATTGGGCCATGTGTAATACTTCACTCTGTGATTTTGCTTGCCATGCACTTTCAGATGTCATTATTAAAATTAGAATTTTCAGTAATAACCCCCGCACAAACTTATCAACAAACAGCCTCTTCCCATGTTCAGTACTCAAATCTTGGCCACTGAAATCTGCAAATACTTCTTCAAATCGATTAAAATAATCTGTTGCAGTTTCATCTATGCCCTGTATGCAAGCCGTTCATTTATCCCAAACTATTCTTTTCTCTGGTATCAGAATTGTCAATTTCTGTACTATTCGCGCTGGTAAGGCCAACATGACCGGCAGCGGTTTTTCGCCAGCTTTTCTGTCTGCATCATTTATAATCAAATTTTGCTATGTATCACCCAATATATGTATGTCATCTATATTCCTAATCTATTTCCATATGTCTATAGGAAGAAGCACGGGGAAAAATAGATCAATATCACTCATTGTAAAAACAGAGGAATTCAAACAGACTCAATTTCCTTATAGAATCCCGCTGGATTTATTCTAAGATCAGGGACCGTCTGCTTAATATTATTTACCTCCTGTCTAGAGAAAGGGACATGCACAAATTGCGCTGTATAATGTGATTCTATTGTGTGAGCGTCATTTGTTGCCGTGGCAGCGACCTCTACTTTCGGGACAAACGTGGGGGCACTTCTCTCATAGGCAATTGCAAACTATGTGTTTCTTCATCTGTTTGTTTGCTAAGCAATAAAGCTAAATCGAGGGAAAGGGCAGCCATTCCTATTTCAGGCGAAAATGCTCTCTTGTATATCATCATCAAATCAGGGTGATTGGGTGCTGTGGAGCAGCCAGCAAAATGGCTGCTTAGTCCTTGAGCTCCGTGCCCAGCTTCTACTAATCCACCACCATCAGCAGTCCTCAGTACCATCTGATACCCGCACCTAACTTCTGCTGCAGCCAATACCTCGGGCTACGCTCGCGTGAAGTTTGGAGGGAAAACAGAGCCCTCTGACCGGACTGTGGCCGGCTCCCTTCCCGCCCCGCACCGGGCTGCGTGGTGGTGCCAGGGCCCACTGGAGAGCCGCTGCCTGAAGCCACGCCACACTGCCTGTGACTGGGAGCTGCTGCGGGCGGGGAGCAGGGACCATCTGTCCTGCCTGGATCTGCCCTGTGGGGCTCACCCGCTTCTGCTCGCCCCTACCCGCGGATGATCGTGGGGCTGGGCCGCCGGCACTGGGGCGCCCGCCGCGTTGGACCCCTGCTGTGGCTGCTGCGGCGGCCGTGCCGCCTGATGCGGAGTGGATCTCGGCTCTGCGGCCCGGCTGTCCCGCTGTGCTGCAGCGAAGAGGCGACCTGCTGCCTGTGGGGTTTCCCCACCGTCCCCTCCTTTACATCCTGCATCACATCGCGCATTGGAGCTGGAACTGCCGCAGCTGCGGGTAAGGAGTCGGGGGGCCGCACGCATTAGACTATGCACCCTCCCCCTTACCGCTTGACATCGCGGTCCTCTGCCACCGGCCTGGGCCAGCCTCATATGCTGCGTGCCTGAGACTTGCCCCCCCTGCTACCTGAGACCCCGCTGTTGGCCCGTGGGGTGCAGATCCACCAACCTGCTCTCTCCCTGCACCCATCCGGGCAAGTGGAGGGACTCTTGTCCCCTGTGAGACCTGCTATACCTGCACGGCGTCCTCGACCCGAGTGCGCTGGTGCTCAGCTGGACTATTAAGGTGCAGACTACCTTCCAGCACAGTGGACCCCAGTCGCTGGCCAAATCATTGGATCCCAAATCTACATTGATGCTCTCTCTGCACCCCTGCGACGTGCTTGCACCAACATTTGGCTTTGCGCCCATGGTCCCTGGGGCGGGGCGTCCTCTCTATTTGCCCGGCTAGTCAGCGCAGCGCTGACACCACTAGATCCTCAAGGCCTTTATCAGGATTTTCCCCGGCATAAGTGCTACACTCTTCACGCCCCTGCACCCTCAGCTTGCACCGGGTGTCCAGCGGCTCTCCCCCAGTTTCACAGCTAACCAACGACTCGGGGCACTGCCCCCCTGATCCCAGACCCTGTCCGGGCCCCAGTCTCGATTGTCCGGAGCACCTCTGCCCTCCAACGGTACAACCTGCACTCGCTTCTCAGCGCTGCTTGGTGGTTTCTCTGCCCTCTCGGCTTTTCTCCCCTTATTGGCCACCCGGGTGTTGTGGCGGGGCTTCTCCCCTCCCCCCTTGCGGGAGGTTCACAGATTTCGCTGTAAGATCTTGCTCGCCCTGACTATACGGGCCACATCTGCTTGCCCCGGCCTGTACCACCAACCGCCCATAAAACGTCGAATAGATCACGCGGGACCACCAAGACTGGGACAATGGATACATTCACCAAGTCGACACCCATGCCTGAGCAGGGGGTTCCTCCTCAAATCAAGACGACATTGACCCCCCTCAGGCCGACCTCACGCTGATGATGGAATCTATGGCAAAGAACTTTGCCTCATTTCATGAGAAACTGGACGTGCCACCTGATGCGGAGTGGATCTCGGCTCTGCGGCCCTCCTGCCCGGCTGTCCCGCTGTGCTGCAGCGAAGAGGCGACCTGCTGCCTGTGGGGTTTCCCCACCACCCTCCTCTACATCCTGCATCACATTGTGCATTGGAGCTGGAACTGCCGCAGCTGCGGGTAAGGAGTCGGGGGGCCGCCCGCATTAGACTCTGCACCCTCCCCCTTAACACTTGACATCGCGGTCCTCTGCCACCGGCCTGGGCCAGCCTCATATGCTGCGCGCCTGAGACTCGCCCCCCCCTGCTACCTGAGACCCTGCTGCTGGCCCGGGGGGCGCAGATCCACCAACCTACTCTCTCCCTGCGCCCATCCGGGCTGATGGAGGGACTCTTGTCCCCTGTGAGACCTGCTATACCTGCACAGCGTCCTCGACCCGAGTGCGCTGGTGCTCAGCTGGATTATTAAGGTGCAGACTACCTTCCAGCGCAGTGGACCCCAGTCGCTGGCCAAATCATCGGATCCCAAATCTACATTGATGCTCTTTCTGCACCCCTGCGATGTGCTTGCACCAACATTTGGCTTTGCGCCCATGGTCCCTGGGGCGGGGCGCCCTCTCTATTTGCCCGGCTGGTCGGCGCAGCGCTGACACCACTAGATCCTCAAGGCCTTTATCAGGATTTGTCCCGGCATAAGTGCTACACTCTTCACGCCCCTGCACCCTCAGCTTGCACCGGGTGTCCAGCGGCTCTCCCCCAGTTTCACAGCTAACCAACGACTCGGGGCACTGCCCCCCTGATCCCAGACCCTGTCCGGGCCCCAGTCTCGATTGTCCGGAGCACCTCTGCCCTCCAACGGTACAACCTGCACTCGCTTCTCAGCGCTGCTTGGTGGTTTCTCTGCCCTCTCGGCTTTTCTCCCCTTATTGGCCACCCGGGTGTTGTGGCGGGGCTTCTCCCCTCCCCCCTTGCGGGAGGTTCACAGATTTCGCTGTAAGATCTTGCTCGCCCTGACTATACGGGCCACATCTGCTTGCCCCGGCCTGTACCACCAACCGCCCATAAAACGTCGAATAGATCACGCGGGACCACCAAGACTGGGACAATGGATACATTCACCAAGTCGACACCCATGCCTGAGCAGGGGGGCTCCTCCTCAAATCAAGACGACATTGACCCCCCTCAGGCCGACCTCACGCTGATGATGGAATATATGGCAAAGAACTTTGCCTCATTTCATGAGAAACTGGACGACATCAACGCCAATGTGGCCTCCCTGCGTACCAAGTTGGATCAGCACGGCGCCAGGATAACTGAGGCGGAGACCAGGATTGGGGCTAATGAGGACGGGGTGCTCGCCCTACAGACCACTGTTGCCGAACTAGCGTGAGATATGAAACAAGTAAAGGCCAAGTGTGAAGACTTGGAATCTAGATCTTGCAGGAACAATATCCGCATCGTGGGAGTTCCGGAGTCCGCCCTCAAGGGGAAATTGGAACTGGCCGTCGAAAATCTCATCAAAGACCTTTTAGATACCTCTCGGCTCTCCCCATTCTTCACGGTTGAACGTGCTCACAGGGTGCTGGCCCCCCGCCCCAAACATGGCGATTTCCCCAGGCCAATAATTGCCAGGATCCTAGCCAGGATCCTTAGCTACGAGACAGGGATCACATACTTCAACTAGCCCGAGAGAAAGGAGAGCTGAAGTTGGATTCGCAGATCATCAGAATCTTTCCGGACTTCTTAGTGGGGGTCCAGATGGAGCGCAGGCAGTTCAATGGGGTGAAAAAGTTGCTTAAGGAAAGGAAAATCGAATATGCAATGCTCTTCCCAGCACGCTTGAAGTTTACCTTCCGCAATAAACTCTACTTCTTTATGGTCCTGATGAAGCCGAGAAATTCATCAAAGCACAGATCCCGCTTGGTGATCCGGGGGATGACCAAATGGACAACGACTAAGTGGTGGATGCCGGTCACCAATGACCCGACTAACCGGCCGGAACCATGCTTATTGCCAGCTGATTCCCCCTAACCCCAGTTCCGCCGCCATGGCTAACTAACTGAGCCCACTGCTCTATAGACTGAGATCATCCCAGCCTGCGGCATGTGCTACCCCGCTCCCCGTTACCATTACTGTGCTGTTGGATGGAGTATCCGGGGCTAGCCCCGCTGCAGGCCCCTCACTACTACTCATGTCGCAATTATTATTACTTTTCTCTTAAACTGGGGAAATGCATGATAAGGTTATTGCTGCAATCTAGATATAATTGACCGCTGTATGCATTGTAGTGCCGTTTGCACTAAGTTACAAACTAGGCTGGGCACACGGCAGCAGCGACCCCCACTGCAGCTGCAATGCCTAATGTGGCGATTTGTTATCTGTTTAGCCCCTGTTGGGCAGGTGGGCATATGCGGCCTAGTTGGAGCAGGCACGCTTTTGCCCTTGGCTTGGGTGGGTATCACTACCCTGCTAGTTGCAGGTGGGCAGTGAGGGTGGGGGGTGGTACAGTTGGGGGTTGTTATAATGAAAATGGCAGGAGAGCAGCGGCCTTGGCTGCGGTGGGATGCAACAGCGTAATGGCGGCGCGGGTGGCGCCGAAGGGTGACAGATTCCATGTTTGGGATGTTCCATAATACACCATGTCTGTTAAATTAATGATATGGAACGTCCGGGGGTTAAGCAATTTTACTAAAGCCCGTAGGATAACCGCATATGCCCAAAGACATGGTATCAAAATACTCCTCCTCCAAGAGACACATACTCTGGGACACCTTGCAACATGCTTGGCGCCTTCCTGGGGCTCCAACAGGTTCTACGCGAAATTTTCCACCCAATCTAGAGGAGTGCTAACCCTAGTCCACAAGTCGCTCGAATTCTCACTGCGCACAAGTTATATAGACCCGGTAGGCAGATATGTGATCCTGCATTGTCTCTTAGCCAACACTGAGTGCCTATGGGTGAACACATATTCCCCGAACATTGATGCACCCGAATTCTTTGACGAAGTATCTGCCTTGCTCATGAAATACATTGGCATCCCAATTCTATGAGGGGGGGACATGAATCTAATCCTAGACAACATCCTAGACAGATCCGGTGTGGCTCGCCGGGCCGCGTCCCGAGCTGCCACTCGCTTGCGCGCGCACATGGACACGTTGGGTCTGTGTGATGTGTGGAGAGCTCTCTACCCGAACACGAGAGACTATACTTTCTACGTGTCGGTGCATGATAGTTCTTCTGGAATAGACCTATTCCTTGCTTCGACTGAGATTATGGATGTACAGATACTGGCACGCAAACTCCCGGTGACGCTACATGTTAGATTGGGCCGTGGTCTGCCAACCCTTTCTACCTGGTGCTTCAAGTCAGAGGCACTGCGGGATGTAGTCTTCAAGGCAGAGATCCTGTCCGACATTAACACCTTTTTTGACTGCAACAAATGCCACGACACAACTGATGGCACCCGTTGGGAGGCATTCAGAGTTTTTATCAGAGATATATGCATTTCCAGGGAATCCGGGGTACTCAAAGATATAAAAAATAGCCTACAACACTCCGAAACCAAACTCAAAGAACTTGAGCAGATCGATGTCTCGGCACCTACTCCAGCCAATCTAGCACGGATAAGATCGGAGCTAGAGGCCTTCGAGTCCCACGCCCTTAGAGAGGTCCAATATTATGCTCGACCCCGGGCTGCGCTGAAGTATGGTGAGGGGAACAGACCGGGGCGGACCCTGGCCAGGTTGGCTTGGGCGGAGGGGGGCAGAAGCCACATTGATAACATCATGGATCCACAGGGCATCCGACATTGGTCGGACCAACACATCCTTGAGACATTTGCGGAATTCTATGTGGCCCTCTACGCCCCCCAGCGGGAACATAGTGCTTGTGACCTAGACCTCCTTCTAGACCAGATTCCCATGACCAACATCTCCCGAGCCACCAGAGTGCAACTGGACACCCCTATCTCCCTTGAGGAGATTACTGAGGCCATTCCTAGCCTCCCGAAGAGTAAGGCCCCTGGCTCGGACAGGCTCACCTCAGAATTCTATCAGGAGCACGTTGCTCTCCTGGCCCAGAGACTGTAACGCTCACCTGATTCCCGTAGAGGCGCCGGTCTTGACTGGGCGTATACCGTATCTTCAAAGGTGATGTGTAACACAAGGCTGGCTCTTTGGGCTGGACCTCTGTGCACTGTATGTCTGACTCGAAGGGTAAGATGTCTGCAGATAGAAAATATGGGATTAATGAACTGGGTTATTGAATGTCTCTCTCTTCTTCCCTTTCTCTTCTCCTGTAGAACCCCAAAGGTTAACACTCTCACCTTAGGTAAGTGAACGCCGTGCTCTCCATCTGCCTCGGGGCAGGGTGCTGTAACCAGTTTCTTCACTGGATAAGGGGAGCAGGCCTCTTGACTTCAGAGGACTGCTGTCCGTCGTTTACTGCACGAACGGTAAGTTTCGAGTAATTCTAATGTCTTTAAAAGTCTTTAGTAATGATGTCTCTTGTTTTTGCAGGGTTCCGGCGATGGCGGATGACGGGCTGAAGTGAGTTGAAGATGGAGCCCGTGTGATGAATGGAAGCGCCTGGAAGCACGTAAGTAAGCGCTTGTTGCCTGCTTCACGATGCGCTCTAACTGTCTTTTTATTTTGCAGGTACAAGTTCGGAGCGGCTGCAGGGTGCCGGAATACCCACTGGGTTAGATGTGGAAAGGAGTAATGGCACGTGAGTATTAAAGTTCTCCAATGTCTTTAAACGCACCTTGTTTTGTCTTTCAGATGCGGGATGCAGCGCCGAAGGCCTCCGGAGCGTGCGAAGAGCTGGTAAGCTTTTGTCTTTCAGATGCCGGAATGCAGTGCGAAGACCTCCGGAGCGCACGAAGAGTAGGTAGGCCTTTGTCTTTCAGATGCCGGAATGCAGCGCGAGGCGTTGGTGACAGCCGATGGACCAGGTAAGTGAAGCGCTGTCACTGAAGACCGTAATGCTAACCTGTTCTTTCTTGTCTTTATAGGTGTTGCTGAAGACTGGATTCAGGATGGTAAGCCTTTTTCCTTAGGCCCAGGATCAGATGCAGAGACACGATGAGCGTTCAGCTGCAGAGGATGCAGAATAACGCAAAGCAAGATTCATCCATCGGGTGTGGTTTAAATAGCCTCCTGTAGTGCTTAGGTGTCTCCTTCCACAGCCACGCCTAGGTAAGAAAAGAGTTCCTGCTTTCCAGAAGAGTTCCAGTGTTCTGAACCTAGGGAGTGGCTCCTGCCCCACCCAACAGGAAAAGTAGTTCCAAACAGAAGAGGATCAGAGGCTCAACTGGCAGGCAAGTAAGCAGCATGGTCTGCTGCAGGTAAGTCCACCCAAGCATTATGAGCCCGGCGCTTCCAGCGCTGGGACTGGGCATATTTATGAGCCTGGTGCCACTGGCGCCAGGACTGGGTCCAAAAGGTCCCAATTGGGACTGGTTGGCACTCGGAACCTGGGTTATGGATCTGCTTCCAAGGGAGTTGGGAAAACCCTGACCTTTTGGAAGCAGAGATCATGACAGAGACTACACGAAGTCTGGTCTGAATCGCTGCGTCTGGCTTCTCTCCTTCAATCCCTGTGAGAAGCCCTTATTACGTGCTCCCCAAGCAGGGTAAGCCCCTGGACGACTGACGATCCTATAGGCCCCTATCGCTAATAAATACAGATACCAAAATATTTGCCAAGGTAATAGCAAATAGATTCCTCCCCATAATGTCACACCTAGTCCACCCCGACCAAAGCGTTTTTTTCCCCGGGCGCTCCACAGCCCTTAACATTCGTCGGCTCTTCAATGTCATGTCCAGAATCGACCCTGCAGCTAATGCTGTTGCGGTCACATTGGACGCTCAAAAGGCATTTGACATGGTGTCCTGGCAATATATGTGGGCTGTTCTGCGGAAAATGGGAATCGGCCCATCCATGATATCCTACATTAAACTGCTATATACAAACCCTATGGCTAAAGTCCTGGTCAACTCCTTAACATCAGCGCCCTTCTCGCTCCTTAGGGGCACACGCCAGGGATGCCCGTTCTCTCCGATCTTGTTCGCGCTAGCTATTGAGCCCATGGCTGATAGCGTCCGAGATAGGCACACCTGAAAGGGTATTCAATTGCGCGACACGCTGGAAATAATATCACTATACGCGGATGACATACTCCTTTACATCAGGGACCCCTCTTTACACTTAGACCCAATCATCCGCGATATAACAAAGATTGGCACATTCTCGGGATTTACTATAAATTACTATAAATCTGAGCTATTCCCCCTCACCATTGCAAACCAACAACCGAAATGTGAATTCCCTCCACACTGGTCCCCAGAGGGCATCAGATACCTCGGGGATCAGGTATCCGTATCTCGATCGTCACTACTCGCTGACAATTATACTGCCACTGCGCAAATAGTGGAGACCAAGATGGCGAGATGGCGTAATCTCCCGCTCTCCTTATCGGGCAGACTAGCCCTAATTAAAATGATAGTAGTCCCCAAGATCCTCTATATCTTCACAAATGTCCCGATTTGGCCGGGGAAACAATACTTCACGAAGCTGCATTCCATATGTGCCCAATTCCTATGGCATTCTGGAGCGGTCCGCAAGAAGTGGTTACACATGACCCTTCCTTTCCAGAGAGGGGCTTTAGTGCCCCTGACCTCCTCCGCTACTGGACTGCCGCACAAGCCCAGCATGCCACACACTGGTACAAATACCCTGATCCTCCCCCCCACGTGAAACTTGAGAAACTTGCAAGTGAGGAAGTAAATATCATGTCCTTAATCTTCCACTGTACATTCTGCACTGATGCCCCGGCGGATACCATCGCCACTACGATCATTGCATGGGGGAGACTACTGCAATCCCATCCTGAACACCATCCATACTATAAGTGGCTACCCATCTGGAACTTTCTGGACCTTACCTCCACACACGACAAGCTCCTCATGCGACACTGGGTCAACCTAGGATACCTGGCAATATCCGACTTATACCCTGATGGGAAATTCATCACCCTGCAGACATGGCGCCCTGGCCTCTCCGGCTCAGCGCTGCAGCTATTACAATATTATAGACTCAGAGCAGCAGTTCGGGCCATGTCGCCCTCATACCCAGATGAACCTCCTGAATCACCTGAAATCTGCTACATATCCAACTCTGCCGAGAGCAAGGGGATAACATCCTCCTTGTACAAAATTTTGGTCGCAAAGACGTCATTAGCACGTGTGGCGGTGCATGACCCGATAGGGAGCGAGGATGGAAGAAGCCGATGTGTGGCCCTTCATCAGAGCACCTGGGCAGAGTCCCGCAACAGACACAGGGAAGAGGGGGGAACAGCCAGCATTTGGAAACCCCGGTGGGGTGCTAAAGAGGCAGAGGCGGGGACCAGCGGGGAGCCGCAAAGAGCACAGCTGCCAGCAGTGGCCCGGGAAGCAGAATGCCAGGTGGGCCTAGGCTGCGGGAGACAAAAGGGGTGGAGGCAGTGTCACCTCCCCACCAACAGCATCAGCAGCAGTAAGCAGCAACGAGGCAGTCACAGGGAGAGAGGACAAGGCCCCAAACTAACAGGGACACCACCATCAGGTGAGAAGCACAGGGGGGGGCCCTCCTAGAACAGATATAGCACGCCCAAGCGGGATGTAGGTGGAGCACCCCACCCCTGAAGTCATGGACAGTCTTCCTCCCACTGAAAGAGGGGAGGCCCGGGAAAGTGAAGGAGCCCAGCGGAGCGCAGGGAGAGGTGGTCCCTGTAGGGGTGTCCCCACAGGGAGGAAAACAAAGTGTGAAAAGGACAGCCTCCCCAACCCTGGGTGAAGGGTTGATGGAGCCTGACCAACACAGAGCCCACAACACCGACAGCTGGTGGAAGGACTCAGGAGGTTTCGGTGGCACTGGGCCCACATAATACCAAGCTGCGCCCACATCAGGCCAACCCAATGAGAGGTATCCAATGTAGGGCGTAGGAGCCCAACTTGAACAGTGGCAGTGTGACCTGCTACCTAAGGGGGCAGGCAACTTGAAGAGGAGGAGGCAGGCCAGTGCGCCAGTGCAACGCAGAGAGGAACGGACCCCAGCATTGAGGAGTGTGGAGCCCGGTAGGGGGCGAGCCAGAGTGGGAGTACTTACAGGGGCACATGTCTAAAGCCAAGGGCAGGGGAAGGAGCAAGTTGACCCAGGCTCACCTAAGGGCAGTTGCCCAAGGATCAGAGGGCATGCCGATCAGGTGCTGGCAATTGGATAAGCAGAGAGCCCATAAATTTACATTGGCCGCAGGAGGAGTAGAGACCCCACTACAAACAAGCCCCATGGCAGTCAACAAGGAGGATCTAGTGCAGTGCTAGCGGATCTCCAGACAAGGATCACATAGTCCTTCCAAGAACCCGCAGAGGGCTGCATGAGGCCAGTGGGGGTGTAATAGCCTGGAGTGCACTGACTCAGACCATGTTTACTGAGGAAGGCAAAGTGTTAAGCCCATGCAAATATACTGACAGGGGGGCTCAG
Source organism: Ambystoma mexicanum (assembly GCF_040938575.1). Classification (NCBI taxonomy): domain Eukaryota; kingdom Metazoa; phylum Chordata; class Amphibia; order Caudata; family Ambystomatidae; genus Ambystoma; species Ambystoma mexicanum. The sequence goes on from NC_090926.1 coordinate 743,680,906, forward strand.
ATGGAGGGGGAAGGAGTGTAAAACCACAGATGGAATGGGCACCCGGGAGGAGGCAGCCTATGCTGCGAAACAAGAGGAGGCCACGAGAGGGGCTAGAAGCAAAATGTGATATAAATCCACGTGAAGCCCACACGATTGTGAATATACATTTGTTAAGCCATGAAAAAATCTGTCTTTATGTTTGGTTGGTAGTATGTTGTACGAAACTAAATAAAATTAAATAAAACGTTTTTTAAAACAAGTCCTTTCAAGAGCCATTCTCCTCCTTAAAGTCAGACTTCTAGGGAGCAGTGCAGGCGATCAAGGGGGAACTTTCGAAGCTGGGGGAATGAGTGGACACAAGTGAACGGTCCCTCTAAGACCTGGCAGAGGACTCGTGAAAAAACGATGAAGCACTGGAACTACAGGCACGTATGTCGCACAACCTAGAGTTCCAGTGCAAAGATCTCGAGGATAGGTCACAAAGGTCAAATATACACCTCAAAAATGTCCCGGGTGAGGTCACAGATAGAGACATCAAAATTACAGTGCAGTCCTTCTTTGCTGGGCTCCGTCTGGTGGCCTCTTCGAACGGGGTACATTTGGAGAGAATTCACAGAGTGAGCCCTACAAGGAAAGAACCGGGAGCACGCAGAAGGGACGTCATAGCAGCATTTGCGTCATACGACCAAAAAGAGGAAGTCTTCAAAGCCGCCTGTACGGCTACCTCTCCGAAAATCAACGGCATGGAGGTCCAACTCTTTCAAGACCTGGCACAATCCACCCTGCTCAAGAGGAAACTGATGGACCTGGTTGTTAAGATCCTTAACCAGGAGAAGATCGAGTATAAGTGGACCTTTCCTTTTGGCCTGCTGTTCACTTGGAAGGGACGGAAATGTAGGGTGACGACTTGCGAGGAAGGCCTCAGTGTTGTGGTGCCCGAAGGCGGAGGCGGGCCTCAGCCCCAGAAGATGCGGGTGGGGGGAATCAGAGGAGGTGGCATTGGGAGTGGTCAACTGTGGTGAGAGAGAATAAACGTTCCAGTGGATGGGCCTCAGGAGCAGGGTGATAAAGGGGGGCCACTAGAGCCACCTGGATGGAGACACCAAGACTGTTGGGCTATGCAATGGTGGGTAGGAGGGGATTGAAGTGTGTCACTCCCAAATTCGCTGGTAGGAAATGGGCTGCAGCCGATGTGCTGGGGGGCTTGGAATTGCGACAGGAGATGCAGGGTGGCGACCTAGCAGGGGGAGTGTGTGCTCTTGGAGTCTCATGGAGAGGCATAGTTGGATCTCTCTGCAGTTCTTGAGCCCAGGTAGTTTACTGGTACATGGTCGGGGGTATGTCCCGAGATTGTTTCTAAGAACCATGGACTGGCCTGGGTGGTTGATGGGGGGAGTGGGAGGGGCGAAGAGCAGGGAAGAGGGTGGTGTAAGGAACTCATGGTGGCAACAGTAAAGACAGACACATGTGATCACTGTTCAAGGGTGTTTATTAAACAGTATGCAGGGGAGAAAAAAACACCTAACCTAAAGCTAAGATGGGAGCAAACTACGACCATCAAATAATAATAAGGTAGTCCTAGTGGCGTCTTGTCAAATAAAAAGAGCCTATACAAAAAAACATATTGCGAATCCTTACTACTAAATTACAAAAAGAGTGTGGGATAATGTTCACAAGAAAAGAAAGAAGTGTTCACAAAATGATAAGTCAGGATGGTAAGGCTGGGTCTCCCTTCCCCACGTTTTAAGTACAGGATAAGGCTGGATTTCTGAGCAAAGCACACTCCTGGGCCTCAACAGCACGAGGTTCACAGTTCCAGTTCAACGATATCAGAAACCGTCAGAAGTTCTTCTCAAAAAGTCTCTTGCCTAAGAAGACCTGCGTTTTGACAAAGACAAACAAGCGTTCTCTCTGTGATCTTGCACCTCGGTCGATTGCTCTTCGTCCCTAGGTTCTCCCTCCGCCGGGCTCGGATCCTCCTCCCAATTTGGGCCTCGCTCCCTCGGGTTCACTACGGCCTTTCTTTAACACAGTTCATGTATTTCTAATACAATTCATTTATTGCCCATTCTCATCCGAAAGCAGGATTTTCTTTCTCCTAGCTTTCTTTCGGCATCCCTGTCGGGTTCACACTTGCCTTATTTCACAGTTCACAATCTTATCGGAAAGCAGGGTTCCCTTCCCCTAGCTTCCACCTGGTAACGGGTCAGAGACTTTCGATTGTACAAGGGATTTGATGTAACCCTTGTAGGACCACTGTAACGCCTCACGCCACCCTTTCATATGGCCTTCTGGTTCTTATAGTTTAAAAAACAGTTCCCGGTCAGAGTCATTCTAATGAGCGCACACGTGGCGCCGGACCCTCTGCACCTGGACCTCGACTGGGCTTTCTTTAAAGTTCAAACACACACATACAAGTTCTTCCTCTTGCAAATTCCTTGCGTTCAAAATGTTGCTACTTGCAACATTGAGCTCAACACAGTTCGGTTTGCTATCAGCTTCCTCACTGGCTGTGCTGAACAGTTGGCTTCTTTGTTCTGTGGAGTCAAGGACATTACTACGGTAGTCAGCTTGCCTCTGCGCATGCGTTATCAATGCAGGAGGCCCCCATGTACCATTGGCATCTGTTGCTGCGCACGCCAGCTGTCCCGGGCTTATGATTTTTCTTTCAGAGGCTTTGTGGGTCTAAGTTGAAAAGGGCAAGGGCAATTCCCCCTTCTTCATCCTTCCAGGTCTCACTGACTTTCTTCTCTGTTTGAACTGCGGGTTTGGTGTAGCTGTCTCCTTGTGCATTCGGCCTTGCTCGAAGTGTGCTTTCGTGCTCCGCCTTTTATCCCTGTGGGGAAAGTAAAGGACCGTCAGGTGTGCTTGGTTATTGTCAATTGCCTGACTCTGCCTGACCCGTGTTTGTTTGTTTGTTTGTTTGTTTGTTTATTTATTTATAGAGCGCTCCACACCCGGAGGTATCTGGGTGCATTACAAGAATATGCAGTTTCTTAGTTACAGAAAGGCAGTAGGTATACAATTTCCTAGTTACAATACATAGGAATACAATGATATAATACATAATAAAAATATACATGTGTATTGGGACATGTCAGGAAAACGGCTCTGGTGTTAGTCTGTTGTCTGTTACAGTGTAGGAAAGTGTTTGTGTGGCAAAAGGAGGGGCAGAGTTTCTAAATACCCTACGGGACAGGAAGGGGAAAATGTGTATGAAATTATAGCCCTCGTACTAGGGGTTTTGGTAAACTCAGAAGGGTGAGGTTTGTAAAGTTGGTGAGATGAACTGGAATAAAATGGGATTATTATTGTGAAATGAAGAAGGAGGATTGTGGGAATGGTAGTGTTTTGTCACAGTGGACAGGGAGTTTGGAAAATAATCAGAGGGAAACAGAGAAGAATGACTGGGAGTATTTAGGTAGGAAACAGAAACACAAGGATTCTGGGAGATGTGGTTTCCGAATGCAACAGGATTTGCGCTTTTAGGGGACGTACCAGATGTGGAGGGGTCCTTGGATGCAGGTAAGGGAGATTCTTTGGGTGAAAGGGAGGTAGATGTAAAATGACCTATGAAGGCCGCAGGGTCTTCATCTTTCTCGCCTTCGCCCCTGATATAATACTGCATCTCACCTGGGGTATTCCCCGAGCATAATCCTGGGCTCCCCTAACCAGGTGATCCTTCCTCACTCTGCCTCCAGGATTGGGATCTGAGAGTGCCATCCCTTCCCTGGCCATCTGAATAAGGGATTCTCGAAGTCTACTTAGGAGAATACCCTCAGATTTCTCACAGTGTAATGGGGGGATCGAGGGGGAGCTACAATACACATGGTGAGGCATTAGGTGGCAGACTGGGAAGATCACGAGGGGTGGAAAAAAGCAAGGGTGACCAACACTCTAGATACGGCCAAAGCAAAGGTGGGGATCTGACAACCCCTGAAGGGCCTCGAGAGGTGGCGGGGCAGCGAGGTCTATGGGAGGGACTAGGAAAGGGTGGCAGGAGGGGAGAATGTTGAGTTCCAAGTCCTCACTTATAATAGCAGGGGATTAAACTTCCCAGCAAAGCGGCGCAAGGTGGATCACTTCCTGCGGCGTATGAAACCAGACTTTCTCACGCTCCAAGAGACCCACATTTGTAAATTGAGGTTCTGATTACAGATGTACTCCCATGTCTACCAGGCAAAGGCAAAGGCAAAGGACAAGACAGCGGGAGGTCCTGATAGCTTTTAAGCACATGGCCAATCTGGTGGTTATAGGGGGACAAACAAGGGAGATACATTTTTGTCAAATTCAGCATTAACGCGGACACATTCACTCTAGTGAAGTTGTATGCACCGAACTTCAGATAGGATGGGTGTCTCAGAATGGCAATGGCAGAACTTGAAGGGATGGCTGAGGGGCACGTCATCTTTATTGGTGATTTGAATGTGGCATGGGTACTGGGGGTCGATCGTAGCAGAGCCGGGCATACAAACCAGCGCCCACCATCTCAGAAATTGAAAGAGATTACAGGGAATGGGGCGGGTGGATATCTGGCGTGCATGCAGGGGCTCAGAAGAGGGACACATATACTATTCACATGTCCACCGGACACTATCTCGCATAGACTACATTTGGGTTTCTGCCCAGCTAGTGGGACGAGTCCAGGAGGTTTCTTTGGGAGCTATAGCACTGTCTGACCATGCCCCTCTGAGTGCGATGATAAGCATGATGCAAGGACAGAGGGGGCTCTGGCATTGGTCCCTCCTGGAATGGTTGCTGGCAGATCCTGTCATGTCAGCGACGGTGGAGGGGAAAATCCGGACTTATTTCTAGAAAACGCAATGTCAGACACTTCCCCGGGGCCTTGATGGGATGCTTTCAAAGCTGATATCATCTGGGAATTGATTGCTTTCAAAGCCTCCAGGGACAAACAAAATAGAAGTCTGGAAGAAGAGTTGGAATCACAACTTAAGGAATCATGGCTAAAATGGTACGTTGCCCAGCAAAAGCCACGCTGAATAGCTAAAGGGCAATCAGAGGCCAGCTGGATCTGCTGAGGGCTAAGAAGGTCGACAGGAGTCTCCTTAATGTGAGTCAGAGGTACTATGTTAAGGGGAACAGACCAGGGAGGTTCCTGACCAGGCAACTCAGACAGAGGGGTACGACCCAGACAATCTTGAAAATCTAGGAAAGAGGGGGGAAGACGTGGTGGATACGGAGGGAATTCTAAAGTGCTTTGGGCACTTCTATGGTGATCTCTATGCCTCAGGCAGACCTAAAATGGGTCCACAAAAGGCATATCTGAGCACGATAGAACTGCCGACTCTTGCAGAGGAAGACAAGGAGGCACTAGAAGGGGATATCACAGAAGAGGAGGTTTGTGTAGCAAGCAGGAAACTCCCTCCAAATAAGGCCCCAGGCCCAGATATTTTCACGGCCGCCTTCTACAAGAAATATCGATCTGCTCTCGCCCCGCCCTTAACGCAATTATATAACTCCTTTGAGGAGGCAAGAGGCATCACAGAGTCTATGGATCAAGCTATATTAGTTGTATTAGCAAAGCTGGGCAAAGATCCAACGAACTGTGGCTCATACCGCCCGATAGCTTTGATAAATACAGATGTCAGATCTATGCCAAGATCCTGGCATCTGGACTCGAGGGCCGGCTTCCAGCTCTCATTCACCCAGATCAGTCAGGGTTTTTCAGGTCCTGCCAGACTTTTGACAACATTAGGCAGGTCTGCCACCTGGTTGAGAAGGTCACAAAGAGTGGGATTCCGACGGTCCTGCTTGCCTTGAACGCTGAAAAAGCGTTTGATCGCATGGAGTGGTCCTTTCTGTCTCTTTCCATGACACACATGGGGTTTGGGGAGTGGTTTCTCCGGCGGGTACAGGCCAGTCATCAAGATCCTACCCTATGCCTGTCTATTAATGGACAGCTCTCACATCACATTAATCTTGAGAGAGGGACAAAGCAGGGTTGCCCATTATTTCCCCTGCTTTACGCAATCTTCCTAGAACCCTTTTTACAACAGCTGTGAGAAGCTCCAGTGGTGAATGGTGTTCCGTTTGGGTAAACGGTTCATAAAACAATGGCATTTTCCGATGACATGCTCCTGGTCCTTACAGAACCAGTTGCTTCTCTCGAGGCGATGACCTCAGAGATTGTGTTGTTTGGGGAAGTATCAGGGCTAAAAATTAATGTTCATAAATCTGGGAGTGCTAAACCTCACGCTACCGAGAGAGGCCCTCGGAGAAGCAAAAGAGCGTACCCTGTTCCAATGGGCGAAGGAGAAAATGAAATACCTATGGGTCCATATAACAAAATCCTTAGATGCATTGTATGAAGGAAACTACCTTAAACTGATCAGCGCTCTTACAACAGATCTGACGCATTTGGACCCTCCTTATTTATCTTGGATGGGGCGGATGGCCTAGATCAGAATGGTGACCCTTCCGATCTTCCTATACTACTTTCAGGCCCTACCAGTTTCTCTTCCCAAGAGGTTCTTTAGGTCGCCCAATCGGCTTTTCCTCTGCTTTCATATGGAGTAATAAAAAACACAGGGTGGCCTTACGGCTACTGATGGCCATCCAGAGTAAGGGGGACTGGTGGTACAATGTTATCAGGCCGCCCAACTACGGTTACTGAAGCAGGGGCTGACAGTGGACATGGACAGAGCAGTGGTGGGGGCCCCATTGGCAGAAGTACTATGGCTAGCCGAGGGGGATCGACCAGCTAGTATGCGGGCATCCCAGATCACAGCATTGGTCAGGGAGGTATGGGACGATCTAATAAAGCAAGCAGGGATATCGACACTGCCGGGCCTGGTCATGCCTTTATTTGGGAACCCACAGTTCACACCGGTGATGGATGTAGGGTCTTTTGGAAAGTGGAAAGCAGTGGATGCAAGAGACTCAGGGATATTATGCAAGTGTAATACTGAGGGAGAAGGGTTCCAATACTACCAGCTCAGGCACTGGGGGATGCACCCTCCCAACAAACAAGCAGCGGGCAAGCAGTTCACTGCATTCGTGAAATGTATCACATCCAGCTCAGGGGACAATCACATAATTCTGCTTTATATGCTCTAATCGCAGAGGGGGCAACAAAGGTGACATGGTCTTACATGAGCAAGTGGGATGGGATGGTGGGATTGTAAATATTGCAGGAGGACTGGGAATTTTTGTGGGGCAATATTCCCAAGCTTACTCGATATATATCCAGCTGCGTGAAGCGTGGTAAAAGGTCCTCACCCAATGGCACTATGCCCTGGAGAGAATAGGGGCTATGTATGTATCCGGGGGCTTCACCGGGCTGCTGGAGATGCCGCGTGGGATAGGGTGACTGGGCACATATCTGGTGGTTAGGCTTGGTTATTACCCTCTTTCGCAAACAGGTGCAAAAGATCATCAAGGAAATGTTGAATATGGATCTGTTGTCGGGGATGGAGGTCTGTATGCTGGGTCTATGGGGGCGGGATACGACGCTGCAAGGGAGAGCAAACTTTAAGGATTGTATGGTTATGGTGTTTGCGGCCTTGCTGTTGATAGCTCATGAACGGAAAAACAAGGTCCCCCCACACCTCATGAGTGGTTCTCTAAGGTATGGCACATTTTAGCTATGGAGTGGGTTATGTACACCATTCAGGGGGACTATATGAAGTTCAGGGAGGATTGGGGAATGGTGTTGACGTATCTGCAGGAGGACTATCGGCTTCAAATGTGCCCACAAAACGTACGGATTTTGGACATTGTCTTACACTCCCACCTTGGTCAAGCTAAGTGTTTAAACGACAGAGCATGTTGCACTGCAAGATAGGCTGGAATAGTATCGTAGTCATGATTTCTTGGTTTAAGTTTTCGAATCAGGACTTTGATATCTTCTGAATCGACGGGTAGGAATGAAAAACAAGACGCTCAAAAATTGGCCATGGTTAGAAAATCCTGAGTCTGACTGGGAATTGGTACATTAATTGTTTGTGGGTCAATGTTCATACGATTGGAATTGATTTTTATTATAAAAAAAACAATGAACTAATTTGCCATAGTAGAAGAGGGAGGTAGACTAAATGATGCACATGCAGGTGATGTAAGATTCTTGATTATGACAAATAGTTCCTTAGACCTGTTCTTTGAAGAATCCGTTTGTCTTTGAAGGAACTGAGATTTTGCCAAAAGAATTCCCTGTTTGTATGGTGCCAGTGCCACTTTGGCATTTTAGCAAGAAAATATATCTCTGGTTTTCAGATAAATTCTCTCTTTCTCACGGTATATTTGCTTTAAATCTTTTAAAGAGTCTAAACACCAAGGATAGTTTTTATATGTACTTTGTTTATTTACTTTCAAGGGTGCCCTTGCATTGCAACACTTCTTCAGATATGGCATGTTAGTATGATAATATTTTTCACAATATTTTTGTGAAGTCTTATCACCAAGAGGAGAAGCTTTGCTGTTGCTGGAACTTTGGTTAACAAAACTTTACTTTGGCATTGAAACATCAAGAACAGAATTGAGACTGTATTACCTGAATGGATTTTCTTTTATTTTTGCTGAACATTGGAGATGAATTTATCTTGAATCCTGGGGAAGAGAGCTCAACCAGGTTACTAAAAGGTTATCAAGAAATGGTAAATACAATTGTTGATGTTATTTGAATTGCCATATATTTTCTTTGTGTATTTAATGTTTAAATGTGAGGGCCAGACATCTTGTGTTAGAGTGTTTCCATGTAATTCTGTTAGGCAGGGAAATCATTGACAGAGTAGGGATAGTGAGGTTTTTGATACCTTTTATAATTTAATAAAATGGCATGTTTTGAACAATCATCCAAAGGTTGTCCGCCTCGCATTGCTGACCCCTCACAATTGTGACTGCAGTAATAAGTGTTTATTTGTCTCCCAGCATTTAGCAGAGGTATACCAGATAAACAGGGGGAAACAGTTGAGACCAGATCCTGACAGTTATATCGACCCCTCTTTCTCATCTCAAAGCACTTCCTCCCTAAGCCAGACGTCCTTTGCTGGGTTGTATACTAATTGACCTTTTCACAATTGACCTCGCGATAATTGACCTCATTTAGAAGGTCAATTAAGACATATCTGCGAGGGGGGAAACCCCCCGCTATCTCCCACCCGTTCCAAAATCCCCCGCAACCCCACACCCAATCCCCTTATATTATTTATAATCCAAAACCAACCCAATACATATATAAAATAACTAAAATAATATAAAGATCAATTGTGCAGAAGGTCAATTAGGACCACTATAATTAGGTCAATTGTGCAAAAGGTCAAATGTAAAAGGTCAATTTGGGTAATACCCTTTGCTGCAGGTTAGTAAATAGCGATTGTTTCACCTTCAGTATGCTAATCTCTAAATAGACTAAGATGTTGACCTAAAGGCCATTGGCCTTCTCTCACTAAACTCGCCTAGGGACTTCAAAACTTTCCTTACTGTAGCCAGCGTTTAGTGATCTAAAGTAATCTGGGAGTTGTGCCTTGCAGACACCCTGCTTGTTTCAGTCTTCTTCACTCACGCTCACTCTTTCCTTTACTCATTCTTGTCCTCTCCTGTCTTGTCTTCTACTCTCCTTTTGTTTTCCTCCTCCCTCTACTCCTGGCTCTCTGACATGTCTCACTCTCCTACACTGTTTGATGTTACTACCTGGTCTCTGCTATCACTATTCTCTCCTCCACTCAACTACCTCCTCCTCTACACTATGATTCTCTCCTCCTCATTACTACTTCCTCCTCTACACTACTACTCCTTTCTCCACACTACAAAGAGCAGGCGGAAGTAGCTTTCTAGGTATGGCCTCTAAACTTTGGAACACACTACCAATCAATCTAAGAGCTGTACCTTCCTACCCTAGCTTTAGGAAGAATACGAAATCCTGGCTCCGCTCTTCTGATATATAATTGACTGCATCCTCTGACTTCTTGTAAATATTTGTATGAAAAAGTTGTACATACTTGCAATCTATCTTACTTTATCTGTAGGTCCAAAATACCTTCAGCTATCCCTCCGCAAATACCTCCCCTCTCGAGCTCTTCGCTCCTCTACCTCCAACTCCCTCAGGGTCAGTCGTTTTTCAAAGAAACGAGCTGGGGGTAGATCTCTGTCTTCGGCTGGGGCCTCCCTCTGGAATAGCCTCTCTGCCAAGCCACTCTAAAACTTGAGGAGAACCATCTCCGGTTCCGGAAGCACCTCAAGACCTTCCTCTTTTCTTCTGCCTTCACTCCCCCTCTCCCCTGCTGATCTGTTCGCTCTTGGCACTGTGAACCTGGCCACCCTCTGTCCTCCGGGCCCAGGTACCTGCTCACCCTGCCATCCTCCCGCACTGCCTGCCGGCCACCCCTTGCACTGGGGTCTGTATCTGTACCCATACAGCCCCCACCCTTTTCTTCCTGCACTTATCAGACCTACCCTGTCTGCTGCCTTAAACCTAGCACTTGCAAACTGCTGGCTGCACTACCACTGTCTGTTGCCTTTATTATTTATTTATTGTTATTTATCTGTTTCTCCTCTGCTTCGCACTTTCCACTTCTCCCCCTTCCATGCACTTTTCCCCTCCCCCTCTCCCATGCACTTGCGCATTCTCAATGTCACTGGGCCTAGTAAGATCGCTGTTTTGCTCTCCCCTGTTTTCCTCCCTTGCCGTGTCGCGCTCTGAAACCCTTGTGTACGAGCGCGATAGAAATAAAATATCAATATCAATATCCAATATGTGTCGATCTCTTATTGTATTCATCCTGTAACATATGCAACTCTGTAACTTTCCCATTTGTGTTTTTCTTGCATGATGCATTTTCTTGTAACCTGCAAATTTGTAACCTTGTAATGCACCCCGATACCACCGGGTTCGGCACGCTCAATAAATAAATAAACAAACAAACTCACAAACAACTACTCAGATACTCTGCTTTCACCTGGTACCATACACTTTACAGTCGCTCCTTACACTAACCCTCTTAACCCCACTTGCCACACTAACACGCACACTCACACTGCAGTACCACTTTCACTCACATACCAATGCCTCACCCCCAGAAATAGCCTGCACGTTCCGCCGCTCTTTTCTCCCTCTTGCTGGTCTCTTGGTCTTCCACCTCCTCCTCTGACTTTGCTTGAATAATGAACACTTCCTGCTTTCTGTGGTCCCCTTTTAAGCTCCTCCCATCTCTGATTTGGCTGTCTATCCCTGGCCAATGTGGCCCTCTTTTTCCCACCCTGGCTGTGTTGCAGGTGGCACAAGTTACAAATAGTGGGCTAAGCCCCACCCACTTCCACCATGTCAGCCTGCAACAGAACAGAAGTGGCTGCTCTGAAGGCTGAATGTTCAAGTTCGTGTCTGTGGCTTTGTTCTTTGTGGCTCAAAGCTAAGTCCGATTGTTACGGGCGACAGGGTTTGTATCCCTCGTATTAGACCCTGGTGGCCTGGTTGTCAGAGACTTTGGGTGCTCGCTGTGGTTGTATGGCAGGCCTGCATGGCTTCCATGTCTGGCTTGTGCTAGCAGCGCCGTGGTTCTTTTTCTTTCTTTCTTTCTTTCTTTCTCTCTCTCTCTCTCTCCCCCTCTCTCTCTCTCTCTCTCTCCTTCCAACCCCCCCCCCCACGGTAAATCACACAGCCCCGGTTAGCTTAATAATGGTGGCCCTGGTCAACAGGTGACTGGCGTAGAGCTCTGAATCACTGCTCCCAATCTGTGCTTCTCACTGATTCCTTGTTCGTTCGGGACGGCACTAGGAAAAACAAGAAACCACTGGCAAGCATTGTATCGAGGAGGCATGGTCTGAGAAAAAGGTGAATGTTCAAAAATAGCCTGGCACATATGCCTCGTCTGTCCCTAGCTCTAAGATGAATTCCTTATTCTTCAAAGGAAAAAATTAAACAGGTGCTCATCAGGACACTCACAAAAACTCTGTCCTCTGTCCAAACCTATACTAATCAGCTGGCTTGTGGGTAGGTAGCACTCGGACCAGACTGCCAAAATCACTTACACACACCCGAGGCACGTAAGCAGTAGTAAAGTGAATGAACCACAAGTTCCATGACACAACAACACAAATACACAGAATAGGCCAGGTACCCTGACTGACCCACCCTAGGACACAAACTTGAAACATGTGATGACAGAGGGCATGCAGCCATGTAAGGCAGCACCACACAATCCGGGCAACGTATAATGTACAACCCATGTACCATACATGGCGTACTGACACACCATAGTTGACCAGTGCATTGCCAATGTCACAGCAGTGACAGACACTCCCACTAGCGCTTGCGCTTATCCCCCTTGTCCACAGGCCTAGCAGCATTTGAAGCACACCATTGTAAGCACCTGGGTGGGGTGCTCGCCAATGACCCCCTCAGTAGAGGCAGTGGACTGTGAGCTCCCCTGCAAGCTCCCCCGTAGATGGTCCATGCAGAGATGTATTGCTCTGGCCATGGTCTCATGTGATGAGGACATTTGTTCAGCCAGCTCGTGCACCCTCTAGCTTGTGAGGTACAGGCTTGCATTGCATGTCACTGTGCTCCTGCAGTGACGGTTGATTGACCTCGACAACCATCGCGAGGCCCCCTGGATGCAGTCAGGCATGGCCTCAGCATGCCCCAAGTGTCCCTGTGCGATGGTGCTCATTTGCGCCTGCCCCAGTTCCATTAAGTCTAGACGGGCACAGATGGCCTGGAGTGTGGGGGAACACACTGGCTGTGGTGATTGACCTTGGTGATGGTCCTCATGCTGGCCATGTCAGCGAGTATTCCAGGCCTGCTTGTCAGATGAGTCCTCCGCATAGCGCAGGGCACGGCAGGAATCACGCTGGGATGGTGGTGTGTGGAGCAGGGAGAGGTTGCACAGGGGTGAGGACTCAGGAGAAAAATGGCAAACAGGGAAATGTAGGTTGCTAGATGCAGGGGAGGCACCCTCATACTGCTCAACAAACGTGCCTGCAGTGGCCTGCTCTGATTGCAGGCTGTCGTCCACACTCTGACCCACCTGTGCGACCGCACACAGACCCGATGTGGTCGTGTTTTGGCTTGTTTCTGGTGGCACAGATTGCACGCATGGGGTCTGTGGTGGTCTGTGGGCGTGTCCATCTAGATGGCAGGAGTGTCTGTTGGTAGCCTGATGGCCTGGTGCCTCTTCTTGGGTGGCACACACCCACTCCCCGAAATGCCTTGGCTTGGCTGATTGCTGCCAGTGGTTGGTGCTGGTATCGTGGAGGGCCCAGCCTCCTCTGCCCTTTCCTGGGTGTTTTGCATTCCTGTTGGGACAAATTGACATGTGCGTTACCACATTGGTACCGAGGTGCTTGGCAAGTCAACATTCACTGTCACTTGTACTATGTATCACTGTGTGTTGGGCCTCCAGGGGTGGTTGGCATCATGTGTCAGCAACTGTGTACATGGCATACATTGCGTCTGGATGTGCAGGTTGTCACGCTCACCTGATTCCCACGGAGGCGCTGGTCTGGCTTCGAGTGCTGATGCTTCTTCAATGGTGAGCGCAGGACTCTGAGGATGGACAGGTAGGGCCCCTCTACTCTGGCTTATCTGGCTCGCAGGAATATTCCCCTGTGCGTGAAAAGGGAGTATTACCTACTGACGGAATAATGCTCAAGCCTCCCGCTCCCTTCCACGATTCCCCGTGAAGTCTCACCTTAGGGTCTGGAAGGATGAGTTCTCCATCCTGCTTCTGATGCAGGGGCGCGTTGAAACCCAGTTACTTCACTGGATTGAGGTTTGATGGGAGTTCAGATAAGCTTGACTGTTCAGGTAAGGCGCTGTAAGAGTTCTGTAGCAAGTTCAAAAGTTCAAGCTTAATAATAATGTCTTATTGCAGCAAGCGCTAACGCTTATGTCTTTTTCCCCTTAGGGGCCGGGATCCGGAATGCCAGGAAGCGGCAGGACCCGAAATGAAATGGGTATGACCCAACAGGTAAGTCTTAGAAGGAAACTGAGCTTTTCCTATTCCCTTCCTTCCCTCACCTTGTGTTCTTGTCTTTTTCTCTCTAGGCTCTAGGAGTGGCTGCGGATCCGGATGATCGCTGCTGAAGATGGAGGTGCCCAGGAAAGGTGAGTGGAATGCAGCGCTGCAGCGATCGAAGCGAAATGCTTTTTAAATGATGTCTTCCCTTTCAGGATCGTCGGTGTGAAGTCTCCGTGATGCAGCTTTAGCAGGTAAGGTCTTCTTTCTCTCCAATTCTCTCTTAGCAGGTGACCCAGGATGCTGACAGGCGTGGCTGAAGTCCAGATGCAGGAGCTGACACGGTGAGCGTCCAGCTGCGAGGAGCAGAACAACGCGAAGCGTGAGTTGCTGATCGGGCGTGGTTTAAATAGCTTTGGAAGAAGTCCCGGGTATGTATCCTTCCACCGATCAGGTGTATCCTTCCCCGACTACACCCAGGTGGAAAGTAGTCCCACAGGTAAAGTAGTTCCATTCAGGCCTCAAGAGGGCCAGGATGTAGCAGCATGGTCTGCATCAGGTAAGTGCACATTAAAACATTTGAACACATGTCTAGCTTTATGAGCCTGGCGCCTAAGGCGCCAGGACAGGGGTCCAACATGAGCCTGGCGCCTAAGGCGCAGGACTGTGTCCAAAGGGCCCCAGCTTGGGCCCGCTGGCACTTCTCTGGGGGGAATGATGGCTGCCTCTGGGGTTGCTGGGTCGGACCTGGCTCCTTGGAGGTAGGCATCATGACAGTACCCCCCCTCAAGGCCCCTCCCAAGGTTGTTCCCTCCGGGGGTTTTGGCTTGTTCGGAAATCTCCGGTGGAACCTTTGTATTAATCGAGGTGCGTGAACATGGTTACTAGGCTCCCACGATCTCACCTGAGGTCCATATCCCTTCCAGTCAACAAGATAGAAGAGTTTTGACTTTAACACCTTGGAGTCTAAAATGTCTTTAACTTCGAATTCTAATTCCCCTTCAATTTGAACTGGGTCTGGAGGCTTGGACAGTCGGGTCCCTGGTTGTACTGGCTTCAAAAGTGATGCGTGAAAAACTGGATGAATACGCATGTTAGACGGTAAATCCAGTTTAAAGGCCACGGGATTGATTATAGCCTTGATGGGATAAGGTCCTATGAATCTGGGATTGAAGGTTCGCGGGCCCTTGAGGGGTAAATGTTTCATTGCTAGCCATACCTGGTCTCCTACCTGGTAAGGAGGAGTTTTACTTCGGTGCAAATCAGCGTTTTCTTTATACTTTTTCTTGGCTTGCTGTAAATGAGTTGCAGCTTCTTTGAAGGCTCGGGTTATTGTGGAATGCAGATGATTTACTGCGGGCATTTCCAGGGTCAGAGGTGGATCTAGGTCAGAGGTACGAGGATGGTGACCATACAAAGTATAAAAAGGAGTTTGTCTGGTTCCAGAATGCACTGAATTGTTGTATGCATATTCTGCGATCCAAAGGATGTCTTTCCAATTTAACTCGGATTGGTGTAACATGCACCGAAGATATTGCTTGAGAGTCTGATTGGTTCTCTCGGTTTGTCCGTCGGTCTGGGGGTGGTGGCTGGTGGATAACCGCACATCTATTTGTGCTAGTTGGCAACACTTCTTCCAAAAATGGGAGATAAATTGACTTCCACGATCCGAGACTAATATGGAAGGGAAACCATGTATGCGAACTATATTCTCCAGAAATTCCTTGGCCAAGGTGGAAGCTGAAGGCAAACCTTTTAAAGGGATAAAGTGGGCCGTTTTGGAGAATAGATCCACAATTACAAGGATAGTGTTGTAACCAGCACAAGGAGGCAGGTCAGTTATAAAGTCCATTGACAAGGTGTGCCATGGTGCCGGTGGAATATCCAAGGGTTGAAGTAGGCCAGCAGGCCTTTTCTTTTGACCCTTGTTTTGGGCGCAAATTCCGCAAGACAATACAAAAGACTTTATGTCTTTTCTCCAAGAAGGCCACCAGAAGTGGCGTTTGATTTTTTCCTCCGTTTTAGCGATACCAGGGTGTCCTTCCATTAATGATTCATGATGATGGGCAATAACAAGTTCTTGCAATTCTTTACTTGGCAGAAACAACCGCTCCTGGAAGTAGGGTAAATCATCCTTAACGGTGTAATGAGGACCCTTTTGACTCCATTCCAGTAAGGCTGAAGAGTCTAGAAGTTGTTTTACTTGCATTTGGATGTCCTCGATAGTTTGCAATGAAGTTAGGCCTAAGATTCTTTGTTCAGGTATGATTGGCACAGGTTCTAAACTCGAATTGGGTTCTTCCATGCCAATCCGAGATAAGGCGTCCGCTTTACCATTCTTGCAGCCAGGGCAATAGGTAATTACAAAATCAAATTCCGCAAAGAATAGAGCCCATCGGAGTTGTCGTGAAGATTGAGCTTTGGCCGTCTTTAAATACTGTAAATTTCTGTGGTCCGTAATTACGGTGATGGTGTGTTTTGCCCCGAGAAGGTAGTGACGCCAAGCCTTGAAAGCAGATTTAATAGCCAGTAACTCTTTGTCTGTAATTGCGTAGTTGATTTCAGGAGGAGAAAAATTCCTGCACCAAAAGGCCACAGGGTGCAGTTGGTTAGTTTCTGGGTCTCTTTGCGACAGGACAGCTCCCATGGCCGAACTGGATGCGTCGGTTTCCACAATGTAAGGGAGATCTGGGTGCGGGTGCTTCAATACGGGTGCAGAGGTGAATTTGGTTTTCAGGTCCTGAAAGGCTTGTTCGGCCTCAAGAGTCCATTCAAAGCGTTTGTTTTTCTTTAGGAGAGCTGTGATGGGTTGGACTGTTCGGGAAAATTCCGGGATGAATCTTCGATAGAAATTGGCAAAGCCGAGCATGCTCTGAACTCCCTTCACCGAGCTAGGAGATGGCCATTTGAGGATGGCGTCCACCTTTCGCGAGTCCATTCGGACTCGCTGAGGTGTCATGATGAATCCGAGAAACTCAACTTCTGTGGTATGAAAAACGCATTTTTCGAGCTTTGCAAATAGTCTGTGCTGGCGCAATTTCTCAAGAACTGCCCTAACATGTTTTCTGTGATCAGATTCTGAAGAAGAGTACACCAGGATGTCGTCAATATAAACAATGACACAGACATCGATAAGTTCCCGAAGAACATCATTCATAAAGTACTGAAAGGCGGCAGGTGCATTGCACAAACCGAAGGGCATCACCTGATATTCGAAGAGCCCAAATTTGGTGCGGAATGCAGTCTTCCATTCGTCGCCTTCTTTTATACGCACCAGGTGATAAGCTCCTCGGAGATCTAACTTGGTGTACACACAAGCGTCTTTCACCTGGTCGATAAGCTCAGGGATCAGGGGCAGAGGATAACGATTCTTAATCGTTATTTGATTTAGGGCGCGATAGTCTATACATGTTCTAAGGTCGCCCTCTTTTTTCGGCACGAAGAACAGAGCTGAGGAGACAGGAGACTTGGACGGGCGAATAAAACCATTGGCTAGGTACTGATCTAAATACTGACGCAAATGCAGGTTCTCAGGTTCCGTAAGAGCATAAATCCTACTACAAGGTAGTTGAGCATTGGGTACCAGATCGATTTGGCAATCATAAGACCGATGGGGAGGTAACGTGTTAGCCTGTTCCTTCTGAAAAACGTCTTGGAATTCTTGGTATTCTGACGGTAGCTGTACAGGGGTGGAAGTTGCTGAGGCTAGACCCATAACTGGATTTCTTGGATAACAAGTTGGTTCACAATCAGGAAAACTTATCTTCTTTGCTCGCCAGTCAATTCTGGGATTATGTGTTTCTAACAAAGGAATTCCAAGAATTACTTGAAATTGTGGGGCCTTGATCACATCAAACACAATTGCTTCCCGATGTCCATCCTGACCCACCAGTGTCATTTCAATAGTGGAATGCGTTACAGGCCCTGAGGCTATTTCGGTTCCGTCTACTGTAGTAATGACATCTTGGGTTACTTTCGGGCGGAGAGGGAGCTTAATCCTGGAAGCCAATTCACGGTCTATGTAATTTCCAATAGCTCCACTGTCGATGTATGCTTTTATAGCATGCAACTGCTGAGGCTGTTTTGGGTCCACCAGCACCATTGGCATGACAAAATGCGAGGTCAAAGAGTTTGTTTTCAAGCTCGGCAAGCGGACCCCTACGCTTGTCGGGCCAGGTCGTTTCCCGAATCAGGTGTCAATAAATCGTTATCAGTGGCTCCAACCACCTTCTTAGGTGGTTTAACCAGACAATTTCGAAGAAAGTGACCGAAAGTCCCGCAATACAGACAAAGTTGCATTTGCCGCCTTCTCTCTCGTTCCTTCTGCGTTAATGGTCCTTTAACACCGCCGATGTGCATAGGTTCGGATACGTCGGTACTCTTGGAGCTAGCGTGGGTTTTGATCGGTTCTCGGGTTTCGTACTTGAACCGATCTGCTTTTCTATTTTGAAGTCTGTGATCAAGTTGAACCACCAAGTCTATGTAGTCTGCGCAGACCTGGGGTGGATCTACTATCTGAGCTAGAACATCCTTAAGCTCTCCGCGCAGGCCTCGATGAAACAATGTGATCCTTTTGTTTTCTGGCCATCCAGTTTCCACAACCAGTCTATTAAAGGTGGCAACGTAGGACAGGAGATCTTGATTACCTTGTCGTAAGGATAGCAGTTCGTTATCAAGGGCCTGTCATTGAGAGTGTCGAGCAAACAATCTTTCCATGCTGGCCTGGAAACCCTGAAAATTCTGGAGAATGGGATCATCCTGCTTTACCAATGGAATAGACCAATCGGCAGCACTGCCACTGAGGTAAGATAGTATAAAGGCTACCTTGGTCTGGTCGTTAGGGAAGGCCCCGGGTCTGCATAGAAAGTGTAAACGACATTGGTTCATAAAGACGGCATATTTCTTGGGATCCCCCGCAAAACGTTCAGGCGGGGCCAAAGGCATGTGTCCAGGTAGATTGATTTGTACCGGGTTATTCGAACCCATTGATGTGGAAGTACCTCCGGAATTAGATAAAGGAGTGTGCCCTGCCTGGGCCTGCAATAACCTTTTGGCCAGGTCATCTGTTCTTTCCTTGGATAGGATCAGTTCTCTTTTGAGAGCGTTAGTCTCCTGGCAGGCTGAGTGCACTTCTGCCCGTAATTCCCCCAAAAGCTGGGCCAGCTGATCTGTCTCGGAAGTCCCCATAGCGCCCGGGTGGGAAATTGTGGGTAGGCTTCGCGTTCTGTCACGCTCACCTGATTCCCACGGAGGCGCAGGTCTGGCTTCGAGTGCTGATGCTTCTTCAATGGTGAGCGCAGGACTCTGAGGATGGACAGGTAGGGCCCCTCTACTCTGGCTTCTCTGGCTCGCAGGAATATTGCCCTGTGCGTGAAAAAGGAGTATTACCTACTGACGGAATAATGCTCAAGCCTCCCACTCCCTTCCACGATTCCCCGTGAAGTCTCACCTTAGGGTCTGGAAGGATGAGTTCTCCATCCTGCTTCTGATGCAGGGGTGCGTTGAAACCCAGTTACTTCACTGGATTGAGGTTTGATGGGAGTTCAGATAAGCTTGACTGTTCAGGTAAGGCGCTGTAAGAGTTCTGTAGCAAGTTCAAAAGTTCAAGCTTAATAATAATGTCTTATTGCAGCAAGCGCTAACGCTTATGTCTTTTTCCCCTTAGGGGCCGGGGTCCGGAATGCCAGGAAGCGGCAGGACCCGAAATGAAATGGGTATGACCCAACAGGTAAGTCTTAGAAGGAAACTGAGCTTTTCCTATTCCCTTCCTTCCCTCACCTTGTGTTCTTGTCTTTTTCTCTCTAGGCTCTAGGAGTGGCTGCGGATCCGGATGATCGCTGCTGAAGATGGAGGTGCCCAGGAAAGGTGAGTGGAATGCAGCGCTGCAGCGATCGAAGCGAAATGCTTTTTAAATGATGTCTTCCCTTTCAGGATCGTCGGTGTGAAGTCTCTGTGATGCAGCTTTAGCAGGTAAGGTCTTCTTTCTCAGCAATTCTCTCTTAGCAGGTGAGCCAGGATGCTGACAGGCGTGGCTGAAGTCCAGATGCAGGATCTGACACGGTGAGCGTCCAGCTGCGAGGAGCAGAACAACGCGAAGCGTGAGTTGCTGATCGGGCGTGGTTTAAATAGCTTTGGAAGAAGTCCCGGGTATGTATCCTTCCACCGATCAGGTGTATCCTTCCCCGACTACACCCAGGTGGAAAGTAGTCCCACAGGTAAAGTAGTTCCATTCAGGCCTCAAGAGGGCCTGGTTGTAGCAGCATGGTCTGCATCAGGTAAGTGCACATTAAAACATTTGAACACATGTCTAGCTTTATGAGCCTGGCGCCTAAGGCGCCAGGACAGGGGTCCAACATGAGCCTGGCGCCTAAGGCGCCAGGACTGTGTCCAAAGGGCCCCAGCTTGGGCCAGCTGGCACTTCTCTGGGGGGAATGATGCCTGCCTCTGGGGTTGCTGGGTCGGACCTGGCTCCTTGGAGGTAGGCATCATGACACAGGTGTTGGTTGGCCAACTTATTTTCTTATTTTGGTGGTGCATCCATGGGAGGCGTTGGGCTACAGGCAGTCCTGTCCATTGGTGCATCAGGACTGTTGGTGGCAGGTATCCGGTGGTGCAGTGAGTTGGGTACAGTGCATTTGGTTGTGTGTGGGTGTGAGAAACTAAAAGGTGTCTTACCCGCTAGTCCCTAGGGATCCCTCTCCCAGGTGGCCATGGCACTGCCATTGCCTTTGGATCCAGACCCTGGGGGTGGACCAGTGCGAGAGGATCACCTGGGTGAAGGGTTTTTGGGAGTGGGAGTGGGACACCAGATGGCGAGATGCATTCTCCCCTCCCTGTGACACAGTTACCCCATCCTACCGATAGGATATTTAGAAACTCTACCCACCACCCCCTTTCCCATCACAAACACTTTCACATGGACAGCCCGCTCTGGGAGAAAACAAACTCGCACCCAATTATTGTACCTGACATGTCCCACATGTAAGGAACTCATGGTGGCACCAGTAAAGACAGACACAAGTGATCACAATTTAAGGGTGTTCATTAAACTTTATAATGGGTGAGGTAAACACCTAATCCAAACCTAAATCTAAGATGGGAGTAAGCTACGACCATCAAATAAAAATAAGGCAGTCCAGGTGGTGTCTTCTCAATTAAAAAGGGCCAATACTAATAAAAACTATTGCCAATCCTTACTACTAAATCACAAAAAGCGTGTGGGCTAATGTTCACCAGAAAAGAAAGAATTGTTCACAAAATGATAAGTCAGGATGGTAAGGCTGGTTCTCCCTTCCCCACGTTTGAAGCACGGAACAAGGCGGGACTCTCGAGCACAGCACACTCCTTGGCCTCATCAGCAAGAGATTCACAGTTCAGTTCAACGATATCAAAAACCTTCAGAAGCTAAGTCTCCTTCTTGCAAAGGTCTCTTGCCTTAGAAGGCCTGTGGTTTTTTACAATGACAAACAAATAAAAAGTTATCTTGGTGATCTTGCACCCTGGGCGATTGTTCTTCTCCCCAGGATCTCCCCCGACCGGGCTCGGATCCTACAGGGCTCGGGTTCACTACAGCCTTTCTTTAACACAGTTTATGTATTTCTACTACAGTTCATGTATTGCTCATTCACATCAGAAAGCAGGGTTTTCTTTCTCCTAGCTTTCTTTCGGGACCTCTCTGCACCTGGATTTCAACTGGGCTTTCTTTAAAGTTCAAACACACAAACACAAGTTCTTAATCTTGCAAATTCCTTGCGTTCAAAATATTGCTGTTTGCAACCTTGGGCTCAACACAGTTCAGTTTGCTATCAGCTTCTTCCGACTCACTGGCTGTGCTGAATCCGTTAGCTTCTTTGTTCTCTGGAGTCAAGGATAGTACCACGGTAGCCAGCTTGCCTCTCTGCCTGTGTTATCAATGCAGGAGGACCCTGTGTACCAGTGACATCTGCTGCTCCGCATGCCAGCTGTAACTCACGGTCTTACGATTTCGCTTCTGGAAGTTTCACAGGTTTGAGTTGAAAAGGGCAAGAGCAAATTCCCCCTTCGTCGTCCTTCCAGGTCTCACTGCTTTTCTTCTCCCTTTGTACTGCCGGTATGGGGTAGCGGTCTACTCATGCGTTCCGCCTTGCTCGAAGTGTGCTTTCATGCTCTGCCTTTTGTCCCTGTGGGGAAGGTAAAGAGCCGTCAGGTGTGTGTGATTATTGTCAATTGCCTGACTCTGCCTGACCCGTGTGTTGGGACATGTCAGGTATACGGCTCTGGTGTCAGTCCGTTGTCTGTTACAGTGTAAGAAAGTGTTTGTGTGGGAAAAAGGGGGGCAGATTCTAAATATCCTAGGGAAAAGGTGTCACAGGAAAGGATACTGCGTCTCAACCCTCCGTGTCCCACTTCAACTCCCTGAAGACCCCTCGTCCAGGTGATCCTCCACCACTGCCCCCCCCCAGGAACTGGATCCAATAGCGATGGCCATGTCCTGGCTACCTGGACGACAGATCTCCAGGGACCAGCGGGTGAGACACCTTCAGGTTTCTCACACACTGTTATGGTCAGGCAAGGTCAGGCAATTACTGGCAATCACTCACACCTGACTTCCATTAAACCCCCCCACATGGATAAAAGGCAGAGCACGAGAGCACACTCTGAGCGAGGCAAAGCACACGAAGGAACAGTACCTTCCCGACGGCAGCTGAATGAAGGAAGGAAGACGGAAAACCAAGAAGGGTACGCAAGGAGGTAGATGCCCTTGACCTTTACGATGAGAAACTGTTTGTTTGCAGAACCCTTCAGATTAGTAAGGGTAAGGCCAGGAAAGCAGACTGAAGAATTGTTTCAGAGGTAACTGGGGCCCTCTGGCCGAGTCGAGAAGGAATAGCAGCCGCCTTGGTACCGTCCTTGACTCCAATTTCAAAGCAACGCCAGAGAGTGTCTGTGTTAAAGCCAAAGTTGCAATCGGCAACATTGTATAAAGAGCGCAAGAATGAAGATTGAAACATGTGTGATGAAGGATGTGAGGAAAGCTTAATTGCTGTTGAATGTTTGAACATTAAAGGAGAAAGATACAATACCAGTGACAGAGTGGTCCGGCACCACTAGGGTGCTCAATCCAAGGTCTCTGTAAGGTATCCAGCCAAGAAGTGGCAGAAACGAAAGTAGAAGAGTTGGCAAGAACATTGTGTAAAGTGAATCGAAGTGGTCCTGCGACGGTTTAAGCAAAACCCATCACACATTCGAAAGTCTTTGATTTTTTATATCAAGTGGAGAACGTAGAAAGTGAGATTACATGGTCCGAGCCCGAACGAGGGAGACCAATTATGAAGATTGTGCTAAAGGGGTCTGAGCCCGAGCGAAGGAGATCCATGGTTTGAGCCGATCGAGGAAGACCAAATGTGAACATTGCGATAAAAAGGAGTCCAAGCCAGAAGGAGGGAGACCCATGCTGAACACTGGAAGCGAGAACTTGTGAATGGGAAAATTCAGATGAGAAAAGAACTTTGGTGCTTGTTTGTTAAGACAGGCCCTCTTCAGTAAGTGACTATTAATGGGAAAGAGGCTTTGGCAGAAGGCCCTGATACTTATTCTTTGAGCTGTATCCTCGTGGCAGAGAAGCCAGAGTGTCTGCGAATCTCGAACGTGCCACCTTGCACCATGCTGAAAACGTGGGGAAGGGAAACCAACTGCTCTACTGTCAGTCCAGAAAAAAAGTAGATGCCCCTCTATAACAGAGGCAATGTATTTTGTTGGCCGAAGACCATCCGCCTCATGTGTTCGGTATTAGTAGTACAGACTCATAAGCTTGACTAAAGTGCGTCCATTTAGAGGTAATAGAAATCACCATTTTGTTCTTAACTTTTGCTTCTTGCCTTCTGTTGAAACTGCTTTGTTGAAAGCTTATTCTGTTCCACTATTACATTATTGTTCATGCATAGAGCAAGGCCGCGAGATACTTGTTGAAACATAACGCAGGTGACCCAGACAGAAATGCCCGATCTCCTCCCTCACAAAACGTTGGAAGTAAGCAACAAGGCATTTAATCATTACACAGGTGCCAGCTAGTCTCGTTCATGCGGTAGAAATGGTAGAAACGAACAATTAATGGCTTGAATTATGCTCTTCTTTGCGGCCCCCCTTCCCTGAGCCCTGTAGAGCCCTTGAGAGCGAGTTGACCCCTAGCACACGAATAGAAACTAGAAGATAGCGAGGCCTGGAATGTGTCTCTCC
The DNA here is from genome assembly GCF_040938575.1 of Ambystoma mexicanum. Lineage (NCBI taxonomy): Eukaryota > Metazoa > Chordata > Amphibia > Caudata > Ambystomatidae > Ambystoma > Ambystoma mexicanum. Next base: position 743,705,013 of record NC_090926.1, read on the forward strand.
CCTGCACGCAGCTTGCTTGCAAGAACAGGAGCAATGTGTTCTCTAAAACAAAGAATTGTGTCTGCAGGCTCGCGAAATTGCAAACTGTTGCTAAATTAATGTCTGAAGATGTCATACTCGTCACAATTGTCAATCATCGAACCCAATTCAAAGGAAAAACATTATGGGCGGTATTGAATATGTCACCACTGATTGTAAGACGCTTGCTTTGTATATAAGTAACTGTTGTAAAATTCTTGCTCTCTTGCGTCCCTCGGGGTCTGGAGACACAAGTCACGGGGCGTGAGACCCAGTTGGCCAACTGAGACTATTTGCTTTGCAATAAACCCTAGCTTTTGGGAATACAACCTTGTGTCTTGTGTATCAGTTCGTGTGTGGTGATTGTGCCTTGTTTCCATACGCGAGGGTCCCCTAGGGGCCCCATCTTAACGATCCTGACATATTATTTCTTGAATGCTTTTCTTTTTGCAGACACTATTGTCCCACACCATTTTGTATTTAGAAGAAAGGATTGGCAATAGGTTTATTAGTATAGGCCCTTTTATTTTGACACAGTCTCGACTAGGACAGCGTTATTATTATTTAATGGTGGTAGCTTGCTCCCATCCTTAGATTTAGGTTTAGATAGGTGTTCAACCAACCCATTGAAGTTCAATAAACACCCTTGAACTGTGATCACTTGTATCTGTCTTCACTGTTTGATAACATGCCTTCCTTACATATGGTATCAGGAATGGGATGCGACTCAATTGAGACAAATTGGGGGTCCACTAAAATACCAGAAACTTAGTCACAGAGCCTCAGATCCCTGTACCGCCACAAAAGAGGCAGAGAAGAGGAAAACAATAATGACACAAACACTCAACGGAGGAACATAAGGAGAGTCAAACTAATTATCCCAGTGACCAGCTGCATAGCTAGCTATCCCAGTTCTAATCAGCCTGACCAGTTTTTATATGGTTCTCTTATTTTTAAGGTTTCCTCCGGACGGTGTCTATTGATTTCATTTCTCCATTTGCTTATCAACTGCTCTGCCTTTAAGGTAGTTTCCGTACCCTAGTTTAGCCTCGCTTGAGCTCAGATGTTCAGCTTCCGTTCAAGTTCCTGCAGAACATTTGTCAACCCATAGACATCCTTTTCTCTTGGGTTGGCAAATTTAAGCCACATCTCTTCCGCAGATAAGATGTCATATTGTTTGACTACTTGATTTAAGTGCAAAGTTCTCAGGTCCTTTAGGGTGGAGCAAAACAGTGTAAGATGTTTTAGGGTCTCAGGATGTTGATTACAGAATCGAAAATTGTCTGTCTCATTTCTTCTTCGGAATCTCAGGGTTAGGCTTCTTTTTGTATCATACAAATTGAGTCTGAATTTTAGAAGCATCATACGGTGCTTGGCATTCGATGGTTTCACCAAGTATTGCATCTGTTGTTTGCGATTTTTCCCTTCGATTGCAGCATCCTCCATCAACTTATAACGATTTCTATTGTCAACTGTTGAGCACCAGTCTCTTACCCATAACTTGTTCTTTACCTGATTTGGGTTAGCTTTTAGAGTTTCAAGGTCAGTACCTATCTCGACAAGGTATTTGTTGCATGTGTTGGCCCACTTTATCAAGAGTGATTCCTGATTTATTTTCCTGACTTCCGGGACACATACAGGTTCTCCTAAAGAACCAATGGCGAAACTCTATTTGAAATACATCGTGGGGACAAAATTGCACAGGGAATTCTTGAGAAGGCTCTATTTCTCTGTTTTAAGGAAGAAAGTGAACCAGAAGAAACAGAGGTCGCGTAGGCTTTGGAGAGGTTGATGAACCACCTGTCACTGAGGCAAAGAGGGAAGAAGAACCTACCATCCTTCCAGATCTAGCCTTCGCCCAGCAAAATGAATCGGCACTCGCAGAGGCTTTCTTGCAAGTGATTCCTGAGAAAGAAGGACTAGAAAAGGGGAGCCCCTTTTTCTTCCTGAAACAAGGATTACTATACAGAAAGGAAACCTCGAGAGAAGGCCTAAGTGAAACTCATTTACTAATCCCCAAGTCCCATTGTAAGAGTGTGTTAGAGATTGCACATTCTCATTTGACAGAGGGACATTTAGGACAATCCAAAACCCAAGCTCACATCAGTGGGAAATTCTATTGGCCAAGTATCCATTCTGACATAAAGAACTTCATCCAGATATGTGAAATATGCCAGAAAACCAGCATGCATATTCCCTTGCCTGCCCCTCTAAACCCCTTACTAATCATAGAAGACCCTTTCTCCCGGATTGGGATGGATATCAGTGGACCATTGGAGACCTCTAGACTGGGGAAGAAATATATTCTTGCAATAGTTTTTTTTTTAAAACAATTTTTATTATTTGTTAACAACACTCCAAACATTACAAACATTGAGGACATTCACATTTAAGCTTCACATCATTGTAATTACATGTTGAACATTTCAGTCCTCCCTCTTCCCACCCCCTTAACTCGAGCCCCTACTTCCATGTCACTGTCTTACTTATCTCCAGGCGTATCTACCACAATCATCTCTCCCATGCTCTCTTCACTATGGTCGGCCGGGGAGGGTCCCACCATCGAGTTCACCAATTGTCTCCATGCTATCAGGGGTCCTACTTCCTCCCCGCCCCGCCCCGCTAATTGCTTCATACCAGGCTGCCGTTTCTACATCTGCCTACTTCTTGAGGTCTGCCCACCACATCTCAATTTTAGGTCGTTTGGCTGCCTTCCAACACATTGCAATTCTTCGCTTAGCCAGGATGTAGGCAAGGTCTTTCATCTTGCAGATATGCTTCAGGTTGCGCGGTCTGGCAAAACCCCCCCAGCAAGCATGCCCAAACTGATTCTACCTTCAGTGTGATCCCTTCTTCTGCTAGGCGTGTCTTCGCCTCTGTCCAGAATCTATCCATCTCCGGGCAAGCCCAAAACATGTGTAGCATCCCAGCTTCCACCTCCCCGCACCTCAGCATTTCTGTGCCGCCGAGCCTCCAAACCTGGCGATTTTTCTGGGGGTCAAATATGCCCTATGAGTAACATATAACTGAATCTGCTGTAACAGCGCGTTACGGGACACCTTCTTATGGTACTTTTGTGCTCTATCCCATTGTCCGTCCGTCATGGGTTCTCCCACCTCCTCCTCCCAGTCCCGCCTCAATTGGAGCAGCTCCTTGCCCACTCTAGTACCCAGTAACTCGTATTTGTATTTATTTATTTATATTGCGTCGCCTGCCCGCGGGCATCAGGGCGCATGTTTGGAAAGGTAGTTAATCTTTCCATATAATCGAGATATTTCGTGCCCACCCTCCGAAATATCATACATTGTCTCAATGGCCGCATGTCAGAGCAACTGAATACTTGAAATGGAGCGAGTTGCCTCGTAGTGTAGACGAAGAAGTCTTCCAAATAATGTACCTGTCTGATTGTTAGAATTCACAACCAGAATGGTCTATTAATGGAAAGACAGGAGACCGATGACACTGGCGTCGTAGAACTGAACACAAGGTATGCAGGAGTACACACCACTGGCGTCGTAGAGCTAGACACAAGGTAGACTGAAGTACACACCCCCAGCTCAAGACAAGGCAATAGTCAGTATAGTGTAACCAGGAAAACACTACACAATGTACCCAATAAAATGATATGCAGCCAACTGAATTCACAGAGAGGAGAACCAGGTATTAGGAATTGGCTAAGGCAGAAACATGAAAGAGTCAAATTAGCAGAATAACAGTCTTACCGTATTGGACTCCTGTCCGACGGAAAAAACGGAGTTCAAGAGCAACTGACATGCGTGGCAAGATCCTTTGATGGCAATAACGTACACCCAGAAGTCTCTAGTCCGTGTACTTATTAGTCCCCAAATACAAAGTTATTTCCAGGCACTGTGCAAAGTTCCGTGGGAAGCAAGGTGAGCAAGGTAAAGAAGACGAAATTCAAAGACAATCCTATGAGTTTTCCAGGTCAGGCAACGTGCAGGCGGCAAGGTACTCAAACGTGTCCAAAGATGAACCCAAAATCGGTCCGTGATCAGGCTGGAGGCAGGCAACGATGAGTTGAGTCGAAATCCAAAGGCAAAACAGCAGCGGTCCGTGGTCAGGCAGGGTGCAGGCGACAAGAGCAGAATCAGAATCCAGAGATGCAAAACTTTTAGCGGTCCGTGGTCATAGCAAAGAGGGCAAGAAGGAAATGTTTTCAGAAACACAAAAAGCAAGGTCCGTAACGCCACCGAAGGTTGTTCAGAAGCGCCGGCAACTTCAGTGGGAAGGGCTTAAGAAGGATGAATCATGTGACTGCATTGCGTGCTGCCATCAGCGCAGGGCGGGCCATCCTGCGGTGTAGAGGACGCCAGCGTTGCCAAGCGACCTTCCAGGCGCCAGGCTGCGTTCCAGGTAAACAGAAAGTGTTATTCATGCGGCCCGCATCCTTGTGAAAAAGCATGCGATTTCGGGCGTGCCTACACTTGTATTTCGCTACTGCCCGCACTTTCCCTACTACCGTACCAGGACGGCAGGGAAACCTGACACCGCATCAGGTTGATCCAATAGCACTGCCTCAGGCCACCTCTCACGCACCCGTCTAATAATTCTGGTATAGGTAATATGTTGGCCCTTGTGCACCCCAGTGTCCTCCATTAATCTCTGAAAGTCTATTGCCTCACCCTCCTGCCATATATCTCTGAGGGTCACCAAGCCCATCGGTTCCCAGTATCTACGAATCCCTTTTATCATTTGTGAGTCTTCCCCACATAGCGCCACTAGCGGCACCTGCAGGGAGAATGGAGTTGGGTTTCCCACTAACTGCCACGCTTTGCTCCATATTTCCCAGCCCAGCCCCAGCAGTCTCGCCATTTCTGTCACCTTAGATTTAGGCAACCACACCGTTTCTCTAAGAAAGAACGAGGCGGTGTCCCTGTACAATAGCCTAGCTTCAGCCGTTTCTTCTTCAGACAACCACCTGGACACGTATTGAAGCTGCCCAGCTAAGTAGTATAACTAAATGTTTGGTAGGTTTATACCCCCCTTGTCACATGAGTTTTCTAATTTCCAGAGGGCCACCCTGTTCCTGGAGTTGTGCCATATAAAGCCCCTACATAGACTGTGGAGTTTCACAAAAAGCGTTTGGGGATCAAGTACAGGATATTTGCAAAAAAGTGTAACAGTCTGGGCAAAACCACCATCTTGATCAAAGCCGCTCTGCCCATCATGGCCAGGGGTAGCCTGGACCAGAACCACATACTATTCTTAATGCCCTCAACTGCCTTTTCCGTATTGTGTCTGTGTTCCTCCTCTGTCGTATGGTATATATCGATTCCCAAGTATCAGAATGTCTCGGTCCGCCTGGTCCGTCTGTATCTTCCCAGGGGGAACAAGCTTGATTTCTTGGGGTTTACTGATATGCCCGAGAGGGCAGCGTAACGCTCCATCACCTCCAGGACATATTGTAGATTTTCCTCTGGGAAGCGCAGGTATAGGAGCATGTCATTGGCGTACAATGATATGAGATGCGATCCCCCCGCTGTGTGGATCCCTATCTCCCCGTACTGTTGTCTGAGGAAGATTGCCAGTGGTTCCAACCCTAGGATATACAGCATGGGCAACCAGGGGCAGCCCTGTCTAGTGCCCCTACTGAGCTGCCATTTGCCTGAGATTGTTGAGCCAGTTTTGACCCTGGCGGTTGGGGAGCTATATATCATTTTGACCCACCTCAGGTACCCGGGCCCCATCCCATATTCCCTCAGAGTCGCTAGCAACCAAGGCCATCTCACTGAGTCAAAGGCTTTAATAGCATCCAGCGAGACTATTACCATCTCACCGGAGTCCTTCTCTGTTTGATCAATAATGTGGTGGAGTCTCCTATGATTGTCGGTTATGTTATTGCCAGGAACGTAGCCTGTTTGGTCAGGGTGTATCAATTTGCCGATGACTCGTTTGAGCCTGTTTGCCAGTGCCACTGTAAGGATTTTACTGTCCTGATTGAGCATCGATAGGGGTCTATATGACCCACAATCTGTACTTGGCTTGCCCGGTTTTAGCAGCGGGATGACCACCACCTCTCGTAGGGACTCTGGCAGCCTTCCTTGTTCAAACACCTCATTCAGCATGGCCAGCAACGGGGGGGAGCACCTCCTGGTCCGACCCCGGGGCTTTGCACGTGGGTAGGTGCTGGATCACTGTCTCTAATTCTTCCAATGTAATTGGTGCGTCCAGGTCCTCCCGTTCCTGATCGTCTAATTTAGGCAATCCTATGTCTTCTAATGTTTCCTGTATCTCTTGACCCATCTCTTCCCCTACATCCCCGTAAAGGCGTTTATAGTATCTAAGGAACCCCTCATTAACTCCCTCTTGGGTGTCCCAGGTCTGGCCTTCATCCCCTCTGATCTCCCTGATCACTGGTCGAGGTGTCTTACTTTTGTACAGCCAAGCCAGCAGCCTGCCCAGTTTATCCCCCCCCCCGCATGTTGCCTTTCAACGTATTTCTTATGACTCAGTTTGCATAACCTGTCCCAGTGCTCTCTGCTAGTATGTTGTCGCAACTTCACCCGTTCATCCTCTTCTTGTGAGGTGCACCCCTTCCGCATTTTACCTTCCAACTCCTTCTCTGTATCCTGTAGCTCCCACTCTATGCCCCCTTGGAGCCCTCTGGATTTAGATATGGCTGCGCCCCGTACTACCACTTTGAATGCCTCCCATAAGGTACCTTCCTACACTTCCTGTGTTAATTTCGAAATAATCATTGATTGCCTCCCTCAAGTCCTCGCGGAATCCAGAGTCCTGTAGGGCCTCCGCTCTAAGCTTCCACGTCGGGATTCTCGCTCTAGGGGGCTGGTGTCTCCACTCCAGGACCAAGGGGGAGTGGTCCAAGAGCACTCTGGCCTTGTATTCTGTGCCTGTCATCTCTCCAACCAACTCTGAGGCGGCAAATATGTAATCCAGCCTTGTGTGCAGATTATGTGGGGCCACGTAGTGTGAGTACTGCCTAGCGGCTGGGTGTAGCTGCCTCCATATATCTTCGAGTCCAAAATCTCTCAGCAGGGCCTGTAATGCCTTTGCAGCTGGGGTGGGTCTATCTAGTTTGCCGTCTGATCTGTCCAGTCTGGGGTTTTAAGTGCAATTAAAATCCCCTCCCCATATAATCGCGCCGCCCAATAGGGGGCCGATTTTACCATAAAGGGCCCTAAAGTAGGCCGCTGTGTCTTGGTTGGGGGCATATAAGTTTATAATGCTCACTTCCCTGTTTTCCAGCATCCTCCGCACCACTGTCATTCTACCCTCTGGGTCTATCGTGGTCTGAAGTAACTGAAATGGTACGTGTGGTGCCACCCACGTGATGACCCCCCCTCGCATATGCTGAGTATGTAGCCCCCGTGGTAATCCCCCTCCACTTTCTCTTAACCACCTCCAGCTTATCCCTGGTAAGGTGGGTTTCCTGTAATAATGCTATATCAATCTTCAGCCTTCTCAAATACATCATTACTTTATTTCTCTTCAGATAACTGTTGAGGCCCGCACATTCCAGGTCACCACTCTGAGGCTACCAGACGCCATCTCTGGGTTGTCCCTCCTCCCCCCCAGGTCCAACAAAAACTCCCCAACTAACCCTCCCTCCCCTCCCTGCGCAACTATAAAGCACTGCACACAACCCCTTACATCCCCCCCCTTCCCAAACCCAACTGGTGCCCAGCACCAACCCTGGTTCTCAGGCTCCCCCGCGTTTGGTCCTGCCTCGGAGTGCCGAGATCAGGAACCCTGCAGGGTGTCACCGGTCTGCCGGTGACCTAACTAGTCTATTCGTCGTGGGGGTGTGGGGTCTGGTTCCATTAGGCTCCTACACTTTCCAGTAAGTTCCTGTGCTTGAGGATCAGGCATATATATGTATATATAGCCCCGTTCACACACCTCTAGCAGGCTATAACCTGTTCTATAATCAAGTCCCAATGTCTTAGACTACGACATCCTGGGTGCCACGGTCACATGTTACTTATCTGCACCGTCTTCCTTCTGGATACCCGTTTCTTGGGGACAGCTCTGCATGTCCAGCCATTCCGTAGCATCCACTGGGGTTTCAAAAAACAATGTTCTGCTCTTGTTGAACACTTTTAGTTTTGCCGGGTAGATCAGCATATACTTGTGACCTGCTTCCCACAGCCTTCTCTTCACAGCCCCAAAGTTCATGCGTCGGAGTTGCACCTGCAGGGTGTAATCCAGGTATGCTGTTATATTTGCCGATGGCCTTTGTATCGTTCCACCCTTCCGGAAGTACTCAAGGACTTTTTCCCGGTCACAATAGTTCAAGATCTTTGCTATCACCGGCCTGGGAGGGGTTCCCGTCAGTGGCCTCCTCATCAGAGCCCTGTGCGCCCTTTCCACAGCAAACCCCTGGGTCAGCACTCCTCCAATTATCTCCTGCAGCAACATTGATTCAATGTACTCCGTGGGGATAGGTCCCTCAGCTCCTTCAGGCAATCCAACGATATAGATATTGTTCCTCCGGGCGCGTCCCTCCGCCTCCTCCACTCTGCTTTCCAGGTTGCCCACACATTGTACTAGGGCATGAAGCTCGGATTTATGGGCTGCACATGCAGCTGTATTCGGGGCCACTTCCTTTTCTAGGTCACCTGTGCATTCTGCCAGCCCTCTTACATCTTGCCGGGGGAGATTCACCTCCTCTTGCACTGCTCCAACTTTGAGCTCCAGTGCCGCCTTCAGATCGCTCATGGCCAATACTAGTTTGGTTTCCCAAGCCACTTTCAGGTCAGCAATTGCAGCAAGGATCTCTTGGTCTTTGGCCATGGTATCTGTGACCCCAGGGAGGATTCTGTCTCGACTCCTGGCCCTTTCTGCTCCTGGCGATGTTCTAGCATATTCGTCGAGCGTGGGTTGCTTCCCCTGCGCTCTAGGCAGTTTGTTGGTCATCTTGGTGTTGCCGAGCTTGTGCCACCTAGCGTAGGCCAGGGAGTGCCTCCTTCCACTATCGCTTCACCTTATGCCTGTGCCTCGACCACCAATATTTCAGGGCGTTGTCTGCACCCCTGGGCCCGGAGTCCTATCTGAGAATTGGTGTAACCCTGGTTGCCCCCAGCAGCAGGTGTCGCCTGTGAGGGTAAGCCCCAGCCTGTGCTCTGGGTTTGCTCTCGTTGCCTCTTGTATGTGCAGGGTGGCTCTGCTGGCATGCCAGCCTCCTGTAATGTAGTGTGTAGGGGCCCCAGCACTGTGTGATAGATTTCCATGTTACCTCCTGCTAGAGGCTGTGCCAGTGGCCCGGTTCAGGCATCAGGCGCACAGTGTTGCTGGCCTCAGTGCTACTTGTTCACATCAGTGGGCCGTGGCCTCTTCGTGTCCCCACCTCTGCCAATGCAGACCTCTAGCGTGCCGTCCCCACATCCGTTTCCCCTGGTCTCCTTCTCAGCTTTGGGTGCGTGTGCTACCACGCTTGTTGGATGCCTTGTTCTTGCAATCGTTGATTACCCTACCCAATATCCAGAGGCGTTCCCCATGCGGAACAATACAATCCAGCATATCTTAAAACACATACCACCATTCTTTTCTAGGGTTCGTTTCCCCAAGAAAATTCTAACGGATCAGTTATCCAATTTTATGAGCAAACACATGGGTGAAGTCAAGGAATTACTACATATTTCTACCTTAAGAACCTCTGTTTACCACCACCAAATGGATGGATTGTTAGAGAGATTTAACAAGACCCTTAAGATGATTTTGAGAAAATTGGTAGATAATGATGGAAAGGACTGGGATAGCATCATCCCCTGGCCCCTATTTGCAGTAGGAGAGACCCTTCAGGCATTCACCGGCTTCTCTCCTTTTGAATTACTTTACGGTAGGGAACCACAAGATGTCTTAGACATGCTCCGGGGGACCTGGGAAGAGAGGGAAGAGGTATCTATTCCCCTCTCACGAACAGTTACCCGATTGCGAGAGCATATGAAACTCGTTCAAAATATAGTTTACACTCACATGGAAAAGGTGAAGCCCAACAAAAGTCCACCTATGACAAGAAGGTACATTTAAGATCCTTTTCAGTAGGACAGAAGGTATTGGTCCTCTTACCTACCTCTGAAAATAAACTTGTCTCAAAGTGGCATGGGCCATATGAGGTACTAGAGCAAAACAGGGACCTGTATCTATTAAATTGCCCAACCTGACAAGAAACAAAAGACCCACCTTTACCACGTTAATCTCTTAAATGAGTGGAAAGAAAATCCTTCTGCTGCTTCTGCCTCAATATTGTCTTGTTTAGTAACAGAGGAGATAGACAATTCTGAGCTTATTCCCAAAGAACTATCTAGACAGAAGCAAGAAGATTTAAAAAACCTGGATATGGCAGCCACCTGATGTATTATGTGAGAAACCAGATAGAGTACCTAGTACTCATCAATATATCAGAACTCCAAAGGGAAAAGTGTCCATTTAAAACCGTATAGACTCCCAAAAGTCTGAAAACAAATAGTGGTTGAGGAAGAGAAAATAAATGCTGACTGCAAACATTAGCAAGCCCTCTTCAAGCCCATGGTCCTCCTCCCCTATTGTGTTGGTAACTAGAACGGATCATTCTTGGAGGTTTTGCATAGACTTCAGGCAGGTCAACGCTGTCTCTACCTTCAATGCCTATCCTATGCCACACATCGATGAGTTAATAGATAAACTCGAAAGTGTCACATTCCTATCAACCTAGACTTAACCAAGGGATGTTTGCAGGTCCCAGTACGTGGACCTGATCAGGAAAAGACAGCTTTATTGACACCCCTGGGACTATTCCAGCTCAAAGTCCTCCTTTTTGGAATGCATGGGGCCGCAGCCACTTTCAAACGGCTTATGGACAGGATATTACATTGCTATTCCGATCTCTGTGGGGCCTATATTGACAACATAGTCATTTATAGTAAGATGTTTGAAGACCATCTTTTCCATCTTTCTACTATTATGAAAACCCTCAGAGACCCTGGCTTAACTGGCAATCTATCTGAATGTAAGCTGGCTCAATCGGCCATGAAATACCTTGTCTTCTTGATAGGGAACAGCTGTGTACAGCCCCATCGAGAAAAATTGAAAGCCGTCTTAGATACCCCCACACCTAAACCAAGAGAGACCTTAGAGTGTTCCTAGGAATGATTGGTTATTACCATAGGTTTATCTCTCAAATTTCAGATAGAACAGCTAGGTTGACGGATAAATTAAAGAACGCAAAACCCACCCCAAAAGATTCATTGGACTGATGAGGACAATGCATGTTAAAACAACTTAAAGCAAACCCCGTGTCAGAACCCAATTCTGAAGGTAGTAGATTTTTCAAAAGAATTTGTGCTACAAACTGATGCCTCTCTCACAGAGTTAGGAGCAGTTTTATCACAAATTAGTGATGGATTAGAACACCCTAACCTATTCACTAGTTGAAAACTCTTCCCACGGGAAAATAACTACTCTGTGTTGAAATTAGAGGCCCTTGCCATCAAAAGCGCAATCACCCAACTAAGGTACTATCTTCTAGGAAGGATGTTCACACTGGTTACCGACCACTCACCTTTAATATGGATAAGTCAACGAAAGTTCTCTAACCCTTGAGTCATGCGATGGTTCTTAGACCTGTTTCACTGTGGAACACCAAAAAGATAAAGACCAGGGGAACATCCATTTCCTTTCCCTGTTTCCCTGTGAAACAGATGCGGCTACATCGCATAGGGGAAGGGTATGTGAGAAACCAGAAGGTATCTCACCGGCTAGTCTCCAGGGATCTCTCTCTCTCAAGTGGCCAGGGCACAGCCATCGCCATTGGATCAAGACCCTGGAGGTGGAGCAGTGCGGAAGGATCACCAGGGTGAGGGGTCTTCGGGGAGTGGGAGTGGGACGCCTGGTGGTGAAATGCAGTATCCCCTTCCCTGTAACACCTTTAACCCATCCTATCTGATAGGATATTTAGAAACTCAACTCCCTCCCCCCTTTTCCCTTCCAAACACTTTTACACGGACAGCCTGCTCTGGGAGAAAACAGACTCACACCCGAACATTGTACCTCACATGTCCCACTACTTTGGTCAGGCAAGGTCAGGCAATTACTGGTAATTACTTGCACCTGACTTTCATTAAACTTCCCCACACGGATAAAAGACGGAGCACGAGAGCACACTCTGAGTGAGGCAAAGCACACAAAGGAACATTAATTTACCGATGGCAGGAACGAAGGAAGGAAGACGGCAAACCAAGAAGGGTACGCAAGGAGGGACATACCCTTGACCTTTTCGGCAGGCAAGAAACCGTTACTATCCAGAACCCTTCAGATCAGAAAGCATAAGGCCAGGAAACCAGACTGAACAATCCTGTATTTTGTGTCAGTGATATCCAGGGCCCTCCTGCACGGCTGTCTGAGTCAAGGAGGAACAACAGCCGCAGTGGTACCATCCTTAGCTCAAGGATTAAAGCAGCACAAGAGCGATCGACACAGCCGGTGAGTTGGGGAGACTGATGCAAGACCAGTCTGTGTTGAAGTCAAGGTGGCAAGCATCAACATTGTAAAAAGAGCGCAAGAACGAAGATTGAAAAGCGTGTGATGAAAGACGCGAGGAAAGCTTAATTGCTGATAAATGTTTGAACATTAAACTTTTAACTGCCATGGGTTCCCCCCCCCCAGTGCCAAAGCTGTCATGACCCACAGAACGTGCCCCTTCTGGACTTTCTGGTCCTTGTCACGGCAGGGTTTGCATTCATTGTTTTTCCCAACATGGCCATATCACATGACACGCCTCGCACCAGCCTTCACGGCGCACGTAGTTTGTTCCATAAATATGCAAGGCCCGCAGGCCCGCGCGTCTCAATGCTATTGCGAAGTAGCGACCAGACGTGTGCTCTGTAGCTCGCAGTATTATTCCCTTGCTTCTTCCACCCTAACCCAATTCTAGTCCCTTTCCTTCCTTTCTTGATTCCTGGACTCGTGTGCTAGTTGCGCACCCTGTTATTTCCTGGATTCCTGGACCCTTGCTTCCCGGTACTTGAACGCACGCTGGAGCCGGAAGAGACTCGTGCAGCCTTATTCAAGACTCGAGCAGTACGCAAGAAGGCATCGATCAAGAAATCCAGCAAAGATCGAACTCAGGTGAGAAGGGGGGAACTCCTTGACAGTTTGAGACGCCACCCGACCGAACTCAATATGGACATGGAAGCGGCCGTCCAGGACCTAATGCGTGGCATGCAAGAGCTATCAACCGAGGTGCAGAATCTAAAGGCTGAAAACGCCGCTCTCAAACAACTAGTTCTATCCTGCGATTCTGCCACAAGAGAAAGTGTATTGCTGGGTGGTATAGTGGACAAATATGATGGCTCACCAAAAACCCTTTGAGGATTCCGGGATTCATGTTTGGTTCACTTTACTTTTAAGCCCTACTACTTTTCAACTCCCAGGGCTAAAGTGGGCTTCATAATTTCCCACCTTTCAGGAAATGCCTTAACATGGGCTACGCCCCTCGTTAATTCCGGCAACGTTCTTCTAGATGACTATGATGGCTTCATACAGGCCCTTAAGAACATGTTTGACCGTCCAGAACAGGTCTATAGTGCCCAGGAACGCCTGTTAGACTTTCAGCAAGGATCCCAGGATATGCTCACCTATGTTACCCGATTCAAGCAGTTAGTCAAGGAAGCTGATTGGTCCCCGGAGACGAGTTTTACCCTTTTCTGGAGAGGACTGAATGAGGAGATTAAGGATGAGTTGCCCAGAGTGGCTTGCCCAAACTCATTCCAGGCACTAATGGACCTTGCCATGCAAATATATTTTCGTATCCAGGAAAGAAAGGCAGAGAAGAAGAAATCCAAAGTTAATCCTCCGAAGCCATCCTTTGAGAGTACCACCAAGGCGAACACTAACCCAGGCTCAATCTCTGAACCAGAACCCATGCAGATAGGAGCCTTCCGTGGACCTATATCCCCGCAAGAAAGAATGAGAAGGATTCATACGGGGTTGTGTATATACTGTGCCTCAGACAAACACCTGGTTAGGGAGTGTCCTCTGGCCCCTCCTCGGTGTTCGGGAAACGCCAGCTCCCGATCCTAGATGGAGCAGAGCTTCGGGAGAGAGATGTTTGCTCCACATCAATTCCATCCTTGAACTCTACTGGACAAAACAATTTGGTGATTCTACAAGCCTTCCTGTCGCCCTCCAAGAATAAAACCTATCCCATTCTGGCCTTGGTGGACTGCGCAGCTATGGGAATTTTCATTGATCAAGACTGGGTTGTTAGTCATCATATTCCGTACGAGAAACGAAGCACCATGCAGCCAGTGGAAGCAATCGACAGAAGACCCCTCTCTTCAGGACCCATAAGCCTGCAGACAAAAGAGATCCAACTTTCCATAAACCATCACCAAGAGCGGATTACATTCGACATCATTAAGTCAGCCCATTACTCCATGGTATTGGGTATGCCCTGGTTACAGAAGCACAATCCGTATATCAATTGGACAGCAGGATCACTATTCCTAGGCTCTGAGTTTTGTATGTCCCACTGTCTAATCCTGGATCCCTCCTCCACATCCCTTAAAGAACCACCAAGAGACCTGAAAACACCACTCATGGTTTCTAATATCATACAAGTCCCAGAGGCCTATCAGGGATATGCTGATGTATTTTCAACTGCCATAGTCCAGGCCTTACCCCCTCACAGACCTGAAGACTGTGCCATAGATACAGATCCCTCAGCAGTGATTCCTTTTGGCAGAATGTTCATTCTTTCCGAACCTGGGAAAAAGGCCCTCAGAGAATACCTGGATACCAACCTTGAAAACGGCACCACAAGACCTTCAAAATCTCCAGCGGGTGCTTCATTGTTCTTTGTTCCCAAGAAGGACACTAAGGAACTCAGACCTTGCCTCGACTATCGTGGCTTAAATCAATGCACCCTCAAAGATCGGTACCCGCTACCCCTGATCTCGGATATCCTGGAAGCTGTGAGAGGCGCCGTAGTCTTCACGAAGTTGGATCTCCGGGGTGCCTATCATTTGATCCGTGTCCATGAAGGAGACGAATGGAAAACAGCCTTTAGAACACCCTTTTTGTCACTATGAATATCTAGTCATGCCCTTTGGACTAGCTAATGCCCCCGCGGTTTTTCAACGATTTATGGACAGGGTGTTTTCTGATATGTTATTCCTTTTTGTCATTGTCTATCTGCATGACATATTGATCTTTTCCAAGGATCCTCTAAAGCATGAAGAGCATGTAAAGGCAGTACTGCACCGACTCCGTGAACACAAACTTTTAGCCAAACCTGAAAAATGCTTGTTTCATGTTACTTCTGTTCACTACCTGGGATTCATCCTTAGCCCAGAAGGAATTGGTATGGAGCCTTCAAAGGTAAAGGCCATACTGCCATGGCCTGCTCCCACCTCTGTGAAACAAGTTGAATCCTTCCTGGGGCTTGCCAACTTCTACCGGAAGTTCATTTCTTCCTTTTCTGAGATCGTCCAGCCGATTGTTGCTCTCTTGAAGAAAGACACTCCCTTTATCTAGTCTACAGCGCAAGACAAAGCATTCCAGCGATTGAAGACAGAGTTCACGCAAGCCCCCATCCTGGCCCAACCAGACATAAATCCCCCATTCCTAGTGGAAACGGATGCCTCTAACTACGCCATACGAGCGGTCTTGAAACAGGAACTTGAGGATAAACTGGAACACCCCATTGCTTACCTCTCACGAACCCTGACTCCCAGTGAGACACACTATTCCATCCTGGAAAAGGAACTGTTAGCCATCCGCCAGACCTTAACTGAATGGCGACATCTACTTCTGGGTGCTAGGTATCCAGTTCCGGTCCGCACGGACCATCGGAATCTTCAAATTCTACAATCATTGGAGTGCAGGAACAGTCGTCAGGCGCGCTGGGCCTACTTCTTTGCCCAATACCAATACCAAATTACTCATGTTCCTGGATCACAAAACATGATTGCTGATGCCTTATCCCGATGTCCTGACTATGTAACTACTGAAGACAAGGCCTATCCTAAGATGTTTCCCCACACGATCTTTGTAGCTCAAGCAGTCACCCTCCTGGAAGAAATTCGAGTACAAACCCAATCCTCTGACCTCTGGAAGGATATTTCAAGGAAGAATCCGTGGAGCCTAAAACTTAAGGAAGGATACTTATTCAAGGACAATGCTCTGGTCATTCCTACACAGAAATTACAACAAAGAATGATAAACCTCTGTCATGATACCCTTCACTGCGGACATCGTGGCATAACCAACACCCTCCGTCTTATACAAAGACAGTTTTGGTGGCCTGGAATGAAGACCGACGTACAGCAGTACATCAAAACGTGTGCTGTCTGCAGTCAAAACAAACATGATAACAAGTGACCGGCGGGTCTTCTAATGCAACCATCGCTGCCAACAAGGCCATGGGAAATCATTGCAACAGACTTCATTGTGGAATTACCACCTTCCCGAGGGTACACAACCATCATGGTTACCATAGATTTGCTCACTCATATGGCTCATTTTACACCTCTGTGTAAGTTACCATCCTCGTCCGAACTTGCTGGAATCTTCCTGGAACACATATTTCGTTTACATGGACTCCCTTCCAAGATCATATCTGATCGAGGACCTCAGTACGTCTCTCAATTCTGGAAACATCTCTGTCGCATTTTGGGAATCCAACGTGCCCTCTCATCTGGTTATCATCCCCAGACCAACGGGGCCACAGAACGTGCTACTCAGACCCTGGAACAGTATCTTCGATGTTTCGCCACCAAGGTTCAGGATGACAGGTCGCTCCTGATACCCGTGGCTGAATTTGCCTACAACAATTCTGACCATTCAGCAATTAAGACCAGCCGTTTTATTGTAGCCAAGGGTTCCATCCATCAGTTCTACCCTCTGTTCTCCCTCATCCTACACCAGTACCTACTGTTGACTCCTGGATTGAAACCCTCATCAACGTACACCAAGAGGCCAAAGAAAATTTAGAGAAGGCCAGAACACAGAATAAGAGGTATGCAGATTTAAAAAGGAGACCATGTCCTTCTAATGCAATTGGTGATCAAGTCTGGTTGTCCGCGAAATTACTACCCCGGCATCTACGGCCAAACAAGTTGGCCCCTCGGTACTATGGTCCATTTTCCATCAAGGAAATTATCAACCCGGTTTCATATCGGATTAGTCTACCAGACTCTTGGAAGAAAATTCACCCAGTATTCCACACATCCTTACTAAAACCCTACCACCAATCCTCCTGGAAATCCTACCGACCTCCTCCTCTACTGGTCGACAACCAATTGGAATATGAAGTGTCTTGAATATGTGACTCCAGGTATAAACGGCGTCAGCTTCAATACCTGGTTGAATGGAAAGGATTTCCTCCTAGTGAAAGAACCTGGCAACCACTTTCTAATCTCAAGACTCCTCGACTACTCAGAAGATTTCACCTTATACACCTGGGCAAACCTGGTGGAATAGTTTTTCGGAGGAGGCATGCTGTCATGACCCACAGAACGCGCCCCTTCTGGACTTCCTGGTCCTTGTCACGGCAGGGTTTGCATTCATTGTTTCTCCCAACATGGCCGTATCACGTAACATGCCTCGCACCAGCCTTCACGGCGCACGTAGTACGTTCCATAAATATGCCACACCCCCACGGGCCCGCGCGTTTCAACGCTATTGCGAAGTAGCGACCAGACGTGTGGTCCATAGCTCGCAGTATTATTCCCTTGCTTCTTCCACCCTAACCCAATTCTAGTCCCTTTCCTTCCTTTCTTGATTCCTGGACTCGTGTACTAGTTGCGCACCCTGTTATTTCCTGGATTCCTAGACCCTTGCTTCCCGGTACTTGAACGCACGCTGGAGCCGGAAGAGACTCGTGCAGCCTTATTCAAGACTCGAGCAGTACGCAAGAAGGCATCGATCAAGAAATCCAGCAAAGATCGAACTCAGGTGAGAAGGGAGGAACTTCTTGCCAAAGCCTTTTATGGCAATTTTGGTATTTCGTCATTCAATACCTTCTAACGTTTTCTGTTGCATTAACCCCTTAAGTGCCAAGGACGGGCTATCTCGTCCTTTGCAACAGGGAGGTAATCCCAAGGACGAGATACCTCGCCCTTGGCACTTAAGGGGGAAAAGATACACTATCAATGACAGAGCAGTCGGGAACCACGAGGGTGCTTAGTCGAAGGTCTCTGTAAGGTAGCCAGTGAAGAAGTGGCAGAAACGAAAGTAGAATATTGGAAAGAACATTTTGTGAAGTGAATCGAAGTGGTCCTGCAAAGGTTTAAGCAAAACCCATTGCAGATTCGAACGTCTTTGATTTTTGATATCAAGACGACAACGTGGAAAGTGAGATTGCATGGTCCGAGCCCAAACGAGGGAGACCAATTGAGAACATTGTGATAAAAGGGGTATAAGCCCGAACGAGGGAGATCCATGCTGCGAAACCGATCGAGGGAGACCAAATGTGAATATTGTGATAAAAAAGGAGTCCGAGTCTGAAGGAGGGAGACCCTTGATGAACACTGAAAGTGAGAACATGTGAATATGAAAATCCTGATAAGAAAGGAACTTTGCTTGTTTGTTACGACAGGCCATCTGCAGTAAGAGACTGTATTTGGGACAGAGGCTTTGGCAGAAGGCCCTGATAATTATGCTTTGAACTGTATTCACGTGGTAGAGAAGCCAGAGTGTGTGAGAAGCTCGAACGTCCCAACTTACCCCATGCTGAAAACATGGGGAAGGGAAGCCATCCTGACATATTATTTCTCGAACACTTTTCTTTTTGCATACACTATTGTCCCACACCATTTTGTATTTAAATGTAAGGATTGGCAATGGGTTTGTTAGTATAGGCCCTTTTATTTTTACAGAAAGTCGACTAGGACTGCGTTATTATTATTTGATGGTCGTAGCTTGCTCCCACCCTTAGATTTAGGTTTAGAAAGGCGTTCAACCAACCCATTGAAGTTTTATAAACACCCTTGAACTGTTATCACTTGTGTCTGTCTTCACTGTTTGATACCATGCCTTCCTTACAGGGGGCACAGCTGTCCGGATGTTGATCCTGCTCCCTATGTCATCCTGAATTGTGGTGAGCCGTTCTATTATGGTCTCCCTGTTGAGGTGGTACAGAGTGACCAACTGGCTGTCTGTGAGGGACCAGGGTGAGGGCCTAACACTGGGATTGGCGCATGCCTTGCCTGGGCTCACCTCCTCCTCCTCCTCCTCTTCCTCCCCCCGAACTCCCCATGTACTCTGTGTGCCCTGGCCTGGTTGTCTTGCCTCTCTATTTCCAGATGCAGCATGAGCAGCTGCCTATCCCAGCTCACAGTGGCTAATGGCATCACGGTGTTGCAAACAGTGTTTGGGGTAGGGGTGTGCCTTATGTAGCCCTCTGGGGTGGTTTGGGATCACCTGTGGCTTCATTTCAGGCACCTGTGTTAATTTACCTCCAGCTGGAAGGTGATTTTACAATCTGCGGTATTTGCGTCAGCTAATAATCCGGCAGACCCGTATTGGCGGCGCTAATTCCGTTACTGCCACTTTTAAGGGTTACCGCCAGACTTGTGAGGATGCCCTTTGTCTTCACACTTCTAGTCAGTATGCAATATAAAGTCTCTCCTTTGAAGAACAACTACTTCCACATTTCGTCTTCATGAATATTAGTTTTGTTAGGATGATTATAGCACAGTTTATCATAACACATTAGTGGCCTTGCCACTTTCTTTTAACCACAACCTTCCGCCACACTGAGTACTTCAATGTCTTCTTCCTGGTCCACTAACCTGCCAGGACTAACCACTAATAGTCCATTTCCTGATATACTCGCCTGCCAGGATAAAACTCCTGCTACTACTACAAGTAATCTGTGGTGAGGCTTGTGTCAAACAGATCAGAGCACTGTGCAGAGGGTACATTGATATGAGGTCGCCACCTTGAAACACAGCCGTCCAGAGTACAAAAGCAATGCCTGAAAACCCACCCTACCCCTGCCAACCTGGAAGCCCAAGACTCGGAGACAGGTAGCAGGGCAAGTCCTCCTGCGCCACTGATAGGAGACCCCGGATTTAACGTGGTGCAGAAACAGTACCAGGTACTCAACAGGGGTACCAAGATGGTAACACAAACATCCCACCGGGCAGAGAGTCAGCGAAGGGAACCAAGACCAGGCACAGGAAAAGGAGGAGGCAGAAAAGGCAGAAGCAGCTAAGCAAGACTGAGTAGCAGGGCAAGGCCAGCAAACACCAAAAGCTAGTGCACAGAGAAAAGGCAAAAAGCAAGGAAGTGACAGCAACAAGAGTGTTGTGCTTCCTCTTTCTGCCCTGGTGCGAAAACGAGGATGTGTATCAAGTTGTCAGGCAACCGAGCATCGACACGCATGTAGAGTCAACGTGCAATCGTAGTGTGCCCGGCATTGTGGAACAATGATGGCGGCTCCCTTCCGCCATGGAGACCTGCAATCCGGCTGCCCACTTTCACCGCCACAAGCCCAGGATGCACCTTCATAGAAGCCTGAGCGTCACAGGTAAGTCCCTCTCTGATGCGGGAAGCACCAATGCTCGTAGACCCGCCAGCCTCCCAGCCCCTGTCCACAAAACCAGGAGGCAGGCCAAGGCATGACAGCTTGCTTCAACCACTAGAACATTCTTTGACTTTGAACAACATTGAGATTCACAACTTCTTTCATAAGGTTACAATACTCATTGATGCTGTTTGTTCCACTAATTTCTTTGACACATTTCTCTTCCCTTGATGATTTCTACAAGTAGGGCTTCTCGCCTGACACCTTTGAGTTCCTTACCATCCTGACTTATCATTTTGTGAACACGTCTTTCTTTTCTGGTGAACATTATCCCACACTCTTTGTGTAATTTAGCAGTAAGGATTGGCAATAGGTTTTTTGTATAGGCCCTTTTCATTTGACAAGACGCCTCTAGGACTGCCTTATTATTATTTGATGGGTGTAGCTTGCTCCCATCTTAGATTTAGGTTTAGATTGGGCATTTACATCACCAATTATAACGTTCAATAAACACCCTTGAACTGTGATCACTTTTGTCTGTCTTTACTGTTGCCACCATGAGTTCCTTACATGTCTCAGTACCACAAAGGTGAAGGGGGGAGGGAACAAGTTTGTGGGTTAAGATGATTTGGGAATTCTTGATCTATGTCACAGTATGCCATACTGGCATGTGATAAAGGCACATGGGTGTCACAAAAAAGTATACCTGAAGGGCTATTTTGA
The DNA here is from genome assembly GCF_040938575.1 of Ambystoma mexicanum. Classification (NCBI taxonomy): domain Eukaryota; kingdom Metazoa; phylum Chordata; class Amphibia; order Caudata; family Ambystomatidae; genus Ambystoma; species Ambystoma mexicanum. The sequence goes on from NC_090926.1 coordinate 743,726,245, forward strand.
TTTATCACTTTCCTGCCTCTGTGAAGTTTGTCCTACCCTACATGGTCCTCCCGCAGATAGCCACCCCCATGGTCAAAGTCAGGTAGCCTCTGCCTTTCCTGGCCACGTAGGAGAAGCTTCCCTCCAGAGAGTCAGTGGCAGTATCACTAGATTCGCCACAGGTTGCTCAACATTATCTCCAATATAACAAATTTTAGTTGACCTGTAGATCTCAATATTTGTTTCTGACTAGATGGATGTACTATCAACCCTGGTCACATTTCCTTGCTAGCCCTGAATACAATTGTTTTATATAGCATTTGTGTACAGCACTAGAGGCACCTTTATTGCACATTTGCACTTTTTTGTACATATGTCTGTCTATGAATTGTTGTGTCATTGCTGTTGATGTGTATTATTTAGAACTATGTCAAAATAATCATGTGTGTCTAATACTACATTTTTCAATGTGTAGACTGCACTACGTTTTCCAGACTATAAAGCGTTTTGATAATTTATGTTTACTAAAAAGGTGAATTCTAATTACTAACTGTTGAGGGCTGTGTCCCCACTGTGATGATTCACTAGATGTTGTGACTTCTCCCTGAGGGAGAACCCTTTCCCATGAAGCCAGGGAGGTGAGGCCACTACTCGATAGTCCCCTGGTGGTGGTATAATGGGGGAGGATCTCATGGGAGTGTTACAAATCTGACAGCTTGGTCACCAATTCCCTGGAAGGAAGCTTCTCTTAGGTGGCCAAGGATGCAGAAACTACCTGACTCTAACCCTGGGAGTGAATGTTGTTAAAGGAATGAGCCTGTGAAGACAGCTATATTATTACTGAAAGAAACATTATTAAGAGAACAAGCCTAAGTAAAGGCAGAGACATTATTATCGAAACAAACATTGGGCCACACAATCTCTGCATTCTGCATGTACTGTGGGGCCTCTGACCACTTATTGCCTGAATGTCCCAAAAAACCCAAAAGAAAGGCGGGAAACGCCAAATCCCGACAGTAGACAGAGTCCCTATGTCGGGAAACTCACCTTTCGACTCTACATTACAGAATCCGAGTCATTTAGTCCGCCTACCTGTTACATTTTCCCTAAATCACGGTGTTTCATTCCAGACAACAGCCGTGATTGATTCAGGTGCAACAGGTAATTATGTTGATCAATGCTTTGCCTCTATGTCAATAATACCACTGGTTCGCAAAGCTATACCTGAAACAGTGAATGCAGTGGATGGTTCAATTCTTGTATCAGGAATGGTAACTCACCAAACGGTTGCATTACATATGAGTACCGATGAAGGCCATACTGAAGACATATCATTCGATATCATCAAAGCACCAGCCTACAAAGTCATTCTGGGTATTCCATGGTTGAAGCTTCATAACCCTGCCATCGACTGGTCGACATCTCAGATTCAGTTCCCTTCCAATATTTGCAATACCCGATGTACTGCATTACTTGGTATTACCCAGGATAGTCCGGTCAGGGCACTAGTTTCTCCTACTATGCATATTGGAGCTGTTTCTAAAAATGTTGTCTCTGTGGTACCTTCTCAATATGCAGATTACACAGATGTTTTTGACAAAGGGATTGTGGAGACTCTACCCCCACATAGAGCCTATGATTTCCCAATAGACCTAATACCGGGAGTAAAGATACCATCCGGCAGAGTGCATTCCCTCACTCTCAAAGAAGATGAAGTCCTTAAAGATTATATAGACAAGGCCTTGGCCATGGGCTTCATTCGTCCATCCAAATCACCAATTGCATCACCACTTTTCTTTGTTCCTAAGAAGGAAGGGGATTTATGTCCCTGTATTGATTATCGTGCTTTGAATGCAGCAACCATAAAAAACCAGTACCCTCTTCCTCTGATCTCTGTCCTCCTTGATCAATTGTGATCTTCCAAAGTATTTACTAAGCTCTATCTCAGAGGAGCTTATAATCTCGTCCGTATGAGAGAGGGGGACGAATGGAAGACCGCATTCAAAACACGTTACGGTCTATTTGAATACCTTGTCATGCCCTTTGGGTTATGTAATGCCCCGGCCACCTTTCAGGCATTCATGAACGATTTGTTTTATGACATCCTTGATCAGTTTGTTGTTGTCTACCTGGATGACATTTTGATTTATTCACAAAACCAGGAAGACCACGAAAAACATGTCAAAACAGTACTCCAACGCCTGAGAGATCACAAATTGTTTGTAAAAGCCGAAAAGTGCATATTTCATGCCTCAGAGGTGGAATTTTTGGGATATGATCTTACTAACAATGGGGTGTGCATGAGTCAGTCCAAAATTAGTGCTATTCTGGAATGGCTTGTGCCCAATTCAGTCAAATCTTTACAATAATTCCTGGGATTTGCAAATTTCTATAGACGCTTCATCAATGGTTTTTCTGAAATCTCTGCACCTCTTACCTCTCTGACAAGTGCTAAGGTGCCATTTGTATGGTCTTCAGAAGCTCAGAAAGCTTTTGATCAATTAAAATCAGCCTTCACTTCCGCCCCTGTCCTCAAACATCCTGATCCCGAGCTTTCTTTTTTTGTTGAAGTTGACTCATTCGGGCGAGATTCATCCTGTTGCCTACTTCTCTCGTAAATTGACAGCTCACAAAAGAAATTATTCCATCACGGAACGCGAACTCTTAGCCATCAGAGATGCATTCTTGGAATGGAGACATCACCTTCTGGGGGCCAAACACCTTGTAACAGTATACTCGGATCACCGCAGTCTGTTAGCCTTCAAATCTATGAAATGTCTTACAGCTAGACAGGCGCGGTGGCATTTATTCTTTTCACAGTATCAATTTGTTATCACTTACCGTCCTGCTAAAGCTCAAGTTTCGGCTGATACTCTTTCTCGCTTACATGCGGATGGCCAGTCCCAACAGATCGAAGCACTTCCTCTTCTACCGAACAAAGTTGTTTGTGGTTGTTCGATTCAGCCCTCTTTGCGTTCAATCATCCTTGATTGGGTCTCAACCCATCCAAAAGAGATCACTGACTTCAACCTGGAAGTAATTCAGGGTATGCCATTCATTCAAGGGCGCGTCTATATACCCTCAGTTCAAGCTAGAGTTTTAGTGCTGCAGTGGTCTCACGATTCTTTGATTGCTGCACATCCAGGAAGTCAAAAAACTCTTGAAGCCTTACGGCGTTGGGCTTGGTGGCCTTCCATGGTTCGTGATGTAAAGGACTACATTTTGACTTGTTCCATATGCACTCAGTGTAAAACCTCTAGAGCCAAACCAGTAGGCTTGTTACAACCTCTTCCTGTTCCGTACAAACCTTGGCAGATGCTGTCAATGGATTTCATTTTGGAACTTCCTGACGTTCAGGGCCATGACACCATTTGGGTGATTGTTGATTATTTCACAAAATATGCATTGTTCATACCTTGCTCTGGTTTGCCTGCGGCTCCGGAATTGGCGAGACTGTTCTTGACTAATGTGTTTCGTTTCTTTGGATTACCCTCGGTTATTGTTTCCGACCGTGGTACACAATTTACGTCACGATTCTGGAAGGCTCTTACAGCTTCTCTGGGTATTGAGGACAGGTACTCCTTGGCTTACCATCCTCAGACGGATGGGCGGACTGAGAGAACTAACGCTACTATCGAACAGTACCTACGCTGGTTATGCCTTCAGTTCCAACAGTCTTGGTTTACTTCTCTGCCTTATGCAGAGTTTGCATATAACAACTCTATGTATACATCAACTGGGGTTTCTCCCTTTTTTGCCCTGTATGGTGGTCATCCTAGGGCACTCCCACTTGATCCGGTATTACCGGCCGTTAATCCAGCAGCAAGAGATTCTATAAGAGATCTCGATAAGATTCATCAGGATGTACGCTGTCATTTACTCCGAGCTCAAGATCGTGCCAAGAAGTATGCCGATGTGCATCGATCACCTGCACCAGTCTATCGGAGTGGCATGAAGGTGTGGTTGTCGTCCCGTAATTTGCGAATTGCGGGCAAACGCTCGCTTCTGCCCAAATACGTGGGACCCTATGCCATTACTGATGTTATCAATCCCGTGGCGGTCAAGATCTCCCTGCCTCGATCATTGCACATACATCCAGTCTTTCACGTCTCCCTGATCAAGCCTTTCATCCAGGGGACCCGTCTGCCTACACGTCCTTCGCCAATCTTGGTGGATGGAGAGGAGGAGTATGAGGTCTCGCGTATCCTGGACTGCAGGGTGTCTAGGGGTACGTTGTTCTACCTCGTGGATTGAAAGGGGTATAGGCCTGAGGACCGTACTGTCATGTCTGCGACGCTGGCGCACACATTGGCAACCATCATGGACTACTTGGTACTCATTGATCCTTCTAATACTCTTTGAACAACTCCTATTCACGCCTTGGTCTTTTATTTCCATTTGCTCAACTTTGGTTCCTTCTTATTTTATTCAATTAACTACATTTACCATAAGGCACCTGGCTACAGTCCTCAATTCCTGGCTATTCTCATTCATCGTTATTGGGACCACAATCCCCAGAAGCCCTAGCGGCCAGTGCTGCTTCCACCTGCTCAGGACCAGAGAGGGAGGAGGCAGATTGTTTTCAGGTGTGCTGCTCCAGGTGATGTCAATTAGCCTGCCTCAGAACAGGGCTGGGCTGTATATAAGCAGCTGCCTGCAGGAGCACAGTGTCTTGCATCTTGAGATCTCCCCGCTCCTGTTTACTTTGTATGCTGTTCCTGTTGCTGCATTATCCTGTTTTGATCCAGTGCCCTTTCCGGGCTCCCTGCCTTGCAGCCGATCACGCTCTGCTGCCTTCTACCTACAACCCTTGTCCTCTGGGCTTCCTGCCTTGCAGCCTATTACAGTCCTCTGCAGCCCTCTACAGTCAGCGGCCCTGCTCCTCTGGGCTCACTCCTTGCTGCCCTGCTCTTCTGGGCTCCTTGCCTTGCAGCCTGCCTCACTCCGGCTGCCCACAGTCCTTGTCCTCTGGGCTCCCTGCCCTGCAGCCTGCCTCACTCCGGCTGCTTACAGTCCTTGTCCTCTGGGCTCCCTGCCCTGCAGCCTGCCTCACTCCGGCTGCCTACGGTCCTTGTCCTCTGGGTTCCCTGCCCTGCAGCCTGCCTCACTCCGGCTGCCTACGGTCCTTGTCCTCTGGGCTCCCTGCCCTGCAGCCTGCCTCACTCCGGCTGCCTACGGTCCTTGTCCTCTGGGCTCCGTGCCCTGCAGCCTGCCTCACTCCGGCTGCCTACAGTCCTTGTCCTCTGGGCTCCCTGCCCTGCAGCCTGCCTCACTCCGGCTGCCTACAGCCCTTGTCCTCTGGGCTCCCTACCTTGCAGCTTGCAACCCTCTGCTGTCTCCAAGCCCTTGTCCTCTGGGCTCCCTACCTTGCAGCCTGCACCTCTTCGCTGCCTACAGCCCTTGTCCTCTGGGCTCCTTCCTTGCAGCCTGCTCCCCCCGTTGCCTACAGCCCGTGTCCTCTGGGCTCCTTCCTTGCAGCCTGTCTCCCTCCGCTGCCTACAGCCCTTGTCCTCTGGGCTCACTGCCTTGCGGCTTGCTACACTCCTTTGCCTTACAGCCTGTTTTACACTTAGCTGCTTACAGCCCTGCTCCTCTGGGCTCCCTACCTTGCGGCCCTATTCTTTTGGGCTCTCTGTCTGTTGCCTACTACTAATCTCTCTCTGTCCTGTTCTTCTGGACTCCCTGCCTTGCAGCCTACTACAGTCCTCCGCAGTCCACTACAGTTTGCCTGCACCTAGTTCCACTCTTGACTGCAGACCTGCTTCCTACTTTGAAGCCCTTCTGTTTTCCTGACTGCTGCTCCCTTGTTCTCTTCCTTGAGTCCTCTGTACTCCACCTTAGGTTATCTACTTCAGTCTAACTGCCTTTCCTTCATTTCCTTCTGCTAGATTGCTCATTGACTTCCTTTTCGCTGGATATATCTGTTCTTGTCTTCTCATGTGTCTTATGTAATCCCTTTGTACAGAGCTTGCCTGTTGGTTTCCGGCAAGCGACCTCTGCCCCTTCCCTTGTCGCGTTTTAAGTGTTACAGACACCCACAGCTGTTGTTCCCAGCCATCAGCATACAGCGTGGGCCTCTGTTATAGCAATCTGTGCAGAAGGCTGGAGTTTCCTAAGGTTCGTGGGACACTCTTTCCCATTTCAGCATACACCCCAAGAGGGAATCCAGTTTGTTTGTACCTTTGTATCTTTTGCCCCTTTTGGCTCACAGCTAGTTTCCTACTCTCCTTTCTAGTTGAACTTCCTGCTGTGTGTGCTTATCTGCTACCTTACTTCAGCACAGCCACCCAAAACCTACCTGGGTACCCTGTGCCACTCTTGACAGAGTGCCACTCCTGACACGTACATGGGAGCCTCTCTCCAATTTACATTGTCTGGATCTTCTGAGGAGTTTCCATTCCGCCAAGGGGTTGCCGGAGTCTTTGGGTGAGGATGCTGTTACACTTCAGGCTTCCCCACGGGCCTCCTTGCAGTATACCACTTCTTTACAAGGTCCTCTATGGACCAGATACAGGCTGCCATGGCGCCTGTACAAACTACGACAGACATTGGGCCTCATTATAGGTTTGGAAACAAGGGGGCCGGTAAACTCACTGACACTCTTGTTTCCAGACAGGTAAAATACAAGTGTGTTGAGCAGGGGTAAGTCCCCTAACCACACCAATATGCATAGGTTCTGGCGCAGGAAGTGAAGAAGACGAGGCCTCTGCTGAAACCGTGCTGAACAATGCTGGGTTTTTTTTGCCACGTCTTTCGGATTTACGGGCATCAATCTGAAGGACTAAATCTAGCAGTTCCCCGAATGCCGTGGGGACTACAGGAACAGTGGAGAGGATGTCCTTTAGTTCATCTGAGAGGCCTTGATAGAAGACGGCTGTCTTCTTTTCTTCAGGCCAGTCAGTTTCTGCTGCCAACTGATTGAACCGGGCCAAATAGACCAATAAAGAATTGTACCCTTGTCGATGCATTAAGAGTCCCAGGTCAGTAGCTTGAGTAGTATAACGTTTATCAAATACTTTACTCATCATAGCAAGAAGGGCATCACAATTGTAGAGAACATGACTGTTGGATTCCAACAATGGGTTAGCCCATGCAGCTGCAGTGCCTCCTGAATGTGACAAGACAAAAGCCGCTTTAGTTGTAGAGGTTGGAAATGAAGCGGGATGGCACAAAAAATGCAGTTTGCATTGGTTAATGAATGTTCGGAATTGTTTAGGATCGCCTAGGAAGCGTTCAGGAGGAGCTAGAGGGAACTGGGTTGTAAGCATGATCGGGTTTGATTCCTGCTGTGGAGGTGGAAACCCTGAACCTGATGGTGTAGCACCAGCACCGGCCATCTGTGGCGTTTGTGTGGTAACCAAGGCCTGAATGGCGTCCATACGTTGGCGCAGTGCCTCTTGTGCATTGGTCAAGTCGGTTCGTAGATCCGCGACCATTTGCACGATTTGAGTCAAAGCATCACTGGCCTCCGTGGACATTTTATGGGCTGCTAATTCTGTTACTCACCACTCCGAAATAGGCCGAAGATGCAGAGGAGTGACCTTGGAGATGATGGTGTTACAAGAATCGATATTCAGCCTTCCATCCCAGCTCCCCTGAGTACAAGACTCAGGCTTCCTCAAAGAGGGGCTCTTTTCTACAATGTACCTCTCTGTTGTTTCAGTTGGGACAGACAGAGGTGTCAATTTAATAAAAGAGCGGGGAGAACACACACCGCCAATACCAATGCTGCAAAGGAATATAAAGATATTAGACAGTGTTGAGGTTAAGGCAAGTAATCAGAACAGTTGAATTAAATGGGAAACTACCTAGATAGGTATTTGAGTGGAGCTTCCCCGGGGTGGATCTACAAGGAATATAACACAAAATGAGTGGGAATGGTCTAAAAAGAGCCTTTTTAAAGTATCAGTACCAACTATATATCGAATTGGTAACAACTAACCTGAATAAGGATATTTTGAGGAAAGGAATCCAGGAACCAAAAGACAACGAAAGGAGAAAATAACAAACAGGAATGTTAGTATAGGGAAGTAGCCCCGGACGGCACGAGGGTCGAACTAGTGCCGGGTTGGTGCAGTTTCAGCAGAGCGTTTATATGCACTTGAAGACAAGTTCACAAGATAGTCACTCATGTCCCAGAACCCAACAGGAGACAAAATATCCAAACAAGTCGTGGAGATAAATAGTAGCAGAGATGGGGTTTGCCAATTAAGTATGTACCTGAGCACACATGTATCCAGAGTAGGTGTAGAAAAGTTCCAGATAGTTGACAGCAAGTTCTCTGCTTTTGGTTCCGTGTGCAGAAGCGGTAACCTGGAATGAAGTACCGCAAGAGACAGAAGGGAGCCGGATCCAGTAACGTTCTGAGTCAAAAAACTAGACGAGCACGAAAGGAATAAAGGAGGAGACAAGCCAATCCAATAGTCAGGCAAGGGTCAAAACCAGGAGTTCAGATGAGGAATCGTGTGGGAAGACACGAAGAAGTAACGGACGTAATCGCGTGTAGCTTGTAACGCTAATTAGCAGCAACAAGCCCCTTGGAAGACGGTGGTTTTATAGTCGTAAGGAGGGCGTGTCTTGCCGTACGTCTTCCACGTACAAGACGTGTCAGCTGACCCGGAGTCCGTCGTAGTTTGTATAGGCGCCATGGCAGCCTGTATCTGGTCCATAGAGGAGCTTGTAAAGAAGTCGTATTCTGCAAGGAGGCCCGCGGGGAAGCCTGAAGTGTAACAAGTAAGCACACTGAATGAATGCATGAGGTGCCGTGGGTGCAGCCACAACAGTAAGCCTATGAGCCACAAAAATAAGTAGACAATTCACTAAACGCCACGTTCCCCCATGCTGGAGTGATTCTGTAAAGATGACTTCAAGCTCTCCGTTCTAGTTCCCTGCTTCTCACACAGGGAGCTCACTTTACCCTTACATTCATAAATGAATATTGAGTCTCGAGAAGCACTCAAAAAGTGCATGAATTCCTGTTATTTCACAGGATCAAATAGGCTCACTTCCCGTTATCTCTCCGCAACAAGCACGGGTACCCTCCATGCCGTCCTGCCCGTGCCTCATGAGGAAAATGAAAAGCACCTGACACGGGCAGCACCGGCTCCTTTCATCTCTGCTGTGCATGCATGCTGCATGTGTGTGTGCACCCAGCCTCCTGGAATGCTGGGAACTGTAGTGCCTAGCAGAACAAATGGCCCAAGGTCCCAGCGAAGAACAGCTCCAAGGCTTGTTAGCCCATGCTTGGTGGCTCTGGCTACAGAGTCCCCCTGAAGCAGCTCCTACCACCCCCACAATCCCAACATTATCCCCCCTCACAGAGGGCCTCCTAAAACCAGGTTTACTCGGCTGAGAGAGATGGAATTGTCTTACAAGTCTGGGTGCATGTACAGCTTCAGCCAGAGCCCAAGAACAATCGTCCGGGCCACACACAACCCAGTCCACCAAAAATCATAGACGCCCATTACATGTCTTCGAATCAAGCACCTCAAACTCTTCCCGTCCATCTGACATGATAACTGGTGGTTATTGGCATTGACACTGCCAGCTGCAGGTTTAATCAAAGATCCTTGAAAATCAGGGTGAATCTTCATGGTGCGAGGAAGACGCAATAGTACAGCTGTTTTGGAGACACACTTTTCAATAACATAAGGCCCATAAGGCCCAATAAACCTGTCACGCTGCCCCCTCATTCTGTCCCTATTTCACAAGCATCTAGGTCAGACACTACTCACACTCTATCTAGGACAGGCAACACTCACAATGCACCAGTTACCCCAGCCAGGTTTCCATTCCCTGTCACTCACAGTGGACGGGTGTCATGTGAGCGGGTTTACCCCAAGGGCCACATATGCAGACTCAAGGGTTCCCCGTTCCTTCACTGGCGTCTGCGCAGGTGTCTGCAGGAGGGAGCTTGCAGGCGCCGGCTACAGGATGCTGCGCGCAGAAAGTCATTTCCGCGATCATGGAGACCATTGAGATCAAAACAACGCTCATGTGTCGTGTCTGCGGGTCACGTGATGCGTTCATCCGTCTCACTCGCGGATCAGGTGACGCGGAAGCCTCCACTACTTAAGTGCTGAACTTCCGCACGTCCGCGCTTCACAGCTGTTCTTTGGAGGACTCTATACGGCGTTTGGATACTTTGTGTTTCACGGCTCTTGACTGTTGGACTGTTTTCGGAGTTACTTTGCTCACGTCTTTTGGCTCTGTTTGCTGGATCATCTTGAACTCAGAACGCCTTTTGGACTGTCTTGGATTACCCTGAATTGGACTTGGCATTTTTCCTCTTCACTGCATCACGTTATCAAGTACTCTGGATTTTGGTCCTTTCGTTTCATCAAGTTACAGGAGGGCAAGTTGGGTTTTAACCCAGCCTACAGTTCTTTTCCCTATTGTCATCGGGGAAACCAGCTCACGTGCCCCTCCACGGAATTATCAACCATCATAGGATTCTGGGCTTCCTCACCCATCAGCTTAGGTAAGCCCTGCTCTTTATTCTGCTTGTTTGCTTGTACTGTGCTCATTTGATTCCTAATAAAGGTTTTCCTTTACAGCTGCCTTGGGTATCAACATTTCCGTGGTTCCGGGCTTCAAGAACTACCCACCTGTGGCGTCAATGATCGCATAGGGAGTAATCTTGTATTCTCTCTCTGTGGTACTTGGGAACGGAGGTTTCAATACTCTTCACGACAATCAAGCAACCTGACAGACTGTGAAGCCATTCTTTGTCATGCAGAGTATGCAGGGTGCCACGGACGACCCCATGGCAGCTATGATTCAAGCGATCACAGTACTAAGAGCGGACATGGCTGCAGCCACCACAGCCCTTCACCAGCGCTTAGATGCTATTCAGAGTACCCGCAACCCATTACCTGCAGATGCAGAGTTCGGGGATGCGGCATCACCTGCCCCAGTTCCCCAGGCCCCAGGCCCGGCCACTCCTGCTCCCGTGATTCTACCCACTCCTTTCCCATTGGCTGCACCTGAAAGATTCCAGGGGGATCCCACCAAGTACCGCACATTTATAAATCAGTGCAAGTTACACTTTCTGTGTCGACCTACCTCCTTCCCCGATCCTACTTCTAAGGCTGCCTTTCTGTTATCACATTTATCTGGTACAGCCGCTGCCTGGGCCAACCCACTTCTTCAGAACAATAACCCGGCATTATACGACTTTGACCTCCTGGTGACAGAAATGTCACGTGTCTTTGACACCCGCCACAAAGCCCAATCCAGGGATCTAGAACTGTTAGAATTACATTAAGGCAGGGGAACACTCATTGAATATATCACAAAATTCAACCAACTGTCAGCCGAGACTTCATGGCCTGAGAGCAAGTGGGCCGTGGTATTGTACAAGGGTCTGAACAACACTACAAAAGATGCATTATCAGTAGTTCCTTCCTTGCCCACAGCGTTCCCCGATTTAGTGGATCTGGCTCTCCAGGTCGATGCCAGACGCTCAGAACGGAAAGCTGAAGCTGGGTTTTCTGGTTCTATCCCTTCTGCAGGATCCTCTCATTCCGAGTCTGCTTCAGAACCTATGCAAGTGGGAGGTCTACGTAGTCCTTTAACTTCCACAGAAAGGGAGCGCAGGAGGGTGGACAATGCTTACTATTATTGTGGGTTGATTGTTCACTTTGTGAAAGAATGTCCACGTCGCCCAAAGGCTAAAGCTCAGGGTTTTCGGGCAGCTCAACCATAAATCCGGGGGTGGGTTCGAGCGCTATATGTCATTCCCCGAACCAGGTACCTGCGTTTGGCACCATCAGACCTGTGATGGTACATGCATTGTTACAACCCAGTATTGAGGTCTCACATTCAGTAACTGTCATCATCGACTCTGGTGCCACTGGTAATTACATCGATATCAATATGGCCCACACACTAAATCTCCCTCTTATCACCAAGACCCGAACAGAACCCGTACAGACCATAGATGGGGGTTGGTTAGTTTCTGGCCCAGTTAAACAGCAGTCAGCACCTCTCACTTTGGTCATACAAACTAACCACAAAGAAACCATTAGTTTTGACCTGATCTCCATGCCCCAATACGGCCTTATTTTAGGCATTCCTTGGTTGCGTGTGCATAACCCTTTGATCAAATGGAAGACAGGTTCTGTGTTTTTTGAGTCAGAAGTTTGCCAGGAGTTTTGCCTTACTACACCTCGTACTGAGAGCACTCCAGCCCAACTCCTCAGTACTGTTTCACAACTCACTTTGGAACCTTCTTCCGTCCCCTTGGCAGACACGCACATTGTTCGTCTTGTAGCAGAGACAATTCCGGAGCCCTATCGGGACTACCTGGACGTCTTTGATAAGGGATCATCGGAAATCCTTCCACCTCATAGGTTGTACGATTGCCCTATTGAATTACTACCAGGGTCTGTAGTCCCAAAGGGTCGTATTTATTCGCTATCTCCCACTGAGGAACAAACCTTGAAAGCTTACATTCAAGAGTCCCTACGTAAGGGTCACATACGTCCATCTTCGTCTCCAGCAGCCAGCCCCATCTTCTTTGTCCCAAAGAAGGAGGGAGACCTTCGCCCATGTGTTGACTACCGACGCCTAAATGCCATCACCAAAAAGGATAGGTATCCTATACCTCTCATCACACCCCTATTAGATCGCCTCACGCATGCTTCAGTATACACTAAGTTGGATCTCTGGGGTACGTATAATCTAGTACGTGTGAGAAAGGGTGATGAGTGGAAAATGGCCTTTTGCACTCGTTACGGGTTATATGAATATTTGGTCATGCCTTTCGGCCTTTGCAATGCGCCTGCTACATTCCAGCACTTCATGAATGAAATATTTAGCGATATTCTAGATGTATTCATGGTGGTCTATCTGGATGACATTGTCATTTTTTCACGTTCTCAAGAGGAACACATCCGACACGTAAGGGAGGTACTAAAACATTTACACATGTTCTCCCTTTTTGCAAAACCTGAAAAATGTCAATTCCACACTGACAACATTGAATTTTAGGGTTCCACATCACTCCTGATGGTCTCACTATGAACCATGCCAAAGTCAAGGCAGTATTGGAGTGGCCGGTTCCCACCAACCTTAAAGCATTGCAGTCTTTTTTGGGTTTTGCAAACTATTATAGAAGATTCATTTCTGGATTTTCCTCCATAGCAGCACCTCTTACTCTTTTGACCAGTCCTCTAGTTCCATTCAATTGGTCCAATGATAAACAGCTTGCATTTGATACCCTAAAAGCTGCGTTTACCACTGCTCCTGTCCTCCAACACCCTGACAGTGATCTCCCTTTTATAGTTGAGGCGGACGCGTCCTCGTTCGCCTTAGGGGCAATACTATCTCAAGAGTGTGTCTCTACTGGACGCTTGCATCCAGTCGCCTTTCATTCCCGGAAGTTTACACCCACAAAGTGTCACTATACGGTGACCGAAAAAGAACTTCTGGCTGTTAAAGAAGCTTTCCAAGTCTGGCGTCACCATCTCCTGGGTGCAAAACATCGGGTGACGGTCTTCTCGGACCATCAGAATCTTTGCGATCTAGCATCTCTAAAATGCTCAAATAGCAGACATGTCATGTGGCATCTGTTTTTTGCCGCTTACGATTTCCAGATCATGCATCGTCCTGGTACCATTCATGGAAAGGCTGATGCTTAGTCTCGCTCTCCTGGGGGGGTTTCATTGCCAGTCTATCCCGAGACCCTGCTAGATAAGAAACATGTGATATGTCTTTGTACTCCTTCTCTGACTCTGCTGGATATGGTTCGTAAGTGGGTTTCCACTCACCCGTCCTTACTTCCAGATTGGGATTTGGTATTACAAGACGGTCTGCCTTTCTTTCAGAACAAGTTGTTTCTACCTACCACTGATGTTCACAATCTGGCTCTTGAATGGTCCCATGATCTCCCTGTTCATGCACATCCTGGTCAGCGAAGAACACTTTCGCTTCTACAACGTTGGTGTTGGTGGCCTTCCATGAGAAGGGATGTCCCGTTGGGTCTCCTGCAGCCTCTACCCATACCCCCGAGGCCCTGGCATACCGTGACGATGGATTTTGCGATGGACCTTCCCAGGGTTCGGGGTTTTGATTCCATCTGGGTTGTGGTAGACTCGTTCACCAAAATGGCACGATTTATTCCATGCTCAGGCATTCCCTCTGCTCCTGTTCTGGCAGGATTGTTTTTCAAGTCCATCGTATGCCTTTTTGGTTTACCATCAGTGTTGGTGTCCGACAGGGGTCCTCAGTTCACTTCTCGTTTCTGGCGTGCCTTGACTAGATTAGTGGGGATCGATTCATGTTACTCTTCGGCCTACCATCCGGAGACGGATGGACAGACGGAGAGGGTTAATCAAACCATGGAGCAGTACCTGCGTTGTCTGACTCTCCAGCATCAACAGTCCTGGTTTCGCATCTTGCAAATGGCTGAATTTGCCTATAACAACGCGGTGCACTCCTCCACTGGTTTCTCTCCCGTCTATGTCTTGTATGGTCAGCACCCTAAAATCCTGCCCATCCCGGATTTCTCCCTTTCTGGTAATCCGGCTGCCTCTTCTTGCATCAGAGACATCTCGGCTGTCCATGCGCAGACCTTGCTGCACCTCAAAGAAGCCCAAGATTCCATGAAGGCTGCCGCGGACCAGAAGCGTTCTGTGGCTCCTTCGTTTGCTGTGGGGGATAGAGTTTGGCTTTCTTCTCGCCATCTGCATCTACAGGGGTGCCGCAAGTTGTTGCCCCGTTTCGTTGGTCCTTTTGTGGTCTCCCGGGTGATCAACCCTGTGGCCTATCGCCTTCGAGTCCCGGTTTCATGGCGGCTTCACCCTGTCTTTCATGTCTCTCTTCTCAAACCTTGCCCTGTTCCTACCCGTCTTCGTTCCCGTGGGGCTCCGATTTCCCCTTCCTCCCCGGATGTCTTTGAAGTGTCTGCTATTCTTGGTCCTCGTTTCTTCAAAGGGGGTTTGCAGTATCTAGTGGATTGGAAGGGTTATGGCCCGGAGGAGCGCTCATGGATTCCCGCGGGTGATGTTCATGCCCCTCGTTTGGTTTCCCATTTCCATTGGGACAATCCGTTGTGCCCATGGGGTCGTGGGCCTTTGGAGGGGGCTCTGTCACGCTGTCCCCTCATTCTGTCCCTATTTCACAAGCATCTAGGTCAGACAATACTCACACTCTATCTAGGACAGGCAACACTCACAATGCACCAGTTACCCCAGCCAGGTTTCCATTCCCTGTCACTCACAGTGGACGGGTGTCACGTGAGCGGGTTTACCCCAAGGGCCACATATGCAGACTCAAGGGTTCCCCGTTCCTTCACTGGCGTCTGCCATGGCGTCTGCAGGAGGGAGCTCGCAGGTGCCGGCTACAGGATGCTGCACGCAGAAAGTCATTTCCGCGATCATGGAGACCATTGAGATCAAAACAACGCTCACGTGTCGCGTCTGTGGGTCACGTGACGCGTTCAACCGTCTCACTCGCGGATCAGGTGACGCGGAAGCCTCCACTACTTAAGCGCTGAACTTCCGCACGTCCGCGCTTCACAGCTGTTCTTTGGAGGACTCTGTACGGCGTTTGGATACTTTGTGTTTCACGGCTCTTGACTGTTGGACTGTTTTCGGATTTACTTTGCTCACGTCTTTTGGCTCTGTTTGCTGGATCATCTTGAACTCGGAACGCCTTTTGGACTGTCTTGGATTACCCTGAATTGGACTTGGCATTTTTCCTCTTCACTGCATTACGTTATCAAGTACTCTGGATTTTGGTCCTTTCGTTTCAGCAAGTTACAGGAGGGCAAGTTGGGTGTTAACCCAGCCTACAGTTCTTCTCCCTATTGTCATCGGGGAAACCAGCTCACGTGCCCCTCCACGGAATTATCAACCATCATAGGATTCTGGGCTTCCTCACCCATCAGCTTAGGTAAGCCCTGCTCTTTATTCTGCTTGTTTGCTTGTACTGTGCTCATTTGATTGGTAATAAAGGTTTTCCTTTACAGCTGCCTTGGGTTTCAACATTTCCGTGGTTCCGGGCTTCAAGAACTACCCACCTGTGGCGTCAATGATCGCATAGGGAGTAATCTTGTATTCTCTCTCTGTGGTACTTGGGGACGGAGGTTTCAATACTCTTCACGACAATCAAGCAACCTGACAAAACCGGAGTAAAAATGTGTGTGACCCCACCAAAAGAATGTACTGTGTGGATAGCCACATTCTGTCTCCTACCACATACTTAGGAGACTCTTGCCTTTTCCTATCAGCAGCCCTCTTATACGTTTCCTTTGCACTTATATCTAATTCTCTGCTTAACTGGTTGCCAAAACAGTTCCTTCCTGAAGGCTGTGACACGATCTCGCCTAGACAATCCAAACATGGCTCTGGCAGCCCCATTTTGAGTAGTCTGGAGACGATGGAGGTTTCCCTGTGAGGTGCTGATCAATAGACTATTGCAGTAGTCTAACCGAGTGAGGATGCGATCTTTGTTCTATAGAGAGTTACGGCCTAATCTGGTGAAGCAGTTTGATTGCATGACAACAGGATAAGCGGATCTGTGATACCTGTTGCTTCATTGATAGATCAGCATCTAAAATGACGCCAAGTGTTTTCACTGAGTTACTAACGGTGATTATGGTACCAGCAACTTCAAAATGTGCATATTGGGTCTGGAGCTTCTTCAGGCAGGGCCCAGAGGCCATGATGAGAAGCTTTGTTTTAGTGTTGTTGAGTGCAAGAGAATTCTGCGCCATCCAAACCTGAATTTTACTATAGACATGAATCACAGTGGCTGAATCCTTAGAATAATCCCCAGATAGTTCAAACAGGATCTGAGTGTCAACTGCATAATTTGCAAATTGGACACCTAGACGATCAAGAAGATCAATAAAAGGTCTAATGTAGACATTAAACAGCAAGGTTGATAAACACGACTCCTGCGGTATGCCACTGGGCAGATAGATGGGATTCGCCTGAGCTCGGTCAATGGCCACTCTGCCAACCACAGAGCCTTCACCCAAGACTCTATTCCTTCCACCAACAGACAGCACAGATATTGCTCCATTGTTTGGTTTACCCATTCCGTCTGTCCAGCCGTTTGAGGTGGAGAACTGGTGGGTGGAGCACAGCTGAATCCCAGCATCGTACAGAAGGCACGCCAAAACCGTGAGGTAAACTGTCTAACCACATTCCGCTAGTCTTCCAGGGATAGACACTTCACTGCAAGGTGTAAAATGAACCCCTGTTTGGAGAAATAATGCACTACCACCAGGATTGTGTCATACCCATCATCCTTAGGAAGGTTTGTGACAAAATCCATCGACATGGATCTCCAGGGCTCGTTTGGAGTGGGTAAAGTTTGCAATAACCCTTCCTTTTTGGAATGATCAGATTTCTGCCTTTTACAGACCTCACAATCTTGTATGTAATTGTGAACCTTCTTATACATATTTGGCCACCAAAAGTAACGCTGAAGAATGTGTTTAGTCTTACGTTCCCCTGGGTGCCTCGCTAGTGGAGATGTATGACCCCAGAATAGGGCCTTTTTTCTTAATGCCTGTGTGGCCAAAAACAACTTATCATCATGATAAGGTAGCCCATCTATTATGACCCTTACTGAATTCTCTGTCACCCATTCCTGTAATTCTGAGGTCGTGAACTCCTTATGCACCTTCTCCAGCAGGTCCTAATAAAATGCCCCTTTCCACTAGAATAATACTACACTCCTCCTGAACACCCACTTCCAAATTCTGTTGCCTGGTTAACACATATGCATTACCATTACTTCTTGCCCGGGTGATATGTTACCACCAAGTCAAATTCCCCAAAATAGTAAGCCCATCTTAATTGCCTACACCTCAGCGTCTTTGCGGATCTTAGATATTGCAAATTCTTGTGATCAACTAGTACAATGACCTAGTAATGTGCTCTCATTAAATAGTGCTGCTATTCTTGAAATGCTGCCTTCATTGCCAGCAATAGGCTACAAGATGTAAGACACCATCTGATTTCTTTTTGCAAGAGAATTGCCCGAATAGCCAGATTTGACGCATCCATCTCCACCTAAAACAGCTTCTCCAAATCTGGATGTCTAAAAATGGGAGCCTCCGTGAACGCCTCTTTCAGCTTTCGGAATGCTTTTTCTGTGTAGTGATCCCAAACGAAACAGAACGCCTTGCACAGCAACTGAGCAAACGGGGTAATGATCTGTGAAAAATTGTCAAAGAACCTTCGAAGTTTGCAAAGCCCAAGAAGGATTGCACATCCTTTACACATTGAGGTGGCAGCCATTTGGTCACTTCCTGCACCTTCTTAACATCCATTAGAAACACCAAAAGGTGTCAAGATGAACCCCAAAAATTCCTCTTTCGTTGTGTGAAATACACACTTCTCTAGATTTGCAAACAATTTGTAATCCTGCAAATGCTTAAGTACCGCTGTGAGAAACCTGAAGGTGTCTCACCCACTAGTCCCCGGAGATCTGTCAGCCAGGTGGCCAGGACATGGCCATCGCTATTGGATCCATTTCCTGTGGATATACCAGTGTGGGAGGATCACCTGGATGGGGGGGGACTGCAGGTAGTGGAAGTGGGACACTGAAGGTTGAGACGCGGTATCCCCTTCGTAATGACACCTTTTCCCCATCCTACCCAGTAGGATATTTAGAAACTCTACCCCCACCCTCTTTTCCAAAACAAACATTTCTCACACCGTGAGTGGCAACGGACTAAAACCAGAGCCCTTTACCTGACATGTCCTAACACAAGGGTCAGGCAGAGTCAGGCAATTGCCGAAAACTACACACACCTGACTGACCTTTCCCATAGATATAAAAGGCGGAGAACAAGAGCACACTCTTAGCAAGGCCGAATGCACAAGGAAGCAGCTATTCCAGGATGGCAGTTCAAATGGAGGAGAAAGGCGGCGAGACCTGAAGGGACGTCAAGGAGGGAGTTGCCCTTGTCCTTTTCAATCTCTGACAAAAGAAACATAAAACCGGGAATCAAAGCTGACGAATGGTGTGACGGATGTAAGCAGTACATGGAACCGTCCGCACTGATAACCAGGGCAGGGAGACGCAGTTGCCATTGTGGTACCGCCCTTGACTCCAGTGGCAAAAGAAACGCCAATGAGTTCAGCACAGCCAGTGAGTCGGAAGAACCTGATAGTGGACCGGACTCTGTCAGGCTCAAGGTTGCAGTGCTACATTAAGAAGATTAATAGACATAGGTCTTTTTGTGAACGAACTTGGTACCAGAGATAGAGTGGTTTGGTGCCATGTGGGCGCTCATTCGAAGGTCTCTAGCCGGTACCCCTCTCCTGAACAAAGAGAATGTGGAATTACAAAGGTATTTAAACTACAATTACCACGAGGCCATAGGGAACGCCAGCGTCAGGTGTCAAGGTGGTCATACAAGGGTCACGCCAAACTGCTTGTACAATCGAAAGTCCTTGACACGTTGCCAAAGTTTTGATGATTGCGAAATTGTGAATCCAAGTGAGGGATTTGTGAAAAAGGCGTTTGCGCCCGGCTGAGGGGAACACAGTGCAAACAGTGATTTTGGTGAAGCCTGCACTTGTCATAGGCTAACAGAGTGACCCAGTGTTAGGGAGAATTCTCTGTAAAGGCTAATTTCCCAAACCTAGTGAGTCCCCCAGCAGCCTTGCTGGATTTTTGGGGTTTATTTCTTTCTCCTGGTAAGAGTGAGACTCTTTTCCTCCCACTCTTAGACATGATTTGAGGTGTTGCTTTGACTTTGTATGTGTTTCATGGGCTATGGGGTCCTTTACCCCAAAGGGCTTCATGTGTTTTTGGTATGTGGGTTGCACAGCACCCTCCGTGCCGTAACCCAGGGGTGTCGTAGCGACCCCCAAACATAGACTCCATACCCTGGGACTGACTACTGTCTCTCAGGGCATGTAAAGTCACCATTGGCTTTACTAGTCTCAAATTGTGAACAGAACCAGTACAAACCATCATATTGTGGACGTACTGGTTGGGGCAATTCAATTGCCGAGGTCTGTTGTTCGAGGGGGCACTGTCCAGTCCCCCCCGACCGAGTTTTGGCTGGTGGCAGTGGATACTACTTTTTATATTCGACTGCGAATATATTCCTACGGGATTTTCCCATTGTTCGAGGCTACCACTTTTTAATATAGCCTCAAACATACCGCCGGTTTATTAAATTAATATTAATTCACCGGTTGGTAATTTTTGCCGAAACTTGGTTTCAAAATGGCGTTTGTGTTCGCTTCTGTGACTCCAACCCAAGTCGAGCCCTTTGTTCCACTTTTTGGCGGGCTTCTCCACAGAAACCTCCAAAAGTGGTGCCACTCTGTCTGGGTGCCACAGGGGGTGTGGGAGGGGGTTTAGGCACCCTGGAATGAGTCGCCTCAGCAACTCAAGTCACACTCTCGTGTTATTGGCTTGAGTGGTGAGCCGCCCGGCTCATCACTTAGCATGTTTGATTGACAGCTAGGCTGAATGAATGGAGGTTTTCTGCATAAAAGCAGGGCTTTGGGGACTGGAACTTCAGAAGTCGCCACAGGACCTAAAGAATCCGAGGAGGGAGAAGCCGAGCCGACCTGCAATGACGACACCACCGGTGGAGCCCTGCTGAACCGTCTCACCACTTTTCCTGACGACAGAGGAGATCTCCAGTCCGGAGAGTCTCCTTCCTTTGACTGCTGGGGATAACCAGTTAGCCCGTTTTTTTGCCTTCCTGGACCATCTCGTGGCCGCCTTGCCCGTGCCAAGCACCCCGGCAACCGGAATACCACGGTTTACCACTACTGTGACGAAAAGGGTGGTACCTTGTAACCAGGAAACTCCGCGGCTGGTTTCTTCCCTGGCAGCGCAACGACCTTCAGCTTTCCTCCACGCCGAGACCTCCTTTTCCTCTGGACGAAACACCGACTTGCACCCGCTGCCAGGAACAACTGCCCCCGCTGGAGCGTTCTTCCCACTTTCAGGTACTGTGTCCCGCCTGGCTTCCCTTGCGACAGATCGTTCAGGTTGACAGTAAATCCTCGACTTTCTAACCTGGGTTAGCCTGGGACCTGTTAACTAACTTTTCCTGACTTTATCTCAATCTTTTGTGAACTTTCTTCAAAGACTCTTTGGGCCTAACCCCACTGTGTGATCCTGGACACATTTTGCTTGCTCTCTCTAAGAGGGGGCCTGACATTTGAACTTCCTTGCTCCCCAGTAGACTTTGCCTAACCTGCCTCACTGTGGTTCTTTGAAAAGTATTGAATATTGTGTGCTTTCATAACTATGCCTTTTTCCCTCCCTTTTTAATAACTTATTAGAGTGCCATCTTATGTCAAGCGCTCACCTCTGTCTGAAAATAAGTGGTGTTTCTCATTAAGACTTGTCTAATAAGTAATTAGGGTTGTATATATATAATAGTGACTGTGTGTTGAATTTATTTACCTCTCTTTGTGCTAGTGTAATTCACAAGTGTGTCTTTAAATAAATAATTATATACTTTTACACCAAAGCTCTGGTCAGTGTTTGCTTGTGCTACTGTGTCTCTGTACCTATTGTGTATACTCTATATACTGCCTAACTCATCTTGAGAGAAGTCTGACTGCTCAGCCACAGCTACCAGGTAAATCTGGGTGGTACAGACTGCTACCAATTGGGTTTATTGCCAACCACCTGTAGTCCTAAATCTTTTGCAGTGGTCCCTAAGGGAACTGCACAGGTTTCTGCCTAACACACCCAGCGAGATGAGATTGCCCTTCAGAAGTCTGTTTAAAGGAGGCTGATGTTGAAAGGAGGATCAGAGCCCAGCTGAGAGGGATCCTAGGATTAAGAGTAATCGCCCGATGTGACGGTTAGCAGGAGGAACTTGTTTTTGGCCTATCAGGTCCTCTGAACCAAGAGACTTTGCATGAGAAGAGACTTGGGCACAGAAGGCCCTGATATAAAGAAAAGGAACTCTAAGCTCGTGCCAAAGAAGCCCAGGAGTGTGCTGTGCTCAAGAGACCCACCTTGTCCCGTGTCATCAATGAACACTATGACCACAGATCTAAATACTGTCTCAGGACCTCTTGCATAAAATGCTTAAAGTCTGCCGGCGCGTTACATAGGCCGAACAGCATCACAAGGTATTCAAATAACCCGAACTTGGTTTGGAACACTGTTTTCCACTCGTTCCTTTCCTTAACTCAGATTAAATGATAAGCTCCCCTTAGATCTAGTTTGGTATAAACCACAGCTGTTCTTACCCGAACTAGTGAAACGGAAATAATAGGAAGGGGGAACTGATTCTTGATAGTCACAGTGTTCAATGCTCTGTAATCAATACATGTGCATAATGTACCTTCTTTCTCAGGTACATAAAACAAAGGGGAAGAAATGGGATGAACCCACACTCCAGAATGTTGTCAGGAAATCAGCTCTCAAGAAATCATCAGCACCCAACAGACATAGCAAATCTGACCGGGTTTCTGCACCTTTTAGGTCCCCTGTTCCATGTTTAGTAACAAAGAAGCCGGTCCGTGTCAATGTGAAGTTCGGCAAGACCCCAACGTGTTTCCTGTCGTTCCGCGAGCGTTGGGAGTTGCCGTGGAAACGGTAGTGTCCAGCACACCGGTTCCAATTCACTCGCAGACAGCAGAGCGGTGTACGACAGGTCAGCTGATCCCGATATAAGCCCCACCCAGACCCGCGAGCGGCGCTTCTGAATCTGCTTCTACATTTCTCTCATTCTTGGCTTCTGGACTTTGTTTGCTTACCGACCTTGATTACGTCTCACCCAATGACTACACTACGCCTGCATAATTTCGACCCGGAACTCTTACGGACTGCATTTCGCTCACAGCTTTGTTATGTTTACTGCCTGGAAGGTTACGGACTCAGAACAAACTATGGAACTCTTGTGCTTTGTGGATTATCTACGTCTTCATTGTTTTCTTGGAATTCTTGGGAACTACTTCGTGTTTCAAGACCCTGATACGTGCTCGGACTAGAGACTGCGTGATTGAGCACAGGTCTTCTGGTTTGATATTCGTCCTCGTGTTGTCGGTGTTAGGTGTTTGTGGACATCATTTCAGGTGTCCTCTTGCCAGAGGGACAGGGGAGTCTTCACTTGATCGACCTTCATCTCCTGCTCAACAAGGACACTTTGCAGCACTTCTGATGGTAAGACTTTTCAAGTTATTGGTACACAGTAGACTCTGAACCAGTTATTTAGTGTTCCTTTTGGGTATTCTCTTATCGCTTCATCCTCTGCCTACAGGGCTACACCTATCTAGATTCTGGGAACAGGACATTTCGTTTCCTTCAACCATGACTTGTATGGTTTATCCTGTCTTACAAACACGTGAGCATTGCGACTCATACTTTGTTACTTCTTTACATTTAAAGTATAAGGCATTGATTGTGTGCTTTTCTTGCAGCCAGTGGTCGTGGTGTTCCTGTCCCTTGGTATTCCTCCATCTTCCGGTCAATAGATCTCTCACTCTGTCCTTTGGTACTCTTGAGAGTCATATTGGCAGAAAGAATTTGTCATCTACATGACGCATTAGAAATTGCCAAGTGGAGGGTGTATATGACATATTCAGAAGCCTATACACAAACCATGGAAGGCGCCAATGACCCTCTGGCCACTCTGGTCCAGTTGGTGGCAGTCCTTTGCGCAGACATGACTGCGGCTCATGATGCCACACAACGTCGTATTGACAACTTACAGGCTGGGTTGCAGCCTGGGGCGGGCGCCACTCCTTCGGTTTCCAATGCTGGTTGATCTTCCACTGGGGCGCAGGTCAGACAGGAGAACATCCCTGTGTATATAGCAGCACTATTCTCTCTGGAGCGGTTTATTGGGGATCCAAAGAAGGCATTTAGAACCTTGATAAATCAATGTCAGTTGCATTTCGTGTGCCGCCCTACATCATTTCCAGATTCCACCACAAAAGCAGCTTTCGTACTATTGTATTTAGGTGGGACAGCCGCCGTTCGGGCTAATCCTTTGCTAGAACAGGGCAGCCATTTGATTTATGATTGTGATGCTTTGATTTCTGCCATGTCACGTGTATTTGCCATATCATATTTGATACACGGTACAAGTCTCAGGCCACAGATTTGGCGCTGCTCTCATTGCAACAACGGGACACTACTCTGTTGACATACCTGGCAAAATGTAATCAACTCGTAGCAGAGACGGGTTGGCCTAATGAAAATAAAGCAGCATTATTTTATGAGGGCCTTTACGACCCACTAAAGGACAGTTCTGTCCACTGTCCCTATTGTGCCTACTACCTTTCCAGAGCTTGTGGATTTAGTCCTCCATATTGATGTACAAAAGGCAAACGGAAAGGGGAAAAAAGAAGCATGCCATCCCTACCTCACACCCCTACGGTAACCCCTACTGGGGACGGAGAACCAATGCAAATCGGTGCTGTTTGTGACCCGTTATCCACGGAGGAAACGGAAAATCGCAGAAAAAACTACTTGTGTTTTTACTGCGGTTCCTCTGAACATTTATTACGTGTGTGCCCTAAAAAACCAAAGAAGCAGGGAAACGCCAAAGCCTGGCAATAGAGGGAGCCCCTATGCCGAGTAAGCAGACCCAGGGCTCCTATGTTTCAGTCCCTTTTATGATACCCTTCACCGTGGCTTGTTCCACTAAGTAACCTTGGTCTACAGAGGCGGTTCTAGATTCAGGTGCTACAGGTAATTATGTTGATGCACAGAACGTGCGTGATTGGGACATTCCTGTGGTTCCAAAGGAATGCCCAGAACTACTGGTCAATGCAGTGGATGGTACCACGCTGTTCTCAGGTTTGATGACAGAGCGGACTATTGATCTTACCATGACTGTTGCTCCCGGACATACCGAGGTTATATCATTTGACGTTATAACCGCACCTCAGTTTAGAATTATCCTGGGTTTGCCTTGGTTGATACTGCACAATCCGGTTGTTGTTGAATGGCGTACAGGATCAGTGGAATTCTGTTCGGCTCACTGTGATGCATCTTGTACTTCTACAGGGACTACACTAAGTCCCTGTCATTCATTACTTGACTCAGCCCTGTGGTGGGCGGTGTCACTTCTGTCGTCCTACCTGTGGAGTATGAGGCCTACAAGGATGTTTTTGACAAGGGTGGGGCGGAGGTTCTTCATCCACACCATCCTTATGACTGTCCTACTGATCTAGTCAAAGATGCCAAGATACCTTCAGGTCGTATATACTTGTTGACACAGAAGGAGGACGCTGTACTAAAAGACTATCTGGACAAAGCTCTAAAGCCTGGGTTCATACATCAATCTCGCTCCCCAGCCGCATCCCCGCTGTTTTTTGTGCCAAAGAAGGAGGGTGATTTGCAGCCTTGCATTGATTATAGGGCACTTAACGCAGTTACGATACGTAACCAGTACCCCATTCTGCTCATATCTGTGTTATTGGACCAATTGGGCTCATCAGTTCTTTTCACCAAACTAGATCTGAGAGGTGCCTACAACCTAGTGAAAATGCGGAAGGGTGATGAATGGAAGACAGCCTTTAAAACTAGGTATGGTCTATTTGAGTACATGGTTATGCCATTTGGTTTATGTAATGCTCCTGCTGCCTTTCAATGTTTTATGAACAATGTTTTCATGGACTTACTCGACCAATATGTCATTGTGTAGCTTGATGATATTCTGGTTTACTCACCTTCCTATGAAACACATGTACAACATGTATCCATGGTTCTTCAATGGCTTGGCTTCTGGACTTTGCTTACTGACCTTGATTATGTCTCACCCTCTAAGTATGCTACGCCTGGATAATTTCGACCTGGAACTCTTACAGACTGCATTTCGCTCATGGCTTTGTTACGTTTACTGCCTGGAAAGTTATGGACTCGAAACGAACTACAGAACTCTTGTGCTTTGTGGATTATCTACGTCCTCAATATTTTCTTGTAATTCTTGGGAACTACTTTGTGCCTCAAGACCCTGATATGTACTTGCACTAGAGACTGCCTGATTGAGCACGGGTCTTGTGGTTTGATAGGCGTCCTCGTGCCGTAGGTCTTAGGTGTTTGTGGGCAGCATTTCAGGCATCCTCGTGCCGGTGGGACAGGGGAGTCTTCACTTCATTGGCCTTCATCTCCTGCTCAACAAGGACGCTTTGCAGCACTTCTGGTGGTAAGACTTTTCAAGTTATTGGTAAACATGAAACTCTGAACCAGTTATTTATCTCTCTCACTCTGTCCTTTGGTACACTTGAGAGTCATATTGGAAGAAAGAATTCGTCATCTACACAACGTGTTCAAATTGCCAAGTGGAGGGTGTATCTGACACACGTCATCTATATATTTCCGCAAATGTTGATTTTCCTGCTCTGATAAGGCATAGATTCGACTACAAGGTAATTTGTGTGAGAGGTTCAAGATCAATAACACAATTGTGTGTCCTATGTGGAGGTAGAGTTTCAACCCTTCCCTCATCGAAAATCTCCAAAAACTCTGTATATACATCAGGCAACTCGTGTCCACTGCTCCAATGCTGGACTGTGAAAAAGCCCATTCACCTAAGAAAGTCTCAGACCAATCGATAATCGGGCTATGCATCACCAACCAGGGCATTCCCAAAATGACCCCAAAGTGAGGTGCAGCGATCAAATCAAAAGTCAAAAACTCCTTGTGCCCAGGAACAAATAACATACGTATTGGTTGAGTCTGGGTAGTGATGGGACCTGAAGTTGAACAGGAACCTCCGTTGAGTGCACAGGTTCAATAAAAGCCTTATTTTACATATTGTGAGGAATCTGAGGGCGTTCTCACTTCTTTTCCCCTGGTGTCCTCTTCTCAGGAGGCCAGGTAAAGGCCATCGCTTTTGGATCCTGACCCTGGGGGTGGATATGCGATGGAGGATCACCTGGGTGGCTAGAACTTGCTGAGTGGAGAGAGGACACCCTTAGGTGAGACATGGTATCCCCATTTCGATTTCAGAATGAACCCTCTATCCCTCAAGTTTTTGAAGGCTACTGCCAGCCCTTTCCCTTTTCTTCCCTTCAAACTGTCCCCCAGAAACACCACCTCAACACTGGGACGCAGAAGAGACCAACTAGGAAAGCACATCCTCATTTGGGTGAGACAAATACATATCAGCCCTATATTGTTAATTTTTAAAAAAAAAATTTATTAAGTTGTTTTAATCAAGAAACTTGATTTTTCAACAAATATCATAAATAATACTTTTAAGACAGTTAACAAAATACAAAATATTAAAACGAAGAGATAATTGAGAAATTGTAGCAATAACTTACAAAGTTTCCAGAATGTTCACAAGACATTAATAGCAATAGGATACACAATGGTTGATGACATTTTTAGGAAGAAGTCGTATCATTCACAATTGTTAACATGAAATCACAAAAGTTACTAAACCATTCACAAGAACCTCGTTAATAGTTTGCTATATATGCTCACAATTTGCTATGATTTAATCTTTTGTCTTGGAGTTTTAAACTGTAAAGATAATTCAAAATAGCGTACTTGATTAACTGAGTATTGGAGTGAAACAATAGCTCCCACAATTTTTCAGTTGTTGTTATGACATAATCTTGTAATAGAGGTTTAAAATGCAAAAGTCTCTGCTTAAGGAGTGATGGGCATTCTGCACATAAATGTTTCATGGATTCAATGGCTCCTCCGCAGAACCTACATGGTAGCTCATCATCAGTTATTAATTTACGATTATGTAATATTTCGTGAGTCGGCCATAAATTTAAGCGGAATCTGAGGGCGTCCTCACTTCTTTTCCCCTGGTGTCCTCTTCTCAGGAGGCCAGGGAAAGGCCATCGCTTTTGGATCCTGACCCTGGGGGTGGATATGCGATGGAGGATCACCTGGGTGGAGAGAACTTGGGGAGTGAAGAGAGGACACCCTTAGGTGAGACATGGTATCCCCATTTCGATTTCAGAATGAACCTTCTATCCCTCAAGTCTTTGAAGCCTACTGCCAGCCCTTTCCCTTTTCTTCCCTTCAAACTGTCCCCCAGAAACACCACCTCAACACTGGGACGCAGAAGAGACCAACTAGGAAAGCACATCCTCATTTGGGTGAGACAAACACATATCAGCCCTATATTGTTAATACAGACACACATCAGTTAGGTACCAAGAGGAGGAGGAGACAACACAGAGTTATGCACATTTCCTTTATTAATTCAGATATCCCCAAACACCACTCTGGTATTCAGACGAAGAAGAGGGCCATGGAGGTGTACAGGTGCACCAACCAGGCACATCCATCTAATGGATTCCGCCATGGTCAGGCAATTGGACTTAATGACTCACACCTGAGGTCACTTACAACCCTAAGGGATATAAAAATGCTTGCCACACAGCAAAAAAGGGAACAGGCTGGAGAGAAGGAAGCTGGAGACACCGGAGCCGGGAGCTATGTGGAGCAGGAGAGAGAGACGCCGAGGCCAGCCGCAAGAGGGTCTGGAAGTCCTGCTGCCCTCCATTCCAGGTACACACAGCAGGAGCTGTGGTATGCCCAGGAATCCCAGCCACCTCAGAAAACCAGGAAAGCAAATAATGCTCTCTGTGGCTGCTGCAAGGGTAGCGACGCTTGTAGAAGCTGGAAAGCAGAACGAGGCGTGAAAGAAACTGAAGGGAGCAGCCGCATGCAACTAGTGAGTGGAAACAAGGAAAACACTCATACTGGGGCCCTCCGGGAACTTGAAGCTCATTTCATTCCTTGTGAAGGAATACCTGGAGCAGGCAAGTTAGCAGAGTTGTTCCTTCAACATGTGGTTAGATTACATGGGTTGCCCAAAAGTATTGTCTCGGACAGAGGACCACAGTTTACATCCAAGTTTTGGCGAGCTTTCTGTCGCATGTTGGGACTCAACTGTGCCTTATCTACCAGTTACCACCCTCAAACCGATGGGCAGACAGAACGAGTAAATCAAACAATCGAACAATACTTGCGGGCCTATTTAGGGGATGGCCGAGAGTCTTGGGTGCAGGCATTATGGATGGCAGAGTTTACTTATAACAACACGCTGCACACTTCCTTGGTTATGTCCCGCAATTGAATGTTTATTTGGACATGAGCAAAACATGATACCAGAGCATTTACCTGAAGTAGAGAATGTACCAGTTTTACAAGGACGTAAACAGTTGCTTCTTAAGATCAGACAGAAAGCACGCACGCATTTGGAACAGGCTAAGGAAACCTATAAAAGACACGC
The DNA here is from genome assembly GCF_040938575.1 of Ambystoma mexicanum. Classification (NCBI taxonomy): domain Eukaryota; kingdom Metazoa; phylum Chordata; class Amphibia; order Caudata; family Ambystomatidae; genus Ambystoma; species Ambystoma mexicanum. Next base: position 743,755,394 of record NC_090926.1, read on the forward strand.
TGACAAACACAGACAGGAGAGTCCTCGCTATAAGGCAGGAGACAGAGTTTGGTTATCAACCAAGAATCTATCTATAGTAGGATCTCGTAAATTTATGCCTAGATTTATTGGACCTTATGAAATCGTTACATGTGTGTCATCTACAGCTATGAAATTGCGCTTGCCAAAGACTCTACCTATACACCGGGTGTTCCGTGTGTCTTTGCTTAAACCTGCAGCTCCTGGAACGACTACGAAAAAACCTCCAGCCATAGTGAGAGAAGGACAAACGGAATATGAAGTAAAGCGCATTGTGGATTCCAGAACAAGATCTCAAGAATTATGGTATTTGGTACAATGGGAAGGTTATGGGCCTGAGGATTGTTCTTGGGAACCAGCACGAGATGTACATGCTCCCAGGTTGGTTAAACAATTTCATGTACGACATCCGGGTAAACCAGGTCCTGGGAGGAGCCCTGGAAGGGGAGGTAATGTCAGGACTCAGGGCTGGCAAAGACGAGGAGTTGTTAGATATGCCTCTTAAGCTGGGAAGGTCTAGAAACTAGAATTCCCAGCATTCTCTGGGTCTGCGTGTAGTTCAACATGCGCGCGCTTGGCCAGCTGTCTGGGATTAAGGACAGCATATTAACTGGTAACAGCAGCGTGCAGGTGTGGCTTATTCTGTTCTGATTCAGCGTGGAGGCAGGCAGGCCGCGTGCGGAGAGGAGCGATGGAGAGCAGGACTGCATGAACTACAGACGGCCGCATTTCGGAAGGAGCAGGAGCATGCAGATAAGGATCACGGCTTTACGGTCATTGTCTGGGAAGTCCCGTGGGGCTCCCCAGACCAAAGATAAGTACGGGGAAATGCACAGTGATTGCTTACATTGTTGGGAGTGATTTACAGTGGGTCGCATTTCGTCTGGGAAGTCCCGAGGGGCTCCCAGACATAAGATAAGTAGCGGCAAATGTTTTTGGAATGTTGTGCTGAGAAAACACAGTGTATGCGCTCATGTACTGCTGCGTTGGGACATCCACAGTGTTCACTCATTTACGGTTGTGCTGGGCAAACCCAGTGTGTATCAAGCAACAGTGAATATGCATCTTTAATGGGTGTCTATGAGTAATGAACTATTTTCTGACAAAAGACTCAGGGGTCGATTCATGGAATTAATGTGCGCCAAAAATTCCCGCGCAGAGGTGCCAAAACGTGCGATTCGCAGTAAAAGTGCGAAAATCGCAGTGCAAGTGCGAAAATCGCAGGGAAACCAGCACACATCGATTCATGGAAGTCCGTGCGCGAGAAAAACATTGGATGTGCGCTGAAAAAGTGCGCCGCGCACGCCGGCGCACAGGTCATCCAACAGCGTGCGCCATGGCCACTGCGAAATCGCACATAGCGCGGCGCACATCACAAAAGTAGGCGGAACACGGGGCGTAACACTCGGAATGGGGAACAACGCGTGAAAATATGGGCGTCACGGGGGAAGTACAGGAGGCAAGTGCGCGGAATGCCCACACGCTCGCCTACAACCCGTATTCATGGAATTGAATAGGGCAAACCAGCGCAGGGCCAAACAAGTACGCCACAAGAAAGCAGGCGGTAGCGTCCCTGCACCTGAAAAAAATGTGCGCCAAAATGTGCGCTAACAAAAAGCACCCATATACAGCCATGATGAATGGTCCATACAGTGGCCCTCTAGGACAAATGAGGTGCAAAGGGGTACCGACAAACACGGACACCCGCTGTGTGAAAAATAGCATGTGCGTGTGTTCCTGGGTGCGCGGGAAGTTCCACACGCGATTGGCCTGGGTACGTGTACTTCGGGGTGTGCGGGAAGTTCCACACGCGATTGGCCTTGGTACGTGTACTTCGGGGTGCACGGAAGGTTCCTCACGCAATTAGCCTTGGTACGTGTACTACGGGGTGCGCGGGAAGTTCCACACGCGATTAGCCTAGGTACGTGTGTTTCGGGGTGCGCGGGAAGTTCCACACGCGATTGGCCTGGGTACGTGTACTTCGGGATGCGCGGGAAGTTCCACACGTGATTGGCCTGGGTACGTGTACTTCGGGTGCGCAGGAAGTTCCACACACGATTGGCCTGGGTATGTGTACTTCGGGGTGCGCGGGAAGTTCCACACGCAATTAGCCTGGGTACGTGTACTACAGGGTGCGCGGGAAGTTCCACACGCGATTACCCTGGGTACGTGTGTTTCGGGGTGCGCGGGAAGTTCCACACGCGATTGGCCTGGGTACGTGTACTTCGGGATGCGCGGGAAGTTCCACACGCGATTGGCCTGGGTACGTGTACTTCGGGTGCGCGGGAAGTTCCACACGCGATTGTCGGGGTACGTGTATTCCGAGGTGCGCGGGAAGATTCACACGCGATTTCAGCAGGGTACGTGTATTTCGGTGGTGCCGGGGAATGCTACACGTGATTTGGCCGTGTTGGTCCTCCCAGGTGTTCCCTCTACACCCTCCACGGCCCCTGCAGGCAGCCCACACCACAGGGGACTACCCTGCACCCCTGCTCATGTCCCACAGGCAACCCATCCACCATGGCCATGCCCCCCAGCCAACCCACATGTCACCTTGCACTACTGATCACCAACACATGTCTCCCAGCACCCCCACCCCCCCAGCATCCAGGGGCACCCTCCACCAGGCCCCCACACATGTCTCCCACCACCCCCCAGCAGTGCAGGGGCAGCCTCCACCAGGCCCCCACTCATGTCTCCCATCACCCCCACCCCCAGCAGTACAGGGGCAGCCTCCACCAGGCCCCCACTCATGTCTCCCATCACCCCCACCCCCCAGCAGTGCAGGGGCAGCCTCCACCAGGCCCCCACTCATGTCTCCCACCACCCCCACCCCCCATTATCCAGGGGCACCCTCCACCAGGCCCCCACTCATGTCTCCCACCACCCCCACCCCCCAGCATCCAGGGGCACCCTCCACCAGACCCCCACTCATGTCCAACTCATGTCTCCCACCACCCCCACCCCCCAGCATCCAGGGGCACCCTCCACCAGGCCCCCACTCATGTCCAACTCATGTCTCCCTGCACCCCCACCCCCAGCAGTGCAGGGTCAGCCTCCACCAGGCCCCCACTCATGTCTCCCATCACCCCCACCCCCCAGCAGTGCAGGGCACCCTCCACCAGGCCCCCACACATGTCCCCTTGCACCCCCACCCCCCAGCATCCAGGGGCAGCCTCCACCAGGCCCCCACTCATGTCTCCCACCACCCCCACCCCCCCAGCATCCAGGGGCACCCTCCACCAGGCCCACACTCATGTCCAACTCATGTCTCCCACCACCTCCACCCCCAGCATCCAGGGGCAGCCTCCACCAGGCCCCCACTCATGTCTCCCATCACCCCCACCCCCCAGCAGTGCAGGGGCAGCTTCCACCAGGCCCCCACTCATGTCTCCCACCACCCCCACCCCCCAGCATCCGGGGCAGCCTCCACCAGGCCCCCACACATGTCTCCCACCACCCCCACCCCCCAGCATCCAGGGGCACCCTCCACCAGGCCCCCACCCATGTCCAACTCATGTCTCCCTGGACCCCCACCCCCAGCAGTGCAGGGGCAGCCTCCACCAGGCCTCCACTCATGTCTCCCATCACCCCCACCCCCCAGCAGTGCAGGGCACCCTCCAGCAGGCCCCCACACATGTCTCCCACCTCCCCCACCCCCCAGCAGTGCAGGGCACCCTCCACCAGGCCCCCACTCATGTCTCCCACCACCCCCACCACCCAGCAGTGCAGGGGCAGCCTCCACCATGCCCCCACTCATGTCTCCCACCACCCCCACCCCCCAGCATCCAGGGGCACCCTCCACCAGGCCCCCACTCATGTCCCCTATTACCCCCACCCCCCAGCATCCAGGGGCAGCCTCCACCAAGCCCCCACTCATGTCTCCCATCACCCCCACCCCCCAGCAGTGCAGGGGCAGCCTCCACCATGCCCCCACTCATGTCTCCCATCACCCCCACCCCCCAGCAGTGCAGGGGCAGCCTCCACCAGGCCCCCACAAATGTCTCCCACCACCCCCACCCCCCAGCATCCAGGGGCACCCTCCCCCACCCCCCAGCAGTGCAGGGCACCCTCCACCAGGCCCCCACTCATGTCTCCCACCACCCACCCCCCAGCAGTGCAGGGCACCCTCCACCAGGCCCCCACTCATGTCTCCCACCCCCCAGCATCCAGGGGCACCCTCCACCAGGCCCCCACTCATGTCCAACTCATGTCTCCCACCACCCCCACCCCCCAGCATCCAGGGGCACCCTCCACCAGGCCCCCACTCATGTCCAACTCATGTCTCCCTGCACCCCCACGCCCCAGCAGTGCAGGGGCAGCCTCCACCAGGCCCCCCTCATGTCTCCCACCACCCCCACCCCCAGCATCCAGGGGCACCCTCCACCAGGCCCCCACTCATGTCCAACTCATGTCTCCCACCACCCCCACTCCCCAGCATCCAGGGGCACCCTCCACCAGGCCCCCACTCATGTCCAACTCATGTCTCCCTGCACCTCCACCCCCCAGCAGTGCAGGGGCAGCCTCCACCAGCCCCCACTCATGTCTCCCATCACCCCCACCCCCCAGCAGTGCAGGGCACCCTCCACCAGGCCCCCACACATGTCCCGCTGCACCCCCACCCCCCAGCATCTAGGGGCACCCTCCACCAGGCCCCCACTCATGTCTCCCACCACCCCCACCCCCCAGCATCCAGGGGCACCCTCCACCAGGCCCCCACTCATGTCCAACTAATGTCTCCCACCACACCCACCCCCCAGCATCCAGGGGCAGCCTCCACCAGGCCCCCACTCATGTCTCCCATCACCCCCACCCCCAGCAGTGCAGGGGCAGCCTCCACCAGGCCCCCACTCATGTCGACCACGCCCCCAACCCCCAGCATCCAGGGGCACCCTCCAACAGGCCACCACTCATGTCCAACTCAAGTCTCCCTGCACCCCCACCTTCCAGCAGTGCAGGGGCAGCCTCCACCAGGCCCCCACTCATGTCTCCCATCACCCCCACCCCCCGGCAGTGCAGGGCACCCCCCACCAGGCCCCCACACATGTCTCCCACCACCCCCACCCCCCAGCAGTGCAGGGCACCCTCCACCAGGCCCCCACTCATGTCTCCCACCACCCCCACCCCCAGCAGTGCAGGGCAGCCTCCACCAGGCCCCCACTCATGTCTCCCACCACCCCCACCCCCCAGCAGTGCAGGGCACCCTCCACCAGGCCCCCACTCATGTCTCCCACCACCCCCACCCCCCAGCATCCAGGGGCACCCTCCACCAGGCCCCCACTCATGTCCAACTCATGTCTCCCACCACCCCCACACCCCAGCAGTGCAGGGCACCCCCCACCAGGCCCCCACACATGTCTCCCACCACCCCCACCCCCCAGCAGTGCAGGGAACCTTCCACCAGGCCCCCACTCATGTCTCCCACCACCCCCACCCCCCAGCAGTGCAGGGCAGCCTCCACCAGGCCCCCACTCATATCTCCCACCACCCCCACCACCCAGCAGTGCAGGGCACCCTCCATCAGGCCCCCACTCATGTCTCCCACCACCCCCACCCCCCAGCATCCAGGGGCAGCCTCCACCAGGCCCCCACTCATGTCTCCCATCACCCCCACCCCCAGCAGTGCAGGGCACCCTCCACCAGGCCCCCACACATGTCTCCCACCACCCCCACCACCCAGCAGTGCAGGGCACCCTCCACCAGGCCCCCACTCATGTCTCCCACCACCCCACCCCCCAGCATCCAGGGGCACCCTCCACCAGGCCCCCACTCATGTCCAACTCATGTCTCCCACCACCCCCACCCCCCAGCATCCAGGGGCACCCTCCACCAGGCCCCCACTCATGTCCAACTCATGTCTCCCTACACCCCCACCCCTCAGCAGTGCAGGGGCAGCCTCCACCAAGCCCTCACTCATGTCTCCCATCACCCCCACCCCCCAGCAGTGCAGGGCACCCTCCACCAGGCCCCCACACATGTCCCCCTGCACCCCCACCCTCCAGCATCCAGGGGCACCCTCCACCAGGCCCCCACTCATGTCTCCCACCACCCCCACCCCCCAGCATCCAGGGGCACCCTTCACCAGGCCCCCACTCATGTCCAACTCATGTCTCCCATCACCCCCACCCCTCAGAATCCAGGGGCAGCCTCCACCAGGCCCCCACTCATGTCTCCCATCACCCCCACCCCCCAGTAGTGCAGGGGCAGCCTCCACCAGGCCCCCACTCATGTCTCCCACCACCCCCACCCCCCAGCATCCAGGGGCAGCCTCCACCAGGCCCCCACTCATGTCTCCCACCACCCCCACCCACCAGCATCCAGGGGCACCCTCCACCAGGCCCCCACTCATGTCCAACTCATGTCTCCCTGCACCCCCACCCCCCAGCAGTGCAGGGGCAGCATCCACCAGGCCCCCACTCATGTCTCCCATCACCCCCACCCCCCGAGCAGTGCAGGGCACCCTCCACCAGGCCCCCACACATGTCTCCCACCACCCCCACCCCCCAGCAGTGCAGGGCACCCTTCACCAGGCCCCCACTCATGTCTCCCACCACCCCCACCCCCCAGCAGTGCAGGGGCAGCCTCCACCATGCCCCCACTCATGTCTCCCACCACCCCCGCCCCCCAGCATCCAGGGGCACCCTCCACCAGGCCCCCACTTATGTCCCCTATCACCCCCACCCCCCAGCATCCAGGGGCAGCCTCCACTCATGTCTCCCTGCACCCCCACCCCCCAGCAGTGCAGGGGCAGCCTCCACCAGGCCCCCACTCATGTCTCCCATCACCCCCACCCCCCAGCAGTGCAGGGGCAGCCTCCACCAGGCCCCCACTCATGTCTCCCATCACCCCCACGCCCCAGCAGTGCAGGGCACCCTCCACCAGGCCCCACACATGTCCCCCTGCACCCCCAGCATCCAGGGGCACCCTCCACCAGGCCCCCACTCATGTCTCCCACCACCCCCACCCCCCAGCATCCACGGGCACCCTCCACCAGGCCCCCACTCTTGTCCAACTCATGTCTCCTACCACCCCCACCCCCCAGCAGTGCAGGTGCAGCCTCCACCAGCCCCCCACTCATGTCTCCCATCACCCCCACCCCCCAGCAGTGCAGGGCACCCTCCACCAGGCCCCCACACATGTCTCCCACCACCCCCACCCCCCAGCAGTGCAGGGCACCCTCCACCAGGACCCCACTCATGTCTCCCACCACCCCCACCCCCCAGCATCCAGGGGAACCCTCCACCAGGCCCCCACTCATGTCCAGCTCATGTCTCCCACCCTCCCCCCCAGCATCCAGGGGCACCCTCCACCAGGCCCCCACTCATGTCCCCACTCATGTCTCCCTGCACCCCCACCCCCCAGCAGTGCAGGGGCAGCCTCCACCAGGCCCCCACTCATGTCTCCCACCACCCCCACCCCCCAGCATCCAGGGGCACCCTCCACCAGGCCCCCACTCATGTCCAACTCATGTCTCCCACCGCCCCCACACCCCAGGCCCCCACTCATGTCCAGCTCATGTCTCCCACCCTCCCCCCCAGCATCCAGGGGCACCCTCCACCAGGCCCCCACTCATGTCCCCACTCATGTCTCCCTGCACCCCCACCCCCCAGCAGTGCAGGGGCAGCCTCCACCAGGCCCCCACTCATGTCCCCTATCACCCCCAGCCCCCAGCATCCAGGGGCAGCCTCCACCAGGACCCCACTCATGTCTCCCTGCACCCCACCCCCCAACAGTGCAGGGCACCCTCCACCAGGCCCCCACACATGTCTCCCACCACCCACACCCCCCAGCATCCAGGGGCACCCTCCACCAGGCCCCCACTCATGTCCAACTCATTTCTCCCACCACCCCCACCGCCCAGCATCCAGGGGCACCCTTCACCAGGCCCCCACTCATGTCCAACTCATTTCTCCCACCACCCCCACCGCCCAGCATCCAGGGGCACCCTCCACCAGGCCCCCACTCATGTCCAACTCATGTCTCCCTGCACCCCCACCCCCCAGCAGTGCAGGGGCAGCCTCCACCAGGCCCCCACTCATGTCTCCCATCACCCCCACCCCCCAGCAGTGCAGGGCACCCTCCACCAGGCCCCCACACATGTCCCCCTGCACCCCCACCCCCCAGCATCCAGGGGCACCCTCCACCAGGCCCCCACTCATGTCTCCCACCACCCCCACACCCTAGCATCCAGGGGCACCCTTCACCAGGCCCCCACTCATGTCTCCCATCACCCCCACCCCCCAGCAGTGCAGGGGCAGCCTCCACCAGGCCCCCACTCATGTCTCCCACCACCACCCCCCAGCATCCAGGGGCAGCCTCCACCAGGCCCCCACTCATGTCTCCCACCACCCGCACCCCCCAGCATCCAGGGGCACCCTCCACCAGGCCCCCACTCATGTCCAACTCATGTCTCCCTGCACCCCCACCCCCCAGCAGTGCAGGGGCAGCCTCCACCAGGCCCCCACTCATGTCTCCCATCACCCACACCCCCCAGCAGTGCAGGGCACCCTCCACCAGGCCCCCACACATGTCTCCCACCACCCCCACCCCCCAGCAGTGCAGGGCACCCTCCACCAGGCCCCCACTCATGTCTCCCACCACCCCCACCCCCCAGCGGTTCAGGGTCAGCCTTCACCAGGCCCCCACTCATGTCTCCCACCACCCCCACCCCCCAGGATCCAGGGGCACCCTCCACCAGGCCCCCACTCATGTCCCCTATCGCCCCCACCCCCCAGCATCCAGGGGCAGCCTCCACCAGGCCCCCACTCATGTCTCCCTGCACCCCCACCCCCCGGCAGTGCAGGGGCAGCCTCCACCAGGCCCCCACTCATGTCTCCCATCACCCCCACCCCCCAGCAGTGCAGGGCACCCTCCACCAGGCCCCCACACATGTCTCCCACCCCTCCACCCCCCAGCAGTGCAGGGCACCCTCCACCAGGCCCCCACTCATGTCTCCCACCACCCCCACCCCCCAGCATCCAGGGGCACCCTCCACCAGGCCCCCACTCATGTCCAACTCATGTCTCCCACCACCCCCACCCCCCAGCATCCAGGGGCACCCTCCACCAGGCCCCCACTCATGTCCAACTCATGTCTCCCTGCACCCCCACCCCACACCAGTGCAGGGGCAGCCTCCATCAGGCCCCCACTCATGTCTCCCATCACCCCCACCCCCCAGCAGTGCAGGGCACCCTCCACCAGGCCCCCACACATGTCCCCCTGCACCCCCACCCCCCAGCATCCAGGGGCACCCTCCACCAGGCCCCCACTCATGTCTCCCACCACCCCCACCCCCCAGCATCCAGGGGCACCCTCCACCAGGCCCCCACTCATGTCCAACTCATGTCTCCCACCACCCCCACCCCCCAGCATCCAGGGGCAGCCTCCACCAGGCCCCCACTCATGTCTCCCATCACCCCACCCCCCAGCAGTGCAGGGGCAGCCTCCACCAGGTCCCCACTCGTGTCTCCCACCACCCCCACCCCCAGCATCCAGGGGCAGCCTCCACCAGGCCCCCACTCATGTCTCCCACCACCCCACCCCCCAGCATCCAGGGGCACCCTCCACCAGGCCCCCACTCATGTCCAACTCATGTCTCCCTGCACCCCCACCCCCCAGCAGTGCAGGGGCAGCCTCCACCAGGCCCCCACTCATGTCTCCCATCACCCCCACCCCCAGCAGTGCAGGGCACCCTCCACCAGGCCCCCACACATGTCTCCCACCACCTCCACCCCCCAGCAGTGCAGGGTCAGCCTCCACCAGGCCCCCACTCATGTCTCCCACCACCCCCACCCCCCAGGATCCAGGGGCACACTCCACCAGGCCCCCACTCATGTCCCCTATCACCCCCACCCCCCAGCATCCAGGGGCAGCCTCCACCAGGCCCCCACTCATGTCTCCCATCACCCCCACCCCCCAGCAGTGCAGGGGCAGCCTCCACCAGGCCCCCACTCATGTCTCCCATCACCCCCACCCCCCAGCAGTGCAGGGGCAGCCTCCACCATGCCCCCACTCATGTCTCCCATCACCCCCAACCCCCAGCAGTGCAGGGCACCCTCCACCAGGCCCCCACACATGTCCCCCTGCACCCCCACCCTCCAGCATCCAGGGGCACCCTCCACCATGCCCCCACTCATGTCTCCCACCACCCCCACCCCCCAGCATCCAGGGGCACCCTCCACCAGGCCCCCACTCATGTCTCCCACCACCCCCACCCCCCAGCATCCAGGGGCACCCTCCACCAGACCCCCACTCATGTCCAACTCATGTCTCCCACCACCCCCACCCCCCAGCATCCAGGGGCACCCTCCACCAGGCCCCCACTCATGTCCAACTCATGTCTCCCTGCACCCCCACCCCCAGCAGTGCAGGGTCAGCCTCCACCAGGCCCCCACTCATGTCTCCCATCACCCCCACCCCCCAGCAGTGCAGGGCACCCTCCACCAGGCCCCCACACATGTCCCCTTGCACCCCCACCCCCCAGCATCCAGGGGCAGCCTCCACCAGGCCCCCACTCATGTCTCCCACCACCCCCACCCCCCCAGCATCCAGGGGCACCCTCCACCAGGCCCACACTCATGTCCAACTCATGTCTCCCACCACCTCCACCCCCAGCATCCAGGGGCAGCCTCCACCAGGCCCCCACTCATGTCTCCCATCACCCCCACCCCCCAGCAGTGCAGGGGCAGCTTCCACCAGGCCCCCACTCATGTCTCCCACCACCCCCACCCCCCAGCATCCGGGGCAGCCTCCACCAGGCCCCCACACATGTCTCCCACCACCCCCACCCCCCAGCATCCAGGGGCACCCTCCACCAGGCCCCCACCCATGTCCAACTCATGTCTCCCTGGACCCCCACCCCCCAGCAGTGCAGGGGCAGCCTCCACCAGGCCCCCACTCATGTCTCCCATCACCCCCACCCCCCAGCAGTGCAGGGCACCCTCCAGCAGGCCCCCACACATGTCTCCCACCTCCCCCACCCCCCAGCAGTGCAGGGCACCCTACACCAGGCCCCCACTCATGTCTCCCACCACCCCCACCACCCAGCAGTGCAGGGGCAGCCTCCACCATGCCCCCACTCATGTCTCCCACCACCCCCACCCCCCAGCATCCAGGGGCACCCTCCACCAGGCCCCCACTCATGTCCCCTATTACCCCCACCCCCCAGCATCCAGGGGCAGCCTCCACCAAGCCCCCACTCATGTCTCCCATCACCCCCACCCCCCAGCAGTGCAGGGGCAGCCTCCACCATGCCCCCACTCATGTCTCCCATCACCCCCACCCCCCAGCAGTGCAGGGGCAGCCTCCACCAGGCCCCCACAAATGTCTCCCACCACCCCCACCCCCCAGCATCCAGGGGCACCCTCCCCCACCCCCCAGCAGTGCAGGGCACCCTCCACCAGGCCCCCACTCATGTCTCCCACCACCCACCCCCCAGCAGTGCAGGGCACCCTCCACCAGGCCCCCACTCATGTCTCCCACCCCCCAGCATCCAGGGGCACCCTCCACCAGGCCCCCACTCATGTCCAACTCATGTCTCCCACCACCCCCACCCCCCAGCATCCAGGGGCACCCTCCACCAGGCCCCCACTCATGTCCAACTCATGTCTCCCTGCACCCCCACGCCCCAGCAGTGCAGGGGCAGCCTCCACCAGGCCCCCCTCATGTCTCCCACCACCCCCACCCCCAGCATCCAGGGGCACCCTCCACCAGGCCCCCACTCATGTCCAACTCATGTCTCCCACCACCCCCACTCCCCAGCATCCAGGGGCACCCTCCACCAGGCCCCCACTCATGTCCAACTCATGTCTCCCTGCACCTCCACCCCCCAGCAGTGCAGGGGCAGCCTCCACCAGCCCCCACTCATGTCTCCCATCACCCCCACCCCCCAGCAGTGCAGGGCACCCTCCACCAGGCCCCCACACATGTCCCGCTGCACCCCCACCCCCCAGCATCTAGGGGCACCCTCCACCAGGCCCCCACTCATGTCTCCCACCACCCCCACCCCCCAGCATCCAGGGGCACCCTCCACCAGGCCCCCACTCATGTCCAACTAATGTCTCCCACCACACCCACCCCCCAGCATCCAGGGGCAGCCTCCACCAGGCCCCCACTCATGTCTCCCATCACCCCCACCCCCCAGCAGTGCAGGGGCAGCCTCCACCAGGCCCCCACTCATGTCGACCACGCCCCCAACCCCCAGCATCCAGGGGCACCCTCCAACAGGCCACCACTCATGTCCAACTCAAGTCTCCCTGCACCCCCACCTTCCAGCAGTGCAGGGGCAGCCTCCACCAGGCCCCCACTCATGTCTCCCATCACCCCCACCCCCCGGCAGTGCAGGGCACCCCCCACCAGGCCCCCACACATGTCTCCCACCACCCCCACCCCCCAGCAGTGCAGGGCACCCTCCACCAGGCCCCCACTCATGTCTCCCACCACCCCCACCCCCAGCAGTGCAGGGCAGCCTCCACCAGGCCCCCACTCATGTCTCCCACCACCCCCACCCCCCAGCAGTGCAGGGCACCCTCCACCAGGCCCCCACTCATGTCTCCCACCACCCCCACCCCCCAGCATCCAGGGGCACCCTCCACCAGGCCCCCACTCATGTCCAACTCATGTCTCCCACCACCCCCGCGCCCCAGCAGTGCAGGGCACCCCCCACCAGCCCCCCACACATGTCTCCCACCACCCCCACCCCCCAGCAGTGCAGGGAACCTTCCACCAGGCCCCCACTCATGTCTCCCACCACCCCCACCCCCCAGCAGTGCAGGGCAGCCTCCACCAGGCCCCCACTCATATCTCCCACCACCCCCACCACCCAGCAGTGCAGGGCACCCTCCATCAGGCCCCCACTCATGTCTCCCACCACCCCCACCCCCCAGCATCCAGGGGCAGCCTCCACCAGGCCCCCACTCATGTCTCCCATCACCCCCACCCCCAGCAGTGCAGGGCACCCTCCACCAGGCCCCCACACATGTCTCCCACCACCCCCACCACCCAGCAGTGCAGGGCACCCTCCACCAGGCCCCCACTCATGTCTCCCACCACCCCACCCCCCAGCATCCAGGGGCACCCTCCACCAGGCCCCCACTCATGTCCAACTCATGTCTCCCACCACCCCCACCCCCCAGCATCCAGGAGCACCCTCCACCAGGCCCCCACTCATGTCCAACTCATGTCTCCCTACACCCCCACCCCTCAGCAGTGCAGGGGCAGCCTCCACCAGGCCCTCACTCATGTCTCCCATCACCCCCACCCCCCAGCAGTGCAGGGCACCCTCCACCAGGCCCCCACACATGTCCCCCTGCACCCCCACCCTCCAGCATCCAGGGGCACCCTCCACCAGGCCCCCACTCATGTCTCCCACCACCCCCACCCCCCAGCATCCAGGGGCACCCTTCACCAGGCCCCCACTCATGTCCAACTCATGTCTCCCATCACCCCCACCCCTCAGAATCCAGGGGCAGCCTCCACCAGGCCCCCACTCATGTCTCCCATCACCCCCACCCCCCAGTAGTGCAGGGGCAGCCTCCACCAGGCCCCCACTCATGTCTCCCACCACCCCCACCCCCCAGCATCCAGGGGCAGCCTCCACCAGGCCCCCACTCATGTCTCCCACCACCCCCACCCACCAGCATCCAGGGGCACCCTCCACCAGGCCCCCACTCATGTCCAACTCATGTCTCCCTGCACCCCCACCCCCCAGCAGTGCAGGGGCAGCATCCACCAGGCCCCCACTCATGTCTCCCATCACCCCCACCCCCCGAGCAGTGCAGGGCACCCTCCACCAGGCCCCCACACATGTCTCCCACCACCCCCACCCCCCAGCAGTGCAGGGCACCCTTCACCAGGCCCCCACTCATGTCTCCCACCACCCCCACCCCCCAGCAGTGCAGGGGCAGCCTCCACCATGCCCCCACTCATGTCTCCCACCACCCCCACCCCCCAGCATCCAGGGGCACCCTCCACCAGGCCCCCACTTATGTCCCCTATCACCCCCACCCCCCAGCATCCAGGGGCAGCCTCCACTCATGTCTCCCTGCACCCCCACCCCCCAGCAGTGCAGGGGCAGCCTCCACCAGGCCCCCACTCATGTCTCCCATCACCCCCACCCCCCAGCAGTGCAGGGGCAGCCTCCACCAGGCCCCCACTCATGTCTCCCATCACCCCCACGCCCCAGCAGTGCAGGGCACCCTCCACCAGGCCCCACACATGTCCCCCTGCACCCCCAGCATCCAGGGGCACCCTCCACCAGGCCCCCACTCATGTCTCCCACCACCCCCACCCCCCAGCATCCACGGGCACCCTCCACCAGGCCCCCACTCTTGTCCAACTCATGTCTCCTACCACCCCCACCCCCCAGCAGTGCAGGTGCAGCCTCCACCAGCCCCCCACTCATGTCTCCCATCACCCCCACCCCCCAGCAGTGCAGGGCACCCTCCACCAGGCCCCCACACATGTCTCCCACCACCCCCACCCCCCAGCAGTGCAGGGCACCCTCCACCAGGCCCCCACTCATGTCTCCCACCACCCCCACCCCCCAGCATCCAGGGGAACCCTCCACCAGGCCCCCACTCATGTCCAGCTCATGTCTCCCACCCTCCCCCCCAGCATCCAGGGGCACCCTCCACCAGGCCCCCACTCATGTCCCCACTCATGTCTCCCTGCACCCCCACCCCCCAGCAGTGCAGGGGCAGCCTCCACCAGGCCCCCACTCATGTCTCCCACCACCCCCACCCCCCAGCATCCAGGGGCACCCTCCACCAGGCCCCCACTCATGTCCAACTCATGTCTCCCACCGCCCCCACACCCCAGGATCCAGGGGCACCCACCACCAGGCCCCCACTCATGTCCCCTATCACCCCCAGCCCCCAGCATCCAGGGGCAGCCTCCACCAGGACCCCACTCATGTCTCCCTGCACCCCACCCCCCAACAGTGCAGGGCACCCTCCACCAGGCCCCCACACATGTCTCCCACCACCCACACCCCCCAGCATCCAGGGGCACCCTCCACCAGGCCCCCACTCATGTCCAACTCATTTCTCCCACCACCCCCACCGCCCAGCATCCAGGGGCACCCTTCACCAGGCCCCCACTCATGTCCAACTCATTTCTCCCACCACCCCCACCGCCCAGCATCCAGGGGCACCCTCCACCAGGCCCCCACTCATGTCCAACTCATGTCTCCCTGCACCCCCACCCCCCAGCAGTGCAGGGGCAGCCTCCACCAGGCCCCCACTCATGTCTCCCATCACCCCCACCCCCCAGCAGTGCAGGGCACCCTCCACCAGGCCCCCACACATGTCCCCCTGCACCCCCACCCCCCAGCATCCAGGGGCACCCTCCACCAGGCCCCCACTCATGTCTCCCACCACCCCCACACCCTAGCATCCAGGGGCACCCTTCACCAGGCCCCCACTCATGTCTCCCATCACCCCCACCCCCCCAGCAGTGCAGGGGCAGCCTCCACCAGGCCCCCACTCATGTCTCCCACCACCACCCCCCAGCATCCAGGGGCAGCCTCCACCAGGCCCCCACTCATGTCTCCCACCACCCGCACCCCCCAGCATCCAGGGGCACCCTCCACCAGGCCCCCACTCATGTCCAACTCATGTCTCCCTGCACCCCCACCCCCCAGCAGTGCAGGGGCAGCCTCCACCAGGCCCCCACTCATGTCTCCCATCACCCACACCCCCCAGCAGTGCAGGGCACCCTCCACCAGGCCCCCACACATGTCTCCCACCACCCCCACCCCCCAGCAGTGCAGGGCACCCTCCACCAGGCCCCCACTCATGTCTCCCACCACCCCCACCCCCCAGCGGTTCAGGGTCAGCCTTCACCAGGCCCCCACTCATGTCTCCCACCACCCCCACCCCCCAGGATCCAGGGGCACCCTCCACCAGGCCCCCACTCATGTCCCCTATCACCCCCACCCCCCAGCATCCAGGGGCAGCCTCCACCAGGCCCCCACTCATGTCTCCCTGCACCCCCACCCCCCGGCAGTGCAGGGGCAGCCTCCACCAGGCCCCCACTCATGTCTCCCATCACCCCCACCCCCCAGCAGTGCAGGGCACCCTCCACCAGGCCCCCACACATGTCTCCCACCCCTCCACCCCCCAGCAGTGCAGGGCACCCTCCACCAGGCCCCCACTCATGTCTCCCACCACCCCCACCCCCCAGCCTCCAGGGGCACCCTCCACCAGGCCCCCACTCATGTCCAACTCATGTCTCCCACCACCCCCACCCCCAGCATCCAGGGGCACCCTCCACCAGGCCCCCCACTCATGTCCAACTCATGTCTCCCTGCACCCCCACCCCACACCAGTGCAGGGGCAGCCTCCATCAGGCCCCCACTCATGTCTCCCATCACCCCCACCCCCCAGCAGTGCAGGGCACCCTCCACCAGGCCCCCACACATGTCCCCCTGCACCCCCACCCCCCAGCATCCAGGGGCACCCTCCACCAGGCCCCCACTCATGTCTCCCACCACCCCCACCCCCCAGCATCCAGGGGCACCCTCCACCAGGCCCCCACTCATGTCCAACTCATGTCTCCCACCACCCCCACCCCCCAGCATCCAGGGGCAGCCTCCACCAGGCCCCCACTCATGTCTCCCATCACCCCACCCCCCAGCAGTGCAGGGGCAGCCTCCACCAGGTCCCCACTCGTGTCTCCCACCACCCCCACCCCCAGCATCCAGGGGCAGCCTCCACCAGGCCCCCACTCATGTCTCCCACCACCCCACCCCCCAGCATCCAGGGGCACCCTCCACCAGGCCCCCACTCATGTCCAACTCATGTCTCCCTGCACCCCCACCCCCCAGCAGTGCAGGGGCAGCCTCCACCAGGCCCCCACTCATGTCTCCCATCACCCCCACCCCCAGCAGTGCAGGGCACCCTCCACCAGGCCCCCACACATGTCTCCCACCACCTCCACCCCCCAGCAGTGCAGGGTCAGCCTCCACCAGGCCCCCACTCATGTCTCCCACCACCCCCACCCCCCAGGATCCAGGGGCACCCTCCACCAGGCCCCCACTCATGTCCCCTATCACCCCCACCCCCCAGCATCCAGGGGCAGCCTCCACCAGGCCCCCACTCATGTCTCCCATCACCCCCACCCCCCAGCAGTGCAGGGGCAGCCTCCACCAGGCCCCCACTCATGTCTCCCATCACCCCCACCCCCCAGCAGTGCAGGGGCAGCCTCCACCATGCCCCCACTCATGTCTCCCATCACCCCCAACCCCCAGCAGTGCAGGGCACCCTCCACCAGGCCCCCACACATGTCCCCCTGCACCCCCACCCTCCAGCATCCAGGGGCACCCTCCACCAGGCCCCCACTCATGTCTCCCACCCCCCCCCCACCCCCCAACATCCAGGGGCACCCTCCACCAGGCCCGCACTCATATCCAACTCATGTCTCCCACCAGCCCCACCCCCCAGCAGTGCAGGGGCAGCCTCCACCAGGCCCCCACTCATGTCTCCCATCACCCCCACCCCCCAGCAGTGCAGGGCACCCTCCACCAGTCCCCCACACATGTCTCCCACCACCCCCACCCCCCAGCAGTGCAGGGCACCCTCCACCAGGCCCCCACTCATGTCTCCCACCACCCCCACCCCCCAGCATCCAGGGGCACCCACACCAGGCCCCCACTCATGTCCAACTCATGTCTCCCACCACCCCCACCCCCCAGCATCCAGGGGCACCCTCCACCAGGCCCCACTCATGTCCCCTATTACCCCCACCCCCCCAGCATCCAGGGGCAGCCTCCACCAGGCCCCCACTCATGTCTCCCATCACCCCTACACCCCAGCAGTGCAGGGCACCCTCCACCAGGCCCCCACTCATGTCTCCCACCACCCCCACCCCCCAGCATCCAGGGGCACCCTCCACCAGGCCCCCACTCATGTCCAACTCATGTCTCTCACCACTCCCACCCCCCAGCATCCAGGGGCACCCTCCACCAGGCCCCCACTCATGTCCAACTCATGTCTCCCTGCACCCCCACCCCCCAGCAGTGCAGGGGCATCCTCCACCAGGCCCCCACTCATGTCTCCCATCACCCCAACCCCCCAGCAGTGCAGGGCACCCTCCACCAGGCCCCCACACATGTCCCCCTGCACCCCCACCCCCCAGCATCCAGGGGCACCCTCCACCAGGCCCCCACTCATGTCTCCCACCACCCCCACCCCCCAGCATCCAGGGGCACCCTCCACCAGGCCCCCACTCATGTCCAACTCATGTCTCCCACCACCCCCACCCCCCAGCATCCAGGGGCAGCCTCCACCAGGCCCCCACTCATGTCTCCCATCACCCCCACCCCCCAGCAGTGCAGGGGCAGCCTCCACCAGGCCCCCACGCATGTCTCCCACCACCCCCACCCCCCTGCATGCAGGGGCAGCCTCCACCAGGCCCCCACTCATGTCTCCCATCACCCCCACCCCCCAGCAGTGCAGGGCACCCTCCACCAGGCCCCCACCCATGTCTCCCACCACCCCCACCCCCCAGCAGTGCAGGGCACCCTCCACCAGGCCCCCACTCATGTCTCCCACCACCCCCACCCCCCAGCAGTGCAGGGGCATCCTCCACCAGGCCCCCACTCATGTCTTCCACCACCCGCACCCCCCAGCATCCAGGGCCACCCTCCACCAGGCCCCCACACATGTCCAACTCATGTCTCCCTGCACCCCCACCCCCCAGCAGTGCAGGGGCAGCCTCCACCAGGCCTCCACTCATGTCCCCCAGCCAACATGTCACCACAATGTAGATCCCTGGCCCTTATGGTCAGCCTCCAAATGCCAAACACCCACCTGAGTATTGCATCCACCCACCTAGAAATGGAAAAATCATGATAGAACCCCAATTGCAAGTTTGGAAATGAACACATGTCCCTCACATACACCCAATGGGTGTCAGTGAATGTCCAAACCCATATCATGATATGCATGAAACCAATGAGATGATACTACACATTGAACTTTGAAGACAAAATATGTATTAAAAGCAACATAAATTGAATCAAAAATAAACAAACAATAATGGAAATTAAAAAAAAAAACAGCAGGTCTGTGAAATAATGCAAAACCACAAATCATAATGCAAAGGAAAGGTGTCCAAAGTCACAGTCCACAAAAGTAAATCCAATGGAAAATTCAAATCGAAAACCATTGCTCCATGGGTAAATCATAAAAAAAATTGAAAATCCAAAAGTCAACTATATACAGATAAACAATCCAGGGTCCATGATCCCAACCAAAGAAATGAAACCTATCTAATAACACTACCTAAAAAAAAAAACTATATACAAAAATGTGGCCCATTGTCCAAAAGGTCCAAAAAAAATGCAAAACCAAAGGAAACCTAACACTAACTACAGAACTATTTACAAGGGCAGCGGGCTAGTCCGACGGCTCACTTCGGGATGTTCCGGGCCAGGGCATCATCGAACTCCTGCTCAATGTCCCGGAGGCGGTCCTCCTCCATGGCCCCGAGGGTCCGCAGGGCCGTCCACATGTTCACCCCAAACTCCCTGCGGATTGCCTCGAGGCACTTGGCCCGCCTCAGGGCCCTCCGCATGGAGTTCTCCGCCCTGACCATTGTGAGCTTTGCCTCTTCCGCCCGCTGCCGCTCCGCATCTATGGCGTGGCCCAACCGCTGCCACACGGAAGACACTTCCCGTCCTGGGTCCTCCTGCCCTCCGGCCGATGCCTGCCCCTCCGATGTCGAAGGCCCCGAGCCATCATGGCTCCCACCACGTTGCTGCTGCTGCTGCGCCTCTGCCCGTGCACTGCCTCCTGCTGCCTGCACATCTTCCGCTGGCTGGGGTGCAGTCGTTGATGTGGCCACCCCTGCTGGACGTCCGACTCCCGACGGTGGCAGGGATGCCTCCTCCACCAGCCTGGCCGCACCGTCAGAGGCAGCTCCACAGGGCACCCAGGTGACTGATGGCTGGGAAGATGGCACGGAGGACGACTGGCGCATAGGGGGTTCAGTTGAGAAGGGGGTCTGAGCAAGCCCCATCAAACGGAGGAATCCGGCCTGGGTGACCTGTCCCAGTAGGCCGACGCGGTCAACGAGCTATTCGAGATTACGTGCAGTCTCCTCATGAAAAGACTGCAGGTCACCTCGCATGGCCCGTTGACGCAACGCCACACCAGTCAGGACAGGCTCAACCCGGACCCGGATAGCCACGTCCGCAGGCAGAGGAAGGCCAGTTGTCGTGAGCTCATCCCCTGCCTGAAAACGGGTCTGGACGTAGGCATCCCTGCTGGTGCAAGATGATGCAGTGACAGGATCAGGGACAGGATTGCACACAGGCACCTCTGCGGCGACCTGTGCTGCCTCCTGTCCCTGGTCCTGCACTGCACCACTAGCACCAGTGGAATCCCCACCTCCAGACCCCGTCTCTGTTGCTTGCACGGCCTCCTCCTCCACCAAACCCCCCACCAACCTGGATGACTCCGTGCCATCTTCCCCCGTTGGGCCCTGTGGGGTCCCAGCTGCCCCTTCTGCTGCCGAGGAGTCCAACTCCGACCTCCGCCTCTTGGACCTCCCCCCGGCAGCTGCGGCCTGGGACGCGGCACCCGACTCCTCACTCCCCGACGAGATCACAACCTGGGAGGGGAGCCGGGCCTTGCGTCTCCGGCTGGCGGTGCGATCCCCGCCGCTGTGCTCCACAGCACCTTCTCCGCCCTCTTCATCAGTTGACGCTGCAGACAGAGAGAAATAAAACACAGGCATCAGGGCACTGTACAATGGACACATACACACATGACAGTTGCACATGAGTGGCATTGGCAAACCTCAGACATGGCATCACAATTGGCAACACACATGTCATTTCAACTTGCACACATGAGCCATACCACAGCCACATAGCAACTGCCAGCACCATCCATACACATACAACAGCATGAGCAGGCAAAGGTGAGCCAGACATCACATGCAACACAGGGAGTGCACTACACATGCACGCACACCACCACACTTGCATGCATGTGTACACCTCAGCCAACTGTTGCAGTGTTCCGATCGGCATCCATGTCACATCTGCCAATCAGGCTTCCACATCCCGCTGTCACATGCATCCATGTTGCATCACTGTTGCAATCTTGTCAAATACACACACATGCACATGTACACAGTGCTGATACATGCAGCTGAAAACAACATACATGCGTGACATCACGAACATGCCTACTTACATACACATTCATCCAAACATGTGTCCCCACACAACTGCATTTGGCATGCAAGCCTACACACACAAGCACCATCCATGTCTCACACATGACAGCCCTCGCATGTGTTAGCCTCATGGTCCTGTACACCCCCACCCATACTCGGCCCCATACAAACAGATGTGCAACCGGCACACTACTGGCACATCACCACACGCACAGCTTACAATCATGATGCATGTACACTTACTGCTCGACTCCAGACGGGTCTGCCTCTCAAGGACCTGGACGTGGAGCGCTGGGGATATGCGTTCCAGGACCCTCATCTGATCTTCCGACAAGTGGCCCCGGCGCCCCTTAGCACCCGCTGCCTTCAAGAGGCGCCGGGCCTTGTTCAGGGTCCTGGACCTGAAGTCCTCCCAGCACTTCTTGACATGTTGGAAGTCGCGGACTGCCACCCCCTCCGCGTTGATGGCAGTCATGATGTCCGTCCAGATCCGAGTCCGTCCTTCCTTGTCGGCGCGCACACTTCCGTAGAGGGCATCATACTGCCCCAGGACTTGCTCCAGCAGGACACCAACTTCCCTGGCACTGAAGCTGGTGCCCCTCTGCCTCTCTGGCCGGGGGTTGTCAGTGGTGCCAGATGTTGCAGTGCCCGACATGACAACCCCAGAGGCAGGAGTGGGTGGGCAACTGGGTCCTGGGGCTGGGCTGTGGAGCGATGGAATCCCACTCAGGAGTCTTCGGTTCCAGCAGGGGTGGTCACATCAACAGCACCCCTGGCTGATGTGCAGGCAGCAAATGGCAGGGCACGTGGGCAGCAGGCAGTCAGGCAGAAGCAGATGGCAGGTGGGAGCATGCTCGGGGCTCTGGGAGGCAGTAAATCGGCTTTCTGGGCAGGAGCGTGGTCTTCCGTGTGCTTACGCGTGGCCAGCTTGATACGGAGTGATTTGGCACGTGAAAATCCTGCACGTCTGCGTCTAATTCGAGGAAAGGCCCTTAGCGCATAAGCGCGTCTGCACGCATATGCGATTTCATTGGCCCAAAGGCCCCCATGCGCAGCTATGACGTCACGCGCATGGCCGTAGAGAATGGCGCGTGTAAAAAAAAGATACACGTCCGAGTGTCAAAGGGTGTAATTGGTGGAAATGGCCTCATCGCTTATGCGCGTCTGTGACATGTGTATAAAAGGTACGTGTAGAACGCCATTTCCTTGTACGTGCTTTTCGTGGAGAGCGAGTGGGTGAAATCTGTACTTCTTGTCGGTTCACACGCGATTTACTTCACGGCGTTTCAAGTTCGTACTCCCTGTTACCTCTGACAGCTTTTTCTCTTTTCCTCTTTTTCCTGGGCCTGTTTCCTCAAACAGCGTTCCCTTCTACTGTTGTCGTGTCTCCTCAGACAGCATACAATTCTTCTTTTAGCAGGGGTGTTGCCAACGCGCACACGTGCATATTTTTCACGCTTTTGTTCCTGGCAGACGGTGAGTCGCGCATGTTTTTAACATCTGTGCTTGCCCCGTGTGTCGCATACCCCTTCAGAGGTCATTCTAGGATGCGTGTGACACGCATACATTCAGTCTTGTGTTTCTGGGTGCCACAGCGTAGTGCAGGTTTATTTTTCCACACACGTGGTCTAGGAGGGGTTGTGTGCACCTTACTTCCCTTTTTTGGGGTGCCTGTGCGTTGCGTGACCCGTCATCTTTCCCCAGGGGTGACATACAGCCTTGCTAGAGCACTAGGGTACGATTACCATCTGGTACCCAACCCCTTTGACCCCCAATTGCCCAGGACAATAGTTCACATCGACTCCCATACGCACAATAACATCAGTGCCATGGCTGGGAGGCGAACAAGCCGTAAGGGTGGCAAAGGTGGCCGAGCCCCAAGTGGTGGATCCGGTAGGGTACGTGGCTGTGACTTGCAGGGTGCCCCTAGCCCCCCATGTGTGGAGGAGCAGTCAGGGACACGCATGCCCCCTCCCTGGTTGAGGGTAACGTGGCTGACACCATCCATGCTCAGCCCTTGTTGGACCAGCCCACTGTGGAACCAGACCTGGCACAGGGTGACTCCATGGCTGACTTCCAGGTCAGCAGGTCTAGGCCACGTGCGCCGGTGCACGTTGGTGTCATCAGGCCACGTGGATCAGGGGCAGCTAGGTCATCTGCTGGCCCGCGTAGGCAGGCTGGGGAGGCTGCAGGGGCAGCTGCGGCTCCATCCACCCCACCTCTTACACACCCAGCCAGGACAGTGTCAGTCCAAGTCCATCATACTGACATTCCCCTGACACCATCACACTTGAGCTAATGCCTGCACCAACTCCCATGCTCAGTGTGCAATCCCACACTCCTAGTACAGAGCCACCGGGGCTCCTGCCCCTAGTGTCCAGAGCGGCGTAGGACACTCAGGATCCCCACCACCTTCCAAGGGGAAGAGGAAGAATGCTCGTCCAGTAGAGGCTGATGCCCCAGACACGGCTACACAGTCCGGCCCGTCAAGGAAGCCCAGCTTCAATGAGGCCGAACTGAATGCACTTGTAGAGTATGTGTCTGCACATGACCGCGAAATGGTGATTGTTGCAGGATCCAAGACCACACCTGCACAACGTCAGGCACACTGGCAGACCATTGCGGACATCATAAGTGCCCTTGGAATCGTGAGGCGCACAGCTGCTGAATGCTACAAGCGCTGGAATGACCTGAAGCGCAGGGCAAAGAATAAGCTGGCCTCAAGTCATGCCGCAACTCTAGTGACTGGAGGTGGGTCTCCAGCAGAGGACATAGAACTCACTCCACATGAGCAGGTTGCTGGGACCTACGTCGAGGAGGAACAGATCCAAGGCGTGGGAGAACTGGCAGATTACGAGGCATTGTCCGGTGAGTGCACATGCATGTGTGTGTCATCCATGTGCATGGTGTGTGTGGGAGGGCTTCTGTTTGGGTGCCAGGTGAGGGTGTGTGTGCCTGAGTGATTTGGGTCACCCATGTGCCTCATCCAATACATTCTGCGCACCAGCATTTGGGTATAGCAGCATCCCTTCTGCCAACATTAGACATCCAGCCCAACACCACGCCACTTGCCCTTGAAGTGTCATCATGCCACAACATTGTTGCTTATTTTCCTCTGTTTATTCAGGCAGATTGTTTGCATACCACCACTTTTACTCAGCATTTCTCAGTCCTATTGTCACATGTCTGACATGGCTATGGTACAGTGGACTGGCTTTGTTTCCTGGACATGATTTGTTTAGACATGTCCCTGTGCTATAGGACCATTTTGGACTGGCAGGTCCAGGTTAAACATTTGAACCATTTCAATGAAAAATTCAATTTCATGAGCAAACTGGACTGAATGAACAATTGGTGCCCTCCTCTCCCTCTTCACTTTATGGCTAGGGTACATGCCATCTGTATGATGGCATGTGTATTTGAACTGCCAATCACTGGCCAATGTGTGATGCCATTGCTAGGCAGCATGCAGCAAATGTGTTCATCTTCCATCTTGGTGTCATCAATGTGTGCCATCTGCCTACCCTTCACACGCAGTGACGGTGCATGCATGGGAGGATTTTAGTCATGTGGAACATGTGTCAATCAAGTACTGTTTCTTAGCCTCTCAGCCCTAATTGTGTGCCATAGTGCTAATGCCTGTTTCCATTTGTTTTCTTTTATGTCTGCAGGGGATGACACACTTGATACTGCTGGGGTTGTGGAGATGGTGCAGACCCAGGAGGGGTCTGAGGCCCAACCGACCACCAGTGAGGGACGTGGTGTGGTGGTGGGTGAGAACCCACAACTGCTGCAGGTCGTGCTCTCAAGGGGTGTCTCTGGCTGCACCTCCCCCGAGCTGTATTCAGGTGTCGATTCGGATGATGAGACCTATGTGCCGTCGCAGGTGAGTGTTCCTGGGAGGGATTCTGTTCTGTCCGACCCACCTGCACCAGGGTTAGAACCCTCAATGGGGATGTCAGTGTTGGCAGGTACGCCTTTGGTGGTTACGGATGCAGGGTCACACTCCGCAACATCTGATCCTGTTCCTGGGCCAGCAGATCAGAGGGGGAATGCAGTCCTGCAGCCTCAGGCAGTGCCGGCACAGCAAGGCACAGCTCGCCCTGCCCCAGACAGGTGTGGTGCCCGCCGACGTGGTGGCCGTCTGCCACCTGGCAATACCGCATGGGAGCAATCCATAAACGGTATGGCAACCCAACAGGCAGCATCATCAGAGATGATGGCTCAGGCCATGGATAGGGTGGCCACTTCCATTGTCCCCCCCACGAAAGGCTGATGGAGCGACTGCAGCAGGCAACAGACTCCATCTGCCAGTCACACAGGGAGGACATGTTGGTGTCCGACAGGGACAGGCGGGCGGCACTGGCGACTCTGCGGGAAGTCATTTCCATAGAGTCCCAGGGCCACAGGGAAGCCCTGAGGGTGGAACTCCTCTTGTTGAGCTTGAGGCTTCAACAAACAGAAGGACAGAACAGCAGCTGGAGCGTCTCACACGTATGCTCTCAGCTGAGATGCAGGCAACTAGGGCGGAGGTCCGGGCATCCCGTGAGTTGTTGCATGGGGTCCTACGCACAATTATCCTCCAGAACGAGACCTACCACACCCGCATGCTTGCTGCCATGGAGGAACAGACTAGGGCTTTGCGTGGGCTGCCTCCCATAGTGCCACCACCTCCTGATGCAGCTGCAGAGGGTGAGGAGAGCGACAGCAGTGATTCTCCCACAATAGGGTAGCCGTGTAGGCCATGAGCCCATGGAGGTGTTTTTTTTCCGCAAGATCCACACAGGTGGGTTTTGGTGTGCACCCTGTCCTCGGACCTCCTGGGTGGCCTCTCCCAACCCCCCGAGCCCATTAATGGCCATTTTTGATTTTTTTTTTTTTTTTTTTTTTTTTGGGACAGTGTGTTGCCTTGTGTGGCTCCCGTGGGCATACGCTGCATTGTGGCTGGGCACATGCAGGCTTGTCATGAATTTGGTTCAGATGCTTGGGTTTGTGTGACACACACCCCTCCTGCTTCCCGTTTCCATGGGCTTGCAAAGGGTGTGCCCAAGTGACATTGGCGTACATGGTGATGTTGGACTACCATTCGATGTGTGGGCAATCTGTAGTCAATACTGTCTATACATTCATAGTGCATATTGTTGTTGTATTGTACACTGCATGGTGTATTGATATGTGCCTCTGCATCCATCTGATCCTCCTAATTTGCAGGTCCATTTCTCATGTCTTCACAAGGCGGTCCACCTTGGAACTGGAGTCCATGTTGTAAGCAGTGCACCTACACTCTTGCGTGGCGCTAACACTGTATACTTGGAAGTGTTCGAAGTGCTGGCATCATCAGGTAGTGAGGCTAGCAAATTTTTAAGTCTGTAATGTCATGTTTAAGGTAGGTTGGAGGTTGTGTAGGTGATTGGTATTCTTCGTAAGTATTTGGTAATGTGTGTTGTAGGTCCTGCATTACTGTGAGCATTTCATGTGTGGCCATGTTTCCATTAGGGACACTGTAGCTGGTGACACTTGGGGCATGTTGTGGGGATTAATTTTTTTGCTCTCACATTGCATGACATGCCATGGTGTGTTGTGTGGCCGTGCCGGGGAGGGGTTGGGTGACAGGGCACTGTTCTCATGTAGTATTTTGCAAGTGGGTATTCATTTCTGCAGCATGGAAGTGTGTCTTTTGATGACACTGCATTGGTGGTGTTTGTGTAGGCAGGGATGCACACATTGTGACACTTCCACATGTACAATCTCAGGCTGCTATGGTTCTGACAGTTGACTGTCCCTTTGTTCGTCATAATTGTCAGGTCGAGTCATCATTGCTTATCAGATGGTATGTGCCAGGGGTGTGATTTCTATGTGAAGTAATTAGCCACCAGCTGCGTACGGGCTGCCTCACCCCGTGCCCTTCCCCCTCCCATGCGCAGCAGGCGTGCATGTGGTTGGGGATGTGGGGGCACCACCATGTCCACAGCCAGGCCCCGGCGTGTTGCAACATTGTGCAGGACACAGGCTGCCACTATGATCCTGCACACTACTGGGGGCGCATATAACAGCTGCCCGCCAGAACGGTCAAGGGAGCAAAAGCGTGAATTGAGCACTCCGAATGTGCGCTCCACTATGCCCCGGGTTGCAATATGGGCTGTGTTGTATCTTACCTCGGGAGGCGTGATTGGGTTCCGAATTGGCGTCATCATGTGGGTGCTCAGAGGGTAGGCACTGTCCCCTGGTGAGGAGGTGATGGGTATCATTAGTGGGGTAGTGACATAACTCTGCATCTGACATGCATGCATGTGCAGTGGCATTCATACTCACCAAGCAGCCATGTATCGCCATGCTGCCCAGCTTCTAGGTCCCGGCTTAGGGTAGACATTCGGTAAATGAAGCTGTCGTGGGTGGACCGTGGATAGTTGGCATATACTGAGGTGATGATTCCCTTGGCATTACATACTACCTGCACGTTGATGGAATGCCAGTGCTTGCGGTTCCTATAGATGTGCTCAGATGCCCTAGGAGGACGTAGTGCCACATGGGTGCAGTCAATGGCACCTAGCACTTTGGGGAATTGTGCCACACCGTAGAAATCTAGGGCGGCAGCCTGCCTTTCTGCAGGTGTCCTGGGCAGGTATATGTGCCTACGGACTGATGGGCGTGCAGTGATGATGTTCAAGACCTGGTGTAGGCAGCGTGACTGCGTGGCCTGTGACACCCCACCCACTATGGCACTTGTCCGCTGAAATGATCCTGTGGCCAAGAAGTGCAGTACATTGAGGACCTTCTCCAGGGGGCTGAGTGCTTGGGAGCACAGGGTGGGTGATGTGAGGTCATCCTCCCACTCAGTGACCAGGTCCAGTATTATGTGTGGTGGAAACCTGTACCTCCCATACACCTGGTCATCAGGCATCCCAAAAAGGCTTGTTCTGGGAGTGAAAATTCGGGCCCTCACTATCCTCCTCCTCCTCCTTTGGTAACCCACGGCCACTGCTTCTAGGAACGGTATATTCATCCTGGCGTCTGAGCTTGTTTGTTGTTTGCGCGCACTTTTATGCTGCGCGGGTCGACGTACGCCTGCTTCATGCTGGCGTACGTGTTTCAGGATTGGACCATTTATTTTTCGGCGTGTTGTAGGCGAACGTGTGAATCTTCCCGCCCACCCCAGGAATACACATAACACGCTCTCCCAGGCCCAGTCGCGAGTAAATATTCCCGCCCACCCCTGGAATACACGTACCCCACTCTCACAGGCCCAGTCGCGTGTGGAAGTTTACGCGCACCCCGAAATACACGTACCCAGGGCAATCGCGTGTGGAACTTCGCGCGAACCCCGTAATACACGTAGCCTGCTGGTATCGCGTGTGGAAGTTCACGCGGACCCATAATACACGTACCCTGATGGTATCGCATGGGAGACTTCCCCGCGCACCCCAGGAATACACGTACCCAGGCAAATCGCACAGCTGGGGGGTGGAGGTGCAGGGGGACATGAGTGGGGGCCTGGTGGAGGGTGCCCCTGGATGCTGGGGGGTGGGGGTGGTGGGAGACATGAGTGGGGGCCTGGTGGAGGGTGCCCCTGGATGCTGGGGGGTGGGGGTGCAGGGGGACATGTGTGGGGGCCTGGTGGAGGGTGCCCTGCACTGCTGGGGGGTGGGGGTGATGGGAGACATGAGTGGGGGCCTGGTGGAGGCTG
Organism: Ambystoma mexicanum; assembly: GCF_040938575.1. NCBI lineage: Eukaryota > Metazoa > Chordata > Amphibia > Caudata > Ambystomatidae > Ambystoma > Ambystoma mexicanum. The sequence goes on from NC_090926.1 coordinate 743,784,282, forward strand.
CCCCTGCACTGCTGGGAGGTGGGGGTGATCGGAGACATGAGTGGGGGCCTGGTGGAGGCTGCCCCTGCACTGTTGGGGGTTGGGGGTGCAGGGAGACATGAGTGGGGGCCTGGTGGAGGCTGCCCCTGGATGCTGGGGGGTGGGGGTGATAGGGGACATGAGTGGGGGCCTGGTGGAGGCTGCCCCTGCACTGCTGGGGGATGGGGGTGCAGGGAGACATGAGTGGGGGCCTGGTGGAGGCTGCCCCTGGATGCTGGGGGGTGGGGGTGATAGGGGACATGAGTGGGGGCCTGGTGGAGGGTGCGCCTGGATGCTGGGGGGTGGGGGCGGTGGGAGACATGAGTGGGGGCCTGGTGGAGGCTGCCCCTGCACTGCTGGGGGGTGGGGGTGGTGGGAGACATGAGTGGGGGCCTGGTGGAGGGTGCCCTGCACTGCTGGGGGGTGGGGTGGTGGGAGACATGAGTGGGGGCCTGGTGGAGGCTGCCCCTGCACTGCTGGGGGGTGGGGGTGCAGGGAGACATGAGTGGGGGCCTGGTGGAGGCTGCCCTTGCACTGCTGGGGGGTGGGGGTGATGGGAGACATGAGTGGGGGCCTGGTGGAGGCTGCCCCTCCACTGCTGGTGGGTGGGGGTGCAGGGAGACATGAGTGGGGGCCTGGTGGAGGCTGCCCCTGGATGCTGGGGGGTGGGGGTGATGGGAGACATGAGTGGGGGCCTGGTGGAGGGTGCCCCTGGATGCTGGGGGGTGGGGGTGGTGGGAGACATGAGTGGGGGCCTGGTGGAGGGTGCCCCTGGATGCTGGGGGTGGGGGTGGTGGTAGACATGAGTGGGGGCCTGGTGGAGGGTGCCCCTGGATGCTGGGGAGTGGGGATACAGGGGGACATGAGTGGGGGCCATGAGTGGGGGCCTGGTGGAGGCTGCCCCTGGGGGGTGGGGGTGATGGGATACATGAGTGGGGGCCTGGTGGAGGGTGCCCCTGGATGCTGGAGGGTGGGGGTGGTGGGAGACATGAGTGGGGGCCTGGTGGAGGCTGCCCCTGGATGCTAGAGGGTGGGGGTGGTGGGAGACATGAATGGGGGCCTGGTGGAGGGTGCCCCTGGTGGCTGGGGTGCAGGGGGACATGCGTTGGTGGGCAGTAGTGCAAGGTGACATGTGGGTTGGCTGGGGGGCATGGCCATGGTGGATGGGGTGCCTGCGGGACATGTGCAGGGTAGGCCCCTGTGGTGTCGGCCACCTGCAGGGGCCGTGGAGGGTGTAGAGGGAACACCTGGCAGGACCCACACGTGCAATTCACGTGTGGTCCTCCCCGCGCACCCCTGGAATACACGTACCCTGATGGAATCACGCGTGATACTTCCCGCGCACCCCTGGAATACACGTACCCTGCTGCTTTTGCGTGTGATACTTCCTGCGCACCCCTGGAATACACGTACCCTGATGGAATCGCGTGTGATACTTCCCGCGCACCCCTGAAATACAGGTACCCTGCTGCTTTTGCGTGTGATACTTCCCGCGCACCCCTGGAATACACGTACCCTGCTGTTTTTGCATGTGATACTTCCCGCGCACCCCTGGAATACACGTGCCCTGATGGAATCGCGTGTGTTACTTCCCACGCACCCCTGATGTACACATACCCAGGACAATCGCGTGTGAAACTTCCCGCGAACCACTGAAATACACGTTCCCCGCTTGGCGTTTGCTGTTTGGCAGCCCTGTGAACTGGTCCAGGGTTAGCGCAGCCCTTTGCTTTGGGGATTTTGAAGGCTTTTCCTTGCGCGAGGGCGTTCTTGGGGGCGTAACTGGCGCTGCTGCAGGGTCGCTGCGCCACTCTGCGCCACAGCTGGTTTCGGAGGCTAAAATCCATGAATACGCTGTGCGATGAAAAGGATTTTTTCGCACGCGGCTGGCGCAGTGTATCGCACAGGGACACTGTATGTCAGCCGCGTGCGCCACTTTTGTGCGAATTTCTATGAATTACCCTGTCAATATGATACATGGACATTACGTTACCCAAGTTCACCAAATCTTCACTGGTGCAGTAAACTAGTATAGGAGGGAAATCATTTATGTTATATGTTGCTTTGCTGCCCGAAGGGCCATGTGTCTTGTTTATCATGATGGGACGTTTTTTTTTTTTTTTTTTTTTTTTTTATATTAAAATTTTTGTTTTTGATGCAAACGCATCTTTACAAAAAATACAAATCATATCTTCCCATAATTCATACACTTATGACATTCTATCTAAGATTGAACAGAAGAGAGAAAGCTATTCTTATAATATAGATCAAAATTACATAATTCTTATAAAAGAACAAGCACACAAGTAACATAACATAATAAGCAATACATTGCAACGACAGAACTAATAAAAACGATACATTGAACATGACATGATGTTACATAAAATTACCCACTAATGTCTAAATTGCTGCTATCATACGTTTTCAAAGCGTGTTAAGCAGTCGCAGTGCAGATTCAATAGTTTTCACTAAGCGAACAGTTGCGATAACAATAGAGTTGCAAGAGCCCCTCATACAACACGACCATATAAGTTCTCTCCCAACTTCTGAATGAGTCGAAGCAAAAGCTTTAAGATTCAAAGTTCTTGCTGTTTCGAATGACGGACACCACAAAAACAGGTGTTTTAAAGTTTCAGGGATGTCTGTTTTTTTACAGAATCTGCAAGATGTCTTTACAGTAACATTTGTATCTTCTCCCCAATGTTTTGTGCGTGTACTTGTATGTACCAAATCTAAACGAAATCGCATATACTCTGTCCTAATTTCAACACTAGGGCAGAGCAGAAGATATGGTTGACGTGGAATTTGTGCGTGTCTAAAGGATGCATATTCTGAGAAGGAGGAGTAAGTTGCAATCTGATCACATGTACTTGCCCAATCATTCCAGAAAAGACGTTTATGTGCAGTAAGTAATTTATGTTCGAGTTCTTGAGAGGTAATATTTATGCCAGATAAGATAGTATATATTCGCTTTTGAAAAAGCTTAATTGATTTAGGCTGAAGCGAGTATAACATTTGATAGAGATCTTCATAAAGAGAGTTTGTCAATGGAAACTGCATCTTTGCAAAGATTTTAAGAATGCGCCAATTGTGTCGCGCTCCGAGAGAGTTTAACCCCAGTTCATGTCTCAGTATAGCATTAGGGAGATATGCCGGTAATCCTAAAGTGGTCTTCCACAGTCTAGCTTGCAGTTTATTCAAAAAGGTAGTTAAATCTAAAAGGCAAATGTCGAGGCCATATAAAATGATTGCTTCTACCTTTTTGGTATAAAATTCAAGTAATGGTACTAACGAAAACATACAGTATCTCCTATATATGATTTTCATTTGATTTTGTAGAGGAATTATTTTTTCACAAAGTGCTTTGTGCCAAAAGGTTGCAGAGGAATTGTTGGCGAGATTATATCCTAAATATATCGTGTGTGTTGTCAATTGAATACGATTTAGGTTAATGTGCCAACAAAATTTACGAACCTTTTTCTTCGAGGATAAAACTAGGATGTTTGATTTTACCAAGTTTATCGACAGGTTATTTGATACACAAAATAGGCTAAAAATTTCCAGTTTTTTCTGCAAGCCAGAATGAGTGCTGTCTAGTAACAGCACATCGTCGGCGTATGCTAACAATGAAAGTTTAAGCCTACCCAACCGAACAGGGTTGATTTGTGGCGAGTCCCATAGATCTTCTATATCAGATAGATAGAGATTGAAGAGGACGGCTGCAAGATTGCAGCCTTGTTTCACTCCAGTTGCTGTGGAGATAGCATCCGTCAGCAGTCCACTACTGGAGATTCGGACTCTGACAGAGGTTTGATGGTGTAGTAGTGCAATAAGAGCAACTAAACCTGGAGGAAATTTTAGCCTCAGCATCTTTTCCCAAAGGATACTACGGATCACGCAATCAAATGCAGATGAAAGATCTAATGAGGCGATGAAAACAGGACCGGTAGCGGAGGAGTGTGTCCCCGCCGTGAGATGAGCTAATATTGTGGCATTTAGTTGTGTACCTAAATTCTTCCTAAAGCCAGTTTGTGCCTTATTTAGCGTGCCATTTAAAGTGATATGTTTTTCAACCTCATCTAAGAGGAGCAGTGCGAACACCTTGGCCGCCACATCCAATAGTGCAATAGGTCTAAAATGTAATGGTTCTTTTAGAGATCCCTTCTTATGTAAGAGAATGATAACAGAAGATGTCCATGACGGAGGAAGCCTCTTAGATACAAAGATAGTTTGATAAATCTTCAGAAAGATTGATGCCCAAAAAAGTGGGTCATCTTTGATGACACAAGGAGGAAGTCCGTCAGGGCCTGCACATTTAGAACTTTTTAATTTGGAAATCGCATAAAGAATATCTTCAGTTGACCAGGGACAGAGATCTGGAATTTGAAGAATTAGGGTCTTAATATCAACCTCTTTAAATCGTGTGGGTAAAAGATACTTATGGGTAAAAAATGTAACCCACGAGTTGCCATCTACGGCAGATTCAAAGAGAGATGCAGAGTTGTTATTGGTTTCTCTGAGCAATTTCCAAATGTCTCGGACATTCTTGTTACAAATAATTTGCACCATATTTTGATTGCCAGTTAAGTAGAAAGCATGACGTGATGCATTTATTTTGTATTTGTGATTCCTCATTAAGGTCTTTTTGGCATTCGCATAGCTAAGAGTATCCATAGAGTAGAGTTGCTTTTTCAAAGTTCTTAAGGCGCTATTTCTCTCAGATTTTAGTTTGGTTACTCTCTTAGCTAGAATAATTTCTGCATTAGATGTGTTATAATGTGTTGGTGATGAGTTCGCAATGTAGACAAGATGTGAGTGTATCATACATAAATTCCATGTTAGAAGGGTTTGATAATTACTATCATCATTCACAGAGAAGGACCACCAATCACGATTTACAAGAAATGTTATTTGTCGGCAAGTAAATGAATTCCATCTGATGGATAGAAGATGACGCTCGCTGTGAATTAAAGTTAATGTTTGAGACCTATCAAAGGTCACTACTTCAGCAGACAGCGTGGAAAGCAAAATGGCGTGGTCTCCAAGACCAGGGAAGATCATAGTCATTGGAGAGATCAACCCTATGAGATCATTTGATACTACGATGTAGTCAATACAGGAATGAGAGTTGCCCCTCTGCCATGTAGCGAGTGAGGTAGATACCTTAGGGTGGATCACAACAAGATCCCAGTGTGACAATAATTGTACCCATTTTTTCCCATTTGAAAGGGCATTCTTAAAGTGGTTGGAAAATGTATTATGCGTGTATGGGGCTGTTAAATCATATAAAAAGGCATTAAAGTCACCACAGATAATGGTTGTAATATTTGAGTGAATGGAAAATACATCGAACAGCAGATCATTTAGTATTTGAAGGGCAGCTTCTATCAGCAGAGAGTTGGGATTCCAATATAAACAAATAAGCAAAACTCTTTTCCTTTCAGAAAAATCAATGTCAACAATTATAGCCAAACACAGTTGATTGGTAAACCTTTGAATTATATGAAATATCAACTTGTTGTTGAGTAAGAGGGTCAGGCCACCACTTGGCCGACCGACATAGGGGAGCAATGCAGCATTATGTATAGCAGTAAAACCATCTAGTTGAAAATCATAACAGTGCATCGTTTCTTGAATAAAAAAAATTGAAGGCAAATCGTCGACACTTGTGTTTTTGAACCAGGAAAGTAAATTGTTGAAGCCACAACAATTCCAAGATTGAATGTGGAGCTGGTTACATTAGGATTTTGAGGACGAAACCAGGGAGGAGGATAGTACTGGGTCCGATGAAATTTTTGACGGCAAAATCCCCAGTAGACCATTTAAAGCCGATGTTAAAAGGGCTAAGTTAGATAGAATTTTGTCATTTTCTGATATGGAGGATGAGGCATTCTCATTTATGGAATTAATTTTAGATGGCAAAGGGGGCATGTATTCCAGGAATTGCATCGCTTTTTCTAGCGCTGCAAATGCTTGAAGATTAAGCCCCAAAGAGGAAAGGTCTGTTTTATGTTCCCAAATGACCTTTGCAATAATAGGAGACAGAACTTTGCATAACATCCTATTATTATTGACCAAAGGGAGCTTTATCCATTCGACATCCAAGGAGATTAGATTACGTAATGACGGAATTTTATATAAAGAATTCATTAAGAATGACCGATTAATTGGTACTATTCCATTTATTTGTACATTGCTGGACCAGCCAATTAGAGTTTGGGTTTCTTCCGGGATGTCATTGAACGAACATAGCTCACTATCTATTGTACATGGAATTAAATAAGAATTTTTAGTACACGATTGCAGTTCTTCATTCTTGACTTCACCCAAATTCTGAGAAGACATTGCTACTTCATGATTAGCTGGAAGCGGAGTTTCGAAAGCAGAAACAAATTCTGGTTTCGATGAAGCCTTAAAGGCAAACGATTTTTGCAAAGCACAAATTGGAATTGAGGTCAAGGCTATAGGGTCGTGTGAGATAGAGGTTTCCTTGACATGTGATCTCGAAGAGGTATGAGCCTGGTGCACCATTGCTTGCACAACCGTAGTTTGTGGATCTACGAGATGAGTACTTTCTTTTAGAGTTTTATTTATAGTGAGATTACAGGAAGTTTTTTTGTTCTCTACAGAAGGAAAAAATAAGTTCAAATTGGGTTGCAGCATAGTATTGCTTACTGATGAAGCTGCTGTACAAGGGGCTATAGAGAGTTCTTTTTTTGTGTCAGTTGTTACTTCATTGTCTTGATTCAAGTAGGAAGTAACAGTGGCTTTTTTTGTTTTTTTGGGATGTTTTTTGTTAGACTTCAATTGAAGAGCAAATAGGCTCTCCTCATTGAGTTGACTAGCATTAAGATGAAGGTCGTCATTAGCTAAGCCAAACGAAGTGGGCGAGATGACAGAACTTGTTGGCATCGCTTCCACACTCTCCTGCTGCCTATTAGTGTTGACCGCTGTGGTCATAAGAGCTTCCTTCGTTTTGCGTTTATTTCTGCGTTTGAGTGCTCGTTGGTATGATTTTTTCATCCTACGAGACACGTGGTAGAAATCCGAAACATTATCGGTAGTTTCTACACTCACTTGAGCATCTTCTTCGTCTAATAAGTTGGTAAGAGCTGAAGGACTATGTAGGGGAAATTCCACAGGGTCGGGAATTGTCTTTATGCATGAGTCAGTATGAAGTAATTCAACTGAAAATAGCTTGGAGTTATGAAGCAGTTGTTCTATTTGATGAATTCTTTCGTGTTGGAGATGAACCACTTCCATTAGATCAATTTGTGGAGTGTTTGCATCAGTCAAAACAGGTTTAGAAGAGGTAATAACACTTGCGAAGGATGTCGGTCTGCCCTTCAATAAGAGGGATGCGTCTGAGGTTTGTGTGCTTTGAGAGGCACTAGCTTGAGATAAGCTGGTAGGTTGCAAACTCTTCCTTATTAAATCAGCGCTGCGTTCTGCGCAATTGTTGTGGGAGATATGACAGGCCTCCTGAGCAAGTATATACCCTTCGATTTTGGCCAATTGTAGAGAGTTGGTTATAATAGAATCTTTAATATCTTTCAACTGAAGGTGCGTAAGTTCATGGCCCTTATCTAACAGATTTAATATACGTGTAAGGACAGGAAATGTATGTAGTTCCTGTTCTAACAACTGAGAAGAATTTATTGCTTGGGGAATAGGAGACAATTGAGGATAGGATGCAAAAGAGTGTATAGGGGACTCTTGGGGTAATTGTTTACTAGGGGAAACTAAATTTGTCGGATCATCAGGCAACAGTTTCTTCAAGGGGTCGTGCTCTGGAGTTGGAGAGCTGCCCAGACTCTTTGACACAGAAGCACTAGATGTTATTTTAGGTAAAGTGTCAGGATTGACATACGCAAAAGAGGTAACCGTTGGGGTAGGATGAAAGTGAACCTGTTCGCGCATACCCCAGGAAGCCGCAACAGGTGTAGAAGGGCCTAATGAGAGACTAATTCGTCTTTCTAAAGCAGCAATGATTCCTGGGGCAAGCATTGAAGTATCAGAAATAGGAATTAAGATTTTGTCTAGCGCCCCAGGAGAAGTATCAAAGTTGGAATCCATGTCATTTGCCACTTTTAATGAAAATGGAGCATCCTTTTTTATATCCGATGTGGGCACATGGGACTGAGAAAGCGTTTGTGTCTCAATAGAGTAGAGGGGCTTACTAGACGCGATAGCAGTAGTATTCCCAATGACCGACAAGGGACTAACTTGAGGAGGCAACTGCCCTCCCTCTAAAGAGTGAGAGCTTTCCATTTTTACTTTTTGTGGTTTATTGGATAGACACTTTGCAATGGAATCCTTCATTCTTTTCCCATTCCTTAATATACGTGGGGAAGTATCCATAAAAAAGGGCACATCAACCAGTATAGATTCCAGAAGTCAGCATATACGTGTTTACCACACACACAAGAATAGTACTCCTAAAGATAGAAACAAGATTACAGGTGGAATTATTTGCCTAAACAAAGGATTCTAAACATATTCCACTATAGAGTAACCAGCCACCGTGCAACCAAGTACCGCGATCAACAGGCAATCTTTTGCAGTGCTTCGTAGTATTTAGCAGAACTTACTTAGTGGGGGATCGCCCTAGATTCTGTTTTCAAACCGATAATATCTTGGTATTGATGGCTAAACTGTGCCAATAAAGGCAATGTATATGCAGCTGAGTGTAAAAGTGCACCACGCACTACGAACAGCGAACAGCCAACAGCACTTGACTGTACTTCACAGTGCGCGGCGCAAGTGCGCCAAGGTAGGTGTATTTAAGGTTGAAAAGATGGGCGTTCGAGCGGCAGGAAGGGGCGGAGCCACCCCTACACCTTAAATGAATAGAAAGAAAAAAGATGTTTCAGAAATTAACACGCGCTTTTCATGCAACTGTAAACATCAAAGGCGTAGATTTGGGCGCGATAGTCTGCACACAGTCACAGGGGGTGTGTTTAAGCCAAATAGAGGGCACACAGTCACAGGAGGTGTGTTGTAATCTAATGACAAACACACAGACAGAAAATCACCTCCTACTTCCTCCCAGAAGGGTCAGGCAGGTGGAGTGTCCTCTGTAAAGACGTCCTCCAGGCGAAAAATTTACGCGGCTCACACGCTGATCTTGTCCAACAAATGAGTCCGTGTGCAGCCGCGCAGTAGCGTAGGAGTGGCGAATCGGGCAGCAGTCGTTCCGGCAACAGCCAACAGCACTTGACTGTACTTCACAGTGCGCGGCGCAAGTGCGCCAAGGTAGGTGTATTTAAGGTTGAAAAGATGGGCGTTCGAGCGGCAGGAAGGGGCGGAGCCACCCCTACACCTCCTACTTCCTCCCAGAAGGGTCAGGCAGGTGGAGTGTCCTCTGTAAAGACGTCCTCCAGGCGAAAAATTTACGCGGCTCACACGCTGATCTTGTCCAACAAATGAGTCCGTGTGCAGCCGCGCAGTAGCGTAGGAGTGGCGAATCGGGCAGCAGTCGTTCCGGCAACAGCCAACAGCACTTGACTGTACTTCACAGTTTTCCTAATGTTTGTTTTCATCATATTGCTTGCTTATGTGTTTTCTTGTGAACCAACAGGGGTTAGTACACGTATTAAGGTATACTAGGTAGGAAGTCAGGTTATATACGTGAACAGTGTTACATGCTGGACAGAGTAGGGTTCTTTCCTGGTGTTCCCCCTGTCCCATCCAAAGTAGGAGTTCCTTACCCTTTTTCCGGTGTTCCTAAATTCCCCATCCTATCCACAACCTCTCCCTAACCCCTCTTCCCCCCATTGGCTGCCACGTGGCGACCTGTTTTATATATCAGGCGTCTGTGCCAGCAACGGTGGGAGGGTCGAGTTCATTCGGCTTCCGTGGTTCGGGGGAGAGTGTCGATCTCTCTTCCTTTCCTTAAAAAGTGTGATTGTGACATTTAGGACAGACAAAGACCCAGGCCCAGATCTTCAATAAATGTTACTGGCCAGGAATTCATGCCAACATTAAAACCTTGGTCCAGTCTTGTGCAATATGCCAAAAGACCAGTACCCATATGTCCAAGGCACAGAAACAACAGAAAGCCTCATATGATAGACAAGTTACTTTAAGATCTTTTTCAGTAGGCCAAAAGGTATTGGTATTGTTGCCCACTTCTGAGAACAAATTAATATCTAAGTGGCATGAACCATATGAGCTGTTAGAACACACAGGACTCTGTAACTACAACATTTCCCAACCTGACCGCAGATTAAAGATTAAAAACCGAGGTATATCACGTTAACCTTTCCAAGGAGTGGAGGGAACATTCTTTAGAGTCTAATGCCACTGTTTTGTAATGTATGAGGATTCTGATAACAAAGTTCTGATTCCACCCAAACGTAGTAATAACATGAAACAAGATCTATAGGACCTCCAATTTACTGACATATTCAAAGATGAACCACTGAGAATGAAGAATATATACCATCATAGTCGCACTCCAGAAGGCAAAGTGGTACATTTAAAACCATACAGACCAGAGTGCAGAAAATAAACCATCATCCATGAAGTCAAACAAATGCTTGAGTCTAATATTATTGAACTATCTACTAGCCCCTGGTCTTCCCCATCGTGTTGCTGGCAAAACCCAATGGGAGTTGAAGATTTTGTATCGACTTCAGGAAAGTCAGTGCCATATCTGCCTTTGATGTATACTCCATGCCACGTATTGATGACCTTATTGACTGGCTGGGTAATGCTGTCTATATCTCTCCTCCCATTCAGACTACATGGGGCCCGTCAACATTTCAGAGGTTAATGGATAAGATATGTGAAGACATCATGAAGCAAGACAGAGAACAGATTCAAAGTTCAAAATAAAATGGCTTATTATCTCAAAAGTCAGATGGTTCAAGTCCTAACTTGCCGTATGCTAAGGTGGGATTTCCCTATATGGACGAAACTAAGGAAAGTCTAAGTCAGAAAGTTCAACTTAAAAGTATATTTGTGTCCAAAACCTATCCTTGCCTTCACAACTAAAGCTAAACAATGTGTAGGGATGTCAACAATAAAAGAAATGGGGGAAAAAAACAAAGTTCTGAGCTTCTTGCAGCTCCTAGCTTCCTTTTCAGCTCCCCTTCCCCAAGCTCAAGAAAGTTCAACAAAAGTCTGGAGATTACCTTTCCCAAGTTCAAACAGTACCACAAATCATTGGGGTTCCCTTCTCCAAGTTCAAGACAACACAGTTCCAAAGAAAGGGTCTTGAGGGCTCTGTCCTTAAGACAACATTACAGTTCATCAAGCCCCAGGGTTCCCTTCCCAAAGACTCCAACATATCAATTTACACTTGGTTTCAGTCTTTCAATGTTCAACACAACTTCTGGTCAACTTGACAGTCTTTCTGGATTGCATTAACAGTTGTCGAGCTGTGCCCCGTAGAGATCCCTCGTACCTGCACTCTTCGATCTTCTGTGGTCCAGGTTCTCCAATGTTCCGATACCCGCCTGGTCAAGGCATAGTATGGTTAGGGAAAGTTCCCCCGGTTCCTGATCTGCGGAATGGTGGTACACAGTCGGAAACAGGGAACTCTTCCAGCACAACAGAAAAGAAAGAACATCCACAGATTTCAACGTGTGGCTGGAACAGCGCAGTGCGCTAATGGGAACATTCCAATAGAGTGAAGGAGGCAGAAGGCTGGGGAAAGTGGGAATAGGTAGGTAACAGGGAAGAGCAAAGGCAAGAGCAAGGCAAGGCGGAAGGTAGTCAGAAGGAGGAAACAAGCAAGCAGGGAAGCAGGTATAAACAAGAGCGTCAACTCCTCAAGGCACAGAGAAGAGTTTACGATGTGTGGGGCCTTTCAGCGAGATGCCAGATATAGCCTGCATCAGACTTAGGCTCTATTTCGTAGCAAGGGTACCAAGGCGACCATCCAAAACAAGGAGATTGAGAACGTGCAAAATTCAGCTGGTGGTTTCCCATGCATGCGCACAGAGCACAACATGGTGGCACCCATCGGAGAGGACCGGGACCGATACCGAGCTGAATTGATCATGGAGATGCCAATGAGTTCTCCATGGCAGGTAGGCTGAACGCTGTAAGGCAAGTGGCATTGAGACACGCTGCCCACCCCAAAGCCCAGGAGGGTCACCAGACTTCCATGGGAATCGCAGGTAGAAGTGACAAACCATCCGGGGGGCATGGACACCAGCAGCAGGCTCCCAGGTATTGTCACATGCACCATAGCCCTTCCAGGATAGCAGGTAACAAAGTCTTCCACAGTGCATACGGGAATCACAAATGTCAGCCACTCCGTATTCAGGAGAATCAGACTGTACCACAGGACCAGGACGGGGCAATGAGCAACCAAAGCGATCAGGCCTATAGGGTTCGAACAGAGAGACATGAAATACAGGATGAAGTCTCCTTGAGGCAGGCAAAGGAAGATGAAAAGTGACAGCTGGGATTCAATGAGTGATGTGAAAAGGATCCCCCAAAATGAAAGGCCAGCTTCCAAGGTACATTACGCAATGGTACGTTTTTAGTGGAGTGCCACACCTTATCCCCAGGTTGATAAGTCGGTTCCCAGAAACAATGCTTGTCTGCAGAGATCTTCATTGATTGTTTGGCAGTACAAAGAGGATCAGTTGCTACAAGGTGTACATTCTGTAGATGTAGGACCAAATCCTTGCTGGACATCACAGGACCAGGAACCACAGCTAAAAGAGGAAGAACTTCAGGATGAAAACAAACCCATACATCAGTTGTAGGGACTCATTCCCATAGCATAATGGGCCAAGTTGTGTAGGCAACCTCCGCTCTTATGATGTATTCCTTCCAATCAGATTGCATACTGCTTGTGAAACATTGTAGATACTGCTCCAGTGTTTGGTATGTACGCTCAGTTTGTCCATTGGTTTGAGGATGGTATCCAGAACTGAAATCAGCAGTAATACCAATGAGCTTGCACAAAGAGGACCAGAAACGAGATGTGAACTGGGAGCCACGATCCGTAATGATTTTCCAGTGAAGACCACTTATTTATATATTTATTTGTATTGCGCACCTAGCCGTCAGGCATCTGGGCGCATTGTTTCGGTTACATTAGTGCAAGGTTACAGTGAAAGAGTACTTATATATGGCAGTAAGCATTGATATATACATTAAAGGTAAGGATTAGGTAAGAGGTTACATAGGAGGAGATTTACAAGAGCAAAGTACAAATATATACAGTAGAGATTTACAAGAGCAAAGTACACCTATATGCAGTAGAGGTGCTTTTTCTTTGGAGGCTAGCTGGCTTTGTGAGACGCAAGCCAATTTTTAGTTTTACATAAGGTGAACAAAGGTTCAGATCTTAGGTTAGTAGGTATGGAGTTCCATAATTTGGAGGCGAGGACATGGAAGCTGGTACCCCTGGAATTTTGGCGGTTGTACATTGGGATTAAGAGAGAGTTCAATTGGGCTGATCTAGTAGGTTGATTAGATTGTCTTTTAGTGAATTTGCATGGCAGGTAATCGGGTGCTGATTTGGATAAGCATTTGTGTGTGAGGGTGAAGGAGTTGAGCGAAAATCAATGTGTGATAGATAGCCAGCGGGAGTTGTGTCTGGCTTCAGAGCTATGGTGAGATCTGGGTATGTTGGAGGCTGCTCTGAGGGTGTTATTATGCAGGACCTGGAGCTTGTTTAGGTTATGTCTGCTAGTCCCTAGGTAGAGAGCGTTACAGTAATCCAGTTTGGATAATATAAGCGTTCTGGCTAGGGTGAAGCAGCTTGCTGGGGAGAGGAAAGGTATGCATGAATTTATAGGTTTACAAGTGTACGCTGTAGCTGAGGCTGTAGCGTTCACTTGTTTTGTCAGGGTTAGGGTGGAGTCAAGATAGATGCCAAGTGTTTTGACGTTTTTGGAGACTGGGATGATTATGCCGTCAATGGTGAATGAATTGAAGGATGTGTCTAGTTTGTTTAAATTGGCCTGGGAGCTGGTCAGTAGCCGTTCGGTCGTCTCATCATTGAGGCAGAGGCCATGTGTGGCCATCCATGCCTGGAAGATGAGATAGATTTTGTTCAGTAGTGCTGAGTCATTGTCTTAGTTGCCAGAGATCGGGATAAGGACCTGGTTGTCATCTGCATAGTTAGTGTAGGTGGCACCCAGGTAATCAAAATCATCAAACAGTGGCTTGGTGAATATATTATAAAGTGTCGGTGACACGCAGCACACTTGTGGTACTCCACATGTTACTGGTGCTGGGTCGGCCGCAGCTGAGGGAGAGAAGACTCTCATTGTTCTTTTGTCAAAAAATGTATTGTATCCAGGTATTGGCTTTTTCAGAGAAGTGGGCAGAGGAGGTGAGGTGGTTGCATAGGACTTTGTGGCTAACGAGGTCAAACGCGGCTGACAAGTCTATCAGCAGGAGGAGAGTTATGTTGCCCCTGTCTTTTTGCTCATTGATCTGTGTTTTAAGGTCTATTAGTGCGGTTTCCATGCCATGTCTGGGTCTAAACCCAGATTGTCTAAGGCTGAGGAGGTTATTTGTTTCAAGGTGACCCTGTATTTGCAGATAGGCTGCCCTGTCCAGAATTTTCAACAAGAAAGGCACTGTTGTGATGAATCTTTAATTGATAGGGGTGTCAGGGTCTAGGTTAGGCTTTTTCAGGAGTGGAAGGACCCAGGCATCTTTTAGGTTAGTGGGGACTATACTGGTTTCGAAGGAGGAGTTTATGAAAGACGTGATGGCGGGAGGCAAGTCTTCCATTGCTTCTTTAATGATAGTCGCAGGGCATATGTCACCTTTGCATCGAGATGGTTTAAGATCAAGGATTATGTTTTCCACTTCTACAATGGACAGAGATGATAATTTGAAGGGGGTGCATGGTGTATCGGCTGAGTTTTGCGACTTAGGGAGGTTAGAGTCAGAGGATATGTTAGGTTTTTTCATTTCTATTTTATTCTGTAGCAATGATATTTTGTCTAGTTGGGCTGATTGTATTTTGGAGCCCCATGCCTTGTCTTTGATGCAAGTGTCCATAGGAGGGATAGGTGATTTCAATTCTCTTAGAATTTAGTAGAATAATTCTTTGGTGCCAGACTTGGTGTTAGTTATTCTATTGTTGAAGGATTCACTTTTAGTTTGTAGAATGGTCATCTTGTATTCCTTTGAGGTTTTTGGGAAGATGTCTCTGTTAGAAGTTGTAGGGTGATTTTTCCAGTCAGATTCAGCCTTTCTTTTGTTGTCACGTAGGTTTTTGAGACTAGGGGTGAACCAGTTGTTAAGGTGCGCTTGTGGTTTGGCTTTCCTGGATTGTAATGGTGCAATAGCGTCAATGGCTCGGTGGAGCGTCTGTTTGTAAAGATCCACAATGGAGGCCAGGTCAGTTTCTGCGTTAGTATGATTTAGGATAGATTGTAGGAGAGGAAGTATGTTTTTTAGTGTAATGTTTTTATTGTTTCTTGTTAGAGCTGGGGGAGCTATGGCTTTGACTGTGTTCGGTTGTGAGCATGATTGTATGTGAACAGTATCGAGTGAGGGTCTGTCCAAGCGCAGGGTGTGTTGGAGATAATATTAGTTTCACAGTTAAGGTCAGCAATTCAATCGAGGATTCTGCCTTTGTTGTGCATGGTTTTGTTGATGCGGTGGGAGAATCCTAGTTCTGAGATCGTGTTTGCTAGGGATGTGGCCGCAATATCTTAAGGGTTGAGTAGGCCTAGATTGAGGTCGCCCAGTATAAGGATGTGGGGCTAGGTTTAGTGTCAGTGGCAAGGAGTTGTAGTATGTCAACTTCGAATGATGATATAGGTCCAGGTGGTCGGTAAACCAGGTAAATCTTTAGGGTGTGAGAGGCTGAGAGAGGGAGTTTTAGAGAGAGTTCAGCAGATTGGAGTGTGCGATGGGGTAAGGCTCTTCATCCAAGGTCAGTCCTACTGATGACGGTGATGCCGCCACCTTTGCAAGTTTCTCTGTCAAGTCTGGTAATCAAGTAATTGGGGGTCATTACACGGACGGCGGTGGACCAAGGTGCTATTAGCACCTTGGTCCATGCTGGTAAAACACCGGCACTGCCTTGGAGGATAGGGGAATTACCGCCCTATTCCAAGGTTGGTGGGGGTGGTAATTCCCCCTTCCCCCATTGCCCTTCCCCATTCCCATTTTTGCCCCATAGGGCATAATGGGAATGGGGAAGGTGCTAATTACGGCACCGCAAATTGCGGTACTGTAATTAGCTCCCTGGTCCCTTTGCGGGTTGGTTTTTAACGCCTGCAAAAAGCAGGCGTTAAAGTCTCCAACCCGCAAAGGGACCTCGTAGTAAGGCGGTAAGGGTTAACGGTCACCGGTACCATTAACGGTGACCGTTAACCCTTACCGCCGTCCGTGTAATGAGGTCCATAGTCTGGGATGGCTAGGGCGAGTGAAGGGCCTGCTGCGGCATGCAGCCAGGTTTCTGTTACAGCTAGGAAGTCAAGTTGATTGGCAGGAATTGTGTGGGTGCTATGGAATCATTGTGAGGTAAATCAGCTGACATGGATACGGAGACAGTGCTCTTGTTGAAGGGAGAGGCAAGGTCTAGCGTGGTACTGGCATTTCTTTTCCATTTTGCAAGATATTAAGACTGGTTTGTAAGAACAGGAGGGTTGGTAAAGCCAAGGTGAGGTTGGACAAAAGACACCACTTTTGCAGGAGGCTGACGTTGTGCATAGACATGGTTCGATATATTTGCTTGCTGTTAGGTTTAGCTGTCAGTTAACTTCGATAGTGTAGAGTATGCTAGGACTGGGACACAAGTTCAGGCTCATGCGCAGAGTGACATCAAAACAGTTGAGGCGTATGCAAGTAGTCATAAAATGTCAAATAATACTATCAGTAATGCATAATAGGCTACGAGAAGGCAAGTCATATAACACTGAGAAATGCATAATATGCTACGAGAAGGCAAGTCATATAACACTATCAGTAATGCATAATATGCTATGAGAAGGCAAGTCATATAGCACTATCAGTAATGCATAATATGCTACGAGAAGGCAGGTCCAGGCCCATGCGCAATGGCATCAAACAGATGCGGCTTGTGCAAGAGGTAAGGTACAAACTATCACAATGTTGTTACACTTTGGGCTTCCCTGCGGGCTTCCCTGCAGAATACGACTCCTTTACAAGCTCCTCTGTGGAGCAGATACAGGTTGCCATGGCGCCTGCACAAACTACGACGGAGTCCGTGTCAGCTGACAGGTCCTGTACGTGGAAGACGTACGGCAAGACACGCCCCCATACGCTTTAAAACCACTGTCTTTCAAGGGGCTTGTTGCTGCTAATTAGCGTTACAAGCTACAGTGGTTACGTCCGTTTACTCCTTCGTGTTTCCTGCGCACGAATTCCTGATCTGCTTACCTGGTCCAGACCTTTGCCTGGCTTCTGGATTGAAACTCCTACTCCCTAGCTTTCTACTGACCGCTACGTATCTGACCTGCACTGCTCCTGTTTTGGCTTGCCTTCCCCTTTAATCCTGTCGTGCTCGCCTGGCTTTTTTGACACAGAACATTATTGGATTATTCTTCCTGCTTCCTGCTGCCTCTTGCGGTACCTCACCCCGGCTAGTTGTTACCAGACGCGCAATGCCTTTTCCCTTCTTGCAGGTGACTCGCTCCAACTCTCCTCGCAGGTGACTCGCTAACAACCACCCGGAACTCTTCAGACGCTCCACGCCTTATCTGGATGCGTGTGTGCTCAGGTACCTCTTTGTAGTTGTCATTCCGGGTGAGCCCTGCCAACTCCATCTCTGCTATTGAATTCATTCCCTACTGTCCTGATTGGGTATTTTCCTTTTGCTGGATTTTGGGACACTGAGTGATCTACCCTGTCTTGTGAACTTGTCTTCAAGTGCATATAAACGCTTTGCTGATTCTGCACCAACCCGGCACTAGTGCGACCCTCGTGCCGCTCGGGTTTATTTCCCTATACTAACATTCCTGTTTGTTGTTTTCTCCTATCGTTGTCTCCTTTTTCCTGGACAATTATCCATCCTCAGTATACCCATATTTCAGGTTTGTTGTCATTGGTTCAATACTTTAAGAAGTCTCTTTAGATTCTTTCCACTCACTGTGGTTATTTCATATTTTTGTAGATTCACCCCGGGGAAGCGCCACTCCAATACTTACCTAGGTATTTTCTGTATTATACTGCTGTTCTGATTGTTTGGTTTGTTCTCAACACTGTATAATATCTTTGTATTCTTTTGCAGCATTTGTATTGGCGGTGCGTGTTCTCCCCGCTCTTTTGTTCAATTGACACCCCTGTCTGTCCCAATCGAAACAGCAGAGAGGTACATTGTAGAAACGAGCCCCTCTCTGAGGAAGCCTGAGTCTTGTACTCAGGGGAGCTGGGATAGAAGGCTGAATATCGATTCTTGTACAACCATCATCTCCAAGGTCACTCATCCACGTCTTTGACCTACTTCGGAGTGGTGAGTAACAGAATTAGCAGCCACGAACAATGTCCACGGAGGCCAGTGATGCTTTGAATCAAATCGTGCAATTGCTCACGGATCTACGAACCGACTTGACCAATGCACAAGAGGCACTGCGCCAGCGTATGGATGCCATTCAGGCCTTGGTTACCACTCCAGCGCCACAGATGGCCGTTGCTGGTGCTGCGGCTTTGGGATCTGGGTTTCCACCTCCACAGCAGGAATCAACCCCTATTATGCTTACAACTCAGTTCCCTCTAGCTCCTCCTGAACGCTTCCTGGATGATCCTAAACAATACTGAACCTTCATCAATCAATGCAAACTGCATTTTTTGTGCCGTCCCGCTTCATTCCCTACTTCTACGACTAAAGCGGCTTTTGTTTTGTCACATTTAGGAGGCACTGCAGCTGCATGGGCTAACCCATTGTTAGAATCCAACAGTCATGTTCTCTACAATTGTGATGCCCTTCTTGCTATGATGAGTAAGGTGTTTGATACACGTTATACTACTCAAGCTACTGACCTGGAACTCTTAAAGCATCGGCAAGGGAACAACTCCCTATTGGTTTATTTGGCCCGTTTCAATCAGCTGGCAACAGAAACAGATTGGCCTGAAGAGAAGAAAACTGCAGTCTTCTATCAAGGCCTCTCAGATGAGTTAAAGGACATCCTCTCCACTGTTCCGGTAGTCCCCACAGCATTTCGGGAACTGCTTGATCTAGTCCTTCAGATTGATGCCCGTAAATCCGAAAGACGTGGTGAAAAGAAACCTGCTTTGTTCACCACGCTTCCAGCGGAGACATCGTCCTCGTCACTTCCTGCGCCAGAACCTATGCAGATTGGTGTGGTTAGGGGTCCACTCACCCCTGCTCAACGAGAATACTATAGATCGCACAATCTCTGCATGTATTGTGGGGCCTCTGACCATTTACTGCCCGAATGTCCCAAAAAAACCAAAAGAAAGGTGGGAAACGCCAAATCCCGACAGTAGACGGAGTCCCTACGTCGGGAAGTTCACCTTTGGACTCTACAGTACAGAACCCGAGTCATCTAGTCCGCCTTCCTGTTACATTTTCCTTGAGTCATGGTGGTTCATTCCAGACAACGGAAGTGATTGATTCGGGAGCAATGGGCAATTATGTTGACCAATGCTTTTCCTCTATGTCAGGGATACCACTGATTCGCAAATCTATACCTGAAACAGTGAATGCAGTGGACGGTTCGATCCTTGTCTCCGGAATGATAACTCATCAGACGGTTCCATTATACATGAGTACCGACGAAGGCCATACTGAAGAGATATCATTCGATATCATCAAAGCGCCAGACTACAGGGTCATTTTGGGTATTCCGTGGCTGAAGTTCCATAACCCTGCTATCGATTGGTCGACGTCTCAGACCCAGTTCCCTTCCAACATATGCAATACCCGATGTACTACATTGCTTGGAATTAGCCAGGATAGTCCTGCCAGGGCACTGGTATCTCCTACTATGCATATTGGAGCCGTTTCTAACACTGCTGTCTCTATGGTACCTTCTCAATATGCAGACTATGCAGATGTATACGACAAAGGGATGGCAGAGAATCTACCCCCACATCGGGTCTATGATTGTCCAATAGACCTAGTACCGGGGGTAAAGATACCGGCCGGTAGGGTGTATTCGCTCACTCTCAAAGAAGACAAAGTACTTAAAGAGTACATAGACAAGGCTTTGGCCATGGGATTTATTCATCCATCCAAATCACCAATTACATCCCTGCTTTTTTTTGTTCCTAAGAAGGAAGGGTACTTACGTCCCTGTATTGACTATCGTGCATTTAATGCAGCTACCATAAAGAACCAGTACCCTCTCCCCCTGATCTCTGTTCTCCTTGATCAGTTGGGATCCTCCAAAGTATTTACCAAGCTTGATCTCAGAGGAGCTTACAATTTGGTCCGTATGAGAAGGGGGGACGAATGGAAGACTGCTTTTAAAACACGTTATGGTCTATAAGAATACCTGGTGATGCCCTTTGGGCTATGTAATGCCCCGGCCACCTTTCAGGCATTCATGAACGATTTGTTCTATGACATCCTTGACCAGTTTGTTGTAGTCTACCTGGATGACATTTTGATCTATTCATAAAACCATAAGGACCACGAATTACATGTCAAAACAGTGCTCCAACATCTGAGGGATCACAAACTGTTTGTAAAAGCCGAAAAGTTCATATTTCACGCCTCGGAGGTGGAATTCTTGGGGTATGACCTTACTAGCAACAGGGTGCGCATGAGCCAGTCCAAAATTAGCGCGATCCTGGAATGGCCTGTGCCCAATTCAGTCAAATCTTTGCAATCATTTCTGGGATTCGCAAATTTCTATAGACGCTTTATCAACGGCTTTTCTGAAATCTCTGCACCTCTTACCTCCCTGACAAGTGCCAAGGTGCCATATGTATGGTCTTCTGAGGCTCAGAAGGCTTTTGATCAGCTAAAAGCCGCCGTCACTTCCGCCCCTGTCCTCACACATCCCGATCCCGTTCTTCCATTCTTTGTGGAGGCTGACGCCTCGGGCTATGCTCTTCGTGCTGTGTTGTCCCAAACCTGTCCTCACTCGGGCGATATTCATCCCGTTGCCTACTTCTCTCGTAAATTGACACCTTACGAAAGAAACTAATCCATTATGGAACACGAACTCCTAGCCATCAGAGACGCATTCTTGGAATGGAGACATCACCTCCTGGGGGCCAAACACCTTGTAACGGTATACTCGGATCACCGTAGTCTGTTAGCCTTCAAATCCATGAAATGCCTTACGGCCAGACAGGCACGGTGGCATTTATTCTTTTCACAGTACGAGTCTGTTATCACATACCGTCCTGCTAAAGCTCAAGTCTCGGCTGACACTCTCTCCCGCCTCCATGCGGGTGGCCAGTCCCAACTGGTCGAAGCACTCCCTCTCCTACCGAACAAAGTTGTTTGCGGGTGTTCGGTTCAGCCCTCTTTGCGTTTGATCATCCTTGACTGGGTCTCAACCCATCCAAAGGAAATCGCTGACTTCAACCTAGAAGTGATTCAAGGTATGCCATTTATCCAAGGGCGTGTCTATGTACCATCAGGTCAAGCTAGAACCTTGGCTCTCCAGTGGTCCCACAATTCTTTGGTTGCAGCACACCCAGGAAGTCAGAAAACTCTTGAGGCCTTGCGGCATTGGGCCTGGTGGCCTTCCATGGCACGCGATGTAAAGGACTACATATTGACCTGTGCCATATGCACCCAATGTAAGACCTCTAGAGCCAAACCAGTAGGCTTATTACAACCTCTGCCTGTTCCGTACAAACCTTGGCAGATGGTGTCAATGGATTTCATTGTGGAACTACCCGACGTCCAGGGTCACAACACCATTTGGGTGATTGTGGATTATTTCACGAAATACGCACTGTTCATACCTTGCTCCGGCTTGCCTTCGGCTCCGGAACTGGCTAGACTGTTCATGACGAATGTGTTTTGTTTCTTTGGCTTACCCCCGATCATTGTTTCTGATTGTGGTACACAATTTACTTCACGGTTTTGGAAGGCTCTTACGGCTTCCCTAGGCATCGAGGACAGATATTCCTCGGCATACCATCCTCAGACGGATGGGCAGACTGAGAGAACCAACGCTACTATCGAACATTTCCTACGCTGTTTATGTCTTCAGTTCCAACAGTCCTGGTTAACTTCCCTGCCTTACGCAGAGTTTGCATATAACAATTCTATGCATACGTCTACAGGGGTTTCTCCCTTCTTTGCCCTGTATGGTGGTCATCCTGAGACTGCGTGAGAGATCTCAATAAGATTCATCGGGACGTACGCTGACATTTACTCCGTGCTCAAGACCGTGCCAAAAAATATGCTGATGTGCATCGATCCCCGGCACCGGTCTATCAGAGCGGCATGAAGGTGTGGTGGTCGTCCCGTAACTTACGGATTGCGGGCAAACGTTCGCTTTTGCCTAAATATGTGGGACCCTATGCCATTACTGATGTTATAAATCCTGTGGCAGTCAAGCTCTCCCTGCCGCGTTCATGGCGTATACACCCAGTTTTTCACGTCTCCCTGATCAAGCCATTCATCAAGGGGACTCGCCTGCCTACGCGTCCTTCGCCGTTCTTGGTGGACGGCGAGGAGGAGTACGAGGTTTCGCAAATTCTGGACTGCAGGGTGTCTAGGGGTGCGATGTTCTACCTGGTGGATTGGAAGGGTTATGGGCCTGAGGACCGTACCTGGGAGCCTTTGTCTAACTTACATTTTCCGGAGCTTCTGAGGTGTTTCCATACTGCCAGGGGGTTGCCAGTGTCTTTGGGGGAGGATGCTGTTACACTTCGGGCTTCCCTGCGGGCTTCCCTGCAGAATACGACTCCTTTACAAGCTCCTCTGTGGAGCAGATACAGGTTGCCCTGGCGCCTGCACAAACTACGACGGAGTCCATGTCAGCTGACACGTCCTGTACGTGGAAGACGTACGGCAAGACACGCCCCCATACTGCTTTAAAACCACCGTCTTTCAAGGGGCTCGTTGCTGCTAATTAACGTTACAAGCTACAGTTGTTACGTCCGTTTACTCCTTCGTGTTTCCTCTGCATGAATTCCTGATCTGCTTACCTGGTCCTGACCCTTGCCTGGCTTCTGGATTGAAACTCCTACTCCCTTTTGGCTTTCTACCGACCGCTGCGTATCTGACCTGGGCTGCTCCTGTTTTGGCTTGCCTTCCCCTTTAATCCTGTCGTGCTCGCCTGGCTTTTTGGACACGGAACGTTATTGGATTATTCTTCCTGCTTCCTGCTGCTTCTTGCGGTACCTCACCCCGGCTAGCTGTTACCAGATGCGGAACGCCTTTGCCCTCCTTGCAGGTGACTCGCTCCAACTCTCCTCACAGGTGACTCGCTAACAACCACCCGTAACTCTTCAGACGCTCCACGCCTTATCTGGATGCGTGTGTGCTCAGGTACCTCTTTGTAGTTGTCATTCCGGGTGAGCCCTGCCAACTCCATCTTTGCTATTGAATTCATTCCCTACTGTCCTGATTGGGTATTTTCCTTTTGCTGGATTTTGAGACACTGATTTATCTACCCTGTCTTGTGAACTTGTCTTCAAGTGCATATAAACGCTTTTCTGATTCTGCACCAACCCGGCTCTAGTGCGACCCTCCTGCCGCTCGGGTTTATTTCCCTATACTAACATTCCTGTTTGTTGTTTTCTCCTATCGTTGTCTCCTTTTTCCTGGACAGTTATCCATCCTCAATATACTCATATTTCAGGTTTATTGTCATTGGTTCAATACTTTAGGAAGTCTCTTTAGATTCTTTCCACTCACTGTGGTTATTTCATATTTTTGTAGATTCACCCCGGGAAAGCTCCACTCCAATACTTACCTAGGTATTTTCTGTATTATATGCTGCTCTGATTGTTTGGATTGTTCTCAACACTGTATAATATCTTTGTATTCTTTTGCAGCATTGGTATTGCCGGTGAGTGTTCTCCCCGCTCTTTTGTTCAATTGACACCTCTGTCTGTCCCAATCGAAACAGCAGAGAGGTACATTGTAGAAAAGAGCCCCTCTTTGAGGAAGCCTGAGTCTTGTACTCAGGGGAGCTGGGATAGAAGGCTGAATATCGATTCTTGTACAACCATCATCTCCAAGGTCACTCATCCACGTCTTTAACCTACTTTGGAGTGGTGAGTAACAAATGTATACGGCGGCAGGTTAAGCAGGCATCAAGAAGGTTAGCAGTCATCAAACATCAATAATGTATAATATGCTGCGAGAAGACAAGCTCAGGCTCATGCGCAATGGCATCACACAGATGTGGCGTGTGCAAGAAACAAGGCATAAATTATCACAATGAATACAGCGACAGGTTAGCAGGCATCAAATATCAGTACAGGCTTGTGTGCAGAAGGCATCAGACTGATACAGGGTATGCTAAGGGACAGACACAAGTTTTCATTGGCACAGTTTTGTCCGACACGTATCACCAAACAGTGCGATACTTGCTGAAAGTAGGGCACATAATTAGTCTTGTGGGTCCTTTAATATCAATTATTGTTATGGAAGTTAGTTAAGTGGGGCACAGGAAATGTACAGTCAGGGTGGTGGAATGGCACTATAGTGGAGATGTTGGTTCGGTTGGTGCCTATTCCGGTGCCAGGGGGATGCTCTTACCGCAAAGTACGCACGTTATGGTAGTCAGCAGATTTCGTTTCTCTGTGTGGTTCCGGATTGTGTAAATTGGTTGTTAGGTAGGGTCGCAGGTGTGATGAGGCTGGATGGGGAGGTGTAGTTGGGCAGGGCCTCGTCCCCGCGTTCCTGCACGGACAGACAGGTTCTGGCCTTAAGTAGTGGGCCTTTGGTAGAAGGGCTGGCTCACGCCTTCCAGTGACTTCGGTCGAAGGAAATAGTACGGAATGGCCAATCCACACGCAGGGCTCAGCTGGGCAAGTTGCCTAGCAACATGTAAGTGAAGCGGCGTCCACCATTTTAAGACGGATTCCTTCGTGTACGGGCAATGCTGCGCAGATCACAGCAGTTGATTCATATTTTAGTATAGACTGGTCATCAGGCTTACCACGTGCAGGGGCGTAGCCGTGAAGGCCGCGCTTCTCGTGAAGCCAGCGGTGGAGGTGCAGGGTGGGCTCCTGCCCTCCCGAGTTGGCTGCAGTTGCTTCTTGAGGATGGGATAGGCACAGACAGGCTCTGGCATTAAGTAGTGGGCCTATGGTAGAAGGGTCGGCTCACGCCTTCCTGGTGACTTCGGTCGAAGGAAGTAGAACGGGATGGCCAATCGGCACGCAGGGCTCAGCTGGACAAGTTGCCTAGCAACGTGTAAACGAAGCGGCGTCTGCCATTTAAAGACAGATTCCTCGTGTACGGGCAATGCTTATGGTTAGGAATGAGGCCTGGGCAATGTAAAAATTGATTTTTGCGCAGATCACAGCAGTTGAATCATATTTTAGTATAGGCTGGTTGTCAGTTTTACCACGTGCAGGGGTGTAGCTGTGAAGGCCACGCTTCTCCTGAAGCCGGCGGTGGAGGTGCAGGGTGTGCTCCAGCCCTCCCGAGGTGGCTGCAGTTGCTGCTTGAGGATGTCAAAGTAGACAAAAAAAGTGTAGGAAGAATGCATTAGCCGTAGTTACTGAGGTAGGCAGACCAGCCAAGGGATGGAAATGAGCCATCTTAGAGAAGCAATCAACTACGACTAGAATACAGGTACATCCGTCAGACAAGGGATGATCCACGATGAAATCGGTCGAGATGGTATACCAAGGACGAAGAGGTGTTTCCACAGGCTGCAGGAGTCCAACAGGATGGGTATGAGTAGATTTCGACTGAACACAAACTGAGCATGATTGCATGTGCTCCTCAACATCAGGACACAAGGAAGGCCACCAGAATTGGCTCTGGATCAGTTGCAGAGTTGCTGTCAACACACAATGACTAGCCAAATGGGAGTCATGCATTTGAACCAACACCTGCCATTGTAGATCCAAAGACGGATCAAACAGGCTACCCAAATTAAATAACAATCCAGCTCGTAAAATGTTGTCCTTGGATTGCAGAGGGTCCTAACTCAAGGATCGCAGGCGATAGCAGCCTTTGACTGTTTCCAACAGAAGCCGTATTGCGGCCAGAAAATGTTTCACAAGTGATAATACATACCCAGGAGATTCAGTGACCTCGTCTATCTGTAGAGATCGAGACAAATTGTCTGCTTTCTCATTCTGCGATCCTGGAATGTATGTAAGCATGCAGGAAGAAAAAGCCCACCGAGCCTGTTGACTGTTTCTGCATTGTTGTGTACTTAGGTATTGTAGGTTGTGATGGTCTGTCCTGGCTTCCACAGAATACGGTCCTCCAAAAGATGTTGCCAAGAGTTATTTTTCAATGATGGAGTAGATACGTTCACTGACAGTCAATTTACTAGACTAGTAAGCCACTGGCATTTCAATATGGGAATGAGGAAAGGATTGAAGAAGGACAGCACCGAGGGCTTAGTCTGAAGCATCAGTCTTGACGATGTAGGGCAATGTGTTATCAGGATGTCGTAGAACAGGTGCTGACATAAAAGCTTTCTTCAAAGCTCGAAAAGCATTGGTAGCTTCTTTAGTCTATTGGACCTTCACTTAGTGGACAACAAGCAGGTTAGTTCCTGGGTCAATTTGGCAAAATTTGCAATGAAACACCAGTAATAATTCGCAAACCCAATGAAACACCTGCATCTTTGACTCAGCCTTCTTCTCTCCCTCTCACTGGAGCCACAACAATGTGCCTGCTCTCTCTACACCCCCCGAGGGTGCTCTAGCTTCTCCTGATGCCGCACTGTGCTCTACCCTTACACTACCCTACACACGAGGTAGGAGCGTTCTGAAATCAGATGAATGCTTTTTAAAATCAAAAAAATAAATAGATATATATATATTCTTTTTTTTATTAAAGAGCTCTTTTGAACGCGTTGACCTCCACGCTGCCTTCTTGATGCCCCATTCGCTGCCCATCTACACCCTGAGGCGGCGTGCAATTTGGCCAAAGGGGAAGATCTACTGAAATTGCCCATTTGCCTGGTGGTCCTTGTGGAAATTCCAAGATGGCGCTGTTTGCCGTGCACCTTAGAAGGAGGCAAGTGCTCCTCTTTGATATGGGGCCCAAGATGGGCACGTATTTATATCTGATTCACGACAATATGTTCAAGTATCCATAATATACCATACTTCTTAGAGAAAGGAAAATGAGTCTTTCTGATTCATATCAAAAATGATTTATCCATAATAGTTCAAATAAAAAGCTATCACTAATAATCCTTAGTGAGGAAGCAGTTGCCACAATCCACATGTATTAGACTAAAAAAGCCAATACATTTCGGAAATTATTTCCTTCATCAGGGCGAGTCTCATTGGTGTGGTCAGTTGTGAAAAACATAACGTCCTGCGTTCATGCCCACTCAGCAGTGGGTTGTAAATGACATTATGCACAAAGGCATGGAGAAAATCCACTCGTGCTTACAAGGAAACCAATCTTGTAATACACAGAGAGAAACGAACCTCCACAGTGCAGCTGCAGGGCAGTGACTCAGACTGTCAAATCATTTTTGATATGAATCAGAAAGACTCATTTTCCTTTCTCTAAGAAGTATGGTATATTATGGATACTTGAACATATTGTCGTGAATCAGATATAAATACGTGCCCATCTTGGGCCCCATATGAGAGCGGTTGTGTGACCCAGTATTATTACTTGGTCTCCAGCGTGTGTTGCAATTATAAGTCCGGGTGTTTCCAGACTTGTCACAGCCAGCTCCTTTTCAATTGGATGTATATTCTTTTTTGAAACATTTGATTTTTACTTGAATATTCTGAACATTTTTGAATACATGGTGGTGCCCACTCTCTTCTCTGTTTGTTAAGTGCTCCTCTTTGCCCATCATACCTGAATGCCAATTAGCCTGAGAGCCTCACAAATTGGCCTATTGGGGACCGGCAGGCTTTAGCCGGCCCCCTCTCCAAAGGCCCTCTCCTAAGGCCCCTGTCCCAGTCGTCGGAGTGGGTGGGAGCGGTTGGGTGCGATGCTCCTCTACTTTTTTAAATTAAGTTTTACTGTTCCCATACTTTTATTTTCAAAAGAAACCGTTTCAGAATGGTTTAGTTTTGAAATAAAAGTATTGGAATAAGTTGAAACTTGCTCTTCAGTGCAGTGCACTGAACATTCCCTTAAACAGCAGATGCGTTTGTTTGGGGTTTTGGATTTCGCGTGGGAGGGGGTGTGGTGATGGGGTTTGTGGTGAGCATGCACGGGCCAGCAGGGAACATAGTTCCACTACTTCTTTTCGTACACTTCGACCACTGCCCTGTCCGCTGCCTGGTCGGGTCTGAGGGTGCTCCTCTACAGTCCACATGAACACATGGAGGCTGAGGAGAACTCCATGCACTCTGAAACTTAATATTAATGGAGCATCTAACATTTCTCTGAAGGTTACTTCCCTCAGCTAACTTCATCAGCCCTCTACTCCACACTTGTGACTGTCCCACCTCTCAATCCATCTCATCTGGACTCCCACTCTCCATATCTACGACAACAAAAATCGAATTTAGCTGTGCCTGCATTCTGTTTTCACCTTGTCCTGCCAAAATCGAATTTAGTTGTGCCTGCATTCTGTTTTCACCCTGTCCTGCCAAACTCCCCTGTCACATGAATGGGGACAAAATGGAGTGCCATGAAAGTTGAGGGGGACAAACACCCCAGTCCCCCCCTAAAATTACACCCATGGTGCCTGCATTCTGTTTTCACCTTACCCTGACAAAATCGAATTTAGCTGTGCCCAGTTGCTGCATTCTGTTTCCACCTTGTCCTGGCAAAATCTAATTTAGCTGTGCCCAGTTGCTGCATTCTGTTTTCACCTTGTCCTAATAAAATCGAATTTAGCTGTGCCTGCATTCTGTTTTCACCTTGTCCTGACAAAAGCAAATTTATCTGTGCCTGCATTCTGTTTTCACCCTGTCCTGACAAAATCGAATTTAGCTGTGTCCGGATTCTGCTTTCACCTTGTCCTGCCAAAATCGAATTTAGCTGTGCCCAGTTGCTGCATTCTGTTTCACCTTGCCCTCCCAAAATCGAATTTAGCTGTGCCCAGTTGCTGCATTCTGTTTCACCTTGCCCTCCCAAAATCGAATTTAGCTGTGCCCAGTTGCTGCATGCTATTTTCACCTAGTCCTGACAAAATCAAATTTAGCTGTGCTAAGCTGCTGCATTCTGTTTCACCTCACCCTGCCAAAATCAAATTTAGCGGTGCCCAGTTGCATACATGCCAACCCTCCCGATTTAGGCGGGAGACTTCCGATTTTCCTGCAAACAAAGTTGCAATTTTTTACTGTCTCCCACCTAAAATATCCCCAACCCCAATGCAATTGAATGGGGAAATTTCATGCAACCGATTTTCGTGAACAGTTCTCCCTCTTAGGGGATCTAAAAGGTTGGCATGTATGCAGATGCTGCATTCTGTTTTCACTTTGTCCTGCTGATATCGAACCTAGCTTTGCCTAGTGGCTGCATGGTGTCTTCATTAGCTGTGTGCGGTACCCCCTTGTTGCCCTCACCCCACCCCCTTCCTCCATGTGCATCAGTGCTTCAGACTGGTAAGTGTCCCCCCACCACTAAATCTGGTAGGAAGGAAACTTAAGAAGGACATACTGGGCTCCAACCCCGGCTTTCCTATTCCAGACACCTATGTCATGGCTTCTGCCAGAGAGACTCTCACAGACATTCTCTTTTTCGTTAACGCACCTGACCTATGGACTCGCTACATGGTCAGCTTTCTCTCTCCTATCGCCTCTTCTCCCATTAATGGTGGCAGTCACTGGGAGGTTCTCCTTGATCTCTTCACCATTTCCAGAGTCATCATCAATGTCTATTTCAATGGAGCCATCATGGTTCAGGGTCCTCAACTCAACCTTCTTCTCTTTGACAGGCTCCTCGCTCGCCTCTCTAACCTCACCTCTCACTCCCGTCAGGCTCTTCCGTCTGTGCCTTCCTCCTCCTCGCATTGGCTCCCTCGTCCATTGCACCTTCCTCATCCTCTGCAGTGGCTCACTTGCCCACTGTGCCTTCCTCCTCTGCACTGGTGCCCTTGCCTTGCTGCACTGTCCTGGCTCCCTTGTCAGCCTTGGCTCCTCCGCCATCGTCCACTATCTCTCTGGCAAAGCCACCACCCCCGGGTGTGGAAGACCCTCAAAGATGGCAAGCTACTCCACATTACCACGCTCAACACTCGCTCTGCTGTCAAACACTCGTCTGACATCTGCAACCTCCTTGAACTCATGGGCCTCGATGTGCTCGCCATCACAGAGGCGCGGGCCACACTTTGGATGCTCTCCTCTCTACTGACACCCCTCTCTCTATCCCTCTCACTACCTCTCTTTCTTGGACTGACCACTCTCTTCTCTCAACACACCTGAAGCTCTCCTCTCCTCTTGCAGCGGCACACCAAGCACGGCCACTCAGCTTCAAAGTCACCAGATCCATGAAAAAAGTGACAGCCGCTGCCTTTGCCTCCACCTACTCTCCTCCTCCCATTCCTGCGACTGCCACCCACCCTGACACAGCCCTCGCTAACCTCAATCTCTCTATCTCCAACACTCTTGATACTCTTGCCCCTGTCATAAGGGTCCGAGTGAAGCTGTCGAAAAAGTACAACTCTTGGTACTACTCCAATCTGGCTGCCCTTAAACGCAAGTGTAGGGCAGCTGAGTGGAAATGGAATTCGTTGGGTGGACCATTTGACAAACTGGCCTGCCACTGCCTTCAAAGGTAATACCGACTCTGCATCTCCTCCTAGAAAATAGCCTTTATTCAAGCCTGCATTTCTATGGTATTAAACAACATGGCCCCACTTTTCAAAGTCTGCAAGGAACTGGCCACTCCTGCAGCAGCTTCTTCTCCTGCCACACCCACCCAGGACCTTTGCTCAGCCCTGGCTGCACACTTCACCACAAAACCCCCCGACATCCTTTACTCTCTTTCCTGCACACCACAGCACACACCAACACCTGAGCCTCCCTTGTCCCCGCCTCCACCTTCCTTCTCCTCTGTCTCACCTGTCACACCTGATGAGTTCACTAGACAAGTCCGGTCTATGAAGGCTTCATCCAAACAGGTGGACCCCTGCCCCTCCAAAACCATTAAGGACAATATTGACTCCCTGGCCCCAGTCATGGCTGATCTCTGCAATCTCTCCTTTTCCACTGGAGTTTTCCCAACTTCTCTTAAGCACTCCCTTGTGTAACCTCTGCTCAAGAAACCCTCTTCCAACCCCTCCATTCTGGCAAACTACCGCCCGATCTCTATCAGTTCTTTCCTGGGCAGACTCCTGGAGAAGTTGGATATCTCTCAGCTGACCCTTCACACTGGATCTATTGGTTGTTTCCATGACCATTAGTCTGGCTTTAGAGCATCCAGAGGCACGGAAACTGCTCTTCTGAACACCCGTGAAGAGCACCTTGGGAATCACAGGTCAGACTCTGGCGTAGTTAACCTCCTTTCTCTCCGACCGCCCATACCAGGTCGAACTCTGAGCCTTTCTCTCAACTATTGCTCTCTCAACCTGCGGCGTTCCCCAAGGATCAAACCCATGCCCCTGGTTCTTCAACGTCTACATGGCTACCATGGCACATGTGATCGCCACTTTCACCTCTAACTTCCATTGTTACATGGATGACACTCAACTATCCTTCAGGCTACCCTCAGCCGCCTCCTCCTCCTCGCTCATATCTGATTGTCTGTCCGCTATTCAGTCATGGTGTGCTGCAAACAACCTTTGCCTCAGCGCCAGTATGACTGAGATCGTTTGTTTGGGACCCCAAGCCCCGCCTTCCCACTTTCACTCTGGCCGGCCTCCCTTGGCCATGTGCCCGCACCCACCTGCGAGTCCCTCTGGAACAGCCCCCTTACCCCCCTCAGTTTTAAGCCTGATCTTCTTAAGTTCCGGAAACTCCTCAAGACCTTCCTCTTCTCCTCCTCCTTCTCTCTTCCTCTCCCTTGCTAACCTAGCTTTCTGCCCTTTTCATCTCTTCCTCCTCTTCCTAACAGCTTGTCGACTGGCCGCCTGGTGTACCTCAGAGTCTCACAGGTCCCGGGCACACCCACCAGTCCTTTCTGCACTTGCCTCAGAGCCCTGCACCCCACCCTCCCTCAATGCACATGAGAATTAACCCAAGAGAGTGGGACTCTCTGCACTTACCCCAGTCTCCACAGACTGGGTGCTCTTGGACCTCCCCCTCCTTTGACCATCCGTGCACTTGCACGATCCGAATGCACTTTTGCCTGAAGATCGTCTGTCTGTTCTCCCTTGTCTTCACCCTTTAATGTGCACTTGGTAAAACTGCAGAATTGTCGGCAGGCATGTTTGCTGTATCTCAATTGTTAAATGCATTATATTCACTTACTCTGCCTGTGCAGACTATTATCGTCTCAGAATTTCAAGGACTCTGAGAGACTGTTTGTTTGTCCCCTTGTTCCCACCCTGCTTGAGCGCTTTCAAACACTTGCCTGTCTATAGGTGCTTTATAAATTACCATTATCAAACATTGCAGAGACTTAAGGTCATGAGGTACAATTAAATCCAATATGGCTCTCACTTTCTTAGGATCCATATTCACTCCTTCTGGGCTGATAACGTACCCTAGGAATTCCATCCGGGATACATGGAATTGGCATTTCTCCAATTTTACATATAAATGGTGTTCTTGTAATCGACGCAACACCTCAGTAACGTGTACCAAATGAGATTCTAAGTTAGAAGAAAAAACAAGGATATCGTCCAGGTACACCCATACCGAACAACTAATCAAATCAGAGAAATCAAAATTCATAAACCTCTGGAATACTGCGGGGCCGCTGCACCATCCGAAAGGTATCACCTTGTATTCGAAATGCCCAAAAGGCGTTTTAAAAACAGTTTTCCACTCATGGCCTGGGCGAATATGTACCAAGTGATATGGCCCTGTAGGTCAAGTTTGGTTAAGAACTTGGTAACTTGCAGTGATACCAGGATGTCAGTAATCAGGGGTAGTGGATACCTGTCCTTCAAGGTAATGTCATTCAGTAGGCGATAGTCAATACAAGGCTAAAGGGTCCCCTCCATCTTAGGTACGAAAAATAACAGAGACCCTACAGGTGATTTCAAAGGTGTGATATAGCCATGTTCCAAGCATTCATTAAGATACCTTTTTAACTCTGTTCTTTCATCCCCTGTTAGTGAGTATATCCGACTGTTAGGTAAAACAGCATTGGGTATCAGATTAATCTTGCAGTCAAACTCCGGTTCGGTGGTAAGTGTGAGCGGTCCAGTTCTTGAAAAAGTACACTGTATTGATGTATGCTTTTGGTAAATCTAGACATGTTATCTGTTGAACTGTGGTGTCCTAAGCCTTGCACAGACCTGGAATGTGTCCAGGAAAACGATCAGGTAGCCAACAACAATGGGTGGTACAAAAGTCAGAAGAAAATATTAAGACCAGAGGTCTCCAATTGACCACAGGATTGTGGATTGTGGGCCAACAATACAGTATAAACTGGTGACGTTATGACATCAAAAGATAGTTGTTCATTATGTTGACCCAAAGTCATGCCGAGGGACATGGTATGCTGCTCAATAGGTCCTGAAGACAAAGACGTCTCGTCAATCACTTAAACCTCTGCACAATGTACTTTGTTCTACGTGTGTATATGGTGCTTTCGTACAAACGCGCCATCAATGTAATTACCGGTAGCACCACAATCTAACAGAGCAGAAACAACAATGGATTAATCTGGAGTAGAGCCCAGGATAATGTAGCTTCCAATACAAACAAAGAGAAAAGAGACTAATATTAAACAATAAACATGGAAAAGGGTTGCATTTAAATACACAACAAATCAATGCTGATTGTGATTTTTTTATGTTTTATGTTGGTTGTGTAATACTAGGTGATTGTTTCATGTTTTATGTATGTAATTACACGTCTCACGTAATTACTGTTTATGTGTATTACCTGGTCTTAGGTTTGTTTTAAAGAATATACCCCTTTGGGTTTTCTTTTCCTTTTTTAAGAAAAATAATATTTGATGTCAATTATTAACAAAATATTTATTTTCTCGTATTTTTTTTTAGACATTATTGTGTTTTGAGGGGACAACTTGTTTCTTTTCCATGTATATTGTTTCATATTAGTCTCTTTTCTCTTTGTATATTATAAAAGTTTGTTCCTAAATGACCCTTGGTGGTAGAGAAAAGTAGGGTTTCGTAGTAGTCCCTCTGTAGGGGTCGCCCTTTGTTGAGAAATACATCACTTTATGCTTGCTTCCAATACAAACAACAGGGTTGGAGTCATTAGATTTCTCAGCTCCTTGGGAGAATGTAACTGAGGTAAGATGGGGCCCACCGACTGCTCCCTCTCAGAAGGCAGGCATACTAGATTTCATTCGACCAAGAGGAGCGTACTGGACAGGCATCTAAAAAGTACCCAGTAGCCCCACAGTACTGGCACACGCGATTGATTCTCTGGCACCAATGTTTTGCTTCGATCAATGGACCCCTCAAATAACCAATCTGCATACCCTTCGGTCGTCTCTCCTGGTGAAACTGAAAGTCCAGGACTAGCAGGAGTAGTGTCACCTGAACAGTGGTCCGTTCCATTCTTCTGCGTATAGGCCGCCTTTCCACCAAACGATGATCAATCTATATAACCTGATCCAGAAGGCCATGCAAGGTGGTTTCTTCTGAAACGTGACCAAGCTTGTCTTTATATTCATCCCGCAATCCCTTACGTAACAATGTAAGTTGTGTTATTTCCGGCCACAAGGATTCGTGGGCCATTGTTTGAATCACCCGATGTACATATTCAAATCAGGGGTCCTTTGTTTAAGTTCTACTAACTGGTTTTCGGCCAAAGCTGCCCGATTAGGTGTCTTGAACACATCCAGAAATGCTTTCTCGAACCCGGCATAATCATTTAGCAGTGGGTTATGTGATGAAACAAGGGGTACCGCCCATGCTAGAGCATTTCCAGTCAGATGGCTGACAATGTAGCCTATCTTAGCCTTATCAGTCAAAAAGGGGGCTGGACGGAGCATAAATTGGATTGTACAATGATTGCAGAACTCAGTGAATTTTCTAGGATCCCCATCATATTTCATGGCATTAGAATATCCCACCACTGATTCAGAAAGGGCCATAGATGTAACACCTAATAGGGCTTCTTTCAATTGCATGTTCTCTGCCCGTAAGGCGTTTACCTCCACACAAATAGCCTGCAATTCGGTACACAGATCCTGTAGCTCCTCCATGTCAGAGTCAACAGGTTTAGGTAGGCATTGTAATCTGTCGAGCTGTGACCCCCAGGTATCCCTCGTACCTGCACTCTTCGATCTTCTGTGGTCCAGGTTCTCTGATGTTCCAATACCCAGTCTGGTCACAGCACAGTATGGTAAGGGAAAGGGCCCCCGGTCCCTGAGCTGCGAAATGGTACACAGCCAGAAATAGGGAACTCTCTTCCAGCACCACAGAAAAGAAAGAACATTCACAGATTTTAACGTGTAGCTGGATCATCACAATGCGCTGATGTGGACGTTTCAATAGAGTGAAGGTGGCAGAAGACTGAGGCCAGTGGGAATAGATAGGTAAGATAGAGGCAAAGGCAAGAGCAAGGTAAGGCGGAGAGGGTAATTAACTCCATTATACTAGCCAGAAGGAGGAAACAAGCAAGCAAGGAAGCAGGGATAAACATGAGCGTCAACTTCTCAAGGCACAGAGAAAAGTTTACGACGCATAGGGATTTGTGTCGAGATGCCAGATATAGCCAGCATCAGACTGAGGCTCTATTGCGTAGCAAGGGAACCATGGCAACCATTCAACATCAAGGAGGTTGCACACATGAAACCCAGCTGCAGGTTTTCCCACGCATGCCAATCAGAGAGGACAGGGGACCGGTACCCTGCTGTGACAAGCCTGGGGAGAATCGATCATGGTGACGCCAACAAGTTCTCCATGGCAGGTAGGTGTGATGCCATAAGGCAAGTGGCGTTGTGACAACAGTTCACTTAAAGTGCTCTTTCTTGGTTTATTTCCACAAAGTCTTTGGCTTTCACAATTGAGGGTTCCCTGGTCTAAGTGCAGTTGTCAGATCACACATTTCCACATTATCCTCAGGGTTCCCTTCCCCAAATTCAAGACTACACAGTTCCAAAGAAAAGAGTCTTGTGGGCTCTGCCCTTACGACAACATTGCTGTTCATCAAGCCCCAGGGTTCCCTTCCCCAAGACTCCAACATATCAACTTATACTTGGTTTCAGTCTTCCAATGTTCGACACAACTCCTGGTCAACTGGACACTCCGTCTGGATAGCATTAACAGTGCACTTAAAGTGCTCTTTCTTTTTTTTTCTCCACAATGTCTTTGGCTTTCACAATTGAGCATTCCTTGGTCTAGGCGCAGTGGTCAGACCACACCGTCCACTCATCATAGGTTGCGCAACCAGGAACCCTAAGCTCTTCAGCCCACACAAGCTCTTCTGATGTTGCCCCTGTATACAGATTCACATTCACTTAGCTGCTACTTGTTGGTCTCTTGGCTTTATGTGCACCTTCACACTTTCCTGGCTTCTCCTGGTTAGCCTCTTGGCTTTGCCACAATGTCTCACACATCCTCTGCCAGCCTTTGGCCTTGCCGCACTGCATTCATGCACTCAGTTCACTTTGTGGTGATCTTATTTCTTCCCCACCTTTCTGTCACACTCTTTCACACCTGCTCTCTTATTCAGTATGCTGCTTTGAAATGGGCACTTTTGCATTTATCTCTCATCAGATCGTAGCTTTGCTTGTAAAGTTTTAATTCAGTTTGGTATTCAATATTTGTTACTATTCAATTCCCTGCTTAATTCTCAGTCAACCCGTGGCTTCTATTTTTTTTAATCTGCATAATTATTTGTATTTTATTTGGTTCATTCGGCAATCCTCACTTCTATGCAGCCCATAGGAGCGCCCCGGTTTCAAGTGACATTCCCTTTCACTCACCGGTCCTCTGCGTTCCTTTCGGGCAACTGCTTCGCTTCACTTCTGCTTCGCCAGCTGGCGTGTGGGTAACTGCGAGTCCCACTCGCACTTTGGGTGCTTCTCTGCTCTCACCGGCATCTGCGCTTCCCTTCTGCGGACACTGGCAGTGACTTCTTGCCTTTCTTCTTTGCCCGCAGCTCCACCTGCGGCTTCCTGACCACCGAGGCTCCCACACATGTGGACTTCTGTCAGCCTAACTCTCCTTGGGTTTCACAGGTCTTCTGGGTGGTCTGCCGGCATCCTGAATCCCTTTCAGCATTCTCAGTCTAGGTGCAGTTGTTGGACCACACGGTCTATCCATCACAGGTCACGCAATTGATATCCCTTCTTGACTGCTTTTCATGAACAATTGGCCACTGCCTTCCTTTGAAGCAAGCTTGTTTCTTTCATCAGTGGCATACTCTTCTAGCACTGTAACGTGGCTTGGTTGGCCAACACGCACTTTGTTACACTTTTATATATTCTTCTGGCTCTAGCCAATACAGGTTTCCTCTTAACCTGCAGTTCCTTAAACTCTTTTAGTTCGGCCATTACTCGGTTTCTCCTCTCATACCGTTCTTGGTATTCTCTTGGCTTTGCCAATACTTGTGTCTCAAACACTTCATTCCGTGTTTTATGCTACATCCACCAGCTTTCTTTCACTCCACTCATGAGTGCTCAAAACAGGCTTTTTCTCTGTGCAGCATTTAAAAGTGCTTATGTCTTTCAATTCGCTCGGTATTCAAAAGTACTGGTTTTGGAATTCAAAAGTACTTCCAATAACTTTCAGTTTGTTTGATATTCAAAAATACTTGTTTTGGCAAGGAAAAGTGCTTACAATAACTTTCAGTTTGTTCGGCATTCAAAAGTGCTTGTTTCAAGTTCCCCGAGCACTCCAGTATTCATGTTTACCTTGTTTCCACTCACCGGTTGCATTCAGCAGCTCCCTTCTGTTTCCTTCACTCCTCGTTCTGCTTTCCAGCTTCCACAAGCTTCGCCTCCCTTGCGGCAGCCACATAGAACAGCCACATAACAACCCTAAGGGATATAAAAATGCTTGCCGTACAGCATGAATGGAAATGGGCTGGAGAGAAGGAAGCTGGAGATACCAGAGCCGGGAGCCGTGTGGAGCAGGAGAAAGAGAGACGCTGAGACTGAGGCTGGCCGTTAGACGGTCTGTAAATCCTGCTGCCCTCCTTTGCAGGTACACACAGCAGGAGCTGGAGTACACCCAGGAATCCCAGCTGCCGTGGAATACCAGGAGAGCGAGCAATGCTCTATGTGGCTGCCGCAAGGGAGGCGAAGCTTGTGGAAGCTGGAAAGCAGAACGAGGAGTGAAGGAAACAGAAGGGAGCTGCTGAATGCAACCGGTGATTGGAAACAAGGTAAAAATGAATACTGGAGCGCTCTGGGAACTTGAAACAAGCACTTTTGAATGCCGAACAAACTGAAAGTTATTGTAAGCACTTTTCCTTGCCAAAACAAGTATTTTTGAATATCAAACAAACTGAAAGTTATTGGAAGTACTTTTGAATTCCAAAACCAGTACTTTTGAATACCGAGCGAATTGAAAGACATAAGCACTTTTAAATGCTGCACAGAGAAAAAGCATGTTTTGAGCACTCATGAGTGGAGTGAAAGAAAGCTGGTGGATATAGCATATAACACTGAATGAAGTGTTTGAGACACAAGCATTGGCAAAGCCAAGAGAATATCAAGAACGGTATGAGAGGAGAAACCGAGTAATGGCCGAACTAAAAGAGTTTAAGGAACTGCAGGTTAGGAGGAAACTTGTATTGGCTAGAGCCAGAAGAATACATAAAAGTGTAACAAAGTGCATGTTGGCCAGCCAAGCTATGTTACAGTGCTAGAAGAGTATGCCACTGATGAAAGAACCAAGCTTGCTTCAAAGGAAGGCAGTGGCCAATTGTTGATGAAAAGCAGTCAAGAAGGGATATCAATTGCGTGACCTGTGATGGATAGACCGTGTGGTCCGACAACTGCGCCTAGACTGAGTGCCCCTCTGTATGGAAAAGCCAATGACATTATCCATAAAGAAACTTGTGTTTTGCAACAACCTTTTATGTGATTTTAAAGTCAAGAAACAGAACTACTTATGTGAACCAGTGAAAAATACTGATGCCAAAAGAGCTGGCAAGAGTCCCAAGGAATTGTGTAGTTTTGAAAAGCTGCAAGATTTGAACTCTTGGAGAAGAGAAGCCTGATACATTGTGAACTGTTTTGAACTTGGGGCAGGGGAAGCTGATTACAAGCCAAGAGTTGGAAGAAGCTTGGAACTTTATTTTGAACACTATTTATTTTGATGTTGACATTCCTACACATTGAATAGAGTTAGTTGTGAGGGCAAGTATAGGTTTTGCACACAGAAAGACATTTGATTTGGACTTCCTGATACAGACTATCCCATTTCTTTAGGTAGGGAAATCACCACCTTAGCATAGGTCAAGTTGGGCCTTACTCCATCCTGCCAAATACTGAGAACCAATCTTGAACCTGTTGCCTGTGTCTACTTCATGATGCCTTCAAAGTAGGAACCCCCAAATTATGAGCCAGTGCACCGTCTAGAAGGTTTCCTGTAGCTCCTGAGTCCACCATGGCAGACATGGTTTCCTTGTGATCTGTAAAACATAATGGGCCTCATTAGAAGTTTGGTGGTATTCCAGCAGTAAATCCGCTGGGATACCGCAACGCAAATAGCGTTACCACAACTCGGTATGACACTATTAGCGCCAGATCCCGATTTTTGATAAGGCTGTTATTTTCCATTTTGTTAAGTGTCCATAGGACTCTATGGGGCAGTATTAGCAAAATTACGACCGGCACTAATAGCGATGCGGTAAAAGCGCCACAAATGGGCAGAAAGTGCCAAGATTTACCTCCAGCTGAAAGCTGGTGATAAATCTGCTACTTTCCACCCATCCCCTGATGAGGCCTAATTCCACTAGCACATGCACATAAGGAATCTTATTTTGTACTATGTTTGCAATGAAACTTGGGAACTGCACTGAAGAAGGGCTCAACGAGATAGTTCCCTCTACTGCTGAGCCATCTCTTGTCTCGCTTCTGCTCTATGTTTCTCTGTGTTACGCACAGGTGTTTTGGGACAGTTATGGAATGGATTTAATGCCCTGCCTTACCGCAGTATAAACACAGGTTGTTCTTGCGCCCTTTTTCTTTCTCTTCAGTGGACAAAGGACCTCTGACACTTCCTATCTGAATAAGTTCCCCCTTGCCCACTCGAAGAACTCAAGCCCGTCCCTTATCTAAACGGGCGAATGGAAGCACATCAGATATTTTCTTTTCCCCCTTTCGCTCTCTCATCCTGTGATTAAGACGTAAAGCAAGGGCGCTACATGACTCAGGGTTGTGGTGTTACGCCGTCCGCTGGTCACAACCCGCGGACGAGCACCCATAGGTCTACCGTTCCTTCCCTCTCTGGTTCTGGTCCACATTCCCCTTCTACCCCCACATCTCCACTCCCTCAGGCAGTGCGGCAGCGGCAGCGGCAGCGGGTTATAATATACAGGAAGGGCACACGAAGGCATCATGTTGGCTATGGGCATACTAACCTGTTACTTTCACCTCATCAGTGGTAGCTACCCTGGTGTCTCGCAGCCGGCCGGAGGAGCCGTCGACTCCTCCCGCTGCATCGTCACGCCTCCAGGAAGACCCAGCAGCATATTGATACTTTGGGTCACGTGACGAGGAAACGTGCCGGATCGTGCGTCATTTCACGGGGCCACATGACACTCCTCTGCCCATTCAAAACCTGAGAGGGAATGCTCATTCAGTGCTTCACAGCTGATCCATTTGAGCACGGTTCAGCGTCTTTTTGTATTTCTGTCACGGTACTGGACTACGGACTGTTTTCCTGGATTCCTCTTGTCAAGCTCTTGGTCATCATATTGCTCTGCTGTTTCAGGACTCTTTGGACTGTTTTTTTGGATTCCTTTGGATTGCCCTTGTCTTCGACGCACTCGGCTGGTCTCGACCTTGGAACTCTTCACGGACTGCATACGGATCTCCAACTCTACCTGCCCACGCAGGTTTTTGCAGTGCTATACCATCTCAATTGCCTTCCAGTGTGACACCTTGCCCGCTGCTGCTTGTCGCACTCCGCAGCTGCACGGAACACCTCCATTCCATCTGTGCTATTCAGAACCCAGACCCCTCCATCTTGGTAAGCCCCTTGGTATTCATTTACGCACTGTTTTCATTGTTTCGCTTGCCATTGTACTTACTCATTGCTTGCCTTACAGCGGTCGGGGGGTCTCCGGTGCTCCTGGTTCCTGGCATTTC
The DNA here is from genome assembly GCF_040938575.1 of Ambystoma mexicanum. NCBI lineage: Eukaryota > Metazoa > Chordata > Amphibia > Caudata > Ambystomatidae > Ambystoma > Ambystoma mexicanum. Next base: position 743,825,614 of record NC_090926.1, read on the forward strand.
TGGCACTCAAAAAACCTGTGGCCTCAAGGATCGCTCAGGGAGTTATTTGTATCTTCCTGAGTGGTACTTGTGGACAGAGGCCCCATAATCTTCACGACCATCAAGTCATAACATGTGGGTCTACATGCACAATGGCATCCTTCAATTCTTCCCGAAGTCCATGATAGAAAATGACCGCTTGCTTAGGCTCAGGCCATTCCATCTACACAGCTAACCTATTAAACTGGGTCACATATACCAATAAGTCCTTAGTGCCTTGTTTCAGTGCTAACAGTTCTTTATCCTGTGCCAAAGATACTGTCCTACGATAAAATATTCTACCAAACTCCGCTGTAAACTGGTCCCAGTAATACAACATCGGATCATCCTTTTGAACCAACAGTATTGCCCAGGCCGCTGCGTCCCCAGACAAATATGAAATAACAAAAGCAGTCTGGGCCTGCATAGCTTCGAAAGCACTGGGTTTGCAGAAGAAATGGCGCTAGCACTGAGTAAAAAATGTGGTGCATTTACGTGGATATCCTGAAAATCGTTTGGGTGGGGCCAACGGTACCCCCAAAGGCTGCTGCACCACCACTGTAAAATGTTGAGAAGCAAAACCTGATGGGAAATCAAAAGCAGCATCCTGTAACACTGTTCTGTAGGATATTTTGTGTAAATTTGGGGTCTGGCGGTATTTTCTTACTGCCAAAAGAAGAGTGACAGTTTAGAAATACTTATCCTCACGTTTAGATTGGGTTTGGCTTCACATCATCCTAGAGACCATACCTTGTTATATCATATTGGCGACCCCACTAATATGTATTGTTGGCGGTATTTTGTGGTAGTATTACTTAGTGGTGAGCATGATTTCCCTTCCCTACATTATAACCCCATCATACACTAAACCTTCCTTTTTATTAGAATACCTCCTAGTGATATATAGAGGCCTTGGGCCTATGCACAAGAGGCCCAACAATATTACATATGCTGCCACCTGCAGCCTGTGGCGGATATCACTGATTTATTTACACCAATGATCTATGCGCCCAAAGGCCTCATTACTGGTTCATAGACCCCCAGTAATCTATATGTTGTATTGGATTTCTCCAAACAACATGCATTGGGGAACACACGCATACACCTATTTATCACCGCTTAGTCTATCTGTTGTTCTATCTTCATAAGCAAATTGGCAAATGTATTACCAAAGAACACAAATCTTCCCCAACTCCTCATATGCAAATCCCACAACAATGAAAACTCTGAGGCATTGATATATATATATATATATATATATATATATATATATATATATATATATATATATATATATTATATTGCAGACAATTACAATGTCATGATACAGTTCTTACCATTTACATTCCAGCATTACCTGTAGTAAAATAAGAAGAGAAAAGAAAGAACAACAGAAACAGAGCAAATAAACCCTTTTCAAAATAGGCATCACATTTTATGATTCTACACATGACGAATACACATGCAGGGGATTTTCTTTTGCTTTGCTACTCTGACTGCCTGGTATTTTTAGATCACATTCGTCAAACAATCGCACAAGATAACCTCACTTCGACTCTGGGTGCTTACCAGAAATGTGCAGTTCCCTCTCCCACACAACCTCTTTCATTCGCTTCAGAAGAACAAGCCCAGTTAGCATGGATTGCCTCTGTTATCTCGGATGTTTGAAGTGTGTGGCGAAAACATAGAGTTCTCAGGCCAGTGCTAAGTGAGACTAGGCACGTCTGTCTGAGAGCCCAGTCATCCCCGAATTCACTCTCCCTCTGCCCTTGTTCCCCCAGCAAAGCTCTGCACCTTCCCATTTTGCTTACGTATCAAAACTGCAGATACACTGCTCCAATCAAATTGAAGTCAGCATCACCCTTCCTTTAGTACAATAGGCCAGTTAGACAGTGAGCCACTGTATCTACTCTCATTTCCTGGTATGCAGGCTCTCTGCTTGCTGCAAACATAGGAATAGAAAAACATTCCAGTGCCCGTTTGAAAAACGAAATTCAGAATATGCATTTTCACCTAATTTTTCACACAGAGATTACATTATAATGTTAATAAGTTAGCTCTAGTAATTAGTAATTGTTAATTAAGTCAGTTAGTTAGATGAACAATGTAGTCTCCTATGCATGAGGTATTTCAAAGAAGAGAGAAAAAAAATTCTGGTGCACTTTTAAACTTGCAGCTTCACATTGCTTTTTGCTGTATTATAAATCCTGTCTCCAGCCACATACTCACATGTTATGCTGGCAACATAGACTGGCTATATGTGTATGCCACATTATTGCTGGCAACAAAATGCCAAAACATTCAGTGAGGTGCTACACACTCCAGGGCGCTATATATTACTCTACATTATCCCTCCTTTTCTGACAATTTGGCAATGTTCCAAGCCACAATTGGAAGAAATCCAACTTGCGCTCCTCTTCCCTTTTAAAATGTATGTGTATTGGGATATCTTTCATTCCCTGTTGTCGCTAATATCATAAGCAACATCTTCACCTTCATGGACAAAGTGATTAACCATCCTCCCATCACTAGTACCACAACAGCTAAAGCCACCATAGTGCGTTCCACCCAGGTTCCCCAACTAAAAATTTCCACTTCCATTATACCCAGGCTACTAACTGTAATATTGTTCTTTCTCAAACTCATTTTGACAGTGTGTTTTTCTTTATGATTCAATAAAAACTCCACATCCGGGTCTATTGGGAATGCCTCCTTTTGAAAAAATTCAATATTTTCCACTTGGCTTTCCCAAATATCATTTGTAATATGGAACAACGTTAAACCCCCAATCGAAACAGCTGTATCTTTTGGAACCTGTAAGTAAAACACATTAAATTTCAATTGTTTAACAACAAATGTTCCATGATTTAAATGCACAATTGTTAAATTCTTCAAACAGGTGCTGACCAACCATTTATCTTTGACCATTTTAGCTTGTGCCAATTCCTCACCACCCATATCGCTAATGACTACTTCACATCCTCCTGATATACCCGGATCAGATTTCAAACCACAAATAGCATCTGTATCATCAGGAACAAATGGTTTACCTGGACACATGTAATTTTGTTATTTAAATTTTATACAGGTTTCTAAGTTTGGGATCAAATAAACCTCAGGCTCCCATGACTGAAATGCCACCACTTCTGGAGTCTTAATTTTCATAAATGTATCTTCTTGCCAAAATCCTACGCTATGTACCCACTTAGTTTGATGAATAAGGTCAGGAGTGTCATGATTCCGGGATTTCCTAAGGCTCAGGAAAGCACCTGGACTGAGAAACTGGCCGTGTGGCGCTGGCATAGGTTTTTGCATGCCTTTGGCCTCTTCCAAGATGGCCCCCAGGTCGAACCTAACAATGGGATTCAACATGGCCCCTAGAGGGCCACCGTGTTGGTTTCCATGGTGGTCTAGTGGTTCTGGGTGGGCCCAGGGCTATATAAACCCCACCCTGGGCCACGCCCAGTGCTTAGCGTTTTCTTTGGCTGCTAGCGTGACGCTTGCCTGTCACGGAGCACCTTGTCCTGCACTCCGAGTCAAAGCGGCTGCATCCAGTTCTGCACGTCGTGTCAAGATCCAAACCTGCAGCGCTGGGAATCAAGAACTCCACTACGAAAGTCAAGGCTCAGGAAAAAGGAACAGCACTACGTGAGTCAAGACCCAGTACCAACCGGCACGTGCGCGGACCGCAGAACACCTGCAGAGACATTAAAAAACACAAAGTTAACGGTGCTCAGAAGGTACGCTTATCCCTCCCACCACCCGCGCATACTTACCTGGCCTGAAATCGCTCAGTGAGCACCCGCGCCGACCGTCATACAGCCACCGCACCTGGGGAGATGAAGACACAGACATCATTAATAGAGAGTCAGACATTAATAACACGTGGATAATCATAACACATGGAAGAACATTACAACAGAATCCAAGGAGGGTGTGAGGGTGCCGCAGCGAGCCTGGGTACCCTAAGAAAACGCCACTAAGAGGAACTGGGAGTCAGCAAAAGTCTCAGTGAAGTAACTGAACTGAACTGGTACCAGTCCCAGTGAAGGAACTGGCTAAGGGCTCATCGCACCAGTGAAGGAACTGGGAAGGGACTCACCGCACCAGTGAAGGAACTGGACCTTTGGCAAAAGAAGAGCGCTCCTGAACATCCAGATCACTCCTGCTGCTCTGACTACTGGGTGTTCTAGCCTGCAGTGGGCAGAGTGGGGGGAGTGTTTTGGACCGCATCTGAAGGAATCCACAGACTGGAACCGAACCCGCCGACAGCCCAGACCTGGCACTCCTGCAGGGCCCCAGAGGTAAGCGTTACAAGGAGCTATATATGGGATGCATGATAAAAACCCAATTTCCATCCTTTCCAAATCCATATATAAGGGCATTGCATTGCCCATTTCAAATGCAATTTTCACTTGTACCACATCAATCTCCCTCCTGGTCAACCTTTCTATCATTTGATGAATAATATCTTGTGAAACAAAATACAATGGTATATGTCCTCGAATTAACTGGGAAATTGAAGTTTGGACTTCTCTCATGTAATTTGTCAACAATCTATCAACAGGGTTTATTACATTCAGAATTTCATTCAATATCCGGTCATGCTTAATTATTAATTTAGTAGTACACTGTACAACTTCTGTTTGCTCATTCAGAACAATTGTTCCTCCAATCCACTGTTCATCCAATCCACCTCTTATTCCATCCAAAGTCTTTTGGATCATTTCCAAATCAAAACTCAACTGTTGTGCTTTAGTACTCAGTGTCCCTACTGAAATGGCATTGGCTGTTGACGTTGTAGTACCTATTATAGCTCCAATAATAGACATCACCAATGAGACTGCAAGCATTACTGCTCCTCTTTTTCCTCTCCTTTTCTTTATGTCCGTTGAATTCACAAATGTTTTTTCTAATTTTATCAACATATCTCTTATTGACTGCTTGGCGTTCTCTTTTCTCAATTCTAGCCACTCTTTACACTGCTCAACTCTAATTCCAGTGTTGTTAAAATGTTTCTCCATCGAACCATCAGGATTCAAAGGTATTTAAATATTTTGAAAAATCATCCTTCATTATAAATCCCGTTGCTTCTTTCACCACAATGCCAGATGCTGGTCCGGGTTCAATGACAACCTGTGCTTCCAAAGTTTTGAGATTCCCTACAGTCATCACTATTGCCAACCATGTCACTGGTGCCATCATCAATGATACCCGTTTTATAGGTTTGGTCTTCGCCCCCACCCGGGGCTTTTTCGGAATTCCTCCTTGCGGACTCCAGGACTCCATCATCTCCCGTGTCCTACGGTCCTGTGACCTCTGACCTCAAAACACAGGTTAATGATTCTAAATCAAATAGAAAATAGACAGATTAAGTACATAGCACAATACTAATTTCATCCTTTTACCAAAAATAAAATATATATATTCCAAAACATTTCAACCTTTTTCTTTGGTCTCTGAAAGTAAGCACATGTTAGAGATAAAACAAACATAACATCATTGAACATTAAACATATCTCAACCTTGCAATAAAATAATATCATTTGCTTCAGCCCCCTTTTAATGATCATCACATTTAGTATTTTTATTTACATCTATTACATTACCACAATCATATCTATTTTGCGTCCTTTGATAATGGGCCCTATAAATAGACCCATGTATTTAGGGCACTTGATCTGTTTCTACTCGCTCAAGTCTCCTTACTTCATGTTTGGGATGCCAGGGCTTAATTTGGTTAACTTGAAAAAATTGCTCTGTTATCGTTTCACCCTCAGTTCTTAAAATTTTATAAACCAATAAACCACTGGAGACACCTTATCTATAATTTGAAATGGTCCTTGCCAGGCCGCCAGAAATTTTGAATTTTTCTCTTTATCTTTTCCAAAATGAAATTGATACACCTGATCCCCTACACTATACTCTTTCACAGATGTCTTTTTATCATAATATGATTTTGTACCGTCAGCAGCCCTTTCCAAATTCCGCTGCACAAAAGCAAATGCATGTTGTAAATGTTTCCTCAGTTCTTCCATATAATCATGAACTGTAGATGCGCTTACAAGTGTCTGCTCATGTGCCCTGCATAGCAGGTGTTGTGGCAACATAATTTTCCTACCTGTCAATACTTCATGAGGGCTGGTCCCTGTTGCGTTGGCAGGAGTTGACCTGATTGACATCAAAACCAGAGGTAAACGTAAATCCCAGCTGGAACCTGCCTCTGCTACAAACCTCTTTAATATATCCACAACAGACCTATTACACCGTTCAACACATCCAGAAGAGGTGGGTCTGTATGCAATATGCAGCTTTCTTTTCAACCCCAGTATCTGCCACCTTATTCATTAAAGTGCTCGTGAAATGACTTCCTCTGTCCGATTCTATTCTTTGTGGTATCCCAAATCTTGAAAATATATGATTTACCAGTAATGTAGCTGCTGTTTGCGCACTACAATCTGGTGCAGGAATACACTCTATCCATTTTGACATTAAACAAACCACACTCATATAACGGTTCCCTCTGCTCAACCTTTTTACAGGCCCTACATAGCCTATTTGCAAATCTGACCATGGAAGGGTTAAACCTCTTTTCATCAGTGGGGCCCTATGCATTGGTGAAGCAGGTTTAAATTGGGCACATACTAGACATCCCCCAGTATATAATTCCACATCTTGGGACATATGTGGCCAGTAAACATAATCTTTCAGTATCTCTAATGTTTTTTAGTGCACCTCTGTGTCCTGCATTTATTGCATCATGTGCATGGTGTAGCATTAGCCCTCTGAATGGAAGAGGTACCACCCACTGTATTTGTCCTGTTATGGATTCCCTAATCATGAGTTCATCCTGTAGTCTGATTCGCTTTTTATTCTTTAATAACACCCTCAACTCTTCTTTTCCCACACAATAATTTTCTGTTAAAGGATTTTGTTCAGGGTCTATTAAATTATTATAATAGATTCCCAAAATTGGATCAACTTTTTGTGCCTTTATCAGGTCTTGATCTGTTGTATCATAACTCCATTGCACTACTGGTTGTTCTATCTCTTTTGGAGCTTTAGAGTGTGTAATTGCATCAATCTGTATTTCACCAAGTAAATGTTCAATAAGTAGCAACTCTCCCATCACAGCCCCAATTTTAGCTAAATGATCTCCCTTATCATTTCCCACCTTATCCTCTGGAGGTTTTAAATGTCCACAAATTTTCCTCCAGTATATTGTCAAATCATTCTCTGACACCAATTTGTCTATAGCCTATATCATTTTTCCATGTTTTAGAGGCTTTTTATTGTGTGTAATTATACCTCTTGCTTTCCAGCCAGGCAAATATTCCACAAAGCTATTCCTTGCATAATCAGAATCAGTCACCAGGACAATTTCATAAAATTTATTATCAACTGCAGTAGTAATTGCTTTATAAATGGCTGAAAATTCTGCTACTTGACTGCTCCTAGCCCCAATTCCCATCCCTACACTGGGAATATCTTCACATTTCAACCAGACATTTCTTATTCCTGACACCAATTGATTATTACTGTCATTTTCAATGTGAAAAGCACAACCGTCAACATATACAGTTGGCAAATCCTTGCATGTCTTTTCATCAAAAGCTTTATGTGGTGATTGTCCAAACTCCTGTAAACTAGATTCCACTTCTATTTCATTTGATACCTGTTCAGCTGCACAGTCATGTAGATCTGCTAAACCTTGAGCAACTGGGCTCTTTTTATTTTGGCCATACCTCACTTCTACAGGAAAGCCCTGCAATGCCAGTGTCCATGAAGTAATTCTGGACTGTGCTAGTTTGCCTGACCTAATTATTTTACTCTCTAAAAACTGCAATGTTTGATGATTTGTCTCAATGACGACCTTTTCCCCCTGAACAATGGGGCGGAAATGCTGTAGCGCCCACAAAGTGGTCAAAAGGGCCTTTTCACATTCACTGAATTTAATTTCAACTTGGGAAAATGCTTTACTTGTATAAGCAATGGTTGTGTGATTCAAATCATGTTTTTGTGATAACACTGCTGACATACAATGTTCAGAGAAACCTATTTCTATAAAGAAATCCCTATTCTTTATGGGGTATGCTAAACATGGTGCCTTTATAAGACATTCCTTTAATTTAGCCACTGCCTCAGATTGCTCTTTTTCCCATTTCCAGGGTGTATTCAACTTCAGTAGTTTAGTCAATGGCTGAGTAATTTCAGCAATAAACTTTCTGTTATATCCCATCATTCCTAATAAACTTTTCAAACCTTTCACACTTCTAGGGTCTTTTAGTTTTTGTATGGGCTCTACCTTCTTCTTTTGTGGATTTAGTCCATGTTCAGTCACTTCATGGCCTAGAAAATTCACCTTTTTCTTGCACCATTGTGTTTTTTGTAAAGATACTTTGGCACCTGCCTTTTGCAATTGGCCAAGAACATGTCTAATTTCATCAAAATGGCTTTTTAAGGGAGGCCACCAGGGGGCGCACAGGCAATGGCTGCCTGATTCCTGAGCTCCAGCTGAGGCCGGGAAGCAACGGGGACTGAGCCCCCCCCGTGACCCCCACAAGGTGACCGAAGGAGCCCGCGAGGGCAGTGATCCCCCAGGGACCCCCCGAGAGAAACAGCGGCGCCTGGGGACCCCTGGAGAGCAGAGAACTGGCTCAGCAGCATCGGCCGCCGAGACGCCACCAACGACTGGAAAGGCCGCGGGCCTGGAGAGGAGCGGCCGCCCGCCGCAGGTGAAACTCTGCGAGGGAGGGAGCGGCCCCCTCCTCGCAGCGGGCATTCCGCCCCCACGCTGGCGATCTGCATGACGGGGACGCCGACCCCCCCCGCGGGCTGGGCACACAGATCCGAGCCGGGGCGGCGGCCCCCCCGCACATCCCCCGCCATGCCATTTTAGCCCCTGGACCAGGCCCCGCACACAGCAGGAAAGCCGGGGCTGTGAATCCCTCCCCACCACGCCGCCAACCCAGGGAGGAGATCTGGGCGCAGGACTGGGTGATCCTTGAGGCCGCGCAACAACCCGCCCACGGGGGGGACGCCTCCCACCCTTCAGCCGATGCTGAATCCCGTCCCCCGCTGAGGGGGGAAAAAAAAAAAACAAGCGAGTGGGCGAAGCCAGGAAGGCCCCCTGTCAGCGCCAGACACAAGGGTGTGAGGCCCCCGCCAGAGACTGGCGGGGCATGTGCCCGCCCGGAGGCAACCCCCCAGGAGTAGCGAAGTCCTACCCAAGTGAGAAGGGGGAGGCTCCAGTTGGCTCCCCCCGTGAGCGCCCCCCCAACACAGAACGGGCCAGGCCTGTGGGGAGACCCCGCGGCACCCTCCCAGAGCCCAGGCATACCCAACGGCGGGGCCCGGGGTGCGCCAGATGAGCTGGCAAAAGAGTCTGCAACAATATCGCTACCAGGAAGAGGGACCCAACGATAAAGGTCCGCCCCGCGACAGAGAAATGGACCACCCGGAGGACTCGACCCCCTCTGCGGTGGCAATGGAGAGGGGCTTCGCCTCAATTCTACAGGAGATAAGGGACATGCGCTCAGATATCGCACAGAAATTTGAAAAAATGGATCAATGGGTGGACAAGGTCGAGGACAGGCTTCTTCAGGTCGAAGCATACCAATCAACATCAACAACCCAAGAGGTAGAGATTAACATGAGACTAGCCGCCCTCGAAAAAAGGGAAGAGGAGAGGTCGAGGCAACTGGACGATTTCGAAAATAGGGAACGGAGAAACAACCTCAGATTTTTCGGGTCCCCGAGGTGGAGGGGGAGACGGAGAGAGAGGTCACCCGTGTGGTACGAGACATTATTGCCCTCCTCTTCGAAGAGGAAATTAACTCACTTTTGACCGGGTGCATAGAGCGGGAGGACGGGCGGGGGGGCCCCGATCGATCCTGGTCCGGTTCCACTACTATTCAGAAAAAACGAGGGTCTTGGAGGCCGCCAGGAAAGCCCAGGAGATTGGGTACAATGACTCTCAAGTCTCTATTTTTCAAGACCTCTCCGCATATACTCTGGCCATACGCAGGATGTGCCGCCCCCTTACTCAACTGTTGAAAGAGAAGGGGGTAAGATACAGATGGGGCTATCCCTTTTCACTTGCCTTTGAATACATGGGCCAGCAGTCGATGCTGATTACGGAGGAAGATATCAAAAGTGCTATACAGGATTATGTAATGGAAACGACTCCCCGGAGGGGACCAAAAGGGCCTGTCCCGGGCTGAGCGAACGACCAGGGCCCGCCGGCAGGCAGAAGAAGGAGGACTGGGGCCAGGAAATTTAGAAAAATGAATACGCCCTCCCCAGCGAAGGAAGGAGAGCGAAATGACTCTGAAGGTTGAGGTGGTCCGGAATCGGAAGCAATGGCAGTCAAGCCGAATCCAGAGTCCTCTTGAAAAGCAAGTAAAAGGGGGATGACAAAAAAGGGGATGAAATTAGGGGGGGGCTCACAAAAACAAGCTAAGTAAGGTATACCTGGCCAAGGCGGGCAGGCTGGTGGTCCGGCCAAAATGCCAGACATGGCGGAACAGACTGGCTGGACGCCGGGGAGGGGGGCAACAAAGCGGTTGGGGGTTGTTTGTTAGGGAAGGGGTTTGGGGTTCAGTTGGGGTCTTGTTTAAGAAGTGTCCAAGTGAAGCGACAAAGGGAACGGGAATGGAGCAATGAAGCGATGCAGTTGACCAATAGAGGGGAAAGCGCAGACTATGGCTGACGGCCGGCCGGCCCTGGGAGTTAGTACCCTGAACGTGCGAGGGCTGAATGCCCCCACAAAAAGGTCCCTGATATGTAGGGAATTCAGGAGGGCAAAGCTGGACCTGCTTTTCCTGCAAGAGACACACTGGGCGCGGGGGAAAGAGCCCAAACTGCGAGGGGGGGAATCGAAGAAGTCTTCCACGCCTCCTATAAGGTTAAAAAAAGAGGGGTGGCCATACTGGTAGCAAGGAACGTTGGCTTTGAGAAAGAGGCCATCCAGAAAGACCCTGAGGGCCGCTCCCTGTTGGTACGGGGCTCCTTACAGGGCTCCCCCCTAACCCTGGCAGTAGTATACGGCCCGAACGAAGGTCAGGCCCAATTCTGGGAAGAAGTAAGGGACAGACTCAAGCTGTTTGCACAAGGCCCGGTGGTGGTGGGGGGGATTTTAACATGGTCCTTGACCCTACTGTTGATAGAAAGCGAGTAGGCCCCCAAATCCCCAGACCTGTTGACGAAGCTATGGCACGCAACTTTCGGAGGGTGAATGAAGACTTGGGCTTGGCGGATACTATCCCGACGCCCAGAACGGAGGTCCCCTCCTTTACTTACTTCTCTCCCATCCACAAATCATTCTCCAGAATAGATTATATCTTTGTGGACGAGACCCTCCGCCCATATACCACAGGATACAGGATAGACCCAGTCCCCTGGTCAGACCATGACATGGTCCGAGTCACCCTAGAGGTGGGTTGGTGTAGTGAACGCAGAGGACGCTGGAGATGCAATGACGCCCTCTTAAAAGACGAGGCTCATGCCCAGGAAGTCCTGGATGCCATAACAGAGTTCTTCGAACTCAACGACAACGGGGAGGTGGGTACACACACACTCTGGGATGCCTTTAAGGCAACCCTATGAGGGACCCTTATAAAAATAGGAGCCCAGAAGAAGCGAGAGAGAGAGGCCCAGGAGAAAGCCCTGTGGGAAAAGATAGCCCGTCTCCAGCCAGGACCCCCCTCGGGCCTGGTCTTGGACCATGACCGGGTGGCCGCGCTGGAGGACTACAGGCTCCAGCTGAAGGACCTCCTCCTACACAAAACGGAGAGGAGCCTCCAGATGGTCAAGCAAAAATACTATGAGAAAGGGGACAAAGCGTATAGGATCCTAGCCTGGAACTTGAGGGAGGTCCAGAGGAGCAGATGGGTGAAGGAGGTCAGAGACTCCCAGGGATCCCCCGGATGCGACTCTCCCCACATCGGAGAGGCTTTTCGCCAATATTACAAGGCATTATACACGTCAGAGTATGACGGGGACGAAACCCAGATAGAGGCCTTCTTGAATTCCATCCAGATCCGATCCCTATCGAGGGAAGTGGCAGAGGGGTTGGAGGGCCCGGTCACCGAGGATGAGGTGGACCAGGTGATTAGTGGGATGAAGGTTGGAACCTCCCCCGGGGAGGACGGCTTCTCCATTTACTTCTACAAGCGATTTCGCTCCTCCCTGGCCCCATACCTAGTGAGGGTTTTCAACGCTGTTCTGGAGGGGGGCATCCTCCCCGAAACCATGATGGGGGCCATAATAGCAGTTTTGCCCAAGGAAGGAAAGGACCCCGCGGACTGCTCCTCTTACCGCCCCATATCGCTGTTAAACATTGACGTGAAGATCCTGGCCAAGGTGGTGTCGAGGCGGATGGAGGGGATTATGCCGAAGCTGGTACACGGGGACCAGGTGGGCTTCATCAGGGGGAGGCATGGTTCAGACAACATACGCAAAACGATAGACCTGCTCCACTTTGCCCAAAAATCAGAGCTCGATGCATGTGTCCTCTCCCTAGACTCAGAGAAAGCCTTCGACAGGGTCGAGTGGAGATACATGGAACTCCTCCTCCAAAGAATGGGCTTCGGGGCCCATATCCAGAGTTGGGTATCTGCCCTCTACAGAGCCCCCACGGCTCGGGTCCAAGTGAATGGGAGACTGTCCGGATCATTCCCCCTCACCCGAGGGACGAGACAGGGCTTCCCACTCTCCCCACTGCTATATGTCCTCACGATGGAGGCACTGGCCATAGCAATTAGAGCCCACCCAGACATCAAGGGAGTCAAAAGGGGCGAGGTTGAATTTAAGCTTTCCCTGTTTGCGGATGACATTCTAGCCTACCTGGTGGACCCGGGCTCTTCGCTCCCCCCCTTCCTGGCCCTGGTGTCCGCATTCGGGCGCTTCTCGGGCCTGAAAATTAATACTACAAAATCTGTCTTGCTCCCAATGAGATCACTGGACCCTGAGCTCGACCCCCTGGAGAGATTTCATGGGATAGCAGTGGAGAAAAATGCCATGCGCTACCTGGGCGTACTTCTCACCAGGGACATATCGAAACTGGGCAGCTCAAACTATGACCCCATAATGGCAGTGATCACATCAGACTTGAGGAGATGGGGGAAAATGATCCTTTCTTGGTATGGCCGCATGACTGTGGTGAAGATGAACGTTTTGCCATGGCTCCTGTACCTCTTCACAGCGCTCCCAGCTAGCGTCCCAGAACAGACCTTTAGAGACCTACAGAAAGCGGTTCAGGATTTTGTATGGCAGGGGAAGACACCAAGGACGGGGAGGTCCATTCTGACCCTGCCGAGGGAAGAGGGGGGGTTTGGGTTGCCGGACTTTCATCTTTACTTCTGCGCTGCCCAGCTGCGCGTCCTCCTGGAGCACATGAAAGAAGGGCTGGGAACATATTGGTCGTACTTGGAAGACAAGAATGCCCACCCTCTTAAGGTCCGCGACCTCCTGTGGGCTCCCCGCAAATCAATCCCGAAACACCTGAAAAAGCACCCGACCTTGGGAGTTCTCTGGGACATCTGGAGGGAGGGCCCGCGGACTGCATACCTTACCACATGGCCGTCCCCGATGACCTCTCTCTGGGGCCACCCCCTCAATCTGGGTAGTAAGGGATTCCGGCACTCCCAGGCCTGGTCCGACATGGGCTGGGCAGATGTTCAGAGAGGGCAAATTCTTAACCTACGAGGACATGAGGGACGCTCTCGGACGAGAGTCTCTCCCAATCTTTGAGTACCTCCGCCTTAAGGGCATCTTCTGCGACCAGTCATGGGGCCCAAACCTCAGGAGACAATTGACCCCCTTTGAGAAGTTCCTCGACTCGGCAACCTCAAGAAAGGGTGCGGTATCCAGCATGTAAAATTTTTTAAATACATACAATCTACAGGGCAGAAAGAGCTTCCGCACATTCTGGAATGATTTGGCAGGAGAGGAGATTTCAGAAGACGCCTGGGCTAGAATATTTAAAATAGCATTCCATGGGAACTTATTCACCTCAGACATGGAACACAACTTCAAGATTCTACAGGGGTGGCACAGAGACCCGGTAAAACTCTCAAAGATGTTCACAGGGGTGTCGCCAAGGTGCCCGAGAGGATGCGGACAGTTAGGCTCCAGGGGCCACATGTGGTGGCATTGCCCGAAAGTCCAGGCCTATTGGGAGTCAGTGAGGGGCTGGATAGCGGAAGTAACAGAGGAACTCCTACCACTAAATCCCCTAACGATGTTACTGGGCCTCCCCCCAGAGGAAACAGAACTATACCGACACCCAAGGATGTGGGAAACCATGCTGAGGGCGGGCAGAGTGGCTCTCGCTCAGCGGTGGAAGAGTCCGGAGGCCCCCTCCAAGGAGGACTGGCTGGCAAAGGTAAAAAACATGTTCCTGATGGGCAAACTAACAGCCATGGTAAACAACGACTCTGGTTCATTCCTGTCGAACTGGCACGGAGTGCAACAGTCCTTGGGATCGGATGTTCACTGACCCTGTGACAAGACCCCGGCCTGTGCGGGGCAGGACGAGCAAGGTGATGTGCGATAATCAACCTGGGGACCCACGACCCGAGGATCATTGGCCTTCAGTCAACCTGAGAAATGGTCACCACTCGCATCTTCTCCTTCTCATGAGATGCGGAAAGAACATTCAGAGCCTCCCAAGTCGATCTCTAGGGGGGAGGGTCAGTGTTGGGGTGGGGGGTTAGAGGGGGGGAGGGGGAAGGGGTCACCTATTTTCTTTTTCTTCTGTACGTATTTTTACAAAATGCCAATAAAAACCAAAGTTTAAAAAAAAATGGCTTTTTAAGCTTTCGTTTTTTATCAGGACATCATCCACATAAACTATAGCCCCTCTTTCCGCTGCATCAGGCATAGCCTTTCTCAAAAATATGCCAAATTCGCTCCCACTATTGACGTACCCGAATGGAGTTCTAACCCATGCGTGTTGGGTCGTATCAAATGAAAATGAAAATAAATTCTGAATCTCATCTGCCAATGGCACACACCAATATCCAGATGTGAGATCTAATGTAGTAAACACCTTTGAGCCATGCACCTGAGCTAAGCCTTGATCAATGAAGGGCTGTGGCCATCTGGACACTGGCACTCTTTTATTTAATTCTCTCAAATCTGCACACAGACGCCATTGACCATTTGGCTTTAACACACGTAAAATAGGTGTGTTGGATATGCTGTGAATAGGCCTGATAATTCCCAGAGACTCCAAATTTTTTATTATTTCTGCCACCGATTCTAAACATGCCAGTGGTAATCTATACTGGCGCACAAATACTGGATTTATACTACACCCTTCTGGTAATGTGGCAACATGTAAATTAGTTAGTCCACAATCGTATGCATCTTTAGCAAAAACATCTTTAAACTCCATAAATATTTTTCTCAATTCATTTTTATCTTCATCGCTATCGCATGCATCTGCTGACAAAATCTGTTTCTCTACCATTTTTGAGAATTCTGGGAAATCTTCCAGTGGAGGAATCTCTGTGCTTTCTTCCAACTCTGTGGCTGTGTCTCTCTGTAAAGCTGCCACTTTTAAATATTTTGGCATATCAGTTTCCACTTCAATGTGCTGATTTTCTGTTTCACTTTCACTTAAATCAAATACTATATAATCCTCTTGATGACAGCACACTGTCTCATTTGAATCATAAGGGTGCACAGACTCACAGACTGAATTTTAAAGATCACTTTGGGCTGAGAATCCAAGTATTCTGGCAACACACCCCCTGCATCGACATACCTTTCAGGGATTTTTCCACCATGTTATTTAGATCTGCAGTATAATGTGATTTTTGTATGGCCCTTCCTAATGAAGAATTTTCCTCTAAATGAATATTCTGACACCCTTTATTTTCACCATACTTTTTACAGACTCTTCACCAACATCTATCAATGGAATGTATTCATAATCCAGGCCCTGCTGTTTTATGGATTCATTCAAGCACACAAATGCATCAGACTCTTTCATCTGCTGTCCATTTTTGCTCTTTGGCTCTTTGGCGTTATTGCAACCTGTTTGGTGAATGCAGGAATAATAGTATTCTTCCTCAGTTGTAATTCAATGGCATATGGGACTAGTGTGTGCAATGATAAGCCCTTCTTTTGTCTTCAAATTCAGGTGCAGGCCCACCTAGCTGTGACCATATTTTTTGATTAAGGAAATCCAACACCATACACATTCTGTGCATGATATCATTACCCATGTAAAAGTCATAGTGTTCCATTCACTATCCATACATTATGATAAATTGTTTTCTGCCCAATTTTAATCTTTAGCATGCATCTGCCAGCAATTCGGTTTTCAAAGTCTGAACTGTCCAAACCAGAGACATATTGGTTTTTAATTCTAAATTTTGGGATCTCCTCCCTCTCCATTATTTTCTGCAGTAATTTCTCATTAATAAAGCTTCTTTCTTGTTCAAGCGCTAAGGCAGCTTTTATCACTTTGGAATAGACATTTATACCAATGTGAGCCCATGGTTGTTCATCTTCCATGTGTATTTCAGCAAGATTAGTAATGTGTTTTTCTGGGTCTGTTTTAGGAGTAATATTCTTTTTGCATTTCTTCTCTTTTAAATAGAAGCCCAATGTGTGCTCATCTATGTCATGAATCACAGAGTGCACCCCTTTTGGGCTTCTTGGTCCCTGTCACAGTGGGCTTGCACTCATTAATACTCCCAACATGGCCGTCCAGCGTAATCCCTTCTCGCTCCATGTGCTGGACGTAGCCTTTTCTACTAATAGACCACGCCTTCCGTGGCTCAGCGCGTCTCAATGCTATTGCGAAGTAGCGACCAGACGTGTGCTCCGTAGCTCGCGGTTCTTCTCCTTTTTCCAATCCCGCTATCCCTTCCTAGACCTCCCCCTTCTACTTACCTCCTGGATTCCTGGCTAGCGTGCTTCCACTGCCCCCTGGATTCCTGGATTCGGCATCCTGGAAACTGAACGCATTCTGGATTCGGAAGAGAATCGGGCAGCCTTCTTCAAGACCCGGTCCATCCGCAAGAAGGCATCGACCAAGGACACCAGTAAAGAACAGACTCAGGTGAGAAGGGGGGAACTCCTTGACAGTTTGAGACGCCACCCGACCGAACTTGATATTGATATGGAGGCTGCCGTGCAGGACCTGATGCGTAGTATGCAGGAATTATCAACCGAGGTACAGAATTTAAAGGCGGAGAACGCCGCTCTCAAACAGTTGGTCCTATCCCGGGATTCTGCTACAAAAGAAAGTGTCTTACTGGGCGGCATCGTGGACAAATACGACTGCTCAGCAAAGACCCTTCGTGCATTCCTGGATTCGTGCTTGGTCCACTTTACCTGCAAACCCTATTATCTTTCGACCCACAGGGCCAAGGTGGGTTTTATAATCTCTCACCTTTCCGGGAATGCCTTAACTTGGGCTACTCCCCTCGTTAACTTTAGTGATGCCCTCTTGGACGACTATGATGGGTTTATACAGGCCCTTAAAAACATGTTTGACCGCCCTCAGCAGGTTTACAGCGCCCAGGAATGCCTGTTAGACTTTCAGCAAGGTTCCCAGGATATGCTCACGTATGTGACCCGATTTAAACAGTTGGCTAAGGAAGCTGACTGGTCCGCTGAGGCGAGCTTTACCCTGTTCAGGAGAGGATTGAACGAGGAGATTAAGGATGAGCTGGCCAGAGTGGCACAACCAAGCTCGTTTCAGGCACTAATGGATCTTGCCATGCAAATTGACTTCCATATCCATGAAAGGAAGACAGAAAAGAAAAAAATCAGGGGAATTCCTCCCAAGGTATCATTTGAGAGTACCGTCAGAACGGACAGCAACCCAAGCCCAGTCACGGAACCAGAGCCCATGCAGATTGGGGCCTTTCGTGGACCCATATCCCCGCAAGAGAGAATGAGAATAATTCATACGGGCTTGTGCATGTATTGTGCCTGGGATAAGCATTTGGTTAGGGAATGCCCTCTAGCACCCCCTCGGCATTCGGGAAACGCCAGCTCCCGATCTTAGATGGAGCAGAGCTTCGGGAGACAGATGTTTGCTCCACATCAATTCCATCCTTGAACTCTCCTGGACAAAACAATTTGGTGATATTACAGGCCTTTCTATCACCCTCCAAGAATAAGACCTATTCCATTTTGGCCCTGGTAGACTGCAGAGCTATGGGGATATTCATCGATCAAGAATGGGTTACTAAACATCGAATTCCGCACGAGACACGAAGCACCATGCAACCTGTGGAAGCTATTGACGGAAGACCCCTCGCATCAGGGCCTATAAGCCTGCAGACCAAAGAGATCCAGCTTTCAATAAATCACCATCAGGAGCTGATTAGGTTTGACATCATTAAGTCAGCTCATTACCCCATGGTTTTGGGTATGCCCTGGCTACAGAAACACAATCCATATATCAACTGGACAGCGGGTTCTCTATTCCTAGGCTCAGAGTTTTGCATGTCTCACTGCCTATCCCTGGAACCTTCGTTACCACACCCAAATGAACCAACAAGGGAACAACAGACATCACTCATGGTGTCTAATGTCATACACGTTCCTGAGGCCTATCAAGGATATGCTGATGTGTTCTCAACTGCCATAGTCCAGGCCTTACCCCCACACAGACCTGAAGACTGCGCAATAGATACAGAACCCTCCGCAGTGATTCCCTTCGGCAGGATGTTCATCCTTTCCGAACCCGAGAAAAAGGCCCTAAGAGAATACCTGGATACCAACCTTGAAAATGGCACCTTAAGACCTTCAAAATCTCCTGCTGGCGCTTCCCTATTCTTTGTTCCCAAGAAGGATACCAAGGAACTCAGACCCTGCCTCGATTATCGCTGCCTAAATCAATGCACCCTCAAGGACCGGTACCCGTTACCCTTGATTTCGGACATCCTGGAAGCCGTGAGAGGCGCGGTAATATTCACCAAGTTGGATCTCAGGGGCGCCTGTCATTTGATTCGTGTCCGGGAAGGGGACGAATGGAAAACCGCCTTCAGAACACCCTTTGGCCATTATGAATATCTAGTCATGCCCTTTGGACTAGCTAATGCCCCGGCAATTTTCCAACGCTTTATGGACAGGGTGTTTTCTGACATGTTGTTTCTCTTCGTCATTGTATATCTGGATGGCATATTGATCTTCTCCAAGGACCCTATACAACATGAAGAGCACGTGAAGGCAGTCTTGCAGAGACTCAGAGAACACAAACTCCTAGCCAAACCCGAAAAATGTTTGTTCCCTGTAACCTCCGTTCATTACCTAGGATTTATCCTTAGCCCAGATGGAATCGGTATGGATCCTTCAAAGGTAAAGGCCATACTGACCTGGCCTGCTCCTGCTTCCGTGAAACAAGTTCAATCATTCCTGGGCCTTGCCAATTTCTACCGCAAGTTCATATCTAACTTCTCCGAGATAGTACAACCGATTGTTGCTCTCCTGAAGAAAAACACCCCCTTCCTCTGGTCTACACCACAAGAAACGGCATTCCAGCGTCTGAAGACAGAGTTTACACAAGCTCCTATCTTGGCCCAACCCGATACTAGTCGACCCTTCCTAGTAGAAACGGACACCTCTAATTATGCCATAGGTGCGGTCCTGAAGCAAGAATTAAGAGATAAACTGGAACACCCAATTGCTTATCTTTCACGAACCCTGACTCCTAGTGAAACACACTATTCAGTCCTGGAAAAGGAATTGTTAGCCATCCGTCAAGCCTTCACTGAGTGGCGACATTTACTTCTGGGAGCTAAACATCCAGTTCAGGTCCGTACGGACCACCGGAACCTCCAGATTCTACAGTCTTTGGAGTGTAGGAATAGTCGTCAGGCGCGATGGGCCTACTTCTTTGCCCAGTACCAGTTCCACATCACTCATGTTCCAGGATCACAAAACCTAATTGCTGACGCCTTATCTCGACGACCAGACTACGAGCCCATTGAAGACAAGGCATATCCTCAGATGTTTTCCCCCAAGATCTTTGTAGCCCAAGCATTCAACCTCCTTGAAGAAATCCAAGCTCAGACCCAATCCTCTGATCTGTGGAAGGATATATCTAAGAAAAATCAATGGAATCTAAGGGTCCGGGAAGGGTATCTGTTCAAGGACAATGTATTGGCCATCCCTACAAAAAGGCTACAACAAAGAATAATAAATCTCTGTCATGATACCCTACACTCCGGACATCGTGGCATCGCCAATACCCTCCGTCTTATACAAAGGCAATTCTGGTGGCCTAGGATGAGATTCGACGTACAGCAGTACATTCAATCCTGTATTGTCTGCAGTCAAAATAAACATGATAACAAGAGACCGGAGGGCCTTCTACTGCAACCTACACTGCCAACCAGGCCATGGCAGATTATCGCTACAGACTTCATTGTGGAACTACCACCTTCCCGTGGATACACTATCATTATGGTTACCATAGACTTGTTCACTCATATGGCTCATTTTACACCCCTCCATAAACTGCCATCCTCCTCTGAACTAGCAGGAATCTTCCTGGAACACATATTCAGTTTGCATTGACTCCCTTCCAAGATCATATCGGATCGTGGACCTCAATACATCTCACAATTCTGGAAAAGTCTCTGTCAATGCTTAGGAATCCAACGCGCCCTTTCTTCAGGATATCACCCTCAAACCAACGGAGCCACAGAACGTGTCAATCAAACCCTGGAACAGTATCTTCAATGCTTCGCCACCAAGGTTCAGGATGACTGGTCCCTCCTGATACCCGTGGCTGAATTCGGCTACAACAATTCCGACCATTCGGCACTTAAGACCAGCCCCTTTTATTGCAGTCAAGGTTTCCATCCATCGGTCCTGCCTTCTGTTCTTCCTCAACATACACCAGTACCTACAGTTGACTCTTGGATCGAAACCCCTGTCAATATACACAAGGAGGCCAAGGAATTCTTGGAGAAGGCCAGAAAACAGACCAAGAAATATGCAGATTCCAAAAGAAGACCGGGCCCTTCTTATGCAATCAGTGACCAGGTCTGGTTATCTTCGAAATTACTACCTCGACATCTACGGTCGAGTAAATTGGCCCCTCGATACTATGGACCATTTCCCATCAAAGAAGTTATAAATCCTGTTTCTTATCGGATTAAATTACCAGACTCCTGGAAGAAAATACACCCAGTCTTTCACACATCTTTGCTGAAACCCTACTATCCATCCTCCCGGAAACCCTGCAAACCTCCTCCTATACTGGTCGACAACCAATTGGAATACGAGGTGTCCCGGATTTGTGATTCCAGGTATAGAAGGGGCCAGCTTCAATATCTGGTTGAATGGAAAGGATATCCCCCTAGTGAAACAACCTGGGAGCCTATGTCAAACATCAAGGCCCCTCGACTGCTCAGAAGATTTCATCAAACCTGGAGGGAAAGGTCTTCGGAGGAGGCATGCTGTCATGAATCACAGAGTGCGCCCCTTTTGGGCTTCTTGGTCCCTGTCACAGCGGGCTTGCACTCATTAATACTCCCAACATGGCCGTCCAGCTTAATCCCTTCTCGCTCCATGCGCTGGACGTAGCCTTTTCTACTAATAGACCACGCCTTCCGCGGCTCCGCGCTTCTCGATGCTATTGCGAAGTAGCGACCAGACGTGTGCTCCGTAGCTTGCGGTTCTTCTCCTTTTTCCAATCCCGCTATCCCTTCCTAGTCCTCCCCCTTCTACTTACCTCCTGGATTCCTGGCTAGCGTGCTTCCACTGCCTCCTGGATTCCTGGATTCGGCATCCCGGAAACTCAACGCATTCTGGATTCGGAAGAGAATCGGGCAGCCTTCTTCAAGACCCGGTCCATCCGCAAGAAGGCATCGACCAAGGACACCAGTAAAGAACAGACCCAGGTGAGAAGGGGGAACTCCTTGACAATCTATTTCAGTTTGACATTTATTTTGGGGTCTAAATAAATCTGTACAGATTGTTTCTCATTTTCACTTTGCACTTTATTCTGACACATCAAGATAACAGTAACGCTAGGTATACAGCTATTCTGGAGATATACCTCCACTGCATCATCCGTTTTGGCAACAGTGTGGCATTCATTTATATTGCTGTTTTGTGATTTTATTTTCTTAGGTCTCAATGGTTTTTTGGTTAAGGACCACAGTACTCCATTCACCCCATCTGTGAGAGGAGACAATCTTTTCAGGCAATCTGTCCCCATCAGAAATGGAATTTCACAAATAGATGTGATTAATACCTCCTGTTTCATTCTGTGTTTTCCTATCTTTATGTCAACTTCGGTAACACCTATAACAGGCACCTCTTCACCGTTAAAATTATGCACTGGACCTTCACTTTGCCTAACTGTGATCTGATTCTGTGGAGATCTCCCTTCATTGATACTTTTTACCAATTCTTTGGACATGATTGTGGCCTGTGCATCGGTGTCAATCATCGCAAAAGTATTGCATTTCTCTTCTACAGTGATGAGAGTATAATACCTGTCTTCAACTCCCTCTAACACACATAAAAAGTGTGAATTCTTACTGATTTCAGGACTCACCTTTCTCAGGCCCTTTTCACTTTTGGCTAGGCACATTGGTAAATGGAAAGACATTTTTCCCTCCTTCCTGTCCATTTCTGTGTGAGAGACCATATTCATTTCCCCATGTTCAGAGGTTTTCTGGAGTGTGGCCACTGTTCGCCCATCCATCCAGGGATCATCAGAGGTCACACTACAATCCTCCAACTGAACATGTGTAAAAACATCACTTGGCAATTTGTCATTTTGAAACTCTGTGCTTTTGTAGTTATTTATTATGGTACCAGTCCTATTAACTTCTTCAAAAATATGTGGCTCAAATAATTCTTCGAGTGATTGACTTATACCGTTCTTTTGAGTATTTATTTGTTCTACCTGTGTTTGGTTAGTGTTTTGATTACCCAGGGAAGGAGCTATAGCATCCCCACTTACTCCCTGTTCACTGGTATTCCCCATGCATGAGTCATTTTTCTTAAATCTGTATCTTTGTTCTTTTGGAATTTCAGGTTTTCCTTTCTCATTGGTACAAATCTCCAATGTTTGATTTAGCTCTAGGTTAAACCGAACGAACTTCTTTTTTTAGAAGTATTTGCACTTTCTGTCACATGTTCACTTACTGGTACTTTCATTTTTAAATCATTAGGCATCTCAGAGTCATTAGGCAAAATCACATCAGAGCAATCTGTTTTCTTAGCACTGCAGGTATCATAAATACTTAGTCACTTATCCGAAACCGCCCGGTCAGTGCTATGGCCTTCTGCCCCCTCCTTTGATGACTGTTTTTGTGCTGTACAGAGCTTTCCTATCTGCTCAGCCAACATTTTCACTTGGGCCTCGAGACACTGGAATCTTTCTATTTCTCTAGAATCCTCTCTCTGTGGCTTAGATCGATATTGGTTGTTTTCCCCCTGATTGAATCTATTCTGATACCTCTCAGGAGAATGGGATTGTTCCTGAACTCTTGATTCATATGTGGAGGGGCGCGAGGTGCACCCATTCTTTGGTTATAGTCCCCTGGTGGTGGTGATTCATTGTATTGACGTGGAGCATAATTCATATTCTGCCTCATGTCCTGTCTCTCATTTTGTGGGTACTGACCCCTATGTTGATTCCCATTATCAGTAAATCGATCCACATATCGAGGTCTATCCTGATTACCATATATCATGGTGTTAGGGTCAAATCGGCTCTGTGTCTCCAATGTCTGATAGGGACCATTATTTCTTTGATCCTGGCTTTGCCTCTGGTTATTGTTCATACCTGAAATATCAGGCCGATATCCTGCCCAGGGCCTGTCCCCTAAGTACCTAGGGCTAATGTAATTCTCTCTATTACTAGGGTCATGTGATTGAAACATTGGTGTAGGGAGTGACAATCTCTGTTGATTACCCCTTTGTTCAGGTGTCAAATTATTTTTACCTGGACTTTGAGCAGACTCAAGGGACATTTTGGCTGATCTTATTTCCATCACTGTTGCTGAAGGTTCTTTAGATTTTGGTCTAGTGTCTTTCATTTTATCATTTTCTCTGCCATGACAATAAAGTACTTCATATAGCTTTGTACTTTGGTGTACAATACATTCAAGGGACTTTTCACGGTCAAATTCACGGACTGTGATATGATGTCTTTCTTTAGCCCATAGAAGTATGCGGTTTTAAACTCATTGGAATTGGGGTCAAAAGATACATCAAAGCGAGAAAAAGCTCTTTTTAAGTCTTGCAAAATTTGGCGAGGTGACTTATTAGGCCCAGCAGTAATTGTGTAAGCAACCTTTTTCGCCTGTATTGTTCCTTAGGTATCTGGAGAGCTTTAAATATATCATGCACCGCCTCTAAGTGGTCCTCTATGCACCACTCCCCTCCTTTTTTAAATGGTTTGATCAGAGCTTTAATGGATTTCATTATCTTTAAGGGGCTACTTGTTGCTATGCACAGAATTGCACTACTTTGGGATTCAACTCTGGTTTCAGGTGTATGGGATTGGTGGCGGCCCCAATAGGTGTGTCAAATCCCCCAAGGGCACTGCAACCAAGTTCATTCACTGGCCAAGTCACTGGGGCACTAGCTCTCTGTGTAGAAATAGAATTCACCTCAACTCCATTGAATGTGGTGCCCTGCCGTCTATCCTGGGACCTGGAAATGCATATTTGCTGTTCCAACTCCTTGCACTTTCTAAGGAGCCTATCTGCCTCCTTTTGCAAATAGTTGTTTTCCTTACTCAATTTATTAATTACCTCCTGCATATCGCCCATTTGCATTTGGCATTCTTTGAATTCTTTGTTTCTCTTGTCTCTTTCTTGAAACATTTTAACCATTTCCTGTTCAGCATTTTGGAGATCACTTTCTTTTTCACAATGTTCTTTTTGCAAAAAATCCGCATTTCCAAAACAACCTCATCTTTGTCTTGTCTAATGTGGTCTACTAACGCCTTCAAGTGTACCAATTCTTGTTCACTACCCTCAAACTGTTTCTTACTTTTAGACAATTGAGTATCAAGATGTTGACTGCATGTCTTTTTGACACACCTCCAATTCTGCTCTTAACCTTCTTCTCACTTGCCCCATCTATATCAGCTTTTAATCTGTTAATCAGCTTAGTATCATTTTCTTGCATTCGCAGGGATCTATTTAGGATGAACCATGTCTTGGCGCATAGCCGTATCAGACAATCTTTCTCTGCATGTTTATCAGCTGCATTTAACAGTCTCAAAAGGCGGACCTCGATTATGCTGCCTTCTGCAAAAATGCCATCTAATGGTTCTTTCAGTACTTCTCCAAAAATGTGGTCATGCCATTCTGTGGCATTATTTGATGACCATGTCCCATGTGCATATAACTTTGCCTCCAGATATTGCACTAGATCTGGGAATGTGGCTTCCATTTGAGACATTCTGAAATTCACTTTTAGTGTCACACTGCTATCATGAAATGGTTTCCCTCTAATGCACGTATGGTAGTGTGAGACACACTTGCCATGCCCAGTAGGGGCTCTATAATCACTTTCCCGGCCTGCGCACCATACATGTAGGATATTTTGTGTAAATTTGGGGTCTGGCAGTATTTTCTTACCGCCAAAAGAAGAGTGATAGTTTAGAAATACTTATCCTCACGTTTAGATTGGGTTTGGCTTCACATCATCTTAGAGACCATACCTTGTTATATCATATTGGTGACCCCAGTAATATGTATTGTTTATTTTTATTTATTTTTTTAATATTTTTTAAACCAATTTATTAAATATTAACAGAAGAAATCAGTGTAACAAAGAGATACAATAGACAATTATCCATACAATAATAATGAAAAATATATTGAGAAAAAAAAATGTATTAATAAAATTCATTAAAAAATATATATATATATATATTTAAAAAAATAATAATAATAAAAACAATAATAATACATAAATAAATAAAAGGGGGCAGAAAAGGTGTGATGCAAAAGTCAAAAAGCAATAGCAATATGTATTGTTGGTGGTATTTTGTGGTAGTATTACTTAGTGGTGAGCATGATTTCCCTTCCCTACATTATAACCCCATCATACACTAAACCTTCCTTTTTATTAGAATACCTCTTAGTGATATATAGAGGCCTTGGGCCTATGCACAAGAGGACCAACAATTTTACATATAGTGCCACATACAGCCTGTGGCGGGTATCACTGATTTATTTACACCAATGATCTATGCGCCCAAAGGCCTCATTACTGGTTCATAGACCCCCAGTAATCTATATGTTGTATTAGATTTCCCCAAACAACATGCATTGGGGAACAGACGCATACACCTATTTATCACTGCTTAGTCTATCTGTTGTTCTATCTGCATGAGCAAATTGGCAAATGTATTACCAAAGAACACAAATCTTTCCCAACTCCTCATATGCATTTCCCACAACAATGAAAATTCTGAGGCATTTGTATATATTTATATATATTATATTGCAGACAATTACAATGTCATGATACAGTTCTTACCATTTACTGTCATGCCGCGGCAGGGTTGGCGGGCGTGGAATCGCTGGCGTTTTTGTCCGCCATAGTGTTTCCCTTCACAGCCATTCACCGCACCGTTCTAGTCGTTGCACGCAAACGTGACCGGAAGTATAAATTACTCCGCTTCCGGGTCACGTACGCGTTGCAACGTTTCCGGGTTCCCTCCTGTGTTGCTGCCGCTCCCGCTACTGGTGTTTACTCCACTGTCTGTTTTCACCTTCTGTTCCCGTGCTTTTCTGTTTTTTCCTCCTTTGCTTCTTGCCCTCGCGCTGTGCTTCTTAGCCTAGTGCCTTCCTTCCTCTTCCTTTCCCTGCTCGTCTACCTTTTCCCTCTCTCTTCTCTTCCTTGTCTTTCCCTTGTACCTGATTGAACTGCTGCCTTCCAGATCCTTGCCTGCTTACCGGACTGCCTGTGCCTATCCCTGGTACTTTATTGACCTGCTGTCTACCAGACCCGTGCCTGCCCACCGGATTGCTCTCCCATTACCTATCATCCTCCAGCGCACTCTGCCATCTTCGCTCATCCTACAAGAAGGACACCTTCTAGGGTTTTTTTTGTGCCTCTTAGCTTTTTTCCCCTGAGTGGCGTTCCCGGTGGGATAACCCCCGTGCCCCTATATTAGAGGCACGGTGGCATCCTATCGAGGGCGTCCTTACCTACACAAAAAAAGGAGAAGCCTCCAAGAAGCAAGGAAGGGAAACCCAAGAAGAAAGTGGAAGGTGAGGAGTTGGGGGAAGGGGGAGAGTCTGCCTTTTCGTCCGACGAAGAGGACATCACCGACATTTGTGACAGTTTGCAACGCCCGCAGGAAACTGAGATGGCAACACCCCAGCAAGTACAGGAACTTGTAGCTGCCATCCAAAATCTTAACCTGGAGGTCCAGAACCTCAAGACAGCCAACGCAGCCTTGCAGCTAAGAATGACTGAACGAGAGCGGCCCACTGCAGACCTACCCTCGCTCCCTTTGGTGTCAGGCAAATTTGATGGATCACCTAAGCGAGTGAAGGAGTTCTTAGACGCATGCAATCTCCACTTTTACTTCCGCCACAGACATTCACCTCAGATCATGCCATGGTAGGATTTATGATTACCCACATGACGGGTAACGCTCTGGCGTGGGCCACCCCTTTGGTTAACCAACCTGATCCTGTGCTGCAAAACTATGAGGATTTCAAGACTCTGTTACAGCAGACATTTCTACGCACAGAAAGTACCTTTCTGGCATCTGAGGACCTCTTGGACATCCGCCAAGGAAGCACAGACTTACTCACCTACATCACTACCTTCAAACAGATAGCTGCAGAAGCGGGCTGGCAGGAACAGGCTCAATATGCCATTTTCCGTCGAGGATTGAGAGAGGATCTTAAGGTTGAGTTGGCACGTATTGCCCGTCCAACATCTTTTTCGGATCTCATAACGGCCACTCTTCGGATTGATTTTCGGCTCTCGGAACGGCGGTCAGAACGAAAAAAGACCAAATTCTACAGTCTCCCTCCCCTAGAGGCTCAGTCACCTTCCTCTCAACCACCTTCTCGTCAAGGCAAAGAAGAACCGATGCAAATCGGAACTGCTCGTGCGCCGCTCACCCCAGAGGAACGTAAGAGACGACGGGATGGCAATATGTGCATGTACTGCAGAGCCTCTAACCACCTGCTTCGGGACTGTCCCGATGTCCCTCCGAGGTGTTCGGGAAACGAGCTCCCTCAGTGAGTGTCAGGACGCACTCCTGAGGGGCCGTTCCAAGTCCTTACGCAACTCTATCAGTGTCATCGTCAGGTATACCGGAGGACTCCAGGTTGATGGTTCTCACAGTTACTCTTACTTTGGGCAAGATCGATATCTTAAGCCAGGCCTTACTCGACTGCGGTGCAGCCAGAAACTTCATCGATACCTTGTGGGCAGAACAGAAGGGTATCCGTCGTCTGGCTAAACAGGAGGATCAGAAGGTCGAAGGAGTTGATGGAGAGCCTTTGAGTTCCGGTATGATTACCCACACCACCGAAGAACTGAAACTAAGCATTCAGCAGCATTCAGAAAGAATTTCATTTGATATCATTCGAGCAGCCCACTTCCCTATCGTACTTGGGATAGGCTGGCTCAGAAAACATAACCCTCACATTGACTGGGCAAAGAACATGCTCAGTTTTCAGTCTGCCTTTTGTAAGGCAGAATGTTTGCCAGAACCAAGTTTCGAGACAGTTCAGACCACCAGTGTTTTCGATTCCAGACTCATCCATTGTCTTCCTCATCATCTTCAGGAATACGCCGAAGTGGTGACAGAAAAGACACCTAGCGACCTTCCTCCTTACCGACCAGAAGACTGCTGCCTGGATCTCGTTCCAGGTGCACTAGTACCATTTTGTAGGATGTTCCCTTTATCTCTCAGGGAGAAACACGTCCTCCGGGAATACCTGGATAACAATCTGTCCAATGGGCTCATAAAACCTTCGAAATCACCGGTTAGGGGCTTCCCTGTTTTTCATCCCTAAGAAAGACTCACAAGAGCTGAGACCCTGTATTGACTACAGGGGTCTGAATAAGGTGACCATTAAGGACAGATACCCAATGCCACTTATCACTGAAATCATTCAAGCCAATCATGGCGCCAAGATTTTTACGAAATTGGATCTTCGGAATGCCTACCACCTTCTCCGGATTCAAAAGGGGGATGAATGGAAGACAGCTTTCAGGACCCCCTACGGTTATACGAATACCAGGTGATGCCCTTTGGGCTTGTGAATGCCCCGTCAGTATTTCTGCGATTTATGGACCGGCTTTTTTCAGACCTGCTATGTCAGACCACAATAGTCTATCTTGACGACATATTGGTGTGCTCAAGGACTCCGGAAGAACACGAAGTCCATGTAAAAGAAGTTTTCCAGAGACTTAGAGACAACCACCTCTCAGTCAAATTGGACAAATGTGTGTTTTCCGCTACGTCTATCCCATACCTGGGATTCATACTATCCAGTCGGGGTGTAGCCATGGATCCCCGCAAGGTGTCCGCCATCCTAGAATGGCCCTCTCCTAAATCCATCAAAGATGTTCAAAGATTCCTGGGACTGGCGAACTTTTATCGGAAGTTCATCTCCAACTTCTCCCACCGGATAGCACCCATTACCACCTTACTCAAGAAGTCTTCCAATCCGTTTTCCTGGTCCAACGAAGCTGAAGACAGTTTTGGCAATCTTAAGGAAGCTTTCTGTACCGCTCCCATTCTTCAACAGCCAGATCAAGATCGACCCTTCATTGTCGAGACGGATGCTTCTTCATTGGCCATTTGGGCAGTGCTTTTACAAGAACGTCAAGGAGTGGAACATCCTGTTTCATATTTTTCCAAAACCCTCAATACCAGCCAAAAGAACTACTCAGTCATAGAGCGTGAGCTGTTGGCCATGAAGTCAGCATGTTTGGAGTGGCGCCATCTTCTACAGGGAGGCAAACACCCATTCTCCATAAGAACCGATCACAAGAACCTACAGGTCCTACGACAATTCGAGTGCTACAACACGCGTCAAGCACGTTGGGCCCATTTCTTTGCCCAGTTTGATTTCGATGTTACCTACATCCCAGGGCAACAAAATCTTGTTGCAGACTCTCTACCTCGCAGAGGAGACTACATGTCCGGACCAGACGAATCACACGATCTGATGTTTCCATTACCTAGACGAATAGGTGTTCTGTCCACCTTTCTAAGGCAGGTGAAAGAGGCTTCTGAAGGCAGTTTCAAATCTGAGAACCATTCTTAAGACATCATCTACGACATAAAGGAAGGGCTCTACTTTGTGGAAGGCAAGTTGTATCTACCTACCCCTGAGTTCCGGAAATTGGCATTAAACTGGTGTCACGACTCCAAGTTGGCAGGTCATAGAGGCACCAAGGGCACTTTGGACTATCTGCAGAGACACTTCTATTGGCCAGAAATTAAATGAGATGTGGACTGTTATGTACAATCCTGCACTACGTGCCTTCACAGCAAGGGTTCCCGTCTCAGACCGTTAGGACTTTTGGAACCAAATTCTGTTCCCGATGGTCCTTGGGAAGTCGTTTCCACAGATTTCATTGTAGATTTACCTCCTTCCCAAGGGTTCACATGTATAATGGTGGTAATCGATTTCTTCACAAAAATGGCTCACTTCTCTCCGTTACCAGGGGTTCCAACAGCGGCAGGTATGGCCGAGACCTTTATCAAGGACATCTTCCGCATCCACGGAGTTCCTAAGAAAATCATCTCTGATTGAGGTAGCCAGTACACCTCTCGATTTTGGAAGAATCTATGCAACCGTCTAGGCATTGAGAGAGCCTTAAAGTCCGGGTTTCATCCCCAGTCCAATGGGCAGACGGAACGCCTAAATGCCACCTTAGAACAATACCTACGATGCTATGTGAATCTCCAACAGGACAATTGGGTCTCTCTACTTCCCTTGGCTGAGTTCTCTTATAATAATTCCTTTCACTCTACTCTCGGTCTCACCCCTTTTTTCTGTAACTATGGTTACCATCCACGGTCCATAATGCCCGTCTCTGGCATCACCACCGGCTTACCAACTGTTGATTCCGCTCTCGCCATATTGCGAGACGTTCACCTTCAGGCTAAACAAAACCTTAGCGAAGCACAAATAGATACAAGGTTCAGGCTGACAAACATCGCAAGCCAGTCCCTGATTGGGGGGTAGGTTCTAAGGTCATGTTGTCCACAAGATACTTACCTCGATGGGCACACCCTTCAAAACTTTCTCCTAGATTACTGGGACCTTACGAGATCACACAAGCTATCAACCCGGTGGCTTTTCGTTTAAAACTACCCAAAAGCCTTCATAGGGTTCACCCTGGGTTTCATGCTTCACAACTAAAACCTTTCCATGAAGACATCTGGTCCCGCAAAAAGATAAAAGCCCCCTTGCCCGCTACTTCGACCCAGGAGGAATTTGAAGTGGCTCAAATTTGTGATTCCCGGTACCGCCGGAGAAGGCTGGAATACCTGGTGTGATGGAAGGGATATCACTGGTCGGAAAACTCTTGGGAACCAGCCTCTCATGTCCATGCCCCACTTTTAGTCCGCAGGTTCTATCCCTTTCACCCTGGCAAACCTGGGGGGGGCCCCCCTAGGAGGGGGCATACTGTTATGCCGCGGCAGGGTAGGCGGGCGTGGAATCGCTGGCGTTTTTGTCCGCCATAGTGTTTCCCTTCACAGCCATTCACCGCACCGTTCTAGTCGTTGCACACGAACGTGACCGGAAGTATAAATTTCTCCGCTTCCGGGTCACGTACGCGTTGCAACGTTTCCGGGTTCCCTTCTGTGTTGCTGCCGCTCCCGCTACTGGTGTTTACTCTGCCGTCTGTTTTCGCCTTCTGTTCCCGTGCTTTTCTGTTTTTAACTCCTTTGCTTCTTGCCCTCGCGCTGTGCTTCTTAGCCTAGTGCCTTCCTTCCTCTTCCTTTCCCTGCTCGTCTGCCTTTTCCCTCTCTCTTCTCTTCCTTGTCTTTCCCTTGTACCTGATTGAACTGCTGCCTTCCAAACCCTTGCCTGCTTACCGGACTGCCTGTGTCTTTCCCTTGTACCTGATATAACTGCTGCCTTCCAGATCCTTGCCTGCTTACCGGACTGCCTGTGCCTATCCCTGGTACTTTATTGACCTGCTGTCTACCAGACCCGTGCCTGCCCACCGGATTGCTCTCCCATTACCTATCATCCTCCAGCGCACTCTGCCATCTTCGCTCATCCTACAAGAAGGACACCTTCTAGGGTTTTTTTTGTGCCTCTTGGCTTTTTTCCCCTGAGTGGCGTTCCCGGTGGGATAACCCCCGTGCCCCTATATTAGAGGCACGGTGGCATCCTATCGAGGGCGTCCTTACCTACACAAAAACAGGAGAAGCCTCCAAGAAGCAAGGAAGGGAAACCCAAGAAGAAAGTGGAAGGTGAGGAGTTGGGGGAAGGGGGAGAGTCTGCCTTTTCATCTGACGAAGAGGACATCACCGACATTTGTGACATTTACATTCCAGCATTACCTGTAGTAAAATAAGAAGAGAAAAAAACAACAGAAACAGTGCAAATAAACCCTTTTCAGGAGATTTTCTTTTGCTTTGCTACTCTGACTGCCTGGTATTTTTAGATCACATTCATCAAACAATCGCACAAGATAACCTCACTTCGACTCTGGATGCTTACCAAAAATTTGCATTCCCTCTCCTACACAACCTCCTTTCACTTGCTTCAGAAGAACAAGCCCAGTCAGCATGGATTGCCTCTGTTATCTCGGATGTTTGAAGTGTGTGGTGAAAACATAGAGTTCTCAAGCCAGCGCTAAGTGAGACTAGGCACGTCTGTCTGAGAGCCCAGTCATCCCCGAACTCACTCTCCCTCTGCCCTTGTTCCCCCAGCAAAGCTCTGCACCTTCCCATTTTGCTTACGTAGCAAAACTGCAGATACACTGCTCCAATCAAATTGAAGTCAGCATCACCCTTCCTTTAGTAAAATAGGCCAGTTACACAGTGAGCAACTGTATCTACTCTCATTTCCTGGTATGCAGGCTCTCTGGTTGCTGCAAACATAGGAATAGAAAACAATTCCAGTGCACGTTTGAAAAACGAATTTCAGAATATGAATTTTCATCTCATTTTCACACAGAGATTACATTATAATGTTAATAAGTTAGCTCTAGTAATTAGTAATTGTTAATTAAGTCAGTTAGTTAGATGAATAATGTAGTCTCCTATGCATGAGGTATTTCAAAGAAGAGAGAAGCAAAATTCTGGTGCACTTTTAAACTTGCAGCTTCACATTGCTTTTTGCTGTATTATAAATCCTGTCTCCAGCCACATACTCACATGTTATGCTGGCAACATAGACTGGCTATATGTGTATGCCACATTATTGCTGGCAACAAAATGCCATCACATTCAGTGAGGTGCTACACACTCCAAGGCGCTATATATTACTCTACAGTTCCTTGTGCAATCAACCCATTCACATGTATCTTGAGAGCGCTTGTCTCCTGCCTTGCATGCACCAACTCTGCTTGCATTTCGTCCAAGCTGCTTTGTGCAGTGAGAGAGAAGGTTGCATCAGGTCGGGAGAGTAGGGTGCCCCAGCGTCACTGTGACGGTCACTGAATGCGGTGTTCCTGCATTCCTTCTTGTGCCCTGAGACCAGCTGCATCTGTGTTTTCTTTGTTCTTCAACCGAGACGAGAGATACAGCTCCTGTTGCAAACCGGACCTGCATCTGCAACCGCAGCGCCTGTGCATTTTGAAGCCAAATCAAGAGCGTAAAATCGAACCTCTGGCAACCCCCTCCAGACATGCCAAGTTTGGATCTAAACCAAGCTGAAGGCGGTGAGTACTGAAACCACTTACCAGTGCCCCCTTGTTCATCCATTGCATTTCATGCACAGGGGATGCCCTCTGGTCCTCTCCTTGGCCTGCGTAGCTTCAGCTTCCTAAGGCCGTCCAAAGGTTGGGAATAACTTTGGTAATCACAGCAGATCCTCCCCTGACTCTTGGAACCTGTTTTCACCCTTCAGAATCCTGTCTCTAACTGTGCCAGCTCCATAGAAAAGTACTTTTGTGCCTTTACACATGACCGAGCGCTTTTACGTATGCATCGAACATTGAGCACAAGGCTCCACTCATTGTAGGGTTGGATTTATAAAGTTAGGGTTTTCCATTTCTGAATATTGTCTATGCTATAAAGATTGTCTGCACTATTCCCTTACAGGTATTGGTTGCGTCTAGACCTTTATTGCATTGACTCCAGTGATTGTATATATTTTACATAGTATGTTGCTTTTGTGGTATTTTTGCATTTCTTTTCGTTATTCACTTGTGTTCATTCTTGGGCCTAATAAATTGTATATTTTCATATACTTCTGTCTAATGGTAATTCTTGGTGTTTCACTGTGTGCTCATCAAAGACCTCTGATCACCCCCACTCCTCCGGAGACTTAGCCTTGTCGGCCCTCCAAGCTACTGTGAATAGGTCTGGCTATCTTCCCAGAAGTGTCCTGTTTCACTAACAAGGGTGGCCTAAACTTCTGTTCACCAGAGCAGAGTTTAGCAATCCATTCTAACAGTCCCTAGGCCCCTATGCAACCATAACGCTTGGGTGACACAGCAGGGGCAATACTGAAACTAACCCCGTTGACCACCAGGGAAGGGTCGAGGACCCCAAGTACCATAAATAGAACTTGAGAGTTTGAGTCCCTTATGACAGTGACAGGTTAAAAATTAAGTCTGGACTTACAGTCAAAGGAGGGCCAGCTACCCTAAACAAGATATTTCAACTTCCTTGTGGCAGTACTTGGCAGGAGAATGAATCAAGTGGGCCAGTTCAAAGAAAAAGAGAAACCACGGTCTGGGACTCAAAGCAGAGAAGTAATACGAGTCATCTTCCGCATGGCAGTACTTGGCAGGGAGGTGAACTAAGTAGGCCAGGTCAAAGAAGAGAAGCCAGGGTTGCGGAACCTCCTAACACTCAGAGTTGGGTGTTGTAAGTGTGAAGCCTAATGAAAAGAAGACCAGGGGAAGGGAGTAATTCCCCTTGGTTGTAAGGAACTGATAACAAGATACCAGGAGAAGGGAGTCATTCTCCTGGTAACCCGGACTGGCAGTTAGGTTCACAAGGCCTGGGGAAGGGAGTCATTCCCCTGGTGTCATGATTCCTGCCCCTTATGTCCCCAGCCCTCCAAGATGTCAGGCTGGAGCCAGGCCACGGTCACCTACATGGCCCTCAAGGGCCTCTCCATCCCTCCAAAGACCCACTTAGAGTCAGACTTGACGCTTGTGGCACCAGACTCACTCACTCCCATAGGATAACATTGGGGATTGGACTTGTAGTGCATTGATGGGGACAAGATGGATGCCCCCACATATTTCGGTTCCCAGAACTGCATGTGCAGTCTAGTCTTTTGGGTGTGGTTCAGCCCAGAGACACCTGGGATACCCAGAGGCTAGTTAAGCCATGCCCAGGCTGAGAACCATTCTTTGTGTTTTCGGCACCTGCAGCGTGACACTCACCGTGTTCTGATCGGTCTCCAGTATGCCTGCATCTTCTGCGCTCAGCTCCTGCAAGAACAAGAACACCGTTAGGAACAGCCTTACCTTGCGGCGCTTCTGCCCATCATTCATCGCTCCTTCTGTTCTGCGGGCATCTTCGGCGGTGTCATTCCCATCCCGGCACGCCGCTTCCTAAGGAAAAGGGAAAAAAACAGAAAAAAGGCATTAGTAAGCATTCTGCAAATCTACACTTATTTTTAAATACTGTACGAGCTTCAAACGCTTACCTGAATCCCAGCCGCTCTGGGGGAACTGTGTCTCCGGAACTTCTCATCCATCTGCAAGAGGGAAAAGACACTCCAGGTTAGCGTGGAAACATCTAGAGGTGCCACATACCGTGCTTACTCACCGCATTTGTTCTTCATAACCGGCATCCACGCTGAAAACGTCGCGGCACCTAAAAGACACAGAAAAAGAACTCAGTTCAATACAAATACGAAAGGGGTGCATCGCGCATCGCGCTCTCACTCACCTTCAGCACTACTCATCTCAGCAGCAAGCCGCCATCCCCGGACGCCGGCCATCATCTAAGGAAGGAAAGGAACGAAGTTAGAGAACTGTTCAAAAGACTCATTATACTTACCTGTCGGACTCTTGCCAGTGAAGTAACAAGGCAACAACGAGCCCGCTTCAATCAACGCGCCCCTGTGCTGAAAGCAGGATGGAGAGCACACTATCCAAGAAAACAAGGTGAGTTTTGGATCAAAGGAAAGGGTTGGCCCCCGGGGAAGAAGAGGTTCAAGCACACAGAGACAATAGGGAGTTCAACTCTACCAATCCTGTGTTTCAGGCCCAGTCACCAGTCGAATAGCCTCCAGGGAAGGGTTCGAGGTCGTAAGAGGTCAGAACAGGCTGAGTGACGTCCCCGTGGATACCAGGTGAGCGTTACACTGGGCTATCTGAGACAAAACGTCAGGAAAATTGAGACATTCTCCTGGCCCACCTAGAAAGGATTGTGTGGAACTCTACTATCAGGGGAAGGGAGCCATTCCCCCGTACAACGTATGAGACAAAAGACTGTTCTAAGATCCAAGAACCCTAATCCAAGAGAAAGGAGGTATTCTCCTGGGGCCAGAACAGTACCGCTGCATTCATTAGTGTCAAGTGAAAGAGACAGAAGCAAGGTTTTCTTGACACAGGACAGTGGATACTTTTGAGTTGACAAGACATCCTGACAGACAACCTTATCTTTTAGTTGGGGCAGGGAAACCTCTCTTAGGAATAGGAACAGGTGGGGTTTCTCTTGATTTCTTGTTTAAATAACAGTTTCTAGCCCCACACATGCCACCTTTGTGTCAGCCTCTTTCTTCTGCACCCTTACACCACATAGGTACAAATGTTTGATGAATGATGTCCATAGAACTAAATGCGGGAGCCAGATGGCTCAGATTACAAAGAATTCTTATATTTGTACATATGTTCCCTGATCTTTGTAAGCCACAGGGACCCTCGTGTGTACTCCTTACAGTAGGAATGTTGGCATTTCATGGACTCAACTTTGTGTTATGATTTACAATGACAATGTTAGGTTATATTATTGGCGTAGCTGCATAAAATCTATTACAATGCCAATACTGGCATATTTTGTGAACTCAAGGCATCATGAACATTTTGGTAAATGCTCCTGTGTACTGTTGGTGACACGACATCTACTAAATGTTTTCATGCATTACCCTAAAACACCAATTGTAAAGTGAACTGTACCTCTATTTCAGGCTACTCTAAATCCACCCCCTTCCCATGTCTGCTAATTTTAAAGGTACTCCAGGAATCAGCACCCCAGGGAGGACTGCTTTTCCATCCTGGCAGGTTTGGCCTTGAAATCTCGTTCCCATCCCACCACCCAGGGGTTTTTCATGTACTGTGGAGGTGACACCCATTCCCAGGAGCATGAAAGGGGAGGCTTCCTGGCCCAGGTGGTGCCTGGATGGGACTGTGACAGAAAGCCAAGTGGCAGCGATGTGAAAGCCCTAGCCCTTTTGATTTTTTATTAATATAAGCTGATACAGGTCATTCTGATTTTCAAAGGAGAGTCTGCTAATCAGACCCTCTTTGTTCATAAAGCTCCATGCCAAGAGCATAGTGCATCCATGTGCCTTAACTATACCAGTCTACCGACATCTGTAGCCCCTGCTTTCTAATTGCACAGGGCAGGTTCAAAGGTCACATGAGCATCACTGGCAGGTGCTGTGCCTAAAGTCACTGCAGCCAGATGTAGCATTTTAACTTCTGCGCTTCTGAATTAAATGCAATATTAGTTATCTAATCTGTCTGGGGGCAGAGCAATCTCTATGTATACGTCATAACTGGTTATGCTATGGTGATTGTTAGGAGTACAGTTATTAAAGCCACTCCAATTGTATAGCTGACAAGTGTTATCCCTGTGAGCCCAGGGCAGTATATTAAGGCGATCTACATATGCATGGGATGTCTCCAATGCTCAAAGTGACACAACCGCTAGGACGCTGCCTTCCTTATAATCTCCGGAAAGAAGGTTGACATCTCCCCTCAGGGCACATAAGCTTTCACCAGGAGATCTCCTGGGAACCCTGCTTCAAAGGGGCACTTGCATAACAAAGGCCAGCCTCACACCAGGGTACTGCACTACCGATGGGAAGTTTAGCAAACATGGGAAAGCAGCATGGTTAGAGTAGCTAGAGGGGGAAAGGTGGACTTGTCTGTTAGGGCTCTGTCTCTTCCTGTCCCATCTATTTCCTGCTGGACAAGGAAATCTGGGTATGATGTAATGAGGCAAGGGTCACTTGTTACAGCAACAGGAACTGGACCCCTTACAGCAGGCTTGCTTTTATCCGATCCTCAGTGGCAATTTGATTCTTCTTTGGACATTCAAGAAGGCAAGTAGAAGTCACTGGACCTCTAATGGGAATTCAGTCCATTCCAAAGTCCTCCAACAGTGAGGTTAGATAGAAGGCATACAAGGAAGGGGAGCTCTGTCCCCTAATCATCCCCTGGGTACATTGAGGGTGAACAGCTGTGAACCAAGGAAAGCCACTCTGCCACCCTTTGAGGAAATTGGCTCCTCACTGGAGATAAAGGATCCTCTATAGGTGTCAGCCTAACTCCCTGGACTGGAAGAGCACAGCAAGGAGGACTCACCTTGTCCTTGGAGCCCCTGGATTGGGACTGGCAAAAACCAGAAAGCACAGGAGCAGCTGGAATCCTGTTTTCACAGCTTTGAACAGCATTCAGCACCCTTCCAAACTGTAACAGTACCTGCAGTGGTGCTTTTCACACCTCACAACTTTGAACTGTCCACCTGCATTTTCGAACTAGCTCAACTATGCTTCACAAATTGTCACCTCGACTCGAACACTGGCTCACCGCCCAACTCGCCACATCTTTGGGCACCACATTGAACCAACAGGACCTCGCCTCGTCCCGCTGCATTGACTTGGCACAGCAGTAATATAGTCTTTAACCAACTCGACGACTGACCCAAACCTGTTGTACCCTTAAAACTGCATTGCTTTGGATGCCAACTCAAAGCGCACAGAGCCCCAACTGACCTAATCGGTTTGGAATGCATTCAATGCGTATGTTTATGACATGTTTGCATCACACTATTCACTATTGAAGCAATTTATTAAACCTTTTTTAGCTTCTCTCTTCCCGGTTAGCTTAATCATCACTCACTGGTACCTCATTTTCAATCACCCAGTAATCTTGCCTGGTCAACAAACACCCTGGGTCTACTATTCCATATAACTAATTTTCTTTTAAAAGCTATGCCCTGTATACCAGTGAATTGAGTGCTGTTAGGTGAATTTATGGTTCACAATTGCTCAAATAAACATTATTTTTGTTCTTCGAATATTTGTTAATGAATAATGCTGTAATTCACTGTCCAGTGTCTACTCATGCTATGCAGATGATTAGGGGGTGACTCTCCCTAAGGGCCCCCTTCCCTCAACTCGGTATACATAATTCGATTTGGAAACAGGTACCCGGTGGAAGAATTCTTTGGTTTTATTTATTTATTTTATTTATTACATCTGTTACACGCCCAGACCCTCGGGTATCACGGCGAGATTACATAGATCATTATTCACATTTGCATACATAATAAACGTATGGTTACACAGTGAGTTAGAGCTGAATACATTTTAGACATTCTTTCTTATAATATGGAGAACACAATAAGCATAGTTTACAGGATTATGCAAGAGAGAAGGTTACAGTTATATTTACAGTTGCCTAGGGTTGTTGGACTTCATATTATTTGAAAAGCCATGTTTTGAGTGATTTGTTTAAGACAGAAAGGGAACTCATTTCTTTAATGCTATTGGGAAGGGAGTTCCAGTGTTTGAAACTACTGCCGCCCGCTTTGGTGTTCTTGAAGCAAGGGATTTCCACTAGTTGCTGGTTGTGTGATCTGAGTGTTCTTAAAACAGTTTTTTGTGCAGAACTTTATTAAGGTATATGGGACCTGAGCCCTGTTGGCATTTGTAGGAAATGCACAAGGTTTTGAAGATGATTCTATCTGCAATTGGTAGCCAGTGATGCTCTCTTCTAGTCTTAGAAATGTGGTCAGATTTCCTTATGCCAAGAACTGCTCTTAGGGCTTTATTTTGTATGAGTTGTAGTTTTTTTAGATTAGATTTGGAAGTGCCTAGTAATAATACATTACAGTAGTCAAGTCGTGACATTATTAGAGCTCTGGCCAGGGTGATGCAGTTGGCAGGGGTGAGAAATTGTCTACTTAATGCAATTAGTTTCGCTGTGTAGGAGGCAGGGACGTCATTTCACCAAAATGCCAGGGGTAGCGGAAGTGACATCACAATGTCACGCCCCCAAGGGAGGCAAACACCCATTCTCCATAAGAACCGATCATAAGAACCTACA
This sequence comes from Ambystoma mexicanum, assembly GCF_040938575.1. Classification (NCBI taxonomy): domain Eukaryota; kingdom Metazoa; phylum Chordata; class Amphibia; order Caudata; family Ambystomatidae; genus Ambystoma; species Ambystoma mexicanum. Next base: position 743,866,060 of record NC_090926.1, read on the forward strand.
GGTCCTACGACAATTCGAGTGCTACAACACGCGTCAAGCACGTTGGGCCCATTTCTTTGCCCAGTTTGATTTCGATGTTACCTACATCCCAGGGCAACAAAATCTTGTTGACATAAAGGAAGGGCTCTACATTGTGGAAGGCAAGTTGTATCTACCTACCCCTGAGTTCCGGAAATTGGCATTAAACTGGTGTCACGACTCCAAGTTGGCAGGTCATAGAGGCACCAAGGGCACTTTGGACTATCTGCAGAGACACTTCTATTGGCCAGAAATTAAATGAGATGTGGACTGTTATGTACAATCCTGCACTACGTGCCTTCACAGCAAGGGTTCCCGTCTCAGACCGTTAGGACTTTTGGAACCAAATTCTGTACCCGATGGTCCTTGGGAAGTCGTTTCCACAGATTTCATTGTAGATTTACCTCCTTCCCAAGGGTTCACATGTATAATGGTGGTAATCGATTTCTTCACAAAAATGGCTCACTTCTCTCCGTTACCAGGGGTTCCAACAGCGGCAGGTATGGCCGAGACCTTTATCAAGGACATCTTCCGCATCCACGGAGTTCCTAAGAAAATCATCTCTGATTGAGGTAGCCAGTACACCTCTCGATTTTGGAAGAATCTATGCAACCGTCTAGGCATTGAGAGAGCCTTAAAGTCCGGGTTTCATCCCCAGTCCAATGGGCAGACGGAACGCCTAAATGCCACCTTAGAACAATACCTACGATGCTATGTGAATCTCCAACAGGACAATTGGGTCTCTCTACTTCCCTTGGCTGAGTTCTCTTATAATAATTCCTTTCACTCTACTCTCGGTCTCACCCCTTTTTTCTGTAACTATGGTTACCATCCATGGGCCATAATGCCCGTCTCCTGCATCAGGGGAGTTGCTAGGTCTGGAAAAGACCTGGGGCTAAGCTGAAGTCGGAACTGTTGGGACTGGGGGCTAGCTAGTCTTTTGGCTGTAGCTCCTGAGATTCTATCCGGGGCTACAACCAAAAGATCAGGGGCTATAGCCCCCTTAGCCCCCCCTAGCAACGCCCCTGTCCTGCATCACCACCGGCTTACCAACTGTTGATTCCGCTCTCGCCATATTGCGAGACGTTCACCTTCAGGCTAAACAAAACCTTAGCGAAGCACAAATAGATACAAGGTTCAGGCTGACAAACATTGCAAGCCAGTCCCTGATTGGGGGGTAGGTTCTAAGGTCATGTTGTCCACAAGATACTTACCTCGATGGGCACACCCTTCAAAACTTTCTCCTAGATTACTGGGACCTTACGAGATCACACAAGCTATCAACCCGGTGGCTTTTCGTTTAAAACTACCCAAACGCCTTCATAGGGTTCACCCTGGGTTTCATGCTTCACAACTAAAACCTTTCCATGAAGACATCTGGTCCCGCAAAAAGATAAAAGCCCCCTTGCCCGCTACTTCGACCCAGGAGGAATTTGAAGTGGCTCAAATTTGTGATTCCCGGTACCGCCGGGGAAGGCTGGAATACCTGGTGCGATGGAAGGGATATCACTGGTCGGAAAACTCTTGGGAACCAGCCTCTCATGTCCATGCCCCACTTTTAGTCCGCAGGTTCTATCCCTTTCACCCTGGCAAACCTGGGGGGGCCCCCCTAGGAGGGGGCATACTGTCATGCCGCGGCAGGGTAGGCGGGCGTGGAATCGCTGGCGTTTTTGTCCGCCATAGTGTTTCCCTTCACAGCCATTCACCGCACCGTTCTAGTCGTTGCACGCGAACGTGATCGGAAGTATAAATTACTCCGCTTCCGGGTCACGTACGCGTTGCAACGTTTCCGGGTTCCCTCCTGTGTTGCTGCCACTCCCGCTACTGGTGTTTACTCCGCCGTCTGTTTTCGCCTTCTGTTCCCGTGCTTTTCTGTTTTTTCCTCCTTTGCTTCTTGCCCTCGCGCTGTGCTTCTTAGCCTAGTGCCTTCCTTCCTCTTCCTTTCCCTGCTCGTCTGCCTTTTCCCTCTCTCTTCTCTTCCTTGTCTTTCCCTTGTACCTGATTGAACTGCTGCCTTCCAGACCCTTGCCTGCTTACCGGACTGCCTGTGTCTTTCCCTTGTACCTGATATAACTGCTGCCTTCCAGATCCTTGCCTGCTTACCGGACTGCCTGTGCCTATCCCTGGTACTTTATTGACCTGCTGTCTACCAGACCCGTGCCTGCCCACCGGATTGCTCTCCCATTACCTATCATCCTCCAGCGCACTCTGCCATCTTCGCTCATCCTACAAGAAGGACACTTTCTAGGGGTTTTTTTGTGCCTCTTGGCTTTTTTCCCCTGAGTGGCGCTCCCGGTGGGATAACCCCCGTGCCCCTATATTAGAGGCACGGTGGCATCCTATCGAGGGCGTCCTTACCTACACAAAAAAAGGAGAAGCCTCCAAGAAGCAAGGAAGGGAAACCCAAGAAGAAAGTGGAAGGTGAGGAGTTGGGGGAAGGGGGAGAGTCTGCCTTTTCATCTGACGAAGAGGACATCACCGACATTTGTGACATTTACATTCCAGTATTACCTGTAGTAAAATAAGAAGAGAAAAAAACAACAGAAACAGTGCAAATAAACCCTTTTCAAAATAGGCATCACATTGTATGATTCTACACATGACGAATAAACATGCAGGGGATTTTCTTTTGCTTTGCTACTCTGACTGCCTGGTATTTTTAGATCACATTCGTCAGACAATCGCACAAGATAACCTCACTTCGACTCTGGATGCTTACCAAAAATTTGCATTCCCTCTCCTACACGACCTCCTTTCACTTGCTTCAGAAGAACAAGCCCAGTCAGCATGGATTGCCTCTGTTATCTCGGATGTTTGAAGTGTGTGGCGAAAACATAGAGTTCTCAAGCCAGCGCTAAGTGAGACTAGGTACGTCTGTCTGACAGCCCAGTCATCCCCAAACTCACTCTCCCTCTGCCCTTGTTCCCCCAGCAAAGCTCTGCACCTTCCCATTTTGCTTACGTAGCAAAACTGCAGATACACTGCTCCAATCAAATTGAAGTCAGCATCACCCTTTCTTTAGTACAATAGGCCAGTTACACAGTGAGCAACTGTATCTACTCTCATTTCCTGGTATGCAGGCTCTCTGGTTGCTGCAAACATAGGAATAGAAAACAATTCCAGTGCACGTTTGAAAAACGAATTTCAGAATATGCATTTTCATCTCATTTTCACACAGAGATTACATTATAATGTTAATAAGTTAGCTCTAGTAATTAGTAATTGTTAATTAAGTCAGTTAGTTAGATGAATAATGTAGTCTCCTATGCATGAGGTATTTCAAAGAAGAGAGAAACAAAATTCTGGTGCACTTTTAAACTTGCAGCTTCACATTGCTTTTTGCTGTATTATAAATCCTGTCTCCAGCCACATACTCACATGTTATGCTGGCAACATAGACTGGCTATATGTGTATGCCACATTATTGCTGGCAACAAAATGCCATCACATTCAGTGAGGTGCTACACACTCCAAGGCGCTATATATTACTCTACAGTTCCTTGTGCAATCAACCCATTCACATGTATCTTGAGAGCGCTTGTCTCCTGCCTTGCATGCACCAACTCTGCTTGCATTTCGTCCAAGCTGCTTTGTGCAGTGAGAGAGAAGGTTGCATCAGATCGGGAGAGTAGGGTGCCCCAGCGTCACTGTGACGGTCACTGAATGCGGTGTTCCTGCATTCCTTCTTGTGCCCTGAGACCAGCTGCATCTGTGTTTTCTTTGTTCTTCAACCAAGACGAGAGATACAGATCCTGTTGCAAACCGGACCTGCATCTGCAACCGCAGCGCCTGTGCATTTTGAAGCCAAATCAAGAGCGTAAAATCGAACCTCTGGCAACCCCCTCCAGACATGCCAAGTTTGGATCTAAACCAAGCTGAAGGCGGTGAGTACTGAAACCACTTACCAGTGGCCCCTTGTTCATCCATTGCATTTCATGCACGGGGGATGCCCTCTGGTCCTCTCCTTGGCCTGAGTAGCTTCAGCTTCCTAAGGCCGTCCAAAGGTTGGGAATAACTTTGGTAATCACAGCAGATCCTCCCATGACTCTTGGAACCTGTTTTCACCCTTCAGAATCCTGTCTCTAACTGTGCCAGCTCCATAGAAAATACTTTTGTGCCTTTACACATGACCGAGCGCTTTTACGTATGCATCGAACATTGAGCACAAGGCTCCACTCATTGTAGGGTTGGATTTATAAAGTTAGGGTTTTCCATTTCTGAATATTGTCTATGCTATAAAGATTGTCTGCACTATTCCCTTACAGGTATTGGTTGCGTCTAGACCTTTATTGCATTGACTCCAGTGATTGTATATATTTTACATAGTATGTTGCTTTTGTGGTATTTTTGCATTTCTTTTCGTTATTCACTTGTGTTCATTCTTGGGCCTAATAAATTGTATATTTTCATATACTTCTGTCTAATGGTAATTCTTGGTGTTTCACTGTGTGCTCATCAAAGACCTCTGATCACCTCCACTCCTCCGGAGACTTAGCCTTGACGGCCCTCCAAGCTACTGTGAATAGGTCTGGCTATCTTCCCAGAAGTGTCCTGTTTCACTAACAAGGGTGGCCTAAACTTCTGTTCACCAGAGCAGAGTTTAGCAATCCATTCTAACAGTCCCTAGGCCCCTATGCAACCATAACGCTTGGGTGACACAGCAGGGGCAATACTGAAACTAACCCCGTTGACCACCAGGGAATGGTCGAGGACCCCAAGTACCATAAATAGAACTTGAGAGTGAGAGTCCCTTATGACAGTGACAGGTTAAAAATTAAGTCTGGACTTACAGTCAAAGGAGGGCCAGCAACCCTAAACAAGATATTTCAACTTCCTTGTGGCAGTACTTGGCAGGAGAATGAATCAAGTGGGGCAGTTCAAAGAAGAAGAGAAACCACGGTCTGGGACTCAAAGCAGAGAAGTAATATGAGTCATCTTCCGCATGGCAGTACTTGGCAGGGAAGTGAACTAAGTAGGCCAGGTCAAAGAAGAGAAGCCAGGGTTGCGGAACCTCCTAACGCTCAGAGTTGGGTGTTGTAAGTGTGAAGCCTAATGAAAAGAAGACCAGGGGAAGGGAGTAATTCCCCTTGGTTGTAAGGAACTGATAACAAGATACCAGGAGAAGGGAGTCATTCTCCTGGTAACCCGGACTGGCAGTTAGGTTCACAAGGCCTGGGGAAGGGAGTCATTCCCCTGGTGTCATGATTCCTGCCCCTTATGTCCCCAGCCCTCCAAGATGTCAGGCTGGAGCCAGGCCACGGTCACCTACATGGCCCTCAAGAGCCTCTCCATCCCTCCAAAGACCCACTTGGAGTCAGACTTGACGCTTGTGGCACCAGACTCACTCACTCCCACAGGATAACATTGGGGATTGGACTTGTAGTGCATTGATGGGGACAAGATGGATGCCCCCACATATTTCGGTTCCCAGAACTGCATGTGCAGTCTAGTCTTTTGGGTGTGGTTCAGCCCAGAGACACCTGGGATACCCAGAGGCTAGTTAAGCCATGCCCAGGCTGAGAACCATTCTTTGTGTTTTCGGCACCTGCAGCGTGACACTCACCGTGTTCTGATCGGTCTCCAGTAGGCCTGCATCTTCTGCGCTCTGCTCCTGCAAGAACAAGAACACCGTTAGGAACAGCCTTACCTTGCGGCGCTTCTGCCCATCATTCATCGCTCCTTCTGTTCTGCGGGCATCTTGGGCGGTGTCATTCCCATTCCGGCACGCCGCTTCCTAAGGAAAAGGGAGAAAAACAGAAAAAAGGCATTAGTAAGCATTCTGCAAATCTTCACTTATTTTTAAATACTGTACGAGCTTCAAACGCTTACCTGAATCCCAGCCGCTCTGGGGGAACTGTGTCTCCGGAACTTCTCATCCATCTGCAAGAGGGAAAAGACACTCCAGGTTAGCGTGGGAACATCTAGAGGTGCCACATACCGTGCTTACTCACCGCATTTGACCTTCATAACCGGCATCCACGCTGAAAACGTCGCGGCACCTAAAAGACACAGAAAAAGAACTCAGTTCAATACAAATACGAAAGGGGTGCATCGCGCATCGCGCTCTCACTCACCTTCAGCACTACTCATCTCAGCAGCACGCCGCCATCCCCGGACGCCGGCCATCATCTAAGGAAGGAAAGGAACGAAGTTAGAGAACTGTTCAAAAGACTCATTATACTTACCTGTCGGACTCTTGCCAGTGAAGTAACGAGGCAACAACGAGCCCGCTTCAATCAACGCGCCCCTGTGCTGAAAGCAGGATGGAGAGCACACTATCCAAGAAAACAAGGTGAGTTTTGGATCAAAGGGAAGGGTTGGACCCCGGGGAAGAAGAGGTTCAAGCACACAGAGACAATAGGGAGTTAAACTCTACCAATCCTGTGTTTCAGGCCCAGTCACCAGTCGAATAGCCTCCAGGGAAGGGTTTGAGGTCGTAAGAGGTCAGAACAGGCTGAGTGACGTCCCCGTGGATACCAGGTGAGCGTTACACTGGGCTATCTGAGACAAAACGTCAGGAAAATTGAGACATTCTCCTGGCCCACCTAGAAAGGATTGTGTGGAACTTTACTATCAGGGGAAGGGAGCCATTCCCCCGTACAACATATGAGACAAAAGACTGTTCTAAGATTTGGTAACTATTTCAACAAACCAAGAACCCTAATCCAAGAGAAAGGAGGTATTCTCCTGGGGCCAGAACAGTACCGCTGCATTCTTTAGTTTCAAGTGAAAGAGACAGAAGCAAGGTTTTCTTGACACAGGACAGTGGATACTTTTGAGTTGACAAGACATCCTGACAGACAACCTTATCTTTTAGTTGGGGCAGGGAAACCTCTCTTAGGAATAGGAACAGGTGGGGTTTCTCTTGATTTCTTGTTTAAATAACAGTTTCTAGCCCCACACATGCCACCTTTGTGTCAGCCTCTTTCTTCTGCACCCTTACACCACATAGGTACAAATGTTTGATGAATGATGTCCATAGAACTAAATGCGGGAGCCAGATGGCTCAGATTACAAAGAATTCTTATATTTGTACATATGTTCCCTGATCTTTGTAAGCCACAGGGACCCTCGTGTGTACTCCTTACAGTAGGAATGTTGGCATTTCATGGACTCAACTTTGTGTTATGATTTACAATGACAATGTTAGGTTATATTATGGGCGTAGCTGCATAAAATCTATTACAATGCCAATACTGGCATATTTTGTGAACTCAAGGCATCATGAACATTTTGGTAAATGCTCCTGTGTACTGTTGGTGACACGACATCTACTAAATGTTTTCATGCATTACCCTAAAGCACCAATTGTAAAGTGAACTGTACCTCTATTTCAGGCTACTCTAAATCCACCCCCTTCCCATGTCTGCTAATTTTAAAGGTACTCCAGGAATCAGCACCCCAGGGAGGACTGCTTTTCCATCCTGGCAGGTTTGGCCTTGAAATCTCATTCCCATCCCAACACCCTAGGGGTTTTTCATGTACTGTGGAGGTGACACCCATTCCCAGGAGCATGAAAGGGGAGGCTTCCTGGCCCAGGTGGTGCCTGGATGGGACTGTGACAGAAAGCCAAGTGGCAGCGATGTGAAAGCCCTAGCCCTTTTGATTTTTTATTAATATAAGCTGATACAGGTCATTCTGATTTTCAAAGGAGAGTCTGCTAATCAGACCCTCTTTGTTCATAAAGCTCCATGCCAAGAGCATAGTGCATCCATGTGCCTTAACTATACCAGTCTACCGACATCTGTAGCCCCTGCTTTCTAATTGCACAGGGCAGGTTCAAAGGTCACATGAGCATCACTGGCAGGTGCTGTGCCTAAAGTCACTGCAGCCAGATGTAGCATTTTAACTTCTGCGCTTCTGAATTAAATGCAATATTAGTTATCTTATCTGTCTGGGGGCAGAGCAATCTCTATGTATACGTCATAACTGGTTATGCTATGGTGATTGTTAGGAGTACAGTTATTAAAGCCACTCCAATTGTATAGCTGACAAGTGTTATCCCTGTGAGCCCAGGGCAGTATATTAAGGCGATGTACATATGCATGGGATGTCTCCAATGCTCAAAGTGACACAACCGCCAGGACGCTGCCTTCCTTATAATCTCCGGAAAGAAGGTTGACATCTCCCCTCAGGGCACATAAGCTTTCACCAGGAGATCTCCTGGGAACCCTGCTTCAAAAGGGCACTTGCATAACAAAGGCCAGCCTCACACCAGGGTACTGCACTACCGATGGGAAGTTTAGCAAACATGGGAAAGCAGCATGGTTAGAGTAGCTAGAGGGGGAAAGGTGGACTTGTCTGTTAGGGCTCTGTCTCTTCCTGTCCCATCTATTTCCTGCTGGACAAGGAAATCTGGGTATGATGTAATGAGGCAAGGGTCACTTGTTACAGCAACAGGAACTGGACCCCTTACAGCAGGCTTGCTTTTATCCGATCCTCAGTGGCAATTTGATTCTTCTTTGGACATTCAAGAAGGCAAGTAGAAGTCACTGGACCTCTAATGGGAATTCAGTCCATTCCAAAGTCCTCCAACAGTGAGGTTAGATAGAAGGCATACAAGGAAGGGGAGCTCTGTCCCCTAATCATCCCCTGGGTACATTGAGGGTGAACAGCTGTGAACCAAGGAAAGCCACTCTGCCACCCTTTGAGGAAATTGGCTCCTCACTGGAGATAAAGGATCCTCTATAGGTGTCAGCCTAACTCCCTGGACTGGAAGAGCACAGCAAGGAGGACTCACCTTGTCCTTGGAGCCCCTGGATTGGGACTGGCAAAAACCAGAAAGCACAGGAGCAGCTGGAATCCTGTTTTCACAGCTTTGAACAGCATTCAGCACCCTTCCAAACTGAAACAGGACCTGCAGTGGTGCTTTTCACACCTCACAACTTTGAACTGTCCACCTGCATTTTCGAACTAGCTCAACTATGCTTCACAAATTGTCACCTCGACTCGAACACTGGCTCACCGCCCAACTCGCCACATCTTTGGGCACCACATTGAACCAACAGGACCTCGCCTCGTCCCGCTGCATTGACTTGGCACAGCAGTAATATAGTCTTTAACCAACTCGACCACTGACCGAAACCTGTTGTATCCTTAAAACTGCATTGCTTTGGATGCCAACTCAAAGCGCACAGAGCCCCAACTGACCTAATCGGTTTGGAATGCATTCAATGCGTATGTTTATGACATGTTTGCATCACACTATTCACTATTGAAGCAATTTATTAAACCTTTTTTAGCTTCTCTCTTCCCGGTTAGCTTAATCATCACTCACTGGTACCTCATTTTCAATCACCCAGTAATCTTGCCTGGTCAACAAACACCCTGGGTCTACTATTCCATATAACTAATTTTCTTTTAAAAGCTATGCCCTGTATACCAGTGAATTGAGTGCTGTTAGATGAATTTATGGTTCACAATTGCTCAAATATACATTATTTTTGTTCTTTGAATATGTGTTAATGAATAATGCTGTAATTCACTGTCCAGAGTCTACTCATGCTATGCAGATGATTAGGGGGTGACTCTCCCTAAGGGCCCCCTTCCCTCAACTCGGTATACATAATTCGATTTGGAAACAGGTACCCGGTGGAAAAATTCTTTGGTTTTATTTATTTATTTTATTTATTACATCTGTTACACGCCCAGACCCTCGGGTATCACGGCGAGATTACATAGATCATTATTCACATTTGCATACATAATAAACGTATGGTTACACAGTGAGTTAGAGCTGAATACATTTTAGACATTCTTTCTTATAATATGGAGAACACAATAAGCATAGTTTACAGGATTATGCAAGAGAGAAGGTTACAGTTATATTTACAGTTGCCCAGGGTTGTTGGACTTCCTATTATTTGAAAAGCCATGTTTTGAGTGATTTGTTTAAGACAGAAAGGGAACTCATTTCTTTAATGCTATTGGGAAGGGAGTTCCAGTGTTTGAAACTACTGCTGCCCGCTTTGGTTTTCTTGAAGCAAGGGATTTCCACTAGTTGCTGGTTGTGTGATCTGAGTGTTCTTAAAACAGTTTTTTGTGCAGAACTTTATTAAGGTATATGGGACCTGAGCCCTGTTGGCATTTGTAGGAAATGCACAAGGTTTTGAAGATGATTCTATCTGCAATTGGTAGCCAGTGATGCTCTCTTCTAGTCTTAGAAATGTGGTCAGATTTCCTTATGCCAAGAGCTGCTCTTAGGGCTTTATTTTGTATGAGTTGTAGTTTTTTTAGATTAGATTTGGAAGTGCCTAGTAATAATACATTACAGTAGTCAAGTCGTGACACTATTAGAGCTCTGGCCAGGGTGATGCAGTTGGCAGGGGTGAGAAATTGTCTACTTAATGCAATTAGTTTCGCTGTGTAGGAGGCAGGGACGTCATTTCACCAAAATGCCAGGGGTAGCGGAAGTGACATCACAATGTCACGCCCCCAAGAGTGACATCAAAGGAAGTGATGTCATTTGACCACACCCCCACGTGATATCACTCGACCTGATGCCATTTGACCACACCCCCAGGTGACATCACAGGAAGTGGCGTCAAAGCATTATCCCTCAGTATACTAAGAAAAATATGGTTACAATATCAGTCTATTGTGACATTTCATACAAGAATGGATCATCATATGTAGCAGTGACAAGATCCATGTTGCCACGGGAAGTGTATGAACCCAATTACCCCATTTTCTTCTGATTTGACAAGTTACCTTCAGTGTTGCGTTGTACTGTTTGCAGTTGTTTAATGAACTTCATTACTTCTGGACCAAACAGCCATACATCTCTGATTTGCATCTCCTCCAGAACCTAGAGCTAAGTTTAAAATGGGTTTGATGAATGCACTGGCAAATACTGCAACTCTAATTATATCATTAACTCTCAGAAGACTGCTTTGAAAAAACACTGGCAGGAACTTCGAGCACAAAGTTTGATGTTAAGGCTTGAGCTCTAAGCTCCTAGAAGGATGTGCATTGGGAGGGTATGAGAGGGGCGGGGCAGGAAGAGGTTGGTAATGGCCAGAGGGATTAACATGGCCATGTACAGTCGATGGGTAGGTAAATAACCAAACAACACCTACAAGATTTGTGTCCCTCCTCCTATGCCATTTCTCCATAGCTGTACTCTATTCCAATAGTTTCGGCTTATAGGTGATGCTAAAGTGCCACTTAATAGCCAAAACCTCAAATAAGCCCACCACCAAAAAAAGAGTAGTTCATATTTGTTTGTACTTCTGTGTGCACTTTTTGGAAGGGTTGTGTGAAATAGGGTATTTTCAAAAACCGTTGGTCAAAAGTACAAGCCGCACAATTATCATGAGACTAGCACAAACAACTGTCTAAACTGGCTTTTGGTGCTGCCCTTACATGAGTTGCTGGATAGACCACTCTTACTCTGTCAGAAAGTAGAGTGATAGGGGCTGGTTGAAGGAATGCAGAGCTGCAGGGTTGAAGGCCGGCATATAAAGGTTAGCTTCACTTCCTTCCCCCAACCCTTCTGTCATGGCAGCATCTGATCAGTGGTATATTACTAGCTTTGCTGGTGGTAGCTCGTTTCAGCCCTGCCTCCACCGTGCCTTTATTAAACTGAATGGCAAAACAGGCTTCTTGATTCAGTGAGTGGCAGAGGGAAATGATGGCTGGCGAGAGATTTGCTACCCCAAGCACCAGCTTAGAGCTGGCAATAGTCTCCCTCCCATTCTCCTCCCAATCAAAAGGGTTTCCCCAACCACGCAAGCAATGCATGGATTTCCCTCCTCGGCACCATCAGACGTCTCCTAGCGGCCACCTGCCCACGGGATTAAATTACTTGGTGGAAGCACCCCTGGTAGTGAGATTACGCCTATAGGCTGTGTTGAGAGGTCAATGTGAGTCTCAGGGTGTCCTTGCTTCCTGGTGCAGTGGCGGGACTGAGGACTGTTGGAAGCATTCCTACATCTAGGGTTCCTAAATGTGGGGCCTACCTTGCCTGTACAGCTACCTGTTAAGTATCGCCTTGTGCTCTCTTGGATCCCCCTCATGACCATCATGTCATAACAACATCCCGGAGACCATTTCCAGCCCCCGCACATGAAAATCAAAATCTTATTCAACCACCGCCTCACCCCCTTCATTAAAGCATTCAAATCTGCAGAGCGCCCGGGTGTCAATTTTGTTAATTTCATGAGCCCCTAAATTCCTGAGCAATGGCTGCATGGCAAACAACGAAACACAGGCCGCACCCTACTCAGTACCCCCAATGGCCCCCAACCAACACTGGACTCTTGGCCGCCACCACTCCCCCCCATCCTCTGCCTGCAATTCCAGCTCCCATGCATACCCACCTGATTTGCTCTCCCCTATGAATATTCCCTCGTTATATTTCACTTTGCACACCGACATTACCCTTTCCGAAATATGTGATGACCGAATGCAATTCAATTCAACTTATGCAATAGCAATTGCTGCACTGTAACTGACTTCTAGTGCCCGCACTGTACCTCATCTGGGAGCCCCCCTGCGGCGATGTGGCTCCTGCCATTCCCAACTTGCTTGGTCACTCTGTGACCCAAACCCCTTTGTCCCTGGCTCCTGGTAAAAACTGAAACGCCCTACAAATTAACAAGCCCCAAATAGCTAAAAACACCCCTTCCCTTGTATACCCACATTCCACAACGGGTTTACTCTAATGCAGAGCAAAACCCTGCTTTTTCGCTGGCACGACGTTCATGGAAAGGGAAGTGTACCCCACAACGTTCAAGTGGCTGCCGCCTGTGCGTTAACTCACTGAGCTATCACAGCTACTTTATTGCTGGGACAACAGAGATGAAGATCTCTGCTCATATCCAATCCGCCTTCCCCATAACCCACATTCCCTCAATCGACATCCTATCCTGCCACCCCCTCGGAATTTTTTTTTTCTCGTTTTTTGGCTTCTTTCTTCCAAACTCGCATTTCCAAAAGGCACCGCATGGACACCAAAAACGCTCATATTTCCAGAAAGAAGCATCTACCACCCAGCAAACACTGCGTAATTATTATGAACTGCACCCCACATTGTGAAACCTCCTTCCCTATGTTACCACCATCAATCCCTTTCAAACAACAGAACTGGCCCGAAGCAAGACGGCTAGCAAACTCTGGTACAACATGTATTTGCATCCTGTTTAACTATTCCGCACGATGAGAACACGTGTAAGGGGGCCGGATATGCCCCTGGCCCGCATCCAATAACGATCCCTGAAAATACCAAGATCACAATAATAGATTGCTCTGTGCCGCTGCCGCTCTGTACCTCTCTACGCCCACCATTGCTCACTTGCGCAGAGCGCCTCATGATAAGTCCTTTGCCCGACAGGCCCCAGTTTTACCCTCCTACCCTGGATAAAATTTCGAATTAACATCCTCGCCCACCGTGTGCCCATCCTGACTTCCCCCATTCATCCGCCTGCATTACTTCACTAATATAAAGTCACCATCTGTTGTTGCTAGATTCTTCAAAGTGGTAACATTCCCCCATAACCTCTCCGATGTATAACGTTTAGCGGCCACCCGATACAGTAAACGAGCAGAGTCATGGTATTCCCTACAATTTGCAGCAACACACGGCACCAAACCCTTAAGCTAGATGGGAATACCACATGGTGTGCGAAGCACACACACCCGACCTCAGCCTGGGCCTGCGGCGGTGCCATGGCAGCAGGCAAGGGCTGGGCACAGCAACACCACCGACCACACACATGATGCAGCAACCGCCCACACACCCGCCCACCCCCACACATACGATGCAGCAACCGCCCCAAAGCACACACCCGCCCACCCCCCTCCTCTCAGTCAGACTTACACAGCCACTTCCACCCTGAGACTGTGTACTCACCTCACCATCACCGGGCCTTTCTTTGACACAGCCAGGAGGAGCTGAGCTCAGGAGCGCCGCGCACTTAGACAAACCGAAACCACGTGCAAAATGGAGGACCAGCAATGTGGCCACGCCCCCTCCTCTGATTGGACGGATGCCAGAGGTCGCAACAGATGGACAGAGGTTCGCGCCAATCGTCAGCGGTCGCTCTTGCGACCTCTGGCGACCCCAAATGACATCCCTGGTAGGAGGTGGTTGATGAGAGGCTGCTAATGTGTTTGTTCATTGTTAGATTAGCATCCAAGTAAACTCCTAAGGTTTTTACTTGTTTCAAGACAGGTATCATGGTGCCATCAATGTTAATAGAGGTGTAATCAGGGTCTTCTCGTCGTTTAGACAGAGGCTATTTAGAGCCATCCAATTTTAGATGATCGCATAGATGTTGTTGATAAGTAGGGTGTCTTGTGTATAGTTTCCTGAGAGCGGGATGAGGATCTGGGTGTCATCCGCAAAGTTGGTGTAGATGACACCCATATCGTCTAATGCTGAGAAGAGGAGTTTCGTATATGCATTATGCAGTGTAGGAGAGAGGCAAGAACCTTGGGGTACTCCTATAGGGACGGGGATGGGGTCAGCAGCTTCCTTACCTATGGCGACTCTGGATGTACAGTCAGCTAGAAAGGATTTAATCCACAGGGTGGCATCCATGGAAAATTTGAAGTCTTTGGCTAGGGTTTTGCAGAGTTTATCGTGGTCCACGAGGTCGAACGCTGCAGAGAGGTCTAATGAGAGGAGGATACATAGTTTGCCTGAGTCTCTAATGGTATCCATCTGGATTTTAAGATCCAATAGGGCTGTTTCTGTACTATGGTTAGGCCTGAATCCGGACTTTCTTGCTCCGAAGAGTTGGTGGTTTTCTAAATGAGATTGGACTTGGTTATAAGCTATTTTGTCAATGATTTTAAGTAAGAAGGGAACAGTCGTTATTGGGCGGTAATTAGTGGGAACAGTCGGGCCTATAGGGTTTTTTTTTTGTAATGGGCTGACCCATGCTTCTTTGATGCTGGCTGGGACCAGACTTTGAAGGAGGAGTTCACGAAGTTGGTGATGATGGGAGTGAGGTTGTGGGCGCAAGATTTGACTATTTGTGCTGGGACTGAATCTCCTTTGCAATTAGATGCTTTGAGTTTGGAGATTGTGTTGTAGACTGATTCTTGGGAGACTGGGGAGAAGGCAAAGGGGGGGCTGGTTGTACCAGCAGTGTTAAGAATATGTTTGTCATTAGGGGGTTTACTTGCTAGTACATCTTTTTTGGTGGCGATTTTGGATTGTAGCAGTTTGATTTTGGCGGCTGAAGCATTTTGTATGGTGGTACACCAATCTTTGCTTGGTTTGGTGGGATTTGTGACTGGGATAGGATTTTCCAATTCTCTTAATATGGAGAATAGTTCTTTTGAGTCGGATGCAGCGTTGCTGATCCTTGTGTTTTAGGCATTCGCTTTGGTTGCGATTATGGCTGATTTATAATTATTATTTGATAGGAGAAAAGCATTTTTTGATTCAGGTGTAGGGTTTTTCCTCTAGGCATGTTCTAATGCACGTTTCCTTCTTCTGAGGGCAACCAAGTGCTCGTTAAACCAGAAGCACAACCTCTTGTCCGTGCGTTTTGTTTTAGTGGTTAGTGGTGCTATTTCGTTGATTGTGGAGGTGAGACAGTTTTTATAGCTGTCTGCTAGGTGACAAGGGTTATCACTGGAAATGATCGCACTATCTAAGGTTTTGCTGAGCAGGGGATTGATGTTGTCAGGAGTGAGTTTACAGAGGTTTCTAACTTCGTGGGTGTGTGTAGATTTTTGTTCAGCGAGGGGGGGGTTTGGCAAAGATAATGGTAAACTGGATTTCTTTAGTATATGTTACCCCTGCCTCCACTGTGAGAGGAGGTCGCCCAAATGTTTGTAAAATGAGTAGGTAAGACTCAATCCTGTACTACAACAGAGCGGTAGTCATTTCTTCACAGGCACCCAGGCCAGACGAACTTAATCCACAAATCCCTGTCATATTAGACAAGTCACTGGTCATCAGGTTAACAATTATATGACATCAAATTGCTTGTGGCTATTTAACTGTATAATGTTGTGGGCTACTCCATCAAGCCAGCCAGGGCTTATGGGCAACGCTGCCGGGTAGCCCCAAGCGAGGCCGGGTAACTGCTGCCCCATGGCAGCTGGCACAGGAGAGGGGCAGCAGCCCTTTCCCAAGGCCCAGCTCCCCTCTCCCACTACAACAAGGAGACATGCATTCTCCGCACTGCAAAGGGCAGGAAGGATGAGGTGTGAAAGAACACCTCACCCTTCCACAATAACAAATGGGTGCTAAGCACCCAGGGGAAGCAAGGTCAGCCAGGCAGGGGACCAACAAAGATCAGCCCCCCCAGGGGCTCAGACTGTCGGCTGCATGCCGGCCTGGGGGCAAAAGCCCCCAGATATGCACTACAAAGACCCAGGGGCTACCCCTGGGTCCTATATAAGGAGCTGCTTACAGCTCAGTGAGACACAAGCTGTTTGTGGACTCTGCACAGGGACCCAAACAGCCAGAGAGTTTGCTGTGTACTCAGCGTCTCTCTCTTTTTCTTTTCCACAAACCCTCCCACCCTAGAAAAAGGGAGAAGAACAACAGAAGGGAAACCAGGACACTGTACGGTGACCACAACAAGTCGTGGGACCAAGAAGGCGGCACTGGCCTGAGAGGGTAACCTCAGGACCCGGTGCCCAAAAGTAATATATTATTACGATATGCGATTATTATTTATGTTCCATAACCATATCTGTAACAATAAAAACCTATGGCCTTTTATTGCCAACACTTGACCAAATGTTGTTGTGTCATATTTTGTGGGGAAGGAAGGGGTCAGAAGGACATGCCACCCAAATCCCAACACAACAAATGTAAGTTTGCCTTTACATTTTGAAGTTAGACAACAAATGTAAGTTTGCCTGCATATGGGTCCAGCAGTTATGTTTAATGTTTACTGGGCCACCAGGCTTTAGGCCGAGGCTTAGGCCTAATGGTTATACGTTTGGGAAAGGATCGCTGTGACAAAGGCAATCCTCTGCCCCTTCCAGTCCCCTCCCACCGCACTGCATAGTACAGTGGGATCCAGAAGGCAGTGCTCAAGAATCCACACGTGGTCTTTGAGCCTGCTCTGCTGCCACTAAAAAGTCACAGGAATTAATTGTTCTTTTACTGGCTTGGAGCATTGAAGGGGTGATAGGCCAGTGCTTTAAGTGGGCTGGGGCAGTCTCCAAAAAGTGAGGCTGAACCGGGGCACGCCGGTCCCACCACACCATGGCCTGCCACATTATCCCACCACGGCCCACAGCCGCGACGGGAGCTGCGCCTGCCATTTTGAAGTCAGACAAGCTGTGATTGACATAAGTGCCAGCCAGCCACACTGGTGCGCAAACTGTTGGCAGTTTGAGCAACGCTGTAACTGGCTAGCACTTCTGCCAGTCCCTCTAACTTCCTCTCGTGCAAGGGGTCATGAGAGGAAGTAATGGTCCCTTTGTTTCCCCACCCGATCCCCAAGTCACCGAGGTGTCTTTGACCATCGGCGAACCTGGGGACTCTATGATGTAATGTGCGCAGGAGAGCAGGTTAGATCACGGAGCCCCCAGGTTCGCCGAGGGTCAAAGACGCCTCGGGCTCGGTGATCTATTCCGCTCTTCAGAGCACAGATCACTGTGCCCGAGGCGTCTTTGTCCATTAGAAAAGATGGCTTGAATTGTGTCCTTTTTAAGCCATCTTTTATAAACGTACAAATATGTAACATAGGCCTACGTTTATAAAAGATGTCTTGAAAAGTACACAAACCATAGTACGATATGCATACAAATATATAAATGCTTACATACATTAATATATTTGTTTGTGTACCTTACCATGGTTTGTGCACTTTTCAGGCCACGCCCATCATGCAAGTCACACCCCCAAATGTAGGGTGACCAGATGTCCCGGTTTTGCCGGGACTGTCTGGTTATTTGTGCCTCCATCCCGGGATCCAGAGACTTTTTAAAGTTTAAAAACCCTTCCCGGGGATTTAGGGATCGGGTCGATACCATCCAGGTTTTTGGTCCGATATCATGATATTTCTATCAGTTTGGCCAACAATTATGATGGTACCCACGAGATCCCCAAATCCTGGATGGGGTTTTTAAACTTAAAATAGTCTTGGGACCCTGGGTGCTCTCCTTACTCGATTTTCACCTCCTCCCACATACCTTCCACCTTTCTCCGGGTCCCAGTAAGCGTTCTGTTCCTGCAACATTGCTCCTGCAACATGGCACGTGCCAGGCCACGTAGTACATAGGACTACAGTTTCACTGCTGAAGCTGTAGTCCTTATGTCAGTGGTTTCTCCTGGTTTTTTATTTTCAAAATCTGGTCACCCTACTACCCAAATGAGCCCCCTCCCCCCTCAATTTCCTACCCCACTTAGAGCCCGGGTGATGGCTGATTAGCGGGTCTCAGTTCCAGAAACAGAACTACCCACATCATTGTATAAAATCAAAATAAAAAGGCTCAGGCAATGGCACCTTCGCAGATGGCTATTCTGTCACAATCTGTAGATTCAGCACCATGCCAGTGCGTGTCCCTGAAAGACTGGATGAGCTGTGGAAAAGCCGTCACGTCATGCACAATTATCCGGAAGAGCCATCTTCATGTTGCAATCCCCCCTGCAAAAGCTGTAATGTGCATGAGGTATTGAATCAAGGACATGGAAGGAGAATTGTTTTAAATACTATACATTATGAAAAATGATGCAGAGAAAGAAAATGCTACGGAGCGAGGTGAAAGGTAAATAAAATATCTAAATAAAGTTTGTTACATATGCCAATACACCATCTCTTGCCATGCTGCTAGGTAAGGTTTCGTTGGACGTCGTAGAAAGGCCAACTTGATTCGAACAAAAGGCCTTTATTACTACTTGCTTCCGGTTAAAACTTGTAAAAGGAGTTACCATTTCTTTATCAGTATTATTCCTAAGGTCTTAAGGGCGTGATTGGGCCAGTTCTTGTTTATCAGTTGTGGGAGGCCGTTTCAGCTTCCGGAAATCCTGTCTCGATCGATAAAGGCAGGATTATGGAGCTTGACCCGGTCAGGGTGTGTTTCTTAGTGATTACGAGCATGGAGTTGGTCACACTGAAAATAGGCTTTTGCCCAACCCATATATTTATTTGTGGATGGATATAATTGTAACCTCATCATCAAAGAAGAACAGTTTTCTGCTATGAATCCAGAGATGGCAAGCTAGTCTGTGAGAGCTGCGAATACTTCTTCCAGATCTAGTTTTTATGCTGCATTATGGTACTTGTAGTGCTGCTAAAAGGCCAAACACGCACCTACAAAACACAGGCTCGAAATAAAAACCTGACTTGGATCAACATCTGAAACCTGACATGAGACCATTGTTTATCTCTATCACGACCCTTCCACATTTTCGATCAAGTTTAGCAAGGTAAGGTCAACCTGGTACTTTATTAAACTATTGGAGAACTAACTATATATATTCAAGGAAAAAACTGTAGTTGCAGAGACGTTAAGGTGAGAATTGAATGCAGCAAAAGCCTGGAAATTCAGCTAAAGCCACCTTCACGCTCCCTGTTGCGCCGACTATGACCACAATGATGCCATCACAGATCACATCACTGATGACATCAATAATTACATGTTGTATGGGAACACTGATGGCATTACAAATCACATCACTTGTGACAACACTAATTGCATTGTATATAACTGATTACATCAATAATGGAATTAGACATAACATCATTCATATATCATGGAAACAAATGGATCTCTATAGGAAAATAATCAGCCAGGAAAAGATACCAGCCATAGAAATATTGAAAAGCAAAAAAAACACACTGAACGCAACGGTTCTCCAACAATGCGCCAACAAGATCAAGTCCCAAATGGACGCCGAAGGCATTACCGAAGAAACGCGAATAAACAGACCAGAACATGCAAAACTAACACTACAAAGGAGCGACTGGATAAAAACCCTTGAAGACCAGACTAATTATAAACGCCACCAAGTATGCAAGATAAACATAAGAGCCCTACATGATCTACCACCATACTTGACCTGTTTTCCAGACCGCCACATCCGAGATCTCTTTTTAAGGTTCCGATTGAACATCTTACCAACCCAAGAGTATTTGAGTATCACCCAACAGACAGAAATTAAATCCTCGGACTGTCGTTTCTGGCAGAGGGAGGGAACCAAAGAAACATTGGTCCATATCATTATGATTTGCCCAGCACTACAAGAAAAAAGAAATCTATTCAAGGAATTCTTCAGAATATCGAAAAACAGATGACCCCACAAGAACGCTGGAACCAACTACTAAAAGGCAATGACAAACATTTAATACTAACGGCCATCAAATTTTGGATCGAGATTGAAAAGAACACGGAAAAAAAAAGCACATCATCTCACGGCAATTATCTTAATGATTCTCCAAAAGACCTATAAAATAAAAAGTTTGGACTACCAAATATATCATTTAAAAAAAAATAAAAATAACATAATTTATAAGTTAGCTCATGAAAACTTTGATTACCTTAATAACAATTTAGGCCGTGGACTTGGCCAGCACCAAAGGCCATAGCTAGTGGTCGGTTAGTGTTCACAAATGCCAATGTGCATGAATAAAAGCCATGCCTAGTAGCATGTCACTGTTTCAATACATACATTGGGAAATGTTGAAAGCTATAGTCAGTTGGCGATGGCTAAAGGCCATAGCTAGTGCTCATTAATAAGTCAGAATATACATTCGGCACAGCCAAAGGCCATGGCAACTGGCTACTATTGTGTTGAAAACCCTGGCTAGCGGCTGGTTAGGGTATATAATATACAGTGGGCACAGTCGAAGGCCATAGCTAGTGGCTAGTTAGTGTTGTGTAGTACACAGTGGGCACAGCTGAAGGCCAATGCGTATTGCATTTTATTATTTGAAAATGTACAGTGGACATGGCCAAAATATGTACAAACTGATCAAGGTCAAAGGCCATGGCTAGCGGCCCATTTAAATGTAAGAATAAATAGTGGGCACAGTCAAAGATTGTGGCCACTGGCCAGTATTGTGCTAAAGTCCATGGCTAGTGCCTGTTCAGTGTATATAATATACAGTGGACACTGTTGAAAGCTTCATTCACTGGTAAAGTCCAACATCTATGGTTGGTAGTTTGATAGTGTTTTACAATATTCAGTGCACATGGGTGAAAGTTGTGACCACTGTCCATAACTGAAGGCCATGACTAGTATCCATTCATGTGTTAAAATATATATAATATATATCTGTCTTACCTGTGGCTTCCTCACAGAGGGACGAATGTGAAGATCTAGCCGAACATTTAGTTTTGGGGCCTAAGCCATTGAAGGGCACGTAACCTTTGGGGCGGCAACATAACACACAGGCTCCTACTCATGATAACTGACTCGCCTATGTGAAGGCCTCTAGG
Organism: Ambystoma mexicanum; assembly: GCF_040938575.1. Lineage (NCBI taxonomy): Eukaryota > Metazoa > Chordata > Amphibia > Caudata > Ambystomatidae > Ambystoma > Ambystoma mexicanum. The sequence goes on from NC_090926.1 coordinate 743,887,438, forward strand.
GTTACTAGATCAGGATTTGTCACATCACTGCCAGAGCCCTACTTTTAATAGTGGGTCGAACTGGGTTTTAGCGGCTTTTGCCTCACCGTTGGTGGTGGAATCTATCTGGAAGTGTTCCAGGGCTTTCTCTCGCATTGGTTTTGGCATTTATGTTTTCTGCCCGACCCAGAATGCAGTCTCTGTACCTGAAGCTTCCTGTAAGATATTTAGAGTTGGGGCAGGAGTAGATGTACAGAACTCTGATTATGGGTGTTTGTAGGAGAGCAAGGAGGGTATATGGTTTTCTCCCCTCCAGATCCCACAATGAAATCTGGATACCTGCAGAAATGCTACCTTTAAGGTCATGTCATGGAATTCAAGAGGCCACTCGTCATTTATGAATAATAGGGCTGTATTAAAGTATATGATGTCAAATGTCATATTTCTATTACGAGAGACCTGCTCACCTCTCGTTTTAACTTGAATGGCTATGTTTTGTTTTTTCTCCAATCTCCCCACCCCAGTCATCCGGTGGGAGGTTTATGTATCGGAGTTAAAGCCTCTTATGTAGCAAAAGAGATTATAATGGATGGCCTCAAAGAATGTTTACTTTGTGTGGAAATTAATGGGCTGTCTGTTGGGGGAGGAACCTGTTGGTGATCACCCCGAACGATCCACCTGGAGGTATGCAGACCACCAGTCTGAAGAAGGCTCTCATTAATATCCTCCGCTGTTGGCAACTGCTGCATCCAAGGGGAGGGATCATGGTGGCAGGGGATTTTAATGTGGATTGATTTGAGTATGGGCTGTCAATGTCCACAGGAAACGTAGCAACTAAAATGACATTATAGTTGCCTTGACTTTATGTTCTTAAATGGTCCACTATCTAAACACTTCCCACGTTGAATATGATGCCAGTACCAATGAGTGATCAAGCCATTCTGAATATGACTTTACAGGTCACCAAGATTGGAATTTCTCAGCAGATAGTACATAACCCCACGGTTAACGTCCATGGAAATAGACTTGGTTGAACGCTGGGACACATAATAATTAAATGTTAGACTGATTCGGGCAGAAACCAGGGGCATTTCAACAGTACAGTCTTGTAGCTGGAAGTTAGATACTCTGGTTGCGAGGTATGTGCCGCAATATGACAGGTCTATCCAGTGGTGTAACACTGGGCGCCCCCCTGCAAGCCATGCTGAGGGCCCCCCCAACGCATCAACAAATCACAGGTCGCGCCACATTCTGGGCTGGCCTAGATTTCCACGCTTGCGCAATACGCACAAGGTGCTGCTGAAGGGGTATGCCGCACACTGCACTAGGAGAAAGATATACATATGTGTTTCAATGCAATATACAGCACACATTCTGGGAGAAATTGGCTAAAAAGCCACAGTGTTTGCTTTTGTTTTGTAGGATAATAACAATCCAATACATGCAAGTCATCAACAGTGCACATGAACATGAATGCTCTGCTATTAAAAATGCCATGCCACAATTAAAACATGTCCAACTGGCTGCACAATATAGACCAGTGTAGACACATAATAACATTACAGTGAAGTATGCTAGGTCACCTTTAGACATACCTAGACTGGTTGCACCAAAATGCCAGTCGAAGCAATAAGAATCATCAAGAAGAGAGCACACATTCAAGCCTGGGTCTCTGCGGCCTCTAACAACATGGCCAAACTCTTGAAAATCTGCAAAGAACTGGCCAATCCTGTTGCAGTCTCTATCTCTCCTGTTCCCTCAACAGGCCCTCTGCACGGCTTTGGCCTCTCGCTTCTCTGCTAAAACTCAGGACATCCTGTCCACTATCTCCTCTTCCCCTCCCTCTTCCTCTCTGAGCCCCCCCTCTCCTCCTCCTTTCTCCTCTTTCTCTTTAACACCTGACGAGGTTTCTAGACAAGTCCCATCTATGGACGTGTCATCTAAAGAGGTGCTTGCCCGTTCCTCCAGAACCATCAAGGACCATATTGACACCTCCAGAACCATCAAGGACCATATTGACACCCTTGCTCCAGCCTTGGCCGATTTCTGTAATCATTCTTTTGCCACTGGAACTTTCCCCTCTCCCAAACTCTTGGAAAAGCTGGCCATCTCCCAGCTTACTCTCCACACTAAATCTGTTGGTTGTCTACATGACCATCAGTCTGGTTTAAGAGCTGCCAGAGGCACAGAAACTGCTTTTGTGAAAACCTGTGAAGATCTGATCTCTAACCTTGATTCCAGCATTCCTTCTGTACTCATCCTCCTTGAACTTTCCTCTGCTTTCGACACGGTTTACCATGCCATCCTGATCAATGGACTCTGTGAGTACCTGGGCATCATGGATCAGGCCCTGGAGTGGCTGACCTCCTTCCTCTTGGACCTCCCCTCCCAGGTCCAACTTGGTCCCTTTCACTCCACCACCTCTCTCTACCTGTGGCGTTCCCCAGGACTCTATCCTCTCACCCTGGTTTTTCAACCTCTACTTGGCCCCTTTGGCCCACCTGTTCGCTACTCCCTCCTCTAACTTTCAGTGTTATGCGGATGACACTCTGCTTTCCTTCAGGCTCCCCTCAGCCTACTCTCCTCTCTCGCTCATTCCTGGTGTCCTCTTCAACTCCACTCTTTCTTTCTCTCCTCACATCTCGGACGTTGCCAAGAAGTCCCTCTACCAGCTGCACCTTCTCAAAGGGACACTTCACTTTCTCACTTTCCCCCAGAAGTTCACTGTCTCCAGAGCCCTGGTTCTCTCTAGGCTAGACTACTGCAACAGCTGCTTTCTCAATCTGCCTTCCTCTACTCTCCGCCCTCTGCAACTAATCCAGCACAGGACTGCAAGACTGATTCATGGCCTCAAGCCCAGGGACTGTATCTCTCCAGCTATGAAATCTCTTGCTCCCGGTGGCTGCAATTATCAAGTTCAAGACCCTTTGCATTATCCACAAGGCTTTCTGGGGCTGGGATCCGCACTACATCCAACTCTCTCTTCCAAAATACCTTCCTTCGCGTGCCTTAAGAGTAAGATGCTTCTCCAGGCAGAGAGTGGGGGGTAGATACCTTTGCCCTGCAGGTGCCTCCCACTGGAATGGCCTCTCTGCCCCTCTCAAAATTGAGCCGGACCACCTGAAGTTCCGGAAGCAGCTCAAAACGTTCCTCTTCTCCTCTGTTTTCTCTCTCTCCCTCCCCTGCTGACCTACCTGACCTGCCTGTCTGCTGTACCAACTGGTTGCTTGGCTACCCTCAGTCTCACTGAGTCCAGGCTCTTTCTTGATCAGTCACCCTTGCACTACCTCCTACAGTCCCCTGTTCTCCTTGCAATAGCCAGAGCTGCGCTGCCCTGGCTGCACTTACTCAGAGCATTGATGCCCTGTTTTCCCCTTCTCTCTCCCTTGCACTTCCCCCCTCCCTTTCCCCTTGCACTTCTCGTTCTCGCACTTGCATGATCTGAATGACACAAGTCTTAGTAAGATCATTTGTCTTGTCCTCTATCTGTTTTCCTTCCCTTGTATTGTCATGCCTAAAAACACTTGTGTCCAGGCGCGTTATATATGACTTATCATATCATATCATTTCATCACAGATGCCCAGAAAAATATACAGTGTCGCAGTGAGAAACAGCTAGACTGGCAGAACCCAAATGCCAGTCTAGCCAGGTAATTACACATAGCAGGACTACTTTATCTGAAATGCCCAGTTAAAAAGTCATACCAAACTGAGGAATGACTAGATTGGCTGCAATAAAATGCCTCTCTAGCCACTAATACCACATATCATGCCTGCTTAGCATGGACATGGACGACCATTATGATTTATTGCATAATCCCACCCACTACCCGCCCACACATCCCCTCTCCCTCCTATCCCCTACACCAACCTCCAAAATCAGCTCAATGCTCCAGTATTACCTCCACGCCCCTCTTCCTTGTCCCAGTGCTTAGGTATGAGGCTCCTTGCCTCATATATAAGTACTGGGATGAGGAAGAGTGGGACTAGGAGCAATGAAGATTACAGGTAGCTAAGTCAGGTATTACCTTCATGTACCTCTACCTCATCCCAGTACTTGTGTATGAGGCATACACAAGTACTGCCTCATACACAAGTACTGTGATGAGGAAGAATAGGGCTAGGAGTAATGAAGATTACCAATAAGTAATCAAGGCATTAAACACAAGTAGTGGTGCAACACCATTGAGCTGACTGGGCTTCAGCACGCACCTCCCGCTCCCTGAAATTGTGGGCTATGTTTACCTAGCTGACCTACAGAGCAGTTGCTGGACAGAAAAGGACACAGATGTTAAATGGCACCTGGATTTCGCTGTTAACAAGGGCCCGGCCCAGCAATTACTAATGTACAGCATTTCACTGTTAGTACCTGCATTCAAATGCCACATTTTTTAAGCAATTGAAATTGTGATGTGGGTTTAGTACTTGCATGCCAGGGGAGTGATTGGAAGGGTAGAGAGGGAACAGGAGACCAGTCATTCTCTCAGCAGTCCATATGTCGGTGCTTTCAGACTTAAAGGAGAGAGTTAACTGCTTGTAACAGTGAAGCTGCACTACAATAGTCTCATTAAAATGTGTAAGGAAGTTAGATGCCGCCACACAAATAAGTTTGCTCCTCCGCAGCACACAGGAAGTTAGCGCCTGTCCCAACATTTGAATTGTTAGGCCCCCTGAAATGTAGGTGTTGTTGCGCCCCACAAGCACACACACCATTCACCATATACACACACACACACAGCCATCCATATATTTAAGTGTGCACTGTTTCACCATACAGGCACACCAACGCAGCCACCCATTCATTTAGGTGTGCACTCTTTCACCATACAGGCACACCCAGGCACCCACCGTACATGTAAGTGTGCACCCTTTCACCGTTCAGGCCCACTCAGGGAGCCACCCATACATTTAAGTGTGCATCCTTTCACCGGACACGCACACCCAGCCACCCATACATTTGTGTGCACCCTTTCACCATACACTCACACAGGCAGCCATCTACACATTTAAGTGTGCACCCTTTCACCATACACTCACACAGACAGTCACCTATACATTTAAGTGTGCACCCTTTCACCATACAGGCACATACCCATACATTTAAGTATGCATCCTTTCACCGTGCACTCTTTCACCATACACTCACACACACGCACATCATGAGTTTCTTTTTGAAGTCACTCTAAGGACTGACCATAGCGGAAATAATTTCTTTATGAAGGCAGAGTGACTTCAAAAAATAAACTATTTATTTTGGTAGACATAGGGCTTCCCCCACCCCATGACATGGATGCCCCCAGCCTAGGGCCTTCATGTCATGGTATTCACTCTGCCTTCATAAAGAAATTATTTCTGTTACAGAAATAATTTCTTTACAAATGCAGAGTGAATTCAAAAAGAAAAATGTTTAAAAAAAAGATTTTTGAAAACAATTTTTTCTTCTTTTTTTTTTTACTCCAAGTGGGGTTCTCTCCCAGGACATGGGGCCGGGGGGCCCCCTGCACCGCTGGGGCTGTGGGGGCCCCTGTTACGCCAGTGGGCCTATCATTACTAGGTGTGGAACAAAAAAGCGGGGAACCTCCTATGATGAAATTATTGCTTGTAGGAAGAGAGAGTTAAGGGCGGCCATTCGCTTGGTTAAAAGGCATTGTTATACTAGCCTTAAAGAGAGAAACCAAGAAATCTCTGCCCTGAAAGGTATATATAAACACTGGCTTATAAATCATTGATACAGCAAGGCCAGCGCTACTTGGATGATAATGAACAAACCTATCCAAGAAAGAGACTCTAGGAAATTCTGGCACCTAATACGATCTAACCTGGCTGAGGGTGGGGCCCATGAAGTATGTGCTGTCGTTGGGTCCCACTGGGAAATTTACATTAGGGAAAATTACTGGGTTGAACAGGATTCTTTTCTGACTTTACCTTCCAGGTCTATGGTTAATACCGAGGTTGGGAGGTTGGCCGAGGAAGCAGATATGTACCTGATCATCATTAAATTGGCAGCCTCCTGGTCAGCTAGCCCGGATGGTCTTTGTAGCATCATTTTTAAGAGTAATCCTGAATATTGGGGAGTGGCTCTGCAGCAAATATTCCTACATATTTGTGAGAATGGTATCATGTCAAGGACCTGGCAACATTCTGTCTTAATCCTGGTCCATAAGAAGGGTCCTCTGCATTTTCCTGAGCTCTACAGACTATTGGCATTGCAGGACAGTGGATTCAAGATATTGGCGAAGATGTTATTGGAGACATTGTCAAACTAGGCCAAGAACTGTGCTTTTCTAAATATCGCTCAGACAGGATTCAGGAAAAATTGCTCTACGAGTCACCCTCTGTGGGTTTTTTTACCTTAATTTGAGATACACTACTAACCCCGGACAAAGTACTGTATATGAGCTTTGTTGATTACAGCTCGGCATTCGATAGTGTTTATCAGGGGACACTCTGGTCTAAGCTGGAGAGATGGGATATAAACGATTCTGTCCTATATTTTCTGACAAAGTTATGTCCTGATACTGAGGTACAGATTTGCCTCTCACAAACAGGCAACCTGGAAAAACCTATCCCCACTAACAGAGGGTTGAAGCAGGGCTTTGTGCTTGCCCCTACTCTATATAATCTTTATGTATCTGATTTTGTACCATGCTTAAGATCAGTGAACAATCATTCCCCCAGATTTGGCTCTGCGGTCATTCATTGCCTCACTTATGCCGACCACACTGTCATCTTTGACCGTACAGCCATGGGGCCACAGCATTCTTTGAACGCACTAACTGTCTACGTGAGGGAGAATGGCCTTAAGGTAAATGTCATCAAGCCAAAAACCATGACTATTTGGAGGCGAGCGTGTGGTGCCCCGACTTTTGTCTGGAAAATAGATGGCCAGCCCCTGGCACAAGTTGCCGAATATAAGTACTTGGGCATGACAAGTAAAGGCTTCGAAAGACCAGTCCCACGTAGGAGAGATTGCCTTCAGCAAGGCTTGGACTAAAGGGCTCGCTCTTAGGAGTATTGTCAATAGGCTGGGCAGGGGGGTCTATTGAGGCTAAGCTGAATGTTTATAAGCAATCGATTATAACTGGGATAATGTATGCCCTGGAGGTACTCCTGGAGATATCTGTGGAATGGCTGGAACGGCTAGAGGGGAAAATTCTTCGCTCTTCGCTGGGCCTACCATGCTCGGTACCAATACAGGCAGTAAGGCTTGAACTTGGACTACAGTCATTGACCTCTCTGTGGAAACCTGCTGTTTGTAGGCTGTGGGCTAAGATTCCCTTGGAAGCCTTTCATGAGCTAAACCTCTTGAACCTTACAGTAGAACATTCACAGAGGGTGACCAGGAGTATGTGCTTTTGTGTGATGGAACAAAATGTACTGTCTCATTTCTCGGTCACTAAGTCAATGATTGAATTCCATCTAGCCAAAATTGAGGATAAGACGCAGGATTATGATCGTGCACTGCCTACTGATCAATTGGCTTTACGACCTAGCTATGTGCAATATAAACCCAATGCCTGCCTAGGGATAGCCCTTGTAGCTATCTTACCAAGTTTCATTCTCCCAGACTGATACATTTCGTACTTTACTTAAGATTTGACATCGTACTGGTCCTGGCTTATACCGGGGCCTGGACAGGAATGCCTCGAGAGACGAGAACCTGTAGGCTGTGCAGAGAAACAATTCAGACTGCACAGCACATCCTGACCCAATGCTCTAGACTGCAAACTATGTACTATAAGGGATATGTTAAGTATCGAAATATAAGATCTGATAAATTTTGAAGCCTACTGTGGGCTAAATCCCTTGTTCTTACTGCTGGGCTTATCATATTTGGAAAAATGTTAACACTAGATGATGTAATTGAGCAATTCATGTCACTGTTGTTTCTTTTATGTACAACATATACTTGTTTGGTAATATGAATTTTTATATGTTTTCTATTTTTAATGTTTATATGTAGTGTGAAAGGTTAATTTAACCATATGCACTCAAAGAAAATAAAAAAAGAAATAAAAACTTAAAATATATTTGGCCATGCCCACTGACCATGGCTGAATGCCATGGTTAATGCCAGTAACCGTTGTAATGTAATTAGTGATGTCATCAGTGATGTCATCATTGTGGTCATAGTCTGCACAACAGAGGGCACAAAGTTTAGGTGGCTTTAGCTGAATTTCCAGGTTTTTGTTGCATTAAGTTCTCACCTTAACATCCCTGCAACTAAAGTTTTTTCCCTGATTTTGAAAGGTTTTGTTACAATGTATTTCTCATCTTAACGTCCCTGCAACAAAAGTTTTTTCTTTGAATTTCAGAGGTTTTGTTAGAATGTATTGCTCACCTTAAAGTCCCTGTCAGTTACTTGTTCCCCCATAGCGAAAATGAAAAGCGGGCATCCATGAATATAAGCACAGTAAGTGGCCACATATTTTAAAGTAAAATATACAAATGTAGTTCAATTGACCTTCGCCTTAGAAGAAAGTGCGCAAAAAAAAAGGTAATGAACACCAGAAAAATAGCCTGAGAGAGGAAATCTTTCAATAAATATACTGGCAAAGTATAAAATGTGCTCACCTTTTAAACCCAGCAATCTTTAGTGAAATATTCCATGGAAAACAAAATCCCAATATGAAACAAGTGCTTGTGGTCTTGTGGGTAAGCATCTGCACTGGGAACAGGACAACCTGAGTACAATCCTGGTATCCAAACACTTGAGCATCCTTACCAACCTCAAAAAAACCAAGGGGTTGCATCCGCCCTCTGAAAAAAGTTACACTGTCCACCCACATGTGTCTTTTACTGGTGCCCTGAAAAGCAATCACAATCGGGAAAATAACTGGACCAGTTTCCAGGATTGCAAACTTTCTTGCCACATCGTGGCCAAATACGCATGACTTATTTGCCCTCTCATCATTTTCCCCCTCCTCACCCCCATGTCTGTCTTTCAACAATACTCTGCTTCATAAAGCTAACATCAAATGTACACATACCATAGCGTCACTCAAATATTTAAATCCTTATAAACCTATGTTAGGCAAAAGTGTAAAATGGTGGCATTATTCCCCCATCAAGACTGTGAGACTACAAATACCAGAATACAATTCAGCAAAAGGCAAAATAATTGTCTCTGAGTGCAAAACTTTCAATGACTGACAATAGCACAGTTTTGAAAATAAATAATGCGGATGCAGTGTGTTATGAGATATTTAAAACTTTGAGAACTCACAATGTTTTTAGGCAATGCGCAGTGAGATTACATTACTTGCCGTGGAGCACACACTTTGGTTGAGCAGCATTCTCCAAGCGGTACACCCCTTTTCGGCGCCACCATTTTGGCGCAGGCATTCTGCCACAGCACCCATTTCGGTGCGCCTTTTTCAGTGTGAAAGCCATTCCAGCCCTGTTTTTATTTGGCACAAGGGATGTTTGGACGTAGCTGACTTTGCAGCCACGTCTAAATGCCCTCATGATAAATAAGATCACATGACTGCACTGCAACAAACCTCGCCACCTCCCACTTGCGTTGCTTTTCTTTTAATTAAATGAAATGAGTTACATTTAAAAAAAAACATACAGCCTTGATCCCTGGTCTGCCAAAGTTCAAGGCCCAGCATTTAACCATAGGCCACAATGGCTTGCTTCTTCATGGGGCATACATTTCATACTTAACCTATAATTTAATATGTTCAATGATAAAAGGCTTAGGTATGGAACTTATGAAAGTCCAAAAAAGAATCTCATTGTAGTATAATGGTTATACTCTGCGCCTTGAACTCCTTAAGGCCAGGGTTCTCTGATAGCAGTGTTAAGCTTAATTTTATTTTTTCTGTTTTATAAAAATGCGGATGCTGTGTTTTATGAGAAATTAAAAACTAAGAAAACACACTGCATTCAGGAGCATGGACTGTCTGCCATCTAACCGGGACCGACCCTGCTTAGTTTCAAAGCGAGGAAGGATCCAGCCCCCTTAGGCCATATTTCTATTAACGCTCCTCTAAGGGGAGCCATATGTTAGGCAACATGGTCTTAGTGGGCTGACCCCTTTCACACTTTCAAGTTAAGCAGGGTTCGTCCCAGTTACTGCAGGGATGAGAAACACACTGTTGCTGTAAATACCTGTTTTTTTATTTTTAATTGTTGACTGGGAGACTACAAATACCAGAATGCAATTCAGCAAAAGGCAAAAAATTGTTTCTGAGTGCAAAAACCTTCAAGGACTGACAGTAGCACGGTTTTAAAAAAAGTAAATAATTCAGATGCCCATTCGGTTGCCCATCCATGCAGTAACCGGGACTGACCCTGCTTAGCTTCAAAGCGGAGTTGACCCTGCTTAGCTTCAAAGCAAGAAAAGGGCCGGCCCATTCCTCTACATGGTCTTGTAAGTTTCACTCGTTTGTCAGGCAGCATGTCCTGAGGAGGCTAGACCCTTCCTCACTTTGAAGCTAAGCAGAGTCTGTCCTGATTAATGCATGAATGGGTCACCTGGATGGCAATTGAGTCATGGCCAGTGATTTTTCGATGTCACTATAGTTAAATATATTTCCCCACCCCCAGAATTGTTTAGATGTAATCGTGGGTACCGAACTACACATACCTGCGGTTATCTGTAGTCCTTTTAACCTTGTGCTCCCTTCATCTGTGCCAGCTTGCCCCACTCCCCAGATGGCTTCCTCACATCCCCTTCCCTTCAGTACACGCTGCTTCTGTGACGCAGTTTGCTTTCAGATGTCGGCTATTCGCGGCTATAGCCGAGGGTACAGAATGCTTTGTGTTGCAAACTCAGTCCCTCAACTCCCTCCAACTCTCAAATTTCACTCAGTGCTTTATAGCCATCCCCCCACCTCTACCCTGATGGCATGTGTATGTTTTTTGACCTGCAAATACCTTTTTACTGCTTTTAATTTTCCCACAACTGCGGCTATAACTGCAAATATCTCTTGCATTGAGAGAAAAACAAGATGGGAGTCATTTCATTTCTGAAAACCATGATCCTGCAATGCACCATGGGAGATATAACTATAATTTTTGGGGAAGGGGGCATCCCTTTCTCCATCAAATTTAAAAATAACCACAGCACGGAATAACCTCAAACCACGCATGGATCGGGAGTCAATGCTTCATGGCCAAGTTGTTTCAGACCTAGTCCAAATCCGTTCAGCAGTTTAGGTTATGTTCTTTGGGAAAAATTTACCTTTTCTGTCTATGAGAAAATTAATGGGGGAAAAGCCACGCTTTTGGAAAAAAATAAAATTATTGAGAAATAGTAACTTTGATTTTTTTAATGAATCTTTACGTAACTGTGCAGCCTGAGCGTAGGGGGTGAGGGGTGCAGACTTTTAATCACTTTCGAAATTCCAGCCAAATCCTGTACTCAAATCGAGTTATTAACAATAGAATTTTTGGGGGGGTTCCTATGTGTCTCTGACTCACCTTAACTATATATTAGAGAGATCACACAATGCTCTGTCAGTTATATTTATCTGCCAACAACTTGGAGTCCGCGACCTAAGCAAGACATGTAGTACATGGAGCTTCAGTTACATTTTCTGCTTGTAGACAATAGCACACAAATGTAGGTCCTCAACTAGTGGACAGCCCACTAGACCAGACAATCTCCCAGTCTGGGTCTGAAGGACCATCACACATTGTTAGTATTTATAGTATTGTCATCAGGGTATATGCAAGTATTAGGGAGATTTTCGTGTCCTTGTGGTCATGAATTTCCCCAATGGCTTCTGAAGCAATGGGGTATTTTAATTGTTTATTTTATTTGGGGCATTTATTGAGTGTGTACCTAGCTTCAACTTTGGGAATCAACGGAGGCTGCATATCAGTAGGGGATACAGGCATATATTAGATGGTTACAGGAAGCAACAGTTCTTATAGCATTTATCACTGGCAGGCAGTCGCTGGGATTTGATACCATTTACAGATAGTGTGGGCCATTTAATAGTGCTGTAACAGAGTGTAGGGATGGAACCAGGAGGTGCACTGTAAAGGGTGGTCAGATGGGTTATTGATTTTGGTGGGCTCAGTGTATCTATCTGGCTGTGGTGAGCACGAGATATTGATGGGTATGAGTTTGTGGGTGTAAATCGAGAATGCTGCTTTCAGGATTTCCTTTGCTTTCTTTGCATTTCTGCCACTGTAGTGTAACCAGGTTCTGATTCCTGGTGATGCACTGTCTGCCAGAGAGCAGGAATGTGTCTGCTAGCTAGGCAGAAGTGTTAATGGTGATAGCTTTGTACATAATGCCATTTTTTAAGGTGATGCTTGCTTGCTTGTTGGGTTGCCAGTGAAGTTCAGTGAATGTGAGTGTAGTGGGGCAATTATTGACTAGAGAACATGTTCACGCTCTGCCCCCTGCCTTCCTCAGAAGAAACGAAATTATAAGATAAGAAAGGGCACATTTGAAACTACACTTTAAATTCTCCTAGAAATGCAGCTGGCACAAACAATACTTATTTTTCGCTACACAAGTAGGGAACAGATAAGGCATTAGCTTGCACAATTAGTGTGTTTTGAAATAGAATAGATTAGTTGACAGGAAGGCATGTACACACGATAGGCATTCACTACACAAGTAGGGCAGAAAATTGTAGTCAGAATAAGGTTGCGGCTACCCACAAGAAGGGAAATCATGTGACAGGCATGCACCAGGAACTCGGTAGATAGCAAAATAAATGTGTCCTGCAGAGAAAAATAACGTGACAAGCAGTTGCCATTTTAAAACTGCACCGACACAGCAGAGAATTAAACACTGCAGCTTTAAGAAAGGCCCCAGGTAAGCACGCTATTTGAACAAATACATTTAATTCAGGAAAATGGTGTGGTGGCTGGATATAGCTGCATTCCAAGGAATGTGAAGGCCCAAGACTCGGTAGGGGAGGGTTACATAGCAGAACAAGATACCACTGCGTGCATTCAACTGTCAAGGTAAATCAAGTTGTCATAACATAGCAGACTATTTGAAGTCCATGGGACGAACTGAACATCGCAGGAAACTTCCTAAGTAGTTGGCAGATTAATGTCTCAGCGATCGGCTAGGCGTGACAGAGAAACACAGATGCGGCTAAAAAAGACAAAATAATTACTGCGCACATGGTGAAAGCAGCAGGATTTATAATGACAGTATTCATAAATGTGTTAAGAATTGCGGTTACTGATGTGAGGATAGGAGGGCCGGAATTATTAGAAGTCGGTCCTTGAAAACCCAGAGATATCATGGCGGAGATAACGTGGGGTGTTTTATTTAATTATGAACAAAGGAGATACTCTTGTCCTCTCCTCCCATCTACATAAAACATTTCATCATGCCGCCAGTTCACGGAGAGTGTGACTGCATGTTAACTGATAAGCACATGTCCTTTTCACCGCAGAACTAATTTAGGGCCTACCAATAATGTTCAAGCATGATGATGTAGCATGTTTATGGGTGGGATCTTAAAGAATTGTCCAATAATTATTGTTGAACATATAGAATTATATATGTAGCTTAGTAGAGGGAACCAATGACCAGGAGTGATAGGTTTTCATAACTATGACATCAACATGGCTATATAAACTGCTGTTTCCTGTTGAGTGGTGGAGAAAATCTTGAATGAGAGTTTGGCTGTTAATCTTGTTTTTCCCCCAGTTTTACATTGCAATTAAAGCTGGGTTACCTTGCATTTGGCAAACAACAATCCACTCTATGTTGTCTCTTTATTGGCAAATACCAGTTAGAGGGCTATATGGTCTGACCTCTGTTTTCACCTGGTAGCAGAGTACGGTTCGAGTTTGTGGACTTTGGGGTGTCCTCGCCACCCTCCTTTTTGGACAGCGGATCGGTCAGGAGAGCAGATTTTATTTTGGTTGTGCACAACTTAACAGGAAGGACAGCAGGAGCCGGCTTTGAAGTGGAATCCTTCTGGTCTTCCACATCCGCTGGAAGCGACAGGAGGGCCTGGCAAATTGAGGGGACACCAGGGCCACAATCCTCAAAGGCCCACGGAAAGTGAGTATGCTATGCGCATGGTAATGTGGGGGGTGGGAAATTTATTGTATGATATTTAAAAAACAGTGAAATGATTACGTGAAATGATTAAGGATATCCCTAGGCCTTGGAAGGCTGTGCAGTAGGGCCCTGGGCCCAACCTTGTTTTGAGGGTAGAGTTAAAGAAACCAGAAGACAGCTGTATTTTATTATGTTGTATTGTGTTTTAATTGATTACATTGTTGATTGCCGGCATTTGTTGTGTTGGGAGACAGGTCCTGTAGAGGTGGGTTTTTCTTTGTGTGTTCTGAGAGTAGCAGATAGTATTGTTTGGTAGAGGTTGATGGGTTAAGTATAAACATTTAGATTGTGAGCGGATTTGTTGTTGTGACCCAGAGGTAGGATTTGGATATTGGGGCGTGGCCCTAGATAATGAAAACTGATTTAATAGGTGGTGTATCTTTGAAGAGTGCAGGAGGTGTGAGTAAGCGGAAAGTGTGAGAGAATTGTGAAGACTATTTCTGTTCTGATTATTGGTAAACTAACCACTATTTGTATTGTTTATTCTGTGTAAGTGCTAAGATGCGCGCTGCTTAAAAGTTGTCACTATGTCAGATACCCCAATAATTCACTTATGCAAAGCGTTCCCTAGATAAAGTACCAAAATCATTAAGTATCATGCTGAGTGGGTGAAAGGGGCTGCTGGAAAAATGTATATGCTGTGGCCACAGGAGGACACTCACTGTAAAGATGTACTACAACATATGTGCACATACGTATATGCTAAACACAAGGGCTGGAAGCTTAACAACAGGCTAGGTATATTAGAGCTCTGGACGGCCTTTGAGGAAGAGACAGAGGTGCCAAAGAAGGAATGGATGCTTAATATATGTCAGGGGGAGCGCGAGCAGCCCACAGGGCTGCCGCTTCTGCCCTTTGAGGAGAGCGCTTACACACAGCCAACAGCCCCGCCATCACCAGCTGAGACAAGCGTCCACACACAATTCACAGTACCGCCTCTGTATGACTCGAGCACACAAGCCCCGACCATCCCAGGAATGTACCATGTAAAAGCAGCTGCTCTAGGGTATAGTAATACCAGATATGAATCCCCTGATGAGGAAAGTGATGATAGTAGGAGAAGGGCGAAATTGGTAAAAGGAAAGGCACCATTAGTGCAAGTGGAGAATGAAGCATGGCACAGCTCAGAGACACAGCTAAGGGAGGAGGAAGAGTATAGAGGGCTATATAGTTTAGAAAAGCAGTTACGAGCAGCTAAGGAAGAGCTGTGGAGAGTGAGAGGCATGCAGATAGAGGGAGTGAGTGAGTCTGGTGCCACAAGCGCCAAGTCTGACTCCAAGTGGGTCTTTGGAGGGATGGAGAGGCCCTTGAGGGCCATGTACGTGATCGTGGCCTGGCTCCAGCCTGACATCTTGGAGGGCTGGGGACATGAGGGGCAGGAATCATAACACCAGGTAGCCAGTCCAGTACTGGTTTCAGCCAGGAGGTCAGCAGAGGAGAGGGGAAGAGAAAGCAAAAGCAAAGAGAAAGGTTTTGAGGTGCTTCCGGAACCAGAGATGGTTCTCCTCAAGTTTAAGGGAGGCAGGGAGGCTGTTCCAGAGGGAGGTACCTGCTGAGGAAAGAGATCTACCACCAACTTGTTTCCTGGAGAAGCGACTGACCCTGAGGGAGTTGGAGGCGGATGAGCGAAGAGGTCAAGAAGGAAGATATTTAGGAAGAGCGAGTTGAAGGTATTGAGGCCCCAGAACCCAGAAAGCCTTGTGGATGATGCAGAGGGTTTTGAACTTAATCCTTGCAGCCACTGGGAGCCAGTGTCGAGATTTCACTCCTGAAGAGATACAATCCCTGGGCTTGAGGCCAAGGACAAGTCTTGCAGTCCTGTTCTGGATGAGTTGCAGAGGGCAGAGAGTAGAAGCTGGTAGATTTAGAAAGAGGCTGTTGCAATAGTCCAGCCTATATGATCACTGCGCCGCCCATAATGTCGGCAATTAAATTGCTGATACCTATTATGGCACAGCACAGTGATCACATAGATCACGGTGCCCTGCATCCCCCGCACCCGCCTCCCTCCTACCCACTTGCCTTTTTGGCAGCACGCCGTGAAGTGTGCCGTCGCCTCTCCCCCGACACTGCAGTGTCAGTTCTCGCCCATTAAAGTGGGTCCTTTTTTCTTTTTTTTTCTTTATTGTCCCCTGCAGCCCCAGACCCCCACTACACCGACAAAAGGGAGCGGGGTAGGAGAAAGGGATGAGTATGTAAAAAGGCTAAATGAGAAGAACAGGAGAATGACAAGAGAAAAGGAAGAAATTGAAAAAACAAGGAAGGAGAGGAGTCAAAAGATGAGCAGAAATACGATGCCAGAGATGTGGGGAGAAGTGAGTCGGATAATAACCCCAGAGATTAGGGGCAGAGATATGTTGCCAGAGATAATGAATGGAACATATATAATGGAGCCTGTTAAGGGAGTGAGTTTTGTTCTCATATTTCAGGATGACAAGAGTGGAGAAAGTGACAGAGAGACAGATTGGGTAGACATTGATGGTGAAGAGGGGGGAGATGAGGTGGCGCAAGCCCCACAAATGCATACCACAGGACCAGGCATAGGTGAGATAGCAGATTTGCTGGGGCCAACATAAGCCTATATCCACCCCTCACATCAGTACTCCCCATAAATGAAGGCCATAAATCACCATATTTCTTAAGAAATTTGCCAGAACGCCAGCAACACTGTGTAGCTGAGACATTGAAAAGGAGAACTTGCAGTATCACCTTTAAGCAAGAAAGGGGTAACACAATTCCCACTGCTCCACAAGGTGTTACGGCAGCCCCACTGTACTCCATGGAATAAGACAGAGAAAAATAACTTGATGGATAAGCTGCCATCACTGACAGCATGGGCGGGCCGGTGGATCTACAAGCTAGAGCGAGAGACAACTGGGATAGCATTAGCTATAGGTAACATGAAAAGACGATTTGCATCCATATTGGGTGAACATGCAGAGGACTTGTGGAAGCGAGTAGGCTATTTTGCAGTGACAGAGTATAACACCACTAAATATGATGGTTACCATTTAATAATTGTAGAGCTAATGTATGCAAGGCACTGAGGGTACTATTTCCAGATCAATCTGACGTGAGCACCATGATGGCTAGGAAGATGGGGCCTACTGAGGACCCTGCTGCCTATATTCAAGACATTAAAGAACGTTGGCCTTTGGAAACTAAAGACCATTGGGATAAACATATACCAGTGTTTTATCGTATTCTATGTCAGGGCCTACTTGAAGAAGTACAGAGACAGTTAAAAAACATTGTGGGGATTGAAATGAGACCGTGTCCAGAGATACAATTGACTATTGTCCATCACTGTAGGTTAAAACAGGAGAAGGATCAAAAGAATATAATGGAATGGCAAAATTGGTGCGTACGAAATTATCCAAAATGGCAGTAGAAGGAGTGGGATTGATAAATACAGGAGACGGGAATAATGGACAGGGAGCTGTCATGCCACAGGAGGGCATGGGTTGTTATTTTGCAGGAAGAGGGGAGAGTAATTTGTACCCCAGAGGAGGAAAAGGATTTGTTCACAGAGGGAGAGGATTTGGGTTTGGTGGGGGACAACCCTACTTCGGGGGCCCTGGGGGCACTGAAGCAGTATGCTGGAAATGTGGGAAAGTAGTACACATTTTACAAGTGGGTAGAAGTAGAGGAGCAATGCAGCAAGATGCAATGCAGTGTAGGCCAAGAGGGGTATGACATATCCATAACCATATGGTGCACCACAGCAAGACTATGGGTATTCTGACTACACACAATATTCACCAGATCAGACACTAGCACAGCAGGTACAGCAACCCCTAGGGCCACAGATACAGCCACAGATAGCACCGCAACAACCACAGCAGAAATTGACACAGCAACCACAGAATGCTGTACAATCATGACAAGCAGTGACACTGGGATACAAACATTTTGCCACAGACACCCCGGACAGGTGTGTGGCCACTGGAGTGAGGCACTTGGTGAATACCCTTGGGAGGATAGCTCAGGAGCAACATGCTCACATTGGAAGCAAGACGACACGGAGCAACACAGGTTTGATCCCCACCACGTTTAGAAACCTCTTGGTATTAAGCACGTTATAAATAACCTATCATATCATATTAATAGGACAGCCCACAGAATAGCTGAATGTGCCCTATCCAATCAGTAACCACAGACACTGAACAGGAACCGAGGATGGAGGTATATGTAGGCGACCAGACTCTTTCTTTCTTAGCTGGCACTGGAACAACAAAATACTGTGACAGTAGGAGATCAGATGGTAGCTATCCCTTTCTTGTATTCCAGGAAGACACCTGTTAACATATTGGGAAGAGATCTTGTGGCCAAACTCAATATGTCAGTATCATTCACAGAGGTCAGCATAATATGCTCTACACCAGGAATACGTTTCGAGACACCTGTTAACATATTGGGAAGAGATCTTGTGGCCAAACTCAATATGTCAGTATCATTCACAGAGGACAGCATAATATGCTCTACACCAGGAATACGTTTTGAGACAGCAAAAGAATACATACAAGCAGTGGTGGAAGTGAGCGGGAGCGGTCGGGAGCGGTGCTCCTATACTTTTTTAAATTACCCTTTACATCTCCTATACTTTTATTTTAAAAAGAAACCATTCCGGAATGGTTTCGTTTTAAAATAAATGTGCAGGAAGAAGTTGAAACTTGCACTTTCAATGCAGTGCACTGAACGTTCCCTTAAACAGCAGGTGCAAGTGTTTGGGGGGGGTGTATTGTGTGTGGGAGGAGATGTGGTGATGGGGTTTCCGGAGAGTGGGTGCAGGCCAGAAGGGAACATAGTTCCACTACTTCTTTTTGTACACTTGCACCACTGCATACAAGCCTTTCATGGGCAGAAAGTACAGAGGGGAGTATGAGTGGATCCTGAAGTATTTTTCTATGGAGTACAACTGATGTTAGCATGGCTTCACCGCATTGAGGGACAGTTATTGAGACTACCCACAGACTTGTTATTCAGAACACAGATACCTGAAGATGTAACTGAAGGGGAACTGGTTACAATTGAGCTAGAGATGGCCTTAGTGAGGGAGGATCGAGTGATTTTACACAGCACTGATGAGGAAGGGGTGAGTTGGTGCACAGTAATAGCACTTGACGCATCACACAGACTGACTCAGTTGACAATGATGAGTTATTTGACTAAAGTGACTCTGATGATGAGGACTCTGATGATGAGGTATTGTTTGAGATAAATATACCATGTCAATTTAGAATTGAGTATACAGAGGTTCCACAACAAATATTGCTAGCTAAAAAAGTGCCATCATTATGGAAGGAGATTTGACAAGGGTACCCGACACACTATGGATGACAAGTCCATATGATGTGTGGTTGTTAAAAGGGATTGTGGGTATTTATGAAACAATACATTTGCTCATTAAGCAGGGAGTGATAGTGCCATCAGTATCTCCTTGCAACACCGCTGTATATGTGAAAAAATTTCAGGGAGGGTTGTGGAGATTTATTTATTTATTTTACATTTATAAAGTGCACAAAACTCTCAGGCATCACGGGTTAGCAAGATTAGCAAGATTGCGTGACACACTGCATAAGGACTGAAACTATTGCCTTCCACTGGCTCTTTTTGCCCTGCGCAATCAGCAAGGCTCAGATGATCACCTGACTCCTTATGAGTTGGTGACAGGTTGCATGATGCATGTGCCCATTACCCCGCCCATGCGCACGTAGACAGATGCCCAAAGCATTGCGACTGTGTTTGGAAATGAGTTACATGACTATTTGATGTCCATGACTAAATACCTCTCTTTCATTTCTAGACAGGAAAGGGAAAGGCAGGGAGCTATCACTAAAGGCACAGAAAAAGACAAAATAGAATTGAATACTACTGCAGTTGTCAACTTTTTTCTGTGGGTCAACATAGCTAACATAAAACAATACAAGGGTGCCGCCTCCCTGCCCAAATACCAGGATATCGAAGGAAAAGAGAACAAAAAACCGACCCAGTACAAGAGCGCAAGTGCATGCTTAGAAAGAAGATAAAAGGAATAAGGAATTTGAGAATAAAGGAGATATAAATCGTGTTGCACCATTTGAGCAACACTGACGCTGAACTATCACAGGAACAGTAAGAAAGGAGTTGATGGTGAGGACTTTTTGAATACATCACCAGCACAGTATTAAGGACTATTTTTCACAGGAGAATACATCTATAACTGACTATTTTTCCTACTATTCTATCTTTACGTTTTTATTGGGACTATTTTTTGTCTTCCACATTTTTATATTTGTATATTTTTATCAACACTATTGTTATATTTTTCAATGAACTACATAATAGTGGCACTGGTTTGAAAAATAAGCAATTATCATCAATCAAAATCTTTTATTATTGTCATTAGAAGTGGTTGCAAAATGTTTTGAAAAAGGTACATACAGCTCGCCTCACTCACCATTGAAAAATAATAACCTACTATTGCCCAGTACTGAGTAAACTGTACGAATACCCCGATCAATACACTGCAGGATACATCTACAAACAACTGATATTATGGCTGTTTTCCTTTCCCTTTTGTTGTTTTTATTTCTTATTTTATCTCACACTGCGCATTTGACTGATTATGATAAGATAAATGTGTCCCTATGGCATAATGTTAGTGTAGAAGTTATAAAACAAGTAGATTTCCAGTTAGAGCAGGAAATGGTATTCCACCCAGTTGTGGAGACAGTAAGGGCTAGGAGAAGTTATTTTGATAATTCCATAAATATTGACCAAACCCTATGGTATAGTCAATGGAGAAGGTGGGGAGAGAGAGATCAAGGGAAAGCTGTTTTGTTTGCTCACTTGTCCCCTGTGCCATGACAGCCTCTTGAGTATGTATACCTCAAGAAGTACCTGAGTACAGAGCACACTGCTTGGTACATCGCGGAGTATGTCAGACCAGAAGACCATTTCAGGGACAATCGGCCATGATGAAGTATCTCACAGGATCAGAATTCCCATACGTAGACAGCTATGTAAAAGAGGCACACATGATGGAGAGTATGAGAATGAAAAGTAAGGTGCTCAAGTACATACTATCATGTCCGAAAAGAGGAGATGTTGTAGTAGTGGATCACCAAATATTAAGGTGTACAGATGCCCAGTTTAATTTGATACCTCATTGTGACGACAGACCACAATTGCAAATAAAAGGGAAAGTATATTCCTCAGGAGGATGGGTTGATGGAATAATGGGAAGCAAAGCAAAGGCAGTATGGGCTGCACCAATAGAAGTGATAAAAAAATGCAGACAGCGTATGCCGTGAGGAATGGAAAGAAACTGCAAAATGTTTAACGTGGGTGGAAGATGAAGCAGGACCACTACCCATAACCAAACTACAAGCACCAACATTATGCTTCAGAAATAATGGTTCAGTAAAGCTTGGTAACAATGAAGGGTGCAAACGCATTATGGATTTACCAGGTATGAAAGTTGGCACAGCTGTACTAATGGACTATTACTGGGCCTGCGGAACAAGAGCTTATATGCAGCTTCCTCCCAACTGGGGAGGCATATGTACAATAGTGCTACTAAATGCTCTTGTAACTAGTAATACCACAAAGTGAGGTTGACATTGGGCCTTTTCATTCAATGGCACACAACAGGAAGAAAAAGATTCCTATGCCTAAAACGCACCAAAAGAACTAACTATTTTTCCAAAGAAGCCAATGCTGCATTCAATTAATTCCCAGAGAGTCATAAGTTGTTTGGTAAAACAAAAACGTTCTTCACATCCTTTCTAATGCGTGGCCTGAAAGCAGCATCAAATGCACACTGGATCCAGATAACTAGGTGGGAACTGTTACAAACTATTAATGCCACAATAAAAGGCTTCAATGCCATTAAGGAGGAGTTAAGAGCAGTCAGATTGATGACCCTACAGAACAAGTATGTTCTGGACCTCCTCATAGCCATGGAGGTAGGAGTGTGCGCAAAGATAGGGCCAAGTTGCTGTACATATGTACCGGCACATGATGAGGAGAATGGGGCCGTGACAGAGGCCATGTACTCCTTGAAAGAGCTGCACGATAAGATGGAGGAGGAAGTGGATGACATTGAGGACGATAGTTGGTTCAGTTATCTATTCTCCTGGATGCCTACCTGGCTGACAGATGCATCACGCTCGACCCACCAGGACTGCAAGGGTCCCTACAGCGCTCTCCCACCAACTAAAGAGAGAGATCCCACCAGAGCCCCCCGGCTTCACCCTTACAGCTCCAGCGGTCACATCAGGATTCCCTGATCGGGGTTCACAGGGATGTCCAAGCATCTGAAACCCGCTTAACATACAGATATTACCACCATGCTTCTTTCTGCTGAAAAGGGGAGAAAATTGGACCCCTGAAATCCACACCTCAAAAATCCGTGGAGGACAGGGGTCAACTGGCGACTAAAGAGGACATTCAAGCCTTCATGTCAGATATCAGAGCTGAATTCAGATCCTGCATGTCAGAGCTCACTACAAAGCTGGAGCAAACAGACCAGAGGGTCGCAGGGTGGATGATTTTACCCAGGACCGCTCTGCAACATTAGTGGAAGTTCAACGCTCAATCCAGGCACTACTCTACAAAAATGAAATTCTCAAATTTAAAAAAGAACACCTCGAAAACAGGGCCTGGCGCAACAACCTGTGGATCTGGGTTGTGCCCTCCTCGGTCCTAGATAAAGACCTGGCTGAGTATGTCAGTGACTTCTTTCAGTCGCTGCTCCCACACCTAGACAAGACGCAACTCGCCCTCAATCGCACCCACAAGCTCCGCCCTCGTCGAGGCATGGACGCAGACTCCCTGCCAGATGTAATAAGGAAGCTATCTTTGCAATAGGGAGAACACAAGACGAGCTGTCATTTCAGGGCTCCCCTCTTCAAATCTATCAAGACTTGTCTCTCATGAAGATGCAAAAGCAGCGGGCCCTCCATCCCCTTGCGCTTTTCCTCCAAGATCACCAAGTTCGCTATGGGTGGCTATTTCCGATGGCTCTTTAATTTACTTACAAAGGAACTCTCCGTAGGATCAGCCACCTAGAAGATGCTGCCACAATCCTGCGCCCAGACTTTCCTGGAGGGGCGGGAGACTCTCAGGCCAATCCTATCACGCAAGATCCAGGCGGCTTCCCCGTCAAACCAAAACGCCTAGCCTGGACAAGAGTGCAGAAAAACCGGAATGCAAAATGACCTCCGGTGAGCCTGGCGAAGGTAGACGACACCGGAACAAGGAAAGAAAACCACACTGTTGCGGGCTTCACACGGCCCATGCACAACTGCACGGTGCATGTCACCAATATTCCCTTTGAGTAGAATGTTACAGACTGGTTACCTGTTGGCTAGGGGAAGGTCTGACAAAAAGAAATCTGCTCCTCAGGTTAATGTCTTAACCTCCCGTTGGTGGTCCATGTTGGAAACCTTGCCCTCCCATTGGAGGTTTCTGGTAAAACCAAAGCCACATGATGACCTCATTCTGAACAAACCGTCGGACAATGATTGAGCCCCGTTCTAACCAACACCCATCCCTGGTACCTCCGTAAACCCAGGACGCACTCCATTCGCACCAGAAATTGAAATTTGTCGTGCTAAATGTCAGAGGCCTGAATCCCCCCCAAAAGGAAATCCATGCTGCAGTGCTTACAAGATGGGGAATCCTCTATGGTCTTCCTGCAGGAGACTCACTTAATGCCAGCAGACTTTGCCCGGCTTCGCAGCAGATTTTTTCCACTGCAATTCTTGGCCTGCAATGGCACTAAGAAACGGGGCACTGCGATTCTTTTCGCAATTGGGGTAAGACCACGAATCCTAGAGACTTTGCGCTGCCCGGAGGGCCGCTTCATGGCAGTCAAATGCCTTTTTTATGGACTTCTCTACTCCCTCACATCAGTCTACGCCCCAAACGACAAACAAGAGGGGTTCTACAGGGACTTGGAAGAATCTCTCCTTCCATTCATCGAAGGCCAAACTATCATTGGAGGAGACTTTAACGGGTCCCCAACCCGCTCAAGGAAAGATTGCATCCCCGACCCCCAGAGACTCTAGACTGGTGGCAAGCCTTCTCTGCCTATTCGGAACTCTGGACATAGTGGACACATGGAGAGTGATCTATCCCAATGAGTGGGAATGCTCCTTTTATTCATACGTACACAGAAACTTCTCCCGGATCGACCACCTGCTGGCCTCCCATCAAATCCTTGCCTTCACTGACGACGTCATCATTGGCCCCAGGGTGCTCTCCGATCATGCTCCAGTTGCCCTGATGCTCCGGGCCCATCACCGCGACCCTCCTCCCCGACGCCGATGGAACCTGTATGACCCCATCTTAAACGATATGTCAGTAAGAGACACTATAGCTAAGTCAATCAAGAATTACTTTAGGGAAAACCTGAACGAGGACACGTCCCCAGCTAACACATTGGACGCCCTGAAAGCTATGGTGAGAGGAGAACTGATCGCTCAGGGTGCAGCCTTTCACAAGCGTAGGCGGCAAACATTCATAGTCCTGGAAAATGAGGTCCATGAGGCTGAGGCTGCCCACAAACGTACCGGCTGATCCCCGAAATCCAACTGGGCCCTAGAGGCTGCTCGGAAGAGGTTGGAGGCGCACTATGCGGAGGCTATGGCGCACCTATTGGCGAAAACCAAACAAGGGTACTATGCCAAAAGGCGAATAAACTGTTAGTGGATAAACTCGCCAAAGCAAAGAAACAAAACCCTATCTTGGGCCTTTGCAACCCCCACGGCATAGTCCAATTTGCAGAGCGGGACAAACTACTATTCGAGGTCGCCCACCTCTTGGAAATAATGTTGGCATCTCTGAGGAACCGAGAAGAGCAACAGGACTATCTGCAGGGCGCTGCTCTTCCCCGCCTCAAGGACTCTACGAGGGGGAGCCTTGAGACCCCTATCTCAGGTGAGGAAGTCGACGCAGCAATTAAGAGCCTCAAATCCAGAGCCCCGTGCCCAGATGGGTATACAACACGGTTTTTTTAAATCTTCCACCCCCAACTGATAGCTCCCCTGACATCCATTTTCTATTATTTTGCTAATTCGGGATCCATACAGGAATCAATCACAGTCCTCATTCCTAAGCCGGGGAAAGACCCCAGGGATAATAGCTCGTACAGACCCATCTCAGTATTAAACCTCGATGCTAACATATATTCAAACATTTTGGCAAATAGCTTGGCAAGCGTCCTTCCCGACATCATTGACCCAGATCAGACAGGATTTATCCTGCACATGTTGACCGGGGACAACATCTGCAGACCCTTGAACCTAATAGATGTCACAAACCAGGATTCGCGGCAGCTTGCTTTACAGGCCCTAGATGCAACCAAAGCATTTGATAAAGTGGACTGGACATTCCTGCGGCTCTCCCTTGAATCCTTCCACTTTGGCCCAACCTTCCAAAAGCTTGTCTTAGCTAACTATCAGTCCCCAAAGACCCTCCTTAGAGTTAACAGCCTCCTATCTGACCAGATTCCTTTGACCTGTGGAACCAGGCAGGGATGCCCTCTATCTCCCCTCCTTTTTTACCTGGCCATGTAACCCCTCGCCCAACGAATCCCCCTAAACTCACAAATTAAAGGCCTCCAAGTGGGCCCCTCCCAACACAAGATCGCACTCTATGCCAATGATGTGCTATTATATATTACGGATATCTCTGCTTCACTGAAGCAGGCTGTCGCTGAGATTCATAGGTTTTGGAGGGTAGCAGGCTTCAACATTAACTTCGGGAAATCAGTAGCCCTGGGAATTGGGCTGAGGTCAGGGGAACGGGAATCCCTAGAAACGCTATGCCTGATACAATGGAGTGAAAAGGCCATTCCCTATCTTGGGGTCCATATTCCTGCCCGTCCGGGAGATGTCTACCAGGCAAACTTTAGCCCACTTTTTAGAGAGCTGGAGAAGGATCTTAACCGCTGGCTCTCGCAGGAGATTTCACTGCTTGGCTGTATCACCGCCTGCAAAATGAATCTCCTTCCATGATTCCTCTATGCCTTCTCATCTTTGCCCACCACAATCCCTCTGCCGCCACTGCAGCACCTGCAAAGGCAAATGTTCAGGTTCATTTGGAGGGGTAGGAAATCGTAAATCCCCCAGAGGACCATGATAGGCAGCTCCAGACTAGGTGGATTGGGGGTCCCCGACCTCCGGAAGTACCAGATAGCAGCAAAGCTGGCCCACGTCTAGGCTTGGGTCATTACCTCGGGGCTCCCAAAATGGGTGAAGATAGAACATTCCCGCCTGCCCCTCCCCCTGTGTTTTCTCCCATATATTCCCCCCTGCGCCGGACCTGGCCGGGAACTCTGTCTTCCACCAAACATACCGTGAAAACCTGGGACTGGGCCCTGAAACATAAGGGCATCCCGAGAGATCTAGGCCCCTCCTCCCCAATCTTCCATAACCCGGCCTTCTCACCAGGATCTTGCCCCTCAAATTTTCAGAATTGGGTTGCGGGAGGTCTTGATTCCCTGGGTCAACTCTTTGAGGAAGGCCACGCAATCGCCTTTGAGCAATGCAAAGCAGCCTTCCAATTAGCAGAAAGAGACAGGTTTACCTACTTGCAACGCCGACACTGGTGCTCCCATCTTTTGACCCGATCGGCGCGCTACGTGCCCTCAGTCTCCTTGAGCTCACTGTGAAAGACTTACCATCACAAGAGAAAATCTCTACCCTCTACAAGTTACTGCAAGAAAACGCTCTCACAGCTAGGGCCCCCTATATGTCAAAATGGGAAGCGGACCTGGGGCACCCCATAGAGGACCAGTCCTCGGTGGACATCTGGTCAAGGACGCACGCTTCCTCTATTTGCATCACAAACCGAGAATGTGCCCACAAGTTACTTCTACGATGGTACTACCCCCCGCTTTGCTTGCACCACTTTCACTGGGCCCTGTACCCCCTATGTTGGCGCTGTTGTGGACTCCCAGGATCCTACTTTCACATGTGGTGGACATGCCCGACGGTGAGGGAGTTCTGGTCCCAATGTATTACCATAATAAAAGACATCACCCAAGTGGTGATCCCGCTGGAACCTGAACCTGTCCTCCTGGAAGTCCTGATTCCAGACGCCTATCCGAGAGCCGGCAGAAGGGCTGCTCTAATAACACAACTCTTGCTGGCCACAAAGATCACAGTGGTGCGCACTTGGAAGTCTGCAGAAGGCCCCCTGATGACCCTTTGGTGGCTAATATTCTGGGACATTCTAATAACTGAGAAAATCACTGCAGCCAAGGCTGGCCTCCTTCACCGCTTCTTGAACACTTGGGTGCCCTTCCTAGACTATGACCAGAATTTCCCTGCGCTAACTCACAAACCGCGGCTGATCGCAAGGGCCCTCCATTCGAATAGGAAACAGCTAGTCCATATCCATGCCCAACCGGATTATGATGAAGCCTGATCCAGGGAGTGAGGAGGGAGGAGGGAGGGGGGAGGGAAATGCTTATGTTTTGCATTGACGGTTATGTTTTGTCTATTGTCGCTGATCATGCTGTCATCTGTGTGCTCGTTTAAAATAAACACATACAAAAAAAACATTCTGTTGGCAATTTTGGTACTGGTCCTAATGGCTTTTTGCATCTTGTGAATAGCAATAAGCCAATGTGAAAAGACTGGCAAGAAGGCACTCCAAATGACGGTAATGGTTAATGTGGTTGACACTGTACATCACTACACTCAAACTGGTGATGAGGTTTACTATCCCATGTCAGCCAGCTAGACAACCTGGAGCATTGTTTACATGCACAAAAGATTCCCATAACTACAATGAGCACTGGATGAAATGTGACGACAATGGCGAATGCTGGCTTATGGCATGCAGTCCAGCAGAATACGTAGCACAAGGAGGTAACTTGAGGGGGCTCATCAGATTGTGGCTGCCCAAGGATGGCTATAATATGATGAGACAAAATGAAGGCGTGGTCAGTGACTCGACCAGAAGGGGGAATGTAGTGAGACAATTATTGACTAGAGAGCATGTTCAGACTCTGGCCCCTGCCTTCTCAGAAGAAACAAAATTATAGGATAAGAATGGACACATTTGAAACTGCACTTTAAATTCTCCTGGGACTGCAGCTGGCACAAATGATAGTTATTTTTCGCTACACAAGTAAGGAACAGATAACGCATTAGCTTGCACAATGAGTGTGTTTTAAAATAGAATAGATTAGGTGACAGGAAGGCGTGTACACAAGATAGGGACTCACTATGCAATGAGGGCAGAACATTGTAGGCAGAATAAGGTTGCGCCGACCCATAGGAAGGGAGATCATGTGATAGGCATGCACCAGGAACTTGGTAGATAGCAAAATAAATGCAAAATAAATGTGTCCTGCAGAGGATAGTAACGTGACAAGCAGTTGCCATTTTAAAACTGCACCAACACAGCAGAGAATTAAACACTGCAGCTTTAAGAAAGGCCCCAGCTAAGTACGCTATTTGAACAAATACATTTAATTCAGGAAAATGGTGTGCTGGCTGGACATAGCTACCTACAAGGAATATAAAGGCCCAAGACTCCATAGAGGAGGGTTACATAGCGGAACAAGATACCATTGTGTGCATTCAACCGTCAAGGTAAATCAAGTTACGATAACACGGCAGACTATTTGAAGTCCATGAGACGAACTGAACATCGCAGTAAATTTCCGAAGTAGTTGGCAGATTAATGTCTCAGCAATCGGCTAGGCGTGACAGAGAAATGCAGATTCGGCTAAAAAAAGACAAAATAATGACTGCGCACGTGGTGAATAACAGTATTCATAAATGTGTGAAGAACAGAATGGCAGTTATTGTTGCGAGGATAGGAGGGCCAGAATTATTAGAAGTTGGTCCTTGAAAACTCAGACACATCATGGCAGAGATACCATGGGCTGTTTTATTTAATTAAGAACAAAGGCGATACGCTTGTCCTCTCCTCCCATCTACATAAAACATGTCATCATGCCGCCATGTGACTGCATGTTAACCGATAAGCACATGCCCTTTTCACTGCAGAAGTAATTTAGAGCCTAACAGTAATGTTCAAGCATGATGATGTAGCACATTTTATGGGATGTTTTGTGGGTGGGATCTTAGATAAGGAATTGTCCAATCATTATTGTTGAACATATAGAATTATATATGTAGTTTAGCAGAGGGAACCAATGACCAGGAGCGATCGTTTTTCATAACTATGACATCAAAATGGCTGTATAAACTGCTGTTTCCTGTTGAGAGGTGGAGAAAATCTTGAGTGAGAGCTTGGCTTTTAATCTTGTTTTTCCCCCAGTTTCACATTGCAATTAAAGCTGGGTTACCTTGCATTTGGCGTACCACAATCCACTCTGTGTGCCTCTTTATTGGCAAATACCAGTTAGAGGGCTATATTGTTTGACCTCTGTTTTCATAAGTGTTACCCGATTCTAATTATGGAGACCACTGATAAGGTAGTCATTGGCATGGAGGACGCTGCTCTTGGGTAGGCCAGTGAGCAGGGTATTTTATCCATCCAAGTGAGATCGGGGAATCTGAAGGTGGTTGGTGGCTGGTAGGAAGGGCTTGATTTTCCACAGGAGAGATAGGTGTTAACATGCTGTCTGAGTTGTCATTACACTGGGTATTTTGAAGGCGAATTATGTCTGCATAATCTCAGAGATTTAGGACAAAGGTGTCCGCTGCCGGATTAAGCCATTGGGGTTCATGGTGGACACCCAGATCTGGATGCAGGGATGTCAGTGTGGAAATGTAAATTCCATCTGGGCAGAGTTCAGTTTAAGGCAAGGACTGGACATCCAGGTCTAGATCAGGGCAGTGCAGGCCTTGATTTGGTTCGATGTATGATATTTTCAGGTAGAGTTTTATATAACAGCAGGTGGTTTCTAAGCGCGGGATCAGGATTCAAACCTGTGTTGTGCTGTGTTGTCTTGTTTCTAAGCCAAACACGTTGCCCCTGAGCTATCCTTCCTCCCCAGTATCATCTGTTCATTAGTAGATGTGGATGCTGTGACCATTAGTTCCAGTGGCTGTTGTGGCTCAGATGGAGATTGACATTTCAAGGACAATAATGTAAGAATGTGATGAAATGACTGCAGGAATACAGGGAAGAGTAGTGAATAAAACACATATTCAGCCCCACACTACTACTAAACCTTACAAAGATCCTAATCATAAAGGTGAAGCAAGGCTCAACATAAATGGTATGCCTCCTTCGCCTCTTTGGTGGTGCAGG
Organism: Ambystoma mexicanum; assembly: GCF_040938575.1. Classification (NCBI taxonomy): domain Eukaryota; kingdom Metazoa; phylum Chordata; class Amphibia; order Caudata; family Ambystomatidae; genus Ambystoma; species Ambystoma mexicanum. The sequence goes on from NC_090926.1 coordinate 743,917,700, forward strand.
TCAAGGACAGGCTATACTCTTTAGAAGGGATCAGAAGCATCCAAAACAGCAATAGTACTGTGGTACTAAAATAAATGAAAGTTACAATCATAGTTCTATAAAAATAGAAAAGCTAAACTATAAATCTACACAACCGATAAAAACACCAATGACTCACCCTTGAAAAGGAAAACAGGGTATCACCCCAATATTGCGCAGCTGAAAATACCAAAGTCCAAAATACTGAATTTAAAATGCTGTATTTTGCTGCATATAATATGTGGGTGGTGGGTTAGGGTGATAATAAAAATGGGGAGGTCTCTGTGGGGTCTCCCCCTGCATATATCTGTGTCCAAATGGGTTTAACGAAAAAAAGAATACAGCATTTTTGGCTTCGGTATTTATTTTCTCGAAGTGATCACATAGACCCAAGTGTAGATAGGCAAGAATTTATTAAGTCATGTTGAAGCTTATTGAATTTGTCTTTAAAAGGGTAAGAAGTGGGGTCTTCAAGGCTATTAGGGCCCTTTGCTCTCAACAGAATCGATTCGGGAGTCTGGGAGCTTTCTGAGTCTGCAATTTGGCATGGGGTTGGTGAGCGGCGTGACATCCTTGTCAATAAGTGACTTGACTATGCCAATACGTGTTCAGTTTTTATAATAAAACAACATACAAAAAGAGCAGTTGGAGCGCAGAGTGCATGGGTGGCCTGTGTACACTTGCAGGGGGCTCCCACCCCGTAACCCAGGCTCTTTACTATAAGGCTCGATACAAGATGTGTTATTCTAGCAAGGCTACCCATACTGCTTAGCCTGACCCTAATCTTGGAAGTCCAAAAGGCCCCATCTTTATCTCTCTATCCCTCATGCGCTTCGAAGGTGACATACACCAGGGAAGCATTATGGTCTTGCCGTACCCTTCCTCTTTTGGCAGTCTTCCACTCCCAATCCTCACCTCTTCCTGATACTCCTCTTCTCTACTTAATTTCTGACTCCCATAGCCACTTCCCACTCTACCCCTCTACACTCCTTCTCTTTCCTCATCGTATCGCTCCTCTCACTTCTCTGTTTTCCACTGGCTGCCCCTACTGATCTTATTCCTTCTCTCACTGAACCTCTTTATTCTACTCCCCCCTCCTAGTGTTATCTCCTGTCCCCACTCTCCTATTAACTAAGCTTTCGCTCCTTTTGTCTACACTCACCCCTCACTCTCCTGATTTTACTCCTCGCACACTCAATTTTTATAACAGGTTGCACAAAACAGCACAGGAGATAACACAGGAACAGAGTGGAGAGATTTGCATCTATATACACAATGGGGATCCAAAACAGTAAGTGGTTTCTCACTCCTACCTTTTTTTAAGACACATTTTATTGGCATTTTAATAAACAAAACACAAATACACATGCCTCAAACAGGTTACAACAGGATGAGCTGGGCCCAGGCTGCTTGCGGAACCAGCACATTTCAAACTGTCAAACCCCCCGCAATTCCAGCGATCGCCCTCCTCTGTAGTGTCAATTTATAATCCCTTGTATTGGAGCCTTACATTGATCCCTCAGGTGCAAGGTGTACATCAATTATTTAATGTCCATTCCTATTATGCAGTTTCCTTCTCTTATTGTTCCAAGAGTCCTTTTGAACTTGCGTGCCACCCTGGCACTACATCGGTGGCTGGGTAGAGTTTCTGCCGCTATGCAGGATTGCATCCGAGGCCCTGGGGGTACACATCATTGTCTCGGGAAGATAGCTCAGGGGCAATGTGCTCGCCTTGGAAGCAAGACAACACAGAGAAACACAGGTCCGATCCCCGGGTCCGCGCTTGGAGACCTCTGGTTATTAAGCGCATTATAAATAACCAATCATATCAGATGGGGGAACATTACCTGCACCAGTGCATCCCAAGCAGCCACATCCACACTTCCTTCACTCGAACCACAATGTGCCACTTTATGTCAGGCAGCAGAATCAGCCAAGGCCCACCGCTCTAGTCCTGCTCTCAAGGTTTCAATCCTGGGTCCCTCAGGTGACCGCCAAGCCATAGCAATCATCCTCTTACCTAATATACAGATAAGGTCTGTCATGCGAGTGAGATGCTTCCCATGCTTTCTCCCCCTCGGGTACAAGCCCATCAAAATAGCCTCAGCGGGCCAAGCCTGCATCGAGATACCCCCACTGGCAGCTCGGGACAACAACCTTTGCCAGAACCTCCCAATGATCGGGCACGACCAAAACATATGGAGAAAATCTGAAGTTTCATGCTCACATCTGGCACAGGTCATAGCTCCTGCACCATTGAATATTGAAATCCTATGTTGGGTCAAATAGGCCCTATGTAAAACGTACAGCTGAATAAGCTTAAATCTGGAATTTCTCTAGACCTGCCTAGTGTATATCAATGCTCTCACCCATACCACATTTGTGAATGTTCTACCACCAGCCGCCTCCCATTTCCCGCATACCCTAAGTGCCTGTGGCTTGAGTGTTGACAATAGCAGTTCGTACAGTCTGGAGACCATGTGTCCACCCTCCGCCACATCATACAAGTTCTCTAGCAAATGGTCCTCCGGCCATGCCCCCCAGAAAGTCTTACCACCTGTCTCGAATATTCCTAACCAGAGTCTGGTACATCAAGAATTGTCCCCTATGTATTCCGGTAGTCTCCATCAATGTTTCAAAATCAACCAGTCCTCCCTCCGCCTGTAGGTCGCCTAATGTGGCAATTCTACAAGTCTCCCATTTCCTCCTAATCTGTAACACAGAATCCCTCCCCTTATGGCAAGGGCTACCAGCGGAATGTTCGGGGAGTTTGGGTCCTTGCCACACACCAACCTCCATAGCTGTCGCCATAGTATTCTACCAAGCTGCAAGAGCCAGGGCACATATAGCACGCCGAGATCCGACACCCATAACACCTCATGAAGTGCCGACCTCTCGTCTGCTGCAGGAGCATTGAATCCGGGTCGTCTTGTCCGCCAGCCAACTCGTCACAAACTGTAGCTGGCCTGCCAGATAGTACAACTGGAAGTTAGGCAATCGTATTCTGCCCACTCCGTAGTCTTCCTGAAGAGCGTCCATTGCGATCCTACACCTACCATCATTCACAAGAATGTTCTAACCTCTGAATCCAATTCTACAAAAAACATTTTGGGAATGTCGTACAGTATATTATTGAAGAGCTATAGCAGGTGGGGTAGTGCTATCATCTTGAGCAGGGAAGCTCTGCCCGTTACTGACAGAGGCAGTCTCTTCCAAAACTACATTAACCGGAGGACACTTTCCAGGACCCTTTGCGTGTTGTGCTTGTGGGAGGCCGGGAACATCATGCATCACATTTACCCCTAAATATCAAAAAGACTCTGTATGCCAACTCAACCACCAGGTCACACAAATGGTCCGGACCTAATCCAGCAAGATCCACAAGTGGGAACAGGCAGGACTTCTCCCTACTAAGGTGGATACCGGAGAGCTTTCCTAGTCTGTCGATAACATCCAGAATGTGTGGGAGATTCTCAACCTGCGAATGTACATAAACTAGCATGTCGTCCGCGTACATTGAAACTGGAGGTCGGACTCCACCCACCAAAATCCCAGCCAGGATAAATAGCATTGCAGACATCGGGCAGCTTTGTTTAGTACCTTCAGTTTAGTTTAGTTGAATTTTTATAACACACTATATTGCCCATGGGCCCCAACACGCACAGAAAACAGGACTATACAAACAGCTACAAAAACAATCCAGGTAAGCAGTGAAGGAAGGAGTAAAAAGAAGCTTAATCTGGGACAAGGTTAAAAAGGAGGGTCTTAACTCCTTACTTGAACTCAAAGAGGGAATTTGCCTTCCTTGAGTCAAGTGGTGAGAAAGCTTATTCCAGGCCAGAGGGTGCTACAAAAACTGGAGAGCTTAAATCTGGGATGTATAAGTTTGATGGAATCATAGGAGCGCAGGGAGCGTCCTAATGGAATAGTTGAAAGTCGGTTAGACAAATAATGTGGAGCATCAGCATTACAACATTTATAGGTAAGTGACAGAATCTTATGAGTAACGCAGTATTTTATCGGAAGACAATGAAGTTCTCGTCTGGCTTCAGAGATGTGATCTCTCTGAGAGAGACCAAAGACTGCTCTCACAGCATTGTTCTGTGTGACTTGCAAGACTTGAATGTTAGCTTTGGCAGTTCCGGCCAAAAGACTGTTACTATAATCAAGACATGAGTTGACCAAGGCTGTAGCAAATAAAGACCTGTTTTGTAGGGCGATATAAGGGCGTATGTGATTTAAAAATGTTGACACATAGCTACAGGAGGTTTTTATCTGAGCAACTTGGGGCTTCATAGTAAGCTCAGCATCTAGGATGATAACTAATATTATTACAGATTTAGCAACTTCGATGTTGTTGGTGGCTATGCAAAGACTCTCGTAGTTGGGACCCAGTTTTTTAATTTTATTTCCAGAGACAATGACCAGGAGTTCGGTTTTTTCTGCATTAAGTGCGAGCGATTTAATAGCCATCCAATCCTGAATGGCTTGAAATACATTGTTCACAGTGTTGGTATCCTTAATATAGCATCCTGATAGTTCCATTATGACCTGGGTCTCACCAGCATAGTTGGTGAAGTGGACACCCAGGTCATCCAGCAGAGCAAGGAGAGGTATGATATATATATATATATATATATATATATATATATATATATATATATATATATATATATATATATATGTATGTATGTATATATATATATATATATATATATATATATATATATATATAAAACAATGTTGGCTAGATACAGGAACATTGTGGTATCCCGCAAGTGATTAAAGCGGGAGCAGAACACACATTGTCCACAGCCACTCTGGCATATCTGGGTCTGAGGAAGGATGCAATCCACTGAGCCGCGACAGAGGAACAGCGCACCTGATCCTCTAACCTAGTGACCAGCCGGGAGTGTTCAACTAAGTTGAACGCTGCAGACAAGTCGAACAGCATGAGGAGTGCTGGTTTACCTTTGTCGACATTGCCTGCAATGCTTGATTTCAGATGGAGTAATGTGGTTTGGGTGTCGTGTTTAGGCCTAAATCCTGATTGTCTGGCGTTACAAAGGTTGTTACTGTCAAGGAAGTCCTGTAGTTATAGGTAGGCAACATGGTCCAATATTTTCAGTATAAAAGCGACATTGGTGATCGGGCCATAGTTATTGCCAATCAGTGGATCCAGGGTACTTTGTTTAATAAAGGTGTAATTCATGCCTCTTTAAGGGCTGCCGACACACTGGCTTCCTCAAAGGAAAGATTGACAAGGCGAGTAACCCAAAGTGCCGATGCAAGCCTTGACGAGGCTGGCCGGACAACTGATCCCCATACAAAAGGTAGGTTTAATGTTTGCCCCAGAGTGGCTTCAAGAGCTGTAATAGGGTTAGATAGATTTTAACTGGGCGTCAATAGATTTTTTATGACCTGAAATTTTGGAATTGAACTCATTTTGTACTAGCAGGCACCAGTCCACATCCTTATGTATCATGGTTTCAGTGGGGGATTTACCATCAAACTCCTTTAAAGTTGAAAAAGGTTGACATGTGTTATATTTGGCAGAGGTGATCCTTGCATTATAGTTATGGGATTTAATGTCCATAATGTCTTGTTTGAGATTTGAGACTTATCGTTTGTAAATAGTATGGAGAGTGACAGTAGGATTTTTACGCCATTCTCTTGCTGCCTTTCGTTTAAGGTCACAAAGACCAATAATCGAGTCATCAAACCAGATATTTTTATTAGTAACGGGTTTAACTAGTCAGGATTCTTTTGGTGTGAGTGTATCCATGATGCATCAGATTTAGTAAAAGTATGAGCAGGCTCAAGTTTTGACAGCAACTGAGAGGAAAGTACTTGCAGTGTTATTTTTTCAAATTCCTGGCAGTAACATACTGTCGTTGAATGATTTAGAGGGAATTGAGAAACAAGGTGGAGAAAAAACAAAGTTCACTAATAGTGGTCTGACCATGGACAGTGAACAATATTGATGTAGGAAACAGAAACACGATTAGTCAGGATTCAATCAAGGGTATCTTTATGTAATTCCAATTCACCAGATATCTGTCTTCTCGTCCGCACTGTAGCCCGGGGCTGTGAGTATAGCAGCTCCACCCACCTACGGAACCCCTCCCTATTCCAAACTGCTGTAACGTTGCGTGCAGCCAGTCCCATTTAACGGAATCAAATGCTTTAATTGTGCCTAGCGATGCTACAGCGCAATCTATCCCAAGGTGTTTGGCACCATCCATCACGGCAGCGTTCCTATTCTGTACATTTCCCGTCTGATGTGTGTGTATCAGTTCCCCAATCAACTCCTTTAACCTGTTTGCTAATAGGGCTGTGAGGATCTTATAGTCCTGATTAATCATAGAGTGGGGCCCATAGGAGCCACAGTCCAATGGGGGCTTCCCAGGTTTAATTATCGGGACATTCACAGATTCTCTCAGGCTTTGAGGGAGCCTACCTGTCTCTCACGCCTCTTCGTACATGTCCTGGAGCTTCGATGCCAGTGTCGTTGCATAGGTCTTGTAAAACTCAACTGGTAAATATTCAGGTCCCGGGGTCTTACCCATTGGCAGGGACCGTATGACCGCCAGAATCTCGTCCACTGTGAGCGGGGCGTCCAGCATGTCCACCTGTATTGCATCTACTTTCAGCAACCCTATCGTGGCCAGAGCCTCTGCAATCTCTTACCCTCCAGTCCCCCTGAGTACAGCCTCTTGTAATACCCAGAGAAGACGTAATTTATCTCGCTCTGAGTTTTCACTACATCCCCCTCCTCATTTCATATAGCGCATATCATTTCTCTAGGTAGTTCTCTGTGGCACAACCACACCAGCAATCTGCCAGGCTTGCCCCTCTCTGCATGTGCCAGTGGGTATATTTAGCATAATTAAATATGCTGAGGTGCTCCCACTCCTTGATGCATCTCTAGCGCAAGGCCATTAGTTGTCCCTCGGTTTCTCCCGCCCCTTCCTGCTGCCTACCCAAATGTTCATTGTCCACCTCTGTTCTTGCCAGGGCCTCAAGCATGTCCTTTCAGAGACCACCCTTCTTGCCAATTGCTGCCCTCTAATGGCCATTTTAAAGGCATCCCACAGGGTGGCACTCTCTGTGACGCTGCCTGTGTTAGTTTCAAAATATTCCACCATTGTATCTTCTAGGTAGTCTCTAAAAACCCAATCTTGTAGAGCCTCGATGCGAAGATGCCAAGTCGGGATCAGTGGCCTAGAGGTAAACCTTTGCCAAGTGTCGATCAGCGGGGCATGATCAGAGAGGACCCTGGCCTTGTACTCAACTGCCAAGAACTAACCCACTGTGTCTTGCCCAATGAAAATATAGTCTAAGTGAGTGTGGACCCCAGATGGCGCTGCATGTACCCTGCATATACCCTGCATATACCCTCTCACCTCTCCATGGTATTTCCACCATACATTCACTAATCTGAGGTTTCGTAATAGGACACCAAGGGCTCTCGCTGAGGAGAGGGCCTCCGATATTCTCCTTCTGACCTGTCTACTAGAGGGTTTAGCGTCTAGTTAAAGCCCCCCCACCATATCCACATGGCACCCAGGAACGCAGCGATTCTGGAATGGAGGGAATTAAAAAATGCAGTGGCTTCACTGTTGGGGAGTAAGTGTTGTTGTAAGTGTTGTTGATGCACACCTCTCTGTTTTCGACAAACCCATGTATCAAACCCATCCTCTCCTCATTGTCGCGTTTAAACTCCAGCAACTGGAGAGGGACCGTCGGCACTACCCAAATGCAGTTAAATGTGTTAATTACAGTAGCGCAATGTGTGTCCCCTTCCTTTTCAAATAAGCATGTACCATATGTCTCTTAACAAAACTTTTTAATCCCCTGACATTCGATGTGACTATGCGTAGATCGCTCCATTGCACCAGGTCTTATCCGTTCCCACCGACCTGCTCCCATCACCCATGTCCCCTCTATGGCTCTGCCACCACCACCCGCCTATAGACTGCATTTCGCCCTCCCAGTAAACAAGTCTCGCCGAACAGTCAGCAACCTGTACGTGTTGCCCTTCTGTATTTCCCAAACAACCTCCTAACACACAAATGACTAAGACCCTTCCACCCCTAACGTGCTGCATGCTGTCTACCAAACAACCTGTGCACACTGAACATTGTGCAACCTGTGCGTTTAGCTTCACCATGCCTTTTCAACTTACTAACACACAAAAAACCTGAGCAAACCCACCCATCAAACGATGGTAACAACCAAACAACCTTAGAAAACACTCAACTCGGGCTCCCCCAACCATAAGCAAACAGCCCTGTAGCGTAACTTGCTCTCGGGCCCCACTGCTTCCCCCCACTCGCCTCCTCCCACCTCCGTGAAGTACACAGCAGCGTGATGCCATAAAACGGGCATCGGAAACAAAATGTCCACCGGGGTGTCCCGGCAGCCAGCGTGAGTAGCCTCCCATTTCCTCTGAACGGGATTTTCAATCTTCAGGCTTCTCCATTGTGTGGCTTCTCCTCGGTCGCCTTAAGTAGCCCTGGGGTGTGTATGCTATCGCCTTCTCATGACCTCAGTTCATGGGATGTTGTTGCTTCTCTCGGGCAGCGTTTACGGTCCCCTGTGGGTCCATGCAGGAGTGCGCTGAGTCTGTGTTCTCGAAGAAATGGGACCTTCCGCTGAGAATCACCTTGAGCTTTGCAGGGTATATTAGCATGTATCTCACATTCGCTATGCGCAGATGTTTTTTCGTGGGGCCAAACATAGCCCCCCGCTTCTGCACCAACATTGTGTAATCGGGGTAGATAGTGAGCTTTACTGATGCTTGTTTGATGCTCCGCCTAGAGAAGGCCAAGATACTCTCTCTATCTTTGTAGTTCATACGCAATCAGCGGCCTTGGCGGCGCTCTCTGGGGGGCCTTCAGGCCAGTGATCTGTGCACCCTCTATGCCGTGAAGCCCTGAGGCTGGTTGTGCGACCCGCCTCATGTAGGAGTAAGTTCTCAAGGTATGAGTCTGGTCACTCCTTTCCTCTCCTTCGGGCAACTCAAGAATTCTGATATTGTTCCTTCTGGCCCTTCCTTCAGAAAACTCATCTCAGTGCTCCAAAATGTGTACTCTGGCAGCCAGCTCGGATATCTGCGCCTGAGCAGTGGCCACACCGGTTGTGTTTTCCCACACCTGCATTTCCACAGTCCCTATCCGGTCTGACCGGGCCCTCACATCTTCACTCAACACATCTGAAGCAGTGTGTGCCAAGAGTGCATTTGGTGCAGAGCTAGTGATTGCAGTGAGGGCTGTGATTCCTGTGCCACTTCCTGGCTGTGACTGTCTACAAAATCACACACAACGCGTGAAGTGTGGTGTGCTAAGTGTGCAATTTAAGCAGAGCGATCCGTTGCACTGAGGACTGTGATTCCTGTGGCACTTCCTGGCTGTGACTGTCTACAAAATCACCCACGGTATCATGATCTCTGCTTCCAAAAGATCAGGACTTGCCTGACTCCCTTGGAAGCAGACCCATAACCCCGGTTGGCCCTGTCCTGGCGCCAGTGGCACCAGGCTCATAAAGATGCCCTGTCCCAGCGCTGGAAGCGCCGGGCTCATAATGCTTGGGTGGACTTACCTGCAGCAGACCATGCTGCTTACTTACCTGCCAGTTGAACCCCTGATCCTCTTCTGTTTGGGACTACTTTTCCTGTTGGGTGGGGCAGGAGCCACTCCCTAGGTTCAGAACACTGGAACTCTTCTGGAAAGCAGGAACTCTTTTCTTACCTAGGCGTGGCTGTGGAAGGAGACACCTAAGCACTACAGGAGGCTATTTAAACCACACCCGATGGATGAATCTTGCTTTGTGTTATTCTGCATTCTCTGCAGCAGAACGCTCATCGTGTCTTCTGCTTCTGATCCTGGGCCTAAGGGAACAAAGGCTTACCTTCCTGGAATCCAGTCTTCAGCAGCACCTGTAAAGACAAAGAAAGAACAAGTTAGCACTACGGTCTTCAGTGGCAGCACATCTCTTACCTGGTCCATCAGCTGTCACCAACGCCTCGCGCTGCATTCCGGCATCTGAAAGACAAAGGCTTACCTACTCTTCGCATGCTCTGGAGGTCTTCGCACTGCATTCCGGCATCTGAAAGACAAAAGCTTACCAGCTCTTTGCACGCTCCGGAGGCCTTCGGCGCTGCATCCCGCATCTGAAAGACAAAAGAAGGTGCGTTTAAAGACATTGGGCAACTTTATTACTCACGTGCCATTCCTCCTTCCCACGCCGAATCCAGTGGGTATTCCAGCACCCTTCAGCTTCTCTAAAGCTCCAAACTTGTACCTGCAAGATAAAAGGGACAGTTAGTGCGCATCGTGAAGCAGGCTACAAGCGCTTACTTACGTGCTTCCAGGCGCTTCTATTCCTCACGCGGGTTCGATCCTCAACTCTCATCAGCCCGCCATCCTCCATCGCCGGAACCCTGCAAAACAAGAGATATCATTACAAAAGACTTTTAAGACATTTGAAGTGCCCAGAACTTACCGTTCGTGCAGTTAACGACGGACAGCAGTCCTCTGAGGTCAAGAGGCCTGCACCCTTATCCAGTGAAGAAACTGGTTACGGCACCCTGCCCCGAGGCAGATGGAGAGCTCGGCGTTCACTTACCTAAGGTGAGGGCGTTAACCTTTGGGGTTCTACAGGAGAAGAGAAAGGGAAGAGGAGAGAGGCACCCAATAACCCCAGTTCATTAATCCCATATTTTCTATCTGCAGACATCTTACTCTTCGAGTCAGACATACAGTGCACAGAGGTCCAGCCCAAAGAGCCAACCGTGTGTTACACATCACCTTTGAAGATACGGCATTCACCCAGTCAAGACCGGCGCCTCTGCGGGAATCAGGTGAGCGTTACAGAACACAAAGCCTACCGCAAAACTCCCACCCAGGCGCTATGGAAACCTCGGATACCGACCAGCTAGCCCAGTTACTTGGGGAAGTAAGAGCCGAAGTGCATGCAGCCCGTCAGGAAACAAATGCTCTAAGAAGGGAACTGATTATTTCCAAGGAGCGAACAGACGATCTCGCTAGACAATTGCTACAGTCACAAGCCGGACAAACTCTGTTACCTGCATCAGGGGCAAATCTTCCTTCAACATCCTCTACGAACCCAGTGCAGATCAACCTACCTGGGAATGTACCTCTGGCTCCGCCCGAACGATTTTCTGGTGACCCAAAGAGGTTTGCAGTATTTATTAATCAGTGCCGGTTGCACTTCTTATGCGGGCCAGCAGCCTTTCCAACTGATCAAGCTAAGGTAGCTTTCGTGCTTTCGTACCTTAGTGGCAATGCGGCAGACTGGTCGATCCCTCTAGTTAATCAAGATGATCCGGTTCTCCATGATTTTCAAGCTTTTCAGCTCAGTATGGAAAAACTGTTTGCAAGACATTCACAGGGGCAGGCCTCGGACAATGAGCTCCTTTCATTGCGACAGGGTAATCAAGACCTTTTGGCTTATATTGCGTCTTTCAACAGACTGATAGTGGAAACTCGATGGCCTGAGGACAAAAGGATTACGCTGTTTTATAGAGGTCTACGTGGAGAGCTCAAAGATGTGTTAGCCCAAGTAGTGAATCCCCCGCAAGACTGTTCGGACTATATTGACTTAGTCGTTCAAATTGACCACAGACTGCAGAACAGGAAGGCCGATCGTTCCAAGTTTGATGCTCGAGTATTTTCCGAACCACCAACTCCTACCAAAGGAGTAGACTCCGGGGAACCCATGCAAATAGGGGGCCTGAAAGGACCACTAACACAAAAGGAGCGGGAAAGGAGAAAACAGCTGCAATTATGCCTCTATTGCGGAAACTCGGGACACTTTCTTCGAGACTGTCCGGTGAAACCAGCCAAGAAGGCAGTAGGAGCTGCAGTTACCAGGGTCACAAACTCCGAGCAGGGAAACGACCTCGCCCGACAAGAATAGAGGTCCTCTTGCCGAGCGTTAAAACCAGTTCCGTGACCTCGCATTTCGTGATACCTATGGTCCTCATTAGCCCTGAACATCCGGATCGATTACATGCGATTGAAGCTTACGTCGACAGCGGTGCCATCGGCAATTATGTGGATAATGAAATGGTTTTGAGGATGAATCTGTAACGCTCACCTGATTCTCGCAGAGGCGCCGGTCTTGACTGGGCGACTACCGTATCTTCAAAGGTGATGTGTAGCACCCGGTTGGCTCTTTGGGCTGGACCTCTGTGCACTGTATGCCTGACGTGTAGAGTAAGATGTCTGCAGATAGAAAATATGGGGTTAATGAACTGGGGTTATTGGGGTGTCCCTATCTCTTTCCTCTTCTCCTCTCCTGTAGACCCCCAAAGGTTAACGCTCTCACCTTAGGTAAGTGAATGCCGAGCTCTCCATCTGCCTCGGGGCAGGGTGCTGTAACCAGTTTCTTCACTGGATAGGTAGCGCAGGCCTCTTGACTTCAGAGGACTGCTGTCCGTCGTTTACTGCACGAACGGTAAGTTTCGAGTCATTCAAATGTCTTTAAAGTCTTTAGTTATGTCTCTTGTTTTGCAGGGTTCCGGCGATGGCGGATGACGGGCTGAAGTGGGTTGAAGATGGAGCCCGTGTGATGAATAGAAGCGCCTGGAAGCACGTAAGTAAGCGCTTGTTGCCTGCTTCACTATGCGCTCTTTGCAGGTACGAGTTCGGAGCGGCTGCAGGGTGCCGGAATACCCACTGGATTAGATGTGGAAAGGAGTAATGGCACGTGAGTATTAAAGTTCCCCAATGTCTTTAAACGCACCTTGTTTTGTCTTTCAGATGCGGGATGCAGCGCCGAAGGCCTCCGGAGCGTGCGAAGAGTTGGTAAACTTTTGTCTTTCAGATGCCGGAATGCAGTGTGAAGACCTCCGGAGCGCACGAAGAGTAGGTAAGCCTTTGCCTTTCAGATGCCGGAATGCTAACCTGTTCTTTCTTGTCTTTATAGGTGTTGCTGAAGACTGGATTCAGGATGGTAAGCCTTTGCCTTTCAGATGCCGGAATGCTAACCTGTTCTTTCTTGTCTTTATAGGTGTTGCTGAAGACTGGATTCAGGATGGTAAGCCTTTTTCCTTAGGCCCAGGACCGGATGCAGAAGACACGATGAGCGTTCTGCTGCAGAGGTTGCAGAATAACGCAAAGCAAGATTCATCCACCGGGTGTGGTTTAAATAGCCTCCTGTAGTGCTTAGGTGTCTCCTTCCACAGCCACGCCTAAGTAAGAAAAGAGTTCCTGGTAAGAAAAGAGTTCCTGCCTTCCAGAAGAGTTCCAGTGTTCTGAATCTAGGGAGTGGCTCCAGCCCCCACCCAACAGGAAAAGTAGTTCCAAACAGAAGAGGATCAGAGGCTCAACTGGCAGGCAAGTAAGCAGCATGGTCTGCTGAAGGTAAGTCCACCCAAGCATTATGAGCCCGGCGCTTCCAGCGCTGGGACTGGGCATATTTATGAGCCTGGTGCCACTGGCGCCAGGACTGGGTCCAAAAGGTCCCAATTGGGACTAGTTGGCACTCGGAACCTGGGTTATGGATCTGCTTCCAAGGGAGTTGGGAAAACCCTGACCTTTTGGAAGCAGAGATCATGACACTACCCCCCCTCAAGGCCCCTCCCAAACCGGGCTTCTCCGGGGGTTTTGGCTTGTCAGGAAATGTTCGGTGAAATCTTTTGATTAGGCGAGGAGCGTGGACATATTCAGCAGGTTCCCAGGATCTCTCTTGGGGGCCGTAGCCTTTCCAGTCAATTAGGTAAAATAGTTTAGATTTGGAGATCTTGGAGTCCAGAATGCTTTTGACTTCAAACTCGAGTTCTCCATCAACTAGGATAGGTTTTGGAGATTTAGTTAGTCGGGTTTGAGGTTGCACGGGTTTTAATAGAGAGACGTGGAAGACCGGATGTATCTTCATGTGCGGGGGCAAGTCCAACTTGACCGCTACTGGGTTTACTATGGTAGTGATGGAATAGGGACCAAGGTATCTTGGGTTGAATGTGCGTGGCCCTTTTAGAGGTAGATATTTGGTGGTTAACCAGACTTGATCCCCTACTTGATATTGAGGGGCTTCCTTCCGATGTTGATCTGCTCCTTTCTTGTATTGTTCTTTAGCCCTTTGAAGGTGAGAAACAGCTTCCTTAAAGGCTTGGGTGATTGTAGAATGCAGGTAGTCTACTGCTGGTGTTTCAAGATCTTGGAGGGGATCCAACTCCGAGGTTCGAGGGTGACTGCCGTACAAAAGAAAAAACGGGGTTTTCCCAGTTCCCGAATGGACAGAGTTATTGTAGGCATATTCGGCTATCCAAAGGATGTCTTTCCAAGTTTTTTCAGTTTGTTGCAGCATGCAGCGTAAATACTGTTCCAGAGTTTGATTGGTCCTCTCGGTTTGTCCGTCGGTCTGAGGGTGGTGACTGGTCGATAGTCTCACATCAATTTGAGCCGACCGACAGCAACTTCGCCAAAAATGAGAAATAAATTGACTACCTCGATCCGAAATTAGAACCGAAGGAAAACCGTGCAGTCGGACGATGTTTTCGAGAAATTCTCGGGCCAGAGTTGCTGCTGTTGGCAAGCCTTTGAGCGGAATGAAATGCGCCATCTTGGAGAATAAGTCCACGATTACTAGAATCGTATTGTATCCGGAGCATGGAGGTAGATCGGTGATGAAGTCCATAGAAAGCGTATGCCAAGGGCGAGGTGGGATGTCAATAGGGCGTAAGAGGCCTGCTGGTCTTTCCTTTTGACTCTTGTTTTGGGCGCATACTCCACAGGACATTATAAAGTCTCTGATATCTTTTTTCCAAGACGGCCACCAGAAGTAGCGCTTGATCTTTTCTGAGGTCTTGGCTATACCGGGATGACCTTCCATTAAAGAGTCGTGATAACAAGAGATTACTTTTTTCTGTAAATCTGTGCTGGGTAGGTATAATCGTTCTTGGAAATACAATAAGTTGTCCTTTACTGCAAAGTCCTTTCCCTGCAGATGCCAATTCTGTATGTCTGCTGGAGTTACAAGTTGCCTGGCTTTATCCTTAACTTCCTCTATGGATTCTGTGGCGATTACACCCAGAATTCTTTGTTCGGGAATGATTGGTACAGGTTTAGGGTTGACCAAGTGTTCTTCCACTCCCATCCGAGAAAGGGCATCGGCTTTACCGTTCTTTGTACCAGGTCGATAGGTAATTATGAAGTCAAACTCAGCAAAGAATAATGCCCAACGGAGTTGTCTAGAGGATTGGGCTTTTGCGGTCTTCAAATATTGCAGGTTTCGGTGATCCGTAATCACAGTAACGGTGTGTCGGGCCCCCAGCAGATAATGCCGCCAAGCCTTAAAGGCAGACTTGATAGCCAGAAGTTCCTTGTCAATAATCGTGTAATTGATTTCAGGAGGCGAGAATTTGCGGGACCAAAATGCCACGGGATGCAACTGATTGGTTACCGGGTCCTTTTGTGATAGAACTGCCCCCATGGCAAGGCTTGAAGCATCAGTTTCCACGATGTAGGGGAGTTCGGGGCGAGGGTGTTTTAAGATTGGTGCAGAGATAAATTTAGTCTTCAAATCCTGGAAAGCTTGTTCCGCCTCGGTAGACCATTCAAAACGTTTGTTTTTCTTTAACAAGGCAGT
Source organism: Ambystoma mexicanum (assembly GCF_040938575.1). NCBI lineage: Eukaryota > Metazoa > Chordata > Amphibia > Caudata > Ambystomatidae > Ambystoma > Ambystoma mexicanum. Next base: position 743,933,333 of record NC_090926.1, read on the forward strand.
GATGGGCTGGACTATTCGAGAGAATTCGGGGATAAACCTGCGGTAAAAGTTAGCGAAACCTAACATGCTTTGCACACCTTTTACGGAGGATGGTGATGGCCATTTGAGAACTGCATCGACCTTCTTTGAATCCATACGCACTCCGCCAGGTGATAATATGAATCCCAAGAATTCAACTTCAGTCACGTTGAAAACACATTTTTCCAACTTAGCAAAAAGTTTGTGTTGACGCAATCTTTCGAGGACCATTTTCACGTGTTTCCGATGTTCAGATTCCGATGAAGAATAAACGAGGATGTCGTCAATGTAAACAACAACACATACATCTATGAGCTCTCTGAGGACATCGTTCATAAAATATTGAAAGGCGGCCGGGGCATTGCAAAGTCCGAAGGGCATGACCTGATATTCAAATAGCCCATACTTGGTGCGGAAGGCCGTCTTCCATTCATCGCCCTCTTTTACTTGTACCAAGTGGTAAGCTCCTCTAAGATCCAGCTTTGTATATATGCATGCTTTTCTGACTTGGTCCAGGAGTTCAGGGATCAAAGGTAACGGATATCTATTCTTAACGGTGATCTGGTTCAGGGAGCGATAATCGATACAAGTTCTAAGGTCTCCTTCCTTTTTTGGAACGAAGAACAAAGCTGAAGAAGCAGGGGACTTGGAAGGACGAATAAACCCATTTGCCAGGTATTGATCCAGGTATTGTCGAAGGTGAAGGTTCTCAGGCTCGGTGAGGGCATAAATTATACTACAAGGAGGAGTAGATCCAGGTATCAGGTCTATCTGGCAGTCATAAGACCTATGAGGAGGTAGAGAGTTAGCCTGATCCTTCCGGAAAACATCTTGGTATTCTAGGTATTCGGGAGGTAACTGGGGAGTCTCTGAAGAAATTGCGGCCAGTGCAACACCAGGTGGAGGGTGACAAGTAGAGACACATTCTGGAAACTGGACCGTTTTTGCTCGCCAATCGATCAGAGGATTGTGTTTCTCTAACCAAGGTATTCCTAGAATAATCTGAAACTGAGGGGCCTTGATCACATCGAACACGATCTTCTCATGGTGTCCATCTTGACTTACTAGCGTCACCTCTTGAATGGTATGCGTTACTGGCCCGGAGGCTATCTCCGTACCATCCACCGTAGTAATGACGTCCTTTACAGCCTTGGGACAAAGAGTTAGATTCATCCTCAAAACCATTTCATGATCCACATAATTGCCGATGGCACCGCTGTCGACGTAAGCTTCAATTGCATGTAATCGATCCGGATTATCAGGGCTAATGAGGACCATAGGTATCACGAAATGCGAGGTCACGGAACTGGTTTTCACGCTCGGCAAGAGGACCTCTATTCTTGTCGGGCGAGGTCGTTTCCCTGCTCAGAGTTTGTAACTTTGGTAACTGCAGCTCCTACTGCCTTCTTGGCAGGTTTCACCGGACAGTCTCGAAGAAAGTGCCCTGAGTTTCCGCAATATAGGCATAATTGCAACTGTTTCCTCCTTTCCCGCTCCCTTTGTGTTAGAGGACCTTTCAGACCCCCTATTTGCATGGGTTCCCCGGAGTCTACTCCTTTGGAAGGAGTTGGCGGTTTGGAAAATACTCGAGCATCAAACTTGGAACGATCGGCCTTCCTGTTCTGCAGCCTGTGATCTATTTGAACGACCAAGTCTATATAATCCGAACAGTCTTGTGGGGGATTCACTACTTGGGCTAAAACGTCTTTGAGCTCTCCACGTAGACCTCTATAAAACAGCGTAATCCTTTTGTCCTCAGGCCATTGAGTTTCCACTATTAGTCTATTGAAAGATGCAATATAAGCCAAAAGGTCTTGATTACCCTGTCGCAACGAAAGAAGCTCATTGTCCAAGGCCTGCCCCTGTGAATGTCTTGCGAACAGTTTTTCCATACTAAGCTGAAAGGCTTGAAAATCATGGAGAACCGGATCATCTTGATTAACTAGAGGGATCGACCAGTCTGCCGCATTGCCACTAAGGTACGAAAGTACAAAAGCTACTTTTGCTTGATCAGTTGGAAAGGCTGCTGGCCGGCATAAGAAGTGCAACCGGCACTGATTGATAAATACTGCAAACCTCTTTGGGTCACCAGAAAATCGTTCGGGCGGAGCCAGAGGTACATTCCCAGGTAGGTTGATCTGCACTGGATTCATAGAGGATGTTGAAGGAAGATTTGCCCCTGATGCGGGTAACGGGGTCTGTCCGGCTTGTGACTGTAGCACTTGTCTAGCAAGATTGTCTGTTCTCTCCTTGGAAATAATTAGTTCCCTTCTTAGAGCATTCGTTTCCTGACGAGCTGCATGCACTTCTGCCCTTAGTTCCCCAAGTAACCGGGCTAGGGGGTCAGTATCCGAGGTTTCCATAACGCCTGGGTGAGAGTTTTGCGGTAGGCTTTGCGTTCTGTAACGCTCACCTGATTCTCGCAGAGGCGCCGGTCTTGACTGGGCGACTACCGTATCTTCAAAGGTGATGTGTAGCACCCGGTTGGCTCTTTGGGCTGGACCTCTGTGCACTGTATGCCTGACGTGTAGAGTAAGATGTCTGCAGATAGAAAATATGGGGTTAATGAACTGGGGTTATTGGGGTGTCCCTATCTCTTTCCTCTTCTCCTCTCCTGTAGACCCCCAAAGGTTAACGCTCTCACCTTAGGTAAGTGAATGCCGAGCTCTCCATCTGCCTCGGGGCAGGGTGCTGTAACCAGTTTCTTCACTGGATAGGTAGCGCAGGCCTCTTGACTTCAGAGGACTGCTGTCCGTCGTTTACTGCACGAACGGTAAGTTTCGAGTCATTCAAATGTCTTTAAAGTCTTTAGTTATGTCTCTTGTTTTGCAGGGTTCCGGCGATGGCGGATGACGGGCTGAAGTGGGTTGAAGATGGAGCCCGTGTGATGAATAGAAGCGCCTGGAAGCACGTAAGTAAGCGCTTGTTGCCTGCTTCACTATGCGCTCTTTGCAGGTACGAGTTCGGAGCGGCTGCAGGGTGCCGGAATACCCACTGGATTAGATGTGGAAAGGAGTAATGGCACGTGAGTATTAAAGTTCCCCAATGTCTTTAAACGCACCTTGTTTTGTCTTTCAGATGCGGGATGCAGCGCCGAAGGCCTCCGGAGCGTGCGAAGAGTTGGTAAACTTTTGTCTTTCAGATGCCGGAATGCAGTGTGAAGACCTCCGGAGCGCACGAAGAGTAGGTAAGCCTTTGCCTTTCAGATGCCGGAATGCTAACCTGTTCTTTCTTGTCTTTATAGGTGTTGCTGAAGACTGGATTCAGGATGGTAAGCCTTTGCCTTTCAGATGCCGGAATGCTAACCTGTTCTTTCTTGTCTTTATAGGTGTTGCTGAAGACTGGATTCAGGATGGTAAGCCTTTTTCCTTAGGCCCAGGACCGGATGCAGAAGACACGATGAGCGTTCTGCTGCAGAGGTTGCAGAATAACGCAAAGCAAGATTCATCCACCGGGTGTGGTTTAAATAGCCTCCTGTAGTGCTTAGGTGTCTCCTTCCACAGCCACGCCTAAGTAAGAAAAGAGTTCCTGGTAAGAAAAGAGTTCCTGCCTTCCAGAAGAGTTCCAGTGTTCTGAATCTAGGGAGTGGCTCCAGCCCCACCCAACAGGAAAAGTAGTTCCAAACAGAAGAGGATCAGAGGCTCAACTGGCAGGCAAGTAAGCAGCATGGTCTGCTGAAGGTAAGTCCACCCAAGCATTATGAGCCCGGCGCTTCCAGCGCTGGGACTGGGCATATTTATGAGCCTGGTGCCACTGGCGCCAGGACTGGGTCCAAAAGGTCCCAATTGGGACTGGTTGGCACTCGGAACATGGGTTATGGATCTGCTTCCAAGGGAGTTGGGAAAACCCTGACCTTTTGGAAGCAGAGATCATGACAGAATCTGACTCTTTGTCCAAAGGCTGTAAAGGACGTCATTACTACGGTGGATGGTACGGAGATAGCCTCCGGACCAGTAACGCATACCACCCAAGAAGTCACGCTAGTAAGTCAAGATGGACACCATGAGAAGATCGTGTTCGATGTGATCAAGGCCCCTCAGTTCCAGATTATTCTAGGAATTCCTTGGTTAGAGAAGCACAATCCTCAGATCAATTGGCGAGCAAGAACGGTTCAGTTTCCAGAATGTGTCTCTACTTGTCACCCTCGACCTGGTGTTGCACTGGCAGCAATTTCCTCGGAGGCTCCCCAGTTACCTCCTGAATACTTAGAATTCCAAGATGTTTTCCGGAAGGATCAGGCTAACTCTCTACCTCCTCATAGGTCTTATGACTGCCAGATAGACCTGATACCTGGATCTACTCCTCCTTGTAGTAGAATTTATGCCCTCACCGAGCCTGAGAATCTTCACCTCCGACAATACCTGGATCAATACCTAGCGAATGGGTTTATTCGTCCTTCCAAGTCCCCTGCTTCCTCAGCTTTGTTCTTCGTTCCAAAAAAAGAAGGGGACCTTCGAACTTGTATAGATTATCGCGCCCTGAACCAGATCACCGTTAAGAATAGATATCCGTTACCTTTGATCCCTGAACTCCTGGACCAAGTCAGAAAAGCATGCATATATACAAAGCTGGATCTTAGAGGAGCCTACCACTTGGTACGAGTAAAAGAGGGCGATGAATGGAAGACGGCCTTCCTCACCAAGTATGGGCTATTTGAATATCAGGTCATGCCCTTCGGACTTTGCAATGCCCCGGCCGCCTTTCAATATTTTATGAACGATGTCCTCAGAGAGCTCATAGATGTGTGTGTTGTTGTTTACATTGACGACATCCTCGTTTATTCTTCATCGGAAACTGAACATCGGAAACACGTGAAAATGGTCCTTGAGAGATTGGGCAACACAAACTTTTCGCTAAATTGGAAAAATGTGTTTTCAACATGACTGAAGTTGAATTCTTGGGATTCATATTATCACCTAGCGGAGTGCGTATGGATTCAAAGAAGGTCGATGCAATTCTCAAATGGCCATCGCCATCCTCCGTAAAAGGTGTTCAAAGCATGTTAGGCTTCGCTAACTTTTACCGCAGGTTTATCCCCGAATTCTCTCGAATAGTCCAGCCCATCACCGCCTTGTTAAAGAAAAACAAACGTTTTGAATGGTCTACCGAGGTGGAACAAGCTTTCCAGAATTTGAAGACTAGATTTATCTCTGCACCGATCTTAAAACATCCTCGCCCAGAACTCCCCTACATCGTTGAAACTGATGCTTCGAGCCTTGCCATGGGGGCAGTTCTATCACAAAAGGACCCAGTAACCAATCAGTTGCATCCCGTGGCATTTTGGTCCCGCAAATTCTCGCCACCTGAAATCAATTACGCTATTACTGATAAGGAACTTCTAGCTATCAAGTCCGCCTTTAAGGCTTGGCAGCATTATCTTCTGGGGGCCCGACACACCGTTACTGTGATTACAGATCACCGAAACCTGCAATATTTGAAAACCGCAAAAGCTCAATCCTCTAGGCAACTCCGTTGGGTACTATTTTTTGCCGAGTTTGACTTCATAATTACCTATCGACCTGGTACAAAAAACGGTAAAGCTGATGCCCTTTCTCGGATGGGAGTGGAAGAACATTTGATCAATCCTAAACCTGTACCTATCATTCCCGAACAAAGAATTCTAGGTGTAATCGCCACACAATCCATAGAGGAAGTTAAGGATAAAGCCAAGCTACTGGTAACTCCAGCAGACATACAGAATTGGCATCTGCAGGGAAAGGACTTTACGGTGAAGGACAACCTATTATATTTCCAAGAACGGTTATACCTGCCCAGCACAGATTTACAGAAAAAGGTAATCACTTGTTATCACGATTCTTTAATGGAAGGACATCCCGGTATGACCAAGACCTCGGAAAAGATCAAGCGCTACTTCTGGTGGCCGTCTTGGAAAAAATATATCAGAGACTTTATAATGTGCTGTGGAGTATGCGCCCAAAACAAGAGTCAAAAGGAAAAACCAGCCGGCCTCTTACGCCCTATTGACATCCCGCCTCGCCCTTGGCATACGCTTTCTATGGACTTCATCACCGATCTACCTCCATGCTCCGGATACAATACGATCCTAGTAATCGTGGACCTATTCTCCAAGATGGCGCATTTCATTCCACTCAAAGGCTTACCAACAGCAGCAACTCTGGCCCGAGAATTTCTCGAAAACATCGTCCGACTGCACGGTTTTCCTTCAGTTCTAATTTCGGATCGTGGTAGTCAATTTATTTCTCATTTTTGGCGAAGTTGCTGTCGGTCGGCTCAAATTGATGTGAGACTTTCGACCAGCCACCACCCTCAAACCGACGGACAAACCGAGAGGACCAATCAAACTCTGGAACAGTATTTGCGCTGCATGCTACAACAAACTGAAAAAACTTGGAAAGATATCCTTTGGATAGCCGAATATGCCTACAATAACTCTGTCCACTCGGGAACTGGGAAAACCCTGTTTTTTCTTTTATACGGTAGTCACCCTCGAACCTCGGAGTTGGATCCACTCCAAGATCTTGGAACACCAGCAGTAGACCACCTGCATTCTACAATCACCCAAGCCTTTAAGGAAGCCGTTTCTCACCTTCAAAGGGCTAAAGAACAATACAAGAAAGGAGCAGACCAACATCGGAAGGAAGCCCCCCAATATCAAGTAGGAGATCAAGTCTGGTTATCCACCAAATATCTACCTCTAAAAGGACCATGCACATTCAACCCAAGATACCTTGGTCCCTATTCCATCACTACCATAGTAAATCCAGTAGCGGTCAAGTTGGACTTGCCCCCTCACATGAAGATACATCCGGTCTTCCACGTCTCTCTATTAAAACCCGTGCAACCTCAAACCCGACTAACTACATCTCCAAAACCCATTCTAGTTGATGGAGAACTCGAGTTTGAAGTCAAAAGCATCCTGGATTCCAAGATCTCCAAATCTAAACTATTTTACCTGATTGACTGGAAAGGCTACGGTCCCCAAGAAAGATCCTGGGAACCTGCAGAATATGTCCACGCGCCTCGTCTAATCAAAAGATTTCATTGAACATTTCCTAACAAGCCTAAACCCCCGGAGAAGCCCGGTTTGGGAGTGGCCTTGAGGGGGAGTGCTGTCATGATCTCTGCTTCCAAAAGATCAGGACTTGCCTGACTTCCTTGGAAGCAGACCCATAACCCCGGTTCCGAGTGCCAGCCAGTCCCAATTGGGACCTTTTGGACCCTGTCCTGGCGCCAGTGGCACCAGGCTCATAAAGATGCCCAGTCCCAGCGCTGGAAGCGCCGGGCTCATAATGCTTGGGTGGACTTACCTGCAGCAGACCATGCTGCTTACTTACCTGCCAGTTGAACCCCTGATCCTCTTCTGTTTGGGACTACTTTTCCTGTTGGGTGGGGCAGGAGCCACTCCGTAGGTTCAGAACACTGGAACTCTTCTGGAAAGCAGGAACTCTTTTCTTACCTAGGCGTGGCTGTGGAAGGAGACACCTAAGCACTACAGGAGGCTATTTAAACCACACCCGACGGATGAATCTTGCTTTGTGTTATTCTGCATTCTCTGCAGCAGAACGCTCATCGTGTCTTCTGCTTCTGATCCTGGGCCTAAGGGAACAAAGGCTTACCATCCTGGAATCCAGTCTTCAGCAGCACCTGTAAAGACAAAGAAAGAACAGGTTAGCACTACGGTCTTCAGTGGCAGCACATCTCTTACCTGGTCCATCGGCTGTCACCAATGCCTCGCGCTGCATTCCGGCATCTGAAAGACAAAGGCTTACCTACTCTTCGCATGCTCCGGAGGTCTTCGCACTGCATTCCGGCATCTGAAAGACAAAAGCTTACCAGCTCTTCGCACGCTCCGGAGGCCTTCGGCGCTGCATCCCGCATCTGAAAGACAAAAGAAAGTGCGTTTAAAGACATTGGGCAACTTTATTACTCACGTGCCATTCCTCCTTCCCACGCCGAATCCAGTGGGTATTCCAGCACCCTTCAGCTTCTCTAAAGCTCCGAACTTGTACCTGCAAGATAAAAGGGACAGTTAGTGCGCATCGTGAAGCAGGCTACAAGCGCTTACTTACGTGCTTCCAGGCGCTTCTATTCCTCACGCGGGTTTCGATCCTCAACTCTCATCAGCCCGCCATCCTCCATCGCCGGAACTCTGCAAAACAAGAGATATCATTACAAAAGACTTTTAAGACATTTGAAGTGCCCAGAACTTACCGTTCGTGCAGTTAACGACGGACAGCAGTCCCCTGAGGTCAAGAGGCCTTCACCTTTATCCAGTGAAGAAACTGGTTACGGCACCCTGCCCCGAGGCAGATGGAGAGTTCGGCGTTCACTTACCTAAGGTGAGGGCGTTAACCTTTGGGGTTCTACAGGAGAAGAGAAAGGGAAGAGGAGAGAGGCACCCAATAACCCCAGTTCATTAATCCCATATTTTCTATCTGCAGACATCTTACTCTTCGAGTCAGACATACAGTGCACAGAGGTCCAGCCCAAAGAGCCAACCGTGTGTTACACATCACCTTTGAAGATACGGCATTCACCCAGTCAAGACCGGCGCCTCTGCGGGAATCAGGTGAGCGTTACACACGGTGAGCGTGAAGCATGGTGTGCTAAGCATGCAGTTGTTGCAGATTGTTGTGCACTGTACCTTGTTTTCCCAACTGCGTACTTGCTGTAGGTGAGTTAATTTCCCTCAATACATCCTAATTGCATAACTGCATAATCGCATAATGGCTGAACTGCTTAAACCGCATAGCTGCCCAATCTGCTTGTGCTCACCTTCAAGAGACCCTCCTTAACGGAATAGTGTGCTCAAAAGTATTATTGTCCCGAGAGTTCGGGCCTGTGTTTTTAAGCATACGTTGGCGATCGTACAAACATTTCCTATGCACCTTACCGTAGTTTTCCTCACTTTTATACATGCAAAATCAGGCAATAGGGCGCGCCCATCTTGTGCTAATCTTATCCATTGCCGCATTGCCCTAAGGTGAACTGCCCTGGCGGCACTAAATCATATCCCCCGCCCCTGAGGCTGACATCACCATTCCTAGTGATATTCTCTGCCTATTTCCATGAAGTTACTCGGCAGTGTAGCCAAATGCGCACAATCATCACCTACGTGTTGACTTCAGTTGACGCAGAGCCCGGAATATCAACACACAACCTCTCACAACACGGGGCATCCCAATTTTGAATACAAAACGTTACTTTTAAAGGAAACCGCAATACTCTGCAATTTATAATGTGCTTTTATTTCACAATAAACGCTCTGAGAACATCTGGCGGTTGCCATATTCAACTGCATTGGTAATTTTATTTCTTTGTTCTCGATCCACAAATGTTTATCGTGAGTCACACAGTGTTCCTTTTGGGTATAAGAAGCGCATTGGACACATCAGCTTGGCGCTAGGCCACCGTAAACGATGTCAGGTTGCTCCTTATCGCTAGTACTGTGAAAGGGCATATCGGCCAGGGGCGATCGTCCCAAAACAGCGTCATTGTAATCCAGCCATTTAAGTGTATCTGAAGCTGCCGGCTAAAGAAGCCATCAATTGGTATCTAGAATCGAATGACATTCGCAGAAAGGCAGGATGTAGCTGTGCAGAAAACATAACATAAATGTGTCTCAGTAGCCGTTATTTATTCTAATTTATCAATTTACCCATTAATTCTGGACCGTGTGAAAACTAATGATGAACACAAACGTGGAACAATGGAAACCGAGAAAACATCGTGGAAATTTGGAGTCCACGATGTGCTTGAGAGGTTAGTGCTATGGAGTATGTTTAGCTCGCAATGGGATGCCCAAGCTGATGGAAGAATTCGAAGAACACAAAGACAGTATTTTAACTGAATATTAGCGTAGAATTCGGCGTCGGTGGAACCTGGGGTAACCCAGATGTGGACTATATGCATTTTGGTGCTGGACTGCCCAGTTGCCTGGGATAAAGTCAAGTACACACACGTTTTTGCGTGTCGTTGCAATATGCCACAAAACCAACAACCCATTACAATGTAAGCCAGGAATAACGGTCAGATAATGAAACCTTAACTCGTTCATCTATAAAATCGTCTACAGTAAAACTTACATAATATTCATCATTTCCATTCTCTCGGCGGAATGCTCAGATCAACGAATTTTCATAAAATGAAATTACATGTTCCTTTGTCCAGTTTTGGTATGGTGAACCTTATCATATTTGACGGTATTACACTCCTCCCTTCATTCATACCATTCGGAATCCACCCTTTCTTCCAAGGATGAAAAACAATCCAACCTTATACTATGTAGGATGCGTGGGTGTGCACAGCTCACAAGCAAAATTCAAACACAGTGACCTTCACTTCCAATGTGAGGGAATAGCCTTGCAGACCACAGTGACATCTGAAATATTTTTGAAAAACAAACAAATTGTTTGCTGGCATCCACCATTGCCGTGCAAAATTTCTAGTGATTTACTTTTTTTAATGAAAACAGTTAGAGTTAGTTTACTTCCAAATGCCTTATTTTTAGTGTCCTTCTGGTGAACTGCTCACTCTCCCAGCGCCTCACACAGCAAGCCACCACCACCTGTCAGCTCAACCCGTCTCCTGTTCACACAGCAAATCAGCTAATAATTTTTGCAAGTAGCGAGTCTCGAGCCCTGACAAAATGTGCTCGTACGAGAATGTCAGAGCAAGCCCTGCTCCAACCTTAGTGCAGAATCCGTCTCTGCTCACTGACTCATGCCATCTCCAACCCCTTCCTGCCATGCTGCAGTCCCCTGAACCCATGACCCCTGTTCCCTTTGAACGCATCTGGTCCCCAGAACCTACCCCCGCACCACCTCAACTTTACCTCCCATATACCTAATCAGGAGTGGTCTTTATTTTGGTAACACTGACGCCCCTCTGATAAGGCATCTGATAGCAACGACCCCTAACACATGCCCCCATAAAAATATAGTTCCGAATGCACCTATTTCTCACCAACAACCCCCTTTGATGCGTTGTTTTGATTACAGTCAGTAGTTCTTGCGTGCCAAGTTTCTTATGTAGCCTAGGTCTCTTTCCTTTGTGGGACGCATATTTATTTAGCTATTTGGTAAGGCAACTGCAGAATCCCAAAGTTGCTTTCATGCTGATATCCATCTGAACCTCCCCCGATCAGTGAAGGACCCACAAGAGCGCAACGAAAGCGGGAAGTGTGAAAGCACAGCGTTACACTGTATGGCAACCTCCAAAAGGCACTTCTTGCAAAAAACATTGACAAAGAGGATACATTTCAAAAGACAATTTGGATGCTTTATTTGGACCACTTTATATAAACATTGTTGAATAAATAAATATTTGGTAATCATTTGAACCCGGAAGTGAACTGTTCCACGAGGTCTGCTTTCAGTGGACAGGGCACGTTTGCAATGTTTTGTGGCAATGTATGTGTCCTAGGAACAAAATTATGAGCGATTCCAATGGTATGTATGTCCAACACAGTCAAAGTGAGATCTTTCACAAAATCGAATTCCATTTCCTGGTATATTGGCTTGACCACCCACTTTTTGCTTCTTTTCATAAAGGCCATTGTATAATGAAGCATCCCAAAGTTTCCTGCAGTCCTCGATTGTACTCTCCCCACATTCTCGTCATGCGCTAAGACCGCTAGTAATGTCTGATATTTTATCCCGTCTATGCCAAAATGCAATCTCTTGGGCCTGTACTTCAGGCACATATTTTGGAACACCTCCAAATCACCCGTATGAAAGAATTCTGTGAGTCCCTTCAGATCTCTTGATAGAGTTTTATCAAACACGATCTTCTCAAGAGCTTTGTGTGGAGGTGAAGATGGAACCAACCACTTCTTCTTGCATTCCTGCTCCTTCGATAAAGGTTCATGTGCACATTGGTGAAAATGTTCGTTCTCTATCCATGAGTGAACGTTGGAACAGTGGTGCATCAATGAGCGCAATTTCTCAAGTAGAATTCCCACAGACCCACCACAAGTTTTGGAGCTCCATCAAAGATGGTTGCTCAAAGACTGGTACCACTGTAAAATATTTTCAGAATCTTTTTTATTTACCAGCAGCTGTGATTTTTTTTATTGATTGATTTGGCAACGTGCCATACATCAAATTGATGGTGAATGTTTGTAAACTACTCTCGCATGGCCTTGGCTATTGAAACATGTCTGTTGGTGGCTATGAGATCTATTTGCATTCCCCTCGATTGGAGATCTTCCAGGGATTTCATAGAACCATGTTTCTCCATGGCCACTGAGGATTTACATTCTGACATCTGCACGACCACCAAACTCATAATTCTTTTAGTTTCCATGTCCTGAAAATGGTATGTGCAGTACTCTGCAGAAAATCCGGGGCTGCCACACTGTCCATCGCCAACTAGCCTGAACCATTTGTCAGAGAATGTCCTTTCAATTGACATGTGTTCAATTTTCCAAGCTTCACTAATAGCGGGGAATAAATATTCTCATTCATATTTGTAGTACTACGTTTTAGAAAGGAACTGGAGTCCCATAAATTGACAGAAACTGGACAACCTACTAAAAGTAGAGCTACTGTAAAGTAAAGCTGCTGCACACAGTAGATTTCTAGCTGGCACTTTGCCCATCATCAGTTGAGTGGACCATGAAAATGTAGCATGGAGCAGGCCACAGGTGGCTTGGATTTTCAGGTTTGTGCTTTGTGATACACAGGTCACATTCACCAATGACTGCCTGCATACTCCCCTCACTGGATGGACACATTTCAGCATCAGTATAATCTGTACCAGGCAGCTGTTGAATACAATGTATTTGTGCTCCTTTATTAGACTGTCGTTTTGCATGAATGTGGTTTGTGACTCAACTTTGGTGGACATATTGGCCAAACAGGACACACTGAAGTAGAAATCTTTGGCTAGTTCCTCGGACAATTACGTTGAGGCTTTAGTGTCTGTTATTTCAGCTTGTGTTATTTGCACACGAATTGGAGAAACCATCAATGTCGATTGTTTATTGGGTGGCCCTTTTTTTTTCGTGTGTAGATTGTGTGACGTGGTCACTCAGTAATTCAAAAGCATCTTCCTTATATTTAGTTTCTTCTTCATCTTGTTGAGTTCTCACATTGTAGCAATGATCCAAAAACACTTTGCTTGCTGTGCCGGTCAAATTCAATTCATTTTCTGGCCATTGGGCATAAGCATCTCAAGTCTGCTTATTGAATGGTCTATGCTCCGCCTCAAATATTAGTTGCTCCATGGTGAAATCTGTTTGTCAAGCAGCATCTTTGATTTAATTTGTTGTCTGTGTCTTCATACTTCGTTTTCTTCTGGGCCTCTAGGAGATGGGTTGTAAAAACATGTTCAATGTAAATCCAACATACAGTATATAGTACTTTAGATTTTTTTTAAAAAGACAATACCAGCACAAACCACTTTTTGTAAACTAAATTGTTTGTTAGTTACCCTTGTTTTCTTGATTTTCTGTGAAACCGTGTTCTTCACTGTAATGAACGCACCAGCAAGCTGGTCCGCCACCTCTGATCCATGTGCCTCCTCTTCTAATTCCCAACCTTGTATAAATCCCTTGAATAGAATATTCATTAAAAAAAGTCAATCGTTTTTTAAATCAAATTTTTTCCTCGCACACATCGCTTACATACATACCCTCGTAAACTGTGTACGTCATTTAGTCAAAATATACATTTCGAATTTCACCTGATTGATGGCTAGTGTACTCGATCAAAGATCACCGTGCGAAAACCACTGATTGTAATGTTGCACTCAAGCATTTTGAATTGTATTCGGCATTAGGGTACAAATTGTAACGTTAAAACTGAAATGGTAAAAGTTTAAAAAGATGCTCGTTTGTAATATTGACACTGCCTAATAGTATCAGATGTAGGATATACTTTCTTTCATTCAAGGGAACTGTTAGTATGCATATTTCATGCTCTGGAGCAGCTCCAAAGGATGATGTAATTGTAGTCAAAGTACCAGCATCCCCCTGTAACACAGTATTCGTTTTAGTATGGCTGAAAACAGTGAAATTGAACAGACACAATTGGATGTAGTCAATGGTACATATCAATAAAAACCCATAAATGAAACATTATGTAAACAAATGACAGGATACGTAAACAATTTCATATTATCTAAAATTCAATGCATATTACATTTCCGTAATCGAATAGCGAGATAAAACTACCTGATAGGCGCTCAAAGTTGTTTTTGAATCCGGGAAAGAAATGGAAGCAGAATCATTGGTATGGTGAGCCATACAGCCAGGCAGCTGGGGAGCATGTGTAAGTGGATCTAGGTCCCCTGGCCTAAGACCAACCCACCTGCTGCCTTCCTGGTTGCCGCTCTTTTTCACCACTTAGCAAGCCCCGCCCACCTGGTGCCTTCCTGCTTGCCACTCTTTTCCTTACTTAAGGAGCCCTCCAACCTCTTTTCCTTTGCAGCTCGGGAGCAGGTGTAAGTGGATCTAGGTCACCTGGCCTAAGCCCCGCCCACCTGGTGCCTTCCTGGTTGCTGCTCTTTTTCACCACTTAGCAAGCCCCGCCCACCTCGTGCCTTCAGGCTTGCCGCTCTTTTCCCTACTTTAGGAGCCCTTCATTCTCTTTTCCTTTGCAGCTGGGAAGCAGGTGTAAGTGGATCTAGGTCACCTGACCTAAACACAACCTACCTTCTTAGCCCTGCCTCTTCCTTCCTGCTCTTAACTTTTAGATCAAGGGCGCCTCTCGCCCAGGCAGCCAAAGAGAAGGGTAGTCAAAGAAAAGGGCAATTCCTGTTTGGACCTCTTTGGACCAGGAGGATCCAGGGTCCGACCTCCTGCTAAGACAGCAGGAAAGCATGCACCAACATGTGTTTACACCCACTGTCCCCACAGGCCATCCCCACTCTCTCTGGTCCCCCCATGTTGTTCCCTTGTGCCCCCCCCTTCCTGCACACAGGAGTCTGTCCTGATACATTCTGGTTTAACCATCACCGTCTTGTGGCCAATGCTGGATGTTACTTTTATGGACTTCATTGATTCACGGTGCGTCACCCTTTCTCAACTCTCATGCTGGACTTCCTTTGCATCTTGTACTCATGGTGGCCCTGAATCATGCTGTTCCCATCTTCATCTTGTATCCTGACTTGCAACATTATGTGTTACTACTGACTTCTGCATTTGTATTCACTCTCCCCTCTTGCTTCTCCACTCTTTTTGACTTCGTACTCTCTGTTCTATCCTCCCCTCTCCTCTCCCTTTTCCTACCTCCTCCCCTCCTCCCCTTACTTTCTCCTATGCACTTACTCTATCAGAATTGTCCCTAGACCTAGTATGATAGCAACCTCATCTGTCCCTCCCCCATCCCCTTACTGTTCCCCCCCTCCCACCAGCACAATCTGAAACATTGTCAGGCCTAGTACGATAGGTGCTTGTTTTGTTCCTCCCTGCCCTTTCTGTACCCCTCTCCCTCACCTTTTGTTTTCCTCCGGCTCTACCCTAAATGTTGTCAGGCCTAGTACGGTAGTCGCCTGTCTGTTTCCATTTGCTTCCCACTCTTCCCTTCCCTTCCTTATCTATGTCTTAGCACTTGTACTATCTGAAATGTCGTCAGGCTGAGTACGATAGTTAATTTCACATCCTTACTGTTCATGGCCTGTAAGAATGTCGTTGTATTATCCCTTGTTCCCTTCCTTGCCTCGAAGCACTTTGAAACACATTGTGTATAGGCGCTATATAAATAAACTATCATATCATATCATACCATACTGGACGTGTCAGTGATGTCGTCACTACCGATAGTCTGTGCTTCAGTCAATATACTCACCTAAGAAAATTGACATGTGAAGAAGCAACCGATTACGAAAAGATTGTGCTTATTTATTTCGAAGGGTACTACAGCATAGTTTTCTGTGTTCATAAATCATTTTCTATGATGCTCCTAAAACCAGGGACAGATATCTAGCAAAATGGGGTATAGTTATAAAGCAATACAATTTGGTAAATATGCAAAGTTTAGTAAGAAACATTTACACTAAAAGCACCAATCCGTCCATGTAGTTACCTGTTCAGTACCACAAGGCCTACAGCTAATTCATGAACCGTGACTCACCTGAGGCAGCGTGTGCATGAATAGAGTTGGAATTGAATTTGGAAGCAATTTACAAAACGTTCTGAGTCGATGCTTCTTTGTGTACTGCGACTGGTCGTACATATTCAGGGTAAAGTGCAGGCTGCAGATGCAGAATCGATCACCCCTCAAGTCCTCCAAGACATGCTGGACTCTACTTTCAAGCCATTCTCTTATTAGATCTATATTCCTCGGCAATATATGCATTATTGTGGCCTTAGGTTTACTATGGGTCTTAGAACGGCAACCGTAAACCATACAAGCAGGCATTGTTGAAAAATCTGTAAAAAAATGTCCACATCCTTAAGAAATTATTTTGCATGAATGCGTGAGAAAGATGGAATTATATCATACATTTTTCCATGCAATGTTTGTTTTGGTTACAGAAGCAAAACCTGTGTAGCGTAGCCAACTGTATTCTAGGATAACTTTCATACACAGTTGATTGATGTGACGTAAATTGTAACTTGTTACTTGTCCCTTGAATGTACTATCATGCATCAAAAGGAAACATGCTTATAGACACGGTCCACTAAGGATGCAATTCTATCCCAGTTGACACGGATGACAATTGCTATATATCAAGAACAGAACAAATTAAACAGAAGTCAGTGGTAATGGCAAAAGGATGAATGAACATTACACTACTGGGTACATTTGTTCGAAATAGGTAGCATTTTAGAGATCAAGAAGAGATGATTATCTTAACCACCAAACAGTTAGATTCAGCAAGCAGGGTAGTTAGTAGCAGGAGAACAGGTAGCGCGATCACATTGACTTCCAGTGCTCAGAGATGTTCACAGGTAGCACGATGACGAGCTGACTTTCAGTGGTCACAGATGTTCTCAGGTAGCACGATCACGAGTTGACTTGCAGTGCTCACAGATGTTCTCATGATAAATATCAAGGGGTTTATAAAGAATTAGAAAAGTGTGTGTGTACGTGAATGAGTGACCTGTATATGGTGTGGTCTTATATGCATAGCAGGCCTACTTCAGGGGAGCCTGCCTGGAGACACTGGGTCTGTCTAGGGCATGTGCACAATGGCCCCTGCACGGAAGATACTTTGAAGTGTACACAGTGTTTGGTACCTCGGCCGTTCCCACCCTGAGGACCCCCTTGGGAGGGTACGGAAACAGGTGCGAACTGCCATTGATAGTGTAGGGGGGATGGACGGCCAAGAGGCATGCATGAAAGGGCCAGAAACACTGCTGAATGGAGCCACACTTATGTGGATTTCAGGGGCACAGTCTGCTTCAGGGGAGCCTGCCAGGAGACACTGGGTCTGTGGAGGCCATGTGAACAATGGCCCCTGCGCAGAAGACACCTTTGAAGAGTACTTGGTGTTTGGCACCTTGGCCGTTCCTATCCCTGCCAGCCCCCTTGGCAGTGCATATCCACAGGTGCAAACTGCCATTGATAAGGTGGGGGGGATGGACGGCCAAGAAGCATGCAGGAAAGGGCCGAAACACTGCTGAATGGAGACACACCTATGTGGACTGCAGGGTGCGCGGTCTGCTTCAGGAGAGCCTGCCTGGAGACATTGGGTCTGGGGAGGCCATGTGAACAATGACCCCTACGCGTAAGATACATTTCAAGTGTACATGGTGTTTGGCACCTTGGCCGTTCCTGCCCAGTCAGCCCTGCCAGGACAAGTGAGCGTGTCCTTGATTCACTGAAAAATTGAAACAACCATTCATAAAAGTTCAGTTGTATTTTATTTTGTTGCTGATGTTGATGACACAAATGTACTACACATTGTATACTTCGGGTTGCAGCACAGTGTGGGAAAATCCCCTGTACTGATCACTGTCACTGGGGAATGTGTCTCTAATGGCACCAACGACACAGGGGGGTATTACTTGTTGAACGCGGTGTCCAAGCCTCCCATGAAGCCAACATGTAAACGCACGATAGGCCACCAGCATGTACCACCTATGGAAGAGAAAGATACAAACTATTTAAATGAACAAGATAAGTGTATCAAACCTTAGTTGAAAATACAATCTTGTATCCTATGGCTTTGGTGCCAGTACAAATGTTACTTCACGGATCAATCAACTTGGGATTTAAAGTGTACACACATTGCAAAAGTGAACAACTATGCCTTCCATTACATTTGGGACACAGAGAAATATTGTTTCTTGGTTGTATGTGAAAGACACATAAGATGACCAATATGATTTCCCCAAATCGCGAGTGATGTATAGAATTGCAAGACTACATTCATTTGGCAGAGATAGAGCAAAGTTACGATAATATAGGAGACAAACATGAAATGTTAGTGGCCTAAGTGACATCACACCTAAAGTACACTTACTCATTACTTCCGAGGGCAAACTGTTGCGCGATGTCCGTGCATAAGCACCATCATAATCCTCAACACGGACCGTGTGAGGCAGGCTGCCCTGAAGTCATGCAGCTCCGTAACGCATTGCGGCCGTGTCTCATCTACCCATATGTAGGACAAGCATCCAGAGTTTTCTTGGCATCAGCAGTTCTCCTCCTCGGTTGGCATTACCTAACACAGATTGCAGGTACACCAGGTGGAGACGTCGTCCATGCGACTAGGCTCAGGCTCTTGATCTGGTGATTTGTCCTCCCAACTGTCGTCTGAAGCCCCATCGTTTCTGCATCTTTCTCTTTCGAGTAATTACGCCTCGGCATACTACGGCTCATACTGGTAGGGCTGTATTGTTGCCATTATGCGACAAAATTAAAATAGATAGTAATGATAGTACTAGTATCTGTTTGCATGGTCTACATGCAACGAAGATAGCTGAACAGAGCAGAAACGAGACACAGGATACACAAAAAAGACAGTGAACCGATTGAAAAAGTAAATCTGATGTCGTCTGATGAGAAGCGATCTGTTTATGCTTATTGAGCAAAGAGGCGTCCTTCTATTTCCATGGGGACACAGCATTAGCTGGAGCACAGAGAACATTGACACGAGACGTGCATTGGCGTTATAAAATTGACTGTACGCGTCTAGTGATGTCAGTTTCAGGGGCGGGCAAATTGATTTTGCGCCACTAGGACAGTTCACCTTAGAGCGATGCGGCAACGGATAAGATTAGCACAAGATGGTTGCGCCCAGGTGCCTGATTTTGCATGTGTAAAAGTGAGTCAAACTATGGTAAGGTGTATAGGAAATGTTTGTACGATCGATCAACGTATGCTTAAAAACAAATGCCCGAACTCTCGGGACAATAATATTTTTGAGCGCACTATTCCTTTAAGTACTTTGACACTGTGCCAAGTATTATAACTTTGTCCTATGTTTGGGTGTAACCAGGACCGTTACAACCTCAGGAGTGCACCGATAATGGAACCTGGCATGCCGAAGTTTGGCCTTTCGCCAGGACCTGTATGGAATAATGAGGTAATCGAAGATCACAATGGCACGGATGTGAGTGCCAGTACAAGGATTGTGCCCAGCCTATAGCCTACTGTATCACTTTAACCAGTAACCCCCCAGCTCTGGAAATGAGTCGGGTTTGCTTGAACAAGGATGTGAGCAAAGCACGTCAGGATATCGGAGACGAAAGGGATTCCCGACATGGCGGCCAAATTACAGACTACTTTTCAAAAAATGTAGTCCTCCCAAGAGCCTCTGGTGCTCTCTTTTTGCCCCAGATACCGGAACTTGAAAACTTTAGTCTCCCTCACACAAACTCATCTTCTAATTTGGAAAGATTGATGTTTGATACAACTTCCGACAGCCATAATACTCTTGAGGGGATACACAAACATAGCATTCAACCCTCTCTTATTCTGACTACTACATTCCCGGCTGTTAGATTCTACATTTCCTCTGAAGCACAAAACTAAGGAAAAAAGTAAAAACCAGAAAACTAATGGAGCAATTAGAAGAACATTCCTGTGGAATCTAAATCTAGAAAGGAGTAACATTATCATAATACCTGGTGAGTCGGAACAATCCGTATAAGACACTGAACTATCCCCTAACATATAAGTGGATGAGCAACAAACCAAAAGCAAAAAACCAAGGAAGAAAAGAAAACCTGTGAAACAACGAAATCAACCCTGTATGAAGATCCCTCCAATACTAGAGGAATGGATAATACCTCCTCAATAGTAGCATTCCTTCAAAAGATTCAGACAGTGGTGGATGTGCTTGAGTCAGATTTGCTGACCTATGTGTAACAAAGGACCTACTAAATTGAACAACGTACTCAATGGAAGAACTGGATGATGACAAGCATGAAATGGAACCATCTTCAGCGGTTAAACCAATGTCGAAAAAAATTACCAACAGGGCAAGCCTATTTAAATGCTCCTCCTAGTCAATCTAAACCTGTAATCACATCAACAAATCAAAAAAATGAATTTCTGTAAAAGTCAAAAGGTGTCTTTTGATTATGCTTCTATTATACTTGATTATACTTCTATTATGCACCAAATGGCAAATATCCCTGCCTCGCCATTGGCCTGGGTTTTAGAATGTATCTTTAAAGACTCAGACTACACAATATTAAATCAACCGATGATTCTCTCCATCTTTGCTTTGGTACATGCATTACAACTACTGGACTCCAGGGATCTGGAGCAAATAGAGTTTGCAGACGCTTGTAGGCTTGATTCTGTAATTATGAACTTAAAGCCGATGCTTATATGCAACCTAATCCCCAATCAAACTGAAGCTCTTTTATCCGTAGGTTTCAATGCATTTCCATTCACAGGTTCCTTACATAATCAGTGGCCACTAGAGACCAAAGGGCCCTGATATACAAACATCAAGTAACTGGATATGAAATGCTTACCTCTCAGGTATTCATTGAACAGCAGGTTCACGTGAGACCTCTGGTGAGTTACCTCCGGAGGAGCCCAATATTTGGTCCTGACTTTCAGGTGTGCCTTCTACTAAATGTGCTACTTGGCCAGGGATGAACCATCTTTAATCTATCTATGTTGAATGTTCTATCATGAAACACCAGAGGCTACAGCAGCTTCACTAAAGGGCCAAATAAAAATCTCGATATTCAAACATACCATGTATTTCTCCTCCATGAGGTTTGGCTCACCAATGTCGTGCAAATAGATGGTTATTTCATACAAGGGATTTTTGCAAGACCTTGAATCCCTTGTAAAATATATTTTTGCTATTTGCCAGGCAGACATTGCTTCCACTCTATCTAAGCTGTATAGGGATTGCTTGAACATGCTGGATATTATCGGTTCAAACTCTTGAGAGATCTCTAGCCCAACTAAGATAGAAATGTAAGTAATTGTATGGGATTTGGCAAAACAACATGATAAACTCCAGGAATATATGGTCTACCTTTCCCCGTTACCTGACAATATTCCCTGACCGTAGGATACGAATGCCATGTCTTAGATTTCGATTTAACATCTTATGCACCCTGGATGTAATCGGGCCACGTAGAGGCATCCCACCTTGCGATAGAATGTGTAGGCCTTTTAAGCTGAGGAATGAAACATGGAAACATTTCCTTTTTGATTGTCCAAAGACCACTATAGTCAGAAATTGATGGCTAGGGAAATGTACATCTTATATGAAAAACAAATCTGAGCGAAATATTATGCAGCCTTCAGTTGCTTCTGGGAAGGCAAAACTCTATTAATATTGCACTAATTCAAGTCATTAAAGTACTGTATAGCCTTCTAGAAGAGACATATATACAAGGTTACTAGTATGTTTACATGTTTTAATGCCATTTATGCTAATTATCATAAGGAAATATAATATTTATTTTATGCTATGATATGAACGTATTTTGATAATTCATTTTATTTTTCTCTTTTTCTATTTTCTATCTTTGTAACAAATGTTTACATTTTCGGAAACCCAATCACAACAAAATAATAGTAAAATGACACAATATGATTAACAATTAATGAAATGACACAATGTTTTCTGTATCCATAACATTAAATAAATAAATGCAGGTTCCAGAAGGTGTTTAGCTGAAATCCTCCAGTTACGCATAGGGCTATGTCTCCATGAGGGGGAAGGTGGCCTGTTACCTTCCACCATTATAGGGATGGGGGAATGGGGAAAAACAACTAAGTAACATTATCCCACTGAAAAGTCTGGTAAACAGGATACACCTGAGGCAGACCTTATCTATCACAAGGCGCAAAAGGGACGACTTCTCAAAAATCTGCCTCTGCAGGGACTGAGGCACACAGACCACTGCCCTGGGGACACAGTGCTATGTTTAGCACTGTTAAAGAATGAAAAGAAACTCTAGTCTGGATCTGCTTCGAATGAATTACATGTAACATGTTTGTTTCTCATCAGAGGAACATTCCAATCAACCAGCATTTGTGAAAAATTATAATGTTAATTATTTAAAAGACACCCAACAGCCAATGAGCATAGGGGTGTACATAAACACAAGAACATAATCAATAATATCAGGGCAAACAAAACCAGAATCAATTAGGCAGAACATGTGCAACCAAAATCAGAACTATAAAGTCTTAATGAGAAAAGATGTGTTTTCGGCAAATGTTTAAACTGATACAGTGATCTAGTACATCTTAGATCAGGAGGTTATTTGATCCAAAGAGGAGGGGCTGAGTATTTAAAGGCCATTTGGCCAATCTGCTGCAATCTGAGGTGGGGAGCAATCAGCAGGCAGAAGTTATTTGACCTCAGAATCCTATGTTCTGGTAATCAGCACACTCTGTCCTTCAAATACTTCGAGCTGGCACCATAAAGGCACTTATGGGTCATAACCAGAATCCTAACGGGGATTTGAGATCTAACTGGAAGTCAATGAAGCTGTTTCCGCAGCTCTGAGACGTGGCCCTTGCGACCCGGAGCACGTACGAATCATGCAGCTCCATTAGGTTTTCTTAACTAACTCCTTGCAGCTGACTACAACTGTAATCCAGTTTTGA
The DNA here is from genome assembly GCF_040938575.1 of Ambystoma mexicanum. Lineage (NCBI taxonomy): Eukaryota > Metazoa > Chordata > Amphibia > Caudata > Ambystomatidae > Ambystoma > Ambystoma mexicanum. The sequence continues at coordinate 743,956,321 of NC_090926.1, forward strand.
GCCAATAATTTCCTCGGGAATCATGGCATAGCTCTGCTTGGATAGAAAAGGACAAATCTGTCCAAGCAGTCTGACATAATATGAACAACTGGAAACAGTGCTGCTGACATAAGGCTTCATAGTCAAATGTGCATCACTGATCAGGCTCTGGCCTGGCTGACCTCTTTTGTCTCTGATCGACCCTCCGAGGTACAACTTGGGTCCTTCCTATCTTCTATCTCCCTCTCCACATGTGGTGTCCCCCAAGGGTCTATCCTCTCGCCCTGGCTTTTCAACCAATACCTGGCAACTATCGCTTACTGCATCTCAATGTTCTGCTCAACTTTCCAATACTATGCTGACAGCACCCAACTCATTTTCAGGCTTCCTTCAGCCTCCTCCTCTCCTTCCCTCATCTGTGATTGTCTAATAGCCATTCAAAATTGGTGTGCCGTCTAAATGCCAACAAGACTGAGATCCTCCTTAGTGGTACACCATCTCCATCCTTTCCTCTCACTCTCTGGCCGGCCTCCCTTGGCTCTCCCCCTCCCCCCCACCTGCACGTCTAAGAACCTGGGATTATCTTTGACTCTACACTTTCCTTCTCCACACATATCTCTGATGTCTCCAAAAAATCATCTAACTTTTTACTTCACCTTCTTAGAGGTACTCAGCCTTTCCTCTGCTTCCCTCAAAAGCTCACTGTCTCCCAAGCTCTGGTTCTTTCCAGACTGGATTACTGTAACAGCCTCTTTCTAAATCTACCTTCCTCCAGTCTCCGCGCTCTACAACTAATCCAGAGCACGATTGCGAGACTTGTCCTTGGCCTCAAGCCCTGGGATCGTATCGCTCCAGCCTTGAAATCCCTTGATTGGCTCCCAGTGGATGCAAGGATTAAATTTAAAACCCTCTGCATTCTCCACAAGGCTTTCTGGGAACTGGGTCCAAAATACCTTCAACTATCCCTCCGTAAATACCTCCCCTCTCGACCCCTGCACTCCTTTACTTCTAACTCCCTCAGGCTTAGTCGTTTGCAAAAATACGAGCTGGGTGTAGATCTCGGTCTTCGGCTGGTGCCTCCCTTTGGAACAGCCTACCGGCCACCTTGAAACTTGAGGAACAACATCTTTGGTTCCGGAAACTTCTCAAGACTTTCCTCTTTGCCTCTGCCTTTGCCCCCCTTCTCCTCTGTTGATCTGTTTCTTTTCTTGGCATCGTGCACCTGGCCACCTTCTGTTCTTTCGGGCCCAGGTACCTGCTCACCCTGCCACCCTCCTGCACTGCCTCCAGGCCACCATCTGCACAAGGGTTCTGTATCTGTACCCATACAGTCCCCCTCCCACTTTTCTTCCGCACTTATCAGATAATCCTTTCTGACTAACTTTCACCTGCCAATTGCTGGCTGCACTCCCATAGTTTATCGTCCTTGTTTATTATTTAATATTTTTTTTCTCCCCTTCCTCGCACTTTCCACTCCCCCCTTCCATGCACTTTTCCCCATTTTCCTTTTCCATGCACTTTCTTAAATGTCACTGGGCCTAGTAAGATCGCTGTTTTTCTGTTTTTTCTCCCTTGTTCCCCTCCCTTTTCGCCTGGTCACGCTCTGAAACACTTGTGTACGAGTGCGATATAAATAAAATATCATTTCATTAAGGTATACCCCCAGAGTTTTAACTTCAATACAGGTACCAGCAATATCAAATTTGTTGTAGTCAATGCCAGGTTTTTTCAAACGGGAAGAGGTTCCCACTAAAAGCATCTCTGTTTCCATGTCATTCAGTGCCAGAGACCTATGTGCTATCCAGACTGGGATGAGTGTTTAAGTTTGATTAATCAAAGCTACATCTGCGGCATAGTCACCTGAGATAGGAAAGACGACTTGCCTATCGTTAGCATAATTTGTAAACATAATGCCTTTTTTCGTCCAAGAGGTGGAACAGGGGTTTAGTAAAAAGATTTTATAAGGTGGGCGAGAGACAAGAGCCCTGAGGCACCCCACACTTTATTTCCACCGGATTGGCAGTGCCTTTATTGCTAAAGACCCTAGCCAACCAACCTGACAGAAAGGAGTGAGTCCAGGCTGCCGCCTCAGAAGAGAAATTGGCACCTGTCTGGAGCCCCTCAACCAACAAGTCATGATCGACTAGATAAAAAGCAGCCGAGAGGTCAAAGAAAAGGAGAAGCGCAACTCCCCCTTTATCCATGATTTTGAGTGTACTGGATATCAGATCCAGCAAATCACTCTCAGTACCGCATGCAGATCTGAAGCCGGACTGTCTTATACCCAGCAAGCCAGATTTCTCAAGATGTTTCTGTAATTGCAAATAGGCTACTCCGTCCAGGATCTTAAGCCAAAACGGCAGATTGGTAATAGCCCTGTAATTCATTGGTACTGATGGCTCCAAAGATGACTTCTTCAACAAAGACGTTATCCAAGCCTCTTTAATAGAGCACAGAACAATCCCGGAGCTGAGAGAGGCGTTGATAAACTTGGTCAGCAATGGGATGAGTGGGAGGGCACAGTCTTTGACAGTTGCCGCTGGGCAGCAGTCGGCTTTACATGCAGGACATTATATTCCCCTTCTGTAATTGACATTTTTTTAAATGTATTTTTTTGGCAGATGGAGACGGGGCTATGCTATGAGAGTGGCATTTTATAATGGCTGTTGGCAGTTTTGTCTGACTTTGGGAATAATACATCTCAGTGATTTTGATTTTCAAAAATGTAGGCAGTTCCGCCCAGTGCATACATCCCACACACATGTGGGCCATTGGCCTTCAAGAGCCCACCATGACGAATAATAAACATTTGAAAAAAAATGCATTTCTTCTACCAACAAAAGGGCAGAAATCATGCAGTTTCATGCTTGATCCTTCTGTGCGTTGTGCTTTCCCCTGCAACCGGTTCTGAACTGACACATGTGCGCCTCGACATTTACTCACGTTTGTGAGTTAGCCCATTTGTGAATATGCATGCATGATATATCTGCACATTTAGCTTTGCACAAAGGTGCTCTCAGCAAATCGGTGGCCGTATGCATCTGCAGATTTATCACGCATGCATTCTGAGTTCACCATTGCCAGTTCAGAGTTGTTTTTGTAGAGAACGTATCGGAAGCGGCCTCTATCACAAGTCTCTCTCAGTACGACACACGTGAGGTGCGGCTTGATACGTGTGCTGCGGAAGGTCCTTTCCTTGGATCCAGTGACTCTGACACAGGCTGTGCGCGGTGCGGCTGCGGCTGAGGCAGTGAGTTAGAGGAACCGCCTGCCGACTCCCAGCTGGCTCCCGACTGTGCGAGAGAGCGAGCGCGGCAAGTCGAGTAGGAGCCATGCAGAGCCGCTGACTCCTTGTAGCGTGTCGATTGCTGTGCTGACGGTGAGAGCGAAGTGGGGGAACGCAAGCCACGGGTATCCAAGGCTTCAGGTGGCAGGTGGTTACAGGTAGAGCTATACTTACAGCTTGGTTGTCAAGCTGAGAAAGATCACCGGATGAGATTCCCGCGTACTTCCGCCCCGCACTCAGGAGCGCTTTGGGTCGGCTTGGCTGCCTGTGGTGCCGGTGAGAGATCTAGTGTCTCAGTAATTGCTCCCTGAAGTGGAGCTTAACACAGAGGAGTGTGTGGAGGGGTGGCTAGATTGCATGTAAAAATTGGGCACATTTGTTGCCTCTGCCATTTAAACCACTGTCCGTAATAAGTGCTGAGCTACAGCCTGTGGCTGTAGTCAGGAGACTTTGGGGAACTATCCATTTGGGTTTAGAATATCGATATAATCAGGAGACTGCAGGGATTCATTCCCTTTGATCCTGAAATTCGGCATAATCCAGTTAGATTGGCTTGAATATAGTATATAAAGAGCAGAGTGGATGGCACCCTCTAAAAAGCCTGCAACATACAAATACAATTTAAGAAAAAAGAAACAGGAACAAGCTAAGGTGCCTACAACAGATGAAGTTAAAAGCAAGAAGAACAAACCCAAGAAGGATATCCCTGCTGACCAAGGAAGGATTACGGAATTCTTCCCTCTGAACATGCCAGCGGAAATTAATTCTACAGCCCTGGAGGTACTCTTGGAGCGAGTGTCTAATATCTCCAATCTGGGCAGTTCGATGAACTTTGAAGACATCGACAATAACTCATTATTGGATCTATGTCTGAATATACAGAGAGGTATGACCCCACAGACAGTGGTCCATGCCGAGAGTATGAATCTCTCTAAGATGGAGAGCCAGACTAAAGGCCATGGAGAACCATCCTACCAAGCAGGGTTACTGGGGGGATTATCTGCCTCACCTAACTTGATTATTGATACCTCCTCGGACACTGAAGCAGAGAAAGTAAGCAGCAGCTATCCGGGTGCTTTGGAAACGGCCGAACTACAAGCATCTGTGGCATCTCTGCAATTTGCATTAAAAATTCTATTGCAGATATCTGGGCGCATATTGGCAAACACAGATGCATTGATCAATGACAACGCACAAAGACAGAACTTGGCTGAGGAGGTGGAAGGTAATTTATCTGAAGCCATTTTAATAGCAAATGAGACACATGAGCAACAACAACAAGATGCAGATCTAGTCACACCGGATCATTTAGATGTACCACCCACACACAAGCAACGCAGAATGGCCAAGCAAGCAACTCGAGGGGCAAGAGCTAGTAGCCAAGGTCCATCTCTGCCAGAGACAGGGAAGCCTACTCTCCGCTCAAAAAAAGCTAAAAAGAGAGCTGCTCGTGCCAGGAAACGGAATGCCTTAGGGAGCGGCCGACTAACGAGTTGGCTGATTACTGAGAATGCAGAAGCCCCAGATGGGACTAGCGAACTAGAAACTTCAATGATTGAGTCTCTATCAGAAGAAGCTATTATCCCAGTAAATACCTCTAAGATAGTGAGCGACCATGGCAGTCTACATAATTCTGCACTCTCTATATCTGATTCTTTAAAAGTGGAGGATGAAGTCTGGGGAAATCGCATTTGTCTTATTAAAAATGTATATCAAACTGACAAATGCACTTGGCTCCCACGCTCTGAATTTTTGAAGAGATTGTTCTCAGTTCCTCAATTAAGAGTTCTTCAATCTGAGGACTTTCAATTTTTAGAGCCTTTGTCAGGATCAAATCCCAAGGTGTCAGCACTGCATTGTAAATTTATATCTACCGCCCAACTATTAAGGACGTATAAAAAAGAGCTGAGGACAGTAGACATTGAGATTGATGCCGATTTGCGTCAGGCTGTCAGGAGCCGGAAATTGCAATAGATGACCCTGCAGGCACCTGTCCCATTTTACCAACTGGAAAGAAAGTGGATCTGACAGAGGTACAAACTGTATTGAAATGGCTAACGGAGATATTGCCCATGGTTACTGCTAGTAAATGAAAATTATCGTTGGTGTCATGGAACTGCAGGAGCTTTGCCCATCTTTTAAACCCAAGGGGACCGATTGCCCAATTAACTCAATATAATTGTATCTGCCTACAAGAAACTTTGGCGATGAACCCCCTATTTCTGGACAGGTACAAGGGACATCAGGTATTTGCTAAAAGAGGAGAAAGGGGACAGTCCTTTGGGGGATTATGGATTGGGGTGTCCAACATGTTATGGTCTAGGAGGATTGATGTGAGTCAAGATGAACAAATGGTGGCTGTCGAAATAGCATATAAAGGCAGGGAGAGCACTGAAAAACTGTTAATGGTTTGTTTATATAATCCCCCGGGGGCAATGATTAGAGAGACCCTACAGGAAGCTCTGCATGAGCTTTTGGCTAGCTGGCTAACTATTGAAGAGAATGTTGACGTCTGTATAGCTGGAGATTTTAATACCCACATGTTGGGGGGGGAATTGAGAACTGCCAACCCGAACCTGCATCCAAAATGTGTAATGGCGCATCATAAATTAGAGGGGGAAGGATTAGGTTGGATGCACTTTTTTCAAAATTGGGATTTTGAGATGATAAATGGACGAACTAAAAGTGATTATCCGGGTAAACATACATGGAAAAATGGAACATTGGTCAGCACATTGGATTACATGTTTGTCTCTCAAAGTATGCTGTTTTATGTTGATGACATGGCCGTAATATTAAATAATTGGAGCGACCATGCTATTTTGGCATGTACATTCGATATCCCAGAAGCTTATACACAACTGTGCACCATGGGGGATTTAAAAGTAAATCATACAGGTACTTGTATTCGATGGTCTGATAGGAATGTGCAACGAGCGGAGGAAGCTTTACATAAAAGCTGTTACCCCAATTTAGAAGAATTTAAAAAGATGTCCATTGATGAAGTAGAGGATTGGATTCACCTGTTCTCTGATAAACATGCTTCAACTCCAGCTAGAGCTATGATCAGTGAACAGGAGAAACGCCCTACTTACAATAGATATATCCGAGATGCTAAAAGAGCATTGAGGGCAGAATTAAGACGGGCCAAGAAATCTAGCACGACCTGGGAGATGTATCACTCCATTTCCAAGAAATTAAAGAATAGGTATCGGTCAGATATTAAAGCAAAAAGAAGCTTTGATAGAAATAAAAGTTGGCAAAGGCTAGTGCAGACTATCTGCTCTAGGAAAGTAAGTAGCATATGGGCTCTTCTTAATGAAGCTAGGGGCATGAAGACATGGCAGCTTGCTAACCCTATCTCTAGTGGTGAGTGGACCAGGTTTCTGGAGAATCGGAATGCAGTATCTAAATGTGAGGGAATGACTGTGGTGGGCAAAATACCGCCTGACCCCACTATAGACATTTCCTATGATTCAATTTTGTCTACGATCCAATTATTGAAATCCTCCAGGGCCCCTGGACCAAACGGGTTGGCAAATGTTGTAATAAAGAGCAATCCTGTTTTTTGGGCAACTCTGCTGAATATCTTATTTTTGAAGATATTGAGGACAGGAAAGGTTCCAAGCTCTTGGCAATCAGCCATTCTAATACCAATATTCAAAAAGGGCAATCGATTGGATCCTAATAATTATAGACTACTCTCAATGTTGGACACTACAAGTAAAATATTTGCTTCACTTGTACTGAAAACACTCCAGCAATGGGTGGATCAGGCTAACATTTTATGCAAGTTTCAATGTGGTTTCAGACAAGGCTATTCTACTACCCATAACCTTTTGGTCATGGATTATATGCGCAGCAGGGCCCTACAGAGTGGGCAACCACCCCTATATGCACTTTACGTAGACTTTAAAGCTGCATTTGATTCTATCCCCCGAGAAAAGCTCTGGATGAAGCTACAAAAACTAGGCTGCCCAGTAGATCTGCTATATTATCTTAGGTTGTTACATCAGAACGCTAAGGTAAAATTAAAATTAGATCAGGAAGGCCATATGTCTGAAGAAGTTTCACAGAATAGGGGGGTCAAACAGGGATGCGTGACTGCCCCCCTAGTGTACAATCTATATGTACATGACATCCCCTTGAAAATAGCTTTGGCAAAAAATTGCCCTCTGAGCATTGGTAAAATCCCCTGTTCGGTACTTGCACACGCTGATGATTTAGTGGTATTCGATCACACCATTAGTGGCCTTCGTCGATCAGCTATAGCTCTTTGGGAATATTCCGAAAATAATGGGCTCACTATTAATGTAGAGAAAACACATGTGATAAGATACACAAGCAAGAGATCCTCTCGCGTCATGCCCCGTATTGATAGTGTTGAAATCACATATGTCCCGGTGTACAGATACCTTGGAATAGAATTCGAACCCAAAGGCGATTATACTATATGCAAGCGCAATCGAATGATAAGAGCAGCACAAATCATTGCCCTCTTTAAAAGATTTACAACAAAACAGGGACGTTTCACCCTGTGGGGAACTCGACATCTATATATACAAGTTTTTTCTCCTATGATGGTGTATGGATTAGAATCACTGATTCAAACGGAGCTAAATTGGCTACAATTTATAGAGGGCAAATATTGGAGAAAGATATTGGGACTTCCAACATGTATCCCAATGGTTCTGTTAAGACTCGAATTGGGACTTATATCTTTAAAAGGTCTGGTATTGAAAAAGAGGGCTGGGCTCCATCTAAAAATGGTGAATGGAACTGGAAATGCCTTATTAACGACAGTTGCTATGGAAAGCAACAAAGAAAGTTCCCCTAGTGAATTTAAAAATCAAATGGAACGGCTGCTTAAAGACATCTGGTATTGAAAAAGAGGGCTGGGCTCCATCTAAAAATGGTGAATGGAACTGGAAATGCCTTATTAACGACAGTTGCTATGGAAAGCAACAAAGAAAGTTCCCCTAGTGAATTTAAAAATCAAATGGAACGGCTGCTTAAAGACATCTGTTGGACACACTGAGATGGGCCTTATAAGGAGGCAATGCAGGCTTTAATGGGGAGACGGGTAGAGCCATGGGACTGGCTTGAGAACTACGAACATCTCTGCAAGCTAAAAAGGTATAACTTTGTGCAAACTAGGCTATAACTTTTAAGAAACCACAACAATACTTGTTAATATGCCCGTCCCATAGGCTCAGGAGATTTATATTTCTACTAAGAGTAGAACACCTTCCCATTAAGATGACTACGGGGGTGATAGATAATATACCCAAAGAACAACGTTATTGTCGCCTCTGCAAGAAACAGGAATTACCCGAGACAGCTAAACATGTCCTCACCGAATGCCAGACAATGATAGATGAGATAAGATTACATCTGGGAAAGTATGTACATAATTGGAGACCATAGGGGAGATACTGTTTTGGAATTACTGTGTTAATACTAAAAGTATGCGTTTGTTAACTGCACTTTACACTATCTGGCTGAAGGTGGAAGTTAAACTGGGTATATAGATATGAGGCTTGTTTGGATTTGCCTGTACCTTGCTTTTCATGTAAAATGAGAAATTACGAAGGAGGTTAAATCTGTGATATAATACATTATAATCAAGAGATAAGGATGATTTGTATGTGCTACTTAATTTGATGATATTATAAAGAGATAATGAACTATATTTTATTCTATGAATGTAACTATATTGTATTGTTTTTATGTGAAGGTATATCTATTCTATTGTAATTTTATTCTTTATATGGTCTATATTGATAAGATGTATACGTGTAAAGTTTATTATTTAAACTAAATCACATTAAAGATATTATTACTAGTTCAGAATTGTGCATATTTGCATGTGCTAATTTCTAAAAATAGAAAAGTATCTTTGCATCATGGGCTTTGGTTTGTTTCAGTCTCTCCCTACTTCCATACTCCCCTACTAACTTCCTGTAAAACGGAGGCTTTGTTTATGCTGAACATTCTTCCCATCCCATGCCCCTTTTTGGAGAGCATCGATACTTCAGTTATCTACAATGCTCTTGCCTTCTGTAGACTTGACTGCGGGTTCCAGAATGTTGATTGAACCAGGTCTAAAAGTACTTTGAAGCCAGGGCGTAAGATTATTTCAAATATAAGGCACGTTTGCGTAACACACAAATCACCTCTGTTTATGGTTGTTCTGTTCATTTACGCTTTTCTTTTTTCTTTCCCCGGACCTGGTCTGTGTAGTCCAGCTTCCTGATTGATAATTGTGTGAAACCTGTGGCTGGTCATAGTGCACAACTCTATTTTGATTATTGCCTGTCTATACCGTGTCCCTTCAGGGTGTCATGCCGCCGGCTCCCGGCTGCCGTTGGCGGCTGTGGAACGCTTGGCGTTGGCAGCGCCATTAGGTTGTTCCAGGTTACTTTCTTACTTCCTGGTTTGCTGGTCGAGTCTTTCTGTCCTGTCGATCCATTTCCGTATTTAGCCCCGCCCCTCTGTGGGTTCAGCGCGTTGCAACTTTGTCCCTTTCGCTCTGTTGCCGTGCTCCTGTGTTTCTCCTCGCGTTATTGCCTTGTCTATCTTGCTTTCTCTGCCTCCCTCCCCAGTGCTCGAGTATTTCGCTACTCATTTCCCGTTACAGCCTCCCCTTGTGCTCTCCCTCTTTGTCTTCTGCGCAGCTCTGCTGCTCGGAGCAGTCGCTCTTCCTTTTCTCTGTTTGCCTTTTTTTTTTCCCTGTTCTTCCCTCTTACCTTTTCTTTTCCTGGCTGCTGCCCTAGTCCTACGGATTGCCTTCGCTGCTTTCCGGCTCCAGTGGCTTCTTTGTTCCTGATTCCTGGCTCTCCCCGCGCTACGTTGTTTAACGTACACCTTACCTGAGTGCTTCTCTCAGCTCCTTCTCTTTCCTACACCCATTCCGAGTGCATGGCCAGTTTCTGCTTCGGATCTCCGGCCATCAAGCCCTTGACTACTTACGACTCCGCAGCAGAACACTCTAGGACGTCCGCTCCAGTAGTGCTTCGGATTCTCATTCATCAAGTCCTGGACAACTCTAAACATCTCGTCAGTTTTCTGCAGCAACATACTCAGAGAGGTTTTTTTAAGCGGCTGCTTTTTTCCTCTCTCATTGGTCCCTATGGTAAGGGGGTCCACTGCTTCCCTGTCTAGCAGGGAATCAGGGTGGCTTCCTACCGCGGAAGACCGTTTCTCTTCTCAAAAAAGAAGAAGCCAAAGAAGAAGCTCACCCAGCGAAAGACCTCAACAGAAGAAACAGGTGAGGAGGAAGGGGAGGTAGACATTGATATAACTGACAACCCACCTATCACTGCATATCGTGACACAGGGGGCATTACATTAACTTGGGACTCCCTTATTTGGGGCTGAAGAAAGATTTGCATTTGGCAAGCAAAATGAAATGATCTGAGCTCGTTTTCATAGAACATGCTCATCGCCTGTCCTTGTTTCATGGCACTCTTTATGAGCAGGGTCTGCAGATTATGCCACCAGTCCAGCTGCAGGATAGGGTCTCGATAGGAAATGGGACCTTTCCTCTGTACCTTAGTGCATCTCCAAGATGGCGTAGATATCAATCTTCTATGAGATCCCAGACCTTTCCTCTGAACCTTAGTGCATCTCCAGGATGGCGTAGATATCAATCCTCTATGAGATCCCAGACATTTACTCTGAACCTTAGTGCATTTCCAGGATGGCGTAGATATCAATCCTTTATGAGATCCCAGACCTTTCCTCTGTACCTTAGTGCATCTCCAGGAGGGCGTAGATATCAATCCTCTATGAGATCCCAGACCTTTCCTCTGTACCTTAGTGCATCTCCAGGATGGCGTAGATATAAATCCTTTATGAGATCCCAGACCTTTCCTCTGTACCTTAGTGCATCTCCAGGATGGCGTAGATATCAATCTTCTATGAGATTGCAGACCTTTCCTCTGAACCTTAGTGCATCTCCAGGATGGCGTAGATATCAATCTTCTATGAGATCCCAGACCTTTCCTCTGAACCTTAGTGCATCTCCAGGATGGCGTAGATATCAATCCTCTATGAGATCCCAGACCTTTCCTCTGTACCTTAGTGCATCTCCAGGATGGCGTAGATATCAATCCTCGATGAGATCCCAGACCATTCCTCTGTACCTTAGTGCATCTCCAGGATGTCTGGTGGGTTTGCTTGGTGAAGTCAAAGCATCTTCCTTTCTCTTTGGCTGGTTGGTCTGTGGGAGTTTAACTATATGGGAGCAGTTTACCGTGTGGCCTACGTTCTCTGTTTGGTTATGGCTGGTTTAAGCATTGCCCATTGGGAGGTTCTTGAGTAAAAGGTGTAAAAGAGAGAAATCAGCGGCTTATTCCTGATTGTGAGTGAGGGATTTGTCCTGCCAGTAAGTGCCTCGCTTGCCTTGCTGTAGGGGGTAGAAGTCTGGATGATCTTTCCATCAGATACCAAATTCATGCTATTGTGATGTCTCTCTCTGGACTTTTGCTAGCTCTAGACAGGTCCTTGGCCAATTCTCTACACAGGTGCTTAGCCAATTAAAGGATCTTCTTTCAGAACATGGTTGTGCCAGCGGAATCATAACTGTCAGGAGTTGCGCATGCAAAGCCGACCCTATACTTATGCTCTTAAGGTCCCCTATAGAGAAATACAAAATGTGCACAACTCTGGGTCAAAAGCTTGCAGCAAAAGGACTCTCTTCTTGGATATGACCCAAAATGCCTGCTCAGTTCATGCACAACAGCTGGAACTAGAGAGAGGGTCTGCCTCTCAGCTGTTCATCAGCCTCTGCTACTGTGCCCCAGCATCTCAGCTTCCAAGTCGCTACAGCCAACTGGCTCCATGGCCCGGGCCAGCATCCATGGTTCAAGTCTGCATGTGGCCGCTTGTACCTTTTATTGCAAAAGCAATAAATAACACAATGGCAGCATGAGAGGAATATGAACATAAAATGTCACAAAGCAGTCAGTTGAAGAATTTTAAATTCCGGACAAAGCGGACCAGCTTTGAGCATGAAATGTAGCACAACATTTATTTATACCTACATACAGGACGTCCAGATGAACAGAGGCTTCAGAGGGAGCCCAACTTTGCATTGGATAAAACAGTCCAATGGGCAAGATGCCCAAATTTCAGTGTGCGAAAATTCTTGGCGAAGGCTCATGATACAGGATAGCAGGCATGATAGGGATAGGGGGAGCGAACGGTTACCATAAATACTACAGCCAGATGAGCTGGCAAGTGGGCAGGTAATCAGGGTGGCTGCCAGAGGAGAGAGTAGGACTGCATGAACACTTCATATTAATGTCGAGAGTTCCAGAGGTGCCTACTTCAAAGGGTGTTACCCCAGGTACCCTGCTGGCGAGTAGTACCACAGAAACAGCCTGTGTCCAGATTCTGCCTCCCTCACCTCTACCACACTCGGTTGCACACATTGCATCATTGTACGTGGTCCTCCAGTTATTGCCATCTTTCGGAATCCTTCCCATAGACAATCACACTCATGTGTAGGGCTTGGATAAAATGAGCAGGGTTCTGCCAACAAAAGCCCTACAAGAGAGCTAACAGCTTGAAGCCTTCAATGCAGGGGCATGCAAGTGTTTTGGAAAACTGGCATCTTGGTTCTGAGCTTTCTAATAATTCTCCTCAGTTCTTCTGCTGTCCTACTGTTAACACCTGTATTCAAACTCACAGCTTCCCTCTCAGACCATGATGAAAGAACCCGGTCAACTCGTATTCTTCCCTCCATTTATTAACAGTCGCTGCAGTTGCCAAAGTTCTGCTTCCATCAGCCACACCAGTTTTGCTACATTCTCCCCGCACTTCCCTCAAATGAACACCCCCTTTCTGTACTTAAAGGATTCCTCATAAATGTATCCTCCACACTTTAACATTGCATTGAATGACGGACAGTTCTGTTTTCGTTCTTGTAGATGAGTGTGCATTCTGCCGTTGTGGAACTGTGGTGGCAATCAGTTGGGTTTGTTCTCTCTGCCATTGTCTTTCTCGTGGTCCTATCCGTTGTTGTGTCATTTTGTGTTATTTGGCGATTGGTTGCAGAGTTTTTGTCAGAGTGTTTCTCCCTTTTGGTTTTTGTTTTGGTTGTCGCGGTTGCGTTCCTTGTAAATTGATCAGTTTATATTTCCTTTGAGTTTCCTTTGGGCTTGAGGTTGCGGTTGCAGTGGCAGTAGCCCACCTGCAGTTCTTTGTTGGTTGACTCGGTTTTGTTATGATTGTGCGATTGAACGTGTTTTTATTGATTGGTTTCGTTCCTTCTTGGTTCCTTGCGTGTATGATTGTGGGACTGGTCTTGTCGTCGCGCAGAGTCAGTGTTTCGTGCTTAGTGTGGCTATCTCACTGGGTTAGTCTGGGTGAGGTGGGTTTGTCAAATACAGGTTTGGGGGCTGTCTGGTGGTGTGGTTGCTAGATAACGTGTGTCTGGTTCAATATGTGGCTAAGGTGAGGCAGACTATGTGCAGTTGGTGGCAGTGTGGATGGTCTATTGGGGTTATATAGCTAGGGAACTCTAGCTATTCATTGGTTCTGTCAGAGGTGTGTCTCAGTGTAGTGTCAAATGGTATTCCGGTTCTGTCTTAATGGGGCCCGGCCAATGGTCGCAGTTTTCTGTAGGTGCTACTTAAGGCAGCATTCAAAATCCTATTTTTTTGTGTACCTGGGGGCCAATGCTCACAATCCTCCCTAGATGTGACTCAAGGTCATATGCCCAGTTCTCTCCAAGTGCAATGCGGGTCTATATTCAAAGTACTATCCCAATGTGGCACTTTCTAGATGTGACTCAAGGCAATATTAACAACTCTCAAAGGGTTTGACGCAGGCTAATATTCACAGTACTATCCCAATGTGGCACAGGCCAGTATTCACAGTACTATCCAAATGTGGAACAGGCCGATATTCATAGTACTATCCTAATGTAGCACAGGCTAATAGTCACAGTACTATCCCACGTGGCACCCTCTAGATGTGACTCAAGGCAGTGTTAACAATTCTAAGGTGTGACGTAGTCTAATATTCACAGTACTATCCCAAAGTGGCACAGACTAATATTCACAGTACTATCTCAGAGTGGCACTCTCTAGATGTGAGTTCAGGCAATGTTAACAGTTTTAAGGTGTGGCACAGGCTAATATTCACAGTACTATCCTAATGTGGCACAGGCCAATATCCACAGTGCTATCCCAATATGGCACAGGCTAATATTCACAGTATTATCCCAGTGTGGCACAGGCCAATATTCACAGTACTATCTCAAAGTGGCACTCTCTAGATGTGACTCAAGGCAGTGTTAACAACGCTAAGGTGTGAGGCAGGCTAATATTCAAGTACTATCTCAAAGTGGCACAGGCTAATATTCACAGTACTATCTCAAAGTGGTGCCCGCTAGATGTGACTCAAGGCAGTATTAACAATTATAAGGTGTGATGCAGGCTGATATTCACAGTACTATCTCAAAGTGGTGCTCTCTGGGTGTGACTGAAGGCAGTGTAAACAATTGTAAGGTGCAACGCAGGCTAATATTCACAGATCTATTATAAAGTGACACAGGCCAATATTCACAGTACTATCTCAATGTTACACTCTATAGGTTTGACTCAAGGCAGTGTTAATAATTCTAAGCTGCGACGCAGGCTAATATTCACAGTACTATCCCAGTGTGGCACAGGTCAATATTCACAGTACTATCTTAAAGTGGCACTCTCTGGATGTGACTTAAGGCAGTGCTAACAATTCTAAGGTGCGATGCAGGCTCATATTCACATTACTGTCTCAAATTGGTGCGCTCTAGATGTCACTGAAGGCAGTGTTAACAATTCTAAGGTGCAGCGCAGGCCAATATTCACAGTACTATATCAAAGTGGCACAAGCTAATATTCACAGTACTGTCTCAGAGTGGCATTCTCTAGATGTAACTCAAGGCAGTGTTATCAATTCTAAGGTGCGACGTAGGCTAATATTTACAGTACTATCTCAAATTGGCACAGGTTAATATTCACAGTACTATCTCAGAGTAGCAGTCTCTAGATGTGAGTTCAGGCAATGTTAACAGTTCTAAGGTGTGACACAGGCTAATATTCACAGTACTATCCTAATGTGGCCGAGGCCAATATCCACAGTACTATCTCAAAGTGGCGCTCTCTAGATGTGACTCAAGGCAGCGTTAACAGTTTTAAGGCGCAACTCAGGCTAATATTCACTGTACTATCTTAAAGTGGTGCAGGCTTATAGTCAGTACGGTGTCCAGTCAAAGTTTCAAAGACATTGGCCCTCATTACGACCCAGGCGGTAAGTTACCGCCTGGGTCGTACCCTTACCACCATGGCGTAAACGACGTTTACGCCATGGTGGTTGGCGGATTTACCGCCCCATTCCAAGGTGAGTGGGACGGTAAATCCCCATTTCCCATTTTACCCTTCCCCATTCCCATTTTTGCCCCATTACGGTGCCGTAATTAGCACCAAGGTCCCTTTGCGGCATGGGTTTTAACGCCTGCAAAAAGCAGGCGTTAAAATCACCATCCCGCAAAGGGACCTTGGAATCAGGCGTTAAGGGTCGGCGCCGTTTACGGCGCCGTAAACCCCTTAACGCCTGGGTCCTAATGAGGGCCATTGTTTCGAAATGCAATAGGTTTGAAACAAATGGATCAAAAAAAGAAAATTTGAATACCATTTTTTAAATGTATATTTTTTTTTGGCTTTTGTATAGGAAAGAATACTGGTTTTCCCCCAAAAAACTAGGGGTATGGGGGGGACCCCAAAAAAAAGTGGATTCGATTTTTTTTTCCAGTCCTTTTGTTTCGAAACTATTGCATTTCGAAACAATGTATTCGACCCTTTCACTATAAACCAGTCAGTTCTATCTTAAAGTGGTGCTCTCTAGATGTGACCTACCTTGATAGTCATTGCTGGTTGACGGCTGGCCACTGGCCTCCCCTGCTGACACCTGCAGACACTATCTGGAGCCGCTTCTGTTGGAGCCACCCTTTGCCTTGGGGCCATTAGCCGCAGGGGCTGCCAGGATGTCTGGGAGGTCCGGGAGGTGGGGAGGAGGAGGAATCAGGAAGCGGGCAGGGGAGAGGGATAGAATACGTAGGGCACACTGTTTTTCTAATTTAAAGCACCCAAATACAAATTAAATGGTTGCTGAGAGGGTCGGAGCCCAGGCTACTCTCGCCTTTGACTTGTGGGAATTGTGTTGACAAACCACCTAAAGGTTAAAGTTATTTGCCTCGTAAGCAGTGCCTGTCACAAATACCACGCTTTCAAGGTTTCAGATGAAAACACTCTCTACCGACCTTCTCGTAACCTTTGCTCTGTCTCGTTCAAAACCACTCCCTGTTACTACTGCAGGAGCAAAGATGAGGCATGGGTTAGCCCCTGGATTCAGTACTGATGGAGCCCTCTCGCTCTCTTTATTCATTCTTCAGCAAGGTGGTCAAACAGCATCCATGAAACCTGCGAAGAGCCTGCTTTTCGCTATTCTGCGGCCTGTATGAGCATGATAGGGCAGTTTGGTCACAGCCACTCACCCACCCATCTCCCTGCTGCAGAAGGTATTGAAGACCATTGCCAGCTCTCCTGGAGTCCAACAACAGCAAAGTATTGTACCTTGGATGGAGAAGCTTTTGCAGCATTTATTATGTGCCAGTGTAGTTCCAGTGTCTCAGAGTGCCTTGGCTTGTCTGAAAATTGGCCTGTTGCGCCCCTCCGTGGGTTATCCAGCCCTTAGTCTGAAGTGGGGGAAAAGGAGCAGGAGCAAGATAAGAGGGTGGGAAAGGGAGAATAGGAGCCACAGGCAAAAGGAAAGGGAGAGAGGGAGGAACACAGGCAAGTTAGGGTGAGGGTGGGAAGGAATGTTTTGTGATAGCATCGGTGCATGTAGGTCCCGCTAGGTGGACCATAGATCATGCTTGAAAAAGGGAATGATCTAAAATGTTTGGGATCCATTAGACTGTACTTGTGAGGTAGATTTGAGAATCAATAGACAATTACTGCACAGTGTAATGTTTGGATGCATGAGGTGCTTGACATGTGCCCGGGCAAATGCTTAAAGTGTGTTGGTTCATTTGCCAGGCATACAGTAACATTGTACTGTTTGTTGGTCGAGCGCAAAAATAGGAATTCTGTCACTGCCAAGCCTTCGACCGAGTGTGGGCCGGTCTAGAATAGACTGTGTAAAATGCTGGCTGTAGGCGGGTGGCAGGAGGAAGAGAGGGCAGCCTGATTGACTAAATCATATATTGACAGCGTGGCACCTTGAAAGTGATGTGTTCTTATTAAAGAATGTACCCCATGCTCATGCCCTGCTAGAATTCCTTTCAGCTCCCAAGCCTACGTAAGAAGCCCGAACTGCTGGGCTGTGCAAAGTATAGTCGGGCAGGAGAGTCAATCAAAATCTGCTATATTATTGTGCGTCACAAAGCCCACGCACTGCGCCAAAACCCCACCAGAGCGGTCCCAAAGGGTCCAGGCACATCCGGAAGTCGGCCACCTCGTGTGGGAGGTCCCACAGAAAAGCGCTGGTGTAGATGTGTACTAATAATAGAAGAGCCCGAAACTATGCAAGATGCAACACTAAATCTCCTGCACGTTTGTGTACTTAAAAGGCATCACACAGAACAGTGTTCTGCCTCTTGCAAAGTGTACAAGTGTTATAGGAGACATCACAGCCGGTGAAGCTGTGCATGGTGCTGACATTAAATGTAGGTAAAGACGTATTCAGTGAATCAAAAAAATGTGTCAAATGGCGAGGTCTTTAAAAGTGTGTAGCAGGCTCTATTCAAGGTGGGGGATGGCGTGGCCAACTGCAGTTGTGTGAGGATCAGGCAAGAAAGCCAGAAGTATTCATGAAAGCCAGTTGCATGTTATTTTGTACTTGATGCAATCTTTGGTGTATTACACATATAACGCTGATGAAATAAAAGGTATGCACGTTTATCCTGCTTGTTGATGGCTTTTCAAGAGACACGTTGGTGATAAAGTAGAGCCACTGAGTCCGTACCACTGAACCCGATTGCTTTTGTGAAGGTGCAAAGGTTCCTCGGCAGACATGTACCTTATGTTAGGAGCTATTCGCCTCAAGGTAAATAGGCTCGAACCCGACCTCCGTCAATGGCTGTCCTTGTAAATAGTCTATGTAAACATTGACACCCCTCAAAGTGGTCCACCCTTCCCCCCCAAGCGTCTCATACTCACCTCATCTCCGGCTCTAGGAAATGTGAGCACATCACCCCCACCTTGAGCAAAGTGCACTGGCTCCCCATCCCGGCTAGCAGCTGCTTTAAACGTCACCTGCAAGGCAAGTACCAGTGATACACCTGACTACCGGTGGCCAGACTAACTAAAAACATCTGGCAGCACACAGACATGTCACAGGAAGACCATCACCAGCCTGAGCAATGGGCTGGCTCACAAGGAGAAAACTAGGAAACAGGCCACCTGTGCTCCAGTCCTGATGGCCTCCATCCCTGTGGCAATCCAGACTGCTCCAAGTCTCCTTCAGTTTAGGAAAGAACTGAAGACCCGGCTCTTCCGACAACACCTTGGAGTAACTTGTACATTCCCGGCTGTATGTTCCACTGTGATAATTATCATTAACCTTTACGAGATGACTTGGTAAATTCCTGCTACTAGTGCTTAGCTCGATGACCTTCTGAGTGCCTCATTGCTCCTGAGCTAGGTTTGCGCCATATAATAATAACAATAGTAGTAAAAGTGCATTGTGTGGGCTCCGCCTGGCTACTGCTGGGTGCATCGATCCTGCTTGGATATTGGTACTCTTCTTTCCCTGACCAATTCAGCGCACATAAAAGCCGATCAGCTTGTCCTGGAATGAGGAGGCTAGACATGCTGTGGGTGGGGATGGCAGAGAGCAGATTATCCTCACCCCTTTGTAAAGGGCTCCCCCCATTTCTTGGGTTTTTAAGCAATGAAGGTGGTTTGGGATGTTACCGGTAATGTTATTGGTGGGTTGAGGGAGGGAATAGAGGCTAGGGATCCAAGCACTAATGGTTAGGCATTATGTGGCTCTCCAGGTGTTTTACACTTGACCTGCCAGTAGCTCTTGCCCACATAGTCAGTGGTGAAGGATCATGGGGGTTGTAGCTTCAAATATGTCGAGGGCCACATAAAAGAGTAAACGCCAGTAAGCACATGAGAAAATGGTGCATTTTTCATATTACCCCTAAGACTCTCATGAAGTGTTTGAGTTGCAAAAGCCAGCCCACAATTATAGGAAGATACCCTCTAAAAGACCCAGTTACATTTTTGTTCCATTGCATCACAGGTTCTTGAAGAATATAGAAAGCACAGCTGGGAATCTGTCTGCGCATCTGTGCAGAGGACCTCGCTGTGTTCTCTCCAGAGATGTATACATTTGAGCAATGTTATTATTTGAGATCTCTTTGGTGGATTTGCATACTTTTGCCATCATAAATCCTATATTTAACATCTAGCTCTCGTACCAACGACATCAAGTCCTAACAAAGGGAGAGAGAAAACTATCTTTGTCATAAAATAATTCTTCATCAGCTTTTGCCTGAGCAGGACATGCACAAAATTCGACGTAAAGGGGTAGTTCACTCAAATGCTTTATGGTTTAAAAAGATGGGCCATAATGAAAAATATAAGTAAACAATATTTTTTTCAAAGTTCCTATGCAAAATGTGTGGGCAATGAGCCTCAGAGTCTGGATTTGTTAGACGTGGGCGGCGTAGTATTCATAAATGCTGGTACTTTTAATTTTAGTTTCTCGGACTTGCCCAGAAATTTTAAGTGATAGTACCAGCATTTATGAAGACTCCGCCACCCGCTGCAGCAAGTTTCCAAGCTCTGGAAACTTAAAAGAAGGTCACAGCAATTATGAATACTTTGCTGGCGGCCTGCAGAGTATTCATAATTTCCGTGACTTTCGTTTTGAAACTTAAAATGAAAGTGACAGCAATAAGGAAGACTCCGCCAGCGGCTGGCAAATTATTTATAATTGATGTGCCTTTCATTTTACGTTTTCTGAGCTCCAGAACGGATGCCTCCATGTGAACACTTTAATAATAAGCTCAAACTTTGAAGCTCATTTCCCACAAATTTTACATCAGTAAAATATATCATTATGGCCCATCTTTTTAAACCATAAACTGTTTGAGTGAACTACCTCTTTAAACTAATAAGATGTCCCATGCTTGAGGCAGATCGCTCAAAAATCCTTTGCAGTCACATGTAAAAATGCAATTTGTACAGTTAGCCACCAGATGGTAGTATAGTTAAATGAATGATTCAATACTTGCCTGTATGTGCTTACTTTCGATAATGTGAGGGATCTGTCTAGACCCAAACGGTGAGCAATCCCATATGGGTTTTCCAGTGTTTAATTTGGGAAAAGAAATCGCGGGTGGGGGATGGGCCGGGTAATACCTTGCAAGACAATATTTAGAGCGAGGGAGAGTCTAAGAAGTGTCTGGGACGGACTAGCCAATGCACATTATACAGACGTGTGGCCATTTAAATGGCAAACAGTTGCTGTCGAGTTTTAGGCCTGGAAAGAAAGGTACTAAAATCTATTTTAAAAGCAGTGGTAACTATGATTTCTGTGCAGATAAAAAAATCGACTTGCAAAACCAACGCCCAGGTTAATCCTTCTGTTCTTTTGAAGGATGTCCATCATTCTTATGGACTCTAATGACAAGACTTCAATATAATATTCCGCAAAAATCAAAACAATGTATTTGCCTTCCATTAGATCCTCGGCCTGTGGACGGGCCGTGGGTAGAGGCAAGAAACCCTGCTCCTCTGCATTATTATTATGTATATTATTATGCGTACTAGTTTGGCCTCATTCCGGCTGCTGTGGTTCTTATAATGCATGGCAGGTCTCCTCATTTTACACTGAACGTGGAGGCAGAGTGATGGGGTTATTGGGGGCCTGCTGGGAGTTTTGTGTTGGAATGCACTACTTTGTGGCATATTAGCCCCCGTTGACTTGCAAACTTGGCAGGTGGGAGCGCTGCTACGATTTGTCCCTGCCCCACCCAGCCTTGATGGGTTCTAACTAAACAATGTCGTCCTCCTATGCTACTATGGTCTGCCTCCGCCGCCCTTTTCTCTCTTCTCACCTAGATCTTTCCCTTCCTCTTCTGGACTTCGGGCCGCATTCTGAGTTTGCCGGTATCCTGGCGGTAGAGCTGCCAGGATACTGGCAAATGTAGATACCGTTTCCGGCACACGGTCCAGTGGCGCTGCCGCCGGATTCAGAGTGAGGGTGTAAATCCCCATACATGGACTCTAGGAGGGGATTTGCCATCGTTAACAGCACCTGCACTGCCGGTGGCGATAATGAGGGCTTTTCTTTGCCGGTAAGGCACCTGCCTTACCTCTCCAGCTGGAGGTAACGCAGGTGCCCCACCGGCAAATCCATAGTCGTCCAGTCTGGTAAAGTACCGGTATCCACAAATACCAGCACTTTTTTACCAGAATGTTTTTACTATGTCAGGGGCCCCCAACCTTTTGGAGCCAATGTGCAAAACGTGTGCATAAAATGTAACAGTCAGCAACATAAGTACTTTGAAGGAACTTATCAGCGTTCAGTTGGTGTAACACAAATTATAATACAGAAAATCCATATTGCTAAGAGGATATGTTAAAGTGCAGTATTTAACAGTAATCTACACCAAGTGCAATTCTGGGCTAGAATGGCCTTTAACTGCATTTGAATCCGAGTTGGTACTTATAAGAAACAATTAGGAAATTAAGTGCACACACAAGACCTTTGTTTTTAGATGCATGAGGTCAGTAATTGTTCATGAACATGACAGGACATAAAGATTTCGGAGAGCTTGGAGTTCTCCACTAAGACATTTTCAGTATATTTAGTGACAAATGTCTTTTAATGAAGCACATTTGTGCAGTAAGAAAGCCACGAATTGGAGCTTTCAAAACAAATGTTACAGGTGCATTGTATGGTTCTCCAATAAGGGATACATCTTTTGTGGCAAATGGTGTATTTTATTCTTTTTCCCCTCCAACATATCTCTCTCTCTCTCTCTACTTCTGCTTATAAACTTTGTATCTCACATTCGACCTCTCTCTGCCCTTCCCTTCATGCATTCTATCTACTGCCCCGTCTGTCGATTTCCTCTATTCAACGTACGTGACGTTTTCCCTCTTCCAGCTTTTAATGCGACCAAGCTCTTAGTCTCTAGTATGACTCTCTCGCGCATTGACTAATGCTCTTCTCTTTGTCTTGGCCTACCTGCTTTTCAGCTGGCTCCTATCCATTCTATCTTTCATTCTTTGATTTGACTTATCTGTCGTCTCTCCCCTCTCAATTTCATTACCCAGGCTCTTCACCCACTTCTATTGTTATCTTTTGACTTTTGCTTTCAATATCACTTCCTTTGTATAGTCTATGAATGCCTCCATGGTAAACAAAATGGAAAGCCCTGTGCACTGGCAAGGTCAAAAAGGGGCATCAAACACTAGTATACAAAGGGATAGCTGACCTACCCACATGAGTTGTTTAACACACTGCTAATTTCCGCGTGATGAGCAATAACTCTAGTTGACTACTGTTTTGACTTAGTAGCCATTTTAATTAGAACTTTTGACAAAACAAACATTTTTTATTTTTTAAAGTAAAACAATTTCAATTTCAGGTGGTCACCAACAGATGGTGTACATATTCAATTGTAAACTTTTTCCAACAAATGGTGTGTGTACATATACATTCATACAGGCATTAAATGAGAAAAGCCAAGTGTCACAAATAGTGCCATCCACATAACAAAAAAAGATATTTGCAAACAGAATTCATTCCAAATATACATATCTAAATATACAAAAGGAACAAAATGGCCACACACCTAGAAAAACATCATTTGTTTTGTAAAAAATGATAAGTAAGACAGACTTATTCTGCCATGATCATGTGTGGTATAAAAAGACAAATGAATTGGCCAGCTAAAGGAGTCTAGCCACTTGCGAGCTGGAATGTAAGACAAGTTCTTAGTCTTCTAGCCTAAAGATAAGCTATTTCTAGTGTTAAACCAGTTCCAAAGGAGAAGAAATAAGTTCCCGGTGGACCTCGGGATCAGTTAGTGAGTGCTGTGGGTGTGTAGAGACCAGTCCTAGGTCAACATCGGTAGATATATTCCTGTTGATTTGGAGGTGGGCCGTAATGCAATTATGTGTCCAAAGATGTTTCGGCAGGCAATAAAGGCAACCTTCATCTGGACCTACGGATGTCGCTCTAAAAAGGAAGAGAGAGCATTTGGTGAAACAATGGAAGGCGTAAGGTGAGAATAAGCAGGTCTACACCTGGCCTACAAATGGATCGGTAACTAAAAAGAGGAACACAAAAGGGGGGGAGGGTTCATATATACATTAGTTAAAATACATTTTGTGGCAAATAGATGCCAAAGCTGGCCGCACCCACCTTAGGAAAGAGTGCTACTGTTGCCACTGAAGAGAATAGGCCACTTGCGTGGGAGTCGAGTGTGGTGCAAATGCACTATAGGGAGCTCATGCAAGGTTCACAGCGTCCACATAAGAAGTTCCAACAAATGGACTGAGTTAATCAAGCCAGGAATGACTTGGAGTGGAGACACGGAGAGGACAACACAGTGCCTAAGTAACTTGGAGGAGCTGAAAAATGCAGAGTCCACAGATAGCGGAATGATGAAGCAAGGGCCAGGGAGGATGGTGATATGCCGTGGCCAATAACTTACTTCCAACAATCGGTCGCATGTAAGGCGATCATTCTTTCGGGGCAGCGTAGTCCCAGGGAAATACAATCCTTCCAGGCAGGCACCACAGGTGTGCGGAAGCCTTTGTGAAAGGAAGCAAACCAGGAGACAGGGGGTTTGTTAAGCCTCAGTCGGCAGGAGGGGCCAGGAGCTGATGACTATAGTGTGCTGCAACAAGTGAATGCAACCCCAAACCCAATGTATGGGTGGTGAACCTAGTACAAGGAGGAGCCAGTCACAGCCAGTGTACTGTATGTTAATATAAAAAGGAAAACTAGAAAAGGAAAGAAAGCAGTCATAGAGAGGGTTGGTGAAAATACCCCATTGTATAAGGACTTCCAAAATAAGGCGCTAAAAAGGGGGCAACTTGTCTTACATTCCAGCTCGCAAGTGGCTAGACTCCTGTGAGTGGTCAATTCATTTGTCTTTTTATACCACACATGATCATGGCAGAATAAGTCTGTCTTACTTATCATGTTTACAGAACAAATGATGTTTTTCTAGGTGTGTGGCGATTTTGTTCATTTTGTATATTTAGATATGTATATTTGGAATGAATTCTGTTCGCAAATATCTTTTTTTGTTATGTGGATGGCACTATTTGTGACACTTTGTCACGGCTCGCTCCCTTCGCTCCCGTTCCTGCCACTTGGGGGCATGTTTTTGGGTTTATTCCCTACTGGACATTTCCTCCGAACCTTATGCTACAGTGTTCTGATGAATTGGGAGCGCTAAAACCTTATTTTCCAAGTTACTTCCCTTCCGGATCCATTCCAGATTTTTGGCAGCCAGCATGCTACTTTAATCAAATGACTATGCTTCCCAGAATGCCTGGCTCACTGCTTCACCTCCTCCCTTGCAGGACAAGGCTGGGTGGAGGATAGGCAACACCTGTGGCTGCAGGTGCAGCAGGCGGCACACCTGAGGGGTGTGCTCGTTAAGCAGCTTTAAAAGCCTCAGTTTGCTTCAGTCCAGCGCTGGTCATTGTTGCAGTGTTCCTGTTGTGACTGGTCCCTTGTTCCTAGCTTCTAGCTTTTGTGCCTAGTTCCTAGTTCCTGTTTCTTGTTCCTCTGCCCTGGATTTCGGATTTTTGTGCTTAATTGATTTCTGCTTTCTGGATTTCCCTTTCTGTCTTCCTCTGTCTGCAGGCAGCCTTTCTCTGTGCTTTACCCTTTGATGCTGCCCAATTTGCCTGTGTACTCTGTTTCTTTGTTGCTGTCCTTTGCTACTGAAAAACTTGATGCTTTAGTCTTTTCCTTTATAGATTTAGCTTCCTGCCTCAAGGTTTCCTTTTGTGATATCATTTTCCCTGCCCCTGATCCTTACTTTCTATTGGGATCCATTCCATGTTTTCCATCGCACTTCTGCATTTATTTCCCATTGATTATTAAGTGTGGGTGTTATTGTAACTAGTCCCAGTGTGAATGCCCTTTTGTTTTCCTCACTATTTTATAATCACTATTCCTACTTGCCCCTTGACTAGGGTCTTATGTATTTAGTTTACTCCACCCATTGCTGTTATAGCCTTCAGGGTCCCTGTTTGATCAACTGGGTTCGTGAGTTTACTGACATTCAAGTGGTCTTTCCGGTCCTCGTGAGTACTGTTTCTAAGTTCCTTATTCAGTATCATCCAGAGTGTCAGCTCACAGATCCTGTCCTTGCTTGCCCTCTAGGTGGGCTTAGCGCTGTCAGTATCTGTAATAGCATAGTGGGTAAGGAGTTTGACGAATTTCCTTTCAGTCATAAGGAGGTTCTAAGTGCTTACCCCACATCCCTTTTCATATATTGGTATTATTGTTTCACTCTATTTGTACTCCTGGGTTTTAGTATACACAAGTCTTGGGTATTGTATGCACATATTTAGATTCAAAGTTGTACACTGTGCGATTCCGTGCACATTGCCTTCTTCCTTTCTTAACACACTTGGTTTTTCTCATTTAATGCCTGTATGAATGTATATGTACGCACACCATTTGTTGGCAAAAGTTTACAATTCAATATGTACACCATCTGTTGGTGACCACCTGAAATTGAAATTGTTTTACTTTTAAAAAAAAGAATGTTTGTTTTGTCAAAAGTTCTAATTAAAATGGCTACTAAGTCAAAACAGTAGTCAACTAGAGTTATTGTTCACCCGCTCCAGATTGGCGCCATTGTCTCCAAATGGGTCAGAAGGAGATATATACTTATTGATATATCCAGAGCAGTGTTTGGGTTCTACATCTATTGCCCTTGGAGGTAAACTCTATATGAGCCTCACCTGTAGCTAAGTAATCACACGGAAATTAGCAGTGTGTTAACCCATGTGGGTAGGTCAGCTCTCCCTTTGTATACTTATGAATGCCTCCATGGCATGGTACCTCCTTATCGTTTCCCTCTCATATCCAGTACTCTCACGACTTCTAAATTATCAATCTATCTTCCTTCCATCTGTTCCCTATCCCCCCTGTGCCAAATTTAGTTTCTGCTCTTTCTCTCTTGGGTTCTTCTAAATTCTGGAATTCTCTCCCTCTGCTTTTTCGATCTCTTACCTCATAGTCCTCTTTCTGCTCCCTTTTGAAAGCTCACTTTCATTCTTCATCTTAAATGGCTCACTGTTTAATGGTACCTCATTTGTACCGCTGCCATTACCTATTGTTCAGCACTTTAGCAATAAGCGCTATATAAGACCAAATAAATTAAATGAACACAGTACCAGTAACACTGGTCAAAACGTGTCAGGATTTAAAAATCACTCAATTGGGGTTTTGTGGGTTATTGTTCTATGAATTCCTGTGAACCTTAGTATAAAAGCACATAGGGCCTGTTATATTGCTCATAGCATGATATATATATCACACAGACCGCGGTAGCGGCCGTGTTGGCATGGTTAAGATGCTAAACCCATAGGAAGACTACTTTTTGGGCGGCTCTGAATCTCTTCAGCAAGATGAGGTTTCGTGCAGGGGGGGAAGTTATAGGGGAGGTCCCAAATTTCTTTTTTTTCCTCCATAGACTGAATGGGCAAAAACTTTGCACACGGCTACAGCCCAAACGGCTGGACGGATTTTCAGCAAATTTGCGGCAGTAGCAGCGGCTTGGTTCCGAAAGTGTGCTTTTGTGTGTTTGGTGGACATCCGACCAGTACTTTTTTTGCAAAGAACTGAAATGTATGTCTCAAAAAATGTGTGATAACTGGCTCCGCTCAGCGGACCCATTTCCCTGTTCACTGTGTGGACAAACGTCTCATTAGCTTGGAGTACGCCGTGATATCGGCGAACATTGAATGCAGCCGGTGGTTGGCTAGAGAGAAACCTGCTGTGCGTCAAAGTTTTTGGGACACGCTGCCATGGTGTATCAGAGGACAGTGCGGCGCCGAAAGGGACTGAAAAACATAATGTACGGCATATGGTGGTGGTAAGAAGGGGTGGAAAGGGCAGGGGAGAGAGAAGCAGAAAAAATGACATGTTTGTTCAGGTCGAAGAAGACGCTAGTGTGCGAGTGGTGTACGCGACACTGCAGCAATTTTGACACGCTGAAAAGGGTTGCAAAATAGATTTGCAGGATCTGGTGGGTGAAGGAGGGAACAAAAAGTTTGGGGGAGGGAAGAGTGGAAGATATGATACATTTGTTCAGATCGAAGACGACGGTGGCGTGCAAGAGGTGTACGCAAGCAATGCAGCAATTTGCTGGTAGCTCCTCACGTGACAACCTTCTGTGGCGACTGCATGGACGCTCCATTGGGAACGCGGACTGCATTGCAGATGATGCGAAGAAATGGACAATGTGTTGTGCTGTTGCCTAGGGGTGCCGGTGCTTACGTTGACTTTGTGAGTTTCCATTGTGTTATGGCTGTGGGTTGGGCTGTCGGTGGCATGCGTGCATTGCCCTGTAGTGGTTGTGGGCAAGGCCTATGCTTTTGGGTGCATGGCCAACCCCGCAATGCAATGCCTCCATGCATGGGAGAGCAGTGAGGCAATTAGTGGGTAGCTCATCAGGCGACTACCTTCTGTGCCGACTGCGTGGCGCTCCCTTGGGAATGGGGACTGCATTGCAGATGATGTAAAGAAAGCGAGAATGGGTGACATTGCCACATGGAAGTATGTTTTACCATCACAGTTTTGCGATATGGACCATTCACGTAGCTACTCACATATCCTTCATTGGCGGGTAGCTGCACAGGAGAGTATCATTCTTTGGTGAGTGCAGGCAGACTCCATTGAGGATAGGGAGTGCATTGGAGACAATATGAGGATATTTCCAGCCGGTGTATTATGCTGTGTTGTGCCTACAAAGCCCCTACTGCCTTGTGTGCATGGCTAGGGCCCTTGGAGCAAACAGTCTGGCCACTGGTTGGAAGTAGGTTTGAGAATGGTGCCTTGTTTGGGTCCGTTACTATACCCATATGTACCTGTAGTTAGGAAAGCTACGTGGCCACATTTTCCCATACATGGCCCTAGTGCCTTCTAGTGGGTGTGTGCAAGGACTAGCCTCTTGGGTGCATAGGCAGAGGCCGTAGGATGTTGTGGGTTCCCATTGTGTTGTGTCAGTGGGTCGGGGTGGCAGTGGTACGTTTGTCAAGTATGGGATGTGCCACCATGTTCCCATGCATGTCTCCATTGTCTTGGAGTGGTCATGGGCAAGGTCTAGGTATTTGGGTGCAAGGGCGGAGGCCATAGGCCTCCGCATGTACCCAAGCGGCTAGGGCATCTCCACCACCTTGCTTCAGGGAGGGCAGTAAGGCATTGCCACATGGAAGGCTTTTTTTACCATCACAGTTTTGCGATATGGACCTTTTACGCAGCTACTCACATATACTTCATTGGCGGATTGCTGCACGGGAAACTATCCTTTTTTGGTGAGTGCAGGCAGCCTCCATTGGGGATGGGGAGTGAATTGGAGACAATATGAGGATATTGTAATTCGGTGTACTATGTTGTGTTGTGCCTGCAAAGCCCCTACCTGTAGTCAGGAAAGCTACGTGGCCACATGCTCTCATGCATGGCTTTATTGCCTTCTAGTCAGTGTGTCCAAGGACCAGGCTCTTGGGTGCATGGGCGGAGGCCATAGGCCTCTGCATGTACCCAAGAGCCTAGGCCTTTGCCACAATCACCGCAACGGAATGCAGCCATGTATGAGACTACTGTGATATTGCTATGTGGATTGCACACATATGTATAAAGAGTGTATTCTCTTTGCCTTAGCTAATTTGGATAAGTTATTATAACCATACCGTCTGGCATCCCACAGACTTTCAAATATGTAAGTGTCCAAAGGTACTCACGTTTGTAGATTCATTGTGGAGGACATGTTAGACTTGCTACAGCAGCAGTGGTGAGAAATGCCACCATTTGCCTTTGGAATGGTGTGGCCGTGAACAGAGCCTTGCTTCAGGGAGTGCAGGAAGACATTGGAACATGCATGGGAGCACTGTCATAATGGTATCTCGAGTGCACACATATGTATACAGTATGCATTTCATTTGCCTGCGCTAACTTTGGTAAGTTATTATAACCATATCTTGTTCCATCCCACACACTTTTCAATATGTGAATATCCTAAGGTACTCATCTTTGTAGAATCAGTGTGGAGGACATGTTACACTTGCTACAGCAGCATTGGTGAGATATGCCACCATTTGCATTTGGAATGGTGTGGCCGTGAACAGAGCCTTGCTTCAGGGAGTGTACTAAGACAGTGGGACATGAAAGGATTTTTTTGTCATCACACTTTTGCGCCATGGACTATCTACGCAGCTACTGACATATAATTCATTGTCGGGTAGCTGCACAGGCGACTACCTTCTGAGCCCATAGGGGATGGGGAGAGTATTGCAGATGATATTGGGATATTTCCATTCGGTTTTACTGTGTTGTGTTGGAAGTGGCAAGCCCCTACGGCCTTGTGTCCGTGGCTAGCACCCTTTGAAATAACAGTCTGGACACTGGTTGGGAGTAGGTTTCAGAATGTTGCCTTTTTGGGGTCTGTTCCTGTAGTGATATGTAACTCGGGCGTACACTCTTGGAAATATGCATGTCTCCTGTGGGTGCTGACCATTACAGAATGGTTGTGGAGGACATTTTGCAGTTGGTATACCACCAGAGGTGGCGTGAAGTGCAAACACTTGCATATGGTGTACGTCATTGGACTTGCTGCCGTTCACGGACTGACATGCCACCATTTGTGTATGGTATGGTGTGCCCCTGATAATACCCTGTGTTTTGAGAGTGAAAGAAGATGTTGCGACATGACACAAGTTACTAAGCATTACACATTTAAAGTATGGATAATGTACAGACTGACCCACATACATTTGCACTGGACAAAATCATCGACGCTGTTAAGTCCTGCCAAATATAGGACGGTAGGCCATCTGACTGTTAGCTTTCCTTTGCATACTTGTTGAGATGGCCAACGAACGGGGTTGGCGTTCCTATTGTGTACAATTGTAATGTGTGCATCGCTTCCATTACCTACGTGTGGGCGGCATACACCATTGCAACAGTCACTGGCATAGCTGACTTTAGTTGTGGAGAGTCGTTGCTCACGGCATGCCCTCCAGGTATTTTTGTTACATGCGTGGCAAGCATAGCGTACTCTGTCATGTGAGCCTCTAGCTCCGGAAAGGAACAACATAAACAAAAGCAAAAGCAGACATGCGCACACAGAGCGTACAGTTCCAGAACATTCTCATACTCTACCAACAACACTGTGAATTGTTGCAAGTGCTATATTTTGTTACAGAATGTTCATGAGAACGTGTAAGGTGGCTGCAATCACCGCTTTTTTATTTCACAAACAAAATCCAGTGTGCAATGCTGTCTGTGCATTTCTTTACTTCTTTTGTCATTTAGCAAAGTGGAAAAAAAAGTGCTTTGTGGTCCTTGCTGGGCCATGTGAAAGAACACATTTTCTTTGCAAGGTAGACAAGGTAGCTGCTGTTGCCTTTGGAATGCCTTACATAATGAACGTTTGCAGGTTGGTTAATATTGCCGGAACCACAAATGGACATACAGGCCCATATTGGTCGGCCCAGATAACGACGACGGAAAACACATCGCTTATGGTAATCTTACAATGCTTGGTCCACCACCGTCTGTTGGAAGGTGGAAGGGGTGGCATGCGCAGTAAGGCGCAAGGTAGCTGAGAAGAAAGAGTAATAAGAATAGATGTAAGTAGCCGTTATTAGTGGCAGCGTACAGGACAAGAGTTTGCGAGAAGGATGTCGTAATAGGTGGCTGCCTCATGGACCATGTAGTCTGTGTTATTGAGTAGCATCATATGTTACCCCACTGCTGTGCTGTCTGTTTTGTACGTGATACTGTCCTTGTACGGCTCCACACAAGCAAAATGTCTTTAAAACGTTGCCACTAGACGCTCCTTTCATGTGTTTCCTTTTTTTACAAAAAATGGCAGTGCTGGCGAGTGTTGTTAGACACACGGCATAATGTCTCTGTGTGTCCAAAGGAAGAAAAAAAACAACCCTCATTGCAGGAGAATGCAGGTTTCACAGGTTTCCCCCCTTCTCACCTGTCTGTGTTGTTTATTGGAGTTCTTCGATGAAGTCTTCTTTCACACAGTTCGGGTCTTGTACAACCCAGTGCGTAGGTCCTCGGGTTCCAGCGTGCGTTCTGCATCCCGTCTTCAGGGAACGTTCAGATGTCCGGGAAAGTTCCAGGAAATGGCGAGGAGTGCACTCGGGAGATGAGTGCAAAGGAGATCCGGGAAGCAAACTGAGGACAAGAAAGGAAAGGATGAAGGAGGAGGAATTTAGGAAACCGGGAACCAGGAATCAAAGGAATTCGCTGTACGAACTACGGGAGCACACGTCT
The DNA here is from genome assembly GCF_040938575.1 of Ambystoma mexicanum. NCBI lineage: Eukaryota > Metazoa > Chordata > Amphibia > Caudata > Ambystomatidae > Ambystoma > Ambystoma mexicanum. Next base: position 743,988,149 of record NC_090926.1, read on the forward strand.
GGCTACTGCAAGCGTTGAGATGCGCAGGGCCGCGGGGGCGTGTCAGCTTGGTAGAATGTAGTGTGTATGACGCAGAGACTGGTAAACAGCGTTCCGCGTTCGGCGGCCATGTTGGGAGTACAGCTGAGTGCAGGCCCCTATGGGTCAGGGACCATGAAGTCCAGAAAGGACGCGTCCGATGGTTCATGACAGCAGGAGCTGGTTTGCTAAAAAATGCAACATTGAAATGTGAGCTGTCGATGTTTGTGTGACGGATGACTTCTATGTGCACCTGTGGCCGTTATTACTTTCAATGCAATGAAGAATTGGTAATTGTTTGAACGGGCATAGTAAGGGCAAAACAGGGAATGTAGCACTGCACGAGTGAGCATAAGGTGTGCTGTTTCACTGCACAAATTGCGTTCCCTTTTCGTCTTGTCCTTTATGTCGGGATTAGCAGGGGCCGGGGAAGAATGGCAACAAAAGGAAGTAATTTACGGGGAATGGTGGAGACATGGCACTGTAACGGTGCGTGATTACTGCTGTCACAAACCTCTGTACACAGAGAAAGTGTGCAGTAAAGTAAGTTTATAATTATGCATACAGAACTGCAGCTTAATACATTTAAATCATAATACACATGTGCTGTAAAGTTGTACTTACATAACTTCAGCAAATTCCATGCTGGTATTGGGTGGGCGACAAATTGCAGTGTACTACGGCGTATGGAATTGTTGCAGACTACCTTTGGGGCACATGGGCAGAACAACTGCACTGTAAGTTATGTATCTTTCTTCTCTACAATTCCATACAATGTCTGCCCTTGGAGCAAATCATGATTCCCACTCAAAGCTGTTTTACAATGAGCATTTGTCCTGTTGAAGGAGAGGTATGTTAGGTTTCGGTTTCCAGAGATGATGCGCGGAAAAAAAAAGGATTCAGACGGCAACGTGTTTCGATTGTACCATGCATTTCCAAATGTTGGTAGTGTAATTACGGTGAAGTTAGTACGACGTATAAGTAGAGATAATGGTGCTGTACACATGCTGCCCTGAATGCACACATGGCAACAAACATAAAATGTGCTTTTACAGTCCTTAAGGAACATTTACATGTGCAGTGTGTTACGAGGCAACGGTGGACGATGACAGACTGTGTGTGCACTGCCTCAGCATACGTGGGTGGCTGGGCCATGGTAGGCAGTTTGGTGTCTTGCAGCATGAACATGTTTGGGGCTGTTGTTGATCAAAGAAAAGGAATTATTGTATTGTGTGGAAGAAATGGCAGACAATGTCAACTGCAGTGGCTAAGGGGTAGGTGGCTGTGTTATGTGTGGGATTTCTGGCACGTGGATAGATGTTTGTATGCATAGTTGTACAGTGCAGCTGCAGTTGTGGGCAGGGTGTACAATATTGAGTGCATGGCTGGAGCCCCTACACTGTCACTGTACTGGGTGTAGTGAAGCGTGTAGGGCATAGGCACATGCTTTATAGTGTAATATAGGTGTGAGTTGCAAATTCTGGAATTGCTAAGTGCATTGCAGAAATAAGTGCACACATTGCACTGTGGACATTGTAGAGAAGTATGATACCAATAATTGCATACTTACTGTTTGGATTGGGGAGGGCCTTGGCTGTTTTTTGTGTATGGAATGTGAACCGTTGTAGTAATCGCTGCTGCATTATCTGTGGGAAAAGAGAACAGAACATGTTAGAGCAGGTATTTTGTTACTTTGCAGTCCACTACATTGCATATATTTATTTACTTTGTGGACCCTCATAACTAGTACATCATAAGAACTATGCTTTGAACCAGTGTACTGTGCAATGTGCGCAGTTCCTGTGTTTCTTTGCATAATCATTGGGTCTGTGGGGAAAAAAGATCCATGTGGGATTAAAAAAAAGCGTCCACATTTCTTTGCTGCTATGGTGCACAATGAATTACAGGAACGTTTGGAGTGGTTATAGCCCTTTTTAAGGTGTACTCTTAAAGTAGGAGAAAATATAATGGTTTATGATTTCAGGCCTATACATGTTGGTAGGATGGGTGGCGTTGTATAGCAGTTGGTGTTTTGTAAATGTTTACCTGCTTTGTTTTTTGTAGCACTGTTTCCTTATGCATTTGGTTGCTGCTGGTGTTTTGCAAGTATTGTGGCATTGTACTGTGCTACTGCAGAATTGTGACGGTAGCTAGGTACCTGTTGGCGTACTGTAACTGCTCATACTTTGGAAGTGTTTGAGGATATGTTTGTAGCACAGTCCTTGTTGCAGGTTGAGTTGGGTTGTTGTAATGCAGCAAATAACATTGTAGTATTCTGGTTGCAGTTAGATACCATGTGGCGTATTCTAACTGTATACAGTGTCTCTTTTCTATAGGGTACGTTTACAAGCTTGTGCATTCCTGTTGCTACTTTCACATCTGTGTGCATTTGGAAGTGGTGGTGTACCATTATGGGTTTACGTAGTGATAGTTCCATATGTATAGCATTTGCATGAGTATTCTTAGAGAGGCGGTGACTCATTTGTGTACTTGGTGATTTCAGAGGTTACTGAGGATAGTTTTAAACCCTCATACTTAGTACTTTCCCTTTTACGTATCATGTGGAAAATACTGCTACTATCATTTGTGTACATGTATTTTTTACGTAGTGATAGTTCCATATGTATAGCATTTGCATGAGTATTCTTAGAGAGGCGGTGACTCATTTGTGTACTTGGTGATTTCAGAGGTTACTGAGGATAGTTTTAAACCCTCATACTTAGTACTTTCCCTTTTACGTATCATGTGGAAAATACTGCTACTATCATTTGTGTACATGTATTTTTTGGCTGAATGTACTCATTGGGTTAATTGGGGATACAATTATCCAACACACACTTTAATGCATTTCTTGAAGGCTTGCTGTATGCGAAGTTGCTTTAGGTCAACGGTGTGGAAGGGATGGAGCTAATAACGGGCCCATTAATAACAGGCCCGTTATTAGCTCCTTGGTCCCATCACGGGACCCGGAAAGGACGTCTGGTTTTACCAGACATCTGTTCCGGGTCCCTCGAGGGAACCTCGTAATAGGGCGGAATGGGTTTACCGGCACCGCCACCATTACCGATGCCAGTAAACCCATTCCGCAAGGGTCGTAATGAGGCCCTCAGTTAGGTATTGGTACATAGACAAAGCATTTGTTGGGGACTTGCTGCTGAATGACATGGTTTCAGAGACTGCATGCATGTTTCCACATGTAGGAAACGTGAAAGCTTTCATTTATGAGTATGTTTTTCCTTTCCAGTATTTGTAGTAAGTACATTAGAAATTCCTGTGGATTTTCTTGTAGGTTTAACGTGAATCTCACCATTCCAGCACAGTAGTCCAATTGTTGTCTTACTCCTGAAACACTGTACATGTTGTCTGGATTACTTACTGCATTTCTGTGAAGGACGAGCATTTGCAAACACAACTGGTCTGCGCCATTTTAAATAAATGTGTTCCACAATTGCTGGCATTTGGAATAGAACATTCATTGTTACATTTGCATAGCAATTAACACCTGTTGTATTAGAAAATTTGAATGGACAAAGTCCTTCTGTGTCTGAGTATTTTGATGAAAGGGTCCGTGGTTTGTTTGAAGAGGCACTTTTTTGTGTCTGGAGTTTGGTATGTTTTGTCTTTTTTACTCCTTTGTCTGTGCTTTTGGTAGTTGATGTAGTATGAGTTGATTTCAATTTCTTTGGTGGTACTGTTGCCAAATTATTTAGCACTTCTGATGGAATGAGCTTTCTTTTCAAAACTTTGGGTTTGTAAGGAACAGGGTACATTTTGAGATGGGGTGTGTAGAGTGCACATAGTCTATTGTACTCTATGATGCAAGGAATGTCTGTGCTGACTGCAGTTGTATCATAATTCACTAGATACAGTCCTTCCAGTGTAAGCAGCCGTGACAGGGCTACGTAACTCATGCCTTCTTTAAAGACTGTTCTGCCAATGTCAATCAATGCTTGATCTAAGTTAGACTTTGCGATTTATAAATAGTTACTGCATAAACTAGCGACAGAGAAAACTGTTCTCAGCTTACAAACATGTCTTTGAAAAGAAGGAATCGAGCCATTGTGTGTCCTATCTTTTTAATTTATGAAAGTTTGTCAAACTGGATGTTGACAAAACTGAATGCTGCCGTCCCCTGGGTATCTGTGGAAGCCAACAACTGTGCCAATGTGCTCCATTAACTAAATCTTGCTCAACATCAAGGTTACGGCTTAGCATTACTCTACAGTTCATACATAATGTTAAAATGTTGTGCAAACCAGCTTTGCTAGAGGTAGAGATGTCTAAGGTATTTAGTCGTGCTATGGCTTGTTGAAGTCTAGTTTGTCTGTGGATTTTCACTAGTGATTGGTTTTCTTTTTTTAGCATTGTTGCATTGAATTGTGCACAGCTTGCTAGAGTTGGCGTTAAGGCCATACAGGTGACATTTTTGTGATCTAATTGTTCCAAGACATCAGTAGCACATGTGTTACGCCCGTACAGCTTATGGATGCGTCTTGTGTTGAGGTTAGACTGCACCTTCTTTGATAGTACACCAAGCCGCATGTTTTTTAAAATGTTGGCATAGATGATGTCTGCAGACTGATGCATGTTTTGAGCATTGGAAATGTTGCCAGAGATTAACATTCCCAATGCTTCCAAGACTTTTGTGGCACACTTTGTGTCGTAAGGTTTTGAAGATTGGTTCACCTTTGACTGGTGTTAATTGAAGGAGATCTCAGAAAACAATAAAATGTTTTCCTACAAACAGTTCTTGGTAATCTGTTTTATTTTATTTATTTATTCATATTTGTTAAGCGCACAATAGCCGTGGGCATCGTGGCGCTGGTTACAGGCAGTGAAGAGCTTAGTCAGAGTAGAAGCAGAGATACAATTTTACACATGTTGCAGAATACAAAGAGTTAGGTGTAGTTGGAAAAGAGGGGGTAAGAGGTTAGTAGGAATAGATGAAACGGCAGTGTTAGTTGAAGAGAGAGGTTTTCAGATTTCTCTAAAAGGCAAGGAGTGTGGTTTCAGCTATGAGGGAGGTGGGGAGCGAGTTCCATAGTTTAGGAGCTATGTACCGGAAGCATAGCCCTCCTCCTTTGGTTCTGTTGATGTGTGGGATACTGAGTTATTGGTGTAGCATGTTCTGATGGGTCGGGCTGAAGGGGATCTGGATAGTGTTCTGATAGGTATGAGTGTGCCGTGGAGTTGATGCAGTAGTGAGGATTTTAAAGGTGATGCGGTCCTTGACTGAAAGCCAGTGAGCTGCCTGTCTGGCTTGAGAGATGTGATCTCTTCTAAGAATGCTTAGTGCTGCTCTTAGCGCATTGTTTTGAGTGACTTGGAGTTTGTTTAGGTTCTTAATAGAAGTACCTGCTAGGAGAGCATTGCAGTGATCTAATGTAGCACCTATGGTGGTTCTTGCGATTGAGAGGCAGCTGGACTTGGTTAGGAAAGGTTTTATGGCATTGATGAGTTTGGTGCTTACGGCCGAGGCTGAGACAATGGCATTGACTTGCTTATCCATGGATAGCGTGGCGTCGATGTGAACCCCTAGTGTTTTTACGGAAGATAGAACGGGAATGATGGAGTTATCAATGTTAAAATTGGAATAGAGGCTGTCTAGCTTGGTTAGAGTAGACTTTTGACCGAGGATAAGTGTTCTGATCTTGATGGTTGTGCAGATTATTGAACCTCCGTCCCCAAGTACTGCACAGACAGAAAGGATACGCTGTCTGTGCAATCTTTGAGGCCACAGGTGTGTTGAGCCATCAATCAGGAGTGATGTGTCAATCAGATAGCAGGAACGCCGGAAGGACCCCTGACCGCCAGGAGTGTTGCAAGTGGTGTCCTAAATGTGGTAAGAGCCACAGATTGTTGGTAGTGGTGAAAGAAGCGTTCTGCACGGCTCGAAGGTGGGACACACCTGGGTCTGATGTAGATGGACCAGTAAGGCAGGAAGTTCAAAAACCAAGTTCCAAGATTCTAGATTCAGAGAGGATAATCCAAAGGCAGTCCAAGAGAGTTCCAAGGTCAAGGTGCCGGAGAAAACAAGGTGGAATCCAAGTAACAGAAATCCGAGGGGCAGGCAAGACAAATCCAAAGAACAGTCCGAGGTCGCAAAATCCGTGATCAGAAACAGGTAAACCAAGGTGTTACACAATTCTCAAGAGATCAGCTGTGAAGCGCTGTACCCACGTTGCCAAGATGCTTTTAAACTGATTAAGTAACCACGTGATGTGTCTCACGGACGTGTGAGACGTGACGTGATCACATGGTCACGGAACGCTGGATGTTCGTTGCCGTGGGAGTCTCCGTGGGCGTGTCCAGCCGTGAGCACGCCTCCATGGTAACTGCCAGCGAAACAAAGGACGGTAGATGCCGGTGCTACAGGCTGGTGTCCTCCTACGCCAGGCAAACTGCTGGTTCTTTCTATGTGCAGGGACTGCTCTTGTTGTTAGGTGTGGTGAGGGGCTTGTGGTTGTGTGAGTCTTAATGGGGCGAGCAACAGGAGACGTAACAATAAGAATCTCTGTCTTATCTCCATTGAGGCAGAGGCCATTCTCAGCCATCCAGGCTTGAATAGTGGCATAGATTTGTTGTAGTGCTGCTGCGTCCTGCACATATGAGCCGGTTAGAGGTAGGAGTACTTGGGTATCGTCTGCATACTTGATATATGCAATCCCAAGAGCATCGTGTTTATCAAAAAGGGGCCTTGTGACCAGATTGTATGGCGTGGGAGCAGTGCATGATCCTTGTGGGGCTCTGCAGTGGATGGTGGTAGGTGCTGCATTTGCTATGTTAGAGAATACTTTCATTGCTCTGCCTTCTAGGAAGGAAGAGATCCAAGAAGTTGCTTGATTAGAGAATTGTGCTGCTTGCGTGAGGTGAGTGGTGAGAGTTTTGTGGTCTACCAAGTCGAAGGCAGTCGAGAGGTCTAGGAGGAGGAGGAAGAGGAGGGCAGGCTTGCCTTTATCCAGAATTTGAGTGTTTTGAGGACCTCCTGTAATCTGAGGTGAATCAAAGCTAACATTAGGTTAGAAACCATGCTCACCTCATCTATTAGGAGTTTTTCATTTGTTTCAAAACTTTGCTTAGTTCCATTGCAGCTACTGCTGAAAGTTTATTATTCTCTCATTTGTTTTGGTGTTCTACTGGAAGGAAGTAGTAATCGGAGTAGAGTGACTCCACCTATGTTGTAGGCAGCTAAACCTGTGGGGGAGGGGTGGTTACAACAGCTGAAACATTGTTGTTTGTTAATTGTTGTAGGAATTTGCTGATCATTTTTTTAAAGAATGTTTTCCCTGACCCAGCTTCACTATTTACATACAGCAGTAGAGGTTTGTAGTTGTCACAGGTACAAGTTTTACTTTCGTGCTGTATACCATGTTCAATTTTTTCATTTACTTCTAGAAAAATGGTACGCTGCTCACTGTTTAGTTGGGATTTCAGTACAGCCAACTCTTCAGCAGATTGCTCATACTGAAACATGGTGGTGGTTACTTCCGTCATGGCTAATTCTGCCTAATTTGCCATGAGTGACTGTCCAAGTGGTTCTTGGCTGCTTGTTACAGAAGGTTCACCAATCTCGTGTCTACATTTAATTGTGCTTGAAGTTCTGCTTCTTGTTGGCGTTCATTGTCTAAGATGGCTTTGTAACGTGTAAAGTTTCCATCTGTAATTGTACTTTCACTTGCATTAAAAGCATCTTCTTAGGAGGCGTGGGTGGCTAATAAATCTTCTTCTTTTCTCCATGGTTTGAAAAGTTGCAGTACAGCCATGTAGTACAGTTCTTTGTGTTGAGGAGTTTGTTAGGACAATTTCATATGATTAATGAGGCTGCATTTGGTAAGTTTCAACAGGCTGCCTTCACAACTTTCCACTCTGTATCAACCTTTTTTCTCATCTGGTTTAATATTACTTTTGTATGATAAGTTTTGGGCTATCTGGTAAAGGCACATGGCTTCTAAAGTAATACTCCTGTTTGGGTAGTATGTGTCCAATAAGTTGTTTTTTAAAATGTCCTGGCTGTTGGGATAGTTTTTGGCTATTGCTTGCATGTCTTCGTACAATTTCAGTACTATCTTTCTGGATGCAGCAGGACCAAGACTTAGCCACACTATGTTTTCAGATTTCCCATATAAGGCGGTGCTGGTTAAATGGTCTGCGTCTTCGTAGGAGCCACATTCTCTATGGGACAGCATTTTTATGACAAAGCTGTACAATTTGTGACAGTGTTCTGTCAAATGACATGTCATCCCAGAGGTCTTTGAGCTCTGTTTTCTCTGCTTTGGTTTAGTAGGATGTGACATATCGTGCAACTGCAGTGGAATTTTCTGCAATCTACTGTACATCAACATTAGCATTCCATACGAGGGCAATTATTGCATTGTAATCATTGATGTACTTTGATGCTTTGCTCCTTTTTATGTAGTATGTGTTCTTAGGAGATTTCCCTTTCACACTGTGTCGAACCGAAGGCATGAAGCTGTTTACTTGCCTTATTGCTGAAACTGGTCTAGGGAAACCAAAGCGGCATTTGGTCTAATATTTGCCTCTGTTTTTATATTTGCACCGAATATACTTGCCACACTTGTGTCTTTGGAACTGGAAAATGTGTGCATGTAGGTCACTATATGTAGTTTGTGAAGGGATTTCACAATTGACATATTTGTGAATGAACTGCAAAACAGTTTCAGCACTCTCCTCATGAAATTTATGAGCATTTGTAATCTACAAAAGCATGTGGATGTGTGGTGCTCCTCTGGCTTGATATTCTTTTCTCCAAAAGAAGTGTTCCACTTCTCCGAGGGGAAGAAGTGCTCTATTGCAGATGAAGTGCAGCATGGCAAGGAAGCAATGATGGAAGTAGCATGAAACCTTTACCGGATCAAGCGAACAAAGTTTTCCTGGTGTTTTCATGTCTACACCTGTTTTGTTTCTGTTTGCTATGCGTAGGAAAGTGTGCAAGTCTTCCCATGCATACTCTGCACAACATAAAGTGACAAACCATCTGGGTGGACCAAGGTTGCGTAGCATACAACGTACATCTGCCTGCCGTCGGAAACAGTACTTGCATGTTTGGCAAAAGATTTGTAATATTTGACTGTAAAACTTTGTCCTTGTTTTGCACCTTTTGAAGTAGCTGACATGTTTTGAAATGGGATCCTGTTTTCTATGTGTGTTCAACTCCATAACATAGTGTTGCTAGTTCACTTTCAAAGAGGAGGTGGAATATGTACTCCACGTTCTGTCTAAATCTAGGGTCTTCAGAATACATGCGTACGCAGCAGTATTCAGATGCTGTTATTTGTGTGCATCTTTCATCATATCTTCCACCTTTTGCAGTCGGGAAGAGTAGAGGAAAGGCTCGTGCTTCTACACTTTTTTCCCATATACTGATTGGGGCTCCTTTGGCTTGTCGCATTTCAAATGTTTCCAGTGCATCGTCTATGGTGTCTTTGGATTGCAGTGGGTGAATTGTAAAATATTGGAGAATGCAGTTGGATGGAGACATTGAAATTGCCCAGTTGTTGAGGAGTCCTGAATTATTTTGGTTGTTTCTCTCAGGTTTTCTTCAACGTTTGTTTCTTTGTAGTATTCATTGTGGTTTGTAAGGTATTGCAAGGCTTCCCCAACTTTGTTTAACTCCACTAGTTGCTGCCACATTGTTTTTTCTTTTGTAGGTACACCATTTACTAGGATACTCAAAGATTCTTCTATTGGCCTTTGTACTCGTAGAGTGTCTACATTTTCTTTCAGATCTAATGGCAAATAAACTGCTTTCCCACAAATGCCTTTCCGTAATTCGGTGGGAGACAATTTTGCAGTTTTCGGTTGAAGTTGTATTATTGTTTGCAATGAGTGCACTGTTTGCATTATAATGCTCTCATACAAATTAAGCTGCTCCAGTGCGTTTGGCAGTGGAAATACTTCCAAATTATTACTGATTGCCCGTGAAGGCATTTGGTTATTGTCAAGTTTTGCAATGCAGTATGTGCACAGTATGGGGGTGTTCGGAATTTCATATTTGTTTTGAGCTATAAGGTACAGAGCTAATTGAAACCATTGGGATTCCTCATTGTCTTCTATTTTCTGCATTATATCTATAGTTTTGGTGCTCTTTTTATAGAAAGTTCTACGACAACACGCACATACTTGGTTTGGCATTTCAGCAGATGTGCGTATTTCTTTTCTGTATGTGTGATATAAAAAGTTGCTAGCTGCAATATGCTTGCTACATGAGTGGCGCCATTGTTTCCGGTCTTTAATTTCCTTATGCGCATTTATGAATGTTACTGTTGTCAATGCACACATACATTTTTTTTCTTTTTTAAGTAATGTTGTAATCTATGAAGTGTGAAAGGTAAGTGGCAGGAAACTTTTGTCATGCATACAATGTATGCACATGGCTTAGTTTGGTGGGATACGCTGACTGATCCTTTTGTGTGTGATTTTTTTTACAAATGTGATAGGAAGTGCATTAATGGGAGAAAGCATCATGAAATTGATGGAACAAAAGAACAGAGGAACTGTTTGCATATAACAATGGCTGCTATGGGCAAATGGGAACTTTGCCAGCACCTACCATTGTAGGAGCCATTTCATGGTAGGTGATGGGAGAAATAACAGTATGAATTTTGAGTACGTTATGGAGATTCAGAGCCAGGTACCCTGGTGCAACAAACTTATAACACAGTTGCAAATGTACTGTACAAAAAGTAGTGATACCTACGAGGCGTGGTGATGGGTAGTGATGCCGATGTATGTGGATGCGTAGATCGGTTTACAGTACTTTCTAGTGCAGGTGGTTTTAATTTACAGGACACTTGACCTCTGCATAGGGTTGGAATGGGCTGTTCAACAGAGGTGATAGCGTTAGATGCAGAATTCTTGGATGTAATTTGTGGATGCGTATGTGACCGTTTAACAGTAGCCAATGAGGGAGTACTGGAAAAAGACTACTGGAAAGGGAAGAAGGACTGGCCCTGCATTACTGGGGCACGGCCCTCACGATAGCGCGCAAGCTACATATCATGAGGCATCAGACAGATCAAACCCAACGGGGGAGATACCTGGGAATGGGACCCTGCATTTTATTGACTCCTTAGTGCAGGGATCGGAATGCCAGTATACCTGCCAATGACCTGAAGGGACCCACATTCATGCAATGATTTTTATGTTTGCCATTACTCTTAAGCAATCAGTTCCTGTTGTACTAGTTTAGATAGATAGCATTGTAGCGCCTCACTGGCCTGACCTTCACACCGAGGAGATGAGCCCAGCAGACCCACGTGTGCCTGGAGCGACTGGAAGCAAAGACCAATTAGCATCCTGCCTCCCATATAGTGTCCATGATGCCATAGGCCTCCCCAATCCCATGCTAATATTTGTTACCTATATGAAACGTCACCACTGATGCTGCGTGCCCTTTTATTGTGCTACCCGTGTATTGTTTGGCAGAGCGCTCTCAGGCAGCAGAGTTCTCTGCATGCATACCTTATCTTAAATAAATTTGTTTTACTTGCAATTAATCTCCTGGTCACATTCCCTCACGGGGTGTGCCCATTATTTGGTCTATTGGATATGACGTGTTGTGAGGAGTGTACCTTCAGGAATCTTCTGTGGAATTCATGAACCAGTGTTGGAGCTTGGACAAACTTGGCTGGCATGAACAGATTTTTTTTTATTGTTTCCACTCTACGACTATGGTTCAAAATATTAAGCATTGGGATCTCAGCAGAATTTGGTACAAGGCCCATTTGCTCCATTCCCTAGCATTTTTTGCAGAATTTTAATGAATATCCCATGAAAAAAAAAACGAAACTTATTTCATCTAGGATTAACCGGTTATTGTCCAAAGTAATGATAACGATCATGTGTTATTTATGTGTCGCTTAACATAGAAAATATTTGCATACAATTTCGACCAACCGAAGTTGGTATGCATTTATCGTATCGAACACGGAAAGATGAAAGGCTGAGTTGGACTTCCCGGGATTCAAACCTGCAGATGACACACAGATTGCAGCAGCGAGCACTCAAGCCGCTGAGCTACAATAACCCTCTTAAGTAGCACTATCACCATCTCCCATAACACTTGTAAACAGAACTATCAAAAATAATGATTACAATTTTTTAATAAACATGAAAATTAAACAATGTCGGTAAATAGGCGTATTTACATATTTTTGTGCTGTTCACACTTCTAATAACTTTTGTTGCCTGGACAAATAAAATCTGTCCTTGTTGTCAGGGGGAAAAAATGCAAATTCATTTCTCTCCATCACAAAAGAAATCTTTTTGTAAAATGGACTAGGGCAAAACCCATTTGCTGCTCAACATACTACACAAGCAGAATGACTCTTGCTAAAAGAATTTGTTCCAGAGATAGAACTGGTGTAAATGTTAGATAATTTAGCCAGTGGTTGCATCGAGATGAACACCAAAGCTTCAGTATATTCGCTCATGCCTCACAATGAATGTTCCTGTCCTGGTAGAGTATGGGGAATCGAGTGACACAAGATCGGGCACTTTCTTGAGTATGGGCCATCTGCACCCGCAGATCAACTGTAAAGCCTTAAGCGAGAGTGAATCCCATTCGACCAACGAGCAAAGTGGAGTGGACAAATCTGAAAATGATGACCGGAGTGTAGCAATAAATTCCAATACTATGGCAGCGTTATCCGACATTCTGGCCCGTTTTACTAAACGCTACGGATCTTTAAGTGACACCCTAAAGGACTAGGCAAGGCTTTTGGGAAATGATGCGCACAAAGCTGATATTCATGGAGGGATTTATTACAGCAGTGCAGGTAAACCTGGACAAGAACCAAGATCAGCAAGTAAAAAAGATTCAGTGCATCTTGTAAAAAGTCATCCAGGAATGTAAGGGGAGGAAAGCGTTCGCCAGTCCCAGGTGATGGCAGAACTCCCTAGACCTAGGGCCAGTCTTAGGAAAGAGGAGCCCCTAAGATGCGAAGAGTGGCCTGATCCTAATACCTCGACCCAGGTTGATGCCTCTGAACAAACTGGTTCGGATGTTACATCCTTAGAGGCTGATGTGGCAGAGGAACCAGAAGAGGAAGATGCTCTGGGCTGGCTCTGGGAATTGCCATTTATTGAGTTGCTAATAGCCGAGTGAACAGAGTAGGGGAAAAGGCGCAAAGTAGACGAATCAGTCCCAGCAGGTATTAAAACGTAAAAAATGTTGGCGGGGAAAAAACTCAAATCCAGTGGCTCAAAGAAATCTATAAGGCAGCTTTCCACTCCCCTCTAGTCAGGTTCATTCCCTAAAACATGATAAAACCATAGTTGGGGTCACAAAAATAAACAAATCAAAAAAGAAAAGAAAGAAGGTAAGCTGTGAATTGGACTTGGATTTCAACAACAGAAGGTGTGGCGCAAACCAGCAATCAGGGGTTAAGGAGATCTCTCTGGGAAATACGAGTGAGATCATGAATTTGTCCACACATTCGTGCAATTTGGAGATACCGCCCATTGAACTGAGATCGACCCAGGATCATCACACTACTCGGCTGTCAAAAACAAGCATCGAGGAAGTAGAGGTAAGTAAGGTTGTTGCCCGGGGCCTAACTGGAAAGAGCTGTGAGAAACCTGAAGGTGTCTCATCCGTTGGTCCCCTGGGATCTGTCGTCCAGATGGGGCCAGGACAGGGCCATCGCTATTGGATCCAGTTCCTGGGGGTGGACCAGTGGGGGGGTATGACCTGGGCGTGGGGTCTTTGGGGAGTGGAAGAGGAACACTGAGGGTTGAGATGCGGTATCCCTTTCCCTCTAACACCTTTTCCCCATCCTACCCTGTAGGATATTTAGAAGCTCTCCCCCCAACCCCTTTTCCAACACGAACACTTTCTTACACTGTAACAGACAATGTACTAACACCAGAGCTGTTTACCTGACAGGGATCAAGGTGAAATATGCACATTTTATTAAATTGGCTTGGCTTAACCACCCGAATTGTACAGGATGAATGATATTTACAAAAAATCAAAACACACACAAAACCAAGAGGGGATATTTTCTTCTAACAGTGTTTTGGAAAACGTTAAAAGGTGTGCATGTTTTAAACTCCAAGAACCAATACAGATGTTTTCCCGGAAACTTGCGGTACCGAAATGAGACGTTTCACCTTTAGTTGTTTGTTATTTTTCATCGGGTTACATAGTGCAGTGGTGAAGTGTCCAGCCTGCAAACCTGACGACTGTGGTTCGATCCCGAGGTTGGATTTAATTCAAAAATTCAAAGAGGACATTCAACGTTTCACATTTTCACTGGGGGGGACTGAGTCCACCCTCTGAAAAAAGTGTGTCCTCGACTTGAGCCCTGCCTTTTCCCCATCCTACCCTGCAGGATATTTAGAAGCTCTACACCCCCCTTTCCCACACAAACACTTTCTTACACTGTAACAGACAACAGACTAACACCAGAGCCGTTTACCTGACTTGCGCCAACATACGGGTCAGGCAGAGTCAGGCAATTGACAATAACCATGCACACCTGACGGCCCTTTACCTTCCCCACAGGGTTAAAAGGCGGAGCACGTAAGCACACTTCGAGCAAGGCCAAACACACGAGGAGACTGCAACACCAAACCAGCAGTTCAAACAGAGGAGAAAGGCGGCGAGACCTGGAAGGACGACCAAGGGGGGATTTACCCTTACCCTTTTAACTCAGACCTGCAAAGTCTCCGAAAGGGAAATCATAAGACTGGGAGTTACATCTTGCGTGCGGAGCAGCAAATGATAACGGTACACAGGAGCCTCCCGCATTGATAACGCAGGCGGAGGGACAAGCTGGCTACTACGGTACTATCCCTGACTCAAGAGATCAGAGAAGCCAACGGGTTCAGCACAGCCGGTGAGTCGGAGGAAGCTGATAGCAAAACGAACTGTGTTGAGCCCAAGGTAGCAAGTAGAAACATTTTGAACGCAAGGAATTTGAAATAGAAAGCACTTGTGCGTGTTTTTGAACTTTCAAGAAAGCCCAGTTGAGCTCCAGGTGCAGAGGGGTCTGGCTCCACCTGGGCGCTCATTCGAAAGACTCTGATCAGGACTTGTTTTGCAACTACAAGGACCAGAAGGACCTAGGAAAGGGTGGCGTGAGGTGTCAGAGTGGTCCTACAAGGGTCACGTCAAATCCCTTGTACAATCGAAAGTCTCTGACCCGTTGCCCAACCCCTGCTTTCTGATGAAAATATATGAACTATGTTAGAAATACATGAACTGTGTTAATGAAAGGCCATAGTGAACCCGATGGAGGGAGGCCCAAACTGCAAGGAGGATCCGAGCCCGCCGGAGGGAGATCCTGGGGGTGAAGAGCAATCGCCCATTGTGCAAGATCACAGAGAGAACTTTTGTTTGTTTGTCATTTAGAATTAGCAGGCCTTCTAAGGCCAGAGACCTTTCCTGGAAAGAGATTTAGACTGTGAAGGTCTATGATATCGTTGAAATGGAACTGTGAACCTAGTGCTGACGAGGCCAAGGAGTGTGCTGTGCTGAGACGTCCTGCCTTGTCCCTTGCTCAAAACATGGGGAATGGAGACCCAGCCATACCATCCTATCATTTTGTGAACACTTCTTTCTTTTCTGGCGATCTGGCGAACATTATCCCACACTCATTTTGTAATTTAGCAGTAAGGATTGCCAATCGTTTTTTTTCTTAATTCTTAATCTTTTTTTAATAGGCCCTTTTTATTTGACAAGACGCCACTAGGACTGCCTTATTATTATTTGATGGTCGTAGCTTGCTCCCATCTTAGATTTAGATTACGTGTTTATCTCACCCATTATAAATTTCAATAAACATTCCTGAACTGTGATCACTTGTGTCTGTCTTTACTGTTGCCCCCATGAGTTCCTTACAGAGCTCAAACCTTCAAGAAGACTTTCTGACACTTGAACAGTGCCTTAATATAGCATTAGCATCCTGGTCAGGGGTGGCCTGCCTGAATCTGGAGCAGTTGGATCCTTCGGATCGGTAGGGGCGAAGACCAGTGAGAAGGACCCCTGCAACACCGGGGATCGACAGGAGAACTGTCCAACTTGCAAGGATTTTGGACATAAAAGACATATTAGTTTTGAACCAGGGAAATGTGTTAATGGAAATTTGCTAATGTTATTTCAACATCTACCAAGGTTGCGCTCACTACGTTCAAAGGATATTGAGTCGATAGAATTCATGTGTGATACATGACTTGATAGGGTAAAATTGTGTTTGGCCTCTAAGCTAGTAAAAGATGGAGGACGCATCGCTCATTCTGCGTTTAGGTTTTTCCTTGATTGACAACCAACTTGACCAAGGGGGTACCTCTTGATGAACAAACTGGGAGGCTGCAGGTTGCTGGGGGGGGCAGTGGCGATTGCGAAACCAGTTGGGCCTCCTTTATCCAGTAGCAAGAAATGATAACTAGAAGTAGTTGAGGCCTCGAGCTGTTGGACTTTGTGCTCCTGTAATACGAGAAGCTTTGTACATCTATTTGGGAAGGGGGATTGTGCCTTTAAATCATTTGATATTTTGTGTTTGCAGGAAACTTGCCTCGTAAAAAAAAAACTGTTTGGATGGCTATTCTGTTTTTTTGAATCCTGCAAAAAAGGGCTGAAGGGAAGGCCGGTTTCTGGATTGCTAATAGCTGTAAGAACAAGCCTGGGCTTGAAAGTGATGACCATGTTCAATCCCAATTTATTCACTCAGGCCCTATTGATTAGGTTTCCGGAACTCTCAAGTACCAGCAAACTGATCCGTTACTCTGTAACGTCTAGTGGCAACCTGAAGCCATTACCGATCAGGCCTTCCAAAATGACTTCAAAAGTATGCTGGATGAATGCACTGAGTTGGCTCCAGAGTACGCTGCCATTATATGTGGAGACTTTAACATGCCCAGTCCAGGAGCCAATGAGGGCTGGGGCAGAAAAGGGAGGTTAAATTGGAGGGTGGTGAGGGAAAGAGAGCGTCTATGGGCAGAAGTGGTAGACTTAAAGGATTGGCACATCTTGAATGGGCAGGTTTGAGGTAATATGCCGAGTAAAGCTACTTGGAAGAGAGGTGCCGCCACTTCCACCATTGATCACATCTATGTCCCAAGCAACCTCTTTCCACAGATAGATACCGTAGAGGTCCTTGAAAAGGTTAATAGTGATCATAACATCTTGAGAATGGTATGGTGCAATAGAACCCAAAAAAATGGTATGGGGTCCAGACGAACTTGAGGTAACTCAAGGCTGTGATAGACTTAGATTGAACCAAGCCAAAATTGTGTACCTTACAGAGAAATATGAGGTGGCAAAGGAACTAACTGAAAGCAGTGGTGAGCCCCCTTTATAGAGTATTCAATCCTCTTAACAGAATTTGAGGAAAAAGTGGCCGTGAGTAAGTCTAGAGACTTCTCAAGAAAGCATGTTTACAACAGAGAAATAGTTTTGGCTAAACGCTCCCTAAGGCGTGCAATCAAGAAAATTAAGACGTCATCGCTAACATCAGGTGAGGATAGGTTGACACTCCTGAATACTCAACCTCAAGTATGCAGGAACTGGAATAAGTCCAGGAGGGCCAAGAAAGTGCAGATGGACGCTGAGTCAGTGTTAAAGAAAATGAGCAGTAAAAACACAGGAGAGATCTGGAAATTGGTTAACTGAACTGTGTCCTCATAACAGGCTGTTCAATTGAACGCTGTTTCAGAGGACGCATGGGTTGGCCACTTTAGTAATTCAAGGGCTCCAAGGCCGGATGGGATTACTAATGTCATGCTAAAAACAATAACACAATTCAGGGTCTTTTTTTAGCATGGCATTAGGAATCCCATCTGGGAATTTATAATGGGTCTGTTTAACCAAATGTATGCAGTCAGACTGGTCCTATGTTCCTGAAAACTATCGATCACGGTCCCAATCTTCAAAAAAGAGGATAGGGAAGACCCCAGAAATGATTGACCAATTTCTTTTTTGGACGTGGTTGGGAAGCTCTTTGCAACCGTACTCTTGAAGAGATTGGAGGAATGGGCCTTAAAAAAAGGGCTGATTCGATCCACTCCAGTCGGGTTTTGTGCGAGGAATGGTGACCAGCTGCAACATTTTGTTGCTTAATGTTTTAAAGGCGCAATCTTTTACAAAAAACAGGAAGATCTACCTGGCCTTTATAGATCTGGCACAGTGTTATAAAATACTAGGAGGCGCAGATTACTTAAATGGAGTTTAATGATAGAGCCCCCGGAGCCTAACACAGCCAGGCAAGTTTACATTCTCAAATGGTTCTGGAATGGATACATTATGCATAATGATGACAAGTGTGTGACACTACATAACACCCCCTTCCTTATATTGAAAATGAGTTACAGAGTGAGCATGAAGTATAAAAGAATCAAAACTAACAACAAAAAAACGAATAAACAAAATAAAAAGGAACTGGAATAAACAAAGGATACCTGTAAACAACAAAGTGGTAACATCACTAGTAGTAAACGTAGTCACTGTTGAAATTCTGAATCATCTTGAGGTTTCTTTTGGATAACACACCTTTAGTGACCTCACTGCCACTCCCTACCTCATTGTCTCTTTTGTCCTGGTCTCTGCCTTGTGTTGAATAGTCAGTGTGGTCCATTGCTTAATGGTTGTTATTCTTGCTGGTACTTGGCCTATTGGCATCATTCGGCACCCTGCTGGTTCTTGGCCTATTAGCATCATTTTGCACCCTCACAATATCATCACAAGACCACACCTTGCCATCCTCCAACACAACTGATTTGCCAGGACAAATCTGTACTCTCTGTGGTGATCTGAAACTGGATTCACCCTTCAATGTTTTTTTAGGTTCCTTGATACAAACCCAATCCCCTTCCTTACTTATTTCCTCCTTCA
Organism: Ambystoma mexicanum; assembly: GCF_040938575.1. Lineage (NCBI taxonomy): Eukaryota > Metazoa > Chordata > Amphibia > Caudata > Ambystomatidae > Ambystoma > Ambystoma mexicanum. Next base: position 744,007,020 of record NC_090926.1, read on the forward strand.
CTCTGTTTCTGTAATCATAGTATTCTTTGTACTTTGCCTGTTTCTCTCTTACTTTCTTTATAATCTGTTCAATGTCCAGGTGCACATGGCTTGTACCCATGAACATCCAAGCAGGTCTCAACCGATTAGATGCCAGTCTGCCCAGCATCATAGTAAAAGGTTCCACATCTGTGGTGGAATGTGGAGTTGTTCCATGTGTGCAAAGAGCTTCCTTGAGGGCCCTTCTCCATGGAAGTGAGTTGGCTACAGCTAATTGAATCACACCCTTCACAAACTTGTTCATTCTCTCAACAAGTCCATTTGCTATGGGATGGTAAAGTGATGTGGTTAAATGTTCAATCGCTCTCTCATTCAAAAACACCTGAAATTCTAGTGAGGTAAACTGAGCACCATTATCCGAAACGATCTCTTTAGGGTCACCTTCTGTTGAAAATCTCACTTAAAAAGTTCCAAATTTTTCCAGTGGTGACACTCCCTTCCACAACTCCCCAATCAACCCACTTACTTCGAGGTGTAGTCTACCAGAACTACAATATATATTTTGACAGCTTCGAGATTTTCATACGGTTCCATGATATCAACCGCTAATTTAGACCACACTCTATTGGGAATCTCTGCAGGCTGTAAAGGTGTTTTTCTCACGTCCTTTGCTTTATCACTTGTAGCACATGCGGTACAGTTCCTGACACTCTCTTCAACATCCCTCCACATGCCAGGCCACCAGTAATTGCTCCTTACTCTTCGTCAAACTTCTCCCCAAATGTCCTTCATGGGCCAAAGTGATTATCTTATCTCTTTTTTTGGCTGTAGGGATGACTCGATCTCTTCTATAGATGTGTTCTGAATCCATCCACATTTCCTCTTTGATTTGGGCATAATCTCCTAAGCTCTGGTCATACTTTATCCAATCGCTTCTCTGATATTTACTTGTTCCAGGTAAATATCAGCTATGTTCTTCCATTCATCTTTTGTCACCCCAGGGTTTATGGTAGCAATGATGTTGTCACATCCCAACTCTTTCTCTAGTTTGGCATTAACATCTACACAATCCCATGGCAACCTGGAGAAACAATCAGCCACTAGATTTAATTTGCCCAGAGTATAACATATGCAGATGTTGTACTGCATTATGTCCAAAATCCAACGTCTAATCCTTGGTGATATTAAATGTGGTGTCTTTGATTGCAACACGTGTACTAGGGGCTTATGATCAGTCTTGAGGAGAATGGGTAATACCCACAGTAGGTTCCTAAAGTGTTCCAATATCCACTTTACTCCCAAGGCTTCTCTTTCTATTGTAGAGTAGTTCAATTCTGCAACTCTTAAGACTCTTGATGTAAATGCAATTGTGACTAACCCCTTGTCGTGCAGTTGCTCTGAAACACCTCCTAAACCAATTTTGATGGCATCGACTGAGATTATGGTTTTAGCCTTACAATCAAACATCCCTAGTTTCGGTGTTTTATTAATTGTGGCTTTTATCTGTTCAAATTCGCTTTTACACTCATCTGACCATAAATATTTTGTGGATTTCTTCATAAGTTTTCTCATGTTTTTTGTTTTGTTGGTGTAATCATTCACAAATTTAGAGTAGTACTCTGTCATGCCCAAAAAACTTCTCAATTGGTCCTTGTTTCTTGGTTCACTGATGCCCACTATAGTGTTCATTAACTCTTTTTGGGACTGATGCCCTCAGCATCAATAGAATGACCCAAATATTGCACTTTTTTGCCCTTGATCTTACACTGTTCAAGTTTTAAAGTGAGACCACTCTTTTGAATTACTTGCAGCACTCCCATCAATTTTGCACCGTGTTCCTCTTCGGTATTGGCGGATATTAAGATGTCATCTTGGAAGCAACATATGCCTTCAAGACCACCAAATAAAAATGACATCAATCTTTGAAATACCGCCGCAGCCAAAGCAAGGCCAAAAGGCATCCTCTTAAACATGAATGAGTGACAAATGATGTTAAGTTCTTAGATTCTTTTTCCAAGACTATCTGGTGGTAAGCCAAGGATAGGTCCAGAGTGTTGAAAAACTTGGCCGGCTTCATGGTTGTCAACAATTCTCCTATATTCGGAAGAGGGTGTCTACACATATTCTTATAGTCCCATCTGGTTTTTTCACCAACACTATAGGGGCTAACCATTCTGAACTTTCTATAGGTTCGATTATATTTTGCTCACACAATCGAGAAAGATCTTTTTTAAGTGCTTCCTTTGTGCCGATAGGAACACCTCTTACTTTATTTATTTTTTTATTGTGTATGGTTTTATTAAACCTTTACAAAGAGAAAAAAAAAGAATAAAAACAGTAGATCAAGAAAAAAAGGAAAAGATTAGCAATACATACAGAAAATTCATATACAATGAATGTGTTGACAATTAGTATAAACAGTAAAATCCCTTGGCATACTAGTAATTAAAAACTAAATGAAGTCCATATATTTTAACACAACAGAAAACAGTCAATCACATATGGTCCAAATGAAGGTTACGAATGAAGCTAGACAAAGCCAAACCCTCGCGCGTAGTTTGGATACACAGACAGCGTTGCCAAACCAGTTCAGTTGGTAGACCCAAATGTAGAGATTTTAATGCACTCAGACAGGAATCTCTGAGGGCCTTAAGTTGCGTGCAGAACAAGATGAGATGTTTAGCCGTTTCAGGAACTAGATGGCAAAATCTGCAGAGGCTGTCTGCCATCAGAATCTGTTTCCACCTCAGTTTAGTATCCAGTGTTGGAAGGATATTCCAGCGCAATCTGAGTAGGACATGTCGATGATCCCGATTGGGGAAGATCGTGAGAACTGGAGAAAGAGTACCTCTTTTCTTGTGTTTGTGTGCTAAGTGAAGCGTAGAGCTGTATGAATAGAAGGCGTCTATGGTCAGGCACCAGTCGTAATCCCACAACTTCTTTTTAGTTTTTGTAGGATTAGTTATTAACTGTTCTAAATCTGAGTTGATGTTACACAGAAAAGATTCACAAAACGTGGAGAATTTAGATAAGAGGCCAGATCGATTGATATTATGCCCAACAAGTTCATATAAGGTGTTGGGTGTAGGTACCTTAAGTTTAGCGTAAAGCGTAAGCATCCTCCAGTAAACTCGAGATTTTAAAGAGATGTAGCCTAGCTCAAATCGAATCGCAGCCAGAGGGACAGCGTTGGGGAAAAGTAAGACCCGTCCCTAGATGTCACCTTCAATCACATCAAGTTTGGAGATAGTTAACCTTGTGCATATCTCCAAACCATATGTCAATTTCGGGGCTATTTTACCCTTGAAAAAAAGAAGTGCAGATCTAATAGAGAATAAGCCATATTTGCGATCGATTTTAAGGATCTGCCTAACAAGTACCTTAGCTTTATTCAGGAGTAGATTTATCTGCCCTTTCGAGCCTTTACTAGCCCCGACATAATAGCCAAGGTAGGTAAAGCAGGTGGAAAAAAAACTCTTACGCGCCCCCAGGTTCCAGGAGTTGGTGTTCTTTCCTACAAGGACCTTTTGATAAAGCAGCAAGGATTTTAGTTTTAGCAGGGTTAATGTTCAAGCCATTTAGCTTAGCATGGTTGGCAAATACATCTAGCAGGTGCTGTAGCCCCACCTTGGTTAGGTCAAATAATAAAAAATCATCCGCATAGGCCAACCAGATAAACTTCACAGAGCCAAGTCTTGGTGCTAAAAGACCCTCCTTTAGTAAGTACTCTGCTGCGTCAGAAACATATTGATTAAACACCCATGGGGCTAAAACACACCCCTGTCTAGCCCCACGAAAAGTGCAGAACACAGCTGGCATGTCCCCCTTTTGTTTTAGCTGTATTCTTACACCTGAGTTGTTGTAGACCCCCTCCAGAAGGCTCATTAGTCCCCTTGGTAAGCCCCAGGCAGAAAGTATGCGCCATAGCCTGTTGCTGTCAATGCAGTTAAAGGCTGCCGAGAGATCCACAGAGGCCATAAAAGTAGGGCTCCTAGCAGAAGTACAGGCATCCTCCTGAATGCACTTAACCACAATCCCATTAATATTTGTAGAATGAGATTTGCGAAAGCCCGTTTGAAAAGGACTCAAGGGATGGCTGTTTTTTTCCCAGTCCCTCAAATGCGAAAGGAGAAAGGCAGAGAAGATTTTGCAATCTGCATCGATCAGTGCAATAGGCCGATAGTTTTTTGGGTCAGACCTACTGCCGCATTTGAAAATTGGGATCACATGGGCAGAGGACCAAGAGATTGGGCATACCCCAGATTGAAGGATGCCTAGAAACTCGATGCACAGAAGATTGGCCCAAAGATTAGGATCAGCTTTGAAGGTGTTGTTAGTTAGCCCGTTTGGACCAGGGGCTCTAGATTTTTTACACTTTAAGATTAGGTCTAGCACCATATCAATCTCATTCGGGGGTTCTCATTTAGAAAAAGAGCCTAAAGTGTCACAGGTGATAGGGATGTTGTTTCCCTGCAATGGGTTAGGAGCAAATCTATTAGAATAAAAATCCAACCAGCCTTGTTCCGCAATTGGATTTAATAGAGCAATAGCTGGGTTACTACATTGTCCATTAACAATGGACCAGAGGGCACCCACATTTGCCTTCAAAATAACATGGGGCATTAATTCAGAATCCTGTTGCAATAACTGATGTTTAATTGTTTTGCAATAATTTCTATAGGCTTGTTTGACCTTCTTAATGAGACCTAAACGTAGGGGCATGTCAAGGTTTGCTAGTCGAAGTCTCCTAAGATTTTTATTCTTAATGGATTTTGCTAATGCCAGGTCAGAATTATAGCAATTGGTATGCCTGCTAGCTGGAGTTGGGAGTGCCGAGTGATCACCCAAATCATCTACCGCTGCTCGTACCAGGGATGTAACCGTTACAGTGTTGAAAGTTGCCATTTTCCAGTCATAAGTAGTCTGTTTGAGCATAGCCCTCAGGTTAAGGTTCAGGGTGTCAATGTTTTTAGATGTTTTTAGATGAGCACCGAACCGCAGTAACAGATGATATAGGAGTAACCATAAATTGGGATCGATAGGACCCCTGAAGATGGCAAATTTTTAATATTGCAGTTAGTATGCCATGATCACTCCAAGTATTCATATGGATTTCAAACTGCGAGCATCTTATAAGTAAGTATTCATCCAAAAAGATGTAGTCAAGCAGAGAGGAGGAATGACCACGCCGCCATGTATGCCAAATGGGGTTTTCAAGTAAGGATTGTGAATGGCCTAACAGAGGCTGTAGACCTATATTACCCAACCCAGTATACCAGGTGTAGCCATCCTGTTTCTTCCTCGTAAAGCACAATTTGGAAATATTCATCTCACAAATTTCCCATGGTGAGTATTCAAATATACAATCACAATTTAAATCTCCAACTAATAGAACATGTCTTGAGTCATTAGCAAGTACCCACTCTAGGATAATCTGAGTGATAGTGGACATAAACAATTCAACTTCTCCCACACCTCTATGCCAATAGATGTTAATGATTAGCAGTTTCACTTGTCACTACTAAAAGTAAGATCAACACCCAGAGCACTGCCATATAGACCAAAGCAGTTATCAACTGCGACAATTAGACCACCTGATGGTCTGCCTCCCAAATTATATCGAGCAGGCTAGTCAAAAATTTGATAACCATCTAAGAATGGGGTCGAGGTCACCCAGGTCTCCTGAATACAGATAACATTGCCATCTCGCAACAGCTGTAGGCATTCCAAGTTTGTAAATAAATGCTGAACTTGCTAGAGTTCCAAGATTTGAGACATAGGTCCGAGAAGGAGCTTAATTCTGGCCTTGGGGTTGTTAGCCTAGGGCACAAGTTTTAGCCACAGGGTGGAGATAATGGTGGCCCAATCAATGTCCTTATCCTGCTGTTTAGATGGAATTATTTGATTAAACATGGTTTCAGGGCCACCTACATTGGCCATTGATGGTTTAGCTGGTAGTTGTATAAAAGAAGGCCCTTGGCCTCCTGGACCATCTTGATTTCTTTATCCTCTGTCTTATCTTACCTTTCTCTCATGCAGCGATCACCGAGTTCCTTAGTCCAGGCAATCTCTACTGCCTGCTCCAGTGACGGATCTTTAGTCTGCCACAGTCTCTGTTGTATCCGTGAATCAGCCACATTTGGCACTAATTGATCCCTTAGATATTCCTCACCAAATCCAGTAAATCTGCATGTGGACATGAGTCCTCTTAGAGCCGCAATATAAGCATCTATTGATTCGCCCTTCAGTTGACGCCTCGAAAAAAATGTGTACCTTTCCAGTACAACGTTGGTTTTGTTTCCAAAATGTTTAGCTTGTTTTTTTCCTAATGCACACTCAAACTTGCGATTGTTATCGCCAGAACCGCTCTCTGCCCCGTCTAGCCCTGAAAATCCTTAAGGCTTCTGCTCCAATACAGTTTAGTAGTGTAGCTTCTTTGAGGCTATCGTTGTATTTGCTGCCACCCACAGCCCTCAAGTATATTTGGAATCCGCCAACCCATTGTTCCCATGGGCATGTGGGGTTGCCGGGAAGCGGAAGAAACTGCATCGGTGCTGTAACATGCTGCATAATGGTAGGCAGATAAGCTTATTTCATATAATGAAATTTGGGTGACCTTGCTCCTGCTTCACTGTCTTGTTGTTGTTTCCTTATTATTCTTTGAAAATGTCAAATGCAAACACAGATTGCTGGTTTAAGTTCCCTTAAAGAGTGTCACTTAGTGAGATTAACTCTCTTGGCAGGATATACAATTGACACAATTTCTGTATAAGGCATATGTGAATAATAGGCATGTGTTCTTGGCTGCTTAGTTTACTTTTTTTTTATTACAGTTCCCTAGTTTCAATATAATGTGTGAGTATCCATTCTAAGTGTGTTTTTTCACTGCTTTCCTTGCTCCGTAATATGGCTGCTATCGTTACTTGTATTGAAACAACGTTGTCCAGAAAATGGCCACCACATTATGGCACGCCCTTAGGTTCTTTCCTTTACTCAAATTGCCGTTACAGGAGTATTCGGAAGTTTATAAAATGCTGTCCGCTCGCGGAGCGTTTGGGCTGATAATCACGGCTTTTTACATTAATTCTGTGCGAGCGGCTCACCCTGTGTTCTTCTGCAGATAGTCTGTTAGGATGTCAGACTTTTACTGCCCCGACAGCAGTCTCCCTCACTGTGGTGCTGTGGTTGGTGCTGTGGTTGGATCCTCACTCTTCCCCACGGGCTGCGCAGCTCACCATGCTTGCCTGTGGCACTGAGCGGAACTCCGGGGGCTCCCTGCTCAGACAGGTACCTCGTCGCCAAATGTTATAAAATACTAGGAGGCGCAGATTACTTAAATGGAGTTTACTGGTAGAGCCCCTGGAGCCTAACGCAGCTGGGTAAGTTTACACACTCAAACTCTAGAACCATAACACACAAGCAATCTACACGCTGCGTAATGATGACCAGTGTGTGACACTACATAACACACAGGCATTTCATTCGGTCAGTCGTTTGGCCCTATGGGAGAAACTGGCCCGGTGGGACTGCCCGAGAGATTTTGTCTCAGCAATCCACGCTCTACATGTAGGAACTTCTTTAAGGGTCCGGTTGAATGGTGCAGACCTACTTAGTAGACCAATAAGAACATCAAGTGGCCTGAGTCAGGGGTGTTTGCTTGCTCCTGCTTTGTTCAATCTTTTTATCTCCGACATCGGGGACGCGTTGAGCAAGGTAAGGGGTTTTCCTTCAAGAATAAGTGGGCAACCGATTGGCCACAATAGCATTATAATAATGCAGATCGAAATTGATCACATTGATTTCGGTTTCTCTGGGCACAGTTCATACTATTCCGATTTACTGTGAAATTAAGCGATCACCTTACACAAAAATGCACTGAGAAATACCCGCACCACATGATGTTTTCATTTCAAGCACATGTACACTTTATACGATTGGGAAATTATCTATACTGAGTTGACACACATTGACTTAATAGCGAGGCTGTGACCTCACACCATTGTGGCCACATACATAGACAATATAAGGCTGCAGGCGTCTCACTGGTCTACTTGGGCGTGGTTCTACCTTTTATTTACATGTGACGTCGGTGCGCCTGCCCGGACGCAGCGAACGTCATATATATGAGCTAACACTCAGATTGGTCCAGTTGATGCTTTTACTTGGGACAGACACAGAGGTGGCAGACACACGCTGCCTCTAAGGTAACCGTCTCTAGGCTCATTGTATACGTGTACGAAAGGAGTTAATCAGATATTAGGGCTAACCTATCAAATGAAAACATTTCCCTTGACATTTCCCTTGTCTTTTCATACGGGACTGCGCTTTTCTGAATTGTGATCGCCTGTATTCTCCTGCGCATTTGACAACCGTATTTAAGTGATGACAAACAGGCAGACGGGTAAGCATTGATGCGACACATTTTCTTTAACTTTTACTTCTCACTTTAGTGCAACCCTTTTGAAGACTCTTCCATCCCCATGTTTTTTTTATCAGAAGATTTCGTAACATTCTGAAGTTGAGGAGAAACACTCTCTCTACATGCTGTTCTGTAGAGGGGTAAGAGCAATTCCTCATTTCCGACTACTGAAATGACTTATTACCCAGTATATTATGAGACCCTTGAACATGTTAATTATTGAAGTATTCACTCCTCGCAGGAGCACTATTATGAGCACAAAGGTAGGAATTACTTCAATTCCACGTAAATACAGTTATATTTATCTTGGAGTCTGACCACACTCTCCAATTGTTTTAACTTGACAGACCGCACTTGTTCCTTTAGTAACCTTCATCTCAACCAGACAAGAGATTCTTATTGCAGCACTACTTCCCAACATGGAGCCCATTACCATCTGAGGCCCCTCTCTTTGTCGATAGGTAAATTAATGCTGTGAACAGGTGAATGCTTGAATTCTAAATGGACATTGAATAATTATATTCTGACACTAGCCCTTGAAATTCCTTTTGGACTGATACTGCAATTTAAAGATTGAACACATTACTGAACATGGAAGCACTTTTGCTCCTGATGAAGGGGTTCCCAAAATGCATTGGGCTCTTTTATATTTTATGTTTTTTTGCACTTATTGTGAAATGTATTATAAATATTGGAACTGTGTGTCCTGGTATTACCTCTGATTAAATTACAACATCAGATAAGTTTGATTGAATACATTTGTACTCAAAGAGTTACCTCACCTTCTGGTGCTTGTTATTACTTGTACCAATTTATTAAGTATTCTGATACATTTTGACTGGCAATATTACCAGCTTTGAGGGTGTGCGGGGGACGGGAGTGTCCACCAATGCGGACACTTTATTCTTTTTTGATATTGTAAAATGATCATCCGCTTTTCATTTTTGTATCTCTCAGATAGCTTGGGTGACGCTCAGCAGGGAATTAGGGTCCGTGCTTTAGATTTAGCCATCTGTCACAAGCCTGCAGATCTGTGAGTAAAGGATGCTAATCTTCAGTCCACTACCTGCTGCTGTCGTCATGGAGAATCAATATATTCCAGCAGCAGAAACCGCGCGCGAGGTGGGGATACCAACTCTGAAGTCCCTGTGAATTGCTGAACACCTAAACGACACAGGCAACTAGAATTACTATGATGTGCAAGGTATGATAAGATGTGCTGTCATAAGAACCTAGTAATCGCTCACCCAGAGTGAAGCTACTGGCTGCTTCACTGCAGCGGGTTCTTTGGGATCTTGTGTCGTTATGTTGGCCTGAATAAATAATTGTAAATAAAAACCTTTAGGTTAAGGGGGAAAAAGCAGAATGCAACTGAGATCAAAGAAGCCTTAAAGCGGGTATAGTGCTTCTACCTATCAAGAGGAGGTCAAGGAAGCCTTACAAAGCAGGCTACTACAATTTCTGCCATACCTTTGAACTCACACGCTTTAGGTGGGGACACCCGGCTTGGAATGAATGCCTTTCACCCACCTACCCTCCTACACATCCATTAATTTCAACGGACTCTCACCAACCCCAAAACAAATTCCCCTTTTTCACCCACCCTTGGGGGAATAAAAGGTTGAGAGGTATGCTCCAGCCTCTTCCCAGGTGCGAGCACAGGGGCAAAAAAGGAACACCTGCAATACGGGGTACCAAAGGGGGAGTCCAGGCGAGGACACTGTAGGCTACATGAGCAGGTTCGACACCCGAGTCCCCAATGAAGGCACGGAAGAATGGTTCAGTAGAAAGAAGCTGAAGGTGCACAAATAAAGGGAGGGGGCAGACCGTGAGGATCATGAAGGGACACCAAGCAACAGGCACGCTGACATCAACTAGGAACAAAATAAGAAGGGTGAGGAGGAATGACCCAACAAAGAAGCGAGGGAATACTCTGGTCTGAGAGAGCAGATCAAGGAAAATATCCAGGCTTCCCCCTTTAAGGCTCCGAAGTGACAGCCTAAGCAGCCTCCATGGGAACATCGAAAAGCACTGTTTACTGCTTACAGAAAAAATAATAATCCATCATGGCCCCATGTCAATTCGGTTTGGGTGGCTGTCATCTTAGAGCGGTGGATTCCTACCTACTCCCTATTGACCAAGCCTATATCTTTCTGTGTTCCCCTTCCATCTATCAAATATCTTCCAGTTCCTTTGACCAAACGTATCCTTCTGCATCCTTCTAACCCCTGCTTCCAGTAAGCACACATGACACATGTTATATGTTGAAATGTATAAACTCTGCACTGCGATGCATCTCCATATACATCATGCACATATCTCATTGCAAAATGTATGTATCTCACTGTGCAACATACGTATGTCAGTATATAATGTGATACAATGTGTACCTGTCAATATGATACTTACATCTCAGCATATAATCTATGAATTTAACTATATAGAATATAGATTTAAATATTTGCAAATATGTCCTTAACTGTCTCCCATAATGACCCGCTCCTATAAATGCACCAAATCCAGGTTGTTCAAAAGGCAAAACATTTCTTGATGTTAGAACTGTAGGCAAATATCATCCAAACTGCTCATGATGTACCCCATCAATACGAAATTGTCCCACGAGCGCCATTAAATACCACAAAAACACCAAATATGCACCCTCACGAACGCTCTGGGGTACACACACATGAGTGGACACAGACAGTGTAATCACAGTCTTCATTTCTGTTTCACACAACCTAATAATTCCCTGCAAGAGTCAATGCTTCAAAAGAGTTCTCTGGAAACGTTCGCTCACTCTAGTGTTCCAGTGTAATAATGTCTCCTGATTAACTGGCAAGAAGTGGGCTTTCCAGCAACCCACAACCAGGACTATCTAACAGCAGAGTGCATATCAACTCCGCTCTGAGATCGGCACCTCTGAATCTTAGCAATGGAGGTGTGATGCATCTAGGACATGAAGCTCACATTTGTCTTTCTGAGGTTGGTAAAATACATCTGATTGAGTTAGGATAAATGTTAGGTTGACACTGGATTTGGTTTACAAACACTGGAGGTGGTTCACACAATACACCAACTATTGCCCAGTTATGTTTTCGGCCCATCAAGTATTCTGAGGAACATCAGCAAATATACTGTAAAGGTCTGTTTGGGAAAGTTAGTCAGCCCATGTCTTTTTGGAGACTCCCTTGTTGGTTTGCAATTGCACTGTTAATAGTCCCCATAAACCTCTCTGGGTTAGAGAAAATTACATGCACACATTACAAAATATTGCCATTACATCCAAATTATAATGACATAAATGATTACATAGTTGAGGAGAAGATATGGCCTGGAGGCCAAGTCATTGAATGTAGATTCGGGTGCTGTTGGATTGGGTCCCAACTTCTTACTTTATAGTCCTGTGCAAATTACTTAGTTTCCAAACTCTGCAAATGTAGGAGTGCTTTAAGTAGGCTGCGGGCACAGCTCACCCTGTCAGACTGTGGATTTGATCTCTCTGTCTCCTCTGTCACTTTTCCTCTATTTTTCACACAATCTATGAGGACCGGATTACGTCTCTTATCCTGATTGCTATGCCCATTGACAACTCAGGTTTTAGTGTTTGGGTAACAAAGATCCATCAATAACAGCAGTTGCTCTTTCATCAGAGTAAAACTGACCCCATGCCATCATGAAATGTAACCCACATCTGAGTGAAAGTACCCCGTAATCAACAAAGAACGTCACAATTTAATATTAAAATTGCCACATATGAGCGATGGAATTTCTATTTCAGAACACATAAAATGTCTCCATACAAGTCTTGAAATAGCCGGATATAAACCCTTACATTTTACCCACCCAACCCAGGGAGTTTTCTTTGAATAAATCATGGAACCTAATTCTAAATAAGCCAGAGCATTTGCTGATGCATTCTATGACATTTGCCCCGAACAGCCATCAAATGATCACATAAACCACAACATTATCCAAATATGAGAAATTCAACAAATAACGCATACTCATGCAAGGGATACGCTGGGGTATTTAGAATACTTGCAGCTGCAAGTATTCTAAGTCTAAACTGTGAGTACATTAGGACCAATGCACCTGTCACCCCGGCTCCACTCCCGGGGCACCTCCACCATACCTGGCTGCATAGCTGATCCTCTCTTTGGAATGGTGCATATGTATTTAAGTTAAATGGAGACTGGTACATATGTTACTTCCTCCTTGCAAGGAAGCTCACAAAAGAGGCAGAGGCAATCTACTGTGGGAGAAGCTTCCCTGCTATTGGAAGAAGACCTAACAGATGGATCTCACGCACTGTTTTTCCATTATCTCCCATACCCAAGCCTGGAATATTAGGTGTACCCAATCCTAAAATTTATCCCCAAACCAAAACATTGCCCATGGAAAGCATGCAATTAATAAACATAAAACTGTCTCTATAAAGCCATGAGCGTGCACAGGGCATACATGACCCCTCAGAGAATATCTAAGTTCAGGACTGTTGGGCGCCAGGCGTGCCCTAAGTGTGACGAGGAGCATGTAGACATGATACACATGTTCTGGGCGTGCCCGGTAATAGAATGTTACTGGGGTGAAGTGGCACAGAAACTAGCGGGGAAGGGGGTCACGCTCATAATAGACTCGGCCTGGACCTGCGTGCTGGGAGGGTATCCCAGGGCGCAGAAACTCAAACATGTTGGGAAATTGAAAGATTTGGCATATGTGCTCGTGAAACGAAGGATTGCCATGGGATGGAAGGAGTGTCATAAGCCGCTAGTGGAGGTCTGGTGGAGGGACTTACAAAAATGGGCGGAGGCTGAAACAGCGGTGTGGCAAGAGGCCAGTAACACGGGGGGGTGAAGAAATGGGCTGCCTCTTGGCATGGAAACTGTTGATAGCTGAAATGTTTGGAGCAGTATCGGCCCCTGCCGAATCTGAGGGCAGCGACGCCCTGACACACGGAACAGATACTGAATGTGAAGAACAAACAGGCTCATAAGGGGGAGGACGAGGAGTGCAGTGTTTACGTTATCAAATGTGTTTAATTGTGTTGTATTGTTTGAATAAAATAATAAAACATTTTTAAAAATGAAAAAAAATAAAGCCATGAGCGTGCTTTCACATGTGCAATAAAATAACCCCGCTGCTCACCATGAAACTACCTTCAACTGAGCTATGAACTGGATCCCATTCCTGGGTGCTCGTCTTCTATAATTTGGTCATCAGTATTTTAATTTCGGACTGGTATCTCGAGCATAGCATATCCAATCTTTAAAGGAATAGGGCAAGACTCCAGAATATAATGTGAAGAAGTGTAAAGTAGGATGACCCCATGTTCACATAGGTTGCAAGGCTATGCTTAGCAGATCTTGGTATAGATTTACAAAGTGCTATGTAATGTGACTACTATCCAGTCTTGTTGCATGAGATGAAGGCAGCCCATCAGATCTCGTATGCATTGAGTATTATATAGTTGCAAATGAGATTAGGATATATCTTGAATGAAAGGAATACTTTCAGAGCCCTTATGCTATTGATGCTAATTAAAGTTTAGAAATGAAAAATTGGTTTGTTTTTAACTGTTGAAAACCTTAAGAGGGATTCAGCATAGCAGAAAATCAGCAGCTTTCTCAACAGGGCAGTGGTCTTTTAGGGGCAAGGAAAACTAAAAAACTAAGGCCACTGTCCATCCGTGTCAAATAGTTATCGATGAACTCTACCTACTGGCGTCTGACGCACTGGAAAATCTGACACTGTTCAAATATGTCATGCTAGCTCTACTGCCTCCTACTAAAATTGCACATTTCTTTTTTTAGATAAAGGAGCAGACACTGTATATATAGTCAATGTTCCCGATTTAATAACAATCAAGCAGCAAAGCATAGCAAGGTGAGCTGCTGCAGCAGAACAGGGATGAGAGGGGTGATCGGCTGGTGTTCAGAGGGGCAGGCTTCCAGCTGAGTCACAGGTCTTGTCGCAAGTGTTGTGTGCCTCACACACACTGGAGGCCTCTAGTGAATCAGAGATCTGGGTGAATGGTGCAAGGTACTTCTCCCCTAGCTCGGGCTGTGCGATGATGCATAAAAGATCCTTCATCTTCCTTGTGTAGCCCCGATGTTGTTTGAGGGACTCGTCCCGCTTGCAGTCAGCAATGTTTAGTTTCTCACGGAGCAGGTCCAGCTCAGCTCTCCGCTCTTCGATCAGCCGCCGTGACTCTTCCATCTGGCGGGATAGTCTGCGCCTCTCTTCTTCATTGTCATTGTTGCTTTCTCTAGAAATATGTATGGCTTCCATAGCCATCATATATGCATCTGCCAAAACATTATCCATAACCAAGGACACTTGCTCAGCAGCAGCCAGGTGTTGTAGGACCTCTTCATGGGCGCGCCATCCTTCTTGCATGTTAAAGGCCATCGCCTTTAATAAAGGGTCCACTGGGAGATTCATGCAGGCACTCTCCGCCATTATTTCCTGAGTGCGGAAGACTAGAGAACCTCTGCCTTTTCTGCTGGACCTTGCCGCAGCCGTGGCGAGTCACACCCCTTCCCTGCCTGTTGGGCCTGCTGTGATGTTCATCATCAATGACTAGGGTTTTGCTTAGTCTAAGCTACTTGATCTTAGGACTCATTGAGGTCACAAAGACCTCTTAGCACAGTACCCTTCTATGTCACAAAGAACCCACCAGCTCAGTGCTCTCTGATGTCACAAATTCCCTTCAACACAGGGCACTCTTATGTCATAAATGTCCCCTCTTGTCAGTACCTGCTGTTATCACTAAGGGCCCCCAGGCCAGCACACTGATATTACAAAGTCCCATATCCACTGCTCCCTCCAGTATCACAAATACCCCTCTTATTTATCAATTCATTTATTTTTTATTTTTTATGAAACAACCATGAATGTAGTTGCTTTGTAGCGCCCTAAGCAGAAGGGGTGGGGGGAGAGGGGAGTCTGAGCCTTCAAAGCCGTGCAAAATTTAGGGACAGCGCAGTGCCAAGTTGACAAGTAGGGAGAAGTACAACATAAAGAATAAACACAGTATTGCATAAATACAGCGTGCCAGCAAATGCAGGCAAAACAGACTACATAACTAGGAGGGAGCAGCATAAGTGCAATGAGAAAAAAAGAGCTTGGCAAGCAAGAGTCATTGAGGTCCTCTGGGTCTATATATTTGGGGCAAATGAGAACTTGAAATGTAGTTAATTATTTACGAAACAGTACGTGAATGTCCAGAGACCTTAGTGCAACAGGAAGGTTATTCCATACAGATGCCGACAAAGCTCTTTTTGCTGGACTGGCCAGGTAAGAGGTAGAAGGAAGAAGCCAACCTTAGGACACTGGTTGGGCAGTGTTTAATTATCCTCTTTTGGAGAAAGGGAGGTAAGACGCCCCAGTAAGCCCAGTGGATAGTGCACAGATTCTTTAATGCAATCTGCTTCTGCATGTATCCAATGCAAAGAAGCGAGGGCTGGAGTAAGTTCTCTTCCGTTCAACTCTCTGACATCCTCCAAACGCCCCTCCTAGTTTATGGCAATCTGTTGCCAAAATGTCCCCTTCAGATCAGTCCAGTTCAGTACTCTCTGATTTTACAAAAGTTTCTTCAGTTTAGCACACTTTTTAGGATCATCAATGAATTCATCAAAACAATTCCTAAAGCCTTACAATCAGGTCTAATGACCTGTCATTTTCAAAACTAAAAATACGAATTATTTAATGTATCAAACCAAGGTGTATGAGAAAACAAACTCAAATATTCTATAACAGAATTTCCCACATGCATATGTTTTATGCATAATTAAGATAGCTGGATGCTGACTGGATTGTGTACAGCTTGCGGCAGTTGCACCACTTTAATTTATCTCCTTAGTGTCATGCCCCAGCATAACAGGGTGCCAGCATCAGTGGTGCAGGTGTGTACATGTGTGTGTTTTTGGTGTTGTGTTCGTTAAGGGTGAGACCAGTTGTTATTGTGGAATTGGTACTGTCTCAATTGTTGGCCCCCCATGGGTACTCTAGCACCCTGGTAATGCCCTAATTTGAATGTGTGCCTGGTGGCAGAATGCTGTGGGGGAAGAAAAGTAATCATTCTAGATCACATGAGCATTTCAGTTGTCCAGGAGGAATACAAGGTGAGGGGAGTGGAGACTACCTAAGGTTGTATGCCAAAAAGCTGGTCATGGCAAAAGGGGGGAACATGTCAGTCTTTGATAGGTCGCCTTTTGAAGCCTAGATATTTGTAATGGGAACATGAGTGAAGGACACCCTTCAGAGCGTCAAGATGAACCCATCCACATCACAGTGTAAGATTGGGAAAAATCTCCTTAATAACCAGAGCCAATCACCAGTGAGGGAACATAGCTAACCCCCCAACCCCAACGGTTGCCGATATTTTACAAAATTACCTACTTCGACCCCCAAAAGTCTGACCCCCAATTGTCTGCATATATATAGTGAATAAAATATGTATAGGGGTAAGGTAGGAGGATGTGGGGGGGTCTCGCCCCACAAATATATTTGCGGCAAACTGAGAAAAAAAACCCCAAAACATGAACTTTTGGGGGTCAACATTTTGGGTTCAGTAAAATCCCATAGATCCACGCCTGCCCCCTATGGGCCCATCTTTTACCAGCTGAACTGTCCACTTACTGGTCAGTGACCAAGGTGTTTTGCCCAGGTTGGAGTCGTGACTTGTGCCCACAGTGTGGGGAGCTATCTCTGGGCATTGATGGTCTAAAAAGGAGATCATCTTGCAGAGTGGCCCATTGTTAAGCAGTAAACTGTTCAATCAAGATGTCGGTGACCACTGTGACGATTCACGGGATCTCATCACTTCTCCCCACAGGGGATCCCTTCCCAGTGAGGCCATGGAGGTGAGGCTGCTACCCAATAGCCCCCGTAGGGGTGATACTCCCCTCATGGGGATAAAGACTGCAGTCCCGTTAAAGACCCTTCTGAACCCTTGTTCCCAGAAGACATGGACTTATTAACTCCTTCTCCCTCTCAACCTGAAGCTACTACTGTGTGTTATTGTGAAGCATCTACCAACTCATCAGTAGTGTCAGCGAAGACTGAGACTAAAAAGAACCAAATGCAGAACAGTAAAAGGGATTAACAAAAAACTGTGATGAGGTGGCCACTAGCAGGCATGAAGATAACTTCAGAGGCATTGACAACAAACATTGACGTTACGTTGGGGCGGGCCAAGCAATATAAAGTAAAGATTGAGGAAGCACTAGAAGAGCTTGAGAGCGTGAAGTGCTGCGAGGGAAGCTGGCATTTGTCCTGCAGGACCCGGGAATTTCAAACCTGCACTGCCTTAAACATCATAAGACAGTCGGTCTCGGAAAGAGAAACTGAAAGAAACATCGTGAGATGGGGTAAAACTGACTCGCTGTAGAAGCAGGAAGAATCCAGCAGTGGCCATAAGACACGCTGAGACTTTGAATCAACATTTCTGCTGAGCTGTATAGACCAACATGGAGGAAAGCAGAAATATACGCTGAACGTTTGCTGAATCAACATAGAACTAAGACCCCAGGAAGAACCGGTAGCACTCTGAAGTGAAGATACAGGGAATAGAAGCTGCAGGAAAGCCAGGGGGCCCACAAAGCACAAAGAGTCAAGTGTTCCTCTGGAGTGAACTCCCTCGTCACAGTAGTGATACCCAGAGAACCAAGAGTCAAGCATTCCTCAGGAGTAATATCCCTCATCACAGTAGTGACACGAAAAACCATAAATCTCAAGTGTGCCTCAGGAGTGAATTCCCTTGTAGAGGAGCAGACGTGTATGTCACTAATAGGCTCTGCGCCCTCACCTCCATCATACTGTATGATCGATAGGAAGATATTGTGCATGACACCTGGTTTTATCCTAATGCCGTATTGTTTGTTTGAGAGACATTATGCTCTCAGACAACTGTATCAAATGTACCCCTTGTCCTGAGGTGGTAGCAAGAGAATTGCAGACACCACTGAATAGTGAGAAGTTGTAAAGAAGATCTGACAGGTGCAAAGTGATGTCATAAGGAGAAGAAACAATGACGCATTGAAACGATATACAAATACTTAAAGAAAGAAGATGTAACTGAAGAAACAAGAGTAAGCATATGAACAAGTAAGAAGAAACCGTATATACAAAGAAGATAACTAACTAAATGAGTAGTGAATATATATAAGCAGAAACGCAAGGTAGATGAGCCATATAGAAGCTTGCTGCAGTAGAAAACATAACACGGGTGAAGCGGCCATGATGGAAAGATGGAAGCCGACTCGCAATGATAGTAAGCGAAGGGCTCTAAGGAGAGATACCAGAGCTGCAGAGCTGAGACAGGCTAGAAATAAAAATTAAAGCATGAACAAATAGCTGCTGGCCAGAGATCAAGGATGCAACCAAAAGAAACTACTGAAGGGTACAAGTGGAGTTACTGAGGATAAGCAACCTACGCAAGACGTATTTCTCTTAGATTAAGTGAAGAAGAAAACATTTGTAAGTGACAAGTATTTGACTATCAAAGAAGCATGTGATGTAGAGCAACCAAGTCTCCAGAGGCCAACAGGAGTAGGGATACCCAGTTTAATTGAATTAAATAACACTAAATAAAAAGTCGAAATGGACAAAATCGTAGTCTCCTCATGTGACTCTGACTCCAAAACAAGGCCTATTCATTAAACTCCAGGCGAAGATAATGGTGTACCTACACTCCCTTAAAAGTCCCAGCGCAAGAACAGTCTGCAAGGTCAACTACAAAGAAGAAGCTTTGCCTGAAGGCTTGGCTGATGAGAGATGGTGGACTAATTGGGCAAGTGGGCATTAGTCTGACATTATTCTCTGCACCTGAGTTTCATTTTGCTTACGTGCTGCTGGTGAGCTTTTGAACATGCTTAATACCCAGAGGTTTCTAAGCGCGGACCCGGGGATTGAACCTGTGTTGCTCTGCGTCGTTGCCCCTAAGCTATCTTCCTGAGATGGGAGGGATTTCCAATTAAATGATTAACACTTATGGACTTTATAGTAGATATGTTCCCCTAACCAATCCCCTAACCCAATAGGTTTTATTATTTGCCACTATCAGCATGAGTGTGTTGAGTCCCAGCTTTAGTCCCAGGTCTTAGGTTTCTCATTTTCCAAGGTTCACGAAAGTAATGGTCTGAAAAGGTCAAGGGCACTTCCCTCCTTGCAACCCTTTCTGGTCTTGCCGTCTTTCTCCTCATATTAAACTGCCATCTTGGAACTGCTGCTTCCTCATGTGTTTTGTCTCGCTCAGAGTGTGCTTTCGTGCCCCGCCTTTAATCTGTGTGGGGAAGCGTGATGGAAGTCAGGTGTGTGTAATAATCCGTAATTTCCTGACCTTGCCTGTCCATGGTGTTGGGGCATGTCAGTTATACTGCTTTGGTGTTAGTCTGACGCTCGTGGTGAACTGTCTGTGAGAAAGTGTTTGTGTCGGAAAAGAGTGGGGCCGGAGGGTTGAATTCCTAGGTATCCTACCTGGTAGGATGGGGAAACGGTGTTATTGGGAAGAGGATACCGCATCTCCCCCTCTGGTGTCCCACTTCCACTCCCAGAGGACCCCTCACCCAGGTGATCCTGCCGCACTGGTCCAACCCCAGGAACTGGATCCAAAAGCGATGGCCATGTCCGGGCCCTCTGGATGACAGATCCCTGGGGACAAGTGGGTGAGCCACCTTTTCGACGAGGAACTGTTGCTTTCATGAACAGAATAGAAAACATAATACTAGGAAAACGAGGCTGAAGAATCCTGCATTGTGTGTTGGAGGTACTAATCTGGTGACTAATAACCTACTAACTGTTGACCAAGAACTGCGTTTCACTGACACTTGTAGAAGTTGCATTTCTTTTGAACTTTGGCAAAGCATCGCGACTGGGAATCCCATTGGTGCTGTTCTGAGAAAGCAGAAAGCCCACATTTCATCAAGGTGAAACAATTTGATAATATTGGAACTTTGGTTAACACAACTTTACCTTGACTTTGAAACATCCAGAACTGATTTGGGACTATCTTATCTAAAAGGAGATCCCTGTTTCTTTCGTTTGTTGAACCTCAGAGTAGAACTCACTTGTAATTCTGGGGAAGGGAGCTAGCCCAGGTTATTGACAGGTTATCAAGAAACTGTGATTGTTGTTGATGCTATTTGAATTGCCATACATTTTCTTTGTATTTAATGGTTAGTGTGAGGGCCAGACATCTTGTGTTAGAGTGTTACCCTTTAGTGTTGGTTAGGCAGGGAAATACTCAGCAGAGTAGGGATGGTGAGGTATTTAATATTGTTTATACTTTTAATAAAATGGCATATTTTGAACAATCATCAAACAGTTGTCCGCCTCGCATTGCTATCCCCTCACGGGTGACTCAGGTCAGGTGAATTGGGGAACCCTCTAAATAAACTCTCTAGAGACCCTACAGTTTTGATGGCATATTGTAAAATTGAGGCCTGTGATATAAAAAGTGATCAGAACATTCAGGACTTCAAGTCCCACATTTCCCTAAGTACTGAGACAAGAAAGAGGAGCTCCGAGGTGCAGAACTGCAGTATGCAGTCTAGTGGTTCTAATGACCCACACCTGAGCGGGACCTTTGAATATTCTTTTTTCTATAAACCATTTTTATTAGGTTTTCAAACAAGACGGGTACAGAACAACTTCCAGAGATGCCTTCTCCCTTCCCCCTTCAGGACATTGCATGCTAATTTCCCCCAGATTTTTTCATGCTTGAGGGGGCAACTCCTGTCTCTATATACCCACAACTCGAGGTCACAACAGTGGTCCATTCCCTCAAGCCGACCATGGATCCTTGGGGTCGCCCTCCTTCCCCAGTGCACAGAAATGTTTCTCTTGGCCACCATCAATACAGTCTTTGTGAGGCATATCTCCTTGCGTGAGAAGTTGTGTCTGTTACACCTGGGCCTCTGCGCTACCCGTGAGACTCTGCGCTCTTCACAGCATAGGCATACCACAGGTGTACAACGTCACTACCTTTATTGGCGCCTGGCTGCGCCTATTTGGTTTCGTTGGAAGTTGCCTAGGAGAGGCGTCCACTTTACAAGAACCACAGCGCAAAAGCAGAATGGTAGTCACGTGGCCAGTCAGCTGATCTCGCCTGTGACGCGGTTACACAGACTCCGGAGTCAGTTCAAAAGGAAGCTAATCCGCCAACGCGCTGCTTCTAATTACAGCGTTATTCGAAACTTGGTTAGCTATTTTCAGACCTCGTATTTTCCTTTAAGACCTTCTTTTGCCTTCTCCCTTGGTACCTTTCAAATCGATCATTGAGGAACCAGACTTACTACTGTACTTCATTGCTTCACGTTATTTGTGCCTCGCTTTAAGTTGCTTTGTTCACGTGTCTCTCGTTACGCGGCTTCAGGCAACACTACTTCCTGGGCAGCTAGCTGTGGATACCATGCATCTCGTCACTCCATTCAGCATTGCCATTTGACTCCATCGCTTGTTGCCGTTTCTGGTTATCCAGCTAAAGGGATCGCTTCAGGCCTGCTAAAACACGTAGTTGTGCATATATTAACAACGAAACTGGTGTGCTCTCCTAATCATAAAAAGACAATCCTGTATCATCTCTGGCCATCTCCACGATAAACTCTTACCCAAATTTGAACTTACCTCTGGTCCTATTGAAGAACCTTGATTCACTAAGTGCACCTCGGAACGCTTTGCTGCATCGGTGCACTAACCCGGACCTAGTGTGGCCCTCATTCTGCCTGGGAAGTATCATACATTAACCTTCCCATTTATTATTTTATCATTCCATTGTTGACCTTATTCTAGGACTATTCACTGTCTCAGCACACTACAGGGGGTAAGCCTTCTAGTCCTTAGTTCATTCACCATACATCACTTGGGTTCAGAGTGCTTATACTATTTGTATTGGGTTTGTCATAGGTTCATCCACCATAGACCTAAAAGCTACAGTACCAGGTATTACTTAAACGTTGTGGTGATAGTGTGTGCTTGTTTTTGCTCGCCTTGCGCTACTGTAACGCTCACCTGATTCCCGTAGAGGCGCCGGTCTTGACTGGGCGTATACCGTATCTTCAAAGGTGATGTGTAACACACGGCTGGCTCTTTGGGCTGGACCTCTGTGCACTGTATGTCTGACTTGAAGGGTAAGATGTCTGCAGATAGAAAATATGGGATTATGGAACTGGGTTATTGAATGTCTCTCTCTTCTTCCCTTTCTTTTCTCCTGTAGAACCCCAAAGGTTAACGCTCTCACCTTAGGTAAGTGAACGCCGTGCTCTCCATCTGCCTCGGGGCAGGGTGCTGTAACCAGTTTCTTCACTGGATAATGGGAGCAGGCCTCTTGACTTCAGAGGACTGCTGTCCGTCGTTTACTGCACGAACGGTAAGTTTCGAGTAATTCTAATGTCTTTAAAGTCTTTAGTAATGATGTTTCTTGTTTTGCAGGGTTCCGGCGATGGCGGATGACGGGCTGAAGTGAGTTGAAGATGGAGCCCGTGTGATGAATAGAAGCGCCTGGAAGCACGTAAGTAAGCGCTTGTTGCCTGCTTCAAGATGCGCTCTAACTGTCTCTTTATTTTGCAGGTACAAGTTCGGAGCGGCTGCAGGGTGCCGGAATACCCACTTGGTTAGATGTGGAAAGGAGTAATGGCACGTGAGTATTAAAGTTCCCCAATGTCTTTAAACACACCTTGTTTTGTCTTTCAGATGCGGGATGCAGCGCCGAAGGCCTCCGGAGCGTGCGAAGAGTTGGTAAGCTTTTGTCTTTCAGATGCCGGAATGCAGTGTGAAGACCTCCGGAGCGCACGAAGAGTAGGTAAGCCTTTGTCTTTCAGATGCCGGAATGCAGCGCGAGGCGTTGGTGACAGCCGATGGACTAGGTAAGTGAAGAGCTGTCACTGAAGACCGTAATGCTAACCTGTTCTTTCTTGTCTTTATAGGTGTTGCTGAAGACTGGATTCAGGATGGTAAGCCTTTTTCCTTAGGCCCAGGATCAGATGCAGAAGACACGATGAGCGTTCTGCTGCAGAGGATGCAGAATAACGCAAAGCAAGATTCATCCATCGGGTGTGGTTTAAATAGCCTCCTGTAGTGCTTAGGTGTCTCCTTCCACAGCCACGCCTAGGTAAGAAAAGAGTTCCTGCTTTCCAGAAGAGTTCCAGTGTTCTGAATCTACGGAGTGGCTCCTGCCCCACCCAACAGGAAAAGTAGTTCCAAACAGAAGAGGATCAGAGGCTCAACTGGCAGGCAAGTAAGCAGCATGGTCTGCTGCAGGTAAGTCCACCCAAGCATTATGAGCCCGGCGCTTCCAGCGCTGGGACTGGGCATATTTATGAGCCTGGTGCCACTGGCGCCAGGACTGGGTCCAAAAGGTCCCAATTGGGACTGGTTGGCACTCGGAACCTGGGTTATGGATC
Organism: Ambystoma mexicanum; assembly: GCF_040938575.1. Lineage (NCBI taxonomy): Eukaryota > Metazoa > Chordata > Amphibia > Caudata > Ambystomatidae > Ambystoma > Ambystoma mexicanum. The sequence continues at coordinate 744,030,819 of NC_090926.1, forward strand.
TGCTTCCAAGGGAGTTGGGAAAACCCTGACCTTTTGGAAGCAGAGATCATGACAGCTACCTTTTAGTTACAGGTGACGTCGGTGCACCTACCCGGACGCAGCAAACGTCATATATAAGAGCTAATACTCAGATTGGTCCAGTTGATGCTTTTACTTGGGACAGACACAGACGTGGCAGACACATGCTGCCTCTAAGGTAAGCGTCTCTAGGCTTATTGTATACATGTACGAAAGCAGTTAATCAGATATTAGGGCTAACCTATCAAATGAAAACATTTCCATTGACAGTTCGCGTGTCTTTTCATACGGGACTGCGCTTATCTGAATTGTGATCGCCTGTATTCTCCTGCGCATTTGACAAACGTATTTAAGTGATGACAAACAGGCAGACGGGTAAGCATTAATGCGACACATTTTCTTTAACTTTTACTTCTCACTTTTCACATGGGGATGGAAGACTCTTCCATCCCCATGTTTTTTTATCAGAAGATTTCATAACGTTCTGAAGTTGAGGAGACACACTCTCTCTACATGCTGTTCTGTAGAGGGGTAAGAGCAACTCCTCTTTTCCTACTACTGAAATGACTTATTACCCAGTATATTATATTATATATATGTTATATGTTATGTTATATATGTTTGTATTTCATTACAGCATCGGTGTGGATATTCCCTGCTCTTTTATGTAATCAACACCTCTGTCTACTCATAAACAGCAGAGAGATATATTGCAAAGAAGAGCTCCCTCAGGTTGAGGAGGTCAGGTTTTAAGTATGCCTTAGGTGGAGGAGAGGTTGCTCAGAACTCTGGCTGGCGAGCAGCGGTCCAACAGAGGTCTTCCTTACTCCTGGTCTATCTATTCGAGGTCTTCTATTCAACGCCCCAGACTGAGCGGTGGTGGTGAGTAACAGAATTAGAAGCGTAAAGAAGTGCTAATGGAGCCTACGGAACCCTTGGCACAGATAATGCAGATGGTTGCAGATCTACGACCGAAATGACCACTACCCAAGAGGCCCTTCGTCAACGCCTCGATGCTCTACAGACCATGGTAACCTCACCTGGACCTCAAGGGGTTGAAGCTTTGGGGGCTACAACTTCTGGCTCAGGGTTTCCCCCTCAGAGGCAAGAGCCTACTCCTGTAGTGGTGTCCACACAGATTCCCCTGGCCCCGCCCAAACGGTTTCTGGGTGACCCTAAACAGTACAGAACGTTTGTGAATCAATGCAAGTTGCATTTTCTGTGTCGCCCTTCCTCCTTCCCTACTTCCACTACCAAGGCAGCCTTTGTGTTGTCACATTTAGGGGGTACAACGGCGGCTTGGGCCAATCCCCTCCTGGAGGCGAATAGTTATGTATTATACAACTGTGATGCCTTGCTTTTGGCAATGAGTACAGTGTTTGACACAAGTTACACCATTCAGGCATCGGATTTGGAACTTCTGAAACTCAGACAGTAATCTTCTTCTCTCCTTACTTATTTGGCTTGCTTTAACCAGTTGGCTGCTGAGACCGACTTGCCTGAAGAGAAGAAGCCTGCTGTCTTTTACCAAGGGATATCAGAGGAGTTAAAGGACACACTGTCATGAACCCTCTTGGTTGGCGATGGATGCCGTTGTTACGGCTTCGCCGCCATTAACACTGCCACCACGTTTTTTTTCACGTTTCTCTGTTTACGGTCTAGTGTTTTTTCCTCTGTTCTTCGTCTCGCCTATTTACTTCCTGCTTCCCATGATTCCTTGCGTTGCAACCGTCTCCTTTCGTTTTCACGGTGAGACGCTTCCAGTGCTTTTCTCTCGCTCGCTCTTGTTCCCCCTTCTGGGGATTTCTCTCCCTTCTTTTCTCCTTCCTTCCCGTCTCCCTGGCGGCTCCTCTCCTCCGCCAGTTTCCCTCTGCTGCTGCGTTTTGACGCTTACCGGCTACATGCCAGTGTTCTTTCCTTCCTTGTCATTTCCTCTCCGGAAGGATCTTCGATTTGTTTACCTAAAGGATCCCGAGGCAATTGAATTTCACTACCACTACAACTACATCTCTCATCGCAATCTACGACTACAACTCAGGGGTTTTTTCCGCCTTTGGGCTTTTTCCCCTTACCCGCCTGCATACGGGAACGGAGCCAAGGTGGTAACCAATACAGAGTTCCACCACGGCTTCATTCCGTGTCAGAGCATTCACAACGAAGAGTAAAAAGGATTACCTTGCCCACAGACACGGCGTCGGAGCCTCAGACCCTGAAGACTCAGGTGAGGAGAGTGGTGCCTCGGGTGGGAAAGAGAAGCATTTGGACAATACCCTTACGGGGACTTCAAGTCATTCTTCAGATTGTGACAGTTTGCAACGCCCGAAGATACCAATGGCTACTCCAGAACAGTTGCAGGATCAAATCCAAGAACTATGGAAAGCTGTACAGTCCCTTTCTCAAGAGCTTCAGACTGTTAAGGCAGAAAATGTGGTATTAAAACAATTGGTTTTGGGCAAAGAACCTTCCCCTCCCCCAGAACTGCCACCTATGGCCCTATCTTCGGGGAAGTTCGACGGTTCTCCCAAAAAACTTAAAGAGTTTCTGGAAGCTGCCACTATTTACTTCACTTTCCGCCCTCATATGTTTTCTTCTGATCAGGTTAGGTTGGCTTCCTCATTTCGAATATGGTGGGCAATGCCCTTGCGTGGGCTACACCTCTTGTGACAGGAGAAGACCCGGTTCTACAGAATTACGGGAATTTTAAGATTCTTCTCAGAGAATCCTTTGAAAGACATGAACTCACCTACACTGCTTGTGAGGATCTCCTGGATGTTAAACAGGGAGCCTCAGATCTCCTCACCTACATTACTAGATTTAAGACTCTGGCGGCAGAGGCCGGTTGGCCTGAACAGGCACAATTTGCCATTTTTCGTAGAGGTCTCAAAGAGGAGATAAAGGACGAACTAGCCCGGTCTCCCCGACCTGCCTCTTTTTCGGATCTTTTATCCTCGGTCCTACAGATTGAACATCGTCTCCATGAGAGACGTAATGAAAGAAGACGTTACAGAGAAAATTCCTCTACCATAGGGACATCATCCAACACTCTTCCTCCATCTTCTAAACAGAGTGAAGAACCTATGCAGATTGGAACCACCCGAGCACCACTCACCATGGAAGAAAGAAGAAGACGAAGAGAAAGAGGGCTTTGCGCCTACTGTGGGTCTGACAAACATCTGCTCAAGGACTGTTCCGAACTACCTCCACAGCGTTCGGGAAACGAATCACCCCGGTTTTAAAAGGGACAGAAAACCGGTGGTTATCTAAATCTTCCAGTCCCTACGTTTCTTTGGCTGTATCCACAAAGAAGACACCTGAAGATTCCAGACTCATGGTTATCAATATCAGCGTGATGATCCAAGATCAGCTCGTAGAGGCTTTGGCACTCTTAGACTGCGGAGCAGCCGGTAACTTCCTTGATACCTTATGGGTTGACAAGGTGGGCCTCAAAAGGCTAGCTAGACTCGAAGACCAGAAGGTGGAGGGTGTAGATGGTACTCCCTTGTCTTCAGGACCCATAACGCAGACGACTGAGGAGCTAGAAGTCCGAATTTCCCAGCATGTGGAGAGTCTTAAATTTGACATCATTAGAGCTGCCCATTTTCCAGTTATTTTGGGAATCACTTGGCTCAGGAGACATAACCCACAAATAGATTGGGTATCTAATTTGCTATGTTTCGAGTCTGAGTTTTGCAAGTAGCATTGTATTCCTCAACAATCTTATCTACAACTACAGGTCACCCCTGCTTCTTGTCAGGAATCCTCAACTGTCCATAATATGGCACATCTTGGTGAGGCTTTCAGAGAGGTTTTCACAGAAGTCAAGCCAGCACCTTTACCACCCCATCGTCCTGAGGACTGCTCTATTGATCTTGAGCCCAACGCACTGGTTCCGTTCGGTCGTATGTTTTCCTTGTCCAGATCCGAGAAGGAGGTCTTACGAACTTACCTGGATGTGAATCTGCACAATGGCCTCATTCAACCTTCAAAATCTCCTGCCGGAGCTCCCTTTTTCTTCATCTCCAAGAGGGATTCCAAAGAATTACGACCTTGCATTGATTATAGAGGTCTCAACAAGGTCACTGTCAGAGACCGCTATCCTATGCCACTCATCACAGACATTCTTGAGGCGGTTCAAGGTGCTCACATTTTCACTAAGCTGGATCTTCGCAATGCATACCATTTATTGCGCATTGCTAAGGGTGATGAATGGAAGACGGCTTTTCGAACACCCTTCGGATTGTATGAATATAGAGTCATGCCCTTTGGGCTAGTTAATGCTCCCGCAGTTTTCCAAAGATTTATGGACCGCATGTTTTCGGATCTCTTATTTGTTTCAGTGATCATCTATCTAGACGATATTCTTGTATTTTCCATCAACAAGGAAGAACACGAAGAGCATGTCCGGACAGTGCTTTCTCGACTTAAGGAGAACAGTTTACTAGCCAAACCTGAAAAATGCCAGTTCGGGGTCTCGAGCATTCCCTATTTGGGGTTTATTTTGTCTGACCGGGGTATCTCCATGGACCCTCGCAAGGTGTCTGCCATTTTAGAGTGGTCTTCTCCCACCTCTGTCAAAGAGGTTCAGAGATTCTTGGGTTTAACGAACTTTTACAGAAGATTTATACCCCGGTTCTCCGAGATGGTGCTACCTATAACCACACTTCTCAAGAAATCATCTGGAACCTTTGTGTGGTCATCGACGGCAGAGTCTAGTTTCAGACATCTCAAAACTTTGTTTTGCTCAGCACCCATATTGCTCCAGGCCGATCAAACTAAACAGTTTATCGTGGAAACTGATGCCTCTTCCGCGGCCATCGGTGCTGCCTTGCTCCAGGAGTTCGAAGGTATAGAACATCCAGTCGCCTACCTTTCTCGCACTCTGACCATCAGTCAACTTCACTATACCGTCCTTGAAAAGGAGTTACTAGCTATGAAATTGGCCTGTGAGGAATGGCGACATCTGTTATTGGGTGCCAGTATTCCCTTCATCATTCGCACGGATCATAAGAATCTAAAGGTCCTGCAGTCCCTCGAATGTGCCAACTCTCGCCAGGCGCGATGGGCTTATTTTTTTTCCCAATATGATTTCACCATTACCTATTTACCAGGCTCTCAGAATGTCCTAGCCGACGCCTTGTCTCGCAAGGAGTCGGTTGCTGGTTCGGGCCATCTCTCAACCGAACTTATGTTTCCATCTACTCGCATAGTGGCACCTCTTCACACTTTTCTACAGGAACTCAAAGAAGCTTCAGACTCTCAACCCCGCTTTAGAGACAAATGCTTGGCGTCTCAGTTTCATACCAAAGATGGTCTCTGGTTCTACAAGAACCGACTTTACATACCTTCAGGACATCTCCGCAAGAGGATTCTCTACTGGTGCCATGACAGCCGAGTTGCAGGACATCGAGGCCAGGCAAACACCATTGAACTCATAAAACGCTCGTTTTTCTGGCCCAATCTTCGACGAGAAGTCCAGTCATACATAAAAGCATGCCCAGTCTGCGCTATGGCAAAGAATCCAACAGGCAAACCGTTAGGTCTCCTTACTCAGCCTGACATACCACAAAGGCCATGGGGGAACTTGTCTACTGACTTCATTGTGGATTTACCCTTATCAGAGTCCTGTTCTTGCATCATGGTAACTATAGATTCATTCACCAAGATGGCCCATTTTTCTCCACTGGAGGGCTTACCTACGGCCAATCGCATGGCCGAAGTTTTTGCCAGAGATATATTTCGTCTTCATGGCTTGCCCGATAAGATTACCTCGGACCGGGGTAGCCAATATATTTCTAAATTCTGGAAGGCTTTGTGTTCCCGGTTAGGTATTGACCGTGCTCTTTCATCTGGCTACCATCCCCAGACCAATGGTCAGACGGAAAGACTCAATTCCACTCTGGAACAATATCTCAGATGCTACATAAATAGACTCCAAGATAATTGGGTACAACTCCTCCCCACGGCAGAATTCACCTACAACAACTCCAAACACTCTGCCACGGGTATCTCTCCTTTTTACTGCAACTACGGACTTCATCCCAAGTCCATTTGGCCCATTGCTTCTCACACCAGTAACTCTCCTGCTGCCGAAGCTGCTTTATCGGAAATTTCTGAGGCTCACCGGACGGCCAGAGACAGTCTAGCGAGGAGCCTTAGAACCTACAAAACCCTTGCTGATCAACATCGCCAAACGGCCCCCACTTGGACTAAAGGGACGAAGGTATGGCTTTCGACCAAATATTTACCAAGGTGGATCCGGTCCTCCAAGTTGTCTCCTCGGTTCCTGGGTCCGTTTCCCATCCTAGAAAGAATCAACCCGGTGGCTTACAAGATTCAACTACCCTCCTACCTTCGCCGGGTGCACCCGGTGTTTCATACCTCCCTTCTCAAAGAATCACGAACTGAACCACATTTTAGGTCTAAACCCTTGCAAGACATTTCACCCAGAGACTCCCAGGAGGTGTATGAAGTTTCTAAAATCCGTGACTCCCGCTATTACCGGGGACGTTTACAATATCTCATTTCCTGGAAGGGGTATCCCAGGTCTGAAGATTCCTGGGAACCTGTGCATTTTGTCAAAGCGCCCCGCCTAGTAGCTAAATTTCATCAGAGCCATCCTGCTAAGCCGGGCGGGGTGGGCAGTAAGAGGGGGCATACTGTCATGAACCCTCTTGGTTGGCGATGGATGCCGTTGTTACGGCTTCGCCGCCATTAACACTGCCACCACGTTTTTTTTCACGTTTCTCTGTTTACGGTCTAGTGTTTTTTCCTCTGTTCTTCGTCTCGCCTATTTACTTCCTGCTTCCCATGATTCCTTGCGTTGCAACCGTCTCCTTTCGTTTTCACGGTGAGACGCTTCCAGTGCTTTTCTCTCGCTCGCTCTTGTTCCCCCTTCTGGGGATTTCTCTCCCTTCTTTTCTCCTTCCTTCCCGTCTCCCTGGCGGCTCCTCTCCTCCGCCAGTTTCCCTCTGCTGCTGCGTTTTGACGCTTACCGGCTACATGCCAGTGTTCTTTCCTTCCTTGTCATTTCCTCTCCGGAAGGATCTTCGATTTGTTTACCTAAAGGATCCCGAGGCAATTGAATTTCACTACCACTACAACTACATCTCTCATCGCAATCTACGACTACAACTCAGGGGTTTTTTCCGCCTTTGGGCTTTTTCCCCTTACCCGCCTGCATACGGGAACGGAGCCAAGGTGGTAACCAATACAGAGTTCCACCACGGCTTCATTCCGTGTCAGAGCATTCACAACGAAGAGTAAAAAGGATTACCTTGCCCACAGACACGGCGTCGGAGCCTCAGACCCTGAAGACTCAGGTGAGGAGAGTGGTGCCTCGGGTGGGAAAGTGAAGCATTTGGACAATACCCTTACGGGGACTTCAAGTCATTCTTCAGATTGTGACACACACTCTCTACTGTTCCGGTGGTTCCAACTGTGTTTGGAGAACTACTTGATCTCGTACTTCAGATCGATGCCTGTAACGCTGAGAGACAGGGTGAAAAAAGACCAGTACTTCCTCCAGTAGTCTCCGACGTATCTGTCCCAGCAGTTCCTGTTCCGGAACCCATGCAGATCGGAGCTGTCAGAGGACCCCTGACTCCGGCCCAGAGGGAACATCGCTGAACAAATAATCTTTGTATGTATTCTGGTTCCTCTGATCATCTGCTTCCTAATTGCAACAAGAGACCCAAGAAGAAGGCAGGAAATGCCAGATCCCAGCAGTAGACAGAGTCCCTACATCGGAAAAACCAGTCTTGGACTCAACAGTTATAAGCCCAGCAGTCCTGTTCGGTTACCTTTTTGGCTGCATCGGGTCTTCCTTTCCCCGCTACAGCCATTATATATTCCGGAGCCACCAGTAATTATATTGATCAACAGTTTACCGCTGCTGCAGGAATATCACTCATTTCCAAAACAAAACCTGAGATGGTCAGTGCAGTGAATGGCTCTGCGCTAGTTTCTTGTTTGGTGACACAGCACTCAGTTCCTTTCATCATGTGCAATGCCGAAAGGCATTCAGAGGAAATCACATTTGATGTTATCAAAGCCTGAGCCTACAATGTCATATTGGGGATACCTGTCATGGCCACAGGCCCCAGAACACAAAAACCACACCATCTAGTGATGGGGGCAATGGGTCACTGAACTCACTCATGTCTCTTTGGGACCTATAAACACAGGGGCCCTGGCTGGACTCAGTCCTGGCACCTTTGGCGCCAGCCTCATATAGAGATGTGAGCAAGAACACTTTATTTCAGTGCAGGAGTGCTTTTATTTTACAAGAACTTTCCAGGAGCTGAAAGCCTTTATTCCAGAGAACATCCTCATGTGCTGACTCATCGGGTGTGGCTCCCTAGGTCTGATCTTCATGTGCTGACTCATCGGGTGTGGCAGTCAGGCTGAACCTGGTTGGCGTGGCTTCAGAAGCTCAGCTATATAAGCTCTTCCATCCTTAAGGCCGGTGCTTCACGTTACTGTGCACTCGTGTGCAACGTGACGCTCACCGCCGCTTGGACCAGTTTACTTACCTTTGAAACCAGGCGTTTTCCTGTATACTCACCTCCAGGAAACCGGTGCTTCAACTGCATACTCATCTCCTGACATCCAGTGATCTTGATGCCGCAGCACTGCACTCTGCATCCATGAACTCGGACCCTGTGAAGAAGAAGAAAAACAAGGTTAGAACATCCATCCTAGGGCTGTGCCGTATTTGAACCTTGCGTGCCCTTTACAATACAACAAAAACAGATGAGGAAAGACAAAGGCAAACAGGAACACTTACCTGATGTATAGTGGCTTAGTCGCAGCAGGACTGGACTACCATGTGCAAGGGACCAGTGAAGGAACTCGGTCCAGATCATACAAGTGCCCCTGCCAGAAGCAGCAGGACGGAGTGCTCGCCAAAACTAATCAACAGGTGTGCTTTCCAGGGACCACGGGTACCACGGTTTGGGAGAAGGGGGTCTGGAAGGGGATCAGGCGCCTAAGATGGCATACTCACACCCCCTATTCTCCATGCTGGAGCAGTCCTGGGCAGCATCACCTATTACCACCAGTCGCCACATAAGCGCAGAGGTCAAAGACGGACCCGAGCGACCTCACCCCTGGGAGGGCTGCAACCATGCCCCAATGCCTCCTCAGAGACCAGGTGAGCGTAACATAATGCAAAGCCTCTTTGAATCTCTGCTTGGGCATTATGGAAACTTCGGAAACTGACCACTTGGCCCGATTACTGGGAGAGTTACAGGCTGAAGATCATGCCTCAAGACAGGAAACCAATGCCCTAACGAGGGATCTAATTGTGAACCCGGAGCAGACAGATGAACTAGCAAGGCAAATGCTACAGGCACAGGCAGGCCAGGTCCCACTGGCGGTGTATGCCCCTCCTGCCTCGCCTCCACAGCCCACGCCACTACAGGTGGTTCTTCCAGGGGGGGTTCCCCTGGCCCCACCAGAACGTTTCACAGGCGATCCGAATAAGTATGCTATCTTTATGAATCAATGTTGCTTACATTTCTTGTGCAGGCCTGGGTCATTCCCCAACGATCAAGCGAGAGTGGCATTTGTACTCTCATATTTGGGAGGTAGTGCAGCGGACTGGTCAATACCCTTGGTTATCCAGGATGATCCTTTGCTTGGAGACTTCAGAGGTTTCCAGCGTGAAATGGAGAAACTATTTGCACGGCATAATCAAGGGCGGGCTCTGGACAATGAACTGTTATCACCATGGCAGGGTAATCAAGACCTACTAACATATATCGCTTCCTTCAGTTGTCTGATAGCACAAACTAACTGGCCAGAGGAGAAAAGAACTACGCGCTTTTACCGAGGCTTGCGAGGGGAACTTAAGGACGTATTACCCCAAGTAGTAAATCCCCCGAAAAGATGTGCTGAATACATCGACCTGACAGTGCAGCTCGATCACAGATTGCAGGATCGGAAGATGGATTGAGTCAAGGCCGAGGGGCGGCCGGTCTACGTGTGACCCTGTGAGAATCAAACCAGGGTTTGAGTTGAAAATTCCTTCAACTCTCTCTTCCTAAATATCTTCCTTCTCGAGCTCTTTGCTCATCCGCCTCCAACTCCCTCAGGGTCAGCCGCTTCTCCAAACAACGAGTTGGGGACAGATCTCTCTCCGCTGCAGGGGCCTCCCTCTGGAACAGCCTTCCTGCCTCCCTGAAACTTGAGGAGAACCATCTCCGGTTCAGGAAGCACCTCAAAACCTTCCTCTTTGCCTCTGCCTTCTCTCCCCCTCTCCCCTGCTAATACTACTGAAACTGCACTCAATCTGCAACTGGGCCACTCACCGTTCTTGGTCCTTGGCCCAGCCACTCTCCCCTGCACTGCCTCCCCGGCAACCCCTGCACTGTGGGACTGTGTCTGTATCCCTACAGCCCCTCTTCCCAGCACTTGTCTGCACTTACCTCGCACTTGCCACCAGCTGACCCTTGTTGTTTATCCTGTATGCTTTATGCTAATAAACCTGTACTGCACTTTCCCCTCTCCCTTTCCCCCATGCACTTTTCCCTTCCCCTCTACCCTTGCACTTGCGTGATCTGAATGACACCTGGCCTAGTAGGATCGCTGTCTGTCTCCCCTTGTTCCCCCCGCCTCGTCGCGCCTTGAAACACTTGTATATAGGCGCGTTACAAATGCCATATCATATATCATATCATAAATCACACGATCAGTCCGAGCCAATGCAAATCGGAGGCTTGCGGAGCCCACTCACCAAGGCAGAAAGGGAGAAAAGGAGACAGCAGGAGCTTTGTTTGTACTGTGGTAAGGCAGGTCACTATCTCTGAGAATGCCCGGTGAAACCACCCAGGAAAGCAGTTGGAGCAACTGACAAGGGTGAAGAAGAACAGGACTCAGGGGAAACGCCAACGCCCGGCAAGCGTATGGGTCCACTTGTCCAGCGATGAAAAGGAACCTATACAGACCTCACATCTAGTCATCCCTGTGCTCCTGGCAAACCACAAGCAACTGTCGAAAATACGTGCCTTGGAGGCATACATTAACAGTGGGGCTGTGGGAAATTACATGGACCAAGATCTGGCTACCCGGATAGGCCTTCCTCTCCGACAGAAGCAGGTTTCGGAAAACGTCACAGCAGTTAATGGATGTCAGCTATCATCCGGCCCAGTGACGCATTATACTGAGAAGGTCAAGCTTCTGTGTCAGGACGGTCACCAAGAGGACATCACCTTCAATCTCATTGGCACTCCTCAGTTCCAGATGATATTGGGAATGCCCTGGCCCACAATCCCAGGATTGACTGGTATAAACGAGTTCTGACCTTTCCCCAAGACTGTGCCGGCACCTGTTATAGCAAGGGATTCTCATTAAAAGGTCTTACCAACCCAGGTTCGTCGAAGAAAGAAACCATACTAGGCCTCACCAGTTCACTACCACCTGGATTACCAAGATGTCTTTCAAAAACAGCAAGCGAACACCCTCCCTCCGCATAGACCGTATGACTGCCAAATTGATCTGGTACCTGGAGCTCAAGTTCCCTGCAGCCGGATTTACGCCCTAACAGAACAGGAAAACCAGCATCTAAAAACCTACCTCAGTCAGTATCTGGCAAATGGCTTCATTCGTCTGTCCAAGTCCCCTGCATCCTCGCCCCTCTTTTTTGAGCCTAAAAAGAAGGGAGACCTAAGAACTTGAATTGACTACAGAGCACTTAACCAGATCATGGTAAAAAACCTGTACCGCTTATCCCTGAGCTCTTGGATCAAGTCAAAAACGCTCAGATATATACAAAACTAGACTTACGAGGGGCCTACCATCAAGTACGAGTCAAAAAAGGAGACGAGTGGAAGACGGCCTTTCGCACAAAATATGGCCTTTATTAATATCAGGTTATGCCCTTTGGACTATGTAATGCCCCGGGGGCTTTCAAATTTTTCATGAATGACTTGCTCCGTGAACTGTTAGACGTCTGCGCTCTTGTCTATATTGATGACATTCTCATCTATTCGACCACCAAGGAGGACCATGTCAACCATGTCTGGGCAGCTTTGGAGAAACTGCGGCAACACTGGCTATATGCCAAATTGGAGAAATGCTTCTTTCGTGTGACAGAGGTAGAATTCCTCGGCTTTATTCTCCCACAACGGGGCGTATGCATGGACACGCGCAAGGTAGGCACTATCCTTAACTGGCTTTCACCGACATCCATAAAGGGAGTACAGAGTGTTTTCGGGTTCGCCAACTTTTATTGCCAGTTCATTCCCAGGTTCTCCCAGATCAGCCACCCAATCACCTCTTTACTATGGAAAAATAAACAATTTAATTGGTCCGCAGAGGCAGAGAAAGCCTTCCAGGAACTAAAACAAGCATTTACCACAGCACCAATTCTACGGCATCCTCGACCAGAACTACCATACGTGGTCGCAACTGATGCTTTCAACATAGCAATGGGAGCAGTCCTATCACAACGAGAGCCCGAAACAGGTCAGATGCATCCCGTGGCATTCTGGTCTCACAAGTTTTCAGCCCCTGAATTGAATTATGCAATCACTGACAAAGAACTTCTAGCAATCAAGACCGCTGTAATGCACCAGCCGTGGAAGGTTTGGTGCCGATGGAAACACACCTAAGATGGAAGCCAAAAGCCTGTTTTAACGGTCTATGCCTTCAACAAGATGGCTTCCAGGAAGTATTTACGTTGTACGCACCGGTACTCCGATGCATTGTATCGTAGTACTTTTGTATAACCCCAACGCTAAGTTCTTAGTGCTCTTTACCTCAGCATTCTAGGAATTCTCAGCCTTTCTACTTATTCCTCTTTAGGCTTTTTTCAGTTACTTACACTCGTGGTGTTACTCCTTCGTGGGTGCTATTTTTGCGGATCATTTGTCTTTTATTTTCATGGCGAGGTAAGAACTCCTACTCAGACGCTATCCGCTTTCCCTGTTATCCGTTGCTTGCCTGTTTGTTTACTTTCTTTGTTTTCATCGAATATTACATATTTTCTATACTTGTTTTATTTTACCTACCCTTTATATCCATTCCACCTGTTTCCTTCCTTGCCCTATGCCGTGGACGGACTTCTGTGTTCGTCTGCAAGTTCAGCGCTACTCGTTTTTCCTCAGCGCTTCTGCTTGCTGTATTGCCCATTCTCCAGTGGAAGTGCAGCCTATTAGCGACTCCTGTCATCATTTCCACCTTGGATCTGCCAGCCAGTAACAAGAGCACTCCTGCAGCCTTTCGTTGTCGATGGTCCTATTCCTTACTTGGATTCAACCCATTCCTACACAGTCCGGAACCCACCCAGAACCAGAAGTTTTCCTACACTTCGGAGAATTGGACAATTTTACTCCACCTCTTCCAGTTCTCAGTCCTCCTTCATCTACACAGGGTTTTTTCTTGCCTAACCGCATTTTCCCTGGAATTGGGGGCTGGCTCCTGGGAGGCACCCACGACTTGGTTCTCATCCAGTCACGGTGGCCTCCGGGGAGTCACGTCCTTATTTACATCAAAAGAAGGACAAGAAGAGGAAGGAAACAAGGAAGTCTAGACGAAAGAAGGAGACAGAACCTCCGACAGACTCTGTGGAAGATTCAGGTGAGGAAGAGTTGGTGGATGGGAGGAATAAGATGGTGAGTTCTGACAACAGTGTTCAAAGCCTGGAGACATTATCTTCTTGGAGCTAGACGTACAGTCACCGTCGTCACGGATCATCGCAATTTACAATATCTGAAGACCGCTAAAGTGCAATCATCACGCCTAGTCCGCTGGGCTCTCTTCTTTGCAGAATACGACTTCATCATCACCTATAGACCCGGAGTATGCAATGGAAAAGCAGACGTCCTGTCTTGCATGAGTGAGGGAGAAGAGGCATTCACTACACCAGACCACGTGGCCATCATACCTGAAGGACGAATCCAATGCATGATTGCCACAACCACCACTCTAGACAACTCCACCATCGCAACAGGAATGGCTAGGGAAGGGAGACCGGTATACGATCATGGACAACCTACCATACTACCAAGGACGATTGTACATCCCGGATAAGAAATTACAGAATCAAATCATCGCAAACCATCACGATTCATTAGTAGAAGGGCATCCATGAATAGCCAAAACCCAAGCTAAAATAAAGAAAAATTACTGGTGGCCAACTTGGCGAAAGGACATTGTCCAGTTCATCGCAACCTGTGGTACCTGTGCACAACACAAATCCCAAAAACATTGTCCTGCAGGTCTGCTACATCCTTTAGAAGTACCCCCAGCACCTTGGCATACGCTATCAATGGATTTTTATTACAGGCCTTCCCTCCTGCAATGGATACAATACCATCTTAGTCGTCGTAGATCTGTTATCCATAATGGCCCACTTTATTCCCCTGAAAGGTCTCCCAACTGCTTCTACTCTGGCTACTGTGCTTTTGGAACAGATTGTCCAGCAACAAGGGTTCCCATCAATATTGATAGCAGACCGAGGAACTCAGTTTGTCTCTGCATTCTGGAAAAGGTGTTGTGAAATTGCCAAAATCGACCTCGGCTTATCTACAAGCCATCACCCCCAAACCGACGGCCAGACCGAACAGACTAACCAGACCCTCGAGCAATACATAAGGTGTATGCTGCAACAAACCGAGGATACCTGGATGGACATACTTTGGTTAGCAGAATATGCATATAACTCCATTCACACCAGTACGGGACGAAGTCCATTCTACATAGTGTACAGTCGACATCCACGGACATCCGTTTTCGACCCACTCGAATCATTAGAAATACCTGCTGTAACGACCTTACACAAAACCATCACCCAGGTTTTTAAGGAAGCAGCAGGGCATCTTGCCAGAGCCAAAGAGAAACAGAAGCAGTTTGCGGATCGACACCGAAGGGAAGCTCCCAACTACCAAGTCGGAAACAAGGTTTGGTTAGCATCCAAAAACATCCTCCTGAAAGGACCACGGGCATTCCAACCCTACACTATCAAGGCTGTGATCAACCCTGCAGCCATGAAATTAGAATTACCGGCCCACATGCGGATCCACCTGGTGTTTCATGTCTCCCTCCTAAAACCATGGAGACCAGGTACGTGGATCGATATTCCACCGGATCCTGAAATAGTTGAAAGAGAATCAGAATACGAAGTTAAAAGGATCCTACACTCTAAGATGGTCCGGTCCAAGTTATACTACCTTATAGACTGGAAAGGTTATGGACCCCCAAGATATGACCTGGGAACCCAGTGAGCATGTCTACGCTCCACGATTAATCAGGCAGTTCCACTGCAATAACCCCACTAAACCAGGGCCGGGGGGGGGGAACCACCCATGAGAAGGGCCTTTAGGGGGAGTGCTGTCAATCGGTGACTTGACTCATTATGTTCCTTTGGGACCTATAAACACAGGGGCCTTTGGCGCCAGGCTCAAATAGAGATGTGAGCAAGAACACTTTATTTCAGTGCAGGAGTGCTTTTACTTTATTTCAGTGCTGGAGTGCTTTAACTTTACAAGAACTTTCCAGGAGCTGAAAGCCTTTATTCCAGAGAACATCCTCATGTGCTGACTCATCGGGTGTGGCTCCCTAGGCCTGGTCTTCCTGTGCTGACTCATCGGGTGTGGCAGGGTGTGGCAGGCAAGCTGAACCTGGTGGGCGTGGCTTCAGGAGCTCAGCTATATTAGCTGCTCCATCCTTAAGGCCGGTGCTTCGCGTTACTGTGCACTTGTGTGCAACGTGACTCTCACCGCCGCTTGGACCAGTTTACTTACCTTTGAAACCAGGCGTTCTCCTGCATACTCACCTCCAGGAAACCGGTGCTTCATCTGAAGACTCATCTTCTGACATTCAGTGATCTTGATCCTGACGCCGCAGCACCGCACTCTGCATCCACCAACTCGGACCCTGTGAAGAAGAAGAAAGACAAGGTTAGAACATCCGTCCTAGGGCCGTGCCACATTTGAACCCTGTTCGCCCCCTAGTTAACAATTTAACAGCTACTGTACCATTGCCGCTTCGTTCCTCATTCCCTCAGGCTGTCGCCTCAAGCTCCGCAGCTTCTGCCGGGCCGGCAACATCACCTGCAAGGAAATAAAGCAAAAGAGCAAACATTAAAAGTGGAACGGACAGCAATACAAACAACAAACTTTACAATACAACAAAAACAGACAAGGAAAGACAAAGATGAACAGGAACACTTACCTGAAGTATAGTGGCTTAGTCGCAGCAGGACTGGACTACCATGTGCAAGGGACCAGTGAAGGAACTCCGTCCAAATCATACAAGCGCCCCTGCCAGAAGCAGCAGGATGGAGTGCTTGCCAAAACTAATCAACAGGTGAGCTTTCCAGGTACAGCGCATCCCACAGGTACCACGGTTGGGAGAAGGGGTCTGGAAGGGGATCAGGCGCACAAGCTGGCGTATTCACGCCCCCTATTCTCCACGCAGGAGCAGTCCCGAGCAACATCACCTATTACCACCAGTCACCACATAAGCGCAGAGGGTGAAGTCAGACCTGAGCGACCTCACCCCCGCAAGGGCTGCAACCATGCCCCAACGCCTCCGCAGAGACCAGGTGAGCATAACAATACCCTGGCTTCAGTATCATAACCTCGCTATTGCTCGGGCTTTGAGATTGGTTCTGTTCCCTTCGGTTGTTTGCAACAGTCAGTGTATGCTGTCGCAGGGGATTGCTAGAGGAACACCCTATCAAGCCTTAGCTACCATGTCCTCCTTCATTGGGGCTGTCTGTGCTACGTCAAGCACCGGCATTCCTCCCGAATATGTTGGATATGCTGATGTTTTCGATAAGGGTATGGCAGAAACGCTCCCACAGCATTGAATCTATGATTGTCCAATAGATCTTGTTCCGGGGGCAACAATATCATCCGGAAGAGTGTATTCTTTGTCATTGAAGTAAGACAAAGTCCTCAAGGACTTTCTAGACAAAGCACTGTCTATGGGATTCATCCGTCCATCCAAGTCGCCCGCGGCCTCCCCGCTTTTTTTTGTGCCCAAGAAAGAAGGGTGATCTAAGGCCATGCATAGATTATAGAGCCTTAAAAGCAGTGACAGTTAGGAATCAATATCCACTTCCACTAATATTCGTCTTACTTGACCAATTGGGAAAGTCACAGGTGTTCAGCAAACTGGACCTCTGAGGCGCCTACAACCTTGTATGTATAAGAAAAGGCGACGAGTGGAAGACGGCCTTCAAAACCCGGTTTGGTCTTTGTGTCATGATGCCCGCTCCCGGGGAGCCGGTTCAAGCCCTGCGTCCCCGAAAGCGGACATCCAGTCCCCAAGGAAGGATCCAGCAACCCCATATAGGGGCCCTTTGGACAGTGTCCTGGCGCCTATGGCGCCAGGCTCATTATGGGAGTGTTTGGGTGCACTTACCTGATGCAGACCATGCTGCAGGATCCCGGCCTCCTTGAGGCCCGAAAGGAACTACTTTACCTGTGGGACTAATTTACCATCCGGGTGTGGTCGGGGAAGGATACATACCTGATTGGAGGAAGGATACATACCTAGAACTTCTTCCAAGGCTATTTAAACCCCCCCCCCGAACAGCCACACGTGCTTCGCATTGTTCTGCATCTAGCAGCTGGACGCTCACCGTGTCTGCTCCTGCATCCTGACTTCTGCCACGCCTGCCAGCATCCTGGATCACCTGCAAAGGAAGAGAAGAAGAGAACAGAAGAAGGAAAAGTCCTTATCTGCTAAATCCGCATCCCGGAGACATCTCGCCGACAATCCTGAAAAGGAAAACTTTTATTTAAAAGCTCATCGCGTCGATCGCTGCAGCGCCACATTCCACTCACCTTTACAGGGCGCCTCCATGTTGATCATCCGGATTCGCAGTCACGCCCCAGCGCCTAGGGAGAAAAAGACCAGAACAAAAGGTGAGAGAGAGAAGGGAATAAGGAAAGCTAAATGTCCATGTTAAGACTTACCTGTTGATTCATTCCCTCTTCATTTCGGGTCCGCGCCGCATCCTGGCATTTCCGGACCCAGCCCCTAAGGGGGAAAAAAAGACATCAGCGTTAATGAGCGAATGAAAAGACATTACCAAAAAACGCTCATTAAAGACTTACCTGATTTCTACAAGGATTTCACCTCTCATCTCGGGTCGGTGCCTGTTCCCTGGCATTCCGTACCCTGGCCCTTATGGGGAAAAAGACACTAGCATTAGTACATTAATGCATGGACACAAGGGGAACCTCTTATCAAAAAACGTACCTGGAAGCCAAGCAAGTTTGGTTCTCACCAATCCGAAAATCCAGTGAAGTAACTGGATACCAACGCGCCCCTGCATCAGAAGCAGGATGGAGAGCTCGTCCTTCCAGACCCTAAGGTGAGATGCTACGAGGAATCACAGAAGGGTTTCGAGGAGGGTGAGAGGGGAAAGTGGGAGGCCGATTGCATTACCCCGCAGACAGTTAATCCCCTATTTTCGCCTACAGAAGGATACTTCTGCGAGCCAGACAAGCCAGATTTGGGGGGCCCGGTCCAGTCCGTCTTCCGAACCCTGCGCATCACCTTAGAAAAGGTCACAGCAGCGCGAACCAGGCCAGCGCCTCTGTGGGAGTCAGGTGAGCATAACATTATGAATATGCATTGATGCCTTTCGGGCTTTGCAATGCCCCTGCCACGCTCCAAGCGTTTATGAACGATCTATTCCATGATATTCTGGACCAATACGTAGTAGTGTACTTGGACGGCATACTAATCTACTCCTCTTCCTTAACGGAAAACCTCCAGCACGTATCTTCCGTCCTGCAATGTCTCAGACAATCAACTTTTTGTTAAGGCAGAGAAATGTGTCTTCCACGCAGCCGAGGTGGAGTTCCTCGGTTTTGACCTCACAAATCATGGCATCAGAATGAGCGATTCTAAATTCAAGGCAGTCATGGAATGGCCTGTCCCTAAAACCATCAAGGACTTGCAGTCTTTCTTAGGCTTCACGAACTTTTATAGATGTTTCATACACTCTTTTTCCTCCATAGCAGTGCCTCTTACAGCACTAGCCATTGACAAGGTCGCCTTTGATTGGTATACTGAGGCCCAGCTAGCATTCGATGAATTGAAGGCAGCTTTTACTTTGGTGCCGGTATTACAGCACCCAAACCCAGATCAGCTGTTTTTTGTTGAGGCTGACGCCTCAGGAATTGCAGTGTGTGCTGTCCTCTCTGTCTTGTCCACAATTCAGGGAAATCCATCCCGTCGCCTATTTCTCCAGGATGCTTTCCTCATTTGAAAAAACTAAACCATCACCGAGAAGGAACCTTTGGCGATAACAGATGCTTTTGTTGAATGGAGACACCATCTTCTAGGCGCTAGGCATCCGGTGACAGTTCATTCGGATCATAGGAGTCTTTTGGCCTTTAAATCCATTAAATGTCTCACTGCTCGCCAAACCCGCTGGCACCTGTTTTTCTTGCAATTCCAGATTGTGATTATTTATCGGCCAGCAAGGCTTCACATCTCTGCGGATGTTCTATCCAGGTTGCACGCTGATAGTAATCAGGGCCTCAAAGAGCCTCTTCTTCTCCTTCCTAATCAGGTGGTGTGTGGCCAGGTTTTGAGTATGCCTTAGGTGAATGAGAGGTTGCTCAGAACTCTGGCTGGCAAGCAGTGGTCCAACGGAGGTCTTCCTTTCTCCTGGTCTATCGATTCGAGGTCTTCTATTCAACGCTCCAGCCTGAACGGTGGTGGTGAGTCACAGTGTCTCCCCATATGCAGCAGGCATAACTTTGGAAGTCTGGCTCAGGTTTCCACAATGCCACCACCGGGGCAGGACCATATGGCGTTGAAAAGGGTGCTTATCGCCACCCCGCATCTCAGACAATTGGTGTCCACCGCACTCCCCCTCTTGTGGAGCGGGCCCTGGTGTAATACACCCTGTGGATAGTCAAACTAGACCAGCCTTAATTTGCTAGAGACCCCAGCATCCCTTGCTGAACCCAGCACCCCCACCCAGTCCTCCTCCTTGATACCTCACAGATCCCTTTCCCATTGTTCCTTCAGTGGGGAGGGAGAGAAGTTATTGATCACCTGGTAAAGTGTCATGACCACTTTCCCAGGCAGGCTCCCATCCAGCAGATTAGCCTCCAACGGAGAGCGCTCGGGCGGTCCCACTCGTGGCTCATAGCGTTATACAGCAGTGTATATGTGAAATGCTTGTTGTTGCCTAACCCGTGGGAAGCCTGCAGGTGGTCAAAGGGGGCTTGGCATTTATGTTCTATAATATGCTTCATTTGTAGCACCCCGCCGTGGCCCATCTGGATTGATAACCCACCTTCCTCACCTCAGGAAGGTCTCTATTTCCCCAGATGTATGCCTCCCACGTCATCACCCCAACCAATCACCCCTAGGGCTGCGGACCAAGTCTATATCGTGTGACTGCCCAGCAGCCACAGGGCGGCTCCATGTAGGTGTCCGTACAGCAGGAGTGCCGGCGGGTAGTTCCCCATGATATGTTTCTTCACCTGGAAATGGGAAGCCCCCTGTTCGTCGTATACCCATTCGTTGACAGCCACCAACTGCGAGGCCCAGTAGTACTTCCTAATGTCCGGGAGCCCCAGCCCCCCTCCTCAAACCGACTTGACCAGTGTAGACAGTGCAACTCTCTGGTTTTTTTTTTCCCCATACCACCTCTCTCTGAAGCCCCTCGATGACTCGAAAGACCCTGGATGGGATCTTCATAGGTGTGTTCTGGAGGACGTAGAGCCTTCTCGGCAGTGTCAACAACTTAAATAAATTAGCCCACCCCAGCAACGACACTGGGACTGTGTTCCAATGCTGGACATCCGCCCTGGCTCTCGCCAGCACCGGACCCAAGTTGTTTCGAAGGAAGGTGTGTTTGTCCACTCCTATATGAATCCCTAAGTATTTGATCATCCCCTGTGCTACTGCTAGGGGGCAGCCCAACGGTGCAGTCTCCCCCCACGCCCTTCACTGGCAGCAGCACTGACTTTTATTTCCCCAATTAACCCGAAGGCCACTAAAGTCCCCAAATTCAGCTCCATTACCACTGGGCCAGAGACCCTTGGCTCACCCAGGTAAATTAGTATGCCGTCCATGTAGAGGGAGACCCGGTCCTCCCTCTCCGATGATCATCGAAATCCTCTGACCCTGGGTCCCCCCGATTCTTGTCAGCCAGAGGCTCCACTGCCATTAGAAACAGTAGGGGAGAGTGCGGGCATCCCGGTCTTGTGGTCCTCTCCACCGTGAACTCCTTGGAGAGTACGCTGTTGACTCTGACCCTTGTCATGGGTCCCGGGTATAGCAGCTTCACCCATCTTTGAAGGTTCAGGCCGAATCCCCTCCTGTTTAACACCATGCACAGAAATCCCTATTGAACAGAATTGAAGGCTTTTTCTGAGTCTAAAGACACCAGGGCGTGAGGCCCTTCCTATGCGTCCACCATTCCTAAGGCATTCTAGACCCTACGCAGGTTCATTCATGTGGTCCTTCCCAGGAGAAAGTCACACTGATCACTATGGATCAGCTTACTCAGTACCCCCAGGGGCCTGTTGGCCAGTACTTTGGCCAGCATTTTAGAATCCCTGTTTAGTACGTAGATGGGTCTGTATGTCCCAGAGCTTTCTGGGGGCTTACATTTCTTATGGATAACCACAATTGTGGCTTGGCGCAGGTCTCTTGGCAGGTGCCCAGCCTCCCGGCTGTCCCGGAACATCCCTCCCATGGCCTCCCTCACTTTCCGACTTACCACCTTCCAGAATTCTAAAGGAAACCGGTGGGGTCCCGGGGTCTTGCCTGTTTGCAGCTGCCTAATTGCAACATGAATTTCCTCTTCGGAGGGCTCCATTTCTACTGCCACTTTCTCTGCCTCCCCAACTGAAGGCAAATGTATGGCCTCTAAGTAAGCTGCTATCTCCTCCCCTTTCCCTACTGCTCCCTGTACAGGGTCTGGTAGTACCTTGCGAAGGCCTATGCAATGTCCTCCGCCTGTGTTAAGATTTCTCCTGCCTTGTCCCGATTTCTCTAACCCACCTGTTTCCTTCGTCCTTCCTCTCCAGCCAGGCCAAAATCCTTCCGCACTTGTCCCCCATATCATGTATTCTGGCTTTCTTCTCCCAGAAGGCCACCCTGGCCTCAGGATTTTTTACTATTTAAAGCCCCTTCAGGTAACAGCCATTAGAAAAAGAAGGTGGAGTAGTAGAAGTGCGCAGCCGTCGTTGCAGCAACAGAAGCAGAAGAGGAAAACCAAAGACGCCTGAGCCGCCTCTGTGGCTGACAAGGATGCCGGTTCTGAGAGGGTCTTTGAGGACCAGAACCTGAATTAGAGAGGTTGCGCAGCAAGAAGCAGTGTTTTTACAACCTGTTCCTCATGAGAGACAAGCTCTCATTATTTCCTACTATGTCCCGGTAGCAGGTCAGTACCAGGGATATGACCACAGCTGCCAGATGTTCAGGAATCAAGAAAAGAAGCAGAAGTGGCAGCGGAAGCGGATCTAGCGGATGGGTAGAAACAAACCAGTGAGTTATCCCTTACTAGGTAACTCCTGTGCGCTCCGCAGTTGACAACTGACTGCTAACATAATTTCTGGATACCGAACTAACGCAAGAAAGTCCTGCTGGCATAATACTAACGTTGAAAGAAAGCAACAGAAGAAAGGTTACAACTATCATTGCTAAGGCAAGGAGGGGGCAGTATTAAATCAGGATAGGAACCTGCATTGCCAAAAAAAAGAGGGGACAAAACCTCAGAAAGAATATAACCAGTATTGCCAAAGTAAAGAGAAAACAATATTGCAGAAAGATTGTAACTAAAACAATATTTCAGAAAGATTGTAACTATCACTCCCAGAGTGAAGAAGAGGCAATAGTTGAGCCAGACACCAACAAGCATTGCCTAAACCAAAGGGAAAATATAACAAAGAGACATTGGGCCTCATTCCGACTTTGGAGGTAACCACGCCGCTATTTGCGGCATGACTGCCTCCAAAATCGTTCTGACTCCGCCCTGGTGAATGGAGTAATTACTGGTCCATTCCAAGGTTGGAGGGACCGGTAATTCCCCATTCACCAGGGCCCTTCCCCATTCCCATTTGAGCCCCCATAGGGCTCAATGGGAATGGGAATGGGGAAGGTGCTAATAACAGTACCGTAAATTACAGAACCGTTTTTAGCACTAAAATCCCTTTGCGGGTCCCGTCAACGCCTGCTAAAAGCAGGCATTAAGGACGGGACCCACAAAGGGAACTCGTAGTAGGGCAGTAAGGGTTTAACGGCACCATCTCGTTACCGGTGACCGTTAACCCTTACTGCCCTACTCTGAATGAGGCCCATTGTGCCTTATTACGGATCCAGCGGTAACCGTGCAAGTGATACCAGCGGGTTGCCGCCGGACCCGTAAATATTTACCAGTACCTAACTTCCCGGTGCCACCGGGGGATTTCAACCATGGCAGCCCAGAAAGTCAGGCGCTGGCAAATTGTAAGTCCCCATTCCCATAGACTTCCATAGGACTATATGGGAGTGGGGACCACGGAAGCACTGGTGCTCCTGTGAACGGTCTGCCTACCGTTGCATCTGTGCCCGACTTGGTCAGACCTGTCAGGCACGACTGCTCTGGCAGGCAGACCTGTAATATACTGGTCTGGAAACAATGGTGCCGGTAAGCTTACTGGCACCCTAGTTTCTAGATCGGCAGGGACAGAATGAGGCCCATTGACAGCAGTTATTTGGTATGAAAATAGGAAGTCAAAAGTGGAAAACAAATCAATGGAACAACCAGTACCAATGTGTATTTTATCCTCATCAAAGCAGTTATGAATCTCGAAGTGGTTGAAAGTCAAAGACTTTTCTTAAAGTTTGAAGCAAGCATCACCAAAGCGTACTTGTAGCAGTGTTAGGAGTTTTTGTCCTGGCAGGAGAGTATACCAGCAGAGGGATTGTTAGTGGTAGTCCTGGCAGGTTAGTGGAACAGCAAGAAGATATTGGAGTACTGCATTGTGGTTGAAAGTTGTGAAAGAAGGAAAGTGGCAAGGCCACTAATGTGTTTGATGAACTGTGATAAAGCCATCCGGACAAAATATTATTGTTGAACAAGAAGAATTGTGAAAGTGTTTTGTTTTCCAAGGAGGAGAAGATATGTTAAAATATTAACTATACGTTTGGAGCCAGAGACTTTTTGTTGTTTTGTGGAAGTATTTAACAAATGCCAAGTGAAAGACTTTGGGCCTCATTACGAGTCCGGCGGTAACCGCGGCAGTAAAACCGCCTGGTTACTGCCGGACTCGTATTACCATTCCGCCTCCGTGATTCCCAGAATTACCGGGGCATTACAACCCCGGTTTTCCGGGAATCACAGAGGTTGAATTGTGTTAATCCCCATTTCCATCGAGTCCTATGGGCCTCGATGGGAATGGGGATCATGGAAACACCGGCAGCATCTCGTAATGCTGCTGGTGTTTCCTCGTCCGCCTGCAGGCAGGCGGTGTTAAACCCGCCAGGTCAGACCTGGCGGGAACATCACCTCCCGCCTGCAGGAGTCGGGATCAGGCGGTCCGGAAACAACGGTGGCGGCAGGTTTACCCCCACCGTTATTTCCGGACCACCTGAGTTATGAGGCCCTTTGTCTTTTTGTGGAAGCCTTTGCCAAGTGCCAAGTGAAAGACTTTGCTGTTTTGTGAAAACCCTTTTGCCAAGTATCAAGTGACAGACTATTGGAGGGATAACAACTTTGTGTTCTATTCAAATCAAAGCTTGGCTACCAAAAGGAACTTTATTATTTGGAACTTTCAATTGGAAAGTCCTGTTGAAGCCTTGGGAAGGGGATTCAACCCTGGTTATAAGTATACATGGTTAGAATGTTTGTGATTGAGCATAACTATTGTTTTGTTCAACCTGTATTTCCATATAATACCTTTATGAGTTTGATGTATGTATAAGTGTGAGGGGCAGATTCCTTTTGTTTGAGTTTTGCTTATTTTAATAGGTATTGAAATCCTCTTGAGGTTAGGGATAGTGAGGCGTTTATCATACCTTTTATAAGTTATTAAAATTGCAACTTGTGAAAAACCTTTATCAAGTTATCTGCCTTGCATTTCTAACCCCACACAGTCCCAGGTCCATCTTCTTTGCGTGCAGGTACTTGGAGCCCTCACCTCCCAAATACCACCACGAGGAAGAAGACTTGTGTTGTTCGTTGTTCTTACTCGGTGGTGGGTCCCAGACCCCTCTTCTTGGCATGCCCTGCCCACCTGCACTTAGCAAGCCCCACCCACCTGGTGCCTTCTTGGTTGCTGCTCTTTTTGCCTACTTAAGGAGCCCTCCAGCCTCTTTTCCTTTGCAAATGGGGATCAGGTGCAAGTGGGTCTAGGCCACCTGGCATAAGCACCGCCCAACTTCTTAGCCCTGCCTCGTCCTTCCTGCTCTTAACTCTTAGATCAAGGGTGTCTCTCGCCCTGACGTCCAAAGCGAAGGGCAGTCAAAGAAAAGGGCAATTTCCGTTTGGACATGTTCAGACCAGGAGGATCCAGGGCCCAAACCCCTGCTCAGACAGCAGGTAAGCATGCACCAACATGTGTTTACTTCCTCTGTCCCCACAGGCCATCCCCACCCCTCTGGTCCCCCATGATGTTCCCTTGTGCCCCCATCTCACACACAGGTGTTGCCTATTTTGCTCGATTCTTCTACCCTGTTCCCCCTCTTCCCCTCCAGCCTAATTCTGCAGGAGTCTGTCCTGATACATTCTGGTTTCACCATCACAGTCTTGTGGCCAATGCTGTATTTGACTTTTATAGACTTCATTGATTCACAGTGCGGCACCCTTCTCATGGTGGCCCTGAATCATGCTATTCCCGTCTTCATCTTGAATCCAGGTTTGCAACATTATGTGTTACTACTGACTTTTGTGATTGCATTCACTCTCACCTCTTGCTTCTCCACTCTGCTTACTCTCTGTTCTTTCCTCCACTCCCTTTCTCCCTTTTCCCATCTCCTCTCCTCCTCCACATACTTTCTTCTATGCACTTACTCTATCAGAATTGTCCCTGGACCTAGTATGATAGCAACCTTGTCTGTCTCCTCCCCCATCCCCTTACTTGTTTGTTTACTCCCCCCCCACCCCCAGCACTATCTGAAATGTCATCAGGCCTAGTACGATAGTTAATTTCACATCCTTATTGTTCATGGCCTGTAAGAATGTCATTGTATTTTCCCTTGTTCCCTCCCTTGCCTTGAAGCGCTTTGAAACACATTGTGTATAGGCGCTATATAAACTTTCATATCATATCATGCAGGTACTGAGAGCCCTATCCTCCCAAGTACTGCCACAAGGAAGATGACTGGTGTTGCTTTCCTTTGGTGTGTCCCAGGCCCTTAAGCTTCTCTTGTTGCAGGACAGACTTGGTTCATTTGCCTGCCAAGCACAGTGACTAAGAAGATGCTTACTGCACCTTCTTAGTTTCCCACCAGCCAGCCTAAGTGCTCCCCCAACCCCTAGGGAGCCTCGCAGTGGGCTCCGGTCTTCCTGGGTACACTGCAATCCCAATCTTCCCCTGGGATGCGTGATCTTCCCTGTGCGCGCTTCCCAGGTTTCAGGAACACCAGGAGCTTCTCTGTCAGCTCACCATTTGGTCCTTCCACTATGGACTGGCCTTGGTCCTTTTAGCCCCCCCCCCCTTTTGTGTCTTGATCTGCTTCCTTCCACCTTCCTGCACCGTGCTAGCTTCTCCATGGAGGACTAGACAACTGCTTCCTGAGTCTCTCTTCCTTTTCTGCTCTATATTGGCCTTGAGCAGCTGGCAACAACTACACTGCTCATTATGGTTCCTATGAGTACTCCTGTACCACCTCCTTCTCGTCTCAGTGGGGGTCATTCCGAGGTTGGAGGTAAGGGATTACCGGCACCTGTAAGGGCACCGATGGCGGTAATCTCTTACCTCCATACTCCGAGTTCCCTTTGCGGGTCCCTCTTTACCTCCTGCTTTTAGCAGGAGTAAATTACGGGACCCGCAAAGTGACCTTGGAGTAAATTACGGCACCGTAATTTACGGTGCCGTAATTACCTCCTTCCCCATTCCCATTAAGCCCTATGGGGGCAGAAATGGGGATGGGGAAGGGCTATGTTGAATGGGGAATTACCGGTCCATCCAACCTTGGAATGGACCGGTAATTACTCCATTCACCATGCCGGTATTCCATGGAGTAAATAGCTCCATGGTTGCCAACCATGGAGCTATTTACTCCATGGTGTAGTCCTAACTCGGAATGAGGGCCAGTACGTTTAATCTGCATGTTCACCTGCAATTTAATGGAGTTCTTCTTCGTCTCATTACTTATACCCTTGATCTCCCTTGGGTCGGTTGTACTCTTTATAGTCCCAGTACTGTTAATACTATGGGTGTGAGACATGTACATGGGGATATAGGGTAAAGGAGAGTTTGGTGAATGTAACTGTTATACCGCGTTCTCCTCTGATAATTATCCCTAGTACCATAGTGGGGATTCGCACACATGAGATCCTCCCACTGAGTTCCACCGCCATGGGGACTATCGGGTAGCAGCCTCACTTCCCTGGCCACATGGAAAGGGGCTCCCCCTAGGGGAGAAGGGGGGACATCCGAAGATTCATCACAGCTGTTACTCTAACAAGCTCCATCTACAGATACTGAAAGCGCCAGGTTTGACTCTCCAGCGAATCTTGGAACTAGGCTGTTCCCACAAGCTCACAGAAGTAAGAGCTGGGAAGATGGAGTCGGCATTCCAGTCGACAAGTATCCAAGAAGTTCAAGCGATTGCGAAGAGACCTCTCTGTAAAACCCAGGAATCAAAACAGATGTCCACACAAAAGCCCAAAGAACTGCCTCAAGCCAAAACGGCAAGAAAACCTTTTGACTACTGCGCAGGACCAATGACTCACAGAGAACATTGCCCTGCATGGGGAGCTGAATGCACCAAGTATTGGACACTTGCAAAAGTGTGCTGGCCAGTTACTTTTATTCCACTCATGAGACTGCCCAACAACAACAAAAAACCAAGCGTACACCACGGAGAATCAGCCCTCAATCAAGATCCTGATGAATCAGATGAACATGAGGTTTTCATGATCTTGACACTGGGTCCGAAGCCAGGCAAAAGGAAACAGCAGCAGTGTAATATCCTGATTGGGGATAACCCTATGCCAGCCCTGAGAGACATGGGGGCATCAGTGAATGTGATGTGTGACACATTCCAAGTGTGAATTTGTGCATATAGTTGTGAAACGCCTGTTCTATTGCAAGAGGTGGCCCTAATATAATTTCAACATGACGATGTAAAGACTCAAGGGAAAGTGTACATAACACCAGCCAACAGCACAACCCTCCTGAGCTGTGACACAGCTGAGGAAGTGGAGCTCGTTAAGGTTTCGTTTGGAGTACACACAGAATACGCCAGAGCCCTTTTGCATAGGTTCAAGCCCATTTCCAAGGGCATAATGTGCCTGCGCACTCATGAAGTTTGACAACACATTGGTCAAACTATTCAGTTCATCGCCCCCAAACACAGACTGGAAGAATCAGGGACCATTGAAAAGGCTCACGGCCAGATCAAGTCTGCATATGTGTGGACATCCGGCTCCCAAATAAAGCAGTAAAGAGAAACACCCTGCTCCCACACTCTACGAACTATTGGCAGACATTGAAGGCTCCCAATTCTTCTCCAAACTAGATCTCAGAGCCTGATCTCAGAGCCTGATACCACCAGATCCAGCTTCACAAGGATTCGAGATACATAACATTCTTATCTCACATTGTGCTGCACCGATACAAACGTATGAGCTTCGGGGTGTTGTCAGCATCAGAAGTATTTTTAGAATACTATATGAGGAGTCATGGCAGGAATCCCTGGTTCTGTCAATACCAGCGATAGTATCCTATTTTTTGCAAATCATATGCTGATCACATAAGCCGGTTGAGAGCCAGCCTACACCTAATTTGTGTGCATGGGTTCGCCCTCAACAGGCCAGAAATGTTCTGCTTCATCTTCCAAAAAGGAGGAGTGTCTGCTGACCCTCAAAAAGGGAAGGACATAAAGTCTGTACCTGCTCTGCAAAATCATTCCAAAATGTGCAGTTTTTAGGGAATGATGATCTATTCCAGAAAATTCATTCCACACATCACATATCCTTATTTGAACTGCTAGGACACCTCACAGAGGCAGCAGAACCTTGGGAATGGAATAAAACGCAGCAAGAAGCTTTTGATGCCACAATGAACATGCTGGTGGGTGACGCCGCTGTGTCGTACTTCGTCCCTCGTAAACTGACTGAATTTCCTATGCTAGTCTTCATGGCCTGTGGATGTTCTGACCCAACGCACAAAAGATGACAACGTTATACCCATTGCTTTTGCGAATTGAGCTCTAACACCGCCTGCCTAAAGGTATTCGTAAATTGTAAAAGAGGCAATTGCTGTTTTGTCGGGCTGCCAACATTTTCACTTATACCTGTATAGGAGGACCATCAAAGTACTTACTGACCACAAGCTATCGATCCCAATCTACGATGGTTCACAGCTACGTCAACCTCCATGCATGAAAAAATTGACTTTGCAATTGCTGTATTTTAATTTCACTGTGGAGCATTGTCCTGGCCTCTGCAATCCGTCTGACTTTCTCTTGCACTACCCCAGGGCTGCAACGCCCAAAGAATCTAAGGCAGCAGCGAGATTGGAACTTCAAGTATACCTGGTGGCTGAGGAACGCATACCTAAGGCACTGACTGTCCAAGAAATGCAGACGGCCACGAGAAGGATGAATGTTTTCTTATCATCAAGTCTGCCATGATGTCTGGTCACTGGAAAGACTTCATTATGGTTCATCGGAACAGAACTGAATCGGACCAGTGCCATCTCCTCAGCCTTTTCTGCAGGAAAGAGGAGTTGGTAGCAGATAACAGGGTCATTCTGAGAGGCTTGTCCATAATGATACCTGCGTCCCTCACGAATTGAGTAGTTCACCATGCCCATGCAGGACACCAAGGCATCTGCAAGACCAAACCATGACTGAGAGAAAACGTTTGGTTTCCCAGCCTAGAACCTACTGTCGAGGTGATAATATCCCTCTGCATTCCATGGCAGTTGTCTTGTCTGGACTAGCTAACCTCTCAGCATCCATACAGTTCATGGACCGAGGGGAAACAACCAGGGAGTGCATCAGTTCTGATTTTGACTCTATACCCAATGGCCATCATACACCAGTGTTGATAGATGAATACTCGCACTATCCAGAAGTTGAAATAGTAGAGTCCACTGTGCGCCGCAGGTAATACCGAAATTGGGGAAGATATTTGCTACTCATGGCCTAAGTATTCAAGATAGGCAATGGACCCCTGTTCCAGGGGTCTGAGATTAGAACATTTCTGGACGACCTTTGAACAAAACAGCAGAAAATAACACCCTGCTGGCCTCATTCAAATGGGGATGCACAGCGTTTCATGGGAACCCTTAATAAGACAGAATTGCATCCAAAAATCAATAAGACGTTGAAAAAGTGATCTTCTGCCTTTTGAGAGAATATTGTTCGACACCCCATGCTGTCACAGGCGTGGTCCCTGCCACTATCCTTCTGGGGAGGGCACGCAGGAAGACCATCCCGACCATTCCACAGTGGAGGCCTCCGATCTACGATGTCCAATCATAAAGGAAAGCAAGAGTGAGCGAAGAGGAGAGCAGAAATAAAGGAGCGAGAACTTCTTCCACCGAGGTAGGGGATGCAGTGTTGGTTTGCAAGACCAGACTCCAAAATAAGTTCTCACTGCCATTCAACCGCACACCTCTGACGGTTATGGCTCGACAGGGGATCATGATAACTGCTCAGAGTTTTATCATATATCACCCAAACCTCACTGCACTTTTAACCCCTAACCCCTCCTACAGATGTTTAGACGAGAAGGACACCTCAGGTGCCCCAAGATCGAGACAGAGTGACAGTCCATCTCCAGCAGGACCCATCAGTGATGGAAACAAGGCAACCCAGGAGGTGGAAGACCTGATGGAAGAAAGTATGCCTGATTGGCAAGTCCCTGCTCTGTCGTCAGAGACCTGTAGGTACCCTTCAAGGAGAATCACTCGACCTCCTGAGTGACTCAAAGACTTTGTGTGGGGTGTGTGACTGCATGAGGACCCTAGTGTCTGTTTATTTTAATAGGAGGGCTGTGAGAGTGCGGAGAGCTCCAGCTACGACACAGCCTCGCTATGCTTAGCACGAGCCGCAGACACAATACGCACACATGCCCGCCATCACGGGGTGATGTGGGGCAGCGTCACAATGGTCTATAAAGGCGTGGGGACCAGTAGATTATTGCAAATCCTTTTTACCGCAGCTCGTCACAGCACCAACCCTGTGAAACCATCTCTACTGTGACAAGAATCTAGATCAAGGAGCATTTTAAACTGCGACTACACTCAGAGAAATTGGAGTAATGAGGCACAGCCTCGGTCTCCAACATCCCCCACTGACAGATCAAAACTGTCAGCAAGATAAAGTTATCTCAACTTGCCGGAAGAACTCTCTGGCATTGCGAGTACCACTGTCTCTGTCTTTATTTATTTATTTTTTTTTAAATTTTTTTTTGGGGTAGCAACGGCGACCCTTAAATGATGTTCCTGACAGAGCACAGGCCGCCTAACGCAGCTCAGCGTGCATCGCTTTTGCCCCAGCAAGGACACTAGCTCTAGTGAGCCAGAATGGCATAGCATAGCTGTGGTAGTACGCTATCACAATAGGAAATGCAGCGGGGGCTCATCGGATCTGCAATAGGCAGTTCCAGGCGCTGCTGAAATCTCCATCGAGATCCGCACCTCGAGTTTGGAGTAGTCATTCCCAGATCCGTATGGTGGTTCACAACTTGCCGGTATGTTGCGTACTGCGCCTAAAAGCTCGGAGCGTACAGGAACCACCAGCAGAGCACGCCACCTGCTGGTGCTTCCTAGTCACTGCGCCAACCCTTCACTACAAAGAAGCCATGCAGCAGCATACCAATGGGCCAAGGTCCCTGACAACCCTGTGAGGAGCAATATAGAGGGCAGGCAGCCTCTGCTTAGCGGCAAAGGTTTGTCATCAAGCCCAGCTGATGGAAAGAAGTGTGGAAACTTCAAGAGGCACCTCATCAGAGAGTGGTCCACTAGAGCAGCGTCCTCCAATGTTTTGAGGCACCCTGGCAGGGTTCAGTTCATGCAGAGGGCAGTGCTGGCAGGGCTACGGCCTTTGTCACAAAAACTAAAGCTTATTGATGAGTGGATCTCCTTCTGGCAGGGCCTTAGAGCTCTGAGGTCCCACAGTGAGAGAAGGAAGGCAGCCTCCGGGGGAAGACTGTGTCAGTAGACACGATGCCTGAAAGGCCAAGAGAGCGCGGACCCCCCTCTGTACACCACCCAAACATACGAGCAAACATGCTCATTCCAGAAGCCAGCAGTCTAGGTCCAGGAGCCTCGCATGGCACGGGACATACTCTCCAGCCCGGAGGATGACCGACAGGGTGACGATTATAGTGAGATGCATGGCTACACTGGTGATGAGGAGGCGGTGCTTACAATAAGCTCCTCCACCTCCTCACACGACAGAGGGGAGCCCTGCAGAAAACACAGAATAGACAGAAGCAGAGAGAAGTCATTGTAGGATGGATTTGACCCAGATTTATTAGTACATCTGAGGTCCTTCGAGTGGGAGCCTCTGACCAAAGTGGCAGCATATTTGGCTAAGCGTCCGCGGACATTGCTGAGCAAGGAGGCTCAGAATAATCTTAAGGCAGAGTACCCCAGACCGCTCCTGCCTGATAAAGTAGATGAGACACCAGGTATTAACTCAAGAATGCAGACCTTTATGGCCAAATACTCAAAGGATATTTATAAGAGCATCAACAGGTCATGGCGTGCCTGTCAGGACAATCTCCTCGACGTTGTGAGCCCCCTTGCAAATATCCTAGAAATTGCGGAGGAGGCCAGGCAAACCAACATTGAACTTGACTTGCAAGTGCCAGCGGGGTTGGCCCAGTGGGCAGTCTGCTTGGTCTGACATGCAAACGTTGCCATGGCAGTAGAACTGCTGAGGTCCATCCTGGTGAAAATTGGCCTGAAATTATGGGAGCTGACCTCATTGGAAGCTGCTACAGCAGGGAAGGGGCTCCTGTTTGGGGACACCTTCATCAAGGATATGTCCAAATTCGCTGCACTGGATAAGGTACAGGATTTGCTTAAAAGGGTCTTCACCTTACATAGGTTTTTAAACAGGCTGGCAGAGGATGAGGCCGCCCAGCCAGCCAGGAAGATGGACAAAGGCCTTACCACGGAGGCTCCTGATGGACTCAGGCCAGAAGACCCAATCCCTTCTTCCCCAAGTGGAGGAGAGGTAGGGGCAGAGGATGAATAGGCGCCAGCGGACCTCCAACCGCTACAACAGTTGAGGGCACTATCGGGTACTCCCATGGCAAGCGCAAGCAAGCACCTACCACTAACCATGCCAAGCGTGTACATACCAGCTATTGGCAGCAGGCTAGCTATGCGCCTAGACAGATGGCAGGAGTTCACAGGGGACGCATGGGTCCTAGAGACGGTGCAAACCTTTTGTTTGGAATTTCGCCCAAGAGCTCAGGCAAGACGATCTGCCCAGATCAATGTACCTTTCAGAGCAGGACCAAGTGCCCATGGGCAAAGAGGTAGCAGAGCTTTTGAAGAAAAAGGCAATAACACCGGCCAATCATGGAGAATCAAGCTTCGTGAGCAAACCTCTTCCTAGCAAAAACTAAACTGAAGGTCAGGCCAGTCATCAACCTCAGTCAGGGCCCTCAATGTCTTTCTCGGATAACGACATTTCAAAATAGCATTCACCTCCTAAGAGATATTCTACAGGAGGGAGAATGGCTGGCTCGCATAGATATGAGATGCTTACCTAGCTGTCCCCATCTACAAGCCTCATCATCATTTCCTCCAGTTCTTCTGAGGAGTTCAGTGGTGGGAATTCGCCTGTCTCCCGTCTGGACTGTCCTCGGCACCCTGGTGCTTCAACAAGGTGCTGAAACCAGTAGTGACAATCATGTGTGAGAAAGTGAACAGGCTAGACATATATCTGGACGATATGGGCCTGATGGCACAGGATGTGCAACTTCTGCAAGTGCAGGTGGCGGATGTGGCAGGCTTGCTTGAAGATCTAGGATTGCTGGTGAACTGGGTTGAAATCTGAAATCAATCCCGTGCAGAAAATGGAGTTTCTGGGCTTTGTCTTAGAATCAGTGCAGAGGACTCCGAGCTTGCTTTTGCAGAAAGTCAACAACATCAAGAAAGAGATCAAGGCAGTCCTGGTTAAGGACCAGATATCTCTGAGAGAGCTAGCAAGGATTGTAGGTCAGCTAACTTCGTCCATTCAGGTGCTTTTACAAGGATCGCTACATTATCGGGTTCTATGGTGCCTGAAGGTACAGCATCTCAGGGAGGGATTGTCCTACGAACACACAGTCCCTCTATCCTAGGAAGTGAGAACAGAGTTATCCTGGTGGATTCAGCACATGGATGCATGGAACGGCATGGCCATCGGCGGCTCTCTCCCGGGTCAGGTGATTAAATCAGTCACCAGTCGCAGGGGCTACGGAGCTCGCTGCATGGCGATTTTGACTGAGGGACAAAAGACTGTTCAGGCAGCAGAGTTCTTTGCTTCCATCCTCATTTCTGTAAAGAATAAACTTGTTATCCTTGCAAGATAGACTCTTGGCCCTACTTCCCTAGAGGGGTGTAATTTACTCTGGTGTGAGCGTAATTTGTCTTTATTTGTATTTATTATGTTTATATAGCGCTTTATGCCAAAGCACTTTACATTATAACAGAGTACATAGAAGATAACAGTAGAAGTAATTACAATACATGAATCAAACCAATAAAACAGTATGTACAACAATTTGCCTGTGAAGATAAACGAGAAAAGGAGAGAGTGAAGAAGGGGAAGGAGGAGGGAGACAGGATGGGGAATAGAATGAAGATGCAAGAGGAGGGGAGGAAGCGTAAGAGGAAAAGGAGCAGGTAGGGGGAGGTAAGTAGGGAAAGACATGAGGGGAGAGAGGTGAAAGGAGGGGATAAAGGTGTCATGGTGGGGAATGGAGAAGAAGAGATTTCAGGAAGCACGGAAGGAGGAATAAGTGGGGATGAAGCGGATAGAAAGAGGTAGGGAGTTCCAGTGTAGGGGGACAAGGAGCTGAAAGGAACGGAAGCGAGAAGAGACACATGGGGACAGGGGAACAGTGAGTAGGAAGAGATCAGCATAATTTCGGGATACCCTTATAACTTGGGCCACCCTTACAGTGGTGACGATCCCGACGTGATCTCAGTTTCGGCCCCGTACTTTTCAAAGCCCCAGGCCAGTCACCAGGAAAGAGCCACTCCCATCTATACAAACATGTGTATCCTGCGCAATTTTAGTAGGAGCCATTTTGATGGAAATCTCCTCTGCTCACTAAAGTGGGGCGTGGCTCCAGAAAGAAAGACAGGCCAGCATTGGGACTTCGTAAACGGATGAAACTTGAGTGGACACGCACATGTGCATATACTCTTGCAAGTGATAACAACAAGGGGATATGTATGTATGATAGTATGATGATGTGGATGAAGTACGAGGTCAATGGAAGAGATTAAATAGGACTTTTGGTGATGTGTTATGGAATAGATTAAATAGGACTTTTGGTGATGTGTTATGGAATAGATTGAATAGGACTTTTGGTGATTTGTTATGGAATAGATTGAATAGGACTTTTGGTGATATGTAATGGTATAGATTGGATAGGATTTCAGGTGATGTGTTAAGGAGTAGATTGGATAAGGGGTGGTTATGTATTAAAATTGTCGCATATTTTTGTTTTTTGACTTTTTATAATGGAAAAAGGGAGCCTGAGCGTATAAAAGACTGAGAGGAAAGGGAGCCTCAGCGTACAAAGACTGGGAAGTAAAGGATCCTCAGCCATAATAGGTTGAGAAGGTAGTACCACGCATTATTCTTTTATGATGATAAAAGAAATGGGATTCTCAGCATATTAAATAAAGCTGGGAAGGTGGTATTACAAGGATATAAGGAAAAGAAGTAGTGGGTCTGTATAAGGAATGGGCTTGGATTTTAGTCAATTATTTTTGTATATTTTCTCTTGCTGCCTTTTGTGGTAAAAAAAGGAAGGAAAGTGGATGAGTCGTGGTGTGTGTAGGTAAAATCAAAGTGGAAAAAAATGAAAGGGGTGGGGGAAAAGTAGGTTTATCTGTATTTTTGTGTAACAAGCAGCAGCATGCACGGCATAGCAGTAAGGTCTAAGTAAAGCATTAGGGACGTGCACTACATAATGGGGGAAGAAGCTCGAATGAAACATATGCATAGGGTCCTGCCACTGTTGTGGCAGGATAAATAAATATCACAAACAATGGATAGTGGAAACAATGGAAGTGGGGATGTCCTGCTCCTGGCCAGGGCAGGGCTCCCATAACAGAAACATGCTAGTAAAAATGTCTATCTTTTTAGCAGCAAAATATAAGGGGAAATAATTCCAAAAAAAGAAAAGAGATTCTAGATCTCTGGTGATTTTCGAGGATATGGAAGATCAGGAAGATGAAAAAGAGATCCATTGTAAGGGGTTATACCCCGTAATACCTAAACCTGTAGTAAGGGTATACAAATCCAGTCTATAAGCCTCCAGTGGTAGAGAGAGTCAACAACAGGATTATCAGGATGAGTAGCTAGTGGGTTGACTCGAGAGCTTTTGCACCTCCACCTCCATATAAACCATCCACAAGCGCTGACATGCCCGTAGCATTAGTGTACCCATGGGGTTCACAAGCAGATATAAACAACAAGTTAAGAGTGTTGTGGGAAGGGTTAGTCAGGTTACAAGAACCTGAAGAAGTATCGCCAGAAATAAGGGTACCTGTTACG
Source organism: Ambystoma mexicanum (assembly GCF_040938575.1). NCBI lineage: Eukaryota > Metazoa > Chordata > Amphibia > Caudata > Ambystomatidae > Ambystoma > Ambystoma mexicanum. The sequence continues at coordinate 744,067,719 of NC_090926.1, forward strand.
CTCACCTGGTATCCACCGGGACGCCACCCAGGCGGGTTACTCGCTGGTATGCTTGTCAGCTTTGCCCTGATGTGGTCTGCGGGGAAGGTTCTGCCTGAAAATACAGGAAGACTGTGTTCAAGACTGACCGACTGGGGTAAGTATCCTCCCTCCACCCCCGTATGATTTCAGTCCCTCTGGCACCCTCTCCTCACCTTGTGGTAGAATTAGGCGTGCTCTCCGTCCTGCCTTCTTTGGAGGGGCGCGTTGTCTTTCCTGGGTGAGTGTGGTCCAGTTACTTCACTGACGCCGGCCCATTTGATATTGTTCAGGTAGGTCTTATTGCTGTTCTTTAGTTTTGTTGCTATCCTGCATGCCTTTCTTTGTTTAAAATGTCTTTTTTCTCCCTTAGGTATGCAGAGCTTCAGCGCGGCGAACTGGCTTGGTTGAGCCCTGTTGGTAAATGATGGTGCATTAAGAGAGCTATGATGCGGCAAGTAAGCGCTATGCGCAGCGCTGCGAAGTCTTGCCTTTGCTAACCTGTGTTTTCATTCCTTGAAGGTCGCTGTGTTCTTCAGCGCGAGTGGAATGTCCAGAGTGGTGCCAGCCGAGAGGCGACCAGCCAGGTAAGCCTTTTGAGCAGTTCGTAATTTGTAAATGTCTCTACTGCTTTCTTTAACGTTGCCTCTATCTTCCTCTTTCAGGTCGTTGTGTCCGGGAGGCGTGCAGATTCAAGGAAGCTGTTCTCAGCAGCTGCGAGTGTTTAAAGATGAAGACTGCAGGTGAGATGCTGCTGCTAATGATTTTCCTTTTGTCTCCTTGCAGGTTCTGCTTCTCTGAGGTTCGAGGGAATAGCTGGACACGGTGAGCGTCATGTTGCAAGCTGCAAAGTAACGCGAAGCATGTTGTCTTGCTCGGGTGTGGTTTAAATAGCCCCAGCAAAATAGTCCAGGTAAAGTAGTCCCTAGGCTACCACACCCAAAACACTAGACCGCATAGCTTGGTTTTAGGAACCAAGCTATGTGGATGCCTCCATGTTGGCTGACAATGGGCCTCATTCCGAGTATGGCGGTAAGGGATAGCGGCCACCGCTAACGAGAGCGGTGGCGGTAATCCCTTACCGCCATACTCCGAGTTCCCTTAGCGCCATGGTGCTTTTAACACCTGCTTTTAGCAGGCGTTAAATACCATGGCGCTAAGGGACCTTGATGTTAATTACGCCACCGTAATTTACGGTGGCGTAATTGACGCCTTCCCCACTCCCATTATGCCCTATGGGGCAAGAATGGGAATGGGGAAGGGTAAATGGGGATTGGGGAATTACCGCCCCGCCAACCTTGGAATGGGGCGGTAATTCCGCCAACCACCAAGGCGCTGCCGGTCCGGGTACGGCGTCAACCAAGGCGTTAATAGCGCCATTGGTTAGCGCCGTACTCGGAATGAGGCCCAATACAATAAAGTAGTTCCCAAGCACATTGTTTTTCATGGTGTATGAGCCTGGCGCCGTAGGCGCCAGGACTGGCCCCATGAGGGCTTTTGAAGAGGTTTCCAGGCTCTAGAGGCCAGAGTCCTGACTCCACCTGGCCAATGGGTTTGCCAGAGGGAGTTTTGGGCGAGGGTCGCAACAGTACCGGTGCAGAAAATAGGGGATTGGAAGCCAGGTGATTGATTTTTGGTTAGATTCAACCATGGGGCAATAAGAAATGTTTGTGTTGAAAAAGAATATGGGCAGAGGGTATGAACGGGCCTGGGACAAAAAGCAGAACATGCAAGGGAAAATGAATGGGAATATCAAGGTGGCATAAATAATGAAGAGGCATGGCAAAAAAGAGATCAAGGAGAAGAGGCGGTGAGTAACCAGTCCCTGCCACAGGAGGTAGTGCCATCCATTGCCTTGCCACTGCCACTCCCGAGCATCGGGATGCTCCTCCCTCCTAGCTCCCGACACCAGTGTGACCATCGAGTCTGTGCCGTTCACGCTAAGACCCTGGGTCTGAGCGAGCTCCGCCTCCGGTGTGCTCAGAGCTGGCAGGTGTTACCTTCCTTATGTGGAAGGTGCAAGCACGGCTCTGCACCATGTCCGGGCTACCATCCAGTGTCCCCGCGGCTGGGAACGCCACATCTGCAAGTAACCCAGGTAAAACAATGCCCCGAGAGGGTTCGTTCCCCGTGTGCGGAACCCGCATCATTGCATTCCCTACGGTGTCTGGTTCCCACCGGGTGTCCATGGGGCAGACAGAGCAATGGAGGTGTGTCTCCCCTGCACGTTGCTGACCTTCACCGGAGAGTGCTGCTCAACATGCTGTCCCTGCAGTGCCGGCTCAGGGTGTTGCTCAACACGCTGTTCCAGCAGTACCGGCTCAGAGCGCTGCTCAATACGCCGTCCCAGCAGTGCTGATGTCTTCCAGGTAGTCTGTGGCCAGAATGCCTCTGGTTTACCTACACCCTCTCCCTCACATACCCCCACCACAGCCCCAGGCCGGTCAGGCAGGGATGAGCACCTGGACCGGTAGTCAGCAACCACCTGAAACCTGGCCGGTCTATGCAAGGTGAGAAAGTCGAAGGGTTATAGCAACAGAAACCATTGTAACACCCGTTGGTTGGAATCCTTGTGCTTCGCAAGCCACTGCAGAGGGGCTTGATCAGTATACAGCATGAAGCGACTCCCCAAGAGATAGTATCGCCAAGAGTTAACAGCCCACTTAATAGCCACGCATTCTTCCTCAATCGTTGAGCATGCCGCTTCGTGGGGCAGTAATTTGCAGCTCACGAAACATATTGAGCGGTGGTCACCATCATAGTCCGGCGACAGGACTGCGCCTAGCCCCTGGCCAGATGCATCCGTCTGCAGGTAGAAGTGCCTGAGGAAATCGGGACATCTCAAAATGGGATATGAGGTGATACTTTGTTTCAGTCTTTCGATAGCCTGTAGGGCAACAACATTAGTAGACAGGTTGGGCGACTTGCTGCTTTTCAATGCACCCGTTAAGGGGGCAGCAATCATTGAAAATTCAGGAATGAAACTTCCGTAATAGCCGACAAAGCCTAGGAAGGCCCGTATTTGTTTCCTTGCGGAGGGTATCGGGATTCTCTGTATTGCCTCGATCTTCGAGATTTGTGGCCGGATAACTCCTCCACCCACAGAATGACCCAAGTATTTGTTCTCCTGGGCCCCAAGTACAGTCCTGTTCGGATTGATGTGGAGACCTGCGCGGCATAAGGCTCTAACCACCTTCTCCAAATGCAGTAGATGTTCTTCCCATGTATTGCTGTAGATTACGATGTCATCTAAGTATGCTGCTGTGTAGTCATCATGAGTCTGTAGGAGGATGGATGTCCATCAATTTCTGGAAGGTTGCAGTTGTCCCGTGTAATGCAAAGGGTAGCACCTTGTAGTGAAACAAACCTTGCGGTGCAGAAAAGGCAATTTTCTCCCAATCCGAACGTCGTAATGGGATCTGCCACTAACCTTTGGTGAGGTGTAAGTTGCTGAGGTAACGGACTGATCTGAGATTTTCTAACAGTTCATCCATTCTAGGCATGGGATATGCTTCGTACTGGGAGATAGAGTTCAGTTGTCTATAATCCATACAAAACCGGAATGGTCCCATCCAATTTGGGCATTAGTACAATGGGAGAACACCAGGCTCTGTTGAAGAGTTCAATGATGTCCAGACGTACCATCTGTGCTATTTCGCCCCTTATTACTTGCCTTCTTGTTTCTGGGATCCGATAGTGCCGGAGTCTGACTAGGCAGGGTTTCAATACAATGTTCCATTAAGTCTGTTCTGCCAGGCAGAGACGAGAAGGTTTGGTTGTATTTTGAACGTTTTTCCGTTATCTCTTCCTTCATTGTGTTTCACAACGTTTCTCCCCACTGTACTTTCCCCAGGTGGCTGGGCGTTTTCATGGATAGTTGTTCCTCTTCTTCGGTATTCTACGGAGTCTGGACTGCCATGGGGGGTTGGTTCAGTCCATTTCTTCCATAGATTTATGTGGTAGATCTTAGTAGAGGGGCATTGGTCAGGTTGCTTTATTCAATAACTGATGGATCCTAGTACATCCTTTGCTACATAGGGTCCTCTCCATCTAGCCAATCATTTGTTAGTACTGGTGAGTAACAGAACCAGTACTTGTTCACCCGGTTGGAAAATTCTCATCTGACCTCCTTTTTTATAAGCTCTCTCTTGGTTAGCTTGGGCTTGCTCTAGATTTGTCTCGGCCAGGGATCAAGGGTGGTAGGTGTTCCCGCACTTCTTTGGTGTACTCGGTCATAGAGGTTTCCTGGGTATTTTCCCAGTCTTCCCTCCTCAAATCCAGGATGGTTCAGGGTTGTCTCACAAAAAGTAATTCGAAGGGAGAAAAAATGGTTGAGGATTGAGGCGTGTCTCAGTACCATGATGATCAGTGGCAACACCTGATCCCAATTTTTCCCCTCTGGTCCCGTTACTCTAGTCAACATTTTCTTGATGGTTTTATTGTATCGCTCAACAAGCTCATCCATTTGAGGATGATACACAGAGGTACTTTTTATTTACTGCCGTTCACAGACCGGGCGCATTACTGTTGACATAAAGTTGGTGCCTTGGTCTGTGATGACCTCAGTAGGTAATCCTACCCATGAAAAGATTGTATGAGTTGATCATAAATCTGTCTAGCGGATGTCCCCTTTAACGGGAACACTTCCAGATACCGGGTCGGATAGTCCACGATTACAAGTAGCTACTTATACCCCCTACATGCAGGCTCCAGTGGTCCTACCAGGTCCATGCCAATGCGTTAGAAGGGTATGATTATGAGGGGCATGCGTTGTAAGGGGGCCCTTGCCAGTGTTATCCTGCTTGTCAATTGACATGTTGCGCATTCCTTGCAGAACTTGGCAGCATCTCCATAAACACCCGGCCAAAAGAATCTTTTTAATATATTTTGTTGCGTTTTCAGCGAGGCCATGTGGCCTCCCCATGGGTGATTATGGGCTAGATGTAGAATGATCATTCAGTGAGTTTTGGGCAAGATCAATTGTTCTTTCTTGGATCCGTCTTCAGCCTTGTACACATGATACAGTAACCCTTGACGGCAAACAAATCTTGCACCCTTGTTTATGTTGGGGTTTACTTCCTGGAGAGCCTTTTCTCTGGCTACTCTGAGGGTGGGGTCAGCCAGGGTTTCTCCTCGAATGGATTCTTCATGGTCCCCCGGGTTCCAGTCAATTGGTTGGGCGACATAGTACGCGCTGCAGGCCCACTCCGATTGCAGGTTTGAAGGAGCCTGGGCTACAAGCAGAGACGGCTCGCGTTACTTTTGAGACAAGGACCTTGCCATTAGGAGAGGAGCCAGTGATGACGGGATCACGTGACATTGAGGACGAATAGGATACAAAAGGAGACCCGAGAGAGAGATGGAAGAAACCAGTTAGGAGACATATGGACCCACTGGACGGCAGTAGACATAGCGGTTCCCCGACGGAAGCTAGAGAGTCGGGCTGTGGACTATCAAAAGGATTCAGCTACGACAGAGCGCTCAGGTAAGCAAAGAGTGTGAATTTAGAATTGGGTGAAGTGCAGTAAGGGAGGAAAGAGATGACGCAGTAGATATCACGGGTGGCATTATATTTCTACTGATCCCCGGCTCCTATTTGATTGTGTTGTCCCCAGCTTTAGAGCGTCTGAGAATCAGATAAAGGTAGGTTGAAGAAATAAAAACAGATCCGTATATCGCATGCGGTCCACAATTAATAGTGGAACTAAGTGACTTAGTACTGACAGGCTCCCAGAATTTGGGCGATCAACACCATTCTTTGGGGTAAGGAGACCAGATGTACTAACATTCCTCGACACATATGGTAGACAACTAATTAAGTTCTTATATCTTTCCATCATTTGCTTTGAACTGGTGACCTTGATGGACAGAGAGTGGGACACCGCACTGCACATTGTCAATACTGAGATGCAAATGCACTGTCAAAAGGCCAGATAAGAGATAAAGGACCGTGCGTCCTGTCTGAGGTAATTACAAAAAATGTTCTTCCATATGCTCTCAATTGTGCTTAAAATGTTCCCAAATCAGCCGGGTATAGAGTAGAGGTAGATAATGAATTATAGCCCTAAGCTATGGCTAGCTAGAGGTGACATGTGTCTAATGAATTGTTAATGTGGAACCTGTTTGCTGTCCCAAGAGAAATGGGTCTAAGATAAATGGCAGGAAGGGGTTGTCAAGTAAATGATTCCCCTCCGCTGTGATGCAGTAGAAAAAAATTGACAACTAAGAGTGGTTGAGTAATAAAACCATCTCTTTTTATACTTGCCTCCCACAGATATCCACTCAGTGGTTTTGCCCAGAGGAAGGATCAAAGGGAGTGAATCAGATGATTATCCCCCAACGAATTCAAGAAGACAAGAATAGCATGTTCATTGTAAATCGGTGTGGTACATACCCCTGAAGAATTTCCTAGTCAACTGTGTGAAAATATAAGGAAAGAAACATGTTGGGTGTGTTGTGAATGTTGTACGATTGATTGAATGAGTGACAGTTGCACAGATAGTCGAAAGGTGTAGGGACTCCTCTGCGCTTCCATAATAGGAGATGGTAGCTACAGATCCTTAATGAAAACGTATTCTATGTACTAAACAAAGTGTTGATTAATTGATATACCAGATAACATTGTAGATGAACAGTACAACTTTGTTAAAATTAAAAAGTATTTTTAGAATCTTGTTGAAAATTAACAATACATAGAGATTTTTACTGAAATTTGTTTTATAAAAAGGAAATAAATTGATATTTTTTATATAAATTGGAACTGTATGTTATAATTCAATAGATACTTAATCCTTTGCACAAATTATATTATATTGTTGTTATTTAAAGAGGGCTGTTCCAAAGTGGTCCATATAAAAGTGTCCTCTAGTCTCTCTTAGGTTTGTGAATATATGGCATTTAACCATGCTAGTCGGTTCTCCCTTTTATCATTCCTTGTCTTCTTGAGGCCCTTAGTTCCAGCCTACACAGTGTCTTGGCCAAACAGGGGGTTACGCCCCCCATTCGGTCTATAGGGATTTTAGGGCCTGGTTGAAGAGAGGTAGGTCAATCCCGATGACAAACGGGGTGGGCAAGGAAGGCAGGACGGCAGCTCGTAGGGATGTAACATCGTGATCTATTTCAACCTGGATACTCTTCATCTGATAGGCTTTTACGTCCTCATGTATGCAACGTATAGGTAAGTAAGGCGAGTCACTCACATTTGGAGAGATGGCGGTCTGTCTGCTTCCGCTGTCCAGTAGGGCCTGAGCTGGAATCCTGTCAACCCGGATATCCATTGTATCTGGTCCGGAAAACCGATGCTCCGGGTTTGCCTTCATATATCCGACCTCCATGGGTTCAATTCCTTTTCTTTTATGGCAAAACCGGACGATGTAGCCCCATTTCCCACAATTGAAACATTGTGGTTGTCGAAAACCGTTTGCCAGCGTAGGTAGTCTTCCTTCTGAGGCAGTCCTTCTTTCTTCTGTTCTTGTAGTGCGTTCCTCCGAATGTCTCCATTTTGGCAGCATGATTCTGGTCCCTTTGGTTGCTTGGGTTTCGATAATGGGCGAAAGGGCACACGTTGAGGTGCTTTTCAAGAGGATTTTGTTAAACCCAGCCTTTTGATAGGTGGAGGCTATGTCTACACCTTCCGCCAATGTTGGTCGGTGATGCTGTCTAATCCACCTCTGCATAGGAGTGGGGAGAGCTTCTACGAACTGCTCCAAGGTGACCTTGTCCAACAGGTCCTGAATCACAGGAGAATGAGGTTGTAGCCATTTCTCCACGAGGTCTTTGATCCTGTAGAATGGTTGCTGGCCCCACTGATAGCAGTAGGGCCACATACTGCCCCCAGCAGTCCGCAGGCCATTGTGCGTTCCATTCTATTCTTTCAAAACTGGTAAAGAAAAACGCTGGGTCCTCTCCGTCCTTATATTTTTGCAGTATGGCGGAAGGTACCAATGGCTGGTTTCTTGAACTTGCAACAGCATCTATAAGTCAGAGAATTGTCTCGATTATGTTGCATTATTGCAATTGCTGGCTCACAAAGGGTACAAGACAGATAAAAAGAAGCTTTAATACTGCCAACAGGGGGTAGTATACCTGGGACAACTTATTTCTGCAAATGGAAAACAAATATTATTGGAATGCGCCACCCCTAGGCCCAGTACTGTCAAGGAAATGCAGCAGTTTTTGGCCTTATGTAATTATTGAAGGGCATGGATCTTAGACTATACAGCCAACATAAGGCCATAATTACAAAGTCTCAGAGAAGGACAGAAGACAACAAATGGTAAATTGGATGGACTGAAGAAATTAGTAGACAGTTTGAGGACTTGAAAGAAGCTATTTGCACGACCCTTGTTTTAGCAACTCTGGATTATACACAGGAGTTTGGTTTATTTTTCCACTCTGATGGACAGCTCATGACAGCAGTATTGAACCAAAAGAGCACAATGGGCCACAAGCGATTGGCTTATTATAGTGGGACGCTAGACTCAGTCTAGAGGCTGCATTTGCGATAGAGAAAAGTTCCACAATTGTCATGGGGTGCTCTGATACCTTGTTTGTGGAACATTCACTATTCACCATTTTGGAAAGATCTTAATTGACCTTGACAACTCAGAGATCCTCTGCATATGAGATAATATCCAAACCTCATATTCATATAGTAAGGTGTAAAATGGTGAATCCTGCCACATTTCTGACAGAGGCATCTACTGATGATGACCTGAATATGTATGATTGTGCTACATATGAGGGTGAAGAGGAGGGTAAATCTAAAGCTAGAGACAGTGCATTGACAGAAGGAGAGACACTATATGTTGATGGGTAATCAACAATTGACCAGGAGATGGGACGTAGGCATACAGAAGCAGCAGTGGTGCGCGGTAAAGGGGTGGGGGAGCATGAATGAGTTCTGATCATGAAAAGATTACCTATGCATTATTCAGCTCAGGCAGCAGAACTTGTCGCTCTCAATGAGACACTGAGAGCCTGTCAAGGGCAGTGTGTCACCATCTACTCAGACTTAGCATATGTCGCGACAACAGTGCATGAGGGTATGTCTCGGTGGAAGAGGAGAGGGTTTCACAGGGCAGATGTCTTTCCGGTGCAGCGTGCAAGGCTGTTGGAATAACTGATTGAAGCCTTATCATGGCCCTCTGTTGTGGCAGAGGTCAAATGCGCTGTCCACACTAATGCCACGGATGACATCTCCAAGGGCAACGCGGCTGCAGACCAGGCAGCCAAGTTGGCAGCCTATCTCCCGGATACAATGTTAACAGAGTGTATAGTGACCACCCCTGTAGAAAGCAAGACCACATTTCCATATACAGCATGCCTATATCACAGATTATAGAGATGCAAGGGAAAGCACCTGAGGAGGAAAAGCGGCTATGGTTGCAGAGGGGATGCAAACTGTCTCCAACTGATCCATTGTGGAGGCAAGAGAGTTCTTGAAAGGGGGTGATGCCCCAAGAACTACTCTCTGTGGCATTTGAGTAACTCAATTTCCCCTCCCACAGCTCCAAACAACATATTGTGGCAGATATTCAAGAGGACTGGTTTGTGCCAAACCTCCAGGAGAGCGTTTAAAATGCAATACATTGTCTGACATGACAAAGTTTCAGCACAGGGATGACATTACGGACATTAAGAGGTACATTACCTCATCCTATGGGGCACTTCTGTGAACTGCATATAGATTATGCAGATATGGGGGAAACGTGCAATGGATAGAAGTACCTCAAAGTGGGTGGAGGCAGGACCATGTGCACACCCAGATACAAAGTGTGCAGCATATGTCCTGGTCCGAGAGGTGTTTCAACGATGGGGCGTAGGTGTAGTATTGAGATCAGATAATGGCACACATTTCTTAAATGCGCTATTTCAGCATGTCGCAGCGCTATTGAGCATAAAACATTGAATGTGCTCAATTTAGCACCCTCAGGTTAATGGCATTGTGGAGAGGATCAATGGGCTTTTGAAGAGTAAAATGTCAAAATTGTGTTCCACGTTGAAGAAAAGCTGGGTGCACTGTTTGCTCTTGGCCCGCTTCAGTTTATGCACACAGCCTAGTAAGGACCACCATTTGACACCACATGAAATAGTCACAGCCATGGGCATGCAAACCGCCATATCCCCTGTAAGGGAAGCGTCAGATGCACATCAAGCAGCGACAGTACTAGGAGAGGAATTTTATTGAATATTTAACAGCACTAACACGTGCTATCAAATATATCTCTTGACAGATTGCGCCACCCGGGAACGAAGGACGGGACAGCAACTGCAGACCCATCTGCCACAACTGGACCATTATTACCTGGGGAGCTGATCTAAGTAAAAAACGTTGTGCGTCTATGGAACAATCCCAGGTTCCAAGGTCCTTTATGAGGTGGTGTTCTGTACTCATCTCGCGTCCGTGTGAAAGAGTTAAGATATTGGGTGCATCTCTTGGATGTCCAAAGAGCACCTGAGACAAGGCAAAGCTCAGTAAGGACATAGCCAAGAAGAAACATTTTAAAGGATCCATGCCAGGGTGGTGTCCAGTGGCACATGCCTGATTTTTCTTTTTTCTTTCTTTTCATTACTTTTTTATGTTTATTTTATTTTTTCAAATTTAGAAAGTCCAGAACCTGGTCGGCCCTGGTGGGAAAAGGGTCTCCCTCTCCATCCCTCTCCCCATCTCTCTCTCTCTTTCCCCCTCCCTCCCTCCCTCCCTCTCTTTCTCTCTCTCTCTCTCTCTCTCTCTCTCTCTCTCTCTCTCTCTCTCTCTCTCTCTCTCTCTTTCTTGATAACCTTTTTTTCTCCTCTCCATGGATAAGTAAGGATGCCTGCCCGATGTTTTCAAACCTCTCTGTTATGTAGGGATAAGGTTAAAATAAATGTAATTTGTTCTAGGAATTATGTATTATCTCTTTTTAGTATTATATTGTTTTGTATGACACTGATCGTGTTTGTTGGAGTATATGAAGGTATGTCTGTTATATGGAGTGGCCATAAAAAGGAGGGGGTGGGCAGATGGAAAATAATACTAGTATGACTATGTCTATGATAAAAAAAGAGTCGCAAAATGTCTCACTTTTTACCAGCCACCCTTACAAGTTTTCTTAGACAAATAAAATGGAAAGTACGAATTACGTATGATTTATATAAGGGGTTGGGCTCTGACGCCATTTCTGATATCGAGTACTCGGATTCATCCAACAGCTGGTACTCCGATATTCGTACTGCAGGGGGAAATGTGATAAATGAAAGCTGTTATGTGTGTGCACTTATCCCGCACACATTTGGGGCTACTAAGGTTTTAGTTCCACATCTAGTCCCAATTACAGAGGCACAATGCCTGGTACATCTTGCACTATGTAGATTAAAGGACACATTCCAGGCCCACAGCGTGCAGTTGAGGAGCATTGATCTAGACCCAGCATTATGCAATGGCAATACGAAATACCGCCAGTGTTTACAAGTACCATATTTTTCCTTGGGAGGTTACTCATGTCAACAAAAGTACAGCAGCATTGATGGATTACTACTGGGTTTGTGGCCGACAAGCCTACTTGCACCTCCCACCCTCCTGGAGGGGCAAGTGTTCACTGGCCAATCTGCACTCAGTGCTACTAGTAATCCCGGAAGAACACCTGAAGGGAGAAGAAATGCATATGAAGGTGCCAACAGCCACTCCAGCTCCTAAAGAAGCAGAAGGAAACTTGCAGGTCGCACAATAATTTGGTATTCTGCCAGAAAAAGGACGATTTCAACAGCGGGGAAGAAAGAAGAGATCGAACTACATATCAAAAGACTCTTCCACACTGCTCAGAAGAATACCTGATGAGTATCGACTTTTTAGATCAGCAGAGACTTTCTTTTGATCTTTTTTGGCTCCTGGGGTACAAGTAGCTGCCAACGCCAAGAGGGTGCAGATAGTCCAATGGGAGCTAGTCCAGCTGGCCAGTGACACAGAAAATGGGTTCAACACCATCAAAGTAGAGCTTCATGCATTTAGACTCATGACGATGCAGAACTGCTACATGGTGGATTTGCGAACAGCCATAGAAGGAGTGTGTAAAAAGTTGTGAAGCAGCTGCTGCACTTTTGTACCCCCAGAGGATGCTGGGAATAGGTCACTATCCCACGTCATCGAGGCAGTGCATAATCTAGGTGTTCAAATGAAGAAAGAAGGTGGAGTTCAGAACACGGATTGGCTATCGCTTGCCTTTGATTGGGTCACGTTATGGCTGGGAACAGCAGTACAAATACTGGTGCCTGTTATATTATTCTTCTTGGTCCTCTTCTGCACGTTCCAATTGGGTCTCCGATGTTGTGTCAATATAGTTCCTAATAGTGCAAAGATGATGGTATCAATTGGGGGATCTAAAACACCTTGCCATACAATAAACAGCGAAACTGAAACTAATATTTCTGGGGTTGTATAGATGTTGTGTGGGGATGAGTTTGTTACTGTAGAAGTAACGAATAGGTGGAATGTTGGGAAGGAGCTAGTGCCTTCCTGCATCCACAAGCGCATTAGAATTAGGCAACACTTGTTTTGACTGCTTCTAGGCACTAAAAGGAAACCGGGGGAGAATAGGCACTGGGAAAGCTCGCTCATACAAATATAATCATATATCTTTATGTTTATTTAGTTTATATAGCGCTTTAATTCAAAGTGCTTTACAATAAAACAACAAGATACAATAATGGAAGAAGCAAGTTAACAAACATGAGACAAACCAGCGTAACAATATGTAGAACAGTTTCCTTGTATATTGGAGATGAGGGAAAAGTGAGAAGGAAGGGTTAGGGAGTAGAGAAGGGAAGGGGAACAAGATTCAATTTTGTGATGTAAGGTCAAGTGGATGTGGGAGGAAGGGGAGGAATGGGGACAGGGGAGAAGGGAGGAGAGAAGGTAAGAGGTCAAGGGGGGAATGGAGAAGAAGGGCTTTCAAGGAGGTGCGGAAGGAGGTGTATGTGGGGGTGGAGCGGATAGATAGAGAGAGGTAAGGAGTTCCAATGTAGGGGGTCCAAGAGCTGAAAGGATTGGAAGCGAGAAGCAGCACAAGGAGACGGGGGTACAGTAAGTAGAAAGAGTTCAGCGGAGCAGAGAGAGTGAGAGGGAGTGTAGAAGGAGAGGAGAGAAGAGAGACAGGGGGGGGAGCAAGGTCATGGAGAGATTTGAAGACCAAAAAGAGAAATTGAAATTTAAGTTGGGAAGGGAAGCCAGCCGAGTTGGGAGAGTGAGGAGGAAATAGAGACACGAGGGCCGAGGAGGCAGAGAGTATGTATGGAGGAGTGTTAGATGGATTTGAGGGGGTGGAGGGTCAGATGAGAGGCAGGGAGTCCAAAGAGGAGAGAGGAACAGTAGAAGAGACAGGAGAAGATGAAGGAAAAGATTAAGAGTTTAGAAGCGTGGAAGGTGAGGGAGGACCGGATCTTGCGTATGTTGTAGAGATGGTGATGACAGGAATGAGAGGTGAGGGAGATGTGGTGGGAGAAGGAAAGGGAGGAGTCGAAGTGGATATCAAGATTGCAAGCATTGGTGGAGATGGGGAGATACGAATGGGGAAAGTGGATAGACGTAGGAGGGGTAGGGTAAAAGAGTGTAAGAAGAGGACTTCCATTTTGTCTCTGTTAAGGGAGAGAAAATCGGATGACATCCTGGTTTTTATAGCTGTAAGGCAGGAAGATAGGGAGTGATGAAGGTCAGGAGTGAAAGAGGAGAAGGAGAGAAAGAGTCGGGTGTCATCAGCGTAGAGGTGGTGGGAAATGCTGAAGGAAGAGATGACGGGAGCGAGAAGGGAGGTATAAAGAGAGAATAGAAAAGGGCCTAGTAGCGAGCCTTGGGGGACACCGTAGTCCAAGAGGATGCTGGGTGAGGTGCGGCCACCCCAGGAGACAGTGTAGGAACAATTGAAGAGGTAAGAAGAAAGCCAGGTGAGGACAGAGCCTTTGAAGCCAAAAGAGGAAAGAGTACTGAGGAGTTAAGGGGTGATCGCCGGTATCAAAGGCAGCAGACAGGCCAAGGAGGATGAGGATAGAGGATTGCTTAGCGTAGCGAGCAGTAAGGAGGGAATTGAGCACGGACGTAAGAGCAGTCTCCATGGAGTGTTTACGGTGGAAACCAGATTGAGAGGGAGGGAGGGAGGAGAGAGTGAGTTGTTACAAAAGCTGAGAGTTGAGAGTAGGCTAGGCGCTCAAGGAGCTTAGAGAGGAAGGGGAGAAACGAGATTGGGCAAAAGTTAGAAGTGTGAAGAGGGTTAGCAGAGGGTTTCTTCAGGATGGGAATAATAGTGGCGTGTTTGAATGCAGAAGGAAAGGTGGCGGAGGAGAGGCAGGTGTTAAAGAAAGTGGTTAGGTAGGGAATGAGGTTGGGGTAGATTTTAGGAATAAGAGGTGGGAATGGGATTAGAGGGGGCAGCAGTAGGGTGAGATTTGGACAGGAGAAGGGAGACGCAAGATGGTATGACAGGAGAGAAGTTGGACATGCAAGCAGAGAGGTTGGACGTGCAAGCAGAGAAGTTGGAAATGCGAGCGGGGTTAGGGGAGGAGGAGGTGGGTATGAGGAGCATAGAAGGGGGAAAGGAGAATATTTTGGTGTAGGGATTGAATTTTGGATGAGAAAAAGTTTGCAAGTCAGAGGTAGAGAGAGAAGAGTTGGCAGAGGGATCGGGAGTTGGTGGGGAGAGGAGGCGACAGAGGGTTTGGAATATTCAATGAGGGTGGGAGGCTTGTGAGTGGAGAAGGTTAGAATAGTAGGAGCGTTTAGCTGATTTAAGGCAGGAGTAATAGAGGGAGTGATATGAAAAATAGGAAGATTGGTTAGTCAGAGAAGGGGATTTGATCCAACATCGTTCAAGGCGGCGAAGAAGACAACACATTGACAGAAGGTGAGGGGATAGCTAGGGTTGGGAAGGTTTGTGAGAAAGGTGGAAGGGATTAAGTGGGTAAAGATGATCGAGACTGGTGGAGATAGCGGAAGACAGTGGGGAGAGGGTGTCGTTGGCCGAGAGAGGAGAAATGTCGAAGAGAGAAGGAAGGGCAGAGGAGCAGGAGTTGAGGAAGAGTGAGGGGTTGAAGTTGCGGATGTCACAAAGAAAGGAGGGAGGGCAGGGAGAGGGGTTGGATGGAGAGGGAGGTGGGTGGTTAAGGGAGAAGAAGAGTAAGGCATGGTCAGATAGATGATTGGGCAGAGAAGAAACAGGTGAGGAGGAGTAGGTTGAGGTAAAGATGAGGTCAAGAGTGGATCCAGAGGAGTGGGTTGGAGGAGTAGTGAGTGGAGAGAGGAGATGGGAGTCAAGAATGGAGAGGAGAGGGGAAGTTCGAGAGTGGTTGGAGAGGGGAAGGTTGAAATCACAGAGGACTGTGAGAGGTGGAGGAGATGAGAGAGAGGATGTGAACCAGGTCCTCGAAGGAAGAAAGGGGGCCAGGTGGTCTGTAAATAATTAAGAAAGAGATAGCATGGCTGTTGTCCACCGAACAAGATGGCCGCCTGAACTGCGAGCTCTGCGGCAGGCAGATCACAATATCCTGATCTCGTACCTCTGCGACCAACGACTTGAACCAAGCTGCCACGATTTGCGAGCTGCTTGCTCAGGGACCACCCGGTCCAAATCCCGACTGAAAACGGTGTCGAGAACCCTGTAATCGGGTACTGCTGTGACCATCTCCCAACGGCAGTGCACCTATGTGCCAAAATCTGGTGCTGGAGGAGAGACGAATTGATCCGTCCCACACACCCGGGACACCTCGCCACCCTCGCGGAGGCCCGTCAGGCGATGGCACACCCCCGCAGTTACGCATAGGAGCAGGGACCAGGAGCGAACTACACGGGCTCTGAGGCTGCACATCACCGGTGTGGGCGGACGCGGCCATCGGAGCTGTACGGCCTGAGGCGGGCTCTGATCCTTGGGTGCTGGGCCGGCGCCCGCTCGGGGAAGGGGGCTGCTCCTGCATCGGCCCTGTCCTGCCCTCCCCCTCGGTGGCTGCATTTCATCGGATGAGTGATTCGCTGGTGGGCCTCCCCCCCACCGTCGACGAGACTTCAACACTCGGGGTAGAGCTGCGGCACACCAACAGACACGAGGTGCCGCGCTCCCCTGGCAAAACTAAGCTACCAGATCCTTGCGGTTATAAGGTACGTGGGGGATAAGAGTCCCCAAACACCCCCATGGATGGACACTACCTCATTTACACCCTAAAGTGATCCACAGATTGACTGCCAGCAGTTCCCTGCCGCAAGGCGAGATAATAACACTGGGCTGCGCCGCCGTGTGGGAGACACCGCCTGTCCGCATCCGATGGGGGGACGCCTTGGGACCCGGTGGCTCGCGCCTGATAATGTGCTGTGGCCCAGACCCTCTCCCGGCTCTGCTCCTCCTCCCCTCAAGGTACACCCTGCAGCGTAATTTCACCTAAATCCTCCCGCTCCATCTACGCGCGAATTAGACTCTTGCATTGTGCCTGGAGGGGTCCTGGTCCCTGGTTGCATCGTTGCAGCCTCCTGTCTACCCTGGCTGTACGTCCCATACATTGGCTGGAACCTCCCGAAGACCATATCATCTCTTCCTGAGATAATGTCATGGGATCCACTAACAATTGAATGCACATCCCGACCTTCTTATAGATAATACTACAAAGCGGAGAGGTAGTTTTCCTCACCCCCTAGCAAATACAACTGGACGCCTGCTCTTGAGTTGCTGACCTCCAGAGAGGTGGAGCTGGGACACCGCGCCTAAACCCTCGGTGACCAACAGCGGGTACCCCTATCTACTCACACACAGCTGGATTGAAGGCTTCATCCGCAGCTCACCCGTTATAGACCGAGATCCTACAGGCTACATTGGTAGTCACATCTAATGTGTAGACGAGAGTGTGGTCATCAGACCCCCCCGATCACCTGCTCGATCCTTCAAGCAAATAGGGCTACCTACTGTGGCACACCAATTTAACCTTTTGCACAATTCGGGGGACCCCCGTCTCATTAAAGAGGCAAACACAATATCCTACTGTCATCCTGGGTGGCCGCCTTCTGCTGAGGTGCGCGGCTTGGTCCTGCAGAGTGCTGTATCCTCCTGGACCCCCTCCCACATTGACTGAGGTGCCATCAGTCCTCCCTCACTCCTCTTGACCCTTGTCATCGACACAATGACCAAAGGAGCCGGGAAAAAGCAGTGCTCCATTAACATGTTTGCAAAGACTCCTTTGAGATCATCTGAAGAAGTCCTTCGGCAGGCCCCCACTAACTCATCATCCCTTGTCCCCTCGGACTCTCAGAACATGATGGAATTCATCTGCGAGGGCTTTACCACACTCCACTCGAAACTAGATGACATGAATGGCACCATATCCTCCATCAAGGCCCATATCCATAGGACCAACAGTTCGGTGTCGGAGGTTGAGACAAGGGTGAGCTCCGCCGAGGAGGGTCTGGGTGCCCTACGTGCGGAGGTCTCCGCCTTTTCCAACCGAGTCCTCGAGGTGGAGAAGAAAAATGAGGACCTGGAATCCCGATCGAGGCGTAACAACCTCCGCATTATTGGTGTTCCCGAGATTGGTATCAATGAATCGATGGAGGACTATGTCAAACATACATTCCTGTTGCTCCTCGACTCACCGAGGCTCTCCCCACAGTTTGCTATAGAGCAGGCGCACCAAGCTCTGATAGCTAAACCTAAGCCGGGCATGCCTCCACGACCCATCATAGCTAGGGTTCTGAACTTCCGGGACCGAGATGCCCCTCTCAGAGCTGCAAGAATTAAGGGAGAGCGTCTGTTGGGTGGAGCAAGGATACACCTCTACCCCGACTTCTCGGTGGCAGTCCAACAGGAGCGCAAGACTTTCCTGGCGGTAAAGAGAAGGCTCAGAGACCAAACATTCAGAGACTCAAATATTCCATGCTATGGGGGCGTGGCTACGAGAGCCATGTAGGAGGACGCGTTCCAGCGGAGCTCCCGAGATCCTGAACAGATCCGGGCAAATCAGTGCAGTACGACTGCTTATTGAATACCGACGATATGCATGCCAGCGTGTGAAGGTGCTACCGAAGTATTGTGAACTTTTGGAGGTCATAGCAGCTACGACGGCTAAGATCGGAGAAGAAAAGTCGAGAGACGCTGAGAACAAAGGGCGACTCAAAATGGCCGTCATAGGCCCGAGACGGGATTGAAAAGAGTTGCGGGAAGACCTAACCAGGTCAGCGTGTAGTGCGCCCACTCATCATTCGGTAGACCTGCACATCCTCAGAACCATGTCCAGTAAGGCAGTGCGACCTAAGGCGAAACAGCCCACGCTGGACGACTTCACCAAAACGTCCCCGGGCCCGGACGCCACCAAGAATAAGGATGCACCGGCCGTGGGTGGCGCGACGACTTCGAGCTCTAACCAAGAAATCCTGGCAGCGATTGCGGACCTGAGAGCGGCCTGGGAGTCGAAATTAGAACTGGCTGTCTCTGAATTAAAAACGGCATTGGACCTCAAAGTTGGGGAGGTCCAGGAGGACGTCAATCTACTGAGACAAGACGTTAGGGTTCTGGCGGAGCGCACAGAGTCCCTGGAAAAAGAAGTTGGCCCGAATACGGCGGACTGTGCCACCCACAAGGCAAAACTGCACGCCCTAATCCAAAGGGTGGGCAACTTGGAAAATAGAGTGGAGGAGGCGGAAGGACGGGCCCGTCGCAACAATATCCGCATTGTGGGCCTACCGGAAGGGACGGAGGGCCGTGACCCTACTGACTTTGTTGAGACCATGTTGCTGCAAGAGATACCCGGAGGGGCCTTATCCCAAGGCTTCGCAGTGGAGAGAGCACATAGAGCCCTAACGAGGAGGCCGCCTCCCGGAAACCCGCCCAGACCCATCATTGCCAAAATTCTTAACTATCGTGATCGGGATAGAATATTAGAACATTTTCGAAAAGGAGGCACGATCAAGAGAGGAGCAGCAAACATCACGGCGTATCCGGATTACACCCTAGCTGTGCAGCGGAGCCGCATGAACTTTGGGACTGTGAAACGGAGGCTGAGGGAGGCAGGTTACAAATATATGTTGCTTTACCCTGCAAAACTGAAGGTCATACAGGCGCATAAAACTTTATTTTTCGAGACCCCAGAGGACGCCATGGAGTGGCTCGACGCACAGGGGTGCCCTCAAGAATCGGCGGACCGGCCCCAGAAGGACTCGGAGGAGCTGCGGAAGACGTAAAATGGCATCGCAAGATGGCGCGACTCATGGACCCTGAGACTTGATTATAGTCGGTTCGGAACCTTCGGTATGGAAGGTCAGGTGGTTGTACTGTTTGTCACAAACATTGAGATTATCATTGAACGGGAGCCCCATGGAGCGATACTCTCTCCCCACAATAGCTTAGGTTAGGTGGCCATTAGGGCGACCTCACCCTACTGGGCTCCGTGCACGGACCGGTGTTTGCGGAACCAGATGTGGGGGTGCCTGAGCTCTTTTGTTGAAGCTGGGCAACAGTTGGGGTGTGTGGTGTTGGGGGGAGGGTGGGAGAGGGAGGGGAAAGGGAGTTGGAGTTTGGTTGTGTGTGTGGTTAGTTTGGGAATGAGCTTATTCGCGGAGTGGCTGCAGTGGGACGCCTTCTGTGTCATGAGAACCGCTGGAGGTTCCCGTAAGTGGGGTGGGAAGACACATAGCTGCCATGGGTGACCTCAAGATTGCCACCTGGGACGTCCGAGGCCTCAATAATTACCTGAAAAGAAATAAAGTCATGTTGTATCTTAAACGACAGAAGATCGACATTGCCCTACTACAAGAAACGCACCTGGCCCAACATAAACTAGACCTTGTAAAGAAAAAATGGGGTGGTACAGTGGTGGGCTCCCCGTACTCGGCCTATGCCAGAGGTGTGCTGATCTGGGTGGCCCCGCATGTCCCACTCAGAATTGTACGAGAGGAGGTAGACACGGAGGGTAGGCTGGTAATACTGAGGGTACTGATTGAGAACAGAGGACTGAGTATTATTAATACATATGCCCCCAATCAGAATACTGCTGTATACTTCAGGACTCTATGTACACGCCTGGGCCCGTGCGCAGGGGAACCGATCATCTGGGGGGGGGACTTTAACTGTGTTCTTGACCCCAAGATAGATAGGTCCGACAGTAAAGTAGACAGGCCCACCCCAGCGGCCAGGGCTCTACGGGTACTATTAGACGACTATGGACTAGAAGATGTCTGGAGATTGAAACACCCCACGGCCTTGCAGTACTCTCATTATTCGGCCCCTCAACAGTTGCACACGAGACTAGATTACTTCTTTGCTACGCCAGAAGTGGCGATAACAACTACACAGGTTGAATACAGAGCGAGGGTCCTGTCGAACCATTCGCCCTTGGTGATGGCCTGGCAATATGGCCGCCCCAGAGGGCGGATTCCAACATGGCGCCTTCGGGCGGAGGCGCTCAGAGACCCGGTCTTTAGAGAAGATATTAGAGAGACGATTACAAGGTATTTTGAGGAGAACACGGGCAGTGTGGATTCGGCTGGTACACTTTGGGAGGCCTTCAAGGTGGTAGTGAGGGGCGACGCTATTTCTAAATCAAAGGGCCTTCAGGGGGGGGGTTTAGCTGAGCTGGAGAAAGTGGAGAAAGAATTGGAGCGTGAATGTACCAGAGGGGGAGGGGACACAGACCTAGTACTCGAATTACAACAACGATGCTCGGAGCTTTGGGAGCGGCTTTGTGACCTCAATTACAGGAAATACGTGGAGAGGCAACATGCAGGAGGTGACAAAACTGGTCGCCTACTGGCATGGCTTTATAAGAGGGAAACCCCCAGGGCCCCGGTCATGATGATAGAAAGGGAAGACGGAGAGGAGGCTCACACTCAGGAAGAGGTTAATGCTGCTTTCTTAGATTATTATAAAGCGCTGTATGAGGACAAAGGGGAAGACAATCTGGATAAAATCAGGGACACACTGGAAGATATAGAACTGCCCAGGATTAGTGCAGAGGAAAGGGAGGAGTTAGATGGCCCCATTACGCTAGATGAACTGGAAGAGGTGGTGAAACGGCTGCCTACTTGCAAGACCCCGGGCACTGATGGACTCCCGAGTGAGTTCTACAAAACGTATAGCGCAGAGATACTCCCCCCTATGCTGGAGATGTATAACGAATCATTCGAGGGAGGCCGATTGCCAGACACGCTCAGAGAAGCGCTGATCGTACCACTACCCAAGCCTAACAAGCCGAGACAACACTGTGGATCGTACAGACCGCTGTCGATGTTGAACCAAGACAGTAAGATCCTGACAGCGGTCTTGGCGGACAGGCTGCGCAAGGTCATCGGCAGACTGATACACTCGGATCAGACAGGTTATGTCCCTGGCAGGAATATAACTCATAATCACAGGCGGCTCCACCGAGTGATAGAAGAAGGGAACAGAAGAGATGAGGAAATGGCAGTGATCTCCCTAGACGCAGTTAAGGCGTTTGATTCGGTGAGGTGGCCGTGGCTGTTTGCGGTCCTGAGGGAATATGGGTTTGGGCCAGGCTATATCAGATGGGCGAGACTACTGTATAGCCAGCCAACGGCTAGAGTGCGTACGGGATCAGTGATATCCGATAAGTGGCACCTAAGTAGGGGTACTAGGCAGGGATGTCCTTGGTCCCCGATGTTATACATATTGGCCTTGGAACCCTTAGCGGTATATCTTAGACAGCAATATGACCTGGTGGGCATCGAGGTGGGAGGAAAGAGCCATTTGATATCCTTATATGCCGATGACTTGCTGCTATACCTAAAGTATCCGGAAGAGAACCTCCAGTATGTTTTGGAGGTCATGCAGAAGTATGCCGAATTGTCCGGCATAGCGGTTAATTCCGGCAAGTCGAGCATGTTCCCCCTAGGGTACTATTCGAGGGTCCCCACGGAACGCTTACCGGTATTGCCCGTGCCTTGGGCAGCCGAGTCCTTCCGATACCTCGGAATAGACATATATCACACTGTGGGAAACGAACATCTGCATAACACCCAGGTTGCTGTGGATAAAATCCGTGCGTCTATGCGATTTTGGGAAAAGCTGCCGCTAGCGATGATAGGGCGAGGGGCGCTGCTTAAAATGGTTGTCTTGCCTAGACTGCTGCATTTCTTCAACAACATACCATACTTAATAGCTAGGAAGTTCTTTACCAAACTCGACAGTATGTGCAGGGACTTCCTATGGCACGGCACTCGCAACCGAGTGGCGCTGTGGAAGCTACAAAACTTCTACGATAAAGGAGGGATTAAATTACCACATTTTGAGGCCTATTATGTAGCGAGCCAATTGCAATATGTTACACAGTGGCTCTCTGATGAGGAATCTCCCGAGTCCAGGTTGGTTGGGACAGATTGCACCCCGTTTTATTTGAAGGAGATCATCTGGGTCCCTAGACAAGACTTAAATCTTCGCCCTGGTATGCTGTTACTTGGGTGGAAAATGTGGCGTAGAACATGCCGGCTACTGGAAAGCCCGGATCCGTGTTCGCCGCAGGTGCCACTGGTTGCCTTGACTGCGGGGGATGGTCAACTTAGAAAAACGATCAGAATGTACTGGGAATCGGTTGGGTTGGCCACGTTAGGAGATATATGGCAAGATGGGGCCATCAAGGATTTTGCAGACCTAGAAGAAGAGTCTGGGTTACATGGGGGCCAATACGTTACATACCTCAGGTTGGTACGGATTATCCGAAAATCTTGGCCTGAGACGGTGTTAGCGGAGGATCCGGACGCCCTGATTGATACAATATATGACATATCAGAGGGCGGACACGAGATCTCCAGATTGTATGAGGTGGTGATGTCCCGAGTGGGGAAGGACTTGACAGACTTGAGACTAGAATGGGAAATGGAGGTGGGGGTTCAGATGACTGATGGGATGTGGGAACGGGCTCTGGGATATCATAAAAAAGTGTCCAGAAATGCTAGATTACAGCAAATCCAACTATATATCACACACAGAGCGTATATGACCCCCAAGAGAATAGCTAAGTTTGCGAACTCGGGCAGGCAGGCATGCCCGAAATGTAACGAGGAGGACGCGGACATGACGCATATGTTCTGGTCCTGCCCAGTAATCGAAGTCTTCTGGAGAGAAGTGTCACAGAAGTTGGCTGACAAAGGGGTCCCGATAAGCATTGACACGACCTGGGTTTGCCTTCTAGGGGGGTTCCCCAGACCGAAGAACACCAGACATCTGGGGAAACTGAGAGACCTAGCGTATATACTCGCTAAGAGGAGGATAGCTATGAACTGGAAGCAATGCTACAAACCTAGGATAGAGATGTGGTGGAGGGATCTCCAAAAATGGGCGGAAGCCGAAACCATGGTCTGGCAAGAGGCATGCAGTAAATGCGGGGAGGAGGATGTGGGCAACCTAGTAGCCTGGAGGTCATTAGTCACTGGTCTGTTTGGGGTACGAGGAGAACCTACTGCCTCGGAGGAGGAAGTCACCCGGCCACACCAGGTCGATACAGAACTACCCTGTGGATGAGCTCTTGGGGGGAGGGGGGGAGTGTAGTGTTGTGTTTTGTTAAGTGTTTATTGTCTTACTGTATATAATGTCACAAGTTTGTTTATACTGTTTTCACTTAAAACAAAATAAAAATATATTTAAAAAAAAAAAAAATATTCCATGCTATATCCCACCAAACTGCGCATACGCATAGAGCACGCCAACCAGGTGTTTTTTTTCACGATCCCAGAGGAAGCCTCCAGATTCATCGACGAACACTTCCCAGGCTGAACCTCCCCTCCAGCCATGTTCCAACAACTATTAAGCTGTCCCGCCGAGAGGTCGCCAACACCGACTACCTCTCTGCGCCAGGAATATATTAGTCTTTTACTCCTAAAGTTCAGTTTGGTTCACCAGTACACGTCTGTGCCACACTAATACGTGTAGAAACCTTTTTTCAAGCTACGTACGAAGCTTCATTTTAGGTACTATGTTTTATCTTGATCTGCCATTGGCCCGGAGCGGCAATACCAGTCTGGCCCACAGGCCCCCTGGCGTTGATGCCACTGGTTTGGATTTGGTTAAGGGGTTTTGGGATTGTCATTCCTCTAGTTAGGGGAGGGATGTGGGTGGGGTGGGATACGTTGGGTGTTATGTTATAAAAAGCTTGGCATTGGCAGCAAGGGTGGATCACAAGGTAACATTGAACTATTGGGGCTGCAGGGCTACTCAACCGGCCCATTGGATATCAACACTCTCTTGATACGAACACTGCTACATCATTGACTGAAAATCACCTGACTTTCATGAGCTGGAATGTGCAGGGATTGGGCAATTTTAAGAAAATGAGAACTCCAGCTACAGGCCGAACGTCATGGGACCAAGATACTCTTTTTTCAAGAGACACATACCTGTGCCGAACAACGTGTGAGATTTGCCAAAACGTGGGGACCCCAAAGATACTTTACCGACTTCTCTACCCAAAGCCGCTGTCATGATGCCTACCCCCGGGGAACCAGACCAAGTCCAGCAACCCCGGAAGCAGGCATCAAGTTGTTTTGAGCAAGCCCAAAAGCCCCTGTTAGGGGCTGTTTGGGTGCGGTCCTGGCGCCTATGGCACCAGGCTCATATGGAGAGTCAGTCCTGGCGCCATAGGTGCCAGGTTCATAAAGTAAACTTACCTGATGCAGACCATGCTGCAAGCTTACCTGGTGCAGACCATGCTGAAGAGCTCCAAGCCAAATGAGGCTTGGAAGGGACTATTTTACCTAGGGACTATTTCTTTACTCGGGTGGGGCTGGGGAAGAATACTCACCTGGGACTACTTTGGAGGCTATTTAAACCACGCCCGAAGAGCAGCACACTCTTCGTGTTATTCTGCATCCAGCAGCGTAACGCTCACCGTGTCTGCAAGCCTGCATCCAGTCTTCTGCCACGCCCGCCTCGAGTCTGCAGCTCCTAGAAAAAGGGAGGAACAGAAGGAGAAAGGTTAGAATAAGAGCAAACCTTCGGTCCTTACCTGGATTCCGGATCCACTGCACCTTCGAACTGGAAGAAAGAAGCATTTACGCGCGCCGCCTCGCCTGCTGCAGCATCAAGCTGAACTCACCGGCCCTCGCAGCATCCTCACGATCCACCGCATCCATCTGCACGTTCCGCTGCATTCTGGCACCTAAGGGGAACACAAGAACAGCAAAGGTGAGCCAAGGAAATAAACAGAGGCAATAGTAACTACCCCCATAGACTTACCTGATTACCGCCGCGGGTACTATTCCTCTTCACAGGTCGGCGCAGTCTCCATTGCATCCTCGCCGCACCCCGGCCCCTAAGGGGAACAAAAGGACGACAAGGTGAGACAACGGGACAGTAAGGGGAACTCTTCTCACCGCAATAGACTTACCTAATTTTACCACCGGAGGCATAATTCCTCGAACTTCATATTTTCTCGCCACACCTGAATAAGGGAACAGGCAGCTTACATTCTGGCCTTATTTTATTGAACTGTGTAGGATAAGCCAAATCCTTACCTGAACTTCGTCAGCTACCACGAGGAACTCTTCGCTCGGGTCAAGCTGCAAACTGCAAGGAATCGGACAAGAGTAAAAGTCAGACATGTGAACTCTTACGAACTACATATTTTTCGGAGTCATTATTGTTCTGGAACTCACCGATTCCTTCGAGCCAGTGAAGCAACTGGTTATCAACGCGCCCCTGCGCTCAATGCAGGATGGAGAGCTCATCTTTTCAAACCATCAGGTGAGACTATAGGAGGGGACATCAAAGGTGATCTGTGGGGAGAACAGCGGGGGTGGGGGGAATTTACACTCGACTCCACGGGT
This sequence comes from Ambystoma mexicanum, assembly GCF_040938575.1. Taxonomy (NCBI): domain Eukaryota; kingdom Metazoa; phylum Chordata; class Amphibia; order Caudata; family Ambystomatidae; genus Ambystoma; species Ambystoma mexicanum. The sequence goes on from NC_090926.1 coordinate 744,093,508, forward strand.
GGTTAATTCCCTTTCTCCATTTGCAGAAGGATATTCCTACGGGCCAAGCAAACAAAGCTAGGTGGGCCAGTCCAGTCCGTCATCTCGGCCCTATGCATCACGTTGGTGGAGACTGCAGCTGTCCAGTTTAGATTGACGCCTCTGCAGGAGCCAGGTGAGCGTAACAGCCGCGGGGTCATGACTCTTATCCACAAGAGTCTTAAATTCACTCTTATATCCTCACAGATAGACCCTCAGGGCAGATATGTACTACTCCATGCCACGCTTCAGAACAGAGAGGTGGTCCTACTGAATATCTATGGCCCTAACATAGATGAGCCTGAATTTTATACACATCTCGCAACTCTTCTCGATGGCTTCCCTCCAGTCCCAACCCTTTTATGAAGCCCTGTACTCCAACGCGTATGATGCCTCGATGGTGGAAGTCGACTCCTATCTCGATGCCCTCCCCCTATCGGCCCTCTCCCCTGAGGCCATCGGGTCCCTCGACTCTCTGCTCACCCCTGAGGAGTTCCCAGATGCTGTAGACTCCCTCTCCTCTGCGAAGGCTCCTGGCTTTGATGGTATCCTGATTGAATTTTACAAACACTATAAATCTCTTCTACTCCCTCACCTAATAGCTCTCTGGGAGGAATCAGTGGAGACAGGCAAATTTCCCCCATCACTCTGAGAAGCCACGTTAACTGTATTACTTAACCCTGGTAAATCCCCCACACAATGCGGCCCGTACCGCTCACTGTCGCTCATAAATTGTGATATCAAAATATATGCCAAATTGTTAGCGATAAGACTTGCCCCCTGTATGCCATCCGTTATCCACCCAGATTAAGTGGGCTTCATCCCAGGACGCTCCACCTCCTTGAACCTGAGGTGCCTCTTTAACATAATTAGCAGAATAAGCCCCAATGCACACTCGACATGCAAAAAGCGTTTGATTCGGTTTCGTGGAAATACCTCTGGCGGGTCCTCGAAAAATGCAAATTTGGACCCACCTTTCTCTCCTGGGTTAGACTACTTTACTCAGATCCAGTGGCCAGGGTTCGCACTGAAGACCGATGCTCCCCCCTCTTTAATATCGCTAGGGGGACGAGGCAGGGTTGTCCATTCTCTCCCCTGATCTTCGCCATAGCAATAGAGCCTTTTGCCGATATCCTACACCAGTCCCACGCACATAGAGGGCTGTGAACTGCGGGTCAGGCTGATATAGTGTCCTTGTACGCCGATGATGCACTTCTTTTCATTCGCTCTCCCTCCATTAATTTATCACCGATATTGGAGGACGTCGTCCGCTTCGGTCACATCTCCGGCCTCAAGGTAAACTGCTCAAAATCCACTCTCTTCCCACTCATGAATTGCACCCTCCCTCCTCCTGATACCCTGGGGTTCGTGTGGGCTCAGTCAAAAATCACCTACCTGGGGATAAAAATAACACGACAGTTTGAGTCGACCTTCGAGGAGAACTATCAAAATTACCTTACGCACCTGGCGACCAGGACTCTAGCCTGGAGCAAGTTACCGATCTCCCTTGCAGGCAGAATAGGGATATTGAAGATGATAGTATTGCCCCAACTACTCTACAGGTTCACCAACATCCCCCTATGGCCAGGCGAGGGGTTCTTTCGAACACTGACTCGCACTGTCAACTCCTTCTTGTGGCACTCGGGTGCGGTCCAACTTAAACTTGGAACCTTGTCTACCCCTATGGCTAGTGGTGGTTTTGGGGCCCCTGATTTTCTTAAATACTGGCTGGTTTCTCATATTCAATACACATCATACTGGTTTAACACGACCTCCACATGTCAGACTCGAAAAACTAACTGTCAGTGACCAGGATATCTGCTCCCTGGTGATACAACCCATCCCCTCAGCACTGGATTCACTGGACCCAGTGGCTTGCACGTCCCTGGCATTAACGAAAACGTGGAAACTGTTTGACACTGCCCACCCGTTCCATGGCAACCTGCCGCTCTGGAACTTTCTCCCGGGGGTCCCACGAGTACCGCCGCCAATGGTGCGCCGTTGGGCTGAGGCAGGATATGAGCTGATTTGGGACGTCTTCGAGCAGGGCAGCTTTATTGAATGGCCGGACCTCCCATTGTCCCTGAGACGAGGCCCGTGTGCATGGCTCCAGTACTCATCCCTTTGTAAAACCCTCAAACAAATACCCCATATTCCCAGCGATACCGCCAGACGATCCCGCTATTGAAGAACTGACTTACCCTACACCCACTAGAGGTAAAATATCTAGACTGTACATCATGGCGCAATCCAGATCTACCCCGGAATTCACTAAACTGAGGCGAGCATGGGAAGACTACCTCGGGGTGGAGGTGACTGACGAACGCTGGGCTCACATGTGCGCTCGTATACACAGGGTATCCTTTAACTCCCGCTTCAAATTGATTCAACTTAAGGTACTACATAGGTTTCATTATGCCCCGAGCAGATTGCATCGTATGCTTAATGATCACTCCCCAAGATGCCCCCGATGTGGCCAGGATACTGCCGACTATATTCACATGATTTGGTCCTGCCCCGCCTTACCCAATTCTGGGGTATGGTGTGCTCAACCATATCCGCTGTCCTTGGACATCCTATCGACCCTTCCCCAATAAAGTGCCTCTTCCACGACTTCCCCGAACTCCCCCGGGATTCCAAAAAACTGGTTGGCCTTTGCATGCTTCTCGCAGTGCAATCCATTCTACTTTGTTGGCTACGCCCCACACCCTCCACTCACGCACAGTGGCTCAAGGCAATCACTTGGGCCTCAGACACTGAGGAAACCTGGTCTTCTCTACAATTCACTCATTCAAGACCCAGAGATGTCTGGCTTAAATTCTGATCCTATATGTCCGATTTAAATGCAGCATTGGATGCATCTTCCCCAGCTGTTACCCCTACTCACCTCAGTTCCCCATCCTGAATCACAGTTCCCCCTACCTCATACCTACTCTGCATGTGTGCCTGAAGAACACGTCCACATTGAAGCAGTTGCTGTACGCCTGTATTATTTCAACTGTAATTACACTGTACTTGCCTTGTGTGTTGCTCGCCTATGTTGTGTTGCCAAGCTAAATAAATAAAAGTAAAAAAATTAAATTAAAAGAGATAGCATGAGGGTAGGTGAAGGGTTTGAAACCATATTTGAAGGAGAAGGTATGGAGAGATAGGGTAGGGGTAGATGAGAGAAATTTAGGATGGTAGATGATACCAATGCCGCCGCCACGGTCTGAGGGGCGAGAGACAGAGAAGGAGGAAGAAGGGGTGGTGAGAGAAGCAGAGACAGTGGAATTTTTTAGGTGGATCCAGGTTTCCGTGATACAAAGGAAATGGAGGTTGAGACAAAAGAACAGGTCAAGTGTCGCAGCTGTCTTATTGCATATAGATCTGGCATTCCAGAGTGCAATGTTTATGAAGCTGGAGGGTTTGAGAGTGGGAGGCTAGATAAGGTTAGGATGAAGAGGGAGGGTGTGAGGGGGGGAACGGGGAAGGGGGTATGTCATGGGGGCATACATGAGAGGGAGAGGAGGGAGGAGGAGGAAAGGGGGAGGGGAGAGGAAGATGAACGAGGAGGGGGGACAGACAAAGCGCATGACAAGAGGGGAAATGATAGCAGGCAGGTATTCTTAGCGGTAGCCTTGTAGGCAAAGTGCCCATAAGCTGTTAGGTGAGTACAGCTGGAACAAGGTGGTCGTCGCAGGAGGGAAGGAACTCCAGTTCACAAGAGGAAGTGTGAGTGGTCTCGGTATCAGGGTGTCAGCAGATGGTCCAGTAGGTATAGGTGGATCAGGGAAGGATAAGTAGTCTTGGCAGCAGAGCGACCATAAGCTGTTAGGGGAGCACAGCTGGGTCAAGGCGGTAGGAGTGAGTTGTTGTGGTGGGGTCAGGTTGCTGCGGGCAGACCCGTGATGGTGGGCAGATAGCAATGGAAGATCAGGAGTGGAGAGGGCACAGGTGCCACACTATCAGGCCGTAGGTCTAAGGTGATGTCGCAGGACTAGAGTACAGGAATGGCTACGAGTTACAGGAGGAACGCACATGGAGAGATGTTGCAGCTAAGGACACCGGTCATCGCCAGGCAGGAAGTGGGATTGATCAGTAAGGACACCGGTCACAGCCAGGCATGAAGTGGGAGTGATCAATGGTTGGTGCAGTAGGGGACTCTTGAGGAACAGAGATTAAGAGTTGCGGCTTGGCAAGCACAGGCAGGGACAGGTATCAGCAGTACAAGGCAGGCAAGCAGGGAGGGAACCCTGGGGCTGGGTGGGAATGGGCAGCTTCACGGTGGGAGGGAGCCCTCAAATAACAGGGATCAAGAGTTGCGGCTTGACACGTACAGGCAGGGACAGGTCTGAACAGAGCAATGCAGGCAAGCAGGGAGGGGGCCCTGGGGCTAGGCGGGAATGGGCAGCTTCAGTGGTTAGCACAGCAGGGAACCCTCAGGAGCAACGGATGAAAGTTGCAGTATGATAAGCATGAAAGGGACTGCAGTGTGAATGGAACAAGTGCCTACCCCAATGCAGCCGTAGGCAGGCATGGTCAGGCACACAAAGAAGGCAGTTATTATTTAAATATGAGGTGCAAATAAATATTAGCTGAATACATTTGTAAATATCAAATACTATGCAGTTCTAAAATCTTAGCACGGTATGAGTCAAAACCGCCCCCTCCCTTCCCAGAAAGAATGCAGCCTGTGGTAAAAATAGACTACAGGCATTGCCGTGGTGTTTGTGCTAGCACGAGCACACAAAGTGACCAGCTGTCTGTCATGCTAAAATGGGATTTTACATGCTCAATGCACAACATGCAGAATTATGAAAACGGGGTTTAAAAGAAATAGGACCACATACAAACATGAGTAGGATGAGTGGAGTATGGCTTGAATGAATTAAATTTAGTTGGAGAATTGTTTAGGCCTCAAGGTTTGTAAAAGTCTGTAGGGCTGCAGTGTGTTTCTATGTAAGGTAGCAATATTTAAAGTAGCATGTCCTCACAGAAATTGCTGACAATGAAGAAAGGAAGACTTTGCAGTATCCCTTGTATGGAAGCAGGACAGTTTGGGATGGAGCCATGCCCTTATCCAGTGACACAGCTGCTGCAAGCAGCAGTATATAAACCCCTGCCTGTCACCAGTTTGAGAGGAGAAAGGAACGGAAGAGGGATAGAAGACTGTTCAGGCAGCAGAGTTCTTTGCTCCCATTCTCATTTCGGTAAAGAATAAAGTTGTTATCCTTGCAAGATAGACTCTTGGCCTTACTTCCTTAGAGGGGTATAATTTACTCTGGTGTCAGTGTAATTAAGGGACACCCTTATAATTGGGGATACCCTTATAATTAGGGACACCCTTAGAGAGGCTTATCACATTTTGGAATATGACAATACGTTTTATATTGACTTTGTCATGCAATTGTTTTACACAAATCGTCCATGAACAGTTTCTTCTTTACCCATCGCAATGAATAAGTCGACAGGGGCAAACATAATGCTAAGAATAGCCACCCTCTTTAAAAAAAAACCTTTAAAATCTAACAACATTTTATTAAAACCACAAACTATCACGTTTTCTGGTGGAATTAAAATGATGGCAGAGCTACGGGGCTTAGCGGGCACCTGTGTCTGTGCCTTTATTCGCGGCAGTGCCGCAAGTGTACATGAGACTGGGCAGGCACTCTAAAAAGTGAGGCTTAACATCATCCAGCATATCTGATGGCAGGTACCACCATCAGAAGGTTATTCATTGGGAACTGGGACCTTCAGAAGATTCTCACCGAGAGCATCAGCAGCCAAGGTAGGACACAACACTGAACAGGAATTAGTCGTCATCCAGGAGATGGTCATGCAACCCTGCTTATTACTTGCATTCTGCGACTGGTATTTCTGTTTCACTCAATTTTTTTATTGTATTTATTGTGTGTTTCAGTTACATTAATCTGTTCACACATATAAAACATATAAAACACTCATTTACAAATTTAATCTAAAACAAGATCAGACAAATTTAATGACCATATTTAAAATGCTTATTCAGCAATTTCACTTATTTAAGAACATAACTTCTTAGCAGAAATTAACTTAAGAAATCTCATCACTGTAATGCTAAGAGCAGTGTCTGGTGCACATATAAGCCGGTGCCACAAACTAGAATTTTCCAAATATTTGGGATTGCACATCAGATAACATAATACACTGTCAAAAGGTGTTCCAGGGTTTCCCACTGCTGACTTACAGAATCAACAGTCTTAACCAGTGCTCCAGATAAGATTTGGAAGTGGGAGTATTTTACTCCCTTTTTTTAAAAGTTGGGAGTAAAATGATTTTTATGCGAGTCCAATTCCCAATGAGAGTAGATATAAGCGAGTAAAAATATGTTTTAACTGAAAAAGGGGAATGTTTTTGTATAATTTACTTCTTTGCACCTAGTTATTCATGCACATTAAAAGATACATGTTTACTTCTTCCAATCAGGCAGTTAAAATAGTAGTTTCTTCCTGTTACTATGTGCACTACTGGTCCAAACATATCACTGTGAGGGTGAAAGCAGGGGTGCAAGATTCTGTATGTATTTTTCCGGATTTTGTTGGGAATATTTCTATTCCCTATTTTTATTTTGGGGGAATTTATTTTACAATTTTTAGGGAGTAAAATTGGCTGATGCACCCCTTATCTGTAGGGCTGGTCTTAATGTTTTGGAATGTTCAACCAAGCATCTTTTATGTCATTTGTGACTGGAGCCATGCTTTGTCAAGTAGCTTGGAATTGAGGTATAGGCTTTAATATCATATTTAAAATGATCAAAGATCTTACAATTTTAAAGCAACTCCCTAGTAACAATCCAATCGCATTGAAATGACTTTCTCTTCATTTTCAGCAGTTTTAAAGTCAGTTCCTCTTCTGATGAATCGATGGCACTTAAAATCGATAAATACTGATTCTTTCATGCAGTCAATATTGTGCTGTGCTGAGATAACATCTCCACTTTAAATTTAACAAACAATGTACATCTATATATAGTCTATTCAGGCCTGTAGATAGAGAAGTCCTAATTTGTGACTATTAGCTGGCAATGGAATCCCCTGGGGAAGAGCCAAAACTTTTTTCCCCAGCTGACCATAGATCTCAACCTTTTTTGTCATCAAGGCAGGTGAAAACACTCAATTTTCTTTTTGGCGGGTGAGAGCCCATAGGAGAGAATGGGCATATGAGGGACTTCGCGGGTGATGGAGCTGCTTTCAGGGCGGGTGACACCAGCCAAAAGCGGGTAAATTGAGAGCTATGGCTGACCCTCCAATGTGGCCCAATCCCCACCAACCAAAACTGTTTCTGCTCCATAAATTAACTTTGGAATTATTTTGAAGGTAGTATTTACCGGGATCAGAGAAAAACATCAATGTACTGTCCAATTGACGCATTTGGATTGCAGCGAACATGACTGGCTGTTGACACTGTATTTAAAACCTCTCACTATTAGCGCATATTGAAACACTCAAATATCTGAAGGTTTTGACTACCTCCAAATGTTGTCCTAAACAACCATTTAAAAATTGATCTTTGGGTATCTGTTTCTCAGACAATATATGATTAACATTTTAGATTTATCAATATTCAACTACAGATCCAAATTTCTAAAATAGTCATTCACTGTAAGTCAACGTCCGCCCAAGCCCCATAGGTGTGTAATCGAATAAAACAATATCATTCGCGTGCAACAATTAATGTATAGGAACAGACCCTAATTGTACACCTTGTAAGGCCCCTTTCAAGTTATATACTGAAAACGAAAGGGGCAAACACAGAGCCCTACCGCCAAGACTTTATCCAGTCTTTGTACCTGCACCGGGGGTCCAGTCTAACTTCCATCCTTGTGTCTATGTATAGGGCTGCCAGGTGTGATGTCGTCACCAACTCCCGTGTCACGTGGAGAGGGACACAGGGCAACGGAAAGGGGAGGGGTGAGATGTGTTGAAGCTCAGGCAGTTCCTGAGAAGTGTTCTTTCAATAAAGACGTGTTTGATCAGGCCTCCCTACGTCCTCATTTATGAGAGAGCACTTATGAGCGAGACAATTGCATGTTGTAGGCGCATCCACATCTTCACACTGACAACGAGGCTGAAGAATCTACGCCACGACGATTACCATTCCGGCGTTTTCGCGCTCAACTCAAGTGTCGGACGAGCGGCAGGCTGCGGCCCTGCCAAGGCGCAACGGTAAAGGTAAGGCGGGTGGGCGTGAGAAGGCTCCCCGCCAGGCACAATCTTCGTCAGGATTCCGGGCGGGGTACTGCGAGTACCCGCCAACGGCAACAAACTCCCTGCAGGTGGGGCGTGGTGGCTCCCTGCATTCCGGACGGATCATCCCGTCAACGGCGTTGGCCCTGGAGAGGCAGGGGTGGGTGGAGCGCATCGGCTCCCCACATTGCATCGGATCCTCACGTGGAGGTAGGCCGTCACGCCCATACTCCTGCCAACGACGGAAACGTGTTGGTGAAGAGCGTTTGGCTCCCCGCAGTTTCCCGCCAAATTAATAACAGCACAAGTGGGTGGAGCGCACCGGCTCCTCACAGTCTTCCCGCCAAAACAGCAACGGCCCAAGTGGGTGGAGCGCATCAGCTCCCCACTCCTCTTTAATATCAACACATCGCAAGTTCCTGCGCAGGCAGCAGCCAGAGGGTGGAACAAAGCGGCTCCGCACTCTCCTACCGTGACAAATCGTAAGTGCATGCCGGCGAAACATTTGTCATGCCTGATGACTCATCGGAGGAATCACTAACCGTACAGCTAACACACGCCCGAGTAGAGCGCACAAGCATGACGGACAGCCTTATATCACAGCTGCCCCCCAATTTTGATCTGAGTGACACCAGCACCTTGGGGCCCAGATGGAAGAAATGGTTAAGGGACTTTGAAGTATGTCTCAAAGCAGTAGGCCCCCTGGAGGATGAAAGGATGAAATAAACACAGCTTACTCACTCACGCCATAGGGTCAAATGTGAGAGACATTCTAGATGAACTTCCTGAAGACAATATAGACACCTACACCAACCTCAAAACGACCCTCACCGAATATTTCACGCCGCACTCCAATGTGGACTATGAACGGCACATCTTCCACACCACAAAACAGTTGAAAGGTGAGACGATGGATGCTTTTGTAATGAGACTGAGAGTAAAAATGAAACACTGACTTCAACAAATATTCAAATGAGGAGGCGCTTCACTCCCAAATCATAGTGGGGTGCGAAAGCGGTGATTTCAGGAGACGACTATTGCAAAAGCCACGAAACCTTGAAGAGATCCTACGTCTGGCCAGATCGGAGGTGCCACTGACAGCAGAAGTGGAAGGTCTTGATGGCATCACCATCACCCATGGGAAGCAAGAGATTGTATACAAACCTGAACACACCTCAAAGGGGAACGCTGATCCATTCTGTTATCATTGTGGGCATGAATACCCACATGAGGGCGCGTGCCCCGCCATGGGTCAGGTTTGCTCTGCATGTGGTGGGGAAAACCACTACAAGGCTGTATGCTTCATATATCGCAGCAGAATGCGAGGCAGCAGAAGAAACAGACATTCGACACCAGAAAGAGAGTTGAGGCATTCAAGCCCCAGCCGCGACTCATACCACCATAATGACTCGACACGCCGCAGAAACAGGGAAGAGCCACCAGACCAAAGACAACCAAGAGCATCACAGGAATGGAGAAATCACAAGCCCACATCCTCGGGGCGAAGGAGGCGTCCTCGGAGATACGTCAGATGCTTGGTGGAACAGTCAGTCAGACAGTGTCTCCAGTACCTCTTCAGAGGATGACTCCAGGAATGAAACGAAACCAAGAAAAGGAGAACCACGGGTGAAAGGCTTACCTGTATGCACTAGGGAACCCCACTGCGAAAGAGCAGCCCCACACTCTTCATACAAGTCAACAAAGTGGCTGCCGAATTTCTGGTGGACACCGGATCCACGGTCAACGTGGTCAGTGAGGAGGTATACAACAGTATACCAAATGCACCACGTCTACAACCAGCCAGAGCGCTCATTTTTCCATACGGCTCCAAGACACCCCTAGCATGCAAAGGCTTCTTCATGGCATTGTGTAGATACAAAGATCACGCAAAAGAAATACCCATGCACGTTCTAGAAGCTGCCACTGACAGTGGATGCATTCTTAGCTACAAAGCTGCCGTGGACATGGGACTAATCCATGTTCTGTAAAGACGCATGATGCACAAACATTTGGATCCCACGGCAAACATTGACCAAGTTTTTCCCGCATTGTTTAAAGGACTAGGAAAATTGAAGGACAGACAGATTGAGCTGCACATAGATAAAAACATCCCGCCCGTAGCACAACACTACCGGGGAATCCCCATCAACGTACAAAAGCAGGTAGAAAACGAACTGATCAAACTCCTAGAGGCGGACATTATTGAACCCGCAGAGGGCCCCACTCCATGGGTGTCCCCCATAGTACCCGTACCAAAGAAAGACTCTTCAGACATCCGCATTTGTGTAGACATGCGAAGGCCAAACGAAGCAATTTTGAGAGAACGTCATCAATCTCCCCGGATTGCTCAACGGAGCCACTGTCTTTTCGAAACTGGATCTCAACAAAGGGTACCACCAATTAGAACTCCACAAAAGATCCAGGTACATCATCACTTTTGCTACCCATCTGGGTCTCTATAGATACAAAAGACTCAGCTTCGGAGTCTCTTCAGCAGCAGAAATGTTTCTATCAAATTCATAACCTCATAAAGCACGTGCCAAATTGTCTGAACTATAGCGATGACATCTTAGTGTTTGGGCAAACTCAAGAGCAGCACAATGATACACTCATGCGGGTGTGCATGGCACTGGAGGAAGCCCACCGCACTCTCAACAAAAACAAATGCGAATTTAGGAAGACAACACTAAGATTCTTCGGGCACATCTTCTCTGAAAGTGGAATGACACCAGATCCCGAGAAGGTCAGTGCCCTCACAAACACTACACCGCCAAATTCTGTCACCGATCTACGATCATTTCTATGCCTAGCAAGTTACTGCACCAGGTACATAAAGGACTTTGCATCGGTCAGTGCACCCCTGAGAACTCTCACCAAAACCAACGCAGAATTCAGATGGTCAGACGAGTGCCAACAAGCATTCCAAGTCATCAAAAATCGCATTGCGGATGCCAAGAACATGGTATACTTCGATCCGCAGCGGCACACCGAACTAATCGTGGATGCGAGCCCAGTTGGACTTAGAGCCATTTTAACTCAACTTGATCGCAAAGATGGTCAGGCCATACATGTAGTGTCCTATGCAAGTCGCAGCTTATCAAAAACCGGGCAAGCGTACTCACAAGCTGAAAAAGGATTGGCCGTGGTTTGGGCATGCGAGCACTTCCATCTTTTTCTCTATGGGAAACCTTTCACAATAGTCACAGACCACCAGGCGCTACTGTTCATTTATGGCAACACTCAGGCCAAAATGCCCCCTAGGATTGCTCGTTGGGCCCTAAAACTGCAGGACTACCACTTTGACATCATTCATCGGCCAGGAAAAGAACAAAATCCACCGGACTTCCTTTCGCGTCACCCCACTCAAGATTGCAGCCCTGACCCATCCATAGCGGACCAATACATAATGTATGTGGTCCAAGAAAATGCCCCGCAGGGTTTGGACATGGAACAAATCACCAGAGAATCCAACACGGACCAAACCATACAGATCATCATGAGATGCCTTGAGACGGGTCGATGGAAACATGCAAAACAACTCAAGGAGAATGTTGGAATTGAAACCAAACAAGACATTACATGTCTACTGGCTGTAAAAGAGGAACTTGCCAAAACAGAGGAAGGTTTGTTACTCAAGGGAACCAAATTAGTAATTCCCCAGACCCTGAGAAAAAAAGTCCTTGAGCTTGCACACGAAGGACACCGAGGGATAGTGTCTACAAAAAGGATGTTGCGGCAAAGAGTCTGGTTCCCTCAATTGGACACCAAGGTGGAAGAACTACTGAAGAACTGCCCCACTTGTGCGATCATTAACCCTCAGACTAGACCAGAACCACTAAGAATGACTGAGTTACCTAGAGGGACCTGGGAAGAAATAGCAGTAGATCACTATGCCCCTCTGGAGGGAGGCGACTACAACCTTGTAGCCATCAATGAATATTCAAGATTCCCTGATGTGCAAATCGTACCATCCACGGTGGCGCATCACACCATCCCTGCGCTGGATCGGATGTTTGCCACATATGGCATTCCAAAAGTACTAAAATCAGACAATGGGCCACCGTTTACGGGACAAGACTTCAGAAACTTTGCAGAATATATGGGTTTCCATCACCTTAAAATAACAGTTGTGGCCCCAAGCAAATGGTACAGTTGAACGTTTCATGGGCAACATTAAGCGCGCCACGCAGGTAGCTCGCCTGACTGGAGAATCAGTGGAAAAACTACTGTGTCAATTGATGAGGGACTATCGCAACACCCCACACAGTACCACAGGCAAATCGCCATCGGAAGTCATGTTCGGAAGAAATGTAAGAACCAGACTTCCTCACATAGGCCTGGAAGAGGAAAGATACAAAGGTGACGCCGAAATGAGACAGCAAGATGCGTCAAGGAAAATGGACATGAAAGAAACGGCCGACAAGAGAAGAAGGGCCGAAGAGAATGCTTTAGAACCAGGAGACATCGTCATCGCAAGACAGCCACAAAACCGCAAGAACATGGCGGCCTTCAACGAAGAACCCCTCACCATAACCCACAGAAAAGGGTCCCTCATCACGGCTGAAGGCAATACCCGTGTCATGACAAGAAACAGCTCTCACTTCAGAAGACTGCCAGGGATCATACCCCTAATTGAGCCCTGCACACCAAGAGATGCATGGGAAAGAGATGCACCTTACGAAGGAGACATGGAGGATTCTGGCACAGATGAGCCCCGTTGGCCGTCGCAGGAATCGAGTAACATAAATGGTGGGAGACCTCAAAGGACTCGAAAAAAACCACATCGTCTCATTGAGGAGATGCCATGATCCCGAACTTTGTTTAGTATCGGGGGTGTGATGTTGTCACCAACTCCTGTGTCACATAGAGAGGGACACGAGGCAAAGGCAACGGGAAGGGGAGGGGCGAGATGTGTTGAAGCTCAGGCAGTTCCTGAGAAGTGTTCTTTCAATAAAGATGTTTGATCAGGCCTCCCTGCGTCCATCCCTCATTTATGAGAGCATTTATGAGCGAGACGATTGCATGTTGTAGGCGCATCCACATTTTCACACCAACATACTCAATAGAGCCCCAGGACATCCTAACTCCAGCAATTTTTCCCATATGAGGGATCTTTTAACACAGTTAAATGCCTTTGTGATGCTGAGTAATGTAACATACACTTTGGGCGATCTTGTCTGTCTGCTAATAGCTGAATAATTAAACAATTCACGGCAGTGCTAACTCCTTTTTATAAACCCACCGATACTAGTCATCCATATATTGCTTTGTAATGGCCCAATGAGTCATACAGTTGCTTCAGAATAAAAGACTCCATTACAAATCCTTTATAAATCCCTGAATTCAAAGACAACCGATAGCATAGCTGCCAAGTGGTCACATGCGTTCCTTCCGTCAGTTCTGGTAGCACAGAATGCATGCTGGAACTTGTAAAAATATTGGCACACAAGTCCCAGCATGCAATGTTCAAAACAGGGATTAATTGAAGATATCACCCATTGCGCGTTTTGGGATTACTTGGTCGCTACACTGGAGCCGTACTTTTCAATTCGCGCCCTCACAGTATTTCAGCCCACTCAATCAATATGCGATTGATTTGAATTGGCACACTCGCCCAGCAAAACTGTAATCGCAAGCCAAAACGTGTATCGATTTCCAGAGCGACTGCTATTTCACACAACGTACCCGTTTCTACTAGTAATGCTAAACACGTCTAATGTATGTTTACAGCTGACATGACTTTTTTTAAAATGTGACTCAGGCCCCACGCCTCTCGTAGAATAAGTGGATGCTGTATCCACCAGCATGGCGTGCAGAGCGGACACTGATTCTGTTGGAATGTCGTCCCTCTAGTTTTTTTTTTATTAGAACTCCGTGTCCTGCGCGTAACGTGAAGCTCACGCGAGGGGGCGGGGGGAGGGAGAGCGTTGTCAGGGTCCGCTTCTCGGATGGGATTGGAACTAGACGCTAGCATCCCTGGACCGGCAGGGACTGTGCATCCACTGCTCCTTAAATTCGCAAATTGATTTATGGTTGTGCAAGGCTTTGCAAGGGCATCAAAAACATACATTCAGGTGCGTTACTTTTAAATTGACTACGTGTGTCCAAGTGTCTTAGCTACGTCAGTTTTCAATGGACCTCAGGGGAGGGTTATTGCGGTGGGGTGGATGGGCATTCTTTCAAGTGATAATGTACACTTTCTGTTGAAAAGCTGACAGAAGAGTGGCTTGTTAGCTCTTTAATTATTGTTCTATTTTACAAGTAAGGATGCTGTAGGACGGGGTGGGGGTGCACATGGAATTTCAATCTAGTATTTTAATTGCTGTATTTTAAGTGACTCAAGACTGGAGGTGCCAAATTGCATTGATGCTCCTGAAGACTCACTGCTGGATACTTTTGTTAGCAGTGATGTGCAGCCCCCTGCAATTTACAGTGAAATATAACAATATTCAGCAATGCCGTTCTCCTGGTAGAAACCTGCATAGATGCAAAACGACACTTCTTTGACGTGTGACCCCCATGTCACCTTCAAGTTTCATTTGAATTTAACATTTTGACAATTCCAAACATTGGTCTGCTTCAGCGCATTTCGAAAAAAATGATGTGCTTGCTCTGCATTGAAATGCAAAACTATACACCTTACCAAACCATTGACAAATAGCCGTTTTTGGTACAGTCGCAACTGCTTAAATACTTTTACTGGCATGTACGCGTACTTTATTTACATGGTTGTTTTCCTGGATGCCTAGGACAATTCTGGACATATGTTATTGCAAATGCACGGCCCATGCATTTCTGTATTAAATATCTGATCACGTTTAAAAGAAAAAAATGTACGTACACATAGTCTTATACAAAACTGTTATACGAACCAGCAACATATACACTACAATTCATCATTCAAACGTTATTCTTTCAAAGGAAACTTGTATTTTGTTTATAAACTGAAACCTACTGTCTCATTTTGATTGTTGCTAAGCTTTCATTGGGTGCGAAGTGGAAGTTTATCAACGGTGGCTCTGTGTGCGACAGTTTCCTTTCTTCAGTACGCACAGTACACACCATACTTGTTTACAGTTTTATATTAAGCTTTGGTTAAGCCGGTATGTTTGGCTTTTTTAAAAAAAAAAGTGCGAGTGGTTTACCATGGATGTTTTGGTGGTTAGCTAAATGGTGGAGTTTGTTTGGCTAGGGGAATGAATGTGCATATGAATATGGTTGTTCTGGTTGCCATATAGCTTGATGAGTGGGTGAATGTAGATGGTTGAGGTGAATGTGGATGGATCTGATCGAATGGGTGGATGAATCTGACTGGCTAGTTTGGATAGATGGGTAGATATCTATCCACTAATCTAACAATACCCACTACTGGATATTGTTAGATTAGTGCAGGGTTCGATGAGCTGGAGCTAAAACTCATGGGTGTCGGGAATCCGCTCTGTAGGCAGGAGCGAATTCAGGGGAACAGCTACCAGGAGAAGCTGCTTTAATAACCTTTTGCTGATTATGTATAATCCATTGTTTAAATATATATTTGATGTCATTTTTATTTATTAACATTCTAAAATACTTATCAAAGACCTGCTGATAGTGGACCCCAGCCAGAGCCAGCACAAATCCATCTCACACCTCTACGTGGCTTCTAAATCTGTGTTTCATTTCCTGATAGCCGAAACGAAAGCTTTGCTGAAACTTGGATACAACATCATAGAATCAACTAGATAAACACGGTTCAACCGACCAAGCCCAAAACGCGATCATTCAGCTGCTCTGGAAATGAGAAGCCCCTCGTCAAAACATCGTCAGCACACAAAAAAACATCGGCACGAGACAAGAGGGGAAAAATCAAATCATAGACACGAGTTACAAACTACTACTAAGGAGAAGGCCTACAAGGACCAGCGAGGCGAGAACAAAATAACAGAAAAATGGACCTCACGATTACAAAAACGATCTTGGCAGACCAAATACAACCTTCGCTGAGGCGCAACTCAAAACTCAACCTAGTCCTGGGTCCTGAGTCGTGGTTATCCAAAGCACCGACTGGTGCACCAAGGAAATAGCAATCCAAGCACCATGAGTCCGGTTCAGCCTTCACGACCGTCAAGAAAGCTGAGAGATCCTGCATCCGACTAGGCTCATGGAACACCAGGGGACACTCGCATCTAACGCGACCAGGAGCCATTGAACTAAGAGATTATGATTTTCTATGTCTACAGGAAACCTGGCTCACAGAGGTCCCGACATTGGAGGGATGTGAAATCATCCTCTCACCGGCCACAAAAGGACAAACGGGACGTCCATCCTCTGGAATATTGACAGCATGTTGTCAAGGCTGTGGCTTTTCACTCGACTCCATGCTATTTATCAGTCCCTCCATCCTGATGACCAAAGCAGTTCAGACTGATCGTGAAGAACACCCAGCCAACCAACTACGGGAGCCATTGATCATTATAAATACGTATTGGAATCCAGCTGGAATCAGTGACATATCCTTTCTGGAACAAATGGAAAGAGCGATCGAGGATGCACTGTCGGCCCAGTTAACTCCTAACCTCTTGATTTGTGGAGACATCAACGCCACATGCCAGTCCTCAGACAAACAAGAACAGCCCGGGTGCGAAGAGAGGAGCCCAGTGGTCGAATTTGATGAACTCTCGTGAACTCCATAACCTGGACGCAGCCTTTCCAGACCCAAAACGGCTGCCGACTTGGGCAAGGCGAGAAGCGAACGCCACAATAGACCACATATTTGTGTCCACACCGTTGTTGGCAGTTTTAAGTTCTTTTGACGTGATCAATGCGCCGGCTAGTGACCACAACTTGCTGGTGACAGTTTGGTCAACAACACAGGTGGAAAGAGATTACGCGTTGCCACAGCTCTCCACGAATAACCAACGAACAAGAGTGAAAATATCGGCTAAAGCAATAAAAGAACTAGGACACAAATACCAGGCACAAGCAGAATGGGGGACAAACGAGCAGATCGATTACTTACTTTTATTGGTCACATACAAAGTCAAGGCCACCAACAGAGCCAATCACAACTGCTCGCACCACAGATTTGACAACATCGTGGTGCTAAAACGCAAGGAGATGAGAAGGCTAAAACGACAAGCTAAAGTGAGAGGAACTGCGGCAGCAATAACTGAGGCAGCAGAGGGGTGCCGACAGTACAAAAACTGGCTCAAAAACTATCGCTTGACCCTTATCAACAGGACTCGGAAGCAATTCTGAAAACAATAGTATCCAACAACAGAAGAGAGTTCTGGAGCCTCCTGAATTCGACACACTCCGACGGAAAAACTGCTTTTATTTCAAACATCGGCGAAGCCACCTGGGTCAAATTCTTCAGTGCATTGTTTCAGAAGTCTGAAGAAGAGCAAACAGAGAAGCTGGCAGAGCCATCATTACCATGGATCAGAGTGGATGACATCGAGGACATCACAACACAAATTAAGAGACTTAAAAACTCCCGAGCCCCAGGCCCGGACGGCATCTCGAACGTTGACCTGAAGTCCTTCGAGGAAGAATGGGCCCCTCTTCTCAGTAAAATCTTTCAAAGATGTGCCCAACTACAACTATTCCTCCATCATGGAAAACGGCCACAGTCGTTCCAATTTACAAGAAGGGAGATAAAGAAGATCCAAAAAACTATAGGCCGATCGCCCTTCTGGATTGTATTGGTAAAGTGTTTGGTTCTCTCGTTCTGAGAGAATTCAACAACTGGGCCAAAACGGCTGGCTGTCACGACTACCTACAAACAGGCTTCAAAAAAGGACTGGGCACAGCAGCCAACATACTGATGCTCAGCGCGTTCAAAGGGAAAGTGTTGGAGGGTGGACCGCGACTTTACCTAATCTTCATCGACCTCACCCAGGCGTTCGACAAAGTGGAGTGCCCGCGGCTCTGGCAGAAACTCGAAACTTGGGGCTGCCCCACCCGATCCTGGAGCCGATCAAAGCATAGTACACCGGCAGCACCATGCGAGTAAGATTAAACCAACACGCCTCCTGTCCCCAGTGATTCCAACCGCCAGAGGGGTGAAACAGGGGTGCCCTCTGGCCCCGGCCCTATTTATCTCCTTCCTGGGGGACCTGCAAACAACGTTCGAAGAAGTCTGCTGCTTCCCACCAAAGTTGGGCGACACCCATGTGAATAGAATCCTATACGCAGACGACCTGGTCCTCCTAGACCACACTCTCGTGGGCCTGCAGCGTCAACTAAAGAAACTCTCGGAATACATGGCTGACAACAAATTGGAGATAAACGAAAAAAAGACAAAATTTATGATCCTGTCTACAAAACCAAAGAAGGTGGAAAAAACCGCTCTGTTCTTGGAAAAGCAGCGGGTCGAAAAAGTCTCCGACTTTAGATACCTTGGAGTGACACTCGACGGCTCAAGAAAAGAACTGGCAATGCAAGCCCACCTCAAATTGCACAAGCCAAAGCAATCAACAGAAAATTTGGTCGCTTCTCCCTAATTCCTGTTGTAGACTTCTACAAGAAAAAGGTTATTCCCACCTTGACCTACGGCGCCAACGCCTTCCGAATTTACCCACTGTTGTGTGGCCGAGACTGGAAGCGATGTTTTTCAGAGGGACACTGGGTCTCCCTAATTCCACCTCGGTGACCGTCATAAGGAAGGAACTTAGCCTGCTATCACTCGAGGGAACAGTGAAATCCAGCATGCTCATGCTTTATCGCAAAACCAGAATTTCGCCTGATCCATCAATTTACAATCTAATCAAGAAAGAATGTGAAAACGGCCAAAGCAACATGCTAAACCGTTGGACAAAAATAAACCAGGCTCTGTTGGCTACTACAGAGTATGACGAAGAGACACTTGTCAGAAACCCTACAAAAATTTTAAAAAAACTGAAAGAAATCGGCTGGGGTGCAATTCTGTTCGGATAGGATGGTAATTTTTGGAAGAGATCTTTAGTAGAGAGGGTGATCCACAAGAGCTGATTTCCACGCACAATTTAAACACTAAGAAGATTCATCCTAACACATCTCCTCCCTTCATTTTGTGGCAAGTTTAACCCAGGTAATAATCATTTAACCTGACCGGTTTGTTCCTGACATTGGCATTCAAACTGCTGTTGTTGCTGGCGGCTGTACTCAAATTAGGTTCATACATTTGTTTTTCCCCTCCATTTTCCCATACGGTTCGTTCCTCTCTGGTTCCCTCACCAGCTCCACTATCCACCATATTGCATTTAACCAATTTGGCCATTGACCAACATTCTCCACCTTTCATGATAACGTTACCTCTTATCACAGCAATTTTCTTTGGGCCAATAAACTTGCTCACAATACATTTAGGAGAAGCTCTGGGATTCTTAACATAAACCCAGTCCCCTACTGACCATTGCACCTCCTTGGCACCCCTTTTTGTGTCAAACCTCTCTTTGTATTCATCTTGTGTTTCCCTAATGAGATCCATGATCCTTTCCCTGTTAACATGTAGACTCTTCGCTAAATCCAACCAACCCGGACACAATTTTGTACCTGGTTGTCTCCCTTTGAGGGACATGAAAGGTGAAATACCAGTAACCGAGTGAGGAGTTACACAATAGTTCCAGACCATCTCCCTGAGAGCTGTCTGCCACTTCAAACCTGAAGCCATCGCTAGTTGCAACCCTCCTTTAAGAAATCTATTTGCTCTCTCAACGAGACCATTCACTCTGGGCTGGTATAGTGCTGTCCTGTAGTGCTTAATACCAAACTTCTTGAGAAACTCTACCATCCTATCCGAACAGAATTGCACCCCATTATCAGAAACAAGTTCCGAAGGAAATCCTTCCCTATAAAAGACTTCCTCAAAGAAATCAATCATTTGTGAAGTTGTTGCTTCCCTAATGGCTTTCCACTCAACCCATTTTGAATGATAGTCCACCAGAACAATGAGGTATTTAACACCCTCTCCCAGTTCCTGTATGGGTCCCATTAAATCAACTGCTAATTTCTTCCACGGCTCACTTGGAACACTTACTGGCCTTAATGGAACTTCTTTAATGGTCTTACTTTTGTCACTTCTGTCACATTCCTTGCAGTTCCTCACACATTTCTCAACCTGACCATCAATACCTGGCCACCAAAAGAATTCTCTGATATGCCTTTTGGTACCTCCCATACCTAGATGACCTTGGTGGGTTATGTCCACTAATTTGGACCTGATCTCATATGGGGGTACTATTTTCATTCCTTTCCTCAGTTGAGACCCATCTTCCGACATGTTCAACTCCTCTTTAATACAGTAATAAACATCATATTTCTTTTCAATAAGATCTTTTCTGGGCCAACCACTTTTTGTCCACTCTTTTACTTGCCCCAAGACCTCATCAATGACATCAGCTGACTGCCACTCCTCTTTGCTTATGGCATTGTGTACTAATGCACAAATACCTACCACACTTTCAGCACTCACATCCTTGACACTCTCGTTCTGTGCAGGAAGTCTGGACAGACAATCAGCAATCACATTTTCACCCCCAGGTATATATACCACTCTAAAGTCATATGCCAACAGGTCAACCATCCAGCGGGAAATTCTAGGTGAGCCTTTGGCCCATTCCGCACTCCCCAGTAACTGCACTAACGGCTTGTGATCAGTCTTAACCACAAACGACTGACCCCATAAAAAAAAATTAAAATGAGCAACAGCCCATGATACAGCTAGGGCCTCTCTCTCCACCACAGAATAATTGCTCTCCGCCCCCCTCAGAGGCCGGGAGGCAAAAGCTATGACATGTTCAATGTTGCCATCATATTGAAAAAGAGCAGCACCTAGACCTAATGTGCTCGCATCTACAGTAAGCACAGTTCGTCGGCCAGACACAAACCCTCCTAGCGAGGGTGCCTTCACAATGCTATCTTTAATCTTACTAAAGGCATTTTGACATTCTTCCGACCACACATATTTAGTTCCTTTTTTTTAATAAATCTCTTAGGGGAGATGACATTGTAGCAAAACCATCCACAAATTTGTGGTAGTACTCCGCCAACCCCATGAACGAGCGTAGTTGTTCCTTGTCAAGAGGTTGAGGAGCACTCACAATACTATCCACTAAAGACTTCCTGGGAGCAATACCCTCACAGGAAATTTTATGCCCCAAGTAATCCACTTCCGTAACAGCAATTTTGCACTTTTCCCTTTGAACAGTCAGACCCGCTTCTTTTAGTCTCACTAAAACCGATCTGAGTATTCTATCATGCTCAGAACCATCATTTGCAAATATCAAAATGTCGTCTTGAAAAACTGTTACTTTCTCAAGACCTTTCAATACCGTTTCCATCACTCTCTGAAACGCAGATGCCGCCGAGGCTAACCCAAAGGGCATCCGGTTGTACTTGAAAACACCTTCAGGAGTGATGAATGCAGTCATTTGTTGACATTCCTTAGATAATGGAACCTGATGATAGGCGGCAGAGAGATCTATAATGGAAAATAACTTGGGTTCCCCTAGCGTGGACAAAACTTCTGAAATATTAGGCAATGGGTGTCTCTCAACCACTATGTTCTGATTGAGACTACGTAGGTCAACACACAGTCTCATCTTTCCATTGGCCTTGGTAACTAAAACCACTGGGGATAACCATTCCGTGGCTACAACAGTTTCAATCACCCCTTTGTCAACCAGGCTTTTTAGCTCCTCCTTTAGTTGTGCTCTCATCTTCAGTGGTACCTGTCGTACCTTGTGTACTACTGGTTGAGCATTTCTCTTAAGCTTGATGTGATGTTCGAAATGTTTAAGTCTTCCCAAACTCTCAGAAAACACTTGTGGAAATTCTCTGGTCCACGAGTCCCCCAACTCAGCAATGGTGACCGGGTCCGGTGCACTGGCTTGTACTCTTAAACATAGCTTCCTCTGCTCCTCCCAGCCTAGCAGAGAGGTTCCTTTTTCCGCCACCAGGATTGTGGCTTGGCACCTTCTTTCCTTGTACTTAATTTCTGCACGGAATTCACCTAAGATATTTATATCCGACTCTGCATATCCACACACCCTAACATTGGTAGCTTGTACAATGTTGCTACTCCTTCCCAGACTGTTGATTAATGTTTCTTGGGATATGATGGTCCAAGGGGAACAAGTGTCCACTTTCATTAGGAGCTCTATTCCATCTACTTGGAACCTGTCCACAGGACCTTTGGTCATCCCAGACATCTCCGAAATCTCGAATATGTGCCTTGGTGTGAGTTCTTGAGCGCTGGATACTTCATGAATATTGTACCCTTTTCCAATGCCTTCCTCGTAATTGTCCACTGGGCTGAACTCAATACTATTTACAGCGTTACCCCTGCAGACATTGGCAAAATGCCCTTTATTTTTACACTTGAAACATTCCGCATATTTTGCAGGGCAGGTCGGGTAGTTCATCCCATGTCTTGAACTGCCGCAGCGAGGACATGCATTTCTTGCATTACCTCCTCCTCCTCTCTTGATAGTGGGAATGCCAAATTTCTTCTTTTGATTGACGACACAAACCGAGGACGAAGAAGGATTGGATTTGTCAACCCTAAGTTCCTTGACATACTCTGAAGTCTGTTCAATACTTCTTGCCAATTCTACGGCCTCATCCAATTTCATATCCTTTGCAAGAAGTTTTTCCTGTACTCTCACGTTATTGGTGCATCTAACCAGCTGATCTCTAATAAGGGAATCAGCCAAATGTTCAAATTCACAGGTGTAACTCAGGGATCTGAGACAAGCGATGTAGGACTCCACTGACTCTGACTTCTCCTGGGCTCGTTGGAAGAATTTGTGCCTTTCAAAGCTGACATTCTTCTTCGGTTCGAAGTGGTCCCGAAGCTGGTTGAGAGCAAACATATATTCATCCATGTCCCCTGCCTCAGGGGTATGGTGTCTGGCGAGTCCATCAAAAATTCTGCGTCCTTCTAGGCCAAGGTTGTGTAGTAGTAAGGCCCTTTTTCGCGCAGATGGGAATCTTTCCCCTCCCATGGCTACCAGGTAGTTCTCAAACATGTCCTTCCACCTGTCCCATGTAATTGAAGGTCGGCCTGGTTCACTCAGAAAGGGTAAAGGAGGTGGGATGGAGGCAGCCATGGTTGTAGAACGATTCACAATTCAAACAGACTGTTGCATAAACTTGCAAGCAATGTTTGCAATATTCTCTAAATATCCTGCTGATCACTGCTTGCAACTATCTTGCTGGACAACACTGTTACCATTGAAATACTATGGCTTCTGCAACCTTAACATGTTTGAGTGACATGGCTGAAACTCTCCGTGAGCGTCGGCGCTCGTTGCCAGTTGTTCCAAATGGCCACTCTTTTGTTTTTCTTTCAACAACGGTAAACACTGCACAGTTTATGTTCCCCAGCTGGCTGCGGCTCGCTTTTGATCTGTGCGATGCTCCTCGCTCTCAAGGGGCTCGCTTGGAGCTCCACGGCTGTGAACGTAATCTCAGCGTCGAGATCACAGCTGGGTCACGGTTCGTTCTGCGCGACGCCCCTCCTGCTTGCAGGGCTCGCGCAGGGCTTTACGGTAGCGTTCGCTGCTCCGGCCCTTATCAAAGCCCGCTGCCGCTCGCGTTGGGCCCACAGCAGCCGCTGCCTCAGCACTGAATGAAGCTGACAGCAGTTCGTGCTGGGCCCGGCGGTGCTTCTTCTTCTCACTGCTCCTGCGGCGTAATGAGAGCCCGTTGAGGCGCTAGCGTTAGGCTCACGGCAGCCGCTGCCCAAGCGCTGTAATGAAACTGAGAGCAGTTTGCGCTGGGCTCGGCAATGCTTCTCCTTCCTTCAGGGCTTACTTGCGACCCCCCCACAGTAGCGGTCAGTGCTCCGTCACTACTGATTGTGGGCCCTCACTCCGCCTCCTGCCTGCCTCTCACCTGCTGTCACCGTCGGAGGAGGAGATTCTCTGGGAAGGACCGGAGATCAGCGGGTTCCACGTGAAGTGTATCCTCGTCGCCAATGTTAAGTAGGGATCCACACGATGACAGGGAGTATCACACTGGCTTTTATTAGGTATGATACTTGGACAGCATGTCCCCCTGCAAGAGGCAGGCTCCAACTGACCAAACACAGAATATACAGTGAAACATAACATTCCAATACGAACAACATGACATCACAATGCCACTCTTTTCTTTGTTGAACATATTATAAAATGAAATGGCACAATTTAAACACTAAGAAGATTCATCCTAACACTAAACCGTTGGACAAAAATAAACCACGCTCTGTTGGCTACTACAGAGTGTGACGAAGAGACACTTGTCAGAAACCCTACAAAAATGTAAAAAAAAAACAAAGAAATCGGCTGGATCCAAACCAACGAGGCAGCTCTAAAGAACAAACTGACACAGCACCTCCCGCCAAACACCAGTAGATTCAACGACTTACAACCGTACATCAAAAAGTTCCCTTCTAGACACGCTCGCGATTTAATAATGAGAGCGCGGCTAAATCTCCTGTTAACTAACGAAATTTTAGCAATCAGAGGGCTTTCCCCATCGAACGAGTGCCGATTCTGCAAAACGCCGGGAGCAACAGAATCGATTAGGCATTTGCTCTTAGCATGTCCTCGCACAGCCAGGATCCGAACAGTCTACCTGACGAAGATCTTTTCAGAGCACATTTTAAGCGACCAGGACGTTTGTTGGTCCAGATTGATGGCCGGAGATAGACCTTCGTGGCTGCTGGCCACCTACAAAATGTTGGTCTATATAAACACTGAACTTCTCAGCCGACCGTCCTCAGGTTGATCGGTCCGTCCAACGACCTTCGACGAGTTCCGGCCTCAATACAATACAATACAATACTTCTCCCGTTCTTATCATCACTGATGCTACTACAGCTTCGCACTGAACATGAAAAGTTTTCTATTGTAAAAATCTTATTGATTAAAAGCAATAAAAAAAAAATACTTAAAGCTAATGTCATATATGCATATTTGTAGGGCACCAGTTGACCTGGTAGCTGTTGGTTTCAAGCTAACCAGGCTCTCGTAGGCTAGAAGCAGGAGCTATATCAAACCCTTTAGTGAGTGAATATCAATTGGGGTGACTGGTTGAGAGGTTTGAATATGTTTGGCTTGGTGGTTGGATTATTGGGTGTACATGGATGGTTAAAGCGGTTGGTTTGGTGAATAAAAAGAATAAAAAGATAGATGAGTTGGTGAACATCTTCTTATTATTGTATTTATTGGGCGCTGACCAGCTTCGGAAAGCAAAGGGAATCTTTGTAAATCGTAGGGGAAAGGACACAGTGCGGGAAGCAGAGAGCTAACCACTGTGGTGGTTGGACAGTTTAGCAACAAGGGATCTTCAAGCAATCGGGATGGAACTGGTGAGCAGATGCCCCACCCAGCCACCAGTCTCAGATTGGGTGAGGCTGTGGGAGGATGGGTGGGTGAATGGATAAGTGTGACTGCGATTGGCAGAGTGGATACATATGCTTTGCTAGGAGGATGTGTGTGTTAATCCATGTAGATGAGTATGGTAGAATATTTTGACATATGGATGGATTAACTGGGCCTTTGTTATGAAGTGGGGGCTAAGTGGGCCTGTCTGACAGCACATGGCTTGGTGTAGGTGAGGTGTCCATTCAGCAATATTCTACAGGAGGCACGCTGATCACACTATGATAACCAGTGCCCTTAAACCCTGAAATCCCACAAAGCGGAGCTAAATTGTGCAATTGGCCAGCAGAACACGGCTTAGAGTTAGCTCCAGGGCCATGCAGCATTTTCCACATGGGAAGCATCCGATTATACTGTGTGCTCTACCCAGTAAGTGTGATATACTTTGAAATTCCACAGGAAAAAATGGAAGGCTGCTTGCTGACTGGCCACAGAGAAAGTACAGCAAAGGCGGTGTGAAAACGCTCAAAAACCTTGACCGGACTCGAGCAAATCTCGTGTAAGTACCCTAACCACTGCCTGCTGAAAAGTACTGCCGCTGTTCACAATTGACTAATCTTACACTACACTATACTCCACTGACCCCTGTCTTTATTTATTTATTTATTTTTTAATTTAGGTTCTAGTTTGTGCTTCAGTTAAGCTTTTGAGGCAAACAGAGCATCTCAGGAATGCATTATTTATACCCTAATGGTGATAAAATGATCATTAAAAGACCTTTGACAAATGGACATTTGGAGATTTGTCTTCTAGCTGGACATCTAGTCTTGAATTATATAAGGTTAGAATGACCGGAGTCCTGTTTTTGACTTGAAACCCACACTTAGTAATTTCTGAAGGATTGAAAGATGGGTGATGTCTCTGGTATTCTTATTTGTGCATGGGACCTACATCAACTTGGGCCATTTAAGGAACAGGTGACTGGGGGCTTATTTCATATTCTTGCGATTTGCACCATGTTACATCGGATGGACTGTGAGCTTGATGGAATCTATGGTGTTATCATCTGTAAATGGGATTTTTAAAGACCTACATAGACTTACATTGTCTTGATCTCTTGACTGTGCAGATGATAGGGAGCCTATAGAATACATCTAGAAGCCCTGCCATGTTTCAAAGAATGTTCACCCCTCTGTGCTTGTACATTAATTTCTGTCAACATTGTTTTTTTTTTCTTACAATATCTTTTTGTTTGAATATTTATGGTGTTTCATTTTGGTTTTATTGTATTGTTGACACCCTTGAATTTTGTGTATAAAGAGTTAAGTGAAACTTCCACAACGAAGAGGTCCAAGTATTAAATTGTACTAAGCCATGTAGTGCAGTGCAAATTGGAAAATGTCATTTAGGCCAATATGAAATTGCTAGGCATGCAAACTAAGAAGGTAGTAGTACGTACTTTGTTTAATTTCAGTATAACGCCATGCTGTCTACGTGTGGTAGATTTAGGACATCCAGAACTTCATGCGAGTCCCGGGGATGAGTTGGGAAATAAGGACCTCTTAATATCTTATATCTGAAGATACTGCATTGTGTAATACATTTGTTCCACTCTGATTTGCGCAAGATGTGAGTGAAGTGGAAATGAGAGAGGGCTTACGTTGATAGACACTTGTCACAGAGGACCTTACAGATGAACAAAAGGTGTGAGTTTCGTAGAGACTCTACTCCGGCTAGGGTGGCCCCTATGTCTTCCTTGCACCTTTCTGTTTGCTCCACCCACTCTAGGTCAGATGGCCCTAACCCCTCAGTGTCCCTGATATATACTGCGGAATAGTAACTTCTAGTAACCCCTACTATCTTGGTCTTATCAAACTCTTGTGGGTAGCCTAAAGGGCGTGGCCGTCTCCAGCTAACTCTCTTCAGGAATTTCTTAACCATTCTCCTACTTTATATAATGGCCGACTCTACAAGTCCCTTTCTCTCCTCCCTCTATGTCCTGACCTTCCCACTCTTTCCTTCTCCATCTATTCTCCACCTCTACTACTATTTCACCCCTTCTTTCACTTTGTCACCTACTCTTACTCCCTAAGCATTCTCTCCCTCTCTATCCTTTCACACCCTTCACAACACTATACTCCCTTTGTACCACTCTATCACATTCAATACCTTTCATGCACTCTCCGACACCTCCGCCAGTCTCCAACAATTTGCTCTACTGTCCTCTCTCTACCACCTGGTCTCGCAGTCCACCAACTCCCCTCCTGACCTCATTAATGTCTGGTCGGCCTGGGCTTTTATAGCCCAACATCCCCTGCTTTGCATCTCCTCCCCATTGGCCTTTCCGTCCCCTCGCTCTATGGCCCAATGCTTCTCTCCGTTTTCCTCATAAGGGGATCAGGCTTGACAAGTTCTAGTTAGTCCTGCCCCATTTTTAGTCTCCAGTGTTCTCTCTGTTGCGGATTGGGGAGACCGCTCGCCTTCGCCCCGCTGTTGATTCTCTTTGCCTTTGATCATTAACTGTTTGATATGGAGTTGGGGACTCCTGTTTCCAGTCGCAAATGGCGTCTGAACTGGGTTTTCTGAGGCGGCTGTTTCTTTCTGGCAGCTCTGGTCTCTGCCTTTCATCTATTTAGGGGAAACAGGAGCAAGTGCATGTGCCTTGCAGTGCACTTCTTTGCGCCGCCCAGGTATCACTGCGCTGCACTTCGTCCTCCTTCAACGCAGGCACTTCTGTTTTCTTTTGCGCTGCAGCCATCACCTCACTTCTTTTTTATATACGAGTCTTTCCCCTTCTGTAATGGCTTGGCAGGCTGGAAAACAATGGTTTGCGCAGAGCAATGCCAGTGGTTCTGACTAATTCAAAACCCTACAGACATCACCCTTCTGCTTTGCTTAGGCTGCTTCTGGCACACGCAGCAACCATTCTCCGAGTCCCTGCTGGCCTGTGCTCATTCCTCCTGGCATATGTGGCAACCAGTGTTGGACCCATACAAACCATACTTGACCCACTACTTCTGGCACCTGCTCCTGGCATATACGAGCCCCATCATTTAGGTACTCGTTGCTTGGCCCTGCCCCCTCTTGTTGTTGACTGCTCCTGGCATCTGCAACAGCTTCCTTACCCACACATCTTCTGTTTGCCTTACCCCTCTTGTTGCCGGCCCCTCCTGGTAGCTGTAGCTTGCCTGAGTTTGCCCCCCCACTCCCTATATTTCAGCATGTGTCTGCTTCTGAACTCTTAGCTAAGCTACCTATACATAAAAACAAAGGTGTGTGTACAGAGCTGGGATATCACATAATCTATGTGTGCCTCTATTCTGTTTGGCCTACTAGACATTTGCTTACCATAGCACATGGCAGGCCCTTCCATTCCCCTGCTTCTCCTTATTCCTGTGCTTCACCCTAGTAGTTGAACATCTTCCCACAGAGCACGTCAGACCGGAAACTTGCTCCACTCTGTTAGCGGTGCTGCCCGCTGTCCGCCCTTTTTGCTAGTTGCTGAGGTATAGGGGCTCCCCAAGTGCTGGGAGGTAAGCTCCAGTTCACCCAAAACATGTTTTACCCATATTCCTCAAAACCATCTATTCCGTTGACTGCTCCTCATTGAAGTTGGGTGCTGGTACATACTACCGTGTCATTACATATGAGGATGCAACATCCTGAGGAATAAACCCATTTCAGTTTCATTCATGCTTCTCAACTGAAAGTCTTACTAGGCATGTCGTGACTTACCCATCATTAACTGACCTTTGACATGTTCAACGTACATATGACTTTGTCATGCCAGTCTGTATCGAAAAGAAGTGCCTTTGCTGTGTGAGGGGTCCGAAATGTGAGGCAGCCAACTTTTGTTAAGAGTTTTCAAAATTTGCCATTTTATTACATAAAAAGGTTGGATAAACACCTCACTATCCCTAACCTGACGAGGATTTCCCTGCCTAAAATGAACTAAAGTAAGTACTCTAACAAACAATATCTGTCCATCACATGTATACATTCAATAGATCAATAGGGAAATGCATGACAGTTCAAAGCAACAAAACTAATATAACAATATGACCACAGTCTCTTCTTATGATCAGGGTGAATTCCCCTTCCCCTGATTCAAGCAGGATTCTGCTCCACAGGTCAAAAAGACACAAGGAAATCATGGGTTGTAACAGAGTCCCACCACAGTTCTTTGTAACTCCAATAGAAATGTCTGCACTTCAATGATATACCTAAGAAAATAGAATGTTTCTCTTCTTTGAGCAAGAAAGTGCCCCAGAATTCTCTTCTTCAGACGACCAACAATAATTGTGTTTTTCAGGATAATTACCCATAACTGAACACTTCTGAAGACATGTAGCTCCTCTACAGCAGGTTTATACAGTTCTTCCTTCAGCACTACAAACAAAATAAATTGTCCTTGTTAGGACCACTTTAGAGCACGTCATCAACTGCTACTTGGTTTACTTCCGTGCCAGGCCTACTACTTCAAAGGTTTGCCATCAGGGTATACTCCCCTGCCCAAACAGCGTTTAACAAAATAAAACGTGCTTCAGTGTTCACCTCCAACTTAAACAACTTTACAACAGCTTCACCATGTTCGTTCTTTTGCAGCATTCAACTTTTTTGCAACTCTTCAGGGAAAACATAATTCACATTGGTACTCCCCAATAGTATGAAGTTGGGGAGTAGAGCACTAGAAAAAGCAGATGACTGCGCTGATCATGGTAGTTGGGAGTAGATCCTGCTGCTGGTGAGGTTTTCTTAGGAGACAGTGCTCTTCCGCCTCGGTTTAGTAAATGGGGCTTTGTAAGAACCCTGTACACCTGGGCATATAATAATGTGGATTATTGAATTGGGTTGAGTATTTCAAGCAAAGAATGAGAAGTCTTGTCACTTAGGTTTGATATTTTGTTTTTGTATTTATTTGGCTTATATAGCGCTTTATACCAAAGCGCTGCACGTTTACAACAGGATACATTTAATATAACAATAACGGTAACCAGAAGCAAATTACAATTTTGATTCAGTCAACAAAACAGCATGTAGAGCAATATGACAGAGGGAAGGGGGAGAGAAGTGGAGCAAAGCTAGGAGGGAGAGAGGTGGGAGGAGGAGGAGGAGGCAGGAAGAGGGTGAGGGTGAGAATGGGGTGGGGGAAAAGGGAGAGACTTAAGGGAGGGCGAAAGAGGGGAAGGGAGGGAGAGTGGGGGAGGGAAGGGTGAGGGGCATCATGGTGGGGAATGGAGAAGGAGGGATTTATTTATTTAGTGCTGGTTTATTAAAGCACACAAGCCGACACATGTTTCAATCCCAACGGCGGCCTTTATCAAAGCATGTGTTTAGGTGCAGTCGATGTAGGTAGGTTGATGAGCTCTGGCGTACTAGCTCTGCTGGGTAGCAAGCGTCCCATCAAGGCTTCTGCAACAAGATGGGCGATCACAGCAATCTTTCCCAATACTCATCTGCGAATTATGCTTGTCTCGTTCTGAATAACTTCTTCCAAAAAGGCAGCCTTTTTGCCAGGTAATCAACTACTAATAATGATAGTCTTATTCTGTTCCTTTCTTGGCTTTGTGTGTTTTATACCAGCTGTTATGTTGCACAAAGTATGAATAACAGGTTTTACAATCCTTGGGCCTTTCCGTTACTCAATTTCGCCTTTGGAAAAATCTTTTGGACTTGAATTGCTTAGTTTTTGGTTTCTCTTGGCTTTGCCAATGGTTGTATGTGTTTGCATTTAACTATGATGCTTCATTGGTTTGTTGAATTCTCCATACACTTGCATGCTTAAATGTACAGTAATTGGCTTTAACAAATATGAGTTTTGCTACTTTCTGCTAGTCTGGCATTCAAAATTACTGCTAACACCTCTTCCACTCATAGGCCAGTGATAACGCCTGCTATGAACACGCGAGTAGCCTCCTAGCGCTCCGGGGTCACTTTCAACTTCGCCGCTCATTTCTGGAGCTTCCTTTTCTCCTGAGAGTCTCTGGTGCACACCAGCTACCAGAACCTCTCGAGAGGGAAAAAGTCCCTGGCTGCTTTCGCTTCCCGTTGAGCAGCCTCTGCACAATGTCTTCAAAAGGCAAATGTCTTTTGCATGCTTCCCACTGAAAGATCTCTGCAGTTGGTACAGCTATCGGCATAGACCCCCTCAGGACCAGCCACTGTCTTTGGCTTCACAGTGGTTCTGGAGTCTTCCCTCTCTCCTCCACTCCCGACCTTGGCTGCATATTGAGTCTAGACGACTCTTCCTGCGCACTCTGCTCTTCCCCTTCAGCTTCTCCTTCTAATGCCTGCATCGGAGGGGGCCTTTTAAGCCTCCCTGTCTCCCTCAGGTTTGTGTCATTTACGTTAATTAGTTCACCTCTCCTGCATTGTTCCTCTTCAGTCCTCGTCCCAGTACCTATGGACTTATGGGACTTGAAGTGCCTAGTGACAAAATTAGTTTTTCTCACTACTTTATCACTTCTTTATTCTTAAGCTTATTTTTGTTCCCTATGCTGTCCTTTACAGAAATATAAGGATTAGTCGTCATACTTGATTGAAAAGAGGAATAACGTTTCCGATAGTTTAAACCGTTATTATTCAGTCTTCTTTTCACTGTCTCTTTGGGGGTTAGCAGGGCTTTCAACTTTGTCTCCCTAGTTTTAAAAGGGTTTATATTTCATTCAGTGCCAAATGATTTTGGATTGGTTTAACCCACATTAAGACGTCCGACTTGAGGAACAGGCAGATTGTTATAACAAGCCATTACATACTTTGACATTTGTGAAATATCCTCTCTAGTGGAAGTCAAACAACGCGTCTCATACCATGGAGTTCTCTCATTCCCCTGGGCTCCTCCCACAGAACACCACCCCAAGGTCAGGTTCAGGAAGCGTCTGCCTTTCCCTGGCCACCTGGGAAGAGACTTTAGGCAGGGTTTTAGTGAGGAGTCCGTATGATTCATCACAGCAATAGATAAGGGGTAGGGATCAATGAGGTGGTAGCTTATCGGAATTTCCTGTGTATGGCGCTATTCCCTTACTGTGCTGGACTAGCCATTCTTTAATGACTTCCTGGAAGAAGCCCTGATGAAGTGGTTTATATGGACCTGCACCTCTTTTGCAGGGGTGCACATCTTCTTTGTAAAAAGACTCTGTATCCACTACTGCTGATACCAGACCTCGTTGATCAAGTATGCACTGCAAAATGGTTTGATAAGCTGGTGCTCTTGTGCGCTGTTGGTCTGATTTGAATATGTGAAGATTCTGGATTTTAAGACCATGGTCTACCACGGAGTACACAGTGGTGCCATTTTTGATTTTGCAATGCGTGTGAGGCCTTCTGACATTTCATCTGACTTGTTTCATGACGTGTGCAGGGCTTTCCTGGCAGTGTACCTGGATGACATCCTGATTTTTTTCACTTGACCGACTGTAACACAAGTGTTGCGTATGGGAAGTCCTGCAGAGTTTAAGAAACCATTGGTTGTATGCCATCCTAGAGAAATGTCAGTTCTGGGTACAAGTGGCAGTGTTCCTGGGATGTATACTCTTTCACAATTGGGTACAGATGAACAAGATCGGGCCTGTCAAGGAGCAGCATCAACCTTGCTCATTGATAGACGTCCAATGTTTTTTGGTGTTCACCCACCTTCTACCGTTGCTTCGTTGAGAACTTCTCAGCAGTGACTAAGCCTCTTACCCACCTCACAAGAAAATATGTGCCATTTTTACAGACGCAAATGACCCAGGACACCTTGGACCATCTTAAAGGGAACCTTCTGCTCTGCTCCTGATGTAATCAAACCGTATACTACAAAACGTTTTTGGTGGAGGCTTATGGATCCAATACCGCTATAGGGGCAATCTGTCACACAAAGGTCAGGATGAGTTACTACACCAGGTGGTCTATTTTTGCAAGTGAATAAATTAGTCTGAATGAAAGTATCTCATTTATGAGAAGGAACTCTTGGTCATTAGAGATGGGGCCGGTGACTGGAGACATTGGCCCTCATAATGAGTATTGCGCTAATGTGCCACAAATTCCGTGAAATTGGTGGCACTGATTCCGGCAATCTCAATGATGGATTCACCAGCTATTACAACTCTGCGGGAGCGCGCAAACGGCCATGCTGAAAATGGCGCCACCGGCATGACGGAAACACTTCCATTATTCGCTGTTGCTGGTGTTTCCGTTAATAAAAATGCTGGTGGCATAGTTTCCGGGATGCATTTAACAGAAACACCAACAGCAAAAACACCAGGACCAGAAACAACGCAAGCCATTTTGAAAAACGCAATACATTTAAAATCTCCCACTTCGTGTTGCCATCCAGTCACTGTAACACCAGCATCATGTATGGAGCATCGGAAGTCACGTGTGCCAGAGGTCCGCCAGCGTAAGCCACGCTTTACAGGGCCAGAATTGACAGTGCTGTCACAATTGTGGTGAATGCGGACAAACTCTTCAACTGACCACAGGCGGACAAGCCAAGGGCAAAAGTCAGCAATATGGGCGGAGTTGGCACAGAAGGTGTTGGCTGTGGGTCCTGTCCCCCTGCACCCCTAAAGATTGTCACAAGTGGTGGGATGACCTCTGCCTCAGAGTGCGCAACCTGCTCTCGGCCCACAGGAGGGAATCCCTGGCAACCGCAGGTGGGACCGCCTCCCCAATCAAGTTAATGTCCTGGGAGGAGACGTGCCGCACAGTGCTGTGCTGTATCTCGAAGGCAATGAGGGATTTGGAGCGGTGGAGGCCGGCGCAGGGACTCAGAGGGTGGAGAGTGCATCAAAACAATAAAACCGAGTGGACAGTGAAATGCACCACACGCTGCATGGAGTCCGGTCCAACTGCATGACACCAAAACACAACCACCACATGAAATGGCCCATATTCCTGGCCCGTTATGTTATTTTATTTATATAGCACCATAGCCCGAGGGCGTCCGTAGTCCAGGGAAACCAAGCATTGCATCCACAAAACATGTGAACACACATATGGCCATATGATAAGTCATTTATAATGCGTCTGTGCACAAATGTTTCTAGGTGCGACAAGACAAGGGAGGGAAGACGGAGGGAGGGCAAGACAAACAATCTTACTAGGCCTTGTGTCATTCAGATCGTGCGAGAATGAGAAGTGCAAGGGGAAGGGGGTTGGGCGGAAGAGAAGTGTGAGGGAGAGGGACTGGGACAGCAGGGCAGCAATGCTTTTGAGTAAGTGCAGTACAGCACAGTGTGGCTTTGGGTAAGTGCAAAGGAGGCAAGGTATTGTAGAGGTTACAGTTATAGCCTTTAAGTGCATGGAAGGCCCGGAGGCAGTGCAGGGGTGACCGATCAAGGGAGAGTCTGGTACCCAGTGAGACTCTGAGGGTAGCCAAGCAACCAGTCGGTACGACAGACATATAGGACAGCGGGAGAGGGAGAAAAATATATATATGCAAAGGGTCATGAACTTGATCCTGGCAGCCACCGGAAGCCAGTGGCGAGATACGGCCTCTGAATAGGTCTTGCAGTCCTGTTCTGGATTAGTTGGAGAGGGTGGAGAGTAACAGAAGGCAAATTGAGAGAACTAGGGATCTGGAGGTGGTGAGCTTCTGGGGTAAGGTGAGCAAGGGAAGAATACCTTTGTGTAGGTGCAGCTGGTAGTGGGGCTTCATGGCCACGTCTGAGTTGTGAGGGCCAGAGTGAGAGCGGGAAAGCGGGAGCAGGAATCCCAGTGAGAAGGATCTCTGTCTTAGTGGCATTAAGACAGAGATCGTTGGAAGTACACCACTCGGATAGACAGTCTGGAATGAGCAAGGGAGGAGAGGAGGTCTCAGGGGAGCCTGAAGTAGAGCTAAGTGTCATCCGCATAACTCTGAAATTTAGAGGGCCAATGTAGAGAACAAAGGGGCCAAATGGAGGTTGACAAACCAGGGTGAGAAGATAGTGCCCTGGGAAACGCCACAGATGGAGAGAGGGGTGGCAGAGTGAAAGGAACCGATTTGGACCTGGGAGGGGCCTGTCCAGGAGGAAGGAGGCCAACCGTTCCAGGTCTGATCCGTGATTCCCAGAATCTCACAAAGTCGATTTGATTAGGATGGCGTGGTTAACTGTATCAGAGGCAGAGGAAAGATTGGCGAGGATGAAGACTGGAGGAATACTGAAATCCAGGTTAGAGAGCAGATCTTCACGGGTGTTCAGGAGAGTAGTTTCCCTGCCTCTGGCAGCTCTGAAGCCAGACTGATGTTCATAGAGACAACCAACAGATTCAGTATGGAGAGTATGCTGGGAGATGGCCAGCTTTTCCAGGAGTTTTCCCAGGAAAGGGGTGATAGAGATCGGGTGATAGTTTGCTGGGTATGTAGGATCGGCAGACCGCTACTTGAGGAGGGGGAGCCCACGGGAGTGCTTGAAGAGAGAGGGGAAGGTTCCAGTGATGAATGAGTGATTACCGAAATCGGCCAAAGTTGGAGCAAGGGTGTCAATATGGTTCTTGATGGTTTTGGAGGAGCAGGGAGCACCTGTTTTGGACGACACTTTCATAGATTGGACTTGTCTAGAAACCTTGTCGGGTGTAGTTGGAGAGAAAGAAGAGACCGGGGAGGAGAGGGAGAGTTGGCCAAAGGTGGGGTCAGAGAGGGAGAGGATTTGAGTTTTAGTGGTGAAGTGAGAGACCAGAGCCATACAGAGAGGGCCTGGGAGGGAACAGGAGAGGTAGACCCTGCAGCAGGATTGGCCAGTTCCTTGCAGATCTTAAAGAGTTCAGCTGTGTTGTTGGAGGCCGTAGAGACGTGGGCTTGAATGTGGATTCTCTTATTGGACAGGGTCTGTATTGCCTTTGGAGCAGGCGGCATGCCAGTTTGTCGGAGGATTAGTACTGGTCATGTGCACAAAGAGACCAAATGAGAAGCAGCACATACACTGAGCACACACCTAACAAAGGTGGCGTGCATGCACTACGTTACGCAGCCATCAGTTCCTGTTGCGCAGCCAGCGGTCACTGAGGCACAGCCACCTGCCCCTGTCATGTGGGCCGCCAAGATGGCCACTGGCCACCCACAAATCCGGGCACATCTACAGATGACAATGCTGTTCAAGAAGCTGGAGACTGCAAGGTGGGGTCACTGGACCACATATACCATCGTCCAGCCTTCTGCCCCTCTGATCTACACAGCCCACCTCCACCACTAATCCTTAACATACGGGACATGGATGCACGCATCTGCAGGCTTGAGCAGAGACATGACGAGATGGCCGACCTTGTGTGGCAGCAGCTCACTGAATCCCACGTGAATGTGTGCAGGCCAGCAGCCGGCGATGTGCCCTGGACTGCTCTACCTCTGCCATGTTTCTGCTGACAGAGGGTCCGCAAGGGGAATGAGGGCATCTCTGCACTTGCAGAGTCCCTTACCCTTACCCTGCAGCTGACCCTATACCACAGTTATGTCCATGGATCTGCTTCCCCCCCACCCACCATTACCACGCCAGCCAGGGCAACACAGGGCACCGCTCTCTGCGGCTGTCAGTGTCACTAGGACAGGGCAAAGCCCATGACAAGAAGCCAAGGAAGTGACTGTGGCCAACTGCATCACTAACTCACTATAATGTTTTGTGGGTGTTTGGGGAGAGTGTTTGGGTCACACGTTGTATCTTGCATATTTTTCGGATTCATTCATTCATACATACAGTTACGCACATGAATTGATGGTTGGACATTCATTTTTGGTGTGGTCTGATTTTATTGGTGCTACATGACGCATGCAGTGAGGGCCATGGGTTGTGTGCAGGTGGTGGGTGGTCAATTTCCTGTCGGGCTGCATGCCCATCCCTGACGACCATGTGTAGGTGTTGTTGCATATCTTCAGCTGCATCCTCGTCTTTAGCGTCTGCTGGAGGCATGTCCATTTCTGCGGGCATGGATATGTTCCGTCTGACCCACATATTGTGCAACATTGCACAGGCCAGGACTATCTTCCAGATCTTCGCTGAACTGTACACGATTGCACCGTCCTAAAGGGTGGAGGCGCCAAAAACATGCCTTAAACAGTCCAACGGTTTGCTCGATGTTTGTCCAGGTTCGGACATAGTTTGGGGGTCTCTCACAGGGGTCATCACCCACGTCAGTAACGTAAAAACCAGAATCACCTGCAAGGGATGGGACATAAGGTGAGCCATTACATACAAGTGACTGGACAGTGCTTACATCTTTGGATGTGTGTGTGCGTCACAAGCATCTAGGACTGTGAATTGGCAGGCCCTCATTCGCCTTGCTGCACCCTGTAACAGGCAAAGCTGGATATGCTATTTGTGCAGGGTTTGTCACGTAGGGATGGGTTGCTGGGGCTGTGTTGCGATAGGTGGGTATTGTGAAATGTCTGTGATGCATTCTGGTACCTGTAGTGCATTGTATGTGCCTGGCCATCTGTGCTCCGATTGGGATGGTGTCCATATGTTGTCACATGTGGTTGTCAGGTGTGGCCACTCACTTGTGCATGTCATTTATGGCCCTGAATTGGTGCCAGACAACACCAACCTCCCCTGGCCTGGTACCCTTTCAACAATGTACACAGAAGGGGTGCTGTTACACAGGACCATGACATTGTGGGTTGATCCTGGGAAGCGGTGACAGCAGTGAGTGATTATTAGGTCTGCATCACAGATGACCTGCACATTCAGTGAGTGGTACAGCTTAGGGTTCCTGTACACCACCTCTGTGGTGTGGGGGGGTGGGAGAAGCTCAATAAGTGTGTATTCACTGCTCCCTACACATTGGACATGCCTGCAAGTGCATGAAAGCGGCCTTTGGCGGCGTTGACCTGCGCCTGTGTGTTTGGAAGGGCAATGTGCTGGGACACATGGCGCAGGAGGGTATCCAGGACGTGCACCAGCACTTTTAAAAATGCAGGTTGCAAAATGCTGTGTAGTCCTGAAACGTGCTTGTGGCAAGGAAGTGCAGCACTTACCACCCCTGTTGAAGGTGGTGTATGGTTGCCCGGGTGCCTATGCTGCTCTGAATGTCGTCTTGGATGAGCTCCAGTAGTTCCAGGATGGTCCTGTTTAGACTGTACACGGTGTGGATCTGCCTGTCAGTCAGGGCCCAGGGTGTTGCCCAGGTGTGGGGTATTGGTGCACGCCACCGGGTCACCACTTGCTGCATGGCATTGTTCATCCTTCTGTTCCTTCTCCACTGTCTGTCCTCCTTTTGCCACTGATGAAGTTTCTGCTTAAGCAGCTACACTCCAGTATGCAGAACCTCTATTTCTATTGCTACTACTACGAGTGGCAGCATGGCTGTGCTGGTCTGTGTGTGTGGTGTGGGTGTGGTCCTTTTCAGCAGTCTCGGTGCTCTTTGTGTGCACCTGGGTGCACCTGTGGCCTGTTCTCCCTCACCTTGGTCCGGTTACTGCCTCCTCCGCGGTGCTAGTGTTTACAGCACATATTTTCTGGTAGTGGCAGTGTTTCTGGGAAAAAAATGCTATTGTATTGCCCCCTTAGTTCCGTGGTGCTGGTCTTTCCAGCACGTCCTATGGTGGGTCGCGTAGTTTCCGTTCACTCCGCTACCGGCAACAGTAGATCCCTATGCGTTGTTACTGGCATAGTTATTACCGGTATTACCTCTCGTAGTAGTGCGTTCCAGAAAAAAGTACGGTAATCGCAATTACTGTCCATGTACTTCTGGACCGCAACATTTGTAATGAACCCCATTATCTGGGAGGTTCTATTACTTCAGTAGAAGTACAGACCAATCCCAAGAATGAAGTATTCCTGAAAGAAGCGCAGTGCCCACTCCTTGCCAGATTGGTGCTATTTTATTGCTCAATTTGTGTATACTCTGTCCTATCATTCTGGTAAACGACATTATAAGGTTGACGCTTTGTTCTGGAAAGTATCCAGTGGAACCACTACCTAGCCTCAATCCACAGACTGTACCTATTCAGGACATATTGGTGTTAGGCAGAAACCTGTGCAGTTCCCTCTCGGACCACTGCAAAAGATTTAGGACTGCAGGTGTTTGGCAGTGAACCCACTTGGTAGCAGTCTGTACCACACAGATTCACTTGGTAGCTGTGGCTGAGCAGTCAGACCTCCCTCAAGAAGAGTTAGGCAGTATACAGAGTATTCACAATAGGTCAAGAGCACACAATAGAACAAGTAAACACTGACCAGGGCTTGGTGTAAAAGAGAGATAATTATTTATTTAAGACCACATCTAGAAAAACTCACAGGCACCAATAGTAAGCAATTCAATAACACGGTCACTGAAAGATTTACACTCCCTTGAAAGAATTTTAGACAAGTCTTAAGTAAAGCCCACTTATTTTCAGACAGCGGTGAGCGCTTAACGTAGATGGCACTCTAATAATTCGTTTTTAAAAAGGGAGAGAAAAGCAGAGAACAACTTGAAACAGATCCCAGCACTTTTACAAGAACAGAACAAGAGGGGAAGGCAAAGTAAAACCGTGAAGTCAGAGTCAGTAGGCCGGATCCACTTTAAGAGGATCGAAATGAAATGTGTCCAAGGTCACACGGTTGCAGTGCACAAAAGTCTTGTAATGATTCAAAAAGGAGTTGGATCAAAGAAAGGGACCAGTTAGAGGGTCAAGGCGGCCAGCCCAGTCCAGAAGGTTAAGGAGTTATTATTACCTTGTTGCAATCTTTAGAAAGGGAGGCCTGGCGGACACAGTACCTTAAAGTGGTGAGAACGCTCCAGCGGGGGCAGTTGTTCCTGGCAGCGGATGCAAGTCAGTGCTTCGTCCGGGGGAGGATAGGATCTCGTCGTGGAGGAAGACAGGAGTCCGTTGCACTGCCAGGGAAGAAACCAGCCACGGAGTTTCTCGGGTACAAGGAGCGGTCCGTTAATTTGCGGTTCAGTGGTGAGTGGCTATCCGGCTGCCAGGGTGCTTGGCTTGGGCAGTTCGACCACAAACCGGGCTGGGGTGCGAAGAAAGAAAGGTAAACTGGTTGTGCCCACCAGTCGGGGGAAGAAGCCTCTCCAGCCCGGAGATTTTCTCTGTCGTCGGGAAGTGGTGAGTCGGTTCTGCAGGGCTCCACCGGTGGTGTCGTAGTGGTAGGTCGGCTCAGCTTCTCCCTCGTCGGATTCTCAGGTCCTGTGGTGACTTCTGAAGTTCCAGTCCCCAAAGCCCTGCTTTTATGCAGAAAACCCCCATTCACTCAGCCTAGCTGTCAATCAAACATGCTAAGTAGGGCCAATCACACAAGAGTACGACTTGAGTTACCAAGTTAACTCATTCCAGGGTGCCTAAACCCTCTCCCACACCCCCTGTGGTACCCAGACAGAGTGGCACCACTTTTGGAGGCTTCTGTGGAGAAGCCCGCCAAAAAGTGGAACAAAGGGCACGACTTGGGTTGGAGTCACAGAAGAGAACACAAACGCCATTTTAGAATCGAGTCTTGGCAAAAAATACCAACCGGAGAATTAATATTAATCTATGGTATCTGGTCTTTCCAGCTAATGCCATTGCATCTAATGCCATTCCATCACATTTTTTCCATCTAAACACTTTGCATCTAATGCATTTTCTTTGGGGGGTAAAGGGTTAATTTTTGTTTAGTTGCATTACAAAGGGTAAAAAACAGTGTGGGGGGCCCAAAAAATAAAAAATGCTTTAGATGCAAAGTTTTTAGATGGAAAAAATTTGATGCAATGGCATTAGACGGAAACACCATAAAGAGTCCTATCTGACCGCACCACCTGAGTCTTCATTAGCGAAGAGGTAGCCGTCCCCATCCTTGTGCCACTTGGGAGTCCCGCAAGGCTCTTGCCTCTCACCCATACTATACAATACTTATACCAAACCCCTCTTTGACCTCTTAGGCTGAATGGCTATCACGTACACAAACTTTGCTGATGACAACCAAAGTCCTCATCCCCATCACTGGACATTACACTCAGGACACCCCCACAATCATTCAGCACCATTCAGAACTGGATGTCTACACACAGCCTTTGCTTAAATGATAAAACGGAGCTCCTCATTGTGGGCTCACCCTCTCTACTAAAAACACTTGAAAGCCGCTACTCTTCCACCTGCATTAATGGCATAACAATCCCAGTCCCCAAACATCGGGAGTCTACCTGGATGCCAAGCTGCCAATGTCCAGAAACCAAACAAAAGTGATGTGTGGATGGTTTTGAATCAATCTTAACCACTGTCATTGTTCTGGGCAACCTTCGACACCACAGATCTTAGCCTGTCTGTGCCATTACAAAAGGGGTCCAGCCATATGCGAATCCGTCGGCTACTGTCACCAATGGGAGCAGCGCTTCCCGAACTGCCAGGCCAGGTCCCCTCTGCACGGAAACATAAGCAACCCCAGACATGGCTCGGCCTTGTTGTTTTTTCTTTTGCATCCAGGTAGGTGCACCCACACATGTGAGGTACCTTTTTCATTGGGACACCTGTGGGAACGTGGGAAGGTAGGCCATGTGGAGTCCCGGCAGTGTGCCAATAACTCCCCAAAGGGAAAAGCTGTAATGCAGCCCAGCCGCAACTCCAGGACAGAGGAGGTGAAGTCCCCGGCCTTGGACATCCATGTACCATGTGGGTGTACTGTCTCCTAAGCACAGCGGTAGCTTCACGGAGCCCCGGCAGGATCCTCATTCCTCCCCGGAGGTGACATCTGTAACGTAGCACAGCCAGAGGTGCAGTCCTGGCTTGCAGACTGACAACCCACATGGAAGACATCCGCTCCCAGGGAAACACCAATGTTCTGCTGGCATGGGGGGCAATTTGTGGCCTGCCCCTGCATTTGTGTCCCAGCCCACCAAAATATCTGCCCAGGCGTCCCATTCCCACCCACACCACCAATAATCCAGCCCCAGTCTCACCCACCCCACTCACAGTGGGCCCTAACCATAGAATAATAAAAAACGGTACTCGCATAACATTGCAGCTGCTCGTGTAGCAAAAGCTGTAAACGAAACAAACTTGTTACCTATGGTCACCCCAGCAAAAACAAATCTACACTCCTACTTTCCAATCATGCCCCCCCCCTTGCAAGCCATCCCTGGTTGTCTACTAAACCTCACTCTTCCCCCCCCCCCTTTCAAAACCCATTTGCCCCTTCCTACGGGCAGAAATCTGCCCCCAGGGAGGGCTGCATGAGGTGCCCCCTGCCCCCACACTCCATTTGGGGTGGGGGGAGAAGCCCACCCCAAATCCTCGGACAGACCCCCCCAATGGATGGGGCTGTAGGATTTGGGCACCCTGGGGGCTGGTTGGTGTGTGTGCCCATCTGCACCAAGGGAAGTTTGATAAACCTGGTAGGCTGCACTTTAGGGGGGGCTGAGGGACACCCTAAACCGCTGT
This sequence comes from Ambystoma mexicanum, assembly GCF_040938575.1. Taxonomy (NCBI): domain Eukaryota; kingdom Metazoa; phylum Chordata; class Amphibia; order Caudata; family Ambystomatidae; genus Ambystoma; species Ambystoma mexicanum. Next base: position 744,136,359 of record NC_090926.1, read on the forward strand.
GGAATTTTGAAATGTAAAAGGGGGTGCAATTCTCCATCCCCATCCCAAATGGATGGACAGGCCATCTTGTGTAGCGATCCCGGGGGTCAGATAAGGGGGGGCCTGTCATGCCCTCCTCCCTGGGGACCGGTGTCCCTTACTAGGAGCAGATATCTGCGCCCAGGGAGGGCTGCACAACATGGCCCCCACTCCATTCTGCGTGGGGGTGCAGAGAGCCACCACCCCTTTCCATTACAAAATTCCCCAGCGCTTTCGGGTGCCCCACAGCCCCCCAAAATGCTGTTTACTATTTTCACTTTTTTTACTTTGTTTACCCAACTCCCCTTGGCGCAGATGGGTACAATAGTGTGCCATTCTGCCCCCATGGTGCCCTAAACCTACTGTCCCACCCATTGGGGGGCCCCTCCCCCTCATCCCAAATGGGTGGGGGGCACCTCATGCAGGCCTCCTTGGACCTCATACGAACGGCTGTGAGGTACACACCCCCCTCCATTTGGGGTGGGGGTGAGGGGGCCACCAAAAAATGTGGGACAGGCCCCCCAGTAGGTGGGGCAGTAAGGTTTGGGCACCATGGGGGTAGATTGGCACACCAGTGTACCCATCTGTTGCAGGTCAAGTTTAGTAAACAAAGAAAAACATTGAAAATGGCAGGCTGCACTTTAGGGGGGGGGGGGGGGGCTGAAGGGCATCCTAAACTGCCAGGGAATTTTGTAATGTGAAGGGGGGTGCACCCCCCCAAAATGGAGGGGCGGGGCATCTCGTGTAGCCCTCCTTGGGGTCAGATGCCCCCTCCGAGGAGCAGATAACTGCCCCCAAGGAGGGCTGCATAACATGACCCCCAGTTCATTTTGGGTGGGGGGAGAAGGGACACCCCCTTTCCAGAAAAACAATTCCCTGGTGGTCTAAGGGGGGGGCACCCAACACATCCATGTTTGTCCCTTATTTTCTTTTCTTCTAAGGCCAATACCCTAGGGGCAGATGGGGACCCATCTGTCCCAGGGGGGCCTAAACTGCAGGCCCCATCCTTTGGTAGGCCTACCCACACTTTTCTGGTGCCCCCTCCTCCAATTGGATGGGGCGCCACCTTATGTACTCCTGCCTGACACCAGGGAGGGCCACAAGGGGTGCCCCCCTTTCCACTTGGGGTGGGAGGGAGAGAGCCACCACCCTTTCATATAAAAAAAATAGCCCTGGTGGCTAGTGGGCCCCCCACCCCCACCCCCGTTTGGGTCGTTTTAGTTTTTTGAAATTTATTTTTCATTTGTCCCCTTCCCTGGGGTCTTCGTACCTGTGGCCCCATGCTTTGGGGCCTCGGGGGGGGGGGGGGGGGGGAGGGTGGTGGGAGTTTGCCTCTGGGGCCGCTTACCTAGTAAGCAGCCCCCCTCCCCCCACTTCAAAAGGGATCTCTGGTGGTCTAGTGGGCATTGCGGGCCACAGATCGAGCGCTCTGCACCCGTTCCGTGACCAGTAATGCTTTCACCTAAGGTGTTGTTGGAAAGGGGAGAATCTCCCCTTTCCAACGACACCTACCTTGATCTCCGGCTTGAAATTCAGCCGGAGATCAAGGTGGACACTCACCTTGTATTTTCACTGCGGCAGCCGAAAATGGCTGCCGTGGTGAAAATGCTTTTTTACTTTCATGTTGGCGTGCATTACGCACGCCAGCGTGAAACTGAAGGTAATCCAGCCCCCGGGCAGTGAGGAGGGACCTCCCCCTCACATACCCCGGGGGTTGGATTACTGTTTTGAGCGATCCCTAAATGCCAAAAAGGACAAGCTATCTTGTCCTTGGCAACCTGGAGGTAATCCCAAGGACAAGCTCATCCTTGGCACTTAAGGCGTTAAGGAGTCTTGAGGGGTGAACTTTGAAATATCTGTCTGCTTAGGTATATGTGGTTGTGATTACGATACTGTTTTGAAGATGTGGATGTGTTAGTAATCGGATGTGGTTGTCGTGTTGATTATTTGATGTAATTGGAATGTAGTTGTGGTGATGTGATTCTGACCTGTATGTGATGTAATTGTTTTTTCATTGAGATGTGGGTGGTGTGAAGGCATCATGAAGTAAGACACAGAAACAAAAGATTCAACTTTCCAATTGAAAGCTTTATTTTTCTTATTTGATACACAGAGAGGTGTGTTTCTACCAGTGGTTAATTCAAAAATGATTTTGCAATTTCTATATACTAATTAAATTAGTTAATGTTAGCATCTTGTTCAAAGATTATTAGGTGAAATGTTATTTGTCTTGATTCAATCAAGTATTTTAATTAGTTTGAGCATAAGTCTCAATGCTCAATGTGCATAGTTTCTGCACAATATTGTAACATAATTCAACACCTGCTTGCATGCTGCCAACAGTATTGCAAACGTTTTAGAGCAGAAGGCTGGTGCAAGTAACATAGTGCATACATTATTTTAAAGAACAACAACGCAGAGTGAAAAATATCTAAAGAAATCGCAAAATTAATTTCAAGAGTAGTCCAGGGGTCGATACAAAGTGGCTGCTGCGTTTCAGCGTGAATAGATTAACTGCATTTTTCCAGACAGGACTCCCCGGTGGCACAATTTAGAAGGCAGGAGAATAGATCAAAACAAGAGGAAAAAGAAAAAACAAATGAACCAGAGAAAATGCATTCCTCTGGTAATGGGGAATGCTGCATGGAAGGTAAATAAGTATGTTGGCAAAAACAGTAAAGAATGGTAGAGGAGTAAATCCATCTTTAAATGGTGACCAAATCTATAGAAGCTGGATGTTACGGGGTGAAAAGGACTGCATCTCTGTATTGAAAGTCAGCCAAGAAACGATTGATTATGCTTACCGGGGGCCAGTTTAGATGAAAGGAGCGTACCTATTCTCCTACCTCCTAGATTGTGCCACTTAGGATGCAGGGAATGACTCCTGGCATGACATGCTTTTGTATTTTGGTTATATTTTGCAGAAGATGGCCTAGTAAGTGAAAATTGTGTAAAGATCCCAAGCTGAGGACTCTACCTACTGTAGGCTGTTCTATGGATGTGAAAAAGATTTGGTGAGTTTTCGAAAAGTGGCCAAATTATGGATGCATCTTGTGAGGAAGACATGGTACAGAGCAGTAGACACAGACACAATGGATACAAGTTTCGGAAACCTTTATTTACACTTTTGATTGGGATGGTAGAATTCTTAACGGGCCCTAACTCTAAAATGGGAGTAATCCCGACAAATACGTCCAAGTCAGCCTGGTCAAAATAAAAAGGCCTATAATAAGAAAACCTAACCTAAGGAAATGTCAGAATGGCTTCAGCATCAACTCCCTTCCCCAGGTTGAACCCCACGGGTCTAGAGTGTCTAAAAAAACAAGAGATGGGTGGATGGCACATTTCTGTCAGTCTTACACATTTTGGCTTACTGGTACAATTCAACAGTTCAATCTTAGGCTTTCAGCTTCTGGTAGTTCAATCACTTCTTTAGGCTTCGCCCGCCTTGCCATCAATACTCAGTTCATATATTCTCAATTTCTTAGAGTTCTGGACAGGCTTCCCTCTGCCGGGCTCGGCCCTGTCTCCTTTTGTGTGGGTTCCCTTCCCAACGTTTTATCTAATTTATCTTTTCGATGTCAAAGACTTTCGAGACTGCAAGGAATTTACATAGACCTCTGCATGACCACTTCAACCTCTTTCAACAATCCTTCAATTCACAATCAATAACCTCTTGTGGCACCAATGCTTCTTGGTACTCCTGATTCTCACTCTCTTTAGTCTGCCCTCTTGGCCTTTTCAAAAATTCATGTGTAATGGAATGTAAAAAGCATTTATAGAGCGCACCTACACTAACAAAGGGCATCATGGTGGTAGTAGGTTTTGTGATAGACCAGAGTGGCAACGGCTAAACTGTGAAGAGATACGTTTTCAGGTCCCCATGAAAGGAGAGGTGGTCCTCCAGTGCCCATAAGCACAGAGGAACAGAGTTCCACAGAGTGGCTGCCGCCACTGAAAACGACCACTCTCAAGGATGTCGCTGAACAGAGATTTCTGCTTGGAAAATAGGGAAGAAATTTAGTCTGCAAAAAACCAGGACCATGCCCATAGAATGTGCTTTGCTAAAGGGAGCCAATGCAATTTGGCCAGCATCAGTGTGGCAAAGCTGAGCCGGGGGTGGGTGGTGGGACACCACCAGCAAGACGAGCTGCCGAATTCTGCAGCAGCTGCTGCTGCGGAGTAAGATACGCTCGCTGAGCAAGGTAGAGAGCGTTGAAATAGTCGATAGATCCCGCAGTGAGAGGATACCACCATAGGTTGCAGATTCACAGAAAGGTACGGGAGCACCTGTCGTAGAACACCAAGTTTAAAATGCACCAACAGACAGCACTAACCTGGGGCTGCATAGAGAGGGAGTCTGAGAGCTAACTCCTGTCATGATGCCTACCCCCAGGGACCCAGACCAAGTCCAGCAACCCCGGAAACAGGCATAAAGTTACCCCAAGCAAGCCCAACAACCCACGCTAGGGGCTATGCGGGTGCATAGCCGAAGACCAGCCCGCAGTATCCAGGGAGGAACCCACCTCAGTCTTCTCGCCATTAAGGCGGAGCCAGTTCTGGCCCATCCAAAAATGAATGGCTAGCAGACAAGAGTGAAAACATTCAGCAGAGGCAGAGTGGGTGAAATCTAGTCACCCTACTTTATATCCTTGTCTTTCAACAATTGTTCTCTTCATTCGCGTTTTATCGGCACATGTGCAACCTTCAACTTAAAAATTAGTCACTTTCCCTTTTAACATCAACAACACTTTTTTGTTTCCCCTCAATAACTCACTGGCTATGTTAATTGGATTTCTTTCATCTATTTCCTCAAGCTCTAGGCCGTTACCAACGCCTCTTCTGCTCCCTCCCAAATCCGCCGTTCACCCGGGAGGGTTGCGGGCTGCTTTCTGGCAACATGAACGTTTCTTTCCTGCGCTCGCTCAGCTTTGCTCTTCGAATGCTCACAGCCTCCCGAAAGGATGGAAATCTTGCCTGGCTTTCTGTTGGTCCTCTCGACTGGCAGGTGTACATTGTTAGAGCTGCTTGCCTGACTCTGCCAGGCCTCCTTACAGAGACAGGGCACATGCAAGTGAGGGGAGGTAAACGGTCTAATCTCCTTCCTTATGTTCGTTGGTGCAGTACTTTTAGCAATGAAAATTTGAGTTATGGGAGTTTTGTTCCCCAAAAAATAAGCAGGGATAAGGGTTAGATGGGGTGTCGAAAAAGGTGATACCATGTATCACCATTGGGTGCTCCCTCCCACCCGCCATTCTCTGAGGACCCCCCGTACCTAGGTGATCCTCCCTCCCTCCCTCGCTCGCACATCTCCAGGGTCGGGATCCAACACTGATGGCCTTTCCCTGGCCACTTGAGCATGCGATCCCCGGGGACTAGGTTGTGAAACGCCCTCTGGTTTTGTCAAAATATTTTTAAATTGGTTGATACTATTGCACACTTAGTAGTCTAGTATACTTAGATTTCTTTTAATACTTCTGTCCACCAGGGAGTCCTGTCCCGATAAAGGCGATTAATCTATTTGTGCCAAAACGCAGCCACTCTGCGTCGACCCTGGACTACTCACAAAATAAATTTAGCACATTTTTTTTTTAACTTTTCTTTTTGATACATTGTGTCGCTCTGTTGGCATTGTTGTTCTTTGAAATAATGTATGCACTATGTTACTTGCACCAGCCTTCTGCTCTAACACGTTTGTAATACTGTTGCTATGCAAGCGTGTGTTGAATCATGTTACAATATTGTGCAGAATCTATGCACAATGAGAAGTGAAACTAATGCTTAAACTAATCTAAATACTTGATTGAAATAAGACCAATAACATTTAACCTAATAATCCCAAGTTCTTTGAACAAGATGCTAATATTAACAAATTGATAAGTATAAAGAAATTACAAAATCATGTTTTTAATTAACCACTGGTACGAATGAATACAACTCTCTGTGTATCAGTTATCCTCCCCAGTTCTTAACATTCTAGTGGACACCACTTCAGTACTCCTTATTTTACATGATGGCGTAATGCCCAACTTTCCCTATACTAAAGTGGGATTTCCCTACCTAAAGAAAATTAAGAATAATCTGCGCCAGTAAATTCAAATCTGTGTCCAAAACCTATACTTGCCCTCACAGCTAACTGTATACAATGTGTAGGGATGTCAGCATTGATGAGAATAGTGTTAAAAAATAATGTTCTGAGCTTCCTCCAGCTCTTCACTCAGGTCTCAGGTTTCCCTTCCTCAAGAGTTCAACTCCTCCAGCTTTCAAAACAATACCAGTTCAAATCTTTAGTCAACCAAGTTTTCCAATAATTCACATTGATTGCTCTGCGTCTTTATTTTCAATTAACTTCAACAACTGTGTCCAACCAGATTTGCTTTCCTTGACTTTTCTCAAGTAGCAGCGGAGTATGAGCAGCGGGCAGGGAGGACAGCAGGGTCTTGGACCCTCTCACAACCAGCGTTGGCCCGGCGTCTTTTCCGCACTCCTGCTCTGCATGGCTTCTCTCAAGCCTGTTCCTCCCTAGCCCGCTTCGTTTCTCCAGACCGTGTCCTTCTGTCCAGTCCATCTCTCTCATTCTGCTGGGCGGTTACCCTTTTTATACACCAAGGACTTTGCAAATGCCTGCAGGTGCGAGTCCTTAACCTTGATTGCCTGATCATGATGAATTAGCTGGACATGCCTGGCTACCACTGAACACCTTCAAGGCCCTCTTCCTTGTCTCAGTACCCAAGTGGTGTTTAGAAAGGTTTGAATGGATGGAAGTGTGCATAACTCCCGGTTGTATCCTCCTCGTCCCAGTATTCAGGTGAACTGTCTGTGGGATATTTTGAGTGGAAGAAAGGGACAAAGACTGACAACAGCCCATAAAGGCATGGGGAATAGAGGGTTTTTATTTTTATTGTTGTATAGTTAGTTTACATAAAACCTTATACAACATTTCACACATACATACATCAAATATACAATTCATTTTATAAAACACATATACAAATATAGAATGCAGAAGAATGACAAAACTACCATACAGAAGGAGCTAAAGATTTCATCAAACTCATACAATAAAATGTCTCTCCCAGCCATTAATTTAAATTGTTTTCCTTTCCTTTACCTTTTTCTTTCCATTACTGTAATCCACTGTAAAGACATTACATATTAAATTCCCCTTTTTGTTTCTAATTCCTCCATTATATTTTGGAGCAATAGATTCAATGCAATAATTAAGGAAATATTTATGCCCCACATGCAACGGCTCCAAAACACATGGATACATTTCAAGAACCCTGTTGAATCTATCTTCAAGATAGAGTGCTCGTTTAGACTTAAAATGGGTACATGTTAAGACAAGGTGCTTAAGAGTTTCTAACGTGTCAGTTTCTCCACAGAAATGACATGTGGAGCTGATTTGATCTTGATTAAGCACCTCTTCTTTATGTCCCCAGTATTGAATTCTTTCTAAAGTCGGCATCTGGTTGAGTCTAAAACGCATAAATATCGCTCTCGCCCTATAACGGGGGAATCTTTGTAGATAAAGGGGAATGCATTCCCTTGCGTGCCCAAAGTTAGCATATTCCTTATAAGTTGAATAGGACTCTACGCCATTCACTGTGTCCACCCAATCTGCCTTAAATAAGTCTCTTAACTAGTCCGGGTCGTTGTACCAGGTCTTCTAAACAAAGACCTAGAGTAGCTACTAGAAAATTAATTTTGTCTCTGAATCCTCTAATAGATTTCACTGACCCGGATTTAACGACTTCGTTTAACAGCTCATATAGGGTGTTTACAGGTGGGTCATTCATCTTTCTAAAGAAAAATAATTGTCTCCACAAATATCTTGCTTTGAGTGAGATAAGACATAACTCATGGCGGCTAATGGCATTAGGGACTGCCATGGATAGGCCCAATACTTCTTTCCACATTTTCCCCTGGACCACATTCAGGTATGAGCTCATGTCACACATCGGGGTCCGAATGACCCACACGCCTCCTCATCACGCCAGGTGAAACAGATCACTTTCAAGGTACCTACCAAAGTCGTGACGCTTCGCCGCAGTATTCGACGTTTCTCAGCCCCTTATTTCTCTCGGTGGCGGTTACCCTGGAGATTGGGCTCAACAACATCAAAGGTATCGACAACCCAGCCTTTGCCTACAACTCCCAGGAAACCTACTTTTTGCGTGTAGTTCCGACTATTCGGAACGTGAGCGCTGACGGGCTTACGGCGCTCTGCTTCCTGGGTATATTAGGCACTGCAGCGGGAAGGACGCTGCTTCTGATTAAAGTTGCAAGCGGCATCCGAAGTTTCGTCTTCTGTGCCTTCCCAATCATTGTCTTCCCGTGTACCAATTCCTGTTTTTCCTATTACGGACTGCCTTGAGACTTCTCAAATTCTTCTGGCTTCCTGTGTACCGGACCTTTGCCTGCTCTATGGTTTGCTTGCTTCCTGATTCTGTACTGTCTTCTGCCTACCTGTGTATCAGATATCGCTGCCTGTTTACTGGATTGCCTTCCTTCTGTCCTGATTTAGCTACCACCGCCTTCAACTGGTTTTCCTCACCTTCCCAGCTGACTCCAAGTACTGGGTACTGTTTCCTTCTTCAATTCCAGTGTTCTTTTGTGGATTCCGACTCCATCCCGTTGTTTTGGATTTGCTCCCTCAAGTGTATGCAAGGACGCTTTGCTGATTATATTCAAAGACTCATTTCTGAAAGTGCACACAGGGACGCCTTGCTGAGAAGTGTGCACCTACCCGTCTCTAGTGCGCCCCTCGTGCCGCCCGGGTATAGCATCCCTACTAACCCTCCTGTTTATTTTGTACCTCCGTTGTTCTAACCTGGATTGTTTAGGTTATTTCAATTCCTGTTCTGGTAAAACTTCCTTAACTTTCTTTATTAATTCCTATCAGAATCATCAAAATAGAAGTTAATCTCTTTTTCTGTACTTACAGGGGAAATTCCATTTCTGTTCCTTTTCGATGATAAGGGGAGTGGGTGACCCAGGTACTTTCTGGTTTTGAGAGGCTTTTTTCTTGTGGTAATCTTTGCTCTTCCCAAATATTACCAATTTTTTCTTTTAGCTGGGTCCGTGGCGGTGTGTTCTCCCCGCTCTTTTGGGTGATCGGTCTCTCAGTCTGTAATTTAGTGCAGCTGAGAGTCATATCATCAAAAAGAGCTTATTCCCTCAACAGAGAGGAGGCTCAGGTGGAGGCTCCATCTCGAGCTCTTCAAGCAACATCCAGTACAACTTTCCCGGTCGCTTGCCCGGATCACTCGCCGGCCGGTGAGTAACAGCTCAAATCCAGAGTACAAATGTCCAAACCATACAGAAGAACCGGCTCACATTTCGCAAGATAAAAACGTCTTATCGGTAAGAGCGAAAATTTACATACCCTAACCTTCAAAAATTTCATTTGAGTCTTTAATTTAGACGCTTTTTGTGCTAGACTTCATTTCCACATCTTCAGGCTAGATTTATTGGTAAAATTATAGCCTAGATATGTTATTGCCTGGACCTGTTCCACCAGATCATCTCCCATCTTCCAAATATATGATTTAATAATTCTCTTCTTGGTTACTACAATCGTTCGAGATTTTGATGCATTGGGGGAGAGAATATTCACCATCGCATATTGATAGAAAGTATCCATCTTTCTACGAAGGCCACGTGGGGTGCGGTCAAAAAGAATAAAATCATCAGCGAAGGCCATCCACTCGATAGCCAAACCCCCAACCTAACCGGTGCAATGGAAGGACCCTGCCACATGTCCTCCACATCGCAAACGTACAGGTTGAAGAGCGTGGGTGCAAGTGAACAGCCCTGCTTGACCCCGACTTTAGTATCAATGGCATCAGATAAAGTACCTTCCTGAGTTAAGCGAACCCTGACCGAGGTATTCCTGTGCAACAGAGCCAAGAGTTGGACGATCCTTCGTGGAAAGTTAATTGCTAACATTTTAGTCAACAATCTAACTATGATAACCCCGTCAAAGGCATTAGAAAGGTCTAAAGATGCCATAAAGACTTCACCCATGTTGTATTGATGGACTGTGTCTCTTAAGTGGGCCAGAAGATTCCCATTCAAGTCGGTACCTAAACCCTCTCTAAAGCCGACCTGAAATTTGCTGAAGCAAGCATTCCTTCTAATCACTTTATTAAGGCCCCTTAAAAGTAAGATACCAAAGACCTTACTAGCTGCATCTAAAAGTGTTATTGGTCTATAGTTCTGGGGATTGAGGACATCACCTTTTTTAAATATGGGGACAGTAATGCTTTGGGCCCAAGATTTAGGGATGATATAATTTTTAAAAATATCATCGAATATGGGTTTGAGCAACTCTGCCCACATTTCAGGGGCCGCCTTTATGACAAATGACGGAATGCCATCAGGGCCCGGCGCTCTAGATGGTTTAAGTTTATTGATGGCCCACATAATATCCTCAATATGCCACAAGCACTCGCCCGCCACTGGAGGACCTAGATCCAAGTCTTGTTCCCTAGAGAAGGCTAAAGACAAAGCAAACTTTTCCTTGTAATAAGAGCACCACACCTCTGCTTGGATAGGGCAATCAAGTCTGTCTTTTGCCGGCATAAGTGTGTTGTTGACAGTAGCCCAAAGTTTAACATCTCTGCCCTTGCAGAGATTATACATCATCAATTGATGGGCTTCAAGATAATGATCCATTCTCAGGGACTTAATCAGATTTTTATGTTTCAGGATACATTTTTTCTTTCTAAGCTGCAGTTCAGAAAAGGAGATGGGTAATTTCTTCAAAGCTTTAAGATCCCTATATTTGATATGCTTGGAAATTTGAATTCTGGAATCGCCTACCCTCCCTCTAGGTTTCAACACCTCCATGTCACCTGTCCTACTGATTTTGTTAACACATGACAATATAATGTTATAGTATAATCCCCCTAATCCGATGTCCTCTTTCCTACTTATTTGATGCAACACTGGGGACACATTCTCCAAAACCAAGGTATTAAATTTCATAATTATTTTCTTATTCCATGTAATCCTTCTCCCATTATTTTCTGCCCTCAGGCCCAAAAACATAGGATTAATATAATTACCAAATTTAGGAAGTAAAAGAGAAGAGCGTAGGGGAATGTGGTCCACCCAACTCCACCTCCATAAGTGTCAATTTTCCACATGCTTGCTTCCAACTATTGGATACATAGAAAGTCAAATCTGGAACTGTTACTTACTCTTTTCCAGGTATATTTGGGTAAATTCCAATTCGAGGCATGGTCTAGGAGCCCCAGATCCCAATGATCAAGAAAGTTATCCCACCGTATACCTCTTAAGGTTAGGGTGGAGCAATCTAGGGATCACCCCTCTTTCATTTAACATAGAGCCCTCAGCACAAGCCGAATTAAAGTCACCTCCTAAGATAATAAGATTTGCAAACCCCTTCTCAAACCAACCTCCCAGAATTTCTCCAAGAGAGTCTTCCACTATATCAATGGTTACTTTTAGTGGATTCCAGTATAAGTTCAACAGGAGGATTGGATCTATATTATTCTCTGATGAAGGAACAATACCCAAAAGCCAATAACTCCTAAAAAATCACATTGCCATGAAATCCCAAATTACGATCAACAGCAGTAATCAAACCGCCACTAGGCCGACGAGCTATCCCCCTTGATGCTAATGAAGAAAAAGTATAGAAACCTTCTATATACATATCAGACAACATCATAGTTTCCTGGAAAAAATAAATACGGGGGCAAGTATAGTTTTCTTTTTTTGGTCAAAAATGTATTCAAATGTACTCCAAGCTGTTCGGAACACCCATTGCTCTAAGTGTCTCCAAAGTTTTAAGTGCTGGTTGCAACCATGACCAATCCTGACCACTATTAAGAAGTGTGGAAATTAAAACCAACCCTGGATCAGAATTTTCTACTTTATTTTTACCCAATTGTGCGATTTGTTGCATTTGGATGTTAATCGGTTCCTCATACTGAAGGAAATTATCAGCCTCTTTGTCATCTGCTAATGTAGATAGATCATAGCCCAAAGAGTTGAGGTTTTTTTCTTGGGCACGCACCATGTCTGCTACCATCACTGAGTGAAAGCAGCTTACCATTCGATGGTTATTATGATTGGGTAGAGAAATAGCATCTATATCATCTGTTATAGCCCGTAATAAAGGAATTTTTTTGAACAAGTTTAAAAGATGTGTTCTATTTAAACTGGCCTGGGAGTCCGTTTTATTATTATTGATCCAACCCAAGATTTTCCCTGTATAGATCTTTGAAAGGCGCTGGCCCAAGATAGATTGCTTCTTTGTGTTTCAACAAAGGGTTTAATCAATGCATTTCCTTGAAAGTCCTGGATTTTAGAAGTCTGTGTATCTAATGGGCTTTCCCCCATATTGTTGGTGGTTGAATCACTCCCGATTTCAACCATACCAATTGGCCCATTAAGGGAGGGAATAGTGGAACATACTATAGGTGTAGTTATTTGGGCAATGTGAAGGAGCTTAATTTGTTGCGTGCCTATTGATGTTCTGGCATATTTGGTGCTGGTTATTTTACCAAAGGCTGTCATCTTAGTTTGTTTAGTTTGTGGACGCTCTTTCCCCATTTTCAATAAATTATTCTCGTCCATGTTAGGGTTGATATTTTTTTTCTCCCCTAACTAAAGAGCCTTTGTTGGAGACCTCTGCCCGCACATGACTCTCTTCCCTATTAAGGCCCTTCGCCACCCCACTATCGTCATGCTCTTCTTGAACAGGAATATTTCTAATTGCTTTAAGATTGGAATTTCTACCTTTCTAATTTTAGTATTGGGCATCTTTTTCGTTTTTTTAATCATCCTAACCTGTTTTTTTGCTTTTTTACGTCTATGCACTGGGGATTGTGGCACCTCATTAATGTCATAATCGGAGCTATTAACGGGACCTATATCATCGGGCTTCGTCATGCCACCTGTTTCTAATGCTGGGTCTACTGGTATATTCTCTCCGTTTTGTCTTTTGTTTACATTTTTGCCCCTTTTTAGGAGGAGCAAGTTGGATAATTATCGTATCCTCAATGCTAATATTCCCCCTCCTTAGATATTTCCCTCCCGTGCTCCTGGGCACTAAGATTTTCCAAATCCTGTTCTTGAATAAGCCCTCCTGTTGCTTCTGCAATAACATCCAAAAGGACAGAAGGACTATCTTGACAGCTCAATTCCTTTCCATAGTTGTTATTACTGGATTTTCTGCCTCCTTGGCCAGGGAAATCTAGGTCCAGTATCCCTTTATCTGAAGAGGTAGGTCGATCCCCTGTAAGCATAAATTCCAGCAAAGTGGTGATCTTAGCATCCATAGTTGTTAACCTAGTATCTTGTTCCTTTCTATATTTATCATATAGATTCTGTTCTTTAATATTATGGTCCTTAAGGGTTTTGCCCTCCACTAGCCCTCCAAAAATGCCAGACGATTCACTGGTTGATTAAAAGCAGCTTGTTGGCCTACCATGGAGCCACAGAGCATCTCTTGGGACTCGCCCCTGGTTTTCAAAGCCAAATTCAAACTAATATGAAGTTTAGATAGGAGGGGTAGAAGATAATCTCCTCTGTCCTCCCTACGCAAACGGGATATTTCACGTGTGTCTTTGGCTACATAGTGACTTTCCAGTGTTGTTTGATGGGGTTCAGTAGCTCTATCCACTATTTTAGGTCGAAGGTACCTTTCCTTATCCGTTTGAGTATAAGCTATCTTCCTATGTATAGAAGTTTTGGGTGTCTATAATGTCGGTCTAATGGGGGTTTGTAGCTTACCCTCTTGTTGTTTCGCCATCATGGTAGTATCTCTAAATTGTGGGAATGCGCCACCGGCGCCCCCTCTGATATGCTCCTCACCCCCTTATCCTTAGATAGCAATCTACCTGCCGGTATCTCCAAATCAATAATTTCTTTTAACAGATCACCCGAAGCATCTGCCATAAGCAAAAAAGAGTCATCCAAATCACACTCCCCAATAGGTCGATTAAGATTATGCTTGGAGCACATGGGTGTCCCTTTAAATTGTTCTCCCCAACTAACATGCTCCGACTGGGTTGGACTAGTAGCACATTGCATCTTATCTTGATTACCCTTCCCAAAAATCAATACTGCTGGCGAGATATGAGTGAACTGCTTAGTGCCAAAGGGATATTTTCCCTTATTTCCCATCATATTCATTTTTGATAAATCTGAGCCATGGATTTCCCCGGGTTGCATTTTCCCACTTAAAATCATCTTCTAAAGAGGAGTGGAAGCATGAAAACGGACCACCCTTTTAATACCAATTAAACTTTGTTGGAGACATTCTTCATCCGTAAGTTCCTGTCTAGAGTCCAACATGACCCTATGAGCCCCAGTGGCCTCTGTATCTAGTATGTCTAAATTCCCCTCAATAGGAGCTTGAGCCTCCAAGGCTGCAAGATCAGTAATGGGTAATCCCTCCACACTTGCTTCAAGACTATGGTTAAGATTTTCATTATTATTTTCAGTAGATACATTAGAGGCAACCTTATTTTCCATATGCTCTATATTAATAGATGCCTCACAATGTATCAGAGAGCCCAATTGAACTTCTACTATGTTATTCTCTTGATTCAACAGTTTCAAACCCGCTTCTGTGCAGGCATATTCAAATAATATGATTGTAAGGGAACAACCTCTTAAAGAAGAAAAAGCAATTCTATATAAAACAGCATGGAAAGACGACAGTTTGAATAAAATCTGTATAACATTCCACAATTTTCAGAAAACATTACGACAAGAAATTTAAAAGGAATATATGTGATATGTTTGCACTGCCTTGGGAACGCCCGATGGCTTGAGGAGCAGCCTTAGTCCGTCTCTCCTCCCCAGTGTCCAACTAAAAGCAGCAGATAGTCCGAACGTATTTCCACCTTTGGGGTTAGGCAAACATTAAAGGAAATCCAGAGTGAATAGCATACATGTTAATAGGTTAAATACCAGTAATTGTAGGACAATAAAAGGGCTCAAAGAAAACTCCTTCACAAACACCCAAAGCCCTACTAGGTTGTAGTTGGAGAATTTGCAAAAGAACTTAAATTACGGGATTACCTCCAGAATCTGGGGCCACCCAGAGCCAAACAGCAGCAAAACAGTTCTGATGAAAGTAAAATGCACCGCCCTTTACTCCGTAGCCGGGCTTAACGCCGCAAGGGTGAATGTGGGTGCTTTTTGAAGTGGATTAGTCACGTGATGATTCACGTGACCGCCAGCAGGCTCCGCCCCCTCCAGGGAACGAACGTGGAACAGCAAGAGTCCTTGGTGACTCGCAATGCTGTAATTCAAGCAGCAGTCTCCCGAACTTTCGTTGTGCTGAAAATACTTCTCCTTAATGCAACAAGAGGGTTCACTTTTATGAGGGAAAGGGGGCTACCATGTCTCACCCAAAGACGTCCTCTCCCTACTCCCAAGTGCCTTCCACCCAGGTGATCCTCCCTCGCATATCCAGCCCCAGGTTCGGGATCAAAAAGCGATGGCCTTTCCCTGGCCACCTGAGGAGAGGACCAAGGGATAGTAGAAGTGAGGACGCCCTCAGGTTCCTGACATTCCGACAAATATATTGTTGATATGGTGATTTGTGGTTGTGATATGACTTGATGGGAACTGTGCTTGTTAAAGAATGTGTTATGGGGTGTGATTGAAATGTGATTGGGGTGTGAATGTTACCTGCCTTATATGATGTGGTGGTTATGTAGTGTGACGTGACTTTAATGTGGTTGTGATGAAGATGCAGATGTGATCGGGCTGAACTAGTTATTGGGATGTACTTGGATATAGATAAAGTTGTGATTGGGATGTGGTAAGGGTGAGCTTGTGATGTCACTTCAATGTGGTTGTGATGTGGATTTGGTTGGTAAACTGTAGCATGGGGATGTGGCTCAAATGATGTTTTGGTGAGGTTATAAAGTGGTAGTGGTTGGGAAATGGATATGGTCTAGATTACATTTTTATGTAGTGATTTAGATGTATTGATGCAATTGTAATTTGTGGCTGTAATCTTGATATTGTTGTTGATTGTGGCTCTGCTTTGATTAATATGGATGTGGTTGTGATGTAACTGGGCCACCAAAGAGTGTAGAGGGGTTGAACATTGTGTTTGTCATTTTGCAAAGCCAACAAAAATGAGTAACTTGAATTCAGTGACATGGATATGATTTAATAGTGTTTTCAAAGTTGAAATCGGGTTTCTTCATTCATTAGGTCTTTAAATGAGTCCAGTAAAATATGTGGTTGTAGGGATCAACATTGG
The DNA here is from genome assembly GCF_040938575.1 of Ambystoma mexicanum. NCBI lineage: Eukaryota > Metazoa > Chordata > Amphibia > Caudata > Ambystomatidae > Ambystoma > Ambystoma mexicanum. The sequence goes on from NC_090926.1 coordinate 744,152,641, forward strand.
GATTTGTTGACCAGGAGCAAAAAGCAGCTCCTTGGTATCCAGCATAACCAGTTACGCAGGAGCTACCTCTGGAGAACCAGGCACTAGTACAGACTGCGCAGCAAATCTAACTTTGTGCAAGATGCAAACTCTAACCTTTTGTCCATTTCATGTTATACACTATGCTCTAAATGTCCCTTAAGTGTGTTTTGTATCATCCTTTATATACATCCCCAAGCATACACAGTAATTTCTCATAACTAAATTTGTATGGCACCATTTGCCCCGGACTCAAAAGTAGCTCATCATAGCTGATGGTGTCAATCGATCCAGGCTCCCCTTGACTATAACCAGGTGCTAAATAGCTCTCAGCTCCTGGCAATTTCGAATTCAGGGTTGGCAATTAACAGAACAGAATTATTTGTAATGAAAAATAAGTAAACAATTCCTCCAACCAAAACTTGAAAAAAAATAACTGCGCACAAATATAAAAATGAAAATAAGACTGAAGTCATTTGAAACATAATCCAAAAATAGAATTTCTTTTTTCCTAGGGGAGATCCAATTTCTTTCCCTGTGTATTCCATTGAGGTTGATGGGGGCCCTGACCAGCCGGCAGCATGCCGGGGTTGAAGAGGTGGACATCCCATCCAACTCGGTCTACAGATATCCCCCTAAATCTGGTGAGTATGATCTAACTCCGTCTACATATACACCCTTACAAGTCCTGTCTGAAGGTACTCTGATGTATTTGGTCAATTCTGTTTGTAGTCCCCCACAGTACCCCCTGCTCCACTTTGGAGGTTGGTATTAATCTTTGTTCTTTATTCAATCCACCTGTACAACTGTGTGGCGCTTGTCTAACTCAGTCTACTGTTTCCCACACTGCTTAACATCTGGTGAGATTAATGCTTTGAAGTAATGCTCCTAAGTTTCTACGAGTGCAGGTCAAGGGCATAATAAATCTGCTGCAGCTTCTTTCTTGGTGGCGCCCCTTTTTTTGTATGGTAGGTTATAGTTCTGGTATAAAATGCTGTTCTACAGACACTGGGCTTGGAAACTGCAGCAGCTTGTGACTCTGTCTTAGTGTTTGAGGCACCTATTGCAAAGTTTGCGGGCTGGGGCAGGAGTTAATTAGGATTGCAATGAATGTGCTTTTATTAATGAAGGGGGTTTGTACACTGGAATTCTGGTGTGACAGTACTGAAAGATGATTGCAGTGTAAATATAAAATCGGGATGCATTGACTGGTGGCTACATGTGTGAGTTTGGAGATGGGTTGGATGGTGTCGAATTGATTGTAATCAAGTTGTATGTTAAAAATACTGTGACAACCACCAGCTACTATGCAGAAGTACCTTCCCACTCTGCTCATCTATCAGTCGCTGCGTGTATGCTTAGTGCATTAACAACTGTTACCTTGCATTTTTCATATGTACCCGCCCATACTGCTCATTGCTGCCGGTGCTATCATGCTACTAATTGCTGAGAAAACTATAGTTACCACTACCTTGTATTACGTTTAAGTACCTGTCCATACTTGCGTGCATCCTTAGCGCTTTACCAACTGCTAATTGTCTGACTAACACGCAACAGAGTAACCCTGAATGTTTCACCTGACACGTTTGCCACTTATGAATAATCAATCGATCATGAGTACTAACTGCTGCCTGCTCTACACTACCGCAACTTTACTAAACTTAAGTGCCCATCTGAGCTTACCCGGCTCTGAATCCTTTTATATGTAACCCTCCAACACGTGAACGTGTGCTCACTTTGCTGTACTAGGAATGCACACGACCTTAGTCAATTGGTGGACGTTATTGAGTCATGTTTATGCCACTTGCCATTCTCTTGTGCCTCCTAATTCTATCAAACTTACGGTACCTACCTATGATGTCCTATAAAGATACCAGCAATTACTTCTCACCATCACACACTGACTTCTATGCCTCCCCTTGTCTGACAAAGACTAGGAATTTAAGACTAGGCTCAAAGACTACAGCCAGGTCATATAGCATCCAACCTTAAGCAAGACACCACTGCCAAACGCTCTTCTACTAGAACCAAAGCACTCAACACCTCAAATACACCCATGACCAGTGATTACACATCCCATACGGAAGCTAAGTCACAGAACCTCCAACCCCCTGATTAAGGGCGTTCTCATAAATGCTAGATCTATATCAGTCCACGCTCTAGATCTAGCGGACATTATAACCTCTAACAACCTGGACTTCCTGGCCATCACAGAGACCTGGCTCCATGCAGCGTCAGGGCCTGCCCTCGCCATCCCAGATGAATACTCCATATATCGACTGGGCAGAGATTCAGCAAAAGGAGGCGGTGTAGCATTTATTGCCAAAGCCTCATTAAACCTAAGGCCCACACTTAACCAGACGCTCCCCTCAGGGGAAGCACTATCGATCAAGCTACCTGTCTCAGATTCGAGAACGCTTAGCATTCACCTCATATATAGACTGCCCGGGATCAGCTCCATCTTTGAAGAAGACCTTATTCTTTTCCTCCTCTCCAATAACACAAAACCTAGCTCTCGGATCCTGTTACTAGGAGACTTTAATTTAGGCCTTCAGGACTCTAAAGACGACAAAGCATCAACCCTTGCCAACACCATCTCTGAACTATGCTTTACACACCGAATCACCCACCCAACACACAATAGAAGAACCTTAGTTTTTCTGATAGACTTCAACTGCGACACCAATATCCTATCCATCACACCTTGCGCATGGACAGACAACCACCTTATCACGATCAAAAAAGACAACCCTCTGCACCAGCAAACACCCATTGCTCCACCATCATTCACAAGAAACAATTGAAACATAACGGTGGAGAAATGACTCCCATTATTCCAGCCGATCATTGATTTCATGCCTACGAACTCTGTCTGACCCTACTGCCCTAGTTGGCTTATATACCCTTAACCTGCTCAATGCTATCAACACCATAGCACCATTAAAACTGCTCAAAGCCAAACCTTGTGAGCATCTAAACTCAACTTCTCACATCTTTCTATCAAAGAGGTTGAGGACATAATCTCAAAAGCTGAAACCATCAAGATGCCAGTGAGACATATGGCCGGCACCATTTATCAAAGCTGCAACTGGGACCCTTTATCAAAACGCTACTTAACACCTCATTCGAATCAAGTACAGTACCAACCAATTTGAAAGACGTGTGGATTCTTTCCCTTTTAAAAATAAAAACCCACCTTCGACCCCAACTTCCCAACTAATTACAGGCCTATTACAGCAGTGCCATTTCTCCTAAAAATCCTGGACCGAGCAGCCTACCTGCAAACCCAGAACGATCTAGAAAATCGCAAACTTTTGGGCCTCAGGCAGTCAGGATTCCGACCAAAACACAGCACGGAAACTGCCTTGATCGACCTCAAGACACAAATGGACAACTTAAAAGACAATGGCAAACTCGCCCTATTACTAATATTAGACCTCTCGGCTGCATTTGACTTGGTAAACCACAAAGTCTCATGCAACCACCTCACAACAGCTGCTCACTTTTACGTCCAAGCTAATGCCTGGATTCATTCTTTTCTAAATAATAGATCCATGAGGGTCTCCGCTCCTTCAGCTGCTGCCAAGCCAGCGCCAGTCACTTGCGGAGTCCCTCAGGGTTCCTGTATATCACCAACATTATATAATGTGTACACAAAACCTCTATTTGGCGACCTTGATAATTTGGGTGTCATCTACACGAACTACGCAGATGAGACCCAAATACTCATCCCTATCATCGGAGACTATATCAAAGACTCTGAAGTCCTCAATGACATCAACCTCATCATACAAGCGTGAATGGCTAACCATGGACAATGCCGAAACGACGACAAGACAGAGTTAGGCTCCCAATCCAGACTTAAACTCGACCAACAATACTCATCATTTAACATTGACGACAATAACCTAATGGTATCCAAGGATGTCAAAACGTTGGGTATTTACCTAGACTCCTCACTTACCTTGAACAGACAAATCGACGCAATAGCCTCCTCCACTTGCAAGCTAATAACCGCATGCAGACCATTTCTATCTACAACCAACTGCACCTCCGTAGCTAAAGCCTTGCTTCACTCCAAAATCGTCTACCTTAACACACTCTACCTAGGCACGAGTTAACACAACCTTAACAAGTTGTAAGTAATTCAAAATAATGCCCTCAGATCAGCATTGAGCCTCCCAAGGTCCCAACATATCTCGGATATAAGATGAAACACCCAGTGGCGCTCTGTCATCCAAAGCATAGAGTATAAAACTCTATCACTTGAACATAAGTACCTTGCCAACCTGGCACCCAGTTACATAGCCGACAACTTCACCCGAAACACTACTGCACGTCCCACTGGATCTGCTCAAGCTCACTGGTTGAAGGTCCCAGTTTCAAGCTTCAGAAAGCTGGAGGCAGTAGCTTCCCTGTGTTAGACGCTAAACAGTTCAACACACTACCTTCTACCTTAAGAACAGAACCCTCCTTCCAACAATTTAGAAAAAACTCTAAAACATGGCTTCTCTCGAAAGGAGACTAAGAACCCCCCGGCTATACAACACATTTTTGCTGTAACCACTGCTTCTTTCTCTCCACCTTAATTTGCCTGCAACAATCTGTCTGTAACTAATGCATCGTATGTAACTGTAAATAACTCGGCTTGTATCACTGTACTTGTAAGCAATGCGCCCAGATGCCCCAGGGCTGGGTGCGTTACATAAATAAATACATTCTTGTGCCAATCCTTCTGTGATTTTTAGTAAAGGTTTACTCTTGAATTGTACAGGAATTTATTCCAGAGTTAATCCAACAAGGAAATGGGTACAACAAGCTCCCAGCTTCCCCATGTGAACAGTCCTCCTTCTCCATCTCCCATTCTTTGCCACCTCCCATTCTATAGCAGAACTTAGAACCCTTGTTGACTTTATACACGATTATCAGAGCAAACGTAGCAGTGGTTAGCATCATCAAATATGATTATACAACTTAACATTATATAGAACACCTGCTCTACCCTTTACCTGCACACATCACTATAGATTTTACTTCACAACTTGTCTTGCAACTCTAGCTTTGTTCCACAACTTGCCATTCTCCATCACAACAGCATCAAGTACCTTCCTAACTTTCTGTGGACCCGAATTTCACCTTTTGATCCTTTCTCACCACTCTGGGATTCTTCACACATACACTGTGCCCTTCAGACACTTGCACCTTCTCACTTGATCATACTCCTTTATACCTTCAGTTTTCCTTTTGATTGTTTCCCTCAGCCTGTGCTGATCCAATTCAGCATACCTTGACCTGCCCAACCATGGTGGACAAACTGTGTGAGGTTTCCTTATCAGAACCTTGAGCGGTATCAAACCTGTGGTAGCATGCAGTGCCAATCAACCCTTTTTCTTATCAATGCCTCCCATCCTGCTCCTCCCCCACAGCCATTCTGATACCTTGCATCAGTTGCGGTTAAACCTCTCCACTGCTCCATTGGTCTCGGGATGGTACAGCAAGGTTTTGTGATGCACTATCCCAACCCCCTCTAGAAACGACTCCATCATCTCAGAAGTGAGTTGCACACCATTATCAGTCAATAATTTCCTCGGGTATCCCTCCCTCTGAAACGCACCATCCAGATACTTTCAAAACTGCCTCAGTATCTGCCTCATACAACACCTCCACCCACTTGGGGTATAAACCCATTGTGTGTGTATATATGTATGTGTATATCTATATCTCTAGGTCTAAGGCAACATATTCCCACAGCATGGTAGGTAATTCCAATGGCCTAAGTTGTTGGACTAGTTTCTTAGCATCACCTCTTCACACAATACACAACCTTTGACCATCTCCTCGAACTGTGAATACAACGCATGCCACCAATAGTCTACTCTGAGTCTCCCTTTAATTTTAGTCATTCCCAAATGGCCTTCATGACCTGCCTCTACAAGATGCTTCCTCACCATAACAGGTGGAACAACATGACTGGCCTTTCACAACAGCAACCCTTCTATGCTCTGTTCATTTTCACCCTGTGAAATGCTCCTAAACTCTCACTTTCCAACTGATTGCTCCAACCTGTCTCAACGTGTTCCCTGATTTTTCTGCGCGCATAATCTTGCTCATGGTGTCCCACAAGGATCGGCTTTGGGACCTTTGCTATTTTCTCTCTATACTTCTCCTCTAGCTAAAGGAATTTCTTCCTATGGGCTGTCACATCACTTCTGTACTGACAACGCTCAACTCTTCTTTTCTTTCTCTTCTTTCTCAACTGACATACATACTCAGCTGTCCTCATGCTTATTGGCCATCAAATCCTGGATGTCTTCCCAATATCTTACACTTAACGCTACGAAAAGTGAAGTACTCTTTTTCCCTTCTATTACTAACCCGCCCACCCCCCCCTCCCTCATTCATATAATTTCCCCCTTCTTGGATCCCCATCGCATCTACTGCCCGCAATCTGGAACATTCCTTTGACTCCGCTCTATCCTTTTTAAACATCACATTTCAATCTTCTCTTGCGACTTTCGTTATCATTTTATTCAATATTCGCAAAGTTTGTTCTTTCCTGACTTTTCATGCAACCAAATTGTTAACTTCATGAATTGTTTCACGCCTCTTCTATTGTTCCACTACACTTTTCGGCCTCCCAACCTCTCGCCTTGCTTGTTAGACAGACTACAGGTGTAAGCAAAACCAACCTTTGGTATAAATCTGTACTACAAGGTTTGTGCTAGCAAGCTGAGCAGTCAGGCGTATCTCAAGAGGGAATGTAATCAGTACATGAGAATACACAGAGTTCTTACAATCACAGTGGTTCAAGTAGACACTTAAACTCAAGGTTTCTTGGTAAAACACTTATTAATTTATTACAGTAATTTAGAAAACATTCACTAGAATGAGGCAACTTAATATCATCCAAAAATACACTATACATTAGGCTCCCCTGAAATGGGAGCAAAATAGCATTTCAGTCACTTTAAATAGGAGGGCAAAGGCACAAATAAATTGAATAGACCACAAATACCTTCTTAGGCAGTGCAAATAGTTTCAGTTCACTAGAGGACTCAATTCAGTTCATTAAGCCTAGGCCAAAGTCAATGGACTAGTGTCTTTGATAGGAAAGAGCAGTTCAAACGGTAAAGTCTTTGCCAAAGTTCTCAGAAGTAGTTTATACGAAAAAGAATCATATGCTGGGTCACAAGCTGATTAGGCCTGCAAGTTGGGAAAGTTCCACAAACTTTCACTGCGAGAAGTAAGTTCTCTCAATCGGGTTGGCACAGTACCTTAATGAGAAGAAAAGATGCAGCTGAAGACGTTGGTTCCTGGCAGTTCGTGGAGATCTCACTGTTCCTGAGCCTCTGTCGTGGGGACAAAAGGGAGGACGTTGGGGGACTCCCGCACTGCACAGGGACTGGTCAAGCTGGCAAAATTGGAAGATCTTCGGTTTGAGTAGCTGTCGTCAAGCACACAAGCTGGTGGCGTTCCCCCCTGGTTAATCCTAACCAGCTCCTAGAATGGTATCCAGGTGGCTTATGAGTTGTTTGGTCCCACCAATTCAAAGGAAGAAGTCATCCTTGAAGGGGCTTCTCTGTCGAGATGGACTTGGCAATTCGGACCTGCATTAGGGCTTCACCAGGCAAACCAACGGTCCAGGAGTTGCAGCAGCCGTACTCTTCCAGCTCGTCTTCGGTTCTTTCTTTCCAGTGGTCGACTCTGCTTTCCAGTCCAAGAGACTCACCTTTTAAACAGTTTTCTCCCTTTCCTTCCAGCCTAGCTGCCACTCACCCAGCAGGGTGGCTGTCCTTGCCAGACAGTCAGCCAGCCAATCACCCCAGACTGCATTTGGGTCTCCTAGGAGACTACGCACAGGGAGTTTCGGGTACCTCCCTCACTTCCTGCCCACCCCAGACACTCCGACGCCAGAGGCGGTGTTCAGTCCTGAAGCCCGCCAAAGGCATACGAACAAAGGGACCAAACCTAGTTTGGCGCTCAGAGACAACCCATAGAAGGACCTTTCCAAAAAGAAATGGCAAAAAAAGAAGACGTGACCTGTTTAAACAAAGGGGCTTAAGACGCCATTTTGAAAAACATGGCTCCTGCGATTTATATCTACCGGTGTTCGTGGTCGGGGAAAACTCATGGTAGTTTATTGTAAAACCACTGCCACCAGCCATTTCGATAGGAAAGGGTAGCATTTGACTGCTACATCTGTTTCTTGTACATCGTGTCCCATGTCCTTGCCATTCATCCATGTGCCAGTCACTGGTCGTCTCTTTAATTGTATTTTGTTTTCATGCGAGAAAATAAAGGACAAACTGGTACCAGGGGGGTCCTTTCAACGTTGCAATACACAAAATCATCTCATGTTGAATGGCTTGTTGTTGTGTAAAGGTACAGCACATGCCTACAAAGTCCGTTTGTAAATACTACAATATGGTCCCTATGCCATTAAGCACCATCGCACTCCTTTTTATGAACTTTGTTTTGATGCAGCACATAATAGAAGATGCTGCTCTGTGTGGACCAAGTGATTAACTGTACATTTGCAGAAGCTTGAGTTAAATGCTGTGTCTGCTCTGCAGGTGCCTTTCTGGGTCCAAGGATAACATTGAACATCAGAGCCTGTTGGGAGGGAAACAAGGGTCTGAAGTGGACACTGCATGTTCTATAAGTTGGTACAGAGAAGACTGCTCCTTCCAGCTTTTGATGTGTGATGTTTACTCCGTCATCACCCACACCACGCAAAAGCCGCCTAAGTTGGAAGCACTGTAATGCAGAGAGATTGAGGAAAAAGGAGCATAGATATCCACATACATCTACAGAATACCCAAACTGGAGAAGCTTACCACATGAGTGAAAATTGGGACTTGCAGTCTGTTTCTGTTGAACCATCTTCATGAATGTGTGGTATTGGCACTGCCATTTGTATTGCACTTTTTCTCCTTCTACTTCACTTGTGTGGAAAGTTCAAAGATGGAAAGTTCAAAGGCCTGTGAGCAATCGGATACCTCCCTTCTTCCACCTTGCAGCACCCGTGATAATAGTGCGCAAATTGAGTGCATACAAATCGCTAAGATTTATCACTTGAATGAAAACATTTACCAAACTTGGAAACTATCTCTGAGGGCAGACCTCAAAATGTGCACTCTACCAGCCATTTGCTAGAGATAATTCACTCATGGCGACTGCAAGTTGAGAAATGATGTGCTGTACGTGGAGAATTGAGGGGTGCGAGTGACGTTTTAGGCTGGAACTTTAAATTTGTACTCCTGCATGAGATGAAAGTCCCATCAAAAACAAACACAAGCTTGTAAATGGTAAGGCCTAACTGCTTGAGTAATTAGTGTCTGTGAAAGAAGTGAATGATGACTTTATTGTACTCATGGCCATGCATTGTGTAAGCTACTCATTTCTATTTAAAGCTTATTAAAGTACTATTTTGAAGAAGAATCACAATTGCTCCCTTTATGCTATATAAATCCCAGTTTTTTTCACAGATCATTGAAGGAGTCAACACTTTGCTGGCGAAGAAGGGCTTGATTTTTGGTTCTGTCATAAGTGGTATGTTCTGGGTATGAAATTGGCGCAGAAAAGGTGTGAACTTACAGAGATATTTCCCACATTTCATAAAACAACGTTTTGAGTAATTCTTTTTATTTATTATGACAACAAAAGACAGGCATACCGACGCACCAAACACAGAAACAGCCAAATGTTATTCAGTAGGTCAGAGCCAAAACAGGGTGCAAGTATTAATTAACTGGAAGTATTAAGTGCAAACGAACATGCAAGCTCAGGCTAAGTACATTACATTGCATTACGGATCTTATGGGCGTTGTCAGTCCATGACAGGAAGAAGCGGGGAGCACCGATGAGAGGTAGGGTTCAGCGCAACGGCAGCTAAGTCCAGTCTGCTACCCATGGTTTCTCTGGCTATGTCAAGCCTGTCCATTTACCTCATAACTTTAAAAAATCTCTGGGGGCTGTCTCTGGCAGTGTATATTCATTTTTTCTGGGCCGCACACCTGTCCATCTCATTGGTCTATATATTCAGGGCAGAACCTCCCAGTGCCCCCACGTCTTTTGGTTGGACCCATTGCAACAGCTAGGAATGTTTTTTTTAGGCTTGTGTATGGTCCCCCCCACCCCCTGCCCCCCCGCCCCCCCGATTCCCAACAGAGCGGCCTTGGGTTACAGCTGAACCGGAGTGTTCAGGACCACATTAATTTCATGAATACACTTGCGCCAGAATTCCTGTATGACCTTGCACTCCCATAACATATGGTGAAAGGTTCCCGCAACCCTTCATCTTCCGCGAGTACCCATTTTGCCATCGCGGCCCGGGAATGATGAACCTGGTGGAGTATTTTGTATTGAATGAGCCTAAGTTTGGCATCTATGCCTATTTCACGTGGGAACATTAGTGCCTCCACCGACTCCAAGGGGCCCACCAATCTCTCCCGTAGAGCTTTTTGGGATGTCTGAGAGCACAGGGAATTGGGTGCGTAGGGCGTGTCGGTTGTATGTATCTGTATAGGTCACCAGCAGGGAGCCCAAACTCCTCCCGCATTGTTGCAAACGGCTTCAGGTGTCCATCCTGTAAGACCTCTGTTTAGGTCTGTATCCCCTGCTCCTCCCAGCTAGGAAACCAGCCCATTATCAGGACCTCTGGAATATACTCATTATCCCATATAGGTTGACCCAATGTCGTCCGCCTCTCCCACCCGATACGTTGGAGCACCTCCTCCCACACGGCATGCAGTTGCCGGATCATCCCTGGGAGGTCTGCAGCTACAGTGTCCAGTCAATACCCATATGGGGGTGGGGGGGTTCTCTCGCCTATGCATTTAGTCTCGTTCCCAATATGTGGGAGTGCCGGATCGGCATGGAGCCAGTCAATTAGGACCCCCACCTGTGCTCCCCAATAGTATGCTCTTGAGACAGGGTATGCCCAGACCCTCTCCCAGACTGACCGCTGTAGCGTGGTCATGGGGATTGGGGGTTGCTTACCGCCCCGAAGGAGTTTCCGGAGGGTACATTCTATGGTCTGAAAGGTTGTGCGGGGAACGTTGAGGGGGGCATTCTTGAGGACATAAAGGAACCTCGGGAGATGGAGCATTTTGAAGAGGGCAGCCCTCCCCAGCATTTCTAGCGGAAGGGTTTGCCAATGGGTAATATCCACCTCAAATCTGCTCACCACTGGGTGGAGGTTAAGCCGGAGGTCCGGTTTGGGGGGTGACTCTAATGCCTAGGTAGACAAAACTCTGGATGGAGACAGAGTAGGGACAATGCTGCAGGATCGCATCGTCTCCACCTTGTAGTGGAAATAAAATTGTCTTGTGCTCATTGACTTTGAGCCCATAGAACTCCTGGTATTCGGTATAGATTCTGATGACTTCAGGGCACGAGATTATAGGGTTACTCAGATGAGCAAGTCATCCGCGTATAGTGAGACCCGTCCTCTTTCTCCCCTCCCCCCACAATCTCCCACCCCAGGGACCCCCTCCAGTGGGACGTCCTGAGCCAGATTGCAAGGGGTTCAATGGCCAATATGAATAGGATGGGGGAGAAGGGGCATCCCTGTCTGGTTCCCCGGCTCAGTGGGAAGGGTCTAGAGGAGATCCTGTTCATCCACACTACTGCTTCGGTGGCGGTGTATAGTATCTTAACCCATGACATAAAGATGGGCTCAGGGGGGCGTGGCCAAAAGCGAGATGAGAAGGACGTGAGCCTCCTCAGCTCCCGCGACCACAGCTAAAATCCTGTTTATAATACATGAATTTCGATCGCTGCTGGTCTGTTAAACACACCTGTCGTGAGGTGGTACCCTGGGGCACAACCGGTGCTCAGGCAGGCAAAAAACGCTCCAGTGTGAAGGAGTTTGAAGCGAGCGAAGACCGGAGCGGGCGCCGACCTGCGCATTTCAAAGATGGCCACCTGGGCAGGAATGCTGGGTGTGCCGTGAACAGGGACCAGAGTGGCGCAGCTGGGGTTATCGGACCGCTGTCCTGCTTGCTGCTAGCTGCAGAGAGGGAATACTGAACTGAGGCGTTCCGGACATCTCCTGGCCCCCAGCCAGCCTCAGCAGGACTAAATCCATGGCAGTGAGCGCCCGCCCGTGGACGCGGCGCGGCTGCCAATTGAGAGGCTGGACGGTTGTGCTCTGGGGCGGGTGTCCCCGGGGAGCATATGGTGACCGGGCGGTGGCACAGGGGCAGCGAGTCTGTTGACCTCTGCCCTGCGTGGCTTCGTGCCCCCCCCTACCTCCTGGCAGCGACCCTCTCGAAAGAAGGAGACCAGCTGTAACGCAGAACGGAGGAAGGGAGTGAAATTGCAACAGCAGCCAGAACTGACACCCGCTCAACAGCCCCGCTGCAGTGCTACTGTCCCGTCTAGGGGGTATCCTAGAGTGGCTCCGTGATCTGCATCATCGGCGCACACTGCCTTGTGCGAAGGGCCCGGGGGCCTGCAGCACACCGCGGCAGCGGCGTGTGGGGTGTGGATAGCCGAGGCACCTTTCCAACCCTAAACTGGCCCCCTCAACAAAGCTGCAAAACCCTCTCCAGCAGTGGCAGCACACTCGCCGCCCTACGCAGCGAGCAGACGGATCTCCAGGGACCTACAGATTCAGTTGAGGAGACATATATCCTCCTGGAGCAACCTACTGGAGCACAACAGCAAACTTGGGTGGTTGCTGCCCGGGCCACATAAGACCCAGCTGACCAGCAGCACAGCATCAAGGTCTTGAAGAATTCCACCGCACGGCGCACAACCTCTAATCACAACCCCAACCTCCTAAGACACTACTTAACGCTCCTAATCACCGGGGACGGCGGAAGGCGGGCTAGGCATCGCAACAAGTTCAAAAACATTGTTGCAAACCACTACCGATCTGGGTACGTTATCACGCAGAGCATAACCCTACCTCACCCCTCAGTGGTACTGGAACTCCACCCGTAGACTTAAAAGACTGCCAAGCAGGGATTGGGCCGAATAGAATATGCTCCTTAACCCATAACGTACAGCAACAACTCCAGGGAGTCACAGCCAAGCTCAAGACTCTGAAAGCCAGAATCGAAGAAGCAGAAGGGAGAACCAGGCGCAACAATGTTCACCTACTCCGCATCCCAGAGAAAACAGAAGGCCCATGCATGGAACTCTTGCTTGAGCAATGGCTCGCAGATCTGTTCGAACCGGACTCCTTCTCTAAATTATTTTCCGTAGAAAGACCATACCGCATGCCCACAGGTAGGCCAGTGCCCGGCGCTCCCCCACGAACGGTGATGGCAAAGCTACTAAATTATAGAGACCGGGATGCACTATTACATCGGGCTCTAGCCAAGGGCGCAATCACTTTCAACGGCTCCAGGATTGCCTTCTTCCCTGATTACACGAGGGAAGTGCAGAAAGCTAGACAATCTTTCGATCAACTCAAAAGGCAACTTCAAACACAGAGAATCAAATACGGCCTGCCTTCCCTACTCAGCTAAAGATCTACCACAAAGGAACAACAGTTCACTTTAACGACCCTAAGGAGGCATGGTGCTGGGTCGAGCAACACATAGGAGACTGGTCAACACCTCGAGACAACAGGGGTAGAAACCCCAGACCACCGGCTGACCAACGCCTGGTCCCAGTAGATCGGCCAATACAAGACCGGCCGGAGGACATAGGGCACTGACCCCTGCCCTGATCCTCAACAGAGCCCCAGAGCCTACCAGTGAATACAAATCTGAGCTACCGATTGTCTCGCAGAGCGTCCCACCAGCCTGCACAAGGCATTACATGCTCTCACGAGGTGGCTACGTGGAGGCCTTCCGCCCTTGCGTCCAGGCCCCCGCCTCTATTGTTAATCACTATTGTTATCCACTACAGGATAAAAGGCGGCACCCCCCAATCAAGCACACACCACAGGGGGTGACTACCTGTGTTATAATTTAGTTCAGTGCATGTAAGTTGTCCGGTTGACAACTAAGAGTTTGTATGTTTGGGCGACCGATGCTTCTAGTTGGGAGGAATATAGGGTGGGGGGTTAGGGGTTTGATCAGTTTGATTAGGAAATGGAATCGGCAAGCACAAAGCATACCAAAATCGGATATGAGGGTTACAGCACATAAACACAACCTAGTTCGGCTCACTGGGCCGCCTCTCTCGGCATATGTCTTTTTTAATATAGGCAAATATGGCAACACATAGCACCACCACAGGCATTCCCAGAACCCTCAAGTTTGACATGGAATGTCAACGGCCTGGGCAATGTGGTTAAGCGCTGCCTAGTTGGGCTATTCCTAAATAGACACGCCCCAGCCATAGTATTTCTGTCTGAAACCCACCTCGCTGGAACAAACTGCACCCGATTTAAACGCACAAACTATAGACTAGCACTACACGCGGGTTTCACCATAGGCTCACGTGGAGTCATGATGTTAGTACACAAAAAACTCCCATTCCATCTAAGCACAGTCACTCAGGACACCAGAGGCATATGCATATATGTGACAGATACACTCTGGGAACAATCTATCGCACTGCTGGTCATTTATGCACCACCCACCCTATTGTCGTCGTTACTTACCGACATTTTCCCCTTGATCGCTGAAGACCCGTCTAATATCATGATCATAGGTGGCGACTTTAACAAAGTCATGGATAGAGGTGCGGGCCGCTCACATCTAGGTAGTAGAAACCCCAGCATACTTACCAAACTTGACACATTTGCAAACGCCATGAATCTTTGCGATGCATGGAGAGACCTCCACCCTAATACCAGAGAATACTCCTGTCACTCTGGGGCACATGCCTCGCTCTCTGGGCTAGATTACTTCTTTCTCCCGTCAACTGACATACACACGGCATATGAGGCATACCTAATCCCCAGAAGTATCTCTGACCATTCCCCACTGGTGCTAGTACTCAATACATCCAGGCCGAACCCACCTCCCAGTTGGCACCTCAACAGCTACTACTTGGGTATTCTAGACCTGGTAGATGAGATCCAAGAAACAACCAAATCATACTTTGAGCTAAACTCAGAGTCCGCATCGGATCCTGGGACGCTATGGGAGGCCTATAAGGCAGTATTGAGAGGTGAAATCATCTCATGGACTACCGCATACAAAAAAAACACCTACATAAGATACACAAGGCCGAACAGCAGGTAAAACAGGCAGAAGAAATACACCTAGCCCAAAACAAGCCCGACACGAACAGGTCTTTATTACTAGCACAGAAGCGACTCCAGAACATAACCCTAGACAATGCCAAGCAAGTTCACAGAGCGATGCAGGCGAGGGTATATGAATCAGGGGACAAGGCCAGCAAGATGTTGGCATGGCTAGAGCGCAGGGAACAGGGTCGCAGCCATGTCCGACAGCTAGAGACCGGAGGCACAAACCCACTTGTATCGGACCAAGACATAGCAGGGGATTTGCGGCCTACTACGCCGAGCTCTATAAGACACCCACCACCCCTATGGACGCCTCGATCGTAGTGGAAATCAACTTCCTTACTTTAAATATGGCACAACAGGACCTACTAGAGAAGGATATCACAGAGGAGGAGGTACTAATTGCCATGTCCGGTATCCAATCCGACAAGTCCCCAGGTCCAAACGGCTTCCCGGTTGAGTTATGGTGGAAAGTTGGAACGGATGTGATTGCCCCACACCTGCTGCGTATGTACCAGCATGCATGGGACCAGGGCTCCCTGTCCCCAGACCTAAGAGAAGCCACAATAATAGTCTTACCTAAAACAGATAAACCCTCTGAACTCTGTAGCTCATACAGACCTATTTCACTCATAAATAGTGAATCCAAAATACTAGCAGACCGATTGCAGCAAGTCATCCCTTCCCTGATCCACCCAGACCAATGCGCTTTCATGCCCCAGAGATCGACCTGAATGAACCTCTACAGGCTAACTCAGCCCTGGAAAGAGCAGACGGTCTTCAAGGTCCATTAGCACTATTAGCAATTGACTTCGAAAAAGCCTTTGATTCAGTGCGATGGGAGGCCATAGGGGAGATAATGAGACACATGGGCTTCGGCCACAACTTTGAGCTAGGTGCAGCTGTTATACAATCACCCAAGGGTCACAACTAAAGTTAATGGGTGGCAATCAGACTCCTTTAGATTAGGCAGGGGTACAAGGCAGGCTTGCCCCCTATATGCTATGATCTTCGCGATCGCCATCGAACCTCTGGCCATACTCCTGCGTAACACCCCACTCTGGGAGGGTTTCCGATGGTCAGACACGGAAGGACAAAGTCTCACTCTACGCTTACGACCTGTTACTCTAAAGACCTGTCCAACTCCTGTCACAATAATGCTGAAGAGATACAAGGCATTTAGTGGGCTCTGCGTAAATTGGTCGAAATCAACACTATTCCCCATAGGCGGCGCAACTGCTACAATACCAGCAAACTGCCCCTACCTTATCGCAACGGAACAGTTCAAATACCTCGCAGTGCAAATTACAAAGAACCTTACAGACTACACTTCCATGAACTTGCATCCAATTTTGACGTGATTCGCAGAGGATACTCGCCATTGGATCTCCCTGCCTCCGACGCTACTGGGTAGAGCGGCCCTGTTTAAAATGTTTTCTCTCCCTAGGTTTCTGTATATCCTGCAAAACGCACCACTTCATATTCCAAAACACAAATTTAACAAAATTGATTGTATCCTCTGTAAACTACTATGGTGCGGGGGTCACCCAGGGAGAGCCCTCCCTACTCTTCAAATGTCTGTCTGGGAGGGTGGGATCGGACTACCCAGGCTGCAAACATACTACTGGGCCAGTCAGATGGCGGTGATGAACGACATGCTGCATGGGGAAGGGAACTTGCCACACATGTAATTATCACCAATAGCACTACACCACCCCTGGAACTCCTGTATTGCAGTCTTGGAGGCTCATCGCCCCACACTGTCGACACACATCGCCCGAATATGGGTAGGAAAACACCAATACATGGGGTGGGACTCGAAACTGACACCGATACAACCGTTATGGAACAATCAACGTCTCCCAGAAGTAAAGAAGCTTCCCAAATGGCCCGCTTGGGTCCAGCAAGCGATCACAAGAATTGGTGATATTGTGCAGGAACGCAAGGTGATCCTGTTTGGGAGGGAAGAATCAGATTATAGTGTCTCAATCAGAGAGAGAGATCACTATACCCAACTGAAGCATGCACTGCAAGCTAACTTACAGAAGAGGGATATGCCAGATTTCACCCCAATGGAACGCAACATAGTCCAGGAACAAATTAAACACAAAATCCCCTCAACCATGTACAACGCAATCAAGTCCTTTGCCACACCGGAACTGTCCAGCCTAAAAGCCAAATGGGAACGGGACGGCGGACCATTACAACCAGAGGACTGGACAGAAGCACTGATGTACCCCCCGAGAAGTAACCATTTCATCCAGGCTTAGACTAGTCCATCTTAAAATCATGCATTTTACCTACTATCCGAGAGTAGCACTGCTTTGATGGGGCAGAGCTCTAGACCCAAGATGCCTGCGCTGCAAACGAGAAGGGACCTTATTTCATATTCTATGGGAATGCGACAACATACAATAGCTCTAGCAGAAATGTTGCGATAAACTGTCTAGAGTCTTGGGCAAGACTGTGCTGAGGGGAACAAAGCAGCTACTACTAGGAGTTTCCGATGAAAGCGATCTGTCACGGTACGAGAAGCTACTCTGGTCGACGGACACAGCAGTGCTCAGAAGGAACATAGCGCCTCTGTGGGGGTCGGAGACAACCCCTAGCTATGACCAATGGGTCACAGACGTAGTCATTTGCGCAGCAACGCAACGTAGATTGTACGCTGCGAGGTGTTGCCCGCAAGAAAGCACTCCTAATATGGCAAAGATGGGAAGGCGCCCGCTGAGTGCACAAAGCTGCATCACACATCACACCTCCTGCAGACCGAGCAGGGCCACTCCATATGAGAACCCTCATCTAGTGCTTGACTCCTTTTCTCTTCCTCTTTTTAATAAGGTATTAAATGTAATGTGTATTGATGTTTAAAAATTGTAAATAAAATTGTTTGATAAAAAAAAAAAAAAAAATGGGCCCAAACCACATGCGGGCAATGATATCCCATTGGTCAGTCCACCCTATGGACTCTAAGGCTTTTTTGAAGTCCACTGCGAGGAGGGCAAGATCACTAAGGCTTGGCTAATTGCAAAGTGGATCCTTCAAAGGTTTATCCTGGTGGATTTCACCGGCACAAACCCACATTGGTCCGGGTGGACTAAGGAGTGGATAACGCCCAGCATTCTGTTGGCCAGAACCCGGGCTAGGATTTTGGCCGCCCCAATGATGAGTGAGAGAGGCCTGTACGAGGCACGAGGTCCGGGGGCTTACCAAGCTTGGGGAATTACAACTATGGTGGCCTGCCTAAGGTTATGTGGGAGTATTCCATCTGTCCGGGAATGCAGTAGCATGCTGAGTATATGGCCCACCACGGAGGTGCCTATTCTTCTCCAGGTTTCCACTTGGAAGCCATTCGGACCTGGGATTTACCCAGACTGGAGTTGGGACAGAGCCACGGCCACCTCTGCCTCTGTGACCTCCGCCTCCAGCTTTTCAGTCTGGTCCCCAGAAAGCCTTGGGAGCTCAATGGAGTCCAGGAAATGCGGGGTCGGCCCCTCGGGCGTGGACTCTCTGGAGGCATAGAGACCTTCATAGAAGGCGGCAAAGGCTTCTGCTATGCCTGTGTCCTCTTACAACAGATCCCCTGCAGCCCCTCGGATGGCCCTGACATATCCTCTGATGATTCCATGCCTCTCCAGTCAGGCCAGGGTCTTGCCGGCTTTGTCCCCAGTAGCATAGATCTGACTGTGCATAGTCCAGTGAGCGGGCCTGACATTGTCTAGCGCCACGTTCTTAAATATTTCTTGGGCCATAATCATCGCCTCTTTAGATTCTGGTGTCCTGGAGGTGAGAACATCTTCCTCAACCCTAGCTGCGGCCTCCTCCTATCAGCAATCTCTAGAACGTGTCGACTGTGTCTGTCGTGACCAGAGAGGGCCTCCCCCTGAAGAACTACCTTGTATCCCTCCCAGAGTGTTATGCCGCTGGCTACGGAGCCTTCATTCAGGGGAAAGTATTCGGTTGTGTTCTGTGCAAGGCCTTCACCGACCTCGGGAATTCCTAGATAGTACGTGTTGAGTCTCCAGGAGGACCGGCTTGGTTCGGGTCTGTTTAATCGTGATTTGAAGGGGAGAGTGGTCCGAGATACCCCTGGCCAGATAGGTGGCCGTTTTCAGTAAGTGTGACATGTCTTGTGGGACAAAGAAATAGTCTATCCGGGATATGGAATTGTGGGCGTTGGAAAAGGAGGCATATCCTGCGTCTGTGGGGTGAAGAGCGCACCATGCATCCACCCACCCAAGAGCATATATGAAGGAATGGAGCTTGGTTTGTGTTTCAGGGTTCCTATTGCCCACTTGTGTTCCTTACACACATCCATCACTTCATTGAAGTCTCTGGCCAGTACCCAATTGTCTGCGTGTTTCCCCACCCCATCATTACCCCCTGGAGGTCGTAAAGGAAATCGTCGGTTAGTGGGGGTGGGAGGGGTGCGTAGGCTGCTACGATGCCCCAGGAGACCTTCTCGATGTAGCCGGTGACCACCACAAAGCGCCCCCTCTGGTCTGTATGGAATAGGACCCGCTTGTGCAGGAGGATCATGGTACCCCGTGACGCGCTGGAAAACCCTGCATCAAAGGTGGCTGCGTAATTGGATCTCTTGAAGAATTTACACTCTGTGCCCATGAGGTGTGTCTCGGTCAAGAGAGCAAGATCAGGGGAGTGTCTATTAAATTGTTGGAGGACTAGTTGCCGCTTCACCTCGGATCCCAGCCCATTTACGTTCCACGTGAGTAGTGTTTGTTGGCTATTCTGTGCCATAGGTATATGTGTGGTGGTTGCGTTTACCTCGGGGGTGGAACACCCCCTTGTCGTTTTCTGGGGCCCCGCTTGCCCCAAAGGGCAGTGTCTGCCTGCTTCGTTCTCATTCCATAAGAGCGAGAGCTTGAAAAACCTTTGAGAAAACTTCTTCCCCGTCCCCCCACCCTGTACTCGAACCAGGAGCACCGGTAACCCGAAGCAAGCGCCAACTGGGTGCATAACACAAACATAAACCATTATGGGGCTGTAACCCCGGCTGCAGGGGTGATGTTTACCTCATGTAGGCAGCGGCCGCCAGTGTCAATCCCGGTGGTTAGTAGTAGGTCCATCACAGCACGCAGGTCGTGGAGTAGTTGTGTTCACCCGTTCTGTGTCCCTCTCCTCCAGATGTGATGTTGTTTCCGGTTCAAGGTCTGCAGGAGTTAAGTACGGTGGGGACCGTTCCGACCTTGGCCTTCGTTCAGTTGGCCCCTGTGGAGATCGACTAGACCCAGTTTAATTGAGGATTTGAGTCTCCAACCATTCCCATGCTTCCTTAAATGAGTGGCCCACCATGGTGGACTTTCAGCAGAGCCGGGAAGAAGAGTGCATATTTGACAGGGAGTGCAGTTTCTTTTTCACCAAGTCCAAGGATTGTCAAGCCTTCTGCTCCTCTTTAGTGTAGCCCGGGTAAAAGCCAATCCGGTAGCTGGTTTAAGTGACCGTGCAGGTGGCGCGAGCCATCTGGAGGATAGCATCCCTGTCCCGGTAATTTAGGAGCCGTGTGATGATTGTCCGTGGTGGGGCCCCAGGGACAGGGCGTCCAGCGGGGACCATGTGTGCCTGTTCTATGGAAAAGAAATTGGAGAGGTTTTTTTGGGGCGAAGATGAGGACAAGCTAGTCCTCGAGAAAAAGTCCAACACTCGACCCCTCCTCTTTCACTGAGATCCCAAGGATCCTTGGGTTTTTCCATCGCACCCTACCCTCACTGTCTTCCGCAGAATATTCAAGTTGGTCAACCCTTTTTGGAGACTGTGACCAGCTTCTTCAATTGTTGAAGTGTGTCCTCCGTGTTCGAGATTCTTCTGTTGTTGCCTCGCCTGGAGCGTATGTGATGGGCCCAACACCCACATCACACGTGGGCCGGCTCCTGAACTGTGGTTCTTCGGCTGCACACCAGGCAGTTGGCTGTAGTAGGGATCTGAGGGTATTCAATGGCGCAATGAGTTTGCTTCCCACTTGTGGCTATGGGTGGGGGTCTGTAGAAGGGGAGGTTGGGTGGAGAGTTCCCCCTCCCTCCCCGCCCCCTTAGTGTCAGCCGTGCCCTGAGCTGCGGAAAGTGATATGTTCCGGGCAGAACCGCTGGGCCCGGATGCTGCTGAGATGGGTCCCGTTGTGGGTGAGCAGCAAGATTGCCTGCAGCTTGCATTCCGTTTCCAAGATGGCACCTCGTATCCCTCAGAGAGCCGGCGGCCCATTTATCCATTTCCCACCCCCGATTTCGGTCGGGGTTGCGGCAGCTTGTCGCCGAGATATTCAGTCATGATGGTGGATGGATTCCTCCACGATGTTAGCGCGGGGGGCCAGGATAATTAAGGAGAATGTCGGCAACCGCCGGGAGCTGCTCTTACAGCCACATAGGCCGCACGCGCATGGCCACCGCCCATAAAAAAAATGTTAAGGCAAAAACTTGTCAGAAACCGGTTGGAACTGTTGTGGATTACTATTGTACTATTAAACGCTCTGATGCAGGACAATTCTGGGGTTAACCAAATAATTACAAAAATATTTTTATAATCTGGTTTATACAAGTGGTGCCCACTATGGCAGCATAGGAGGTTTTTGGCCATGAGCATGCATTTTAGTTGGTTAAAATTATCTAAATCTGCCAATAGGCCATTTTCCCTATGTGGCTATAAATGTACGGTTGCATAGAACAGTTGTCGTTTGTATACTTGAGCCGGAAAGTCTAGGCCATATGTCAGAATGGGAACCAAGTATCTGTTGAGCACCCCCTTCTTGGGTGTGTTAACCTTCTCTGCCACCAAAATGTCCCAAATCTTGATCCACCACTGGAGGAATAAGTGGGCCCTCAGGGGGGTTTTCCCGGCCCGGGCAATGGTAATCCGAGCTGCCACCAGAAGATGTGAGAGCAGTCTGGCTGTCGTCCCTGATCTGGGATAAATCCTCAGGCCTGGCATCCCCAAGAACAGTACTTCAGCTTCCAGGTGAAGCTTTATCTGCGTTATGGTCTTGAATACTGCCGTTACCTTGCCCCAAAAAGTCTGGACCCGCGGGCATTCCCGCCACATATGACAAAATGTCCCTTTTGCGCCACATTGATGGCAACAGCCCGGTTCCAAGTAATTTTTGATCTGATGCAGCCTCATTGTGGGGGTTGGCGGGGGGTCGGGGGGGTTAGTACCAGCATTACGTCAGCTTGAAGGCAAGTTCTTTGTTGGTCATGCATTTAGCGTAGGAGTAGTTCCACAACCATATGTCCACCCATGTCTGGTCATCTGCGGTGCCCCAAGTCTGTTTCCCACTGGCACATATAACGTGTCCAAAGAGTCCACATATCTTTCTGTATAGGAGTCGCTCCATAGCACCCAACTCTCGAGTTGCTCCTTGTCGCACCTGCCGGTGAACTATCCAATATCTGATTTGGGCATACCCAATCTGTCAGCTTCCGTCAGGCACACCTCTCTTTACAGTCCGCAAAAGTTAATGGAACCCCATTATTAAAGAGCCAGGAGTGGCTTCTAGGCTGCCTTGTCGCCATCTACTGAACTCGATGAGCCGAAGGCCTGTGGCACAATCAGGGTTATGAAAGATGGGGAGGGTGGGGGGGTCCGGATACAGCCCCCCCCCCCCTGGGGTTCCCACCAGCTTCATCACCCAATCCCATGCCCTTGCTGTGGTTCTTGTGGCTGAGAGAAGCCCAGGCCGGTACCTCTGCGTTGCTAGGGAGGAGAAGGACAACTGAAGTCTAGACTCTTCTATGCCTACCCATCAGGGCGGCTTGTCTGTCGCCAGCCACGCCACTACTTAGTAGTGTTGTAGGTTGGGTACCCCCATCCCTCCAAAGCATGCTCTGGCCGTCATTACCGCCTTGGGAATTCGCCCCTCTTCCCAAGCCAGATAAATGAGAAGACCATGCGCTGCAAGCGGAGTAGTGGTGCATTGGGGATCTCCACCGGGAGAGCCGCATGGTGGTAGAGGAACCTCGGGAGTAAGTTAATCCTTATGATGCAGCCCATCAGGGAGATTTCTTGGGATTTCCACCACTCTAGGTCTACCTCTAAGGCTTTGAAAAGCTGTGGGAAGTTAACACCATAGCCCTCTTTGGGATTTGATGGAATCTGGACCCCCAAATAGCTTAATCCTTTACTTTCCTATTTAATTGGCCAATCGTGGCGAAGGGCCTTGATTTCCCCCGAAGTCTGATACCCCTCCCCCACCCATCCCTAGTGCTCCAGATTTGGAGAAGTTAACTGCGAACCGTGCGGTATGCCTAAAGGACACTCATTCTGTAAGGGAGTGTCATAAGGAGGACTGGGGGTTCGTAATAAGGGTGAGCATCACATCGTGGCATAGATGGACACTTTGAAGGGGTGATGGCGGGGGGGAGTGATACAATCGCAGGGTTATTGTGGATTCGCTTTGCAAAGGGCCCATGATGAAGGCAAAGATAAGCAGGTACAAGGGGCATCCCTGTCTGGTGCTGCATGTCAATGGGATAGGGCCCGTCTGTCTCTGGTTAACACTTAAGGACGTTCTGGGTGAGTGGTTGTTGGCCAAGACCATCGTTTGAAAGAGGGGGCCCAAAATGGAATGCCTCGAGGGCCGGCCTCCTGAAGGCCTAGTCAACCTTGACGAAGGCCTTGGTTGCGTCTAATGCCAGAAGTGCCACCTTATTACGCTCCGATGCAGCGATCTCTACCAAGTCCAAGGTCCTACTGATGTTATTCCCCCATTGTTCTGCCCCAGATGAACGCAGTTTGGTCTGCGTCGACTATTCTAGGCATGACCTCTGTTAGCCGGTTGGCCAAAACCTTAGAGTAGATGTTGTCATCAATATTCAACGATATCTGCCTGTAAGAGGCACAGTCTCTGGGGTCTTTCCCGGGCTTCAGCAAGAAGATTCCTACATGGATGCAGTGATCGTCTCAGTAGGATTAGTAGAGCTTTACGGCGGCCAGGAGTTGAACCAAGAACTTTTAGTAAAATAGTTGTGAAGCCATCTGCACCCGGGACTCTGGACTTTGACCACTGCATCCACCTTTTCCACAGTGATGGGCCCCACTAAGGGGAGGGGTGCTGCCCTTGCAATGTATTGTCTGCTCTGCCAGAGATCGGGGAGTGGCTGACATTGTGTCTGTCAGGTGTGCCTTTGCTAGCAGTAATTTAGCTTCCTCCCAATCCTGATTCTTAACAAGCAATCTGACTTCTGGCTCTGTTCCTTTTCTATTGTCCAAACATAAGCACTCTAGCCATGCCGTCACCACATATTGGTTATCATGGCTTCCTCCTTGATGGCACACTCTGACTAGCTGTGTTTCTTTAACAGCGTTTTTCACTACCTCTTCCCTGATAGTGATGGACTGGCCTAGAGGAAACTCTGTAAATTTCCTGGTTGGCCTCTGTACTCTGGCCCTTTTGAGTGGGATGAAGTAAAGAATATGTTACAAAGCTTCCAAAATATATTAAACTGGGCCCACTTTCTAAAAACATTTCTTGGGCCACTTTTGGTTCCCATTCCAGCCCTGTTCACTGAGGCAACCGAGGTCTTGAATACCTCCCTTTCACCCAGCCTCTATCTTGCCTACATGTACCCACTGTATAGAATTGGGTACATAATGAAGCTGCTGTCTGAACACTACGTGCACCCATCACTGGCTTTCTATCATTAATTTCCCAATTCAAGGCACTATATATCTTTCACTGGGCCTTTTCACCAGCTCGACCACCATATTTTTTGGCACATTTGTGATGGCCTCATCTTGAGACTCAAAATGAGATTGGGTGGCCGTTCTGTTGGCCTGTTTCTTAAACTTTTTGCTATCTTTCAGAAATGCGTTTCATTCCATAAGTCCTTCAACACCTTTCTGTCTCCTTGTTATTTTCTCTTCTTTCCTGTCACCTTAGGAGGGGTGTTTATTTTTTTATTCAGCAGTGCAATTGCCTCTGCATCTGTGGAAAGCGGCAAACACTGAAACAATTTGGCTCAAATGAAACTGAATATGGATATTGACCACCTAATCAAGCCAAGGTCATTGACCACTGTCGTGAACTTTTAATTGGTTGTTCAGAACACCCCATTGTTTTGTTGGAGGCCCAGTTAATCTCTTTTAGTGAAGGAGAAATGGATACTCGTCAATTCACCCTTCCTCCTGCACATCCCACTTCTAAGCATCACTGCAGCATTATTGGATAATTTCTGATGACCATATGTAGTAAAGGTGCACATGGTCGGAGTACTGGTGCTGCTTCCACCATGTAGTTTCTCACCCACCACTGCCCTGTTTCTTTGGTACTCCAGCATCTCCTTGCTGACTGTCCTTTCTCTTACATAGCCACACACAGCGAGGCCTAGATTCTTGACAGAAGGGCAGTATATAAGACCACTTTAACTCTGTAGATGTGCACAGGTGGAGGAAGAAGGGCCTTTTTCATTGCATGCCACCAAAAAGTTTCTAAGTGGACAGCAGTGGAATGCAGACCATGGTACAAGCTTGGGTTGCTTCTCTACTTTTCTGGGCTTCCCATTCTGAGTTGGAGGCAAGAGAGGGGCATTGCCGGGATAACGGCCTAATTGTAAGGTTGGTGTCCCCTGGATGCTAAATCTCCTGCCTTGTGGAGGTAGAGTCCCACACATAGTTATCAAGTTTTCATAGTGTGCCAAATCACCACCATATTAAGTCCTAGGCTTGACTGAAAATGCATTGAATTGTCCCGCCAGGGGTTTCCACACTGATAGAAAAGGGGGAAATAGAAAAAGGAGGAATACGCGGGTGGAGGACTGGGAATAGAAAGGCATTCAATTAAGAGTGGAACAAGGAAACAAAATAACAAGTGGGTAAAATGGAAGAGGCAATGTTTGTGAAAGCTTGGATGCATGGCACTCCAGTAAGCTTGCAGTTTGCAATTTGTGCAGAAAGTTTCAAAGTAAAATTCAAGATTCCAAGATGGCGGCCGGTAGTGAGTAGATGGGCCGGCCGTGCGCTCCTGTTCCCCGGGCGAAAATAGAGCGGTCCACCACCCCGCTTATTTGTTGGTAATACCTGCAAAGTTGAGAAAGAACTCTCGGCACCTACAGGAGGAGACAGCCAGGCGTAGCGAAGAAGAAGGTCATCTCCCGGCGGTGTGTATGCCCCGGGCCGGAACGGCTTGTGCAGTTGGCAGGGAGTCCGCATTTTCGCCGGTGGGCAGAGGAGGTGGTGCCTGGCGAGCTCTGGGCGGCACGCTTCCGCCTGTGGGTGCCGTCTGGCTTCGGGTGCCCGGGCTCAGGGGCCGTAGAGTAGCGTAGAGCGACGGCCCGCGGGCGGAGTGCCAGGAGCGACTGGGCATTGCGGCTCCGGGCAGGCGCCCGCTCCCACAGTCGGGGTAAGGAGAATCTGAGAGGCCTCCGCGGGACTGGAGAAGCGGCCGGGGGCTAGGAGGAAGAGCGCAGCAACGAAGGAACACCGCAGTGAGTCGGATCTCGCGGGCCAGCTCGTAGAGGAGCGGGCGGGTCCCCGGAGGGAGAAGGACGGACAGAGCGGCTGTGGGGACCCGGGCGGAGTCGGCACCAGGGGTTGCAGAGAGGCCCGGCTACTCCCAACGAGGATCTCACGAGTGGGAGATCGATACACTGAAGGCGCTCATCGTGCCCCCCACCCTAACGTTCTGTGCACAGCACCTTGCAAACTGCCAAATCACATCTCGTTATATGCTAAGGACTGGTGCTTGTGAAGCATTCTAGGCAGTGTGGAACTTCACATTGACTGCATAGCCGCATCTTGGGGGGTGGGTGGGACACCTGGGGCCAACCTACTTGAGACTACAACTGACCACCTCTCCAGCATCCAATCCCCCTCCCAGTTTGTGGCTCTCCAGCAGCTCCATAATGATGGAGTCCTGATGGGGTCGCTTCTGGGGTATAACAGCTCCCTCGAGCAAATTCAGCGGCTCTAGAGGGGTCAGGTTTTGAAGGGAGGTTATCGGCGCTGCACTGACCTGCGGAAGGAGTCGCGCAGGCAGATTGACCCCGTGAGATAACTGGGGGAGAGGTGGCCTCACCAGGTGGCGGGGGGGGTTAAGGAAAAGGAGGAGCCGGATCCCACTCTGCATGCTAGAGATTGATTCGATGGCCACACGAAACAAAGGGAAAAGCGGCAAGTCGTCGCAGCACCCACGGGACTCGCAAAGCACCCGCCGATCTCTGTGGTCGGTACAGGACATGGGAGAGGGTTCGGAGGGCAGCAATGAAGGATTGGAGGTGACGAGGGCTGTGGTGGAGATGACAGGACTTTCTGCGCGAGATCCAGGCCCTTCATACCAGCTTGGCTAAAACATTCCAAGAGCAGTTTCAGCTTATGTGGGTGGACCTAAATTAAGCTCTTGGGGAGATCAAGCGGGATCTAAGGCAATTAGGGGAAATAACTGATCTTTTGGAAAGGGGGCTCCAGGAAGTGGAAAAGGAAGCTACTGCTAACAGTGAGGCCATAGAGCGCTTTGATGTGGCAACCCAAAACCTGGAGGTTCAGATGGAGGACATTGAAAACAGATCTCGGAGGATTAACATAAGGGTGAATCAACCGCCAGAATCGGTATTGGACAAGGACCTGAAACAGGAAAACCAGGGCATTTTTGCGGAAGTTTTAGGGGAGGCTTTTCCGGGCAGCATTGAACTGGACCGCGTCCACAGAGTGGGTAGACTGTCCAAGGGGCCTGCCCCGGGACCGAGGGACGTCCTCGCAGCCTTTACCAGATACGCCCAGAAGGAGGCAATTCTCCAGGCGCGAGGGAAAAAAAGAACCAATAGTGTTTAAAGGCCAACAAATAGCTCTATATCAAGACCAGGCTAGCGTCACCCTGATAAAGAAGAGACGGATAGCGCCGGTGTTGAAGTATTGAATGAGCGCGGTGTACGCTACAAGTGGACATTTCCATTTGGCCTAGTTTTTGACTGGGAGGGTCATCAGAAACGGATAACGTCTGTCCAGGAGTGGGCTAATGTGTTGCAGATCGACCTGATTGGGCGGGGGGGGGGGGGCTCGGGATGTGCGGGGCAGAGGCCGTGGGAGTGGTCTATGGTGGGGGACAAAAGGTGGAAGGGCCCGAGAGGGAATGGCAGTTCGCCAAGGGAGTGCGGGGGGGGCCTGAGCAGAGTGCAGGATTGGTGGCAAGGGGAGCGTCTAAATAGAAACACAGTGGGCAAGGGGTGGTGGACCCGTAATGGTGGCAGAGGAGCTCGAGGGTAGGGGGTGCAACATACTGGGATCAGTAAGGGCGATGAGGCCTGGTGGGGGGGGGAGCGGAGGGAGCAAATGCTCTGGGAAGCTGTTAAATTGGACGGGATGGGGGGCGGTCTCACCCTAAATTGGGGGTGCAGGGTGGGAAAAGATGGGGGGGGGGGGGAGGACTCTGGAGAGGGTCGTAGAGCCCAGCAGGCCAGTTCAAGCTTCATGGGAAAAGGAGGTAGGAGGAAAACGGGAAGCGGGGGTTCAAAAAACTCCCTGTGGGGGGGGGAGACGGCAGGGTGGGACCCAGCAAGGGGGGCAACGACCGACCAAGAGGTGCGCATTAAATACCAATCCAGTATTCAAGTGGCTAACACATAATGTTAGGGGGCTGAACTCCCCTCTTAAGCGTACGAAATTGGAGCAATTTACCAGGTCCCACAAGCCAGAGGTCTTGCCGATAAAGGAAACGCACTTACTGCGGAGGGACCAGCATCGCCTGCGGCTGAAAGGTTTCTCACAAATATTGTTTGCACCAGGCCCCACCAAGAAAGGGGGAGTAGCATTGGCGTTTGGAAGGGGGATGGACTTTCGAGTGAACAATACCCTCTGGGATAAGAGTGGAAGGTACATCATGGGAAGGGGAGAGTATATGGGCACACCTTGCACGATAGCTTCGGTTTATGGCCCGAACGCGGGCTAGGATCAGTTCATGCGGGAGATTCTGGGCACCCTACAGGACTTTGTGAGGGGGCAGGTGATACTGATGGGTGATCTTAACCTGGCATGGGATAGGAGTGGTGACCGCACGCAGCATGTGATGGGGTGGGGGGCGGAGCAGTGGCCTCGCCTCAATTGAAGGAACTGTGGGAGGAAGCGGGTTTGCGGGATGTGTGGAGGGCGTTAAGGGGTGGAGAGGAGGGGTTCACATTTCTCTCAGATGTTCATAGAACTCAGTCAAGAATTGACTATATCTGGGCATCGGCAAGCCTGATTGGAGGGGTGGATTCAGTAGAGGTAGGCCCCATGAGGATAGCAGACCATAAGGTTGTCCAGATGAAGCTCCAGCTGGGGGGGGCTTAGGCCTGGGGTGTGGGGCTGGAAATTCCCGGAGACGCTCTTGAGGGACCATGTGATGCGGGAGGAGATGGAAAGGAAGATTCGAGATTTCTTTGAGCGGAACAGCGTAGACACGAGCTTAGAGATCAGGTGGGATGCTTTTTAAAGCTACACTGAGGGGGGAACTAATCGCTCTGCAAGCCGAGAGAAACAGGTTGCTGACGGGGCTAGAAGCACAGTTGGAAGGCGAAGTGGAGGCCGCCAGGGTACGAATGGGGGAGAACCCCACTAAAAAGGTGTACAAGGAATACAGGGCAGCAGAGGGCCAGTTGAGGATCCTAAGGACTAAAATGCTCAGGGTTAGACAAAGATTTTATGCGAAGGCCAATAAGGCAGACTCACTCCTGGCGCGCCTACTGAGAGGAAACGGGGAACATAATATTGTGGCCATGAGGGATAAGGGTGGTGATAGACTCACTCGGACAGAAGAGATAAAGGGGAGGCTAGCAGAGTTTTATGAAGAATTATACTCTTCACAGAATCAGTTACTGGGACCACAGAGGGATTTCATTGGGGCCCTTCCCCTCCCACAGCTGTCTAGGGACAAGAGGAGAGAGTTAGGCCAAGCTATCACGGAAGATGAGGTGAGGGCAATCATAGTGGCTCTCCCCCGTGGTAAAGCCCTGGGTCCAGATGGCTACCCAGTGTCATTTTATAAACTCTACTCCCATCTGTTAGTTCCACACCTAACACAACTATTTAACTCATTTGGGTCCAGAGGTTGTATAAGCCCCTCGATGGAGGAGGCAAAAATAACACTCGTACACAAGGCAGGCAAGGACCCTGAAGAGTGTACATCGTATCGGCCCATTGTCCTCATAAACACGGAGGCAAAAATCTACACTAAAGTATTGGCTAAGCGGTTGGAAAAGTACTTACCCTCGCTGATCCACCAAGACCAGACAGGGTTTGTGGCTGGGAGACAGACAACTGACAATATTAGACGGGTGGCCCACATTGTCGAGAAAACGCGGAAGACGACCACTCCGGCGATCCTCTTAGCACTCGACACTGAAAAAGCATTTGATCAGGTGGAGTGGTCGTTCCTGTTCCAAGTCATGGAAATGAAGGGTCTCGGGTTAGAATTCATCAACATGGTCGCGGCAAACTATAAGAACCCCAGGTCACGGATCCTAGTAAATGGGGAATTATCACACCCAATTAGGCTTCGGCGGGGGACGAAACAGGGGTGCCCCTTGTCCCCCCTGGTCTATGCTATATATTTAGAACCCCTTTTATTAGCTATAAGGGAGACGGACAGGATTCAGGGCATACCATTAGGGGGCACAATATTGCGTTATTCGCGGATGATATGTTGCTCATGTTGACGCAACCGAAGGAGTCCATCAGGGCAAGCATAGAAGTGCTGACCAAATTTGGGGAGGTATCGGGTCAATTGGCAGAAGTCCGAACTGATGAACCTATCCTTTGAGGAGAATGAGGCGAAGGAATTGAAGGCACTCTCCCCGTTCAAATGGCACCCGGGCACGTTACGATACTTGGGGGTTCGGATAACCCCTTCCCTGGGCAGCTGGTATGGCGCGAACTACTCCCCCATGCTAAAGGCAATTAAAAAGGACTTGAGGATGTGGAGTGCTCTTAGGATTTACTGGCTAGGGAAGGGGGCAGTTCTTAAAATGGTGATTCTTCCCTGCATACTTTGTTTCAGGCGATCCCGCTGTCCATTCCTGCGGGCTTCTTTAAGGAACTGGACCGAGTGGTCAGTTTCTGGGAGGGCAAGAGGCCGCGTGTGTCTTGGCATCTTCTCACGGTGTCCAAAGGGCGGGGGGGCATGGGTCTACCGGACTTCAGGCGATATCATGAGGCTGCACTTCTCTTGGCGATTAGTGAATGGTTTGCTGTGGGCTATGAGAAGCACCGGCTACAAATGAACAGAGCAGTCGCCCGACATCACCTGGGAGAGATATTATGGCTCCCGCGGAGGCTGAGTCCGCCACATATCTATTTGAGTGATATTACAAAGGGGGATGGTAGCCACCTGGGATAGGGCAGTGGAGAGACGTGGGATCTCATCCTTTCCATCCCCGTTCACGCCTATCTTCCACAATGGGGATTTTACGCCGGGGCTGGAGAGGGGAGCGTTCCGAACATGGGTGGGAGGGGGATGCAGAACGCTGAGGGATATGTTTCACAACCAAAAAGTGAAGACCTTCGAGAAATGTAAGCAGGAATTTGGAGTTGGTGAGGAGGAAAGGCACAGATACTTTCAAATTAGACACTGGGTCATGTCAGCGGAGGTCAGGAGGGCTGCTATTCGCGACCGAACGCAATTCGACAGTTCCTCCTGACCCATGATGGTTTTAGAGGTCTAATATCGGATCTATATAAACTCTTGGAGAGCACAGGCCTGTAGGTCACTTGGCCATAAGAAGGGCTGGGAGCAACAAGTGGGGGCGGAAATGGAAAGGTAGGACTGGGAGAGGATATGGAGGACAATTACAAAAGTGGCTAAGGTGACCCAACTACAGGAAGCATGGTATAAGTATATCTATGGCTGGCACTACACCCCGGCCCGGCTGCATGCAATGTACCCGACAACTTCAGGGGTCTGGTGGAGGGGCTGCGGGGAGGTGGGCACAGCTACTTGTATATGGTGGGACTGCCCGCGTATTAGACCTTTTTGGCGTGAAATCGCACATGCCCAAGGGGCTGGGGGGTAGCCAGGACCCTCGGGAGATCTTGCTGGGGAAGAGAGTAACTGGAGGGGAAAAGGAAAGAAGGGGGGGTTCTAAGTTGGAAGTGGTCTTTACCTTGGCAGCGATTGGGCTAATTGCACAAAAATGGAAGAGCCCAATGATCCCCACGGAGCAGGATTGGCTTAGGAAAGTGTGGGACATTGTCTCATTGGAATGGGCCACATATGCGGCGGATGGGAAATTGGAGAGTTTTGCTGCTGATTGGGGTGAGACGCTGGACTACTTGAAGGGGGAGTTTAGGGAGCAATGGTGCCCCCAAAGATTAAAGCTGCTGGACATTCATTGTTGAGGAGTTGGTAGGGAGTTTCCAGGACTAAAGGACCTATTGGCGCTACGACCGGAGTTAGAG
Source organism: Ambystoma mexicanum (assembly GCF_040938575.1). Lineage (NCBI taxonomy): Eukaryota > Metazoa > Chordata > Amphibia > Caudata > Ambystomatidae > Ambystoma > Ambystoma mexicanum. Next base: position 744,185,183 of record NC_090926.1, read on the forward strand.
GGGGGAGGAGGGAGTGGAAGTTGGGTGTTGATGTTTCCTGAATTTGTTTAGTTTTACATGCTGAAATCAATAAAAAGATTAAGTTTAATTCAACTGTAACCACATATAGGAAATGAAATGTAATTGAGAGCAGGTTTAATATAGAACATGATAAATTGTGCATGGTTTTTTTGTTTTGTTTGTTTTAAACCTTTTCTTTTTATTTGCTGTCAACAACAAGGAAATAAGTGTGCTATGAATGATATTTATTTCTCTTTACAACTTCAGTCATTACATCATTTCCCATCCATGTTCAGCATCTCAGTCCGGGTGTTTATCCCATCTGATATTATTCCCATCAAGTATGTGCATCTGATGCTTTCAGCAAAATTTGCCACAGTCCTTAAAAGCCTACCAATACGTGACCAAACCAGGTCCAAGGACCTCAACAAAGTTACTAAATTTAACCTAAACCAGTGCATGTTCCAGTCCTGTGTACCCATTTGCCCGCTTCTCTCCCCTCGTGCTCCTCTACCACTGCCCGACTCAAGACCACCTCCTATTTCATTGTTGCCAATACTACCACCATGCTGGTGACAGGGAGGCCCATCTTCTGAGGGTGTGAACATGACCCGAGTTTGTTCATTACAGACTGCAACATCATCCTCCGCCCGTTTCCTCGTTTCTCCCCACCACGCCTCTATTTGTCGGCGACCAGCAGTCCTCCGCTTTGCCGGAATGCATATGAGGTCCTTTATCCTGGTAAGGTGCACCTCTGCATGTTTACTTGGGAACATTCCTAACAGACCTCTCATAAACTCAGGGAAACCCATAAAAGTGCCGTCATGAAACACATCCCCCAAAGTGATTAGCCTGTTGGGTTCCCAGTGGAGTCTGAAACTATGGACCTCACAATGGTCCCCCCTCCCCATATCGCCGTCAAATGCATGTTGGTGGAATACGAATCCGGTCTGCTTTCCAGTCTCTGTAGTCTATGCCATAGTCTCCGCCCAATGTTAGAAGCACGGATTTTCTCTGTAAAGGTTTGCCTGCCCAGAGTACCTCCTTCAAATAGTATGGCTTGGCCTCGTCTTGCAGCATGTCGGGGGGGGGGGGTTAGGGGGTGGCGTCAATGTCAGTATCCCCCCACCCCCAAGGAAACCCCTGCTGACCGTGGAGTCAAGCCTGCGGAAGAACAGCCCAGGAATGATGTAGGGTACATTCATGAAGTGATACAATGAACGCTGCAACACCACCATCTTAAGACAACACCACCATTTTAAGAAGTGCCACTTTGCCATTCATGGACAGGGGGGATCCTCTGCCAGAACTCCATGGACTTCTCGGTGTTCCTCAGTGCCCTCCACGTGTTAATTTCATACTCCTGCTTAGGATCATGGTATACGTCCACTCCCAAATATCAAAGTGTCCACGGCCCCGTTGGACCCACCAAAGGGAGGAGCCTCAATTTTCTTCTTGCTTATGCCCGAAAGCTTTGCGAATCCATCCAGAACCTCAAGCATGTATGGTAGATTGCCCTCTGGGTTCCAGGGCCCAGATGAACAGGATGGGTGGCAGCGGACACTCTTGCTTGGTTCCCTTGCGCAGTTCCCAATTGTCTGAAATATGCTTCTCGGTTCTTACTGTGGCCATTGACCTATGGTTTATCAATTGTACCCATCGCCAGGTTTGAGTATCGGTACTATTATCGATTCTCTCAGACTGGCAGGCAGATGTCCCATCTCAAAGGCCTCCTCCAGCATCAGCGGAAGTCTGGGCGCAAGCTCACCAGCATATTCCTTGTACAATTCTGCCTGGGGGCCGTCCGCCCCTGGCGTTTTACCAGTTGGTAGTGGCAATATGGTTGCCTTCAGTGAGCGAGGCGTCCAACATCGTGACCTGCTCCTGACCCAAGCGGGGCAGCATGATTTCCGATAGGGCGTCTTCTGTGTCTTGCGCACTACCATCTGTGTTTGTGCCATATGGCCGTTCGTAAAACTTGCTAAAGGCCGAGTTGAGCTCACTTTGGGCCCGCCATTCCTCCCCACACTCGTCCTTAATGGAGCTAATGATTTCCCTCTCCTCGGCTCGGCACAGCCAGGCCAGTACCCTCACGGGCTTATTTGCACTTTTGTGTAGTCTCCCAGTGTATTTCGCATAGTCCTATTTACCCAACCGTTCCCAGTCTGCAACGTATGCCTGTCGCAGTACAGTGACCTTACTCTCCTTTCCTGCATTTTTCTCCTACTCGTTCACCAGTTCCTTCATCTGACTCCTTCCTGGAAATACTGCGCATCAGGTCCCTCTGTATTCCATCCATTTTACTGATCACCTCTCCTCATCACTACCTTGAAGGATTCCCACAAAGCCCCTGCACTGTCCACGCTCCTGGAGTTGAGGGCAAAAATCTATTTATTTTTCACCCATGTGGCCCCTGAAAGGTTCATCGAGCAGCACCTTCCCTCTCAACTTTCACGTCTCGATTGGGGATCTGCCCTCCACTCTCTTGCATGTTAATGTCAGAATGTTAATGTCAGAGGCGCATGGTCTGACAGGACCCTAGCTTCATATTTAGCAGTGACAAATTCACCCAAGGATTCAGTGCCCGTGAACATGTAGTCAATGCTTGTATGTACCCCATGCAGATGGGAATAGTAAGAGTAACCCCTCCTATCCGCATCCAACCGCCTCCAAATATCTACCAGCCCATAGGCCGCAGCAGGGTGCTTAATATCTTTGCCGGGGGTGCAAATAAATTCCCTGCCCCATGTCCACAAGGCTTCCCGATATGGTGCTAGTCTACGGTACAGAGACCTGAAAAAGGGGGTGGCTTCATGATTGGTGGGCATAGTGTTGATGATGCAGATCTCTCGTTGTTATAAACACCCATGTACAATAACCATCCTGCCCTCGTTATCGCACCTGGATTCAATCAACTTAAAGGGCACTGATGGGGCCACCTATAATCAGGGTGCCTCTGGCATGTGCTGAATAGGCGGATCCATACGTGTGCCTCCGCACTCCCACACTTTTTGAGGAGTGTGGCCTGTGTAGCCGCCTTGAGATGCGTCTCCTGCAAAAGGGCAATGTGTACTCCTTTATTCCTCAGGTATGCATACATCCTGTTTTGCTTGATAAAATTATTGAGCCACCTCACGTTCCAGGAGATGATCTTGATACCAACCATCCGGCTCTGCAGTCCCCACCTGCACTGGCGTCCCACTCGCCACCCCTCCCAGCCCCTTCCCCCATCCTGTCTGGCATCAGCAAGGCCAGTAATCGGCAACCATCCAGCACAGGGGTCCCCTGCGCCTTACCCCGCAACGGCACTCGCTGCCTCCATCCAGAACAATGCAGCATGAAATTTAAAACCATGCAAAATGTACCCCAACATCCCCAACAATTGCCCAGCAGCTACCAGCTCGTTTGGGCGCAGCCGTTTCTCACCCTCAGCCAGTCCTCTCGTGCAGCAGTTGGGTACCAAAAAACTAGTAACCAGAAAAAGAAGAGGTTGAGTAGAGTGGGTGCAGTCGCCCTGTCGGTCTTGCTGTGAAGCGTCTCCTTCCCACCCTGCCATATTGCAAACTTCTTGATACCCTGTTATGTGATCGCATCAGTACTTCTGCCGCCACTGTCGGTTGCGTCGGGTCACCCTGGGTGCAGCGCTACCCCCATCCTGTCCATCCAGGCGTGTGCACCATCCATATCATCGAAGAAATGGGAAGTTATGTTATGTAGGACCTTTAGCCTGGCAAGATAAATTAGCATATACTTCAGCCCTGCTCGTCGAAGTCGCTCCTTCGTGGGGTCTAGCGCAGCCCTCTGCTTCTGCACTTTCAACGCATAGTCTGGGTAGATGGCTATTTTAGCCGACCCCCTCGCAGTGATCCCACCTTCTCTGGAGAAGGCCAGAATTGCTTCCCTATCCCTGTAGTTTAAATGTTTCACTATCAGTGGCCTTGCGGGACGCTCCAGATGGGCGTCTCTTGTTTTAAGGACTGGTGGGCACATTCCCCCGTAAAGCCTTGTGACAGAGCCACATATGATCTGGAGGCCACTCCCCTCTGCCTCCTCCCTCAGGCAGGCCCAAGAGTCGTATGTTATTCCGTTGCACTCTTCTTTCTGCACCCACTGCCCTGTTCTCCAGCGCTGCTGCCTTCATTTTCAGTTCCCGCACCTAATAGGGCGCCTGTAATGTGCTGCTTGTTTTAATCGGCTTGCATCCCCACAGTGCGCACTCTTGTCAGCGAGCGCCCGGACTTCCTGCCTTAGAAGTCCAACATCAATTATGACCTCGTCAATCTTCCTGTCCAGTGTGGTTTGGAGCACTGCAATGGCTTTTAGAATTTGGTTTTCCTTCACCGCCGGCTCCCCGGAGGCAAGCTTATTTGCGCAGCGCAGCCTTCCCCTTGGGTCGCACTGCCTTTTTTAAATTTATTTTTTTTATTTATTTTTATTTAAACGTACGTTTATTTGTAGTGCGTATCCATGAACCCTTAGGCGTGAGGGTGCAGACACAGACTACCAAACGATTAACAAATAATACAGAGCAAGACCACTGAGAAATAGGCTGTACTCTAGGGAAGATAGGATGAGGCTCCACGAACTGATAAGTGGAACAACAAGGTTTTAAGCTCTTTCTTAAAGAGAGGAAGGGAGGAATGGCCTTGCAATGCCAGTGGCAGCGAGTTCCATGTACAGGGACCAGCACTAAAGAAGGCTCCCGTCTGTGCCTTCTCAGTTCTGCATCTCGGCAAGAAAAGAAAGTTCTGATTGCTCAACCTCAGATTTCTACAATTAGGTTTCTCCCTCATATGATCTTACAGGTAGGTGGGCATGATCCCCAGTCTACATTTGAAGGTGATTACTAGAAGTCCAAAAGAAATACATGCTTCCACTGGAAGCCAATGCAGTGAACGTCTCTCCTCAGAGACGTGGGCACGGTGGGTAAGCCCCACAACAACTCTGACTGCGCCGTTTTGTACCATTTGGAGTCTTAACTACTTTGCTGACTCCTACAAGAAGGCTACTGCAGTAATCAATTTTCGCCCCTATTATTGCTCATGTAATTGATTCTGCGTTGGCTTGTGAGATATACGGTCTGAGGTGAGCCAGTCATTTGACATGATAGATGGCTACTGATATGGTACTCCCCACATGGTATTTCATATTTAGCAGCTGGTCAAGGGTTACTCCAAGGATTTTTACTTTAGGTTGAGGCGAAAGAATCACCTGCCCCAGTTGAAAATGCCTCCCTCTCTTTTACGTGCAAAGGCGTCTGCCAGGTTTCCCCTTTGTGCTGCTTATCTGGCAGTTGAGCAGGAAAATGTCTGCTCGATGTGGTAGCATCTAGCAGCTGCTATCTCACGTGCACTGTGGCCTTCCAGAATCCCAACGCAAAGCCTGCCTAGCTGAGTCTATCTGTGACTTATAGTGGTGCCACCAGATGATGCGTTCCTCTGTGCTTGAGCTCTCTCTCTCTCCCCCCCCCCCCTGCGGCCTACAGTGCCAGCGACCTCCCCCAATCATGGCCGCCCAGAGGGTGCAGATGTGCACAGTTCAAGGACCTATCATACCCACCAGTCCAGTCAATGGACCCCTCGACGGCCGCCTTCATTCCGTGAGGCGTGGGGGGGCAAAGGCCCTTTTGCTGAGGATAGTGCAGGGTTGCCCTCTAGATGACCACTGTCTGTACATGCACTTTTCCTAGAGCATGTTGAAGAGACTTGGGTGTATTATAGCTGTGTCAATAATATATCTTCTGCCTTGTGCTGCATTTAAACAGGCCAAGTTCATGCCCAGTAGCTAGGCCTCTTGTGTCTGCACCAGGAGCAACAAAAATGCTTTTAAAATGTTACCATCCAATGCGGTCCGGTGCCGGGTCCATGTTCAGGGCCAGGCCCTGCGTGTGCAGCTCTCTCAGTTGAAGCCTGGGCCCGTCCTCCGATTCCCCATCGGTGGCCGTGCACTCGTCACTGGAGCGGAGGGGAGGCTCAGTGCTGGTTATGGCCTGTGCCCACGAGTCCTCACTAACTTCCAGGTAGCGTGGCCCAGGCGCGCACACAACAAGTAACCTACCTGTGGTCTCTGGGGGCAGACATCACCCCACTCCTTGCTGCTGTTGTCGAAGGGCCGCTCCACTCCCGCCACATGTGACCACCGCAGCCCTGCAGATGTCAACTCCGAACGTTCAGTGGCAGCCAGGCGGCAGGCCAGACAGCTCTCCCTGTTGCTAGTGGGGTGGTCTTGCTTCCTTTGCTTCTCCCGTGGCTGGTATGTACCCGGCGGCGCAAGGCGCTCCAGGCTGCTCCCCCAAGTTGGGTGCTCAAGCAATGCTGGGCCCCAGAGATGCCGGCCAGCGCCCTGCTCTGCTTCTGCTCCGCTTCTGCTCCTAGTGAGACTGTACGCTTCTGAATCAGCTCCGTTGCAGGCACAGCTTTTTCTTGTCCCTGTGATGCAGCACGTCTCCAGTTATGCCCCGTTTCTGGCGCCAGTCCTAGCAGCACCCTGTGCTAGCGTGTTGCCACCATTTTCCTTTCGATTCTCCCACTACACGGGACCTCGGGTCTGAGGTTCTTCTGGCGCCCTCGCGGCGAGCACCACCTCAGGAGCCTCCCGCACCTGCTAAGCCACGGCTCTGCTTGCCTTCAACGTTGTTTTGAGGGTTTTTAATTTACAGAGCATATCATTATCTCAGATCCGGCAACAGCTCCTCGCAAAGACGTCTCTACAGCATGGCTGCTAGCCATGCCCCCGCCCAATTTTCTACAGTAAAAAACATAAATCGCAATACTGTATCTAATTATTCTCAGGGACTACTTATATTGACGTTACACTATTTGGTGGTTAGTTGGCTATGGTATAATGGGTTTTTACGTTTTCAGACACAGACTGCCCGATTTTGTTGTCTTCCTATCACAACCACATACTCCCCCTTATCATTTTCTAATAGTTCTCTCCTCCTAATTTGTCCATCCATCTCCATTACTTCCAGCGTCCTTCCTTCTCTGTCCTCTGATGCCTATAATTCCTTCTGAGCCTTGTCTCGACGCTTTGATGCTACTGCCCCCTACACTACTCTACTGCTCTCTCCTCCTTTACACTACTGCTTCTTCCTCAACACCACTGCTCCATCCTCTGCTTTACTACTTCCGTCTCCACACTGCTACAACCCCACCTACTACTTAGACACCCTCCTTTCACTTTCACAAACACTTAACATTCACTCCCTCTCCTAAATAGCACTCGCCAGTCTTTCATGCACACTCGCAACACAGTGCCACTTGCAGCCATTAACCAAGGCAATATCTCGCTATAGAAAGTGGTACCTGTCGAGTGAGGCTGTATATGAAATAATACATGATACAATAAGTAATATATGCTAGATGAAGGCTTTGCCTGACTTGTGGCAATTCTTTGCATATAATGGCAGTACCTAACTGTGAAACTGAGGATTTTCGAAATATGGGCATACAGGTTGCCATAAAAAACATGATGGCAGTACCCCCTTCCATATGATGACCTTAAATGGCACCTAATTTGCACTCATTACCAGCCACGGGGGAGGGATGATTAACATGTGGCATGTAAACGCCTGATTATTAACTCTCCCTTCCTCCTGAAGGTGTTGGATACATTAGCACACAAACAGATTCAGGCTTTTCTGACCGAACATGGCATTCTAGGCCTTAAAAAATCAGGTTTTCGGAGTGCCTTTAGCACTGATCCCACACTGTTGAAGTTGAAAACCAACGTTTTAGTCTATGGACACAGGTAATACATCATTGCTAATGCTTTCTAACGGCCGCGTTTGACTTGGTTGATCACTCCATCCTAGCTAGCAGACTGCGTGAAAGGGCCTCCTTCTCAAAGTAAGCCGTAAACTGGGTGCTTTCGTTTCCGTCAGAACGGACGGCCACGGTCTTCCATGGAGACGCTATGTCAGAGGGTCTTACCCTACAATGCGGTGTACCTCAGGGTTCGTGTTAGTTTCCTACTTTGTTTAATTTATTTATGCTTAAATCTGTTTGATCAACAGAAGTCTGTTAGGTGTGGCTAAAGGAGTGCAAGTTGTACAGAACGACGCAGTGAGGGTTGTAATGGGTCTGCATAAACCGGATCATGTGCCAACTGCTTGGAGAGCGTTGTACTGGCTTCCCATATCAAAGAGAATCTTGTTTTGTACCCTCTGTATTGCACACTCCTGCATGTATGGCAAGAGTCCATCCTACCTGGCCACCCAGCTGAAATGGCTTCCGGACCGATGCAGTCTGAGATCGATCAACACTGTTCTACTTCTGGCACCAAAGGCCAAACTGGTGCTGGTACAGAAGGGTTGCTTCCCAATCTCGACTCCTCTTTTGTGGAACGACCTCTGCTTGATCTGATGCTCTGGCCCAGCCTTCCTGTTTTCAAACGAAAACCGAAATCCTTTCTTTTTTTAATAAAATCTCTCTTCTGTGAGCTCCTTTCCCTGGTTCTCTTCCCAATCCCTCTCAGATGTACATGTTCTTTGTTCTGTTGGCGCTCTTATGCCTCACGACCTCTGTCTCAGCGCTCTAGAAATTAAATAAATATGTGCAAATGAAGAGTTGGCATTTGTGCCAAGCGGCGAGTGACTTTTATGCCTAACTAGTACCTTCCAATTTGAAATGTTTCACCCGAGTCCTTAGACTGTGGCACTCCTGGCATGTCAAGAATACATCCCTGCCCTAGAGCACTGGAATGCAAGATGTCCACTACATAAAGCTAGACCTCTTGGGTCGGGTGGAGCTCGCTTCTGGGGAATTTTTTGCAAGAGATGAATATATCTATAACTGCACCAGTTTGTTGGGTAGCACTTACTGTTTACATGCAGTATATATGCCCCAAGACCACACTGCTATAGAATAGAATAGAAAATTAGTAAATTACAGACTCTTTCGAAAAGTATATTTAGAAAAATCAAGCTAAACTGCTTATGAATTAAATCAATCAGCTGTCATCTGCATAATCTGAAATGTTAACTTCAGACTCCATGAATGCCATTGTGGAAAACCTGACCTGTTTCCTACTGGCAGTGCTGCTGTTGCATAGTAACTGTGCCCTTGGTTGATACTTTCGAAAGGGGTGGACTGAGTAGTGAGCGGGCTTGCTTCATCGCCATTCCATAGAGATTCATGGCATTATCCATTCAGTATTTACTTATCGTCACGCATGTTAATTTTTTTATTAATTTTTTGTTATTTTTTTGCATTTATCAATTTTATGATTTTGCAAAGTGGTTTACTTCATGTTCTCTTCACTTCTGTGTATTTTATTTTCAGTTTCAGTTTAGACGTTTTTGTGTCGTTTTTGTGCATTCATCCATGTTAATTCCATCATTGTGATCTGCTGGAACCCTACTGACCCAATGCAGTAACAAAGGATTGCGCATTGCCACGAGTTTACACGGTGGCCGTTTCTTTTTTTTAAAATTTTTTTTTATTGCATACATATAATAATTATAAAGACTTCAGGCGCATTCCAACCCTACATTTCAAATTCCATGCTTATGTAAAAATACATCAATTACAATAAGAGATTTCTCCCACCACATGTCCAAAATGTCAACATATACTTAAATCTATTCATACCTCAAATATAATATCCGCACATTTCACAATATAAAACCTCAGATTCCCTACCATAAACATTTCCCACAATATCTCTGTATTAAAATGGCCCATCTTATTATTATATTGCATCAAATAAAATCTCCTTATTCGGATGGGATGGACAGTCGACCAACAAGTGCATTAGGGTTTCAACTACCATTTCACCACATTGACTGTTGTGGAATTCCTGTACGTGCACCCAATATTTCTAAAGTGGGAAGTGTTACATTTGTTAACCATAGATCTCCTTACAATGTAACAGTGAGGATGAGCTTGTACATATGAAGGTAGGTCCCTATTGAGCAAATAACTTAAATACTTCCCGCTATTCGATTTTTCAGCTAAACTGAGCGTTTGTTCTTTCTCACGGTCATAAAGTGCCTTTTATTACATTCTTGTATTTTCCAGTGGAAAACAGCAACATCTCAGGCTGCCTTTTCAAATCAATAAGAGATTTTACCTGCCCCAAAACGCCCTTCTTTAGTTGGGACGTCTTGGACGCAGTGAGCCTGTCAAACACGCTCTAACAAGCTCCCCCTCCCTGCCCCATGGAGTTTTTCCCCCAACATCAGATATTGCTGCTCTACCATAGTACCACAGCTGATCAGTGTACATTCAAGAATCAAGTATTCAATTGGCAGAATGTATGGTAATCTTAGGAGCCTTCTCAAAACCTTAGATTCCAATGTCCTCAATTTCTTAAATAATTTCCATACCCCGATTTCCACACCATACAGCAATATCGATCTGATTTTGGCCTTGTATAAAGTCAACACTGTATTCACTGAATATACACCACGCCTACCAACAAAACCATTTATAACTCCTATCACTTGCATTGCTTTTCCGTATACCATTTCCCAATGGCTTTCCTATTGCAACCGGTCGTCAATCACAGCCCCCCAGGTATTTTATATTCTCTTAACTATTTCGATTTCCTTATCATTAATGACCCATTTATATTTCCCTGACTCCATCTATACTAGTCTAAGCACCATTTTTGTTTTATTGGTGTTTTTATATCCAGCCCATTTCCCCTTTATTATTCAAGAGACTATCCTTGGTCTCGGGAGGATAGCTCAGCGGCAACATGCTCGCCTTGGAAGCACGACAACACGGAGCAACACAGGTTGGATCCCCGAGTCTGCGCTTAGAAACCTCTGGGTATTAAGTGCGTTATAAATAACTTATCATATCATACATACCTAGTTTATCCAGTTTTCTTTGCAATCCAGCTGGTGTCTAATCTAGCAAAGGAGGTTGTCTGCGTAGCCAATCCATGAAATAGCCCAACATCCATACATGACAGGTGCGAGATTCCAGAGTAACAAAAGACGGACCCAATGGTGTGCTCCACAATGCTTTTTTTATTAAAATCATAACGAGACTGGGAAGAAGGCCTGACTCTGCCCAACTCTGAGGGGTTTCCCTTCCTCAGTAAAACTAAATCATGAGCCACTCTTTGTCAGGATGTCAAAACCGAAAATGTCCACAGTCCTGTGTCCAAAAACCTACTCTGACCCTCATGTAGGTCACAAAACTAATTTGGGGAAAATAAACAATACTTGGCTATCTTTCTTTAACCTTTTAATAATCTTCACACCCACTATCTTCGTTGTGGGCTTGATATGTCAGTGGGCCTCCTATCACTGCTCTGTTTTTCCTGGTGCCAAGGGGGAAATCCCCTTGCTCTGTTCTTCTCGGAAGGGTTTGGAGGATTTTCCCTCCCTGTTATACCGTTTTCCCCACCTACCCTCCATGTTCGCTGGTCTTGAGGATTTCTTGTGACACTGGGTTTTTATTCCTGCCAAGAGAACTTGGTTTGTCACGATTGACTAAGGCGAGGAGGATTAGGACTCTCCTCATATATCTTTTCACCTGAGATGTTTAACAGGCTCTTCCTTCTGCCAACTGTTTGTCAACCTGTTAGTTACGGGTTCCTTTCACAGCATCTACTGCACACTTACAGCATCCCTACTGCACTCTCAGGCTATGACTGATATCACGCCAGGTGCCACGCGGGACTTATGGGGGGGGCCCTGGCAGTGCCCTGGCTAGAGGACCGTTTCTGGAGACTACCACTGCTCTGTCCCTCCTAGCCCCAGCCCAATTAAAGCTTTGCTTTTTTATCAACGCAAAGGGCGATTCCTCGCAAATGTTTTGCATGGTGGTAGGACCAGATCTGTGCTTTTTCTTGGCTATTAATAACGGGAGCTCGCATGTTGAGATCCAGGACCAGGCCATCCGACAAGGGTAACTGTGTCCCCACGGATGTCATAAATTCATGGAACAAGGCCGCTTCTATCTCCACCCCGTTTCCCACCTCCTCCCAAATGGGGTGAGACTTCGCTCTGGTAGTCTGCAAATCCGATAAGCCTGCCCAGGCTTCCATTAATCTGCTTTTGCTTGGATGTGGCTTTTGCGCAGCTAGAAGCATCCTTTGATGTTACATAAAAAAGAGAGAAAAAAACCTCCCTTGCTTCTAGGGAAGAGAAGAATTCTAACACGCTGTTAGTTTTCTAAATTCAGTCCGGAAATTTTTTGTTTTATTACAGAGCCTAATAAGAGGTACGTGGAGGGTAAAAGGACACACAGTGGTGAAAGGCTCCAAATGTAGGCAGAGGAAAAAAAGTGTGACGAGCCACCCTGTTTAGTACGGTCTCGAGTGCATTTTTTGCAGGTTTATATTATCACATCTTAATGGGTAAATTGTTATATTAAATATGTAGAAGAAATTCCACATTAGCAAACTCGAACATACTAGAAGACCTGTTAACAACTGATGGCGGTATTTTTTTTTTTTTTACATGTATGTTGTACATGTAGATCTATCTACTTTAACCATGATGGCTCCAAGAAACACTTGAGACATAAGTACATTTCAAAACCTGTTGAGGATTTCAATCAGGCGACACACACTTTGTCGGCCTAGTATGTAGTGCACAACTGAGATGTTTTTCTCCTTATTTTATGCAGATTCAATTTGAGATGGTACACAACTTCTATCACACCCCCTTTTCAAATACCCCAGGTCACAATGGACTATGAACCAGGCTGGTTGGTAAAATGCAATATTTATTTATTTAAAATTCAAAATAAATCATACCATTTTTAATATGGGGCAGCAATCACCAATGGGGTGATAATTACAGTGAGAATGGAAGATATGTACTTAATTTCACCTTCTAGTGAAACATATACAAAACACCAGGCAATAGGAGCACTTTTTGATTTAGGAAAGATAGCACCCAAGTTAGGATTTTCCCCCTGCAACGTTCCCTCAACCCACAATTAATTGAATTCTGAATGGATAGAAGGAAGCAGCAGGTAATCCGGAATAAGAGGCAGAAAACAGAATCATAAACCGACCTTCCCTCACCAAATAAGAGTGGAAAACTGATTTGAAACCTCTTGCAATGTTATGAAATGACACTCGGAAATGGACAAATAATTAATGTGTGGTTAAAACTCTAAGGTAAATACAATTTCTCGCTAAAGAAACAGTTTATAGACCCTAACAATCGCCAGCAATGGATTACCAAGAGCATACAATTGAAAACTGAGTGGAAAGTTTAAAACGGATTGCAGCAAAATGACACGTGTCAAAGTTGCATTTCCTTTCAATTTCCGTGTAAATTCACCCACACCTGTTTCTTTAAAAAAACAGGTGAAATATGGCAACTCGTGATGCGGTTTTTAACTGAAGGACAGATGCACATCACAGGGATATTACAGAAGTGAAAGAATGGGGGTAGCTGGTGAATTGATTGATATTTGCAAGGTAAAGGGAGGTTGGTTTTTAGGAAAATATAGCAGTGAAAAAAGAGAAAATCTGTTTTAAAAGTGAAAGGCAAATTTAACTTTAACTAGATTTAATGGCTAAGAAAAGGGGAATGCCACCCGTGAATATAAAAGTTACGCTGCAGTTGTATTCCTTCATGCAGTGTACCCCTTTTCTTTAGGGAAAATTAATTTATTTAGACACAATATCGCTAATGACGTATGATCTATGCACGATAGAAATGAAGAGAAAAGTGGCGCTAATGCCTGAGGATCAAGGGCAAGAACACAGAGAATTCTGACAGTTTTAACAAGTTACCAGGATAAGGATAGGATGGCTTAGAGAGTGGGATAAGGACAAATGCAAGACAAGGTAGACTATGGATTTCTATGGGGTAAGGATTATACTTGCAGTCCACTTTTAGTTTGGGATTTTGGACCGTCAATGGTTCTGGTCACTACACAGCAGCGCGCTTGGCCAAGGACAGCTGGGCAAGGTCGGGCCACCGGATGGTAATTCGGGTGACTGGAGGGCACAGGTACCTCTGGATGCAGTTAGTGGGCAGCAAGCCAGGCTTGTTCAGGATGAAAAAGGTACCACAGCTTTCCCCTTTTTATTTTTAAACATATTTTTTTTTATTGTTTTCATTAACATAACAATTTCATAATTCCACTAACTCCCTAAAGAAGAGTCGGGTCCCATGCGGATTGTTCCATGTAGTCCGACTTCAAATAGTCCAGCACTGCCCCCCATTCCTTTAAGAAGGAGTTCTTCTGAACCTGAAGGTGGTGCGTTATCTTTTCCATAGTCATTTGTGACCAGACCTTTTGTAGCCAGGTAAATACTAATGGCGGGTCTTGTTTTTTCCAATTTTGGCCCATGCTGCAATAACTAATCCCATGAAGCTTCTCTGATGTGCTTTGTGGAGTCTTTTGGCCTGTGGATCTGTGAATCCGTACAGCCACACTCTCTCCCCCATTTGGGCAGCCGCTGGGAAGATTTTTGCCATTTCCGCTTGCACTTCCCTCCAGAAGCCCTTGATACCCTGACAGTCCCACCAGCTATGCCTCCAGCAGCGGTCCGACATTTCCGGATACATTGATTTGATCCTCTCTGGAGTGTAGTGCCATTGCGTGATGATTTTAAGCCACATTTCTCTGGTTTGGACTGCCCGGCTGTGTTTTGGGATACCTACCCACAGTTCCTCCCATTGTTGTCTGGTTATTTCCTCCCCCAACGTGCCCTCCCATCATTTGATGTATGTCCATTTGATTTCCTCCTCTGGTGTATTAATGAAGTGGTACAATGTTGACACCAGTTTTCTGTCGCCGGAATTAGATATTATATATTTTTCAAAAGGTGTGAGATCCCTTGCAGCCGCCGGAAAGCTCTCCGGAGTGGTGAGCCAGTGCTTTATTTGCTCGTATTTATATCTATCCACATCCGTCAATTTCCACATATTTTTGCATTCCGAAAATGTCCGTATTTCTTTGTCTTGGATCATTTTTCCGATTTTCCTGCACCCTGCATCTTCCCATTTATCAAATCCTCTGGATTCGCATCCCGGAGGGAACAGTGGGTTTCGGCATGTTGGTGAAAAGGGGCTCAGGAGGGTGGTCATGATTCCTTTCCTGGTTTGATCGTCCCATGCATTAATGGTGGCTTTCAGGATCTCGCTAATACGAAGATTCGGGTGTCTGTTTGTGTTTCCACAGTAGTTCCTCCAGGGGGGTCCTAGCAACCGCCCTGTCTTGTGTTACCCATGTGGTACGTTGGTCCTCCCCCAGCCATTCCCTCAGGACCCAGAGTTGAGCGGCTTGATAATATTTCTTGAAGTGTGGAAGTGAGAGGCCCCCTGCCTTGATTGGTGCTGTGAGGATGGCCCTGGCAACCCTGGGAGGTTTCCTGTTCCACACAAATAGCGAGATGGCCTTGGACAGAGCTTTAAAGAAGGAGTTTGGAACTGTCGCAGGGAGGGCCTGAGAGTAGTAAAGCACCCGGGGAAGAATGTTCATTTTTACTGATTGGATTCTACCCCACCAAGAGACCCTAAGTGGAGACCATCTGTCTAGGTCCTTCTTTACCCTATCCAGCAGGTGAGGATAGTTGCTTTTGTAGATCATGTCAACCCTACTAGTAGGTGTCACCCCTAGGTACTTGATGTCTTCCTCTGCTATTTTTAGGTCTAGCTTGCCCAGAGCCCCTTTATCTCCAGCTAAGAGCATAATTTCTGACTTTTTCCTGTTTATTTTTAGACCTGAAATTTCCCCGAACTCCTCCAGTTCTTTCAGGGTTTGTAATAGGGAATTCTCTGGGTCCTCCAAAGCCAATAGCATATCGTCTGCGTATGCAATTACTTTGTTGTCTGCCCACCATCTCTATCCCCTTAACCCCTACCGCTTTCCTGATTTTAATTAGGAGAGGCTCTAAGAAGATAGCATAGAGAAGCGGGGAAAGGGGCCAATCCTGTTTTGTGCCTTTTGATATCTCGACCCCGTTTATTGCTATTCGTATCAATGGAGAGTTACAATTGGCTTTGACTATATTAATAAATTGGTCTCCAAATCCCATACGTTTTAACGTTTTGAATAGGATGGACCATTCAACCCGGTCAAAAGCCTTTTCTGCGTCTAGGGAAAGGAGTACTGCTGGTGTGTGAGTGAAGCCTATTTTTTCAACCAGATGGATTATTCTTCTTAGGTTATCATGTGTTTGTCTGCCTTGGATGAAGCCCGATTGATCAGTGTTAATTAGTGATGGGAGGAGGGGTGAGAGCCTCGCGGCGAGTACTTTGGTGTAGATTTTTGAGTCTAAATTAATCGGGGCTATTGGGCGGTATGAGCCAGGGAGAGTGGGATCTTTGCCTGTTTTATGAAACACCAGGACTTTCGCCTCGTTCATGGATGGGGTTATGTTTCCACTGTCCTTGAATGAATTGAGCAGCCTTGTTAACACCGGGACTAGGATGTCCGCATACTTTTTATAGAAGGGAGCAGTAAAGCCATCTGGACCTTGCGCCTTATTGTTCGGGAGGTCCTTAATTTCCCTATGAACTTCTTCTTCTGTAATCCTGGAGTCCAGCAACATTTTGTCGTCCTCTGTTATTGTTGGGATGGGGAGAGAGTGTAGGAACCCGTCTTGCTCTTCTTCGTCCAGGTGCTCTGTCGCGTAAAGGTCTTGGTAGTAGGCTTTGAAGGCCTCTCCTATGCCCCTATTGCTAGTTTGAGAATCTCCATGCGCATCCTTAACATTCAGAATTGCCAAAGAGTTCTGTTTCCCTCTGAGTTGTCTTGCAAGATATTTATCCGCCTTGTTGGCCTTGATATAGTATCATTGCTTAAGGTATAGTAGGGAATTCTCAGCTTTTTTGTTAAGGAGCATATCAAGTTGTCCCTGCACATGCTTCAGTGCCTTCTTGTGGGATGAACTACCATCTCACCTAGGATATCCGTTTTTTATTTTATAGAGTTCTCTCCCATTCGTAGCATTGCTTATCTTTGGTGGCTTTTAGTGCTATTATATGTCCACGGATTACTGCCTTGAATGCTTCCCAGACTGACCCCAGTGGTCCTTCTCCGGTGTCATTTAGGTCGAAATATTCTTTAATTTTGTCCCCCACTGTCCCTCCCAGCACCTGATCCGCGAGAATGTCTGGAGACCATCTCCATCTCCAGAGACCCCTTCTTTTTCCTGGGATTTGGATGTCTAGGCATAGTGGCACGTGATCTGATATAGCAATAGCGCCCAGTTCAATATCCTGGATCTGCCCCAGTAGTCCCACCGACACCCAGAAGTAGTCTATCCTCGACATTGTGTTATGCACGTGCGAGTAATACGTGAATCCACTGGCCTGCCCCTTCTTTTCCCTCCAGACATCGTGTAGCTCCAAATCTACCATCTTTTGCTTAAGTTGTTTGGTCGGGGCCCCCTGTCCGTGATCTCCCCCCGCACTCCTATCCAGCTTCGGTAGGATTATCTCACCCTTCGCAAAGCCCTCTAGTTTCCCTAGGGTGTCTCTAAGAAATCCATCTTGTCCCGTGTTCGGCGAGTAGATTGCCGCTAGGGTAAGTCGTGATCCATCTATTGTGAGGTTTGGAAATGCGTACCTCCCCTCCCTATCCACTTGTGTATCGATAAGGGTAGCCTCAAGACCCCCCCCTCGCTGCAATCATCACTCCAGCTCTTTTTTTCCCCTGCATTCGCCTGCGCCCAGATTGTGTACCCTCTCAGATGTATCTCCTTTTTGTCCGGTGCCTTAACATGAGTCTCCTGGAGGAGCAAAAAGTCTGCCTTCTCCCTTCTAGCCAATGTCTCCAATTTCTTCCTCTTCACCGGTGAATTTAGCCCCCTTTATATTTAGGGGTTCAAGATGGCCGCCGACAGGAGAAGTCGCGTTTGAGTCGCGCTCCCGCCGGGCCGCCGACAATAAAGCACTTCTATCAAAGATTACCGTGTGATTCCGCACCGGATTTGCTCCCGAGCCCTCCACATAACGGCGCGGGCAGAGGCGACCCAAATTCCACCCGTGAGACCCGTATTGGGGAGCGCATCACCCGTGCGAGGCGACCGCCCCTCCCCCACCAAGAGAATCACCGCCAGAAACACAGAGCTTGTGACGCGTCGGTCGGGGAGGAGAACGTTTTAGCGGAGGCCGGCGGGCGGCCACAAGCATATATTTCACACCCCCGGGGGCATCTACAGTGACACCGCCCATCTGGGTGCCCTTGTAATCCGGAGGAAACAGCGTTCCCGGGTCCAGGCAAGGGAAGCTCGACACCCGGATCCAAGCTGTTCAGGAACTGCCATGGATGCTGATTACAGAATGTTTTCAAGGAGGATGAGCATTCGAGATGTCTCTACTGCCTTCACGAAGACAAGACGCACGTGGAAAAGGACTGTGCGTTTTTGCAAGAACCTGTCGGAACGGACTATGAGGGATCGTCGGACCCACCTCGCCAGCTGGCTGGAGAAGGGCCCAGCAGGAGAGAAGAAGTAGCAGAGCGGTCTTCTAAGTCCTGTGAGGGCGCCCTGGCGACGGGGGCCCAACAGAAGGCAAAGCACCGCGAGTCCGCGTGCACCGGGAGCGCCAAAGGGTCGGGCTCCTCGGCTGCCAACCAGGGCGCACTTTCACCGACGCCATCAACCACGAGCTAACGCTCTGGCTTGGGGAAGAGAAAATCATAGAACCCGGCTAAGCTTCTGGAGGGGCCCTGGTCGATCTCGAAGGGATCAGCCGAGGGGGAGCGAGTGACCCAAGGTGAAGGCCTCAAGCGCACCCAAGGTGGTGAAGACCTTGATTCACCCAGTGAAGGCCTCTATTGAGGGAGTCGCGGCGGCCCTGGCGAAGCCTGTGGAGGCTAACCCAGTGGAGGTGACCTTGGGGCCCAGAGTTTCCCTGCCGCCACGGAGGGAATCCTCTTTTCAGCCCATCGATAAGACCCCCGTGAAGACCCCGGTGGAAAAAGAGGCGGGGGGGCGGTGGCCGTCACAGACACGGACACAGCCTCTGAGGAGGAGCTGGTTGAAGTCGTGAAGGGCCTCAACAAGAGGTTCGAGGAGGTCCGGTCCCACGGGGGAACCCCGAGGAGGCGGACGAAGAGAGCGAGGGTGGCGTCAGCGAGACTCCCGTGGAGGAGGAGCAACCATCGCGCCCGTCGCAGCCAGTGCCCGAGCCTCAGGACAACTCGGTGGCCATTTTGATGGCAATCAAAACCTTATGCACAGAGATAAGGACGAGGTTGCCCCTCGCCCCAACGGATGACCCAGCAGAACCGGGCCCGTCGGGAAGCCCTCCAAACAAGCGGAGGAGAGTTCATCCCCCCTGCCTTTCCAGCCCTCGTGGCCCACTCAGCCTTCATCTCCTTCCCCTGATCCTAGGGATGACACGGGATCGGATACGGCCACGACTGGAACGGATGACAACGGTGGTGACGACGGGATGGGCCTTTCATCACCTCCCCGCCCGACGAAATTGGCTCCTTCCACGCCATGATTGCCAGGGCATCCAAGCTTTTTCAGCTCTGCCCTAAGGAACAGAAGGAAGGTTTCCTCTCAGTGGCGCGAGGCCAAGAGGAAGACTATCCTCGTGGTACCATTGATTGATGATATCTGGGAGGAGGGACTTAGTCTCCTGAAGAACCCGTCCACGACGCCTGCCAAGAGGGATCGGTATGAGAAGAAAGAGTAACGGGTCCCCGATTCTGGCCCTTTGTGCCTTAGGGTACAGCTGACCCCGGATTCGGTCGTCTCGGTGGCGGCCAAGAAGAAGGCGGCGGGGGCGTCATCCTCAACTTCGACCTCCCCACCTGACGGCAAGGGAAAGAAGCTGGACGTCATGGGACGACGAGTCATCTTGTCTGCGGGGACAACAATAAAGGCAGCCAACACCCTAGCGATTGTGGCCTGCTACGACAGGGAGCGGTGGTACAAGATTGCTCCCCTGCTGGACTTCCTACCGGACGACAAGAGGTCGGAGGCCCTGGAAATCCTACAGGAAGGTGAGGTGGTGTCAGACCATGCCATAACGGTGGCCACGGATATCGCTGACGCTGGATTCCGCCAGTTGGGCAACATGGTTTGCCTTCGACGGTGGGGATGGCTCAAGGCAACTGATTTCCACCAGGACGTGCAAACCAGAGTTTTGGACATGCCTTTTGACGGGAACCTGTTTGGAAAAACAGTGGATGAGTCACTTCAGGCCATCAAGACCGACACTGAGACAGCTCGGGCCTTGGGAGTGTTGCAGCAATGACGGCCGCCTTTTTGGAACGCCGGAGGCATTCAGAGTGCCTACAAGGGATCCAGCGGCGGCTCCTCGATGTACCACCAGGCAGCCCGCTCCTCGTCGCAGGAGGCCTACAGAGGACGCGGCAAGTCGGGAGGATCTCGTCGTCGCCAAGGAGGCCAAGGTGGCAAGGCCGCCTCCAAGCAGGACTGAACCGGCTGTAGCGTCGGGCCCTCACCGGAGCACCCCGGTTGGAGGCCGGCTGGCAAAGTTCGTCAGCATGTGGGAGTCCATCTCCACTGACCGTTGGGTGCTGGATGCCCGGGCCCACGGTCACACTCTCGAATTTCAAAGGAAGTGCCCCTGCATTCCTCCCGTGGCCAGGAAGGAAAATCGCGTCCCTCAACTACTGTTAGAAGTAAGGGCGATGCCCAAGAAGGGTGCTATCAAGGTCATCCCGAAGAGGCTCTGGGGCTCTGGGGCTCTGGAGTATACTCAAGGTACTTCCTGGTCAGAAAGAAGACAGGCGGTTGGTGCCCCATCCTGGACCTGCGGCGGCTTAACAAATACATCAAGGCACAAGTTCAGGATGGTCACCCTCCAGCACGTGCTGGGACAGCTGGAGGAGGGCGACTTCCTATCGTCGCTGGACTTGGAGGATGCTTACTTCCACATCCCCATTCTAAAAGGACACCGAATGTTTCTCAGATTCGTAGTCCAAGTGCGGCACTACCAATTCAAGGCCCTGCCATTCGGGCTAAAGTCGGCTCCCAGGGTGTTTATTAAGTGCCTCGCACCAGTGGCAGGGCGGCTGCGCCTGCGGGGGATTCAAGTCTACCCCTACTTGGACGATTGGCTCATCCGTGCAGGGACAAGAGAACTCGCTGTCGAACACACAGCAGAGACCGTCCAACTTCTCACGGATCTGGGCTTCTCCATCAACTACTCGAAATCCCACCTGGTCCCGTCGCAGGTCGCACTGTTTCTGGGAGCCAAGCTCGATACAGTGGCGCGATTGGCCTCGCCGTCGGAGGAAAGGACGAAGGCCATCTTGGGCAAGGTGCAGCACCTGCTGGCCACGGGCGTGGCCAGGGTGAGATCCATCAAGTCCCTGCTTGGAATGATGTCCTCATGCATCTACCTGGTGCGCCTGTGCGGGCTACGGATGCGTCCTCTACAAGAGTTCCTCGACGCCCGTTGGATACAAGCGACAGGCAGCTTCGAAGACAGGATCCTGCTCAACGAGGTTTTCCGCCAGCGATTTGATGGTGGGGCACCTGCGCGCATCTCCCGGTGGGCAAGGACTGACAGATGCCTCCCTGGAGGGATGGGGAGCGCACACCGGAGATCTGCATGCAAGAGGCCTTTGGCTCCCGGAGGAGAGGTCACTCCACATCAACATCCTGGTACTCTGAGCAGGGTTCTGGGCTCTCGGGTCGTTTCTCCCGTCCCTCAAGGGCAAGGTGGTGAGGTTCTTCACCGACAACACCACCACGATGTTCTACATCCGGAAGCAGGGAGGCACCAGATCCCCAGCTCTGTCCAAGGAGGCCCAGGGGATGTTTCTGGTGCCTTTCCATCTAGCAGGAACAAAGAACGTCATTGCTGACTCAATCAGCAGGGAGCTGCGCTCGTGCCACGAGTGGGATCTGTGTCAGGATCAAGTGGATCGGCTTTTCCAATGATGGGGCAAACCCCAGATCGACCTGTTTGCCACGGAGACGAACTCCAAGTGCCAGAGGTTCGCCAGCAGGTTTCCCCGGCTGAGGAGCATGGGCGATGCTTTCTCGTTCCCCTGGGACGGCCTGTTCCTGTATGCGTTCCCTCCGTTGCCGTTGCTGCTCCGACTCATCAAACAACTCAAGAGGTCCCGGTGCAGGATGATCCTCGTCGCACCGGCATGGCCGAGACAGATCTCGTTCCCTGACCTTCTGGACTTGTCAGCGTTCCTCACCCCCCCCCACCCCCCCTCAGTCAGACTGTCGACGGACGCAGATCCTTCTCTCCAGAGAAGGAGGCGCCATCCTCCATCACGACCCGGAGTTGCTGAACTTGCAGGCCTGGCTCCTGCTGCACTAGAGTTTGGAGGGTACGATATCCCGGCGGACTGCAAGGAGGCGCTTGCAAAGGCCAGGGCGTCTTCCACTCTAAAGTGCTACAGACACAAGTGGAAGAGGTTCTCTGTCTGGTGCTGTGCACAGGTGATTAACCCTCTGTGAATTACGGCCCCTCAAGTGCTGCTTTACCTGCTATAGCTGGCCAAGGCGGGACTAGCTCACGCTTCCATCAAGACCCATCTTGCAGCGTGTTAGGGAGAATTCTCTGTTTAGGCTGAATTTCCTAACCTAGTGAGTCCCCAGCAGCTTTGCTGGATTTTTGGGGTTTATTTTTTTCTCCTGCCAAGAGTGAGACTCTTTTACCCTCACTCTTGGGCATGATTTGAGTGTGTTTCTTTGACTCTAGATGTGTTTAATGGGTTATGGGGTCTTTTACACCATAGGGCTTCATGTGTTTTGTTTGATGTGTGTTACACAGCACCCTCAGTGCAGTAACACAGGGGTGTCATAGTGACCCCCCAATATAGACTCCATACCCTGGGACTGACAACTGTCTCCCAGGGCATGTAAAGTCACCATTGACTTTGCTAGTCTCAAATTCTGAACAGAACCAGTACAAACCATCATATTGTGGACATACTGGCCGGGGCAATTCGATTGCCCCGGGGTCTGTTGTTCGAGGGGGCACGTCTCCGTCCCCCCTGATCGAGTTTTGGCTGGTGGCAGTGGATAATATTTTTTATATTCGACCGCAAATATATCTCTATGGGATTTCCCATTGTTCGAGGCTACCAACTTTAATTATTTAATTCCTATAGCCTCGAACATACCGCCGGTTTATTTATTTAATATTAATTCTCCGGTTGGTATTTTTTGCCAGAACTCGGTTCTAAAATGGCGTTTTTGTTTGCTTCTGTGACTCCAACCCAAGTTGAGCCCTTTGTTCCACTTTTTGGCGGGCTTCTCCACAGAAGCCCTCCAAAGTGGTGCCACTCTGTCTGGGGTACTTAGGAGGGGTGGACAGGGATTTAGGCACCCTGGACTGAGTTGCCTAGGCAACTCAAGTCGCACTCCGTCCTGATTGGCCCAAGTGGTGAGCCGGCCGGCTCACCACTTAGCACGTTTGAGTGACAGCTAGGCTGAGTAAATGGGGGTTTTCTGCATAAAAGCAGGGCTTTGGGGACTGAAACTTCAGAAGTCGCCACAGGACCTAAGAATCTGACGAGGGAGAAGTTGAGCAGACCTGCTACAACGACAGCACCGGTGGAGCCCTGCTGAACCGTCTCACCACTTTTCCCAACGACAGAGGAGATCTCCAGCCCGGAGAGTCTTCTTCCTTCGACTGGTGGGGATAACCAGTCTGCTTCCTTTTTCGCTTCCTGGAGTATCTTGTGGCCGCCTTGCCTGTGCCAAGCACCCCGGCAACTGGGATACCACGTTTCACCCCTACCGCGAATCAAAGGGTAGTACCTTTAACGGGAAAACTCCGCAGCTCGTTTCTTCCCTGGCAGTGCAACCACTTTCATCCTTCCTCCACGTCGAGATCTTCTCTGCTTCTGGACGACGCTGCAACTTGCACCCGCTGCCAGGAACAACTGCCCCCGCTGGAGGATCCTTTCCACCTAAGGTACCGTGTTCCACCTGCCTTCCCTTGCAACCGACTGTACGGGTAGATTTAGCCCCCGGCTTTCGAACCTGGGTTAGCCTGGGACACCCTGGCTAAACTTTTCTGAGCCTCTCTAAACCCTTTCTGAACCCCCTGCAAGACTTTCAAAGCCTATTGTAATTGTGTGATCTTGGGCGCATTTGTGCTCTGCTCTCTCTAAGAGTGGGCCCGGCCGATGGACTTTGGCTCACCAGTAACTTTTGTCTTTCTGCCTTGCTAAAGTGTTCCAAAGTATTAGAGTGGTGTATCTTCCTACATTCTGCCTTTTTCCCTCCCTTTTTTGTTAACTTATTGGAGTGCCATCTATAGTTAAGCGCTCACCTCTGTCTGGAAATAAGTGGTGTTAACTAAGACTTGTCTGATAAGGAATAAGGGATGTATATATAATAATAGTAACTGTGTTTAGAGTGATTTACAATAATAGTGCTGGAGTGTTTCAATAAGTGTGTTTTTAAATAAATAATTATATACCTTGATACCAAAGCTCTGGTCAAGTGTTTGCTTGTGCTATTGTATCTGAGTGCCTATTGTGTATACTTTGCATACTGCCTAACTCTTCTTGAGGGAAGTCTGACTGCTCAGCCACAGCTACCAAGTGAATCTGTGTGGTACAGGCTGCTACCAAGTGGGTTTACTGCCAAACACCTGTAGTCCTAAATCTTTTGCAGTGGTCCCAGAGGGAACTGCACAGGTTTCTGCCTAACACAGCGATTTCCCGTTACACCAGAACTACGGGACGGTCATCCCTGTGGTCTCATCGCCTGGTGAAGGAATTTATGAAGGGACTGTTCCGATCTTTCCCGCCGGTGAAGGCTCGGGCCCCGGCGTGGGAGCTCAACGCAGTGCTGACCAGGCTCATGGGGCCGCCATTCGAGCCTCTGCATTCGGCACCGTTGAAATTTGTTGTGGAAAACGGCATTCCTTGTAGCAATCACCTCCGCACGACGAGTGGGAGAGATCCAGGCCCTATCCTGCAAGCCTCCATACTTGACTTTCCACGAGACGAGGGTTGTGCTGAGGACGCACCCCTCCTTCATGCCCAAGGTGCCTTCGGACTTCCACCTCAATGAGCCCTTGGTGTTGCCAGTTTTCTTCCCATCGCCTTCATCGCCGGCCGAGAGGACTTTGCACTCGCTGGATGTAGCTAGAGCGCTGAAGTTCTATGTGGACCGCACAAAGTGTTTTCGGAAGACATCACAGCTTTTTGTGAACTTTGGACCTGTGAATCCAGGGAAGGCCCTCTCGAAGGCTTCCATTTCCAGGTGGCTCTCCGGCTGCATCATGCACTGTCATCGGTTGGCAAACCGACCGTTGCCCGGCCGTCCGAGAGCCCATTCGACCAGAGCGATCGCTGCTACTACAGCATTATTGTCTGGTGTCCCCCTGCTGGACATCTGCAGGGCTGCTACGTGCAGGTCGACGCACACCTTCACGAAATTCTACTGCGTCGACCGGGATTCCAGGGAGGAGTCCAGAGTAGGCCAAGCAGTGCTGCGCAACCTGTTCACCTGAAGGTGGGCCTGGTGAGGAGGTAAGAGTTGCTTAATGTTGAGTTTATGTAATGCTTAATGTTGAACCTTGCCATCTCCCGTAGTGGTGCATGTGTGTACTGCTATGTATTCTTATATTCATGAGCATGTGAATTCATGCCAGACCCCATGCTGGAGAAGGAACAAGTTACTTACCTCTAACTGTTCTCCAGCATGGGTCTGGCATGGATTCACATGCGAACCCTCCCTCCTACCCCTCTGCGGCTCTTCACTTGGTCATACTGCCACTTTACATGCTACCAAATCTGAGGATGGCTGCCAGGGGCGGGGCTTAGGGAGAGGGCAGTCATTGGCTGGGGGCAGTATGACCCAGAGACCAGTGATTGGTTACTACTAAGGAAGACAGATCCGAAACAAAACTGATACTGATTTTTTTTTGTTTTGTTTACCGAGGATTCCCAACCTGACAGGGAATATTCATGAGCATGTGAATCCATGCCAGACCCATGCTGGAGAACAGTTACAGGTAAGTAACTTGTTCCTTTTCATAACCAAACATGGTATTTTCCGAGAACAGTCTAATCAAACAGTCTTAAAATTTGATAAACTATAAAGTGTCGTACTTTATAATCTAAATGTTCCATCCCTCCTGTTGCCTAATCTATTGGCCAGTCTCTGGAGTATATCTGCTGCCCTCCGCTTCCATCCCAAATGGGACGGGGTTGGCATGAATGCCAATAGAGCCCTAGTCATTCTACAACATTCTCTCCTTTGAATTGGAGACTTTAATTTGTGTTAGGAAGGGTGGTGATTATCCTTTTGTGGCGAAACTGGTCTCCCCGGGATCTCAATGGTACAAAATGGCCGAGTTAAAGCGCCCATCTGCTAATGCTTTAGACAGTCTCGGGATTATAACACTCACCTTGCTTCTTGACTGTGACAGTCAGAGGGATAACATCTGGTCTTTCCCCTGCCAGCAAATATCTCACCTTGTTTTAGGGTGCAGGTCTGGCTCAGATATTATCCTTTAGCCACGGGACACCCATCTGGGCCAGTAGAAATACTTTGTAATACACGTGTACCAGCAAGTATTTACTATGTCCTTTCATTTCTTACCATTTGCTTTGGCTACAAGTCCAGCTGTGTTTTTTTAACACAACATTCCAGGGCACCCTCATGAGCCCATAGTTTTCTCTGCTACCATTCAAAATCTGACCCCTTCCCACTGTTTCTAATTTTCTCTTATTGGGTCTGGCTCTCCCCATTTCGCAATCTGTTTGTCTAGGGGATCTGCTTCTCTCTCCGTCAAATCTCCCACCCTGCAAGGCATAGGCATAGGATGCCATTCTGCTCATGTAGGCGTTATGGTGTCCTAGTCTCTTCTGGCCCTTGACCCCACTGTGTGTGTGTTTTCTCAACTGGTCTTTCATTTGTCTCTGGACTGACAGCTTGTCTACACACATCTGCACTCCTGCTCAACTTCTCTTAGACTGAGGCCACAGACCCTCTTTGTGCTGCCTATGCCACTAGCCTACTCTGTGATTGACTGGGGTTGCCCTGTGTTTCTTTACAGGAGCCTGATTGGGAGAGAGTGTTTGTAGTTTAAACTCGGTAGTGTGGGTGAGAGAGGGTGGGGGGGGGGGATTGGGGAGGGATACTTTACAAGGCTGGTGACCATTTTGAGTTGATCTAATGTGTTGTTAGTATTTGTTTGCTGAGTAGACTATTTCCCTCTGTCTCTCGCTTGCATTTTCGAGCAAAGGCTTCAAGACCAGGGATTTCAAATGTCTGGGTCTTTCTGGTTTCCCTTTTCCATTGGACTTTCGAGTTGTTTCCAGTGTGTTTTTGGGGCCAGATATTCTTTTTGAATGCACAGGCTTTTGTGTTGAGACTGAGCGAGGTGGGGTGTGCTGTGGGGGTATTATTATGAGGGAAGGGCCTGCTGTACTTTCTTTTTCTTGTTTGGTAGTGTGCGTAGGACCAGTGATTCCATTGAAAGGACTGGTGAAATCCCTGCTTACCTCCGCCAGGTTGCTGCACATTGCATAGTCCGTGAACATCACTGGCCTTCTGAGCACCAAAGGGAAGGTGACTAATGTCACACTGCCATTGTTTGAATATTTATAGCCCGTCGGAAAATACATTCATCCTTTGATATCCAGAGAACAAATCCTGCAAAATATGATGGGGATTTTACTTTTCTTTTAAGCTATATTTGGTTTTCATGTATAATCCAACCTCGTCATAGCCTCAAGTATTGTTGTTTAGGGACCTTGTTTTCTGTGTTGCAGGGCATAGCCATTGGATGCCCAGGCTTTCATATCACATGTCCAATATTTCTGTGAAATTCCATGTACTCCTGCTTGGCATTCCTTCTAAATGCCAATTACTTGCGCCATTCCAGAAATGTGGTCCGATGACAAGTATTGCACCAAATGGCCAAATGTTCCTATTACATGCCCAGGTATCGGATACCTATTTTATATTTCACACCAAATGCCCATATGATCCCTCCCTGTCGGGCATCCCCATCAAAAGCCAGAGATTCACGTTATATGGCAGCTGATGCGAATAATTGCAATGCACTCAAATAAGATGCCAAATAGTCCCATGAAATACCATGCTGTAGGACCTGTAGCTCATTAAAATGTCCAGATTTTCATATTGCATGCTGGGTATTACCATGAAATGGCAGGCACTTGCATGGCATATAAGACCAAGCGTCCAGCTAAAATAGAACATGCTACCTGTTGTCATTACATTGGCTTTGTTATAAAGTTTAGTTTTTGACAGTGGGTTTAACAGTAACGTTGCCATTCCCTTTGTTTACAGACTTCATCTTTTTATAGACAGTAACTTTGACTTGTTTTTTTAGTTTTCCCCGATGGATTTCTTCTTTGGGTTTTGGAAGATAGCATTGTTTAAATGAGGGCGAGTTAGGTTGACACATTTGCTAGGAGTCACAAGGTTATAATACATGTATGTTTCTTTGCTTTTTTTGTTGTTGTGTTGATGTGAGTACCATTTTAAAAATGATACAAGATATATGCAGTTTGCTGCTTTAAGCAATTACATTTTCCTTTGATGCTGTTGTCTTTGTGAGAAGATGAATTGCTGTAGGCGTATACATAAACATACAGGACTGCGTATTTGGTGCGAGCAATTACTTTGTACTAGTGGGACATGAAAAGAGGGCAGTGGCTTTTTTGGTTTCTTTTGTAAGTGTCGCATTGTTTGCATACCTAGTTTTTGTTGTAGAACATGGGACATGGTTGTGGTGTGTTTTAGGCGTTTGCTGGTGTTTCAGTTAATTTGTGTCCTTGTTTATTAGTATTTCTTTTGTTTCGTTTTTGGTATTTGTTGTATAGCCTGGTCCTTTATTATTTTTGTTGTAGAGACCAAGATGAAATCGTGATGTGGGGTAGCAAGATGTTGATTTTAAATGAGGCTATGTTCCTGCTCAGGTATACTACATTGTGTGCATTTTCATATGTTTTAGTGTATTTTTCTTTTAAGGTGCAGTGTTATTGTGCTAAAGTTTATATTTTTGAAATAAGTATATTTCGTAGTCATTTTATTTTGATAACTGGAATTACTGATGATTAAAGTAGTTGGAGTCACGCACTTAATGATGGCTCTTCTAGTTTTGAAGGTTTGAAATTGGCACTCGACAGTGTGGCTTACTTCCAAGAATAGAGACTTCAATTGACCATTTTGTTACCGTTTTCTTTATTGTACATAGTTCAATGACACTTAACACATTCTTTTTTGTGTGTAGCGTATATATATTTAATTTGTAATTGTTTTCTTGTGATTATTTTAGTTCACATTTGGTTTTTTCAGCTGACACAATGTTATTGAGGCAAATTAGGCACTAGATGCCTGCTTCTTCATATTATATCTCTATCTGGAAGTGTATCCTTGGTAAAGTGAATAGCTCACCACCACTCGAGTCCTTGCAACCTGGCAATAGAGGCCAGAATGCCCTTGCCCTTGTGTGTGACACATTTCCCTTAGCTGTGATGTACTCCCCCTTGGCCTGCAGGAGTGGTCCCTGGCCATTGCCCAGGACCAGGGTACCCCTTTGAAATTAGCACTTTCCATGGCCTGCGGCCCATTTGGCCCCTAAGTGGGCACTGGCCAGGCAATTTTGCCCTCATCGCAGCTCCACATAACACTGGCCATAGTCTTCAGTCATGGCCATTGGCCTCTTTGCCTGTGCAATGCCAAGTCACCTGAAGTGGATAATGGACCTGGCTGATGCATAGTTGCCACTTTGGCTCTAATGCAAGCCCATGAGTTACTGACCATAGCCTGATGCCAGGGGCCACTTTGCCTGGGGCAAGGCCTTTCTTATAGACTTAACATTATTCATGTTGTTTAGTTTTTTCTATCTTAACTACAAGTACCAGAATACATATTTATGGCAGCCTAAAACATCTCCCCCATGTTTTACTCCTGTACGTTATTGACTAACCTGCACCAAGTAAAATAAACTGTTTGCTTTGGCAATCTATTTACACAATCCGTGCAGTTTAATGCTGTTAAGTAAAGCAAAGTTCTACAAAAAAAGAATGGTATTTATTATGTGATGCATGTTTGCTGCC
This sequence comes from Ambystoma mexicanum, assembly GCF_040938575.1. Lineage (NCBI taxonomy): Eukaryota > Metazoa > Chordata > Amphibia > Caudata > Ambystomatidae > Ambystoma > Ambystoma mexicanum. The sequence continues at coordinate 744,215,122 of NC_090926.1, forward strand.
TTGAAATTAATCACAGATCTGGTAAATAAGTACAGCTGCTGTGAAGGGGTTTTCAGACGCAGATGTACTCTGACATATTGGCAGCCTTTCAGACATGTTCATAGACAATCGTCGCTCCTTCGTGCATTCCATAGGTGCTAGAAAGTATTTTCCAGGTCACAGCATGGCCCTGACGCGCTCTCGTGCACGGTAGGATTGGTACCACCTAGGCAACCCCCAGACATTTGTTCCCTTTCCTCCCCCCACAACAGATTACTGTTCTGTCCAGCCCTCTGCTGCAAACACGCACGACGTTCGTTTCTGCTGACCACAATGAAAGCCGCAGTGCGTGCTCAACTCGGGCGAATGCTGTGCGCACACATCGCCGTGGAGGTCATGTATCCCAAATAACCAAGACAATGATAGGAAACGATGACCAAACGTGTCGAAATTGTGCTCGTTTTCATTTTTAGAAGGAACATGGCAAACGTTGCTAAAAAAAAGACGCTTTATTTGTTCTAATTATAGATGATATTGAGAAAATGAGCTGGACTTTGAAGTCGAGCTGCTCATTGTGAAGGGCAAAACCACGCAGCTTGTAACAATGATCTACTCGGAGACCATACGCTCTTGCTGGCAGCACATCGCACGCCTGTCTGTACAAGGACAGCAATTTTGAATTTGAGTACCAAACGAAGCATTAAAAAAACCCAGCGATTTAAAAAAAAAAAACACATGATTGAACCAAACAAACGCCCAAGAACAGTGCGAGTAGTCCATAAAACTACCCACAGATCATGAGGTTTGACGAGTTTGTTTTCCAGGTTTATACCCAGTAAAATCGACCTGGAGCAATCGGCAGTCCGCTTATTCCACAGTGTGTCACATTTCATCGTATACAATAATGGGGCCAAATACCCAGATTGAGCTACTAACAGTCGTGTATTGTTTGGAAAAACAGAATTTGCACATGTAGTAGTGGGTTCTGGTAGTGTTCCGTAGAACACTGCACATGTGTACACTGTGTTGCTATGAAAAGGGGAGAGAGTGCTAACCTGTGTTTCAGTTGATGCAGTTCGTGGTGGCTGCACCTCCATGGGGTCTGTACGATTTAAAGATACGTTCTCTCCAACAGTGCTGTATGGCGTGATTACTCCTTTGGTGACAAGCAGGATTGTACCCATGGATAGGAGACCCAAGCGAGCTGGAGATGGGCAGCGTCGAGATTGACAAAACCACGGTCCGACATACATGAGCGCACGAGAGGTGTGGAGGAAAGGATAGCTGGAGTGGTGGCAGAGAGAAGAACAGGCAGCCCTAGTGGGAGCAGACAACCATGCTCTGCCCGATCCAGCTCCCGGCATAACCACTCATGCAAAGGGATTCTGCTGTGGACCGTCAAGGGCGATTTGGAGCATTTTGGTGCCGGCCGCGAAGATGGTGAGTGAGTGAGTAGTCCATTGTCCGTGAGTGCCAATTTTGGAAGAAAATAAATACTGAGCATGGCGCATCAGGCACATCAAGGCTGGTTGCAATGGCAACCAGGAACACAAGCGCCGGCAGAATACGGTTTCCCAAGAAAGGACGTCCGTGCACACTGTGCGTGAGGAAAGTACACCGCAACCCAGCTCCAGAAGGTGACGCACATCTGCTGATGGAAAGGGGGGAAAAAATAAAATAACGTTATTAACTTAAGGGGCACTGCATTCAAGGTATACTTCAGAGCAGTTGGTGGTGTCTTGTACAGTGACGACCAAAAGTAGGCGGCGCTCCTTAATTGCTTGGGCATGGAAGGACTTGGAGTGCTCAGATACATACCAGGTGATGAAGTAGGATTGCAACCTCAGGAGGCAGGGAAGGGGAGACTGGGGATCCGTATGTCTGCAACTGCATTAAAGAAACTGGAGACGTGTTTTTGCAGGAAACCCAGTATAGTGCTTGAACAGTACCATTTCTTCTCAAGGGCGCAAAGAATGGGGGAGTCAATGGTTGTGTACGCAACAGTGTTGAGGTCCTTGATAGCCACATGCAAGTTTACGGGGGTGCAGGAGCAGTACAGAAGAGACCAAATTATGATGAACTGCAACATCAAAGTTGTGGAGAGGTTATGGATGGATAAAGACCCCCCTTTGGATAAGGTTTTGGAAATCGCAAGAGCAATTGAAGAGTCCAGCGCCGGTGTGAAAGCGATGGCCGACAAGAACACACAAGGAGATGCAGTACATGCTGTATTGACCAGCATGAAAGAGGTGAATGAGCCCAGAGAGAATGTCGAAGGACTTCTGAAATCAGAAGTGCCTTAAAGCAGATACCCCAAGGATGCAACTGGGATATATAATAATAAAATAATAATAATTTGGCACTTATATAGCGCTACGAACCCTCAGGTATCTGAGCACTGCTTATTATTACCCACGGTGTGTGGTGCTCATTTATCGACCTCGGAAGGATGAAAGGCTGAGTTTGGCCCCGCCGGGATTCGAACCTGCGTTAGCAGACTCTGCACCGATGTCAAAGCGAGCGCTCTACTCGCTGTTCCACTAGAAGGAAACTTTGCAAAAAATGAAATGTGGATGGTCGAGTCATGCAACGGGAGCCAAGGATTCTCCTTCCTTGTTGGCTGAATGTAGACATTGTAATGGGAGTGTGCATTTTGCTAGACTGTGTAATTTAAACAGTGGAGTGGGTAAAAAAAACGGTAAATTAGAGTGTGAGTATGATTGAACCAGAGGAGAGTGCAGGTGCAAGAGGGGTGAAAGGAGCATAGTTACAAATACAAGGGGAGAAAAAGAAGGCACCTTGGGACATGTTAACAATGAATGGTGTCCAACTGGAGATGTTGGTTGATTCGGGGTCACCTTACAGCACCATGATTTCACCTGAAGTATATGAAGAGAGTTATGGTAAAGAAGTCTGTGATCTCAAGGCACGGGATTTAATCCTAGTGCATATGAACAAGTACCCATAAAAGTACTGGGTTATGTATGGGCAAGAATAGAGTTCAAAGGATGGTGCGTGAGTGGTAAATTGTATGTTTTCGCACAAGGGAGCCAATCTTCTAGGGTGGGATGAAAAAGCAGCATTGGGCCTACAAATTGGTCCTGGCAAAAGCGTGCCTGTATTGTGCGTGTGTGAGAGTGGTGCTCCGGGTAGTACAGGGGTGTCGGCTGAAGATTTAAAAGCTAAAGTTCGGTATGTTGCTTGGATTTTCACGCAAAATCGTATTAAAGAGGGGAGCACTTCCAAAAATGCACCAAATTAGAAATGGGACTGTTGGCGAGAGGGGCGCTCAAGGAGGAATTGCGGAAATTTGCATAATTGAGGAGATTGAATCATTAGAGTGGTTATCCCCTGTGGTGGGGGCACAGAAACAAGATGGTGGATTGAGCATGTGTGTCAATTTAAGAGAATTGAATGGGAGTATTTGGGTACGCAGGCATCGACTGCCAAACATATGAGTTGTTAGCAACCATAGGACCGACAGCATGGTTTTCTATTTTCGTTGGTTGTCTGTGTACTGTCAAATAACTTGCATACAGAATCCCATCCCCTTACTTCCTTTGTGACCCCATTTGGTGTGTTTAGGTTTTGCCGGATGCCTTTCGGTTTGGCATCTGCATCCGTTGTTTTTCAGTGCTTGATGCAGGTGTTATTTGGGAACATGGCTGCTGTCGGCTATTTTCAAAAATACATCTGGGTATGGAGTAGAGCATAGTGAGAATGAGAGAGTTAACATGGTTTAAATATATTGCAGGAAGAGGATTGAAGTATTACATTGAAAAAATGCCGCGTCGGTGTGCAATGTGTGATGTATTTGGAGCACACTATAGATGCTGATAGCAAAAGACCCAAGGAAGGGTTGGTTAGATTGATGAGGGTGGCACCCACACCTTCTACCGAAGAACAACTTAATGCCATTTTTAGGAATGACGGAAATACTATGTAAAGTTAATTCCCTCCTGAAAAAATGCTTGCATGCAGGCTTTGTTGAAGAGGAGTTTCTACGGTCTCAGCAGTGCCAGCAGAAATTTGAGGGTATCAAAGAGGATGTAGACAAAGCTCCTTCGTTCTCTTTTGATGTTGTGCAAGACCCATTTGACGGTTGATGCAAGTGGGTAGGACAGCATCTGCCCATTGCTTATGCTTCCAGGAGTCCTCTGAGATGCTGAAATGCGATATGTTGTCATCCAAAGGAAGCCTTTGGCTGAGTATTGGGCCTTTAAACACTTAATAACATTTCTATGGGGTTTTCTGTATGTGATCAGAACTGATCACAAACCCTTGACCTGTGTTAAGAAGACGAAAGGGCTAGCCTTAGTGTCTCTTGGAATCGCCAAGTGGATGGTAGACATTCAGCAGTACAACTTTTCTGTGGAATGCATTCCTGGAGTTAAGAAGGTAGTGGCGGCTTGTCTGTCAAGGTTGCTGTCCCATCTCGCTGACCAGGATGATAATGAGGAGAGTGTCAGCGGAACACAACTGGCTTGCGCGATTCCTGCTGTGGAAAAGTGAGTGAGAGGGAGAGGGAGAGTGAGGTGTGAAGGCATTGTGAATTAGACGCAGACCACATATTTAAAATTGGTTCTCAAAAGTTGTATTAACTTTTTTTTTTTTCAAAACATTTATTTTTGCTGTTGAGTACAATATACAACATAACAAACATTCACAGAGAGAGTAAAACATAGACCCACCGGTCGCATACCCTTCCATTCTTCCTACCACCCATACCAACACCATAATTTGTAATTATACTATTCTGCAGTTAGTTATTTCCTCGTTGTTATGTGGATATTGTCTTTCATTTCTTTTTATAGTTGCAAAAAAGGGAAAAAAAATTAAAAAAAATTCATGAGGAGTCTTCCGATTCGCTCCCTTGATTGTCTCTGAGGTAAGTTCATAATGGTGCCCATATGGCTTTTGGTCTACTAGTAGGGTTGACACTATACACATCTCTCTTCTGTGTCATGAGCATAAAATAAAACTCAGACATGCCGCCTCTGTGGGGGCCGCCTTGGATTTCCATGATTGTAATAGGTCTCTTTTCGCCACAGCCCCTGCCACAGCTGCGAATCTACGAGTCTTTACAGAAGCCTTTCTTATATCGACCAGGAGATATTTGTGTGGGAGGGCTGGGATCTGTAACCCCGTAATGTCACTTATTTTTTTTCAGCTATTGCTTCCCAGAAAGCCTTAATTGGAGGACATTCCCAGTGCATTAGAGTTAATAGAGATCTCCTTGGTGTACCGGCAGTATCTGGACCACTGGGCGTCTTCTATGTCGATGTGTAGGTCCTGTTCCCATCTACTTTTCCCTAGTATTCCCTGAAGGAGTGTGTTCCAGAGTCGCTTTATATAAGCTCGCCACCGAGCCAGTGAATCCCTCTGGGGATACCACCACTGTTAGGAATTTATGAATCGGGGGGTGGGAGGGCAGCAGGGAAGGACAGACATTCTTTTTTACACGCAGCTTTTAGTCTGTAATACTGTAGCGTGGTGACAAGACCCTTCCCCACTTTGCTGTGTACTATGTCCAGTGTTGCAAAACTGCCCCTGGGGAATAGGTCTCCTATTTTCATTTCCCTGTCAGGATCCCACTTAAACTGCGTGGCCGTGTCAAATGTTGGCTCCAGGTCTGGATGGTGCCATAGGGGAGTGTGCGGCCAATAGGAGTTCTCGTACCCCACTCTGGCAAAGAACGTTGTGGAACTCACTGGGTCTACTTCTTTTATATTGCCCTTTTTGGTTGTGTAAGGCATTGCCCGGATATCGGCCGGGGCTACTGCAAATTTCTCAGCTCGCACATGGGCATGTTTTTCTGCCGTTCCCCCCCCCCCCCAGTATTTTGCAAAGTGTGCCGGTGCTGCGTGGAAGTATAGTACGAAACCTGGAGCTGTCATTCCACCAGTTTCGTATCGCTCGCATAGCCTGGGCCATTTTAGTCTCACTAATTTCCCAGCCCATACAAAGTTGACCGCTAGTTTCTGCAGCTTCTGAAAAAAAGTCCCTGCCTGGCTAAATGGGTATCCCGCAACACATGTATAACGATTTGTCACCACCACCATCTTGAGCAGGGCCACGCAGCCGTACATGGATATCGGCAGCCTGTTCCAGACTGCAAGTTTATGCTCCAGGAGTTTCAGGTATGGCTCATAATTATTTGCGTAAAGGGTCTGCCTGTCAGTGGACATTATTATTCCCAGGTACCGTGCTGTAGTGGGGGACCATTTAAATGATGTTGTGGCGGGGGATTGTTCAGTGGATGGAGTGAATGGAATTCTTTCTGATTTCGAATGGTTAATTTTATAGCCGGAGTACGCAGATAATATATTCATTTCCTGCATGATCGGTGGTAAGTGAACTTCCGGGCACCTGACATACACCATTGTGTCATCTGCATGTAAGGACAGAAGTGGGGGGTTGAGGGGGTTCCCTCTAATGCGAATGCCCCTCCACATATGCTCATGCCTGTCCTTGGCGGCCATGCTCTCTATTGTAAGCGCAAATATGAGAGGAGATAGCGGGCAGCCTTGCCGGGTGCCCCTACCCAGTTCGAAAGGAGACAGTGTGCTGTTAGTTCTCACAATTGCTACAGGATTCTTATACAATATACAGATCTAGCTCTTGAATATGTGCCCAAGCCCCATCTGGTCTAGTATTGCAAACCTGTAGTTCCATGATACCGAATGCTTTTTCAGCGTCAAGTGTGATTGCGGCTGCCTTGGCTTTCGGGTCGAACTGTCATGTTATTGCAAAGAATCTCTGTGGGTTCAGTGCCGTCGAGCGGGTAGGGATAAACGCCTTTTGGTTGGTGTGAATTGGTTTATTCATGTGCTGAAGCAGTCCATTTGCTACTGCCTTTGCATAAATCTTTGTGCCTGAATTTATCAGTGACAGTGGGCAGTAGGATGCCGGGTCCTGAGGGGGTTTTTGGGGTTTAAGGAGGACAGTTATAATTGCCTCCCTCATGGTACCAGGTAGTCCTCCCCTCTCGAGCGCCTCCTCCCAGATTTACAATAGTCTAAGGGCCAGCTCAGTTTCAAATACCTTATAGAGGTCGATCGGAATGCCGTCCGACCCAGGGGCTTCACCTGCGTGAAGATCCGCAATGGCTTGTTCAATTATTTTTCAGCTGTCAGTGGGAGATCTAGCAACGATCGGGAACGAGTCCATATATGTTTGGAGGTTTTCCTGGGTCACTGTTTCCACATTTGCATAGAGTTCGAAGTAGAATCGTTGAAATACTTTGTTTATTTCGTGCGGAGCCGTCATTACATTCCCATCCTCGTCGTGGATACTGGTGATGTATCTTGATCCCTGTTCGGTCCTGATAAGGGTTGCCATTGCCTTACTCGCCTTGTTTCCTTCACCATATTTCCTTGCCCTTATAGGTTGGGTCATGTAGTGAACTTCTTTTTCTGCAAGCATCTTAAATTTCTCCAGATATCCTGTATTTTTTGCAGCTATTCCCTCCCTGGGGGCATGGCTTGGTGAGCCTCAAGGACCTTCAATTCTCGTTCAGTCTGTGACGAGCTTTTCCTTATTTCCCTCAGGGTACCGTATGCTGTCTCCATCAACTGGCCTCTCAGCCACACCTTTAACATCTCCCAAACCAAGCCCAGGGTTCGTACCGTGTCGGTGTTGCATTTGAAGAAATCCTCAATCTCTGTTCTAAGTGGTTCAACCACCGATTCGTCCATTAATAGGTCTGGTGGCATACGCCATGTGCGGGTGGTATTTTCCGAGTTCTTGGGTGACATTCTCAGGAGAACCGGGGAATGGTCTGGCAATGTGCATGGCAGGATTGAGCACTGATCCATCTGTGGCATCAGTTCGGGGGAACACAGCTAATAGTCAATTCGTGAGTGGGTACCGTGTACCCCTGAGTAAAATGTGTAATCCCGCTCCAGGGGGCGCAGTTCTCTCCATATGTCTGCCATGGGTAATGTCACCATTGCCTGTCTGAGATTGAGCGCCGCTCTGGTAGTTGATCTACGGTTTCCCGCAGACCAGTCCAGTACTGGGTCTATAGTTCGATTTAAATCACCACCCCAGATCACATTCGCTGTACCAATAGGTGATATTAGTTCCATGATGCAGAGATAGAACTCGGGGCTGTCTATGTTTGGACTATACGTATTGACCGGTAAGATGTCCCTGTTATGCAGCTGTCCCCACATTATCACATAGCGGCCCTCTTCGTCGGACAGTACTTTGGACATTTGGAAGTTCACTCTCTTGTGTACTATTGAGAGGACCCCTCGCACCATCGAGGAGTAGTTTGTTGCTGCTCTTATGTGACCCCAGTTTCGTGCAAATGTGTCTAACTTTCTTGATGGCAGGAGTCTCTTGTAGGAATAGTATGTCAGTCTTATGGCAGGTTTGCATAAGCAAGTATCTTCCTCGCTTTTATTGGATGTGCCGCACATTCCACGTAAGTTGCCTAACCTCCTGCGTCCTCGGTTGTGTTGCCATAAGTATACCGCGGCCTCACACTCAACTGAGGCACCGTCGTGGTTCTTATGCCGTACTCAACAGTATTTTTATTTGTTGCACTCCGTCTCTTCTTCCGACCATTTCCTGTCGATTTAGCATATTCCTGATCCGAGTGTTCGCGATTGCTTCCTGTTCTTCTCCCCATGAGCAACCGGCCCAACTCCCTCTCCACCCCCTTCCCTCACCATCTCCCCAACTGGACAGTGTAAGACCCGCTGAACTTTTCAACCTTTGAACTGATGGGTGGCTCTGTACAGTCATACTCCCCTCTCCATCTGCCAACCAGACCGCCTTGAGAGCTGTCGCACCTATATCTTTGCATATCCAGATATTGTATATTCTTATATCATCTCATGTTCTTAGACTGGTCTCATTTGCTGCTACCCGGTACCAAATCCTTTTCAGTCGCTCTTTGGGGGATATTCCGTTCAATGTACCCCATGGCCTCCTCGGGGGACTCAAAAAAGTGCGGCTTGGCAGTGTATTGTATGCACAGCTTGGCGGGGTACATCATGGCATAGGGTAAATCTTGCGCACACAGCGCTCTCTTGACCTGATCGAAGTTGCGGCGAGCACCTTTTACCCCATTTGAAAAGTCGGGATAGATGTGTATCCCTGTAGAGCCATATGTTAGGGTGCCTTTCTCCCGAGACAGCCGAAGGATTGCATCCCTGGCTCGGTAGTTAAGGATGCGGGCTATGACTGTGCGTGGTGGTGCACCAGGCTTCTGGGGTGGTGTTAGGACTCTGTGGGCCCTCTCAATCAGGAACTGCTGCGAAAGCTGTGCATCCGGGAGTGCCTCCGAATCACCTCTTCCATGAAGACCTCCATTGGATCATTGATTTGTTTTTCCGCCAGTCCCACTAGCCTGATATTGTTACGGCGAGACCTCGAATCCAAGTCTTCACATTTCATCTGCACTACCTTCAAGTGCTTCTTGATAGTTCCATGTCATTGCCGTGGGTAGCTACAGTGTCTTCGACAGTGCTTATCCGTTCTCCGTATCTAGTACTCGTGCATTCACTTGTTGGAAATCCGCCTTAATCGACGTAATGGTGGTACCAATCTCGTCCAGTTTTTAATTTACTGCGGCGAATCCGCTCTGCAGCGCCACCATGTAAGGATCCGGGGAATTCCCCTCTTGGGCTCCGTGGTTCTGGAGTGGCGGCCCCTGATGTTCCAGCAGCTTGGTCCCCCATGGCCGAACTAGTGTAGGTGCCCATAGGCCCCTTCTTGTTATGCCTATTGCCTCTGGGCATACTGATTTAAAAACTGTGTCTTAACGTGTTTCCACCGCACCCTGTTGTGGGCGGTTTTACAGTCTCGTACTTCTCTTGCTGTCACGCTTCGGGGCTGTATTGTATTGTGCAACAGTCAAGATGTTTCGGCTCCTCAGCTTCCCCCAGCCACACTGCACCGCGGGGCCTCCACTTGCTCCCGGGGATGAATTCTTACAGGGTGTTGGGGGAGAGTGGGGGGGATGTACTGAGCCAAGTTGTTACTGTTTGTGACCTGTCTCCACCCGTGGCCACTGTATGTGCTGCAGTTCGGTTCCCCCTCTCTTCCTTGATGGAGGATGAAATATGCAATGTGCAATTGGATCGCTGGGGGAGGGCCCTGTGGTCCCCGCGCCCACACCTCAGTACACAATTCTTCTCATCTTTTAGCTGGTTGTGGGCTGCTCGGGGTGCATACCTCCGGGATCCCAATGAGCCCCCGCTGATTGATGGTGGGGGGTTAGCCGATGGCCCTGAGGGTCATATTGATCTTCAACCTTCCTCAGTGCACACGAGCGCTCCAACTGCCTTTCTGCGTGTCTGGGCGCATGTTGAATAAAGTGGGGGGGGTCCCCGCATGGCCGCCCCCGCCACACGGCATGAGCTGTTGTTTCAGTATGGTCTCTCTCCCTCTGGGCGCAGCTCTCTTCCTCCCCCCTCCATCTTGCACTCTTTTGTGTGGGCCCTGAGCTTTCTTTTCCAGGGGAGCTGGGCTGCCACTGGTGGCTGTCTGGCAGTGTTGGGGACGCAGGGGGGGGTGTCCACCCTCAACCCGGCCGGCCCGCCGCTCGCTCGCAGTGCACACGGCGGCTTCCAGGGAGGGTTAGTCCCTGCCCGCTCCTGCCCACGTTTGTACCGGTCTGCTGTGCCGAAGCCTTCCTGCTGCACCTTCTCAGTCCTACGCAGTGCCACTCGCACTCGAAGGGTGTTTGTTTCACGGGCTCCAAAGCCAGACCGCCGGATGGACCGCTTCCAATCTACGCACCCGTCCGGGTGTCACGGGTGGATGGGGGGCACCCTTGACCCGGTGGGCCGGCCACTCGCACATGGCGGCCGCCATGGAGAGCAGCCCACACCCGCCTCTGCTCTCGGGTGGTCACGCGCACCCCCCCAGGTGGCGGCTGCAGGTAGATCACCTGCTCGCAGCTGTGGTCTTTCACAGGATATCCCCAGTCGACACTCCGGGCCGCAGTCCGCTGCACGCCGGTGGGGGAGGGGAAAACGGCCACACCAGCTCCTCCCGCTCAGTCCGCAGCTCAGCACAACTTGGTGGGTTTCCACGCGGCTCACAGGCTGCTGTTATTTCTATTTGGGGTCAGACTATCCCGTGGGGTTTCCGCTATCACCTCCGCAGCATGTAGCTCGGAAATAGATCCTGGATATGCAGGATTATTATCAGGATTTCTAGCTGACGGCGCAGCTACCGTCAGGAGGCCATTTTCGTTGGCGTCCGACAGCACCCCCCCCAAAAAAAGTTGTATTAACTTAAAAGGAAGGATGGAGTAAGGCCTCCCTAAAGAAAACTAAGGATGGTCTGTGTCAGGAAGTCCAATTCTAATGTCAGTTTGTGTCCAAAACCCATACTTTACCTCATAACTAACTGTATACAATGTGTAGGGATGTCAAAATGAATAGTGTACAAACAAAACAAAACCAAAAAAAAAAAAAAAGTTCAGAGCTTCTTCCAGCTCTTGGCTTTCAATCCGCTTTCCCTTCCCCAAGTTCACAATATCTGTGCTCCCTTCCACAAGACTTCAAATCTTCCAGCTTTCAAAACATAATTCCTTGGGACACTTCACAGCTCCTCTGATATCAGTACTTTTCACCAGTTCACATGGGCAGTTATGTTTCTGGACTTCAAAATTGCATACAAGGTTGTTACAAAAGACAAGCATCTTTTTGTATACTTTCATTGGCTTTTCCATACCAGGGGCACTCGTACTAGGCACAGTTGTCGGACCCATTACAGGTCTAGCACCCGATGCCTTGTCTTGGCTGCTTTCATCAACAATTAGCCACTGATTCATTTGACAGTGTTGGCCACCATGCATTTTGTTACACTTTTCTGTATTCCTCTGACTCTTGCCAATACAGGTTTCCTCTTAACCTCCAATTCCTGGAACCCTTTTAAATTTGGGACAATACTGGGTTTCTCACCTCATACCATTCTTGGTATTCTCTTGACTTTTCCAATAATTGTGTTTCATACAATAAATTCTGTTTTATCTGCTACATGCACCACCTTTCTTTCACTCCATTCACGAGTGCTCAACGTGTGCAGCATTCAAAAAAGTGCTTACAATAACTTTCAGTTCGTTCAGTATTCAAAAGTACTTTGTTACAGGTTCCTGGAGCTCCCAGGTATGAGTGTTTTTTCCTGGTTTCCACTCACTGGTTGCACATGGCAGCTCCCTTCTGTTCATTGTCCTTTGCAACATGTCTCTCAACGCTCCTCACTCTGCTTTGCGATATCTCCAAGCTTCGCCTCTCCCTTGGGGCAGCCACAGACGGTACTGCTCGCTCTCCTGGTTTCCCGCGGCAACTGGGGTTCGTGGGAGTGCCACAGCTCCTGCTGCATAGACCATATAAGGAGGGTAGCAGGACTTAGACACTCTGCGTCTCTCTCTCCTGCTAGTCACAGCTCCCGGCACCTGGATCTCCTGCTCCCTTCTCTCTAGCCCATCTCTCCTTCCATGCAGAGAGCTTTATATCCATTAGGAGTGTTAAGTGACCCCAGGTGTAGGTCATTAAGTCCAGTGGAAAACCCTAAGGGCTTTTCCCACCTTACTCCCCGGGAATCGCCTAATCCCGACCCTGATGGCGAACTAACGAGGGAGAACTACCTGGGTGGACAGTCTTGTGGGATTGAGGAGGGATTACATAAAGGTGAGACATGGTATCCCCCAGCCCCCTTTCCTGACAGTAATCTAGCCCACTCACCTTAACTTTTAGTGGGACTGTTCAACTCACATAATTCCATTTCCCCACTTAGCTGCCAAAGGACTGGGACGAAGAAGTACATGTTGAGTCATGAGGGTTACCTATAGGGATCAATCGATTGCTATGGGCATTCTCCATTCTGTCCCTTTAATAAGGTCAGGCGGTGCTAGGCAACTACTCCCACCTGACTCCAATTGATTTTCCCACCAAGTATAAAAGGTGGCGCACACTTTGAGCAAGCTGGCAATGCAGATCGGACCTGGAGAGCCAAAAAGCAGGAGGGAGCAGAAGAAGCCTTTTGGAGGACAAAGGAGTGGCGAAGCGCTGGCCCGGTGTCTGGTTGGGGCGGGCAGCAGCGTGGCTAGGGAACTGTATCTCCAAAAAGCCAGAGAAGACAGACTGCAGCTTGCTGGCTGTGTCCACGGATGTGCTAGTCTCCCCTGGGCGTTTGAATGGAAGCCAAGGTGTCAGAGGGGCAGTGAGGAAGACCCCGACCCAACACTCGGTGCAGCGGAAACCAGCAGACGATAACGCGGCAACCGGTGAGTTTCGTGAATCCCGGTACACTTGTGAAAGAAAGCTTTAGAGAAGACCTTTTGTTCCAAATGAAAGGAGCGGAGAGCAAGCGGCATTATTGAAGCCCAGATAGGAAAAGAAGGTATGCAAAAGCCTTGCATGTAAAGTTCCGTAGTCAGCGAGGCAGCGAGGCATTATGGGAACTGTAGTTTAAAGAGGGTGCAAGCGACCCTGGGACAAACTTTCTAAAGTGAAGGGGAGCTGTGTGAAGTTCAAAATAGAAGTGAAAGAGCAAGCCTAAAAAGGGGAGCTGTGCAAGAAAGAAAAGGCGAGCTAAAAAAATCCCAAGTGAGTCTATCCCTGGAAATTAACTAATTAATATTTGTGAAAGCTAAACCAGTCTGGGACCCATATGAAAGGCACAAGAGGGTCTGGGACCCACGTCTGAGAATGCAGGGGTCTGGGGCCCATAGTGGAACTACAGAGTGCCAGGGGCACGACTTAAGTGAAATGTAAGCCAGCTATCTGAGTGGTCCGGCACAGGGCTGAGGAATACTGCACGTTTGTTGAAAGTCTCTCATATGAATTGTTACAAGTTATTTGAAAGGTTTGGGAAGGGTACCCCAGTGTTGAAAAAGTGATAACCAAGTGAAAGGAACTGTAGAGTGTGATCGTGAAACTTCCTGAAGAAAGCTTACAAGAATGACTACTGAATCTGTAGAGAAAAAAAAGACTCTTCTTACCTAAAGGAACCTTGTACCATGCGATGAGGATCTGTTGAAACGTGGCTAAACTGTTGGGGAGGAAAACCCCCTGTGAAATTAAGATAAGGGAATTCTGTTGTGACGTTTTTTGAGAAAGAAACCAATTGAGAACTGTGGTGTAATGTGAAATTTAGAAGTCCAGAAAAGACTTTGATGAATAGTGATCTCTTTGACAAACTTAAATACGAACTGTCCCAATACGTGGAACTGTGATTGACCCAGATGGCTGGAACTTTGAGAAAGGAGCTGGGGGACGGCGTCATTATTTTTTTGACATCATCTTGGTGAACTGTCTATGGAACATTATGAAATCCTGAGTAGCTCAAGCTTGGGGAAGGGAGCTGTGGAACAGCTCCAGTCCCATCATATTACCTTGACTTACACTTTTGTTTTGATCCAATCCCATACACCTTTTTGTATGAGAGAAAATGAGGGCAAGTATCAATTTGACACAGACAGCTTTATTATTTTGACTGGCAAACTTTGGACTACCCTTGACTTTAGTTTGATGGTCGAGACTACTCCCATTGTAGAGATAGGACAAGTTAGGCAGTCTCCAACCCCATTTCTATTCAATAAAGACTTTGAAAATGTATATCTCGTCTCTACTTGTGATACCATGCCTTTCTCGCAGTCCATTTGCCTGACTATGGCGAAACTCATTAGTTGGACTTGCTTGGTCGTTCCACCTGTATACCTTCATAGCCTTCTTGTTCGTCTCAGTACCAGAGTGGTGTTTGGGGAGGTTTGATTTAATAAAAAGTATGTATAACTCTGTGTTGCCTCTGATATGTGTTTGTATCAATACAATGGGGATGTGTCTTCCTAGTTGGTTATTTCCCCATGCCAGTATTGAGGTGATGTTTAAGGGGGACAGTTTGGGGGGTGGGGGAGAGAAAGGGTAAAGGGCTAACAGCCTTCAAAGTCTTGCAGGATAGTGGGTTCATTGTGGAAAGGGGATTCCATGTCTCGCATAAGGATGTCCTCTCCCCAAGTTATCTCCACCCAGGTGATCCTCAATCGCATATTCACCCCCAGGGTCAGACTCCAAAAGCGAATGCCTTGTCCTGGCCACCTGAGAGGTGGATCCAGGGGGGAAAAGAAGTGAGGACACCCTTGGTTTCCTCATAAAGGGTGATGCTGAATTGCAATTGATCAAGGTGGGTTTGCCCCAGGGTTGGAGCAACAGTGAATCCTCCCGAGTAGGGAAGGGTTACATGATTGTATAGGAGGAATTGACTGAAGGCCCGTGGGGCGTGACCAGAGGTGATAGATTGGTACCTCCATGACTTTGAAGATAAGGTTGGTGGAAACGGCACATGAGGGCCATCTAGGTAGATCTTTGACGAAAAGAAGTTTGTAAGAGTAAACGTGGGGGCCGGGTATGGACATAGATGTGGAGGTGTTGGTTAAGGATTGCGCAGCGTGTGCCACACGTGACAAGAGTAAGGTTGCAGGGTTTCATGCAGTCAGCCGGTGGTTCCTGTTGAGGGACCAGGCGAGAAGTGGTCAACATTGGTATTGGCCATGATGGGTCCCATGGGGGTGTTGGGAGGTGAGGTAAGCTTCATAGTGGTGTTGGTGGATTATACTTGTAAAAGGATGGCCACAGTTGCCATGGAGTCCATGATGACAGATAGTCATTGAATGTTTGAGTAAGGTGTTTGACAGAGAAGGTGTACCATGTAGCATACTGATAATGGGGTGCAGTTGGTGTTGCACCGTATGGCAGTCTTTGCTTCAATTTGGTATTCGGCATGACAGGACAGCTTTGTATAATCCTTTGGGAAAAGGGTTGGCGGAAAGAATGAATAGGTTTGTCAAGGGGACAATACAATTGCCGATTTTATTAATGCATTGAGTTGTCACATCGTTGTTTCTGAAACTTTGAAGCCATACAGGTATACGCCCTATCCTTTTACAGGGCAATCTCCTATTGAACTCATGGGGGACCAGAATGCAAGTTCTTCTGGGTCGTGGCACTGTTACAAGTGTGGATATGAGTGAAGTAGTAGAGTTCGGTATCTACAAGAACAGATGAGGAGCATGTGATGTGAAGAGCACTACTGTGCTGAAGGTGGGTGATGTGGTGAGGGTAAGAAATCAGAGGTTTGTGCCAAGGGCATGAGCATGTACAGGTAGCCAGGCACAGTGGTTAAAGTTGGAATGGGCTCTGTAGGTTGGGATGATGGGTCGTGATAGATTAAGAAAAGGTTTGCGATTCAGGAATGTGTGGGGGAAGAGCATGGAGAGTGTGTTGCTGGGGACCTGGAAGGTGCACAGGTGAAGAGAAGGACGTTGGTGACGACAGTAATTGTGTGAATTTGTGAGAAGTCTGTGTGAAGAACAGTGTGTTTCTCGGGGGCCTGCAAGGAAGAGATCTGATGTGGTGGGGGAAGAGGAGATGTGTGATAATAGCATGCAGGAATTCTGCATGTGTGGATAGGGTACCAGTTCATGATGCCTAGACAGCAGCCGTTTGTGTGCCCAGATTAAGGGTGCCTCTGGTCAAGTTTCAGCACTGAGAGGCATTGGGTTGGCTGCTATCAATTGTGTTTTGTTAGTTTGCTTTTATGGGATGTTGTGCGTGTAGGGAGGGAGAAATGTAGTAGTGTGTTCTTGTAGTGTTTTAGGGTTGGTGGTAGTGTTCTATATAATGTGTGTACAGTGTGTTATGAAAAGGGAAGAGAGGTATTGCCGGTTGATGCAGTCCATGGTGTCTGCTACTCCATTGGGTCTGATTAGAGATGCTCTCTCCCACAATGGTGTATGGTGTGATTACAACAGAATATTTGGCAGTCTGATCTTGTATTTTCTCAGGTCATAATGTAGATATTAGAGTGTGGGTACTTGGGCACGTACATTTCTTGTCTCTTCTTCTCCATTTGCTCTGTTACTCTCCCAGCAGACTAAATCGGAAGGATAATGCAACTGCTGAAAGCAACTGTGCAACACTGCTGTGTAATGGATGGGAGGATTTGAATCGTCATAACTACTGGGCTGGCGCTGGATTACCCTCCAAATCATGGTTTCTTTTCCTGCTGTGACATTACAAGGGATAAAAACATATGCAAATCAGGCTTCATCCCCAAAAGTGGCAGTCCAGCCCAAACTGTTATTCACAGCTCTTCTGCACGAAACCACTATCTTATACAGACTGGTTAGGACCCCAATAGGCCTCCTTTAGTGAGGTTTAGTTTAGGACACTAGGCACAGCAGGCATGGGACCCACGCCTCTACATACCTGGCCTACATAGGTGGAGTGAACAATACTAAAGAAGCTGTGTATACAGTCCAGACTCTCTTCACATCAGGGCCCTCTAAGTTTGGTAGTTCAAGCATTATATGTTTTAGTGAATGATAACTGTGTGTTGGTATTACTGTCCACGCCCAGGGCGATTTCTATAGTGCACTGCTGCCTTTGGTATGCATTTGCAGTGCTGTATCCTTCTCCAAAAGTTGTTACTGCACAGCTTGGGTGTTTGGCTTTTTGTAAACTTTAAGGTCTGTGGGATGTTCCGGACTGGCAATGAAACTTGTTGCTATGTCTCCTAGCTGACCTCTCTGCAATTGAGCCATAGCAACAGGTTTCATCGCTAGTTCGGAACATCCATCCACGATCCGAAACTCTGTGAGGCAAGCATTTTACCACCCGTGCCGGCTTTCTCTCCATGACTAGCTGGCCTGCTTCGTGACAGCGGTGCTGTGTAGTGGTGATTCAATGACTTTTTACCATTTGAACTTCTGTTGGTTAGATCAGCCTCCTACACAGAAGTTGAAATTATGCAACTGGGTAACTCCCCACCAGGTCACCTTCACCAGACTAGGCTCCATCTGCCCCCACAAACAGGAACTCTCCATACTAATTGCTAACTGCCAGCACTGCATACCCATACCCATGCACATGCATGCAGCTCACAGAAGGAATTGCCCTCACTCCAGGCCTATCCACTGGGCCAACCTGTCTCAAAACCCCCTAACCCTAAAGTGGAACAATTGTATTGACTGTGTTCTACATTTTTTGTGTTCTGTGGAAATAAACAATGGGGGAGGGGTTGTAGACAGAAACTGGAGTATCTCCTTGTAGAATCCTTTTGGCAGACATTCACTTGTGTATTCAATTCCGCCTGTAGCACTCAATGGTGTACCACCCAGGGGCAAAACATGCCATGCTGCTTCCGAAGGAATTGACTGAGGTGGAGTGCAGGAGCCCTCGTAAGGGCCAGTGGATCAATGCAGTACTTATGTGCATATGTCTTCACTGGTGCAGGGCGGCTGCCATCTGAGTTTGCAGCCTTCCCGGCACAAACCCACCTCCTTCCCCTAGACTAGATATCTGCACACAGGGGTTATTTTCTTCTTTCTGAAGGAAGTAACTGTAGGATGTTTTAATCCGGCGACATCTAATTCAGGGAAACTTTCCGCCCATCCCAAACTAGACTCTCACAATTTTCCTTTGTTCAATAAAGTTCTTTTTAGGAATCTGGGACCCCCTATTTAATAACATTGATTCCTTACAGCTTTACAGCTTCCCTCTTCTTTCGGGTCAAGAAATGCGCTGGGTTGCACAGAAAGGATATTTATTAACCAAATGGAAAGAATTTAATTAATGTAAAGATAAATAAGTTGTACGTCCATTAAATTCGAATGCAATGATGAAAAACATTCAACACGCTAGTCACTTCAGTTTTCTAAGCTACAGTTATAGAGCTAGGTACTTGTGAAACACACAGCTCACCATAGGTATCTATACATTTAATTCACCCTGAGGACACACACACTATGGATTGAATCCACGAGTCCAGGAGCAATCTTTCACTTATAAAAAAAATATATTGTTTAAAGGATGCCTGCCTATCGAATTCTCTGTACTTACACTTTAGTTAAAATGCCACCCCCTCTTACTCAATAGACATGTCAGAATTTGAGCAGCATTCTTTAAAACTGTATTAACTACTGGACCTTCAAGTATGTAAATGGATTGTAGAAAGGAAAATGTATGTTCAGCGTGTATCTAGGCTAGATGCTCCCTAATTTATCAGGATTAACAATCCATGTATATATTTCCACCCCTCAGTACAGACAAATAACTGGGCCAGGATTTAATCGAATTCCCTTTTTATAGCATCACTCCCCTGAAGATTTACCCTTTACTTCATACTCTCATATGAATTCTTTTGATTGGATCACAGACAGAAGAGTACCCTCTTATTGACTGGTTCAATTCTCCCCCTCTAGGAGCGGGTAGGCACAGTCCGCAAGATGGGATCAGCTTTCTTCCACATCCTGTCTGTAGTGTCTCCTTCTGAAGAAGGCTTGGGGCTTTAAACTACTATTGGGCCCCATTACTGGGTTCTGGCAATAATCCAAAATGGGTCCAAAAAGAGAGCAATCTATTACTTCTCCTAGTTGTTAACAATTCTTCTTCCTCTCCATCAGTCAATGAGTGAGCGAGTTAGTCTATCAGTGTGTCCCCCCTAGTGAGTGTGTTCAATCTTTTATAGACCTAAAACCCCACCTTTTTTGAGGTGTGTATCATTTTCCCAAATCTAATTGGTCAATGTATGCGATTGGACAGTGTTCCAAAAGTGACATCACAGTAGACGTACCCCTCTGCGGTCACTGGGCATATTACTGAAGGGGCAGTCTGATGGGAGTAACTTCTCCACCCAGTTTCCCTCCCATGTATCTGTCATCTCAGAGATTTCTTACATTAAACATTGTAACATTCTGAATTGGTAAACTCTACACATAGGACCACTATACTAATTGGCTTACTAGATTTATCTCTGGCACAAATTAAACAATGCAATATTCATCATGATATCACAAATGGTTACTGAGTTACTGTTTTTTTCCATTTAACTCACTTCTATGTTTTATATACAAACTAGCAGTACCACCTGGCGATGCCCGTGTCTGTAGCTGACATGCACGTGGGGGTCTGCTATAGCCTTGTGTATGTTTTATTGTGTCATAACTTCCTATTCCTGAAAAATAGCAAAATAGTTACTCTCCCAAAATCACCTATACTGATAGCACAGGGCCGGACCCTGCTCCACCCCTGTGCAGGGCAAATGGGTGGGGTTGGTCAAATTTCACTATCGCCCGTAACCCCAGACTTGTATGCTGACTTTAGGCCAACATTTCAGCCCACCAACTGTTATGGGGCAGGAGCCAACCACGAACATACAAACACACTTTAACAAATATATATTTTCCCCATCTCAAAGTAATCGGCTTGTCTTTGCAGATGCTAGGATATATGTATCCCTATCATGTGCCGTTTCTGTGACAAAATGCAAATGCACATAATTTGTATAATTAAAACTCACATTAGAAAATACGTTTTTTCAGCTAAGACATATTCAAACTGAACGCTTTCCAAAAATAACTTGCTATGAGCCTCGCTATAAGAATTATGAACAAAATAGTAAATCCCTGTATACACATTACATGCAGTTTTTCATTTTTTCTGCCCACTACAGAACGGCTGATATCTTTAGTTCCTTAGCTGTTCAGGGTTAAATGTTATGACTTCTGCCTGGCAGTGGTACAATCTTTGAAGTTTGTCTTTTTTTTTTTAAACTCTCATTCCTGTCCCTCTTGTACCAGTTACGGGTCCTGCAGATTCTAGATGAACACTGTTTTTCGAGGTATTTTTTTTTTCCTTTCAGGAGGCCCCAGAAGATTGAAATAGCAGATTGTACTAAACTGATCAAGCTGAAGAGCCATTATTTGTTAATTATCTTAAGCCCACCTTGCACACAGAAGCAGGCCATTAAGAAGACTTGGGCCCTTATTCAGAGAGCGTTTTCCAGTGGGGTTTTGTCATTATAAAACCCTTATGTGAATTAGGCCCTTACAATGAATCGCAGGATCAGCCTCCCTTTGACCGTATTTCATTGGGAGCATCTCTTTATGGTACAACCTCCACAAATTCCAACTGCCTGCGGAAAGCAGAAATGCAGATGTCAGACTCCAAACCTATAGCTGACGCTTGATTCAGGTTGGTCTCTCCTAGTTGGCACTTTTAAAGTTACATTTGTCTGTGCCCCTTGATTTTACATATTACCAAAAACACATCAGTTTATCCATTGCACTGGCTTCCCACACTCCTATCAAAGAGCTACATTTCTCAACATCTGTAGGTTTCCTAATCCTAACTCTTGATTTCTTCAAGGGACAATAAACACACACACATCTGCATGAAATGCACATTTCTTTTTTGTTTCTGTGACTTGAAACTTTTTTTTCCTTCAGATTAAGCGGTTCTCCATTTTAACAAAAGTTGCCGAATGCTTTCTGGTTCTTCGACTTTTTTTCCTCCAGCCTTGTCACTACATTTTTATGTGAGGGGACTTGAAAATATTGCACATGTGTTTTTCAAATGATGTGCATAGACCAGGAGTTTACATGTTTGTTTTGAACATGACGTCTTGCTCTGTATTTTTACTTTGAATTTGATTTCCCTACATAACTGCCCGCTCCATTTGGATATACAAGAGATTATTCGAGTGGGCCACTTCCTCAAAGTGATTTCCTTTGTAATGTATAAGTCTTCTAAAGGATCTGGCATCAAAACTGAGAGACTGATTGGCTTGACCCAGTGGGTACTGCGTCTTATACTCCTCTAACAAGAAAAACATTCTTTTAGGATACCCATCCTCCTCTTTCCAAAAATATATTGCATAATAACAAAAGATTCTAGACCAATCTGGATCTGTTTGCCTGTGCAAATTAAACAATGTTTGATGGAAATCTCAGTGCTTCAAATCAAGATATAGGACATTCTGCAGTTAATGGTGATGCCCAGCTGTATAGTACAATGTTATCTGGGATTTGCAATCTCATTTTGGCCAGTGACGCCAATTTAGAACTTTGAACTTCCAACTAAGATTTAACTGCCTCTCTATGATGACTCCTTTGCAGTATTAACCTAATCTTGTGGGAAGAAAAGCATCCTTAAATGTTAAGTTTGCATTTTTTAAACGATCGAATCTCACGATCATGAACTTCACTTTTTATTGCATTTGTTAAACATTGTTTGTATAGGACATTTGTGGACTGTTCGTTTTCACCTTCTCATTGTTTGTCTTATCCATTCTATTCTCATATTTTTATTTTTTTGACGTTTTATTTTATTTCAGGTTTTACCCCCTTCCTTTTCCCACCTCCCCTTCCCCCCAGGGAACGGAGTATTCTCTAACTCATAATGAACATTAACCAACAAAACCTTAGGTTGTTGAACGTGGGGTAGAAATACAGAGATGAACTACATCTATGTTGATGGCCGCCTGCTGTGCCTTTCTTAGTCCTCTGGCCTTAGGCCGGTGTGTGGGTAGGCCCCCTGTTCGGGGGGTAGCACTTCCTCGTTAGATCCTATGGGTACAACATACTCCCCCCATGTCTCTGTCCTTGTGTTGAACACCACTTTACTTCAGTTATTCAAATATTTGGTCATGAAATGAAATCCCCCCACATGGTCTCATGAGATGCTGCCCTCCCATGAAGTGCCACAGTGATCCTTTTCATGTTACATATATTTAGTACTACATTGACCCAGTCCCTCTTACCTGGGGTCTGGATGTTTTTCCACTTCATAACTAGGCAGGCCTGTGCCGCAAGTAGCAAGGGTGCTACCAACCCTCTGATCCTGCCCAGATCCCCGTCAATTTCCAGCATCCCGAACAGGATCAGAAATGGTGTTCGAGACCGCTGAACACTGTCAGTGTCCTTTATCCAGCCCAACACTCATCCCAGTACATCTGCACCCGTGAGCATCCCCACCACGTATGCCAGTAATCAGCCCTTTTGCCGCACAGGTGCCAGCACTCTGGGCTCACATTCTGAAACATTTTAGAAAATATTGCCACCTATGTAAGAGCTTGATGACATGCATCTTGTATTGCCTGGAAATTGATGTCTGAGAGGCCCCTGTACACAGTTTCAGCCACAGCTCTGTGTCTATCTCCCTCTCCAAGTCATCTTCCCATTTGTCTCAGCTTTTCAGTTGACCCCTTCCCCACCGTCACCAGTTCTCTGTTCATGGCTGAGATCAGACCCTTAATTTCCAATCTCTAAAAAATGTTCAAAGGGGGTAAGGTCCCTCTGTATTTTGTCTCCATTTCCCAAACATGAGCACCTCTTTCAACTGGAGATATGAGAAGATCGATAGTGTACCCAAACCCAGCACCTCCTCCAGCTCACTTATAGTGACAAAGGTACCGTTCTAGGCACCCAGAGACATTCCTCAACCGTGGCGGGGGGACATGTGGACATTATTTAGGCCCACCCTTTGGTATTCTCTCTGCATCCTGAGGTGTGGGATAAGGACCCTTCGCCTTGAGTCTTTGTAATATAGTTCAGGGGGGAAAACCATTGGGAACAGCCTCCATTGACCGCCATGCAAGCCTGAAGGGACCCGTACACTGCCATAATGCCTCGCCTAAACCTTGGATTCAGAACCACTTTCCCCAACACTTCCCACTCCACTCTATCAAAGGCTTTTTTCTGTGTCTATTGAGTGAAAAATGCCACCTCCCCCCCCCCAATACCCTGTGCTTCATGGATCAGATGGATGCAAGGTCTTCCTGAGTGTGTCCGTCCCTTGAATCCCCTTATAAAGCCCACCCGGTCCGAGTGGATCAGTTGGGGCATGTGCGTCTCTAGTCTTGCCGCCAGAACCCGCGTGTACATTTTGGCATGGATAATCAAAAGCGAGATGGGGAGATAAGACACACATCTTTGGGGGTCCCTGCCCTCCTTGGGGATAATCGTGATCATTGCTCTTGAGGAAGTTTCCGGGGCTTACCCATCAAGATATTAAACAATTCTACCATGAATGAAATAACAGGGTTAAGAAATAACTTATAAAAGCCTGCAGAGAAGCCATCTTCTCCCGGTGCCATCCCCGAGGGAATCCTTGCCACTGCCCTCTTTATTTCGTCTGCAGTTATTGTAGATTCAAATGTCTCGGCATCCTCATGGAGAGCCTGGGCATCCCAATCACAGTTAAATACCGGGTTGTTCCTACGCGGTCTGGATCCGCACCCGTTTTATAAAGATCTTTGTAGAATGCTGCAAACGCCTCTTGGATCCCACCCCCCCTTGGCCATCCGATTTCCCCACCCCCTCTATGGCGGTAACCCACTTGTCGGCTCGTCGTCCTTTAAGTCTCGCATTTAGCAGTGTATCTGCCTTATCTCCCTTTTCATGGGGCTTTTGTTTCAGGAATTGTAATTTCCTAATTATTTGGCCGCAATTCTTCCCTTTTTTCTTTCTTGCCTCCAAGATCGCTTCTTCCCTACCCTCACAGGCCTCCCTTGCCCTCCTTAGGCTTCATTAGACCAGTTCACTGGGGATGGTGGGCTATGGGGGTGCGCTTCAGGCTTTCTGTTCCAAGGTAGACCAGCTCATGCGACGCAGGTGCAGGCCTGTACACATTCACTCCAGGAAAGTGCAGGCTCCATGAGGAGGTGAATCCGGGCAACAATAGTTTTGTTGGCATTTGCAAAATATATTGTACAACTCCTCTTGACTCTTAGTAACTCTTTTATGTTGGAGAGGCATTACTGTTACCTATGTGGGCGGGGGAGAGAAAATAGGGGTACACGCCCTATTGTTAAACCACCAATGGTGGTTGATGGTAAATGGGCCACGGTGGACATCAGGATTATAAGGTATCCAGTCATTTTATTGCAAACAAAACAGAGTGGTACATAACAGAGCAGACAATAGTGCCAAAAAGATTTAATAGATATATAAAGGGTAGTGGGGTAAGGGGTTAAAATGGGTTGGGGGGACTTTAAAAGAGTGGAGAAAATGGGGGCCCAATTCCCCTTGTTTTCTGATGTTTTGTCCTCTCTATTATATACCACTCTGTTTTTGTGGTTGGTAAAATCACATATAACCGATTTATAACCCTACAGTGGCCCTAGGCTTTGTTACGCATTGATGCATTGATATCTTGGCATGCACCCAGAACATACTAAACTGACTGAGCTTTTATCCATCCCTTTGTTGTCCGATTTACTGCCTTTCCTATACTAAACCGGCTTCCAGCCAATTGCACCCTATGTTTGTGCATCTGGAGACAGTCTGCACACACAGAGATTACCATCCTGTGTCTTCAATCCCATTACAGGAGATTGCCATATTGTTATCATCCAAATTTGGGGTGTACCTTAGATCCCCGGGCAATGAGTCACTGAGCATATGAGTGTGACAAATCCTTTAAAGGCAGCATGTTTGATCTTCCTGTGCTAGTAATGTGGTCCTATAATGTTGCTTTAATTCTAGGGTTCAAGATTCCCTTTTTTAGGTTAGTTGGTTTTGTTTGGAATTTTGACTGCAAAAGTGTGGCAGCACACATCTTCTGCAAACGCGTCTTTGGGCTTCTCTTTTGCCTATGGACAATCAACCCCAGTTTAATGATATGCTCATTAAAGCAGCAAAGCATTTTCAAATCCAGACCCAAGAGACACAATTGGATAAAGATTTCGTGAAGGACATATTAAGGGATATAAAAAAAGCTGTGACCCAGTTTATACCCCTATACAAAGGAGAATACAGCCATCACTAGAGACGCCAAGCCAAACACGGGCTGTGAACCCACGTATTGAAAAGATGTTCCGTCCTGTGCCTACAGACCCCCTATAAGGGGTCAATTTAAACCAGACTAGTTAGTGACCACTACACGAAAGAGGGCTTTACACTCTAGGGGGGAAAAGTGGCCAACTCTGGGGCCTTTCAAACAAGGATTGCAAACACATTATTGGCGAGTTACAACTGGCATAAGTGGGGTGAGGTTGCAACCCTAATGGCATCAGCACCTGAACTCCTCAAATCACAAGTATCCCTCGCAGGCAACTCTCCTTAACATGCCTATAGAACCTAACGTCCTGTTTGGGAAAGCCGTGGAGGATGTTTTAAAATTGGCCAAAGAAGAGTATGACACTCTTAAATCATTAGGCCAGCTAACTAATAAGGAACCGGGCGATAGAGGCGGAAACAATTTTCGTTGCTTTAGAGGACAAAACTCACAAAGGGGTTCCAGTTATGGCCAAAGCCAGGGCTCATCCTGGGTAAGCAATCAGGGACCGATTTCACAAGGTTTCCAAAGAGGCCAGCATGGATCTCGTGTCCAGGGGAGGTCCTCCACTTCCAGAGATGGAGCAACACTTCCTAAAGAATGACCGCCCGCTTCAGGTCCCCTCCCATGCCACTCCAGTAGGAGGGCGAGTAACACACGGGATGGAATCACCTTGGACAAGTGGGTGCTATCAACCGTAGCGGGCGGTTATTGCGTGGATCTACTTCAGCAACCCTCAAACTACCCCCGTGCCAAAACCAACCACGAAGGAAGAACAACAAATACTTCTAGAGGAGGTTGCTACGCTGCTGTTCAAGGACGCCGTGGAGATCGTCCCAGCAAACCAGGTAAACCAGGGCATCTATTCAACCTACTTCCTTTGTGCCAAAGAAAGATCTAACAATGCGCCGGGTAGTAGACCTACACCCTGCAAACGCCTATGTTAAGCCACAAAAACTGCTAAAAGGGGGGGGGGGGACTACATGGCAACATTAGATATGAAAGATGCCTATTTTCATATTTCAATGTTCCCAGCGCACAGAAGATTCTTGCGTTTCGAGATAGCAAACTAGCACTACCAATTCAAGGTGCTACCCTTCGGCATAGCATCCGCTCCAAGGGTATTCACCAAGGTACTGGCGGTGGTGGCAGCGTTCCTACGCAGGGAGGCGATCCCAGTGTACTCCTACTTGGATGACTGGCTGATCATAGGGGAGTCTTCCCCACATTTGCAGACAAAACACTCAAAGAACCATAAACCGTCTCTTCCAGTTGGGCTTCTCAATAAACGAGAAAAAATTAAGCCTTGTACTATGCACAACCGAACAGTTCCTAGGAGCTTTCCTAAACAAGACGCGTTAGGTCACCAGATAAGCGTACGCAAAGCAATGCGTTCTTCTGGGCATGATGGCATCTTGCATTTACCTGGTCCCGCACGCATGTTTGCACATGCGCCCCATGCAGGAATGGTTGGCACAATGGTCTCAGGCAAGCGGTTAGTGGGACAATCTAGTGGTCATTTCGCCAACACTAGTACAAGACCTTAGCTGGTGGACAAAGGAAAATCTGTTGAATGGAAAACCCTTCCACGATCCGGCGGTGCAAGCGATCATTATAACAGGCCCGTCACTCTCCGGGTGGGGGGCACATCACCTTCAACTCACAGCACATGGTCTGTGGACTCACGTGACGGCACAGAACCACATCAACCTGCTGGAATGTCTAGCAGTATTCAAAGCGCTTCAATCATTCGAAGCACAGCTGACAAATCAGTCGGTACAGATCCTAACCGACAGCACCACTGCAATGTTCTACATCAACAAGCAGGGGGGCACACATTCTCCAAATCTGTTCAAGCTAGCACAGAAAATGTGGAAATGGGCACTCAGACGGGGGGATGTTCCTATCTTCCCAACACATTTCAGGGGAACTCGACACCCTTGCAGAGTCGCTAAGCAGAGATCCCCTACCAGAGGAACACGAGTGGCAACTAGACACAAATGGCGTAGACCACATCTTCGCACAGTGGGGTAACCCCATGCTAGACTTGTTTGCTACAAGAGAAAACAAACCAGCAGTGCCTAGACTTTCTGTCCAGGTTTCCCCAACAAGACTCCCAAGGAGAACACCCGATGGATGAGATGGTCAGGGAGATTGGCTTATGCTTTTTCCCCCTAAACCCCTCTAATGAACAGAGTGGTGAACAAGATTCACAGAGAACAAATGACGCTCATCCTAGTTGCTCCTATGTGGGCAAGACAACCATGGTACCCACATCTGTGTAAACTTTCAATGTGCTATCCCATCAAACTCCCGTGCTGGACCAACTTACTGACCCAACACAGGGGGATAACAGAACACAATCAACCTCACTCAATGAACTTGGCAGCATTCCTTCTGAGATCATAGAGTTTAGACATCTAAATCTACCACAACATTGTATGGATATCCTCAAGTAGGTACGTTGTTACGCTCACCTGGCTCCCACAGGGGCGTCGATCTGAACCGGACAGCTGCGGTCTCCACCAAGGTGACGCGTAGTGCCGAGATGACGGACTGGACTGGCCCACCTAGCTCGTTTGCTTGGCCCGTAGGAATATTCTTCTGCAAATGGAGACAGGGAATTAACCACCTGTGGAGTTGAGCGTTAACCCCCCCCACTCCTGCTGTTCTCCCCACTGATCACCTTTGATGCCCCCTCTTATAGTCTCACCTGATGGTTTGGAAATATGAGCTCTCCATCCTGCATTAAGCGCAGGGGCGCGTAGGTAACCAGCTGCTTCACTGGCTCAAAGGAATTGGTGAGTTCCAGAACAATATTGACTCAGATTTCCCGGCAAGACGCCTTAAGTATGTAGTTTGCAAGAGTTCAAATGTCTGACTTTCGCTCTTGTCCGATTCCTTGCAGGTTGCAGCTTGACCCTAGCGAAGAGTTCCTCGTGGCAACCGGTAATATTCAGATAAGGATTTGTATTATCCAACACAGTTCGATAAAATAATGTCAGTATGTAACCTTTTGCTTTCTCCCTTATTCAGGCGCTGAGAGAAAGTATGAAGTCTCGGGGAATAATGCCTCCGGCGGTAAAATCAGGTAAGTCTATTGTGGTGAGGAGGTTTCCCCTTGTTTGTCCCTTTGTTTCACCTTGCTGTCCTTTTGATTCCCCTTAGGGGCCGGGGTTCGGCGAGGATGCAGTGGAAGCTGCGCCGACCCGTGAAGAGGAATAGTACCACCGGTGGTAAAATCAGGTAAGTCTATGGGGGGGTAACTAATATTGCCTCTGTGTATTCCCTGGGCTCACCTTGCTGTTCTTGTCTTCCCCTTAGATGCCGCAGTGCGGCGGGAACATGCAGAAGGATGCGGTGGAATGTGAAGATGCTGCGAAGGCCGGTGAGTTCAGCGCGGCGCTGCAGCAGGAAAGGCGACGCGCATAAAATAACTTATTTCCAGCTCGAAGGCGCGATGGGTCGGGAATTCAGGTAAGGATCAAAGGTATTGCTCTTGTTCTAACCTTTTCTCCGTCTTTCTCCCTTTTTCTAGGAGCTCCAGACTTGAGGCGGGCGTGGCAGAAGACTGGATGCAGACTTGCAGGCACGGTGAGCGTTACGCTGCTGGATGCAGAATAACGCGAAGCGTGTGCTGCTCTTCGGGCGTGGTTTAAATAGCCTCCAAAGTAGTCCCAGGTAAGTATTCCTCCCCAGCCCCACCCGAGTAAAAAAATAGTCCCTAGGTAAAGTAGTCCCTTCCAAGCCTCTTTTGGCTTGGAGCTCTTGCAGCATGGTCTGCATCAGGTAAGTTTGCAGCATGGTCTGCATCAGGTAAGTTTTAATCTATGAGCCTGGCGCCTATGGCGCCAGGTCTGACTATCCATATGAGCCTGGCGCTATAGACGCCAGGACTGCACCCAAATAGCACCTAACAGGGGTTGTTGGGCTTGCTCGGAATAACTTGATGCCTGCTTCCGGGGTTGCTGGACTTGGTCTGGGTCCCCGGGGGTAGGCATCATGACACACGTAGACCAAACGGCAGACACTGTTATTTCGACAAGTGGAGGAGATTTGTAATTTGGTGCCAGTATAAACCCCATGGAATGTACTCCATCCCACATTCTTAACTATATGCTCCACTTGTTAGACTCGGTGTTAGTGTTCAACTCTATAAAGGTGGACTTGGCGGCTTTATCAGCTTACACCACCTCTCAGAGTAAAGTATTGTGATGGAAAGTTCCAGTCATTAAGGCGTTCATGGAGGTAGTAAAGAGACTCCACCCTCCAATTTCAAACCCACCGCCAGGCTGGGATCTCAATGTTGTCAGGAACTCAGATTGGAGGGTCTGGAAACGCTGGAGGCATTGATTGCCGTACGCGCGTTCCAGTCCTCACCCAATATGGCGGATGAGTCCTTATGTTCTGACTCCTCCCACCAACCGACGCATTGTATCTGTTTACCAACGCTGCGGTTCGTGAGGAAACTTCGCCGTGTTGTTCGCTTGCCTCTTTCCATCTTTAGCCTTATTCAGCCCTCCTGTTCCTTCTTCAGCGGAACGTCTACTTCCCCGTTTCCTTTTGTATTCTCAATTTCCTTCTGTTTCTGAGTCCACTACCGTTGCTATCCTCTGCCGCCTCCTGACATTCCAGTTTTTTTGTTTGTTACTTACTTCCTACTTACCTTGCATCCTCCTATCAGTCCGGTTCATTCCTATGTTTGCTTGGAAACTCTTCTGGGTTCCTGTCTTCTTGCCTTATCTTTTGCTATGGGTTACTTTGTTTTACGGCGCCCTTGCTAATTCTGCAGCCGGTCCCAGCACCTCATTTTCGTTTGCTGAGCAGTCTTCCGCTCCGTAAGCATCTTCCTGTCTGCCTACCTTAGTGCTTCTAGTTCTGTGCTTGCTACTAGCGCTGACTGTCTCTCTCTCCATTCCACTTCCTTGTCACCTTTCCAATCAGATTTTTCATTGACATCTTTCTATTTTTGGAGCATCCATTTCCAGCAATTCACCAGACTCCTGTCCGAACTCTAAGGAATAATAGAGCCACAAACAAACGTACCTTTGAATTCTACCAACGCCGACTGCCTTCCGGTTTTCAAGGAAGAGAATTACAGCCATTTGAACCCATCTGAACATACAGGGTTTTTTCCGCCCTTGTGCTTTTTCCCTGAATTTAGGGCTGGCCCCCCGGGATTCCCCGCGGACAGGGTTCCTTCTCTGCCAAGGTGGCCTCCGGAGGGGCCAGACCCTACCTGCACGAAAAGATCAGGACACCCAAGAAAGAGACTCCCACTACACGGAAGGAACGAAAGAAGACCGAGACCATCCCAATAGAGTATACCTCAGAGGAGCCAGGTGAGGAGGAGGAGGGGGAGGAAGTTCTAAAACCTGACAAATGTAGTTTGCACAAAGCTCATGGGACCTCCCTTTGAGCCTATGCCTATGCCCAAGTCCAGTCTTAAAAACCTGACATACACGACTGCCTTCTTAGTGGCTATTGCTTGCATAAGAAGAGTTAGTGGACTGCAAGCATTGTCAGTGCAGAACCCATTCTTTGTCATATACAAGGACAAATGGGTTTTACATACTCGCCCTTAAATTCATTTCCAAATTTCATATGAACCAATCCATTGAGCTACCGGCCTTCTTCCAGAATCCAGCATGCTCAGCTGAGAAGAAACTCCACACACCAGACCGCTTAGGAAAACAGACCAACTGTTTGTCTCCGTAGCACCAGGCACAGAAGGAGACCGCGCTTTCAAGAATGCCATTGCCCGATAGTCGGATGCATACAGCTCTTACTCAGTGGTCGAAGTGTACGAAAAGTAGTAGTAGAACTATGTTCCCTGCTGGCCTGCACCCACTCCCCACAAACCCCATCATCACGCCCCCCCCCCACACAATACACACACCCAGACACTTGCACCTGCTGTTTAAGGGAACGTTCAGTGCAGTGCACTGAAAAGTGCAAGTTTCAACTTCTTCCTACACTTTCATTTTAAAACAAAACCATTCCGGAACAGTTTCTTTTTAAAATAAAAGTATAGGAGCTGTAAATGGTAATTTAGAAAAGTAGAGGAGCACCGCTCCCGCTCACTTCGACCACTGCTCCTACTCCTTATCAAGTTAAACACTGCCAAGAGCCCACTCCACAAGGGGGGACAGGAGCTACTTTTGTCTTGTATCGTAAATGTCCGCTGAACACCATTTGCAAAGCAACTAGACAGAGCTCTGCACACACTTTCTGCACTACTGCATTGACACTCATTCAAAAGCGGATACACAGGAGGGACAAGCGGTTCTAAAACATCCATTTACTGCTGGACCTTCTCACAGCCCACTGCCTTCTCCTAACACTGCTTGCTAATCTATGCATATCATGTGATCTAAACAGATTCCACAAGCCTCAGAAGGGATACCTTACTCATCGTAATCGTATTTCTGATGCTTCTATCTGCTTAGATTCACATGCGCCCACCCTTCCTCCCCTTAGACAGAAGGTGCATGGATGTTTATAAAAGCTTTATCAGATCAGATCTGCTTTAACACACCTGTACTCGGGCTACACTTCATGCTACTTCATGTCAGAAACAAAACAATCTGAGGGACCTCGACGCGTGAAGGACCATGGGTACAGTGGACGTCCCTTTTCGAGTTTATAAAACAGCTGGAATACTCTGCAGCTTCCACTAGATGTCGGCCTATGCATAGCATGTGAATCTAGGCAGATCCAAGCATGATCTTCCAGCCAAGCATCTGTTTGGGACATACACTTCGCATCAGGCCCCTATTCGAGAAACTAGACAGATTGAGTGTCAGGTACACAAACTATGCGGATGACGCCCAGATCCTCATACCCCTTTCGGGTATCTTTGAGTCAGATACGGCCTTGGTAAATGAAATATACCTCCTCATTCAGTCATGGATGGCAGATCATGGCCTCGGGCTGAATGACGAGAAAACAGAGATCCTGATCCTGGGATCAGACGCAAACCTAAAAAAACTGAACCCTAATTACTCTGCATTTAATATAGATGGCAACACAATTAAAGTAGTCAGAGGTTTAAATGCTAGAATTCCACCACAACTCTACCTTAACCTTAAGAAAACAAGTTAACTCTCTGGCATCCTCCACTGCCTAAACCTGCAAGCTCATCAGAGCCTGCAGACCATTTCTCACTACAGCCAGCTGCATCACACTCGCTAATGCCTTAATTATGTCAAAATTAGACTATAGCAATGCCCTCTACCTAGGAGCTAACAAACATATCCTTGACAAATTACAAACACTACAAAATAATGCCCTGAGAACAGCCCTAAATATACCTATCCGAGAACACATCTCCAACTTCAGAAGCGAACACCACTGGCTAAAAATTAGCGACAGAATCCTTTTCAAAACAGTCTCCTTTACCTACAAATGCCTCAACAATGCGGCACCCCCATACCTTACAGAAAGAGTAGTAGGAGAACTTTGACCCGCCCCTCCAGGACAGCTAACGCCCACTCTCTAGCGATACCTAGATTTAAATTAACTAAAGCTGGAGGATGCAGCTTCCCGGTGAAAGCAATGCAGGCCAGGAATGCATTACCGCTAGCCCTTAGAACCGACCAGTCTGTCTTCAGCTTCATGGTGCAATACACTAAATTGGCTTGGCGCCAATGATATATGACCCTGTATACTTGCCTACTACCTATATACCTGCCTATTACCTATGTACCTATTGCCTATGTACCTGCCTTCATGTATGTAACCCACTGTAATTGCACTACCTTGTATGTATCCTTCCACTGTACCTACTTGTATGTAACTAAGCTTTAAGTATACCTGTACCTGTTGCGCCCACCTACCTAAGGGTTCGGTGCGCATTACCAAATAAATAAAAAAACAAACAGGCCATTCAAGAAGTTGGTGATGGTGCAAGTTGGAACTACCAGAGCTATACTCTAATCATGGAACCACATGCAACTGACTGTGGCCAGCTTGCATTGGTTGCAAATGCAATTGATTTTCTTAATTTTGTTTCTAGTTTATTAATAAACGTATACACAATATTTCAATATACACGATTGTAGGCAATACAATACAAAGCTATACACACATTACAAAAATATTGATAATTCCAGAAGTAAATTTATTTAGTGAATTTGAGTGTGCCCATCAACCACCCTTTAATTCATGTAAACGATCCACCCCTAACAATGTACGCACTATAATTAAAACCCTAACCAGTGCTATAATAAAAGTGGTCAACTGTCCACACATCCGTGTTACTCAGAACCATTCACTTTCTAGGGATTCCTCATCTGGTACAAATTTCAGAAATGTTTGTACACGCTGATTGAGGGTTGCTGGGCAAAAGACTAACCAAGGTTTATTTTATTTTTATTGTTTAAAGCTTGGACTTAGCTTGAGAGCAGCAGAGCTCTGTACAGAGTGGCGGTATCCATCATTCGAGGGGATTGGGTCCTCCGACGTATTCCATATCTATGACATGTAATCACCACAGCTGTGCTGCTTCGGAAACTTTTTCGGCGTCTGCGTCCTGCGTCGATGACGTCGATGCGCCGTCGTCGAGGACCTCCTCCGACGTCATCCGATGTGATAAGTAGGACGTACGACGCCCATAGCCTCAGTTCCGTTTTTTCCACGAACGTGTTGCTTCGTGTTTCTCGGTTTAAAAGCCTCGACTCTTTGGAGTTCTGTTCTTCTCGGTTCTTCGAACCTGTTCGTTTGTGAAAATCCTTCTGAAGATGTCTACTTCGTCTTCGACCCGGCGTCCGGGTTTCAAGAAGTGCGGGCAGTGTGGGTCCAAGATGTCGGTGACGGACTCGCACGACGCCTGCCTCTGGTGCCTCGGGGAGGCCCACGACACGGATGACTGTATCGACTGCCAGTCGCTCACGTCCAAAGCCTTACGCGAACGTAAGAAGAAGTTGTCGAAAGGTCGGGTGTCCAAGCCCCAGAAGTTGAAGTATGCGGGGCTTTCGACGGATGATTCGAGGGGTGACTCTCCGTGTCATCGTCGGAAGTCTCGTGGGTCTCCTTCTAGGAGTCGGTCTCGCCACTCCTCTGCCTCTACGGTCGTCTTCCAGGTCCTCTTCGGTGGGCTCTGCCCGGCACGTCGCTTACCCCTCGGGCCGTGCGACGCCGGAGGTATGGGCTTCCTTCGGGAAGCAGATGTTGGCGATTCTTGAGTCGCAGGGTACTCAGCCATCCGCGCCCCCGAGTGGGGTCGGTCGTGTGAGGTCGAGAGACACTGCTCGCAGGAGTGGTCGGCACGAGTCACAGGAGAGGTCCCGTTCGGACAAGGGGACTCGTTCTCGACGTACCCGTTCCAGGTCCCGGTCCTCGACGCGTTCGAGACCGTGTGCACCTGTGA
This sequence comes from Ambystoma mexicanum, assembly GCF_040938575.1. Taxonomy (NCBI): domain Eukaryota; kingdom Metazoa; phylum Chordata; class Amphibia; order Caudata; family Ambystomatidae; genus Ambystoma; species Ambystoma mexicanum. The sequence continues at coordinate 744,250,054 of NC_090926.1, forward strand.
GGTCTTCGAAGAAGGCTTCGACGTCTGTGGTGTCGAGGGCGTCGACAGGCTTTCTCGAGGCTCTGGCTCCGAGGAAGTCGTCGATGCCGTCGACGCTCAGGTCGTCGAGGGACACGCTCGGGGCTCCGGCCTCGAGGGCTGTGTCGACGCCGCCGATTCTGGAGGCGCTGCATCTGACGTCGACGCCGATTTCGTCGACGCCGTTCCTCTCGGCGCCGATGCCGGTTCTCTCGACGCTGGCGCCGATTCGCTCGACGCCATCGACGCCTTTCGTGTCGGAGGTACCCCAGGCCACGGGTGGACCCCCTAGGAAGGCTCTGGTTAAGAGCAAGCACTCTCGAGTGCCTTCTTTTCGCCACCTGGACTATATTTCAGAGGCGGATGAGGATTCTGATGGCCTGGTTCCTAGTCAGGTTCCGGATGACATTGTCTCGGGCCATAGTCAGTTTGACGAGTTGAGACAGTCACTGCATGATGCCAGTGGACTGGACACCTCTCCGGAGGTGGAGTTTTGTAGGCCTGAGCCTGGCTCTCATGCTGATTCCTCGTACCGGCGCCTTATGGCTAGGGTTTCTGAGTACTTGGGATGGTCTGCTCCCCCAGGGGAGTTTGTGCAGGATGATCTGACAGACATCCTTGATGTTGGTCCCCCAACTGACTCGGTTCTGCCGTTCCATATGGCTTTACAGAGAAGGGTGGTGGCGGCTTGGACTGCTCCGGAGAGTCTCCCGGCGGTGGGCAGATCCTTGTCGCGAAAATACCGTCCAGCCAGTGGCGACCCCTGCTACTTGACCAGGCACCCCACTCTGGAGAGTTTGGTGGTGCAGGCGGCCACGGCCCCGGCGAAGCAGGCGTCGTACCCTACCATCCCTCCTGATAGGGACGACAGACGTTTTGATGGCTGGGCGAAGAAAGTGTTTTCTTCTGGTGGTATGGCGCTTCAGGCGGCCAACTCCATTTGTGCCTTGTCACGTTTCACGCACACTCTGTGGAACTGTGTTGCGTTAGCGGCTGAACATGTTCCCGAAGGGGATGAACGGGATGGTTTCCTTGCTATGGTCCAGGATGGTAAGGATGCCATGTGTGAGTCCGTTCAGTCGGGTTTGGACTTAGCTGAATGCGTCAGTAGGTCCATGGCGGCGAGCACCGTGATACGCAGGTTTGCGTAGTTGCGGAAGTCGGGGTTTGCGCCTGATGTGCAGTCCCGCCTCCTCAACATGCCCTTTGATGATGAACACCTTTTTGGCAGCAAGGCTGACGAGAGCCTTGAGAGGTTGCAGACCTCAAAAGCTGCAGCGAAGTCGTTGGGCGCTGCAGTTCGCCAACCTCCGCCTTTTCGTCCTAGGGGACAGCAGTGGAGGGGTGGTTCCTTTCGCTATTACTCCTCCTTCAGTAAAGCGAGAGGAGCTGGCAGTCAAAGAGGCCAACGCAGGGGTACCAGAGGTGGACGACAGGGTACCCGTGGTGCCAAGGCCGCTCGGGCAGTTGCCTCTTTGCCCTCAGGTAACGCCGCAGCCGCTCCCACTCAGTCGTGAGGCCATGTCCCATGGTTCGCCGGTTGGGGGAAGGCTGGCGCAGCATCTTGTAGAGTGGCAAGCCATTACTTCAGATGTGTGGGTTCTGGAGATCATAACCCACGGCTACTGTCTTCCTTTTCGGCACAGGCCTCGTGACAATCCACCGGGGAACCTCTCTTTGCAGAGTCCGGATCCGCTCCTTGCGCAGGAAATTCAAGCCCTGCTGGAGAAAGGCGCCATAGAACTGGTGCCTGTAGCGGAGAGGAACAAGGGTTGGTATTCCCCTTATTTTTTGGTTTCGAAGAAAGACGGGGGATTGAGACCCATCATGGACTTGCACGGTTTGAACAAACTCCTCAGGAAGGACAAGTTCAAGATGGTTACTCTCTCTCAAGTCCTCCAGGCCCTTTAGCTTCAGGACTGGTTGGTGTCACTCGACCTCAAGGATGCTTACTTCCATGTGCCGATCCATCCCAAGCACAAGAAGTACCTGAGGTTCGCGGTTGGCGACTCGCACTTTCAGTTTCGGGTCCTGCCGTTCGGATTGACCTCCGCCCCGAGGGTTTTCATCAAGCTCATGGTGGTGGTGGCAGCGCATCTCGGGCAAGGGGGGGATTCACGTCTACCCCTACCTGGACGATTGGTTGATCAGGGGGAGCTCTCCCGAGCAAGTCCTGGATCATCTATCGATCACCTGTCGCTCCCTTCACAGGCTGGGCTTCTCCCTCAATTTAAAGAAGTCCCATTTGACGCCAACACAGCGGCTCCAGTACATCGGAGCAGTGCTCGACACTTCCCTGGGGCAGTGTTTTCCTCCCCAGGTGAGGGCTCTTCACATTCAGCAGATGGTGCACAAGTTTCAGCATGCCCAGACGCTCCCAGCGTTCGAGTTCTTGAGGTTGCTCGGCCTCATGGCAACCTGCATTCTTCTGGTGCCAGAGGCTCGCCTGCGGATGAGATCTTTGCAGTGGGCACTCAAGACGCAATGGTCGCAGTCCTCCGGCAGGATGTCGGACTCGATTCAGGTGCCGTCCTCGGTCGCCCGGGACCTTCTGTGGTGGGCCGTCGAAGGCAACTTGATGAAGGGGGCTCCATTTTGGCTTCCCTGGCCGGAGGTGACGATCGTGACGGATGCATCCCTCACGGGATGGGGAGCTCATGCCAACGGGCTGACAGTCAGCGGTCGTTGGTCTCCGTCGGAGTCCAGACTCCATATCAATCTGTTGGAGCTGAGGGCCGTCCGGCTAGCCCTGAAGGCTTTTCTGCCGTCTGTGCGAGGGAAGAATGTCCTGATCCTGACGGACTACACAGTGGCCATGCACTACCTCAACAAAAAGGGGGGGGGGCAGGGTCACTTCCTCTGTGCAGAGAGGCGATGCACCTCGAGTTCTGGGCCATCCAGCAGGAAGTTTCGATCTCGGCAGTTCATCTGGCCGGAGCCGAAAACGTGACGGCGGACGCTCTGAGCAGGAAGAGCGCGATCTCTCACAAGTGGGAGTTGGCTCAGGAGATTCTCCTGGAGATCTTCGCCCTTTGGGGAACCCCTCAAGTGGATCTCTTCGCCTCCAGTGTCAACCGGAAGTGCGAAAGGTTTTGCTCGCGGGAATTTCCTCCAGAAGGAGCCTTAGGAGACGCGTTCGTGGTGGAGTGGTCATTCCCGCTGCTGTACGCGTTTCCTCCAGTCCCCGTCATCCCGCAAGTGCTGCGGAGGTTACGGAAGTTCGGTTCCCGGATGATCCTCATTGCCCCGGCGTGGGCTCGGAGGACGTGGTACCCGGACCTTCTCGACTTATCCATCTGCCCTCCACGTCGTCTTCCCTACCGAGACGATCTGCTCTCACGGGAGGGGGGTCAGGTTCTCCATCCAGAGGTCGGATCCCTCAACCTTCACGCTTGGCTTCTGAAAGGTTGAGGTATAAGGATTGGGACCTCCCTGAGGGCGTGATGGAGGTGTTGCTTTCGGCCCGAAGACCGGCAACAAAGTCTCTGTACCGTTGCCGTCGGCGTAAGTTCTGCGACTGGTGCAGGGTTCAGAATGTGGATCCTTTTGCATGTGACATCCCCATGGTTCTGTCCTTTTTACTTTCTTTGGCCCACAGGGGCTTGCAAGTGGGTACCGTTAAGGGTTACCTGGCGGTGCTGTCCATCTTTAAGCGCTCGTCTGAAGAGTGTTCTTACTTTAAAATCCCTTTGATTTCACAGTTCCTGAAAGGGCTCACTAATGTGTTCCCTCCGTCACTTTTCCTGGTGCCCGGTTGGGATTTAAACCTGGTTCTTAAGTTTCTTATGGGTGCTCGGTTTGAGCCTTTACATTCTTGCCCTTTGAGGCTGTTAACTCTGAAAACTGTGTTTTTAGTTGCGGTTACTTCCGCTCGCAGAGTGAGTGAGTTACAGGCACTTTCAGTTAAGCCTCCCTTCACTGTATTTCACAAGGACAGGGTTGTCCTTAGAGTTCGTCCTTCTTTTCTTCCGAAGGTAGTGACGGAATTTCATTTGGCCCAGAAGGTTGTTCTTCCGGCATTCTATCCTCCTCCGCATCCTGGTAAGGAAGAGGAGAGGCTCCATAGGCTTGATCCTAGGAGAGCTTTAAGCTTTTATGTTTCACGCATGTCCCGGGTCAGAGTGGATGATCAACTCTTTATTGGTTACGCTGGAAAGCGTTTGGGGCAAGCTGTGACGAAACAGACTTTGTCTCGCTGGATTATTTTGGCCATCTCGGAGTGCTACCGTTTGGCGGGTAAGGACCCACCGGCTGGCTTGCGGGCCCCTTCTACGAGGGGTATGGCTGCGTCTACTGCCCTGCAGAGGGGTGTTCCTATTCGCAACATCTGTGATGCAGCCACCTGGGCTTCAGTACATACATTTGTACGTCACTATTCCCTTGATTCCATCCGAGCACAGGATCTGGCCTTTGGCAAGGCGGTCCTTTGCTCTGCTATTTGATTGGCTATTCTACATTTTGATTCTAAATTCTTTCCCTCCTCCTTGCTTTGGTACTGCTTTGGGAGTCTGTCATAGATATGGAATACGTCGGAGGACCCAATCCCCTCGAAGAACAAGTTACTTTCTTACCTGGTAACGTTCTTTCGATGGGATGGTCCGACGACGTATTCCATATTGCTCCCGCCCTGCCTTCCCCGCTACAGAATTTCTTTTGCGATTGCAGCTTACGTTCCGCAAGGCTTTGTGTCTGACTGGCAGTTGACTTATGTCACACGTTCTGGGGGAAAAAACTACAACTGAGGCTATGGCCGTCGTGTGTCCTACTTATCACATCGGATGACGTCGGATGTCGGAGGAGGTCCTCGACGACGGCGCATCGACGTCATCGACGCAGGACGCAGACGCCGAAAAAGTTTCCGAAGCAGCACAGCTGTGGTGATTACATGTCATAGATATGGAATACGTCGTCGGACCATCCCATCGAAAGAAAGTTACCAGGTAAGAAAGTAACTTGTTCTTTGGACTTCCATTTTTTAACAGTAGTGCAGTGCTGTGAGGTCTGCATCGGTATGTGCGTCCATGGTTATTCGTCCTTGGTCAGGTGTTGTGAGCCATATTCTTGAAAGAACTTGAATCCCCTGCAATCCCACTCAACTCTTGCATTAAAGATAGCACATGGGGCTCGAACATACAAAAAGCACTTTTAGACAAAATTGACACCCTCCAAATTAAAATCAAAGTTAAGCAAAACGGCCTGTAGATTGACCAGCAACCGAATCACCCAACTAGTGCAAACGCCCAGGCCATTCCCAATCACAAACCATTTAGCTTCTCTCCACTTACCATTGCTGAAGTCGAAAGCATTATCAACGAGCTCAAACCATCCAACTGCCAAGGTGACACCTGTCCAGTACCTATTATTAAGGAGGCCTCTCACGATCTAGCCCCATTCATTACTGCCTTTATAAACTCGTCCTTTACATCTGGCATAGTCCCGAACAACTTAAAGGACGCCTTGGCCATCCCTTTGCTCAAAAAACCATCACTAGATCCTAGCATACCAACAAATTACAGGCCCATCACCACAGTCCCTTTTATGCTAAAAATACTGGACCTAGCCGCTTATTTGCAGATTCAGGACTATTTGGTAAGTTAACCAACTCCTTGGCCTTAGGCATTCGGGTTTCCGACCGAGGCATGGGACGGAAACCGCCCTCATTGACCTAAAAACTCAGATTGAGGTTCCCAAAGATAATGGGAAACTGGCCCTGCTACTCCTACTAGATCTCTCAGCGGCCTTAGACTTGGTCAACCACCAAATTCTCGGCCATCACCTCAAATCAGTTTCCCACTTCTCTGACTCTGCCACCTCCTGGATCAGATCCTTCTTAGATAACACATCTATGCGGGTATTCTCCCGGTCAGCATCTGCCAAGCCTTCTCCCATTCACTGTGGTGTCCCTCAAGGATCATGTGTGTCACCGACACTTTATAACGTGTTCACCAAACCACTTTTTGATATCCTTGACTATCTGGGTGTCCCTTACACTAATTACGCTGACGACACCCAGATACTCATTCCTATCACAGGTGACCATGCAGTGGACTCCAAATCCCTGAACAATGTCTTAACTGTTATTCAAGCATGGATGGCTCAACACGAACTTTGCCTCAATGATGATAAGACGGAAATCCTCATTTCCCATCAACGTCTTAACAAACTTAACCCGTCCTTCAAGTCGTTCACCATTGATGGCAACGTCATCAAGGTCTCCAATGAGACTAAAACTTTAGGAATTTACCTCGATTCTACACAATCATTATCCAGACAAACCAATGCTGTCAGTTCAGCATCTGCTTATACCTACAAACTCATTACAGCCTGCAGACCCTTCTTGACTGCTGCTAATTGCACCACTCTGGCCAGAACTCTTATGTCTAAGATTGACTACTGTAGTGCCCTGTATCTAGGGACTAGCCAATGCGATCTAAACAAACTGCAAGTTAAACAGAATAACGCCATTAGAGCCGCCTTAAATATTCCCAGAAATCAGCACATCTCCGACCACAGACGTAATCTACGTTGGCTCCCTGTTGCGCAAAGAATCTCCCTGAAAACGCTTGGCCTCACACACAAGTGCTTGGCGAACCAGGCCCCTCTTTACTTGGCTAACCGACTTACCCCTCACACTGCTACTCGACCTTTTGAGAGCTGCCCAAGCCCATAGCCTCTCCATTCCTAGATTGAAGCTCCAGAAAGCTGGCGGGGTGAGCTTCCCTGTCCTAGCCATTAAATTATGGAATACCCTGCCCAACTTGATCAGAGCTGGCCCTCCTTCCAATCCTTCATGAGTAAAACCAAATTGTGGTTCTAAGCCCAAGACATTTTAGAACCTTGTCATTACATCCTGATGCTCCCCATGCCTGATCTTTATTGCAACTGCATTCTGTATATTACCCCTATGTAATTTGTTACTTCATTGTATTTAGACCAATAACATATCGTTGTCCCTGTGTAATATTCATCATGACTGTATATACCTTACTGTACTTTTATCTATTCAATGTTTGTAAATTACCTGACTCTGTAACTATTCTATGTTTGTAAATTACCTGTCTTTGTCTTGGTCTTTTGATTCCTCAGGCGCTATACAAATAAACAAAATACAAATATTTTGAGAGATTAGCAAAATTGGAAAATTGTGGGGAAAATTCCGAGCCAACACCACGATCGAGTTCCAGAGGGGAGAGTGCATGACAAGAGTCGAATTGTTTGCGGGTCATCTTAACTGATGAGTTTCCAGACAATTCACTTTCTTACATAAGCACGAGAATCTCTCCTTCTCTAGACCCCACATTGGCCCCATCTCTGGAGTGTACCCAATAAGTTTAGTGGAAAGTAGAGGAAAACAAATCAATATTTTGGATGAGGGAATCTCTACACATTGAGTAAAGAGTTCTGCAGTGGAGGTGTGGCCTCAGTTGTGTGTGACTGTGAGCTACCAGGTCGTTCTAATTTTCAGGTGCTATGGAGAAAATACTTTGTAATCAAGTTCCCCTTCTTGCAGCGGTCCGGTATGATTTTGGACTCTTCCTTACCCGCTTATGTTTTGCTAAGGAGGACCTTCACATGCCACAGAGCTTAGTAGATGGCAAATGGCTGTTGCGGGTTATAAACCTGCAACAAATACATTTTCTGAATGATCTCTTCAGCACACTTAGGGATACATATGGGAAGTACCTGACTGATTGAAACACTTTGACAGATGTACATTTACCAACAACATGGGAATGGACATATTTCGAAACATTACTGGGCTGGATGCTATCAGTCTTGAAGTTGGGTAATACAGAAGACTCTTTGGAAGTTTGTCATGACATGGCCCTCCTTTTGTGTACAGTTTTATTTCTAGACAATGCAATTGCGTTGTCTTGTTGCGTCACAGGTTTTCTGCAGTGGTGGGATGTGCTGAATCTTGCAAGTTAATTTACACTATGCTCTCTTGTCTTGTTAGGGTTTATGGATGTGGTTATATTTGCAGTATGTTATGACCCATTCTCATTAGGTCACACTTTTTTTTGTTTTTCTTAGTAAGACATTTTTTCGATATCCGAAACCTGATGTCAGCACGGTAAGTTAGTAATACTATCCCTAGTGTGACGTGTACTGTATCCATGGTCGATCACACGTCGAGGTTCCTCCACCACACAGCCCACGGACAGTAGACTCCCACTACTACGCAGAGACATATCAACTTCCTGGAGCTCTTGGCAGTGCTCAAGTCTCTTCAGGCCTTTCAGCAACATTTTCAGGGTCAGACAGTGCAGGTCCTCACAGACAGCACCACGGCCATGTTCTATTTGAACAAGCAGGGATGCACACACTCTCTAAGTTTGTCCAAGCTATCCCAGAAAATATGGAGGTGGGAACTCAAGCGGAACATGTTCCTAACATGTCAACGTGTTCCAGGGGAGATTCATTGAAATCCCAAGGGCATGGATGTATGCAATTCCTGGACGCCAACATTGTTTAGGACAAATTTTTGCAGACGCCTTGATGCCATCTGTCGCCTGCAACACAATGTCAAGATCAATGTTTTCTTCGCCTTGTTTATTCTTATTCAGTTCTACTTCATAGAGAACTGGTTCTGCTGGCCTACATTTATTTCTCAGGATTTACATTCGGGAAAAGGTGACCAGCGTTAAAGGTTGAGATAATGGCAAAATTATGGATTCAGCCTGCACAAATCTCCACAGCTGAACACACTATCGCCTTACATATGCAGTTTTCCACATTATAAAATCCTGTGGCATACATTTGATGGGAGCGCACCGTCCTGAAGAAGATGGGCATCAATTGTGAATCAGTTTAGATGCCTTGTACCATCGAAACTACTGTCTGTTTACATGTCGGACCCAGTGTATTCAATAGGTCATGACAGTATAGTAGTTGACGTACGGCACCCCCCCCTTTTTCTGTTGGTCTTAACTTTAGAAGTAAACCAACATTGCCTTGTCTAGTTAGCTGCGGCGGTTCTTATATTGTTAAATGTGGCCGTAGCCTCTGGCCGCCAGCTGGATGATCCCCTTCAACCGGCATGACGTTCAGACTGCTTGGCTACATTAAGTTAACGTTGACTGAATTATCAGTCGTGTTTTTAGAAAAGTACTGTGTTTTTCAATTTTCTAATTAATTGTTATTATTTAGATAATGAGCTTGAAACATGATTTAATATGTATATTTTAAACATACAATGAAATACAAATAAAATATTCATGGTTTCTAATTTCTCTGTTTTTGTTTTTGGTATGCTTTGATCTGTGGTTCCGAATTTGGGTGCCCCTCTCCCAGTTCTATAGACGGGTTCCTCCCTAATTTGGCTTTTTTCCACTGACACACTTTGCGTATATTAAACGTGTTCCAGGGGACCTCAATTCTCTGGCAGACACCTTAAGCAGACCCCCTCTAGCAGAAGAACACGAGTGGCAACTCGACAGATATCCTAAACTGAATATGTTCACTATGGGATCACCCCGAGCTAGACTTGGTCGCCACAAAGCTAAAAACACAATGCTCAGACTTCGTGTCCAGGTTTCCCCAGCCAGAGTCCAGGGGGTTTCCACATCTACTCAAACGGGCGGTGTGCGATCTAATCAAGCTCCCGTGCCCACATAACACAACACAAGGGGGCATCCCTCCACCCATGCCCACAATCAATGACCTTGGCAGCTTGGCTCCTGAAGTCAGAGTTTGGCCACTTAAACCTTCCACAAAGGTGTATCGATATCCTTGGAGAGGCACGAAAACCCAACACCAGACACTGCTATTTTAATAAATGGAAAAGATGTGTGATATGGTGCACATCACAATCACAAATCCCATTACAATGTTCCTCAGCTGACTGCGGCCTAGTATATAATTCCATAAAAGTGCATCTGGCGTCGCAGTCAGCTTACACCACTTCACAGAACAAGGTGTTCCTGTCATTAAGGCATTCATGGAAGGGGTAAAGAGGCTATAAGCACCAATTTCCAACCCTCTTCCTGGCTGGGATCTCAGTATTGTCCTCTCCAGGCTCATGGGTCCACCCTTTGAGCCTATGCACAAGGCCAGCCTAAAGCATCTTACCTATAAAACTGCGTTCCTAGTAGCTATCACCTCCATAAAATGAGTCGGTGAGCTACAGGCATTGTCCGTACAAGACCCCTTTTTCAATCTACACAAGGACAAGGCTATCCTCCGAACACATCCTAGGTTCTCACCTAAGTTCATTTCAAAGCTCCTTGTAAATCAATCCATAGAACTAAATACCTTGATTCAAAATCCATCAAACTCAGCAGAAGGAAGCCTCCATAAACTTGATGTACAGAGGGCTGCCTTTTATTATGTGAACAACAAAAAAACCTGTAAGGAAAAAGGACCAACTCTTTGTTTCCGTAGCCCCTGGTAAAGAAGGCGATCACATATCAAAAGCGCCATCTCCAGATGGATAGTCAAATGCATACAACTCTGCTATTCCCTATCCAAAAATGTTCTACCTTTCACCCAAGGACACACTCTACCAGAGGTACAGGAGCTCCCTTAACTTGCATTGCAAACGAGTATCTGGATGCCATCCATATGTTCACACAGCATTATTGCATTGATGCACACTCTAAAGCAGATTCACAGGTGGGACAAGCCGTCTCACTTCCCACCTCCTTCTCCAGATCCTGTTGGCTAATCTGTGCAGATCATGTTATCTAAGCAGATCCACAAGCTCCGGAAGGGATACATTACTCACCGTAATTGTATTTCTGGTGCTTGTATCTGCTTAGTTTCACATGTGCCCACCCTTCCTCCCCTACTGGAGTAGAAGGCACATAGATGTTTTCTGGGTTATCACTGATTGTGCTTTATCGCATCTGTACTCGTGCAACACTTCATGTAACCTCGTGTCAGAAACAAGCAATCTGAGGGACCTCGACACGTGAAGGACCATGGGTACAGTGCACGTCGCACTAGGGATAGTATTAATAATCATGCCCTGTCGAACGTCCATTTTCGAGTTTCGAAAACAAATCTTGTAATACTCTGCGACTTCCACTAAATGTCGGACTATGCAGAGCATGTGAATCTAAGCAGATACAAGCACTATAAATACGATTACAGTGATTAATATATATATATATATATACACACCTTTTTCACTCATAGAGATACAGGGATCACAACATCCAGACCTGACACTTTCCATCATTTCTTTCCAAAGCCATTCACGGATGGGCACTGCACCAGCCTCTCTAAAGCAAGGAATTGTTGTCAAACTCCCTCCAACCCAGTCCCATCTGCGAAAAGCTTTCCCTGGCCCTCTTGATTGGGATGTAACACAATCCCGATGTGGTATTTGACACAAAGTTACCACACTGGGCTACACTGGGTCACAGGCCTAACACATAAACTGGCTGTATAATCCCCTTTCAGACCTCGAGGTACACGCCTGGTATGTTGACTGTGCTACAACTGATCTTGTAAAGGGACTGGCCTGCCACACCGAGCTTCAACTAGACTGCACATACAATGACTGACACCTAACCAACCCCTCCTGCCTCCCTGAGAGCACACTAACACGGTGGGCTGTTTATTCATTTCTTTTCCCTGCTCTCCAACTTGCCCCATTTAACACTGTGTACAATTTAGTCCTTGAAGATTGCAATGTGTGCCTTTTTGAGGAAAACTACAAATTGGGTACAGACAGGCACAGATAACTGGATATCTGCAGGAGGGGCTATGAAAGCTGTAATGCTGTGATGTTTTCCAAATGCTTCATTTAATCTCTGTCTGAGGAAGTGGAGACATTCCATGAAAGCTTGCGAATATGCAAAATACATTACTTTGTCAGCTTAATTAAGGTATTGACTCGTTTTCTTATGGATCAACATTCTGTTCAACCCTTGCTTAACAAGGTATGAACGAACGGAACTATATATACATATATTCTCCAGCATGGGGTCTGGCATGGATTCACATGCTCATGATTTTTACCGCACGTTCATGTGTTGGGATCCTCGTGCTATTGCTCTCGAGCGTTAGTGCTATTTTTTCACGTTTTTTCTTAAAAACTTTGTTTTTTCGGTCAAAAGAGCCTCAAGCTCCACCGACTCTCCATCCGATCAACGGGGACCCGTTTCGGATTCGTCTGCGCCCCTCAAGGGTGAAGATTTCGTCGAGCTACGCTTTTGGAGGACTCCAGAAGTTTCTCAGGCCCGGCCATGGCCCAGGATAAGGGAAGCTCGACGCCCGGAAAGCTGTTCAGGGTCTGCCCTGGATGCCAGCTGCAGAAGGTCTTCAAGGAGGACGAACACTCTTTTTGTCTTTACTGCCTACATGAGGACAAGACTCACGTGGAGAAGAACTGTGCGTTTTGCGGCAACATGTCGGAGCGGACCATGAAGGACCGCCATCAACGTCTCGCCAACTGGCTAGAAGGGAAGAGCCCGTCCGGCGAGAAGAAGAGGAAGAAATCCGAGCGGTCTTCTAAGACCTTTGAGGACGCCCCGGCGACGGGGGTCCAACATAAGGCCAAGCTCCGCGAGTCCGCTGGCACCGGGAGCGCCGAACGGTCGGGCTCTACGGGCGCCAGGCAGGGCGCACCCTCCCCGGCACCATCAACCACGAGCCAATGCTCTGGGTCGGGTAAGAGGAAGGCCGAGCACCCGGCGAAGCTCCTGGAGAGGCCCCAGTCGAGCTCGAAGGCGGAGGGGGAGCGAGGCAGTGTCCCCCCCTCAAGGATAAGGCGGTGAGCGCACCTAAGGTGGTGAAGGCCTTAATCCATCCGGCCAAGCCCTCTATCGAAACTGTCGCAGCGGCCCTGGCTCAGCCTGTGGAGTCTACACCAGTGGTGGCGACCTCGGGGCTCAGAGTCTCCCTGCCACCTCGGAGGGAGTCCTCTTTTGTGCCCATCGATAGGACCCCCGTGAAATCCCCCGTGGGGAAGAAAAAGGGGGGGCAGGGCGTCGTCGTAGATTCGTCCTCAACCTCGGAGGAGGAGCTGGTCGAGGTCTTAAGCCACGGCCTCGGCGTGGTAGAAGACCGGCCCGTCGGGATGGATCCCGACGCAGGTGACGACGACATTGTCGAGGGTACCGACGGGGCCCCTGATCGCCCGTCGGATTCCCCTCTGCCAGCGCCGCGAGACAACTCGGCGGCCATTTTGTTGGCTATACAGTCCTTGTGCTCTGAGATAAGGACGAGACTACCGTTGCCGACGGAACCTCTCCCGTCGGGGGACCCAGAACTGGGACCTTCTGGTGTTCCCCCTACCAAGAAAAGAAGGATCCACCCTCCACCTCCTTTTCAGCCGTCGCGCCCCTTCTAGCCCTCCTCCCCGTCCACCCGAGGGGATGATACGGGGACTGACACGGCAGCGACGGGTATGGACGACTAGGTATATGACGAGGATGTACCGTCGTCGCCTCCCACCAGGGCTTCTCCGCCCGACGAGATTGGATCGTTCCACTCAATGATCGCCAGGGCATCCGAGCTTTTTCAACTCTGCCCTGAGGAGAAGGAAGGAAGGTTTCCTTTATCAGCGGCGCGAGGCCAAGAGGAAGATGGTCCTCGCGGTGCCTCTATTGGACGACATTTGGGATGAGGGCCTCACCCTCCTCAAGAACCCGTCGACGACGCCAGCTAGAAGAGACCGGTACGAGAAAAAGTACCGGGTCCCGGACACGGCCCCCCTGTGCCTCCGGGCGCAGCCTACCCCAGACTCCGTCGTCTCCGCGGCGGCCAGGAAAAAAGCGGGGGGGGGGGGTGCGGCCTCCACATCGACTTCCCCACCGGACGGAGAGGGAAAGAAGTTGGACGCTATGGGACGCAGAGTCATCTCGTCTGCAGCGACAACGATTAAAGCTGCCAACGCCTTGGCTATCGTGGCCCGATACGACACGAGGATCCCAACACATGAACGTGCGGTAAAAATCATGAGCATGTGAATCCATGCCAGACCCATGCTGGAGAACAACAGTTACAGGTAAGTAACTTGTTCCTTCAGTTTGTTTGTACTGTGGTATTGACTCGTTTTCTTCTGGATCAACATTATATATACTACTTTGCAGTAGGTATTGCAAAATTCTTTTTTTGCTTCACTAATTTGATTTGTTTCTTCCATTGTTATTTTGATTGGGGTTTGTTTTTGCTCGTTTGCCATTCTAGTTGGACTTTTCAGATTGTTTGCATGTGGGTTTGTTTACATTTTTTGAGTCTGGTTATATATAAAAGTCAATATTCTTATGTCTGTTTTCTTTTCTATTGCTTCTTTTTCCTCTTTACTTTCCTTTTTTATTTTTAATACTATGTTACTTGTGCGCTGTTGTCTGAAGGACTTGAAGGTGAGTCATTGATGTACTATGGTGTAAGCGTTCTATTTGATCATGTGTCCACATGGATTTTTATCTTGTGCATTGGGGAGGACTTGACTACCTACATCCTTTGCTGATGTGGGTGTGACGGCTACTAGCTTGAATTTTTGAGTTGTAATGTTAAGTGTCTTAATGGCCCAATAAAAAGGAGACCAGTACTTAGTTTTTATTAAGAACAATCCAGATAAAGTTTTTTTTCCAGGCGACTCATTTACAGTTGGATTACATTTCTAATAAAGTGTATGCGAAAGAGTTTCCAGCTCCTTTGCATGTAACTTCAAGGGAGTTTCAATGCTGCTTAAGAGGGACCTGAGATATCCAGTTGAGTGTGTGGCTATTGATTCGGATGGGGAGGTATGTGTGTGCCAAAATTACATGTGGAAAATAGATGCTTGGTATTCACTCCCCCAATGTGGCGCAGGTTGTTTGTCTTAAGAAATAGGATGCTGTACTGGATGTACTGGGTGATGTGGGGATTAATTGTGGGAGATGTTAATACCATTCTAGACGTGAAGGTGACAAATCAAGTGAAACTGGTTCCTATGCTGAGGCAAAAGTCAGAAAGGGACTTCAGGAACGATTTAATTGGTGGGACTTGCATGATGTGTGGCAAGATATAAATCAGGACAGCAGACATTACACCTTTCATTCGACACCACATGGGACTTCTTCGCAGATCGACTTCTTTCTGGTTAGCAGCGGTCTTTGAGGGGATGTTTGCAATACTGCTGTTGGTGATGATGTGATCAGACCATGTTTCTGTTGAGTTTACTTTTGAAGATTTGGTAGGTGGGTTGAAAGCTAGAAAGCAATGGCGGTTGAACACGCAGTTGCTCTCTGATTTTGATTTTATTTGACACATTGAAAGTGAATTCTCCTTGTTTTAGGGATAATCTTGAGTCAGTGGATTGCCTTTCTGTAGTTTAGGATGCATTGAAGGCCACGATATGTGATAAAGTGATCAGCTTTGCATCTTATAAGAAGCAGCAAAGGGAGAAGGATCTGGTTAGATTAGAACAGTACAAATTAGCAGCGCAGTGTCATGATTCTCCAACTGCGGGTAATGTGTCCGCTATGTTGGTTGCAAAATGTTCTCTGGAATGCGAATTGCACTTGAAGGCAGATAAATGTTTATTCTACACTAGGCAGGCTTTCTGGGAGCGAAGTGAGAGGTCCGGCATATTGCTGGTGATTCGTCTAAAACTTTAAGGAGAAAAGGAGGCAAGTGCTCTTTATTGTAGATGCTTAGGGATCGGTCTTGAGAAGGAACAAAGACATTTGTGGGGCATTTAGACAGTATGATGTTAGTTTATAAAGTGACAATGGGCATGTTTCTGATTTAGAGGTCAGTGAGTATTTGCGTTGGATAGATATGCCAAGTTTGGATGAGCAGGATAAGTTATGTCTTGATGCGGAAATAACCACCCAAGAGGTTGAGGATTCTACAAAGGCGATGGCGTGTGGTAAATGCCTAGGACCAGAAATGGATCAGTTTCCAAGAGTTTCCAAGAGTTCATGTCCTTGCTGCCTTTCTAGTGCAACTATATATGGAGATTGTATTCAGTTACTGAATCAATGCACTCAGTGATAATCAGTTCTCCCTAAACCGGGTAAAGATCATTATGCATGTTATCTTCTGCCCTATATCACTTCTGAATGCAGGTGAAGCTTCTGTCAAACATTTTCACGAGACGTCTAAATGGTTTGCTACTGAAATTGGTTGATAAAAATCAGATGAGGTTTGTATATGGTAGGAACAGTTATGATAACTTACGGGGGCTGTTGGATGTCATTTATCTCAAACAGTACTCTGCAAATGTCTATGCAGCTGTCAGTATTGACGCGGAGAAGGCATTAGTTAGGAATATGTTTGCTGTGTTTGATCAAAGTGAATTGTGGGCCACATTTCTTACGAAGTATTAGGGCTCTATATAGTGGGGCGAGAGCTGCTGTGACTGTTAATGGCTGGATGTCCGAGCATTTTAACATCCGATAAGGGACTCAAGGCTGCCCTTTGTCGCTGTTGTTTGACTTATTCATAGAACTGCTTGCAATTATGCTCAGGGCTCACCCAGACATAAAAGTTGCATTTCAACGGTGGTCTTGTATGCGGATGACTTTTTTAGTGTTGATCTCAGTAGAAGAGCATTCCTTTCGAGAACAGATGTTAGTTTAGGAGTATCTCAGATTACAAAGTAAATGTCTCTAAGACCTTGATCTTCCTCCTCTCCCTTTCTGGTCATAAGGAGTTATTTATTGTGGAATGTAATGTGTGGGCCGATGCGTGATGTAGATATTTGGGTATTTACGTTACTAGAAATGTTTGCGGACTCCTTGAAGAAAATCTCAAGTTAAAACTTGGGGAGATATGTGGGTTATGTTGTCAATGGGAGATGCTGAATTTGACTCTGGGGTAAGGTTAGTACGATCAAAATGACTATACTTGCTGAGTTATGTTTTTAGCATGCTTGCTCTACCGCTTTCGAATAAGTTACTCTTGGATATAAATAAATCTTTGAACACATTTTTATGGGGAGAGGATGGAAAGGCACTGATCCCGAAAGATGTTCTTCAGTGACCTGTGCATTTGGAGGTTTTGGCTATGCTAATATGAAACATTACCATACTGCATTCACGTTGCATTCATTGCATCACTGGCTCGCTGGATTCGCATTGAGGGAGGCCACTTCTCCAGCTCCTTGCTACCCTGTTCTATGCGGATAGAAGTTTACAAGTTAGCTCGACTCCATTTATAAAACATGTTATGAACGAATGGAAGAGATGAAATGAGATTCGGGATGAGAAATATTTGCTCTGTGCAGATAGTTTGTGGAGGAACCCGGCAGTGAAATTGGACAACTGCACTCTTTTGTGAGTTTCATGGCAGAAAGCTGGCAGAAAAGTTCAACTGTTTTGGGATGGGGTTTTCCAGTGTATGGATTTAGTATTGGGTCTATCTCTCCCCCGGGTCCTGCTGATTGGGGTGCTGGGTTTATCTGTTGGTAAGCTTTTTTTAGGTAGCTAAGAAACATATGCTAAAATTCTGGAAGAGCGACATCGACCACTCTGTGGATGATGGACTGCTGAGTTTGTCACCCCTTTCTAGGAGGGAGTGTCTCGTCGTGCGAAGGAACAACATCACTGATACAAAGACATTTGAGTGCTTTCAATAATGTGTATGATTAGCTGCGCTATTGTTTTTAGCAGTCTTCTCGGTTCTTTTTCATCCATTCTCCTATTTTTGTGTGGGACTGTTTTGATGAGCTTCTGTATATATTGCACTTATTTGTTTATGATGTTGGAATTCATTTTATTGCTTCCTTTGTGTTTTTTAACTTTAAAATAACTTACAAATTAAACCAACAACATAATTGGCTAATTCTGAGTATAGTTTAAACCTTGTTAGAAGATCTTGTTCTCCACATAATTGAACACCCTTCCATGGATTTCTTATCGGTATCCTTTATTGGATTTGATATCCTCCAGAATAGTATCAGAATCTTTCCCAAACTAAACCAATGACTTACTTGATTTTGTCAATAATACATTGAGATCCGCAAACTAGGACTTCCTAGAAGGGTCAACGACCTTACCATATAACATTTGCTTCTCTATATATACGAATGTTTCCTAGGATAACATATGTTCATGCCTAATGACAACAAAAGGGATGGATGTAGGTAATCTCAGTAATATTTTCTTTAAAAAGTTTTCCATTCTCTCAAGGAACCTCCAATCTAGTTGAAACAGCTCCATGCTATGCAGCATAGAAGGTAGCAGTTTTCCCAGGGAAAACCCGTATTACAGGCAACCATGTGAACATAGATAATTTCATGAGGATTTTCCTACACTGGACATGGTGACAATTGTGTTCCCAGTCTTTGATTTAATAGACCTTTCCTCTCTTTATTATAGATGGAGAACCCTAGATATGTCATTTCAGATGTTATTTTCTAAGAGACCCTATCTATTTGCCAAACTGTGGATTTCCTCAATGACCCATGATAATCTTTGTCACAGTCTTGTCAATGTTTATCAATCTGTTATTCTGTGTAAGAAATTGCGTGTTCTGTGTAAGCAATTGTGGTATTGTCAAACGGAACAATATCATCCACAAACGAAAGTGCATCAATTCTTGAGCTTCCAAGTTTGGGCGAGAATGACACTGTACAAGGTGCTCAACAAGGTCAGACAGGTATTGGTTAAATGGCCAGGGTACTAAAATGCAACCCTGCTTAAGCCCCATTTAGGTCTTAAGTGGGGCACCTAATGTCCCATTACTATCTGATCTAATTTGCACACTTCTGTTTGAGTGCAGTTCAACAAGAAATCTTAACTGACACCCTGCAGTTTCCCAACTGAGCAGTTTGTTCCACTATCTATTTCTTGCTACAGTATCAAATGTGCTTGCCTAATACACACTTGCCATAAATAATTGTGGTTGTTCCTTGCTCAAAGCCTATTGATTAAAAAAACTGGATGATCAGTCCATTAAGCGTAGTTCCACAGTTCTTACAAATTCCTGTTTGATATCTTACGGGTCTGTTTACCGAGTTTGTCCAAGTTATCTAATCTTGGAGGCTTAATCCTGCAAATATTTTAGAGGCCGAGTCCAGAAGTGCAATCGTATAATAATTTCCCAGGACCCTTGTGCCCCCTTTTTTTAAAAAATGGGAACAATGTTCCATGCTCTCCAGGAATCTGGAATCGAACCCCAATCCAAATTTTACTGGAATGGTGTTCAAAAAGGATACATCGTTATGGTCCAAACTGACACAAAGTTTGGTATCCCACCCGCTCCTGCGGCTCTGGCGTTTTTATTGTTAATGAAGTTTTCAATGTCTGAACAACTACAAATTCCCTTCCATGGCCCCAGATCTTGTAACTCAAAATAACGAACTGTGTTGTCCTTGCCACCATATATTTGATCAATAAATTCAACCAAATCGGCCTTCTATAATAAGTTATCCATTTACTGGTCCCAGTTTCTATGTCTTTGGCCACATTAACACCTTTCCAAAATATAGTTGGTTTAAATTTGTTGGCAACAGCCAGCAATTATTGGGTAGCTGTCATCTATACATTATCCGGTTCAGATAATAAGTTTTAACTGTTTGGACGTCATTTTTCATCATCCTCACTGTCTATTTTAGTCATTATGTTTTTAATTTCTCACCTCCATCTCTTCTTGCGCTGCTGGATGTGTCATTGCGATACTCCTCTGGTTGTTGCTTATTCAGCCCGCCCTAACTTCCACACTTCTTCCCTGGATCCAACTCATAAGGGAAGTAACATACACTTTCCCTGACCATTCCCTTTGTAATTCCAGACTTCATCTAACATCCTATTACATTTTTGGATAGATTTATTGGACCCGTTTACTCTGTTCTTCTGAGTGGACTGTCACAGATCAACCAACCTGCCACCACCTCTTCCCTTACTTGATGGATTAGGGAAAGGTGCAGTGAAACTGAAAGGTGTGATTGGTCACTGGCTGAATAATGTTGGGTCACCAGCTTGTCCATTTCAAAAGGCTTTCTGCTACATAGACCTAGTCTAAAATAGACTCACTTCGACCTCATTTCCATGTGGATTTTGTTTGGATATCTCCTTGTGTTACCATTTAATTTAAAATGTGGCCAAAAGTATTCACTACTCCCGGGAGTCCTTTTGACCCTTGTGAGGAATTTGCTCCTGTTGACCTCTCCTAATCAGGCACTTTACAGTTTAAATCACCCATTATTAGGACTTTGTCGAAATCCTACTGACTGTACGAAACATTCAACAATTTGTTTATGCCATTAAGGTAATGCTTCACATTTGTGTGATTGACATTCCAGTACATGTTAATAATCAACACGTTACTTTTCCGGGCCCCACAGACCCCAGGCCGCGAGTTTTTCACTGCCAAGATGTCTGGAGAGTCAACCTCCAACCTTTCTATGTTTGGACAAAAAGAATTGCTTACTTCTGTAAGAATACTACCAATTGGTTGCCCCGAGAGCATCCTTTTTTCGCTTAATTTAGTAATATGCAATACCCATCGTACCTATGCGGGTCCAGCAGCCAAACTTTTTGTTGTGCAAAAAATGTCACACGAGGAAAAAAACTGGGATATCCTGACATGGAAACCACTCCTGTGGCCTCTTCCACTGAATTATTACCATGGAACAGAAATGTGCCTAAATAGACTGTATCAAGGCCCTCTTGTAGACTGAGCCCAAGCAGCAGATAACCATGACCAATCCCCCCCCCTCCCCTGAAATTAGAGACTCTTTAGCATTAACCAGGTACATGCTCCTATTTCCATCTGTATTTACTGTACATTTCATTAATGGAGTGACACTTAATTTAGCAGAAACCAATGATGGGTCAGGGGCCAGATGTTGCACATGTTCGAAGAACCTTACATACAGTTCAAATCCTAAACCCCAAAATGAATCCTGCTCCTTCAATATCAAATTATAAATAATTCTAGACTTTGTGTGCATTATAACAAAATCTGTCCTGGAATCCTCTATGAATATCACTTGATGTATATCTTGAGATTTAATAAGTTGCATTATTAATTTGACCGGATACTATCAATTGGCTTACCACTTAATAGCTTTTGCATTCTTCCGTCCACAATTTTGTTTTAATGGCGTTTTTATTACGTGCTGGTACTAGTTGATTGCACTTTCTTCTGGGGAGGAATGGCAAAGAACTAGGGCAACTGCGACCTCAAGCTCACTATCCCTTCTGACCTGTTCTATTTCGTCATCCTTTCTCAGCTACCATACTTTTCCCCAGACCCTGCCCCCTCATTTTCAGTTGGACACGCTTGTATTTTGCTTGCACCAGATGGTTTTTTAACGTATGGGATAATGCTCATAGCAGAAGGTGCTACTGCCGTGTCTGGGGCTCCCATCGATTTTTCTTTGTTTTTAGACTTTCTGTTTTGCTTATCAATTATTTTTAGGTGAACTAGAACCAGTTGATTGCTCATCAACAGGTATTAAATATTTTTTAGAGTGGTGCCTTTTATTAGCCCGTGCTGATTTCTTTTCTTTTTCTCTTAGCACTCCTTGGGATTTTTTTCTTTGGTGTTTTTAAAGAGTTATCCGATTTATGACTTCACTTGTCTAAAGGGCTGCTGCAGAATAGTATTGTCACCATCCTTACTAATACCAGGATACCTCCTCCCCCTTTTGTTAAATTTTATAATCGAATACCAGATTCTGTTTGTGAGGGCGCAGAGCCTTCAAATTCTTGCGGGAGATCCTGTTTGTAACCTCTACAGGTTGGTGTTACAGTAGATACTGAACCGTTAAATCAGTTGGAATGTTCGCTTACAATGAGTAAAAAGGTGACCATTCGTCTTTTAAAAGCCTAGCACTTGCACCACTTACTTGAGTGTTAAGGCTCCTCTCAGTTCTTGTGTCAATTTGATCAGCACGTTCTTGGTATTCTGTCATTGGATAAAATAACCGTTTTTGTTCTATTCCTGCACCAGTAATTCTCCTTCCTCTAGAAATCGATTTGGCCTAGGCACTATGTTGAGGAGTCTTTGGGGATTGGCTTTAGTGGCTGTCGACCCGCTCTTGCAACAATATTTAGAATTCAACATTGGCCTTAGCAGTGCTATTCCATGCATGCTCTCATTGCTTCTTCTTTGCCTGACCCCAACCACCAGCTGTCACCCTAGATGCAGCAGGAGTCCAAGATTGGTTGTGTAGCATGCATATTTGACTGAATTGCATGTTTGAGTGAATTTGCTGCAGTGACCTAGTAATTTGAGACCTCCAACTTGCTTTTATCATGAGTACTCTACGTCTACTCTCCAGGAGCCTCCCAGCTGCCACTTATGCTCGGTGGGATATGCTCATGAGTCGCCCAGTTTACTGTAGAGCGCATTTCAAACTAGTGCCCTTCATACCAGGACATGTGTCCTAGTTCATCCATAATTTTATAATCTAATACCAGATTCTGTTTGTGAGGGCCAGAGCCTTCAAATTCTTGCGGGAGATCCTCAATGTTTGTAACCTCTACAGGGTCTCAGGAGGATAGCTCAGCGGCAACGTGCTTGCCTTGGAAACAAGACAACACAGAGCAACACAGGTTCGATCCCCTGGTCAGGCTTAGAAACCTCTGGATATTAAGCACGTTATAAATAACCTGTCATATCTTATATCTGCTATATGCCACAGCTCTTCTTGATTTCCTGTTTAGTTACCTCTGTTCCTGCCACCACCCGCTCAGCTGTCTGCTTTCTTGGAGCCCTCGCCAACTGCTTGGCCTTCCACACTTTACTGATCTGACCTGCTCTTC
Source organism: Ambystoma mexicanum (assembly GCF_040938575.1). Classification (NCBI taxonomy): domain Eukaryota; kingdom Metazoa; phylum Chordata; class Amphibia; order Caudata; family Ambystomatidae; genus Ambystoma; species Ambystoma mexicanum. The sequence continues at coordinate 744,272,727 of NC_090926.1, forward strand.
AACTGAGTATCCGTTGCTAAATGTGCTGTTTGTTCCTTTTCAGCTGGGGTGTTGCTCAGTGGCTCCAGGGAAAATGAGGCGTTTTATGAAAGTGTGGCTCCAGCCATACATGCAAGCCTTATCAGTTTCATTTGAGAGATGTTAATCCAGTCCTTGTTTCAACTTTGTATTCTGGTACTTGTCGTCCTCGATTTACACATTATAAATCCAGGACTACAAGTCCCAGAATGCAAATTTAAAACCAGGATAATCATGGCATCCATGTCCAGTGGTGGGCTGGCCAATGAGGATATCGGGAGATTTCCCAGTGGGCCTCTGCACCCTGGATCTATTTTGTGTAGGTACTCTGCATTGTATTTAAATTGCTGCATGGTGCACAGACAGAATGACTATTTATTGAAAATGGGAGCTAGACGGTGCTGACACTGCCTCCCTGTGGTTCAGTGCGGGCGCTGGCATGATATGCACCATGCAAGGATGTGTTTGCAGCTGTGCATCGAAGGAAGAAATCGGGGAGGAAAATGTGTTTTAGTTGCCCTGTGAGAGGAGGATACTTAAGCAAGCTAGTGGAGTACCTGGATGGAGATGACTGGTTACTGGGAGATGAGGAGTCTGATTTTTCTCTTGAGCTTTTGAAGCAAATGGGAATTACAATACTAGCATGGAACATAATCATCGGGCCTTATGTAGTTACGAGTAAGACTATTTGCATATTTTGCTATTTTTGGGCATGTACACATGGAAGACCCCTCCCCTAAGGAATGCATTGCTTATGTAGCTCATCTTTTCCAATTATTGCTACTTTACACGAGAATAAGTCAACCTTCAGATACGATAAAAAATAGTCTACACTAAACACATAGTAACGTTGGGCACCACACCCATTCGACTTTGGGTCGGCAAGTTTCTGTTTCTGTTAATTCTTGTGTAATATGTGTACGGTATATTTTATTGTATTTTTGTTTTGTAGTGGGGCTGCTGTGGTCTTAGCACTCGGACGTGGCAGCTCAAATCTAAGGCCCAGTCTCCGCAGAGACCTGCCCACACTCGTCCAAACATTTGCAAGTGTTTGGAGAAAGGGGGGGGACAAAGGGCAGGTGTTGGCTTTTAAAAACATTCGCTATGTGAGGACGTTATTAAAGAAGTAGCACATTGAAGTAGGTGTCAAAAACATCGATGAATTGTAGATGATGGTGTCTAAACAGTCTGAAAGCTAAAAGACAACCCAGTAAGAGAACGTAACCCGACTTTATTCCTATCGACATTCGTCAGTGGCGTGTGTGTGTGTGTGCGTGTGTTTTTTTTTTTTTTTTTTACCTAACCCGCTTCCCCCCCCCGTGATAATTGTCTGCGTTTTCAATGCTCTTCAGCCAAAGTCACGGCGATGCCGAGTCAGGCGTTTCTGCTAGTCTCTCACTGATTATCATCGTGTTCATGAGCATTGAGCCATTTCACACAACCTGTCCAGCCACGTCAAAAGGTGCAGAAAAAAATGCAAATTGCAGCATAACCCTATGCTCCGTCCTCCTTTTCTTCTCGGTTAGTTCTCTAAAAAGGTTGTTTATACACACAGCATGGTAAACAAAACGGTACATAGTGTATATTATAGTGCTGGCCAAGAGTTCTCATCACAGTGGAGCCTTCACACAACAGCATGTCATTTGTAAAAGACTTGACGTTTATTTACTATTCTTAAAGCGATTAATCTCTTCAGCTGACACAGCAGCTCTGCGGCGTTATCTAGATGCGTTTTTGCGCCTAAAAACCTTGTACTCCCTAAACTCCGCCCCCGCTTTCCTTTCTGACACGCACACGCCAACTCTTAATAATCTTCCTTCCTTGGAATGAAGGTGTTGTACTAGTGATGGCTGTTAATTTCCATACAGTTCCGCCTGTGTACCTACTTGCACTTCTGTGCATCCTTAGTTCTGTTCCCACCTCCACTTCTTCCTATGTGTTTTCATTCTTGGTCGGAATGTGCATATCTCAACTCTCACTGTTTCCTGTGCTGAGACGGTCCTCGGAATCCAATTTCCTGTGGGCCTTGATTCACGGAAGTATTTAGTCACTGTCTTTATTTTGCTGTTGCACTAGATGACCCCGCTGTTTTTCTTCAAAGCCTTCTTTGATGATGGTCCTGTGACGTTGACGGTTATATCAATGGTTGTCTCTTCCTTGTCGATGGGTGATTATATGATAGGATCTTTGACCGTGTGACTGTCTTCGGCAATGGGTATATTTCAGATGTTGATGCTGCGGATGTTGAGGTAGACCACAATGGATGTTGGTTAACCTTCACGGGTGTGGCCCTCGACAATCTGTAATATCTGTAATGTTGCTGTTCAGGAAGAGATAAACTGCACTGCGCTTGTCAACATTACGTTTTTGTGCCTGTCCTGTCGATGGTGCAGACCTTCCTTTTATGTCCTGTTTGTGGGGTCTTGCAAGAGACCATGATTGTAATTGGTTATTTTATAATGCGCTTAATACCGAGAGGTTTCTAAGCGCGGACCCTGAATTGAACCGGTGTTGCTCTGTGTCGTCTTGTTTCCAAGTTTCAACGCATTGCTCTTGAGATCCTCCAGAAACTTATCTTTTGTGGATGTGTTTTCCCTGGCGGCATGGATAGCCACACTCGAGGAGGACTCTGCCTCTGAAGAAGGGTATTTTCCCTCATTTAGCCAGAAAACTGTCTTTGAGATCTGTTGGGGTTTAAGTCGGGTGTCAAGTCCTAAAATTAAGTGAGGGGGACTCATTAACATAAGAATTGAATGTGGTGTCACCAGAAATGTGCTCATCAAGGTCCCCTCTGAAAAGTGTGGGTCTCCTGAAAGAGTGTACCCTTAGCTTGAGCCCTGGTTTCAGTTCCAAAACTCTTAAAGTCCTCCCAAAAGAAATGGCCCGGTCAAGCATATAAACCGATTCATAAAGAGTACCTGACCAGCTGCAAAACCTCAGTCCGCATTACCTTTGCCGCACATCTGAACATTCCAAACTCTGGAGTTCCTATTTTTGATGAGTGAGAAGGGGCAGGACAAACTAACCCCAACCAGGATCCTTGACCAAATAAATTCAGATATACTTGCAGATTGCGAAATCAAATGAGGAGTACAAGAGCACCACCACAAGAAAAATATAAAATAGAAATGCTGCAAACATCTCACAAGGTGACTTAATGAAAATACAGCTACCGCAAGAAGATGTAGAAACCTTAATACTCCAAGGTACCCAGCCAGATGCAGAACATTCATGACACATCAAGACAAACAGATGGAGGAAAGAAATTGAACTTTGAAAGGATGCTTCGTCAATGACCTCAAAGGAATCCTCGTCAATAGCCTGGCTACCAAGCTTATCGCCAGTAGCAACAATTTCACCCAAAGCCAATACAGGAATGGAAAAGCACCAATGTTCCTTGGGACATGAACCCCGACAAGAAAGTAAGACGAGGCAGGTCTCTCCAATCATCATACCTGACATTCTGCCAGACCAGATTCTGCAGCATCGCATAGATTTGGACTTTGAGGCAGCACACGCCTCTTGCCCAGATTTTCTGGTTCAGATGACTGTTAAGGATGTGCAGCTTGGATCGGCACAAATCCCACAGGTCGTGCAACACAAGGAACAGCAGCAGCCACCTCTTCCATCTGCACCATGGCAACCACCACCACCACCTCCTTTGCTGCCTCTATTACCCGAACCTACAATGCACCCGCAGGTGCCACTGTGTATGCAGGTTCTTTTATCAACATTGGTCTCTGAGCTTAACGGGTGCATACCGCTGATGGCAAACCAACCTGCTGTACCACAGGAGCCAACACCACCTTCTGTCCTGAAGACTCTAGGGTCAAGCATCCTTTGGCTTGCCAGATATTTTGGACTACAACTCCCATTGGCCTTAGCCATTATAGGCAATGGTGAACGGTTGTGGTAGTTGTAGTACATAACATCTGGAGAGTCGTAGGTAGCAGACTCCTGGTCTAGGCCAACCTTAAAAGCAAAAGACCACGCCCCTGTGCTGTCTATATAAAGGCAATAGAACGCCACCGCAAATCGTGTGGGAGGCCCCCCACCATCCCAGCGTATCAGGAGAAGGGGGGGGGCTGTTGATCCAGATCGAATTTGTTAACAGTCCAAAAGATTCCGATTCTTCATCGGTATAGTCTAAAAATTACGACTGGGAGGAAGACCCAGAACCTAAGGACTTCCTACAACAATCTTCCCCCAGAAGAGGTGGGGGCATTCCATACAATGGTTACAAAAGCATGTGATACTTTTGGTTGCAACCAGCAGAGGACAAGAAAGACTGTTTCCTGTTTTCTGTGATATTCTGTGAAAGGACTGCTGCCGATTAATTGCTTTTTTTAAGTTGGAACCTGTGCTAAATGGGTGCCTAGAGAAAAAGTATAGAGTGCCTGACAGCACCGAAATGTCTCACTAGCCAGCCCATTGAGAATCCGTGGTCTCAGCAGCAGCTCGAAGAAAGGCAAATACTGGTCAGTCAGCCAAATGCACAGTGCCCCCAGAAAATGAAGAGCAAAAGATGGATACTTTCAGTAAAAAGATCCCAGCAATGGGAGCCACCACAATAAAAAGTGACAAATGCCTTGGCTCTGATGGCCCGATACCATAGGGAAATGAGACGCAGCATAGTTCCAATGTTTGCAAACCTGCCAGAGGAGAAGAGGAAGGAGGTATCCAGCCATAATATCAATATTGTTTAAATCCTGTTTCTGCAATATCAACTCCAAATATCTAATGGAACAATCCTACGGACACATGGGTGGTTATGTTGTACTGAGAAGTACAAAGATTTAGATATGCCATTCGCAGTTGAAGAGCTCTCTGGCAAAGAGATTGAGGATTTGAAGTCAATTAAACAGACACTGACAAAGTAAGGTCCTTAGGATCTCTACAAACCAGAAGGATCTACCAGCTCTTTTGTGCAGCCTCAGGAAGATCTGTGACGAAGTGGAAAGTCATCACCAGCAGTCGTACTACTTGAGTACTGCAGAGAATATCAAGGGTACCATAGAACAAGGGCTATTGCTCTGCAACCAAACACATGGGCTATACCCAGTCAAGGGCCGGACCTGCTAAGCAATAAGCCTGACTCACCAGAGCCCAAAATCCCCAGAAGCAACACAGTAGGGGTCAGAATGGCACAGTTCTCGAACAACTGGAAATGGTTAACCTCCGACAAATGGGTGCAAGACATAGTACAGCAGAGTCATATTATGGAGTTCAAAACCAGACCACCCCAAGTCTTCCGCCGCCAAAATCGTGGGAAATGCAACAGCGAGTGCTTAAAATAAATTACAAACAGAAAAAGGAACTGCCTACCATGCTCAATACAAACTTCATATAGAATGTTGTCCTCAAACAATGGTGGAAAAGGAGCATACTCTTGGTATTTCCTTGTCTGTAAACCGGATGGGAATTAGAGACCCATGCTAGACCTAAGTGTGCTTAACAAGTTAAATATGGTAACACTGCAGCAAGTTATACAATCAATACAGCATCAAGGCTTCCTGGCATCCATAGATCTGCAGGACGTAGATTTCCACATAACACAGAAAATATCTGCGGTTTGGTGTGGCAAAGACGCTCTATCAATTCAGGATGCTAAACATTGGGCTCAGATCAGCACCCAGAACCTTCACCAAATGCCTGGCACCAGGGGCAGCATACCTCTGTCGAGAGGGCATTCACGTTTACCCGTACTGTGAAGGCAACATAGCGTAAGACACAGACAACATATTCAAATTCACTTATTCAAATTCACTTTCAAAAGGTTTATTTCACTTAGGAAGGGGGCTTGCCCTATGCTAAGGTGGGATTTCCCTACCTAAAGAAAACGAAGGATAGTCTGTGTCAGGCTGTCCAAATCCAATGTGTCTGGTGTCCAAAACCTATAGTTGCCATCACAACTGTCTGTATACAAAGTGTAGGGATGTCGGCAACAAAATGAATAGTGGTCAAAATAAAGTTCTGAGCTTCTTCCAGCTCTTGGCTTGTACTGAGCTTCCCCTTCTCCAAGTTCAACACAGTTCACAAAGTCTCGGGGTTCCCTTCCCCAAGAGTTCAAACCTTCCAGCTTTCAAAACCAATATCAGTTCAAATCTTCCACCTTTTCCAAAATAACACAGTTCTTTAGGACACTTCCCATATTCTTTGTCATCAATGCTTTTCATTAGTTCACATATATTGTTCTGTCTCTTCAGTTCAAAATCACTCAAGCAACTGTTGTAAAACATAAGCTTCTTTAGATGAACTTTCTTTGGCTCTTTCCAAGAAGGGCTCCCTGTCTAGGCACAGTTGTCGGACCACATGGTCCACCCATTAGAGGTCACGCAACCGATAACCCTTCTTACTGTTTACATCAACAATTGGCCACCGTTTTCACTTGACAGTGATGTTTAGTTGATTCTCCAGTGTCACCCTCTTCAGACACTGTACCGTGACTTGCTTAGCCAATATGTAGTTTGTTAGGTTTTCAATAGTCCTCTGGCTCCTGTCAAGACTGATGTCCTGCAATTCCTGGCCCCCTCTGGGTTTTGGTCAATACTGAGTTTCTCACTTTCATACCCTTCTTCTTGGCAATGCTTGTTTCATATAATGCATTCCCTAATTTCTGTCTCATGTAATACTTTGCTTTTACTCCGTTTATGAATATGAAATTTGCTTTGTAGAGTGGCATTAAAAAGTGCTTTCAAGCAGTCTCATTTCACTTAGTATAAAAGTACTTGTTCCGCCATGCGAAAGGACTTTGTTACTTTCAGTATGTTTGACATTCAGAAAAGGACTTGGTTATGCGTTACTGGAGCGCCACAGCATGAGTGTGTAACTGCTTTACACTCATCGGTCGCACACGGCAGCGTCCTTCTCCTCTGCGTTCTTCACAATGGGCTTCTTCGCTGCCTCTACAGAGAGCACCGCTCGCTCTCTTGGCATCCTGCGACAGCGTCTGGGGTCAATGGGAGTTCCACAGCTTCCATGAAGCAGATGCGCTCCGGGAGGATAACTGGACCTGCGGACCCTCGAACAACCGAACATGGATCCGGAATCGTTCTCCAGCAGAACACAGCTCCCGGCACCTGGTCTCCAGCTTACTTTCCTCCAGCCGGTTCCTCTTTTCCCAAAGTAGCAGGCATTTTTATGTCCATCATGTGTGCTAACTGGCCCCAGGTGTGGATCATTGAGTTCCATTGCCTAACAATGGAGAACTCCATTATGCAGACATGCATGGTTGTTCCATTGGTATGCCTCCATAGCCCTCTTCTCAGTTCCAGAGTGGTGTTTGGAACTGTCTGATATAATAAAAGGAGCATATCTCTCTTTGGAAGGATGAAAGGGAAAGGGCTTACAATACCCTACAAAGGCTTTAGGGATAGAGGGCTCATTGTGATGAGGGAAAGGGGATATCATGTCTGACCGAAGGACGTCCTCTACCTGCTCTCCAAATTCCCTCCACCCAGGTGATCCTCCCTTGCATATCCACCCCCCCCCCCACCCCCCTGGGTCGGGATCCAAAAGATATGGCTTTTCCCTGGCCGACCTGAGCAGAGAATGCTGGCGGAGAAGAAGTGAGGACCTAGACAACTGGTTGGTCCGAGCTCAGATCCTCTGGGTACCAGCCCAGTCTGTCCGGGGCACAGTGCAGACGTTAACTCACTGGGATTTGCCATTAATTACAGGAAATCTTGCACGCAGCTCACTAAAGACTTGATTTTCCAAGGTGCTTGCTTTTGCACAGCACTCAACTTGGTAAAACCATTGCAAGACTGGATCCACTCAATCCTAAGGATGCTACACCTATTTGAAAATATCATGGTTCTTTGTCAGGTCATTCATGGCCCTCTTGGGAACAATGTCCTCTTGCATCTATTCATCCTGTATTTCAGGCTCTGAATGAGACCCATTCGGCAGTTTATGGCCAACAGATGGTCTCAAACCCACGACCGCTGGGAGGACTAAATATTGATCATACCCACTCTTCCACAGCATCTACAATGGTGGTTCCATGGAGTGCATCAACCACAACACCTCAGGAGACCATCACAGATGCATTCCTGTCAGCATTGGAAGGGCATTTCAAAGAGCTGACTACAAAGGGGCATTGGTCCGAGGAGGAACCACTGCTTCATATCAATGTTCTCTAGTTTAAGACAGTGAGAGGGTCACTTCAGTCTTTTCTGACTCTACTTAAGGGGAAGACGATAAGCATTCAATGGGAAGACACACATTCTGACGGACACATCCATGACAATGCACTCCATAAGGTTGCATGGAATTTGCTCCAAGCAGCTGTCATACGATGCTCAGCAGCTTTTGCACTGGATCATTCCTCACAACCTATCCCTGTAGGCTTACTACCTGCCAGGAGCACAAAGCAAGATTGCAGACAAGCTCAAGATGACAGCACATCCGTCTTGAGAATAGAACACATCACATAGATGTTTTCACAAACCCTGGACAAGAAGTGTGATCAATTTGCCAGCAGGTTCCCCCAAGTTGGCAAGATGGGGGGACTCCTGGACTGGAATCTTCAGATATGCGTTCCCACTGATGCAGAGTTTAAAACGTTAGAAGATACTGGTATTGGCTGATACTTCTAGCTGCATTCAGTGGCGTATTTAGGCTTTCTGCTGCCCTAGGCCCCAATAAATGCATGCACCCCCATTCCCAACTTTGCTCTACCTCTGCCAGACTCTGCACCTTCACTGAGTCCTTAGATTCGTCCCCTTCAACAAACCTTGCGTCGTCCAAACTAAGCCCCTTCACCACCATTATGTCCCCAATGTTGGCTCCATAAGATTATAAGGACGTTTTTAAGGTTGCAATGATTAGGATATTGCTTCCTCTCTATTAATTCAAGCCTGTCATCTTCTATGTTATGTTAGTTGAAAGAGTGTTTTCAGATCTCTGCTGCTCGAGATTTGGAGTAGGCAGTGTGTTCTACAGTTCATTGCACTATAGGTAATTGTTATGGCTGATTTCCTACTTTCGTGTAGGTCCCAAAAACAAACTTTTAGAGCAAGCAATAAGAACAGAAGCTGTCTGCCAACTGGACACAAGTGAGAGAAGGTTGGAAGGAGGAATTTTGGTTTCAGTGCTAATATCTGGATTCTTTCACAAACGGCCTGCTGTCACTCCTATGAGAAGCACTGGTCTGTTATGTTAACATTTGGGGTGCCGCCAATGCCACATATGTGCAGTCCTGAGCACTACAATTCTAAATCGGTCTTGTCAAATGGTAAAGTTTACATATGAAATGTATGCAAGGGGTATAGGCACTTCTGATGTTTGTTAATCTGCTTAGAATTGCATGCTGTGCCTATAGTCCAACATCCATTGGTCACCGCAGAGTATTGCATCTTGTTTTTCGAAAGTCGAAAAGGGGACGTCGACATAGGCGTGTCTGTTACACTATCCCTATAGTGACGTGTAGTGTACCCAGAATACTGGTCGCCTTAAGCAGAGCTGGTGAAGAGACATTGCCATTGTCCCCTTGACCCTTGGTCGTTTTCTTGTTTAATTGTTGTTAACTAACATCACCTCCAGCCCTGTTTCAACGGCCCTTCCACATCTCTGCCGAGATCAGATCTTCGACAGACGGTGGTTTTCGACGGACGGTGATCCTATCGTCGCTGATGCCCACGTGGCCCGGCCTTGCCGGCCCACACAGTAGAGAGAGTGGGGTTGGGGTGGACATTTCTGTCTCATACTAGAATGCCTTTCCTTTTCTCCCCCCCTTTCCTTCTGGGTTGTTATCGCTCGTTACGTCCTCAGATATGGAGAGGACACCTTTTAGATTTTGCCCAATCTGTAAAGGCAAATTCCTGTGGAAGGACAAGCACAGGCGGTGTAACCGCTGTTTGTCCCTTGAGCACGATGAAGCTGGTTGCGTGGCCTGCAAGCTCCTTTGACTGAAAACTCTGAAGGAACGCGGGGTTAAAAGGTGGGCAGCCTACGGGATGTCGAAGTCTGATTCCTCGCCCGCTGCCGCGGCCGCTGAATGTGACGAGGGTGATGGTGATGACTCTACCTCTGTAGCGGAGGTTGTTGACCCCCCAACGGAGTGCTCTCTCTCCGTGGCGTCTGTCCCCGGCCCCGACAGGCACGGCTCTGGCCTTGCTTTGGGGAATGTACACCCCGGCGACGCAGACGGACAATTACAAGTCACAAAACGCACAACCCCCAGCCATTCTTCCAGTAAGTCGAAGAAGGCCTCTGCGCCAATGGGGACGCCGACACAGCCGACCGTCCACGCCGACGGTAAGGGTCGGCAGCCCTCCCTGCAGCTGCATTCGCGCCTAGTGACCAGGCCATCGAATACAAAGGGCGCTACACTTAAAGTATCATCCGTCGAGACTCATCGCAAGAAGGCGTCCGTCGACGGCAAGGTTCTGGCTCCGCCGAAAACAACTCCTCACGATCAGCTCCCGGATGCGAGGATGGTCGCTGAGAACATCACGAGGATCGTCTCCGAAGACGCTCAGAAACGGCTAATGAGGGAATCACAGAAGCCTGCAGAGAAGGTCAAGGAGACACCGAGACCTAGCGAAGGTGCGACTGGAGTGCCGGAACCCTCCCCTAGGTTGAAGGAGAGACTCAGAAGCACTCCTATGCCGTCTGGCCCACGAGAAGGCTTCTCGGAGGGCGACGGGGGGGATTTCCCCCACTTTGTGGGAAAGATCTTGACGTCTGGAGGCTGAGGAACCGGTTTTTCCGCCCCTGGTGCATTCTGTGTCTTCCCATTGGACCAGGGAGAGATTTGAGACCTGTATGGACAGGTTGGATAGGTTTGTTTGCTTTTCTAAGCAGTCCACACCTAAAATGCCAATTGATGAAAGCCCTCCGGGCCCTCGAGCTAAGGTTCCAAGACCTTTCGACCCCAGGAAGAGGAACTGTACACATATGACCTCACTGAAGATGACCCTCTTGTTGACAATGAGGTCGATGATCACTTCATGGACCCTGAGGAACTACAAGATCATGTAGAGGGCTTTGGGGTAGACCCCGATATGTGTGAACCACAGACATGGCAGTCCCCTGGGGTGTCATCTGACACCGATGCTTTGGATTTGTCCTCTCCACAGACTACTCCAGTTAGGGAGCCTTCGCCTTTGGACGATCAGCCCATGTTTAATGCTATGCTAAGCAAGGCGGCAGCACACTTTCAGATCGATACGGGGGAGACTGTCCCTGAGGTTGATTTCGTGGAGAAAATCATCAAGGAAAGGCCACTGGCTAGCCAGTCCATTTCTCTCCTCGCCTCCATCAAAAGGCGCCTCGCTCCCTCTTTGACTACTCCAGCATTAGTCAGGGGTGTTAACCCATGTATTGAGAAGCTCTTTAGCCCTCCCCTCCCCCCGACCCTCTATATATTAGGTCACTCCACCCCAGACTCTCTGGTGTTGACCACCATGAGGAAAAGGGCAGGGGTTCCTCTGTCCACCAGCGAAGCACCCCCTGATAAGCTCTATGCACTCGGAAAGAGGATTACGGCCTCTGTGGCTTTCGCTACGCATATTGCCAACAATACCACCCTGTTGGCTAGTTACGCTGATGCCCAATGGGGCCTGTTGCTCGAAGGTCTACAGGAGGTCCCTGAGCCTCTTCGCACCCGTCTCTTGGCCACTGTTACCGAAGGCACTCAAGTGACCCAGAGCATCATAAAAATACTCTAGATGCTGTGGAAACGGCTGGCCGTTCCTTAGTCCAGGTCATACTCCTTAAAAGGCATGCATGGCTTAGGAACTCAGGGTTCAAGGCAGAGACCCAGGCGTCCCTCATTAACAAACCCATGGAGGATTCCAACTTGTATGGAAAGGCGGTTGATGACGCCCTGGAAACAGCAAAAAGGGAGCATGAAACCTTGAAGACCCTGGACCAGATCACAAGACGCTCCAATAGGCACGGATATGGCAATAGGCGCCTTTTTTGTGGCCAACGGCAACCTCAGCAACAGTATACCTCTGGCAGCAACTGGCCCTCCCCTCAAGGAACCAGTGGTTACAACACGCCGTATGCCCAGAGAGGCCAACGTCATGGCAAAGGAATGGGTCGGGGCCCTACTCCTAGAGGCTCCTCGCCACCGTCACTAAATGATCCAAAAATTCGGGTCTCCTCCCATGCCTCCCCGGTCGGGGGCCGGTTAAAATCTTTTCTCCGGGCATGGGAGAGGATTACCACAGACCGTTGGGTATTGTCAACAATAGCCCACGGTTACTGTATCGAGTTCAGCCGGTCCCCGACATTCAGACCTCCAAAGGGAAGACGTCTCACATCAGAACACCTTCTCATCCTTCTTCAGGAAGTAGAATCGCTGCTGCAAAAAGGAGCCATAGAGGTCGTGCCTCTATCACAGGTAAAGGAGGGTATTTATTCAGTGTACTTCCTTGTACCCGAAAAGGATCTAACCATTCGTCCCGTATTAGATCTGCGCTCAGCGAACAAATTTGTAAAACCACGAACAAGGGACTGACTTTTCTTCTCCTCAAATGAGAGGGTCCAAAACATGCTGTTTCAGATCCCTCAATATGTAGCCGGTCGAGAGGTGACAGTACGCAAAGCCATGCGGTTGCTAGGAATGATGGTGCCATGTATTTACTTGGTTCCTAACGCGTGCATGCGCCCAATGCAAGAGTGGCTCAACAGCCAGTGGTGTCAGGCCAGCGGACAATGGGACGATCTAGTGGTTGTCTCGCAAGCCCTGGTTCTCTCGCTGCGGTGGTGGTCGAGGGAGAACCTTGTGAAGGGGAAATCCTTTACCACCCCCGCAGTGCAGGCCACTCTAACCACAGACACATTCCTCACAGGATGGGGGCTGGGGGGCGCTCAGCTGTCCCATCAGACTGTGCACAGAGTTTGGACTTCAAGTGTGGGGTCCAACCACATAAAACTGCTGGAATTGTTGGCAGTGTTCAAAGCACTAAAATCCTTCCAAACACATCTACAAGGAAAGACGGTGCTGATCCTCACGGACAGCACCATGGCCATGTACTGCCTGAACAAGCAGGGGGGCACTCACTCTCCAGGACTGTCCAAGCTGTCCCAAACATATGGAAGTGGGCTCTCAAACACATGTTCCTGTTATCACAACATGTTCCTGGGGAACTCAATCTTCTGGCAGACGGACTCAGCAGAGACTTCCCTCTACCCACAGAGTACGAATGGCGATTACAGAGACATTGTCTCCAACGTTTTCACAGAATGGGGCTTCCCAGAGCTCGACTTGTTTGCAACTCTGGAGAACGCCCAATGCCAAGATTACGCCTCCAGGTATCCAGGTACCCCCAGAACCGCTCCAAGGTAAACAGACTCTGGATAACATGGTCAGGGAAATTTGTCTATGCTCCCCTCCCCCTCCCGCCCTCCCCTCCCCTCCCCGCCCCGCACTCCCCTTCTCAACAGGATAGTGCACATGATGCACCAGGAACCAGTTACAATGATACTGGTGGCCCCCATGTAGGCCCGCCGAATCCCAGTGATTTGACCGAAGCCAAAATTATCACGGCTGAAATGACACGCACACGCACCCTAAACCAGGCCCGCCCTGGTTCGCTCATCTGATGGAGATGTTCTCCTCTGGTGAAACTACCATGCCCGTACAACATGTCGCAGGACAGGGGCCTGACGCTGCACCCATGCCCACAGACCCTGAACTTGGCAGCCTGGCTCCTGAGGTCATAGAATTTGGACATTTTCAGCTCCCTCAGAGATGCATGGACATTCTCAGGGAGGCAAGGAAACTGAACACTTGTTACTGCTACTCCAGTAAGTGGAAACGGTTTGTCATCTGGTGTAACTCAGAGCATCATCCCTGTTGACTGCTCTCCCACACATATTGTTTTATACCTGACTCGCTTACTGGACTCAGGTCTAGTCTTTAATTCCATTAAAGTTAACGTAGCTGCACTCTCCGTCTACACTACTTCTCAACATAAGGTGTCACGGTGGAAATTTCCAGTTATTAAAGCCTTCATGGAGGGAGTGAAAAGAATTCACCCTCCTATATCTAACCCAGCTCCCGGATGGGACCTGAACATAGTGTTAACCAGGCTAATGGGCTCCCCCTTAGAGTCCATGCACAGAGCGAGCCTTAAGGATCTCACTCTTAAGACTGCTTTCTTAATAGCTATCGCCTCCATCAGGAGAGTGAATGAACTACAAGTGCTCTCTATCTTGGACCCCTTTGTAACAGTTCACAAGAATAAGGTGGTTCTACGCACACACCTTAGGTTTGCACCTAAATTCATTTCAAAGTTTCAAGTCAACCAGTCTATAGAACTACCAACGTTCTTTCAAAACCCTTCAAACTTGGGAGAGAAGAGCTTGCACACACTTGATGTGCGGAGTACAGTCATGTTTTATATGGAAAGAACTCGTCCACTAAAAAAGACTAATCAGTTCTGTGTCTCGGTGGCTGCAGGAAGAGAAAGAGATGCAGTTTCCAAATCCACTATCTCTAGATGGATTGTCCAGTGCATCCCTGTTTCTCTCTTGCTAAGAGAGAACTGCACTTCAAGCCTGGAGCACACTCTACTCGAGGCACTGGGGCATCCATAGCATTCATTACAAATGTTCCCCTTGAGTCCATTTGCAAAGCGGCAACCTGGAGTTCTGTACACACCTTTACAAAACACTATTGTCTAGATGCTCATTCTAGATCTGATTCCCAGGTGGGACAAGCAGTACTAAGACATCTTTTCTCTACTGTTCCTTCTCACAACCCACTTCCAACTCAGGGTACTGCTCGCTAGTCTATGCACAGCATGTGATTCTAAGCAGATTAATAAACATCAGAAGACATGCATTACTTACCGTAAAAGCATTTCTGATGGTTGTATCTGCTTCGATTCACATGCACCCACCATTCCTCCCCGCTCGGATGGAAGGAGCATAGACGTCTTATTACTTTATCTTTTCTGTGCTCACTCACGTTAGTCATAAGGCTCCCTCATGGCAGAAAAAATACAATCAGAGGGACCTTGACGCGTGAGGGATTTGGGGTACACTACTCGTCACTATAGGGATAGTGTTAGAGACGCACCTATGTCGAATTCCCCTTTTCGACTTTCAAAAAACAAGATGTAATACTCGGATGTCGGACTATATGCACAGCATGTGAATCTAAGAAGATGCAACCATCAGAAATGCTTTTACGGTAAGTAATGCATGTCATCTTATGCAAATATTGAATCAAAAGAACTCAACCCCCTTCTCATGGTTACTGCTCTGGTGTTGGCAGGGGCAAAATGGAAATAAGGCAACTTGCCTGCTGCAGCCAATGTACCTCCAAATCCTTGGACTGGAACGCCATTAAAATATGGCAAAATCATAAGTGAAGTTTGTAAACTCTGCCTGGGCATAAACACCTCAGTTAGAGTAAAGACAGTTGGAGAGTGTTCTTGGAATCTTTGGATGTGTATTCTCACGGTGGAGTAATGGATAAGGGCGACCCTGAACATTCTTGTGTGGGGAAGTGTAAGGGAGAAATGGTATCAAACAGTAAGACAGACACAAGTGATCACAGTTCAAGGGTGTTTATTGTACTTCAATTGGGTTTGAAAAACGCCTATCTAATCCTAAATCTAAAGATGGGAGCAAGCTACGACCATCAAATAATAACGCAGTCTTAGTCGAGTCTGTCAAAATAAAAACGGCTTATTCTAATAAACCTATTGCCAATCCTTACTTCTAAATACAAATAGTGTGAGAAACAACATTATGCAAAAGAAAAGTGTCCAACAAATGATACGTCCGTATATTCAGGCCGTTGGCTTCCCTTGCCCACGGTTTTTAGCACGGGACAAGGTGGCAATTTCGAGCTTAGAACACTCTCTAGCTAATCTAGCACGAGGATGCAGTTCAAAACGTCAACATCAGGGCCTTCTGTGCCAAAGTCTCTGCCATTCAAAGTGTCTTATTTCAGAGGGCCGATGCAACATGACCAACATTAAAGTTCCTTTCTTCTTAGTATTTCACATATACAACTTCTTGGGTGATTTACCGTTCACGCTGAGTTCCACCTCTGCTGGGCTCAGACACACTTTAACATAAAAACCATGAGCTGGTCTCCCTACGCTGGGCTTGGACCAAATTTTTCTACTTTTCCAAAATTTCTCTACTTCTTAAAATCAAAAACTTTCGACTGTGCGCAGGGTTTTTTCTTGACCCATCGCAGGACCACTTTGATTCACAATTACTTGTTCTCTTCTAGATGTAACCTTTTACTCACCTTTTGCTTTTGCCGCTTCTCAGCTGGTTACCTTACAGAGACCTTTGATTGAGCACTGACGCAGTGCCAGCCCACTCTGTCAAAGGTATTGTATCTTGCTTTTAAAGTTCAATCGCTCATTAGCAGTTCAACTTTACTTCCTTCTTTTATCACACACGTTTTAACAGTGTTCGTTCCAGCGTGCAACCTTGGTTTCAACACAGATTGATCTTGTATCGGTCCCCTCAACTCATTGGCTGTGTTGATGTCACTGGCACTGCTTTGTTCTTGGAGACCATGACAGTACCACATCGGCTGATGCTTCTCCCCGCCTTGATTTATGATGCAGAGGTACACCGGGTACCTCTGACACACAGTGCAGGTTTCTTCAGCCTGGTTTCCTAGGCTTACACTTTTCTATTCCCGACGTTTCTGGAAAGTAATGGTTTCTTGTTGAAAAAACTGATGTTTTGTGTGCTTTGCTTCACGCGGAGAATGCTCTCATGCTCTGCCTTTTTATCCGTGTGGGGAAGCTTAGTGGAAGTCGGGTGTGTGTGATGGTCAGTAATTGCCTGACCTTGCCTGCCCATTGTATTGGGACACGTCCGGGATGCTGCTCAGGTGTTAGTCTGTTTTCTCTCATAGCGGGCTGTCCGTGTGAAAGTGTTAGTGTTGTAAAAGGGGGAGGGCTAGAGTTCCTAAATATCCTACCTGGTAGGATGGGGTAAAGGTGTTATAGAGAAGGGGATACCGCGCCACACCATCCGGGGCCCCACTCCCCGAAGACCCCTCACCCAGGTGATCCTCTCGCACTGGTCCACCACCAGGAACTGGATCCAAAAGCAATGGCTATGTCCTGCTCTCCTGGATGACAGATCCCTGGGGAGTAGTGGGTGAGAGCCCTTCTGATTTCTCACAGAAGCAACAGCATTCCTCGCAGCTGCCCAATTCAGGCACCTTTTTTTATACAACAAATTAGTTGGTACATACTGTTTAAATCAATGCTGTTTGTGCAATTGTTCAAAATACTCAATGCTTCTAGTGTAAAATTGAGCAATTGATCGGGCGTTCCAGCACAATATTACCTTTGTGGGTGTGGTTTAGGTTCTGGGTCTTGCCAGCTTACGTTTAAGGTAATTTAAAATGTTTGTAAAGTGTGTAGAGTTGGTTGGACTGTACAATACATAGCAACATTTTGACATTTGTGGGTGTATATATTTATATAGATGTGCTGCTGTCGTTTGAAGTACTGTTTCACAGTAGAAGTCCTACCTTTTGTATATAAAATATAATTAGTGTAAAGATTTCTTATAAACATCAATTATGCATTGTGTGACATACTTTGCAGTTGGTTCTCCTGGTAGTACTAAGCGTGCAGCAGAATGTCAAAGACGCATGATAAACCCAGTAGGGATGTCATTTGCCTGCTTTAGCACTGAGCAGCTGTGACAGTGTGTACCTTTGACACAGTTTTTGCTCTCACTCTTCTATGGCTTTGGGTATCCTTTCAAAGGTTTCTTGATGCACTTGTGCATTCAGATTTACTCTTGCCATGTTAACTTCTCTATGATCTATACTTGCACCTTTTGGGTGGCCACAGACCTCTGAAATGTGGGGCCGGGGAGGGAAATTAGTGCTTGCTTCTTAACATCATTTTAGTGCCTCCTGTGCGAACTCTGTGCTCGACTTAAGCATAGGCATGTGTTTAATATTGTAAAATGATGCATCATTTTTAACCGTTCCTGAAGGGAAAACCCGAATTTTTGCAACGGTTTAATAAAATGCATGTTGAGTATTTGAATATAAAAGTGATAGCTTAAAGGTTTGTGTGTATTGTTTAGAACGAACTCCAGAGATAATGTGAAGTGGCACCAATAAAACCAATTAGGTTTTGCATATTGAAGAGCATTTTGAGAAGATAAGAATGACCAAAGAGCTTTATATCTGTCATGTATGTGAGAGTTGTATGACTGAATCACTAAAGCATGCTGCATTTGGTACGCGTTTCCTTTTTTTTTTTTTCTTTTCATGCAAAAGTCATAATAAAGCTTTTGTAAATATCAAGCATATATACTAGGTTGGTTATCAGAAACGTTAGCTGTCAGAGTATGACTGCAAACAGCTCAAAATTACTCGGTGTTGAGGACCAACCAGACACAGAGAAACAAAATTGGCTTTAGATTTTAAAAACGGCAACCAGTAAGTTGAAAATAAACTGCAATAAAATTCTGCAGCAATCTGACGGCTTTGATGTAAATACGTCTATGGCCCCATAGTGACCCAGGCAGCCAGGGTATTCCGTGTTTCTTCACGTCAGCGGACCAACCACTATGTCTAGTTCAGAAGGTAGACCTATTTTCCAGGTGCTAGAACTGCATATACATTCGTGCCTCTGGGTTGCACAAGCTCGGTGTGGCTCCTGATTTCAGCCACCTAGACATCCTAGAGAGGTGCAGCAGAGTGCTTAAAGCAGCATGTGCCTCAATTTCAAAGTCCTACATGTATCAGTGGAAGTGTTTCTGTGCTTGGTGTGCACAACAGGTGTTGCAACCCTTTCAGATACAACCATACCAGCTTCTCCTGTACCTGCTGTCCTTAGCGGAAAACGTCTTCAAATATTCCTTAGTGAGGATCATTTGGCTTACATATCGTGATACACCAGGAAACCACAGGTAACACCCTTCTTTAGCCAAAGCAATTAAGCATTTCATGAGGGGATTATTCCATACCTTCCCACCTATGAGAAAAGTGGCACCAGCATGGAGTCTGAATTCAGTCCTCTCCATGTGTAGGAAGCCGTTGTTCGAACCACTCTTTAAGGCACATATCCAATATGTCCCATGTAAAGTAGCAGTCCTTGTAGCCATTGCTTGGTGCCTGATATCCAGGCTGTAGCTGTAAATGAGCCATACTTGAACATGAAACCCACATTTCATGCCGTTGTTCTACCTGCATTTTTTCAAAATGTGTATTTACTGGCAGAAATCGCCCTTCGCTTCTGGATATTAAGTGTTCCAAGGACAGAACAAAAGGTTACCGACGGTTCAAAATGTTGTTCATCACGGTTGGACCCGCAACAGTGTAAAATCTATTTTAAGGCAAGGAATCTTGTGATGGATCACATCTGCAATATCTTTCTTCTTTGTGAAAGCTACCAGACCATTTCTCAGTACGGTGCGGTCCTATTGTTATGTGGGCGAATCCTTAGGGGTGCCAGTGTTTGTGCCGGAAGCCCTTCCAAAAGGGCCCTGCCACCATCCAGGTGGGAGAGGATCAAGGCTTGGACAGCAGATCTTTTGAAGTTGTTTATCATGGGTCAAGGAGTGCCGTAGTCAGGGTTCCATCCCACCCCCCTTGTACCAAAATCCCAATGTTAGTTTGTTGGTTGTATGGGAAAGAAACCTGTGAATAATATACAGGACCCCTTTAAAGTCGATGACTGGGTTATGGACTGTACTATATTCCACCTCCCGAGAAACTGCTGACCAATGGAATTCTCTCTTCCTTTCCAGGGAGGAACTTTAGACCGGCAGGAAAGGAAACGGCAGTATAAGCGTTATCGGCATCTGTAACACTGACTCAGTGGAACACAACCCGAATGGCATACACATGTATGGGAGACCATGAATGGGGTGATGAACGATGTGAAGTGCTTTGATGGTGCATTTTTTGTTGGTAGCAGGTATTCCAGTTAGGTTTGAGTATATGGAGTCATTCAGGGCCAGAACAATAGTAACTGTGTGGAAAGGTATAAGGCTACAGACGAAAGAGCAAAATAATCCCTACAGCTTCACAACGCGAAGATATATGGCCATTAAATTTAACACAATGCTGACAATGGAGATCATGGGAGGACGAATTGGTATCCCAAGGCAAAATAGGTCTTGCCGCATGTGTGGTGAGCTGAAACTAGAAACTATAAAACATTTTTTAATGACTTGTGAGAGCTTAGAGAAGCTGATGCAACAATACTTTTGTAAATATAACAATAATGGAAGAAGTCATTGTAGACTAACATAGAAGTATTTTCTTCAAGGAAATGATCTTAAACTGATATATTGTTAATGATAAAGGATATTTGTACCGTGCACTATCGCCACCGGAGTGGTCCCCTGGCGCTCTGGAGGCTCTGAAAGAGGGAGAGGGGGTGGTGAGTTAGTGGGAGTAAGCTGGAAAAGTGCAAGAGAGCAGCGATTTACTGTTGGCAGCCTCAGCCTGGTGGGTCCGTTGGCTGGGTTTGGGGTGTTTTACGGTTGGTAGTCTTTGTGTGCTGTTGTGCAAGTCTATGTGCGGTTTGTTTTGTTGTTGCAGTGTAGTGAAGTTTGTGCAGATTGCTGCGTTTTAGGCTTGTGGTTTTGTTTGGTTAGTTTGAGAAGTGTATGCAGAGGGATGAAATTGTTAGTGGATTGGTTAGTTGGCCTTTCTGTCCTTGCAATTATGTCTTGGTGTGATGCTTGCTATCATTCACTATTCTATCTGAGTGTGTGGCGCTTGCTAATTTCACAAATTCTGTCTAGATGTGAGGAAGGCTAGTGATCATGATTCCATTTGGGTTTTGCACCTGTCATCATTCACAGCTTCATCCAAGTGTGGCACATGCTAACATTCACAATCCCGTCCAGATGTGACGCTGGCTAAAACTGAGAATTCCATCCAAGTGTGTTACATGATAACATTAATACTCCTGTCTAGATGTGAAGCAGACTAAAGTCAAGAATTCCAACTAAGTGTGGCACATGCTAACATTCAGGTTCCATCTAGGTGTGGCATGTGCTTACAATGGGAATTTTGTACTTAAGTAATGCAAAACAACATTTACAGTCCAGTCATGCGTAGACTCCGGTTGGTGGACCTAAATCTCTCCAAATATGCATGGTGCAAGTATGTGACGGTGTACTTCATGGAAAGGCAAGGCAAAGTGACTGCGGCCCTCCGGAGCAGAGCAACCGCTTCACACCCACCCCACACCCACAGTTCTTGTCTGTGTCTCCTGGCCCCACTGGCCTCACCTGCCGACACCCGCCCAACACCTCCTGGAGCTGCCAGTGCAGGAGTCGCCCTCTGCCCCGGGGCCCCCAGCCGAAGGGGCTGCCGGGCAAAGGGCTGCCCCGTGATTTCAGATTTGTCTATCAGGTGACCAATCACAGGGGGGGGGGGGGGTTTGTTGGGAAGAGGTGGGGAAAAGCACAAGAAGCTGGTCGTGAGGGGGAGAGGGGACAAGGCTGGGGCTCAATAATTATTTTAAGATGGGCCCAAAGCGGTCCCAGGGTCATTCCACTCACCTGAACTTAATTTTGAAGGGTGGCGAGGCGGCCGGTGGCTGGCTTGTACTCGCTGTGAGGCAGTAGCCAATCACGGGGCAGAGCGGGCGGGTTGGGAGGCGGGGAAAAAAAACACGGGAAGCTGGTCGGGAGGGAGACCGGGGACAAGGCTGCATGCGGGCAGCTGGGGCTCAATTGTAAAATTGAATGATATGATTTTTAAGATAATAGATCTGCATATTTGGTAATGATTTGGCATTTTATATTCCATTTCATTGCTATCTTCAGTGTATTTGTGATGGATAGATTTCTTTATTGTATTTGTGTATAAGACCCCTTTATAGAGGTCATATGTATGGTAAATGAAAACATTAAAAACATTTGGTAACAAGGTTGTCAGTGATGACCTCACGAATAAGGCTGCAAAGTTTGAGACACAGCTTCAGTTTCTGCTTTGTGACTTTTCCACTGAAATCTAATTTCTCTTTGTCTGGCTGGAATTCCTGAGTGTTCCTATGGCTGGGTTGAATACTTCTTTGGGATGCTCCAAAGTGTCAGTTAGGTCTATTTTACGGTCATAACTTGCTCAAACGCATTCAAATGTTATGTGATGTGTAAGCTAGCTTGATGAAGCCACCCTTAAACTGGACAACCTCATTTGGCACCCTTTTGTTATTTAAAAAATGCAATAACCATCCAGCTTAGGAGAGTCTACTATACAAACGTCCGGCAAGGTAAACTCCTATTTTCCTAGGATCCGCAATTTTGTTTATTTTTATGTGGATGTAGAAAACTCCTATGTCCTTTACTATTCCATGACAATAATTTGTAGCGAGTTTTTTCTAAGGATTCCTCATATCCTCGCATCGATTCGATTGTTATTGGAGGACCTGGTACAATCACTTTGCCTTAATGAATGATGCTCCTTTATATTCACAAGAGTAATATTCCTGGCACCCGTCACAGATACAATACATTTTCGAATTTTTCCTACTTATGGGCGATGTTGATAAAGTGGAGTGGCATTTATCTATGAGTTTGCCGCCAGCGTCCTTTTGTATGGAAAGACTTCGAAGTCGATTCCCAAGAATAGTTCAATCTCATTGACGATCAAGTTATAGAATACGTTTTTGATGTGATAAACCACATCATGGGGTCATCAATCAACTCAACTGGATCAATATCTTGTTATTTAATGAGACGTAGTGGCACGATGTCAGATAGAAGGGACGAGGTACTGTTTTAGATGTTAATAAAGAATGAGTTTTATGGGAGATAGGGCGATGACTCAGACTTTCCATGTCCCAGGGCGTGGTGCTGCCCTGCTAGCTAAATCTGCAGGCTCAATCGAGGTTGATGAACCTCTAGGCTCCTCTGATATCCATTTTATCGCTGCCAACCTTTGCGTACCATCGGGGTTAATAAGCTGTCATTCTCGTCCTTCTAAATTGGTGCCCATTGAACTAGATTGTAACTCCATCAGGATGTCGTCATCATGGAGCCTTTGTGTCTTTTTTATAGATGGTTCTTCCTCTGAGTTTGCTTGGCACTGGGATTCTGTAATTCTATCATATTTCACTATTAAGTACGGGTTAAAACTCCTGGATTTGGGAGGCGCGCATGATCGTACCAGACCAGGTTGAGTTTGTGCTCTTTTTGGGCCACTTCTTTTTTAAAATTTTGTTTTTTTAGCTGCTGTTATTGACCTTGATGTATCTTGCTCTGCAGGTAGCACCATTAGTTAAGAAATCTCTGGATTACGTGCACAGAATGTTTTCTTTATTTTTTTTTAGAATGATGCTTTTAGCAGCTCGAGTAGCCTTTTTTTTTCTTCTGTTTTCGCTGCTTAGGATTGTTCTGTGAGTGCCTATCTGTTAAATGCTGGGACAATAGCAATGCCTGAGCTGCCGTTAAAGATTTTGTCGTAATTGATTTCCCCTCTATTGTTAAATTGGGCCAAAATATTTCCACCTTCTGCCTTGGATGAGAAAGTACAGCCTCCTATTAGACTGGGGATAATAGGACTAGCGATGCGGAGTGTGGTGATGCAGGCTTCAATGGTTGCTCACCCCTTATTTTGCTTTCTGTGCTCGGTCTAGCTTTAGTAACCTTATTCTTGTCTGGGATATTAATCCTGAGTTTTGGGAAATTGTTTCCAATTTGACATTTTGCACATCATAGTCTAACAAAAGATTGAAGAGCAACATAAATGACCAAATTTGATGTTTCCTTCATTTTTACAACCTCTAGTGAATTGTGGATTTTACCCCGATGCGTCAATGGTATCGGGTTGTCAATGTTCCTTCCTTGACAGTAGTCTCAGTTAAAACAGACTGCATTGTTGAATTCTCAAATAGTGCGGGAGTCGCCAGTAACAAGACAATTTCACGCCTTGGGGCTCCGTTGTTAATCTAATTTTCAAAACTTTGGCAGCGCTGCAGAAAAGAGTTCTCAACCTCTTGAAGTTGCCTTTCAACAGCAATCTCTGCAGATTGACTAGGATTTATTTGAGACTATCACATAAAGCTTCAGTTTTGTGTGACCAATCGCAAGCTTTCCATCAAAAGTTTTTTTTAGCTGTTCTCGGAGACTTTGTCTAAATTATTTAAATTTTTAGATTCCAATTAGGAGGCATTGATCAGTGATGTATCCGGAGGTGACTCAATATGCTTTGAAGCGGGGGACAGTTTACCGTTGGGATGTACACTTTGAAGGTTGTATGGAGGAAAACCCGTAGAGGGCATATTTCCCAAATCCTGGTAATAAAATGTGTTATCCACTGTCCTTATGTTTGAAGAACGAACTGCTCTCCGCTTAAAACTGTTCTCATCCACGTACTCCGCTATAAAGTGGTTGATGGTGTCTTCCCCAACCTCACTTTTCCACGCACCCCGAATCACTGAAGTGTGCCGTTTCTGTGCAAAATATGTATGTACCCATGCCCTTTAAAATATTAAAATAAATAATTTTACATTCAGCTGATAGATTTTCACCCTGAACTATTAAAAAAAGTAAATTTCTTAGACATTCCGATCAAAATGTATTCACAAAACTGATTCAATATGTATTTTTTTTTTAAAACCCATTTTATTGTTATGAAGCTTTGACAGAATACAAAGCAAAACCATAAACATAACCTGATCGGGTAATCTCAGGCCACATGTGGGTCCCTGGCAGCCAGCATACGAACAATGCCAGAGTTGAAAAAAATATAAAGTACAAGAATTCCACCCTATCCCTCCCACTTACTCCATATTTTCAAAATTTGATCCGGACAACCCTGTGTATTATATACTTTTTTTTTCCATGACCATGCACATGCCCCGTTCCTGTGGTCCATTTACTCATTTGCGGCCGGTCTCCTACCCCGATAACGATTCAATAGTCCGTTTCATCCCTCCAACAGCAGTGGATAGAAATAGTTGCTCATATAAATTAAAAGCAGTTTCTCACCATATCCCCAGGATCCACGATTTCGGGCCTTGCGGGATCACCCGTCCCATGACAATATTCAGCTTATTGAATAATTTCCTCCAAAAGCACTGAACTTGCTGGCATTCCCAGATAACATGCATAAAGGTACCATCCGCCCCTTTTCATTTCAGACAACAAGACTGGTTGGTGGAATATTTTAAGATGAATCGGCTGTAATACTGGCTGAAACCCAGATTTTTTTTTGTTTTGTTTCAAAACATCAACTCTTCCACACATTCTTCTGGTTCAATGAAGCCTACATCCCTTTCCTATCTTGTCTTAAGAGTAGTTAACGCTTTGGTCCTGAAGGCTTTAATGACCTGATATAAGGTGCAGGTAACCTTATTACAAATACACTTCGAGAATAAATTTGCCCCAAGTGAACAGGACTGGATACCTTGCAAGTTTTGGATTTGGGCGTGCATGGCATCTGATAGCTGCATGTGGTGGTTTTGTTCAGGTTTCTAAATGTCATATGCAGTTCAGCAAAGGGAACCAGCTCACCCTCGTTTGTCACATCAGAGAGATGATAAAGTACGTTACTTCCCTCCCACATCCTAAAAAACAGCCCATTTTGCAAACGTCGGGCAAGTGCACATTACGCCATAAGATGCTGATCCAGGGTTGTCTAGCCTCACCAACTGACATGTCAGTTTGCCTCCTACCACACCCGCTTAGTGTCCTGCATCATGATTGGGAGTAGATGGGTGGGGGAGTTTTGAATTCTCCACGAAGCAGCAGAAGAAATTGTGGACGAGCCAGGACAAAGGAACGTAAGTGGTGAGAGAAGATGATGCTGGACCTGAGAGGGTCGTGTGGGCTTGAGATTTTAGCTGCACAGGTTGCGCAGCACCGGGTTGAGGAAAGTTACAAAGTGAAGCGTTGAGCTGTAGCAGGTGAGCACAGGACCTCTGAGGGAGCCGCAAGAGCTCTGAGACGCGGGACGCCATGCTGGAAAAGTGGCCCCACCACAGAAGTGAAACAGGCGCGCTGCGAGTAGCGCAGTACATGGACGCACCCACTGCCGGTGAGTTCACTGTTGTGACCCCGGATTGCTCTGTGGTTACTCTTTGCCTGAATTTAGACTCCCTATTGACTTCCAAACCAATGTAAAACAACGTACTGATTATGACATATACCAAGCTAACGTAAACCAAAGCAGTTGGCAGAAAGATCCCACCTGAAGGAGGTGATTGCTATATAGTGGGTGATAACAGCCAACCCGAACGGTTATATGGGAGTATGAAGTACACAGGCCACAATAGTGACATGCAGAGCTGGTTCCCTTGGGACTATACCGACACACAGCCACGCAATTTGTGGAAGCATATCAATATGCACCCCTATTTATATTTATGTTGGATACCTCACCAACTTTTCTGTAGACAGTGTGCATTAATGAGCTAGTGCACTGTCACTTTTCCAAATTAATTTCGGTATGATTACAGTTTGGCCCATCCTTTTTGTTGTTTCTTGTGTTCCCTACAGGGAACAGAGCTGCTCATCCAGTCAGCCCCAGGGAGAGAGATCTGGAACATGTAAAACAGTTACCACTCACTAATCAGCCCTGAAGATGATCTCAACCACTGGAACCATCGAAACCGGTCAACCTTCTCGGTTATGGCGTTTTACATAACCCTGTGAGATATCCCCATGAGTCAGAGGGGGGTACTCCTTGTTTAACGTATGCTCACGTGGAGTGAGTTTTTAAGGATACCCAACGCCGATTGGTGTTTTTAATTTTGTGTATGTTATACGCATAAACCACCAACGTGTGATTTAGTTAGAGCCTTAGGTTGAATAAATGTAGTACTGGAATTCCCTCGGCATCACTGAACACATGTTGGCCTTTGCAGCTCTTCGACACAAGATTTAATCATATCATTGGTTGTTGAAAACCCAAAATGGTGGTTTATGCTTGACTTTGCTTGCTCTGTGTTCTAATTTCTGACATGTTGCATGTACTGCTCACATAATTGATGAGAATTGGGGATATTTTTCCTTTATCTATCCCTCTTACATAGGCGGTGCATCACTCCCCATCTAGGGACAGGCACCCCTGCTAGGGCTAGGGTGTTCTTTTTGAGGGTCAGTCAGGCCACTGTCTCCCCCATTTGTTTTGTCATTTTGCTCTGCATGTCACTATTGTGACCTGTGTACTTCATACTATAGTAGAACCGTTCAGGTTGTCTTATGAGTAATGTTGTATAACTGTTAGGGAAGGTATTTGTTTTCTCTTTTTTTGTTTTGTCAAATTACTACACCCTGTTACTCAGTGATAACCGCCAACCACACAAAGGGGCGCTATCTCAAGAAGGGAACCTAAACCACCATTACCCAAACCAAAAGGGGCGCACAATAAGGCAATTGACAAACAACCTGGGTTGCTTAAGCCAAAAGAAGACAAATGAACATTACAGAGTGTATGAAGAATAGTGTCCAGGTGTAGAGTGTCTTAAACCCACACTGCCAAAGAAGTGTGAAGAAGAGCAAGAGGTATTATCACCATTTGGTTAATAATACAAAGGTGGAACAAGATTGGCAGGACTGCTGCCCTTCTGATGAAAGACGTTATGGTGGAAGGAAGCATTGCCTGTCTTGCATGTGGTAAACACTTAGGTGTAGTATATAGCACCAGTGTGATTCTTGTTTCCCCTGAAGAAAGCCCTAAACCTAATTTTGTGAAGCAGAAGACATTGTTAAAATCTTTTGAAGTTGACTTTTGAGGTAGTAGCTGGGCTTGGCAAGGGAGTATACAAGCTCTTTAAACTTTGTGCCAACTGGTTCTGTTCAGGCAGGAAAGTATACCCATACAGAGAACTGTATTAGTTTATATTTGCTGGCAGGAGAGTATACCAGACCGAGAGCATTACTAACTATTGGTTCTGTTCTGGCAGGATTACACCGATACAAAATGTGTAGAAGTAGTAAACCTGGCATGAGAGTAAACCAGATAGACTCTCATAAAGTACTGCGGTGGGGTAAAGCTTATGACAGTGGTGCCAAAAATGCTCATTCCCCTCTGACAACTAAGGTCGGAAGGCAGACACCTTTGGTAAGAAAGTTATAGCCACTGGAGCAACAACTGTTAAAGTGGCAAGCACTATACTGAGCATGGCTCGGTACGACAGGGAGGTGTGAGCAAGATGGCACCCAGTCTCGAACATTTGCCAGAGGAAAAGCGTAAGGAATCCTTATCCATCCTTCATGAGGGAGAAGAAGCATCAAACCATAACATGAACATATTGGTTGACATTGCAGAAACCGGGTTTAAACAAATTGGTAATGGGAGTGGTCCTCCACAGACAAGGTTGGTTACGCTGCATGGACTTTCACACAGATGTTCAAAATAAGGTGCTAAATATGCCGTTTGATGGTGAACAGCTATTCAGGCCCAAAATAGTTGAGGCGATAAAAGCAATAAAACACACTGACACAAGGTTGCTTACTTCTCTACAGACAAGATGTACTTTTCAGCCCTTTCGGGGAGTATCGGGTCCCTCTGCAGCCTCTGAGAGGAGGCAGATCCTGAATCCCTGAGAGTAGTAGAAACTATGTTGATAGGAAGTCATACCAAGGATGTAAACCCAATGAATCAAGGAACACGCAGAGATGCAGGCAGTCTTCCTCGGAGAGGAAGACAACATAAACAACCATTGCAACTGAATGATGGATCCTAGACCTAATTCAACTCTGGCACGTCCTGGAGTTTGCCAGAAAGCCACCAAACATACCCCCAAAGCTTGAGATGCAACCTCATCTAAAAATCCTTCAAGCTGTGGCACAATAAAATGCTCATCAAAAGAGCTAAACAAAGTCCCAAGAAGGGACTAAGGCATGGGAGATTACACACACTACTTTGTGATAAGAAGCCAGATACAAAATGGAGGCCAATTCTCGACCTACGAGCCCTAAACAAGTTCATTACAAGACAAAGCTTCAAAATGCTCACCATAGCAGATGTCATCAAGGCAGTACAACCAAACGACTTTGTAGGGACATTGGATCTGCAAGACACTTATTTTCACGTCCTGGCCAAAACAGCTCAACGGAAATGTCTGATTCGTAGTAGGCAACAACCAGTTCATGCCGTTTGGGCTCCCTTCTGCCCCAAGGGCCTTCACAAAATTCCTCGCACCTGTGGCGGCATACCTGCGAAGGAAAGGTCATGTCATATACCCCTACATAGACGACTGGCTAGTGAGGGGAATTATAATGCACACTGCATCAGCAGCAATGGCCCAGACAATACACACATGAATACTCCTTGGATTCACAATCAATTATGGAAATCCTGCATGCAACCTTCCAGCAAAGTAGTTGTCTTTGAAGCAGCATTCTCCACCAGAGTCGCTAGTTCGCCCATCAAAAGAGGGAGCGTAATTCATTTCGCAAATAGCTGCCACATTCAGACCAGACAAGTGGCTCTCCAGGAGGTGTATCCAATTGCTGTGGACCATATTCTCATGCCTACCCCTAATTCCTGATTTCAGACTGCACATGAGACTGCTGCAAGAGTTTATGGCCGACAGATTGTCGCCCAAGTTTGCTTGCACATGCGACTAAGTCCATGGTACACCTCAGTTGGCCCAGGAACTACTTTTCCTAACATCATATCCAGGGTCATGCCACTACAAGAAATGCCACACCAAAAGACCTTGATAACGAACACGTCCCTGACTGGATGGGGCGCACATGTCAACAAGTTGTGGATGAAATGGCAATAGACGAGCAAGATGCAGACCTACACATCAAAGTTCTCGAGTTGAAAGCGGTTGCTCGGGCTCTCCACTCGCTTCTACCAGTACTAAAAGGGTCCATAGTGAGGCTATTGACAGTCAACACGATCACTATGTACTACATAAGAAAGCAAAGGGGTACCCGATTCAGAACTCTATCGTAGGATGCACAAAAACAGTGGCGAGCACCAACCAGTTCAAACTCTGCCTCAGCAGAACAGGTGAACAATGTTGTGGGAGCTGTATGACAAACAGCTAACAAAGGTATTCAGACAATGGGGCATTTCATGACGGGCATATGTAACTATACACCAGTGAAAGAACAGCTGCTGGTGACTTTTGGTCCATTAAACAAAAGGAAAGCCGTTTTTAAACCAGGAATAGCCAGATGGGTCACATCCACGATGGCCAAATGCCATGAGGAAGCCACGAAAGCTCTAAAAGCACCTCTACACGCCCATTCCATCACAACTGGAGCATCTGCGACTATCTGGACGGGTGTCCCGCTAACAGAAGTATGTAGAGCTGCTACCTGGCCAGTGCCTTACTCAAAGAGATAGGACACAAAATTACTACAGTACAAGTGTAATACTGAGACCCTACATGTATTATTAAATGAAACACATGTACTTCTATCTCGAAAAAATAGATGAAGTACAGTAAATAACCAAAATATATAAATGTATTTCATCACACTGAAAAAATTAGAAACATTAGAAAAATAGACCCAATTTAAAGCACAACAACTAGTCATAAAAATACAATTCCATTACTCCATTCAAACCATTCTTCATCAAACATTTATACCACATATACACAACCACAACCTTGGCAGCAAATCACAATGTCATAAAAACAAATGTGTTCTCAATGATGTACACAATCCCGACATGTAACATGTTTCAGTTCTTATTGTCATACAATGGCTGAACTCTCTTCAGGGGAAACAAACACTTCTTTCTTGTAGTATTAAAATTCTTTCGATGTTGTGCAGTAGGGGTCCTAAGCACATCCACCAACAGATGTAGTACACACCAAATGAAAGATATAAGGGATACAAAGAAAGCCTAAGTACTCAGTATTCACTAAACGTTAACTCAACATTATTCACCCTCTCTATCAAAAGCGAGGTGTAAGGCCTCGAACATGAAACAAGGAGAAAACAAAAATGGTCACCATGACCCTATTACCAAGAGTCCAATCAGTCACCCTCAGTGTGAAACTAAATTCACAATCTACAAACTATCAATAGTCATTTCCCGAACAGCAGCACAAAGTGTTAGTCCGCCTAACCACTATAAATGAGGTCAATTAGATATATCAGGTGAACAGATCAACTATAGTAAATATAGCAGCCCATCACCAGAGATATACGGTAAAACCAAAAGAGAGAAGAAAGATCCTCAACCAACCCAAGTGGCGAGACATAAAATTTAATTTACCTGGCCTTATAAAAACCGTTCCAACAACACGTGATCCAACCCTGGGATCACCTCGTAGTTCGGTAGTCATTCACTGTCCCAAATTGCATCCGAGATCAATGGGTTCAAAGTAACCAATGGCTTCAAAGGTGTAGTAAATCTAAAATCAATAGCAGACATACCCCGTTACCGTGGTAACCACAATGGATGCTTAAAAACATAGCTTTAAATTAACATGGTTAGCCGGCATGTTAAGACGCGCTCAGCGTGTTGTGGTCACAGCAGAGACTCGGGTACTCAACATCAAACATATTGCATTATTTCAAGCACAGACATTCTGGGTTACACATAACGAAGTTTAACACATTGCAGCGAACACTCGTTGCGATCAAATCCGCCCAAACCGGCGTGCAAAAGTCAAACTTGCTTTACGTATAAACTTACTTCATAAGTAATCGGAGTCTAACATCTTGCAGCGAACACTCGTTGCAATCGCATCCGCCGCGAAACAAACCGACATGTAAAAGCCCAAACTAGCTTCACGTATAAACTTACTTGAAACTCCTGCGTACGGCTTCACAAAAGCCGCTCTCTTCACGCAGTGATGCCCGCGGAGATAAAACTACTGCTTCCGTGTCCTGCGTAGGAGTGAGAAAAAGCAAGGAGGGACTACCGAACGGAGCTATATATATATATATATATATATATATATATATATATATATATATATATATACATACATTCATGGAAAGTGCCATATTGGAGAGTTAAAGAGACACCCTATGATGCACAACATTGAATGAATCACTGAGCACAAGCATGATAGAAAGGCTAATCTGTCATGTATATAGCTAATAATGAACAAATTTGAAAACCAAATAACACATCCTCAGAGTTTCTCAGAAATCTTCAATGGCTTACATTTTGAAATCAACAGCAGAACTAAATTAGCGTATGAGGGCACATATGGTTGTACAATACATTGAAAACCACCTTAACTCTTAACACAAATTATTGCATGTCTTCCATGATTCCTAGGCACCAGCCGTGCCACAGTTATAAATCATAGATGATTGAGCCAGCAAATATGTAATTAACAGTGTGTCAAAAAAAGTACAGCTATCTCATAAATTAATTTGGTGCCAATCTACATTCTCATTCAGACCAACCACATGGCTTTGTAATTTAAATATTACTTTTTGTTCAAAATTCAGTAACTTTTGAGCAG
Organism: Ambystoma mexicanum; assembly: GCF_040938575.1. Lineage (NCBI taxonomy): Eukaryota > Metazoa > Chordata > Amphibia > Caudata > Ambystomatidae > Ambystoma > Ambystoma mexicanum. Next base: position 744,305,075 of record NC_090926.1, read on the forward strand.
TTATCTCTTTATTAATACCTTCAATTTTCTTCAAGATGACCCATTCAAAATCAGTGTAGTCATGTTTCATGTCTACAAACGGAGGACTATCAATAGTCATTTCCCGAACAGCAGCACAAAGTGTTAGTCCGCCTAACCACTATAAATGAGGTCAATTAGATATATCAGGCGATATATCATGGGTGCTGTAAGAACTTTATTTTTGATACAACTGCGATGTTCAATAAGTCTAGTTCGGCATTTCCCATTTGTTTTGCCAATGTAATGAAGGCCAGAAGGACAGGTAATCGTATATATCAAATTCTGAGTATTACAATTGGTCATGCTACTCATTGTCCACAACAAATCAGGATTAATCTGAACAGATTTAGTGGTTTTAGTGAACTTGCACATCACACAATGGCCACAGGGAAAGTGGCCCAAAACAGGGCAAAGTCCCCATAAGGTGGTTTGTTTCACTGGTACAGAGGTTTGATGGGAACATCATTCCTGATTAATATATTTCTTAAGTTCTGGCTCTTTTTGAAAGCTACTAAAGGTGGGGGCGATTCCCCATTATTGTAGACTTTTTTTTCCATGTTTTACCAATGACATTCTTTATCTTGTATGACAGGTTCGAAAAGGTGTTTACAAATACAGGACCCACTTCTTTTTTCTTTGTTTTTTTCCAAAATCGCTTCTCTGTTGTTGTACTAAGCTCTTTTAGAGGAGGTCTTCACTAATTTGGCTGGGTACCCCTTATCCAACAGTTTGCGAGACAAAGTATTAGTCCCTGGAGGGACAGGACGCAGTGGCGGCCAGAGTCGGAAAAGCCACACTGCAGCACCTGTTCCAGTAAGGTACAACTTTATCCTTTACACCACCATATTGTAAGAGAAACTATGTATTCTATTCAAAGCATGTGACGCCAAGAAAGATCCAATGCTTGAAGGAGTAAGTTGCTTACCTGTAACTCCTGTTCTCCAACATTGGTATCTTTCATGGATTCACATGTGCCCTCCATCCCAGGTATAAAGGCTACAGGATAAGAAGTCACTCTGGGGTTAGAAATAGAGCATGGCGTTGGGGGGGTGGGAAGAGTGGGCGGGTTGGGGGAGTGAGGCCCAGCTAGATACTCCACATCCCATTGGATGGGGCTAAATGCACCCAAAAGGACATGGACCGAATACAAAACATTCCTGTTTTTTCTTTATAAAAGTAGGACGTGTGCAACCGAGGATTCCCAATTTGACGGTGAATATTGAAAGCGTGTGAATCTATGAAAGATACCCATGCTGGAGAGCAAGAGTTTACAGGTAAGCAACGTACTCCCTCCATCCTGGCATCCTCTTTAGGAGGGTCCTTTGCATCCCCCATTATTGCGAGGTGCATTGTGCCACGGCCGCCCATCATACCCGCTGTGGAGGGAGATGGCCACCCACCTCCTCCTCCTCCTTAGAATGCTTACTCCCTTCCCCCCACAGACCCAGTGTGCTGGATACTCTAGTTCAAGGGCACATTCTTCAGTTATGCCATGAATATAGGCTTTTGTCATTTGGGCTGAAAGGCTGTTGGTGTGGCAGTGTTCACCAGGGAGCTGGGCTAACACTGCTGGCAGAGCTGGCTAAGGGCACAAGTTAAACATGGGTGTTTAATGGGAGACTAGCAGCGCCATTTCCAGCAGTCAGTCCGCCTCACCTGCTAATAACATCATTAGCAGCGGGAGTACAAATGGGATACACTATGCCTGTAGAGTATATATATCTAATTATCAGCAGATGCTTGGACTTGGATTAGAGTTTGTACATCCATACAATGCCATACCTTCTTGGGACGTTTTCAGAGCAATCTAATAAAGGTGTAATTTGCTGGGCAATCGGTCTCTCCATTCTGGAATGGACAAGTAGCAGCTATTGGCAGCTGTCGGTTATGGTTATCGCTGCCATTGGTAGCAAGATGCCACTGGTTCTTAGGGGGACCTCGGTGCAGGCGACTCGAAAGAGGGCATGAGGAGTGGGAAGAAACCTGCAGGGGGAGCAGTGGCGAGGAGGAATGTGAAGTAAGCTAGGAGAAGGAGATGGTACTGGGACAATGGTTGGATGGAGTGTGAATGATGGACTCCTGAGAGATGGCCGCATCCGTGGCTACACGTTCGATCTCGATTGGATCTCATGACGCTGACATTCGATCCAGGGTGCTAATGGGGAGTGCCAAGTGTCCACAAGGCATTGCTTGAGAAGGATCAACTCCAGGGCTGTGCCAGTGAACCCATAGATGTGTTAGAGTGTGATGCAGTCATTTGAGTCGCTATCCGGTTATTTGTCTGTCGCCACCTGATGCGAACTTCACATACGGCCGTTCCGACTGTGCATTGGCACCCATTCCGGCCAGGAGTGAATGTTGCAACTCTGAGGGAGCCTTGTCCATGCGCACAATCCAGATTAATCAATTATGCATGGGCGACTGCAGGCCCAGAAATCTGTAAGCTGCTAATGAATAATGTATTGCAGAGTTTTCCACAATGTCACAAGGCCGAGTCAGAACGTTATTGTATCTTTCTCTCTTGTTCTCCCCGCCGCCCCCTTTTTTGTCTTGTGGCGCCTTGAAATACCACTTGTATAGGCGCCTTACAACTATCCAATAAATAAATAAATAAATCTGACTCCACGGGTCTGAGTGAACAATGGGCGCAGGGCCCTCGGTCTTCAGAGCTGCCCTTGTTTGGCTTTACATTTTGGTCAACATGTGTATGCAATGGCTGCTGGTCCCCAGCACACACACGTTCGCTTTCCACTTCAGCAGCCACGGTGCGCCGTTCTTGTGGGAAAAAAGACTTGGTAAATTGAAATGAGCCAGGCTTGCTTCCTCAAACTTCGCACAGATTCTTCTATGTGCGAGATATTTAGTGCCATTACTATCTAAAAGTGTTTCCAAATTCGACTATCCCCAATTGGGTGTATTTGCGAACACTGCTAATTTTAGATATTTATTAGTGGACCTTCCTACCACTCATTGTCAGCTTCCACTGCTGGACACTTCCTGTAAGTGTTGGCAATTCCTCCTCTTCTGGACATTTCTTATTTTGTGTACGGTTTGAGCAGTGCTTTCTTGAGGGTTTGACCCCACACCCTCCCATTACAACAAAACACCTTTTCAGGGATGAAAGTGCTGTCTGATACTACATCTGTTTGTTTTCCATCCAAAATGTAAGAGGTTTAGCATTCTGCAGTAAATCGGGATCCCCGAGCCAAACTACCCAAGGATAGGCAGCACTTGGTCCACTTCCCTTTAGATTCAAGTTGAGTTATTCAACCTTCTCCCTTGTGGGTACGGTAGTGAAGAACCGCACCATGGGTAGATAGGTGAGGTACTAAAGTACCAAATCTCCTGAAAACCAGATCCGCAAATGTGTGTTTTTTAAAAAAGTAATGTGGTTCCAGTTCGAAACCAGAAGCTACTTGGGTTGAAAACTTGTGTGGACTTTGAACACAAGGAGAGAGATGGCAAATGGAAACATTAGGAAAAAAACGCATTGCCAGTAAACCTGTACCAATTGGACTTTTTTACTGCTTCCAAATAGCCAATGGTTCTTTAGTCACGTTTTGTTGTACCAGAGGTTGATTCAGAAACTTCAGTCCCCAATTAGGTGTATGCTTCTGAGAGAAGTCTTGATATGACGCCATCTGATTAATTTGATGTGCCTCGAGGAAACGTTTGGGACTCCTTTAATAGCTGACGTTCACTATTCTGCAATTTTCTTTGGGCAGTAGATATCCTCTACCTGCAGAGGGTTGTGCTGCTGCAGGGTCCCACCTTTTACGATAGGTACACAAATTGGTGTTCCATAATCTTTATTAGAATAGATTGAATACAGGTTCAGCCTTTACTCCTTTGCTGACAACTTATCACCCTGTTAAAAATAAAATTAGTTATTATCCCATGTTTGCACACTGAGTAAACTCTTTTCGTGGGCCACTGGCGCTATGTATCGTGTTCCAGAAAACATAACTGATGCAAAAATGTAATCCATTTTTGTGAACCATCTTAAGTTGAGCAGAAAATGTAAAAAAATTAATATAATATTTTTTTTTCTGAACCATACGTGTAGCCTCAGAACAGAAAGCCACCGCTAATGATGATCATGCAGAGCAATGCAACTATTATCCACCCAAGAATTAATGAGGGCACAGACACCTAGTGAAAAAGAGCTTGTACTTTGGAAGCAGCTGGCACTAGATCTATTATTGCCCTTGACTCTACATCCTGTTTATTTTGAGTATTGACTCTGTGCACACATCCCTTAGGTATGCCATCTTTATTTGCGTTCCAGCCAGTTTGTTGAATGGCCTCATTCCGAGTCGCATTTTCTCAACGCCAGGCACCTGACTTTGAACCTTTTTACTGTGATGGGTGAACTTCCAGTCCATTTGGTAATAATCTGAATGCAGTACAAGTGGCTCATATGAATTTTCGAGTGCACCTGTACCCATATATCGCAAAGTATGTGGTAAGAGCTTCTTGTCTGGATCAGAATCTTGCATGTTTCAATCTAGCATATGTCACTCTACACTGAGTTTGTATGAGCTGCATTTTCTGCCATTTGTTTCTTCTTTTTTTTTTGGATAACACATTTTATTGATTTTTTAAGACAAATAAACAAGTACAAGCACACTACTAATGAAAAGGTCATTGTCTGTTTCCCCCCAGTACATGCAAATAGTTGAGAATGAGTCTACATGTTACAGAAAATCATACCCCATTCCCCTGTTATGAGCATACAAGAAACAGCAAGATATGCCCCAACCTGTCCCTTCAATCAACTATTCCGAGTTGTATTTCAGTGGGCGTCTTCCCATCTTTGCCATACATTTTTCGCCTTTGCCGGGCATCCTCTGGCCGTATACACCCTGCGCTCCATTGCAACACATGTCCACATCTGTCACCCATTGATCATAACTCGGTGTCACTTCCGACTCCCATTTTTGTGCAATGTTCCTTTTAATTAGTGCGGTGGTGGTGAACAAACAGCTTTTTATATCTTGACAGCTCAATTTCATCCTTCATTCCCAGCAGTAGTAGTTTTGGGTCTCTAGGAATAGATTTGCCCATGACTGTTGATAATTCATTGCAACATGCCTCCCAGAATTGTTGAATGTGGGCGCAATCCCACAGGATATGGAAGAAGGTACCCTCTTCAGTTCTGCACCGCAAGCAGGCTGGATCATTTATCCTTCCCCTTTTATAGAGGGCTACCCTAGGGTAATATACCCTATGCAGTATCTTTAGTTGAATCAGCCTAAGTCTTGACGATATAGCCACTTCCCTGGGAAACATCAGTGCAGAGACCCATTCCTCCGGTAGTATAGTACCCACCTCAGTTTCCCATTTGGCTTGTAGCCCTGACAGTTCTGTTGTGCCGAAGGATGTTATGGCACTGTACAAAACCGATGTTACTTTGTGGGTGATTCGTTCTGGGAATAGGTTTCGTGCTATTGGGGTGTACTCCGGCAGGGAGTTCATATCGGGGAGGCTGACCTGTAGTGCGTGATGCAGCTGGGTGTAGTGGTATTTTTCGGTTTGCGGGAGGTTGAAGCGGATTGCCAGTTTTGTAACTGGAATTATGTTGCCTTCTTTCATGACATCGCCTAACATCAGCGTCCCATGCTGTGACCAGTTCGGCCATTTGGGAAGCGTGTACACTTCCGGGAGGTTCTTGTTGTTCCATAATGGCTGTGCTTGGGATAGCTTATTTTCCCATCCAACGCATTTATGTATGTCTGCCCAGATCTGGGTTGTGTGTAATTGCATGATGGGAATGGTCATTCGGGTTTTTCTCTCATAGAGGTATTTCATGATGGGTTTTTTGGCAGTGTCCGTCTCTGGTGGTCTGTTATGTGGCGCAGAGGTATCTCCATGCAGTTTATCATTCACGACTGCCATTTGGCTGGCCCAGTAGTACGTCTGCAGTCGGGGGAGCCCAATTCCACCCTCCCATATGGACCTTCTGCCATTTGTTTCTTGTTAGTTCAGAATTCCTCCAAGTTGGACACCACGTTTAAGGATGTCTTTTCCTCCACAGATCAAATCTTGGCATTAAAACAGGTAGCCTTTCACTTATCTTCCCAGAAAGAGACTTCTGCTTAGGGGTTCTGTGCTTCTACGATTAATGGTGTCTGGTTTGTGCAATTCCCCAGGTGCCACACTAAGAGTGAGATCATGGCAGCCAACTCTCGCTCTTCTTTGGAGCCAATAAAGATTGCCACGCTGATAGCTCAGGAAGTCTTCATTCTATTAAAGACAAGGGGGCGAGCATTATGCGTTTCTTTCTTTAATACTGCCATCTCAGCACTTTAACACATTAACTTAACTTTAAAAAAAATATTTTCTCTGGTATACCATTAGAAAAAAGTAAACGGTAAGTTCAAGTTTAGTATCTTCCAAAATCTCATCAGAGTGGCCGGGACCACGACTCCCACGTTCCTCAGGCCTTCAGTAGTCCTGACCCCTGTCTGTTCACCTATTAGCCCCCAGCATGGGGTATAAGCACTCTGAACCCAATGTCCTTTCCTCTTTCTTTGTAATCAGAGTTCTAGTTCTGAACGTGAACAGTCATTGAACGCCGAAGCCCATAAGCCTTTGCTAACTGCTCCGCTGCTGTGATAAATCTTTGGTCCAACGGGGACAACTTGCGACAACTTCTTCTTTTTCTCGTCTAAATCCTTTCAAGGCGCCTTCTGGTCATCTCCTGCGAGAACAGAAAAGATACCATGAGGGTGGGGATGAACAAAGACTGGCATACAATACATCACAAGATTTATTCCTTTATCATTAAGGGCGGGATATAATGCTCGCCTCCTTGACTTTAATATAATGAGGACTTCCTGAGTTATCAGCGTGGGCAATCTTTATTCTACGACAATACAGGAGGCTCGCATTATGCTTGTTAAAAGCTTGCTACCACTCTGTATATCTGACACTGGTTTGAAATAAAATGTCTTGAAGGTCCACTCAGAGGACCAATCTGCTGATTTCATAATGTCTTGAAATGACACTCCTGCTGAAAACGCTCTAGAAGCCATCTCCCCTCTAGCAGAATGCGCGCCAAAGAAGGATAAGTCTATGCTTGCCCATTGCATCACCTCTTTTGCCCATCTAGCTATAGTCGCTGTTGCTACTGCATGGTGTGGTTTCCTGTGTGCTATAAGCAACTGGGTCACTCCGCGAGGCCTAATCTGTGCTGTTGCTGCCTCGTAATCTTTAGTGCATTGTACTACACATCATTTATTTTTCTCTTTAAAATAAGGATAAGAAATCACTCTAGAATTGGTCTTTGTTCTCTTGGCGATAGAAAATGCTACTCCTTCTGGATAAAATATCTTTCTGTCTAACTCTAGTGCCTTAACGTCTGACACTCTCCGGCACGCCACTAGGCATAGAAGCATACCTAATTTTCCTGATAATTAGAATCAAGATAAATCTACATTCTCAGGCCACCTCAAGAACAGATGAAAAACATCCCTAACGTCTCACAGGACCACGTATTTAGGTTCTGGCAGTCTCCTCAATTTAATCCCTTTGAGGAGCCGCAAGACTGCGGAATGCTCTCCGACGGCACTCCCTTCGACTTTGTGACCTGCTGGGGTCGCTGATCTGTAAACTCCTATCGTTCTGTATGCACTGCCTACCTGGAACCTCAAAGCTATGAAGTTGAGAACTTGCACTAGAGGAGCAGAAACGGGATCCAAACTGTGTTCTGTACACCACAGTGTCCAACCGTTCCAAGCGTTGCTATAGCTCCTAATAGTGGAAGGCGCCCAGGAATCTCGGATGCAATCTGCAGCGAGCTCCGAAATTCCTGGCAATTGCCATCTTTTCCTGGAACCCTGCATGCTATCAACTGCAGCGTGCCTGCTTCTATCATCGGGTGGATGTGACCGGTCGGGTCGAGTAGATGGTCCGGCAGATTCGGAACTATTCTCGGAAAATCCGAAGAAAGTTCCATTGCTACTGGAAACCAGGCCTGCACTTTCCAACAAGGCAGCACCATCACCAGCTCGGCTTTGTCTCTGCAGACTTTTGCCAGGGCTCTCATGATCATCACGAACTGCAGGAAGGCGTAGTGGACTGCTCCGCTCCTCGGGTGTAGAAATGCGTCTGTACCCGCTGCCCCCGATCTATCCTCCAGCTGAAGTACTTTCGCGTCTGTGCATTCAGTCTGGATGCAAACAGATCTTTGTCTAGGGGTCTCCATAACGCTTGCAAGTGACTGAATACTTGAGGATGCAGCCTCCAATCGCTGGAGTATGCAAGATATCGAGAGTTCTAGTCTGCGATATTGTTCTGACTCCCGGGAAGATATTCCGCCGTGACTGCAATCTTGTTCTGCAGGCAATGGTGACAAGAATGTTTCGCTAGCTCTGCTAACATCTTGGACCTCGTCCCCCCTAGTTTGTTGATGTAGCGGACCACTGAGATGTTGTACATCTTAAGATGCTGCGTGTTGCTCATCTTGTCTTTCGTAAACGCCTGGACTGAGAAGGAGTTTGCTAGAAGCTTGAGGCAATTTATGTGCAGGCTTAATTCCTCGTCTGACCACTTTCCTCCTGTCTGAATCTGTTCGATACCTTGCTCCCCAACCTGACCTGCTTGCGTCTGATTCTATGACCAGATCTGGGACGTCTCCGAATATAGCTTGGCCGTTCCAGACCTCCATATTCACCAGCCACCATTGAAGTTCCGTAATGGCTTCGCGATCCAAGCTCACTGTGATGGTAAGCTAAACCTCAGCGTAAGTGTCTGATCTTGAGCCTCTGCAACGCTCGGTAATGTAACGACCCTGGAAATATAGCTTGTATGGAGGCTGCTAGTAAACCCACTACTCTGGCTAGATTCCGAAGCGAAATCGCTTCCTTCGCTATCACTGTTCTGAGCTTTTATCGCCCTCACTTTCTGACCTGGGAGCTCTAGAATTGCTTTTACCGTATCTACGGTGAAGCCTAGAAATTCTACTCTCTGAACTGGTACGAGCTGGGACTTTTCCAAGTTCACCAAGAATCCTAGGGAGGTGTAGGTAGATGATCATGCAAATCCCTCTCTCTCTGATGGCTGCGGCCACTGGTTTTATTATTTTCGTAAAAGCCCAAGGGTCCGACGCTAGACCGAACGGTAGGCACGTAAAACGCCATATCTCCCCATCCCATCAGAAGTGAGGTACTTCCGAAAAGCAGTCTCTATCGGAATTGTGAGCTACGCATCTTTGAGTTCTAGCAGCGCTAGCCAATCTCCCGTGCGTAAGAGGTCCTGAAGGAGGTGAATGCCCTCCATCTTGAAATGATTGTACGCATGCCAACCATTCAAGTTCTTCAGATTTATGACGGGTCGGATATTGTCCCCTCTGAGAACTACGAACATGTTGCTGAGGAATCCCTGTCCTCCTAGTGATTCGCGCTCTATTGCATTCTTTTCTACTAACTTTACAAGCTCGCTGTGCAAAAGCGCTTTTTCCTCTCACGGCATGCAGATAGGGTGAGGATCTGTCACTTGAATAGGGTCGCCTATGAACTGCAGTTTAAGGCCTGTCACCGCCTCCAAAACCCAAGCATTGCTCGATAAAGCTTGCCATTGTGTCACAAAGTGGAGGGTTCTCCCACCCACACGTATACTTGCTGTACTCACTGCCTGCTGCACTGGGCTGACTATAAGAGCCTCTCCCTCTGCGACCTCTTGTATTTCTTCCCCTGGCTGAAAAGAAGGTATCCTGCTGGCATCCTTCCCAATATTGTGTGCGTGGGTCTTGAGGTCTGCGTTGATGATTGAATCGACCGGACGGAAGACCTCTGAAGCGTCCGGTCCCGGCAAAAACACGCCCCGGGAAGATCTTCCTTATGGAGCTCTGGGCTCTCTCTAGTGTAGAATATGTTCCTACAAACTGCGACATTTCTTTAGTGAAGGTTTCCCCAAAAAGACCACCTTTTGACGCCCTCACCCGCCTCATAAGTGGCTAGGTCGCTGAGTTTGCTGTCGATTTTCAGGAGGACACCTCTCCTCTCCGAAGAGGAGCACAGTTAACATTTCCCAGGAGGCATACTGCCCTCTGCGCCCAGTTACCTAAAGCTTGGGTATCTACCGGGACTCCAGTGTCTTTTGCTTTCTCCACCAAATCCATAATCTTAGCTACCGGTCCCGCCAAGTCCAGGACCTTGTCCCGACAGCCTTTCCAGGTGCGATTGACACCTTTTCTTATGTCTCATGCGGATTTGGTACCAAATGTGACCATTTTAGGATCAAGATCCGGCGTCTCTGCAAGCTTCCCTGGAAGCTCTGGTCTTGGACGTTCCACCCTCATGCGTGATCGGACCTCCCTGTCCAGTGGCTTTCTAATATGTTGGGCCATATATATATCGCCACTCTAGGTGAGGGGGCCCATTCAGATGATTTTGGGTGCCTAATGGCCTCCGGATCAAACATATCTAATATGTTCTCTTCTTCTTCGGGAACATTTGACTTAATTGGTTCTACTATGTCTTCCTCTTCGACACCTTCGTCGTCGGGTGTATAACCCTCTTCATACTCACCTGAATTGCCCACCCACCCCTGCGGTAGGGGGTCTGTCTTTGCAATCTGCCATCCTCGCTAGAAAGGCTTCTTTCAACCTGGTGACTGGGTCGCTATGTCTTTGGGGAACAGAGTTAACCCTTTCATCCGTGTCCGTGGGGGGTCAGAGTCTGCGCTCTTCCGGACTTTCTTACACCCCTAATAAACCCCTTTTTTGGGGTGTCCTGCTGACGTCCCCTCCCCAGGGCTATCTGCCCGTCTATTTCTGGCTGTTAGCTGTTCCTGTTCCTGTTGCTCAGCCATGAATGCTTCCAGCATATCCAACCTTTGTGTCAAAGGTTGCACTCCCTGGGAACCTGCTTGCGTCAGGGAGTCCCCCAGCACCTTCTTGAAGCTGAGGGATAAATCAGAATCCTGCAACAAATGTTCCTCTTCCCACTCTCTTCGCTCAACTCTGGGGTGGTGGATTGGGATTCTCTGTGTGCGTTTTGAGCCATAATCCACTGTTATCAAGACTAACATCTTGGGAGTCAGCTAGTAATCAGGCTCTGACCAAGTCAATGAAGACAGAGACTCTGCCTTCTAGCAATTCTTGTATAGCTGGTTAATGGAGTCTTGTAAAATTTAAATATATATATCTATACATATATATATATATCCTACATATAAATATATTTCTGATGTTTGTTAATCTGCTTAGAATCACATGCTGTGCATAGGTCCGACATCCAGTGGTCACTGCAGAGTATTGCATTTTGTTTTTCGTAGTCGAAAAGGGGACGTCGACAAGGCGTGTCTGTAACACTATCCCTATAGTGACGTGCGTTGTACCCACAATCCCTCACGCGTCGAGGTCCCTCAGATTGTTTTTTCCACCCAGCTACTGGTCGCCTTTATGCGGAGCTCCTCGAGAGACATTGCCAAATAGTTTCTTCGACCTTTGGTCGTTTGTTAGTAATATCAATAACGTAGATCCCTCCCTCGACGCAGAGCTGTTTCTCCGCCAAGCAAGATCTTCGACGGAAGGACGAGCGGAGGGGATCCTTCGGCGCTGCCGAACACGTGGCCTGGCCTCGCCGGCTATACATAGTGGGGAGAGTGGGGTTGTGTCGTCTTTCTTTCTCTTTAAGAATGCCTTTCTCTTTCCCCTCCCTCTCTTTCGAGGTCGTAGTCGCACTTCTTGCCCTCAGCTATGGGGAGGACGCCATTTAGGTTCTGCCCGCTTTTTGCAAGGGTAAATATACCTGGAAGGATAAGCACAAACGGTGCAACCGTTGCTTACCCCTCGATCACCAGGACGACGGCTGTGCGGCCTGTAAATTACTAAAGCCCAAAACTCTAAAAGACCGCAGGGTCAAAAAGTGGGCGGCCTACACCATGTCTAGGCCTGACTCCTCGCCCGCCGCCGCCAAATGTGACGAGGACTGTGACTACACAGCCCCCGTAACGGAGGTTGTAGACCTCTCAAAGGAGCGCTCACGCCCAGCTTATGGGGATGAACACCCTGGCGACAAGGACGCACACGGAAAAACACCAAAACACATACCCCCGGCACGCATTCGTCGAAGACGAAGGCAGCCATAGCGCCAACAGGGGCGCCGGGCCCACCGGCGTCTTCCGCCGACCGTAAGGGTCGTCAGCCCTCCTTGCCTCCGCGACAGGCGACTGGGCATTCTAAAAATAAGGGCGCTAACGCCAAAACCTCCGACGCGCATCATAAGAGCACTCACGTTGCCAGCAAGGACTTGATGGGCAAGGACTCGACGAGCAAGGACTCGACGTTACATAGCGCGACGGCGACCGATCCCTGGGAAGAGAGAATGATCGCCGAAAGCCTTGCGCTCATAGCATCTAAGGACGGCCAGAGACGTACGGCGAGTGAGACGCCGAAAACCGCGCACAAGGCCAAAGATATGCCGAAAGCGCCGGAAAACAGATCAGGCCAGTTCCCGACGCCGACGGAAGGCCCTAGCCAGCGAGAAGGCTACTCAGAAGGCGAAGGCTCACTTTCTTCGACGTTATGGGACAGAACCAGACAACTACAGGAGGAAGAAACTCCTTTTTCATTCCCACACCGTCCTGGCCGACCTCAGTGGACCTTTGAAAGGTTCCAGACCTGTATGGATACACTATATAGGTTCATGTCCATCCCAGAAGACAGGGCACCCAAGAGACCAAGGGAGGCACCCCTGGAGAGTCCAAGGGCTAAATACCAGAAGTTTTATAACCCCATACAAGAGGACATATACTCTTACGACCTCACTGAGGAGGACACCCTCTTCCAGGAGGAAGAGGAGTTCACCTATGTTGAGGACCAACAAGAAGAGGAAGGTTTTCACGAGGACACTAACCTAGGTGAGAAGGGATTCCAGGAGGACACAGGCGACGGCGACCCAAATCCCTGGCAGTCACCAGCTAGGTCTACAGACACAGGCAGTAGCAGTATAGTCATCAGGTCTACTGAAACTACACCAGTCAGGAACCCTTCGCCTGTTGATGATCAACCCACCTTCAATACACTGCTGAAGAAGGCAGCAGCACATTTTGAAATTGAAACTGGGGAGGTCACCCCAGACACCGATTTTGTGGAGAGGATTATCAAAGAAAAACCTCCCACTAGCCAAACTATCCCCATCCTCGCCTCAGTTAAGAGACGTATTACCCCTTCTCTGTCCACTCCTGCACTGGTGAGAGGGGTCAATCCGAGGATTGAGAAACTGTTCTCTCCCTCTCAATCAGACCCATTATATATTAAGGGTCACTCAATCCCGGACTCCCTGGTCGTGACCAACACCAGGAAAAGTGCCGGAGTCCCACTATCTACCAGTGAGGCACCCCCAGATAAAGAAGGGAAGAAACTTTATGTCCTAGCCATGAGAATCACCACCTCTGCAGCATTCTCTACCAGAATTGCCAATAATAACACACTATTGGCAAGCTACGCTGATGCTCAATGGGAAAAGCTTAAAAAGGACATTGAAGAAGCTCCCGAACCCTTAAGAACTCGTTTGCTGGCTACAGTTAACGAGGGCTCTCTGGTCAACCAAAGCATTGTCAAGAATACCCTTGATGCAGCAGAGACGGCTGGCCGCACTTTGGTACAAGGAATTTTGCTTAAGCGTCATGTCTGGCTTCGCAATTCCGGGTTTAAGGCAGAAACACAAGCGTCCCTTATTAATAAGCCCATAGAGGAGTCCAACCTCTTTGGGAAAGCAGTTGATGACGCGCTGGAGAACGCGAAGAAAGAATTAGACACAATAAAGACCTTAGACCAAATTTCAAAACCCCCTAACAGGCGGGGATTTGGTAATAAGCGCTTTTTTCATGGCCAACGCCAGCAACAAAACCAACAACAGTATTCTGCCAGCAACTACCAAGGAAAAAGTGGCCAGTACAATCAGAGGGGTCAATGCCGTGGCAAAGGGAGAGGCCGGGGGTCTACCCCCAGAGGCTCCCAAGCCACCAACACCACCAAGTGACGCGAAGATTCGCGTCCCCTCCCATGCAACGCCGGTCGGGGGCCGGTTAACATCCTTTCTTCCTGCATGTGATGGAATAACATCAGACCGCTGGGTACTTTCCACCGTAGCCCGCGGCTACTGTATAGAGTTCAACAGTTCCCCAACATACAGACCCCCGAGGGGACGCCGCATGACACCAGAACACCTCGCCATCCTTCTCCAAGAAGTGGACCAACTGCTGGAAAAAGGAGCCATAGAGGTCATGCCTCTATCTCAGGTAACTGAAGGTATTTATTCAGTGTACTTCCTTGTACCCAAAAAGGATCTAACCATGCGCCCTGTATTAGATCTGCACCCAGCAAACAAGTTTGTCAAACCCCAAAAGTTTCGTATGGTGACCTTACAGGAGGTGATCCCACTGCTATCACAGGGAGATTACATGGCGACACTGGACATGAAAGATGCATACTTTCATATTTTAATGTTGCCAGCACACAGAAAATACCTCAGGTTCATGATAGAGAGCAAACACTACCAGTTCAGAGTGCTACCCTTCGGCATAGCATCTGCTCCAAGGGTATTCACGAAGGTACTGGCAGTGGCAGCGGCCCACCTGCGCAGGTTATCCATCCCAGTATACCCTTACCTCGACGACTGGCTCATAACTGGGGACTCTTACGAGACATGCTTCTCAAACACCCAAAAGACTGTAGACCTTTTGTTCCAGCTGGGCTTCTCCAGAAGTCCAGCTTAGACCCCACCCAAGTCAAACAATTCCTAGGGGCTCTAATTCGAACAAAGGACGGCCTCGTCTTCCCCTCCAACGAGAGGGTCCAAAACATGCTGTTTCAGATCCCCCAATATGTGGCAGGTCGAGAGGTGAGGGTGCGCAAAGCGATGCGCTTGCTAGGAATGATGGCGTCATGTATTTATTTGGTACCTCACGCGCGCCTGCGCTTCCGCCCAATGCAAGAGTGGCTCAACAGCCAGTGGTGTCAGCATTTCTGATGGTTGTATCTGCTTAGATTCACATGCGCCCACCCTTCCTCCCCGCTCGGATGGAAGGAACATAGACATCTTTCTACATCTCTCTCTTTTCTGTACTCACTCACATACAGAAGGCTCCCTCAGGGCTGAAAAAATACAAACATAGGGACCTCGACTCGTGAGGGATTGTGGGTACAATGCACGTCACTATATGGATAGTGTTACAGACACGCCTTGTCGACGTCCCCTTTTCGACTACGAAAAACAAAATGCAATACTCCGCAGTGACCACTGGATGTCGGACCTATGCACAGCATGTGAATCTAAGCAGATACAACCATCAGAAATGCTTTTACGGTAAGTAATGCATTGTCATATATCTAGCTCCAAGAGAAAAAAAACTGCAAAGCAGTGTGTGTGTGTGTGTGTGTGTGTATATATATATATATATATATATATATATATATATAATTTTTTTTTTATAATTCCCTTCGAGAAACACTGCAGGACGCTGATCCGCTCTGTTCGCTATATTTTTTGCAATGAACGAGCATTAGCGAGTCCCGGTGAATGCCAGGAAATCTCTATACACTTTGGCGCCTTTGGGTCCTAAAACCTGTCGTGTTCACCGGCGCGAGCAGGCGCCCAGCGAAGTATGGAGAGCGGGGACGGCTGCCTAAAGTGAGCGGCTTTGCCCATGGCTCAGCCCCGCCTCTCCCCCCACACTGTAACACTGCGCTCTGTAATACAAACGGGGAAAAAACAAAAGCTGTCTTGAAACGCGTGCACTTACTAAATCGCCTCAGCTTTCTCTCAGACGCTACGCAGTATGTCACTAAATCTTTTAACAATAACAATCCTGATATGAAAATGGAGCCACTCTGACCTAACGGTATTAATAACTATCGTTATGTTCACAATGACGACACATAATAAGAACATTTACACAATAATGCATAATTGGAACTGATCTGGAAATGGCAGCCAAAAGAAAGAGGAAAGGACATTGGGTTCAGAGTGCTTATACCCCATGCTGTGCTCTGATAGGTGCACAGACAGGGGTCAGGACTGCTGAAGGCCTGAGGATCATGAGAGTCGTGGTCCCGGGCACTCTTAGGAGATTTTTGAAGATACTAAACTTGAACTTACTGTTTACTTTTTTCTAATTTTACACCAGAGAAAATATTAAAAATAAGTTAAGTTAATGTGTTAAAGTGCTGAGATGGCAGTATTAAAGCAAGAAAATCATAATACGAGCCTCCTGTCTCATCATAGAATTATTGGATTGCAAATACAAACATATATAGATGTTCCTAATCAAATAAATCCACCTCTTCAGTGGTGGATGAAGGATGCAAACAATTAAATAGATGCATGCTTTCATCTATATTGGAGTTTGGCCTTCACAGAGGAGGTACTTTGCTTTCAGGCCAATTAGTTGGAATTGCAAGGTCTCTTCAATGTCTGCTGAGAGTGGCAAATTCGAGACAATACTGATGACCCAGTTTTGACCTTGGTAACTGGTTTCCAGATGCTTCCTCAGCTTTCAGATTATCTAGGGCCTGTGTTGATTCACATTTGGGCATCTCTGGCGGGTTTCACAGTGGACACTTTACATGTTTGTGTTTTTACACGTGCCGTTTTTCCTATTTTTATTTTTTTGTCTTTTTTTTTTTTTTTACATGTGTTATTTGTTTGAGCTAGGTGAGTGGCAGGGTGGGGTTGTTAGTTGGGAATTCAGTGGGAACGTCCCATTTTAAAAATGATTAAATAAAAATAAAAAACACTGCAGTGAAAGCTACACTTTTTTAAAATGCAAACCTGTAAAGTGGTTGCAGTGAAAAAACATGGAACCATCTCTGAAAAAGATTTCCATTGTGTGTGTTAGTAGAAATTACTCCACCATGAAGTAAAGCAATTAGTTAAGACAGTTACTGGGCCCCTTCATAGATATGAGCGGTCTGAAATGGGAGACGGACACAAGTATGGGTTTCTCACAAGTTGTCATTTTTAGTAAATAAAAAGGGGTGAAACACGCCCATCTTTCCCTAACATAACAAGGATGGCCCTGCTTAACAAACTAAGGCGAAAAAAAAATGACCTTGTATCTGACCCTCATACTAACATACACAACAAAATTAAACCAGGTTTGTTTGGCTGTCTTAAATTCCACAAAATAACATATCCATTTGAACTCGAGTAATCCTTATGACTAGGGTTGGGTTACTTTTCCCTGGATCAATTTGGGAATATTTGGAAAAGAAAAGTTTCAAGTTCTGTGAAATAACAAAGTTCCATTCAATGAAGCATACAGTCTTTTTAATTCAATATCCTTTCTTATCTCTCTTCCAAAGAATTGCTCGCAAATCAAAGCAATTGTTAATATTTCCACAACCTCCTGCTTGGTAAAATGAAAAGTCTTCTCTAAACATAAAATCACAAATCAAATGCAAGTGTTCTTTTCTCAAAAGGCCAAGCACTTGTTAGTACTTACTACTTCTTCATAAGAAACACTTTAGTCACGATGGTTCAACAACCACTTTCTGAAACCACAGTACTTTAACTCAGCTTCTTCCTCATATTCTTGTCTCCCTGGACTAACTACAATTGGTCCCTTTCCTGGTTTACTCGCCTGCCAGGATAAAACTCCCACTACAGTGTGTACTCTGTGGTAATACTTGTTCCAAAGTCTCCACACTAGAACCATAAATAAGGAGATTTGAACCAACAACTGCTTCCCTCAATAGTCTTTGCCTCTTAACAGAATGTGTTAAATTTCTTCCCAAAGTGATATTACACAAAAGGATAATGGTTCTCGTGCTTGTCTTTTGGTTGTAGGCAATGCAGGATACAGTTCTCTCCCTCGTGGTCTCTTATACAAGGACAGCTTTGGTTTACTGGTTGTGCAACCTCTTGCCTGCTGGCAATGCTGGTTACAATTGTCTCCCACTGAACATCTCTTTCTGGGAGAGTCGACCCAATTTGGCTTTGCAACACTCTTCTTTGGCTTTAGCAATGAGGGTTACGATGTTCCCCTATATGGAATCTCTCAGTAGGAGAATTGCGCCAAGTTCGCCTTAATTCAATAGTTCGGTATTCAAAATTATTATTCTCGTCTAGCGGTCTCTTCAGAGCATGTCAGGGTCACCTGCTTCAGGTCAACTCACCAGTATACATTGGCGTCTTGCTGGTGTTGCTGCGGGTCTCTCCGGTGCCTTTTCTGCTTTTGACAGCTCCTGGTCTGCCGCCGTATGCGCCAACCTTCAATGAAGCCCTTTCAGCTCTGTACACTTTCTGCTCCGACTTCTATGCCGGAGAATTTCACGGCGTGTCGGGGGCTTCTTTCCCACACAGCATGGCTTGCTTCAGGACTACTTCCCGCTATGCATCCTCGGCATGGCCCTGTTTACCTGACCTCTGCCACATCTCTTATACAGCATCCTACTGCCACCACATTGCCGACATCCGCTTCTGCTTCTCCATGCTGCTGCTGCCCTCTCATCTGAAAGTGCTTTGTTTTTAAAGGTCCCACTCAGGTGCTTTAGAATTAAACAACTAGACTGCTGATAACACTTCATGGACTCTGAGCCCCTCTTCCTCATCTCAGTACCACGAGCATTATAGGACTTGAAGTCCATAAACTTCTTGTTTGTTTTTAGATCAAAGTTGTCAGTTTCACAATAAGTCACTAAGGTTTTAGAAACATTAGGGGAATCATTTAGAGAGATCTCCCACTCCCCTCGACATGAGTCCCCTCCCATGTTATCCTTTGCATAATACCACCCACAGGATCAGGTAGCGGCTGCCTTTATCTGGCCACATGAGAAAGTCTGTTTTGAGGTTTCTGCAATGATCTCACGAGAGTTGTCACATGACGCAGATGAATCTTCCGAATGCATTGTTGCACGTCATTCTGTTATTTGTTCCTTACTTAAGCAATAAACCCTGACAGGCTGGGACATTAGCTGGCCAAGTAAACCCGTGTTTGCCCGTCAGGGCTTATCACAATTAATGTCCTTGCACATCATACCGTGATAAACTACAATCCATGATGGTGCCATTGAACGACATATAGTCTCTTCTTTTTCCACTAGCGTTCCTGGTGCTGTCGAGGGACAAAGCAGCACCAGAGGGAATTGTGGAAAATGGGGACTGGAGGGAAGGGGACATAGGGGAGCGTGTGGGCGCACTTAACCCGATTCCCAGTGTGGAAGATGGAAGCCTCCTGCTTCCGAGGAGGCTCAGAGCGAGGATTTTACCATGTGGTAAAGCCCCCGTTCTGCGCCTCCTGATTGGCTGGGAGGCGGTCACATGCCCCTTGCTGGGTACTAATCAAGCTTTACACACATTTTTTTGAATTCCCTCAAACTTCTTTTAGGCATTTTAGAAAATATCCACAGAAGTCAAATACGTTTTTTAGAATGAAGCTGTTGGACAAGTCCCTAGTTTGTTAAATCGTCACCCTCCTTTAATACCTCATGTTTGTCGGTGGGATTTTAAACCTGGTTTTAGCATTAATCATGCAGAAACCTTTGGCTTTGTTGACATTTGACGTTCTAACCTGGAAAACTGTATTCTTATTCACAATCCCATCAGCTGGACAGATTGGGAAACTAAGGGCTTAATCACCTTTTTTCGTTTCTATTGTACCAAAGGTGGTATTGGAGGTAGTAATTCACAGACCCTTAGCTTCTGTTTTCCTGGATAGGCTTCATCGGCTGAGTAAAAACGTTTAAATGGTTATACAAAAGGTCTGGGAGCCCCTCTATTGAGAACGAAAACAGCCAAATAACCTATTGTATGGGTTATTTCCCTCTCAGGAGGGTCTACAACCACGTTTTAGCTCATTGTACCTTTCACAGGAGAGAAATATGCATTTGCATATCATTCTGGTCCCACCCACCTGGGCAGTCCAGAACTGAAATGCTAGGCAATTCTCCTCTTAAGAGTGCCAACAGCAAGCCCATATACGTGTTTCAGCCTTGTTGGGCCTGATCAGTGAGGTGAAGCTGTCCCCCCTGAGAGCTAGTGCACTTTATTTAGACGGAACAAGGGTGTTCAGAAAATGTTTTTACTTACCTGTATTCTGTGGTGGATTTGCATCTCCAAAGCAGCAAACGCAGGAGACTATATTTTTGCAATAGTAGCATTTCTAAGTCACATGAAGTTAAAGGGACTCGAGCTCCTTAGTAGGTGAATTCTTCTTCCACCAGAGCAAAGGCAGCGTTCGTGGCTTTTCAGAGACTTGTAACTATTGTGGACATCTGTAGTACAGTAATCTGGGCCTGCGACTAAGGGTTTCTGTTCACAAGAAAAGATGGAGTATTTGGCCAGCAAGTTCTTTGTTATATTTTGTGCATATGCAGCTTCCTCCATCAAGCGTCTTGTTCAGTGAAATTGAATTCTCTACCATTTGGGAGTACAGGTGAGCAGAAAGCAAATGTTATAGTTGCCTTAGATCTTGCTCTCCCGTTTTAGCATCCACCCAGGGAATGTCTCTGCTCCTACCTTCCATGCAGGATTGGAAGTAGACATTTGGCGACTTGCTTTTAAGATTCTGGTTCGGCATGCAGTGTATTCGCTTGCAACACATTTTTAAGAAGGGAGAGCCAGGACTGCGTTCGGAAATCCCCACGAGTAATATTTGTAAGCATTCTTTCTGGTATTTGGATGTTTGACGGGCGTGCCAATGGTTTCTAAAATGTACCAATAATTTTGTCTTTGATAAACGTTGCCACTTCTGATTGTCCTGTGCCAGGCAAAAAGCCTGCAAAGGCTCTCTTCTTCCTGGCTGGGTTTTATCTTGTAGCCTATACAAACACTGCTAGGATATTTCTGGCTATTCGCAATCATACAGGTAGCCAACAGTGTTTTTTTAAAATTTTTTTAGAAGCACATCCAATTAGATTCCACTTGAGCTACACACTTTCTGTGAAAACTGCACAGTTAATGACAGGACTGTTCAAGAACAGATTTGGTTTGGCTTTCTCGCCCGATTTAAATCCTGCTTGGGAATCTTACATTGAAGACCTGGACATGTGACTAAATAACTGGCTATAGTAATGGTTCATCTAAAGCCACATGCTCATAAGGTTTGTCTTGTAGCGTGTTCTCGCTTTCTTTCTCTTCCAGATGGGATTTAACATGGGATTTCAGTGAGCAGCCCATAGCTGGCGTCAATCTGTTTTGGCCAGCAGAACATGCATACTAAACATCTTGAAATGTGACCCTTAGCATTTGGCCTTCAAGTCATGGCCGTAAATGCTTTTGTCTCATCGCCTGGTGACTACTGCAATGCAGTTTGTGCAGGACGGCCCCAGTGTTTGATAAAGCACCTCCACTGACTGCTGAATTCAACTGAATGGATTATGTTACAACTACCCAACCGAGTGCATGTAGTTTCAGTGCTGAATTGTCTTCTCTGGTTTTCAGCCGAACATTACGTTTGGATAACCGTGTTACTCCTCTTAGACTATTGGGGCAGGAATAACATTTGATACATACAAAATGCACGAAGGTAAAGGGGGAAGGATTCGAGCAGAGCCACCATTCTCTGACTTTTCTTGAAAAAGTAGATTCCAGCTGTCCAATTGCTGAACATTACTACTGATTATGAAAGGGGGAGAAGGATTAAGGATTAAGGATACATCCTTATTCACCACAAGTAGAAATTGACCTTTTTCTAGAACTGCAGTCAAACTTGTGTTTTATAGAATCCTCCCGGCCCTACATGAGGAGGAGTACTTCACATTGAGTGACATCTTTTGACCTGCACCATGCTGCACATTTTAAGTAGTGGTAAGGATACTGTCTATCCCATTGTGATTTCACACACTGTTCCAGGGTTTATACAACCCTTGGAATAATTTTGCTGCTCTTACTCGTATCAAACACGTGTCGCCTTTATTTTGTTGTTTTTATTTTTTAGATTCCACTGAGGATCCTAATAATGATGCGACATCTGAAATTAGATCCCAAGCGAATTGCGATAAGAACATGTTCACGGCTCTGGATCTTCTGTCAATTCTTCCGTTTGATATTATAGTTGGCTTTGTGTAGTTAACACAGACTTTGAGATTATTTACAGGTTCTATTTCCACGTTTCTTCTCTCTAAAATTTTGACGCATTGGCTTGGGAGTGCTCCAGTGTTGGAAATTAAAAACGCCCACACTGCCAGATGACCTCTGGATACTTGGATATATAAGGTGACTTATCAAGTTTATGGTGAATTTGACATAATTGTGAAATTACAAACACAGTTGGATAAACACTGACATTAGTTTCTGCTTATTGAATTACAGCATGTCACAAGAACTGTACCCCCGAAGAAGAGATCACAATCTCGAAATGCGTTGGGTTGTTTTATTTTATATTAAATCCTATATTATGACTACAAGAGTATTTTGAATTTGTCAAGAAAAATATTCATCATCACATTCACTCGTATATACAAGAATAATACTTCTTCTCACTACATATTTGTAACATTATAGGATTCTTTTGGCTTATTGACCCATGATGCTGTACAGGCGATGGGAGCGCCCACATCTTTGGGAACGTATTCTTTTGTTCTTCATATGTGTACAGTCCATGTGCCAGGACTGTGTTTTCTCATCTGCACCTGAAACTATATGGAACAACATTAAATATCCGAACTTGGTTAATTTTACCTACACATAACACTGAGGGAAAGGTGTGCGTTTTACAAATCTTTTTCCCTGAAGGTGCAGAGTCCAGCATAGGTGGAGTAAAGTCAGGGGACACATGCACTTATTTGAGCCTAGGGCAGCAGAAAGCCAATATGCCACTCAGTGGGCGGCAACATGCCCTCGGGAGACTACTTTGTGATGCACTATTTGAGACTCTGCAAGAAGAAAAGTTTTTGAACTTTTTTTGGGGTCAAGTGGTAAATCAAGGATTTGTAACCCAAGTCTTGATTTTCCAAGGCCCCTAATTTCACAGGAATCGAGTGTCTGGAAAGATGCCCATTATGGCAAGATTTCTTCTAACTAAGCATTCAGTAAGACAATACGATGTTTATGCCGCATTGACTATGCTGCAGCAGTGGAAAATAATTTCTCGAGCACTTTTGAAGCCAATTTCAATGTTTATTAAGTGAATGAATCCATGGACATTTACTGATCACTTTATACAGTACTCTGTGGACTGATAAATTTCGATGAGCCATACTGGAGTACCAGTAAGTTAACATAAACCACATTTGTTATACAGCACGCAATATTGTCCTGCATGCCAATACGTTCATATTTGATGATGTATTTATCCTGCTCTTTTTAATCTTCCCAGGCTTTTCCACGTTTTACACTGTTGCGCTTATATATTTTCTGCCTCATGCTCCTCTTTTACCTCCCTCCTTAATTTGTTACCTGCTCATCCATTTTCCATATCTCCCTCCCTTAACCCTTTGTTTCTGTTCCCCCTCTAATCCCCACTCCTTCCAGTTCGATATTCAGTCGCTCCTGCCTAATCACCTATTTTCTCCTATTCTTTTTGAATCCGCAAAAGGGCGTGGTAAGTATATTATTCACACTGATTTTTTTCATCTATTTTAGGCAGTTACTTTGCCAGCCATTTTATCATGGGAGGAGAAAAGTTTGATTCGACGCACCCCGAGGGTTATCTGTTTGGAGAGAACAGTGACTTGAACTTCCTTGGAAACCGACCTGTAGTGGTACAGTGCACCCATTTACATACAGTTTGTGGCATTATTGTCTGCGTATCACTTGCATTTATATCTGTGTGCTTGTGCGTGCGCGGGCGCGGAGTGGTATACCTTACTTTCAAATTTAAACCAAACATTTTAAGACCATTGCTCTCAGTTAACGTTTGGAGAGCGATGGTCTTTAAATTCCATGACTTTACATGTCACTTCAGGAAGTCAAAATACAATTTAGCTTAAAACATCAGGGAATAAATTCCTTCTGTGACCAATAAAATAAAGTTTATGATTAAGACCTGAGAATGTCAGTACAAAACGTACAACAAAGTTGCTATTGGATTTGTAAAAGTCCCAATCCAGCTTCCGATAGCATTGGAGGGACTGCGAAACAGGAAAGCAAAATAAAAATCCATTGGCATGTTTGAGTGCGCTCCAGTTCTCGTAGGCATATTTTAAATAGAGTGTGATCTGTGGAAGGCATTACCTGCCGGACTCGTGGGCTTCGTAATGTCCACTGGGTGGACCGGGTGGAACCAATATGTTTGGCCTCATCTGTAATCTTGTCAGTCTGGCTCCAGTAATCCTTGTGGTTCAGTCATGTTTAAAAGTCATGAATACTGCCAACATGCTGCAAGTGCCTATTCCCCCTCCGCACATCGCATCTTCCTGGTGAGTATTGAAATGTGCCTTGCAGTCCAAATTGGTATCTGCAGCACTTGTCTTTTGCGCTGCTTTTTTTAGATGATTGATTTTTTTTGTGTGGGCTATTAAAAAATATTTTGTGTAGTCCATTATGTGCTGTATAGGCAATGCCTTTTGGGGAGCTGTGTTTGTGGGTGTTAATTTTCCTAAGTCTTAATCTTATTCCTGGAGAGATTGTCCAGTCAACACTTTCCTGACATTGTGATTTAGTGCTTGCAAAGGGGTGTCTTCAGTAAGGCGTCTCTTATTTTGGTCTTCCCGCTCTGCCGAAATACCAAATATCCAGATGCTCTTGAATGCTGCACCCAGGTGTAGAGCTGGGAAGACACTCTTGTTCCTAAACACCATAACCCTAAGGACACACCTCTGCATTCCTGTCAGCCTCTCTGTAGCATTAACACCCCTTTGCTTCACTCACCCAAGCAACCGTGCAATTTATCCAAGACCCTGCCAAAGAAACCAATTATTGGTTTTAATCTGAGGGCGACCCTTTTCTAGAAAGAAGTACCTTTTTGATGGTCAAAATGGCGTGTATTCTTGGCAAAAGAAGCAAATAATAAAACAAATATTTATTTCTGTTAACATTGTAAACTGGCTCTTTTAGAATGATTAATGTACATTTCTAATCGCTTCCAGTATATAGTGTAATGACACATCATCAAACCAATGTAAATTATGTTCTGATCCGTTAACAGTCCGTGATTGACCATCTATTATTGTAATTGGTTATTTATAACGCGCTAAATACTCAGAGGTTTCTAAGCACAGATCCGGGGATCGAACCTGTGTTTCTCTGCATTGTCTTGATTCCAAGATGAGCGTGTGCCCCGGAGCGATCTTCCCGAGACTCCTGGTGTACATTTTCAACTTCCACTATGAGAATGGGGAATGGACAAATACCAACTAGTGTTTCCGGCTGCGTTGTATAAAAATGAAGAGCATTTTGGGAATATGGGAATGACCACAGATATTTATATACGACAAATATGTACATGATTAAATTGTTGTAGGCTTGAATCACTAAGTATATAATGCACACTGGACTTGGTTGGGATGCCTGTGTGCATACTGTGTCCCAGGCCCCAATCGTCAGACATCATTGGAGAATAAATTTAAAAAAAAATATATATATATAATATATTTGTTTATGGTTTATATAAACCTTTACAAAATAGTTCATCAAAATAGTTCGAACAAATAGAATTACATTTTGAAAAGACAATAAAACAATTTTGATACATTATCTTCAAACACAAGTCGAACAATCATTTGAAACATATTATAGTCATGACAATTCAGAACTACTAAAATGTAAATAAACAGAAGAACATTAAGACCAAAATTAAGAACAGTTCGTATCAAGTCAATTTACAAAACGTTAAAAGATTTCATTAGCTTCTAAAACCTGTTAAAACCAATGTATGGAGGTTTCGATGTAAGGAGACAGTTCGTTATGATCATTTAAGATAAATCACAAACATTTTTTAAAAATGCCATTATTCTTAGTTTTAAAACAATCGAGGTGTTATGTCTAATTTGAAACCATAAGAATTTGGTGTCAACGGCGTGAAGGTGCAATACAAATTGTTCAAAGTAATAAATCCTCTGTTTTAAAAGAGCTGGACATTGTAGTAATAAATGCTTCAGAGTTTATTCAGTCCCTTCTGACTTACAATGTCTACACCATCCCCAGTTTATGTTCTGGAGATTCCACCTTTTTAAAATATGGTTTGTTTTCAGGGTATCGAACCGAAACCTCATGACAGAATTTCTAAAAATTTGTGAAGGATATTTCACTAAATAGTTCTCGAGAAGGGGGTAAAATTTCCAAAAGGAGTGTATCTGATTAATGGTTTACGATTGTTGAACCATGTCTAGTCATTTGCCAATCATTACATTGGAGTATCTGCTTCACTTTTTGCGGTTTGTTTATCAACATCTCCAGACTTACACCTGCCTTCAACAATGTATCTTCAGTTACAATTTTTAAATTCACACAGTAAGGGTTAGATCGATCGTTGGCTGCTATCGTGTATAGAGAAGAGATATCATTTCTCATACATTTTCTCCATAATGACATTTTTCTCCAAACAATAATCGATTGTAAAGATTGCAGCCCAAATTCGTATCTGATTGCCTGAATAGGCATACCTTTAGGGATGAAGAACAACACACCTTTCCACAAATCTTTCAAGATTTTTATAAAATCTGAATCTTCAAGCTCATAGAATTCTAAACCATAGGTGAGTTTAGGAATACCAGAAGTAATATAAAAGTGTTTCAGAGGTATGGCCGTGAATCTTCCATATTTGGCATCAATTTTTGACATCTGTCGCTTTATTGTTTCTGCTTTAACCTCGAGGTGTCTTTTGATTATGGCCATCGAGCTATTTGCTGTAAAGTGATATCCTAAATATCTTAGGACTATTTGACTTTTTAAGCGTTTTTCCTCGCAGCACCAGGTTAGGGATGATTGTCTTTTATTCGATTTTCCCATTCTTATAATAATAGTTTTCGCAGCATTAATTTTTAGATGTTGATCAGCAGTAAATTTCACAAATGCATTAATGAGTTTTTGCAGACCAATTTTTGTGCGATCTAATAACAAAAAATCGTCAGCATATGTTATCCATTCAATTGGAGTATCACCTAATTTCGGAGGAACCAGACCCTTACCCGATAAGGCGTGAGCGGCTTTAGATGCATATAAATTGAATAAAGTGGCCGCTAACTTGCAGTCTTGCCTTAGACCATTAGCGATAGAAATTTCCGAGGAAAGTCGCCCTGCTGAGTTAAGCCTTACCTTGATCTTAGTGTCAGAATATAAATTGATAATCATCTCTAATAGATGTCTGGGTATCAAAAGATCAGTTAGGATTGACCATAAAATGTGTCTATCTACAAGATCAAATGCTTTAGAAAGGTCCATGGAGGCCACAAAGATCACATAACCCAAGTTCCTAGCTGTTTTGGATTGGAGGCTTTTTAAAATAAGGCCTCCTCAGTCCGTCCCTATGTTCTTTCTGAATCCAATTTGTTTGACATCTATTTTGTTATTGGTGGTCGCCCATGCGTCTAGTTCTTCTAGTATAATGGACGTGAAAATTTTGTACTCAGGATCGGAAATTGCAATTGGTCTATAGCTTTCAGGAGCAGATCTAGGCCCGTGTTTAAAGATTGGAATTAATATTGCTAATCTCCATGAATATGGTATAAGGGTAGTTGCTAGGATATTTTTAAACAACATGTGCAGAATATCCCCCCATAGCTGTGGATTAGTTTTTAGGGTTTGGTTAGATAGTTTGTTGGGACCTGGTGCTGCCGATTTCTTAGATTTACTAATATTAGTGATATTTTTAGGAGAGATATCCAGTGTCCATGTGGATTTTTCTTTGTGATGATGGCTGCAGCTGTCAGTATCATCACCGTACATTTTTGCAAAGTGAATTTTCCATTTGCGTTCGCTGATCGAAGTCAACAAAATCTTTTTTTGTGAAATCTGAGTCGCATTAATTATCTGCCAAAGGGTAGAGATATCTTTACCCTTAAGTATTGCAAGCATGTTTTCGCCGTCCGTTTGATCTCTAGCAGCTCTATTAGCAATTAACCAGTTCTTGTATTGCTGCTTAATGCTTCTTAATTTCTTTTCTCTTTCCACTCCCTTATCTGTTGTTTTTAGAATGCCTCGTAAGTCTCTTCTTAGCTGTTTTTTATGGTTTAGAATATCAATGTTAAAAGAGTGTACATGATTAGGGGGAATCTTAGTCATTTTTTTTTACCACATACAGAAGCTATCACTTCACTAATATAGTTCGAGAAAAATGCAGGTGTCAAATAGTATTGACATTCATCATGAGTCCTATTCTCTTGATTTTTTTGAAGAAGTGATGTAAATCTCTTAGTATTGGAGTATGACCAGCGTATACGGGTGCCACTAGGATTAGCAATCAAACCCGACTTGTAAAAATCATCGTCTTCATGTTCATTCGTGTGCGTTATGTAGGTCGACAGGAGATTATGAGCGCTGGATTTCATTTCAATTACCATTAGATTCGATATTTATGCATCTAAGCCG
This sequence comes from Ambystoma mexicanum, assembly GCF_040938575.1. NCBI lineage: Eukaryota > Metazoa > Chordata > Amphibia > Caudata > Ambystomatidae > Ambystoma > Ambystoma mexicanum. The sequence goes on from NC_090926.1 coordinate 744,333,514, forward strand.
TAAGAAACAAACACATAATCTAGAATTGAACTGCAACCTCTTGCATGCCAAGTATGGGTTTGGTTAGATAATAGTACTAGACCCAACACTTCTGCGAAGTTCAGCCAAATAGCTCCACGCAATTTAGCATTACATTCAGGACTTTGGATTGCTTACTAGTCGCTTTTAGAGTACACATTAAAGAGTCAATTTCCATGATATTTATGTTGCAGTCTGCATTTAAATCACCAGCCATCATAACCAACCCATTGACCTTCACATCGCGTCAGGCATCAAGTTTTGTCGATACTTCATCTAGTTCTTTGATTAGGTGTGACACATTATATTTCAACGGATTCCAATATATGTTAATAAGACATATGTCAACCTGGGTGCTTCCTACTTTGATTGTACATGTAACTACGAGAAGAAATTTCAGTTCAGACCATATCTCGGCGTTTTTGGCTTCAAGTGTATATTTACATGCGATTAGCAAGCCTCCCATAGGCCTCCTTTTGGGTCCTTTTTTCGCATTATTTGCCAGATTTCATGATCTTCCCAGGTAAACTCCGTTATGGCCCATGTTTCTTGCAAAAAAATCAGCTCATATGATGCTAAAAGATCTGTTACTGCCGAATCATTTAGTAAATGCGCATGGCCTCTAGAGTTCCAAGAAGCAATAGAGGTTCGAGTGGATGTGCTAAAGAGGTTTTGCCAACGCTTGTAGAGAAGTGATAGCGTCTCTAAGTGCTAAAGTCAGACCTCTCCTCTCTTGCTTTTCAGTACTAAAGCCTTCTGTGTCTTCTACGTGTGTTTTGGGATATAAATTACTAGTATTACTCCCTACATACTTAGATACTATGGGTATCCCTTGTTTGTGAGAGTATGGATAGATATCAAAACCTTTACATTGCAGGGTTTCAGCTTCTTTCAACAATGTATCTCTGACCAGCGGTGACGGAATTACTAACCGTATATAGTCCAATCTTTGTTTGTGTAAAAAATCTATCAGGACTATGTCCTGTGAGGAAACCAGTGTCAAGGAGGGGATCGTGGCAAATAGAGAGAGAATGTAAGGACGATTCAGAGAAATTTGTTTACCTTCAGGAAACAGAGTAGTCATTATTAGGCTAGGTATCTCACACAAGGCTGGATTCTTTAACTCTTGGCCGTTTTATACCCAGTCAACATTTTCCTCTGCTTTTTGTGTTTGCATTCTAGCCTCACCATGTACTTTGTTTCCAAGAGAGAAGTGTTTGTTATTATTAAGTTGATCATCTAGATTTTTTTTTACAACCATTGCAATTTCTGCTTGTTTGTCCACACATTCATGTTCCATTTCTTTACAGTTCACATGCGTGCCCTCTGCCGCTTTATCAGACAGGGTATTAAAACCATTTTCAGCATTTGGCACATGATCATAACACAAGCCTTCAGTCTTTTCTGCTTCACAAATAGGACCATCAGATAAGGGTGGGTGAACTTTATTACCCAGTTCATTAGAGGTATGGGAGATATCAGAATTTTTATTATTATCTTTCGATACAAATTGCATAACCTCTTCCTGAAGAGTGTTACCGGGTGGCAAGAGTTGTTTTAATTGCAAGGTAGTTGGATCACCTGGTGTTTTTACCGGGATCAGTTTGGAATTAGAGTTATTTACCTTCTGTTTCTTAGATGTTATTTCCCCAATTTTCATCTTATTTTCGTTACATATGCCTGCAGCATTTGCTTTGAAAATTTCAAATATGTCGACTAGACCAGTTTTTAATGAAGATAATTGTGAAGCAATATCCACAATTTCTAGTTTATTTTTCATGGTGTATATATATATATATATATATATATATATATATATATATATATATATATATATATATATATATAGTGTTATGGTTAAGTTGCACTAATTAAAACCTTTGCAATTCACTGAAAAAACTTTGTTAAAGTGACGTTATGATTTCAAGTAACAGCCAGGACATCAAAGATGACATCACAAATGTCATTGATGACATCAGTGATGACATCACATATCTGGGCCACTTATTTTTGTTGACATATATAGGCCAGGTGGTTTTGTTCACCGGTAGTCAGAATAATAAAATTGAAAAAAGTGCTATATATCTAGACGTTAACCTTGTCATATGTTCTTTAAGTACTTTCCTTAGGGTTTGGCCTCAGCTCATGATGCACATACATGGGGAAATAAGCAGGCCTCAAACACACAATTCATTAGTATAAATAAAGAGAATCTCCCACCCACCTTTAACAGACTCAACGTACCTATCCCATACTGCTCGAAGTTCCCAAGTCAACAGCTAAGAAAATTCTTCATGCGAGCTCGTTTCAACCTCCTGCTGACGAGAGAAATTTTAGCAATCAGATCCAGTTCAACTGACACTATCTGTCGCCTTTGCCACAATCCCACTACGACAGAATCAATTAAACATCTTTTACTCAGATGTCCTATGGTGAGAAAAATTCGAGCCACCTACCTATCGACACTGGTCTGCGAACACACATCTTTCGGAGAGGAAGAAGAACTTATGTGGTGGAACAGGTTAATGTCGGGAGAAAAAACCAGATGGACAATCGCGACTGTCAAAATCCTGGAGTCTGCCTTTGAAATGATCAGTTCCAGTTCACAAACCACGAACGAGAGCAATACCTCCAAAGCCACCACTTTATCACCATAATGGTAATCAGGGAGACTAAGCTTCCTCTGGTATCTTTTACGCATTCGGCCCTTTACGTCCGCTTGAGCCCAACCAACTCCATCTAAACATTACATTGACCTGGAAGAGGTAATACTATTCTCACCAGGAATCTGACATAACTACATGAAAGCTCGCGGCGCATCTCATTAAGGGTTGCTGTCGCTCTCATCTGTTTGTAAAAATTCATTTCATTGAATTGTAAACAAATAAATAAAAAAAAAAAAAAAAATAAAGATAAACTTAAATGTCATTAACATTTTCTGATGATGCAGTTTCTTTCTTCCTTACTTTAGATTCCCTGTATGTGCCTCTGATTTGTATGCATTGTGGTTCTTCATATGTATTGTTTGTAACAATAACAATTCAAGCCTTACAGCACTTGTGCTGGTACAAACAATACATATGAAGAACCACAATACATACAAATGGGAGGCACATAGAGGGAATCTAAAGTAAGGAAGAAAGAAACTGCATCATCAGAAAATGTTAATGACATTTAAGTTTATCTTTATGTATACAAATGAATTGTGTGTTTGAGGCCTGCTCATTTCCCCATGTATGTGCACCATGAGCTAAGATCAAACCCTAAGGAAAGTGCTTAAAGAACATATGACAAGGTTAGCGTCTAGATATATAGCACCTTTTTCATTTTTATTATTCTGACTGCCAGTGAACAAAACCACCTGGCCTATCTATGTCTATAAACAAAAACAAGTGGGCCAGATATGTGATGTCATCAGTGATGTCATCAATGACATTTGTGATGTCATCTTTGATGTCCTGGCTGTTCGTCTTAGCAGTGCACAGTGGTGGCGTGAGTTATGGTGGTTTAGTTTACCATAATTGGCGAATTTCTGGGGTTTTTCGATTTTATTTGAAACCATAACATCCCTTTTAACAAAGTGTTTTCTTTGAATTTCATTGGTTTTTATTAGTCCAACATAACCATAACGTACCCTTAAAGTTTTTTTTCAGTGAATTTCATAGGTTTTTACCAGTGCATGCTATTTTCCTACAACTTACTAATATCATACTTACCCAATATAGCAATGTTTGTGTCCAATTTACAAAGTGTCACCTTAAAACTCTGCAGTTCCCACCTTCTAGAATAATTTTTAACACTTCCATACACTTTTTTGCAACTATTTCAGCTAGTTATGCATCTGTAGACGTCTACGAACATCTGACTTCATAGCAGATCTTCCGGACAGTGCCACATGACCATACGCTGGCGCGCGGCATGATGACGTGTCCGAGAACCCATCCTCACTTCACGATAAGATCTCTGCTTTGCGGACAGTTCAGAACTGCATTTTCCACTGATCTAGGAACTTTCAACTTCAAAATTTCCCTTTCACCGCTCCAACAACTATTCCTACTCATTATCCATTAACAATCTAGTACACAGTACATACTTTTAGCAAAACTGGTATTTATCTTAAAATGGCATCAGCTAATGCCATCGCTCCTCCCCAAGAGCCACCACCACTGCTGTAATCAAGGAGCATGAGAAACACTGCCCCCTACATTAGAAATAACACACGCGCAACATTTTCCATTGTCCACCTACCCCTCCATATTAGTGTTTGGTTCCTCTTCCCTCATTTCCCTCCCCACTTTTCGTTCTCAGCTCTCCTGCCAAAAAAAATGCATCCAAAAACAACAAAAGACATATTCCTTTAGGAACCACCTTTCACAGTTAAAAAAAAAATAGAACTCAAAAAAATGTATAGACTCCATCTACTTTATATTTCTCAAACAAGATAGACTCAATAAGATTTTCCAGCATTTCCATTTGCATTTTGTGTTATGCTAATGGGAATATTGTGGAGTTCATCCTCTGTTCCAGGGACTGGAACGGTGGATACCGGCCCAGCAGCCCAAATTATGAGCCCAAGTGAAGCGAAGGTGGATAACTGGGTCTCTGTACCATTATCCCCCCATTCCAGCCCCTGAAATGGGGGATGAAGGCCTTTAGCACCCAAGGTTCCCAAAGCGGGAACCCGGGGTGCTAAAAAAGAGGATTTTTCTTCCTACACCCGGTGTAGGAAGGAAAATCTTTTTCCAAAATGGCCATCATGCAATGGGAAGGTGAGGGTTCCATACAAGGCCCCTCTTCGCTTTCCATGGCAGCCTGCAGAAGGCAAAAAGAGAATCTTATTACCATATTACCACAAGCACATTTTTCTTCCCTTTCAGATCTATCCTAATTTCAAATAACTTTACCACAAAGCCAGTCCCAGGTGGACATGGCCACTTCAATCATATGTTTTGTCCCTTGTGGTCATGGCCAGTAGCCAGATTGTCCTGATCATGACCTTATTCCATCACCGGACAGTCTGGCCACTGCCCATGGCCACAGGCTACCCCTCAGTCACTAAAGGTATACCGTTATTTATTGTAGCTAGATTATGACACTTGTCAAATAATAAAACACTGGCACATTTGCAAAACCATGCTTGTTGGTCCTAGCCAATGCTCCTTAAGCAGGTTTGCTGGAAATCCACCCATGTTTTATTTTTTCAAAAGTGTCAAATGTATGCACATACAATCGTCATATAACCTAGCCCCCACTTGACAAAATCCATTCAGACTTTACGAAAACATCTATATCTAGATCTATAATCTTTTTGCAAGCTTTTGTGTAGATTTGTCAAATTACACCACATTTATAAGCCTTTACATTATTTTGGACCCCCCTCTAATTTTTCCTCCACTTGACAGAATCCCACCAAACGTTACATACTCACTCAGAATCCGGTCAGAAATATACATGCAACATTTCATGCAGTTCCATTAAGTGATGCCAAAGTTGTAAGCCATCCAAGAACTGCATTTCAGCAACCCTGTAATGCTGAGTTGTCCGCAAACTTTCGCAGGACTGTGCGCGAACATCCAAACTGTTCGCGAACTTTCGTGGCAAAAAACCACCTTTTTTTTTTTTTGCTTCTTGCAGCCATATTCCATTCCATCCCATCCTCATCACCCCTCACCTCCCCAGAGATTATTTGATAAGTTTGAAAAGTGCAGTGTTGTGTTTTTTAATGTTTTACCGTGATGTCCGCAGTCACCAGCCGCTGTCCGCGAATCCAAGGTGGCGGGCGTTTCCAAAAATCTGACGCACTTCACGCTCTTCACCATCCAATCAGCGAACACGTCGCATGTCCACAGACATGAGCAAGCCGATTAACCAAATGGTGCCCTGTCCGCGGAGCGAACAGGGAAGTGTGTCCGCGCAGCGGACATAAATATCACTTATTTTTTGTGACCTACTTTTTGGTCATTTAAAAAAAACAACTGCACAGATTTTCACCAAATTTACAAAAGAACACTTTCGGGACCAAGCCGCTGCTCCTGCCGCAAATTTGGTGAAACTCCATCCAGCGGTTTGGCCTGTAGACATGAGCAAAGTTTTTTTTCCCCACTCAGTCTATGGGGAAAAAATAAATTTTGGGTACCCCCCTATAACTTTGCCCCCCTTGGACCAAACTTCACCAAACTTTGCAAAAATAATTCAGAGTGGGCCTTATACTCTTTTTGCAAAGTTTGGTGTGGATTCATCCAGGGGGAGCGAAGTTATAAGCCGGCCAAAAAGTGCTCTTCCTATGGGTTTAGCAACTTAACCATAACTACACGACCACTACCGTGGCAAAGTTTTCTGGTAACCCGTCTCAGGGGATGGATGAAATTTCAGTCAGAAAGTTAATTGAAAGTATACCAAAGCAGAATAAAATCAATGAATATGGGGATGAGCAATCAAAGGAAATCCCACCAGGGAATACTCGGGACATAAAGAAAATCCCTAATAATTTTGTGTCTCAGGGAACCGGAAACTTGATGGAAGATCACAAGGATATAATAGGGGAAGAAAACAAAAGTACTAATAGACCCTTGGAGAATAAGAGTACTTCTGAGATGAGGAACATTTTAAGAATTCCTGTATATCCGGATGAACCTAGCCTAATTATTTTTAAGGAGGGAGGTCCCTATTCTCTTAATAGATATGTTTTATTACTCTTTGCCGATATATACCGGAATTGAGTTTAATCTCGTCGGTTGATATAAAACGAATAGACTTCATACATAAATGCAAATATGACTTTGCGACTAATTATACCCTCTCCTCTAGTACGTTCTTTATTATTGAAGGAGGGGAGTTCCTTGCAGAAAGGAGGGTTTGTCATTGCCATCTTTAACAATTCAGGAGAATCAAATAAAGAGACAAGGGGGGAATAAATATCCTGCGGCAGAGGTACAGGAGGGTTATGAGGAGAGGGCAGGGCCTTTGTTAGGGGATGAGTCGGCAACATCCGAAGCACAAGATTGGCGTTGGTTGGCCTCGTCTCTCAGAGAATCTGTTGCCCAATTAAAAACGATCAGTCAACCTCTTTAGCTCGACAGGAATTTTATGACTAATCTCATGGAATTCCAGGGGATATTCACATTTGGTTAAGAATGAAGATCAATTTAGAGCTAGTCCATTTTTATTTTATTTTGTTGCAAGAGACTTGGGCGAATGGAAATATAATCTGGGATGGCTATGAAGTCATTTGTATGCATGCAAAAGCAAGTGAGAGGGGGCGCCCGAAGGGAGGACTATTAATAGCACAGATGGTGTAAATATTAGAGTGGAAAATCTTAGACTTGTTTTTGATTGCAACGTATTGTGTTAAAGGTCCGATGGGCTACATGGACCTGATGATTAGTAATGTTTATTGGAATCCTCTGGTGTATCCAGAAAAAAAGCTTTGGAAACTGTTAATGCAGTAATTGACAAATGGCTCTACGTTAAACAAGAAGTGCAAATAATATTAGCAGGTGTTTTATTTTATTTTTTATGTGAACTGCAATCAAGATCCCATGAGTGTAGAGGACTTGTTGGCTGCCCTGGGCCAATCCATTTCTAAAACTGGGAATAGGTTTGTGTGAGGAGGTTTGTCTGAATTTAGCAAATAGCTGGGGTCTTGAGGTTATGTTATGTTACTTTGCCTTTATATAGCGCCTTATATACCATTGTTATGGTCTGAAGGCGCTGGTAGGTAGAACGCCTTTGGGAACTGAAGTTCAAGTCAGTAGAGAGTCAAAGGTGCGGGTGAGCACCGGATATGTGTGCAGCTGGTGTGGTATTCGTGTAATAGCTGCTTCTTAGCAGTAGGTGTGGTGGTTGAGAGATCAAGAGTATGTGTTCGTTCTGGCAGGATTTATCCAGACCGATTGTGGCTGCATTAGGCCGGAGGAGAACGCCTGGCTGGGGAGCGGCAGGGGTGTAACCAGCAGTGTATCGAGTGATGGGGAGTATGAGGCAGATGTTGGTATGAGAACAATTATACCGAATGGTGTCATAGTATCTCTGTGTTCTAGTTGAATGGTGGTGTAAAGGAGAGTAAGCGTGGTGATGTGATATGGTGGGTTACATGCTCTTCAATCGTTCCATGCATTCCATGCAAGTCGCGCAATTCTATGCGCTCTAGTCCGCTCCATGCACTCTAGTCCGCTCTGTGTTATTTCAAGTTGTTTTTACGCACTCGATCCACGTATTTTACCCGTACCATCCACATACTACCCCGTACTTTTACATATTACACCAGTACCTTCCACACACTTCACCTGTTCCATCCACATATTGCATACATTTTATCCATACGTCACCCGTTCCATCCACATATTTCATCCGTTTTATCCACATATGTCACCCGTTCCATCTATATAGGTTATCCATTCAATCCACATACTTGACCCGTTCCGTCCGCTCTAGACACTCATCTGCTTTATGCCCTCTCACGCTCTATGCATTCACCCGCTATACACACTCACGCGCTCTATGCACTCACCCGCTCTCAAGCATCCCTACGCTCTCAAGCATCCCTACGCTCTCACGCGCCCCTCCGCTCTCATGCATTTATTCGCTCTTACGCACTCGTCTGTCCACACACTTGTCTGTTCTACCCACTAGTCTGTTCTACGCAATAATCCCCTCTACACACTCCTCCACTCTATACACTCTTCCGCTCTGCGCACCTATCATGCTCGGCGTACCCATCCGTTCCAGGCACACATTCGCTCTATGCAATCGTTGTTTTCACGCACTCATCCGCCCTACGCACTCATCTGCCCTGCACACTCATCTGCCCCCGTACACCCCCCTCCTCTGCCACTCTACGCCCCCCTCCTCTGCCACCCTAGGCCCCCCTCCTCCACCGCCCTATGTCCCCGCCGCCTCCTCCTCCGCCATCCTATGCCCCCCCTCCTCCGCCGCCCTATGCCCCCCTCCGCCGCCCTACGCACTCCTCCGCCCCCCTCCGTTCCACACTCCATCCGCTCAACACTCGCATGCGTCCTAAACGCTCATCACTGGTTCTGCCTCAGTGATTGACCTTACCTTTATCTCCCAGAGATTGCCCATAAATGCGTTCTTCGACGTGCAGTGACCATTGTATGCTTATTTTGTCCCTAAGGAGTAAGAAAGACGTGGACTGACCCCGACCAGACTTTTGTGAAGGTAATGAAATCATTGTAAGGGGGAACTGAGTTAAGTGGACAAATAGGAATATCCAACATTTTGGGGGATGTTTATCTCATGATTATGAGTGCTCTACGTTGGAAAAAAAATAGTGAATTATACAGCAGCCAATTTTCCAGGGTACTTGAGGTTTCTTATGAAGAAATTGACAAATGAGAAGATTCTTAGTGCCATGAATCAAAGGAAATACAAGCATGTAGCTGATATGTTGGTTCACCAACATAAAGCACAACTACTTGGAGAACTAATAAACCTAAGCAAAGGGGGGTGGGGCCCAGCGATACTCTGCTCTAAGATCAAACATTATAGAGAATTGTAGAAAAACTGGCTGATTTACCATCGGTCCACTCTGCATCAAAGGCACAGCAAAATGATGCGGTCTGCCCTTAAAGGTTATAACTCCCATAACTTTTGGTTATTGGTGAATAGTACTGAGGTAACACAAGCTCAATTGGCTGTTAATTCTATTAAAGAAAAAGTTTGGGTTGACCACTTTTAGAAACTGTGTAAAGGTCCCGAAACCAATGTGTTGATATCATTGTTTAATACGTTTGAATGGGGTCTAGATATTTTAGTAGGTAACATTACTAGACATATTACCAAGGCAAAAGCAACAAAAACACTGGGCTCTAATAACCTATCAAATTCCCTTATAAAACAGAATGTTCCTCTTTGGGCAGGAAATTTGAATATCCTTTTTTCTGATATTGTTAGTTCTAAGATAACACCTTCCTCCTGGAAACTATCCTATGTGCTCCTGATCTTCAGAAAATGAAGTCTGCTTTGTCTGAAGAATTAAAGACCCATAGCATTGGCAGACGGAGACTGGAAAATCTTTGTGTCGATAGTTTTAGATCATATACAAGAATGGATCACAATGAATAGTGTTCTGGATAGACGGCAAATTGGGTTCAGACAAAATGTCGGAACTGATTGCGGTGGGTTACTATTAACATGTCTACAAAGGAAAGCTTGGTGCAAAGATGCAGCTCCAGTATTTGTAGCCTCGATGGCTCGATCAGTGGCTTTCAATATGGTGAGACATGCAATTCTGTGGGGTAAGCTGCAAGATCTGGGTATCCTAAAAGGCTTATTGGACTTAATCATCTACTTGTATTCGAACACTAAGATGAGAGTAAGGTTAATTCTGATGCTTGTGTAATCTGCTTAGATCACATGATATGCATAGGCCGACATCTAGTGGAAGCCGCAGAGTATTAGTTGTTTTTCGAAACCCGAAAATGGGCATCGAAATAGGGCGGGCCAGTAATAGTATCCCTATTGTGACGTCCCCTGTACCCATAATCCCTCGCGTGTGGGATCCTTTTTCGGCATACGCTGTTGAACTTTAATAGTTAAGTTAGTGTTTCTTTCTGTCCTTTGCCGATGTCATGACTCGACGCGGTGAAAACTGCCCCTCCTGTAATAGGAAGTTCATAGCATAGGGTCTGTAACCTCTGCTTGAATAGACACCACAACGAGGTGCATTGTCGGGCTTGTAAACTACTCTGACTGAAAACCCTCAAAGACAGGCGAACTAAACATTGGGCCCATCACGCCATCCAGCCCGAGGCCTTCATGGACGTCGAAGAGGCATCCAACAACGGCAGCAACGCCGTCCTCAACGTTCCTCAGTGCCAGACCCCGGCCCTAGCAGACTGCCCGGCAGTACCCGGCGGCAAGGGCACCATACTCCCCCCACACACACCCCCCACGGCGATGAGAGTAAGGTCGCACACCGAGAGTCGACGATGAAGGGCAGATCTTCCGATCAGATGTCCTCTGGGCGCTCGAGCAGCTGCCGCATGATAACCCCGCCAAGACAAAGGTCCCCCGACTGAAAACTCCCCCGTCCGGCCCGCAATGCCGAAAGACGCTGCGCAAGCCCAGGGAGTCCTCCGAAACCCCCTCTTCGACCCCGAGCTCCTTAATAAAAAATCATCATCTAAGAGCAGGGACCATAAGGAGAGAGACAAATCCAGTTCCTCTAGAGCATGGGTGCACAACATACGGCCCGCGGGCCAGTTGCGGCCCGCGGGCCAGTTGCGGCCCGCCATGCTGTTTTTTTCCAGCCCGCAAGGCACAAAGACTTTCCTAATGGAGGGCGGCCCGCAAGCAGCATCGCCCGCCCTCCATTAGGAAACTCTTTGTTGTCTTCCGGGCCGGACAAAACACTGGCCGTCATTGGCTCAGCACACATGCATCACGTCACTCTCTACGAGCCACGTAGTGCGTGTGTGCGGCACCAATGGAGTGCCAGCACTACGGCTGGCGTGGCCAGTAAGGCTTGATGCCGGAAGGCGTTTCAGCCTTGCTTGCCACGCCAGACGTAGTACGATTCCACTTACCTCGCCAGCGTTCCAGCTTAGCTGTCTTCCAGCACGTCTCCGGTAAGTGATCTGTGTGTCGGGTCTGTTCTGCTGTATGTTTGTGTTGTGTATGTTGAGATGGGGGGGCGTGGCGTGTCGTGTCAGATGTGTATGAATGTTTTTGAGTGTTTGTGTTGTGTATGTTGAGATGGGGGTGGGGGGGCGTGTCGGATGTGTATGAATGTTTGTTTTTGAATGTTCGTGTTGTGTATGTTGAGATGCATGTATGGGTGCATGCTTCAGAGTTTGTGTGCTGAGTTGGGGGGGTTTGGGTCTGTATGGGTGCATGCTTGAGAGTGTGCTGAGTTGGGGGGTGGGGGGTTCGGGTCTGTATGGGTTCATGGTATATGCTTGAGAGTGTGTGCTGAGTTGGGGGGTTCGGGTCTGTATGGGTGCATGTTTGAGTGTGTGTGTGCTGATTTGGGGGGTGGGGGGGTTCGGGTCTGTATGGGTGCATGTTTGAGAGTGTGCTGAGTTGGGGGGGTGGGGGGTTCGGGTCTGTATGGGTGCATGGTGTATGCTTGTGTGTGCTGAGTTGGGGGATTCGGGTCTGTATGGGTGCATGTTTGAGAGTGTGCTGAGGGACAGGGGGCATAGTGTTTGGTTGGGGGTGAGGGACAGGGGGCATATTGTTTGGTTGGGGGTGAGGGGGCCATGGGGCATAGTGTTTGGTTGGGACTGGGAGCCATGGGGCATAGTGTTTGGTTGGGGATGAGGGGGCCATGGGGCATAGTGTTTGGTTGGGACTGGGAGCCATGGGGCATAGTGTTTGGTTGGGGATGAGGGGGCCATGGGGCATAGTGTTTGGGTGGGGATGAGGGGGCCATGGGGCATAGTGTTTGGTTGGGGGTGGGAGCCATGGAGCATAGTGTTTGGTTGGGGGTGAGGGACAGGGGGCATAGTGTTTGCTTGAGGGTGAGGGACAGGGGGCATAGTGTTTGCTTGGGGGGTGAGGGACAGGGGGCATAGTGTTTGCTTGGGGGGGTGAGGGACAGGGGGCATAGTGTTTGCTTGGGGGGGTGAGGGACAGGGGGCATAGTGTTTGCTTGGGGGGTGAGGGACAGGGGGCATAGTGTTTGCTTGGGGGTGAGGGGGCCATGGGGCATAGTGTTTGGTTGGGGGTGGGAGCCATGGGGCATAGTGTTTGCTTGAGGGTGGGGGACAGGGGGCATAGTGTTTGCTTGAGGTTGAGGGGGCCATGGGGCATAGTGTTTGGTTGGGGGTGAGGGGGCCATGGGGCATAGTGTTTGCTTGGAGGTGGGAGGGCCATGGGGCATAGTGTTTGGTTGGGGTTGAGGGACAGGGGGCATAGTGTTTGGTTGGGTGTGGGAGCCATGGGGCATAGTGTTTGGTTGGGGGTGAGGGGGCCATGGGGCATAGTGTTGCACTCCAAGAGTGAACTCAAAAATAAAGCTAAAACAAGCACAGTTAGGAGATGTACATCCTTTGCTTTCTTGAGGAAACCTGACTCAACGAAGGCCATACTCCTCTTGGGCAACCCAAACAGCAAACTATAGCAGTCCAAAATAACGGAATGTCCAGTCAAGTGTCAATAAAATATATATAATTTAAACAGACGATATACAATAACTAAATCGAAATAATGTTAACAATGGAAAATGTGTAGTACAAAATGTAAGTTTGAAATACAATAAAAATCGTTACCCCTCAAAAACATATTCAAGCCTCCTGACATGTCCCGCCTACCTCCCCGCCCACTTTTACTTTTCGGCCCACTATAGCCCTCATGTAAGGTACTTTCGGCCCCCTGTCAAAATCAGTTGTGCACCCCTGCTCTAGAGAGAGGGACTCACTTAGCAAGGAGAAAGCTAGGGAACAACCCTCTAGCCAACATAAAAGTATACCCTTACAGGACACTATAGTAGAGTCTGATAATGCACATCAGCCTGACTCTATCAGTCTTGAGGAAGAAGAGGAACATAACCCCTCTACACCCACTCCTGCCTTCTCCGACCCAGTGGTTATACCCAGTTGGTCTGCACAGGATATTGACAGTCATGAGTCGCATGACCTGCTTAGCAAACTTCTTTGAAAAACATCCACATATTCTGGACAACTTGGCCTCTGGTTCCAACACAACACCTACAGCTTCTGAGTCCCAGGCATCGGCTGTACCGTATAAAAAGAGATCTCTTCCCCCACTAGAATTGGCTGTTGAACCACCACACAACTCCTCGCCTCTCCTACGACCTTTACGAACGTATGTAGGGGAGGATGAATACTTAGACGAGGGTGAACCCTATTATGGTGACATCAAGAGTTACGACGCCAGGGGGTGGGGGGAGACTATCAAGACCAAGAGGACACCTAGTCTGTGGTTTTTGCGATGGACTCTCCAGTCCCGCAAGACCCTGTTTACCAGACTCCCCGGTGGAGAACCAGCCACTAATCAATGATTTACTCATAAGGGCTGCAGAGCATTTCGGCATTGAAACACAAGAGGCCCAACAGGACAAGGATTTTGCAGAGTATATGCTGGGCGATTAAAAAAATAAATAAATAAATAAATAAAATAACGGCAAACCAATTTATCCCCTGCTAAAATCAGTCCAAAGAAGGATTCAATCTTCCCTAGAACTACCAAACGATACCAGGGCGGTGAACCCTAGGATCGAGAAAATCTTCAGACCAGCACCTTCCGACCCCTTATATATAAGGGGGCAACTTTGACCTGACCCTCTAGTTGTTACCACCACCCGCAAGAGAGTTGGTATCCCCTTGGCCTCCTCAGAAGCCCCTCGGACAAGGAGAGCAAAAAATGATATACCATGGGTAGAAAGATAGCGACCACTGCAGCATACCAGGCGCGTATAGCAAACAATTCCAGCTTGCTATCCAGCTATGACTGCACAAAGTGGGATGAGGTAAATGCCCTGGCAGAGTCAGCGCCAGAGCCACTAAAGGCTAAACTCTCCCTTCTGGCTGCCGAAGGTAGAGCTACAGCAGACGTCCTCCTAAAAAAAATTACTTTGACGCAGCTGACAACGCTGGATGCGTTATTGCAGAAGCCACCATTTTAAAACGCCATGCCTGGCTTAGGCAGTCAGGCTTTAAACTTGAGACTCAAGCTACCCTACTAAATATGCCAGTTGAGCAGAACGTATTATTTGGAAAGGCAGTTGAAGACGCCCTCAAGTCCGCCAAGGATGAATATGAGACCCTCCAATCCCTTGGCCAACTGACTAATAAACAACCAGGCCAAAGAGGTGGTAGTAGTTGTCGCCGCTTTCGGGGGCAACACTCGCAGAGAGGAACCGGATACAACCAGAACGAAGGTTCCTATTTGAATACCAATCAACAAGCTACCCAGGGTTACCCCAGTGGTCACCGTAGAAGAGGGAGAGTCTCTCTCACCAGAGGTGGAGGGACACCCTCTAAGCAATGGCGCTCTTTTTACACCCACGCATGGAAGGGTATAACATCGGACGAATGGGTGTTGTCAGCGGTGACAGGGTTATTGTATAGAGCTTCAGGGAAAACCGTCAATCCTCCCTCTGTGCCAAAAGAAACCATCGCAGGAGGAACAACTTATCTTGCTAGAAGAGGTGACCGCTCTACTCCTCAAAGACTCCATCGAGTTTGTACCACACAAAGATGTAAACAAGGGTATTTGTTCAACGTACTTCCTTGTTCCAAAAAAAGATCTGACCATGCGCCCGGTATTAGACCTGCACCCTGCAAACAAATTTGTAAAATCACAAAAATTTCGCATGACAACGCTACAAGAAGTACTCCCTCTGTTAAAAAGGGGGGGAATTACATCGCAACATTGAACATGAAAGATGCCTATTTTCATATCTCAATGTTCCCAGCGCACAGAAGATTCTTGCGATTCAAATTAGCAAACCAACACCATCAGTTCAAGGTGCTGCCCTTCGGAATAGCCTCGGCTCCAAGGGTGTTCACCAAGGTACTGGCGGTGGTGGCAGCGCACCTATGCAGGGATTCAATCCCAGTGTACCCTTACCTGGACGACTGGCTGATCACGGGAGAAAACTACCATCTTGCAAAGTAAACACCCAAAGGACAATAGACCTTCTCTTCCAATTGGGCTTCTCAATAAACAAGAAAAGTCTGATACCAAACACATCAATACAGTTCCTAGGACCTGTATTAGATACAAAAACAGGCTTAGCCTACCCATACATGGAAAGAGTACAAAATATGCTTTGGCAAATACCCCAGTATCAAACCGG
Organism: Ambystoma mexicanum; assembly: GCF_040938575.1. Taxonomy (NCBI): domain Eukaryota; kingdom Metazoa; phylum Chordata; class Amphibia; order Caudata; family Ambystomatidae; genus Ambystoma; species Ambystoma mexicanum. Next base: position 744,349,316 of record NC_090926.1, read on the forward strand.
TCTCCAGATAAGCGTACGCAAAGCAATGCGCCTGCTAGGTATGATGGCATCATACATTTACCCAGTCCCCCATGCTTGCCTGCGCATGCAACCAATGCAGGAATGGTTGGCGAAACAATGGTCTCAGGCAAGTGGTCAGTGGTACGATCTAGTGGTTGTTCCGCCAACACTGGTTCGGAATTTACGGTGGTGGTCAAGGGAAAATCTACTCAAGGGGAAACCCTTCCACGAACCAGAAGCACAAGCAGTCGTCACAACGGACGCATCCCTTTCCAGGTAGCGGGCCCACTACCTTCACCACACGGCCTGTGGGCAAAACTGACTGCACAAAAACACATACACGTTCTGGAGTTATTGGCAGTCCTCAAGGCCCTACAAACCTTTGAAGAACACCTGACGAAACTGTTGGTACAAATCTTAACAGACAGCACCACCGCAATGTTCTATGTCCATAAGCAAGAAGGTACACACTCTCCAAATCTGTCCAAGCTGGCACAGAAAATATGGAAGTGAGCACTCAGACGAGGGATGTCCCTGTCATCCCAACATGTTCCAGGGATACTGAACACTAGCGGACTCTTAGCAGAGACCCTCTACTAGAAGTGGAAACTACACAGACGTAGACCACATCTGCTCTCTTTGGGGTTACCCCTCTCCAGACTTGTTTGCTACAAAAGAAAACAAGCAATGCCCAGACTTCGCGTCCAGGTTCCCCCAGCCACACTGCAAGGGGAACGCTCTATGGATGAACTGGTCAGGGAAACTTGCTTATGCTCCCCCCCCGTACCCATTGATCAGTAGGATAGTGAACAAAATACACAGGGCACAGATCCAGGGTACTCCTATGTGGGCGAGACAACCGTGGTATCCACATCTGGGCAAGCTAGCGATGTGCGATCCCATCAAGCTCCCGTACCAAGTCAACCTGTTCACTCAACACGGGGGATTAACGTTACACCCACAACCTCACTCTTTGAACTTGGCAGCATGGCTCCTGAAGTCAGAGTTTGGACACCTTAATCTCCCACAACGGGGTATGGACATCCTAAAGGAAGCACGGAAACCAAACACCAGACACTGCTATTCCCACAAGTGGAAGAGATTTGTCATTTGGTGCCAATCTAAACCGATCAACCCCATAGAGTGTATGCCATCACACATTCTTACTTACATGCTCCACCTGTTGGATTCAAGGTTCGTCTTTAATTTTCTTAAAGTCCACCTAGCAGCTTTATCAGCATACACCACCTCTCAAAGTAAGATCTCATGGTGGAAAGTGCCAGTCATCAAAGCTTTCATGGAGGGAGGGAACAGAATACATCCTCCAGTCTCTAACCCCCCGCCTGGTTGGGATTTAAACGTAGTACTAGCAAAACTCATGGGACCCCCCCTTTGAGCCTTTGCAACAGGCTACCCTTAGAGACATTACCTATAAAACTGCCTTCTTAGTGGCTACCACTTCCATAAGAAGAATCCGCGAGATCCAAGTCTTGTCAGTGCAGAACCCCTTCTTTGTCATCCATAAAGACAAATTAGTTTTACGGACTCACCCTAGGTTTTTACCTAAATTTATTTCAAACTTTGAAATAAATAAACCAGTCTATTGAGCTCCCGGCCTTCTTTCAAAAGTCAACTAGCTCAGTGTAACGCTCACCTGATTCCCACAGAGGCGCAGGTCTGGCTTCGAGTGCTGATGCTTCTTCAATGGTGAAGCGCAGGACTCTGAAGATGGACAGGAAGGGCCCCTCTACTCTGGCTTCTCCGGCTCGCAGGAATATTCCCCTGTGCGTGAAAAGGGAGTATTACCTACTGACTGAGTTATGCTCAAGCCTCCCACTCTCTTCCAACCCTCCACGATACCCTTCCACGATTCCCTGTGAAGTCTCACCTTAGGGTCAGGAAGGATGAGCTCTCCATCCTGCTTCTGATGCAGGGGCGCGTTGAAACCCAGTTACTTCACTGGATTGAGGATTATGGGAGTTCAGGTAAGCTTGACTATTCAGGTAAGGCTCTGTAAAAGTTCTGTTGCAAGTTCAAAAGTCCAAGCTTAATAATAATGTTCATTGTCTTTTTGCAGCAAGCGCTAATGCTTATGTCTTTTTTCCCCTTAGGGGCCGGGGTTCGGAATGCCGGAGATATGGCACCGACCCGAAGTGACACGTGCAGTTCCAGTTCCAGTAAATGGCAGGTTAGTTCTGGATGAGCGCTCGGGAACTGTCTTTGCATACGCTCATTCAATGTCTTTGTCTTTTTTCCCCCCATAGGGGCCAGGGTCCGGAAAATGCCTGGAAGCGGCAAGACGTGAAATGAAATGGGAATGACCCAACAGGTAAGTCTTATTCCCTTCCTTCTCTCACCTCTTATTCTTGTCTTTTTCTCTAGGCTCTGGGAAGTGGCTGTGTATCCGGATGATCGCTGCTGAAGATGGAGGAACCCAGGAAAGGTGAGTGAAATGCAGCGCTGCAGCGATCGTAACGAAATGCATTTAAAAATAATGTCTTCCCTTTCAGGATCATCGGTAATGTCTCCGTGGCGCAGATTTAGCTGGTAAGGTCTCTTGTCTCCCTTTGCAGGTGACCCAGGATGCTGACAGGCGTGGCTGAAGTCCAGATGCAGGAGCTGACACGGTGAGCGTCCAGCTGCGAGGAGCAGAACAACGCGAAGCGTGAGTTGCTGATCGGGTGTGGTTTAAATAGCTTTGGAAGAAGTTCCAAGTGTGTATCCTTCCTCCGATCAGGTATGTATCCTTCCCCGACCACACCCGGGTGGAAAGTAATCCCACAGGTAAAGTAGTTCCATTCAGGCCTCAAGAGGGCCTGGATGTGGCAGCATGGTCTGCTTCAGGTAGGTGCACATTAAAACACTTGAACACATGTCTAGCTTTATGAGCCAGGCGCCTAAGGCGCCAGGACAGGGGTCCAACATGAGCTTGGCGCCTAAGGCGCCAGGACTGCGTCCAAAGGGCCCCAGCTTGGGCCCGCTGGCACTCCCCGGGCCCAAGCTGCGTCCAAAGGGCCCCAGCTTGGGCCCGCTGGCACTCCCCTGGAGGAAATGATGCCTGCCTCTGGGGTTGCTGGGTCGGACCTGGCTCCTTGGAGGTAGGCATCATGACACTCAGCTGAGGTCAAACTCCACACACTAGATGTGAGGAAAGCGGTTCTCTACTACGTAGATAAGACCAAACCGCTTAGGAAAATTAATCAACTGTTTGTCTCCATGGCTAGAGGCAGACCAGGAGAGCGCTTTTCAAAGAGCAATTTCCAAATGGATAGTCAAATGTATACAGTTATGCTACTCATTATCAGAAAAAACACTGCCTTTTACACCTAGAGCCCACTCCACAAGGGGCACTGGGGCTACGTTAGCTTTTCTTGCAAACGTACCATTAGACAACATTTGCAGAGCAGCTACATGGAGCTCAGTTCACACCTTCACTCAGCAGTCCTGCATTGACACACATTCCAAAACAGATACACAGGGGGGTACAAGCGGTTCTAAAACATCTATTTGCCACTACTCCTTCTCACAACCCACCACCTTCTCATAACACTGCTCGCTAATCTACGCATAGCATGTGATCTAAGCAGATTACGCAAGCATCAGAAGGGATACATTACTCACCGTAATCGTATTTCTGGTGCTTGTATCTGCTTAGATTCACATGTGCCCACCCTTCCTCCCCAGAGTGAAGGTGCATAGATGTTTACTTGAGCTTTCCATATATGTATGCATCTGTTTGAGAACTCTGTACTCGCACTACTCCTTATGCTACCTCATGTCAGGAAAAAAATTCAATCTGAGGGACCCACACGCGTGATGGATTATGGGTACAGGGGACTTGACAATAGGGATAGTATTACTGGCACACCCTATTTCGACGGCCATTTTCAAGTTTCGAAAAACAACTGTAATACTCTGCAGCTTCCACTAGATGCAAGCGCCAGTAATACGATTACTGTGAATAATGTATTCCATAATGATGGACTAATTTCCAAAGATATTGACTCTCAATGACCTTAGACAAGGCTGTATGTTGGTGCCTACCTTGTTTAATTTATATGTTGCAGGGGCAGGGAAAGCGCTGGACCAAAGTGGAACGGTTGGTCCTAAAATTGGCTCTATAAAGGTGAAATGGATCGCCTATGCCGATTTCCTTCTTTTGGATTCAACAAGAATTGACTTGATAGATTCCTTTGGGAATTTTATATCGGAGTTAAAATTAAAGATCAATCCCCTAAAAACAGTGATTTTTAGTATGGGTAAGGTCAATAAGAAACAAAAAATCATGTAGCTGGCAATGTGAGGGTAAATTGTTAAAAAGCCAAAATGTACTCCATTACTTCGGTTATTCATTCTAAAATATAACTTCGAAGATTTGAACACATTTTTTAAAGGTGAAGGCAGTAGCTGCTTTAAGGCAGATGAGACTCCTAGAAAGGAAATTTGGGAAATATTCCATGATTGCCTGTACAGAGCTCTGTTGTAATAAGGTCATGCCACGTCTTCTATATGGAATATAATTTCTACAACCGGCCCATACAGACTTCCTAAAGGCTATGGGGGGAATTGTGTAGAGGTGTGTTCTATTTGATATCCCTAAATGTGTCCCCATGGAAGTAATCTGCTACGAATTAGGGCTACAGTCACTGAAAAGTTCTATGCAATGGAGAAGATTATCTCTATGGCGGAAATGTTTGATAGCTGAAAGGCAAGATCTGTATTCTATTATAGACGAAAATTCCCAGGAGGTATTTATGATTGAATCGAGAAGGAAAGTGGAACTTGCTCTGCAGAATTTGGGAGTATCCACTCAAACTCTAATACAGAATCCAAATAAAGTAAAGAGGATAATTAAGGCCAGTGACTGCTGTGAAAACAATGCTGGGATTCTTAATACTTTTTTTTAAACCTTTTTTTATTTGTCTTGACAACTCACTGAACAACACAGGGAGCCACCTGACGCCAGCAGCGATAACAATACATATACATCATTACTAGTATACCTTGACCATCCTATGGAAGAAAGCAGGAGATTCAGATAGCACATAAAGCATTGGTACACATGATAAGACGACCAAGGTCAGAGTGGTCACATTATGGGGAACAACCTGGAGAGGAATGAACAGAGTTTGAAGGAGAGGCCATGTAATTGTTTCTAAGCCACTGTGCATATGTGGGTGCCTTAGGCCGGAGCCAACATAACAATATACAGCGAACCGCCAGAAACATACAGAGCCCTGCCAGTTTCTTCCAGTCGCGTCCTAACTGGGGGAGATCATGGAAGAGGCAATGCAGTGGGGGTAATTGTGTGCTCTAATATATCTGATAACGTGGAGCAGATGTCTGATCAGAATTGGGTCAGGTGCGGGCAGTGCCAGAGCATATGAATGTAGGTTGCCTGATCCGAGCCGCACCTGGGACAGTAGGGAGGGGATTCGCCGAACATGCGATGTAGTCTCCTAGGTGTATGATGATACCTCTGCAGTACCTTGAATTGTATTAGCTTAAATTTTGAGTTGTAGGACACATCATGGGTACGAGCGCACATTCGGGACCATCTCTCGTCAGTGATCTCGACCTCCAGGTCCTCCTCCCAGCTGCGCCTCAATTTAGTAAAGGGTGGGGCCGCCCCAACCTGCAATTGGGAATAAAGCCTCAACACCTTGCCCCTGAAGGAGGAGTAGGAGCAGAGTTCCGCAACCACGGGTTCATCGGGAGGTAGTGTGGGGAAGTCCGGGTATCTCGATTTGAGGTTCCTTCGGAGGGAGGAGTATTGTAACCACGCTGTGGGCCGACGCCTGAGGGAAGAGGGGAGTCCAGACCATTCGATAAAGCTGTCCTGTGTATATATGTCGCAGAGCGTCAGGAAGCCAGCATCTGACCAGCGGGTAACGATGGATTGTGGAACGGATGGGACATCAGGGAGGGAATTCCATAACAGCAGGTCTCCATGGAATGGGTGACGTGCATCCATCAAAGTCCAGAGCTTAGCTAACGCTAAGGATGTACTAGCTACGGGGTCTGCAGAGTCAGGGACGGGATGTAAGGGTTTAAGGATAAGGGAGACAATCACCCGGTCAGAGACTGTCAGTTTCTCCAATCGAACATGCAGGGTGGGGGGGAGGGCAGTGGTATTGAACCAATGAGATGCAAATTGGGATTGAGCTACCACCCAGTATCTAGTGAAATCTGGGGCGTTAAACCCACCTAATTCCTTAGGGGTGGTCAGCGTAGAGAGTTTGAGGCGGACTGCGCCCGAGTGCCAGAGGAAGGTGTTACAGATTTGATGTAGTGATTTGAAGAATGCATCCCCTGGCCTTATGGGCAGATTGGTGAAACGATAAAGAAGCTGTGGTAATCCCACCATTTTAAGTATTCCTATCCTGCCTGCAAGCGACATGGGGAGCCTAGTCCAGCTGGAAGTTTTCGTGACCAGGTTCTTCAGATAACTCTGGTAATTGTCCTCGCGCAGCTGTGACGTGTGTCGGGAGACCACCACCCCCAGGTAAGTGATGCTAGACTGAGACCAGGTGAATCCTCCCAAGTCCAGTGGGGGTTGTGTGGAGTTCGTAAGTGGGAATAACACAGATTTGGAGCAGTTAACCTTCAACCCAGAGATGTCCCCAAATCGGACAACGTCCTCATGGATAGGGGCATGGTTGGTATCCAGAGAGCAGATGTACAGAAGAGCGTCATCTGCGTAGAGGGAAATTATATCGGACTGACCCGCTGTGCGTAACCCCCCTGTGGGAGTGTTATTGGCGAATCATGTAACCAAAGGGCTCAATGGCGATGGCGAAGATTAGCGGGGAGAAAGGGCATTCCTCTGGATATCTGGAAGGGAGTGGGGCACCTATCCTCTGTGCGAACTCTAGCTAAGGGGACGTGTAGAGTAGCTTAACGCAGGTGCAGAAGTTGGGGCCAACCCTGCACTTCTCAAGAACCAGCCAGAGGTATTTCCAGGACACAGAGTCAAATGCCTTCTGCATGTCTAGAGTGGCCGCTACCGCCTGTGTAGTGGGATTGACCCTACTAATCACATTAAAGAGCCTTCTTAAATTTAGGGATGTGGATCTACCCGGGACAAATCCTACCTGGTCAGGGTGGATAATGTGGGGCATGATCGGGACCAAGCGGTTGGCTAGAAGTTTAGCGTACATTTTAATATCACTGTTAATCAATGAGAGGGGACGGTATGAGCCGCACTGGTTAGGGGGCTTGCCGGGTTTGAGGAGGGCTGTTATTAATGCCTCGCGAAGGGAGGGAGGAAGAATACCCCTTTGACATGACTCCGCCCATAGGGCCAGGAGGTTCGGGACCAGGAGTGACTTGTATTTCTTATAAAACTCCATGGGGAGCCCGTCCGGGCCAGGGGCTTTACCCGACGCCAACGACGCAATGGCCTCAGTGAGCTCATCAATGGTAATGGGGCGTTCCAGAGAGCTACCCGCCTCCTCAGATAGGACTGAGAGGGGGAGGTAATTTCTGGTATAGGGGGGGGGCATCGACCTCTGAGTACAGGGAGGTGTAGAACGATAGAAACTCGGAATTGATGTCCTGAGGGGAAGTGGCCAATGAGCCGTCAGACCTCAATATAGCTGGGATACTGGGGGCTCCGAGCTCATGACAGAGCAGTCTTGCCAGCAACCGGCCAGGGCTCTCTCCATCGCCATATCTCCTCACCAAATGTGGAGAATCCAGGAATTTGACCTCTCGCTCCGCCAAGCAGCGAAACCTGTCCAGTTCTGAGACTAATTCTGACAGCGTGGTTGGGGAGTGGTCTTGAGCATATTGGGTCTCGAGATTAGCTAGGGTTGATTCACTATCCGAAATGTCGGCCCGGATTCCCTTTAGGATGCCACATCCCTTGGACATGGCGATACCTCTTGTATATGCTTTAAAGGATTCCCAGAGTATGGCCTGTGTAGTCACTGAGTCTACGTTAACTTCAAAGACCTCCTCAATGGAGGATTCAAGTTCGGTAGCGAAAATCTGATCTAGAAGAGCATGGGGACCCAACCTCCATTGTCTCGTCCTTTCGGCGTCCGGGCCCCAGTTCAGTGAAATAAGTACTGGTGAGTGGTCTGATAGCGTTCTGGGGAGGATAGCCTGGTTAGAGATGGACCTAACTAGCATGTCAGTTATGAGCCACCGGTCTATTCTGGAATGGGAATCATGAACTGAGGAATAAAATGAGTACTTGCGGGAGTCGGGGTACATTAACCACCAGGCGTCTACTAATGCCAAATGAGGGAGCGCGGTGAGTATGGTATAGGCTGCTTTGGAGAGTTGGCGAGGTCGAGAGCCTGACCTGTCCAGGGTGACAACTAATAGTGTATTAAAATCGCCACCCCATATAATCTCGATTAAGGGGTAGCTCTCCAGGAGTGAGGCTAGGTGTAGATAGAAATCAGGCTCAACATTCGGGCCATAGATGTTCAGGATGGCTACCTCCTGGTGTTGTAGTGTGCCGATGGTCAATAAAATCGTTCACATTGCCCAGAACGAGCATGGGTTTCTTGTAGGCATAACATTTTTACTCCATGGTGTTCAGCATGCAGTTGTATCTGCCGCATCTTTTTGTAGTTGCCTAGGCCGTGGACATTCCAGCTCATAAACGTCAGGTCGTTATTCGCCATTTTGCATGGATGTGTTATTTGGGATTCTGGACAGACTGCCGAGCAAAAGGAAAACGGTTATTCTAGGTGTAAGTGGATCCCTGCCAATGTGTTTACGATGTGCTACTGTAGCGCATGTAGCGTCACGAGTGGTTGTCAAGAGTTTTTCAAACATAACATTCCCCCCTAGACCCCCCACTCACATCCCTTCCCCAATTAGAGAGACGAAACCCCAACAAACCCATAACAACAACAATTTACTAAGCATCTGCGCCTGGGGGCTGTTAGTTAGCCTGGCAGTGGCGCGACGGACTGGGGAGAGTATAAAGAGGTTGTAGAATACAGCAACATTTAACCGAAATGTTCAATGTAACGGGAGAGCATATAGAGCACTGGTCTAGGAGAAAGAGGGCAGCAGAAACATGGATCTTTAACCATGGACCCCAGAGCACTAATACAAGAGCATAATATCGGTCCGGGTTGGCCCAGGGCCATCCAGGATCACAATGACCAATCACCGGGGGGAGGTCTGGGGACCGCTATAAGATAGCTTCGCAACTGGGACTGCAGTTGGGTGTCAAACCACTCCAAGTGCCATGAGTTTGGGGGACATATAAGGCCACGTTGCTAAAGATCAATGGAGCAACAAAATTAAACCAAAACATTTCCATTGAATTAACAAGTGTGTGCAATTTAGGTTACATGAGTGGAGGTTTTTGGTAAAAGCAGGAGGGACGCCACAACATGTCTTATACATTTCACAGATTCAGCCATGACACATCATAATTGTGAACATTTCAACACCGGCTTCCCTGCAGGGGGCCAGCACACGACAAGAACTGGAGCAGCAGTAGCGTATTGATATTATTCAAACCTGGCAGAATCCCTCCCCACCAGAGGACCGGAGTACAGATGATCGACCCAACAGGGCTAAGCAGAAGAACAGCCAGAGTCGATGTGCATGGCTCAGAACACCAGCGAATAAGGTTAAATGCGGCGCATCCCCGACCCAGACCAATATAGTAGGTACCATAACAAATTGGGTCTGTGGTAGCAGTGGATCAGCCAAGGAAGTGCTCGTCTAGGAACTTGGAGGCCTCCTCCGGGATCGTGAAGAAAAAGGTTTTGTTGGAATGTTCAATACGTAATTTTGCGGGAAACAGCCTGGAGTGTTTGACTCCCAAGTCTCGAAAGTCTCTTTTTCACATTCTAGAATGATTGGTGTTCCCGTTGCACCTTCACAGAGTAGTCCGGGTAGAGGTGGATCCAAGTTCCCCCTTGATCCTGGCCGCTCGTATGATGGAATCACAGTCCCGGAAGTTTCGGATCCTGGCTATGATGGGCCGTGGCGGTGCACCCGGCCTGGGCTTTGCGGTCAGGGCGCGGTGTGCGCTCTCAATGGTGAACTGGGAGGAGAGTTTGGGGGCATCCAGAAGTGTCATGAGGATGCGTTCCACATAGTCCTCCATAGGCTCAGTGATATTGTCCTCGGGTATTCCAATAATGCGCAAATTGTTCCGTCTCGAGCAGGATTCGAAATCGTCATTTTTCTTCTCCACCACCGTCACCCGGTTGGTGAGTGTGGACACCGCCGCGCGCAGAGAGCCCAGGTTATCCTCAGCAACTCCAAATCTAGTTTCAACCTCAGCGACTCTACCATCCGTCTTATCAATATGGGCTTTTATGGAGGAGATAGTCCCGTTCATATCGTCCAGTTTTGTATGAATTGTGGTGAAGCCCTCGCAAATGTATTCCAGCATCTTCTGTGAGTCTGAGGCCGATGGCGCAGAGGTAGTGGGTTGCCCTTCGGGGTCATCTGGGACCGTTTTAGACGGGGTTTAATAAACATGTTTAATGAACTCTGCTTTTTCCCAGAGCCAGCACCCTTGGTCATGTTGACGGTCAGGCTCAGGCTCCGGGATCCCGGACGACAGTAGGCACTTAAAGGTAGTGAGATTCCCACAGTAATAGTTGCAGATTAGTTGGGATACCTGGGCCTATGATTGCGCAGCTTTCCAGGCCTGTGAACTAGTGTCCAACCTATGACAAAGTCATGCTCCCAGCTATCTTTGGACAGGACCCGTCCCTTCAGAGGTAGTGGTGGGGGGGAACCTCGGGGCAGGGTCGGTGGAACTGAAAACAGTGGTGGTACAACACCGCAGGGCCGGTCCAGTCCGAGACGGGCGCTGGGGACCAAGATGGCGCCCCTTCACACAAGGTGAGCGTATGGCACGTACCGGGTTCAGACTGTCTAAATTTCACAGGGTTGGACCAGCCGGCCTGGCGGATATGCCCCAAGTCAGAGCCCGTGTCAGTGTGTCTCCAACGATTCCAGGTCCCCCAGCAGAGCGAGAAGATCAAGGCAAGTGATTCGGGTTCGGGGACCGGGACTCGGGTGTGAGTAGGGCCCTCAGAAGTGGTGTAGCTCCCTCGGCGACAGCTATAAATCAGATGCGACCAGGTCCATCCCTACGTGGTTTCTCGGGGCCTGTGGGTCAGTGCCCAATTAGCAGTGAGGGTGTGTTCCGAGACTTACAGCTAAGCCCACTGTGGGACCCAAGATGTGCAGGGCACGCACCCGATGCGGTAACTGTGGGGATGACCCCTAGGACAGTCGGTGGGGAGTGAAAGCACTGTTGGTCCAGTACAGTAGTGCTGGAACAGTATAGGGTGGACGCTGGTCCTCGGAGGCGGCACCCCCTCACCCCACGTCAGCGTGTGGTGGGTATCTAAATCGGTGCTGCATAGGTGCACAGGGTGGACCAGACGGTCTGGTGGCTATGGACCACCGTGGGGGTGTCCCCAGAGCTGTTTGGATGTCAGGACGTCTTCACCAGTCTAGGCTCCCCATGATAGCAGGGAGCACGCGGCAGGGGATTTCCTTGTTGGCACTCCAGCAGTGCATCAGGATGCTGGGTATAATGAGGTGGGGGCAGGGGGAGGCCCCCAAAGACCCTGGGATGGTGAGGAGCCAGGGTCCCAAGACGCTCCCCCCCCCCCATAGGGCTCAGGTGGTGCGCGGCTCAAGTAGACGTGGGTGGCAGAGCCCACCCCCACCGCCAAATCTGAGCACCGACGGGGGGCATGGAAGGCTCCAGGCCATTCCTCGGCTGCAGGAGCCGGAATCCGGTTACGGCGGATGGCAGTCCGCTCCCGGCCTCCCTACCTTGGTGCCGGAGCGCCAGAAAAGGGGGGGAGCGAGGGAGAAGGGCAGACGAACGGCTACGCAGTGCGGAGTCTGCCGCAGCGGCTCCAGCCCCGATCAGGAGGGATCACAGGTCCCGGGCTCCAGGCACCAGCCCACAGGGTGCAGCGTGCTCGTAGGTCCGTCGGGCGATAAGGCAGGTTGCGCGGCTGCTCAGTGCGGGACACGGGTGGCAATGCCCCTCCCCCACGCAGGCCACCCGCGCCAGGGTGCCGATTGGCTCCGAGCTCAACGGAGCTCTGTCCCGGGGTGAGGAGCCTGTGCACAGCGCTGCGGCGCCAATGGTGTTGATGGGACTCACAGGGGATCCCCGGGTCCCAAAGTTGGCTCGAGTGTAGGGTGCAGCCTGGTAATGCAGCCACAGCAGTGATGGATATTTCAGCTGTATTCAGCGTGGTAATAATTAAGGATATATTCCCCCACAGTCCGGAGCTTCACTCTTAGGCGGCCATCTTGCTTCGGCGCAACAGCGCCCCTCGGGATTCTTAATACTTAACTATATGTACAAACATTTCTTTTTGGAAATGGAATGCAGATCCGGAGTTTTATATGAGGAAACATCCAAGTACATCTGTAAGAAATAGTTTTATGCGATTTCGCTTTAATGTATTGAGAACACAGGAGATTCTAAATATAAGATGGGTAACCTTGGGTAGCCGGAAATGCTGTCGATTTTGTATGAAAACTGGAGAAGAGTCCCTAATGCATTTATTATTGGTCTGTTCCAAATTAAGTGCCCAAAGAATAATCTATTTTTCAGTTTGTTACTAACACAGTAAATGGAGAGCAACTGTGGTTCCAAATGCTGCATGGCAATTCAATGGTATTAATAATATTAGTGCTAGCGTTCTTAAAAGATTTATGTGATTCATGCTAATGAAGTTTTTTGGGAGAAGCGAAGCCAGTACTGGTTTATTATAGGAAGAAAGTTTTTAAATCATTTAAGTGAATAATATTTAATGCGGATATCCTTCTTTTTTCATGTTTGTTTGAGAAAAGTACATTGTGTTGTTCATGATTGTATTTGTCTATTATCAAAGTATTATTTTTTGCAATATTTGAGTATTTTAAAGTAGATCTGTGTGGAAAATTGTGTTTCATATATGAAAGATTTGTGATTTTTGTAAAGGTTTAAATAAACAAAAACAATAAATAAAATAAAGTCTCCCCACACTTCTATCTTGTTACATCCACCTTTTGTCTCCAATCTTCTGTTTCTAGTCATCGGTTCTTATGGAAACCCCTTTGCACAGGTCTCCAAACCCTATGTTAGTCATGATCATGGCCACAGTGGTGATGGATGCCACCAGGCAGAGTTTCAACCACCAGTTAGTTGGCCAACTGGGCTTCGCAGTCGGCTAGGTTAGGATGATCAGCCCAAGCCTTCTACGTGTAAGCAGGCCATGCATATTTACCTGGAGTTGGGGGCAATTTGGTTTCTCTTTAGTCTTCACTCAGATTCCTTGCTTTCCTCTACTTTCTGCCTTTGCTTCTCTGCCAACAGTCACTACACCTTCTCCTGGACCGCCTTGATGCCTCACCACACGCTTGTACCTCCAGCCGGCTTTACCTCCAATATCTGTCTTGTTGAATGTGTCATTCATTTTCCACCACTCCTCCAACCAACTTTGCCCTCAATTTAATCTGCCTTTCCTCCTTTGCCTTTTTCTCCATCGTGGAGGCCTTTGTCACTGTTCTCCGCAACCTTCCACCCTCTTCTTAGGAATTCTCTCCTTTTTAATGCCCTTTTCCCTCAATGCTTCCTTTTGATTTTTCAGTTCTGCACCTCCTTATTCTCCAGATCCCTACTCCTGTGGCTCCTAATGACCATCTCCTAGTTCCTATGGATCCTGGTAACCACCTACTTCCTTCTGCATTTCCAAACCCCGAGCTTTTCCAAACACCCACACCACTTCTGCTCTTCCTTCCCCTACCCAATTCTAAACTTGATACTTTAGAGCAAATAAATTCAATCAATAGAATTCATAGCTTAGTGCAATCGAAGTCACAATAACAGTGAATATATCAGGTCCAGAAAGTCTAGGCATTCTGCAGTTTAAAATAAAATGGGTTAAGAAATGTTTGGCATGTCATCGATATTCATTAGACATTTCAACCGTGAACAGTGTGCTACAAAATTATAATTTTTTTCAAAACGCCATTGTGGAATCCAAGAACCCACCACCACTCAAATTCATAAATGTGTTTAATTTGATTTGTCTGGGTAGACTTCATTGTCTGCCTATTTGAATTAAAAGCTAGATGATTCAGTAGAAGACCAACTAGTTTCAACGCATGGCCATAAATGTGGCCACCTTCATCAGGGAGCCGGTCACAAATATGTGTGTTCCATATAGACCTGCCCATAGGTGCCATCTCCAAACACTTCCACCAGCCCAAAGATCCCCACCGGGTCCCTGCAACAAGTAGGTGTTTGTCCACAAGACTTTTCGCAGGGGAGAAGTGCGCCATGATGCCTGATTCAGTTCAAACAAGACACCCCCCAAAATAAACATTTAGAGTAGCAGAGCTAGCCCCCATCCTACTTCAGAACCCCTAGCTCCTATTTGGCAGTGGCAAGTTGTGTGAATCTGCCTTTTCCAGTAGATTTATTTTTTTGGTTACTTTTTTACGAGTTTATTGCATGTAATTGTTCTTTGTAATTGTTTACTGTGCAGTAGTCTGCACTAATTCGCGCTATAATGAAGCATTGAGGTGAAATGTGAAACGTAGATGTTTCTCTCCCTCCTTCACAACAAGCACACAGCCACCACCCAAGGAATTGCTCTGCTCCCACCTTCCCTGTAGGAATTGGAAGAAGAGGTTTGGCGACTTGTGGGTGGGGCAGTGAATTTCATGGACATGTTTAAACATGACAGCATTGTTTTTAATAAGATTCTTGTGGTTCTTCTCAGTGCATTCACATCCAAATGTGCCACCTTTAAAGGCACATGGGAAAGCAATGATCTTTACAGGTAAAGGAACGGCTCCAGATAGGTCTTTAAAGTGGGAGTATTATTCTCCTTATTTTATAAAGCTGGGAAGGATTTTTAGGCAGTATTGAAAAGTAATTTCCATTATTAGTGGGTTATTTTTCTGCAAGACACTATTTCTTTGACTCTTTAACATGGATCTTTTGTAATCCATACTTCTTTGAACCTAGTAGTTCATGTCAATTAAAATATGTATTTGTACCTTCAAGTTAATCTTCAGATCAGGCTGTAATATTATATCCTCCTTCATGTGACATTGCTATGCTGTTATCACTGATGCAAGCATCTCTAGGTTTGTGGGTGGAAACAGGGGGGCATCATCCTCTGTTAACATTCTTTCCCTTTTAATTTGGGCTATTGGGTGGTGCTTTAGCACCACCTATAAGTCGAAACTATCACATTCGAGTACAGGTGGGGAGAAAAGGCATATGCAGAGGCACACAAAGCTTGTAGGAGTTTCATTATGTGTGCGCCCATTGACTTCCCATGACCATTCTAATCCCTATGGCCATTCTCACCCAGTTCCTGCTTCTCCTCATTGGAACTCTTTGAGCTCGCTTTAATCGAGCCTTATCAAATGTTGCACTCGCAGTTCCTGCCTGTGTTTTTCCAAAGTAGTCTTCTGAGAGTCCATGACTTAATTGGAGTTGTAAATGCACACACAATGTAATACAAATGCCTTAACCAGGTCTGCCTTCAGCCACTTTATAAGCACTATGCAGATCATTCACTGAAGTAGTGTTAAAAACAAGCATTGGCAAAATCAACAGTTTTGGCTTATGTATGAGTACTAGATATTTGCCAGGCACTGCTATTAAATGCCCAGGTACTCGCTCCACTTTGCATCTCCTACCATCAATGGCCAATTATTACCACTACAGCAGTGTCTGGCAGGTGACATTTCCATGCCTACATACAAGCACAAACTGTTGGCATTGCCAATGCTTGTTTTTATAGGGAGTAGTTTCTCTCCATCTTATTTTAGGTTGGCGTAGTGGCTGGTAACATGCTTATTTGTAGTGCTGGGTAAAAGGTTTTTACTGCTGGGGTTGTGATAACAAGATATTCCAATTGCTTTGACAGAAGATACTAAATACTATGGAAAAGAACATATTTCCAGACTCATTTGTTAAGCATACCCTGGAGCCTGTGATATCTTGCTAACCTCGATAATGCACATGCCATGCAATCTGCTTGGTAGAGACTTAAATCCTCAAGCCTTGGCTGTAGCAGTGGATTATTGAACACCGACCATTTGTCCTCCTTTTCAGGGGCCTCTCATTTTGCTTCTCAAACATGTGACTTTAATATAAAGAATAAAACATTGGGGAAAACATGCATTTGCTAAAGAATTCGAAAAGAAGATGCATTTACACTGTCCAAAATGTAGTTGGTCTTGGACCCAAAACTTTTAGAATGATCAAGGCTGATGATTACTTTTAATGTATTCCCTCCCTGCTATACCTCGTGCCCCCTTACCTGTATTACTAGTAATCCTTTTTTGTAAAACAATCTGCTTTTTCTCAATGCTAGGTCTGTGCTCTATTTTTACCCAAAATATTTAATACAATCAATGCTTATGTCCTAGACCCTCTTATGCTGACTGTGTTTAATGTGAGTGGGGCAACGCCTAAATAGTTGTTGAATCTCCATCCGTAGTCAATCACTCAATCGAGCACTCTCTAAAGCCACTACAGCACCACATGTCAGCGGCAGGCAGTACACTAGACATTTCTTCCCATCTGGTAAATCCGTCTAAAGACAAGTGGATATTGCAGACTGTGACTCTATTCCAGAGGATTTAATTCATGAAGATGGCACCAGATAGGGATCCCACCAGACTATCGTGACCAAAATAGTCTTGCACTTATGCAAGAGGAAGTGAATGTGTCCTGCGTGTAGGATACCCAAAGGGAATTGGATATTTTCTAGTGATCTATTAGGGAGTACCAAAGAGTCTTAGTCTGCGGGTATGAAATACATTTCCTGCCCAAAAATCATTTCAAAGAGGTAACAATGCTATACACCACTCTATCCTTTTTATAGTGCAGACCCCAAATGCCCAGCTACAACCCACAGAACACTTATTTCCCCTTCAAAGGAAGAGATCTGCCTCATCTCAGGTGGGAGTCCATGAATACTTCAAAACAATGATTTATTAGGACTATAGTTTGTTTTTTTGCCAAGCACCTTGTGGCAGTCTTGAGCGTGCATAGAGTGTGCATGCAGACGTTCACACTTGTATGTTTGTGTGCGACTGATTTGTGAAAGCCCTGGTAGCATTGTAAGCCGTCACGTCTTTGCAGGCCATGATCAGCCTGCTACCGTCTGTGATTTTCACTGAATTGGGAGAAATCTAACATGAATTTTCAGCATACCATTTCTCATGTGGGGGCAACAGTCCTCCTGTGTGAATCTGTGCCTTTCCCTGCTTAGGTTATGTGTATTCGTAAAGAAGATGCAGATCTTTTTCTCAGACCATTACAAATGCAGCCATACAGATAATGCAAGAGCAGGACACTTGTCCCACACAAAGTTGTACAATCCCTGGTGTACGAGAACACATTTAATAAATTAATCCTTAAAAATAGACACTAACTTAAGTTGGTGATGGAAGAAGTCCAACGTCTGATCATAAACTTTGGAAGCTTTATAGCTGAAAGAAAATTGACGATCCCAAGAAAACCATAATATTCCACGTCTGCGTTAATAATGCAAAGATTTCATCTCACATGGAGTTGCAGTGGTTTGAGATTTAAAAGCCAAACAATTCTCTGCTTTTTAGGTTACGTTTTCACTAGCATACATTTCCATACAGTGTTGGAAAAATAAACTCTTATAAAAAGCGAAAGAATCAATTAACCAAATGATGGCGATAGAATGGAAATATGGAAATTTTACGTTGACTCCATGTATACCATTTTACATCTAAAAGTCATTCCAAGATTGACATATGGCCTGGAATTTTTTCCAGTGGCTTTAGTAACAAATCTAAGGCACTTGGAAACTATGATATGGCGTAAAATGTTATTCTTTATTCCAAAATGCATACCACTGGTATTAATCAGATACAAGTTGGACTACCTTCTATGCAGAGTATCATGTTTGCAAAGAAAATTGCCCTATTAAGAAAATGTTTGGTGGCAGACGAAAAATCCATATACTATTACATGAAAGAAGTAGTGGAGGGTAATTTTATGTGTTCACAGCAATCAACATGGATAAAAAAATTGTCACGTATGGGTCTTTCCCTGAAAATATTGGTTGGAAACCCAACAAAGGTTAAAGAACCTTTAACATCATTGGCTTGAAATCAATGCAGTGGTAATGAACTCCAGACTATATTCTCAGGCAATATCATTTTTGAAATGGGCACCTAGACCTGAAGCATACATAGCAAAATATCCCTTGGTCTTTTCGGAATATGACAATGCGCTTCAGGTTTATCGTACTGAACACAAATTAGATTCAATGTATTAGGGGTATAATTGCTGCTGAAGGAAAGAACTGCAGGTTTTGTAAACAAACAAATACCCCAGAATCCCTAATGCACTTACTCTTATGCCCATGTTTACAGGGTCAAAGATTAGAACACTTCTCAAAATTTGTGAATGATATTTCTAATATGGACAGAGGAGCTCTGGTGTGAGATGTTTCATGGGCTTCTATAGCCTTGAAAATAAGAGTTAATGCATTTTTTAAAAACATCTGCTTATTAGCATGAATTAATTACTAAGTAGAACAATTGCATGGAGTGAGTAAAACAGACTGAATTGTGAAGATACTATTGAGCCACATATCCGGACACGATTTTGTAACCTGATCTGACTGTGTGCTCTGGGGCATAACCTTAAGGTGTGAAGTAGTTAGTAGAAAAATGGACAAGCAAATGGAAGTCTCAAATGTACTTGCGTTCTATGTTTTATGAATTATGTTTTATGAATTATGTATTTGAGTTTTAAAACAAATAGTTCAAGTTTTGTAATATCTTTGTTGTAAAATGTTGTAAAGGTTTGTAAAAACCGAAACAATAAAGGAAAAAAAAGACCCCCCCCCCTCCACCCCCCCCAGCAGACTCACTATCCCTTTAGGAGCACAAACTAGCCATGTTAATGCCTTCCAATAGGTAAATATGCTGAAATTTCATGTTGGATTTCTTCCAATAGGTAAAACCTCTCTGTGATATCTCCAAGAACATCTAGAGCAGGGCTCAACATTTGCAATCACCATTACCCATTGCATAGTGATGATAGACTTTTGGTGAGCAAGAAATAATGGGCTGTGTGTATGTTTAAAACTGAGCTGGCAAATTGCCATTTATGCCTGTCTAGTAGCTTGAAATTTCAAATCTTAACCCCACATATAAGGCATGTCAGATATTTTTTAAAGAGTAGAGCTGAGTGTTAGAGGACCTAACCAGGAGCTAGACCAGTGGTCTGCAAACTTTTTAGGCCTGGGCTCCCTTGTTAGGGAGAATTCTCAGAAATGTGTTGATTCCCTTCTACCTTAGAGACCCCTAGCTCTTTTTGCTGGACTTTCGTACTTTTGATCTCTCAAGTAATTTTAATGTGATGTATTCTGTTTCTTTAAGCTTTGGAGTCTGACAAACTCCATAGGTATCATCTTTACATTGTGTCACACAGCACCTTCAGTGCAGTGGCACAGGCAAGTCTCTTAGATTTCGCAGAGGTTTAAATACCTACTCCTTGTGAAACTACTGTGAAATTGACTTTACTTCCGTTTTGTAACTTTCTAGACCCAGCACACACTATCTTACCATAGGGTGGGGAAGGGGTTACTTAGTATCCCTTTTGTCTAGTTTCTCATGTACCCTTTTTGTTACCCTTTCTACTATTAATGGCTGCTGGCAGTGGTTTACTTTTTACTACCATTGTGTGTTTTACTGTGGGCTGCGTTGGTAGCCACTGTAAGGTGCCCATTTCGTAAAAATGGCCCTGGTCTTCTTTTTTCGCCATTTCTTGTCGGAAAGTTCCTTCTTGAGATTTACTCTGCGCGCCAAACCAGGTTTGGTCCCTTTGTTCGTTTTGTCTTTGGTGGGCTTCATGAGTGAAACCCCCCTCTGGCTCCAGTTTGTCTGGCAGGGGCATGAAGTGAGGGAGGCGCCCGAAACTCAGTGCTTAATTCCCTTGGTTACAGGAATGCACCCAAAGGTGATTGGCCGGCTGGCTGTCTGGGAAGGACAGCCACCCTGCTGTGGGATTGACAGCTAGGCTGGAATGAATGGGAGAAACCTGCATAAAAGGCGAGGCTTTCTGGCTTGGAAGGTAGAGGCGAATGGACAAAGGAATCCAAAAAAGAACTTGGAAGATACGCCTGCTGCAACTCCTTGGCCTTTGTTTTGCCTGGTGAAGCCCTGCTGCTGTGCTGAAGCTCTGAATTCGCCTCGACTAGATCAGCCCTGTAAGGATGACTTCTCCCTTTTTGAGTTGGTGGGACCAATCAACTCCAAAGTAAGCCCGTCTGGACATCCTCTCGAAGCTGCTTGTATTTCCACTGCAGCAGCTGCTGCAACCGAAGAGCCAGGGAGAGGAACACCAGATTGTGTGTTTTGCTTTTAAGTGGGACCCGAGCGCTAGCAAGATCCTCCAGACTTCCCAGATGTAGGACTGACCAAGCCTGAGCCACCTCAACAGAGTGATGGACCCCAGATGCGAGGAAAGTCTGAAGTGGTATCCGGAAACCGTGGTGTTACTATTTGCTGTCCGACACGAGGAGCTGAAACACTGAAGAACCGGTGAATCGAAGTTTGCCCATTGCTGCCGCTGACCTTCCCATTGCAGAGTGGGAGTCCCCAGACGTCGTCCTCTTGTTCCCATGACTGAGTCTCAGGAACAACAGGATCTGCAGAGCTGCAGAAGAACAGAAGCCAGCTGGAACCCTTTCTTCTAACCAGAGGTACTGTAAAGTCTAAGAACTTCTTGCTCTGTAGCCTTACTTGCTCTCAGTTGAGACCCGTCTTGGTTACCTTGCAGAGTTGCTAAAGCTGTGCCCCTCACAAGCCTCCCAGCGTGTGGCCCTTCAAGTGTTTTACTTTACTACAAACATTTTTAAAAACATTGTGCAATACTTTTTACCTACCTGCAAAGAAGATCTTCAGTTCCCCTTGACATTGTTCAATTAACATAGGCTGTCCTGGCTCCCTGAGAGACTCCTCTTTACCTCGACTGTGCTTTGGCCTTTCCACCAGGAAAGGGTTAATTTACTCTGCATTGGAAGGTTTCTAAAAGTACTTACCTGTTTATGAATTATTTGCGAACCTTTTGTTTTAGTCCTCTATTCCATCTTTTGCACCAAACTCCGTATTGCTCTAAATGTACCAGTGATAATCAATGTCCACAGTGTTCTAGCTATTGAACTCTCCTGAGGGTGTAGGAAGTGTCGGTGTGCCATCCCCAATGGGTATCATTTGATTTAGAGACACTATGAGTGTGTTTTGAAGTATATTAAGTATTGCATGTTTTGCTCTCTTTCTGAAGAAGGCTTACATAACTGACTGTGAAATAAATTAATTGGTTTCTCAAACCTAGAGTATAAGGTGGGCAGGCATATTTTTTTACTGGACATCTATGATAGTAAAAATATACCTCCCCTGGGCCCCACAGTGCCTAACACAATCAACATGATTGTGTGTATGCAAGGCACTGGGGAGTCCGGAGGGAAAAATCTGGTATTTCTGACTGGACATCTGTTATAGAAGTCCAATAAAAATAAATCTCTGTCCCGTGGGCTCTATAGTGCCTCAGTAGATCTGATTTTGTCATGTGAGTAGGGGGATTGTGCAACAAAGGCATTTTTAAAATGCCTTTGTTGTACTTCAGAATGGGTGAGGGGGGCCACTGGGTCGACGTCCCCTGACCGTTATGGATGAACCACCAGACTCGGACTGACCTATAGGGCAATAGGGCAATGACTGAACCAAAAATGCAAAAGGCTAGTGTGGATCCATTTTATTGGTGTAAATGGGCCACTTTTTTGGCCGATGTGGGCCAGTTTGAGTTACTTCACTATGCATTTAGTAGTTTTGGCCATGGTTGCTGAATAAATATTCCTTAAATATCACAATTTGCTTACATTTTAGCATTTTGGGTACTATTCAAACAGTAAAGGAATGTATTGCCATGTGCAACTGTGGGCACTTTTTCATTGGTGCCTGAGGCAGTTTTATGCTCCTGTCTGACCCTGTGCGCCGTCCCTGCCTATTTATGATATGTCATTTATAACGCGCCTATACACAAGTGTTTAAGGCGCGACGAGGCAGGGGTGGGAACAAAGGGGAGACAGACAACGATCCTACTAGGCCAGGTGTCATTCAGATTGCGCAAGTGCACGAGTAGAGGTGAAGGGAAAAGTGTAAGGGGAGAGGGGAAAATGCAGTACAGTATTAGTAGAATAACAAGATAAAAAATAATGGCCAGCTGGTGGCAAGTGCAAGGTAAGTGCAGACAAGTGCTGGTAAGGGGGGCTGAAGGGATACAGAGACAGTCCCGCAGTGCAGGGGTTGCCAGGGAGGCAGTGCAGTGGAGAGTGGCTAGGCCAAGGATCGAGATCGGTGAGTGGCCCTGTTGCAGATTCAGCGCAGTTTCATTAAATTTTAGCAGGGGTGAGGGGGAGAGAAAGCTGAGGCAAAGAGGGAAGGTTTTGAGGTGCTTCCGGAACTGGAGATGGTTCTCAAGTTTCAGGGAGGCAGGAAGGCTGTTCCAGAGGGAGGCCCCTGCTGCGGAGAGAGATCTACCCCCAACTCGTTGCTTGGAGAAGCGGCTGACCCTGAGGGGGTTGGAGGCGGATGAGCGAAGAGCTCAAGAAGGAAGATATTTAGGAAGAGAGAGTTGAAGGTATTTTGGTCCAAGGCCCCAGAACAATGCAGGCCTTGTGGACAATGCAGAGGGTTTTGAACTTAATCCTCGCAGCCACTGGGAGCCAGTGTAGCGATTTCAGTCCTGGAGAGATACGGTCCCTGGGCTTGAGACCAAGGACAAGTCTCAAAGTCCTGTTCTGGATGAGTTGCAAAGGGCGGAGAGTAGAGGCAGGCAGATTTAGATAGAGGCTGTTACAGCAGTCCAGCTTCGAGAGAACCAGGGCTTTAGAGACGGTGAGCTTCTGGGGGAAGGAGAGGAAAGGAAGGATACCTCTGAGGAGGTGTAGCTGGAAGTGTGACTTTTTAGAGACGTCAGATATGTGAGGAGAGAAAGAGTGTGGAGTCGAAGATGACCCCGAGGTGTTTTGCCTTGCAGGTAGGAGCAGGAAGAGGGCCAAGAGGCCGGCCAGAGAGCTGCAGAGAAGGAGGCAGTGGGTGTGCTGATGAGTAGAATCTCAGTCTTACTGGCATTAAGGCAGAGGTCATTGGCGGCACACCATTCCTGGATAGCAGAAAGGCATTCGGAGAAGAGGAGGCCGAGGGTAGCCTGAAAATGAGCAAGGTATCATCCGCATAGCACTGACTGTTGGGGCAGAGAGCGGCGATGCGATGGGCAAGAAGTGCCAGGTACTGGTTGAACAGCCAGGGAGAGAGGTTAGATCCCTGGGGGACACCACAGGTAGAGAAAAAGATGTCAGAGATTTCCTCCATTTTTAAAATAAATATATAATTTTTAATTTCAGGCTGGGGGCTCGCACCAAAAAATGCAATCCTTCTCAAGATAGCATCTAAAGAGCTTCTTCTTTTGGGAGGAGGAGATCAAGGCAGTGTCTTCATAATTGATTTGACATTGAATAATCTCCCAGCTGCCAATACATTCCAGAAAGGGAGCATCTGCAGGAGTTTGAATTTGGCCACTAAGTACTTCCTTGACTATGCTTTGAGATCACAATGCCAGTATTAATACTTGTTCGTCATTAAGAGGGTTTCCTTTAATGGTACAGCTCTTCGGTCCTGTTTGGATTCTGTACCTCAACCTAAATACATTTTCAACCCAAAGAAATGGGAAGAGTGATAACGTTAAACTATTTTTATAACTAATGCTCCCTGGTTTCCGTTGTTACTTGTTTTAAACATGTAAATACAGACTGACTCATTCTGTTTCCTTTCAGTATTTATTTGTAAAAATGGGGAAAAAGCGGAAATGTTGGTCCCTTGCACAGCTCTCCAAGTTGCCAATCCTGCTTTGCAGGCTAATGTCTGGGCAGTGTAACACAATGAAGAGGTAAAAAAGAATAGTTTTCCCCTTTAAGATTTTTAAATAGCTGCATTGTTGTTGCTCAGCGGAATAGTAGAAGTTGTAGCCATTCGTTTTTTATGTAAAAATGGATCATGGCTAGATGCGTAGGAGCCCGGATCTGTGAGCATCCAATTAAAGGCGCAGAACCTCTCTTGCCAATTTATGGTATTAGTGAGTGTTGGCAGTATATTGTCTGTATTCTCATAAGGTGTTCCTTTAGCACAGGAAATTGTTGGGAGTGCTGGCCCGCAACTTTTTTCTGCACCTAGTGGGAACTCACTCCAAAATTAGATTAACTGTGACAAGGTCAGTAACCTGACCTTTTCAAAAATGGATGGGGACAGTGGTAGTTAGGAGTGACCCAGTTCCTGTCCCCTCCCCAAGTGCCAGTTTGTTGTGCCATGCCTTTGACTCCAAATGCTGGCCAAGTTTTCTCTTTCTCTCCTAGAACCAACAATGAGGCAACAGCTGTAATGAGACCACCTGCAACACTATGATCTATCCGCGCTCCACATGATCATTATGCCACAAGCAGGGCCGCAGACATTTGTGTTGAGAGATTGTTAACGAGAGAAGGAACGGCGAGCGTATGATTTACAGCGCTGCAATCACTGTCAATAACCTAGACTGCCCCAGACCTTTACCAGAGCAGCGAACACGTAAGAAAACTTTATTCGCCTAGGGGCAGTGGTCTACAACCGTTTTGGACTACAACTCCCATAGTCCCTCACCATTGACTATATTTGCTTGGACTGATGGGAGTTGTCGTCCACACGATCTGGAGAGCCAAAGGTTGCAGACCCCTGTTTTAGTGGGAGCCACACCAAGTGCCCCCTCCCTGAACACTAGGCATAGCAGACTGTCATTGCTAACTCACTGTGGCCCTGTGAGAAGGAAAGGGGCAGGGCTTATCCCGCTATTTGTAGCCTCTGTTTGTAACACCTTCCTAACTACCAAGGTTCACAGTTCAATCTGAAATCTTTGAGCCAGTTCTGTGGGTTTTTTCACATTGCATCCTGTGACTTGTAGGCCCACACTTGCGATGGGAAAAACGAAACTACAAGTTTGAGCATACAATTGGAAGCAACAAGCAGGACTGGCTCAAGGTGTCACAAATGGAACCCGGAACACTTGGCTGGGAGGCACCTCCTGGGTGGGGCATACAGGGTTGTATTGGTCAGACACAGCACACAAACCAGGGGATAGGGAGGGGGTTAAAAGAAACACCAGGAAGCAGGAGGTTGTGTGTTGTTCGGGTGAGATTGGAGGAGGTGGTAGCAGTCCAAGAGACCAACTGGAGAGAGGACATTTGAGTGGACAGTGTGCTAGATGGTTGGAGAAGGTGAACTGTTGGTCAGTGAGTGCAAGTGGTACTGTTGCGAGTATGCATGAAAGTGGCAAGTGTGCCTAGGTGTCAGGAACGGTGGCTGGAAGTTTTAGAACCATTGGAGATATGGATTTCCACGGTGAGACGTTCTAGTCCTCACCCAATATGGCAGTAGT
This sequence comes from Ambystoma mexicanum, assembly GCF_040938575.1. Lineage (NCBI taxonomy): Eukaryota > Metazoa > Chordata > Amphibia > Caudata > Ambystomatidae > Ambystoma > Ambystoma mexicanum. Next base: position 744,374,811 of record NC_090926.1, read on the forward strand.
TCCTTTAAATTCCAACTCCGCCCACAAGCCGGCGCGTTGGATCTGTTACTCTACAGCGCTCCAGTGCCCTTTGTAACGTTGCTTTCCCCTCTTCCAGTGATTACCCTTCAGTGCCCTTTCATGCCAGTTTTCTCCTTCGTTCCTCCGCCTCTGTCTACGTGTCTTCCCTTTTTCTATTTTCCTCTCCGCTCCTCTGGTGGCTCTCTCGATCGTACAGCTATACTGACTCTATCCTTTCGGCGTCTGCCATTCTGCTCTTTTGCTTTCGGTGTCACCTTCCGGCCGCTGTTTACTCCCTGCTCTCATCTTTTGTTTACTTACCTGCGGTTCCCTGCCTTACTGGGAACTCAGCACCTCCTGCGCTATTCTTTCTTGCTTACTGAAACCGCCTTGGGTTGCGAACGGGTTACCGCGTTGTTTCCCTGGTCATTCGCAGCTCCCTCCTCAGCGGCGTCTGCCTTTCACCTTTTCCTTCGTTCAGCAGAACTTTCCCTTCTCTTGGCTTTCCTTCCTTTCTACATTGTCTGTTTCAGCCCATGCATGTTATTCCTTTCTTTTCAGTTTATCTTCTTTTCCTAATCTTGGTCCAGTCCTACCTTCTTGAAATTGAGCTCAGGCGGAATTGTTCTGGTATTGAGGCTGGCCCCCTTGGATCCCCCGAGGGCAGGTCTCCATTCCCACCAAGGTGTCCTCCGGAGGGGCCAGACCTTATCTCGACTAACGGAAGGTCCGAGCATCTCAAGGCAAGACTTCGAAGAAGAAGGAGGACCACAGGAAGTTTGAGGCGGCTCTTCAGGTATTAACTTCCAAGGAATAAGGTGAGGAGAAGGGGGAGTTAGACCTGGAACCTGACACTAGGAGAGGGATTGTGGTGAGTCAATGTGAATTGCTTGTGTGAGTGAAATGGTGTTTGAGTAGAAGGTGGGGTTGTATAATAGCAGTGCCATGGAGGGTGTTCCAGTTATTTGGAGGAAGGGACAAAGGCGTGGATGGGGGCAGTAGAGTAGTGGAGGGAGTAGCGGTATCAAATGGTGAAGGGAAAGATAGAGAGTGAGAGAAATCAGAGTGGGAAGACTCAAGTGTAGATAGAGAAGGTTGTGGAGCTGAAGGGAAGAGGGGTACATCAGGAAGTGAGAGGGAGAAGAGGGAGAAGGAGACCGAATTGGGCAGACTATCTGAAATGCACAATCCACTATGCAATTTTAGGTAACTAACCACTGAATAGTTCAGAGAGGTCCATGGGAGAGGTTTGATTATAGAATGCATTGTGTTGGGTTTTCACCTCAAAGATGAGTCAGAATCTTGACAGTAGGGTGGGTCAATAGTCTGTAAATATACCAATCTGGGGAAATGGGAAGCCTGGGTTTAGGATGAATGGTGCTTTCTAGATGAGAGACAAAGGGATGGCGCTAGGGCCCTGAGCAATCTACAAATAAAAAGCCCTTGAACTTTGTCCAAGAATTTAAGTATTCCTTCAGCCATCTGAGGGGGCAACATTGCTGTCCCTCTTCAGCAAATAGTTGTGTACATGGTTTGTCATCACTTACCCGGCGGCACAATGACTGCAAAATCAAAGGCAGATCACTTAAGCTTGCAGTGCATAGAGGTTTGACACCTCTGATTTAAAGCTTCCATTCACAAACTTTTGAAAGTGTGGATAGTTCCCCGGATTGATCTCCTTACCACTGAAGTGAAAGCAGAAGCAGACCCTTTAATTCTAGGTTTCCAACTCGTGATCTCTGTGAAATATACTTTCATTCAGCTTCTCCAATTCCAGTTATCAATGTGCAACATTTTGAAAATTGAAAAGTATGGCTTGACAGTGCCGATTTCAGGGCACATAGTCTAAACTGGGGTGTGAAGGGAGAGATGTAGAAGGTGTGGAGAAATCAGACTTGGGCAGGTATGGGGCAAGCAGGAATATAATTTGTCATGGAACAGACACACATCATCACAAACCTGTTTTCTTCTCTTTGACAGACTGCTGGTGGTCTGTTTTAGTTCATACTAGTAGATGACCTGTAAACATTTAAAGAAGCCCCAAAATATTTGATTGGAACTTGCTAACCCCTTAAGTGGAAGGTTTTCTGTTGATATTTGGCCAACAACCACACCCTTTGTTCACAAATGCATTGCCTGACTCAATCAGGGCTCTTTCTCTTCAGGTGTCTGTCTGCTTTTTGCTCATACAGGAAATCCCCATTCACTGGTTTGTCTTTCAAGGTCCCTGTAAGTCATTGTTTATTGAAATGGCTATAAAAGCAATCCAGCTGCAACGTTTGAACTAAATATGGTTATTTCCAAGTTTGGGTCTCTGCTTGTGCCCTCTACATGTGATCTGAGGTTCCTGTTGTGGAAAGGTGTGTTTTGTGGCATTGCATAGACAGGACAATTTGCCCATCATGGCTTCTTCGCTAGCTGCTAGTATTTTTGTGACTGTCCATCTGCAACTCTGAACGTATTTACAAAAATGTTCTTTGTAAAATAGCTCTTCTCACATAAAACAGAAAATGCACGGATAAAGACTGCACATGGAATCAACGCTGCCTTTCCGAAGTCTGCTTGCTGTCACAAAGAGTATACAGATTAAACATCGGCCACACTTAAATTGTATTTCCCTGCACCTCTTTATTTGGGGTTTTTCAAAGGTAATTAAAAATACAACTTTCAGGGTTAAAATAGTCATTTATCCGGAATAGCTTAACTTGTGGGGTCAAGCTAAATGTCTCTCAAGGGGATCTAAGACCGTTCTTGCCAATCCAGGGTTCTGGATTGGCACAGCAAAACAAATGCAAAGAAATGTGCAGATGACTCAAACTAAAGAATTCCAAGTAAATGTCTTTAGCAATTTCCCCCCCTCTCCTGGTTCTTCACCACTCCACTCCAAATCTTCCAGTAGACTTTTAATCGCCAGGTTTGTGGTCTTCTTTGCAAGAGACTTGTGGATGGGGTGAACTCCTCAATCCCAGATCCAAACCAGGGTCTGTTGGCAGCCACTTTAGTTTGGGCCCCATGGAACCAAAACTGGGCAAAGTCTGGAACCATAGAAAGACTTGGGGTCACCCTAGGTCTTAAAGGGGGTTTTTGACTGTGCCTCTTGCTGATTACCCTCAGTGTTGTAGATCAATAGGGGCCTGTCCTCTTTGTCCTTCTCCTAGCAACTCTCACATCCTTCAACTCTTCTTACTCGTAGCATATGTCCTTACCGCTCAATCACATTCTTGTTCTTGTTCCTCCACCCACATCCCTCGCACATGCCACAAAAGTGCGGTATGCAATTCTTCACTCTCCTTCCCCAGCTTTACTTTTCACTGCATTCCCTCCAGCTCTCTTCCACAACTTTCCTTTTCATCACTTACTCAACTACTTCTTTTTTAGACACCTAGTGTCTGCTTCTATCACCACTTCCTTATCTCCCCTCCCCATCACCTGCTTAAATTCTTTTTTGCCTTATGAACGTCTACAGTGCCAGCTGTAATATCTCACCCTTCAACCCCAGCCTTCTGGGGCTTGCCTCAGCCAACTATATCTTCCTTACTCCAGCCTCCATGGCCAGTCTCTTGCTTTCTCTTTCCCTCGCTGCATTTCCACCCCTCTCTGCCCTCAAACAGTCCCAGCGTCTCTGGTCTTGCCTTCTCTGGCCTCCTGTCCCACCTCTTTTTGCTCTCCTCCTATCACCAAATGTGCTCTTTCTCTAAACTCCCCCACTTCTACTCTTCCCTGCTATGGACTTTCAGTAGTCCTTAAATCCCACCACATTGGAGGCTTTCCCTGGTATCTGGTTCAGGTGCAGGCTACCTAGTCTCTTGGGGTGGGAGCTGGCTTACTGTAACTCATGGTTGGTATTTCTTGTCATTTGTTTCTGCTAGCACCCTCCCTCACACAAGCCTGGGCCGAGCCTTTGTAAGGGCTGTCTGCCATATTGGAACGAAATTGTTTGCATGCCTGGGAGAAGTCTCCCATGGGCACAGCGACTGCCATATACTTGCTCCCTAGTCTCTGGTCAGTGTCTCCAGTGAGTTTATTTTTTAAATTTCACATAACTTACCTTGGTCGCTGCATTGCCCTCATATTCTCATCTAATTGCACAGGAGTGGCCTTACTAATTAAAGGAATGGTTCGGTCCAAATTTTTTATTGCCCCTACGGGTCGGCCATGTGTTTTTAAGCCTAAGTCGCTCGATTTTAGAAAAATTTCCAATGGACCTTACCCGAGTTTTGGACCATTAAAAACACGCGAAAACAGGCACCAGGGAGTTGCCATTTTGTGATAATCGTATAATTTCTCCCATCGGCCTGGCTGACCTGCTTTTGCGGCACTAAATCATATCCCCCGCCCCTGAGCCTGACATTATCAAAACATTCTTATTCCCCGCCTCTCTCCGTGACGTTACTGCGCTGCGTAGGCAAACGCGCCCAGTCGTCTTCTACGCGACTTCACACAGAACCCGGAAACCAACACAGATCAGCTCACAACACAGCGCGCCACAATTCGGAATATGAAACTGTACTTTAAAATCAAACAGCAACACGGTAAATTTGGTAAAGTACATTTATTTGACATTAAATGTTTATAGAATATTCAGCAATTGCCATATGAACTCCGAAAGTCATTTATTTTCTTTTATCTCTATCCGTAAATCCGTAAAATGTTATTGTGAGTCACGCGCTGTTCCTTTATGGTACACAGGGTGTTGGTTTTCGTTCAAAGAAGCACTTTTGTCGCACGTTGAACCGCAAGGCTGTTCCATCAAGTAGGGACTAGGCCAGCGTAAAGGTTGATATGTTGCTTCTAGCCGCTAGTACCGCGTAAGGGCATATGGGCCCTTGTCGATCGTCCCATAAGATCATCAGAATGGTGCAGTTGTTTACATTAAGCTGCGGCTGAAGAAAGCGTCTGCCGGTGTCTGAAACTGGTGGCAGTGGCAAAAGGGAAGTATATACCTATTTTGAAAACATAAAATGTATAATTAGTCTCGCCAGCCGATCTTTATTAATATTATTCATTTTATTTATTACGGCCGAGCTGAAACTATTTGCTTTAAAGGATAGTGCAATGGAGTATGTTCGGCTCTAAAATCAATGTGAAAACTAACGAAATAAATCGAGGTTAGTACACAATGAGAAACGACTTTTTGTCTACATGCGTGTGGAATGTGGGCCTGCATGCCCGTGTGCCCGCTACAAGGACAATCCCACAAACGTTTTCAAAGCTCTTCATTCATTCATTTTTTCATGCATCCATTCATTAATTCTTCATTCCGGTATAAAAGCGTCTAAAGAGTTACTTACATTATATTTGCAATTTCCATTGTGTCTCTGCGTAATGCAGTTCGTAAATCCCACTGTGCTCTTGACAACGATTTTTCGTATACTGAACTAACATGAAACTCGGTCTAGTTTAAGAATTTTCTGCCTTATCGTCTTACGTTAATGCCCCCCCATCCCCTCGTCAAATGAAGTTCTTTCTGCATGGTCCCTGTCTCTCAAGGTCAAAAAACAATAGAACCTTATACTGCCAGTGCGAGTTGTGGGCCTCTTCAGGGCGCGAGCTGAAAATCAAAGCTGCTGACCTTCACTAGAAATGAGCATACATTCTTTCTTTGCAACATCCCGTAGTAAAGCCATCTGTGAGAACTTGAAGTTTCGAATCCATCCATGTAGTGCGCCTCAATGTGCAAATGCGAACTGGCTTCTCTCCCATCTGCAACGGCTCGCTTGGCACGTTCTAAGGCCCCAATTTTGTCTTCGTTGTCTGCGAGCTTTGAAGCCCCAAAGAACCATAACTATTGAGACTTTTAATTTTTTGGGGAAGGTCAGGGAAAGTATAAAGTACCCGAGGAGTTGAGTTGAAAGTGAGATTTATTGTTTGTTTTATTATCTGCAATGCGCAAGCCTCCCCTCGGTTAACAGTGCCCAGCATTTATAAGAGATTGTGAAAATTAGTTACATCAACAAAAATATATACATACACATATAGACAAGGTCAGCAATATGAGGTGAATAGAGGGAGAATTCAAAGATGACACCCAGGTAGTTCGGCACCCAGGATGGTGAAGGTAGGGGTTAGGGTTAGCGTACTTTGTATGCACACTGTACAATAACATTTATTTACAAAAAGACAATTGTATTACAATTATTTAAACCGGGATTTGTACTTCACAACCAGCTCTCCTTTGGGTGGACATGGCAGTGGCAATGTTGGGTGGCAATGGATCAGTGCTCTGCACAGAAACGTTCAAAATTACATATCTGTGCTTCTCTAATACAGCAACAATAAGGCTTTTGATAAAGTCGAACTCCATTTCCTCATAGACTGGTTTCATCACCCATTGCTTACTTCTTTTTGAAAAGGCCTTAGTGTAGCGAGGCATCCTTACATTACCCTTAGTCCTAGATTGTTCACGGCCGAGATTCTCGTTATTGGCCAAGTCGGCAAGTAGAGTCCTATGTCTCATGCCCTGTATGCTGAAATGCAAGCGCTTTGGCCTGTACTTTAGGCACATATTGTGGAACACCTCCAAACCTCCTGTGTGACAGAATTCTGTCAGTCCCCTCAAATCTCTTGATAGTTTTATCGAAAACAATCTTCTCAATGGCTTTGTGTGTCGGTGAAGATGGATTCAACCACTTCTTCTTCCATGCCTCCACTGGGGATAAAGGGCCATGTTCTCATTGGTGGAAATGTAGGTTTTCTGACCAGCGGTGCACGTTGGTACAGTGGTGCATAAGTGACCGCCATTTTTCAAGTAGTATTTCCACTGACCCTTCACACGTTTTGGAGCTCCACCAAAGATGGTTGCTGATAGACTGGGACCACTCTGAAATACTTTCCAAACCTTTTTTTTCCCTGCAGCCGAGATTTTCTTATTGATTGATTTAGCAAGATGCCATACGTCAAATTGATGTTTAATATGTGGGAACTGCTCTCTCATTGTCTTGGCAATTGAAACGTGTCTGTCCGTGGCTATGAGGTCGATGTGCATTCCCCTCGATTGTAGATATTCCACTGATTTTATAAATCCTAGTTTCTCCATGGCCACTGAGGATGTACATTGTGTTACCTGCACGACCACCGAACTCACAATTTTCTTACTATCCATGGCCTGTAAGTGGTAGGTGCAGTACTTGGCAGAAAATTCAGGGCTGTCGCACTGTCCATCGCCAGCTAGCCTGAATCGTTTGCCTTCGAATGTACTTGCTAGAGACAATTGTTCAATTTTCCAAGCATCACTAATGGCCGGAAACAGATAATCATGTTGGTATTAGTAGTACTGCGTTTTTTAAATGAAATGGAGTCCCACAAACTGTAAGAAAGACTCTAACTTTCTAAAACTGGAGCCACTAAAAAGTGATGCAGCTGCACATTGTAGATTGCCTGCTGGCAGTTTCCCCAGCATCGGTTGTGCAGACCATGAGAACGTATGATGTAATCTACAGGCGGCATGTATTGTGACGTTACTGCCTTGTTTTTGACGAGTCACATGAATCAATGGCTTCCCACATACTTTCCCTCTGACGGAATGCCCACATTTCAGCATACTTATAATATCCATCAAACAACTGTCGAATACTATGTATTTGCCCTCTTTCATTAGACTGTCATCCTGCGTCAAAGTTGTTTCGGCCTGTGACGTTGCGGACATATCGCCACATTTGAAAGAAATATTGCTGCTATCAAGTTCTGATGCGTCAGTGAATGCTGCTGCTGGTTCATTCTGTCATTTCAACATCTGCTACCTCAACATTGATGGGAGAACACAACAATGTCGACAGCTTTTTTGGTGGAAATTTTTTGGCGGGTGTGAATTGATCTGCGACTACTTCAGAGCTATCTTCAATACATCCAGTATCATGATGTTGCGGCGGTGCGGTCGTACTGTAGCAATGGTCCAATTCAACTTTGCTGGATTCTCCGGACACATTCATTTCATGTTCTGACCATTGAACATGAGCATCCCGAGTCTCAACATGCCGCGTCTGAATTAATAGTTCCTCCATAGTGTAAATGGTCTGGCAAGCAACATCTCTCATTTGCTTCACTGTCTGTGTATGTATAGTTCGTAGACCCACGGTAACTAGAGGACAGATTGGAAAAGGGATGTTCAGTTTAAACACAAGATAAAGTATAGTACAATTGACTGGATAAAAACATAAAATAGTCCCCAGCACAAACAAATTTCTAAAGTTATGAACTGTTTGTAACTAACCTTATTTTTGTTTCTTTTCTTTGCAACTTTTTTGACTCGACCTTCAACATCTGCACACTGTTGCACCGATACGTATCCGCATGTCTCCCGTTCCTCTTGCGCTGCAACGACTATTTTCTGTATCCGCATAGACAGCACGAAATGAGGCTCCATCGACTCCCTGAAACATAGTATTTTCGTTACTGTGTATCGTTACTTGTGTATCAAAATATTGTTAGCATAAAACGCACGTGAGGACGAAAACAAATGTACATCTCAATAGCCAAACACGATTTAAACATTGTGTGGAACAATCAAACGACAAGTGTTCCAGTCCTGATAATCACCATCAGTTGAGCTGTCAGTATCCATACCTCGGGCTGCTGAAGAACATCTAGGGCTGTTGTCAATGTGGTGGACGCTTCAGCATCTCCCTGAAACACAGTACTTGCATTAGTAATGGATAACACTAATTATAACTGAAAACAAACACCAGGGGACGACAACTAAGGTGTATATCAATTGGAAAGCACTAACCAAACAATTGGTAAAATAATCACACGATGCATACAAACTATTACTTGACATGCATAAAACAAGTCTGTAGCGGAATAGCCAAGTATGATTACCTGATACACGCTAGAAGTGGTTGATAACTGCGAGCACGTGACGGAAGTAGAATTTTCTTGCTTCAGATTCAAGGGATAGTCAAGAAGTTGTAAAGGTAAATTATTGTTTGATAATGAAATGCCAATATTTAAAATTGCCATGTAAGGAGACAGAATACTTGAGTAATGCGCACTATAGCACAGTTCCCTGTGCCCATATATAGATTTTGTTTGTGGGTTATGAAATCTAAAAATAATATATTGATAAATGTCATCATTCAAAAAGCTATACACTCATATCAATGTCGAAAGTATTACAAATTGGAAACAACACCTAAAATATCAATGAATCCATTCGGCTACCTACACACTACCGCAAGGCCTAAAGCTAAAAACGGACACATGACTCACCAGTGGCGGATTGTGGACGAATAGAGTGGGAATAGCGTTTGCGAGCAATTTTCGTGTCGATCGCCGTTTATTCTTCTTTGTTACCCAAGATGTGGTGTACATGTTCGAGGGAAAGTGCTGGCTGCAGTTGCGGTATCTATCACCCCTCTTGTCCTCAAAGACTTGTTGGACTCTACTTTCCAGCTCATCCAGTGGATATCCGCTATGTCTGACCCATTCTCTTATTCGATCAACAGTTTTCGGGAATACATGCATTGTAGTGCCTTCAGTTTTAGCATGGGTCTTCGAAGGGCAACCGCTAATCGAATAGGCAGGCATTGTTGAAAATTCTGAAAATTAAATATCAAGATTATTATAAAACCTTGATGAATAAAAAAGTCATTAAGTAAATGAACCATACCATGCTCAATGCAAGGTTTGTTTTGGTCGCCGGAGCTATACCAGTTTATCATGTGCGGCTTAGTATTTGCATAAGTTACAGAAATGTTTTAAATTATGTGACTAAACTCTGAACATGTGACTCGTCCATTGGATGTTCTGTCTTGCACGAAAAGGAAACATGTTTACATTATAGACTGAACCCCCGAAGGATGCAATTCGATGACAATTGACACAGATGAAAATAAATAGATCTATTGATAGCATAACAAACTCAAGTCAATAGCAATGAGCCCAATGACCATAGCTCTATTGGGTACTGTAATAGCAAATAGATTAAATGTAAAAATGACCGAAATATGACTAGGATACATGGCCTTACCTTGACCAACAAACAGTTGGATTCAGCAGGCCGAGCAGTATGTTGCAGGAGAACACTGACGAGTTTGCTCGAAGCGGTCACAGATAGCACGGCGACCAGCAGATTAGCATAGATCTCAGTGCTTCTCAGGTTGAAGGTTCAGGAGTTGACTTGCAAAGCACACAGATGTTCTCATGAGACATCTCGTGATTTATAAAGTATTAGAAACAGGGGTATGTTTGTGAATGAATGACGTGTGTATGTCGTGGTATTATGTTTATTGCAGGGGGGCGGCCTGCCTCAGGGGAGGCCTTCCTGGAGACACGGGGTCTGAGGAGGCCATGTGAGCGATGGCCCCTGTGCGTGGGATACCTTTTGAAGTGTACATGCTGTTTGGCACCTTGGCCGTTTGCGCCCGTCGCAGCCCCCCATGCCAGCGCTCATCCCCGGGTGCGAACCGCCTTTGATAGAGGGGGTGGGATGGATGGGCCTGGGGCGTGCATATAAGGCACAGGAAGACTGCTGAATGGAGACACACTTATGTGGATTGCATGTGGGCGGCCTGCCTCAGGGGAGGCCTGCCTGGAGACACAGGGTCTGAGGAGGCCATGTGAGCGATGGCCCCTGGGCGTGGTATACCTTTTGAAGTCTACATGCTGTTTGGCACATTGGCCGTTTGCGCCCGTCCCTTGCCCTTATGTGATGTTAACTTTGCATGACATTCGCGTAGATGGGAACAATGAGCAAGACACGGGGCATCCATTTTTGTACCCCCTTTCCACTCCATTTTGGTGACCAGGCCTCACTGCGATAGTACAGCGCGCAGAGCACATGGCCCACAGCATCGTTCCCACTCTGACTAGAAAACTCCAGAGGTATTTGCAACAGCTAATAAATGTAACACATCACTCTCTGAGATCACAGTCCTGCATGTGAACCGGCCTGAACCAAGCACATGGCTCGTTCATCTCCACAAATGTGTCCTTGCCCACGCACCCTCGCCAGTGGAAAGTTACTGCCATTCTGACCCTGTGTCCCTGCAAGGTATTCTCTTCATGTGCCAGACCACTGACCACGCCATGATGCCCACCTAGCAGATCCCCAACTAACATTAGACCCCTACTGCAGTATATTGTTGCCGATCAATAACAAATGCCACATATCAGAGATTCTTGTGAGCACAGACCCACACCTCAAACAGTGTATTATAGTGGTCAAGACCCTTGACCCAAGGCCTGTATAATCCAATGTTAATTGATAGTATTGATATGTGTGGCTTTTATAGAGACATAATCGACTGAAAGACTTTGAACAAGTGTTATTTAGTGCATGCAGTATTGATAATATATTATGTTAGCTTAGATAGTGACCACCCCGCTTCAGTGACCTGAACTTCACCCATTCCGAGCACGGGTGTCTGACGTCCATCCTTGAATGGAGACACACTTCATTGATTTCAAAAATCGAAACAACCGTTGTTAAAAATATATGTGGTGTTTTATTTTGTAGCTTATTTTGATGACACAAAAATACAATATTTTACACATTGTACAGTTCAGGTTGCAGCACAGCGAGAGAAAATCCCCTGTACTGACCGCTGTCACTCTGGAACGTTTCTCTTATGGCACGAACGGCACAGGCGGGTATCACTCTTCGAACGCGGTGTCCAAGCCTCCCGTGAAGCCACCATGTAAAGGAACGATAGGCCACCAGCTGTGAAAAGGAATGAAACAAACTGTTTTTAAATGACCAAGATAAGTTTAATAAACGTTTGTTGTCAATGACAATTCTTGTAACTAACGGCATTCTGCTCGGAGAAATGCTATCTAGACACTGCACACTATTGAAAGACTTTCGTGATTTACAATGATATGAATATGTAATTTTGGATATAGTAGAAGACCATGAAATAGGAGTGGCATGACAAGCAGAGTATACTTACTCGTTACTCGGATTATGAGGATGAACAGTTGCGCGAAGTTTGTGCATAAGCACCATCATTATCCTCAACACGGACCGTGTGAGGCAGGCGGCCCTGAAGTCTGGCAGCTCGGTGATGCATTGCGGTCGTGGCTCGCCTTCCGAGATGTAGGCCACGCATCCCGAGTTTTCACAGCAGCAGCAGTTCTCATCCTTGGTTGGCATTAGCTCGCACCGATTGCATGTGCACCAGGTGGAAACACCGTCCATGCGACTAGGTCCAGGCTCTTCAGCTGTTGAATCGTCCTCCCAACTGCCGTCCGAAGACCCATCGTTTTCGCGTGTTTCCCTTTCCAGTAGTTCCTCCTCGGTATACTCGGGCTCGTACATGTAGGGCATTATTGTATCCATTGTGTGTTGCACAAACTAAAATAATTAAAAGCGGTGGTACTGGTATGATATGATATGATATGGCCCTAACATTCTACACATTCTGCCTCCTTTTCCTCTGATGTTTATTGCTGTAGTTTTCTTTTTGTGGTTATTTTCTTATACTTTTTTCCCGTTGGATTTTAAATTCATCTTCAACCTTATTAAGCTCTGCTGACCTGGGCAGAGATGTTGTGCATACGTAGAGAGGTTGTGCATACGTTTGTGTTTGTCAAGCCACCATAATGTTGGAAATTGTAGCTGCTGCAGCAAAATTACTTTTTAGGAAGTGAAAGGAGACCGAAGCAAGCCTCCTAAGGTGAGAAATGACCACCTTTCATGAAGATCAAGCGTGGGCTTGCAAAGACCATCTCCTGAACCAAAAAGATATTCAGGTAAGCAGAACAGATCAAGAATCCTGTAACTGATGTGATGCCGTACTACTCTGGCTGAATATTCCTCAGATGCAGCAAAGGTGCCTGTAAGACTGCAGCCTTTAGACCCTCCACTTGCTTTACTGGTGAGAACCTAGCGTTTGGAAACCAAGCTCTAGGAGGCTATCGACATAATTTGAAGTAGCTAGTCTGTGGTTGAGGGAAAGATGCTGCTTTCTGTCAAGATTGATGTTTAGGAAACATATGTTGCATACATCTCTCTGCCTATTGCACAACCGCCTAAGCTGTTTGGGATTCCTGAACCGGAGCATATTAGACTTTTTTGCATACCTTCATAACTGCCAGCCTGGCTATTGTCAGTTGGACACCCTCTCGGGCAACCTATATGGATCTCTTTGCCGCCAACTGCTGCGGTTCATAGACCATATGAAGAAGTATAAATAACAGAGTATTACATCGCAAAATGCATTTGGCCACTAGCCTAGTCGAGAACATTTTAGGAAGGTCGAGTACTATTTTCATGCTACTCGACCCTATGATAGTGTCCCTTCTGAAATATTTGTATGCACTAATTGCATGTTATGCACCTGCCTATGGCAGCATTGCAGCAGTTTAATCCCAATTACCTGATAGTCAGTATTTGTCAGTTTGCCATTCAACCCTGTTGGTGAAGGAATTCTGGGAGGCAAGGCGGTTGAGCTGTGGCGCACTCTGAGGTGAATGTGTACTAAGAACCGAGGAGTGTACATGCTTGAGGGTCAGCCTACTTCTGCTTTCTGTAAGATGAGATCATAGCAAAGTGATCACTGAGACCTGTAAGTAGTAGCATTAAAAAGATAACCATGAGGCCTAGTTCTGATGTAGTAGAATAGGTATTGCGTTTCACCAGTCAGTATGTCAATATTCTCCACATCAGATACCCCAATTTCCATACTGCAACTTGCGGAATTCGTTTTTTTTTTTCTCTACATAGTCGTGGCCTGCACAGGACTATTTAGATTTCCTTAAATTTTATTTGTTAAAGCATCGATAATTAGAAAAATGATTCTCTAGTAAGATATGCTTATTTGAAATTTGTGAGCTTGAACCCAACAGTGTGGCATGCTGTAGCCGAATATCTGGTATCGAGGAAGAGTAGCATAGCAAGGAGTTTGAAAAAGAAAGATGTTGTCCATAATGCAGTTGTTTTAATGGCCTGCTGATGGTGGGTCAAGGATTTGGAGAGGCTGAAGCTCAGGATGGTGGCCTGGAGAGGCCGAATCTCAGGATAAAGGCTAGGCAGCATGGCCAGATGTGCCCATGCAGCTCAATCGCTTGCTGGACACTGTCCCCGGGAGCAGTCTAGTTGGCACATGCCAAACACTTAGTGAGGCAGAGAGTGACAATGTCAGCTTCCATGATCTCCAAGCTCAACAGCTTTGGCAGCAACACTGACCAACACTACAGGTTAATTGTGGGGAGCAAGGATGCAGAGTAGAGGTTAGCTCCGCTTCCATTGGAAGTACTGCGTGTGACAAAATAACTACTGCTCTGCAGGAGTATTGAGACGAGTACTGGCTAAACCGCCTACTCGGCACAACTCTATTCCTAAACCAGCAGTGATCCCAATCATAAATGTGAAATGGGTACAGCCCAAAAGGCATATCGCCTTTGCCTTGTGTGGCACTGCAGGTAGAGGGCAGGGTATATCTTGAGGGATTTGAGCTGATAACAGTACCAACTCAAACATCTTAAATAAAATAGTCCAAAATAAAAATTTCCCATCAAGGTTCTATACAAATATAGATTTTTAATCAAACACACAATGCAAATAAAACTGAACACTAGTCAAACCCACCCCTCTAAAAGAAAACGCAGAGAAAGCAGAGTTTTGAGAAAGGGCATATGAGCAGGAGTGTTCTTGCAATCAAATTAGACAACACTGTCAATGTTCATGGAAGAAAAGGCCAGGGAAGGGGTTCTTAAGTCAGTATGGTATCAAGTGGATCGGGGCACGGCCTCTTCAGGGTAATTTATTTTTGTCTTTGGGGGTTCCACTGGGGCCTACAAAAGTTCAAAAACTGCGCAATGCATATTCCTATTAATGCAGAAAACTACAAAAATACAATTATAGTGATACACTTCAGCCATAGACTGTACTTTGTCTGATAATTCATGTAGTATCAATTTATAAACAAACTCATCAATAGTGTGATCTTGCAATATGTACATTGATGTATTCATTTAGGCCCTAATGATATCCAATTCTTAGCATTAAACACATCAGCATGTTTCTGTCCTTTGTGATTACTATCAGATATTCTTTAGATGAATTGAAGTATAGTAACTAATGTAATGAGTTGCATAAAAAGATTCTTCATTCTTTTAGTTGATCTTTGTGATTAAGACACATTAGGCATCATTCGGAGTCTGACGGTAGCCGTGCAGGTGAAACAGGCAGGCTGCCGCCGGACCCGTGATGAATTATCGCTGCCTTACTTGCTGGAATAACCGGAGCATTATTGTTACTCCCCATTCGAGTCCCATAAAACTCAGTGGGAATGGGGAGGACGGAAGCATTTGCACTGTGCGCAACAGTTCCGGTGCTTCTGTCAGTCTGCTGGCGGGTGCCGTTCCGCCTGCCAGGGTCAGACCTGCAGGGCGAAATGGCACCAGTCAGCAGACTCATAGTTTGCCAGTCCGGAAACAACGGTGACGGTAAACTTATCGCCTTTGTTGTTTTCGGACCGGCAAACTTGTAATGAGGCCCATCGAGTTTTAAGTTCTTATGTCTGGAAGACAGAAACAATATTTACTCATTATATTCCCTTTTTCTATTTTATTATAGTACTTACTGTTTGTGCATGGGTTGTTGGTTGTGGGGGTGGGTCGGTGGTTGTGGGGGTGGGAGGGTGTATGATATAGATATTAATATATCCCCACAGCCTTTCTGGTGTGGCTCAGGACTGGAGGTGAACACCCAGCGATGGCTACTAGGTGACATTTTGGAATATATGACTTGGCTCAATTGGACTATCCTACGTTTGCAAGCCTTTTTAAATCCACCATAACTTTATTGGTGTTTTGTATACATGCCCCGGTGCCAAACTATCGAACAAGCCTTTGTGCAAAGAGGGTCTTAACATATCGCAGTTTCAATCAGTGTGGCCAATCGTCAACGTGGGGTTCCTCACAGGGACTGTCCCTTTAAAGGAGGCTACAAAAGGTCCAGAAGCAGAGGTAGGGCCTCATCAGCCAGAGGCTCCACCCCCTCCCCCCCCCAAAAAAATGACGCCCGGCTCAAGGCCCCCTCCCATTCCACTCCAGTAGGTCGTCGCCTTTCACAATTTACCCACGCATGGGAGGGGGAACACCTTAGACAAGTGGGTACTATCCACCGTAGCGGATGGTACTGCATAGAACTTCTACATAGACCACCCAACCACCCGCCAAGACAAAAGAAGACGATGCAAGAAGAACACATATTGCTAGAGGAGGTCAAGGCACTACTGTAGAAGGGACACCAAAGAAATTGTCCCAGCAAACCAGGTAAACAAGAGTATCTATTCAACGTACTTCGTTGTACCAAAGAAAGTCGTAACAATGCGCCTGGTCCTAGACCTGCGGCCAGCCAACACAAAATTTCACATGACAATGCTGCAAGAAGTAATCCCCTACTGAAACAAGGGGATATGAAAGATGCATACTCTTATATTTCAATGTTCCAAACGCACAGAAAATACCTGCGTTTCAAGGTAGCAGAACACTACCAGTTCAAGGTGCTCACATTCGGCATAGCCTCAGCTCCAAGGGTATACACAAAAGTGCTGGCAGTAGTGGCGGCACACTTGAGCAGAGAATCAATCCCAGTGTTACCCTTATCTGGACGATTGCGAATTTGACGGGATTCCCCTGTTAGCCAATCGCAAAACACCCAAAGAACTATCCACCTTCTGTTTCAATTGAGGTTCTCCATCAATGAGAAAAAAATCAAGTCTCGTCCCCAGCCAAACAAAGCAATTTCTAGGAGCTATCGTAAAAACAAGGGAGGGTCTAGTCTTCCCCTCAAACGAAGGAGTTCAGAACATGCTGTTGCAAATACCTCACTACCTAGCCGGTCGCCAAATAACCGTACACAAAGCAATGTGCCTACTCGGGATAATGGCTTAATACATTTATCTAGTTCCACACGCACGGCTGTGCATGCACCCAATGCAGGAGTGGTTAGTGAAACACTGGTCTCAGGCAAGCAGTCAGTGGGATGATGTAGTGGTTGTTTTGCTAATCATATTACAGGCTCTTCACTGGTGGTCCGAGGAAAATGTGTTAAAAGGAAAACCATTTCACAATCCACCAGTTCAAGCGATACTTAGACACCTCACTCTCTGGCTGGGGAGCACGTTACCCTCACTACACATCTTACAGACAGTGGACTTGCACCACAGCCCAAAACCACATCAACATTCTGGAACTACTAGCAGTACTCCAAGCCCTAGAAGCTTTTCAACTGCATCTAGTAGGTCAGACAGTGCAAGTACTCACAGACAGCACCACTGCCATGATTTACCTAAACTAGCAGGGAGGCACACTCTCAAAGTATGTCCAAGCTATCCCTGAAAATGTGTAAGTGGGCACTCAAGCGGAGCATTTCCTAGTCTCTCAACATGTTCCAGTGGAACTCAGTGCTCTGGCAGACACTCTGGGCAGAAACCCTCTACCTGAGGAGCACGAGTGGCAACTCAACAAAGACATTCTTAAAGAAATCTTCCTATGGGGTTATCCTTTTTTAGACTGGTTTGCCACAAACCAAAATGCACAATTCCCAGGTTTTCCCAACCTCAATCCAAGGGGAGCACGCTGTGGATAAGCTGGTCAGGGAAATTTGCCTATGCTTTTCCCCTGATGCCACTCCTCAGCAGGATGGTCTACAGACCGCCCTCCATCACACCTGAATTCAATGAAGAAATAACTCACTACTTGAACATGCTTAAAGGACCCAACACAGCAACACTATTTCTGGGTGACTTTAGCCGTTGACAAGGGGACCCCAGTGACAAAGAAGCCACTAAACTAGAGCAACTTTTAAACATCGACTACAGGGTGGTGAATCTTGAACCGACTATGAACAACGGTCACCTACTGGACTGGGTGGTCACGAACAACCTTATCTCACGAGACTTCAAAACTGACCCATGTATATGGTCTGACCATTACAGCGTCACTTTCCACATCTCCCCACCTACACCAAAACCCCAGACTCCTAACCTGCCGATCAAAGTAACACATCGGAACTTTAAAAACATCAGCAGAGAGGAACTCACGCTAAGTTTAGATAATATTGAAAATAATGATAGTGAGGAAGACTCGTGAGTTCCTACTGACAAACCTTCTATGCCACCTCCAGATACTGGTGGATCAGAAGGCACCACCACTAACCAAGACGGTTAGATCTAAACGTAAAAAACAATGGTTCTCAGGAGAACTCTTGGAACAAAAAAAAAAGAGAAAAAGGGAAAATTAATGTCTAATAATAAATCCCACCCCGTAGAAAAAGGCACTATGGACAGTGTGAAAACCTATAAAAACATGATAATCGAAGCCAAAAATAACTATTAGAATGAACAGATTAACACTGCTGCTAACTCCACCAGCAAACTATTCAACATCTTGAAATCGGTCGAAAAACCCAAGGAAATTACCCCTATCTTCTCACCCACTCAAGAGTGCGATGCAACTCAGACTGCCTTTTTAAGCAAAATAACTAAGGCCAGGGACAACATAGCAAAATACCACTCCATTAGAAAGATGTTAACAGCACTTCCCTCTGAGGAAATAATCCATCACTCAGCCCCTTTTAAGTTCACACAAATTAACACCTGCGTCATGTTAAAAGTGCTTGCCACCATGAAACCCACAACCTGTGCTGAAAACATACTTCCACCAAATCTAATGTTGGACAATTCAGACATTTTCACCCCGATTCTGACAAAAGTGATTAACACCTCTTTCAGAGACCAAATAGTGCCAGAAAGCATAAAAAGGGTCACAGTAACACCATTAGTTAAGAAACCTAACTTGGACCCGAGAGATCCAAATAACCTTAGATCCATTACCAATTGTAACTTCATCCTCAAAATCATCGACACGCTTGCTACAGTGCAACTCCAAGCCCACGTAGAAGCATCAGCGTCCCTACACTACCAGCAATCGGGTTTCTGCCCCGCCCATAGCACAGAGACCACTATGTTAGACCTACAGACTAAAATGCTCAACATTATAGACAAGGGGAAAGCCGGCCTTCTCATCCTTTTGGATCTGAGCGCCGCCTTTGATCTGCTTTGTCACAATCTACTCAAAACTGCTCAGCTATAGGCTGGATAATGTCCTTTCTTAAAAATAGGATGTCTAGAGTCCACTGGGGGGGACAAGTTCTCAATGGTAAAGGAAATCATCTGGTGTACCACAGGGGGCAAGCAGGTCCCCTCTCCTTTTCAATCTGTACCTGAGATACCTCTGTCTAATTCTGGATAACATCAACACATTTCTCACCAACTATGCTGACGATACTCAGCTGGTGATTGAACTAAGTGGGGACTATCAGAAAGACGGTGAGCAACTGTCCATGATCTACAATACTGTCGAACAATGGATGGACATGAACTGGGTGTGCCTAAATGGCAAAAAAACAGAGCTTATGGTCTTTGGATCTCTTTCAGCAAGATCGAAGCTACATACATCCTACAGCTCATTTGTAATAAGATACCCAAATTCAAGTTCTGGGCAAAGTTAAAACCCTCGGTATGATGCTTGAAGCATCCCTCGGGTCCGAAGCACAAGCCCAATATATTAAAAAAATGTGCTCATACCATCTCGGACTGTTAAAAGCCATTAGACCATACTTATCAGAGGACAACTGTGCTACCATCGCAAGAGCTACTACATTGTCACGTCTTCACTACGGTAATGCCCTCATGTTAGGATCCAACAAACGATGTTTTCACAGCTACCAAGTCATCCAAAACAATGCAGTTAGAATCATCAAACAAAAAACTAGAACCCAGCACATTAAGGAAGCCAGGAAAGAACTGCATTGGTTAAGAGTTGAAGACTGGTTCCTATTCAAGTCCCTGACATTGGTGCACAGATGCATCTTCGGAAAGGCGCCGGCATACCTTAAATCTAAACTATTCCTATATGTTCCCAACAGAAAGCTGAGATCAGCTGATCAAGGCTTGATCGCAGTGGCTGCCCACAAGCGCAAAAACTGAGCAGGAAAGTCTTTCCCTTTTACAGCCGCTGGCCTTTGGAATAATCTCCCTGCCCACATAAGGTTGGAAACAAACTACCTGCACTTTTGCAAATTATTGAAAACCCACATTTTTAGATAAGTCAAATTTTGACCTCCCCTCTACTCACCTGTCGTCCATCGTACCGTGCCATCTGTTTCATGTGTTTCACCGTGTTCATGTTTCTGCACCCGTAGCTTGCGAGCTACTGGCGCAATAGAAATAAATAAATAATAATAATGGTACACAAAATGCACCAAGAACAAACCATGTTTATCCCGATAGCCCCTAGAAGGCAAGACAACCGTGGGTTCCACATCTGCTCAAACTGGCGATGTGCAAAACAATCAAATTCCTGTGCCACTATAACAGGCTGTCCCAGCACGGGGGACAACTCTCCATCCACATCCTCAGCCTATGAGCTTGGCAGCCTGGCTCCTGAAGTCAGAGTTCGGACACTTAAAACGACCTCAAAGGTGTATGGATATCCTAAAGGAGGCACTCAAGCTGAACACCATGCACTGCCACTTCAACAAGTGGAAAAGATTTGTAATATGGTGCCGATCACAAACCTTAAATATTGAATGTTCTCCAGCAAACATTCTTCACTACATGCTTTATTTAATAGACTCTGGCCTAGTATTTAACTCCATCAAGGTTCACCTAGCGGCTCTGTCTGCGTACACCACTTCACAACATAAGGTCTCTTGGTAGAAAGTTCCTGTTATCAAGGCTTTCATGGAGGGCATAGAGAGACTTCACCCTTCCATTTCCAACCCTCCACCAGGTTGGGATCTTAATGTGGTACTCTCAAAGCTCATGGGTCCACCCTTTGAGCCGATGCACAAGTCCAGCCTCTAACACCTAACCTACAAAACAGCTTTCTTAGTAGCCACCACCTCCATAAGACAGGTTAGTGAGTTACAAGCATTGTCAGTACAAGACCCTTTCATTGTTATTCACAGACCACATCCTAGATTTTGAGTTAAATCCGTATCCAAGTTTCATGTGAGCTAGTCCATTGAACCACTCCCTTTTTTCAAAAATCCATATAACTTAGCTGAAAGGAGCCTTCATACACTAGCTGTAAGGAGGGCAGTTCTGTACTATGTAAATAAGACAAAACCTCGAAGAAAAACAGATCAACTTTTTGTCTCCATAGCAACTGGCAGGGAGGGCAATCACGTTCCTAAAAACGCCATCTCCAAATGGATAGTTAAGTGCATACAACTGTGCTATTCTCTGTCAAAACCTTTCACACCAAGAGCTGTCTACCAGAGCTACTTTAGCATTTATTGCAAACGTCCTTCTAGAAGCTATTTGCAAAGCAGCTACATGGGAGTTGCATACATACCTTTACTCAGCATCACTGCATTGATGCACATTCTAAAACAGATTCAAAGGTGGACAAGCGTGCTAAAACATCTGTTTTCTGCTGAACCTTCTGACAACCCATCTCCTTCTTAAGATACTTGCAAATCTATGCATAGCATGTGATCTAAGCAGATCCACAATCCTCAAAAGGGATACGTGTATCACTGTAATTGTATTTCTGATGCTTGTATCTGCTTAGATGCGCCCACCATTCCTCCCCTCTGGGAGTCGAGGGAGCATATGTCTTTCTTGCTTTATCTTTATCTGTTTTATTACATCGGTACTCGCGCTATACTTCATGCAACCTCATGTCAGAACAATCTGAGCGACCTCGACACGTGAAGGACCATGGGTACAATGGACGTCACACTAGGTCTAGTATTACTGACTCACCCAGTCGACGTCTTTTTGAGTTTCGAAAACAATTAATGTAATACTCTGCGACTACCACTAGATGTCGGCCTATGCATAGCATGTTCAATCTAAGCTGATATAAGCATCAGAAATACAATTATGGTGAGTAATGGATTCCTTACTCATGTTCAGTTTTGGCTATCTAAACCAGTTGTATGTCGTATTTTTCGACATTTATCTATGTGAACAAAAAACCTGTACACCTGTAATGGGAAGCTAATGGTGAAGGTCTGCATATCTGTCACGACTGTGCCACTGGAGCATCAATAGGCACCCATTGTGGTACTCAATTACCATAAACCTTCCCAGACAATACCTATTCATATTTTTGTCTTTACTTTCTGTTCGCAAGACTTTGCTACTTCCTTATTTAATTTCACAAACTACATGTCTCATAATGCAACGTGGGGTAGTGCCCATTCCCTGGCTAATTCTATGCAGCGGTCTTCGAACTACAATCCCCAGCAACATTACAGATCAGTGGTGCTTTGACTTTCCAAGGATCAGAGAGGGAGGAGGCCAATTACCTTCCAGTGTGCTGCTCCAGGTGCTGTTAATTAGCCTGCTCCAGCACAGGACGGGTCTGTATTTAAGCATCTTCCTGCAGGAGCACAAGTCTCTTGCATTGAGCTTGCTTCTGGCCCTTTGTTGCTTTGATCCTTGGATATCTGCTGTGTCCTGTTGTTTCCAGAACCTACTTCTGTTCCAGGGCACTGTCCTCCCTGCCCTGCAGCCCTGCTACTCTGCCTTCACTGCACTGCCTTTTGCCCTGCAACTCTGCGCCTCCTACACTGCAGTCCTGCTCTCCTGCTTGCAGTCCTCTGTTCCAGGTCTACAACCCCATGCTCTCTACCACTATTTATATTGTTCCCTACCTGCAGTTCACATGTTGTGTGTCCATTGACTGTGTTACCTGACTTTAGCTTACTTGTTGGCTGTCTGAAGTCCTGCCCTTGTTATTCCAGTCCAGAGTTTCTGTTCCTTGTTACCAATCTGCAGTTTTCAGTCTCCTTAACCCAGAGTCTCGTTTTCTTGATTTTCTTCTTTCCTCTGTTATGTGTCCTGAATCTTGCTTATTTTGACTTCCTTTTTTCCCTGGATATTTCTGTTAGTTATTGTCTTCACTTGTGCCTTTTGTCATTCCTTTGTTCAGAGTTTGGCTGCTGGGTTTCCAGCAGGCAGTCTCTGCCCCTTTCCTTGGCTGCATTTCTGTATTGTAACTTGTTAACAGTTATTGTTAACCGTGTGCTGGTTCCTGTTTCAGGAGGCAGTCATTGTTCAGTTCCTGCTGGACCCGTACAGGCTTCAGTTTTGCGAGTACTGTTACCTTGTTCTTGCCTTAGGGTCCAGACACACACCCCCAATGCTGCTGCTCCTTTCCATGAGCATTCAGCGCGGGGCCCTGTAATAGTAACCTACTCAGAAGGCTGGAGCTTCCCTGTTTCTGTGGGAAACCCACCCCGAGAGGGAACCTAACATGTTTAACTTGCACTTCTTGCCCTTTTCTATTCACTGCCTTTGTTGCCTATCCTTTCTTGTCTGCAGGACTCCTTGAACACTGCTGCTGGTGTACTTTTCTCCCTTAGGCTTTGTGGGCATGACTCTACCCGGAAGCCCTATTGACAATATCTGCAACCATTTAGATAACTTGGGAATTACATTCCTTTTTCAATGTCTATTATGTTTCCTTGCAAAGAAGTTTACCTGCAATGCATGATTGACACCTTAAAGAGCCAACCAAGAGTCATTCATTTCATGTTTTTTCAATTTTTAGCAAATAAATACTGAAAGCAAACCTTGATTTCAGTCTGTATTTGTGTAGAAACGGTAAACGAGCCTTACTTATATTACAGGATTTGTGTGCTTCCAGACTGACCAAGGCATACAATTGTTATAATTTAGATCAGAGATGAAGGAGATTAAAAAGCCACTTCTGCCTGCAGGAACTGTGTCCTTCCAACTGTCAGGGATGAAAATGTGACATTTGAGTCGATCCTGTGCCACTACAGAGCTGGGGCTGTGCTGTAGAGAGAATATATAAAAACTGAGATAGTGGTAAGATCAATGCAACGTTGACACAAACTTCTGACATTTTTCTTTCCTTTTTTCTTTTTTACATTCATGTTTGGATAGATCAGAAGTGTGGGGCTAGGGAGGAGGGCCAGCTCCATTGGAGCCCACTGCCTGTGTTACCCTTAGCTGCTGAGGCTACAACGCACCCAGCCAATCCTCTGGAGAGGGGGCAGACTTGTTACCCAATGTTGAGCCTCAAAATATATTTGTACATTTTTGCCCTTCAAGTGTAGTTTGCTTGGAAATAACTGATTCCTGGTTGACTCCCATCTCATTTATATTTATGAATGTCCCTGCACTTCCATTTTCTTTTCATAAGTGTATATTAAGCAATCAGTAGGCTGCAGCCTCTTCTGCACACCTCTGCCACAGCAGTAAGGCATAGAATCATTAGTGAGCGGCTGCATTGTGCGATAGTCATTTAAAAAATCACATGCACTATTACTCATATTGCTATGATATTGCATCTGTTTGCAGCCAGCCATGTTCTTTCTGGTCACAGCCCGGGGGACTCATTTTATTTGATTATCTTTGAAAATAACTGAAATATTTACCTACTCTCAACATTCAAACTGGCCAAGTTTTTTTGGCAGCTGCCTCTCGGCCTGAAAGATAACGGGAGGATGGTGAACTGAAAATCCCTTTGAGGGTTGTGTGAGAAACCAGAAGGTGTCTCACCCGCTAGTCCTGTGGATCTGTCATCCAGGTGGCCAGGTGGCCAGGACACAGCCATTGCTTTTGGATCCAGTTCTTGGGGGTGGACCAGTGCGGGAGGATCGCCTAGGTGAGGGGTCTTGTGGGAGTGGGACACTGAATGGGGAGTGGTAACCCTCCCCCTGTAATCCCTTTACCCCTTCCTACCAGGTATGATGCGTGGGAACTTTACCCACTTTTCCCTTCACAACCACTTCCACACGGACAGCCCACTCTGGGGGAAAATAGACTTGCACCCGAGCAGTGTACCTGACATGTCCCGTTACTATGGTCAGGCGAAGTCAGGCAATTACTGACAATCACTCACACCTGACTTCCATTAAACTTCCCAACACTGATAAAAGGTGTAGCACGAGAGCACACTAGCAGCAAGGCAAAGCACACAAAGGAGCAGAAGTTTCGAGAAGACAGCTGAACGTGGGGAGAAGGACAGCAAACCAAGAAGGGTTCGCAAGGAGAGAAATACCCTTGACCTTTCCGACGGAGAACTGTTCCTATCAAAACCCTTGTAGATCAGAAAACTTAAGCCAGGAAACCAGGCTAAAGAAACCTGCATTGTGTGACTGAGATGCCAGAGGCAGTCCTGCATAGCTGACCAAGTCAGGGAGGAGCAGCAGCTGCTGTGATGTCATCCTTAGCTCCAAGAACAAAGTAACGTCAGAGAGATCAACACAGCTGGTGAGTTGGGGAGGCCGATGCAAGATTGCAAGCAGCAACATTGTATAACAAGCTCAGGAACAAACATTGTTAAACATGTGTGATGAAAGACGCAAGTAAAACTAAATTGCTGATGATTGTTCGAACTATGAAGGAAAGATACGATACCAGTGACCTTGGTCTGGCACTGCCTGGGTGTTCAATTGAAGGTCTCTGTAAAGGTATCCAGCCAAGAGGTGGCAGAAACAAAAGTAAGAACATTGTGTGAAGTGAATCGAAGTGGTCCTGCAACAGTTAAGCAAAATTCATTGCACATTAGAAAGTCTTCTATTTTTGATATCAAGAGGAAAACCTAGAAAGTGTGAATGCATGGTCCGAACCCGAACAAGGGAGACCAGTTGTGAACATTCTGGTAAAACGGGTCCAAGCATGAAGGAGAGAGGCCCATGATGAATATTGAAAACAAGAAGTTATACCTGTGAAGTAAGAGACTGTTATTGGGAAAGAAGCTTTGACCAAGGGCCATGATACCTTTGCTTTGAACTGTAGCCTCATGGCAGAGAAGCCAGTGTGTGTGAAAATCTTGAACGTACCCCTTGCCCCATACTGAAAACGTGGTGAAGGGAAGCCAACTGCTCAACTATCCTGACATATTATTTATTGAACACTTTCTTTTACATACACTATTATCTCACCATTTTGTATTTAGAAGTAAGGATTAGCAATAGGTTTATTAGTTTAGGCCCTTCTATTTTGACACACATGACTTGGGCTGCGTTATTTTTATTTGATGGTCGTAGCTTGCTCCCATCTTTAGATTTAGGTTTAGATGGGCGTTCAACCAATCCATTGAAGTTCAATAAACACCCTTGAATTGTGATCACTTCTGTCTTCACTGTGATACCATGCCTTCAAAGCTGTGGTGAATCCTATGGATCCTTCACTTAACCCCTGCCTAAAGTCTCCTCCCAGGTGGCCAGGGACAGGCAGATGCTTCCTGCCCTTGAGGGGTGGGGTGTACTGCGGGTGGGGGAGAGGAGATCTCCTGGGAGTAGACAAGGTCCAGGGTGTTGAGGAGATCCTGTGTCCCGTGGAGTGAGATCCAGTACTTGTCCTTTAAGAGGCAGAGCCTTGTAAAATTGCCAAACCATGTAATGGCCTATTGTCGTTATGATGTATCTGAACCTCATCTAAAATCTGTGGATAGAGGCACAAGGGACATAAAACCTGAACAAACCCTAAGAACAAAAAGACCATTCAAGGTACAGGAGGATAAAAATCCTCCTTACTCCCAAAGGAATAATGAAAGGTAATTTAAAAATGTCACCTTAAACAAACTGTCTTCCTTTGTAATGAGTTCTGATGGTTCATCCCTGAATACTGTTAAGGGAAATAAATATACCCTTAAAACTAAGCAGTTGTCAAAAAGACCACATGTTACTGACAGACTACAAGTCCACTAATACTATACTATACTATACTATACTATACTATACTATACTATACTATATGATATGAAGTAAGTAATTTGTAACGCGCCTGTACACAAGTGTTTCTTGTAAGTACTGGGACGAGGGCTGAAGAGGCATGTTGTAGCAGTATTTGGGCATATAAGCCTGATAGCCCAGAGGCTGAGAGGCTTAAATGGGCCCCTTCAGGTGCAGGCAATAGGAAGGAGCTGGAGCTGTGGCTGGAGTGTATGCGGCAGAAGCAGAAAGGCGGCAGTGTGTTGGCAATCCAGGCAGAAACGAGAGAACTGAACGGACTCTGGGACTCTGATAAAGCAGATTTCACCTGCTTGTCCTGTGTGGGTCTTGTTTCCCCAGACTCTGATGTGCAAGGCTGCGTAGCGGAAGGTGTGAAGGAAGACTGCCTGTCCACATGTGAGTCTAATTGCAGAGATTGCACAGCAGGATTCATTTCGGAGACCGTGGGCCGAAGTTGCTTTGAAGGAGTGAGAGGGGCTCTGTATTCACATGGCCGGACTGAAGATTCTTTCAGCGAGGAAGAGTGCGAGTCCAGAGTGAAGCCAGAAATTGTGCAGCCTGCTGAGAAAGGAACACAGAAGCCGGAGAGTTTAACCAGGAGTTCTGTTTCCTTGTGCAAACACTGCTGGGAACAGTATCCAGGTAAATGAGCATTTGTGTAAGACTAGAAGCGATGCAAAGTGAAGTATTGAGTCTTTAACAATGGAACACTTGACTTGTAGCACTCCCATGTGAATAGGTATGCTCCCTCTTCACTCGCGTAGAGAGAGCATGTTGAAACACGATAGTTGATCTTAAACTGGTAAAAAGCACACCAAGTAGTGGTCGCGTGTGCCTAATGAAGATTCTAGAAGGAAGAGTGACCTAAATCTTTTGTTAAAGCAGTCAACATTTATACCATGAGATGTCAAGCGTTTAAACATTAACATAAGTTGAAGAGAGCAAGCATTGCCCAAGCCAAGAACAAACAAATTATTTCCCCAATTACGATTGAAACCAGCCACCCACCCCAAAGCTTTTCTGTTTGAACTTTGATTAACCAATCTTTACTTTGACATTGAAGGAGCCAAGAAATGAACTGAGACTGTATTGCAAACACACATTTCCTGGTTTCCTTTTTGTTGAAGATTGAGCTGAATTACCTTGAAACCTGGGGAAGGGGAGTTCAGCCAGGGTACCAAGAGAGACTGTGACTATCATTTTCTACTATGAATTGACATATATTTCTTTATGTATTTGATATTTAAGTGTAAGGGCTAGATTTCCTATGTTAGAGTGTTTTCCTTTGGTGTTGATAGGCAGGGAAATACTCGTCAGAGTAGGTATAGTGAGGCGTTTAACATTTAGGATTTAATAAAATTACGTATTTTGACAAATCATCCAAAACTTGTCGGCTTGACATTTCTGACCCCTCACAGGGTGCAAAGGGCAGTTTTATCTTTACGTCTCATGGTGACCCAGCCACCTTTCAACACTTGATAGAGTACCTGATGAAGACATCTTTACAACTTTGCCCCTTTACTAATGCCTATGTTGATGATGAACAACAGGCAGGTACCCCTTTCACACATAGTGTCTGTCAAACCTTGTAACATTCTCGACTGTCTGCACGTCCGCCAAATATAAACTGGCCCAATCAGCTGTAAATTATATAGGCTTCAATATTGCCACTGCGGTGGTGAAACCACAAGTTGACAACGTATCAGCGGTGTAAGATTCTTGAATGTAGTTAGTAGGCTAATATAGAATATCTCAAAACCAAATCGGGCAACACACCGGAGCCCAGTGCGCTTGTCTATGCCTAAGCAATAGACTATTCTAAATTTAAATTAAAGAGAATGTGCCTGCTGCAGGTGCGGTGTATTGGTGGAGACCTGTGCCCACGTTGTCCAAAATTCTAAACTTGTAACAGAAGATTACCCAGCCATTCTGCGCAAAGGCAATGTGAAGGACCGTTCCACAAAGCGTTGGGCCCACCACGCCAGGCGACAAGAGGCCATGGCCGCGGAGGGTGCCTTCAGCGATGGCAGCGACGCCGTACTTTCGGACGGCGAGGGCAATGTGGCGTCGATGGACAGCCAAGCGCAAGTCCCCGACCTCGGAAGGTTGTCCGGCAGGGCAGCTATGGGGAAGACCCCCGGCGACACGAGCGCTACCCACACCACTTCCAGCAAACAAAAGTCCAACCGAGACTCGAAGAGGCACGTAGAGAACGGTCCACCGAGTCGGTGTCCTCTGGGCGTTCGAGATCGCTGCGTTCGAGATCGCCTCATGACACCAAGCAACCCTCCACTGTTGCTAAAAGTGCCTCGCTCCCCTTAGTGACTGAGGTTCAGTCGTCGGAGGACGACGCTGACCTCTACCCCCAAGCCGCACTCCAGGAGTCGGCGTCTGCAGGCAGCGGCAAGGCTACTGAATCCCTTACACACTCCAGAGACAGGGACTCTACCCCCGAAAGCTCTGATAGGGCCCAAAAGTCGGGGAAGCACTCTTCCACCCATGGGGAGGGGAAAAACAACAAAGTAAGC
This sequence comes from Ambystoma mexicanum, assembly GCF_040938575.1. Lineage (NCBI taxonomy): Eukaryota > Metazoa > Chordata > Amphibia > Caudata > Ambystomatidae > Ambystoma > Ambystoma mexicanum. The sequence continues at coordinate 744,404,013 of NC_090926.1, forward strand.
AGTCCCAGCCTACTTCTACTCCTAAACTACTTTCTACTCCACCTAAACAGACGAACAAGTCTCAGTCCCCTGTCCCTAAGGCCCCTGTTCAGGCCAGTAGGTCTAGCCAGGACAAATCTCAGTCTGTTGTCCCTAAGACCCCTGGTCAAACCAGTAGGTCTAGTCAGGATAGAACAGGGAAAGCACTCCAGGAAAGAGTTATTCCCAGTTCAAGGGAATGGTCCAGTGATGACATTGTCAGTGATGACATCCTTGACATCACTCTGTCTGATTTCTATGCCAAGAACCCGGAACACTTTCTCTCTTATACCCCAGAAGGGTCAACTCCCTCAGGCTCGAAGGATCCAATACCCCCAAGTAGGAAGTCCCGGGGTGAAGCACCAACTCAATCTTCAGACCCCTTCTATATACAGCCCTATTCTCAATACCAGGAAGATCCATCCTTTGCTGACGTGACGTGGGCATGTTCGAAGAACAAACTGGGACAGGCTATTATGGGGATGATGAGGACCAAGAGGAGGAGGAGGACGACCCAGATACATACAGGGTAGATTCCCCAGTAGAGAAAGAGCCCGCGGTTACCGACTTCCCCTGTCGACAACCAACCTCTCCTGAATGAGATCCTGTCCAGAGCGGCACAGCACTTCCACATTGACACCCAGGGTGCTCGGGAAGAGAGGGATTTTGCAGAGGAACTGGTGGTAGAAAGGAGACCTGTTGCTCAGGCCATCCCTATCCTTAAGTCAATACAAAGGAGGATAGACCCTTCCCTTGTTAACCCCAATCTCACTAGGGCAGTAAACCCCAGAATTGAAAAGCTTTTCAGGGCAGCCCAATCTGACCCACTATACATAAGGGGACATCTCAAACCGGACTCCCTGGTTGTTACAAACACCCGTAAGAGGGCGGGAACACCCTTGTCATTGTCCGAAGCTCCCCCCGACGAGGAGAGCAAGAAGATTTATGGCTTGGGCAGGAAAGTAGCCTCCACTTCCGCCTACCAGGCAAGGATTGCAAACTCGACCACCCTGCTGGCTAGTTAAAACTGCCACCAATGGGAAAAAGTCACAGCTCTCATAGACTCCGCCCCAGAACCCTTAAAAAGCCAATTGGCACGAGTTTCGGCAGAGGGGAGAGCTGTGTCAGGTTGCATTTTAAAATCAACCTTTGATGCCGCGGATAACGCTGTCAGATTAATTGCTGAGAGCACGGTCATCAAGAGGCATGCTTGGCTACGGCAGTCTGGTTTCAAGGCCGAGACCCAAGCATCTCTGATAGATAAGCCGGTGGAGCCGGATCTATTGTTTGGAAAGGCGGTCGAGGACGCACTGAAGAATGCCAAGGACGAGTATGAGACACTCAAGTCCCTAGGGCAACTAACCAACAAACCCCCTAACCAGAGAGGGAATGGCAATTTTCGTTGGCCTCGCGGACAAAACTCCCAAAGAGGCTCAAACTATTCTAAGGGCCAGGGTACTACATGGAACACTAACCAGCAGTCTACCTAGAGTAATGGCAGGGGTAACAAAAGAGGTCATGGTAGGGGTAGAGGCAGTCCCAATAAAGGAGGGGGCACGCCTCCACCAAAACAGTGACGCTCCGTTCAGGGTCCCTTCTCACGCATCCCCAGTAGGGCGACGCATTTCCATCTTCACCCAAGCTTGGGAAGGGATCACATCACATCACAGATGGATGCTGTCCAGTGTCCGCAGGATACTGCATAGAACTCCTAGAGCGTCCCCAAAACCACCCTCCACGACAAAGAATATACACTCCTTAGACCACCAGAAAATCCTACTCGAATAGATCGAAATTCTTCTCGCAAAGGACGCGATAGAACTCGTCCCGGGACACCAGGTAAACAAGGGTATTTATTCAACTTACTTCCTTGTGCCAAAAAAAGATTTGACAATGCGCCCAGAATTGGATTTACGGCCTGCAAACAAGTATGTCAAGCCCCAAAAATTTTGCATGACTACTCTCCAAGAGGTAATCCCCCTCCTAAAAAAGGGGGATTACATGGAAACATTAGATATGAAAGATGCCTATTTTCATATTTCCATGTTCCCAGCGCACAGAAAATATCTGCGCTTCAAGGTGGACAGTCAGCACTACCAGTTCAAGGTACTGCCCTTTGGGATAGCCTCGGCTCCAAGGGTATTCACCAAGGTACTGGCGGTGGCGGCGGCACACCTACGCAGGAAGGCAATCCCAGTGTACCCTTATCTGGACGACTGGCTCATCACGGGAGAGACCCCTGTAATTTGCAGGACAAACATCCAAAGAACTATCGACCTGCTTCGAATCGGGCTTCTTCATAAACGATAAAAAATCAAGTCTCGTGCCCAGCACCTCCAAGCAGTTCCTAGGAGCTGTTCTAAATACTCAAGAGGGGTTGGCTTTTCCTTCAGAGGAAAGAATTCGGAATATACTACTGCAAATTCCACAATATCAAACCGGTCGCCAGATAACAGTAGGTAAAACAATGCATTTGCTTGGCATGATGGCGTCATGTATTTACCTGGTCCCCCACGCGTGCCTGTGCATGCGTCCCATGCAAGAATGGTTGGCGAAACTGTGGTCTCAGGCAAGTGGTCACTGGGACGATCTAGTGGTCGTTTCGCCAACACTTGTACAAAGCCTCCACTGGTGGACAAGAGACAATCTATCCAAGGGGAAACCCTTTTACGATCCCGAGATACAGGCGGTAGTCACGGCGGACACATGCCTGACAGGATGGGGAGCTCACCATCTCCACCACACAGCTCAGGGTCTCTGGTCTCACACAGTGGCCAAGAACCACATCAACCTGCTAGAGCTTCTGGCAGTTTTCAGAGCACCTCAAGCGTTCGAGCCCCACCTTCTGAACCTGTCGGTGCAGATCCGGACGGACAGCACTACAGCCATGTTCTACCTGAACAAGCAAGTAGGGACCCGGTCGCCAAATCTGTCCAGACTTGCCCAGAAAATTTGGATATGGGCACTCAGACGGAACATCTTTCTTTCATCTCAACATGTTCCCAACTCCATGAACCTAGCAGCATGGCTCCTGAGGTCATAGAGTTTGGACATCTCAATTTACCACAGAGGTGTATGGACATCCTAAAAGAGTCTAGGAAACCGAACACGAGGCATTGCTACTTCGACAAATGGAATAGATTTGTTATCTGGTGCCAGTATAAACAAATCAACCCAGTTGATTGCACTCCTTCCACTATCGTGACATACTTGCTCCACCTGCTGGACGCAGGGTTGGTTTTCAACTCACTAAAGGTACACCTGGCAGCACTGTCAGCGTACACCACCTCACATAGCAAGGTGTCGTGGTGGAAGGTACCCGTGGTTAAAGCCTTCATGGAAGGAGTAAAGAGACTTCATCCTCCTTATGTTATCTACCACCAGGATGAGACCTGAACGTGGTGCAATCTAAACTCATGGGCCCCCCATCCGAGCCCATGCATAAGACAAGTCTCAAATACCTGACCTATAAAACTGCCTTCTTAGTAGCCATTACATCCATAAGAAGGGTCAGCGAAATTCAGGCTCTCGGTGTAGGATCCTTTCTTTACTATTCATAAGGATAAGCTGGTTTTACGGACACACCCTAGGTTCTCACCTAAGTTTTTATTTCTAAATTCCATGTAAACCAGTCCTTCGAGCTTCCGGCTTTCTTCCAAAACCCACACATCTCGGTTGTGGTTAAACTACACACCCTAGATGTGTGTAGGGCGGTCCTTTACTATGTAAACAAGACCAGACCGCTTAGAAAGACAGATAAACTGTCTCCGTAGCCACAGGCAAAGAGGGAGATCGCGTCTCTAAGGGTGCTATCTCCAAGGGGATTGTCAACTGTATCCAGTTGTGTTACTCTTTCTGACAAAACTTTGCCTTTTACGCCCAGAGCCCACTGGACAAGAGGCATTGGGGCCACTCTGGCTTTCATTGCAAATGTTCCCCTTGACACCATTTGCAAAGCAGCTACTTGGAGCTTTATTCACACTTTTACTCAGCACTACTGCATTGACACCCATTCCAAGACAGATACTCAAGTGGGACAAGCGGTTCTAAGACATTTATTTGCTCATGACCCTTCTCAAATCCCACCTCCTTCTAACACTGCTCCCTAATCTATGCACAGCATGTGATCACATGCGACCCACCCTTCCTCCCCTCTGAGAGAAGGCGCATGGATGCTTGTAGTCTTATCTTACCTATCTTCTATCTGCTTGGATCATCTGTACTCGCGCTACTCCTCATGCTACCTCATGTCAGGAAAAATACAATCTGAGGGTCCTAGACGCGTGAGGGATCATGGGTACAGTGGACGTCACACTAGGGATAGTATTACTGACACGCCCTGTGTCGACGCCCAATTTTCGAGTTTCGAAAAACAAACTGTAATACTCCGCAGCTTCCACTAGATGTCGGCCTATGCACAGCACGGCATGTGAATCTAAGCAGATACAAGCATCAGTATATGTGTGTATATATATATATATATATATGATGCATCATTTTTTTAAAATTAATTTTATTTCAACAAACACACACCAAACTTGCAGCGCATATAGTAACATTTCATATTTACATCTCTCCTTCTATAACCACTGCTTCTCCCGTTTCCCCCCCCCTCCCTTACAAGCATATCCTTCTTCATGTTGTATTTCTTAGTCTTGCAGTAGGGTTTCCTCTTCCATGGTCTCTGTTCGGTCCCGATCACTTGACCAGTCTTGCAGGGGCCCAAATAATGTGGCTATTAGATGTTTCCAGGCTATCAAGGTTTCAGCCTCCTCCCATCCGCCCTCCCCCCTCCTCCACCAGAACCACTGGCTTCATGCCATACTGTAGTTTCAGCTTTGGCCCATTTTTGTAGATCTTTCCACCATACCTCTATTCTTGGTCTATGGCATGCCTTCCACCCCATAGGATTCTTCGCTTTTCAAGCACGTACGCCAGATCTTTTAGTTTACTTACATGCTTGAGTTTACGTGGTCTAGGGAACCCCCCTAACAGACAAGCCCACCCTGTATCCACCACTATCTATCTTGATATCTTTCTCTTCCAGTCTATGTGCTACTTCTCCCCAAAACCTTTAAATTACTGGACATGTCCAGAGCATGTGCACCATTCTGGCGTTTTCTTCATTGCATTTGGGGCATGATTGTCATCCTGTGTTTTTGAATTTGGCTATCCTTTGGGGTGTCATATACGCCACGTAGGTTATGTATAACTGTATCTGTTGGAGTCTTGCATTCCTTGACACTTTCTTATGGTACCCTTGGTTTCGCTCCCACATCCCATCACTCATTTGGGCTCCCACTTCCTCTTCCCAGTCCTGTCTCAGTTGTACCACTTCCTTTCCCGCTTTAGACATCATCAACTCAGATATCCTGGATATTTCATGTTATCCTTCTGCGATATCATATATTGTATCTATGGTGGCATCCGGTTGGTGGTCTGGTACTACTTCGGACCATGTCTCTTTGATTCGCCACACCACCCTATGGTATGTGATATATTGTTCCATGTGTAGCCCTGTTTCTTCTTCCAACATCTCAGTCTTTTATCTTCCCCTCTTGCCATATATCTCCCATTGTAGCTATCCCAACTGGTTCCCAGTGCTTCCTGATCATCATCCATAATTGCTTTTCTTTTCCTGCCAATGCTACTAATGGTACCTGCGGGGAACACAGGAGTGGATTCTCCATTATCTGACAGGCCCTATGCCATATATCCCACCCTAATATCATCATCCTTGGGTGCCCTTCCATATCCGATCTGGGCAACCACATTATTTCTTTCAAAAAGAATGGGGCACTGTCCAGTCGAAACAGCCTGGACTCTGAGGTTGGTTCTTCAGAGAGCCATTTAGCTAAATATTGCAGCTGGCTTGCTATACAGTAGATTTCATAGTTTGGCAGTTTTATACCCCCTTTCTCGTGCGGGTTTTGTAGCTTCCAAAGGGCCACTCTTTTCCTTGTGCCATGCCAGAGGAATTCCCTGCATATGCTATGTATCCTAGCAAAGAATAGCCTTATATCAGGTATGGGATGTTCCCGAAATAATGCAATAGTCTAGGAAGGACCACCATTTTCAGCATTGCCCCTCGTCCCATCATCGCCAAGGGGAGCTTCACCCAGAACTTCATACTATTTTCAATACTCTTGATTGCCTTCTCGGTGTTATGCTGGTGCTCTGGCTCCACCGTATGGTATCTGTCTATCCCAAGATATCTAAACGTACTGACCTCCCATGGTACCTGTAGGATAGATAACTGATATATCTGCCCAGTGGAAATATGCAAAAAATATTTGGATTCACGTCTATGCCAGATAGCCTTGCGAACCGCTCCATCACTTCCAGAACATACTGGAGGTTCTCTTCTGGGTACCGTAGGTACAACAACAAATCTGCGTACAGGGAGATTAAATGCGGTTCCCCTTTTATGATGATGCCTATTGTGTCATACTGTTGCCTCAGGTATATTGATAGGGGTTCTAAGGCTAAAATATACAGCATGGGGGACCACGGGCATCCCTGTCTAGTACCTCTGAGTTGGCACCTCTCTGATATTGCAGCTCCTGTCTTGACCCTGGCCAGCAGTGCGCTATATAATAGTTTAGCCCATTTGAGATACCCAGGTCCTATTCCATAATTGGTCAGGGCTGCAATCAACCAAGATCATTTGACAGAGTGAAAGGCCTTCATTGCGTCCAGCGATACTATTGCCATTTCGCCCACATCCCCCTTCACGTGTTCAATGACTCGGAGATTGTTAGATATATTCCTATTAGGGACATAGCCGCTCTGGTCAGGGTGTATTAATTTATCAATGATCCTCCTCATTCTATTTGCCAAGACCGCTGTTAGTATTTTACTGTCTTGATTCAGCATTGATGGTGGTCTATATGAGCCGCAATCTTAAGGCTTATTGGGTTTAGGGAGTGGTAGAATAATCGCCTCTCTTAGGGACTCTGGTAGTCTTCCCACTTCATATGCCTCATTTAACATCTCTAAAAGCGGGGGGAGCACTTTGTTCTTGTAGATTTTTATAAAATACGCTAGGGAGTCTGTCGGCTCCCAGAGTCTTGCTGGTGGGTAGCTGCACCACTACCTCTTCCAGTTCCTCTAGAGTGATGAGATGTGTCCAGCTCCTCTCGCTCCTCTGCGCTAATTTGTGGCAACCCAATATCTTCCATTGTTTCTCTCATTTCCTTGCAATCACTTCCCTCCTCATCATTGTACATCATTGTCGGTAATATTCTACAAATTCCTGATTAACGCCTTCTGGGTGTCCTCTATGCGCCCATCATCCCTCGTTATCGTTCTGATTGTGGGTCTGGGGTCTCACTCTTATATAACCATGCCAGGGCCCTCCCCGGTTTGTCCCCTGGTGCATGCTGTCTCTCTATATACTTTTTATAATTGAGATTGCACAGTCTCTCCCAATGCCCAGCACATTTTTGCTGCAGCCGGAGTATTGCTTCATTATCTTCCTTGGTATTACCTCCCCTGTTTAACGCTGTTTCTAATTCTGCTTCTGCATCTTGTTATTCTGCTAAGATCCCTCCTTGCAGTCCTTTGGACTTAGCTATGGCTATCCCCCTCACTACCACTTTAAAGGCTTCCCAGAGCATGCCCGCTGTCTTTACACTGCCAGTGTTGATCTCAAAATAGCTTACTATTTCCTCTCTCAAATCATCTTTCAACGCCTCTGCTCTGAGGTGCCACGTCGGTATCCTTGCTCTCGGGGGTCGGTATTGCCACACCAGTATCAATGGCGAGTGGTCTGACGGGACCCTCGCTTTATATTCTGTCTGCGCTATTTCTGTCATTAGCTTCTGTGTAACAAATAATCCATCCTAGTATGTAGATTTTGTGGAGCTGAATAATGCGAGTATTGTCTATCCTGTAGATGGTGTGACCTCCATAAATCCTCGAACCCCGTTCGTTAAAAGTGACTGCAATGTCCTAGCGGCTGGAGTGGGTCTATCTATTTTGCTATCTGACCTATCTATTTTAGGGTTTAATGCGCAGTTAAAGTCCCCTCCACAAATCACTGCCCCCCTAAGCACATACTGAGTTTGTTATATAGAGTCCGAAAGTATGCCACCGTATCCTGGTTCGGGGCATGTTTGTTTGATGTTTATTTCCTTGTTTTCCACCAGCCCTCTTATTATAACCATCCTCCCATCTGCCTCAACTGTAGATTGCAATAGCTGGAACGGGACGTGCAGTGCCACCCAGGTAATCACCCCTCTGGCATAAGCGGAATATGTTGCGCCTACAACGGTCTCCCTCCACTTCTTCCGTATCACCTCCAGCTTTTCTTGTGTGAGGTGAGTCTCTTGTATCAAGGCTATATCTATCTTCTGGCTACGCAGATACATCATAACCTTATTCCTTTTTAAATAGCTATTAAGCCCTCTGACATTCCATGTAATTACTTAAAGGTCCCCCATAATGTATTAGGATCCCATTCCTCCCTCCGCAAGTACAGTCCATGTCTAGGTTTTTCCTTTTTCACATATAGGCTTGTTCCCCAATATAAACTTCCCCTAACTATAAACCCTTCCACTTCTCCACCCTCCTTCCCGCCCTCCTCGTTTCCCAGCGCCAACACACTCCCCAACTCTTCCCCAGCATCCCCCCTTTCCCCCTCACTCCCCCCACCGCCCCAACCCCTTCCCCAACTGTTGCCCAGCTCATCCCTGGATCTCAGGCACCCCGCATCTAGCCCTTTTCCAGCTATTGCCGTACTTGTGGCTCAGCAGGGAGATATCGCCCTGGTGGCGATCCTACTATTCTAACTCCCAGGGGTAGGGTGCCTCCATCCCGTTGCTCCTATTTGGTCATCAAGCTAAGTGCGCCTAACACCACCCACTTTGCTTTTCATGTTCTATATTCCAGTCCGTGTTAAAATGTCACATGTTACAGTTTCCCATTACTATCTTTACTGGCCACGCCATTGTTATCTGTTCTACTGTCTCTGCCCCCAGCCCCCCCCGCCCACTTCTTATCATGCATGGCTGTTTGATCACTTATCGTGTTCCTCTTGGCCTTGCTCCTCATCTCGTTCCGGACAACCATGTGCGTCAAACCACGTCGCCACTTCCGGGGTGTCAAAAAAGTGCGCTTTGCCTTTATGTAAAATCTTGAGCTTTGCGGGATACAAGAGCATGTATTTAAATCCAGCTGTGCGCAGTCTACTCTTGATCGCCACATAGCTGTAATGTTGCCTCTGTACCAGCATAGTGTAATCGGGGTATGCGGTGATGGTCGCTGACGCTCTTTTTATCGTCCCCCCTTTGCGGAAGAATTCCAAGATCTTCTCTCTGTCCCTATAGTTCAGGATCTTCGCTATGATTGTTCTAGGGGGGGGTGGGGGGAATCCGGGCTGCGGTTTCCTCATCAGGGCCCTGTGTGCACGTTCAATTGCGAACCCTTGGGAGAGCTTGCTAGCTCCTATTTCCTGTATAATCATGTTCTCCACATAGTCTATGGGGTCCTGGCCTTCTTCCCCCTCCGGCAGGCCTATCACGCGTATGTTGTTGCGTCTCGCTCTTCCCTCGGCCTCCTCTGCTCGGTTCTCCAGGTTGGCCACCTGCTGTTTCAGTATTTGGACTTCCTTGGCATTGTTTGTGCTGGTTTCCATGTTGGTTTTCACTGCGCTCTCTAGGCCACTCGTTCTCTCCACAAGCTCTCTCACATCTTGTCTCAGCAGATTGACCTCGATCCCCACTGCGTCTATCTTAGTTTCTAGCACGTTCTCAGATCTGCCATCGCTATTTCCCACAAGGTTTTCAATTCGGTGATGGCTGTTAAGATCAAGTGGCCATACCTTGTGTTGGGGAAGTGTGGGCCTGCTGCGATTTAGCAAAGATGTCCATTGTGGGCTGCTTGCCCTTAGTTTTGCCTCCCCTTACAGACATTTTTCGCCCTGTCTTCACACCAGGATCCGTCTTCCCAACAGTGAGCGGGTCTTTTGCTCCCTCGCCGTTCCTTTCCCAATCCTTTGTTATCAGGTCCAGGCCCCGCCTTGGGGCTTATGCACTGCTTCAATGGCTGGCGGCCTGGGTGCTAGCTGCTCTGGACTGGGAGCTTTGCGGGGTCTTCCTGCGCCCTGTCCAAGGATTTCCTTTTTTCCCTTCTCTGCAGTAGCCCCAGTATTGTTTGACCTCATGCGCACTCCTCTCCTAAGTGGGGCCCTGGCCGCCTCAGAGTCCCACTTCTGTAGTAGCCCCAGTTTTATTTTCTGGCTTTGTGTGGGCTGCGCCTCTTCACTTCGCTCTGTCAGCTGCCTATATGTCTACCACCGCAGATTAGCCCTGTCTCTCATATGGGCGTTTTGCTTTGTAGTGCCCAGTCTTTGCCTTCCTTTACCTGGCACTATGTTTAGGTGCCTCGCTCTGTTACAGTGTACGCCTGCATTGGTGGCGACTTTGCAGTGTATTGGGGTTTTGGCAACAATATCTGTTGGGCTTCTTATGGGGCTTTCTTACGTGTCAATGCGGTGCCTCCACGCCTCTGGGGAGATGCTGCAATTGTGTTGTTGGCATCATGTCGTAGGGCTACCTTCTATAAATTCCATCCACTGACATGCGGTATTATCGGCCAGTAATGTTTGTTAATTGTTGTTCCTTGATGTTGATTATAAGGCAGCTCTCCAGTGTTCTTCCGCGCCTCCGATACGGTGCATCCGAAGGCCGCACGTCCTTTGTTCTTCGCGCGTGTGCTGTATTTAGTATATGCGGGTGCTCCTCCGAATCAGCCTCCCTGCTACGGCGCCCGTGTCCGCTTTGTAAACCCGGTTCCTGGGTACCTTGCATCCGTGTCCCGGGGAACCCCGGGTTTCGTAGCCCAGCTGATGCTCGCGCTTGTGTGAAAATCCACTCCCCGTACACGATCCTTCCTCACGTCACTGCAATCTGGGCACCCCAGCACTTCGTACAATTATGGGTTGTGCCGGTTGTCTTCCACACTCGGGCACAGGCGATCGCTCATCCCTTGCTGCAGCGCTTCTTATGATGGGCACGGTGCAAGCCCTCGAAAGCTCCTTTGTTTGATACTCGCCGCCATCTTGTTGCCAGCCTCGCATCGAGCGTCGGAGGCTACAAAGTCTCATAGCCTCTGTTCCCGACATTCAATCTTCTCGCGGACAGGTGCATCCGATCCAGCTCCAAAAGCAAATGGGGTGCAAATAGATTTTAATCCCCAATGGTTTATCAAAGATCCAATTAGTTAAACTGCAATTCAAAACACAAGTGAACAATTTAAAATAAATTGAAAAAGGGCCATATCACAAAGTTATACACATATAGTTTGCAAAGGATACAACATAACATACAGGAAATTATCCCGTTCGTAGATACATTAATGGGAGAATACTCAAAGAAAAAACAACCAATCTAAATGTCATGTATACAAAAGTAGCGAACATAACTAAACATTATAGCAACTCATGTGATTCCCCACTTGCCCTGTAAGATTCCGTTCTGTGCATGTATCATCCGTACATGCCCACAACCTACAGCCAGCCATCTATTCTCAATAATAAACCAACACCCATTTGGTACATGTGCAGATGAGAAACCTCTTGGGTAGGAATAATGGACATGAATGGGTTTATTCTGTGGTGTGTAGAACTAGCTCTAACAAGGAACTTTTGTCAGATTTCAGGATCAATTTTATCAGCAAATTGAGGGAATTTGAAGGGAGCACATGGAGTCTCATGGAATCGTCAGACAGCTGTGTGAGCATGTGAGGAATCGCATTGCGGTTTGACTTGGTAGGTGCTTTCCTCTAGTCCAGGAGGAGGGGAACCGCAGAGACTAAACGAGCTCTTAACTCCCAAGCTGGAAGCCTGAAGTCTACTTTGCCCAGCAGAGTTGACTTCTCCCGCCGGAGTCGGGATGATATCCTCTGGGGAGGGAGTAAGCAGACGCTTTGTGTAGCGGCAGGGGCACCACACACGTTACAGCCTAAGCCGCTATATCCCTGAACTTCTTATATCTAATCCTCCTTCCTATCCTAATCCTTTCTGTTAACCCTCGGTCGCTCGTGCTGTTTCACGGTGAGTGCTTCATGCACCCCGCGATCAGACATAGTGTCAGTGACGGGATGGATAAAGGCTAGTTTCCCTTAGGTTAGCTGCTGCTCCCATCGCTGGCACTGCCGGTACTACCAACGACTAGGAGGTCTGGGAAGAACTTGTGGTCCCAGGATGAGGTAAGGCATGGCCTGTATGCGTGCCGCCCTCTTACCAACTTAACTACTTATCTTCTGGGGGCACCCTGTTGGCGAAGTGGGGCAAAGTGACAGCAGTCTGTGGTTCACTGCCCGGGGCTGATGAGTCAGCGCAGCAGCTCCCTTTTTGGAAACCTCATTCTTGCACCATCTGAGTCAACGGTGGCAGAAATCAACCCCTGACAAATGAGCAACTATATTGAATTGCGCACTGTGAATCCTGTTGCTCTTTGACTTGCAGAGTACAATGAGATAAGTGACTCGCGGTTGTTAGGCAGAATCCTGTGCAGTTCCCTTAGGGAGCACCTCACAATATTAGGACTACAGGTGAGAGCAATACATCCCCTTTGATATCAATCTGTACCACAAATATTTAGTTGGTAGCCGTGACTGAGCAGTCAGACTTATCTCAAGAGGGAGATGAGCAGTATTCAGGGTTTACACAATAGGCCTTCAGTACTATGGCACAAGGAAACACTGACCAAATCTTTGTATTAAAAAGTAATTATATATATATATATTTTACACACTTCTAGATAAAACACATGTATCACAGTCATCAAGCAAGTTAAATTAAGTCAAAGGAAAAATATACACAGTCCAATCGTAGACCAAGTGAACCAGAGTGAAAACTGAGCAAAACGGCACAATGACAACTACACACAAGGGGTCCTCTAACAATTCCTCACAAGGGAGGGAACGCACAAGTTATATAGAAATAGGTTCTTACACACCCTAGCAACACTTCCCATAAGTTTGTGGACCAATGTAAGCAAGACAGTGTATCAGTATAGCAATACTTAAATGAAAACTGAGAAAAATGGCTTTTCACAAGGTTTAAAAATGGGAAGGAAAGGGTAGTTAAAAGAAATAGGTGCACCACACAGTTCTAGATGAGAATCAATCTAAAGAAGGCTGATCTAACCAAATGTAGCCAGAGTCAGTAGGCCTGTGCCAGAGTCAGCGGTACAGGGCAAGGGCCCAGGAGCAAAATGTTCTTGTAACTGCAGTCAAGTCTTTGGTTAACGAAGTTGAAAAGGTGGATGCAGAAGTTGAAAAGACAATGTTAAGAGAGAGGGGCGGCTAACCCAACAGGTAGGGAAAGGATTTAAAACACCTTTAGTGCTACCGCAAAGAAAGGGCGGAACGGGCGGAACAATGTACCTTTAAATGAAGCAGTGGCTCCAGCGGTGGCGGTTGTTCCTGGTAGTTCCTGCAGTTCGGGTGATCCAGCAGAGGAAGGGAGACTCTCGTCGTGGAGGAAGGTTCGAGTTACTGCACTACCCATGGAGGAAACCAGCCGCGGTGCTGCCCAATGAATAAAAGGTACGCTCCTTTAAATCGCGGTCCGGGTGGACTGGTGCCTGGCTATCCGGCCTCCAAGTACAGGGTACAGGAGATACGACCAAGGCAGGTCCAAGAACACGATTGGCAAACTGGTTGGCCCCACCAGCTCAAGGGAAGAAGGCTCTTGCAGGTGAAGATCTTCTCTCGTTGTGTGGAGAAAAGTGGTGAGGCACTGCAGCAGGGCTTCACCGGTGTTTGTCGTTGCAGATGTCTTTGGCTTCTCTCCTCTTCGGCTTCTTAGTTCCAGTGGCGACGTCTTGCTCTTCCAGTCCTCAGGACCATGCTTTTATGCCAAAAATCCCCATTCATACAGCCTAGCTGTCACTCACACAGTGGAGTGATTCTCTTGGCGGGAGACCCTCCAGCCTATCAGGATAGAGTGCGACATGGGTTGCTGAGGCAACCCTGTCCAGGGGTCCTACTCCCCCCCCCCCCCCACACAATGGACCCACCCCAAACTCAGTGGTGCCGAAAGGAGGGCTTCCCGGCAGTAGCCCGCCAAAATGACAAACAAAGGATCTCCGACCTGGGTTAGAAGTTTAGAGAAAGACGCGAGAAAGAAGTTATATTAAAGTTCTGGCAATAAAAACCTACCGGAGTAAGGTAAATATTAAAATACACCGGCGGTATGTAAGATGCTGTCAGAAAAAGTGGTAGCCTCAAACAATGGGAAAATCCCATAGGGAAATATTTGCGGTCGAATATTTATGGTAGTAACCACTGCCACCAGCCAGAAACTTTTGAGAGGGGGACTGTACGGTACCCTCTCGAAAATGAACATGGGGAAAAATTATTATCCCCTTCCAGTACCTCCATAGTAAGATGGGTTGTACTGGTTTAGTTCATAGGATTTAACTAGTAAAGTCAGTGGGGACTTTACATGCCCTGGGTATGGAGTCTATGTTTGGGGGTCGCTACGAACTCCTGTGTCACTGCACTGAGGGTACTGTGTAACACATGTGAATAAAGATGGTTTCTATGGGGTTGATAAAGATCCCATAGGCATTAAACACAAAAATAGCCTAGAACACACATAGCAAAAATGCCTAAGAGTGGGGAAAAGAGTCTCACTCTTAGCAGGAAAAAGAAACAAACCCTTCAAATCCAGCAAAGCTGCTGGGGGACTCTATAGGCAAGGGAAATTAGCCATAGAATGAGAATTGCCCCTAACAGCGGTAAGTGCATAGGCTAGAAGATCTGCAAAGTTAAAAGTAAAAAGAAAATTGCCTGATATGCCTTGCGATGCCCCGTAGCAGAATGGCCTCCGAAGTGCGACGGCCAGAGCTGGAAAAAGGCAGAGGAGCCCTGAAGCTACTAAGAAGTTGAACCAACTAACACAGAATGCTAAGAAAGATGGACCCTCCACAGCCAGAAATAACCCAATTTTTGGACACAAAGAAAGTTGATGCTGAACAACGGGCCTGTGTACCAGATACATCGGATCCAGCACTCTCACCTACAATCGACAATAACCACTGTCTTTCAAACATGATTATTGGCCTTCAGCAAGACTGGGAGGGTGGGGCGGGAAACTCTAACCATGAGCGTGCAAAGGGACAAGTCATTGGAACTGCCTTATCGGCAACACCTGATTTATCAGGGCTGCAATCGTCTTCTGAATCTTCAGATGCCGTTAGCTTGTCCGAATCCAAGGAAGTTGACAGTGAAGAGGAAGGCATCACTTGGGAAAACATCATACAGGTAAGAGACAGACTTACACCTTTACAAGCATTTAATTAATTGACAGCCAAGCAGCCAAGTTAGACGCCCTTGCGGAGGTACTTGCGCTTAGCATCAATTCATTGATGAACTATTAGTGGCATTTCAAAACGAGCAGGTCGGCCTCAAGCAGGTACTGACCAAAGTAGTAGATACATTTCTTCCAAATTATAGAGAGCATGGGGGGCCAAGGGAGGGAACAACGGAGCAACACTTACATCCCCGAATGAGCATCAGCAAATGCACCTGCGCAGGACCTACTACTTCAAACCAACATTGAGCATTCCTCGCCCAACTGGGAAATGGCTGGCTTTTTGAAGAAATACACTTTTCACCATCTAGTATACCGGACAGGACATTGATAAAAAGTTTCAACCAGAAAGCTGCTATAACAGCTGTGGCAGTGAAAATCAACAGGAAAAGGCCAAGACAAGTAAATATTGAGAAATAAATGGCATCAAACCCAAAAACCATCAAAACGGGCTAGAATGCAAATGTCTACAGTGACTAGTTACCTTGCTGAAGGCTCCTGCAGACAAGCCTACAGGGCCCAATGGACAAATGGGTGAAACCCCCAGCACAAGCCCCATCATCGGTATGGGCGAATTCTGGAGCTCCCGTAAGCATTCCTCTGACCTATCCGGCTGCCTCGACATCCAATGGGAAAACAAGTTGTAAGACAAGCGAGAAGGAGTACCTGCAGCCTCACATTAGAGAGGCCATTGTCTTTGAAGAAATCAAGGAATTGGGCAAAGGGGTAATACTGGAAGAATTCTACCCAACAAATGCTAGCCCACTTTTAAATTGCTCCTACATTTAAGCCTTATTTATCGAACTAACAGATCTGAAAGTAATCACTTCAGCAGACGTCTCAAGCTTCGTTACCAAAGATAGGCAGTCAGAAGAATTGGGCGCTAATTAAATGTATTACACCGCTACTGAAGGCATGCCCAAAAACAAAAATTAGCAGCACCTTGGAAGACTGGGGCTTTGCTCTTAACATCTGCCGTAAACAAAGACAAGAAACCTATCCGGCAAACACTTCGCATTTTAATCAAGGCCCCGTATATAGGACAGATGCTCAATCCTCTGAGCGAGTAGTGCTACGAGCCCTACAATCTATAAATGGCCAAGAAACCAAAGCACACCCTGTTAAATATTGGGCCCCAGAGCGAGTTAAGAAAGGGGCACATAGACCACCTGCCCCGCAAGTCAAATGATTTGCCTTTCATGGAGCACGAGGGCCTATATGACTTTCCTATCTTGCCCTCGTGGCCTAGCGATGCAGTGCCATCGCAGTGAGAAAGAGCCAGCGGTGGGCTGGCAATGGGGGCCACAGCCAACCTACTGCTGGAGTGATTTGGCTCTGAAACATATTCACCATATGTGCTAAGCATCCTGTTAACGCTTCCTACTGGCCTCAAAAGTTATATCATATATGATCTACCACTAGGGAACCACACAAGTATTGCAACAAAACATCACAGAAACAATCATGAAGTGATATGATCTAAATCCTAAGCACCTTATCCTGCTGATAGGTGATCTAAATGCCAAATATCTACACTTGATCAATAAATGGGGCGGATACAAGGATCGCCAATGGAAGCAATTTTTAACATCGCATAATCTGACCCTCCTACCAATAACCATGCTGAACACACAGGAGCAAACCTATACATGGACCAATGGCTCGGCCAGATCTCATATTGATGACGTTGCTGTGGATCCTGTAATGGTAACATACTGCTGCCAAGTGTCTAACTATAGGGACACTCAACGATCATGCTATACTGATATGGACAGTTGACATAGCTCTACCCAGATCCAGAAGATCGAATCATTTAAGCCAAAACATAGACCTCAACTCTGCTGGCAATCGCATCAGATTGTCTCCTGCCAAAATAAGCCCTCAACCATCTTATACCAACCAAACATCTGGATGTCCCCTGGCCTTGGGAACAAATCTGGAATTTGGAGGTGTTTGTCAGGAGGGCAACCCGATGCTCCCAAATACTTGTTAAGAACTCATTTGGGAAGGAGGGTCATATTGAAATACAGTCCTGCATAGATAGAGCAGCCATTGGAAGAGATATCTTGCAAACAAGACCACATAAGGCGGACAACCTTATCCTACTCTCTACCAGATATAAAAACTGGATGAAACGACACAAATGATCCCTTCTGAGTGCCTACTGGCAACTTGTATCTGCTTTATTGAGATCGCATGATAGCCGCACATTTTGGTCGCGCTTCCAATGAATATCTAAAAGCCCCCAAAGCCATCGAACTGAACCCAATAACGGAGTCCGCCTGTGCCTTCCATATATAAGAGCTCTACACAAATGGGGAGCCAGCCGAGGGAGAGGAAAGTGTGGTCACGCATACTTTTCAGGGCGCGAAGTGGGCCTGGAAATAGAGTAAATGGAAAGCATTATTAAAAAACAAAAAGCCTCTAGAGCTCCAGGCCCGACGGCGTGTCAAATATCCTGTTCAAAGCAAATCCACAGCTTTGGCCCAAAACTTGATGAGACTATATTCTGAAATAGAATCAAGTGGTGTATGCCCAGACAGCTGGCATCGGTCGGTACTTGTCCTTGTCTTAAAAAAGGGAGACAGATCCGACTAGGCCAATTATCGTTTGCTGGCCATGCTTGATTCCAGCCCGAAAATATTTCAACCATCTTACTCAAAAGACTACCAGAATTGCCAGAAGAGAAAAAGATCTTCAGACCTTTCCAGACCTGATTCAGGAAGACATACAGCACCTGCAAGTATATCTGTGCCCTACACTTCCTTATGGCTGAGCCTTCGGACGGCCAAAGCAAAATCTATGCTGTTGCTTTGTGTACTACAGCAAGGCCTTTGCTCTTGTTGATCGCTCTCTGCTCTAGGCCAAGCTCAAGAAATGGGCCTGAGACGACCAACTCCTATATCTCAAGATGATGCATAGGAACACTTCCGTTGTAATCTGTCTGAATCAGAAGGGAAACCTCAGTAAGAATCTGATGACTAACTGAGGATTAAAGCTGGGATGTGTATTGGCCTCTCTCCTTTACAGCTTATATGCTGCTGATATGGACAATTCTCTTAGGTCAGCACACAACCTCCCTCCAAAAATCAACGTGGAGGTTGTTTTGAGCATGACATGCAGATGATACCATCATATTTGACCACATACTATTGGCCTGCAGCACTCGAAAACAAAAATCCTGTGTCTGGCTGTAAAATTCCCAAAGAAAACACCTTTTAAATGATTGCTGAATAACCGCAGACTTGATATTGTTGATTGTTACTTGGGGTTCCCCATTCAAAGCAAACCATCGAATCAATATTATCGTAACATACTGAAGCCTAAAATCTGGAGGAAGTGGCTGGCTATAAAGCATTATATAAATAGCCAATGTGGTCAAAACACAGAAGGGATGCTAGAGATCTACCGAGTTTGTATAATACCTTGCCTGCTATTCGGCCTAGAAGCTCTTCCATTAAAACAGGTAGAATGGCTGGATAAGATTGATGGAAAAATTCTACCTTCCATCATTAATTTTTCACCTTCGAGGCCCTGAGATTGGAGTATGGCTTAGCCTCAATAAAATCTATTTGGCACCTCAAACAAACCTTTCTCCATTGTAAACTGACATCATCATATGTCAACATTTAACGACTTGTTGAAACTAATTGGTAAAGTAAAGGCCGGCCAGACCAATAACAGATTTGTCGAGGAATTGCAGCAATTTGCAGCCTCCGACCTAGAAAAGTTATATCTCCCCATGTCGGTTTTATACAGCTCGCCTGATATGTAATCCATCTTTAAAAAACAGACAAAGCAACGGGACGGGATAAAAAATCATTGATTTCTCTCACAAAAAAGAGAGGCAGCAAATATTCTCAACATGCCTTTATAATGGATACCCCCAGGGCATATCTGAAAAATCTTTGCTCTAAGGACCTGAAATGCTTTATATTATATCTTCGATTAAAAATCCTGCCACCTAATTAGTACTGTGGTGTGTGGCAGGGTACACCCTTGGAGGAGGCACATGTTGTCTATGCTCCCTCCGACCAGAAACAGGACGTCATCTACTAACTGCCTGGCCGCCTTAAAGCCCCTATATTGGAAGAGTTCTACAGATTTGGTGAGCCGCATTGAACATATCGAACTGAACCTATTTTGGCGCACACTTGTCGCTGCAGAATCCTTTGTGATCACTCCTGCAGCCTATCATATCTAGAAGGAAGTCCAGAAACAAATTGAGGGCAGATGAATTCCTTGACCTTTTGGCTAAGAGTAATTCTGGTTGCCGTCTATTCATTCTGAACAAATTTGGCCCAACTAGGAGTGAACCACTGACTGGATGTTCCTTGGGGACCAGAATCCAAGAGTCAGAAACTTTCTTCTTTTTACTGCTCCTGTCTTTTTTCTTCTTTTTACTGCTGCTGTCTTTTTTTATTTCTTTTTTTCCCCACCTTCTTTTAAGAGATTGGACTTTATTCTCCACTTTAAAAATATATTTGAACAAGTGTTTTTTTTATTTTTATTATGCATGCTATTGTATAAAAATGTAATGATGTGTTAAAATGTGCTTATGGTTTCTTTTTAAAACCAAATGCACAATAAAATAAAACATTTCTACTTCAATATGTTCGAGAAAACCATTATTGATGCCTCTAATCCATACAAATCCAGCTTCCTGTTGTGGTTACATAGATGACCTGTTTGTTTGGTCCCGGTCCAGAGAATTAGCCCAATATTTTTTTTAAATGAATTAACACACAGAATAGATATTGTATTTTAGTAGTCATTTATATTGCGCCTTTTCCCATTACTATGGTCTCAATGTGCTAATATCTGACATTTGTCTATACTATGAGTTCAGTAACGGTAGATTGTCTGGATATTACTATCTATAACTCCTAGGTTACTTTGTTGTTTAGGCCATACCATAAAAAAGACAAATGGATTGTTACACCACCAAAGTCATCATGCCTTGCATATAAAAAAACGATCTCCCGTTTGGGCTATTCTTGTACCTCAAGAGAAATAGTAGCACTAGGCAATCCTACAAGTCTGAAGCCCAACATCCCCTTGGATCCTAATCAGGTGGCCAGGGAAAGGCCATCGCTTTTGGATCCCGATCCTCGGGTGGAGAAGTGAGGGAGGATCACCTTGGTGGTAGTGTCCTTGGGGATTGGGACCAAGACGTCCTCAGGTGAGACGCAGTATTCCACATTTTCCTTTCATGAAAAATCCTCTATGCCAGAGGCCGTTATGGGATATTGTTACCCACGCCCCGTTCACCAAGAAAATGACAGGAGGAATCGCCTGTCCAGAAGCATCAAAAAGAGGGTGAAATGGGTTAAGGGTAAGGTGGCAGAGATATGGTATCCCCCTTTCATTATTGAGGACCAACCTAACCCTGCCTTCGCCCTAATAGGCTACTGTAAAACCTTGCCCCACATTTAACATCTGAAGGTACTGGGACGAGGAAAAGGCGATTAAGAGTGATGAACACTCAAACTTCATTTCACCACTTTGGTACTGGGATGAAGAAGATGCTTGCAGAGGGCTCTGAGGTTCAGGCATGTCCCTTTTTAACTATGGTCAAGCAAGTCTAATTAGGAGTCCACACCTGCAACCTGTCAAGTGGTTGCAGGTGTATAAAGGGAGTCCCATGAGACAGAGAAAGCAACGGGGAGGCCTCTGTAGGAGAGACCAGGGGACCCTTTCCTTGAGGCAGTTGTGGTGGGATCTGAGGAGGAGCTAGGATGCTGACCGACATCCCTGAGGTGTGGGAGCCTCTGTAATGGTGATTGAGCAGCTGGGGGCTGCAAACGAGCAGCAGAGAAAAAGGACGCTGTCAGCGTCCACACAGGAGCAACCAAGTTGTAGATGCATGCAGAATTCCAACCAGCGAGCGAGTGGGGCTCGCAGATGTTGGATTGCCAGCTGGAAAAAAAGCGAAAGGAAGCAGCAGGAGCTGCCGGAGCAGGACTCCAAAAACCAGTGAGTGCTGGAGAAAGCCACTCAGAAGTTGGGCCACTCTGGGTGAGCTGCGCATGAATAACTAAGCGCTGTATGAATGAAAGCTTCAAACCAAGGTCAGTTATGCCTATTGACTACTGAACTGAATTAAAGTTTAAAACAACGCTATATTGAAAAATGAACTGAAAAGTTTTTAAAAAAAGCTGAAACATGCATCTTGAATACCGAACTAAATGAAAAGTCGAAACAACGCTAAACTGTGCATTTTTAATACTGAACTCGCCGAAAATCTGAAATGAAACAAATTGAACTTTGAAAGACTGAAACAAACATTGCTTGATCCGATGAAGTCTTGGGGAAGGGAGCCATGAGACTTGATGAACTGCAAATGCTGTCCTGAGGACAGGACCTCCAGACACTTTTGGTTTGAACTGTGGCGCTTGGAACTTGGGGAAGGGAACCCTGAGGATTGTGCGGAACTGTATTGCGTTGAACTTGAAAAAGGTAATCTTGAGATTTTTTATGGAACTTTCTTGAACTTGGCGAACTGGAAGAAGCTATGAACTTAGTTTTGATCACCATTTCTTTGGTTATTGACATCCCAAGACGTTGTTTAGCTATAGTTGTGCGGGCAAGGATAGGGTTTGTACACACAGACTTTTAAGTTAAACTCTTTGACTCAGACTTTCCTTAGTTTTGTTCGGGTAGAGAAATCCACCTTGGTATAGGGCAAGTTAGGCTTTCTACCATCCTGATATTTCAGTTAATAAACTATTTTGTTGTGAGCTTTGAATTTGTTTTCTGTGTCTTGCTTCAGGATGCCTGACACGACCATAAAAGACTGGTGAACGGCTCAATGAAACGGGCCGTCAATAACAACTGGGACACCCTTTTGGAGGAAGGCAAGAGCAAGGAATGTGATGTGGATAATCTTTTTTGTGAACACATTTACCAATTTATCATATAAAATCAAGTTTTTTATAAAGAAGTGGAGATGTTTCACAATAATCTGAAGCGGCACTCATATTTGTTTTCAGGAAAAGCACCAGCATCAGGGATATTATTATCCACAATGATATTCAATCAGAAATTAAGGGTCATCGCACCCTCACTGAAGACAAAATTACTTACCCCTGTTAATGTCATTTCGACTGGATGTTCCTCCCACTTATTCCTCATCTTTGATATATTCGTAAGTCTGCTTGCAGCTTCTGAAACTTTTTTCATAGTATTGGCCGCCGTGCGTTGTCGAGTTTTGGCCCTAGACGGCCTCAGTCAGCACTGGTATAAGAAGTGTGCGCAGTGCCCGTTGCCTCAGTTCTAGTTTTTACTCCCTATGCTCAACTGTCTTAAAGGTATGACCCTGACGTTGAAATAAAGGAAGGTGTTAAAAATGTATGGAAATGCTCTCCAAGATAGAGGTATAGGAGGGGAGGGCCACAAGGAATACATTGGAGGAACATCCACTCGAAAGAACATTAATAGGGGTAAGTTATTTATTCTTAGACTAGATTGTGTCTGCCCACATATTCATATTTGATAGACTCCCAAAACAGTATGTTGAAGGAGATGGGAACAGATAATGTATTGCTGATGAAGGCTGTGAAGCACAGCCTTGGCAAATCTTGCCTCCTGACATGACCTAGAATACAGGCAATAGTAATTACTGAAAGTGTGCAAAGAGGACCAAGTTGCTGCACTGCAAATGACCTGTACGGGCACCCCTCTCTGGAAACCCGAAGATGTAGCCAAACCTCCCTCGGATGGAATGTGCTCTGAAACTATCGGCACATCTTTGCATTCCAAGGTATAGTATTCAGAAATGGCATAAAATTATCCAGCGAGTGATGGTTTGCATGATGACAGTTTGTCCCAATTTGTGACTTGAATAGCCCATGAAGAACTGGTTATCTTGCCTGATTTTGGACATTCTAGAAATATAGAAGCTTAAGACCCTTTTAGGGTCTAAGCGATGCAATCTCTCCACCTCCGAGGGATGAGGTGGCTAAAAATCAGGCAACACAATCTTCTGAGCAAAATGGAACTGGAACTCCAATACCACTTTTGGAAAGAAAGAAAGACATACTCTCAGAACCACCTTAACCTTAAATTAGTAAAGGGTGGTTTAGTTCACTGACTTTGTAGGCTGATGTAATCCCTGTTAGAAAGATAGTCGTATGGGCTAACATTCTGAGTGACAAGAATGCAAGGGTTCTAAAGGGGC
Organism: Ambystoma mexicanum; assembly: GCF_040938575.1. Classification (NCBI taxonomy): domain Eukaryota; kingdom Metazoa; phylum Chordata; class Amphibia; order Caudata; family Ambystomatidae; genus Ambystoma; species Ambystoma mexicanum. Next base: position 744,427,535 of record NC_090926.1, read on the forward strand.
TCCCATTAGATACCTTTGCACCAAATTCCATACCGGTATATATTAAAAGGGACTGGGGGAAAGAGGTTTGATTATTCCTTTTAAGAACTGAATTACTATAGGGACTTTCAAATGCCCTTTCACTGTGGAAACCTGAAGCCCCTGATGGGCCACATGTAGCAAGAATGATAGTACAGAAGGAGTTTTGCATGAAAAAGGATCAATACTCATCCCTGCACCAGTTGCAGAATTTAATCCAACGGCAGCGGTACAGAGATTTTCTTGCTGGCCTTGTGACCGAAAAGCAATCCTTGTATCTTACCATCTTAGAAACCAGGTGTGAAAGTTCAAAGTGAAGATTTCTGGATGAAGGAGACCTCCCTCTTGCGAGAGCAAGTCCTCTTTGGGGAAGTCAAATTGAAGGGCAGATAACCATCTCTAAATGTTCGGGTACCATGTTCTCCTAACCCAATCCAGATCAATCCGGTTCATGGATTTCCTGAACTTTCCCAACCTCCTGATGGCATGAGTAATGACTAGGACTGGGGGTAAGCGTTCAGGAATGGAAATTCCCTCGAGCAGAATAAGTTGTACTTCCTGTTCACACTGGACGCAAACCGATCCACCTGAGGGGGGGGGGGGGGGTTCCACAAAGGGTGAAGATTTCCAGAAGGAGTTCCTGAGCTAACTCCCACTCAATGGGAGACGGTGCACTGCCTGCTCAGAGTGTCCATCACTGTTTTCTTCTCCGGCTAGGTGAACTGCCAGCAGAGATTCCTTTTGCAGAGCTGCATTGCTTCTCTGCACAGGGGTAGTGACCCTACATCTCCTCCTTTGTTGAGTTAATACATAGCCATAGTATTGTCCATCATTGGCAGGACAGTCTTCCCTCGCACAGAATACAGCGCTAATTTGATTGCTCTCCGCTCTAACAGGTTGATGTGAAGTTTGGACTGTAACAGAGATTAACGACTGCTGATTGAGAGGTTGTTCATTTGAGCCCCACAACCTGTGAGGGCGGCATCTGTCACAGCTGTCACCTCTAGCCATGGTTGGCCAAAAGGTTCTCCTTTCATCACTTTCTCACAACAGGCCCACCTCAGGAGATCCTGTGCAACCTTGTTTTGGGACCTGAAGAAGGTCCATCATTCTGGCAGAGGACTGTGACCACTGGGATCAGAGGACCCATTCAAGGGACCTCCTTCTCAAACAGGCTTCTGGCACCAGGAAAATCCAGGATGTATTGATGCTGAACAGCCTTGGAAAATAGAAGGCCGGAAGATACTGGGCACTTTGACATTTTTGGACCATCTGTGAAAGATGGTGAGATCTTCACTCTGGGGGCAGGGCTTTTACTGAGGATGAATCCAGGACCGCTCCAATAAACTGAAGCTTCTTAGATGATGTCAAGGGGGACTTTGTGAAATTCACGGAGAAGCCCAGCCTGTGTGTCATGATCACTGGCAAGATTCCTAGAACAGTTCATCCAAAAAGAGTTCAACAGAATTGGTCTTTACCCTGGCACTCTTGGATTAATACACAAGTTGGGTCCTGAAGTGGGTTGTTCCTATGGTTGGCTAATTACTTCCTGATCCCCCTAATATGGCTGCCCAGTTAGTTTCCCATGGTTCTACAGTGTAGGTCTAAGCTCTGAGCACTGTTGCCTTCATAAACCCCACCCCCAGGCAGTACGCGCTTCGCGTTTGTTTCTGCTGACGCAGGGCAATGCTTATCGCGGGTCTCCTTTTTCTGCCAGCGTTAGTTTCCACAGTTCCTGGTTCCTCATACTTCCGTCCCAATTTTATTCTAAGTTCCCTTATCCATTACTTCCTCATTTTTTCCTTCCCGTCCACTCTCTGCCTAGTTTTCGTTTTCCTGTCACCTCATTGAATGAAGTCTGAGGTGTTCCTGTCAGACGCGCTGCGTCTGAACAATATTCCTCATATGCCTTTGGCTCAAAACGAGAAGTCCGACTTTCCTTGTGCTACCTCACGCAAGTAAAACCTTTTCTGTTATGTTTTAGGTTAATAGGAACAATATAATCCTAAATGGTTTCCTCCGTGAGTAAATGGATTTTACACATACAGCCTTATGATTCATACCTGGATACTGCAGTAATTAATGGTGAACTACGTCCGCATAGCTCCCCAGTAGTTGAACTATCTACATGCTCAGCTCTCGGACCAATCCCCATATATACTAGGTCTAGGTTCCAGTCAGGATTTTTAAAATATTTTTTTACTATTGGGCTATTTTGAATACCATTCTTACGCAATTGACCCTAGTATTCCCCCCCCCCCTAAAAACAAACTCTAAAGGTTCCCTGCTATTCCTTCATGCCCTTGTTATGATGCCACTCCAACAAGAAACTCTTCAGAACATGCGCCCCTGCACCAGAGCAGGATGGAGAGCTCATTAAACAAGAACCACAGGTGAGCTGGCACACCAAGTTCTACAGAGAAATCAATTTGGAGCAAGTCTCAATTTTAGACAGTGATTGAGCCGTAGGTTTTAAGGTTTTCCAAGGAATTAAATCCACCTTCACTCATTATAGAGCCTACCTTCCACAGCTCATAAGAACACTTCTCAAGAACACTTGCACCAGACCTGGGCGCTCCAGCGGAGTTCAGGTAAGCGTTACACTGTGGAGGAAGTGGCAAGTATGACTGAGATGATCCTTTGCTTGTTCGGGAGAACAAGCTCTGATCAGCCAATCGTCGAGGTAGGGGTAGATGTGAATTTTTTCCCTCCTTAGACCTGCCAGGAGCTTGGAGAAACCGCTCTGGCAGAGATGATCCGGAATGGCAGAACCTGAAATTGATAGAACTGCCAACTGCAAACCTCAGTTACTTTCTGTGTTGGGGATGAATTGGCACATGAAAGTAAGCATCCTGAAGATCCAGTGACGCCAACCAATCCTGAAGTTAAAGGGTGTAAAGGATCTGCGAAAGAGTAACCATATTTAACTTGTCTTTCCTGAGGAACTTGCACAAGCGTCTCAAGTCCAAGATGGGATGCAGTCCTCTGTCCTTCTTGGGCATTAGACAATAAGGAGAGTACCAACCTTGATTCCTCTGTGCTACAGGTGCAGACTCTATTGCACCTTTATCCAACAGGATGAAGATCTACTATAGGAACAGCGGATCATGGCTTGACTTCCTGGAAGACAGTATGGGGGTCTTGTGAAACATTGGAGTTTATGCCCGCCAACTCTCCAAATGCTGAGTCAGCCTGCCCTCCACCATAGTCCTGTGAACCAAGAACTCAAAGGGGTTTTGAGGTGGTTGTTGCTGCTGCAAACGGCACAGAAGTGGAGGCTGAGTGGATTTTTTTGCTCCTCGCCCTTGGGATCCACGGGGAGCCCTTCTCTGACCCATCTGTGAAAACCGGCATCTTCCTCTTGAGGAATAGAATCAAAAGGCCAGCCTCTCCAACTGAGGGAAGGCCCTTGTCTCTTGAGGTGCGTGTATCGCTGCTCCCAGCGATTTAGCTGCCGCTTTAGGCGCCTGTAATTGTTTTAGGATCTCATCAGCCTTGGAGCCGAAAAGTTGGGTGCCATCAAAAGGCATGTCCAAGAGTCTTCCTTGAACATCAGGTGCAAAACCTGACATCCTCAGCCATGTGAATCTCCTGGAGACAGTACTCTTCACCATTGCTCTGCTTATGGAATCTGCAGAGTCTAGCCCAGACTGGAGGGACTGACACATGACATCTTTGCCATCTTGTGCCAGGTTTACAAAACTGTCGCTTTCCTCCCCTTTGGGGATATGCTCCACAGCCAACGCTATTACATCCCACAAGGTGTGCATGTACTTGGCAAGTCGCATTAATGGCTTTCGGGGCCATACTGCCTGCGGAAAACCTCCTTTTCCCTAAGCCGTCAAACCTTTTATCGTCCCTATCTGGAGGGATAGTAGAGTAGGCTGCAGCCTTGAAGTCGAAGGGACTGCCTGACCCACTAAGATTTCAAGAGTGGGATGTTTACACAGAAAACTTAGATCTATTGTGCCAGGTCTGTATTTTCTGGCCAGATCCTTGTTAACCGCCGGTGTTGAATCTGGTTTTAACCAGTTCTCCAACACCCTGGTTCTCAGTGCCGTGTGGAAGAGCTACACAGGCTCCATTGGGGGCCATCTATACAGGATATCTGTAAGTTCATCCTTTTCCAGGATTTCCACTGTCTTTACCCAACCTAGTACACTGTCTTTACCCAACCTAGATACTGAGTGAATTTGCCCATCACTGATCTATATGAAGGATCTGCATGACTAGCAGAGTCTGGAGCGGCATCATCAGTCCCTGGTGAGGTGTCTAAGTCACTAGCATCCTTCAGTGTCCAAGATTTTGGACCCTGGACTCCTCTGAGATCAACTCATCAGGCACATTAGGAGTATCATATACTCCTAATGTGCAAAGGGCACATCTCTGTCTTGCTCCTCAAAAATTGACCACATGGCTTTAAAAAATTCAGCCTTATGAAAAGGTTTAAAAGTCTTGAATAAATCGATCGAGGGCTTCAAAATCTTCAAAGGGCGTTGACGGCTTCAACTGCTTTGAACACAACACTGACTTGAATGGACCTGGTGCCTTTACATGAATAATGCAGGAAGACTTTGGCTTCAATTTGTGTAGAGAAGAAGACTCCTTTGACGGATGTTGAAGAGACTTACTGCCCGGGCTCTTTGGCGGACAAGTATTGGTCTTCGAAAGGCATCCCGTCGGTCTAACCAGACGCAGTGGGGTCTGAAGCCTTCTTGGGCTCTTTCGAAAGGGGCGATTGGAGCATCCTTCTGGAACACGTCCAGCATCTGTAGATTACATTTCTCCCAGTCAGCTGAAGTTGCTGACTTGCTGGGAAAGTGTACTTCTATGTCAGGAGAGGAATCTGCCTAAGATGACTGCAAACAATGGCGTTGTTTCTTCATCTTTTTGTGTGAAGAGGATGAATCACCACGGGACCTGGGTCTCGAGCGCTTCTAATGTTTAGAGCGCTTTTTCATAATGGAAACCTCCCTGGACTCGTCTGATGACCTCCTTTTGGAATGGGTAGTTGAAGGAGATTTAGAAAGGGCCTACGTGTGGTGATTTTCCTCTTCCTTTCACTCCAGGCCTTCAGTCATCGACTTGCAGGACCGCAGTCGTTGACTCTATGGTCCACACCAAGGACAGATCCAAAGTGAGCCAGTAATGGACTTTTTAGCGCCACAATCGGAGCAACCCTTGAAACCGATCTTCGGTGTAGACCTTATAAAAAAACTTCTAACACTGAAATACACAGATAGAAATCATTGAGGCGAGTCTGAAGCGAAGCAAGGGGCGCCGCGCAAGCTTCTTAAACCAGCATCAATGTCATGGCTGAGAACAAGACTGAAGCCATCAAGGGTTACGACTCGACGACACATGGCACACAATACTATGAAAAAAGATTCCAAAGCTGCGAGCAAACTGCAAATGATGAGGAATACATCGGAGGACACAATCCACTCGAAATGTGGACCTTGGACCCCATTGTAGGTCATCGTTGTGTGTCATGTATTGTATATGACTCAACTTTTACTCTTACTCTAAACGAGATGTGGGATTACCCCATTTGTGGCATCTTGGAGAGTTTACCAATTGCAATACTGCTAACGTTGTGTATATGATCCGATGTCCCTGCGGATTGAGGTACATTTGAAAAACAAACTGTAAATGTAAGACGTGTATTATAGAGCATAAGAAGTTGTGTTAGGAATAACATTGCAAAAGCACCATTAGTGAAACATTATCAGCAGGCGGGGACATACAATGAGTAATTGTGATGAGAATCAAAAGTACCAACCACAAAGTAATCGGAAACTGCTGCAGCAAGAACAGAAAGTCGTTTATATGACAAGCCATCTGTTTGGGTTGAATGAGAGTGTTGATTGGCACAATACCTATGTTGAACTATGTGTGGTTTAAACATGCTTCTTAGGTTGTCTTCGCTGCTGATTCTTGGCTCCTGGTGCATCAAATATTTTTTCAGTTTGAAAAAGTGTAGGTTAGGGTTTATACCGGTTGCTAGTTCACGTTGGGACGGGAGTATGCTGTGGGTGCTTACTGAGTTGTGATAATGAGATATCGCGCTCTGTGTATTCGAAGTGAATTAACGCTCTCGTTTTTGGAGGCCAGTGGTTATGGTCCTAGCAACCGTAATGCATACTCATGCAATGTAGCACACCCTGCTTGTATCATGTGATTCGCTTCTTTTACATCAACCAGATGTAAATAGAGGATCCCTTTGGCTGAATTTGATTTTATCGCCAGGAGATGGAGTTGACGCATCTGTGTGTTTTTGTAGGGCAAGCCTTTTGATGTGCTGAAGCCTGTTGATATGTTGAAGATGCTTGGAAAGTGTAATATGTGATGGTAATATATTACAAACGTGAATGTTGCCTTTCTAGCTTTGCTTGCAGACTGCTTGGATATACATTTGTGGTGCAGAGCGTACAATGGTCTCTTCTTTCTGTTAGATTTGATGATGGCGCATCTAAAGTGACCCTGATTAGATGTGTATTGATGACCATATGCATACGTGCACCCATAGAATTGCGCATGCAAGGGGGTGTTTTTGGTGATGGATTACATATTCTTGCGACTTCTCTTGGTGAAGGCTGGCTTGGTGCACGTTTGCCATTTTGGTTTTTCATTTTGGTTTGACCTGTGGATATTGATATCGGCTTCCAATCCATATGGGGATAATGCATGCCTGTTTATCCATGTGTGCTTCTGTCTTCTCTGTCTGAAACAATGGTGCAGGTGGCTATTGGTGTCAGGTACGGAGCATATACCATAGGATCAGTTTTGATGGTTTGTGTAGGTAGATTTGAATTTCAGATGTCTGTAGGCGCCATGTGTCTGGATTCTTTCTTAAATTGGCACAGCAGAGTGCCTCTCAATCATGTTGGGTGAATTGTACCTTGATTTACCATGGGGAATATCGACAGATCTTATATGTTGAGGTACGCTTGAAGTTAGATTCATTTGATACACTTGGATAGCGTTGTATGAAGAGTACTGGCTTTTAATTTGGTTCTTTTATTGTTTCTAGACTTCACGTTTACAATGGTACATTGAGTGGAAACTTTCACCGTTGTTCTGGTGCATACTGCTGATGAAAATTGGCTTGAGCTGGTGGAGAGGAAATTGTGGTCCTCACTCATTCTAAAGGCTTTCAAACATCCATATGTTGATTGTCTCTCTACTTCTAAACACCCATTTGATGATTTGAGTATTCAGATGGAAAGGAGATGTTGTGCAGCATATGTACTCCTGAGGAATGTCCAGTATTTAATGCCCATAGGACAGAAACATGTTGGGTTGTAGCACAAAAGTTGTGTGTGTGTATAGGAAACAGTGTTTTTTTGAACATTCGGTACTAGTCAGTCGGGGTAGATGAATGTATATAAATGCATTATATGATTTTTATATTTGATCTCCTGAATAGGTGTTTAGACACTTCTGCAAATAATGTGATGTTTTCATTAAAATTATGATTTTTGTATTTTTTCACCTTTCTAAACATTTATAATAAAATGGGATTTTTGTATAATTCAATTATTTAATTAATTAATAATATTAATTATTATTAATATATAATATTAATAATAATAATATATTATAATATATATATATAATTATTAATAATAATTAAGCAAGTGTACTCTTGCTTGACATATTTGCCTTTTCTGTTAAAATGAATTTGTATTACCCATAAAGTAGCCATTGTGTAAGTACTTCTGCTAATTGTGAGGTTACTCTATGTATTAACTAGCTGTTGCCCGCAACTTCGCTCACGTGGATTTTCCGATTTGGTACAATTGTTTTAAAAAGACGCACACGTTTTATGTTCAAACTGTACGAAATATAATTTACAGGTTGATGTCTTAATGTAATAAGTATTGTTCATTGCAGATGTTAGTCTGGGCCTATTGGCTACAAAACAGATAGTAGTTCCATTGATGTGCTTCCAGAAATGTTTTTGTGTTGTAATTACAAAAAGACAATGTGGCAGACAAAAAAATAAATGTGTTAATTGACATCTGCAACCTGCACAAAAAATCTATTTGAGTACATCTCTGTAAACTACATTAGTGGTTCTCCCTTCAGGTACTAGGATTACCAAAGAGTTAGGTGAGCTCAATCTGGAACAAGCCACCTAAAACTGAAGGGATGACAATTTATGGGAACTCTCCGTTACCAATTTTAATAAGCAGTTTGGAAACTTACTTTATGAAGATTACGAATGTAAATTATTACTTTTCTAACATCTTTGGTTTGTGAGATATGGGTATCCTTCAAAAACATTCACCACCCTTTTCCACCTCCCTTAACTGGATTTTCAGAAAATGGTAAAATGTGTGTTCCTCTTTTTTGAAGAAGAATCTAAATACCAATTTTCACGTCTGTAACATCTTTTGTTTTTGAGATATATGTATTCTCATTAAAAAAAACACCCCCTTAGGGATGGAATTTCCCCAAATCCTTCCTTAGTGGGTACATACCTCATGAAAACAATGTACTGTCCAAATTTCACGTTCCTAGGTTAGATGGTTTGAGCTGGGCGTTGATGTGTCAGTCAGGGCGATAAATAAATGGATAGGAGATGGAACCGAACACTCAGCACACCTCCAAAATGGGGCTGAACAACTTTCTTCAAAGTACTCCCAGCATTTGAGAAATGTCTATAGAAAGAGGGGAGGAAGCAAGGGTGTACAACAGAAGAGGATAGTCCACTTGGCTGCAATATGCCAACTGTGAACAGGAGGAGAATAACCACATATATGTGAATGACTTCCTATATTTCTAGACCTGGCTTAATGACCACAGTCCCAACATCTTCCCTGTTCATGAGGGAGTTAGAACTATGTTCTGAAGAATTGGTATGTTGTCGGGAAAAGTGGGAGGTGCCTGCATCAGTCACTACAGTTCCTGGGCAATCCAGCAGTAAGAAATCTGTGCAAGGAGCCTGCTTTGGGCTGTAACCCAGAAGCAGGCAAGGCCAATACGCCGTTAAGGAAAAGGATTGTTACCAACCTGTTAGGGCCTGTAACACAGACCCTGCTGGGATCCTGTGACTAGTAAAGCTAAAGCAGCATTACTAACCTTCTTGGGCTGGAGCCCGTCAAGAGTTTAAAAGAGCATCCAATTGGAGTCTGCAGTGGGCCCTGCCAAAGAGGGCAATTTTTGCCTGGTGGGAGAGAAACACTTCAGTGTCAAAGCACCCAAGCATGAAGGAAGAACAGTACTGTTGCTAATCATTTTGGGATTCCCTGGAGTCCAGGAAGAATCACAGGTTCTGTGATACGTGTGTCTACATTTATGGATCCCAGGAGGAAGACTCCAGATCAAATAACAACCATTGTTACACCAAGAGCAACTATGACGCTTGTGAAGGAACATTTTGAATGGTTTGTGTCCTCCCACGTATTCCTCATCTTTTGTAATGTATTGTCCAGCTTCAGCTGCTTCAGAATTTTTTTCTCGGAAGAGGGCGTTGTGCGTCGATGGCGTCGACTCGATGTCCCTCGATGGCCTCCGTTGAGGGTGATGTCATCAAATGCATATATAGCACGAGCAGCGCCCGTTGGCTTCAGTTTTGTTTTTCCGCGACAGCAGTAGCTATGAAGAAATACGCTGCCCTTCTTCTCAATTTTGAATGACTTTGCTATTTCAAGATCGAGATGTCTTCGACACAGACTCGGAAGTCTGGTTTCAAAAAGTGTTGGGATTGTGGGTCGAAAATTTCTGACCAATCCCCACCAAATTTGTTTGTGATGCCTCGGAGCAGACCATGACACCTGCGACTGCTCCTAGTGCCAGTCTATGACTGAAAAGGCCTTGAAGGAACATAAGAGGAAGTTAAAGGTAAGCCGAATCCCTAAATCCCCTCACCCGGACTGTGAAACCTTCGACTGATGAGTTGAGAGACGACTCTACTCGGAGGAAGAAGGCCAAGCGGTTGAGATCGAGGAGTGGCTCCCACCACTCTGCTTCGTCCTCGAAGAAAATGAAGAGAAGGCACTGCAGGTAGCCTTCGTCGGACGTTTCCCCCCCAAGAGTTGCTTGTCCAAACAAAAAGTCCACTCTGGCTGAGTGGGAGGCTTTCCAAGCAGAAATGCTCAAAATATTCGAAAAGCAAAAGCCTCCAACCCATGCTCCTACCGCGCTTTCGAAAGAAGACGGAAAGTAAAGAGCTTGATCTAAATCCTTCGAGCCTGGGACGAAGACCCGATCCGCATTGTGAGCCCCCGATCTCACTCACGGGGTGGGGAGCCCATACCAACGATCTGACAGTCAGCGGTCATTGGCCTCAGTCCGAGTCCAAACTACATATCGATCTTTTGGTGCTGAGAGCAATCAGATGAGCGCTGAAGGCCTTCCTGCCCTCTGTACGGGGAAAGAATGTCCTGATAATGACTGACAACACAGTGGCCATGTACTACCTCAACAAGAGAGGGGGTGCAGGATCACTATTACTGTGCAGAGAGGCAATGCAGCTCTGGTACTGGGGAATACAGGAAGGAATCTATCTATCAGTTAACCTAGCCGGAAGGGGAGAACACGGCGGCAGATGCTCTGAGCAGGCAGAGCACAGTCTCCCACGAGTGGGAACTAGCTCAGGAAGTCCTTCAAGCGATCTTCACCCTTAAGGAAACCCCTCAAGTGGATCTGTTCACGACTGGTACCCCTAGTGCGAACTGTACTGCGCTAGGGAATTTCCTCCAAGAGGAGATCTAGGAGACGCATTAGTGGTGGACTGGAAATGTCCAGTCCTGTACGCCTTTCCTCCACTTCCCGTCATTCCTCAAGTGATCAGGCGGTTGAGAAAGTTCGGGAAACACATGATTCTAATTGCCCCGGATTGGGCCAGGAGGATGTGGTACCCGGACCTTCTGGACATGTCCATCTGTCCAATACGTTTTCCACTTAGAGAGGACATTCTCTTGCGAGAGGAGGGTCGAGCTCTCCATCCAGAGGTCAAGACTGTTACCCTTCACGCTTGGTTTCTGAAAGGCTGAGGTACAAGGATTGGGTCCTCTTGGATGACGTAATGGAGATTTTGCTTTCGGCCAGAAAGTCAGCAACAAAGTCTTTGTATCGTTGCTGTTGGAATACATTTTGCAACTGGTTCTGAGAAAAGAATGTAGATCCTTTTCGGTGTAAAACACTGGATGTTTTATCATCATCATCATAAAAGTTTATTCGGAAACAAAATATCCATAAACCATTAACAGAATAAAAAATGCATACATTACAAAAGTCAATTCAACGTATTAAAAAATATCTAGAGTATAAATTTACAAACGATACATACAGATTTAAAATGTGCATGTGCGTAAATCGGGTAATATCCCCAGAGAGCAGCCAAACAATTCACTACGATTAAAATTTCAGAGCTCAATCAAATTCTGTGCCACGGTTTTGGATCTCCGATACCAGGCCCGTCTCAAATAATCCACCATACCCCAGGCTACTGGAATAGTAGCCGCCGACAGCAAATAACATAAGGCAGGCTTAGCCTGAAACATGCCGGTCGATCTGAGTAGTGGCAAAAATGTTCTATGTCTTAAGTCTATATAATGTGGGCAGAACAATACAAAGTGTAGGAGATCCTCCACCGGCCACTGACAAAAGGGGCAAGCTGTAGGTTGCACACTATCTGTCCAGTTTTTAGTTTGTGCCCCTAACCATAAGCAATCAAACCGTGCATGAGTCAAATCCCAGCGATCTACGGGATTAGCACTATGGATTAGATATGGCTGAATAGCATCTGTTGTGGCATACACAATATGCCTTCTGTTTACAACAATGCATACGGCAGCAGACTCCCTATTTGCCACCAAAATGGTTTTGAACAGTTGCTTTTGTGCCCTGACCATACATGGGGTGAAGATGTTTGGTGGGCAAACTAAGTTGGTGCCGTTTAACTGTCTGATGCATTTCTGAATATACCTAAGGCATGGGATTTTCTTTACTGCTGAGCTGCTTAGGGGGGCTCTTAAAATCTTATGTGAGAGAATTGCTTTCTGATTTGCCCATAATGCCAACCAATGCAAGACCTGAGCCAATAACCACTCATCAGCAATATGGGGGCATCCTAGTTCCAAATGTGTCCCATAGTTTGAGGCAGACTGCGGCAATCCAAGAAGTTTTTTAAAGAAGGCATTCTCGAAGTTTTACATTTTTTTTTTTTATCCTTTCCATGCCCCACAATGCAGCCCTGTAGTTGGTAGCAGTTTTTGTTTGAGCCCCGGTTACTTCTAAGATGAGTTTAATTGGGCGCCCCACACAATTATTTTGAAAGCGTGACAGACCCCCAAGCGCCTGTCTCATCCTCAGACACTGCTTATCAACATGGCCAAACTCTTGCCAATTCTCCGTAAAGCAAATTCCCACGTAGTCAGGATTTACCTTTTTGCTATCTTTGGCAAATCTGGGCCTCCAGATTGGTACTATTAAATGATATTTGACGGTGCTGTCCATCTTTAAGCACTTGTCAGAGGAATGTTATACTTCAAAATTCCACTGGTGACACAATTTCTAAGGGGACTCACCAATGTGTTCCCTCAACCCCCCACCCCCAATCTCCTTTCCGGGTTCCTACTCGGGACCTTAATTTGGTGCCCAAAACTCCTAATGTGTGCACCTTTTGAACCTTTACACTCCTGTCCTTTTAAGGTTGCTAGCCTTTAAAACCATTCTATTGGTAGCTCTAACATCAGCCCGTAGAGTGAGCAAGTTGCAGACCCTTTCATCCAAGCCACGCGTTGCTACCTTCAACAAGGATAGAGTTTTTTTTTTTTTTTACCAAAAATTATTTCTGATTTCCACATAGGACAGAAGATTGTTCTGCCTTGTTTCTATCCCCCACCTCATCCTAGCAAGGAGGAAAGATTACGCAGGTTGGACCCTCGTAGAGCTTTAAGCTTTTATATATCTAGAATGTCAAAACTGCTTATTGAAGACCAGCTTTTCATTGGATATACAGGTCATAAACTGGGTCAGGCTGTCTCCAATCAGATCTTATCCAGATGGATAATTCTGGCCATTTCAGAATGTTAGATTGACAGGAAAGGAGCCTCCTGAAGGTTTAAGGGCCCATTCCACCGAAGGCATGGCTACCTCTACATCCCTGCCAAGCGGTGTTCCAATAAAAAACATTTGTGAAGCGGCAACGTGGTCTTCTATCCACACATTCACAAAGCATAATTGCCTGGAATCTTACCTCAGTCAGGATGGTACCTTTTGTTAAAGCAGTCCTGCGCTTGGTTCGTGACAACATGTAAACTAATATTCTACTTCCTCCTCCAAACCAAATACTGCTTTGGGAGTCTATCAAAGATAAGGAATACATGGGAGGACACAATCCATTCGAGGAACAAGTTACTTACCCCTGGTAAAATTCTTTCGACTGGATGTTCCTCCGACGTATTCCTCATCGCCCTCCCAGCCCACCCCATAGTAGAATTTCCCATGTTATTACAGCTTTTGTTCTTTCAAGGCTGAGTACGGTCATTCCCATGGTTATGCAGGTATTTCTGAACTGAAGCCAACAGGCGATGCGCGTGCTATTTATACCTTCAATGATATCACCCTCAACAGAGGCCTTCGAGGGACATTGAGTCAACGCCATTGACGCACAGCACCCTCTGCCGAAATTTGTTTCCGAAGCAGCTGAAGCTGGACAATACATGTCGAAAGATGAGGAATACGTGCGAGGAACATCAAGTCGAAAGAACGTTTCCAGGGGTAAGTAACTTGTTCTTCTGGGGCACTTTAAACATTGGGAGACTCAAGTGAACTGTAGGAAGCCCCTTCGGCTTGGCAGCCCTGAGCTCTAGGTACTTGGAGTAGAGCATTTAACTTGGACTGGGACGCTAGGTCCTCTTACTAAAGACTTTTGCACTTGGGTTTATTAATCCTCCATCCTAACACTGTTAGACATAAAACTCTTGCATATTGTCCCCTTTCCTCCATACTCATGTGGTATCCTGCGGAATTGGGATGCGGCGGGATCCTGTTGCTAAGCAGCATTTTTTCAACAGAACTTTCCTTTTGTATGCATGCATGTGGCCAACTCCCTGCTGGGTCCAACCTCTATCATGCAGATGCCCCACCCAACTGTCAGTCTCTCTTCCCGTGGCAGACAAGAATGGACATGCGCTAAGCAGCTGTGCTACTGAGCTTAATTTGTTTATAGTACTTCTCCGTACCTATGCCCAGTGGATTTAAATGTTCTGCGGTTTGCCAATGAGGTCTCTTCTGCGCTGACTTGCACACCTCTGTGGTTTGATTTGGGGCCTTGCACATGTGGCATCTTTTCAATGGGCGGGACTACCTCTCCCACAGGTACTTTGACAAAGACTTGTATGTTGGATGAGGTGTTTACAATCGCTTCTACTCAAATGTGTGACTTTGTTGAGAACAAGAATACTGTAAGTGAACTTTTAATTCATGGCCACCTTTGACAGGAGTTAAAAAGCAACACCTGTCCGAAAGGGGTCCCCCAGACTCTTACCCTCCATATGGGAATGTCTACTGGTTCCTCACCAGAGGTCCATTCAGAGACTCCATTGGTACCCTGGCACAGTTTCTGTATGGGCCACTGGCATAGGACGGATGACCTGCCGCCTGACCTAGAATCTCTCGTCAAAGGTACCCAGTCGTTGGGGGGAGGATTGAATCCTGCCTTAACGAAGACCAGTTTTGTACCAGACAAACCTGGCCTTGTCGAAGGCTCATGACCCCACGAACATCACCGGGATTTGACTTGAGAACCATTAATGGACGATTTCTATCAGGTTAAGTAGATCCAAGGGAAAACAGTGCCTCAAACTGCTCCCAAACGGCCGTTCACAGAGGTGTCTGGGAAAGAGCAGGGCATCAGTGTCTCCTGAACATCCTGCGGGTTCATTCTAGCATCTCTATTCGGATACAAAGTAGCATGTCTAAGCAATAAGACTAGACCTAGAGAGACACATCCCTTCTACACAATGAGTTCCAGACTGAGGAGCAGGCACCACATTCTCAGGACACTCTACGGCTATTCCCCCTCATTCCCAGATGACACATTAAGCAGATATGGAGAGTGCAGCCAACAAGGCAACATCTGAACGTACTCCTGTCTTCTTTACATTCTGATCTGCTCCTATTCACTCCTAGTGTTAAGAAGGCAACTCCAATTGAGGCATCTGCAACCTTGATCTTTCCCAGGGCCATCTTATTTCAGCATGTAGGTTCTCCCACCTAAGCCCGTTTCCTCCGCGGGGAATATTCATGTGCATGTGAGTCCATGCCGCAACCATTCTGGAGAACAATAGTTACAGGTTAGGTTGCCCTGAAGAGGACCTTTATTGATCGTAACATGTGTTGGCTGTTTATATTCATTAAATATATACACGAAAAAATATATCCTCTTTTGATTATATTATTTTCTCCATGTAGTCAGTTGACGAATGCAAATATTTTTTACTCTGTAGCATGGTTAATGGGCGACAAAAAACCTCCCTTGTCCAGTGTTGCCGAGTAGTGTGACCCTCGGTATAGCCTCCTTCCTTGTTGCATTGCTTTGCACTGTAAGCCTTTCTGACCGAGAACTGCGTTCATCCTGCAGTCATAAGTTATACCGGCAGGGCCGATAAATTGGTTATGAACACTTACTATTACAGCACTACTATTATGACATTATGAAGGCGGAAATGCACCTCAAGGAAAACGTTTTCGACCTCGGGGGTGCGAATCAAAGTATGCACGTGTTCTTTACCTGGGGCGTTCCCTCCCTTTCCTGTAGAGAATTCCGTACCCACCCAGAGCCTCCTTTACCAGGCAATCGTGGCCAGTATTTGGCTCAGTGCATCCCCTGCCCCAGCCTCATAGTGTATTTCATACCACCATTCACCTCCTGGGCTAAACAGCACATCCTTGCACATTCCGAGGCTGCCCTAAGGGTGGGTCTAATATGAGGTTTTAGCTCAGGTTCGCGTGTGCCTGTGATATTTCTGCTAAGCCCAAGTTGACCTTGCACACTGTCCAGCCACCTTGTGTGTCTGATTGCTTCCGACACCAAGACACCACACGATCAGCAGAATCAGCAGAAATGTCCCTTTTAATAATCCTAGGGATGCTGTCTCCCCCTTTTTAACTACGCTCCGGCCCCCTGACTTGATGTTTCTTTATACTGCCTCGTTCTACTCTCCACTCTCTCCTTTGGAGTCCAGCGTGTAGGGTGGTGGAGGGCGAAACTGAGATCTGACCCTCTAGCAAAGGGGACAGGGCATCACTTTGACATTTTGCGATGCTTAGAGTTTCCTACTGCACATCCGAATTTCGACTATAGTCTAGGCAGTGTCTGTGCTGCTGGAGATGAATCACAATTTTACTTTTAAGTCATTTCCAAGAACTGCACTTTTCGTAATAGAATGGTATTGCCATTATCGGGTATCCATATTCCACATTCTTTAAAAGTTAAGACTTGGGGCAAAAGCTAGAAACTATCTCAGCAACTGTCAATCTGCTGAGCTGTTGATCCCCTGTGTGTCATTGCACCTGTGAACTCTTGTGGTTCTGCCATACTTTTTTTTTGTTTTTTTTTTCCCTGAAAAACAAATCCGATTTTGTTTTTTGAAAATTGTTTCGAATACGATTTTGTATATGATTTACCGTGTGAGTGTGTGCTTGCATTTATTGGAGAAAGTACTAGTTCAGTTTCTGAAAGACCGCATTGAAGAACGTTTAGTTTGTTGGTGGTGAAACCCAAGATGAAACAGGAAAAAGCTGTCACATCCGCTGTTTAAATTGTCAACTGTTGAATCAGGAAACCAGGACTCTGATCCGCTTCCCACTTGACAGGTAAGCGACTCATTTTAACTCGCTGTAACCGATTTTTCCTAAACTACCAAAAATGCGACCACCCAGCTGTTAATCCGGCCAGTGTTTGTGCTATAAAGTCTCACTCATGCATGCCTTAATAGTGTTGCTCCATATATTGTAGAAATATGAAGTATTCCCATACAAGTTGTACCCATATATAAGTTGTGAGCTTTTGTTCTCACAGAAACGGGTAATAGATTATGTATATATGGCGAAAGATAATGGCGCGTGCAAATGTACGTCTATTTACAAATAAACACGTGGCGTCCGGATTCGCCACCTCCCCCCCAACCAATGTTTGGATGCATTATTTCCTGATGGTAACGCACCAGAATTGCTTTTCATTTTCGAATCTTCTCAGAAATGTCTCCCTCTGGAACAGCCGCCCTGCCTCTCTGAAACTTGAGCAGAACCATCTCCAGTTCCGGAAGCACCTCAAGACCTTCCTCTTTGCTACTGCCTTCTCTCTTCCTCTCCCCTCCTGATCTCCTGTCTGAATCATGCACTGGTTACCTGGCAACCCTCTGAATTCGGTCCCAGGTACCTGCCTGTACAGCTGCACACCCACACTGCCTCCTGGCACCCCCTGCACTTGTGGTCTGTATCTGTAACCGTACAGTCCCCTTTCCTGCACTTATTAGACACCTGTTGTCTGCACTTCTAATACTTGCACTTGCCACCTCTTGGCGGCACTACTTTGTTCTGATTCCTTGTCCTGCACATGTCCATCCTCCCGCCCCCCCCCTCCTCCAGCACTTCTCCCCTCCCTGCTCCCTTGCACTTGCGCGATCTGATTGTCAGTAGGCGTATTAATATTGTTTTGCCCTCCCTCTGTTCCCCTCCCCTCACTTGCCTTGTCGCTCCTTGAAACACTTTTGTATAGGCGCGTTATAAATGCCATATATATCATATCATATGTATCATGCTCTCACACTTGGTAGATGAAGTAGCGGAAGATCTTGTGCTCAAAACGGTCAGTGAAATTTGAAACGTATTCTTGTATAGTTTCCGCATACACATGTTATGTAACATGCACCATTTCAAAGCATTCTCGGGAATCAAACCCTCCCACTCCACCCCTTCTACTCAGAAACACAAAGATGGGATCGGGCTCAGGGAGTGGGATTCAGCCACCTTGTATAAGTTGGTACTCATGCCAGGGTGCTCTGCTTCTTTCTCTCCTTTGTCGGGCTGTCGGCAATTGGGAGAGAGGAGTAGAAATATCAGAGCTTGTGCCCAATGCCCTCTCGCCGGTGGGCCCCTCCCAGACCCACAGTCTCACGTTGCTCGTAATAGGCACGTTATTATTCTCTGCAAGGCTATGCTGGTGTAGGATAAGCCCGGCGTCCTAAGACCTTGCTCTGCAGCATCCGCAGTCTAAAATGTTCCAAAGGGAAGTGAGAGGCTCGGTTAGGGGGGCGTAGGGGTTAAGTCCCGGCAGTTATCAGGGGAGCCCATGGGCGATGCCTAAAAGGCAAAACCCAAACGAGGGAGGTTTGCCTTATTTGCTTAGTAAAAAAATTCACATTAATCCCTGCCCTATAAAATGGACACACTACCTGGCATAATAATCAAGACTATAAGTAAATGATCAAAGTGATATACTTCACTTTATATACAGCCTCTGTTGTGTTTCCCGTCTCACTCTCTATTGCCACACACTTGAACTGCTCATTCGCCACTGACTGTCTCTGCCTGTCTGTTCTTTTTATTCTCCATCATTTTCTTTATTTTCCATCAACTTTTCCTCGATCTTTAAAACGTCATCCTCCACCACTCTGTATCATTGTCACTCTTATTATGTCCGTTGCTCCCTCTTCTCTATTGCTCTGCTTGCCTCGTTGCTTCCTCGGCCTCCTTTTTCTCACTTTTACTCCCTTTCGTCTTTATGCTTTCGCTCTACTCGTGTTTCATCCTGTTAATCGAAAATGCAACACCAGGTGGCCGCTAATCTGGCCCCACGTTGTTGCGACAATTGTTAGTCTGCCAAAACTCTCAGGGGGGTGGTGCAAACTGTGTTACTGCCAAATTGCTATGGGGGGACACACACACACACACACACACACACACACACACACACCCACACCCACACCCACCCACACACACACACACACACACACACACACACACACACACACACACACACACACGTCAAAGAAAACACAAACAAATCGATTCAACAATAAAACACTTTATTCATGCTTAGTATAGTACTGCATGATAAAAACATTACTAGCAAAACGAATTTGCAACCCTATAGCATGGGTTCGATCTGAAATTCAATCTACAATGGATGCAATTTACAATTGCCTCTCTTCTTGCTTCTATGCAAGCAGACTAATAACAGTGCTAATAGCAATGCATGCCTAATAGCAACAATGTGGCCAAGTAACAATGCGTGGCTAATAGCAACATGCGGCAAGCTATTTGTCAGCAAGCTCCATCGTCGGCATTTCTCTCTCTCCCCACACACATTGGCACACTCTAATGAGACAATCCCTGCCTGATGATCTCCCCTTCCATCAGCCCAAACCCTCTGTGCAACTGTGTTCCAATTCCCCATCTGTCTTAACAGTCTAATCGGTAGGCCTCAATCAACATTACTCCCCTCGTACGTGATCAATCTTCCCAGGCCTCACTGCTCTGCCCTCTGGATGTCCTTGGTGTGTGCGAACCGGGCCTCTTTCTGCTCCCTCAGCCAGAGCCTCTTTGCTTGGCCCCCACCGATCTGGTCTCCTGCCAACTGCTCTCGGGCTGCTCTCCCCCAAGCTCGATCTGCATCTATCAGACTGGTCTCTCGAACTGCTCTGTATCCCAATCGTTCTGCATACCCATCTGCTAACGGATCTCCCTGCTGCATCTACTGACGGCAAAGCCCTCACCCCTGGTTATACTGTGCAATGATGTACATGCATCCCTATGGTAACATGTCAAAACTCATAGCTAAGAATTCTCTAAATCGAGCAAGCACCAAGATGTCTGCGTACGTCTGTCCTCTCTAAGTTCACTGTGACATCTCAAGCAACAAGATGGAACTGGCAAGTATATTGTGTCTTCTCACAATGCAGGAGCTGTCTCTTACTGCGAAATCATAACATTTCTCCTTCTGTCTCAGCTAAAGGCCTTATACCGCAAGCTGAGCAAAGCACTCCTTTTGAGATGCCTGCCACCCTCCTTTTGTCTGCACACAAACCCAAGGTCTGATAATCCAGGCCATCTCATTCGCTTCTACTAGGGCAAAGGCAACCTATCTGTTGACATTCTTTGATTCACAGTGTACTGTAAACAACTCTCCGCAGAACGAACAGCTTTCAGTGTCTCCGAATGGTTTAGAGAGCCAGTTTCATGATGTATAGTGCCTAGCACATTTCTCTTCAAGCGCTACATAAAGTGGCTCAATGTACATTTGTAAGTGCATGGACATGCGTGTCTCCAATGCAAACATGGCAACATCATACTAAACAAAACCCTTCATATGACGGCCTATTTCTCTAGCAAATGCATGGATGAAATGGCTGATTCTAGGTGGATGAATGGATACCTAATGTGTCACTAATATCAAAGAATGATGGATGGATGAATGAATTACTAATGATAACTCATAACAGGCAAGCATAATATCTGGCTTTACAAACCCTTTCTTCCCACATTGTCTCACTCTGCCTCACACTCTCAATAGCTTCTGCTTCTCCCCTTCTCGCAACTCTTTCTTACATCCACATCTCTGTGTTCCCGTGCCTCTGCCCAAATCGCTGCTCACTCCCCACCAGTGGTGGAAGTGGAAAAAAGGAACAAGTGGTACTCTGGCTATATCCAAAAGGGAGAGCGTGGGATGGCGGGGACAGGTGGGAGGGCAGGGGAGTTGGGGGAAGGGGTGACAGGGTGGGGCAGGTCACAGCTTGACCTTTGGTTTGAAATAAGGTCATATTAACTGAGACGGTGGGCCGTCCCCGTCGGTAACGGCCCGCCGCCCCTTTCGGTAACGGCCCGCCGCCCCTTTCGGTAACGCCCCACCGCTCAATTTAAGGGCCTGAGCAAATGGATGAACTACTCCATAACGGGCAAGATTAGATCCCATGTCCCTATTATGACGGCAGCTTCCCACTATTGTCTTCAATGTAGTCCCCCAGAATGTTTATTCCTTGATCATAGCCAATTTTTGGGGTGACCGGCTTCACTTACTTCATTTTGGATTTCACTAGTCTCTCTGAAAGGCTACCGGAGCAAGGAAAATTCCTCCCAATATTTTCCACCGTTTGTCTTTAAACTGTAGCTCAATCCACATACAGTAGTGCTGCAGGGAGACTGACCCTTTTTTAAAAACCATTTCTCCATTTAACATCCTAGTTAATTGTGTAAGTGCACTGAGCAGGCTGGTTTCAGTGAATGCCTTTTTGAGTACCATGTACTGAAGATGGCTGCTCCTTGTGTTACAAGCACTGTTCTTTGCACCATCATTAGTTGGTCGTTTTCCTTCCTCTTCAGGTCCAAAATTTCATATTAAAAGCATGCCCTTTAGCAGTAGTCCGGACAATGACTTCTGCTCTCTATGTGTGAGAACTGGGTGACACTGGCTCTTTGAACAGGCTGGTTTCGGTACACATTTCAGACAAAGTATGTCCTGTTGATGGCAAGCTGTCCATGATTCTGTGATAGCTTGGCAGGTGAAGAACGATGGTCTGGGGGGTTGCCCAGATCAATGCCAGAGGTTAGATTCATTCCAAACCTTCCAGCCATCACCTCTTTGTTTTTGTTTAAGCTGTCCTTGATACAGCCTCCACCTGTTCCAATGCTGCATGTCCCTTTCTTCGGTGAACTAGGGCACCCTTCAGCCATAGTTATGGATAAAAGGGGAGGAACCTTAAGCCATTGGAGAAGATCCAAGCATCTGAAGATGACCATCGGATACTTGCCAAAGAACTGCTGTTGAGACCAGCATTGGCAAAGCCAACCTCAGCGTAACATACCTCTGCCTTCAAGAGGACAGGGAAGACCTGATTGGAGTGCCTTACTCCTCTAGACTATTGTGACCAACCAGTCTGAAACATTGCTCTGCATTCAACACATCCCCCAAAAAGTAGTAGGTCTGACTGCATTTAGCCTACACAGTGCGTTGGACTATGCTGTTGCATAGGCACCTTCTGCCTTATTGTGGCAAACTTTGATGGCCTAGTCTTAGCTTTGCTGGAAAATCCCCAACCTGCTGCTGCAGTCGGTCACCGTGAGGAAAGGAATGCTGGAGCAGAAGTCTAACCATGTTGCTTTTAAAGGCCTGCCAACCATGTACTGGTTCACACCAATGTATGTTGCTGCAGCTGTACTGTTGGAACCAAATTCTTCACCCCATCCAGGGGTCTCTACAAGACCCTGACCTAAAAGTTGGTGGAAGACTCAAACCCGCAGTCTTTGAGCCTTCAGTAAATAAAAGTTTTGTGAGTCCCATTGTCCCTATCAATTCCATGTCCCTGGGAGTCATTGGTTATGAAGTCTGTGGGTCAAGATAGCATGTTTCTCTTTGGGGGCCCCATCCCCATTCACCTGTATTAGGCATACATTTGTAACTTAAAAGTAGATGACTTATCGGGGTATAGGCGGCGGAACCTTGGTGAGGTGGAATCCTCCTTACGATCGCGTAGTGCATAGGGACTGCTAGTATACCCGAGTCATAGATGGAGAACTGACTGGGATCTTCTACAGCACATTTCTTCAGAAACCTGCTTGATAAGGTCACCTACCTACAACAGACTGCTCATGAAGCATATGGATGGACTTCTAATGCATTGTTCTTATGTGTAATGGTATACTTGCAATGTTTAGTCTTGTGAATTTAATTCTAACCTTTTATTTTCTCTGCAACTTTAGCAACAATGCTGTGTTTACTTATACCCAACGGTGTGGAATTCTAAAGTGGTAGGCAACCTGTTTTTGCTTTACCAAACTCTGCGTTTACATATTTGTACCTAGTAGTGGGGCCAGCCTGAATGCTTTCTTGTATTTATTAAATAGTATATGTTTTTATTCCTCTCTGTGGATCATTGGTCCTTAACAGATTTTATAATCACTTGCCATCTTTTTCTTTTGGGGATGAGGGGGTGGCATCTTCCTATAACCTCGGAGACTAGAACCACACACATAAGGTAAATGCCCCTTTGCTGGGTTTAGCCTTGGATTCCAGGTCAGTGCTTAGTGTGACTGGAACTTGTTGAAACTGGGATTAGGACTGTTCCCCCAATCCACATTTCACCCAGGGGATATCGGTTGCTGGGCGCATGTGAGGCAGCTGGCTGTCCATGATTGGAAAGCCTCTACCTGTTTGAATGGATCCTTAGCATTTGTGGACTGGGGCAGACTCCCAGTCCAGATTTTAGTGAAGAGTTTGGAGCCACTTTAGCGATCCCCACTGAAACAAAGATCTAGCAGAGAAGAGCCAAAGGACTGTTGCTCAAGTAACTAGCATTGCCAAAGCCAGCCATTGGGTAGCCTCTGGACCATCTTCAGCGACAAGAGACCATTGTTTGTGCCTTCCCTCCCCTAGACTGGTGTGCCTAACCAGTCTTGTATACTGCACTGCTGTCCTGTCACCAGTGGATTCGAGGAGTGTCCCTGGAGTATCCTAGGGTTTGACCATAATTCCAGGGGGTATCTGTGCGTGCCAGAGGACAGTCACACCTTGAGCCTTGGCCGATCCTTTACTTGACGTCAATCCTTAGGACTTGCAGCGGCTGCTCTCTACCGTGCAGATAGGTCTGTGTTTCACCATATACAAGATTCGAGATATTGGATTTTTCACGGACTCACTGGGCTTGCAGTGTCCTGGGGTTTGTCCTTCGATATGGGAGTAGCAGTCGTTGTCAGTCTGTCCTGGCCAGCTGGACGATCCCTGGAACTGCGTTTGCATCAGGAGATTATAACTGCAGCAAGCCTGTCCAAAACCCAACACAGACTTAAAAAAACTGCACCTGCATTCCTCCCTAGACCATCTGTAACTGGACGGAAGGCATGACCCCAGCGATTCTTACTTACCAAGGAATGAATCAGACTTAATGGCCTGAGTGCATACCACGCTCGTCACCACTCGTTCCACACAGATTCAATGGGTACAAAGTCCAATCTCTCACACTACCCTTACTTGACCGTAGTTTGGGGAGTTCTCATCGGGAATTCTTCAGTTCGTTGTATTGGAATTGGGAACAACCGTTTTTACGTTTTGAAACTCACTTTCTACAAGTGTGCTTTCAGCTTTTAAAGAGCTTGCCTATTGGCTTTGGCCAAGTCTTTTTGAATGGGGACTATGTGATTTCGTAAACTCCTATCCCGATACTTTCGTTATGTTGGAGGACTAGGACTTTGCTTACCTGGCCAGGGAAGTGATTCTTAACTTTCAGGTAACTGCATTCTAATTCGAAGACCTATTGTTATTGCTTGTTTAGCCATTTTCACTCCTCCACTTTACTTTCAACTGTTGTGATACTGAATTACATCAATATTTAGAATGTTGTGTAATTGCAAAAAATTTCTAGTCCTTTTTGGGGCTACCTCTTGTGGACATATACTTGTAGAAAGCATTATGTGTAGTATATAGTATCCTTGATTTTTATATGCTTGCATTCTGGCCCTATTGTACATTTACAGACAGCTCTGTGGACTTATTACTTGGCTTTCTCCCAAGTGTTGTTAATTGTGCTTAACCCTTAATCGGCTAAGTATTACTGCTCGGCCTAAGCTACCTTGAGAGTTTGATTAGACCAAGAGTCAAAAACACGTGTGATATACTAGGCTGGTCTATCCGAGCCCCAGACCATTGGTGATTCTGAAAATTCCTCCTAACAGCCTGACTGCTCAGTCACTCTACCTTGGGAGGGTTTGGTGAAAGACTTATGTGCAATCTGTTTGTTTTCTTAGAACCACTCACTAGAGCATGTTCTGAAACACCATCTGAACAGTTACAAAGAAAGCTACACGACAAGTAGCTCAAATGGCTGCAAAAGTGCAGGAATTTTCGTTCTGTATGGAGCATATGCCATGGCCTGGGACAGTATACCCACTTTTGCCGTAGGGCGACTTTACTGACTGCATTTTCACATAACTTTTTACAACTTTATATTTTTATTACCAATGGTAAGTTTGGGTATGGTAGATAGAAGGGGGTGGTGGAAGGGAGAGGTTGCAGGGGATCTCCTCCGCTTTCTGTGGTATAAATGATGGTAAAAATACAGCACACACAAATCTGTGTAGTTGCTGCTCAGCACAAGAAATCGGCAAAAATTCATAGAGCCCTTGGAAGTGTCATTGTGTGATTCAAGAGAAATAAAGGCTATTACTTTTGGACACTGATTTGGTTCTGAGAAAGTTCTCATATATAGGAAAAGTGGCCATCTGAGAAAACATTGATGTTCTTATCCAGCTGTATTGGAAGCTTGCGGTTGAACTGTCCGTAGAATCTGATACTCATATGAGAAATGGGTTGTTCGTACAGAGCCCTTAGAAATCCGCTAATGACACTGCCCATGGTAATCACATGGGAATGCTTCTAAGAAGCTGCTCGTTACTGAGCGGTACTGGTGCCCCCCGATGGACCCTAAAGTAGAGGTATGTATGCCTTGTGTGTTGACCGTGACAAGAGACTGACACCAAAGTGACTCAAATGATGAATGTAGAGTGGTCTGGAAATCTGTGGAATATGATGGGAGTTGACTGTATTGGACTCCCAGCTCAAATATGCATTAGTGGCAAGACATTGCCTTGAAGCTGCTGGAAGGTTCTTTTCATGCAGGAAATGACCTCTGCCTCCACACTCTTTCATTCAATCTTTTTTGTAAGCATGAGAGCTATTCCAAATAACTATTCTGAGCCTGTCCAGTTTACCTCCCGTACCATGTCCATGTTCTTAAATCGGTGTGACCTAGTTTATCACAGTAGGAGTTTTCTAGTTTCCGTGGTTGATGACATGGCCAGACTGGTTGACAAAGGGGGAGTGGGTGCCCTGAATTTGTCAGATCTTGCAGCGCCTTTCGACACTGCTGTCCCCCCCGCCCTTGGCAGGCCTCTCTGTTTCCATCTGGGAGTGGCACCAGTAAAGGTGCCGGTAAACCCATTCCACCCTACCACGAGGTCTCCTCGCGGGACCCGCAATGGGCGCCTGGAAAAACCAGTCGTCCATTCCGGGTCCCGCGAAGACACCAGGGAGCTAACAACGTGCCTGTTAACGGGCCCGTTGTTAGCTCCATCCCCATTCCCATTGAGCCCTATGGGGGCTCAAATGGGGATGGACCGGGTTCCTCGGACAGGGAATTACCGGGTCTGCTAAGGTTGTGATGGCCCGATAAGTCATCATTTGAGGAACCCGGACCCAGAATGCGGTAAGGAGGCAACCATGCTGCTAAAAGTGGCATGGTAACCTCCAACCTCCTGATGAGGGCCAATGTCTCTTTGCTGTAAAATCTGTATTGGTCTGGTATTTCTTTGAGCAACTGTGATGAATCGTGGGACAGGTAGTTGGATCTCTGATTTCTCTGCAATTTTTCTTTCTTCTCCTTTTCTGCCAAGATATGCAATATGGGCTGTGGCGGAGGGATCGTGGTGGTGGGGGCATCCGACACTGGTGCATTTGTTGGGGCTGACAGGCCACAAGGTCCCCCTATCAAGTGCTATTTAGGGACCTCTATGAGAGCTGATTGCAATGAGGCCATCAAGCAGGTGCCCCTCCATAGTGGCAAGAGGTGCATAAACGCCTTCTGGCCACACATCCAATAATTGTCCATCGCTGCTGCTGTCCCCTTTTTGAGGTCTGGGATGTACCATGTCTTACTGCACTTGTTGGTTTCCACAAAGACGTTTCCTTCATTATGGAAGCACAGTTTGTGTTCTCCTTGCTTCTGTGCTTTTACTGGTTTTCCAAATGCCTCAATCCACATGCGTTTCGCCACATGATCATTCTAGTAGTCTCCACATGCAGCACTCACTTTTTGGATCACTTCTCTGAATGCCACAAGGTCTCCCGCCATACAGCTCATTGTAATCTCCTGCCATCTGTTTGCTACAAATTTCCCACCCTCCAGTTTCAGGTAGTCGTTGTAAACACTGCAGGCTTTTTGAGTTGCGGGCACATTGCAGTTTGTCCGGGTCCATCATTGCAAGTTGTACGTTCCATGCCTGAAACATGCTCCGCAACCTGCATAATGTCAGATGGACCAAACATTGAGCCTCCAAAAGCACATAGTTTTCTGGGGCATTATTACTTTGGGTGCCCCCGACGCATGTGGTATCAAAGAATCGATGTAACCGCTCCCATCAACCCTCTTTTTCCCCACCAAACTAATTTCTGCATACCAACTATTACTCTATTCTGGGTGGTGCACATCTTCTATGACATCTAAACCTTTATATGCATCATACTTGGCTGTTTTCAGTTGTCCCTTGAAACGTTTTGATGCAATAACGTGTGAAGAATTCAAATTTGCAGTAATGTTGAAAAACACATTAGGAAATTATAAGATATATTTTATTTGTATCGGGCTTGTACACAAGTGTTCCAGAGTGCGACAAGGCAGGGGAGGGGAACAGGGGAGAACCAAAAAACAAACTTAACAGGCCTAGTGACATTTGCATGGGAAAGGGGGGGGAAGTGCATGGAAGGGGGAGAGTGGAAAGTGCAGAGCAGAGGATAAACAGTTAAATAATAATAAATACAAATAAAGTATATCATGGAGCAATAAACAGGGTTAGTGCAGCCAGCAAGTTGCAAGTGCTGTGCTTACGTCAGCAGAACTGGCTAAGTCTAAGTGCATAAAAAGAAGAAAATGCGGGGGATGGTGGACTGTATGGGTACAGATACAGTCCCCAGCGCAGGGGGATGGAGGGTGGCCAGATGCACAGTGCCAAGAGAGCAGATCAGTAAGGGAGAAGGGGAGCATAGGCAGATGCAAAGAGGAAGGTCTTGAGGTGCTTCCGGAACCAGAGATACTTCTCCTCAAGTTTTAGAGTAGCAGGGAGGCTGTTCCAGAAGGAGACCCCGGCCGAAGACAGATTTACCCCCAGCTTGTTTCTTTGAGAAACGACTGACCCTGAGGGAGTTGGAGGTAGCGGAGCGAAGAGCTTGAGAGGGGAGGTATTTACGGAGGGATAGCTGAAGGTATTTTGGACCCAGGATCCAGGCCCCAAAAAGCCTTGTGGACAATGCAGAGGGTTTTAAATGTAATCCTTGCATCCACTGGGAGCCAATGGGGAGATTTCAGATCTGGAGAGATACGATCCCAGGGCTTGAGGCCAACGACAAGTCTCGCAGTCCTGTTCTGGATTAGTTGCAGAGGGCGAAGAGTAATAAAGACATGGTCAATTTAGTAAACACTACCATTTGTTTTGGGTAGCGTTTGTTATGACGAGCTGTGGTGTTGCCTTGCTGTTTCCCCGTCTGATGAGCTATGTAATGAAACCTTGTTGTCAACATTAACATTCCCTTGATTCCCCCCCACCTTTTATGTGCCCACCCCACATACAATTAGATGCTAAGTAGAACTCCAGTCCAAACACAGATAAAGCAAACAACCTTCAATGTAATGCCTGGCGCGAATATAGGAATAATTAACCGTGGTAACCACAGAATGTTCTGAAGGAAGTGAATATTGCTGTCTCACCTAAATTTGTTGGCTGCATCGAGAGAGGGGGAGCGAGAGAGCGAGACTTAAAAAAGTGAAGCGAATGTGCAACTGGTGTGCAGCAGCGTTAATGGTTTGTTGAGGTGGTCAGGGTGTGAAAAACACACACAAATTATGCTCTAATACAATACCCTGAAGCAATCTTTAATTGCACCTTGTAATTGTGTTCATGTGTTCAGAAATGGCGAACAATTCTGTAAATTAGTCTGTGATGTCTTTGTTGCATGTGTGCCATCTACTCAACTTGTGAACTTTTGTGGAGGGTACGGCATCGGGGGCCTTTCGGATGTCACTCCACCTGCAGATCATTTATTTATTACATATGCTTGGTCCCCAGGAAAAAGCTGGAGTGGTTGTGACATCACTGAGGTAGGTGCAGTGCTGGTTGGATCTTCAGACCATGGTGGTGCCATCTGTTGAGAAATCTATTGTATTGCTTTTAAGGGAGAAAGGTAATCATGAAATTCATCCCCTAGAATGGACGCAGGCCTTGTGAGCCCCAGAAGCTCTCCTGATGGGAGATAGGGGTGTGTGCATCCGCCGCCCCTGTTACCACCTCATGTGGTGATAAATGGTGAACCTTGCAGGGCTGCATACGCATGCTAAACAAAGCTAGGGTCAAGCAGTGCATCCAGTTATTCTTTAATGTGGTGCACAGTGTTGACAATTTGCTTTTTAATAGACCGTTTATTACTTCAGGGTTCACTACCTCAGGGTTGTTTCTGCGGGCTATTGCACCAGAGTTGAAGTAAATAAGCCAACAGTTTACGTTCAGGCATTCCTGTGTCTGCAGCTGTTTGTTCCTGCATGTCAGGCCTGCCATGTGCTTCCCTCCCAAGGTAAAGGACACACACCGCAGGAGGTAGTCAACTGAAAGCAGCCTGCGGGGGATCTCTGGAACCCAGTGATGCTAAATAATTTGTATGTGACAGGACCCCCGTAACAAACACGTTGAAGGGTGTTTTTCCTTCAAGGAGTTTTATTTTCCTTCTGATTTATGGGGGCATTGGAATGCAGTGTCTCTTTAGGAATAGAAAGTGGCTTTAGTTATTAAGCCATGTTTTCGTTTAATTTCCTGAATGTCCTCCTTTGAAATGCTTATTCAGAACTGCGTTGGGATTTGCACGTTTCAGTCTGGCCTCGTGGATGACCACCATAGTTCTAACACTTGGTTTACCTTTCTGTCTATAGTTTCCATATGCAGCCCCACCACCCCAGGAGCCAGTGAAGACCTTGCGGAGCCTCATCAACATTCGTAAGGACACGTTGCGCCTAGTAAAGTAAGTCCATCGTCCAGTCCTCACCCTACTTTGTCCTCCATGTATTCCAGGTTTTTTCTGCCAAAGCTCACCCCTTGGCCCTCATTTGTATGTTTAAATAAAAAGGGCTTTTCAAATGGATTGTGTCCTCCCACGTATTCCCCATATGATAATTATCTCTACAGCTTCAGCTGTTTCAGAATTTTTGTTTCGACAGGGGACGCTGTGTGCCGTTTTCGTACAGTTGGTGTCCTTCGAGCGCGCCCGTTCGACGTAGACTGTGGACGTCATCATCAGTATAAGTAGCGCACACCACGCCCATTGGCTTCAGTTCTGTTTTTCCGAGCTAATGCTTTGAGAGAATTACAGCGCGCTTCGGTTCCTCTGTGAAATCGATAATTATTTTTGTTTGAAATGTCTTCTTCGTCGGCACCATCGATGCCTAAGTCTGGCTTCTGAGCGCTAAGTGCCAAGACTGTGGATCGAAGATGTTGATCACAGACCCCCCGCCAAGTGTGTCTGTGGTGTCTTGGTTCTGGGCACCGTTCCTCCGACTGTGGCGCCTGTCAGGCGATGACTGAAAAGGCTTTCGGGAGCATAAAGGTAAATTGGCGGTGGGGAGATTGCCTTCGAAGTCTCATTCGAAGAGTTCAAAAAAGACTGAGTCGATGGATTCTTCTTGACGTAAATGATGTTAGCTTTCTTGATCGAGAAGTCGATCATGCCATTATTCGTCATCTTCTTCGGCTGAGGTAATCCGGTGTCTAACTAAATCGGACTCCCCTGCTAAATGTGATGCATTTCTAGTGAGATGCTTAAAATCTTCGAGAATGCGACTTCGATCCTCTCGAAGGACAAGCAGAAAGTTCATGCCCATGGCGATCTGCAAAGAGACGAAAAAAGGAAGTAGAAAATCTTCGAAACCAAGCCTTCAGCCTGTTCTACATCGAGAAACATCTCGATCCGATGAAAAATTTTCGAGGGCTTCCACGAGTCAGGAATCTAGCACATCGAAGTTTTTGCCGAACAAGCACATGATTTCGGGCCACGTCAACACCTATGCTGACTTTGTTGGTGTGAGAGCAGTCGATACCGGTATCGAAGTCGACCCCGACTAAAGCGATCCCGACTTCAAAGTCATTCTCGACAATAACTTCGAAATTGTCTAAGCCAGTGTTGGTACAGGAAAACGTTTTCAAACCTCTGCCTAAAAAATACTTTTTAAAGTCTTTATCAGCCATCTACGAGGAAGATCAACCTTCTGATAACACCACCTTTTGGGCTACAATTTTGGCACCCGTAATGTGTCAGAAGAGCTAATTTCTGATGAGTCCAGATTAAGGGACCTATATGGCAACCTTCAGTCAGACAGTGGATTAGAAACCTCTCCCAAGTTTGGCAAACCGGATCCAACTGAACATATAGAAAACTAATGGGTATGGTTATAGAGTTTTTGGGCTGGAGGAGGCCTACTCCATCTTTTGAACAAGATGACTTTAAAGACATCTTGGACCCAGGGTCCCCAGAAAGATCCAATTTTGCCTTTTCACACTGCATTACAGAAAAGGGACTCTGCAAATTGGGAGACACCAGAAACTGAAGCTGCAGTAAATAAAATGTTGCCAAAAAATACAGACCATCCAGAACCCACCCAGAGTATCTGGCTAATCATCAAATACCAGAATGTTTGGTTTTTCAGGCTGCTACATCTACCAATCAGTCAGCATATCCTTCCATCCCTCCTGATAGGGATGATAAGATAGTGGATGCCTGGGCGAAAAAGGTTTTTACAGCTGGCAGTATGGCATTAAAATCAACAAATGTGACTTGTACCTTGTCATGGTTTAAGTTTACCCTGTGGGACTTTGTAGGTATGGCGGCTGACCACATCCCGGAAGGAGACAAGACGGCTTCCTGGCAATCATCAAGGATGGTAAGGAGGCAATGAGTAAATGTCTCCAGTCGGGTCTGGATACTGCAGACCGCATCATCAGATCCATGGCAGCGAGGCAGTTTGGCAGCAAGGCGGATGAGAGTTCAGAAAAGCTGCAGCCCTCAAAGGCGGCTGCTTATTCCCTTAGCGTCGCCATTAGATAGCCTCAACACCCCTACTCTGGCTCATCTTCCTAGACGGGTAAGTCCTTTCGATTCTACTTCTCATTTGGAAGAGGACAAGCCGGTCAAAGAGGTCGGAGAAGTTTCCGTCGTGGTGGACGAGGAGCGATGCAAGGCCAACTCAAGCAGTGCCAGCTTTACCATCAGCCGCTGCTTCAGCCGCCTCAAAACCACTCTGAGGCCTTGACTCACAAGACCCAGGTGGGAGGCAGACTTACTCAGCATCTTAACAAATGCGGGGCATTACTTCAGATGCCTGGGCACTAGGTTACTGCCTTCCTTTCCATAAAAGGTCTCAGGATCATGCACCAGGGAACAACTAATTCATAATTCCAGATCCGGAGGATAATTTGACCCGGCTGGAGAAAGTTGCAATAGAACATGTACTTCTAGTGGAAAGGAACAAGGGTTGGTATTCCCCATACTTTCTGATTCCCAAAAAGGACGCAGGATTGAGACCCATCTTCGACTTGAGAAAGTTGGACAAGTTCCTCAGGAAGGACAAGTTCACCCTTTGCCAAATCCTTCAGACACTCTAAGACTGGATGGTGTTGTGGGACCTTCAGGATGCATACTTTCATATGCCTTTCTATCTCAAGCACAGAAAATACCTGAGGTTGGCGGTTCTCATTCTCGGGCTGACGTCGACTTGAGGGTTTTCACCAAGTTGATGGTGGCAGCAAGTCTCAGGAGAGGGGCGGGGGGGATTCACGTCTACCCCTACCTGGACGATTGGCTGATCAGGGCTCGTTCACCCGAACAAGCTCGGGAACATCTCAGCGTAACCTGCCACCCAATTACAAGAAGTCTCACATGATACCATCTCAAAGATGCCAATTCATTGGAGCAGTCCTGGATGCTTACTCAGGGAAAGTCTTGCCACCCGAAGTGAGGGCTCAACACATTCTTCAGATGGTTATAAAATTCCAGAGTGCCCAGCATCTTCCGGCCTTCGATTTTCTGAGGTTGCTAGGTCTCATGGCTTCCTGCATTTTCCTGGTGCCAGAGGCTTGCCTGAGAATGAGATCCCTCCAATGGGCTCTCAGGACTCAATGGTCCCAGTTTTCAGGCAGAATGTCAGACCACCTGAAAGTTTTGAGCAGTCTCTCTCGGGACCTTCTGTGGTGGGCTTGCAAGGACAATATTCTCAAGGGAGAATCTTTTTGGCCGGCATGGCTGGAGATGACAGTAGTGACGGTGCTTCACTCATGCGGTGGGGAGCCCACGCCAACGATCTGACAATCGGTGGTCGTTGGTCTCCATCAGAGTCCAAACTACACATCAACCTTTTGGAGCTGATGGAAATCAGACCTGCGTTGAAGGCCTTTCTGCCCTCTCTACGCGGAAAGAATGTCCTGATAATGACGGACAACCCAATGGCCATCTACTACCTCAACAAGAGAGGAGGTGTAGGGTCATTACCAATGTGCAGGGGGACAATGCAGCTCGGGTTCTGGGCAATACAAGAAGGGATCTCCCTGTTGGCAGTTCACCTAGCCAGGAAGGAGAACATGGCGGCTGACTCTCTGAGAAGACAGTGCAGTCTCCCACGACTGGGGAACTAGCTCAGGAAGTCCTTCAAGAGATCTTCACCCTTTGGGGAAACCCTCAAGTGGATCTGTTCACAACCATTATCAACCGGAAGTGCTAACGATTTTGCTCCAGGGAATTTCCTCCAAGAGGATCTCTAGGGGATGCGTTCGGGGTGGACTGGGAATTTCCAATCCTGTACACGTTTCCTCCAGCCCCATCATTCCTCACTTGATCAGGAGGTTGAGAAATGATCCTAATTGCTCTGGATTGGGCCAGGAGGAAGTGGTACCCGGACCTTCTGGACATGTCCATCTGCCCTCCAATGCGTCTTCCACAAAGAGAGGATCTTCTCTCGCAAGAGGAAGGTCGAGTTGTCCATCCAGAGGTCGACATTCAGCCTTCAAGCATGGTTGCGATACAAGGATTGGGACCTCCCAGATCATGTAATGCAGATCTTGCTTTCGGCCAGAAGGCCAGCAACAAAATCGTTGTACTGCTGTCGTTGGATCAAGTTCAGCAGCTGGTGCAGGGATAATAATGTGGATCCCTTTCTATCTGACACACCTATGGTGCTTTCCTTTTTGTTGCATTTGGCAAATCTCGGGCTCCAGATTTGAACAATCAAAGGTTACCTGGCGGCGCTATCTATTTTCAAGCGATCTTCAGAGGAGGATTCATATTTTTGTTCAACTCCTAAAAGGCCTTACTAATGTATTTCCACCAGTTCCATTCAATGGCCCTGTATGGTATCAAGACTTTTGACATCCAATCCTTTTGAGCCTTTACATTCAAGCCGATTAAGGCTTTTGACATTTAACTGTTTTGCTTATTGCTATAGCAATATGTACCGATGTCTGGCTCTCGTGAGGTTCCTGCTAGAGAGGGCTCACTGGCGGCCTCAGTGTGCCTCTTGTAGAATTCCACCTCCTGGATATTTGTAGCCACTCCCCACTCTATTTCCCTCCTGGGCGAGTTCAGCTGGCAAAGTGCCCCCCTTGTTTCACAGAGACCAGTGCTGAGCTCTAACGGTTTCCCAGGACTGAACATCGCAGGATCTCCCAATCCCATCTCAAAGTTCTCTTCTGTCCCCCGCCCCACCTCCGTCCACGCAATGAACTTCCTATAAAGCTACTGCTCGCCTGTGCCGGTACCTCATCTTTATGTAGCGAGTGTCCTCCCTGGACTCACTGCTGTGCAGCCCCCTCTACTATTTCGGAAGGGTGGCTCTGGTGGGACTTTCAGGTGATCCATTTTGACTATTGGCCATAGATTTCTTCAGGGCGTTGCATTGTGTAGGGTGGAGATCGCCCTTCATTGGCCGTTTAGACCTTACTGTGGTCCATTCCCTCAGTATGTGAGTGTTACGATGGGCAGGCACATTCGCACTGTTTGATGGTAGCTGCTCCTCATTTCCTAGCAGGTCCATCCCTAGTTCGCATGTCGTGATTTTATGTTGCCTACCCTGCCAGGTAAAAGTCAATCCAAATGGGTGACACCATCTGTTTCTGATTTGTTGAGCCCTTGGGTGCGTCAAGACCGGTCCCATTCGGCGCCTTTTGCTCAAAGTCATCTGCGCCAGATCCTGACATAGGAATATCTCTGATGCATTGTAGGATATTCGACACGCCTTTCTAGCCTTTTCCAATATCTTCTCTTTTGCGATGAAGCTGTGAAATGCCACTAAGATATCTCTTAGCTTGGCTCCCAATTCTGCTCGGGGCATCCCCACTCTGTGGTCTGGGTCTCCAATTTTTCAGAATCCAGAGTCCTCATCTAAGAGATCCGTAAAAATAGTTGAGGGTTTCTGTGAGATCTTGATTATATATGGATTCTGGTAAATCTTTAACCCGTATGTTGATTCACCTGGATCGGTTCTCTGCCTTTGGCTTGCAGCTCTATATTCCGAGAGGCCACTGCCAGGGTCTCCAGTAGGTTTTCAGTTTTCTGCACGTCCTTGGTCATCTTCTATATGGCCTGCTCGTTAGTGTCAACTCTCTCCTCTATTTTATTGATGTCGCGTTTAATTTCCCTTCTTCCTTCAGTGAGATCTTCCCTCAGGGTGTCCATCTGTCTCTGGCTTGCTGATGTAATCTTATCCACCATCTCACCTAGAAATTGTTTAAGCGCCGAGTGTGTGACCGGCATACCCTAATTTTCTTGGCGTCTTGACCTTGGTCGCCCGATCCTTCGCCCAAGTGCTTGTCTTCCTCTATGTCGGGGTCCTTGGACCAGATTCTGGTGATGGACCCATCCTGGGTCTTTTTTGTGCTCTTCAAAGCTGAAGGAGGGTCCTTGGATCTATTCCTCGACATTGTGGGGCCGTTGGCTACTGGCTGGGAGTCCGCCGGCTGTAAGAGCTTCTGACACACTGTGGGTGAAGTGTTCGGAGGTTGCCGGGCTCCTCGGTGCTTCTGGCTGCCGGTGGTCGCCGAGACTGGGTTTAGCGCAGGTTTTCCTCCCCTACTCTCTTAACTGGCGTCAGTGGTAGAGGATGACGTCCAGGTGATCTGGGTGGATGCGTGTTTTAATCCGGTGGACGATTAGCGTGTGTTAGGGGCTCCCGCCACGGAAGTATCTACGGAAAGCTCTCTACTTCAGCTGTTGGTGCGCTATGGACTCGAGAGACAAGAGCTGCCTCAGAGGGTTCAGGCGAGATCAAAGCGTAGGAGCCTGGGTGGTTTGGAGTGTATGCCTCTCAGTGTATGCGGTCCTGTGAAGCCTGTGATCTCCTTTCCTCCTGAGCTTGTGTTTCTCTAGCCTTTGACCCACATGGTGGTCTGCGCAGGGCTAGCCTGTTTGTGGCGGTCACGGCTTGGGGGTACGTAGTCTAGGTTGAAGTGTCCCGTTCTGAGGGCCCCCTGCCCCGCTCTCCTTACTTGATTCTGGTCCTGAGTAATCTCTTGAAGCGGGAGTCCGGGCGGAGGTCAGCCGCGTTCCCGCCCTTAGAGAGCTCCGTGTCTGCTCCTCAGCTGGGGGTTGTACCAGGGTCTGGCTGCGGGTATCTCAGAGTTTCCAGTGGTTGTTGTGGGCAGAGTGAAGAGTCCCCAGAGCTGCTCTCGGTTCTCATGGGGGCCCGCCGTGGAGCTGGACAGCAAGATGGATGCAGCACGAATGTGCGGGCGGCGGCCCTGCCCTATATCTTGGGGCTGCCTGTGCTGGATCCAAGTCGTGGTGATTCAGGGCCGGGCGTCTCAACGGGGGCAGGGCGCAGCGCCCGCTCGGCCTCTCCTGCTGCTGGCGGATCAGCAGCGGGGGTCTCCGCATCAGGTGGCCTGCGGTTCGAATGCCTACCTGTATCCCGGCCCTCGAGTGTTGCATAGCCCACCTTACCCTTGTCGCAGAAGGCAGGGTGTCCTCTCTTCACTCACGGGATGCTCTCAGCAATTTCTAAGGAGGTTGCGCTCCCTCTGTCCTCGGGGCCAGACAGTGTCCGAGGGAGGGCGTGTTAGGGGGGTCCTGCAAAGCGGGTCTGTTCAGTGCTCGTGTAGATGTGGGGGGGAGTAAGCCTCAAGCCAGCCAATGCGCAGTTTTCCCGAGTCTTTCCCGATGGGCAGCCCATTCTCTGAGTGTGCTTGGTAGTTTCCGTGTCAGACCAAGGCACTTCCGGCGCACCTCGCAGTGAGTTCTGCACTTCGCTGCCGGGCAGCTGCCTCGGCACTAGGAATGCCAGGTCTTGGGTCTGCACTGCTCTCGTGCACACCGCCTCGCACCATCCGCTCGTTTTGTCTCCTTGCAGTGCTTCGGGAGATCCGTCAGGTAAATATTGGATCCCGTGAGGTAAATCAGCCGGTTAAGGCAACTTGCATTTTCTGTGCCTTTGATGGTACTGTCAGGCCAAGAGCAGTTCGGGGAGCTCGGGAGCCGCGGTGTTGACCAGACGGCGGCCATCTTGGAATCAAGCGACAAGGTAATCTTAAACTGAAACCCTCTTTCTTGCTGAAGGTAGTCTCCGACTTCCACTTGTCGCAAAAAATTACTTTACGAACTTTCTATCCTCCTCCCCATTCGGGAAAGGAGGGGGAAAGATTATATAGACTACACCCAAAAACGGCTATGAGTTTTTACATATCCAGAATGGCTAAATGTCTCCAAAATGACCAATTATTCATTGGCTATACTGACCCCATATTGGGTCTAGCTGTTACTAAACAAACCATATCCAGATGGATCATCCTGGCTATTGGTGAATGCTACAGATTACTGAGTAAGGACCCGCCTGATGGCCTACGAACGCATTCCACAAGCGGCATGGCAATCTCTGCTGCTTTTCAGATGTGTCCCAATCAAAGACATTAGTTCAGCGGCCAGTTGGTTGTCTATTCATACTTCTGTGAGACATTACTGCCTGGATTCGTCCTACAGTCAGGGAAGACAATTTGCAAAGCCAGTCCTTCATTCGGTCCATGATTAGAACAAAATGTAATTAGTACTCCCACCACCAAATTATTACTGCTTTGGGAGTCTATCCTAAGATGAGGAATACGTGGGAGGGCACAATCCATTGGAAGAGCAAGTTACTTACTCCTAGTAACGTTCTTTCGTTTGGATGGTCCTGCCACATATTCCTATAGCCCCTCCCAGCCTACCCCACCATACAATTTACGTGTTCTTACACTTTACTTTTTCTGTGAGGCTACGGTCTATGTTGCGCTTGCTAATTCCTCTTCAGGAGGGGGAAAAAAATAGAACTGAAGCAAACGGGCGCTGCATGCGCTACTTATACTGATGAGGACGTCGACGGTCGAAAGAAGGTCCTCAAGGGACTTCGAATCGACGAGAATGGCACACAGCGCCCCCTGTCAAAAAAAAAATCCTAAACAGCTGAAGCTGGATGGATAATTATCATAAAATGAGGAATATGTGGGAGGAACAGCCAATCGAAAGAACATTACTAGGGGTAAGTAACTTGTTTTACTGGCGGCATCCTGTGCCTCAGTGAAGCGGTGTGGTATCTGCATCATTGAAGAAGTAGAGCTATGAGTGCTGTTTATTGGCACAGCTGATTTGAGTTTAAATTGTTTCAAGATTATGCAGATGCGGTATAGTTCAGCTCATGCAGTCTCAATGTCTTTGTGAACCATTTTACTTGGATAGAAGGTGTTGTAGATTAGGAAGATTGTCATAGTGAATTAATTTTTATTTATTTCTATCGCGCTATAGCCCAAAGGCATCAGGGCACTCAACAGACAGCATAAAAATAACAGGACATGGGTATGGCTAATCTACTCAAATAGGATGTTTTCAGATTTTTTTCAGTTTCAGTTCAGAAGTACTGTAACTTTCCTCTGAACGCATGAATGTGGGAAGTTTGTTGCAAATACTTGCCGCTCTGAGAGGGAAGGATCTGCCCTTTCCTCAAGCTCGTTTGGCTTGTGGTATGACAAAAAGATGTGCAGCACTTGAGCCCAGGGTCCTGCTTGGGGAATATTTTCTCAAAGATTGCTTTATATAGTCTGGTGCCTTTCCGTGTAGACATTCCATGTAGGCATTTCTGATCCAGAGCTAGTGTCTTAAATTGGATCCGTTTCTGCAGCCAGTGGAGCTCCTTTCTGTGGTTGGGAATGTGTTCTCTCCTTGTGACATTATAGATTATCCTGATGGCATCATTTTGAATAATCTGCACCTTTTGAATGTTCTTTTTGCTAGCTCCACATAGTAATGTGTTACAATTGTCCAGCCAGGGCATGATTATGGCTCGAACTAGGGTTTCACAGTTTTTACTTGAAACTAATGGGTTTATTTGTCTCCAGATTTTGAGGTGGTAGTAGGCATTTTTAGTCGCGTTGTTGTGAGCATCTCCATTAAGGGATGCCTCAAATACTGTGCCTAGTGTTTTCACCTTCTCAACCACCTTGATGGGGCAGGTGTCTAGTATGAAACTTGTGTAAGCTTTGATCAAGCTTATTTCTTGTTTGGTCTGTCCCAAATAAGGAGCACATATTTTTTTTTATGAAGAAGAGGGACTGTCTGTGCCATCACCCTGAAGGTTACATGCTTCCATATTGGCATCTGGAAGCCACTGAGGAAATACCCTAAGATTAATTAATGTGGGCCTGCATCACTAATGCAGAGGCCACCTGTTTGGTCCGAGTTCAGTTTCATGCGTCCTCTCCATGTGATGGCACTGGTGGCCCAGTGCGTAACTGGGGCGTCTATCTATTTGTGCTTTGACTGGTGTTGTTCTGCTCTCATGACAATGCTTCTGCGCCCCTTTTTCTATGTAGGCCTGTTGGTCCACATCGCAGAAACCCGGCTAG
Organism: Ambystoma mexicanum; assembly: GCF_040938575.1. Classification (NCBI taxonomy): domain Eukaryota; kingdom Metazoa; phylum Chordata; class Amphibia; order Caudata; family Ambystomatidae; genus Ambystoma; species Ambystoma mexicanum. Next base: position 744,467,225 of record NC_090926.1, read on the forward strand.
TCGGCTCAGGTGATTTTCTATTTATTGGGTATATTGTGAACAGTCGGGAGCATGCATTCCCTTTTCCAAAGTGTTCTAGCTATCTCACAAGAGAACCACCACCACCACTACTACTATAGTTCTCTTACACCACAGCATGTTGGTTTCAGGAAGTCCTAGACCTCATGGTTTCTTGTCTGAATGCTCCTTCGCTTGTTGGCTTTGCCCTGGTGTTGACACTTTAGACTAGTGTGTTTCCCGTGCCTGGACGTTGCTGAGTGCTGTATTAGTGTAATGTTGATGGTTGGAAAGTTCCCTATGGGGATGTTTGAATAATGTTCCACCCCAGTCGGTAAGTCCTGGGATAGGGATGCCAGTGATCCTGTGTAATTTATATGTTCTCGATGTGCCTTTAAACTTGCAAAAGATTTGAACATCACCTAGGGTATCCTGCATTTATTACTGCCAATTGTGCTTGTTTGGCTGAGTTCCCACTGTTCTTTTGAGGAATGGAAGGGCATTTTATATGGCAAGGAAAATATCCTTCAGTTCCGAATATATATGTGCAAGTCTTTACGTGCCTTTAGCCACTTTGCTCAAAGCCACAAACGTCTGCCCCTGCATACAGGCAAAAATCAATGACATGCTCTTGGGTGGAGAAGTCCTCTTGGTGAAGGTGGTGGATGATAATCTTCAGGCAATCAGGAATGACATTATTACTGCTTGATCCTTGGGCACCTCGCAGCCGCGTCAGCCGTACCAGTCCTTTCGGTCCAAGCTGTGTACCTTTTCCATATCTGGATAAGATTATCGACCTTTCTATCGTACCCAATCCTACAGGGTAACTAGCTATGCATCTGGTGACAACTTCAAAGCCAGGTTGCAGCCATATAGAGGCAACCATTGACGCTACAGGTCCTCCCAGGCAAGTGGCCACCCGGGAAACAGGCATGACCTCAAGACGGAACTGCCCCTCCACCTGCTAGAGTGAGGGTTTCTTTACTTTCAATTGCAGCAAATTACCTCAGACAAGTGGGTGGTTCCATGACTAAACCACGGGCCATACTCTGGAGTATTTGCGATGACCGCCTTCCACTCCACCTTCTACAAAGATGTAAAAACAGGTTTGCACGATACGATGGGATGTTCACGCTCCCCTTTCAAAAGGAGCGATAGAGCGCGTCCCTCACGCCCCATTGGTATCAAGGGCTTTATTACTGCTGTTTACTTGTGAAGACAAGGTTGGGTGGCTGGAGACCCCTACTGGACCTGCGTTTTCTAAACAAATTAATTCCCTCCCACACCCTTTGGATGGTTTCACTCCAACACATCCTCAGTTAGTTGAGAAAAGTGGATTTCTTATTGTCCCTTGACTTGGTAGAATCATATTTTCACCTCTTTGTACATTACCGCCACTGGAAGTTCATCCGTGTTTCTGTGGCATGCTTTAATTACCATTTCAATGTCTTACACTTTGGCCTGAAGTCTGCCCTAAGGGTGTTAACAAAATACCTGGCCACAACAGTGGCATAACTCGAAGTCTGGTATCCATTAGTGGGTGATTGGTTGGCCAGGCCCTCGTCTTTTTACCTAGTACACAAACCCATGGTGAACTTCCTCTCTTGATTGCAATCCTGGATCAACTTCAGCAAGTATTTTGTGACGCCCTCTCCACAGCTACTGTTCCTGGGAGCGTTGTTGAATAGTCTTTTGTACTGCTGCCCCCACCGCCAACTGGGTCAAGGGCATTTTATCCAAGACTCACTATCTGTATCAGCGCCAAGTCGCCTCATTTTGTACACTGAAAAGACGATGTTGACTTGTATCCCACTCATACAGCACTATCTGCATCTGTCCAGGAGTTCCCCGATGCCTGCTGGAAACAGATCACCAGCCATTTGGACAACAAATTGTTCCTCACACGCCCATTGTACGATGCTCTTTGTTGGTCGGAAGGATCCAACCTCACATAGAGAGCTCCATCCGTGACATCCACCCACCAGGTTATGGTTGTGACTGATTTGAGGGGTCAGAACTGAAAGCCGGACACAAAGTTGTCATATTTTTGGTTGAAGACTTTTATTAACATCCGTGGGTTGGGAAAATGCCTCTCTGACCCTGCTCTAAGTGGAATTTCCTTACCAAAAACCAAGGAACTGTATTTGTCAGGATGTCAGAAATCACAACGTCCTTGTGCCCAAACGTTCTATTCTGATCCTCAAACTAGAAAACTAAATAATAAGGTGAGAAGGTCCTTAACCGGGCATTTGCAAAAAGAGTTGATAAATAAAAAAATATAACGGCTCCAACCTGAAAGTTGTCCAAGGTAACAGAACCTTGGTTCCAGAGGGTGTCTCCCTTCTCCTGGATTCTTCAATAGGATGGCAGTGTCTCCTGGTCTAACAGTTCTGTGTGTTTTTTTCCTTGGACCATAACAATCTTGTTTGGTATAAAGCTGTTTAGCCTTGTTTCCTCCTTTTTACAAAGTTCCTTCTTTGTTCGATCAAACCGTGTCCTTTTTTGGGACTTCTCTGTAGGTTTGCAGTTGCCTGGCATACTCCCCTGCCAGGACTGCTTAAGCACTTGTAACTGCTTGGTTTACTCGCCTGCCAGGACTTATTTCCATTTGCTTGTAATAGTTTCTCTTTGCATTCACAATTGTATATCTTTTCTTTGGTTCGGTTTGTCTAGTTCTTTCAATGTTCACTTTGTTTTCCCGACACCTGCATTCCATGAACCCATACATTGTTAGGGGTTTTATTGGTGTTCTGCCCTTTTGACTAACAATCATATTGTTTGTGTCTGTAGCTTTACAAATTTCAAATTGTGTTTGGCGCAGTCACCGAAATGCCCCGGGGTCTCCACTTTGTTTGGGCTGACTCACCCTCTCAGTTTGGTGTCTTCAGTCCCGTTCGCGCTTATGCAGCATAGCTCAGCCACTTGCCTTCCGCTCCAGAAAGCTTTGAAGTCGCTCTGGTTTCTCCTGCTGCTCCGCTCCTGCATACTTACTTGCCTCAAGGTCCTGGGCCAGCTGCTGAACGTCCCGGGATTGTCTCATGGCTCCTGGTGTTTCTGCGGCCCTGCTTGCTCATGCAACAATTCTTTCCCTCTTTGCTGTCACACTGGCCCATGCCTCCAGCTTCCACAAGCCTCCATGGGAGATGCAACGTCTTCTCCGGAGCAGTCTCTTATAGTTTGGTTTCCATTTTTAAATGTCCCAGGTGTTTCACAGAACAACTAGCATGCTCATTGAGCTTTGAAGCTCCTGCTGCTCTGCATCATCTCCTTCATCCTCCTCGTCTCAGTACTTGGGTGGTTGTGGAAATTGGAGTCCACTGACAACTCGTGCATTATACTTGGGAGAATCTCTTTCAATGATTCTATATGAAAGATCAGTTCTATATGAAGGGGAATTGTACCTGAAAAGTTCATTTTAGATCTTTACTTTTCAGTCCATGGCTGGAAGTTGGGCCTAAATGGTGTTGGGAAAATGTTTCTCCACTCTTTCCTTAAAGGGGGAACAGATGCATGGCAATAGACCATTAGGGAGTCTTTGCCATGAAAAATGGGGGATACCGCGTCCTATCCAATGAAGCCATGGCATCACCCTGGGGGCTGTCTCCTCCCATGTGATCTTCCCTCATATAGCCGAGCCCAGGGTCAGTATCTGGTAGCAGCTGCCATCTCCTGGCCACACGGGAGGAGGGTACATCCGTGGGATCCGTGATGACTCCATTGGATTCATCACATGGATGAGTCCATTCAGGGCTGGGGAACTCACAATAGCCATCCTCATGCCAGGGGCCTCTAATTGGAAGAAGAAAAGTCCTTGCATATCAACGTTGTGGAGTTGAGGATGGTTTTCTGGGCTCTAACGTTCTTTCGCCTCCTCCTGCAGGGAAAAGTGGTTTGCGTGTTTACAGACAACACAACCACCATATTGTATAGGGCAGCACCAGATTTCTTATCCCGCCCGCTGATGCGCAGGCTTTCTGGAAATGTGCTCTTTCTCCTGGATGTTCTTGTCTCTTTTCCACCTGCCAGGCATCCAGAGATCCATGACAAATTCCCTCAACAGGTAACTATTTACTGCTTCGATTGGTCGCTCCTCCGCCGTCAAGCTCTGCACGTATTACAAACAAGGGGATGTCAGACATAGATCTTTTTTCTACCGAGGACAATTCAAAATGCCTTTCCTTTGCAAGGAGATTCCTGTAGCCAGGCAGCCTGGGGACGCCTTTGTGCTTTGGTGGACGTATAGGTTTCTGTATGCCTTTCCCCCATTTCCCCTCCTACAGAGTCCTTTATACCTACAAGCAGCAGTGCAAACTGATTCCAGTGGCTATGTGTGGCCAAAGCAGATTTGTTTTTCATTGCTTCTGACTCTTTAATCTGCTCCACCCATCAAACTCTCACAAACTTAAAACCTCTTGTCCAGGGCAAGGAAGCAGTCCTTAATCATGTCCCATCCTCACTCAACCTTACTGCCTGGATCCTGCTTCCTTAGAGTCTGGCCATGAGTCCAGGACTGCAGAGACATCTTGGCGAAGGCTCGATCACCTGCTACCATCTCCTGGTGCAACAGTAAATTGAAGCGTTTCACGGTATGATGTGCTAGTCATGGAGTGGACACCTTCCAAAAGCACAACATTCATTTACTCTCCTTTGCATGCAGCGGCCTGGCCCACACCTCTTTCCAAGTTCACTTGGCTGCAATTTCCAGTGTTACTCTTACTCTTTCTATGCATTCGTTGTGGTCTCAGTGACTCACTAAATAATTTCTTAGAAGCCCGTTCCATGCTTTTCCACCAGTATGTACACTGGCTCCTGCTTGGAAACTCAACGTTGTGCTCTTCAAATTGATTGGACATCATTTTGACCCGCTACATAAGCCAGACATCAAATTCCTGTCATGAAAGACTGCTTTCTTGATCGCCATCCCCTCGCCCCCCCCCCCACTTTCTGTTCACTTCCTCTTGGTTCCTCTGCTCTTTACCATCCTTATACTGCCTTGCCCTTCTACAGTCCATGCTCTGCAGCCTTCTTGTTCAAATCCAAGATCCCCCTACTTCTTCAGGCTATCTCACACTTGTTCATCTGTGCCTTAAGGTTTTGTTTCCTGCCTGGATTTTTCTCTTGGCATCTGCTGTTGGTGGGGGGGTTCACCTGTCCTGTTCTATCCAGAAGCACAGCTGAGAACCACCCTGGAACCTCTTGTTATCATTATCACGCCAGCTTATCAGGACTTTTATGCAGGTACGTGCTGGTTTACCATGTATTTTTAACAGACCAGAGGGACCTTTATGAAATATTCAAAAAGCATATGAGTCTATGAAGATACCAATGCTGGAGAACAGAAGTTACAGGTAAGTAACTTATTCCTTGCTTCAAATATAGCTAATGAATATGAAGTAAAACTAAATCTGAACAATTTATGATTGTATGCTCCATATTTATGTGTAATATAAAAAAAGATGTGGCTGCTAGCATGTAGTTTGATAATATACTCTGGTTGTGGTGACATTTGAAAACCTCTTTAGATTTGTGGGGATTTTGTCACCTGTTGCCAGTTATTTATCATGTGTTCTAGGAGCAGTGAAGAAGTGAAGACACCAGGTGAAGACATGAGCAAGGCGAAGGTTTCCTACAACGTAGAGTTCACTTTCGACACAGACGCCCGGGTAGCTATCACCATATATTACCAGGCTACTGAAGACTTCCAGAATGGAATAGTAAGGTAAGAGCGTCCGGATTTAATAGGCCATTTATTGGTTTGACTGATTTTGCACCTGCCACCATGGCCATTCAGAAGCAATGGCTTGCTCTCAAATCTCCAGATTTCCCTTTATCAAGTCCACTGTGGGTCGAACACTGTAACAATTCAAGACAACAGTGAAGTCCTTGGTCTGGAGAACAGATTGGCAGGGTGTGAGCCTATGGCTAAAGCAATCTCTTTGACATATGTCAAACCTCCGAGTGCATTGGATGTAAATGAAGCTTAGTAGAGTTAGTTGGTGGGGAATCAATATGAAGTCTAGTGGAGGATCTTCTGGCTTGTCTCACTTTGCATGACTCCACCTTCTTTTGCCCATGGCAGTTATAGCCCGAGGGACCGGAGTCTGCAGTCTGAAACAGTCTACTACAAGCGAGGAGTATGCCAGCAGTTCTGCCTTCCAACCCACACAGTAGATCCATCTGAGTGGCTGGAAGAAGAGGTAAGCTTTTTTTTTTTTGTTACTAAAAATGTGTACAGTGTTACAAATGGGGACCTTTACCACTGAGCTTTTTACCTTCTCATAAATAAAGTGCTGTCCTCTATAATATAGGGTCTAGGTGGTAGTGGGCAGGGTACCTGAGAGGACAGAGTAATCTACGCGAAGAAAAGTCGGTATGATCCTATTGTTCCAATCATCTATGTCCAATGATTAATCAGAAGGTTCTTGCTCTTGGAATATATGATAGGTTATTTATAATGCGCTTAATACCCACAGGTTTCTAAGCGCGGACCCAGGGATCGAACCAGAGGTGCTCCGTGTCTTGCTTCCAGGGCAAGCACATTGCTGCTGAGCTATCCTCCCGAGACAAAATGTCTGCGGGTTGATTCTGCCTGTTCACAAGAGTTTAGTTTCAGAAAGCTTCTCCTGCCTTGATTGCACCAGTGAGCCTGAACTGTGATAAGTTAAATAATATTAGGTCCATGCCTCTGAGAATGTGATAAAAGCCGGTCTGTGTTTGCTTGATGTATAGACCTGTTCTGAAGGTCACTGCCCCTCTGCTGGCTATCTCTGTTTGGAAATTCTTTTCTTTTGTCAAGGTTAGTGTTTTTGTTGTTGTTTGGTAGCTAAAAGGAAGCAAACATTAGGGGAAAAACACAAATTTGATTTTTACCTGCCAAACTACGCTGCAGGTTAGGTCTCTGATGAGTGGGGTCAGAAGGAACCAAATAGCCTCCAAACAAAGTGGGTTACGTCAAAGGGTGGAAAAGGGCACTGTAACAGATTAGCAGGCGGTGCGGTAAGGGGGAGGCAGGTAAGATGTGGTTTACCAGTAGCTTCCAAATGGTTGAAGAAAGAATCCACCGTAGCCTCCCAAAATAGTAGTATTTTGAGGAGGAATGAGGAAGCCTTTGAGGTCTTTCAATTGGTGTTTTTTTTTTCTTCATTACAGTAACATGCATCACAATGAGCCAACAAGGATCTTGCTTTGTGAGCCTTCTAAACACTATAATTCAAACAAGATAAAACATCTGAGACAAGGTTTCAAGATTGCAGGTCAAATTTAATATACATAAAAATAAAATCTACCAGACTTCAGTTCAAACCACTACCAATTTATGGCGAGTGCAGAAGTGAAGTCCCTGAATGGTACGTCGTCTCTCCTTTTATGCAGTTTGAGCCTGCTCCAACACGGTTGGTTCACCATTCATTTACAAAAGATGATAAAACACAACCATGTTTAGCATATATAATCCACAATTTGACCAATGCATATCCAATCTCAAGTGGGTTTGACAAACCGTTTTTTGCAGATGTTCCTGCCATGTCAATCTTCAATTTACGCATAGCTCAATTGTATATTCTTTTCACTTGCTCATGGTCAGTGACTCATAACCCCATTTGCCTTTTGCATCAACACAAGTAATCCTCAAGCAGGCTTCAAAGGCTGTCTTTCCTGGATTTGATAAGAGGAAGACGGCGGAGCACTACAATTCATTGTTTAACTAAACATTGTTTAACCTGGTCAGCCTTTACATAGCATTAACCCACAGAATGGGCTATGTTGAAATAAGGTGTTTCTTTCCCTGCTTGATAAGTGGACTCGTATTTATCTTATTTAACGTAGGTTGTATCAACAAGGGCCAAGAGACCAGAACCACACCTTTCTGCACAGATCCTGTTTTTTCAACACCAACATGTTTTGCAATGACTAGAGGGGGGGAAAAAGACCACAAGTACATTTCTATTTTTGTTCATTTGGTGAAATTGATAAATGTACCCCTTTTAAACCTTGCAAGAAAATAGGGATTTGTTCGCAGAAATTAATTAGTTTAGGATTAATTAACTACATATATTTTATTATATTCTAACACACCCTCCTTTTAGCCTAAGCTAATTCATTTTTCCTGATGAACAGTCTGAATCAGTTAGGCTTTCAATATCTATGTTCATTAAATGTTATGTTATTTCGCATTAATATAGCACCTTGTGTATCATTGGTATGATGTCAAAGCGCTGGTAGGTTGAACGCCCTCAGGAGCCGCAGTTCAGTCAGTAGACAGAGCGAGTCTGGTATGGTGAGTGGGTGCACCGAATGTGTGCAGCTGGTGTGGTTGTTGCATGATAGCTGCTCTTTAGCTGTTGGTGTGGTGCTGAGGAAATCAGTTGGATGTGTTCAGTCTGGAGGGTGGACACCCAATCTGAGTTCTGGCTGCGTTAGACCTGAAGAGATGCTTAAGCTAGCCGTAAAGTGCTCAGCTAGCTAGACAGAATGTGTCATAGTACAGCTGTGTTCTAGTTGAATGATGTTGTGTAAGGGAGACTAAGCATAGTAGTGTGATATGGTGGTTATCAGTAAAGCGCCTGCGATCAAGCACGAGAGCAGGACAGGGGGCGTACATTAGGCACAATTTGTAAGTTCAACAATAAATGTGAGACATGATATAATTCACAATTCCAACTAAGTGAGGGATATGCTACATTCATATTCTATCTAGATGAGGCACATGCTATCATTTACAATTCCAACTAATTGTGGGAAAATGCTACCACTCATAGCATGTGCCTCATCTAGATAAAACTATCGTTCACCATTCCATCCAAGTGTGGCGCATGCTACCATTTGCAATTCCATCCAAGTGTGGGACATGATATAATTCACATTTCCAACTAAGTGAGGGATATGCTACATTCATATTCTATCTAGATGAGGCACAATGCTATCATTAACAATTCCATCTAAGTGTGGGACATGATATTCACAAGTCTATCTAATTGTGGGATATGCTATCATTTACAATTCTATCTATCATTTACAGTACCAACTAAGTGAGGGATATGCTACCAATCATAGTTATGTCTAGATGAGGTACATGCTATCATTTACAATTCAATCGAAGTGTGGGACATGCTATCATTCAAGATTCCATCTAAGTGTGGTTCTTGATAACATTGTTGCAGCTGTCTTAGTGTGAGGCTGGCTAATCTTCATCATTGTCTCTGGGAGGGGCACAAGTTAACATTGGTAAGTATGTTAGTATGTTATGCAGGACAACATTTACAGTCCAGCCTTGAATGGATTTAGCTTGGTGGTTAAATCTCTCTAGGTGTGCATGGTGTGAGTCTATGGGAGTTTACGTTATGGAAAGGTAAGGTAGAGTGGCAGGGGCTTTCTGGAGTAGAGTAATTGCGCTACACCCCACCCATGCCACACTTATAGTTTTGCTGGTGTCTGTTCACTGCTGGCTTCACTGGCTTCCCCTGCGGACACCTGCAGATACTTTCTGGAGCCACCATTGCAGAAGCTACCCTTTGCCTTGGAGTCCTTAGCCGCAGGGGCTGCCGGGCAGAGGGCTGTCCTGGGAAGGTCCGTTATGACCAGGTGGATGTACCAATCAGGGTGGGTTGGAGGGGGGAGGGTGGGACTGGGAAAACGCCAAACACAAACAAAGGACTACACCCCACAGAATGCACCCTTTGGATGCAGCCCAGCATAGAAAAACAGCTTCAGAAGCCAAAACAAACACTAGACAGACACCAGATTAGCACACAGTGCTCACCAAAAAATATAAATACATAAATGGTTAAGTAAATAAATAACATTTTAAAACATTTTTTTATTATAATTTGAAAAAAACACCACTCCAAAAGAGTGCATAGAGCAGGCCAAAAACATATTACAATCATTGTGAAACTACTCACTCACAATCAACAGCCCCTAAGGTTGATTCCGCACTGGTGGCCCTGCCACATCCTTTCACATGGCCGTCCACAAAGCAAAATGATCCTGAATTTGCATTTCTTTCATCATCATGGCATTGGCTTCATGGCTATCCATGGGGAGGGGTTTCATTTTTTGTACTACTGACACAGCTCTGGGACAAAAGGGAACAACATGCAGGAAGGCATCGTAGAGAGGGAACAACATGCAGGAAGGCATCGTAGACCACAGCAACCCAACATTAGTCCTTACACCACTAACGATATGGGCAGAAATTTCCATACCCAATCCTTTAAAAGTCCCAGAACCATTGGGGCCAACCGTTCTCGCGTCCACCCTCATGGTGTACTGCTTCTCCCAAAACATGTAATCGATCAATAATCTCAAAGATAGGTCTGGACCTGTCGGGCATATAGGTACAGCAAGAAGAGCCCAATGTTTTACAGACCCCCCTCCTTTCGCAACTGTAAGAATGTCGCAACGCCATCTGATTTTGAAGTGCCACCAATCTAATAGCGGTCTGCTCAGTTGTCATATTTAGAAATATATCTGCAGTCTCATTCAGCATACCTTCTACCACTCTACGAATGCTTCTGGAGTTGGGTAACCCCTAACAATGGTATTATTCCTCTCCCAATGTCTGCTGCCACCTGAGCTTCAGTATACGTCTGATCCACTTCTGTTTTGCCTCTCTGTAATTTTACATGCTGGTGTATGTTATCTCTGGAGGCCACATACACTCAGGGAAATACATAAGCAAGATAACATTGGGCCGTCCAGCCCTTTTTCAACAACTTATGTTTTCCTGACCTCACAAACATAATACCAATTCCCATAAGGAAGAATGGAATTAGTATAATTGGTATAGACCATTTTTTTATGAAAGGATTGCATATTATATTTATCCCTTCCTATAGCAATTGGGGGCTCTCCTATCCTATGAGTTACTAGGAATAAAGGATAGGTAACATTCATATAAGAAGTATAGGATCGCTATGGAAGTTTAGACACTACACTAAAATGATTGTTATTACTGATTTCAGGGTTTTTAATAGTAGTGTTGAGCATTATCCTTCCAATCGGGGCATGTGCTTTATCCCAATCATTTATCAACCTGCTATGAGACAGGGAAGGTACTGCGCATAATATTGATTGGTTAACCGGAACTGCATAATAAGGTAATCATATTGCATCTCTACTTTGTGGGACATGTGAACAAAGCCAGTTCTATTAATAGCTTTTTGAACCTTCTCGAAGATGCGTACATAGGAATTATTCTGGTAACCAGATCTTTGAAATACTCTAAGGGATGCGGAGTATGGGATAAAACATGGAGCGGGGGGGTTAAAGGGAGCTTGGTAGTGGCTTCAATGTCATTGGGAAGAAGTGTCTTAAAGAAATGTACATAATCATGTTCAAGGAACGAGAAGAAGGCAGAAAGTCCTTTTGCTAAAATCGTACAAAAAGTCAATATTGCTATTCGGTCTTCCGTTGTCCATAGTTTTTGTGACCAAGAAGGTAGAGGCACTTTGTTTTTCATTTGAATTTGATCACCAAGTGGTTGCAACTCCATAATGCAGGTTTCTTCAGTCCCAAGATACCACTTTACCTCCTGGTGTGCACAGGGATCAGGACACATTGATTTGTCATGGGTGCAGGGCTGATCTGAAGATGAGACCTGCACTTGTAGGTTTTCCTGGGGGCACAGAACTGACATCAGTACCAGATCTGCACTTGTAGATTTCAGAAGCCCGTGCGCTTGTAGATTTCAGAAGCCCAACCCTATTCTTTCCTGGGTCTCAGATTGTATCTGGTTGCTCCTGGAATAGTATTATCTTCGAACAAGGTGGGTGTCTGTACTGAAGGGTTTATATCAGAATTTGACAGTCACAGGGGTGCAAAAATCCTTTGTTTCAGACAAAGGAGGATGATCTGCATCAGGTGGTGATGGCAAAGAAACCAATTTGATATGAGTAGTGTAAATCCAGTCTTTTTTCCCTTCCACCGGAACAGCAGTCATGGTGACTAACAAGACCTGGTGTGGCCCTGTCCAGCGTGGTTCCAGTGCAGTGCTCCTCTGGACATTTTTCACCATAACAAACTCATCTGGTTTCACCCTACGACCTTCTCGTAGATTGTCTGGTAAACTATCCTTCACCTGCTGCTGAATAGAACGCAATTGTTCAGTCAATTGTTTACAATAATCAACAAGCAGTGGGTGTTAAATGTACTTCAATGCTTGTGGTTTTCTCGTCTACCCATGACTATTTCATAGCTGGACAATCCTGATTTGGATGCAACTGCAGTTCTCAGAGAGCAATGCTAAAGGTAGAGCGTCTGGCCATTTATGTCCAGTCTGCGCACACATATTAGCTATTTTATTCTTCAAAATTCCATTGTGACGCTCAATTAAGCCTGCACTCTGTGGGTGATTAGCCGTGTGAAATTTCTTTTTACTCTGCAATCCATTACACACGCTTTGTATTACTTATGAAATAAACTGGGGGTCATTATCAGACCAGATTACCCTGGATAATCCAAATCTGGGGAAATATTCTTTTAACATAACTTTTGCAGTGGCAATGGTGTTTTATCTTTCAGGGGGAAAGCCTCTACCCATTTGCTAAAGGCACAAATCACTACTAGCACATATTTCTAATTATTACATCTTTCTAATTCAATAAAATCAAAATGCAAGACCTCAAATGGGAAAGCAGGAGCGCCAGAAATTCCTGCAGAGACCATAGTCCCTCTGGCTACATTATGCTGTATGCATAACATACTGTTTTTAACCACATTCTCAGCTATTGTAGTGATCAATTACACCAAACATTTCTCAAATGTTTGCAAATAGCTTTAGCATGTATGTGAGCGGGGGCTACACACGCAACCAAGTTTACATAAGCATTAGGCAACGTCCCATGTTTTTAAGGCTATGTGACCCAACACCCATCATAGTCTTGTATAGCAAGGCTATCTCTCCAGTCCCTAATTTCTTAATCAGTAGCCATTGCTTGTATTTCTTTATGGACTGAGGTTTCCTCTATCAGTTCTGAACCCTGGGCCCATTTAATTTTCTCAGTATTGGACATACCTGAAGTACAATCTAATGCCTTTTGTTTTGCTGTGGAATCGGAAAAATAATTTCCTTTTTGAACTTCAGTTACTATCTTCTGATGGGCAGCACATTTAATTATCTCTGGTTTCTTTGGTGGCGCTAGAGATGACAACAATCGCAATATTAAGGAACCATGCTGTATCTTGGTTCCATGTGAAGTCTGAAATCCCTTTTCTGCCCATAATTTCTCAAAAGGATGTGCTACTCCAAAAGCATACTGACTATCAGTGAAAATATTTCCAGAAAGGTTCTCTGACAATAGGCTATAATTTCTGCTTCTTGTGCTGAATTAAAGGGTATTTGTTTGGTCTCTTCTATAGTTCTCAAAGTAGTAACCACGTGTTCTGCAGTTGTAGTTCCATCAGGTATTTTAAAACATGGCCCGTCACAGAATAATTCTCCTTCCGCCTGCAGAAGGGGGGTATCTTGGCCCTTGGTGTCTTTTTCAGTTGCGTAGATACAATCATGGTCGGCTGCCTCATTGTCCCCAATACCCTGATTTGGTTTGGGCAGTAGCTCAGCGGGGTTGAGAGTGTTGCAGCATTTAATTTTGATATGTGGTGCAAACAATAGCAATTCATATCTGGTAAGTCAGGCCATAGTCCTATATTGAGCCGGAATCCTATTTAAAAGGAAGTCGACTAAGTGAGGTACCGTTGCGGTTAAAGGGTGACCTAAAACCATACCTTCTCTTTGTTTCACCGACAAAGCTGCAGCTACTACTGCGTGCAAACATTTAGGCAAAGCACATGCAACAGGGTCTAACGTGGAGGGAAAATAGCTGCATGGTCTATTCTTTCCTCCATGTTACTGTGTCAAAACAGCCAAAGCACATCCATCAACTTCATGCACAAGCAAGACAAACTCCTTTTCGTAATCCAAAGTCCCTAAAACGGGAGCACAACAATGCCTCTTGATCAGCAGTCCATGGCACCAGATCCTGTACATTTCTAGTCCTGAGTTGTATCAAAGGCTTGATAATAAGCAAAACATTAGGTATCCATTGTCTACAATAAGAGGCAGCACCTATCAGTGCTCTAACTTGTTTCTGTTTCGCTCGTATTCTGTCTCCTAGCTTCCTTAGACAGGAGGTACCTTAAATAGGCTACCTCTTGTCTACAATATTGACATTTCTTGAGAGCAGCTTTATGGCTATGATCCAGATGTGTCAATCATAAGGTTGAATGTCTGCAGAGTTCCTCTGCGGGAGCTACAAATAAGCAAATCATCAATGTATTGAATCAATGTAACAGATGTGGGCAATTTCAACAAATCCAAATGTTTAAGTGCCCTACTGTATATGTTTGCACTTTCTGTATATCTTTGTGGTATTCTAGTGAAAGTATATGCTCTTTCACCAAGAGAGAAAGCAAATAAAAATCTGCTTTCCAGATGCAATGGTATACTAGAAAATTAGTTCTTCAAATCGAGTACTGAAAAATATTCTGCAGATGGTGGAATCCTAGTCAAAATGGTGGTAATCTCTGGAACTATCGGAAATTGAGGTACTATAATTTTGTTGACTGCTCTCAAATCAGTGTCAAGACGGTACGGCAAATTCGGATCACCCTTTTTATAAAATGGCCAATGAAATAGACAGCAAAGTCATGCCATTTTAAGGATTCGAACAAAAATGTCCATGAAATTCGATCAAATGCTTTTTCAGCATCTAATGTCTAAGGGCTAACAATTCTTGCAATTTCTGGGAGTGGGATAAAATATTAAAGATTAATCTAGTGTTGGAGGATGCAAAACGATCTTTGATGAATCCGGATTGGTCAATATGAATGAGTATAGGAAGGAAGACCAAGTCTTTTGGCTAAAATCTTTGCAAATATTTTGGAGTCAGAATGTATTGGGCAGATGAGTCTATAGTTTTTAAAAGATGAGGGATCGTTATTGGGCTTGGGAAATAAAACAAGAAGTGCTTCGTCAAAAGTGTGACAGCTATTGTTCAAGTCAGTGAAGTAATTATAAAGCTCTAAAAGCTTGGGAAAAATAGTATCTGAAGGCTTTTTAGCAACCAGGACAAAAATGGCCTGCTTAATCTTAAGTAAGGTGATGGGGTTGTTGAGAGAAGAAAGATGAACCAGGCCACTAGAATCTTATTTTTGTCAAAGAAGCATTGGACTTTAGATGACTTAATAGTTGGATCTGCAGAGTATATATTGGAATAAAAATCCAAGAACGCTTTACTAATCATTTTCTTTAGTTAGTCTCCTACCATCATGGTCAACAATAGATGTAACAAAAGGTGTTGCACTTTTTTTATTCTTCAAATAAGAGTCAAATATTTTTCCAGCTTTATTAGAGCTATTATAGAATTTAGATTTGGCGCTGAGTATAGAGTTGGCAGCTTTATTGGTACATCATTTGTTAAATTCAATACATTTCTTCATATGGGTTTTAAAAATGTTATGATCTGGGTTACTGTAGTAAGAAGTTTCAATTTCTTCAGTAGTAACCAATAATTCATTGTATAAGGATTTAGCAGCTTGTTTTTCTTTGACGCTATAAATTGAATAGTAAAACCATGGTAAGTAAATATGAAAGCATCCCATTTATTTTTAACCAATGTATGTTCTGAGTGATTAAAGTAGAAGAATTTGTTAATAAAGGAATTTTCTTTCTGAATAAAAGTCTCCTCTTTTAGAAGAAAAGATTGACTCTCCATCTTGGTGATGGCTTGGGGAAATGTACCCATTCTAATGTAGTAATGACAGGGGTATGAACAGAGATTGTTATGGAACCTATTTCTATGTTAATTAAAGCCCGGGCTAGCGAAGGATTAATACAAATGTAATCAATTCTAGATAAGGAATGATGGGGGCGTGGGGGAAGGCAGGTGAAAAAGTGTAATCTTTAACATCTGGGTGACCAAATTGCCAAGTCTACCAAGTTCATATTATCTAATAATGGTAGGAAATTCTTTCTGAGATTTGGAATTGATAAAGTTGAAAGTGGTTTTGCGATCTATAAATTGAAATCAAATATTTGGTTAAAATCCCCACAAACAAGTCGATTAGAGTCTTTTTGCAAATCTTTTAGTTTATAGTTTGACCAAAATAAAGGGTTGGGTGTAGTAGGCCATATACCAGAACTATAGGAACCGGCAGGTTATTTACAATAGCAATAATGATGATTCAACTACCTTCTATATCCCTTTTTTCTTTGAGTCTAAAAGACTTGTTTGTTGAACAAAATAAATACACCTACCTTTTTTTCCCCTAGAGCATTTTAAAATAGTGTGACCAATACATGAACCATTAACTTTCTTATTTTCACAATCCGAGTCCAAATGAGTTTCCTGAAGCCAGGTGAAGTCCACGTTAAATTTGTAAAGTTGGGAAATTATTTTCTGCCATTTGATTATTCCTTTAACATTCCAGGTAATCATTTTAATTGTCATTTGTGGGTATAATGGTACAAACTAAACATTGTATGTAAGGTGCAAAGAGAAAAACAGTAGAACTAGCAGATTATGAGGTCTACCATAACGCTGAATATGCGAGAATGAAACATTATCAAGAGCATTGCAAAAACAAGGATACAGAGGGGAAAGCACATGAGGAGGGGTATATAAAAAAGGGTAGAGGTGACAAAAGAACAAACAATAATTTGTTAGAGGTCCTTCTCAAAAGGAAGAGTAAAATAAAAAGAAAGGGGAAATAAGACAACAGTGAAATAGTACCATGGGTGTTTAAGAAGCACAAGATGAGTGGAGCACAATATGGACTATGAAGAAAAATAGAAGCACGAACAGGTGATGGTATGAGATAACAGTAAACAAAACAACGTGTCAGTTACTGGTGTCCAAGGAATAACATAGCCTCATAATGGATCGAGTTACTTTTGTACCCCTCCACACTGAAGTTTAATCAGAAGTTCAAGCATTAACAGTTATTCAAAAACCGACACACATACATATCACACACACGTCTGCAATATTTTGGTAGAGTAATGCTATTCTTTTCATTTACCTAATATGGAATTCACCCCAAGCGGAAAGAGAAGGTTCCGCTACTTTAATGGTTGACCTAGACTTGTCTCGAAAGGTCAGGACACTTTGGAGTATTAGAAGGGGCTGAAGATTCTGATTTGTTTTGCCCCAGAATTCATCGAGTGAACTTTCTCTTCAGATGGCTGACCATCAGACTACCAAGAAGCCTTCCCTCTTCAGGGATTGCACGAGCTGCAAGAGAAAGGTGGTTTACATGAAAGATCCCTGTGATCATTGTATATACTGTCTTTATCCTCATGACATCCAAAAATGACACATTTGCAAGCCTTTTTCAACTAAAACCCTACAAGACAGGCATAGAAGACTTCTCCTTCATTTGGAAGCTAAGGAACTTTCTTCTGATGAGGAATCTGCCAAGACAGCCCCTGTTCACTCCAGCAAGTTGGCTAAGAGGCAAACTTCTGAAAGAAGGGCTTCTTCCGTGGAAAGGAACTCCTCTCCCACTCGCAAGAGCAAGAGGAAGCTGGAAATTATACCTTTCCCTCCTCCCCTGGACTCTAAAAGCCATAAGATGAAGCATTCTACGGCAAAAACGACCTCCAAAGGTAAGGAGGAGTTTGCAAAAAACCGGGAATGGCAGTCGTCCACGGAGAGGCCATCTACAAGCGGCAGTAAAGGTAGAGGCCCGTCGTCCACCAAGCCGTCGACAGCATCCTCATCGACAACCACCACGCAAACCACATCGTTCACGACTAAGTCTTCATCAGCGATCGTCCACGAAACAATCGTCGACGAAGGAGGCTCATCACTCGTCCTTAAAGATTTCATCCACGAGACATTTGTCCATTAAGCACTCGTCGACGGAGAAGTTACCATCCACAAAATCTTCTTCCTTGCACTCGTCGACGGATAAGGGCAAGCCACCGTCCACGAAATCCTCCTCCACGGAACCGCCTTCGACAAGGTCGTCTGTGACGAAAACTTCGACCATGGCTCTGTCGACGTCATCGCAGGTTCCGTTATGGACAGAGGAAGTAGGGCCCAAAACGCCCCTCGCTGACGCCACTGTTACACCAACCAATGACGACAGTCTCTCTGAGTCTTTAGAAGCACCGCCTCGGTTTGTGGACGCTCTTGAACCACAGGGAATGCAATTATCTCCCTTAGAAGAAATGCCGGAGCTGCCTGACGTCATCCTGCAAGAGGAATTTTCAGACACTGAGTTTGTTGAAGAACAACACTGTCTTACACCTAAGGAACGCAGTCCTCCTTGGCAACCTACTACAGAGATGCCTGCTGATCCTTATGATCCTGTGCTAATGTTATGAATGCAAAGGATCATTGAAGAGTTCAACAGACAAAATGAAAAAAGCAAGACAACTGTACCGAGAGAGTCTACCCTTCCGCAGAGGGAGTTTTCACCTCGACAAAGTATGCCAAGACATTCGCTTTGCAGGAGTAGGCCACAGAAAAGGGTGCATTCACCCGAGCCACCGCACAGGTCTAGGAGCAGGACACTCCGTGCTTCACCAGCAAGGGTCCATTCTGCGGCATCGTTGCACATGACAAGGTCTCCAGCTAGAGATCCAACGGTTGTACCATCCTATGTCTCAGTCTCAGACTGGCAAGAAGATCCTTTCAGAGAGTTTTCTGAACCAGAAGAAGGCGAGATCACGCAAGAACCGGACACTAGTGACGGGAACAATTACATTGTTGAAAAACCCAGAAAGAAAGATTCTCTGGGTGGTTCTTCACCACCGGATGATCTAATCTCTTTTCATACCATCATCGGCAAAGCCGCAGAATTGTTCCAATTACAGGTCACATCGGAGGAGAAGTCGGTGCTCTATTCCTCTCCTCGACACCCTCAGGGAGTCCGGTTCCAAGGTATTGGCCACACCCTTATCCACTCTGGCTCTAGTTTCCAGGCCAGAGAAAAAATACAAGGCTCCGGAGTCTGCTCCTCTTTGTCTTCGAGGTCATACAAAACCGGATTCGGTTATCACAGTAGCAACTTGTTACTCACCGCTCCGAAAATAGGTCAGGAAGATAGATAGATGACATTGGAGACAATATGTACACAGGAATTGATATTCACCCTCCAACTCCAGCTCCCCTGAGTTCAAACTCAGGCTTCCTTCTTTACAACGTACCTCTCTGCTGTTTCAATAGGAACAGGCAGAGGTGTCATTTGAATAAAAGAGTGGGGAGAACATACACCGCCAATACCCAAGCTGCAAAGGAATACAGAGAGATTAGACAGTGCTGAGAAACCAAGTAAGTAATCAAGCACAGTATGGAACAGGAAATACCTAGGCAGTGATTGGAGTGGAACTTTCCCCGGAATGGACCTACAAGTAAAGAAGTAAACCCAAATGAGTGAACTAATCTAATGGATTCTTCCTGTAGAGTTTTAGTTTTAGTCAAAACTACAGACCTGAATTGTGGGACTCTCAAGGGTTAATGAATTCCACGATTGGAGAAAACGACAGGAAAAAATAATAAACGAGGAAGTTAGTACAGGGAAGTAAACCCGGGCGGCACGAGGGTCGCGCTAGAGCCAGGTTGATGCAGGATCAGGAGAGCGTCAATGTGCACTTTGAAAATAAGTTTGTTGAGTTGGAGTTCAATAAATGTCCCAAATCCAGTAGAGAGGAATACCAACAGAGCAGTAGTAGTCAAAGATGGCGCTTGGAAAAAATAGAAGAAAATAAACCTATTTAGTTACCTGAAACACAGACTTCCCAAACGAGAGTTGGAGATGAAGTGTTCCGAATAACTGCTGACGAAGATGTTGTGAAGACAGCAGGAGCAGGGAAGAATAATCCAAGTAACGTTCCGTGTCAAATACCAGAAGATCACAACAATGATAAGGGCATAGAGGAGGCAGTCCGGGTCAATACCGTAGTGATCTATGAAGTGTCAATGGAATAGGAGACGTAACAATCCAAAAGTTCGGGCGTGGGTCAAAACCAGGAGATCAAGTCAGGATTTCGTGGCAGGATTTCACAAAGGAAAACGGACATAACCGCAAATAGTAAGAAACACTAATTAGCAGCAACAAGCCCGCTGGAAGACGCTGGTTTTAAACCCGTAAGGGGGGTGTGCCTTGTTGTACCTCCTTCACGTACGAGCCGTGTCAGCTGACACTGGTTCCTCCGTAGCTTGTACAGACGCCATGGCAACCTGTATCTGCTCCAGAAAGGAGTTTGTGAATGGGACGTACACCGCAGGGAAGTTTTTGTCTGTCGAAGTGTAACACAACTAGGAAAAAGTTGGCCAATCCAGCATCACCTCTATCAGCCCCACCAGACAAGGACGGTCGCAAACTAGAGGCTATGGGCAGGAAAGTGTCTGAATCAGCATCGCTTACCATCAGGGCGGGCAACGCGCTGGCCATGACGGCAAGATTTGGCTCCGTATGTCCAAGCTGGTAAAACAGCTACCTGTAGAACTCCAGGAGGAAGCCAGGTTGATGATCGCCGATGGGGAAGCAGCTTCGGATCACATGATAGATACTGCAGTCGATGTGGCGGAGTCAGGTTTCCGGCAGATGGCCCACAGTACAGTCAAAAGTCGCAAGGTAGTTCATACCAGGACTCCAAATACCAATCTTCCAATAAGTACGCCCAGAGAGGAAGGCGGGGCGCCGCTCAAATGAAGACGCAGAGCAAGCAAAACTGACAGTCTAGCTCCTCCCTCTCAACGTCACACTCCGGTGGGGGGAGGGGGGGGAGGGTGAACCAGTTCTACCAACGCTGGCAGTCAATAACATCAGACATATGGGTGTTACAGGTGGTGGGTGAGGGACACACCTTGGAATTTCTAGACCAGCCCGCTTCCTTACCCCTGGCTCCACACAGGGTACATATGTTAAAGCAAGTCATGTCCAAAATCCAGAAACTGCTGCACAAAGCAGCGATAGAGCCAGTACCTTACTCTCTAAAGGGAAAAGGTTTCTACTCCTGTTTTTTCCTCGTCAAAAAGAATGGTCAATGGCGACCCATCTTGGACCTGAGAGCGCTAAACAAATATATCAAGCACATCAAATTCAAGATGACAACTCTGCAAGGAGTGCACCCTTGGCTAAACGTGCACGATTTCTTGGTCACTCTAGACTTGGAGGATGCATACTTCAACGTACCGATCCATCCAGTGCACAGAAAATTCCTCAGGTTCACTGTCGGCGATCTTCATTTTTAGTTCTGAGTGCTCCCTTTCGGTCTGAGATCACCACTGATGGTGTTTACAAAATGCCTAGCACCAGTGGCTGCAAAATTCAGGAGGACAAGACCAGAAGTCTTTCCATATCTGGACGACTGGTTGACAAGAGCGAGTTGCGCCTCAAGCGTGTGCTTGGTGGTTTCAAGGACAACAAATCTCCTAAGAGAGTTAGGTTTCACCATAAACAAAGGAAAGTCCTGTCCAGTTCCCAGCAAGACAGTTTCTTTCCTGGGAGCCAATCTCGACACCAACATTCCCAGAGTGAGACCGTCGGCAGAAAGAGCATTAGCAATTCTCTACTTGACTTCTTGTTTCTTAAAGAGAGAAACGACATCGGTGGGCATGATGTCCTCATCTATATTCCTCATACCAAATTGCAGGCTTTGCATGAGGCTCGTTCAGGAGGCACTGGACCACCAATGGAAACAAGCTCTCGGTTCGTGGGAGGACAGCGTCCAGATTCCTACATCTCTGCATAGGGCTCTTCGATGGTTTGAACACTCTGCAGAACCTTTTACAGGGAATGCCGAACGTCGACCCTTCTCTCGAGGACGAACACGTCTTTCGGGTTGGGGGCCTCATCTTGCGTACCTACAAACTAAGGGCTCCTGGTCACCCCAAGAGTCACCACTCCACAACAACGTGCTAGAACTCGGGGCCATTCGGTGGGCACTGAAAGCTTTCCTTCCGGTAATAGCAGGGCAGGTACTCACTGTACAGACAGACAACACAACCTCCATGCACTACACAAACGAGCAAGGAGGCACGAGGTCATATCTTTTATCAAGTAACTCAACTACTATGGGCATGGGCCCTGCACCACAGAGTCCAAATGAAGGCGGTGCATCTTCCGGGAGTGGACAATGTCCTAGCGGACAAGCTGAGCAGGGACTACACGTCTTCTCACGAATGGGAGCTGGACGAGAAGGAAGCCCAACGGATTTTCACCATTTGGGGCCATCCACATCTCAATCTTTTTGCCAACAAGAAATGCAAAAGGTTTGCCGCCAGGTACCCAGAGAGTCCTCAGTAGGAGACGCATTCTCAATGGATTGGACGGGGAAATTCCTATATGCCTTTCCCCCCCTTTCCCCTCATCTCCAGGATACTACGCCGACTGAGGGAGCAGAAATGTTCTGTGATCCTAATTGCACCGGACTGGGCACGGCAGGTCTGGTACTCGACCCTACGGCAACTGTCCCGATGGCCCCCGATTCGCCCCAAGGCGCATCAGTATCTATTGACGCAGCAGAACCGCAAAGTCCTCCACCACAATCCAGCGACCCTGTCTCTCAAGGTTTGGTTCCTGAGCAGCGCAAACTGATGAATCTCAATCTGCCTGCGGAATGCTGGGATATAATCAGGGCCTCAAGGGCGCCTTCTACACGCATCACTTATACTAGGAAATTGACTCATTTTTCAAGTTGTGTGAGACATATGCTATTGATCCTCTCACAGCTTCGGTTGATCAAGTACTTACCTACTTATTAGACTTATCCAAAGCAGGTCTTTTGCTGTCTTCAACCAAGGTCCACCTGTCTGCCATTATGGCATACACGACGGCCCCGGAGACGCAGTCCTTACTCTCCCTTCTGGCCGTTAAGGTCTTCCTTAAAGGACTTCTGCGAACATACCCGTCTACGCCCACGCCGGTCCCATCCTGGAGCTTGAACATGGTTCTAACAGCCCTCATGGAGTCTCCTTACGAGCCCATCCACAGGTGCGACATAAAGTTCTTGTGATGGAAAACGGCTTTCTTAATGGCCATTAATTTGGCCAGGAGGATCAGTGAGTTACAAACCTTATCTTCTGAACCTCCCTTCACCTTGTTCCATAAGGACTGTGTCATTTTAAGACCACACCCTAAGTTCCTTCCAAAGGTAGTATCGGAAATGATGCTCACAGAACGCATTGTCTTACCAACTTTCTTCCAGAATCATTCTTCGGAAGCAGAATGAACATTGCATTCTCTGGACATAGCAAGAGTTTTAAAGTTTTAATTGCAAAGGACTAGAGAGTTCCATTCTTCAAATAGGCTGTTCATCGCCTTCTCGGGCCATACAAAGGGCCAGCATATTTCCAAACAAGGTCTGGCGCTGGATCCCTTCTTGCATCACCCACTGTCATCAGACGAAAGGCGACCCCCTTTCCAAACCACCGTCAGCGCACTCCACCAGAGGGAGAGCAAAGCCCGAAGAAATTCACGCAGGGGTGGCCCTGAAGGACATATGCAGAGCCGCCACGTGGAGCACTCGGCATATGTTCGCTAAACACTACTGCCTGGCAGAAGACATCAACAAAGAAACTGCAGTTGGACAGCATAAGGTAGGACCAGCTTCCTTTTTCCACCTTTCCCGGAGTATGTAACCGTTGTGTTGCTGCATGGTAAAGGTTTGATCAGAAATATGTTTTTTCTGTATTTATGCATATATATATTTATTTGATGGTGGCATGTTTTAACTGCTTGGTATTCTATTCAAGCATCTGAATGTATGATAGATCCAATGCTGGAGAAGTACAGTTACAGGTAAGTAACTAAGACTTTCTCCATATGTGTTTTGAGTGTGGTGACATCATTTAGAGGGGCATTTTTGATATGACTAACCAATAGTGTATGATAATAAGGGCTCAAATTGAATTTGGTGTGTCTGGGTCGCCAAGAGCCCTGTATATTGGTACACCAGGCCCCAGTTAATGGCCGTAGCAGTGAATGAACGCCTGAATCAGCAGCTCATCACAAAGGGCATTCGGCCAAAAAACAGTCACCTCATGTAACAGAGCATTCGCTCAGGAATTTACCTCATGGGAAGGGAGAAAAAGCGTGTTGTCTAACAAGCTCCTACCGGCATGTAAATGTTCGCCACTGTTGGACTTCAGCTTTGGAAGAAGCCGCTGCATGTTGAATGAAGACAGTGACTAAAATAATGTCTACAAGACGGGGGTGTGGAGCAAAAACTACGGAACACAAATCATCCGAAAACCAGCCTGCCATGTTTGACAAACATTTATTGGTTTATAAACAGTTGCTGCCGCTGTCGGACTTGGACTTTAGAAGAAGCTGCTTCACTCGCAATGAAGATAGTGATTGATGTAATATATACGAGGTGAGGGTTACAGAGTGTACACTACGGGACACCTGTCACTCGCAGCTATGAAGCAAGGCTCTGGTTAAACAGTAAGCGAAGAGGTAACAAAGAAAATATATCAAAATACATGACGCTTCATATTTTTTCTGAATAGATGATTTCTGAATAGTTGAACATTGGAAATTATATTTCGTCAGAAATCTGTCAGAGCTGATCATTTATGCTGCCATCTTGTTGCAGCTTGGCCACCCCCTCACCCCCCGCCCATCAGTTTACGGTCTTAAATGAGATGACACAATACCCCATCTCTCCATCTCTCCTTTTTCTAAAGAATGCAGCCCCAGCCTGTTCAATCTCTCTCCTTCCTATCTATTCACATTTGTAGAGCACTAAATTCACATTTGGAGGATTGAGATGATTTAAGAGCTAGCTCCCTTGCTTCATATTGGATGTTCAATGGAGCCTATTTAATGGATTTCTTAAAAATTGTATGTTGTGGGTTTAACCATCTCTTTAAAAACAATCTAGCCTTTCAGCATTCAGCTCCAATGATATTTCACCTGCTGGCACTTTATTATTTGTTACCTGTTTAATACTTGTTTACCCTTCTACTTTACAATTGCTCCACACACTCACAGATACCATACATTTAGAGAATTCAGCTCACACACTGCTACTACCAGAAAATCAATAGGCGCAGACTCTCTCACATACATTTTTACCCCTCCACACTGAACCTTAATCAGAGGTTCAGACATGGTCTCGAGCATTAACAGAAGTATTCAGAGATAAACCAACACACATAGATAACATACACATGTCTGCAATATTTTGGTAGAGTAATGCTATTCTTTTAATTTAGCTAATATGGGATTCACCCCCAAGCTCCTTGGTTGTTCGTATATCTAAGAATGGCCTGGCCTGTCTGCTGATATGTGGGTGGACATCTGTATTTGATTGGTCCTGGTTAGGGAGAATTCTCATTTCTGTGATAATTCCCTTCCACCTTAGAGACCCCCAGCTTTTTTGCTGGACTTTAGGACTTTTTCATTTTAACCCTGTGGAGAGTAGTGAGCCCTTTTTCTCACTCCCTCATGTGTTTTCATCTGATTTGGTTTATCTATTTCCTTTGTGTTTGGAGTCTGACAATCTCCATAGGCATCAACGTTTTGGTGACAACACAGCACCTTCAGTAAAGTGTCACAGAGAAACCCTTTAGATTTCTCTGAAGGTTTAAATACCTTTTCTTGTGAGAACTACTGATACCAAGAATAGTAAAGTGAAATTGACCTTACTTACCTTTTTATCTCTGTAGACCGAGCACACCCAGTCTTATGTGGAGTGCTGGGGGATCCATGAAATGTATTGTTTTCCTTTATTTAAGTACAGTCCTGGAATTGTGGCCTACATAAAGTAGTATAAGGAAATGCCAATGTAGTAATATGCAGGGGGCTGGAGGAGGCTTTAAGCCATGTGTGCGATGTATTTAATTGGATGGGTTGTAAACCTTCCCAGCTTACGAGCACAGGCTTAAGGTGGTGAATTGGGTGTTCGGGGTGGGAGCTTGTACCACAAGAATTCCTTTCAAATAATGGCTTAAAATTGTGCATTTTACAGTATACTTTCGTTGAATAGTTGGGTAAAAAACATAAAATATATGCTTTGTACTGTAGGGTAATGCATACTGTTATGCAGAATTGTATGCAGTACCCTCTGGGATTACCAAATACAATTAGGACTACAGGTGTAAGTAAAGACTGTGCTACAGTTTTTGGTAGTGAGCTGAGCAGCCAGGCTTATCTCAAGAGGGAATGTGAGCAGTACAAGGATGTTACACAGGTCTTACAATCAGGGTGGTTCAAGTAGACACACTCAAGGTTTCTTGGTAAAACGCTTGTTTATTACACAATCGTTCAGAAAATATTTACTAGAAGGAGGCAACTTAATACTATACACAAATCCACTTCAGTACTGAATCAAATTAGGCTCCCCTGAAATAGGAGCAAAATGACATTTCAGTTACTTTGAATGGGAGTAAAAGGCACAAGTTAGCAAATAGATCACAAATACTTTCTTGGGCAGTGCAAATGGTTTCAGTTCACCAGAGGACTCGATTCACTTCAATAGGCCTAGGCCAAAGTCAATGGACTAGTTTGTCTTGGATAGGAAAGAGCAGTTCTTGTACTAAACGGTAAAGTCTTTGCAAAAGTTCTCGGAAGTAGTTTGTATGAAAAAGAATCCTATGTTGGGTCACAAGCTGATTAGGCCTGCAAGTTGGGAAAGTTCCACAAACTATCACCGCAAGAGAGGCGTTAACTCAATCGGGTTGGCACAGTACCTTAATATGAAGCAAAAGATGCAGCTGAAGATGGTTGCTGGCAGTTCCTGCATATCAGTCGTGGCGACAAGAGGGTGGATGCCGGGGGACTCCTGCACTGCACGGGATCATCGGAAAAACGCTGAAAAAATGGAATCACTTCAGTTTGAGTAGCTGTAGTTCAAGTACACAAGCTGGTGTCCTTCCCCCTGGCTAATCCTAACCAGCTTCGAGAATGGTATCCAGGTGGCTTACGAGTTGATTGGTCCCACCAACTCAAAAGAAGAAGTCGTCCTTGAAGGGGCTTCTCTGTCGAGATGAACTTGGCAATTCGGACCTGCATTAGGGCTTCAACTGGCAAACCAACGGTCCACGAGTTGCAGCAGCTGTCCTCTTCCATCCCGTCTTTGGTTCTTTCGTTCCAGTGGTCGACTCTGCTTTCCAGTCCAAGAGACTCGCCTTTTAAACAGTTTTCTCCCTTTTATTCCAGCCTAGCTGTCACTCACCCAGCAGGGTGGCTGTCCTTGCCGGACAGTCAGCCAGCCAATCACGCCAGAGTGCATTTGGGTCTCCTAGGAGACTAAGCAAAGGGAGTTTCGGGCACCTCCCTCACTTCCTGCCCACCCCAGACACTCAGACGCCAGAGGCGGTCTTCAGTCCTAAAGCCCGCCTAAGGCATGCAAACAAAGGGACCAAACCTGGTTTGGCGCGCAGAGACAAACTCTAGAAGGGCCTTTCCAAAATGAAATGGCGATTAAAAGAAGACCGGGACCTGTTTAAACAAAAGGGGCTTAAGGCGCCATCTTGGAAAACATGGCTCCTGTGATTTTTAGCTACCGGTGTTCGCGGTCGGGAAAAATCATTGTAGTTCGTTGTAAAACCACTGCCACTAGCCATTTCGATAGGAAAGGGTAGCATTTGACTGCTACATGAGTATTTAGACAAAGGGGATACTATGTAACCCCTCCAGCACTCTACTGTGAGATAGTGTGTGCTGGGTCTAGGAATTTGAAATGACTAGTAAACTCAATTTCACTTTACATTCTCTGGGAAACAGTAGTTTATCCCAGAGAAGGTATTGAAACCTTTTGGAAGTCTAAAAAGACATCCCTATGTTACTGCACTGAGGGTGCTGTGTAACGCACATGAAAAGATGCCTATAGAGTTACCTTAAAACTACATAATCAAAAAACACAAGAGGAAAACACACATCAAAATACATGAAAGAGTGGGGGAAAAAGGGCTCACACTCTTTCCAGGTAAAACAATCAAGTCCTCAAAATCCAGCAAAGTTGCCGGGGGGAATTAGCACATTTATGAGAATTCTCCCCAACACATATATGTATCCAGTAGATGTCAGGTCAACAGCAGTACACAGGAGCAAAACATGCACGCTTTGCCCAATAATGCCAAGAATGCTACTCTAAGCACACAAGTATCATGTCTTTGTCCAGATGACTGGGAGCTATTTAGCTCACCTTTGGTACCCACAGCAACCAGAAGCTAATGTTTGCTCCCCAGGCCAACTGGTTGCATGCAAAAATAACTGACTTTAACTCTGTTTGGGGATGTGTTTAAAGGAGCATTAGGATCCAGCTGGAAGGCATTTAAAGCATGGTCCGAAAGTTAGTTTGCATCTCATGTGAACGTTGCATCTGTGGGATGCTCCATTCACCAGATGTAGTTTCTGATTACTGAGTGATGTCTGATCCTCAGGAGATGTGTTTAGCCTCTGCTCATCAAATCCTCATTTCAATCCCTCTGTAGGTACATACCAGTGTTGGCTTTTGTAATAATGGCGTAAATTATGAATGATGGCATGTTTCATAGAACTAAATGTAGTTGGTAGTAGTACTATAAGTGAACTCTCTTGGTGGAATTGGCCAGAAAACCTACTATTACTAATTTATGTACCCACTCATGATGGTTGTTGGGCTAGATTTCCAAAATCGGCCCTGGTCGGAGGATTTTGGGAGGCCACCCTGTTATTATGAACATGAAAGACCGAGTTCAGCCAAACCCAATCAAGGTAAAATAGCAGAGTGGCAAGACCTATTCTCAGGAAGTGTGTGAGAGTAGTCAAGGGATACAATGAGTACACACAGAGCAACACCAGTAATTCCACTTAGACAGGCAAGTATACAAAGAGAATTTTATATAAGACTTTTAGATTAAACACTAAGGGCCTCACCATGAGTTGGGCGGTATCCCTGCGGTAATACCACCCAACTGTAATTGCATTCACGCCACCCGGTCAGGCGTTATTAGCACCGGATCACGGGTTGGGCGTTAACGGTAAATCCCTCTTGGGTCCATTACTGTAAACTTTGTGACACTGTCACTTCCCTGTGGGTTAGTCGCCAATACTGAACTTCACTTCCTACACCTGACTTTCCTTTCCTCATTCCTTATCACCTGGACATCCACTCTCATTTCCTCTAGCTGTGCCCAGTGACTGCATTGTGTTCATCTGTCCTGCTAGTTTCGAATTTAGCTGTGTCCACTGGCTGCATTGTATTAGTCTGTCCTGCTGTTCCTGTCTTGTTCCGTCTCTTCTGCTTGAACCCCCGTTTTCTCCCCTAGTATCCCCACCCCTCTGCTCTTCCCTCATTCCACCCACAGCCCCTCTTCCCCCTCTTCCACATCACCTATGGTGCTCTCCGTTTCTCCTATCTTCAACTTTCTCTATCGACTACCCTACCCTTCTCACTACGTCTGGTAGGAAGAAGTTCAAAAAGGAAATGCCGGTCTTCAACCTAGGCCTCCCTATCGCTGATGCCTACACCAGTGCTTCCTCCAGGCAGACCCTGTCTGTGTTCTCTCCTTACTCTTCCTCTCCCATTTAATGGTGGCACCCGGTGGGAGGCCCTCCTGGCTTCCTTCGGCTGCTCAATAATGTTTACCTCAATGGCACCGTCTTGGTCCAAGGCCCTCAGGCCAACCTCTTTCCTCTTCGATAGATGCTTCCCAGCCCTCAATTTCCTTTCCTCGCCCTCTATCCCTTCTCTCCCTTCTTCAGGCTCCTTGCCTCCACCCTCTGCCACTACTCTGGCACCCTCTTTCTCCTCCTCCTCCTCCTCAGCTTCCTTGCCCTCACCTCCTACCTCCTGTGCCCATCCTCGGGCTCCTTCTACACCTCCGCAGGGAGTACCTTTTGATTTGAACCCCTCCCTGCAAGTCAACTTTCTCCTCCTCGCCACTTTTAACTCTCGCTCAGCCGTCAAACACTCCTCTGCCATCGCCTGGAAGAACTGGACCTTGATTTCCTTGGTCTCACCGAGACATGGTTCACGGCAAGCTTTGTCACAAGCTTGATGGCTACAAGATCCTTTCCGCGTCCAGGTCCAACCGTTCTGGTGGAGGTGTAGCCTTGTTCTTCCCGGAGTGGATTCCTTCCGATATGATCGCTACGCAGGCCTACTCCTCCTTTGAATGCCTGGTCTGTAGGCTTTCTTTCTCTCTCTCTCTCCTGGCCACTCTCTCACAGTGGCTACTGTCTATCAGCACCTTGGTCAGATTTCCCCCTTCCTCTCAGAGTGGGCAGACCTCTCTTCCGCCCTCCTGACCTCGACCTCTCAACTCTCCTCCTTGGAGATTTCAACATCCACCTGTATGCTTCCCGTTCTGCCAGGGGACATTGGGTAATTTCTCTCTTTCTCTCCCCCTTCTGCACCTCTGGCTTACTCAGATCTCGTCACCCTTAAACGCAATTGTAGGGTGGCTGAGAGGAAATGGTTGGCATCTTGTACATTCTCTGACAAACTGGCCTGCCCAATACCGACTCTGTCCTCACTAAGGAGAGCTCACATACAAGCCCGCATTTCGAATGGATGGTGTACTGCCATGTATTCCTCATCTTATGATATTCGTATCCTGCCAGCTTTGCTGCTTTGGAAAAAAAAATATCTCTGCAGAAGGCGCTGTTCACGAGGTTGTGGCGTCGTCCCTCGAAGGGCTCCATACCGTGTCGACGTCACCATCAGTATAAATGGCTCGTGCCGCACAGGTTGGCTTCAGTTCCATTTTTCCAATTGCTTCGTTCTCGAACTGCGCGCTTCGAAATTGTATTCGGAAAATGTCTTCTTATTCCACCCTTACTACAGCCAAGAAATACATTTTAAAAAATGTATCGACTCTGGATCGAAAATGTCTATTACAGATCCTCACCGCGTTTGTCTTTGGTGCCTAGGTTCAGACCATCGAAACAGCGACTGTGGCTCCTGTCAATCAATGACGGAGAAGGCCCTTCATGAGAGGAAAGGTAAACTGGCGATGGGGTGGGAAGCTTCCAAGGCCTCCTCGAAGGCCTCATCAAAAAAGCATAGAAAATCTAGCGACTTGAAAGAATCGGATCACCGTAAACATTCCAAGAGGTCTCGATCACGCAGTAGATCAAGACGCTCTTCATCTTCCTCTTCAAAGAATGTTAAGAGGAGACCTAGATCTCCTTCCTCTTCCTCTGATAAGTCCACCGAATTGGTAAGATGTCCGACTAAGTCAATTCCCCAAGAAAATTGGGTAAATTTAGAAGGAAGGTGATGAAGGTCTTTGAGAAAGCGGCCTCGACCAGCTCAAAGAAGCCTCAAAAGAGCCAGATCCTGGTTGCTCTCTTGGACGACGCAGGGAAGTCAGGAACTACTGTGGAAAGACCCCGTAGGAAAGGTGAATCTCGAATCAATGTCAAATCGTCAAAGATTCATAGAGAATAGAGTTTTTCCCCCACACTGACTAAAAAACATAAGTCGTTGAAGATCTTGACTACTTCGCCGACGGCTTCGACATCGAAACCAAAGGCATTTTTGCTTCGATTCCTTCGACCCAAACCCAAGTACAGGAAAAGATTTACTCCTTTACCTAAGTCGGACTTCTATAAGCCTATGTCTTCTATATTTGAAGAAAGTGTCTCTGAGGAAGAGGAGGTTTCTCCTTTTCGAGTACAATATGGTACCAGAGAGATTCCAGAAGAATTAATCGATCGAGAATCGAAAATGAGAGACCTGTGCGACACCCTTCACTCTGCTAGTGGCATTGATACGTCACCAGGGCAAGAGTTTACAAAACCTGACCCTGCAGAACATGCAGATTCAGGGTACAGGAGTCTAATGAATAGGGTTGTTGAATACATGGGCTGGGGTAGAGCCTCGCCCACATTTGATCAGGATGATATGGCTGATATACTTGATCAGGGCCCTCAGAAAGACCCAGTTCTCCCCTTCCATAGGGCACTTAGGCGAACAGTGGAAATAACTAGGAGGTTCCTGATGCTGTTGCTGCAGTCAACAGTAATTTTCCCAAAAAGTACCTGACCCTGATTACTTAAGTAGGCATCCCACTCCAGAAAGTCTGGTTATTCAGGCAGCAACTTCGTCAAGACAAACAGCCTATCCATCTATCCCCCGGATAGAGAGGATAAGAAGGTGGATGCTGGGGCCCGTAAGGTTTTTACCTCGGGTAGCATTGCTCTCAAGTCAACTAATGTTGCCTGTACCCTGGCCAGTCTTACCCATACCCTGTGGGACTGCATTTCGGCGGTGGCATAACATATTCCGGAAGGCGAGGAAAGGGAAGGCTTCCTGAATATTGTCAAAGATGGAAAGGAGGCAATAGGGGACTGTCTCCAGTCTGGACTGATGGTATCAGCAGATTCATCGCTGCAAGTACAGTGTATTGCAGATTTGCATGGTTGAGGAAGTAGGGGTTTGCACCAGACGTGCAGGCCAGGCTACTCAACATGCCTTTTGATGGCTTGAGGCTGTTTGGTAGTAAAGCTGATGAAAGCTTAGAAAAACTACAGACCTCAAAAGCAGCGGCTAAATCTCTTAGCACCTCTATGCGACAGCCTCAGAAGCCTTATTCAGGCTCATCTTCCTGGAGAGGCCGTTCTTTTCCATACTACTCTTTTGGGAGAGGAAGAAGACCGGCCATACAAAGAGGCAAAAGAAATGTCGCTTGTGTTGGACAAGGAAAAAGTGCAAAGCCAGCTTCGGGAACGGCATCTTTGCCCTCAGCCGCCTCCAAGTCACTCTGAGGCCTTATCAGACAACCCCGGTGGGAGGCAGAATCTCTCAGCATTTGAATAAATGGCGGGGCATTACTTCAGATGCTTGGGCACTGGAGACAGTATAGCTCAAGGTTACTGCCTTCCCTTCCTAAAAAGGCATCAGGACCATCCACAGGGAACCAACCCAAGATCCGCTCCTGTTGCAGGAAATTTCAACCCTGCTAGAGAAAGGTGCAATAGAACATGTACCTGTAGCAGAGAGGAACAAGGGTTGGTACTCCCCTTACTTTCTCATCCCAAAGGAGGACGGAGGATTGAGACCCATCTTGGACTTAAACTTGAACAAGTTCCTCAGGAAGGACAAGTTCAAGATGGTAACCCTTTCTCAGATCCTTCATGCTGTCCAACTCCAAGACTGAGGTTCGCGGTTGGCGGTTCGCTCTATCCGCTTCGAGTTCTGCCATTCGGGGTGACCTCCGCCCTTAGGGTTTTCCCCAAACTGATCACGGTTGTGGCAGCGAGTCTCAGGAGAGGGGGAATTCACGCCTACCCTTACCTGGACGATTGGTTGATCAGAGCGCATTCTTCCCGACAAGCTCAGGAACATCTGTCAATCACCTATCACTTCCTTCACAAACTGGGCTTCTCCCTCAATTTCAAGAAGTCTCACATGGTACCATCCCAAAAGCTCCAGTTTATCGGAGCAGTCTTGGATACTTCCTCGGGCAAAGCCTCGCCTCCCAAGGTGAGAGCTCTCCACATTCTGCATATGGTAACAAAGTTCCAGAATGCCCAACATCTACCGGCCTTCGATTTTCGGAGGTTGCTCAGCCTCATGGCATCCTGCATTTTTCTGGTGCCAAAGGCTCGACTGAGGATGAGATCTCTTCAATGGGCCCTCAGAACTCAGTGGTCCCAATTCTCGGGGAGTATGTTGGATCTTCTGCAAGTCCCGAACGCAGTTGGTGGGCTTGCAACTACCATATCCTCAAGGGAGAATCTTTTTGGCAACCATGGCCGGAGATAAGTAGTGACGGACGGCTCACTAACGGGGTGGGGAGCCCACACCAACAATCTGACAATCAGCGGTCATTAGTCTCCATCGCAGTCCAAACTACACATCAACCTTTTGGAGCTGAGGGCAATCATACTAGCGCTGAAGGCCTTGCTGCCCTCTGTACAGGGAAAGAATGTCCTGATAATGACGGACAACACGGTGGCCATGTATTATCTCAAAAAGAGAGGGGGCGTAGGAACACTACCACTGTGCAGAGAGGCAATGCAGCTCTGGTTCTGGGCAATACGAGAAGGAATCTCTGTCGGCAGTTCACCTAGCCGGAGAGCAGAACATGGTGGCAGACGTTCTGATCAGGCAGAGCAGTGTCCCACAAGTGGGAACTAGCTCAGGAAGTCCTTCTGGAGATCTTTGCCCTTTGGGGAACCACTCAAGTGGATCTGTTCACGACCGCGGTCAACCGGAAGTGCAAACAGTGCTGCTCTAGGGAAGTTCCTCAGAGAGGAGCTCTAGGAGACGCATTTGTGGTGGATTGGAAGTTCCTACTTCTGTCCCCGTGATTCTTCATGTAATCAGGAGGTTGAGAAAGTTTGGGAAAACCATGATCCTAATTTCCCCGGATTGGGCCAGGAGGACGTGGTGCCCTCCAATAAGTCTTCCGCAAAGAGAGGATCTTCTCTCGCAAGAGGAAGGTTTGGTTCATCATCCATAGGTCAAAACACTCAACCTTCACGCATGGTTTGAGAGGTTGAGATACAAGGATTGGGATCTTTCATACTTAAGTTTCTAACTTGTATACCTTTTGAGCCTTTGCACTCCTGTGCCTTGAGGCTTCTAACATTAAACACTGTCCTTCTTGTGGCCTTAACATCCGCCCCCAGGATTAGTGAGCTACAGGCTCTCTCATGTAAACCTCCAGATACTACTTTTTACAAGGACAAAGTGGTTGTTAAGGTTAAACTCTCTTTCTTACCAAAAGTAGTTTCTGACTTCCACTTGTCACAAAAAATCATATTACCAACATTCTAGCCTCCTCCTCATTTGGGCAAAGAGGAGGAGAGATTGCATAGACTGGACCCAAAAGGGCTTTCAATTTTTACATTTCAAGAATGTCAAAATTGCGTCAGGATGACCAACTTTTTGTAGGTTATACGGGCCATAAATTGGGATTAGCAGTGACAAAACACACTATATCCCGCTTGATCATTCTGGCTATAATTGAGTTCTACAGATTGGCGGGAAAGGACCCACCGCATGGGCTTCGAGACCATTGCACTAGGGGGATGGCTACTTCTGCGGCTCTGAAGAGGGGAGTCCCTGCAGCATATATTTGTTCAGCTGCAACATGGGCATCAATGTATACCTGCATCAAGCATTATTGCTTAGATGCCTCTTCTTCCAATGAAGGTTTATTTGCCAAGGTGGTACTTCATTACGTCCATGAGAAAAAGAATTGGTGCTCCCACCTCCAAAATTACTACTACTATGGGAGTCTATCATAAGATGAATACGTGGGAGGACACAATCCATTAGAAGAAAAAGTTACACACAAACTGTAACGTTCTTTTGACTGGATGTTCCTCCCACGTATTCCTCATTGCCCTGCCCATCCTACCCCGCAGTACAGTTTGCGTTAGTTACACTTTCCTCTCACGAAGGGTCTATCAGTCATGAGGCACGCCTAGGTGTTCCTCGAATATTTCCTCGAAAAAACAGAACTGAAGCCAACAGGCGTGGCACAAGCTATTTATACTGATGGTGACGTCAACACGGTACAGAGCCCCTCGAGGGACATCGCCACGACCTCGTGCACACAGCGCCCTCTGCCGAGAATTTTTTTCCAAAGCAGCAAAGCTGGCAGGATACGAATATCATAAGATGACGAATACGTGGGAGGAACATCCAGTCGAAAGAACGTTACAGTTGGTAAGTAACTTGTTCTTCTGTGGCATATAACAACTCATCCGAACTCTTAAAAATCTGCAAGGAGCTGGCCAATCCTGCTGCAGTCTCTACCGCTCCTGTTCCTTCCCAGGCCCTCTGTACGGCCCTGGCTTCTCACTTCATATCTAAAACCCTGGACATCCTGTCCACCCTCTCAGCTCCTCCCTCCACTATCTCCTCCTCCTCTGGCCGACCTGAACCTCCCGCATCCCCCCTTTCTCTGCCATTCCTCTCTTCTCCCCATACAAGGTTTCTATACAAGTCTGATCTATGAAAACCTCATCAAAACAGGTTCTTCACTGATCTTCCAAAACCATCAAATCCACATTGACACCCTCGTTCCAGCCTTGGCTGACTTCTGCAACCACTCCTTCCCTCCTGGAGCACACTCTTGTGTACCCTCTTCTCATGAAACCCTCAGCGGATCCCTGCCTTCCGGCTAACTATCGCCCTATCTCTATCGCTCCTTTCCTGGGCAAACTCCTGGAAAGTATGGCTATCTCCCAGCTTAATCTTCACACTGAATCTGTTGGTTGTCTCCATGACATCAGTCTGGCTTCAAAGCAGCCAGAAACACGGAAACTGCTCTCCTGAACATCCATGAAGACCTGCTCTCTAACCTTGACTCTAATCTCCCCTCTGTCCTCATCCTACTTGATCTCTCATCTCTGTCTTTGCCACGGTCAAACATGCCATCCTGCTCTGTGATAACCTGGGTATCACCAATCAGGCCATGGCCTGGCTGACTGCTTTCCTCTCAGACCGACCCTCCCAGGTCCAACTTAGGTCCTTCCTCTCCTCTATCTCTCTCTCCACCTGTGGTGTTCCCCAGGGGTCTAACCTTTCTCCCTGGCTGTTCAACCAATACCTGGCACCTCTCGCCCACCGCATCGCGCTCTCTGTTCCAGCTTTCAGTGGTAGGCGGATGACGCCCAGCTTGCTATCTGGTTCCCCTCTGCCACCTCTTCTCCTTCTCTCATCCCGGATTGTCTGTCTGAAAACCACGGGTGGTACACCGCCAATGATCTCTGCCTGATTGCCAGCAAGACGGAGAGCCTCCTCACCGGCACACATGCACACCTCTTTCCTGTCACTCTGGCCGGCCTCTCTTGGCCCTCTTCCTGTCCCCCCCGCCTCTGTGAGGCTAAGAACCTCAGGGTTATCTTCGACTCCACACTCTCCCTCTCTCCTCACATCTCATACGTCTCTAAAAAGTCAAACTACAAACTGCACCTCCTCTGAGGTATTCTTCCTTTCCTTCCCCCAGAAGCTCACTGTCTCTAGAGCTCTGGTTCTCTCTAGGCTTGACTACTAACAGCCTCTTTCTAAATCTGTCCGCCTCTACTCTCCATCCTCTGCAACTCATCCAGAACAGGACTACAAGACTTGTCCTAGGCCTCAAGCCCAGGGATCATATCACCTGGATCGTTCACCTGGATGCACACAATCGCCATTGTTCATAGCATGCTTAATGGCCGCCCAATGTTTGGAAGCCCAGCTGTAGAGGCGGACCCCACCGCCACCCAGAGCACCCGATTGGTGTGCCTGACCTACATCCGCCTCCTATCGTCACTGGCAGGCGGAAGCCAGCCGTTTTCCCTAAGGGCCTGTCTGTGTCTGTTTACGCACATTGCAGCCCCCAACTCGCAGAGAGAATGCAGGAGCCTTCCCATGCTCGATCTGCCTCCAGCGTGGCCTCAGAAGAGCACCAGCACTCCGGGAAGACTCCAAATTGAATTTGCAAGCATCCACGAAAAATCATTATTTTTGTCAGCCAATTGATGCCATTTATTATATTTATTGCTCCGCAATACCCCGAGAAAATATACAACCTACTGCGACTTCCGTGAAATGCTAGGTTCACCTGGATGCACAGAATCGCCTTTGTTCGTAGCATGCTTAATGGTCGCCCAATGTTTGGAAGCCCAGCTTTAGAGGCGGACCCCACCGCCATCCACAGCACCCGATTGGTGTGCATGACCTCCATCCGCCTCTTATCGTTACCGGAAGGTGGAAGCTGGCCGTTTCTCTAAGGGCCTGTCTGTGTCTGCCTTAGGCTGTTTCCACGACCCACATATCTGTGAGTATGATACAATCCTCAACGCTAACATTGCCGTCCTCCCCGCCATAACAATTCTAATGCCCACCTGCAACCAAGTTATCTACTGCTTTCTATTGTACTGTACGCCGCAATGTAATACTGCAGCCCCTGCTGAACTCTCTTTAGACTTCCCTGGTTTAGCACCCAGCTAAGACTCCTAGATACTGGCAGTCTGCCCACCCCCACCTTACCAGTACTATACCTGTACAACATTGCCCACCGTTTTCCATACCATTGTCACAATTGCATTACATCTGCACTGTTAATTGGTTATTAGTGCCATCCTGCTCTCCGTACCTTGTATGATGCCTAGCAACTGGACTGCATCAGCACTGTTTAATGCCTGCTTAATGCTTATCTACTGCAATGTATCTGTACTGTTTGATGCCCAACAACTGCATTGTATCTGCACTGTTCGATACCTGTTTAATGCCCAACAATTGTATTATATCTGCTCGGCTTAATTCAGAGCTTTTCTATACACTGTATCTCGCTTCAACCCCAACAATTGTACTGTATCTGCATGCTACCAACTCATTTCCTGTCACTCTATGCCTGTTGTTCCTTGAGCACTCCTCTGCTAACGAGTAACCAAGATACTGGTGCCTTCCCCTGTTCTTAAAGCTACTGGGCAGCACTCCACTAATGTCTCTACATTGTCTCGAAATGTGCTGTTATTAGACACTGTATTACCATAGGGCTTACCCTATAGTGTCCACCTATTGGTTGCCAGCTAACCACCCAGGCTCCACTCCGTTATCCACCTAACCCTAATCTAAGAGCCTGTACCATAACTTAACCTACTACAGCCCACCAACTAGCTTTTGCACAATATGGCCACTACTGCATGTCCTATCTTCTCCAACATCCCCTCTGCCCATTTTCTACCCTCTTACTTCACCATACCTAACCCCCAAGAAAACCGCCCAAAACCAACAAAACACCCTAGATCCATTAACACTAGAAACAAACTCCTAGGTCTCCTTTCCAGTTACCCACCCAACACTCCTCAGGCCCACCACAGCACTTCTCAGACCACAGACACACCTAAGTCTGACAAAGTTCAAGCCTCACCCAGCGGGCCCAAGTTCCCATCAACCTCCCTGACTACTTACGTAGCCGATAACAAAACCAAAAAAATCCTGACTCCCACCAATCTGCGATGTGCACTGATCAACGCCAGATCCCTCCCAGCACATGCCACAGAGATCCATGACCTCATCATTAATCTCGACCTCTACATCCTAGCCATCACTGAGACCTGGCTACATAGTGTAGCTGGGCCTGCCCTCTCACTAGCCATCCCGCAGGGACACCCCATCAGGCAGGATAGACTTAAAACCGTAGGTGGCAGAGTAGCCCTCCTAGTCAAGGACCGCCTAGAGGTCAGACAAACCCCTTCTAATCTGGGAGCAAACTTTCACTCCCTTGCAGTAAAGATCTCCCTATCCCCTAATACCACCCTCAACCTAGCTTACCGTCCACCAGGCCCAATATCAGTTTTCCATGACAACCTTATCCACCTCCTAGCCGAAAACCTAATAACATCCACCAAAACAGTCCTCTTGGGCGATTTCAATCTGGATCTCAATGACAGACCGTCTAAAGCTCTTGCCCTAGCTTTACAAGATCTCTGCTTCAACCAAAAAATCCACACACCCACGCATTGCAAAGGGCGCACCCTTGACTGGGTAGCAGGTCACAACTGTGATATTAACATCAGCTCTATCACCCCCACCCCTTGGTCTGGCCATCTACTTATACACTTCCTCATCCCGACCTCAACTACCTCACCTAAAAATATCAGTCCCATCCCTCCAGCTCTAGCCAGAAGTGCCAGAAACCTCCCCAAAGAAAGGATTCTCCCCCACTTAGATACCCTCACTATTGATATTTTATTTCTATCGCGCTCATACACAAGTGTTTCAGAGCGTGACAAGGCAAGGGAGGGGAACAGGGGAGAACAAAACAGCGATCTTACTAGGCACAGTGACATTGAGAACGCGCAAGTGCATGGGAGAGGGGGAGGGGAAAAGTGCATGGATTGGGGGAGAAGTGGAAAGTGCGAAGCAGAGGAGAAACAGATAATTAAATAAATAATCAAGGCAACAAACAGTGGTAGTGCAGCCAGCAATATGCAAATGCTAGGTTTAAGGCAGCAGACAGGGTAGGTCTGATAAGTGCAGGGAGAAAAGGGGCGGCTGTATGGGTACAGATACAGACCCTACCGCAAGGGGTGGCCCGGAGGCAGTGCAGGAGGGTAGCAGAGTGAGCAGGTACCTGGGCCCAGTAGACAGAGGGTGGCCAGATGCACAGTGCCAAGAGAGAACAGATCAGCAGGAAGAGGGGGAGCAAAGGCAGAAGAAAAGAGGAACGTCTTGAGGTGCTTCCGGAACCGGAGATGG
The DNA here is from genome assembly GCF_040938575.1 of Ambystoma mexicanum. NCBI lineage: Eukaryota > Metazoa > Chordata > Amphibia > Caudata > Ambystomatidae > Ambystoma > Ambystoma mexicanum. The sequence goes on from NC_090926.1 coordinate 744,507,312, forward strand.
TTCTCAAGTTTGAGTGGCAGGGAGGCTGTTCGAGAGGGAGGCCCCAGCCGAAGACGGGGATCTACCCAGCTTGTTTCTTTGAAAAACAACTGACCCTGAGGGAGTTAGAGGAGCAAAGAGTTAGAGAGGGGAGGTATTTGCGCTTGGATAGCTGAAGGTATTTTGGACCCAGGGCCCAGAAAACTTTGTGGACAATGCAGAGGGTTTTCAATCTCCCTACCTCCTCAGACCCATCGGTACTAGCAGATATTTAAAGATCGATGCCATCGCACCACTACAGAACAAAAAATGTAAAATACTCCAATACTTGGTTCTCTGCAGAACTAAAAGAACTCCAGGCCCTAAAACGCAAAGCCTTGAACAAATGGCAAGGTTCTCCAAATGTTCCACCCTATGCTCTTACAAAACGCTTGCCACACAATACAAGAAAGTCACAATCGCAGCACTTCGCCATTTTTAAAGAATTATCCATCCCAGCTACCAAATCCCAAGACAGTGTAAAAGTTGAAACTTGGTCTAACACTATATAAACTGTCCTGCTAAATAAAATTAAGCTCCTGCAAAAGAATTCAGGAGCACCACAAAACTCTCACTCAGCATATTAGGCATATTAGGCTAACCTCACAAAAGACTCAACAATACCCTTCAAATTCAGAGAAGTTACTGAATCCGAAGTAATTTGGGTCCTCCAACTTCAAAGGAGATGCCTGCCCTGCCAAGCTAGTCAAAGAATGTGTAGAAACACTTGCACCTTGTTAGGGTGAATTCTCTCTTTAGGCTGAATTTCCTAACCTAGTGAGTCCCCCAGCAGCTTTGCTGGATTTCTGGAGTTTGTTTTTTTTCTCCTGCCAAGAGTGAGACTCTTTTTCTCCCACTCTTGGACATGATTTATGCTGTTCCTTTGACTATTAATGTGTTTTATGGGCTATGGGGTCCTTTACTCCATAGGGTCTCATGTGTTTTTCTTATGTGTGTTACACAGCACCCTCCGTGCAGTAATACAGAGGTGTCATAGTGACACCCCACCATAGACTCCATACCCTGGGACTGACTGTCTCCCAGGGCATGTAAAGTCACCATTGGCTTTACTAGTCCCAAATTATGAACAGAAACCAATACAAACCATCATATTGTGGATGTACTGGTCGGGGCAATTCAATTGCCCCGGGGTCTTAGTCGAGGGGGCACGTCTCCATCCCCCCTGATCGAGTTTTGGCTGGTGGCAGTGGATACTACTTTTTATATTCGACCGCGAATATATCCCTATGGGATTTTCCCATTGTTCGAGGCTACCAACTTTAATTATTTAATTCTCATAGCCTCGAACATACCGCCGGTTTATTTAATATTAATTCTCCGGTTGGTATTTTTTGCCAGGACTCGGTTTTAAAATGGCGTTTGTGTTCACCTCTGTAATTCCAACCCAAGTCGAGCCCTTTGTTCCACTTTTTGGCGGGCTTCTCCACAGAAGCCTCAAAGTGGTGCCACTCTGTCTGGATCTACAGGATGTGTGGGAGGGGGGGTTTAGGCACCCTGGACTGAGTTGCCTCGGCAACTCAAGGCGCACTCTTGTGTGATTGACCCAGTGGTGAGCCGCCAGGCTCACCACTTAACATGTTTGAGTGACAGCTAGGTTGAGTGAATGGGGGTGTGCTGCATAAAAGCAGGGCTTTGGGGACTGGAACTTCAGAAGTCGCCACAGGACCTGAGAATCCGACGAGGGAGAAGCTGAGCCGACCTACCACGACGACACCACCGGTGGAGCCCTGCGGAACCGAATCACCACTTACCGACGACAGAGAAGATCTCCCGGCTGGAGAGGCTTCTTCCCCTGACTGGTGGGCACAACCAGTTTACCTTCTTCTCTTCGCATCCCAGGCTGTCTTGTGGTAGAATTGCCTGTGCCAAGCACCCCGGCAATCGGATAGCCACTTAACACTGGACCACGAATAAAAGGACTGCTCCTTTTACCTGAGAACTCCGTGGTTGGTTTCTTCCCTGGCAGTGCAACGGACTCCTGTCTTTCTCCCCGACGAGATCCTCTCTTCCCCCGGACGAAGCACCAACTTGCATCCGCTGCCAGGAACAACTGCCCCCGTTGGAGTATTCTCACCACTTTAAGGTACCGTGTCCGCCAGGCCTCCCCTTCTAAAGATTGCTACAAGGTAATAATAATCCCTTAACCTTCTGGACTGGGCTGGCCGCCTTGATCTTCTAACTGGTCCCTTTCGTTTGGTCCAACACTTTTTTGAACCTTTGCAAGACCCAACCGGGGAATAAATATTAAATAAATAACCCGGCGGTATCTTTAACATTGCACCAAAAAGTGGTGCGTTTAAAATGAATGGGAAAATCCCATAGGAAATATTCCGGTGGAATATTTCGCGTGCTAACCACTGCCACCAGCCAGAAACTCGACGAGGGGGGACTGCACAGTGTCCCCTCGAAAAACAGACCCAGGGGCAATCTAATTACCCCTACCAGTACTTCCACAATATCATGGTTTGTACTGGTTCTGTTCCCAATTTAAGACTAGTAAAGTCAATGGTGACTTTACATGCCCTGGGAGACAGTAGTCAGTCCAAGGGTATGGAGTCTGTTTGGGGGTCACTATGGCACCCCTGTGTTACTGCACTGAGGGTGCTGTGTAACACACTTACCAAAAATACATGAAACCCTATGGAGTAAAAGATCCCACAGCCCATTAAACACATTTGAAAGTCAAAGGATATCTCAAGTCACGTCTGAGTGGGAGAAAAAGAGTCTCACTCTTAGCAGGAGAAAAAAATAAACCCCAAAAATCCAGCAAAGCTGCTGGGGGACTCACTAGGTTTGGGAAATTAGCCTTAACAGAGAATTCTCCCTAACAGTAGCCAACTGAACATGCATAATATACTGCTATTGCTATTCTTTGTACTGATGTTCTTGTTCAATGTTTTCCTGTACCAAGCAAGTATTCTGTAACGGCGCCACAATGCCTCCAGGCCGATATGCGCTTTATAAATTCAAATGAATAAATAAAAATCACTCCAGCACTGAAATCTCTTAATTTGCTCCCAGTGGCTGCAAGGATCAAGTTAAAGGCCCTTTGCATTGTCCAGAAGGCCTTATGTGGCCTGGGACCAACATATATCCAGCTTTCTCTTCTGAATTATCTTCCTACTCAAGCTCTTCGCTCTTCCACCTCCAACTCCTTGATGGTCAGCTGCTTTTCAAAGCAACAAGCTGGGGGCAGATCTCTCTCTCTCTCTTCGGCTGGCGCCTCCCTCTGGAGCCTCCTCCCTGTCTCTCTGAAACTTGAGCAGAACCATCTCCTGTTCCGAGAAGCAACTCAACGTTCATCTTTGCTTCTGCCTTCTCTCTTCCTCTCCCCTGCTGATGTCCTGTCTGATACTTCACTGGCTACCTGGCACCCTCTGCACCTTGGGCCTAGGTCCCTGCCCTCCCTTGTGGCCCACCTGCAACCTGCTCTTGGGGCTGTATCTGTAACACTACAGTCCTCCTACCTGCACTATCTAACACTTGCTGTCTGCATGTAACCCCTGCCCTGCCACCTGCTGGCCACATTTCTTGTTTTGTTTTTTTCAATGTTTCGATCCTATGTCCTGCACATGCTCCTCCTCCCCTTCCCCTGGCACTTCTCCCCTTTCCTCTCCTCTGTGCAATCTCAATGTCACTGGGCCTAGTAAGATCGTTGTTCCCCTCCCCGGCCTCGTCGCGCCTTGAAACACTTGTGTATAGGCGCGCTATAATAAAAACATATTGTATATTAATGGGGCATTTTCTGCGCAAATGCCATGCGCTAATACAGCCGGCGGCAATTCCGCCGAAAACACGGCACTAATTGTGATCGGGACAGCCCTTACAGTTCTAAAGTATCAACTCTTTAGGTAGGATTATGAAGAGATTTGTAGTGCCAGTGGTGATGATTAATAAGAGTCAGTAAAAAGTTAAAGTTCAGATCAGGACTCGACTCAATTCCAATACACTAGGATAGGGAGGGATCATTAACCCAGATTCCGCCACCAAAGGTCAGGTCAGGTCAGAGTGAGTTAGGGTTAGGACTTTACGCCCTTGTTCCCCTATGGGAAACTTTGTTGTGGGGGGAGCAACAGGTATGTAAACTTGCCACCCCGGAGATCACTTGCTGTCTTTGTTACTTTCTCATGGTGTCTAGACAGCAGAGGTTACTTTCGGTTGCAGGATTTAGTTTGTTGGTCACTTCGGATTGGTTTCAGACATCTTTCAGTAGAATACCCAAATGCAGAAAGATGAAGACTTCAGCAGGTGGAACTGCCATGGGACACCTCAGGGACACAGACAAGATTCAATGAAGGTCACCACGGTTAGGCAGCTACATTAGATTTCCCAGCGGCGAACACAGCAGCATGCCCAGGACAGCTTTTATTGGAGTGAGATGGTTGAAAAGGCAGGAGCAGGCGATTTGTAGCACAAGCTGAAGACCTGCAAAGTTCCAGGACTCAGCTTGTCATTGCACCGGTTGCAGTGAGGTAGCCCGGGAGAGAGTTGGTCAGTCCACAGGGTTGGTTGAGGGCCGCTTATGAAGGCTTAACAGGCACATAACCTCGAGCAGGGGTCGAGACTAGTTCCCACATTTCCTCCTGGGGTCGAAGCAGCAACAAAGGCCTTCTTGAGATCAGGACAGAGAGGGCTTTACCAGGGCCACACTGGAGTCGATGCTGGCCAGCTGCATGGATTGTTGGCAGACTGCACTTCTTCATAGGGGTCTTGACTCTATTGATGGTCTGTTGAATAGCTGCAGTAGCCCTTCTTTAATCCAAGATTCAGGCTCGGAGCAAGCCCAACCCCACCAAGGGTAAGTGTCTGCCCCATTCAAACAACCAGTGGCTATTGTGAGAAACCAGAAGGTGTCTTACCCGCTAGGCACCAGGAATCTCGCTCTCAGGTTGCCAGGGCACGGCCATCGGCTTTGGATCCAGACCCTGGGGGTGGACGAGTGTGGGCTGATCACCTGGGTGAGGGGCCTTCTGAAAGTGGGAGTGGGACACTGGATGGCGAGATGTGCTATCCCTGCCCCTGTAACACCTTTACCCCATTCTACCAGGTAGGATACATGGGAACATTACCTGCCAATCCCCTTTCCTGTCACAAACCTTTTCACACAGGCAGCTGCTCTGGGAGAAAAGACTCACACCTGAGCAGTGAACTTGACATGTCCCGCTACTATGGTCAGGCAAAGTCAGGCAATTACTGACAATCACTCACGCCTGACTTCCATTAAACTTCCCCAAATGGATAAAAGGCGGTGCAAGAGAGCACACTGAGCAAAGCAAAGCACACGAAGGAACAGCAGTTTAGAGTCGGCGGCTGAACGAGGGGAGAAAGGGGGGAAATGGAGAAGGGTTTGCAAGGAGGGAAATACCCTTGACCTTTTCGGCCAGAAACCTTTGAAGTAGAAAGCATAAGGCTAGAAAACCAGACTGAAGATTCCTGCATTGTTTGTCGGAGATACCGAAAGCACTCCTGCATAACCAACAAAGGTAGGGAGGAGCTACAGCCAAGGGTTATCATCCTTGGCTCCAAGAACAAAGAAGCATTAGAGAGATCAAGTCAGCCAGTGAGTCAGGGAGACCGCTGCAAGACCGGTCTGTGTTGAAGTCAAGGTTGCAAACAGAAACATTGTATAACAAGCGCTGGAACTAACATTGGTAAATGCGTGTGATGTAAGATGTGAGTAAAGCTAAACTGCTGATGAATGTTTGCACTTGAGAAGGAAAGATACAATACTGTTAACAGAGCGGTCCGGCACCATGAGTGTGTTCAATGGAAGGACTCTGTAAGGTATCCCGCCAAGAGAAACAAAAGCCAAAAGATTGAAAATATTGTATTGAAAATATTGTATGAAGTGAATCGAAGTAGTCCTGCGACAGTTTAAGCAAAACCCATTGCACATTTGAAAGTCTTCGATTTTGATATAAAGAGGATCCGAGCCTGAACCAGGGTGATCCATGGTCCGAGCCCAAACGAGGGAGACCAAGAGTAAACATTGTGGTACAAAGGGGTCCAAGCCTGAAGGAGGGAGACCCATGATAAATACTGGAAGCGAGAACGTGTGTATGTGAAGATCCAAATAGAAATGGAACTTTATTTGTTTGTTACGACAGGTCGTTTGCAATAAGAGACTGTTATTGGAAAAGAGACCTTGGCAGAAGTCCCTGATGTCTATTCTTTGAACAGTGTCCTTGTGGCAGAGAAGCCAGAGTGTGTGCGAAGCTCGAACGTGCGGCCTTGACCCATGCTGAAAACATGGGGGAAGACAACTGCTCAACCGTCCTGACATATTACTTCTTGAACACTTTTCTTTGTTGCACACATTATTGCCCCACACCCTTTTGTATTTAGAAGTTAGGGTTGGCAATAGGTTTATTAGTATAGTTCCTTTTATTTTGACAGACTTGACTAGGACTGCGTTATTCTTATTTGATGGTCGTAGCTTGCTCCCATGCTTAGATTTAGGTTAGATAGGCTTTCAACCAACCCATTGACGTTCAATAAACACCCTTGAACTGAAATCGTGTCTGTCTTCAGTGGCTATCCATGATTGGATAGTGTAAGGAAGGCATGGAATCAAACAGTGGTCACCACATCTGCCCAGCAACATTCGGACCCCAGAGATGTGAATTGGGACTAGATGGTCCCAGCCCCTTTCTCTGGCACATGCGCACAACACCCCTTAGCCAGGGAAAGCCACAGCTTTCCTCATGGAAAGGGATTTCCATTTAATGCATTTTCTGACCTGTGTAGGCAAGAAGAAGGCCAAAGAACAATATGGCCAAAGAGGAAGCGAAAGACCTTGTGCTATGGCCATCTTAAGGGGCTAGCCCCCTTTTTAGCAGCCATTCGCGGTACATGAAAAAAGTGCACTCCTAAAATGTCACAAAAATGGTAAACAGATCACAGCTTTTGGGCACGGGGTACGCACTGCTATGTATAGTAAATTCATTTCGACTCTGTCACGGTTGAAATAAAGTAACCCTTCAGGTGCACGCCAACAATACCTCCTCCGCACGCAGTGATCTAAATGTACTAGGAACGGACGGGGGTGTGAGCCAGCAGTGACGGCTGCACACTTCCAATCAGTATAACACTTTTTTGCTGATTTGAAGTGTGCAGCCTTCCTATGGGTGCATGCCCCAGCCCTTTCCTAAATCTCATCATAGCTGCCCCCAGCTTGCCTTTGGCAAGTGGTATGGTAATGTTTATTTGTAAAGTGTGTATACACAAGGCAGTGTTTCAAAGCGCTCAAGGAGAAAGGGAACATGGGGGGGGGGGGGAGGGGGGACAGTCATTCAGAGCCCTTGAATCCCTGAACGATACAAGCCTGCTAAGGCGGAGTAAGTGCCTGTAATACGATTAACGGGGAATAGGTCTGACGACGATTCTGCAGTTTTTCTAAGTGCATTGAGGCGCCACCATGCAAGGGAGGGAGATGGGGAAGATAGGTGGAGAATCTTCAAGGCATGGTACGTTCAGATCGTGCAAGTGCAAGGCAGTTAAAGGAGAGCAGGGGTAGGGAGAATCCAAGTGCGCCCAGTTGGTCATAAACTGGTTAAGTGCTGAGAGAATGCCATTCTCATGGGTCATTGACCAAGTGTGGTAGCAATGAGGCAAGTGCAAGCCTGCAGGCAAATGCAAGAGTACTGGCGATGGTGCCAGGGACCTGTGAGTTTCTGAGGTCACCCGGCGGCCAGTCAGCAAGCTGTGTGGGAAAGGAGGGACAGAGAGAAAAAGTAAATTGTAAAAGTAACCAGAAAGCCATTCTATAAAAAGTTATAAGGATGCAAAGTGTCCTAACTGCACTTCACTTTAAGGTGATATGTGCAATTGTAACAATACCAGAATTCACAAAGATACATGGTCTCTCAGTACTTATGGTTTTAGGGTCTAATCATTTCCCCCATAAGAGTGACCAAAACAGGTAAGGCAAAGAAGTCTGTACCTACCTCCAAAAAGTCCAGACACAGTTCAAAACAGGCAACAATAAAGGGTGTGCCATAGAAATCTATGGAGGGAAAGTTACAAAAAGAAATGAACGGCAGTACTACCACTGTAATAGCCCTCACCCTCTGCCCAATACGGCTGCAAGTACACAATTGTCCTGACATTTGCTCAATGATGGTAGAAGACATTGTCGAACTGTACAGATTGCCATCTGAAATACATCTCTTTGCTGGGCTGGTAACTCAAGGACGCTTTGCTGCTCCATGACCCTGCTGCATTCCCACAAACACACCTTCACAGGTGTGCATCTTCACACGTGTGCACATAGACACACACAAAGGGTAGATGATGGCAGGCTAATCTATTATGGTGAACAGGGAAGACCGTGAAGTCTAGCCAAACCCAATCAAGGTAGGCAACAGAGCAGCAAGGCTTATGCTCAAGAGGGGTGTGAGTGTGGTTGAGTGCTTTGCTCTGTGTACTGCTGCTTAACTGTGTTATACTATTTAAATAATTCTTACTCACTGGCCATTTCCATGGACCTGCAGATCTTTGTTATTCACGCCCATTATCAGTCTCTGCTGGTTTTATCCATGTGCCTGCTGATTATGGGCCCGTTGCATTGTCTCTTGTGCCATTTGACTTCTCTCCCAAGGGCTCTCATGAATTGTTGTGTGTATGTGTTTATGTTGGGGAAGGATGGGACATTGCAGTAAGCACGAGAGAAGGGGACGTGTCCTCCATGTAGCTACGGTGTAGCAAGCTGGCCTCCCTTGGCCCCACAATGCTGCTCCCTTACCTGGGCCGAATGGGACCCTGTCGCAACACATTAAGTTGTGGTAAGTGGGTTTGCACTACTGAGACCTTTGATCGGTCAGTTGTTTGAGGTGAGGAAGACACTTTATAGTGTTTCATCATTTTAAGTTGTAGCAATAGGCTTCCTGGAGCCTGACCTTTGTGTTTGAGGACACATACTTACACTGGGGATGGCAAAGGTTCTTCCGGTGCCTGTTTGGTCCAGTTTAGGTGAGAAGTGGAGTGGAAAGTTTTGATTTGTAACATGTTCTTAATTGCAGCCAAATTTAAGGCAAGGAGATGGTACCTGCACTTGCTCAGATGGAAGGATAAGTCACTTAAAGAAGATGATGCACAATTGATTTCATGGAAGGTCGGAGGGCTAATTAGTTATATTGCAGTGGTTTGGTTCTGGTCCTTTCTGCGGCATCAAATTTCTCAAATTGTTCTAAATGAAGACTCCCCTAGATTAGCCCTCCCCCCGCCCCACCACTTATAAGGGAGCAAATTGGAATAACAATCTGGGGTGTGGGGGCGGAATATTCAGTCATTTTCATTTCTTCTAGAGCGGAGGTCTGCTAGGTTTTGGACTAAGACTCCCATGATTCATCATCATTGACTATGCTGCGTAGGACTGTTGGGAATCGTAGTCCAAAGCCTCTGGAGAGCCAAAGGTTACAGACCCCTGTTCTAGAGGAATGGTAACTTGGTTGGCTCGTGGGATTCCTTTAGAGATGACATAGTGCATGTTGGGGAAACCAGCAAATAGTGATAATCACAGATCATTTGCATGATCAGCCATCTACATAGCGAATGTATGTTGAAGACAAGAATGTCTTCCCTTTTGATTTCCTGGTGCGCGCACACTTTCCTGCGGATGCAATCATTGAGCTGGGGACTGCAACTTAATATTCCACAAGCAGAATTCTGAATAGCTAGGGCATCCGGGGAAAGACTTCTGGTTCATTTGAAAAGTTTGTGCAGCAGGTGGGGTTGAGTGATGAGGGGGGAGAAAAACAAATGACTAGTGCACACCCATTTTCATGCCCCCTCCCCTCATGACATACACCCTGATTGCGCTAGCATCTAAAAAATTAATTTCACAGTTAAAATTCCTAGCAAGAGTGATCTTTGTCAATTGCAGGTCTAGGTGGCTCTATGCTAGGCTAGCAGTTCCCTAAAGGTAGCTTTCAGAAGTAAGTCTCCTCAGGGGTCTATGGGGTCTCAATGGTCTATGACCTTTGTCTCTCCAGATATCACATTTAAGCACTGTACTCCATACATGTGAATATCGGTCCTGGTGCACCAAACAAGGTATAGGGAGATATATGTGGGAAGCTACTGGCCTGGCTGGTTGGGAATCCCGAAGTATGACTGACATACCATCTGAGGATGACCGAGGCAGGAAAATCGTGAAGGAGCAAGAGGTACGTATTTGAACAGTATTACACAATCTGTACACGCTGCAATCCCTTATTGGTAGGGAGAAAATGTTGAATGCAATTAGGGCATTTCTCTCCCCAAGTTGCTTAACAGGGAGGCTACTTACTTCACAAGAGACTTTGCATCAGTTTTGGCAGTGGTAAGGTGCCAGGGCCAGATAGCCTGCCAGTTGAGCTATGTTCTAGATTCAGATATGCTAGCACCCAGGTTGGCGGCAGTACAGGTTGGACATCTCATGCTATTTGAGGGATGCAGTTCTCTGAAAAGCACAAACCAGTTAAGTACAGCTTCAGTGTGACTTGTATAGGCTGCTCATTGCTCATTGTGGATTTGAGTTGTTAGCAGGATTTTGGCAAAACGTGTACCATATATGAAGTTTGACAACAAAAATATAGGTTCATGCTAATAAGGGGCACTGTCTTACCTGCAGTGTGTGGCTAACATGATACTGGAGTTAGGCTGGGCAATCAAAGCATTTACCATTGCCGCACTCGATACTGAAAAAGCCTTTGGTCTGGTTGGCGCGCTTCAAACAGATCGGATTGCCAGAGCCTGCATGGGGAGATCATTTCTGAGGGCGGAACATTAGATAGACGTACAAGGCAGGGATGGCCTCTCTCCCCCTACTGTTTACACTGGTGTTGGAGCCACTTCTATAGATCCTTACATTTCTGATTTTCTTGTTTGCATCAAGTAAGATGTGGTTGCTTCCTCGGCTACTCTACGTATTTGTAGACTCGCTTGTCTAGGTGCCCAGCTTCATTGGTTAAGAACTAGATAAAATAGTAGTATGATTGTGCTGGAGTAAAGCTAGGAACATAATCCCTGTAAACTTTCAGGAAAAAATATGGGGAGGGTGAGGACTATGTGTTTTTTTACATGACTAAGAAAATTACTTTACTTTGCAGTCACAGCGGGTGTTGGAAACGCTTGATAAAATCCGACATTTAAAGTGTCCCTGTCTAGAATGTGATATATCTCTGCTAGTTCAGAAATGGCTTATTCTTCGCTCCAGCAGAAATCGAGCACACATCTGTTAATTCGATGTAGGCTGCACCACCCCCTTTTTCAGATAACTGCCCAGTATGTTGTTTTCCTGACGTTGCCAAACTGGTCAACTAACACATTAAGTGACATCAGTTTGCTGACGTCACTAAATCAGCTTGTGCAAGTTATCATAAATTTCCTGTTAAATCTAGATAATCTAAACTATTCTCAATGGCACTGGGACCGTTGGCTTCACTCCGAACAAGCTCGAATCAGGCCTGGCTCAAGGAATTTTCATATGGGTGGGCCAGGTTTTTGATCAGGGGGTGGGAGTGCAATTTCTATTGGGTCTGGGTGTACCTTAAAGTGCTGACGTTAAGCCACATTTTCCAGATCTGTGATCCAGAAAAACATTTCTTCCCAGATACAGAAGAATACATTTGCACCCCTCTATGTAAAAAAAATACATTGTATAGCAAAAGAGAAACAAGGAAAATAGTGTGCAACTAGGGGTGTACCAAATAGTAAATTTACTGTTCGGCCGAATACTGAATATTTGGCCTAAATATTCGGCCAAAGCCGAATAGTGTACTGAATATTAGTTTACTACTAGAAATGTGTCCATATATGCTCTTTGTTTTTTTACAGGCAATGCCCAGGGAGATTAAATTATGTGCCAAAGATCACGCACTTTGGCAAAGCAGTGTATTTGGGATCCTTTCACATAAACGTCCAGTTTATTTATTTTGTTAAAGTTTGTATATCCACATCAAATGACTCTTTTTTTGCGTATCGAACTAGCAGATATCCGAGCTGAAAACTAAGCTTTAGCAGGGGAGTTGTAGTATTGCTTGCTTTCATTGCATCACACAGGAAAGGGCTTGGTATTCAGCAATACTAAATAATGCTGAGTTTAAGAAGAGATTATGGGAGAAACCAGTGCGATGTCTCAGTGAATTTTTAATTAATGTGCACTTGTCAGTTTGATTTGCTGTGGGCGGAAACGGCCATCAGAGCTCAGGCCAACACAGCCCCCTGCGCCTAAATCATTATGAAAATATAAGCAAACAAAGGCGAAAGTGTGTGGCTTTTTTTTTATGTTGTGCTTGGTGATCTGTTCTTTTACTGTGCCGCTTAATTCCTCTTTGTTGTGTTAGCGCAGCACCTTCATTCTCACCGGCTTGCTGAAGACTGAGCCCTTTATATTCCCGGCAGAGCTGTGCAGAGCTTGAGAGGGCTGAGTGACCTTTTGACATCTGTCCTACAGTATCTGTGCCCTCATACTCCCTGCCCCCCACCCTCACCAAAGACATAGCGGGGAGATCCCCATTGGACACCCCCACCTCCTTTGGTCTGTAACATCACACAATGAAATAAATACCAAGACAATTTTTTAAAGTTTGGAACCCTGTCACCTCTTTAGCCACTGGCCAAACTGACAAAAAACGCTGGTTACTTCCAGCTACACTAGTACACCAGTGGGACACTCGGGCACTGACCAGGAGATTGTGGCCGATCGCCCTAAGGAAGGGAGTCAGTGCCCGTCGAGGGATCGGCTCGAGCCCAGCCAATCCCAAGCCGCTGCCGCTGCAGCTGCAGCGTGAAGTCCCTCATCGGCTAGGACCGCCCCGATACTCCGCCTGTAACAAAAAACAATACAATTAAACACAAATTAAACAACAATTTATTTTATCTTCACTAACTTTTTCTATGTGCACACTAAATTCAATACCTAATTTCGTGAAACCCATGATACCATTTTGGCGTGGGTGGGTGGGTTATCGCTGAAGGGGGGGAGGAAGAGGAGAGGCATGAGCAGCAACAGGAAGGGGGCGCCCAGAGGGGACAGCCCGCTATGTAGGCTGTCCCTCTAGCGCCCCCTGCGGGGGCCGGTCAGCCTCTTTTACATGTGAATCGGCCCATCGTGCAAGAGGAGATTGTAAAGGCAACAGGAGACAAGGCCCTCCTTGGAAATCTGCAGAAAAACAAAAGTTGGTTGTGAGACTCTTTTCTTCCCTACCTTTCCGCAAATGCATCCTCGCCTCCCCCTCTCACCTTCATCTCTCTGAGAATGGCTCGGCTCCCTACTGTAAACAAAAGAAAGGTGCATGTACGTTGCAATGTGTGCTGCAGATGGGCACAAAAATAAAAGGTGATGCAGATGTCCAAGACTTTTAAGCATTTAAACCTACATAGTTCAAAGACTCGCAATAGAAATAACAAACTCCCTGAAAGACCCGAAAACAGGAGCAGAGCACACCTGCCTTTACTTTCTTTCTTAGTCCTCTGCAGTTTCTGCCATAGTCGGTTCAAATTATTCAAGAATTACATTTCAGAAAAAACAGTTTAGACAGAAAATGCCAAGCAGGATGTTTTCAAGCATTTTTATCCAACAAACTTTAAGCGACACCCGTCAACCTGTGATGGATTTTGCAATACAACCTGTGAACACGACACATGTATTTTCAGCAGGCTTTTTATTTCAGACATGTTTACGAATGGAAGACCGTGCCTGTTAACTTAAACAAGAAGGCTAACTTAAAATCCGACAACACGGTTTCATGTTTATTAAGTTGTTTACATCCAGTCGCTAGCTGGCGTTCTAGGAAGTCCCTAGCCTTTTATTTTTGAAGGCGAAGGCTGTGCAGAGCGGTCGAGCACCTTGGGTGAGATGCAATTAATTGTCTGACATAAACACATGTTTCGAGAAGCTGCAACTTTACAGTACAGGCCTTTTACACACGAGTGCTCCTCTGCTACAGAACAGTGGGTATTTTTATTTTCAAAGTAGCAGTCTAATACACAAACCACTGATGTCAACTTGTTGGTGGCTTTCCAAGTCTGAATGACTGAGCAACATTAGCCAGCGCCGCATGTAGATAGGATTGTGAATCATGTCAGCATGTGCCACACTTAGGTAGAGTTCCTGACTTTGGCCTGCGCTGCATCTGGATGGGATTGTAAATGTCAGCTTGGGCCACACCTAGATGGAACTTGAATGTTAGCATGTGCCACACTTAGAATCGAGAACATTAGCCTGCGCTGCATCTGGATAGGATTGTGGATGTTAGCATGTGCCACAACTGGATGGAACTTGAATGTCAGCATGTGCCACACTTAGAAAAGAGAACATTAGCTGCCCTCATATCTAGATAATTACTGTGAAGGTTGAGTGCCACACTTAGACGGAATTAGGTAGATCAGCAAGTACTACACTTAGACAGAACAGTGAATGTTAGCATGTCAAAGGTCATATAACCCACTAACAAATATAAACTCAAACTCTCTGCATACTTTTCTCACTAAAAAAACTCACACAACCACCTCTCGCACAACAAGCCGCACGCACTTCACCACACTGCAACAACACATAAGCTGCACCAACAGCACACGCGGACTGACACAGATCCAATACGGACTTCATTGTGACTGAAAACCTTGACTTTCTGGCAATCACAGAAACCTGGTTACATGCGGCGTCAGGTCCTGCCCTGACCCTCGCCATCCCCGACAGCTATTCCATCATTAGGTGCGACCGGGACACCAATCAAACTAAGGGGGGTGGATTAGCATTCATATTCAAGAGTTCTCTTAATCTGCGGAACTACTCTCGATTAAACTCCCTATCTCACCGCCTCAGTGCACCTCATCTACCGGCCACCCGGACCCACTTGCACATTCGTAGAGGACATCTCATCCATCCTAGCAGCTAGCACTAAGCCTAAATCCCAAATCATTATACTTGGTGACCTCAATTTAGGCTACCTAGATACGAACAACACCAAAGCCTGTGACCTAGCCAGTGTCCTATCTGACTTTGGCCTCACCCAGCATGTCAATGTACCTACCCATATCAAGGGACGCACATTGGACTGGGTTTCAGATATGAATTGCGCATTAAATTTAATCTCAGTATCACCATGTGCATGGTCTGACCATCATAAAATAACATTCTCCATGAACACTTGCCCACCCATTGACAAACCATGTACTGCGCCACCCACCTTCACTCGCAAAAAGAAGGATATCACAACTGAGAAACTACTTCCACTCATCCTCCCTCTATTAAAGTCGGTTTCCTCCACCTGCGCTGACCCTACCGTCCTTGTGGACACCTACAATCGAGCTATGTTAAAAGCCCTGGATTCCATTGCCCCACTTAAACAGCGCAAAGAAAAACAGTGCAACAACCTTAACTCCTGGTTTACCCCACACCTACGAGAACTTCGTAAAGATAAACGAAAAGCTGAGTCTCTCTGGAGAAGCTCCCCTACGCCAGTAAATAAAATTAACCTCTTATCCATCACCCTTTCGTACAAAGAAGCCATACTAGCGGCCAAAAAAGAAGTGTATAACAGGATCATACAAGCTCAATGCAACACTAAGGAACTCTTTAAAATCCTCAAGGAATTAGTCCCTAGTTGCCCCCCTTGACACGTGCACCCCCGACACCGAATGGTGCGCCAACATACAAAAAGCATGCTAAACAAAATCACTACACTCCAAGCTAAAATCAACACCAAAAAAAACCATCTCCTTGACTTAGCAGGTAATACCCAATCCTACAACATCCCATCCCCTAAACATTCCTTCAAACCTTTTAGCTTCTCTCCTCTCACCATTAGGGAAGTGGAAAATAATATCATTAAGTTAAAACCATCCAATTGTCAAGGTGACGCCTGCCCAGCACCAGTCGTAAAGGAAGCAGCGCCTGACCTCGCTCCCTTCATCAACTCCTCCTTTAAATCTGGCATAGTACTGAATAACCTCAAGGATGCTTGGGTAATCCCCTTAATCAAAAAACCGAACTTAGACCCTAGCAATCCCACCAACTACAGGCCTATCACCACAGTGCCTTACCGCCTTAAAATCCTGGACCGTGCTGCATATCTCCATTCAAGATTATCTCGATACCAACAACCTATCAGGACTTTGGCAATCTGGTTTCCGTCCGAGGCACGGCACAGAGACAGCAGTAATAGATCTAAAAACTCAAATTGAGGATCTGAAAGACAAGGGAAAACAAGCGCTCCTACTCCTACTGGATCTGTCCGCCTCCTTCGATCTGTTTGATCACTGAATCCTTTGCCAGCCCCTCAAAACTGCCGCCCACTTTTCCGATGCAGCTATCTCTTGGATCAGCTCATTCCTTGCTAACGGATCCATTAGGGTCTTCTCACCTCTTGCCGCTGCTGACCCAGCTCACGTCCCACAAGGCTCATGCGTATCACCTACGCTCTATAACGTATTTACTGAACCACTCTTTGATATTCTTGACCATCTGGGTGTTCTCTACACAAATTATGCGGACACCCAGATACTCATCCCTGTAACCGACGTGAAAGCTCTCAACGCAGTTTACACCGTCATCCAGGCGTGGATGGCCAACCACGATCTCTGCCTAAACGATGAGAAAACTGAGTTACTCATCCTAGGCTCTCAGTCCAAACTCTCTAAACTTGACAGTAAATATGAGGCTTTCAACATTAATGGTAACATCAAGGTCACCAATGTCACTAAAACCCTCGGAATTTATCTAGACTCCACCCTCTCTCTCAACAGACAAACCAATTCAGTAGTCTCATCATGTGCGTATACGTGTAAACTAATCACTGCTTGCCGTCCCTTCTTAACAATGGACGACTGCCTGATCCTCGCCAGAACCCTCATCTTATCTAAAATTGACTACTGCAACACCCTTTATCTCGGAACGAGCCAAAGAAACATTGATAAACTTCAGGTAACCCAGAATAACGCCATCAGGGCTGCTCTTAACATACCCAGGCGCGCCCACATATCATTCACCAGACACAACATACATTGGCTCCCCATTTCACGTCGTATCGCCCTTAAAACACTTGTTCTAAGCCACAAAGCACAGATCAATGCGGCACCGGCCTACCTCTCAGCGCGCTTCACTCAACACATAGCTTCCAGACCTTTAAGATCTGCACAAGCACACACACCATCATTCCCAGTTTCAAGCTTCAGACTGCAAGAGGTTCGAGCTTCCCAGTCCTGGCAGCGAAGCTCTGGAACTCCCTACCCAATGATCTCAGGAATGTCCCTTCCCTCCAATCCTTCAAAAATAGAACAAAACAATGGCCCTATGAGCAAGACGATGCTCCGGCCACCCCTCTGTAACATATGCTGCCTGCTGCGCCCTCTCAATTACCTTTGTATATATCGGATCTGACTGACACCCCCTTGTAAATGTATGTGTATATTTGTTTTATGTATATATAATTTGTAATCTGTAACTGCCCTATGTAACACTTTACTGAAACCACCTTTGTAAACATGCGCTCTGATGCCCTTGGGCAGGCAGCGCAATGTAAATAAACAAATACAAATACTCGCACCAAAGCTCAGCACCCGGTGCCTACCGAGTTGAAGCTGCCAACAGTACACCACCCCTCTCGCTATCCTACTCCCTCTTCACCTCACTAACCCATCCCACCTTCTCGTTTATAGATCCGCCAGAGCGCCTTGGGACCAATTCCGTTGGTGACGGTGCGCTATATAAGTACCTTTAACATAACATAACAAAGGAGAGGGGGTAGGGTGAAATCAATCTAGTATAGGCATTGTGACCAGCCAAGCAAAAATGAGTTCTCATGGTTTTGCTGCGGGGATGGGCTGTCTGAGAGATTGGATATGTTAAAAGGCATGCTGCCTCGCACGGTGAACCCACGTTAATGCGCAGACATCAGGTCGCACAGGGCCAGAGGTTGAAGTATCCGGAGTGTTTGTTTTGCATTGAAATCTCTGTGTATTGTGCATTGCTCCATACTGACGCATCTGTCATTATCCAACAACGCCTCTATTCTATTTCTCATTACTATACAAACTGCCTGCCACATGAATTTGATACGTTTGTCGATGAGCAGGAAGGGGAACGTTTCTTCGAGCACTGATGTTGGATGAAGGCGTGACCTTTGTGTCACATTTCCTAATGCTCATTGTATAAGGTGGTGTGGAGCAGCCAACACATTGGTCTGCTGTACAAAAAAAGGTGTACATTCGGCTTAGAGTAGGTATTCCAGAAAGTATTTGGACAAAGCCGAATACCTATTTTTCTGCCGATATTCAGCCGAATACCTACTCGAAGCCAAATTTCGGTACACCCCATCTTGCAACATCAATCTACATCTCTTCCCTTCCCCTCACCCTTTCTAATAGATAAACTCTTCCTTCACCTTTAACCCCCAGCTACTTCCCATCCACTATCGCTGCCTACGATTTCCATTTACCGTCACTCCCACCAACCCCCACCTTGTCTTTCTTGGCCTGGCTGGTGAGATTTTAGGGTAATGCCTCCTCCTCATCTGTGAGGGCTGAGCAGTAATGCCCCAGTGATTGTTCTATCTCAGATGGTGTGGGGCCAACAATGCCTCCCTGAACACTGTGGCTACTTTCAGCAGGCACCAGTGGAGATGCGTGTGGGTCTTCTGTTACTGGCACTTATTTGCAAAAGAGCCCCCCACCATGCAATTTCCATCTAGTACTGGAAAAATAAAGAGCAAAACACAGGCAAAGATTGCCTTAACTTTTCACTTTTTCACTGTGTGCTGAGACACCTTCATGGTATCAAGAGAGATGACAGAGCGCAGATATATGTATTTCTAAACAAAGTTTTATTAATGATCAGAATGGTGTAACGCCTAATAACCCTGTGCTATGGTGGGATTTTCACTGCCTAAAGAAATCTAAGGAAAGTCTGTTTAGAAGTCCAAACCAAAAGTCTGTCTGCTTGTCTTCACAATTACAACAAAATCTAGTGGGGAAATGTTCTCAACCAAATAGAAGTGCTCAAGTTCAATATAGTTCCAATGTAACTTTGTTTCAATGAGGTTTGATCACGTTATGAAGTTAGCTTCCGTAGGTTCACTGGCATCACAGTTCACATCAAAAGGTCTTGCGTTTCCCTTCCACAAGTTCAAATGTAATCAAGTCCATACAACACTTATCTTGGGACTCCCTTCCCCAAGATAATCATTCTCCAGTTATTTGGTATTCACGGTTCCCTTCCCCAAGATTTATACTGAACAGTTAACTTGCTTCCTCTGTTCACAAGTTCATAATGCCATTTCTGATGCTTGTTAATCTGCTTAGAATCACATGCTGTGCATATAGTCTAACATCCAGTGGTCACCGTGGAGTACTGCATCTTCTTGTCTTTCGAAAATTGGAAGGTGACGTCAACATGGGCGTGCCTGTAACACTACCCCTACGTGACGTGAAGTGTACCCAAAATCCCTCATGCGTCGCGGTCCCTCAGATTGTTTTTTTTTCGCCCAGCATACTGGTCGTCTTATGAGGAGCTCGTCCAGAGGAATTGCTATTGTTATCCTCGACCTTTGGTCGTATATTATTAAAGTTAAAGTATTAAATATTATTCAACCGTCCCTTTCATCGACGGCTGTTTCCAGATCTCCGTTGAAGACGGTTCCACGGAATTTCGACAGACTGTTCCGGTTGGCGCTGCCGACCACGTGGCCGGGCCTTCTGGTCGGCCTATACAGTACGGAGAGTGGGGTCGAGGTGTACATTTCCTTTTCTGAGACTGCCTTTCCCTTTCCTCTCTTTGTTCCCTGGGTCTTTTCGTCACTATTTATTTCCTCAGCTATTGAGAGCACTCCGTTTAGGCTTTGTCCTTCTTATAAGGCCAAATTCCCTTGGGACGATAAACACCGTAAGTGTAATCAGTGTTTGCCCCTTAATCACGATGAGACGGTTTGTGCGGCTTGCAAGCTCCTGCATCCAAAAACTCTGAAGGAACGCTGTGTTAAGGGATGGGCGGCCTACGGAATGTCGCAGGCCGAGTCCAGTTCTCCCGCTGCCACAACCGCTGATTGTGATGAGGGGCTGAGTGATGAACAAGCCTCTGATTCGGAGGCGATTGGTCGCTCAGCAGAGCATTCTCGATCCGTGTCGTCTGACCCCGGCCCCGCTGGCAAGACTCCTGCTATGGGGACTGTACACTCCAGCAACAGACGCACAAGTTTCACATACTAGGAACACAACCGCAGGGACGTCTTTGACGAAACAGTTGAAGCGGTCGATAGCGCCAACGGGCACACTGAAAACTTCGGCCCTGCCTGCCGATTGTCAGGATCGGCAGCCCACACCCCAAAACCGCAGGTGTCTTGCAACTGGACCCTCTAAATCCAAGGGCGTGACCCCTAA
Source organism: Ambystoma mexicanum (assembly GCF_040938575.1). Classification (NCBI taxonomy): domain Eukaryota; kingdom Metazoa; phylum Chordata; class Amphibia; order Caudata; family Ambystomatidae; genus Ambystoma; species Ambystoma mexicanum. The sequence continues at coordinate 744,527,709 of NC_090926.1, forward strand.
TATTGAAGAATCCGTCGAGACGCATCAAAAGAAAGCTTCCACGGCCGAGAAGGTCCCGGTTCTGCCGAAAGTAACCGCACAACCACAGGCCCTAACTTTACAACCTCCCGATTCTGAAGTGATTACCGAAAGCATTGCTAGGATCATTTTGTTGGATTGTCAGAAACAACGGTCCAAGGATTCATTGAAACCCAAGGACAAACGCAAGGATCCGTTGAAATCCAGGGATAGGCTGAAGGATTCATCAGAACCCACGGAAAGGCCCACAGACAAACAGAAGGACACGCATCAACCGTCAGTCTCCCAAAAGGACTTTTCAGAAGGCACTAGCAGACGGTAGCACTCTAGTAGAAGGTAGACAAGTTAACAAGACTATCCTAAAAAATACTTTGGATGCAGTAGAGACAGCCGGCAGGTCCCTGGCTCAGGGTACCCTCCTGAAGAGGCATGCATAGTTAAGGAATTCTGGTTTCATATCAGAGACCCAAGCTTCACTTATAAATAAGCCGGTGGAAGATGCTAATTTATTTGGAAAGGCAGTTGATGAAGCCCTCGAAACTGCAAAGAAGGAGCATGACACCCTTAAGACTCTGGATCAGATCACCCAGAGACCTTCTCAAAGGAGGGGGAGCGGGAATAGACGTTCCTTTCGTGGCCAACATTTCTCTCAAAATAAATGGCTCGGGAAATAATTGGTCCTCACCCCAAGGAATCAGCAGCTACAACGCCCCATATCCCACAAGAGGTCAACAACGTGGTAAAGGAAGGGGCCGGAATTCTACCCCTCAAGGATCCCTGGCCTCAGGCCAAAAATGACCAGCAGATCGCGGTTCCCTCCCATGCATCCCCGGTCGGGGGCCGGCTAGCATCTTTTCTTCAAGCATGGGAGGGAATAACTACAGACCAATGGGTACTCCAGACCGTTGCCCACGGGTACTGTATAGAATTCTGCCGGACACCCCAATTCAGACTGACACAATCAAGACACCTGATGCCAGAACATCTGTGCATCCTGCTACAAGAAGTCGAGACTCTGCGGGAAAAGGGCGCCATATAAGTTGTACCTCTTCTACAGGTAAACAAGGGTATTTATTCAGTGTACTTCCTTGTACCTAAAAAGGATCTCGCCATGCGCCCTGTACTAGATTTGCGCCCAGTGAACAAATTTGTCAAACCCCAAATATTTCGTATGGTCACTCTGCAGGAAGCAATTCCCCTGCTCACACAGGGGGATGACATGGCAACATTGGACATGAAAGATGCATACTTTCATATGTCAGTGTTGCCAGCGCACAGAAAATACCTCAGATTCATGATACAAGACAAGCACTATCAGTTCAGGGTACTACCCTTCGGTATAGCCTCAGCACCAAGGGTGTTTACAAAGGTTATCCATCCTGGTTTATCCTTACCTCGACAACTGGCTCATAACAGGGGACTCCTACGAGACATGTCTGTCAAATACCCAAAAGACAATAGACCTTTAATTCAGCCCGGGATTCTACATCAACGAGAAGAAATCCAGACTAGACCCCAGTCAAGTCCAGCAGTTCCTAGGGGCTCTAATTCAAACAAAGGATGGTCTTGTCTTCCCCTCCAACGAGAGGGTCCAAAACATGCGCTTTCAAATCCCTCAATATGTAGCCAGTGGAGAGGTGATGGTATGCAAAGCTATGTGACTGTTAGGAATGATGGCATCATGCATTTATTTGGTTCCTCACACGCGCTTGCGTCCAATTGGACAATTGGAAGATCTAATAGTTGTCTCGCCCGCCCTCGCCCTCTCGCTTTGGTCGAGGGAAACCTCTTAAAAGGATAGTCCTTCACCACTCCCGCAGTGGAAGCCACTCTCACTACAGACGCATCTCTCACAGGGTGGGGAGCTCACATGCTTCGACAAACAGCGCACAAAGTTTGGTCATCAAACATAGTGTCCAACCATAAACCCGTTGGAAATGTTAGCAGTGTTCAAAGCACTGAAAGCCTTTCAGACACAACTGCAATGGAAGGCGGTCCTGATCCTCACAGAAAGCACCATGGCCATGTGCTATCTGAACAAGCAAGGGGGCACTCACTCTCCAGGGCTGTCCAAACAGTCCCAGAACATTTGTAAATGGGCTCTCAAACACATGTTCCTGTTGTCACAACATGTTCCAGGGGAACTCAATCTTCTGGTAGGCTTACTCGCAAAGATTTCCCGCTACCCACGGAGTACGAATGGCGATTACACAAAGACATCATCTCCATCATTTTTGCAGAATGGGGCTTCCCAGAGATCGACCTGTTCGCAACTCTGGAGAATGCTTAATGCCAAGATTACGCCTCCAGGTACCCCCAGAACCATTCCAAGGAGAACGGACTCTGGATCACATGGTCAGGGAAATTTGTTTACGCTTACCCCCCACCCCCGACTTCCCTACTATACAAAATAGTGCACAAGATGCACCAGGAACCAGTCACCATGATATTGGTGTCCCCCGTGTGGGCCCGCCAACCCTGGTTCGTTCATCTGATGGAGATGTCTCTATCTCCCCCAGTGAAACTCCCTTGCCCGTACAACATGTCTCTGGACAAATGGAAGACACTTCACCCAGACCCACAAACTCTGAACTTAGCGGCCTGGCTCCTGAGGTCATAGTTTGGACACCTTCAACTCCCTCAGAGATGTATGGACATACTCGGAGAAGCAAGAAAGCCCAACAGCAGATCCTGCTATTCCAGTAAATGGAAACGCTTTATCTGGTGTAATACCAAGGGTGTCAATCCCATTCACTGCTCTCCTACTCACATTGTATTGTACCTCACCCAGCTACTGGATTCAGGTCTGGTTTTTAATTCACTAAAGGTTAACTTAGCTGCACTCTTGGCTAACACTACGTTATAGCAGAAAGTGTCATGGTGGAAAATACCAGTTAAGGCTTTCATGGAAGGGGTTAAAAGGATTCATTCCCCCCCATTTCTAACCCAGCGCCTGGATGGGACTTAAATGTGGTTCTAACTAGACTTATGGGATCCCCCTTTGAGCCTATGCACAAGGCTAGTCTAAAAGACCTTACCTATAAGACAGCCTTCCTAGTGGCTATCACTTCTATAAGAAGGGTGAGTGAACTACAGGCCCTTTCAGTACTAGATCCTTTTGTTACTATTCGCAGAGACAAGGTGGTTCTGCGCACTTATCCTAGATTAGCGCCCAAGTTTGTGTCCAAGTTCCCTGTGAACCAATCAATTGAACTGCCTACTTCCAGAACCCTAATAACATGGCAGAAAGAAGCTTACACACACTAGATGTGCGTAGAGCAGTCATGTTTTACCTGGACAGAACTAAACCACTGAGGAAAACAAACCAATTTTCCGTGTCAGTGGCATCTGGTAGAGAAGGGGATCCTGTCTGTAAATCGGCAATCGCTAGATGGATTGTGAAATGCATCACACTCTGTTATACTCTTGTTAAGAGAGAACTGCGCTTCAAGCCTAGCGCACATTCTACTCGAGGCACTGGGGCTTCCATAGCATTCATTGCAAACGTTCCCCTAGAGCCCATTTGCAAAGCAGCAACCTGGAGTTCTGTACACACCTTTACAAAACACTATTGCCTAGACACTCATTCTAGGTATGATTCTCGGGTAGGACAAGCAGTACTAAGACATCTGTTCACTACTGTTCCTTCTCACAACCCACCTCCAACTCTGGGCATTGCTCGCTAGTCTATGCACAGCATGTGATTCTAAGCAGATCAACAGGCATCAGAAGACCTGCATTACTTACCGCAAAAGCATTTCTGATGATTGTATCTGCTTGGATTCACATGCCGCTCCGATGGAAGGAACATGGACGTCTTACTACTTTCTCTTTCTGTACTCACTCATGTTCGTCATAGGCTTGCTCACGGCAGAAAATATACAATCGGAGGGGCCTCGATGTGTGAGGGATTTTGGGTACACTACACGTCACATAAGGGGTAGTGTTACAGGCACGCCCATGTTGACGCCCCCTTTTGATTCTCAAAAGACAAGATGCAATACTATGTGGTGACAAATGCATGTCGGACTATATGCACAGCATGTGAATCTAAGCAGATACAATCATCAGAAATGCTTTTACGGTAAGTAATGCATGTCATATATCATATATAAGAGAATACCTTGTCCGCTTGATCTGCACTTTGGTTAGCTTCACCCAGGACACTCTTCTTTGCTGCTTTTCCAATATGTACTAGTTTCTGGTTTAGGCGCAGTTATCCGACAGTACGGTCTACCCTTCACAGGTCACGCAACCATACGTTTCCCCAAAGCCGGTGCAATGTTCAAGACAAATCTTCACTTTCACATTATTCTTAAAATGTTTTTCTGATAGTGGGTTACTTGATATACTCGATTGTTCCAGAATGTTTATGTATTCTTTAGCACTTCATATTCTTATCAAGTAATAGCTTTCTTTTCTTTCAGTATTTCACAAAAGTAACATTTACTTGGGTTCACTGAAACCATGACTTTCCTGCCGCTCAAGATTCAGGAAATGCAATGTTGTGTTGCAATCATCAGGCTAGCACCTTTGATTCTGTTCGGGTTTCAATAAATGTAACTTCTAAGTTGTGCAAACCTGAATATCACCTTTTATGCAGTTCGGTATTCACTAAATGTTGTTGTTCACTTGTGTGGGCTTCAGCAGCATCTTTCACGCACTTCGGTATTCATAAAATGTAGTTTTCACTTGTATGCGCTTAAGCAGCACATTTTATGCAGTTCGATATTCTATAAATGTAGTTATCACAACTTCGTGGACCGTTACCAATGCCAAGGTCCCTTGGAGCGCTCTGCCGTTCCCAGTGTCTTTGGACACTTACTGGGTCTGTGCAGTAGGAAAAACCAACTTGGCAGTTTGCCGGGTACTTCATTCAACACACGCCGCGTTCATGCTTTGCTCCACCTCTACTCCCTAGCAGCGCTCGCTGTATGCCTTCCCTCACAGGGGCTCGCAGTCCTGCACAGTCACCTCAGCAAGAATCTCAGGATCTTTGTTGGCATCTCAGCTTCTTGCTCCTCGGCACGTCAATTCCTCTGTTGCCTTTTCGTTCTGCGAATGCACCCCCTCATGTGCTTCTGGATTTCACCTTTTATACTCTCCTCTATTACTAACAGGCTGCAGGTGAAATGAGGTATCCTCAATAGCCTGGCCCTCCTTGAGTCTATTAGTGTGACATGCCTGATCTTCATGGCCGCTTACCTTCAGACCACTCTTTTTCATCTCATCCAACAGGAATTTGTCTCAATGACGACAAGGCATGGCTTGTCATCCTGGGCTCACCGCAACGTCTTGGCAAGCTAGATCCCTCCTACCAGTCATTCATCGTAGATGGGAATACCATAAAAGTCTCCAAAGACACTAAAACATTAGGTTTTTACTTGGACGCCACCCTCTCCTTGACCCGACAAACTAATGCTGTCAGATCAGCGTCGGCATACACGTGCAAACTCATTGCAGCTTGCAGACCGTTCCTGACCACCTCGAACAGTGTCACCTTAGCCAGAACGCTCATTATTGTTAAGATTGACTATTGTAGCGCCTTATGAACAGCCAAGGGAATCGGAATAAACTTCAAATCACCCAGAACAATGCCATTAGGGCAGCTTTAAACATTCCCAGAAACCACCACATCTCCGAATCTAGATCCAACCTACACTGGCTACCTGTCAAGCAAAGAATTGCACTGAAAACACTTGCCCTCACGCACAAATGCCTAGCCAACAAGGCCCCCGCCTACCTTTGCAACAGGCTCTCCGTCCACTTCTCCACCCGACCGCAAAGAAGTGCTCAGCTCCATAGCCTCTCTATCCCTAGGTTCAAACTGCAAAAAGTGGGGGGTGCGAGCTTCCCTGTCCTTGCCTCCAAGCTGTGGAATACCCTCCCTGTCACCATCAGATCTGAAAACTCTTTGAACAGTTTCAAGCTAAAAACCAAACTGGCTTCTTGATCAGAACTAAGGCACCTCTGACTCTAGGCCTTTCTGCTAACTTCTACTGTTTGTTTGTGTATAGTCATGTTTGCACATTCACTTGTATGTATATTATGTATATAACCATGTATGTAGACTACCTGTATGTATATTAACCTAAGTTGCGCCCGGATGCCCTTGGGCCTGATGGTGCGCGTTACAAATAAATAAATACAAATACCAGAGTGGTGTTTATAATAGGAAATCTGCACTACTCCTTGTTGCCTCTTCTCACTACTTAAAGGAAAACTGTAGGGGAGGATGGGATGAGATTTGCAATAGCCCATAAAGGCCAAGGGAGCGGAGGGGAGGCGAGGTCAATATCAGGAAAGGGGGATGCCATGTCTCGCCTTCATGTACCCTCTGTTCAATCCCCAAGGACACTCCACTCATGTGGTCCTCCCTCGCTTGCCAACACCCAGGGTTTGGATCCAAAAGCGATGGCCCTTCCCTGGCCACCTGAACAGAAGATTCTTGGGGAGTAGATTTGAGAGTACCTTCAGGTTTCTCAGTGCCTGGAAAAGTCTAAATTCTTGAGCCATCTACAATGAATTCCTTTGGAATCTACCTGCTTTTAGCAGGTATAAAGTCAGGTGGATTTCATAGGAATCCTTGGTTTTCTGCCAACATAAAAAATATATGCTGGTGGAAAACCAATCAGATTGGGCAGTAGCAGCAGGCAACTGTGTTAAGTCCGATTTGTTCTCCAACTTAACCTGCCAAATCATACAAAATCCTCCAGTGCATAACAAGTGTCAATGATTTTAGCGCCACATTTTTCACTCCGCTTGACATGGACAAAGACCTCCTATGTGCGAGGGGCCAGAAATATGAGAGGGACACAAAGGTAAAGCTTTCACCAAGTTTGCCGTTTATTCAAAGAAAAAATGGGTTGGAAGAATGCCTAGCTTTCCCCAACCTAATGGCTTCTATGAATTTTGAGAAAAACGATGCTCCACTATATTCCCCGACACTTGCAGTTAGGAAATCACACATTTTTGTAATGTTTCACAAAGCAAGCAATACCACAAGCCAAAAACTGAGCCATGGTACACAGGAGTTTTATGCTTACGGCCTGAACAGACGTACTTGGCATGTGTAAATTAGGAAAACCAATGTGGTGAGGAAGGGCAAGCATACATTTTTTGAAAGAGCACAGGCAGACCTTTTCAAGGGTAGGTGACTTGTGCAGGTTACAAAAGTGTATGGTGGCTAAAGTAGCGAATAAATATAGGTCACATTTGGGAAATGAAAGGGTTGTGTGACAAAGGGCAGCAGCAAATGGGTCAAATGTTATGAAAACAGCGCAAACACAACAAATGTCATACCTTCCCACGTTCCCACAGGTGTCCCAACGAAAACGGTACCTTGCGTGTGTGGGTGCACCTACCTGGGCGCCATGGGGAAGGCCTAAAACACGGCTAACCCCAAGTTTTTTCGGGCAGCAGAATTTGTGGAATTTTGCTAAAGCGCACACCATACAGATATAGGGTGTCCAAGCCACTAAGGAAAACTGGGAACCCCATGCATTTCTGAACAGAGGACACCCGTCGTAAAATCCAGAGGTCTGACTTGCGTAAATCAGCCCAGAATTCATTACATACAATCCCCGACAAAGTTTGATATTTGGTGGGGAAAAAACCTTTGTCGGGGGTTCTGGGTAATAAATCCTGGGCCGATTTGCACAGGTCAGACCTCTGTGGATTCCCACCGGTGTCCTCTTTTCAGAAATGCGGGGCTTCCGAGTTTTCCTTGGTGGCTTGGAGACCCTAAGCCCATATCTGTATGGTGTGCGCTTCAGAAAAATTCCTGAAATTCAGCTGTCTGAAAAGACTTGGGATTTGTCGTGTTTTAGGCTTTCCCCTTTGCACCCAGGTAGCTGCACCCACACATGTGAGGTACCTTTTTCATCAGGACATGTGTGGGGATGCGGGAAGGTAGGACATGTGGTGTTGGCGGCGTGCTTTGGTGGGTGGCCTGAGTGAAATGTCTGAACATTGTGTTTTTTGACAAGTTTGGACTTTGCCAGGGATTGTGGGTAATACATTCTGGTGCGATTCGTGCAAGGCAGACCTGTGGATTCCCACGGATGTACTGTTTTGGGAAATGCATGGGGTTCCCTGTTTTCCTTGCTGGCTTCGACGTCCTTGTCCCAAATCTGTAGGTTGCCAACCTGAACAAAATGTGCTGTACCGAAAGGTTTGGGGTAATCAGTGCGTTAACCTTTTTCCTGTGGGAACGTGGGAAGGTATGACATCTGTTTCTGGCGATGTGTTTCGATGGGTGGGCAAAGGGAAATGTCTCTGAAATTTGCTGGAAATGAACACAATTCTCAGACATTTCGCTCTGGCCACCCACTGAAACACGCCGCCAACAACACATGGCCTACCTTCCTGCGTCCCACACGTGTCCCGATGAAAACGGTACCTCACATGTGTGGGTTCACCTACCTGGGCGCAAAGGGAAAAGGCTAAACCACAGGTAACACCCAACGGTGTGGGGAGACAACCTACAGAATTGGGCATAGGGTGTCGAAGCCACCAAGGAAAACGGGGATCCCCATGCATTCCTGAAATGAAGACACCCGTGGGAATCCAAAGATGTCTGACTTGTGCAAATCTCCCCAGAAAGTATTACCCACAAGCCCCGCCAAAGACTCACATGGGAGAAGGGTGCCCAAGGCCAGGGACATTTCCGCCGACTTTGCTGGAGCTCTGGCTGACCTATGTTACAGCTTCTCCCCACCAGGGAGTCCCGGCAGTGTGCCAATACCTCCCTGAAGGGAAACGCTGTAATGCAGCCCAGCCACAACTCCAGGACGATTGGAGGTGATGTCCCCGGCCTTGGGCACCCATTTACCATGTGGGTGTACCATCCCCTAAACACAGCGGCAGCTCCAGGGAGAACCGGCAGGATCCCCATTCCTCCCCGGAGGTGACATCTGTAATGTAGCACAGCCAGAGGTGCAGCCTGGGCTTGCAGACGGACAACCCACATTGTGTCCCAGCCCACCAAAATATCAGCCCAGACGTCCCAGTCTCACCCACCTCACTGACAGTGGGCCCTAACCATAGAATAATAAAAAACAGTACTCGTATAACGTTGCAGCTGCTTGCGTAGAAAAAGTTGTAAATGAAACAAACATTTGTTATGGTCACCCCAGCAAAAACAAATCTACACTCATACATTCCAATCATGCCCCCCATACCTCCTGCAAGCCATCCCTGGTGGTCTACTGAACCTCACTCCCCCTCCCCCCAGTGAAAACACATTTGCCCCTTCCTAGGGGAAGAAATCTGCTACCATGGAGGGCTGCATGAGGTGCCCCTCCCACACTCCATTTGGGGTGGGAGGAGAGCCCTACACCAAAATGTCACAGGCCCCACAATGGACAGGGCAGTAAGGTTTGGGCACCCTGGGGGCAGATTGGTACACCAAAGTGCCCATCTGTGCCAAGGGAAGTTTGGTAAACAAAGAGAAAATTTGAAAATGATAGGCTGCACTTTAGGGGGGGCTGAGGGACTGCATGCAATGACCCCCACTCCATTTGTTTACCCAACTCCCCTTGGCGCAGATGGGTACATTAGGGTGCCAATCTGCCCCCAGGGGTGCCCAAAACCTGCTGCCCCACCCATTGGGGAGCCTGTCCATTTTGTGGTGGCCGTCTCCCCCCCCCATCCCAAATGGATGGGGGGGCACCTCATGCAGGCCTCCCTGGGGCTCCTACGAACGTCTGCATGAGGTGCCACCCCCATCCTTTTGACGGGAATCCTAAACCACTGGGTTATTTTCTAATGTAAAGGGGGGTGGCCCTCTTCCCCCCCCCCCCCCCACACCAAATGCAGGGGGGAATCTCATTCAGCCCTCCCTGGGGTTAGATGCCCCTTCCTAGGAGCAGATAACTGCATGAGGGCTGCATGACATGACCCCAGTCCATTTTGGGTGGGGGACGAAGGGACACCCCCTTTCCATGAAAACAATTCCTTGGTGGTTTAGTGGGGAGGGGGCACTCCCCCCAAAACCAGTCATGAATTTCTTCTTTAGGCCCAGTTGGGCACCCATCTGCCCCAGTGGGCCCTAACCTGCAGGCCCCATCCTTTTGGGGGACCTGCCCACATATTCCTGGTGGCCCCCACCCCTCAATTGGATGGGGGGGGGGCACCTCATGTACTCCTGCATGGGGCAGAAATCTGGTGTGGGAGGGAGAGGGCGACCACCCTTTCATGTGCCAAACAAATCCCTGGTGGCTAGTGGCCCCCCATCCCGAACCAGTTTCATTCATTATATATATTTCTTTTCCATATATGCCCTCCTCTGGGGGCAGATGATCGCCCATCTGCCCCCAGGGGTCTCCATACCTTTGGCTCCACTTTGGCTCCATGCATTGGGGTCTTGGGGGGCACTCACATAGTAAGCAGCCCTCCCTCCCCCGCTTTGAAAAGAAATCCCTGGTGGTCCAGTGGGATTTCCGGCCACGGATCGAGCGGTCTTCGCCCTATCTGTGACCAGCAGTGCTGTCACACAAGGTGTTATTGGAAAGGGGAGAATCTCCCCTTTCCAACGACACCTGCCTCGATCTCCGACTTCAAATACAGCCAGAGATCGAGGCAGAGAAAGGTGGACACTCACCTATTTATTTTCACGGCAGCAGCCGAAAATGGCTGCCGCAGTGAAACTGAAGGTAATCCAACCCCCTGGCAGTGAGGGGGGACCTCCTCCCCCTCACAAAGCCCGGGGGATGGATTACAGTTTTGTGCGTTCCCTGCATTAGGGGTTACACAAAACAGAGTACCTAAAAGGACGAGGTATCTCGTCCTTAGCAACAGGGAGGTAATCCCAAGGACGAGATACCTCGTTCTTGGTACTTAAGGGGTTAAGGAAATATAGATTTATTTTTTAACCACAGTCTTTCTTGAAGAAACGCCATATGTAATTTTTACTACATCTGGTTGACAGTTCAAACAATTCAATGTCTTCCACAATAGCCCTCTTGTAAGGATGATTTACCTTCTCCCAAAACACAGGTTCCAAAACCAAATGCAATTGTTCTGTTATCATATAAAACTGTCTTCAAAAGTAACTTCTTATCAAGATAGCGCATCAGTTTTGCGGGGGTGATTGCTATTTTCTATTTAGGTCAGAACCGCACTGGTAAGTACGCATACGAAGATCTGAAACTTGTCCATATTTGCCATCCTAGCCATGTCATGTTCAGGTAGGGCTTTGTTGGAACAACTCGGCGAGGTGCAGCTTGATTTCTTAGGCATAGCAAGCAAGGCACCCACATCTGGGCATAGCACTTTAACTTAGGGAGACCAGCTGAAACCAACATGCATTGCCAAGTACTGCCATAAGGGTTCGACCTGGCCATAAAAGAACATCTGGAAACTGACAAAAAAACTGTTGGCTTTGTGATTACTTTTTTTTAGACAGGACTCCAGTGCAAGGAACCGAGGTGATGACACACATTGCTTTTAATATGAACTGGCTGAAGACGCACTTTCAGAGATTTTTATTGCACTATCTGCAAATTTACAGAGGCAATTAAGTAATTAAACACTCAGTAAGAATGCTTAGATATAACGGTGCCAGGCCCTATACAGCACAACGCTTAGTGTTACATTGTGATAGAGCTTGTTCAGAGTTCCCAAAAGGGTATAATCTGATGGTGAGGGGCAGGCAGCTAGTTGGTGGTAATGCCACTGGCATTAACATAGCCATGGGTATTTGGTGCCTCAAAGACTAAATCACGCGGAGGGTGCAGCAGAGTGTGGTCTGCTGTTGTCAGCTGTGGTCTGCAGTGGGACCTGCAGACGGTGAAGAACTGTGATACTCTGTCAGCCTTCCACACTTGCAGCATTTCAGGGCTGGAGATGCGCTCGGATTGCAGATAGCAGTGTTTTTAGGTAAGAGCCCAAGGGCACATATGACCCTCTGCTGGGTTACAACCTTGTATCGGCACGCATTCACTTCCTCTATGGTTCCATTACTCTACCTTTGGACTTATCAAAACACGTGAATATACGTGGTGGGCTTGGAATTGTTTAAATGCCTGGGAAAGCGGTAAATAAGGAGAGAAACTCCAAATTAAGGAAATAAAACCCTATGGCAAAATTCCAGAATCAAGATTGCAGATGAACGCTGCTGTACAATGTAATGAAAGGGATGCAGAAGCAAGAGGAGGCGATGTGTCTGAAGTAGCAACTGTGAACGCTGGTGGGCAGGGAAAAATAACTGCATTTTTCCATCTGGAAGCAGAAGATAATGTGGAACGCAGTGAGGAAGGGGGTGTGGAAGGGGTGGAGACACAGCAACAAGATGATTGGAGGTGACAACGTGGCGACTTCAGGAGGCGCCCAGACAATGGGGCAGCGTCGTCCTTCCTCCTCCCTGGATAAGGGGGAGGAGTTTTGGGGCAGAAGCCAGGGAAAGACAAGAGGGGCGGGAAGCCTACCAAACTGATTGGAATGCCAGTGAAAACCAACAAAAGGAGGTGGGCGTGCCTGGGGCTTTTAAACAGCCGGTGGACTGGCAGCGTTCTCTCCGCAGCCAGAGGACGCTGGACTAAGGGAAGGAGAAAGCAGTTTTTGTCAGTCGTACCAGGATCCCCAAGTGTAGAGCGGTGTGCAGTGATCCACTTCGTGGGCAAGTAGGAGCAGTTTTGGGGCCGGAGTGCGGTGCGTGTGCCGGGAGGCCGCCGCTAGGATCTGCATTGCCTCATTAGAAGGGGATCAGCGGCTGAGAGAAGAGCCACGGACGTAGCCAGGAGGCCGTCGGCAGGGCCTGAAGTGCCACGGCAGGAGCAGAGCTGCGGCGGGGAGAAAGGACGGCTGGCAGCAAGGGCAGCACGGTCCGGGAGCAGCCCCGGCTAGCAGCTGATTGTTGGGAGAACAGACATTAAAGGTGAGCGAAGACTGCACGGCCCTCTCGCCATAGCACCACTGCCTCGACGGAAGGCATGTAGTGCTTCACAGTGCAAGTCTCTGTGGGGAATTGTTGGACACCAGCCTTTCGGGCCGCGGCTGTGAGGGAAACGGGAGTGACATTTAAAAGTTTGGCCAACTTCAAGGGGCCGCGGCGGGGATCGGTGAAAGCCTTTTAAATTTAGAATGTGGGCAGGCGACTGAATCAGCCCATATTTGCTTTGAGAGACAGTACATTCAGAAAAATATTGAACAGCATGGCAATAATCAAGGAAGGAAGGAGCAGTAACCACACAGTGCGTGTGCCCCAAGGGCTGCTGCAAGGGCAACGGAGGAGTGCAGGTATAGTGCTCTGCACATTGAAACAAGCGTTACTAGCAAATCTACGCAGTGCGCGTGCCTTGAGGGCCACTGCAGGGTCCCAGAGCAGTGCGAGTGCCGCAAGGCCGCTGCAACAAGCCAGGATGGTGACACAAGGAGGAAGCACACCAGGGGAAAAATGCCCAGAAAAGACATGGACCAGTTCATCCAGAAGGCACGGATGGCAGCTGCCAGACACGAGCCGAATTGGCTGCAGAAGGTGGCGACGCACCTCAATGGTAAAGTGGCTGGGGCAAGCAACAGGTCGCTGTCACCAGTGTTATTTTCAACTTCCACGGAAGAAGAGGCTAGGCAAAAGCTTTTGGCCATCGAGGAAGAAGAAATTGGGCATAGTGAGGTTGTAAGAGCCGGTATCCAGAAGACGGACATTGACGGCAAAGGCAGCAGCAGGGGGCAACAAAGGCACATGGAAAAAGCAGGGGCCTGTTGCGAATACTTCGGCTTTGCCCTGTTCCAAGGTGTAGCAGCAGGGTACCCAGCACGCATGCTTCCAGCACGACCTGCATCCTTGGACATCCTTGCATTTAATCAAGTGGGAAGGAATGCTGAGGCAGTGCACCAGCAAGGGGAAGTGCAGGGACTCGGTGGGTTTGAGGGGTCCATGAGCCCCGGCATCCTGAGCTAAGCTGCCACGTTGCCTTGGGAAATGTCTCTTGGGGGAGGGGGGAGATTGTCAGCCAGCTGCAGTAGGTGACTAACGCCGGAAGGCAGTAAGGGCCAAGGTATGGTGTGGGGTAATGGTACACATTATGGGAGAGCGATGCCGGGCTTTGGGGAACGCTTTAGTATGGCACATCCCTATGGCATACAAGGAGAGGATTTGGCAGAAGGAGTACATTGACATTTTTCCTTGGTAGTTGTAGAACCAGTGGGGCTTGATCTATGCCAGATATCAGAGAAGGAAAGGGAGAAGGACAGAGAGAGGGTCAAGAAAGAAGAGACCATTCACAATTGGTTGGCGGCGTTCAGGATGTTGGCATCCATTATAATAGAGAAGTTTCCACAGGATGCCGGGGGAGTTATTCGTCGATTAGCAATACAGCCATACTGCATATCTGACCTATGGCGGCAAAGTTTGGTTGAAATATGATGGGGGTTTTAGGCTAAAGATTCAGATTTGTCCTGCGAGGTCATGGGATGAGGTAGATGTGACGGGTTACATTGAGAAAATGGTGCAAGCAAGGGAAATGGGGGATAAGGCTCATGGCGAGAAGCCTTACTATAAGAAGGAGAGATGGTTTTATAGGGACCGGAGGAGGGGATCCTTTCGCGGGCCCTTCTCCTGGAATAGAAGAACCAGTTATCAGCAGGGTGAGCAAGCAAATTGCTGGAAGTTTCGCCAGGGGTATTGCCCATTTGACAAAATCTCAAATTCAAGCACGAATGTGGCAAATGTGCTGGGAATCACAGCACGTCTTCATGCGATGGGGGGAAAGAGCAGTAGCGAGAAACCAAAAGAGAATGATGAGCACAATTGACACCCCCTTGCCCACGCTCATACTCCTTGCCAAACTGATACCATTCTTGAATATGTACCACAAGAAGGTTTCGGGTGGGGGTTTGTAATCGCTTACAACGGTGCCATGGGAAGTAGGGAACCAGACAATCTAAAGTCGCAATTGAAAATGCCACAGGTAGTGGAGTAAAACATTGGTAAAGAGATTAGGCCATTCACCACACCCCCTTAGAAGAACTTTGTTGCATCTCCCTTGGCCTTGGTTCCTAAGAAGGAAGAAGGGCAGTTTCTTCCCATACAGCACCTATCCTTCTCCGAGGGTGCATCAGTAAACGATGGCATAGCTGAGGAGAGCTGTAGGGTTCATTATGCTTCCTTTGATGCAGTGGGGTTGGTGAGGGCCGCAGGGAGAGGCACACTGATGGGGAAGGCCGATATTGAGTCAGCCTTCAGGCTACTGCCAATTAACAAGGAAAGCTACCATTTGCTGGGTTTCAAGGTGAAGGGCTCGTACTATTACGACAGATGCTGACCAATGGGATGCACTATTTTGTGCGCTTATTTTGAAAAATTCAGCACTTTTTTGGGAGTATGCACTGGAGCAGATCGCCCGGGCGGGATAGTAATGCACTACCTCGACGACTGCTTGTTCATTGGGAAGGAAGGGACAAACTAATGTGGTTCTCTAATGAACAGGTTCCAGTCATTGATGCAGGAGATGGGGGGCGGGGGGGGTGGGGTGCCGGGGGGTTGGCAGGATGTCTACTTGGCTAAGGGTAAGACAGTGGGTCCACGTGACTAGAAATGGGCTCAGTGAAGGGGAAGTCAAGACTGCCGAGGGACAAAGTGGTGAAACTTAAATAAATGATCAAGGAATCAAGGGACAGGAGTAAGGCCACTTTGAGGGAGCTGCAATCATCCCGGCAGGAAAGGTGTTCGCCAGGAGCATTGAACTCAAGATTGTAGGGACTCAAGATTGTAGGGCTGCAACATGCTTCCCAACATGTGCAGCTGGGGGTGAAAGTTAAAGAGGACCTCAAGATGTGGGATGGTTTCCTGGATGATTTCAATGGGGTACTACTTTGGCGAGAGCAGTGGGCTAGTAGCGAGAAACTGAGACCTTTTACTGACTCTTCAGGCTCCCACGGATTTGGGGCTATTCTAGGGAATGAGTGGTGCGGACAGGCTTGGCCGGCAGCATGGCATCAGGATGGCAATATTAGAGACCTCACTTTGCTGGATCTTTTTCTTATTTTGTAGTGGCTTTCAGGCTATGGGAAGAGTTATTGGCGAATAGAAGGGTGATCAGACAACCTGGCGGTAGTTCCATCATTAATCGGGGGACGTCCAGCAATTTGAGGGTACTAAGGTTGCTGAGGGATCTCTCTCTCTCTCTCTCTCTTTCTCTGTCTCTCTCTCTCTCTCTCGTTTGCAGTGGGAAAGCTTTTAGGGGGAGGATGACCCCATTCAAGGTCCAGTGGTGGGGCATGCTTGGGGAAATCTGAGCTCACTGATCAACACAGTCTTGGCACCGGGCACAGCAAGGAGATACAAAGTGTGTTGGGAGCGATTCTTGGCTTTTAAGGAACAGTCTTTGACAGAGCACCAAAAGGGATTCAGGTGTAGTCGCAAATAATGTCTGCAACACCAGTGCTGTATCCAGAGTCTGAAGAAGGGGGCAAGGGAGCAAACCGGACAATTAAACAGCTTGGAAAATACACAAAATAGCAATTCGAGTAACTCTGGCTCAAACACAAGTCTAGGAGCACTTCGATTCGCAGTAGAGATACTTGTGAAATTATGTGGTAAAATACACAAGGATGTGAAACAGCAAGGCGCAATAATCGCACATCTCACTGGTCTATTGCAAGGGGCTGGGAATGGCTGAAGAGTTTCTTTCCCATGCAATGCACAGAGATTAAATGAACTCTCAAGATGGCTTGTTGAAGCACCAGGATCCCGTGCACATATTCTATCGGACAGTGGGTCCGTGGGCATTCCCCTTGACGATTTCCTACTACAAGAAACATGGTTGGTCTCTGCAATCCATATTGACAGTAATCGGTTATATCAAGTCCAAGCAAAAAAGGGCACCTGTAGGCGCCCCTACGGGGGCCCGATTATAGGGATTAGGCATGATATAAAATCTCAAGTAATATCATTTGGAGATTGCAATGATGATGTTTTAGCTGTAGGGATTCAACTGAGTGAAAGAGAAATGTGTGGGAAATTAATTTTGGTAAATGTGTATATTCTTAAAAGTCAAGGAAACGTTCACCATCCTAGATGAGATCTGTACCAAGTGGGTGGGCCAATCGGATAATGATACAATCCTGGTGGGAGGCGATTTTAATGCTCGCTATAAAGATGAAGTATGCTGCATATAAAAATGAATGGTAGAGTCAAGGAAGACTGTTCGCGGAAATAAACATGGCGAAATGGGCCCAAATGGGCAACCATAGATTACCTGTTCGGTATTAATGCTGTGTTGGAAAAGGTTCTGGAGCGGATATCATTCCCAGCACTTGTCTTGACCACGTGATACTCTGTGAATATGGAAAGAGGCACCTTGAAACCTAATCCTACATATAATGGTGGACTAGTGGCCAACCAGGCGGGTAACAGAATAAAACCTGTTGCTACAGAGTATAAATAAGGTGGCGACTGCTGCTTCCTATGCTATTGTCCAGAAATCACAAATGCTCAGCTCTTACGGCAAATGAACAAGATGATTGGTTAAAGATTGGGTAAAGAAAGTGGCATATGGAGCAGGGGTGTGTGGGGGAAACCGGCTCTCACCTTGGATAAAGAACACATTAACGTATTTGATGTTGTGATCCATGATTTCGAAACTGGCTTTAGCAGTGGAGGCAGCCCATAATGAATATGCAGTGCCTGCGTATGTTGGGAGTTCTCAGGAGTAGAAACACCTGGACAATCTGGCGAATTCTATATGAAGCAAACAGGAACACATCCAAGAAGATGGTGAACCCCATTAAAGAGCAGAACTGGATAAGATACCTGTGCAAGTGTACAGATAATAATGCGCACCCCGTTCCATTTGACCCCAATGCAACAGAGCGGTGGCCAATTGATACGTCGTATGAGGCCCTGCTAGAAACTATTGGAAGCTTAAAGAGCTCCAAGGCCCCAGAGCCAAATGGTCTGGCCAGTGTAGTGCTCAAAAAGACCCCTGAGGATTGGGAAACAATGTTAGAGCTTCTATTTGAAAGAGTATGCATTGACCATGACATACCATTATCATGGCAGTAGCCTATACGTGTACCAGTGTTTAAGAAAGTTGATACAAGCTGCCAGATAATATTAGACTATCCATGTTGAATGTCTCAGGGAAGCTGTTTGCTACCCCTGTATTGAAAGAACTTCAGACCTGGCTAGAGGCAAAGGGTGTATCCTGTATGATTACCAGACAGGCTTCCGCCCTAGGTTCATAACATAAGACTTTTGGATTTACTAGTAAATGGGGCTATGGGCAGAAATGGACAACCGCTGTAGGTGACCTTTAGCTGTCATTCATGGGCAGTCCAGGCTGGCTGAGATATTTAATCCAACTCCTACACGCCAACACCTTAGCCAGAGTGCGCTTGGACAATGAGGGGATTCTATCTGCACAGATTGGGATCAGTGGGTGAAGTCAAGCAAGGGTTGGTGCTGGCTCCCCTGCTGTTCAATTTTTACTCGGCAGACCTGCCATTTCGATAATTGCCCCCCTAAGGTGGGTGCGATCAGAATCGCAAGTACGCTATATGCAGATGACTTGGTGATTTTTTTTTTATCGCACTTACAGAGGTATGCCAAGTATGCCTGATGAGCTGCACTTTTTGTCTAAGGAGAACAAACTAGCAATACATTTAAGCAAGTCTAACAGTATGTTGGTAGTGGGAAGAAAGTACATAGGTTGGAAATGACAGCAGCAATTGGCAGTATGTACTATGTTAATAGTTACATGTATCTGGGCCTGGAAATCAGTAACAAGGCTGGATACCGTCTTCTAATGGAGGCTAAAAACATTATACAAACAGTGCTTTTGCCCTCCGGTGTTTTATGGATTCAAGGCACTAACCATGAGAGATGCAGCCTTACTCAACTCACTGGAGGGATTCTGAAGAATCTTTAAACTGCCTCACTCTATGCCCATGCAGTTTTTGAGGTTAGAGCTAGGTTTGATCTATCCAAGTACCCAACTGTTGAAAAAGAGAGGTGGACTCTATATCAAGTCAAAGACTGCCCTACGTGCGCTCTGCTTAAGGCAATAGGGGAAAACTATGACACAGAATATAGAAGTTGTGGCGGGGACTTTGAAGATTTGAATGTTTTTCAGGTGTATAGAGTGGACCCTGCATTCTGAATACAGGAAAACCTATGAAGCACTAAAAAAATCCTTCCAACAAGACTCATCTGTGGGACTAGAATAAAAACTATACACACTTCTCAGATTCGAAGAGCTACACAAGTGTGCCGAAGGTAACCCACAGGTATTTGAAAAACCCCAGCCCAGCTGTTTTAAATTTCATGTTCTTACTGCGCACAAACCAGCTTCCTCTTTCAACTATCCAGGGATTGCAATTAAATATACCCCTTGAGCTGAGGTTTTCTCTAATGTGTAAGTCTCTGAATAAGCCAGAAACGGCAAAGCACATCTTCACTGAATGTAAGAAATAGGGATCAGTGTATAGGTGTATGAATTTAAAAATGTGTCCATAATTATGACGCGATAAAGAAAGAGGATTTCTGCAACTATTGCCTCAACCTGGGGTCCGACTCCTTGCACTTTATTTCGTATAGATTCAGGCAGTAAATAACTTAAATATTTAATGAGCCCGAACTAAATTGCATTGAAGCAAATCAAACCAAATGAAAATGTGTACGCTATTGTGCCGGGGGTAATCTGAATACCTGGGTTTTAACGTAAGAAATGGTTGATTTTATTTGATGGTAAATTTATGTGTTTTAATTGCTGTTTATTATTGATCATTTTGTATGGGTTTTATAATATATTTTAATGGAGTATAGATGAAATTGAAACTGATGGAAACTTGAATCTAAAATAAGAAAATTGTATTTCATTTTATATAAATCTTTGTTAAAGTTCTTTATGAACTAAAAACAAATATAAATATTACACACCCATCGGATATGTGTTTTCCTCACATCCCATCTCCATCCTATCTGTGTTCCACTGCAAGTGTTCACCTTGCATTGAATAGGCAAAACAAAAAAAAGGATGGATGTAAATCTCTGACTCAATCATAACAACTGGCATGGCTCTCGTCATTGTTCCATACCATTGTTTGCAAATCAGCCTTGGCCCTGCCACTAATGTAATCGGACCTGCCCAAACTCCTAGACCACAAGGCCTAAAAAGGCCTGCGGTTGCTTGTGTTCCAGTGCAGAGGGACATAGCCTAGCACTTGAGATTGAACTGCACCTTTTGGTGCACAGCCAAGTCTCCCTTGCTAATGATGTGCCCCCTTCTGTAATGGCAGAGAGATGCTAAAGAAAGAATTGTGCCATGGAATGTTGCCCAGAGCAATGATAGTGGTCATGTTTATTTCAAAGCCTTGCATCTATTACTTTTTGATTTTACTACACTCTTCCCCTCCAGAATGACATTTTTGTTTCAACCATCCTTATTTTTTCGCTTGTACTCAAATAGTTAATGCAGCAAAATATATACTTTGAATGGGATTTGTAAGGACCCTAATTCAGTTACTACACCTCCCACAGAAATCTGTTTGCACGTAACACCACTTGCCATGTATTGTTTGATATAGTTAACCCGTTTATTCATGGGAACAACTAGTTAATTTCACACAAAAAGTAAACATGCTTTAAATTACAGAAATCAACTTGTGATTTTATGTTTGAGAACATAGTTGTAGGCAGCCTGCTTGAGCAACATTTTGCTACCTTAGTGGTGTAAATGGCCTCCATCTACCTGGTCATTTGTGCTTCATATCCACTTGTGACTTCCCTGGCTAGTGCATCAGCATTGGATTCTATGGAACTATATTCCCCAGGTTCCTTTTCAAGGTGTGATATCGGCACAGCACTGCATGCTTTTCCAATGGCATTACCGCATCCCTCACGTTTGCTGCGTAAGACTTGCCTTCTGACCTGTTATGCTTTCACTGATTCATTTGCTTAACGGAATGTAGTGGTTATTACTTGTATGATTGTGTGCATCTGGTTACCAGTCACTTAGCTTAGTTCTGTGGACTTTGCATTGGATCAATTTTCTGGGACTGCTTGTGGTGGCTCTTTACCATGCATCTCCTGTCTGAACTTTTCTCATCGGGTATGATTGATTTACCTCACCTACCTTCTGCAATGGCGCCTGCAACTTTCCCTGAAGGAACCGCTGCTCCTTTCTTTACAAGAGTAGGTCCCTGTGAAGTTTGCTTAGACTTGTTGCACAGTTTATGTCGGTGGATGACATTTCATCAGGCAGTTTTCTGTCCTATGGATACTCAAACCTCGAGCATTAGTAGGTGTGCAAACATGTAAAGACATGGAAAGTGTGTTTGACAGATCTACTAAGTTGGTACTGTGGTCTTCCACCTTTCCACCTTATTTCCCTCCCGACCGGGTTGAGGTGTTTATTCCTACCACCTCAATCGGGCTATCAGGAAAAAAGTAATTGTCTTAGTGAGGGGCTTCTGAGAGATGTTGCAAACCTTGTCCCAACAGACTTCGAAGGGCTGCATGTTTTTAGATGCACTCTTTTATTTTATTTTTATTTTCAACGGTTCTAATGTTCCTTTAAACCATTCTTATCCTTCTGAAGAATTACCTTGACTGTTTATCCATTCCATCACTTGGCAAGTCATGTTAACTCAGAGAAAACACCCTGTAGATCAAATTGGTTGATCTATCTTGGCCGTAGAAATAAGGCTTAAAGAACAATCACCCTAACAACTTGCACAAGCGATTTTCTAGCACTCAGTGCCATTTCCCATAGCATTGCCATGAAATTTCAGTAGATGCTCCAGTCTACTAGGCCCATGCTTTGTAATATGTTAGCATGGCCAAACGTTGTGTTAATGTCTATATGTTTAATATACAAACCTTAATTAAGTGTTCGTTTCAAACAAATTCACTTTTAGAAGGGTAGCATATACCTGAAATGTTGTCATGAATACAAACTCTGGCTTCCCAGGCAAAGTCACTGCACAGGATTGACATTTAATGGGCCCAAGCTAGAAATAATTAAATAATGGAGCATGAAAGCCTCTTACTTGCCAGAATTTCCCACATGGCCTCCTCCCTGTTGGTGCCAAAGTGCATACCTGAAATTCTTTTGTGTGTAACGCACGTTCTCTTCATTATATACATCAACATTAGAAGGTCTCTATGCATGTGTCGAATCTGTGGAAAAACCTGAGGGTATTCTCACTCCTAAACCACCTGGATCATCTTCTTACACGGCCATCGCTCTTGAATCCTGACCCTGGGGGTGGAGAAGCGAGGAGGATCACCTGGGTGGAGGGTCCTCTGGATTGGGAATGGGGTGCTGTGAGAAACCTGAAGGTTTCTCACTTACTAGTCCCCGGGGATCTGTCATCCAGGTAGCCAGGATACTGCCATTGCTTTTGGATCCTGTTCCTGGGTGTGGACCAGTGCAGGAGAATCAGCTGGGTGAGGGTCTTCGGGGAGTGGGACACCAGATGGCGAGCTGCTGTAGCCCCTTCCCTGTAACACCTTTACCCTATCCTACCAGGTAGGATATGTAGGAACTCAACACCCCATTCCCTCTCCCTTTCCCAACACAAACACTTTCTCAAAGAAAACGGACTAACACCCGAGCCGTATACCTGACATGTCCCAATACAATGGTCAGGCAATTACTGAGCTTTATGCACATATGACTTCCATTACACTTCCCCACACAGATAAAAGCGGAGCACGGGAGCACACTCTGAGCGAGGCAAAGCACATGAGGAAGAAGCTGTTCCAAGAAGGCAGTTTAATACAAGTGCGAGAAACGGTAAAACAGAAGGGTTTCGAAAGGAGGGAAGTGCCCTTGACCTTTTTCGACAAGGAACTGTTACTTTCAAGAAGAGAAAACATAAGACCAGACTGCATTGTGTCAGAGGTACCCAGGGCTCTCCCGCGTCGGTAGTCAGGGTGGGGTGAATCGCTTTCCGCCATTGTACTGTCCTTGGCTATTACAACAAAGCAGCGCCAGTGAAGTCAGCACAGCCGGTGAGTTGGGGAGACTGATACCAGACCGGTCTGTGTTGAAGTCAAGGTTACAAGCAGCAACATTGTATAGTGAAAGCTGAAGCTTTCTTCCTTCCATCCGAGCAGTGGCTCCACCGTGCTGCTCCCACCTTTGGATTCTAAGGCTGCACACACAGCCCTGAATCATTCTGCTTATCTGATGAGGTAGCATATTTGAAAAAGAAAGATTCTCAGAGCGGCGCTGTGCGCACCATTTTTTCATCTTTGCCCTGTTGGGCTTTGTGCCTCAGCTGCTGTGTGATTTGTGTGCAACTAAGGGCCCTGATATTCCGGCTGTCTGGGCCTCGACCACGAGGTATGATACTAACAGCACCTTCCATCATGTCCGCCCTGGTCTCTGACCTGCTGCAGTGGAGAGCTGCCTGACTGCAGCTACCTCAGGATTGGTATGTGCCCTGCATTTGTAGGCCAATCACGATTCGGAAGGTGTAAGCCAGCCCCCAACTCGAAGGCCCACAATCAAAGGGCCCTGTCTGTGTTTGTGTGGGCAGAGGAGAGCCTGGAGAGCCACAAATCCTTGTCTCTACCTATGATCCGACCCGCAGACTAACCACGATCCCTGCAGTCATGAATGCGAGTTTGGCTGCCCTCCATATCTAACTCTCCTGAGACATTTTCAGTGCTGTATACCTCCTCCATCATTACCTTAACTACTGTCATTCATTTCACTACAGGTATTACTCTAATTTAGGTTTTGCAGTACTGGGGACCCATCTGCATTGCACTGTTTTGCTGCCTTCATTTAAAATCCATTTTGGGGTGTGCTTTTAGAGTCGAATTTGGGTGTTTTTTGCTTTCCTGGGCACCATCTGTATTGCACTG
This sequence comes from Ambystoma mexicanum, assembly GCF_040938575.1. Lineage (NCBI taxonomy): Eukaryota > Metazoa > Chordata > Amphibia > Caudata > Ambystomatidae > Ambystoma > Ambystoma mexicanum. The sequence goes on from NC_090926.1 coordinate 744,551,548, forward strand.
TTTTCTGCCTACATTTTTAAAAAGAAAAATCAATTTTATTTGTGTATAGTTTTTACATCTCTGTGCCACTCTGCCAATGTAATTCTATTCCTTCTTTATTTCACTTATTCTCTCTGACCCAATCTACTAGGCCTCCCAGTGAGTTTAGCGAGAACTGTGTAGCACTCTTGTCTCTCATTCCTTGTCTGAAACCTCTGCCCTCCTATAGCTCTCTCCTTCTCTCCTATATTCTCTAACTGCTACACTACCACCTATCCCCCATCTCTAAGTCCGGCAGGAACAAGTACAAAAAATACATCCTGAGTGCAAACCCTGGACTTCTTCAGACACTTATGTCAGTGCTTCCTCTTGAGAGGTTTTCACTGATATTCTTTTCTCTGTCCCCTCTCGTGATCTCTGGGCCGCTGTCATGACCACTGTAAGGGGCACAAGTTGTGCCACAAGCAGGCTCCCACCAGAACCCGGAGGGCCTTTAAAACCACTGCAAAAGGGCTCCTGGAGCCAGTCCTGGCGCCTTTGGCACCAGGCTCATATGTAGGAAGGAAGGGTTGTTCAAACTAGGTCCCATTTATGTACAGGGGCCTTTAAATCCAACATGGAAGCACCCACACAGTCTAGTTCTAAGAACCAAGCCATGCGGTCTAGTATTTTTGGTGTGGCGGGCCTGGAACTACTTTCCTGGTATTACTTTACCTGGGCTATATAAACCACACCCTGACTGCATAATATGCTTCGTGTTATTCTGCAACCAGCAGTGTGACGCTAACCGTGTCGAGCCCCTGGTCTTCAGCATCTTCATGTAATCCTACAAGAACAAGATTATTCTGTTTACCTGCGAAAACACCATCCAGCACTCAGGATATCAACTGGGCTGTAATCTGTGGAAACCGAGAGAAGAAGAGACATGTCAGGGGTGGCACTCTATTAAGAGTGGCACAGGACACCCAGAAAGGGTTTGGGTGGTTGTGCCAAATAAAGTGGACAGATAAGAACACACACAGCGGAAAGGAAAGAGAACGAAGAGTAAGCAAGAGTAGCAAAGGAAAAGATACAGAATGAATACCCTCTTGGGGTGTATGCAGATATAGGAAAAGAATATTCCACGAACCTTGGAAATACTCTAGCCTTCTGCACAGTTTGCTATAACAGAGGCCCACGCTGTTTGCTCATGACTTGGAACAGCAGCTCTGGGTGTCTGTAATGTAGAAACAGGACAAGGGAAGGGGCAGAGGTTGACTGATGGGAACCAACAGACAAGCTCTGTACAAAAGGGTCTACAAACAGTACAAGAGAAGATACTACAGACAAATCCAGGAAAGGAGGTGATAGCAAACTAGCAGAAGGAAATGAAAGGAAAGTCGTGTAACAGGATAGACTAGCAGAGGACAGTAAGGAACAAGGTTGAGAGCTCAGAGGAGCAGGAAAGCAATGAGTAAGCCCACAGGAGTAGGACTGTAAGGTAGAACGCCCAGAGGAAAAGGGCTTAGGGCAGCAGAGTAAAGCAGACTGCACGGCAAGGATCCCGTAAGGGCCGGGCAGTAAGGAGTGAACCCTGAGGGACAGGGCCGCTCAACGTAGAAGGTAGCAGAGGACTGAAGAGGGCTGCTAGGCCGAGAACCCAGCGGAAAAGGTAGGTAGTAGGCAGCGGAGCGTGATAAGCTGCAAAGTAGGAAGGCCCAGAGGACAAGGGCTGTAGGTAGCCAGAGTGAGGTAGGCTGCAGAGCAGGGAGCCCCAGAAGACAAGGGCTAAGGCAGCCGGAGTGAGGCAGGCTGCAGGGCAGGGAGCCCAGAAGGCTAGGGCTGTAGGTAGCCAGAGAGAGGTAGGCTGCAGAACAGGGAGCCCCAGAGGACAAGGGCTAAGGCAGCCGGAGTGAGGCAGGCTGCAGAGCAGGGGAGCCCAGAGGACAAGGGCTGAGGAAGGAAAGCAGCAGATCGTGATCAGCTGCAATGTAGAGGGTCCGCAGGGCAAGGGCGGAGGCTGGAAGGCAGCAGAGCGTGATCCGCTGCAACGTGGAGAGCCCGGCAGGGCAAGGGCGAAGGCTGGAAGGCAGCAGAGCGTGATCCGCTGCAATGTGGAAAGCCCGGCAGGGCAAGGGCGGAGACTGGAAGGCAGCAGAGCATGATCGGCTGCAATGGGGAGAGCCCGGCAGGGCAAGGGCGGAGGCTGGAAGGCAGCAGAGCGTGATCAGCTGCAGTGTGGAGAGCCCAGAGGAGCAGGGCTGTGAGGCAGGGAGCCTGGAAGGCTATGACTGGAGGCAGCAGGGTGGAGCAAGCAACAAGGCAGGGTCCAAGCAGGAGTGAAGGTAAGCAGCATACAAGATCCGTAGGAAGATGCAAAAGGTGGAGGAAGGACTCTCAGATCCAAGAGGCTGAGCCACTGCAGGCAGCAGCCTTTATACTGCCTAGCCCAGCAAAGGGGCAGGCTAATTGGTTGCACCTGGCGAAGCACACCTACAGGCAATCGGCCACCTCCCTTTCTGTTCCTGGGCTGGTTGAAGTCTCTAGGGCTTCTGGGGGGTGTAGTTCCTTATATAACCGATAGGAACCGCCAGGAATTGATGCTTGTAGCCAGGTGCATTGTGGTATACGTAGTTTGTGGGAAAAATAATAAAGTTCCCAAAGTAAATACAGATGGATCCAAGAGTCTGTTGCAAATAAATGATAAACAAATAGTCCATATTGAGCGTAAATGGATGCGCCCATGGCGCAGGCATGACAAGACATCACTCACCTGTGAGTACTAGCTTAAGGACTTCCGGCGAACCGCTACCGCAGCTGCTGTTTGATTATTGCGACCTGCAATAACGAGAAAGGGAAAAACGAAATTAGAACGCGCGCTTCCAAAACATTGAATTCCATCAGTCTTAACTGAATTCCATCGTGTTACGCCATGCTTCCATCTGGAGCACCACAGCAGCATCTGCAAAGGAAAAGAGACATATTCAGGTTCGCTTTCAATATTAAATAACCGCGCAGCACTGTAATTACCTTAACAGATTCCGGGGGCTTGTTTTTCATCGCGCTCTCATCCACTCGCAGCACCACAGCGGCCTGTGAGGAGAAGAAGAAGAAAACACAGGTTAGCTTTAAAAGACAATAAAGGCGCTGTGCTTCGCGCTTTCTCTGACCTAGAACCGTGCCTCTCCATCCAGCACGCCAGCATCAAGACCTTCGCACCTGAAAAGGAGAAAGACATTACCGAATTCCCACCATAAACAGAACAAAGACTTACAATTAACAAACCTACCTGCCTCCCAGCAGATTCGGGGTCACAGCAGGCCTGGACCCAAGGAAGGCATATTGCACCAGTGAAGCAACTCGGGCAGCTCGCCCACAAATGTCTAGCGCCCCTGCACAAGAAACGGAGGACAGATAGCTCACCCTACAAATAACTAAGATTCATTATTCAGCACTGGGCAACTACGCATCCAGGGTTCGAGATCTCAGAGCCTTCCAGACGCCCCTGGGGATATCAGGTGAGTGTAACCTATCAAGTTGCAGCTAGAGAAAACAAAAGTCTTGTGCTTGAGGCTAAACAACTGTCTCTTAATAACAGAATTTAAAAAGCCGCAATAAAATCGAAAGAACTTTTTACAGTTCTTAACAAACTCAAAAATCCCAATACTGATCATAGGATCACTATAAACAATGAATGGTGTCAAAACATACTTGATAGTTTTACTCAGAAAACTGAACTACATCAAGGACGCATTAGGGATAAAATTGAGTCTCAGTGTTTAACTGAATCATCATTACCATATCTGCCAGAATCTCTGCATCATGGTATAACACCTTTTTCCTTTGCTAGCATGACAGAATCAGAGGTCCTAGTGATGATTGAGGGCCTAAAACCTACATCATGCAAAGGAGACATCTTTCCCACTTCACTTTTTAAGGAATTTGCCAGCTCCCTTACCCCATGGGTACCAGAACTTGTCAATCGCTCCTTTCAGGAAGCTGATGTTCCTGTTGGCATAAAGGAGGCATGGATCACCCCTCTACTTAAGGACAATCTCGATCCTTTGCTACCTGAGAACTATCGTCCCATCACAAATGTTCCCTTTATACTTAAAATACTGGACAAAATAGCCTATATTCAGCTGGAGAAATTTGTCGAAAATAATAACATTCTTGCCAGGGAACAGTCCGATTTCAGAGCCAACCATGGAACTGCGACGGCGTTATTAGATCTTAAGGCCAATATAACAGAGCTACTTGACGAGGGTAATTCTGCTTTACTGCTCCTGCTGGATCTCTCCTCTGCGTTTGACTTGGTCGACCATGAATTACTTGCTGATAGACTCCAAAAAACCGGCCTATGCTCTCCTGAAGCGGTACGGTGGCTAAAATCTTTCCTGGGTCCTAGGAATGCATGTGTCGCGAAGGGATCTTTTAAATCTCAAACAATTCCTGTGACCTGTGGTGTCCCCCAGGGATCCTGCTTATCCCCACTACTTTTTAATATTTACATCAAATGCCTATGTGATTTGCTGAAATCAATGGGCATACAATTTGGTAACTACGCAGACGACACGCAGATAGTGATTAAACTATCTGGTGTCTACAGGGATGATTTGGCTACTGTAAATGAAATGTATGATACCATTCAAAAATGGATGGCTCTTAACTCTCTCGCACTCAACGATAAAAAAACAGAGTTGCTGGTCATCAGTACACCTTTTAGGCATAAAAACATGGACACAGACTATACAGCCTTCGTAATTGGCGGTAACAACATTCATGTATCAGATTCTGTAAAAACGTTGGGAGTATATTTTGATACTTATCTTACATTTCAGAAGCACGTATCCTACCTCAAGTCATCTTGCAGTTTTTTCACACATCTCTTATGGCAAATAAGACCATATCTGTCCGAAGTTAATAGAGCATCCATTGCAGCAGCCATAGTTAACACCAAGCTGGACTACTGCAACAGCCTCCTGATAGGCACCTCAAAAAGAAACATTAGGAGTCTCCAAACTATACAGATCGGAGCTGTTCGAGCTGTATGTGGCCTAAGTCGCCAAACTCACATCTCAGAACATCAAAGAAAGTTACACTGGCTCTCTATTGAGCAGCGGCTTAAATTCAAAGGACTAGTTATAGTTTTTAAATGTCTTTCAGGCAAAGCCCCGGAATATCTAAAAACTAGGCTACAGACAGCGATTCCAACGCGTACGCTACGCTCAAACAGTCTCTTGCTATTGGCACAACCACGTACCCTTCTGAAGAAAGTGGGTTAAGCAAGCTTGGGGCCTGGGGCCCTAAGAACTGGAACATATTCCATCTCCACCTCAAACAGTCCACCACACTGCAACAATTCAGAAAACGTCTTAAGACATTCTTTTTGATGTCTAATCGCCATCGTATGCCCTAAAATCTCTGGCTATCTCTCAGGACGTGTTTGTCGCCATCGCGGCTATTTCTCTTCCCCTTCTTTTTCAATTTATGTTTTTTGTTTAAGTTATGTAAGCGCCCTGAGTCCTTTGGGTGAGTGATTGCGCTATATAAGAAACTCGTTAGTTAGTTAGTAACCCCCCACCTCCAATCTCATCTCCACACTCTCTCTCTCCTCTCACTCTTCTATCATCCAGAACAGGACTGCAAGACTTGTCCTTTGCCTCAAGCCCAAGGATCGGACCTCTCTAAGACTGACATCTCTGCACTGGCTCCCAGTGGTTGTGAGGATTAAGTTAAACACCCTCTACATTGTCCACAAAGCCGCCTGGGGCCTGGGGCCTCAATACCTTCAACTCTCTCTTCCTAAATAGTTTCCTTCTCGAGCTCTTCGCTCATCTGCCTCCAACTCCCTCAGGGTCACTCACTTCTCCAAGTAACAAGTTGATGGTAGATCTTTCTTCTGGAACAGCCTCCCTGCCTCCCTGAAACTTGAGGAGAACCAACTCTAGTTCCGGAAGCACCTCAAACCTTCTCTTTGCTTCTGCTTTCTCTCCTTCTCTCCCCTGCTGAACTCCTGGCTGAAACTGAAACTGCACTGGTCACCTGGCCACCCTCTGATCTCGGGCCCAGGCCCCCTGCCCCGCCAGTTGCACTCCTGCACTGCCTCCCTGGCAACCCCCGCACTTGGGGACTGTTTTCTGTATCCCTAAAGTCCCCTTCCAGCACTTAACACATGATGTCTGCACTTACCCTTGCATTTGCCACCAGCTGGCCACTCCTTCTACTGATTTCATTTATTCTATTTTTTTCTACTGTTGATCCCATGTTCTGCACTGCCCCATTCCCCTGCGCAATCTCAATGTCACCTGGCCTAGTAAGATCATTGTCTCTGTCTTCCCTCTGTTGCCCCTCCCTTGCCTTGTTGCCCCTTGAAACACTTGTGTATAGGTGCGTTATAAATGCCATATATCATTAACGGTGGCACCAAGTGGTAAGTCCTCTTGGCTGGCTTTGCATCCTCTCATTGCTTCATTAAGGTATATCACACTGGCACCATTCTGGTTCAGGGCCCACAACCCAACCTCCTTCTCTTTGACCGAATCTTGCCTTCTCTCCTTAACTTCCTTCCTTCACCTGCATCCCCCTCTTCTACTCTCTCCCTCCTCCTCTGAATGGTGTACCATCCTCCTAAACTCCACCTCAGAAAACGTTAATAAGCGCTGACCACCTCCACATGGCAACTCTTAGCGCCTGCTCGCTCAACAAACACTCCTCCGACACATGTCTCCTTCTTGAAGACATTGATCTCGACGTTCTCGCTCTTACCAAGACTTCGTTCAATGCCATCTCAGTCAATGCTTTTGACTCCCTCCTCCCTGACGGCTTCAAGATCATCTCCAAGCCTTGACCTCTCTGCCCTGGTGGGGGGTTTGCCTTAAACTTCCCTGAGTGGGTTCCTGCTTCCATCTTACCAACCCAGACCTATTCCTCTTTGTAAAGCCTGGTTTGAAAGTTGTCACCTCTCTCACCTCCGCCCTGACCATTGCTACTATCTACCGGCCTCCAGGCGCCACCTCCCTATTCCTCTCTGAATGGGTTGACTTCAGCTCTTCTTTACTTCCTTCCACTTTTAGCCTTCTCCTCCTGGGTGATCTCAACATTCAATTGGACTCCCCTACCTCTGCAACCACTCTATTCACAGATCTCAGCTCCTCGCTTTCCCTCTTCATTCTCCCTTCTGAGCCAACCCACACATCTAGACACTCTGGATGCCCTCATTCAATCAGTCCCCCCACCCATTAGTCACCCTTCTGTCCTGGTCTGACCACTCTCTTCTCTCCTCCCATCTGCGTCCCATTGGCCCCCTGACTGCCCCCCCCCCAACAATGTTTGCACCAACCTCGTTCGCGAACACCCGCCCGATGAAACGAGTTACTGTGGTGGCCTTTGCCTCCACCTTCATCCCCAGTCACTCCCCCACCTCTGACTCTACCTCTGACACTGTCCTCAGCAACCTCCATCTTTCCATCACGAACACTCTTGACATTCTTGTCCCGGTCACGAGGACCCGTCAGAAACCTGCCCCAAAGCGTAACACTTGGTACGACACCGAACTTGCTGGCCTGAAAGGAAAGTGCAGGGCAGCAGAACGGAAGTGGCTAACCTCAGGCTCATCCTCTGACAAAAACTGGCCTGCTCTGCTCCAAAGGCAATACAGACTTGCCATCCGTGCAAAGAAAAGAGCCCACATTCAAGCACGGATCTCGGGGCAAATCCAATAACTCACCTGCAATTTTCCAAATCTGCAGGGAACAAGCCAACCTCTCTGCAGGCTCCTCCTCTCCTTCTCCTTCCCAGACCGTCTGCAATGCACCAAAACTCAGGACATTCTGACCTTCCTTTCAACACTCCATCACAACCCATCCCACAGCCCCCCCTCTAAAAACAACCCCCATCAGCAATCCTTCCTCCTTCTCTCCTGTCACACCTGAGGAAGTCACCAAAGTTGTCCGCTCCATGAAGGTTTCTTCTAAACAGGTCTTCTCTTGCTCATACAGGACCATCGATGATAACATTGGCTCTCTTGACCCTGCTCTCGCTGATTTCTGCAATCACTCCTTTATCACTGGATCTGTTCCCCTACCCCTTAAGCACTCTGTTGTGCGCGCACTCCTGAAAAACACCTCTGTCTGATCCCTTCAGCTTATCCAGAATAGAGCAGCACATATCCTTGGCCATAAACCCACAGACCGCATTTCTCCTGCACTTAGTCTTCACTGGCTCCCGGTTGCTGCACAGATTAAATTCAAATCCCACTGCATCATCCACAAGGCTGTCTGGGCCCGAGGACCACACGATCTTCAACTTTATCTCACTAAATACTCTGCCACTAGACCACTTTGCTCCTCTGGCACCAACTTTGTGTGTAAAGCAATTTGCTAAGAAGAGGACAGGGGGGTCGCTCACTTTCCCCTCCGGGCTCCCTCCTTTGGAATAGCCTCCCCCTCTGCCTCCCACTGTGCCTTGAGCAGGATCTTCTCAAATTATGGAAGCTCCTAAAGACTTTCCTCTTTTCCTCCTCCTTAACTCCTTCTCTCCTCGGCGATTCCCACAGTTGCTGAATCTGTGTCCTTGGCCCTTATGCATCTTCTGGGCCTTGACCTCCCACACCAATTCTTCCCAGCTCCTGTCTAGCCATAGCATTTTGCATCTGCACGTCCGGCGCTCTGGAGACTCACACTTACACGGCCTTGTCCGCGAGAGTTGTAGCATTCAACATTCCTAGCACTTTGTCCATGGCTCACCCACAAGCTCAGACTCCCCAGCACTTGCCCCCTCTTCCCTCTTCCTTTCAGCACTTGCACATTCTGAATACTAACAAGGCATAATAGGGTTGTCCCTCTTCCCCCTCTGCTCTTAATATTGTGTTGTAATGTATTTCCATCCCTCCCTCCCTGCCCTGTGGGCGCTTTGAAACAGTATTTCTGATGCTTGTTAATCTGCTTAGAACCAAATGCTGTGCATATAGTCTGACATCCAGTGGTCCCTACAGAGTATTGCATCTTGTCTTTCGAGTATTGAAAGGGGACGTTGACATGGGCATGCCTGGAACACTATCCCTAACGTGACGTGTCGTGTACTCAAAATCCCTCGTGCGTCGAGGTCCCTCAGATTGTTTTTTTCCGCCCAGTATACTGGTCGCCTTAAGCGGCGCTCGTCCAGAGACATTGTTAATTGTTCCATCAACCCATGGTCGATTATATTATTATTATTATTATTAAGATCACCCTGACCTTCCTTCCTATCGACGGCTGTCCCGGATCTCCGCCGAAACCTCCAACCGACCTTCGATGGACGGTGATCCAGTTGGCGTTGCCGACCACGTGGCCGGGCCTTCCAGCCGGCCTACACCATAGGCATAGTGGGTTTGGGGTGGACATTTCTGTACGATCTGAGAATGCCTTTCCCTTTCCTCCCTCTTTGCTCTGTGGTCATCGTCACTTACCCTATCCTCAGCTATGGAGAGGACTCCCTTTTAGGTTTTTCCCCATTTGCAAGGGCAAATTTCCTTGGAGAGATAAGCATCGATGGTGTAACTGTTGCTTGGCCCTCGATCATGACGAGAAAGGTTGTGTGGCTTGCAAGCTCCTCCGTCCGAAGACATTGAAGGAGCGCCGTGTCAAGCGGTGGGCGGCCTACGGGATGTCGAAGGCCAAGTCGAGTTCTGCCGCAACCGCCGATTGCGACGAGGGCATCCGTGACGAGCAGACCTCCGATTCAGAGGTCGTTGACCTTTCGGCGGAGCGTTCCCGCTCCGTGTCGTCTGTTCCCGGCCCCGCCAGGCACGGCTCAGGCAATGCTATGGGGACTGTACTACCCGGCTACAAAGACGAACACACTCAACTCACTGAACACACAACCCCTGGCCAGTCTTCGACAAAGTCCAAGACCACAGCGCCAATGGGTACACCGGAAGTCTCTGCCGTGCCCACCGACTGCCAGGATCGGCAGCTCTCCCTGCAGCCGCCGATGTGCCTAGCGACCGGGCACTCTAAATTGAAGGGCGCTACCCCCAATATTACAAAAAACGTTGAGATGCATTGTAAGAAGGCGTCCGCCGATGACAAGGCCTTGGTTCCTCCGAAGACAGTACAACCGCAGGCCCAGGCTACGCGTCTTCCCTACTGCTGAGGACGTTACCGAAAGCATTGGGAGAATTGTTTCGACGGACGCTCAGAAGCGTCAGTCAAGGGATTTGCCGACGCACACGGGGAAAGCCCAAGGATTCGTTGCAATCCAAAGATGGGCTTAAGGAGATACCGGAACCATCCGCTAAGCCTAAGGAGAAGCACATGGACATGCAACCTCTGTCGGTCCCCCAGGAAGAGTTTTCAGAGGGCGAAGAAGGTGTTTCTTCGGCGTTGAGACAAAGATCTCGACGTTTAGCATCGGAGAATCGTTTACAAGAGCCCTTTCCACCTCTAGACCCCTCTAGGTCTTTTGTTTGGACTAGGGAAACATTTGAGAATTGTATGGAAAGGCTTAACAGGTTTGTAACCCTCTCGGAGAAATCCACCCCCAAAAGACCAGTGGAGGAAAGGCTTTTGAACCCTGTGGCTAAATTTCCAAGACTCTTTGATCCCTCTCATGAGGAGGATGTGTACAGGTGTATGACCTCACTGAGGAGGAGGTTCCTGTAGACACGATCATTTCATTGACACTAAGGATATGCATAACCGCTACGGACTCGTCTTCTGTCCAAGGTAACCGAGGGCAGACAAGTAAACCAAAGTATACTCAAGAACACTTTGGATTCCGCTGAGACAGCAGGTCGATCTTTAGCTCAGGACACCCTCATTAAGAGACACGTGTGTCTAAAAGTCTGGGTTTAAGCCAGAAACTCAAGCGTCACTTTATTAATATACCCTTGGAAGAATCCAACCCACTTAGAAGAGCGGTCGACGAAGCTCTCGGGACTGCAAAGAAGGAACACAACACCCTGAAGACGCTAGATCAGATCACACAAAAGCCCTCCACAAGGTGAGGAACTGGGTCCACATGCTTTTTTCGTAGCCAACACTTCCCTCAAAACCAGTACACCTCGGGGAAATAATTGGTCCTCTCCACAAGGAACCATCGGATACACCACTACGTATCCCCAAAGGGGTTAGCGTCGTCAGAAAGGAAGGAGCTGGAACTCTACTCCCAGAGGCTCCCCGGCCTCAGGTTCAAAATGACCCAAAGATACGGGTCCACTCCTATGACACCCCGGTCTGGGGCTGGCTAACATCATTCCTTCAGGCATGGCGGGGGATAACTACAGACCAGTGGGTGCTGAAGACCGTGGCCCATTGGTACTGTATAGAGTTCTGCCGGTCCCCAAAGTTCAGACCTCCACGCGCAGGACGACTGACGCCAGACCATCTGCGTATCCTTCAGGAAGTCGAGACACTACAAGAAAAGGGAGACATAGAGGTTGTGCCTCTTTCACAGGTAAACAAAGGTATTTATTCAGTGTACTTCCTTGTACCCAAAAAGGATCTCACCATGCGCCTTGTATTAGATCTGCACCCAGCGACCAAATGTGTGAAGCCACAAATGTCTGCAGAGTGACCATGCAGAAAAGTAATTCCCCTGCTCTCACAGGGGGATTACATGGCAATACTGGACATGAAAGATGCATACTTTCATATTTCAATGTTGCCGGTGCACAGAAAATACCTCCGGTTCATGATACAAGACCAACACTATCAATTCAAGGTACTACCCTTCGGCATAGCCTCCGCACCAAGGGTTTTTACAAAGGTACTAGCAGTGGCAGCAGCACACCTGTGCAGGCAATCCATCCTGGTCTATCCTTACCTCGACAACTGGCTCATAACAGGGGACTCTTACAAAACCTGTCTGTCAAATACCCACAGAACAATAGATCTTTTATTCAGTCTGGTGTTCTCCATCAACGAGAAGAAATCCAGCCTAGACCCCAGTCAGGTGAAGCAGTTCCTAGGGGTTCTAATTCAAACAAAGGACGGCCTCGTCTTTCCCTCCAACGAGAGGGTCCAAAATCCAAAACCTGCTGTTTCAAATCCCTCCAATAGGTAGCAAGTCGAGAGGTGACGGTTCCCAAGGCTATGCGACTGTTAGGAATGATGGCGTCATGTATTTATATATTTCTTTTTTTTATTTATATATACTTCACTACCCCCGCAGTGGAGGCCACTCCAACTACAGACACATCGCTGACAGGATGGGGAAGCTCACCTGCTTGCACAGAAAGCACACATAAACCTGTTGGAACTGTTAACCGTATTCAAAGTGCTGAAAGCTTTTCAAACTCAACTGCAGGGAAAGACGGTCCTGATCCTCACAGACAGCACCACGGCCATGTACTATCTGAACAAACAAGACACACTCACTCTCCAGGCTGTCCAAACTGTCCCAGAACTTTTGGCAGTGGGCTCTCAAACACGTTTCTACTGTCTCAACATGTTCCAGAGGAATTCAATCTTCTGGCAGACGTACTCGACAGAGATTTCCCACTACCAATAGAGTACGAATGGCGATTCCACTAACGCATCGTCGCCAATGTTTTCGCGGAATGGGGTTTTCCAAAGATCAACTTGTTCGCAACTCTGGAGAATGCTCAATGCCAAGATTACACCTCCAGGTACCCCCAGAACCGTTCCAAGGGGAACGGACTCTGGATAAGATGGTCAGGGGGCCCGCCAACCCTGGTTCTCTCATCTGATGGAGATGTCTCTATCTCCTCCAATGAAACTTCCTTGCCTGTACAACATGTTGTCCTAAGAAAAATGGGAGACACTTCACCCATGCCCACAGACATTGAACTTAGTGGCCTGGCCAATGAAGTCAGAGTTTGGGCACCTACAACTCCCTCAGAGATGATTGGACATACTCAGGGAGGCAAGAAAACCGAACACTCGATATTGCTATTCCAGTAAGTGGAAGCGTTTTGTCATCTGGTGCAACTCTAAGAACTATTGTTTTGTACCTGACTCATTTACTTGACTCATGCCTGGTCTTTAACTCTCTAAAGGTTCACTTAGCTGCTCTTTCCGCCTACACAACATCACAACAGAAGGTGCTGTGGTGGAAGATACCAGTTATTAAGGCTTTCATGGAAGGAGTAAAGAGAATTCACCCTCCCATTTCTAACCCAACTCCCGGTTGGGACCTGAATGTGGTGTTGACTAGACTTATGGGATCTCCTTTCGAGCCCATGCATAAAGCAAGTCTCGAGGATCCCACCTACAAGGCTGCCTTTTTAATAGTTATTACTTCAATTAGGAGAGTAAGTGAACTACAAGCGCTCTCAGTTCTAGACCCCTTTGTAACAGTTCAAAGAGATAAGGTGGTTCTCCGCACTCACCTTAGGTTTGCGCCTAAATTCATTTCAAAGTTCAATGTGAACCAATCCATCTAACTACCAGCGTTCTTTCAGTACTCCTGAAACATGGGAGAAAGAAGCCTGCACACACTTGATGTATGCAGCGCAGTCATGTTTTATATAGAAATAACTCGACCACTAAGAAAGACCAATCAGTTTTTCGTTTCAGTGGCAGCAGGCAGAGAAGGAGACCTGGTCTCCAAATCTACTCTCTCTAGGTGGATTGTCAAATGCATCACACTCTGTTACACTCTTGCTAAGAGAGAACTGCACTTGAAGCCTAGAGCACATTCTACTCGAGGCACTGGGGCTTGCATAGCATTAATTGCAAATGTTCCCCTAGAGTCCATTTGCAAAGCGGCAACCTGGAATTCTGTACACACCTTTACAAAACACTATTGCCTAGACACTCATTCTAGGTCTGATTCCCAGGTGGGACAGGCAGTACTAAGACATCTTTTCACTACTATTCCTTCTCACAACCCACCTCCAACTCCGGGTACTGCTCGCTAGTCTATACACGGCATGTGATTCTAAGCAGATTGCAAACAATAGAAGACCTGCATTACTTACCGTAAAAGCATTTCTGATGATTGTATCTACTTAGATTCACATGCGCCCACCCTTCCTCCCCGCTCTGATGGAAGGAACATAGACGTCTTTCTACTTCTCTTTTCTGTACTCACTCACAGTGGTCATAGGCTCCCTCACAGCATAAAAAATACAATCGGAGGGACCTCGACGCGTGAGGGATTTTGGGTACACTACACGTCTTGTTAGGGATAGTGTTACAGGTACGCTCATGTCGACATCCCCTTTCGATTCTCGAAAGCCAAGATGCAATACTCCGCAGTGACCACTGGATGTCGAACTATATGCACAGCATGTGAGTCTAAGCAGATAAAATCATCAGAAATGCTTTTACGGTAAGTAATGCATGTCATTCTTATTGTAGAAGCGCCTAACCAGCAAACAGTAAATTAAATTAAAAAATGAAGCGTATGTGATGATCATTGCAAGTAAAATTGAACAACAGATGAGTGATTGAACTGGGGAGGGGGGGCATCGCCAGGCAGCCATGCTTTAAGTACACGTTTCCTCAAGTTCCTGCAGATGCGTAATGATCCTGGCCCTTAACAAAGGCACCAGCGTGCGAGGATCCCTGCCAGCACTACACTAGATGGAAGAAACTGGTTAGCACAGTTGTGAGCAAACAGAAGGTTGGCAGAGGGCAGATTGCTGAGAGCGGGCTCACAAAGAGCATAACTTCGCCAGTGCCGGACGCGACACTGGAGCCACTGTTTGCTTAACAATGTGGCCTGGAGTAGTGATAGAAAGGCAGGCAGGGATTCCAGTGTCCCAACTGTCCCCTGCTTTTGGGCTAATGCAAGCATTTGTCCTGCCCGACTCTCACAGGAGGAGCAGAAAACGCAGTCGTTACATTCAACGTATCGTACCGTGGGGACGAGAGCTGAAGCAACCGAAAACAGAACCATACAACAACGTTGGAGCACCAGAGGAGCCGCACACAAAGTGGTTGGGTGCGTGGAGGTGGTGTGGCTCGGGGAATAAGTTGCTGCAGGGTGGATGAAAAGAAGATGGCGGACGCGAGGCAGGAGCCGGCATACGCTTCAGAACAATGTGGCCCGGAGTGGTGATAGGAATTGCAAGAGGGGTTCCAGTGGCCCAGCTGACCCCCGTTATTGGACTAATGCGAGCACTTGTCCTGCCCGGCTGACGGGCGGAACCGAAGAAGTGGTTACCATAGCACGGGCAGCGCACAGTGTTGAGGAGGGCTGAAACACCCAAAAACAGGAAGGTGAACAACCCTGCGACCGCTGTTGAGCACCAGAGGAGCCGCGCACAATGTGGTAGGTAGTGTGGAGGAGGCTGTGACCCAGGGGACAAGCTGTCTTGCAGTGCAGCAGTGTGGGCGCAACAATCTTGCACGTTGGGTGAAATCCTGGGTGCAAGAAAGCCCGGAGGTGCCCAGTGCCCGCATTAGCTCCTGACCCCCCGGCTGCCAGTCCCTGTGCCACGGGAACAGGCATAGGGACAGAAGCCGACCACAGCGGTTGACTACCAGCGGGCAGGCGCAGAAGCAGGACCCTGTCCAAAACAGCAATAAAGAAAGTAACAGTTGGGGAATAAGCCGCTGTGGTGCACTGCACTTCAGTGCAATTCAACATCCATACAGCCACAACCCAGGAGTGGGGTCTAGTAAAAGCACACGGTGGTACACAAGCAAGTACGACAACTAATAAGTGTATAGTAACACTTGCTGAGCACGGAGCAGCAACATATGTGTCAGCACACCCCAAACAACAGGAGTACAATGCAAATAGAACGTGCCGGTGGGTCAACGCATGGGGTCTGGCGGGGAGCAAAGGATTACTGGCAAGGTGCGTAATTATATACACACAAGCACAGCAAAATACAAGAGATTCCATCAGTGGGTGAAGCTCACACTCCAGCAACAATCGATTTATAAGCCAGCTCCCAATAAGCAATATGGGACCCTGGAGGAAGAATTACAACTCTGATACGCCTCAGAAGTCAAAAACACACGTGGGTGTGTGCTGTCAATTGCTAATCCGACTGGAGCAGACTACATCAGACATCATTCCGGGTGCAACAGAATTCAAACCAAGGGATGGAGCGTCGTACATGGGTGAAGCAGAAGGTGAACACTAGTAAGGTAACATTGCAGCATTGGAACAGAGTAGCCTTCATCCAATATCAGCGAGCGACGAGAGGAACAACCAATGATAAGTGCGGAACCAAAGGGATGCAGAAGAAACGACACTGAATTAACTATGGTGTTGAAGTTGCAAAATAACAAATATAAGCAACCCACGTTGGACATTTTCACTAAAACCACAAATCCAATTGAGAATGCCATGCCAGTGACCCATTCTTCACAAGGAGAACAGTGGCAAATGAAATGGGGTCAGAAAGTTCTGGACGCCATAGCAGCCTTGAAGTTGGCATTAGCAACTGAAATCGATGCCATTAGCCTGGACATGAACCTCCTGCGGCAAGATGTTCAGTCACTTGCAGAGCGCACTTGAAAAGGAAGACACAGTGAATATCGGGGACACCACATTAGGGACACTGCAAGAGACTTATTGATACTCCAGCAGCAAGTGAGGGCAGAGTGGAAGACTCATAAGGACGGGCTAGATGCAATAAAGACAGAATTATCTGATGCCCGGAAGGGAAAAAGGTTGTGAACCCCACCAATTTTATAGAAAATATGCCATTACAAGTAATCAGCCCTGGCACTCTCACGCAAGGCTTCACAGTGGAAAGGGCACACAGGTCCCTGATGAGGAAACCACATCCAGGAGCCCTGCCACATCCCATTATTGGCTGTATTTTAAATTACAAAGACGGAGAAAAGATCCTGAAACATTTCCACAAAGGAGGCACGATACAGCGAGCATCAGCCACCATCACTGCATACTCGGACTACACTTTGCAGGTGCAGAACCAGAGTATGCATTTCACATCGGTTAAGAGGAGGCTGCACGTGGCGAATCTCGAGTACATGCAGGCACGACTGAAAATAATAAGCAAAGCGAGAGCCATCTTCTTTTATGCCCCTGAAGAGGCCCACAAATGGTTGGACACGGAAAATTTGACAACCAGATTTGGCAAGAAGACGACAGACGAAGGAGACTCTGGCTGGAAGCCTACGAACGAACAGTAAGGACACAGCCGGACCCGGCCGACTGCTTGCAGTTTAGGTGACCTTTTTTGTAAGAAACTCAGGCACGAATACATTTGCGAATTGCAGGAGCCAGCGGTGTAGTTCCCATCCAGGAATGCTCTGAAGGGAAGTGTTCTTCTCCCGAGGATGGATTTGCTCACAGATACTAGAAGTTAAGTATATGCCTGCAGCACCCCAAGCACCAGTACAAGCTACTGGGGTGGGGATGAGAAGCAGGGATGCCTGAGCACAAGGTATTGAGCTGGGCAATTGTTGGGAAGGAATCAGAGTTGGGGTAGTTATTGGGGAGTAGGCCTATAGATCCACACAAGAAATGTATAATGCGCGCATCGGACTGTTGAGACATGCAAGAACACCAATTTATGAAGGGGGAACTTGGAATAGCTTCATGGAATGTTACGGGGCTAAACAGTTATATTAACCGAAATAGGATAAGGACGTATCTGCGGCGCCAAAAAATAGATATAGGACTCGTTCAGGAGACACATCTTACAGGGTGGAAACTAACTGCCCTGTTCGAAGTGGAGCGGCACAACCCAGGGCTCATATTCTGCATATGCAAGGGGCATCCTCATACAGGTGTCGCCAGCTGTGACATTCAAAGTTTTTAATACCTTTAACGACGAAGAAGGTAGGTTGATTATAGTACAGGGTCTTGCAGAACCGCAAGGTCCCTGCATTATCAACACTTATGTACCAAATCACGATACAGCAGCTTAGCTTGTTGTATCCACAAATTGGCAACCACAGGGATGGAGGTTATATAATATAGAGTATTAGAGTCCTCTTTTTGTGGGTCTGTGTGGAAGAGGACAAATAGCACATATGTATATAAATATATATGTATACAGCCATAGGGCTGTCATGGAATCTATTAGACAGAGATGAACTGATTCACATATTTTAATCCATATATACAAAATATACAAAACATTAAAAGTAGATCACATTAAAACCCATCATGGGAAATGGCCTTATGGGGCTGATGCTAAGAAGCCCATGGTTAGCCAAATGAGTACTACTTGTCACAGCATAATTGTGAGGTTAGTAGGGACGTGAGGGAAACATTGCAGTCAATTAATTGCCCTCCAATTATTGTATGCTTATCCTTGACTTAGTCAAGCTTCAGACGTGTGAAGGTGGGAAGCTGTCTCTGTGGATTCTTTTGTATACATATGAACCACAGGGATGGTACATTAGTATGGGGAGGAGATTTAAATTGTACGCAGAACCTGGAATTTGACAGATCAGACAACAAATTAGCACAACCAGGCCCTGCAGCCAAAGCCTTGATTACACTGCTGCCAGCCTTTAATTTGTCTGACATATGGAGGGTCCTAAACCAGCATGCCCAGGGTTATTCTTATTACAAGGCGCCCAATGATCTATACACCAGATGGACTGTTATCACAGGGTCCGAGACTCTAGGGGAATTCAAACTAGCTGAATACAAAGCATGTGTTTTTATCAGACCATGCTCCCCTAGTGGTCACATGGCAGAACTCCCGCTGTTGAAGCCCAACAAGCATGACACTGACTATGAATCTTACAGACCCCTGTCGCTGCTTAACCAGGTTGGGAAAATACTGACGGCTTTACTGGCCAACAGGCTTAAACCAGCTATTTCTAATCTTATTGACCTGGACCAGTGGGGATACGTCCCAGACAGGAATATCACATGCAACTTGAGGTTGCACCATATTATTGATCATACCCATGACTGTTCACACCTTTATGATGTGGCCTAGCTGGATGCAGTCAAAGCATTCGACTCGGTCAGGTAGCCATGGCTACTGACGGTCCTGAAGAGGTTCAGCATCAGACCCACATACATAAAATGGGTACAGCTGCTATATAGCACCAATGGCGAGGGTCAGGACAGGCACCCACGTTTCAGACCGATGGCTGCTAGCGAAAGGCACGAGACAGGGCTGGCCATGGTCTCCTGTGTTATTTATACTGGCTTTTGAGCCATTAGTGGTGTACCTCTGGAAGGAATACCAAGAAGCAGGCATAGATAATTTGATTTCTCTATATGCTGATGATATGCTACTATACTTGCAGCACCCAGAAACCAAACTCCAGTATATTTTAGATGTGCTCAAGCGCTGTGCAGACCTATCGGGTATTACGATTAATGTACAGAAATCGTGCTTGTTTCTCTTAGCTGGGTATAGAGGGAAACCCCTGAATAGATTGCCAGTGCTACCGATTAAGTGGGAAGTAGACACATTTAGATACCTGGGTGTGGATATCTTCCATGACCCTAAGACAGAACACTTGCCAAACACACTGAAAGCGGTAAATAAAATTGAGAAGTCCATGACTTTCTGGGCCGCTCTGTTATGGGGAGGGCATTGTTGTTAAAGATGGTGGTGCTCCCGAGGCTCCTGCACTTCTTTTCTAATGTTGTGTACAACATACCCAAAGGCTTTTTATTTACAACATATTAAAAAATCCCCCAAACTACCTCCCTCCCTCCCTCCCTCCCTCTCTACCCCCTGAGAGGCAATCTCAAGTCTTTCCCTAATCCACTTAGATAGGTGCAGTACAATGTTATTCACTGCAGGTCCAAGAGTCCGAGGCGCTGGGGGCACCAAATGGCCTGAAAGTTGTCTTTTGAGAAAAGTCAGGGGCTCGCCTCAGTCTTCTGCAAAATTATGCACATTACAAATCATGGCATACATAGCCCATTCCAGAGCTATTATTTCCCATACTTTGCGCAGCCAGTCCTGTGCCGTGGGTATATTCAAGCTCTTCCATCTCTGTGCAATTATAGTCATTGCTGCCAATGTTCGTACCACTCTCGCTTTTACCTGGGTTTTGGGTTCCCCTGACGCCTCCCCCCTCCTTGACGCCCAACAAAATCTGTTCCGGTCGTCTGCTTCCCCCCGTCCCATAGGCCTGATCCTGTGCCAGCAGTACTTCCCTCCCGAAGGTCTCAATTTTCGGGTATCTCCTTAAAATATGTTCTGCTGTGCCCTCCAACACTCCCCTGACGCCTCTGGGGATATATTGTGAAGACGGGCAGGTGTGTCGTGCCATCCATAAAGTATTTTGTACCATGCCTCCTGCAGCTGGGAAGCTTTTGCTAGCCTGGGAATCTTTACCCACAGTTTCCCCCATTCCTCCCTTTCTATGTCCCTCCCCAGTATCTGCTCCCATCTTTGCATGTAAGGCCAGTGTTGTCTAGGAGTGTCATCATCCAGTATCTTGTACAGGTTGGAGAGCAGCTCCTTAGCCCCGTCATTCGACAGCAAGAACTTTTCAAACAGTGTTACCCTTCTAGTGTCCGCCTCCTTAATTACTGGGTTCAGCACCCAGTGTCTTAGTTGGGCATATCCAAGTCTCTCCCCTTTTCCCACTGCGAATTCACTCTTGCACACCATAAATGAAAGGATCGCCTCCCCCCAGAACATGTCCCGTATTTTCCTGCAACCTCCCTCTCGTCACTGCCTGAAAGCACCCATCTCTGTCCCAAGCGAGAAATCTCCATTATTGAAGATGGGTGTGAAGGGGGACGGGAAGGTTGCGATTCCCCGCGCTTCCACTAGCCTGTCCCAATTATCTGCTACTAGTTCCGTGATGGTACTCTCATACATATGTTTCGGTCTGTGTTGCTTCCGCAGCCACAGTACTACCTTCAGTTTGTGTTGTGTCACTGCCTGATCGATCATGACCCACTGTTTCCCCTCTGCCTCCTGAAACCATTCCCTGATCACCCTTAGTTGTGTAGCCTCATAGTACTGCTGGAAGTGTGGGAGGGCCAGCCCCCCCTCCTTCCTGGGGGCTATAAGTAAGTGCCTGTTGATCCTCGCCTTCCTGCCCTCCCAGATAAATTCACTGGTTAAGGTCCGCAGCTCCCTAAAGAAGCTTGCCGGTACCAACTGTGGGATGTCCTGGAATAGGAATAACGTGCGTGACAATGTGACCATTTTCACTGCCGCCAGCCTCCCCATTCAGGAGATCCGAAGGTTCCTCCATTTGTGGAATTCCTGTTTTATTCCCTTCAGTAGGAGAGGATAGTTATCTTGCATACCACCATGAGAGCGCTGGAGTGATATGCACTCCTATGTACCTAATCCCCCCCTGGGTTCCACACAAACAGTGCTGATGTTTTCAGTGTATTGTGGTCACCTGTCCCCAAAGTAAGACTAATGAACTCAGACTTGTCAATGTTAATCCGCAGGCCCGATACCTCCCCAAATTTCTCTAGTAGCTCCCTGCCTGTCCGGGTGGATTCTAGGGGTCTGGTCAGTGAGAGCAGCATATCGTCCGCAAATGCCGCAACCTTATGTTGCTGTCCCCTGAATGGGATCCTCTGTAACTTTTCTGCTTTGCGTATTGCCTGTAGGAAGGGTTCCAGTTAGATTGCATAAAGCAAAGCACTGCAACAGTTATTTAACAACATGGACATCGTTATTCGTAATGCAGACAAAGGGGGAGCAATTGTGCTACTCAATCGGGAGGATTATGTGAGAGAGTGTGACCGCCAATTACTTGACCTTGCCTGTTATGAACATCTAACAGCTGACCCAACAAAGAGACTCATGAATCTCTTCATGAATCATGTCAGGCGATGTCGAACAAGGCTCTTAAGGAACGCCAAGGTAAGCTAGCGGTGGGGGAGGAGTCTTCCAAGTCTGCTAAAAGACTCGAGAAAATCGAGACCTAAATCCCGTCATGAGTGGAGGCGATTGAGGTCGAAAAGTCGCTCGAAGTCCTTTTCCTCATCATCGAAAAGATCAAAAAAGCAACGTCATAGATCTTCATCCTCTATTTCCTCGCCCGACAGAAGGTTCATTTCTTGTCCTTCGAAACATGATTCCCCAAAGAAATGGGAGGCCTTTAGTGCTTCAATGCTAAAAAATTTGGAGAAGGCGGTCACGACCCCCTCAAAAAAGCTACGTGAAGAGCATGCCCCTGCCCACTCTAAAGGTGACAGAGGGAAATCCAAAACGTCTCATACTAAATCCGACAAAAAGTCGAGGGAGTCCTCAGACGATGATTCTCCAACGCCTCATGAGACTGTACAGAAACCTTCGGTGCATAATTTGAGGTTGCCTGAGGACAAAATAGCATCCTCATCGTCGAAGTCAACTGTCGACTCGAAGCGTCCTTCGACAACGCTGTCGAAGCCCAAAATGGCGTTGATACCTTCGACCTTGGCATCGAAGCCTTACTCGACATCGAAGCAATCCTCGATGCCTTTGAGTATGTCGAAGCCGTTGTCGATTCCATCGATGCCTTTGTCTGAGAAATCTTTCATACCAGTTCCCAAAATGACAATTATGGCTAAGGCTAGGTCTGTTCCACCTATACCAGAAAAGATTTTCCACCCTCAGCCCAGGCAAGAATTTTTCAAATCTGTCTGCTATTTTTGAGGAACAAACCTCTGATGAGGAAATTACACCAGCTGGTGTTCGATTTGGGACAAGAGAAGTCCCTGAGGAACTGGTAGATCCAAATTAAAAAATGTCAGGCCTTTGACTGCCTACAATCGGCCAGTGCCTAGATTCCTCACCTGTGGTAGATTTTGAAAGACCTGACCCCACAGACCATGCTGAACCGGGGTATAGGAACCTCATGGGAAGAGTGATAGATTTTATGGGGTGTAAATCTGTGTCCTCAAGATATGACCAGGACGTCTTAACAGACATTATTGATGAAGGACCTCAGAAAGACCCAGTCCTTCCTTCCACAAAGCTCTTCAAAAGAGAGTTATGACAAATTGGGAGACACCGGAATCCCTACCAGCTGTGAATAAGAAATTTGTAGGAAAGTATAGACCTGCTCCCTCGGATCCAGAATATTTATCTAAGCATCCTTTGCCTAAAAGTTTGGTAATTCAGGCTGCGACTGCGAATAGACAGTCGGCTTATCCCTCTATGCCCCCTGACCTGACAGGGACGATAAAAAGATTGATGCCTGGGCGAGCAATGCTTTTACTTCTGGTAGTATGGCTCTTAAGTCTACTACTGCGACTTCTACATTAGCTAGGTTAACTTACACCATGTGGAGCTGTTTAGATGCAGCGGCTGATCACATCCAGTGATGTGATCCCCGAGGGATGGTTTCCTGGCGATAGTGAAGGATGGGAAGAAAGCTATGGAGGAGTGCCTCAAGTCAGGACTGGATACTGCACAGAGCATAGGCAGATCCATGGCATCTAGCGCAGTCATGTGTAGATTTGCATGGCTAAGAAAATCTGGTATCGCATCTGATGTACAATCCAGGTTACTTAATATGCCCTTTGACGGCTTGAGGTTTTTTGGCAGCAAGGCAGATGAGAGCTTGGAGAAGCTGCAGACCTCGAAAGCGGCAGCAAAGTCACTCCGCCACTATAAAGCAACCTCAACAGCACGTCATCTTCTTGGAGGAGTCGCCCTTTTCGCTTCTATTCCTCTTTTGTAAAAGGGAGAGGGTATGCCAGTCAGAGGGGACAACAAAGAAAACCCTTTCGTGGTGGAAAAGGTAGAGGTGCTAGATTAGCCACAGCAGCGGCTACTACCTCCTCGGCCACTGCTGCTGCAGCTGCTGCAAAATCACTTTGAAGCCTTAACCCACAAGACCCCGGTGGGAGGCAGGATCACTCGGTATCTGGACATATGGCGGGGCATTACGTCTGATGCCTGGGCACTAGAGATAGTGACCCATGGTTACTGTCTTCCTTTTCATCAAAGGCCTCAAGATCATCCACCGGGAACCAACTCTGTAAAAATTCCAGACCCGCTCCTTGTGCAGGAGATTTTAACCCTCCTAAATAAAGGTGCAATAGAACATGTACCTGTAGCGGAGAGGAACAAGGGTTGGTACTCCCCGTATTTTCTCATTCCCAAAAAGGACAGAGGATTGAGACCCATCTTGGACTTGAGAAATTTGGACAAATTCCTCAGGAAGGACAAGTTAAAGATGGTGACCCTTTCTCAGATCCTTCAGGCTCTTCATCTTCAGGACCAGCTAGTTTCATTGGACCTTCAGGATGCTTACTTTCATGTACCAATCCATCTCAAACAAGAGTACCTGAGGTTCGCAAATGGCGGATCTCACTATCAGTTTCGAGTTCTGCCATTTGGGCTGACCTCCGCCCGAGGGTCTTCACCAAACTAATGGCGGTAGTGGCAGCGAGTCTCGGGAGAGAGGGGATTCACATCTACCCTTATCTGGACGATTGGCTAATCAGGGCAAGTTCACCCGAACGGGCCCAAGGACATCTGGCCATGACCTGTCACTTCCTACATAAATTGGGCTTCTCCTTCAATTACAAGAAGTCACAAATGATTCTGAGCCAAAGACTCCAATTCATCGGAGCGGTCCTGGACACCACATCAGGGAAAGCCTCGCCTCCCGAGGAAAGAGCTCACCACATTCTGCAGATGGTAACAAAATTTCAGAAAGCCCAACATCTACCGGCGTTAGACTTCCTAAGGTTGCTAGGTCTCATGGCATCCTGAATTTGTCTGGTGCCAGAGGCTCGACTGAGGATGAGATCCCTTCAATGGGCCCTCAGGACTCAATGGTCCCAGTTTGCAGGGGAGATGCCAGATCTTCTACAAGTCTCGTCCAAGGTGGTTCAAGAGCTCCTTTGGTGGGCTCACAATGAAAATATCCTCAGAGGGGAACCTTATTGACAACCATGGCCGGAGATGACTGTAGTGACGAATGCCTCACTCACAGGGTGGGGAGCCCACACCAACGATCTGACAATCAGTGGTCGTTGGTCTCTAACGGAGTCCAAACTACACATCAATCTTTTGGAGCTAAGGGCAATCAGACTGGCGCTGAAGGCCTTATGCCCTCTGTACAGGGAAAGAATGTCCTGATAATGACGGACAACACAGTGGCCATGTACTACCTCAACAAACTAGGAGGCGTAGGATCACTCCCATTGTGCAGAGAGGCAATGCAGCTCTGGTTCTGGGCAATGCAAGAAGGAATCTGTCGGCAGTTCATCTAACCGGAGAGCTGAACACGGCGGCAGACGCTCTGAGCAGGCAGAGCAGTCTCCCACGAGTGGGAGCTTGCTTAGGAAGTCCTTAAAGAGATCTGCACCCTTTGGGGAACCCCTCAAGTGGATCTGTTTGCGACCGGTTCCAACCGGAAGTGCAAACTGTATTGCTCAAGGGAATTTCCCCCTAGAGGAGCTCTAGGGGACGTGTTCATAGTGGACTGGGTATATCCACTCCGTTACACGTTTCCTCCAGTCCCCGTGATTCCTCATGTAATCAGGAGGTTGAGAAAATTCAGGAGAACCACGATCCTAATTGCCTCGGACTGGGCCAGGAGGACGTGGTACCTGGACCTTCTGGACATGTCCATCTGCCCTCCAATACGTCTTCCACAAAGAGAGGATCTTCTCTCGCAAGAGGAAGGTCGGGTTTTCTATCCAGAGGTCAAGACACTCAACCTACACGCCTGGCTTCTGAGAAGTTGAGATATAAGGATCGGGACCTCCTGGATGACATTATGGGGATTTTGCTTTCGGCCAGAAGGGCAGCAACAAAATCCTTGTACCGGGTTAACAAATACCTTCTCTCCTACACCATTCCAAGTTCCCATTTGGGATTTAAATTTAGTCTTAAAGTTTCTTATGTGTGCCCCTTTTGAGCCTTTACATTCTTGTCCTTTAAGGCTCCTAACTTTAAAAACGGTTCTACTAGTGGCTCCAACTTCAGCCCTCGGGGTGAGGTGAGTTGCAGGCGCTTTCTTGCAAACCTCCTCACACGGTTTTCCACAAGGATAGTTGTTTTAAAAGTCAAGCCTTTTTTCCTACCTAAAATAGTTTCGGATTTCCATCTGTCACAGAAAATCACTTTACCATCCTTTTATCCTCCTCCGCACGCTAGTAAAGAGGAGGAAAGATTCCACAAACTAGACCCTAAAAGGGCTCTCAGTTTCTACATATCTAGACCAGAAAGATTTAGACAAGCAGATAAGTTGTTTGTCGATTACACTGGACGCAAATTAGGCCTTGGTGTGTCCAAGCAAACTATATCCAGATGAATTATCCTAGCAATATCTGAATGTTACAAATTGGCTGGCAAGGAGCCCTCCAGATGGTTTAAAAGCTCATTCAACCAGGGGCATAGCAACTTCCACGGCTCTTCAGAGGGGTTTCCCAGTGCAAGACATTTGTGCTGTGGCCACTTGGTCATCAATGCACACTTTTACAAAACATTATTGTTTAGACACCACTTCTTACCAAGGAGGCCTTTTTGCAAAAGCCGTCCTGCATTCTGTGCAGAATTGAAGAACTAGGGTACTCCCTCCTCCTCTAAATTACAATTGCTATGAGAGTCTATCTAAGATGAGGAATATGTGGGAGGACACAATCCATTTGAAGAACGAGTTACTTACCAACTGTAACATTCTTTTGATTGGATGTTCCTCCCACATATTCCTCATCGACCCTCCCAACCTACCCCTCCGTACAGTTCTTACGCTCGTTGCACTTGTACTTCCTTAAGAGCCTGACATCTGCTGACACAAGACACAACTGATGCGACCATTCACATCGAAAAAACAGAACTGTACCAATGGGCGCGGCTTGAGCCCTTTATACGACGGATGATGTCGACGGTGGCATTCGAGGGACAAAGCTACGTGGCCTCGACACAGCGCCCCCTGGCGAATAAAATTTCTGAAACGAGCATCAAGCTGGCAAATATATACCTAAGATGAGGAATATCCAATCGAAAGAACGTTACAGTTGCTAAGTAACTTGTTCATTGACAATATTTTTATGATCGGGAAAGGGACTGAAGACTAACTGAAGAACTTCTACACCTGGCTGAACCAACAAGATAGGTTCTTAAAATGCACCTCTCACCACAGTACACGATCACTAGACTTCCTCGACATCACGATCACATTGGATGACACAAATAACCAACTATATGTGAAACCGTTTAATAAACCAACTGATAAAAACACGGTACTACATTAAACTAGCTTTCATCCTTGTCACGTGATGAGGGGCAACCTTCCATTAGGACAATTCTGAGATTGAAAAGAAACCGCACCAAGAGAGCGGACTTCAAAGCTGAGTCGGACAAAATGCAAGAACGCCTGATCAATCGAGGATTTCCCTTCAAAGTGACTACAAATGCCCAGAAGAGAGCCAGCAACAATGACGGAGATGCCCTATTAAAATACAACGAGCAGAGAATTGAGAAAAAAAGATCTGATAAAATCATATTTGTCAATACGTACAGCCAGATGTCCAATAACATCAAAGAATCATTGGCACATTATGGAAAAAAGTGACCAACCAATTATTGCGTTCAAAAGGAGCAGGAACATCAAAGACCTGACAACACGGAATGACATGAGTTTGAGACCTGTTAGACAACCAACACTACCCCACCAGTGGCACCTGCCAGAAATGGTTGGACACTACCCACGTGGCCATTGCACATGCTGCAATTGTACCAGAAAAAGCACCACACTAGACCTAGGATTGCCAACAGCATGGCAACAGAAGACATTTTCCAACAGTAATTTACCAATGGTCATTTATGCTATATGGTGCCCATGCCTGAAGCTTTACATAGGCAAAACAGAGAGGAAAGTTAAGATCAGAATTGGGGAACACGAGCTGTATTAAGAAGCATACAACAAATGCACCCTTAGTGCATCATTGGATATAATTTCAACATAGGACTGAAGACATTGGATGGTCTGTGGTATACAAATTGAGACATGGAACAGACAGTAACAAGGACAAAAGACTACTCTTGAGAAAAGAACTAGATCTTATTTTTCTGACTGGTAGTATGCTGTCTGGTCTAAATGATAAGATTGACTGGTACACTTAAACGATTTTAGTCTATAGAGTGCCGTACACATTGGCCACGAATGCAGTGTACCCCATTGGAATTGAGCTTTCTCTTACCGATTGGAGCAAACCATGGACGAGGTTGCCTTGGAGAGCCCCCGCTCGTGCACCTCCTGACGGGCCGGACAGGGACAGCGCCGGGTTTGCTGCATCGCGGTACGGTTGGCATCTCGCGCGGCCACGCGTGGTGGTGCCAGACGTAGGAGGTCAGATGCTTGGGGCTGCCTGGTGCGTTCCCACTATGATGCACTGCCCAACCCGCTCCCACGTAGCTACACACAGGAGTGCCAGATGCAGATAGAGGACAGGATAGCAGGCCTTCTGACACGTGTACGGTGCAACGAATCACAAAAAAGGGACCCGCAGATAAGAACTGCACTGACATCAGCACAGAGCGCCAGAGGACCCTGATGAACATGTGAATCGGAGAGATGCCAAAGTAAGAGAACTCGGACGAGCGGTAAGCGGCATGCCACATGGAGATAAAAAAGTAGCAAACCACGTAACTCAAGCTAACCGGGTTGCCCGGCGACATTCTAACATGAGGACCTTTCTTTTCCCAGCACGCACCGCGAACTGATACCGAGATCACTCTCGGAGGACGTGCTTGCCACTGTGCGGATACCAAGTCTACCTTCCCGCTACGTCGGACTTTGGTCCTGAACATTCCTCGTTCCAGGACGTATGTGACTCTGAAGAAAAGAACTTTCACCACGATGTGGGCTGTCCCAAATAACATAATCTGGGTGAAGCTGCCTAGCATGGACACTTGCCTACACAGTAGAATGTGTGTAAGATCATTTTTTCTATATGTATGTAAGGTATTCGGACATCCGCGAATGAGACTTTCCGTTTCCTCCCGTTTCTGTTAGATCACAGTTGGTCTGATCACAGACAGCTGCGAGGACGACGGCAAACGTGCGGAGCTGCTCTGGCACAATGTTTATCAACACGGTACACTGCACTGTAGTTAATGGCGAATACCGTGAAGCCGGATTAACTCATGTTCCGGATAGACACTCGCCTTATTTAAACCAGGTACAATAGACTAACACAATAAAATGAGCAGAAACTACTGCATCTAACGCAGCTGGACTAACTGCTGTCTGAAGTTGACAATCTTCTACCATTCAGATTGGATAACTAGTACAAAGCCAAAGGAACAAGTCGGATACTGACGTCCAGAAGTCCAATACCCGATTCAACAAGAAAATTACGGATCTAAGGAACCTCTAACTGGTAAGGATACCAACTTACCTGTACAGTGCTTTATTAGAGGAGGGTGGAATCTTAAGTTAAGTTGAAAGTAAGGACGATACTGTCTGACTCGAGACACAGTGGACATTTGCCCAAAGCTAAATTCAAACATCTCATAGTCGGAATGAGAGGTGCACACGGCGGTGTCCAGACTAGGTTGGACACCACAATGTCAGAAATGAATCACGATAAGTGGGGTCCTAAAAGAGATGTGGTGCAGTAAGGTTCTTACTGTAGATAGCCCAGACAGAAGTAAAGAATCTGAGAGCTTCATTGAGACTAGTGCTCCTTTACGTATGGATCTTAATCATCCAATGTATGTTATATATTTTTGCTTTGTAGGGGACAATACCCAGAGTTGTTTTGAATACACTATCGATTTATCAAGTGGAATCTAACCTCAGCAGATGTGTAGTGTTTCATCTGATTATTGTTTTGTCAGGTTTTTGTTTTATGAAGAGTGTAATGTTTGTATTTATTTGTATTTATTTATTTGTATTGCGCACCTTGCCCGGAGGCTTGCGGGCGCATGTTTAGTAGGCAGTTACAAGTTGCAGAGGAGAAGTTACAGGTTCCAGGAGAAGAGGTTAACAGTTACTTAGGTAGTGATACAGTATAACATGAACGGTGAAAATGACAATGATACAGTATAACATAACGGGTGAAAATGACATAGATAATAACAACAAAGTAGCAGTACCCAAGGTTACAGTAGAAGGGTACGCGCTGTGAGCAGTTACAAATTTACAAGATGTCTTGTTCCCGTAACCAAAGTTTAGCTTTGGTTTTGAATACGTGGCAAAGCGGAATGTTCCTTAGTGCATTGGGGAGTGAGTTCCAGAGCTTGGCAGCAAGGACCGGAAAACTTGACCCTCCTGCCGAGCGTAATTTGAAGCTGGGGATGTCCAAAGTGTGCACCTGGGCAGCTCTCAAGGGTCTGGTGGCTGTGTGATGCGAGAAACGTGATATTAAGTAGGCTGGAGCTGCATTGTTCTGTGCCTTGTGTGTGAGCACAAGTGATTTGAGTGATATGCGGTGCAAGATAGGTGACCACTGGATGTTGCGTCTGATAGTGGCTATATGATTCCGTCTAGGTATGTTGAATGCTGCCCTAATGGCGTTGTTTTGTGTGACCTGTAGTTTGTCCAGATTTCTTTGGCTCGTCCCAAGGTATAGGGCATTGCAATAGTCTATTTTGGATAAGATGAGGGTTCTCGCGAGGGTCAGACAATTGTCTGGAGTCAGGAATGGCCTGCAGGCTGTAATCAATTTGCAGGTGTAGGACGATGCAGAGACAACTGCATTGGTTTGTCGTGTGAGGGACAGGGTAGAATCAAGGTAGATTCCTAGAGTTTTGGTGACATTGGCCACTTTGATGTCAATCCCGTCAATAGTGAAGGAATTGTAGTTGGCGTCAAGTTTCGCGAGTTTAGTTTGGGAGCCCAGGATGATTAACTCTGTTTTTTCGTCCAGGCCTGGATGACGGAGTAGACCATATTAAGAGATTTTGAGTCGGTTACAAAATCACCAGTGATAGGGATGAGTATCTGGGTGTCATCCGCATAATTAGTGTAGGAGACACCCAGATAATCAAGGATATCAAAGAGTGGTTTAGTAAACACATTGTAAAGGGTGGGAGATACACAGGATCCTTGTGGGACTCCACAAGGGACGTGGGAGGGGTCAGCCGCTGCTAGTGGAGAGAAGACCCTCATGGTTCTGTTGGCAAGGAAGGAACTGATCCAAGAAGTGGCTGCTTCCGAGAAGTGGGCGGCGATTTTGAGATGATGACAGAGAATTTGGTGGTCAACCAGGTCGAAGGCAGCTGAGAGATCAAGGAGGAGCAGGAGTGCCAATTTGCCCTTGTCTTTCAGGTCCTCGATTTGGGTTTTCAGGTCCAGTAAAGCTGTCTCAGTGCCATGCCTGGGACGGAAACCAGATTGTCTCAGCCCTAGTAGATTGTTGCGTTCGAGATACTCCTGGATTTGGAGATAGGCTGCGCGGTCAAGGATTTTAAGCAGGAAAGGCACAGTGGTGATGGGCCTGTAGTTTGAGGGGTTGCTGGGGTCAAGATTGGCTTTTTTAATTAATGGAATGACCCAGGCATCCTTAAGGTTGTCAGGTACGGTGCTTGATTCAAAGGAGGCATTTATGAAGGAGGTAATAAATGGGGCG
This sequence comes from Ambystoma mexicanum, assembly GCF_040938575.1. Taxonomy (NCBI): domain Eukaryota; kingdom Metazoa; phylum Chordata; class Amphibia; order Caudata; family Ambystomatidae; genus Ambystoma; species Ambystoma mexicanum. Next base: position 744,582,859 of record NC_090926.1, read on the forward strand.
AGCTTGGGTGCGGCTTCCTTAATGATGACAGCGGGGCATGCATCACCTTGGCAATTGGAAGGTTTTAGTTTAGATATAATGATTTCTACTTCCTTGATGGAGAGGGGAGAGAAGCTGAATGGTTTGAAGTTGTGTTTGAGTGCTTGTATATTATAATTCAGGGTGGTGCTCGTTGAGCTTGAGAGGTAGTTTTTTTTTGCTTTGATTTTAGTTTGGAGAGTGGTGATTTTGTCTAGTAAAGCTTTTTGGATGTTTGTACACCAATCAGTGTCAGGGGTACACTTATTGAGAGGAGCGATAGGGGACTCCAGTTCCTTAAGTATCTTAAACAGTTCCTTAGTGTTAGAGCGGGCTTGGGTGATTCTTTTATTATAAGCTTCCTTTTTAGCAGCAAGGATGGCTTCTTTATAGGCCAGGGTGGCTAGCGTAAGATTATTTTTGTTGGCCAGGGAGGGGATGCTTTTCCATGAGGCCTCTGCTTTTCTTTTTTCTTTGCGTAGGTCACGTAGTTGCGGAGTGAACCAAGAGTTCAAGTGGGTCCGTGGTTTTTGTTTACGCAGTTTGATAGGGGCGATAGTATTAAGGGCTTTTAGCATAACACGATTATAAGTGTCTACTAATGCTGTGGGGTCAGTGCAGGACTCTGAAGCTGCGTGCAATAATGGGAGGATGAGTGGTAAGAGTTTCTCAACAGTGATGTCTTTTTTATTCCGTGTGCGCGTGGGCGGTGCGAGGTTTTGTGTGTCCACAGGAGGGCTAGTGTTAATAGAGAACGAAATAAGATGGTGGTCAGACCAAGCGCAGGGGGAAACAGTAATATCATTAAGGGCACAGTTCATGTCGGCAATCCAGTCAAGAGTACGACCTTTGATGTGGGTGGGCTCTGTGACATGTTGTGTGAAGCCGAAATCAGTCAGGACATTTGCAAGATCTGAGGCTTTGGTGTCATTCTTGTCCAAGTAACCCAGGTTGAAGTCACCCAGGATGATGATTTGGGAACTAGGCTTCGCACTGGATGCTAGAATAGAGGAGATGTCTTCAACGAAGGTAGATGTGGGTCCAGGAGGCCTGTAAATTAGGTGAACAGTGGCTGTGTGATTGGGCGAGATAGATAGTTTGAGAGAAAGCGATTCAGCTGAGTGTAACTGAAGGCTGTCCGCAATTCTGATGTTAAGCGTATTCTTGAATATGACGGCTAAGCCGCCGCCCTTAGTTTGGTTGGTATCTCTGTCGCACCTGATTATGGTGTAGTTGTCAGGGATAGCGAGTGTCAGAGAGGGTCCAGAGGCTGCGTGCAGCCAAGTTTCCGTGACTGCAAGTAGGTCCAGGTTGTCTGAGACAATGAGATCAGCAATATCAAGGGCGTGAGCTTGGATAGAACGTGCGTTTATAAGAGCACCTTTGAGCTTAGGGACCGTGGTAACGTTGTCTTGTTGAGAATTCGAGGTAGGAGTAAAAAGGTGTTGTGGTTTGTGAGGGCTGGAACTGCAGGTGTTGCCTGATGCAGGGCTGGTAGTGTGGTAAGACCAATGTGTGCATCTAGATGCTAATTTGTGGTTCCTGATTGATAAGGCACAAGGTAGGCTAGGTTGGGTAGTAGCAACTGAGGTAGCGTGGTGAGCCTGTATGCTGTCGTTAGAGGGATTGTAGGCTAGAGGTGTGGTGGGGCGCGAATCGTGGTAGCTAGTGCCAGTCATCAGGGGCATATTAACACATGCCCCTGATGACTGTCCCACACTTCACACAAGAAACATGTTGGGCTATCTGAATACAAGTATATCTAGAGAGAAGGTATGTTCTAAGAAGCTGAGGATTAATCTAGGAAAAGAATGGATGTAGCAGTTCGAACTGGACACTGGGGAGATCTCTCCTGAAATAGACTTTATGGAAAGAGTAATTAAGGAGAAACCCCCGGTCAGCCAGACCATTCCCCTCCTCGCTTCAGTGAAGCGAATAATCATCCCTTCGCTATCCACGCCCGCACTAATCAGAGGAGTTAATCCAAGAATTGAAAAACTTTTCACTCCTTCACCCTCAGACCCGCTGTACATCAGGGGGCATTCTATTCCTGACTCCCTTGTAGTAACTAATACAAGGAAGAGGGCAGGGGTGCCGCTGTCCATCAGCGAGGCACCACCTGACAAGGAGGGCAAGAGATTATATGCCCTTGGAAAGAGAGTCGCATCCTCGGCTGCCTTTTCTGCAAGAATTGCGAACAACAATTCCTTGCTAGCTAGCTACGCGGACGCGCAGTGGGCCAAACTGCGCAAAGACGCCGAAGAAGCGCCGGAACCGCTACGGAAACGCCTGCTATCAACTATTGGCGAAGGAACCCAGGTCAACCAGAGCATTGTGAAGAACTCTCTGGATGCTGCAGAGACAGCGGGACGTTCCCTGGTTCAGGGAATACTCCTAAAACACCATGTATGGCTGCGTAACTCAGGGTTCAAACCGGAGACACAGGCGTCTTTTATAAATAAACCTATTGAAGACTCAAACCTCTTTGGGAAAGCGGTGGATGAGGCTCTGGAGATGGCAAAAAAAGAGTTTGATACTATCAAAACTCTTGACCAGATCTCTAAGCCCACTACCAGACGCGGCTATGGCAACAAACGCTTTTTTCGTGGCCAACGCCAACAACAGAATCAGCAGCAACAGTACCCTGTCACCAATTACCAGACCAATAGTGGGCAGTACAGCCAAAGAGGCCAGCGCTGTGGCAAAGGGAGAGGTCGGGGGTCCACCCCCAGAGGCTCCCAAGCCCCCAACAACACCAAGTGACGCGAAGATTCGCGTCCCCTCCCATGCAACACCAGTCCGGGGCCGGCTAACATCCTTTCTTCCAGCATGGGAGGGAATAACGTCAGACCGCTGGGTACTTTCCACCGTAGCCCACGGATACTGCATCGAATTCAACGGTTCCCCAACATACAGACCCCCGAGGGGACGACGCATGACACCAGAACACCTTACCATCCTTCTCCAAGAAGTAGACCAACTGCTGGAAAAAGGAGCCATAGAAGTCGTGCCTCTATCTCAGGTAACGGAAGGTATTTATTCAGTGTACTTCCTTGTACCCAAAAAGGATCTAACCATGCGCCCTGTATTAGATCTGCGCCCAGCGAACAAGTTTGTCAAACCCCAGAAGTTTCGTATGGTGACCTTACAGGAAGTGATCAACCTGCTATCACAAGGAGAATTATACTAGACATGAAAGATGCATACTTCCATATTTTAATGTTGCCAGCGCACAGAAAATACCTCGTGTTCATGATAGAGGGCAAACACTACCAGTTCAGAGTGCTACCCTTCGGCATAACATCTGCACCAAGGGTATTCACGAAGGTACTGGCAGTGGTAGCGGCCCACCTGCGCAGGTTGTCCATCCCAGTTTACCCTTACCTCAACGACTGGCTCATAACGGGGGATTCTTACGAAACATGCTTCTCCAATACCCAAAAGACTGTAGACCTTTTGTTCCAGCTGGGCTTCTCCATCAACGAAAAGAAGTCCAGCCTAGACCCCAGTCAGATCAAACAATTCCTAGGGGCTCTAATTCAAACAAAGGACGGCCTCGTCTTCCCCTCCAACGAGAGGGTCCAAAACATGCTGTTTCAGATCCCTCAATATGTGGCCGGTCGGGAGGTGACGGTACGCAAAGCAATGCGCTTGCTAGGAATGATGGCGTCGTGTATTTATTTGGTACCTCACGCGCGCCTGCGCATGCGCCCAATGCAAGAGTGGCTCAACAGCCAGTGGTGTTAGGCCAGCGGACTATGGGACGATCTAGTGGTGGTCTCGCAGGCCTTGGTTCTCTCGCTATGGTGGTGGACAAAGGAAAACCTGGTAAGAGGGAAACCCTTTGCCACACCCGCGGCGGAAGCCACTCTAACCACAGACGCATCCCTCACAGGATGGGGGGCTCACCTATCCCATCAGACTGCTCACGGAGTGTGGACTCCGAACGTAGCATCCAAACACATAAATCTACTGGAGCTACTAGCTGTGTTCAAGGCGCTAAAAGCCTTCCAGGAACACCTACAAGGCAAAACAGTGATGGTCCTTACAGACAGCACCACAGCCATGTACTACATCAACAAGCAGGGGGGCACCCACTCTCCAGTACTGTCCAAACTGGCCCAAAATATATGGAAGTGGGCTCTCAAACAAAACATGTTCCTACTGTCACAACATGTACCAGGGGAACTCAATCTGCTGGCAGACAAACTCAGCAGAGATTTCCCCCTGCCCGAAGAGTACGAATGGCGACTGCACGAAGGCATAGTCTTCGACGTCTTCACGCAATGGGGATTCCCAGAAATGGACCTGTTCGCAACCCTGGAGAACTCACAATGCCAAAGTTACGCCTCCAGGTACCCCCAGAACCAATCCAAGGGGAACGGTCTGTGGATTCAATGTTCAGGGAAATTTGTTTACGCTTTTCCCCCCCCGACTCCCCTTCTCAACAAGGTGGTGCACAAGATGCACCAGGAACAAGTGACCATGATACTGGTGGCCCCAATGTGGGCCCGACAGCCATGGTTCGCTCACTTGATGGAGATGTCTCTATCTCCCCCAGTGAAACTCCCCTGCCCGTACAACATGCTGTCACAAGACAAGGGCAGGACTCTGCATCCATGCCCCCAGAACATGAACTTAGCAGCCTGGCTCCTGAGATCATAGAATTTGGAAATCTACAGCTCCCGCAGAGATGCATGGACATCCTCAGGGAAGCCAGAAAACCTAACACTCGCCACTGCTATTCTAGCAAGAGGAAGAGATTTGTCATCTGGTGCAGAGGAAAGAGCATCAAGCCGATTGACTGCTCTCCCACACATATTGTTCTATACCTGACCCATTTATTGGATTCAGGTCTAGTGTTCAATTCCATTAAAGTCCACCTAGCGGCACTTTCTGCATACACCACTTCCCAACTCAAAGTGTTGTGGTGGAAGATCCCTGTTATAAAGGCCTTCATGGAGGGAGTAAAGAGAATACACCCCCCGATAGCTGACCCAGCTCCCGGATGGGACCTTAACGTGGTACTTACCAGACTCATGGGCTCACCATTTGAACCCATGCACAAAGCATCTCTTAAAGACCTCACTCTTAAGACTGCTTTTCTAATAGCTATAACCTCCATCAGGAGAGTAAGTGAAATACAGGCTCTTTCTGTTCTAGACCCCTTCGTTACAGTTCACAGAGATAAGGTGGTTCTACGCATGCACCCAAGGTTTGCACCGAAATTCATCTCGAAATTCCACGTAAACCGGTCTATAGAACTACCAACGTTCTTTCAAAATCCTTCCAACTTGGGAGAAAAAAAGTCTGCACACACTAGATGTGCGCAGAGCGGTCATGTTCTACATGGAAAGAACCAGACCACTGAGGAAGACTAATCAGTTCTTCGTCTCGGTGGCAGCAGGAAGAGAAGGGGATGCAGTTTCAAAGTCCACTATTTCTAGATGGATTGTTCAATGCATCACTCTCTGCTATACTCTTGCTAAGAGAGAACTGCCCTTTAAGCCAAGAGCACACTCTACTCGAGGCACGGGGGCGTCCATAGCATTCATTGCAAATGTTCCCCTTGAGTCCATCTGCAAAGCGGCTACCTGGAGTTCTGTGCACACCTTTACAAAACACTACTGTCTAGATGCACACTCGAGATCTGACTCTCAGGTGGGACAGGCAGTATTAAGATCTTTTCTCTACTGTTCCTTCTCATAACCCACCGCCAACTCCGGGTACTGCTCGCTAGTCTATGCACAGCATGTGATTCTAAGCAGATTAACAAACATCAGAAGACAATGCATTACTTACCGTAAAAGCATTTCTGATGGTTGTATCTTCTTAGATTCACATGCGCCCACCCTTCCTCCCCGCTCGGATGGAAGGAACATAGACTTCCTTTTATATCTCTCTTTTCTGTACTCACTCACGTCTAGAAGGCTCCCTCAGGGCAGAAAAATACAAACTAGAGGGACCTCGACGCGTGAGGGATTGTGGGTACAACGCACGTCACTATAGGGATAGTGTTTCAGACACACCTTGTCGACGTCCCCTTTTCGACTACGAAAAACAAAATGCAATACTCCGCAGTGACCACTGGATGCCGGACCTATGCACAGCATGTAAATCTAAGCAGATACAACCATCAGAAATGCTTTTACGGTAAGTAATGCATTGTCTTTCCCTTCCATTTCCTCCCTAATTATTGGATCCCTTAACATACTCCCCGGATATTTCCACCCCCAGACCTCCTTCTTTCTACTCCATAGACCCATCCACATGGAGACAATTTTGTGCTCTGCTATCCCAATGGGGCACGCCTTTACTTCCCTGACCCGTCCCAACACCCATATTTAATCAGTTCACGACTGCGTGCCATGTACGTTCAAGAGGAAAGTATATCCCTCTTCATATCCCTTCATTTCCCACCACACGCCCCTCAGTCCCACCCGTCCCATCCTGTCTCATAGCTCTGCTGATGCCACTACTCCCTCTCTTTTTATCTTACCCCCCCCGACCTATCACGCCACCTATCCCAGGTCATGTTGAGATCTCCCATTACAAATATCTGGCCCCTCACCTTGTTGTCCATTACTCGCCTCAGGAATGCTTCTTGGCCTGAGTTGGGTGTGTAAATGACTGCTATGGTATAGGGGAAATCCAAATGGCTCCCTTTTGACTATAATGTACCTGCCCCCCTTATCCTTAAGGACCGCAGTTACCCAGAAATCCACTGTATTTTTGATAGCCAGGGCCACCCCCTGTCTTTGTCGCTCCCGATGCATGGGATATCTCATCAAATCCTCGCAATTTTAGCCATCCCTGATCTTTGTACAGGTGCGTTTCCTGTAGCCCCAAGATATCTGGTCCCTCATTCCTCATAAAAAATGTCTCTTCAGGGGGGAATTGAGTCCCCTAACGTTATGTGTCAACCACTTCAATGAGTATGTTGTTGCTTGCTGCCTGTGCCTGTTTCAGAACGCCCCCTTCATCCATACTCCCCCTCCCCCCACTGTCTGCACCATCTTCCCCTCCCGTCTGACCCTCCTCATTTCCCCCTCCAATCCGCCCTCCTGCCCGCCCTCTTCACCACTCCACTCTTGCACCACCCCTTATCATTGTCTTGCCACTCTTCTCTCCCCCAACCCAACCCCCTGCCCCCCCTCACCTCACACTAGAGGAATCCCCGCTGCTTCCCTCCCGGGCCTCTTCGACCTTTTTAACTTGATGTTTACCCCCTCCACCCTCCTGCCCTTGTTACCCCCTGGATGTCCACCATCCCTTTTTTATTCTACCTGATCAGGGTTCCCCCCCATTAGGTTCACCCCCCTCCTCGGTATTTACCTTCTTGCCGCTCTCCTTCCAGGGCGGGCCCTGTAGTGTGGTTTTCCTTTTCCGTCTGTCTCCAACCGTGGTCCATTCCCATGGTCTTGGTCTATTGTCTGTTGTTGGTGATCTATCAGATCTGTCATCCCGTTGTTCCTGGCCCAAATCTAAGTGTAGTATGTCTGCCCCTTCTTGCAGCAAAACTATTTGTTACTGCGCACCTGCCCATCCAAAGAGAAGTCAGAAGGGAAAGGTCCACTTATGCTTAATCCCTTATTCCTTAAGCACAGTAAGAATCCGGCCCATTTGACGACGCTTGACTAGTGTTGTTAGCTAGGTCCTGGTAAAGTTCGATTTGTTGATCCTTGTATTTTACCGGTTCCTGTTGTCTTGCCGCTTTGAGAACTGCTCCCTTTTGAGCACACCTTGTGAATGCCGCCAGAACGTCCCTAGGTCTAGCATTAGGGTGCTTATTTAGGCGTCCCTCTCTGTGGACCCTGTCAAATTCTACTGAGCTTGGGCTAGTTTATCGCAGGAGGTATGTGAACATTTCCTGCATAACCCCTTTCAGCTTTCTATCCACCACCGTTTCCGGCAACCATTTCAGCCTAATGTTGACCCTCTGGTATCTGTTCTCTAAAGGCTGTGTCTAGCCTTTCTATGGCCTCACTGTTTGCCATTGTTTCTTTATCGACCTCCTGCAGCCCCTTCTCCAGGAGATCCGTTCTCTCACCCAGTTGCCCCATTTCCTGTCTTATTTCCACCAGGGCCGAATTGAGGTCTGACCTCAATAACTGAAATTGTTCCTTAAATGTCCTTGCTAAGGTGGTCTGTAGGGAGAGCATTTCCGCATGGAAGTCCTGGCGTGACATTGGGGTTGTTGGATCCACCTGCTCTGGGGTGCAGCGTCTTGTTGCCCCCTCCTGGGTACTCCTGGATGCTTCATTGGCTTCCCGGGCCGGCCACATAGTCGGATGTGTTCCGGGAGTATCGCCCTGAGGTGGCCCCCCCCCCCCTTGTTTGACCTGCCTGTAGTCTTTATCGACATGGCCGGGTATCCTTGCAGGGCTTTGAATTGGTCTCCGCCTCTACCCTTATCTCAAATTCCTACCCTTCCACTCCGGTGGAACCCCCTTCGCAGTATGGGGTCACGCGGCCTCACCCCTCCTTCGTTCTGCTGCTTCAGGGATGGGCCAGCCCTCCTGTGCCTTGTCGTGCAGTGGGTTCCCCTTACTGTAGGTCTCTGCTTCTCCTCTCCCCCTCCCTTTATTATGGTATGGGCATCTCCAAGGCCTGCCAGTGTTCTATCCCCCTGCTTCTCTTGACTATTGTCCCAGCCTTGGGGAGGTCTTCTGGCCTGGGCTGTGGGGCTGTGTGCATGCGCTCCCTTCTTTCCCTGCGTGAGTTGGGGGAGGGTGGACCCCAACAGATCCAATGTGTAGGCCCGTGGTCTTTGTGCGGCGCCCTTACTCCCCGGTGCTGCCTCGTCCTAGTGCAGTAGTGCTCCCCTGGTTGGGCCTCCGCTCTCAATTGTGCAGAAATCTCAATCCCTGGAGTGCCGGGGTCCTCCCCACTTCCCCACCGCTCTCCGGGCTCTCTACCTCCCTTGGCTGCTTGCGTTGGGCAGCGCTCCTCCTGTGTCCCCCATCTTGCCAGCGCTCCTAGATGGATCCCAGTCCTATGGGGGTGGGGGGGGGGTCACCTGTGGTTATGTTGTTCCTGCCAATGGAGTCTTTCGCCGGCCCTCTGCTCCTCTCCTCTGTCTGGGAGGTCACCCTCCGGTGCTGTTCTTCCTCGGCATGGCTCCCCTCCTTCTCCTCGGCTTGGCTCCTCCACACAGGTCCCGTCAGTCCTTTCCGGAAGGCCCCCTCGTCCTCAAGGGCACCTCTCGCGGGTGTCCAGGCTTCCCTCAGCTCTCCCACGTGTAACGGCTCAGGTTCGTCCGTGGCGCTGTCTCTGGGTCTGCTGCTTCCCCTGCCGGGCTGCTGGGTCCCTTCTCTCACATTAGGGGAAGAGCCGCGGCTTACTGCTCTTGTGGACCTCTACCAGCTGGATCCACAACTTTCCTCGGCTGCTGGCGCCCTGCCTGCTTCGTTGCTCCCCTCCCAGGGTCCGCTGTGCCACCGCCTGTCCTTCTCTCAGGCCGGGTGTCTCTGATTCCTCGCCTGGTCTCCTCCTCCCCTCCATAGCTGCTTGGGGATTGACTCTGCTCCCATCCACAGGAGTAGGACTACACCTGTCGTTTTCTCCCATTTTTCCTCCTTCCTCCCCGATCCTGCACTGCTTCTATGGGGTGGTGGAATCGCGTACAGCAGTTTATGGGCTCAGGAGCGCCGTCAACACGTCTATCCGTGTCGACGGCCATCTTGAAGTCCCAAAACCTTGAGACTCAACGCTATGTCATAATATCCTATGACATAACACAAGATGCCTGATGGCGCTATCGAAACTGCAAAGGCTGTACCATCAAGGAGGTATAAAAGTGCTCAACTTTGAGACATACTTTATGGCGTGCCAACTGAGCTGCAATTTGTTACAAATTGGCTGTCGGATGAGCAGACCCAGGACACGTTGTTGCTGCAACCAGCATGCACCCCGTTCTTCTTGAGGGAGGCGATATGGACTGAGGCATCGCTAGTCCCGAAACCCCTGTGGCTGTTGATGTTAGGTAGGAGGATATGGAATAGGGCTTGTTGCTTTCTAGAGAAGTAATCGCCCTACTCCCCCCAGATCCCAATTGTGACACTAAAAGTGGAGGATCCACAACTCAGACTAAACGTAAGGAAGTATTGGGTACCTATGGGGGTTGTCACTTACGAGAGGGTAAACCAGTGAACTCTAGGGCAGTCACTCTAGAAATGGGCATACATGAGGGACAGCATATCGTGCATGCTTCACTCCTCACCAAGCTAAAGCAGAAATTGGTGGGCATAGATGGGGTATTTCAGGAAGACGAAAGAATATAAACATTCTATATTTCATGACATGCATTGTCTAGAATATACGAGGTATTCATTTCAGAATGGGGGGGATGTACTGGAGCAGACTAGGCATAACTGGGAAGCCGACTTGCAGGCAAAATTGCCATACCTAGCATGGGATGGAGCACTAGTTTATCATAAAGTGTCTAGAAATGGGAGACTCCAGCTGATTCAGTTTTGCGTAACACATAGAGCGTATCTAACCCCGAAGAAGATGGCTAAATTTAGCAATGCTACTGAACAGGCCTGCCCAAAATATGGATTGATCAATGCAAACCTGGTGCACATGTTCTGGGCTTGTAGCAAGATCCGACAATACTGGGCAGAGCTAACCCAGGCCTTAGCCAAGGCAGGCATAACATTAGATATAGGCTCTCCTAAAGCCTATATGCTTGGCATCTTGGCGCACCCAAAGCAGGCAAGAAACGTTAGTAAGTTGAAAGGTCTGGCATACATTCTGGCGAAATTTAGGATTGCAATGGGTTGGAAAGGACACAAATGTCCTGATGCACACCAGTGGTGGAGGGATCGCCAAAAATAGACGCTGGCAGAAACCTCAGTGTAGCAAGAGGCGGCCTGTCGGGGCCAAGGAGAACAAAACGTGGACTTTGATTCGTGGAAGCATATGATGCAGGAATTGATGGTCTTGGCGCACATTGGGTCTCAAAGGGCAACACATGCCCCATCACAACTGGTGGATTAAAGTCAATATATATGTGTAGCACAGTTCGATGGGGAGAGGCAGAACAATGTAGGTGGAATTGGCTGGGAGGTGGATGTGGGAGTTGGGGAGGGAGCGCACATACAGACATAATCAGTAGTATATTCTCATGCAAACGTGTATCAATTAAACAAAATGTAAACTTTGAAGCCAAGATACGATACCTTAGACAGAGTGGTCCGGCACTGGGTGCATGCCCATTCGAAAGTCTCTGTAAGGTATCCAACTGAAAGGGGGCAAAAGCGAAAGAGTGACGAGGAATTGTGAATCGAAGTGGCCCTGCAACTGGTCAAGCAAAATCCTGTTCACAATCGAAAGTGTTCGATGTTGATAGTATAAAGAAAATTGATGACAAACTAGATGAAGTTGGTCCGGGCCCAGCAAAGGGAGATTAATTGAACAGTGTGTTAAAGAGGATCTTAGCCCAGCTGAGGGGGATCCGAGGTGAATAGTGAATCTCCTAAGAAATTGTGTAATCTTAAGAGGAATATAACTTATTGTTTGCCTTTTAAAGTTTCTTCTTTCAGAGGGCCTGATGCGACAAAGAGACTTGTGCACAGAAAGGCCCTGATTCTAATGATTGAACTGTATCCTCATGCTAGAGAAGCCAGAGACTGTGCGGGCAGGGAGGCCAACAGCCTGAACATCTTGACATATCATTTTGTGAACACTTCTTTATTTTTCGTTACTGTTTCCCACACTATTTGTATTTAGAGGTAAACATTGCCCATAGGTTTATTAGTATAGGCCCTTTTATTTTGACAAGACCCCCACTATTATTGCATTATTTGATGGTCCTAGCTTGCTCCCATCTTTAAGATTAGATGGGTGTTTTTCAACCCCTTTTTGAAGTTCAATAAACATTCTTGAACTGTGTTCACCTGTGTCTGTCTTACTGTTGTTACCATGCCGTCCTTACAGTGCCCACAGAAGAGAGATGGTATCACCTTTTCATATTGAGGACCAACCTAACCCTCCCAACCTTATGGGTTACTATAAAGCTGTTCCCCTCCCCCAGCCCCTCATTTAACCATATGTGACACTTGACAGTACTGCGATGAGGAAGAGGCGACTAAGAGTAATGAACACTACACCAGTTCACCACTTGGACGAGGAAGATCTCAGCAAAGTGTTGAGGGTCAGGCATATCCCTTTAATTATGATCAGGCAAGTCCAATTAAGCATCGCACCTGCAGCCTGTCGAGGGGCTGCAGGTATATAAAGGGAGACCAGTAGGGCAGAGAGGAGAGCAACAGGGAGGCCAGCATGGGAGAGACCAGGAGGGCTCCTTGTTTGAGAGGAGCCAGGATTGCCGCAAATATCCCAGAGGATTTGCGTGGTCCAAAGCAAGTGGGCCGTGACAGAGAGCGAGCAGCAGGAGCTGCGAGAGAGCCAAAAGAGGAGGGAACGCGCCAGTGTCTGTAAACAGACATTTAAATTGCTGGTGTGCAGAGGGAAACACACACGGCAGGCAAGTGTAGTTTGAAAAGGTGGAATTCCCAACAACAGAAGCAGAGAAGTAGCAGGAGCTCCCGGAAGGAGACTCCTTGAGCCAGTAATTGTCAGGAGGGCGCTCAAACACTGGGGTGCTGCTAGCAGACTGCAGTTGAGTAGCGGTCCTCAAAAGTAAGAAAAACAAGTGCATATTGAATACCGAACTGAATGGAAGCTTAAAATTAAGCGACATGCATGAATACACATTGAACACCAAATCAAATGAAACCCTGAAGGGTAAGCATATATATGTATTTTTTTTTATTGATTCGGTTGAAACAAATCAACCTTTCAAAACAAAATATTTGTCATTAAACCAGTAAAATTTAACACACACAAATTCATTAATTGTTTCAGCAGTCTATACAGTATTATACTAAATATATTGATTCTTAATTGTACAAATTCATTTAAAACAGTGTGAGGTTCACAAATAAAACATGCTAAACAGAAATAAAGATATGGTAATTGTCATTTGCAGACGACCATACTCAACTGTAATTTACCTTTCAACATATATGTAGCCCTAAAGAAATCAAGATCAACTATGTATTAACAGCCAACTCATTGTCTAACTGCAGGCTATCCAGGAAGCATGCAGTTGCCACCTGAATTGGCAAATATGATGAATTTAGTATCACAGACCAACATTGCTCAGTTTCTAAATTACCAAGATACCGACAATGTCTTCCAAAGCTGGACATTGGGTAATTATATGATGTAATGTTTCCAAGTTAGCAACATTGTTGCAGAAGCGACAGTAACTTTCTGTAGCTGCAATTATTCTTCGCTTCAGCAATAGTGCTCTAGACGGCCAGATGCTAAATCGTTGTCGCAGAATTGCTGAGCGAATTTTAATAGCAGGAGCTCTAATAAGGTACAATGGCAGAGTTCGCATTTTTTTGGGGGGAAAACGTTTTGTCTCCATCCACATAAGTCAAACATAACTCGCATGTTTTGATCCAATCATGCATATACATTTTATTTTTTGCTTTATCCGGGTTCTTCATTAAAGTGTCAATAGAGACACATGCATGACCCAAAATATCAAACACAGTATTAAGCCACGGTGTAAGGAAAGTATGAGTTGTGGCAAACAAATTAATGGTGAGCTCCCTTAAGAGGACAGTGCGTTCAGAAGATATTAGACATTTTCTAAAAAGGGAGCATAAGCGCCAGTTGTACAAGGCTTGGAGTGAAATTGGATCCATCTCCTAATGGATCCAGCAGGCCGGAATGGATGGTGGTAGTCTTAATATATTTTTCCAAAATTTCCTTTACCATTTATCACATTTTATACTAGTAGTTATAGGTAAAGTTTCTAAACCATATAGCAAGCCTGGAACAGCTTTTTGGTTCCAATACGTTAATGCTGGTTTAATTGAAAATATCCCGTATTTGTACATAATTAGTCTAGTTTGTGAAATGGCAGTATCCCCCTTCTCCACTCTTTCCAACTGTCCTTTGGAATGATTAGCCAGTTCAAATATCATGCCCAGATATGTATATTGGGGAACAGCAGTTAGATTTGTTTGACTGATGGACCAAATAAATGATTTAGCTTTCCTTTTTGGGGAAAACAAAACTATTTGAGTTTTGTTGGTATTGATCCGCAATTCATTTTGTATGATGTATGTATTGAAGGCTCCAAGCAGCTTTCGCAGACCATTTTGAGTTTTTGACATGAGCACCATGTCGTCTGCATACATTAAGCTTTTTACCTGGTGATTATTGATTTTAGGAGAATCGGCGGTCACATTTTGAAATATTTGTTTCGTATCATGAATGAAATAATTAATAATCGAGGAAGCCAAAAGGCAACCTTGCTTTAACCCACGAGCTGTTGGTACAGGCGATGACAAAACCCCGTCCAATGACAGACGAACACAAATAGAAGTCTCTGAGTGGAAGGCAAGAATGATTTCAAATAGGGTTAACGGGCATTGATCGCGTTTCAATTTGTTGAATAGAAGCACTCTAGATACTGAGTCAAATGCTGAATGCAGGTCAATAAAAGCCAAGAATAATGCTTGCTTTGTGACTCGGCAATGTGCTTTAATTGAAGTTAATGTTAACAAGTTAATCTGCGTGCCCATCCCTGCAATAAACCCAGTCTGATAAGGATCTCGTAATGAATTTGTAAGAGTCCATTTATTGAATTCAAATAGAATGATTTTGTAGAAAATCTTGCCAGGAGAGTCTAAAAGGGCAATTGGGCGATAATTATTGGGATTACATCTATCCCCTTTCTTGAAAATCGGTATAATGATCGAAGATTTCCAAGATGTTAGTATAATACAGGAATTGACAAATGTTTGGAATATGCGGTATGGGATGCGTGCCCATTCGGCCCGATTAGCTTTAAGTGTAGCATTAGAAATTCCATATGGGCCTGCGGCCCTCGAGCTGCTTGCTTTTTTTTTATAATTTCTTCTATGTCTGTAGCGGTGAAATCTAAATGTCATTGAACTGGCCGTGATTGAAGAAATATTTTGTGGTCGAATTTGGGATCTGCATAGAGATCTTGGAAATACTCAACCCACTGATGTTCATTAACTGAATTTAATTGGGCATCCGCATCTCTATTGTAAGCATAATTTCCAAGAAGGTGCCACATTTGAGCAGAGTTCTTATTAGACATTGCCCGAGCCATACTTTTGCTATCTTTTTGGAACATTGATGATTTATGACTCTGTATCCAGTTCTTAAAGCGAGTTTTGGCATTTTTTAGTAATTGCCAACGGTCATTGTTATCTGATGCCAGAATATGACGTTTAAGTTGTCTAATCTCAGTCTTTCTCTCTTTGACCACTTGATCATAAGTATGGAGATGCTTTATATGATTCTTGGTTGGAATAGTGATCGTGTGGACAAAGGGAGCAAGTATCTCGGTATACTGGACACCCACATAAGACAGGTTAGACGCTATCAGTTTCTCAAACTTGATAACTCTAGCATCTGTCCATTTTATTCTGGACTTTGCATTGTTAATCCCAAAGCCACAATTTGCAGTAGCGGCTCTGCTGTTAGGTGCTTGCCATGCAATAGAGAGGGTTAGCATCTTATGATCACTGCAAGGGGAAGTAGTGATTGTTAGCTCTTGAGACATTCTAAACAAACTCTGGTCAACAAAAATGTAATCGATGGTACTTGTACTTCGATTTCGATACCAAGTCGGTTGAACTGGGATATCGCCCTTAATGGATCCATTAACCATAACAAAGTTCCTCTCATTCATATAGTATAACCAATGTTTACCTTCCTTTGATTGACAACTAGAGTTAGTGCAGTCCATATTTAAATCTCCCACGATAATGGTATACATTGTAGTTGCAGAAATATTTACAATATCTAATAAGGCAGTTAAACCATTATAGAAGTCTACAACTGAGCAAGCACTAGGAATTCTGTAAACATTCAAAACTGCCAGGGAGTGAAAGGCAGTAGTAACTTTGACCAGTTGCAAATGAATGTTGAAAGCTGCCCATGATGTAATCGAAAGGCCTAATTTACGGTTTACCGCAGCTAAAAGCCCCGAGGACGGTCTGCCTTTAGTTAATAATGCTGTTAGCAGATTTACGTCGTACCATCCCACACCGGAGGTGCTGTTAGCCATGTTTCTTGTAAGGACAAAAGATGATATACATGAGGAAGTTTTTTGATAGAGGTTTGCAAATGACTATGGCCTCTTGTATTCCAGCTAGCAATTCTTAAAACATTATCATTTTCTTTAGTTGGTGGGTAATTCTGAACATTGACTGAAGCCCTTTGGGATCTGGCCCCATTTGAGTTATCCCGCTTAAAACTTTCATATATGTTAAGTTTTGAGAAATGTTCCTTGGGTTGAGTTGAGAAATCTTCAGATCCTGAGCCAACAGAAAACCCATTTCAAATAGCAACATTTTCGCCTGCCAGATTTTGTTTACCACTAACCCTGATGGAATCCATAAACGAATGATCGAATTGGAGGTATCAGAAATGAACTCAATTTGTTCAATGTCTCGAGAGCTAACATCTTGTAGCTCGACCATATCTCTGAAAATGTTCAAAACACTCCTTCTGTTGAGATCATAAGAAGGAGAAGGCCCTTCTCTGCACTTTAGTATAAAGCAGAAGCTAGGAGTTTTTTAAGCATGTAGCAGAGGTTGTGGGGATCTAGGCGTACAACCGTTCAGAGAATTGTTCTTGCAAACTGGTCTCCCATCAGAGTATTAGAATGAGACACTTTTTCAGTTGGCGTTTGCAATTCACTTGTATAGGTATAATTTCTTGTGAATCTCTGAGCATTGTTAATTTGAGAGTTATGACTCACTTGCACTTGAGAATCCAAGGGGGCATTGCTACCGGCAACATCAGCAAACTTTTCTTCAAGATATTTATCAACTGCTTGTTTCAATTGCAATGTCACCCCAAGATTTTGTTCTATTGTAGGGAACGATGCCACCTTAGGAGGAGCAAATGAGACACTTTTTATTTTCATTTTCAGTGACCAGAGTAACCCCCTGGTCTAAGTGTGTCAGGGACTCGACCAGCGCATCTAAAGGTTGATATGATGTAGGTTGCAAATGAGATGAGGAACAATTTTCAGAAACAATCTCTGTAGTAGGATCGGTCAAGGTTGTAGTAGGTTTTATGGGAATAAAAGACCTGGTGGATGGGACATTACTAGCGGCTGAGACTAAAACCTTCTCCGTTGAAGCCTTAGGAATCGAGCCTCCGATCGCTTTAAAAAATGCATTGAGGGTGTTCTTCCCTCTGCGAGCAGGCTGGTTCTTTGTTTTTTTTGATGATTGAGTAAGGTTTTTGGGATTTTTGTCTCATCAGTCTTTTGCCACGAGAACCTAGAATGTGTCCCGCAGGGGGCACGACCGTAAGGCACTCCGCCTCCCCGCCAGGTGGAGTTCCATAGGCAATTTAGCTGTGGAAGTAATATGGGTCTCAGGGGTTATGTCTTCAATAGCACAGATAACCTTGGTGAATCGTGGTAATTGGGTGACGGAACCCACAATAGCAGGTTGAGTCCTGGCAACATTATCCGCTGGAGCCGAAAATGGAGATAGGGTTTCAACAGTGAAACTGCCAAGGGTTATAATTGAGGCCTCTTTGACAGATGTTACCTCACAGGGTGGGGGGGATTGCCACTGTTGGACTGTGATTTTGAAAATGAATCCAACTGTGTACCCTGGAAATTTAGTTTTTCTTGCATCCGCTCAAAAATGTTCTGTAAACCTAGAACAGATGTATTAACCGCATTAAGAGCTAATTCTAGCATATTTGGCGGTAAAGAGGGAGATCAGACAAGGGCGGTTTTACTGCCCTTGGAGTAGGGAGCGCAAATGATGCAATGGCGGAATTCGAGGGTATTGAATATGACTCATGTGATAAGTCAGTTATAGGGGCAGCAAAGTGCTCCGTTTGCATGCAGGTGGGAGATTCACACTGACTTGCATAAATTGAGATGCCAGAGCTGTCCAAAGCTATTGGTGAGATAGGAGAGATACTCGCTAAAGATCTCTCACTAAACTTTCTTCTTACATTTCTTGCCTTCAAAGAGGCCAGAATAGTTTTGTCAGAAATTATTTGTTCAATACGAGAGCTCACTAAAGGGGGACCAGGAGTACAGAAAAGCGTTTGAGCTATGGAGTTAGTTACCACTTCGGAGATCAGACCAGTCAGCTCGGGCTGTGGCTTGTGCAAATTCAGCTCAGGATTAGCTTTTTGGGACATAGCCACGCTAAGTTGAGCTGATGCGTGAATGCCTTGAATTCGTGGGGACAAGGTAAAAGAGGGTAGCTGTGTTTGAAATATTTTTGGAATTGTACTGATTGTGGTGAGTTTATCAGAATTGTCAGGCATATTGGTTTTTAATGAATGGGGAATAAAAACCATTAACAAAGTACCAGCCTCAAAGACTAGCAAACGACACAAAAAAAAACAAAACAACCAAAAAGCTTGGAGCTTACTTTGCTGGAGGAACCAGGCCCCAGGAACTATAAGAGGAAGAGCCACGGCCGCTGCGTCGGGATGAAGCGGCAAAGTGGAACTTAATTGTGAACTTCCTCATGCGCGCGCTCTGTGCGCGTGCGTGGAGAATATATGCCTGTTGCAATTCACCAGTTCCTGGGCGGGACAAAGTCTCCTGTCACTCACACGGTTGAGGTAGGCGGAACATGCACTACAAACAAACAAAATAAAGCAATCGGGCAGGAGCAATCAAACAGGAGCAATCAGGCAGTAGGTCCAAAAGGCATAGTCACAAGGCTCCTGAACAAAGTCAATCACCTGATTAAATCAGGAAAAAAGTCTGTAGCAGAAATCCGTAGCATCAGCTGTCTGCTCGCAGGAAAGCACACGAAAAGCAGCGTTCCTCAGCGGCAAAGCGGAACTTAATCGTGAACTTCCTCGTGCATATTAAATACTGAATAGAATAAAATTTTATAGGCCAAGCAAATAGAGGACACCCAAAGTGCCCATGTGAAAACCATCTATTGAAAAGGGTGCATATTTGACACATCAGTGTCCTAAAAATGTGGGATGCGAACACTCCCCCCTGTGAACTTTTGTGAGTGAATGTAGAGCGGCAAGGCCAAAAACTGGCAAGAGGTCTGTAACACGTGATGTCAGAGCCAAGAGGCTGACGAGGTAAAGCCAGAGGAGTGCAAATCTACCCATAAAGCCAAGCGACTGACAAAGGGCAAGTGCTGAAGAACCTATGTGAGCTGGGGAGCTTGGGGATCCTGGTTGCGCGACATGTGATGGCTGGACCATGTAGTCTGTCAACTGCGCCTAGACTAGTGAGCCCTGAATGAGAAAAACCAAAGACATTGTGAACTAAACCAAGGAGAAGCATTGTAAGTGAACTGGTAAGACGAGCCAGAAGGAGCTCAGGTGGACCTAGATTTATGTTGCATTTTTTTAAGTCTGAAACGAGCATAAGTGGCGAAAATAAAGGTTTAGGGAAGGGAACCCTGAGACTTAAGGAACTGTTCATGTTGTCTTGAGAAAGCAGCCTCAATACATTTTTGTTTTGAACTGTGCTGCTTGGAACTTGTGAAAGTGGAGCTGAAAGAAAGCTGCAAGCTGGAAAAAGCTCAGAACTATGGGTTAAACACTATTTCTCTTATTAGTTGATGTCCCTACACATTGATTAGCTTTATTTGTGAGGGCTAGTATAGATTTTGGACACAAACCGACTTTTGAGTTGAACTTTTTGACTCAGACTTTCCTTAGTTCCGTTCAGGTAGCCAAATCCCACCTTAGCATAGGGCAAGTTAGGCCTTCTACCATCCTGACATTTGATTTAATAAAGTGTTTTATTTTGGACATTAAATCTGTTGTCTGTGTTGTGCTTCATGATGCTGTCACAAATCCTAGAACACATTTCAATATAAATTCTTAATGAATAAGCCCATTAAAATTTAGAATTTGCTTTTGCGTTGTTTACCTTTTGTAGATGGACTAAAAAGCAGTTTGCAATCCTTTTGTTTGTTTAAAAACACCTTCTGTACAGGAATCGAAAGGAATACAGAACATGAGCTACTAGAACGTACCCTGTGCCTTGATGAAAAGCTCAAGATGCCTGATGCTGCTTTAGTGTCTTTTAGACCTCCCTTGTTTCATGGCTTTAGTAACAGGCACCACAATATAAATTAATGATCTGCTGTGGAGGATTCGTTATTTAAAAATAACATGAAGATGCTGAAAGTGGTGAGCTAGGATTGGAAGTAACTAACTTTATCTTCTCCCATTATGTGGATTGCCATTAGTATTTGTAAACGCTAGAATGGGATCGCAAACCAAACCCCCTCGAGCAGGCAGGCAGGCAAGCAGATAGCACTTCTATATATACACATACCTATATCCCCACCACTACCTCAACATGCGGACAACATTGCTATGTTATCCAATGACATTACAAAGGGAAGCTTGCCCCACTTCACTACGCAATAGACCACCAACCCTTTTGGTTAATGAAAAATGCAAGAAATAGTCCTGCTTACAATTGAGTTTTTGGCAGCTGCAAGGTCAATATTGACCGGCTCATAATTATTAAAAAGCTGTTGCGATTTTCTATTGTCCCTGGCTCTGTGAATGTAGAGTTTCAGTGCACCTTTAGCATAGGGTGTGGGGTAAGCTGTTCAGTTGTCTTAGAAGGTTGAGGAGGAAAGGTAGAAATTCAGGATCACTTACGGTAGAAAAGGATGAAAACTACCATGTCCCTTAGAAATACCGAACACAGTTAATGAAACAACATGGCCTGTATATCTTGAGCAGAGCCTCCAAATGGCATTTCCCAGGAATACTGGTTTCGGTGGAAAATGGTTGTTAGCTGTGTATTTTTGTATTTGCATTCATTTAAGCATGTAGTTTTGAAAATAAGTAGGCAATAAAAGAGAGCAGTGGCAGTCCTAGAATAGGGCGCCTTTAGGTAAGAGCATTGTTGCATTCTCGATTTGAAGAATTTCACCAGACATGGCTATGATGGCCATAAAGAGCGTGTTCCAGCTAAGTGGTGCAAGTAGGCAAACCGAGTAGAAAGGAGACACGGAGGAGGGGCGGGGGCCTGTTGGCTTGTTAAGAGAAGATCAGCAGAGAGTTTGAGAGGTAGAGTACAGATGGATTTGTTCAATGTGGTAGTGGGTGAGAAAAACCTTGGATGGATTCATAAACTATTAGCAGGAATTTGAAGAACAATTTTGCATGGAGCGCGATATGATGTAGTGGCAGTAAGTAGAGATGGGGGTGGATCTCGGTAGGTTGAAAATGAGGGTGTAGACAAAGAAGTAGACTTGCACAGTAACCCTGTTTGGTGAGCACAAAAGTATAAACCATGTGAGTGGTTCATGAGGTATGGGCAGATTTTTCTAACATTTAGGAGTTGAGTCTGTTCGCTGTGGCAGTGGCCATGATGAACGGGTAGAGTGTCAGATTGTTGAAAATAACCTCATGTTTGCAAGCCATTTAAGAGGGTTTGAGGAGGCAGTGGCGAATGGTGCTGGTGAAGGCAGCAGGGAGTAGAGGTTTTAGCATGAAGTGGCATAGAGCATCCAGTTGTAGGTTTGTGTAGGCTGTTAATGCTTTCAGAGATGGCAGGGGTGAAGGAAAGGAAGGAGAACTATGGAAGTATCCGCAACGACATTCTAGTTGAAGCTAAAGGAGGAAATGTGTTTGCTGACGGAAGATTTAGGGTGAGGAGTAGGCCTAGGACAAATCATTTTGGAACACACATGGGAAGGGGTGACCGGGAGGAATTTCTGGAGTCCCATCAAATGAAGATGGAACAATCTGAAAATAGAACACTCAGTAGAGTATGGTGTATTTGAATGCAAGGTGGGAAAGAGTTTGAAGGAGGGAGCGATAATATAGTGTCAGAGACCATGAACAAATTTAGAAGGATAAGAATGGAGCAGAGGTCAGAGTGGTGGGCATTGGCAAGAGGATTGGTGACCTGGGTGAGCACAATCTCGATTGAGTGTGTGTTCCTGAATCCAGATTCAGTGAGGTGAGCAAGTGATTGTAGCTCGAGATAGTTGATTATAGGTTTAAGGCAGCACTCATGAGTTTTGGTGTTGTAGGGAAGGAAAGAGACATGGCTGTAGAAAGAGGGATGCTGGGGTTAGAATTGATTTCTGAACAAACATTAACTTATCTATATACAGAGAGGCTACTATGGATGCTTTGAATCTGCCATGGCAAGGGTAGCCTCCCTTGATTGAGCTTTGTAAGAGGATGGTTTAAAAAAGTTGAATATGTAAGAAATCTGGCTAAGCCCTAATAACATTACCAAGAAGTGCAAACTCTGGGTAACTAAAGGTATCAATTAATGGCATATGCGTATAAAGATTGATAGCTGCTTGAAACTTGCAATGGGTCTAACGTAACTATCAGTGAAACATGATGTCGATATGGAAAAGTATCTAATTTTAATAAAAAAAACATTTAGGAGATCCTTTTACCTTAACATGTGGGTAGAATCGCTTCCGTTGGCTAGTGTTCAGGCACACTAGGAGACAGGAATTTCTGATAAGTGCCCTTTTGTGATAATGAAATAGTTACTACAACATTTTTTGTTTCTATGCCCAACTTTTAAAAATGTACATCAGAGGAACCTAAGAACCTGTCTGCTCAGCCACGGAATCCCTAATCTACAAAGTGCTGTGGTCTTGTGACCTTTGTAGTTTGCAACTTTTTATACTGTGCTTGGTCCAAACATAATGAATTTTTAAAATTATGAATTTAGATGATCTGCTTTTACTTAGTTGATTTACCCTAGATATCACATATTTTACAATCTTAAACATTTCCACATTTATTCTTTGTGGTACATCCTACGAATGACTTTTAAAAATGCCATTCACTTAGTGTTTTATGCTGCATGGTTTAGTATATGGATACTGTTTTTAATCTAATCTATAAGCATATGCACTGCACTATAGCTGGATGTGGCTGCTATTATGCTAGGACCCCATGGATACTAGTTATTGTATACCTAGGAATTATATAGGTAGGTCCTAGCAAATATTATGTTGAGAGAGTACATGCAGGTTCAAAATAACAGAACACGCACAGTTGATGGCTATGTAGGATTCAAGGACATTTCATAATTTTACTTTAATACCGTTTTGAAAG
Source organism: Ambystoma mexicanum (assembly GCF_040938575.1). NCBI lineage: Eukaryota > Metazoa > Chordata > Amphibia > Caudata > Ambystomatidae > Ambystoma > Ambystoma mexicanum. The sequence continues at coordinate 744,606,019 of NC_090926.1, forward strand.
AAATCAGATTTAGTGATTTAGGGTGATCTAGGTGGAATTTTTACTTTTTGCACTATGGTATTCAAAATGTAACTGTGAACTCATATGGACTGATTGTTACTTTAACATGTTTCACCAAAATTTATTATATATATGTACAGTGACACATTTCTATGACCAATCTTTGCTGAAAAAGTAAATTATGATTTCTTTAGGTGGGGTAACACTGGCAGTTTGTAACTGGCTGGGAAGGAGGTAACTTCAAGTTCCTGAACAGTTTGTGGTGCAGAGGAATCAATTGGAGCGCAGAATTGGTGGGCGCAGCAAAGGATGGGTAGCAGTTCAGGGGGAGGTGAGAGAGAAGTGAGAGAGTGTGGGGAAGATGAGGGTAGAATTATGGAGGGTTGGGCAAGTTGGATGGGGTGGACAAGGTGTCCCGTGTTTCGGTGATTTTTAGTAGAGAAGTAGGTAGGAAATTAAGCTGTTCTTACTATGGGAAAACATGGCATTGATGACCAATGCTAGTTTGAGACCGTGCTAGCAGAGATTAGTTTAATAGGAGTGTTTATCTGTGTCGATAGCTGTGGTCAAGGTCATGTAGCAGGTCGGAAGAAGGGAACGGACACTGTGTTTACATTTTCCCTCTATTAAACTAGCAAAAAGCACCCATGCTCTGCACAGGCTCCGTAGACAAACATGATGGCACTCAACAATTGTTGAAAATCCATGGTCCTGTAGGTCACTGTTCTGAGTCACTTATCACTTGATGTGCTTTGTACTCTGAAGTAAACTGCACTGAGAATGGACGTGTGTGTCTGGCTGACATACCCCGCAGTAGATGTGGAGCGAGGCGAGAGTTCGCATGCTGCAGCATACTGGGGCCTTCTGTGCGCTCTCCCCAACTGTCGCCTCACCCTTGCATGGTGCAGTGCAAATATCTCAAACTGTGTGTTATGGGTTTTGTTCCTTGCATCGAGATGCTTGAAATGAGCTTTGCCCATTCCTTCTACGAATACATTGATGTTTCGGTGATTTCAGGCAACTGTCTCATGTGTGAGGGGGCTAAAAGGTGGTGGGGTGTCCAAATGTCATGGAGCCAGTAATGTCCGGATAGTCCTAGCAGTAGGTAACTATGCAAAATTTGGGGCAGATTGGTCGAACGGTGTGGCATTGTATAAGGAACAAACTAATACTTTCTGCTATATCTCACTTTCCCCTTTGCTTATATGGGTGTTCCCAGCCTATATAAATAACTAAGGTGCTCGTCTGTCGTCATGAAGTAGTCAAAGGAAAAAGTCTATGGTCCATCGAAACGAATTCTAACTGACCCTACCATGATTCTATCAAAGTAAGGTCAGGAGAATGTCTCCCTTCTCCTGATTCTTTCTTGCAAGTTTTCTCCTTTTCTTCAGGCTTCTTATTAATAGACTAACTTTAAGTACTCTCTTGTCACCATCTGTTACAGTTCTTGTAACTCTTTCACATGCTCTTTGGTGTTTCCCTCCTCTTAGGGATTTTTTTCCAGGACTATCTTTTGTTCCACTCCAGTATGTCTTTTGTACTCCTGTGACGTATATTTTCTTAGTAGGGCTATGTTTTCCTAGTGGTCAACTCTCCCTCCTCCCACCTTTCTCATGCAATGGCTGGTTTTGTGTATCGTTTCTCTTAAGGGCTTCATTTGGCCTTACTTCATAGAATTCTCCTTCTTGTTTGTTACCATCTCGGCCTCTTAACATATGTGGTACTTTCCTCTCTTCCTGGGATATTTGTGCTCCACTTTTAATCATCTTTCAGTTTACTCTGGATTCTCTTTCCCTCATTAGAGTATTCTCTCTTTCCTTGGACCCAGTCTTCATGTCTTAACATGTGTTACTTTTTCCTCTCAAATGTTGTTTGCGCCCCAATCTTAATGGTCTCTTTTCCAGCTTTTATTGTGATTCTCTTTCTCACATTATTACAGTTCCGTTTCATCAGCTTTACTATCTCTTCAATTTCACTGGGATGAGTTTCTTGTTGCGTAACGATTCTCTCGTGGCCTCTCGTTCTCCCTGTTACCTTTGAATCTGTAGCGGAACATCCCTAGGTGGCCTCCGCTTGCTCTGGTTCTCTTCAGGTGTTCAAGTTCTTCGCCTTCTAATTTGTCTGACATTCCGATCTCTGTCTGCTCTGTTTGAACCAGTAATACTGCAGGTAAGGGGGCAGTTCCCTGATTTCTCTGCAAAGTGGTTTCGGTGTTGTTGTATGGGGCACTCTGCACACCATGAAGCCGTGGCGGCGAAGCCTAAACTGGAATCTAGGTTCTCTTCTCCTGTTTCTCTCTTCATACCAATGCTGGCCTACCAACATTTCGCTCTCGCTCTCAGAGGAATTCTGAAAGTCGTGAGCTCCTTGGCTTTCCGGCTAAGCATATCTCGGGGGTGATGCTGTCAGTGGGCTTCCCCCAGCTCACGTATGCGTCTCTCTGCTTCACTTCGTCTCGGCGTGTGCTCTTTGAGCCTCTTTGTCTCAGTTAAATGGAGGTCTCCTTTTAAAGAGGCGGATCCTCTTTCTTGTTTGTAACAGTATGTTTTAGTTTTGTCTTCAGCCAAGTCTCTGGATTACATCCTGTTCTTCACCTCTGATAGTCCCAACTGTGCCACCATGTCGAATGGCTTAAGGAGGTCCTTGTCCCTAAAGGACTCTTCTGGTGAGGTCCCACTTGCCTCGACCCCTGGGGAGGGTATTGTGGCACGGCCTCACCTCTCTAGCCTCAGTGTGTGGAGCGCTCCTCATTGGGGAGAATGGACGAATACCTGTGATTTGTCAGTCGTCATAGTCATTGTTGGCAGTAAGAATAGAGGGGGCTCAATCTTTTTTCTGCAACTGGCTTAAGCAGCAACAGTCAAGACCACAGCGTCTGATGGGGTGTGTGGGGTGGGGTGGGGGGGGGGGGGGTAATTGGGAGCTGCACAGAATTGAATTTGGTAAAGGTGCATTCAATAAAGTCAGCAGGTGGTGGAGATCTTGGATCTAGATATTGACTCATTCGAGGTAGACTACTCTGGCTTAAAATTCTTGTTTGGTCATACATTGCAGGGGTTGTGAAGGGAGCAGAATAATGGATAATGTGAAGTGAATGAGAGAGTGGTCAGTGAGAGAGAAATGCCAACCTAGAGTTAGCAAGATTATGTGCAACCCTAGTTGAGCTAAGCAGCTATCTAGTAGCACAGACCAGGCAGCAAGGCTGAACTGAGGAGGAAGGGGGCATTGGTGTTTAGTAAAGTTAACAGTCACCTGTATGTGTCTTTTTACTCATTGCTGTAAAGTATAAAAATCACTATTGCAATACACTATGGCATCTTTAAAATATTCCAAGGTAAGTAAAAAATATCTAGGTGCTTATATGCAGCTTTCAGTTGGGTAACCCACTATGGGTTACACATTAATTTAGTATCAGAGGCAATTATTCAGACAATAAATGCAATCCCCAAAGTGGGGATAACATTTTGCATACACAAATCAAAACAGAGGCCTTCTAGTTAAAAAGCACCCTGTACCATACACTATACATTCAAAATTCCAGCTTTATCCTAGACAAAGTTCCTGGGAGTCTCTGTGTCCCGCAAAGGATCCTTAGAGCCGAGGTGAGTAATCCAGGAGGCGTGGTAACTCAGAATCATGACACTGTCAAGGTGACATCTTGGCTATAGGGCTCTTTATTTTTGGAACCTCTTAAAACTCAAACTGTCTCTAATCTGTGACCCCCAACCTAAAGAAAGAAGAGCCATTGCCACTCAAATGAATGTTGACTGGTTCATGACATCACCAAAAAGTCTCTTGTCCAAAACACAAGGGTGTTTTGCCTTGTTGAACAGTTCTAGTCAGTACATGTTTCCCTATCCCTTCTTTGGGGTTGCACATTAATCCCAGGTTGGTTTCTTCTTTTTTGATACCAAACACTCCGGTCCAGTCTCTGGCCTTGTTTTAACCTTTGGGTGCTTCCTGGGACATATGCTCTGTGAGCAGTCAGAAATGAGAGCAGGACACAAGAAGGTTATGTTTTAACAAGAAGAGATTTATTGATAGAAAATGGGTTGGAAAAATACTTCTCACTCTATGCTAAGGAGGGTTTCCCTGCCTATGAACTAAAACTAAGGATCTGTCTGTGTCAGGAAGTTGATGACTTAAACTGTTCATGTGTCCAAAACGTCCTAACCTGACCCTCACGCTACAATCAAAACACAAAAGTTGCACGGAAATGTCTTACTTGATATTGGGGAAAGTGTTCAAAACCAAAAGTATAGAAATTGATTGCAATAAAAATGTTCTCCATGGTAAACATCCTTGGACCCTGAGGTTGGTCCCCTTCCTTCTTGATAGGATGGCAAAACGTCTCTTGTAAATAACAGTTCCTTTGTTAGACTCACACAGTTCTTGTTCAAACAACATGTTCTGTGGCAGTCTTTCTGTAGAGTTTCTTGTAGCTTAATAGATCACCTGATGTACTTGGGTGTACTCCCCTACCAGGAATCTTCATACAATTTTAGCTGCCTGGTTCACTCCTTTGCCAGGTATCCTTATTCATCTTCAGTTCTTTGGCTATACCACAGTAGTTCATGCCGTGAGAACTTGGTATCATTTGCTCAATTTAAACTTCTTCCCCACATTGGCATTTCATTTATCTGTACTGGATTAAAATTCACCTTAATGCTTTGCCTTGTCTGCATTCAAATGTTCTTATTATTATTGGGATTTGTCTTTATACTTTGTCTTGTCGGCATTCAAATATGCCTTGACTCTCTTCCCACTGTCGTACGGCAGGGCTCCCACCTTTCTACCTCAACACAGCTGTTCATCTCTACCTGCTGTTTTCCTGCGCTCAAGGCTTTCCGGGTACCAGCCTTTCCGGTTTCTTTTCCAGAATAGCTGCTGTTCATTCCAGAGGCTTCTCTGCATCTCCCTTGGGTTCACTGGGCACATGCTTACTGTCTCCAGCCACACATTGCAGGAGGAAGCTCATTGCCTCTTCGTCGCTGCTGGTCTCTCTCCTCAACCGTGTATGGTGCCTCAGGGGGTTTTCCTGTATAAAATTGCCTTGTCTCACGGAGGTTAAAGGAATGGTGCGCTCAAAAATATTATTGTCTCGAGGGTTCCGGCATGTGTTTTTAAGCATATGTTGATCAATCGTACAAACATTTCCTATGCACCGTACCGTACATTTCCTCTTTTTTACACATGCACAATCAGGCAGCAGGGCGTTGCCATCTTGTGCTAATCTTATCCTAAGGTGAACTGCCTTGGCGGCACTAAATCGTATCCCCCGCCCCCGAGGCTGACATCACCAAACCTAGTGATATTCTCTGCCTATCACCATGACGTTACTGGGCAGTGGAGCCAAACGCGCCCAGTCATCACCTACGTGTTAACATGGGTTGACGCAGAACCCGGAATATCAACACACATCATCTCAGAACACAGGGCGTCCCAATTTTGAATATAAAACTATACTTTTGAAGGAAATGGCAAAACTCTACAATTTGTAATGTTCTTTTATTTCACAATAACTGCTCAGAGAACATCCGGCGATTGCCATATTCAAGCAAATGGGTAATTTTATTCTTTGTTCTCGATCCACAAATGTTTATTGTGAGTCACACAGTGTTACTTTTGGGTATAAGAAGCGCAATGGACGCACCGTGAATCACATGTGAATCGCAAGGCTTGGGCATCAACTTGGCGCTAGGCCACCGTAAACGATGTTGGGTTGCTCCTTATCGCTGGTACTGCGCAAGGGCATATCAGCCTGTGGCGATCGTCCCAAAACAGCATGATGGTGATCCAGCCATTTAAGTGTATCTGCAGCTGCCTGTTAAAAAACCTATCGGTTGGTATCTGGAATCAATGACAATTGCAGAAAGGCAGGATATAGCGGTTTGAAAAACATAACAGAAATGTGTCTCAGTAGCCGATCTTTCTTACAATTGATCATTTTACCCATTAATTCTTCACCGTTTGAAAAATAATGATGAACACAGACGTGAAACAATGGGAACACAGAGAAACAAACGTGGAAAGTAGTCTACAATTTGCTTCAGAGGTTAGTGCTATGGAGTATGTTCTGCTCGAAATGTGATGCGGAAGCTGACGCTACAATTTGAAGAACACAGATGGCATTTTAACTAAATATTAGCATAGAATTTGGCGTTTGTGGAACCTGGGGGAACCCAGTTGTGGACTACATGCATTTCGATGCTGGACTGCCCGTGTGCCTGGGACAAAAAAAAAGTACACACACAGGCGTGTCGTTGCAATATGCCACAAAGAACAACCCAGTACAATGTAAGCCAGCAATAACTTTTGGCTAATGATCCGTTCACTCGTTGGTCTATAAAATAGTCTACAGTAAAATGTACATAATGTTCAGCATTTCCATTCTCTCGGCGTAACGTAGAGACTCTAGTCAGATCAACAAATTTTCATAAAATGAAATTACATGTTCCTTTGTCCAGTTTTGGAATGATGAACCTTATCATATTTGACAGTATTACACCCCTCCCTTCATTCATTCCTTTCGGAATCCTCCCTTTCTTCCAAGGTCGAAAAACAATTGAACCTTATACTGTGTATGATGCGTGGGTTTGCTCAGCTCGCAAGCAAAAATCAAAGCTGCTGACCTTCACTCCGAATGCGAGTGAATAGCCCTCCAGACTATAGTGGCATTAGAAATATTTAACAAATTAATTGTTTGCTGCCATCCACCAATGCCGCATGAAATTTCTAGTAATTTACTTTTTTTTAATGAAAACAGTTTGTTTACTTCCAAAAGCCTTATTTGTAATGTTTCTCTGGAGAACTTCGCACTCTCTCAGCGACTCCCACAGCCAGCCCACACCACCCGTCAGCTCAGCCCGTCTCCTGTTCTCACAGCAAATCACGTAAACATTTTTCTCACGGAGCGAGTCTCGAGCGCTGACAAAATGTGCTTGTACGAGAATGTCTGAGCAAGCCCTGTTGCAACCCCCTCCTGCCAGGCCGCGGTCCCCTGAATCCATGACCCCAGTTCTCCTTGAACGCATCTGGTTACCAGACCCTAACCCCGCACCACCTCAACCTCACCCCGCATATACCTATTCTGTATTGGTCATATATTCTGGTAACGCTGACACCTACCCTCACTGCATTTGAAATCGAGGGCTCCAAATCAAAGATCGGCCCCTGTGATGAGACATCCTGTAGTGAAGGCGCTCACTCCCCACACTGATCTACACACTTATCCTAGACATGCATTAAATAATGATCATCACTATACCTTTTAAGTATAGATTAGAGGCCTAAAAATTGCACACGTGTATTTGTACTATCCCACTTTGGGTCACTAGTGAGGTGAAGGCTGTGGTGGTCCTGCCCCTGAAGTAACCTGCGGGGGTCGGGATTGATAGCCGACAGGTCTGGCACATCAGAGCGATAAAGGGGGTGGAGTGACACATGTTAGTTTTGGACAGAATGTATTGTGACTGGGGTCTTGTTTTATTAGGAGGCACTCTGGGGTGGTCAGCAAGGAAGGGTCACACTTCTGGTAAATCAAAAGAATAGCTTTGGAGGGGCGCAAGGTTGAACAAGCAGTAATATTCCAGCAGCTGGGGTGAGACGTGCAGGAGCACATTTGTTGAGATGAACAACTACAAGTCATGGTTTGGCCCCATCACACACAGGACAGTGATCTCAGTTGAAGAATGAAATTAATGCATTCTTTGTTTCTTAACATCTTGTATTTGTATTTTTGTATTTTATTTATTTATGTAGCGCACCAGGCCGAAGTGCATCCGGGCGCATCACTTAGTTTCAGGCATGGTACAGGCATTAGAATAGAATGTACAGACATATACAAGTTATTCAAGAAATATACAAATGTACAATAGCAGGTTATAACAGGCCGTTAATGCAATAGTTTATGACACTGGGGCAGAGTCACATTGAGTCATGGGTAGACAACCAGGCTTTGGCTTTGCGCTTGAAGGCTGGGAAGGCGGATTCAGATCTAAGAGGATTAGGTAACGAGTTCCATTACTTAGCTGCTAGGACTGGAAAGCTACGTCCACCAGATCTTTGGCGGTTGAAGCGCAGGATGTCAAGGTAGTTAGTTTGGGCACTTCTGAGTGGTCTCGCAGCGGTATGAAGTGTACACCTGCTGGCTAGATAGCTAGGGGCTTGGGTAGCAAGGCTTTTGTGGGTGAGCGCAAGTGCTTTAAGAGAGACTCTTTGGGAGACTGAGAGCCAGCGGAGATTCCGTCTAGAGTCAGAAATGTGAAGATTCCTAAGAATGTTTAGAGCCGCTCTGATTGCATTATTTTGTATGAGATCTAATTTTTTAATATTGCATTGGTTGGTGCCCAGATAGAGGGCATTGCAATAATCCATTTTGGAAAGGACCAAGGTCCTGGCTAGTGTGGTGCAGTTGGCTGGTGAGAGGAAGGGGCGGCATGCTGTGATGAGCTTGCAGGTGTAAGATGCTGCCGATGATACTGCATTAGTGAGAGTGTGGAGTCAATGTAGATACCAAGCGTTTCAGTGTCCTTAGCCACTTTGATGGTTTTACCATCAATGGTGAAGGATTTAAAAGATGGGTCAAGTTTGCTAAGTCTTTGATGGGAGCCGAGGATGATGAGCTCGGTCTTTTCGTCATTTAAGCATAATTCATGCTGCGCCATCCAGGCCTGGATGACTTGATAAATGGCGTTGATGGCTAGGGAGTCGGTTTTGTAGTCTCCTGTGATGGGGATAAGTATCTGGGTGTCATTGGCGTAGTTGGTATACGTGACGCCCAGTAGATCCAATATGTCAAACAGGGGGTTTGTGAATACCTTGTAGAGTGTCGGGGATACATATGATCCTTGAGGGACTCAACAAGTGAATTCTCTCAGTGCATCAATGAGAAAGGGTCTTGGGAGGTGCAGGAGGAAAAAGTTGGTGGCTCGCTGTGCGTGGTGCTTCTGTGGTGGAGGGGAAACTTCGCAATGGCAGAATGCGGTCTAGACCAAAGTTGGAGTCGAGGGTACACAAAATGGAGTCCTAGTGCGTCTAGCAATAGCCCCACCTCTGCTTATGTCAGGGCCTTCTTCCCCATGGCTGCAGAAGGGCAAAGTAGGTGTCAATTTCACGTAGAATGTATGGGGCTTGGGGCTCAACCGACCCACTCCTTCCTTACATTAGCAACGACCCCAACACATGCCCCCATGAAAATATAAGTCAAAATGCAGATATTTCTCACCAACAACCCCCTTTGATGTGCTGTTTTGCTTACAGTCAGTAGTTCTTGCGTGCCGAGTATCTTATCTAGCCTAGGTCTCATTCCTTTTGAGGAACGCATAGTTATTCAGCTATTTGGACAAGTGTTTGGTATGGCAACTGCAGAACCCCAAAGTTGCTTTCATGCTGTTATCCATCTGACCCTCCCACGATCAGTGAAGGTCCCACAGTAGCTCGAAGAAACCGGGAAGTGTGAAAGTACACCACTACATTGTATGGAATTCTCAAAAAGGCACTTGTTGGAGAAAAAAAAAATGAGAGGATAGATTTCAAAAGACAAATTGGACACTTTATATAAACATTGTTCAACAAAGAAATAGATGGTAATCATTTGAACTGGGAAGTGAACTGTTCCACAAGTTCTGCTTTAGGTGACCAGGGCACGTTTGCAATGTTTTGTGACTAGGTCTGTGTCCTCGGAACAAAATCGTGCACTATTCCATGAGTATGTATGTCCAAGACAGTCGTAATAAGATATTTCACAAAATCGAATTCCATTTCCTTGTATATTGGCTCGACCACCCATTTTTTGCTTCTTTCCGTAAAGGCCATTGTGTAACGCAGCATCCCAAAGTTTCCTGCCGTGCTTAATTTTTCACGCCCTACGTTCTAGTTATGCGCTAATACCGCTAGTAATGTCCTACTTTGCATCCCGTCTATGCCGAAATGCAATCTCTTGGCCCTGGACTTTAGGCACATATTGTGGAACACCTCCAAATCTCCTGTGTGACAGAATTATGTGAGTCCCTTCAGATCTCTTGATAGTTTATCAAACACGATCTTCTCAAGAGCTTTGTCTGGAGGTGAAGATGGAATCAACCACTTCTTGCGTTCCTGCTCCAGCGACAAAAATCCATGTGCACATTGGTGGAAATGTTGGTTTTCTCTCCAAGAGTGAACGTGGAAACAGTGGTGCATTACTGACCGCCATTTTTCTAGTCGAATTTCGACAGACCCACGGCAAGTTTTGGAGCTCTACCAAAGATGGTTGCTGAAAGACTGGGACCACTGTAAAATATTTTCAGAACCTTTTTTTTTTTCTTCAGCAGTTGAGATTTTTTTATTGATTAATTTGGCAACGTGCCATACATCAAATTGATGGTGAATATTGGGAAACTACTCTCTCATGGTCTTGGCTATTGAAACATGTCTGTCCATGGCTATGAGGTCAGTTTGCATTCCCCTCGATTGGAGATCCTCCAGGGATTTGATGAAACCATGGTTCTCCATAGCCACTGAGGATTTACATTCGGACACCTGCACGACCACCGAACTCACAATTTATTTAGTTTCCATGTCCTAAAAGTGGTATGTGCAGTATTTTGCTGAAAATCCGGGGCTGTCACACTGTCCATCACCAGCTAGCCTGAACCGTTTGTCAGAGAATGTTCTTGCAATTAACATTTGTTCAATTTTCCATGCTCCACTTATAGCAGGGAATAAATATTCACGTTGATATAGTATTGTGTTTTAGAAAAGAACTAGAGTCCCACAAATTGACAGAAACTGGACAACTTATTAAAAGTAGAGCGACTGAAAAGTAAAGCTGCTGCTCACAGTAGATTCCCAGCTGCCACTTTCCCCAGCATCGGTTGAATGGACCATGAAAATTTAGCATTGAGCAGATCACAGGTGGCTTGTATTTTCAAGTTAGTGCCTTGATACACAAGTCACATTCAACAATGGCTTCAGGCATGCTCGCCCCCTCACTAGATGGACACATTTCAGCATCATTATCATCTCCATCAGGCAGCTATCGAATACAATGTATTTGAGCTCCTGTATTAGACTATCGTCCTGCATGAATGTGGTTTGTGACTCAACTGTGGTGGACATATCAGCTGAACAGGACGCACTGGAGTTGAGATCTTTGGCAAGTTCCTCAGTCAATTGTGTTGAAGCTTCAGTCTGTTAATTTAGCTTGTGTTATTTGAACACGAATCAGAGAAAACATCAATGTCGATAGTTTGTTGAGTGGCCCTTTTTTTACTGGTGTTGATTGTGTCAAGTGGTCTGCGAGTAATTCAAAAGCATCAACATTATATTCAGTTTCGTCTTAATCTTGTGGAGTTCTCGCATTGTAGCAATGGTCCAACAACAATTTGCTGGCTTCTCCGGTCACAGTCAATTCATTTTCTGGCCATTGGGCATAAGCATGTCGGGTCTGCTTATTTATTTGAACACGCTGCGCCTCAAATAATAGTTGCTCCATGGTGAAAACAGTTTGGCTAGCAGCGTCTCTGGCTTCAGTAGCTGTCTGTGTCATCAAAGTTTGTTTACTTGTAATCACACTTGCTTGCTAGGTACCCTTGCTTTCTAGATTTTCTTTGAAACTGTGTTCTTCACTGTAACAACTGCACTAGGAAGTTCGTCCACAACCTCAGATCCACGTGCCTCCTCTTCTATTTCCAGATCTTGTATAAATGCCTAGAATAGAATATTGATTAAAAAAGTCAATCGTATTTGAAATCAAATTATTTCCTTGCACACACGGCTTACATAGTTACCCTCGTACACTGTGTATGTCATTTAGTCAAAATATACATTTCGAACCACTGATTGTAATGTTGCACTCAAGCGTTTTGCAAAAGATGCTTGATTATAATAATGTCACTGTCTAATAGTATCAGATGTACGATGTACTTTCTTTAATTCAAGGGAACTGTCAGTACGCATACCTCAGGCTCTGTATCAGCTTGAAAGGATGATGTCATTTTAGTCGAAGTACCAACACCACCCTGTAACGCAGTACTTGTTTTAGTATGGATTTAAAAAGTGAAATTGAACACACACAATGGGATGCAGACAATGGTACACATCAATAAAAACCCATAAATGAAACAACATGTAAACAAATGACAGGATACGTAAACTTTATCATATTATCTCTAATTCCATGCATAAAACATTTCCGGGACTGAATAGCGAAATAAATCTACCTGAGCGCTCGAAGTTGTTGACTCTGGGAAAGACATGGATGCAGACTCTTGCTCCTTCATATTCAGTGCATTGTCATGGATTTGTAAAGGGAAAATTAGATTTGAATTAGAAATGCTAACCTAAAAAAATTGACATGTAAACATCAGATTACAAAAAGATTATGCTTATTTCCAAGGGCACCAAAGCATAGTTATCTGTGCCCATAAATAGTTTTTTATGATGCTTCTAAAACAAAGGACGGATGTATAGCAAAATGGGGTTTAGTTATAAAGCAATACAATCTTGTAAATATCAAAGATATTATAGGGGCATTTACACCTAAAACAACAATCCGTCCATGTAGTTACCTGTTCAGTACGCCAAGGCCTACAGCTAAATCAGCAACCGTGACTCACCTGAGGCAGCGTGAAGAGAGTCGGAATTGCATTTGGAATTGATCCGTTGATAAGTTCTGAGTCGACTGCGATTGGTCGTACATATTCATGGCAAAGAGCAGGCTGCAGATGCAGAATCGATCACCCCTTAAGTCCACCAAGACGTCATGGGCTCTACTTTCAAGCTCTTCTGGCGCAAATCTGCAATATCTGACCCATTCTCTTATTAGATCTATATTCCTTGAGAATACATGCATTATTGTGCTTTAGGTTTGTTATGGGTCTTGGAACGGCACCGTAAACCATACATACATACATACATGCAGGCATTGTTGAAAATTCTGTAAACAAAAAAACAAAAAAAAGTCCATCATTAAAAAGTTATTTTGCATAAAAACGTGAGAAAGATGGAATAATATCATACATTTTTCCATGCAATCTGTTTTGGTCACCGGAGCAAAACCTGTGTAGCGTAGCCGACTGCATTATAGGATAACTTTCATAAACAATTCATTGATGTGACGCAAATCGTAACATGTTACTTCTACTATCATACATCAAAAGGAAACCTGCTTATAGACACGGTCCACGAAGGATGCAATTCGATCCCAATTGACACTGATAACAATTGCTATATATCGATAACAGAACAAATTAAACTCAAGTCAATGGCAATGGCATTGAGGTGAATGAACATTACACTACTGGGTACATTTGTTCGAAATAGATAGAAATTTAAAGATCAAGGAGATATGATTAGGTGACATGCCCTTACCTTGACCAACAAACAGTTGGATTCAGCTAGCAGGGTAGTTAATAGCAGGAGAACCTGAAGATGTTCACAGGTAGCACGATGACGAGCTGACTCTCAGTGGTCACAGAAGTTCTCAGGTAGCACGTTCACGAGTTGACTTTCAGTGCTCAAAGATGTTCTCATGATAAATATCAAGTGGTTTATAAAGAGTTAGAAAAGTGGGTCGGTATGCGAATGAGTGACGTGTATATGGCGTGGTTTTATGTAGCTAGCAGGGGCGCGGCCTGCTTCAGGGGAGCCTGCCTGGAGACACTGGGTATGGCTAGGCCATGTGAACAATGGCCCCTGTGTGAAAGATACCTTTGAAGTGTACATGGTGTTTGGCACCTTGGCAGTTCCCACCCATGCCGGTCTCCCTTGGGAGGGCACCGTCACAGGTGCTAACAGTCATTGATAGGGTAGTTGGGGGTGGTGGGGCAAGAGGAATGCAGGAAAGGGTCGGAACACTGCTGAATGGAGACACACTTGATTCACTGAAAAATTGAAACAACCATTCATAAAAGTTCAGTTGTATTTTATTTTTTGCTGATTTTGATGGCACAAATGTACTACACATTATAAACTTCGGGTTGCAGCACAGTATGGGAAAATTCCCTGTACTGACCGCTGTCACTGGGGAATGTGTCTTTAATGTCACCAACGACACAGGCGGGTATTACTCGTCGAACGCAGTGTCCAAGCCTCCCATGCAGCCACCATGTAAATGAACAATAGGCCACCAGCCTGTACCACCTGTGGAAGAGAAAAATACAAACTTTGTTTTTAAATTACTAAGTGTATTAAACCTTAGTTGAAAATGCAATCTTGTATCCAATGGCATTGTTGCCAGTACAAATGTTACTTAGACACATTACAATATTGAACGACTTTGCATTCCATTACATTTGGGACTCAAAGAAATATTGCTTCATGGTTGTACATAAAATAAACATAAGAAGACCACTATGATTTCCCCAAATTGCGAGTGATGTATAGAATTGCAAGACTAAAATCATTTGGCAGTGATAGATCAATGTACGACAATATAGGAGACAACCTTGAAATGGTAGTGGTCTAAGTGACATCACAACTAGAGTACACTTATTAGTTACTTGGATTGTGAGGGCGAACTGTTGCGCAAAGTTTGTGCATAAGCACCATCATAATCATCAACACAGACCGTGTGAGGCAGGCTGCCCTGAAGTCATGCAGCTCGGTAACACATAGCGTTGGTATCTTCTTCCGATATGTAGGACAAGCATCCAGAGTTTTCTTGGCAGCAGCAGTTCTCCTCGGTTGGCATTACCGTGCACCGATTGCAGGTACACCAGTCAGAGACGTCGTCCATGCAACTGGGTTCTTGATCTGTTGAATCATCCTCCCAACTGTCATCCGAAGCCCCACTGTTTCCGCATCTTTCTCTTTCGAGTAATTCCGCATCGTACTGGTAGGGCTGCATTGTTGCCATTATGAGGCAAAATAAAAATGGATAGTAATGGTACTAGTATCTGTTCTCAAGGAATACGAGCAACAAAGGTAGCTGACCAGATCACAGAAACGAGGCACAGAATACTAAAAAAAAAGACAGTGAAACGATTGGAAAAGCAAATCTGATGTCTGATGAGAAGCGGTCCGTTTATATATATTGAGGAAAGAGGTGTCCTGCCATTTCCATGGAGAAACGTCATTAGCTGAAGCGCAGAGAATGTTGACACGAGACGTGCATTGGCGTTGTGAAATGGGTGGTACACATCCAGTGATCTCAGCCTCAGGGGTGGGGATATGATTTAGTGCCGCCAGGGCATTTCACCTTAGGGCGATGCGGCAACTGATAAGATTAACACAAGATGGCCGCGCCCAGCTGCCTGATTTCGCATGTGTAAAAAAGAGGAAAAGTACGGTAAGGTGCATAGGTAATGTTTGTACGATCGATCAATGTATGCTTAAAAACACATGCCCGAACCCTCGGGACAATAATATTTTTGAGCACACTATTCCTTTAACCCCCATATAACAAAGTTATGGTAGGGAGGATGACATAGAGCCCCATCTAGGAATTGCCTGTTCTCTAAGGAGGGTGCTCACTCCCAGTGGGATCCTGCTTGCCAGCTCACCACTCCAGTTCCAATAGAGAGATTTGGGGTTTGCACGGTTCAAAAGAGGCATGTACCCAAGAAAGTTACAAATTGTCTCGGGCAACAGCAAATCTCTGAGGAAGATGTACCTCTGATTTCATAAACGATGGAGAGGCCCTCATGGGTGGGTGACTTATGGATGCAGCTCTTGCATTGACCCTGGACAGAGCCAGGAGCACTCTGCAAATCAGCTGCAGAATGTCTGGTTTCCTGCAGGCTCATCTCCTGCTGGAGGGCAGCAGAGCAGATTTTCAGCATCCAAGTAGAGTCTTGTCGGTGGCCACGATGAATTCCAGCCATTAGGCCAGATAGAAGCACTTACAACGAAAAACTGTTGGATCTGGGTCTTGCAGGAAAAATTAACACACTGAGCACCATACAGCGGTCTTCGCTGTCGAAGAGAAGGTGGAGGTTTGTGACGCAGTGGTATTGGCTGAGCCATTTCTGGTTTCTGCAGGAGTCCTCCGGTATCCCTTGGTATTCTTTTTCTTTGGGTCCTCTCAGCTCAATTGGTTGACTTGGTTTCTGGGTCCAGTTAATCGCCTTGTATCGAGAATTCAGGCTGGTAGTGACCCCAGCCCTCCAATAAGGACACTTCCAATGTTCAAACCTGGAGGTTGCTTTCAAATAGTGGACAACAAGCCTCTCAGAATCTACCCACCATCAACCAAGCACCTGGAGGAATGTGGATTGGAAGTAGACTGCGCCCTCCCCACTTCCTGCAAGCTCATACAGTCAGGACAACTTTCATGGCCTTTCTGCAAGAAGCCTGCCAAGGTGCATGAAGAAACATGACCCTACCCCACCTTGCAAGGTAAAGGGATGCCCAACAATGGACATGCTATCTTACACAGGACAAAACATGCAGAGAGGCCATTTTGAGTACATAGTGCTCTTAATTGCACTATTGCAGCTAAAAAGACAGCTCATTATAGTGTACCCGCAAAAAGGGTAAACATTTAATGACTCCCATCAGCCTATTAAGAGGTTTCCTGGTATGTTAATATTAAAGGTATTTGTAACGCGCACAATCGCCAACGGAATTCGTCCTCAGGCGCTCAGGTGGATCTGCACAGAAGAGGACGAGAATTGGTTAGTCGGGTGAAGAGGGAGTAGAAAAGTAAGAAAATGGTGTGCTGTTGACAGCTTCAGTTCGATTTTCACCGCTCAACTTTGGTGTCAATATTGGACCGATGCAAGACCTTGTGTGCTGTTGGTGCGGTTTGTGTTTGTTGCGGTGTGGTGAATGCGTGCGGTTTGCTGAGCGAGAAGATGGTAGTGTGGATTTTCATGTGAATTAGGTATGCAGAGATGTAAGGATAAGGTTAGTCGGTTATGTATCTCTTAGTCCTTATAATGCTTGTTCCATGTATCCAGTTGTCCTATAGGTAGGCATATTTTTCACTTTTTCTTTCCTGTCCGTCTAATTGTTATGAGTGATGGCTTGGCACGTTGCCAGCTTTGTTGTTTGAACTTAGTGTAATAAGTAGGGACGTGTCTTGTTCCCCATTCTGGAACTGGGGTTGTAGTTGGCATTCACCCACTCCCTTATTATTTATTTCTGTCAGTGGTCCATTGTTGCCTATATGTAGTTTGTAGGCCAAGTTGTTATTCATATATCATCATTGCCCTTCCATCCTGACCGATATGTGATCTTTCTATTGTATTGTTCTAACATGTCTTTCAGTACATCGGAAACTTTTTTGCCAGAGGGCATCCTGGTCGTCTGGTCGATGTCCCTCGAAGGCCTCCGTCGAGGGTGACGTCACCGGATGTTATAAATGGGACGCACAGCGTCCGTAGCCTCAGTTCCGTTTTTTCCACAAACGTGTTTGCTTCGGATACTCGGCGCACCTCGCGTATTCCTCGTGAATGTCTCTTCTTCGACCCCTCCAACTCCACGATCTGGCTTCAAGATTTTCGGGACTGCAAGTCGAAAATGTCGATTACTGACCTGCATCGCATTTGTTTGTGGTGCTTGGGTAAGAGTCACAACACAGACGACTGTTCCAAATGCCAGTCGCTGACTGCTAAGGCCTTGTGGGAGCGTAAGGGAAAGCTTCAGGTAGGTAGTGTTTCTAAACCCAGTAAGTCCCGTAAATCTAAGTCCAAGGGTTCAAGGGGTGACTCTCTGCGTCAGGAGTAGTCCCGGGGATCTCGGTCCCGGAGTGGTTCCCGCCATTCGTCCTTTTCTTGGCATTCGAGACAGCGCTGTCACCGGTCGCCTTCCCTGTCGTCCTCGGAGGATGGTGCCATGAGGAAAGTGGCTTGTCCAACAAAGTTCTCGACTCTGGAGGAATGGGCTGCCTTCCGGGAGCAGATGATGGTGATTTTTCAATCGCAGGACACTGTTCTGGCCATGCCTTCTGATGAAGCCGGCAAGGAACGGTCTCGATCCATGGCTCGTACGCCTTCGGGTCCTCGGCGTGATCCTCATAGGGAACCTTCGAGGTCCTGTTCGGACAAGGCTCAGGATGGTCGCAAGAGACGTGCTTCCATGTCTCGGTCCTCGTCCCCAGCGAGACAGCAGAAACCTGCTAAGGGCTTGAGGTCGACTCAGTTGGATACGGACTTCGAAGCTTTGCCTTCGTATCAGCCCTCGGCGCCGTCAGCGTCCATGTCAAGGCCAAAGCCGTCCACGCCCTCGACGCCGAAGCCATTGGCGCCCTCGACGCCTTTGAGGCCTTTTGGCCAAAATTTACCGTCTGAGATCCCTGCTACTGTGGATCCTCCTAGGAAGGCCATCCCAAATAAATGGTCATCATCATTGTCACTAAAACATGATGATTGATTGGTTATACAGACTATGGGGCTCACCAGTACATGGCCTTGTGATTTGTTTGCCACTCTTGTACCCTCTGGAATATTCCACATGCTAGCAGCACGCAGGCTACCATTCAAGGTGCATGGAGGTTTGGCGTGATCATGCCTCCCCACCAATTAGCCCAACATCTATCGTCACTCCTATAGACTGCCAGTCAATTAGGGCTTTGAACCTGGCCTTGCAGAAGCTGCTTGCTCCTGAGAAATAAGCGAGTGTGGCTTCATTCTGTCTTCTGGTTTTGGTGTAGCTTGACCCAAGCTATTGCGATCTCACCCATGTGACTGGAGACCATTCTTTTGAGCTTTTCGCTGTATTTAATTCTATTAAATAATGAACTCTTGATGCCTTTAGTGTTTTTTCTCATACTGCTTCAAACAGAGGTTTGTTCTTTCCTCATATTCATTGTAGCCTTTGGACAGGCGCCCAACTCACTGTGGCCTCGTCGTCTTGGTGCTGGGCCAGCCAAGCATTTCTCAAAATGTGCCTTGCAATCAGTAATTTCCAACTGCGCCACACACCAAAATCCTTTCCAAACATGGGATTCGGCCTTGCTCTAAAGTTCTTCATGGACTATCCAGGTTCTGTACATTCCTATATTGTATACATGGCGCATCGCCGCAATCTAATTCACTACGTAGCCAGCCTTATGATTACCTTTCCCTACTTGCGTTTCTGCATCTGTACAAGTGTGAACTGATTTACATATTCTCAGCTTTTCTGTAGCATGAGCATCCTTACTTCGATCCTGAAATATTGCTTATCATTATCACCTTCTCTTCAGATCTTAGAGAGTGTTCATGTTCTTTCACCTCGTTCATCCTCTCCAAGTGTGTCAACTCTTACTGCGCATGATGTCATCAGTCTCTTCATGTTCAAATGCACACTTCTTCTGGCACTTCATCCAAAAGAACACTGTCTTCATGCATGTATGTAGGGTTTTCTCAATGGGTACCTTGTCTCTAAGGTTCTTTGCAGTATAGGCATTTTCACTGCAACTGCACGTGTCGGCATTCCTGGTTTCCAACATATAGGCAACATGGGGGCGGAGCTTTGGGTGGGAGTACTTGACTCCACCTCTACAAAGGATACAAAGTAGCAGAGTGTTCCTGCAAGATGAACTCGGAGATTCTAAAGTCTCTGTGAAATGTTTTGAATTTTGAAAGATATTACAAGCATAGATCAAAGGAAACCGCGATAAGGAAAGAAAGTTGAATAAGAGGAAAGTGACATTTGTGAACCATGAAAATGCCAAGAGGGCAAAAGTAAAATAGAAGAATTTTGGGGGAAAAGGCCAAGAAGGCAAGTGAAAGAGAATCAGAACTCCGAATAAAAATGACAAGTACCAAGAGGCAATCAGTGTTGAATATGAACTTTGAAAAAGAGTAAAGGAGAATAAGAACTACATATACCAAGAGGTATTGGTATTACACATGAACTTTTGAAAAGGCTAAGAGGGCAGACTAAAGAAAGTTAGAATCATAAGTACCAAGAAGTATTGGTGCCACAAGATGTTATTGATTGAGTATTGAAGGATTGTTCAGAGTTCGAAGTGGTCATGCTGAGGTCTATGTAAATTCCTTGCTGTCTCGAAAGTCTTTGACAGTGAAAAGATAAACAAGATAAAACGTGTGGAAGGGAACCCCCCACGAAGGAGCGACAGGCTCCAGCCCAGCAGAGGGAAGCCTGTACAGTGCTGTGAGAAATAGAGAATATATGAACTGAGTATTGATGGCAAGGCGAATGAAGCCTAAAGAAGTGATTTAACTACCAGAAGTTAAAGCCTAAGATTGGATTGTACCAGTAAGCCAAAGTGTGCAAGACTGACTGTACCATCCACCCATCTTTTGTTTTTGAGAAACTCTCTATACACCGTGGGGTTGAACCTGGGGAAGGGAGTTGGTGCTGAAGCCATTCTGACATTTCCTTTTGAGACATTATTTTTATTTTGTATTCCGTGAACACATTTGTTGTTCTAAGAAGGAAGGCAAGGTTAGGTCTTCTTAGCATAGGCCTTTTTATTTTGACCAGACTGACTTGCACGCATTTGTTATTATTGAATGGTCGAGATTGCTCCCATTTTAGAGTTGGGGTCAGTTAGGAATTCTACCAACCCAATCAAAAGTGTAAATAAAGGTTTTCGAAACGTGTATCCATTGTGTCTGTACCTACTGCTTGATACCATTCCTTCCTCACAAGCCTTAAGAAGATTGGAGTCTTGTGCAATATTATGGTTGTGTGTAAAAGCGCACGTCGATGCGTAAAGCTCACAAAGGACAAACTTCAATCGGAAGGGAAAGTTAGAAGAGAACACTGGAGTGTGAGGAATTCAGTTCCAAGAGTCAGAGGCGGGTCTGCTACAGAGAACAAAGCTTTCCCCAACTTTCAGACAACTATAGGATGCAAGAACCACCCATGTCAAGGCAAGGATTACTAGGGATTCTTTGTGCGTAAAAACTGTATGGATAAACTAGTGGCCACCGGTACGTGGTATGATTACTTACCGCCCTTAGCTTACTCTGGGTTTAATCTTTGCAGGGTTGAAGGTCGCCTGGACTATGAAATCTCCTCCTTGGTTATGCTTCAAAGTGCACAGGCTCTGCGGGTGCCTATGCGGGTCCGATTTACAACTGGATCTGGATCTCATCACAAATGCAGGACATAGAAAACATCAATGCAGCTGCTCTCAAGACACTTGAAGAAAGGTGGTAAAGTAACCAGCAGCGACCACCACTGTTGCACATTGACGCAGGAGCACCCAAGTCTCACGGACTGACGCACGCTTCTCTTTCGCTGCAAAGCAGTAGGGATGACACGATTTGGCAAGAAGAGGCTTTGCAATGCGAACTAGGATTCTCCCAAAGTTCGAGCCGAAACTCGATGTAGCAACGCTCCAGCACGGGTGCCAAGGTACAAGCTGGTCAATCCACTGGAGGGCCCTGGGACACTTCCAAGAAGGCTCGTTTGCAGTGCACAGAGGTGGTGTTGGGGGATTTGTTGCACCACTCAAAAGGGTTGAAGCACATTCGCAGGTCTTCAGCGATCGAGCGCAAAGCAGGGCTCTACCGATGACAGTGGGCTCAGGGTGCCAAACCTTTTCTGTGCGATTCCGGGCAGTCCTTGGATCTGCTTCATTTCTCAGGATACTTGGCTCTGTGTATAGGTCGATTTAGACCTAAGGGTTATCTGCTAGTCTGCATTCGGAGCCCCTCCTCATATCCTAGAAGCCCAGGGCAGGGTTGCACCCAGCTGGCCACTGGGATGTGCCTACTCGTGGACTACCTCAGCTCACGTAGACAGGCACAGCAGACATTCTGGCACCAGTAGCGTGGATTGGGACCAGACAGTCCCAGCCCACTTTCTGGGTACCCACCCATGTGACATGTTAGCCCGCGAAAAGCGCTGGCTTTAGCAGGTGAACGCATGCCCAAATAAGGACTCCCAAGGTCACAAGGGGAAGGCCAACGGACAGAATGGTCAAAGGAGACAACATGACAGACACTAACCACAGTCTGGAGCCACACGCAGTAAGCACGATATGGCTCTGTAAAAGTTAATACATGAAAGCTTCTGCTGCCACCAGTCTGCTCCTAGGCACATTGTCCAGTTACCAAAAAATCCTTAAGGGATGTCTAGGGCCCAGAAATGCATGGAAATACAGTTGCCAAAAGTGGGAACAGTCATAAGACTAAGGGAAATAATGTTTCCCAGTACTGACTGTCAGAAGGACAAGTCTATTTCCCGATAACGTTGAGCAAAAGCCCAGTGGAGCGCAGCTGAAGGCTATGACACAAGGTTGAAACTAAAGCAAAACGTTTGGGGGTCCACAAATATAGAGGTAAAATAGAAGTGCATTTTACCTAACAAGGCACACCAAAGGTGATCCCGGCAGTGCCTTCAAAAATGTTATCGATCATATTACGCACCTTATTGGGAGAAGGGTGTAGGCGGGCACACAATATACATCCTTATAATTTTTTTTTTTTATTTGTATATAGTTCAATGAACCTTTACAAAATAGCACATTATTACAATAAAAAAAAAATTCAAATAACCAGACAAAATACAAAACATCTCAATAAAACTGATAAAAGTAGAACAAAGCTTTAGCACAATTTTCAAAAGAAAACAACCCAATAACACACAAATTTAACACTGAAATAACAATCTCTTTCTCAATTACTTTCAAAAACTCTACTAAGGCAAAGATTAATGATCTCTCATTTCCCTGCATCAGTCGAGTCCAAAGAGATATACAATCTGCGTAGTTCACATTTATGAATCGTAGAAAAAGCTTAGTCCGTACATCTCTAAAATATGGGCATTCTAAAATCAAATGTTTTAACGTTTCCTTCTGTTCACTACACCTCAAAAAGCGACACTTCGTGGCGCCTAGATTAGTTCCTGCAATTCCCCAGAATTTTGTTCGTTCGAGAGTATGATATTGATTTAATCTAAATCTCATGTAATACATTCTGGTTTTATTACACGGAAATAACGCTATATAATCACAACAGCCATCTCTTTTGTGTAGGAATTTTGCATATTCCTTATAGGTACTCAAATTTGATATTTCATCTAGAGTTTTACACCAGTCGTACGCAAATAATTTATGTTTAACATAGTTAGGACGTATAAGCAAATCATCACGATCAGTACCCAAATTATTTAAAATTTTAACCATGGTTTCAAGATAGCTAGTGAACGAACTGGATGAGCAACCCTTAGTAAATTCAAAAAGATCCTGATATAAAGAATATACATCCTTATGCCTTAACTTATAACCTGACCCGCTTACCTGTCTTCAAACCCAGATTCCCCGGGATCAAGATCATCCATGTGAGCTCCACTGTGAATATGGTGAAGGTATGCAAGTCAGAAGGTTGGAGCAGGATCCCCAAATATCCCTAAAGAAAAATACACAAGGTTAAAGTAGGTGGCACAGAAAATGAAAGGCAGACGAAGGAATTCTGGTGTACAGTTCTTTTAGTTGTTATATGCTCAATTATACTTTTCTCTTCCAGTACACCAGCAGGGTTTTGAGGGCCTTTTACAAACGGGTAAATCACAAGACGCTATGTACAAATTAAACTAATCCTAAGCAGATGCGTATCTAAACAAAAAGGTTAAAACAAGTCCTTTTCGGGCGTGGCTTGGAGCCGACGCGATGCAGTCGCTCCTCTGAAGCCGCCCGTGGACGGTCCGCTGCTTCAGCTAAAATTGCGCGGTTCCTGTGGCCTATACGATCCACCGACGCCAGCTATGTGGATCGGAACCGATGGAGCACTAGCGGCTCAAAGATGAAAGCTGGGAGAAGGAGCACTATGTCCGTACTCGTCGCCTGAATCCTGGCCCCCCCCCTCTGCGGCTAAGAGAATCCAAGATGGCGGCCGCACGTATGATGGCGGCCGCAGTCACGAGTCGAGGGCGATCCTCCCCGTAACACTTGAGCCGGAGGGGACGGTCGGACATCCGGATATCCAGACAAACGGGGACTATTTCCATCGGCCGGCGAGGGTCCCCCCCTGGAACCGGCAGGGAGCCCCGCATACATCGGCCCCGTTTTGCGCACCCTCTTTTCTTCCTGGGACGCCCCGGCCCACACCACCTACACACTTCCAGCGGACGGAGATCTACGCGGCTGCGTTGGTGGCCCACCTGGATGCTCGGTGGGGCCTACTTTCCGGCACATGGACACAGATATCGGCCCTAAGAAGCGATTCAAATCCTTGAGCGAAGATGAGGTAACCTCCCCCCAACCGTTGGCGGCGGGATCCTTCAGCGGGAGCCCCATGAGAGATTTAAGGTAGGCCTAGCTCGCATGCGCTTCTCCCTGAGCGCTTCCTGGGGCGCATCGGCCCACAGTCCGGCTCCTCCTCACTACATCGCTCCCGGCGGCCATTGTCCTGCCTCTAACAACTAGCGCGATGTCCAAGCAACAAAAGACCACCAAGTCCTCGGACATAGCAACCCTGCTGACCGCTTCTGACAAAGCTAAAAAACAAGATTCCGGCACCTCTATCCCACGGGAATCCCTAGATAACAAGGGACCTTTGGCAACCAAAGAAGATATTCGTGAATTCATGGCGGATATCAAATCAGAATTCCGCTCTTGTATGGCAGGACTCACAACTAAACTGGAAAGCACAGACAAAAAGGTCTCAGAGGTTGAACAATGAGGAGGAGTTGTTGAGGATCATATCCAAGACCATGCCTCCGCGCTAACAGAGGTCCAAAGCTCAATCGGACTACTGCAGGACAGGTGCGACATCCTGGAATACAAGCAAGACGACCTCGAAAATAGGGCCCGACACAACAACCTCCGCATTCGGGGGGTTCCCACCTCGATCCCAGACAAGGGGTTAGCTGAATATGTGGGCCTCTTTTTCTAATCTCTTCTCCCCGACTTCGAAGATTCACTGCTTCCCCTGGATCGCACTCAGAGGCTGAACCCCCGACGTGGAGTGGAATCGGATGCCCCCCCCGACGTCATTACTAGGGTGCACTTCTTTACTACGAAGGAAGCCATCTCGGCAATAAGCCGCTCCAAAGACGAAATTACATTTCAAGGGACTTCTCTCCAAATCTTCCAGGACCTTTCTCTGCTTACTCTTCAATAGAGGCGAGCCCTTCGCCCTTAAACCACCCTTCTTCAGGCTCAAAAAATCCACTACAGATGGCTCTTTCCCACAGCTTTGCAATTTTCCTACAAGGGCTCGCTCAGGAAAATTAGCCACCTGGAAGATGCAACCGACATCCTACGTCCAGATGCTTCCAACCCCTCATCTCTCCCACCCTCCGAAGCAGCGGCTGATTCAATCCTGGTGGCCTTCCCTAATTCTCTTGGTCGAGGGTTCCCAGATTCCGTAAGAGGAAATAGCCAGATGCGACCCCACGGTGGAGCTTCCACCTCGATCCCAGCTCAGTCCGGCACCATGATCGGATCTACACCCGCAGGAACACAGATAAGCTTTATTCTTTAAGCAGCGGGTATTATTCCAAGGCACATGCCCGATTCCAAGGCACAATCCATCTACGAGTCCTTGGAACAAACCACTACGATTGCTCATAAAGTTAGCCATGTTGGCTACTGTTAGGGAGAATTCTCTGTTTAGGCTGAATTTCCCTACCTAGTGAGTCCCCCAGCAGCTTTGCTGGATTTCTGGGGTTTCTTTTTTTTCTCCTGCCAAGAGTGAGACTCTTTTACCCTCACTCTTGGGCATGTTTGAAGTGTGTTTTCTTGGTTAAACCTTGTGTTGAATGGGCTATGGGGTCTTTTACTCCATAGGGCCTCATGTATTTTTGTGATGTGGGTTACACAGCACCCTCTGTGCAGTAACCCAGGGGTGTCCTAGGGACTCCCCAACATAGACTCCATACCCTGGGACTGACTACTGTCTCCCAGGGCATGTAAAGTCACCAAAGACTTTACTAGTCTTAAATCCTGAACAGAACCAGTACAAACCATCATATTGTGGACGTAGTGGCTGCGGCAATTCGATTGCCCCAGGGTCTGTTAGTCGAAGGGGCACGTCTCTGTCCCCCCTGATCGAGTTTTGGCTGGTGGCAGTGGAAACTACTTTTTATATTCAACCGCGAATATTTTCCTATGGGATTTCCCATTGTTTTAGGCTAACACATTTAATTATTTATTTACGGTAGCCTCAAACATACCGCCGGTTTATATATTTATTATTATAACTCCGGTTGGGATTTTTTGCCAAAACTTGATTCTAAAATGGCGTTGGCGTTCGCCTCTGTAACTCTGACCCAAAGTCGAGCCCTTTGTTCCACTTTTTGCGGGCTTCTCCACAGAAGCCCTCCAAAGTGGTGCCACTCTGGGGTACTTAGGAGGGGTGGAGGGGGATTTAGGCACCCTGGACTGAGTTACCTTGGTAACTCAAGTCGCACTCCGTCCTGATTGGCCCAAGTGGTGAGCCGGCCGGCTCATCACTTAGCATGTTTGAGTGACAGCTAGGCTGGGTGAATGGGGGTTTGCTGCATAAAAGCAGGGCTTTGGGGACTGGAACTTCAGAAGTCGCCACAGGACCAAGAATCCGACGAGGGAAGAGCTGAGCCGACCTGCTACGACGACACCACCCGGTGGAGCCCTGCTGAACCGTCTCACCACTCTTCCCAACGACCGAGGAGAACTCTTAACGGAGTGGCTCCTTCCCTTGACTGGTGGGGACAACCAGTTTTCACCTTCTTTCCGCTTCTTCGAGGTATCTCGTGGCCGCCTTGCCCGTGCCAAGCACCCCGGCAACCGGAATACCACACTTTTACCACAACCGCGAAAGTCGGTACAACCCTTTAACCGGAGGACTCCGCGGCTGGTTTCTTCCCGGGCAGTGCAACAACCTTCTTCTTCTGCTCTTCAGCGAGAACTTCTTCTTCCCTGACCGACGTCGAGCCTTGCTGCCACTGCCTGGAACAACTGCCACCGCTGGAGGATCCTCCCCGTTTAAGGTACCGTGTTCCGCCTGGCTTCCCTTGCCAGCGACTGTACGGGGTAGTTTTAGCCCCCGGCTTTCGAACCTGGGTGTGCCTGGGACACCCTGGCTAAACTTTCTAAGCCTCTCTAAACTCTTTCTGAACTCTTTTGCAAGACTCTGAATCCCTAATAACTGTGTGATCTTGGGCACATTTTCGCTCTGTCTGCTCTAAGAGTGGGCCCTGCCTAGTGACTTTTGCTCACCTGTGACTTTGTGCTTCTTTGAGCCTACTGAAAGTGTTCTTGACCTTAGAGTGGTGTGTTTATCCTAATTCTGCTCTTTTTCCCCCCCTTCTTTGAACCACTAGAGTGTCATCTAACGTTAAGCACTCACCTCTGTTTGAATTATGTGGTGTTAACCAAGAGTTGTCTAGTTAGGAATAAGGGTTGGGACTGCTTTCCATATAACTGTGTTTGAAGTGTTTTACTATATATTGCTAGAGTGTTTTCAACTTATGTGTTCTTAAAATAAATAACTATATACTTTTGAAACCAAGCTCTGGTCAGTGTTTGCTTGTACTATTGTGTTTGAGTACCTATTGTGTATACTTTGCATACTGCCTAACTCTTCTTGAGGGAAGTCTGACTGCTCAGCCACAGCTACCAGGTAAACCTGGGTGGTGCGGACTGCTACCAAGTGGGTTTACTGCTATACCTGTAGTCTTAAATCTTTTGCAGTGTTCCCTAAGGGAACTGCACAGGTTTTTGCCTAACAGCTACACACTGTTCGTTGGCCAAGGGAGGCATTAGACCCGCAAAAGGTCAGCCACCCTCAGTTAAAACTCGGTCCCCCCGTTGGTGGCCCGAGAAAAAAACCCACAGGCAGGTTGGGGAATGGCTACACACTCCGCGACATGATGGCTGATTCTTCTATATTTCCCCCTCTCCCCCATGACTCGTCAACCTCCCCGGTCCTGGCCCCGGAGCATCGAACTTTAAGGTTCGTCTCCCTGAATGTCAAGGGACTAAATTCACCCACCAAACGCAAGTTACACCCTACAGAAGCTTCAGAATGACGGTGCAGCTGTGACTATGCTACAAGAAACCCATCTGCTTCCGGCAGACCACAGCCGCCTGCGCTCCCGAGAATTTCCAAAGCAACTTTTTGCGTCTGGGAACTCCAAGAGGGGTGGCACAGCTATCCTATTCGGGAGGGGCCCTCAGATTCTGGACTCTATAAGCTTCCTGGAGGGGCGATTCATGGCGGTGAAATGCCTATTACTTGGACAACTCTACTCTATAATCTCTGTATACGCACCCAACTCAGGCCAGGCGCCGTTCTATGAATCCCTGCGTACAACCCTCTCCCCATTTTTGGAAGGCCAGATAGTGATTGGAGGGGAATTCAATGGGGTCCCGGACCTCTCGAAAGACAAGTCACACCCACCCAGCGCTGGAGACCTCGCCATAGCCCTGGCTCTCTTACAACTATTTAGAACCTTGGGGGTGGTGGATTCATGGAGAGTTCTCCCCCCATCTGAAAGAAACTTTTCCTTTTATTCCTATGACCACCGGACCTTCTCCAGGATAGATCTTCTCCTAGTGTCCCCACAAATCTTTACGTTTACAAACAATGTGACGATTGGCTCCAGAATCTTGTCTGATCATGCTCCAGTGACCCTGGAGATCCGAGTGCAGGAACCAGCTAACCCCCAACAGCGCAGATGGACCCTATATGATCCGATTCTCAATGAGATGCCCTTCGGGGATGCAATCACAACCACAATCTCCAACTTCTTTAAGGAAAACCCCAGTGAGGACACCTCTACCGCCAACACTTGGGACACAATGAAGGCAGTAGTGCAGGGTGAACTGATTGCGCAAGGAGCGGCCTATCATAGACACAAGCGTCAAACTCGCCAGAGCCTTGAGGAAGATCTTAAAAATGCAGAAATGACCCATAAGGAGAAGGGCTGGACACCTAAAACCCAGCAAACCATCCGGATAGCACAGAAAAAGATTGAGGCCCACTATGCTGAACACACTGCCCACCAAATGGCAAAAGCAAAACAGTTTTATTATGCTAAAACAACAAAGCAAATAAGCTACTAGTGGCCAAACTTGCCAGAGCGAAGAGGAACAACACAATTGTGGGCCTGCGGGACCAACGAGGCAAGGTCCATTACGCTGACCAGGACAAACTGCTGCTCGCTGCGGCCCACCTAACTCAGGTGATGACCGCTCCAGCGCGGGACATGGAGGAACAGAAGGAATACTTGCGGGGTGCGGCACTTCCCCGGCTAAAAAGAACAGCCCATGACTCTCTGGAGGCGCCGATCACTGATGAAGTGGACGAGGCAATAAAAGCTCTCACATCCCGAGCCCATGGCCCTGATGGCTATACAACCAGGTTCTACACGATGTTTAAACCCCAGCTGTTAGCTCCTTTGGTACAGTTGTTTAACTCGTTCAGGACCACGGGCACTGTAACCCCGTCCATGCAGGAGTCAATTACGGTCTTACTACCTAACCTGGGGGGGCGATCCGAAGAACCCTGCATCATATAGACCCATTGCCATGCTAAATATAGATGCCAACATTTACTCTAAAATCCTGGCATCTCGGCTGTCTCGATTCTTGCGGATCAGAATCAGTGCGGATCAGAGTGGCTTCCTCAGACGCCGCTCCATGGCCGACAACATTCGCAGAGCCTTGGATCTGGTGGAACTTGCTTCCCGAGATTCCCAAGAGTTGGTGCTCCTGGCCCTGGACGCGATCAAGGCGTTTGACAAAGTGGATTGGACTTTCATGAGGCTTACCCTGGAGGCTTTTGGATTTGGCCCGGAGTTCTGCACCATGACGCTGGCAAATTACAAAGCCCCCAAAATCCTTCTTAGAGTTAACGGCACCCTCTCCTCCCCCATCAACCTAACTTGCGGAACCCGACAGGGATGCCCGCTGTTGCCACTTCTCTTCACTTTAATTATGGAACCGTTTGCCCAGCGGATCAGGTTGAATCCTGCAGTCGAAGGCTTTCAATCAGGCTCGGCGCACCACAAGCTGGCCCTCTATGCAGATGATGTCCTCCTGACTATCACGAAACCCCGCTCCTCCCTCCCTCAAGCCCTGGCTGAGATAACGAGCTACAGCAGGGTCACAGGCTTCACAGTTAACTACAGGAAATTAGTCGCCATGGAAGTGGGCTTGACCCGAGAAGCCCTGGTTCCGCTGTGCCCAATACACTGGTCGACCAAAGAACTTAGCTACTTGGGAGTTCAGATCCCGGCCAGTCCAAGCAAAACTTACCGGCTAATTTTCCCCCATTATTTACGAACGTGGAGGCAGATTTGAGACACAGAGCAACACAGGAGATATCGCTGATGTGCCATATTACAGCCTGTAAGATGAACTTACTGCCGAGATTTCTGTATGCATGCTCCACACTCCCGGTGCCGGTCCCGGCGCCAGCCCTTCAACGCTTACAGAAGAAAATGCTGCAGTTTATTTGGAGGGGAAAAAAACCCAGGATCCCTAAATCCACGATGCTGGGCAACGCGAAACTGGGTGGGCTCGGGGCCCCTGACTTGCAGAAATACCAAATGGCGGCTCACCTGTCTTGTATCCAATCATGGCAAGTCCTTATCAACCGCCCCAGATGGGTAGACCTCGAACAAGCACAGCTACCCCTCCCACTACGCCTTTTCCCACATGTCCCCCCCTCGAACGGCGACAGTGGCGGAATCTCCTGGCATCCACCAAACACACCATTTCGGTGTGGGACAAGGCGTTGAAACAGAAGATCCCGACGGGGCTCAGCCCCCCCCTCCCCAGTGTTCATGAACCCAACCTTCTCTCCTGGTCTGTCTCCCCGGAACTTTAAGGCCTGGATCGCAGAAGGCCTAGAGACCCTGGGTCAACTTTTTGAAGGGGGCCAACCCTGCACCTTTGAGCGATGCAAAGAACTTTTTGGGATCCAGGAACGAGATAGGTTCACATATACCCAGCTACGCCACTGGTGCACTCATCCTCAGACTCGCCAGGCGGCTACTCTACAAGCGCCTCCAAACAGACTTCCTAACCTCCAAGACCTGGTATATGGCCCTATGGGAGGCGGACTTGGGCCATCCGATTGAAGACCAACAGTGGGTCGACATCTGGTCCGCGGCTCACACCTCCTCATCATGCATCACGAATAGAGAGTGCGCCTACAAGATCCTCCTCCGGTGGTACTACCCTCCCCTAAGACTCCACCGCATGAACTCCACGATCAACCCTCAATGCTGGAGGCAGTGCGGCCAAATAGGCTCCTTCTTCCACATGTGGTGGTCCTGCCCCAAGGCCCAAGCCTTTTGGATACAATGCCTGGCGACGATAGCGGACATCACTCAGGTGCGACTGCCCTTGGCCTCCGAGCCTATCCTCCTTGGAGCTCCGGTCCCCGGGATCTAACCCAGGTCTGGCCCCAAGGCCAAACTATTGTCACAATGCCTTCTTGCGGATAGGAACGTGATAGCCGGCACCTGGAAAACGACGGAAGGCCCTCTCATGCTTTTCTGGTGGATGAAGGTCTGGGACATCCTGATCGCCGAGAAGGTGACGGCTGCCGGAGCAGGCACCTTGCATCGCTTTCGCAACATCTGGGGACCGGTATTGGAGTTTGACCAAAGGTTCCCAGCCCTGACTTTCAAGCCCCAACTGGCCAGGAGAACTATTCGGGATGGAGACCCCCTACATGGAAGTGAAGAAGGAACTTGAGCCCGAGGGGTGGGGTGGGAGGAGCGTCAAATGGGATTACTGTATGCTACATGTCGCAAATGATGAAGCTTTGTATTGCCATAACCTTCCTGTTTATTTTAAACACGTTTAAAAAAAAAAAGTCCTTTTAATTATTAAAAATATAAAAGCATTTAAAAATGTACAGAAAGTCCATATAGTGCACTGTATCAAAACTGTATATAAAAACAGCTTACTTCTGAGACAACCTGGTCAGGGTTGTCTCAAGGTCTTTTCTGCTGCTCTCTTGATAGTCTTATGTCTTGTGCACTTTTTTGATGGTTCTTTTGGCAGAGCGACAGCAGCAGGTAGCAGCAGCAATAGGCTGAGGCCCCAAAGCCTTTACTTGGGCTGGACTGCGTATGAAAAATGCAGCCCAGCAATCGGAGGTGGCATGGGGAGCTCACCCCCCACCCCCCAACAATAATCAACCTGGGCCACGACTGCCAGGTGTTGGCCAGGTGGCAGCCCCTTCAATGATGCACAGCCCCGGAGGTCTGAAAGCATTGGGTGCTCCCCGCTGTGGGGAGCGCCAGCAATCAGAATTGCTCAGGGCCAGAGGTGGTGCTTGTGAGCCACCAAGGGGGGGGCGGGGCGGCTGTAATGTTTTCAGGCGAGTGGCGATAAATGGGATCAGAGATGAGCGCCTGTCAACCCTCTGGATGTGGTGTTGAAACTGTTTTTCTACGGCGCGCGGCACGTGCCGGTAACAGTTAGACATTACACTTTAATCCTCACTTAAATGTAATTGCTCATTCTTGCATTGCATTGATCATTCAAAGAATATCTCTTTCCACTTCTGGCCTTCTGCACACAATTCATCCACTCCCTGGATCTTCTGACCCCACACCTACTGTGAATACCACAACTAACTCAGACTTCATCTCCTGGTGTTTCTGCTAATTTACTAGTCTTAGCTTAACTCAACAACTGACTTGACTGTCAACCTGTTTTACAGCAACCTCTACACTAAAGCTGAATTTCTAGATTCATCAAACATGGTTAATGGACTTATCATATTGCCTGCTACCTGATGACTCTTATCTTTACAATGGTTCCAGCTGCGTGATGAATCTTATCCTTGGATCCCTTAATGTCCCTAGCACACACCTCCACTTGCAGTCTCATGGACAGGGATTTCCTGATTCCCTTCCTCATCACTCTCTCTTCAACCCACAATCTAGCGAAGACTCCCCTACTTTGATCTTCTGGAAATATCGTAAGCCTGACTTTAACAAATTTACAGTAGCCCTTTCCAACTAAATACATTTTATCCCATTGTCTATCTGTAACAAAGTAAAACATCTTTCTTCTGAAAGTGCTATGAAGATGTGTACCTTTCTCGTTCAAGGTTGTGATTTACTGCGATCTGCTCAAGCCTTTTGTACTACTGTAGCAACCCTTTCTTGAACACAGCTTTATAAATGACGCACATAGTTTGGAATGTAGCTGCTTACCTGAATAAGCTCACTAGTTCATCATACAATTTTAGAATTTGCACACCGTTTTACATTTGTTAAAGGTTCAGTCAATTTAAAATCTTTCTACATTTTTTCATCAAGCCCACGTATACCAGGTCTGTTTGCCTTGTGCAACAAAGTCCTCAATTACATGCACACTCCTGCACACATAACCCGCCCGTTATTATATGGTAGGTCCTAGACAATGAGACCGGACCCAACACTTTTTGGCAATGGGTAGGCAGAAAAAAAGAACCAGACTTTTATTTTAACCTAAAGCGTAAAATAGTCCTAAAAGTTCCTTCGGCCAACACTGACATGCCACATTAATTAATGCCCCATGACATAGTATAAAAATAATACAGATGATAATTAAAGCCATAGTGAAATGCTTCAAATTTTAGAAATCGTTACCCTTGTAATGCGCTTCGGAGAAAAATATTTACACAGTCTTCAACATTGGCTACAATGCATTAAAATTGAAAGAAGTGTAGAGCATGATATTAAAAAGATATCACAAACCGGAGTGAAGTCCTACAATTTTAGTTCTTGGCCCATACCTCACTGACCGCCTTGTGGGTACAGGAAAAAGGACCAGTGGCAGGGAGGTACCCCCAGAGTGATGTGAGGAGAGTTCCATAGGATCCATGGGATAAAAGTCAATAGGTTAGTTGCTTTAAAGCCACCACCATCACTGCCACCCATCTTCTCGGTCATCCGACCCATGAAGCGCGTGTCAGTTGAGGCTTTCGCCGCCACCTTCTCACTCCCTCCTCCCCCTTTGGCTGACTCTCTCACCCTGACACAGCCCTCTCCATGCTCCACTCTTCTATATCTGGTACTCTTGATATCCTTGCCCCTGTCATGAGAATCCACCTGAAGCCCAAAGCCAATTGTAACTCCTGGTATGACTCAGACCTCGTCACCCTAAAATTCAATTGCAGGTTGGCCGAGAGGAAATGGTGTGCTTCATGTTCATCCTCTGACAAACTGGCCTGCTGCAAAGGCAATACTGGCTCTCCGTCCTCACCAAGAAGTGAGCTCATATCCAAGCCTGCATCTCTGCGGCATCTAACAACTCAGCTGAACTCTTTAAAATCTGCAAGGAACTGGCCAATCCTGCCGCGTGTCTCTACCGCTCCTGTCCCTTCCCAGGCCCTCTGCACGGCACTGGCTTCTCACTTCATTTCAAAAACTCAGGACATCCTGTCCTCACTCTCCTCCTATCGCCTCCCTCCCACTATTCCCTGCTCTTCCTCTGGCCCTTCTGCAGCCACCCTCCGCCTCCTTCTCTGCCTTCCCCTTTTCTCTGCAGACAAGGTTTCTAGACAAGTCCCGTTTATGAAAGTCTCATTGAGACAGGTTCACCCCTGTTCCTCAAACTATCAAGGACCACATCGACTCCCTGACTCCTACCCTGGCTGATTTCTGCAATGACTCCTTCGCCACTGGAGTCTTCCCATCCCCCCTAAAGCACTCCCTTGTGCACCCTTTTCTTAAGAAACCTTCTGCAGACCTCTCCTGCCCGGCTAACTATCGCCCAATCTCCATCACTCCCTTCCTGGGCAAGCTCCTTGAGAAACTAGCCATCTCCCAGCTTAATCTCCACACTGAATCTGTTGGTTGTCTTCATGTCCATCAGTCTAGCTTTAGAGCTGCCAGAAGCATGGAAACTGCTCTCCTGAACATCTGTGAAGACCTGCTCTCCAACCTTGACTCGAACACCCCTTGCGTCCTCATCTTGCTTGATCTCTCTTCTGCCTTTGACACTGTCAACCATGCCATCCTGCTCAACCGTCTCCGTGATAACCTGGCTATCACTGGTCTGGCACTGGCTTGGTTGACGACTTTTCTCTCTGACCGACCCTCCCAGGACAAACTTGGGTCCTTCCTCTCCGCTATCTTTTTCTCTATCTGTGGTGTCCCCCAGGGGTCTAACCTCTTTCCCTGGCTGTTCAACCAATACCTGGGACTCCTTGCCCACTGCATCGCCGCTCTCTGCCCCAACTTTCAGTGCTATGTGGATGACACCAAGCTCTTTTTCAGGCTACCCTCGGCCTCCTTCTCTCCCTCCCTTATCTCTGACTGTCTGTCTGCTATCCAGGAGTGGTGTGCCGCCAATGACCTCTGCCTTAATGCCAGTAAGACTGAGATTCTCCTCTACGGCACACCCGCTCCCTCCTTTCCTGTTGCTCTCTGGCCGGCCACTCTTGGCCCTCTTCCAGCTCCCACCAGCAAGGCTAAAAACCGCAGGGTAATCTTCAGGAAAATACAAACATCACAGAGTGAGAGAAATAGAACTGAATTAGATTACATTGGGAAAATAGAAAGATTACCCAATACCCAAGAAATGAGCAGAAAGTAATACCTGAGAGAGACATTTGGGAACCAATCCCCATTGGGGCCAGAAGGATAAATCGTACATATAAAAGAACACTTTGGAAAGAGGTGAGTGAGTATTTGAGAATCAATCACCTAGCAAGAGTGAAGGATAATATACAAGAGAACTTTGAATCCTATAAAATTGAGAAAAAGACAGGCAATTCCCTTAGGGAGTTACAGAAATTAACTCAAAAAGTTACAGGAGACTATTTACGTATGGTCTATTAAATAGAACATTAAAGCATCTGGATGATGACACAGCATTCAGGGGAAATGGAGTCCTTCTCCTGACCTTAGTTGGTTTTTATAGTGGTAGGGTCTTCTAGGTCAGATTTACCCAGCAGACTGATTTATTTGGACTGTTACTCACAACGGACTAGCACCTTAGTGAAGTAGGCAGGGAACACCCTATAGTGATAAGGATAGACAGGCCTTATTCTATCATTTAATAAAACACTTGGACCGTGTCCTCGTCTGGCTTGCCACAGGTGGCAGCAGGAGTTTTTAGAAAGCCTAAACTGGAATATTTACAAACCACTGTACCCAGCTGATGTGGCACGAGAATGGTGAAAAACTACTAAAACTACAGGAGTTTGTGCGGGAAAATTGCTTCATACGGTTGGCAGACTTGCTTCTTCCAAGGTACGGAACACAACTGTCAAAATACACTGGCTGAGGGCCAGCCGTCCAATCACTAAAGGGGCCTGGCCGCAAATGGTCAGATGACCAGCCATGCTTTTTGGTTGTGTAGGATTATTTAGCCAAGAGCACCCCCACAGGAGGTGAGGGGAAGAGCTCAGGACCTACACTGAGCTAGGCCAGTTTAAACCAATATGGAGGCTTTCATCTGGGTTAACAAAAGGTTGATGTGGTCAGAACAGCCTTTTTTGGCCACCTCGTGATTGCTCTGAACAAAGAGAGGCGTAAACTACAAAACTGTCAAGAGCAGGTTTTTAAAAATGCAAGGCACATTAGGCTACCAATGCAGTAAAATGGCTTGCCCCTCTGGTGAAGCCAAAACCACTCCCTAAAACCAATGCAGGGTCATATAGCCAGCCCAAGGCAAAAATGGGGTGCCTGAGTGGTACCCCTGGGACTGGGAGCCTTGGTGGGGGACAGGGAGTGCAAGTCGAGTCTTGGCCATCAAAAATGAAGTTGGTGATTAAAGAAAATGGGTGGAAATAAAGATAAACATTGATGGACCCTACAAAATTGACCCCAATATCCCCCCAAAAAGGAACTCTGTCTTAACAGCCTTCGTAAACCTACACAGGTTTGACACAAATATTGTGTTTTAAGCATAGAAGCATTTAAGCTAAGTCTAAGAAGATCAGGTGATTGGTGCAAAGTACAATTAAAATGCACCAGAGCTGGAAAGCCATTGGAATTTGGGCACAGGAAATACTTATTAGGTAAGCAACACTATAAGGTAAGTAAAGCAATATCGATCAATATGCAAAACAGTTTGGTGGTCTCAATTGTAGCATACACTCCACTTTAGAAGTCACAGTTCTGATATTTGTTCTGCTAGTGCACTGTACAAAAAGCCACGTGGAGGGGAATAGATTTGAGCTATCTTAAATAGACCATATATGTAAGGCAAACAAACACACAGAAAATAAACTCCAGCAGTCCAATCCCCATCCTAGACTCAATGTCTCCAAAGCTAACTAGGGCAGGTCTTGCATACTGAAAGGATACTTTGTAATAGTGCTTACTGTTCCTCCATGCAGAAGAAAGGGGCTTAGTCCTAGAACCAGCCCAACAATCTGTAATACAATACAGTGAAGTCAGATTTACCTTGAATGTAAGGGGCAGCTACCTATCCATTGCACAAGGGGGTCGCCGGAGGAATGCCTAGACTGGCTTGACCACCAAAAGGCAAGGGGCATAGAACAGATATTTATTCAGCCCATCAAACTCTAAATGAAGGAAAGTGCCCTGGCCCAGGTACGGAAGGGTCTCTGGTTGGCACAGATCGGGTCCCTGTGTTGCGGGTTCTGGGTTGGGTACGGCTGAGTGACGGTTCCAATCTCCATTTCCTGGTTCCTTAGACGCACCTCAAGGCTGGACCTCAGGATTCCAACAAAGTAGAACCTCTTGATGAGACAGGGCCTTGAGGATGCACCAGAAGGAGGATGCACCAGACCAAGGATGCATCTGAAGACACCCCACCAAGGGCCAGCAGACACTGAGGCATTACAAGTGAAATCATGCTGCATGAGACTTCCCTTTTTGTATATATGGCTGCACCACCACAGTGATGTGATTCTAGTCTTGCGACGAGAGTGCTGGGATGTTTCCAGCCCCCAGAGTTCAATGAGATCTGTACAGTGATGCTGGCCCCTCCTTTGGTGCAGCCAGATACAGGCCCAATTACTCTTAACACCTCCACTGGCTGATGACAGCAGAGTAGGATTCAGGGCTAGTTGTTTCCACAAGTCCATGGGGGAGGGACATAAGGTACAGGTCTCCCTTGCCGAAAGAGAGGCAATGCTTCACTGGGCGGTGGATTGGCTTGACTAATGTAGGTTTCTGAAGTAGTCCTTTTTTGCTTTGGTGGTCAATATGAAAATGGTTCTGGATTATCTCCTAATATTATGGTTTTGGGGCTGGTGGCGACAGCAGGCCACCATTGGAAGGACTTTTGGAAGTAACATTTAGAGATTAGGGGTGGCTGTTCAATCATGGAAAGCCGCCAGCCCCAGCAACCCTGACATCACTCTGGCTTGCCTGTGTTTTGGGGCCAGACAGAGCCACTACCTAGTTCCCCCACATAGATCACCTTTCTGGTATTCTTGCAAGAAGCCGGCAAAGGTTCATGAACATGTGTCCATTTTCTACTTGAAAAGGGAGTACGATTTCCAGACAGGATAGAACAACTAAAATCAAGACTTAAAAGCACAGGTTTTAATTCTCTTTGAACGCCATTGTGGTAAAATGATAACCTCAGTGTAATAATGGATGGAGGCACTCTGGTAGACAGGTGGCTGTGTTACATCTCAACCATTTTTGGCACACTAATGTTGCACTGGAAAACCAAGGGGAAACAATGTTTCTCTATAGTACTGCCGTAGGGAGGTAGTGCTGCAGCAGCACATAGGATACATATGTGGAACAGAAGTCCCCTTGCATTGGCTGTAATGAGGAAGGACTGACGACTGCCCCCCAAAACAAGTGTGTTTAAGCTTGGAGTGGGGGTAAAAAATACTTTAATCACAATTTAGTCCAGGATCACAAAAAGCCACGCAAAAACACTATAGAGGATGGGGCAGAGGGCAGAGATCATCTGTGGCAGTTTCACACACAAGTAGGTCGGAAAGCTGCAAATGGATTTCTTAATACTTGGCAACTCCTTTTACTCTCATCCCTTTCTCCCCTCCCTTTTACTGTCCTCTCCTATCACCACCTACCCTATGGTGCTCTGTCTCCTATCTTTTCTAACTGTTTCTCTATTGACTATCCTTCTCTCCTCACTAAATCTGGTTGGAAGAAGTTTAAAAAGGATAGCCTGGTCTCCAACCTAGGTCTCCCTATCACTGACATCTATACCAGTGCCGCCTCTAGGCAAACCTTCACCGATATCTTCTTTGTCATTCCCTCGCCAGACCTATGGACTCTTCATATGGTCTCTGTGCTTTCTCCATTCTCTTCTTCTCCCATTAATGGTGGCACCCGGTAGGAGGCCCTCCTGGCCTCTTTCCACGCCTCTAAAATCATTGTTAATGGTTACTTGAATGGTAGTCTTGGTCCAAGGCCCTCGGGCTAATCTTCTCCCCTTTGATAGACGTTTACTGCGCCTCATCAATTTCTTTCCCTCTCCTGCTGTCCCCTCTCTTCCCTCCTCGGCTTCCTTGCCTCCCCCTGCTGTCTCCTCCTCCTTGGCTACCTTGCCCTCTCCTCCTTCCTCTTCTGCACCTCCGCAGGGCATACCTCTGATTTGTACCCCTCCCCTTCTCCTTATTGCCACTTTCAACTCTCGCTCAGCTGTCAAACACTCCATGGACATCTGCCGCCTCCTGGAGGAACTTGACCTTGATGTCCCTGGTCTCACCGAGACATGGTTCACGGCCAGCTCTGTCACAAGCTTTGACACTCTTCTCCCTGACGGCTACAAGATCCTCTCTGCACCCACGTCCAACCGCTCTGAAGGGGGTGTAGCCCTGATCTTCACTGAGTGGATTCCTGCCTCTCTCATTCCTACGCAGGCCTACTCCTCCTTCGAATGCCTAGTCTGT
This sequence comes from Ambystoma mexicanum, assembly GCF_040938575.1. Lineage (NCBI taxonomy): Eukaryota > Metazoa > Chordata > Amphibia > Caudata > Ambystomatidae > Ambystoma > Ambystoma mexicanum. The sequence continues at coordinate 744,645,633 of NC_090926.1, forward strand.
AGGCTCTCTCTCTCTCCTAGCCATTCCTTTACTGTGGCCACTATCTATCGGCCACCTGGTCAGATCTCCTCCCTCCTCTCTGAATGGGCGGACCTTTCCCCTTCCCTCCTGGTCTCGACTTCTCAACTCCTCCTTGGAGACTATAACATCCACCTGGATGCTTCCCGTCCTTCCTCTGGATTCTTTCGTGACCTCTGCGACTCTCCCTCTATTCTCCCCTCTGGCCCGACTCACACTGCAGGGCACACTCTGGATGTTCTGATCTCCTCAGACATTTCCCTTTCTATCCCTCTTACCACTCCTCTCTCCTGGAGTGATCACTTTCTCCTTTCCTCCCAGCTCGCCCTCTCTACCCGCCAGGCCAAGCCAACTCCAGCAGTGCCACCCACCTTCTCGGTTATCTGACCCATGAAGCGCATGTGAGTTGAGACTTTCGCTGCCACTTTCTCTCCTCCTCCTCCCTTGGCTGACTCACACCCTGACTAAGGCCTCTCCATGCTTCACTCTGCTATATCTGATACTCTCGCTGTTCTTGCCCCTGTCATGAGGATCCATCTGAAACCCAAAGCCAAGTGCAATTCCTGGTATGACGCAGACCATGTCATCCTCGAACACAAGTGCAGGGTGGCTGAGCGGAAATGGGGTGCTTCTTGTACATCCTCCAACAAACTGGCCTGCCGCCTGTTCCAAATGCAATACCGGCTCTCTGTCCTCACCAAGAAGAGAGCACACATCCGAGCCTGCGTCTCTGCGGCATCCAACAACTCGGCCTAACTCTTTAAATCTTTAAGGAACTGGCCAATCCTGCTGCAGTCTCTACCTCTCCCGTCCCAGGCCCTCTGCACGTGTCTCACTTCTCACATCCTCTCTAAAACTCAGGACATCCTGTCCTCTCTCCCCCCCCACCCCCACCCTCTCTACTCTTCCTCTGGCTCTTCTTCGGCCACCTCTCTTCCCACTTTCTCTGCCTTTCCCCTGACAAGTGTTCTAGACTAGTCCGATCTATGAAAGTCTCATCAAAACAGGTTCATCCATGTTCCTCCAAAACCATCAAGGACCACATTGACTCCCTGGCTCCTGCTCTGGCCGACTTCTGTAACCTTTCCTTCGCCAGTGGAGTTTTCCCATCCCCCCTGAAGCACTCCCTCGTGCAACCTCTTCTTAAGAAACCCTCTGCCGACCCGTCCTGCCAGGCTAACCATCACCCATTCTCCATCACTCCTTTTCTGGGCAAACTCCTGGAAAAGCAGGTCATCTCCCAGCTTAATCTTCACACTGAATTTGTTGGTTACCTTCATGACCATCAGTCTGGCTTCAGAGCTGCCAGAAGCACGGATACTGCTCTCCTGAACATCTGTGAAGACCTGCTCTCCAACCTCGATTCCAACACCCCCTGTGTCCTCATCTTACTTGATCTCTCTTCTGCCTTTAACAAGGTCAACCATGCCATCCTGCTCAACAGTCTCTGTGATAACCTGGGCATCACTGGTCAGGCCCTGGCATGGCTGGCTTCTTTCCTTTCTGGTCGACCCTCCCAGGTCCAACTCGGGTCTTTCCTCTCCTCTATCTCTACCTGTGGTGTCCCTCACAGGTCTAACCTCTCTCCCTGGCTGTCCAACCAATACCTGGCACTTGCCCACTGCATTGCCGCTCTTTGCCCCAAATTTCAGTGCTATGCGGATGACACTCAGCTCATTTTCAGGCTACCTTCAGCCACCTATTCCCCTCTCATCTCTGTCTGTCTGCCATCTAGGAGTGGTGAGCCGCCAATGATCTCTGCCTTAGGGCCAGCAAGACTGTGATTCTCCTCATAGGCATAGCCGCTCCCTCCTTTCCTGCCACTCTCTAGCCTGCCTCTCTTGGCCCTCTTCCTGCTCCCACCTGCAAGGCTAAAAACCTTGGGGTCATCTTCGACTCCACTCTCTCCTTCTCTCCTCACATCTCTGGCGCCTCTAATATGTCACACTACCAGCTGCACCTCCTCCGAGGTAGCCTTCCTTTCCTCTCCTTTCCCCAGAAGCTCACTGTGTTGGTGGTAGATCTTTCTTCTGCTGGGGCCTCCCTCTGGAACAGCCTTCCTGCCTCCCTGAAACTTGAGGAGAACCATCTCTGGTTCCGGAAGGACCTCAAAACCTTCCTCTTTGGTTCTCTCCTCCTTTCCCCTGCTGAACTCCTGGCTGAAACTGCACTGGTAACTTGGCCAACCTTTGATCACAGGCACAGGTCCCCTCCCCCGCCAGTTGCACACCTGCACTGCCCCCCTGGCAACCCTTGCACTTGGGGGACTGTTTCTGTATATCTACAGTCCCACACCAGCGCTTGACATCTGATGTCTGCACTTACCGCACTTCTCTTATTATTTAATTCTATTTACCCCATGTAATGCACTGTCCCCCCACACTATTCCCTCTTCCCCTGCACTTGCGCGATCTGAATGACACCTGGCCTAGTAGGACCGTTGTCTTTGTATTCCCTCTGTTCCCCCTCCCTTGCTGCTTCGTGCCATGAAACACTAGTGTATAGGCGTGTTATAAATGTCATATATCATATCATAATTACCTATTTGATGGAAGCGGCTAGAAAGTACTGCTTATCTAACAAGCAAAATAAAGTTAACAGGCTGTGATGCTGAGCAACATGTTCACAATACCTTCCTTCCTGTAATTCAATCAATTGTTTTTCTTGTCTACAGCTGACCTTTGACCTGGACAGAGAGGTGTACCCCATGGTTGTCCATGCAGTGGTGGATGAGGGCGATGGTATGAAAAGTTTAACTCTTGCTTTTGTAATTGCCTGATCCATATTCTCCCCTCTTCTCGTCCCATCCCCCACTCCTTGCAATGCAAGAGGTTTGTCTTGCCACTCTTGTGTGATTATCATCTTGTTTATATTTGAACTATTGCTCAATATTTTTGTTCTTTGTTTGTAAAATTCTGCCACTTTTCTTAGATCACTGCTCAGTATTGTACACTTACCATATTAAGACTAGACCGTACCACTGTTGCTTAATATTGTAGCATTGTACCAATGTCTTAAAATTGAGTGGCACTGTTACTCCCACTACAGCGATGCTCTGTACCATTCCCCTTATGTGAATGCAGAATATGAGCCAATGTTTCCATCACTGCGCAATATTATGCTGTCTCACTCTGCACTCTACAACTATCACTCAATTTCTTTTTTTGGCCAACTCCGCTCAATTCTACACCTTTCCACTATGAGGTTCATTGCTCTAAAACTGATGTAATAACTTAAAGAAATGCCTTCTTTCACTCTAATGAATTGTGATTTTGCCTGTAGGTGAAAATCGGATGGGGCTAATAACTACTGTGAAAATGTGCCACTATTGGAACATACAAAACCCGAGAATGAGAAGTCTTGCCTCACTATCCATGATCACTTGACCAGTCCTGCAGCCTTTCAGTTAGCTTAAAAGGAGAGATTTCCACAGTGAAGGGAAGCTTGGGAGTATATGAACTGGCAGACATATGATGATTTGCAGCAGAATAGAGGTGCACTTTGTAAGCTCACTCCGAGATTCATAAGCATGCTGGAGAGCCTGAGGAAAAGAACCGTTGTGAGCAGCAGAGGGGCTGACCACAGCGTGTTCAGTTACAAACCAAAGAAAGACTGCCATTTTAGCCAGCTCATAGCTACCAGAGAATTTCTAATTTCTTGTTTGGAAGAGGGATGCCAGACTGAGACCTCCCGACATGGAAGGGTGCAGAGACCCCACTGACTAGGAGTCATAAGCCATGTCGCAGCCAGTGAAGAGAAACGTTGAAATGTCAGGTCCCTGATGATCATGCATTACTCTGTTGCCGCCAGAAATGCCAACATCAAAACAACGGCTGGCAAGGCATGCCCAAAAGTATTTAGACACAACATTCTTATTTAATAATGAGGTTGAGGAGAAATGTACACCAAGGTAAGAAGAAAGGGTGTGTGTTTGATCAACCAACCCAAAAGCAGTTGTGGAGGTGAGCAGTGAGAGAGTGGGGTTCAGTCCAAGTTAGATGACAGAACACTAGAGGTTCAAAGAGGGAGCTGTTTTTATGGATGCCTGCTGGTAAATGTGGTTAAGTTTGCCAGCTTAATCAAAAAGAATTGAAACAGAGGAAAGCCATTCATGTTGCATTCTTTCATGTCTTCCCAATTGGTATACTAACCATTAAGAGGATTGAAACAAAGTAATTTATTACATTCTTATAGATGTGTTTTTCAGTTTTAGTGCAAGTCAGAAGCGAACTGAAGACAATTATTTCTTTCTTTCTGGTAGATGTGGTGGAAATTGCCAGCTCATAATTAAACTGAACTTAAGTCATTTAGGCTGCATGCTTCCGGATGTGGTTCAAATTGCCAGCCAACCTCTAAAGGGAATTGAAGGAAGACATTTGTTATATGCTGATATTTGGGGTTTAATGTTACCAGTTCAAGTCCCAGGAAAACTGAAAGAGTGATTTATGGTCCATGCTGGCATTTGTGGTCTGACTGCTAACCCAGAACAAAAAGTAGAACGACCAGTATTGGGAAGTCAATTTCTGTATTCTGAAAATGAAACGCAATTTTTACTGAATTTGCCAGTGACACCCATTGTGTCAGATAGAAATTTGTCACAGTACCAATGCTTTTATAATTTCAAAATGTCCTGACCATGCTTATTACGGTGTCACAATGACTCCACTGTCCATGTGTATATCATGTATTTTTGTACCTGACTAGTTCAACCACTTAAACTAATGGCAGATTCTTTTTTAGCCATTGCAGTACTGCTGCCCTTATGCCATCAATTGTTTTCCCTTTAGCCCTTGTTAACTGCTGCCAATTGAACATATGTAAGGTTTGTGAACTTGATTAATTATTGGCAAATTCCAAAGAGACTTCGTAGGTAGGTGATCTGTAGAGTTCAAACAAAGCTAGAAAGTAAAGGTGTGTCACAAGTAGAGGATGGGATACATAGTAGAATGGAAGTGGGGCAGGTAAGGGAAGCGGTCACCCATATTGCTTCCTCATCAGTAGTGTAGTATTTCTTGAAGGGCACTACACCTATTTCCAGAAGTAAAGGTTGTAAATTAATCATTTAGCATCTGAAATCTTTAAAGCAATTTGGGAATAGCACAACCTGGTATTTGCTGTAAAAATCAGGGGGATAAAATATAGAAGCACTCAATTTCAAAGTGATTTAAATCTGAGTATTAATAGTGCCTCCATATTGCCTACTTATAGTTGTGGAAATGGTCTGCATACTTGAAGTTAATAAGGTGATGTTACATGACCCACATATATTATGCTTCATCAATTTCTAGGATGATTCTGGTATTTATTTTAACCCTTGGTAAAAGAAAATCTGAAGCTACATTCAGTACATAATATGAAATATAAAAATTCAGGTGTGGGTTTGGGTGTGTGGGCTTGGCCCCTGTTAGCACAACCCTATTGGTTTGGTAAAGAGTTTAATATTCTGCAAAATGTAAAGTTAGTTTGAGATGGCAGGAAACCATGAACTTGTGATATATTTACCATGAATGTGTGTTATCAGCGCTGGTTACTCACTATGGCCTTGCCGGGGAGGCATCGGCTTCCCCAGGGCAGCCGCTGGCATTGGGGCTCACGTGGACATCTGCAATGGTGGCCTCTTGTGAGGGATGTACTTTCCTCACTGTGGCCGGTGGTTCTTGTGTGGAGAGGCAACCGTCTGAAAAGTAGAAAAGTGGGAGGACACGACGCAGTAGCTCCGGTGGGCAGGTATTTCAATAAATAAAACCAAGTTGAAGCACTTAACTGCATCTGTTACCTCTTCTTAGAGCTCTGAGACACAATCTCACATTAGCGACGAATGGCTGAGGGAAAGTACCCACATTCTCATCCGAGATTGTTAGGCAGAAACCTGTGCAGTTCCCTCTGGGACCACTGCAAAAGATTTAGGACTACAGGTGTTTGGCAGTAAACCCACTTGGTAGTAGTCTGTACCACAGAGATTCACTTGGTAGCTGTGGCTGAGCAGTCAGACTTCCCTCAAGAAGAGTTAGGCACTATACAGAGTATTCACAATAGGTCAAGAGAACACAGTAGAACAAGTAAACACTGACCAGGGCTTGGTGTAAAAGAGATATAATTATTTATTTAAAACCACATCTAGACACACAGAGGCACTAATAGTAAGCAATTCAAAAACACGGTCACTAAAAGATATACACTCCCTTAAAAGAATATTAGAGCGCTTAGTGTAGATGGCACTTTAATAATTCGTTTTAAAAAGGGAGAGAAGAGCAGAGAACAAGTTGAAACAGATCCCAACACTTTTACCAGAACATAACAAGAGAGGAAGGCAGAGTAAAACCGTGAAGTGAGAGTTCAAGAGGTCGGATCCACTTTCAGAGGATCCAAACGAAATGTGTCCAAGATCACACGGTTGCAGTGCACAAGTCTTGTAAAGGTTCAAAAAGGAGTTGGACCAAAGAAAGGGACCAGTTAGAGGGTCAAGGCGGCCAGCCCAGCCCAGTCCAGAAGGTTAAGGAGTGATTATTACATTGTTGCAATCTTTAGAAAGGGAGGCCTGGCGGACACGGTACCTTAAAATGGTGAGAACACTCCAGCGGGGGCAGTTGTTCCTGGCAGCGGATGCAAGTTGGTGCTTCGTCCGGGCGAAGAGAGGATCTCGTCGTGGAGGAAGACAGGAGTCCGTTGCACTGCCAGGGAAGAAACCAGCCGCAGAGTTTCTCAGTTACAAGGAGCGGTCCGGTGATTCGCGGTTCAGTGGTGAGTGGCTATCCGGCTGCCGGGGTGCTTGGCACGGGAAGTTCGACCACAAACCGGGCTGGGGTGCGAAGAAAGAAAGGAAAACTGGTTGTGCCCACCAGTCAGGGGGAGAAGCCTCTCCAGCCGGGAGATCTTCTCTGTCGTCGGGAAGTGGTGAGTCGGTTCTGCAGGGCTCCACCGGTGGTGTTGTCGTGGTAGGTCGGCTCAGCTTCTCCCTCGTCGGATTCTCAGGTCCTGTGGCGACTTCTGAAGTTCCAGTCCCCAAAGTCCTGCTTTTATGCATCATACCCCCATTCACTCAGCCTAGCTGTCAATCAAACATGCTAAGTGGTGAGCCGGCCGGCTCACCACTTGGGCCAATCACACAAGAGTGCGACTTGAGTTACCAAGGTAACTCAGTCCAGGGTGCCTAAACCCCCTCATACACCCCCTGTGGTACCCAGAGTGGCACCACTTTTGGAGGCTTCTGTGGAGAAGCCCGCCAAAAAGTGGAACAAAGGGCTCGACTTGGGTTGGAGTCACAGAAGAGAACACAAACGCCATTTTAGAATAGAGTCTTGGCAAAAAATACCAACCGGAGAATTAATATTAAATAAATAAACCAGCGGTATGTTCAAGGCTATGAGAATTAAATAATTAAAGTTGGTAGCCTCGAACAATGGGAAAATCCAATAGGGATATATTCGCGGTCGAATATAAAAAGTAGTATCCACTGTCACCATCCAAAACTCGATCAGGGGGGACGGAGACGTGCCCCCTCGACTAACAGACCCCAGGGCAATCGAATTGCCCCGACCAGTACGTCCACAATATGATGATTTGTACCGGTTTCCGTTAATAATTTGGGACTAGTAAAGCCAATTGTGACTTTACATGCCCTGGGAGACAGTAGTCCGTCCCAGGGTATGGAGTCTATGGTGGGGTGTCACGATGACACCCCTGTGTCACTGCACGGAGGGTGCTGTGTAACAGGCATAGTAAAACCACGTGAGACCCTATGGAGTAAAGGACCCCATAGCCCATAAAACGCATTAACAGTCAAAGAAACACCCTAAATCATGTCCAAGAGTGGGAGAAAAAGAGTCTCACTCTTGGCAGGAGAAAAAACAAACTACAGAAATCCAGCAAAGCTGCAGGGGGACTCACTAGGTTAGGAAATTCAGCCTAAAGAGAGAATTCTCCCTAACAAAGATCTCTCCCCACCACGATAACGAAGAAGAAAAACACAGTGCCACCTGCTGGAAAAGCGTTTTTTTGGATAAACTGTTACTTTAATGGAAGATTACAAACCTATGGGCAAAATGATTATAATTAAAGTACATTAACAAGAAAAGAAAGAAAGAAACAGTACTTTAGCATGCAATTATGCAAAACCTCAAAATGCACCTATCCTAGCTGTTTGACACCAGCGGCCCCATCTATTGAATGGGATGAATTGGGAAGCTTACTGGAAAAAATATATGGCAGCAGTAGACAATTTAAATGTTAAAGCAGAAAGAAAATGAACGGTTACCCACATTGGGACCAAAAGGTGTGAACAAATTGTGGATATGTGGGGATCACTCACTAGAGGAAACAATTGCTACAGCAAAGAAAGTGGAGTTGTGTACCAAAGCAGGAAAGAAGAAGAAGAAAAGTACCACAGAAGAAGCAGTGGCGAACCAGATGGAGTTAAACGAAGTACTGGCATGTTCATGGGTGTTTATTTAATTTAAAAAAAGGAAAGGTCTGTCTCGCCCTAATATTATGAGGGAAGTTCCATGCCTAACACACTAAAACTAATGGTGCTTGTCAAATGTCCCAAAAGAAATAGTCCTTAGTCCAAATCCTATTCAGGTAACTAGCACGCAAACGAGGCCGGAGCAACAGTCTTTTAAAGAAAAGTTTGTCAACGCTCATCAGTTGCTTGTAACTCAGTCCTCAGCATGGTTCTCAGTCTTTATGTATATATTTCATATGGTTTCGTTTTTCACAGAAAGACAAGGGGTTGTAACACAATTCCATCAACCTCATCGTGACTTTTCTGGTAATGAACATTGCTTCTTGTCCTGTGGATTTCCTCATGGATAACCCTCTAGAGCAGTTGACTGTTTTGTGTTTCCATTGTGGACTTGTGGAGAAGTGGGAAACTAATTTTTTTCTTTGGACCGGCTCTGTGCCCTGGACTTTGGACGCTATGCTGCGTTGAAGCTAACTGTGCACTGTTTACAGTCCTCAGAGCGTCCTCGTTTCACCCAGGGTAGGTCCCTTTATCCATACTAACATTCTCTTCCCTACCGCATCTAGTCCTTTTGTTGTCTTTGCATTTCAACATTTAAATCCCTTCACTTCAGACTCCTTCTCTGTACACTTTAGGTAAGCTTTACCATAGACAGAATAGGTTGGTTTGTTCCATGATACATGTTCACATCTCTTTAGGCTACAGAACACAACACAGAGTTTTGTACCACCAAACAACCTCTTTTCAGACTCTCAGCCTATCAAGTAATCCTCAGGTTAGTGTTGTCCTAACTTATGCATATTTTGATATTGCTAGGTTATTTGCACTAAAGCCCACTCTTTTTATATTTGCAGCCTGGCACATACCTTGTAGTATTATTGCTCTTTCATTTGAAACACAGCTCCTGTATAGGTCAAACAGGTGGAATTGTGCTTTATATGAAAGATCGCCCTCATAGAGGAGATCCCTTTTATATTTGGGGTTGTCTAAGAGAAAACAAGCTGACAGTCCACAGGCCTATTCGGGAGTACTAACAGCGAAATCCCTAGGCAGGGTCTTGCCGAGCAGGCTCACCTCCATATCCTTAAAGGAGGTGCCTCCCCTCTGGGGAGAAGGAACAAATACTTCAAATTTGTCACAAAGTGCCAACAGTCCCGGTCAACGTCGTCCATCGAACCACCAGTGATGGCGAAATGAAAGAATGTAAGAGGATTAACATAGATCCAAACTAACGCACAGACACACAAACAACTATTCTAACTTTATGGAAATTCAATATTCATGATTGTAAACTCTGCAAGAAAAAATGCTTCAGATGTGGAAGATCAAGTCATTATGCAACCTGACAAGTGTCCCGTTCTAAATCAGAAGGCAGCCCATTGTGGGATGAAGGGGCGTTTTGCGGTGGTCTGCAGGAAAAAGAAGAGACTGTGTGTGTTCAAGAAAGTTGCATGTAAAACAATCAATTGCAATGCCCTGGTTGCCAACTTGATGTGGAAGGACAGTGGCTTGAAATGATGGTCGACAATTGTTCACCATAGACCATAATAACAATTGTAATGTAATTATCATTTTTATATTGCCTTTTCCAATTGGTATGGCCTCAAAGCACTGTAGGTCAGTGTGTGTGTGTGTGAGGTAGGTAAGGGTGGCCAAGACAATTGATAAGTGGAGTAGATAAAATCTGATAGAAGTAATCCTGGAGGGTAGGAAGCTTAAAAAATTCAAATCGCTGGACATTGTATGGTGGAAGTAGAATTTAGAATTCATGATTGCACCAGTAAAGATGAAAGTGGCAAAAAGGCATTAACTTAATATGGTGGAGAGCCCATGCAGCACTGTGCATACTATTAGAGCCAAACAGCAAGCAACAACTATTGGCAATCACACCTGCAAACAAAAATACTATTTCAGGATGGCATTGGAAGCATACAGGTTATGCACACAGAATATGTTTAAAGGAGGGTGCAGTACCAACATGCCATAAGATGAGGAACATTCCACGTGCAGCTTAGAGAATAAGTGGAATAGGAGCAACAGAGACTAGTAGAACTGAAAATGATTGGACCGCTAGAATCTACTGAATGGTTAAGCCCTACAGTGGTGATTCAGACGAACAGCACATTTAGGGTCCATGTAGACCTGAGGGATTTCAACATAAATATCATGACTAATGAATTTCCGCTACCCACAGTATCAGAGGTGTTGAACTGTGTAGAGGGGTGGAGCTATTTACCACACTGGATTTGTCATCCGTGTACGAACAAATTCCCATCGCCATGGACAGCAGACATTTGACATAGTTTATAACCCAATTTGGATTCTTGACTACTGCAGGATGCCCTTTGAGCTTGCGTCGGCAGCAACAGTTTTCCAGAGACATGACTTGAAGGGAGTGCTAAAGGTCTTGGTATACCAAGACAACATATTGGTGTATGGCAGAGACAATAAAGAGCATGATGAGAGGTTGGATAGAGCCCTGAGACGAATTGGTAAAAGTGGGTTAACCATTATGTTAACTGTATTTTCAGGTGATCCGAGATTGAGTATCGAGGACATGTAATCAATGGGTGTGGTTACAAACTGAAGAGACACTGAGGAAGCCATAAGAGAGCACCTACTCCCTCCACTGTTGAAGAGATTTGCTCATGTTTGGGATTGGAAGAATTCTACAGTAAATGTGTGAGAGGGTTTGTTGAGATCACACACCCCATGAGAGAATTGACAAAGAAAGGTGTGGTGTTTGAGTGGAATGAGGAGTGTGGGAGTTCTGTGAAAAAGATGTGTAGTGCACCCAGTTTAGGCGGGGACTCCACACTATCTATTGTAATGGTAGCAGCAAGCACTAAGGGATTAGGTATGGTCTTGTCACAAATTGAAGGTGTAAAAAATATTTTCACACGGTGAGATGAGTGAGCGATGCCGATGCACGATATTCCATGATTGAAAGAGAACTACTAGCATGTACATGGAGAGTGGAATACTTTAGGAAATACATATGCGATAGGCCTGTAACCAAGAGCACTGATCATGAACTACTTGTTGATATATTGGCAGTGCAAGCGTTATCAAGAGCAACATCCAAAATAGCTAGTTTATCTTAAAGGCTGATGGAATATGGTTACAATGACCCATATGTGAAGAATAAAGTTCCAGATTTTATTTGTTACCACTTCCAGCAAGTATAAGGATGTACGAAGTAATGAGAAAGAAGAATCTGAAGTAGGGTACTTAATTCCGAGTGATAGTGTTATTAAATTACTAAATAGATGGAAGAAATTAGAACTGGCAGAGTTGAATGTAAAAATGCAATGTGGGTGAAAGATGGGCTGAAAAAGGGAAAGTGACAAAAGCATTGGAGACATTTGGGGAGGTAAAGGAAGAGAAATCGATGGTGACATAGTTCACATTTAGAGGTCACAAGTTAGTTCCCCTGAACCTTTGCTAGACATGTTAATTTTGCATGCACACAAAGGCCATCCTGACATCACATGCACAAAGAGAAAGGTGCGCGAGAAATACTGGTGGACAGGCATGGATGTTATGATAGAACGCAAAGTGTGGGATTGGTGGATGGGCTTGAATACAGATAATGGAAAGAAGACTTATAGGCAGCCTGTTAACTTTTTCGATAGAGACTTGGAAATGTTAAGTCATTACAAATTAAAATATCCTGTAGGATCAAAACCTTTGTTATCCCATTGAATATTTTAACCACACACCTTTGAAAGGGTGTCCAGTCAAGGTTTCGAAACAATAGTTTTGAATGCCAAAAGTTCTGACACAAAAGTGCCAGAAAACAAAAAAAACAAAATCTAAACTTTTTTTTACGGCACTTTTATGTCGGAACTTTTGGCATTCAAAACTTGGACTGTCGAAACTATAACTAGGAACCCTTTGAAAGATGTAAGCTGCTGAAGCAAGTCCAAACTGCATTCAAACGGTGTGATGAAAGCCATTAAATCCTTGCACTTGTCCTCCAATTCTCTAATGATATATACACTGGCATTTCCAAATCTGTACTGTCCCTCGTTAATGTTGAATAAGCTATGACAATCAACTTGAATGTTAGCATTGAGCCCTCTCAAATCTACACACATTCTGGTTGATGATTCCGCCTCTGTGAGCATCTTCTTTAGTGCCTCCTGTTGTCTGATTGGGTAATTTCCTGACTTGGAATTTCATGGGATGGCCCAGATTGGAGTTGTATATGTTTTAAAACCCTGCAGATAGACTATCTCTTTCTTGAATTTGATTGGGAAATTATTCGGATATGTTACTTGCTCTGGGAGATCTGCTCGGAAGACTTGCTCCACTGCCACAGGCTTGAGTCATTCCAAAAAAGCTGCCTTGTATTTTCAATTCAGGTGCCACATTTATCAACCTCTCTATTGTGCGATCCTTAGAAGTAATGTATGCCTTTTAATTTCACAATTTGTTCAGTCTCGTGACTAGAATACACCTCTGGAGATAAACTCTGGTTCTTAGCTCTCCTATGATACTCATCAAACTTTTGTAAGGATATTATGGTGCACAGTGAACCAGAGTCTGCCATCATTCTTAACATACCGCTCTAATGACGATTTGAACAATGGGCCTCTGGAGATTCCCAGAGATGTCTTCCGCATTTAAAACTACATTTTGGAGACAGTCCTTGAGTGAGGCACACGTCTTGTGACGTACTTGCTTTGTCTTCTTCCTCTACACATATAATCGCAACCTTCTCTCCGAGTTTGATTTGGCATCTGTGGTCCTTAAAGAGCCCTTCTGAGTTCTGCAATACTTGCCTAAATGTTTGGAGCGTCCACATTCCTTGCATATTTTCTCAATGGCTGGACAGTGCTTACAACTGGCAATGTGGTCCATGCCACCACAATGATAGCATTACGTCCTCTTTGCGCACCGGTTGGCTTTTTTATGCATATAGCGCCTCTGTGAGTTAGTATTTGGTTTGATTTTGCTGTAGGCTGCACATAATGGAGACTGATATCCATTCTTCTCACCGTTCCAGACTCCTTCCCTGTGTATGCTGTCATATCTGTGTGGGGAAGTAAACCTATAGATTGCTAGTTTTGGTAGTGTGAATGATTTGAGGCAAGGTGGGAGTGTGAAGGATTTATGGGAGGACCACCCCCATTAAAAAAAAAATATATATATTTTGTCGATGTGAATGACCACAAAGTCATAAAAAGAACAGAACCATTCCGTTATTCGCAGGATATTGGTATGAATAACAAGTTGGTTGCTGATGACACTTCTCTGAAATTGGCCACATTTTCAGGAAACTGCTAGTGTTCCAAGTGCTAATACAAATTCATTGATTGAATCGACCTGCAGGTCTCGCGAGTGTAAAGTCCCACTCATGTCCCCCTGCACCCCCACCCCCCAGCAGTGACGGGCACCTGCCAGCAGGCCCCCACTCATGTCCTCCCCCTACATGAAATAAAGATGCACAATCATGTCCCACTTCTACACCAAAATACCACAGCACGCCACCCCATTCTTGAGACGCAATGATTTCCCAATCCACCCCACACTGACATGCCTATCTCAAGACACAAACCAAAAGTCAACTATGTTCATCAACACATGTTCCTTTTTATTATTACATTTGCTTTTGGGATATAACTTTTTGTCCATACTGGCTACTAACTCTTAATATTGATTAATTGTCTCCCCACTCTCCAATTGTGGTATGGGTGGTAGATTCCCCAACTGAGCATGGTTTACTTTTTTCCTGGAAGCAGTGCACCTGGTACCATCTATTGCATCTAAGTATTGTGGTACGTCAGACATAGGAGGCGGACAAATGGACACAGTTCAACCACTTTTATTTAAGTTAAGAAAACCTCAGCTAACCCTATAGATAGGATGATGGTAACCTAATTTCAAAAGAAAATAGTAAACTGGTGTTCATCAGGATAGCTCACAAAAAGGTTCTGCCCTCTGTCACACAAAAAAATATTCTATTCTATGCAGGCTCTACCACTAAAACTAAACAAAACTGTGACTAAGTTTTACTCTCAATATGCTTGGGCTTCTGATGGCTGGTTTTAGACCCCCATCCACTTGTGTCTTTTGGTTTTCTCTTTTTTCAAGCACCCGGCCTGTGTCAAGTGTTCAAAAATTCAGTCTTTCTGTCCTCCAGGAAGCACTTTCTCGGGACCCCCACGCAGTAAGGTTCAACAGTTCAAAAATGATTTTCTTTCAATCATATGAATGGCAGGTGCTTTTGCTTTTACCTTGCTGGATAACTCCAATGCATATCTTCTTTACCTTGGTCAGTTCTGCTAATGTCTGTATAGAAGTTTGCGTGGGCTATCTGGCCCTTCAGGCCATTGGATCCTGTTTGTCACCCACCCCATGGGGTATTCTCTGTCTGCCCCTCATGGGCTTTGGGGTTTTCGTTCACCCCCTCATGGGGAATTCCCAATGTCCGCCCATCTTGGGCTGTGTTGTTTGCTTTCACTCCTTTGTGCAATATTCTCAAGATCAGACCCTCTGGTGGTTTCTTTGATGCCTCTCCTGTAGCATACCCATTTTCCTGCGACGGACAAGGTGTCTTCTCTGGGTGCTGCGGAATCACAAACCGTTCTTGTGGTTGGTTCCTCCGGCCTGTGTAGGTCCGGGCTTCAGCGTTGTGTGTGCCAGACACAAGCCGGCAGCTTTGGCGGCATTTGGTTTCTACGTCCGTTAGGTGGCTCTGGGCTCTCCGCCTTCTCCCTGGGCTTGGCAACCTTTCCCGGGCTCTCCTTCACCATGCCTCCAGCGTGGTCCGGCCTCCAGATTCCAGAAAGGGTGACGTCCCCTCCTCTGCCCTCCACCGGAATCTGCTTGGATTCACCGACAGGCTGGCTCTCTCCTAGTCCACATGGGCCCCCGAGTTCCTTCCAGGAGCTAGTGAGAAGGCACCATTGGTCACGTGTCTCAGGTAGGGGTGGCAACAGAACTGGTTTAGAAACCAAGTCAGTTCTTGCTAAAGTGCCATGCACGTTAAGACACTGTTAAACTGCTAAATATCCTGCAAGTACGAGTCTGAATAACAGGGCGAAATGGTAACAGCCCTGGTTGGGTATGCCTTGTCACCTAAGGGAGCAGTCGCCTCCAGTGAGATCCTACTTGGCTGACCACTAAGGAGTGTATTGTGTAGCAGGCCCACCTCACTAGTCCTAAAGTAGATGGCTCCGCCTTGCAGGGAGAGGACACTTTCTCTGAATTCATCAGTGTGTTGAATTCCTCTTACCATTGCCTTCAATTCATGGAAAGATTTCCTGGCCTAAGCAGGGAAATATTTTGGTGGCTGATAAGTTGCTTCAATTCAATGCTTTTCTGCTTGTGCGACTATCCTTCACTCTATGTTGCATGTTTCATTTGTCTTCCTTCACCTTTTTTTTTTTTAATGTTCAAGACTGTGAACAGGTTGATCAACAAAGGTATTCCTCTCATGACATTGCTAAGCAGTTCAGGGATACATCAACTCCAGTTCCACAGCGGCTTCAGAAGAATTACCTTTGTAACATCACAAAGCTTAAGATGAAAACTACACTTCCCTTTGTGCCTCCTGTGACAGGGACGTAAGGTCCTTTACTGTGACGTTGATTTAAACTAAGATGCCAGCAGAGGGAAGGTACATTGTTGTTATTTCCTTCGGAGGTGCTGCAAGCAAAGGACTTATCTGTTTGAGGCCTTCTGAGGGTTGGTTTTTGGATTCCTTCAAGCCATGTGGTACAACTTGGTGAGTAGTAGTAGAAATCATTTGTATGGCACCTTTATCCCATTTAATATGGCCTCAACACACTTATGGGTAACAATAGGGGGACCGAAGTCCAAGGTGTGGGAAATTGTGTGAAGGCTAGAATGTGTGTGTGTTTGGCCAGGATAAATTGATATGAGTGCTGGCCGGGCTCCAAAAAGCTATATATGAAGTCAGGCACCATGGATTGGTGCTGAGTGGGGGAGGAGGGGAAATGTGTGATGGCAACAAAGACTTGTTAAGTGCCCAGCAAGACCAAATTATGTCTTAGTCGCTGCATTGTAAAGCATGCGGGTGGGTGGCCATGCCTGTGGCCGAAGTTCACTGAAGTGGTATGTGCATATGTACTTTATGGCTTGGACACAGCCTTGTCTTTGAAGTAGTTGGGTGCTAATGTCAGCTGTATTCTCTCTAGGTGGAATAGAACATGCTGGCTTAATACATCTTTTAAGAGTAATACAGACTATCATCCTACAACTCATGACTCCATAAGTATCTTCTGAGTGCATTTATCAGCTGTCCCCATAAATCTTTTGACAGTACACAGCCTAACAGCATGGATCCTCTAGGTGTGCGGTCAAGGCGGGGTACCATAGACTGGAGAACGCAGTAGTTATTTCATGCCCTGAGCAGTCTATCCTAACATTTCTTGAGTAATATACCGCCTACCCTCGAACGGTCAGGAGCAGCATGCATGTGCGCACCAGGCTGAGGGAAAGGCGGCCAGGTGGGTTGTTGTGTATTAGTGTACATTGAGTGGTGTGTGAATTGAGTGTACAGGGCGGGCGGGCCACTGCGATATGAGCCAGCATCCACCTCTAGGTGTATGTACATGTGGCTTGTGGGTGTTTTGATGTGGGTGAGACGGATGCATGTGAATGATGCTGTGAAATAAAATAGGGATGGGGAGAGGGTTTCAGGTTGCCATAGTGAATAGCCAGGTTTGGAGACCTTTCTGAATGAGAGATCGTTGTCCATTCAGCGGTTCTGGAGTGGAAACTAGTTCCATATGGAGTGGGCTTGGACAGAGAAGGATGATCCGCCCAGTCTGGTGGAGTTGCAATGGGGGATAACAAGGAGAAGAGCAGAACCAGATCTGAGGCTTCTGTTAGGTTGATTGAACGTGAGCTTATCCTGGAGTTATTCTGGTCTGTGTTATGGATAACGCAGTGAGTGATGCACATAGCTTTAAAGGTAGTCTGTTGGTCTATAGGGAGCCAGTGTAATACTGAGTGCAGGACTAATATGTTCTCTCAGTGAGAAGGCAAGGAGGAGACAGGCCGCAGAGTTTGGGATTCTTTGGAACTTTCAGAGTATAGGCTAGAATCATGGGTCCAGGTGATGATCCATTTCTGGGTGAGATGTAATTGTACAGGAACTGGCCCTCATCACCAAATTGAAGTATCAAATCACACACTTGAATAAGGGTTGAGGTCTTTACTACTCCAGCACAGATCTAATTACCCTGCCAGCTCATGTAACTGTCTCTGACAGAATGCCTTTCCTGAAGCCGGCAGCGTGCCCAAGTTAGAACAATGTGACATGGGAGAGATCCATTTAGATAGGGATTGTAAATGGGGATGCAATTTGTGATGCAATGAGGTGAACAATAAGCAACAACCATTTATTCTAAGGTCTACTAGAGAGACCATGGGAGAGCTAATACAATCAATAGCCAAAGCAACCACCTTAGAAAAAGATACATTTCCCTTTAAGGGAAATCATGAACAGGTACGCTGCAATGGAAGAAGTTTGAAACCTCTCAAAGCAAAGTCTTTTCTCATGAATAGAGCACGGGCAGCAAACACAAGAGCTCCATGGATACAAGGTTTAAAATGTACAGCTCCCCGAATAAAGAAAGACTGGCATGGGATACAGTTATTGAAGTATTGTTTCCGGCAAGATTTTATACATCAGTATTTAAATTTCCTCCCTCAGAGACTCGTTTTAAAGATTTTTGTAGACTCACCATAACTTTGCTTCGCTTTTAATTCATATGATGGGGAACGTGGGACTCCAGCTCACTACAGGCTGCATCAGAGAATGTCGGAGGGTAAAATTAAATCTACAATGGTGATATACCTTAAAACAGAACATCCAGCCTTCTCCCATGCTACACAATCTAGGTCACATCAACTAATTGGGCAGAGCCTGGCTACGGCTCATAATGGTGCAGACCCTCACCCAGTGTCCCACACAGGAGGAGGGGGAAGATCAGCCTATATAAGCCAAGTAGATCATTCTGACGGTGTGGTTGTTGGAAGAGCTGGAGAGCAGAATTTGGAAATGGATGGAGATTGAAGGGGGCAGTGAAAGGTGAGATTGGAGGAGCATAATGATGAAGGGTAGGAAGACCAGCACATGTGCCAGTAAAAACCTAAAGCCTTGAATCTTCTCCAGCATTGGGGACTGGTCTCTGGGTTCATCTTGGTTAGCTTTGGTTTGTAGGTCAGGAGGAGGGCACTGACTCTGATTAGACATTCCACTCAATAAGATAAAGCCTGTCTTTCCCTATTCTACAAGGCTTCCCTTCCTAACAAAACTAGCCAATGTACTACTCTGTTGTCTGTGAATGTCTATGCATGAAGAAATATCCACTGTCCAACTCTAACATATCTGACCCTACCACTGTTATTAACTTAAATAGAGGAGCAGGGCTCGCTTCTTGTGAGGTTTCCTGACTTGGCTTTCAATCATTCTTCAATAAACAATCTTCAAATAATCTCAAGTAGTCACTTGTATCAGTTCATGTAGTAGGGTGTTGACTTTGGGCTTCTTTTCCTTGTTCTCCTTATAATTATTGGCTATTTTGCCTACAATTACTGTACCCCTCGGAAATGCATCTCAGTAGTTCAGTTGCCCCGAACCTTCCATTCTCAAGTTTGTGGGGTAGTTTCCCAGAATTTGGCTTCTTATCCCATTTCTCTTGTATGACTGACTGTTATCTGTCTTTTGGACCTTCTTGGCCTGATTTATATTCTGTTAGATACTTTCCAGTGGACTTCCTTTTACAACTTGTATTGTGCTTTCTCTTTCTTGACTGTATTGAGGATTCTCATTCACTCTTAATATATCTTTACTTTCGTGACTGCGACAAGTATATGCAGTCCAGTAAGGATTTTCATTCACTCTGCTTATATCTTTACTCTCGTGACTGGGCCGAGTAGGAGTATTCCAGTAATGATTCACAAACCCTTCCACGTGTCTCCCGTTATCCCTTTTACCTTCCGTGGCAAGGGTTAACGTCATCGGGTCCTTCACTGGCTCAGGATCACCTTACGTTCCTCTGTTCCTGGCGCCTCGCCAATGTCGACCACTTTCTCTTTCCTTGCTTTTTTCCAATGGGCGTTTTTTGGTACGTCGGGTTTTCACTCTTCCCGAACCTGCCATAAGGAGACTGTCTGGGCGTTGATTGTTTGGCTCCTGGTCCACCACGGAGTCCCTGTGGTCACGCCACCACTCTGTGCTGCTCTCTCGTCTCTTCAGGATGCTTTGCATCCGTTCTCCTTCCTGCTGGGTTGTTTGCTACTGTAGCACTTCTGCCAGCCCACAGCTCTGCACGATTGCAGAACGTTGCATGTCTCCTATTCACTGCTTGTAGTCAGCGTGTCTCACTTTGAACCTTGTGTGCTGTTTTTGCTTCCCCAGACTCCTCCCCTCTCTAGGATGACGTAGCCGGAGGGCTTCCCCTGCATAAGAAGTCATTCCTTCTTCTCTTTCTCTACTTGGTTCTCTCTGCCTCCATAGGGCCTCTTCCTAGTTCCAGTAGAATGGAATTTAAATAGTAAATTTTACGTTTCAGGATGACAGTAGCACATTTCAACTCGTTCATAGGTTTGGTCATCAGGCAGTCATACTGGTGTTACTTTTGAAGGTTCTTTTAGCAAACTCCTCCTGACAACGGGAATCCTTGTTCCCAAAGGGCAGGAGATTCTTTCCCGGTGAGGTCCTGCTTGCCTCTACCCCTGCGGAGGGTATAGTGGAACAGGCTCACCTCCCTAGCCTCAGTCGTTGGGGCTTCCCCTTGGGGAGAACTAATTCCTAAAATTCGTCACACTTGCTGGTGGGTATTGTCACTTGTGCAAGAGCCTGAGGGCATGCAGCCTGTACTGTGAAGCAATAGACGTTCGGACCACTCCTCAACTCTAGAAGTGATCAAAGACTTCCCTTCTCAGATCTTGCCATTGTATTCCGCAGTGGCTCCATCGCTTCCGCTCGAAGGATGGATTTTTAAAGCCTCAATATCTCCCCCCTTTCATCTCTCAGGGTCAGCAGCTCTTTCTCGAAGGGGGTCGCAGGGCCTATGCAGCTCACTGGTGAGGGCCACATAGAGAGCCACCTTTCATCCCCTCTTTCACTCCAAAGCTCCCACAGGATCTGCAGAACCGTGTGTTTAAGGATGCTGTCTGGGATGCTATTACACGGCACACAGAGCCAGTCACATACCAAGACCAGGTGTAGAACTGCATTCTCAAATGGGACACATTGCTTTACTTTAGGTGGATTTAGGTGTTCCTCCAGCACCCCCAATTGTGTTGCCTTAAAATAAGGTGCCAGGTTGCAAGGAAACTACACCTTGTTCTTTGGGTAATATCAATGTGGAATATTTAATTCTAGGTCTCGCTCCATTCCACAAAAATCGCAATAGCCAATTTTTTATTACCCCTCAGAAGTTTCATGGGCAGCACCTGCAACAAATATAAAATCTTTGGGGACTATCCTCTTCACTAGATTTAGTTGCGCCATCCATGAAAATCGACGTGCAGACCATTGTTCAAGGTCTTTTTAGTTGGTGTTTTTTTTTTAACCGGATCACAAAGTTTTGTTAATTTTCCGCATATGAATCACTTAATGACCCAGGCAGGGTAATCCCCAAGTACTGAATTCTGTGTGTAGTTATCTGAATGCCCTGCTGCGTGCTATAGTCTCTCGCCTGCAGGGAAATGTGCCCTAAAGTCAGCATCTGTGACTTGGTATAGTGCCCTTTGAAGCCAGAATAGCTACCATACATCTGTATTTCAACCAATAGGATCGAGGACATAGGATTTGTAACATAGTGTAACAAATATCCTACAAACAGGGCAAGTTTTTGCTCTCCATCTAGAACATATCAGCACATCTCAGGAACACTTTAGCACCAAAATCCAAATTTCATACGCTGCCTTAATTCACTTAGCCTTATGTACTGAACAATGCCACCACAACTATCGGTGCAAGAGGACCTGGGCCCTCATTTAAGCCTATTGTTGCATTACTAACTTCCTTTAAGTGACTGGAGTAGGGACACCTCGTTTTTTTACATTCTTTTCGTACTATGGGTATTTCCCCATAGTAAGTGAAGCCCAGACAGGCTGTTGGCAGTGCATGTATTGATTTTAGGGTTATGAATACAGACCCCACTATGAAGAAATGCCATCAATTAGATTGGATTGTTAGAAATAACCTGGAAACAAATGGATACGAAACCAAACCTTGTATTTGGTTAAACCATTCCAAAGTGACTTTTACATTGACACTTAAACCCACCCCATAGGAAAAACAAGGGCAAAGAGCCAAAAAAGATCTCAAGCAGGAACTACAAAATAATTGAGCCGGATCATCTGGAAGAATACATAGAAAGGGTATTGAAAGCCTCAAAAGAGGAAGGCTCATGTGACAAACTAGTGACAAACTTCATCTTCCATGTAAAACTGGTAGAGCAAAAAGCTCCTCAGAAAACGAGGTCAGCCAGACCAAATGATAATCAGAAATGGTTTAACCATACCCGAGTGGAGCTTAAGGAAGAGAAGAGGAGAAGAGAGGAAAGATGGCAAAAGAACCCATAAAAATGCAATAAAGATAGCTGTAAAGACAGCCTACAGGAAAGGCATTAGCGAAACAAAAAATAATTATTTCAACAAACTCCACTAGTAAATTGTTTGAAATCTGGAAAACAATTGAAAAACCGAGGAAGCCTGGAGTTCTGGGACTTGAAGTCCTCAGAGTTATCTCGCTTATCAGAGTGCAATAATTAAGCGACCTCTTGTGACGTAATCACTTGTAGTGAGTAACCTGATACCAGTGCTTTCAGGTTATACCAAAGTGACGTTAAGAGCCAGTAGAAAAGCACATTAACACGCACACAATGCTAATTTCAAATCACACGCTCTTGAGAGCAAATTGTACTTAACGTAATGCACAGATTAAATATACACGGTGCTTTAAATGTTCACAGCGCGTGTGCGTTCAAAATGCTATGTCAAAATTCTTGTTTAGTCTTGTTAGTCCTTCTGAAGCATTATGGACCTGTTGTTGGAATACACTGTGAAAGGGGACTTTTCCTTGCTGGATCTTGTGCAGCCTGTTGCTGTGAAAACTATGTGCATCCTCCCCGTGTACCCTAGACATCACTGCTTTGCTCCAGGTCAAAAGAGGAGCCTGGCTGGAGCTGCAGTCCTGTGGTCCTGAGAGGTGTTTGCAGACTTTGTGCAGGGGTGACTTCAGAAGTTAATCGTGTGTGTGGCTTCTTGTGTTGTGGGATTGGAAGCAGAGCCCCTTGTTTACCTTCAGCCTGAGTCCTGCATGCTGTCCTCTGGGATTGTAAGATCACTGTCCGAGACCAGATTTGCCAAACTGATCAGTTCTACTTGTTGAAGTAGATCCCTCTGCTCCTGCGATCCCGGGAATTCCAACGTTGCAACCTATGATGCAGTGCAGTTGCCCACAATGGCTCTGACTAACTCGGGTCATTTGCTAGCATTGGGTGGTAGTCCTTCCTAGCAGTTAATTCTTCCTTGCCTTTGGTGGTGTAATCTGGGCATAGTAATCATGTCGAGTCCCCCTAGACTACTGGGATTATTTGCGTCGCCTTTTGTTTGCAAGAAACTTACTTTTAAAATCGTAAGTATGCACTACTGCAATGAGCCTTTTTCCTATTGGATAAGTTTAAATGGCTTTTTAAACTCCCTGGAAGTAGCCAAAACCTGGGTTCTTATCATGAACGTTTTGGAACACTTGTTCTTAGGTTATGGGTTGTAGTTTAACTACTGTGTACTGGTATTGCCATCTAAATGGTTCTGTGATCGTTTGTGTAACACAATCCCCTCACCTGTTACATTATATATTGTAGTTTATCTTAACCTTTGTTTAAACTGTGTAGTAAGTCTGGTAATTGTCCCAATCTTTTAGATACATGTGATTCTATATGTGTATATATTGTTTTACTTACCTTTTTAGTACTTTGGCTTAATGTGTTAATTGTACTTTACACCAAAC
The DNA here is from genome assembly GCF_040938575.1 of Ambystoma mexicanum. Lineage (NCBI taxonomy): Eukaryota > Metazoa > Chordata > Amphibia > Caudata > Ambystomatidae > Ambystoma > Ambystoma mexicanum. The sequence continues at coordinate 744,669,119 of NC_090926.1, forward strand.
CCCTCCCAAACTCCTTAGTGTAAGCCTTACTGTTCAATCTAGTTGCCAAGTGAGGGTTTGGTTAAACTTTTGTGGTAAACGTTTGCAGGTCCATTAAAGTTGGCTTCTTCAAACCCTAAACCAGTAGTCGTTCTGGCAGAGAGAGGCGGCAAGAGTGGTCTACTGTGAAAGCCGATGCATATCCAACAGAGTATTTTTTCAGTTTTTGCTGTGCTGGGCTTGTCCAGTTTAGATGCAGAGGAAGCCAAAAGCCTCTTATACCTATTTTCTGCACAGAGCGCGGCACGGAGGGAGTGGTCTGCTGTGTTCTGCTGTGTGTTGCACAGAGCTGGCACTCTTGCAGTATTAGCCTGGTCTGATTTATCAACATAGCATGCAAGAATACTCTGGATATCGATGCAGTTCAAGTGAGTACACAAGCTCATCTGTTCCTTCTACAATAAGTAAGGCCTCTTGCTGTTTATCTTTATTTGCTGGTACTAAGAGGCGCATGATAACAAGGTGTCTGTTCTCATCTGATTGGTAGCCTCCTGACTAGTTTCTGACTTTTTGTTGTAAGACCCTGTAGTATCTGGCGGCCATTCGGCCCTCGTTCCGCCGTGAGTATTACTACCTGCCATATTACTGAGTCACTATGGCGTTATTGCACACCCGTTTGAGGAGTTGAGTAACCACAACAGCGAATTTGAAACTACCTGGTTTTGCAGGAACGACATTGGCTGTAAATGGGAAAGAGAAGAAAGAAGCTAAAATTAAAGAATGCTTGACTAACGACTATCCGAGGACCCACTGGTGGCCAAATTGCAACAGAACTTGGTTGCTCCAGGCAGAAATCAAATGCAATCTGAGTCGTTTTGGTGAACAGATCGGACGTTGTTACATTAAGTCTGTATTCCAATATACATAAAATCAGATTTATTTCCTAAATCGGGAAGTAGTACTGAATTAGTCAGTCAAGGCTGTCAGTGCCCTGTCTCAAACAGAATGTTCCCACATTTATTTTTATTTTATTGGACATTGTATGGTGCCTATACACAAGTGTTTCTAGGCGCCACAAGACACGAAGCGGGCGCAGGGGGTAACATGGGATATCATACGAAAAGCAGCAACAAGAGATGGTTATATTGGCCTTGTGACAAGGTCACAAGAGATCTTGATGAAACCCAGAATGAAAGACAGGCCACAACGAATCATGGTGCATTCTCTATTTTAGTCCAGACAGATGAATTAGTTCAGATGCCCTCCAATAAGGTGGTAGAGATCAGCTCTAGACTATGTATAGACTGCAACCTGGAGGAGGAGTCCACTCAAGGTCTACCAGAGAATGGAGTTGTTAGTACTGCAGCTCAGACAGATTAGTTATTTACAAGGTCGTCAAAGACTGTTGTGCAATTTAGTATGGCAGACAGGTTTGATAAACCGGAGTGCAGTATAAAATAAGTTGCTTCCAGGTGTCCAAGGAATCAAAGGGCAGTCAACATGGCAGTCCAGACATAGGGGCTCGTTTTAAGCCCATTTAATGCAGATATACAGCCCAACTTTGTGTGAATGAAATTTGAGAAGTCTGTGGACTCAAATTTGAAAAGTGAGCCGGTATGGTATATCTCAAATTCGGAACCCTCTGTTATTACTCTACACAGCGTTTTATTACATAAACTATATAGACCTATAGACCTAATTAAAGTATAAGTGGTGGGATCTCAGAAGACATGCAATGAGAAATATGAAGATGGTAATTATCCTAGTAAAAGCAATGAGAACAATTATAAAGCCGCTGGATGTAAGTTAGTGGGTGGCGGCCACAATCGAACTAACAGTGTACTTTAAAGTGCACCCAGTATAGATGTTACATCTACTGATAGTAAAATGGTAACTGGTAATAAGACTGGTAACAAGACCCCATCTTAAGCCTCTCTTGAGAAATTACGGGTGTCTAGGACGCATATAAAAAGTACAAATAAAGAAAGGCATGAAGTGTTAGCAGCTTGGTGGTGTGAGACAGGCATGGTATCGAGATGATGAAGGAAGAAGGTGGGCACCACTAAGTAATTTAAATCAAGTTAATGTTCTTCATTAATATCAACATTGCTAATGGGTTAGCATGTGTTCAGAGGAGCAGGCTGGTTGGAAAGATCCAAGGACACTGGTATCAAAAGTCTGTAATATCGGAACAACTGAGTGGGAACCACATAGTTAGCCAGTCGCTCTCACTCTGCTCCCCATCCGGAGCTGCTGGTAGGTCAGAGAAAGTTCGGAAAAAATGTAGAAAAAAAATCCCTCTTAAAGAGTTAATGCAAATAATGTATTTAAGTGTTAGAAAACTTCAACAATCAGTTTCAAGATCTTCTTGTGAAAACAAAATGAATTTGAATAGCAAAAATAGGGGAGACCAGCTGTTGCCTCATCAATAAGAGCTCATTAGCCAATGCATTTCGGAGAGGGTCTCCTTCGTCAGGGCTGAGCCCTACAAGATAGTCAAAAATAAATCAATTCAGCATTAGTTATACAAATCCGAGTTCTCCAACGGTCCAAAGCAGCAAAGAAAATGAATCGATGTTATCCATCATTCAATAAAACCATGAAATAAAGTGAATACATACCCAAGTGGGTAGACGAGTGCATACATGTGAATAAAAAATGAGGAAAAAGGATGATGGCACATGGTGTCAATGATAAAGCAAGTAAACGCAATAGTAATTGAGAAAATGGTAAAAAGATAATAATGAAAGTACTTTAGTTGTAAGTCCTAGCGGTCAGTCCCTGTGAACTCGGAAAAGCCCATACTGAAATGTTTTAGCGTGAACAAATGTACAGTGGATCGCAGCATGTGATCAAAGTAAAATAAAAATACTTTGTGTATTTGAGAGGGATACTGCAATTTCAATGTATAGTCGGGCGGTTAGAGTGTGTAGAGCACACCATGGCATGCAATATGTGAGCTTACTTGTTGCTGCTCCTTGTGCAGACGTGACAGCGTTGACGCGAGCGAGAGTGCGGACACCTCCATTTGTTTATGGTCGTCACCAAAGGGACCAGTTAGACTCCTAGAAGTGGCACACACTGTGGTGGCTACGGCGTCTTGCATCCCGACTCCTCCAAGCAATGGAGATGTCGGGACGTGCAGGCCCTTTAGTGATAGGATACTGTGCTTTTCTGCGCTTGGTGAAAAATAAAACCAGGGGGAGTGTAACAACCTGGTTCAGTCCCTGATTAAGTGTAAACTAACCCTAATGGGGTCCACATCACGAACGCCTGAAATCGTGAATACTTTGACAGCTAAGTATTCCAACCCGAGCGAAGCGGGTGTGCAACGATAAAAGCGCATATACGAATAAGTAATTGCAAATTGAGCCATAATGCAATAACGTTAAACAGCTATATAGGATGAATAGCTGATGTAATGATGTGATAAAAATGCAAACGCATGTATGCGTAAATAGTGAAGTGGAGAGCTATTGGTACAGCTTCATGGTATATAGGTATCTAAAGTACACTGCATGGGCGATGCAGAATTGGGTAAAATCAGAAACCGTTTAATTAGCACATGGCGTATAGTGGGGTAATGAGAGTCCCGATTACAGGGGTGTGTGAATGCATGTGTGCAAGTGGTGAAAAGAATAACCAATAAATACATGCAGGATTCACAATGCAATGCAAATATTACAAATGGTGGCATATTAGAAATAACATAGAAGGTTTATCTCCTCATTCATCCTGTCAGGGGTGAGGGTGCCAAGGCGGTCGATCCAGTATGTTTCTCTTCTGTATAATTTTGTGCTGATATTCTCATGTAGGTTTGATCTGGTCACGTTTTCAACTATCTGGAAGCTAATCTGGGATAGATTGTGTCTTTTTTCATGCCAATGCCTGGCCACTGCTGAGTTGAGAATTGCATTCCTGATACAGGATCTGTGCTCATTCCCTCTGACTTTTGCTGGTCGTTTAGATTGACAGTTGTGTAGTAGAGCCCACATGGGCATTTGATTGAGTAAACTAGGTTACTATTACAAGTCGCAAAATTAATCAGTCTGATCTTCTCGCCCGTGTGAGGATGGTTAATAGTGTTGCCCTTGGTAACAAATCCACAGTTAGAACAATGTAGGCAAGGAAATGTGCCTATTTGTTTCATGATAGGCTCTTTGATGGATGGTTTAGTGGAGACCAGTTTGCCCCTCAGGTTTCTACTTCTCTGATGGGCAAATACTGGAAATTCTTTGAACAAATGTTCAACTCTGAGATCGCACGTGAGGGTTCTACAATTCTTTTAAATTATATTTTTAATGTGGTTTCTCTGCGTTGAGAACTTGGAGACATATACCAATGGTGGTGCACTTTTAAGTTCCTTCTTCTGTGTGCCTAGCGTGTCGTGTCGCGGTTGATGAGATCAATCTTGGTGAATGTCTTCTCCATCTCTGATTATGCTTGTATATAATCATCTGGATCACTCAGTATTCGTTTGACTCGCAGCAATTGGCTGATGGGTAGATTCCTGATAAGGCTGGGTTGGTGAAAACTAGGCGATGCAAGAGATTGTTCCTGGCTGTGTCTTTTGGAAATAAGTTAGCGGTATACCCATTAGTTCCTGTTCTGATGTTCACCTCAAGGAAGTGGATCTCAGTCTTAGATGTTTCATATGTGAACTGAATCCTAGGGTCTATTTGATTGAGGTAGGTGAAGAAATTCTTGAGTTCTGCTTCCGTACCGGACCATAACACAAATAGATCATTAATATACCTGAGCCATAAATGGATGTTTTTATTCCAGATGATGTGCATCAGTACATGGTCCATTTCATATTTGTACATAAAATGGTTTGCATAAGTCTGGGCCATTGTGGCCCCCATAGATGTACCATAAACCTGCAAATGAAATTTCTTTGTACTAAAAATGAGTTCTCGGCTGTAAATTGAAGTAGAACAAGAATACACTCTTTTTGTGCTTTCATATCCTCCACTCTCAAGAGCATCCATTCAATGGCTTCAAGACCAAGGTCGTGTGGTATCGACATATATAAGCTATTTACGTCCACCGTGAAGAGCATGTTAGGATCGTATGTGGTCTCTTTGAGATGTTGTAGAAATTGGGTGGTGTCCTTCACATGTGTGTTTTCTGAATTCTGAATATGTACTTCCCCAGTGCTTGTAACACACTGTCCATGCCAGCTACAATCGGTCTGCCCGTTGGTTTCATGGGGTCTTTATGAATTTTAGGTAAGGTGTAAAAATTGGGAATTCTAGGATGAGAGGTTATGAGGAACTTGTGCGTGTGATGTTTAATGCATCCTAGGTCTTCAGTCTTAGTGAGTAATTCAAGATTCCTCATGATGGTGATATTGGGGTCTCCATCTAGTAAAGCATAGGTGATGGTATCTCCTAGTTGTCTCATGCATTTGGTGTCAGTCACATTTGTTTATAATAACTACGTCCCCTCCCTTGTCAACGGGACGGATGGTAATTTCCTTAGCACCAAACAGATTTCTGATCGGGGTCATCTCATGTTGTCTCAGATTTTTGCGTATGGGGCATTTGTAGCAAATGTGCTCTAGATCTTGAATTACTTGTTGTGAAAAACCTCCATTGATGGTATTAATATAGCAGGCATGCAAGAGCTTTTGGCTCTAAATTCCTTGAATTCTGGTTTATCGGTTTTCAGAGATGTGTTCACTCGCCTCAATTTTGTCAAAGAAGACCTACAGTTTCAATTTCCTTATGAAGCTAAATAATTCTACTTTAATATCAAATAGTCGTGCCGTAAGTGGGCACAAAGCTAAGGCCCTTTTGTAAAGTTTCTTTTTCCGATGGAGTGAGCACTCTGTTCAACATATTAAATAAGTTTTCTTTTGTTGCCTCGTGACACGTCCCTTTTTTTGATTGCCTCTTCCCTCTTCTGGTTCTTTTCGTCTCGCCCCTAAACAAATAAAAAAATACAAAATGTTGATGCTGTGGCCGTCGCTTCAGCCCCATTACTGGTTCCACTTATGGTGGGTGTGTGCCATGTCTGTTAATTAATTCCTTTGCTGGTTCAGAATCTGAGCTGGAGGTGTTTCTCAAATTATCTTGTCGTGGTTTGCTTTGGGGTGGCCCATATTTGTCCATCCAGGTGGAGACTTCCTCATTAAGATAATCGTATGTGTCGCTCTTGAAATTTCTTACTTTCTTAGACTCACTCATATTTGAAGCAGTCGAGTTTATGGTTAATCTCTGCTAGTACCCCTCCAAAGTCTTCCTTAGCCAATGTCTCCAATAACTCTTTCTATTTCTTCTATCTCTGTATTAAGTGCAGTTGGGTTAGCCAACAGTTCCAGAATGGTTAGGAGAATTAGGTCCAGCAAGCACTTGTTTACAATAGCCTCCCAATTGCGCATGGTATCAAGAGATGGCACGGGCAAATAGATTTGGAAAACCTTTATTTTTGGTGGTCAGGATGGAAAAATACTGATGTTGCCCTCACTCTAGGGTGGGAATACTCCCTGATGAAAAGAAAACTAAGGGAAGTCTAAGTCTGGCAGTCAAAAGTAAACTATTGTCTGTGTCAAATCCTATGCTTGCCCTCACTTCTACAAAGTAATAGGGTGTCTGGTATTTGGCCAACTTAACAGTGGTCAAAGTCAATGTGAAAATGGAGTTCTTTCACAGATCCCTTACCCAAGTTCAAGACACTCGGGGTAAGACTTTTCCACAAGTTCTTAGGATTCACTTGTCAAAATTCACAGTACCTTTCCATATCGGGATTCACTTCTTCACAGGGTGTCTCAGGCTCCCCTTGTCTTGATCTTAGACCCTCCTGGTTATCCATCAAAGTAGCAATGTTGAAGGCTACTTTTTTTTTTCAAACACAAGAGTATAATTCCCTACAATTCCTTCAGAAAATATAACTCTTCACTTATTGCTTGCGGGACTCCCTTCCCCATGTACAACCAAGTACTTCTTATACTTAGGCCTCACCTGGTCGTCTGTTTGCAGACCACACGGCCCACCCATTACAGGTCACGCAATCAGGTGCCTAACTTTACTGTGTTTATTAAGGTGGGGGTCTCTTCGGCCCTTGTGGATCAGTAGTCCGTCGGGGGCCTATCCCAATGCTTCTCAATACTCTCGGTTCCCTCACAATGTCCCTTTTTAGTATTTGTGTTTCACAGTTTTGCTCTTACTTCAATTTTCATGTAGCCTACTTTTTTCTGCTTCCACTTTGCTCTTTATTTCAATTTCCTTCCAGCTCCCCTTCCGACGAATAGCTTCTGTAAGGATTTCTATTTTCATCAGTTTTCAGTCGCGCACAGCTCCCCTGCCATGGCAGCACTTGCCTTTACTTTCACAGATACTTTCTAAAGCATATATTTATATTTGACCACTCTGTGATACTGTTTCCTTCAGAACGCTTTTACCATTGTCCTCTTATCAACTGTATCCTTTTTTCGTATGGCACATTTTGTTAAACTTGCTACCAGAGACTTTCAATAACGAGTGTTTTCACTCACGGTCACTCCGATACAATGTATACTGTCCTTTCTTTACTGGCAAAGGCGTTAACCGCTTCAGGTTTCCTTCCTTGATGGTGGTCCTCGCGTCCGAGGTCAGGGTCTCCTCACCTGCCCCATCCTCTTCGGCTCTTATTCTTAACCAGTGGAACGAGCATTGACTGGGCAGCATGCACCATGGGATAAGCACGCCTCTCTGTGTTTCTCATAGCAAATCTGTACTCCTCTTCATTTCCTCTTCTTTGTCTCAGTTTTTGAATAGTGTTTAGGGAAAGGAGTAATGTGTGCAGGAATATACCCTAAAAAGGCTGTGGGTTAGGGGGGAGTTGGAAAGGTCATTATCAAGAAGGGTGGATACCATGTCTCGCCTTCAGGCACCCTCTTTCCAATCCCCACGGACCCTTCATTCAGGTGGTCCTCCCTTGCTTGTCCGCCCCTAGGGTCGGGATTCAAAAGCGATATAGCCCTTCTCTGGCCACCTGAACAGGGATACCAGGGCAGTTGATATGAGCGTTCACCCTCAGGTTTCTCGCATGGGTCAAATGTTTATGGAATAAAAGATCTTCTGTGTAGTAAATAGATCGGATTTACTAACTATCCTGAACGAAGCCCCCATATTAAGAGCAATTTCCTCCTATGATGTCGAACGGGTGGAGTTTCCTGTACCTTGTAGAGTTGATTAGTGTGTATTGCGTTTTGGCTGAGAGAGATTAGGTGAGGAAAGGGAGAGCGGCACTGCTAAACATGGGTTTTGACCTTGAATTGATAAATGAACAAACTACTAGGATGCCTGAACAGGAATTCAGACCAAGAGATCAGGAAATAGTTGTTTATTTTAGGTTTAATGGTCAAACAGAAAGAGAAGTGGAATTTGGAACAAAAGCCACACCTGGAAAAGGTAACAATGAGAATTAATCTGGGGTTTCTGAGAAATCGTGGCAGCCTCACACCCCCCAACTTTACTGCTCTACAGAATTTATCATTAGCATCATGGAATTCCAAGGGGTTTGCTCACCTATACAATGATTCAGCTGCAATACTGTTGAAAGAATGGATTTGTTCATTTTTACAAGAGACATGGTTAACCGTACCACCAGCTTTAGATGGTTTATAAGGGGTTCTTTAAAGAGGCGCAAAGCCAAGTGAGGTTTGCAGGTCATCAGGGGAACTAATGATTGCTATTAAATCTTACCAGGATCTTGTTGCTACTGTAATTTCAAACACACAGTTTGGTCTGTTGGCAGTTGAATTATCCTCTAAAAGAATACGAGGTGCAAAAGTGCTGTTGTTAATTAACATCTACTGGCACAAAGGGATAAGTGACTTAGATCGATTCCTAAAGTCAATAACTAAAGTAGTCCTAGATTGGAAGGGTGCCAGATCTGAAGGCCAAATAATTTTGGCAGGCGATCTTAACTCCACTTGTGTTCATCTGGAGACAATGTATGGATGATGGTGAATATCAGAAATGATGCAAAAGAAAAGACAAAATCAGTAGAGCCCTGGTCACGAGATTTAGCTGCCTTGGGATTGCCTATGTTGCAAGATGACTGCACAGGTTTTTTTTTACTTGGTCCCGGGGAGATAGTAGATCCATACTGGATTATATCTTTACTGACTATATGCTGTTTTGTGACTGTGTTGAGTTAAAGTGCATTAAGAATCAATGTAGCGATCACTAAATTCTAGTCACTAAATTTGAGAGGGCAATAGGTTGGGTGGTGAATAAAGATTACAAAGGCTGTTAGCGCCGGTAGTCTTGATTCTATTAAAGACACAGAAGCGAGCATTAAGCTTAAACTCTTTAATGCCACTTCCCCTAGCATTTTTTTCTCCAAAACTTAACATCTTCAGATTCAACAAAATGTTCCTTTTTTCTTTTCTTCTTTTAAACTGTAAATAGAATTAACAGAAAAATATCCACAAAACTACCATGATCTGGACTACTAATCCCCAGAAGTAACCAGTGCTCCTCTAGTTTTGACCTCAGTTCCAACACCAATCCTAAACCAGCAATGTCCATGCATCACATCCTGCCTGTACTTCTTCCTCTTTCTTTGGTGCCTTGCAACTGTATTAACCGAGAAATTCTTCCAACTTCCTGAACTTGAGAAACTGCAATAGCTGTCGACCAATTCCGACTCTCAGCCGACTCCACTGCTCTGGCCTCCCTAGTCATGGATTACTGTCCCATTCAGCTACTCTTGGACTCGTCTCCTAGGACCTAAACCAAAATATCATCATTAGGGTGGGAGTACGCAGTCACCGGTTACAAAGGCATATACATGAGACAAAGCAATATTGACAATAAAGCATTTCTTTATCCCCCCCCTGCGTACAAGGGCGGGATAATGCTCGCCTCTGAGTCTTTAATAGAATCAAGACTATTGGCGCTAACAGCCTTGGTAATCTTCATTCTTTGTCAAGATAGGGGGCAAGCATTATGCTTGTTCAAAGCTTTCAAACACCACATTGGCTACAGTAGAAACTGGTTTGAAGTAGGTCTTAAAAGTGGACTCTGAAGACCAGTCTGCTGCCTTCAATATATCATGCAAAGAAGCTACTGCTACAAATGCTTTGGATGCCATTACCTCCCTGACCTAGTGGGCCCCAGAGATGTTCAGGTCTATTCCTATCCATCACATAACCTCCCTAACCCACCTGGCTATGGTGGCTGTAGCTATCGCTTGAAAAGGTTTCCTACGAGCTATCAATAACTATTGAACCCTTGTGCCTCACATTCTCCGTCCCTCTCTCATACTCCTTAATGCAACGCGCCACACACAACTTGGGCTCTCCCAGAAAATACGGGTATGAAAGGACTGTAGATGCGCTCTTAGTTCTCTGTACAATCTGGAAGGCTATTCCTTCCGGATAGAAAACCTTTCTGTTAACCTCTAAGGCACATCGGAGACTCTCCTGCATGAAACAAAACACAACAGCATAGCTAGTTTGCCCGACAAGCGTTGCACCGACAAAAACCCGTTATCCGGCCACTGCTTAAAGAGGCAGAATACTACTTTGACGTCCCACAACACTGATTACTTGGGAACCGGGGGCTTGCGCAATTTCACGCCCCTTAATAATCTGACTACTGCTGAATGTTCTCCAATATGTCGACCTTCACATCTCTCATGCCCCGCGGAAATTGCTGATCTATACACCCCCCCAGTGTGTTAGAAGCTTTTCCACTAGCTGACATTTCTGCTAGGAAATTGAGCATGTGAACTATAGATGCTGAAACGGGATGAACTCATTGCTGTAAGCACCATTCTTCCTACTTTGCCCAAGCGGCGTCATAGCTCCTAAGTGTGGAGGAGGCATGTGAATCTCTGGTACAATCTGCAGCCTCTCTCGAAAGACCTGGCCAATTCCATCGTCTCCTGAAATCCAGCACGCCAGCAGTTGCAGGACCCTCGTCTGGACTAAGGGGTGTCTCTGCCCTTTCGGGTCGCAAAGCAGGCCTGCTCCCCACAGAATCAGTCTCGTGAAATTCGAGGAAAGTTCCATCAGAATCGGAAACCACGCTTGCGATTTCCAGAGCGGCGCTACCATCACTACCTCCGCACGCTCCCTACAAATCTTTGCTAGGGCCTCATCAGCATGATGAATGGGGAAAACGCATAATGAAGCACAACCCCCCAATTGTGCAGGAATGCGTCCGTCACTAAAGCCCCGGGGTTCAGTCTCCAACTTTAATATTTGTGAACCTGCGCGTTCAGTCTGGAGGCGAAAAGGTATACCTCTACTCGATCCCAAACGCTGTGTGAAAACTCCCCTGGTCAACATCCAATCGCTGGAATCTGCCAGATATCTGGAGTTCAAGTCTATCACGTTCTGCTTCCCTGGAAGGTACTCCACTGCTATCACTAACTTCTTCTGAAGGCAATAATGCCAGAAATCTTTCGCTATCTCTAACATTCTTGACTTTGTTCCTCCTAACTTGTTTGTAATGCACTGCTGAGAGGTTGTCCATTCTCAGCAGAATGCAGCAGTTTGCTCTGTCCTTGGCGAACGCCCGCACCGCGAAAGAACCTACTGGCAATTTACATGAAGCCTTAACTCTTCTTCTGACCATCGCCCCCCCCTGTCTGCAACTGACCACACCTGGCGCCCCTGCCGGACCTGCTTGCGTCCGACTCTGACCCTCTCTGGCACATACCCGAAGATGGCTTTGCCGTTCCAGGCCTCCATGTTCTCTAGCCACCACTGTAGCTCCACTCTCCCTTCCTCGTCTAGAGGAACTAACTGATGATACCTTACTCCACCTTTCAAGTCCCTGAGCTTCAGCCTCTGGAGCGCCTTGTAATGTAGAGGCCCCAGAAAGATAGCCTGAATGGATGCTGCTAGAAGCTCTATTATCCGTGCCAGACTCCTAAGCGAAATATGCGACTTCCCCATTGCTATCCTCAACTCTTCCTTTATAATCCTTATCTTCTGCTGTGGCAGTACTAAGGTAGACTTCTGGTGTCTACCACAAACCCCAGGAAATCCATACGCTGTCTTGGACTGAGCTCTGATTTCTCTCGATTAATCAGAAATCTGAGGGAAGACAGGAGCATGCTCCACCAAAGCACTTGTTCTCTCAAGACTGACTTGTTCTGTGCTAGTACTAAGATATCGTCTAAGTAAATAATAATTCTGATACCTCTGTTTCTGATGGCTTCCGTGACTGGCAGCATCACCTTTGTGAAAGCCCAGAGGGCCGATTCTAGACCAAAAGGCAGACACGCAAAACGCGAACTTCGCTCTTTCCCGGAAATCTGGGATAATCTCTGAACTTCTGAGCCACTGGGATGGTCAGATGGGTATCCTTCAAATCTAGTCTTGGTAGCCAGTCTCCCTTGTGCAACAAATCCCTGAGGATGTGAATGCCCTCCATCTTGAAGTGCATGTAAATCAGCCTCCTGTTCAACTCTTTGATAACTGGTCTCGCCTTCTCCTTCCTGTGCACTAGGAACATATTGCTGTAAAACCTGGTGCTTCCGTCGGTACACCTCTCTACTGCCCATTTCTCCACTACCGCTAGGAGGTCCTTCTCTAGGAGCCGCTCCTCCGTTGACATTCTCATACTGGTTGGGATACGGGTCTACTGTGGTGCACCCACAAACTCTAAGTTGAATCCCACTATCGCCTGCAACACCCAGGCATCGCCTGATAAAGCGCGCCCCATGCTTGTATGCAATGCTGTCCAGCCCCCACATCCCCAACCCTGGGGTAACTCTCGCTCTGCGCGCTTACTCTTCTCCCACGGAAACCTCTCCCTCTAGCGGGAAAGAAGGCATGCTGTTGCATGTTCTCCCTGTACTGTTTCCTGAGTCCCTGAGGCCATCTTGTGATGGCACAACAGGCCGCTCGACCTCTATGGCGACCGGTCCCAGCAAAAACACATCCAGGGAATATCTTACAGATGGAAGTCTAAGCCTTCTCCAGCGCCGTATAGGTTCCCACAAAACGGGACATTTCCTTGGCGAATGCCTCGCAGAATAGCATGCCTTTTGCTGTCTCGCCTGCTTTGTAATTGGCGAGGTCTCCTAACTTGCTGTCAATCTTCAGCAATAGGCTGCGGCGCCTCTCTGCTGATGGGGCGCAACTGACATTACCCAGAAAGCAATCCGATCTCTGTGCCCAGCTGGCCAGTGTGTGTGGATCTACCGGTTCTCGGGTGTCCCTGGACCTTTCCGCAAGGTCCATCATTTTCGTAAGCGGTCCTGCTATATCCAGAACTTTATCCTGACAGGCCTTCCAGGTGCAGTCGAATAATCTCCTGACATCCTTCGTGGCCTTAGTCACAAAGGCACCATCTTGGCGTCCAGATAACTTCCCTCTCCAGGGGTTTGCAAATACGTTGCGTCATATACTGAGCCATGCTGGGGGGTGGCAGCCATTCTGAAGACTTTGGGTGCCTAATACAGTCTGGATCAAACCTGTCTTCCATGTCGTCCACTTCCTCTGGCCCCTGCGGTCCTTCGTCGCTGTCCACCTTCTCCCCCTCAGCAAGGACTTCTTCGACCTACTCATACTCTCCTTCCAAGGATTATCTACCTTCTTTGGCTGTCCCTGTATTTAACACCCCTGGGGTGGGGGTACGTGGCTTGGCACTGCCGTCTTTCAGCTTGTCAAAGGGACCAGCAACCTTGCAGGCTTGTTCTGGACCCCAGTCATCTGACCCGGGGGGTAGGGTAGTGGGGGCTCTTCCGGTCTTGTCCACCCCCTTATGCGCTTGCTTCTTATGCATGCCTTGTGATTTGCCCTCTCCAGGGCTGTGCTCTCTCGTCCTCTTCTTATGGACTTTGATTGTAATGAGGGACTCTAGCGCTTTTAAGCGCTCCTGAATGGGTCTCACCCCTTGGGATACAGCCATCGTTGGGGCGTCTGCCAGGAGGACCCTCTTAACACTGAGAGACAAGTCCCTGTCTCCCTCCCACTCCTCTTCAATATATTCTGGAGTGGTGCTTCCATCTTCCATTTTACTATGTGGGGGGGGGGATCCGCCCTTGTGATTATCCTTCTATAATTTCTTTACATTTTTTCGGTTTTATGCTGTCTTGTGCCTGGGTTGCCAGTGCCTAGCAGAGGGCAGTGTGGGCATGAGGCTCTGCACTTAGTTTTCCCCTTCCTGGAGGTCGTGTGTAGAGAAAATGCTGCGTTCGTGTATCCCGGTGCAGAATTTGCTTAGAAAAGAGAGATGTGCATGCACAATCCACACGCACCCCACGTGATGGGGGGGGGGGGGGAGCTGTAGGTCCTTTCCTATAAGCTGCTACGCCGCTGGAAAGGACCTACTGCCTCAATGAGGTCGCTTCTGACGTTCCGTGTGAGAGCACCGGTCACCTGAGGCGAGCTAGGTGACTCGCGGTTCCGGTGCTCTCCCCGCGTTCAAATCAAACTGAGGGTCAGAACCGCTACGTGCAACGTCGCAGCACACTGTTGTGTGCAATTACGCCCACATCCTACTTTAAAAGGCAATACACATCTCCAAAATGGTTCAAAGTTAGCTTCCTAAGCCACCTTTTGCCTGAATACCCGCGCTATCCATGCTACTCGCAATCATACCATTTCAACCAAAGTCATGTAACTGACTCATCTAAAAACCCAAACAATCTAAGAGCCAATGACAAAGGTGACTTATCTGCTAGAGAAGCAGGAAAGAAAGAGGAAGAAGTATGGGCAGGATGTGATGCATGGACAGTGCTGGTTCAGGATTGGTGTTGGAACTGAGGTCAAAACTACAGGAGCACTGTGGATTTATGGGGATTAGTAGTCCCAGATCATGGTAGTATTGTGGACTGTTTTTCTGTTATTTCTATTTACTGTTTAAAAGAAGAAAAGAAAAAAGGAAAATGTTGGTTGAATCTGAAGATGTTAAGTTTTGAAGAGAAAAAAAGCTGCAACGGGAAGTAGCATTAAAGAGTTTGAGCTTAATGCTCGCCTCCGGTCTTGACATAGAATGTTGAAGTAATTGATCTCTGTATTAATACTGGGGGTAAAGTGATTTCTTTGAGATCAAAGTATATTGGGTGTTTCAATAACATGACTGATTTGTTTAATACTAGATAATATGACTGGAAGTTGCCCACATTTTGTGTTAAGAATTATGAAAAGACACTGAAGGTCCCGATTATCGATGCATGCTTTGTCATTGGGAATATAATGAAGAAAGGGGTTGAGCAGCAAAAACACAGTTACAATATGAAGTTGGTGTATGAAAAAATACATTTACGACGTTCAGTACGGATGGTGAAATGGAGTACTGTAGGGGATGAAATGCAAATGAGGCAGATTCAAAAATATAAGAACTTTGTAAAGCAGCACAGAGCCATGATTACAGAAAGACGCTGAAGATTTGTTCATACTGGGCAGTAAAAAATATCTGCATTTTGGGATTTCTATTTATTGGAAGGTGATCAACTAAGTAAACAAATTAATGGAATTATCGTAGCAGATTAGGTAACCCATTTCACCTAGTTATATGGGAAATCTCTGGCTAAAAGGAAGGAAAATTACAAATATGCAAGATTGCGTTAAATTTTATGGAAAATTTAGTAAGGGGGGGGGGGGTTGGTAAAGCAGTTTGGTAAGAAAGCCCCTCCGAGGTCTCCCGATTATTGCCATGGAGCCTAAAGCTGTTTTGATGCTGATTAGGGATTCTAGTAATTAACAATCAGCAGGCACTAACAGGCTAACAAATCAAATCTTGAAGGGTAATCGAGAAACGTGGTCTCATTTTCTCTACATCTTTTTGAAGATATTGTTGCCACCAGGTGCTTTCCAGTTTCATGGCGCACATCATGGGTAGTGCCGATATGAGGGATGCTAGGACAGAACCAAAGAACTATCGTCCAATCGCTTTAATAGACGCAGATAGTAAAATCTTAGTGTCCCTCTTATTGAAGCAGTTGGAGGAATGGGGTGGAGACAACTGGCACACTGAATAGCTTCCCAACAGGTTTTCGCAGGGGTCATGGAACCAATGTTAATGGTTTTATTGTACGCTTTGTACAGGAAAAATCGGGGGCTGATAAAGAGGTCACTTATGCAGCACCATTACATCTCTCGGCTGCCATTGATAGTTGATTGCTCGCGCCTATGGATAAAACTGGCAATTTGCGGGATCCCGGCTACCCTATTGTATTTAATAATTGGCCTGTATGAAGCCTCTGGAATATGTATTAGGTTGAATGGGTAAGGCAACCTATCTGCGAGGATTGAAACGGTAAGGGGTCTTAGGCAGGGTTGCGTGTTGCCACCCTGCCTTTTTAATTTATGTTGCAGATGTAGTTAATTATTTGACCCTGTCTTCGTTCATTCCTCCTAAAATTGTCACCCTGAAGATCCCTTGGATCGTTTGTGGATGATGTTATATTGTTTGATAAGTCACGCATTGGGCTACAATGGCCTCAAAATGCATTTGAAAAACGTAATTTACTGGTCATAATCATTTTTACGGTCAATGCAACTAAGACAAAAATGGAGCGTTTACAAAAGGGAAGAAGACACGTGTACATAAATGGTCTATTTGTCAGTCAGTACTGAGTAGGGCAATGAGTATAGTTTACTTGGGTTTTCTGATTACAAGCCAACCTAAAAAATCTTTTTTCATCATTGCTGATAAAAAAGAAAGCGATCATTCTATCAAATCAGATGAGGAAAACTTATATGAAATATGGTCCCTTCTCATTAAAGCCAGTTGCATTTTTTTTACTAAGGGAAAGTAGTACCAAAGTTGTTATATGGCCTCGAGTTAGGGGCGTGTGCCTGTTCAAATATATCTACCTAATTGAAGCCTGCATATGGCAGAAGGTACTGTGAGTTCCCAATTCGGTACCAGTAGCTGCTATTCGTTTTGAGCTGGGTCGATCCTCTCTTCAAACATGTGTAAAATGGAGAATGTTGATTCTATTTGCCAAATTTCAGGACGCAAAGAAAGGGACTATTATGAGTGTGGGAACAATATTGTTACACTGATGAACATAAATAACCTTCTTAGTAATGTGTACTTTTACTGTAACCAATTTTTGAAAGATATCGCTTGCACTATGACTGATTTAGAGAGTGATCCTTTGCGAATTAAAAAGGTATTACTACAATTAGACTAGTGTTCTATGGTGGGCTTGTTTCATAAATATCGAACGAACACAAAAACAGAGGCCTTATGGAGGAATATTTAGCTACTTTCCCAAATCTTTACCACAGAGAGATCTTCGTTTTAGATGGAACTTATTGTACACAATTTACTGTAGGTACTGTGGTTATAAAACAACGGAAATGCTAAAACATTTAATAACTGAATGTACTGGATTAGTCGCGCTATAAATGAAATGTTTTGGAAGACTATTCAAAGACCAAGATCTAAATACTGATTTTATTTGGCAATAGATGTTTAAGGCCTCATCCAACATCGACAGATATCACTTTTTCCACCTTTTTAAATGGATTGAATTTAACTACTGAGTCATATATGCAAGGTACTAAGATTTTATGTAAAACGGATGGTATATGATAGTTTATTTATATAGCGCCTATACACAATGTGTTTCAAAGCGCTTCAAGGCAAGGGAGGGAACAATGGAAAATACAATGACATTCTTACAGGCCATGAACAGTAAGGATGTGAAATTAACTATTGTACTCGGCCTGACGACATTTCAGATAGTGCAAGAGCGAAGACTTAGGTAAGGAAGGGACGGGGAGAGTGGGAAGGAAATTGAAACCGACAGGAGACTACTGTACTAGGCCTGACGACATTTCTGGTAGAGCTGGAGAAAAACAAAAGGTGAGGGGGAGAGGGGTGCAAAAAGGGAGGGGAAGAACAAAACAAGCAACTACCGTACTAGGCCTGACACATTTCAGATAGTGCTGGGTGGGTGGGGGGGAGAACAAGTAAGTGGCAGAGGGATGAGACAGACGAGGTTGCTATCATACTAGGTCCAGGGACAATTCTGATAGAGTAAGTGCATAGAAGAAAGTAAGGGGATGAGATGAGAAAAGGGAGAAAGGGAGAGGAGGAGAGAACAGAGAGTAAGAAGTCAATAAGAGTGGAGAAGCAAGAGGGGGAGAGCGGATACAATTGCAGAAGTCAGTAGTAACACGTAATGGTGCAAGCCAAGATACAAGATAAAGATGGGAACAGCATGATTCAGGTCCACCATGAGTACAAGATGCAAAGGGAATCCATCGTGAGAGTTGAGAAAGGGTGACACACTGTGAATCAATGAAGTCCATGAAAGTCAAATCCAGCATTGGCCACAAGACGGTGATGTTTCACCAGAATGTATCATGACAGACTCTTGTGTATAAGGTATTTTAGAGATGATGAATTTTAGGTATGAGTATTTATATTGAGCAGCTAACTGTGTAAAATGTAGTACTGTTATGATTCTAGGTTTTTAGACAGGAATGTATGTGCTCTTTAAATTTGACTGCTTTTCTTGGTATCTATGATTTAATGTTTAAAATCAGTTTGAAATGAATTATTATTTTTTAAATTTATTTTGATGTTATAAAGGTTTGAAATGAACCAAATGCAATAATACAAAAACAAAATAGAGGTACTGAATAATCTTGATAACAACCGGATTCTGTGATTGTTATCCTGTCATATAATCTGCCTTTTGTATTCCCACTTCTGCATTTGTTCGCCAACTCAAGCATTGGGAGGGTACATCATGCACCTCACCGGAACTGACAACTGCCATTTCATGTGAATGTACCCTATACAGGGATGCATGTTTCTACCTGAGCAGTCTTTGCACTATTATGATTGACTGTGAGATCAAACAGTCAGAAAATGGTGTTTCTTTAATAGCTCTATTGGATTATTTAAAGTTGCAAAATCAGGCCAATTCCACATGGCAGGATTGTACACCAAAATAACTAAATTGTGGTGCGGATTGTAATTCATCAGGATGTTTAAATCTTGGTACTAGCTCAAAGGTCAGTGCCTCCTGAAGGTTCAAAAGGGGGTGCAAGGTACACGTTTTCAGTTCTCATCAATCCTGGGTCTTGATTCCTCCCAGAGGCTTTAAATAAAGGCGCTATGTAAATCCAATTAACAAATATAATACAACAGTTGTCATGCTATGTGGAGGTTGGGTTAAGCAAAGAGTAGAAATCTGATGGCAGTTTTGTAGTCTGTGGTATCTTGGAGAGTTCTTGGCCAAGTTTCTGTCCTAAACAGTCTCTGGTGTTCCTGATCAGTGCCCAACTGCCTCTCCTTGCCATCCTGCTTTAGGCTTGTACCCACAAATGTTTCCTAACATCCCAGGCTCCTTGTACCTCCTTGCTGCTCTGCCACGTGCTTGTCATTCCACCCACCTTCCCGCTTCTTGTGAGATCTCATGCCTCCTCCTTTACGTTACTGTACTTCTCCACACCACTCTCTTCCCCATTCTCTACTTCTTTAATTTTGCTTGATTTGCCTTCATCACTACATTCTACCAGCTTCACCTCTTAGAGGTTCTGCCAAGTTATTAAATCATTTCTCCTCATCACCACTCCTTTTTCCTTTTGAAACTGTTCATATTAGATGACTGTCTGACAGCTTCTTGAATTTCCCATTCTAATTAAGGTCCTGCTCTTTCTTTCAGTAGACTTATCTGTGACTTCTCTTCCTGCTTGTGCGAGACCAAGTGGCTCTGCCGAACTTCCGTTTCTTGAAGCTCTCAAGGGGCAGAGTCTTTAAGATGGCAGTGTGACAAATCCTTGCAACCTTCATGTGATATGATTAGGGTGGCTAGTGCATTCTCCTCCTGCCATTTAGGGTGCTCCCCAAGCCACCCTGTGCTCCATATCAAGTGGCTTTTGTCAGCACACAGCCTCCATGGTGACCCCACCATACAACAGCATGCTCGAAGAGGGACTTTGTTACATTGTCTAATTGCGATCAGTTTGTGTAACAACAACGAGGCAATCCATTTCGTAGTCGCCAAGACCCTTTCTCTGCTCCGAAGGTGGTGTTGGACATGTGAAAAAGAGGTGTGCTTCTATGTATATATTTTTGCAGTATGCACCCAAGCCATGGTTGCACTGGGAAAACCAGTAGGACTCTTACAACCTTTGCCCCTTCCACCTACACCCTGGCATACCGTTAGCATTGACTTTATTGTGGCGTTCCTGGTGCACCACGCCTGTGCTACTACATTGGTGGTGGTAGACTCATTCACTGTGACTTGAAACTGTAACTTGATTCCATATGTGGGTATTCCCTTGGCTTCTGTGACGAATCTGGACAGTTCGTCTCTTCTCCACAATGGGGATCCACCCTCTTTGAGGCTAGGGATTGTGAGCCCGCTTTGCAACACCCTCCCTGGGGGTCTAGGCAAGTGGGACCTCACTGGGAGTGACACCCCTCCTAAGGACAAGGACTTCCATTCCAGAGCGAAACTCTGAGTACAAGCCACCTTGTCTGCATATTTGGCTGTGGAAAAGACTTTTGGCATCATTAAAAGGATGGTGGTAAAAGTACATTTGGCGGTAAATCAGATACCGCCGCCTTTACCAAGACGCCAATTGCAAAATTGGTGCAAAGTCCAATGGCAGAATTACCTCCTGCAGAATTACCTCCAATGGTAATTCCTCTAAGACTTGGTGGAATTCGGGCCGGGGCCAATTTATTCGGCGGAATTACCGCCAGAAACCAAAAAGGCTATTACATGAGGAAAATCGACAGAATTACCTCCACAAATTGGCAGTAATTCTGCCAAAAACAGTGCATTTACCTCCACCGAAATGCATCCAGGTGATTGAAATCCAGGCACAGTCGCACCAGATCCACTCCGGAGGAGTACATAAGGCCTACACCATCACCTAACACATTTTCCAACACCATGCTGCCACTAGCTGTTGCAAACTAGGACATGCAGCTGCTCCTGCTCCACATTGAGCTTCAGGGGCTGGAATCGCAGCGCAGGGAACAGGGCGCAGACAGGAGAAGGTGGTGATGCTATGCAAGGCGACCGTCTATACCCGGGCTCAGGCCCCACCCTGGACCTCAACTGACAACCAGCTGAACAACCTATACTGTCTGCACACATGGAGAGGCAAAGAGGGCAACGGACATGGGTACAGGTTGAGTACAAGTGGCATCACACAAACTGATCTTGCAGCACCACAACAGAACAAAACATGCCCTGTCAAGACCCTGCACATGGAGGACCTTCCCTCTCACCACGCACTTGACAGCCACCAACCCACAGGACTAGAGCATGCAGGACAATGCAGTAGTAGGGCGTGATGCATGTTGCCCCAACAGGCAAGTAATACACGCACACACAGGACTGCAGGAACCACAATGCAATTGAACACATCCATACACTTCAAATGTTACATTTCAACACTGCACAAAGACAAAGCTACACTGGCAGAAAGTCATGCCATGTATTCCATTAACCATGTGTGTTCAGCCATAATGGAAGTAACACATACCCCACAAGCCTGCACAATTACAACAAATCACCCATCAGGGCATATGTATTTCATCAACGCACAGGACATCACAGCCAAAATGCATTCTGCCATGCCAATCACAGACAAAGAAATTGACCAGTGCTGCCTGTGAGCCATTGCCATGTTGCGGCATGAAAATGCACCTGTTCGCCCATAGTGAATTACTCGACAGACAAGTACTGTGATGGAAAATCATGTCGTATGGAAACTCTTGAAAAATGCATTCATGCCGTTGGAATAACCAACACATACACAATGCACTGTGCCTGACATCTTTGACCTTTGCCCTTTCAGTTGACTCTGGATACCCCCAGCTACCATGGCTAACGACACCTATGCGTAATCCACGTACGCCACAGGAGGTGGCCTTCAATGGGGAACATGTGCGGCTATACATAGAACTGGCCTTTTGCCTGATAGTGTCATTTTCGGTGTCTACACTGGACCGGAGGGGTCTTGATGCACTAACCAGAGAAGGTCGGACAAATATTTCTCATCTGTGCCATGCTGCACAAAATCTTGCTCATGAGAAATGTCCCCTGCCCCCTGATGAGGACATTCCACTCCAAGAAGACAAATACCAACTACCTCCAGGTGCAGTGCTGACAGTGAGCGGAAGGAGGGAAGGGATGTACGTCTGGTGCGACAATAACCGATATGCAATAATGATCACATCAATATACACATGCTGTTCACTTTTGGGCATTGGCACATATAGAAGGAATCACATTCACACAAGAAGGGATATCCCAGCATAGCTTCAAGTTAACGTGTCTTTAATGCTCAAGTGTTAAAATCCCCAACCTGTTACCCTCACCACACCATCATCCCCAATGCCCTCATACCCTCCCCAAACCTACTTCAGTCTGTTTTCTCAGTGCGTGACTTTCTAAAATGGCCACAGGCATACTGCCCTTTTAATATTCATTGAAGTGCAGGGAGGCAGTGTTTTGTTGCAGCACCATACCTCATGTCACATTTAGAATATCATATGCTTGCAGGCAGAACTGCTACATTTGAAAATGAAAAACCCTGTTATTTCTGCAACCCGCGCCTTACAGCACCTATAATTTACCGTAAACTCTACACCCGCCTCGCCCTATATTGAAAAAGGGGGCAAATGCTTCGAAAAATAACCTTATGGTGCAATAGTTCTCTCAATACTTAAAGCCACTTAACCAAACATATTGTGAGATTAACTGCTTGTTAACCCATGCGTCCTGCTTATTCTTATACAGTGTGGAGAGAATGTTCAATTCAGGATGAATGCTTCGTGAGCCCCACTCGGCTTGTTCCTTCTCAGCCCGTGCCTGCGCTGGCTTCTCAGCGTTCTCCTGGCTGCCTCCCAGGAAGTTTATCATGCGGGCTGATCCGCCTCCTCTCTGTGTCGCGTAACCAGGGCACCTCCCCTGCTTTGCAACACATTCTTCATGTCCTTCTTCTCGCTTCATGTCTGGCGAGTCTTCATTTTTCAATCCACTTGGTCCGTGAATTTGTTGGCTTCTTCCTCGTCCGAATTTCGATAGATGCTATGGTTTGACAGGCCCATATATGCCATCCTGTTTTCTGGTCTAGTGAGATCGTCACCGGGGGCGGGAGAGCAGCTTCCCCTTGGGGAGAAGGGACGCATTCTCTCAATTCGTTTCAGGGCTGTGTGAGCATTTCTGACTGACCAGCATTGTGTACCCTTTCTCTCACAGGCATCGTCTGATCACTGTTGAGGGAAGACGGGGACAGCTTTTATTGCAGACCCTGACCATCCCAGAGGCTTCATGCTCTTCCCTGGAGACCCAGAGAATAGCACGAAAACCCAAAGGCTCTTCATACTCTTCAATGGAGACCCAGAGAATAGCATGGAAACCTGAAGGCTCTTGACAATCCTAGAGGTTAGGCAGGTCTACCTGCAGGGTGTTATCAGTGCGGGGTTGTGTGCTATCAAATGCCTGGGAGTAATGTTTCTCCAGCCCGATGATTGGATGGAGATATATTATTTCCAGCCATTTACTAATCGCCATCCCTACACTGATTACGCAAACTGCAGGCATGAGGCTTTCAAAATGTACTTCAACCACCAGATTGCAGCAGGGCCGGTTGAAACGGTGTTGCGGCATATGCGGACTGTGACGAATCCCAGGATATCATCATTGCTTCCATATGCCCCTTCGTATGATGCCAGGGTGGTGAGGCCGCTACCCGATATTCCCCCTGGGGGTGGTACTCAGCGGGTGGATCCCATGGTATAATATAACCCTCTGTGTCCCAATGCAATACGGCTATCCTGTGAAGAAGGCTAAGGGGTCAAGTTGGAGGATGGTCCAGAATTTGTGCCCCCTCAATAATATTGTTGAGGCAGAATTTCCTGTTGTACCGAATCCTGCCACCATTCTCTGTAACATCTCTACTGGGTCAACCTACTTCACGGTAATTGATAGAAAAAATGAATTTCTCGCTGTTGTTTTACACACCGATTCTCAGTACCTCGCAGCATTTACGTATCGTGGTCAGATTCTATCGCTCAACTATAATCCTTGGGGACATTAATTATTGATTGGGCAATTCAAAAGACACAGATACCATAGACCTGGAAAAACAGCTAAAGGACATGGATTTAAAAATCATTACTAAGGATCCAACACATCTAAGCAGCAATGTCTTCGACTGGATCGCCACTAGAAATATATCACCCTGGAAATCACCTACACGAGAGCATGCCCTTGGTCGGATCACTACTTTGCAGAATTTAATATTCAATTACCCTGTAAGCCATTAAAAAAATCTCCCTCTGCCAAAAGAAAATAATTAGCAGGAACCTGAAAATCGTAAACTCTGGAGATCTAAAAAGATGTCTTCAACAGATTATGGATCTCACTCGGGATTCAGACCCACCTGAACTCCTAGTTGATACCTATAATTCAGATTCCTGGATCGAGTTGCCCCACTGAAACCGAAAAAAATCTGGGATAAAAACAACAAACCGTCCTGGTATACATCTGCCCTGTCCCAGACCAAAGCAAGAAAGACAACTGCAAAGAATCTGGGTAAAAGATCCTACCTGCAAAAACAGAGGCTTGGAAACCAATGCAGTATACATATAAAAAGCAAACTTACAAGGCCAAAATTAATTCTTACAATACAGAAATTGAGTCGGCAGGACACGACTCAAATTTATTTTCAAAAATCTACCTGAGCTTAGAGAAGCCCAAATTACAACCACCACTGTTCATGCACACAAACGAGGCCGGTGACAGGGTACAGAAATCATTTGCAAACAAAATAGCATTGGCCTGTTAAAAGATCTCTAACTCATTAAAACAACTTTCCACCCAGCAACACCCCTCGCCTGAGGAAAATTCCCAACTATCCAAGAACTTCTCCTTCCAACCGGTAGCCAAAGAAAGGATACTAGATTCACTGAAATCCATGAGCCCCACATCATGCCTTGGGGAGATTTTACGATCTAAAATTCTTATGCAGAATCCCAGCTTCGAGGGGATTGGGTCTTCCGACGTATTCCATATCTGACAGGTAATGTCCACAGCTGTGCTGCTTCAGTGTCTGTGTCCTGCGTCAATGACGTTAATGCGCCGTCCCCGAGGACCTCCTCCGACGGCACCCGATGTGATAAGTAGGACGCACGACGCCCATAGCCTCAGTTCTGTTTTTTCCGCGAACGCGTTTGCTTTGTGAATCTCGGTACGCCTCGACTCGGAGTTTGCTGTTTTCTATTCTGGGTTCGTTGAACCTGTTCGGTTTGTTGTGAGACCTGTCCGTGGTGATGTCTTTCTCATCTTCGACCCTGCATCCGGGCTTCAAGAACTGCGGGGACGGTGGGTCCAAGATGTCGGTCACGGATTCGCACGACACCTGCCTCTGGTGCCTCGGGGAGGCCCACGATATGGACGACTGTGTCGATTGCCAGTGGCTCACTGCGAAGGCCTTGCGAGAACGCAAGAAGAAACTGTCAGTAGGTCGGGTGTCTAAGCCCCGGAAGTCGAGGTCTGCGGGGCTTTCGACCGATGACTGGAGGGGGTGACACTCCGCCTCGTTGTCGGAAGTCCGGTGGGTCTCCTTCCAGGAGTCAGTCTCGCCACTCCTCCACCTCTTCTAGGCATTCCAGGAAGCGCCGGCATAGGTCGCCTTCCCCGTCCTCTTCCGAGGACTCCGCCTGTCGGCGGGTCGCTTATCCCTTCATGCAAGCGACACTGGAGGAATGGGCTTTCTTTGGGAAGCAGATGCTAGCGATTCTGGAATCGCAGAGCACCGGTCCGTCTGCGCCTCCGAGTGGGGTCGGTCGGCACCGGTCGAGAGACACCGCCCGTACGCCTTTGGGCTCGGGTGGTCGGCACGGCTCACGGAAGAGGTCCCGCTCGGACAAGGGTAGCCGTTCTCGCCATGTCCGTTCCAGGTCCCGGTCCTCGACGCGCTCGAGACTGCGTGATCCTGTGCCGCCTTCGAAGACTACGTCGACGCCTGTGGCGCCGAGGTCGTAGATGATTTCTCTCGAGGCTCCGCCTCCGAGGGGGTCGTCGACGCCGTCAGTGACCAGGCTGTCGAGAGACACGCTCGGAGCTCCGGCTTTGAGGACTGTGCCTTTTCTGTCGGCACCGACTCGTTCGGCGCCCTCAACGCCTTTTCTGTCAACCCCTTTTCTGTCGACGCCGGCTCGTTCGGCGCTCTCAACGCCTTTCGAGGCGGTGGTGTCGGAGGGGCCCTGTGGCACGGGGTTTGCCCCTAGAAAGGCTATGGCTAAGGTCCGGCACTGCTTTGGTCCGCAGAGGTCTTCCTCTCCCCGCCTGGAGTATATTTCAGAGGGTGATGAAGGCTCTGATGGCGGCCTGGTTCCGGTTCCGGATGACCTTATCTCGGGCCATAGTCAGTTTGATGACCCGAGGCATCCACTGCATCCCGCCAGTGGACTGGACACCTCTACGGAGGTTGAGTTTTGTCGGCCGGAGCCTGGCACTCATGCCGATTCGTCATATCAGCGCCTTATGTCTCGGGTTACCGAGTACTTCGGTTGGTCAGCTCCCCCAGGGAGTTCGTTCAGTATGATCTCACGGACATCCTTGATCTCGGTCCACCCACTGACCCGGTTTTGCCTTTTCATATGGCTTTGCAGAGAAGGGTGGCGGCGGCTTGGACTGCTCCGGAGAGTCTCCCGGCAGTGGGCAAGTCTTTGTCGCGAAAATACCGTCCAGCCAGTAGCGACCCCTGCTACTTGTCTAGGCACCCCACCCCGGAGAGTTTGGTGGTGCAGGCGGCTACGGCCCCAGCAAAGCAGGCGTTGTATCCTACCATCCCTCCGGATAGGGTCGACAAACGTTTTGACGGCTGGGCGAAGAAAGTGTTTTCTTCCGGGGGTATGGCGCTTCAGGCGGCCAACTCCATATGTGCCTTATCTCGTTTCACTCACACTCTGTGGAACTGTATTTCTTTAGCGGCTGATCATATTTCCGAAGGGGACGAATGGGATGGTTTCCTTGCTATGGTTCAGGATGGCAAGGATGCCATCTGTGAGGCCGTTCAGTCGGGTTTGGACTTGGCGGATTGTGTCAGCTGGTCCATGGCGGCGAGCACCGTAATGCGCAGGTTTGCGTGGTTGAGGAAGTCTGGGTTCGCTTTCGTTGCAGACCTCCAAAGCTGCAGCAAAGTCGTTGGGTGTTGCAGTTCGCCAACCTCTGCCTTTTCGTCCTAGGGGACAGCAATGGAGGGGAGGTTCCTTTCGCCATTACTCGTCCTTCAGTAAAACGAGAGGAGCTAGCAGTCAAAGAGGCTATCGTAAGAGTGCCAGAGGTGGAAACAAAGGTACTCGAGGAGCCAAGGCCGCTCGGGCAGTTGCCTCTTTGCCCGCAGCCGCTACCACTCAGTCATGAGGCCAGGTCCCATGGTTCGCCGGTTGGGGGAAGGCTGGCGCAGCATCTTGTAGAATGGTGTGCCATTACTTCAGATGTGTGGGTTCTGGAGATCATTGCCCACGGCTACTGTCTTCCTTTCCGGCAGAGGCCTTGCACCAATCCACCAGGGAATCTCTCTTTGAAGAGTCCGGATCCGCTCCTTGCGGAGGAAATTCAATCCCGGCTGGAGAAAGGCGCCAAGAACTTGGCCTGTAGCGGAGAGGAACAAGGGATATATTCCCCTTATTTTTTTATTTCGAAGAAAGACGGGGGATTGAGACCCATCATGGACTTGCACGGGTTGAACAAGCTCCTCAGGAAGGACAAGTTCAAGATGGTTACTCTTTCTCAAGTCCTCCAGGCCCTTCAACTTCAGGACTGGTTGGTGTCTCTCGACCTCAAGGACACTTATTTTCATGTGCCGATCCATCCCAAGCACAAGAAGTACCTGAGGTTCGCGGTTGGCGACTCGCACTTTCAGTTTCGGGTCCTGCCGTTCGGATTAACCTCCACCCCAAGGGTTTTCACCAAGCTCATGGTGGTGGTGGCAGCGTATCTCAGGAAAGAGGGGATTCACATCTACCCCTACCTGGACGATTGGTTGATCAGGGCGCGCTCTCCCGAGCAAGTCCTGGATCATCTGTCCGTCACCTGCCACTCCCTTCACAAGCTGGGCTTCTCCCTCAACTTAAAGAAGTCCCACTTGACGCCACCACAGCGGCTCCAGTACATTGGAGCAGTGCTCGACACGTCCCTGGGGCAGTGTTTTCCTCCCCAGGGGAGGGCTCCACACATTTAGCTGATGGTGCCCAAGTTTCAGCATGCCCAGAGTCTCCCAGCGTTCGAGTTCTTGAGGTTGCTCGGCCTCATGGCATCCTGCATTCTTCTGGTGCCAGGTTGCGGATGAAATCTTTGCAATGGGCTCTCAAGCTCCAGTGGTCACAGTCCTCCGGCAGGATGTCGGACCCCGTTCAGGTGCTGCCGTCGGTCGCCCAGGAACTTCTGTGGTGGGCCGTCGAAGGCAATCTGATGAGGGGGGCTCCGTTTTGGCTACCCTGGCCGGAAGTGACGATCCTAACGGACGCGTCCCTCACGGGATGGGGAGCTCATCCCAACGAGCTGACAGTCAGCGGTCGTTGGTCTCCGTCAGAGTCCAGACTCCATATCAGTCTATTGGAGCTGAGGGCCATCAGGCTTGCCCTGAAGGCTCTTCTGCCGACTGTGTGTGGAAAGAATGTCCTGATTCTGACGGACAACACAGTGGCCATGCACTACCTCAACAAAAAGGGCTGTGCATGGAGGCGATGCAGCTCTGGTTCTGGGCCATCCAGCAGGAAATTTCGATCTCGGCAGTTCATCTGGCCGGAGACGAAAACGAGACGGCGGACGCTCTGAGCAGGCAGAGCGCGATCTCTCACGAGTGGTAGTTGGCTCAGGAGATTCTCCTGGAGATCTTCGCCCTTTGGGGGACTCCTCAAGTGGATCTCTTCGCCTCCAGTGTCAACCGGAAGTGCGAAAGGTTCTGCTTGCGGGAATTTCCTCCAAGAGGAGCCTTAGGAGACGCGTTCATAGTGGATTGGTCCTTCCCACTGCTGTGCGCGTTTCCCCCATTCCCTGTCATCCCGCAAGTGCTGCGGAGGCTACGGAGGTTCGGTTCCCGGATGATCCTCATTGCTCCGGCATGGGCCCGGAGGACGTAGTACCCGGACCTTCTCGACTTGTCCATCTACCCTCCACGTCGTCTTCCCTACCGAGACGATCTGCTCTCACGGGAGGGGGGTCAGGTTCTCCAGCCAGAAGTCAGATTTCTCAACCTTCACGCTTGGATTCTGAAAGGTTGAGGTATAAGGATTGGGACCTCCCTGAAGACGTGATGGAGGTGTTGCTTTCAGCCAGACGGCCGGCAACAAAATCCTTGTACCATTGCCGTTGGAGAAAGTTCTGCGACTGGTGCAGGGTTCAGAATGTGGATCCTTTTTCATGTGACATTCCTGTGTGTTTTTTTTTTTTTTTTTTGCTTTCTTAAGCCCACAGGGGCTTGCAAGTGGGTACCGTTAAAGGTTACCTGGCGGCGCTGTCCATATTTAAGCGCTCGTCTAAGGAGTGTTCTTATTTTAAAATTCCTTTAATATCTCAGTTTCTGAAAGGGCTCACTAATGTGTTCCCCCCATCACCTTTCCAGGTGCCCAGTTGGGATTTGAACCTTGTTCTTAAGTTTCTGATGGGTGCTCCATTTGAGCCTTTACATTCTTGTCCTTTGAGACTGTTAACCCCTAAAACTGTATTTTTAGTTGCGTTCACTAGTTTCAGGCATTTTCAGTTAAGCCACCCTTCACTGTGTTTCATAAGGACAGTGGTGGTGTCCAAAGGTGGTGTCGGAATTTCATTTACGCCAGAAGGTTATTCTTCCGGCATTTTATCCTCCTCCACATCCTGTTAAGGAAGAGGAGAGGCTCCATAGGCTGGATCCTAGGAGAGCTTTAAGTTTCTACATTTCACGCATGTCCCGGGTCAGAGTGGACGATCAGCTCTTTATTGGTTACGCTGGAAGGCGTTTGGGACAAGCTGTGACTAAGCAGACTTTGTCTAGATGGATTATCTTGGCAAATTCTGAGTGTTACCGCCTGGCGGGTAAGGACCCTCCGGTAGGCTTACGGGCCCATTCAACTAGGGGTATGGCTGCCTCTACTGCTCTGCAGAGTGGTGTTCCTATTCGTAACATCTGTGAAGCAGCCACCTGGGCTTCGGTTCATATGTTTGTACGTCACTACTCCCTAGATTCTTCCCGTGGGCAGGATCTGGCCTTTGGCAAGGCGGTCCTTTACTCTGCAATTTGATTGGACATTCTAAATTTGTATATTCTAAATTCTTTTCCCACCTCCTTATGTTGGTACTGCTTTGAGAGTCTGTCATAGATATGGAATACGTCGGAGGACCCAATCCCCTCGAAGAACAAGTTACTCTCTTACCTGGTAACGTTCTTTCGATGGGATGGTCCGACAACGTATTCCATATCGCTCCCTCCCTGCCTACCCCACTACATAATTTCTTATGCGATTGCAGCTTACGTTTCCACAAGGCTTTCTGTAGTCATACTCGCAGTAGATTAGTGCCACACGTTCTGGGGAAAAAACTACAACTGAGGCAAAGGGCGATGTACGTCCTACTTATAACATCCGGTGACGTTGGCTTGACAGAGGCCCTCAAGGACGGCGTATCGATGTCATCGACACAGACACCAAAAGATTTTCCGAAGCAGCACAGCTGTGGTGATTACTGTCATAGAGAAGAACTTAACCAGGTAAGAGAGTAACTTGTTATTCTTAGTACTGACAACCTGAAAGACGTGTCAGTTTCCCCTTAGCAATGAGCGAATGCCCGGTGGAGGGCAGCTGAAGGCTGTCCTCGACTGGGGAAAAGTAAGGTCAGAACACTGTAACAAAATGTGTGGGGGGGGGCATCCATAAATGGAGGGAAAGTTGCATTCAGAGAAACCCTTCCTAACAACGAGAGGGCCTGGGACCCCTACTGGAGTTTAAATTAATTTGTGGATTCAGCAGTCTGTTACTGTTGTGGTAGTAAATAAGTCCATGCTGCTATGTAATGGGGTGGGGCTCTGGGGTGGGTCAGGCGTGTGGTGTGCATGTTTCATCTAAAAATATTGCTACACTCTGGGATTTCCCTGGATCTCAAGCAGGAGATCCTTGATGCCAGTCTCAATTTGATCAATGTGTCGGTTCCTGGCGGCACGAATTCATAGTCATATGAGTCATACCAGATTCTCATTATTTAGGAACATTTTCTTAAGGTTCCAGTACGGCTTGCAGATGCACCACATCATTCTGATGTTGAGACCTTGTCTTCAGTGTCTCCTATGCGTGGTTCTGACGTTGGCATTCAACCATACATTTTCTCCAACTATTATGCTGATGTCTCTGCACAATATGTCAGAATGTCCAAGTATTGGTTCTTTTTATTCTAGA
The DNA here is from genome assembly GCF_040938575.1 of Ambystoma mexicanum. Taxonomy (NCBI): domain Eukaryota; kingdom Metazoa; phylum Chordata; class Amphibia; order Caudata; family Ambystomatidae; genus Ambystoma; species Ambystoma mexicanum. The sequence continues at coordinate 744,700,420 of NC_090926.1, forward strand.
TTTTAAGCATTCCAGAATGGACTCCTACTAGTTTGTGCAGGAAATCCAGAGGGCATAAACCTGTGCAGAAGCACTGATTCTGCCCCTCAGGTGGTGACCTTTCTCACTTTTCTCTGCGTAGCCATCCTTCACTGTTATTTCCTATCCACGAAAGTCTTTCACACCCAGGGCTCACTACCAGAGGTACAGGAGCTATCTTAGCTTTCATTGCAAACGTTCCTCTAGACGCCATTTGCAAAGCTGCTACATGGAGTTCCATCCATACTTGCACACAATTATTCCATTGACGCACACTCTAAAGCAGATTCACAGGTGGGACAAACGGTCCTAAAACCTAAATCTCACTCATAAAACTTGGGGGATTACATGGCATCATTGAATATGAAAAATGCAAACTTTCACATTTCAATGCTCCCTGCGCACAGGAAATATCTGTTTTTCAAGATGGCAGGAGTTCACTTCCAATTCAAGGTACTCCCCTTCGGCATCACCTCAGCACCAAGAGTAGTCCTAAAAGTGCTCGCAGTAGTGGTAGCACACCTGCAGAGGTGGTCCATCCCAGTATACCCTTATCTGGACGACTGGCTTACCGGGAAGCTCCTCAAATCTGCAAACAAAATACTCAGACAATACACTGTCTTTTCAATCTGGGCTTCTCCATTTGCGAAAAGAAATCAAGCCTAGTCGCCAGCCAAATAAAACAATTTCTAAGGGCTATTCTAAAGAGCAAGGAGGAGCTGGCTTTCACCCTCAAACAAGAGAGTACAAAACATGTTGCAAGTTCCTCACTACAAGGTCGGTCACCAGATAACTGTATGCAAAGCAATGCATTTGTTCGGGATGATGGCCTCATACGTTCACTTAGCTCCACATGCGTATCTGCCTCGCCCAGAGTGTGCTCTCGTGCTCTGTCTTTTCTCTGTGTTTGGAAGTGTAATGGAAGTCAGGTGTGAGTGATTGTCGATAATTGCCTAACCTTGCCAGACCATGGTATTGGGACATGTCGGATATACAGCCCGAGTGTTAGTCTGTTTTCCCCTAGGCTGTCAGTGAGAATGTTTTTGTGTTATAAAAAGGGGCCAGGGCGGTTGATAAAGTTCCAAAATATCCTACCTGGTAGGATGATATATGATATGATATGTTATTTATAACATGCTTAATACCCAGAGGTTTCTAAGCGCGGACCCGGGGATCGAACCTGTGTGGCTATGTGTTGTCTTGCTTCCAAGGCGAGCACGTTGCCCCTAAGCTATCCTCCCAAGCCAGGGGTAAAGGTGTTACAAGGAAGAGGATACCGCGTCCCACTTGCACTCCCTGATGACCCCTGAAGACCCCTCACACAGGTGATCCCCCTCCCCCCGCACTAGTCCACCCCCAGCAACTGAATCCAAAAGCGATTGCTGTGTCCTGGCCACCTGGATGACAGATCCCCTGGGACTAGTGGGAGAGACACCTTCTGGTTTCTGACAGTGAGGTTAGTCTTAAAGTGCAGCTTGTGCAATACAGTACATTTCAGAAGACTAGTTTGTTTTTCATTCATTTTCACACTATCTACAACCAGGTAATTGGATTATTGGTTTTGATACAAACATTATGTAGTGAATATTTTAGAACCACCATGCGTCTTTTTCAAACTTCTTGAATGAATTATCAACTTTTATATATTGAAATGTGTTGTGATGTTCTTTACATGGGGACATTTATAGTAAAGGAAAGCTATCCCATGGAATACTTACTGCCTCAAGTTCTAATGAGGTCACAGAACCTGTATGTGTTTATGTTGCTATCAGCATTCTACATTTGGTCAGTTGAGTTTGCCTGTTATAAGAAGGGGTCCTATGTTGTTGTAGGGGGTCTTTTTCTTCTGTTTATCTTAATAAATTCTTACCATGAAGACTTACTTGAATTCCTGTGCATCCTCATAGCGATGGCAAAGAGGATGGGATGTTAACAGGAGACTCCCAGCAACGACCCAGCTCGCATGCCGCTCCGCTTCCCACAAGCGTAGTAGTGGCCGCCGAGGGAGAGATCCTGTGCTGCTTTGTGCTCTGGGCCGCTCCGCTTTCCCAAGCGTTGCAGTGGCCGCCGAATCAAATTAGCGACCCCATCGGGTGCTGCTTTGTGCTCTGGGCCGCTCAGCTTTCCCGAGCGTTGCAGCGGCCACCGGCTAACGAAGATACCAAGTAAGTTCCTGCGCCGCAATTGAATCCCGTCCATTGGAAAGTTAATTTTCCCTCGTTTGATTCTGCCGCTCCGAAGAGATATTGCCCACGTCCTAGCAAAGCTCTGTGTAGTCGTGCGGCTGACTCCCTGTTCCAGCCACGGAGTGACGTGAGACGCCACTTGCCTCCCCTTGTTTTCGTTTCTGAAATGAAACAGATGCGCGTCCCTGGAAAGGGAGGGGTTAGCCAGGGGAGAGAGAGGATTACCGCATGTACGGTAGAGCGTGTGCGGCACAAATGTAAAACAGAGGGTGCGCAGGACAAAGAAACTTTTCTTCATTCAGGTGCAACTGGCGATTTCGTTGTGCGGATGATTACAGTGTCACGGCAGCTGAAGAGTTTTATGGCTGTGAATCCTTAGCAGCAATATTTTTTTTTTACGTCTATAAAGCAATAAGCCAGCAAAAGTGAGCACAAAGGACCACAGCAATTGAAAAAAGGGTGGAAAGTTTCATATTTGCAAGTTTGTTGACCAGAGCACTTGTAAAAAGAAAATAAGAAAAAAAGGGTCCCTGGCAAGCTGTTGAAGTTAAGAAGCGTTACGTACCAGCCATCATTTTTTATCTATTGCTCACCAAAGTAATCTTAATATTTCCCCATAGCGAAGCGGATTGGATGATAAGTTTCATCCGTGTGACTGAGGAAGGTTAGAAGATCAGACATAGATACAACCACTGACAATGGTGGGTTTGCCTGGCATAGCTTGTCCACCAATTTTTATGCCAGTTCCAGGCCCAGCAAAAATCATGTGGGCTCAATGGCGCAAAGGGTTCTTACATTATATGAAGGCAGCCGGTGGAACATCATACTCCAGTGAAAGGAAATTGGCATTATTATTACATTTCCTGGGGTATGAGGGCCAAAGAATATATGAAACACTTCCCCAACTCGTGGGAGATGGGAGTGGTGATGCTGTGAACACATTTGGTGTGGCTCTGATGAAGTTGGATAAGCATTTTAATCCGAAAACTAGCACAATATTGGAATGCTATAATTTTCGCATGCGTGTACAAGCTTCTGGAGAATCTGTGGAAGAATTTGTAACGGCGCTGCGACACCTGGCTTTATCTTGCAAATTTCAAGGAGCATTTGATGAACATATACGTGACCAGTTCATGACACACTGTAGGTCCAATAAAATTCGCGAAGAACTATGGTCAAGGGATGAGCCCAATTTGGATGAAGTATTAGACATTGCAAGACGTGTGGAACACTCATCAGCCTATGTTGCAAAACTATCAAAAACGAATCTGGAGAGTCAAAGGAGAGCAAGACCGAAGTTTTAAACGTAGTGGATGGGAAAAGCAAGAGAAGAAGCAGGAACAGGCAATCAAATCGAGTAGCTGTGGAAGAGAAAAGAAATCAAGATCCACCGCAGAGGACAGAAAAAAGGGAAGAGAGACTCTGTTTTCGATGTGCAAGTAATACGCATTTTGCATCTTCTGTTGTGTGCCCAGGTCGCAGACCTACATGTGCGAAGTGCAAAAGAAAGGGGCATTTCGCGAACTGTTGTAAGAACTTTCAATTTGGACAATTTGGTCAAAAGAAGGTCCTCTATGTGAATGAATAAGATGGAAGATCGTCTGGGGAGGAAATAACACTCCCGATGCAGAATGTCGTTGTTAATGCTGTTATGGAGAGTGAAAGTGCGGATGATTGTGAGCGTCCGTATGCAGTAGTGAAGGTGAATGGTCATGAAGTCTCCATGATGGTGGATTCTGGCACTAAGATTACTTTTAATATCCAGAAGTGTATTTGAGAAGGACATGAATGGTAGAGTGTCTGACTTGTCAAAACCCGACATAAACCCCGGCGGGTACAATCAAGATAGGATTGAGTTGCTGAGGTATGCTTGGAGCAAGTTTGAATTTAAGGGTCGAAAGTGTGATGGTAAAGTGTACATAACCAAGAAGGGTCAATCCCTACTGGGATGGAGGGAGCAGAAAAATATTGACATCAGATTAGATCCCAACCAAGATGAACAAGTGTACCAGGTGGCATTGCCATGTGCAAGTTCATGCAAGTATGTAATGGAACTGTCATGATCTCTGCTTCCAAAAGGTCAGGGTTTTCCCAACTCCCTTGGAAGCAGATCCATAACCCAGGTTCCGAGTGCCAACCAGTCCCAATTGGGACCTTTTGGACCCAGTCCTGGCGCCAGTGGCACCAGGCTCATAAATATGCCCAGTCCCAGCGCTGGAAGCGCCGGGCTCATAATGCTTGGGTGGACTTACCTGCAGCAGACCATGCTGCTTACTTGCCTGCCAGTTGAGCCTCTGATCCTCTTCTGTTTGGAACTACTTTTCCTGTTGGGTGGGGCAGGAGCCACTCCCTAGATTCAGAACACTGGAACTCTTCTGGAAAGCAGGAACTCTTTTCTTACCTAGGCGTGGCTGTGGAAGGAGACACCTAAGCACTACAGGAGGCTATTTAAACCATACCCGATGGATGAATCTTGCTTTGCGTTATTCTGCATCCTCTGCAGCAGAACGCTCATCGTGTCTTCTGCATCGGATCCTGGGCCTCAGGAAAAAGGCTTACCATCCTGAATCCAGTCTTCAGCAACACCTATAAAGACAAGAAAGAACAGGTTAGCATTACGGTCTTCAGTGACAGCTCTTCACTTACCTGGTCCATCGGCTGTCACCAACGCCTCGCGCTGCATTCCGGCATCTGAAAGACAAAGGCTTACCTACTCTTCGTGCGCTCCGGAGCTCTTCACACTGCATTCCGGCATCTGAAAGACAAAAGCTTACCAACTCTTCGCACGCTCCGGAGGCCTTCGGCGCTGCATCCCGCATCTGAAAGACAAAACAAGGTGCGTTTAAAGACATTGGGGAACTTTAATACTCACGTGCCATTACTCCTTTCCACATCTAACCCAGTGGGTATTCCGGCACCCTGCAGCCGCTCCGAACTTGTACCTGCAAAATAAAAAGACAGTTAGAGCGCATCGTGAAGCAGGCAACAAGCGCTTACTTACGTGCTTCCAGGCGCTTCTATTCATCACACGGGCTCCATCTTCAACTCACTTCAGCCCCTCATCCGCCATCGCCGGAACCCTGCAAAACAAGACACATCATTACTAAAGACTTTAAAGACATTAGGATTACTCGAAACTTACCGTTCGTGCAGTAAACGACAGACAGCAGTCCTCTGAAGTCAAGAGGCCTGCTACCCTTATCCAGTGAAGAAACTGGTTACAGCACCCTGCCCCGAGGCAGATGGAGAGCACGGCGTTCACTTACCTAAGACATCTTACCCTTCGAGTCAGACATACAGTGCACAGAGGTCCAGCCCAAAGAGCCAGCCGTGTGTTACACATCACCTTTGAAGATACAGTAAACGCCCAGTCAAGACCGGCGCCTCTACGGGAATCAGGTGAGCGTTACAGGAACACAGTAGAGTATTTGATAAGAGTCTGGGGAAAGTGAAGGGCTTTCAACACCAGATCATCCTGAAAAAAGATAGTATACCTGTTGCGAAACCTAGGCCAGTACCTTTCTCTTTAAGGGAGGGGGTCAAGAAAGAGTTGAAGGAACTGTTACAGTTGGGTGTTATTGGAAGGGCAGGAGGAGTTGAGTGGTTATCCCCTGTTGTAGTTGTCAAAAAGAGTTCTGGGGATTTAAGATCATGCATTGACATGCGCGAGCTCAACAAGTGCGTGATGTTCGATAGGCATCCTTCGCCGAATATGTGTGAGATGTTAACCATGGTTGGGCGGGGCAAGATATTGTCAAAACTTGATATGGCATCTGCTTATCACCAGGTTGAACTGGAGGAAGAGTGCAGAAAGGTTACGGCATTCATCACTCATGAGGGTGTGTTCCAATTCAGAAGGATGCCTTTTGGGTTGGTGTCAGCTTCATCGGTGTTTCAAAAGATCATGGATCGTTTGCTCAGGTGTGTGAAGGGTGTGTTTTGCTTCCAAGACGATGTGTTGATTTGTGGTGAAACGCTAGAAGAACATGACAGAAGCTTGTGTAGAGTGTTAAAGATTTTTGAAGAAAGGGGTATCACCTTAAAACAAGAAAAGGTACATTTGCTGTGTCCAAAGTGGACTATCTAGGTCACGAGGTGTCATCTGAAGGGGTAAAACCCAAAGAAAGTATTGTGAATTCGATAAAGGGAATTGAAAGGCCAACTACTAAAAGTGAGTTACGTTCATTTTTAGGTGTGACCGAATTTTTTCAAAAATTTGTAGTGAATTATGCCACCAAGTGTTGGAAATGAGGACAATTTTAAGGAAGGGCGCTGAGTTCATATGGAACCTTGAACGTGATTTAGAATTTACAAGGATTAAGCAGGAGATAGAAATGGCTCGCCCATTAGGATGTTTTGACACAAGAAAATTATCTATTATCACAGGTGATGCTAGTGAGGGGGGTCTGGGTGCCGTCCTATCACAGAAACAAGACGACGGATCGGAAGAAGTGATGGCACATGCGTCACATGGCCTGAAATGTGGAGAGTTAAGATATTCGGTTCTTGAAAAAGAAGCTTGGCATGTTATTGGGCTGTGGAGCGATTTAGAAGTTTTGTGTGGGGTGTGAAATTTGTGCTCTGGATGGATCACAAACCCTTGAAAGTTATTTTTGAGACTAAAGGCCTAGACCAAATCTCGCGCAGGGTAGCCGGGTGGGTTACTAGGGTGCAAGCTCATAACTTTACGATGGTGGTAATCACTGGGAAAGAAAACATGCTTGCCGACAGTCTTTCAAGGGTAAGAGTTGCGTCTCAGGAAGGCTTAAAAGATGAGGATATGGAAATGGTGTTTGAATACAGAGGGAATTGTATCCTAACCAGAATGGCTAGAGGAGATGAGTAAGGACGTGATAATTAACAAGGTGATCACGTATGTGGTTAGCTCAGTTTGGCCTAACAAGTCCGAATTGGCTGAGGGTGAGAGACCTTATTGGGAAGTTAGAGATGAACTATCAGTTGCGGATGACATACTGTTCAGGTGGGAGAGAGCAGTAGCTCCAGTGGGTTTTCGCAATAAAATCATTGACTTAGCTCGTAGTGGCCATATTGGCATTACCAAGACCAAAGGGTTATTAAGATCAGACTATTGGTGGCCGGGATTCGACAAGGAAGTCGTGAACCGTTTAGGTGAGTGATATTTCTGTATCAAGAGTGGGAAGGGGATCGAGTCTAGAAAGCAGCCTCTGGTTGATGTTGGTGTACCATCTAAAATTTGGAATGACATAGCCATGGACATCCTGGGTCCTGTTGATCCAGGGTATGGTCGAGGAAGGTTGGTGGTATTGGTGGTTGATTTATTCTCCAGGTGGGTAGATTTCAAGATTGTGAGGGAAATCTCGGGAGAAAATATGGTTAAAGTATTGCAAGAGATTTTTGCGACTGAGGGACTGCCTGAAAGTGTCCTTACTAACAATTGAACTCAATTTACCGGTGGATATTTTCCTGCATATTTAAAAAAAATTGGAGTAAGGCATAAAAAGGCAGCTCTTTATCACCCCGAAACTAACGGGGTAGTTGAAAGGATGAACAGATGCGTGATGGAAAGCATTCGCATGGGGAAGGAATGTGGCTTTGATAAATTGGTAACCATTCAAAATAAAATGTGGGCATTGCGCATGGCACCTCATGCGACCACTGGTCTATGTCCATTCAAGCTCATGAGGGGTCAGAAACCTTTCTCAATGGCCTGTCCTCCATGGTTAGGGAGGAGCAGGGAGTCCGATGTTGTTATCGATGAGGTGAGAAATGTGCTCCAGAAGAAGAGTGAATGGGTCATGCGAGAAAATGAAAGAGGCAGAAAGGAGTTGCATGTGGAGTGTGGTGATTGGTTAAGAATAAAGAAAGGTGTGGTAAAGAAAAAGGGAGATGCGCTATATTCAGATCCTGTCAGGGTGGTTGCTGTTATGAGAGGTGCAGTGCGTGTGGCAGGCGGTCAGGTTTGGAATAAAGACAGTTGGTACAGTGAAAAGAGGCCATGTGTGAAGACCAGTTTGTATTGTGAATGGCTTTTGTAAAAGAGGGAGATGTGTTGTGATGTTCTTTACATGGGGACATTACTAGTAAAGGAAAGCTATACCATGGAATACTGACTACCGCAAGTTCAAATGAGGTCACAGACCCTGTATGTTGCTCTCAGCATTCTACATTTGGTCAGTTGAGTTTGCCTGTTATGAGAAGGGGTCCTATGTTGTTGTAGGGGGTCTTTTTCTCCTGTTTATCTTAATAAATTCTTACCATGAAGACTTACCTGATGGCCTGTGCGTCCTCATAAAACGGTATACCCACAATTTCCTTCAGGATTACTACTAATACATATCCTGCATTTAGAACGATGTCTTTCTATCAGCTATGTCTACACACAGCATTTCGGCCTTTTCCCCAAGATCCACCCATCCTTTAGTGTTCTTTCTTTCTTAAACATATAGGCCTTCATCAGGACAAAGCGCTTCATAACGTAGCAAGATCCAATCTCTTCACTACCCCTTATGTGCAGTGTTCATTTTAAGCAAATCCACCACACTTAATCTGTTGGCTGTCTCCACGACCACCAGTCTGGCTTCTGAGCTACTAGAGGCACAGAAACTGCTCTCCTTAACATCCGTGAAGACTTGCTCTCTAATCCCAATTCCAACTCTCCTTCCATTTTCATCCTTCTTGACATTTCCTCTTCCTTTGTTACAGTCAGTCATGCCACCCTTGTAAATGGGCTCCCTGATACCCTTGACCTGGCTCTGGGCTGGCTGACCTCCTTCCTCTCTGAACGACCTTCCCAGGTCCAACTGGGCCTTTTTCTGTCCTCCATCTCACTCTCCATCGTTGGTGTCCCTCAGGGCTCTATTCTCTCACCTTGGCTTTTAAACATCTACCTTGTCTGCCCAGCCCCCTTGATCTCTGCCTTCTCTCCGCACTTCCAGTGTTATGTGGACAACACTCAACACTCCTTCAAGCTTCCTGCCTCCTCCCCTTCCTCTCTCATTCCAGACTGACTCTCTGCTATTCATGCATGGTGCTCTGCTAACAATCACTGCCTTAATGCCAGTAGGACTGAGCTCCTTCTCATTTGGACTACAGTTCCCTTCTACACTCTATCCGCCCTCGCTGGGCCTCCCTCCCCTCACCCTCCTGTGAGGAAAAAACCTTGGTGTCATCTTGGACTCGTCCCTCGCCTTCTTTTCTCACACAACACGGACCTTGCTAAGAAAGCCCACTTTCATCTGCACCTCCTCAGAGGTATTCTCCCTTTCCTCACCTTCCCCCAGAAATTCAATGTCTCCAGAGCTCTGGTCCTCTCCAGGCTGGACTAGTGGAACAGCCTCTTCCTCAACCTACCTAACTACTCTCTTCGCCCCCTTCAACTAATCCAGACTAGGACTGCTAGACTTATCCTTGGCCTTAAGCCCAGACACATCTATCTAGCCTTAAAATCTCTCCACTGGCTCCCGGTTGCTGCGAGGATCCAATTCAAAACCCTCTGCATTATCCACAAGGCTTTCTGGGGCCTGGGACCCCACTACATCCAACTCTCTCTCCCTAAATACCTCCCTGCTAGAGCCCTTTGTTCTTCTAGCTCCAACTCTCTGCACGCTAGACACGTCTCCAAGCAGAGAGTGGATGGTAGATCTCTCTCATCCGTAGGTGCCTGCCTCTGGAATGGCCTCTTTGCCCTTCTAAGACTTGAGCCGGATTGCCTTAATTTCTGGAATCTTCTCAAGACCCTTTTTTCCTCCTTCCCTCTCCCCTCTAATTTTCACCCACTGCCTCTTGACTGACTGCCTGATTCCTTCAGATTCTTACAGGGCACCATGCCTTCCCCTACCAGTCTACCCCTGCACTTGGTTTCCCTTGCCTCTTCCCCTTCCTCCCCCACCCTGCACATACCCTTCTGGGCTCCCTTCCCCTGCACTCACAGTTGTGCCTGCACCCCGTGAGTCTATCTACCTCCTTCCTTGTACATAGCATGTGGAATCCCTGGGCTTTGTCAAACCGGCCTCCCCTGAGCTTTCGGCACTCACCTCTCCCCTGCACTTCTGTTTACTGCACTTGCATGATCCGAATGTCACAAGGCCTAGTAGGACTATTGTTTTCTGTCATCCCTGTCCCCCCTTTGTCTAGTTGTGCCTTGAAACATATTGTGTATTAGTGCATTATAAAAAACGAAACAAATATATTAGATTTAAGTTGGAGATCCTGAACTTGATCAGGAATATCAAACACAATCCCATTCCAAACGTTGTTACTAACCTTAATATGATTATAACAGGGGCGCATACAAGTTTTCTTGATCCACATTATTTCATTAAGATATCTGTTCCCAAGGCAGTACAGATTTGTAATTTAGCTGTGCTTTCAATTAATTGAAACAAGCATATGAGTGCCTGGAGACCATGAAAGTGGCAGCGTGTGCGCGGTATAAATCAATTTAACATAACATTAAAAATCAGGATTTTGATAAATTGGCAAAAGTGCCTATTTTTAGGCTCAGACTATAAATTACAGTATTGGCCTAGTTGGCTTACTTCCTTACCCAGGCATGTCAAGATCTTGTGGGTCAGCAATGTCCTCAAGGATGTACCCCCTCATAGTCTGCAGTTTTGTTGCCTTAAAGGAAATTTCTAGAGCTTTTTTCTTTTTTTTTTTTACTTTTAGTTAACAATTTCAAATGCCTAAAGCATCGACAATACAATTATCAGCAGTGCAACAACATATGCTTCCCACTACGCAATGTTACATAAGTAAACATTTTAAGACCAATTCAGTACACTAAGTTCATCTACATCACTTTCAGTTAACATAAATTCCTCCTCCTTATGCATATTTACCCAGTCATATATCTTGTGTACACAAAACACCATCACTAAACAAATACGAAGACACACAGAGTGCACAAACAATAAACATACAAAAAACAACAACAAAAAAACTCATTCAAACAAACAAAAAGGTCCCAGATGAACACCCCAATCCCCACTACCAATTCAATAAAACATACCGGATTCAGACAATCCTCAGATACTCAATCACCATACAATTCATTAAATGGTGCCCAGAGAGCTAGATACTTATCTCCTCTGTCCTGTCTTTGGAGCATCACCCTCTCAAACCCTAATAACATCAATCCATTGTTTATCCAATTCGCCACTCAAGGTTTCTTCCTAGTTTTCCATACCATCAACACCTGCTTCGCCGCAATAATAAGCACCTTATCAACCCACTGCTCATATCTTCGAGCAACCCTGAATCGTCCCCTTCTCAACAGAAGTAGCACCATTAGAGGCATCCTAGGAAGACTTATGGACAGTATCGGATCTAGTCTGTCTAACATTACCGTCCAGATGTCCAACACACAAGAGCAATACCACAGCATGTGAACGAGTGTCCCTTTCTCCTTCTCACATCCCCAACACAAATAATTATCAAGTAGACCCTATTTACACACATGCACCGGCGTCCAAGACAAAAAGTCCTAATATATTCTGGTGTGTAAGCCTTAATTTAAGATCCAACTTGCTCCTATATCCCGCACCCCACATATCCTCCCACTCCTTCTCCGTAATCTCACATCCCAATTCCTCCTCCCACTTCTCCAATACTCACTTCCCAGACTCAACAACCGCACAATTAGCTGGCATTAAATTAGTGTATGTGCTTACAATTCTTGGTGATGACATGAGAATCTTACAACCCAACGGTTCCTCCTATAATGGTCTTAACATAGTTAGCCTCTCACTCGACAATGCTTTTAGCGCTACAAACCTACTCCTCTCCCTCTTAGCTAAATGAAACATCTCCTGCAACTCCTCATATGTTAACATACGACCATCCTGTATCACATCCCCAACACACAAAACCCCTCTTGAAACCCAACTCCTCCAATATATGAGTTTATTGGCAATCTGCAAACCGGGATTAAGCCAAAGTGAGGCCCCGTAATTGAGTTACAAATTCCCATTAAAAATATTCAACCACCAAACACGCACATCTTTAGTCGCAACAATAGTTGGCAACCTACTACCCCTCCCATGTAGTCTTCCCCTTGAAGCAACAGCACTCAAATTAAATCCAGACATTTTACTCCTTTCAATCAACATCCAAAAGGGCTCCAATTCACTCCCTGTTGTCAAATATTATGCTGCTTTCTTCAAAATAAACCGTTTATATTTCTCAGAATCCGGATAACCAAAACCCCCGTGTTTCGTATCGCGCATCAAAATGAATTTCGGAAACTTTGGTCCCCTCTTCTCTCCCCATAAACATTTTTGAAAAACTCAGTCAATAGTAGCTATCATTTTTTTCAAAAAAATCAAAGGCAAGGATTGCATGACATAAAGCACCTTCAGTAATAGTCATCTTGATAGCATTGACTTTCTCCCAAACTCCCATAAGCAAACACTCCCACTTCCTATTATCCTTTTCTAAAGTACCCACTATTTTCTCCACGTTGAATTCCACCATCTTTTTAACGTCTCTCGTCAGATAAACTCCTAAATACTTCACACGGGTCTAGTCCATCTACAATTCCAAACCGAAAAATGATCCCTTATACATGTCCTAGCAAGTGGGAATACTTGTCTTATCCCAATTAATTGTATGCCCAAAAGATTACTCACCTTGTCAAAGATATTCTTCAGGGCTACACTTCCCCCCTACCCCCTCTGGATTTTGCAAGAACAACCACCATATCGTCTGCCTACGAAAGAACTTTAATTTCTTTGTCTGAACTTCAAACCCCTGGTACTCTGTTCTCCGCGAATGCAGGCCATCAATGGCTACAAAGCAATATTGAACAAAAAAGGCGATGGGGGACAAACCTGTCTTGTTCCCAGAGTTAGTGCAAAGGCCTCAGATAACACATTATTCACTCTAATCCTTGCTTTTGCACCACCCTGAAGACAACCAATTACCCCATGAAATCTATTCCAAAATCCCATCTTTTCCATTGTAAATCTCAAATACTTCCAACTTACCCTATCAAATGCTTCTTCCGCATCCATAAAGACCAATGCCGCATTATCTTAAATTTCCTATAAAACTCCACAGGTAAACCATCCTTTCCTGGAGATTTACCTATCCTAAATTGTTCAATCGCCAGCACAACCTCATTCGTCTCAATGTCCATCTCCAAATTACCTCTTTCCTCCAATGTCAGTTTAGGAATGTCTATAGCTGCTAGAAAATTCTCTAATTCCGTCTGGGAGAGAAACACTTCTTCTGCATACAAACAACTTCATAGAACCTCTTAAAACATTTACATATATGAACCTTTTTTATGACCATATCCCCTTGTTCATTCATAATGCTCTGAATAAACTCTTTCTCCGCCATTCCGTTTTGTCTACTAGCAAGTAGCTTCCTACTCTGGTCACCACATTCCGAAAATATTTGTTTCGTAAAAAAAAAGGTCTTTCTCTGCCAACAGGTCTGTTTTACACACCAACATTTTTTGGGCTTGCGACATCTCCAACCTATCTTTGACTCTATCTGACTGCAGATATTTATGTTGCAAGCACGACGGCCTATCATCCATTGATCTCAATTCACCCAAATGTTTATTTCTGAGATATGCAGTAATTCCCCCCCCTCATCACAGCCTTAAAACCATCCCATACCACCCTAAACTCTGCAGACCCTTCATTCTCCTCGAAGTAGCTCTCCAGTGTTGCCTGGATGCTCTCCTCAAACCCCTCTTCACCCAAAACCCCACCTTAAGGCGCCACCTCACACAAGTAGGCACCCCCCTATCTATGCTCACACGTAAATCCAGCATGGTCTGAGATCTCTCTCTCTAATATTCACATTAACCGTCTTATCTATCAATTTATCTGTGACTAATACATAATCAATTCTAGAAAACGTATCATGTACAGGTGAGTAAACGTGTACTCCCTTGAAGACTGAAACTCAAACTCCCTAGATACACCAAAATGTGTGTACCTAAACTGACTAGTCCTATCAATTTTATAGTCGCACACACTATTAAAATCACCCCCCAAAATAACCATCTCCCCATGTATTTCACGAAGTAATCGTGATATTTCATCAAAGAACATCTTTCCCGGCGAACAAGGACCATAAACACATCCCAGTGTGATTTTCTTTCCACTGTACTGGATATCCATAAAAATCATTCGACCCTCCCTGTCCATTATCACCTTATCAATGCTAAATCTTAAACTCCCCCTAGAATTAAGCAAAAACCACCTATCCTCATCCATCAGATGCATTTCTTGTAAAAACACTATCTGCTGTTAACCTCCATAATCTCGCCATCACCTTTGTGCGCTTACGCCATCCCATCACACTATACTTATCAAGAATTTTACTCCTAATCATAACCAAAGCTAGTGTTCTATCTTACATTACTACTCACTAAACAAGCTAGTATCATAGCCAGACATTATTATAAACTGCCAAACGCTGAACACAACAACCCATTATCGTATTGCTTCTGGGATCTCTGACATCAAACAACACACGAAGACAGGACATCATACAAACAAAAACACAAAGACATAAACCCTGATTTATTTCAAATCTTTGTACAATCTGAATCCATACCTCAGATTCATTATGAGCACACATCCCCCAAATACATAGTGTTCCAAATCATCCCCTCCAGAAATCCAAGTCCATGTCAACCACATTTCAAATACGTTTTTTTCTCTCCTATTACAACTCCAAAGGCTCCTATCTAAATTACCCAGCTATCATTTGCAGAATTAACATAAATGTAATACCATATAATGCCTCATAACAATGAACAGACTGTATTTATGTGTATTTCATTCCCTCAAACTTCCAGCTTTATGTAGTTATAACCATTGCATTTCCCCCAACACAACTACCCCCAACTCCCCTTCTCCCATCACTACTCCCAATTGCAATACATCGAATGTTGCATTCATTTGCTTAAACTACTCCTCAGCACTTATTCCACCCAACCTTAGAATATCGGAACACCATATTACATATGTCCACAAAGTATTCCATTCATCCAACTTGTTCCCCCCATTATCACTTAATTTACCAAACACCCCAACAAAAGTACAAAACCAATAAGTATCTACCTATGTATAAACATAAGTAACATTAACATCCTTGCCCCAGTAGACTCAAAACATTCCCAATGTTTCAAACATATACATAACACATAGACCCCCATTACGCCAACCAACTCATGTATCGCTTATGTCATGAAGAAAAAGCTGGCACACTCCCATGACAGCATCATTATCATGTTCCTCAATCATCAACCTACCACCCAAAGTCACAAATCGTCTTGGTCCAACAGTAGTTACCAGCTATACGTCAAGTGCAAGTAAATCTAACATATCTCTATTCCCAAATATGTAGATATTCACCTCGTCTATTCTGCATATAGAAACATTACATTTGGAACCATTGCCCAGGATAATGAATCAATTGTTTATGTAACCGCAGATTCCCACAGATGATGTCCTATTGTTATGATACAATGCAAAAAGCATACATACTTGAGTATCAGGCATAAGTAAATGTGCGATTACGTATTAAAGCACAGCCGCCTAAAAAAATAAGGCTGCACTCATCGCATATCCCAATCCAAGTCAAACGCTATTCACATCAAACATTTTATGTGCATTCGCCCATTTCATTCCATGTTAATCAAGCATCATGAGGATGCTTACACACTCAAATCTTTCTACAGATAACCATATTATCAATCCCTTCTATGACTCCCCCCACCCCTGCCATTTCCATTGAGTTATCACTTATCTCTGCAGAGTCTATCGCCACAATCCACTACCCACAGCTCCCACAAGATAGTCCAATACAGAGAGCATGACGGTCAACATAAGGAAAGCACAGAAAATGTTGTTCATGTTCAGCTAGTAACTCACTGCGCACCTCCATCAATATGACAGCAGCACATAACCTTATTTCTGAGGCTTGTGGAATCTGCTTAGATCACATGCTATGCATAGGGCGACATCTAGTGGAAGCTGCAGAGTATTACAATTTTTTTTTCGAAACTCGAAAATGGGCGTCGACACAGGGCGTACCAGTAATACTATCCCTAGTGTGACGTCCACAGTACCCATGATCCCTCACGCATGTAGGACTCTCAGATTGTTTTTTTCCGCCATACTGGTCGCAAGCATTTTGCGGAGTTCCCTGGCCTTAGCCATACTTTTGCAAAAATATTGTTATATTTTCCCCATTCTCCACCCCAATGTCGAGTCACCGAACTTCAACACTCGACGCCGGCCGGAGAAGAAATTTACTGTCGACAGCTGCACAACGGATTTGGGCCTCTGAAGGCCTCTGGCCTCGGCCCTGCAAGTAGGGAGAGTGGGGGGTGTACATACTCTACACTCTTTTGGTATATAGGTACATTCTTATATATTCCTACACTTAACAGCCCACTGCCACAAGGTGCGTATGGAGGGTACCCCTTTCCAATTCTGCCCCAAGTGCAACCGCAAGTACCCTTGGGTTGACAGACACGCCACGTGCAATCTCTGCTTGCCGAGGGACCACCCCGAGGCGTACTGCAGAGCGTGTAGTAGGTTTAAACCGAAAACACTTAAGGACCGTTCGATCAAGCGTTGGGCCCACCACGGCAGGCGTCAGGAGGCCATGGCAGCGGAGGGCGCCTTCAGCGATGCCGTGCTTTCAGACGGCGAGGGCACCGTGGTGTCAAGAGACAGCCGAGCGCAAGTCCCTGACCTCGGAAGGTCGTCCGGCAGGGCGGCTATGGGGAAGACGCCCGGCGACGCAAGCGCTACCCACAGCACTTCCACAAAGCACATGAAGTCCAACCGAGACTCGACGCGCACATCGAGTTCTCGGAAAGAGGCACATAGAGAACGGTCCGAATCGGTGTCCTCTGGGCGTTCTCGATCTAGATCGCCGCATGACTCCAGGCAATCACCCACTGTTGCCAAGAGTGCCTCGCTCCCTAAGGTAACGGATGTTCGATCGTCTGAAGACGAAGCCGACTTCCATCCCCAGACCGCACTCCAGGAGTCAGCGCCCGCAGACCGCGTAAGGGCGGCTCCCGAGTCCCTACCTCCACGTTCTAAAGATAGGGACACTACCCCCGAACCTCGACGCCAGGCGTCGGAAGGCTCCGAAGGGGCGAAAAAGCAGGGAAAACACTCTTCCGCCCACGGGGAGGGGGGAAAACAGAGGAAGCAGTCTCAGCCTCCTCACACGCCTCAAAACTTCCCACTCCACATAAACAGACAAGTCCCAGTCCTCTGTTATCCCAAGGACACCTGCTAAAACCAGTAAGTCTAGTCAGGATAAGGCAGAGAAAGCCCAAGAAAGGATCATTCCCAGTTCTAGAGAATGGTCTAGTGATGACATAGAGAGGGTTATGTCAAGAATGTCTTCATTGGCAGATTTTTACGCAAAAAACCCTCAACACTTTCTCTCCTTTACTCCCGACGGGTCAGCACCCTCAGGCTCTACGGATCCAATACCGCCAAGTAAGAAGTCCCGGTTTGAAGCCCCAACACGGTCTTCGGACCCTTTCTATATACAGCCCTACTCCCAATATCAAGGGGATGCATCCTTTTGTGAGGATACAGATTTGGGCATGTTGGAAGAGCAAACTGGTACGGGCTACTATGGGGATGATGAGGACCAAGAAGAGGAAGATGAAGACCCTGAGACCTACAAAGTAGATTCCCCGGTAGAGAAAGAACCCCCGATTACCGACTCCTCTGTCGACAATCAACCTCTCCTGAATGAAGTTCTGTCAGAGCGGCAGAACATTTCCACATTGACACCCAGGGTGCTCAAGAGGAGAGGGACTTCGCCGAAGAGTTAGTGGGAGAAAGGAGGCCTGTTGCTCAGGCCATCCCTATCCTTAAGTCTATTCAGAGAAGAATAGACCCTTCACTTTTAAATCTTAACCTCACCAGGGCAGTGAACCCCAGGATTGAGAAACTTTTCAGGGCAGCCCAATCAGACCCACTGTATATAAGGGGGCATCTGAAACCGGACTCCCTGGTGGTTACAAACACCCGTAAGAGGGCTGCAACACCCTTGTCATCGTCCGAAGCTCCTCCCGACAAGAAGAGCAAGAAACTGTATGGTTTGGGCAGGAAAGTAGCCTCCACTTCCGCCTACCAGGCAAGGATTGCCAACTCCACCACAACTGCCATCAGTGGGAAGAAGTCGCGGCACTCATAGACTCCGCCTCAGAACCCTTAAAGAGCCAGTTGGCACGAGTTGCAGCGGAGGGAAGAGCCGTGTCCGATTGCATTTTAAAAGCAACGTTTGATGCCGCGGATAACGCCGGCAGATTGATAGCAGAAGGAACTGTTATCAAGAGACGCGCTTGGTTATGGCAGTCTGGATTCAAAGCTGAAACCCAAGCATCATTGTTAGATAAACCGGTGGAGCCGGATCTGTTTGGTAAGGCGGTAGAGGACGCGCTGATAAATGCCAAGGACAAGTGTGAGACACTCAAATCCCTAGGCCAACTAACCAATAAACCCCCTCAGAGAGGGAATGGCAATTTTCATCGCCCACGCGGCCAAAATTCCCAGAGAGGATCTAACTATTCCCAGGGGCAGGGTACACTGTGGAACAATAATAACCAACAGTCTACCCAGGGTTAAGGCAGGGGTAATAGAAGACGTGGTAAGGATAGAGGCAGTCCCAGTAGAGGAGGCGGCACGCCTCCACCAAAACAGTGACGCTCCGTTCAGGGTCCCTTCTCACGCAACCCCAGTAGGGGGACGCATTTCCAACTTCACCCAAGTTTGGGAAGGGATCACATCAGACAGATGGGTGCTGTCCACAGTATCCGCAGGGTACTGCATAGAACTGTTAGAGCGTCCCCGGAACCATCCTCCACGACAAAGAATACCTTCTTTGGAACACCAGAAGATCCTCCCCGAGGAGATTGTCAATCTGCTAACAAAGGACGCGATAGAACTCGTCCCGGGACACCAGGTAAACAAGGGTATTTATTGAACTTACTTCCTTGTGCCAAAAAAAGATTTGACAATGCGCCCAGTATTGGACTTACGGCCTGCAAACAAGTATGTCAAGCCCCAAAAATTTTGCATGACTACTCTCCAAGAGGTAATCCCCCTCCTAAAAAAGGGGGATTACATGGCAACATTGGACATGAAAGATGCCTATTTTCATATTTCCATGTTCCCAGCGCACAGAAAGTACTTGCGCTTCAAGGTGGACAGTCGGCACTACCAGTTCAAGGTACTGCCCTTCGGGATAGCTTCGGCTCCAAGGGTATTCACCAAGGTACTGGCGGTGGAGGCAGCACACCTACGCAGGGAGGCAATCATGGTGTACCCTTACCTGGATGACTGGCTCATCACGGGGGAGACCCCAGTAATTTGCAGAACAAACATTCAAAGGACAATCAACCTCCTCTTTGAATTGGGCTTCTCAATAAATGAGAAATTCAAGTCTGGTGCCAAGCACCTCCAAACAGTTCCTACGAGCTATCCTAGACACTCAAGAGGGGTTGACCTTTCCTTCTGAGGAAAGAATTCGGAATATACTGCTGCAAATTCCGCAATATCAGTCCGGTCGCCAGATAACGGTACGCAAAGCAATGCGGTTGCTGGGCATGATGGCGTCATGTATTTACCTGGTCCCCCACGCACACCTGCGCATGCGTCCCATGCAGGAATGGTTGGCGAAACAGTGGTCTCAGGCAAGTGGTCAGTGGGACGATCTAATGGTTGTTTCGCCAACACATGTATAAAGCCTAAACTGGTGGACAAGAGAAAATCTGTCTAAGGGGAAACTCTTTTACGATCCCGAGATACAGGCGGTAGTCACAACCGATGCATGCCTGACAGGGTGGGGAGCTCACCATCTCAACCGCACAGCTCAGGGTCTCTGGTCTCACTCAGTGGGCAAGAATCACATCAACCTGCTAGAGCTTCTGGCAGTATTCAGAGCGCTTCAAGCGTTCGAGCCCCACCTGCTAAATCTGTCAGTGCAAATCGGGACGGACAGCACTACAGCCATGTTTTACCTGAACAAGCAAGGAGGGACTTGTTCGCCAAATCTGTCCAAGCTTGCCCAGAAAATTTGGATATGGGCACTCAAGACGGAACATCTTCCTGTCATCGCAACATGTTCCAGGGGATCTCAATTCTCTATCGGATGCTCTAAGCAGAGACCCCCTCCCAGAAGAACACGAATGGTGTCTACACAGAGAAGTCGTAGAAGATAACTTCTCTGTGGGGTTTCCCCACTGTAGACCTAATCGCCACAAGCGAAAACAGACCATGCCCAGGATTTGCATCCAGGTTCCCCCAACCAGACTCCCAGCGGAACGCCCTGTGGATGAACTGGTCAGGAATGTTTGCGTACGCTTTTCCACCAACTCCTCATCAGGAAGGTGGTCAACAAGATGAACAGTCGATGACGCTCGTCCTGGTTGCTCCCATGTGGGCGAGACAACCGTGGTTCCCACACTTACGCAGATTAGCCGAGTGCGACCCGATCAAACGTCGACCTGGTACAACCTACTGTCCCAGCACCGAGGTCAAACAGTGCATCCTCAACCCAACTCAATGAACCTGGCAGCATGGCTCCTGAGGTCATAGAGTTCGGACATCTCAATTTACCACAGTGGTGTATGGACATCCTCAAAGAATCTAGGAAGCCAAACACGAGGCACTGCTACTTTGACAAATGGAAGAGCTTTATCTGGTGCCAGAATAAACAAATCAACCCAGTTGATTGCACTCCTTCCACTATTGTTACATACATGCTCCACCTGCTGGATGCAGGACTGGTTTTTAACTCACTGAAGGTACACCTGGCAGCTCTGTCGGAATACACCACTTCCCATAACAAGGTGTTGTGGTGGAAAGTACCAGTAGTTCAAGCCTTCATGGAAGGAGTAAAGAGACTTCACCCTTCTATTTCTAACCCACCACCGGGATGGGACCTTAACGTGGTGGTTTCTAAACTCATGGGCCCCCCATTCGAGCCCATGCATAAAAGCAGTCTCAAACACCTGACTTACAAGACGGCCTTTTTAGTAGCTATTACATCTATAAGAAGGGTCAGTGAAATTCAGGCTCTGTCAGTGCAAGATCCTTTCTTTACTGTCCATAAAGATAAACTGGTTTTACGCACACACCCTAGGTTCTCACCTAAGTTTATTTCTAAATTCCACGTGAACTAGTACATCGAGCTTCCGGCTTTCTTCCAAAACCCTTAGAGCTCGGCTGAGGTGAAACTACACACGCTAGATGTGCGTAGGGCGGTCCTCTACTATGTAAACAAGACCAGACCGCTAAGGAAAACAAACCAACTGTTTGTCTCAGTAGCTACAGGCAGAGAGGGGGATCGCGTCTCTAAAGGTGCCATCTCTAAGTGGATTATTAACTGTATCCAGCTGTGTTACTCCATTTCTGGAAAAACTCGGAGTGAAAGGCAAAGAGCCCACTTTACAAGAGGCATTGGGGCCACTCTGGCTTTCATAGCAAATGCCCCCCTTGACACCATTTGCAAAGCAGCTACTTGGAACTCTATTCACACTTTTACTCAGCACTACTGCATTGACAACCATTCCAAGACAGATACCCAAGTGGGACAAGCGGTTGTAAGACATTTATTTGCTCATGACCCTTCTCACATCCCACCCTCCTTCAGGTACTGCTCGCTAATCTATGCACAGCATGTGATCTAAGCA
Source organism: Ambystoma mexicanum (assembly GCF_040938575.1). Lineage (NCBI taxonomy): Eukaryota > Metazoa > Chordata > Amphibia > Caudata > Ambystomatidae > Ambystoma > Ambystoma mexicanum. Next base: position 744,722,305 of record NC_090926.1, read on the forward strand.
GATTCCACAAGCCTCAGAAGGGATACATCACTCACCGTAATCGTATTTCTGATGCTTGTATCTGCTTAGATTCACATGCGACCCACCCTTCCTCCCCTCTGAGAGAAGGCGCATGGATGCTTGTAGTCTTACCTTTCTTTCTATCTGCTTGGATCATCTGTACTCACACTTCTCCTCATGCTACCTCATGTCAGAAAAAAATACAATCTGAGGGTCCTACACGCGTGTGGGATCATGGGTACAGTGGACGTCACACTAGGGATAGTATTACTGGCACGCCCTGTGTCGACGCCCATTTTTGATTTTTGAAAAACAAACTGTAATACTCCGCAGCTTCCACTAGATGTCGGCCAATGCACAGCATGATACAAGCATCAGAAATACGATTACGGTGAGTAATGTATCCCATGTCAATATAGAAAGCCGCTGGAACACTCTTTATTACAAAAGTCACATCCTGCTTTGTAGGTCCCTTGTGCATCAGTCACCCACAAAAGTAAAAGTAACTGGGTGATCTTGCAGCTGAAATATTTAACTGTGCACATTTCCCAAATCTCTGGTCGCATTCCCCTGTAAGATCCGGCCCCTCAACTTGAGCAGCGTATTAATTACAGAAAACCTGCTGTTCAGTTGTAGACACACTTGAGCATAGCTGGAAGGAAAATTTAAACTAGGCTCCCTTGATCTATAAAATGAATTCTTACAATCCTGACTTGACAGCACCTGCTTCCTCTGCAGCACACATCAAACATATGATGCTTTGGATCCATACCTGCTCCACACTGTAAGTCCTCTCCTCAGGGCTGCACCCGTGATCTACTAAGCATTATCCTAGTAGGTGACCGCACCATAACAGCTGTGCTGCGCCTTACCACTGCATCCAAATCACGGCCCCGACTCTGCAGGACACAGTGTGACTGGGTGCCAATCTGTGCCCATGTCCATGTCTCCATTCCACATATATGCTGCGCCTTACCACTGTATTGCAGTCACATCCCCCGACTTTGTAGGACGCAAAGTGTCCATGTCTCCATTCCATATGTCCTTCCAGTTCCCTACCATTTAATCAGCTTCCTCATTGAACTGCACGTCATCACGGCACGCACGCTGCAACTTGGGTCCCTTCCTCTAATATTCATATTCCGGGTGCATCCGATCGCATGTCTTCAATTTTAAAACCGATACAAACGTGAAACAGTTCCAACAGCATTTTAGCCAAAGTTCATATTACACACAAAAACTAACACAAAAACTAACACTAACCAAACAAAAGTTATAAAATATTTAAAGCAGCATGCAAAACATTGTAGTCCACTGCTCATCTTTTCTTTTTCCCGGCTAAACCATTTCTCTGCATGCTTGAATCCTCCATGGGCTCCACCTCCAAATCAGAATGAAAGGCTTCTGCACTGCGATAGTCAGTGAAAGAGTGAGTTTGACCATTTGAAACAACTCGCAGAATTGCTGGATAAACCATATAATATTTCAGGTGCTTACTCCTGGATCTGCGCGATTTTTCCGTCGCGGAAAAGTTTGCATGAGAAATGTGCGAACCACAAAAGGTTCGCACATTTCCCATGCGAACACGCATTCAACACCCCTAGACACCCATGCCCCCACCCATACCCACAACACTCCCACACCCTCACCAACACCCCCAACATAAACACTTTTTTTACACGCTGAGTCCCTGCTGCGCCAGTTTCCTTTCACTTCCATGATCGGGGACCGGTGCCGCAGGGTCCTTTTCTTTTCTTTTTTTTTCGGTAGCTGCAGGGGTGTCCCCCGCTCACTATACCACACAGTATAGTTTGCAGGGGACCAAAGGTTTGAACTTTTGGTGTTTGAACCTTTGGTGGTAGCATTATTTGGACTTTTTGGGTGGTCAGACCTTTTTTTCAGTCTGATCGTACTATTTCCTTACTTCTAGCATTCTCCTTTGCCATATTAAAGGCTCTTCTTTTCTCCACATCTTTGCATAGATCTCCAAAGATCATGATTTTGTTTCCCGCCCAGTTTAAATCTTTCAGCTCACAAGCTCTTCTTGATATTAACTCTCACTGGAAACCTCAAGAATTTAATGATGAAGTGTCCAAGAGTCGGCTTTGGTCCTAAAGACCTGTGAGCCCTCTCAATCTCCAGAGGAGTTTTTGGATCCAGTTAAACATTTTGATCAGAGCATTTTCCAAGAAATCTGTGGAGCATCCTTGTTCAATGTTTTCAGGGAAACCTGCTATGCGTACATTATTCAGCAATGTCAGCAGTCATTTTGGTCAAGTGCTCCAGCATCTTGTCCACTCTCCTGTCACCATCTGCTGCGTTGCCTTCTCCTTTTTGTCTCTTTTAGGGTTGTGATGGTCCAGAAGTCTTCTCAACCATGATGTTAATTATGTTAAATAGAAAGATAAGTACAGGGCTCAGGAGCTCAGCCCTTAAGCTGCCATCCCTTCTAACTGTTTGCAACAGCTGGTTTCTAAAGGCTAAGCTACATCGCACTGTGCCTGTTCGCCACTCTAACAAATATTGATGTCATTCATCCAAGCGGCAGAAACAGTAGAACGCGGATGTTTATATGTAAGCAACTGATAACGACAAGAATAACAGCAAGATGACCCTGTGCTAAATAGTACAGGATGGCAATTTTATTTAAAACAAATAATATTGTGCTATTCAGTTATCCCAATTAAGCTTTCACGCTGATGAAGTTTACATTAGTTCTCTTTTCCTGTAGCATTAGATAGGAATAAACAGCAAGTATATTCAGCAGTTGCCTAGGTTTGCTCAACCTAGTCAACTCCTTCTTGTCACTATTTGTCATGATCGGGAATGCATATTTCAAATCCGGGGAAGTTTGTTTTAGATTATTTAAAAATGTGTTGATTTATTCAGACTTTCACCTACAGTGTTAGTGTTCTTATTGTTTAATGCAATTTAAACACTAAATAAATTTAATAAATCATTAGCCCATCCACAGTTTCTTTCAAATAACAGTGTGTAGAACTATATTTTGCGTATTCCGTTTGTAGCATTATCTGTGTAATATTGTTACTTTGTAAAACAATATTTTTTTATTTTATTAATTGCATGTGGTTACACAAAACCTTTGCAATATAAAAAGTATCATAAAATCAGCAAATAAAAAACTTTGTTAAAATACTAGAAATTAAAAAACAATACATTTCATCAGTTTAAAATCACAAGAACAAGGTAAATCAGTGAATACAATACAGTGCAATTTGATTAGTGCAAAACAGTGACAATTCATTTTTGAATTGAGATGTCGAACGGAAGTTCGTTACTATTAAGAATTCTAGCCCAAAACCACTCAATAATTAAAAAGCAATCATTGCGCACAAAACGACTAAATAAGTGATGGCGAAGATCTACCAAAGCAAAGCATTCTATAATCAGGTGGAATAAAGATTCAACACTCAGTGCACAGTACCTGCAAATTCTCTCTGAGCGAGCGATGCCCTGTCTCGCACCAGCAACTTCTTTAGTCAGTAGCAGATTTAATTTGAAACGTAACCTATCGAATCTGTTTTCTGGATGGATGTTGCGTGAGGTAGAAAGGCAGAGTGTTAAAAGCTCTTATGTCCTATTTTAAATGATAAAAAAGGTGATCATTCATAGCTATAACTCTGTTCCTAATCCAATCAGATTCGAAAAGAAGCTTTTTACTATTAATTGATGGGTCCATCAAGGGCAGTGTGTCTAAATTGTAACATCTCATAATTTTCAAGAATTCCTGCACCCAATCTCTCCAAACTTTGTAGGTACTTGTAAACAGTACAGTACTTAATTCAAACATCGAGCAATTTTCAGAAGGCTATATGATAACTTTCAGTAATTGCGGTCTCTTCCAATCTGGCCGAGCCTGAAGAGAAATCGGGGCCATCTCATGTCAGAGGACTGCAGTGGGGGTTCCCTTTGGGAGTATGAGCACCCTCTTCCCTAGCATTGACTCCAATCTGTCCCATTGATTTATTAAAATCCCTGTGTGGGCTCCATAAAGCAGACACAGAATTTTCTTCTGGTGAAATTTCCAAACGGAGTGCCGAAAATCTTCCAAACTTTTTGGCAAAAGCAGATCATACTAATGAGTTAAATCTTATTTTAAAAAAATGTCTTAGTTAAGTCGCTTCTACCTAATAGTCTTTCAAAGATTTCACCTCCTAGATATTTAAAACTAGGGATCACTTTCAGTCGTGTATGGTTAATAGACCATTTTAAATGTCTCCTTTTTTGGTGTTATTTATCATCCCTACTTTTGATTTAGACACATTCAATGGTAAATTCAAAGATGTAAGATAGGAGTTGATCACTGTCAAATATCTTTGAAGACCAATTGGGGTCAAGTCGAACAAAACTAGATCTGCATAGGCTAGATAACTTATGCGATTTCCCAACTTTGGAGGAAAATTATTTTCCCAAGAGCCTTTCCCAAATCGTTAAGATAAATGTTAAGTAGAAATGAATCACATCCACAATGGGTATGTATCCATCTAGAGTAATTGGCATTCTGATCTAGCCGGACTCTCACTTTGGTGTCTGTGTAAGGCAATTAACATGGCAATTATTCCATGTGGACACCCCAGGTCGTGCAATTTTTGCCAAAGAATGGAGCGATTTACTCGATCAAAGGCCTGTTATATGTATAGGAAGGCACAGTTTTTTCTTCGCTAGCCTTGGATTGTAGCAAATGAATTGCAAAGCAATTGTGGGATGTGTTTAGACCCGGTCAAAAGCCAGATTAATATTTATCATTGCAGCCATTATTTAATGCCCAAAGCTGCAATTTTTGTTGCCCCATAATTTCTACTTGAGGTATCCAGCAACGAGATAGTTCCACAGAATTAATCTAGCACCCTTCTTCTATATAACCACAATCAAGGCTTTCTTCCAAGAAGCAGGGAGTTTGTTGGACTTCAACATATCCTGAAACAAAACATTCAGGGAAGCGCACCAGAGGTTAATATTGGATTTAAGTGTGGCATTTGCCAGACCATCTGGTCCAGGGGCATTTGAAGCTTTGCTGTTACTAATCAGAGTTTTAATATCCAACAATTCTACCTTCATGTCCTTCAACCAACATGTGTCATAGGAAGGGGTTTCTGAGATTGAACCAGATGAATGACCTGAATAATATGGTTACAATCCAGAATATACATTTATTCTGCTATTAACTCAAATGCTGTTCAATGGAAAAATCATGCCAACTGCTAATATATTCTAAAACAAGTTGTGCTGCTTGATGATATTGGTAAGTAGCTTCAGAACAGCAGAAGTTATGCTTTCTGGTTACACATTATAGTTTTAGCTTGATTGTTGTATTAAAGCTACATCTATTGAAATGCTCTGGTTTTACCCAGTCTCATTGTACTTCACAGAAATTTGACATCTACAGAATTGTTATGGGAGTGCTGTTTCAGGTTGTATATCATCTCTGCTATGCCCTAGTCAGCAACTTTACCCAGCGCTAGTAACACCAATCAGGCTCAACTTTAAATTGTAGAACTATCCTCTGTTGCATATGTACATTCAATCTTCAGATAGTATCCCTCAAGTGTCAAAAAGAACTTGCATGCATACCATTTCTCTCTTCACAGTGTGCATAAGATGATTGTAAGTTTACCTCATATTAATGTTTCTTGGGGTACTTTTAAATGCACAGTTATTGAACCTTAGAGCTGGTTCATCTGAAGGATCCCTGCACTTAGAACCGCTATATGGGGGGGGGGGCGCTGTTGAGCAACCGTCAAGATGGCTGCCTAGCTCTTGAGCTCCGTGCACAGCCGCTCTTCATCCGAGGACATCTGCGGGCGAATGCAGCTCTGCGCCTACCCGACCGACCCACTGGCATCCCTATTACTGTGGCTACGTGTTGCTGCGATCCTGCCTCGGATCGGACCTTGGGAGCCGGAGATCCACTTTGCGGAACTCTCGAGGCTGCCGCGGTGCTCGGCGCCCCATTGAAGACTTTCCTTCCCGGCTCCCGCCACCACACTAAGGCCTCCCCTGCCGCATCCCTCCACTGGCCCGCCTGCTAAGACGCCCTGCGGTCCGCGTTAGAGGCGCCGCGGATTGGGTCGCGCCCCTCGCTGGACCGGCGCCCGCTGCTTGGGCCGTGCCTCGCGCCGGTCGCCCTGGACTTTTTCCCCGTTCTAGGGCCGGAGCCCTCGGGCCTTGATGAGCCCGGTCTGCCCGGCCTGAGAGCCCGGTGCTGGGGACCCTGGACCGCCCCTCCTCCGCGCTGCTCAACACTTGAGCGGTGCGCCCCTCCTGGAGGTGCTGCGCCCGCCGCCGGGCTTGGCTGCGGCACTCTATTGGGGCCCCGCTGATCTGTCATTCGCGGCCTGGTTGCGGCCCACGACCTCTCGCTCTACGCAGCTGCCGGCGGCGCCCGAGGACCTGAGGAGCTGCACCTACTCCCTGACAGGACACTTGCGGCTACATACCAGGTGAGGAGCTGCTGGGGCTGCTGCGCGCCGGAGCCACATTGCCCCGTATCGACTACAGGCCATCCTCGATCTGGGCCTCTCTCCCCGCGCCGCGTGGCCCCGGCCGGCTCCTGCGCCACCTTGGTTGGTCTCTGGGCCCATATCCTGCGGCGAGGTCCCTGCACTCCGGATTGATACTGGGGCCCACATTTTGGCACGGCCTGGCTTCCCTGCGGGTCATCACCTTCACGGCCCCATGCAATACCCGCTTATGCACTAAGGCCTGCATTCCTGCGGTGCTCACCCTGGATCTGTTCTGGACACCACCCTCACCCTCTCAAGCGGCTGGATCGCTCTCTCCCTGCTGCTACTCTATACTTCCCTGATGCTACAGCTCCTGCCGCCTCTGTCAGGATTTGTTTGAATCGGCGGGCTGGACCACTGTCATTTGCCTTGAACCTCTCCTGCATCTCCTCACAGTATTTACGATGTCTACAGATCGAGGAATAACAATAAAACTGGGGCCATGGACAAATTCGCTAAAGCCACCCCGAGGCCCGACTCGGCCCACGCACCAAGCGACTCGGCTGACGACCCGTCATGCGCCGAGGCACCCACCACTGACCTCAAAGCGATAATGGAATCCATGGCTAGAAACTTTGCAGCTTTCCATGAAAAGCTCGATGACATTAATGCCAATGTAGCTTCACTCAGAGCCAAACTGGATCAGCAGGGGGTTCGAATCACTGAGACCGAAAGCAGGATTGGTACCAATGAAGATAATATATCTACACTTCAGGGCACTGTATCCACTTTGGTTTCGGATATGAAGGCGGTTAAAGCCAAATGTGATGACCTCGAATCTAGGTTGAGCAGAAACAATATACGCATCGTTGGGGTCCCTGAAAATGCGCTGAAGGGTCGACTGGAATTGGCGGTCGAGGATCTCTTGAAGGAACTACTGGGTAACCCAGACATGTCTCCCTTCTTTACCATCGAGAGGGCCCATAGGGCGCTGTCACCCCGGCCTAAACCCGGTGACTTTCCGAGACCCATCATTGCCAAGGTTCTGAGCTTCAAGGACCGCGACCTAATTCTACGCCTCGCACGGGAAAAAGGCAAGTTATGATTGGACTCGCAGGTGATCAGGATTTTCCCCGACTTTTCCACCGGAGTTCAGCAGGAACGTCGCTAGTTCCTTGGAGTGAAGAAACTCCTCAGGGAAAGGAACATCCCCTACGCCATACTCTTCCCTGCATGCTTGAAGTTTATGTTCAACGACAAACTATACTTTTTTACAGTGCCATCTGAGGCGGTCAAATTCATCGAGGCACATGTTCCTCTCCACCCGCCGGCCGATGATAATATGAATGAGTGAATTCTATGCTTGCTTTGTGATGCCTTGATACTATGCTTATATGTAGACCGAGTCCTGCCACTCTTTGTTCATATCCATGAGTAACCACACCTCCGCGTTCACTTGTATACAAGGCTTTCCTACGCAGGTTTAATTACTGCTCTCCGAGGAGCACCTGTTATCCCGTCCAAGTTATTCTCCCACACTTACCCTTGCTGCTCTCTGACATACTCAGCTCCCTTGGTCTGGTTGCAACCGTTGCCCTCTATTCACGAGCACTGGGACATGTTTCTTCTCATGGTTTCGCCTGGGCTGGGTTGCTGGACCCCTGTGATGTGTGTGTTGCTCCCTGCGCTCCATTGGGTGGGACTGGGGTATTCACGTTTTGTCCGCTAATAATGTTCGTTTTGTAACGGAACTAGCTGGTTCCTAGCGTGCTTCCGCACGGCAACGGCGCACCCCACTGCGATTGCACTGTTCTTGGATATGCCCTTGTTGTGGGTCAGCCCCGGTTGGGCTTTTGGGCAGTCTGGGCCATGTTGGGGCCGGCCCGGCTCTGCACAGTTGGGGGTGGGTGGTGTTCACACTACTGAAGTTGGGTCAGCGGTGAGGGTGGTGGGTGGGAATGGGGTATTTGGAAAATACGGCATACTAGGGCTCACGGCACGCACACTGGCAAAACATAAGCGCACTCCCGACCTCAACCCCGGTGGTGCACACTGATGCTATACCTGGGATGTTCACTGATGCGGGTGTGCCGGATTAGAGATCCGCCTCTGACATGTCTACCGTTATAATGTCCTGGAACATTCGCGGATTGAGCAACCACACCAAGGCCCGCAAGATCATGGCCTTTGCTAATAGACATGGCTGTAAGATACTACTCCTACAAGAGACACACTCCAATGGCCACATTCCGGGCACCGTGGCCCCGTCGTGGGGCCCCACTAGATTCTTTACTTCCTACTCCTCCCAATCCAGGGGAGTCCTCACAATGATCCATAAATCGATCAAATTCATTCTGCACAAAAGTTACGTATGTCCTGAGGGTCGCTATGTTATACTACACTGCACGATGGTGAATAGAGAATACCTACTTGTTAACACTTACTGCCCCAACGTTGACTCTCCTGAGTTCTTCGATGCGGTAACTGCTATATTGTTGGGCTACGTGGGAGTCCAGATTGTATGGGGGGGGACCTAAACCTTATTCTTGACACTGTCCTGGATAGGACTGGCACGTCCTCTCGAGCCCTAACCAGTGCCGCACGCAGGTTGCGTGGCCATATGCAGATGCTCAATGTTTGCGACGCCTGGAGGACAGTACACCCCTTGTGCCGGGAGTATACTTATTACTCATCTGTCCACGACAGCTCGTCTCGTATAGACCTGTTCTTAGTGTCCAGGGAAACCATGGGAGGGGTAGAGGGGTCCTGGATTCTCCCCCGCACTCTGTCTGACCATGCCCCAATCACACTTTCTATGAGGCTGGGTATACCCACTCCGACACTGAGCACTTGGCGCTTCAAATCTGAGGCCCTCAGGGACATTGTTTTTAGGGCTGATATCCTCGCAGACATTATATCCTTCTTTGACCACAACTCTCTCCAAGACACCTCAGCCGCGGTTAGGTGGGAGGCCTTTAAGGTATACATCAGGGGGATGTCCATCTCGCGGGAGGCCGGGGTACTGAAAACCATCCGAGCCAGCCTCGGTCGCTCTGAAGCTAAATTAAAACAGCTGGAGCAGCAATGCTCCACTGGCGCCGATCCGCCTTACTTCTCAAAATCAGCGAGCAATTGCAGGCGTACAATGCGTTCGCTAACAACGAAGTCCAGTACTTCAGCCGCCCACAGGCTGCCAGGAAATATGGCGAGGGTGACAGACCGGGGAGGACTCTGGCGGGCGTGGTGAGGGGGGAACTTGGCCGATCTCAGATCACCTCCATCAAAGACGCATCTGGCAATGTACAGTGGGCTGACCAACAGATTTTGGAGGTATTTACTGAGTTCTACAGGTCCCTCTACTCCCAGCCTCCCGAACACTCCGAACGACACATGCGCGAGCTGCTTGCTCAGATCCCCACCACCGAAATATCCCCTGCTGCCCGCGACCAACTGGACTCCCCGGTAACGCTGGATGAGATAGTGGCCGCCATCTCTAACCTGCCCAAAGGCAAGGCGCCGGGACCTGATGGCCTCACGGCTGAGTTTTATGAAGAACACGTGGCCATACTGGCTCCCAAGCTACTCGAGGTCTGGGTCGAAGCGCTCCACTCCTCTATTCTCCCCCCATCCATGTGTGAGGCTGTCATCACGGTACTACTTAAGCCTGGCAAACCAGACGAGTGTGGGTCATACAGGCCCCTTTCCCTCATGAACCTAGATACGAAAATCATTGCTAAGACCATAGCTAACCGCTTTCTCCCCATTATGCCATATCTGGTCCATGAGGACCAAGCAGGCTTCGTCCCCGGCAGGTCCAACTCTCATAATATAAGGAGACTGTTTAATGTTATGTCCCGTATAAATCAAGACGCCCAGGCCGTGGCGCTCACTCTGGATGCTCAGAAGGCCTTTGACATGGTCTCGTGGAACTACACGTGGCTGGTGCTGGAGACGATGGGAGTTGGCCCAAACATGATCAGGTTCATTAAAATACTATACGCCTCCCCTGTGGCCCAGATCAGAGCTAATTCCTTGACATCCGACCCTTTCACACTCTTCAGGGGTACCCGACAGGGCTGCCCCTTCTTCCGGATCCTCTTCGCCCTCGCAATTGAGCCAATGGCGGATTATGTCCGTGCTCGTCATGCTCACAAGGGGATACGGTTGAAGGATGACCCCGAAATCATATCTCTATATGCAGATGACGTGCTTTTATACATTAGAGAGCCCACGACCCACATTGACCCCATACTGAGGGACGTTACCCGCATCGGCACCTACTCTGGCTTCACGATCAATTATTCAAAGTCAGATATCTTCCCGCTCACTAAATCTACCCAACAACCCACCACTGAGTACCCCCTTCGCTGGTCCCCGGACGGTGTCAGATACCTGGGGGTGCAGATATCCTTGACTAAATCCACTCTGCTAGCCGACAATTACTTCACTGCGGCGCAAACCGCAGAGGCCAAGATGTCAAGATGGCGATCACTCCCACTATCCATGGCTGGTCGTCTCTCCCTAATTAAAATGATCCTGCTCCCCAAGCTTCTTTACACTTTTAGCAACGTTCCCGTGTGGCCGGGGTAGGCCTACTTCACTAAACTGCATATACTATGCTCTCAGTTCCTATGGCACTCCGGTGCAGTGCGTAAGAAGTGGACTGACATGGCGCTCCCCTATAAACAAGGGGGGCTCATTGCCCCGAATCTGCTACTCTACTGGACTGCGGCCCAGGCTCAACATGCCACCCACTGGTACCCGGGCGCCCCAACGCGTCCACATGTCAAGTTAGAGCGACTAGCGACCGCCGGCACCAACGTGATGTCCCTTATACTACATCGCCGTTACACACCTGACTTTCCCATTGACCCTGTCGCCACGACCATTCACGCGTGGGAACGCTTGCTAGGCCCATCGAACAGGTCCCCCCCCCTACTACAAATGGCTCCCGGTGTGGCGCCTGCCTGACTTGGAACCCACGCACGATAACGCCTTGGCCCAACACTGGGGAACGCTGGGGTATCAAGCACTGTCCGATTTCTACCCAGAAGGCAAGTTCATTAACCCCCAAACATGGAAGCAAGGCCACACCAGATCCGCCTTGGAGACCCTCCAATATTATAGGCTACGGGCAGCGTTCCGTACTGCATGGCCCTCATTTCCTGATGAACCCCCGGATAACCCGGCGATCGCATACATTGCCAACTCAGGCGGCGCCCGTGGTGTCGTCTCTTCACTATATAGGATCCTTCAGGAGTCCGTCACAATCCGGCGCTCGGGGCGCGCGACGGTTGGGCGAATGAGTTGGGCCTGGAGTTGTCTGATGGCGACTGGGGCGCAATGTGCTTACACACGAAAAAAGTCTCCTTCAATTTCCGTTACCGCGCCATGCAGTACAAACTCCTCAATAGGCTCTACTATACTCCACACAGGACTTCGGCGTTCGCCCGCGCCGCCGTGGCCCTGTGTCCTCGCTGTGGAACTGAGGAGGCTGATCACCTGCATATGTTTCTGTCCTGCAGGGAGCTATCTGGGTTCTGGGAATGCATCTTGAAAACACTCTCTGACATAACTGAAACTGTGGTTGATCCTGACCCCTTGTCGATCCTGTTCAGGGTCTGGAAAACCGATGAAACCAGACGCCTGGCTAAGTTCCTAAACATAGGCTGTATGATTGCCAAAAAGTGTATACTCCAGAGCTGGAAAAGCCCCACTCCCCCGGTCTTTCAGAAATGGTTGCGCTTACTCACCTGGTCACGCAATTGCGAGGAAGAGTACTTGTCTATGCTCCCGGCTCAGTCTCGCCCCAGGAACATTTGGGCTGAATTTAACGCTTACCTTAGCATCCGAAGCGAGGGCACCCCCGAATCTGGTCTGTCCCCTGCCCCGACGGGCTCTGATCCCACTGTGTGAGCCCCTACTTTATTCCTCTGTTTTTCGGTTGGTATGCTCCTTCTCAGATATCGCCCGGCTGTCCATGTTGTGATTGCTGTATCCTTTATGATGTGCTGCTCCATGATGTAACTGCTATGCATTTATTGTCTTGTGTATGCCTTGTGTACTTCTGCCGTCCAAAAATAAAAGTTTTTTAAAAAAAAGAACCGCTATATAGCAAATAACTTGGAGAGGTGCAGTGTTTGCAGCAGTGACTGATTTGGCAGGCTGTTGTGCACATCTCTTGCTGAGTCCCACATGTTTTCTGTTGCAGGACACACAGGACACTCGCATATTCTCCTGGCTACATTTGAGAAGGTAGGTTGAGGTACTTCTGTATTTTTCTGCTACACCGAGAAGTGCTAGGCTTCTGCCAGGCGTTCACTCAGCGCTTGGGACTTAAAATGCTTTACAGATTAGTTGAATTCTTCCTTCTTTAATAAAATGTCCCTTTTTAAAAATGTATGATGACCTGGCATGGTTTTTGTAGCAAACCTTTGGTTTTGCATATTCCAAGATTCTTTTCTTAAGTTAGTGCTATTGTAAGGGTACGTCTACCTCCAGGATCAACTTTTAGATCCACAGTGTTATCCCTCTAAATATCAGATCAGTGTTTCATGCTGAATTCTTTCTTTTTCTAAGTGATGTAATAATAGTTTTTGTTACCCAATTTAATGGTGCACAACAGAACCTGGAGGTTTGCTCCAGTTACGTACTTTGTATGCTGAAGCCTTCGCAAAGTATTCAAACTAGTGCACATCAGCCAGGCTCGACCTTAGGTTGTAGAACCTACCTATTTGTTGCATTTTTACAGACTCCATCCTCCATTAACAAGCCATACCTCAAGTTATAGTACACAGGTTTTGGGCATGTGATGACTGCTCTCGGGCAGTTAAGTTCTTGCCTGAGACGAGAGATAACCCGCCTAGAACTTGTGCACTAGAATACCAAGTTTGCAATGTTAAATCATTCTGCAGGAAGCAGAATGTATCCCAGGTATAGAATTTTGTTAAAAAATATTTGACACATTTTTAGTGACCAGAAATTAAAAAAAAATGTAAACCTGATCTTTAAATGACAAATTTAAAGTGCTGCTAAATGAATGAGGCTAAAAGGTTATTTCATAATTTAAATGTTCTTCCTTCCGACCTCAAACTGACTTAAATTCAATTGCACCCATTGTATTTGTACCAGTGTTTCACAACTGTCTTTTGTTACCTCCTGCATCTTTAACCCTTAATACTGCCTACTGACTGTAAACCACAGGTGTTCTTGCACAAGTTATCTTCACTCTTCCCCCAGCGTACCCCTTTCTTGCCTAAATGCTATTCACGCCCATTTCAAACAGCAGGATTGGCCATAAAGCTTCTTAAGACCTCTTTATATTTACTAACCTCTTCAAGTACCCTTAACCTCCTTACTTTTTGCCATCTTGCCCACCTATTCCCCTGCCTATTCTCTCACTCCCTCTGCGTTATGTGGCTCGGTTGTCTGTGCCCTCTAGTCCTTTTTCTTTTTTATTTTTTAGTAAAAAGAAGTGAGCTATGTATAGCTCATGAAAAGGATTTTTTTTTAACATGTACTGGGTATTGTTAGACATTTTGGAAATAATTAAATGCATCTTTTTTTTATTTGTTTGTTTTTGGTTGGGTTTGGACATTTTCAATTCATACTGTTCATTTGATACTTTAGTAATGTAGTTCCTATTTTCATCATCTTCTGCTTAAAGTCCACAAGTTTGATCCTGATAAGGCATGGGTTTGCTGTGGTGCAGTAACTGACTTAGATTCCGAAACATTTATCTTTGATATGCCTGCAAGAGCCTGTGCAGTCCGCAGGGCCATACCTGCTTTGTCTGAATGATACATTTAGGAGCAACACTTAGCCCCACCATTGCATAGTTTATTCCCAACAGGCATATCTGTGAAACTGTTTTTAAATCTGTGCATTCAGCGTTTTAACACACTAAATGGATGTTAACTCGTGGTGTTTGGGTTCTACTATCCTGAACTGGGGTATAGAGTGAGCCTGTTTTCTAGACCACATCCTGGCCTTCAAAGCTCTTGTGTCTTTATGCCAGACTAAATTGCAACTTGTTGTTCAGATGGAAGGCAGCTCCATGATTCTGAATGACACTTAGTAGCATATAATGAGTTTGATCCATGCTTTTCTCACAATACTTGACAAGAGGATAGGATTTCCTGAAAAATGTTGTGCTCGACTTTTGTAAATTGGAACAGCTGGAATGTTCTTTTCACTAATTGTTATAATCACTCATGGAGTCAAATGTGTCTTGATATTAGGAGTGTGTGCGCTGGAATAGGATTGTCCAAAATCCATATTTCTTATTTTATGGCACCTTCTCAGAAGTGAAGCAGACCAGTATGTTACAGTGCTAGGGAAATCCTTCCCCTGTTTTTATGATGTGATTGGTATCTTGAGTCTGTGAGGGGCACTGCTTTGTAGCTATTCATCTGTTAGTGTATATGTGCATTCATAGTCTCTCTCTGTTACAGCACATCGATGGAAATATCTGTGTGAAGCCCCTGAAGCAGAAACAAGTGGTGAGTACCCTGACACAGACCTCAGCGATGGTCCTTTTGAACGGAAGAGCCCCAAATATATCTGGGCTGCTTTGTCCTGATGCAGTGCTCCTGAGGCAGGCAGAGGGGCACACTACTGGCCCTTTGTGTTAATCAAAAAATGGGAAAAAATATATTGGCAGTAGGAAGAGCCAGATGGTGGAAAAGAGAGCCCGTCTTCCGTGCCATTTCTATGGGTTAACTGTCGTGACAGTTTAGGGCCCCCCTCTGAGTTCTTCTAGGAAAGTTCATAATTAGCAACTGAGATCAGGAATGGAAAATAAACATTGTGCCATTCCTACATGAGGGAAACAGAAAACTCTACACTGACATCAATAGGGACAAGCTGCTTTGTTTGTCAGGAAGCTTTTTAGGTTAGGGGGCGGGAGGAAGTGCAGGCAGTCTTTTCCCATTCTGGGAAGAGGGTCTCGCTAAATGTGAGATGAGCAGACTTCTTACTTTCCGAATGAGTCAGGGGGCTTTAAGCTACTGAGAGGTGGAGGCGAACAGGCCATTGCAGAGTGGGTTAGAGATGTGGGGTTGGGCTACAGAGAGACAACTCTGGGCATGAGGCAGCTTGAAAGTCCTGTAGATTGAGCTTGAGGGAGCTCCTGGGCTAACTGGGTGGATCAAGGCACTGCAACGGCTCCTTGGCAGAGCATTCTGAGGCACTCCATTCCAGGGGAGCGGTATGTAACGGGTGTCATTTGACACCAGAGGGGTTATGGGCATGAGGTTAACACCTATTACATTTGTCTCCCCTGTGGCTGCAATTCCATCATAATATGAGTAAATGCCCAAACATGTTAAAAGTATAGTTTAGAAACCAAACCAAACAGTTGTAGAAGGTGCTCAGAACCTTGCAGTGAGCATTTTCCTGCTGGAGTAATGCCTAGGGGAAACCAATAAACATTCATGAGTAATGTTGGGAGAAAAACATCAAGTTTACAACAGTGGTATAGGCCCGCTGCTGGCCCATTCGTCACAATGACCACACTGAAGTTCCAATGATATAATGAATTGATATAATCTGGCGATTCAGGCGGACCCTGCCAGAAATGGCCTGCTGCCCAAGGTATGGCCTGGTGCGAAAAGCGTGTCTGTGGTGTTACCGGCAGGGTGCTCCCATCCTGTAGGGTCATCACCATGAACTCCTGCATTGAGCATAAGCGGTTGCCAAGGCTTGCTAGAAATGAAAGGGGGGGGGACATACTGGAGTGATCCACAACACCTCAGAGGTATAGTGAACTCAGTTTTCAGTGTTGATGACCTTGACATTAGCACTGAAAAGGGACTTTACCAAACCTCAACAGTATCGTGGATTGCTGAGGCAAGTTTGGTTTTGTCTTTTTTTGTGTGTGAAATTTGCCTTGGTTAAAATGGTGAGGGCTTGATGTGCCTGAGACCTGCTCTGCTCTGAACACTGGGTTGGTCCTGTGAATGCACCCACGTTTCAAGCATACGGTTTGGCTAGCAGCCCTGCATATTATTGGATTGTTGGAACACCTTTCCTAGCTTTGCATTGCTTTTATTGCCTAGGAGAGTTATATTGTAATAGAACCCAGTAGTAAAATCATTCAGTGACCTGTTTCTCTGTGCTTATCAGGTGGATGGCGTGAGCTACCTCCTTCAAGAGATCTACGGAATAGAAAACAAGTACAACACAAAGGATTCAAAGGTATGGCCAGCGTCTCAAATTCTGGGAATGCATGCTAAAACAGTAGGTTTGTTTCGCTTCAAGGTCACTTTTGAGGAAGTTGTGGAGCAGAAAACTTTGTTTGGCATTGCATCCATATTACTGCAAAACAGTTGAGGTGCTGCATATTTACAAATTCCTTTTTTTGGTTATTAAAGATTACCATCACCTCCAAAAATTATTTCAATGACTTTTGCAAAAAAGTGAGTTCTTAAAGCTAATGTCCAGGACGCTCAAAATGCATAAAGGAATTGGCCAAATTTTGCATTTTAAATTCTTACTGCCCAGCTCCTTCAGTTTTACAGTTATCCTTCTCGAGGATGGTATCAACTCAATTGCCCAAACACATGGTGAGCTTAGAAGCTAATTTCAAAAGCTGGAGAGTGTTAATTCCACACACTCCAAACCTCCACCTGTTCCATCCAGCTCCTGTCGGGTCCAGTGTTCTTTCTGTGGCACAACTGAATGAAGTGCTGGTTTTCTGGAGCTTTTTTCACCTAAAGGCTTCCTTTTTCTGTGGGAAATTATCTGGATTTCTTTTCATGCTTCATACAGACCCTTTTTACTTCGTTCTTGTGACTATTTTCTTAATGGTTTTAAGCATTGTGATTGCTGTAGTTACTCTTTTGGGGTTCTTTTGGCCAACGTCGGGGATCACCTACATGTTTGTGCTTGCTTTTCTACTTCTTTGCGACTTCTATTGAAGTCCCCTTGTCATGGCAACCTTTTTACTGATGGGCTGCCTTAGGCAATTCTGTTATTTTGTTGGGACCCTTACCCTTTTGCTTTTATCTCCTTCCTCTTTTTTTTAGATCACTGACCTATTTATTTCGGTCGTCTGAGGGACATCTTCTGCAACCCTTTTTTACTCACTTGGAACATAAGACTCCTGGGACAGGAGTTCTTTTTAATCACCTTATTTTGGACTGATAATGGTTATATCACCCTACATTTTGAGTGGGCCGGTGGCAGCTGCAATTTAGTTTTGGCTGCACCAGGCATGCAAGACTATTTACTGCGTTGTTATCCCAATGTACCGGTTTGGCAGCCATTTTGTTTTAGGGGCTTCCTTTCTTCTGAGAAAGCATGAGGTAGGCCTTAAATGGAAATGGTGCACACATGGGCTCTTTTGTGAACCCAGCCATGCACCCTTTATAGTGAATTGAACTGGGGTAGACCACTACTCCCTCGCCCCAGCCTTGGCTGATCTTTGCAATCTCTCCTTTTCTACTGGCGTTTTTCCAACTGCTCTTAAGCAGTCCCTTGTGCACCCTCTGCTCAAAAAACCCTCTGCCGATCCCTCCATTCCGGCAAACTACTGCACTATCTCCATCACTCCTTTTTTGGGCAATCTCCTGGAGAAGTTGGCTATCAATCAGCTGACGCTCCACACCGAATCTATTGCCTGTTTCCATGACATCAGTCTGGCTTTAGAGTATCCAGAGGCACAGAAACTGCTCTTCTGAACACCTGTGAAGACCTGCTCTCAATTCTTGACACTAACAATCCCTCTATCCTCACTCTCCTTGACCTTTCCTTTGCCCTTGACACAGTTAACCACAACATCCTGATCACACCTCTCTGTGACACCCTGAGAAACACAGGTCAGGCCCTGTCGTGGTTAATCTCCTTTCTCTCTGACCATCCCAGGTGGAACTCTGGGACTTTCTGTCGACTATTGCTCTCTCAACCTGTGGTGTTCCCCAGGAATCAAACCTCTCCCTCTGGTTCTTCAACATATATAGGGGTGCCTTGGCACATGTGATTGCCACTTTCACCTCTAACTTCCAGTGTTACCCCGATGACACACATCTATTTTTTAGGCTACCCTCGGTCGACTCCTCCCCCTCGCTCATATCGGACTGTCTGTCCACTATTGTGCTGCAAACGACCTCTGCCTCAATGCCAGTAAGACTGAGATCGTTTGCATAAGGACCCCTGCTCCCGCTTTCCACCTTTCGTTCTGCCGGCCTCCCATGGCCCTGCATCCATCTGCGAGGCAAAAAACCTCAGGGTCATCTTTGACTTCACTCTCGACTTCTCATCTCACATCTCTAAGTCTTAACTATCAGCTACACCTCCTCACAGGTACTGTACCTTTTCTTACTTTCCCCCAGTGGCTCACTGTCTCCTGAGTCTTGGTTCACTCTAGGCTGGACTATTGCAACAGCCTCTTACTAAACCTCCCTTCTGCCCTGTGCCCTCTGCAACTCATCCAGAACAGAACCGCAAGACTTAGCCTTGGCCTCAAGCCCAGGCACTGCATCTCTCCGGCGCTGAAATCCCTTGACTAGCTCCCTGTGGCTGCAAGGATCAAGTTCAATACTCTCTGCATTGTCCCCAAGGCTTTCTGGGGCCTGGGACCTACCTACCTGCAACATTGCCTACCTAAATACTGTCCTTCACAAGCACTCCGCTCATCTAACTCTGACCTTCTGCGAGTGAGCCGGTTCTCCATGCAGAGAATTTTTATTTATTTATTTTATTTATTTGACACCTGTAAAGCGCACCTAACCTGTAGGTATCTGGGAGCTGGACAGATATTTAGAGACAGGATGAACAGATGCATAGAATTGAATAAACATATCATATAATATAGTATACGATTTACAATGAACAATATTTACAAGAGGCAGCAGGCGCTTTCTGTGGAAAGCTGTACTATCGTTTGAATAAGAAGAGCCAACTTTTGAGTTTTCTTCTGGAGGATATGTGTGATGGGTCAGTTCTGATGGCAAGTGGGAGAGTGTTCTACTTTGACAGCTTTACTGAGGAAACTACGTCCACCAGCCTTAGATCTTTTCAATTTGGGAAGAGAGGCTGTGGAAGCACGTGTGTTTTGTGATTTGTGTCGGGATTAGGAGGTTGGCCAGATATCTAGGTGCAGTATTAATAATGCATTTGTGTATGGTTGCCAGGATTTAAAATCAAACTCTGTCTTGAGTGGGCAGCCAGTGCACTTTGCGTCTAGTTTCTGACATATGTTCTCTCGTAGGTATGTTAACTCTGGCCCGAAGGGCGTTATTTTGAGTAACTTGAGTTTTTGGATGCTGCTCTTAGAGGCACCGGCCAAGAGAGAGGATGTTACAGTAATCCAATACGAGGACTCTTGCTAAGGTTAGACAACTGTCTGATGTGAGGTAGGGTGTGCAGGCATTAATGACATTGGCTTTTATAGGAGGCTTTATAGGAGGCTGAAGAGATGGTAGCCTTAACTTGTCTTAACTTGTCTTACTAGGTTTAATGAGGAGTCGGAGGGAGAACCTTATCCTAAGCAGGTGCCTCCCTCTGGAATAGCCTCCCTGCTGCCCTCTATCTTGAGCCTGACCTTAAGTTTTGGAAACTCATTAAGACCTTCCTCTTCTCCTCTTCCTTCTCTCTCCCCCTACCCTGCTAACCTAGCGCTCTGCTCTATCCATCTCTCCCTCCTCTTCCTTACAGCTTCCTGACTGGCCGCCTGGTGTACCTCAGAGTCTCACCGGTCCTGGGCACCCCTGCCAGTCCTCTCTTGCACTTGCCTCTGGGCCCTACACCCACCCACCTTCAACGCACATAGAAATAACCAGAGAGAGTGGCTCTCTGCACTTACCCCAGTCTCCGCGACTGGGTGCATTTAGACCTCCCCCCTTCCTGTGCATGTTTTATGCACTTGCACGATCCAAATGCAACGTTCCTGAAGATCCTCTGTCCTACCTTGTCTTCTCCCCTTAATCGCACTGGTAAACGGCAGCCCTATTTGCTGTGTCTTAACTGTTAAATGTATCTTACGCACTTACTCTGCCTGTGCAGATTATTATCTTCTCGGAATTTCAAGGGCTCTGAGCAACTGTTGTTTTTTCCCATGTTCCCGCACTCCCTGACCACTTTGAAAAACTTTCCTGTGTTGGGTGTCCTGATCCAAGTTTGGACTATTATGCTGCAACATTTGGTGCTGTGGGCTTAGAAAATCCAAGATGGCTGAAAAAAGCCCACATTGCGCCAGGATCCAGGAAAACCGCACAGTTTTGGCGCACACCAAAATGTTCCCCTGACCTGCCACCCACCAGTGCGAGCGTTATGGGCCAGGAATGCCATGGGTGAAATGTGTGCCAAAGGAAAAACGGCAGTGCCGGTGGCTCAAAAAGCGTTTTGAAATCACCTTTGTTTCTCTGAAATGCAAGCTAAAAATGCCTATTTTAAACATTGCAAGATATTGAAAAATCTCAATGAACACCAGCAGACAGTTGGCAGAATGTAGTTTTGTGTGCATACAAAATCTGGGAAAAGAAAGAGCCTAAAATAATGTTCATAATGAAACTGGCTGAGCTGTGGATGTCAGCAGCCTAAGTTAAATTGGACTGAAAGACACTAAAATCTAAATGTTTAAAATAAATGAGTGACCTACTGTTGAGTGTCACATAGTTTGCAACTGTTAAATGACATAGTTTTGAACTTAGAATCAGCGTTCTAGCTGCATGTGTAAAAATTGTAAGTTTATTTGGATGAAGAAAAACTGGGAACAAAAGTGACATTTAGCTGAAGCCTGGCTTAAAGAGATTGAATTGTGCCCGGCAACTACCCCGACAGGAGTTGAAACTTGCTCAGCCACTCTTCCCAGGCCTGGCCTGAATTCTCCTGCCCCCACCAAAAGGAGATGACACCTCCCTGGTTGAATCAGGGGAGGAGCAGCTGGGGACAGGAGGGAAACAGAACAATGAGCCTTCCTGGGCTCAGGCAAATGTTAAATTAGGGGGGGTCATAAATGGCTTCCTCTTGAGAGAAACGGGGAAGGGCAGTGCCTCTGTGAGCAACTTGAGTTGGAGGAAGTGGACAAACCAGAAATTCCACCATGTGCTTTGGGAAACCACACCCCTCTGGGCCAGAGCATAATTTTAAAAAGATGGATAATTCATAGTACGGACTTGTCAAAATTATATAATTAATATCATTATTCTTGTGATTTTTCTGTGCACATTTTAAGAGGTGTTAGAACTCTGTACCATGTTCTGAGGCAAAACCTCATGAATTATGGAGATTGCAGACACTGGGTTCACGCAAGAAAAATGAAAATTTACTGGAATATGTGTAGAAAGGCGGTGTACATCTGTGTCATTTTTGGAAAAAAAATCCAATATTGGTAAACCAACCAAAAAGCGCAAAATGTTGTCATTTCTTAATCCAAGCTCTTAGAAACATCAGAGTTGGAACAGAAACAACCTTATGTGATATTATATGTACATGTAATGTCAACGACGTGTGTATCTGGGAAACCTGTTAGTTATGAAAAATTCATTTTAAGTAAAAGCAAAGGGGCGTTTCTTCAATAGACTGTAAGACTCTGACTCACTCTGACTCACTGCTCCCTTCTCAAATCAGGTCAAAGAGAAATCCTTGACCTATCAAATCGTGAATGGGTTGGGCATAGAAAGTTAGCATCCACACCCATTTTCAAAAGAGATAAAAAGAGCCACTGGAAGCCAGACAGGGACATTCATTTTCCAACCTTCAACTGAATTCCTGCGCAGCACTCTGACGGAGAACTCCAGATTACAGAGCTTCACTCCAGAACTTAAAGCAGAGAGGCCTGGACCACCATCTAAATCCTTTTTCAGCAGGCCTTCAGAATCCAGCAATCCAACCAAACTATTCTACAGCCGGGCGAGCTGTTGGATTCTTGCCAAGAACTTTTGCCAGAACCGGTAGCAGACCCAGAAAGCAGTGCTGTATCCAGAGAGACCAGACCAGATCGCTGTGAGCAGAACCAGAGATCCAGACCAGCAGAGCAGAGCAGAGCTGACCCAGATAGCTGTGACTTCAGAACCAACCACCTGGAGTCCAGTCCCAACCTGACCAGACCCTGACAGCCTGTTTCAAATTCATAGTGTGAGTACTCAGCCAGAACTGTGCAAAACCAATCTCTTAGCTTAAATAATCTGATTCAAAACATTTGAACCTGTCCAGAACTGCATCATAGGAATCGTGTGTCCCTTCTCCAATTTTAAACCTGTAAAGGTGTCAATCTACCTTCACGAAATCATCCGTAGCTCTTGAACCGTTTGTGCTAGAAGGGAGATTTAACTTTCATTTTAAAGCTAAGATTCTAGGCTTTCCAACGTTTGCAACCTGACAATCATTCATAGAGCATTGCTAAAGTGATCCTGAACTAATTTAAAGTAGCTATCATCCACCCTGAATCTATTATAGGAAATTAAAATCATTTTTAGCATGTTTTTCCCTTCTTTGCATACCACATTTAAAGTACTTTGCCTGTGTTTAAAATCATCCCTGTGATCTAAGCTTGCTAGGGGGGGAACTGAATTCGTATTGTACTGTGATTGTATTCCTGAAGACTGTGTGTGTTACTTCCATCTTCTTACATTGCATAGGGGGAGAGTGAATCGTCAGAGAAAAAGTAATCATATTATCTTTTGCTGAAATCATATCAAGTTTGTTTCTGTACTGCCTTTTATTCATCTTTGCATCTCCTTGAAACCATAAAGCATTCCCAGCTTCCTTGTTCTTTCCATACCAACTCCTAAGTAATAAAATAAGTGTGCTAGTGTAAGATTATCCATTGTTGATCAACATCATATTCTTAAGTGTGATATCAAATATTAATTTATTATAAAAGTGTGATATATATATATATATTGTTTAAATTTTCCAATAAATCTTTTAAATTGCAAAACAAACCTACTTCTTGGCTCAGTGAGGTCAGGGGGATTCAAAGAGAGGGGCGTTATATAAGGGTTTATCATCCAGAGTATAACTTGTCATAAAAATATATAAATAAAGGCTTCCCTTGGGCGTCCCAGACGAGGCACTGACTTAGTGGGATTGCAGAATTGAAGTCACTTGACACCTGTGTGTGATATGGGCACTGTAGAAATGTACAATACATCCTTTTGGTGGTGGTCTGGGATGAATGGCTGTTTTAGTGGCCAGCCAGATTGGGTGGTCATCTAACCCTTGGTTTTTAGCCCTGAATGTGATTGGTTGGCTGGCTTAGGCCAGCCCCTGTGTGCAGGTATACATAGGATTTTAACTTTTATCCTTTACCTATCTCTGACCGAATATTCTTCGAAGGGCAGTATCTTACTTATCAGCCAGAGGAATGACCACCATTTTGTTGCTGTTTCTGCATTTTAAGGACAAGATCCTGCCATACTGGCTGGACCCTGTGTCCTGATATCTAGCTGCTAGATATCCTTCCTGGGCATCCTCCATTTACCTGCTGGCCTCCCTTGTTGGCTGGGCCAAGCCTGCTGCTGACTTTTCATTTTACTGCAGTGGTCGTGCCGTCTTTGTGTTTTAATTTGTTGTTACATGAAAGGTTATTGAGACCCCCATAACCTGCCTTATGTGCTCGTAGGGTCTGTCCTGGGTCGCCCCATTCATAGTCTTCTGTGGCAGGGCTGCCCACCTTTGTTCATGTAGCTTCTTGAACCTGCTTTGTCGGGATTGCTTGTGTTTTTTGATTCAGCCTCTCAACTGCTTTTTCTTCCGGCTTGATGGTCTCACTCCTAGGAATGGTGATTGTTCATCTTTCCATCCATTGGTCCAGGGTTCAAATCCATGGCTGTTGGGATCCTGTAAACAGCACCTGAAAAGATATGTACTCACCAGGTTGTTTGCAACGTCCTGAACTGACTTTTTCGAGAACCATCACTGTGTGTAACTAACTCTGGGCCTATGTTCATGGTTTATTCTTGATACTGTGATGAATCCAATGGAGTCGTCATGGATTTCCTGGCAGTGACCTCCTCCTGTGTGGCCATGGGACAGCAGCTGCGACCTGATCCTGACCAAGGGGGCTGTTGTATGAGGGAGGATCACATGGTAGGAGACTACCAGGGAGATGTCTTGACTCTATTGGAAGAGTCAGTGCCCCAGCCCCATGAGGAAGACCCTCTAATACCAGATTTCTTAATGGCCTATTGTCATTCTAGTCCAGCCCCCACACAAACAGCCACAACCCACATATAACACCTTTTGTTTTTGATATGCCTTTATGTGAAGTTCATAAGAAAAACCATCCCAGAGTTAATATTCAATATAGACTTCAACTCCAATAACCACTCAGGTACTGAGACGATGAGGAGGACAAGGGAGTTTGTGCAATGTGACAGGAGCTTGCAATACAACAGGCAGACTAGCTGTTTTTGCAAACCTTGATTGAGCGTGACAATTAAAAATGGCAGCCGCGCTGTGGGGAGTGGAATGAGTTGCCATCCATGCCGGTGCTCCTGAATGCGAAGCACACCGACTGAGCCGGCAAAGCAGAGAGGGCCGTTGGGTTAGGAAGAGGAACGCTGCAGGCAAGCCAGAATGACCATGGAGACACTGGGAGCAGTGCAGGAGCTCCTGAAGTTGTCACTCGACAAGGCAGCAGACTTCATCCCGGGCTGAGAAGGAGAGTTAACGTGTAACCGCAGAGCCGCGCTGTGGGAGCGCATCCGCACACTACAACCTGGAAGGCAGAAGAAGCTATACCTGTAGATGCGCAAGCGGCATCAGGTGCTGGAAAAGACTGGTGAGTCTGCTCAAGCAGCTGGGGACCCCTGGGCATTCTGACAACTGTGCCAACAATTGATTGAAAGGTACAGGATTGCTAATGTAGAAAATATACAAAGGCAAAGTTTGTTTAAATGCAGTCAAGGAAAAGTACGAATTCAACACCCAATAACCAGAACGTTTCATGCAGGAAATCTACAAAGTCAGTTTGTTTGAATGTAGTCAAGTAAAAAGGCAAGATTCAATAAGAAAAATGTTGAATGCAGACAAGGCAAAGTATAAGAGCAAACTCCTATCAAGCACAGATGCATGAGATGCTCATGTGGAGAAAAGGTTTGAGCAAATACGTTTGAGCAAATATTACCACAAATAGATATACCAAGCAGCACATGGTATATGCTATTGTGGTACACCTAAGAACTGCGAGAGACATAAGTCCCGGCAGGTGATTACCCGAAGGCAGCTGAAGTGATATCAAGGAATTGTGAAACACATGAGAAGTCCTTGCAGGTGAGTACACCAGGCAGTTGAAGTTGTACAAAGATTCCTGGCTGTCTAGTGCATCTGGAAATTGTATAAAGATACCTGCCAGGGGAGTATACCAGTTAATTTGCAAAGTTACAAGATCTGCCATATAAAGACTGTTACAGAACCATTTGCTTGAACAAGTACTTTGTGAGACCAGTGAAGACACAAAGGAACTTTGTGTGAAAGTGACCTTTTTTGCCATCCTGTTTAAAAATTCAGGGGAAGGGTACCACCCTCTGGATCCAAGGGTCTTTTGGTTTTGAACACTTTTTCAAACATCCAGTTATAGACCTTTTCCTTTTGTCAGGATAGGTTATTTTGGACACAAGGATGGCTTTTCAGTTACAGACATCCTGACAGACAGAACCTTAGTTTTTGGTTTCTGTATAGGGACGTTCCTCTTTAGACTAGGGCTACAGAGGAGTTTCCCAACCCAATTTGTATTTAGTAAAATGTATTTATTCAAGAATGTAACAACCTTGTGTCCGTCTCTCATTTCTGAACCTCTCACAATAAGTACCCTCATGGGGCTCCACCTCGTTCGTGGTTGAAGTTTTTCACACACAGTCCTTAACCGCATTTTCCCATTCACTTACATTGGGGCTGATTTCCTACTGTGTTGCTTCTCCTCTGTGCTGCAAGTTCTCGGACCTGCTTCCGGAGTGCTTCCTAATGGCCTTTCCTGTCGTTCTCTGTGGTCGTTTCCTGCCAAATCTGAACCTGTGAGGTAAAACTGAGACTTGCCTCTCTTTTCCCATACACGCATAGTCTACTGACCTTGTCCTGGTTATATCTACGGGGAATGTTTTACTCCCTGAAACTCTTGAAAAATGGCATTTAGGGCATTTACTGGCCCCCTTGCTTGTTTGTCCTGGAACCAGTTAGGATTCAGTGAGTTTTAGCCAAAGAATAGAATTGTAGCCTGTCTCGGCGATGTTTAATGTATGTTAAAGGTCATGTATTCACTTATACTAATGTGAATTCTTCATTAAACTTTAACTATTTCTATTGGCAAGGTATTTTTCTCTTGAAGTTTGTTTTGTGCTACCAGTCTAAAGTGTGTCTAATCTCTCATTTTTTTGGTGACCCCTGACTATATTAAAATAGTTTCCCACACTCTAGGCCCTACATACATTGATTTGGTTTACAAATACTATGACCCAGAGGTCTACAAATATATTGACTGTTAGTGTTGGCAATTGGGACCCTGAATTGACTATTAATGGGTGTGCTAATATCTGGTTCCCTATGACCCCTTCCCCCACCCACCCAAAGTTGTGTGCCTATCACTTACTAGTGAAATTACTTTTTTGCATAGGGATGAGAAGTGTTTTAAGATTATGTACTGTTCTTATGCATGCACCAGTTATTGCAGTGTGATATGTCTACTTAAAGATCTATTCAACTAATAGAGAACGAAATGTGTAACCTAATGTGTATATATTTCAGTATCTAGTGTGGTATGTTTTCTCTGGACAAGGGTGTGGACTAATTGGACCTTTTGTGACGGCCTACTTCCTCCTCCCTAGAGTGATGACTGACTGCTCGTTCATGCTACCATCCTTAAGAGAGGTTTGACTTACCTTTTTAGGTTTGTTGCACTGCCCCACCTTAAGTGTATTGGTTGTACAGCCTAGAACCAGAGGGTTGTACAAAATCAGCCATAACAGTTGCCAAGGCTGGAGTGCTTTGTAAGCACCTTATTTTGGTCCCAGGGTGATTCCATCACCCTCAGTGTGGTGTGGCGTGTGCTGGAGGCAGCTGTGATTCAGGTTTGGCTACATCATACTGTACTCTTTAAATTCTACCCCTATCCATTTTGCATTGTGGTCTTTGAATGGACCGCGAGGAAGGTTTAAAACGGCCATTGTGCTGCTGCTGCGAGGGCACCCCTGCAGCCTCAGCTGTAGTTTAAACTGGTTTAAAAATCCCCCCAACTTTCCAGTCAAGATCCTGCGTGGGAGTGCTTGTGAGTTTGGAGGTTTTTATGTCCCGTCTAATTATCTGGCAGCTAAAACCTTTGTGTGCTGATTGGAATGTTATTGGTGTACTGGCTTGGTCATCCCCTGAAAGAAAAAGGAGATCTATGGGTCCGGAGTGGAGTGAGGACTCTGGGCATTCTCGCATTTCTTAGCTAAAACTCTGGAAGTCTTCTGCTGTGATTGGC
This sequence comes from Ambystoma mexicanum, assembly GCF_040938575.1. Classification (NCBI taxonomy): domain Eukaryota; kingdom Metazoa; phylum Chordata; class Amphibia; order Caudata; family Ambystomatidae; genus Ambystoma; species Ambystoma mexicanum. Next base: position 744,750,172 of record NC_090926.1, read on the forward strand.
TGCTGTTGAGAATCCTGGTTTGGCCATACTGGTTGGGCTCTGGTGCTCGTGTATCCCCTGCTTCTCTTGGCTGTTTTCCCTTTACTCCTCCATTTTTTCCTGACTCGTTGATCTGTCGGCTCACAAAATAACCCCCGACACCGTCCCCACATCCTCCGCCATTGCATTATTGCAACCCCGGCAATGTCCTTCTGGCCCAAGTTCCTAAAGGTGTGGGTGGGGAGTCTTTCTAGCCTGGAAAGACCTGTGACTTGCAGTTGCTCCTCCCTGTCTCCGTTGTGTCACTTGTTGGGTCACTTCTAGCCATTGTATTCATCGTGGGACAATGTTTGTTCTGGCTGGATGTACCCTTCTGCCTCCTGGGGCTAACCTGTTATTCTTGCTGTGTCCTGAAGAGTGCCCCTTTTGCTGCTGCTGTGTTCAGCTCCTGGGTGATCTCTGTTGGGGTCTTCCTTCTTGGACTTCCATGTCTGGGAATCATTTTGGATTCATAAATTACAATCTATGTCCCCGCTTGGAAAGAATGAAAAATGACCACTAAGTTGTTTCTTGTGAATTAAATTGGGATAGCCAATTCAACCAACGTGGTCTTTAACAGTGGAATAGTCCTATTTAGTCATATGTTTAGACAGTACCAATTTCTTTAGATTCATTTGGAGGGTTGACTTAGGCATTGTTTTTGCTTTAGTCTACCTTTTACTTTTTATATGCCTAGACCGCAGTAGTGTACCCTTGACAACAAAAGGAGCTTCAATTTGACTTTAATTTTGTTTTGCAAAAATGACATGGTACAGTGTTAGCACATTTTTCTAGTATTATGACCATAGGAGTATGCTACTATTACATTTCCATTGATGTAGACTAAAATACCCTCATATAAACATATAGTTTACAGTAACTGTATACCATGGACTGCCAGGCTTGTCTCAAGTGGCACTTCAGTGGTATATCGTTTAGTCCTTCCTCTATTTAAACATTTATTGTGCGCTTTATCAAAAATGACTCCTCTGTTCTGCCGAGTATCAGGCACTTCAAGGAGATTATTATGTAAGGTAAGACTGCTTTGGGCTGTTAATGGCAGTATTGCGTGAAGGCACATAACGTTGTTCACCATATTTTACCATACACAAGGAAATAAGTCCGTGTGAGTGAAGGCACACATGTAAATGTTAACCATCTTTCTCACACACAAGGAAAATGAAGTGATGGGAGTGGTCTTTCGCGGCTCGGAATAGGACTTTTACTGACAGGCTCAGTTGTTTTCTGTTGGCCCGTTAGGTGTTAATCTCTGGAGTTTAACACTGAGAGTATATGTAGCCTTTGAAATACAGGAACATTAATTTTAGGCTAAATTGGAACAGGATATTGGTCCTCTGTCATTTTGTGGCAGCTTTAGACAGGGACCCAAAACAATATGTGGGATCATTAACAACTAAATGAATCACAGATTATCATCTGTTGCATTTAGATTGCAAAATTGTTTCTTGAGGGAGAGGCCTTATCTGTTAAGTTCAATTTGATTCATTATGAAAGTATATCAATTGAATGTTTGCGTATCCATTGTTGATTTACTTATGTTGAGGTTTTGGAATTTGTTTTGTTGGTACCGGAGGACAATCCAGTCGTGGCTGACACATTATTGCTGCCTCTGTTATTGCATTTAAAAGTAATAATTGCAAATATAATTACAAGATTGAGTAATTATTTAATACAACTTTACATGTTAAGGTGGTGACACATCAAAAGGGAGGAGTCTCATTGCACAGCAAGTCTCTATTTCTGTTCAAGCTAAATCCTGTCTGGGCCTTAGTCTGACCTAAACCTGACATCCAAACTCACACGTGCAACTCACTCCTGGGCCAAATTTGAAGCAGCCAGCTTGGCGAGTACCTATTCCTTGGTCCTTAGATGCTGATCTCAGTTTTTTTTCCTGAGAGAATGTGCAGATTTTCCTATTTGGGTTTGTTGGTCCCACTTTGTGTGGGTGCTGCAAACTTTCTTCCATACATTTTGAACTTTTATCTTGTTACTTTAGGGACTTTGTTTGAAGTTCCCCGGCCAATGCATCCCTTTTCTGGTGTGCTGCACTTAGTAGCATATATATCAACATGTCTTACTATAATGCCTGGAATTGAGCACCGAATACAAGACAAACTTAGGACATTTAGTATATAACTTCAATCATATTAAAAGTGATGCCTTTTGGGCATACTGCTTGAAAACTGAGTTGCAGGCAGTCCACATAAGTTTGTATCAATTGTGGAAGTGTATAAAAAATAAGCTTGAAAATGAAAAGTTTGATAATTTTTTTTTATTTTTTTTTTTATTATTGTTTGATCAAAATGTGATTTTACAATACTGAAGCTTTGTAGTAAACTTCAATGAACTCATCTTTGTGTTTTCTGTTTTGAAGGAAGAAGACGGAGGCTTATTCTTTACGGCTCGCTGTTAACATTTAGTAGATTCGTGTCAATGTATTCTAGCATTTTTGCAGTTGCTATTTGCCACGTTGTTTTATCTCCCCCAATGAGTCTGCACCACCACAATTGCTCTTCTGGCAGTGTGCTGAAACCCGGTATCGTTGGCAGATAGCACTAAGTGCTGCAGTCGCTGTACATGCCATGAGTAGATGTCTTATTGTCTCCTTTGGAGGTTGTATGTCGTTGGAACAGAATCTGCAGGTGTTTGACTGTGCTTGTCCTCGAACATGTCTTATTTCATTTGTTTTGAACAGGTTGAGCCTAGCTCGTAGAATTAGGTTCTATGCTTGCCTGTTTGGAAATTTCTTTATGTAATTTTGCAGTTCATTTCTTTTTACGGTAAAACTTGGTAAATGAGCGATGAGTTTTAATGTCGCGGTATCGTCAATCGTTTTGGCCCAGTCCATATCTTTTATTTTCTTTAGCACTTTACATGGATTTGTAATACGTTCGTCTTCATCTGAGACGATTGCATCTAGTACTTTTTGATTTTGCTTTTGCCAGTTGGTTACCATATCACAAGTATTGTTGTTCATTTCTTGTTTGATGATACTGAAGATTTTGTTTTGACTGTCCATTCTGCATTTGCGGTATAACATGATGGCATTGCAAGTTGCGGCACATTCTAGAGATTGTAAGCTTAATTTGCGTCGTATTGCTACGCCGGGAGTCGAAGTTTGATAGTAGTGCGTTGATTAAGAATGTTAATTAGCTGATTCAATACAAAGGGAAAGGAAAAGACAATAAGTTGAAAACCGAAATAGAGAGAACCTGAATCCAGTTTAATTAGAATGGTTCCCCTAAAATGTAAAGATCATAGAATTTTAAGAGTACTGTAATTGTTACAACCAATGATCAAGTTTTTAGCGATGTTGTGTATGCATGCAAAGTGAGCTTAGACATAAGAATTTTTAGAAAGTATGTTGTGTTTATTAACGGATTTTAGGATACAATGGGTACAATTTTATGTAATTATTTGTAATTTTATGTAATTTTAACAAACATTTGTAAAGTTTTCTTAAAACTAAACAAATAACTATTTTGGCCCCTGAGTGATTTGTATCAACCTAAGTGTTTTGTGTAGTAGGCTGGTGGCAGTTGTGATTCAGTTTTGGCTACACCAGGACTGTAGTTACTTTTACTGTGTTAGTAGTCCAATGCACCTATGTGGTAGTCATGCACGACCAAAATGTGTGGACTAGTGAAAAGTCCTCTAGGTTTTACAATATACATCCAAATGCATTATTTTGCTAAAGAGAAACTTGTGACTTGTGAAAACTTGTGATTGCGTCTTTGACACCTTTTTGCTTTTAGGGTTTTGCACGCATTTTCTATATCACACACACACACACCTTTTCTCTCCCTTTCGTCCCGCCCATCCACTCCCCTCTCACATTATACCGAACAAACTCTTAACCTCTTTCACATCAAAGTTCCAGGCGTTTTTCAATGTTACTGTATCAGTCTGACCACTCTAGTCCCTTACCTTTTGTTACCAACAACATTCACCTTTATAATCGGTCTGTTCTCGACTAGGTTGCTCTTGGCGCAGGCTTGGCAGTCCCAGAATTAAACCGCTGGAGTTTGCTGTGGGGTATAACGTATAGTTACCTTGGAAAACTAGACGCAATGCTTCCAGGATTGCCAAAGCACATTCTCAATGCCCTTAGGCAGCCACCATTATTTGTGCTTGAACTTACAATTCTCCAAGTGTTCCTTGGAAACAAAAAGCCAATTATCAGAACACTTAAGGACATATCCTCCTCCTCTTTTGAAAAAATATGTTCCGCCTAACAGGACTTGCATGCACCATGCCATCACAAAACCTTTACCTCAACTGCATCTTTCTCCCTCCCTTTGTAGCATCTATTTCCTGCTTTCCAATCTTCTCAGCTTCTCCTTGCTAATTTTATTTCTGCCAACAGACTGCGGTCTGGCTAAACAGGTGGGGGCACAGTACGTCACTCCATGGACAAGTCTAGGCACTAACATTTTTATGGTGGTAATTATGCTGAGGATAAAAGCGCATTAACTTAACATCTCTATTGGCTAGAGTGGGCTTTGTTCTCTCTGAAACGAGCTCTTTATAGTCGACTGGTTCTGAAAACTCTGATTAAACTCTTCTTGGGGGTGATGTCCCGTCTTGCTGGTTGTCTCTACTTGAGCACCTGTGGTGTACAAGGAGAAGTACTTATCTGACCTTTCCATATCACTACTGTGGGCTTATCGTATTTGGCGTCATTGTTTCCTATGGGAGATCTTTTGGAAACTTCATAAACCCCTTCAAAGTGACTTGCTAAGGTACTTGGCAGAACTAATATGCTTTCTCTACACACACGGGCGTCGTTAGGCACCCAAGCGCAAGCCCCCGACCTTGGAGGACTGTCCGGCGGGGCAGTTATGGGGACAACACCCGGCGGCAAGAGCGCTACCCACACACCTTCATCTAAGCACACTAACCCCACCTGAGATTCGACACGTGTGTCGAGTGATCGGCAGAAAAAGGCACAGAGAGCGGTCCGCAGAATCGGTGTTCTCTGGGTGTCCCAGGTCACGGTCGCCCCATGACACACAGCAACCGTCTACGATTGCTAAGAGTGCCACATTACCTAAGAGCACAGAGGTATGATCGTCAGAAGACGAATCCGACCTCTACCCCCAAGCGGCACGTTCAAAGTCGACTCCAGCAGTTCGTACGACGTCTGCCTCCATGACTCGACGTCCCTCCTCTAAGACTCCAGAATCTCATGAACCCGCTCCGAATCTCGATGCCAGGCGTTGAAAGATTCAGGGAAAGCCAAAGAGTCAGGAAAACATGCCTCTACTTATGGGAAAGCGGAGAAACGACAGAAAAAAAGCCTCTGAACAGGTTCAGAAGGATGAACACCCCAAATCTTTAGAGAAGTCCAAGGCCCCTGACCCTGTTATTAGGCCAAAAGTTGTCCCTCCCACTCCCCAGGATATGGGAATAGAAGAGGAACCACAGCAGGAAAGGGTTATTCCCAGTTCCAAAGTATGGACCACGGAAGACATCGACGGAGTAATGAGGAGAATGTCTTTTATGGCAGATTTTTACTAAAAAGACCCCAATTACTTTCAGAGCTATCACAATACCCCTGCTTCCTCTGCTCCTCCAGGATCCAAAGACCCTCAACCTCCTACTAAGAGACTCTGTACTGAGACTCCAGTTAAGGGGCTTATTTCAGACTCAGTCACTATTGAACTTTGCTAGCAGTATGGTGAGGATCCAGAAATACAAACACTGGACAACCAGGCAGGCGTCAACTATTATGGAGACGATGAGGAGGAAGACGCCTATAGTCTCGGCTCCCCTATTCCCAAGGACCCACCGGTGAATGACTCACCTGTGGATAATCAGCCATTGCTGAACGAGGTCTTAGCTAAGGCTGCAGCCCATTTCCAGATAGATACTCAGGGGGCCCAAGAAGAGAAGGATTTTGCAGAGCAAATTCTGGGGGATAAAAAAAATCCATTGCTCAAGCCATCCCAATTCTGAAGTCTGTTCAACGCAGAATTGACCCTTCTCTGCTTACCCCTAATATTACCCAGGCAGTTAACCCACGAATAGAGAAATTATTCAGAGCCGCCCCTTCCGACCCACTTTACATAAGGGGTCCGCTTAAACCCGACTCATTAGTGGTCACAACCACCAGGAAGAGGGCAGGGACACCTAGCATCTTCTGAAGCTCCCTCAGACAAGGAGAGTAAAAAAATATATGGGCTAGGAAGGAAAGTGGCTTCCACTTCTGCTTACCAAGCAAGAATTGCTAATACCACCACTCTGCTGGCAAGTTACAACTGTCACCAATGGGAACAGGTAGCTGCCCTCATTGCATCAGAAGGAAGATCGGTGTCCGGATGCATTCTCAAGGCTAACTTTGACGCAGCAGACAATGCAGGGCGGCTTATTGCCAGGACCACAGTAATCAAGAGACACGCCTGGCTGAGGCAGCCAGAGTTTAAGCCCAAGACCCAAGCCACCCTCATTGACATGCCGGTGGAACCAAATGTCTTGTTTGGAAAGGCGGTGGAGGAGGCGCTCAAAACAGCCAAGGACGAATATGACACCTTGAAGTCCCTTGGACAACTAACTAATAAACCCACGAACAATAATAATTTTCATCGCTCCCGCGGCCAAAATTCCTAGAGCGGGTCCAATTACTTTCAAGGCAGAGGAACATCGCGGGGAAGCAACCAACAGGCTACCCAGGGGTTCACCAGAGGTCAAAAGAGGGGTTGTGGTAGGGGAGAGGCAGCCCAGGTAGAGGCACTATGCCTCTCAACAAACAGTGACATTCCGCTCTGGGTCCCTTCCCATGCATCCCCAGTAGGGGGGTGCATTTCCACCTTCACCAACGCATGGGAAGGGATCACCTCGGACAGATGGGGGCTGTTCAGTGTCCGCGGGATACTGTATCGAACTGTTTGAACACCCCCGCGACCATCCTCCAAGACAGAAAATACACTCCTTGGAGCACCAAAGAATCCTCCTCGAGGAGATTGTCATTCTTCTTGCAAAGGACGCGATAGAAATCGTCCAGGGCAACCAGGTAAACAAGGGTATTTATTCAACTTACTTCCTTGTGCCAAAAAAATCTAACAATGTGCCCAGTATTAGACTTGCGCCCTGCAGACAAGTATGTCAAGCCTCAGAAATTTTGCATGACTACACTCCAAGAGGTAATCCCCCTACTGAAAGGAGGAGATTACATGGCAACATTTATTTTCATATTTCCATGGTCCCAGCGCACAGACGTTTCTTGCGTTTCAAGGTAGACAGCCAGCACTACCAGTTCAAGGTGCTGCCCTTCGGTATAGCCTCGGCTCCAAGGGTTTTCACCAAGGTACTGGCGGTGGTGGCGGCGCACCTACGCAGGGAGGCAATCCCAGTGTACCCTTACCTGGACGACTGGCTCATCACGGTGGAAACCCCCGTAATTTGCAGATCCAACGTTCAAAGAACAATCTACCTCCATTTTCAATTGGGCTTCTCAATAAACGAGAAAAAATCAAGCCTAGTGCCAAGCACCTCCAAACAGTTCCTAGGAGCTGTCCTAGACACCAAAGAGGGGTTGGCCTTTCCATCATAGGAAAGAATTCGGAATCTGTTACTGCAAATTCCTCAATATCAGTCTGGTCGCCAGATAAGAGTGTGCAAAGCGATGTGTTTACAATGCACGATGGCTTCATGCGTCTACCTGGTTCCCCACGCGCGCCTGCTCATGCGTCCCATGCACGAATGGTTGGCGAAACAGTCGTCTCAGGCAAGTGGTCATTGGGACGATCTAGTGGTCGTTTCGCCAACACTAGTACAGAGTCTTCGCTGGTGGACAAGAGAGAATGTTTCAAAGGGGAAACCCTTTTACGATCCAGAAATACAGGCCATAGTCACAACAGACGCGTCCCTGTCAGGGTGGGGAGCACACCTCCTTCACCACACAGCTCAAGGTCTCTGGTCTCACACAGTGGCTCAGAATCACATCAACCTGCTAGAACATCTGGCTGTTTTCAGAGCGCTTTGGGCGTTCAAACCCCACCTAATCAACCTGTCAGTGCAGATCCTAACAGACAGCATGACGTCAATGTTTTACTTAAACAAACAGGGGGGCACTCGTTCGCCAAATCTGTCCAAGGTTTCCCAGAAAATTTGGATATGGGCACTCAGACGGAACATTTACCTGTCATCTCAACATATTCCAGGGGATCTCAATTCACTAGTGGACGCTTTGAGCAGAGATCCCCTCCCCAGAAGAACATGAATGGTGTCTACACAAAGAAGTCGTAGGAGACCTCTTCTCTCAGTGGGATTTCCCCACTATAGACCTATTCGCCACAAGCGAAAACAGGCAATGCCCAGGATTCGCATCCAGGTTCCCACCAGCCAGGCTCCAGGGGGAAAGCTCAATGGATGAACTGGTCAGGGATGTTTGCCGACGCTTTTCCACCAACCCCCTCTAATGAGGAAGGTGGTCAACAAGATACACAGTGAATCAATGATGCTCATCCTAGTTGCTCCTGTGTGGGCGAGCCAACCGTGGTTCCCGCACCTGTGCAAACTGGCGGTGTGCGAACCCATCAGACTCCCGTGCTGGTACAACCTACTCTCCCAGCATGGAGGACAAACCGTGCATCCTCAACCCAACTCGATGAACTTGGCAGCATGGCTCCTGAAGTCATAGAATTTAGCCATGTCAATCTACCTCAGAGATGCATGGATATCCTAAAAGAATCAAGAAAACCTAACGCAAGACACTGTTACTTGGATAAGTGGAAAAGATTCGTTATTTGGTGCCAGAATAAACAAATCAACCCAGTTGATTGCACTCCTTCCAATATTGTCACGTACATGCTCCACTTACTGGACGCAGGGTTGGTATTTAATTCACTTAAGGTAAGCCTACACCACCTCCCATAGCAAGGTGTCGTGGTGGAAGGTACCAGTTGTCAAGGCCTTTATGGAAGGGGTGAAGAGACTCCACCCGCCAATTTCTAACCCACCACTAGGGTGGGACCTAAATGTGGTGCTTGCTAAACTCATTGCCCCCCCCCCCCTTTGAACCCATGCATAAAGCTAGTCTCAAACACCTTGAAAGGGTCCCCTAGGGGTCCCTCACGTCTATGGAAACAAGGCAAGTCACCACACACGATAGATAGGCCAGACAAGAGGTTGTATTCCCAAAGCTAGGGTTTATTGCAAAGCAAATAGTCTCAGTTGGCCAACTCGGTCTCACGCCCCGCGACATGCATCTCTAGACCTCGAGGGACGCAAGAGAGCGAATTACGTATTACCAGTTACATATATACAAAATGCATATCATACAATCAGCTGTGACATGTTTAACACCCCCCTTTATTGGGTTTCTTTGAACTCGGTGTGATGATGGACACTTTCGACTAATATGACACCTTCAAATATCTATTCTAGTAACAATATGCAATTTTGCAAGTGCGGAGACATCTTTTACTTGTTGAACAGAGCACAGTGCTTCTGTTCTTGGAAGCAAGCTACATACGGGGGAAGGGTCACGTTCCACGCTATCTATGAGGTGCTATTCGTGTCCTGGGAGCCGACACGCTCTACAGTGCTTGGTAAAGGGGGGCCGTAAGAAGAGCATAATTCAAGCCTTTAGCTGCTTTATTCTAACATATTCTACCATATAACGAGACTGGCTGACAGCTGTGAAATGATTAAATGCCCTGCGGCTCTGCTTCAAGGCTTCATTCGGGAGGGAGCCGGGCATTCCTTCCCGGCGCTGCCTACGTTGTGTTTCAACGAACTCTTATTAGCCTCGCGGCCCTGCTGCCTTGTCCTTTCACGTTCAGACAACAATATTGACAGTCGAGCAGGGTAAGCAGAAAATGTGCTGCGAAGCAATTTGAACAGAAAGCAATGAGCAATTGTTAGAAAACAAAATGGCGATCCTTGTTACATCTAAATGGCCGCTCATTGGTAAACTCGGAAACCTGTATTTCTATCGTATCGTGCATGAGACGGTTGGCCCACAGCCACCAAAATACGTTTGCCGTCAATCATGAGAGGTGTCCGTTTTTCTAGACTGACAACCTGACTTATAAGAATGCCTTCTTAGTAGCCATTACATCCATAAGAAGGGTCAGTGAAATTCAGGCTATGTCAGTGCAGAATCCTTTCTTTACTATACATAAGGATTAACTGGTTTTACGAACTCACCCTAGGTTCTCACCTAAGTTTATTTCCAAATTCCATGTTAACCAGCCCATTGAGCTATCAGCCTTTTTCCAAGAACCCAAAAGCTCTGCTGAGGTGAAACTACACACTTTAGACGTGAGAAGAGCGGTCCTCTACTACGTAGACAAGACCAGACCGCTAAGAAAAACAGATCAACTGTTTGTCCCCGTAGCTACAGGCAGAGAAGGGGATCGCGTCTCTAAGGGTGTATCCAGCTGTGCTACTCTCTTTCAGAAAAGACGCTGCCTTTTACGCCAAGGGCCCACTCCACTAGAGGTACTGGGGCCCCTCTGGCTTTCTTTGCAAATGTACCCCTTGACACCATTTGCAAAGCAGCTACATGGAGCTCTATTCACACTTTTATTCAGCACTACTGCATTGACACTCATTCCAAGACAGATACTCAAGTGGGACAAGCGGTTCTAAGACATTTGTTCGCTCATGACCCTTCTCACATCCTACCTCCTAACACTGCTCGCTAATCTATGCACAGCATGTGATCTAAGCAGATTCCACAAGCCTCTGAAGGGATACATTACTCACCGTTATTGTATTTCTGATGCTCGTATCTGCTTAGATTCACATGCGCCCGCCCTTCCTCTCCTCTGAGAGAAGGCGCATGGATGCTTGTAGTCTTATGTATCTATCTGCTTGGATACTCTGTACTCATTCTACTCCTCATGCTACCTCATGTCAGAAAAAATACAACCTGGGGGTCCTACACGTGTGAGGGATCATGGGTATAGTGGATGTCACACTAGGGATAGTATTACTGGCACGCCCTAGTTCGACACCCCTTTTCGAGTTTCGAGAAACAAACTGTAATACTCTGCAGCTTCCACTAGATGTCGGCCTATGCACAGCATGTGAATCTAAGCAGATACAAGCATCAGAAATACGATTACGGTAATGTATCATATATATATATATATTCTGCAAAACTGCAGCAGTGAAAACATCACAGTGAAAATGCCTCTGGTTAAAATTGGCATGGTGAAAACATGTTAAGTGCACAAAAATCCCTTATTTTGAGGACATTGATAAATGCACATGACATATTGTTACTGGCTTGACAACATAATGTTGCTGGATTGATCATGATCCTACCAGAAACGTGGTCTGGATGACCAGTTCAAGACTAGCACCGGAAAACATGAGAGCACTGCAATGTATATTGTTTGATTTGGTTTTAAAAGTAACTAATAATGCTGTTTTTCCAAATCATTCTGCTGCGGTTTGCTTGCATATTGGCCAGTCTGTAATGACTATTTTCAGCAAATCATGTTTCCTGCTAATATTTTTGTATTTTTACTCCTGACAGTAAAAAATAGCTCTTTTCTGCACATCCCCTTAATATGCAACCTTCATAGCCTCAAAGGCCGTCTTCAGCCTTTTCACAAATATTTGGATTCTAATGGCAGAGCAGCTCTGTAGCAGATTGATCGCCTTGCATTTCAAAGTTTCTAGTCAGGGCTGGCTGAAGGTGAGCTGGTGCCCATTTCAAAATTATGCATGAAGGTCTAGTTCCTACACCTGAGATGCCCAGTACATGTGCATTATGTTGCTAGCATGCACCCCAATGTCATTCATTCATGTACGTACACACTAAATGAACTACAAGAAGTATAAAAATATTTTTTTTTAGTTATGTTCAACTTTTCATGTTTACCTTCACCTTAGCATGAGTACATTTGTTAATGAAGGATTGCAGATCTAATATGAGATTTCAGTACTTCAGATACCAAGTGAGGTAGGGAAAGTTGTTGCGCAAAAAGAGTTAACAAAAAAAAAGCAATCTTTGTATGGCCTACCATCAGGGATGACTGTAAAAAATAAAACTTTGTGGCTTACCACGGCCAAAGAGTAGCATATGTGTCCATTGTTCCGTACATAATTCTGACGTGAAAACTCGGACGATAAATAAAGCTGATAATATATAGGAAATAGTAATGGAAACATGTTTGCTAAAACAAGCATTATTCACATCTTCAGAAAAAAGAAAAGGATTGAGTGAGCTGCACAAGGACTACAAAAATTACACATCTAATGATATCACCTACGGATCTTAGTCACACAACTTACTGGGCTACCACTCCCTGAAGCACTGAAGATTGTGTCTCTAACCGTTGTGAAACGCTAGCAGTGGTCTCTGGAGAAATCTTAGTTGGTGTAAGATTACCTACCTGTTTCTGTCACTCTTTCCTGACTTGGGTCGGTGAGGCCTGGTCAATGAGCCTTTCCTAGGACTATCCCAAGGTCTGTGATTGAGTGGGTTTACTGATCTGAACCTTGTATAACATTATGACCCTTATTTATCATAACCACTGGCATCACCAATCTCTTAGGGTTGGACTCATAAGAGCTAGGGAAGGTGTTCTATGATCATCCTGAAGTGTTATTTCTATTTTTAATGCATCTGTGCAATATTTTGCTGGTCATTAAATCAAATGACATTCTATTTCTCCTAAGAGTGAATGTGTATTTATTTTTTGAAGTGTTGGTGTGACAATATTTGATTATAGGTTTTTATTGCTTTGATGTGTACTGTACAGGCCTATTGAATATTTGTATTCCTACCTGTGTAGCTAGAATTATTGGTGCTACTCTCTGTGGACTCATTGTAGCCCTAGACCACTCCTTGCACCCTTCCTGAGTCTATGCATTGCCGCTCTGCTACCTAATCTTGATCGGGTTTGGCTAACCACTGGTCTTCCCTGTTCACCTTAGTAGTGTGGCCTCCTCAACCCTCCCTCCCCAGGGCTGATTTTGGAAATCCATTTGAACAGCCACAAAAGAAATTCAATGTATAATAAGGATTTGTTTGCTGGATCAGCTTTGGCTTGCCCTGGTGACGTATAAATACTTAAGAACTCAGTTGACGGGCACTGTCATCTGCCGCACACTGGGGAATCCGAGATGGAGCCACGCATTATGAAGAGGCGGGCCAGAGACCCGTTGCCCCATCGCTGAGACACCACTGGTTAAACAGGGGGGTGGGGGAAACCACTGTGAAAGATTTATTCTAATGCATTGTGTCCTCCCATGGATTCCTCATCTTAGATATTGGTTTGCTGGTTTCCAGTTCTCAGAAAACAATTTAGACAGCAAGGGAGCGCCGTGACGCATATGCGTCAGTGTCCCTCCATGGTTCCCATTTCTGCGTCCGAACATGTTGATGATTGTATAAATAGCATGTACCGCGCCCCATTACCTCTGTTTCTTTTCTGCATGCACAGCTCTCTGAACACCGCTTTTTTGTGTGAGATTCTGTCCTAATGTCTACACCTAAAACAGGCTCCAAGAGATGTGTAGACTGTGACTCGATGCTCATCACTGATCCGTACAGACCTAGTCTTTAGTGCCCTGGCAAGGCCCATGATGTTGACAAGTGCGGCTCTTGTCAGTCGATGACCAATAAGGCCTTGAAGGAGAGAAGATTGAAGCTCGCTCGAGGTCAGTCAGTATCGGAATCTCTGTCTGCCACACCTTTTAAAAGAAAATCCTCCAAAGGTAGGGATTCCGCAGGGGACAAGTCTCTCAAAAGGCCTAAAAAATGGTTCAAACACTGAGAGTTTGAGATCTAAGAGTGATTCTCGTAATTCTTCATCTAAGAAGAGTAAGAAAAGAAGCTGTCAATGGTCTTCATCCGATTCCTCTCCGGACAGGGGTCGTGTAAGATTCCACAAAAAACACTTCAGCAACCAAATGGGAATGTTGGAGGTTTTTTTTTTGTTGAAAGGCAGCTTCTGCTGTCCCCTCGAAAGAGCCAAGTAAGGCCCTGGATCCCACCACATTCTCTTGGACCGGCAAGGAATCTATTAAGGCTTCAATCTGCACACCCAAAAGCCAGAACATCTCAGAGATAGGTATCCGAGAAGTGTCGACTGTGTTCACTGCCGGGACCTGCTCAAGGCAAAAAAACACGTAGACATCCTCTACAAAAGAAACTGCGAAGTCGCAGGGACTTCCACATCGAGATACAAACCTCAGTCGAAGACTGCATTGAAAACATCTTTCGAAGGGATTGTGTCCTCCGACGTATTCCTCATCTTAGATATCTCCTTCCAGCTCTGCTGGCCTCGGAAAATGTTTTCTCTCTAGAGGGCGCTGCGCGTCGACGTCCTCCGAGTCGATGTCCCTCGACAGCCGCCGTATCGACGTCATCCTGCCTATAAAGGCCGCGCGCAGTGTCCGTTGCTCAGTTCCGTTTTTCTGCGCTTACTCAGTGCCTCGGAATACCGTTGCTCAGTTCTTGTCAGATTAATCCATATTTACCTCGAGTTATTCGATCCGTACTCGATGGCTTCCTCGTCGGAACCGACAACTCCTCGATCCGGCTTCAAAAAATGCCGAGATTGTGGGAAAAAGATGTCGCTGACTGACCCTCACAGAGTTTGTCTTTGGTGTTTGGGAGCTGAACACCATTGTTCGGAATGCGAGGACTGTATGTCCATGACAGCTAAGGCCCTGAAGGAGCGTAGGGGGAAGCTGCAGAAAGGTAAGACTTTTAAAGCTTCTTCGTCGACGAAGTCGAGACACTCGTCTCCTCGTCACCATTCGAGCTCCAGGTCTCGGAGTGGGTCCCATCACTCCTCGAGATCGAAGCACTCGAAGAGGAGACGTCGAAGATCCCCTTCTCCGTCTTCCTCTTCCTCTGTTTCGCCAAAAAGAATCCCTTGCCCCACGAAACATAGTTCCCGGGCTGAATGGGAGGAATTCCGCAAAAATATGATTAGCGTCTTCGAGAAAGCGGCCTTGACCCCCTCGAAGACTGCCGAGAGCGATGCTCTGGTCGAAAGACCCGAAGGTCAAAAACGCCGCGAGTCGCAGTACCCGGCGAAGGAAACCTCTCGAGCGCGTCTCGAACCCTCGAGTAGGACTATGACCTCCAAACCTTCCTCGAAGGTTCCGTCGACGCCGAGGTCGGTGTCTTCGACGCCGTTGTCGAAGGGACCTTCGACACACGCGTCTGTCGACTCGACGCCAGCTTCGACACCGGCGTCGACGCCAAGAAAAGTCACGGTTACGACACACCCAGTGACTATACCCAGGTCCTCGACGTCGATGGCTTTGAGATTGTCGAGTAGAATTCCAATTCTGTCGAGGTCTTCGCCTTGGTTTTCGACGCCACGCTCGAAGCCTCCGACGTCGACGACATCGACGTTTTCGAGGCCGATAATGACAAGTTCGGCACCCTCTGCCTTGGAAATGGGATTTACTCCCTTTTATGAGTTCAGAACAATTGAGAACTATGTCCTCAATTTTGGAAGAGGGTGAATTGTCTGAACAGGAAGACACATTTGAGTTGCAGGGACCTGTAACCCCAATTAGAGAGGAATTTTCCTCTGAAGAACGCAGGTTAAAGGATCTTCATGATTCCTTACATGAGGCAAGTGCGTTAGACACTTCCCCTGAGGTGGAGTTTGCTAGGCCAGACGCGGGGGAGTATGCTGAAACCCCCTATAGAGCCTTAATGGCCAGGATCACAGAGTTCATGGGGTGGTCTGCACCTTCACAATCTTTCCAACAAGATGACCTCACGGATATTCTTGACAAAGGCCCACAGGAGGATCCTGTGGTGCCTTTTCATAAAGCTCTTCAGAGGAAGATCATGACAAACTGGGAAACCCCAGATGTCGTACCAGCAGTAAATAAAAAACTGTCTGCAAAGTACAGGGTATCTTCTACAGACCCGGAGTTTTTGTCTAAACACCCATCCCCAGAAAGTCTGGTGGTACAGGCAGCATCCTCTACCGATGTCAAGACGGCTTTTCCTACCGTCCCACAGGACAGGGACGATAAAAAATATGATGCTATGGCAAAAAAAAGTCTTTTCAGCATGTAGCATGGTGTTAAAATCTGTTAATGCTACCTGCACCCTTGCTAGGTTCAGCCATACACTTTGGGAGTGTGCTTCTACAGCGGCTGACTGCATCCCGGAGGGAGAAGAAAGGGATGCGTTCCTGAATATTATACAGGACGGTAAAGACACTATGTGCGAATCCCTCCAGACGGGCATTGATTCGGCTGACAGTATCAGCAGAGCAATGGCGGCAAGTACATCAACCAGGAGATTCGCTTGGTTGAGAAAGTCTGGTTTTGCCCCAGATGTACAAGCCAGGCTCTTGAACATGCCATTCGATGGCTCTTCTTTGTTCGGGAAAAAGGCGGATGACAGTTTAGAGAAACTGCAAACTTCAAAAGCAGCAGCTAAATCCCTAGGAGCTGTAATCCGTCAGACTCCTTTTCGTCCCACAGGAACCTCTGCAAAGGGGCAAGTCCTTTCGCTTCTACTCCGCATTCGGAAGAGGTAGAGGACGACCAGTTCAAAGGGGACAAAGAAGAACTACCCGAGGTGGACGGAGTAGATATTCAAAAGCCGCAGCAACAGCAGGTGCTTCTTTACCATCGGCATCTGCATCAGCCACCCCAAAAATACTCTGAGGACTTCCCTCACAGACACCTGTAGGAGGCAGGTTGACTCAACATCTGGCGGTATGGCAGGCTATCACGGTCAGATGCTTGGGCATTGGAAACAGTTGCCCAAGGTTACTGTCTGCCTTTCCTACGTATACCTCAGAGTCATCCACCGGGGATCAGCTCTCAGAAAGCTCCAGATCCGCTCCTCTTGCAGGAAATTTTGGACCTGCTAGAGAAAGGTGCCATAGAACCGGTACCTGTAGCGGAGAGGAACAAGGGCTGGTACTCCCCTTACTTTCTCATTCCAAAGAAAGACAGAGGACTGAGACCCATCTTGGACTTGCGAGAATTGAACAAATTCCTCAGAAAAGACAAATTCAAGATGGTCACTCTTTCTCAGATCCTCCCGGCCCTTCAGTTCCAGGACTGGTTGGTATCTCTGGACCTTCAGGACACTTATTTCCATGTGCCTATCCATCTCAAACACAGGAAATACCTGAGGTTCGCAATTGGCAACTCTCACTATCAATTTCGAGTGCTGCCATTTGGGCTGACCTCCGCCCCAAGGGTCTTCACCAAGTTAATGTCGGTAGTGGCTGCAAGTCTAAGGAGGGAAGGGATTCACGTCTACCCCTACCTGGACGATTGGTTGATCAGGGCTGTTTCTTCGGAACAAGCTCAGATCCAGCTAAATCACGTGTGCCACTTCCTTCACAGACTGGGCTTCTCCCTCAATTTAAAGAAGTCACAAATGATACCATCGCAGAGACTCCAGTTCATAGGAGCGATCCTGGACACTTCCCTGGGAAAAGCCTCGCCACCAGAGGTGAGGGCTCAAGATATTCTACAGATGGTTACCAAGTTCCAACATGCCCAACGTCTCCCAGCCTTCGACTTTTTGAGGTTGCTAGGCCTCATGGCATCCTGCATTTTCCTAGTGCCAGAGGCTCGCTTGAGAATGAGATCCCTCCAGTGGGCACTGAGGACTCAGTGGTCACAATTCTCAGGGAGAATGACAGATCTTCTTCAGGTTCCCGACAGAGTAGCTCGAGACCTTCAGTGGTGGGCCTGTCAGGAGAACATTCTGAAAGGAGAACAGTTTTGGCAACCCTGGCCGGAGATAACAGTAGTCACGGATGCCTCACTCACAGGGTGGGGAGCCCACGCCAACGACTTGACCATCAGCGGTTGTTGGTCTCCATCAGAGTCCAGACTACATATCAACCTGTTAGAGCTGAGGGCCATCAGACGTGCGCTGAAGGCGTTCCTGCCAGCTGTACAAGGGAAGAACGTCCTGATAATGACGGACAACACGGTGGCCATGCATTACCTCAACAAAAGAGGAGGCGTAGGATCACTACCCCTGTGCAGAGAGGCGATGCAGCTCTGGTTTTGGGCAATCCCAGAAGGAATCTCTCTATCGGCAGTTCACCTAGCCGGAGAGAAGAACTTGACAGCGGACGCTCTGAGCAGGCAGAGCACAGTCTCCCACGAGTGGGAACTAGCTCAGGAAGTTCTTCAAGAGATCTTCGCCCTTTGGGGAACCCCTCAGGTAGATCTGTTTGCCACCAGCCTAAACAGGAAATGCGACTAGTTCTGCTCAAGGGAATTTCCCCCGAGAGGAGCTCTGGGAGACGCGTTCGTAGTGGACTGGGAGTTTCCGCTTCTGTACGCGTTCCCACCGGTCCCTGTCATTCCTCAAATGATCAGGAGGTTGAGAAGATTCCGGAGAACCATCATCCTAATTGCCCCGGATTGGGCCAGGAGAATGTGGTACCCCTGACCTTCTAGACTTGTCCATCTGCCCTCCAATTCGACTTCCACTCAGAGAGAACCTACTCTCACAGAAGGGAGGTCAGGTTCTCCATCCAGACATCAAAACCCTCAACCTTCACGCTTGGCTTCTGAAAGGCTGAGGTACAAGGATTGGGACCTCCCTGATGATGTTATGGAGGTGTTGCTTTCGGCAAGGAGGCCAGCAACAAAGTCTTTATACCGCTGCCGTTGGAACAGATTTTGCAGCTGGTGTAGAGAACAGAATATCGACCCTTTTTCATGTGGTACACCAATGGTTTTGTCCTTCCTACTATATTTGGCAAATTCAGGCCTTCAAGTTGGCACCATTAAGGGCTATCTCGCAGCGCTATCCATCTTTGAGCGCACTGCAGAAGAACCATCCTATTTCAAATTACCCTTGGTTATACAGTTTCTAAAGGGGTTAACCAATGTTTATCCCCCAAGACCATTCCAAGTTCCCCAATGGGATTTAAACTTAGTACTAACTTTCCTGATGGGCACACCTTTCGAACCTCTCCATTCTTGTTCGTTAAGATTTCTTACCCTTAAAACTGTTTTATTAATAGCACTTACATCTGCTAGAAGGGTGAGCGAATTACAAGCTCTTTCTTGTAAACCCCCTCACACAATATTTCACAAGGGCAAAGTTGTCCTGCAAGTGAAGCCTAATTTCCTCCCAAAGGTGGTTTCTGAATTCCATCAGAAGATTACCCTACCATCTTTCTATCCTCCTCCTCACCCGGGGAAAGAGGAAGAGAGGTTACACAGGCTAGACCCTAGGAGGGCTTTAAGTTTTTACATCAGTAGACTAGCCAGGATAAGACAGGCAGACCAGCTGTTTGTAGGTTACGCAGGTCACAAGCTGGGGTTACCAATAACTAAGCAGACCATTTCCAGATGGATCATTCTAGCCATTCTGGAATGTTATAAACTGGCAGGGAAAGAGCCCCCTCAAAACCTTAGGGCTCATTCGACCAGAGGTATTGCAGCTTCATCGGCCCTCAAAAGAGGCGTGCCGGTTAAAGACATCTGTGCGGCTGCTACATGGTCGTCTGTCCATACCTTTACTCGTTTTTACAATTTGGAGTCCTCCTCCAGTCAAGAGACTAGGTTTGGAAGGGCTGTACTGCATTCTATTCATCAATAGAAGACAGCGTGAAGTCAGTACTCCCTCCTCCAATAATAGAATACTGCTATGGGAGCCTATCTAAGATGAGGAATACGTCGGAGGACACAATCCCTTCGAAGAACAAGTTACTTCTTACCTTGTAACGTTCTTTCGACGGGATGTTCCTCCGACGTATTCCTCATCGACCCTCCCATCCATCCCCGCAGTTCTACTTCCCATGTTGTTGCAGCTTACGCTCCTTCAGGGTGATTAGTTTAGTCCAGAAAGTATTATTGTGGGCTACAAAACGGAACTGAGCAACGGACGCTGCGCGCGGCCTTTAATTTCTTCCAGCTATCTATAAGATACTCCCCCATGCATTCCAACAATACCTGTTGTTCACCAAGCTTCATATAGTCCTACATTGCACTGGGCGCAGATCCCTCGTCATTGCCATCAATGTACGTTTCTGCCCATCCTTTCAGTTCTCTTCTCTCTCTGCGAACCGTACTACAAGTTACTCTGGTGCTTCCTCTCTGCGCAGGCCCCGCCTCTGTAGAACTGCCTTCTGCTGCAGCTACTAATTCATGCTCTGTTGGTGGTGGAAATGGTGTCACGTGCACACGGGCAGATGGTGCAATTGGAACAATAGGAATGGGGGGTGGCAACTGAGGCGGAGCAATATGTATTGGTGCAATAGTGTCAACATTATTATGAGAACGCTCTTTTCTCTGCTCGTTTAGAATTTTATTTATTAGTTCGTCTGATGCATGCAATTCTTGCTGGGGATATATTTTTTGTATGCCTAATTGGATACGCCTATCCCCTCTCCTGATATCCTCAGTCATTTTGAGCTCTTTTAGTTCTAGCGCCTTTTCTGTGTTTGATTTGATCCTCTGTGCATGTTTCTCCCTACTTTTTAAACGGAGATTAGCTTCCTTCCTCCAGTCTCTTATGACGTCAAATGCACGGGGCGTGCTTTCTTGCGCAACAGTACCGATTCCAAGTGTTCTATTCGTGCCATCTCAAAAGTACCATCTTTTGGCCTCTGAAAGTCTTCTACATGTCTGGTCTGCCTATGCCAAATTTCATTAAATATTATTGCCCTGATTCCTTATTTTACATACATTTCAAACGCTGGTGACCCTATGGGTGGCGCAACCTGGCCAGTTTCCAACTTTTGTCTACTGCAGTGGAAAAATCCCACTAGACAGGAAGACAGTTTCCCAGGCATATTGTTCTTATTCGTACCTTACCCTGGGCATTTGATCTTGCAAGAGCAACTTTCAACCAATATCAGGGCTGTTAAGAATCGGGGCACGACTCACCTGATCAGTCAGTTCGTCTTTCAAGATGCAATTTGTCCGTATACAGACGCAAACAAGAATCGTCGTGACTGCGTATCTGGCTCAATCTGCCTTGTTTCGGGACCCTCGCCTCAATGCTCTCTGGCAGCTGCGCATCAATCAGGTATCGGCTGTGTACAGACCTGCAAAGGAGTCTCATTTCTTTCACAGGGGCGCCCCTAACACCTTTCGATCCCGGTTCGACGGCCTCGTCCTCAATTCGTTTTCGCCGCCTTCAAATTCAACGTACACAATGGAGCAAAAGGGGAGGGTCCCCTATTCGGGCGCCATTTTTTGCTAGGCCCTGAAGACCCTCGCGTATGGCATCAAGGCACAATCACCATACACCAAGTGATACGACAGACACGAGGTTCAATTTCCAAGTACTAGGGTTTATTGCAAACAAATACCCTGTCGGCCGACTGGGTCAAACGTCTCACAACGTGTGTCACTCAGACCTTGTGAAACGCAAGAGAGCGAACATTTTACAACAGTCTCATATATGAGAAAAGACAATCGTACAATCTCTTTGTGACACATCAAAACCGCCCATAATGTATTGAGTTAGGGTTCGGTGATTGAAAATTATGACACATTATGACACGTTTCTTACTCAATCTATAATACTCGTTTTAACAACAGTTGCAATCTGCACTAAGCAGACATAGTTCTTTGTTTTGAAGAACACAAGGCACTTGTTCAGCGAGGATACTGTGTTCGTAGGGGAGACACATTCCGAAGCATGTTATCTACTGGTTTCTATTCATGAACTAGGGGTCAGCTTGATCTAAGGAGATCCCCAAATGGGGGGCCGCTAGGAAAGTATAATTCATGCTTTAACGGCCTGTTTCTACAGCTTCAGCGAGACCGGCCGGCACCTGGCCGCTGATTAAATGCCTCACTGCTCGCCTTCAAAGACTTGTGTGGGAGAGAAACAATGTATTTCTGTACTGTTTGGCATTTCTCTCTGGGCCAGTCTCTCAACGTGTAAACCGTGGCCTTGCTCTGTGCATGAGCTTATGGAAAAATACATTTTGCAAAGCGTTGAACAGAAAGGAAAGGGAAACAAATGGCAGATGTTACAGCAAAAAATGGACGCTCTATGTTTATGTTGACGATTCTTTGTTGGTGATGTAGGGCTCATGATGCAATTGGCTTTCGGCCAACATAATATACCTTCTATGCTTTGGTAGGGTAGTTTCTAAACTTACAAGATGATCAGTGCTATGATGCCCTATCTAAAATAGTTTTTTTCTGGGAGTATGGCTTTAAAAGCTATTCAGTCTTCATGCACTTTAGCAAAATACTCTTACACACTATGGCATGTGGTGTCACATGCAGCCAACAAAATTGCAGAGGTGGAGATTAGGGGTGTTTTACAACATTATCAATAATGGGAAGAAGGCTTCATGCCTATCCTTTCAGTCAGGGTTAGATGCATCAGACTACATAGGTAGATGCATGGGATCCAGCGCAGTGAACAGACATTTTGCAAAGCAATGTTAATCTGGTCTTGCTCCTGATGTCCAGGCAAGACTTTTAGATATGCCCTTTGATGGGTCCAACTTGTTCAGTCCCAAGGTGGACAACATCCTGGAAAAATTGCAGCAAAATCCTTAGGAGCAGCTATCAGTTGACAAAATCCACAGCTGCCATCACAAAATTGGAGAGGATGGTCCTTTCCTTTTGGTACTAACCTTCCTTTAGCCAAAGTGGTAGAGGTCAAGGTGTTCAAAGACAAGGGCAAAGATGATGTGCACACGCTCCAAGAGGTCATTGAGGAAAGCTGCTCAGGCAGCTTGACTGAGCCACAGTCCCAAAATCTCTGAGCCTTTTCTCTCAAGACACTGGTGTTAGGCAGATTGACCCAACATCTTCAAGACTGTTACGCCATTACTTCAGATGCATGGGCATTGCAAACCGCTCCCATTTCTGAAGATGCCTCCAAATTGTCCCCCCGTACGAACATTCACTTCAGTCTCCAGACCTGCTCCTCTTACAGGAGATTCTTTCCCTGCTGGCGAAAAGTACTGTAGAAAATCTATTTGCAGAGGAACTGAACCAGGCTTGGTATTCCACATATGTTCTGGTACCCAGAAATCCTAGACCAGAGGCGCTTGAACAAGTTCCTCAGGAAAGACAAATTCAAGATGGTCATTCTTTTGTAGATCCTCCAGACCCTTCTGCTTCAGGACTGGATGGTGTCACATGATTTTCATGACTCTTACTTTCACGTGCCTTTACATCCCAAACGCAGAATGTACCTGAGATTCACCACAATGGCAGCCACAAAGAAAACTCTGGTTACTGGATGCAAGGTAAATGTTCTTTTTTTTTTTTAATTTTTTTTTTAACTCTTTTTATTGAATTTTACAACCTTGACAAAACTCAGAAAAAACATTCCCCCCCTCCCACCTCCTCCAAAACAAAAGACGAGCATTCAACAATCGTAATCTCCCTACTTCCGTGCAGTTCCTCCACCTCATTGTAGCTCCAACAGTCTTGGGCGTGGTGGACACCACATCACCCTATAATCGTCTTTGAGAAACGCCATAACCTCCCCCCAATCCGCCAGAAAAGTTCTGCATTTTGTCCTCCATGGCGTAAGACGCCCACTCCATCTCAGCGAACTCCCAAATTTTCCGTAGCCAATCGTGACTCATAGGGACATCAGGGCTTTTCCATCTCTGAGCTATTAACATCATAGCTGCGAGGGTCAGGATCACTTTCGCTTTCTCCCTACCCCTGATCACCCCTCCTTCCAAGGGTTCCCGAAGACCCAACAGGATCTGTACTGGAGATGGATCATCTCCCGGGCCAAAAACCTGACGCTGCGCTCTCTGGACCGCCCTCCAAAAGGCTCGATCTTGGGGCACTTCCACCAAATATGCTCAGCATTGCCTACCAAGTCACAGCCTCTCCAACAATTACTCGACCTTGTGGGGAACATCCTGTGGAGCCGGGCTAGGGTATAAACCACCCGACTAGAATCTTGTACCAGGCTTCCTGCAATTGAGTCGCTTTTGCCAATTTAGGGAGCCTCCTCCACAATCCCCTCCACTCCTCCTTACTGATTTCTCTTCCGAGAATCCGTTCCCATTTCTG
This sequence comes from Ambystoma mexicanum, assembly GCF_040938575.1. Lineage (NCBI taxonomy): Eukaryota > Metazoa > Chordata > Amphibia > Caudata > Ambystomatidae > Ambystoma > Ambystoma mexicanum. The sequence continues at coordinate 744,774,157 of NC_090926.1, forward strand.
CATGGAAGACCAATGGGGATCTGTGGGAGAACTATTTAGAATCTCATATATATTAGAAATGAGGCCCTTCGTTCCATCATTGGATAGCAGAAAGGTCTCAAACTGTGTTGGTTCCCGAGTGGCTGCCCTCCTGACCTCTGGTTGAAGTGCCCAGTGTCTCAACTGTGCGTATCGCAGACGTTCCCTCTCTTGTATACCAAACTCCCGCTTACATTCTAGAAAAGACATCAGTTCCCTGCCGCGAAACAGGTCACATAGCTTCCTGCAGCCCCTAAACGCACCTTCCTCCAAACCCGGGGTAAAATTACCATTGCCAAAGAGGGGGGTGAACGGAGATGGATACGTGGTTATTCCCTTAGAGCCCGCCATTTTATCCCAGGTGTCGGCCATTAGCTTGGTTATTGTACTTTCATATAGGTGCCGCGGTCTATGCTCTTTAGGTAACCAAAGCACTTCTGGGAGATTGCGATGGGCTACCGCCCTGTCCTTCCCCACCCAGAGTTTATTTTGCTGAGCTTCGTCACACTTCAACCACTCCCTTACTATTCGAAAGCTGAGTGGCCTCATAATATCCCCAATTCCTTGAAAAAGCTAGAGGGAACAGCGTGCGGGACCGCCTGAAATAAATACAGCAATCGCGGAAGTACAAACATCTTTACCGCTGCGATCCACCCAAGCCATGACACCCGCAGACTCCTCCACCTTTGATAATCCCTCTTGATTGTTTTAGGGAGAGGGGGGGGGAAGTTAGCCAAATACCACCCGTCTAACCTTGCTGTAATACACATCCCCAAGTATTTTATCCCCCCTGGCATCCATAGAAGATGAGTGCCCCCCTTCAGATCGTCGCGCTCCCTTCCCCTTAGTGTTAAATTTAGGACTTCCGACTTGTTAGCGTTAATTTTTAACCCTGATGCCTCCCCAAATTTCTCCAGTAGGGACATGCTAGCCTGTAGCGATTCTCTTGGCTCTGCCAACAAAAGCAACATGTCGTCAGCAAATGCCGCTACCTTCTGTTGCACCCCTCTAACTCCCTTATCGCTTGCAGCAAGGGTTCTAAGTAAATCGCGTAAAGGATTGGGGACAGCGGGCAGCCCTGCTTTGTTCCCTTCTGTAAGTTTACCCTTCTGGAAGCCAACCCATTAACCATTAACCTAATGGACGGATCTCGGTAATTGGCCCGGACCATCATCGGGAATTCCCCTTGTATGCCCATCTTCTCCATTACTCGGAAGAGAAAGGACCACTCCACGTGATCAAAAGCTTTTCCAGCATCGAGTGCCATCAGAACCGCTGCAGTGTCCGTCCTCTGAGCTTTCGCGACTATGTGGGCCACCCTTCTAATGTTGTCTGCAGTTTGCCGGCTCTTAACAAAGCTCGCCTGATCTGAGTGGATCAAAGAAGGGAGAAGGTCGTCAAGTCTGTTAGCCAAAATGTTTGCATTAATTAATATTGACGCCAAGATATATACAATGGGACGATAGGCTACCCTCTCTTCTGGGTCTTTATGTTGTGTAAGGACCAGGGTTACCTTCGCTTCCTCCATGGACGTGGCTATTTTCGCTGACCGCCGAAACGAGTTGAAGAGTGAAGTCAGCTGGGGGGCCAGCTGCGTGACAAAAAATGAAGCAGTGAACCCATCCGGGCCCGGGGCTTTGTTCGTAGGGAGGGTCCTAATCACTCTTCGAACTTCCTCTTCCGTGATTTGATGGTTGAGCGCTTCCTGCGTGTCCCTATCAATCTCCCTTAACTGTACTGATTGCAAGAACCTTTCCTGCGTCTCGGTGCAAGGGTTTTGGGACGTATAGAGAGAGCTATAAAAGCCTGCCAAGGCCTCCTGTATTTCTTCCCTCTTCGTTACCCTTTTCCCAGGACCCACTTTCAACGGCGAGATGGAATTGCTCACCCTCTTGCCCCTAAGAAGCCGTGCTAAGAGCGCGTCCGCCTTATTAGCCTTTGCGTAGAATTTCTGTCTTACCGCCAATAAAGCGCCCTCTGCCTTCTTGGTGCGTAAGAGTTCTAACTGCCCCACCGCCTTCCTGTAAGCCCGCATGGCTACCCGTTGGAGGGTCACCCCCATCGCCTGTCTGGCTGCCTCCACCTCCGATTCAAGTTGAGCGTCTAAAGCCCTCAATTGCCCCGCATGGAAAGCAGCCGCTACAATCAGGTCCCCCCTAATCGTAGCTTTAAAAGCGTCCCACCTGACCTCTTCTCCCATGTCCCCCTTCCTGTTAATTGCAAAAAAAGTCCCAATCTTCTCTTCGATGTCTCCCCGTACTTCCAAATTCCGCAGGACTGCCCTTGGGAACTTCCAGCTCCATAGCCCTCTCCCCCTTTTATCCAGGTCCTGGACCGCAGAGACAATCTTATGATCCGCTATCCCTGTAGGGCCAGTACACACCTCCCGGACCTCACCAACCAGGTCAGCCGACACCCATATGCAATCTATTCTGGATTGGGACCCGTGGACTCCAGATAAGAAGGTATAACCCTCCTCCTCCTCCCCCTTCAGTTCTTTCCAGACATCCCTTAGCCCTAGCTCCCCAAACCTTGCCTTCAATCCCGTCGACATCACTGCCCCCCCTCCACTCATTCGGTTACCGTTTCTGTCTCTCTCCCTATCCCAAGCAATATTCAAATCTCCCATTAAAACAACCTGCCCCCACGGCTGTTCCTTGAGCACCTTTAGAAACTGCAACAAAAACGTTTCCTGACCAGAGTTAGGGGCGTACACCACAACAATGGTGTAGGGGGCCTCCAGATAACTAACCCTAACTACAATGCATCTCCCCTCCTTATCCCGGGTTACTGCCTCAACTCTGAAGTCGACCGTGTTTCTAATGGCTAACGCTACCCCCCACGTTTTGCTGAGGCCCGAGGATGCATGGAGGATCAAAACCCGTCAATCTCCCCTGGTCCTTGGGCAATAGTTGAGTTTCCTGCAGCCCCATAATATCAGGTCTTTCCTTTCTCGTAAATAGCTCCAACTTTTTTCTCTTCAAGGGGTAGTTCAGCCCTCTCACATTATGAGTTAACCACTTAAGAGGTCAGGGTGTGAATCTTGGACCTTACCAGGAGCTCCCGCCCTCGTTCCATTCTCCTTGTTGAATGACTCATCCCCCTTCCCAAAACGCACCCCCCATGTCCCCCCCTGGTTTTCCCCCATCCCCTCCTGAAAGGCTATGCCCTTCCCGCCTACTCGACACTCCCAACACGGGCATCTCCGACCTTACTGGTCCCAAAACACTTGCTCCTCCGTCACCCACCAACCCAATGTACCTTTTGAGGGCCCACAACCCCCTGGGCCCACTACCCCCTCTACCACAAACAAAGGTCAAGATTCAGTTGGGGCCCAGTTCCGCTCTTCGCTCGGGTTTCTCTTTCGCTGCTTCCTGCCCTCTTTTACCCCTTCTTCTCCTTTTCTCCCCGACTGTTGACCATTCCCAGGGTTTCATCCCAGAGCGAGCAGTCGCTCCCTGCTCCCCTGAGCTCGGGGGGCGGGGGGGATTCCTCCAGGTCCAGATGGAGAAGGTTCACTCCTTCCTGGAGGGACGTGATACGTCTCTGAGCTCCCTCCCAAGCAAACAGGAGGCCAAACGGGAATGTCCATGCATATCGAATGTCCTTTTCCCTGAGGACTGTTAAAAGGGGGGCCATTTGCCTCCTTTTCATGAGCGTGCTGCTTGCCAGGTCCTGAAATAATTCAATTTGCTTCCCGTTGAACTTAATGGGCTCCTTCTGCCGGGCCGCTCGGAGGACCGCCTCCTTCTGAGCAGATCTTGCAAACGCCGCGAGCACATCTCTGGGCCTCGCCAACTGCCCTTTAGTCACCCGCCCAGTTCTGTGCACTCGGTCGAGCTCAATCTTCTCCAGGCATTCCTCTTCCAGGATGTCAGCAAAGATGCCCTGGACTACTGTTTTCAAGCACCGATTCCGGCAGCGACCTCACCCTGATATTGATCCTTCGGGATCTATTTTCCAAATCTTCCATCTGGATTTCCAGATTCCGTGTTGCCACATCCAACCTCTCGTTGGCTACGCCATTGGCCGTAGCTTCTTCCCCAACTTCTTGAAGGCCCTTTTCGAAGGTGTCTGTCCTTTCGCCCAACTGCCATAAATCCTGCCTAATCTCCCCTAGAGCTTTGTTCAAGTCTGCTCGCATCAGTTGAAACTGATCCTGAAAAGTTTTGGCCAAATTCGACTGTAGGGCGCGCAGCTCCCCAAGTATTCCTGTCTGGACATCACAGACTGGTCCCCAGGCACCTCCTTGTCATTAGTCCCTCCCGACGACTCCCGTGAATCCCCCTGGGCCTCTCTCGGCGTGTGCACCGGCCAAAGTGCATGGAGCATGCCCAATGTATCTCCCGTGGCTTGAGCTCCTCTCCCCCTTTCCCCTTTGTCTTCGTAGCCATGTCACACACTGCACTGCTTTCCCGCTTCTCGTGCTTCTCTTACCCTCTTGGCGGGTCGTCCACTGCCCCCCGTCGCCGTTCCAAGCCTCTGCAAAACTCGCTGGGTCAGGGTTTGCGAGTCACAGCCTCAATGACTCTAGCCAGGTCAGGGTGTGAAAGCCACAGCAAGGTGAGGCATTCCGCCCTCCAAGTCAAACTCAAGCGTTGTACTCGCTGCGTGCCTCTGGGGGGGTGGTGGGGGAAGGAGCCCCTAAAAGTTGACACCTGGAACCCCTGCGTAGGTTGACTCTCAATACAGTGGATCAGGGACTCATTCCCTGGTGTCTCCTCTCTGGGACTACTGCAACTCTTCCTCAAGCGGCCTGGGGGCAGGCCCGACTGCCCAGCCCTCACAAGCCAAGTGCCACGTCTCCCTCGAGAGGCCGCTCCACAGTTCTGCCCCCGATGGACAGGGCTCCCGCCCGTCGGAGCCACCAGCCGTAATCCGCTCCTCACCTCTGCTCCCGGCCGCTGCGTATCCGCTCCCCCTCCAAGGCCGCACCTTCCTCCCCTGCACCGCTAGCCGTGGACAACAGGTTCCCTCCTGCGGCTGGGCCCCTTCACTGCTCCTTCGCTCGCGCACCGCTTCCCGGCCTTCTCGCTTTCCATACTGCAGCTCCCAACGTCTGCCAGTCCTCCAAGCGCCCTCCCCTCTTGCATACTATCGGGGGTGGGCAGCAGCCAGGCCACAGAGCAGCACCCGCCTTCCCTCCTGGTCCCGGAACGCGCAGCTCACCTCTCGCCGCGTCGTCGGGGGGAGGAAGGGCCGCAAGGCCGCTACGACACTCGCCAGGGGCTCCACAACCCGCTCACTCGGCTTCCAAGACCCCCTTTGACGCTTGTTCCGCCCGGTGCCTCTCTGCTCCTCAGAGCCTTCCCGATCCGTCCAGCCTGGTCCCAGCACCCAGAGCTCTTCTCCGCAGGCGTCTCACTCCGGCGCTCCAGGCACACACGCCGCTGCAGCTCTCCTCACAGCAGCGCTGCCAGCGAGGTCCGGAACGTGCTGCGTTCCGTCAGCACCCAATTCCATACCTCTGCTACTCACTCCTCTGCAGAGCACAAAGAGACCCCAAATTGGACCGTTAATGGGGGTGGTGGGCAGTGAGAATCCGTAAATGTTCTTAAGGCTGCTCACCTGTGTGCGGAGCAGCTCGATGTTTGGTGAAGCCAGGAAACCAGTCATTGCAGTCATGGCCATTGTGATCTCCAGCCTAGACTACGCCAATTCACTATACCTGGGCGCCCCTGCATATCAACTCAGAAAGCCCCAGTGCTTCCACAACACAGCAGCTAGGCTTTTCCTGGCTCTTGGCCCCAGAGAGCACATCCCACCCACCCTCTGTGTCCTCCACTGGCTTCCTCTCTGCGAAGAGCCACTTTCAAAGCCATGTTCATCACTCACTGTGTCCTCCACAAGACAGGCCCAGAGTATCTTAATCTGAAACACGTCCGTTACCAACCCAACAGTAACCTGCGATCAGGCACTGCACTCGCCTTACCTTCAAATCGACAAGACTAAGGAGGATCCTCCTCCTTCGTTCAAGCGCCTTCAGTCTCGAACACTATTCCCATTAGCGTACAATGCATAAGAGGATCAGCTTGTCTTCCAAAGGGCCCTCAAGACCTGGCTTCCTCCCCCCATCCCCGGCATCCGATGATCCCATGCCGGGGCAGCAATGAACCCGCCATGCAATGTACTGAGCGACGGAGAGAAAAATCGCCAGCAGACCACATGACAGAAACCACGCCACATCTACGAAACCGAGAAACCACCCGGAACACCCGGGTACGCATCACACTCCATGCTTATAGCAGATAGCCGATGAGCAGGCCACCCACCTGCATGCATATGCTATCTTACACTGTTTTTAGGCACATTGCACAACACCTCTGCCATATGAATGCAGCTATCCCCCACAACAAAAACGTGTCTAGCTGGACACCTGAGTCTCCTGCACTCGCATGCGCTCCAGACTACCTCACAGCACCCATACACGTCGGATCGATCTGGGTTGCTAGCCCCAACCCACCTTCGTATTGGCTGAAATGCACACACACATTCTAAACTCCTCTGAATTTCTCATACCTTAGACTTCGGTGCCCCAGGGCATTCACCTACAGCGCTTTGAAGCCATCCAAATGGGAACAGGCGCTATACAAATGACAAATTACATTAGCAGTACCTGCTATCAATTTTGGTGCTTCCTTTTGGGCTTACCTCTGTCCCGATGGTTTTCAACAAGTTGATGGCGGTGGTGGCAGAGAGACTAAGGGAGCGGAGGATTCGCATCTTTCTCTGCTTGGACGAATGGCTGATTAGAGCTTGTTCTCCTGGAAAGGCTCTTGAAAATCGTAACAGCACCTGCCACTTCCTCCATTAATTGGACTTCCCCCTCAACTTCAAGAAGTCTCAGGTGACACCTTCTCAAACGCTTCAATGTATTGGCGCGGTCCTGGACTCTTTGTCATGGAAGGCTTTTTCCCTCAAGTTGAGAGCTCACCATAACTTACAAACAGTAATGAGATTTCAGAACGCCCAGTATCTACCAGTGTTGGTCTTTCCGAAGTTGCTGGGCCTTGAGGCATCCTGTATTTTCCTGATGCGAGAGGCCCATCTGGTTTTGGACTCTACAAAACAGGATCTCTTGTTCAGCGGTTCATTTAGCCAGGAAAGAGAATATGATGGCGGATGCAGACTGAGCACGATATCCCACGAGTGGGAGTTGGCTCAGGAAGTCCTTCTAGAGATCTTTGCCCTATGGGGAACCCCTCAAGTGAATCTGTTTGCATCCAGTACTAAAGGGAAATGTCACCTTTTCTGCCATGGGAATTTCTTCAGAGAAGAGCTCTCGGGGATGTGTTTGTATTGGACAGAGAATTTCCACTTCTATACGCGTTCCTACCAGTCCATGTCATCCCTCAAGTCACCAGGAGGTTGAGGAAGTTCAGAAAATTCATGACCGTGTTTGCTCTGGATTGGGCCAGGAGGCCTTGGTTCCTGGACTTCCTGGACCTGTCCACCTGCCCTCCAGTCCATCTTCCCCAGAGAGTGGAGCTACTCTTGCAGGAGGGAGGCAGTCTTCAACCAGGAATAAGAATATTGAGCCCACACACATGGTTTTTGAGGGGTTAAGTTACTATGATTGGAACCTCCCGGTAGATATTTTAGGTGTTGCTTTCAGCTCGAAGACCAGCAACTAAAGGTGGTGTCTGAATGTCATTCATCTCAAAAGATCACACTACCGGCTTTCTACCGCCCCTCCAAATGCTTCGAAGGATGAAGTGGTTGCAAAGGCTTGATTTGAAAAGAGCTCTTTGCTTTTACATCACAAGAATGGCAAATATTAGACCGGATGATCAGCTATTCATTGGCTACATGATTACAAATTTGGCCAAGCTGTGACTGACTCTTTCAAGATGGATTATCCTACGCATTTCGGAATGTTACTAGATTGCTGGGAATGAAGTTCCTGATCATTTAAAAGCCCATTCCACTAGCGAAATGGCATATCCCTCATATCTACTACAAGGTGTACCAGTGCAGGTCAGATTCCCTATCTGTTTAGAAGAGTGATCTGCACAACATTATGTGCTAATTAAACCATCATAAGAATAGGCTTCTCCCACCTCCATCTTTAAAATTGCTATGGCAGTCTATCCAATTGGAATTGGTTATTTATAACTCTTAATAACCAGAGGTTTCTAAGCGCGGACCCAGGGATCGAACCAGTGTTGTTCTGCATTGTCTTGCTTCTGTGGTGAGTACATTGCCCCTGAGCTATCCTCCCTATCCAAGATGAGGAATCCATGGGAGGACACAATCCATTAGAAGAACAAATGACTTACCCCTGGTAATGTTGTTTCTGATGGATGTTCCTCCCACAGATTCCTCATCGACCTAGCCTACCCCACCCCTCTTGCTGAACAAATTCAAATTTCTTCTCTTTCAACACCTATACAGGGTTACATTACTCTCCTGAAGACGGCCGATCACTGGTAGACGAGTAGAGGAAAAACTGCGCCCCTGCTGTTGAACAGTTTCCTCTGACCCCAACCCACCCCCCCCCCAGACACCCCTGCATCCGGAAACTAATATTTAAGATGAGGAATCCATGGGAAGAACACACATCCTCAAAGAAAATTAACAGGGTTAAGTCATTTGTTTTCCTGCTGTGAGGGTGCAGTAGTGAGATCGATACACAGAGACCTTTTTGTTGCTACAGACTTTTCTAAATTAATGTAGGGTTGGGGAAAGGCTGCACTAGCCCCAATGCTAAGAGGGAATTCCCTGCCTCAACACAAATCTTAAATTGGTCCGTCAGTATGTCAAAGTAAAGAGAAATCCACCATTGTGTCAAAACCCTAACTGTAGCCCTCACACTAACCACTCAATTTAAAGTGCTAAGGGATCTCATCAGGTCTTTCATAGTTCTTTTCCAAGTTCATAACACAAAGTTTCAGATGGTGCAAAAACATGCCTCCCCTCTCTTGACTTCTCCCAGTGTTCACAAGTCACAGGGGGAATGACTCCTTTCCCCTGGTTTCTCTTCCACTTCCTTGAAGGGCCAAGAAAATGTATTCCTGCTCTTGGCTTTGCCACAATGTTCGCAAATCCCAAGGGTTGTCTCTTTCCCAGGTTTCTCTTCCTTTAAACAGCCAACCGATTTCACTTCTCCCCGGTATTGTGACTTTGAAGAGGAGTAACAATTGTCCTCACCTGGTTTCACCAGTTTGCTTTCTAGTTAGACTTGGTGTACTCACCTGCCAAGTACTACCTATTGCATATCTGACCTGGTTCACCTTTCTCACAGGTACTGTGACTATGAGCAACTGATGCAGTTCTGTTATGGGTGTGAGTCCCAGACTCGCCTGTGTTTAGTACTTCTCCTTCTAGATAGGCTTGGCTTACTCTTCTGCCAAGCACTACCATATAATATCATAGGTGTGAAAGTTTAGCGATTGACTTTGTAACTCATATGAAAAGTGAGTCCAAAACTCAAGCATTGGAATTGGGACTTTCTGAAAACAAAGTTTTGCTGCCGCAATTGGATCCATAACATCTACATATTGCCACTAATAAATTGCTTTAGAACTGATCGAAAATTATACATGCAGCGACCGTTACGTGCGACAACTATTCTTTAGCTATCTTCCGGCCTGGGTCGCCAAAAGGGATTGCATTATGAAAGCCAGCTCTCTGACTCCTCCACAATGGAAAGGCCTGCCAAGTCCTCCTTTAATGTTTATGGTTGACCATCTCTACTTCCACTCCCAACGAGCCGTTTCCGGAAGCGGAGACGGCACCATTCCGACTCACTTATCCGGAACGCGATGAGACGTGATGAACATGCCACAAATGAAGGTAAACTGTGCCTTCATGCTTGATGAGGTGGGAAAGTGGTTTCTGGACATTAGCCAACTTCTTGCCCCCATTAGTCAATGGGGATGGCGATATTTCTTAAGTAGCTACACGCAAGGTTTTCCATTGTGTCTTGCAGAAATGATCAGTGATAAAGTGGATTCCTAACGCTGAAAAAAGCGGCGCGTTCGTTACTTTTCTGATAGCTGCATGGGACAATGGCAATGATTACTGTAAGTAATCTAAATATCCCTTCAATTTTTACTATAATTGGAACTACTAATTTCACTTTCTATAAACAAACATGCCATGTAATGTTATACTCTGTTCCAGCATGCTGCTGATTAAGTATCACTCCCCTAAACACATTGACTTGACTATGTGTGTATTATATTTGCAGGACCCACTTGGGTGCTGCTGTGTGGACAAGAAGATTATTTCTTTGTCAAAATTAGATTTCTTTCAGTCCTGAGGAAAACCTGACCCCATTATTCTGCAAAGAGTGTCTTTGGTTGAAACTAGTGCAGGGCCTATTTTGGAGCACCTTGCAAGAGCTCAATTTTTGAAGACCAATACAGATAGGTCTCTTCTAGTAAACTGTGGTTATTGGGATACTTTCCCCAAGAAAAATAGGATAGGGGGATGAATATCCAAAGCTTGCTAATTTAAATTCAGGCTAGTGTTTGCAACTGAATATTTGAAAAAAAATGGATTCATTCAGCCTTTGCTTTTTCTTTCTGTCTTTTTTCTAATTGTGATTGTGTACATTGTTCACCGACTGGCATTACCTTCTCCTATAGTGTACTAGATGGATGCTAGCCATTATTACTGTCTATTTATTTAGCAATGTGGAACACAATTTCCTTTCTGTGTATGCATATCTATGCCTATGTGTCAGTTTGTTTGATGTTTTTCTGGGAAGTGCCTAATGTTTAGGAAGAATATATAGTAAAGAACATATTTGTGTAAATATTTTTGTTGTGTATTTCTCTACCTACCTTAAACACACTTCACATGTTACAAATTCACAAACCTGTAACCGTATTACTGCATTGGACGGCATGTAGGCAGGTCTATAGAACCTAGCTATTTGTGCCCTAATGAGCAAGTAGAAGGCCCATGCGTTTTCATTCCCCTGACATTATTTGTGATGTACTATGTTATATGCAGGAGCATCTTTTGGATTAAGCACACTGTCAACTTAAGTTTCAATTGGCCGTTTTCAGTACACTGAACAGCATCGTGCATCTGACCTGCACCTTCAGTGCATACAGTGTGAAATGGATGCCTTCTAGCTTCAGGTCTATGGCAAAAGAAGCAGGAATTATTTTTGAAATTGTGTAGCAGTACTTCAGTATGTTGTACAGTGGTCTGCAAGGTGTTTAGAATCACTCTCTTCGCATCCATTTCCTATTCTAACTGCACCAATTCACTTTTCAGTAGATTTTGAGTTTTGTGACGAAAGCCTCTTCTTGTTCGCATTGACACAAACGCATATGAAAGCCTATACAGTCAAACTCTTGGACATGGTCAACGATGGTTGATCATTCTGCAGTGTACCTTCCATAGCTTCATTTCAAATTTGCACCTGAAATAGATGATAGAAATTACCCATTGAAAAAAAATGAAGAACTGAACTTGTAGCGCGAAAGTTGCTCCATGTCCTATATTTGAATTACAATGGCATGCCGCCATTTGAGTAAATGGGGGGGGATTGATGTCCAGAAATAGGGTCGGGTTGGAATACTTGAAGCACGCCCTCAAAGTCCTCCAGTTTGGGAGGGTTTTTGAGTCTTTGTATGCCCATGCATCTGCTTCTGTTAGTTTCAAAGCCCTTTAGACTGCTGAAGGGCAATAGGCAGGAATACCCCACTACCCCCTCTTTTTTGCACTGGAGCCACTATTGCGAGCACTGCATACAGGCTCTGAAACTGAATGTATGACAATAGGATCTGAGGCATCTAAGGTACTTTCCTATGCAGATGATCTTTTAGCATTTCTTTCAAATCCAGCATCTTTAGGCCAACATTCTTTTCCTTGTTTGAGCAGATTGGGTCAATCGCCTGCTTCAAGGATAATTTCAAGAAGACATATATGTTGTGCCGATCACAAGAACATTGCCGGTGTGTGAAAGCTTTACTCAATTGGAGGGAGGGAGTGTGAAGGAGGAATTGAGCTTCAAAGCAATCTAGGAAAATCCTGTTGCATAACAGAAGCAAATAGCTAGGGTTAAACTGGGTGCACAGAGATGGTTTAAACGAAATCTCTCCCTCTGTGCAATGGTTGCAAGCATTAAAATGACTCATCCCGAAATTCTTTATATATTTATCATGCTTCCACTTACACTGCAGCAAAAAGAGGTGAACAATAGTCAGTAGATATTTGCCGGGTTGATGGAGGGCAAAATGCCAAAATCCTGTGGTGCTACTTAAGAGGCTTAGAATCCGGGGTATTCGTCTTCCCAAACATTAAACATCATCATCAGACATTTGTGCTAAAGGCTCTGCATACTTGGCTTTTACCTACAACTCCTAACTTCGCTGCCTGGTTGCACATTACTCCCTACTGAAAATGGGTTGCAAGTGAGTAGAACCCCAATGACTACTGAAGATTTGGGTGTGAAGTGTTAGCCCTTACTAAATATAATTATCTCTTGTATGGGAAAGCATCCATCTAGAGCAGTATTGTCCAACTCAGGCCTCGAAGGCCAGAATCAGGTTTTCAGGCTATCCTGTGTACACTCGGGCTGAGTTGCGCGTTATGTTGATTTATATCATGCACTGCTTCCACCCAAAGGCATTCTCCAGGCGCTCACTAAGTTTATAAATACATCCCTAATTAATATTCATGAGAACAAATGTGCATACATCAGAATCATTCATTGTATGCAAATATATCTGATGAATATTGAGGGGTATCCTGAAAATCCAACTTATTTCCGGCCTACGAGACCTAGAGATGGACAAGTCCAATCTAGAGGAATCCTGCGGCCATGCCCAATAATAGTGTTAAATTAGACAGCTGGAGAGACTGTGGTATCTTTGAATTGAAAGTTAAGAAGGCTGGTAAGATGGTCTCCATTGAACAGCTGACATTTAAATACAAATTGAGTGAATGGGAGAGTCACTTTTTTGTTATACTTGAAAAAGGTTTTGAACTCAATTCATAGTTTTCACACCCGCCTATGCTTTTTACACTGCCTGACCCTGCACATTGTCCACATCCTCCCTCTAAAAATTGAACGGGCCCTCACTAGACGTGCATGTGTTTGGATTACAAGGAGCAGTGTAAAGAGATCCTTCTATGGTCAGTAATATTAATTAGTGGAGGCCCATCTGCCAGAATCCTGTAAAGATGATCATGAACCTCATATCCAGGTTTATGCTCTAGCACATTTTTCTCTAGTATTGAACACCACACAAGATGCATAAAATTGTGCTTATGGATATAAATATGTGCTGGTTAAGCAAGAAAGCATGATGGTCCTTGTGCTGAGGTTCATGCTTCAAAGTTCAAGAGCTGTGGTCTGACAGCTATAGAGAGCTGACAAAGCGCATTGTGCAAAGACTTTGGAAGCTCCCAAAGAAACCAGCAGTGGATGACTGGTTGCATGGGATGAAAACATTTTCTGCCAAGGAAAAGATTTCACACCAAAACCATGATATCCTAGATGCATATGAGTCACTATGGTCTAAATTAAATAATAAACTTAATCTGAGTTATCTTCAGAGCAGCGTGGTTCAATTGTTGAACTGCATGCTCTATTTGGATAAGGATAAGTGGTTCCCTTCACCCTTCCTGCTTCCCTGTCCTGCCCTTTTCTCTGGTGTACTGTAGGCATTGTTTAGATTATACCTTATGGCCTCCTTTGACCTTTCCACTCTTTCTTTCGAGATGCATTTCCTACAGGTGATGGAAACTAAAGTTATGATTATTAATGACTATGTATAGTCTTGGAAAGGGGAAGTCCTGGGAAAAGTTAGAATCTCAAATGTTTTGTTTTAATGTTGAAATTCAGTAAACTGGGAAAAAAAGTTTAACGCGTGTTGCATTTACATATCTGTAATATAAATATGGAAAATGTTGAGACAACATTGACTTTAGTGTAAACAGTGTGAGGGACACTTTTTTTTTATAGCCCTGATGTATCTTTCAAGTGAGACTTTAGAAATGAAAACAAGTTTATAAATAACAGTGCTATTAAAGATTGTATGTACTGTATTGGTGGCGATCTTCATGACATCACTCTATAGCGCGTGGTGTGAGATATTGAAGGCTCCATGGAAATTATTAATCTGCAGCCATTTTCTGGGGGACAAAACCATTTTGAGGGGATTGGGTCCTCCGACGTATTCCATATCTATGACAGGTAATGTCCACAGCTATGCTGCTTCGGAAAATCTTTGGCGTCTGCGTCCTGCGTCGATGACGTCGATGCGCCGTCCCCGAGGACCTCCTCCGACGGCCGACGTCACCCAATGTGATAAGTAGGACGCACGACGCCCATAGCCTCAGTTCTGTTTTTTCCGCGAACGTGTTCGCTTCGTGAATCTCGGTACGCCTCGACTCGTTGGAGTTTGCGGTTTTCTATTCTTGGTTCGTTGAACCTGTTCGGTTGGTTGTGAAGACCTGTTCGTGGTGATGTCTTTCTCATCTTCGACCCCGCGTCCGGGCTTCAAGAACTGCGGGGACTGTGGGTCCAAGATGTCGGTCATGGACTCGCACAACGCCTGCCTCTGGTGCCTCGGGGAGGCCCACGATACGGACGACTGTGTCGACTGCCAGTCGCTCACTGCAAAGGCCTTGCGGGAACGCAAGAAGAAGCTGTCGGTAGGCCTGGTGTCTAAGCCACGGAAGTCGAGGTCTGCGAGGGGTGACTCTCCGCGTCATCGTCGGAAGCCCGGTGGGTCTCCATCCAAGAGTCGGTCTCGCCACTCCTCTGCCTCTTCTAGGCATTCCAAGAAGCGCCGGCATAGGTCGCCTTCCCTGTCCTCTTCCGAGGACTCCGCCCGTCGGTGGGTCGCTTATCCCTCCATGCAAGCGACGCCAGAGGAATGGGCTTCCTTCGGGAAGCAGATGCTAGCGATTCTGAAATCGCAGGGCACCGGTCCGTCCGCGCCTCCGAGTGGGGTCGGTCGGCACCGGTCGAGAGACACCGCCCGTACGCCTTCGGGCTCAGGTGGTCGGCACGGCTTGCGGGAGAGGTCCCGCTCGAACAAGGGTAGCCGTTCTCGCCATGCCCGTTCCAGGTCCCGGTCCTCGACGCGCTCGAGACCGCGTGATCCTGTGCCGTCTTCGAAGAAGACGTTGACGCCTGTGGCGCGGAGGTCGTCGACGATTTCTCTCGAGGTTCCGTCTCTGAGGGGGTCGTCGACGCCGTCAGCGCCCAGGTTGTCGAGAGAGACGCTTCAAGGACTGTGTCGACGCCGCTGATGCTGGCAGCGCTGCAGCTGTCGTCGACGCTGATTCGCTCGACGTTGACGCCTTTTCTGTCGACGGCGACTCGTTCGGTGACCTCGCCGCCTTTTCTGTCGACGCCGGCGCGTTTCGAGGCGGTGGTGTCAGAGGGGCTCCGTGGCGCGGGGTTTGCCCCTAGAAAGGCTATGGCTAAGGTCCGGCACTGCTTTGGTCCGCAGAGGTCTTCCTCTCCCCGCCTGGAGTACATTTCAGAGGGTGATGAAGGCTCTGATGGCGGCCTGGTTCCGGTTACGGTTCCAGATGACCTTATCTCGGGCCATAGCCAGTTTGATGACCTGAGGCAGTCGCTGCATGATGCCAGTGGACTGGACACCTCTCCGGAGGTGGAGTTTTGTCGGCCGGAGCCTGGCACTCATGCTGATTCTTCATATCGGCGCCTTATGTCTCGAGTTACCGAGTACTTGGGTTGGTCAGCTCCCCCAGGGGAGTTCGTTCAGGATGATCTCACGGACATCCTTGATCTCGGTCCACCCACTGACCCGGTTTTGCCTTTTCATATGGCTCTGCAGAGAAGGGTGGCGGTGGCTTGGACTGCTCCGGAGAGTCTCCCGGCAGTGGGCAAGTCTTTGTCGCGAAAATACCGTCCAGCCGGTAGCGACCCCTGCTACTTGTCTAGGCACCCCACCCCGGAGAGTTTGGTGGTGCGGGCGGCTATGGCCCCAGCAAAGCAGGCGTCGTATCCTACCATCCCTCCGGATAGGGACGACAAACGTTTTGACGGCTGGGCGAAGAAAGTGTTTTCTTCGGGGGTATGGCGCTTCAGGCGGCCAACTCCATATGTGCCTTGTCTTGTTTCACGCACACTCTGTGGAACTGTGTTGCACTAGCGGCTGATCATATTCCCGAAGGGGACGAGCTGGATGGTTTCCTTGCTATGGTTCAGGATGGCAAGGATGCTATGTGTGAGGCCGTTCAGTCGGGTTTGGACTTGGCGGATTGTGTCAGCCGGTCCATGGCGGCGAGCACCGTAATGCGCAGGTTTGCATGGTTGCGGAAGTCTGGGTTCGCTCCTGATGTGCAGTCCCGGCTCCTCAACATGCCTTTTGATGGTGAACACCTTTTTGGCAGCAAGGCTGACGAGAGCCTTGAGAGGTTGCAGACCTCCAAAGCTGCAGCAAAATCGTTGGGTGCTGCAGTTCGCCAACCTCTGCCTTTTCGTCCTAGGGGACAGCAATGGAGGGGGAGGTTCCTTTCGCTATTACTCGCAGTCAAAGAGGCCACCGTAAGAGTGCCAGAGGTGGAAACAAAGGTACTCTAGGTGCCAAGGCCGCTCGGGCAGTTGCCTCTTTGCCCTCAAGCAATGCCGCAGCCGCTACCACTAAGTCATGAGGCCAGGTCCCATGGTTCGCCTGTTGGGGGAAGGCTGAGCAGCATCTTTTAGAGTGGAAAGCCATTACTCCGGATGTGTGGGTTCTGGAGATCATAACCCATGGCTACTGTCTTCCTTTTCGGCAGAGGCCTCACGACAATCCACCAGGGAACCTCTTTGAAGAGTCCGGATCCGCTCCTTGCGCAGGAAATTCAAGCCCTGCTGGAGAAAGGCGCCTGTAGTGATAAACAGTACCCGCACCTCCCTGGGATCCAGCCCTTTGTGCAAAGTAAATCACTCCTAATTACCTTCCCACCCAAATAAGGTTTAAGACGCACGATGAATTCAGTCTGGAAAAAAGCCAATCGCACATAATATGATGCTTGCATTTATTATCTACAATGACTAATGAAAACTAAGCAGCAATTTATAATAATGTGGAAATAGAAAGTGCAAGCTATAAAATGCCAATTATCAATCACAGATTAATATGCAATTATTTGGTCTTACGCTCCTAATGAAATGTAGATGAAGGTACGATCTGATCACACCCAGGACCCTCGCCGCTACAGGTGCCCGGCACTCCTCAGAAGAGGAGGGGAGGACTGGCCAAGCCCCCACAGTCCTACACCAGAGCGGGGATGTGATGTTAGGAGTCTCGGCCCAGATAGTACACAGCTGGTCGTCCAGGCACTGTCCTTGATACGCGCGTCTTTCCAACAGTCCAGGATGAGTCCCCCCTCCCTGGTCCAAGTATAGTTCTCTTATTAGGAGCTGCACGTCAATCATCCCTCCTGGCAGTAAACATGTTTTTTGCTTGGAAAGTTACAAGACTGGAAACAGCCAGTCTTGGCTCCCAGGCTTCGGGCACTGTGTTTTTGCATTCTTGCCTTATCAGTGCACCTGACTCGCAGAGCGAAGACGAGCAAAGCTGTGCCTGGCTCCCACAGGCTGCATAGAGCCTCTTGCAAATGCTAGATGTTTTATGTCTTCAGAAAAGGCCTTTGCAATTAACCCCTTGCAAGCATGCAGGCTCACTCAGTTTGAGAGTCCTGGTTGATGTCAGCATTTTCCTCCACTCTTCGAATAGGCTCTAATACACACAAGATAGCTCAGTGGGTTAGTGCAAATGCAGGTTACTGCAAGCGCCTAGCAGCTTATCACGACATTCCACCCCTTTTCGAAGTGAGGCCTGAAAATGCTGACTCAGTTCCATGATCTAGAAGCATGCACAGTGTGCTGTAGGCCAATTAAGCGTTTCTCTAGCGCAGTCATTCTAGTATAAAGGAAAGACATTCTGCGCAAGAGCCCAATGAAGACGATAAGTATGAATATTAGGGAAATCAGCAACCACAGCAATGGGTGCAGTATTATATTAAGCAGCTTAGTGGAGGAGGGAGTCCATCCAGTGAATATATCCCACCAGTGGTGAGTAGTAACAGATTGCAGATGGTCAGCAGTTTTGATTAAATGGTTTCTGTCTATTATTAGCTTGCACTCTGCAGAAATAACTGAGGTAGCTAGCGTCTGGAAATCTTTCCAAGCAGTTTGAGCAAACTGTCTAATAGCTTGAAGCCGGGCAGTAATCACTCCATAGGATAGAGTCCAGTTAAGCAAATGCGTGAGCTCAGCATGCAGGGTAGTGTGAGACCACTGGGTTAAAGAATATAGGGTATGAGTAACAATGTCTAGGATAGTCACAACTTGATCTACGCAAAATACTTGAGGATTCCCTAATAACCTATAATTGTTAATAAGCAAGGAATGATTAGTAACTATGCAAGCTGTATGCTGATCTATCTGAAAGATGTCAGTCCCATTTATGTGGTATTGCATCCAGGTGCACTCCCCTGCTACGGGATGTATGCATGGGTCCGGAACCCTCCCAGTTAGGGGACTCGCCCACCCCTGATCCCAGGGCATGCAGGTGTGACTGTGGATGGTGTAGTTTTGGCTGTCTAACCATTCCCCTCGTATTTGCGGAACCCACCAGGAACCATTGATTTTCATAGGCAGTATTATAAAAGGGTACCATATTTCTAGAGCATAAGCGGTCCTACTCACTTGCATTAACGCATGGCAGGTGTTATTCATGCAATCAAAAGCAAGCGGCTTAATCCATATGTCTGCTGGTAACTGTAGCTCTGTGTGCCAGTGGGTTGAAGATAGTCGCCCCCATTCGGAGCGGAAAGCCAACACCTGCTGATTTAGCAAAGTTTGCCATAAAATACATCGTGTGTCTTTAGCAGTTTTGTTGACCTGTCCTATGGCAGAGAAAATGTCTTCATATCTGAAATTCTGCCACTTCCAATGGTTGCCAATACTTGTAGCAGTGTTGCGCAGGGTAGGACTTATCAATGGGCCCCACTGAGCCAGAAGTTTTATAGCGCCGCTGGCATCAGAACCCATAGTGGCTAACTTGTTGCGCACAGTTTCTATGTCAAAAGCATTTAAAGCCCCCGTTCCCACTCCCGCTGCACCCGCAATCAATGAATCTAAACCCCTAGCTACGCGCAATTTGGTGATGGGCCATAGAAATTGACTCCATTTATAGCAGCTTGGTAGTACTAAGGAGACATTGCCCCGTGACAAGTCTATGTCTAAGTGTACCTCTGAAATAATGGAAGCGTGCATCACATGTCTGCAATTTAAATGTTGTCTTACTATTGGAAAATCTAGCATGTTTACCGACTCCACTTTGTGTGATTTGAAAAACACCATCCTCCAAGTGGGATGCCTACCATGTACAATATTGGTTTTTGATACAAACACCATACTACCATCTGGTAGAGGCTGTTTCAACGTACACTTGTATAAAAGGCATTTGGTTAAGTTATAGTCCAAAAAATCTTGGCGAGTACACTCGTTGCAGTTCTTGGGGCAAAAGAAACATGAAACATCAAACAAATTATTTGATCCATTCACTGAAACTTTCGGACCTAAGATCTCGTAGGCGCCAGTCATATGAGTTAGTAATAAAAGGTGGCGGACAATGTGCCAATCTAGAACTCTTGCAGTTCCATGTGGATACTCATTTGTAACGCTTTTCTCACAGGTCACGGTGCGGTTGTAGTTATCACGCAGGACTGGAGCATCAGGTGTAGTGCATGCGATTCTCAGAGTCCATGTAGTGTCTTGCAATAACCCACTCTTTACAGAGAAAGCTTTGGTTTGGCAGGCCAGGAGCACCCACAGCAAGGCAAGTCCCATCCCCTTCATACTGCTCTACGTTCGTGGTGTGAGCCTAGTAGCGGGAATATAAAGAGGCACATCAGAATTATGCAAAAGTACAACATAAGTACTTCCAACACCTTGACTTAGCACTTCCCCAGCCTCAGGCTTTTTGTTAGGGTGGTGCACCCACACCTTTTTTCCCGTGCTACCGAAGCCTCCTTCCCCCCTCAATGTAGTGTCTGGGGATTGCTTGCTTTCTACTACTAGGGGGACAACTGCTTGTTCACAAATCAATTGTGCCATTCGGTCATATTTGGTTAATGGTACTGCAGATGCACCAGCATTATGTAAAAGTACCGAAACAGTCCCTCTATAATCAGGATCAATCACACCTCCTAATATGTCAATGCCTTGTTTTGCCAGGCTGGATCGTGCAGCAATGCTTCCATAAGTGCCAGCCGGCAATTTGATGCCAATACCCAGCGAGATGGATTTGGTTTGCCCCGCCGGTATAACATCATCTTCACAGGTAGATAGATCAAGTCCGGCAGCTTAGCTTCTTTGTCGGTTTTCCACACAACAAGAGTCTTTGTAGATTCCACTTTCTCACTTGTCAGTCTCACAAAGGGTGTCTGGCGATTTCCCAGTGGACGATTGTTCAGTTCAAACAGTGCATGTGCCAGATGTTTGGACCACCCCTTGAGAGTGTGAGTCTTAGTCAGCTTCTTTATTTGTTGCTTGAGCAGCCCATTGCTACGTTCCACCAGAGCAGAGGATTCTGGGTATCGGCTGATGTGCAGTGTCCACTTTATGCCTTGCTCTAGTGCCCAGTCTTGCACATTGTGTCCAGCAAAATGGCTGCCTTGGTCTGATTGGATTTCATCCGGGATGCCATAGTGTCTGATGAGGTATTCCATGCCTTGCAAGGTAGCCCGTTGATCTGCATGGGCGGCTGGATAAGCTAATAACAGTCCAGAGTATGTGTCTACCATGGTCAACACATAATGCTTTCCATTCTCGGGCGGTAAAGGGCCAAGGTAGTCAACTTGCCATACGCTAGCAGCTCTTTCACCTCTTCTCAAAGGGCCTTGAGGCTTCCTCTCCAGAGGGTAGTGCTTCACTTCACTGCACACGGAACATTGGGAGGCAGCTTGTCTGGCTTGATCCATGGTAATGGGCAATTGTCTCTTTTTTGCCCATTGATAAGTGCCTGTTTGCCCTAGATGCCCTGAGGTTTGGTGTGCCCAATCCGCCATCCCTTGCAGCACCTTAGCTTCTTGCGGTGTTGTCACTGGGCGAATCTTTGCCATTTGGTCCACTTCATTGTTGAACAGGGCAGCCAGTGAGGTGTCAGGGGGCATGTGTGCATCGACATGCCCAATGCAGATTTTGCACCTCTCACCTTTGCACCACATCTCTTCCCAGATGTCTGGCCCTCCCCAGATCGGCGTGTTCTTGATCTGCCAACCATCTCTTCTCCATGCCGGTGCCCAATGTGTCAGGCCTTGATATGTGGCCCAACTGTCAGTGTATATGTATGCAGTCTCTGTTTTCTTCACCTGTTCAATCACGGAGGCCACTGCTTGCAGTTCAGCATATTGACTTGATCCTCCCACACCTTCTCTCATTAGCAGTGTTTCTCGATGGGGCTGGAATGCGACAGCTTGCCAGTGTCTTTGCCCTTTATCATACTTTGCCGTGCCGTCCGTGAACCATGCAGACTTTTGTTCTTCTTCTGTCAATGTATCATAGGCGGGTGCGACTTTGAAGGGAGATTCTGGCAACGCCACAGGGGTGTTTGGTTCAGGCATCGCTTCCAGATCTACTGCCTCCAGCATTTGTTCTTGCAGTCTGGAAACCCCTGTGCGGCCAGCTTTCGCACGTTGCTGTAAATACCATTTCCATTTGACATGAGTGGCGTCTTGTGCTCTGCCACTTTTCCCATTTGCAGCAGTGTCACGCACCCAGCCCATGATTGGAATTTCTGTGCAAATTGTCACTGGTTGCTCGCCTGTGATCCTTTCAGTTTCAACTAGAGCCCAGTACACTGCAGCAACTTGTTTCTCAAGCGGAGTGTATCTTGTCATAGGATCTGTGAGTTTCCTTGACCAGAACCCCTGTGGCACTCTTTTATGTCCTTGCTTTTGCCACAAGCTCCACACAGCCACGTCATTGTAGACAAGAATTTCCAATTCAAAAGGATCAGTTTTTGTCAGGGGCCCCAGCGTGATGTAATTTTGCAATGCGTCTTTAGCCTGTTGGAAGGAAGTCTGTTGCTCTAGGCCCCATGTTAAGTCATGTTTCTTTTTGGTGACTTTGTAAATGGGTTTCAGTATCAGGCTTAAATGATGTATGTGATTTCCCCAAAACCCCATTAACCCAATGAATCTTTGTGCCTCTTTTTTATCTGCTGGTGGAGCCATCTGCTGAACCATATCAATTACCGGGTCGGGAATTTTCTTAACTGACCCAGACCAGATTGCACCTAGAAATTTCACCTCTTGAGCAGGCCCCTGTACCTTTTTGGGATTTATGGCCCACCCCCGATTTTGCATGTGTGTGATCAACTTTTCAGCAGCATTTTCTACATGTTCTTTCTCAACACTGGTCAGCATGATGTCATCAATGTAATGAGCAATAAATACATTATCCAATTGCACCATCTTTAAGTCTCTGGCAATCAATCCATGACACAGAGTGGGACTATGCACATACCCCTGGGGCAATTTAGTAAAGGTAAATTGTCTGTCTCCCCAAGTGATAGCAAATTGGTCTTGTGATTCAGTGTCAATATCAATGGAGAAAAATGCATTGGCCAGGTCAAGGACCACATGCCATTCACCCACTTTTCTCGTAAGGTTTTCAATCAGGGTAATGATGTCTGGCACCGCCGCAGCTAAGGGCGGCACCTTCTTGTTCAAAATGCAGTAATCAATTGTCAGACGCCATGCCCCATCCGGGCGGCGGACAGGCCAGATCGGCGAGTTGAATGGACTGACTGCCGGCCTCATTATGCCAGCTTTCACCAATGACTCAATAGTTTCACCAATCTCTTTATGTCCTCCTGGCAACCGGTACTGTTTCACACACACTGGGTCAGCAGGAGGAGGTAAATGCAAGGGGGACCATTTGGCATGCCCAACCACAACAGGGTTAATAACTCTCACATGGATTTTTCGATTGCCAAAAACAAATTCGCCTAAATCTGTAGTCACACTTTTGCCCAACAACACATCTATGCCAAGGATGTACTCCGGTATATCTGCAATCAAAACATTTGCTGTGAAAGGCAATCCCTCGCCAATTGACATTTTTACATTAAAGGCTTTTGCAACAGTTTCTGCTCCCCCATAACCATTGACCAAAACTCTGGGACCAGATAATTTACTGGGATTGCCATTCAGAATGGTTACCTCAGCTCCTGTGTCTAATAGAGCCAAAACATGTTTTACTTTCTCATCCAAGTACAAGGTAAGTGGCACAAAAGGGCGTCTGTCTCTGGGACTAGTTCTCTTTATTAACTGTACCTCAAAGACAGAGCCAGCCCTTCAATCAAAAATGGGGTCTTGGACCTCCCACTTGTTCTTTGCTAAATCAGGGTAACCTTTTGCTCGCACTTTGGGCTTCAACACCTCCTCTTCAGAGGGTGCAGAGGGCTTAGTTTTTTCCCGTCCCTGTCTTTTTAATTTCTTCCATTTCTCAAGCAGCTCAGATGTGGGTTTACCATCTATCTCTTCCCTTGGAATTCCTGCTTTTAGCAGGTCCACCCACATTTGTTTGCGTGTGATCTCAACAGTATCAGCTTTCTCTTTAGACTTTACATTTTTACCACGCTTTTTTTCTGAATCATTGTTTGCAGCCACTAGACACGCTGCTTTGCGTACATCCAGCCCTTCTAGTTGCCCTAACAGAAGTGCCACTTCACCAATGGCTTTGCCTTGCGCTGGACCCAGCAATGAAAGCAATGCGCCCTTCATGTGACTCGGTGCATTTCTTAACAAACGTGCGCGCATGCCAGCTGTAAACAACTCCATGTCAGGCCCTGCAAAATTTGCACTGTACAGTGCACACTGCAAACCCATCTCTCTAAGCTGATTTGTTGTTTCAGTTAGTGATTGCCAACAACCCCAACTCTCTTCCATATCCATTGGACTCCCATACAGAGTCATTAGGGCAGTCTGAAGCCAATTAAACAAGGAATGAGAACCTTGCTGTCCGAGCGCACCGCACACTATCTGTCCCAACATCACATTAGTAGTGAGTGAACCCATCTTTAACAGTTCCTCTGGGGTTAAGAAGATACTATCGGCACCCGTGTCCCAGAGGCGAAGGAACCAAGTCAGAAGTGCTTCACCTGGCTTCTGTCTAAATAACTTGCTAATCTCTAAAAGCTCTGTCTGTGTATAATCACGGACAATCCTTGTATTTTGAATATTTGCACCGCCAGCTTGGCCTTTTGACTTGTTAGTGATTAACGGCCGTGCTGGATAAACACATTTCTTTGGAGCACATTCCAGCTCCTCTTCATCAGACCAATTTAATTCAGCAAGTCTAATTTCAACAGACTCATTCCAGCCATATGCTTGCTCAGTTTTACTATCACTGACTTCACCCGACCATAAATTTGGGTCCCAGTTATCTTTCCTAATTAGCGCGCAAATCCTTATCTTTGACGGATTGCCCCGCCGCTGTCTGCACTTGTGCGTGGCTACACGCACAGCTAAAGAGGCACACCTGTCCTCCATCTGATCGGCCTGTTTAACGGACGATTCAAGGGTCTCTCTCGTAATAATTTGTTGCTCTTGGAGCAGGGATATCTCATCTGTTAATTTACGAATCTGAGCATCTTTAAGCAATTCATTCTCATGCACCTTTCTGAGCGCCTGCAGGAATAACCAGCCTATGTTTCCTGCTGCCTTTAGCTCCTTTCTGCATTTCTCAAGCGGTAAACTCTCCAAGCACTTACTAATTACCGCCGGGGAAACATAATTTTCAAGCATGTCCCATGCCCTCGGTGCCGAGTACCGATGCAAAATATCTGCCACACCCGACCAAGCATTTGATGCCGGCCATCCTGGAATGTGACAGAGTGCACTATCTTCCCCATTGCATTCATCTTTTGCATGTTTTTTCCAGAATGGCATCGTGCTCGTAAACCCTGCTCACAGAGCCAAATGTAATGATAAACAGTACCCGCACCTCCCTGGGATCCAGCCCTTTGTGCAAAGTAAATCACTCCTAATTACCTTCCCACACAAATAAGGTTTAAGACGCACGATGAACTCAGTCTGGAAAAAAGCCAATCACACAGAATATGATGCTTGCATTTATTATCTACAATGACTAATGAAAACTAAGCAGCAATTTATAATAATGTGGAAATAGAAAGTGCAAGCTATATAATGCCAATTATCAATCACAGATGAATATGCAATTATTTGGTCTTACGCTCCTAATGAAATGTAGATGAAGGTACGATCTGATCACACCCAGGACCCTCGCGGCTACAGGTGCCCGGCACTCCTCAGAAGAGGAGGGGAGGACTGGCCAAGCCCCCACAGTCCTACACCAGAGCGGGGATGTGATGTTAGGAGTCTCGGCCCAGATAGTACACAGCTGGTCGTCCAGGCACTGTCCTTGATACGCGCGTCTTTCCAACAGTCCAGGATGAGTCCCCCCTCCCTGGTCCAAGTATAGTTCTCTTATTAGGAGCTGCACGTCAATCATCATGACGTGTCAGCTCTTCGAGAAGCTTCTAGGCTCTTCCCTCCTGGCAGTAAACATGTTTTTTGCTTGGAAAGTTACAAGACTGGAAGCTCCCAGGCTTCGGGCACTGTGTTTTTGCATTCTTGCCTTATCAGTGCACCTGACTCGCAGAGCGAAGACGAGCAAAGCTGTGCCTGGCTCCCACGGGCTGCATAGAGCCTCTTGCAAATGCTAGATGTTTTATGTCTTCAGAAAAGGCCTTTGCAATTAACCCCTTGCAAGCATGCAGGCTCACCCAGTTTCAGAGTCCTGGTTGATGTCAGCATTTTCCTCCACTCTTCGAATAGGCTCTAATACACACAAGATAGCTCAGTGGGTTAGTGCAAATGCAGGTTACTGCAAGCGCCTAGCAGCTTATCACGACAGCGCCATAGAACTGGTGCCTGTAGCGGAGAGGAACAAGGGATGGTATTCCCCTTATTTTTTGATTTCAAAGAAAGACGGGGGTTTGAGGCCCATCATGGACTTGCGCGGTTTGAACAAACTCTTCAGGAAGGACAAGTTCAAGATGGTGAGTCTTTCTCAAGTCCTCCAGGCCCTTCAACTTCAGGACTGGTTGGTGTCTCTCGACCTCAAGGATGCTTACTTCCATGTGCCGATCCATCCCAAGCACAAGAAGTACCTGAGGTTCGCGGTTGGCGACTCGCACTTTCAGTTTCGGGTCCTGCCGTTCGGACTGACCTCCGCCCAAGGGTTTTCACCAAGCTCATGGTGGTGGTGGCAGCGCATCTCGGGAAAGGGGGGGGATTCACGTCTACCCTTACCTGGACGATTGGTTGATCAGGGGGAGCTCTCCCGAGCAAGTCCTGGATCATCTGTCCGTCACCTGCCACTCCCTTCACAGGCTGGGCTTCTCCCTCAATTTAAAGAAGTCCCATTTGACACCAACGCAGCGGCTCCAGTACATCAGAGCAGTGCTCGACACGTCCCTGGGGCAGTGTTTTCCACCTCAGGTGAGGGCTTTTCACATTCAGCAGATGGTGCACAAGTTTCAGTTTGCCCAGAATCTCCCAGCGTCCGAGTTCTTGAGACTGCGCGGCCTCATGGCATCCTGCATTCTTCTGGTAACAGAGGCTCGTCTGCGGATGAGATCTTTTCAGTGGGCACTCAAGCTCCAGTGGTCTGTCCTCCGGCAGGCTGTCGGACCCTGTTCAGGTGCCGCCCTTGGTAGCCCGGGACCTTCTGTGGTGGGCCGTCAAGGGCAATCTGATGAAGAGGGCCCCATTTTGGCTGCCCTGTCCGAAGGTGACGATCGTGACGGACGCATCCCTCACTGGATGGGGAGCTCATGCCAACGAGTTGACAGTCAACGGTCGTTGGTCTCCGTCGGAGTCCAGGCTCCAAATCAATCTGTTGGACCTGAGGGCCGTCAGGCTGCCCTGAAGGCTTTTCTGCCAACTGTGCGCGGGAAGAGTGTCCTGATTCTGACGGACAACACCGTGGCCATGCATTACCTCAACAAAAGGGGGGGGCGGGGTCACTTCCGCTGTGCAGGGAGGCGATGCAGCTCGAGTTCTGGGCCATCCAGCAGGAAGTTTCGATCTCGGCGGTTCATCTGGCCGGAGACGACAATGAGACGGCGGATGCTCTATGCAGGCAGAGCACGATCTCTCACGAGTGGGAGCTGGCTCAGGAGATTCTCCTGGAGATCTTCGCCCTTTGGGGGACCCCTCAAGTGGATCTTTTCGCCTCCAGTGTCAACCGGAAGTGCGAGAGGTTTGCTTGCGGGAATTTCCTCCAAAAGGAGCCTTAGGAGACGCGTTCGTGGTGGAGTGGTCATTCCCACTGCTGTACGCGTTTCCTCCAGTCCCCGTCATCCCGCAAGTGCTGCGGAGGTTACAGAGGTTTGGTTCCCGGATGATCCTCATTGCTCCGGCGTGGGCCCGGAGGACGTGGTAGCCGGACCTTCTAGACTTGTCCATCTGCCCTCCACGTCGTCTTCCCTACCTAGACGATCTGCTCTCACGGGAGGGGGGTCAGGTTCTCCATCCAGAGGTCAGATCCCTCAACCTTCACGCTTGGCTTCTGAAAGGTTGAGGTATAAGGATTGGGACCTCCCTGAAGACGTGATGGAGGTGTTGCTCTCCGCCAGGCGGTCGGCAACAAAGTCTCTGTACCGTTGCCGTTGGGGAAAGTTCTGCGACTGGTGCAGAGTTCAGAATGCGGATCCTTTTGAATGCGACATTCCCATGGTTTTGTCTTTTTTGCTTTCTTTGGCCCTCAGGGGCTTGCAAGTGGGGACCATTAAAGGTTACCTGGCGGCGCTGTCCATATTTAAGCGCTCGTCTGAAGAGAGTTCCTATTTTAAGATTCCTTTAATTTCGCAGTTTTTGAAAGGGCTCACTAATGTGTTCCCTCCGTCACCTTTTTTGTTGCCATGTTGGGATTTGAACCTTGTTCTTAAGTTTCTTATGGGTGCTCCGTTTGAACCTTTACATTCTTGCCCTTTGAGGCTGTTGACTCTGAAAACTGTGTTTCCGGGTGCGGTTACTTCCGCTCGCAGAGTGAGTGAGTTTCAGTTAAGCCACCCTTCACTGTGTTTCACAAGGACAGGGTTGTCCTTAGAGTTCGTCCTTCTTTTCTTCCGAAGGTGATTTCGGATTTTCATTTGAGCTAGAAGGTTGTTCTTCCGGCGTTCTATCCTCCTCCACATCCTGGTAAGGAAGAGGAGAGGCTCCATAGCCTTGATCCTCGGAGAGCGTTGAGCTTTTATATTTCGCGCATGTCCCGGGTCAGAGTGGACGATCAACTTTTCATTGGTTACGCTGGAAAGCGTTTGGGACAAGCTGTGACGAAACAGACTTTGTCTCGTTGGATTATTTTGGCTATCTCCGAGTGTTACCGCTTGGTGGGTAAGGACCCTCTGGCTGGCTTGCGGGGCCATTCTACCAGAGGAGTGGCTGCGTCTATTGCCCTGCAGAGGGGAGTTCCTATTTGTCACATCTGTGATGCAACCACCTGGGCTTCAGTACATATTTTTTACGTCACTACTCCCTCGATTCCATCAGAGGGCAAGATATGGCCTTTGTCAAGGCAGTTCTCTATTCCGCAATTTGATTGGGCATGCTAAATTTGTATTCTTAATTCTTTCCCACCTCCTTGCTTGGTACTGCTTTGGGAGTCTGTCATAGATATGGAATACGTCGGAGGACCCAATCCCCTCGAAGAACAAGTTACTTTCTTACCTGGTAACGTTCTTTCGATGGGATGGTCCGACAACGTATTCCGTATCGCTCCCTCCCTGCCTTCCCCGTTGCAGAATTTCTTTTGCGATTGCAGCTTGCGTTCCGCAAGGCCTTGTGTCTGACTGGCAGAAAACTGGTGGCACACGTTCTGGGAAAAAACTATAACTGAGGCTATGGGCGTCGTGCGTCCTACTTATCACATCGGGTGACGTCGGCCGTCGGAGGAGGTCCTTGGGGACGGCGCGTCGACGTCATCGACGCAGGACGCAGATGCCAAAGATTTTCCAAAGCAGCACAGCTATGGACATTACCTGTCATAGATATGGAATACGACGTCGGACCATCCCATCGAAAGAACGTTACCAGGTAAGAAAGTAACTTGTTCTTCTACCTTATCCTCACCAAAACTGCAACAAAGCATGTTTTTCCTATCTGGTGTATGCTCTTGCATATTTTAGACTGTCTGCAGCCATTTTAGAAGATAGTTTGGGAGCGGTTGTAAGTGAAAGGATCGAAAACAAAAGGACCGAATACAATAGTTTTGAGTCAAAAGGACAGAAAAAAAAGTTTTTTTTTTTTTTTTTTGTCCTTTTGGTGTAGAAACCACTTTTTTTTTCCTATACCGAACCCTTTTTTTCCGGTCCTTTTGACACAAAACTATTGTATTCGATCCTTTCACTGGACACCCTTGGGAGCCGTGTACTGTCAATTTCCTCTATCTAGGTTTATATTTATTAACGCTCGAACAAATAAATGTCACTCTTCCGAAATAAAAAGCATGACTCTTTTCAATTCATGCCGCCTGTTAAATGATGCCTGAACCACGGCACTTATCTGCAAATTGAAACTCCCATACAATTCCTATATTCCGTATTGGTGAATTAGGCGGTTAAGAGACTAAACTGGTAAGGGTAAGCAAGCTGATGGATCTGTAACCAGATAGTAACCACATCAGATTCATGCCTATCTTCGCTACTTTTAGCTGATCACCGCTCAAGCCATTGTGGCATCGGAGACCAACACTGAAAAATCTCTCTTCAGCCCACTGACTCTCATATGTGCATGAAGGAGAAAGGGGGCCCTAGAGGTGGAACCGACCTTGCTAAGCTCTATTTTAGTAAGTTTATTTCTTGGTATATTGGTTGCAAGGTCACAAGTTTGTGTTGAGGTGTGGCCCACACCTCATTTGTTTAGTAGAGAGAAGGTGTCAGTCTAGAAAAATGGATACCTCTCATGATTGACGGCAAACGTATTTTGGTGGCCGAAGGCCAAACGTCTCATGCACGATACGATAGAAATACAGGTTTCTGAGTTTATCAATGTACGGCCATTTTGATGTAACACGGATCGCCATTTTGTTTTCTAACAATTGCTCATTGCTTTCTGTTCGAATTGCTTCGCAGCACATTTTCTGCTTACCCTGCTCGACTGTCAATATTGTCTGAATGTGAAAGGACAAGGCAGCAGGGCCGCGAGGCTAATAAGTTTGTTGAAACACAACGTAGGCAGCGCCGGGAAGGAATGCCCGGCTCCCTCCCGAATGTAGCCTTGAAGCAGAGCCGCAGGGCATTTAATCATTTCACAGCTGCCAGCCAGTCTCGTTATATGGTAGAATATGTTAGAATAAAGCAGCTAAATGCTTGAATTATGCTCTTCTTACGGCCCCCCCTTTACCAAGCCCTGTAGGGCGTGTCGGCTCCCAGGACACGAATAGCACCTCATAGATAGCAAGGTCTGGAATGTGACTCTTCCCCCGTATGTAGCTTGCTTCCAAGAACAGAAGCACTGTGTTCTGTTCAACACGTAAAAGATGTCTCCGCACTTGCAAAATTGCATATTGTTACTAGAATAGATATTTGAAGGTGTCATATTCGTCGAAAGTGTCCATCACACCGAGTTCAAAGAAACCCAGTAAAGGGGGGTGTTAAACATGTCACAGCTGATTGTATGATATGCATTTTGTATATATGTAACTGATATACGTAATTCGCTCTCTTGCGTCCGTCGAGGTCTAGAGATACACGTTGCGGGGCGTGAGACCGAGTTGGCCAACAGACTTTTTTGCTTTGCAATAAACCCTAGCTTTGGGAATTCAATCTCGTGTCTGGCGTATCTATCGTGTGTGGTGACTTGCCTTGTTTCCATAACGCGAGGGACCCCTAGGGGCCCCTTTCAAGATGGCGCCCGAATAGGGACCTTCCCCCACTTGTTCCATCGTGTACGTTGTAATTGAGTAAAGGCAGAGAACGGCGAGGACGGGACGACCGAGCCGGGATCAAGAGGTGCTCGGGGCACCCTGTAGAAGTGATGAGAGATTCCTTTGCAGATCTGCACACATCTGATCCCTGATTGACGTACCCGGCTAGAGAACAAGGAGGTGAGGGTCCGAAACGAGGCAGAAGCCAAGAAACGCAGACACAACGTCATTGGTTGCGTCACTATACAGACAAATTGTGTCCTGGAGGACAAATTGATTTATCAGGTGAGTCGTACCCCGATTCAAAATAACCCTGATATTGGTTGAGAGTTGACTTTGCAAAATCAACACCCTAGGTAAGGTTGATTAACCAAGGGGAGGTTGAAACATGCCTGGGGTATTGTCCACCCTAGCAGGGTTTTTCCGCTGCGGTAGACAATCTTTGGAAGATGGCCAAATTGCACCACCTAGGGAAACGCCGGCGTATGAGATGTATGTGAAGTATGGTGTGGGAGCGATAATATTCTGTGAGACTTGGCATAGGCAAACCAGAAAGCAACAAGACCATCAGTGGACGATAAATGGTAGTTTTGAGATAGCGAGAATAGATAACCTGGAAAGGGTGTTGATAAGAAAGAAAGCGCGTCCTGCAGCATTTGATATCATTAAAGACTGGAGAAGGGATGCAACGCTCCGACTTAGAAATAGAGCGAAGCATGCGCACAGGCATAAATCGAAAGGTGAAGTAGCAGAAGGAGGAGGAGGAGGAGGAGTGGACTGAGAGTCTAAGGAGGTCAGGTAGACGTGACCAGTTGAATATAGAAAAAATATACCCACAATGAGAATTGCACATAGCAGATGTTTTGTATGGATCAATATGTTTTCTATCAATTCAAGGCCCAAGATCAAAAGCGAGGCCAAACACGCCAGTAAAAACTGCTCAAGCCCCTCCCATAGCTCAAGCCCTCCCACAGTCACAGACCGCGCATGTAACACCACATAATCAACGGCAACAGTTACCATCGCCGGGGTGAAAGGCGATAGTGGACGAATTATTGTTAAAACAGGTGGGGGAAGACTTGAAAGCATGCATACTAAAGACACGGGTGCTACTGCAGCAAATAGCAGGACATAATAGAGGGAGAGGGAATGCACAAGGAAGGAGTAATTCGAATATGCATTGGGGGCCATTGGGACCAAATCAGTGTGCGTACTGTAAGGAGGAAGGACACTGGCGAGCGCAATGTCCACATCTGCAGAATAGAAATGTGTCTGGTCAGAGAAGACAGCGCCGAGGGCACCAAGGAGCGAATGGACCAAATAGGAATAGTATGCAGCAGCACCGCAATAATGGAGGTAATCAAAACCAAGCCCAAAACCAAAGTGCTCCTAACCAGAATCGAGGGCCAGCAAAACCAACAGTATGGAAACCAGAGTGGGGGAAATGGAGGGAAGAGTGGGAACGTTTTCGATACACAGCCAAATACGTATTACAGTAATAGTAGTGATTACACATCGGATGATGTGTTATTTCCCCAATCGGACAGCCCAGCGCAGGGGTCGGAACCAGTGTCTATTCCCGTGAATCAGAAAGGACCCTACGTAGAAATGAGAGTCGGGAATGAGGAGCACCGCTTCCTTGTAGATAAAGGAGCGCAAAAGTGTTCAATAGACCATCACTTGGTTCCGGATATACCACTGTCGGGGCAAAAGAATGTTTCTGTAGGGTTCGCAGGTACACCAATCATAAACCCAGTGTCCCAACCAGTCCCAGTTACCATAGGACCATTCACTGAACATTGTCCTTTTCTCCTAACAGAAAATTGTGGGGAGAACCTGTTGGGATTAAATTTGTTGAAAACATTAGGTGCAGTTATACATTGCACGGCAGACGGGGTGTTCCTGACGATTTGGCCACAAGATGCCCCTGTGTCAGAATTCATGTCTGAAGCTTTACCAGGAGAGTTAAGTAAAGTGCCAACCTGTATATGGGCAATGCATGATAATGATGTAGGATGCTTGAAAATAGAGCCAGTAAAGATCATTTTGAAAGAGGGTGTTACACTGCCGGGAATTCCCCAATACAGAATTTCGGCTGATGGTGAGAAAGGATTGAAGAGTATTGTTACAGATTTGGTGAAATTAGAGGTGATTGAAGAAATTACAGGCAGTACATACAACAGCCCGATTCTTCCAGTTTATGAAAAGGGAGGCAATGAAGTACCATACCGTTTCATAATTGATTTGCACGCGCTGAACAACGTAGTAGATCCACAATTTCCTTTGGTCCCAGACGTCACTACAATATTGACAATGATACCTGTCTCAGCAGAATACTTTAGTGTAATTGATCTAAAAAATGCTTTCTTTAGCATACCGATGGACAAGGACAGCAGATATTTGTTTGCGTTCACATTAGGAGGACGATCATTTACATTTATGCGGATTCCGCAAGGTTACACGGAAAGTCAGAGTATTTACAGTAGAGCATTGAAAGAGCAGCTAGACATGCTAGAATTACAAGTGGGTTGCATACTCTTGCAATACATAGATCTGTTAGCTGCTGACACAGAGGAGATTTGTAAAGAAAGCACTGTATTACTATTGTCACGCCTAGCGGCACATGGCCATAAAGCTAGTCTGAAGAAATTTCAATATAATCGAAAGGAGGTGGCCTATTTGGGCTACCTACTTTCGAACAAAGGGAGAAGGCTAACGCCAGAGCGGATCAAAACTATTTCTTGTATGCCTATTCCAAAGACACAGAAAGGAGTCAGAGCCATAATAGGCATGGCTTTGTTTTGCCGACAATGGATCGGTAATTTTGCGTTAATTGTGAAACCGATGGTGAACTTGACTAGAAAGGATGCGGTCCTGCCTTAACAGTGGGATGAGGAATGTCAGAGAGTGTTTGATCAATTGAAAACTGTATTGTGTTCTGCTCCAGTTTTGGGCACACCAAATTATGAAAAGGTTTTTAGACTGTGTGTGAAAGGGAAGGATGTGCATTGGCGGTTTTGACACAGGACCAAGGTGGAAGAAATAGGCCATGTGGCTATTTCTCTTCCGTGCTGGACCCTGTAGCGCGCGCACTACCACGATGTTTGCGATCTGACGCGGCGGCTGCTGCATCGGTGAAACAAACGGAAGGGATGGTATTGGGGCATACTTTAATTCTGATGGTGCCACATCCTATAGACTTTCTATTAAATAGGACACAGACGCAACACCTCACCTCTGCTAGACTGACAAGATATGAGATTATATTGTTTGCGCCCCATATCCAAATTATGAGGTGTAGCGCTTTGAATCCTGCAGAATTAATGCCACTACCCACAGAAGAAATTGGTGACAACGATTCATCCCCCCATGATTGTTTAATGGTTACTGAGGAAGAAACGAAGGGAAGGGTTGATTTGACAGACACCCCACAGAAAAAGCCGGACTAGAGTTATTTTGTGACGGCTCTTGTTTCAAATTACCTGATGGCATGACAACTGCCGCCTACGCTATCACTACCTTAGAGAGTGTTGTAGAAAGGAAAATAATCCCCTACAACTCGGCACAAGCCGCAGAAATAATAGCATGGACCAGAGCCTGCGAGATTTCTGAAAATGTGAATGTGAATATATATACTGATAGTCAGTATGCTTTTGGGGTGGTTCATAACTTTGGTTGACTCTGGGCTGAGAGAGGTTTCTTGACATCATATGGTGCCAGAATTCAACATGGCCCTTTGATTGTACGATTGCGGTCTGCACTCACGTTTCCAAAGCGCCTAGCAATAGTGAAATGCGAGGCACATAAAAATGTAACATGCAAAGTAGGAAAGGGAAACGCGTTTGCAGACAGAATTGCGTAACAAACTGCCACTGATTTAAATACTAAGATGATGACAGTCTAGTCTGAGGAAGTGCCCTGCAAGATAGAAGATGGAATTGCCACTATCAAAGAGATACAGGCCGAAGCCACGGCCGATGAAATGCAAGGGTGGGCTGAGGGCTCGGCTGAATTAGATCTGGAGGGTTGTTGGGTGGACAAGGGAACTAAAAACTGGATGTTGCCAAATTCTTATGTGACTGCAATGGTCACAATGGCTCACAGCCCTACTCACATCTGTGCGAAAAAAATAATACAGCACCTGTCTACGGTATGGCAGAATGTAGACATAAAGAAGAATGCAGAGAGGTTGGTGCAGAACTGTATCACGTGTTTACAACACAATGTAGGAAAGGGAACAGTGACTCCGGTAGGGAGTTTTGGCCCGCCCTCTATGCCTTTTGAGGTAATCCATTTTGATTTTATAGAGATGGAGAGATGCCAAAACTTAAAATATGTCTTAGTGGTGATCTGTGCATTCAGCAAGTGGGTGGAGGCATATCCCTTAAAAGACTGCACAGCGATGAGTACAGCAAAAGTAATGCTTAAAGAATATTTTTCCCGTTTTGGCTTGCCCTGTGTCCTATGGTCAGACAACGGTCCACACTTTGTGGGTGCATTGATATTACAGATATGTGCAGGTCTCCAGATTAATAAGAGATTTCATAGTTCAAGACATCCGAGTTCGGCCGGTCTTGTGGAGAGGCACAACGGGATCCTCAAGTCAAAAATAAGCAAGATATGTGCAGGAAGCAAGTTGAGTTGAGTGGATGCATTACCAATAGCGCTATTATGCATGCGTACGTCTGTACAGGCTAGAACTGGGCTCCACCCGTACGAAATCGTAATGGGGAGGCCGGCAAATGTTTGGTGCGCACCTCAGCCAAAACGACTTAGCGAGGTAGAACATCCTGTGCTTAGTACTTATTGTGGCCTTTTAATGCAGAAATTGCTTTTGATTCATCAGCAGGTGCAGGAGGCTCTACCAGTGAGATACACCCGTCCGGGGCACGCGCTGGAGCCAGGTGACTGGGTGCTGCTTAAGAATTTTGAAAGAAAATCATCGTTGGCACCCAGGTGGCGCGGCCCCTATCAAGTACTCTTGGCAACGCAGACGGCGATACGGGTGGATGGACGGAAGGCGTGGATCCATGCCACTCATGCCAAAAAGATCCCATCTTCGCTGAAAGACTTGCCCGACCCAGACGACCGGAAAGAGACAGCAGTCCCAGAAACGAAAGAAACTGTTGCCAGTAAACTGCCACCAAATCTGCCCGAGCGAGAAGTGAAACTCGAAACGAAGCCTGAAAAGATTGCCAAAAAGGGGGAAGGGCAAAGAGTGCCCCAACGTTGCCCAGCAGAATCTACATCACTGTTGGCTGACATGAAATCTGCATTGCAAATACCGGCAGACACTAAACGTGTACCCCTTTGGCACCCACCAGCACTTGCCAGCACGCAAAAGACCGAATCTGCATCACTGGCGCGGTGCACACCAGCACCTGCCGTAGCGCCACAGGCTGACTTTGAGCCTGGATCTGGAAGTGCACCGGCACTGTTGACGGATCACACAATACCAGGAGTGAGGCGATATGATTTACGGCCTCGAAAGACAAAGTGATCCACAGTTCTTTGGTGCTTATGTGAACCTCTGGTTCCGCTCATGGACGGAGAAGGAACTAGAGGTGTAGAGGAGAGAAGCGTGAGAATTGTGCAAATCGGACAATTCAAGACTTGCGGCTCCTCGGCGCGATCCTAAAATGTACATGTGTCCGGAACCAGAGCGGACCAGCTGGGCGCACATGGTACAAAGGCAATAGAGAACTGTTCAGAAGTCCTCTGGGCAGTATGAGAAAGGACAAGTGATCTTGCCTAAAACAAATAAGCAAATCCAGGCTATAAAGGGCTGGCAGACTGAACTGTGACAATTCCGTTGAACTTATTGACATCAGGACAACTGCAATGAAGAGAGATATCCACAACAAACTTTAATCAGGAAGAAGGACAATGAGAAACATGTCGGGACCGGTTCCAGCCTCCTCCTGCACCGCTGCTGAGAATGAGTTAATTATAAAGACTGTAAACTTAAGGAAAACGCATGGTAAAAAAAATTGTATGCTGACATTGACTAATCATGTGCTTCATGAGTGTGGTAGCATCAATAACGACAGCCTTAGTATTATGGTATGTGGAGTCTATACACCCATTGGGAATTTTCTTACCGATAGTTGTATCCACTACTGAAAGCCTGGTTAATGTGATTACTGGTACCTTGTCCCCAATGGAAGAGAGACATAGAGAGGGGTATGGGAACAATACATTATTACTAATTATGAATGACACATGCAATTCTAAAGAAAAATAATTGCTGGACATGTGTCCATTTACCGCAGCATGCTGGGAAAGGAATAGGTTGGTATGTACATCCATTACCATTAAGTTCTGCATGTAGTGCTTCTTTAAGTGCAATGTTCTATGGGAAATGGAATAAGAGTGGTACGGGTCAATTAGACAGAACAGACATGAATGAGTTTGAGGAAATAATTATGAGGCCTGTGGGTTGTTCCATATTCCATAAAGCGCGAGTGATGATCCCAGAACCTACGAGGAAAAGTGCGCGAAAAATAACACAACAAAATAGACAAGATAGATTGTCCCCACCAGTTAAAACATCTGATTTCGTTTGTGTAAGAACAGACGGGAACAAAGATGCAGTTCCCCCTTCTTACACAGTAAATTATAACCCGAGAACTGTCCCTTTTTTTTTGTCTAAAAAAGAAAGGCTCCTATTCAGTAGGAACATTTACTGGATGCATGAATAAAGTGGTATTAAAATGGGAAATAGAACCAGTATATGTGGGAGATCCAGTCTATTTTATATGTGGAGAGAAAGCATATCCTTGGTTGCCCAGAGACTGGGGAGGTACATGTTATCTAGGTCTACTGTTCCCGGGAATGTTCCTCTTAGAAACAGCAGACATGGCCAGACTATCCAGATCTAGAACCAAAAGGAGTAGCGAAGGTGTTTTGATAGCGACTGACGTAGCAAAATCATTCATTCCATTCTTGTCCCAGATAGTGAACTCCTATAACATAAGGCAGCTGTCCAGAATACTAAAAGATACCATAAACACAACGACAGATGTACTATTTAACATGACGTTGGAAGAAAAAGGAATTGGGTTAATGATGCTGCAAAATAATATGGCTCTCGATGTGATCCTGGTTGATCGTGGGGGAATTTGCAAGATTTTGGGATCAGCGTGCTGCGTATTCGTAGATGACTACTCCCCTACGATTTTTGAAGCAATAAAGAAAATGCATGTCCTAAACCCCGAACTCCCTACTGGAAAAGGGGGCTGGGGAATAGACTCCTGGTGTTGGGGAATACTGCATTCTTGGGGATGGAAGTTGATCTCGATATTAGTAGTGGTGTTTGGAATATTCATAACGTGCTGTTGCATACACTGCCTACCGTTAGTTTGCACTGAGGTAACTGAGGAATGTACGAAGGGATGTATGCATATGATAACAAAAAGAAAACAAACTTATGGCCGGGATGACAGAGAGACACATGAAATAAAAACAGTAAAATAATTAATGCCTATAGATATTAATGAAGATGATGATGCTTATAATAGCATGCAAGATTCCGACATAAGTGCTTCGGATTTATCGTCATCAGAGGAGGATACAATAGATGAATGAGACATTTGGCATACAGCCAAAGGAGGGTTTGTCAGTCTAGAAAAATGGATACCTCTCATGATTGACGGCAAACGTATTTTGGTGGCCGCAGGCCAACTACCTCATGCACGATATGATAGAAATACAGGTTTCCGAGTTTACCAATGAACGGCCATTTTGATGTAACAAGGATCGACATTTTGTTTTCTAACAATTGCTCATTGCTTTCTGTTCAAATTCCTTCGCAGCACATTTTCTGCTTACACTGCTCGACTGTTAATATTGATGTCTGAACGTGAAAGGACAAGGCCGCGAGGCTAATAAGAGTTCGTTGAAACACAATGTAGGCAGCACCGGGAAGGAATGCCCGGCTCCCTCCCGAATGTAGCCTTGAAGCAGAGCCGCAGGGCATTTAATCATTTCACAGCTGCCAGCCAGTCTAGTTATATGGTAGAATGTTAGAATAAAGCAGCTAAAGGCTTGAATTATGCTCTTCTTACGGCCCCCCTTTACCGAGCCCTGTAGAGTGTCGGCTCCCAGGACACGAATAGCACCTCATAGATAGCAAGGTCTGGAATGTGACTCTTCCCCCGTATGTAGCTTGCTTCCAAGAACAGAAGCACTGTGTTCTGTTCAACACGTAAAAGATGTCTCCGCACTTGCAAAATTGCATATCGTTACTAGAATAGATATTTGAAGGTGTCATATTCGTCGAAAGTGTCCATCACACCGAGTTCAAAGAAACCCAGTAAAGGGGGGTGTTAAACATGTCACAGCTGATTGTATGATATGCATTTTGTATATATGTAACTGATGTATGTAATTCGCTCTCTTGCGTCCCTCGAGTTCTAGAGATACACGTCGCGGGGCGTGAGACTGAGTTGGCCAACAGAGACTTTTTTGCTTTGCAATAAACCCTAGCTTTGGGAATTCAACCTGTCTGACGTATCTATAATTTCCATAACGCGAGGTACCCCTAGGGGGGGTAACCTGGATACCTCGCATCTGCTTTTTCAAAAGAAATGGATTTTCCACTCAGTTTTGAAAAAGCAGATGCGAGGTATCCAGGTTAAGCCCCCTTCTCTCATATGTGCATGTCATCCCCAAAAAAGTGGTGATGCAAATCTGGATCTGATCCGCTCTCGAAGTTGTTTTTAGGTTTTATGTCACATTTTGCTGCCATTTGCATGGTCTCTTGGAGATCTAGCGGATCAAAAGAATGGGGGCATGGGGTGAGATTGGTTGGTTGGGAAAGAGTGAAACTGCAAGATGGGATTTGTTGCGTGATTTTCAGAAGTACCAGAGTACTGTGCGTGTGTCTGCTTCTAGCTGTTTTTTTTTATTATGGGCACTTGAAGGAGATTTGTCTGTGTTGTGGGAGGATGCTTTGGTCCGTTTTGTGATGTTATTTGGGGAGGTCCAGTGCTGTGTGGATGGGTAGCCAGATGACTGACAACAGCTGAGACACAGGTAGATGTCAGTAACTGAAAAGCTTTTCTGGTCCCCACAACAGAAAAGGAATAGAAAAATGTCTTTGAACATCATCACAAGTCCGTCGGTAACGGTTATAGCGCTGCCAATAATGCTCTGCCGGATCATGAGTCAGTGCAAATACTGCGGACTGTAAAAGTAGCTGGCGCTATTAAAGCCGGCACCATTACAGCCGTCCACATGAGGCGCAAACATAGCCGCATCAAAAGTCGAACCTCGGCGGTATTAGCGCTGAAAACACGGCACAGTTGCATCCAGGAGGTAAATGAACACAGTTACCTGAAATTAAGCCACAGGTGATCCCAATCCACCTCATAGGTCTAAATAAGGCACACCACTACCCCAAACACTGTTTCCAACACCATGCTGCCACTAGTCACTGTGAGCTGGGAAAGGCAGCTGCTCATGGAAATAGAGGCAGGGCAAGCAGGCCAGGGTGCATGAAGTATAGGGGGGGTTTAGGGAGGAGGAGGAGAGCCCAAGCAGGATGTGCACTGATCCCAGAGCTGCCCACCACAATACAGGACAACATAGGGAGCAGGAGCAATATCCGGACAGCTGTTCCTCCACTGCCGAAGCTAGTGTCCATTCTACAGTTCCTTGGAACTGGCACCATCCAACACTCTGTGGCCATGATGCACTGCATGACACAGTTCACATTTTGCACAGTGTTGGGCCAAGTGCTTGAAACCCTCCTGTGGCACGTGCAACACCACATCTCACTGCCTACCACCCCAGCTCAATGCCAAGAAGGCACAGATCTATGCCATTGCCCAAAGGCCGAATGTGATTGCTGCTCTGGACGGCACACATGTTGCGCTGGTGGCATCCCAGGTGCACAAAGCAGTGTACCGAAAACCGCAAGCACTACCACTCTCTGAATGCGACCCCAACCTGTACATCAGCTACCCTGGTTCCACCCATGATGCCATGGTCCTATGGAACAGCACACTGCTGGGATACATGGAGAGGCACAGAGGACAACGGACCTGGACAGAGGGCGAGTTGAAAAGACCGTACACATGAGGGGGTGCTGTTGCGCGGTCTGCAGTATGGCCGCAGCCTGAGAAGCTCGAGCGACGACAAATATATCCTGTAATTTCTCCTCCTTTCTGGGACGTGCTGTGGGGCCCCCAAGGCTTGAACTGGGTCTGTGAAGGCAGCGGGTGCCGTGGGGTGCTTTCACTGTCAGCCCAAATGTCTGGTGTGAGGTGGAGAGGGCAGCGAAGAGAGGCGGCCTGTGTCTGTGCGGCGGTCGAGGAGGGGGAGCGGCGCCTGGTCCGGGTGTTGGATGGCTGTCACTGGTGTGGGGGTCCCGGACCTGGGAGTGTGGCTGGGGGAGGAGCGGTGCGCTGCATGGTGACTCGCGGTGCTCTCTCCGGTTCACCTGGGTCCCCCGCGGCTTCTGGAGGTACTCTGTTGCGGGCTGGACGGCTCTGACCCACCACAAGGTGGCGGGGGTGGTCGTGGCTCAGGCGGCTGAGAGACGCTGCTGCTGTTTGTTGCTGGGCTGTCCCGGACCTGCAGCAGGCCCGCGCCACCGGTGGTCCGGCGGGGGCAACGGTCTCCCCTGGCAGCAGATGTGATCCGGTGCCAATACCTAGCACCGGCTGCATAGTGAGTGGTACAATATGAGAATGGGGGACATGATGGTGGATTGAAGGCGTCCCTCTTCCTTGGAGAGGACTCCTGCGAGGCTCTTTCACCCAGCTTGCTCAGCGGCGAGGTGCATCTCAGTCTTGTAGGCCCTGGGGTGCTGAGTGCCCGGGCATTGCTGCATTGAATTATTTTTTTTTAAGTCTGCTTGTCTGGGAATTGGTGCATTCTATAGCTTTGGATGCGCCTGGCCTGTCGAGTATTGCTTTGAGGGGCCTTGTCACTGGCAATTCCGGCTATGAAGGCGTAATCGGTGTTGAGGCCCTTGCTGGGTATTAATAAGTGCTAGGTGCAGGGGTGCAGAATCAGCAGCCCAGTGCTGGGAAGAAGGGGCTGCTGCTACAAGCCCTCTGAGTGCAGCAAGTGTTGGCCCTGATTCTCTGGGTGGTCTAGAGGTTGGCCCCCCTGAAGGATTTACCCGGGAGCCGCGCCCCCAGCAAAGTGATATTGACATGAGGAACCCCTGGAAGCAGGCCAAGATGGACCAGTTTGCGTGCCAGGATCAGGCCCACTCATCTGTGTCTCTTAGCGCCTCCCCGCAGGCCCAGCTGGATGTAGCTGCGCTAATTCAAACGCTGTTGGCTCTAAAGAGTAGCACTGATCGTATTGGGGCTAAAATAGATGCCCTATCGTGCAAAGTGGACATATCAGGGGTGCAAATAGAGAAGCTGTGTGGTCGCATGTCACAAGCAGAGCAGCAGATTGGGGAGAATGAGGACAGGGTAGTCACCCTCTAGCGGGAAATGGCTGAGGTACAGCAGGCAGTCAAGAAGCTCCAGGCCAAGAATGAAGATTTGGAGGGGAGTTCCCGGCATAATAACATTCGGATACTCTGGGTGCCTGAGTCGATAGCCATCGACAATATGGAGAAATTTGCCGAAACACTACTGTTGGAGGTGTTGGGCAACCCCTCCCTTCAATGTTCATGGTTGAGAGGGCTCACAGGTCCTTGGCTAGTCGGCCACCGCCGGGGGCCCCTGAGCGCCCGATCATAGCCAGAATATTCAA
This sequence comes from Ambystoma mexicanum, assembly GCF_040938575.1. NCBI lineage: Eukaryota > Metazoa > Chordata > Amphibia > Caudata > Ambystomatidae > Ambystoma > Ambystoma mexicanum. Next base: position 744,816,797 of record NC_090926.1, read on the forward strand.
TTACAGGCCTCGGGATGTTATTCTCAGCACGGCCAGAGAAAGAGGTGAATTGCGCTGGGGCTCCTCCACAATTCGGCTGTTTCCCGATTTCAGCCCTGTGGTGCAGGACTTGCGGAAAACCTTTCAGGCTGTAAAGGCATCCCTGCGCAAGAAATGTGTGAAATAGGCAATGCTTTTTCCTGCTAAACTCCGGGTGCAACGCAATGGTTCAACCTTCTTCTTTGTCACCGGAGGCAGCAGAGCGGTTTGCATCGAATCTGCCCGAACTTTGCGAGCCACAAGAGCGATCTCCACGACAACCTGGACGGCCCTGAATCACGGGCCTTACCAATGAAAAGAAGAGGAAGAACGAGAGAGAAGTCTTTCTTCTCTTTCTTGAGGATGAGGGGAAGAAAAGGAATGTATAAAATGTCCTGTTTGTAAACTGGGAGCAGCGGGAAGTGTCCCAGGCGGGATGATATAGTTGTTGTCGCCATTTGGAGTGCGCAGGCCGCCCTTGGCGCACCACTGGCTGTAATCACTGCAGTTTGTTCTAGTTGTATATGGGGATGGTTGCTGTGTGGGGGTACGATGGGGTGCTAGTATGTTCTTATTTCTGGCGTGGGAGCGGTGGGGGGGATTTCAACTGTTCGGCTGACAGGTTTAATTGTTCATGGTGTTGGGGGGTTTTGGTATTATTTGGAAACTCACATGGGGTACTTATCTGCTGTGAATAATGATGAGTATGACTATTTGCAACAAGGGGGCGTGGCCTGGAGCTCATGGCAAGCAGAGGCTGAACTCCCGAGCTCCGGACGAGGCGCCCCATCCGGATCCTTTTCGCCTAACCTAAAATGCATTTATTTTGGAAAAAAGCAGTTCGGAGTCCGGCGGTGGCGATCCTCAACAAGATCCTGCAAGTCCGCTCGAGAATTGGACCCGCTGTGCCCGCGGGGCCCCGCTTGACTTGGTCCCACCCCGTTGCTGACTCAATCCAAAATGGCGACCGGCCCACGCTTCCAGGGCTGCCCATGAAGGCGTTGCTGCCCGCGGCCACTGCATCGGCTGCACGAAGCAGAGTATAGGACGTGGGCTGCGGACAGGTGGAATTCCGCCCTCCTGCTGGGACTTGTGCGACCACTGTGCCACAATCGACCCCGGGCGACTTATTGGAGATCCGAGGGACCAGCCCGGAGCCACAAACAGGCAGCCACGTTTACACCCTGACGCTGCCTGAGGTGTGTTGAGCGTACATGCCGAAGGCGGTAGCGATGCTATTCTGAAGACGACGGGATAAGGGAGAAGGCAAGCCGACCCAATCGGAGCAGGAGGTTCCCTTCCCCTAGTCAGCCCAAGAACCCACACGCCCTTCGCCGGACTGGATGCGTGCAACCTGAGGTGAGGTGGATGGGGGGGGGGAACGCATGCTGACAAAGGGGTTGCCAAAAGCCCCCTATGAGTTGGTGAACAATCGAGATTCACCAACATAACAGCAGCATTACAGCCGGACCCCCTCCCTAGGAACTGATCCGCAACACCCGGACCGCATGTAAACTCTGATCCAACAACAAGGGGAGCTACAGACGCTACACAGAGGCGCGCAACAAGATCCCAAACAGCCTTCTGTGAACGCGGGATATCACAAGCTCAGCCTCTTCCCGCTGAGACTCCAGCCCTACATACCTTCTCGGCCTCACGGCCCCCTCCCGAGACTGCACGGCAAACCAAAGCACCCTGACCCGGGGCAGATTGGGGAATACTCTGCGAACAGCGCCCTTGCACTCCCCTCGCCATGGCAGCCAGAAATAAGGGGAGAACAAGCACCATGGACACATACGTATCCACTAAACCGAAATCCCCTCCGCAACCATGTCTTCCCACCCCTGAGCCTGCACTGACGAAGCGGCTGACTCCTCCGAAAATCAAGCCCAGGTGCTAGAAGCTATCCCATCTCTACGGACATTTATAGACTCCAGAATTGGGGAATTTAAATCCGAAATTCAACTCATGCGTCAAGATGCCCGCAACTTGACCGAAAGAGTGACGACTGCCGAGACAACCATAAAAGAAACATCAGATGATGCAACAGAATTGAAAGCTAAGGTGGTGGATCTGGAAAGAAAGGTGGCCCTACTGGAGGCTAAAGCCGAGGAGGCCGAGGGCTGAGCCAGACGTAGCAACGTCAGAATACTTGGGGTCCCGGAAGGAAGCAAAGGCTCGAACCCGACGGCCTACTTAGTCCTTGATTCAGCAAGAGGTCGGTGCCGAAAAGCTAACACAGGGATTCTCGGTCGAGAGGGCGCATAGATCCCTACAAAAGCGACCCCCACCAGGCTCACACCCTCGCCCTATAATCGCTAAAATACTTAACTTCCAAGACAGAGAAACCATCCTGCGTCACTCCAGAGAAGAGGGACCCATTGAACGCGAGAACTCTAAAATAGGCATCTACCCCGACTATACCCAGAAGGTCCAGCGAGAGAGAAACTCATTTGTGCCGATTAAAGCTTGGCTAAGGCAACTGAATCTGAAATATATGCTGTTATACCCCTCCAGACTGAAGGTGATCCACAAGGGCAGGGCGATATACTTAGAATCCCCAGCAGCTGCCAACATGTGGCTGGAAGACAACCTAGCGGAAGGCAAAGACACCTAACCCACAGAAAGCTGAAGAACCACCTCCGTCGGCGCTCGAGACATAGAAGGATCGGCGACTCATAAAGCCAACACACGAATAAGGCAAATAACCACTGAGGAGGTAAACCACACAACAGTTAGCAACACAGATGCGGCCCTCGCTGGGCTCACGCCAGGCACAGAGCCCTACCCCCACGAACAATACAGGACAGGACAGGCCAGTTGCCTGACAGACTCCGCTAGTGCCAGACACCCGGATGGGTCCAGACGGCACGAGAGCGCCTGAGCACCAGAATGAACAAGTAGTTGCTGGGCGCACCAGTTCAAGTTTAGTTAACCGTTATGTTGTTTGCACAGTCTTCAAAAAGCTAAGGAGAGAGTGGCACGAGACCGGGAGGCCTTGAGGACCGGAGATGAGAGAACGCCGAAACCCAGGCAAAGAACCTTGTCACCGTAGGCAGTGGCTGCCCCGCGACTCTTGGGGTGACCAGAATGAAGAGATCAAAACACCAACGCAATGGCTTCCCAACTCAAGGTGTTGACGTGGAATGTGAGGGGGATGGGCACATACTTGAGAAGGAATCGGATCCACTCCTACCTGCGCAGGAAGAAGATCTCGATAGCGATGCTCCAAGAGACCCATCTCACAGAAGAATCCACAGCGAAACTATCCGAGAGATGGGGAGGGACCGGAAGAGGGGCACCCTACTCCAAGTTCGCCAGAGGAGTATTCACGTGGGTGAACCCGACCATGCCCTTCCAGCTACTGGACTACGAAGCCGATAAAGAGGGCATATATCTTATAATGTGGGGAACCATCAAATCCACTACAATATGCCTGGTGAACTCATACTTGCCACAACACGGAATACCTACACACCTCCAAATGTTAAGCTCCAAAATGATTCTCCGCAGAGAGGGAGCATTCATATGGGGAGGCGATTTCAACTGCATCAGGGATGGAGCCATGGAAAGGTCGAAATCCCCCCACCCCCTGCCACCTCAATAACACCGCAACCAATGCGCTAAACACCACAATTGAACAACTTGACCTAGTGGACATCTGGAGGGAACAACACCGCACCGAAAGGAGCTATTCCTATTACTCGGCCCCACGCAAGGTTCACACGAGGATAGACTATTTCCTCCGAGAACTGGCCCAACAGGTGGAATCCATAATGTATCTAGGCAGAACTATATCAGACCATTCTCCGCTGGTAATACATTGGACACTCCGAAGACCCAGACCACCGATTGTGGAGAATGTCACCGGCAGCACTCCCTGATCATGCATTTAAGGAAGAACTAGGCATCAAGCTGGAAGACTACCTAGACATCAACAAAGGCTCAGTGACAAGCTGGAGTACGCTATGGGAAGCCATGAAAGTAGTGACACAGGGAGCGGTCATGTCCGTGCCAGGTGGCATCCGTAGATGCCTGAAATCGGAACTGGCGGATCTGGAAAACAAGATTACACACGTGGAGTCTGAAATCGACGCCACACCGGACACTGAGACAGAACTGAAAAGAACCCGGGCGGAATGTCTTTCTGCCTGGACAGGACTGTCTAAATTCGACTACACGACTTATATAGCTAAGGCACACAAAGAAGCAGACCAGCCCGGCAGAATGTTGGCCTGGCTATGTAAACGCGAGTTCCCAAGACACCTCCCAACTGAGATAACAGATGAAAGGGGGACAATACACAAGACACAACAAGATATCAACTGCGTATTTGCGGACTTCAACTCTAAATTGTACGCGCACGACACTAAAATACCGGTGGAGGGCATAAGAGCTACCCTGGAGGAAATCGAGCTCCCAAAACTGAAGGAAGACCAAAGAGCTACTGGACGCGGAAATCGCTGTAGAAGACGTGACGGAGGCGATCAGATCACTAGCTACATGGAAGGCCCCAGGGAGTGATGGACTTCCGCCAGAATTCTATAAAACATACGAAGCGACCCTCACCCCGATACTGCATGAGGTGTATATGGAGGCATATGAAAAAGGAATCCTTCCCAACTCCATGAAAGAATTATCATTCCTATACTAAAGCCCAACAAACCTAAAGACAACTCTGACTCATACCACCCAATTGCAACGCTAAACTACGACTGTAAGATCCTGACCACGATCCTGGCCAAGAGGCTGGCGAGGGTGGTGGGAAATCTGATTCATGAGGACCAGAATGGTTTCGTTCCAGGACGCAATACCACAGCAAACCTAAGAAGACTCTAGCACATCATGGCAGAGACTTATGATCGAGATGAAGACCTTGCGGTCCTATCGCTAGATGCCACAAAAGCCTTCGATTCCATCTACTGGGAGTGGCTGTTCGAGGTGCTAAGGGAGTTCGGCGAGGGCTTTGTGAGATGGTCGAGGTGTTGTACAACTCACCAGTAGCGAGAGTGAAGACCGGCACTAGGCAGGGATGCCCGCTGTCCCCGATGTTATATATCCTAGGCTTGGAACCAGTAGCTGCCTACTTTAGGAAACAGTATTTCGACGCGGGCATCAGGCTGGGCAGTGACTACTCCATAATATCCCTGTACGCGGACGACGTTCTCCTGTACCTGAAAGACCCTCAGCTTAATGCACAAGTGGCGCTAGACATTCTAGACCATTACGCTTGATACTCTGGGATGGCATTCAGCAAGCTAAAATCATGTGCGTTCCCACTGGCTAGACTCAGGAACTTGGATAAGTTCGATTTACCAGAAGTTGGGATACAATGGCAACTGGAGAGGTTTAAATACCTAGGAGTTGAAGTGAGTCTCACCCCTGCACTCATGCATGAATGTAACACAGAAAAATCAGTAAAGGGCAGAGCAGCAATAGTCAAAATGATAGTTCTCCCCCGACTTTTATACTACTTCGTGAACGTCTGCTACTACATCAGACCGCCTTTCTTCAAAAAACTGGAATCTTTAATCAAGGACTTCATATGGGTGTCATCCAGACATAAGCGCTCCTTACCCACGCTTACGCTCCCATACAGGGAAGGAGGGATACAACTCCCAGACCTCCAAAGGTACTATCTCGCTGCACAGCTCAGTCACGTGACGAAATGGCTCTCGGACGACCCCTCCTCAGAAGCCGGACTGCTGCGACAAGCAACCTCCAACCTATTCCCCAAGGAAATGCTTTGGAATCCGATGAAGCAATCACCCGAAGCCCCCATGATTGTTACCCTGGGCAGGCAAATATGGGCCAAGACCGGCCACTTTCGACAACTAAAGCACCCCTGCAACCCCAATACTCCCATCCTGGCGGACGCCTGCAGAACCCAGACGGACCTTGCGACAGCCAGAAAATGAGAAAGAGCCGGAATCTACGCATGGGGGGACATGTTCGAGGAAGGCATATTCAGGGAACTTGAATCTCTACAGGCGAATGAAGGAATTATGGGCGGCCAATTTCTGTGGTACTACCGTCTTAAGAAAAAGGCCAGAACACAATGGACAGTCTGGCCAGAAGAACCCGCTCCGGATCCCCTCCTCCAGGAAATGTATGACCTAGCGGACGTTTGGAAACCGGTCTCCCGACTATACAACAAACCGAACGATGGACCCAACCCGAAAAGCGCATCGCTGAAAAGAAAATGGGAAGCCGAATTGGAAATCACACTATCTGATGATGAATGGGAGCGAATACTGCTCTACCCCAAAGAGGTGTCAAGAAACACTAGATTCAAACAAGTCCAACTAAACGTTCTATATAGAACATACATGACCCCAAAAAGAGTTGCCACCTTCAATAAACGGACATCTCTGGAGTGCCCCTGGTGCGGAAGCGACAATGCAGATATGGTCCACATGTTCTGGACTTGCATCAAAACGGCGAAATTCTGGTCCATGGTGAAAAGCACCTGCACAAATGCGGGGCTAATGCGATACGAATGGAACCCAAAGGAATGCTCATTGGGAGCCCATCCCAGAATGAGCAAATACAAGCACCTGGTCAAACTAATGGACTTAGCCTGCATACTTGCAAAAAGATCCATAGCGATAGCATGGAAATCACCAGGGGGCCTGAGACATGAAAGATGGCTTAAGGACCTGGAAAGATGGACAGAAGCAGAGACCAGAGCCTGGCATGATGGAACCAACTCAGGCGGCGACAATCTTAACAACACCCTAGAATCATGGAAGGCCTTACTACGCGACATACAGTACGCCGCAGACCATAAACCCCCCCCCCCCCCACCCCCTGAGGGCATACCCCTATCGGCGATTTGACTGAGAATTATCACACGAATGAACACCTCTGAAACTCAATCCATCGTGACACTTCAAAGGCTAGACACCAGCCCCCCTCCTCCCCTACATCGTCAAGAACAATTATATTGCACTATGAAGACTGTGCTAGTTAACTGTTTGTTTGCTGTGTTATCATTTGTTGAACATCCAATAATATGTACCTTGACAAATGCCAATAAAATACTTTTTAAAAAAAATGACTATTTGCAACATGCTGACAGGGTGCGGTTCATGGTAGGGGAGCTGGGCTCCTCTAGCGGGATGACTACTATAACAACGGGCGGGTCGGCAAGGGACGCAGCTGACAGTCATTTCATGGAATATCAGGGGTTTAACAAACCAGAAGAAGTCTCGATTAATTGCGAACTGTGGGAGGAATCGTGGCGCAAATGTGTTGTGTCTCCAAGAGACCCACCTAGCTCGAGGCACTCCTCTCCCTAGGTTCCCGGGCTGGGGCATACACAGATATGACTCCTCGTATACTTCACACTCCAGAGGGGTGGCTATATACATACACACCACACTGAAATTGAAACTACATGCGCAAATTCCAGACAAAGAGGGCCGGTTCATACTGCTTGCTGGCAAGATACTAGACACTAATCTCCAGTTGATTAACATTTATGCCTCAAATACCGACTCGCCGGAATTCTTTCACCAATGTGCAAATCATATCCACAATTTCCCCGGTTCCAAAACTTTATGGGCTGGTGATTTTAACCTCACTTTTATGCTGGATCTCGATAGGTCGTCCACAACGCAGACTACTCTGCCACAGACGGTTAAGGCCTGGTCCGCTATAGCCCAATATCACGGGTTGCTGGGTGTGTGGAGACATTTGGGGGACAGGGAGTACACTTTCTTCTCTGGGGTACATGGCAGTGCATCCCGGTTCGACTATATTATGGTCTCTGATCCCTTGGTTGGGGTTTCTGGGGCTTCTATCCTATCCCAGACTCTTTCCGATCACTCGCGTGTTAGGGTCAGTCTGGAGATTTCCAAGTCCCCCACCTGCCAAGTGAGATGGCGTTTTAGAGCTGCGGCGCTCGAAGATGCAGTATTCCGTGTGGGAATTGAGCAGGTTATTGATATTTTTTTTTGTGCAAACACCGACTCAGTCCCGGACGAGGGTATAATCTGGGAGGCCTTTAAGGTTTATATTAGGGGATGTTGTGTATCAAAGGAAGGTGGGGTGCTAAAGACTGTTCGGCATTCCATGCGGGGGCTGGAGCGGTAGATTTGAGATGGAGAGAATGAACAAGGTAGGCAGGACACGCCTGAACTTCGGAGCGAGATAGGAGCGCTTAGGGAAGAACTGCAGCTTTTGGCCAGTAGGGAAGATAGGTTTTTAGGGGATCCAATCCTCGAGGCCAGATACGGGGAGGCAGATAGGCCGAGTAGAAGCTTAGCATGGGCCATTCGAAAGGAGCAGCAGACCAGTTTTATAACAGAGATCGAGGTTAAGGATGGGGAACTCAAGAAGGATGCGCAGGGGATATGTGACGAATTTAGAGAATATTATGAGCAGCTAAATACAGCTTGCTCTACCCCAGGCATGATGAGTTGATACGTTATCTGGATGAGGTTGCCTAGGGTGGATTGATGGAGAGCAGGGCTGTACCCTCAACAAACCCATCTCTGAGGATGAGATACGTGCTGCTATTAAGTCCCTTCCCAACGGGAAAGCTACCGGGATGGATGGAATAACAGTGGAATTTTATAAGGCATATGCTTACCTAGTGGTTCTGTATCTACTATTGAGAATGTATGAAAGCGCCTTAGATACCGGCACATTACCTGAGTCCACCAGATCGGCGTTGGTGACCGTGCTTCTGAAGCCTGGTAAAAATCCCCGAGCAGTGTCCTCATACAGGACGTTGTCACTAATTACTACGGATAACAAAATTCTATCTAAGATTCTTACAAGCAGTATCCTTCCTCATATCCCAGCCCTAGTCCTACCTGATCACGCCGGATTCATCCCGGGTAGGTCCACACAACATAATCTTTGTAGATTTTTTACCCTTATGCATAACATTAATCAGGAGGTGCCGATGGTGGTCGCCGCGCTGGACGCGGAAAAGGCCTTTGACTCGGTTGAATGGCCCTTTCTCTTTGAGGTCTTGCATCGCTCGGGATTTGGCCTCACATATATTAGATTGGTTAAACTGCTGTACACGGCTCCTCGTGCATCGGTATACACGCATGGCTTGGTTTCACAGTGCATTTATCCCACTCGTGGTACTCGCCAGGGCTGTCCATTCTCCCGGTACGATTTGCTCTTGCTATGGAGCTACTGGCTTGTCACATCCGTGACCAACATGCTCAGCGCGGCATCCATATCCAGGCATATTTATCCACCATATCCTTATATGCTGACGACATACTGCTGTATGTTAAATATCCACGAGAAAATTTGGCCCCTTTGACACTTGCAGTGACTCGGTTTGGTGAACACTCTGGCCTTAGGATAAACTGGGACAAATCCGAGGTACTCACCTTGACCTCAGTTGTGCAGCAGGCGGATGTGGGGGATGGGTTTCGTTGGTGCCCTCATGTGATTCGGTACTTGGGCATTTCAGTATCCACTGACAGGGGTACATTATATAGGGATAACTATATTGGCTCACTAGAGGCAATAGAGCAGAAGGTTGAAACCTGGATACGCCCCCAGTATCTCAGGCGGCTCGTATAGCCTTGGCCAAGATGGTGATACTGCCAAAGCTTCTGTATGTTTATAATAATGTGCCAGTGTGGCCACAAGCTCAGTATTGGAGACGCGTGCCGGGGTGATGTCCAGGCTGATATGGGCTCGGAAGAAACCTAGGATCTCATACGATGTATTGTGCCGGCCATATGAACAAGGGGGGCTAGAATATCCAGACATGCATATGTATTTGGTGGCACAGGTGCAATATATATACCCGATTGGAGTGCTTTGGTTGGTACATCCCCACACACCAGGCTAGCGAGGGCAATATCTGCTCCAGACACGTTGTTGGGCATGCTTTGGGGAAACAGAGGTTGTACCACGGATGAAATCCAGCCCATAGAGATAACTAGTAAAGCTTGGGAGCGATTGTGCCAACTGATATGCGCTACCCCTACTTACCTTCCGAATGTTCCTTTATACAACACAATTGGAATCCCGCTCATGCATGAGAGATCTTTCAGAGTGCTTTTCCAGGCATTGGGTGCTCAAACGTTGGGGGATATGGTGGTAGACTACAGATTTATACTGTGGGAGGAGCTCTGTCTTAGAGGCTTGCATAATGCAGTGGCACTGTTACACTACTACAGACTGTGCAGTGTTCTTAAAGATAAATGGCCAAATTTCCCTCTAGCCCCGATTCCGCACCCCGTACAGAGCCATATGATGGACCCGGCCTTGGCTGGGAAAGTGGTGTCCCCTACTTATAAATAAGCTGATTAGGTCTGGGAGGAGGACAGTCCGATGTCCTTACAAATCCAAAGGGGAAGTGGCGATAGGTAAGACACTGAGTGAGGCCCAATGGAAACTTGTCTGTATGCAAACCCGCCACATATCCATAAATGGTCAGTATAGAATGATACACTAAAAATTTGTACACCAGATTTATTATTCACCGCTTGCTCTGCATAGCTTTTATTCTGACAGATCTCCGGCTTCTAAGAGGTGTGGGGTAGAGCCGGCTGATTTTTTTTTTTATTTTTTTTTTTCATGTTGCATGGCAATGCTCTAAGATTTGCGCCTTTTGGGAACCTGTTGTGGAAGCAATGAATGGTATGTTGCAGTCAGCAAGGGATTATGACCCTGAGGTGTGGTTGCTGGCCCTAATTGAGGGGGGGGGGTCTCTTACTGAGAAAAAACTGTTGGGGATGGCCACTGTGGTTGCCAGGTCCCTCGTGGCAAGGGCTTGGGCGAGAGCTGCCGCTCCCACGTTTTTGCGTTGGTTGGACAGCATGTGTCTATGCGAACAGAGAGAAACTGGGTATGCCAAGACGCTGCCTGCCCCAAGTTTCCCATTTGACTATTGGCCCCCATTCAGCAACTATTTGCTTGAGATTCGCCAGGAGGCTGTCGCCAGCACCCACTTTGAACTGAAGTTTCACTATCCACGGTTCAACAGGGCGGCTGTGGATGCAGGGTTGGGACAAACCACTGATGCTTAAGAAATGTTCTGTGACTCTGTTGCACTCTTTTATGATCTGTGAAACGGTTTTGGTTTGTTCTTGTTACCTATGTGAGTGAGGGGGTGGAGGGGGTGGAGTGTGTGGGGGGTGGGGCAAGGCGGGTTGTTTGAGTTTTACGTTGTATTCTAAATAATAAAGAGAGGATAAAAGCAAACACTGTACACATGCTGCAAAACACATGCCCAAATTGGGGGAGGGGGTGCAAATGACTACACAAAGGTAGAAGAAATCTGTACTTCACCTCCCGCACCAACATCACATTACAGGCCACGGAGCATGCACATGTCAGACTTGCCTGCATGGGAAAGCAATAATACACATAGAGTAGCAACCATCTACACCAACATGACTACAGGTACCACGATGCAACATGCACTTAACAAATTAATGCTGGAAATGGCTATATTGCCACACAACAACCCATGCCAGTGCTACAGCCATGTACTGATGGGCGGCCAGCCCACAATGCCCACCTGACTGCAGCAGATGCACAGGGAGGGCCCATCGGGAACCCAGCATGCCACAGGCACAGAGGAAATACACCGACACATGTCAGCCACCATGTCCGGAGCACATGTCACTGACACGCCCCTAATGTAACATATGCTTCAAGGTGACAGGGTGCTTGTGAAGCACCAACAATGCATGACACAAGTCACACTGCATGCAAAGACATGGAATTGACCCATGCCTTGTAATGAAGGCCCATGTGCATGCACAAGTAGTACATTGAACAGTAAGTAAGTCCACACCCACGCCTTACACCATGTCTAATGCCTCTCCCGCCCCACATGCAGATGACTCTATATACCCACAGCTGCCCTGGCTGATGACCCCTCTGCGTGATCCACAAACACTGCAGGATATTGACTTCAACCACGCTCACAGCAGGACCTGTGCGTGCACCGGGCAGACCTTTGGGCTCCTGAAGGCACAGTTCCGCTGCCTCGACTGTACTGGTGGAGCCCTGATGTATGCACCAGAGAAAGGGGTTACAATTGTGCTTGTGTGCCATGCTGCACAATGTCTGCCTGAGTAGATCTCCCACTACCCCCTGACTTGGACAAGCCACCCCCCAGAGGAAGCAGAAGCAGGGCCTGTGGCTGAGGCAAATTGCTGGTGATAACATGAGGGATGGGAGATTGGCACGCCAGGGGCTGATTGATAATCTCTTTCGACATTTCCACATGATACAAGGCATGCACGACTGTGAAACTCCACCCAAACAATAAAACGACGACACAATCGGGGAAAGTCCTAGCAATGATGAAGTTTAACAGTGTTTATGTAGAGTTGTGCCTCAACAGATGCCCCCCTCCCACCACCAATTCCCTGGCACACAATCCCCTTACCCCCTCCCTCCACCAACTCCCCAGCCCATAATCCCCCCTCTCCCCTCCCACCACAACTCCCCGGACACAATTCCCCCCTCCTCCTCCCACCACCAATTTCCCGGCATGGCCACTCATGGCGGCCGGTGTCCAAGTGTCATTCACTGTCAGGGCCTCTTCTAACCCACGCCGCTGGCCCCAGGTGATCTCTGGCGCAGTAGTTGCTGTGACTGTTGTTGTGGTGTGTCCTGCTGTGACCCCTCTGGGTGAGGTGGATGGGACGTACTCCGCTACCAGGTTCTGCTGCAACTCATTGCCCTGCTGTATGGCTTCCGCTAGGGCAGACGCACCCTCCGTCATTTCAGACATGTTGCGCATAGTGTCAGGGCGGATGTGTTTTCACTCAGCTCGGCCCTGTCCCGCACCATTTGATGCACTACCCTACAGGTGGCCCCCTGAATACTGTCGCCTGTTGCCTTAAGGCCTGCAGGTGTTCTGTGTGAGTGTGCCCGATCGCTTCCATCTCACAATGCCTGCGCTCCATCACATCCAGCCTTTGCAGCAGCAGGCTGCGAGACCGACTAGGCTGTCTGGGTGTGGGGTTGTGCACGGCGGGGGATATAAGCAGATGGGCCAGGTGATGGGGTGTCTACTTCTAGCTCGGGGGTGCACATTTGCTGGCTGCGCTGAGGGCTACCTGGGGAGTGTGGGCCTGCTGCTGGTGGTCACCCTGGGCTTCTGTCCATCTGTGGCTCCTCGGTGGTCCTGGAAGCGAGCGATGCCTCTGAGTCAGTGCTGGTGTTGGCACAGGGCCTGCGGTGCCACCGGCAGGCTTGGCCTTGCTGGCTGCAGGTGTTGCACAGCGGTCTGTACGCTGTGGCGAGCATTGTGTGCCTTTGTTTTGTGGTGGTTGCAGACCTTGAGGGCATTGTAGAGCCACTCCATGATGGGCCTGCAATGTCCTCCTCCAACGATGCAAGAGTGCCTTTAGGGGACATAAGGTTTGTCATTGGGTGTGATTCCCCACACTGTTGGCATGCAAGACCCAATTGCAAGGGTACAGAGTGCCACCCCACATATGGGCAGATGGGCATGGTTGGCCTTGAAGGATGCATGTGGGACCACCATCATGGGGTTGCTGTGGTGACTTGTGTGAGACCCATGGCCTGTTGGTCATTGGCCTGTGTTTGTGTAGGGCGGGGTGTCCATGCTGGGCCGGCTTATGTCTTGCGAGCATGCTTGTGGACCTTCATGGCCCCACATCCCCTCTCCGGGTGGCACTGACATGGTAGGGTTGGAGGGGGGTGGCTTATTCCATGTCACTGTCATGGCTCCATGGGGCAATGCTGTGCTGCCAGCAGGGAAGGTGCACAGTGATTGGCATGCTGGGCACATGTCTGTGTGTACCTCCCTATGGCTTGTATGACGTGCCCTCAGGGGGCAGGCCTACTGGAACAGATTCTTGCTGCGGTGACTGCTGCACGGTGTCATGGTCATTCACGCACATCATTCACGCTGGCACAGGGTGCGCCAGTAGGGGTGTGGTGCGCATGGCATTTCTTTTGTTCACTTGCCTGCCCTTCCCGCTGCTGTGACGCTCAGGGGTGCCCTTGGTGCCATGCCCCATGGCTGATGTAGAGGGTGGCTGATGTGCCAACCCGTTGCTCTGCCCTGACGGCGTGCTCAGCTTCGGGGTATGCAGACTTGTCCTTGTGTCCCTGTCCACTAGGGATTCTTAAACTGGGTTGTCATTTATGCATGCATTTGTGGGTGGGGGGACACTTATCTCCTGGTTGTTGGCTCCCCTCTCCGCACTGCTGACTACCTCCATCCCCTTGAGGCCCAGCACTGTGCTGCATTTCTCCTCCCAAGCGGTGAGTCCCAGTGGCTCAGCAGTGCCTTCTCCTGTTGCCAGGGACTCCCTGCAAGTGTTAGAATAGCAGACCTCGCACCCTAACCCTCAGATCGTTGCACCTTTTATGGCAGTCCTGACCATCATGGTATACACTAGCAATTGCTGTGACCTTCTGGCTGATGTTCTTCCATACTGCCCACTGGTCTTTCTTTGCCTCCATACAGATCCTCACAGTGGGCCACTACCACATCTGTGAGGACCACAAGGTCACCTTCGCTAAATCTGGGCTTTCAAATGGATTGTGTCCTCCAACGTATTCCACATCTTTGATGTATTCCACATCTTTGACATGTAATGTCCACAGCTGTGTACTTAGGAAGCTTTTTCGGCAGATGGCGTCCTGCGTCAATGACGTCGGGTCGATGTCCCTCGAAGGCCTCTGTTGAGGGCAACGTCACCAGATGTACTAAATTGGACGCACGGCGCCCATAGCCTCAGTTCCGTTTTTTCTGCAAAATTGTTTGCTTCGGAGACTCTGCGCACCTCGTGTATTCCTCGTGAATGTCTTCTTCGAACCCTCCGACTCTGCGGTCTGGCTTTAAGACTTGCCGGGACTGCAAGTCTAAGATGTCGATTACGGACATGCATCGCATTTGTTTGTGGTGCCTGACTGAGTGTCATGACACTGACACGGGGAAGTTGCAGTTAGGTAGGGGTTCTAAATCCAGCAAGTCTTGTAAAATTTCGAAGGGGATGTCCACTGACGATTTGAGGGGCGACTCTCCGTGTCAGGAGTCACAGGGATCTCGGTCCCGGAGTGGTTCCCACCATTCGTCATCCTCGTCTCGGCATTCCAGGAAGCGCCGTCACTGGTCGCCTTCCCCGTCGTCCTCGGTGGATGGCGCCGCAAGGAAAGTGGCTTGTCCTACAAAGTCTTCGACTCCGTAGGAATGGGGAGCCTTCAGGGAGCAGATGCTGGTGATTTTTTTCAGTCCCATTCGCGCCTTCGGAAGAAGCCGGCAGGGAACAGTCTCGGCCCATGGCTCATGCGCCTTCGGGCTCGGGTCCTAACGCGATTCTCATCGGGACCCTTCGAGGTCCCGTTCGGACAAGGTTCAGGTTTCAGGTTGGTCGCCAGAGACGTGCTTCCAGATCTCGGTCCTGGTCCCTGGCGAGACCACAGAAATCTAAGGGGTCGGTGTCGATCCGTCGGCGCCGTGTCCGTCGGATATGGATGTTGAAAAGCCCACGGCGCCCGCGACCCTTTCAGGGCTGGAATTTGCCGATGGAGGTCCCTGGCACTGTGGATCCTCCAAGGAAGGCTACTTCCAAGTCTGTGAGGCCTGGCAAGGATTCCAAACCCTCTTTTGTCCCGAGGCAGGAGTTTTTTTCCTTCATCCATGACATCTATGAGGATGAGAAGTGCTCAGATTTCGAATTTGACGCTGTTGAGTCTGATGTAACCCCTGTCTTTTCTGGGGACAGTGAATTGGAAGAGTTACGGCCATCTCTTCATGATGCCAGTGGCTTGGACACTTCTCCCGAGGTGGAGTTTGGCAGACCTGAGCCTGGGGCTCATGCTGAGTCCTCCTACAGGAGACTGATCGCTAGAGTCACTGAGTATCTTGGTTGGTGTAGTCCTCCAGAAGCTTTTGTTCAGGATGACTTAACAGATATTTTGGATCAAGCTCCCTCCTCTGACCCGGTGTTACCCTTTCATGTGACGTTACAGAAAAGGGTGGCGGCTGCTTGGCAGACACCGGAATATCTTTTAACAAATCGTTAACTAAAAAATACTGCCCTTCCGGTAGCAACCCCAGCTACCTTTCATCTCACCCCACTCCCGAGAGTTTGGTGGTTCAGGCGGCTAAGGCCACCTCGAGGCAGGAGGCGTACCCTACCATCCCTCCTGATAGGAACAACAAACGCTTTGACGGTTGGGCACGCAAGGTGTTTTCTGCAGGGAGTATGGCGCTGAAGTCGGCCAACTTCACTTGTGCCTTAGCAAGACTTTCAAACACTCGATGGAATTGTGTTGCGCTCATGGAGGATGGTAAGGATACCATGTGTGAATCACTTCAGTCGGGTTTGGACACGGCAGACCGTGTTAGCCTGTCCATGGCTGTGAGCACCGTTATATGCAAATTTGCGTGATTGCGGAAGTCTGGTTTTGCTCTGGATGTGCAAGCCTGTCTTTTGAACATGCCCTTTCATGGCGCGCATTTGTTTGGCAGCAAGACTGATGAGAGGTTGCAGACCTCAAAATCTACTGTGAAATTTTTGAGCGCAGCTGTGAGTCAACCTCCGCCTTTTCATCCTAGGGGACAGCAGTGGGGGTTAGATTCTTTTCGTTACTACTCCTCCTTTGGTAGGACGCGAGGAGCCGCCAGTCAAAGTGGTCAGCGTAAAAGTACCCGTGGTGGTTGGGGAAATAGGGGTGCCAGAGCCGCTCAGGCAGCTTCCTCTTTGCCTTCAGGTGCTGCCGCAGCCGCTCCAAAACAGTCATGAGGCCATATTCCATTGTTAGCCAGTTGGGGGCAGACTGTCTCAGCATCTTGAAGAATGGCGAGCTATTACTTTGGATGCGTGGGTTCTGGATACAATAGCCCACGCCTACTGCCTTCCCTTCCTAAAGCGGCCTCACGACAATCCACCGGGGAATCTCTTTGATCCTACCAGATCCACCCCTTGTGCAGGAAATCTTGATCCTGCTGGAGAAAGGCGCTATAGAACTGGTGCCTGTAGCGGAGAGGAACAAGGGATGGTATTCCCTATATTTTTTTGATTCCAAAGAAAGGCTGGGGATTGAGACCCATCTTGGACTTGCGTTGGTTGAACAAACTTCTCAGGAAGGATAAGTTCAAGATGGTCACTCTTTCTCAGGTTCTCCAGGCCCTTCGACTTCAGGATTGGTTGGTGTCTCTGGACCTACAGGATGCTTACTTTCATGTGCCTATTCATCCAAAGCACAGAAAGTACCTGAGGTTTGCGGCTGGTGACTCGCACTTTCAGTTTTGGGTCCTGCCATTTAGATTGACCTCCGCCCCGAGGGTCTTCACTAAGCTAATGGTGGTGGTGGCAGCGTATCTCAGGCGAGGGGGGGGATTCACGTCTACCCCTACCTAGACTGGCGATCCGTGCGCACTTTCCCGAGCAAGTGATGGATCATCTAAGTCTCACCTGCCGCTCCCTCCACAAGCTGGGCTTCTCCCTCAATTTCACAAAGTTGCATCTGACACCTTCCCAACAGCTCCAGTACATCCGGGCTGTGTTGGCCACGTCCTTGGGGGAAGTGCTCGCCTCCCAGGATGAGGGCGTCATCACATTGTGCAGATGGTGGACAAGTTTCAACATGGCCAGCGTCTCCCGGAATTCGAATTCTTAAGGTTGCTCGGCCTCATGGCATCCTGCATTTTTCTGGTACCATAGGCCAGACTGAGGATGGAGATCCCTGCAATGGGTCCTCAAGATGCAGTAATTCTCAGGCAAGATGTCGGATCCCGTTCAGATTCCACTCTCGGTCTCACAGGATCTGCTGTGATGGGCCAACGAGGGGAACCTGATGAAGGGGAAGCTGTTTTGGCAACCGTGGCCAGAGGTGACAGTAGTGACGGACGCTTCCCTCACAGGATGGGGAGCTCATGCCAGAGATTTGACTGCCAGCGGTCGTTGGTCTCTGTCAAGAGTCCAAACTCCACATCAACCTGTTGGAGCTGAGGGCCTTCAGGCTGGCCCTGAAGGCTTTTCTGCCGTCTGAGCGGGGGAGGTGTGTCCTGATCATGACGGACAATACAGTGGCCATGCATTACCTCAACAAAAAAGGTGGGTAGGGTCACTCCTTTTGTGCAGAGAGGCGATGCAGCTATGGTTCTGGGCAATCCAGCAGGGAATATCACTCTCGGCAGTTCATCTGGCTGGAGAGGAGAATGCGGCGGTGAATGCTCTGAGCAGTCTTTCACGAGTGGGAGTTGGCTCAGGAAGTCCTTCTGGAGATATTCGCCCTTCGGGGACCCCCCACAAGTGGATCTCTTCGCGACCAGTGCTAACCGGAAGTGCGAAAGATTCTGCTCAAGGGAATTTCCTCAGAGAGGAGCCATAAGAGATGCTTTCATAGTGGATTGGTCATTCCTACTTCTGTTTCCTCTGGTCCCCGTCATTCCTCAGGTTTTAAGGAGGTTGCACAGGTTCAAATCCCACATGATCCTCATTGCTCCAGATTGGGCCAGGAGAGCATGGTACCCAGACCTTCTAGAAATGTCCATCTGCCCTCCATGCCATCTTCCCTACAGAGAAGATCTGCTCTCGCGCAAGAGGGTGGGTGGGTGATGGGGGCTAGGGGGGAGTTCCCCATCCAGAGGTCAGGACTCTCAACCTTCACGCTTGGTATCTGAAAGGTTGAGGTATAAGGCTTGGGACCTCCCGGATGACGTGATGGAGGTGTTGCTTTCGGCCAGGCAGCCAGCAACCAAATCCCTGTACCGTTGCCATAGGCGTGTTTTGCGACTAGTGCAGAGGACAAAATGTTTATCCTTTTCAGTGTTCCATTCCCATGGTTCTATCTTTCTTGCATTCTTTGGCCCACAGGGGCCTTCTTGTAGGTACCATTAAAGATTACCTGGCGGCTCTGTCTATCTTCAAGCGCACGTCTGAAGAATGTTCTTACCGCTGTTGCGCGGTGCGCAAGACGGCCGCCGCCTGAAAGTGCTGCATCAGAGGGTAGTATATTCAGACGATCTGCAGCCTTCAATACCGTCGCCTAGCTGGGATCCTGCTGCCGTGCTGCAGATAAACACACACTGCACCCGTGGGTGCAGTGGCGGACCAGCAGCATCCCAGATTTCCTTATAAACCCCAGGCTCCGGAGTTCGAAGCCGCTGGCCCCTGCAGCCTTCGGCGGGAAGACCATCCCCCCACGTGGTCACCGTGGCACGGGCCTGTGCTTGGTCGCCAACCATCAATATTCGCATCACCCTTGAACTGCCTGGAGCACCCGGCAGGGCAATCAGCCTCCTCCCTGCTGTGGCAGCGGCTCTGCGCTCAGCCGTGTGCCCGGTCCCTGAATTCTGAGGCTGGTGGTGCCCGGGCTGCGGAGCGCAGGTCCCCATCCAGTCTGGAGAGCTTGCTTATGTCAGGGACCTGTGGGGGTGTGCCGGCCCCCTGTGGCGGAAGTTGCGGCTCTGTATAGCGCGGCAGCAACCTGGCACGGGAGGCTTCCCATTAGGTGAGATCAGCCGTCCCGGCTGCAGTGTTTGACTCCCGCCGGGATCCAGTGGGAGGGGAGCCGGCCGTTGCGTTGCCTAGTTGTTGCTCCTAGGTTGGGCGCGCTCCCGGCCCGGCCTCAGCGGCAACCGGATTCACCGGCACACAGGCCCTCCGTGCTGCCTGCTGGCCCATTCCCCCCCCCGTGCACCGGCAAAGCAGAAAGCGGACGGTGGGATCACCCCGGGGATCCAGCTTAAGTACCTCCCTGACCCCACTCTCCCGTGGGACGCTGCTGGATTGCGGATCTGCGCGCCCTCAGGCAGTGCTTCATCAGAGTGTAACCCTCAACCTTGGACATAGATGTGTGCACGCTAAACTGTGTGCTTAACCTGAAGTTCAGTCACTGCCCCTCTGGAGCACCCACAGGATTATATGGACTAGCCTGGGACTTCTCTAAACAACTAGCGACTGTTGACAGGGTGTTGGATGTGTGCTGACTGCGGCGCTACATGTGAATGCATGCTGTGGGTCCACTGCACAGTCCAGGCTCGCTGCAATTGTGTGCCCCACACCTGGCTGGATCAACCGCTTCTCCAGTGCACAATATATTGTTTAGTTCCTGCCTCACATTATTGGCAGTGAGTCGTGGCGTGGGGCGGGGGGAACCCTTCTTACAACTGTGTTTGGGTGCCTAGGCTCCTTGTGGAGTGACATTATATGTGCCGACGGGCCCCAAATACCTGTTTTTTACCGTGTGAGTACAACCTTGCGCCTGTGTCTCGGCTCTGTGCCCACTGACTTCCCCATTAGGAGCACCATATAGCGTATCCACCCGGGGTGGGGCACTTTCGCTTGGTCCCTACCCACCCTGTCCGGCACTGGTGGCACCTGTCACATCACTTCTGTCCCTCCGGTTCCACCAGGGCGCCCGGATTTACCTCTCGCAGACGCCATCTCGCCAGGTGGCCTCTGGGTCCACTTGTGAGTACCTCGACAGGCGGTTTAACCCGGGGGCCTGAGTGACAAGTTCAGGGTCATCATACCTACCCCTCCGTGGACCCCCTTACTGAAGCGGACTCCATAACAAACTGTGTCTGCTTCAGAGATCCTGATTGGAATGGGCAACCAGAAAAAACAATCGAAACTGGAGCAATTTGCCAAGACCTGACAGAGACTCACTACAACAGGAGGCTATCCCCGGTTCCTCACAGATTGACATTGCAGCTCTCAATCAAACCCTGTTGGTGCTGAAAGGGAGCACAGACAATCTAGGGGCTAAAATTTACGCTTTACCATGTAAGGTGGATGTGTTGGCAGTACAGATTGACAAGCTGTGTGGGAGGATGTCTGAAGCGGAGTATAGAATCTGGGTTAATGAGGACAAATTTGCAGTGCTCCAGCGTGAGGTTGCCTCCCTCCAGCAAACTGTGCAAAATGTCATGGCCAAGAACGAAGATCTTGAAGGGAGATCTAGGCAGAACAATATACGGATCACTGGGGTGGCGGAGACCCCTCGGATAGACAATATGGAACAGTTTGTGGAAAAGCTTCTCATAGAGATTCTCGACAAGCCTCCGGTCACAAACCACTTTATGGTGGAGCGGGCCCACCGCTCATTGACGAATAGACCACCACCGGGGGCCCCTAAGAGAGCCATCATTGCCCACATCTTCAATTACCGAGATACACTGCTGAGGGTGGCTAGAGAGAAGAAAGTCTTGAGCTGGGGTTCCGCTACGATACGTCTTTTTCCGGATTTCAGTTAACCAGTGCAGGACCAGAGGAAGCCGTTCCAAAACGCGAAAAACATCCTCAGAAAAAAAGCTGTGCGCTATGCCATGTTGTACCCGGCTAAGCTATGGGTGGTCCGTGATGGTAAAACTGTTTTTCACTTCCCCGTACGCTGCAGAGAGATTCGCAACAGAAATCGCGGCCCCGGATGAATCCCCTCGGAACTGCCCCTGATTTGAGAGCTTGGTGGTTTTGCACATTTAGCCTGCAGTGTACACGTGCCCCACTGAGCCATACCCTTGTCTGGTTCAAGGTAACTATTGAAAATAAATGGTGTCATATGGTTTTTGAATGGTATCCAAGGGATATGGTAAAGCCTCCTGACACTAGGAGTCACAGCGGCCGCCAGCACCCCCCATTCCAAGTTGCACAGTACCTTTACTTGGAGTTCTTGGGTTAGGGAGTTTGGGTGGGGGGAGGGGCATCCTGGCCGGTAGATTGGGGTTTCTGGCGTGGGGGTGGTGCCTGTTCAAAGTTTAATAAAGGTTACATTAGATATTGTACAGGGTTTTGCAGGGAGGGTCGGGAGGTTTCTCGCTTCCATGTCAATGAGATTATCCGCACTCTGGGTTTCCACTAAGCACCCAATAATTCACATCTTCATTCATCCTAACACAGTAGTTACGTCAATCCCAGTCCATTATTGACGTGACTCACAGTCGGGGGGCGGATTCCCCCCAAATACAGTACTCACTTTGGTCACATGGAATATTCAGGGGCTCCCTAATGGGAAAAAGGCTTGTATCATTTCGAACTATGTCAGGAATCACCATGCAAATGTCCTATGTAGTCAGGAAACCCACTTGGGGGAAGGAACACAAACTCCGAGCGCTGGCGGGTTGGGGAATACACAGATATGCCTCTTCCTACTCCACCCACTCTAGGAGGGTTGAAATATACATCCACCGCTCGCTAGAGTTTAATCTGCATAAAGTGATCACTGAAGCAGAGGGTCGTTTTGTCCTGGTGGCTGGGGAATATGCGGGGTGGTCCATCCTGTTTATAAACATATATGGTCCCAACTATGACTGCCCGGATGTTTTTCAGGACTATGCTGTCCATCTGCTTATGTTCCAGGGTTACGAGGTGGTATGAGCGGGGGACTTTAATGTGGCTATAACCCCGACACATGACAGGTCCTCGACAGTACAGGCGTCCCTCTCCCGTGCGGCGTCAAAATAGTCTTCAATAGCTTTGGACTATTCCTTGGTTGAGATTTGGCGTCCAACACCCAGATAGACGGGAACTCACCTTTTATTCGAGCATACATGGGAGTTCTACCAGAATAGACTACGTCTACATGTTCCCCGAATTGACCCGGGGAACCTCAAACGTTAATCTTACCTCATACCCTGTCCGATCACTCCCCAGTGCTGGTGCAATTCACAGGCCTGACTGTCCCTCCCAAACAACTGTGGTGGAGATTAAGAGCTGGGGCTCTGGAAGACCTGGCATTTCGCGAAGATATCCATCTAGCCATCTCAGAATTTTTTCAAATAAACACTGACTCTGTCTCAGACCCCGGGGTGGTCTGGGAAACTTTCAAAAAGGAAAATGATTTGAAGGCTATGTAGTCGTCTCGCACAGGATAGCTCCTCCGAGGCCCAGGTTAGCATTGAGGCTAAGAAACAGGAGATCTGCTCCCCGATGGCTGACGAGGAGAGATTCCTGGGGGACCCGATTATGGCCGCCAGATACGGGGAGGGAGACTGCCTGAGCAAAACTCTGGCTTGGGCCATAAGGCATGAACGACACCTACAACCTATAGTTGAGGTGGTGACTCCTGAGGGGGAATTTACTAGAGACTCTGGGAGGATAAATGAAACATTTAGGCGGTACTACGATACGCTGTACTCCTCCAAGTGTTTGACAGGGCATGATGACATTGTGCAGTACCTGGATAGGATTGCTTTGATTGGGCTTTACCCGGAAGTGGGTGCGCTGCTGAATGTCCCCTCCTCGGACGAGGAACTGCTTAAAATTATTCAATCTTTTCCTAATGGTAAGGCCCCAAGGACCGACAGCATTACCGATGAATTGTAATAAGTCTTTTCGTCCCTACTCATCCCACATTTGCAAAGTATGTTTGAGGCATACACCTCGGTCGGGGTGCTTCCGGAGTCCACTAGGACTGCCCTGGTGACTGTCCTGCTTCAACCAGACAAGGACCCCACACAATGTGCATCGTATAGGCCCTTGTCATTGGTGAACACTGATAACAAGATTCTAGCGAAGCTCCTTGCAGACAGGCTTTTGCCCCACATGCCTGCCCTGGTTTTACCAGACCAGGCCGGCTTTATTCCAGGTCTGTCCACACAGAATAATTTACGCAGACTGTTCACTCTGATGCATAATGTTAACCCAGAGGTCCCTATAGTTGTGGCAGCACTGGACACCGAAAAGCCATTCGACTCGGTCGAATGGCATTTTCTGTTTGAGGTCCTTCGGCGGGCAGGTATTGGCACTATGTTTCTATATTGGATCCATCTGCTGTATACAGCTCCTTGTGCCTTGGTGTACACTAATGGTATTCAGTCTGACCCTATTATTCCATCTCGGGGCACTAGACAAAGCTGCCCCTTCTCCCCAGTCCTATTTATATTGGCCATTGAGCCAGTGGCATGTGCCCTGAGGGAATATCATGCTCATAGAGGGGTAACACTTTGCTCTCACACCTCCATCATCTCATTGTATGCGGACGATATGTTAATATACGTCAAGAACCGGCAAACTAACCTGGAACCCGTGGTAGACGAGATAGCCAAGTTCGGGCCTCTATCCGGCCTTAGTATCAACTGGACCAAATCCGAGGTGCTTCCACTCACCTCTGGAGTTTCCCCACAAGATGTTGGGGACTCCTTTGCCTGGTGCCAACAGGGTATCAGTTGATATCCCCAGCTAGGCTATACGAGGAGAATTATATTACAGCTGTACAATACTTGGAACACCAAGTGGACACCTGGGTGCGCCTACCTATTTCCCAAACTGCCCGAATCTCGCTTTCTAAGATGGTGATCCTTCCAAAATTATTATGTGTTTAACAATGTTCCGGCATGGCCCCCTGCGTCCTTTTGGCGACGAGTGAAGGGCATGATGACCAAACTGATCTGGGCTGGGAAACACCCTTGAGTCTCCCTTGATACTTTGTTGCCCCTTCTCCCAGGGAGGGCTGGATGTCCCCAACCTTTTTTTTTATACTATTTGATTGCTCGGGCCCAATACGCCACTTGGTGGTGGGCTCCTTCGGACGACTTACCCCATTCACGCCTTGAGAGGGCAATTGCTTGCCAGATGACCTTAGGGGTCTCTTGTGGGCCATGCGGGAGAAATACCCGAGGGTAGAAATTCAGCCGGTGGATATCTCTATTAGAGCCTGGCTCCGGTTAGCGATGTGGGCCGGGATGGCCCAATGGTACTCCCCCACTATGGCTATATTTCACGTCTGGGGTATACCACTCACACATGAGACTATTTTCTATACAACACTTCTTTAATTTAGAGATCCACACACTAGGAGATGTGGCCCCAGAAGGGAAATTTATATCATGGGGAAGTCCTTAAATCAAGGGGCGCCTGGAACCCTATCACACAGCTTTTATATTTCGATTGAGGGAGGTATTGCGGATCGGGTGGCCTGATTTCCCGAACTCCCCTTTCCCTCTCATGACATACATCACCGCCCCGACATCCACCAGGAAGCTAGTCTTGAACTTGTATGGTATGGCCCGAGCGACCAAGACCCCACTTCACACTCGCTACAGGGATAGTTGGGAGCGTGTCCTGGGGAAAATGCTGTCTGACGATCAATGGGGTCAGATCTGTGCCCAAACCAAATCCATCTCCTCCAATAACAGATTCCGCCTGACCCACTTCAAAATTTTACACCAGAAGTACTTTTCTCCCCTCAGATTGAACAAACTATTTCCACATAGACCCCCGGAATGCAAGAGGTGTTGCCAAAGCCCAGCTGATTTCATACATGTCGCGTGGTGGTGTCCCCAGATCAACGCTTTTTGGGCGAGCGTTACGGATGTAGTGTCGAGTATGATTGATCGTCCCATCCCACACTCTCCAGAATGCTGGTTACTGGCCCTTGAGGAATTTGGAGCCAGTAGTGAAAAACACCTTGTGAGTATGGCTTCGGCAGTCGCAAGGTTACTAGTGGCGCATACATGGGGTGTCACTGCTTCGCCCTTGTTTCAGCACTGGCTCAATCTTATGTCTAGTTGTGAGCGTAGGGAGACTCAGTACAACCTATCGCTCCCTATTAATAGCAAACGTAAGGACTACTGGGGGCCTTTTAGATGTTACACGGCTAGGAAAGATGATCAAGTCAATGACCCTAACGTGCAACCTCCCACAGGACTTGCCACTGTCGGTAACTACTCACGTCTAAATCTCTAAAATGGTGTCAAGCTGCGCTTCGAGAACTTGGTCACGGTGCTATCGATGGAACCCTCTGTTTGTTGGGCTTATGCCATAGTCCATTGTGCATTAAAGAAGTCTGCTCACAATGAATGGGAGGGGGGGGGGTTTGGGTGTTAGGTAGTAGGGGGTCTTTGACCCCTTGCTTCATTTGGGTTTTGTTTTCTATGCTCTGTTTATTATGTAAAATGTTAATAAACACACTTGGAAAAAAAAAAGATTCCTTTGATTTCCCAATTTCGAAAAGGGCTCACTAATGTGTTCCCGCCGTCTCCGTTCCAGGTGCCGGTTTGGGATCTGAATTTGGTCTTGAAATTCCATAGGGTGCTCCATTTGAACCTTTGCACTCTTGTCCTTTGAGACTGTCCTCGGAGAGATCTGAGCTTTTATACTTCTAGTATGTCCAGGGTCAGAGTGGACGATTAACTCTTTGTGGGGTGTGCTGGACACCGATTGGGCCAGGCTGTTACCAAACAAACCTTGTCCAGGTGGATTATCCTCACCATTAGTGTATGTTACGGATTGGCGGGCAAGGACCCTCCTGAAGGGCGTGGGTCCTTCCACAGCCCTGCAGCAGGGAGTTCCTATTAGGAATATTTGTGACGCAGCCACATGGGCTTCTATCCACACCTTTGTCAAACATTACTCCCTGGATACGCTCCATGGTCAAGATATGGCCTTTGGTAAGGCGGTTCTTTATTCTGCCATCTGATTGACTGATATTCTAAATTCTTTTCCCTCCTCCATTTTCTGGTACTGCTTTGGGAGTCTGTCAAAGATGTGGAATATGTTGGAGGACACAATCCATTTGAAGAACAAGTTAGTTACTAACTGGTAACGTTCTTTCGACTGGATGTTCCTCCAACGTATTCCACATCGCCCTCCTAGCCTGCCCCTCTGAAGAGTTTCCTATGCTATTGCAGCTTACATTCCCTCAAGGCTATGTGCAGTCTAGCAGGCTTTGGATATGTACATGTCACACGTTATGGAGGAAAAAATATTAACTGAGGCTACGAGCGCTATGCGTCCTATTTATAACATCCGAGTGACGTCGCCCTCGACGGAGGCCTTAGAGGGACATCGACCCGATGTCATCGACGCAGGACGCCCTCTGCCAAAAATGTTTCCGAAGTACGCAGCTGTGGCCATTACATGTCGAAGATGTGGAATACGTTGGAGGAACATCCAGTTGAAAGAACGTTACCAGTTGGTAAGTAATTTGTTTTTCTGTGGTGATGTTAGGCCCCACTTGCCTCTTATCCTATCCTGAAACATTTTGGATAGTTTGCAGTGCTGGATGGCTGCAGGAAGTGGAGATATTAAATGGATTGTGTTTTCCAAAATGGCTGCTGCAATACTTCCTGTTCCGGCGGTGATGCTATTTCCGCCTGCGCTAGTAGCGCTGAGCTCGCCGGTGGTAGCCCTATTTTTGGCACAATTACCGCCAGTCGCTTATAGCGTTCCTGTCAGAGACAGGGCGTTGTGATGCAGCGCTGATACCACTGCACGACCCGGCAGTAACGCTGTTTGCGCTCAGCAGTAATTGTGCCGATTTACCACCAAACTTGTGATGAGACCCTTTTTCATAAACCATAAAGAAGGCCTCTTACAAATGTTCCAGTTCCGCCCCACCACTTGCGTCCAATTGATAATCCTGGTCTTTGTTTTTAGACTAGACTATGGGTTCTCCAGGTTCCTAGCCCTTGTCAATTGATTACAATGGCAGGCTTTCCACGGCCATTATGCTTCGGGCTTGTACAAGTTGGCAGGTTTCCCCCAGCAGGTGAAGACACTGGCAAGGTTTAGCAGAATTGACCCACTGTCTCAGGCTTCTGGGGTTGGGCCTGAATGTTTTTCATCTGTTCACCACCTTCTTGTCTAGAGTTTTGTTCCCGGGACACATCCTAGTTGATCCCCTCTAGCATAAGCTCCCTGGCCCCTAGTGAAATTGCACATCTCAAACCACTTCCTTATTTTCTGCCCAGGACTGACCTGGTCAACTGCGGTTTCCCTGCTCATGCCTGCTCTCTCTAAAAGCGGTACCTGTTCTCCCAACTCCACGGGGATATCCCCCTCTAGCTCCTTTAGTGTCTCCCATCGATAGTAAGTGCTTCAACCTCCTCCTCCCCAACCCTCTGGATGCTGGTACTAGTCCAAAACCCCCTCCCCACCACACTCTTCCTCTGATAGTTCACCTCTTCCAATCCCCAATATTTGTTCTCCCCCTGATAGTAACCATCTCTTCCTCCAACCACCTCCCAACGCTCTCCCTTGCTCTGATGATCCGCCCCCTTCCACTCCCAAGCAACTCTCCTCCCTTGGATGACATCCGTTTTCCTCCAACCTTAAAACCCTGTCCTGCCAGACTGAACTAGCTGCTTTTCAAAGCATGGTCTCTCCTCACCCTGGTGCTTAATGCGTTTGAGGACACCTGTGTTCTGAGTGCTGTGCCGTTATGTGATTGGGCCATGGGTTGGTGGGCCACGTGGCTTGGAAGGGGGCTGGCCTGAGATAACATGAAGACCTCCCGCCATTTTGGATTTCAGAAGGGCTATGGAGAGGTGTGGAGTCTCCCATCCTCTACCTGGAAGCCCTGCAGTCATTGCCAGAATAGGTTTGGGTTTCCTCAGCTCTCCTAACCTGTGATCTAAATTTAGAAAGGTCTTGATGAGCATGGGAAGCTGGCTGCTGCATTTTAAACTTATTTCATCATGGGATATTTACAAGTTTATAATCCCTGCAACTCTGTAAGAATGGCCCGTTTCTTTACTTGCGCATACCATGCAAATCTCTTATGTTATTTCACTTGAGCACCAAAGCCATCCAGGTGGTATACAGATAGGACGCACACAATATAAAGATGTTTTCAATCGAACAGTCTAGTTTTCTAAAAACCAGGACATCTTCCTCCTTGCGAAGGCTCTCCGGCAGGTTATTCCAAATCCTTGCTGCCTGAAATGGAAACGCCCGGCCATTTACTCTTGACTTTTTTTATTCGGTCAACTTTGAGGTAGGATGCGTGAGCCGATCGAAGATTTCTGTTTGGCTTGTGGGCACTTAACTTTTCTTTAAGGTATTGGGCGGCAAGACCAAAGATGCACTTATGGCAGAATGTCAAGACTTTAAGATATTTGTGCAGAAACTGGGAGCCAATGCAGCTCCCTCCCTCCGTGTGGCAGAGGTGTGCATTTCGGCCCAGTTGATGAACTACCCGGACAGCCGCATTTTGAACTTTCTGCAATTTCTTAATGTTTTCCTTATTGGCTCCACTCAGCAGAGCATTGCAATAATCTAATCGAGGAATTATTATAGCTCTGACTAGTTTAGTCCGATTTCCCTTAGTAACTAGCAGGGCTACTTGACTTAAGACCTTCAGTTGGTAATTTGTACTTGGGACGATTGCTTCTACATGGGCCCTGTGCATTCAGGCTTGCCTCCATGTAGTTACCTAGTGTTTTTACCTAGGGTGCCGCTTTTATCTGGCTACCTTCAATATTAAAGTTTTCACATTTTTGGTCTAGGCTCTCTCTAGAGTGTTGGGAGCCATAGAGCATTAGTTCCATCTTTGTGGCATTTAAACACAGCCAGTTAGTGTGACATCCAATTTTGTATACACTGGTACACCTTGTTGGTCTATTTCGTGATTTCCACTCAGCTCCACTAGGAATTGGAAGTCATCAGGGTAATTTGTAAAAAAAGAAACCAATTTCTTCCAATATCCTACATAAGGGGACAATGTATATATTAAAAAGCAAAGGGGTTAAACAAGCTCCCTGAGGAACTCCACAGAGAATGGTTTCTAGTTCTTATGATAAATCGCCCCAGTAAACTCTTGACTTGCTTCCTGCCAAGAATGATTTTAGCCAGCTAATGGCTTTTCCAGAAAGGCCGCCCACAAGGCTCAGTCTGTCCAGCAATATTTTATGATCGAACGCTGCCGATAAATCTAATAATACCAGCAGGCCCCGTCTGCTCTTCTCTAGTATGGTCAACATTTGTGTCTGGAGGTCCAGCAATGCACTCTGTCCCATGGTAGCGTTTAAATCCTGACTGTTTCTTGTGTGAGATACCTGCAGTTTCCAGATGGAGTTGGAGCTGCATAGTAGCAGCTCTGTCTATACGTTTTAATAAAAATAGGGTGATAGTAATAGGGCGCAGGTTAGTCGCATCCTTGGGATCTAGCCCTTCCTTTTTTTCTTCCTCTTTGAAAGCAACTTTGCTACTGCTGAGTTTCCGTGGACAGCGCGGATGGAAGTCACAATGCGAAATGGTTTCTTCAGCATTCTTGCTTAAGGAAAGAAACAAGATTTCTCCCGATTTATCTGACACTTCAAAATGTTGCAAATTATTCCCGGCAGAGGTTTCTTTTCCTGTTCGCGATGTTTGGGTCTTGCTATGGACTGTGAATGGCACTCTAGGTTGGGTTTATCTTCTAGGAAGGAGTCTGCCGGTGGGTCTTTTCTTGTGTCGGTCACTGGTTAGGGCTGTGTCGGGGTAGAGGGTGGTTGATCATCCCTGTGACTAGTCCCTACCTTAGAGCGGGGGCCCAGTGAGGGTGTTTTGTACAAGGCCCCCTGTATACCTCCTTTGGGCTCAGAATCCACTTGCTCTGTGAGGCACCAGCCCCCATTGACCGCCCCATTGGCAGAGGACTGTTTCATATGTTTAATGTCTGTTAGTAGGCACATTTAATTTGCCTGTATTGGTGCCTTAATTAGTATGTTGTGTGTTGGAATAGAGAATATGAACATGTTGGTGCAGGGAGCATTCAGTGGAGTCCTCCATTTGCCTTTGGAGCTTTCTTCTGGTGATGCCCTATTGTTGTCCTCTGGTAGGGTAACTGTGAGAGCATGCCTAAAGTAGCCTCAATTGGACTGGTGTCCTAGCAGTAGGCAGCTTATAGCACCTGGTCCTAAATCACATTGAAGAAAGGGGGGGAGTGGGAGGGAAATATACTGCAGCATTGGGTATCATGCCATTGGTTGAGTTAAATCTGTCCTGGGATTAATCCCCGTAGAACTACCTGCAGCACTACAGATAAGGGGTGTATCGGCCCCTTTTACTCCCTAAATATAGCAAATACTCTTAGAAAATAGGGAGTACAAATACTCCCAACGAAATAGGAAACAGACACATCTCCTGCTCTCACTCACACAGCTCCATGGATATGTTGAGGCCAGTAGTGCACGTATTGCCACAAGAAGACAGTACTATTACTACTATCAGAAGAAATTAACCTGTATCTTAAGTGGTAACTTATTTCTACATGCATATATAATACTCACATTGGGAATTGGACTTGCATGTTTACTCCCTAAAAAATCATTTTAATCTCAACTTTAAAATATAGGGCCTAAAATATTCCCACTTCCAAATCTTATATGGAGCACTGCTTAGGTTTTGCTCCCAGGTAGCCAAAGCATTGTAGTGGGAAAAATCACCCTGCAGCCACAAGTGCTATGTGTCATATGGGAGCAAAATCAGTGTATTCATATAGTATGATAAATAAAACTGTCAACAGTGGTGTGCCTTAGGAGACACTAGGTGATAGGTGACGGAGCAGGTACATGAGCCAAACGTTCCAGTTTCACCCGCTGCACAATATCAACCAGAAACAAATTAAACTTCGAAGGGATTGTGTCCTCCGACGTATTCCTCACCTTAGATATCTCCTTCCAGCTCTGCTGGCCTCGGAAAATTTTTCTCTAGAGGGCGCTGCGCCTCGACGTCCTCCGAGTCGATGTCCCTCGACAGCCGCCGTATCGACGTCTACGTCATCCTGCCTATAAAGGACGCGCGCAGCTTCTGTTGCTCAGTTCCGTTTTTCCGCGCTTACTCAGTGCCTCGGAATACCGTTGCTCAGTTCTTGTCAGATTAATCCTATTTTCCTCGAGTTATTTGATCCGTACTCGATGGCTTCCTCGTCAGAACCGACAACTCCTCGATCCGGCTTCAAAAAATGCCGAGATTGTGGGAAAAAGATGTCGCTGACTAACCCTCACAGAGTTTGTCTGTGGTGTTTGGGAGCTGAACATCATTGTTCGGAGTGCGAGGACTGCATGTCCATGACAGCTAACGTCCTGAAGGAGCGTAGGGGGAAGCTGGAGAAAGGTAAGACTTTTAAAGCTTCTTCTTCGTCGACGAAGTCGAGACATTAGTCTCCTCGTCACCATTAGCGCTCCAGGTCTCGGAGTGGGTCCCATCACTCCTCGAGATCGAAACACTCGAAGAGGAGACGTCGGAGATCCCCTTCTCCGTCTTCCTCTTCCTCTGTTTCGCCAAAAAGAATCCCTTGCCCCACGAAACATAGTTCCCGGGCTGAATGGGAGGAATTCCGCAAAAATATGATGAGCGTCTTCGAGAAAGCGTCCTCGACCCCCTCGAAGACTGCCGAGAGCGATGCTCTGGTCGAAAGACCCGAAGGACAAAAACAGCGCGAGTCGCAGTACCCGCCGAAGGAAACCTCTCGAGCGCGTCTCGAACCCTCGAGTAGGACAATGACCTCCAAACCTTCCTCGAAGGTTCTGTCGACGAGGGTTCCGTCGACGCCGAGGTCTGTGTCTTCGACGCCGTTGTCGAAGGAACCTTCGACACAGGGGTCTGTCGACTCGACGCCAGCTTCGACACCGGCGTCGACGCCAAGAAAAGTCACGGTCACGACACACCCAGTGACTATCCCCAGGTCCTTGATGGCGATGGCTTCGAGATTGTCGAGTAGAATCCCAATTCTGTCGAGGTCATCGAAGCCTCCGCTTTTGTTTTCGACGCCACGCTCGAAGCCTTCGACGTCGACTACATCGACGTTTTCGAGGCCAATAATGACAAGCTCGGCACCCTCTGCCCTGGAAATGGGATTTACTCCCTTTATGAGTTCAGAACAATTGAGAACTATGTCCTCAATTTTGGAAGAGGGTGAATTGTCTGAACAGGAAGACACATTTGAGTTGCAGGGACCTGTAACCCCAATTAGAGAGGAATTTTCCTCTGAAGAACGCAGGTTAAAGGATCTTCATGATTCCTTACATGAGGCAAGTGGGTTAGACACTTCCCATGAGGTGGAGTTTGCTAGGCCAGACCCGGGGGAGCATGCTGAAACCCCCTATAGAGCCTTAATGGCCAGGATCACAGAGTTCATGGGGTGGTCTGCACCTTCACAATCTTTCCAACAAGATGACCTCACGGATATTCTTGACAAAGGCCCACAGGAGGATCCGGTGGTGCCTTTTCATAAAGCTCTTCAGAGGAAGGTCATGGCAAACTGGGAAACCCCAGATGTCGTACCAGCAGTAAATAAAAAACTGTCTACTAAGTACAGAGTATCCTCTACAGACCCGGAGTTTTTGTCTAAACACCCATCCCCAGATATTCTGGTGGTACAGGCAGCATCCTCTACCGATGTCAAGACGGCTTATCCTACCGTCCCACAGGACAGGGACGATACAAAATATGATGCTATGGCAAAGAAAGTCTTTTCAGCATGTAGCATGGCGTTAAAATCTGTTAATGCTACTTGCACCCTTGCTAGGTTCAGCCATACACTTTGGGAGTGTGCTTCTACAGCGGCTGACTGCATCCCGGAGGGAGAAGAAAGGGATGCGTTCCTGAATATTATACAGGACGGTAAAGACGCTATGTGTGAATCCCTCCAGACGGGCATTGATTCGGCTGACAGTATCAGCAGAGCAATGGCGGCAAGTACATCAACCAGGAGATTCGCTTGGTTGAGAAAGTCTGGTTTTTCCCCAGATGTGCAAGCCAGGCTCTTGAACATGCCATTCGATGGCTCTTCTTTGTTCGGGAAAAAGGCGGATGACAGTTTAGAAAAACTGCAAACCTCAAAAGCAGCAGCAAAATCCCTAGGAGCTGCAATCCTTCAAACTCCTTTTCGTCCCACAGGAACCTCTACGAGGGGCAAATCCTTTCGCTTCTACTCCGCATTCGGAAGAGGTAGAAGACGACCCGCTCAAAGGGGACAAAGAAGAACTACCCGAGGTGGATGGGGTAGATATTCAAAAGCCGCAGCAACAGCAGGTGCCCCTTTACCATCGGCATCTGCATCAGCCGCCCCAAAACCACTCTGAGGACTTCCCTCACAGGACACCTGTAGGAGGCAGGTTGACTCAACATCTGACGGTATGGCAGGCTATCACGTCAGATGCTTGGGCATTGGAAACAGTTGCCCAAGGTTACTGCCTGCCTTTCCTAAGTATACCTCAGAGTCATCCACCGGGGATCAGCTCTCAGAAAGCTCCAGATCCGCTCCTCTTGCAGGAAATTTTGGACCTGCTAGAGAAAGGTGCCATAGAACCGGTACCTGTAGTGGAGAGGAACAAGGGCTGGTACTCCCCTTACTTTCTCTTTCCAAAGAAAGACGGAGGACTGAGACCCATCTTGGGCTTGCGAGAATTTAACAAATTCCTCAAAAAAGACAAATTCAAGATGGTCACTCTTTCTCAGATCCTCCAGGCCCTTCAGTTCCAGGACTGGTTGGTATCTCTGGACATTCAGGACGCTTATTTCCATGTGCCTATCCATCTCAAACACAGGAAATACCTGAGGTTCGCAATTGGCAACTCTCACTATCAATTTCGAGTGCTGCCATTTGGGCTGACCTCCGCCCCGAGGGTCTTCACCAAGTTAATGTCGGTAGTGGCAGCAAGTCTGAGGGAAGGGATTCACGTCTACCCCTACCTGGACGATTGGTTGATCAGGGCTGTTTCTTCGGAACAAGCTCAGATCCAGCTACATCATGTGTGCCACTCCCTTCACAGACTTGGCTTCTCCCTCAATTTAAAGAAGTCACAAATTATACCATTGCAGAGACTCCAGTTCATAGGAGCGATCCTGGACACTTCCCTGGGAAAAGCCTTGCAACCAGAGGTGAGGGCTCAAGATATTCTACAGATGGTTACCAAGTTTCAACATGCCCAACGTCTCCCAGCCTTCGACTTTTTGAGGTTGCTAGGCCTCATGGCATCCTGCATTTTCCTAGTGCCAGAGGCTCGCCTGAGAATGAGATCCCTCCAGTGGGCACTGAGGACTCAGTGGTCACAATTCTCAGGGAGAATGACAGATCTTCTTCAGGTTCCCAACAGAGTAGCTCGAGACCTTCAGTGGTGGGCCTGTCAGGAGAACATTCTGAAAGGAGAACATTTTTGGCAACCCTGGCCGGAGATAACAGTAGTCACGGATGCCTCACTCACGGGGTGGGGAGCCCACGCCAACGACTTGACCATCAGCGGTCGTTGGTCTCCATCGGAGTCCAGACTACATATCAACCTTTTAGAGCTGAGAGCCATCAGACTTGCGCTGAAGGCGTTCAGCTGATGTTGCGCTGAAGGCGTTCCTGCCAGCTGTACAAGGGAAAAACGTCCTGATAATGACGGACAACACAGTGGCCATGCATTACCTCAACAAAAGGCGTAGGATCACTACCCCTCTGCAGAGAGGCGATTCAGCTCTGGTTTTGGGCAATCCAAGAAGGAATCTCTCTATCGGCAGTTCACCTAGCCGGAGAGAAGAACTTGAAAGCGGACGCTCTGAGCAGGCAGAGCACAGTCTCCCACGAGTGGGAACTAGCTCAGGAAGTCCTTCAAGAGATCTTCGCCCTTTGGGGAACCCCTCAGGTGGATCTGTTCGCCACCAGCGTCAACAGGAAATGCGATCTGTTCTGCTTAAGGGAATTTCCCCCGAAAGGAGCTCTGGGAGACGCGTTCATAGTGGACTGGGAGTTTCAGCTTCTGTACGCGTTCCCACCGGTCCCTGTCATTCCTCAAATGATCAGGAGGTTGAGAAGATTCCGGAGAACCATGATCCTAATTGCCCCGGATTGGGCCAGGAGAACGTGGTACCCGGACCTTCTAGACTTGTCCATCTGCCCTCCAATTCGACTTCCACTCAGAGAGAACCTACTCTCACAGAAGGGAGGTCAGGTTCTCCAGCCAGACATCAAAACCCTCAACCTTCACGCTTGGCTTCTGAAAGGTTGAGGTACAAGGATTGGGACCTCCCTGATGATGATATGGAGGTGTTGCTTTCGGCAAGGAGGCCAGCAACAAAGTCTTTATACCGCTGCCGTTGGAACAGATTTTGCAGCTGGTGTAGAGAACAGAATATCGACCCTTTTTCATGTGGTACACCAATGGTTTTGTCCTTCCTTCTATATTTGGCGAATTCAGGCCTTCAAGTTGGCACCATTAAGGGCTATCTCGCAGCGCTATCCATCTTTAAGCGCACCGCGGAGGAACCATCCTATTTCAAATTACCCTTGGTAATACAGTTTCTAAAGGGGTTAAACAATGTTTATCCCCCAAATCCATTCCAAGTTCCCCTATGGGATTTAAAGTTAGTACTAACTTGCCTGATGGGCACACCTTTCGAACCACTCCATTCTTGTTCGTTAAGATTCCTTACCCTTAAAACTGTTTTATTAATAGCACTTACATCTGCTAGAAGGGTGAGCGAATTACAAGCTCTTTCTTGTAAACCCCCTCACACAATATTTCACAAAGACAAAGTTGTCCTGCAAGTGAAGCCTAATTTCCTCCCAAAGGTGGTTTCGGAATTCCATATCACTCAGAAGATTACCCTACCATCTTTCTATCCTCCTCCTCATCCGGGGAAAGAGGAAGAGAGGTTACACAGGCTAGACCCTAGGAGGGCTTTAAGTTTTTACATCAGTAGACTAGCCAGGATAAGACAGGCAGACCAGCTGTTTGTAGGTTACACAGGTCACAAGCTGGGGTTACCAATAACTAAGCAGACCATTTCCAGATGGATCATTCTAGCCATTCTGGAATGTTATAAACTGGCAGGGAAAGAGCCCCCTCAAAACCTTAGGGCTCATTCGACCAGAGGTATTGCAGCTTCATCGGCCCTCAAAAGAGGCGTGCCGGTTAAAGACATCTGTGCGGCCGCTACATGGTCGTCTGTCCATACCTTTACACGATTTTACAACTTGGATTCCTCCTCCAGTCAAGAGACTAGGTTTGGAAGGGCTGTACTGCATTCTATTCATCAATAGAAGACAGCATGAAGTCAGTACTCCCTCTCCGATAATAGAATACTGCTATGGGAGCCTATCTAAGATGAGGAATACGTCAGAGGACACAATCCCTTCGAAGAACAAGTTACTTCTTACCTTGTAACGTTCTTTCGACGGGATGTTCCTCCGACGTATTCCTCATCAACCCTCCCATCCATCCCCGCAGTTCTACTTCGCTTGTTGTTGCAGCTTACGCTCCTTCAGGGTGATTAGTCTAGTCCAGAAAGAATTATTGTGGGGTACAAAACGGAACTGAGCAACGGACGCTGCGCGCAGCCTTTATAGGCAGGATGACGTCGACGTCGATACGGCGACTGTCGAGGGACATCGACTCGGAGGACGTCGACGTGCAGCGCCCTCTAGAGAAAAATTTTCAGAGGCCAGCAGAGCTGGAAGGAGATATCTAAGATGAGGAATACGTCGGAGCAACATCCCGTCGAAAGAACGTTACAAGGTAAGAAGTAACTTGTTCTTCTCAGGGTCTGACTCCGAGAACCAGGCCTCTGATGCTAGATGGCCACAAAGGTCATGATCGTGCTGTCTGCTGACCGGTCCAGCAAGATGAATACCTGAGACTGAAAGCTGATTGCTGACTGTCAAGCAGCTGCACATTTTCTAGAAAAGCTTGCGATTTAGGCAGTGTTGTTCAATTTTTTTGATTTTGGTAGGCACCGCTATGAGTCGAATATAATTTCGCATTGATGAATGCCAGAAAGGTTTCTTTAGTGTATTTTTTTTCTTTTTTTAAAGCAGTGTCTGTGCATCCTGCTTTACTGCTGAATGGGCAATCCCTTAAACTTTTAACTAGTGATCTATAGATAAAATGTCCCATTACTTATGCAAGGAGGTTCACATATTATTCAGTGTCCATGACAGGAGAGGGGATCTTTTGGTCAACATGAACTATTGATAGATGGATGGAGGCCAGACATATCGATCTCGGCGGTTTGGAAGAAAGTTCATTTAAATTGAAATCTAGAAGAAAATCATGAGCGATTACACTGCTGACACCCTTCTCTTCAGCTATGGTTATTGCTTTCAACCTCTACCGTAGTCATTCTCAAACTGTGGCTGGGTTTACCATTCATAACGGTATGAATTTGCCCCACGGGCTAAAATATATTTGTTTCTAGAACGTGCATTGTTTGACATATTGCCCGGAGTGATATTTCCCTTTGAAACATGAATTGTTCTCCCAGTGTGCAGAGGAAATTACTCATGCCTCCCCTCAATTTGAGTTGGTCCATCTAGTTGCTGAAAGACCAGAAAGTCTTCAACTACAAATCGGGCCAAGGCAATGATTTATTCCACATTAGGCAAAGTAGCGTTTTGCCATTATCATTGGCAATCGAGCCGCATTCGATAGTTTTAGGGAACATCTGGTATGTCCAACCCCCACCACCTCATTCTGGTGGTGGGGGCACCGTACTAGACCCTGGCTATACCAGGAATTCTTGTTGGTGAATTGGATGCATGTTTTACTATGGACATTGTATAAGTGTGTCAAATATTTTGTTTGCGATAGGCACAATTATAGCCATCATTCAGTTTTATCACCCATTCAGGTAGATTCTTGCAAAACGTATTTAACATCTCTTGGGACTTGACAGATTATTGCTTTCACCTCAGAATCCGGTATCAAGGAGAGGCTACTTGGACTTTCACCACTATCCTATAGCCTTATGTTAGATTTAAGTTATAGGGAACTTGAAGATCATATCAGACCCCTCCACCCACCATGGCAGTGTCTGATATGAAACATATTTCCTAAACCATCTTCATGAAAGAGGAGGTAATGATCCTTGTGCTATCCCTTTTTATTGCCTAAGGCTGTATCATATTTTCATCTGAATCAGAAAGTCGTTATATTATTTATGTATTTACTCTTTTTAGGCAGAAATATCATTCTGTAACCCATCTCTGGGAGTTCTTTCAGTTACCTCGTATGGCATTCCTTGTAAGCATTTAATCTGCTTATAGGGTCCTGTTTCCGAAAAGGAGTTTGTTTTAGACAAGGGCCTGGTGTATTTCCGCAATGGGAAGAACGGCATCCTGGTCAGTTCTTGAATGGGGACAGGCAGTTTCCTGCTTTTTGTGAGATAAGAACCCGAACCAAGGAGGGAGGACTTCTTCTAGAGAAGCCAGTGCTAGAATCGGATGCCTAATGGTTGGCATGGCCCTTGGGGATTCTTGCGCCAGGGGATGCTGACTGGATGACGACTGTGGTTCAAAGTTGTTACATCGAGGTGAAGAGAGACCCGCACAGGCAGCCACACACACAGAGACGGAGAGAGAAACACAGAGGCAGAGGGTCACGCACAGAGGCAGAGAGGGTCACACACGGAGAGGGGCACGCACGGAGACGTAGACCTCCACAGAGAAACACACACCGAGATGGAGAGGGAGAGACGCACACACAACGAAACTGAGACACAAACACACTGAAATGTGGAGAGAGAGACGCACACACTTAGATGTGGAAAGAGACGCACACTGAGACGGGGAGAGGGAGAGAGACACTGAGAAAGACACACACACACACTGGTATAGAGACGCACACACTAAGGAGAGAGGGAGACCTCCACACACCGAGATGGAGAGAGATACACAGAGAGGGAGAGAAAGAGAGAGAGACACTGAGACAGAGAGGGAGCGAGAGACACACTGAGATGGAGCGAGATGCACACGGAGATGGAGCGAGATGCACACCGTGACAGAGAGAGAAAGACTCACAACGAGAGAGAGAGAGAGACACACACAGTGAGATGTGGAGACACACACACACTGAGATGTGGAGACGCACACACACTGAGATGTGGAGACGCACACACACTGAGATGTGGAGACGCACACACACTGAGATGTGGAGACGCACACACACTGAGATGTGGAGACGCACACACACTGAGATGTGGAGACGCACACACACTGAGATGTGGAGACGCACACACACACAGATGTGGAGACACACACACACTGAGATGTGGAGACACACACACACTGAGATGTGGAGACACACACACACACACACACACTGAGATGTGGAGACACACACACACACACACACACACTGAGATGTGGAGACACACACACACACTGAGATGTGGAGACACACACACACACACTGAGATGTGGAGACACACACACTGAGATGTGGAGACACACACACTGAGATGTGGAGACACACACACACACACACTGAGATGTGGAGACACACACACACACACACTGAGATGTGGAGACACACACACACACACACACTGAGATGTGGAGACACACACACACACTGAGATGTGGAGACACACACACACACACACTGAGATGTGGAGACACACACACACACACTGAGATGTGGAGACACACACACACACACACTGAGATGTGGAGACACACACAAACTGAGACGTGGAGAGAGACACACAAACTGAGACATGGAGAGAGAGACGCACATACTGAGACATGGAGAGAGAGACGCACATACTGAGACGCGGAGAGAGATACACACATAATGAGACGCGGAGAGAGATACACACATAATGAGACGCGGAGAGAGATACACACATAATGAGACGCGGAGAGAGATACACACATAATGAGACGTGGAGAGAGATACACACATAATGAGACGTGGAGAGAGATACACTGATACAGGGGCGAGAGACACCGAAACAGAGGCGGCGAGAGAGAGACACACAGGCGGCTAGAGAGACAGACACAGTGAGAGGGACAGACAGCGAGACACACAGATGGAGAGAGAGACACGGAGAGAGACTCAGACAGATTCAGAGAGACGTAGACTGAGAGAGACGGACACACACACACACACACACACACAGACACACAGACACAGACACACAGACTGAGAGTGAGAGAGACTGAGATAGACAGGGAGACACACCGGACCGAGGGAGACACGCAGACATAGAGACACACACACTGAGAGATAGAGACGCACACACTGAGGAGAGAGGGAGACCTCCACACACCGAGATGGGGAGAGAGACACGGAGAGTGAGAGAAAGAGAGACAGGCAGGGAGCGAGAGACACACTGAGACAGAGCGAGACGTACACCGCGACAGAGAGAATGACTCACAGAGGGAGAGAGAGACGCACACACTGAGATGTAGAGGCACACAGACTGAGATGTGGAGAGAGAGACACACTGAGACAGGGGCGAGACGCACTGACACCCAAACAGAGACACACAGAGAGACCAAACGAGAGAGAGGGAGGGAGAGATACAGGCGGCGAGAGAGAGAGAGAGAGAGAGGGAGGGAGGGAGAGAGACAGGCGGCGAGAGAGAGGGAGGGAGAGAGACAGGCGGCGAGAGAGAGGGAGGGAGAGAGACAGGCGGCGAGAGAGAGGGAAAAAGAGAGACAGGCGGCGAGAGAGAGGGAGAGAGAGAGAGACACAGGCGGCGAGAGAGGGAGAGAGCGAGAGAGACACAGGCGGCGAGAGAGGGAGAGAGCGAGAGAGACACAGGCGGCGAGAGAGGGAGAGAGCGAGAGAGACAGGCGGCGAGAGAGAGAGAGAGACGCAGGCAGCAAGAGAGACACAGATGGCGAGAAAGGGAGAGAGACACAGGCAGCAAGAGACACAGATGTCGAGAGAGAGACGACACAGTGAGAAAGACGACACAGTGAGAGGGACAGACAGCGAGAGACGACACAGTGAGAGGGACAGACAGCGAGAGACACAGATGGAGAGAGACTCAGACTGAGAGAGAGAATCAGACAGATGCAGACTGAGAGAGTACAGAGAGAGAGAGAGAGAGAGAGAAAGAAAGAGAAAGAAAGAGGGAGACACACAGAGTGAGAGAGACGGCGCTAGACAGAGTGAGAGAGATGCACACAGACCGAGAGAGAGAGAGACACACACACCCTCCACCCACTCCCCGAAACCCCCTGTGTAGGAATTCTGAGGATGTTGACTGGATGAGGATTGTGGTTCAAAGGTGTTACGTCGAGGTTAATTATTTTGTGGTACTTTTTTCATTTGTTTTAAATATGGTTAACATGTAGTAATTCACTTTGATGTAACTGTGGTATACGTCCCACAGGAATCCGAAATAAGTGTTGACCAGAATTATTTTCATCTTAAGGCCTGTCCTTTTTTTGTTCACCTACTGGGATCCGAAAGCAGTGGTGCCTAACTTTGCAGGTCATTCTCCCAAATTCCTCATGGTTCCAAACGTGCCCTATGATCAATGCCATTCCTAGTGAACATCCCATAGAGCCCAGAAGTCGACTCGCTTTTCCTTCATGCGAGAAGTAATATGTCAACCCAAGACTGTGAAGTACCCCTTGAACATGAAAACCCCTTCATTGTGTGTGCTTAGATAAAGAAAATGTCCCCCAGAGATAGCGTGTGCCCTTCAAACTGGAACTCCTTTGCTATTGCGTGT
Source organism: Ambystoma mexicanum (assembly GCF_040938575.1). Classification (NCBI taxonomy): domain Eukaryota; kingdom Metazoa; phylum Chordata; class Amphibia; order Caudata; family Ambystomatidae; genus Ambystoma; species Ambystoma mexicanum. Next base: position 744,858,901 of record NC_090926.1, read on the forward strand.
GTCAACTGATCTCTCACTCAGGTTTCATGGAGCTAAAGTACCAAATCCGCCGAGATTTAAAGCAAAGACTAATAAGAAAATAGCTATTTGATAAATAAACTGAAATGTAATGTAGTTGCAGTGTGTTAATTCATTTAATTAATTTTGTGTTTGTCGCTTCGGATTGTATAAGTGTGCACATATATAAGTATGAGTGTCCGGTCAGAATTCCATTTCTGGGGGTATCTTTTGCTAACTTAAGGAGTCCCCTGAACCTTGTGATGGGTTTTTGATTATCTATACTTTCAATTTGCTCTTAGGACTTCAGTTGAAGCCCTTCTATAGTTTTAACTCATTGTGAATTCTGCCCTTAGTAGACCATATGGCTACCTAGGTTGGGGCGCTTCCAGAAAGCTCCATTTTGTGCCTTGCTAAATGGTCTAACCAAGACAGTGTTACGATGTTGACTTGTGGCAGGTTTGTATTGTACTGTTGGCTACACCATACTGTTGCCTATTTACAGCATTGATTGCCACTTGCCCCTACATGGTGGCAAAAGGACTACCAATGTATTTTAAAAGTCCTACACCCAGACTATTTTGTTTTGTGTTCTTTGTTTGGACCACTCGGCATGGTTATAATAGCCAGTTTGCTGCATAAGATTTTTGCAGAGCTCTGTGACCGAGTCCCTGCTTTACTCTGGGCACATCTACTAGGGTGACCAAAGGGGCCATGATCTCCACAAGCTAGTGGATGATGTCAACAGGAGGGCTATACAGGGTGGAACCTCTGCTCACCCTTATTTAACCCCCGTCGCTGGGCAGTATATAGTCACATGATGAATATTGCCCTATAAAGGGGTATGCTAAAAGACCTGCGACCATGCATGGGCCTGTGCACCCCTCTGCAAGATGGGTTCAGTGTGATAGAGTAGACCACCATTACTGGAGTTATGGTAGCAATTCTGAGGCACTTGCCGTGAGCCCTGCTGCGGCTCCAGTGAGGTCTCTAAACGCCATCCCGCTGAGGTTTGGGAGGTATGTGCGAACTAATGCAAAGAAGGAATCCAAAACGGTGGACATGGTTTTTTAAATGTCGCAGTCCAGCCTCCAAGTGAATCTCGCACATGGACACAGGTGATGCTCGAGGGGGCGGGGGGCAACTACATAGTTACCATTCACAATACCGATATACAGATGGCGATCCTTCCACCTTAATGGCCTCAGGGGTGGGGGTCATCGAAGTATAAAAGGGAAATCCCAGGAATGGACGGTGTGGTCATTTGGAAAAGGTTGTGGGAGGAGTTTGGAGTGAGTTGGCGGTACTAGAAGGCAGCTGTTTAATGAGCTTGGAGCGGGATAGAGAGGAGCAGACGAGTCTAGATAAGATGGTTAGAAGAGGCAATAAAAGGTTGTAGGAGGAAGACCTCAGTACTTGGAAGGAGGGAACCATCAGGATATCACAATCCAACCCCCTAATTTCAACGCTCTCTCTCACCCCGACTAATTTCGTACATTTACTTATTTTCTTTATTTTAATTATTTTAAACTTAACCAGGGACTGCATACGTCCACACACTGAAGGAAACACATATTTTCCTCATTCAACAAGGACTTTGAAATGTTGTAACATTATTCTATTAGAAGACAGACATCAGGAGGTGGAAGAAGATCCCAGGATATGTCTGGAGATGAGAAGTGAGGGCATGCTCAGCCCAAGGCAGCGGTTTGGGGCAGACTCTGATCAGAGGAAGTTAAACCCACGATGGGAGCAACAGGAGGAACGCTCTCAAAACCAAAGAAGTCACGCCTCACTAACTTTTGTGTCATTCCGCAAACCATAGCTTGGTTTCTGATGTTTGTTAATCTGCTTAGAATCACATGCTGTGCATAGGTCCGACATCCAGTGGTCACTGCGGAGTATTGCATTTTGTTTTTCGTAGTCGAAAAGGGGACGTCGACAAGGCGTGTCTGTAACACTATCCTTATAGTGACGTGTGTTGTACCCACAATCCCTCACGCGTCGAGGTCCCTCTGATTGTTTTTTTCCGCCCAGCTACTGGTCGCCTTTACGCGGAGCTCATCGAGAGACATTGCAGATTTCATCTCCTCGACCTTTGGTCGTTTTCCTATATTAATATAGAACATATCGATCCCCCCCTCGAGGCTGTTGTGAAGCTGTCTCCGCCGAGCAAGATCTTCGACGGAGGGGACGAGCGGAGGAGATCCTTCGGCGTTGCCGAACACGTGGCCTGGCCTCGCAGGCCAAATACAGTAGGGAGAGTGGGGGTCGTGGGACATCTCTAGTTCTTTTCTGAGAATGCCTTTCCTTTTCCCCTTCCTTTCCCTTGGGGTGGTTATCACGTTTTATTGCCTCGGCTATGGAGAGGACACCCTTTAGGTTTTGCCCGCTTTGCAAGGGCAAGTTTACTTGGAAGGACAAGCATTCACGGTGTAACCGCTGCTTGCCCCTCGATCACAAGGAGGAAGGTTGCACAACTTGTCGGCTTCTTAAGCCGAAGACTCTAAAAGACCGTAGGGTCAAGAGGTGGGCGGCCTACGCTATGTCGACAGTGACAGTGACGAGGAACGTGATACCACGACCTCCGCTACGGAAGTCGAAAACCCTCTAGAGAGCGCACACGCGCTTCGTCGTCTGTCCCCGGCCCCGACGGGCTCGGCTCACGCCCTGCTTATGGGGATGAACACCCCGGCGACATTGACGCACACAAGACCACACATAAGCACACAACCCATGGCTCTTCTTTGCCGAAGGCGAAGAGAGCATCAGCGCCCAAGGAGACGCAGGTTTCACCGGCGGCCTCCTCGGACCGTTCGGGTTCGAAGCCCCTCTCGCAACCGCAGCCGCGACCAGCGACTGGGCTTTCGGCAAATAAGGGCGCCGCCCCCAAATCATCGGCCGGAGCGCATCAGCAGAAAGCGCATGCCGCCGTAGAGCGTTCGACACCCATAACGTCGAAACCACAGCCCTCCGCTGACAAACGAGTCGCTGAGAGCTTGGCAAGGATCGTGGTAGCCGACGCCCACAAGCGTACGCCGAAAGACTCGTCGAGCGCTACGCAAAGGTCGAAGGACACGCCAAAAGCACAGGGACGATCTCCTTCAGTCGAAGGGATTCCCAGCACACCTGAAGGCTTTTCGGAGGGCGACGGGACACTTTCCTCGACGTTGTGGGAGAGGTCGAGCCGGTTTCAGCTACAAGACACCAATTTTCCCCCGCTAGACCGCTCAGGGGTACCCCATGAAACCATGGAAAGGCTCCATCTCTGCATGGAGAGAATGGAGAGGTTTATGAATGCCCAAAACCCTCCCACTCCAAAGAGAATAAGAGAAGGGCCTCAGGAGGACCCCAGGGCCAAAATTCCAAGATTAGTCAATCCCCACCAGGACACAGCCTCAGACTTCCATAGTGTGTATGACCTCACTGGGGAAGAACATTATTTTGAGGAAGAGGATGATTTTATGGACGAGGAAGAGGGACGGAACCAGGAGGAAGGTCTGGAAGACAGCCCAGACTTAGTAGGAGAAGGCTTCGGAGAAAATCCAGAAGAAGGACCTTCTCACCCCTGGCAATCCCCATCAATATATTCCGACACTGATGTCCTGAACCTAAATCCTCCTGACAATTCACCTGTTAGAAACACGTCTCCCATTGACGATCAACCCACATTTAATGCCCTGTTGCGCAGAGCAGCAGCACACTTCGAACTGGACACTGGGGAGCTCTCCCCTGAATTAGACTTTGTAGAAAGGGTAATTAAGGAGAAACCCCCGGTCAGTCAGACAATTCCCCTCCTCGCTTCGGTGAAGAGAAGAATCATCCCTTCGCTGTCCACACCCGCACTAATCAGAGGGGTCAATCCTAGAATTGAAAAACTTTTCACTCCTTCACCCTCAGACCCGCTGTACATCAGGGGACATTCCATTCCGGATTCCCTGGTAGTAACCAACACAAGAAAGAGGGCAGGGGTACCACTTTCCACCAGTGAGGCACCACCTGACAAGGAGGGCAAGCGGTTATATGCCCTTGCAAAAAGAGTTACATCCTCGGCCGCCTTTTCGGCAAGAATTGCCAACAACAATTCTTTGCTCGCTAGCTATGCGGACGCGCAGTGGGCCAAACTGCGCAAAGACGCCGAAGAAGCGCCGGAACCATTACGTACACGCCTGCTTTCAACTATTGGCGAAGGAACCCAGGTCAACCAGAGTATTGTAAAAAGCTCTCTGGATGCGGCAGAAACTGCGGGACGTTCCCTAGTTCAGGGAATAGTCCTAAAACGACACGTATGGTTGCGCAACTCAGGGTTCAAACCGGAGACACAGGCGTCTTTAATAAATAAACCTGTTGAAGACTCAAACCTCTTCGGGAAAGCGGTGGATGAGGCTCTGGAGATGGCTTAAAAAGAGTTTGATACTATCAAAACTCTTGACCAAATCTCTAAGCCCTCTACCAGGCGCGGCTATGGCAACAAACGCTTTTTTCGTGGCCAACGCCAACAACAAAACCAGCAGCAACAGTACCCTGCCATCAATTTCCAGACCAATAGTGGCCAGTACAGCCAAAGAGGACAGCGCCGGGGCAAAGGAAGAGGGCGAGGGTCCACCCCCAGAGGTTCCCAAGCCCCTAACAACACCAAGTGACGCGAAGATTCGCGTCCCCTCCCATGCAACACCGGTCGGGGCCGGATAACAACCTTTCTGCCAGCATGGGAGGGTATAACGTCAGACCACTGGGTACTTTCCACCGTAGCCCACGGATACTGCATCGAATTCAACAGTTCCCCAACATACAAACCCCCGAGGGGACGACGCATGTCACCGGAACATCTTGCCATCCTTCTACAAGAAGTACAACTACTGCTGGAAAAAGGAGCCATAGAGGTCGTGCCTCTATCTCAGGTAACGGAAGGTATTTATTCAGTGTACTTCCTTGTACCCAAAAAGGATCTAACCATGCGCCCTGTATTAGATCTGCGCCCAGCGAACAAGTTCATCAAACCCCAAAAGTTTCGTATGGTGACCCTACAGGAAGTGATCCCACTGCTATCATAGGGAGATTACATGACAACATTGGACATGAAAGATGCATACTTTCATATTTTAATGTTGCCAGCGCACAGAAAATACCTCCGGTTCATGATAGAGGGCAAACACTACCAGTTCAGAGTGCTACCCTTCGGCATAGCATCAGCACCGAGGGTATTCACGAAGGTACTGGCAGTGGCAGCGGCCCACCTGCGCAGGTTGTCCATCCCAGTTTACCCTTACCTCGACGACTGGCTCATAACAGGGGATTCTTACGAAACATGCTTCTCCAATACCCAAAAGACTGTAGACCTTTTGTTCCAGTTGGGCTTCTCCATCAACGAAAAGAAGTCCAGCCTAGACCCCAGCCAAATCAAACAATTCCTAGGGGCTCTAATTCAAACAAAGGACGGCCTCGTCTTCCCCTCCAAAGAGAGGGTCCAAAACATGTTGTTTCAGATCCCTCAATATGTGACCGGTCGAGAGGTGACGGTACGCAAAGCAATGCGCTTGCTAGGCATGATGGCGTCGTGTATTTATTTGGTACCTCATGCGCGCCTGCGCATGCGCCCAATGCAGGAGTGGCTCAACAGCCAGTGGTGTCAGGCCAGCGGACTATGGGACGACCTAGTGGTGGTCTCGCAGGCCTTAGTTCTCTCGCTACGGTGGTGGACAAAAGAAAACCTAGAAAAAGGGAAACCCTTTGCCACACCCGCGGCGGAAGCCACTCTAACCACAGACGCATCCCTCACAGGATGGGGGGCTCACCTATCCCATCAAACTGCTCACGGAGAGTGGACTCCGAACGTAGCATCCAAACACATCAATCTTCTGGAGCTACTAGCGGTTTTCAAGGCGCTAAAAGCCTTCAAGGAACACCTACAAGGCAGATCAGTGATGGTCCTTACAGACAGCACCACAGCCATGTATTACATCAACAAGCAGGGGGGAACCCACTCTCCAGGACTGTCCAAACTGGCCCAGAACATATGGAAGTGGGCTCTCAAACAGAATATGTTCCTTCTGTCACAACATGTACCAGGGGAACTCAATCTGCTGGCAGACAAACTCAGCAGAGATTTCCCCCTGCCCGAAGAGTACGAATGGCGACTGCACGAAGACATAGTCTTCGACGTCTTCACGCAATGGGGGTTCCCAGAAATAGACCTGTTCGCAACCCTGGAGAACTCACAATGCCAAAGTTACGCCTCCAGGTACCCCCAGAACCAATCCAAGGGGAACGGTCTGTCGATTCAATGGTCAGGGAGATTTGTTTACGCTTTTCCCCCCGACTCCCCTTCTCAACAGGGTAGTGCACAAGATGCACCAGGAACAAGTAACCATGATACTGGTGGCCCCAATGTGGGCCCGACAGCCATGGTTCGCTCACTTGATGGAGATGTCTCTATCTCCCCCAGTGAAACTCCCCTGCCCGTACAACATGCTGTCACAAGACAGGGGCAGGACTCTGCATCCATGCCCCCAGAACATGAACTTAGCAGCCTGGCTCCTGAGATCATAGAATTTGGACATCTACAGCTCCCACAGAGATGCATGGACATCCTCAGGGAAGCCAGAAAACCTAACACTCGCCACTGCTATTCTAGCAAATGGAAGAGATTTGTCATTTGGTGCAGAGGAAAGAGCATCAACCCAATTGACTGCTCTCCCACACATATTATTCTATACCTGACCCATTTATTGGATTCAGATCTAGTGTTCAATTCCATTAAAGTCCACCTAGCGGCACTTTCTGCATACACCACTTCCCAACTCAAAGTGTCGTGGTGGAAGATCCCTGTTATAAAGGCCTTCATGGAGGGAGTAAAGAGAATACACCCCCCCGATAGCTGACCCAGCTCCCGGATGGGACCTTAACGTGGTACTTACCAAACTCATGGGCTCACCATTTGAACCCATGCACAAAGCATCTCTTAAAGACCTCACTCTTAAGACTGCTTTTCTAATAGCTATCACCTCCATCAGGAGAGTAAGTGAACTACAGGCTCTTTCTGTTCTAGACCCCTTTGTTACAGTTCACAAAGATAAAGTGGTTCTACGCACTCACCCAAGGTTTGCTCCGAAATTCATCTCAAAATTCCATGTAAACCAGTCTATAGAACTACTAGCGTTCTTTCAAAATCCTTCCAACTTGGGAGAAAGGACTCTGCACACACTAGATGTCCGCAGGGCGGTCATGTTCTACATGGAAAGAACCAGACCACTGAGGAAGACTAATCAGTTCTTCGTCTCGGTGGCAGCAGGAAGAGAAGGGGATGCAGTTTCAAAGTCCACTATTTCTAGATGGATTGTTCAATGCATCACTCTCTGCTATACTCTTGCTAAGAGAGAACTGCCCTTTAGGCCAAGAGCACATTCTACTCGAGGCACGGGGGCGTCCATAGCATTCATTGCAAATGTTCCCCTTGAGTCCATCTGCAAAGCGGCTACCTGGAGTTCTGTGCACACCTTTACAAAACACTACTGTCTAGATGCACACTCTAGATCTGACTCCCAGGTGGGACAGGCAGTATTAAGACATCTTTTCTCTACTGTTCCTTCTCATAACCCACCGCCAACTCCGGGTACTGCTCGCTAGTCTATGCACAGCATGTGATTCTAAGCAAATTAACAAACATCAGAAGACAATGCATTACTTACCGTAAAAGCATTTCTGATGGTTGTATCTGCTTAGATTCACATGCGCCCACCCTTCCTCCCCTCTTGGATGGAAGGAACATAGACATCCTTTTTCTATATTTCTCTCTTTTTCTGTACTCACTCACGTCTAGAAGGCTCCCTCAGGGCAGAAAAATATAAACAGAGGGACCTCGACGCGTGAGGGATTGTGGGTACAACACACGTCACTATAGGGATAGTGTTACAGACACGCCTTGTCGAATTCCCCTTTTCGACTACGAAAAACAAAATGCAATACTCCGCAGTGACCACTGGATGTCGGACCTATGCACAGCATGTGAATCTAAGCAGATACAACCATCAGAAATGCTTTTATGGTAAGTAATGCATTGTCATGTTGCCCAGACAACAATCAGAATAAGCATAGGTTCTCCATGCAAGTCCACTGAACCCCTTCATCCGTGTTGGAATCCGATGACTAAAGTGTCATTTTAAGGGCAACGTAAGCTGTCCATGATGAGGGTACTTGTGTTATAGCATAGATACAGGGCCCTATTTAACAGTAGCAGATATGAGAAAGGTATAAAGTTATTGATGCAGGACATAGATCATTAGACATAAGGTACACATTACTAGCACAGAGACATAACTTAGACTAGCAACCTCACAATATACACGTGTGCATGGAGACAAATTGGAAGAAGCAAGGACTGTATACGTATCATAGTAGCTTAGAGGGTACCTGCAAGTAGCACATATGTGAATATAGAGTGAGATTAGAAGAGGGCTTTGATGTTCAGGGGGTGTTTCCATGAGTGATCATAGAAACAAGACTTTGTGGTGTGCTCATATCAATAGTCACTATTATCATATAATATATAAAGCAATACCATCACAAGTTAAAGGTGTTTTTTTTTAAAGACTGTACCTTTAGTGAACTGCAACTAAATCTCTCTTAGGACCAAACCATTTTGCAATATTTAGTGACCAGCACATTTTGACAGGTTATGCATTGAGATTAAGCAAGTTGCCTAGGATCCCAATCTTTGGTAAACCGTGATGCTGGGACTTGAGTCCAATCTGCAATTTCAGCACTTTTTAACTTGTTGTTTCCCAGTTCTTATCCTACAGCAAGCTGGAGATGTTTGTGAATGTAAGCAAGCTGGAGATGTTTGTGAATGTATGACTTTCGTGAATTTAAAAAGAAACACTGTTTTATAGGCAGGTCTCTGAAAAAACACAAATCGTTGGATAACTCAATGGGACAATATTATTCTATAAGCATGCGAAAGGAGGAGAATGTTTCTTCCTTATTTTTTTTTCTTCTTTCTGTTCAAGTCCCAGAACCCTAATTGATGTAAGCCAAAAAAATCTCATGTTTTCTTTAATGAATTCAAAGATTTTACACCCAATAAAAGGAACTGGAATAGGGTCACCTAGTCGTCGTTTGACAGAGTTGTGAATTGTTGTTCGTGTTTTGAAGAACATTTGAAATTGTAAAATAAGCAAACTGTGTTTGTGTCAAATAAGCAGATGTGAAAGTAAGCTTACTAGAGGCCTGTGATATTTGTTTGGCTGTCTCCTGTCTGACCCCTTTCACTTAAATATCCTGTTTGGAAAGAAAACAGACAGTTGGCTGATCAACACCATTGCAATGTAAGAAGACCAACCTTTTCACAGAAAACAGCCCAGTGCTATGCGGTGACATAGTATTCATTGACCAGGATCAAAGTATGTGGTGCGGAAGCAGAGATAAGAGCCTCGACACATTAGTTGCTCAATTTCGAATTTGGCTGCCTAATTGCCTCTCCCGAATAATGCGTTATGCTCTTCATTGGAGGTGGCTGCCCTTATTTTGCAAACCTTGTTTGGAAGAACTGAGCTGCAGGCATTCACCAAGCTGATGTTATGTTAGTTTTTATAACTAACACTTTCTGGTGCAAGTATGTTTTACCACAAAAGATTATCAAACCAAAGAGAAGAATGGTGGAGTGTGCCTTTTCCGGGATTTGGCACTATGATGTGGCAGATGAACACAGATGTCCTCAATAAATGCTCAACACATTGAGCTATCTTCCGGGAATCAGACTTATTTATATGCATTTGGACGTTGTTTATTGCACATGATCATTCTATTCCCCAAAGAAAGATGAAAAAGCTACACGAGTTCTACTGTCGAGAAGACACAGTGTATGACGAATACAGAATGCATTGTAGGATTAACTGACCAGATCTGAGACAGTGAACCTCAGTAGTGCCCTAGGCAATATCTTCGCTTGCGTTTTTTGTTTTGTTAAACGTTTGCACCGATTTCTTACCGTCAGGCAACCAGATGAAGGCCTCGCCAATGGAGGGGGATTCTCCTTTTGCTCTCAAATGAATAAGTGTCTGGGGGCATGGCTGTTGGGAGGATTTCCCTTAGACACTGTTTCCAGGGCTCGGGTCCCAGGGTTTCCTTTGAGGAAACTAGGTTTTACAACTGGTGAGTGTTGGGGAGTTTTACTAAAGTCCATCTGTGGTAGGACTAGAGAAGACACACTCTTAGGTGTACAGGGCTGCAATTCATAGGTTTGTCCTGAACAACCCAAATGGTTTGGTAGCAGGCTTTAGTCTAAGATGGAGAAGGGCTGCAGGTAGGTACAAAGACCTCAGGGCACACCTATAGTCAAGATTACACTTTTACAGAGTAGATTTGTAAAAATATGCTTATTTATTTGAAACACTAAAGCAGCCAACGCAGTATTTGAATTACAGGTAAGTAAACGTATTCACAAATATATACAGTAAGACGTTTGTTGATAATTACTCAGTTCTATAGTAAACTCTTAGATGATATACAGTTAAGTAGTTAGCGTAGCATTCACGTTTAGCAAATTATTTCTTATAACCAACATTAAGTAACCCAACACAGATATTGCTAAGTACTTTTAGGAAGCTCACACTTAAGTCCAACCCTATCTGGGGATAAGAGTATAGAGTCAGAAGAGGCACTGTGGAACCAGAGCCCTTGAATGGTAAAACAAATGAAGACAGACACTGTCAAAGTTGTCAAACTAGCAGCTTTCTTCTATGTTGCAGGTAGGTAAAATATTTGGTTAAAAACTGAGGCAGGGAGGTTAGGTAGAATCCCCCACTTCCTGTCCTTTCAGGCACTGAGAGACTTGGCAAGCTTTTGCAAGGAAGCCAGCCAAAGACAAAAGAACAATACCTTCCCACCCAGCTAGGTAGAAGCAGGCTCATGAAAGGACAAATCATCAAGAGATGGTGGAAAAAGAAGAGGTGCACCATTTTAGTATAATGGTGACCCATGTGTCCCTTACCGCAGCTGTGACACCCGCCGGCGTGTAAGTTTCTCTAGAAATCAGTAAAAAAAATACACTGCCACCAGCCACTCAGATGAACTTGTCACTGTAACTAGAAGTTACAGAAGAAGTGGAAAAAGGGATACATGGGTCCCCTTAGCACTCCACATAATGTGGGGTGTGCTGATTCTACAAAATAAATTGTGCAGGATAGAAAGTAGCCCCCTATCCAAGACTAAGTGAGTGGGGAAAAAGGTTCCAACTCAATCCATGAGTCCAGCAAAAAGTGCTGGGGGACGTATACGTAGGCAAGAATACTGCACACACATAAATACTACCTAACAGTGAGATGGCAGAGCAGACCAGGCATAACTCTCAAGAGATGAGCAAGATAGTTAAAAGGTACAGAATTTGTGTTTAGATGCACAGTAAATAAATGTACACACAGTTCATTCTTTGAAAAATTGGATCTTTATGTAGATGAGGCAAAAGGGAGAAATCACTAGTTTTAAATAATAGAGGGAACATTTAGAAGGCAAGTAAAGGTGATCCTATCTTTTTTTAAAGGTAGGGGAAAGGGCAGTTCAATGGAAGCCATTTGGACACAGACAGTAGGAAAAGGCATGTTATGGAGAAAAAGTCCTTCCAGTGGTAGTCTCAATGTGCCGTTCACATTTGAAGAATGGCCGACCCTTGCATCCAAAGTGGGGGCCCCAGATTAGGATCAAGCCAAAGGCCCTCCCCATGCCTCAATAATGTTATAGATATGGGAGATGAAGCCCAGAGTCCAGGAGCGCGTCCCATTCTAGGTGCGGCACACTGTTTCTGGGATGGTTAAGCTTCTCCAGATTTCCAAAGACTTCAGTGAGGGTGCAGAGAGGCTTAGCAGACCCCAGGAAGATGGATTATTTGATATTCTCTGCCAGTTGACCAGTGGTGGTGGAGCAATTGTGGGGTTTGGGGGTGCTGGCCAGAATCTGTCCATAGCCAGGAGTATGGTTGAGGAAGGCTCTGGCCCCTGAGGTAACAACATCATAAAAGGTGGGATGGCGTGGTCACCCTTCACTGTGGTTTGTTTCGAAACACATTTGTGGTTAACAAAAGCGGCTCGGATGGGAAGGGCTCTTGAAGGAAAGCAAAACAATATTTTACAATATACCACTGCTGCTTCAACCAGGCTAGTCCACTGTCACAGAAAATATAGTTGTCCTTCAGACACAACACCTGCAAGAAAAATATATGTATGTCAGATTTCATGTGAAGGTGGCATTCGGGGATCCTGTATAACTGCTCAGATATGCATTTGAATAATAGTGATGCCACTTTCTGGTAATAGCGTAGTAAAAGAGCATCTTAAATGCTCAATAACGTCTCAATAAATATATTACTGTTAATATGGATTTCTAAAATAAACCATGGGGGTAGAATTTGGGAGGCCAACCTAATATAGTGAACAGGAAAGACAATAAAGTCTTTTTTTTTTTATTTGTATCTGGTTTAAACAAAGTTAAACCTTTACAAAATTTTAAAATAAGATTTTTCACAATATTACAAAGAAAAAAAGAGAATACATTTACATTATTCCAAATGTAAAATTCATTAATCATATTATACAGTTCATATTACAGACCATAAAAACGGAGACGAAATAAAAGAAAAGATCACACGACATTTCCATCTTTCAGACTTCGTAAATAACAGTCGAACATCAAAAAGAAAAAGAAAGGCCTTGTTTGTCCTTTAGAGAATAATTGAAATTCTAGCGTAAATTTTAGATTAATTTGTTCTTTCTAGGGTAGCCAAACCACACACTTCTACTAGGAAGGTGACCACTGCTAGCTGTAGTGTGTTTGACTTTCTGTGTAACATATACCACCATTATTCAGTGTGGACCCTAGAGGGATCATGAACAAATTTTCCAAACACGTGTAACCTCTGTTGCGCTATTATTGAACAATTTAAAAGAAGATGTTCAAGTGATTCGGTCGTGTCAGCACAACGACAAAAGCGACAGGGAATTTTTAGGCTCATGGCAGATCTAATCTCGAGGATTTCCCCACATTGAAGCAAAAGCGTAAGTAGATTGCTCTCTTTACAGGGTCAGGGAATTTGGTTAAATAGGATTCCAAAGTGCCTAGCTTTTTCCCCTCAGTGACCAGATGTTTATAGATCTTTGAGGAGGCCACTTTTTCCGTGGTGATGGCCCAGTCTGACCACTGCAGCTGTTTTTTCACTTCCATTGTATTAGTGAATAGCATTTCATGGGAAACATCTATGGTATTGAGATTTACAGTATTTTTGCAAATTTAGCATCCATACTGAATCACTGGATCCCCTTCTTAATCTACCGCCCAATAGAGTATAAAGGGAAATATTTTTAGATATCATTAAATTCCGATATAATGCCATTTTTTTCCATTTTACTCTCATGTTTAATGAGATAAGGCCTAATTCGTAGCGGATTGCAGGTATCGGAACACATTGGGGCAGATGAAAAATTATTTTTCGCCAGATCTTCAATTCCATTTTCTGTACCAAACGATATATTTAAAACGGTAAGATTTCCATGCCGTATATCAGTTTTGGAACAATTTTCAGGTTATAAAACCTAATCAGAGGAGTGATGGAGAATTTGCAAAATTTACCTGAGATCTTCCTCATTAGGAGGATGAACTTATCTGTTTTCTCCAGGTAGAAATTCCAATAAGAGTATATCGAGATGCTCCCAAATATAGGGAACCCCAGATAACAGAGTGAACTTACTTTTGCTAGCAAACATGTATTTATTCGCCATTTATATTTTATAGTTCTTTTCCTGGTGGTAAAGGATATGATGACAGACTTCTTTTCATTAATCACCAGTTCATTTTCTTGTGTGTATATAGAAAAGGCCCTAAGTTTTCGCTGTAAACCCACTGGGGTACTATCGACCAAAAGCAGGTCATCCGCATAGGCATTCCAACATATTTTAATGCCCTCAATTTGCGGAGAGACCAAAGAGAAATTTGAGAGAGGGAGATCGGCATCAGTGGTGTAAAGATTGAAAAGAGTGGGGGCAAATAGACACCCTTGTCTGAGACCATTCTTAGTGTGAATTATTTCGGAAAGATCACCCGACATATTTAGTCTCACTTGAATTGCCACCCCTGATGTCCTCATAACTTAAGAATTCACCCTCCCTGAATAGCTGTCCCGCCCATTCTAGGCCCGTGTCAGACCAGTGCTGGGAGTGTTTAAACCCTCTGGTGCCCAGTTTCAGGGGGTACCCCCATAAGGAGGTCATGGGGGACGGCCATGTGGTTAGGTGAGCTGTCCGGGGGCCCTCTTTCCAAATGTCCCAGAGAACCCCCAGGGTCGGATGGGTCATTACTTGTGTCGGAATTGACTTGCGAGGGGCCCACAAGAGGTCCCAGATCTTTAGCGGGTGGACGTCCATGTCTTCTAAGTATGACCAGTACGTTCACAGGCCCTCCTTCATGTGTTCCAGGAGGACACGCAACTGGGCCGCCTGGTAATTCAGCTGGAAGTCTGGTAGGCCGAATCCCCCCCTCTTCCCTTGGCAGTGTCAGGGTGGCCCTCCCGACTCTTGGAGTCTTTCCCTGCCATATAAAGTCTCGGACCCCCTTTTGTAGATCTATAAAGGTTTGGGCGGGAACTCGGGTTGGGAGTCCTGTGAAGAGGTACAGGAGCCGGGGCAGTACGTTCATTTTGACAGCCGTCATCCGACCATACCACGAGAGGGTCATCTTCCCCCATCTCCTCAAATCAGATTTGATCTCGGCCATTATGGGGTCGTAGTTAGAGGCTCCCAGTTTCGATAGGTCCCTAGTCAGGAGGACACCCAGGTATTTTATGTTGCTTTTGCCCACAGTTATCCCATGAAACTTATTCAGGGGGTCCAGCGCCGGGTCTGTTAGACGCATTGGGAGGAGGATGGATTTAGTGGTGTTAATTTTCAGGCCCGAGAAGCGGCCGAAAGAGGAAACCAGTGACGGGAGGGTGGGTTCGAGTAGCCTGGGTCCACCAAATATGACAAGATGTCATCAGCAAACAAGGAGAGCTTAAATTCCAACTCCCCCTTCTAATACCCCTAATGTCTGGGTGCGATCTAACCGCTATAGCCAGTGCCTCCATCGTGAGGATTTATAATAGGGGGGAGAGTGGGCAACCCTGTCTTGTCCCTCGGGTGAGGGGAAAGGACTCGGACAGAAGACCATTCACCTAGACCCTAGCGATGGGAGCTCTGTAGAGGGCGGCCACCCAACTCAGGATGTGCGTCCCGAATCCCATTCGCTGGAGGAGGAGGGTCATGTATCTCCACTCGACTCTATCGAAGGCCTTCTCCGAGTCCAGGGACAGAATGCATGCGTCGAGGTCTGATTTTTGGGCAAAGTGTACCAGATCTATTGTTTTACGGATGTTGTCCGACCCCCGTCTGCCCCTAATAAAACCCACCTGGTCCCCGTGGACTAGTTTCTGCATTATTCCCTCCATCCGCCTGCCCACCACCTTGGCCAGGATCTTGACATCGATATTGACCAATGAAATGGGGCGGTAGGATGCACATTCCCTCGGGTCTTTACCTTCCTTGGGCAAGACCACTATTATGGCTCCCATCATGGAGTCGGGGAGGGTACCCCCCTCCAGCACGGAGTTGAAAACTCTTGCCAGATAAGGAGACGGGGAGGATCGAAATCTCTTATAAAAGTAAACCGAAAAGCCGTCTTCCCCGGGGGAGGTCCCCACCTTCATCCCGCTAATCGCCTTGTCCACCTCTTCCTCGGTCACCCGACCCTCCAGCCCCTCTGCCAAGTCCCCGGGAAGGGACGGGATCTTTATGGAGTCGAGGAAGTCCACAATTTGGGAATCGCCCCGTCATATTCTGAAGCGTATAATGACTTATAATATTGGCGGAAGGCCTCACTTATATGGGGGGTGTCGCAGCCCAGTGTTCCGCTGGCGTCCCTCACCTCCTTTACCATCTTGCTTCTCTGGACCTCCCTCAGTTTCCAAGCTAGGATCCTATCCGCTTTGTTCCCTTTCTCATAATATTTTTGTTTGACCATTTGGAGGCTCCTCTCCGTTTTGTGAAGGAGCAGATCCTTTAGTTGGAGCCTGTAGTCCTCCAGTTCGGCCACGCGGTCACGCTCCAGGGTCTGTACCAGAGAGCCCCCCGGCTGGAGACGTGCTATATTTTCCCTCAGAGTTTTCTCCTGGATCTCCCTTTCCCGTCGAGCTCCTATTTTAATGATTACTCCCCTTGGGGTCGCCTTGAAGGCATCCCAGAGGTTGTGCATGCCCACCTCCCCGTTGTCGTTGAGCTCAAAGAACTCTGATATGGCACCAGGACGGCGTGGGTATGAACCTCGTCTTTTAGTAAGGCATCGTTGCATCGCCAGCGTCCCCTCCTTTCTCTACTCCAGCCCCCCGCCAGGGTAATTCTGACCAGGTCGTGGTCCGACCAGGGAACGGGGTCTATCCTGCAACTTGCTACGTAAGGACGAAGGACTTCATCCATGAGAATGTAATCTATCCTAGAGAAGGCCTTATGAATGAAGGAGTAGTATGAGAAAGAGGGGGCCCCTGTTCGGGGGGCGGGGATCGTGTCCACCAGGCCCAGGCACTCATTTGTCCTCTGAAAGCTGCGCGCCATGGCGTCTCCCGCGGGTCTAGGATGTGATGAGCCCACCCACTTTCCATCTCTGGATGGGTCAAGGACCATATTGAAATCTCCTCCCACCACCAATGGACCCTGAACAAATGTCTTGAGCTTGTCCCCTACTCCTTCCCAGAATTGGGCCTGTTCCTCGTTCGGAGCGTATACTACCACCAAGGTTAGCGGTGAGCCCTGTAAGGAGCCCCATACAAAGAGGTAGCGACCTCGGGGTCCTTCAGATGGTGTCCTTTTCGAAGCCCAGCCCCCTAGCTATCAGGATTGCCACCCCTCTTTTCTTTCCTTTGTAAGATGCATGGAAAATCTCCTCAATTCCTCCCCCTCGCATTCTGGACTCCCTTCCCCGCGCCCAGTGCGTTTCCTGCACGAAGAGCAGGTCCAGTTTTGCCCTTCTAAACTCTCTGCAGATCAGGGATCTTTTTGTAGGGGTATTCAGGCCCCGTACGGTCAGGGTGCCCACTCCCAGGGCCGGTCGGTCGTCAGCCATAATCGTTATCACTTTGCCCTTTGGTCACCATCGTCGCATAAATGCTCCCTCCCTGTCTTCTGTGTTTTCTTGTTTGGACATTCTTAAAACATTTCCCCAACTGAAACTGACCCCCCAACTTATTCCCTAACATAGAACCCCCAACTGGTGTTCAACCCCCTCCCCCCACCCCGGCGTCCAGCCATGTAGTTCCACCTTTCCTGGCATTTTGGCCGGACCACCAGCCTGTTCCCTACGGCCAGGCATCTGTTACCAAGCACGCTGTCGTGAAAACCACCCCCCCCCCCCACCCCCCGGACCGACCCAACATGATCGCTGTTTGAGGGGATGCTAAAATTGACTCCCTGACCCAGTTGTCAGGGCCCGATCCGTGGATGGACTGGGCTTTTCCCTCCGCCCCTTCTGGGCGTCCATCCCTTTGACCCAGGGTGATATTACCCTGCCCTCCCATGATTGTGCCCCATTCAATGCCCCCCTATACTTGCCGTTCAGGTGAGAGCAGTGATCGGAGCGTCTTTAGAGTCCTCCTTTTCCCCCCCGTTCCAGTGCAGCTCGTGGGGCCCCTGTTGTCACCCCTCCGAATCGATATGTTCTTCCTCCATTGATGTCGGTGGAGTATTCAGCTTTTTAAACTTCCTCGAGACGGTTTTCCTTCTCCTGGCGCTGGACTGGCCAGGGGTGCCCCTGCTGAGTGCTTCAGGGCCTAACGGCCCCCTCCGGGGAGCGGGCTCCCCCACGTAATCCTGGATGGCACCCTTTGTCTTCCTCCGTTACCAGCTTTGTGCGTTGGCCTGAATATTCGAAGGACAGGGAAAAGGGGTATCCCCATCTAGAGCGCACTCCCTTCTCTTTCAGTTGTTGTGTCAGGGGGCGGCACCTCCTTCGTTTGGCCAAGGTATAGGCCGAGAGATCTTGAAAAATGGTGATTTGGGTGTTGTTGTAGGTGATCACCCCCGCCTTCCTCGCTTCCTCCAGGACCTTGGCTTTTTCGGTATAGTAGTGGAACCGGGCCAGGACCGATCTGGGGCTCCCCGTAATTCCCCCCCCCAGGCCCTGTGCACCCCGCCAAACGTGAGTTCTGTTGTCATTTCCTCTGCGAACAGGAGGGTGATAATGTATCTCACCACACGGATCAAATCTTTCTCCGTCTCGCCCTCCGTTTCCGGGATCCCAAAGAATCTAAGATTATTCCGCCTCTCCCTGTTTTCATAATCGTCCATTTGCCTGGCTCTTTCCTCATCCCTCTTTTCCAGGGCCGCCAGCCGTGCGCCAAATTGTACCTCCTGAGATGTAGAGGACGATTGGTAGTTTTCCACTTGTAGGAGTCTGTCCTCGATTTTATCTACTCTCTGGTCCATCTTCTCAAACCTCTGGGCGATGTCGGATCTCATTTCTCTGATTTCCTGGAGGATGGAGGCAAAGCCCCTTTCCATCGTCATTGCGGGTTGGCCTGCGGCTTCAGGGTGAGCCATGGCCCCGGAGAGGTTAGGGTCCCTAGTGTCGCTCTCCGTATCTTGATAGCGGAATGCTTGCAGGGCCTTCCGCCAGCTCATAAAGGCCTGCCGATGATCTGCTGCAGGGTTCGCTGTGGTATGGGGGGCCCTCGGGGGGGCCAGCCAGTTATGCATATCTCGGGGTGGGGCTTGTAAGTGGAGGTTATGTGGGGGATGGGGCAGCACCCAGGCTGGCACTCGCCCTGCCAACTGAGGACGGAGGCCTCTCACCTGGGTGGCGGGTCACTGCCGGCGGTGTTCTTCAGGGTGGTGGGGCCGCCATTTGCCAGTTCGCCGTCTCCTCCGGGAGTCCTCCACTGTCAGGCAGGCCCTCGCCCTGGGACACCCTGTTATGCCTTGGCTCGTGAGGATCCCAGTCACCTCGGGCGGTGAGGGGGGCAGCCGGTTGTGCGTATCTCGGGTGGGGCTTGTGAGTGGAGGTTGTTCTGTGGGGGACAGGGTAGCCTCCAGGCAGGCACTCGCCCCTCCAACTGAGGACGGCGGCCTCTCACCTGGGTAGCAGGTCGCTGCTGGCGGTGCTCTTCAGGGTGGAGGGGCCACCATTTGTCAGTTCGCCGTCTTCTCCGGGAGTCCTCAGCTGTCAGGCAGGCCCTCGCCCTGGGACACCCTGTTATGTCTTGGCTCGTGAGGATCCCAGTCGCTGGCCCTCCAGATGGGGGCTGTTTATAAAGTCCCTGGGTGGGTCATAGGCGGGGCGGCATTCTCTGCACCTCCCAGCTGGGCCCCCGTGGCCGGATCAAGCCGTGTGGCCTCTCCGTGGTGTGTAGCGGAGTTCGCCGCCTCGGGGCTCGTGGAGGGGCTGGTCCGCTTCTTGCCCGGAGCGCTGCGTTGCAGGGGGCCTCCGCTCCTAGGTCCTCCCTGGTGATGTTAGGACGCCGGCGTTGTCTCCGGGGCCCGACCCCGCTGCCTCTCAGGGCCCGGAGCCGGAGCCGGGGTCACATGTCTCCCTCGATCGAGGGCGAGCTGCTGCAGATCCCCGCCTGGGGAATGCCGCTCCGCGGTCACACCCCTCCCACTACTGGAGCCGGGGGGGATTGGGATGCCCCCCTGGGTCTCCTCGCTGCGGAGGGCTCGTCCTCCACTACCGCTGTCAGAGCTGGCGCCCGCCCTGCTACTTCAGTCACCCCCCGAACGCTGGTTCCGCTTGGGTTAGGAGCTCTGGTCTTTCGACCGGAGGCGTCTCGGTACCACCAGACGGGATCGCCTGGGGGGTGTCGGGGGGGGCGGGAGGGAGGTCGACTCACTCCCCTAGAAAGGCCCAACCTCGGCGGGAACTCTGCAATCAGGCAGCCATTGCCTGTGCGCCCCCTGGTGGCCTCCAGCTGTGACTGTTTTATCTCTTTATTTTCCCCATCCATTTGTAATGGTTGTACTTTCTCGTTGTCAGTTCCGACAATTTTGTCAGGTGTCTTTGATCTGATATCTTCCCTCTGAGTCGGGTTTGTTTTTCCCATTTTTTTCAAATTTCTCCCGTTTACAATATTTCCATTAGTTTTTTTTTTTTGTTTTTTTCTTTTGAGGTATCAGCAGCATTTAATTGTAAGGCCATTCTACTTTCCTCATTGAGTTGTCTTAAATTAGATAGTGCAACTTCATTCGGGGAAGCCTTCGATTCTAGCTTGCGGAGTTCGGGTCTAGCAGGCATCCGTCCCTTTTTCATCAGCCTTTTGCTTGCCTTTAACGCCAGTCGTTTGTTTTCTTGAGAGGAAGAAGCCGTTCCCCATCGGACTCCCCTCCTCCTTTTACTTTTCTGTCTCATCGACCAGGGCCCCTGCACCATCAACAGGTTCCATCAATTTTACAAGTGCCGATGGACTGTCAGGTGGTGAGGGGAGAATAGGGCTTTCATCCTGTAGGGACCTTACTGGTCCCACAGGGATTAAGGGTACCAGTTTTCCATGTAGATCTAACAGGCCCTTATCTAAAATAGAAATTTTCGTTGATAGCTCTTTCAGGGCCTCCAAGATCCTTTTTTCCCCTTCTGGCTCAAATTTCTGTTCTTTTTTCTCATCATTTTTTTTTATTTTCCTTTGGTAGGTTCATTGCAATCCCCACAGGTATCAC
The DNA here is from genome assembly GCF_040938575.1 of Ambystoma mexicanum. Taxonomy (NCBI): domain Eukaryota; kingdom Metazoa; phylum Chordata; class Amphibia; order Caudata; family Ambystomatidae; genus Ambystoma; species Ambystoma mexicanum. Next base: position 744,879,606 of record NC_090926.1, read on the forward strand.
ACTACCATAGCTCAGTCTCCTTTCCACTAACCAGGGTTTGAGTGCTTTGTGAATTATTTGTTTTTGGGATTTGTATGGGTTCTTTCTCTTTTGAGGACGCCATCCTTTCATCTTTGCCCATGAGAAAACCTTCTACTCTAGTTAGTTTTAATTGATTATCAAAAGCAACCATTTTCAGATCTTTTATCTCCCAATGGGAAAGCTCATGGCCTTTATCTAGGAGGTTTAATATTCTAGATAATACTGGTAGTGACTCCTCAAATTTGGCATTACTGTCATTAATGGGCGAACTAGTGAGGGAGGCTCCCAAAATTGGCGAAGTGTTAGTGTGGGTTGACAGTACAGGGATCGGCAGATTTCCCTTTGGTATGGTGGCCCCCTGCACTTCTATAACATTATTCTCTTCCTCCCCCCAACCTTGTTGGCTATTAGTGAAAATTGAGGCAGATGGTAGCGGGAATTTAGCATTTGAGGAGAAAAATCTATATGATGTAGCTGAACTCAATTTCGGAAGTGTGTTAAATAGATGGACTTGGTCAATCCCATTTCTGGAGGCATTTACAGGTGTCGAGGGGCCCCTTGAGAGCCTAGCTCGCCTCCCCAATTCTGTTCTTACTGCTTGCCCCATCATAGATACATTGATATTTATTTCCTCTGGCATATTCTCTGTCCCCTCAATTGTTTTTTGATCAAATAGGTCTTTTACACTCAAAGAACTTGATTGAGCTGGGATTTGGGTCTCAAATGAGAGGCCCGCAGGAACGAAAGATATCCTCTTACCCCAAGAATTGCGCACCCATTTTTGTTTGTATTTGCGAGTGCATATAGGCAAATTCCACTTCCTGTTTAATAGCAGCCATTTTTACCTTTATTCCCTCATCCACCTTCCCCCCCTCTAAGATCTCCTCTTGGGTAATGATAGCCCGGGGGGAATCATGGTTTTCTGATCAATATGTCCTTCACCCAAGGTCATGGTTTCATGATTAATATCCACCTCCGTACTAGATTTTATCTCAATGCCGCCACTCTGTATGGCCTGTGTGTCTACGTCCGGGATTGGCCCGGGGGTTTTTATGGCACATATTTTCCCATTGCGCAACACCGTTGCCATGGTGGCCTATTTAGGGTCTAACCCCTAGTACAGTAAAGAGGGGGGGGATTCACTCACCAACTCCGCACTTCCGCCCAGCCCAACAGCCCACTTGCGTGCCACTTCTGGGTGCGCGTGCGGGTGCGCTAGCACCAATGATTAAATGCTGTGCGCTGGCGGAGGTGGGATCCGGGCAGTAGAAACAAAAAACAGACTCTGTGAAACAATAGAGAAAGAGGAAGTGAGTATTTCAAACGGATTCCCCTATTATCCCTATCCCAATACCAGTCCCAGTTCCCCAAACAGGTCCCAAAGAAAGTCCCTCAGCGCATGTGCTGCAATATTTCACCATGCGGCCGCGTGTTACGCAGACTCACTCACTTTGACTTTTGTCTTTTGTCCAAACGCAGCAAAAAGCAATGTGGCTCCAGAGTCTCCCAGCCAAACAGCCCACTTGCGTGCCACTTCTGGGTTTTCACATTTTTGACAATGGGAATTGTGTTACCGTCAATGATAATGTTGTAGTTAATGCTGAGTTTCTGCAGATTTTTGGGCGATCCGACAAGGAGAAGTTCAGTCTTCTCATCATTTAGGCAGAGGCCATGTGTGGCCATCTATGCCTGAATGATGGAGAAGATTTCATTTATCCTGAGGACATCAGCACTGTAGTTCCCTGAGATAGTGAGGAATATCTGGGTGTCATATGCGTAGTTGGTGTAGGTGACATCCAGATGGTCCAATATGTCAAAGAGGGGCTTTGTAAAGATGTTTTACAGCGTGGGGGAAACGCAACAGCCTTTTGGGACCCTGCAAGTAATAGGGATGGGGTCCGCTGCTGCCGTTGTTGAAAAAACACGCATGGTTCTGTTAGCCAGGAATATTTGAATCCACATCACAGCAGAGGAGGAGAAGTGCGCTGCCGATGAGAGGTGGTTACAGAGTATTTTATGGTCGACCCAGTCGAAGGCCACTGAAAGGTCTAGGAGTAAGATATCTTTGATATCATCAATCTGACTTTTGAGGTCAACAAGGGCAGTTTCTGTTCCTTGTTGAGGTCGAAAGCCAGATCGACGTATTCCTAATAGTTGGTTGGTCTCTAGATAATCCTGAATTTGCAGGTAGGCAATTCGGTCAAGGATTTTTAGCAGAATGGGAACCGTGGTGAGGGGTCTGTAATTGGTGGGAATGGCCGTGTCGAGTGATTGTTTTATTAGCAGTGGGAGAACCCATGATTGTTGTAGGTTACTATGTACTGACTTAGTGGAGAAGGATAGATTTATAAGTTTAGCGATGAAGGGGGAAAGATCTCTAACTGCATCTTTAATGACCTGGGCAGGGCAGCTGTCCCCTTTGCAGTTTGATATTTTTAAGGGGGTTATAATTTTCTGGACTTCTAGTGTAGTTACCTTTTTTTTTTTTTTTTAAACATATTTTTATTGTTTTCTGGTACAAAAATAAACATTAACACAATTATTTCTCCCAACTTCCCTCCCCCTTCCCCGGAAGAGTGGATCCTCATCAGTCTTTCACTTCTGGAACGTTTACGTACTGTAAATGTCTGATATTTTGATGTTATGTGGGCACCATTGTTCCATGAAGTCTGATTTCAAATATTCCAGCACTTGTCCCCATTCCTTCATGAAAGTGTTGTTTTGGTCCTGGAGATGATGCGTAATCTTTTCCATGGACATTTGGTACCACACCTTTTGCAGCCAGGTGTATACCAGCGGCGGGTCTCGTTTCTTCCAGCTTTGAGCTATCGTTGCCCATGCCGCGATGACTAAACCCATGAAGCTCCTCCATTGTGCTTTGTGGAGTCTCTTTGCCTGTGGGTCTTTAAATCCGCACAACCACACTCTATCCCCCATTTGGTCTGCCTCTGGGAAAATTTTCAGGATTTCCAATCCTTCCAGAAGCCCTGTACTCCCTGGCAGTCCCACCAGATATGCCTCCAGGTTCCTGCGTCCGGGCACCCCCTCCAGCAGCGATCCGATGTTGCCGGGTACATTGATTTGAGCCTCTCTGGGGTGTAGTGCCATTGTGTGATTATTTTCAACCACATTTCTCTTGTTTGGACTGCCCTGGTGAGTTTTGAGATGCCTGCCCAGAGTTCTTCCCATTGCTGCCTGGTTATTTCTTCCCCCAGCGTGGCTTCCCATCTCCTCATGTATGTCCATTTTATTTCCTCTCCTTGTGTGTTAATGAGGGTATAAAGGGTTGACACCAGTTTTTTGTCTCCTGGGTTGGATATTATGTACTTTTCAGTGTAGTTACCTTTTTGAACATGAAGCCAGTGTTAGTGGGAGGTGGTGTATTTGGATTGGAGGGATTGCTATGAGAGAGTTGTCGTTTGTCCTCAATTTTAGTTTGGAGCCCTGTGATTTTGTTGGCAAGGGCATTCTGGATACTAGTGCACCAAGGTTGGTCTTTTACGCAAGTATCCTTAGGTGGGTTGGGATTCTCTGATTCCTTTAGAATAGTGAAGAGTTCTTTAGCACAGGCTTGCCTTGCTTATTCTAACATTATAGGCATCCTCCTTGGTCCGGATTATCTCCTTTTTGTAAAGGGAAGAGATAGTCATGAGATTAGTTTTATTTTCAGTTGATTGGGGACGTTTTCCAGAGGGTTTCCAACTTGGATTTCTTTTTTCTCAGTATTTTGAGTTCAGGTGTGTACCAAGAATTCAGGTGAGCTCTAGGTTTACCTTTTCACAACTGTAGAGGGGCAATGGTGTCAGTGGCCTTAGTCATGGCGTCATTTTACGTGTCGACCAGGAAGTCAAGGTCAACCGTGGCTTGGAGTGTATTTAGAGTAGGGAGGACCAGGGGTATTAGGGTTTCCGCAGTAATGTTTCGCTTATTTCTGGTCGGACAGGCTGGTGCGTGGGTGCATTGTTTAACATTAGGGTTGTTAATGTTCATATCAAGTGATATGAGGTAATGGTCGGTCCAGGTGAGAGGTTGGGAGGTATTGCAAGTGATATTGCAAGTTATATTGCAATTGAGGGCTGCAACCCAATCAATGATTCTACCTTTCTGATGAGTAGGTAGAGAGCGGAGTTGGGTGAAGTCGTGCTCAGCTAGAGCATTGGCCATGGAGGATGCTGGGGTGTCGTTAGGGTCATTGTATCCTAAGTTAAAGTCACCAAGAATGATAATTTGTGCTGAAGGTTTAGAATTTTCAGCTATTAAGGAGGTGTTGTCTTCCTCAAAGGTACCAGGAGGACCTGGGGGGTCTGTATATTAAATGAATGGTAATCATACTCTTGGGGGTGGTTTGGAGTTTGACAGTGAGGTGTTCGCATGATTTCAGTGGGGGGGGTAACTGATCTGAGATCTAATGAGGATTTTAATATGATTGCTACGCCTCCTCTGGCTCAGAGGTCTATCTGAGGTAGTGTTAGCTGAGGTGTCAGCTGAATGTTCACTAACTTTAGAAGTGTGGTGTGAGAGGCAACTATGAGGGAAAGGTGGTAGGGCAGGCAGGAAAGATGTGGGGCAGGGGATGGGGTAGTGTCTTGGGTATCCGAGTTTGGCTAATCCATTCCTGACGGCGACGTAACTATTACTGCTGCATGGTACGTTATTGTGTATGACACAATAAGGGAACATGAGCATGAGCCAGGAGAGCATAGTTGTCGCTACGGGGTGAGCTAAATTGTGAACAATGGTAGGCGATGGTTATTTAGGCTAGGCACATACAGGTGGGCCCAGGTAGTTGGTTCAACTAGACTAGGTTTAGCAGAGTCGGGTTCAAATATGGTGATGGCATGCAGAGATAGGCAGCATAGAATTTGCTAGTGGCATACAAGATAGACAAAATCGAAATTTTGATGGTAGCATACAAGAGATAGGCAGATTCGAATTAGGCTAGAGTCAGAAAAATAAGCAGCTTCAATTTTGATATTGGCAAGCGAAAAAAGCAGATGTGCATTAGCTAGCGGCATATAAAAGTGGCCTAATTAGAATTCTGCTGAAGGCATGTAGTATAGGCAGAGACTACTTTGGCTATATTATCAGGATAGGTAAATGTGACTGTTCTACAGGCATGCAAAGGTAGTCAGTAGTCTAGGTGCTATATTTGCAAATGTGTACCTATTAGTAAAAGCTGGGGGTCATTATGGCCATAGAGTGAGACATTGAGTGCTCATATGGGCATAGAGCAGCGTTGACAAGCAGGGGTACATAGCAACCTAGAAGAGCAAGTATTTGGGCATTACAATTATTGGCAGTTTCTAGGCATAATGCGGCAAAGACCATACGTTGTAGGTTTTAGGGAGTTACATTGCGCAGTTAGGCATAGAGTGGCCTTAGTGCAGAAGGGTAACATACAGTGAGTTTTCCTCTGGGGCCAGTGTTAAGTTTGTAACAGGTGTCGAAAAAAACAAAACCTACAAAACACTGTGGAGAACACATAGCAACATCTTGGGAATACCCCAGGGATATCCTCACACCAGTTGCAAGTGCTGTAGTAACATCCTCTACCCAAACTGCCCCAAAGTACACTAGGGCTACCTCTCTGTACAGAAAAATAGGCATGCTGTTGACCCAAATACTTTTGTGTTCCCTCTTGCAGAAGCTCCCAAAACAGGGACATGGACCAATGCACTTGATTGCACCAATTGGACCAATGTTTTGAAGAGACTATGACATGGTTGCCTTCTTTGTAACATTTGTGGAGCGCTACCATGTCAGAAGAGGAAGCGGACCCTTTACCTGAATCTCCTAAGTTACACACATCACCTACTCATACCTTCATTGATGTAACAGACCAGTCCCAACATGACATATTTCCTGATAATCTTCATTGTGATGTTCAAGGGGATGATCAAGGGGATGATCCTAGTGATCCTGCCTACTATAACCCAGATGACCCAAATGTCACTATTTTACAGTCTCCTGATATCACTCACAAACCTGCCACCACATCCCCAACCAACGTTCAGCTGTTTAATGATTTGCTCACAAGTGCAGCTGGTCATTTTAAACTACAAACTCAAGAGTCTGTTCAGGACTCAGACTTTGTAGACAATATTCTAAATGAAAAAAACACCAGTTGGTCTATAACTTTACTTCAATCCATTAAGAAAAGGATTAAACCTTCTTTAATGAGAGGGGTTAGAAATGTGAAGCGGACAACTTGGTGAAGCTTTTTCATAAGATGTCATTATAGTAACTCAAAAGGGGTTTAACAAACTCATCACTATCCCTACCCTGACCAGGATTTCCCTGACCATCGAAATAAACTAAAGGAAACGCTATAACCAAAGGAATCTGCCCCTCACACTTGTACATACAACACACTTAGCAAGGTAATATATGGCAATTCAAATATAACCGAAATAACCGTTATGTTCACCATAAACCTGTTAACTGCTTCTCCTTGTAACCTGGATGAGTTCCTCTTCCCCAGATTCAAACAGGTTCTTCAACCAACAGTTCAAAATTAGGAAAGTTCTGTCTTCCAACAAAGGTTCTAATTATAAAGTTCTTCTTACTCCAAAGGTCACTCTCCTGGACTTCAACCAACAGTTCAAAATATTCAACTAGTCTTTATCCCTCCACTTGTAGCAGAGAGTTCTACATAATTTCTTAGAAAACAAGAACACTTAATCTGTATCAACAGTAATGCGTTTGTCTGGATGATTCCACAATATACTTTAGTGGTCTTGCCACTTCTTCAATGTTTGTAACCACACCACAGTACTTCAATGACTTCCACCAAGTCCACTCACCTCCCCTGGTCTACCATTACAAGGTCCCTTGCCCTGTTACACTCGCCTGTCCGGGCTCTAATGAAAGAACCAACACTACTAAAAGTACTTCTGTGGTACAGTTTGTTTCAAACAACTTTGTAAAGTCTTTTTTGATTTCCAACTATGTCAGTATTAACACCTACTTTTGGGAAGACATGAAAAACATTGTTGCTGTTTGTTCCACTCTTGTGATTGCCACATGCAATCAGGAGGGCTGCTTTTCTGCCACTCCTTTTTTTTAAAATGTATTTTTTTCTGCACTTCTGTTAACTAAGTTCTGATAATGGCTTTTTCACTCACTTGCTCTTCCTTGGCTTGGACAATGCTTGTTTGCTTCTCTTACAACTTTTGCCTCTTTTTCTCTATGCTTAAAAGGGTTATACCAAGCTTGTATTCTGAATTGCCCTCTTGTGACTTTGGAAATGATGGTTTTCAGCAGCTGGTTCTAAAATTGCCCTCTTTTGGCTTTGGCAATATTGGTTCTTGTTCACCTCTTAATATTGCTCTCTTGTTTCTGGAAATTGCTTCTTTTGTTAGAAGTAGAATTAATACCCTTCTTGTCTGTTCCCAAATTTCTTAATTTGCCACTTTAACTTCTCGGTAGCAGCCAGGCATTCAAAGTCATTAACAGTCTGCCACTTTAACTTGTGTACATCAGTTCAGTATTAAAACTGTCACTAATGGCCAGTGGGCGATTACAGAGCATTCCGGGGTTACACAGTATCGGTGAACACACTGGCTGCTACATACGCGTTTGCTCGCTTTGCTGCCATAGTGACTTCTGCTTCCTTCTACACAGCAGCGCGCTCCTCTGCACTTCCTGTGGCCCACGCAGGCCAGGAGAGGAGCGTTCCCAGCTCCACTAACCCTCCGGTGCTCGCCTGCCACCAGAGCCCAACTTCAAAAGGAACTATGCATCCAGCTATCCCCAGACAGGGTCCAAGGGGAACGCACTGTGGATTAATTGTTCGGGGATATTTGCATATGCTCCCCCCCCCCCAAAACCACTTCTAAAAAAGATAATCAAAATGCACCAACTTGGTTCTCACACCTATTGGCAATGTCTCTTTTCCCACCACTCAAACTATCGTGCCTTTACAGCATGTTATCCCAAAAGCAGGTCAACGCTGCATCCATGTCCACATACACTGAACTTGTCAGCTTGGCTCCTGAAGTCATAGTTTGGACACCTGAACCTGCCCCAAAGGTGTATGGACATCCTAAAGGAGGCATGTAAGCCCAATATAAGACACTGCTATTTCAACAAATGGAAACGTTTGTGTTTTTATGGTGCAGAACATACAGCATCAACCCCATTGACTGGTCACCTTCACATATAGTACACAATGTGCTTCATCTATTGGATTCAGGTTTAGTTTTTAATTTGCTAAGAGTAAATCTAGCAGCACATTCGGCATATACCACATCTCAGAGTAAAATCTCATGGTGGAAAGTTCCAGTGGTGAAATAATTTATGGAGGGTTTAAGAGACTACACCCTCCAATTTCCAATCCTACTCCAGGATGGCGGCATAATGTTTTCCTGACAAAACTAATGGGGTACCCCTTTGAGCCAATGCATAATGCCAGTCTTAAACATCTCACTTATAAGACTGCTTTTCTCGTTGCTATGACTTCAATTTGAAGGGTCAGCAAACTGCACTCTCTCTCAGTTCAAGATCTGTTTATTATTATTCTCAAAGACAAAGCTGTGTTACATACACATCCATGTTTCTCTCATAAGTGTATTCCAAAGTTCCATGTCAATCAATCGAATTTCCTACTTTCTTTCAAAAGCCTAAAATTCAGCAGAAAGAGGCCTTCATACACAAGACGTCAGGGGGGGCAGTGATGTATTTCTTGTACAAAATCAAACCATTGAGGAAGACGGATCAATTCTTTGCCTCCCTTGCCGCAGGAAGAGAATGGTATCCTGTCTCAAGTCGGCTATTTCAAAATGGATTGTCAAAGGCATCCAAGTTTGTTATTCCGTGTCTAAGAGAACATTACCATTCACGCCCAAAGTACACAACTCGAGGTACCAAAGCTACCCTAGCTTTCATTGCAAATGTGCCCTAAGATTCTATTTGCAAAGCCGCTACTTGGAGTTCAATTCACACCTTCACGCAGCATTACTGCTTAGATGCACATCCAAGGGGTGATTCACAGGTGGGACAGGCGGTGTTAAGACATCTTTCTGCCACTGTACCTTCTAACAACCCACCACCTTCTTCAGGTACTGCTCGCTAGTCTAGGCAAAGTATGAGATACTAAGCAGATCCACAATCCTTGCCTCAGAAGGCATACATTAGTTACCATCATCGTATTTCCGGTGCTTTCATCTGCTCAGATTCACATGCACCCGCCCTTCCTCCTCTCTTGTACATAGGCATCTTACTTTTCTGTACTTGTGCATACACTTCATGCTCCCTCATGTCAGAAACAAAACAATCTGAGGGACCTTGACGTGTGAAGGACCATGGGTACAGTACACGTTACACTAGGGATATTACAAACCTGCCCAGTTAACGCCGCTTTTCAAACTTCAGTACTCTGCACCTACCGCTATATGTAGGCCTATGCAAAGGATGTGAATACGAGCAGATACAAGCATCTTAAATACAGTGACGGTAAGTGATGTATGCCCTATACACTCACCCTTCAGAGGAGATGGAAAGCATTTGATTAAAAAATCTGTGAAACAGTACTCGGATGCATAACGTTCAGTAGAAACACTAAAATAATTCCCTTGCATTTACTAATTCAGCCTTAAGATAGTTTAGGGCCTTGTGACCTAAAGACATCAATTGCAAGGTTATATTTCTCAGGTAAGTTTACTATGTGATTGGACCATGCCAGTGGTTCCAAAAAGGTAAAGTTAAAGTAAGGAACTCTCTCAATCCAACTACACCAGGATAGTCCTAGGAAGGGATCCTTGACCATTTTACCACCAGCCTAAGTCAGGGAATAGAGAGGTAGGGACAAGACCTTATTCCCATGTAACCCAATTGAGGATAGTGGGGAAAAGAAACTGGTATGTTAACTTACTTCCCTGATTCCAATTTCTACAGAGACCACTGCTGAGGTTCTGGAATCTGTTGGTAACACTAACTTCTATGCTTGGTCCGGTCCCAGAATCGAGGGGGCAGAGGATCCCTTTCGCCATGGAATTTAGTTTTGGTCAGTCACAGTGCTTGAATCCCGATCTGAACACCCTTGCAAAGAAAATGTGAAGACTTCTGTGGAGCATGCAAACTCAGTATAACCTCCTTGGGGCGAAAACGATGGATTGCAACAGGAGTCTTAATGATCAGTAGGTGACAGCTGATCTCCAGTGGACAAATGCAAGAAAGCTGAAAATGCAGGAGCGGGTGTCTTGTACAAGCTGAAGATCATCCAAGTTCCAAGGATGCACTCAGAAGTACAACAGCTGCAAGAAGGTAGCCCAGAAGATAGCTGGTTAGTACACTGGTTGGTCCATGGATACATCCAAAGGCACAGATCCTCCACACAGGCTTAGGGGTTGAAGCAAGTTCAGGCAGAGGAGCAGGGCTTCACCGGGTCTCCAAGGAGTCATCCTCTGGTTTTTAGTGTTTGAATTTCTTCATAGGGGACTTGGCTCCAACGATGATCTGTGGAATGGCTGCAGGAGTCCTCCTTTCATTCAAGTTTTGGTTTGGAAGTTCACCCATTTCCACCAATGGCAAGCATCTGCACCATTCAAACTGGCAGCAAGAAATTCGGGCACTAGGAAGTGGACTGAGACCAAATAGTGCCAGCCCCCGACCCCCAGCCACACAAACAGACCACCCCTTAGCCCGCTTAAAGCAGCTGCTTTCCCTGGAATATGGCATTGCATACAAGGCATTCTGGCGCTGAGAGGACAGGAAGAAGGCCAAAGAATATGGCCAAACGACAGGCAAACCTCTCTCTTGGAACGGCCATCTTAGAGTGCTAGCCACTCTTAGTAGCCTATTATGATAATTGTTAATGTGTATGAGTAAGAATCTTACAACGCAGTAACATTTCGAAGGATTGGTTTCTCTGACGTATTCCACATCTGACAGGTAATCACCACAGGTGTGCTGCTTTGGCGAATTTTCGGCTCCTGCGTCGATGACGTTGATGCGCTTTACTCGAGGGCCTCCGTTGAGCAGACGTCACCAGATGTTATAAGTAGGACGCACGACGCCCGTAGCCTTGGTTCCGTTTTTTCCACCAACGTGTTCGCTTTGGAGATCTTGGTTCTTCTGTTACTTCTATCGATTCCTCAAACTTGGTGTTTTGAGAAAAGATATCAGGTCTTCGTCTTCTACCCCGCGGTCGGGATTCAAGAAGTGTCGGGACTACAATTCCTAGATGTCACATACGGACCCACACAACGTCTGCCTCTGGTGCCTCAGCGAGGACCACGCCACTGTTGACTGTGACGATTGCCAGTCGTTAACATCGAAGGCCTTGCGGGAGTGGAAGAAGAAGCTGACTGTAGGTAGGGTTCCCAAACCCCAAAAGTCGAAATCTGCTGGGCTCTCGACTGACGATTCGAGGGACGATTCTTCGAGACGTCGGTGTGAGTCCAGGGGGTTTCGGTCCCGGAGTGGGTCCCGCCATTCCTCTGCCTCTATGAGGCACTTGCGGAAGCGCTGTCAACAGTCTTCGGCCTTCGGGCTCGGGCGGTCGGCGCGATCATCGGGAGCCTACGAGGTCCCATTCGGACAAGGTGGATCGCTCTAGACAAGCCCGCTCCAGGTCCCGTTCCTCGATGCCCTCGAGACCGGCGGAACCTGTGAGGTCTTCTAAGAAGACATCGACGCCATCAGCGCCAGGTCTGTCGAAGGACTTTCTCGAGGCTCTGTCTCCGAGGAAGTCGTCGACGGCATCGGCGCCAAGGCCGTCGAAGGACACGCTCAGGGCACCGCCCGTGAGGCCTGTGTCGAAGCCATCGGCGCCACGCACAACGTCTGTCGAAGCCCTTGACGCCTTTCGTGGAGGCTTTACCGGTGCTACGCCATGCATCGGTGGAGACTCCGAGGAAGGCCCTGAAGAAGTCAGCGAGGCCTGTATTTAAACCTTTTTCTGTGCCTTCATCCAGGGATTTATTCCAGTCTCTGGATTACATCTCTGAGGTGGATGAAGGGCCTGATGAAGGTTTGGTTCCTGATGAGGTTCCTGACGAACTCTTGTCTGGTCATAGCCAGTTGGAAGACCTGTGTCAGTCTTTGCACGACGCCAGTGGTCTGGACACCTCTCCGGAGGTTGAGTTCAGTAGGCCTGAGCCTGGTACGCATGGCAAGTCTTCATACTGGCATCTCATGTCGAGGGTGACGGAGTACTTGGGGTGGTCTGCGCCACCAGTGGATTTTCTGCAGGATGACCTGACAAATATTCTTGACCAAGGTCCACCCACCTACCATTTCATATGGCTTTACACAGAAGGCTGGTGGCGGCTTGGACTGCTCCGGAGAGTCTCCCGGCAGTGAGCAAGTCGTTGCCGAAAAAATACCATCCAGCCAGTAGCGACCCCTGCTACTTGACGACGCACCCCACTCTGAAGAGTTTGGTGGTGTAGGTGGGTACGGCCCCGGCAAAGCAGGCATCGTACCCTACCATCCCTCGTGATGGGGACGACAAACGTTTTGATGGCTTGGCGAAGAAAGTGTTTTCTTTAGGGGGTATGGCTTCACAGGCAGCCAACCCTGTGTGTGCCTTAGCACGTTTCACTCACACTCTGTGGAATTGTGTGTCTTTGGTGGCTGAACATATTCCTGAAGGGGAGGAACAGGATGGTTTTCTTGCCCTCGTTCAGGGTGGCAAGGATGCCATGTGTGAATCCGTTCAGTCGGGTCTGGACATGGCAGACTGGTGTCAGCCGGTCCATGGCGCCGAGCACCATGATGCGCAGATTTGTGTGGTTGCGGAAGTCGGGGTTTGCTACTGACGTACAAGCCCGGCTTCTCAACATGCCCTTTGATGGTGTATATCTTTTAGGCAGCAAGGCTGACGAGAGCCTTGAGAGGTTGCAGACCTCAAAGGCTGCAGCAAAGTCGTTGAGCACTGCAGTCCACCAACCATGGCCTTTTCGTTCTAGGGGACAGCAATGGAGGGAAGGTTCCTTTTGATACTACTCTACTCGTCTTGTGATAGATCGAGGGGAGCAGCCAGTCCAAGTGGCCAACGTAGGAGTACCAGAGGTGGAAAACTAGATACTCAAGGTGCCAAGGCTGCTCGAGCAGTTGCCTCTCTGCCCTCAGGCACTGCCGCAGCTGCTTCAGCTCAGTCATGAGGCCATGTCCCATGGTTCGCCGGTTGGGGGAAGGTTGGCGCAGCATCTTGTAGAATGGCGTGCCATTACTTCAGATGTGTGGGTTATGGAGATCATATCCCACGGCTACTGTCTTCCTTTCTGGAAGAGGCCTCACAACAATCCACCAGGGAATCTCTCTTTGAAGAGTCCGGATCCGCTCCTTGCGCAGGAAATCGAATCCCTGCTGGAGAAAGGCGCCATAGAACTGGTATCTGTAGCGGACAGGAACAAGGGATGGTATTCCCCATATTTTTTGATACCGAAAAAGACCAGGGATTGAGACCAAATCTTGACTTGCGTGGTTTGAACAAGCTCCACAGGAAGGACAAGTTCAAGATGGTTACTCTCCCACAAGTCCTCCAGGCCCTTCAACTTCAGGAGTGGTTGGTGTCTCTTGACCTCAAGGATGCTTACTTTCATGTGCCGATTCATCCCAAGCACAAGAAGTACCTGAGGTTCGCGGTTGGCGACTTGCACTTTCAGTTTCGGGTCCTACCGTTCGGATTGACCTCCGCCCCGAGGGTCTTCACCAAGCTCATGGTGGTGGTGGCAGCGTATCTCAGGAAAGGGGGGATTCACTTCTACCCCTACCTGGACGATTGGTTGATCAGGGCGCGCTCTCCTGAGCAAGTCCTGGATCATTTGTCCGTCACCTGCCACCCCCTTCACAAGCTGGGCTTCTCCCTCAACTTAAAGAAATCCCACTTGACACCTACCCAGCAGCTCCAGTACATCAGAGCAGTGTTCAACACATCCCTGGAGCTGTGTTTCCCTCCCCAGGTGAGGGCTCATCACATTCTGGAGATGGTGAACACGTTTCAAGATGCCCAGAGTCTCCCGGTGTTCGAGTTCTTGAGGTTGCTTGGCCTTATGGGATCCTGCATTCTCCTGGTGCCAGAGGCCAGGCTGCAGATGAGATCTCTGCAGTGGGCTCTCAAGATGCAGTGGTCACAGTCCTCCGGCAGGATGTCGGATCCCGTTCAGGTGCAGCCCTCGGTCGCCCAGGATCTTCTGTGGTGGGCCGTCAAAGGCAATCTGATGAAGGGGGCTCCATTTTGGCTACCCTGGCTGGAGGTGACTATCGTGACAGACATATCTCTCACGGGATGGGGAGATCATGCCAACGAGGTGACAATCAACGGTCGTTGGTCTCCGTCAGAGTCCAGACTCCATATCAATCTGTTGGAGCTGAGGGCCGTTGGGCTAGCCCTGAAGGCTTTTATGCCGTCTGTGCGGGGGAAGAATGTCCTTATTCTGACGGACAATAAAGTGGCCATGCACTACCTCAACAAAAAGGGGGGGGGGCATGGTCTCTCCCTCTGTGCAGAGGCGATGCAGCTCTGGTTCTGGGCCATCCAGCAGGAAGTTTCGATCTCGGCAGTTCATATGGCTAGAGACGAAAACGCGGTGGCGGATGCTCTGAGCAGGCAGAGCACGGTCTCTCACGAGTGGGAGAAGGCTCAGGAGATTCTCCTGAAGATCATCGCCCTTTGGGGGACCCCACAAAAGGGGGTCTCTTTGCCACCACTGTCAACCGGAAGTGCGAAAGATTCTCCTCACAGGAATTTCCTCCAAGAGGAGCCTTAGGGGACGAGTTCATAGTGGAGTGGTCCTTCCCACTGCTGTACGTGTTTCCTCCAGTCCCCGTCATTCCGCAAGTGCTGCAGAGGTTACGGAGGTTCGGTTCCCGAATGATCCTCATTGCTCCAGCATTCTGCAGGAGAACGTGGTACCCGGACCTTCTTGACATATCCATCTGCCCTCCACGCCGTCTTCCCTACCAAGACGATCTGCTCTCACGGGAGGGGGGGGGTCAGGTTCTCCATCCAGAGGTCAAGTCCCTCAACCTTCATGCTTGGCTTCTGAAAGTTTGAGGTATAAGGATTGGGACCTCCCTGAAGATGTGATGGAGGTGCTGCTTTTGGCCAGAAGGCCTGCAACGAAGTCCCTGTACCATTGGAGAAAGTTCTGCCACTGGTGCAGGGTTACTAATGTGGATCCTTTTTCATGTGCTATTCCTGTGGTTCTGTCTTTTTTGCTTTCATTAGCCCAAAAGGGCCTGCAAGTGGTTACCATTAAAGGTTACCTGGCGGCGCTGTCCATATTTAAGCGCTCGTCTGAGGAGTGTTCTTATTTTAAAATTCCTTTGATTTCTCAGTTTCTGAAAGGGCTCACTAATGTGTTCTCACCGTCACCTTTCCAGACTGTTGACCTTGAAAACTATATTTTTAGTTGCTGTCACTTCCGCTCGCAGAGTGAGTGAGTTGCAGGCACTTTCCGTTAAGCCACCCTTCACAGGGTTGTCCTTAGGGTTCGTCCTTCTTTTCTTCCGAAAGTTGTGTCGGAATTTCATTTAAGCCAGAAGGTCATTCTCCGCATCCTGGTAAGGAAGAGTAGAGGCTCCATAGGTTGGATCCTTGGAGAGCTTTAAGTTTCTACATCTCGCACATGTCCCGGGTCAAAGTGGACGATCCGCTCTTTGTAGGATACGCTGGAAGGTGTTTGGGACAAGCTGTTACTAAACAGACTTTGTCTAGATGGATTATCTTGACAATTTCTGAATGTTACCACTTGGCGGGTAAGGACCCTCCGGTAGGCTTACGGGTCCATTCTACTAGGGGTGTGGCTTCCTCTACTGCCCTGCAGAGGGGTGTTCCCATTCGTAACATTTGTGAAGCAGCCACATGGGCCTCTGTCCACACTTTTGTCAAACACTACTCCTTGGATTCTATCCATGGGCAAAATTTGGCCTTTGGCAAGGCGGTCCTCTATTCTGCAATTTAATTGGGCATTCTAAAATTCTAAATTCTTTTCCCACCTCCTTAAGTTGGTACTGCTTTGGGAGTCTGTCATAGATGTGGAATACGTCAGAGGAACCAATCCCTTCGAAGAACAAGTTGCTTTCTTACCTGGTAATGTTCCTTCGATGGGATGTTCCGATGACGTATTCCACAACGAACCCTCCCAACCTGCCACTCTACAGAATTTCTTATGCGATTGCAGCTTCTGTTTCCGCAAGGCTTTCTGTAGTCATACTGGCAGAAGATTGGTGCCACACCTTCTGGGGAAAAAACTACAACTGAGGCTATGGGTGTCGTGTGTCCTACTTATAACATCCAGTGATGTCGGCTCGACAGAGGCCCTCGAGGACAGCGTATCGACGCAGGATGCAGACACTGAAAATGTTCTGAAGCAGCACAGCTGTGGTGATTACCCGTCATAGATGTGGAATACGTCGTTGGAACATCCCATCGAAAGAACGTTACCAGAAAGAAAGTAACTTGTTCTTCTGATGCTTGTGAATCTGCTCAGAATCACATGCTGTGTATATAGTCCGACGTCAAGCATTGCATCTTGTTTTCGGAGTTCGAAAAGTCACGTCAACCTGTTTTTTTCCCTTGTTTTTTTTTTTTTAAACACTGTCCCTATTGTGACGTGTAGTGTACCCATAATCCTTCATGCATCAAGGTCCCCCAGATTATTTTTGCCATACTGGTCAGTCATGTAATGCGGATCTCGTAGCGTGCTACAGATGCATTACTATTATTCGAACTACAATCCAGTTTTGACGACTGACTGCGGCCTTCACGATCTGGCTTCAGCCTTGGACAGTAGGGTGAGGGGGTTCTTATTCTTGACATTCTTCATTAGAGAATGCCTTTTCTTGTCCTTCCCTATACTTTCCCTTCTCTGGCTGCGCTTTCCTTTATATCTGGTGATGGAGAGAACTCCATTTAAATGTTGCCCTTCCTGTAACAGGAAGTTCCCTTGGAGGGGCACTCACAAAGAGTGTAACAACTGTTTGCCTCGTTACCATGAGGAACGGTGTTACAAGGCCTGTCAAATGTAAGCCTAAAAAGCTTAAAGAACAGTGCACTAAGCGGTGGGCGGCCTACACTATACAGGCCAAATCCCATTCCCCCACCAGCGCCGTCGTGTCGGATGAAGACCATTTCAGCAGCCACGGCTCCAGCTCTATTAGGCATGCACTTCTACGGGGGTTCCACCCACTGGCTATGGGGGGCACACACACTCAGACGAAGGCTAAACACGTAACCCATAGACGATCCTCTCCAGTACCGTTGAAGAAGCTGACTGCACCTACAGTTACATCAAAATCCACGACAAAACCTGGTAACCTACCTGTTCTCAACCCACTGCGCTTCCACCGCGTGCAGTGCATGGTTCGAAGTCTTCGCCTTCTCATGGTGCTCCTCCTAAATCTTCAACGGCTGCTTTGTAAATGTCAAAGTTAACGTTGATAATTCAAGCTCAACCTAAATTAAAAGAGAAATGGTCTGAAGCACCTAAGCAAACTAAGACACATGGTACTGGGACACTGGCTTCCCCTCCTGCTTTATCACAAGGTTATGTACAAGCCTCTTCTACTTTCATAGTCCTTAGAGTCACAAAGGTCCTGTTCAAGACGATGTAGCATCTCCATGGTCTGTTCAAATCTCTCCCTTGTCCAAATTCCTGTAATAGGAGTTTCAGGGAGTGGAAAAGTTCCTGAATGTATTTTGTGTCTCTGACAGATTTCCTTAAAGATCTCTTCCCTCAGACGAGGACCCTAGGTAATTTTAAATCACCTAGACTTCAGCCCCCAGCTATTCAAACTACCTCACCTATACCTAGGCAGACCAATACTTTGTCTGGTCTGAGTTTCGAATCCCGCAGAGGCTGAAGATGAATCCTATTAACGCCTTCGAGGCAGTGGACTTCACAAGGTTTAGTGATTACTGCTGAAACCACAACCTCAGGGGGTAGGGGAAAGTGGATAAAATAACAAATGACAGGACTTTCTTATGACGTTCTTCTCACTTCCAATCGTGAACTGCGGCCTTAAAAACCAAATGCATAACGTTAATATTGTTTCCTCATCTTCTGTTCTCTCTACACCACTATTTGTTGGTTTTCTCTGGTTACCTGTCTGCCTCCTCTCAAAGCTAGAAGGCACCTTCTGACCCCTCCTTCAATCTTCTTAAACTGGACTGTTTAGAATGTTCCTTGTCTACCTTTGCCAGAAGGAATGACTGATGTCTCACTAAATCTTTACCTGAAGAAACTGACTGCGAATCTGCCTTAACATAACTTTACAATCTTTCCTTCCTTAGGGATATTAATTTGACTGCTGGCTTTTTCAGGATCTTTTTCTTTGAATATCTCTCTGTACTACTACTAACTTCTTTTTCTATGTTTAGGACTATAAATATATACAGGTTTCTACTTAACTTCCTATATAAATGATCTTGGTGGATCATTTCTCATGAAGGATTAACTTTAGGGATTATGACTACCCCTTTTAATTCATTTCTAACTTAGTGACACAGTGTTGCTTTACAGCGCCACTTAATACTTTCTGTGCAGCTGCGCCTCCTTACGGTTATCTGCTGACTAAATGAGGTTTGCTTCTTGTTTACTTCCTAGCGTCACAGCGCCTCTGATCGGTTTGTTACCTAAACTATTTATAATTCTGTTTACTTTTAATGCACCGTTGTGTCTCTGTAAACTTTTGGTTGCCTGAGCTACGCCAGTTGAACCGCGCACCGCTCCTGCAGTAGCACGTTGCAATGGTGCTTAGCCCCTGTCACCATGCATACATGTGCAAAGGGGTCCTTTCCTCTAAAATCCTCGCCCTCAGCGTTTCAGCTCAGTTTCCCGTCTTCACAGTTGAAAGCTGACCCCGCACCGGTAACCTTCGGAAATTCAGATGCTTTTTCCCAAATTCAACACGCGCCTACAGTCAAACACCTAATTAAATATTTACACCACGGCATCAAGATTTCATATAGCTTTCTCACATCAGTTGTTTACTCCGAATGAAACCTTTTAGTAAACTATCAGTAACTAATAAACTTAGCTCATGGGTTGTTCTTGTTTTGCAAATGGAAATTTCTTCTTCAGGAATTTTCTATAAATCCAACTTTTCTTTGTTTTTTCTCTGGAGACCAGGTTTTCTGTGACCTGCTCTGATCCAGTCTGAATGAAAGGCTGTTTAGAACCTTAACATTCCAAGCTGCCTTTCCATTGCCAACATCAAACAGCTTCAAGAGAACTCTCCACCATTTTGAAATGGGACAATTCCTGTCTCCTGATGAGAGCTCCGTTAAGGAAAAATGTATTGTCACACAAAACACGAACACTCATCCCAAACATTTCACAAATAAGCAAAACAACCTCCAACATTATGCACCACCTTCCCCATCCTGGAGAACTTACCCCATAAAACCTTGACATACTGCAGGGGATATTTTCTCAATGATCTGGATGAGGATTTATATTCTGTCCCAGACCAGGGGGATGACATCCAGGATCCTATTCCCCAGGACCCAGACATATCGCTTGTTGACAGCGATAAACAGGGGCCTTGGCCTACAACCTCCACTTATGAGGCAGAGCCGGACAATATATTTGCAGACGCTACACCTGTTGTGCAGCCTTGAGATACATCCACAATTGATGAATCTGTTCAATAATATTCTCAATAAAGCAGCAGAACATTTTAAATTGCAAACTTAGGAGGCAGTGCCTGACCCTGACTTTTATTTTGAGGATATCCTTCATGGGGAAAAAGCCAGTCAGTCAATATATTCCATTACTTAAACTCTATAAAGAAGCGCATTGCCCTTCCCTTCTCACGCCTTCCCTGACATGAGCAGTCAACATGCAGGTTGAAAACATGTTTAGACCTGCTCCCTCGGATTCCCTATACATTCGGGGACACTCTCCTCCTGATTCTCCGGTGGTTTGGTTGCTGGTTATCCGACGCTCACTCTAAATGATCTGTTTCTTTCTGCTCCAGGCCTTATAGATCTGCTGTAAAAGAAAATTAAGAAAACAAAAGACATTTCTTGGTTCCGAATACCACAATGTCCTCATCAAGGTCCTCTCTCCGACTGCCCATCCCAGGTGGAACTCAGTGCCTTTCTCTCAACTATAGTGCTCTCAACCTGTGGCATTCACCAGGGATCTAACCTATCCGCCTGGTCAACATCTATATGGCTGTGCTGGCACATGTCATTTCCACTTTCACCTCTAACTTCCAGTGTTGCGCGGATGACACGCAACTTACTTTCAGGCTACCCTCGGCTTCCTCCTCCCTCATATCCGACTGTCCGCTAGTCAGTCCTATTGTGCTACAAACTACCTCTCCCTTAATGTCAGTAAGACTGAGATTGTTTGCATTGGAACCCCTACATCCACTTTACCACTGTCACTCTGGCCGGTCTCCCTTGGCCCACACCCACCTGTGTGGCAAGAAACCTGGGGGTTCTTTTAAATTCACCCTCTCATTCACCTCTCAAGTTTTGGACATCTCTAAAAAGTCCAACTATCAGCTCCACCTCCTTTGAGGTACTCTACGTTTTCTCACTTTTCCCCAGCGGCTCACTGTCGCCAGAGCCCTGGTTCTTTCTAGGCTGGACTATTGCAACATCCCAACCTCCCTTCCTCAGCCTTGCGCCCTCTGCAACTCATCCAGAACAGAACTGCAAGACTTATCCTTGGCCTCATGCCCAGGGACAGCATCTATCTGGCGCTGAAATCCCTTCACTGGCTGCCCGTGGTTGAAAGGATCAAGTTTAAGACCCTCTGCATTATCCACAAGGCTTTCTGGAGCCTGGGACCTGCCTACCTGCAACGCTGCCTACCTAAATACTGTCCCTCACGAGCCCTCCGCTCATCTACCTTCAACCGTCTGCGAGTGGGCCGGTTCTCCAAGCAGAGATTTTGAGGGAGATTCATATCTTCAGCAGGTGGAGAATTGCCTAGCATTTCGGTGCTGGACTGCCCCAGGGCAGGACAAAGACTGATATGTTTGGGATATTTCTTCTCTGTGAAAGATAGTGACCTAAAGACTCTGGGTAAGTCTCTTGTAACCAGGACTAATGTCTGGCAGAGGGACTCCCAGGACCCCCCCCCCTTGTTAATTTGCATAATTAAGTAACTTTGGGTCTCGCCCTAACTTACTAGGGGAATCCACACTGGACCCCTTGCTCACTATTCTTAGAGAGGCACAGATCCACCCTACTGATGAGGTCCAACCAGACCGAAACACGTGTCTGGGGTTTCTGTTGGTACTCTTGTTCAGAAGAGAATTGCCTAGCATTTCGGTGCTGGACTGCCCCAGGGCAGGACAAAGACTGATATGTTTGGGATATTTCTTCTCTGTGAAAGATAGTGAGCTAAAGACTCTGGGTAAGTCTCTTGTAACCAGGACTAATGTCTGGCAGAGGGACTCCCAGGACCCCCCCTTGTTAATTTGCCTCCCTGCTGCCCTCCATCTTGAGCCTGAACTTCCGGAAACTCCTCAAGACCTTTCTCTTCCCCTCCCTTCTCTCTTCCTCTACTCTGCTAACCTAGCTCTCTCCCTCCTCCTTACAGCTTGTCGACTGGCCGCCTGGTGTACCTCAGTGTCCCACAGGTCCCTGACACGCCCGCCAATCCTCTTTTGCACTTACTTCAGGGCCCTACTCCCCACTCGCTGCACTTGAGAACTAACCCTAGAGAGTGTCTCTCTCTGCAATTGCCCCAGTCTCCACCGACCAGTGAACTTGGAACCCCCTCCCTGTGACCGTGTGCACTTGCACAATCCTTACGCAACATGCCTGAAGATAGTGTTTCTGTTCTCCCTTGTCTTCACCCCTTAATTTCACTGGTAAAACTGTAGAATCGCTGTCAGGCCTATTTGCTTCCCCCTAACTGTTAAATGTATTACACGCACTTACTCTGCCTGTGCAGACTAGCATAGCTCAGAATTTCAAGGGCTCTGAGCGACTTGTTTTCCCCTGTTCCCACCCTCCTTGAGTGCTATATAAATAATACCAACCCAGGAAAAAAAAACATACCAAGTAATCTAAAAATTGTCCAGTTTATCCTGTGCATTATTGTATCCTGAGTAGGTCGATATCGACAAGGAAATCAACGCTCTGTGGCTCTGAGTTTGTTCATCAAAAACACAACGACCCGTGTGCAATTATTAGTGCAACTGCAAAATCAGTCTTGCAATAATGTATTTATCGCCATGTATAAAGTACAAAGAAATATCAAATCATTAATTCATCATATACAATTCTGTTCTAGTAAATAGAAGTAGTCTCCCTTGAAAATGTTAAAGTAAAACTAGAAGAGATCTTAAAAGAACGCATTCGTAGAATGAAGAAAATCTGTCAAATTTTAGCAATGAAAAAGCCTTTCCCTATACAAAAGATCGGTTTGAATTTGGAGACAATGTTGAACAGATGAGAAGGAGGCAGAAGAGTCAGATTTGGAAATACCTTGCTTAGCTCGGGGGAAGAGACCTCGGGAGAAGAGTGGAGGACAAAGAGAGAGGTGGCCCACAGATGAACAATTTCAGAAATAGGAGAGCAGGCGGTTGCAGGAATAGAGCAAGAGGATGTATTATAACACAAGACCCTCTTTAGGACAGGATTGGGATCTAGAGGATTGGGACCTAGAGCGACGCATGACCAGGAGCTGGAGAGTATTATAACTAATTTCTCCATTTCTCCAACTCTCAACCAAGCGCTCAAGAAATGTTTTCCTAGACAGAGGTTTAGGCTATGTAGCCACCAACATACATGACAAATCTGGCTTTAAAGTGGAATTCTACCAATTTATGAGGAAAATTCACCTGAAACAGAAAAGAAAATGTGTCCGAAACAAGTTAACTTTCATGTCACCCAAGATCGCTCATTCGGCTGAAGCCTGTGTGTTTGAGAAGAAGGTACTAGCTGACATTACAAAATTACAACAGCAAATGAAGTTCGATCCATTTGTTAACATGTCTAAAAACGAAACTGAGGTGATCAATAATTTGAAAAACGACTTGGAGATCATAATACAGAGAGCAGACACAGGTTGAGCCATTGTCCTGATTAATAGGGCAGATTATGTACAAGAATGTCTCAGACAACTACAAGATGAGATATGTTATCGGAGATTAGAGGAAGACCCTACCAACCAACCAACCATCTGAAATCAATTATAAAAAAAAAAAGTGAACAAGGTGAGAGCTGGGGGTTGGATCAGTAGAAAAGAGTCTGAATTCCTTATTAAAGAGAACCCTAGAATCCCAAAATGTTATGTTCTGCCAAAAGTGCATAAGACTGTCTAAACACCCTGGCAGGCCGATCGTTTCAGGGGTAGATTATGTACTCGAACCACTGTCTCAGTTTGCAAAGACTTATCTTAGACCATATGTCAGAGAGATGAAGTTGTATCTACAAGATACGACTACAGTGTGTAATATAGCAGAAGTTATTCCTTTTTTATCCTCAGAATTAACGTCCAATAGGTTTACTGTCATCTCATTGTACACGATGATTCCGCAGGATGTAAGTCTTGTGATGATAGAGAAACTGCTCATCTACAAACGTACTGAAGGGAAAGTTCTGAATTCTTTCATTTTGTGGTGTTTGTCTATGGCTCTAAAAGACAATTATTTTATGTTCCAAGATCACTTCTACAAGCAAATACACAGCACAGCAAAGCGTGCTACAGAAACACCCAATATAGCAAATCTGTACTTTGAGTTGCTCGAGAAGAGCAAATTGTACGCTGACACAAATCCATATAACTATAACATCAGTCTATGGAAGAGATGCATAGACAATGTTTTACTTATTTGGAAAGGAGGTAAGACCTCAATAGAGGCATTTGTCACTTGGCTAAATGAAAGACACATCTCAAGTTCACTGCCACTTTTAAGAGACCAGTGTGAATGTTCTAGACGTAACTATTTTCTATGATGAAGCCACTCAAATTGTGGGTCAAACCTTTTCATAAACGAACAGATAGGAATGCCCTTCTTACGTTTGATAGTTTTCATCCCAAGCATACCCGTAATAAGTTGCTGTTTGGCCAATTCCTAAGATTAAGAAGAAACAACTTGTGTGTAGAACTGTACGAGCAGGAATCCATCAAGTTAAAGGCTTCTTCAGGCTTATCCCAAGAAAGTGGTGAGACAAGCAAACCTAAGAGCTACTAATAACAACTGAGAACCCCTGTTGGAATATAGACCCAAAGCTATTAGCGCAGAGAATTTGATTTTCGTCCGTACATTCACTAATTTGTCCGACAAGATTAAGAAATTGATCATGAACAATTGCAGTGTGTTCGGCAAAGAGAAAACTAGCCCCAATCCTCCGATTTTTGCTTTAAAAAGAAGCAGCAATTTAAAAGACATACTCACAAGGAATTACTTAAGAATGCCCCCATACAAAGAAAAGAGAGAAGCTTGCCAGAGTTATGGGGCCTAAAGAGAGCAAAAGACCACACACCATGTGGGAATTGCAGGTGTTGTACATTAACGAAAAGGAATACAGAATGCGTTCTAGGGTAGAGGTCCTTGTGGCAACAAAATACACTCACTAATTGCAATAGCAGCATGTAATATGGGGTCCCTGTAAATTATTATACATTGGGAAAACTGAAAGAAAGATACATATACGGTTTACACAGCACAACATCTGTGTACGTAACAAGGTTGAGAATGCCCCTGAAGAGGTTCCTGTTATTTGTCATACAGCGTATCAGGAATGAAACATATTGGGTAGGCTAATATTGGAATTCTAATTTATGTTTGATTATTTTCTAATTGCGTATAACCGTCCATTGCGTTGCCAAAGGGCTGTAGATTTGATTGTGATGGCATATGATGCAAGATGGCACAAAGCACTTTATGATTAAGTGTGAGTGTAGTGTGATGGTGAGTTGTGATTTTGTAATTTTTTTAAATCTTTTGTCAAAATTATTGCTCTTTACACTGGTTTTATGAAACACAGATGGGGTTTATTTACTAGAACTGTATTGGATATGGTGAATTCATGATTTGATATGTCTTTCTACTGTATACATGGTGATTAATACATTATTGCATTACTGATTTTGTAGTTGCACTAATTATTGTCCACAGGTTGGGTTTTTGATGAAATTAGTGTGGGGGTACCCATGTGCATTTTCCCTGGGGTATCTTATTGTATTTGTGAGTCTGAGTTTGTTACAACTTGTAGCCTCAGATAGGCTCTGTGTCTGCACAACCCTGTGATATTGTTTCCTTCCGTCACCCACTTCAGGAATATTGTTTTTCTCAGATATCCCTGAACGGCTATGGTTTGGCTCACTTCTGTAATATGGTTTCTTCACCCCTCCATAGGGTTTTAAGTGTCTCAGCCCTCTTTGGGGTACAGTCTTAGTTAGCTGTATTTAGTGCAGCTCTTTCACCCCTTTGCGGGATCATTCAATTTCTGGGGACCCTGCAGGTCTATGGACTCTTTCAGCTCTGTTTAGCGTTGCCCACACTGCCCACCCACCAGTTCTCCTCTGTAACCGTGTACCTTCTCTCCCGCAGTAGGGCTCGGGGCTGGTGTGGAGTTCTCGTGCTCCTGCAGTTCCACGTCTTTGAGTCCTTTTCAGTCTGCATGGTCAGCTCTGCGACTCTTCCGTTTGGTACTTAGGCATTCGGGTGACATGTCGTGGGTTCTTCTGGTTGTCTGGTGGCACGCTTCCTGCTTCAGCAGCCTTTTCCTGGTTGTGGTCTCTGCCTTCATCAAAGCGGCCTGGTTCTTTGCAGAGTCTTTGTTCTCTGCCCACCAAGTCCTCTGCATAGCCTACCTTTCTTGGACCTCCACTGCGTCCCAGCATGAGCCAGCAGTCTGTTTCTCTGCCTGATGCTCTCTCCTCTTTCTGGTCTTAGGTGACAAGAAGTTTCTCCAGAATGTGGTCAATAACTGTGGAACTGTTCATCGATGACTGTCCTGACACTTAATTGTGAGAATCTGAAATTAGTTTTGTGTTGAATAAAACCCACTTTTAACCTAGATTGGGTTTGGTCCCTTTGTGAAACCCATTCGGCTATATGATGCCCCATAAAGGCACTTTTGTATAACTGGTATCTAGTTTAAACTGGATGAGGGTATTCCAGACATCTCAATCTATATGTGTGTGCGTGCCTGAGGGAATGGTGTTTTGGCTGATAAATCCTGATTTTGATGGCTGCTAAAACGTTGAAAGGTGCAGAGCTTTGGATTGACTGGCAGGGCTAACCCCCTACCTCTTTGTGAGTGTAGCCAGACTGCTCTGCCATATTTACTATTGTGAGAGTTGAGGCGCTAACTTAGTGGAAACCATGGTTAGCCACTAGAGGCCAGTCTTCTGAGCCCCTCACCAGAGGACTTCAGAAAAAGATTATAACAATAAGTATCATATTAACTGAGGAGGAGGTGACCGCCTTAGACGCTTCTCCTTGAGGTTCACTTTCAATTCAACTGGACATTTGGAGGGATGATTGCCCTTGTATATAAATCGATAGATTACAAATCAACATCTAGTGGGATGCCTGGGGATTAAAAGGATGCTACGGTGGGCACAGACTTTATCATGTTCTGTGTAGTTAGAAACAGGTAGTGCAAATTCCCAGAGCTATGCCATAACAATTTAGTTGTCATAAGAGTGGTTCATATTTTCCTAGACATTCTGTGTCACAAATGGTGGTCCTATTTCATGCTTCAACAGTGTACTATTTAAAATTATTACATGCAGGCCATTCCTTCTCACCTCACAAAAGGGATTCATGTCAGAGTAAAATCATCCTCCTTCCCCTCTCAAGAACCATGTCTCTGTTGGAGTGATCTGTAAGACTCTTACTAGCCACCTTCCTGCATGCACTGTGTAGTGGTTGCTAGTTTAAGCTTGTGCTCACTTGGTCAGGTCATACACAAGAGAATCCTCCACTAGATGCCTTCCACTTCCCCTGATGACTCTGACTTGAGATTACTTCCAAATGTAGGACTGAAGTGGCAATGACGTTACAAAGATGAGTAAATTGTACATATTGTAACACCTGTATTATAAGTCCTCCAGTCATTCACTCTTCCACCTGCTCTGTTCTACCCTGTATACAGTATCCAGTCTGCAGGTGAAAGGTGGAAAAATAGGACTGACCTGCTACAAGCTTCTTGGAAGTTCAGAACTGAGCGTGGGAGTGCGTGTGTGTGGCTCCTGCTTTTCAACTTCTAAGCTCTCTTCAAATGATAGGCATCCTATTTTAGGATTAGACTGTTCAATCCTACTGCTGAAGTGATCTGAGGACCTAAATATGCCCAAGTTACTACAGTGTCGACCTTGTACTTTTCTGACCACGATATACATACTTGACCACTGAATGTCAACAGTGTTTTAACTTGTAGGAGAAGCAATTTATTAAAGTGGCCAAGATAACTAACCCTTTGATGAGTATATGGATAGTCGGCAGTATACTATTCCTATTTGGCAGAGGAGCATGTACATGCATTTCACTTTCATACTGAACAACATATTTGCATTGCTCCACAGACATTGCTGTGAAAAGGACATTTGAATATTGTGAAGGCATCAGGAAGTAGACAGATATAACTGAGGAATGTTTGGGCTACAAGATTGTATTAAAATCACAGTGAGGTTGGCATAAGGCTTACCTGCCCTATGCTAAGGTGTGATTTCCCTACCTAACTGAAACTAATGATTAGTCTATGTGAGGAAGTCCAAAGTAAATGTCTGTCTGTGTCCAAATCCTATACTTGCCCTCACATCTATTTGTTCAAACAGTTTTGGAATGTCGGCGTCAAATGAAAAAGTGTTCAAACAAAAGGTCAAAGCTTCTTCCAGCTTTTGGTTGGAAAAGAGCTCTCCCTTCCCCATGATTCCCAATAGTTCATTTTTAATCACAAGGATTTTAATCACAAGGATTCCCCAGGCTTTCAAGTCTCTCTTTTTTCCAACAACACAATTCCCCGAGATTCTTTCCAGTTTTCAGGCTTTTTGGCTCTTTCATCAATATAAAGTTCAACTTTCAGTTTATAGTATAGCTTCTCTTGCTATTCAACAATAAACCTATAGATGAGTCAATTGGTTTCTCTTTTGTGGGGTGCACTCAGTCTAGGCACAGTTGTCGGACCACACAGTCCACCCATTACAGGTCACAAAACTGATTGGTTTCATTTCCACAATAATACCACCACTGCTTCAGCTCAGCACTGGTATTGGACTTCTATGCTTGCAGTCCTTTTCAACACTTGTTTTGCCACCATTCACTTGCTGGAGTATATCAACCCTTTCATAACTTTGCCACAGTTTGAAATTGTACAGTTTCTCTTGTTCTAATGGCTCCTGCCATGCTTGCTTTTTCTCAGCTTTCATAGTTCTTGCTTACTTTCTTTAGTTTCCAGGAATTTGTATCAGGGAACGCTTTTCTTTGATTTCCATTCACGTGGCTTTCACTGATCACTTTCCTTGGGTTCGGTATTCAAAACTTAATTTCATTCATATCAAAAGTAAAGTAACTGCAAATTCCCAGTTCACTCTACTGCTGGGAATTTGCATCCTGCTCACTGGCATCTTATTCAGTTTAAATTTCACTGCTTTTCAGGCCCTTCTGCGGCTTTCCAATTTCAATACAGTTTGGTATTCTGAAACCACTCTGTTCATCAACTTTCATATTACTGTAGTCGTGAAACTTCAGTGTTCCTCATGTGGACCGGCAATCCCATTGCCTCTGCAGACCTCTGCTCACTCGCGAGCACTCCCACCTGCCTTCCCAACGCGGCTCGCTCCAGTGTCCCAGAGCGACTCAGCCTCGCTTGACTCACCGGGTATGCTGTCTTTGTGTGCCCTTCTTCACTTTGGTCGGTCCCTCATGGCTGCTGCTATTCCCGGCTTGGCAGGCCCCTCTTCTCTGGTCTCTGATATCTTGGGTTACTGGAGAGGTAGTTCTTTTGACTCTAGGAGGTCGACAGGCTGACCCTGCCACCGGACAACTTCCGACAACACCCGCCACAATCTTCTTCCGTTGCAACGACTCTGTAGCACTTCGGAAACGTGTCTCCCCACCTCTTCCTCCGGCTTCTCAGTTTGCAAGCATTCCACGGGCGATCTCCTTCTCCTTCCCTTTCTCTCTATTAGCCTCACCTGAGTGGGCCATTTATGCCGCCCTTTTGGCTTCAGGTGCAGGCCTTTCACATTGATTTCACAATGGTCTTGGTGTACGCGGCATCCCACTTCCTCGTCTCAGTACCATAGTGGTATACATTGGGAGATGGTTTTCTAACACAATGGGGAAGGAATTGGAAATCTCCCATAAAAGCCTGGGGGACATTTGATTGCTTATGAAAAGCCCTTGCAGAACAAGGCCGCAGTATTGAGAGATGATGCTGGACAGGACATGCTGCCCGACGTAGCACGCATCACTGCGTCCACGCTTCCGAGCCTTTAAGAACCTAGGATCGGACCCTCTTCGGCAAAGCCCTCGCAGGACAAGGCTGCAGTGTTTGGCGATGAAGGGGTCGGAACGAAGAGTGCGAGTATTCAGCACAGCCGTCGACCATCAGCTACCGCAAGGTGAGAAAGTTGCGGACGGGGGGCGCAGCCGTTATTGCATCCTCCTAAACTGCCCTACCTCGAGCGTGCTTCCTTTACAGTGTGATTCTTACCCTGCACTGTCGCCATGCATCCATTAGGCTGTCCCTCTCCCGGGTAGCCATATTCTGTTTTTTCTGCTTCTCTGAACATTTTCCTTTGCATTTCTCTGCATGTTTCCCCTCTAGGTGAACGTTTTGGCCCCCTTCACGGTCTCTGCATTTCCCATGCAATTACTGCATTTTTACCTCTAGGAGATTGTATTGGCCTCTGGCTCTGTTTTTTGCATACTCCTGCATTTTTCTCTTCTAGGCAAGTGTTCCTGGATGTGTTTCACATGGTATGCATTGTCCACTAGGCCTGTCTCCTCTTCTCTGTGTTACACTACTGTTGCGCTCCAGGCCTTCTTCCTCCCTAGGGTTTTCTGAGCCGGCTCCCACAGCTATTTCTCACTGCTCGCTGCTGCCTGGTTTACTTGTTCTCTGCGCTCTGTTGTAGGCTGTTGGTTTCCCCTTGTCTCCCCTCACACCCACTCCTAATCCCCTTCCTGTGCACCCTGTGAGGCGTAGCTCTGTGCAGTGTTCCTTTTGCTTCTCCCTCTCTCGCCCGCCCTCTCCTCCCTCTGCCACAACCACTGTGGTGCTCTCTATTTCCCCCTTCTTCTCTAACGTCTTTTCTATCTCCTATCCTACTCGTCTCACTAAGACTGGTAGGAAGCAGCCTACAAAAGACACCCGGGTCTCCAACACAGGCCTTCCCATCCCTGACTGCTTTGTCAGTGTTTCCTCCAGAGACAATCAACAACCTCCTTTTTGTTGTTCCGTCACCCGACCTATGGACCCGTCATATGGTCGCTCTTCATGCTTCTTCTTTCTCTTCACTCATGGTGGCATCTGATGGGAGGTCCTCTTAGCCCCCTTCCAGTCCTCCAGAGTCGTCATTAATGTCGATCTAAATGGTACCATCATGGTCCAGGGGCCCCAGCCAGACCTATTTGATAGGCATTTCCCTCGCCTCAGAAACTTACTTCCTTCTCCTGCTATTCCTGCTACCACTTATCTGGCCCCCTTTACAGCTACCTCTCACCTGGCTTCCTTGCCACCGCTGGTCTCCACCTCTCTGGCTCCTTTGCCATCCACTACCTCTTTGGCTCCTCTGCCTCCCTCTCAGGCTCTTCTGCCACTTCCGATGGGCACCACTCTTCCCTGTACCACTCCACGGAGATCTTTCAGAAGTGGCAACCTGCTCCACATTGTTACTCTCAACTCTCGCTCTGCTGCCCCCTCCTTGAACTCCTGGACCTGGATGTACTCGCTCTTATCGAGACCTGGTTTAAGGCCAGCTCTGTCACAAGTTTTGACACACTCCTCCCTGAGGGCTACAAGATCCTCTCCGAGCCCAGGCCCATCTGGCCCGGAGCCAGAGTGGCCTTGATCTTTCCTGAGTGGATTCCTGCCTCCATCATCCCCACTCAAACCTACTCCTCCTTTGAATGCCTGGTCTGCAGGCTCTCTCTATATGTTCCGGAAGGTCCTCGAGACATTATTTTTCTCCTTCGTTCTCTCTTCCTTCCCCCGCTAACCTTCCCTTGCTCCAGCCCCGTTCTGCTGACTGGCTGCTTGGTGTTTCTCTGAGTCTTACAGGTCACCCCCACCCTCTGTCCAGGCCCCCTGCAGTTACCTGCTGGCTTTCCTGCACTGCCGCCTGGCCCCCCTTGCACTACCGGGTTGTGATTCCCCTTGGAGTCCGAGCCTTCCTTGCACTTAACTCCAGGCCCTGCTGCTCTGGGTGCACTTCTCCCCTGCACGTCTTGTCCGCACACTTGCATGATCTAAATGATATTGGGCCTAGTAAGCTCGTTTGTCTTGTCCTCTCTTGTTACCCCTCCCTTGCCTGGTTGCGCCTTGAAACACATTGTGTATAGGCTCATTATAAATATATCATATGAAAGGGAAATGGGGGATACCGTGTCCCCAAGTCTCCTCTTCCTAGGTGTTCCTCCTTTGCATATCCAATCCCAGGGTCAGGATCCAATAGCGATGGCCCTTCCCTGGACGACCGTAGATTCCTCACAACATATATACCAGGTGGTTTTATGAATAGATTCCCTCAGTTTCACTTTTTGTAGTGATCACTGTTGTCAGTTTTCCATCCTGATATTCTCACCGTTATCTTTGGTACTCACTTTGTTTATAACCTGGGCTCACATATGATTTGAAAGGAACACCTCTGAGACTATGGACAGATGATAGGAGCTACAGGACTCTAAAGTACCCTGACTACTTCTCCCTAAATGAATATTTTCAAGCTCGTATTTTGTATAGACCGCTTGGATATAAATGGCCATAAATTATACATATTCTCCCTGTGCTGTCTCTGCAACCTGAACCACATAACTTGCACCAAGAGGTCATGCCCACAATTCTTAAGAAAACAAGATATTACAAATGTATAGTTAACATTGTTTCTCATTTTTCTCATTCACATGCAGGTTGCAGAAGATGAAGTTAGTGATAACAGCGCAGAGTGTGTGGTGTGCCTCTCTGATGTGCGAGATACCCTGATTTTGCCATGCCGGCACCTCTGCCTTTGCAACACATGTGCAGACACCCTACGATACCAAGCAAACAACTGTCCTATCTGCAGACTGCGTGAGTGCTTTTTGCTTGTTTCTGCAGGGATGGATACTTGTGCTACATCAACCCGCAGTAGTCTGAGTTGCAGATGTTGACGTAGGTTTTTTTAAATCTTTCTGAAGGATTAAGTTGCTGCTGTAACTCTTTGCAGTGCACTTTGGAATGGGGCTTAAGAGGACATAAATAATTGTCCAAAATGTAAAAGAATTCATAGATCAAATCAACTGTAGTTTGGGTTTTCTTTGCAGCCACCCTTTTCCGCTGCTGGGAGTTTTACCTTTGTGCAATTCTTACCATAAACCCTGCAAGTTTATATCCCCAACAGTGACACATAGCTCAGTCGCATACCTATACCCTCTAGCCTTCCAGCATTAAGTGAGGACATTTATACCAAGCATCAGCAGCTCCATGCTGCAGGTTGCTTAATTGCTCCCATCAGATACCCATGCTCCAGCTAGAACATTGCTTCTAGGTCCTGCACTAGAAAGGATGTTTGTAAAATAAGAGGTTTGAAATTTCAGTTTTTGTAGTTAACATTTAATTCAGTACTTTGCAGATGTTAGTATGCCACAGTTGGCCCAGCATTTATTGACCATGCTTAAAACAGGCTAGGTTTTCCTTGTTATCTACTTCAAAAACTCCAGATATGGGTTTAGTCCTCTGTGCCACTCCTAAAATCTACAGTTAGAATATGGAATAGTATGCATCCAGAGGGATTATGCGCCGAGGAAATTAACAATCTCAAACTAATTTTGCTGGTGCAGTATTTGGGATGCATTGTGGGGGTGGTAGGTCCTGTATGAAAATCGCCAAGGCTTGCCTTAGCTAGCTCCCGGAAAAAAACCTCTTTATTAGTCTGAGCTATAAACCAAAACCACATGGGTACATTGGATCTCTTTTCGCCTAAGGGATGTGATTCCTGTGTTTACAGACACATCTTTGATGTTTAGGATGCCTAAACATCAATGTCTAGTAGATTTAAAGCCAGTCTGTCCTATGTAATCATTCTAGCTTTGAGGGACCCTGTGGTGGTGCCACCTTTCTTCATCCCCTTCTCCAACTGTAAGCCCTCTGTTTGCTGTTCTGAAGTCAGGCCCATGCTCATTGCATTAGGTGGCTCAGTAGCCTAGTCAGATGAGTGCTATCAGGATCTTGCTGAAGGCGAATGGAGAAGAGGATCTTCCCTGCTCAAGAATATCCTTCCATAAATGTATATCAGAAGTCATGTCATTTCTAGAACTTGGCTCTGTCAGCTCCTCCAGTGAACGCTGTATTAGTGGCACCAATGTTCGCCTCCAGACAGGACAGGCTCTGTATATAATTTGTACCTGCCATTCTTAAAAGAAGCACATAAGTTGTGAGAAACTTCTAGACGAGTGAATACAAACAGACGTCTTTACTCTAAATTGAGTTATTACCCAAATTGTTCGAACACAAATGTTCAAATGACCTAATTGACCGAAAGTCAAGGGTTCGAATTGACATTTGCACAATTGACTATATATATATTTCTGAGGCTTGTGGAATCTGCTTAGATCACATGGTGCGCATAGGCCGACATCTAGTGGAAGCTGCGGAGTATTACAGTTTGTTTTTCGAAACTCGAAAATGGGCGTCGACAGGGTGTGCCAGTAATACTATCCCTAGTGTGACGTCCCCTGTACCCATGATCCCTCACGCGTCTAGGACCCTCAGATTGTTTTTTTCCGCCATACTGGTCGGAAGCATTTTGCGGAGTTCCCTGTCTAAGCCATAAATTTGAAAAATATTGATAATTTTACCCCTTTTCTCCACCCCAACGTCGAGATACTGAATTTAGACACTCGACGCTGGATCGGAGAGGATTTCGACCGTCGACTGCACAACGGATTTGGGCCTCGAGGCTTCCGCCTTGGCCCAGGCATGGGCCGCTGGCCTCGGCCCCGCAAGTAGGGAAAGTGGGGGGTGTTCATACTCTACACTCTTGTAATATATAGATACTTATATATTCCTACATTTACCAGCCCGCTGCCACAAGGTGCGTATGGAGGGTACCCCTTTCCAATTCTGCCCCAAGTGCAATCGCAAATACCCTTGGGTCGACAGGCACGCCACGTGCAACCTCTGCTTGCCGAGGGACCATCCCGATGCAAATTGCAGAGCCTGTAGTAGGTTTAAGCCTAAAACACTTAAGGACCGTTCAATCAAGCGTTGGGCCCACCACGCCAGGCGTCAAGAGGCCATGGCAGCGGAGGGCGCCTTCAGCGATGGCAGCGACGCCGTACTTTCGGACGGCGAGGGCTTTATGGCGTTGAAAGACAGCCGAGCGCAAGTCCCCGACCTCGGAAGGTCGACCGGCAGGCCGGCTATGGGGAACACCCCCGGCGACACGAGCACTTCCCATGACACTTTCACAAAGCACATAAAGTCCAACCGAGACTCGACGCGCACGTCGAGTTCGCAGAAAGAGGCACGTAGAGAACGGTCCGAATCGGCGTCCTCTGGTCGCTCTCGATCTAGATCGCTGCACAAAGTCAGGCAAACATCCACCATTGCCAAGAGTGCCTCTCTCCCTAAGGTCACGGAAGCTCGATCGTCGGGAGACGAAGCCGACTTCCACCCTCAGGCCGCTCTCCAAGATTCGGTGCCCGCAGACCGAATTACCACAGATCCCGAACCCCTACCTCCACGCTCGAAGGATAGGGTCAAGACCCCCGAACCTCGACGCCAGGCGTCGAAAAGCTCACAGGGACCTAAAACACACGGGAAACACTCCTCCAGTCACGGGGAGGGTGGGAAACAGCAAAGGAAGCAGTCTCTACCCACTTCCAAGCCCGTAGAACACTCCACTCCTCAAAAACAGAAAGACAAGTCCAGGTCTTCTGATAATACCAAAACCCCTGCACAGGCTACCAAGTCTAGTCAGGATAAAATTGGAAAACTCCCAGAAAGGGTCATTCCCAGTTCCAGAGAATGGACCAGTGTTGACATAGATAGGGTAATGTCAAGAATGTCATCTTTGGCAGATTTTTATGCAAAACAACCCACAGCACTTTCTTGCTTATACTCCCGACGGGTCCGTACCCTCTGGCTCTAAGGATCCTATACCTCCAAGTACAAGGTCCCACTTTGAGACACCAACAGGGTCCAGCCTTACTCTCATTACCAGGGAGAGACATCCTTTGTCGAGGATCCAGAGTTGGGCATGGTGGAGGAACAAACTGGGACAGGCTACTATGGGGATGATGAGGATCAGGATGAGGAAGAGGAAGAACCCTACAGGGTAAACTTCCCAGTAGAAAGAGAGGCCCGGTTACCGACTCCCCTGTCGACAACAGCCGCTCCTGAAGGAAGTGCTGTTTCGAGCAGCCGAACATTCCCACATTGACACCCAGGGTGCCCAGGAGGAAAGGGACATCGCAGAAGAGTTAGTGGGGGAAAGGAGGCCTGTTGTTCAGGCCATCCCTATCCTAAAGTCTATTCAAAGAAGAATAGACCCGTCACTCCTCAATCCTAACCTCACCAGAGCAGTGAACCCTAGGATTGAAAAACTTTTCAAGGCGGCCCAATCAGACCCACTATATATAAGGGGGCATCTGAAGCCGGACTCCCTGGTTGTTACTAACACCCGTAAGAGGGCTGGAACACCCTTATCATCCGAGGCTCCTCCCGACAAGGAGAGCAAAAAACTGTACGGGTTAGGCAGGAAAGTGGCCTCCACTTCCGCCTACCAGGCAAGGATTGCCAACTCCACCACCCTGTTGGCCAGCTACAACTGCCATCAGTGGGAAGAGGTCACGGCATTCATAGACTCGGCACCAGAACCCTTAAAGAGCCAATTGGCACGAGTTTCAGCGGAGGGAAGAGCCGTGTCTGGTTGCATTTTAAAGGCAACCTTTGATGCTGCGGATAACGCCGGCAGATTAATAGCAGAAGGAACTGTTAAGAGACATGCTTGGCTGCGCCAGTCTGGTTTCAAGGCTGAAACTCAAGCGTCATTATTGGACAAACTGGTGGAGCCGGATCTGTTGTTTGGTAAGGCGGTCGAGGACGCACTAAAGAATGCTAAGGACGAGTATGAAACACTCAAATCCCTAGGCCAGCTAACCACTAAACCCCCGAATCAGAGAGGGAATGGCAATTTTCGTCGCCCACGCGGCCAAAATTCCCAGAGAGGTTCTAACTATTCCCAGGGGCAGGGTACACAGTGGAACACTAATAACCAGCAGTCTACCCAGGGTTACGGCAGGGGTGATAAGAGAGGACGTGGTAGAGGTAGAGGCAGCCCCAATAAGGGAGGCGGCACGCCTCCACCGAAACAGTGACGCTCTGTTCAGGGTCCCTTCTCACGCAACCCCAGTAGGGGGGGACGCATTTCCAACTTCACCCAAGCTTGGGAAGGGATCACGTCAAACAGATGGGTGCTGTCAACAGTATCCGCGGGGTACTGTATAGAACTACTAGAGCGTCCACGACAAAAAATACATACTTTGGAACACCAGAAGATCCTCCTAGAAGAGATCATCAATCTGCTAGCAAAGGACGCGATAGAACTCGTCCCAGGACACCAGATAAACAAGGGTGTTTATTCAACTTACTTCCTTGTGCCAAAAAAAGATTTGACAATGCGCCCAGTATTGGACTTACGGCCTGCCAATAGGTATATCAAGCCCCAAAAGTTTCACATGACAACTCTCCAAGAGGTAATCCCCCCTCCTAAAAAAGGGGGATTACATGGCAACATTGGACATGAAAGATGCCTATTTTCATATTTCCATGTTCCCAGCGCACAGAAGATACTTGCGCTTCAAGGTAGACAGTCGGCACTACCAGTTAAAGGTACTGCCCTTCGGGATAGCTTCAGCCCCAAGGGTATTCACCAAGGTACTGGCGGTGGCTGCAGCACACCTACGCAGGGAAGCAATCCCGGTGTACCCTTACCTGGACGACTGGCTCATCACGGGGAAACCCCAGTAATTTGCAGAACAAACATTCAAAAGACTATTGACCTCCTCTTCGAATTAGGCTTCTCGATAAACGAGAAAAGGTCAAGTCTAGTGCCAAGCACATCCAAACAATTTTTAGGGGCTATCCTAGACACTCAAGAGGGGTTGACCTTTCCTTCAGAGGAAAGAATTCGGAATATACTGCTGCAAATTCTGCAATACCAGTCCGGTCGCCAGATAACGGTACGCAAAGCTATGCGCTTGCTGGGCATGATGGCGTCATGTATTTACCTGGTCCCCCACACGCGCCTGCGCATGCGTCCCATGCAGGAATGGTTGGCGAAACAGTGGTCTCAGGCAAGTGGTCAGTGGGACGATCTAGTGTTCGTTTCGCCAACACTGGTACAAAGCTTTTACTGGTGGACAAGTGAGAATCTGTCCAAGGGGAAACCCTTTTACGATCCCGAGATACAGGCGGTAGTCACAACCGATGCATGCCTGACGGGGTGGGGAGCTCACCATCTCCACCACACAGCTCAGGGTCTCTGGTCTCACGCAGTGGCCAAGAATCACATCAACCTGCTAGAGCTTCTGGCAGTATTCAGAGCGCTTCAAGCTTTCGAACCCTACCTTTTCAACCTGTCAGTGCAAATCCGGACAGACAGCACTACAGCCATGTTCTACCTGAACAAACAAGGAGGGACTCGCTCGCCAAATCTGTCCAAGCTTGCCCAGAAAATCTGGATATGGGCACTCAGACGGAACATCTTCCTGTCATCGCAACATGTTCCAGGGGGATCTCAATTCCCTAGCGGATGCTCTGAGCAGAGACCCCCTCCCAGAGGAACACGAGTGGTGTCTACACAGAGAAGTGGTAGAAAATATCTTCTCTCAGTGGGGTTTCCCCACTATAGACCTATTCGCCACAAGCGAAAACAAACAATGCCCAGGATTCGCATCCAGGTTCCCCCAACCAGACTCCCAGGGGAACGCCCTGTGGATGAACTGGTCAGGGATGTTTGCGTACGATTTTCCACCAACTCCCCTAATCAGGAAAGTGGTCAACAAGATGAACAGAGAATCGATGACGCTCGTCCTGGTTGCTCCCATGTGGGCGAGACAACCGTGGTTCCCACACTTACACAGACTGGCGGTGTACGAACCCATCAAACGTCCGAGCTGGTACAACCTATTGTCCCAGCACCAAGGTCAAACAGTGCACCCTCAACCCAACTCAATGAACCTGGCAGCATGGCTTCTGAGGTCATAGAGTTTGGACATCTCAAATTACCACAGAGGCGTTTGGACATCCTAAAAGAGGCTAGGAAGCCCAACACGAGGCACTGCTACTTTGACAAATGGAAGAGATTCGTAATCTGGTGCCAGAGTGAGCAAGTCAACCCAGTTGACTGCACTCCTTCCACTATTGTTACTTACATGCTCCACCTGCTGGATGCGGGGCTGGTTTTTAACTCACTAAAGGTACACCTGGCAGCCCTGTCAGCATACACCACTTCCCATAACAAGGTGTTGTGGTGGAAAGTACCAGTAGTTAAGGCCTTCATGGAAGGAGTAAAGAGACTTCACCCTCCTATTTCAAATCCACCACCAGGATGGGACCTGAACGTGGTGCTATCTAAACTCATGGGCCCCCCATTCGAGCCCATGCATAAAACAAGTCTCAAACACCTGGCCTATAAAACTGCCTTCTTAGTAGCTATTACATCCATAAGAAGGGTCAGTGAAATTCAGGCTCTGTCAGTGCAGGATCCTTTCTTTACTATTCATAAGGATAAGCTGGTTTTACGGACACACCCTAGGTTCTCACCTAAGTTTATTTCCAAATTTCATGTAAACCAGTCCATCGAGCTTCCGACTTTCTTCCAAAACCCACAAAGCTCAGCTGAGGTTAAACTACACACCCTAGATGTGCGTAGGGTGGTCCTTTACTACGTAAACAAGACCAGACCACTTAGGAAAACAGATCAACTGTTTGTCTCCGTAGCCACAGGCAAAGAGGGAGATCGCGTCTCTAAGGGTGCCATCTCCAAGTGGATTGTCAACTGTATCCAGTTGTGTTACTCTCTTTCTGACAAGACTTTGCCTTTTACGCCCAGAGCCCACTCGACCAGAGGCATTAGGCCCACTCTGGCTTTCATTGCAAATGTTCCCCTTGACACCATTTGCAAAGCAGCTACTTGGAGCTCTATTCACACTTTTACTCAGCACTACTGCATTGACACCCATTCCAAGACAGATACTCAAGTGGGACAAGCGGTTCTAAGACATTTATTTGCTCATGACCCTTCTCAAATCCCATCTCCTTCTAACACTGCTCGCTAATCTATGCACAGCATGTGATCTAAGCAGATTCCACAAGCCTCAGAAGGGATACATTACTCACCGTAATCGTATTTCTGATGCTTGTATCTGCTTAGATTCACATGCGACCCACCCTTCCTCCCCTCTGAGAGAAGGCGCATGGATGCTTGTAGTCTTATCTTATCTATCTTCTATCTGCTTGGATCATCTGTACTCACGCTACTCCTCATGCCAGAAAAAATACAATCTGAGGGTCCTAGACGCGTGAGGGACCATGGGTACAGGGGACGTCACACTAGGGATAATATTACTGGCACGCCCTGTGTCGACGCCCATTTTCGAGTTTCGGAAAACAAACTAATACTCTGCAGCTTCCACTAGATGTCGGCCTATGCACAGCATGTGATCTAAGCAGATACAAGCATCAGAAATATGATTACGGTGAGTAATGTATCATATATATATATATATATTCAGTGAAAAAACTTTGTTAAAGGGACGTTATGGTTCCAAGTAAAACCGAAAAACCCTTGAAATTCGCCAGTTATGGTAAGCTAAGCAACCATAACTCACGCCACCACCGTGCACTGCTAAGACTAACACCCAGGACATCAAAGATGACATCACAAATGTCATTGATGACATCACTGATGACATCACATGTATGTACTTTTCATGAAATATGTGTACAAGGGATTCTTATTATAATGTTGCGAAACAAGTGTCAAGGATCATTGCAATAAATATCATACCCTAATTAGTGCGTTGAACGATGCATTGATATAAATGGCATTCTATTATGGGGTTCTATCTAGTATACTAAGCTACTCATAAAGAAACATAACATTGTGTGCAGCGTACAAGATGAAGGTATATTATTCGTAATGTTAATATGTTGAATAATGAAATAATTGTTTTCTTAATAGATTTTTGTGTACTGTGAAATATGTAATACGTAGCTAATAAAACACATGTATTACATAATTGCATTACTATAGACAAAACGCAGACACAAGAACACATACCAATATGGGTATATACAGGGAAAGTGAAGTTGGCAAAAAAGCAGCACAAGTAGTAGCAGAAACAATTCATAACTTAACTGATTTTAATGCAAACAAATGATTGCTCTGTTTCAAAGCTGCTATTTACCCTATGTATATGTATATGTATCACTTGATGTGATTGGACCCTAAGGAAAGTAGTGCGAGTACAATGTATACAGATATGACCATATACAGGGAAAGTACAGCCATAAAAAAAACAGAACTATCAGAAAGTGCTCATAAGTCTATTGATTATTTTTATGCACAAAAAGGATTGCTGTCTTTCAAGTTTGTGTCTTCCCGTATGTATATGTTTCATATGATATGACTGGACTCTAAGGGAATTACTGTAAGAACCTACTTGAAGGATATGTCTACAAATAAAATAAAATGTTTAGTTTCTGGCTGTTACTGAAGAAAACCATGTGGCCTAGATATGTCAGCAAAAGGAAAAAGAGTGAGACAGACATGTGATGTCATCAGTGATGCCATCAATGACATTTGTGATGTCATCTTTGATGTCCTGGGT
This sequence comes from Ambystoma mexicanum, assembly GCF_040938575.1. NCBI lineage: Eukaryota > Metazoa > Chordata > Amphibia > Caudata > Ambystomatidae > Ambystoma > Ambystoma mexicanum. The sequence goes on from NC_090926.1 coordinate 744,920,601, forward strand.
GTTAGTCTTAGCAGTGCACGGTGGTGGCGCGAGTTATGGTTGCTTAGCTTACCATAACTGGCGAATATCAAGGGTTTTTCGGTTTTACTTGGAACCATAATGTCCCTTTAACAAAGTCTTTTCACTGAATTTGATAGGTTTTTAGGAGCACAACTTAACCATAATGTCCCTTTAACAAACTTTTTTTAACTGAATTTCATAGTAGCAAAGCTTACCAATAGTAACTTTGACTTTATGTACATGTAATATGGAACATACTGAACCACTTCTACTGAATGTAATGTCCGCAAACATTTTTGATGTCCTTGGACATATTCGGACAACAGTACCACTACCTAAAAAGTCTGGGGGGGGGCATGTTTCATTTTTATATTACAACACGATAACATTTAAAAAATTCACGAAGTAGTACACATACATATTATATGTAGTAATACATAAGAAATGTAACCCATATATGTACCACACTAACCATTCATTTAAATACAATATATTCTAAAATGGAATATACCAAGAGAAGATAAATAGGCTTCCAACATAATTACCTGACAGACACTCCACAACTAAGACCAATACCAGACCTACAGACTACTCAGAACATATCTTACCTGAAATAGTAAATGTACATCATTTTACTCATATCTTTATAAACTTTCTGTATTAGATTAAAAAAAAATATATATATTTTTTTTTCTCACAGAAATGTCTAGTACTCTGGAATGGCTAGAGGAGCACTTCCCACATGACGAAATGTCAGAAAATAGTGAAGCTAATGGTACACACTTTACAATATAAACCATTTAAGTATTATTATTTTATATATATATAACATATATATTTCTTTTTGTACAGAGCATACCAAAATAGAAAATATGTCTGAAGAAACTGTTATGGAAAACACGCTTGACAGCTTAAAAGAAAAAATTGATTTATTATTGAGCAATTTTAATAATTTGAAAACTTTTGTTGAGGATCATTTTAAAACAAAAACCTCATACCATTGTCCCACATGTACTTGTCCCCCCTCACCATATCCCAGTCAATTATCCCCAAACCCTCTCCATAATCCAAAACGTTTTGATGAGACTTCCATCCCTTCTTCACCTGATATCAATCATGTTGAAACCCCTAATTCTCCTGTTTTTGTTTGTTTCTGCCTCACCTTCTCTGTCATAAATTATTAATATATTTGAAATAAAGTTAAATTTTTATATTGTGTTGTAATTACTTCCCATTTTTTTTTTTTTAATCAATGTAGCTATCCGCGGACAGCACGGGTGTTCTGAAATGTTCGTAAATAAACGAAAATGGAGGTGTCCTAAAGAACACTGTACCTGTCCGTATTGTTCGCTATAAAGTTGAAACTGTTCTAAGAACCCAATTGGTGTCCTGGAATGTTCGTAATTAAACGAAAATGGAGGTGTCTTAATAAAGAAATCTATACCTGTCCGTACTGTTCGCTACCAAGTTGAAACTGTTCTAAGAACCCAATTGGTGTCCTGAAAAGTTTGTAATCAAACGAAAATGGAGGTGTCCTAAACAACACTATACCTTTCCGTACTGTTCGCTAGCACGTTCAAACTGTTCTAAGAACCCAATTGGTGTCCTGAAAAGTTTGTAATCAAACGAAAATGGAAGTGTCCGAAAGAACAAGTTTAAACTGTTCTAGAACATATGCGATGTCTAGAAATGTTCGTTTGATGTGTGACACACTTTTAATTAATTCAGGACCCGAACACTGTCCGTAGAACATCACCGCGCATGCGCAAACCAATGTCCGTGCATTTGGTGTCCTGCGGACAGGAGCTTCCTTCGCGGACCTGTTCGCGAAGGGATCATGTGACCGCGCCCGTGCTGATCGCGTGTTCTGAATGCAGACATTGTTCGTGTCCCCAAACAATTTAAAAGTACATTTTCGAGTAATCCACAATATTTTTCCATAAAAACTCATGGCACAAGTCCCACATAGTAATCCTGAGTTTCTACAGATCTTTTGAAACTCTTTGAACCCTTTTCTGTGTTCGATCTGTCCGCGGACAGCGCGCATGTCCGTGAACCGCATACAAGCACCCGTATAAAAGACCACGCCCTAGAGCTTATTCTCATTGTGTTTCTGGCTATTCTTCAGAGCACAGCTATTTCTCCAGCAACTTGCTGATTCCACCATCGAGATGGCATCCCTGGCTGCAGAACTGCCACCTGGTGCTTCACCTGCTTCAGCACCAGCCCCACCCCCTCAACCACCACCACCTTCCCAAGGGCCTGAAGAGGGGAACAGGAGTGAGGATGCAGAGGAGGAAGAAGAGGATGACGAGAATGAGGTAGAGGAAATCCCTACTACCCGCACTAGACGTGAGTCTTGGGTGTGGCGGTTATTTTCCATTTATGGGAATGATCCTAAGGCTTGTGCGAACCGTGTTATCTGCAATGAGTGCAAAATGATACTCAGTCGCGGGATGCACGGTTCGTACAGCTTTGGGACCACGACCATGAAGCGACACCTGAGGTCATTTCACTCTGGGGCTATCCGCAAGGTTGTACCTTGCGAATAACGTAGTAGGTTGATTTCCTCTACTTCATCCGCTGTTTCTGATCCTGTCACCATAAGGACCACCTCTGTGGGACAGCGTCTTCCTCAAGCTGCCTCACAGACCTTACAGAAGTCTGATGACCCTTACCTTTTGAGGGTCACAGTTGTATGTATGTACTGTGACACAATACTCTGCAGGGGGGGGACAACTTCAGAGTGCTTTTGAGACTATCGTCTCAGAGCACGAGAAGACCTGCTCACTACCCAAATAAAACCCACTCTACATATTCCTCTCTCAGCTCGCCCTTTCTTATCCTTGTGGTTGGTCCCCCCCCTTTACCCACCTTTCCCCTCCTTTCCTAGTGTGTCGTGTCTAAAAAAACAAAAACAAAATAATAATTACAACAATAAAAAAAATAAGGCTCTTTTCAGAGCTACCTTTCACAGTTTAAAAAATAGAAGTGAAGATAAATAAAGCAGGGCCCTTTGTATTTCTTAAAAGTCCGCGGACAGTTCGCGAACATTAAAAAAATTGGGGTGCTACCCTATTGTTACCATTGCATTTTTCTCTGGGAGGAAGTGGTGGCTCTGAAAAGAGCCTTTGGTAGGTGTTTGTATGTCAAAAAATTATAAATACTTATTACCTACTTCAAAATGGATGGTGTATTTCTAAAAAAGGTCGCAGTGCATTTTGTACATTTCTCAGAAAAATCTGATTGCCAGCATAAGTAAAATGGACTCCATCTCTGCGAAAAATGTATGTACTACGAAACATAATATTTTCATTGTGAAAAGAGGACATGCCAAAATCTCTTAGAAATGCACAAACAGCCTTATTAACATTGTGCCTTGCTTTTTCCATTTGTGGACCAAATGAAGAAGAACTAAGACACATTTGTGTCTGCGCAATCCGTGAAAATATTACTTGAGAATTAGGAAACATGTCCATGACTTTCCCAAGTCCTTCTTTCATAGCAAATTGCAAAGAAATTCCAGACACGTTTCCTAAACTGTTCCCTCCACAATGAATTACAATAATGTCTGGATGTTGCTTTGTTTCCAAAGTAGCACAGAGAGGTAGCAAGTCCAACCATTTCATTCCACGTACTCCATGCCAGTGTACTTACACATGTGGAAATCAAGATCTACAGCTACTCCACAGCTTTGTGCATGCACCTTCAACCAATGTATCCACTAATCTCCCAAAATCCAAACAATCTGTTTTCTGAAACACACAGCCATAGCAATCTGTTCTCTCAGCAAAAAGAGTATCTGAGAAACTCTCTCCTGGCACAGCACAACCACTAAACTTTCCTGACCAATCCCTTCCACTGCTCATTCTCATTTGCATGACTTCTGAACCCAAAAATCCCCGGATGTAACTCCCGATGTCCGCGAACTACCGCCATGTCCGCGAACATATTGTAACATGAACAGCCCTTCTACCATTTCCACTTCACTCTGTGCCATTCCCTCATTGGATGTAGCTAAGAAATCACATGACCATGCACCAATCACATTCAAGACCTCTACATCTAACTACATCATCATAGATCGGCACTGCAAATGTACTGTGAATCTCTCTGAGTACAAGTGTCATATCATTGGCAAGCACCATCTACAAAAAATACTGTACAAGTCTCCAAGATTTCTACTTCCAGCTCCATGCATATCCATATGCATGAACACAAACTATAAGTATACATATTTTCTGTACAGTACATGAACACTTTTTCAAACTGACTTTTAGCTTGTGTAATCTGTAAAATGAATCTACTGTCTTTTTTCCAATTTCCTAAAATCAACTATCACTTATAAACCTTTATAATATTTACTTTCTTAATACACACACTATCAAATCATGTTAAACTAACATTTTTTAAATGAAATTTATAGACTACATATATTGAAACAAAATTGCATGCATGCACACTCTGTTCCAATCTCAAAAAATACTTATACAATTACATTTATTTATTCATTTATTTATTTGATTACTTTAATTTAAGCATGACATTAAGGCACTATTACCTAAAACAGCTTAGTTACAGAAATGGTGGTATTCAGTGGTACATTATGAATTTCACAAGGCATACTAAAGATATGTTGTTTGTTACAGTTACTCATTGCAATACAATTTGTTCATTAAGAACATATCATATGTATTAAACTGGTGCGACGTATCCTATGTGATTAAGACAGTTTTAATGGTTTTAAGGAAGGCGCTGAGGATTTCAATTTAAAAAAATCAATATCTAAATTAAAAACAATGCTATATACAAATGAAATTACTAATTTGTTTCTTTTACAATTGCAGTGAAGACCATTCTCCTGAGAAGAAGCAGCCGAATTTCAAGAACAAAGAACTAAGAATTAAACTGCTCATTTTAGAAAAAAAGTAAGTAGAATATCACCATAATATTTGTATTATTACTCAAACATACTGTAAAGTTAATTCATGCTATTTATGTGCCTAAAAATAGAGATTGTGCACCATTCTGTCCAAAGATCCCCATGTCTTAAACAGCGATTTACAGCCAGAATGGTGTACAAATTCCTACCTTTGGACACACAAATTACCCAACTCAACCGCTAGAATTTTCATATTATAGAACAAACAACTGTTTTTTTTGTATACATTAGATTTACAATTTGTACTTCTCCACACCACTAGCTTATTTTTTTCTGTCATCTGAACCTGAGTTTAGTAACATATTAATTGAAGAATACACATCCCTACTAGTTGTAGTTCCCAATGCACAATCAGACACCATTACATACATCGTCTTACTCAAACACTCAGGCACACATACATTGCAGAACACCCCAACCCATACCTCTTTATTTTTTCAACAGACCCTAAAGAATGCCTACCAAAAGTCAAGTCCGTAGAAAGCAACGCAGAAGTAGAGCAAATGAAAATAAGTGTCCAACATAAGCATCCATCTCTAGCAGAATTTGTAAAAACAGTTCAAACAAAACAGCTAATAGTCATTTTGTGGAACACAAGAAGTTTCAAGTACAAAAACTTTGCCTTCTCTATCAAAATGTAAAACAAACCAAAAAACAATTCAGAAAATCAGCTACCATTACAGATAAAACTACTTCTTTAAATTTTAATATAGTGCAAAGTAAGCATACCAAGAAAAGTAATTTAGCCAAAATGTTCCATCACAAAGTCCTTCAAAATCTTATAAAAACAGGAGATAAATCAGGTTCAATGCTTAAAACCTACCACAGGAAATTAATTTTAGAAGCGTTGATAGTGCAATTCTTCTCAAAAGAAAGTTCTTTATTTTAGTGTTAAACAAAATGAAACCACTAACAGAACTAATAACTAAATTACAAAAAAGACTTCTCAATAAACAAAATGTCAACAGAAAGAACTTCTTAAGTATCCGCGGAGGTGAATGGAGTCACACTACGAGCACAGAACCATACTTTAATGAAGAAGCGTACAAACAAAAACAAATACAATTGCCATACATAGTAGTGGTCGAGGTTATTAAAAAGTTAATACCATAATGGAACAAGAAGTACTCCTTACAAAAATATGCCCTGAAAACTTAGAATTACCCCTCCATTCAACTGAATCAGAATGTCTAGTTTACAAATGGCCATGCACTTCAATATGTAACATTCCTAAACAAATTTTTCAAGTCTTTACGGTAATTCCTCAATCAACATGTAAAACGCAAAGACAAAATCAAAATTAAACTACTGCAAAATATGGATACCTGTCCAGTGCGCAAATACACAGGACTACAAGGACATTCATTGGCCTGCATTACAGGACCTACTTGTAAAACCACCTTCCATGATATCAAAAGAATATCAACACATCATTCAACTAAGAAATCTAGTCTATAAACTGTACTATGCTAAAAGTCCTGCTTTAGCACTAGCAAATGTAAATAACATTCTTCTACATGGTACAGCAAAAGACCTACTTCAAGAAATTGACTATATCCAGAAAAAATATTTTGGAGGTGAAAGCCATTTACAGAATGAAATAGCTTTAAACCAAATTAGCAACAATTCTACACGTGGCAACCTTTTCATAAACACATACAAAAAAGAAATACTAAAATGTAAAAGTACATCAGCTGAAGTACTAAACCATGTATATGTATGTTGCCGCAGAACTTTTTATAAACGGAACACAAAAACTGTAGACCTATCATATAAAATAGAAGACAATGAAGATTCTAAATGGTTTGAATTAGCTCTCTACCTTGTAGCAGAAAACAAATACGAAATAAGTGACCCCTTAATACTTGTCAAGTTTTGTAGTGCAGTAACTGCAAACAACCAAACTCCTTCACGTGCTATCACAAATAATTTGGAATTATACCCACTACCAAAACCCCTCCAACAACTTAATTTATATGAGAGCATCATAATTCAAACAGTACACCCATTTCAAGCAATAATACGCCTTCAACCAAAAACAGTAAAATTACCTCCCTCTGAATTGGTAAAAGGCATTCGTGGAAAAGTAGTTAATTTACCATTAGATTTAAAAGAAAATGTGCATACTCTAGGAGTGCAACGTCCAATGCAGCAATCTTTAATTATCTTAGTAAATGTAGTACCTACAAAAGATAAAAAAATATAGCAACAGCTGGTAGATTTACATAAAGTTAGACAAGCCTTACAATATCTTAAAGAGAATAATGAATATTACAAAGAAATAAATATTGAAGAAAACTTGAAAAATACAACTGAAATAATTCAAGAAACACAAGAAGCTGGTCAATTTGAGCTACTAGATCCTGCTACAATATCAAATACTTTAGACCATTATACAATACATCGTTTGCACTCTAATGACACCATAGAAGATGCACTGGAAACATACCAAATGCATCAAACAAAAGGATCACCAACCGGCATATGGGAAAAAAAGTATAGAAGCACGTGCTTTTCCTCTACTCGTTCCTACTTGCAAAGGAGGAAGGTATGATGATAGACCTATTCAAATATCAGCTTCAGAATACCGCTCATTACGGATGAATTCTGAAGATCCCAGATTTAGACAATGTGGAATACATATTCCACCTACTCTTTGAAAGTGAACTAGCAACTTTATGTTACGGAGTTGCACACATTAAAATCAGGATCCCACTTTCAAAATATGACAGCTACACAATTATTACAAAAAGTGCAACAAAAGGATGAGGTTTTACAATCAAATATTACAAATCTATTAGCAAATATGCGTGGTACTAAAGAGTACTGGTTTCGGCGTCACAGAGATGTACGTTGTATGATCAGAAACCTTGGCCTACCCACTTGGTTTGTAACATTAAGTTGTGCAGAATATGCATGGGAAGATTTACATGATTTCCTACGCATATCAAATAAAAACAAAACAAACATAGATATACTAACACCAGGAGAACTTTGTTCTTTGGATCCTGTTAATGTTTCAAGATATTTTCACCATCGCTTCATTGCTATGCTACATTTTATTTGTAATAAAACTTCTTCTTCCCCTTGGAGAAGTGCAGCACTTCTTTTGGAGAAAAGAATACCAAGCCAGTGGAGCACCACATATCCACATGCTTTTATGAATTAAAGATGCTCCTAAATTTGGTCAAGACAGTGATGCCACTGTTTTACAATTTATTGAAAAATATGTCACTTGTGAAATTCCATCAGAATCCACAAATAGTGATCTTCATGCAGAAATTTTACAATATCAAAGACATAAATGTGGCAAATATTGTCGTAAATACAAAAACAAAGGGAAATACTACACCAAATGCCGATTTGGTTTCCCTAGACCAGTTACAGATACAGGTCAAGTGAACAACCTCATGTCTTCAGTTAGACATAGTGTTAAAGGTAAATCACCTAAAAATACATATTACATAAAAAGAAGAAAAATATATCAATGATTATAATGCAATCATTGCCCACTTATGGAATGCAAACATAGATGTGCAGTACATTGCAGACAATTCTACTGCAGTCTGAAGTTGCACGATATGTCACAGCATACTTAACCAAAGCAGAAAAGACAGAGCTGCAAGACCTCTGGAATGACCTGTCATCAGATAAAACAGTGTCTCAGAAATTATACAGCTTGGGCATAAAAATGCTCTCCCATAGAGAATGTGGATCATATGAAGCAGCTGATCGTTTAACTGGTACTGAATTGTATGGTAAATCTGAAAATATAGTATGGCTAAGTCTTGGTCCAGCTAAATCTAGAAAAAGAGTTCTAAAAACATACGAAGATATAGAAGCAATAGCCAAACATGATCCCAACAGCCAAGACATTTTAAAAAACCATTTATTGGACACATACTACCCAAACAGAAGTAATACTTTGTAAACCATTGTTACGCTCACCTGGACCCCACAGGGGTGTCGATCGGACCTGGACAGCTGCGGTCTGCGTCAACGTGATGCGTAGTGCAGAGAGGACTGTCTGGACTGGCCCGCCTAGTCTTGTCTGCTGGACCCGAAGAAGTATTTTCCTGCAATTGGAGACAGGGATTAGCCACCTGTGGGTTTTAGTGATGTCCTCCCAACTGTTCTCGCTCTCCCCCACTAATCACCTCCGATATCCCCTTAGTAACCTCACCTTATGTTTGTAAAAGATGAGCTCTCCATCCTGCGTGTCTTGCAGGGGCGCGTAGATACCAGTTACTTCACTGGTTTGAAGGCGTTGGGAGAGTTCCGGTAAGCATTGACTCTGAAGTCCCAGGCGGGATTGGTAAGTATCAAGTTCAAAGAGTTCAATGTGCCCAATGTTCACTCTTGTTCCCTTCCTTCCTTAAGTTGCAACTGAGTTTGTGAGAAGAAGGTCTCGTAGCTGCTGCTGGAGTTCAGGTAAGACCCAACGCTGTCCGGTAACTATTGCATGCGTTAACGTGTTGTTTTTCTCCCTCTTTACAGATGCGGCATATGAAGAAATGGAGAATAATACCGCTGGTGGTAAATCAGGTAAGTCTATGGTGGTAAGAGGTATTTGTTGATTCCCCTGGATCACCTTGTTATTCTTATGCCCATAGGTGCCGGAGTACGGTGAAGAAATGATGGAGACAGTGCTGGATCGAAAGATGCTGTGAGAACTGGTGAGTATGGCGCCGTGCTGGAGCTGGCGAAGCGACGCGTGCAGGACTGATGTACTTTCCAGGTCGGGCGATGAAATGGATCCGGAATCAGGTGAGGAATTTGAAATAAGTTTGTTTTCTAACCTTGTCCTTTTCTTCCTCTTTATTCTAGGAGCTCCGGTTTCGAGGCGGGCGTGGCAGAAGACTGGATGCTGGCTGCAGGCATGGTGAGAGTCACGCTGCTGGATGCAGAATAACGCGAAGCATGTGCTGCTGTTCGGGCGTGGTTTAAATAGCCTCCAAAGTAGTCACAGGAAAGAAGTTCCCCAGGACCACACCCGAGTAAAAAATAGTCCCTGTAGTAAAATAGTCCCATCCAGGCCTCACATTGGCTTGGATTTATTTGCAGCATGGTCTGCATGAGGTAAGTAATGTCTATGAGCCTGGTGCCTTTGGCGCCAGGACTGAAACCAGACAGCCCCTAGCTGGGGCTGCTGGGGTTTTCGTAAATGTCTGGATGCCTGCTCCCGGGGCTGATGTGCTTGATCCGAATGCCCGGGGGGTAGGCATCATGACAACCATGTGTCTATACCGCATAGCCCAAAACTACACATACAGAAATAATATAAAACCTGATGAAAAAAAAGGTAACTACAGAGTGACAAACTGTGAAGGCAGCTTAGTTAAACTCACTAAACCAAATTTAATTAATCCTATACAATTGAAGATTCCTCAACATAAAGAAATGTATTACATGTCCCTGCTACAACTCTTTAAACCATGGAGAAAATAAGAAGAAATACTAGAAAACTATGAATCGTATGAAGATGCTTTCAAAGCAAATGAAAACACTAAAACTGATGTAAACTTTACACAATACAAAACAATTTTGCACAATGAACAGCAACACGAAGAACTCCAGGCCCAACTAGATGAAGACACTCCTGACAGTAGTCAACCTTCTGTAACAGGAAGCCAAGAACCACTTGGAGTACCACTAATAATAAATGAGGCAGAATTAGCTGTGATAGAAGTAGAAAACACCATGTGTCAGTATGAAGGTAAAGAAGACTTAACTATACTACAATCAAAACTAAACAACGAACAAAGTAGCATTTTTGAAAAAGTAACAAAACAAATTGCACATGGTGTACAACATGAAAATAAAGAATGTTCCTGCCATAATTATAAACCTATACTACTGTACGTCAGTGGTGAAGCTGGTTCTGGCAAAACATTCCTAATCAAAATCATCAATAAATTCCTTCAACAATTGACAAACAACAAACTGTCAGCTGTTGTCACTGCCCCCACAGGTTTAGCTGCCTACAACATAGGTGGTGTCACTTTACACCGATTACTACTATTGCCAGTAGAACACCAGAACAAATTAGACTATTACAAACTTTCTGCAGAAGCTGCAATGGAACTACGCAGAGTATTGAAACAAATGAAAATGCTACTAATAGATGAAGTGAGCATGGTCTCCAACCTATTGTTGGCTTTGATTGACCTCAGATTCCAAGAAGTACTGAAAACAAACTATGAAGAGCTCTTTGCAGGAAAACACATTATTGTTTTCGGAGATCTTCAATTGACAACAGTAAAAGGTGAGCCTAGTTTTAAAACATTAGGACACAAACTCTGCCGTAAAACTGTTGGCAGCATTGGAAATGTCAACCTTTGGCAACATTTCCAATACAGAGAATTAACAGAAAACATGTGGCAATCTGCAGATCTCACTTATGCCAACATCTTAAAAAGTATCAGAGTTGGTATACTCTCTAACGAAGCAGAAACAATATTGAAATCCCAGCAAACTAATGCACTTTATGGCGATAATGCATGTGCTACAGATGTTATGGAACAATTAACCCACAAAAATGTCAATTGTATGGCCTTAATGCCAACTCTTGCAAGTTGTTTCAAAATCAATGAAATAATGTTAAGTAAAGAAATGCAACCAATAATGGAAATTAGCGCCAGAGACAAACTAGATGTACATGGTATGACACTACCTATGTGTGACCAAGCCACAACAAGACTAAATAGTTTAGAAAAATCAATTTCAAACACAGCAGGCTTAGAAAAGATATTAAAATTATTCTTAAATTGCAGAGTAATGCTTAAACGTAACCTTGACGTGGACCAAGGACTAGTTAATGGAGCACTGGGTACAGTTGTTGGCTTTCAAACATACCCACGTGACAACATAATTCAGTTTGTCAATATACTCTTTGACAAACTATTAGAAGTTAAAAGGATAGGACGCTCAACAGCTCGATTCCTTCTAGTCAAAGACATGTATGTACGCGGAGAACAATTTTCTCTAACTCTTGCATACGCAGTCGCGATTCATAAATAATAAGGTCTTACCCTAGACAAAGCAATGATAGATATTGGTAACAGTCTTTAAAGAAGGCATGAGCTACGTAGCACTATCACGCTTACGTATACTTGGCCATCTATTTCTTATCAACTTTGATGCAAGTAAAATAAACGCTGATATTCCTTGCATTTTAGAATACAATAGACTTTGCTCACTATACACTCCCCATCTAAACACATATTCTGTTCCACAAAAAGTAAAACATTATAAAAGAAAAATAAATCAAACAGAAAAGCAACAGGATGTCACTGCAAATCCTCCAAAGAGAGTAAAAGAAAGTAATACTTCATCAAGTACCACAAGCAAAAAAGAATCAATTAGGGAAAGTAAACCAGGTACTTCTTCAAAGAAGGGAAGACAATCTCCAAAAACGGCAGTCAGATACAGAACTACCTGGTCCATTTAAACTCTCAAATATAGTTGGTGTAAGTTGCTACGCAAAAGTAGCAATGAATATTCTATTTCAATTGCCACCAATTGTTGAGAACGTTTACTTACACAGTACAGACCCATTGTGTTTACAAATGTTAGTACTTCACAGAAATGCAGCAAACAATCCCGACAACACGTATAGTGTTTATGGAATAAAACAGCAATTTGACTACTGTGCTGGAATGGTGAAATTCACTATAATCTCACAGGAAGATCCACAAGAATTTCTAATGTACTTACTACAAGTACTGGAAAACAAAAACATACCTATAAATGAAATCTTCCAGATTTCATACATGTGGAAACATACATGCACTCTTTGCAACAATGTGACACAAGAAGAAATCCCCAATGAACGCTTCGTTTATTTATTTATTTGTATAGCGCTAAAGCCCGCAGGCATCGGAGCGCTTACGAATAGACAGGACAACAGATTTTCAAACGAGACAAAGTGTGAAATGGATCCTTATTCGTAGTGATCAAGTTAACCTGATTCCAGGATTTATTTGAATAGTAGTGTTTTCAGTTTCTTACTGAATTGAATGTAGTTGGATTTGAGCTTCAGTGAGGTAGGTAGTTCGTTATGGTTGGGAAAGCCTTGCCTAGGCCGTGTTGCTTTTTTGTTGTTGTAGTTTGCAGTAGGCCAATGTTGGAAGATCTGAGGCACCTAGATGTCTCATGCCACTTGAACTGTTTGAGATAATCCGGGGCTTTGCCATAAAGGCAGCGATGGACCATGGTTAGTGACTTGAAGATAATTCTCTCTTCCTTGGCCAACCAATGAAGAGCTTTCCTGTCTCCAGTGATATGTTCCCTCCTAGATCTGCTTGTGATAGTCCTGACGGCGTTGTTTTGAATTACCTAACATTGTTTCAAACATTTATTGCTTGCTCCTAGTAGTAGGGAGTTTCCATAGTCCAGTCTAGATAAAATTGTTGCTCTGGCGATGGTGGTGCTGTTTTTTTGATCAAGCAAATGTCTAATTTTTTTCTGGAGAATTTGGTGGTATTGGCAATCTTTCTTTAAATAGGCTGTACGTGCCTCAGCTCCTAGAGAGGCTTGAAGATATACTGTGTTTTTAATACAGAATGAAGAATAAAGTGGACTCAGTTTCTTTCTGGCCTGTGAGGTTCCGAAGATCATGAGCTTGGTCTTGGAACCATTTAGACACATCCAATTTTCTTTCATCCAACATTCAATAGTGTTGTATAAGGATGAGAGTTTGTCGCTGTCCATTTTGTGATCCCCGCTAAGTTCGAAAACTAATTGGGTATTGTCAGCAAAGTTCGTAGATATATCAATACCTAATTGTGAATCCATTCCATTTCAGCAACTTGTACAAAATGCAAACCATGGTAGATTGTTCTACCTGCAATTCAGATAATCGCTCCACGTTAGTAATACAAACACATAGTAAATACGTAATACTCATGCTTCTACGTTAAAATGCAGATGGTACCAAAAACAACTGCAAGCTGACTGGATTCACACATGGTCAAATATCACTTAGTAAGAAAACCTTCACAACAATAGGTATAATCTACCACGCAGGAGCCACAACCAATTCAGGGCATTACACTGCATATATAAAAAAGAAATGTGGATGGTTTCAATGTTATGATAGTACCATTACTCTAAAGCAGAGATTACCAACAAATCTTACAAACGCTTATTTAATGTTCTTAAAACCAAAATTTGATAACTAACCTGTACTTAAACTTCAAGTAAACTTGTAGTAAAAAATATAAACTGTTAGAATATTTCAGAAGCTATCTAACTGCCCAAAGATTCTACAACAATTAATCACATAAATGAATACCACTAAATTAGAGCAAAAAATAGACAATTAGAATACGCCAATTGGTATCTAACTGTCCCAAAATTTAACAATATCCAAACAGATAAATCAATACCACTAAAATATATCAAAAAATAGACAGTTAGAATACGCCTACTGGTATCTAACTGCTCCAAAATTTCATAATATCCAAACAAATAAATATGTTACTGCTCCAAAGAAAATGCAACAACCCAATGTATAAAGCATTAGCCAAAAACAACAAATGAACACTGAAAACAAACAAACAAATAAACTGTAGCATAACAGAAAAAGGTTTTTTTTTTAATCCAACATGGATTTTTTTTTCTCCCACAGACCCAATGATTTTAGCAACGCACACAGAAACTGAGCAAATTGCACAGTACTCTGGTTTGTAATCTACTAAATATGAGGGTCCAAAAAAAAATGGTGATTATACAATGTAAAAAGTCATTACAAAATACTAATACTAACATGCTATTTTCTTTTATCACAGAAATTAACAAGAAATGCATGTACTCCAGTTACTAAACCAAACAGTAAGTATATTATACACTCTATGCCCTGGCCACAACCATCACAGCATATCACACCCATAGTATCTTATAACTTTGTTCCTTATAAATTTGTTTTTGACCCAAAGTTATAAGCAACTATAAATGTGATATGCTGCAGTGGTTGTGGCCAGGGCATAGAGCGTTGGGTGCATGGCCAAACGGCCATGCACCCAACGCTCTATGCCCTGGCCACAACCACCGCAGCATATCACACCCATAGAGTAAAACATTTCAACTATGGACTATGGAAACTTTTAATGTCCGCGGATATTACCAGTGTTCTTAGAACACTTTCAATTTGCCAGCGAACAATATGGACAGCGTCCTCAGGACACCCCCTACGAACATTTCAGGACAACGCATGTGTTCTTAGAACACACCCCCATTTTGTTTATGTACGAACATTTCAGGACAACGCGAAAGTTCTTAGAACACTTTCAATTTGCCATCGAACAATACGGACAGCGTCTTCAGGACACCCCCTACGAACATTTCAGGACAACGCGAGAGTTCTTAGAACACTCAACTTGACAACGAACAATACGGACAGAGTCCCCAGAACACCCCCATTTTGTTTATTTGCGAACATTTCAGGACTCCTCGAGTGTTCTTAGAACAGTTTCAGCTTACTTGCGAACAAAACGGACACATATTGAGTCCTCAGAACACCCCCCTTTCAGTTTATTCAGAACATTTCAGAACACCCGTGATGTCCGCAGACAAATCAAACGCAAAAAGAACATCTACCACATAAAAAAGCACAACATTTAACCTACCTCATACCCTTCCATCCTCCCCAAACACTCCTACACACCAACACATTCTACTAAATACACATTTAGAACAAACTTTCACTGCGCTGTCCGCGAATTCAAGATGGCGGGCGCTACCGAAAATCTGACGCGCTTCACGCTTAACACCGTCCAATCAGCGAACACGTCGCATGTCCGCGGACATCACGCAAGCTGATTGGCCAATCAGGACACTGTCCGCGGAGCGAACAGGGAAGTGTGTTCGCGAAGCGAACCTAGATATCACTAATTTCTTTTTACCTACTTTTTGGTCATTTAAAAAAAAAACTACTGGACGGATTTTCACCAAATTTACAAAAGCACGCTTTCGGACCCAAGCCGCTGCTCCTGGTCCAAATTAGGTGAAAATCCGTCCAGCGGTTTGGGCTGTAGGCGCGAGCAAAACGTTTTTCCCATTCAGTCTATGGGAAAAAAAAAGTTTTGGGATCCCCCCTACAACTCCCCCCCATAGCCCCCCCGCCGACGAATCCTCACCAAACTTTGCAAAGAAATTCAGAGTGGGCCATATACTATTTTTGCAAAGTTTGGTGAGGTTTCGCCCAGGGGGAGCGAAGTTATAGGCTGCCCAAAAAGTGCTCTTCCTATGGAAACAGCAACTTAACCATAACTATGTAATATATATATATATATATTTGCGTGGGGGGGGGGTTTCCCACGCATATATTTAACAATTGACCTTCACAATTCGGTCAATTGTGCAAAGATCAATTGTAATTCGAACAATTGTAGTTCGAACAATTCGTATACAACCTAAATTCAGGCTAGCAGCCAACAAAATGTTATGTTGGTCCTCAAAACTATTTCCCCACTCAGATGTACTTTCTGCACCCATTGCAGTAGGTAGATGCCCTCCTACTCCTCTTGGAGGCAAACTGCTCTTATCCCTTGGGGGAGAGTGGAATACAGTTTGGATTGTGGGGGGGGGAGGGGACTAGATCTGGATTGTGGGGGGAGGAGACTGGATCTGGATTGTGGGGGGAGGAGACTAGATCTGGATTGTGGGGGGAGGAGACTATGGGCCTCATTAGGACCCTGGCGGAGAGGGTATTACGCCAGCGTAGTGCATGGCGTACCTCTCCGCCATACTACGAGTTCCCGTAGCGCCATGGAGGTTTTCTCCGCCTGGTTTTACCAGCCGGAGAAAACCATGGCGCTACGGGACCTCGTTGTTAATTACGCCACCGTATTTTACGGTGGCGTAATTAACTCCTTCCCCACTCCCATTATACCCTATGGGGCAAAAATGGGAATGGGGAAGGGCAGAATGGGGATTGGGGATTTACCGCTCCGCCGAGGTCGGAATGGGGCGGTAAATCCGCCAACCCCCATGGCGCTATCGGCGGCTTTCCGCCATGCTTCGCGGTGCATTTAGCACCGCGAAGTCCGCCTGGGTCCTAATGAGGCCCTATATCTTAAAAGGTCACTCAACCAACGTCAAGCAAATGGTGACACGATAATAGTGACGTGTAATGGTAAATTATGCAAGACGTTTTGTGAATTTTCAAATGAGCTATCTTCGGATAGTTAGGGATGTTTTTTCCTCTGGTGAGGAGACCCCTCCCTAGTGGGAGTACAGGGTGTCCTCCCAAAGTACACCATACCAACAGTAGTTTGGTGACGTTACTGTGCCGTTTGGCTTCACTGTTGGGCAGGGATAGGCTAGCACCAAGTACAACTATTGCTCTATACAAACGCCACAAAATATACAGCCCATAATATACTGTAAAAGTAGATTTACATTTTTATACTGTTGAATTGGGATACAAGGATAGAATTAAGTACTTACAAATGTATCCCAAAAACAAAACAATTGAGAAAAAACACAGTAAAATGAAAGGACTTTGGTTCCACTCACTCGATAAAACACAACAGAGGGAACTAACCAAAATACTGGGTCTATATGATTCTTTGAACGGAGGGAGACAAAAAGAGTTGAAACATAACAGGCCCTCAGGGCAAACAGATACAAAATAATGCAGTGCTCAGCCAGAATATGTCCCACTTTATTCACCTCATGTGACTAGTGAGAAACACTGTAACCAAAAGTGGTTACTGTAACTCTATGAACTCCTATGAGATATAGAACTACTGTGGTTTATTATACTAAAATATATAATAAGTCACAGGGGCAAACTAAAATGTCAGCTTCTGTTCTAGAAGCACCAGAAACTCAAGGAGACTAGAACAATATATCAAAGCTGAGTTAAGTACCTCTTTAAGTCACTTATCTAGCGTTTCAAACATTGCTCCACTAAAAATCAAAGGGACAAATCTCACAGGCCTTCTTTGGTTATGGGGAAACGAAAGTTCTGCTTTTACACCACAGGTGCAGCAGGAGACGCCAGCAGAGGAGCCCAAAGGGTCCCCAATGGAGAACAAGCAGGCCAGGAAGAGCCGATTAGAGAGGCCTACTCTAGATTATGAAGATCAATGGTAGAAGGAGGGGGCTTAAAACCCCCATTAGTTCTGGACCCAGGGGACACCTGAAGTTGGAGCAGAATTCTACTTTAGAGGTTACTACTGTCCCTTTTCTGGTTTTCTCTGATCTTGAACCTCTTTCTGTTGCCAGAGGGACTTCATTGAAGTCCCCCTGCCATTGCAACACTTTTAGAGAATATGGTCCCATGGTACCTCACATGGCTTTTTAAGCTCTCCCTTTTGGACGAAGGTACATTATATCACTATGTGTTGGCTTTCAAGAGTAGGCTGGTGGCAGCTGTAATTTAGTTTGGCTTCACCAGGGGTGCAAGTTGATTTCTCACATTGCTAGCCCAGTGTACCTTTTTGGTAGCAAATGGGGTACTAATGATGATTTATATGTGAGTTTGGGTTTTTGACGTTACAGGACTCTGTTGCTCATTCTGCATTTTAGTTGTATTGTATTTGGTTATTTATATAGCGCTCTTTCCCTACTTGTGTGGCCTCAATGCGCTTATTCGTTTGGAATGCCCTCGGTGACTGTAGTCAATGTGCTGGAAAATTCTAAAGAGTTCCTTTCCATCGATAGTCACTGTATGCTAGTGGCTGAGCTGTTCCGGTGCGTCAGGTGTTTGTCTATATGCGATGCTAGACCGGAAGAGCATAGCTGTAGTAGCACTCTACGGTGCATGAATGCTCGGCCGTGCTTGTAGCCTGTGTCCACACTGGTGGTGCGAGAAATATATACCGTAGGCTTCGAAATTGTTCGTCTGGAGCAAATCTTTATCCAGTGCAGCAGAGGAAACGGTCTAGATTTTAGCGATTGTACCGTGGGGGGGAGGCCCCGGTTTCCAATAAATTGGGTTTTACAGTATAAAAGCAGTTATTGGTGGATACAATTAGATTTGGGGATCCTGTATATTGGGTTTCACGTTTCAATTTGGCTAAGGGGGAGACACACCTAGATTTGAGAGTCCTGTATAGTGGGAGAGAGGCCTAGGTCTCATGATACAGTAGGTTTCACAGTATAATAGGCAGAGATAGAGGCTACACCTAGATTTGAGAGACCTGTATAGTGGGAGAGAGACCTAGGTTTCACAATATAATGGGTCACCCAATACAATAGGCAGATTAGGAGGGTGTTCCTAACTTTGAGAACCCTGGATAATAGGTGAGAGGGCCAGGTTTCACAGTACAATACGGTTATGGGAGACACAGTTGGATTTGAGAGACCTGTAATGTGGGAGAGTAGCATAGGTTTCACAATTCGGTAGGTTTACACAGTATTGAAGGGAAATAGGGTCATTAATATTGACATTTCGGCAGAAGTTAATGTTCAGTTGTAATTCAATGTGGGGCATGCTAATATTCACAGTTCTATTTCAAAGTGGCCCTAGTTTTGCACACTGTAATGTGACCAATAAGGGCCTGGGGCAGGGCAGGAGGAGGCAGGACTGGGGTGGGGAAGCTGGAACAGGTGTTTAGGGAGCCACGAGGGTTGCACTGGGGGAAAAGAACCGCAAAGGTGGATATTTGGAGGAGCCAGGGACCAAGACGAACACGCCTACCTGTTTCCCAGGATGGGTAATTTATTCAGTCCATCTACGGCTTTTCGGCTGCTCCATCTGTGCCAAAATAAGATTAGATTCGTCAGGTGCAAAATAAATTAAATTGAATGTATTTTTTAAGTCCTGCACTCGCCCATTTTGTTTTTAGGAACTTTCTTTGTTCAGGATGTTAAGGCCTTTGAGCACCAACCATGTGGTTCAAGGAAGGTGAAGCAAAAAGGTTTCTTACCTCCAAAGTCAGGTCTGGGTTGAAGACATGGCAAACAAGCTGTAGGTTCCATTGATGTCAATGGAATCAAAGATGTAAAAAGAAAAGTCCTTCCTTGCAACTTATTTGTGGAACATTTTACTTACCTAAAACTCTTGCTCACACTTAACCTGCCCCTGGATCCAGTTTGCGGTCCATTTAGCTTTAGGTCATAGACTACAATTTTAGATTGCACTGTGATTTGTAATGTTTTAAAAGTCATGTTTTTCTCTTCTGCTAATGTGAATGCTCCTGAAATGTAATGTTGTGGTTCTTACAGCCTAAATGCATCTCATCTTCTGTTGGACTGTGGCTGTGTTAGGATGATTGTTCCCCCCCTCTAAGCACTACTTTGTTAAGTGTGCATTTGTTTTTTTCCACATTCAAGTCCTAGACGTGTTGGGTCATAATGACTCTTTTTGGCATCTGGGATATTTTAATGACTATTCTGTCTGTGTCTGTTTTCTTCCCCTTTCTTCACACCCCTTGCCTCTATATGCAATGTGCCCATCACTCGCCCATGGACGTACGTTCTAGTATTAGTTTGGGTGTTGTGTTCACGACAGTGTATTGTTTTTATACATGTACTAGGTAGCTTTACTGGGCTTTATGTCTAATTAAAGAATTCCTTAAGATGATATATATTTGTAACTTAATACATGTATACATCTTTTAGTATACCACTGTGGTGTGTTCTCTTTGCCTATGTGTGGGAACTAATTGTGTACTTTTGTGTCAGTCTGTTTCTTCTCCCCGGAGTTAAGCTGACTGCTCTGTCACACTGGCATCCTCGACAGAGGTTTGGCTTCTTTATGCTTTGGGTCCACCCCCCACCTTAAAGGGTAGTACTGCTACTTGACATCACCAAGTGTCCCCTCCCTCCACAGCCTTCACTTTCACTAGTGTTCAAATGTCTAAGCACCTGGGGCAGCCCTGCCAACCTACCCTACTGAACCTCTTTAATATCATCCCTGACCTTATCCAACACCCACGGACTACATACACACACCTTCTAATGCTGATCAATGCTCCTCGAACAGCAGTCAGTCATCCTGCAGAGATTGCGGACCTCGACACAATAACCTTGACGCCCTGCTTATCACAGACACGTGGTTTACCCCATCATCCCTTATGTTTTTTATGTCCTCCTACTTCAAAGCTACTGCATCCAACAGATAGTTTTGTATTTTTCTAAAACCTATTCTACAGAAATTAAATCTAATAGAAATTTTTCAAATTTAAATTATTTTTTTGGATGAAATTTGACTCCTTTTCAAAGGTTCTTCACATTGGAGGTAAGGGACGGCTTTAAGCGGGGGATGTGGAGACCGTCACAAAAACTATATTTACATTTTCACAAATATACATTTAAATTTTACACAGCTACACAATAAAAGAATTACACCAAACATTCAGCACCACACACCGTGGGTAATAAGCAGCGCTCAGATACCTGAGGGTTTTTAGCGCTATATAAATGCGAAATTATTATTAATTATTATTATATATTTCAATTAAATACATTATAACGCACAATAATTAATCCCAAGACAGAGGAATCAGAGGCAGGCACAGAGAAGAGCAACTGAGAAGCTGAGTGCATGCTGCGCCCCGCAAGGTGCTGCCAAGTCGGAAAAGGTACCCAGGAGCAGCAGCGGGGCCAATGTATCGAGCAGAGAGGAATATATGAAAGTCACGTATGAAAGTCAGATGTTAAGTGAGCAAAATTGGGATATCTCAAATCAATACAGAGCGTGGCAAGCAATGTTATTTGGGAAATAGATAGAAAGTGGAACTGATTACTCTGGGAGAAAGGGAGAATCCTCCAGGTACTGAGGCTTGAGGAGGGAGCCCACCGCAAAGATGTGTAACAAGAATTGTGAAATCAGACTGTCAAGGGAACAGAATCATAAAGGGGAGAATCCAATACCAAAAATGCAGGAAAGGGGGGACTCATTAATTGGATACGGTCATATAAAACATGAGGTTTGTGAACCCTCAAGAATATGAGAGGCATACAAGTAAAGACCAGAGTGTGAGAAACTATTTCAAGGTCAATTGTTGTAAAGCGGGCATTAAAGGAATGGTTCGGTCAGAAATATTATTGTCCCTATGGTTCGGCCATGTGTTTTCGTCTTTTGAACACAAGCAATATCAGGCAGCAGGGCGCGGCCATCTTGTGATAATCTCATCAGTTGCTGCATCGCCCTGGGTGAACTGCCTTTGCGGCACTAAATCATATCTCCCGCCCGTGAGCCAGATATCACCAAATCATTGATATTCTCTGCCTCTCTCTGTGACGTTACTGGGCAGCGTAGCCAAACGTGCCCATTCGTCACCTACGCGACTTGACGCAAAACCTGTAAAACAACACACATGGTCTCACAACACAGCGCATCACAATTCGGAATATGAAACTGTACTTTAAAAGGAAACAGCAGGACTGTACAATTGGCAAAGTACCTTTATTTCACATTAAATGATTTGAGAACATTCGGCGATTGACATTTTCAATCAAAATGGAACTTTTTTTCTTTGCTCTCGATCCGCAAATGTTTATTGTGAGTCGCGCACTGTTCCTTTTGGGTACACAGGCTGTTCGAATTTGGTAAAATAATTACTTTGGTCGCACAGTGAATTCCAAGGCTGGTGCATCAACTTGGCACTAGACCACCGTTAAGGTTATGTTGCTCCTAATAACTGGTACAGCGTAAGGGCATATCGGCCTTGCCGATCGTCCCTAAAAAGAGTAAAATCCAGTGATTGACATGTAGCTGCAGCTGGCAGTTGAAGAAACCATTGGTTGGGGTCTGGAATAGGTGACAATCGCAGAATGGCAGGATGTACCTGTTTGCAAAACATAAAAATAGAAATGTGTTTCAGTAGCTGATCTTTATTACAATCAATAATTTTATTTATTAGCACAAATGTGATACAATGTCAACCGAGAGAACACAACGTGGAAAGTACTCCACTATTTGCTTCCGAGGATAGTGCAATGGAGTATGTTCAGCTCTAAACATAATTTGTAAACTGAGGCAACAATTCGAGGTGCATAATGTAATGATTTATTAGCGTTGAACCAGGGGGAAACGAGTGGTGGTCTACATGTGTCGATGCTGGACTGCCCACTTGCCCGGTAGAAAGACCAGCACACAAAGGTTGTACAGCGCTTCATTGCAATATGCCACACAGAAAAAACGAGTTCAATGTAACCCAGCAATAAGGGTCAGCTATTGATATTTGGACTTGTTCTGGTATAAAATTGGCTAAAGTGAAACTTACATTATATTCGGCATTTCCATTCTCTTGGCGTAATGCAGACCGTAACGCAGACTCTGTTCGTGTCAACGATTTTTTATAAACTGAACTTACATGTAACTAAGTCCAGTTTTGCAATGGACAACCTTATCATATCTTACGTTATTACCCCCCTCCTTCAATTAAATACCTTTTGGAATGGTCCCTGTCTCTCAAGGTAAAAAAACAATAGAACCTTATACTGTGTGTGACACGCGTGGGCCTCCTCGGCTCCCAAGCAAAAATTCAAAGCTAGTGACCTTCACTCACAATGAACATACATTCTTAGTTTGCAACATCTCGTGTCAACGCATCCATGAGAACTGGAATTGTGAAGCACAGGCACTGGAGGAAACATTTAGGGGCAGCAACTGCTCGCTGTTCGTGGCGCTGCTGATGGGCAGGGGAAACTTGCCAATGACACAATGAAGGAAACACAAAAACGTCTAGTAATAGCCCCACCTTTGCTTATCTCAAGGCCTCCTACCCCATGGCATGTTTTCACAGTCCTTACTTCTTGCATGCCTAGTATCTTATGTAGCCTAGGCCTCATCCCTTTTGTGTGACAAGCAGTTATTCAGCTGTTTGGGGAACTGGATGGTAAGGCAACTGCCGAAACCCAAAGATTCTTACACAGTGTTATCCATCGCGCCCTACCACGATAAATGAAGGTCCCACAGTAGCTCGACGAAACTGTGAAATGTGAAAGCACAGTGTTACATTGTATGGCAATCGTAAAAATGTTACTATTTTTAAAAGAAAAGGACAAAGAGGATAGATTTCAAAAGAGAAATTGCATACTTTATTAGAACACTTAATAAAAACATTTTCGGCAAAAATAAAAGCAGATGGTAATCATTTGTACTGGGATTTGAACTGTTCAACAAGCTCTGCTTTGGGTGGACATGGCACGTTGGCAATGTTTTGTGGCAATGTATGTGTGCTCCAAACAGATTTGCGCACACTTCCATGAGTATGCATCTTTACGACATTAATAATGCAATATTTAACAAAATCGAATTCCATTTCCTCATATACTGGTTTGATCACCCATTTTTTGCTTCTTTTCGTAAAGGCCATAGTGTAGCGAACCATCCCTAAGTGTCCTGCAGTCCTAGATTGTTCACGTACTACATTCTCGTTATGCGCTAATACCGCTGGTAATGTCCTATATTTCATCCCTCCGGTGCCGAAATGCAATCTCTTTGGCCTGTACTTTAGGCACATATTGTGGAACACCTCCAAATCACCTGTGTGACAGAATTCTGTGAGTCCCTTCAGATATCTTGAGAGTTTTATCAAACACAATCTTCTCAAGGGCTTTGTGTGGAGGTGAAGATGGAATCAACCGCTTCTTCTTCCGTGCCTGCTCCAGGGACAAAGGGCCATATTCACATTGGTGGAAATGTTGGTTTTCTGTCCAGTGGTGAACGTTGGAACAGTGGTGCATTAGTGATTGCCATTTTTCCAGTAGAATTTCCACAGACCCATCACATGTTTTGGAGCTCCACCAAAGATGGTTGCTGAAAGACTGGGACCACTGTGAAATACTTTCCAAACCTTTTTTTCCCTGCAGCCGAGACTTTATTAATTGATTTGGCAACATGCCATACATCAAATTGATGTTTAATATTTGGAAACTGCTCTCTCATTGTCTTGGCTATTGAAACGTGTCTGTCCGTGGCTATGAGGTCGATTTGCATTCC
The DNA here is from genome assembly GCF_040938575.1 of Ambystoma mexicanum. NCBI lineage: Eukaryota > Metazoa > Chordata > Amphibia > Caudata > Ambystomatidae > Ambystoma > Ambystoma mexicanum. The sequence goes on from NC_090926.1 coordinate 744,945,446, forward strand.
CCTTGATTGTAGGTCTTCCAGTGATTTTATAAAACCAAGTTTCTCCATGGCCACTGAGGATTTACATTCGGACACCTGCACGAGCACCAAACTCACAATTTTATTACTTTCCATTTCCTGAAAGTGGTATGTGCAGTACTTAGCAGAAAATCCGGGGCTGTCACACTGTCCATCACCGGCTAGCCTGAACTGTTTGTCGGAGAATGTACTTTGAATCGACAGTTATTCAATTTTCCAAGCTTCACTAATGGCAGGGAATAGATAATCAAGTTGATATTGGTAGTGCTGTGTTTTAGAAATGAAATGGAGTCCCACAAACTGACAGAAACTGGAAAACTTCCGGAAACTAGAGCCACTGAAAAGTAAACCTGCTGCACACAGTAGATTGCCAGCTGGCAGTTTCCCCAGCATCGGTTGAGCGGACCATGAAAATGTTTTAATGTTTCAATTCTTAAAAATAAAAACTGTTTATAAATAACCTTATTTTTCTTTGTTTTCGTTGAAACCTTCTTTACTCTTACATCACCAACAGCAAGCTGGTGCACCGACTCTGATTCACATGCCTCACGTTCAATATACAGATCTTGTATACATCCCTAGAAAAGAGTATCCATTTAAAATAAGTCATTTGTATTACAAATAAAATTAGACCGACTTTCGTTCATTAGAGGGTACTGTCAGTACACATACCTCTGGCTCTGGATCAACTACAAGGGATAATGTACTTGTGTTGGACGCTCCAGCATCTCCCTGAAACACAGTACTTTCGTTAGTATGGATGAAAATATTGTAAATTGAGCACACACATTGGGACGCGGACAAAGGTACATATCAATAGCAAACCACAAATGAAACATTGTGTAAACGAACAATACGGTATGTAAATATGATCAGATTATCTCAAATTCCATGCATAAAACAATTCCGGAACTGAATAGCTAAGTAATACTACCTGATACACACTCAAAGTGGTTGTTGACTCCAGGCAAGACATGGATGCTGAATCTTGCTCCTTCATATTCAGGTCATAGTCATGGAGTTGTAAAGGAAAAATATTATTTGATTTAGAAATGCTAATCTTAAAAATTGTCATGTAAGTAGACCGATTACGAAAACATTATGCTTATTTCAAAAGAAACTATAGCATAGTTATTAGTGATATTTACACCTAAAATACCAATCAATCCATGTGGTTACTTGCACTCTGCCGCAAGGCCTAAAGCTAAATCTAGAAGCGTGACTCACCTGTGGAGGCATGTGAACGAATAAAGTCGGAATAGCGTTTGGGATCAATTTTAGAGTCTTTCTCAGTTGATTCTTCTTTGTGTACAAGGATGTGTTGTACATATTCGGGGTAAAGTGCAGGCTGCAGATGCGGTATCGATCACCCCTCTTGTCCTCCAAGACTTTTTTTACTTGACTTTCAAGCTCTGCCGGTTCATATCCGCAATATCTGACCCATTCTCTAATTCGATATACTGTCTTGGGGAATACATGCATTGTAGTGCCTTCAGGTTTGTCATGGGTCTTCGAAGGATAACCGCAAATCGAACATGCAGGCATTGTTGTAAATTCTGCAAAAAAAGGTCAACATTATTCGAATTTTACTTTGCATAAAAATGTGAGAAAGAAGGAATTAGACCATACATTCTTCAATGCAAGCTTTGTTTGGTCACCACAGCAAAACCAGTGTAGCTTGGGCGGCTGTATTATAGGATATCTTTCTTAAACTAAATTCAGAACATGTTACTCCTTGAATGTACTACCGTGCATGAAAAGGAAACATGCTTATATTATAGAGACGGTCCGCGAAGGATGCAATTCGATGCCAATTGACACTGATGAAAATTGATGTATCGATAACATAAAAAATGAAACTCAAGTCAATAGCAATGAGAAGAATGAACATCGCACTACTGAGTACGTTACTTGGAAATAGTTAGAAATGTACAGATGAAGGCGATATGATTAGGGTACCTGCCCTTACCTTGACCAACAAACAGTTAAATTCAGCAAGCAGAGTAGTTAGTGGCAGGAGAACAGGGAGTGAGGGAAAATCCCCTGTACTGACCGCTGTCACTGGGGAAAGTTTCTCTAATGGCACCAACGACACAGGCGAGTATTGCTCATCGAACGCGGTGTCCAAGCCTCCCATGAAGCCACCATGTAAAAGAACGATAGGCCACCAGCCGGTACCACCTGTGAAAGAGAAAGATACAAACAATTTTTAAATGACCAAGATAAGGGTATTAAACCTTAGTTGTCAATGACAATTCTGGTATCCAATGGCTTCTCTGCCAAGACAAATGCTACCTAGACACTGCACAATATTGAGCAACTTTCATACGACTATTACTAGAGAATTGTAAGACTAAATTGATATGACAATGATATATTGAAGTTACGAGAATTTAGGAGACAATCGTGAAATAGTAGTGGCCTAACTGACATCTCAACCAGAGTATACTTACTCGTTACTTGGATTACGAGGGCGAACTGTTGCACAAAGTTTGTGCATAAGCACCATCAAAATCGTCAACACGGACCGTGTGAGGCAGACTGCCCTGAAGTCTGGCAGCTCGGTAACGCATTGCGGCTGAGGCTCGCCTTGCGATATGTAGGACAAGCATCCAGAGTTTTCTCTGCAGCAGCAGTTCTCCAACTCTGTTGGCATTAGAGCTCACCGATTGCAGGTACACCAGGTGGAGACGCCATCCATGCGACTAGGCTCAGGCTCTTGATCTGTTGAATCGTCCTCCCAACAGTCATCCGAAGCCTCATCGTTTCCTCATCTTTCTCTTTCCAGTAATTCCTCCTCGGAATACTCAGGCTCGTACTGGTAGGGCATTATTGTTGCCATTGTGTGGCAAACAAACAAAAATAATTGATAGCGTTGGTAGTGGTATCTGTTTGCACGGGCTACAAGCAACGAAGGTAGCTGACCAGAGCACAGAAACGAGTCACAGAATACTCAAAGAAATACAGTGAGAGGAATGGAATAGAAAATCTGCTGTTGTGTGTTGTGAAACAGTCAGTTTATACTTATTGAGGAAAGAGGCGTCTTGCCATTTCCATGGCAACATGTCATTAGCTGAAGCGCAGAGAATGTTGGCACGAGACGTGCTTTGGCGTTGTGAAATGGGCGGTACTTGTCTAGTGATGTCTGGCTCAGGGGCGGGGGATATGATTTAGTGCCACAAAGGCAGTTCACCCAGGGTGATGCGTCAACTGATAAGATTATCACAAGATGTCTGCGCCCTGCTGCCTGATTTTGCTTGTGTTCAAAAGACGAAAAACTCCGGTAAGGTGCATAGGAAATGTTTGTATGATCGATCAACTTATGGTTAAAAACACATGGCCGAACCATAGGGACAATAATATTTCTGACTGAACCATTCCTTTAAAGATGATGCAAAGCCCCCAGGTATATGGGGAAAGCTACATGAGCTTATGAAGGAAACTTCACAAAGAATCCTATATTCTAAACAGACATTTATGCATCATTAACCATAGGAAATGAGATACAGCCTTAAAGAGAAAGCCACTGGGAAAAAGACCAGGAAAGAGATGACCAGGAGAACAGAGAAATTATCTTGCCCTTTTTTGAGAGATTCATATTAGTGATTGGTCAGTTAGTTAGGTTTGGGACTAAGGAAGCATTATACTTTTGGACTTGCTAACGACAGACTAGCACCTTTAGTTAATTTAGAAGGTATGCAGGGCAATCCCTTTAGTAATAGGGAATGATGGACCTTTTTCTTATATTTTCGTTAAAGAAAGGTAACATATCCTCAATGTGTTCGACTCCTTCCGACCTGCCACAGTACTGATTCAAATGAAACAAAATCACATGTGCTTAAAATATCTCATGAAGAAAAATAAAATGTAACACCCATAGAGAGTAGATAGACTATTTCAGATACAGATCACATATATCTGTGTTTAGGCGCCAACATAACTGGCTCTCAACCCACGACAAAATCCAGCTTAAAAGCACATCCCTCACCTACAAAGTGCTGAATAATGCTGCCCCTAGCTATATCATGGACAGATTGCACAGGAGATCCTCCACTAGACCCACGAGGCTAACCAACTCCAATTGCTCAACTATACCGAGATTCATGATTTCCCCTGTAGGGGGTTGCAATTTCCCTGTCAAAGCAACCCAACTGTGGAACTCTCTGCCACACACTATCGGAGAAAACCAACCCTATCTGAATTTTAGACTTAACTAGATCAACTGGCTCAGGTCTACGGATCTTTAGGACCCGTTTATGGAGTATCAGCACGTTCTGCATTAAATCTGTATCATCAACATTTTGTCTCTTTATCTGTATATTGTACCTATGTATTCCTTGACTTATCTATCTCCTGTACCTGCTTTATTCCTATGAATATCCTGTAACATGTCTACTTGAGCTTTGCATATTCTTGTAACTGCTGTGCCCTGATACCTCCGGGTCTAGTGCACATGATAAATAAATAAACAAACTAAAATGGAAAATAGATGTTCACGCACAAGTGCAGGCGGGAGCTAGAGGAGTGTCTTTCCACCTCTGGGTGCATCCACAGGAAAGTCAGGGCAATGGACCATAGAGAGATTTGAGGTCCCAATAAATAAGGTTGTCTCATTCATGGAGGGTTTAGAAAAACACCCATTTAAACCCCAAGACATTTTACAAGATGAGGAAGCTACCTTGATAAAATTAAGGACCCAAACCCATTGCATCATACGAGAGGAACAAGTGGAAATAGAAATGTTTTCTGATGAGGAAGATTTTGAAGACCTTCTTGTGCCCTCACCTGACATTGATGACCCCATTTCGTCATCACCAATAGATGACAATATTTTATACAATGATTTGCTAAAAAAGGCATATTATTTTAAAATTGATGCACAGGAGTCGGTGGAAGACAGAGATTTTGTGGATGACCTCCTCGACGAAAGGAAGCAGGTTAGCCAATATATACTGCTACTTAAATCTGTTAAGAGAAAACTGATAAAGATCATGAAATGCTCCAAACACGCTGAGCCAAATTACCAACTGACCTTTTCAACAAAGTGGAGCAAAATCCAACCGCTGTGGTTTTCGTGGCGAAAGCTACACTTCAGGTGCAAGCCCCATTTCATGGTTTGGTAACTGTTGAGATGGATTTCTCAAATGTGGCTCCATGGACATGTATCAGGAGGCCCCCCTAGTTATATTGAACAGGGGAGCTCTGGAAGTTTAGCCAAACTAATCAAGGTAAGCGTGGAAGAGTGGTTAAGGTGAATTATCAGGAGAGGTGAGTGAGGTCGGGGGTCCACAATGAGTTCACACAGTGAAATACACAATGATTACACTTAGTTCAGTAGGAGGCCTCCAGGGTATGCGCTGATGATGGTATCCACGGTGTGAAGCTCCTCCACTGCCGGTTGAAAAAGGGTTCTGTAGCACCATTCCCCCTTCACCTCCACCCCCCAAGAGTGAGTGGAGCCGACGAGACCACTCGGATAGTACGTGGCCAAAGTTTGGGGTGAATTTGTTCAGGTGTTGCAGAGCTAGCACTGGCTGCAGATCTGCCAGAGACGCGTAAAGCAGTGCCTGCCTGGCAGCTCCACGCCTCCTGCAGTAGTGCGAGATGTTAGCCCACTGCATTTGTAGGCCTGCAACCCCGGCCACTGTTAGGGAGAATTCTCTTATAAGGCTAATTTCCCCAAACCTAGTGAGTCCCCCAGCAGCTTTGCTGGATTTTTGGGTATTTTTTTTTCTCCTGCTAAGAGTGAGACTCTCTTACTCCCACTTTTAGGCATGATTTGAGGTATGTCTCTGACTATTTGTGTGCTTATGGGCGATGCGGTGTTTTACTCCATAAGGTATCATCTATTTTTTGTGTATGTGTTACACAGAACCCTCAGTGCAGTAACACAGGGGTGTCATAGTGACCCCCAAACATAGACTCCATACCCTGGGACTGACTACTGTCTCCCAGGGCATGTAAAGTTACCATTGACTTTACTAGTCCTAAATTGTGAACAGAACCAGTACAAACCATCATATTGTAGAAGTACTGGAAGGGGTTAATTATATTGCCCCTGGGTCTGTTTTCATGGGGCACTGTCCAGTCCCCCCCTCGTCGAGTTTCTGGTTGGTGGCAGTGGTTACCATGCCAATGGGATTTTCCCATTGATTTTAAACGCACCACTTTTTGGTGCAATGTTAAAGACACCGCCGGTTCATTTATTTAATATTAAATCAACGGTTGGGTCTTTTTGCCAGATCTCTTTTCTAAAATGGCGTTCGTGTCTGTCTCTGTAACTCTGACCGAGGTCGAGCCCTTTGTTCCACTTTTTGGCGGGCTTCTCCACAGAAGCCCTCCAAATGGTGACATTCTGTCTGGGTTCCACAGGATGTGTGGGGAGGGGAATTGGCACCCTGGACTGCGTTGCCTTAGCAACTCAAGTTGCACTCTATTCTGATTGGCCCAGTGGTGAGCCGCATGGCTCACCACTTAGCATGTTTGAGTGATATCTAGGCTGTTGAATGGTTGTTTTTCTGCATAAAAGCAGTGCTTTTGGGACTGGAACTTCAGAAGTCGCCACAGGACCTAAGAAATCCAAAGAGGGAAGAAGCTGAGCCATCTGCAACGACGACACCACCGGAGGAGCCCTGCTGCAACGACCTCACCACTTTTCCGACGACAAGAGGAGATCTTCTGCTAGAAGAGTCTTCTCCCTCTGGGCTGGTGGGATCAACCAGTTTGCCACTTCGCCTTCCAAAGACGTCTCTTGGGCGAGTCACCCGTGCCAAGCACCCCGGCGACCGGATAGCCAAGCTTCACCACTTTTACCGCGAATAAAAGGAACGCACCTTTTACCGACGAACTCCGCGGCTGGTCTCTTCCCTGGGCAGTGCAACGACTACAAGTTTCCTCCTCGACGAGATCTTCTCTTCCCCTGGTCGAACCCATGACTTGCATCTACTGCCACTGCTGGAGCTTCCTCTCTTTAAGGTACTGTGTTCCACCTGGCCTCCCTTTCTTCGGATTGCTTAAGGTTACCCTTAAATCCTTGGCTTGCCAACTGGGTTGGCTCCAGACCTTCTAACATTACTGCTCGAATCACCCCAACCTCTTTTGAACACTCTGCAAATACTTTTAGTGCATTTTAAACCGTGTGATCTGGGCACATTTCGCTTTGCTCCATTTAAAGTGGGCCTATGAACTTGGCTCTGCAGTGTATACTGCCTTCACTGACTTGCTTTGGACTTAGAAAAGTGTTGGGAATGGTTTTAAGTTTATGCTCTGCCTTTTTCTCTCCCTTTAACCTAATTATTGGAGTACTACCTAAGTTACACGCTCACCTCTGTTTTTGACAAAAAGTGGTGTTTTAACTTAGACTTGTCTAGTAATTGCTAGGGGAGGTGTAAATACTTTTCTGATTGTGTTTTGAACTTGCTTTGACTTATAGTGCTAGTGTATTTTCTAAAGTGTGTGTTAAATAAATAATTATATACTTTTGATACAAAGATCTGGGCAGTGTTTGCTTGTTCCACTGTGTTTTTGGCCCTATTGTGTATACTCTATATACTGCCTTACTCTTCTTGAGAGAAGTCTGACTGCTCAGCCACAGCTACCAGGTAAATTTGGGTGGTACAGACTGCTACCAATTGGGTTTACTGCTTACTCCTGTAGTCTTAATCTTTTTGCAGTGTTCCCCAAGGGAACTGCACAGGATTCTGCCTAGCACCCGGCCACAGTGATGAGATCTGGCTCCGAGGGTCTGTATAAATCCCCTGATCACTCCCCTGGAGCCTCTAGACCTTAATGGAAGGATTTGCAGGGTTTGGAGGTGTGCTTGGCGCCCACCCACAACAAGGCTCTTCAGGCGAGGGGAGAACTCCTGACCTCGGGGTGCTGGCTCATCAGCAGGGGAAGCGATTATTGATCTGGCCGAGGGGCTTGGACTCCTGCTTGGTAGAAATACACAGGTGTAGCAGGGGGCTGCCACTGCCTTACCCGCTGCGGCCCAGTTGTACCAGTGCTCCTGGAAGTCTGCTGTGACGTTGGTGGGGCCTGGAGGTATAGGTGGCAAAGTACGGCTTGGATTTCGGACACTGCACGCGCCATGAAGGGAGGAGGATAAAGGGGTTGATGGATCCCCCGCTACGGATGCTCCCTCCCCAGACCTGGGGAAGGAGAGTAATGGGCTGGAGTGACGGTCTGCCAGCTTGAGTGGCAGCAGACCCTGTCAGTGGTGGGAGAGCCTGTCAGTGGTGGGGGAGTTGTCCTACCCATCCAGGACTTATTGTGGAGAGAGGCCCATTGGCGCCACATGGTGATCCATCCACCCACTTTCAGAATAACATTTAAAAAAGAGAGCAGAAAGGACAACATGGTCTGGCTAGGTAGTGAACCCCTAAAAGGGGGAGGTGAAGTAACTCCTTTCCTTATATTGGTGGCGACCCCAACTGCCCTTGCCCAGCAAATAGTTTGAAGAACACTCTGATGTAGGGTGGCAGTGTGGGCCCGTCTACCCCCTATCTGGGCTCCGCACACTTTGCTGGTGCGAACACCCCCCGATAACCGGGAATATGAGTCGGTGGGATCCGTTGGAGAGGTACCGCAGAGGTTTGACCGCCGGCCTTCTCCCACCCGATGGACTGGGTGCTTCACTGCAGCAATTTCAATTTCCCTGGACCCCTGCCCCACCCAGCTCTGACTTTAATGCGACCATGGTGGAGCGAACTGGTGATCAGTTGTCTCTGAAAAAGGACATTGTCTCCCAACTGGAAGAGAGTAGGGGCATAAGAGCGGACATCAAGAGATTAAGTAAAATAGAACCTCGCTGAATGCCTTGGAGATCCAGATGGACATGTGGTTATCTGAGTTGGAAAGAAGAGAAACCGAAATTACCTTAAAGATGGCCAATTTTGAAAATAGGAAAAGGAGGAATAATCTGCATTTTTCTGGTTTCCTGGAAAAAGATAAAGAAACAGAGAGGGATATAGGAGATCTATCCATGAAGCAGCTACGCTTCTATTTGGTGATGATACTTCCGACAAGCCGAAACTTGATGGGTTCCACAGAGCTGGAGGAACAAGGGGTCAGAGATCTGTATTGGCCCATTTCTACAATTTTCCGCAGAAAATGAAGATTTTTGAGAAAGCTTGATGGATGGGCCGATACAGCAGGGCTCTGCTAGAATCGGTCTTCCAGGACCTATCCTCCTTTAAGCTAGCATGACGCAGGTTATGCAGCCCACTTACAAAATTGCTAAATGAGAAGGGGGTCCACTACAGATGGGGGTTTCCCTTCTCCTTCTCGTTTGAAAATGAAGGCTACAAATAAAAGTTGATTAAGGAAGATGACATATGGCGGGTTACAGAAGAACTGGTAGGGACTCTCGGGAACCCAGCGCAAGAGAAAGACAACAAGGCTACGGAGTAGTGTGCCAAAACCCCCAACACACGCCACATGCCGGGCTCGAGGAAGTTTATGAAATGTAATACTCCGCCTAGAGGTTCCTCCTGAAGGACAAGACCAAGAAATAAACTTAAGATGAAAGGTTCTCGCCACGCACGAGGACCAGTTGTCGACCTAACAGTTGAGATGCAATGTCAGTATCTTTTTGAGTGGTTGGGCAGGGGGCCCTAGAATTGTAGAGGGGGATGCGGATCACAGTGCGGGTGGGGGCTCAACAAGCTAGGTTTGTGGGGTTTTATACCCGCTCCGTCTCTTGATGGAGAGGGGTTGTTAAAGCATCATGAATCATAAACCGCCCCTCTACTTCCCCTTCCCCCTTATTCTTTCCCCTGACCATCTCTCTCCCACCTCCCCTCTCTGTCTCCCTTCTATTTCCCTCCTCCAACTCATCAGCACCCCTCCCCCCACCCAGTCCCACTCCCCTATTCCCCCTCTTCCCTCCAGTTAATTGCTCTTTTCACTGCTTTGTTGAATGATTCATAATGTAATTTTGCTTCCACTGTTATTGTTGATGTTTTTATGTATTATGTTGTTCCACTGTACAGCGCCTTGGTGTAAAGCGCTTTATAAATCAATTAATCAATCAAGACAGAGTTTCACTTAAATGTCTGTCTGTGTCCAAAACCTATACTTACCCTCACTTCTAAAGCGAACCAATGTGTAGGGTTGTCAAAACCAAAAGAAAGTGTTCAACTCCGTTCTGAGCTTCTTCCAGCTCGCAGCTTTCTCTCCGCTCCCTTTACCCAAGTGTAAGAAAGCTCCATTAAAAAGTCTCAAGATTACCTTTGTCCAGTTCAAGGTGATACAGTTAAAACTAATCCTCCGGGTTCCCTTGCCCAAGTTTGAAGCAACAAAGTTCACAGAAACAAATAAAAGGTTTTGAGTCTTCGTTCTCCTCAAGTCTCAGGGTCCCCCTCCGCAAGACTTGAACTACATCATCACAATGTCTTTGGTTTTTCAACATTTAGGGCTCACTGGTCTAGCTACAGATGTCAGACCAAACGGTCCACCCAACATAGGTTGCGCAACCAGGATCCCTGACTCTCGGACTCTTGGCTTTGATGTGTAGATTTACAATCTTCTGGCCTTTCCTCATCAGCCTCTTAGCTCTGCTTCACTTGTTACACATCCTTTCCAGTCTTTGGCCTCGCCACACTGCAGTTCAGTTTAAGGTTTTTTGCTCACACCCATCTTCTTATGGCTCTGTCATACTTGTGCCCATTTCTGTAATTAGTTTCAGCGGGCCATTTGGGTTATTCACTTTGTCTGCTTGGCCCATGAGGGTTCCTATTTCATTCAACACCTAGAATGCTTAATTTCAGGGTTTCATTCAATTCAGTATTCGCTAAGCATTCAGGCCGCTTAATTGTAAAGTTCCATTCAGTTCAGTATTCTATATTCATTGGTTTTGCTTAATTTTAAAGTCCATTCACTTTGGTATTCAATATGCATTCGTAGGAGCACTGCGGTGTGCGAGCGTCCCTCCCAACACTCACCGGCTTGTGGCGTCTCCTTCCGGGGGTTCCCTTAGCTTCTCCTTCACCGCTGAAGCTGGGAAAGTCCCCACTGGAGCTCTGCTAGCCTTCCGCGTGCCTCCCTCTGCACTCCGGCATGCGGAATTCTTCTTTATAGATACGGACAGCGTCCTTTACTCTTGGTACTCTCTCGCAGCTCCTGCGGCTGATCCTTTGTAATGAATGCTCCAAGACTGGCAATACTTACACGGCCCACTGGCTATGGGCTGTGCAAGTCTTCTGGAAAGTTTGCCGGAGCCCTGGCTCCTCATTCGATCCCACCACGGCTGCCTCCTCTGAAGCAAGGTCCCCTGCTGGTCTTTTCCAAACAGGCCTCCCTGTTGCTACCTGCTCTACTCCACTGGTCTCCCTTTATAGATCTTGACAGGCTGCATGTGTCGCTCTCTAATGAGACTTGCCTGACCATAAAGGGACATGACTGACCCTTGTGGCTCTTTGTAGGCATCTTCCTCGTCCCAGTACTAGAGTGGTGAAAGGGGGTAGTGTTCATTACTCTTAGTTGCTTCTTTCTCGTCCCAGTAATGTCAAGTGTCATATGTGGGTAATTGAGGGGAAAAGCTTTATAATCACCTATAACGGTCGGTGAAGGTTTTAGTTGATCCTCCACAGGATAAAGGGGATACCATGTCTCTCCTACGGGGCCCCCACGTTTAAACCCTCTCCTGCCCCGGCCCCCTCTTCCTGCTGTGTCTAGACTGGCGAGATCTCTTACATTTTCTTTGTCAATGGGATAGGGGTAACAATATCCGATGATTGCATTTGGGATAGGGGATTCTTTGAGAGAAGAGTGTGAAATCCCCAAGGATTCTCCACCCAGGTGATCCTCCATAGATTCTCCTCCCCGGATTAGGGATCCAAGAGTGATGGCCTTTCCCTGGCCACCTGAGAAGAGGTCCCAAAGGGATTGTATGTGAGGATGCCCTCTGGTTTTTCACGGGGGACCGAGAAGTAGTGGGATGACAGAGGGGTGGGAAGGGCGGGTAAAGGGTGGCATGAGCATTACTGTGGAGGGTTAGGGTTGTAGGTCTGTACGCTTCTATGATCTTTGCTTCTGGTTATACAGTTTTGGTAGGAGGGACAACATCCTGGTGGATCAGAAAGGTCAATCAAGTTAATTTGTCTTTGTAGTTAAGCCAGGAGGGAGTGCTGGGGCTCAGAAAGCATGTGAAGTGCATTTATGCAATTTTGAACCGGTGGTCAGGGATTCCCTGGTGGTCCAGCCCAATGCCTAGAATTAATCTGTTGTGGGGCTGGACGCCAATGGAGGGGGAAGCGAGGTCTCGGGAGGTTAGCTCAGTGGCAACGCACTCACCTTGGAAGCAAGACGTAGAGCAACACAGGTTCGGCCCCGGGTCTGCGCTTAGAAACCTATGGGTATTAAGTGTGTTATAAATAACCAATTACAAGGGAGTTGGCACGAGGGGTACAGGTGTTTGGGATTATTAGGGGCTTACTTATTGTAATTGATTACTTTTCAGTTGCACCGAATATTAGTGGGTCACTCTGGTATCGAAGACACTCTGGTGTTATTGCACCTCCTTCAATGCATGGATGTAAAGGAGGGGTCAAAAGGCTGATTCATTTGGCCTTTCCAAATGGCGAATCAGGAGGTAAATCTGATAATGGATTCTCAACGCCCGTGGTGTCCATTCTCTCTCAAAACATTCTGTTTTGCTTCAGGATTTTTCACACTTGAAGCTCAATGTGCTTGGTTTACAAGAAACCCATTGGTTCAGTGGAAAGGAACCTGCGTTGAAATCAAAAGCAGTATGTCCGGGCATCAGCAGTGATGAAAAAGAGGGCTGTCGTACTAATGGCGTCTAGTAGAATTGGGTTGGTGGTGATAAAAGACGCTTAGAGACCCAGGCGGATGCTAGATATTTGTGAGAGCCCAAATTGCAGAACAATTATACTGCCCGTATAAGGGCCAGATTACAATTATACTGCCCGTATAAGGGCCAGATTACATTCTGGAATGCAGTCAAGGAGAAACTCAAGGGGTTTGTTTATGGGCCTCTCTTGGTGGGAGGTGATTTTACCATGGTTCTTGACCCGCCCCTTAGGGATAGGAAGAGGACGAAGGAAATGGCGGTAACTACATCTCGGAGAAGTGAGGTTAAAAAGTTCACCCTGATTAATACGGAGTTAGGCCTGACTGACTCACTGACCCCCTGGCCCCCTGGCCACCGCTATTGGTGGATCCCCAGTGCACGTAGCACGCGGACTCATGATTCCTTTTCAAAATAGTTATCATATTAGTTGATGTCACCATCAAAGGTTATGTTACTGTGTCACGGATAGTACCTGTCCTGTGGTCGTACCATGATTTGTTCATGATTAACCTGGGAAATTGGCTGGCCCGAAATAATGTGGGGGAGATGGAGTTATAACGATTTCCTCTTAAAGGACAAGGATACGGGCAAGACTGTTTGGCGAAAATTATACTAGTTCTAGTTTAACGACAATAGAGACACTAGTGCCCGGTTCCTTTGGGAAGGCTTTAAAGCGATGTTGCGGGGTCTGCTCAAACGGATAGGAGCACATAAGAAGCGGGAAAGACAGTGCCTAGAAAGGGAGTTGGAAAATAGTTTACAGCCCGGTGCACCCCATATGGGGTGTATATCGCTTGTGCAGGTGGTACAGTTAAAGCCGTATAAATCTCAGTTAAAGGGCCTTTTGGTACAGGAGACGCAAAAGAAGCAACTATACTTAAAACAAAAGTACCATGAAAAGCGTGACAAGGCTGATAAAATCTTAGCGTGGAGGTTGAGGAAGGAGAAACGCAAATCTAAAATGGTGTCCAGTGTTGAGACACGGGAGGTACGCATAGGCAAGGAGTTTCGGGCTTACTATGAACAACACTATACACCCAAATTTGAGAGGGTTGGGGTCACACATTACTCATTTCCTCAACTCTATTCCAGCCCTCTCTGGGAACAAGCTGCAGGTATACAGGAGCCGATCAGGGAGGAGAAAGTATTCCACACAATTAAGAACATGAAGGGGCATACATCTCCGGGAGACGATGGATTTACCTTACGGTTCTATAAAATGTACCACGTAAATGACAGTAAAGTGTGGCAGTCTGCGGTCAAAAAGACTGTCTGTTGTGGCGCCTGTTGGCGTTTCTTCACTTGCCTTAACCTCCTGCCTGCTGGGACTTTGTTTAAATCACCTCAGCCGCAAAATGACTGTAAAGAGTAGCGGTCCACGGGCCGGCAGTCTGAGGCCAACTCTAAGGATCTTCGTGTTTACACGTAAAAAGCCTTTCCTATTTTCTGGTGAAAAATAGCAGTATCAATGAGTTGAACCCGCCGGAGAAGTCAATGGAGCCCCAATAATACTATGATAAAGCCCAAACTTGGATTATTGAATAAGTTTGTTCACACAGACAGAAATCAGACTTCACTTAGGCTACTCCAAAGTGAAATCCAATTAGCTTATCTTTTCAAGAAGACGTCCTTGTTGCTGAATTTTTAACCAATTTAGGTCATGATGCTTTGCCACTAATGTCGCAAAAGACCTCACAAAGAAAACCTTTGAGTCCCTTGGCGCCTATAATTCACACCACAAAAGACTCAGTGCTCGCCCTTGACACAGAATCCAATTACTAATTTCTTTTAAAATCGGTCTCAAGCACTGAAATTAAATCCCTTGAAAGGCAGAGGATTGTAGAGGACGTTGACCACTCTCATGTGAACGACCTCTGCATGATAAATCTTGCAGAATCAATGGTCTTTGAATTACCTGGACCTCCTTTGACTTTGGCACCATTTCCACCTATGGGGAGTCTTTCATTGCAACATTCAACCAACGCTTCCTCTCCTGATCCTCCAACTGCTCTAGCCAATCTATTGGAAGAAAATAATGGCCATCAAGTGGCACCAGAGGTTGACCCCAGCAGCTTCCATAAAGCCAGAGCCGGTCTACATTATAAGTTACTGGAGCTTGACGACCGGATTCGCCTGACTACACCAACGATTTCAGCGCTGAACATGGTACTTAGTTCCTTCGTTGCACTATACTATAACATCTATGATGGAGTGAAAGATCACTTAAATTACCTGAATGCTATTGCTTGAAAACTGGACCTAATGGCAGAGATGCTATGCCCCCTGCTGCTGTTTTCACCTGTTCAGTTCCCAGAAAAACAGGAAGAGGGACCTGACTTAATAATTCTCGATGACTCTGTAGTCTTGGTTGAATCAACGAGCCAAATTCCGAGTGCAGTGACTCCAAGCTCGTCTGTATTTCCGAAAAATACAAATGAAGCAATTCCTCTTGCAGAAACTGGTAAACATCCCTGCACCAAACAAAATCTACATTTGAAGGGAATTTGACCACGATTAATCAAAAAGAGCATAAAATTGCCATTGAGAAAAAATAGCTCTCAGTAAGTCAATTAATCTTCTGTCAACAGTAAAATCTTTCTTTGAGAAAAAGACAGTAAATGATCTTCAGCATAAACACGGTTATTCCTAAAACCAGAGCAATTGTGTCTGAAGTTACTTCTCCCCTGCTGCTTTGTCAAGCAGGATACCATGTGAAAACCCACCTATGCCGCGGTCAACTGAGCAAACAGACGGTTGGCATACAAACTTGGGCAAATCAACAGTTCACAGCGGTTCAGCCACCGCTGTGTCAGTCGGTATACAGTCAGACGTGCACCTTGAGCTTCGCCTCAACCCATTGTCCAACCAACCTTGTCTGCAATCAGGAATCGAGACCCAGAAACAAGAGAAATAATAGTTTTCTATGACACCTTGCAAAAAGGACCATCCCCTACTCTCCCTACCTTTTTGAGGTCTCTATTTTGAATTCCTCTGAGTAGGGCTCCCCCATCCCAACCAGGCTGATGGAGAATCGGAGCGGAATTCAGACCCCAGTGGTCCTTCACTATCTGATAAGTATGAGCGAGCCACCTGTCCGCCTTCTGCTATCACCAATGTTGACATGCAGAACCTTTTTGGCAAACTTTATTGGCCTCACTCAGACATTGTCCGGTATCCATTACCTTTGACGAAGAAGGAATCTTTCCAGTAACCTGGATTCGATAACAGAACTTCTACTGGCTTAAGTACCCGGGTTGAGAATCGCCAGCAGGAGGCAACTTTCAATTCAAGTGCACCCAAAAGGTGAGTATCCTCGACCAGATGTGTTCTCCGAGGTGTAAAAGTATCCAACTTAAATGTCAATGACCACCCTCAGGAAATAACTCCTGAAAAGTGTTCTTCCTTGCATACCATCTCTGCTTCCTATCACCGCGATCGATTGAATGCACCAATGACTGACAAGCTGCCGTCTCTGCGATCTGTCCAGTCTTGATCTCAACCAAATAGAAGGGACGCTAAAAAGCTGTTCATGACATGTCTGCTTACTGGTGAAATGGAAGTTTGCTTGAATCGATCTAATGTTTTAACAATATTTGCTGAAATCCCTGCACTGCGATCAATCTCTTTCAGTGACATTGAAAGAATTCACTTTCATAATCGCTTGAAATCGAACAAATGTGTTACTTTGCTTCACGCTTAGTGATGGGTCTAGTCTGGTTGAAAAAGCCAAGGCTTTGGGATTTGATGTTGAAAATTGTAATGACCAAAAACGGGCTCATAATGAATTGGTTTACTCTGAACTTCAGTTGCTCTGGCAATTTGGGCCCTCTGCATATGGGCATTAAATTGCCGAGTAATGATGAAAGAGGTGCCCAAAAACGCATTTACTTCGACTTGACCTCAGCTTTGTGGGACAGAAATGGTAGTTGACGCATGGCCTGAGGCTGATAACGTGGACACACTTTCCCTCAAATTTTTCAGTTGGAATACCCGCAGATTTGCCCATGTGAATGAGAACGCTAAGGCTTGATCCCAACTGAAAGTTAACACTGTAATGTTTTTTCAGGAAACCTGGCTAACTAACTTCCCTTTCTTAGATGGTTATGATCTCCTCCATCAAGCAGCTACATGAGTTGAAATAGGCAGATCATCTGGTGGGCTAATTATCGCAATTCGAACTGGGCATGGCTCAATCACAAAGATTGCAAACACTCTATTTGGTATCATAGCTGTTGAGATGCTTTCTGGCAAATTGTTTGCCCCCCTACTTCTTTTCAACATCTATTGGCACAAAGGGATAGCTGACCTAGACTAGTTCTTAAAAAGTTTACAAACCTGTATAACACGATGGAAGACGCTAAATAAGGGCGGTTCCATCTTAGTTCCTGGTGACTTAAACGCTGGGTGCCCTGACAACCTCCCTGATGATGACTTTTTAACAGAGTGTGTTGATTATCTTCCTAAAGGTGGCAAGGCACTGGTGGGGGTCTAAACTGGGCACTTACCATTCGAGGCCTAGACTTGTTTATGGTCAGCGGGATCAATCCTCAGACGGGCAAAATAGTTCCCTCAGGGCATAGAGGGAAAAGTCACTCGACTTTGGATTACATATTCGTAGATCACCTGCTATTGAATGCTTGCTCTGATTTGTTTTGGTTCTGGAAAACAAATGGAGTGACCATAATATGGTAATGATTAATTTTAATGTGATATACGTCAAGGTTGATGTACATGATCCCAGTCATTTGAAGGTTAACAATAGAGGTAATAGGGTGTGATGGAACCACATAATTCATTGAAACTAAACACAGTTTTGGGTCTGCTGTAAACAACCTCATACAAAACAGTTGTAGTTGAGAAATATGAAGCGACCATACTGCGATCTTTGCCTTACATTATGTCAGATGGTCCCAGAAAGGATAATATCAAGCCAGATGAGCACTCACACTATTATAACTAACAACTTGCTATAAAAAAACAAGAATTTAGAAGAGCGATCACTTTAGTAAAGAACTGAGTGAACAGACTTTTAAGAACCACAAGTTAAAAACCATAAAGCAGAAATATAGACATTTCTGTAAACAATTTAAAGCAAAACTATTACAGAAAGATGCTGAAAACCATGCAAACTATTTTAAAGGGTAAAGACTCTCGCCTCTTTAGGGATACTATAGATGGAGCGACTAACCCTCATTCTCACTACTAGGCTAATGCTGTATCTGAATCTTCCTGGGTATCTAATTTCAAGACAGGGACATCATTTGAGGGTTGCTAGAGGTCACAACAGCGACCCACGAAGTCCCCCTTGCTACCCATAAAATAAATTAACAAAAAATATTTTTTGTTAATGTAAGCTCCTGGGCTGTGGCCAGTGCCATGTGGCTCTTTGTTTCTGGAGTAGCTCGCTATCTTGCGCAGGCCTCTTAAAACATGGGGTTCCAAAGGTGTATCACTTTGAGCAGTGACCCTAAATAAGAAAGAATAGGAATAACAAATAATGAGTCTTTCTGGGATTCTATACAATAATTGCTACACTCATTATAAGTGTGTTTCAGGCACACATCAGGGGGGCGAGTCGCTGATTTAGTCTGTTAAACACCTCAACTCATACTTTTATTTTTCTGAGGTCGCTAAATGAGTGCCAACACAGGGTGAGATGATATTGTATGTATATTTGTTCTATATGAAGCGCTTACCCGTAATTGCTATATAATAACACATCATCTTTAGGTCTTGGACGTCTGCTTGAATTCAGTCATTTGGTAATATGGACCTATACACACTGATATTACCATACATAAGGTGATCCATTCTTGTATCACGTGTATATCACATTATAGTGATATTGTAACCATATTTCGAAGGGATTGTGTCCTCCGACGTATTCCTTATCTTTGATAATATGTTTCCAGCTTGCTGGCCTCGGAAATGTTTTCTGTAGAGGGCGCTGCGCGTCGACGTCCGCCGATGTCCTTCGATGGCCACCGTATCGGCGCCGACGTCACCATGCCCATAAATAGCCACGCGCTGCGTCCGTTGCTCAGTTCTGTTTTTCCGCGCTTTGTGGGGCCTCGGAACGTCGTTGCTCAGTTCAGTCAGGATAACTAACTATTACTACTCGAATATTCCTTATCGTTCTCGATGGCTTCTTCATCAGAACCGACAACGCCGCGATCCGGCTTCAAGAAATGTCGAGACTGCGGTAAAAAAAATAACGGATCCTCACAGGATCTGCTTATGGTGCTTGGGATCCGAGCACCATTGTTCGGAGTGTGAGGACTGCATGTCCATGACGGCGAAAGCCTTGAAGGAGCGCAGGGGGAAGCTCGTGAAAGGTAAGTCAGCCAAAACCTTCTTGAAAGTTTCATCGGCTGAGTCGAGGCATTCGTCTCCTCGCCGTCAAACATTCCCATTCTAGATCTCGAAGTAGCTCCCACCATTCGTCGAGATCAAGACACTCAAAAAAGAGACGTCGAAGGTCCCATTCCTCGTCGTCTTCTATGTCCCCAGAAAGGGTCTCCTGTCCCAATAAACACAGTTCTCAAGCTGAGTGGGAGGAATTCAGAAAGAAAATGTTAAGCGTCTTCGAGAACGCGGCCTCGACCACCTCGAAGACAGCTGAGGGTGATACCCCGGGTGAAAAACCCAAAAGATCAAAACGCTGCCAGTCGCAGCACCCGGCGACATTCCACCCGAGAGCGCCATGAGCCATCGGGTAAGAAGGCACCATCTTCGACGACACTGTCGTCGAAGATTCCCTCGACGCACGGATCGGCGCCATCGACGCCGTTGTCGAAGGGTTCCTCGACGCATCGGTCGATCGACTCGATGCCATCGCCGACGAAAGAGAGGACCAAGGCCACTCCACAGCCAACAGTGATTTCAAGGGCCTCCGGCTCGACGCCGAGACTGTCGTCGATGCCCTCGAGTAGGATCCCGATCCTCTCGAGTTCTTCGAGACCCCTTCCATTTTTTTCGACGCCGTTTTTGGCGCCTTCGAAGCCTGTTACATCGGCGTCAACGACATCAACGTTTTCTTGTCCAATAACGACGAGTTTGGCTCCTTCTGCCCTAGAGATGGGTTTTACTCCATTTCAGAGGTCAGAGTACCCTAGACTTTCTTCAATTTATGAAGAGGGTGAAGATTCTGACCAGGAAACATTCGGGTTACAGAGGACCACACTGCCTATTGCAGAGGATTTCACCTCTGAGGAGAGAAAAGGCTGAAGGACCTACAGGAGTCACTACATGAGGCAAGTGGGCTGGACACTTCCCCAGAAGTGGAATTTGTTAAGCCAGACCCAGGGGAACATGCCGAAACACCCTATAGAACCCTGATGGCAAGAATTATTGAATTTATGGGTTGGTCTGCGCCTTCACCTGTTTTTCAACAGGATGACCTAACAGATATATTGGACAAAGGCTCACAGGAGGACTCGGTGGTCCCCTTCCAAGCAGCCTTACAAAGAAAAATTGCATCTAATTGGGAAACTCCCAAAGTTATCCCTGCAGTCAATAAAAGATTGCCAACCAAGTATAGGGTAGCGGCTGCTGACCCTGAATATTTATCGAAACACCCAACTCCAGAGAGCCTGGTGGTTCAAGCGGCAACTTCATCTAGCAGTAGGACCGCTTACCCTACTGTCCCACAGGATAGAGATGACAAGAGGTACGACTCTATGGCGAAGAAAGTTTTCTCCGCCTGTAGTATGGCGTTGAAGTCCATCAACGCCACCTGTACGCTCGCCAGGTTCAGTCACACACTATGGGAGTGTGCTTCATCAGCGGCTGACTGCATACCCGAAGGAGAGGAAAAGGAAGCCTTCCTTAACATTATTAAAGATGGCAAGGATGCCATGTGAAATCACTTCAAACTGGCATCGATTCCGCTTACAGCATCAGCAGGGCCATGGCGGCAAGTACAACAATCCGCAGGCATGCGTGGTTGCGAAAGTCGGGCTCTGCTCCAGATGTACGGGGCCAGACTTCTTTTGAATATGCCCTTTGACGGCTCTTCATTATTCGGGAAAAAGGCTGATGACAGTCTGGAAAAGTTAGACTTCTAAAGCAGCAGCAAAATCTTTAGGAGCTGCTATCCGCCAATCTTCTTTTCGCCCCTCAGGAACCTCTGGAAGAGGAAAGTCCTTTTGCTATTATTCCCCATTCGGGAAAGGCAGAGGACAGCCGGCTCAAAGAGGCCAAAGGAGATCCACCCAAGATGGACGGGTCAAAAGTACTAAGGCCGCAGCAGCAGCAGGTGCCTCTTTACCCTCGGCATCTGCATCAGCCGCCCCCAAACCACTCTGAGGCCTTCGCACACAAGACACCTGTAGGGGGCAGGTTAACTCGCCATCTGACGGAATGGCAGGCTATAACGTCAGATGCTTGGGCGTTGGAGACAGTTGCCCAAGGTTGCTGCCTACCCTTTCTACACATCCCTCAGTCATCCACCGGGGAACAGCTCCCTAAAAGTTCCAGATCTGCTCCTCTTGCAGGAGATTATAGACCTGCTAGAAAAAGGTGCCATAGAACCGGTACCTGTAGCGGACAGGAACAAGGGCTCGTACTCCCCCTACTTTCTCATACCAAAGAAGGACAGAGGACTGAGACCCATCCTGGACTTACGAGAATTTAACAAGTTCCTCAGGAAGGACACGTTCAAGATGGTAACTCTCTCTCAGATCCTTCAGGCCCTCCAGCTCCAGGACTGGCTGGTATCTCTGGACCTTCAGGATGCTTATTTCCATGTGCCAATCCATCTCAAACACAGGAAATACCTGATGTTCGCAATTGGCGACTCTCATTATCAATTTCGAGTTCTGCCATTTGGGCTGACCTCCGCCCCGAGGGTCTTCACCAAACTAATGTCGGTAGTGGCTGCGAGTCTAAGGAGGGAAGGGATCCACGTCTACCCCTACCTGGACGACTGGCTGATCAGGGCTGTATCTTCGGAACAGGCCCAGGCCCAGCTAGATTATGTCTGCCACTTCCTTCACAGACTGGGCTTCTCCCTCAATTTAAAGAAGTCACAGATGATACCATCACAGAGACTCCAGTTCATTGGAGCGGTCCTGGACACTTCCCTGGGAAAAGCCTCGCCACCAGAGGTGAGGGCTCAAGATATTCTACAAATGGTCACCAAGTTTCAAAATGCCCAGCGTCTCCCAGCCTTCGACTTTTTGAGGTTGCTAGGCCTCATGGCATCCTGCATCTTCCTTGTGCCAGAGGCTCGCCTGAGAATGAGATCTCTTCAGTGGGCACTGAGAAGTCAGTGGTCGCAATTCTCAGGGAGAATGACAGATCTCCTCCGGATTCCGGACAAGGTAGCCCGCGCCCTTCAATGGTGGGCCTATCCAGAGAACATCTTGAAAGGAGAACTGTTTTGGCAACCATGGCCGGAGATAACGGTAGTCACAGACGCCTCACTCACGGGGTGGGGAGCCCATGCCAACGACTTGACCATCAGCGGTCATTGGTCTCCATCGGAGTCCAGACTACACATCAACCTATTAAAGCTGAGAGCAATCAGACTAGCGCTGAAAGCTTTCCTGCCATCAGTACAGGGGAGAAATGTCCTGATAATGATGGACAACACGGTGGCCATGCACTACCTCAACAAAAGAGGAGGCGTAGGATCACTGCCACTGTGCAGCTCTGGTTTTGGGAAATCCAAGAAGGAATCTCTCTATCGGCTGTCCACCTAGCCGGAGAGAAGAACTTGACAGCGGACGCTCTGAGCAGGCAGAGCACAGTCTCCCACGAGTGGGAGCTAGCTCAGGAAGGGCTTCAAGAGATCTTCACCCTTTGGGGAACCCCTCAGGTGGATCTGTTCGCCACAAGCAACAACAAGAAGTGCGATCTGTTCTGTTCAAGGGAATTTCCCCCGAGAGGAGCTCTAGGAGATGCGTTCGTAGTGGACTGGGAGTTTCCACTCCTTTACGCGTTCCCTCCAGTCCCTGTTATTCCTCAAATGATCAGGAGGTTGAGAAGATTCCGAAAGACCATGATCCTAATTGCCCCGGATTGGGCCAGGAGAACGTGGTACCCGGACCTTCTAGATATGTCCATCTGTCCTCCAATCCGTCTTCCACTCAAAGAGAATCTTCTCTCGCAGAAGGGAGGTCAGGTTCTCCATCCAGACACCAGAACCCTCAACCTTCACGCTTGGCTTCTGAAAGGTTGAGGTACAAGGATTGGGATGGAGGTGTTGCTTTCGGCCAGAAGACCGGCAACAAAGTCTTTATACTGCTGCCGTTGGAACGCATTTTGCAGCTGGTGTAGGGAAGAGAATATCAACCAACCTTTTTTCATGTGGTACACCAACGGTGTTGTTGTTTCTACTCTACTTGGCAAACTCAGGCTTTCAAGTGGGCACTGTAAAAGGCTATCTCGCAGCGCTTTCTATCTTGAAGCGCGCTGCGGAGGAACCATCGTATTTCAAACTTCCTCTAGTGGTACAATTTCTCAAGGGACTAACTAATGTTTACCCTCCAAAACCATTCCAGGTTCCCTTATGGGACTTAAATTTAGTCTTAAACTTCTTAATGGGCAGTCTATTCGAACCACTTCACTCTTGCGCGCTGAGATTTCTCACGCTTAAAACTGTCCTATTGGTAGCACTAAAATCTGCTAGGAGGGTGAGCAAGCTACAAGCTCTCTCCTGTAAACCCCCACATACAATCTTCCACAAGGACAAAGTTGTCCTACAGGTGAAGCCTAATTTCCTCCCAAAGGTGGTTTCTGAATTTCATATTACTCAGAAAATTACCTTACCTTCGTTTACCCTCCTCCCCATCCGGGGAAAGAGGAGGAAAGGCTACATAGGCTGGACCCTAGGCGAGCTCTCAGCTTTTACATCAGCAGAATGGCTAGGATCAGGCAAGCAGAACAACTGTTTGTAGGATACCCAGGTCACAAGTTGGGACTACCCATAACAAAACAAACCATCTCCAGGTGGATTATTTTGGCCATCCTGGAATGTTGTAGACTAGCAGGGAAAGAGCCACCCCAAAATCTGAGGGCTCATTCAACCAGGGGTATCGCAGCCTCTTAGGCTCTCCAAAGAGGGTTACCGGCCCGGGACATATGTGCGGCTGCCACATGGTCGTCCGCGCATACATTCACAACATTTTACATTCTGGATTCCTCCACTGCTCAAGAGACCAGATTTGGCAAGGCCGTATTACATTCGGTCCATCCCTAAAGGGATACATAACACTCTCACTCCCACCTCCAAGTACATGGCACTGCTATGGGAGTCTATCAAAGATAAGGAATACGTCGGAGGGCACAATCCCTTCGAAGAACAAGTTACTTCTTACCTGGTAACGTTCTTTCGACGGGATGTTCCTCCGACGTATTCCTTATCGCCCCTCTCAACCATCCCCGCAGTGATAACTTCCCTTGTGGTTGCAGCTTACGCTCCTTCAAGGTCAATAACCAATTCAGGCATGACTTTTCTTATGCTACAAAACGGAACTGAGCAACGGACGCAGCGCGTGGCTATTTATGGGCATGGTGACGGTGACGTCGGGCCCGATACGGTCGCCCTCGAAGGATATCGACTCGACGGGCGTTGACGAGCAGCGCCCTCTACAGAAAAAATTTCCAAGGCCAGCAAGCTGGAAACGTATTATCAAAGATAAGGAATACGTCGGAGGAACATCCCGTCGAAAGAACGTTACCAGGTAAGAAGTAACTTGTTCTTCTCCTAGTGTACTTGGGAACAGTGCTATGTGATGCCACTTCCTGTTTTGTCTTCGGATGAATGGTTGTGTGTGTTCCATCGCTTCCCGTGATGTCACTTCAGGGTGAGGTCAAATGACATTTCCTGTGATGTCATCAGAGGTCATGGGTCGCGTGATGTCACTTTCGCTACCCCTTGCATTTTGGTGAAATCACATGTTTCAAGACCTTGTACTGTAGTAATAATTCTGCAATGACAGACTTTTATGGGATGCAAGGCACCCTAGCACCCGGTCTGCCTATCTTTAATTTATTAATAATGTGATACAGTTATAAACTTTTCAGATATTTATGAAAGATAAAAAAGAAAATACAAATAACATAGTTTTGGGCAAATTTAACAAACACATAAATGCCAATTGATTGTCACATATTTCTCAGGGAAAAATAAAATATTTAGCCGGTATAGCTTTGATAAGATACTGTTTCGCGTCGTAATATTACTCAGGAGCTTAAAATATAAACAGTAGAGGTGATAAATGAAGATCAAAATGTATTAGCAAGAAAAGAGAAATGTGGCTGACTAAGAAATAATGTTACACCAAAATATGTACAAAATGGTTGTGAGGAATAATAGTAAGTAATAAAATAAAAATTAGATATAAGGAAACATGATAGCGGATACGAATGTCACTGTAAACAAATGGTTATTTCTTAGATGGATATGCCCAACAATGGTTCAATCCTGAGCCATGTATTATACATTGTCATATGTACTTTTATTTGAATTAACAATGATACCAAAACATAGGTTCCTCGACGAATTCCAAGTCATGGACATGATTGCCATAGTACAAGTAGTATACTTTTAACAGGAGAGGGCATGCAGTCAATAGATGTTTGGCTGTTCCAATGATCTGTGTGTTTTTGAGCACCCAGCAGAATCGATCTCTAGAGAGCAGTTGGTTGTAGCATCCTTTATTGGCAAGGACCGGTAGTTGATCTATTCTCAAGAGAAGAAGAAAACGTCTGAATCTACTGGAAGGGCACAGATTCAGATAGTTCTGGGTGTTCTTAAATAAGTATGACATATAATGTACAAACTGGAATTTTTTGAGTTTGCTCAAATGCTCGTAATTTTCCAACCAATTCCAGAGGTCGACCCGTTTGGACAAAGCAATTTGTGTTGAATTGGTGGTTCCGCTCCCACTAGGAATCCAACATATAACCTTATGAAAAGATTCCATTTTCGCTTTTAAGGGATAATTGCAAGACTCCTTGGAGAGTTCTTGATAAATGGAGGCCCTAAGCAAATTTGCCGGATTATTGCTCATTTTACAGTATGTCTCGACTCTTCACACAATCGATTTTAAAGATACAAGGCCTAATTCAAGTCTAATAATAGCCATTGGTATGCATTGGGGGAGGCCCAGTGTCGTCCTCCAAAATGTTCCATCCACCAATTGAAGCCATTTCAAATCAATGGATAACGGTGCATCCAGGCCATAGACCACCATAGGGGCGAAGACCTGCGTATATAACTGACAAACACCTCTTATAGTGTATCCACAGTTCTTACTAGTAAATTGGTGGATCAAAGTTGTTATTTGTGCTGCTTTAATTGAGCATGATTTAATACAGGAAGTGTAGTCACCGGTGGCATCAATTTCCACTCCCAGGTATTTGTATGTGGAAGTATATTTTATTTCATAATCAATTGTGCTATAAACCCGGCCACTGCTTCAGGTATGCTTCCCGGGGCTATCGCTATGTGATCTACCATTGATGATTTCCAGGTCACAGTTGTAAAAGAAGTTCATCCAACCCAGACCTTCTGAATCTGGAGTGAAGTTAAGGATCTCGCTTATCGGTTTTAATAGGGGGTTGATGGTAGTTCCCACCACACATTTCATATGGCAGTTGAAGTCACCGGTGATAACAGATTTGTTCCCCGCTATCATGGACCATTGAATAAGAAGGTCTTGAAGGGCCTCCTGGATGGCCTCGTTGGCATTGGCACCTGGAGGATTATAAATGGTGATAAGAAGTATTATTTCAATAGCATCTTTAAAGGACCCAACCAGTTCAATGGCAATGATGTTCTCCTCTTGGTTAGTTTGCATTTGGATATAATTGATGGACTGTCTAACTCCCACAATCAACCCCCCATAAGGTCTTCCCCTTAGTCCTTTTTTGGCGAGTGACTGGTAAATCAGGTATCCATTGAGGATGACAGGGGAGGTTAGCCAAGTTTCTTGTAGGCAGATGCATGAATGACCCCTAAAAAGAGAGGGATCCGTCTGGTGATAGCAGATGTGAGAATCCGCGACAGTTCCATGATATGATGGTATGATCTCACTGTTGATTTATAGCTAGAGGGAGCGATTCTGCAAGCCAAGACAAAACCCTCTGGATATCAGCGAGCTGAACTTGTTCACCTAAAGGTGAAGAAGAAACAGCAGCAATTTCGACAGTCCCTTTATTGTCTATCTTGGGCCAGCTCAAATCTTCCAATTCGGGATCGGCATCGATCTCTATGTTCACCTCACGTAGGCTCTCCTTGTAGCTTCGCATCATTTGGCTAATGGATAGAAGCTTGCAGTGGATAGCGGATACATTGGAATTTGTCACATGTAAAGGCTCTATATATTCAAAGTCTTCGGATCTAAGAACATGGAGCTGGGGCACTGAATGAAGTCTGGTCATAAGTTCGGATCTGGTAACCCAAGTGCGTTCGCTTTGTTGGTAACGCTTCTTAATAATAAAGATTTGGTTACCCGAGTGGTCGGTTGAGTTAATCTTATTTGTAGCTGAGAGAGTTATTTGATCATTACCTGGGGGAGCAGTTACTGGATTTTTATTTGGAGTCGACGCGATCTTGTCCAATTCGTTGTTTAGTTGGAAGGACCCCAAATCAAGTGACTCCTCTGCATGTCTTGGGAATTCGTTCTCGTTGTCTGGGATAAGCCAGCTAGTTAAAATTCCTCGGCCAGTGGCTTTGTTTTTTGGCCTTGCTAGCTTTTTTTGACCTTCGTATAAGGATTCCCCGTGGCTGCAGTTGGCGGCAGGGGGGAGGCGACTACGCATGGCCATTGCTGCCCTTCTGGCGAGTCTACGTTGCTTACGGGAAAAAACACAACTGAATTATTAGCCACAGCGGGTTCTGGCTCAAGATCCGGAACAGACTTTGTGGGGCCGCCATCTGCATGAGTCGGATTTATAACATCCTCAGCACTAATGTTATCATTTATTTTACCCACTGGCCCAAGACTTGGAGAATTCTCAAGGATGCGGCCGCACTGTTTTAGGAGTATTTTTATGGCAAATTGTAGAGAAGCCATAGATGATTGTAGTTCGGCCAAAGCTGTAGGGTTGGACAGTGAGATTTCGTTGGACTTGTTGCAACTACTGGCAGCGGATGGTTCCTGATGTATAGCTAGGTTAGGAGATGCCAATAATCTACTAGAGTGTTCCCTTGGGTAGTGAGACTGTCCAGAATTCGAGCATTGGGGAAGTGACTCTGGTAGATTCGTAGGAGCAGGGGTCATTGATCTCTACATAGAAAGACACAACACAAGAAGTGAGTTGTTATCTATGTCATCATAATTGGTGACATCCTGAGGGATAGTGATATTGGCAGGAGCTGGTTCCGCTTAATCTGTAGTTAAAGGGTCTTTTCCCACTTGCTCAGTGGTTGAGAAATATTTGATTATTGCTCCAATGGTAAGAGGCTCCTGTTTTTTTTTTTTTATTTGGATTTGTTCATTGTGCTGCTGTTAGAGCTGACGTCAGCTTTGTTGATGCGCTTTCGCAAGTTATAAGAGGACGGTTGTCCTTTCTTGGAAGGCGGCATGTGACAGACACGCTCGAGATTCTCGCTGATTTCCCTCTTATTTTGTGTACTTGACCTCAGGCACTTAGAGTTTTGATGGTTGGGGAAGTGCTGTTGGGTGTCTTAACTATTAATTGCCCCTGAGTGCAGACCCTACTCGTGAAGGGGCAATTAACAGGAACATTGTCACGTGGCTAATCAACTTCGTGCCGCTGTGGTCAACTCTTGGAAAATATGGTGCGGGTTGCAGCAGTGCTTTGAGCTTTTAAGTGAGGTGGCTCTTTGAGAACGCCGCAGACAATGGGCAGCAACTAAGAGAAGGCGATGAAGCATGCAGTCCCCCGACTGTAGTTAGTCTCCTGATTCGGATGAGTAGAGCAAATTGTAATGAACAAACAGGTCAGCCGGGATCAAAGGATATGACCCACAATCTCCCGGCTGCATATTGATCTCAAAATCTGAATAAGCAAAGAAACTGAGTGTGCCTTTGCTAATAAAATCAATAACTAAGGTTGAGAGAGTAACTGAACAATGAGAGTTGTGACACTGTTGCGCTGCTACAACAAGCCCGGCGTTATTATGTGCTCATTAAAGAGCATTAAGGAGCAATGCCGTGATAGACTCCTCGAGCACAAGATTAGGCGGCAAACTGAAGAGTATGGCCAGTGAAGACAATCGCATCGGCGACAAGGAATATGTCAATATAGACCCTGGGATAATTCAACTCCAGTACTGCTTACCGCCAGCCAAAGGCACGTGAGTTTTTAAACACTGCGGCCATGTCACGTCGGCAGAGAAGCAGACATACAGAACAGAGAAATGAAAGCGGTCCGCCCACCATTCCCTGCCGCTCTTAATTGGGCTCACAGTTTGGGCAGCCCGTCGGGCGAGACACAGGCAAGACGCTGCAGGGCAGCTGGTGCAGTCCCCAGTATGGTCCTGGCAGGATCGACAAAATCAGCTGGGATCCAAGGTTCAGACGAGCAGTTCGGAAAGCCGAATTCTTTCGTGCCTCCTACCTCCACTTCCTCAGATGCTCTGGTCAGAGAAAAGGACCTTGGACGTTAGACGTTGCACTGAGTTCCGTCAAGCTGCACTGCTGCACTGTCGCTCGTTCGCTCGCAATCACACAATTGCCGATCAGAAAACCAGTTTCCGAGTAGTTTTTGATATTAGGAAAGCCAAATCTGCATGGGCGCTCAGCCCAAAAGGCCTCTCTTAAAAACATTGTGAAAGAAAATCCACTTGTTTGATCATTTTATCCATCCTTTTTTCAAGCATTATTGACACGGTAGTGGTTCCCTATTCTTGGACTTTGCTGCATACTGTTCCCATATACAAGAGAGGCGAGAGGTCAGACCCGTTGAACTACAGACCGATTGCTCTTCTAGATGTTGAAAGTATCTTTGAAAGTGTTCTGGTAGGTCACCTGGAAACATGGGCTAAGAAGACGTGCAGATTAGACTGCTTCCAAACTGGTTTTCAGCGCAGTCACTCCAATAAAATAAGTAGAGCTGTTATGCGCAAATTACAAGAATCAGCCTGGAGCGCTCAAAATAAAATGACTTACTTTACGTCAATAGATTTGTCTGCAGCATTTGATAAGGTACACAAGGTTGTGGTCTAAATTATCTAAATGGGGGATCCCCAAAGGCCTCCTGCGTCTAATTATTTGCTTATACTCACACAACAATTTGTATTTGATTAAATCAAGCTGGTAACCTCTCACGTAGAATTACAACCTACCAAGGCTTAAGACAAGGTTGTTTGCTAGCTGCCTATCTGTTCAATCTGTATGTTTCGGGCATTGGTGAGACCCTTAACTCGGCTCCGCTAATTCCTCCTAAATTCTATGCAGAGGATTGTTTGCTATTAGATCAAACAAAGATTGGGATGTGTAGACTATTGCTAGTATTTACCAACTATGCAAAATAAAAGCCCTAGTGATTAACCCACAAAAAACAATAATGATGGTGCTCTCTAGGGCTAGATAATACAATCTGGGTAAATAGTTGCTTCAGTTTAAAGAATTAGAAGTCGTTCCAAGTCTGATATATTTGGGCTTCCATTTCTCCTTAAGACCTAGCTTTGAAGCCATACAGGCCTCAGTAATTTGGAAGGCGAAAAATGTAATCAATCAATTGAGAAGCATTGATATAAAATATGGAACTTATTCCATCAAAGCAACCTTACAAGTCTATGAGGGGAAGGTAATTCCAATGTTGACCTATGGGCTGGAGCTGTGGCCTAATAAATCTGAAACCTGGTTAGACACCAACGAAGGGAAAATTTGGAGACCGGTTCTGCGAGTTCCCAATGCGGTCCCAGTAGTGGCCATAAGAGTCGAACTAGGACTTGTTTTGCTCAAGGCTCGTGTTCAATGCAGATGTTACTCCTGTACCATAGAATTTGGATATCTGACCATGGTACCTTATATTCAGAAGCCTGTGAGGTCTGTTACCGCCAGACTGTCCCACGCTTGGTTGTTTTTTTTTTTTTACCGTAGCTGAAATCCCATTGTGAACTAACACTTTCCCAATTGGTATTGAATGTGGGATTTTTGAAACTCACGCTGGGGAATGTTAAAACCGCCCTATACGATCAAGACTGGATAGAACTGATGCATTGCACACCTCTGTCTCATGAACACAAGTGTAGAGGCTTTGTAGCCCGTCCTCTTTTGATCTTTCCAAACAGATACTATCGCTGTATGATGCTCCATCTTGGAGGGAAGTTATTCCATAGTAAGGCGCTCTTAAGTGAGTCATTGACCCCTCAGATTCTGCCTGTAGACACTGCAATGACACTGATGTAGAGAATATTAAACATCTGTTTATGGATTGTCCTGCTTTGCATTTTGCTTGGACCTCCTACTTGAATAAATGTGTGGGATCAACTAATACATTTGAATTGACTGAATTGTGGAAAAGCATGCTGAATCTGATATCAACAGCCGAAGCAGGAGCGGTTGCTGCATTTGTAAAATAATGGGAGATCCTAACATTTAAGGAGTCATTATAAAGTGTATCCGTGATCTACTTTTTAAGAAACACACGTTTGGTGTAATTGTTTTGAAAAGCTTTTTTTGTCTTTCTTTTTCTCTAATTTCTTTCTCCTTTGTTTGCACAAGTGTCATTACAATGCCATCAAGTGATTTTTTTTCTTCTTATTACTATTGCAACATGTAATTTTCATTACTTATATATGTTATCTATGTAATGAAGCATTCTCTCTCTTTTGTAAAGGTTTTGACAAACCAATCACAAAATAAATGTACCACTACCTATTAGCTTCATACTTGATTCGAGTATAAAATGATATTCTGGAAGTAGGTTTCCTCCCTGAAACTATGCTAGGTGATCTAATAGTGGTTATACATAGGCCTGGTAAAGAGCCGGAGTCCTGGTCATCATATAGACATATTTCTCTCTTAAACACGGATGTAAAGCTATTAGCTAAACTGCTGAGGAATAGGATCGAGGGTGCCCTTCCAAGTCGGTTTTATAAGGATAAGGCAAGGGCCGGATAATATAAGAAAAACTGTTGACCTTATGCACGCAGTGTAAAGGGAAGGTTTAAATGTGGCGCTGGTCTCTATAGACTTGGAGAAGGCCTTTGACAGAGTGGAATGGCCCGTTCTGACAAAACTGTTAACAAATGGGATTTGAGAAGAACTGGATGATGGCCTTTTATAGCTCCCTGAGGGCAAGAATTTAAGTTAAGAGTGCTCTTACAGATCCGATAATCCTATCCAGGGAGGCGAGACAGGGTTGCCCACTCTTCCCGTTGCTATATGCCCTTTATATGGAACCCTTGGTGATAGCAATGCGAGCGAATCAAGGCATATGTGGGATCCATGGTGGAGGGACAGAATTACAATTATCATTGTTCGCAGAACTATATTTTGGCATATATAGAGGATCCACACAATGCTCCCCCTTCTCTATTGCTGCAAATATCTTCATTCTGGCATTTTCTGGAGCTAAAAATGAATGTGGGTAAATCGAACGTGATGCCGATCCGGACGAATCATGGTGGATGAAAGTAGAGAAACAATTTATCACGTATTTGGCGATTTGCCTCCCTAGGAACCCATCAGTTTTGGGAACTAATTAATTTTGACCTCATCCTAGATAATATTAAGAGATCTTAACCAGTGGTCGATAAGGATACTATCTTGGTATGGTTGTAGGCTATGCATAAAGATTAATGTTCTTCCCCGACTCCTATACCTCTTTACAGCGATCCCTACTATCCTCATGGATAGTTACGTTAGAGATGTGCAAGGCGTCTAACAGATTTGAAAGTTCAGAGAAGAAAACTATCCATGCTAACATTACTATGGGAGTGGGGAGGGTTTGGCTTTCCAGACTTCTACTTCTACTATACGGCCTCCCAACTGTGAGTCCTAGTGGAACCCATGAGAGGAACTTTTGGACTTACTTGGAAGACCTGGAAATGCACATCAAAAAGGTTAGAGATTTACTATGGTCCCGAGCGAGTTTGATTCCAAAAAGACTGATGGATCACCCTACTCTGGGAATATGATCCCTCTGTAGAAAGAACAGTGGCAATCAGGACCTGGCATTATGGCCATCATCAGCGGCATCGGTTTGAGGTCTGCTTCTGAATCTAGGACGGCATTGCTTCCGGCACACACAAGAATTGTTGTATAGGGGTTTGTAAAGAGTAGGACAGCGTTGTGTTGGTATCTTTATACAAAGGTTTGAAATCTGAACCCAAAATTCATTCTACCTTGCTGTAATCGTTACTTTTAAAAAACAAACATGTTGATATGCAAAACAAGATAATGGTTGGGGCGTGGCTTGGATGTGCTCTCGTGGAGCTCCGTTGATCCTACAATGATCCTGGAGGATAAGTGCGTGCACGGGAACCGGCCAGCACTGAAAAATAATGCCCATGCGTGTGAAGATGATGGCTACTTTCACTGAAACTTTGATGCGAGTGGAGGGTGAGGACACTGAGGTATACTCGTTTGCGAGCCGCGGGCCCCGGATCGACGAGTGGAACAAGATGGCGGCAGAGACAAAGAGGACAGCAGGGGTCATGAGATGTAGGTCCTGTAAAGCCCGTGCGTCGATCTCCAAGACCAGCGATTAGAAGCAGACCGTGGCACTTGACCGAAATGTGCTGTTGCTTCACATTGGTCACCAACGCTGGACCCGCGGCGTAATCGGATCGAACGCCGGCAGAACCCAGGAGGACACATTGTGGCAGCGTACCAATTGGGTGGCCGCGGATCCTGGGGCCGACCCGAACGAGCGGGCGGTGGTGGCTGCAGTTTTCCACAGCGAAACATCGGCGTAGGCCAGTGGTTGAGGCCGATGCGGGACAATTGCTGATCCCCGACACTTAAAGCGGCCCCTCTGGGCCTGGGCATTGTGGGCCGGATGGCCTTGTGATCGCGGAAGAGGGGGAACAAAGGGTGCAGCGAATAGGTGAGCGCCCTCGAGCACTGGCCACAGTAGGAAGACGGCAGAGACCAGGCCACGACACCAAGAGGGTACGAGCACAGGGGAGGAGACGGCCCATTCCGGGCGCGAGAGAAGAGACGAGTACATACAAGTACATGCTTGGCCTGCTGAGAGTGGTCTGTGACCAGGCGGACCTTTGTGCGGAGGGAGGCACGGCAGGCCGTCGCCCTGTTAACATAGCAGGATGTTCTCTAAAGTGGTTAGACCCAGGATCTGACAGTCCACGATGGAGACCTACGCCAGGTCGCCCCCAGAAGCGGAGGGGGGCAAGAGCAAGGAGACCCCCACGGCAACGGCGGAAATACTGGGCACGATCCAGGAGGTGCTGTCAGCGATCGCAGACTTAAAGGTGGCCTGGGAGACTAAGCTGGGCCAGGCAATGAAAGAGCTGCAGGAGGGCCTGGACCTCAAGATCGGAGCGGTCCAGGAGGAGGTGAACCTGCTGAGACAGGACGTGCAAATGATTGCAGAGCGCACTGGGGCCTTGGAGAAGGAGATGGCCTCGAACACGGAGGCGTGCGCTGCACATGGAAAGGAGCTCCATGCCCTCGTGCAACGGGTGGGCAATCTGGAGGACAGAGCTGAGCAGGCAGAAGGACGCGCCAGACGCAATAACATACGTATAGTGGGCTTGCCGGAAGGCATGGAAGGGTCAAACCCCACAGAATACGTGGAATCCATGCTTTTACAGGAGTTAACAGGCGGGGTGCTGACCCAGGGGTTCGCGGTTGAAAGGGCGCACAGGGCCTTGACGAGGAGACCGCCCCCTGAAGCCCCCCTGCAGCCGCTGATCGCAAAGATCCTGAACTATCGGGATCGGGAGAAGATCCTTGAATTTTTCCGGAGGGGAGGAACGATCGAAAAGGGTCCGCAAAAATCACGGCCTACCCGGACTATATGCTGCTTGTATAGCGTAGTAGGATGAACTTTGGATCGGTGAAAAGGAGGCTGAGGGAAGCAGGCCATCGCTACATATTGCTCTACCCAGCCAAGCTGAAAGTGTTTCATAAGAACAGATCCCTTTTTTTCGAGACGCCGACCGAGGCAATGGACTGGCTGGACATGCAGGGCCGACCTCAGGAACCGGATGTCCAGATGGGGGCTGCAGGAGATAAGTAGCAGACGGCTGTGGCACCTAGGGTGACATGGCCAAGACATTGGGACTTGATTATAGAGTTGTATTAAGCTGGTGGGGAGTGTGTTGTAGTACCAACTGGCTGGACCCGCTGGACGCACCAATCCTAAAATAGACGACTGAGAGCTCCTGGGGGGCATCCCTTGTCCCCAGTAGTAATATACTTAGTTAGGTCACTGTTAAATCGGTGACGCTCCCCGGGGTCCTAGTCCTCGGCGACGGGACAGGACCAGACGCGGGTGGGCCTGAGATCCAGGGATGAAGCTGGGCATTTGTTGGGGTAGGGCAGCGTGGGGGGAGGGGCTGGGTTGTGTGCAGTGGATGGGAGTTGGGGAACAGGGAGGGGGGAAACTGTTGAGGGGGGGAAGGGAGAGAGCCGGAAAACAAACCATCAAGGGAAGCATTGAAGGGAGCAGTGGGTTGGGAAAAAACTGAGTAGATGGCATCGGGTAACCTCAGAATTGTGACCTGGAATGTACGGGGCCTTAACAGCTATCTGAAACGTAACAAAGTGATGCTGTATCTAAAAAGGATGCACATTGATGTGGCCCTGTTGCAGGAGACTCACCTCACAAGGGAGAAGTTGGAGGTTTTCAGGTGAAAATGGAGGGGACATGTTGTGGGGGCAACGTATTCTGCGTACGCTAGAGGGGTTATTACTTGGGTGGCGCCGCACGTGCCGTCCCAGGTGCTTAGCTCAACGGTAGACCCAGAGGGCAGAATGGTGGCAGTGACAGGACTCCTGGAGAACAGGGAAGTGCATATCATAAATTTGTACGCCCCAACCATGATACAGCGGCTTATTTCAGGTCCCTTTACAGCAAAATTAGCCCCCTGGTAGGCGGAGCGGTGGTGTGGGGAGGGGACTTTAATTGCACCCTGAATCCCAAAATGGATAGATCAGCCGACAAAGCGGGGAAGCCGGCGCCGGCGGCCAATGCACTGGGGACATTGTTAAAAGATCTAGACCTAGCAGACGTGTGGAGAAGGTTGCATCCAATGGATAGGCAATACTCGCACTATGCAGCACCTCATGACCTGCGCACGAGGCTAGATTATGTGTTCGTAGCGGCTGAGATAGCGGGAGAAATGGTGGGAGGTAGAGTGGCAACACCAACCCCCCAGAGCGCGGATCCCGACATGGAGACTTGGGACTGAGGCATTACAAGATGAGGGGTTCCGGGAGGACTTGAGGGAGGCCATCGAGGAATATTTTGATATAAACATGGGCAGTGTGCGCTCGGTTGGAACAGTAAGGGAGGCGTTCAAGGTGGTGGTGCATGGAGTAGCCATTTCGAAATCTAAAGGGCTCCAGGGGGGCATTGTAAGGGAACTTCAGGAAATGGAAAGGGAGCTGGAGGGCCTCACGAGACATGAGGATACCGCCCGGAAGAATAGCGATAAGATAAAAGACCTACAGTTAACCTGCAGTGGACTCTGGGATAGGTTGTGTAGATTAAATTACAAGAAATATACGGCGAGGCTACACGCAGGGGGCGATAAGCCGGGCAGATTGCTGGCCTGGCTGTATAAGAGCGAGACCCCCCGCACAGTGATCAGCGAGATAAGGGATGAGGAAGGTCGCATCTGTAATACCCAGGAGGGGGTGAACGAGGAGTTCCTCAAGTTTTACAGACGCATATGAGGACGCAGGGGAGGATAGGAGCCAAGACATACTGGACACGTTAGAGGACATAGAGCTGCCCTCCCTGGACGACCTAGAACGTGCGGAACTGGACGCCCCTATCACCTCAGAAGAGCTGGAGGTGGTGATCCAACATTTGCCCACGTGTAAGGCACCCGGGATGGACGGGTTGCCTAGCGAGTTTTACAAGACATACAAACAGGAGCTGCTTCAGCCACTGCTTGCTATGTTCAGCGAGGCCTATGAGCAGGGGGAACTGCCATTGTCCCTTCGCGAGGCGATGATCATCCCACTCCTAAAACCAGGCAAGCCGGCCGCAGAGTGTGGGTCTCACAGACCCTTGTCCATGCTGAACCAGGAGAGCAAAATACTTACGGCAGTGCTGGCCAATAGGCTCAAGAGGGTGATCGGGAAGCTGATACACCCAGACCAGACGGGATATGTCCCCGGCAGGAACATCACAGATAACCATAGGAGGCTACACCACATAATTGACCACACTGAGGAAGATACGGGTGAGCTGGCCATTGTCGCTAGACGCGGTCAAAGCCTTTGACTCGGTGCGATGGCCCTGGTTGAAAGCAGCCCTGAGGGGATACGGAATGGGACCTGGGTATATCAGATGGGACCAGTTATACATAACCCCGGTGGCGAGAGTTAAAACAGGATCCATAATCTCAGATACCTGGCAACTCAGCAGGGGGACCAGACAGGGATGCCCCTGGTCGTCCATGCTATACATTCTGGCATTAGAGCCGCTGGCAATATGTCTGAGGCAACAATACGGGGAGGTGGGGATTAGTACAGTAAGTGGCAGACACCTGGTATCGCTGTACGCAGATGACATGCTCCTTTATCTGCGCTATCCGGAGGAGAACTTGCAGTATGTGCTAGAGGTGATGGACCGATATACCACCCTCTCGGGCATATCGGTGAACCCTAGGAAGTCTAGTCTGTTCTCCTTGGGTAGATACAAGAATGTCCCGTTACAGAGGCTGCCTAGCCTGCCGATACCATGGCAGACTGGGACATTTAGGTATTTGGGAGTAAATATTTACCACAGGATCGAGGCGGAGCACCAACATAATACAGAGAAAGCAATAGAGGGGGTCAAGAACAGCATGGTGTTTTGGTCCAGATTGCCCCTGACCATGATTGGGAGAGTGGCCTTGCTTAAGATGGTGGTCCTGCCCAGACTCCTGCACTAATTTGTCAATGTCCCGTTTTTGATTCCCAGGAGCCTATTTGTGAGACTTCATAGCGTGTGCAGGAGTTTCATATGGGGTAACTCCAGGAACAGAGTGGCCCTGTGGGAACTCCAGAACCCATGTGACAAGGGGGGGGCATAGGCCTGCCAAATTTTGAGCTTTATTATCTGGCGGGGCAGCTGCTGTATGTGGCCAGGTGGCTATCGGCAGAAGCCAGGCCTCTGCGGGAAGATTCGGCCCCATACTTTTTGAATGAAGTGGTGTGGTTACAAAAGAACAAACTGGTGGGAAGAGGGCGGCTGTTGAGGCTGGGCTGGGAGGTTTGGCGCAGAATGTGGAGAATGATGGGTGACATAGAGCCATTCTCCCAGCAGGCCCCGTTGGTGGCACTATGCGGGAACGACTCACAACTGTTCGAAGCGGTCCGTAGATATTGGCAACCGGTGGGCCTGGCCACCCTTGGGGACATATGGCAGGAAGGGGAGGCATTGGAATTTCAGAGGCTGCAAGAAGAGACAGGGGTGCATAAAGGCCAGTATATAACCTACGCTAGGCTCATGAAACGGGTAAGGGAGAGATGGCCGGAGACAGTGCTAGCGGATGACCCTGATGCCTCCCTGGAAACGATGTATGATGTCTCGGAGGACGGGCACGAGAAATCTAGAATATACGAGCTTCTAAGAGCCAAGGTAGGGAAGGAGTTGCTTCAATTGAGGCAGGACTGGGAGGGGGGAAGTAGGAGGACCCATGACAGATGGGCAATGGGAGAGAGCCCAAAGGTACCATAAAAAGGTATCCCGGAATGCAAGACTCCAATTGTATGTCACTCGCAGGGCTTATTTGACTCCCCGGAAAATTGCAAGGTTTGGGGGCTCGGTTACGCAGAAATGTCCCAGGGGTGGGGAGGTGGAAGCGGGGCTGCTACACATGTTCTGGACTTGCCCGGAGGTGCACAGATTTTGGGATGAGATTAAAACTAAATTGGCTGGTGGGGGAGTGGAGCTGGACGTGGGATCAGCTTGGCCATGCATGCTCGGGATTTTTCACAGGCCACAGGATTTAAAGCACATAAGCAAAATGAAGGACTTTGCCTACATCCTGGCCAAGCGCAGGATCGCAATGGGTTGGAAGGCGGCCCACAGACCCAAGGTGGAGCTATGGTGGACGGACCTCCTCAGATGGGCGGAGGCAGAATCCGTAGTTTGGTTTGAAGCGGTTTCTAGGGGGGAGAGGAGGAAGTAGGGCCCTTGTTGGCCTGGCGGCAATTGGTGACCTCTATGGCAATCCCTCACCAAGACAATAACGAATCAGAGGACTCTGAGTGCACAAGCACTGTGATACCTGATAATGCTCCCATAGATGACGTGAGTGTGCCGGCTCTAGTTTGTGGGGTGGGAGGGGGAAGGGGGAGAATTGTACTGCATAATGTGATGGTTTGTTGCTGATTATGTACGTCCTAAACAGTTGTAATGTGCGTCATTTTGTTTTATTTTATTGAAAATAAAAAAAAATAAAAAAAGATCATGGTTCCTAGAGGGCAGACGTGAGGAAAGTCAAGAAGGCCCTTGTCAGAAAGGCCTGCACAGGTTACTGGAAAGGATATACAAGAAAGACCAGGCCAGTGTGAGAAAGGAGATGACATTTATTTAGGGTGGTGCGTAAATGGTGCTCTTTCTTGTCCCAACTCGATTAGTGGTGAAAAGCACTTGCAACTCAATCCAATAATTCTTGTGAGTTCACAGCCACTGGAACTAATTCAGTCAGAAAGCGTGTTGGAGACAGATACTTTAGAAATTGGGGAGGGTAGATAAGCTGCTGTGCAAGAAAGGGAGAGTAATGAGGAAGTCCTAATTAGTGGACCTAGAGTCCTCTGAGGATTCATTGGCTAAGGATATCGGGTCAAAAAAATAGGACTGATAAGAGAAAGAATGCGGCCCCTACAAAGAAATTAAAAAATACATCTAGGAAAAAGGAAAAGCAAAAGGAATTGAAGTCCTCATGTAAATTCTTGCGCCACTGAGACAATCCGCCGTCAGTTGCTGCCATCCTTAAGAAACCACCTGGTAACAAAATAGTAACCAATACTTGTGCCTCTGTACGGTGATCTGGCTATTAGCATATGGCCATCTACTGAAGAAACATTTGTGCAAAATATGCAAAAATGTACAGGAACCAAGTTGTGCAAACTGATTTTGGTATGTCGGAAAGTCTCTGCCAAGTAGCTGTGACGTCTCCAATTATCCCAGTAGAACGAGAGAGTAAAACTGTGTTGCCTAATGATATCGATGCAATTCCGACTAATCTACAATTGGCAGTGGATAGACCTACTATGATTATGTATGCCAGTGTCATTGAACAGTCAGAAGCAGCACCGATCCAGAGACTACTTGCAGGGTCTCTAATTAGGAATGGAACAAACTCTGAACAATATGTTTGCCTGCATCTATGTTATCCCTCTGGACACCCTCGGGACATCATTTATGAGTCTGAAGTATGCAATTATCAAAGCTTTTTATAGACTACCAGGCAGGATCAGAGAGTAGCCTTTAGTGTTTTGGAAAATTCAAAAAGGTACAGACAGGATATATAGGATAGGGAACCATCACTGCTTTCTACAAGACTGGGCCCCCATCATGTGCTGACCAGAAATTGATGGTTCAGTTTGGTCAACAAGCGGCATGTTTAAAATTCTTTTTGAAAGCTTACTACCGGAAAACCGTGATATTTTATTAAACAGATCAAATACTATGCGACTCATGAATGAGGTTCCCAGTCTTTGTCTTCAGTGGATATAAACA
Source organism: Ambystoma mexicanum (assembly GCF_040938575.1). Classification (NCBI taxonomy): domain Eukaryota; kingdom Metazoa; phylum Chordata; class Amphibia; order Caudata; family Ambystomatidae; genus Ambystoma; species Ambystoma mexicanum. The sequence goes on from NC_090926.1 coordinate 744,986,076, forward strand.
GAGTTGACTTTATAGATTTGCAACCAACTAATTTGGGCATAATGTACAAGAATTCAAAAGTTGTGACTGACACTATTTTGAAAGAAGGACATTGCTTGAGGCAATTGGGTTTCGACGTCTATATATATTCTGGAGTAGAAAACAGAAAAGCTGACCCGATTAAGGGCTCAGCCCCTCTGCCAAGTGAGATCTTGTTCTCAGCAGATTCGAGAGGAAATATGGGAAAGTGGGGGTTAGTTTTGTAAAGAGTAATGTTTGTAATTCTGGTTGAAACCAAGACTGGTCATGGCTAACAGCGTTTTTACAATCTACAAAGGGGGATTAGTCGTAGCCTATATCAAATGAATTTATATTTCTCTTGGAACATTAGGGGCCATCGCAAATCACTAACTGTGTATTAGGAAATTCTTTTAAAAAATGCCATCTAATCTGCCTGCAAAAAATGTGGCTAACTGATGAACCTTAATTCAGCGGCTTTTACTCTTTTTCAGTCTGCACATAATGGTCCTCTGGGCTGCCTCTCATGGGGATTACTTAGCCTGATAAAATGCAGCCCTGGGCTAATAATTGTAAGACATTATGTACATCCTTTTTGACTCACATGTTGTAAAGGAAGGGATGCTAAATCATGATTGTATGTGTATAAATGTGTACTGGCACAAGGGCGTTGCTTGGTTAAATACTGCATTGGATAAACTAACCACTTATGTGAATGGTTGGTGTAATGAATTCTGAGGGGGCTTCCGAATTATATTGGGCAGTGTTAACACTCATTGCATAGATCTCGAACTACAGCCAACTGCAATACCCAGAATTAGGGAGCGGGAACAACCCCAAATGGGTACAAGCTCTTAATGATTTAGGGCTCAAAATGTTCAATGGTTCTGCTTCAATGGTTCTGTACCAGGCGATATTCCCTAGAACTATACGTGGAGTAATTAAATGCAGCCCTCTGAGATAGATTATATAATCTCGCTAAATTGGGTACCCCGAAGAACTATAGACCAATATCCATATTGGATGCAGACAGTGAAGTATTTGTCTCTTTGATTCTGGGCCATCTTGAGTCATGGGCAGCTGAGTCTGGATGATTACAAAAGTGGCTGACAGGCTTTCATAGGAAAATGAACACCACCTTAAATGGGATAATACTGAAATGTGTTCAAACCCTGGTCCAGAAAACACAAATCCATCTTTATCGCCACCATAGACCTGTCTTCAGCATTTGACGAGGTAGATCGAAATTTTCTCTAGCTAAATTATGAAATTGGAGACTACCAGAACGATTGCTATGATGAATTGTTGGTCTTCATGATCATATTTTAATTCAGGTGAAGCTAAGTTCTGAGGGTAGTCTATTTGGCTAGATTCCAAAAACTAGAGGCTTAAGACAGGGATGTGTTCTCGCCCCCTTTTTTTTAAAGGTATATTTGTCAGATATTAGAGACTTCCTCATGCCAGATGCACTAGCATCGCCTAAACTTGATAATTTGCAAATCGGTTGGCTAAGTTACGCTGATGATTTTTTAATATTTGATTTCACTGAGATTGGTTTTACACGTCTTTTATATGCTTTTCATGTTTTTGCTGTTGACCATTCCCTGAAAATTAATTCTAGCCAAACAAGTCATGCACTCCACTTTAAAAATGTCTGTCCAAAATGAATTTCTTGAAAGAGTTGATAGTTTTATCTACCTTGGATTCCCCATTATTTCCAAATCTCACAGATCCCAAATTAACGATTTGTTGCGTGCACGAGTTATACCTTTGGCTAACCAGTTAATTCGGTTAAATGACCGATTTGTAAAATGTTCCTTTCTTCTGTAAGGGAGGCATGGTATCAACAGTAAGACAGACACACGTGACCACAGCTCAAGGATGTTTATTGCACTTCAACAAGGGTGTGATAAACACCCATCTAATCCTAACTCTACAGATGGGAGCAAGCTGAGACCATCAAATAATAATAATGCAGTCCTAGTGGAGTCTCATCAAAATAAAAGGGCCTATACTAAAAGAAACTATTGCCAATCCTTACCACTAAACATACACAATGTGGAGTAGTGTTCATGAAAAAGATATGTTCACAAAATATGTCAGGATGTTCTGGCCGTTGGCCTCCCTTTCCTGTGTTTTCAGCACGGCACAAGGTAGTTCTCTCTCGAGCAAAGCACACACTCTGACTTCTTCGGCACGAGAATACAGTTCTATTACCAGCATCGGGGCCTTCTGTGCCCAAGTCTCTATACTTCTCAAGTCCCTTGATTTAGAGGGCCTGATGTGCAAAAACACAAATGTTCCTTCCCTCCTATAAGTATTCAATTCTGGTGATTCACCCTGGATCCCTTTCAACCGGGCTCAGATCCCTTTGTTTTATCAGTCGTTATTGTGGATCCCCTTCTTCCAGGCTCAGATCCCTCTTTTTAAAATGTTCAGAGAATATTCCTTCTCCGGTGACCCACGGTTCACCCCGGATCCCCCTCAGCCGGGCTCAGATCCTTACTCTTAGACAGTCTCCCTGAGCCGGGATCGGACCAATTTCAATTAACATTAAAGTATCGAAGACTTTCGAATGTGCACAGGTTTAGCTTGGCCCGTTGTAGGAACACTTTGATCTAAAAATTCCCTTCTCACAGTTGCCAACCAGTTGTATAACTAACAGAGACCTTCAAATGAGCACCCACGTGGTGCCGGACCACTCTGTCGGCGCTATCTTTCTTGGCCTTCAAAGTTCAGTCACTCCTCTTGTTTTAAATTATATTCGGATCGCTCATCACATACGTTTCACACACTGTTCTCTTTAGAATCCTTTATACAATTTTGCCACTTGTAACCTTGGTTCTAACACAGGCTGGTTTGGTGGTATTCTCTCTGTCTCACCGGCTGTGCTGTCTTTACTGGCGCTGCTTTGTTGTAGGAGCCAAGGACCATAGCACAGCGTTAAATGCTCCTCCCTGCCTTGGTTATTGATGCAGGAGAGCCCTGGGTACCTGCGGCACACAGTGCAGGATTTGTTCAGCTTTTGTCCCGTATCTTAGGTTTCTTATTTTCCAAAGGTCACGAAAGTAACTGTCTGAAAAGATAAAAAGGTCAAGAGCATTTCCCTCCTTGCAACCCTCTCTGGTCTTGCCGTCTTTCTCCTCGTATTAAACTTCCATCTTGGAACTGCTGTTTCTTTGTGTGCTTTGCTCAGAGAGGGCTTTCGTGCTCCGCCTTTTATCTGTGTGGGGAAGTGTGATGGAAGTCAGGTGTGTGTAATGATTAGTAATTGCCTGACCTTGCCTGACCATTGTAGTGGAACATGTCAGGTATACGGCTCTGGTGTTAGTCCGTATTAGATCATGGTGAACTGTCCGTGAGAAAGTGTTGGTGTCTGGAAAGGGGTTTGGGGGAGAGTTCCTAGGTAGCCCACCTGGTAGGATGGGAAAAAGTATTATAGAGCGGGGAATACCGCGTCTCACCATCCAGTTTCTCCCTCCCCGAAGACCGCCCATCCAGGTGATCCTCCCACACTGGACCACCCCCATGCACTGGATCAAAAAGCGATAGCCGTGTCCTGGGCACCTGGATGACAGATCCCCTGGGGACTAGTGGGTGAGAGGCCTTCTGGTTTCTGTAAGGAAGGCATGGTATCAAGAGTAGACACACAATTGATCCCATTTCAAGGGTGTTTTATTAAACTATATATGTATGCTGGAAAAACGCCTAATCTAAACCTAACATGGGAGCAAGCTACAACCTTCAAATAATAAGGCAGTCCTGGTGGCGGCGTGTCAAATAGAAGGGACTGTACTAAGAAAAACCTATTGCCAATCCTTACCCTAACTACAAAAGAGTGTGGGATGAGTTCACAAGAAAGAAAGAAGTGTTCACAAATGATACGTCAGGATGTGTTAGCCAGAGGTCCCCCTTGCCCACATTTTGAGCATGGTACAAGGCGGGAGTCTTGATCAAAGCAGACACTCAAGCTTTCCCAGCGTGATACAACCGTTCTGGTTCGTGTAGCAGGACCTTCGGTGGTTAAGTCTCTTTTCTACAAAAAGCCTCTTGTCCACCAAGGACCGGATGGGTTTCAATAATAACAAAAATATGTTCCAATTGTACGTTGGGTGATGGTTTCATTCCTGGGTCCCCCTCTTCCAGGCCCAGACCCCTCAAACAGTTCTCATCAGTATTAGGATCTTCAGAGGTTCTCTCCTGCTTCCGAGGATCTGATGGGTTCAAATAACAAACAAAAGGTTATTTCGGATTGCGCTTGATTCCTCACCCTGGGTCCCCCTCTCCTGGGTGTAGAAGAGGGGGACCCAGCCTCCCTCCCGTCAGGTTCAACCATGGCTTTTCACAAATCAATTTCTCTTTTGGTGCTTACAAATCTTAATGTCTTTTTAAACAGCTTCCGTGGACATCTCTCTTCCGGGTTCGCTTTTGTCAACACAACGTTTCTTGGGCCATTAAACTTTGCCCCTCTTCATCAGCAGCCCGGGTTCACACTTGCCATTTTACAATTCCTTTTACTTTCTTCTGATGCAGGATTCACTTCCCTTGCTTTCTCAATTGTCTGTCAAAGACTTTCGACTGTATTGGGATTTTGCAAAACCCCTGTATGACCACTTTGACCTAACTTTGCGGCTCTTCTAGGGCCTTCTGGTATCAGTAGTTTATTTCAAACAATGGTTCAACCAGAGTCTCCCGAGTCAGCACCCGCGTGGTGCCAGACCCCTCTGCATCTGGTCTTCCCTAAACAATGTACAGTTCTTTGAACTTTCCTCAATTTGCCACTTTGCGACTTTCATTCAACACAGTTCGGTTTCTTTAATAGATCCCTTTTGACTCACTGGCTGTGATGATCTGCATGGCTTTTCACTCTGTGTGGAGTCAAGGCCGGTACCATGGTGGCAGGCTCTCCCTCTGTCCTGCTTCAGCGTAGACACGCCCCGTGTACCATTGACATCGGCTGCAACTCACTTGGGCTATTTTTCGAAGTCTTATGTTTCTGTCTGCGCAGGGTTTGCAGGTCTGGTTAGGAAAGAGCAATGTCGTTTCTCTCCTGTCGTCCCTTCGGTTCTCGCCACCTTTCTCCTCCTCTTGAACTGCTGTGCGTGGATAGCTCTCGTCGTGCGGTCTGGATTGCTCGTACTGTGCTCTTGTGCTCCACCTTTTATCCCTGTGGGGAAGAGAAAGGGCTGTCGGGTGTGTGAGATTCTCGTCAATTGTCTGACCCTTGTGTCGGGACATGTCAGGTAAACAGCTCTAGAGTTATTCCGTTGTCTTTCGTGGTGTGGTGTTCATGTGGAAAAGGGGGATGGGCAGTGTTTCTGAATGTCCTACGTGCTAGTATGGGGATAAGGTGTTCGAAGAAGGGGGATACTGCGGCTCACCCATCAGTGTCTCACGTCCACTCCCCGAGGACCCCCCCACCCCATCAAGGTGATCATCCCTCATTGGTCCACCCACAGGAACTGGATCTAATAGTGATGGCCGTGTCCTGGCAACCTAGATGACAGATCCCGGGGACTAGCTAGGGAGGCACGTTCAGGTTTCTCACACTTCCCATTTTAAAGTTCTTTGAGGGTAAGATAATTCCCAAGATCCGATATGTAATAGAGATCGATTTCTTTTCAATGTCTGATATTCTGCCATACTGGAAGGCAACTATTGGCAATGTGTGCTTAACATTTCAACTTTGGTACCTCTGGTGGCAATCCAATACGAACTTGGTATAAATTCCATAGGTAGGAGAGCAGATTGGAAACGTCTACATTTGTATAGGAATCTTGTTGGAATCGCAAGATTTGGCCAATATGGTTAAAAATAGTAAAGTGCAATATCTGAGTGAACTGGCTCGCTATTGTGATAATCTGCTGAGTGGAATTGAATTATGGACCATAAAAAGTATGGGATACTATCTCCATATCTGTCGATGTATCCAAGTCGTGGAGTAAGAAGCTATTTTTTTAAAATGTTGTTGGCATCTCTATTATGCTACACAAATTCTGTTACGATATAGTTATTGCACCGTAGAATCATCCTCTTGTAGATATTGAGCCCTCCAGGATTTGCTAGAGGATCTGAAACATTTGAGTACGTTCCCTGGAGTAATAGGGAAGTGCACGCAATACTTCTCTAAATTTAGAAATGTTCAAACTGAAGTTGGTAAAGAGAACCTGCGGAATGGGTGTTTGGCAGGTAGAACAAAGTCGATGGAAATAGATGTGGCAGGTTTTTTCAATTCTCTGGAGTTGAATGATGGAGTAAATCAGAGGCGTAGCCAGGATTGTCTAACAAGTGGGGCCTGAAGATAATGTAGTTGGGCCCACTGCAGTGACATTAACATCTGGATTAACATCTGGAAATGCCAATGCCCACACAGTACTGCTTAGTGGGCATTTACATATTTTGGGTGGGCCTTGTCCGCTGAGACTCTACCCTGTCTACGCCTCTGGAGTAAATGTTAGTACATTATGACTCACTTACACATGACCCTTTTAGTATTGTGAAATCTGTGGTATTTTGTATTTTTAGGAATTGACTGACAATTTTGAAGAGTGTGTACTGTTTTTAGGAAGATTTGATATAGATATTAAATTTGTTGTGTGTTACTAATAAATTTGTAACTTGTGCATTACTATTATTGCTGTTATGGTTCACATTTTTTAAAGGAATGTTTGCCAAATAAAAAAAAAATGTAATAAAATGTAAGTTTACAAAATAAAGAAAGTGAAGTACACAAATACTATGTTTATTATAGGCCCAAAAACACACTAGAAAATGAATTAAACAGGTAATGTCACACAACACTCTAAATATAAAACATTTACAGTCTTCTTTGGTTATAACAATGCATACAATTCACCTATACACCTGAAATGAAGTTAAGTAGTTAGGCAATTGGATAACCGGTCCACAGGAATAGCCCTCACTTTATCAGTCCCGACTGGGGCTCGTGCCCAAATGTTTGTTTTTTTCCCAAAGTTCCTTTAGTAGAGGGTACAACATTAGGAAATGTTCCTGTTGTGATGAACAAGGTTCAAGATAACTTCTCAGGACGTTTACAGTTAAGTAGAGCACTTTTACTATATTTTAGAATAGCTTTTTAAATAAACATTTAAAAAGCAAGAAAATTGAATAAATCAAAGTTCTTCACAAACATTTATAATGGGATATATAGGCAGCGTTAACGTATTGAGACTACTCATCGCCCATACCCCAATTTCCCCAAAGGACTTGACCGGTTGAATGGAAGTTGCTACAGGTAGATTTTTCTGCCGTTGGATCCAGTAGGAGATGCCCAGGAGCTGCGGTGCAAGGAAGTTTCCGGTCGGGGCCAGGGGCTGAGCGCATCACTTTCCAGCTAGAAATACAGCATGCACCAATGCAGGACTATTCAGGACATTCAACCAGAAGGGGGCTGGCTAAATGCAGTGATAGGCACGACACAGGGGCGACAGCAGGCATCTCTCCAGTCACCAACAATGGAGGCCCTCCAGAATAGGATCCCTGGATGCTGGCAGGAAGGCAACTTGCACGACTAGCTGGCAACTACCGAAGTACCAGGCAAAAACGCTGAACAGCGACGCTTCTGGCACGGTATCCCAAAGCAGAGCTGGACAGTCCACTGGGTTGTCCAGGGACACTTCCGAAGGCTCCAGGCTGCAGGATCGTGAGAAGGCGCCGTTGGTCTCACCAGTCCAAAGGGTCAAAGCAACGGCAAGGTCCAGCAGGGTTTCACCGGTACAGCAGCAAGAATGGTTGCCGGGCCTTTTCAGGATTTGTCATTGGATCTTCCATCATCTGCACATCTACACATGACACAGAATACCTCTTCTGATCTGCTGGAATGACTGCAGGACTCCCCTTCTTATTCTAATGTCCGGTTGTTAGGGAGAATTCTCTGTTCAGGCTGAATTTCCTAACCTAGTGAGTCCCCCAGCAGCTTTGCTGGATTTTTGGGGTTTATTTTTTCTCCTGCCAGGAGTGAGGCTCTTTTACCCTCACTCCTGGACATGATTTGAGAGTGTTTTCTGTGACTTGTTATGTGCTTATGGGCTAGGGGGTAATTTTCCCCATAGGCCATCATAGGTTTTTGGAATGTGTGTTACACAGCACCCTCAGTGCAGTAACACAGGGGTGTCATAGAGACCCCCAAACATAGACTCCACACCCTGGGACTGACTACTGTCTCCCTGGGTCAGTAAAGTTACCATTAACTTTACTAGTCTAAACTTAGGAACTTAACCAGTACAAACCATCTTACTGTGGAAGTACTGGTAGGGGCAATTAGATTGCCCCTGGGTCTGTTGTCGAGGGGTACTGTCCCGTCCCCCCTCGCCGAGTTCTGGCTGGTGGCAGTGGATACCACGGAAATATTCCACCGGAATATTTCCCAATGGGATTTCCCATTGTTTTTAATGCACCACTTTTTGGTGCAATGTTAAAGATACCGCCGGGTTATTTAATTAAAATAAATTCACCGGTTGGGATTTCTCGCCAGAACTCGCCACCAAAATGGCGTTTAGGTTCACTTCAGTAACCCGGAACCCGAGTCGAGCCTTTGTTCCACTTTTGGCGGGCTTCTGCACAGAAGCCCTCCAAAGTGTTGCCATTCTGTCTGGGTACCACAGGGGGTGTGGGAGGGGGTTTAGGCACCCTGGACTGAGTTGCCTTGCCAACTCATGTCGCACTCTAGTGTGATTGGCCCAAGTGGTGAGCCACCCAGCTCACCACTTAGCATGTTTGAGTGACAGCTAGGCTGCATGAATGGGGGTTTGCTGCATAAAAGCAGGGTTTTTGGGACTGGTTCTTCAGAAGTCGCCACAGGACCTAAGAAGCCGAAGAGGGAGAAGCTGAGCTGACCTGCCAAGACGACACCACCGGTGGAGCCCTGCGGGACCGTCTCACCACTTTTCCCGACCACAGAGGAGATCTCCCGCCAGAGAGTCTTCTTCCCTTAACTGGTGGGGACAACCAGTTGCTGCCTTCTTTTCGCCGTCCCGAAGCATCTCGTGGCCGCCTGGCCTGTGCCAAGCACTCCGGCAATCGGGATACCACTTTTTACCTCAACCGCGAAAGAGGGGTAAAATCCTTTGTGTGAGGAAAACTCCACGGCTGGCCTCATCCCTGGTAGTGCAACGACCTTCAGCTTTCCTCCACGTCGAGATCACCTCTTCCTCTGGATGACGCCGTGACTTGCACCCACTACCAGGAACGACTACCACCGCTGGAGGATCCTTTCCACTTTTAAAGGTACTGTGTTCCGCCTGGCCTCCCTTGCCACCGATTGTACGGGGTAGATTTAGTCCTCGGCTCTCGACCCTGGGTAGGTCTGGGACACCCTAACTAAACTTTTCGGAAACGTAGTAAAAACCTTTTCTACTCACCTGTAAAGACTTGAGACAGTGTGTGATCTTGGGCATATTTTCGCCTGGCTCCCTCTAAAGCGGCCCGAACTAAATTTCCTTGTTCCACCATTGTCTGCCTTTGCTAACCTTATGTGAAAAGTGTTTTATCGTACTGCTCTCTTTATTTCTGCCTTTTCCCTCCCTTTTTTAATAACTTGTTGGGGTACCATCTAACGTTAAGCGCTCACCTCTGGTTGGAAATAAGTGGTGTTAACTTAGAACTGTCCAACAAATGATTAGGGATGCACATATGAGTAATAGTAACTGTGTTTTGACCTTCTTACCTTTTCTCTGTGCTAGTGTAATTTATGAGTGTGTCTTTAATAAATAAGTTTATACTTTTACACCTAGCTCTGATCAGTGTTTGTTTGTACTACTGTGCCTCTGTACCTATTGCGTATCCTCTGTATACTGCCTAACTCTTCTTGAGGGAAGTCTGACTGCTCAGCCACAGCTACCACAGTGAATCTGTGTGGTGCAGACTGCTACCAAGTGGGTTTACTGCCAACACCTGTAGTCTTAAATCTTTTGCAGTGGTCCCAGAGGGAACTGCACAGGTTTCTGCCTAACACCGGTGAGTGATCAAACTCAGCCATCCAGTAGCAAGGATCTGCACCACTCATGCACACCAGCAGTGGCCCAATCAGGGACCACTGTGATCCTGACTAATGCATGCACGCTAGAGACACTGGCATCAGTTTGTGGATTGGGACCAGACAGTCTCAGCCCACTTCCTAGGTCCATACACCCATAGCATGCACTAGCCCGCGAAAGCAGCAGCTATCCCGGGAAAATGCATGACCATAAAAAGGGAATTCATGAACTGAAGAGGTAGGAAGAAGGCCAAATAACTGAAAAATCTCATGGGATGCCATCTTTGGCCACTAGCCACTGTTGGTAGCCAAACACGGTCAGCAAAAATGTGCTAACTAAAAATATAGCAAAAACTGTATAAATGTATCTGCTTGCACCAACTTTTAAAAGTAACCAAAAATCCTTTGGATACAAGTCTAGGGTGATTAAAAAAAAGGTCTCCCTATTTCAGTGCATTGAAAGAGTTGCCCAGACAGTTAACATGTCTAAAGACAAAAGGTAAATCTAGTTTCCCAGTACTGAGTTTTCCCATAGCATACCTGAAGGCTTAATTTCTCTGTTAAAGTCAGGATAACGTGTTAAACAAAAGCAAAACATTTGGGGCTCCATAGAATATGGAGGGAAACTTGCTAAAAGAGAAATCTTTCCTAACAGTAACCAATGACAATTGTTAGAACATCAACAGATTCTACAGGAAGACGTAGACAATCTACTACAATCTTCAAAAGGAGAGAAGTAGAACTTCTCCCCCATCAGAGGTAAACAAAGGTATCTATTCTGTGTACCTCACTTATGGTCAGCAAACACTTATATCAAACCAAAAAAGTTCAGAATGACAACACTGCAAGACGTCATCATCCCGTTGCTCAAAAGGGGAGACTTTAAGGCAAAACTAGATGGGAAAGATGAATGCTTTCATATTTCAATGCTGCCAGCGCATTGAAAATATCTGAGGTTCAAAGTAGCCCAAATGCATTACCAATTTAAGGTGCTTCCCTTTGGGATCATGTCAGCCCACCTTTGTCTTTACAAAGGTGCTGGCAGTGATGGCTGCACATATACACAGAGAGAGTATCCCAGTGTACCTGTATCTGCATAACTGGGTAATATGAGGAGAAACTACAAAGATCTGTCGCCAAAATATACAGAAAACAAAAAAGATTGACTGATGTAGAAGATGTATTATCAACGAAAAGAAGTCAAGCTCATCCCCAGCCAACAAAAACAATTCTTAGGAGCAGTATTTCAAACCAAGGACGCATTGGCCTTTCTCTCCGAGAGGGTCCAAAACCACCTTGGCAGATCCATTGTTATACAGCGGGTCGGCAGATAAGTCGGGAAGGTAATGCGCCTCCTCGGAATGATGGCCTCACGCATCTTCTTCGTGCCAAACACAACTCTACATCTGCATCCAGTACTGGAATGGTTAGCGAAAAAATGGTTTCAGGCAGAGCACAGTTGGGACGATCTAGTGGTGGGAGTTTCACAAGAGGTGGTGTTGGTGCTACAGTGGTGGACAAAAGAAAATGTTGCACAGAAATCAAAAGTAGTCCCAGCAATAGGACTGGGTTACAATGGGTTAAAAGTGTGTTACTCACGGCCTGCTTGAGTGTTACACCAGTCTGCTATGTTAAAGACACCAAAATGATAAACGTCAGAACCTCGATATACAAGCCTGGATGGCCGCCCACACCTTTGTCTTAATGATGACAAGACTGAACTGCAGATCATTGGCTCACAAGTTCGTCTTAACAATTTAGATAACTGCTACAGGTCCTTTAACATTGATAGGAACACAATCAAAGTTGTTAGCAAGGTCAAAACGCTAGGGGTTTACTTGGATTCCACTCTATCTCTCAAAAAACAAGTTAATACCACTGCCTCAACCACAGTCTACACTAACAAACATCTAAATGAATGCAAACCCTACTTATCGACCAACAGTTGCATTACGCTAGCCAGAACACTGGACCTCTCGAAGTTGGATTATTGCAACACCCTATTCCTAGGCCCCTCGGCTCGAAACTTGAATAGACTACATGTACTACAGATTAATGCCCCTACATCTGCCTTGAATATCCCACAATCCAACCATATCTCAGCATTCAGACGGGACGCACTCTGGCTACCTGTGCGTGACAGAATCGCACTATGTTCGCTAGTCATCGCGCATAAATGCCTTTCAAACACAGCTCCAGAATACCTAACAGACAAATTCTCAAAGCACCAGTTGGACAGACCCACTAGATCCTTCTACCTCAATCGCCTCAACATCCCGAAACACAAACTGAAAACTGCAGGAGGTTCCAGCTGCCCTGTGTTAGCGGCCAAATGCTGGAACTCACTCCCTCCAGCCATTAGAGCAGAACCCTCCTTTTGGGCCTTTAGAACCAAAGTAAAAGCCTGCCTCTTCACCCAGCATCCACTCTAACACAGTTGTCAGCAAAGTTTTCAATGTCACCCACTTAGCACACTGTAAATAATTATATAGAATTGTCTGTCACGGTCTTACTTGGCATGGCTTGACTTTGATCTGTAACCTAAGTCAGCTGCCTACAAGCGTTCTCTAATCTCTCATTGCTACTTGTTGCTATATTGTGTTCCCAGAATACTGGTTCTACTGTAAACTTGCATTACTGTAATATTATATATTGTAACTATGTAACATGCTGTATATTATAATTATATAACACTGTGTATTGTAATTTGGTAACATGCTGTGTACTCAAGTAAAAGCGCCCATATACCCCTGGTTTAGGCGCGCTAAATAAGTAAATAAACTAAACTCAGTGTAATTTCCATAACCTCTTTTAAACAGTAAAATAGTTATATATGTAGGAATGGCTTTGTAACACCTAGGTGAATACACCATCCCCACCCCACCTAATCTGAGACTGGGGGTATCTGCTCCTGCTGTTTCCTCACATAGTTGCTTGTAGTTACCTTGTTTTCAAATTGCCCCACCCCTGCAATCCCTCCCCCTCGTTGGCTCCCCTCTTCCTTGTAGCTTCTCTTTCCTCATCGTGTCCTTCCCCCTTGTGACTTGTAAAGTGTTCTATTGCTTCCCAAAAGCTAGGTCGGGGCTCAATAAATATCCCAATAATAATAGATTGTATAGTCCCTGTAGTACGCAGAGGGAGAGTAGGGGTTAACAATTCTAAACAATGCCCCAATGGACTGCCAAAAATTAGAATACACTTCTAATACGAGGACTACATGGTCTGAATACCTTTAAAAATGGGTGCATACAACTTAACCAAAGTTGGATATGGTAACCCAACACAATAGGCAGAGGCAATGGAATGCAGTGATTTATTCCATTCCATTCTGTAATAAGTCTGGGCTGATGGGAGTTGTAGTCCAAAATTTCTGAAGAGCCAAAGTTTGTAGACCCCTGCCCTTTCATCTTTGATCGAACCGGAGGTGAGAGCAAATCAAACTTCTCTCAATGAAAGCCATAGAGGAGCTGCCCCCATCGAAGATCTTTGAGCAATTCTATTCTCACTTTTTTGTAATTCCTCAGAAAGAAATGGTGGTGTTGAGTAAAATTCTGGATCTCTCTGAATTACAGGTTTCTTTACTTGGAGATATGGTTAACGCTACACAGGTTTTATCAGTGCATCAGGAAACAGAATGGATGTGCGCTCTAAACATACAGGATGCTCCCGCTTGAGGTTTTCCACAGACAATCTGGCCTTTATGTTCTGGAAATTCCCCACGTCAGCTGGAATCACAAATGTGATTTCAGCTGTTGTGGTCTCTCTCGGAAGCAATGGAGTGCTCATGTCCCCTTACCAGGACGATTGGTTGATCCAAGCAAGGTCCTCAAATGGAGTGCTTTACTCTTTTCACATTACTCTTCAAGCACTTGTTTCAATGGGCGCATCCATAAACATCAAGAACACTAAGTTGATCTCCATGCAGAGACTGCGGTACATTTGGTTTGTACGGGATACTCACCCAGGCAGATTTTTCCTCACATCCCAAAGGATTCGGGGCAATACCGAAGTTGGTGCGCTGATGCTATCCTTCTGTCGGTCGCAAGCAATTTTTTATAGAGTCCTAGGATTTGTGGCATCCTGCATTCTGGTGGTGCCTTTGACCAGGCTTCCAATGCGAGAGAAGCTCAGTTACAACATTCTCTTAATTGGAATTGGGGGTTTCCGTCTTATGTCTTAGTAAGTAAAGTGACCCCCTTTTGGTACTACGGCGTAGATCCTGCTACACTTACCACCCCATTAGCAACGGGGAAAGTAGGATTCCTCTGGAGGTGACCCTCCGCCCACCTTGGGGGACAGTAAACCCCCAGATGGGGACACAAGTCCCTACCCCCAACCCCTACACCTTTGTCTGTGTGGGAGCTGAGATGTATAAGAATTCTAAACCCCCTTCTGGAATAGCTTGTTTGGTTCTGACCCCTACTATCCTCAGTCCTCCGCAGATATAGCGGACAAGCGGATGGCCCAGATCAGAAGCAGCGTAGAGGTGTTCCCACAGAGTTCAAGGGAGCCGGACTCAAAAACAAGCCGCCATCCCTTTATTTGGCCAACGGCCCAAAGCATATGTAGTTTGTAGTTTTCTTTTCAGCAGTAGGGAGAGACGCAATATTAGATTAGGAATCTGGACCAAGGACTGCATTTATGTACGACATCCGGATGAGAACCCTTTTACTAGTTTGTTTTTAGAGTAGGGCTTGGTCTTGGGGAAAGATTAGGTCTTTTTACTTTGAAGAAAGAATAAGCGTTAGGATAACATGCCTCCTTGTCCGTTGCTTGATTCTGACCTACCACAGAATATTTGATTGTTAAGCGCAATTCAGTGTGCTGGAGCTGAAAGCTATTTTTCTCGCACATAAGTCTTTTTGACCCTCAAAGAGTTTTAATCCTTGCAGAAAATACAAATACTGAGTTATAGCTATACAAACTAGGTTACCATTTCTGTGCAGATCGAGAACTGAATGTCATGTACCCAGCAAGATCTTCTGGGTCACCATGCATCTTCTGGGAGAAATGAAAGAAAAGGAAGTCAAGCTTGGCTGGAGGGCCAAGCCTTCTCACAAATGGGAGCTGACAGTCTGGATTTCTGCTCAGATTTTCATGCAATGGGGTTTCACAATGGTTGACCCCTTTGTAACATGGCTCAACAAGAAATTCCTTCAGTTTGCCTCCAGGAGGGCAATTGGGTCAGGCTCTGTTAGGAGAATATTTTGAAGAGGTTATGTGTGACTTTGTCTGATCCTTGCTTGAGGATTTTTGCACAACCCTCTGGTGAGGGGTGCATAACCATCTATCCTAATGGTAGAACAGTTTGTCATCAAAAAGGAAAGATCAAGCTCTTAGGTAATCATATCAGAGCTGTCTGTCTTAACCTCTGGGGGCAGGAAGGCTAGCAGGGAAGTACTATTATTCCCAATTCTTGCCACAAAAGATAACACACTTTTATACAGAAAAATATGCACCTTTATTAGAAGGCCACACATATATCTATGTTAGAAAAAATAGGTACCCAGTTGAAATATCCCACCCAGCAGAACATAAAAATGAAAACAGTAAATGGCCAGTTAAGGCCTAACTCATCTTTATCTGAAAATGCAAGTTCCATACATGATGGCAGGCACTAAATGTATATACTTCCAGAGCTAAGTTGAGAGTGGACCAATAGACAGTAATACACAGTAATTGCCACCATATTCAGGCTCCAGAGGTGGTACAGCGAATTAAGCCTCATGTTTCATACTGCACTCTCGGTCAATACTATACATTGTATATATGCACACAGCACAGTGGTAAAACACATAGTTAGCAAAACAGGGCTCCTTCAAAGCCAGGAGGACTACCAAAGTCCCGAATATATTTTAGGTTTATGCTACCTAGACCCAGAAGGACATATTACACCAAGGACGTACAGAAAGGTAACACCCCGGGATAGTGTGTGCCCAGAGGCTGGAGTTTAACACATAGATTTAAAAATGCGTAATCAAGGGCTTGATGGAGAACTCTAGGGACCATCAGGACCCCTAGAATAATGTCATAATTCAAGTAAGTACTTCACAGTGCCATTCAGAGGAGTTCTCGTGTTGTAAAATGTCCTCCATAGAAATAATGGAACAAAGTCTTTAGGCTGACATGTGGTAGTGATGAAAAAAGCTAGACGAGTTCCAGTTCCTTCTGACAGGTGCAGAGATGGCAGCAACCACCCCCGAGGACATCAGAGTAGGCCACCAAAAAGAGATCCAGGGCCTGGTTCCAACCAGAGGACAGAATGCAGCCAAGCAGGACGCAGCCTCGAATACAAGTCAGTAAGCGAAATGCAGATGAAGTGTGCCTGTAGGGATCTTTGACCACAGGGCTTCTGGAGAGTTTTGGTGTTGGTTCCTCAAAACGACTTCCTGGTAGGTGGAAAGTAAACTATATTTTTGTTATTTCAAACAGGCCGGTTTAAGGTTTCTGGTCACCCAGGGACTTGAACCCCTGTGCCAACCATGACACAGATGACCCAAAAGAAGAAAAATCCTCTTTCACAGAAGTGGGACCTCCATCCAGAAGTGGAAGCAGTGATGTAGACTCCTCCAGGGGGATGTACGAAACTGTACAGCACAGACCCCAGTGACACAGCAGGCCAATGTTGATGGCACACCAGCAAAGGCATCCTCTAGAGAACTGCAATAGTACCCCAGGGCAGCCGAGAGAAGACCAGACTCCTGGCAGCTGCAAATACAAACCTGGGCATATCCAAAAGACACCAGTCCCACCATTGTGGCAAAATCATCCAACAGGCAATCCAACTTGCTTACCTTCTAAAATTCTGGCAGAACTGAGTGCAGGAGCAAGGTTCCATTTTAGATCCCTTCGATCACAGGGGCTGGCTTTTGCCAACCATCCAATCCCATCAGGAGATTTAAAGTAATAGTTTTGGTGGCCAGCCAATTAGATTGGTCTCTAAAACAGCCAAACACTTTGGCCCAACCCCTCACAGAAATGTAGTGGTCACGGACTGGTATACACCAGTTCAAACCACTGCAGAGGCTGTCGTGTTGAGCTCACAGAGAGCCCAATTGTGCAAAACAACCATTTTAGGCCTGCCTCATGGGTTTATATAACAGAGGAAGCCCCTAAAACAAAATGGAAGTGTGTTGTCCCCAAATGGCTGCCATAAAGTAAATCGGCTTGAATCCTTGGTGAAGCCAAAATGAAAAATGAGTGTAGGGCGATTTCTCCCTACGCAACCAAGTGGGTGCTTAAGAAGCATCCATGGGCCTCGTAGCCTTATAGGTGATGCAGGATCATAGACTATTAAGGGTTAAAAGATGTGGTGACGAGGGGCGTGGCCAGTGATGAGGACACAGACGGATGCCTTCTCAGTGAGGCCCCAAAAACCCCCTTTTAATGTAGGAATTCAACCCAGCACCGGACTTCAGGGGCACAGGATCATCTAGGGCATCTGCTCCGGGAGTCCTAAACGCTGGGGTGCCCAATTGACGGAGCTGGAGCGGACTCCCCGGCACGGCCGTAATATGTTAAAGATGGCGGCCGGAGCCGTGAGTAATACGGGGGCAGAGCGTTGGAGGCAATAAACAAGCTTACCTACTCTGGAAGACCCTAACAGCTGCCTGACACAGAC
This sequence comes from Ambystoma mexicanum, assembly GCF_040938575.1. Taxonomy (NCBI): domain Eukaryota; kingdom Metazoa; phylum Chordata; class Amphibia; order Caudata; family Ambystomatidae; genus Ambystoma; species Ambystoma mexicanum. The sequence continues at coordinate 745,003,688 of NC_090926.1, forward strand.
CGCAGGGGGTGCTGTAGGAGGAGAACGAAATCTGGCCTCCCCCCAGAACCAGCCGGGTCAAGGTGTGTCTGGATGCCCCTCCCCCCTCCAACACGGCCGGGGGAAGGAGTAACGGCGGGAAGGAGGAGGCTGCAGAAACGACAGCGGAGGGGCTGGGCAGCACGATGCTCACATAATTAAGGAGAGGCAGGGGGGCACTGAGCCGGTGAGCGCTTGTGAGGAGGTGGGATCAGGCGTAGGGCCAGCTCACTCCTGGGAACGGAGCCGGCCCAGACCGTTACCCATGCGCTGCAGTGGCCCCCAAGCTGGGAGCGGACACACTGTTGGCCCCGCAAAGAGCAGATCAATATGCAGGCTAATTAGCCAATAAAGGCTACGCACCCATGTCCCAAAGCGGCAGCATTATCCACGGCCAGCAAAGGTAGGCTGTCTTCAAAGAACTGAGCCCACAACATACGCTAAGGCACAGAGGCTGGCTCCAGATCTATGGCCCAACACAGCGGAACCCCCATAGAAGCAGAGTAATGGAGGCTTCAAGGTCCTGACAGGATCATAGGGACAGCACCCTTCAAAGTGGGTGAGGACTGGAGGGAAGCAGCAGGCACGTGCAGTAGTTGGTACTCCCCACAAACTGTGGCCCATAGACTTTACCGCCTGATAGCCGTAACCCCCGACAGCTCCAGATAGTGAACGGGGAAGGCATCTGCAGGGCAGCAAGTGGTGGTCCTCGGTGGAAACGAGAAAGGGCGCTCCTGCACCCCTGCAAAGCTGAGGATAGCGGCAGGCAAATCGACGGGGACACCAAGGCTAGGCAGACCATATAAGGGGGAATCTGAATTGAAGCAAAGACATTGCCACCCGGTATACAGACCATCATGTCTAAGCAAGCAACGAAAACGAAAGGAGCTGGGTCAGGTGACATCAAAGCCCTAATGCAGACTGCAGAGGCACAGAAGCGTAGCCAGCAGCAGGCAACGGCACAGATACTCCCCACCTCCAGAGAGCTCTATTGAACCGGAAGACCCTCCGAAATGGAAATCTGATTTGCTTGCAGTGCTGCAAGAGCTTAAAAAAGACATTCAAGAAAGTGCCTCAGACCTAGCAAATCCATTGCGGACCTCAACAGGGGGGGTAATGGCTGTGGAAAAGAGTTGATGAAATGGAAACTGCGGTAGCGTAGCGGAACAAGGACAGGAGCATGATGAATTAGCCAGAAGAGTGCTGGAGCTAGAACAGCAGATGGACCGGGTCCAAAATAAACAGGAAGATGCCAAAAACAGGTCCAGACGCAATAATATACGAATCCGGGGGATTCCGTAGACATTTGCGGACTCCGACTTGCATCAGTATGTAATAGACCTGTTCCGGCAGATCCTGGGGACGGCGGATGACAAAGAAATTGTACTAGATCGCACGCACAGGGTGTATTCCACATTCCAGCTCAGGAAGAACCGGACTCCAGATGTGCTGACCCGGATACACCTCTTCCAACTAAAGGAGACAATTATGCGAGCAGCCCGGGAAAAAGAACCGAAAAATTTCCGATGCACATCCATCCAGCTTTATCAAGACCTGGCCCAGGCCACCCTAGCAAAGAGAAAGCAGCTGTGGGTGGTCACAGACAGGCTTAGGACCAGGAACGTGCGGTACAGGTGGGCTTTCCCGGCGGGTCTCCGCTTTGAGTGGAAGGGGCAGTGATACACAATCACAAGAGGAAGAAATGGATGACCTCATAAGGGAGAGCGACGGAACCGAGAGCGGCGACAGAGGCAATTCCCCGCTTGCAAGCAAAGAAAAGGAGGATAGACCAGAAAGAGAGCGATGGCGACCAGCACGCCCTCGGCCGAGGGGCCGGAACAAAGATTCTAAATATGCTGACACCGGATGAAAGTCACTCAGCGGAGGAATGGCCGAAGGGTCTTAACCTGAAGCTAGCAGAAACTAACTGGAAGCGAAGGGGGGTGTAGGGGGGGGGAGGGGCACCAAGCCTGGAGAGGCATGATAGATCCGAGCTCTAAACATTGAATACTTTAGGGACCCCACAATGGGGGGGGGGGAGGTAACAGCTCTGGGAGGCGGTTTGAGGAGGTTTGGGGGGATTTTCGGACCCCATATTTCCCAGGGGTACACAGAAACCCGGTGATCTACCGTGGCAATCATGGTGTAAATTAATGCTGAAGTTTTGGAGGGATGGGAAAGTTTTAAGTTTTGAAATGTTTAATGTTGAGCCTTGCCTCCTCCCGTGGTAGTGAATGTGTGTACTGCTATGTATTCTTGTATTCATGAGCATGTGAATCCATGCCAGACCCCATGCTGGAGAAGGAACAAGTTACCTACCTCTAACTGTTGTTCTCCAGCATGGGTCTGGCATGGATTCACATGTGAACCCTCCCTCCAACCCCTCTGCGGCTCTTCTCTTGGTCCTACTGCCACTTTACGTGCTACCAAATCTGAAGATGGCTGCCAGAGGAGGGGCTTAGGTAGAGGGCAGTCATTGGCTGTGGGCATTATGACCCAGAGACCAGTGATTGGTTATTAGTAGAAAGACAGTTCAGAAACGAAACTGAAACTGATTTTTTTTCTTTACTGAGGATTCCCAGTCTGACGACTGGGAATATTCATGAGCGTGTGAATCCATGCCAGACCCATGCTGGAGAAGAACAGTTACAGGTAAGTAACTTGTTCCTTATAGTCAACCAAGGCCACCCTATTGTTTGGGACAAAGCACTGAGGGGCAGAAAGGTGAAAGCGGGGGTGGGGGGAGGTGAGGGTCCTCTCGCACTGGTCGCTCACAACCCAGATTTCGCCCCAGGGATGCAGACTTACTTCCGGGCACATTGGGGGGAAGGGAGAAAACCCTGACACTGACTTACCTTTATGAGGAGGGTACACCCCTAACAATCGAGAGCTGCAAAGCCAAATTTGATATACTGGAAAGTGAAAGATTCCATTATATCCAACTCAGACATTGGATCTCCAATAGGAAGGTCCGGGAAGGGGCACTCGGGACCCAGTGGGGCTGGAACTCGCGATAAAAGAAGGCCAGCCGGAAAAACGGATGTCGAGATTGTATCGCTTAATGGGGACTGTAGATCCAGAAGAAACTCTTACGTATATGCAAAGATCGGAGGCTGATGTGGGGAGGCCTATCTCTGGGGGGACCTGGAGTCATATATGGCAAAGAGCCGCCAAAAGCTCCAAATGCACTTCAATCAAAGAGGCAGCATACAAAATGTGTCTAAGGTGGTACATGACGCCCGCACGCATGCACTCCATTAGCTCGGACTACCCCATTTTCTGCTGGAGAGGCTGCGGACAACCAGGGGATCTAATTCACATGTGGTGGTCCTGCCCAGTGGCAGAGATATACTGCAAGAAAGGGCTAATAGTGGCCATGTGGTGGGTGAGACTATGGGGGGTGATGGCCATGGAATAAGTGACAGCATTAACTCACGGGTCTTATTCAAAATACTTGAATACTTGGATGCCACTGCATGAATTCACTGACGATAAGGAGCAGATGTACTTTAAGCCTAAATTACTCTGCAAAATATATATTATTTGAAAAGGCAAATCTTGGGCCGAAAATGCGATCCAGCCCAGAGGACACTCAGGAAAGCTGAAATATGTAACTCTCCACCCAAATGTTTGGAAATTGTTATGGGGTTGGGGGGGTTTAACAGTTAAAATTTATGAGCTAACAAACTCAAAAGAATGGAGCAAACAATGGGGCAAGACTAACACTTGCTAAAGCATACATATATGTTTGTAATTAATGCTCTTGAAAACTTAAAGTTGGTTAAAAACATTTTACAAAAAGATGTGGTGGCAGGGTGAGACAGGGACTTCAACAAAAATATCTGTGACCACCAAATTGAACACGAAAACCCAAATGCCAAAGGGGGAACAATGCAAAAAGATTAGGGATCCCACAAAATGAGATTGCAGTACCACCAAAAAGTGATTTCTGTCCTAACAGCCCCTCGCACCTCACTAAAAAAAGTATAACATAATGCGTATCTACATTTACTGGTGTTGATGAGGGGGTGATGCATGGGAGGGAGCCGCACTCCATATGTATGCCTGCATCCATATGTAGTCTTCATTGCTGCTCCACACATCCCCTTCCCAGGGGCAGCATCTTGGAGGTGTGGAGTAAAGGGGTGAAATGTAGGAGCACACACACTATGAGAAATTGCATGTCAACTGCACCGTTCCAGCAGCACCAGTCTGTAGCAGTTAGGTTGATTTCTAAGGCGCCAATTTCAATGTGCAGACTGTAGGCAATCTCTCGTGGTAAAATGGAACTTTGCCTATGGAAAATGGAACTTTGCCTATGCACATGTCAAACTCTTTGGGAGAGGCTAATGTGCAAGGGAAGGAAAATCCGATTTGGAAAATGCAATATTATGCTACATTGGTATTGGTATTGATTTTATGTAGTGTACCAACTGAGTCTTTATCTATTTTGGAGGTTAGCCAATAATTTACGATTCCTTAGAATTAAATACTAAATTTGCCAGTTGACCTTTGTTAGTGAGAACAACTTATTGGATGATTATATTGATGGCAAAATAACATGACTTTCATGTTTTCTTCCATTTCCTAGTTTCCTTTCTTCCCATCTATTTATTGCCCGTCTTTGATTTGCAATCTCTAAATGTGATTTTATCTCCCTGTCCGCAGCATTCCGAGCCTTGCTCCAGATTCGGGCGATGAGGAAGAAGACTGATCCTCTTTCCCCGACAAGTTTTAATCCACTCATCTCCTCACAAACATCAGATTCTGAAGAGCACTCGGTGTGTATTGTCTATCTATGTGGATATCCCTTCCGTTTCCAAGGGTATCACTATGGAATACCCTTGTGCGACAGCATCCTTATGATGTGACCGACTAAATGTAGGGATATGGGGCTCTTCCTCTGCAGACTCTTAAGGCAAGAGAGTTGAAACTGTTTTTATAGGGTAATCATGCTGCTTAGGGAAACCTTGGGGGAAATGGATTGCTAAATGCAAATCTCTAAAGGAAAGCTGTTAAATTATTCAGTGTTAATGATACTCTGCACATGACAACCTGTTTTTTGCAATGTACATTGCCAAAACATAAAAATTACGAATGAAAGGTAAAGAAAAGGGCAGGAACACTCCCTGTAGTGGCACAATACAAAAGGAACCTTTATCCTTACACATGGATCTTTGTGCAGCACTCACTGAAACACCGCCCACCAGATCCCCCTGTCTCTCAGACACCCTCACCAAATAATATTTACTGATGAATCTCTTCTCCCTTTCCCTCTGTAGGTGTGGGCTCTGACCTCATACTTCCCTCTCTTCTCTGGCCGTACACTCCACCCTTCCCTCCTGTTCCTCTGTCTCATTGGGGGCACTGGTCCCATACCACAGTCCCATTCTACTCACCAAACTAGGCCCTAGAAATCCCACCCTACTGCTTTCCTCCAGTCTTCCCATTCCCTTTTCCTCACAGCACCCCTACTTCCTTACCTTTTTCCTCCTCTGTGTGGTGTCCCTGTCCCTACCTTAGCACGCCCTCTCACTCAGAATTCCTACTGCACCAGGGCCAATGAAACCAATGATGGCCTGTGCTTTGTTGTGCTAGGCTGCTCAGCTCAACGTTCGGCGGCCTGGGTTCGACCATGCTGGATTTGATTCAAAGGAAGTAAATCCAGGAGGGTAAATCCATGCTGACATCACACTTCCTGAAAATGTATCAGTCCAGGCACACACGCATACGAGTTTGCAATTTTTAAGTAAAAGGCATCCACTTTTTGCTTCAGTTTTTATAGTATATCCCCCATCTTGCAAACCAGTGAATGCATACATATCTATGTGCAGATTACAGGTTATTCTGAGATTGACCATTTCTAATGGATTGTGTCCTCCCGCGGATTCCTCATCGTTGATGTATCCAAAATCCTGCTTGCAGTTTTGAAAACTTTGACAGCAGAGGGTGCTGTGTGTCGACTCGAAATTCCCTCAGCAGCTTCCATCCCTCTCTCGGCCATAACGTCGACACTGGTATAAATAGCACGCACCGTGCAAGTGCTCCAGATCGATGAGTGATTCTCGACATTCATCATCATCTCCCAAAAAGTTGAATAAGAGACATCATCACTCCCTGTTTTTGTCAGATTCCTCACCTGACTGAAAAAGGGTAAGTTTGCCAAGCAAATCACTGCTACCTGTGCGCCTAAGAGCCAGAGAAGCGCCCTCGGTAGGTGTCGACTGATTTGATGACTCGAGGGAAGTTGAAGCCACAACCTTTTTCTCTTCTGCTCCCTTGAAGGAGTCCACGTCAAGTTCTTTGGCGTCAAGGCCATCGACATCAAAGGCTTCAACGTCTTTGTCGCAACCCTAAAAGAGTTTTAGGGCCTTGTCCAAGAAGGACCTCAAGACTATGGGCTCTATTTTTAATTGGAGTGGAGTGTGGTACTCCAAATGTACCAGATAAACTCATTTCCGATGAGTCTAGGTTGCTTAACCTAGTTGATTGTTTAAAGGATGCACGTGGCTTGGACATTTCGCCAGAAATGGAGTTTGCCTCCCCAGATTCCGCTGGTTATGCTGATGCCTCCTAGAGGTCTGTGTCGGGTTAGGTGAGTACTACCTGGGCTGGGGCCGTCCTGTTAGAGAGATACAAAAAGGATAATCTGACATACATCCTAGAGAAAGGTCATCCTAAGGATATTGTCTTGCCGTTCCATACTACTTTAAAGAACAGGATCCTTGAAAATTGGGAAAAGCCAGACACCACACCAGCAGTTAATAAAGGCCTTACAAGAAAGTACAGGCCTTCTTCAATAGACCGTTTTTTTTTCTTTCTAGACATCCTTCTCCGGAGGGTCTGGTGGTGCAGGCAGCCAGGTCTGCCTCTATGGCAACAGACTACCTGACGATTCCTCCTGATAGGGACAATAAGAAAATCGTTGCCCTAGGAAAGAGGGTGTTTTTGCAGGAAGCATGGCCCTGAAGTCCATAATGCTATGTGTGCTCCGGCTAAATTTTTGTATAGTTTGTGGGATGTGCTTGCTCGGGCTTGAAGGCGAAGAAAGAGAAGATCATCCTGGATGTGAAGGACGCAATGTGTCAGTCGTTGCAATCAGGATTGGATTCCTTGGTTTCTGTGATCCGTTCTATGCAGCAGGCACTTTTGCCAGAAGATTTGCGTGGATGAGCAGGTCTGGCTTTTCTCGTGATGTTCAGGCAAGGTTATTCGACATGGCATTTGATGGTTCTCAACTATTTGGTACAAAAGCAGATGAGTTTTGAGAAGCTGCTGGCATTCAAAGCAGCTGCTTAAGACACTGGGAGCAGTGATTTGCAGATCGCAACAGAGACATTCAGCCCCTCAAGGTTGGAGGGGTTGGTCCTTTCAGTACTATTCTTCATTCGGCAGAACAAGGGGACAGATCTCTCATAGAGGTCAGAGAAGACTACTTCATGGTGGATGAGGTCTAGGGGGTAAAACAACCAACACAGCCTCTGCCTCTTTGCCCTTCACCTCAGCCACAGCAACAAAACCTCTTTAAGTCCTTGGTCCACAGAACAGTAGTGGCAGGCAAACTAGCACAGCATTTAGAAGAATGGGGAAGGATTACTTTGAATGCTTGGGCTCTGCAAATGGTAGCCCATAATTACTGTCTCCCGTTAATAGTGGCCCCCAGATTGCCCCCAAGAAGACAATCTTTAAGGGAACCAGATCCGCTCCTCCGGCAGGAAATTCTCTCCCTGCTGGAGAAGGGTGTGATGGAATAAGTGCCTGCAGTGGAAAAGAATCTGGGATGGTGGTACTCTTATTTATTTATTTATTTTTTTTAACGTTATTTTTAGTTATTTAAATCACGATACAACTTCACACCCACATTAGGGTGGACTTAAAACTTTGCGCCTTGACCCAGGACCCACCCAATGCCCCCCCACCCCACCTCACAGCCACACCCCCCTGAAACAGCGTCCTCTTTAATTGAGAAAGTGCCCCTTCCAGCAATTGCTTCAAGGATGTGGAAATACCCTGGACCAGACCTCACCGGGGGGGGTGTCCTCCGAGTCTGAAGATGTAGATGCGTGTTCTGCTGCTTCGCCCATCAAGAACAGTGTCAATGGCCCCCAGATGTCTGGAGGTCGGGCGTGCAAAGGAAGTAATTTAATGAAGTCCGTTTCCACATCTTGATAATATAACAAGTCTCTGCGCCAGGCGGCGACTGACGGGGGGGGGGCCTGTGCCCCATGCCATGGCAACCCTCCTACGAGCCAGAGTCAACAGTACTCCTGCAAGTTTCCTTATTGGAGCAGAGAGCAGCCTAGTCATGCCCAACAGAGCTGCTGTATGGCTTGGTTGTATTGGTTCTCCAACAACAGCCGCTGTCGTCTCCAAAACTTGTTTCCAGAAAAGCTCGGGGCACTCCCATGCTAGGTGAGCAAAGTTTGCTGAGATTGACCTGCATCTGATGCATTTCGCTTCTGCGTCCGGGTGATGCTTGTTGGTTTTCGCTGGTGTGTGATATGTTTGATGGAGAAAGTTGAAGTGTATACGTTTTGGGCGTGAGTTAAGCGCCACTTTTTGAGTTTGCTTCAGGCTATAGAACCAGTCTTCATCAGAAATCTTAACCTGTAGTGACTTCTCCCATCTAGCCTTTGCACCTGAGATGGCGGGGATGTATTTGGAATGAGGGCTTTATAGATCTGTGACACCAGCCTGCCCTGCCCTCGCCTTGCGCTTGGATGACGTTATGCAGCAATTGCCACGTTGGTGGCTGACGTGGGAAGTCTGGCAGTGGAGCCTGAATGGTGTAACGAGTTCTGAAGTGGAGGAATACATCCAAGGCCGTGTTGCCCCCTTTACTTTTTGCTTGCTCTGGCGTTCGAAAACCCTCTTCTGTGAAGAGATCCCCCAGGGTTTGTATGTTCAGTTTGTCGACCCACTTGTTAAACACCGTCTCCGAGGTCAGTGGGACTCCGGGAATAAACTTGACAGGTAGGAGTGGGGTCTTCCAAACTTTGTACGTCGTGAGCATCACATTCATCGTGGCGCTGGGAACCGGTGTGACTAAGGACGACTGCAGTTAGGAAGTTAGGTGTTGCGAGGGCTCGCTCAACTTGTACATGAGGTCGATAGCCTGAGAGGCATACCAATGGCTGAGGAACTGTGCTTGAGCTGCCCAATAATATCTTTCCAGGTCCGGCAGAGCCAGTCCCCCCTTGGTGACCGGGAGTGTTAGCGTGGTATATGCCACTCTCGCTGGCTTAACCGCCCATAGTAGTTCGAGGACCAAGCTTTTCAATTTTTTCCAGAAGGATTGTTGCAGCAACATAGGGATATTGTGGAATAGATATAATAGTTTGGGTAAAATCACCATCTTCACTAGGGTAATCCTACCCCAGAGGGTTAGTGGAAGAGACTTCCAGCGAGAGATTTTGTCCTGAAGTGATTTGACCACCTCTTCATAGTTATCCCGGAACACTTCCTGACAATTTAGAGATAGTTGTATCCCGAGGTATCGAACTCTGGAGCACTTCCATGTGAGTTTGAAGTCGTCTGGAAACTGTTTTGTGGCTGGGGTTAGAGGGAATACAATGGATTTTGACTGGTTGATTTTTAATCCTGACGCTGCTCCAAACTTGATGACTTCCCTCATGACTGGATTGAGATTGTCTTCCGGGTTTTGAATGAATAGTGCTACGTCATCAGCGTAGAGAGAGATGATGAGCTTGTGAGGACCTATATTGAGTCCCCTCTGCTGTCTCTGTTCCCTCAGTTTGGAGGCTAGAGGTTCCATCACCAGGGCAAATATTAAGGCCGATAGTGGGCAGCCTTGTCTCGTGCCTCGTTGCAGAACTATTGGGGCTGATTTGGCTGTACCCACAATAATGTTGGCACGAGGCTTGGTATACAGGAGAGATACCAGGTTAATGAATCGGGCTCCTAGGCCCATCCTGGTGAGCACCGTGAACAGAAATGGCCACTCGACCGAGTCAAATGCCTTTTCAGCGTCGAGAAGAACCGCCACAGCCTGCAGTGAGGGGTCCAGTGCGGCCATGACACCGAACATTCTCCTAAGTCCAAACGTCGTGTTGCGGCCCAGAATGAAACCGGCTTGGTCTGCCAGAACAAGGGCAGGCATCAATGGCATTAAACTCCTTGCCAGCACCTTGGCAAGTATTTTATTGTCAAGATTGAGGAGAGATATTGGTCGGTATGATGAGCAATCTTCTGGAGGTTTGCCAGGTTTGCGTAGTAGAATAACATTTGCTTCACAGGTGGTAGGGGGCATGAGCCCTCTTTCCAGAGCTTCCGCATATACTGCCTCTAGGAGAGGGGCCAGGGTGCCCGCAAATGACTTGTAGAATTCTACCGTCAGAGCCGACAACAGACTTGCACACATTGAATCGATTCGGACCACTCTGGGAGAGACAGTCTATACCGATGAAAGGATAGCGGAGGAGTTCAGGATCTTCTATCAAGAACTATACAGTGCTAAACTTAACAAGTCTTCGACTGCCCCACTGGAGTACCTAGAAGACACGGAACTCTACTGGGTCGAACATTCTCTCCGAGAACCCCTAAACGAAATGATCACGCAAGAAGAGATTATAGAAGCCATAAAGTCCCTCCAAAGCGCCGGGTCCTGACGGACTGACTTCTAATAAGGACTACTATCTGGGACCCTACCTGTGATGAATATTCCATTTTATCACAAGTTCCCATGATCACTCATTAGGATTACATTACCCTCTGCTATGGTGAAATTTCGTTGTTAAACTTACCTGCATATGTTTTATAAGATACACCTCATTTAGTGGATGATGTTGTTTAGGATTGCATTCCCTTTGCTATGACCAAATCCCTGTGTAATATGCACTTAAATTTGGTTCACAAATTACACCTAAGATGGTGGAGGTTGTTATTGTTTTGACAAAAGTTGTTAACATTAACGTCACCTTGTGGAGATATGCTACATCTGATTTGGAAATGTTTAAAATGTTACCACATACGGTGGAATATATATGTGAACAAGGTGTCATTTGTTTTTTGCATGTTAGATAAGTGTTAATTATGCAAACAGACATCTGTTACTCTAAAGCCAATGTGCACCTAGAGGACTGGTAGTTAGTTTGTTTCTACGGACTAGACTCCACCATATCTCCTCTCATGCAAACTTTCTTCACACCCATATGAGTATGGGTTACTTATTCTCTCCTCTACTTTCCTCGTCATATTCCGCGCATGAGCGGTGATTTTGTATACATAAATTTAGACAGCCTTTCCGTGTCGTCAGATTCATGATGTATCTCTACTTTCACTCACATTTTTATGCTGATTTACATCTTCTCCCATTGTTAAAAATACGTCTTTACATTTTCCTTTCTCCAAAATCAGTCTATTCTCCATCCCGCGCATGCGTGTTTTTTTTGTTGTCATGGAATTCTGATGCCGACTTTACCGTGTCATCAGATCCATGACGTGGCCCAATCATTTAGTCTTGGTGTTACGCATGTGCGTAGAGACGGTTCCTTACGTGCATGTTTTGTGCATACGTCATTCAAGTATCAGGTATTTAAGAAGGCGCTCATTGAGTGTACCGCATCCTCCTCCGGTGGGACGCGGCGCACCATGATTGCTTGCACGGACTCTCTGAACAGTATCAAGTAAGTGCAATGACTGATTCTGTCGGTCTTACCAGTACGTTCTTCTCATCTTAATAGACTTCACTTATCCTTCTCTCCTCTTTTAGATGACTTTACTCATTTGAAGAACCGTCTACTGAGTGTTATCTTTTGAAAGATCCCTCTTTATATTGCATGGATTCATCCGTCAGGACTTTTTCTGAACTTGTAAGTAGAGACTTTGCTTCTCTTCTCTCTCCTTCGCGTTACTCCTCTCACTACTTGGGGTTCACACATGTTTCATTTCTTTAGCGATGAGACGAAAGATCATTTCAGAGCTTCCACTTTATGTTCTATTGGATACTTCTTTTCAACTATGTGACCACCATAGTTGGTAAGTTACATTGTTCAATCTTTCCTCCATTTTGTCAAATTGCTCTTTCTGCCTTCCTAGGACCCCTCTTTTTACAGACTAGATTGTTTAGAAGCTATGTCCAAAATCCTCTTAACAGGATTAGCTAATCCTAGTTAGAAATAGCTGACTATATCTTACTAGCTTTACCATACTTGTTGAATACATGTGACATTTAATTAGTTGTTTTGTATTGAATAAATAATGATCGTAATGAAATTGTAATGCATACTACATATGCAGCTATACTAAGATGCACTTTTTTCTAGAATTTTGTGAAATATGATTCTGCCCCTGAAGAAGAGTTTATACTCGAAACGCGTTGGGCCTAAAAACATTGTATAAATAAATTTATGAATTGTTTTTTTACATGAAATCTTGTTAGCTGGGTATTTACTCCTACTGTTTACCAACTGAACTATGGACTGCATTTAATGCATCAAATTGTTAATGTGCAATTATATATAAATAACACTGAATTACTGATCTGCTCCACAGATATTAGTGTGCAGGGGACGGGAGTTCCTACATCTCCAGGAACAACCACTTTTTGTTCGCTCATTAATCCAACCTAGTTGCCAAGGTTGAGTTTTGCTCCCCCGCATCTCAAACCTTAATCTCTAAAAGGTTACCATAAACCCGCTATGTGAGTTTTTTTCCAAAACATAGGTGTGCCCTGGTGTTTGTGCTTATTTGCTTTCCAGTCTGTTACCAAACAGACCTTATCCCGATGGATTATTTTCTGTATCTCTGAATGTTACAATTTAGCTGGCAAGGAAGTTCTGGTCATTTCAAGGTGCATTCTACTAGAAAGGCTAAATCTTCAGCCCTTCTTCGTTGCATAAATCAATGGCAAATTCTTGATCATTCAGCCATCTACAAACTGCTATGGGTGTCTATCAAAGATGAGGAGTCAGTGCAAGGACAGGATCAATCATAAGAACAAATTACTTACCCCTGGTAATGTACTTTCTGATGGATGTTCCTCCCGCAGATTCCTCATCGCCCTCCCAACCTGCCCCTCTATCCTTTGGTGAATTTCCATTGATTACATATGCCTCTTTCCATGTCTGCCTGCTTGTTTGACCTTCGAGAGGGCTATGCAAATAAGAGGGGAAAACCCTGAACTGTGGCAACGGGCGTGGTGAGTGCTATTTATACCAGTGTCGACATCTCGGTTGAGAGCAGGATGGAAGCTTCGGCGAGACCTTGAGTGGACAATGCACTGCACACTCAGCTGTCAAAACGAATCCGAAGCTGCAAGCAGGATATTGGAAATATCAAAGATGAGGAATCCATGAGTAATATGTTATTCTCTACAATATCTTCTTATTTTTCCTCTTGTCGTTCACTCCCTCTCTTCCACCCCCTTTTGCCCCTAGCAAACTAGATAGCAAAGCTGTACCCTTGTGGCAAACCAGGAGGAGGACTCGGACTACATTGGGTCATAATTAAAGATGTTTATTTAAATAAAAAATAAAATGCCTAGTCAGCCCTTTTTCTATGTGGGGAAATCGCTACATAACGAAACTAAAGCTAAGAGTGCACGTCAAGTTGAAAGTAAAACGTCTTCTGTCCAAAAACTATACAGCTAACTGGTCCTACCACTTTAGAAAACACTTAACTAAAAGGAAAAACGGGATGCTTGCACAAAAACCTCGGTATGGGATTCTACCTGGCCCAACTTGTAATTGTCTTGCTTTCATTCTCAAAAGTTACTATAATGGTATAGTCTTCACAATCTTCGTATATAGTCTCTTAATAAAAATAATTATCTTATGTTTGCGTTTCACTCTCCCCTTGATAAAGAACTTCATTTTACTCTTCTCAGGTTTTATTTCAAGTGCCCAAATCCCTTCACGATGACTCGTAAGGACACTTCTCTGTTTCTCACCTTCGTGGCACTGGGACTCCCCAGAGTCCTGTGGCTCTTTGGTAGATGTCTTGTTTCTTAATCACAATATATAACTTAGGGTGTCTGCCTGCTTGGGCATTACAGGTTCCTGAAGCCTCATGCACTTTGCTAGCCTTGCTGCAGAGCATTCACCTTTCTTCCGCTCTATTCCATGTAGGACGGATGTCCATCCGTCTTTAGTAGCCTTGTTGGCTTTTCCAGCCTTGATATACAGTGTTCGTATCTCTTCCACTATGTTTTAGTAGGGCCGTGTGCCGGTTAGCTTCTCCGAAGTTCTTGTGCTTTTGGTGTCTATTCGAGCCATGACATGCAGTGTTTGTATCTGTTTAACTATGTTTTCATTGGGATTTGTGCCCGTCCCATTCTCTGTTTCTTGTACCTGCGTCGATTTTTGTATTCCTGAAAACCAACAGTCGTAGGCCTCACTGACCTACACAAGTCGATAGCGTCTTTTTCCCTGTCAGTGCTTCTCTCTGCAGAACGGGCATTTGCCGGGTGGAGCTCGGGCACCCGGCTCCGTTCCTGTCTTTGGTCTCTGTCAGTTGCTGGGTGCCAGGCCACCACTGCTCGTGCCACCAGAGAAGATGGTTGTCCTCCGTCGTGTCTCTTCTCCTGATCGAACCCTATTACTCTGTCAAAGCACCCGCCGTCCAGCCTACAGCATCGCTGGGTCTGCGGCTGGACATGGTTCCATCCCTCCAGGGCGTTGTTGCTACAGTGGAATGCCTCTGTGTAGCGGTTGCTCTCCTCACTCCGTAAGAGTCTTTCCTCCATTCACAGTCCGCTCTTTCCTTATACACATCATTGCAACAAAAGGAATTGTGTCCATCTTCATTGATCATGACATTCAGGCCGCGTTGAGCATTACCTTAAGCTAATAGAGTGAAAGAAGGAGCTTTGTTGATTATATTCATAACAGGAGATGTCGGTCTTTCCAATATCCATATAGGCAGAAAGAGTGGTTTGGACTGGAAGTTCTTTATTAGAATGGGAGTCCTTGTTCCTGTCACTCCCAGTGACATCCCGTTTGCCCAGACCCTTCGGGAGGATCCTGCTTAGTGGGCTCACCTCCCTTGCCTCAATGGGTGTGGCTCCCCTCTAGGGAGAAGGGCCAAATTGTCCAGATTAGTGACACCCTACATGACATTTGTGTCCCACAACTTGGGCTCACTTCCGTCACTGACTGTATTCATAAGAAAGAACTTAGAATGCTTGACACCCTCTAACTAAGACAAATGCCCCATTTTATAAAAACAGGTTTCATCAATACCAGTCTAACCCCCATACAGAGGCTTTGATGTCCAAGAGCTCACACCTTTGACCTGAGAGAAACTGGATTTGTCGACACACTCGGGATAGGGGTGTTTTGGTCATGCTTGACAAAAAGCTCCCATTAGCTTACAAAAGCATCAGCAAACAAAAATCCAAGAGCAAGCAGAGTGGAGATAATTTACTTCATAGAGTGAACAGGCACTCTTAACCAAGGTACAGCTAACTGTTGTGTGCATATGCTTTTACAGAACAGATTTAGTCGCACATCCTTCTTTACAGCATTCATCCGCTGCAACCCAAGAATCCACACCATGTTCAGCCATGAACCTGCCATTCAATTTTCAAATTGTGACATAGAATTCCCCCTTAGTAGGTTATTCTAACTTGTACATTGGCAGCACTCAGTAGGCGGCTAAGAGTTTTAGCGAGTTAATGGCAGAATCTGCTTATGCAGTTGATCACACAGTGGATTCATTCTCACCCATAGCTTGGAATTGACGATCTTAGAAATCCTGGTCTTGTTCACAAATTTCTGGATCATTTTCATAGCCCTGGCACGCATTGATAAATGTAGCCTAATTTACATGGCTCTTTTGGAAAAAACCTGGAGTGACATGTTAAACATCAGTGAGTCACACTTGCTCTTTGGCATCAAAAAGTATAGGTGCACGAAAGCTTCTCTATAGTATTGCATAGAAAATACAGTGACATAGTACTTCAGACTATGCTTAACGATTCCATATGTATGAGCTGTTAAAAGCTCAAGACGTAGGCTCCCGCTAAGCACAAATACTGAGATGAATTTCCAAAATCAACCCTAGTGGTGGATTTTGAGAGGCCAACCTATTATGGTGAACATATCAATGTAGGCAGCTGAGCGGAAAAGGCTTGGAATCATGAGGGCTGTGAGAGTAGTCTAGGGCTACAATGACACATGGAGCACTCCAAAAATTCTAGTTAGACAGATAAGTAAAAAAATATACAAAGATGTATTAGTCTTTTAAAATGCACACTGAACATTGAAACCTCGAGGTAGGTATTGTCACATAACTACTGTAACATACATAGATACATTCACTCTTGTTAGAAGAGAGAAAAGCATTTTATTCAAAAGCAAGGCAATGTAGGTAAGTTATCACACACGGTTATGAAAAACAGTAGAAACACTTAAGAGAAACACTAGATTAATCCTCTAATATTTACTAAATCCAGCACAGGTGGATTAGGGCATAGTGCCCTAAAGCCAGCAATTCAAAAGATATACTTTTTAGCTACACTTACGGTGTGATTGGATGTTGATAGTGGTTGCAATTCAGAGTTCCAAAAAGTAACTGTCTCAATCTCACTACACTTGGGAAGGTCCAGGATGGGATCTTTGACTATACCCCCACCACTGAGCTAAATCAGGAAACAGTGATAGGTCAGGACTTTACACCCATGTACCAGGGAAGTCGATTCACCAAAATACCTGGGGTAGCGGAAGTGACATCACGGGAAGTGAAGTCACATGACCTTTGACCCAGATGGCATCAGTTCCTCTTTAACCCTGGTGACATGACCGGAAGTGGCTTGCAGGCCCAAAAAAAGTGCATAAATGTAAAATGTGTAAAATATCAAATGGTTTCAAGACAAGAATACTTTCGATACCAACCAAATTTTAACAAGTGGATTTGCCTTCATATGGCATCAATGGGGTCCGGATATGGTGGTGTTCAACCCAATAGAATCAACATAGGCCGAGGCACTGTCATACATATGTCATGTCAGCATTTTATGGCCAGTTATTACTACTTATGCCAATTACAGCTGCATGTCAGGTATTGCCATTATATGATAAGTAGAGCCTGTACGTTGCTGTGATAAGACAGTATCCAAAAATCCAATAGATGCAAGTCACCAACGGTACACAGGAGCATTAATGCTTTTATTAACGATTTGGTATTTATATATCGCTTTCACTAAAGCATTGTAAATAGCAAATGTTTACATACAGTTATCATTCCAACCAAAGTTGGTACTAATTTATCAACCTCAGAAGAAAGTCTAAGATGGCCTTGCTGGGGTTTGAACCTGCATATCAAACATAAATCGCAGCAATGAACCCTGAACCTTCTGAGCTATCTTAGCACTTTGCTGTAAAAAATGCAATGCCACAATAAGAAAACTTGTAAAAACTGTCTGCACAATGTAGGCTAGGCATTTAATAACACTTATGTTTGCTGTAGCCTCTATTATGCACAGTAAAAAAGGACCTGCCACAGTAAGACCTACCTAGACCGGCTGCACCAAAATGCTAATTTAACCACGTAATAACGTATCATGCTTGCTTTATAATAGATGCCCAGAAAATTATACAATGCCACAGTAAGGGAAGGCTAGACTGGATACATCCAAATGTCAGTGTAGCCAGGTAATTACTTATCATGCTTACTTTATTATAGATGCCCTGTACAAATGTCATGCCAATGTAAGAAATTACTAGACACAGACTCAAAGTAAGATTTCAAAACTTTTATTTAAATTTTCAGGGTTGGTGTAATACCTATCTATCCCTAGCTCTAAAGGGATGTTTCCCTGAAATGATGCTTGAAAGTGCCGTTGATGTCTGAAAGTCAAATAAAAAGTCTGTGTCTAAACCTATAATTGCCCTCACTCTATACAAAAATGTGTTGGGGGGAGGTCTTTTGTGAATGAAAAGTAGTGGCTCAACTGGAAAATGGGGAAACTAGGGTTGGTTTCCTGTGGCATTCCTGCCAGGTGTGGTTTTAAGCTCATCAAAATTAGTTCAGTCAAACAGGGCTGTTTACAAGACCTTCGCCACAGGGTCCTTGCAGTGAACTCCAATACTGTCAGTGGCTTTGAGTTCCTTTGGGTTCCCTTCACAAAGTTTCAGTCCTTTGAACACTATAAAGCAAACCAATAAGGCTCCAACTTGGCCAGGCATCTTAGGGTTCCCTTCCACAAGCTCTGGGCTCTTCCAGATTTCAAACACAGTCAGTTTTATCAGGATGTACTTTGATTTCTTAAGTGGGCCTCTCAGGGCACCCTTCCCCAAGCACAGGTCTCTGTCAACTTTCAACAAAAAACAAAATATTTCGGAGTTCTTTTAGGTTTCTCAGGGTGCCCTTGTCCAAGTTCAGGCCCCTCTAATTCCAAACACAGTCAGCTGGTCAGGATACGCCTTTTTCTTATTTACAGCTTGTCTTGCATACAATCTTCTCATGGGGTAGAATCCGAGGCTTTTGAAAACGCCAGACGCTTTGCTTTTTCTCAGCGCGACCACTCTGATCCCTTGCCCCTCTCTATTTCTTACTTGCCCTTTCCCTAGCACTTTTTATCTTCAGGTGTTTATTGTGCACACTTGCATTGTCTTATTTCTGTCAGTTTGGGGTGCACTGTTGTTTTCCATTCTATACTCCTTCTGTGCCTCTTGCACCTTCCTGCTTTAGTGTGCTTCTTTTATCCTTCTGTTTCATTCACTTCTGTCTTTGGCTGTGCCACTTGCATTTATTTTCCTTTGCCGTGCGTTCTTACACCTCATCAGTTTCCTTCTCGGTGCGAGTGAGCACCTTTTTCTTACTTTCCTTTCGGGCCGCTTGCCCTCCCTTGACTTTCTTGTGCGCCCTCTGCTTCTGTTCATCTTTAATTTTACATCTGGGCTGCTTGCCCTTTCCTTAAAATCTGTTTACTTTCTGCCCTCTTATTTTTGTGCCTCTAGTCCGCACCATTTATTTGCTTTCTTTCTTTCTACATTCTGCTTCTTGCTTTCCGGTTTGTGCCGTTTTATTAATCTTGCTTTTCCTCCCTTACCCGTTCCAGCTACCCGGACAACCTGAGTTTCTCCCTCTGTCATGCAAAACTCACTGGGTAGCGTAGCACTGGCGAACGTTCTCTCTGGGATGCTTTGGATTGAGGTCAGGGTTTCATCCCCTGCTCACCCTTGGGCCTGGCACAAGGCCCAAGGGAACAAGCACTTGCACAGACTCTACCAGCAGGGTCCCAGCTGCCTCGTTCCAACTCTCAGGAGACCCGGCTCCCTAGCCACGTTGCAGCCCTCCTCACACCGGTCCAGTGTTGCAGCACGCAGTTCTCCGCCGGATCCTCCTTCCTGCAGCTCCCAGCTTAGTGGCTTCTCTGGTCCAAAATGATTCTCTAGCTCGCTCATCCATCTGTGTTAAACCACACCTTTTTATAATGAAAATAAACAGTCCAGTGGGGTCAGGTGTAAATGATCATTAACTGCCTGACCTTGCCTGAATATTAGTGGGATGACTTGAGTTATTTCTAGGGTATGTTGCCCTTACTTTCCTCATATTATTTCTATGGTTAATCTTTACTGATCGTAGTTGCCTCTTCCTCGTTTCAGTACTTGTTGGAAATGGGGAGAGGGACATGGGGTGAGATTGTAGATACCCCACAAAGGTTGGGGGAGAGTAGGTTGGGATTTCTTTGGGACTGGGGGAATACCATGTCTCGCCCTTCTGCATCCTCCTCCCGATCCCTCGTAACCCTCCACTCAGGTGATTCTCCCTCAATTGTCCACCCCCAGGGTCGGGATCCAAAGGCGATAGCCCTTCCCTGGCCACCTGAATGGAAGATCCCGAAGGAGGGACTGCCTGGAAGAATACAGTCAGGTGTCTCACAAATGCCTGTACCAAAATTGCAGTCTAGCCACTAATAACACCTCATGCATGCTTTATCATGGAAGCTCATTATGTTTTTGTGCACCCTTCCTGCCCAACCATCCCCACATGTCCCCTCTCCCTACAACCCCCAAAATCAGCTCCTCTGCCCAGTATTACCTCACGTGTCTCCTCCTCGTTACAGTACTTGTGTATCAGGCAAGGTGCTTCATAGAAGGGTACAGGGACAAGGAAGCGTAGGACTAGGAGTGATGATTACCTTTTAAGTATTCTGGCATTGAACACAAGCACACACATTCACACACCATTCAATTTCATGTTAACACATGTACCCATTCACCATTCACTCATGCCCCACCCATTCATCCATACAACATGCATTCACTCATTCACACACATTACATAATTACACAGCCCACGCTAGGGGCCGTGTATTTATGGTTAAGTTCTAATCGCATAGGAAGAGCACTTTTTGGGCAGCTTATAACTTTGCTCCCCGTGGATGAATCCACACCAAACTTTGTAAAAAAAAAAAAAATATATGGCTCACTCTGAATTGTTTTGCAAAGTTTGGTGAGGTTTGGTCCGGGGTGGGGGGTCCCAAAATTTCTTTTTTTCCCATAGAGTGAACAAGGAAAAAACTTTGCTCACGGCTACAGCCCAAACCGCTGGACGGATTTCCTCATATTTGCGGCAGGAGCAGCGGCTTGGTCCCGAAGGCATGCTTTTGTAAATTTGGTGGAAATCCGTCCAGTAGTTCTTTTTAATATGACCAAAAAGTAGGTGTCAAAAATGTGTGATATCTATGTCCGCTCCGCGGACACACTTCCCTGTTCGCTCCGCGGACAGGACACCGATTGGTTAATCGGCTTGCGTCATGTCTGCGGACATACGACGTGTGAGGTACGTCATTGTTTTGATGTGTCCGCCATCTTGGATCTGCGGACAGCGCTGCAACGAACGGGGAAAAGGTGTGTAAGAGTGCTTGGGGAGGGTGTAAAGGTGGGAGAGTAAGAGATGGGTCAAATGCTGTATTTGTTTAGGTGGGTGGCACCCCTGGTGTGGGCGTCATGTCCGTGGTCACCGTGGCTGTCCACGGACATAAAAAATGCCCATATAGCACAGGGCGTAGGCCATGCACCCAAGAATCTAGGCCCTGGCCACAACCATCGCAGCATAACACACCCATAGAATCAGAGATCCATCAAATATCCACAAATCTACAGTTTGTGTACTGTTTGATTTGTATAGTTTGTATGCTGGCTATGTCATGTAATTAAGATAGTAGAGTTTGGTAACAAACACTGCAATATAACTCCATGGAAGTAAACATTTTGCATTGTGGTGAATGGTTAGATGTTTGCCTCAATGGTTGTGTTATGGAGCAGTATTTGTGAGTTGAATTGTAATATACTTACTGTTTGATTTTTTTGTGATTGGATATATTTTTTCGTGACTAGGATAACTGGAGCAGATATTCTTTTTCAATTTCTGTGATAAAAGAAAAGATCATGTTAGTGTAGGTAGTTTGTAATGAGTTATTAAATTGATAACTGGCTTTTTTACATTATTTCGACCCTCATATTTAGTAGTTTACAAATCAGTGTACTGTACATTTTGCTAAATTTCTGTGTTTGTTTCTTAAATAATTGGGTCTGTGGGAAAAAAAATCCATGCAGGATTAAAAAAAAACTTTTTTTTGTTATGGTACAACACGGTTCTTTCTTTTTAGAGTTTATTTGTTGTTTCTGGCTAATGTTCTATCTGTTGGCTTGTTGCAGATTGTTAGATACATGTTGGCGTATTCTAACTGGTTATAGTTTTTTATTTATATTTTCAAGCTGCTCATTTATCTGTTGGGTTGTTGTAGATTTTGGGGCAGTAAGATACCTGTTGGCATATTCTAACTGTTTATTTCTTCTTATATTTTAGTGGTGTTGATTTATCTGTTTGGTGGTTGCAAAATCTTGGGGCAGTTAGATACCTGTTGGCGTATTCTAACTGTTTATAGTTTTCTAATTGAAGCTCTATTATTGTTCATGTACAGATCAATTATAAAATTTTGGTTTTAAGACTATTAAATAAGCGTTTATAAGATTTGCTGGTAATCTCTGCTTTAGAGTAATGGTATTATCATTACATTCGAACCATTCACAATTCTTTTTTTTATATGTGCAGTGTAGTGACCTGCATTGTTTGTGTCTCCTGTGTCGTAGATGATACCTATTGTTGTGAAGGTTTTCTTATCAAGTGATACTTGACCATGCGTGAATCCAGTCAGCTTGCAGTTGTTTTTGGTACTGTCTGCATTGCAACGTAGAAGCATTAGTATTATGTATTTACTATGTGTTTGTATTCGTAAGGTGAAGCGATTATCTGAATTGCAGGTAGTACATAATCAGCCATGGTTTGCATTTTGTACAAGTTACTGAAATGGAACGGATTCACAGTAAGTTATGGATACATACACAAAGCGTTCATTAGGGATTTGTTCCTGTGCTAGATTGTCGCAGAGAATGCATGTATGTTTCCACATGTATGAAATCTGAAAGACTTCATTCATAGGTATGTTTTTGTTTTCCAGAACTTGTAGTAAGTACATTAGAAATTCTTGTGGAACTTGTGAGTTTATAGTGAATTTCACCATTCCAGCACAGTAGTCCAATTCTTGTCTTATTCCATGAACACTGTATGTGTTGTCAGGATTGTTGCTTGCATTTCTATGAAGGACTAACATTTGCAAATACAATTGGTCTGTATTGTGTAAGTAAATGTTGTCATCAATTGGAATAGAATATTTATTGCTACATTTGCGTAGCAATTTACACCAGTTATATTTGAAAATTTGAATGGACCAGATAGTTCTGTGTCCAAGTCATTTCTTCGGAGTGTGTGTTGCTTCTTTGGAGAAGTACCTGAGTTACTTTGAGTAGTAGTTTCTTCTTTGGTTGTAGTAATTGAAGTATTAGCTTCTTTACTCTCTTTGGAGGATTTGCAGTGAGATCCTCTTGCATTTCTGTTTGAAGTAGTTTTCTTTTACAACGTTTTGCTTTTTGTAGAACAGGATAGGTTTTTAGATGGGGATGTATAGTGAACGTAGTCTATTGTATTCTAAAATGCAAGGAATATCAGCATTTACTTTACTTGCATCAAAGTTGATTAACAATAGACCGTCAAGTGTACGTAAGTGTGATAGTTCTATCTAGCTCATGCCTTCTTTAAAGAATGTGTTCCCAATATCTATCAATGCTTTATATAGGGTAAGACCTTGTGATTTGTGAATGGTGACTGCGTATGCTAGAGTTAGAGAAAATTGTTCTCTTTGTACATGCATGTCTTTGAAAAGAAGGAATCGAGCTGTTGAGCGTCCTATCCGTTTTACTTCTGATAGTTTGTCAAAGAGAATATTGACAAACTGAATGCTGTTGTTACATGGGTATGTTTGAAAGCCAACAATTGTACCAGTGCTCCATTAACTAGTCCTTGCTCCACGTCAAGGTTACGTTTAAGCATTACTCTAAACTTGAAAGATAATTTTAATATTTTCTCCAAACCAGCTGTGTTGGAGATAGTTTTCTAAGGTATTTCCTCTTGTTGTGGCTTGACGACACATGGGTAGTGTCATACCATGTACGTCCAGTTTGTCTGTGGAGCAAATTTCAATTATTGGTTGCATTTCTTTTTTCAACATTGTTTCATTGAATTTGGAACAGCTTGCAAGAGTTGGCATCAAGGACATACAATTGACATTTTTGTGTGCTAATTGGCCATAGAGTGCAAGGATGTGCCGGGTTTTTAATATTGCTTGTGCTTCTTGAGATAGTACACCAACTCTAATACTTTTTAAAATGTTGGGGTATGTGAGGTCTGCAGACTGGCGCATGTTTTCTTTTAATTCTCTGTATTGGAAATGTAGCCAAAGGTTGACATTTCCTATGCTGCCAACAGTTTTATGGCAGAGTTTGTGTCCTAAGGTTCTAAAAATAGGTTCACCTTTCACTGGTGTCAATTGAAGAAGATCTCCGAAAACAATAATGTGTTTTCCTCCAAAGAGCTCTTCGTAGTTTGTTTTGAGTACTTCTTGTAATCTGAGGTGAATAAAAGCCAACATTAGGTTGGAGACCATGCTCACTTCATCTATTAGTAGCATTTGAATTTGTTTAAACACACTGCGTAGTTCCATTGCAGTTTCTGCAGAAAGCTTGTAATATTCTAATTTGTTTTGGTGTTCTACTGGAAGGAATAGTAATCGGTGTAAAGTGACACCGCCTATGTTGTAGGCAGCTAAACCTGTGGGGGCAGTTACAACAGCTGACAGTTTGTTGTTTGTCAATTGTTGAAGGAACTTGCTGATCATTTCTTTTTTTTAAACTTTTATTTTCATTTTCAAAACATTCAACAACAGTGGAACATAACCCCTACCCTTCCCCCTCCCTCCTCCCACCTGAAGTTACTCTTGGAGTCCTTTATACATCTCATGCCTTAAATAGGTCCAGAATTCTTATGTTTTGCGGGCACCATTGCACTATGTAGTCCGATTGGAGATATTCCAGTACTTCTCCCCAGTCTTTTTCAAAGAGGTAATTCCTACCCCTCATGGAGTATGAGAGTTTTTCCATCGTAATCGGTGTCCATACCCTTTGCAGACAGTTGAAAATCAGAGGGGGATTCGGGTTCTTCCAGTTTTGGGCTATGGCCACCCAAGGCGTTATCAGCAGGCCTATAAAACCTCTCCAGTGTGCCCTGCTAAGTTCCTTAGCTGGAGCGTCCTTAAGGCCACACAACCACACACTCTTCCCCCATAAGTGCCACTTTCGGAAAGATCTTCTGAAGTTGTGCCTTTCTCCAGCATGGGGTCTGGCATGGATTCACATGCTCATGAATATTCCCAGTCGTCAGGCTGGGAATACTCGTTAAAGAAAAAATCAGTATCAGTTTTGTTTCTGATCTATCTTTCTTAGTAGTAACCAATCACTGGTCTCTGGGTCATACTGCCCCCAGCCAATAACTGCCCTCTCCCTAAGCCCCTCCCCTGGCAGCCATCCACAGATTTTTACTGCACGTTCAAGTGTTGGGAGACCTCGTGCTATAGCTCTCGAGCTTTACTGCGTTTTGCGTTTTTTCAAAGAGTTTAATCTCATTTTTTCGGTCAATGGAGCCTCAAGCTCCACCGTTTCTACTTCCGATCAACGGGGACCCGTTTTGGAATTTTTTACACCCCTCCAGGACGAAGTTTCATCGAGTTACTCTTCTTGGAGGATTCCACAAGATCTGAGGCCTACCTAGTGGACATGGCCCAGGATAAGGGAAGCTGGAGAAGGGCACAGCAGGTGAGAGAAAGAAGAAGTCCGAGCGGTCTTCTAAGTCCTGTGAGGGCGCCCCGGCGACGGGGGCCCAACAGAAGGCAAAGCACTGTGAGTCCGCGGGCACCGGTAGCGCCCAAGGGACGGGCTCCTCGGCTGCCAGCCAGGGCGCACTTTCACCAACGCCATCAACCACGAGCCCACGCTCTGGCTCGGGGAGGAGAAAATCCGAGAACCCGGGTAAGCTTCTGGAGGGGCCCCGGTCGATCTCGAAGGAATCTGCCGAGAGGGATCGAGGCAGTGACCCTCCCCCCAAGGTGAAGGCCTCAAGCGCGCCCAAGGTGGTGAAGGCCTTGATTCACTCGGCTAAGGCCTCTATCGAGATATTCGCGGCGGCCCTGGCAAAGCTTGTGGAGGCTACCCCAGTGGAGGCGACCTCGGGGCCCAGAGTTTCCCTGCCACCACGGAGGGAATCCTCTTTTCAGCCCATCGATAAGACCCCCATGAAGACCCCGGTGGAAAAACAGGGGGGGCCGTGGCCGTTACGGACATGGATACAGGCTCTGAGGAGGAGCTGGTTGAAGTCGTGAAGGGCCTCAACAAGAGGTTTAAGGAGGTCCGGTCCCATGGGAGGAACCCCGAAGAGGCGGACGAAAAAAGCAACGGTGGCGCCGACGAGGCTCCCGTGGAGGAGGAGCAACCATCGCGCCCGTCGCAGCCAGTGCCCGAGCCTCAGGACAACTCGGTGGCCATTTTGATGGCAATCCAAACCTTATGCACGGGGATAAGGACAAGGTTGCTTCTAACCCCAACGGACGACCCAGCAGAACCGGGCCTGTCGGGAAGCCCTCCAAACAAGTGGAGGAGAGTTCATCCCCCCCCGCCTTTCCAGCCCTTGCGGCCCGCTCAGCCTTCGTCTCCTTTCCCTGATCCTAGGGATGACACAGGAACAGATACGGCCACGACGGGGACGGATGACGACGGTGGTGACGACGGGATGGGCCTTCCATTACCACTCCCTCGGGCCTCCTTCCACGCCATGATTGCCAGGGCATTCAAGCTTTTCCGGCTCTGCCCTGAAGAACAGAAGAAGGAAGGCTTCCTCTATCAGCAGCGCAATGCCAAGAGTAAGACTGTCCTCGCGGTGCCGTTGATTGACGATATCTGGGACGAGGGACTTGCTCTTCTGAAGAACTCGTCCATGAAGCCCGCCAAGAGGGATCGGTACAAGAAGTACTGGGTCCCTGATTCTGCTCCTTTGTGCCTTAGGGCACAGCCGACCCCGGATTCGATCGTCTCAGCGGCGGCCAAGAAGAAAGCGGCAGGGGCGACGGCTTCAACTTCAACCTCCCCACCTGACGGAGAGGGAAAGAAACTGGACGCCATGGTACGACGAGTCATCTCGTCTGCGGAGATGACAATTGAGGCAGCCAACGCCCTAGCGATTGTGGCCCGCTACGACAGGGAGCTGTGGTACAAAATCGCTCCCCTGCTGGACTTCCGACAGGACGACAACAGGGCGGAGGCCCTGGAGATCCTGCAGGAAGATGAGGTGGCGTCGGGCCACGCCATAACGGTGACCACGGATATCGCTGACACCGTTATGCCAGTTAGGCAACAGTGTTTGCCTTTGACGGTGGGATGGCTCAAGGCAACAGATTTCCGCCAGGACGTGCAAACCAGAGTTTTGGACATGCCCCTCGATGGGAACAACCTGTTTGGAAAAACAGTAGATGAGTCACTTCAGGCCCTCAAGACCGACACGGAGACGGCTCAGGCCTTGGGAGTTTTGCAGCAACGACGGCCGCCCTTTCGGAACGCCAGAGGCAGACAGGGTGCCTCCAAGAGATCCGGCGGCGGCTCCTCGACGTACCGCCAAGCGGCCCGCTTCTCATCGCAGGAGGCCTATAGAGGACGCGGCAAGTCAGGAGGATCTCGTTGTCGCCAAGGAGGCCAAGGCGGCAAGGCCGCCGCCAAGCAGGACTGAACCGGCCGTAGCGTCTGGCCCCTACCGGGAGGCCGGCTGGCGAAGTTCATCAGCGTGTGGGAGTCCATCTCCACCGACCATTGGGTGCTGGATGCCCTGGCCCACGGGCACACTCTCGAATTTCTAAAGAGGTGCCCTCGCATTCCTCCCGTGGCCAGGATGGAAAATCACATCCCTCAACTGTTAGACGTAAGGGCGATGCTCAAGAAAGGTGCCATCAAGCTCGTCCCGAAGAGGCTCCAGGGCTCCAGAGTATACTCGAGATACTTCCTTGTCAGAAAGAAGACTAGCAGTTGGTGCCCCATCCTGGACCTTCGTCGGTTGAACAAATACATCAAGGCCCAAAAGTTCAGGATGGTCACCCTCCAGCACGTGCTGGGACAGCTGGAGGAAGGCGACTTCCTATCGTCGTTGGACTTGGAAGATGCTTACTTCCACATCACCATTCTAAAAGGACACCAAAAGATTCTTAGTCAAAGGGCGGCACTACTAATTCAAGGCCCTGCCTTTTGGATTGAAGTCGGCGCCCAGGGTATTTAAGTGCCTAGCACCAGTGGCGGCGCGGCTGCGGGGGATCCACGTGTACCCCTACCTTGACGATTGGCTCATTGTCATGATCTCTGCTTCCAAAAGATCAGGACTTGCCCGACTCCCTTGGAAGCAGACCCATAACCCCAGTTCCGAGTGCCAGCCAGTCCCAATTGGGACCTTTTGGACCCTGTCCTGGCGCCAGTGGCACCAGGTTCATAAAGATGCCCAGTCCCAGCGCTGGAAGCGCCGGGCTCATAATGCTTGGGTGGACTTACCTGCAGCAGACCATGCTGCTTACTTACCTGCCAGTTGAACCCCTGATCCTCTTCTGTTTGGGACTACTTTTCCTGTTGGGTGGGGCAGGAGCCACTCCCTAGGTTCAGAACACTGGAACTCTTCTGGAAAGCAGGAACTCTTTTCTTACCTAGGCGTGGCTGTGGAAGGAGACACCTAAGCACTACAGGAGGCTATTTAAACCACACCCGATGGATGAATCTTGCTTTGCGTTATTCTGCATTCTCTGCAGCATAACGCTCATCGTGTCTTCTGCTTCTGATCCTGGGCCTAAGGGAACAAAGGCTTACCATCCTGGAATCCAGTCTTCAGCAGCACCTGTAAAGACAAAGAAAGAACAGGTTAGCACTACGGTCTTCAGTGGCAGCGCATCTCTTACCTGGTCCATCGGCTGTCACCAACGCCTCGTGCTGCATTCCGGCATCTGAAAGACAAAGGCTTACCCACTCTTCGCATGCTCCGGAGGTCTTCGCACTGCATTCCGGCATCTGAAAGACAAAAGCTTACCAGTTCTTCGCACGCTCCGGAGGCCTCCGGCGCTGCATCCCGCATCTGAAAGACAAAAGAAGGTGCGTTTAAAGACATTGGGCAACTTTATTACTCACGTGCCATTACTCCTTCCCACGCCGAATCCAGTGGGTATTCCAGCACCCTTCAGCTTCTCTAAAGCTCCGAACTTGTACCTGCACGATAAAAGGGACAGTTAGTGCGCATCGTGAAGCAGGCTACAAGCGCTTACTTACGTGCTTCCAGGCGCTTCTATTCCTCACGCGGGTTCGATCCTCAACTCTCATCAGCCCGCCATCCGCCATCGCCGGAACCCTGCAAAACAAGAGATATCATTACAAAAGACTTTTAAGACATTTGAAGTGCCCAGAACTTACCGTTCGTGCAGTTAACGACGGACAGCAGTCCTCTGAGGTCAAGAGGCCTGCACCCTTATCCAGTGAAGAAACTGGTTACGGCACCCTGCCCCGAGGTAGATGGAGAGCTCAGCGTTCACTTACCTAAGACATCTTACTCTTCGAGTCAGACATACAGTGCACAGAGGTCCAGCCCAAAGAGCCAACCGTGTGTTACACATCACCTTTGAAGATATGGCATTCACCCAGTCAAGACCGGCGCCTCTGCGGGAATCAGGTGAGCGTTACACTCATCCCTGCAAGGACAAGAGAACTTGCCGTTGAACACACAGCGATGATCGTCCAACTGCTCACGGATCTGGGATTCTCCAACTACTCAAAATCCCGCCTGGTGCCGTCATAGGTCGCACTGTTTCTGGGAGCCAAGCTCAATACAGTGGAGCGATTGGCTTCTCTGTTGGAAGAGAGGACGAAGGCCATCTTGGCCAAGGTGCAGCGCCTGCTGGCCACAGATGTGGCCAGGGTGAGATCCATCAAGTCCCTGCTCGGGATGATCTCCTCATGCATCTACCTGGTGCGCCTGTGCAGGCTACAGATGCGTCCTCTACCAGAGTTCGTGGGCGCCCGTTGGATACAAGCTACGGCAGCTTCGAAGACAGGATCCCGCTCAACAAGGCTTTCTTCCAAGCGATTCGATGGTGGGGCACCCGCGCGCATCTCGCGGTGGGCAAGGACTTTCGGACCCCGGCAACTCATGAGACTGTGACGACGGACGCCTCCCTGGAGGGATGGGGAGCGCACACCGGAGACCTCCACGCAAGAGGCCTTTGGCTTCTGGAGGAGAAGTCACTCCACATCAACATCCTGGAGCTCTGAGCCGTGTTCTGGGCCCTCAGGTAGTTCCTTCCGTCCCTCAGGGGCAAGGTGGTGAGGGTCTTCACCGACAACACCACCACGATGATCTACATCCGGAAGCAGGGGGCACCAGATCCCCAGCCCTATCCAAGGAGGCCCAGGATCTGTGGTACTGGGCCGTTGCCCAGGGGATGTTTCTGGTGCCCTTCCATCTGGCAGGAATAAAGAACACCATTGCCGACTCACTGAGCAGGGAACTGCGCTCGTGCCTCGTCAGGATCAGGTGGATCGCCTCATCCAATGATGGGGCAAACCCCAGATCAACCTGTTCGCGACAGCGACGTACTCCAAGTGCCAGAGGTTCGCCAGCAGGTTTCCCCAGCCGAGAAGCATGGGCGATGCTTTCTCGTTCCCCTGGGAGGCCTGTTCCTGTATGCGTTCCCCCCATTGCGTTTGCTGCTGCAACTCATCAACCAACTGAAGAGGTCCCGGTGCAGGATGATCCTCGTTGCACCGGCGTGGCCGAGGCAGATCTGGTTCCCGGACCTTCTGGACTCGTCGGCTCCCCCCCTCCCACCAGTCAAACTGTCGACGGATGCGGATCTCCTTTCCAGGGAAGGAGGCGCCATCCTCCATCATGACCTGGGCTCGCTGAACTTGCAGGCCTGGCTCCTGCAGCACTAGAGTTTGGAGGGTACGATATCCCGGCGGACTGCAAGGAGGTACTTGCAAAGGCCAGGGCGTCCTCAACTCTCAAGTGCTACAGACACAAATGGAAGAAGTTCTCTATCTGGTGCCGTGCACAGAAGATTAACCCTCTGCGAATTACGGCCCATCAAGTGCTGCCATACCTGCTATTGCTGGCCAAGGAGGGGCTAGCTCATGCCTCCATCAAAATACATCTAGCAGTGATCTCCCGCTACACCAGAACTACGGGACGATCATCTCTGTGGTCTCATCGCCTGGCGAAGGGACTGTTCGGTTCATTCCCGCCGGTGAAGGCTCCGGCCCTGGCATGGGAGCTCAACGTGGTGCTGACCAGGCTCACAGGGGCGCCTTTCGAGCCTCTGCATTCGGCACCGTTGAAGTTCCTGTTGTGGAAAAAAGCATTTCTTGTGGTCATCACCTCTGCACAACGAGTGGGAGAGATCCAGGCCCTATCCTGCAAGCCTCCATACTTGACTTTTTACGAGACGAGGTGGTGCTGAGGACGCACCCCTCCTTCATGCCGAAGGTGCTGTCGGCCTTCCACCTCAACGAGCCCTTGGTGTTGCCAGTTTTCTTCCCGCCGCCTTCATCGCCGGCCAAGAGGACTTTGCACTCGCTGGATGTAGCTAGAATGCTGAAGTTCTACGTGGACCACACGAAGAGTTTTCGGAAGACATCACAGTTGTTTGTGAACTTTGGACCTGTGAACCAAGGGAAGGCTCTCTCGAAGGCTTCCATTTCCAGATGGCTCTCCGGCTGCATCATGCACCGTCACCGGTTGGCAAACCGCCCATTGCCCGGCCGTCCGAGAGCCCATTCGACCAGAGCGATCGCTGCTACCACGGCGTTCCTATCTGGTGTACCCCTGCTGGACATCTGCAGGGCTGTTACGTGGAGGTCGACGCGCACCTTCACGAGATTCTACTGCGTCGACCGGGATTCAACGGAGGAGTCCAGAGTCAGCCAGGCAGTGCTACGCGAACCTGTTCGCCTGAAGTTGGGCCTGGTGAGGAGGTAAGAGATGCTTAATGTTGAGTTGTTGTAATGCTTAATGTTGAGCCTTGCCACCTCCCGTGGTTGTGCTTGTGTGTACTGCTATGTATTCTTATATTCATGAGCATGTGAATCCATGCCAGATCCCATGCTGGAGAAGGAACATGTTACTTACCTGTAACTGTTGTTCTCCAGCATGGGTCTGGCATGGATTCACATGCGAACCCTCCCTCCTTCCCCTCTGCAGCTCTTCACTTGGACCTACTGCCACTTTACGTGCTACCAAATCTGAGGATGGCTGCCAGGGGAGGGCCTTAGGGAGAGGGCAGTCATTGGCTGGGGGCAGTATGACCTAGAGACCAGTGATTGTTTACTACTAAGAAAGACAGATCAGAAACAAAACTGATACTTATTCTTTCTTTACCGAGGATTCTCAGCCTGATGACGGGGAATCTTCATGAGCATGTGAATCCATGCCAGACCCATGCTGGAGAACAACAGTTACAGGTAAGTAACTTGTTCCTTAAATCCCCCCAGAAGCCTTGCAACTTATTACAATCCCACCATACGTGCTTCCAGGTACCCACTCCTCCACAGCCCCTCAAGGACTGGCTGGACACCTGAGGATACATCGCGTGCAGTCTCGCTGGGGTCAGATGCCACTGCGTCATCACCTTGACCCATATTTCCCTCATCTGCACTGAGCGAGTCAGCCTCGGAATTTCACTCCACAACATTTCGCAGTGCTCTCTACTGATGGGCTGCCCCAGGGTCTGTTCCTATTTCCCCATAACTGACCCTTTCATCGTGTCCGACAATCAACCTGTAGAGAGTGGACACCAGTTTCCTTGTGCCCAGGTTGGTTATTGCAAAAGTCTTGAAGCGAGAAAGCTCCTGTGTGGGGGTAGAGGGATTATTCAGCCAATGCTTTAGCTGCTCATATTTGAATCTGTCTGCCTTTTTAATCTTCAAATTCTCCACACACATATCAAAGGATAGGACTTCTGTACCCTCCATCATTTCCCCTATTTTCGTACACCGCGCTAGTTCACATTCTGTGTACGCACCCTTCCCCATTCCCGGGTGGAAGTCTGGATTCCCAAACATGGGAGTGAAGGGACCAGGCACCGTTGATAATATACCGCACTTCGTCAGTTCGTCCCACACTCCGAGGGGGGATTTCATTACCGCACTCACTTGCAAGTTAATGTGCCTATGCTGTTTATCCTTCCACAGGAGTTCCTGCAGGGGACTTCTTGCTACTGCCCGGTCTTGTACGGCCCACACCTTCTGCTGCACCTCCCTCAAACACTCTTTGAGCACCCACAGTTGCGCCGCTTGATTGTACTTATAGAAGTGCGGGAGGGCTAACCCCCCACCTTCGACTGAGGCCGTTAGCACCGTCCTCGAGATCCTCTGAGTCTTCTTCCTCCATATAAAGGAAGAGGTTGCTTGAGTCAGTGCCCTGAAAAAGGAACTGGGGATCTTTGTCAGGCAGGCTTGGAAATAATATAGCAGCTTCGGCAGTATGGACATTTTAATCACAGCCACCCACCCCAACCACGATATCACCAATGGTTCCCACCTCTCAAAGTCCCTCTTAATCTCCCCCAGTAGCTCTGGGAAGTTCACCCCATACATGTGTTCCACCCCCCTCATCAGGGAGATGCCCAGATATTTTATGCCGTTCTCCGCACAACTCAAACCCAGTTCCGCAGCTACCCTCTTCAGCTCCACCATGTCCCCCACCAGTGGGAGAACCTCTGACTTGCTCCTATTTATTTTTAGACCCGCTAATGCCCCATACTTTTCTAACTCCTCGATCACCTCCAGAAGGGTGCAGGCCGGGTCCCCAATATCAGCAACAGGTCATCAGCATAAGCAACCACTTTATGCTGCCTCCCCGCTATTCCCTCTATCGCACTTGACTCCCCTATTCTAGTTAGCAGCGGTTCTAGAGAAATGGCAAACAATAACAGTGACAGGGGGCATCCTTGTTTGGTGCCTCGGGGGAGGTCTACCCTGGCTGTGATCTCCCCATTGACGGCTATCCTGACCGAGGGATTATTATAACTTGCTTTGATCATCTTGAGAAAGCTTCCTCCGAAGCCCATCGGCTCTAATGTGTTAAATAGCATTGACCATTCCACCCGGTCGAATGCCTTTTCGGCATCGACCGCCAAGAGGGACGCAGGGATACCCTGTATGCCCACTTCTCCACCAAGTGTGCCATGCGCAAATTGTCATGTGTCTGCCTGCCCGGGATGAAACCCGACTGATCCTCATGGATCAATTCGGGAAGCAACAGAGACAGTCTAAGGGCAAGAATTTTAGTATAGATTTTGGCGTCTTGATTAATCGGGGCAATTGGGCGATACGAGCTGGCGGAGGTCGGGTCCTTCCCTGCTTTATGAAAAACTACCTTCGCCTCATTCATGGTCGGCGACACATTACCCTCTTCTCTAAAGGAGTTATGCAATTTGGCTAAAAATGGAACCAAATCCTCTGCATACTTCTTGTAAAAGGTTGCAGTAAAGCCATCTAGCCCCGGGGCCTTGCCCGTCTGCAGACTCTTAATTGCTTGGGCACCTCCTCCTCCCTTATGTCGCCGTCCAGCAAATCCCTATCCTTTTCGGATATACGTGGCAGTGGGGGAGAGTCGAAATAGCTATCCTGATCGACCCCGTTCGGCCCCTCGGTGGAGTACAGATCTTTATAGAAGGTTCTAAACTCCTCTCCTATTTCAGTGGTAGTGGTTAGCCTTTCCCCCTGCTTATTATAAAGTGTCTTGATCATCCCCTTCTGTTGCTGTGGGCGTAGTTGTCGCGCGACCAGTTTTTCTGCTCTATTGGCTTTAGCGTAGTACCAGTGTTTGAGACGCAGAAGGCTCATTTCCGTTCTTTTCGTGCGTAGGACATCTAACTGTCTCTGCACGTGCCTCATGGCCCTTCTCAAAGAAAGCGTCAGATTTTTCGTACATTCCCTTTGTATGTCAGTTAATTTTTTTTTGAGCTCTTTCCCAAGCCTGCCTCTGCTTATCTTTGGTCGCTTTTTTTTCAGTAAACTGCCCCCTTATGACTGCCTTCAGGGTGTCCCAGACACCACCCAACCTTACCTCACCCGTGTCGATAATGGCTAGAAACTCCTGCATCTTCCCCCTGATTTCTTCTCCCAGTAGCGGGTCCTGTGGGACCTCCTGCGGAAGCCTCCATCTCCATAGGCCCATAGGCCCGTATGTCTGTGTGGCACTTTCACCACCATCATAAAGGGAGCCTGATCAGATATCGATATCGGCCCGACTTCTATGTTCAGAATTTTCCCCAGCAGTCCTGCTGTCACCCATATGTAATCTATTTGTGACATTGAGTCATAAACATGCGAATAGTGGGTGAAACCACTTTGTTGAGCATTGCGCTCTCTCCACACATCTACCAGTGTCAAGTGGCTCATTAACTGTCGGATGTCGTTTCGAAGGAGCCCCCAAGCCCTGACCGCTACCCAAGCTCCTATCTACAGCCGGATGCCACGCCAAATTTAGGTAACCCCCCAGGATGATTTCCCCCTCTGCGTATCCCTCCAGTTTCCCAACTACTTCCCTCAGAAATCCGTCTTGCCCCTTGTTTGGCACATATATAGTTGCTAGCGTACAGCGAAGTCTACCTATCGTTACCTTTGCAAACATGTACCTCCCCTTCTTATCCATTAGCTTTCCATGTAGGTGGATATTCTGGTTTTTACATACCGCAATCAAGACTCCTGCCTTTTTGTCCTTAGCCTTGGCCTGTCCCAGCAGGTCATATCCCTTTATGCTCAGTTTGTTTTTATCCCGCAGTTTAATGTGGGTCTCCTGCAGCATAATAATGTCACCCCCTCTCTTTTCAGAAGACCCTCTATTTTTTTCCTTTTAAGCGGATGGTTATGCCCCCTGACGTTAAATGTCATTATCCGCAATTCACCCATAGGCCATGTTTCCTGGCAGGGATTTGTCACCCGTTCCCAGCCGACTCTGAGCTCCCCTCTGGCGTCCCCCCTCCGTCCCCTCCCTTGTCTCTCCCCAACTCTTTTAAACAATCCCCACTACCCTTTCCTCCCGCCTCCCCAACTTCCCCCAAACAACCACAACAAACCCAAGAAGGGACCAGGTATCTAACATAGCTAGGGCGTCCCACCCTTCGCCCCCGACCCTCTGCGCACTCGGGTGTAACTCTGCGGGGACTCCTAAACCCCGCATTTACCTCTAAAGTTTCTGGATTCCAGTTCTGCAGCCCTCCTCCGGGCTGTCATCCGTCGATCAGCGACCTGCCGTTGCCAACTCAAAGATCCCATTAAGTCCCATCCCCTTCATGCAGGGATTCTCAGGCCTCTTCAAGAGACAGTATCCAGTCCCGCCCTCTGTTTTCCCCCCTTTTTGCGATGTGTTCTTATTCTGCACCGTTTTCCATCCGGACAGGTTTCTACGACGAGCCTCCTTCTCCCGTCGGAGATCCTCCTCATCACACTCCTCCTGGAGCCCCAAAATGTGCAGGCCCTCCTCACACGTTTGCACTCTCTTCTGCTTGCCATTCCATATGAAAAGAAGGTCAAATAGGAAGGTCCACCTATATCTAATATCTCTGGCGTTTAATTCTTTAATCACTGGAGCCATTCTTCTTCTTTTCTGCAATGTGACCAAAGCATCATCTTGAAACAATTGAATGTCCACTCCGTTCATCCAGATATGTTCGATGTCTCGCGCCTTCCTCAGAATCTTTTCTTTTTGCGGGTAGAGGTGAGGGCAACCAGCACATCTCTAGGGCGTAACCCAGGTTCGCCTGTTCTTCTCAGGCCTACCCTGTGAACCCTGTCGATTCTTACTTCGTCCTCGTCGTCAGCTCCCAGGATGTCCCTAAAGACCTCCAGGATGGCGGCTTTGAGGTCCTTATCCAGAAGTGACTCGACCATATTCTTAATCCATATATTCGATCGCCGACACCGGTTCTCCAGATCTTCACACTGTAGTTCCAAATTGTGAGTGAGGTTCACAAGGTGTTCTTGCACTTGCCCATTCTTTTGAGAGTCCTCCTCTATGCTTTGAACTGTCCTCTCCCGCACGTCTGTCTGTTCTTCCAGTTTGGAGAGGTCGGCTCTTAGCTCCTGTAGCGCTTGCTTCATGTCTTTTCTTAGGGAGCCAAACTGCTCCTGCACTGTGGACATAAATTTCTCTTGTAGTTCCTTGAAGCAGGAGTGGAGCTCCTCTTTCGGGGTGGAGGCCCGGGATGGGGAGGGCTGTTCCACCTGCACACCCTCCAGACCTACACCTTTAGGGTTCATTGTCGTCTCAGATGCCCACATCTGAACCACGTTTAAATCTTGCTTAGTAACGGTGGGTTGTACACTGGGTGCACCACTCTTCCCCCATGACTTGGACATTCTATGCAAGGGCTGGGAGGGGACCAGCCCCCTGTGAACTTTGTGCCCGGCTCCTTTCTTCCTCCTTTCTTCCCCTCCGCCCAGGGTCCCTCCTGTGCCTCCAAGACCTGCCGCCCTGGACTCCCACTCTGACCGGGCTCCAAAATGCTGCCACCGTGGGGGGGGGGTCTGCACCACCCCTCTACTCCAGCACACTGATGGGGAGTGGTAGCCAGCTCTGATGGGGGGACCACCCCGGCTCCAGCGGCTCTTCACAGCCCCCGGCCCCCTCAAGGGGAATCCGCTCCAGTCTCTCCCTCTCAGCCTTCTCTGCTGTGGATGTGTGGGGCTGGGCGCCTCCCTCCACCTCCAACCCCGGGCCCACTCATGTATCTAGGGCCCCCACCGCCGCTCACCTTCCCTAACTGGGAGTTGCCCGCTCGCCACCCAGGGTCCTCCAAGTGGTGTCTTCTCATTGTAAGGGTGCCCGCTCCGATGCCTCCGGTGTGCCCCTCCCGGAGCTGCCTCCCCGCCGGGCCCAACGTGTCCGACGCCCTGCCCACACTCGGGCACCGCTTGTCAGGCCACACACTGCCGCACCGACAGCTGATTATGGACGGGGGTGGGACCCCTCTGCCCCCCTCTGTGGCTCAGTGCCCGATTCTACAATGCCGGATTTTGCCGCGGGGATCCGCTTCCCCCGTCGGACCGGGCTCAGCCCTCTCTTGTCGCTGCCACCTGATCTCGCCCCCCAACGGGGGGATGTTATCCTGCATATGGGGGGGACCTTTAGTTCCCCTCCAGTGGCACAGGACGCTGCAGCTATGTTTCTCCTCCGCGGTGGTGAGGGATGTGCGCCCCGCCAGCCCGAACTCCCACCTTCTAGAGTTCTCCCTCGCCGCTACTCCCCCTGGTCTTCTGTGCGGGAGAGAGGCAAACGGCAATCCGGGCTAGCCGCTGGCAGGTCGCTGGCTTTATTGTGCACCGTTATGCAGGCGGCCCTGAGGGAGAGACACCAGGATACGCCTCTACATCGCGGCCGCCATCTTGGAAACCCTCCTTGCTGATGATTTTGATTAAGAATGTTTTGCCTGAACCAACTTGACCACTGACGTACAGTAGTATAGGTTTGTAATTTTGGCAGGTACATTCTTTATTTTCATGTTATACACCATGTGCAATTTCTTTTGTTACTTCTTGAAAAATGCTACGCTGCTCATTGTTCAGTTTTTATTGCAGTATAGTTAAGTCTTCTGTATCTTCTTCATAGTGACACATGCTGTTTTCTACTTCTGTCATAGCTAATTCTGCCTCATTTGCTATTAGTGGCTGTCCCAGTGGTTCTTGGCTTCCTGTTACAGAAGGTTGACTGTCGGGAGTGTCCTTATCTAGTTGGGCCTGGGATTCCTCTTTGTGTTGCTGTTCATTGTGCAACATTGTTTTGTACTGTTTAAAGTTTACATTGGTTATAGTGCTTTCATTTGCTTTGAAAGTGTCTTCATAGGAGTCATAGATATCTAGCAAGTCTTCTATTATCCATGGTTTAAAAAGTTGTAGCAGGGACATGTAATATAGTTCTTTATGTTGAGGAGTTTTTAATGACCATTTGATATGATTGATTAAGCTTCATTTGGTAAGTTTCACTAGGCTGTCTTCACAATTTGTCACTCTATATCTACCTTTGTTTTCATCTGGTTTTATATTATTTTTGTATGTGAGGTTTTGGGCTATGTGATATAGACATATGGTTTCTAAAGTGGTACTCCTGTTTGTGTAGCATGTGTCTAGTAAATTGTTTCTCAAAATGTCTTGGCTGTTGGGATCATTTTTGGCTATTGTTTCTATGTCGTCGTATGATTTTAGAACTTTTTCTAGATTTAGCAGGACCAAGACTTAGCCATACTATATTTTCAGATTTTCCATATAAAGCAGTACCGGTTAAACGGTCTGCAGCTTCATAGTAGCCACATTCTCTGAGAGAACATTTTTATGCCTAAATTGTACAATTTCTGAGATAGTGTTTTGTCTGATGATAGGTCATCCCAGAAGTCTTGAAGCTCTGTTTTTTCTGCTTTGGTTAAGTAGGCTGTAACATATCGTGCAACTGCAGTGGAATTGTCTGCAATGTACTGCACTTAATGTTTGCATTCCATCAGAAGGCAATAATTGCATTGTAATCATTGATATATTTTGCTTCTTCTATTTTTTTATGTAATGTGTTCTTATGTGATTTACCTTTAACACCATGTCTAACTGAAGACATGAAGTTGTTTACATGACCTGTTGCTGTAACTGGTCTAGGGAAACCAAAGCGGCATTTGGTGTAGTATTTCCCTTTGTTTTTGTATTTGCGACGACAATATTTCCCACATTTGTGTCTTTGAAATTGTAAAATGTGTGCATGAAGATCACTATTTGTTGCTTCTCAAGGAATTTCACAAGTGACATATTTTTCGATAAACTGTAAAACAGTGGCATCACTGTCTTGACCAAATTTAGGATCATCTTTAATCCATAAAAGCATGTGGATATGTGGTGCTCTTCTGGCTTGGTATTCTTTTCTCCAAAAGAAGTGTTGCACTTCTCCGAGGGGAGGAACAGTTTTATTACAAATAAAGTGTAGCACAGCAATGAAGCGATGATGGAAATAGCTTGAAACATTAACAGGATCTAGAGAGCAAAGTTCTCCAGGTGTTAGTATATCTGTTTTGTTTTTGTTTGATGTGTAGGAAATCATGTAAATCTTCCCATGCATATTCTGCACAACTTAATGTAACAAACCAAGTGGGTTGGCCAAGGTTTCTTATCATACAACGTACATCTCCGTGACGTTGGAACCAGTACTCTTTAGTACCACGCATGTTTGCTAACATATTTGTAATGCTTGATTGTAAAACATCATCTTTTTCTTGCACTTTTTGTAGTAATTGCGTAGCTGACATATTTTGAAAATGGGTACCTGATTTCAATGTGTGTGCAACTCCGTAGCATAGAGTTTCTAGTTCACTTTCAAAGAGTAGGTGGAATATGTATTCCCAGATTTAGACAAAATGTGGATTTTCAGAATACATTCGTAACGAGCGGTATTCTAATGCTGATATCTGAGTGGGTCTATCATCGTACCTTCCTCCTTTCCCAGTAGGAAAGAGTAGAGGAAAAGCATGTGCTTCTATAATTTTTTCCCATATACTGATTGGTGATCTTTTGGTTTGTCGCATTTGGTACGTTCTAGCGCATCATCTATGATGTCTTTAGAGTGTAATGGATGAATTGTATAATGGTCTAAAATATTGAATACTGCAGCAGGATCTAGACGTTCAAATTGACCAGTTTCTGGTGACTCTTGAATTATTTCAGTGGGTTCCCCTCAGGTTTTCTTCAATATTAATTTCTTTGTAGTGTTCATTATTGTCTTGTAGATATTGTAAGGCTTGTCTAACTTTATGCAAGTCTACGAGTTGTTGCCAAATTTGTTTGTCCTTTGTAAGAACACCATTTACTGAGAAGATTAAAGATTGCTCTATTGGATGTTGCACTCCTAGAGTGTGTACATTTTCTTTTAGATCTAATGGTAAACAAACTACTTTGCCAAGAATGCCTTTCACTAATTCTGAGCTAGGTAATGTTGCTGTTTTTGGTTGAAGGCGTATTATTGCTTGAAATGGATGGACTGTTTGAATTATGATGCTCTCGTATAAATTAAGTTGTTGCAAGGGTTTTGGTAGTGAGAATAATTCCAAGTTATTTGTGATGGCACGTGAAGGAGTTTGGTTGTTAGGTTTTGCAGTGCAGTAACTGCAAAGTATTAAAGGGTCATTTTTTTCGTATTTGTTTTCTGCTAGAAGGTAGAGAGCTAATTCAAACCATTTGGAATCTTCATTGTCTTCTATTTTGTATGTTATGTCTTCAGTTTTTGTGCTACTTTTATAAAAGCGTCTGCGGCAACACACACACACACACATGGTTTGGTACTTCAGCGGATGCACTTTTAAATGTTTGTATTTCTTTTTTGTATGTGTGTAGTAGAAGGTTGCCATTTGTAGAATTGTTCCTAGTCAAAAGCTATTGCATTTTGTAAGTGGCTTTCACTCCAAAATATTTTCTCTGGATATGCTCTATTTCTTTGAGTAAGTCTTTGGCTGTACCATGTAGAAGATTGTTCTTTAAATTGTCTAATGCTAATGCTGTAGCTGGACTCTTAGCATAGTACAGTTTATGGACTAGATTTCTTTTAGTTGAATGATGTGTTGATATCATTTTGATATGATGGAAGGTACTTTTGCAATTATGTCCTGAAATGCAGGCTAATGAATGTCCTTGTCGTCCTGTGTGTTTACGCACTGGACAGGTATCCATATTTTGTAGAAGTTTCATTTTGAATTTGTCTTTGTCTTTGCCTTTTACATATTGATTGAGGAACTGGCATAAAGATTTGAAAGATTTTGTCAATGTTACACATTGACGTGCACAGCCATTTGTACACTGGACGTTTTGGTTCAGTCTGATGGAGAGGTGATACTGAATTTTCTGGGGATATTTTTGTGAGCAGCGTTTCTTGTTCCATAATGGTATTTTTAGGTTTTTCATACCCTCGTCCGCTGCTATGTATGGCAATTGTGTTTGTTTGCTTTTGTTTGTATGCTTCTTCATTGAAATATGGTTCTGTGCTCGTGGTGTGACTCCATTCACCTCCACAGATATTTAAGAAGTTATTTTTGTTGACATTCCATTTATTGAGAAGTCTTATTTTGTAATTTAGTAGTTAGTTTTTTTAGTGGTTTAATTGTGTTTAATACTAGAATAAATAACTTCCTCTTGAGAAGGATTGCACGGTCTGAGAGCTTCTAAGATTAATTTTCTTCGGTAGGTTTTAAGGGTTGTGCATGATTTCTCTCCTGTTTTTATAAGATTCTGAAAGACTCTGTGGCGGAACATTTTTTGTAAAATACTTGGTATGGTTACTTGCCACTACATCAAGATTTATAGGAGCACTGTTAGCAGTAGTGGTAGCTGAATTCTTCTTAATCACTGTCTGTTTTGTTTTACATTTTGAAAGAGGAGGCACAGTTTTTGAATTGGCTTGTTTTGTTTCGCTTAATGACTTGATTAGATCTTTTGTTTGAACTTTTTCTACAAATTCTGCTAGAGATGGATGCTTATTTTGGACACTTTTATTTTCATTTGCTCTACTTCTGCGTTGCTTTCTATGGACTTGCTTTTTGGTAGGCATTCTTTGTGGTCTGTTGAAAAAAAAAGAAGGTATGGGTTGGGCTGTTCTGCAATGTATTTGTGCTGTGTGCATGAGTGTCTGAGTGTGATGTTAAGGATGTATGTAGTGGTATATGTTTGTGCATTGGGCAGCTACAACTAGTTGGGAAGGCTATTCTTGTATTTGTGTGTTACTATACTGGGGTTCAGATGACAGTAGAAAATAAGGTAGTGGTGAGGAGAAACACTAATACTAAATCTAATGATATAGAATTAAAACAGTTCTTTGTTCTGCAATACTAACATTGTAGGGGCTGATTTATGGAATTTGTGCACCGAAAGAATGGGGATTTGTGCGCCAATCTGCCTGCAAATCCCTGTTTAACAAATGGGGATTTGTGGGCAGAATGCTGCACAAATCCCTGTTTTTCGGTGCACAAATTCCATCAATCAACCCCACAGTGTGTTTCAGTAACAGTAAGATTATTATGGTAGTATTGTACTTACTTTTATTGTTTGGAATGAGCTGCTTTCTTCTGAGTTGTTTGTACTTCAGATTATGCTGCTGCTTTTCAGGAAAGTGGTCTTCACCAATTGAAAAGTTAGTAATTTTGTGTGTTTATAGCACTGATGTTAATTTAGACGTTGATTTTTATATTTCTGTAGTAGTATTGTTGTTTGATAACTGAATATAGTGTGTGCATGCAGTTTCCTTTGACTATGTGCAGCCTTTATATTTTACTCACAATGTTATTATCCTACTCATTTGCAAAGCATGTTGAACTAAGTGCATGAAACTCGCTTGGTTTCTTAAGGCTGTGTTATTGCATGTTAGGAGATAGAAGAAATAATTATATACTTGTTTTGCAAATTTTATAAGGTAAATGGTAGAAACTGTAAAGTAAAGCATAGAATGTATGCATTTGTGAAGGTGTGGGTAATAAAGGAGAAGGATGTGATGGACAGGCAGTGGTGTTAATTTCATCTGGGAGCTTTTCAATGATAGTGTCTGTCTGTGTGAGTGTATAAAGATGCATGAACTTATCCTGGCTGTGTGTAATTTTATAATACACTAAGAGTTTTTCTACAATTATACTGTTATTTCTCCCATCTTTTAATATTCTAATTTTTTAGATATTTGTGTGTGTAAAAAAAATTATTTAGATAGCAGACAGGTTTGGAGGTGACAGTTGATTATAGCAGATGGGAAAAATAATCGTAAGTTCATTTCATAGGTTATACACATACAGGTTAAGTGGCAGTTACTCTGTTTATATGCATTCATAAGAGTTGTACATGTATTCTGCATAAAATATGCATACCTGTAGTTTGTATTCATGCATGTGGACATGCATGCAGCTGCAAGTAGAAATCTTGGAGACTGGTACAGTAGTTTTTGTAGTAGGTGCTTTCCAGTGATATGAGACTTGTACTCAGAGTGATTTGAAGTGATGGAGTTAGATGTAGAGGTCT
The DNA here is from genome assembly GCF_040938575.1 of Ambystoma mexicanum. Taxonomy (NCBI): domain Eukaryota; kingdom Metazoa; phylum Chordata; class Amphibia; order Caudata; family Ambystomatidae; genus Ambystoma; species Ambystoma mexicanum. The sequence goes on from NC_090926.1 coordinate 745,047,154, forward strand.
TGGATGTGATTGGTGGATGGTTGTGTGACTGCTTAGCTGTATCCAATGAGGGAATGGCACAGAGAGTGAAGTGGAAAGGGTAGAAGGGCTGTCTAAGAGTTACATGCTCTGCCGACACTGTGGCTGTCCACGGACAGGGCGTGCCACATCCGAGGTTTTCCAGCAAATCCAGCATGGAAAGGGGACTGTAGGGATTAGCCAATCAGGTGTTGAGGTTGTGGATTTGTGTTGAAAGAGGGTGTGTGTAGTGAAGATGGCAGAGGTGGAGAAAGTCAAGGTGTTGGTGCTTGGATATATGTCTGTGCATGGTTTACAGCAGTATGCTCAATGCAGGCATGTGACAAACAATTTTAATGTTAAAGGAGTGGAGGTAGTGTGGAGCACTGTGCCTGATTGCAATGTAAAGGGAATTGTACAAGTTTGTGAAGATATGGGCAGGATGAACAGTCCCCATGTGGTAGTTTTGCACTGTGGTCCTTTCCATTTGGGCTATGTCAGTGCCCCTATTTTGTTGGCAGATTTGGAACACTTGGTTTAAGCAGTAATGAACATCCTTCCAAATGAGTTATTATTTCTGGATTAGTACCTAGGGCAATATGGGACAATAGTTAAGTTTTTTGTCCCCAGCAAAACATTGCTAGTTGTGCGATCAACCAAGGCATGTGTGCTTTCATGCTTAGAGCTGGTATGTTCTTCTGTAATAAGGAGAATATTGATCCCAGCAATGCTGTTTAGTTTAAAGAAGATGGCATTTCTTTATCTTTTATGGGAAATGCCATGCTGTTTTGGAATGTAAGGGTTGCTTTGGTGCTGTTTTGGAATGTAAGGGTTGCTTTGGAGAAGGTTATGTGAAGATTTTAGGAGTAAAGTAAGAAAAAAAACAAAATAAAATAAAAAATAACAGGTGTCTGTCAAGCATCTGTAAAAAAAAAAAGCTCTTTTCATAGCCAACCTCAAAGGGGAAATGGGGTACACTATTTAAATTTAAATTCACCATGCTCAGATTTTCGATATGTCCGTGACATGGCGGTTGTCTGCAGACACCGCGTATTACATACAGGGATTATGGGGCGGACAAGCATGCAAATGAGAGAGTAGAGCAAGGGATTGGTCAATAAAGTTTATTGGGTGTGTTTAAGGAGAGAGTTTGTCAGAAAGTATTTTTCCTTAGAGAACAATAGATAGCTATGGCTGTGTGTTTTAGAAAACATATTATCTGGATTTTGGGAGACTCATGGATACATTGGTTGGAGGTGCATGCAGAACGCTGTGGAGTAGCTGCAGATCTTGGATTCCCTCATGTGGAAGTGCACTGGAATGGAGTGCGTGGAATGAAGTGGCTGGACTTGGAACCTCTCTGTGCTACTTTGGAGACAAAGCATCATCCAGACATACTTATAATTCATTGTGGAGGGAACAGTTTAGGACATGTCTGGAATTTCTTTGCACTTTGCAATGAAAGAAGGGCTTGGGAAGGTAATGGACTTGTTTCCAAATTCCCAAGTAATTTTTTCTTGTATTGTGCAGAGACAAATGTGGCTGCGTTCTTCTTCATTTGGTCCATAAATGGAGAAGGCGAGGCGCAATGTCAATAAGGCTGTTTGTGCCTTTTTAAGAGATGTTGGCATGTCCTCTTTTCACAATGAAAATATGTTTCGCAGAGATAGAGTCCATCTTACTTATGCTGGCAATCAGATTTTTCTGAGAAATGTGCAAAATGCATTGCAACCTTTTTTGGAATTATAGCAATCCATTTTGCAGTAGGTGTTCACCATTTGAAGTTTTTCAAACACAAAAAATCACCACCAAAAGGCTCTTTTCAGAGCCACCACTTCCTCCGAGAGAAAAGTGCAATGGTTTTGATAGGGCAGCACCCCAAAATTATATATGTCTGCGGACTTCTAAAAAAATGCACAGGGCCCTGCACTATGTATTTGTCACTTCTGTTTTTAAACTGGGAAAGGCGGCTCTGAAAAGAGCCTTTTTTTGGGGGGGTTTTCACACGACAGACAAGCAAAGGAGGGGAAACGAGGGTAAGGAAGGGACACTAACCACAGGGATAAGAAAGGGAGGTGGAGAGAGGAGGATGTAGGGTGGGCCTTATTTAGGTAGGTAGCAGACCTTCTCATGCTCCGTGACCACAGTCTCGAAAGCACTTCGAAGACTCTCCCCCCTGCAGATTATTGCGTCGCAGTACATACACAATATTGTGAGCCTCGAAAGGTAATGGTCAACGGCATCATGGATGGCCTGTGAGGCAGCTGGAGGGATACGCTGTTCCACAGGAATGTCTCTTGTGGTGACAGGAGCGGAAACGGAGGATGTTGTAGAGGAACTCAACCTACTATTTGTATCACAAGGTACAACCTTGCGAATAGCCCCACCGTCGAAGGACCTTAGGTGTCGCTTCATGGATGTCGTACCAAAGCTGTATGAACCAGGCCTCCCACGACTCAGCGCCATTTTGCACTGGTTGCAGGTGACCTTGTTCGCACGCGCTTTTGGTACGCCACCCTGAATGGTGGTGGTGGAGGGGTTAGGTGTGGAGGGGTTGGGGGTGCTGAGGCGGAAGTAGCACCAGCTGGAGCAGCAGCAACCATAGATGCCATCAGATGCTGTGTCAGGTAGCCAGAAGCACAATTAAGAATACTCTGGGTTGTGGTCTTGTATAGAGGTGCAGGTGGGCGCTCCGCGGACAGCCGCATTGTCCGCGGACAGATCGAACACCCCAAAAAGGCTCAAAAAGTTCCAAAAAGTATGTAGAAAGCCAGGGTCATTGTGTGGGACATGTGCAATGGTGAATTTTTACTGTAAAAGTACTTTTAAAATGTTCAGGGACCCGGACAGTGTCCGCAAATGAAGACACACGCTCAGCGTGGGTGCGGTCACATGACGATGTCGCAAACACGTCCATGAATGGGACGGGTATCTGCAGGACAACAAATGCATGGGAACGGTTGTGTGCATGCGCGTGGATGTTCTACGGACAGTGTTCGGGTCCTCAAACTAATTAAAAGTGCGACACACGTGAGACGAACAGTTACGGAGAGGCGCGATGTTCGTTGGACTTATATGTGTGGTGTGCATGTGCATAGATGTTCTACAGAGAGTACGGACAGGTATGGTGTCCTTAGGACACCTCCATTATGGTTAATTGTGGACATTCTGGACACCGAGTGTGTTCTAAGAACCGTTCCATCTTGCTTGCGGACAGTACAGACAGGTATAGTTTCCTTAGGACACCCCCATTTTGGTTAATTGCGGACATTCTGGACACCCGGCACTGTCCGCGGACACCCTGACTTTCTTTTTAAAGATAAAGACACAAAGGATTGAATTAAAACACACAATATTTTTTTTAATTCTATATAGATATAAAATTTATGAGAGACTGGGAAGCAGAAACTGACAAATATAGGGGAATTAGCAGTCTGGAGAGGATGGATGGGAGGGGGATGAAGGGATGGAAGTCTCATAACGTTTTTATTGGTGGTGAGGGTTTGGGGATAGTTGACGGGGACATGCAAAGGGAGAACAGGTGCATGTGGGACAATGATATTTCATTTTTTCTTTTATGTGGTCCTTCACAAAATGTTTTAAAAAATTTACATTTTCCATACACATATCCATTTTTTGTTCCATGCGCTGCAGAGTATTTTCTAATGTCTCTTTTGGTATATTATTTTCAATGTTTGTATGGTCTGTTAAAAAAGATAAGTTAAATACACATAAAGTAATGATTATTAATTTGCTTATATAGAGAAGTATCTACCATTAGTATCACTGTCTTTACTCATTTCCTCACGTCGGAAATTTTCGTCAAGCCATTCCAAAGTACTGGACATTTCTGTGTAAAAAAAAAATATATTACTTTTAGTGTACCTAATAAAGAAAGTTTAGAAATATATAAGAAAAATGAAGTTTACTTAAGTTTCTGGTAAGTTTTGTTGTTACTGTTGTGTAGGTCTGCTGTTGCTTCTTGCTGTGCAGTTTCTGTGAGGTAATTATGTTGGAGGCATATCTTTTTTGTTTTGTATATTCCATTTTAGTACATATGCTATTTAAATGGGTGGTTGATGTGTTACATATGTAGGTTCCACTTCTTATTTATTATTACATATGTGTTTATGTCCTGCTTTTTGAACTTATTCAGTGTTTATTTGGCATGCTAGAACAATTTAAGATACCCCCTGATTTTTTGGGTAGTGTTGATGTTGTCCGCGGACGTACGCACAGTCCGTAGACCTCAAAATCACTAGCTAGGGGTTCAGTATGTTCTATGTTACATGCATATAAAGTAAGGGAATCCTAGTAAACATGTATCAAATTCAAACTATGAATATGTATATTCAATAAAAAAAACTTTGATAAAAGGAGGTTATGGTTGATTTGCGCTATTAAAAACCTATGAAATGGTTCCAAGTAAAACCGAAAAACCCCTGAAATTCGCAAGTTATGGTAAACTAAGGAACCATAACTCGTGCCACCACCGTGCAGTGCTGAGACTAACACCCATGACATCAACGATGACATCACAAATGTCATTGATGTCATCACTGATGACATCACATGTGTATTTACTTTTCATGAAAAGTCTGTATAAGGGGTTCTCATTGTAATGTTGATATAAAAGTGTCAAGGGTCATTGGAATAAATATGAGGTATGTAGTGCATTAAGCAATGCAGTGTTACGAATAGCATTCTATTATGAAGTTCTTTAGTATACTGAGATACTCATGTAGAAATATAGGCATTGTGTGGAGCATACATGATAGAGGTGCAGTATTAATAATCTTGCCATGTTGAATATTAAAATGATAAATGCTTTCTTATTAGAGATGTGGTACTGTGATACATTTAAGAAGTAGCTAATAAAACCCAGTTACTACATAATTGCAATATTGCTAACAAAACAGAAACAGACAACACATAGAAATATGAACATATACAGAGAAAATGAAGTAAACAAAAAACAGCAGTATTACCAGACAATCTTCGTAAACTAACTGATTATCTTCATGTACAAGTATCACATATTGTGACTGGACCCTAAGGAAAGTAGTGTGAATACAATGTATACAAATATGAGCATATCCAGGGAAAGTACAGTAATAAAAAAACAGCAGAACTATAAAAGTGATGATAACCTTACTGATCATCTTCATACATACAAAGCATATGCTGTGAGTAAACCCCAAATGAATTACTGAACAGAACATATTTGAAATACTGTTCACAAGCACGAAAGAACTGTTCTTAGAACACACTCGGTGTCCAGAATTAACCAAAATGGAGGTGTCCTAAGGACAAAATACACATGTGATGTCATCGGTGTTGTCATCAATGACATTTGTGATGTCATCTTTGATGTCCTGGGTGTTAGTCTTAGCAATGCACGGTGGTGGCGCGAGTTTTGGTTCCTTAACTTACCATAACATGCGAATTTCAGGGGTTTTTCGGTTTTACTTGGAACCATAACGTCCCTTCAACAATTATTTTTTACTGTGTGTATATGTATATATATATATATATATAGTTCATAGGCCGATATCTAGTGGAAGCTGCGGAGTATTACAGTTGTTGTTTTTGAAACTGGAAGAGGGACATTGAATAGGGTGCGCCAGTAATACTATCCCGAGTGTGACGTCCCCTGTACCCATGATCCCTCACACGTGTAGGTCCCTCAGATTGTTTTTTCCACCATACTAGTTGGAAGCATGTGTGCAGAGTTCCTTTCGGCGTACAGCCTTATCTATTTTTCAATTACTGTTAGATCTCTTGCTATCCTTTATTCACCGAACGCCGAAGAACTACGCCAGTGACGATCGGAGAGACCTCCGTCCAAGACTGCTGCGACAGACCCCAGGCCCTGGAAGGCCGCCTCAGCCCAGTCAGTAGGGAGAGTAGGGGGAGGTCATACATATATATATATTTCCACTTTTTCCTACATATATTTGCCCCGCTGCCAGACCTTGACCTTATGGCGAGTACTCAGTTTAAATTCTGCCCCAGATGTAACAAAAAGTTCCCCTGGGTGGATAAACATACTGTTTGCAATTTGTGTCTCCCTCGGGACCACATTGAGGCATCTTGTCGGGCTTGCCGACTATTTAAGCCTAAAACCCTAAAGGAACGCTCCACTAAGTGCTGGGCCCACTACGCCAGAAAGCTCAAAGCCATGGACGTAGAGGGTACATTCAGCGATGGCAGCAACGCCACCGAATCGGACGGTGAAGGCAACAGGGCAGTTTCAGCTACCCAGGTGCAGACCCCCGACCCCGTAGGACTGGCCGGCGGCCATGTTGTGGGGACCACACCCGGCAGCAAAAGCGCAACACGTACATTCACCACCAAGCACATAAGCCCCAGCCGAGACTCGACACCAGTCGACACCTAGAGAGCGGTCCACCAAATCCTTGTCCACTGGGCATTCCCGATCGCGGTTTCCTCACGACAAGGCCCACCCGTCCTTGGACGGAAACGGTGTCGTCCTTCAAACCGACAACAACACTGTATCTCGACCCACTACCGAAACTGGACGCTCTACGTCTAACCCTAGACCCGAAATTCGGCACTCCTCATTGGATCACGCATCCAAAAGTCGACGCGATGCGTCAGACCAAGTGGAAGGCCCCAAAAAGTCTAGTAAGACCACCTCTAGCCACTGTGGGTGGTGGTAAACACCTCAAAAAGTCATCTAAAGATACCCACACTCCTAAAGAGAAGCAGAGGGAGGACAAGGCTGCTAGAAAATCAAAAGAACCTCAGTCAGCCCCCAAGACCAAAGTTACACCTCCCACAGATGAGGACATGGGCCTTATTCCTCATTCTGTTATTATACCAAGCTCCAAAGAATGGAGCTCTCTGGATGTAGACAGAGTAATGAAAAGGATGACCTTTATGGCACATTTTTATGAAAAAGATCCCAACTATTTAGAGTTATAGGAACACCCCTCCCACCTCAGCCCCTTCTGGTTCCAGGGCCACTCCTGTGTCTCCTCAACTCCCTCCTAAGAGGGCTTGCTCTGATACTCCCTATCAGGACCTAGTCATAGACCCATTTGTAGTGGAGCCTTATGACCCAAATTCTTACCATGAAGAACCTGACCCTCAATTTGAGGAGGAACAGGCTGCACACCCTTACTACGACAGGGATGATGAGGACCAGGAGCCTGAAGATGAGGCTGAAGCTTACACCTTAGAGTCCCCAGTTCTTAAGGACCCTCCTGTTAATGATTTTCCAGTCGATAACCGGCTCTCCTTACTGAGATGTTGGCTAAGGCTGCTGAACACTTCCAGATAGATACACAGGAAGTTCAAGAGGACAGGGATTTCGCAGAGCAAATCCTTGGAGACAAAAGGGCAGTAACTCAGTCCATTCCATTACTAATATCAGTTCAGTGCAGAATTCTGCCTTCTTTGCAGACACCTAACCTCACTCGTGTAGTAAATCCACGTTTTGAGAAGTTATTTCCCTCTGACCCTTTTATATATCTGGGGACAACTTAAATTAGATTCCCTGGTCGTTACCAACACTAGAAAGAAAGCAAGAACCCCACTTGCTTCCTCAGAGGCTCCTTCGGATAAGGAAAGCAAAACAATCCATGGTCTAGGGAGAAATGTCACTTCATCTGTGGCTTATCAGGCCAGGGTAGCCAACAGTGCCACCCTTTTAGCAAGTTATAATTGCCATAAGTGGGACGAAGTATCTGCTTTGCTTTCCTCCGCACCTGAACCTTTAAAGACCCAGTTAGCGCAAGTGGCAGCTGAGGGGAGGGCAGCGTCGGGCTGCCTCCTGAAAACTAACTTTGACGTGGCTGATACTGCCGGTACAATAATCGCTGAAGGTACGATGATTAAGAGGCATGCATGGTTAAGACAATCCGGATTCAAGCCAGAAACTCAGGCGACACTGATAGACATGCCAGGTCGAGCCTAACTTATTCGGCAAAGCCGTCGAAGATGCACTCAAAACAGCGAAAGATGAGTATGACACCTTAAAATCCCTTGGTCAATTCACCAACAAACCCTTGGGACACAGGGGAAACAGTAATTTTCTACACTTTCAAGGCCAAAATTCCCAGAGAGGGGCAAACTATAGCCAAAACCAGGGCTCATCATGGGGGAATTACCAGTCACAAACTTCTCAGGGCTACCCAAGAGGGCAGCGCAAAGGTCGTGGGCAAAGAAGAGGCAGCCCCACTAGATGTGGTATGCCACCTGCCCAACAGTGACGTTCCGCTTCAGGTCCCCTCCCATGCATCCCCAGTAGGGGGCGCATTACCAACTTCACCCACGCATGGGAGGGGATCACCTCAGACAGATGGGTGCTGTCAATAGTGTCCGGAGGCTACTGCAATGAGTTACTAGAGCGCCCCCACGACCATTCTCCACAACAGAAAGTACACTCGCAGGAACATCAGAAAATCCTCCTCGGGGAGATTGCAACTCTATCAAAGGACGCCATAGAGGTCGTCCCGGCAAATCAAGTAAACGGTTATTTATTCAACCTACTTCCTTGTGCCAAAGAAAGATCTCACAATGCGCAATGCGACCAGTATTAGATTTGCACCCTGCAAACAAGTATGTCAAACCACAAATGTTCTGCATGTCTATGCTACAAGAGGTAATCCCCCTTCTAAAAAAGGGGGTTACATGGCAACACTGGATATGAAAGATGCCTATTTTCATATTTCAATGCTCTCAGCGCACAGAAGATTCTTGTGTTTCAAGATGGCGAACCAGCGCTAACAATTCAAGGTGCTGCCCTTCGGCATAGCCTCTGCTCCAAGGGTATTCACCAAGGTACTGGCGGTGGTGGCAGCGCACCTGCATAGGGAGGCAATCCCAGTGTAACCTTACCTGAACGACTGGCTCATTACAGGGGAGTCCCCTCCCCCTAATTTGCAGACAAAACATCCAAAGAACCATCAACCTCCTCTTTCAATTGTGCTTCTCCAACAACGAGAAAAAATCGAGCCTTGTGCCAGACACCTGCAAACAGTTCCTAGGAGCTGTCCTAAATACTCAGGGGTTGGCCTTTCCGTCAGAGGAAAGAATTCGAAATAATTTGTTGCTGCAGATTCCTCAGTATCAAGCCAGTCGCCAAATAAGGGTGCGCAAAGCAATGCGTTTGCTAGGCATGATGGCGTCTTGCATTTACCTGGTTCCCTATGCGCGCCTGCGAATGCGACCCATGCAGGAGTAGTTGCGAAACATCGGTTTCAGGCAAGTGGTCAGTGGGATAATCTAGTGGTTGTTTAGCCAACACTAGTACAGAATCTTTGCTGGTGGACAAGAGTGAATCTAACAAAAGGAAAACCCTTCTATGACCCAGAGCTTCAGGCCGTCGCCACAACAGACTGACCAAATCAACCCTATAGAATGTACTCCATCACACATTCTAGCTTATATGCTCCATATGCTAGATGCAGGGTTAGTAGTTATCTCCCTAAAGGTCCACATGGTGGCTTTGTTAGCTTACACAACCTCTCACAATAAGGTCTCATGGTGTAAAGTACCAGTCATCAAAGCATTTATGGAATGGATAAAGAGACTCCACCCTCCAATTTCTAACCCGCTGCCAGGGTGGGACCTCAATGTGGTACTCGCTAAGCTCATGGGACACCCTTTCAAGCCTATGCACAAGTTTAGTCTCAAACACCTGATTTATAAAACTGCCTTCTTAGTGGCTATCACTTCCATAAGAAGGGTCAGTGAAATTCAAGCTTTGTCAGTGCAGGATCCTTTCTTTGTTGTACACAAAGACAAGCTGGTTTTACAAACTCACCTTAGGTTCTCCCCTAAATTCATCTCCAAATTTCATGGAAACCAGTCAATTGAGCTACCGGCTTTCGTACAAGAACCCAAAATCTCAGCTGAGGTAAAACTCCACACACTAGATGTGAGGAGAGCGGTCCTCTACTACGTAGCCAAGACCAGACCGCTAAGGGAAACTGATCAATTGTTTGTCTCCATAGCGCCAGGCAGAGAAGGTGACTGCATTTCTAAAAATGCCATCTCTAGGTGGATAGTCGGATGTATCCAACTGTGCTTTTCCCCCATCAGATAAAACACTGCCTTTTACGCTCAGGGCTCACTCCACAAGAGTTACAGGAGCCACTCTGGCCTTCATTGCAAATGTCCCCTTAGACAGTATTAGCAAAGCAGCTACATGGAGCTCTGTACATACATTCACTCAGCACTGCTGCGTTGACACTCATTCCAAGACAGATAGGCAAGTGGGACAAGCGGTTCTTAGACATTTATTTGCTCATGAACCTTCTCACATCCCACCTCCTCCTTCTTCCACTGCTCGCTAATCTATGCACAGCATGTGATCTAAGCAGATTCCACAAGCCTCAGAAGGGATACATTACTCACTGTAATCATATTTCTGATGCTTGTATCTGCTTAGATTCACATGTGCCCGCCCTTCCTCCCCTCTGAGAGAAGGCGCATAAACGTGTGAGCTTGTCTATTGTATCTGCTTTGATACTTCTGTACTCAAGCTACTCCAGGTCAGAAAAATACAATCTGAGGCATCTACACGTGTGAGGGATCATGGGTACAGGGGACATCACATTAGGGATGGTATTACTTGCACGCCCTATTGGTGTTCCTTTTCGAGTTTCAAAAACAACTGTAATACTCTGCAGCTTCCGTCAAAAATAAATCCTTAATTCTCACAATCCGAGAGCCCACAGGACATGTGGCTGCGTGGAAGGGCAGAAAGTGCTGCTGAATGTAAAGAGGGCTCTTGTCTGATACCTCTTTACTTTGGGTTTCTCTCTGCAACCCTTAACCAGGGGTCACAGAGGCAGTGCTGGGGAGTTGCTAGGGGGGTCACAGTTGTAACACCTGGTGACCCCTAAATGACATCCATGCCATTTAACTGTATGGAGGCAGTGGGGATTAAAATGGGTATGTTAACTTGCGCTGTTATTTTCCAAGAGTCTACTTAAAAGGTTACATATTCCAGTGGGGATATCTCCTTCTTTGCTTGATCCGATTTTGGGAGGCCAAGTTGAGGGAGGCACAGTGGTCGTGGATGCAGAGGTCAGTTTTGGTTGCAGGATTTATTTTCGGTTGGTCGCTGTACCTCTTTTAAAGTTCTAGGGACTGTTCAGCTGATCACCTTTGCGACAAAAAAGATTTCCGCAGCGCAGGAGATCTCCAGGGAGCAAAGAAGTTGAAGATCCAAGGATGTTCCAAGGATGCACTTTGAATGGTGACGAGAGTTTCAAGGTAGCCCAGGAGAGAGTGGTTTAGTCCACTGGATGGTCCTGGAACACTTCCGAAGGCTCACCAGGTACAGATCAAAACTGGTTGTTCCCATGGGGTCAAAGCACTGGCCAGGGTCGTCTTGAGATGAGGACAGAGGTGCAGGGCTTCACCTGGGCTTGGCTGAAGGCAATGCTGATCAGCTAAAAAGCCATCCTTGGGTCGCCTGTGGGCTGCATTTCTTGGTAGGGGTCTTGGCTCCAACAATGATATGTCAAATGGCTGCAGGAACCCTGCTTTTATCCAAGATGGAAGCGCGGCCAAGTCCATCAACGGCAAGAATCAATACCATTCAAATTGGTAGTAGCTATCCAATCGTAGCCACTGGCCAAACATTCTGCCCAACGACAGGCAGTCAGGGACTCGGATGTGGGCGGATAGTCTTACCCACCGCATTCGGTCACTAACACAGACCACCACCACTTCGCCCTGGAAAGCAGTAGCTTTCCCCGGGAAAGGACAATCCATAGAAGACCATTCCTGACTTGAGAGGGTAGGAAGAAGGCCAAAGGACAACATTGCCAAAGGACTGTCAAAAGTCTTGTGGCATGACAATTTTAGGGTGTATGATACTCTTTATGGTATTGTGGTAAAATGCAAAAGTGTATGAAAAGTTAAAAAGAGCGAAGAAACAAATCTGCCACCAGACCATCCTGGACCTATTGCATTTGTAATCAAAAACAGTTAGAAAATAAAAGCATTATTAAGATAAAAACTGTGCTTCTCAGTAAGGTGATATGCACAGCATTAAAAATACAAGAAATCCACCAAGTCCAGTTTCCCAATAAAAACAAAACAAGGGAAGTAAAGCCTGAAACTATACTTGCCTCCAAAAGTCGGCAGTCAAAATCATGGCAAAAATTGATTTAGGAACCAGAAGTGGGGAGTTTTGTAGCACGTAAAGAAACCCAGGGAGAGTCAGCATTTTAAAAAGCACTGCCTTACCCAGCAGTATCTGCAGGAGTGCTTGCCAGTCAACGGTGTCTGAGGCAAATCTGTGCATTACCATATTAAGGTTATGGAGAAGGAAGTCTGAGTTTAGGGTCACTTAAATAGCAAGATTTTAAATACTGAGACCGAGACCGGATAAGGGCAATTGCGGGGGTAGCTCCCCCTGCAGCGAGAAGAGCCCAAACTTCAGCCAATTGACCATAAGCCCACTAAACCCTTGGTATTCCAATAGATTCTGGTCACAAATTGACAGGAGACTTATGGGTTGCTCATGTATATTAGAAGGTTGTCTGCATAAAGCGAGACCCGGTTGTCTCTCCCCACCCCACCCCCCCAAGGCCATTTGTGTCCAGCCCAGTGTGGGGCTGTCTGCAGTTTAATCACGAGCGTCCCTTGCCCCAGATGGAAACCCTCAGAGGATACCACGTTGACCCAGACCACTGCTTCAGGGGAGGTGTAGAGCAAGCAAGCAAACTCAATTGTGTAAAGTTCGACCCTACCTGATGCGGCCCATGATCTCCCAGAGAGACGCCCAGCTGATTAGTCAAACGCCTTCCCAAAGTCCACAGCCAGGAGTGTCACCGATTCCGGTATTAGAGGCCTGGCAGATGGCAAATTGAACCCTGCAGAGGTTCATGTGTGTCGATCTGGAGGGCATGAAACCTGCATTGGTCCATGTGTATTAGCAAGTCTATTGCTCCAAGTAGACGGTTAGCTAGAACCCGCACTAAGAACTTGGCCTCCCTTTTTTTTTTTTTGAAATTTCAATTTTTATTGGTTTTGTAACAAATAGATTTACAATTCTTCATGTGAGCAGAAGCACTTTATGCACAGGGCCCTGTGCTATTGATTGGGGAGAGTCCGGCTGGGAGGGCTGTATGTCCCCCGCTGATGTTGGAAGGCCCGGACTGTGTAGTGCGGCTGAGGAGGGCACACGCCCCAGGAGTTGGGGGCCCACCCCTCAGGCCGTTTGTCGTTAGGCTGGGTTCACTGACCTGGAGGAGGGGACAGCGGAGGTCGAAGGGCCCCAGGGGAACCCGGTAGAGTTCCGGTATTTTGTGGCCGGTGCGCAGGTCTCGGGGGGTGGGGGGGGTCAGACGAGAGCCGAGCCCAGAGCGGTTCGTAGGGCTGGAGGCGTCTCCCCAGACTTCCCGCGTTAGCGCATGGGGCCCTGTGGGATCCCGCGTGTACTGGTGGTAGATCACGGGAAGCACGCAGTGAGGCTCGGGCCTGACAGCTTCTCCCAGGGTTCTGCCCGCGAGTTCCGATTCGGAACGGTGTTCGGGGGCGGGGGAAGTCCTTCCGCGGGACTCGATTCCTACCTCCCCCCACGGGTTGCGCCCACGCAGGGCAGGGCCCACCGCAGGCAATCCTCCGGGCTCCGGCAGCAATCAAGGGAGTCTCTCGTTGGGCAGCAATGCCGATCCAGGTGGAGGGCACGGGTGACACAAGACTCACTCTGCGCGCCCGCAGTGCTTCGGCGCGAGAGGCCGCTCCTGTCGCGGGACCAGGAACTTCTGGGGCGTCAGTCAGGCGGGCCCGCGTCAGGCCTGCTACTCTCGATTTCCTCGAAGGGAGGGAGGCCGGCTTCAGGTGGTCGGTTATGGGTGAAGACTCTTCCGTTTTTCCCCGAGTTTTTGCCACAGGGGGGGGGAGGACCTTCACCAGGCTCCGTGTTGTTTCTCGTCCATGGGGGGGTCCTCAAAGTGGGGGCTCAGACCGTGTTAAGGACCATAGAGGGGCAAGCTCAAACGGGGCACGACATTCTCCGTGCGCCCCCTGGTGGCCGGTCCTTGGCCTCCCTTTTAATGATATAGGCCTTTAGGAGGCGCAATGTTCTGGTGTTTTCCTAGGTTTCACTAGGACCACTATACAGGCTTTCCTCAGGTCTTGGGGGGGTGGGGGATACCCATCCAACTTCCATTGCATTAAAAGGGGGTCAATTAACCAGGTCCGCAAGCAGCTTTCTGATGTCTTCCCGGGAAGCCGTTCGGCCCCGGGGTCTTGCCAGACTGCATTTGCATAAGCGCTGTGGCCACCTCCTCTTCACTAATATCTGCCCCTAATCCCAGTGTCTATTGTGTCTAGAGTGTCACGGATTCCAAGATACTCAGGCCACCCAATGAGGCAGGCTCTCACGTGGGAGGATGTGGGGGGGTTCATAGAGGGCTTCATAGAAGGTGACGAATGTGCCTGCAATGTCTGCATCCTCTGTAGTCGTCCCACCCTGGGCGTCCCGTATGGCCCATACATATCCTCTCCCTTTATCCCACCATTCCAACCATGCTAGCATTTTCCCGGCTTTATAACTGTTTCATGAATTAGGCTCCATACTTACAGCCCAGTGGGCCTGCCTAGCGTTGTCTAGTGCCACATTTCGTCGGACCACCTGTGCTGTGACCAGGGCTTCTTGCAAATCCTGGGAACCAGAAGCAGGGAATTCTTCCTCCTCCCTAATAGCCAGTGCTTCTGCCTCCTCCTCTTTTGCGTTCTGTCCCCGTGTAGCCTCAACCAATGATATTCTTTCCCATCCTAAGTACAGCTTTGTAGCCCTCCCAGGAGTGTGACCGGGCTTTCTACCGACCCCTCATTCATGGTGAAATATTCCATCGTTATACGTGACAAACCTTAATAACGTCTGGGACCCCTAGCTAATGAGTCACATTGCTGTAGTCCTTTCATACCTACTTTTGAGGTCCATAAGGTTTGAGGAATGATCTGAGACCCCCCCCCCCCTGGCCAGACATGTCACTGATGGAAGCATATTTGATATCCTTGGCCAGAAGTAGTAGTCAAGATGTGGCATGGAGCCATGCACATTAGAGAAAAAGGTGTACCTCGTGTCAGGCTCATGTAGCACTCTCCAAGCGTCACCAGACCCAATGCAGTGGCAAAGGATCTCCGCTTGGTGTTGAGGGCTGGGTTTCTGCTGCCAATATACGTGCGATCCTGCCCCTGCCCCTGTTCCATGACCTTGTTAAAGTCCCACCCCCCGCCCCCAGTACCCACGTGTCAGCTTCGTTTTTGAGTATGAGGGCTTGGATGTCATTTAATAGTTCGAGCGTCAGAGGGGGAGGAGCGTAGACAGCCATGATTCCCCAAGTGGCCCCCACAGTTCCCCCATTCACCAGAATGTATCTGCCCCTTGAGTCCGTCCAGACCTCTTTGAGCTGGAAGGAAATCCTCTTGTGTATCAGTGTACCTCGTGCCGCTCTCGGGAATCCCACATGAAAAACCATTGTATAGTTGGTTCTTTTGAAAAGTTTAAATTCTTTCAGTCAAAAGCACAATGCCCAGGGCATACCTATTGAGAAACTGAAACACCAAGCCCTTTTTAATGCTGGACCTCAACCTGTTTACGTTCCACGTAAGCAGAGAAACTACCCCTCCTCCTGGGCCGTCATCCCAGAGAATGTGTGATGAGAATCTGCTTGGCCATCAGTCCCATTCCCTCCATAGAACCTGTCAGAACACTAGTCCATTCCTCACCCCCCCGCCCCCTGCCACGCAGAGATGGCCCAAGCTGAACTGCCAACCTGAAACAACTTTAACACCCCTCTACCCTTCTCCCACCGCCACCTGCTCAACCAATCATTTTGGGAAACCACCCCTATGTCCCCCGCCGTACTTAACCCCCAACATGAACTGCACCAAATGGGTGCAGAAAAACAGTCCACCATCTGCGGGGGTGTCAGTTAACACAGCCTTTGCAAGCCTCCATCTGTGGCCTGCGCCTGCCTATGATCAGCTCCCCCATATTGATCTTGTCCAGGTGTGAGCCTGCGCCGTCCCGGGTGCGTGGTCATCTGTTGCCTGCTGTCTCAAGCACGGGCTGTTCCATGCTCTGTGATTCAAACAGGACTGGGGACTGGCCCCGATCTGGTTCTAATCGTTGTCGCCCGCCTGGCAGTCGAGATTTAGGCATCAACAGAATTTTAGTTTCCAGCCATACCCATGCTTCCTGTGAATTGTTGAAGAGGTGTACTCTCCCATCATGGTACACCTTAAAGGAATGGTTTGGTCAGAAATATTATTGTCCCTATGGATCGGCCATGTGCTTTTAACCATAATTCGATCGATCGTACAAACATTTCATATGCACCTTATCCGAGTTTCCGTCTCATGAACACAAGCAAAATCAGGCAGCAGGGCGCGGCCATCTTGTGATAATCTTATCACTTGCTGTATCGCCCTAGGTGGCCTGCGTTTGCGGCACTAAATCATATCCCCCGCCCTGAGCCTGACATCACCAAATCATTTGTATTCTGCGCCTATCTCCATGACGTTGCTGGACAGCATGGCCAAACGCGCACAGTCGTCACCTACGTGACTAGATGCGGAAACCGGAAAACACACATTGTCTCACAGCACAGCGCGTCACAATTAGGAATCTGAAACTGTACTTTAATAGGAAACAACAAAACTGTACAATTGGTAAAGTAAATTTATTTCACATTAAATGTTTCGGTAACATTCGGCGTAGAATCAATTAAAATGGAACTTTTTGTCTTTGCTCTCGTTTCATAAATCCGCAAATGTTTATCGTCAGTCACGCGCTGTTCCTTTTGGGTGCACAGGATGTTCATTTTGGGTAAATGAAGCACTTCGGTCGCACAGTGAATTGCAAGGCTGGTGCTTCATCTTGGCAGTAGACCACCGTAAAGGTTATGTTGCTCCTAATCGCCGGTACCGTGTACGGACAGATTGAATCTTGTCTGTCGTACCAAAATACGGTCAAGTAGATCCAGTGTTTGACATGTAGCTGCAGCTGGCGGTTGATGAAGCCATCGGTCGGGGTCTGGAATAGATGACAATCGCAGAACGGCACGATGTACCTGTTTGCAAAAGATAAAAATCGAAAAGTGTCTCAGTAGCCGATCTTTATTACAATTAATCATTTCCTTTATTAGCGCAGAGGTGACACAATATGAACCGAGTGAATACAATGTGGAATATCAAAGTACTCTATTTGCTTCCGAGGATAGTGCGAATGAGAATGTTGAGCTCTAAACGTAATGCGTAAACTGGGGAAAGATTTCGAGGTGCAAAAACAATGTAATGTTTTATTAGCGTAGAGTCAGGGAGAAACGAGTGGTGGTCTACATGCGTCTCGATGCTTGCCTACCCATGTGCCCGGTAGATAGCCCTGCACACAAAGGTTGTACTAGCACTTCATTGCAATATGCGAAACGGAACGAACAAGTACAATGTCACCCAGCAGTATCGGTCAGCTATTCGTATTTCGATTAGTTCTGGTATGAAATAGTCTAAAGAGAAACTTACATTACATTCTGCATTTCCATTCTCTAGGTGTAATGCAGACTGTAATGCAGACTCCTCCGTTCGTGTCAACTTTTTCTCATAAACTGAACATATAAGTAACTAGGTGCAGTTTTGGAATGGGCAACCTTATCATATCATACGTTACTACACCCCCCTTTAATTCAATCCCTTTCGGAATGGTCCCTTCCTCTCAAGGTCAAAAAACAATAGAACATACTGTGCGCGGGACGCGTGCGCCTCCCAGCTCCCAAGCAAAAATTCAAAGCTGGTGACCTTCACTCAAAATGAACATACATTCTTACTTTGCAACATCCCGTGTCAACGCATCCATGAGAATATGAATTTTGAAGCACGGGCACAGAAAATTGGGGGCTATCGCTGCTCGTTGTTCGTGGTGCTGCTCAGCTGTAGGTGAAATTTTCCAATGACAGAATGCCCCCTATTCCCAAATTATAGTTGTGTAACACAAAAACAGAGTCAAAATGTGTCTAATAGGGCCACCTCTACTTATCTCATGGCCTCCTACCCCATGGCATGTTTTCACAGTCCGTACGTCTTGCGTGCCTAGAATGTTTTGTGGCCTAGGTCTAATCCCTTTTGTAGGTCCAGCAGTTATTCAGCTTTTTGCAGAACTTTATTGCAAGTCAACTGCCAAAACCCAAATATTCTTACCCATTGGTCATTAACATGAAAAATGAAGGTCCCACAGTATCTCAACTAAACTGTGAAATGTGAAAGCAATCATAATAATTGTAATATATTTTTAAGAAAAGGACTGAGAGGATAGATTTCAAAAGACAAAATGCATACTTTATTTGTACAGTTTATCGAAACGTTTTTTGCAAAAATAAAAACAGACGGTAATCATTTCAACCAGGATTTGAACGATTTAACAAACTCTGCTTTGGGTGGACATGGCACGCTGGCAATGTTTTGTGGCAATGTATGTGTGCTCTGAAGAGGTTTGTGCCCGATTCCATGAGTATGCATCTCAACGACATTAACAATAAGATCTTTCACAAAATCAAATTCCATTTTCTCATATACTGGTTTGACAACCGATTTTTTTTTTTTAATTTTTTTTGCTTCTTTTCGTAAAGGCCATACTGTAGCGTAGCATCCCTAAGTTTCCTGCAGTCCTAGATTGTTCCCAGTCCATATCCTCGTTATGCGCTTATACCACAAGTAAAGTCCGACATTTCATCCCCTGGATTCCAAAATGCAATCTCTTTGGCCTGTACTTTAGGCACATATTGTGGAACACCTCCAAATCTCCTGTGTGACAGAATTCTGTGAGTCCCTTAAGATCTCTTGATAGAGTTTTATCAAACACAATCTTCTCAACGGCTTTGTGTGGTGGAGGTGAACGATGAAACAGTGGTGCATTAGTGACTGCCATTTTTCCAGTAGAATTTCCACGACCCATCACATGTTTTTGAGCTCCACCAAAGATGGTTGCTGAAAGACTGGGATATTGCAAAATACTTTCCAGACCTTTTTTTCCCTGCAGCCGAGATTTTTCTATTGATTGATTTGGCAACATGCAATACATCCAATTAATGTTTAATATTTGGATACTGCTCTCTCATCGTCTTGGCTAGTGAAACGTGTCTGTCCGTGGCTGTCAGGTCAATTTGCATTCCCCTCGATTGTAGATCTTCCAGTGATTGGCCACCGAGGATTTACATTGGGACACCTGCACGACCACCGAACTCACAATTTTTTTACTTTCCATGTCCTGAAGATGGTAGGTGCAGTACTTAGCAGAAAAACCGGGGCTGTCACACTGTCCATCGTCAGCTAGCCTGAACCGTTTGTCGGGGAATGTACTTTGAATAGCCAATTGTTCAATTCTACAAGCATCACTAATGGCATGGAATAGATAATCATGTTGGTATTTGTAGTATTGCGTTTTAGAAATGAAATGGAGTCCCATAAACTGAAAGAAACTGGATATCTTCATGAAACTGGAGCCACTAAAAAGTAAAGCTGCTGCACACAGTAGATTGCCAGCTGGCAGTTTCCCCAGCATCGGTTGAGCGGACCATGAAAATGCTTTGTGACTTTTCACAGGTGGCATGTATTTTGAGGTTACTGCCTTGTGTTAGACGAGTCACGCTCACCAATGGCTTTCCACATACTTCCCCCTCCCACTGAATGCACACATTTCAGCATCTGTATAATCTCCATCAAACTGCTGTCGAATACTATGTATTTGGCCTCTTTTATTATACTGTCATCTGGCAACATTGTAGTTTCGGAGTGAACCGTTGAGGACATATCAGCCAAACCGGACATACTATAGTCGATATCTTTGTCTGTTTCGTCGGTCAATAGTGTTGATGCTTCAGTTTCTGCTTCAACATCTGTTACTTGACGATGGATAGGAGAAAAGATAAATGTGGACTGTTTTTTGGGGGGCATTTTTTTGGCGGGTGTAGATTGTGTAAAGGGCTCATCTAATAATGATGAACTATCATCTATAAATTCAATTTCACCTTCCTCTGGCGGAGCGGGTGCATTGTAGCAATGGTCCAAGAACACTTTGCTGGAATCGCTGGTCTTATTAAATTCATTTTCTGGCTATTGGACATAGGCATCTCGAGTGTGAACACGACGCGCCTCAATGAATAGTTCCTCCATGGTGAAAACATTTTGGCAAGCAGCATCTGTCATTTGTATCGCTGTTTGTGTCTGCATAGTCCGTACTCCATCAGGCAACTACAGGACAGATAGGAAAAGGGATGTTTAGTGTAAATCAACATAGTGTTGTACAATCGACATTAAAAAAGCATAGAATGAAGGCCTTAGCAAAAAACTATTGCCAACAATAGAAAGTGTTTATAACTAACCTTATTTTTTATTTCTTTTCTTTGAAACCTTCTTTACTCTAACATCAGCAAACTGGCGCACCGACTCAGATACACGTTCCTCTGGTTCAATATACGGATCTTGTATACATCCCTACAGAAAATAGTATCCATTTAAAATAAGTCATTGGCATTACACATCTAATTAGACCGACTTTCTTTCATTCGATGGTACTGTCAGTGCGCATACCTCTGGGTCCAGATCCACTGTAAGGTCTGGTTCCGGAGCAACCACAGTGGATCATGTAATTTTAGAGGACGCTGCAGCATCTCCCTGAAACACAGTACTTGCATTAGTAAGGACGAAAAGATTGGAAACTGGACACACAATTTGGAAATACGACAAAGGTACATATCAATAGTAAAGTAGTAAAGAAACATTGTGTAACGCAATGATACGTTGCGAAAATATGATCACATTATCTAGAATTCCATGCATAAAACCAGTCTGGAACAGAATAGCTAGGTAACATTACCTGATACGCGCTCAAAGTGGTTGATGACTCCAGGCAAGACATGGATGTTGAATCTTGTTCCTTCATATTCGGTGGATAGTCATGGAGTGGTAAAGGGAAAGTATTATTCGATTTAGAAATTCCAACATTACAAAATGGCATGTAAGGAGACTGAATACGAGAACATTGCACTTATTGAAATGCATAGTATAGCATAGTTATCCGTCCCCATAAATCATTTTTCTATGTGGGTTCTACAAAACAAGGACTGATGTTTAGCAAAATTCATTATTTCAACAGCTATTCAATCACATAAATATGGAAAGTACTATAAGTGGCATTTACACCGAAAATACAGGCGTAAAGCTAAATCTGGAAGAGTGACTCACCTGTGGCGGCATTTTCACGAGTAAAGTCGGAATAGCGTTTCGGAGCAATTTCCGAGTTGTTCTCAGTTGATTCCTCTTTGTGTACAAGGATGTGTTGTACGTATCCGGGGAGAAGTGCAAGCTGGAGATGCGGTATCGATGACCCCCTCTTGTCCTCCAAGCCTTGTTTGACTCTACTTTCAAGGTCTTCCAGTGGATATCCGCAACGTCTGACCCATTCTCTTATTCGAATAACAGTCTTATGGAATACATGGATTGTAATGCGCCCGGATTTGTCATGGGTCTTCGAAGGGCAACCGAAAATAGAAAATGCAGGCATTGTTGTAAATTCTGCAAAATAAAGGTCAACATTATTAAAAAAATATTTTGCATAAGCATGTGAGAAAGAATGAATTGGACCATACGTTGTTCATTGAACGCTTTCTTTTGGGCACCACAGCAAAACCAGTGCAGCGTGTGTGGCTGTATTATAGGATACATTTCACAAACGATTCATTGATGTGTTGAAAATCAGAACATGTTACTCGTCCCTTGAATGTTCTATCATGCACGAAAAGGAAACATGCTTATACTATAGACACGGTCCACGAAGGATGCAATACGATGCCAATTGACACTGATAAAAATTGATATATCGATAACATAACAAAAGAACTCAAGTCAATAGCAATGATTCAGAATAGATATAAATTTACAAATGAAGGAGATATGATCAGGATACATGCCCTTACCTTGACCAACAAACAGTTCGATTCAGCAAGCAGAGTAATTAGTGGCAGGAGAACAGGGAGATGTTCACAGGTAGCACACTGACGAGTTCACTTGAAGCGGTCACAGAGTAGGACGTTCACGAGTTGACTTGCTGTGCTCAAAGATGTTCTCATGGTAAATATCCAGTGGTTTATAAAGAATAACAAAAAGGGGTGTGTTTGTGAATGAATGACGTGTATATGTCGTGGTATTATGTGGATTGCAGGGTCACGGTCTGCTTCAGGGGAGGCCTGCCTGGAGACACAGGGTCTGGGGAGGCCATGTGAACAATGGCCCCTGGGCGTAGGATACCTTTTGAAGTGTACATGTTGTTTGGCACCTTGGCCGTTCGCACCCCATGGCAGCGCACATCCACTGGTGCGAACTGGCTTTGATATTGGGGGGTGGGATGGATGGTCCGGGAGGCGTGCAGACAAGGCACCGGAACACTTCTGAATGTAGACACGCCTGATTCACTTAAAAACTGAAACAACCATTGATAAAAAAAAATGTTGCGTTTTATTTGGTTTCTTATTTTGATGGCACAATAATTCTAGACATTGTAAAGGTCTGGTTGCAGCTCAGCGAGGGAAAATCCCCTGTACTGACCACTGTCTCTGGGGAAAGGTTTTCTAATGGCGCCGACACAGGCAGCTATTACTCGTCGAACACGGTGTCCAAGCCTCCTATCAAGCCACCATGTGTACGAACGATAGGCCACCAGCCGGTACCACCTATGAAAGAGAAAGATACAATCTGTTTTTAAATGACCAAGATAAGTGTATTAAACCTTAGTTGTCAATGACAATTCTTGTATGCAATGGCATTTTTGCCATGAAATTACGAGAATATAGGGGCCAACCAAGAAATAGTAGTGGCCTAACTGACATCACAACCAGACTACACTTACTCGTTACTTGGATTACGAGGGCGAACTGTTGCGCGAAGTTCGTACCTAAGCACCATCAAAATCCTCAACACGGTCCGTGTGAGATGGACTGCCGTGAAGTCTGGCAGCTCGGTAACGCATTGCGGCTGTCGATCGCCTTGCGATATGTAGGACAAGCATCCAGAGTTTTCTCGGCAGCAGCAGTTCTCCACCTAGGTTGGCATTAGCGCGGACCGATTGCAGGTACACCAGGTGGAAACACTGTCCATGGGACTAGGCCCAGGCTCTTCATCTGTTGAAACGTCCGCCAAACTGTGGTCCAAATCCCCATCGTCTACAGAGCTTGCTCTTTCCAGTAATTCCTCCTCGGGATACTCGGGCTCGTACAGGTAGGGCATTATTGTTGCCATTGTGTGGTAAAGTAACGAAAATAATTTATAGCGGTCGTACTGGTATCTGTTCACACGGGCTACAAGCAACGAAGGTAGCTGACCAGAGCACAGAAACGAGTCACAGAATACTCAAAGAAATACAGCGAGAGGAATGGAAAAGAAAATCTGCTGTTGTGTGTTGTGAAACGCTCTGTTTATACTTGTCGAGGAAAGAGGCTTCCTGCCTTTTCCATGGTGATGCGTCATTAGCTGAGGCGCAGAGAATGTTGACACGAGACGTGCTTTGGCGTTGTGAAATGGGCGGTACGTGTCTAGTGATGTCAGGCTCAGGGGCGGTGGATATGATTTAGTGCCGCAAACGCAGGTCTCCCAGGGCGATGCGGCAAGTGATAGGATTATCACAAAATGGCCGAGCCCTGCTGCCTGATTTTGCTTGTGTTCAAGAGACAAAAACTCGGGTAAGGTGCATAGGAAACGTTTGTATGATCGATCGAATTATGATTAAAAGCACATGTCCGACCCATAGGGACAATAATATTCTTTGACCGAACCATTCCTTTAAGTTGTGCTGGTAAGAAGAGGGCCTACTTAAAGCCCAGTGACTGAGTCAAACGATTAGTGTGCTTTCTGGACCTCCCTGGTGTGATACAGAAAAAAAGCTGGTTCAGTTGCCATCATATGTGATGGGACCGTTGCCCCGCGCCGTTTGCTGTAGGGCATCCAGTTAACGGAAGTTAAAGAGCCATGCGATTATTGTACAAGGAGGCACCCTCTGGGTAGAGCAACCGGTTGGGATCCTGTGTGCCCTTTCTACAGAAAAGAATTTCGATAGCCTCTTTGGAGCAAACCATTCTGCCAGCCATTGTTCCAAGAGGACCTCAATGCTGGGCCTCTTCTTTTCCCGGTACTCCAATGATACAAATATTATTTCGGCGTGCTCTTCCTTCGCCATCTTCTGCTCTGTTTTCCAGGTGCATGAGCTTCTGGGTTACCGTTGACAGTTGGTTCTCTAATTGATTGCGTCCTCTGAGTCCAAGATGCGCTGTTCCGTCTCCCCAACTCTTCGGGCCAGGTTCCGGAGATCTTGCTGTGGGAAGGAAACTTCTGTTGAGAACCCATCAATCTTCTTAATGGATGATCTGGACTCCCCTATGGCACACATGATGTTGGAAAGGGAGATCTGAGAGTCTTGTGTTTCCTTTCCCGTACCAGTCATTCCTGGGGCATGAGTCGAGGATGACTGGGGTGCACCCACTGTATACTGGTCCATCTTGCTTTGTAGCCCTACTTTTTTAGCAATTGCGCTGCACGTAATTAATCTTGCGAGGAGTCCCTCCGCTATCCCCGCCTCGCTTGTGCTGGGCCCTTCTAGCGTATGTGCTGTTCTTGTCCACTAAGGTTCCAGAGTTGGGGGATCTGTGGGGACCCTTCACTGCTTCGATCACACCTTTGCAGTGGCACTACTAACTGCGCAAAGAGCACCCATTTTTATATGTCTTCAATTACATCTGGTATATCAGCGCTCATCCCTCGTGCATACATCCTCTGGTGTGAGTTGTAATCCACAGATGGGTGCCCCCACTCCACAGGATACCACACATTGCCTTCACCACTGGGTCTCAGAATCTGCCACCCCACTTGTCTTCCCAGCCACTCTGCCATGGCGTACCACAGCAAGGGTCCATGTGTCCCGGCCATTCTTCGGTCTTCAGCTTAATGAGGGACCTGACCTCCCCAACAGGGAGTGCAGGTAGCAGTAAATAGGGGGGGCGAGGGTCCAACAGCCAGCTGTGGTGTCAAGCATGTGGCAGTGGGGGCAGACAGTCCATGTAGCCCTCAACATGTCTAAGTGGGCGTGCGGCTGGCCTGGGTGTCTGATACACCACGCTCTCATCTGCCTTCTAGGGTCTTGCCTGCCAGGCAGTAGCTCTTTATAAGTTCACCATGTTGTTTTATGGTGCTAAGCTCACCGCTGTGGAACCGGTCCCTGCTCACTTTGATGCCGGTGCCGGCAGGCGAACCCATGCAGTGCCGCGGCTAACTTGCTCAGTTGATGTCTGTCCCTTGGCGCACTTGCGGGAACACAGTCTCACTCCCAGGCCTCCTGCCTTGATTATCAGGCTTCCGTCACCAATGCGGGCCCTGTCCGTGCGTTCAGTTTCATCAGCTGAACAGGGCGCGGTTTGCTGCCTCTGCTTGCTGTGTGCCGACCGAAGCACTCCTTAGCAACCCAGTCCCCCGTGTGTGCCGGGGGGGGGTGGGACGGGTGTTTGCTCCAGCGCTCCTCTATCCCACGCTCCTTATCGACCCAGCAGATGCTGTCTCTGGCACCTTCCTCCGTCCCCAACGATGGTGTGTAGGGCGGGCGAGCCCTGCTATGTGAGCCGGCTTGTTGTATTACCAGGGGGGCGTTCCAGCGTTGAGCCGCAGACAGTTCCTTTAGTGTGCAACCGACTCCAGTTGGCACCCCCAGCCTGGCAGTCCGCAGCCCAAGATGGAGCCGTCGTCCTTACCCGCTCTGACTCTGAGAAACCAGAAGATCTCACACCCGGTAGTCTGGGTGGGTGGGGGGTGAGTCCTCTCTCAGGTGGCCAGGGCATGGCCATGGCCTTTGGATCCAGACCCTGGGGGTGGACCAGTGCGGGAGGATCACTTGGGTGAGGGGTCTTCGTGGAGTAAGACACCTGCCCATGAGATGCAGGTTTCCCCTTCTTCCCCATAACACCTTTACCCCATCCTACCCCATCCTACCTAGTCGGATATATGGAAGCTGTACCCGACCCCCTTTTT
This sequence comes from Ambystoma mexicanum, assembly GCF_040938575.1. Classification (NCBI taxonomy): domain Eukaryota; kingdom Metazoa; phylum Chordata; class Amphibia; order Caudata; family Ambystomatidae; genus Ambystoma; species Ambystoma mexicanum. The sequence goes on from NC_090926.1 coordinate 745,073,206, forward strand.
CTGCACAAACACTTTTACACAGACAGCCCGCTCTGAAGGAAAACAGACTCACACCCGAGCTGTGTACCCGACATGTCCCACTACTATGGTCAGGCAGGCAAGGTCAGAATATTAGTGGTAACCATTCACACCTGATTTCCATTCAACTTTCCCACACGGATGAAAGGCGGAACATGAGAGCCTGCGTGAGGCAAATCTCACGAAGGAACAGCAGTTTCCAGACAGCAGCTGAATGAGGGAAGAAAGACGGCAAACCACGAAGGGTGCACAAGGAGGGAGGTTCCCTTGACCATTCCGGCGGAATGCCGTTCCTTTCTAGACACCTTCGGATTGCAGAGCATAAGGCCAAGAAACAAGACGGAAGAATCCTGTATTGTGTGTCAGATACCCTGGGCCTACCTGCATGGCTGATAGTTGCTTAGAAGCAGCAGCTGCTGTGATACTGTCATTGGTTCCAAGATCAAAGAAAGATCAACACAGCTGGTGAGTTGGGGAAACCGAGGCAAGACCGAATTGTGTTGATTCGGCAATATTGTATACAAAGAGCAAGGTTAAAGATTGCTGAATGCATGTGATGAAAGACGCAAAGAATGCCGAACGGCGGATTAATGTTTTAACTGGAGCATAGAAGATACAATATTCGTGACAGTGGTCCGGCACCGCGAGTGTGCTCGATCGAAGATCTCTGTACAATATTCAGCCGAGAAGTGGCAGAAACGAAAGTAAAAGATAAAGAATGACAACTGGTGTGAATCGAAATGGTCCTGCGACGGTTTAAGCAAAACCCATCGCACAATCAAAAGTCTTTGGTTTCTGATACAAAGAGATCTGAACCTGAACAAGGGGGAACCGTGGTCTGAGCCCAAATGGGGGAGACCAATTGTGCACATTGTGCTAAAGGGATCTGAGCCCGAACGAGGGGGATCCCTGGTCTGAGCCCGAATGAGGGAGACCAATTGCAATAAGAGACTGTCCTTTGGAGAGAGACTTTGCAGAAGGCGCTGATACCTATGCTTTGTACTGTTTCTTCATGGCCAAGAAGCCAGAGTGTGTGTGCAGCTCCAATGTGCCCCCTTGTCCCGTGCTGAAAACGTGGGGAAGGGAAGCCAACTACTGAACTTCCTGACATATTTGTATTTGTTTTACTTGTAAAGTGCGCCTGCCCAAAGGCATCTGGACGCATATCTTAGGTTACAGTAATAGTATACATACATCAAAAATGTACACAAGCAAATGGTAGAATCACAAATTAGAGATTACAATATTAGTATAGTATATACAAACAAATTTACATAGGAGCCAATGGTAAGAGTCTCAAATTATACATAAAGATAGGGAGAAGAGTAGAAGTTGGTATACATGCAGGAGGAGATAAGGCTAGCTAAAGAAATTGGAAATAGTTACAGTAGATAAACAGTGTATTTACAGGATGAGGGAACATGGAAGGTGTAGACCTAAACAGTTAGGTATATGACCAGTGTTTCAGAAGGAGATTTAGGCTTCTTAGGTGACAGCCACAGCTTGACTTTGTTTAAATAAGGCAGATGGTTCGGTCCTGAGAGAGATAGGCAAGAGTGCCAAAGTTTAGCAGCAAGTACTGGGAAACTTGCCCCACCTGCTTTCTGCAATTTGTATTTGGGTATGGTGAGACAGTGAGCTTGGGCAGATCAATGGGCGGGTAGAGGTGTGATGAGTAAAGCGATTGGCCAAATAGATGGGGGCCTGATTACTCATGCATTTTAAGGGATATTGTTTGTGTGACTGATAGCCAGTGTATACTTCTCATGATGTCAGAGATGTGTGAAGATCTAGGGAGATTTAGGGCTGCCCTAATGGCATTATTTTGAATAACCTGAAATTTTAGATTGTGCTGGCTTGTCCCTAGATAAAGTGCATTACAATAATCGAGTTTGGACATAACCAAGGTTCTCGCAAGGATAGTGCAGTGGCAGTACTGAGGAAGGGACAGCAAGCTGTGATGAGCTTGCACGTGTATTCAGAAGCTGAAATGACGGCATTGGTTTGTCTGTTGAACGATGGTGTGGAATCAAGCTAGATTCCTAACGTTTTGGTGTCTTTGGAAACCTTAATGGTGTTCCCATCGATGTTAGGCTTTTAATGACGGATCTAGTCTGTTAAGTCCATGTTGGGAGCCTAGAATGAGGAGCTCTGTCTGATCGTCATTAAGACAGAGGTCGTGTTGGGCCATCCAAACCTGGATGACTTGATAAACATCATTTAGGGCTTTGGTGTCTGCAATGTGGACTCCCGTGATGGGGGATGAGTATCTGGGTGTCATCGGCGTAGTTGGTATAGGTGACACCCAGATAGTCAAGTATATCAAAAAGAGGTTTTGTAAACACATTATAGAATGTGGGCAAGACGCACGAACCTTGTGGCACCCCACATAGTACTGGTGAAGGATCGGAGGAAACAGACTGGGAGAAGACCCTCATTGACCTGTTGTCCAAGAAAGCTCTGATCCAGGTGGTGGCTTTGTCCGAGAAATTGGCAGCTGTTTTAAGATGACAGCAGAGGATTTGGTGGTTAACCAAATCAAATGCTACCGATAGGTCAAGGAGTAGTAGCAAGGCCAGTTTACCATTGTCTTTTAGGTCCTCATTTTGCGTTTTGAGGTCAATGAGTGTCGTTTCAGTTCCGGCTTAGGCCGGAAGCCTGATTGTTTAAGGCCAAGAAGTTGGTTTGATTCCAGATAGTTCTGAATCTGCAGATAAGCTGCACGGTCTAGAATTTTAAGCAGAAAGGGGGACGGTGGTGATGGGCCTATAGTTAGTGGGAATTCTTGCATCCAGAGTGGGTTTCTTCAGAAGAGGGATGACCTAGGCGTCCTTGAGGTTTTCAGGCAATGTGCCGGAGTTGAAGGATGAGTTGATAAGAGCAGTGATAAAAGGAGCTAGTTTGTGTGTAGATTCCGTAATGGGAACAGGGCAGGTATCACCCTGGCAGTTGGAGGGTTTAAATTTGCTAATGATGCTTTCGACCTCTGGGATGGTGAGTGGTGAGAAACTGAATGGTGTATATGTGCATGTAAGTGGCTGGGATTTGTAAAGGAGGAGGTTAGATTGTGGGTTTGATAAGATATGTACTCTCCAATTGAAAATGTATGACAAAGAGTGCTTTTTGTATGTTGGCACACCATGTACTGTTTTTGCTGCAGATGTCAGGAGGGGAAGAAGGGGACTCTAGCTCTTCAAGAATTTTAAAGAGCTCCCTAGTGTTGGATTCCGCTTGTGCTATACGTGTGTTGTAGGGCTCCTTTTTTGCCTGGAAGATAGCCTCCCTGTAATTAAGGGTAGCTATGATGAGGTTGTCTTTGTTAGCTTCACAAGGGAAACTTTTCCAGCGGGCTTCAGAGTTACGTATTTCTTTGCATAGCACTCTTAATTGTGGGGTGAACCACGAGTTCAGATGGGCACACTGTTTAGGTTTCCTAGATTTCATGAGGGCGATAGAATGTATTGCTTTAAGCATAGTGCGGTTGAAGGTATCAACTAGGATAGTAGGGTCTGTGCATGCCAGCGCGCCCTTGTTTTAATGTATTGCTTTAGGCATAGTGCGGTTGAAGGTATCAACTAGGATAGTAGGGTCTGCGCATGCCAGCGCGCCCTTGTTTAGGATAGGAAGGATAATGGGTAGCAATTTGTCCCTGGTAATGTCCTTTTTGTTCCTAGTAGGGATTGCAGGCGCAATGTCCTGTCATTAGCTAGGATGTTGAAGGTGATGATGTGGTGATCAGACCACGCACAGGAAAGGTTCGATTTTATCTTGATGTTACAGTTTAGATCGGCTATCCAATCGAGTGTTCGTCCCTTGTTGTGGGTGGGTATGCAGATATGATGTAAAAGGCCAAGGTTCGGAGACTGCTGGTGATGTCCAATGCATTATGGACATTGGGGTCAAGGAGGCCAAGGTTGAGGCCGCCAAGCTTAGTTGTGTCTGCTAAAATGGTAGTAATGTTGTCGGCGAAAATGATGATGGGACCTGGGGGCCTGTAGATGAGGTTCAATGTAGTGGTGTTGGGAGGAGAGATGGCGATTTTAACAGATAGTAGTTCAGCTGAAGGGATCTGTAAGTTAGGGATGATTCTCAAGTTGATAATATCTTTATGAATGAAGGCAACTCTGCCCCCTTTTCATTGGTTCGAGCTGCAGTCGCATCTGATGATAGAGTATCCACTGGGGATAACTAGCGAGAATAATGAGCCTGAGGCTGCATGTAGCCAGGTCTCTGTAATGGCTAGGAAATCGAGGTTTTGTGTGGTAATGAGATCTGCAATGTCAAGAACGTGTGCTGGGAGCGATCTGGCGTTGATGAGGGCTCCCTTGATCATAGTTTCTTTAGAGGTCTGTTTGCTGCTGACGGGTGAGGGGGAGGCAAGGGTAGTAATACTTTGGAAGTCTGGTGAGAGTTACGAGATTGGTAGGGTGCGCAAAGGAATCTGGACCTAAGTCTGGAATTTCTAAAGTGTAGCGCGAAGGTTGGTTAGGAATAGGTTTGGACGCAAAGTGCTCTAGCAGAGGGCTGGGGAGTTCAGGTAAGGATTGGTACCTTGTAGTGAGGAAGTCAGCGGAATGTTGGGAATGTATAGTGCGGCGAGGGGCGAGGCAGGCCTGCTGGTGGGTAGATTGTGGTTTAGAGGCATGTTGTGATCAGTGAGGCAGGCCATAAGCAGAGTGTTATGCTTAGGAGTCTTAGTGGTGGTAATAGAGCTGTGGAAGGTGTTGTGAAGGTCAAAAACGCAAGTCAGTACAAGTGATTTGTCCAGTAGGCCAAGGGTACAGCGAGCAGTGGGGTTCAACAACATAATGGTGTGTTATCGATGCAAGTCTAATGATTTGAGCACTAATAGCGCAGTCAAAGATGATAGGAGGCAATAAATGTGAATAAGAGTGAAGTAGAGACACCTAATAAGTTGTATTAGTAATGCTGCACACTAGCTCAGGGTATACGAGGGGGCAACCGTAGTTAGAAATTAAGGCATTTTATGGCAGTAGTGATAAACTTTGACTTAGTAATAACAAAGTAGAGTGACAGCAATGACACGGCACGTGAACTCAGTGACATTTGAGGGGAGGCAGCCAGAGGTATCAAGTGCGAGGCACGTTGGAGTACTGTGTCTCAATGGCAATAGTGTGAGTGGGCGCTATTACAAATGGCAGGTCACAGTAAGACGAACAAAGGCAGTAAAGGAGGCTAACGTAGGTCATGTTGCGATTCGAGGATTGACGAATACCGTATAAGTTAAGTTACAGACTCTAACGGGTGCCACCGACTAGGAAGTACAAAGCAAAATATTTGCTAAGCAGCATTGTGGACGACAATCGCATATCCGGTGCCGGGCACAGGATAAGCAGTGGCAATGTAAGTTACAATAATGGCATTGAAGGATGCAAACAGATTAGCAAGGAGGAATGAGTCACGGTAACATTCTAGTATCTGCTCATGACTTAACTGTGGACGTAGGTGACGGGCCTGACACGCCAGCAATCTGCAAGCTGGTAACAATGGTTACGAGTAGCTAAAGAGGTATATAAACTGACATAGGCAAAGCAAGCTGACAAGAATGATAACAAGGGCAGCACTGTTTGCAGGAGGCGTGGAGACAAGTCGTGCAGATGCTAATTGCAAATGTTATTGTTAGGAGTAACTGCACAGATGTTCAATTATAGAAAAGTCTCTTACCCGGCAGGTGGCAGGGTGTGGATTACACAGTTGGGAAGTAATTGTAGGACGGACAGAGTTCTTGGGCCTGGGGTCTGGCAGTTTTGGCTAGGCTCGGGACAGGAAATGAGCCTTCTTTCGTGGGCCTTCCTGAGGTGGGCCGGCTTCGCCTGCTGGTTGGTGATTGGTGCAGAAATGCGCTATAGCAGCCAATCTGTGCGCGAGGAGCCAGTCAACCAGGAAGTCAAGTGGAAGTCACAGCTTCACAGGGGAGAATGGCCATCTGTGTCAGTGGTCATCCTCATGTTGCATAATAACGGCGAGAGGCACAGGATACAATCCGCCGCAGGCGGTATTACAGTGGAGGTTGGAGCAAAGTTGCATCAGACTAGCATGCAACCTGTAACAATTAGGCACGTTGCGCCGCTTTGAGATGAGATTGCCGGGTTGAGCCATGGGCGCTTACCTCTTAATTAAGGAAGTGCTCAGTGGGCAACCGAACACTCTTATTTCTTGAACACTTCTTTTGCCTACATTGTTGACCCCCCACAGTTTTGTATTTAGAAGTAAGGATTGGTAATAGGTTGGTTAGTATTGGGCCTTTTATTTTGACAGTGACTCCACTAGGGTTGCAGTATTATTGTTTGATGGTCGTAGCTTGCTCCCATCTTTAGATTTAGGATTAGGTAGGCGTTAAAGCAACCTATTGAAGTTCAATAAACACCCTTGAACTGTGATCACTTGTGTCTGCCTTCACTGTTTGATACCATGCCTTCCTTACACGACCGAGTGGCAGATCAGAGGTTTCCTTTCTCAGTTTTCTGTCGGGAATGGAGCGAACTGTAGTGGCCATGTTTCGTCCGCAGCAGATATGAAAATCCCCTTGTGATTTTGCCGGAAAACAGGATTTTTCTGCAGGATGTTGGCAGCCGAGTCGGAGTGGAGGAGGCTCACATCCTCATCCGCTCGCTGCACAACAGCGCTTCAGGCGCTGCCTTGATCAACTTGCTATTAGCGTGTTAACTTCTCCCATGTTATTTGATGCTTATGATAATTTGTTTTTTGTATAGTGCTTTAATCTAAAACGCTTTACATTATTACCCATTTGAAATTGGTACGCATTTATCAACCTCTGAAGGATGAATGGCTGAGTTGGCCTTGCCGGGATTTGAACAGGCAACCTGCATATAAAACACAGATCACAGTAGCGAACATGTAACCCTCTGAGCCATCTTACCGGCTATACAATGTGCAATCTAGTCCTCGGAGGTCATCATAGCACTAGATATCTAGAGATACTATAAGTTTGATAATGCATTGAGAAAACTGCATAACTTTGCCAGCCTATTATACTAGGCATTGGGTGGGTAATCGGTTTGGGCATCATTTGTTTATTTTACATAGTTTATATGTCAACCTTCAAGAGTGTCTTTCTCTGCCTGATAAAAAACATTCCGTCTTTGATGTTCATCTATATTTTAGGCCTCTGAACATGTACCTCTAGGCTATGAGGTTGTTTCCTTGCTGGAAGCCCTGAATGGACCTCTCACACCTTCCCCCTCATCTGCTCCTCCACTTCGTGTGCCAGGGATGCTGCCCTCATATGGGAGCGATGGAGACCTTCCACCAATCAGGACACACTCCCCGCTGGATCGCCTGTCTGACTGCAGCAGCCAGGGCTTTAAACTCAAGAAGAGCCTTTCCAAGTAAGTGTTGATCGTCTCTTCTAACCGAGTCACAAATTGATGCAGCATATTCTTTTCCAGGAGAGCTTGAAGGAAAAGGCAATGTAAAGAATGATGAGTTTAGAGTAACACGGAAACAAATGTTTCTGTATGTGAAGAAGGTTCTTCCTGCTTTGAAAAGTTAAAGAGCCTCCATTTGTACAGATGCAGGGTAAGGTGGGCACATTCCCTGTCTAACAGAGCTAATATCTTTCCCACAAAGTTACTAGTGTGATGTGCTAGTAAAGGCTGTGGAGGAGGGGTTGTGCTTCCCTTCTTTTTAAGCTTATTTCACCTTCCTTTTTTATCCTCCGCTGGCTGCAACACATGTCCACGGTCATTGTGGTGAGGAAAAACTATGTTATGAGCTTACAATGAACTGCGTTACACGGGCACAAGTGATGGTGGTGGGTTGTACTCTCTGCAGTGAGGAGTCGGAAATGTGAGCTGGACAACTTTTAGATGATTTCTCAAACTCTGCCATTTTATTAAATTATAAGTTTCATCAAATGCATCACTATCCCTACCCTGTCGACGATTTCCCTGCCTATCAAAGTTAAAGGAAACACATGCACTTAAACATAAAATACACAAGAAAACATATGGTAATTCACAACAACCATCAACAATAGTATTTCCAATACGTTCAGTCTTTTTTGGTAACTCGGGTGAACTCCCCTTCCCCATGTTCCAAGTAAGATTCAATTAGAATGTTCAACAAAAGGAAACGAGGAAATCCGGGTTGTCAATAAAGTCTCAATTCAGTTCTTGGCTCCTTCAATGTGTCAAAAGAAAGTCCTGTCAACCAAAGTTCAACCAAAAGAAACGTTTTTCTTCTTCTTGCTTGAATAATAACTTTCCACTTCATCAAATAGCATCAATGTTAATTCAGGCTGAGATGCTTCACAACAATATATAAATGTCAAAGAAGAAACACAGTTTCGAGGGGATTGGGTCCTGCGACGTATTCCATATCTATGACATGTAATCACCAGAGCTGTGCTGTTTCGGAAAATCTTCAGCGTCTGCGTCCTGCGTCGATGATTTTGATACGCTGCCCTCGAGGACCTCCTCCGTCGGCCGACGTCACTGGATGTTATAAGTAGGACGCACGATGCCCGTAGCCTCAGTTCCATTTTTTCCGCGAACGTGTTCGCTTCGGAGATCTCGGCACGCTCGACTCTTTAAAGTTTTTGTTCTTTCTCGGTTCTTTGAACCTGTTCGTATTGTGAAGTATATTCTTCATGAAGATGTCTACCTCGTCTTCCACCCCGCGTCCGGGTTTTAAGAAGTGCGGGGACTGTGGGTCCAAGATGTCGATGACGGACTCGCACAACGCCTGCCTCTGGTGCCTCGGGGAGGCCCATGACACGGATGACTATGTCGACTGCCAGTCAATCACGTCCAAAGCCTTGCGGGAGCTCAAGAAGAAGTTGCCGGTAGGTAAGGTGTCCAAGCCACGGAAGTCGAGGTCTGCAGGGCTTTCGACGGACGATTCGAGGGGCGACTCTCTGCATCGTCGTTGGAAGTCCAGTGGGTCTCGGTCCCGGAGTCGGTTCCTCCACTCCTCTGCCTCTTCGAGGCACTCCCGGAAGCGCCGTCATCGGTCGCCTTCCCCGTCCTCATCCGAGGACTCCGCCCGTCGGCAGGTCGCTTCTCCCACCAAGCATGCGACGCCAGAGGAATGGGCTTCCTTCGGGAAGAAAATGTTAGCGATTCTCGAATCGCAGGGCACTGGTCCGTCCGCGCCTCCGAGTGGGGTCGGTCGTGATCGGTCGAGAGACACTGCTCGCACGCCTTCGGGCTCGGGTGGTCGGCACGATTCGCGGGAGAGGTCCCGCTCGGACAATGGGAATCGTTCTCGTCATGCCCGATCCAGGTCCCGGTCCTCGACACGCTCGAGACCGTGTGCACCTGTGGTGTCTTCGAGGAAGACGTTGACGCTGGTGGCGCCGAGGTCGTCAACTGACTCTTTCGAGGCCCCGCCTCCGAAGAAGTCATCAACGCCATCGGCGCCCAGGCTGTCGAGGGACATGCTCTGGGCTCTGGCCTCGAGGCCTGTGTCGACGCCATCAATGCTGTCGGCGCCGCGTTCGGTGTCAACGCCGATTCACTCAACGCCCTTGACGCCTTTCGAGGCTGTTTTGACGGGGTACCCCGGGGCTCGGTGGAACCCCCTAGAAAGGCTCTGGCCAAGGTCAAGCATGGGTTTGTTCCACATTCTGTGCCTTCTTACCGCCATCTTGAGTTTATTTCAGAGGTGGATGAGGGCTCTGATGATGGCATGGTTCCTTATACGGTGCCAGACGAGATTCTCTCGGGCCATAGCCAGATTGAGGACCTGCGGCAGTCCCTGCAAGATGCCAGTGGGCTGGACACCTCTCCGGAGGTGGAGTTTTGTAGGCCTGAGCCTGGCACTCATGCCGACTCCTCGTACCGGCGCCTTATGTCTAGGGTCACCGAGTACTTGGGATGGTCTGCTCCCCCAGGGGATTTTCTTCAGGATGACCCTTACGGATATTCTCGACCAAGGTCCACCAACTGACCCGGTACTGCCGTTCCATATGGCTCTACAGAATAGGAGGGTGGTGGCGGCTTCGACTGCTCCGGAGAGTCTCCCGGCAGTGGGCAAGTCTTTGCCGCGAAAATACTGCCTAGCCAGTAGCGACCCCTGCTACTTGACCAAGCACCCCACTCCGGAGAGTTTGGTGGTGCAGGCGGCTACAGCCCCGGAAAAAGCAGGCGTTATATCCTGCCATCCCTCCTGATAGGGACGACAAGCGTTTCGATGGCTGGGTGAAGGTGTTTTCTTCAGTGGGTATGGCGCTTCAGGCGGCCAACTCTGTATGTGCCTTGTCACGTTTCACGCACACTCTGTGGAACTGTTTCCTTAGCGGATGAACATATTCCCGAAGGGGACGAACGGGATGGTTTCCTTGCTATGGTTCAGGATGGCAAGGATGCCATGTGTGAGGCCGTTCAGTAGGGTTTGGACATGGCAGATTGCGTCAGCCGGTCCATGGCGGCGAGCACCGTGATACGCAGGTTTGCGTGGTTGCGGAAGTTGGGGTTTGCTCCTGATGTGCAGGCACGGCTCCTCAACATGCCCTTTGACGGGGAACATCTTTTTGGCAGCAAGGCTGACGAGATCCTTGAGAGGTTGCAGACCTCCAAAGCTGCAGCAAAGTCGTTGGCCGCTGCAGTTCGCCAACCTCCGCCTTTTCGTCCTAGGGGACAGTGATGGAGGGGAGGTTCCTTTCGTTATTACTCATCCTTTGGTAAAGCGAGAGGAGCTGCCAGTCGAAGGGGCCACCGTAGGAGTGCTGTTGCCTCTTTGCCCTCAGGCAATGCCGCAGCCGCTTCAGCTCAGTCATGAGGCCATGTCCCATGGTTCGCCGGTTGGGGGAAGGCTGGCGCAGTATCTTGCAGGTGGGTTCTGGAGATCATAACCCACGGCTACGGTCTTCCTTTCTGGCAGAGGCCTCAAGACAATCCACCGGGGAATCTCTCTTTGAAGAGTCTGGATCCGCTCCTTGCGCAGGAAATTCAATCCCTGCTGGAGAAAGGCGCCATAGAACTGGTGCCTGTAGCGGAGAGGAACATGGGATGGAGTTCCCCTTATTTTTTGATTTCCAAGAAAGACGGGGGTTTGAGACCCATCATCCATCATGGACTTGCGCGGTTTGAACAAACTCCTCAGGAAGGACAAGTTCAGGATGGTTACTCTCTCTCAAGTCCTCCAGGCCCTTCAACTTCAGGACTGTCTCTCGACCTCAAGGACGCTTATTTTCATGTGCCGATGCATCCAAAGCACAAGAAGTACCTGAGGTTCGCGGTTGGCGACTCGCACTTTCAGTTTCGGGTCCTGCCATTCGGATTGACCTCCGCCCCGAAGGTCTTCACCAAGCTCATGGTAGTGGTGGCAGCACACCTCAGGAAAGGGGAGATTCACGTCTACCCCTACCTGGACGATTGGTTGATCAGGGTGCGCTCTCCCTACAAGTCCTGGATCATCTGTCAGTCACCTGCCACTCACTCCACAAGCTGGGCTTCTCCCTCAACTTCAAGAAGTCCCATTTGACACCTACTCGGAGGCTCCAGTACATCGGAGCTGTGCTCGACACGTCCCTGGGGCATTGTTTTTCTCCCCAGGTGAGGGCTCATCACATTCAGCAGATGGTGCACAAGTTTTAGCTTGCCCAGAGTCTCCCAGCATTTGAGTTCTTGGGATTGCTCGGCCTCATGGCATCCTGCATTCTTCTGGTGCCAGAGGCCAGGTTGAGGATGAGAACTTTGCAATGGGCACTCAAGCTCCAGTGGTCTCAGTCTTCCGACAGGTTGCCGGACCCTGTTCAGGTGCCGTCCTCGGTCGCCCAGGACCTTCTGTGGTGGGCCGTCGAAGACAATCTGATGAAGGGGGCTCCATTTTGGCTACCCTGCCCAGAGGTGACGATCGTGACGGCCACATCCCTCACGGGATGGGGAGCTCATGCCAATGAGTCGAGTCAGTGGTTGTTGGTCTCTTTCGGAGTCCAGTCTGTTGGAGCTCAGGGACGTCAGGCTAGCCCTGAAGGCTTTTCTGCCGACTGTGCGAGGGAAGAATGTCCTGATCCTGACGAACAACACGGTGGCCATGCACTACCTCAACAAAAAGGGGGGGCAGGGTCACTTCCTCTGTGCAAGGGAGAAGATGCAGCTCTGGTTCTGTGCAATCCAGCAGGAAGTTTCGATCTCGGCAGTTCATCTGGCCGGAGACGAAAACGAGACGGTGGACGCTCTGAGCAGACAGAGCGCGATCTCTCACGAGTGGGAGCTGGCTCAGGAGATTCTCCTGGAGATCTTCGCCCTTTGGGGGACCCCTCAAGTGCATCTCTTCGCCTCCAGTGTCAACCGGAAGTGCAAGAGGTTCTGCTCATGGGAATTTCCTTCAAAAGGAGCCTTAGGAGACGCGTTTGTGGTGGAGTGGTCATTCCCACTGCTGTAGGGGTTTCCTCCAGTCCCCGTCATCCCGCAAGTACTGCAGAGGTTACGGAGGTTCGGTTCCTGGATGATCCTCATTGCTCCGGCGTGGGCCTGCAGGACGTGGTACCCGGACCTTCTCGACTTGTCCATCTGCCCTCCACGTCGTCTTCCCTACCGAGACGATCTGCTCTCACAGGAGGGGGGTCATGTTCTCCATCCAGAGGTCAGATCCCTCAACCTTCACGCTTGGTTTCTGAAAGGTTGAGGTATAAGGATTGGGACCTCACTGAAGACGTGATGGAGGTCTTGCTCTCGGCCAGACGGCCCGCAACAAAGTCCCTGTACCGTTGCCATTGGCGTAAGTTCTGCGACTGGTGCCGGGTTAAGAATGGGGATACTTTTGCTTGCGACGTTCCCATGGTTATGTCTTTTTTGCTTTCTTTGGCCCACAGGGGCTTGCAAGTGGGTACCATTAAAGGTTACCTGGCAGCGCTGTCCATATTTAAGCGCTCATCTGAAGAGTGTTCCTATTTTAAAATTCCTTTAATTTCTCAGTTTCTGAAAGGGCTCACTAATGTGTTCCCTCCGTCACCTTTCCAGGTGCCCGGTTGGGAATTGAACCTTGTTCTCGGGTTTCTGATGGGTGCTCCGTTTGGGCCTTTGCATTCATGCCCTTTGAGACTGTTAACTCTTAAAACTGTATTTTTGGTTGCGGTCACTTCCGCTCGCAGAGTGAGTGAGTTACAGGCACTTTCAGTTAAGCCACCCTTCACTGTGTTTCACAAGGACAGGGTTGTCCTTAGAGTTTGTCATTCCTTTCTTCCGAAGGTGGTGTCGGAATTTCATTTAGGCCAGAAGGTTGTTCTTCCGGCGTTGTATCCTCCTCCACATCCTGGTAAGGAAGAGGAGAGGCTCCATAGGCTTGATCCTAGGAGAGCGTTAAGCTTTTATATTTCACGCATGTCCAGGGTCAGAGTGGACGATCAACTCTTCATTGGTTACGCTGGAAAGCGTTTGCGACAAGCTGTGACGAAACAGACTTTGTCTCGCTGGATTATTTTGGCTATCTCCGAGTGTTAGCGCTTGGCGGATAAGGACCCACCGGTCGGCTTGCGGGCCCATTCTACCAGGGGTATGGCTGCCTCTACTGCCCTAGAGAGGGGTGTTCCTATTCATAACATCTGTGATGCAGCCACCTGGGCTTCGGTACATACTTTTGTACGTCACTACTCCCTCGATTCCATCCGTGGGCAGGATCTGGCCTTTGGCAAGGTGGTCCTTTACTCCGCAATTTGATTGGGTATTCTAAATTCTTTTTTCTAAATTCTTTTCCCACCTCCTTGCATTGGTACTGCTTTGGGAGTCTGTCATAGATATGGAATACGTCGGGGGACCCAATCCCCTCGAAGAACAAGTTACTCTCTTACCTGGTAACGTTCTTTCGATGGGATGGTCCTACGACGTATTCCATATCGCTTCCTCCCTGCCTTCCCCGCTACAGAATTTCTTATGCGATTGCAGCTTATGTTTCCGCAAGGCTTTGTGTGTCAGACTGGCAGAAGACTGGTGCCACACGTTCTGGGGAAAAAACTACAACTGAGGCTGCGGGCGTCGTGCGTCCTACTTATAACATCCAGTGACGTCGCCCGTCAGAGGAGGTCCTCGAGGGCAGCGTATCGACGTCATCGACGCAGAAGATTTTCCGAAGCAGCACAGCTGTGGTGATTACATGTCAGATATGGAATACGTCGTCGGACCATCCCATCGAAAGAACGTTACCAGGTAAGAGTAACTTGTTCTCCTTGTTGGTCTCAAATAGACACAACTTCTGAGAAGTGTATTGAAACAACGCTTCTGATTAACACTTAAGTCTTTCTTCATAGTATTATGAATCACAGCTTATATCTTTGTCAGAATTACTTCACAGCACTTCTACTTTCACCTGAACAACTCTCATATCAGGTTAACATTTGCAAGGTTTCACCATGCAGGTCTACTCGTCTGCCACATAGTGTTTCCACATCCAATTCTGAAGTTTCAAATCCACTGACAACCAAAAGCACTACCACAGCTTCAGTACTTTGTATCTTTGTGACTTTGAACAACTTTTTAGATAAGACAGGATTTACTTTAGCGCACTACAACACCTTCAAGTAAGCAAGGTTCTCGTCTTCTGAACATTCCCTTTCCAGAAGGGCAGCCTCACCACTCTTGTCTGTTTGCAACAACAACCAGAAAAATGCCCTCAGATGTAATTCTTTCTCCTATTGGCTTTGGCAATGTAAGTTGTATCAGCTTTTAGCGAATAATCACAAGCAGCCAACTTCCCTTGACCCAACCTTGCCTTTGCCTCTTTGTATCCTGCCAACCAGAGTAGTTTACTCATAAACCTTGTTGTCAGTCTCTTTTGGCTTTAGGCAATGCTTTAACACTCTTGGCTTGGGCAATGCTGGTTTCCCGTTTGGCTTATGTAATGTTATGTCCATAACTCGTAGAGTTAATGTTCAGTCACTTACCTTTCGTATTATATTGTTTTGAACTGCTTTATAATTGATTCAGAGATTACCCTTCATCGTTTTTAGGCAAGCATAACCATTCTTTTATCTGTTTTTAGCTCGTTTAATATTCAATTAAAGTGCTTCACTTCATTTTTCTCTTATGCAAGTGAGAGGAATAATGTTCGCTTATAAGCAAGTGCTACTTTTCAGGCTTCCCATTGTCTGACAATCAATGGTCAGTTTTACATTGCTTTTACTTATACATAAGTGATTTTATTTGGATACAGTTGCCTGCCATTGTTCGCACAAGAGATCAGAACGCTCTGTAAAACTCACCGGCTTCTGTCTTGCTCCCTTCACATGCTGCAGGACTTGTACGGTTTGTGTTGGACCCTCACCCTTCCTCGTTGAAGGCATCTTCGGGCCACAAACATGGAGCTCCTTTCGCTCCTGAGACCCTCTGCTTCACAACATCTTCCAGCCAAGGTCTCCTGCAGGCTACCTGTTTCACAATCTCTGCAATTCGGCTAATATGGGGAAAAGCAGTCTTCCTTCACGCCGTCCGCTGCTCCACCTCTGCACTTCAGATTTAGGGGGAACAGGACCCTCTCAGAACAGGCAGCTGTCAAAGTCCTGGTATCCCTTCTATCCACGCTCTTCTGCCTGGGTTGCTAACACTGTGTTCTGCTTCTGCTGCTGCTACTGTTGCGACCCTTCCAGTCCAGTCTCCATCTACGGCCTGTAGCTGAGGGGGCCTTTTAAGCCTCTCTGCTTCCCACAGGTGTAGGTCATTAAGCTTAACAAGCTGGTCACTACTGCAATGTTGCTCTTCAGCCCTCTTCCTCGTCCCAGTACTACTTCGAGTATGGGATTTGTAGACCCAATCAACAAAATTAAGTTTTCTTGTCAACTTCCCATTTTTAAATGTAGCTTTATTTCCCTTAAAAGCATTTAAGGAATACTTGCAAGAATTCACTTATAAAGAGGAAGGCAGTTTGTTTTAACCAATATTTATAGATTCTCTTTCACTATACCTCTGGGAGTGAGGGGGATTTTTAACCTTAGAAGTCTCAAATGGTCTTTCTGTCCTTGGTTTTTAAAAAAATGTTACACCAGTTTTGCCTGCACCCACATGCTTAAAATGTGGTTCAGGTACATCATAATGACAATAGGCCATTACATGTCTAGGTATATTTGAAAGGTTCTTCCCTTTCAAGGATGAATACTGTGTCTCACCCCACAGGATCTCCTCACCACCCTGGGCCTTGTCTCCTCCCAGCTGATCCTCTCACAGTACACCACGCCCAAGGTCTGTATCAGGAAACGTATGCTTTTCCAAACGGTTCATCACACTGCCTTGCACAGATTTTAGTGAACAGTTAAGTAACATCACTTACTTTTCGATTATCACCTTTTTGCCTATGCTGAACACAATCTACCATCTAAAGTGCACACACCAGTCCTTGTTTACACAAAATAATTAATGCTAACCACATCACCTGGGGTTTATGTACACTAAATGGTCATTGTGTGGGTTATTTATCCCCAGCACAAAGGAGTAAGCTCATCCTATATAGATTATATTTGGGCATCTAGCTGGTTATTTACACAATGCACACTTTTTTTTGTGTTGCACCAACAATACAGAGCGCTCATTACCCACTCAAGGATATTTTAGAGCGTAATCTTATGCTGCCAGATACTCTAACGACGCCTGGTTTTTTCAGTCTCCTCTAAGGGAAATAGAATTAAGTGGAATTCAAAGAACACTGTGTGTTTCAATTAGACTATCATGCATTATATTAACACGCATGATGACTGAGTGGTGGTCTTCCTTCAATACTACAATCTTCCACAGGTTCATAAGTGAGGAAAAACCTCTTGTTTCTACAGCGACGGACCTACATCATAATACATCATATTCTTTGCTTTGATGATTGTAGATCGGAAATGGAATCCTCTGTCGCAATATCATGCGACTAAAACGTGCCAGTCTGCCTAACCAAATTTTCCTCCTGAACACTAAAGCCTTAAGACAACAGTATAAAAATTGACTTGAAAGACACTACTCCCAATGCTCAATAGAGATAGCCAAGTAATTGTAAAATCTGTCAACTAAATGAACTAAAGATTTTTGTTATTAACAAATGACACACACACACGTTGACTCGGCTCAACTAAACCCTATTAATTAATCCTCGAGGGTACAGCATTTGTGGAAGTTTTATGGCGATTCTCACACCAATGACAACAGTTTCAATGACCTATTTCCACCAGACCCTGGACATTACAATAAAGTATTATTAGATCCAACAACTCTAGAGCAGCAGAACTTGACGGAGTACCCAATGCCGTCATAAGGAGTTAATACGAGGCCTGGGTGGAAACTCTTCTCCACACGTTTAGTTCCATAGTGGATACTCACACTTTTCTTCTGACTTGAAGCACACAGTGTGCCCATCTTTAAAAAGTGTGACAAATCGAGGTTATTCATCCCTTCTCCCCATCCCCAAAACTCCCGTGAGGCTAGGGAAGTGAGCACCCTTCTGCAACACCCTCCCTAGGGGTCGGTCAACGCGAGCGGTACCTCACCGGGAAAAACTCCCCCTTTCGGGACAAGGCCCTCTGTTCCTGTGTGGAACTCCCTAAGCATATATGGGACTATACGATATACAGAACACTATTGAAGCCATAGATTGGGCAAGATCCAAAACTGAAAGACTTCTGCAGATAAGAAAGAAGATCTATCTTTAAGGAGAGTACTCTGTATAACTGAGACAAGTAGGATGATGATGATGATGATGATGATGGAGGAGGATTCGCCGCGATGCAGCGACGTCCAGAGGGGGAGTGGAGAGAATAAGCAGGGGAAGCCCCCTGACACTGTGATACCTGTGAGAGCTGGAGCTGAGGAGAGCCGCAGAGCCCATGACTTTCAGATGTGGCATGAGTGCGAGAACAAGACACTGGAGGCCCAGCGTCTACATGCAGTGAGGTGAGAGGGAGATGGGAATTTGAATCCCGGTGGTGGCGTGACCATGTAGACTTTGTGGTGGACAGTGCGCCCGTCCAATAACGCCGAAATCAGTATGCCAAAGAGGCAGCAAGACGTCAGTTTAGCCACAGCCGTACCTGGTCCTAGGGAGAGAGAGGAGCAGGAAGCCATTGGAGTTAACAAGAATGAGAACCAAAGCAAACCCAAGCAACTGCAGGCCCCGGCGATGTTCCCCTGGAGAGTCCGAGGTAACTGGGAGAACCGGGAGGCCATCAGGGAATCGTTCTAAAGTAAGAGAATCTTGTCCCTGTAAAATTGACGAGACATTGCAGTTGAAGTCAACAAAGTGGAACTGTATTCATGAACGAGAAATGTTCACAAATAAATATGACAGAGCACTACAACAGAGGCACAGATACCCAGGGAAGAGGGGATAATACCTCATAAACTAAGACGTAAAGAGTGCAGAGTATCAGGAGGAGACTTGTATGATTCACATATAAACCTGAAAGAGAGAGATTAATACCACTCAGGCATGAAAGACCCTGGGAAGAGGGTAAAGCCCCCTATAAGTCAAGAGATAGAGTGGAGAATATCACATAGGGACGTAAGTAAATTCGAAAGTGACTTGTATAAATAAGTTACTCGGAGTTAATACAATACAAGAAAAGGGGGGAACCCTAAACCCCAAGACAGCATATTCCAGAGAAGCAGTTATTTTGCCAAGCTCAAAAGAGGATAGTAATCTGAACAGTGTGAAGAGACCAAAAGGCTGTATTGGAAACATATCCCTTAAGAGGGAGGAAGTCCCAAAGACACAGTGAAAGAGTGGCAAGAACTGATACAGAAAGTGACAAGAGACTATTCAAATGTAGCCTACTAACACAGAGTCCTGAAAAGGAGAGACATTGCCATAACCTAATCCGCTAGGTGTGAGGCATCCTCCTGATCTTAGTTAAGTTTATTAGAATAGTGGTAGGGTCAGCTAGAACTAGTTTTGGATGGCGGACTGATTGATTTGAGACTTTGACGACTGACGAATACCTTTAGTTATTTATATAGGCAGAGAACACCTGTATAGCAATAGGGAAAGGCAGGCCTTTAATAAATAACTAGTGGAAATGTCATCAATGTCCGTGTCGTCCTGACCGGCGACAGAGGGGAAACAGAATGTTGCCCCAAAATTACCTTATCAGATGCCAACTGTACAGAAATTCTCTTGACATATTTGTGGCCACCGTAAATCTTCCTGCAGCTTTCGACTTGGTGAACCGATCGTCTTTCAAACAAATTGGATTTCTAGGGCTTGCCCAGTGGTTTGCTAAATATAATAATTCATCTGCATTCCAATACGACTATAAAAATCTGATTGCATCAGTCAGTGTCCTGTATTGATACCAACTCACCGAGGACTAAGGCATGGTTGCATTCTGGCTCCCTGTCTTTTTAAACTTTACATTGCTGATTTAGACTAAGCTTTACTATTCGTGGCTACTTTCCTCCTAAAATAGTGTCTCTGCGAGTTCAATGGCTAGCATATGCTGATGACATTCTTGTGCTTGATTACACCCTATTTGTATTCAAAAAGACATTACCCTTACCCCCAGAAGTAGTAGATTGACACTTAAAGGACATTCTTTACGGGTTTTTATTAAAATAATAAAGAAAATACCTATATTTCCCTATATTTCCCTATTGCCCTAGTGTTATCTGTGCCTATATAAATAACTAAAGGTGCTAGTCAGTCGTCAGGGCATCCAAAATAAAGATGTCCACAATCCAAAACTAATTCTAACTGACCCTACCAGTGTTTTAATTAACTTAAATTATCCTCTCTGGGTATTTTCATATGGCAATGTCTTGGTTCATCAAACGTTCTCTTCATTAAGAGATCTTCAAATAGACTCTTGCCACCTTCTGGACAAGTTCCTATAATTCTTTTACAATGCACTTGGGTTTGGGTTCCTCTCTTGAGGACAGTTATTCCCCAGTTCCTTTTATCACTCTACCTTGTACTTTGATCCAAGCTTGTATTCTTTGCTGCTTCTTGTAGCCCAGCCCTTTGCAAGTTGATTGTTTGGCTGATTATGTGTTTCAAAGCACTTCAAGGAGGGAGGGAACATGGAAAAATACAATCACATTCTTAAAGGTCCTTGAAACAAATTAGAATGTGAAAAATAGAATTATCATAATCAGCCTGCCCACATTTCTGATAGTGCAGGAACAGTTAGGGGGCAAAAAGGGAAGGGAAGGAGGAGACAAACAGTAACATTACTATTCCTGACGACATTTGTTGTAGTGCATGAATTGCAGGAGGCGGGGGAGAGGAGAGGGAGAGGAGGAGAGAAAACAAACAGGAGACTAGCATAGAAGGTCGGATGACGATTCAGAGTAGTCAAGGGGGGAGTGGGAGGAGAGGACAAGGAGGGAGAGGGGGGACAGACGAGCTACATCATAGGACAACTGATGGGAGTAAGTGTTATGAGTGGGAAAGTGGCTGCAAGACAGGAGGAGGTGTGAAGGAGAGGGGAAAAAGTGGCTGTAAGACGGGCGGCTACGATTGCTATGTCTGACGGCAATTGGGGTAGTGCCAGATTTTAACAGGGGGCGGAAGAGGGGGGTTGAGGGGGAAAAGGGTGGAGGGAGCTGTAAAAGACAGGCGGCTAGGATTGCTATGCCTGAGTTGGGTATCCTTTATAGGGACTTGACCTTCCCTCTTTCCTGGGGTTGTTTCTTTAGATTATCTCTCCCTTTTTTGGTTCCCTTGACTTCACTACCCATTCACATTCATAAACTTCTCCCTCTTCCTAAGAATTTTGCTTCTTAATACCTCCTCTATAGGCATATTCCTTATTCTATTTACCACAGTCACACAGTTCCACTAAAATGGCTTTGTTTTTAGTACCCTGTCAATTCCACTGTGATAAGTTTCTCCTGCTTCATAACGATAGCTCAGCGAACTCCTGGTTCTCCTGTTACCTCTTGATCTGCAGGGGAAAATCAGGCTCGACACCTGCTCAGGGTTCTGTCTCTGGTCCTGGTTTGGTGCTTCTCCTGGTTGTTGGTGTCCTGCCATCGGTGCCCTCTCTCATTGTGACAGGGTCTGGATGTAGGGTCTCGTAGACTGCCCAGCTTGGTGGTATCAGCGCTGCTTGATGAGTGCACAGCCCACCACAAAGTAGTAGTGGTCATTCCTTCACAGGATAAGGATCTCCTTCTCCTCAGGTCCCGTCTCTTTGGAAATGCTGCGTCTCCAGTATTTCCCTCGGCTGCTTAAGACTCTTCCGAAAGTCGCAGGCTCCAAGGCTCTCCTTGGCTCTGCCTCCTCTTTGCTTTACATTTGCACTGTGCAACCACAGGCCTGGAGGCATACAGGCGCTGAAAAAATATGAAAAAGCCTTCAGATTGTAAACAAATCACAAACAGATGTACAGTCAAAACAAAAAGAAGATCCTTACTAACAAGTTCGAGATTTTTTGTGGCAAAGTCTCAGTATTATCTAAAGAGAAGCATTTTCAGTTTTTTTCTAAATACACTGAGTGATTTAATTGCTCTAAGATGTGTCAGAATTGAGTTCACATTCTCGGTGCTGCCAAAAAGAACGCACATTTACTCACTTGTGATAGCTTGGCTCTTGGAACCACAAGCAAATCTGTGTTGTCAGATCTAAGATTTTTCACTGAAGGTTTCTTTATTAACTTCTCTGCAAGTTAGTGCGTGTTCGAGCTCTCAGGGCATTTGTGGATTATTGTGAGCAACCAAAATTATATTCTGGCCTCCACAGGTCGCCAAGGCAGCCCCTTCCGCACCTCAGAAAATGTACTCATACTTTTTTAAGCCCACTGTAGCTTTAATGGCACTATTTTAAATCCCCTGTAATCTGGCAATTTCCACTTTACCAGTTCCTAACAAAAGACTACTGCAGTAATCTATTTTTGACCCTACGACTTCTCTGGCAACCTTCTCACAGCTCATTTTGGAGAGGAAAGGGCAAATATGTGTTAGTAATCTGATGCAATAGGCGGAAGTGGATAGCAAGGTATTTACTTGTGTCTTCATATTCAGATTTTGGTCAAAAAGAACCCCAAGTGTTTTGATCTTAAGTTTGGTTACAATTTTGCATTCTGCTATTGGAAACTCGCAGTATTCCTGACCCAATGGTTGGATTCTGTGGCTAGTGCCCATAACCGTCCACTCTGTTTTAGCAATATTTAATGCTAGCCCACTTTCAAGAATCCAATCCTGAATTAAGCTGTATGTCTCATTGATGGTACCTGTATCTGCACTATAGTTCCCTGTTAAAGGGATTGTAGATTGTGTGTCATCCGCATAGTTGGAGAAACCTATATTCCTGTCCTCTAATATCTGAAAAAGGGGAGCAGTGAATATATTGGCAAAGAAACTGCCTCGGCTTCTGCAATGCCAGTGCAAACCTTGATGGATCTGTCCTCGAGGAACGATCCTATCCAGGCTATTGTATCCTCACTAAAGTTTGCCACTTGCTTAAGTCTCTGTACCAGTAATGTATGCTCAACCAAATCAAAGGCTGCTGATAGATCCAGTACCATAAGCAGCATAGTTTTACCATTATTCATGATTTGATCATATTAGATTTCAAGTCCAAGAGGGCAGTTTCAGTTCTAAATCCTGACTGCCATTTATTGAGAACATTACGCTTAATTAGACGGTCCAGCATTTGTTCATAAGCCACCCTGTCCCAGATCATAAGTAGTAAGGGTGATTTTTTGATAAGTCTATAATTAGCTGGGATTCCTGGATCTAATCCTGCTTTCCTTAGTAGAGGTGATATCCATGCACTCTTTAAATCTAGTGGTACATGACCTCCCTTCAATGAGGTATTAACAATTTTGGTTAAAAAGCTTAAAATTGATTCAGAACATGGTTTGACCGCTGTCGCTGGACATATGTCATCCTTGCATTTAGTGGGCTTAAGCCTACTTAATGTGCTCTTGAGTTCTGCCTCAGTAATGGCTCTAAAATTAAATGTAGGTATTACCTGTTTTCGTCTAGAGTCTGAATTAAGATTCAGAGTGCCACATTACTGGGTACCTCTAGCAATTGTGCTTTTCTGGACTCGTGTATATTCAGTTTAATTGTATCTAATTTATCTATCATGGATTCTTGTATCAGTGCGTACCATATATTTTTAGGAGGTCCTTCCTGGGAGTTATCCACTGGCTTTTCTAGTTCCTTAAGGATTTAAAATATTTCTGTTGAGTTGTATTGTGCTTCTTCAATACATGTTTGCTTTAACCACTGCTAGTTTATATTCCTTAGCAATTAAACTATACATTGCCTTGTCTAAGTCTAACTTAGTTTGTTTCCAGATATAGAACCTTTTTCTGTTAAATATTCTAAGCTCCTTCAGCTCAGAGGAGAACCAGCCATTGATATTTTTGTATAGCACCTCTTTATTTATTTTTACGTGGGCTAGTGTGTTTAGGGCCTTCACCATTGTTTCCTGGTAGGCTTTAGTCAGTTTATCTGTTACGCTCACCTGGTATCCACAGGGACGCCACCCAGCCGGGTTACTCTGCTTCTCAGCTTTGCCCTGATGTGGTCTGCGGGAAAAGGTTCTGCCTGAAAATACAGGAGGACTGTGTTCAAGACTGACCGACTGGGGTAAGTATCCTCCTTCCACCCCTGTATGATTTCAGTCCCTCTGGTGCCCCCTCCTCACCTTGTGGTAGAATTGGGCGTGCTCTCCGTCCTGCCTTCTTTGCAGGGGCGCGTTGTCTTTCATGGGCGAGTGCGGTCCAGTTACTTTACTGACGCCAGCCCGTTTGATATTGTTCAGGTAGGTCTTATTGCTGTTCTTTAGTTTTGTTGCTATCCTGCATGCCTTTTTGTTTAAAATGTATTTTTTTCTCCCTTAGGTATGCGGAGCTTCAGCGTGGCGAACTGGCTTGGTTGAGCCCCGCTGGTAAATGATGGCGCATTAAGAGCGCTATGATGCGGTAAGTAAGCGCTATGCGCAGCGCTGCAAAATCTTGCCTTTGCTAACCTGTGTTTTCCTTCCTTGTAGGTCGCGGTGTTCTTCAGCGCGAGTGCAATGTCCGGAGTGGTGCCAGCCGAGAGGCGACCAGCCAGGTAAGCCTTTTGAGGAGTTCGTAATTTGTAAATGTCTCTCCTGCTTTCTTTAATGTTGCCTCTATCTTCCTCTTTCAGGTCGTTCTGTCCGGGAGGCGTGCAGATTCGAGGAAGCTGTTCTCAGTAGCTGCAAGTGTTTAAAGATGAAGGCTGCAGGTAAGATGCTGCTGCTAATGATGTTCCTTTTGTCTCCTTGCAGGTTCTGCTTCTCCGAGGTTCGAGGGAATAGCTGGACATGGTGAGCATCACTTTGCAAGCTGCAAAGTAACGCAAAGCGTGTTGTCTTGCTCGGGTGTGGTTTAAATGGCCCCAACAAAATAGTCCAGGTAAAGTAGTCCCTAGGCTACCTCACCCAAAACACTAGACCGCATAGCTTGGTTCTTAGGAACCAAGCTATGTGGATGCCTCCATGTTGGCTGACAATACAATAAAGTAGTTCCCCAAGCACATTGTTTTTCATGGTGTATGAGCCTGGCACCATAGTCGCCAAGACTGGCCCCATGAGGGCTTTTGAAGAGGATGCCAGGCTCTAGAGGCCCACCTGGCCAATGGGTTTGCCAGAGGGGGTTTTGGGCGAGGGTCGTGACATTATCAGACGTGTGAAGGCTAGATACATTTCTTGTCAATGGTAGTATCGACTCTTGAAGAGTTTCCTGGTATTTCTGAACGACGTCCAGGTTTTTTCTACTTTAACGCTATTAAATTTATTTGTGAATAGTATGACAAATTGAATAAAGAAATGTTCTGACCACGGACATGGTGTAATTATGGGCTCGCTTGTAGTGATGTTATATGTATCCGCCCAGTGCAGAGTAGTTTCTTTTATGTGCGTGACCTCTTCAATTATCTCAGTAAAGCCTAGACTAGAGAGTGTATTCTCAAGGTCTTTGGCTGCCAAATCACTTTTTACCTTTCCATAGATTTAGATCCCCTAACAACATAAATTTAGAGGTGTGCCTTAGTAATGGGAGTATTAAATTGCCCATCTGTGTAGTAAAATCTGCCATCGGAATGGTGAGGCCAATATATAAGCATATTGTTACTGTGGTAGTCGACCCCCATTGCACTTTAATAATGATGATTTCGCATCCAACTGGTCCGATGACCTCTGTTTCCCAGATGTTAAGATGTATTTTATGAAGGCAACAACCCCACCCACTTGGTGCTGCCTATTCATCTAATGTATAGTATAGTCTTTTGGTGTGGCCAGTAATATGGAACGTCCGGCTGCCACATGAAGCCATGTCTCTGTTATGGCACAAAGATCCTGGTCATGTTCCACAATGTAATCGGCCACCTCTACAGCATGTTTCCCTACGGATCTAGTATTCCGTAATAGTTTATTCAATTTGTAGCCCTCTGATACTTCATTAACCCTACCCTTTACCATTCCATGAGTCGAATCAATGCGATCTAAAGCCTGATTTAGTGGGAGAGCGTCTATGGGGAAATTAGCGCAATCATCCAATAAATCGTTAATCTGCATGGTATTCTTAGCTAAAATACTTGTTACTTCATCCCCCAAAATACTATTTTCTTCCATTTCAGACATATTCTTCTTAATCAGAATATCAACCTTAGTTTCCATAACTGGAATAAGTGCAGGGTTTTGGTACCGGGTACTGATCTGTGGGTGTTGTAGTGCAGCCTTCACATGGGCTGCACAATTGCCAGTAATCCTATTAACACTCAGCAC
The DNA here is from genome assembly GCF_040938575.1 of Ambystoma mexicanum. NCBI lineage: Eukaryota > Metazoa > Chordata > Amphibia > Caudata > Ambystomatidae > Ambystoma > Ambystoma mexicanum. The sequence goes on from NC_090926.1 coordinate 745,098,874, forward strand.
GTGCAACATCCGAAGCATGCACACTATATATAGAAGAGGATAGTTCACAAAGCTTACCTCTTAGTAATAAAGCGGCTCGGATCAAGAAGTTCCAAACCCTCATGCCTTTTAAGGGCCCTAACCCCACGCACTTCCCTCCCCTTAGGCACGCGGTTCCCCCCCCAGTAACTTCCATTAGGAGAGTGCCGAACTACCAAACAGGCCTGAAACCAAGGCCCCATCTTGTGTCGCCTCAATCTCAAATGCCCCAACCCATGCCCCCAACTTCAACCAACATAGCAAACTACAACTGCTTATGGACCCTTCGGTCCTATCTATCCCAACTGTGGTGGCGGAATGCAGAACTCCTGTCCCCACAACGTCGGCTCCCTCCACCCATCTTACGACATGCTAACAGGCCCATCCATCCCTTCAATCAGCAACGGCCGATTTATGACTGCAGCCATCTATGCGTTCAAGCCGTGCATTCTGAAATGCCCTTGATCCGGGGATCCGCCTCCTTTTAGGACCCTTGATTTGCCATTGTCTGTCCGCGCTACCTTCTCATTGTGATTAAAGGCCACTTTAACCCCCCACTCCCTAAGCAATGGTATTATGATAATTGTTCTTCTTTTTTTTTTTTTTTTTTTTTTTTTTTGCTCGAATTATATATTTGACCGAACTTGGTCAGTACCATTAGATCGCCCCCCCATGTTCGGCACGTATTAGCCTTGGGGGGGGGGTCCCCTGCTTCCTCAATATTGGAGATGGGGGACTAAAAGAAAAGGCCCCCTGCGGCGTTGGATCCGACCCGCGTTAGAGGGACGGTTCTGACGCCGCAGGGCTGAAGTGGACTAGGTGACGGGAATCAGGTAAGTGGGGAAGGGGGACGTGGGGTTGGGTGTTGGTGTGAGTGCGTTTCATCCTCTGAGAACTGATCGCATGCGGGCTGTTTTTTCTATCGAACAGTTTGCCGCAATCAGTTCTCAGACGTTCAAACACACCCAAACCCAAGCAACTCCCCCATTACTGTTTTTCTTCCTCTGTAGCCAATCTGTACTTCGGGCACTCCTGCTCAAAAGAAATCACGAACGGAAATCTCCATCTGTACCGAACTCCCCAGCTGTACTGAACTCCATTTTCATTAAGCCATTTCGTCAATGGGAGACACATTCGTCTCTTCATAAGGGTGAGGGAGGACAGATCCTGAAAAATTGTAATCCTGGCCGTACCCATTATTACGGGACCTTTTGGCCATGCCCGTTCGAGTATTTTAAGTATGTCTGGGTAGTTGTGGAAACGGGCCAGGACCGACCTGTGGTCTCTCCCCGAGCCCTAAGCCCTGTGGACTCTTTCGATTTTCACCTCATCAATGGAGTCCTCTTCAAAGAGAAGCTAGCCCTTTCAGATTCCTCCTCCGGTATCCCAAAAAAAGCTTAGGTGATTCCTCTGTTTGCGGTTCTTGATGTCATCCATCTTCAGTACAATCTATGCTTCTCTCCTTTCAATTTCGCACATCCTTGCATCAATTTGGGTCTCTAGAGTGTCCAAAGAGGATTGATTGTATTCAACCACCTGTAGTCTCTCCTCCATCTTGTCCGCACATTAATCTTGTCGACCTTTCCCCCGATGTCAGTCCTCATGCTCCGGATCTCTTTATGAAGTGAGGCAACATCTTGCCTGCTGTGTCCGGTTTGCGCCACTAACTGTCTGCTCCTGGTGCGTTGGTCTCCACTAGGGCTTGCGTTGCTCTCAGGCTCCACGGGTCCAACCTCCTGTAGATCCAATGGGGCAGGGGCAAACTCCTCCTGTGCCCAGATCGTGGGGCGGGGCTTGCCCACTCTTTCAGCTCCTCGCTTGGGTGGGGTGGACCAGCTCCAAACGCATCTCGCAGGGGACGCTGCGCAGCAGAGAAAGCACTTTTGCTTTCCTGTGGCGGTAGCGAGGCCGTGGCTCTCAGCTCCACCTCCGTCAAGTCACTCGGTTTTTGGAGCCTTATGCTCCTTGTTGGGTCCTCTCCACCACCATGCATGTTTCCTCGCCTGGGGGAGGGGGGTCTGAGTGGGGGCACACTCTGTTCCCGGGGCCTGGGTGACAGAGGAGCTTTAATGGGCAGCTTCCTTCCATGCGCCCCCTGGTTGCCGAACTTCCATGGTTTCTTCTTTTAACAATGTTCTTGCAAACACAAATGTCTTTCATCCTCAATGGGGCCTCTTTAGGATGAGCTCTTTAAATTAGATGGGCAGGTCTGGTCTACGAGTTCATGTAACTCTTTCCAATAGTCACTGTATCTTAGACTCCAATTTCCATGGCTCTTGTCCTTAATGTTTTCCACATAGGCTTTCCACCCTTTTTCTCTTATTGTGTATAGTTCGAGCTTTTGATAAACTTTGAGGTTTCTCCCCTCTTGGGAAAATATATCCTGTCTGTCCTGTTTTATTTCACAGGTAAAAGGTGTTTATTTTTTTTTGGTCAGCTGTACTAGACCGTGCGCCCTAATAAACTTGAATTTTCAAAGTGTCGCAGTTATGTGAGGCGAAAAAGAGACAATGACCCCAACCTCTTCTTTATGACAAAGAGAACCAAAGGACCTCACACAAAAAAGAACTGCGCCACACTTGTTCCTTGTGAAAAGATATTTTAGTGTTCAAATTCACACACAAGGAAATTAAGATAACAGTGCCCTTTTGGGATAACGTGTTTCAACACAGCAGTGTTTTTGTCAAATCAGGGCTAATTTATGTCTAAACAGTTTTAATTTGTCATTCAAAATAAGAAGAAAAATAAATAAAATCACAGAAATCAAAGGGAGGGGGGGCGGATCAGGATAGTGTGTTAAGGATTTGCGGAAACGGGACAAATAAATGAACATAAAATCAGATTTGTAATCACCAAATGTTGTGCATTGTTCGCTGCATATTGCCACATTGGCTAGTTTGAATAGTAAAAAAGACCGCACCTAAAAAGATTTCATATATGAATTCAAGTCTGTAGAACAATGTAGTCTAAGGGATAAATCCCTCCTGGAAAATAGATTGTAATGGACTTACGTCAGGAGTTATAAAACATTGTAGCAATCTATTTTCGTACCTAAATTTGAGTTCTGATTCATGTTGCAATGATCACAGCTAATTAAAATACCCTCATGTTCCTTTAAAACAAGTACCTCATAGTCAATTTTTCAATTCTTCCTCTCATTTCTTATGGATACTCTGGATACATTACAATCTTATACACACTTATTTTTTGTTGTTCAAAAAATCCCAACGGTAAGGTATGCTCTAATTACCTTAGAGACAAACTGTTCGTGTTCCCTCTGTTTGTTAATAAACATTTGCACTAACCGTCTACAGCAAAACCGTGTAGCCATTGAACTCTGAAAGATTGCAGCTGTAACGTAACTGAAATGTTTTGCATCCTAATGTCAAAATGAATGATGTGCGGTGGCCCGTTAGGGCTTACCTGAAAAGAATGAACTCCGTCTCCTTGCGTCGACAGAACGCCCGATCCTGGTTGCATGGCTTAAGGCGGGTGCCATGTCAACAATAGTCCTACAACTGTTTCACTTACTCCTGACTCATTCTGGCAAGCCTGGGCGCCATGTTTTGGGTTTACAGGCCACAGGATGCATCTGAGTAGATGAGGATGATCCTAATCTATTCTAAAATTAATAATATGAGAGTTCACTCATATGTTTACCAGTTATTTATTTGGGCAAGTCATTTGCACAGGCTATAGGCAGATTATTTAGTGTAGAACTCTGGAATTGCTGTAATGGACATAATGCTGGACACATGGGATTTTTTTGTTGGAATATGTAAGTAGCAAGATCATATACTGCGAGTTATCATACATATTAATAAGATATTTACATAGTCTCCTGAACCCAATAAACAACGAAAATAAGGCACATCAATTCCAAAGGTATTAATCATAATATCGTTCAGTAAATACCTGAAAATATTACTGAAACAAAAAGAACACATAGTAAACAGTAAACATTGAACACAAACCGCCAGTGTACATATTACTACATGAATAATAGAGAGCACAAATTGTTCAAACATCATTACTATTCATTGTTGAATGCTCAATTGAAATTCACAAAAATGTATCATTTCATTATCGCTGTTTAACCCAAATTCAGTCGCACGAAATCTGCAAATTAGCCGTGCCTCAGCTTGATGTATGGATTCTCTGTTTCCTCCTCTTTTTCCCAATACTACTTTCTTCAGTCCAATAAATTTGAGATTCTTTTTTTCCTCCAGTTGATGATGGGTCTTCCAATGTTCGGCAAGTGGCAGGGATACGTCCTGACTGCCAATGCCTGAGAAATGTTCTTGCATTCTGGTCCTTAGTTCCCTTATCGTACTACCGATATAAATGTGTTGGCAAATACAAAAAATGGCGTAAACAACATGTATGCTTCAGCAGTTTATGGTGTCAATAATTTTGAATGTTGCTTCACGTGAATCTTGAAACAATTGGGTACTGGGATATGCGAATTTGCAAATTCCACATGTTCCATAATTTCTAAAACCTGCCACAGGGGCGAAGAGAAGAATGATTTAGCTATGAATCTCTCATCAAAAAAATTAACATCAGTTGAAACAAGACTACTTAACAAGGGTTTATCATTTGCCCCCACATACAGATATGATCACATCGAAGCACAAATCGATCTGTTTAAGTTTGTGTGTAAACTTAAGTTAAAAAATGTTTTGCCACTCAAGTACAACAATACCGTCCAACCGGGGGAAAAACCAGTACCCAGCATTTTAACCGTACAAGATATTGAAAATATTAATTTGCTCAGATCACTAGAATTAGAAGAACCTGAGATACATGACATTTTACATGATTTGAGAATCTAACCAATCAGTATTGGCAGTATTGGCAAAGAAATAATGACACATCGTTTTCAATATAAGGCAGTTCCACATATGTGGAAAAAGTGAATTGGAGTCCTTTTTCCCTAAGGGAGAGTCACTCTCAGTGATGTCCCACTTTCCCAGACCCTACAGAGGGTCTTGCGTAGCGGACTCGCCTTCCTAGCCTCACAGGGGGTGGCTCCTTGTTAGGGAGAATTCTCTGTTTAGGCTGAATTTCCTAACCTATTGAGTCCCCAGGCAGCTTTGCTGGATTTTCTGGGTTTATTTTTTTCTCCTGCCAAGAGTGAGACTCTTTTACCCTCACTCTTGGACATGTTTGAAGTGTGTTTCTTTGGTTTGCCTTGTGTTGAATGGGCTATGGGGTCTTTTACTCCATAGGGCCTCATGTGTTTTTGTGAGATGGGTTACACAGCACCCTCAGTGCCGTAACCCAGGGGTGTCCTAGGGACCCCCCCACATAGACTCCATACCCTGGGACTGGCTACTGTCTCCCAGGGTCTGTAAAGTCACCATTGACTTTACTAGTCTCAAATCCTGAACAGAACCAGTACAAACCATCATATTGTGGACGTACTGGCCGGGGCAATTCCATTGCCCCGGGGTCTGTTAGTCGAGGGGGCACGTCTCCGTCCCCCCTCATCGAGTTTTGGCTGGTGGCAGTGGAAACTACTTTTTATATTCAACCGCAAATATTTTCCTATGGGATTTCCCATTGTTTTAGGCTAATACCTTTATTTATTTATTTACGGTAGCCTTGAACATACCGCCGGGTTATTTCTTTATTATTATAACTCCGGTTGGTATTTTTTGCCAAAACTTGATTCTAAAAGGGCGTTGGTGTTCACCTCTGTAACTCTGACCCAAAGTGGAGCCCTTTGTTCCACTTTTGGCGGGCTTCTCCACAGAAGCCCTCCAAAGTGGTGCCACTCTGTCTGGGGTACTTAGGAGGGGTGGAGGGGGATTTAGGCACCCTGGACTGAGTTACCTTGGTAACTCAAGTCGCACTCCGTCCTGATTGGCCCAAGTGGTGAGCCCGCCGGCTCACCACTTAGCATGTTTGAGTGACAGCTAGGCTGGGTGAATGGGGGTTTGCTGCATAAAAGCAGGGCTTTGGGGACTGGAACTTCAGAAGTCGCCACAGGACCTAAGAAGCCGAAGAGGGAGAAGCCGAGCCGACCTGCCAAGACGACACCACCGGTGAAGCCCTGCAGAACCGTCTCACCACTTTTTCCGACGACAGAGATCTCCCGCCGGAGAGTCTTCTTCCCTTAACTGGTGGGGACAACCAGTTGCTGCCCTCTTTTCGCCGTCCCGAAGCATCTCGTGGCCGCCTTGCCTGTGCCAAGCACCCCGGCAACCGGGATACCACTTTTTACCTCAACCGCGAAAGAGGGGTAAAAATCCTTTGTGACCGAAGAACTCCACGGCTGGCCTCATCCCTGGTAGTGCAACGACCTGCAGCCTTCCTCCCCGTCGAGATCCCCTCTTCTTCGGGACGACGCCGCAACTTGCACCCACTACCAGGAACGACTACCACCGCTGGAGGAATCTTTCCACTTTTAAAGGTGCTGTGATCCGCCCGGCCTCCCTTGCCACCGATTGTACGGGGTAGATTTAGCCCTCGGCTCTCGAACCTGGGTAGGCCTGGGACACCCTAACTAAACTTTTCAGAACCGTAGTAAAACCTTTTTTTCTCACCTGCAAAGACTGATGACATTGTGTGATCTTGGGCACATTTTTCGCCTGGCTCCCTCTAAAGCGGGCCCCGAACTAATTCTCCTTGTTCCACCATTGACTGCCTTTGCTAACCTTATGTGAAAAGTGTTTTGCCTTACTGCTCTCTTTATTTCTGCCTTTTCCCTCCCTTTTGGTAATACTTGTTGGAGTGTCATCTAACGTTAAGCGCTCACCTCTGTTTGGAAATAAGTGGTGTTAACTTAGAATTATCCAACAAATGATTAGGGATGTACATATGAGTAATAGTAACTGTGTTTGACTTTCTTATCTTTTCTAGTGTGCTAGTGTAATTTATGAGTGTACCTTTAATAAATAAGTTTATACTTTTACACCTAGCTCTGGTTAGTGTTTGCTTGTGCTACTGTGTCTCTGTACCTATTCTGTATTCTCTGTATACTGCCTAACTCTTCTTGAGGGAAGTCTGGCTGCTCAGCCACAGCTACCACAGTGAATCTGTGCGGTGCAGACTGCTACCAAGTGGGTTTACTGCCAACACCTGTAGTCTTAAATCTTTTGCAGTGGTCCCAAAGGGAACTGCACAGGTTTCTGCCTAACACTTCTCCTTGGGGAGAAGGGATGAATACTTTTGATTCAACAGTGTCCAGGCTGTCGGCCTCTCCTTTTGCTCTGAATGGGGACCTAATGGCTTTCAGTCAAAGATAACTTTAGTCTCCCTTGTAGCCTGGGGTCCATATGCTCATGAGGTTAGAATACACCAGGAAGTACTTGTTAGTGAGATGTGTCTAGTGTCACCACGTGAGGCATTAGAAACAATAACTTGGTTCTAAGGACGGTTTCCACCAAGTTAGACCGTACTCCCAAAATAGTAAGGTAATTATTTCGAAGGTATACAGTATAAGAAAAACAGTAAAGTGTCTGAAAGAGACACAAACACCATGAAAATCAACAGACAGGCACTTGTATCAGTATAGAAAAATAAACGGCTATTTGAGAAACTTGAGAAAACAGTTCACAATTGAATAGGTTATTTAAAAATCAACAGTTACTGATAGAAATCCAAAGAATGTTAAAGAAAATCGGTCGACCCTTGTATCAACAGGTATTCAGTACATTATAACATGTATTTTTTTTTAATACTGAACATAGGTTGGAATGTTTGTCCATGGAGTTCTACAGGCAAAGTCTGTAGGCCAGCTTCAGTGTTATTGCAGCCTTAGCTCTGGAAAGTCTTGTGGACCCCAGGTTCGACAACTAGAATACGGTAGTGGGGCAGAAGCCCAAGGAAGGTACTTTTAGTCAGAGAAGCCTTAAAGGACTTCCTACAAAGCACCAAGACCCTGAAAAAGAGGATCGACTATGGATTGGAGGTCAGAAAGCACAGGCAAGTTGATTTAGGTGTGTGGATTCTGTTGAGGATGGCCAGTTGTTGCTGGTGCTGAGGTCACATTTACCATTTGGATTGAGTTTAGGGTACTGTGCTGGTTATGGTCTGGTTGCAGGGTCTACAAGCAGAGCCATGAGCTGGCAGGATGAATAAAGGTAGTTGGTGACAATAGTGCCCCCTTTTAGCGATTTCACGAAGTGGAACGCACGACAGCTGCTTTTGTGAGGAAACACTGAAGTGACCCTTTAAGTCGGGTCACAGGCAGCTCTGGTACAGGATGAGGACTTCAAGAGAGCAGGCAGAATTGTTCCAGGAGGAGGAGGAGGAGGAGCATCTGTTGAAATCCGATTCACTATGCCCCACTAAGGAGCGGATATGTTTTAAATAGCAGGATCATGCCATTCAGCTTCCAGCCAGGCAGCAGGGACTTCTGCCTCAATCCGGTTAATATCACAGATCCTAAAATCTTTAGGAGTGCACCAGAAGGGAGGCTAAAGGTTGCAGGAATACCACAAAGATCAGATAGCCTCTCAGATACCGCCCATGGAGCCTACTAAGGGCCTCATCACGAGTTGGGTGGTAACGCTGGCGCTAATAACGCTGGCGCTATCTGCCCTACCGACAAACCCACCGGCGCTATTAGCGCCAGATCACAGGTTTGGCGGATTTGGAATTCCCCATTGAGCCCATTCGGGAATGCCCCATTCCCCATTGGGCTCAATGGGGAAATTCCACGCTCAAACCGCCGGCGGATTTCCCGCCGGCGGTATGAGCATGAACTTTCGGCGGATTTCCCCCCAGCTCAGAGCTGGAGAGAAATCCGCTGAAGCCCTTATTTGGCGGACCCTTAAATCCGGCGGTAACAGCGCTACCGCCGGATTTAAGGGTTACAGCCAAACTCGAGATGAGGCCCCAAGTATAGAGCTTTGCAGGAAAAAATGGATGGGCCCCTAGAAAGCTGTTTCCAAACTTGTGGAAGCCAATTGCCTGGTTGACCTGAACATTCCCAAGGAGATTGCTCTGGTCTCTTGTGTTAAGTTAAATTTTTATCTCAATGGAGATGACATGACTGCGTTGCTCATTGTGCAGTGGTGGCTGATGAATGTTTAAATTGGAGTGACATAAACCTTTCCCATCAATATTCATGAGCGACTGAGCATATAGCAAGAGAGCCTGAACCCAGCAAGTAAAGGTCGGGGAATTGTGGGCACTCCCCTGAGAACATTTCTTTTAAATAATGGATGAAAATGGTGCATTTTACAGACCACTTTCTTTGAACAATTCAGTAAAAAGACACAATTTACATTCATTTTTTTATCGTAAGACTGACTGTAGCATGCTTATGGAGGCTTAGACTGAAATGTATGGAGGCTTAGATTTTGAAATAGGCTGTCTAATATACTTATGGAAGGTGTGCAGTTATAATGTTGACTGCAAAAAGTCGAATGACAAAAATGTTGGAAAAAAATGGCCGAAATGATTTTTTCTCGAATGTCATTTTTTATTTTACATTTTTTTTTGTTGCTTTTGTGTGTTTAAAAAAAGTGTTACAAAAAAAGGGGGGGTTGAAGGGGAACCCCCCATTTCGAACAGAAAATAAAAAAAGAACATTCGAAAAAAATTATTTCTGACATTTATTTACAACATTTTGACTTTCGACATTTTGTAATTAGACATTCACTATAAACCCTTATGGATGCCTAGACTGTGAAATATGCTCTGGACACTGAAGTTTTGCACAATGCTTTTTTGTAAATTGCTCATGCTTATGTCCTTTCAGACATTGTGCTCACAGCACTATGTCAAATGTTGAGTACAAATGCAATTTAACTGGCTTTGACTTTTTATTACTCTTCTAACATCAATGCTTATAATTATACCTGAACTACCAGGTTTGTGTTAAATATTGTTGTCATCAACATATCCACGTAATGATTTGAGTCGGCGCCTCGGCTCCTACAACAAAATCGTTACTAAGATTGGAAGTCATCTGAATTCAAAAGTCACCAGCAGTGCACGGGAGCGTTTCCCAAAATTTTCATGGTTCCTTCCTCCACTATATCCTAGTGTAAACAAATCATGCTGACTGGCCCATGCATGCCCGTGCTGGCTCCACCAATATATTCAGTTATTTCCACATGAGAACATTCTCATTTTTCTTTTGTCCTTTTTGCCAGGTATGATACTATAAGAAAACATCTCCACACTGGCTCTGCCAATATATGCCATTATCACCACATTCTGATGTTGGGATTGCCCTCAACGCCTGTATAAAATGCCATGCCGAAGTAATGAAAACTACCCAGACCCGTTGCACCAATATAGGCCAGTATGTCCATGTAAGAACACTCTTGTTGGCTTTCTCTTTAATGCTAGGAATATGTCAAAACAGAATAAGAAAACACATCTTTACTGGCTGCTGAAAAGCTCCTCCTGCCCCGTGCTTGATGGTGAGAACAAATCTGAGAAATTTACCAAAGCGATCATGCATACTTGGTCTTAAGCATAAATATACCTGCAGGGAGTTTGGGCACATCAAAATGTTTAGTGCAACTTGAAGCGAAGAATCGGAGTACTAAGGTACAATGGTCAATGCTCAACAGGGGACAATTTTTTTTATAAGATGGTGAAAATGTATGTAGGATTCTGAATATTTGGTGGGATTAAGAAGGAAATATAACATCTACAACTATAATACCTTATTGGAACAGTTGTTTCTTTCTATTTTGGATAGTATCCATAAACCAAAGCAGAGACCTTTTTGGCACAATCACAAATTTGGCATTACAATTTTGTCACTGCTGTGGAGGATGGCGATTAGGAGGATAAATAATTATCCTTAGCATACAGAGGAGGGAAAAAATGATTGAACTGAAAACAAAATTATACAAATTAGATGATTCAACATAAGGCTCTCATGAATTTGAGGCGTGGTACTAACATGCTAAAAATGTTGGGTTCCAAAAAGTCAAAATTCTGCAAATATATAAATAACATGGGTATGACCCAGGAAAATATGCAGACTAAATAGATTATGGAATCAAACTGGGTAGAGTATTTTACAGGGAAATGTGGAGTCCTTTGAAAAGCTGATTTCTCCTATGATCTACCTACTTAGAGAAGGGCTTCTTACTAAGGCAGCTATTAAGAATAGAATATTAAATTCTAAGAATTCGAGAGCAGTAGGGCCTGACACTCACATTTTCTCCAGCATGCGGTCTGGCATGGATTGACATGCTCATGAATATTCCCAGTCAGGCTGGGAATCCTCTGTAAAAGAAAAAAGTTTAATTTTCACTTACAAACTGAATTTATCCTCTAAACCAATCACTGTCCTCTGAGTCATACTGCACCCATCCAATGACAGTCCTCCCCCTAAGTCCTTCCCCTGGCAGCTATCTTCACATTTTTACTGCATGCTTCAGTGTTGGGAGTCCTCGAGTTTGGTCTCCTAGCCATTAGTACTTGTTTTCGTGTTTTCGACTGAAAAAGTTCTATTTTTGTTTCAAAGAAGCCTGTGTGCTCTTTTCTTCACCTACCGACAGTAGGGCCCCGTTGTCAATGAAGTTCCACTCCCCTCAAGGGCGATGATCATCGAAGATTCTGTAAGTGCTTTTGGGCCTACTACCCGCCCTCCGACCATTGTATTGTTTGTTTATATAGCGCGCCGGGCCGTCAGGCATCTGGGCGCTTGCATACGTTTAGGTTACAGGTACATAGGCAAAGATACGAAATATAGAACAGTATAAGACAATATGCAGAGACAATAACAGTCAAATAAGTGTGCAGGATAAATACAGAATGTACATATATACAGGCCATGGGTACAGACATCAATGGTCGTTAGTGTGCAACCAATGTTTAACATTGGTCTTGAAGGCAGGGAGGGAAGGTAAAGCTCTAAAGGAGTCCGGTAACGAGTTCCAAAGTTGACCTGCCAAGACTGGAAAGCCGGATCCTCCTGTTTTTTTTAAGTCTGAAGTTAGGGACTCTGATGCTGTTAGAGTGTGCCTTTCTGATGGGTCGTTCTGAAGTGTATTTGGTGAACCTCTCGGTCAGGTATATGGGTTCCTTATTATTGATGTATTTGAGTGTCAGGTTTAGTGATTTATACTTAATTCTGTCTTTAATAGTGTTAGGCAGAAATTTGTGCAGTTCCCTTAGGGACCACTGCAAAAGATTTAAGACTACAGGTGTTGGCAGTAAACCCACTTGGTAGCAGTCTGTACCACCCAGATTTACCTGGTAGCTGTGGCTGAGCAGTCAGACTTCCCTCAAGAAGAGTTAGGCAGTATGCAGAGTATACACAATAGGCACTCGGGTACAATAATACAAGCAAACACTGACCAGAGCTTTGGTATCAAAGTATATAATTGTTTATTTAAAAACATACAGTTGAAACACTCCAGCACTCTTATTGTAAAATTGTCTAAACACAGTTACTATTGTAATATATACACCCCTTTTTCCTTATCAGATTAGTCACAGTAAACACCACTTATTTTCATACAGAGGTGAGCGCTTAACTAGATTGCACTCCAATAGGTTTATGAGAAAGGGAGGGAAAAAGGCAGAATATGCAATGGTACACCCCTCTAAGATTCAGGAACACGGTTAGCAAGGCAGAGAGCAAAAAAAAGTCACTGGTGAGCCAAAGTCCAAAGGCTGGGCCCACTCTTAGAGAGAGCAGAGCACAAATGCGCCCAAGATCACATAGTTACACTATGCTTAGAAAGTCTTGCAGAGGGTTCAAAAAGGGTTTAGAGAGGCTTTAAGAAAGTTTAGCCAGGGTGTCCCAGACCAACCCAGGTTTGAAAGCCGGGGGCTAAATCTACCCCGTACAGTCGGTAGCAAGGGAAGCCAGGCGGGACACGTTACCTTAAGTGGGAAGGATCCTCCAGCGGTGGCAGTTGTTCTTGGTAGTGGGTGCAAGTCGCGTCGTCGTCCAGGGGAAGAGAAGATCTCGACTTGGAGGAAAGATGAAGGTCGTTGCACTACCAGGGAGGAAACCAGCCGCGGAGTCTTCAGGTTAAAGGTGGTACCTTTGTTTTGCGGTCGTGGTAAAACGTGGTATCCCGGTTGCCGGGGTGCTTGGCACGGGCAAGGCGGCCACGAGATACGTCGGGAAAGCGAAAAGACAGTGAAACTGGTTATCCCCACCAGTCAAAGGAAGACTCTCCGGCGGGAGATCTTCTCTGTCGTTGTGAAAAGTGGTGAGGCAGTCCAGCAGGGCTCCACCGATGGTGGTGTCGTGGCAGGTCGGCTCAACTTCTCCCTCGTCGGATTCTTGGATCCTGTGGCGACTTCTGAAGTTCCAGTCCCCAAAGCCCTGCTTTTATGCAGCAAACCCCCATTCACTCAGCCTAGCTGTCACTCAAACATGCTAAGTGGTGAGCCGCCCGGCTCACCACTTGGGCCAATCAGGATGGAGTGCGACTTGAGCTGCCTAGGCAACTCGGTCCAGGGTGCCTAAATTCCCCTCCACCCCTCCTAAGTACACCAGACAGAGTGGCACCACTTTGGAGGGCTTCTGTGGAGAAGCCCGCCAAAAAGTGGAACAAAGGGCTCGACTTGGGTTGGAGTCACAGAAGAGAACACAAACGCCATTTTAGAATCAAGTTTTGGCAAAAAATACCAACCAGAGAATTAATATTAATTAAATAAACCGGCGGTATGTTCGAGGCTACCGTAAATAATTAAATACAGATAGTAGCCTAAAACAATGGGAAATCCCATAAGAAAATATTTGCGGTTGAATATAAAAAGTAGTATCCACTGCCACCAGCCAAAACACGATCAGGGGGGACGGAGACGTGCCCCCTCGACTAGCAGACCCTGGGGCAATCGAATTGCCCCAGCCAGTACGTCCACAATATGATGGTTTGTACTGGTTCTGTTCAGAATTTAAGGCTAGTAAAGTCAATGGTGACTTTACATGCCCTGGGAGACAGTAGTCAGTCCCAGGGTATGGAGTCTATACTGGGGGGTCACTATGACACCCCTGTGTCACTGCACTGAGGGTGCTGTGTAACACACATCACAAAAAGCACATGAAGCCCTGTGGGGTAAAAGACCCCATAGCCCATTACATCCAGATTCAAAGAAAACACTCAAATCATGTCCAAGAGTGAGGGTGAAAGAGTCTCGCTCTTGGCGGGAGAAAAAAATAAACCCCAAAAATTCAGCAAAGCTGCTGGGGGACTCACTAGGTTAGGAAATTCAGCCTAAACAGAGAATTCTCCCTAACAAATAGCAAGCCAGTTGATTGAGCATCTTTCGTGTGGGATATGTTGACCTTTAGCGTTGCCTAGGGCAGTTCTTAGAGCATTGTTTTGGACGGTTTGGAGTTTGTTGGTGTTTGCTGGTGCCCAAATAGAGTGCATTACAGTAATCCAATTTGGATAAGATTAGTGCCCGAGCAATGGTAATACAGCTGTCTGTGGTGAAGAATGGTTTACATGCATAGATCAATTTGCATGTATAACTAGTTGCAGAGGCTATGGCGTTTACTTGCTTGTTCAGATTGAGTGCCGAATCTAGGTAAAAGCCTAAAGTTTTTACTTGATTTACGACTTTAATCTTAATGTCGTCAATAATATTGGAGTCATATTGGGTAGGGATTTTGCTCAGTCTATAAGTAGACCCAATGATTAGAAGTTTGGTCTTTTCGTCATGAAGATATAGACCATGGGTGGACATCCAAGTTTCTATGATTTGGTACATTTTATTGATCAGACCTACGCCTTTGTCATAGTTGCCCTGGATAGGGATGAGGATCTGGGTGTCGGCAGCATAATTAGTTTGAGACACCCAGTTTGTCAAGTATGTCAAAGAGGCATTGTAAATATATTATAGAAAGTTGGGGAGACGCATGACCCCTGTGGTACTCCACATGTAATAGGTACAGGGTCTGCCGATGCGGACCCAGTACCTATTACATGTTGTTTAAAAAAGAGTTTATCCATGTGGAGGTATCTTTGGAAAAGTTGGCTGCAGAATTGAGGTGGTTACATAAGACTTTATGGTCAATCAAGTCAAATGCGGCAGAGAGGTCTAAGAGTAGGAGAATGGAGATTTCTTCTTTCTTTTCGTCCTTCAGTTGGTACTTGAGGTCGAGTAGGGCCGTCTCAGTTCAATGCCTGGGCCTAAAAACAGATTGTCGGGTGACTAATAGATTATTGATCTCCAGATAAGATTGAAACTGGAGATAGGCAGCTTTGTCTAAGACTTTAAGAAGAAACGGTGCTGTTGTAATTGGCCTATAGTTGGTCGGGATGCTGGGTTCTAGGTTACTTTTTTTTTTAACAGGGGTAGTACCCAAGCATCTTTAAGATTGGTGGGAACAGAACAGGAATTGGAAGAGGAGTTATTAAAGGTGGTGACGAAAGGGGCTAGGTCCCTTGCAGCTTCCTTAATGATGGCTGCTGGGCAAGTATCCCCAAGGCACCGTGATGGCTTGAGTGATCAAATGATGTTTTCCGCCTCAGTAGCTGAGATAGACCTGAATTTGAATTGGTTGGGTGGTTTGGTTGTTAGCAAGTTCTTGCCAGATGGTTTCTTGGGTTGCAAGAGCGATCTTTGTGGAGCGTGGATTTTTTGGCTAGTATTTTCTCTTGGAGCATGGTTATTTTGTTGCAGAGGGCGTTTTGTATGTTGGTACACCAGATTTTGTTTTTGGTGCACGAGTCAATAGGGGAATTCTAATTCTCTAAGTATAGAGAAGATTTCCCTGGTGCTTGAGTTGGCTTTTTTTTAAAAAAAAGATTTTGTTTGATATGGATAATACAATCATCCTTTCAAATATGTATAAAAATAAAACAGCACAAAATTGATTACATTTAAAAAAAAATCGTACAGTTTTTGCATCTTAATTAACATTTTGAAACAGGCTTTGAACAGAAAATAATAAAAGAAAAAGAAAAGAAAGGAAAATAGAAGGAAGATTTGTCAGCTGTACACTTAAGGAATAAATCTAAGAGTGAATTAATTAAACACGATAAGTACAAATTGGTCACATAAGTGTACCTTTCCCTCTATTTATAAAACGTGTTTGATAAGTAGTTTACACTTTGCTAAAGCAGCTAATTAGAATCTGCACAAAACTAGTCAATAGGGTTTGTTTGATGCAGCAGAGACCCATGAAGAAAAAGAAACACACAACAGCAACCCGGGGTTTAATGTAAGCTACTTCAAAATGACATTCGGAAAGATGGCATCTAAATAGTGAACTATAGCCACCTTCATACCCAAGTCCGGATTGTTGGTAATGTAGGACCATAAATTGTCCATCGACATTAGATGAAATTTGGTCAGACTGCATTTTTTAAAGTGCAACAACCTTTGATAAGCAAGCATTGGACAATATAGGATACAGTGTTCCAAAGTTTCTTTTTGTGTTTTCTCAAGGCAAAATCGACAAAAATTCCGATCTTGCTGCATTAGGTTTTGTCTCGCTAGTACCTCGGTTGTTAGCCAAAGATTCAGGCGAAACCTAAGAAATTGTTGTCTGAGATACGGGCTCGGGCATTTCAGCAAATAAGGCGCCGTAGAGTATAGAGCTTTGGTATCAAAAACTTGGGAATCAAAGTCCTTATATTTTAGAAATAGAGTACGATTACGTATCCAGTCATGAAGAAAAAACTTTTTTTTTTTGCACAATCCGGATTTGAGATAATTAAGTCTAAAGTAATGGATGCATCGGCCAAGATGTTAAGGACGATGTTACACCAGTGCTTGGTGAATGCATGATCTCGTGCTAGTAGATGTTGGGCTAGAATGCCCAACAAACCACTAGAGGTCATTCCCAGTAAGGCTTTTCTGAATAGAGCACACATCCTCCATTTGTTGTAAGACTCTAGGGATGCGATTCCCAACTCATGCCGAATTAGTGGCAGGGGCGTGCTCTGAGGCAATTGTAAGAGTTGTTTCCAAAAACGAGCCTCTAGGATTGACCACCAGTTAGGTTTCGTAGATATTAAAGTTTCAGAGCCATAACATAAGGTGGGTATCACTTTTTGTTGATAAAATAGAAGTATGTTTTAGCGTGAATTTTCCATACTTCGTCTTAAGAATTTTAGCCTGGGTGATTAGCATGCAAAGCTTAAGTTGAATTTCATCTTCCCTCTCATGGGAGGAGGTAGAGGCCTGGATGGTGACGCCAAGATATTTATAATGATTAACTTGAGATAAATTGACATTTTGTATGAACCAACAGTGAAACTTGACTTTCAATTTGGCATGAGGCTTACATACCATGGTTTGGGTTTTTTGCGTATTATCAGGTTGTTAGTCAATACATAAGATTCCAAACAGTCAAGAAGGTTTTGTAACCCAGAGGGAGTTTGGGAAATGAGGATTAAGTCGTCTGCGTATACCAAGTGAGTTATGATATGGGACCCAAGCTTAGGGGAATCACTCTTTGTCTTGCAACTTAATTCCTAGATCGAACAGGAAAAAGTTAAAGGTGGATGAAGCCAAAATGCAGCCTTGTTTGAGACCTCTTGCAGTTTCAATGATGGAAGAAAGTTTGCCGGCCATGGAAAGTCTGATTTGGATGGTTGTGTTGGTATGAACCAACATGATTAAAGTCAGAAGAGAGATTGGACAGTTGTTTGAGATTCGTTTCTGAGGTAGACTAGACAGGTCAACAGAATTAAAAGTGGCATTGAAGTCTATATAAGCTAAATAGAGCACTTGATTCTTATCTGCGTATTTGGATTTGAGGATATTTAAGGTTAAAAGTTCCAAAGCCGGCAACAAAACCCATCTGAAACGGGTCTCTTAAGTTGTTTTGCAGGGTCCACGTATTAAAGTCCCTAAGAATAATTCTGGCAGAGACTTTTCCTGCTGCATCTAGCAACGCTATGGGCCTGTAGCTTGCCGGGGAGGAGCGATCTCCCTTTTTGTAGATGGGAACGATTATCGAGTGGGTCCAAGATTTGGGTAAGCATTGTGAGGTATTAATGATGGTGAAGATCTTGTATAATATCAAAGCCCAAAGATCAGGATGGGCTTTAAACATACGGTTTGAAAGCCCGTCAGGGCCACAAGCACCAGAATTGCTAATCTTGCAAATATAAAACTTGATGTCACTGAGATCGAATGAAAGATGAAATAAGCTTTGAATGTTGTGTATTGTCATACTAGAGGAATAAGGGGGACAGGCATACAAAAGGGAGAAATGGTTAATCCACATAGATTCATTAATCACGTTAGGTTGTGAAACAACTTGTGATGGGCGAGTGGCTTTATTTATTAAAGACCATTCTCCAACTGCAGATTTGGATTGAAACGAGGACAGTAAGACTTCTCCATCACGCTGGTACATCTGTGCTCTTAGTGCCTTGAAGGCATTTTTATGCCTGGTCCTGATGGATTTCAGGATAGAGTTTCTGAGCAGAACCGGTGCAATCATAGCTTGGCGTTTCAAGGCACGTGTGTGAGCTATTCATTGTTGTACTTGAGAATAAAAAATGTGAAGTCTAGGTTCAGGCTTCGCAAAACCAATGCTAAGCTTGGATGTTTTGGAGGTCTGGAAGTACTGCAATAGGTTGCAATATTAAACAATTTCTTGATCATAGTAGTTTCCCAGAGCTCCATTTAGCTCACACAAAGATTTAGATGACCATCAGAGGCGATTGCCTCCATTGTTAAGCAATACGTTTTCCTGATATTGAGCATTTTCAGGCCCAAGACTCAAGGGATGAATAGTCCACTCAGTGACTAATTTATTGTGATCACTATTGTCATTGGGAAAAACTTGAAAGTTGTCTATACATGGGAACAAAGAGGCATTCACAAAAATATAATCAATTGTCGATGAACCGCAGCCTCTTTTCCAAGTGGACTTCGGTGATGTATCCGATGGAAAGGCTCCATTGAGCATGACTAAATCATAGTTGGAGATCAAAGCCAGCCATTTAGTTAGTCTAGTTTTATTGTTGGCGTGGGGAGTTAAACAATCTAAATTTAGATCTCCTGCAATGATTACATTAGTAACTGAAGACTCAAGAGCAACCAGATCAAGTAGTCTTGTAAAGGCCTTAAGGAAACATCCATCGGATATACCAGCCACATTCAAGTAGACATTAACTAGAGCATATTCCGTGTCATGAACGGTTAGTTTGATCATCTGCAAAAACTGATTCGGGCAGCACCATTCTTGGGCAACAAAGGCAAAGTTGGCTTTTTTAATTCTGTCATTGAAGGTTTATTTTTTGGTTTGAATGATTTCTTTTTTGTATTTGTCTGCAAGGGAGGTGGGGTGATTTTTGTTCTGGTTCGTCTGGTTCTTTTTCCAGCTAGTTTCTGCCTGTTTCTTTTCTTTGTGAAGGGCTTTTAGACTAGGGGTAAACCAAGAGTTGAGGAGAGCTATCTGTTTTTCTCTGCTTAATTTTAGATGGGCAAATGACAGAGAAGGAGAGAAGGTCTCTCTCCAGACCGTGCACCAAATGAGGGCTACAGAATGTGTTTGTGGAGGACAAGCACCTGCAATGCCTCTACTGCCTGCAACCGGATCACAAGGACGTAGAGTGTGAGATATGCCTCGGTTTCTCCAAGAAAGCAATGAGGGACAAGCGTAGTAGGCTGGTGGCATGGCTTGTGCCCAAGGCCTCTGACCCGTGCTCCGAGAAGGGTCATGAATCACCTTTGACCGAGGCGCGGTCTTCTAAGTCCTTTGAGGGCACCTCATCCGTGGGGACCCAAGATAAGACCACGAGCTGCAAGTCAGTCCACTGTGTTCGCTGCGAATGCGGGTCCCAAAGTGGATAGGGCGTGATCAGCATCACCTTCCCCCTCCATTGCCACCCTACAATTAAGCTCCTCTTCAAAGAGGAAGTCATTTACTCCTGCTAAGCTACGTAAGAAATCCGAGAAGAGGCGGACAGAGGAGATGGCTGAGCAGCCCAAGCAGATTCAACCAGCACAGACGAAGATCTCGTCTATGACTACTACTGCCACGACCGCTACGGGCGCTGATCCTGCGAGGGTAACTCCCACGACTCAGAAAATGTGCCTACCCTCAAGGCGCAACACTGCTGCAGTGACTTTGGCAAAGTCTGCAGGCACGCCAGAAGGGGTGAAACCGGCCCAGGCCCTGGTTCAAGACACTCAGGGGAAGAAAAAAGATGGGGGGGGCAAGGAGGCCCCAAAACAGCCCTCCCAAGCTGTCACCTAACGACGACGAAGATCAGGAGTCCTTACAGTTTACAAGAATGTTGAAGAGGAGGGCGAGGATGGCGCAGGGCCTAGTTTTCCTGTTCTGCTTTCGGAGCCGAGGGACATTTCCTTGGATATCCTGTCTACTTTACACACCTTGGTGTCAGAGATCCAGATGAGGGTGCCTCTGGCTCTTGTACCTGTAGTCCCCCAGGTCCTCGATCAGCCTCCATCGAAGAAGGTGGAGCATTATCCGATGCCCCCAATTCAAACTTCTCCCCCAGCAGACACAGGTACGGGAACAGATATCGCCACTACGACGGATGATGATGAAGACATCGTCGCAGTGGACGGTTTATTGCCACATATGGATGCTCCACATAGGGTATCCCCACCAGATGAGGTGGGATCGTTCCACTCCATGATCGCCAGGGCCTCTGAGCTATTCAAGCTGGTGCCCGAATGAACCAAGGAGGGCTTCTTGTATCAGAGGTGCGAGACCAAGAGGAAGACTACCATGGCGGTTCCATTTCTGGATGATATTTTGGAGGAGGGCCTGGCCCTCATGAAGAATCCTTGCAGGGCACCAGCAAAATGGGATAGGCTTGAGAAGAAATATAGGGTGCCGGACTCCGCACCCAAGTGCCTGAGGTCACAGCGATTGCCGGATTTGGTGGTATTGGCGGCCATGATGAAGCGGTCGACCAACCCGTCCTCTGTCCGTCCGGACAGTGAGGGGAAAAGGATGGACACCATGAGAAAGAAGGTGATTACACCGCAGAGTCCACTATCTAGGCGGCCAATGCACAGGCGATCCTGGCCAGGTACGCCAGGGAACTTTGGTACAAGCTGGGGCCGATTCTGGAGTTCCTCCCCGACGATGAGAAGATGGAGCGATCGCTCTCTTCTAGGAAGGGGAAGTGGTGTTGGATCACGCCATCGCAGTGGCATTGGATGTCACCGACACAGCGTTCCGGCAAAAGGGGGAACAGTGTCTGCCTTTGATGCCAAGGTTGGATGAAAGCCACACATTTTCCTCAGGAGGTCCAAGCGAAGGTGCTGGACATGCTTGTTAGGAAAGATTTCATGATTGTATGTAATTTTCCCTCCATGTGTCGACGCCCACATTTTTTGCTGCTGTTTCACACCCTGATCTATGCTTTGCCAGAGAAGCGCAGCCTTCCCCCGCACTCCTCTGGGATTTCGCTCAATTCTTATGGGGAAACTGACATGCCCTTAAGACAGTCAGTACTGGGAGACTTTGTTTCCCTTAGTCCTTTACTCATGTTGCAGCTTTTGTGCAACATGAAACAAGAGTGCACTGTAACTTACTTTACCGCGCTCTTGGGTCTCTAGTCATTCCAAAGGCCTTAAACTCTCGCTGGACTTATTATGAACTGTGCAAGTGTGTCACGGACAGGACTGGTGGCAGCTATAGTTTCTCTTGTGTTTTGAACCTTTTTTTTTCCATTTTATCCGCGCTTACCGCGTTCCGCACAAATAAGTGGCCTGGCTCCAAAATGGCCACGCCACAAGGTTTTGTCCTGTCCTCTGACCGCATTGCCCCTTCACCTTCCCCAGGTCGAGCCGACCCAGGTCAGTCCTTATTTGGTCATGCACTTTCCCGCGAAACCCAAAGCTTTCGCAGGCTTCTGCATGCCTTGTGTGTATGCCTCCAGGAGGTGGGCTGGGATGTCTGTTCCCAATACACATCCTGGGTGCCAGAGAGTCTGGAGTGTCCTGAATGCCTGGGATCACCGTGGTTCGCGATAGTTCCACGTATGGTGTGAGTGTTTGTGAGCAGATCTCCCATTGGGTCCTCTCTGTTTTGGCGCGAAGGGAACTTTGGATAAGAGGAGGCTGAAAACACCAGTACCATGTTGATCTCCTGAGTTCACACCGAACAAGGGATAAGGAGCCAATTATCCTGCAACAAGAAGCTGAGTCCAGGAACTGCCGGTGACCCGCTGAAGGTTTGGCACCCTGAACTGCTGTCGCCCTGCGAGACCCCGCTGCATCTGGTCGTCCTAGAAGGTCTGCGAAGGCGCTTCGACCCGTTGGAATAGTGGGATCAACTATTCCCGGCACCTTCATCAAACCCTGCAAGTAAGCCTCTTCGGAAGTGTCCCTGGGCCAACCAGTGGGCTGACCAGCTTACACAGGACGTTTGCTCTTTCACCACTGCCGTTTCGGGGAAGCCCTCGAAACTTGGCCTACTGCTAGCTCTGTGTCCAGGGCACTCTCACCCCGAATATCGTACACTTGGCATTCCCAGGTCTGAAGTGAGACGAGTGCGCCCAGACCAGAGTAAACGCGGTTGCCGTGTTGGCTTGTTATGGTAACAACCTGTGCACGTTCGCTGCATTTGGGACACCCTCGCCCCTGCATCCTGCTACCGCGGAATCTACACAGTGTTGAGACGTCCTAATCATCGCATCTGAACCTGCCAGCAACACGTGAACTGAACTGGCGAAGTCTGGGTCTGTCTGCGTCGGGGACCGGTGAGTAGTCCATACCCCAACCGGTGGCCCCTAGCACAGGAACCTACTTCTCTTCCACTGCTGTTGCGAAATAGCGGATTTGTCCCGCACTCTCACCCTGCCTCCGTCTGCAAGTGGAGGTCTTGCTCGAGTAGTGGGGACCTGTTCTTCATCGCTTCATCCACCTTCCCGAAACAATCAGAAACCCTTGAAGAGACCCTATTTTTGTCCATGGCACAAGTGCGTGCATGTACTATTAAGCATTAGGCTCCTCTCTTCGTAGAGCTCAGACTACCTCCTAGTTAGGTGAAATTCTGATGTCGAACTGGGACTAATGATTATTTGCACTGCCTGCTTCCTCCCCATCTAGGTGGTGTACATATTACATGCTCATAACTCCTTAGGCCTTGTATATATATTGTATTGATTGTGATGTGTTGGTTTACTTTAGTAGTATTGTGATTCTTTGCTATGGTCGATGTTACAAAGGCCTTGTAATAAATGTGTCTATATTTTTAATATAACACCTGTCTGGAGTAATTTGTAAGTGTCCTTGCTTTGTGTGCTCATTGAGGTCTTTCAGTCACCCTCACCCCTCTTGAGACTTAGTCTTGACCACCGCCATCGCTACCCTAATTGGTCTGGCTTGTCCAGAGGTTACCCTCTTCCAAGAAACTAGGGTGGCCTTCTGAACCTCTGCCCCTCCAGGTCAGAGTTCAGAAATCCATCTCAACAATGCTCTTCGATGGAAAGAATCTGTTTGGAAGGTAGTCAACGAGTCCCTCCAGGCCATCAAGACGGATACAGAGACGGCCTGTTCCCTGGGCACCCTCCAGCAGCACTGCTCGTCTTTTTGCTCCTCCAGGGGAAAGTTGAGCAGGTCTTCAAAAGGGTACTCCACATCGTACCAACAGCCTTGCAGAACTTCAATGCAGGAACCCTACAGAGGCCATTCCCAGGCCTTCGGTATCGGAAAGGCAGTGTAGCCATCGCCAGCAGGGCTGGACGCCGGCGCCGAAGCAAGCCTGAACCGACTGGGATGTCAGGCCCCCACTCGTTCACCCTGGTGGGAGTCCGGCTGACAAGGTTTGTCAGCGAGTGGAGAAAGATCACCATAGACAGATGGGTGTGGGATGCTCTCGCCCAATGACACACCCTGGAGTTTCAATGCAGGTGTCCGTGGATCACTCCAGTTACCAGTCAGGAGCAGCACATCCCCCGGCTCCTGGAAGAGGTACGGGCCATGCTGCAAAAACAGGAGATTGAGCTAGTTACCCAATGGTTCTGGGTCACCGGATTCTATTCCAGATACGTTTTGGTCAGAAAGAACAGGGGGCTAGAGGCCCATCCTAGACCTAGGATGTGCGAACAAATACTTAAGTCCCCAAAGTTCAGCATGGTCACTTTGCAACACTTGCTCGGCCAACTAGAAAAGGGAGACTTCTTAACGTTGTTGGACCGGGAGGACGCCTATTTCCACGTCCCCATCCACAAGAAATATCAGATGTTTCTACGTTTCGTTGTGCAGGGACAGCACTACCAGTTCAGGTCCATATCTTTCGGCTTGAAGTTGGCCCCCAGAGTGTTGAAAAATATGCCTGGCACCAGTGGCGGCATATCTGCCTCTGCAGGGCATACACGCATACATGTACCTGGACGACTGGCTGATTTGCGCCGCTCACCTGAGCTGGCAGACGGACACACAGATGACTGTCAAACTACTGACGTATCTGGGATCCTCCATCAACTATCCGCAGTCCTGCTTAACGCCATCACAGAACGTGCTGTTCCTAGGCGCCATACTCAATATGGTGTCTTGCCTGGCGTCACCCTCAGAAGAGAGGCTAGCAGCCATTCAACGAAAGGTGCAACGGCTGTCCTCGACGAAAACGGCCATGGTGCAGGCCATCAAGTCGTTACTGGTTATGATGTCCTGTATCTACCTCGTCCGGCTCTGAATGATACAGGTGTGACCCCCTACAGGAAATCCTGGACGCCTGCTAGATACAAGTGTCTGAAATCTTCACAGACAAGATTTCTCAACAATGAGTTCTGTTGGGTGATAGGATGGTCGGGCGTCCGCCCCAACATCGCCCAAGGCACTGGATTTCAAAACCCCCTATACCAGGAGACCACGGACGTCTCCCTAGAAGGTTGGGGAGGGCACACCGGACATCTGCATGCCAGAGGCCTGTGGCTGCTGGAGGAGAAGGATCTTCATGCCAACATCCTGGAGCTACGGACAGTGTTCTAGGCCTTCAAGTTGTTCCTACTGTCTGTGAAAGGCAAGGTGGTGAGGATCTTCACTGACAACACCACCAGCATGTTGTGCATCAGGAAGCAGGGGGGCACTTGTTCCTCGGTGCTCTCCAAAGAAGCGCAGGACTTGTGGCGCCGGGCTGTTGGACACAGGAACTATGCTCCTGCCACAAGTGGGAGCTTCGTCAGGGTCAGGTGGACAGACTATTCATCAAATGAGGCAGGCCACAGATTGATCTATTTGCAACAGCGGCAAACTCCAAGTGCCAGAGGTTTGCCAGCAGATTTCACCAGCCGAGGAGCCTTGGGTACTCCTTCTCCTTCCTGTGGGAAGGGATGTTTCTGTATGCGTTTCCTCGGTTTCCTCTCCTGCTTCGAGTCATCAACACACTCAGACAGTGTCCATGCAAGATGAAACAAATCGCCCCAGCGTGGCCGAGGCAGACTTGGTATCCGGACCTTCTCAGCCTGTCAGCTTAACCTGTGGTTAACATGTGGTTAAGCTGCCAGTGGTTCCGGATCTTCTCACCATAGGAGACGCAATCCTTCATCACAACCCAGGACCACTGAACCTGAGGGCTTGGCTCCTGCAGCCCTAGAGTTTGGAGGATATGAGTTGCCTGAGGACTGCAGGGAGGTCCTCGCCAAGGCCAGGGCATCGTTGACCTTGAAGTGCTACGGTCACAAGTGGAAACTTTTTGCTATGTGGTGCCGGTCTCAAAAGATTACCCCTCTGAGGCTCACGGCCCCGCAGATCCTTCCATACTTGCTTTCCTTGGCCAGGACCGGACTGGTGCAGGCCTCTTTCAAGGTACATCTGGCGGCTATCTCCTGTGACACCAGGCTCTATGAAGATCTTCACTTTGGTCCCACCGACTTGTCAAGGAATTTCTCAAAGGACATTTTTGATCTTTCCCGCCGGTGAAGGCTCCTGCCCCGGTGTAGGAACTCAATGTGGTTCCGACGAGGCACACGGGGGACCCCTTTGAGCTTATGCATCAGGCCCTACTCAAGTTCTGTATCGTGGAAAACTGCATTCCTTGTGGCCATCACCTCTGCTTGAAGGGTAGTTGAGATCCAGGCCCTGTCCTGCAAGCAAGCATACCTGACTTTCCATGAATCGAGGAATACGTAGGCACCCCTCTTTCATGCCGAAGGTTCAGTCGGAATTCCACCTCAACAAGCTTTTTGATTAACCTGGTTTTTCCATAAACCTTCGTCATCGGCAGAAAGGGCCTTACACTTGCTGTACATTGCTCGTGTCCTGATGTTTCTGCATGATGCGCACAAAGAGCTTTTGGAAGACTTCACAACTTTTTGTGAACTTTGGTCCTGTGACCCAAGGGAGCGCCTTATCCAAGTCTTCCATTTCAAGGTGGCTCTCTGGTTGCATCAGGCACGGTCATCTAATGGCGAACCGACCGCTGCTCGGCTGTCCGACAGCTCACTCCAACAGAGCGATCGCTGCAACTAAGGCGTTCCTGTCTGGTATACCCCTGCTGTACATCTGCAGGACTGCTACGTGGAGTTCAATGCGCACCTTCACGAAGTTCTATTGTGGCCACAGGGATTCCAGGGAGGAGTCCATTGCCGACCACGCAGTGCTACGCAAACTGTTTGCTTGAGTTGAGACTGTTTTCAGAGGTAAGAATTAATTGCTTCTGTTGAGCCTTGCCACCGCCCGAGGTTGTGTAATGTTGTACTGCTATGTATACATTCATGAGCATGTGAATCCATGCCAGACCCCATGCTGGCATGGATTCAATTCTGCCCAAGTTGCAGGAAAAAATTCCCGTCGATCGACAAGCACATGGTGTGCAATCTCTGCCTCCCACGAGATCATGTCGCGGAGAACTGTCCTGTAGGCTCTTCCAAACCAAAGACGTTGAAGGACCATAAAATGAAACGCTGGGCCCAGCACGCCATGCAGGCACGTAAGTTTCCCAGGCGCAAGCCCTGTTATGGGGACAACCCCCGGCAGCACAGGTGCTCACAGAACCCCGACCTCCACTAAACACACAACCCAGGGCCGAGAGTCGATGCAATTGTTGACTACGGGCCCACACACGACATCTAGGGAGAGGTTCACTGTCCTCTGGGCATTCGCTCGCCACATGACGGGGCCCGACTGTCGAAAGACAGCACAGACGTTGTGCATAAATACGCACCCGAATGCCGCATGTCAACTGATGAGACGTCAGGCCAGTCCACGACCGAGGTTCAATGTTCTTTGTCGAAATCTGGTAAGGCCTCAGTGCAGTCGGGACTAGCCCACTTAATGAAAAAACACGTCACAAAAGGGCTTAGGAAAGAGGAGGAGTCTAAGAAGCGCTCTTCCAAGACGCTTCATAAAGATAAGTCACTCTCCCCATCCAAAGCCCAGCCTCACAATGTTTCCCAGACTCACAAGGGTTCTCATTCTCATGGGAAATATTTTATACCAGACCAGGGTACTCCTGAAAAGGACTCCTTAGTAGGCACTGTAACCCCTCTGCTTCCATACTAGGTCCTATGTCCATTCTGAGCTCAGCCCAATGGACATGTGAAGACATAGATAGGGTCATTAGGAGAATTACTTTTATTGGGAATTATTTAAAGAAAAACCCAGAAGTTTTCCAAAGCATCCAAAACACTCATCCTACTACTGCTGCCTCTGGCTCTCAAGCCATTGCAAATGTCCCTACTAGTCAACCCCCATCTAAAAGGTCTCGTCTGGACTCCCTGGTTATTTCACCACAGGCTGATCCTCCCTACGTTGATCTTTGACACAGACTATTATGATTATTATGCTGTAGATACTTAAACAGCTCAAGAGGGTGCTGAAGAAGGTTATGGTGACGACAAGGGAGAGACAGAGATGTACACTATAGCCTCTCCTGTCGACCAAGACCCCACAGTGGCTGATTCACTGTTAAGGACAATTCTCTGTTTAGGCTGAATTTCCTAACCTAGTGAGTCCCCCAGCAGCTTTGCTGGATTTTTGGGGTTTATTTTTTTCTCCTGCCAAGAGTGAGACTCTCTTACCCTCACTCTTGGACATTATTTGAGTGTGTTTCTTTGGATCTAGATGTGTTTAATGGGCTATGGGGTCTTTTACCCCATAGGGCTTCATGTGTTTTTGTGATGTGTGTTACACAGCACCCTCAGTGCAGTGACACAGGGATGTCATAGTGACCCCCCAGTATAGACTCCATACCCTGGTACTGACTACTGTCTCCCAGGGCATGTAAAGTCACCATTGACTTTACTAGTCTTAAATTCTGAACAGAACCAGTACAAACCATCATATTGTGGACGTACTGGCTGGGGCAATTCGATTGCCCCAGGGTCTGTTAGTCGAGGGGGCATGTCTCCGTCCCCCGTGAACGAGTTTTGGCTGGTGGCAGTGGATACTACTTTTTATATTCAACCGCAAATATTTTCCTATGGGATTTCCCATTGTTTTAGGCTACTATCTTTATTTAATTATTTACAGTAGACTCGAACATACCGCTGGTTTATTTAATTAATATTAATTCTCCGGTTGGTATTTTTTGCCAAAACTTGATTCTAAAATGGCGTTTGTGTTCTCTTCTGTGACTCCAACCCAAGTCGAGCCCTTTGTTCCACTTTTTAGCGGGCTTCTCCACAGAAGCCCTCCAAAGTGGTGCTACTCTGTCTGGGGTACTTAGGCGGGGTGGAGGGGAATTTAGGCACCCTAGACTGAGTTGCCTAGGCAGCTCAAGTCGCACTCCATCCTGATTGGCCCAAGTGGTGAGCCGGCCGGCTCACCACTTAGCATGTTTGAGTGACATCTAGGCTGAGTGAATGGGGGTTTGCTGCATAAAAGCAGGGCTTTCGGGACTGGAACTTCAGAAGTCACCACAGGACCTAAGAATCCGACGAGGGAGAAGCTGAGCTGACCTGCCACGACACCACCACTGGTGGAGCCCTGCTGGACCGCCTCACCACTTTTCCCAACGACAGAGGAGATCTCCCGCCGGAGAGTCTTCGTCCTTTGACTGGTGGGGATAACCAGTTTCACTGTCTTTTCGCCTTCCCAACGTACCTCGTGGCCGCCTTGCCTGTGCCAAGCACCCCGGCAACCGGGATACCACTTTTTACCACAACCGCGAAACAAAGGTACCACCTTTAACCGGAAAACTCCACGGCTGGTTTCTTCCCTGGTAGTGCAACGACCTTCATCTTTCCTCCAAGTCGAGATCTTCTCTTCCCCTGGACGACGACGCAACTTGCACCCACTACCAGGAACAACTGCCACCGCTGGAGGATCCTTCCCACTTAAGGTACTGTGTCCCGCCTGGCTTCCCTTGCTACCGACTGTACGGGGTAGATTTAGTCCCCGGCTTTCGAACCTGGGTTAGCCTGGGACACTCTGGCTAAACTTTCCTAAGCCTCTCTAAACTCTTTTTGAACTCTCTGCAAGACTTTCTAAGCCTAGTGTAACTGTGTGATCTTGGGCGCATTTATGCTCTGCTCTCTCCAAGAGTGGGCCCGGCCTTTGGACTTTGGCTCACCAGTGACTTTTGCTCTTCTGCCTTGCTAACAGTGTTCTTGAACCTTAGAGTGGTGTACCTTTCCATATTCTGTCTTTTTCCCTCCCTTTCTCACAAACTTATTGGAGTGCCATCTAGTTAAGCGCTCACCTCTGTATGAAAATAAGTGGTGTTTTACAGTGACTTATCTGATAACCAAAAAAGGGGTGTATATATTACAATAGTAACTGTGTTTAGAATATTTTACAATAAGAGTGCTGGAGTGTTTCAAACCGTGTGTTTTTAAATAAATAATTATATACTTTGATACCAAAGCTCTGGTCAGTGTTTGCTTGTATTATTGTACCTGAGTGCCTATTGTGTATACTTTGCATACTGCCTAACTCTTCTTGAGGGAAGTCTGACTGCTCAGCCACAGCTACCAGGTAAATCTGGGTGGTGCGGACTGCTACCAAGTGGGTTTACTGGCAACACCTGTAGTCTTAAATCGTTTGCAGTGGTCCCTAAGGGAACTGCACAGGTTTCTGCCTAACATTCGCCTATTGACAATCAGCCCCTTTCAAATGACATGCTCATAAGGCGGCTAAACACTTTCAGATCAGAACACAAGAGACTCAGCAGGACAAGGATTTTGTTGAGGATATCCTGGGGGATAAGAAATCAGTTACACAGTTTATTCCAATCCTACAATCTATCCAGAGAAGGAGCCAACCTTCTCTGGAAACACCAAATCAAACGCGTGCGGTTAACCCATGCATAGAGAAACTCTTCCGCCCAGCACCCACGGACCCACTCTATCAGGGGACAGCTTAAAACGGACTCACTCGTGGTCACAACCACAAGAAAGAGAGCGGGTACACTACTAGGTTCCTCTAAGACGCCACCTGACCAGGAAAGCAAATGCCTATACACCATGGGCAGGAAGGTAGCCTCTTCTGCGTCCTTTCAGACTAGAATAGCTAACAATAAGACTCTCTTAGCTAGCTATAATTGTGATAAGTGGGATGAGGTGTCCGCACTACTATCAGCAGCCCCGGAACCCTAAAAGACTCAATTGGCCCAGGTAGCAGCAGAGGGCAGAGCTATCTAGAGCTGCATCCTGAAAAACAATTTGGACGCTACTGACAATGCGGGAAGAATAATTGCGGAAGGCAACATTATTAAGCGCCATGCTTGGCTTCGCCAATCTGGCTTTAAGTAGGAGACACAAGCGACGCTGCTAAATATGCCTATCGAGCCTCTTGAGCGTCCTCTTTGGAAAGGCAGTCGAGGATGCTCTAAAGTCTGCAAAGGACAAATACAATACTCTGAAGTCCTTGGGACAGCTGACAGAAAAACCCTCAGGCCAAAGAGGACGAAATTCCCAAAGGGGTTCAGGGTATGGTCAAACAAAGGATCATCCTGGGGTAACAATCAAGGCCAATCCTCACAGGGTTACCTGAGAGTACGGCGATGATCTCTCGGCCGGGGGAGGTCCTCCACCTCTAGAGGTGAAGCAACACCTCCAAAACAGTGACATTCCACTTAAGGTGCCATCCCATGCCTCTCCGGTAGGAGGGTGCATTTCATACTTCACCCAAGCATGGGAGGGTATCGCCTCAGACAAATGGGTGGTATCCATTGTGGCGGGCGGGTACTGTGTCGAACTAATACAGCGACCCTGGAACCATCCCCTGCCCCGGAAGAACAACGCATCCTTCACTAGGAAATCGCAACCCTCTTCCTTGTGCCAAAAAAAGATCTAACCATGCACCCAGTATTAGACTTACGCCCTGCAGACAAATATGTCAAGCCACAAAAATTCTGCATGACTACCCTACAAGAAGTAATTCCTCTGCTAAAGCGGGGGGACTACATAGCAACTCCGGATATGAAAGGTGCTTATTTTCATATTTCAGTGTTCCTAGCGCACAGAAGATTCTTGCGATTCAAAATGGCAAACCAGCATTACCAATTCAAGGTACTACCCTTCGGCATAGCCTTTGCCCCAAGGGTATTCACAAAGGTACTGGCAGTGGTGGCAGCGCACCTGCACAGGGAGTCAATCCCAGTATACCCTTACCTGGATGATTGGTTGATTACAGGGGAAACCCCCCAAATGTGTAGGACAAACATTCAAAGAACGATAAATCTTCTCTTTCAATTGGGCTTCTCAATAAACGAGAAAAAATCAAGCCTAGTGCCAAGCACAACCAAACAGTTCCTAGGAGCTGTAATAGACACAAGGGAGGCTTTAGTCTTCACCTCAGAGGAAAGAGTCCAAAATATGTTACTGCAAATGCCACATCAGGCCGTCGCCAGGTAAGCGTACTCAAAGCTATGCGATTGCTAAGCATGATAGCATCTTGCATTTACCTGGTGCCACACGCATGTGCCCTATGCAGGAGTGGTTGGCGAAACAGTGGTCTCAGGCAAGCAGTCAGTGGGACGATCTAGTGGTTGTTTCGCCAGCATTAGTACAAAACCTTTTCTGGTGGACAAGAGAGAATCTTTTAAGGGACAAAACCTTCGACGACCCAGAGGTGCAAGCTATAGTGACGACAGGCGCCTTGCTTGTTGGGTGGCGTGCTCATCACCTTCATCACACAGCTCAGGCATGCCATGGCACATAACCACATCAACCTATTAGAACTGCTGGCAGTATTCTAAACCCTTCAGGCATTCGAGATACAGTTAACATATCTGTCCATACAAGTCCTCACTGACAGCACAACAGCTATGTTCTTCATTAACAAACAGGGGGGCACTCATTTACCAAATCTGTCCAGACTAGCACAACAAATTTGGAAATGGGCACTCAAACGGAGGATATTCCTATCCTCACAACACGTTCCAGGGGAACTCAATACGTTAGCAGACTCTCTAAGCAGAGATGCACTACCAGAGGAACACGAATGGCAACTAATTTCAAATGTCGTAGATTACCTCTTCTCTCAATGGGATTACGCCATGCTAGACTTGTTTGCTACAAGTGAATACAAGCAATGCCCAGACTTTGCGTCCATGTTCCCACAACCATGCTCCAAGGGGAATGCCCATTGGATGTACTGGTCAGGGAGGTTTGCTTACGCTTTTCCTCCCACTCCTCTAATGAACAAAGTGGTGAACAGGATTCACAGGGAACAAATTACTCTCCTCCTAGTTCCTCCCACGTGGGCGAGACTGCCATGGTATCTACATCCGTGCAAACTGGCGATGTGTGAACCCATCAAACTCCCGTGCCAGACATACCTACTCACTCGGCACGGTGGAACAACCATGCACCCTCAACCTCATTCTATGAACTTGGCAACGTGGCTCCTGAAGTCCTAGAGTTCGGACATCTTAACCTGCCACAGAGTGTATGGACATCCTAAAGGAAGCAATAAAACCTAACACTAGGCACTGTTATTTTGACAAGTGAAGGCGATTTGTATTTTGGTGCCAGTCTAAACAAACCCCATAGAATGGACTCCATCTCACGTTCTAACTTATATACTCTACTTGCTAGATTCGGGGTTAGTCTTCAACTCTATAAAGGTCCACCTGGCGGCTTTATCGGCTTACACCACCTGCTACAATAAAGTATTGTGGTGGAAAGTACCGGTCATTAAAGCATTCATGGAGGGAGTAAAACGACTCCACCCTCGCATTTCTAACCCACCGCCAGGATGGGATCTCAATGTAGTACTCGCTAAGCTCATGGTGAAACCCTTTGAGCTGATGCGCAAGTCAAGTCTTAAGCACCTGACCTACAAGACTGCTTTCGTAGTGGCTATTACTTCCATAATAAGAGTTAGTGAATTACAAGCATTGTCCGTGCAGGATCCTTTCTTTATCATACACAAGGACAAACTGGTTTTACACACTCATCCTAGGTTTTCCCCTAAATTAATTTCCAAATTTCACGTAAACCTGTCCATTGAGCTACCAGCCTTCTTCCAGAACCCCACCAGCTCAGCTGAGGTTAACCTTCACACACTAGATGTAAGGAGGGCAGTCCTTTACTATGTAAACAAGGCCAGACCACTGAGGAAAACAGATCAACTGTTTGTCTCCGTCCGTAGCACCAGGCAGACAAGGAGACTGCATTTCCAAGAATGGCATCTCCAGATGGATAGTCAGATGTATACAACTGTGCTATACTCGATCAAACCAGACACTGCCTTTCACTCAAGAGCTCATTCCACAAGGAACACAGGAGCCACTCTGGCTTTCATTGCACATGTCCCCCTAGACAGCATTTACAAAGCAGCTAAATGTAGCTCAGTACACACCTTCACTCAGCACTACTGCATTGACACCCATTCCAAGACAGATTGACAGGTGGGACAAGCGTTTCTAAAACATGTTTACTAATAAACCTTCTCTCAACCCACCACCTTCTCCTAACACTGCTCGCCAATCTATGCACCGCATGTGATCTAAGCAGATTTCCACAAGCCTCAGAAGGGATACATTACTCACCGTAATCTTATTTCTGATGCTTGTATCTGCTTAGATTCACATGCAACCCACCCTTCCTCCCCTTGGAGAGAAGGTGCATGGATGCTTTGAGCTTGTCTGATACATATCTGCTTTGATACACCTGTACTCACGCTACACTTCGTGCTACCTCATGTCAGAAACAAAACAATCTGTGGGACAACAACTGTAATACTCCACAGATATCACTAGATGTCGCCCTATGCACAGCATGTGAATCTAAGCAGATACAAGCATTAGAAATACAATTATGGTGAGTAATGTATCCCATATATATATAT
This sequence comes from Ambystoma mexicanum, assembly GCF_040938575.1. Classification (NCBI taxonomy): domain Eukaryota; kingdom Metazoa; phylum Chordata; class Amphibia; order Caudata; family Ambystomatidae; genus Ambystoma; species Ambystoma mexicanum. Next base: position 745,132,966 of record NC_090926.1, read on the forward strand.
ATATATATATATATATATATCTGTTTCTAGAAGGTCTAAAAAGCAGAAATGGTGACACAAATGCGTGACGTCCTTCTCACTAAAGCTAAGCTTGTTGGATATCGCGGAGCAAAACCTATTTCTGATGTTATTGTCACACAACTAGTGCAGCAAGGGAACAGTTGCGTTAAGAGCGTCGGAAAATAGCTTCAGTGTCCAGCCCTTTCATTGCGGACTATTTACACGAATAACATTTGCACACAAATCACTTAGCTGCACATCACCCCGCCAAGAAGAAAAGAGATTCACCCGCCCATTCTCATTCGCACTTCCAGTAATCCAGAAGCTACGCCACAGTGCACTGGCTTTATTTAGCTGCTGCTATATCGTAGAGGCTGACTGCAAAATGTATGGAAAAGTCACTTCTCTCCTGCTGCGAGTGGCCATGCTACTTCGGCTAGTTTAGCGTTGACCAGTCATTCAGGCACTCCATGTCTAATCGGCGGAAGTATCAATGCAAATTCTCCTCTCTGTTATCCTAACATGGGCCCAGGCTCTGTCCAGATGCTGACACATTTGGACGGGATTTATGTCTCTTCTCCGGACTTCTCGTCCTCTCAAACATGCTTCCAAGAGAACATGAAATACCAGCACTATTTTAAAAACGCAGACCTTGAACACTTTAAAAAAAACTCCAGCAATGAGTCTGCCCCCTCCATCTTTCTAAAAAATAAAAAATTCAGAAATTATCATATACATTAAAAGTTAAGTCTAGTTAAATAAATTGCCCTCGTTTTATTGCATCCCCAATTGAAAGCAGTGCCATGTTTTGCTGGGGAGCTAAAATGTGTTGGAGAAGCAAAATGGCGTTCTTGTACAAACAGACTATCGATCTACTCACATTATGCTGATATCAGTAAAAACACATCCAATCAGGTTGTGTTTACATCACAAGACACTGGAACACCACCAACAAATCAGTACGTGGACAATTTGAAAGCTATTTAACAAAACACATATCTTTAACAGTAACTTTATTTTGAAAACCAAATACATCAAAATACGCAACATAACTTACAATATTTTTTAAAGCATCAATCAAGTCAAATAACTTTTTAAAATAACATTAATACATGGCGGCTGCCATTTTGGAATGAAAAATAGCTGACAAATTCAGCAAACAAAACAAATGCAGGCAAATAGTGCAAAAAGGGGTGTGATTTGAGGGAGGATGGGCGGCTATGGGAGGAAAATCATATAGATTTGACTTGGAGATGGGCATTAAAATCGTGGGACACCTAGCCAAACACAAATCCATCCCCATATGTCATCTGCATTGAAAAGCACCAAAGACCCTCATTCAAAGCCCCTATTTGAAGCTCTTAAGTTAAAGCTCTTATTTTAATGACAATAGTTTCGGCTTAATGTTAGCTCTTTCAGCGCCACCTAATAGCTAAAACTAAAAAGGGAAAGCGTTTTGATACGTGCAGTTATCCTCCCATTACTCCTTTAGACTCTAACAGCAAGATTTTTGTTTCTTTAGTAAATTTAGAAGAGTGGATTGTAAAAACCAATCGATTGTCAATCTTCCAAACAGGTGTTAGGGAAAGGGTAAGGATTGAGGCAGCAGAGTGTTGCAGACAGCACAGACCCTGAGACTTTGTGATTGAGGACAGTCTTTCTACACCCTCCATGCTGGTTGTTTCTTGCTGCCACTCCATTTAACCACCGAGCGGCCGCGGAGCAGGCCAGCAGAGTGGTGCAGACAGCGCTTACCGCGTAGGATCACGTGGGATAGGGGGATTTGGCAGAGAAAGGTTCTCCATGGAACCCACAAAGGTGAACGTGGAGAGGCAGAGGTATGAGGCCTGCAAAGGTAAGCAAGTGGATGAGTGCTTGCTGGCTCCCCTCGCCCCTCCCCCCCCGTTTGCTCCCTTGATGGCCAGGAACTAAAGACCAGAGAGGGGTCTCCCTTAAAATGTGTCCTAAGAACTCATAAAGACTCAAGAAGCCTAACACAGCCTAAAACACAGGCTAAACTGAAATGGCCAAGTGTTAAGAAACTGGCGAGTTGTGAGATTATGCTATAAGAATCTTTGGAACAGTAGTGGCAAAGATGTTACAGTGGATGAGTTCACTTCTCTCTGGCTAAACCCAGACATTACGTTGAAAGGGAAACCTTTGTTTTGGCCAAATTGGTTACTAGGAGGTGTACAGTGGCTGGAGGATCTTTTTGAAGAAGGAAAATGGATCAGCTTTAATAGATTGAAGGTAATTAAAGATCTAAGAGAATGCACTTTGGGAGAATATAGGAAGCTGAAAAAAGCTCTGGTTCACAAGATTCCGGATGGGTGCCAAAGATGGCATGTATGGCTGAGAGAATATAAAACAGAAGGTGGCATGGCCTCGTAAGTGTACAAGAATCTTGAACAGTATAAAGATCCAAACTATGAATTACTATCAAAATGGTCAGACATATTAGACTCTGAGATGTCGGAAGATAGATGGAGATTTGTGTAAAAATATGGCTCTGACATCCTTGAGTCTAGGAGAAAGGTGCAGACAGATCAAAATTCTTAAGAGTTTTCTGGACCCCACAAAGATTGCATGCAAGAGGTTTGTCAGATTCAAGTGCCTGTTGGAGATGCAAACATGCTGATGGTTCCTTTGAGCATATGATTTGGGATTGTTATGAACTAAGATCTTTCTGGAGTGGAGTCACTAATAAGATGAATGAAGTTCTTCTGGTACATCTGGACTTTGATTATCCAACTATAATTTTAGGAGAGGATGACATGGTGGATGATCTCTTTTCCACAGAAATGTTGGTTTTTCAGAGCGTCAAATTCTGCCAAGAAAATTATTTTGAGGAAATGGAAAGGTGATGTTAGACCAACATATTTAGAATGGATGGATGATTTGAGACAAGTAGCTAGAATGGAGATATTGAGTTTTTACAAGCATAAGAAAATGAACTTGTTTGATCAAATCTGGAGTAGATATTTGGATTTATGAGACTGCAGTCTTCCTAGGTTAATGCAATTCAGTTTTTTGCACTTTCCATTCATGAATGTGAAGATCCTGGCTTTTATGTATGTTAGTGTATTGGTTGTATACCTTGTGTTGTATTTATTTTAAAATTTAATAAACATGTAAATAAAAAAAAATTTAAAAAAAGAAACTGGCGAGTTCGCAAGCAATGATCTCAGCTGTAACGAGCCTGTTGGAGCTGGTGGCACAACCTGCCAATGTGAAGGAAAGCATGGCGGAACCATCAGCAATGAAATCAATACAGCCCATGGAACACAGGAAAAGTCCAATTAAGACAAGGGCTCGGACATTCGGATAGTCCGAACCTCAAGAGACCATGTGTGCCTTTACGAAACAGAGTGACAACACCGGAGGTTTTTGGACTAAAGAATGTCTCCTACCTGGGCTGGGGGTGTTGGAGTTCTCGGAAACCTTGCCTGGACTTGGGTTGGGGACGCCGGTGGTCAGCATGGCGACGGGCGGATCTCCCCTTCTGGGGGGGATATGGCCAGGTGGCCGCAGTCGCCGGCGGAGTCTGCCGAGCATGTGGGGTCCGGAGGGGCGCTCGGCTTCACGGGGGTGTCTGGGGCGGGAGGTTTGGGTGGCGTGGCTGCGCTGGCTGGGGGACGGCCTTGTGGCGTGGAGGGGCTGGGGAGGGGAGGGTTCTCTCTCCTCCTGCCGGTTACCGAAGCGGATGCTGGCGCCGTCTCCATAGTCGTGGAAATCCACATGGCTGCTGATCAGGAAGCTGTGCCGGACTTTGTTGAACGGAATAGCCCTAATGATGCTAATAATACGGATCGCGCTGGCTCTGCAGAGAGTGGAGACAGTGCAGAGTGAACCCAGCGGCAAGATGCGAATGGGGAGGACCAGAATGTAATCAAGGGCACGGAAAAGAGGAAAATAGTATCAAAGACTGCCCAAAAGGTCAAGCTAAAGAGAATGCCCCTAGTCAAAGTGCCCAAAAACCAATGCTTGAAAATAAAAGGCTCACAAAAGCAAAAGAAACAACAAAGAGAGCAGTCGTCAACAGGCTCTGGATGAACACGCCCAAATTAAATTTAATGAAATATTCACTGGTTGTAAAGAACGGAGAAGTATCACATACTGTAAAGGAAATATGAGATGCAGAACTATTGGCTAGTTTGCAGCAAGATGAGATCACCCCCAATGGATGCAAGCATGGCACAAAAATAGGCGCTGATAAGCCTGTCTGTATGCCAGGCAGTCGAAATGAACTCAGCTCCACCCCCATAAGATGGCATTACAGGCACCTTAATAAACAGACGAGTGAATCACAGAGAGACCATCAGCCGCCGATCAGAGAGGTGCCAAGTGTAAAAACAACGGCTGTTAGTTGCCCTGACATACGGAAGGAACAGCAAAAAACAGCTATAACTCAGTAGGCCACTGACGTACATAAAGACGACATTGGCCAGAAAAGTGTGGTCCAGACCGAGAAGATTATTGAAAAGCCATTGACAGCACAGACAATATCTGGGGAAACACTACGGGAGTCACAAACCAGGGGCCAATTAATGGCCCACGAAATACAACTTTCACCTCGGAGGGTAGAGGGAATAACAAAAGATGATGGGGACAAAAATGAGTGCTCTTCGAAGCACCGACAAAAATGCTCAAAGACACAACAAACAGAACTTCAACTGAGCTTTAATACATCAGGACGTCTCAGACCATCAGTTGAAACCATTACTGTAGCTTCAATGGAAACCCTGTCGAAAAAGACACCAGATCTAATGACAATCATGTCTACGGTGACTATTGCTTTGGCGCCGTTCAATAAATTATACGAGGCACTGAACGACGCAATGCGGGACCAAACTTCCTTGATTGCCCTGATGCACACAAAATTGACATATTTGGAGGTCTATAATACTAGCCAAAGAAGTGAATCAACATAAGTCTGTGGGAAGTGCAACAGAGGAAAGGCCTATTGTCACCTATCAAGACAACAAAAGAAATGATCAACAGAAGAGTGTATGCACTCAGACGAAACCGGTCCCAGATCAAGGGACATGGGCTCTCAATCCCAGACGAATCAACCCACGGAAGTATAAAAAAAAGTAAAGCGTGCATGCTTCAAGGCTTCTAAGACCAACGAGAAACGAGGAAAAAGATACAACTTGTTTACATTTGGGATCTTTAATAATCAGAAATCTATTGAGGACAATAAGCTAAGTTCTCCAGCTCCTAAAATGCTTGGCCAGCACAAAGGCCCTAAACCTGCAGCAACCTCAAACATGAAAGATAATCAAAGATTAGAAAAGACCAAAGTGAACTCATGCATTCAAGTGTCATTGGATTCTATAGAATCGGAGGGAGATAAGAATGAATAGAGTATATACACAGTCGATGAACTAGAGATCTCAAATCGTTCAAACCAAAGATTCAAAAGAAAGTCAGTAGTTCTGGATTTAACAAATCCAGGGCTGGAGCCTAAGAAGAAAAAGAGAACTTTAGAAGGTAAATCAACGCAGGAGCATCTGCCGCAAGATATAAATGAGAAAGAATGGGTCCCTGACAAAAGCTGACAAAAACTTTTCCAACTACTGAGATGAAAATAAATGATGTAAGAAACTACTTGAAAAAGTTTCTGAACAAAAGTTTAAGCAGAGTCTTCATGCGCTTTCGTCTGAACCAACTGAAAACAAATGATACTGTTTATATGAAATCACTCATTGACGAACAAGTGCAGATATTGTAACTTGGAGAATGTGATAGAAACAAGCAGACATCATCGAAGGGATTGTGTCCTCCGACGTATTCCTTATCTTAGATATCTCTTTCCAGCTTTGCTGGCCTCGGAAAATTTTCCCCTATAGGGCGCTGCGTGTCGATGTCCGCCGAGTCGATGTCCCTCGACAGCCGCCGTATCGACGTCGACGTCATCCTGCCTATAAGGGTGACGCGCAGCGTCCGTTGCTCAGTTCCGTTTTTCCGCGCTTAATCAGTGCCTCGGAATATCGTTGCTCAGTTTCGTAGAGAATTTATCCTATTTCCTCAAGATATTCGATCCATACTCTATGGCTTCCTCGTCGGAACCGACGACCCCTCGTCTGGCTTCAAAAATTGTCGAGACTGTGGGAAAAAGATGTCGCTGACTGACCCTCACAGAGTTTGTCTGTGGTGTTTGGGAGCTGAACACCATTGTTCGGAGTGCGAGGACTGTATGTCCATGACAGCTAAGGCCCTGAAGGAGCGTAGGGGTAAGCTGGAAAAAGGTAAGACTTCAAAAGCTTCTTCTTCCTCGACAAAGTTGAGACATTCGTCTCCTCGTCACCATTCGCGCTCCAGGTCTCGGAGTGGGTCCCATCACTCCTCGAGATAGAAGCACTCGAAGAGGAGACGTCGAAGATCCCCTTCTTCTTCGTCCTCTTCCTCTGTTTCTCCTAAGAGAATCCCTTGCCCCACGAAACATAGTTCCCGGGCTGAATGGGAGGAATTCCGCAAAAATATGATGAGCATCTTCGAGAAAGCGGCCTCGACCCCCTCGAAGACTACCGAGAGCGATGCTCTGGTCAAAAGACCCGAAGGTCAAAAACGCTGCGAGTCGCAGTACCCGGCGAAGGAAGCTTCTCGAGGGCGTCACAAACCCTCGAGTAAAGCTATGACCTCGAAACCTTCTTCGATGGTTCCTTCGACGAAGGTTCCGTCGACGCCGAGGTCGGTGTTGTCGAAGGGACCTTCGACACACGGGTCTGTCGACTCGACGCCATCTTCGACACCGGCGTCGACGCCAAGGAAAGTCACGGTATCGGCGCACCGAGTGGCTATCCCCAGGTCCTCGATGACGATGGCGTCCAGATTGTCGACTTCCTCGAGCAGAATCCCAATTCTATCGAGGTCCTTGAGGCCTCTGCCTTTGTTTTCAACGCCACGCTCGAAGCCTTCGACGACATCGACGTTTTCGAGGCCAATTACAACAAGTTTGGCACCCTCTGCCTTGGAGATGGGTTTCACACCCTTTGTGAGTTCAGACCAATTGAGAACTATGTCCTCAATTATGGAAGAGGGAGAACTATCTGACCAAGAAGAGACATTTGAGTTGCAGGGACCTGCAACCCCAGTTCAAGAGGAGTTATCCTCAGAAGAACGCAGGTTAAAGGAAGTCCATGATTCCTTACATGAGGCAAGTGGGTTAGACACTTCCCCTGAGGTGGAGTTCGCTAGGCCAGACCCGGGAGAGCATGCTGAAACCCCCTATAGAGCCTTAATGGCCAGGATCACAGAATTTATGGGGTGGTCAACACCTTCACAGGCTTTCCAACAAGATGACCTCACCGATATTCTTGATAAAGGTCCACAGGAGGATCCTGTAGTGCCGTATCATAAAGCTCTTCAAAGGAAAATCATGACGAACTGGGAAACCCCAGATGTCGTCCCGGCAGTAAATAAAAAACTGTCTACTAAATACAGGGTATCTTCTGCAGACCCAGAGTTTTTGTCCAAACACCCATCCCCAGAAAGTCTGGTGGTACAGGCAGCATCTTCTTCTGACTTCAAGACTGCTTACCCTACAGTCCCACAGGACAGGGACGATAAGAAATATGATGCTATGGCAAAGAAAGTTTTTTCGGCATTTAGCATGGCATTAAAATCTATTAATGCTACTTGCACCCTTGCTAGATTCAGCCATACGCTTTGGGAGTGTGCTTCTACAGCGGCTGACTGCATCCCGGAGGGAGAAGAATGGGAGGCGTTCCTAAATATCATACAGGACCGTAAAGACGCTATGTGCGAATCCCTCCAGACGGGCATTGATTTCGGCTGACAGTATCAGCAGAGCAATGGCGGCAAGTACAACAACCAGGAGATTCGCTTGGTTGAGAGTCTGGTTTTGCCCCAGATGTGCAAGCCAGGCTCTTGAAGATGCCATTCGATGGCTCTTCTTTGTTTGGGAAAAAGGCGGATGACAGTTTAGAAAAACTGCAAACATCAAAGGCAGCAGCAAAATCCCTAGGCGCTGCAATCCGTCAGACACCTTTTCGTTCCACAGGATCCTCTGCAAGAGGCAAGTCCTTTCGCTTCTACTCCGCATTCGGAAGAGGTAGAGGACGACCGGCTCGAAGGGGACAAAGAAGAACTACCCGAGGTGGACGGGGTAGATATTCAAAAGCCGCAGCAACAGCAGGTGCCTCTTTACCATCGGCATCTGCATCAGCCGCCCCAAAACCACTCTGAGGACTTCCCTCACAAGACACCTGTAGGAGGCAGGTTAACTCAACATCTGGCGGAATGGCAGGCTATCACGTCAGATGCTTGGGCATTGGAAACAGTTGCCCAAGGTTACTGCCTGCCTCTCCTACGCATACCTCAGTCATCCACCGGGGATCAGCTCTCAAAAAGCTCCAGATCCGCTCCTCTTGCAGGAAATTTTAGACCTGCTAGAGAAAGGTGCCATAGAACCGGTACCTGTAGCGGAGAGGAACAAGGGCTGGTACTCCCCTTACTTTCTCATTCTAAAGAAAGACAGAGGACTGAGACCCAGCTTGGACTTGCGAGAATTGAACAAATTCCTCAGGAAAGACAAATTCAAGATGGTAACTCTTTCTCAGATCCTTCAGGCCCTTCAGTTCCAGAACTGGTTGGTATCTCTGGATTTTCAGGACGCTTATTTCCATGTGCCTATCCATCTCAAACACAGGAAATACCTGAGGTTCGCAATTGGCAACTCTCATTATCAATTTCGAGTGCTGCCATTTGGGCTGACCTCCGCCCCGAGGGTCTTCACCAAGTTAATGTCGGTAGTGGCTGCAAGTCTAAGGAGGGAAGGGATTCACGTCTACCCCTACCTGGATGATTGGTTGATCAGGGCTGTATCTTCGGAACAAGCTCAGATCCAGCTAAATCACGTTTGCCACTCCCTTCACAGACTGGGCTTCTCCCTCAATTTAAAGAAGTCACAAATGATACCATCGCAGAGACTCCAGTTCATCGGAGCGATCCTGGACACTTCCCTGGGAAAAGCCTCGCCACCAGAGGTGAGGGCTCAAGATATTCTACAGATGGTTACAAAGTTCCAAAATGCCCAACGTCTCCCAGCCTTCGACTTTTTGAGGTTGCTAGGCCTCATGGCATCCTGCATTTTCCTAGTGCCAGAGGCTCGCCTGAGAATGAGATCCCTCCAGTGGGCACTGAGAGCTCAGTGGTCACAATTCTCAGGAAGAATGACAGATCTTCTTCAGGTTCCCGACAGGGTGGCTCGAGACCTTCAGTGGTGGGCCTGTCAGGAGAACATTCTGAAAGAACAGTTTTGGCAACCCTGGCCGGAGATAACAGTAGTCACGGATGCCTCACTCACGGGGTGGGGAGCCCACGCCAACGACTTGATCATCAGCGGTCGTTGGTCTCCATCGGAGTCCAGACTACATATCAACCTGTTGGAGCTGAGGGCCATCAGACTTGCGCTGAAGGCGTTCCTGCCATCTGTACAAGGGAAGAATGTTCTGATAATGACGGACAACACAGTGGCCACGCATTACCTCAACAAAAGAGGAGGCGTAGGATCACTACCTCTGTGCAGAGAGGCAATGCAGCTCTGGTTTTGGGCAATCCAAGAAGGAATCTCTCTATCGGCAGTTCACCTAGCCGGAGAGAAGAACTTGACAGCGAACGCTCTGAGCAGGCAGAGCACAGTCTCCCACGAATGGGAACTAGCTCAGGAAGTCCTTCAAGAGATCTTCGCCCTTTGGGGAACCCCTCAGGTGGATCTGTTCGCCACCAGTGTCAACAGGAAGTGCGATCTGTTCTGTTCAAGGGAATTCCCCCCGAGAGGAGCTCTGGGAGACACGTTCATAGTGGACTGGGAGTTTCCACTTCTGTACACGTTCCCACCGGTCCCTGTCATTCCTCAAATGATCAGGAGGTTGAGAAGATTCTGGAAAACCATGATCCTAATTGCCCCGGATTGGGCCAGGAGAACGTGGTACCCGGACCTTCTAGACTTGTCCATCTGCCCTCCAATTCGACTTCCACTCAGAGAGAACCTACTCTCACAGAAGGGAGCTCAGGTTCTCCATCCAGACATCAAAACCCTCAACCTTCACGCTTGGCTTCAGAAAGGCTGAGGTACAAGGATTGGGACCTCCCTGATGATGATATGGAGGTGTTGCTTTCGACAAGGAGGCCAGCAACAAAGTCTTTATACCGCTGCTGTTGGAACAGATTTTGCAGCTGGTGTAGAGAAAAAAATATCGACCCCTTTTCATGTGGTACACCAATGGTTTTAGCGAATTCAGGCCTTCAAGTTGGCACCATTAAGGGCTATCGCGCAGCTCTAACCATCTTTAAGCGCACTGCGGAAGAACCATCCTATTTCAAATTACCCTTGGTAATACAGTTTCTAAAGGGGTTAACTAACGTTTATCCCCCAAGACCATTCCAGGTTCCCCTATGGGATTTAAACTTAGTCCTAACTTTCCTGATGGGCACACCTTTCGAACCACTCCATTCTTGTTTAAGATTTCTTACCCTTAAAACTGTTTTATTAATAGCACTTACATCTGCTAGAAGGGTGAGCGAGTTACAAGCTCTTTCTTGTAAACTCCCTCATACAATCTTTCACACAGACAAAGCTGTTCTGCAAGTGAAGCCTAATTTCCTCCCAAAGGTGGTTTCTGAATTCCATATCACTCAGAAGATTACCCTCCCATCTCTCTATCCTCCTCCTCATCCGGGGAAAGAGGAAGACAGGTTACACAGGCTGGACCCAAGAAGGGCTTTAAGTTTTTACATCAGTAGACTGGCTAGGATAAGACAAGCAGACCAGCTGTTTGTAGGCTACGCAGGTTACAAGCTGGGGTTACCGATAACTAAGCAGACCATTTCCAGATGGCTCATTCTAGCCATTTTGGAATGTTATAAACTGGCAGGAAAAGAGCCCCCTCAAAATCTTAGGGCTCATTCGACCAGAGGTATCGCAGCTTCATCGGCCCTCAAAAGAGGAGTGTCGGTTAGAGACAAATGTGCGGCTGCCACCTGGTCGTCCGTCCATACCTTTACATGGTTTTACAACTTGGATTCCTCCTCCAGTCAAGAGACTAGGTTTGGAAGGGCAGTATTGCACTCTATTCATCAATAAAAGGAAGCATGAAGTCAGTACTCCCACCTCCAATAATAGAATACTGCTATGGGAGCCTATCTAAGATAAGGAATACGTTGGAGGACACAATCCCTTCGAAGAACAAGTTACTTCTTACCTTGTAACGTTCTTTCGATGGGATGTTCCTCCAACGTATTCCTTATCGGCCCTCCCATCCATCCCCGCAGTACTACTTCCCTTGTTGTTGCAGCTTACGCTCCTTCAGGGTGATTAGTCTAGTCCAGAAAGAATCATTGTGGGCTACAAAACGGAACTGAGCAACGGACGCTGCGCGCGGCCTTTATAGGCAGGATGATGTCGATACGGCGGCTGTCGAGGGACATCGACTCGGCGGACATCGACGCGCAGCGCCCTCTAGAGAAAATTTTTTCGAGGCCAACAACGCTGGAAAGAGATATCTAAGATAAGGAATACGTCGGAGGAACATCCCATCGAAAGAACGTTACAAGGTAAGAAGTAACTTGTTCTTCTCCTTGGATGCAAAGGGACTAACAGTGAGAGGGTAGCTGTTCTGGGAAAACTACTGAATTCCTTTACCACATTAACAGAAGACGAATGGTGGTCAATCCTGACAAGTGGCGATGACACTCGCTGTTTGATTGGAGTAACCACATTCTTTAGATACATTGATCTGGAGCATCGTGGACGTGATGTACTAGAAGGAACGGTCAAGCTCAAACTAAGAGTAATACATGCCGGATGGCTATTGTTATGAAATTGACTCTTTGAGTGAACGTTCTAAATGATTGACATTTTGTACAAATTGTTTTTCAATTTAAATCAATTTAAAAAAAAAGAAAGGGTAAGGATGCCACTTAATGGCTTTATTTGAAAACTACTCTTAAAAGGCCAGGAAGGAGGGAAATCTACTTTATATGCGCTGTATGTTGATTTGTACGCCACAGGGGAATTATTAATAAAAATGATTAAATGTTTTTGTTTCTGAGCTACCGCCGCTGTTGAAACTTTGAAGATGTCGATCGAGAAAAGGGCAAGCTTCAAGCCCCAGAATGCAGAGGAAAAACAGGACTGGGTGTGCTAACACAGAATATCCTGAGATCTCAGAGTTTGGCTCTTTTTATTATCTTTCCCCCAATAATGTGATCCTGCAGTGCAAAGCAGTATTTGCACTGAACAAGAGGCATAGTCCCTGCATTTCCTGACCTCGCTGGAGTCTCACAAGTGAAGTGCTGTGTGGAAAGTCCACATTTTACCTCATGTGGTAGCGCTGTGTACTTTTGCTGGCTTTTCTGTGTTGTGTGCCTTATTTCTCCAGTCAGCTGAGCTGAATACAAATCCTGACTCAGAAATCCTCACTGACCTCTCACATCTCTCTAGCAAAGTCGTGTTTTTTCATTGCTGTTATGTTAAATACTAGGCCTTTTTCCCAATTTCTATGGAAGTTGAATCTGTCGCTTTTGCATTGCTGTTGTGTTACAAAAAAAACCTTTTCCCTCTAAGAAATTTGAATCTGTGGCTCTTCGCAGTGCACGTACTTCAACTTAAATGCCTGATTTTTTAAATTTGCTCTGTCTCTGCAAACCCTCCTGCTGAGCACTGTTGGTTACTGTTGGGTCTATTGGTTACTGATGTGGTGACTGGCTTCCCACCCCCCCTTTGGCTGTTGATCTCTGTTTCCCATGCCCCCTGTCTTCCGGCAATGCTGTTTCTGCGTTCCCCTTGTGGTGTTACCTGCTTGTGCTTCCTGTGTACCTCCTACTGTGTGAACCCTCCTCTCTGGTGCAGCCTGTGTTGCGCGCCTCTGGGCTGTGCTTCCTTTCCTCTCATACACACTCCTTTTCTTCCTTGCACCCCCTATGGTGCTCTCAATCGCTCCCATATTTTCAAACTGCTACTCTATCGCCTATCCTATCCTCACTAAGTCTGAAAGGAAAAAGTTCAAGAAGGATATCCTGTTCTCCAACCCATGCCTGCCCATCGCTGATACCTACATCAGTGCTTCCTCCACCAAAATCCTCTGTCGTTCCCTCTCCAGTCCTCTGGACCCCTCATATGGTTTCTGTTCTCTCTCCTTTCTCCTACTCTCTCATTAATGGCAGCACCAAATGGGAGGTCCTTTTGGCTACCTTAGACTCCTCCATAGCCATCATTAATGCCTATCGAAATGATACCGTCATGATCCAGGGCACGCAGCCCAATCTCCTCCTCCCGAATATGCGTCTTTCCCATCTCATCAACTTCCTCCCTTCTCCTGCCACTCCTTCTACCTGCTCTCCGACCCCTTTGCCGCCTCCTTCCTCCTCCTCTCTGGCCACTATGCCACCTCCAGCTACTGCCTCTGGCCTCTCTCTGGCCCATCTTCCACTAACACCGGGTGTGCCCCATTCCTGTACCCCGCCACACAAGTCTTTCAAAAGTGGTAACCTGCTCCACGTAGCTACTCTCAATGCTCGCTCTGCTGTCAAACACTCCTCTGACATCTGCCACCTCCTCGAATACCTTGACCTTGATGTCCTCGCTCTCACCAAGACATGGTCTGTGGCCAGCTCGGTCACGAGCTTGGACACTCTCCTCCATGAGGGCTATAAGATCCTCTGTGAGCCCAGAACCAGTCGGCAAGGAAGTGGAGTGGCCCTGATCTTTCCTGAATGGGTTCCTGCTTCTGTCATTTCCATGCAGGCCTATTCCTCCTTTGAATGCCTGGTCGGCAGGCTCTCTCTCTCTCCTGACCTCTCTAACTGTGGCCACTATCTACAGCCCACCTGGCCAGGTAGCACTCTTCCTCTCTGAATGGTTAGACATCACCTTTTCTCTTGTCTCATCTCAACTTCTCCTCCTATGAGATCTCAACATCCACCTGGATGCCTCCGACCTCTCCTGGGCTCTTCTCCAACCTTTGCGACTCTCTCCCTTTTTCCATTCTACCCTCTGGTCCGACACATTTTGCCAGACACACCTTGAATGCGCTCATCTCCTCAGACATGCCTCTCACTACCCCTCTCTCTCGGACTGACCACTTTCTGCTCTCCTCCCACCTGAAGCTTCCTGTCCCCCAGGCAAAGCAAACCCCAGTACTGCCACCTGCCTTCTCTGTCATTCGGCCCATGAAGCGAGTGTCAATGGGTGTCTTTGCCTCCACTTTCTCTGCTCCTTCTACTCCTGCAGCTGACTCCCACTCTGACAGAGCCCTCGCCAACCTGCATGTTTCTATCTCCAACACACTCTGGCCTATCATTTCACCACTAAAACTCAGGATATCCTGTCCTCGCTTTCCTCTTCCTCTCTCCGTCTACCTCTCTCAGGCCCCCTTTGGCTGCCTCTCCTTCTTTCCTCCATCTCTCCGAGAACACCTGACAATGTTTCTAGACAGGTTTGATCTATGAACGTGTTTTCAAAACAGGTGATCCCCTGCTCTTCCGAAGCTCTCAAGGACCACATTGCCTCCCCCTGCTCCAGCCTTGGCCAATTTCTGCAATCGCTATTTTGCCACTGGATCTTCCCCTCTCTCCTTAAGCACTTCCTTGTGCACCACCCTCTAAAAAGCCTTCTGCTGATCCTGTCTGACAAACTATCGCCCCGATCTCTATCACTCCTTTTCTTGGCAAGTGCCTGGAAAAGCTGGCCATCTCCCAGCTAACCCTCTACACTGAATCTGTTGGTTGTCTACATTACGGTCTGGCTTCAGATTAGCCAGAGGCATGGAAACTGCTCTAACATTGACTCCAGCTGTTCTGTTGTCCTCATCCTCCTTGACCTCTCCTCTGCCTTTGATACGGTCAATCATGCTATCTTGATCGTCTCTGTGAGAACCTGCGCTTCATGACTTAGCCTCTGGTGTGGCTGACTGCCTTCTTTTTAGACCGACCCTCCCAGGTCCAACTTGGGTCCTATCTCTCCACCACTTCTCTCTCCACTTGTGGTTTCCCCCAGTGTGCTATCCTCTCACCCTGGTTCTTCAGTGTCTACTTGACCCCTTTGGCCCACCTTATTTCCACCTTCTCTTCCGACATTCAGTGTTATGCGGATGACGCATAGCTCTCCTTCAGGCTTCCCTCAGCCTCCTCTCCTTCCTCACTCATTCCTGACTGTCTATCCTTGATTCAGAAATGGTGCACCTCCAACGATCTCTGTCTCAACGCCAGTAAGACTGGAGATTCTGCTCATTGGGACCCCGGCTTCCGCTTTCCCTCTCGCACTATGGTTACCCTCCTTGGGCCCCCTACCCTCTACCTCCTCAGAGACAAAAAACCTTGGGGTCATCTTCAACTCCACTCTCTCCTTCTCTCCTCTCTTCACACCTCACTGTCTCCAGAGCTCTGGTTTTCTCCAGGCTGGACTACTGAAACAGCCTCTTTCTAAGTCTGCCTAACTCTACTCTTAGCCCCCTTAAACTAATCCAGAACAGGACTGCAACACTTATCCGTGGCCTCAAGCCCATGGACTGCTTCTCTTCAGCCGTGAAATCTCTGCATTGGCTCCCGGTGGCTGCTTGATCAAGTTCAAGATCCTTTGCATCGTCCACAAGGCACTATATCTAGCACTCTCTGCCAAAATACCTTCCTTCTAGTGCCCTTTGCTCAGCTACCTCAAACTCTGAGGGTCAGACTATTCTTCAAGTTGAGAGTGGGGGGTAGAGATATCTCCGCTGCT
This sequence comes from Ambystoma mexicanum, assembly GCF_040938575.1. Classification (NCBI taxonomy): domain Eukaryota; kingdom Metazoa; phylum Chordata; class Amphibia; order Caudata; family Ambystomatidae; genus Ambystoma; species Ambystoma mexicanum. The sequence continues at coordinate 745,148,708 of NC_090926.1, forward strand.
GGTGCCTTCTTCTGGAACGGCCTCCCTGCCCCTCTCAAACTTTAGCCAGACCATCTGACATTCCGGAAGCTGCTCAAGACCTTACTTTTCTCCTCTGCCTTTTCTCCCACTTGCTAACCCTCTTGTCTGCCTGCCATGACTGGTCTACGGGTACTCTCACAGTCTCACAGGGTACCAGGCCCCTCCATGATCAGTCTTCCTGCACTGCCTCCGGGCCTACTGTGCATTTAGGGGCTGTAACTGTTACTCTTACCTCCCCCTGCCCTCCATGCACTTGCCTAGAGCTGTGCTGCCCTGGCTGCACTTACTCAGAGCATTGGTGCCCTGACTGCACTTTCCCCTTCTCTCTCCCATGCACTTCCTCCTCTCCCTTTCCCCCTTGTACTTTTGTTGTCGCACTTACACAATCCGAATGACACAAAGCCTGATAGGATTGCTGTCCTGTTTTCCTTCTGTCCCCCCTCCCTCGCCTTGTGGTGGCTAGAAACACTTGTGTACAGGCGTGTTATAAATACTGTGTAATATCATATCATTATGAAGCTATACTCCGACACTGTGATTAGGGTGAGAATTAGTTCAAGAGGCCTACTCTAAAGAAATTAAAACTTGTGTGGATTTCTGCCAAGGTTGTGTTTTGGCCCTGTGTCTTATTAAGATATGCATATGTGATTTGATAGAGGAAATGGAGAAAATGTGGACATTCCCTCCAAAGATAGGTCACCATCATATAGGTGTTCTGGTTTTTGATGGTGATGCAGTTAGACAGTGTTAGGGAGAATTCTCTGTTTAGGCTGAATTTCCTAAGTTCCCCAGCATCTTTGCTGGATTTATGGAGTTTGTTTTTTTCTCCTGCCAAGAGTGAGACTCTGTTTCTCCCACTCTTGGACATGATTTGTGGTGTTCCTTTGAATGTTAATGTGTTTTATGGGCTATGGGGTCTTTTACTCCATAGGGTCTCATGTGTTTTTACTATGTGTAATTCACAGCACCCTCCGTGCAGTAACACAGGCTGTCATAGTGACCCCCCACCATAGACTCCATACCCTGGGACTGACTACTGTCTCCCAGGGCATGTAAAGACACCATTGGCTTTACTAGTCCCAGATTACTAACAAAACCAGTACAAACCATCATATTGTGGGCGTACTGGTAGGGGCAATTCGATTGCCCCTGGGTCTGTTGTTCGAGGGGGCACTGTCCCGTCCCCCCTTGTCGAGTTTTGGCTGGTGGCAGTGAATACTACTTTTTATATTGAACCGCGAATATATCTCTATGGGATTTTCCCATTGTTCGAGGCTAATACTTTTTAACATAGCCTCTAACATACCGCCGGTTTATTTATTTAATATTAATTCACCGGTTGGTAGTTTCTGCCAAAACTCGGTTTTAAAATGGCGTTTGTGTTCGCCTCTGTAACTCCAAACCAAAGGTCGAGCCCTTAGTTCCACTTTTGGCAGGCTTCTGCACAGAAGCCCTCCAAAGTGGTGCCACTCTGTCTGGGTACCACAGGGGGTGTGGGAGGGGGTTTAGGCACCTTGGACCAGGTTACCTTGCCAACTCAGGTCGCACTCTTGTGTGATTGGCCCAAGTGGTGAGCCACCCAGCTCACCACTTAGCATGTTTGATTGACAGCTAGGCTGAATGAATGGGGGTTTCTTGCATAAAAGCAGGGCTTTGGGGACTGGAACTTCAGAAGTCGCCACAGGACCTGAAAATCCGAAGAGGGAGAAGCTGAGCCAACCTGCTACGACTACACCACCGGTGGAGCCCTGCTGAATCGACTCACCACTTCCCAACAACAGAGGAGATCTCCCTGCTGGAGAGTCTTCTTCCCTTGACTGGTGGGCACAACCGGTTTGCTTTCTTCTTCACATCCCAGGACGTCCAGTGGTCGAATTGCCTGTGCCAAGCACACCGGCAGCCGGATAGCCACGTACCCCTGTACCGGAAATAAAATGACCGCTGCTTTTAATTGAGAACTCCGCGGCTGGTTTCTTCTCTGGCAGTGTAACAGATTCCTGTTTTCCTCCACGACGAGATCCTCTCTTCCCCCGGACGAAGCACCGACTTGCACCCGCTGCCAGGAACAACTGCCCCGGCTGGAGCCTTCCCACCATTCTAAGGTACCGTGTCTGCCAGGCCTCCCTTTCTAAAGATTGCTACAAGGTAATAATAATCCCTTAACCTTCTGGACTGGGCTGGCCGCCTTGACCATCTAACTGGTCCCTTTCTTTGGTCCAACTCTTTTACGAACCTTTTGCGAGACTTCTTTGTGCACTTTCAACCGAGTGACCGTGGACACATTTCGACCGGAGCCTCTTAAACTGGGTCCGGCCTTTTGAACTTTGACTCTACGGTTTTAACCTGCCTTTGCCTCCTATACTGTTCTTCAAAAAGTGTTGGGATCTGTTTCTATCTTTGCCCTGCCTTTCTCTCCCTTTTTTACTGATTGAATAGAGGGTCATCTGCGTTAAGCACTCACCGCTGTCTGAAAATAAGTGTTGCTTTAACTAAGAGTTGTCTATTAATTGTTGAAGGGAGTGTATATCTTTTAGTGACCGTGTTTCTGAACTGCTTAAAACTTAGTGCCAGTGTGTTTATTAGATGTGCTTTTAAATAAATGATATCTCTTTTACACCAAGCTCTGGTCAGTGTTTGCTTGTTCTACTGTGTTCTTTTGACCTATTGTGAATACTCTGTATACTGCCTGACTCTTCTTGAGAGAATTCTGACTGCTCAGCCACAGCTACCAGGTAAATCTGGGTGGTACAGACTGCTACCAATTGGGTTTACTGCCAACCACCTGTAGTCTTAAATCGTTTGCAGTGGTCCCAGAGGGAACTGCACAGGTTTCTGCCTAACAGACAGTATACAAATGGGCTTGCAATGAGCATTGAATCAATTGAGTAATTATGTGAGGGAGAATAATCTACTGATGAATGTTAACAAGACTGCTAGAATGACTGTTAATTGTTTTAACAAGCAGGTCAATTATAATTGGTATAGATCTTTAGCCCGACATTTTACATACTTGGCCTTTCCTGTGTATAACCCTGGTATTGAGACAGTATTATTTAGTCTGTGAAGTAAACTATCTCCTTTAGTGGAGCAAATTGCTCCTTTTTTATTATCACTTTTGGTAACTATGCATGGTCTTGAAATAGTTGATGGGATTGTGGAGAAATACTTATTTGAGGGACAGGTGTGGAAGAAAGACTTACCTGCATGCATGCCAATCACTTTTATTTGTCTAAAACTGGGTCTTCAATCTATTTATTCTAAACAAATGTTAAAAAAGGTGACACTTCTGCACAAAATCTTACATCCAATGGGGGTACTTTGTTTAAGGTCCTCCATGCTATTGGAAGGAAAGGTTTGTCTTCCCCCTCTTATGCAATTTACTTCAGAATGTATATCACTATTGGATGAAATAGTGTCCTTAGAGGATTTGCTAGCGTATAATCCTGGAAAGATGAAATGGAAACTTGGTATGCATGACTGGATGAAACAAAATAATGCCTTAGAAAATTATAAGTCGTGCAGAGAATATGGAAATATATTTATGAAATACAACACTGTCCCGAAATACCTTAGGAATTTTCCAGAAAGGAAATATAGAATCCTATATATGTGATTCAGGTTTTTGTTTTATGTTCACTTGAAGTGATGGTGCCATGAAGAGGTTTCCCAAGAGATCAGCGAGAGTGTGGTCCGTGTAAAAAGTCAGAAGAGTTGTAAACATCTTTGAAGAATAATCCCACGCAGGTTCCAGTGAGATAAAGTAACATTTACTACAGGTCATAAAGTACAGACCCCCAGCTCAACCTTACTTCTGGCTGGCTAGTGCAAACAGTAATAGAAGCAACATTGAGAGTAAACATTCTCTGGCCTCAGGCAGGCTATGACACCTTGCTCAGAACTATATTACACTGTGACATTCCACATATAACTATATTACATCATACACAATGAACACCCTGCTCTCTATGAATAGCACGCATGGACATAACCATTTACATACAGTGAGACAACTTCATAACATATCACCCTCTCTTATTACCCAGACGATCTTCTCACCACAGCGATTCTATTTTTATTCCAAACTTGTCTTCCACTGACCCTCACAGCACCCCTCAACACTGCTACCACACGTATCTGATCCGAATACAATGGATCTCCCTTCTTCTTGATCACTGCCTTCCTGATCCTCACATAATCTTCACATTCCATTCTGAGTTCCTTATTTGCTCTTCTCCGGTTCTCCCTCATAACAAACTGCTCTTTCTTATTTCTGAGATCTTTTCTCAACTTTTAAATCTCACAATCTGATTCCGCTCCCCTTTCCATCCAAGGGGGACACACACTAAAGAATATCCTATGCGCCCACTCATCAATTCAAATGGTAAAACTCCTGTAACCGAATGTGGTGCCATTCTCAACACCACCATTCTTTGTTCTACTACCAAACTCCTACTCACACCACATGCTTTCACCAATTGACCACCCTCCATAACAAATCTGTTCAATCTTTCCGCCAACCCATTCCCATCGTATTACGTATTATGCCACAATTCCTCACATATTCTTTAAAGCATCCTCCCGTAAACTGAAGGGCATTATCTGTCAGAATATACTTGGGAAATTCTTCTCTCCCAAATACCTCGCGTAAAAACTTAACAATACTACCTCCATCTATGTCTCCAACTATCTTATACTCGCTCCAGCGGGAGAATGCATCAACCAATACCAATATGAACCTTCCTTTCCCATAGCCCATTTCCACAGGACCCAAAACATCAAACGCCACCTCCTCCCACACTCTTCCCGAGATACCCTTAAAGATTATGGGCTGTTTCTTCGCTACCAAACCTTTACCGCTTTCAGCACATTCCATACAATCTTTCAGTCTTTTCCACCTCCTTGTCAAATCCAGGCCACCAATAATCCGCCCTCAAAACTGCTTTTGCTTAGCTGATCCCTATGTGACCTTCATGGGCTATTTCAATCATCCTGTTGCGGATCTCCTCGGGCACCACAGCTTTGCCCCACCGAAACACAATGCAGTCTTCAATACTCAATTCCTCTCTAACGTCCCAAAATGGCCTTTCCTTCACACTCAACTCACTTTTTCTGGGCCAATAACTTTGAATATACATTTTCACTTTTGACAACAATTCATCATTATCTACTACTCTCACCCATTCCTCCTTACATACCACATTATCTGTGTTGGCAAAAACCATTTCCATTTCCTCATCTTGAGTCTCTTTATTCTCCTTCATGGCTAATCTGGACAAACAATCCGCAAATACATTTTCCTTTCCTGATAAGACTGCCACATCAAAGCTATGACACTGTAATCTGGTAACCCATCTCGCAACTCTCCGGATACCTTATCTAATCCTTTGTTTTCAAAAATTGACTTTAATAGCCTGTGGTCAGTTCTAATCACAAAATGTGTGCCCCATACAAAACTTTTGAACTTCTTAATCACCCATAAACAACCTAAGGCCTCCTTTTCCAGGACTGAGTACCTCAATTCCGCACCTCTCAACGCTCTAGAAGTATGGCCAATAATTTCTTCACCTCCCTCAGCCTTAATTTGGGACAAACCGCCCCTAAACACACCGCTTACATCAACGGTGAGCACACACTTTATTCTCGTGTCAAATTTCCTTAAAGGTTCAGTCAGATTTATTTCCTCAATCTTTTTAAATTCCATCTGGCACGCATCATTCCACTCAAACTTCCCTTTTCCTCAATAACGTTCTCATCTCCGTTACCTTTTCTGTATAATTTTTTATACATTTTTAATAAAATACTAACATTCCAAGGAAAGATCGTAATTCCCCTTTGTTCTTGGGATCTGCAACCTCTTTGATAGCAGTGACCATTGAGTCTTTCGGCTTTATACCCTGGGCAGATATTACATGTCCCAGGTACTCTACCTTGTCAGCACGAAATACACACTTTTCTTTCCTTAGTTATGCCACTCTCACTCAAAATTTTCAACAACATTTTCAACACTTCACTTAACCTCTGATCATGTTTCTCCACATTCTCTCCAGATACTAGAATGTCATCTTCAAAGCAAAATACACCACTTATTTTGCCAAACAACCTATCGATAATTTTATGAAAAACGGAGGATGCAGATGCCAACCCATATGGCATACGCTTATACTGAAATACACCTTCATCAGTGATGAAAGCCGTTCACTTTCTGGACTTCTCTTCAAGATCAACCTGATGGTATGCAGACGCCATATCAACTTTGGAAAAGATTTTTCCCTGCCCAACCATCGATAACATTTCGCTCATATTGGGCAATGGATGTCAATAACCATAATTGTTTTATTTACCTTCCTTAAATCCACACAAAATCCCAAATCTCCAGATGGCTTTTTTACAAGCACTAGTGGAGAAATCCATTCCACAGGACCAGCTCTTTCAATCACACCCATTTTTGTCAATTTCTCCAGTTCTTTCTTTACTTCCTCTCTCAAAGCGAAAGGAACAGATCTCAACTTTGCTCTCACAGGAACACATCCCCTGATGCTGAATACCTCTCACTTTACCAATCTCTTTTCTAAACACTGTTTCATACTTATATTCCACACACTGAGAAGTGTTTATCTGCATCACATGTTCATTTTGATTGGGATCCAGTCTTACCATTAGTCTTTTCTGGTCCCTCCAACCAAACAGTTTTCCCATTTTTAGTGATATAAAGCTTCCCTTTGGCATACCTTCCCTTAAATTCAAAATCTGCGATGAAGTATCCTAAAAGTGACTGTAGATTGCCCATTATAGTCTATGAGCCAGTCCCCCCAACTCACTTTGGTCCTTTATGGCCTTAACCAATGAGGTGGCAGGGTTTAAGCTCCGCCCCAGTCAGCCATTTCACTGCAGTCTGACGGAGGGAATCCTCCAGCTCTCTAAGCTTTTCGAAATCTTTCTCCTGTTAGATATATTTGTTTATCTCAAAATATATCTTTTTGCGTTGTACTGATCAAGCTCTTTCTCCTCTGTGTTTCTGGGCTCAGAAAACACTTTTTCGAGGGGATTGGGTCCTCCGACATATTCCATATCTATGACAGGTAATGTCCACAGCTGTGCTGCTTCGGAAAATCTTCGGCGTCTGCGTCGATGACATTGATGCGCCGTCCTCGAGGACCTCCTCCGATGGCCGACGTCACCCGATGTGATAAGTAGGACGCACGACGCCCATAGCCTCAGTTCCGTTTTTTCCACAAACGTTTTCGCTCTGTGAATCTCAGTACGCCTCGACTCTTTGGAGTTTGCTGTTTTCTTCTCGGTTCGTTGAACCTGTTCATTTTTTGTGAAGACCTGTTCGTGGCGATGTCTACTTCGTCTTCAACCCCGCGTCCGGGCTTCAAGAAATGCAGGGACTGAGGGTCCAAGATGTCGGTCACAGACTCACATGACGCCTGCCTCTGGTGCCTCGGGGAGGCCCACGATACGGACGACTGTCGACTGCCAGTCGTTCACGGCAAAGGCCTTGCGGGAACGCAAGAAGAAGCTGTCGGTGGGTCGGGTGTCTAAGCCCCGGAAGTCGAGATCTGCGGGGCTTTCGACGAATCACTCGAGGGGCGACTCTCCGCGTCATTGTTGGAAGTCCAGTGGGTCTCCTTCCAGGAGTCGGTCTCGCCACTCCTCCGCCTCTTCGAGGCATTCCCAGAAGCGCCGGCATTGGTCGCCTTCCCCGTCCTCTTCCGAGGACTCCGCCCGTCGGCGGGTCACTTATCCCTCCATGCAAGCGACACCGGAGTAATGGGCTTCCTTCGGGAAGCAGATGCTAGCGATTCTGGAATCGCAGGGCACTGGTCCGTCCGCGCCTCCGAGTGGGGTCGGTCGGCACCGGTCGAGAGAAACCGCTCGTACGCCTTCGGGCTCGGGTGGTCGGCACGGCTCGCGGGAAAGGTCCCGCTCGGACAAGGGTAGCTGTTCTCACCATGCCCGAACCAGGTCCCGGTCCTCGATGCGCTCGAGCCCGCGTGATCCTGTGCCGTCTTCGAAGACGTCGACGCCTGTGGCGCCGAGGTCGTCGAATATTTCTCTCGCGGCTCTGCCTCCGAGGGGGTCGTCGACGCTGTCAGCGCCTAGGTCGTCGAGAGATACGCTCGGAGCTCCGGCTTCGAGGCCTGTGTTGACGCCGTCGATGCTGGCGGCGCTGCAGCTGACGTCGACGCCGATTCGCTCAACGCCGTTTCTGTCGACCCCGGCGCCGACTCGTTCGGCGCCCTCAACGCCTTTCCAGGCAGTGGTGTCGGAGGGGCCCCGTGGCACGGAATGAGCCCCTAGAAAGGCTCTAGCTAAGGTCAGGCACTACTTTGGTCCCCAGATGTCTTCCTCTCCCCGCCTGGAGTACATTTCAGAGGGTGATGAAGGCTCTGATGACGGCTTGCTTCCGGTTACGGTACCAGATGATCTTATCTCGGGCCATAGCCAGTTTGATGACCTGAGGCAGTCACTGCATGATGCCCGTGGACTGGACACCTCTCCGGAGGTGGAGTTTTGTAGGCGCGTGCCTGGCACTCATGCCGATTCTTCATATCGGCGCCTTATGTCTCGGGTCACCGAGTACTTGGGTTGGTCAGCTCCCCCAAGGGAGTTCGTTCAGGATGATCTCACGGACATCCTTGATCTTGGTCCCCCCCACTGACCCGGTTTTGCCGTTTCATATGGCTCTGCAGAGAAGGGTGGCGGCGGCGGCTTGGACTGCTCCGGAGAATCTCCCGGCAGTGGGCAAATCTTTGTCGCGAAAATACCGTCCAGCCAGTAGCGACCCCTGCTACTTGTCCAGGCACCCCACTCCGGAGAGTTTGGTGGTGCAGGCAGCTACGGCCCCGACAAAGCAGGCGTCGTATCCTACCATCCCTCTGGATACGGACGACAAACGTTTAAACGGCTGGGCGAAGAAAGTGTTTTCTTCAGGGTGTATGGCGCTTCAGACGGCCAACTCAATATGTGCCTTGTCTCGTTTCTCACACACACTCTCTGTGGAACTGTGTTGCATTAGCGGACGAACGGGATGGTTTCCTTGCTATGGTTCAGGATGACAAGGATGCCATGTGTGAGGCCGTTCAGACGGGTTTGGACATGGCAGAGTGTGTCAGCCGGTCCATGGCGGCGAGCACCGTAATACGCATGTTTGCGTGGTTGCGGAAGTCTGGGTTCGCTCCTGATGTGCAGCCCCGGCTCCTCAACATGCCCTTTCACGGTGAACGTCTTTTTGTCAGCAAGGCTGACGAGAGCCTTGAGAGGTTGCAGACCTCCAAAGCTGCAGCAAAGTCATTGTGCGCTGCAGTTCGCCAACCTCCGCCTTTTCGTCCTAGGCGACAGCAATGGAGGGGAGGTTCCTTTCGCTATTACTTGTCCTTCAGTAAAGCGAGAGGAGCTAGCAGTCAAAGAGGCCACCGTAAGAGTGCCAGAGGTGGAAACAAGGGTACTCGAAGTGCCAAGGCCGCTCGGGCAGTTGCCTCTTTGCCCTCAGGCAACGCTGCAGCCGCTACCACTCAGTCATGAGGCCAGGTCCCATGGTTCGCCGGTTGGAGGAAGGCTGGCGCAGCATCTTGTAGAGTGGCGAGCCATTACTTCAGATGTGTGGGTTCTGGAGATCATAACCCACGGCTACTGTCTTCCTTTTTGGCAGAGGCCTCACGACAATCCACCTGGGAACCTCTCTTTGAAGAGTCCGGATCTGCTCCTTGCGCAGGAAATTCAAGCCCTGCTGACGAAAGGCGCCATAGAACTGGTGCCTGTAGCGGAGAGGAACAAGGGATGGTATTCCCCTTATTTTTTGATTTTGAAGAAAGACGGTGGATTGAGACCCATCATGGACTTGCACGGTTTGAACAAACTCCTCAGGAAGGACAAGTTCAAGATGGTTACTCTCTTTCAAGTCCTCCAGGCCCTTCAACTTAAGGACTGGTTGGTGTCTCTCGACCTCAAGGATGCTTACTTCCATGTGCCGATCCATCCCAAGCACAAGAAGTACCTGAGGTTCGCGGTTGGCGACTCGCACTTTCCGTTTCGGGTCCTGCCGTTCGGATTGACCTCCGCCCGAGGGTTTTCACCAAGCTCATGGTGGTGGTGGCAGTGCATCTCAGGAAAGGGGGGATTCAAGTCTACCCCTACCTGGACGATTGGTTGATCAGGGGGAGCTCTTCCGAGCAAGTCCTGGATCATCTGTCTGTCACCTGCCACTTCCTTCTCAAGCTGGGCTTCTCCCTCAATTTAAAGAAGTCCCATTTGACACCAACGCAGCGGCTCCAGTACATCGGAGCAGTGCTCGACACATCCCTGGGGCAGTGTTTTCCTCCCCAGGCTCTTCACATTCAGCAGATGGTGAACAAGTTTCAACTTGCCCAGAATCTCCCAACGTCTGAGTTCTTGAGACTGCTCGGCCTCATGGCATCCTGCATTCTTCTGGTGCCAGAGGCTAGTCTACGGATGAGATCTTTGCAGTGAGCACTCAAGCTCCAGTGGTCTCAGTCCTCCGGCAGGCTGTCAGACCCTGTTCAGGTGCCGCCCTTGGTCGCCCAGGACCTTCTGTGGTGGGCCGTCGAAGACAATCTGATGAAGGGGGCCCCATTTTGGCTGCCCTGGCCAGAGGTGACGATCGTGACGGACGCAACCCTCACGGGATGGGGAGCTCATGCCAACGAGTTGACAGTCAGCGGTCGTTGGTCTCCGTTGGAGTCCAGACTCCATATCAATCTGTTGGAGCGGAGGGCCGTCAGGCTTGCCCTGAAGGCTTTTCTGCCGACTGTGCAAGGAAAGAGTGTCCTTATTCCAACGGACAACACAGTGGCCATGCACTACCTCAAAAAAAAGGGGGGGGGGCAGGGTCACTTCCTCTGTGCAGGGAGGCAATGCAGCTCGAGTTCTGGGCCATCCAGCAGGAAGTTTCGATCTCGGCTGTTCATCTGGCCGGAGACGACAACGAGACGGCGGACGCTCTGAGCAGGCAGAGCACGATCTCTCAAGAGTGGGAGCTGACTCAGGAGATTCTCCTGGAGATCTTCGTCCTTTGGGGGACCCCTCAAGTAGATCTCTTCGCCTCCAGTGTCAACCGGAAGTGTGAAAGGTTTTGCTCGCAGGAATTTCCTCCAAAAGGAGCCTTAGGAGACGCGTTCGTGGTGGAGTGGACATTCCCACTGCTGTACGCGTTTCCTCCAGTCCCCGTCATCCCACAAGTACTGCGGAGGTTACGGAGGTTCGGTTCCCGGATGATCCTCATTGCTCCGGCATGGGCACGGAGGACGTGGTACCCGGACCGTCTCGACTTGTCCATCTGCCCTCCACATAGTCTTCCCTACCTAGACGATCTGCTCTCACGGGAGGGGGGTCAGGTTCTCCATCCAGAGGTCAGATCCCTCAACCTTCACGCTTGGCTTCTGGAAGGTTGAGGTATAAGGATTGGGACCTCCCTGAAGACGTGATGGTGGTGTTGCTCTCGGCCAGGCGGCCGGCAACAAAGTCTCTGTACCGTTGCTGTTGGAGAAAGTTCTGCGACTGGTGCAGAGTTAAGAATGTGGATCCTTTTGAATGTGCCATTCCCTTGGTTCTGTCTTTTTTGCTTTCCTTGGCCCACAGGGGCTTGCAAGTGGGGACCGTTAAAGGTTACCTGGTGGCGCTGGCCATATTTAAGCGCTTGTCTGAAGAATGTTCCTATTTTAAGATTCCTTTAATTTCTCAGTTTTTGAAAGGGCTCACTAATGTGTTCCCTCCGTCACCTTTTCTGGTGCCCGGTTGGGATTTGAACCTTGTTCTTAAGTTTATGGGTGCTCCATTTGAGCCTTTACATTCTTGCCCTTTGAGACTGTTAACTCTGAAAACTGTGTTTTTGGTTGCGGTCACTTCTACTCGCAGAGTGAGTGAGTTACAGGCACTTTCAGTTAAGCCACCCTTCACTGTTTTTCATAAGGACAGAGTTGTCCTTAGAGTTCGTCCTTCTTTTCTTCCAAAGGTGGTTTCGGAATTTCATTTGAGCCAGAAGTTTGTTCTTCCGGCGTTCTATCCTCCTCCACATCCTGGTAAGGAAGAGGAGAGGCTCCATAGGCTTGATCCTAGGAGAGGGTTGAGCTTTTATATTTCGCGCATGTCCCGGGTCAGAGTGGACGATCAACTTTTAATTGATTACGCTGGAAAGCGTTTGGGACAAGCTGTGACGAAACAGACTTTGTCTCGTTGGATTAGTTTAGCTATCTCCCAGTGTTACCGCTTGGCGGGTAAGGACCCTCCGGCTGGCTTGCGGGCCCATTCTACCAGTGGAGTGGCTGCGTCTACTGCCCTGCAGATGAGTGTTACTATTCGTCACATCTGTGATGCAGCCACCTGGGCTTCAGCACATACTTTTGTACGTTGCTGCTCTCTAGATTCCATCAGAGGACAGGATCTGGCCTTTGGCAAGGCAGTCCTATATTCCGCAATTTGATTGGGCATGCTAAATTTGTGTTCTAAATTCTTTTCCCACCTTCTTGCTTGGTACTGCTTTGGGAGTCTGTCATAGATATGGAATACGTCGGAGGACCCAATCCCCTCGAAGAACAAGTTACTTTCTTACCTGGTAACGTTCTTTCGATGGAATGGTCCGCCGACGTATTCCATATCGCTCCCTCCCTACCTTCCCCGCTGCAGAATTTCTTTTGCGATTGCAGCTTGCGTTCCGCAAGGCCTTGTGTATCTGACGGGCAGAAAACTGGTGGCACACGTTCTGGGGGAAAAAACTAAAACTGAGGCTATGGGCGTCGTGCTACTTATCACATCGGGTGACGTCGGCCGTCTGAGGAGGTCCTCGGGGACGGCGCATTGACGTCATCGATGCAGGATGCAGACGCGAAGATTTTCTGAAGCAGCACAGCTGTGGACATTACCTGTCGTAGATATGGAATATGTCGTCGGACTATCCCATCGAAAGAACGTTACCAGGTAAGAAAGTAGCTGTCATGATCTCTGCTTCCAAAAGATCAGGACTTGCCCGACTCCCTTGGAAGCAGACCCATAACCCCGGTTCAGAGTGCCAGCCAGTCCCAATTGGGACCTTTTGGACCCTGTCCTGGCGCCAGTGGCACCAGGCTCATAAAGATGCCCAGTCACAGCGCTGGAAGCGCCGGGCTCATAATGCTTGGGTGGGCTTACCTGCAGCAGACCATGCTGCTTACTTACCTGCCAGTTGAACCCCGGATCCTGTTCTGTTTGGGACTACTTTTCCTGTTGGGTGGGGCAGGAGCCACTCCCTAGGTTCAGAACACTGGAACTCTTCTGGAAAGCAGGAACTATTTTCTTACCTAGGCGTGGCTGTGGAAGGAGACACCTAAGCACTACAGGAGGCTATTTAAACCACACCCGATGGATGAATCTTGCTTTGTGTTATTCTGCATTCTCTGCAGCAGAACGCTCATCGTGTCTTCTGCTTCTGATCCTGGGCCTAAGGAAACAAAGGCTTACCATCCTGGAATCCAGTCTTCAGCAGCACCTGTAAAGACAAAGAAAGAACAGGTTAGCACTACGGTCTTCAGTGGCAGCGCATCTCTTACCTGGTCCATTGGCTGTCACCAACGCCTCGCGCTGCATTCCGGCATCTGAAAGACAAAGGCTTACCTACTCTTCGTATGTTCCGGAGGTCTTCGCACTGCATTCCGGCATCTGAAAGACAAAAGCTTACCAGCTCTTCGCACGCTCCGGAGGCCTTCGGCGCTGCATCCCGCATCTGAAAGACAAAAGAAGGTGCGTTTAAAGACATTGGGCAACTTTATTACTCACGTGCCATTACTCCTTCCCACGCCGAATCCAGTGGGTATTCCAGCACCCTTCAGCTTCTCTAAAGCTTCGAACTTGTACCTGCAAGATAAAAGGGACAGTGCGCATCGTGAAGCAGGCTACAAGCGCTTACCTACGTGCTTCCAGGCGCTTCTATTCCTCACGCGGGTTCGATCCTCAACTCTCATCAGCCCGCCATCCGCCATCGCCGGAACTCTGCAAAACAAGAGATATCATTACAAAAGACTTTTAAGACATTTGAAGCGCCCAGAACTTACCGTTCGTGCAGTTAACGACGGACAGCAGTCCTCTGAGGTCAAGAGGCCTGCACCCTTATCCAGTGAAGGAACTGGTTACGGCACCCTGCCCCGAGGCAGATGGAGAGCTCGGCGTTCACTTACCTAAGGTGAGGGCGTTAACCTTTGGGGTTCTACAGGAGAAGAGAAAGGGAAGAGGAGAGAGGCACCCAGTAACCCCAGTTCATTAATCCCATATTTTCTATCTGCAGACATCTTACTCTTCGAGTCAGACATACAGTCCACAGAGGTCCAGCCCAAAGAGCCAACCGTGTGTTACACATCACCTTTGAAGATACGGCATTCACCCAGTCAAGACCGGCGCCTCTGCGGGAATCAGGTGAGCGTTACAGTAACTTGCTCTTCTCCCCTAGAATTTGTCGAGTGAAATCCTCTTCAGATCATGGCTGAACTTCCAACTGCCAAAAAGCTTTCCCTGTTCAGGGACTGCACGAGGTGCATGAAGAAACTGGTCTACATGAAGGATCCTCATGAGCAATACATCTACTGGCCTGTATCCTCATGATATCAATAAATCTGACATTTGTATGACTTTCTCCAACAAAACCCTGCAGGACAGACACAGAAAACTTCTTTTACATTTTAGAAGCAAAAAGGTCTATCTTCTGACGAAGAATCTGCCTGTCATGATCTCTGCTTCCAAAAGGTCAGGGTTTTCCCAACTCCCTTGGAAGCAGATCCATAACCCAGGTTCCGAGTGCCAACCAGTCCCAATTGGGACCTTTTGGACCCAGTCCTGGCGCCAGTGGCACCAGGCTCATAAATATGCCCAGTCCCAGCGCTGGAAGCGCCAGGCTCATAATGCTTGGGTGGACTTACCTGCAGCAGACCATGCTGCTTACTTGCCTGCCAGTTGAGCCTCTGATCCTCTTCTGTTTGGAACTACTTTTCCTGTTGGGTGGGGCAGGAGCCACTCCCTAGATTCAGAACACTGGAACTCTTCTGGAAAGCAGGAACTCTTTTCTTACCTGGGCGTGGCTGTGGAAGGAGACACCTAAGCACTACAGGAGGCTATTTAAACCACACCCGATGGATGAATCTTGCTTTGCGTTATTCTGCATCCTCTGCAGCAGAACGCTCATCGTGTCTTCTGCATCTGATCCTGGGCCTAAGGAAAAAGGCTTACCATCCTGAATACTGTCTTCAGCAACACCTATAAAGACAAGAAAGAACAGGTTAGCATTATGGTCTTCCGTGTCAGCTCTTCACTTACCTGGTCCATCGGCTGTCACCAACGCCTTGCGCTGCATTCCGGCATCTGAAAGACAAAAGCTTACCAACTCTTCGCACGCTCCGGAGGCCTTCGGCGCTGCATCCCGCATCTGAAAGACAAAACAAGGTGCGTTTAAAGACATTGGGGAACTTTAATACTCACGTGCCATTACTCCTTTCCACATCTAACCCAGTGGGTATTCCGGCACCCTGCAGCCGCCCCGAACTTGTACCTGCAAAATAAAAAGACAGTTAGAGCGCATCGTGAAGCAGGCAACAAGCGCTTACTTACGTGCTTCCAGGCGCTTCTATTCATCACACGAGCTCCATCTTCAACTCACTTCAGCAAGTCATCCGCCATCGCCGGAACCCTACAAAACAAGAAACATCATTACTAAAGATTTTAAAGACATTAGAATTACTCGAAACTTACCGTTCGTGCAGTAAACGACGGACAGCAGTCCTCTGAAGTCAAGAGGCCTGCTCCCCTTATACAGTGAAGAAACTGGTTACAGCACCCTGCCCCGAGGCAGATGGAGAGCACGGCGTTCACTTACCTAAGGTGAGAGCGTTAACCTTTGGGGTTCTACAGGAGAAGAGAAAGGGAAGAAGAGAGACATTCAATAACCCAGTTCCTTAATCCCATATTTTCTATCTGCAGACCTTACCCTTCAAGTCAGACATACAGTGCACAGAGGTCCAGCCCAAAGAGCCAGCCGTGTGTTACACATCACCTTTGAAGATACGGTATACGCCCAGTCAAGACCGGCGCCTCTACGGGAATCAGGTGAGCGTTACACTGCCAAGCCAGTTCCTGTACATTCTACTAAACCATCTGAGAGGCAAACATCAAAGAGAAGGGCCTCTTCAATGGAAAGGAGTGTTTCTCCTTCTCATAAAAGTAAGAGGAAGGTGGAAATACCCCCTTTGGGCTCTGGGGATCACAAACGGCATCCTGAGGAAAAAAAAAACAGAGAACCACCTCCAAAGATAAGGAGGCATTTTCAAAAAATCCGGGGGGCGATCGTCAACGGATAAGCCATCTGCGAGTGGCTTTAGCGATAGAGGCCCATCGACGACCAAGCCGTTGATGAAACCTGTGTCCTCCACGACGATGACCACACTTCAAACCTCGTCATCGACGACCAAATCTTCGTTGTCGAAATCGATCTCCACGAAACATTAGTCGACGGAGTCCCATCACTCGTCCTCAAATCTCTCGTCCATGAAGATCCCATCGACAGATAAACAGTCAACCGTCGGCGAAGTCCTCGTCCATGAAGCCACCATCGACGAAGCATACGACGACGACGCGGTCGACGCCACCGTCAATTCCTTCGTCCACAGAGAAAACAAAACCCAAAACAGCTGCTGACGCCACTGTTACACCATCCAATGAAAAAACAGTGCCTCCTATATTAGAGACTCATGAACCAATACAAGCACAACTATCTACTTTAAGAGTGATGGCAGAAGTCCCAGACATCATTTTTCACAAGGAGTTTTCAGACACAGAATTAGTTAGTGAGCAACCCTTTCTCATCCCCAAAGAACACAGTCCTCCCTGGCATCCAACTACAGAGGAACCCACCGATCCTTACGATCCAGCACTCATGGAGTCGATGCAAAGGATCATTGAAGAATTCTACAGATGTCAGACGAAAAAGAATAAGTTATCCTTACCGAAAGAGTTAACACTTCCACAGAGGCACATCTCGTCTCGACATAACACACCTACAGAGTCTCCTTCCTGGAGCAGGCCACATGAAAGGGCACGTTCACCTGAGCCTCCTCGCAGATCTAGCAGCAGGACGTTCAGTGCTTCACCGACAAGGGTCCCATCTCCAAGATCATCGCCTAGGCCAAAATCAACTGTTTGAGATCCTACAATCGTATCTTCAACTGCATCGGTCTCAGACTGGCAAGAGGATCCTTTCAGAGATTTTTCAGACCCCGAGGAAGGGGAGATTACACATGAGCCTGACACTCATAGCGAATGGGACAATTTAATACTTGAGAAACCTAGAAAGAAATACTCTCCAGGAGATTCTTCACAGCCAGATGATTTGGTATCCTTTAATACCATTATCGGCAAAGCTGCAGACTTATTCAAGTTGCAAGTCACATCTGAAGATAAAAAATCAGTGCTTTATGGGCACAGGGACAAATGTAGAAGGACAGTCACTACCATCCCTCTTCTTGATACCATTTGGATTCTGGATCTAAGATATTAGCTACACCTTTATCTACTCCTCTTCTGGCTTCAAGACCTGAAAAGAAATACAAAGCCCCTGACACAGCGCCACTTTGTCTAAGGTGACATACTAAGCCAGATTCTGTCATCACAGTGGCAGCCAGAAAAAAGTTGGCCAAACCTTCATTACCCTTATCTGCACCTCCCGACAAGGAAGGCCGTAAGTTAGAGGCCATGGGCAGGAAGTTATCCTTGTCAGCCTCCCACCATCACAGCGGGCAATGTACTAGCCATGACAGCTTGTTTTGACCGCAAGCTATGGTTACTGATGTCTAAACTAACCAAACATTTCCCAGCGGATCTTCAGGAAGAAGCCAGAACAATCATAGCAGATGGGGAAGCTACTCAAATCATATGATTGACACAGCAGTGGACGTGGTAGAATCAGGTTTCAGGCAAATGGCTCACGGTACTGTACTGAGGAGACAAGCCTGGATGAAGGCTACAAACTTCAGACCGGAAGTCCAAGCACAAATATTGGACATGCCCTTCAATGGCAAGACTTATTTGGTAAGACGATCAATGACCACCTCAAAGGAATAAAGACGGACACAGCTCGAGCCATCAGTACCCTTAAAGACGAGGACACAGACTGTAGATCTTTTCGAAGCTCATCCTCCAAATTCATAACTTTTAATCCTCCCTCATATGGCCAAAAACACAGGGAAACACTTTCCAGGACAACAGATACCACCAATCTTCTAGCAGGTAGTCCCAGAGGGGAAGGTGTGGCTCTACCCAGGGTATGACACAGAGCAAGCAAAATTGACAGATCATGTCTTTCCCCTCAATGTCACACCCCGGTTGGGGGGGGAGAGAGTAAGCAGATTTCTCCAATGTTGGCAGTCAAGAACATTGGACAAGTGGATGTTACAGGTGATCCGCAAGGGGCACACCATAGAATTTCTGGATCAACCTCAACTCTTTGCTCCCACCCCTCGCAAGGTACATATTTTAAGACATGTCATGTCCGAAATTTACAAACTGCTTCACAAAGCGGCTATAGAACCAGTCCAAGACCAACCGAAGGGAAGAGGCTTCTGCTCCCATTTCTTTCTGATCAAAAAGAAAAACGGTCAGTGGAGACCTCTACTGGATTTAAGAGCACTCACAAAGTTCATCAAGAGCATGAAATTCAAGACGATATCCCTGCAAATGAAATTCAATACGATATCCCTGCAAAGTGTCTTACGTTGGCTAAACTGGCATGACTTTCTGGCCACTCTAGATTTGAAAGACGCCTACTTTCACATTCATATTCACCCAGCCCACAGGCAGTTCCTCAGGTTCACAATAGGGGAGTTACACTTCCAATTCAGTCAGCACCAAGAGTTTTTACCAAGTGTCTAGCACCAGTAGCGGCAAAACAAAGGAGGACAGGAACAGAAGTCTTCCCATATTTGGACGATAAGGGCAAGCTCATACAAACTCACACGCTTGGCAGTTCCAAAAACAATAAACCTCTTAAAAGGGTAGGTTTTTCAATAAACAAAACAAAATCCTGCCCAGTGTCCAGCAAGACACTTCTCTTCCTGGGTGCGGACTTCGACACCAGCATTCCTAGGGTAAGACCGTCAGCAGACAGAGTAGCAGCTATTCTCCACTTGACCTCTTGGTTCCTAGACAGTGTCAACCACGGTACACTCTTTCAAATCTCTCCTGGGCATGATGTCCTCATGTATATTTCTCATACCAAATTACAGACTGCGCATGAGACCTATCCAGGAGGCCCTGGAACACCAATGCAAACAAGCACTCGGTTCATGGGAGGATACCCTCCAACAACCAGAGACATTACACAAGGCACTTCAATGGTGGAATACACCTCAAAACCTGTTACAGGGAATGCCTTTTCAGGCACCAACATCTACCCTTCTCCTCAGGACAGATGCAGCTCTGTCGGTTTGGGGGGTGGGGGGGTCTCACCTAGAGGACCTTCAAACCAAGGGCACATAGTCCGCTCAGGAATGTGAACTCCACATCAATGTCCTCGAGCTCAGGGCAATACGATGAGCGCTGAAAGCCTTCCACCCGGTATTAGCCGGGCAGGTGGTGACCATCCAGATAGACCATATGACCTCCATGCACTACACGAACAAACAAGGAGGCACCAGGTCAAAGATCTTGTCACAAGAAGCTCAACTGCTATGGGCATAAGCATTGCACCACAGAGTCCAAATCAAAGCGGAACATCTTCCGGGAGTGGACAAACTAAGCAGAGTGTTCACAACATCTCACAAGTGGGAACTAGACGAGAAAGAAGTCCAACAAATATTTTCCGAATGGGGTCATCCACAGATCGACCTATTTGACACCAAAGCCAACAAGAAATGCCACGAATTTGCCTCCAGGTACCCAGAGCATCGGTCAATAGGAGATGTTTTCGGTGGATTGGACAGGGAAATTCCTTTATGCCCCCCCCCCCCATCCTTCTCATAGCGAGAGTGCTACGCAGACTGAAGGAACAGAATTGTTCTATGATCCTGATGGCCCCGGATTGGGCCCGGCAGATCTGGTACTCAACCCTACAATGCATCGCCCGTTGGCCCCCGATTCATCTCAAAGCTCATCAGGAGCTTTTGACACAACAGAAAAGAAATGCAAGGTCCTCCACCACGACCCAGCGAGGCTATCTCTCAAAGCCTGGTTCCTGAGCAGCGAAAACCTATGAATCTGGAACTCCCTGCAGATTGCTGGGATATTATCAAGGCATCTAGGGCTCCTTCTACTCGGATCACCTATATCCGGCAATGGACTTGTTTCTCCAAATGGTGCGAAACATAATCCGTGAACCCACTCACAGCATTGGTCGAACAAGTGCTACCTTACTTACTGTAATTGGCCAAAACGGGATTATCTATATCCTCTATCAAGGTTCATCTATCGGCATATACAACGAATCCAGATGAGTCATTGCTCACTCAACCAGCTGTTAAGATCTTCCTGAAAGGGCTGATGCGTACTTACCCACCTACGCCAACATCGGTCCCATCCTGGAGCCTAAACATGGTACTAACAGCTCTAATTGAACCACCTTACAAGCCTATTCATAGATGTGACATAAAATTCTTATCTTGGAAAACAGCTTTCTTGATAGCCATCACATCTGCCAGGAGGATCAGTTAGTTGCAAGCTTTATCATCAGAACCTCCTTTTACCTTGTTCCATAAAGATTGCGTCATTCTGAGAACTCATCCAAAATTCCTTCCCAAGGTTTTGTCGGAGATGAGTCTTACAGAGCGCATTGTCCTCCCAACTTTCTTCCAGAATCACACCCCTGATGCAGTGAGAACTTTGCATTCACTAGATGTGGCGAGGGTTCTAAAGTTTTACTTACAGAGAACTAAGCAGATCCGCTCCTCCAATAGATTGTTCATTGCTTTCTCTGACCGCACTAAAGGCCAACATATTTCGGAACAAAGTTTGGCATGTTGGGTTTCTCAATGTATCGCCCACTGTGACTAATCTAAAGGCGACCCCCTTACCAGGCCTCCTTCGGCGCACCTCACCAGCGGGAGAGCAGCTTCAGTGGCGTTTCACGCAGGGGTAGCATTGAAGGACATTTGCAGAGCCGCTACCTGGAGCACTCTGCACACGTTCGCCAAGCATTAGTGCCTGACGGAAGATACCAACAAAGAATCTGCAGTTGACCAGGCAGTGCTCCGTCACCTCTTTGCATTAGGCATGGTCAGCCTTCCCCCCACCTTTCCCTGGAAATGTGACCTCGGTGTTGCTGTATGGCAAAGGCTCGCAGAAGGTTACTACATATCTATTTATATATGATGTGGGCATGTTTTAACTGCTTGGTATTCTATTCAAGCATCTGAATCTTTGAAAGATCCAATGCTGGAGAAATCTTGGTTACTTACCTGTAACTGTATTTTTCTAGCATTGGTATCTTTCATAGATTCACATGGGCCCACCCGCCTCCCCTAGAGACTGCTCCTACGATCAGCATTCATCATACTGTAGTCCTATACGGTTCAAAATCTGAAGATGGCTGACTGGGGCGGAGCTCAAACCCTTCCACCTATTGGTTAGGGCCATAAAGGGCCAAAGTGAGGAGGAGGGACTACACAACTGAATGGCTCATAGACCATAATGGGCAATCTACAGTCATATTTCTATGAAAATAATGTATATATTTGTATATGTCCTTTCTCTATGTATGTGTATATATATATATATATATATATATATATATATATGATGTACTATGTAATTTGTAACTGCCTTCTGTAACCCTCTGTATCCGTTCCAAACATGCGCCCTGATGCCCGTGGGCAGGCTGCGCAAAATAAATAAAATAAATACCAATACAAATATTTAAAACATTTGAATAATTTAAATCACCGAGGATTCCCGGTCTGACGACTTGTAACATTCAAGAATGTGAATCTATGAAAGATACCAATGCTGGGGAATTACAGTTACAGGTAAGTAACAAAGACTTCCTCTGAATACCCAGTGCTTTCCTCATCATTTACTACCAAAGCACTTCTTTGGAAAGATTGATAATTTTTACAACAGTTTGCGAAATGCCCACGTCTTTTGCACTTTGCACATATTGCCCTCCTCCCAGGACATGCTAATGCTGCCGCAAAATGTGAATTACTCGCACATCTGAAACATAGATGCTCCTTTTCTTCCCTTCTTTCCCCTTTCCATGCTTCCTTTTTGAATTTAGGCTTCTTCTCCCTTTTATGTAATTTTTCCTTCACTTTTTTATATTCTGCTTTGACTCTATTACATTGAGTACTTCAATTTTTCCTTCCTTGCCATCCTTTTCTGACAACTTCGCAACACATGCCAAGGAGTGTTCTACTCTATTTGCTATGTTGAGTACCTCATCCAATGAAGGTTCATCTCGCAACCATATTTCTTCACTGATTTTTTTACTTTGGCAGTTGATCATAATTGATCCCTTATCTGTTCATCAAATGAGTCTCTGAATTTACATGACAAAGCTAGATGTCTCAACGCTGTTAAAATTCCTCTATGCTTTTACCGGGTTCTTGAACCCTCACCCCAAAATTGTATCTTTCAAGAATATTACTTGTTTTAGGTTCAAAATGAATATCCAATTTCTTTAAGGCAATATCCAACTCTGTCATTTCATCTCCTGCTCCTGTTATATCTGGAAGAGTGTCATATATCCTCTGCCCCTCATAACCTAGAAAATGCATGAACGGTGCTACCTTTCTTTCCATTGAGTATGAGTTACCGCATGCTGCCCTAATGTAGTGTTGAAACCCGTTTTTCCATTGAGGCCACTTCACCTTTGGGCTTCCTGGGCATGCCATAAACAGTGAAGGTTTCGGCATGCCTGTCATGGCCATGTTTTCCTTTGCATTTGTTTAGCTGCTCTGTATACGCAGGTAAAACTTCTATTTAGTTCTTTTACTTTGGGTTTTGCAATATGTTTTGCTTGCTGATATTTCTTACTTTTTGTGCATTTCTCCTTAAAGGTAAGTGCTGTCTACTTTGCACCTGTTTAATTTATTTTGTAAATGTAAATGAAGTGATCGTTCAGTTCTTCTCCTTGTTTTCTGCTGTATTTGTTTTGCTTGCTGATGCTTTTAGTGTGTAATTAATATTTCTTTTTTGCAGCCCAATATCGTTCTGCACGTTAAATGCAAACGTGCTTGAGCCTTTCTATTCGCTCATGCGCACACTGTCACTGTAGCTATACTTGCCCAATGTTGGCCGCTACGAACGCCTTAATTAGGGAATATAATGGAGAACGGCTTCCCGCTTTTCTCAGTCTGGAGGTGAATATGTCGAGGCAAGTCACTCCTTGTAGCACCCACGTCAGCCGCTGCAAACGCTGGATGGCGGAGCGGCTTCAAGGTTGTAACTGCAGAGCAAGTAGGTTGCTAATCCATTATTCTACAGTGCCTGGGGTATATCAGAAGATCGATCCTCATCTCCAATGAAGAATAATCCTACGCAGTTTCCAGTGAGATAAAAAAAACCTTTATGACAGGTCATGAAGTACAGACCCCCAGCTTACACCTGGCTGGCTAGTGCAAACAGTAATAGACGCAACATTAAGAGTAAACATTCTCTGGCCACAGGCAGGCTCTGACACCCTGCTCAGAATTATATTACACTGTGACATTCCACATAGAACTATATTACATCATACACAATGAACACCTTGCTCTCTATGAATAGCAAGCACGGCCTTAACTATTTACATAAAATGAGACAACTTCATAACAATCTTATCTTGCAATGTTACAGAACATGAGTGATTGGGTTAAAAAGATTAGAGTTTTGTGAGAGTCTTCGAATATGAATTCTAGCTCTTTATATCGTATTTTGAATGGTGAATTATCTATGACAATTTAGGAGAATATATCTAAATATTGTAATTGTATTTATTTTGATAGGTTGTATTGTATGAATTTTTGAATGTATTCTAAATGTTGGTACTTATAAATTATTATTAGAAGTACAAAAGTTTATTTGTAAACCATGTGTATTGTCATTACATGTTTTGTGTAAGTGTGTAGCTTGTATAAAGCAAAGCATTTTACATGATGGAATTGTCTAGACCTGGAGATGCATCGTCCCAGTTATATAAGTGGTGCTTGGTTAGATGATGGGTTAGTTTGGAGGCTTTTCACTCAACTTTGTTTATAAGGAGTGATTCACGTGTACCAGGAAGAGCAAGTTCAGTTGAGCCAACAGGCTAGGTGTCCGTGCCAAGATTTGGGGGTATGAAGAAATTGGGAAAACATAGGGTGGAGGGGTAGGCTAGCAGAGGTGAACAAAAGCTCAATTTGAGATTTGCTAATTTACGTGCTATAAGCTATGACCTGAATGACACCTTGTGAGTTAGTTAGCATGAAATATATGATGTGATATTGATATACTTCTACAATGAACTCAGATTAATTTGTGTGAACTCGGTGTTGCAGCTGATTTTTAATACGATAAATTGAATTAGGATTTTTCGTAGACCCTGAAATGGTACAACCGGGACAGTGGAAATTATAGTCCTGCAACATTTCTCCCATTGGCACCAGTGTGTAGTAATATTGTAAATTAGTGATTAAAATGTGATCTTAGCTGATTTTCTGGAAATGTCCACTATGTGTCCTGAGTTTAAATGAAGTGAGCAGTTAATCCGGGCCCAAGTATCGCAATTATGCAAATACAGGCTAACAACAAAGTAAGGAAACTTATGTTGTCAAGTTGAAGTTACTAAGAACGTTGTTGGAACTTTATTACAAAACAGGATTTGCTTAGTTCTTTTTGAACTGTGGAGCCAGAATCCTGCTTGCATCTGGGGAAGGGGAATTCACCCAAATCATAAGAAGGGACTGTGGTCATATTAAGACTTTAATTGTTATATTATAGTTTGTTGTTTTGAACTGCCATTCATTTCCTTATTGATTTATTGAATGTAGAAGTGTGTGGGACAGATATCCTTTATTAGTGTTTCCTTTAGTTTATTTTAGGTAGGGAAATCCTCATAAGGGTAGGGATATTGAGGCATTCATCCAACCTTTTCTATTTAATAAAATGGCAAATTTTGAAAGCTCTTTAAAAAGGTGTCCGCCCCTCAATTCTGACCCCTCACATTATCCCGTGCAGAAAATACATGTGAAACCTAAGATAGAAATGTTACGCTAGATGCAGTTAATAGAAATGTCATGCAAGATACAGGAACCTGATATGTTACTATCACTCAGCGCTAAACATAAAAATCAATCCTAACATAGAACAGTGCTGGATTTAAAATGTAGCAAATGCTATTAAACCAGACCTCCCATTAAAGGCACTGATGCGTATGGTCCCCTTTGTGCAAGAGTATTTAGCCTTTGTCCTTACCCTGCTTATCTTCCTTTCTTGTTCCTGTGTTTGGGCGTTGCAAGTCTGCTGACCTGCTGAAGGAGTTTTCACACACATGCCACCAGTTTTGCCATTTTTAAAGTCTTCATCTGGTAATATTTGCTAAGTGCAGTGGCTTGGGCTTTTTGCCACTGGAGGTCCAGTTTGGGACTCCTGACAACGGCTGGTGACTCGCCACATCTATGGGCCGAGCCCACTGCTCTGAAACTGTTTTCTGGGCCATTGACCACTTCATTGTGCTGTTCATCAGCACAATCATCCGCTTGGCTGTGGGTCGCTGCTGATCTCCAGTGGGGTACTGAGACATCACTCTGCCAAAAGGTTGGTTTGGGATGTCCAAGGGTGCCTTGACCGTTGTCCGCATCCTGGGACCTTATGCTGCTGTGCTGACTTATTCTTTTGTTCATTAAGCTGCCAAGAGCCATTTTCATGGATTCCCATGTCTTCCTGTGGTTAATCCCACCATATACTAGGGTTGGTTGTGTCTTTAGGACACTGTACAGAATTGTGCAGGCCCGTAGGGGCTTACCTGCTTTATAAGTTCTAGAAGTCTCTGGTTCTCTCCACCCCCACTAATAATATATGTTGGGTGCTCACCTCAGGTAGAGGGCCCTTATATAGACATTAGGGTTGGGAGAGACCTTGTAGAGACAGTCCCGTTTTTATAATATGCTTGTTATCTTTTCCATGCTGTTTATTACCCAAGTACTTAATTGAACTTGTACATAAAGTCACAAATAAAACGATGTCAGTGTTGTGTATTTTCTAGAGAGAAGTATGTGGACTAATTGTACCTTTTGTATCGGCCTGCTACCCTGAGAGTTGAGCCGTGTCGCTTTGACCATGTTATCTATCCTGAGAGTTTTGGCTTCCCTTTCTTCCCAGGTGTTGGCCCTCCCCCTACGGTTAGTGGTTGGTGCAGCCCCAATAGAGAGTGGTACATAACCAACCTTAACATACTGGAAATGGTATTATGTGGTTGCAAAAAAGATGGTGCACAAGGAGCCCCCTGGAAAAATATGTGGTTCACGTCCACCAGTCTGTCCTAGGCACAAAGATGAAATGATGTTACAATAAGACTAGGGAAAAGCGATACAAAGCACCCTTGCAGCACTTAACTGCAATGTGCTACTTTAAATACTACACAATAATATTGAAGGGGGCTGGGGGTGACAGTCTGCCTGCACCGATTACCTTGCGGTCTGACTTGTGTCCTCAAAATAAATCTTCAGTGTGGTAAGTGAAGCAAAATGGCTCTACATTTCTCCAAAGTCTGGGTCGGGTTCAAGACCTAGGGTAATAGCTTGGGTTCTACTGATGTCAATGGAAGAAAATTAGCAAAAATAACATCCCATTTTAGCAGAAGATAAATTCTACCCTGCTAAGATTCTTAGCCCCTTTGTGCATACCTAAGGTTTAAGATGATGCATTTTGAAAGAATGCACTTGTCACCTTTCGGATACTGGCCAACCACGTTCTGAATGGGTTAGCAAATGTTTACATGGCATATCTTTTTAGGGGGATTATTTTTTAAACAAACTTTATTTTATTGGGTCTGCAAAGAATACAGCCAGTACATAAATCGGGAGCAACTACAAGCTTGCAAGTTACATTCAAAGATCAATTTTTCCCCTTCCAGAAGTCCCACTCCCTTAGGAATCTGGGGAACTACCACAGTGATGCCCAGATTTAAGTGAAAAAAGTTTCCTGCGATTGGTTACACGCAAGCCACAACCCATGGGAACCAGCAGTCTACGTTCAGTGTGCGAAGTCCATAAATCGATGTGCTAACTCCAAAGATCAATGTGCTAACTCCAAAGATATGGCAATCTCTGTTGTTCCCCATTACCTCCTCAAGTCTGCCTTCACTCTAAGGTCAGGTGTTCCAATAGTTATGGTCTGCGTAGTGTGAGCTTCCTATCTTTCACGTATTCCCGAAAGGGTGCCCATGTGCAAATGTTTTTCTATTGCTACAATCTCCCACACCATAATCCACCGATATTTGTCAGTTTTATAATGCACCGGAGCATTATATAATATGAGATTGAGTCCCTCCTGAGTTTTCCATAATCAAGCCCAAGTTATTCCTGCCTCCATAAGCAAGTAGGATATCTGGTCTGCTCTGGGTCCTGACATATGGGGTAGGTGTCCACATCGGGTACATCCCTCAGTACCAGGATCAATGGGCCCAAGGGAAGGGTATCGCCTGCAATATCTTATTTTTGACATTTCTTTCCAGCAGTTTTGTATTGTCAGGCAGATTCACCACTTATGGGCCATGTCCCCTCTTTGAACACAATTATGACGGCAGCGTTCAAAGCTTTCCTGGTAAATATTATGTAATCTCTGCAGACACATATACCAATGGTAGCATATTTTAAAGGCTCCTTTTTTATCAATGGGCACTGTGATGAATCCTACAGATCCCTCACTGAGACCCTGCCTAAAATATCCTTCCCGGTTGCCAGGGAAAGGCAGATGCTTCCTGATCCTGACTTTGGGGGTGGTGTACTGTGGGAGGCGAAAAGGGTCAGGGGAGTGAGGGATACTTGTGGGATGAGATCCGTTATTCAACCTCTTCTAAAGAGACATGCTACAAATGCCACAGTATGTAATGGCTTGTTGCATCATAATTCCATTTTTCCACAAGTGTACCATCTGAATGTGAACGAATTCAGCCATAAACCCTGTGGTGTTAAAAGTAATAAACATTCTGTTATTTCCCAAGAAATGCATACAGTTATAAATTCCCCTAGCTCCCAAAAGCATAATAAGAGGAAATTGTATGGTAATAGAAGTCTTAAGATCAAGGATCCATATTCCTCTTCTCAAACCTGCCCTGACAATGTTTTGTTTTAGAAAGTAGAAATCCACTTTGTAATAAAGAAGAAGCTAACAAAACACTCTTCATCATTAGGGACTTCAAGCCCCATAATTCTCTCAGTACTCGGACGAGGTAGAGGGATGCAGAGGAACAAAGATGCAGGAGTTGTCAGCTAATGTAACGCTCACCTGATTCCCGTAGAGGCGCCGGTCTTGACTGGGCGTATACCGTATCTTCAAAGGTGATTTGTAACACACGGCTGGCTCTTTGGGCTGGACCTCTGTGCACTGTATGTCTGGCTCGAAGGGTAAGATGTCTGCAGATAGAAAATGTGGGATTAATGAACTGGGTTATTGAATGTCTCTCTCTTCTTCCCTTTCTCTTCTCCTGTAGAACCCCAAAGGTTAACGCTCTCACCTTAGGTAAGTGAACGCCGTGCTCTCCATCTGCCTCGAGGCAGGGTGCTGTAACCAGTTTCTTCACTGGATAAGGGGAGTAGGCCTCTTGACTTCAGAGGACTGCTGTCCGTCGTTTACTGCACGAACGGTAAGTTTCGAGTAATTCTAATGTCTTTAAAGTCTTTAGTAATGATGTCTCTTGTTTTGCAGGGTTCCGGCGATGGCGGATGGCGGGCTGAAGTGAGTTGAAGATGGAGCCCGTGTGATGAATAGAAGCGCCTGGAAGCACGTAAGTAAGCGCTTGTTGCCTGCTTCACGATGCGCTCTAACTGTCTTTTTATTTTGCAGGTACAAGTTCGGGGCGGCTGCAGGGTGCCGGAATACCCACTGGGTTAGTGGAAAGGAGTAATGGCACGTGAGTATTAAAGTTCCCCAATGTCTTTAAACGCACCTTGTTTTGTCTTTCAGATGCGGGATGCAGCGCCGAAGGCCTCCGGAGCGTGCAAAGAGTTGGTAAGCTTTTGTCTTTCAGATGCCGGAATGCAGCGCGAGGCGTTGGTGACAGCCGATGGACCAGGTAAGTGAAGAGCTGTCACTGAAGACCGTAATGCTAACCTGTTCTTTCTTGTCTTTATAGGTGTTGCTGAAGACTGGATTCAGAATGGTAAGCCTTTTTCCTTAGGCCCAGGATCAGATGCAGAAGACACGATGAGCGTTCTGCTGCGGAGGATGCAGAATAACGCAAAGCAAGATTCATCCATCGGGTGTGGTTTAAATAGCCTCCTGTAGTGCTTAGGTGTCTCCTTCCACAGCCACGCCTAGGTAAGAAAAGAGTTCCTGCTTTCCAGAAGAGTTCCAGTGTTCTGAATCTAGGGCGTGGCTCCTGCCCCACCCAACAGGAAAAGTAGTTCCAAACAGAAGAGGATCAGAGACTCAACTGGCAGGCAAGTAAGCAGCATGGTCTGCTGCAGGTAAGTCCACCCAAGCATTATGAGCCCGGCGCTTCCAGCGCTGGGACTGGGCATATTTATGAGCCTGGTGCCACTGGCGCCAGGACTGGGTCCAAAAGGTCCCAATTGGGACTGGTTGGCACTCGGAACCTGGGTTATGGATCTGCTTCCAAGGGAGTTGGGAAAACCCTGACCTTTTGGAAGCAGAGATCATGACAGCTAATGAGTAAAAATGACCTACACCTGAGGACGACTGAGAGGCTTAAAAGGCCCTCTCAGGTGCAAGCAAGAGAGAAGCAGGACTGGAGAAGTATGTGGGCCGTGCATGCAGTGGAAGGAAGAAGTAGAAGAGCAAGACGACACCGGGACCAAGATGGGTCCTAAGAGGGTTTTTCTAAAACTCCAAACTGCAGAGGTCATGCAGCGGGAAGCATAGTGAAGAAATGCTTACCACAGGAAACTACGTTGTGCAGACGTTGCTACTATTCACTGCCGGTGGGGCCCAGAACTTTCCTGGGGCTTTCACTTTCACATTCACTCTGACATGGAGCTGCTGCTTTCACTGCCGCCGGCCCGGCCTTACTGCAGATGGGGCTGCCAGCACAGCAGAGGGAGCTGGCACTCGCCTTTTTTAACCGGAGATTCACTGCGCGGCAGCGGCTGCTTAGGTTCTCTTTTCCACTGCGGCACAACACAACTCTCTGCGAGGCGGCGACGAGCACATCGCAGCGGCTCTTCCTTCTCTTCGTTGCCATTAATGTGGCCCTGGCGGCAGTCACGCTCTCAGCCTCAATGGTGCCGGGCGCTGGAGAACCTCGGATGTCGGCAGCATCCTGGATGGTGGGTGCCTGGGCTGGAAAAGGGCACCAGGACCGTTGTGTCATTGTGTAGGCCTACAGGCCCAGATTGAGAGACAGAGACCACAGATTTTCCATGGTTAGACTCTGCAGCCGCTCTCCTGCACGTACCTGCAGGGGGTCCTTTTTATTAGCTTGTGCCATGACACAGTCATAGCCAATCTTAAAAGGGCAATACACTTGCGAAGGTCGCACATCACAAGTGTGGAACAGGATGTTGCACTATTCCCCACATGGACCTCGTTCCCGCTTTGTTTGAGATTTATTGTTGGGCTGGGAGGTGGCAGGGTGGGTCAGTGGCATGCTCCCATTCTCGTTGTTGTCCCTTAGAATGGAATGGAAGATTGGTTATCTTTGATCTTGACGCAATTAAGTCTGTGTAGTTGTTTGAGATGTGCTAACCGAAAGCACGTACACCTGCCCTGCTATGTAGTCTAGAGACCAAAGAGTCGCACCTGTCGCAAGAATGCCACGCTTGGGACCTCCCTAGATGCAATATGCACCAAGTGTACAGGTCCAGAGAGGATAAGCTCCATGGGCACCCTGCACACCTTTGAAACCTGTTTGGCATATACCATGGAGTTGGTGAATTTGGATGTGCAGCTGCCGCTTGATGCTCCGCTCGGTCCGACGTGGAGAAAGTGGCTGACGATTGGGTGGGGCGTGTGGAGGAGTGCCTCTCTAGGGGAATGCCCATGCAGAACAAGATTTTGAGGGGATTGGGTCCCCTGACGTATGCCATATCTATGACAGTAATCGCCACAGCTGAAATATAATCCAAAGGCAGGAAAGACGGTACAGAAAAAGGAACAAAGACATGTTTAGCCTTGGCCAGAGCCTTTCTGGGGGGGGTTCCACCGTGCCACGGGGTACCCCCACAAAGCCACCTCGAAAGGCGTTGAGGGAATCGGCGTCGACGTGGAGCGCGGCACCGACAGCTTCGGCGCATCGACACAGGCCTCGAGGGCGGAGCTCCGAGCGTGTCTCTCGACAGCCTGGGTGCCGTTGGCGTCAACGACTTCCTCAGAGGCGGAGCCTTGATTGAGTCCGTCGACGAGCTCGGCGGCGTCGATGTCTTCTTCGAAGACTTCACAGGTTCTCACGGTCTCGAGGGCGTCGAGGACCGGGACCTGGAACAGGCATGCCTAGACCGACCATCCTTGTCCGACCGGGACCTCGAAGGCGCCCGGTGGTCACGACGACTGCTCGAGCCCGAAGGCGGACGAGCAGTGTCTCTAGCACAGCCACGTCCGGCGTCCTCAGACGGCACGGACGGACCAGAGCCCTGCGATTGAAAAATCGCCAACGTCTCCTTTCGGAAGGAATCCCATTCCTCAGGAGTGGAATGCTTGTTGGGACAAGCAACCTGCCGACGGGCGGAGTCCTCGGACAAGGAAGGCAACCTGTGAGGGCGTTTCCTGGAGTGCCCCGAAGAGGCAGAGGAATGGCGGGACCGACTCCCAGACCGAGAACCACCAGACTCACGACGACGATGCAGAGAGTCGCCCCTCAAACCATCTGTCGAAAGACCAGTGGAATGCGACTTCCGGGGCCTGGTCACCTTACCGACCGACAGCTTCTTCTTACGCTCCCGCAAGGCCTTCGATGTGAGCGATTGGCAATCGACACAGACGTCCGTATCATGGTCCTCCCCGAGGCACCAGAGGCAAGCGTTGTGCGTGTCTGTCAGCGACACCTTCGCCCGCACACCCGACACTTCTTAAACCCGGACCGCGGGATGGAAGAAGCCGAAGACGACATACAATATTCAATGAAGAAACAGGTTTGAAGAACCGAAAGAACAGGATTCAGTGGAATCGAGGCGCGCCAAGATCTCCGAAGCGAACACGTTCGCGGAAAAAACAGTACTGAGGCTACGGGCATCATGCATCCCACTTCTAACATCCGGTGACATCGGCTCGACGGAGGCCCTCGAGGACGGCGTATCGACTGCATCGACGCAGACGCCGAAAGATTTTCCAAAGCAGCACAGCTGTGGTGATTACTGTCATAGATATGGAATATGTCGTCGGACCATCCAGTAATGTCGGCTCGACGGAGGCCCTCGAGGACGGCGTATCGACTGCATCGACGCAGGACGCAGACTCCGAAAGATTTTCCGAAGCAGCACAGCTGTGGTGATTACTGTTATAGATATGGAATACGTCATCGGACCATCCCATCGAAAGAACTTTACCAGGTAAGATAGTAAATTGTTCTTCTATTATGCTGCTTAGAAGCCCGCTACGGGTTTGTTCCACTTTCCGTCAGACAAGCCAAGAGCTGGGTCGTAACGAAACCTACATTTTGGAGGTAGGAGGGGCCAAGTGGTGATGGGAGGGGCCACTTCAGAAAATAGGCAGGGCAAACTTGCAGGATCCGCCCCCACTGTTCTGCCCTCCCACCCACCAGGGTCTGGTGTGGGGACCAACTATCAAATAGTACATTTTAAAGTGCAATATGCAGAGAGGCGATGGATGTCTTTCTTGAAAGTAGCAGCTTGAAAGTTTTACTGCGTTTGTTCAAGTACGCTTTTCTGCACAAACACAGTAAAACTTTAACACCACCAGTTTCGGGAAAGGCTTCCCTCACCTCTCTGGCTAACAAAATGCAATTGAGCAAATCAAGTGGTGCACCAAGTCTAAAATGTAGGCGTGGGCTATCCCTTCAAATGTTGGGAGAGGCGCTAACTTCAGAGACGGTCGGGGAGTGGCAAACTTACCTGTGTAGGGGCATATAACTTCTTTATGCATTGTAATGAGCCTGTTCTGGTGTAGTTTCAATCTTACTAGCAGTTAACGCTCTCCTTCAAGTCTGAAAACGCCCACTTCAGGACTGCTGTGAGAATGAGTTGTCGCCTGGCATATTAAGTACTAACCCCACATCACGATTTCAACTGCCTTAAAATGTATGCATATGAATGCAGGTGCCAACAATGAGATGCTTTGCGTAACTAAGTTTCCACAAAGCACTTGAAGGATCAGACCTCCGGTTCACTGCATTTCATAACATATCCCCAAACCCATTGAAGAAGATAATCACTCAAGACTCGGGTGCTTCTGACTTGCAACCGCCTGTCAGCACCGCTACTCCTGATGCACGTCACACTGCTTTTAAATTATATACAAAGGTTACATTATATTGCAAAACCATATCTTCTAATAAAAACAGTTTGCATCTGAGGAGGCAAGTTCAAGTAGTCTGTTCTGCATCCTGTGCCAAGAAAGTTGTTTATTCGTGTTAGAAGTGCTGTATTCAGAACAGTGGTGGAAGTGGAAAAAAAGAACTAGTGGTACTCTGCATCTGAAAAGGAGGGAGTCTGATGGTGGGAGATGGGGCAGGGTAGGACTGTGCCGAATGGGTTTTGACCTTTGGTTGCCATCTACGATGTCTCATGTTGCTTTTTGGCTCGACTAGACATTTGCCTGGAATAATCAACAAGCACTGGCAAAGCCGACAGTTTGGGCTTTTGTGCAAGTATGGGATAGGCACTGATATAATGGTATTACCTTGCGATAAGATGGCAAGACTTGAAAGATTGAGTGATTACCTAGGCATATGATTGCATTAACTGGCACACGCCTTTCTAATACCTCAACCCAAAACTGTTGGCTTTGGGATTGCCTGTTTTAAAAAGGAGCACAGTGAAGGTAACAGATCTACATCCAGTGGCTGAGGGCACACTTGGTTGAGGCTTTTTTTTAATACACCAGAAGCCATTTACAACTCAACTGTAACTAAGCCATTAACTCGCAGCAGACTTCTTAGAAATAACCTCGGAAGGCTAATGGTTGATGTTTATGATATGATATTTTATTTGTATCGTGCTCGTACGCAAGTGTTTCAGAGCGTGACAAGGCAAGGGAGGGGAACAGGGGAGAACCAAACAGCGATCTTACTGGGCCAAGTGACATTGAGATTGTGCAAGTGCATGGGAAAGGGGAAAAGTGCATGGAAGGGGGCGAGTGGAAAGTGCAGAGCAGAGGATAAACAGATAAATAATAATAAATATAAATTAAATATATAATGGAGCAATAAACAGGGGTAGTGCAGCCAGCAAGTGGCAAGTGCTGTGTTTATGGCACCAGAACTGGGTAAGTCTGATAAGTGCATAAAAAGAAGAAAATGGGGGGTTGGGGACTGTATGGGTACAGATACAGTCCCCAGTGCAAGGGGTGGCCGGGAGGCAGTGCAGAATGGTGGCAGGGTGAGCAGGTAACTGGGCCAATGGGACGGAGCGTGGCCAGATGCAAAGTGCCGAGAGAGAGCAGATCAGCAAGGGAGAGGGGGAGCAAAGGCAGATGCAAAGAAGGTCTTGAGGTGCTTCCGGAACCGGAGAGTTTTAGAGTGGCAGGGAGGCTGTTCCAGAGGGAGGCCCCGGCCGAAGACAGATCTACCCCAGGCTTGTTTATTTGAGAGACGACTGACCCTGAGGGAGTTAGAGGTACAGGAGCGAAGAGCTCGAGAGGGGAGGTATTTGGGAAGGTATAGCTGCAGATATTTTGGACCCAGGCCCCAGAAAGCCTTGTGGACAATGCAGAGGATTTTAAATGTAATCATTGCATCCACTGAGAGCCAATGGAGAAATTCCAGATCTGGAGAGATACGATCCCAGGGCTTGAGGCCAAGGACAAGTCTCACAGTCCTGTTCTGGCGAAGTTGCAGAGGGCGAAGAGTAGAGGCAGGTAGATTTAGAAAGAGGCTGTTTCAATAGTCCAACCTAGAGGGAACCAGAGCATGGGAGACAGTAAGCTTGATAAAGCTGGTTCAAAGAGATCCCATGCAGATGTGTTTTGGGAGGGTCAGGTAGTGGGTGTGATTGGTCATAGGAATTAGCATGGCCATGGGCAGTTAGTGGACTCCCTTAAATAGAAAAACACCCTCAATCTGTGCGTCCCTCCTCACAAGTGCTCTCCCTCCTAATTGTACTCCAGTTCAGTAGTTTCGGCTTACAGCCAAAATTAAAAATAGACTGAAGTAAAACTAAGGTAGAAGTGAACCTCTCTGGTCCGTTGCCCCTCTGGTGAACTCTCCTCTGATCCTTGGTTCCCTTGCGAGTTGGACCTTTTGTCCATCCCTCCTTTGGTCTTTGGCAAGTCGGTGGCAAAAACAAGAAGTAAAACGCTTTACTTTTCTGTCAATCACACAAACAAGTACTGTAGCTACCTGAAGCACATAACCACGGCTCAACACAGCTGACAAAATAACTAAAACGTTCACCGTACAGAGCAATATCTTTTAAGATCTGCACACATCAATGTTGCAACAAAGCAATCTTGTGATGATCCCTCTGCTACTGCATTAGCCCCCTACACTATTTCTTGCAGATCCTGAAGCTCCTAGAAAGTGTGCCAACTGCAGATGGTGTGCAATGAAAGACTCAATATCATAGCATAACAGGGGATAGCAGAGTGTGTGGCAGTACTCTGGACGGCCCAAGCAACTTCAGTGGCTGGGAGCCACAGGGGAGAAAATGGAATGTTGGTTCAACTACAGTTACTCCATGATACTACAATCTCTGGTGCACTGATTGGCTGCCGAGACTGTCTACCTGTCAAATCAAGTGATATGAGACTGAGGGAGGACCAGTGCAGCAATAATGTAATTATATGTGACAGTATTGGATCCACTGATAGAGGAGCACCAGGGTACACCAATTTATCCTTACCCTTATTAAAACTACCCTATTGTAATGGTATAAACGCAATCACGTATAAGCACTCCAATTTTTGCAGTTGAATTCAGATTACATTACATTATTTGGCCAGGATCAAATGCTTATGCTAAACATCAAAGCAGGTATTTTAACGCAATCTACAATTACACTGTCCTATAGCGTTTACTTGCAAAATACACACATTTCAAAGTAAAACATCATGACAACATGTAAATCCTTATACCATTGCAGCATGTTGAGCCGAAATAATATCAGTGTAACGTTTTATTTTCCACATCCTAAATCTAAAACTATAAGATGCAAAATATCTATTTACCCACTTTATTTTCAGCGCGTAGGTTTGGAGATTCGTCACAAACCTCCATCGTGTTGTGTGTGGCTTTAAGAAAATTCAACTAAGGACATCAAAGCAAACTTTACTTTTTAGCATATCAAGCTATTGGACATTATGGCTATGAATAAATATTTCAAAGGGTGCTTTGTGTTGCTCGCTTTAACAGTCACAGATTTGCAAGGTGACTGGTGGTCTTCAAGTTGGAAATTCACCATTGTGCATAAGAATATCTATGCTGCTGATGGCAAAAGAAACGTGTTGTCGAGTTCATTGCAGAACCAGGGTTGCAGCCTGTGTGTCTCGGGGGGGGGGGGGGGGGGAGGGGGGGTTGTGAGGGGAGGGTTTGGGGGGGTTGATGAGGTGTTGACTCAGGGAAACGGGCAGTGCTCGGACACAAGCGCAGCACTAATACTTCTGGATCTGTCAGCAGCATTTGACAAAGTCATCGATGACATTCTCATCAGGCGATTGAAAGAAATCTGAATCACCGACCTAGCCTTTTGCTGGATTAAATCTTTCCTAACAGATAGAACAGAAACCGTCTGGATCAAACCCTTCAAATCCACCCCAAGGGACTACCACAGGGATCCTCCCTATCTCTGCTGCTCTTCAACAAATACCTGGCTCCACTAATCAAGCTCATTAAAAGACATAGCCTCACATGCTACAGCTATGCTGATGACACAGATCATCTACAAAGTACAAAACACATCCGTGGAAAACACAAATCTACAAGAATACATCCAAGAACTCTACGGCTGGATGAACACAAACAACCTCAACTCAACCCTGGCAAAACAGAAATAATGGTGATATCCAAAAACAGCCACTACATCCCATGCCCAACAGAACCAGGAACAGCACTGACAACATCAACAACAGTAAAGAACCTCTGAGTCCTGATGGACAACAAACTGAGTTGCAAGTAGATGCTATAATCAAGTAATGCTTCTTCCTCCTGCGCACAGTAAAAATGATCCTACCGTTCCTCTCCTTCACCCACAAAACACTCACCATCATTGCACTCCTCATGTCCAGAGTCCTAGGAATGCCAGAACGCCTACTAAAGAGACTTGAGCGTATCCAAAACGCAGCGGCCAGACTCCTGCTCAAACTACCATTAGCCCAGCACTGAAAATACTACACTGGCTACTGATAAAACAGCAAATATTTAAGGTTCAAAACAATGAGCATAACGCACAGAGCAATCCATGGCCGAGGAGTATAGTTCCTAAAGAAGAAAAAACCATCCAGCAAGACAACTCAGCTCAAGGTACGACATTCGTCTAGAACCAAAACCATACAATAAAAGAACATTCGGAGAAGCATCTTTGTCACACCTGGCTTCAAAAACATGGAATTCTCTACCAAAAAACACAAGCAATACAAGAGATCTGGAGTTCAGAAAATGACTAAAAACCTGGCTCTTCACCCCAGAATCAGAAGGGAACGAGTAGGAATCATAAATCATAAATTCTGGCAAAAACCGGAAGCCCAGGGAGGGGCTGACCATCCATTGCCTAACCATCCCCAACTTGTGGGCATAGGGAGGACATTTTGGACCTCTCATGCGCACACACTGCCAAGCTAACAGAGGAATTTCACAGTAGGCAGAGACCCCCCCCCCCCCTATACAAGTTAAGGTAGCGACCCATAACCTTCCTAACCTAACTATTTCTAACCCTAGGGTGGGGTTGAGAGGGACACACCTCCACAACCCATGTCCACATACCGGTAGACTTCTACAGAAGATAATTACCACACTGCAACGTACCTACCGACTAGGATGCCGAACAATATCAAAGCACACCGACTGATCATAGATGCACACCACAGAAACCAAAGCAAAGAGGTAAAAAAAATCCCTGCTAACCCAACACTAAAACCAAATTTTTCCGAAAACTTTTCTCCTATAGAAACTTAGACCACCACATCTATGCCCAGCAAACTGCACGTACTTCACCACACTGCAACAACATACACACACATAACCATGCACAACAGCACATGGGAATCGCTCAGACTTGCAAATCGCACCTAAGCTCAGCGAACGGTGCAAACCGAACTGAAGCTACCAACATAACATCATTTCTCACTTTCCTATTCCCACTTCACCCTACTAACCGCTCCCACAACCTCCCTGTTTCACACCGTCCTTTTTCAGATTCATCAGGGCGCCAGGGGACCACTCCGGTGGTGATAGAGCACGGTGAAAGTAACCTTTAACATTAACCTCATCCAAGCCATTGTAGATTTGCCTCTGAAGAAACAAAATGCACCCAGGACCATGTTCCTGATCCTTTTAACTGTTACAGGCTCAGCACGGAAGTCCCACCCCCCAGCTCACATTTCAGGGGGGAGAGGGGCGGGTTCCCGATTTGCTCAATCACGTTGCCGCCTGACCAAGAGTATGGAGGGACATAAGAGTAATTCTGGGACTTGTACTGTTTTGTATAGGTCCCATTCTTTCTCTATTCTTCCCTTCTTTCAAATGCTTTTTTTTTCTCCATGGCCCTCCTTCTGGTCATTTTTTTCCTGTTTGCGTTTATGCTCATCCTGTCTTATGTTTGCTCCTGTATTTCCTTATGCATCTTCTTGCACTCAAACCCCCTTGCTTTGCCCCTTTATTTTTACCTAACACCTTCTGCTTGTTCTTGCAGGTCTATTTCCCAGAACTCCTCAGTGCTACACGAAGAGGAAGATGAAAAGACCTGCAGTGAGCTAGAGATGCGGATATCTAGGAGAAAGTCGCCCCGGCCCGGTGAGGTAATTGCTTTGCATGGCGGAGTGCAATTTCCTCTTTACAGTTTTTATACTCGCCTATAATTACTGAGGGATGACAAGTGTTTTCTGAATTCTGAGTAATATTATGGAAACGGTAGAAAAAACATCTGTGATATATTCCCTTATTTTTAGAGAGCAATTACAGTTTGTCCCGGGCCCAGAGATGTTCTGTGTGGATGATTGCCATGGCAATAGACAGGGTTTCAGCTTTTTTGTTATACCGTTTACACTTGTGCCATTGTTATGAAACAACCTGCATTCTTAATAGTTTGCCGTAGTCATTTTAAGTTCACAAACCTTCCCTTCCCATTGTCTCCAATCAGAAATGCCTCCAGTGGCTATATGCAAAATCATATGTAGTCTTTCTTTTGACATCAGGGTCTACACTTCATTGCCCTGGGTTGTATTTATTCCAGTATTTCTGTTTGTCCCTCCAGGAGTGCGGTATTACACCAGAGAGTGAAAACTTCACGCTGTCATCATCTGGAGCAATCGGACAGTCTTCGTGCACAGGGACTCCACTTTCCTCTACCATTACCTCCCCGGAAGGTCAGGCAATCTAGAGCTCTCAATTGGACTTTTCTGTGTACTAAGCTGCAGGTGGCTGAGTTGGGACATGCTTTATACCAAATGTTAAATATGCTGGCATACTGCTTTAAAAGAAAAGGTACACTGGTTTTGTAGCTCAACCACGCCCAGTACCGCTCTGCTGTGCCCCCCCCTTGCCAGTCTTACTTCATGCCACCTGCATTTTCTAGGTTTTGAGTGTTCACATCCTTTTCTTTTTTTATATCTATACTGTCTGCCCACTTCTGTCACCAATGCTGAAAGGTGTCAGGCTTCATGCACAGAACCCCCTACGCACCTTCTTATTCTGAGTTGACTGGGCAGCAGTTCTCTTTCTAGTGGCTAGGATTGTCCTATTTTTCACCCAGGTGTGCTTTTTGGGACAAAGCTTTGCTAACAAAACCTGGGGCCCCTGCATTTACACACCTCCAACTGCCCGGTTTCGCACAAAAGGTAAGGATCATCTGTTCTAGGACGCTGAATACTCTGTGAACCCTGGATTGCTTTGTTTACCTATGGACTTGTGCCGAGCAACCCATTGTTCCGAGTGAGGAGGTGAACGTCTGGGCGAGTCCTCAATCCCTTCTGCACCTTTCAGTAAAACCTTTTGCTTTCTTCACTAATGTCTCAATGCTTCAGTTACACCATCCTTTGTTAGCTTGGTTTAATGGTCTCCTGCCACTGGCCTGGCCATTCAGGCTTTTCTTGTTAGTTGCCCTCAAGCCCTTTACTTTGGTTCTTCTTGCTTGCTATCTCTATCCTTCCTTTACATTTATGCCCACACTGCTTGGAAATCACATACCCCCATTTCCTGTCGACCAAATGGAAATACTCCATTCTTTTGTGCTACAAATCTCTGACTTCAGCACCAGGTCACTGACAGCTGGTAGTTCTCTTTCCTATGCTTGTATCTCCCAGTATTGACTTGAGTAAAAAATGCTGGGGCATTAAATGGCCACATCCAATGCACAGACTCTCCCTTTTGCATAGACCCTGCAATTTGTGTGCTACCAGCTCCTTCCACAACTTCTTCTCCAAATGGCCATAGCTGGAGCAACTGGAGACATCAGTGTCTTTGTTCCACAAATGGGATTTTTGGTATGTCCCACTGACATCAATGTCCTTGTGGCTTGAGATTACAGCGCTGTGGTTCTTGAGAATATGCCTGGTTAAGACGCTGGCATGTTCTGTCTGTAGTGCCTGTGGCCCAATCACTCACAGCCCCCTTGCATTTTTGCAGTCCCTGCAGTAAAGATATGGTGGTACGATTAAGTTTTGCAATGTTAAGACACCCTGGCCAGGTGACTTGTTTCAAGCTGTTCACTATACTGAGGAAGGCTTCTAGAGTCCTTCATTATGCTTTCTTGGGGGCGTGCCACCGAAGTGCGCCCTAAGGTGCTACACAGACCAAGTAATACCACCGGTCCCTCCTGGACTAATACAGAGAGATATCCTGATGAGCCATTGCTGCTTTCGTCTGGATTAAATCACGTTTTTTCACAAACCATAGTGGAATGTAAGCCCTTCCCTTTTGGGTCAGTTGGCGTAAACCACATTCAACCACTTTCCGCATTTGTATACGTAGGGGTCTGATCCTCCAGCTGCAGTGGCTCAGGCTCCTAGTCCTTATTGCTTGAAGTCAAAGGCCCTATAGAGCACCTTCAGTGCCTGTTGACCTATTTAGGGATTCAGGTAATGCACACTTAATGCTCCTGACCCACTGCAGCTGGAGGATCAGATGATGTCTTCTTTTCTGAGAGCAGAACTAAAGGCTGGTGCCCTTCTTTGAATAGAACCTTACCCCTATGTATTCAAATGATGAAAGTGGTCGAACGTTGGTACGCCAACTGACCCACGTTGCATGAGGTGTTAACCTTAGTGAATGTGAAAGGCAGCAGTGGTAGGGAAAGCTAGGTTACCACCAGGCCTAGTTGTCAACAAAAGAAAGAATAGTCTGCTATGGTCTCCCCTAGGAGTAATCTTTCCATGAACTTCCTACGTTTTTACTTTGCAGATGACTGGAGGCCGCCCTGACTGCCACGGAACAGTGCAGTCCATACCGAAAACAGGTGCTGGGCCTAATAAGGCCGTTTTGCTAGTTTGAATAACTGGGACTGAATCTTATGGAAGTTTTCACCACCACATATGCATAGGTCATGAGAGTTGAAGAGCAGTAGAATTGCAGTTCATGATTTTGACTTAGTAGAACATAACGTATTTTAGTGCTTTAGATTTTGAATCTAGGTGTAGTTTTAAATCTGTGAACTGGTCGTTCTCAAGTGTACTGTGCACTCTGCTAAAATGTGGATTTTAGATGTGACTTTAGACCACCTTATCGAGCATCTCTGCAATGCTCCATTTCTGTCCTATGATGTCTGCATGACTGATGCAGCCCCCTGTAACATGAGGTGTAACTCTGCCAGTCTGTATCTATACCTGCACCTATTTTATACTATGATGTCTGCATGCCTGATGTAGCCCGTAACAGGAGGTGAGGCATGTCAGTGTTGGCTGTCACCTATCACCATTACGATGTAATCCTATTGCGTGTTCTTGTACCTAAGAATTGTAACAAGCACTTACTGTAACCAGTGCCTTGATGCCTCAGGGATTATTGCGCTGAAATAAATTCACATAAATAAATTAATTTCGGAAGTACCTTGTGGAATATCTTTTCTAATGGTAAGAACACATGTTTTCTGTCGA
Organism: Ambystoma mexicanum; assembly: GCF_040938575.1. Classification (NCBI taxonomy): domain Eukaryota; kingdom Metazoa; phylum Chordata; class Amphibia; order Caudata; family Ambystomatidae; genus Ambystoma; species Ambystoma mexicanum. The sequence goes on from NC_090926.1 coordinate 745,191,239, forward strand.
GTAAAGATATCATATTTCTGAACTGTTTGACTATATAATTTGTCATTGTGACTTGAATAATTATCTAATTAATTTTTGGTAAGGTGTGGCGTAACTGGTCAGATCCTTTTCATTAATGACTCCAGCAAGGCACGCTGACTATGCTTTTGGGATCTGGCCCCTCAGCCCTTTTTAATATAATATCATGGAACCCATGCCTATTCAGCTAACCCCTTCCCAATCCTGCTATGCCTCCTCCAAAACTCTACACTCGTTGTTTGCTAATAGTTCCTCCAGAACAGTTTTCATTGTCCTCATACATGATGGTATCAGTGGGTCTGTGTCATTTTGGTACAATTTTCAGGCCACCTCCAAAATATACAAGAACATATTTTTCTGAAAATTCTTCTGGTGCTTAGGATGTAGAGGACTGTTAGTGCAATCATCAAAGCTAATGTTGAAACAATATTTGCAACCAAAAGTGGAGCCAAACCTCTCTAAAAAAGATTGCTATGGTAGAGCAATCCATTTTACTTCAAAATGGCGTAGGAATGGTAAGGAAAGGCTAGTTAGCTACCATAAGAAACTGCCCTATACGGGCATACTGAAAAAATATTCACTTTATAAAAGCCATATGTATAAACTTTATCAGGTGTCATAAATGGCTAAAGAAATACTAGGAGTCTTAGTGATGGTTTCAGGGTTTTCATAAAAATGTCAATGGACCCTATGGCCGTCCGTCTCCTGTCTAGAAAAGTATATCCTCCCTACCCCAGATGTCCCTAATCCCCAACTTAGTAGATATTGATTATTGGCCCAAACTGTCCAAGTTTTAATTTCAGCTGGAGGCGAAGCCCTAAAGGCAGGATGCCTGCTCTATGAATTCCCACAAGGGCTTCCCAGACTCTCTACACTATCCACGGATTAGTAATGCTAAAGAGTTGCGGGTACATGTCTATCAAACACTCTGCCCTTAATCTGTTTTCTTTCGCTCACACCCGTGTGTTCTTTTCCCTATTTGATGATCTTGCTACTCTCCTTCTTCCACTGCATCCGTGTCTTCCCATCCTACTTTTGTCTCTTTCTGCCCTTCTGATGCCTTTATCTCCTACTAAGCTTTGCCTCCTTCCTTTGATGTTAATACTCCTTCCACACTTTTAATTCCTCTTACACAATACTACTCACTCCTTGAACACTACTTCACACTCCCTCCACACTACTCCAATTACTCCACCATCTCTCTATTTAAACACCCTCCTTTCACTCTCAGAATCACTTCACGTTAACTCCCTACAGCCTACACGCCCTCTCCTAAACACACCTGCCACTCGTTTACAAATACTCAAAACACAGTACAACTTGCACTCACTAACCAATACCTCACCTGTTCTAAATGCTTCAATGGATTGCCTTTCTCCCTCAGATTCCTCATCAGGTAGATATCCATTCCAGCATCAGCTGCTTGGAAAACCTTCCAACAGGGGGGCGTAGTGCACCTCGACTCTGCTGTCGATCTGTCTTGCCTCGGTCGTCGGCTGTGGACGTGACATCACTCATACATATACTGCATCACTACGCTTCTGTACCTCTGTTCTTTTTTTCCACACGCTGAGCATGCTGCTCGAAGAACACTGCAAATCATAGCTTTTTTTTCATTCAAAGTTTTCATTGCTATGTTTCAAGGCGAGTTCGAGCCATGTCTGCACCCATAGTATCCGGGTTCAAATGCTGCAGGTCCAAAATGTCCATTACGACCTGCACGACATGTGCGTGTGGTGTCTCGGTGCAAGGCACAACACCGAAAGCTGTAGTTTGTGCAGAAAAATGAACCCGAAATCCCTTGTGGAACGGGCCGGGAAACTCTCGGCCGGCCAACTTCCTTCAAAATCTCTGGCGCAGTCCACCGTTCGATCGCCCGAAGCTGAGATGGAGCGGCTGACTCCTGAGAAGGAAGAGGGACACAGAAAAAAGACCAAGAAGCAGTCACATTCCTGTAGTCACTCATCCTCTTGCTCCTCCCACAAGAAGAAACGGTGCCCCCGGCACAGGTCCAATTCTTCGAATGACCCCGGTAATTCATCAGCAGGGCTGACATCCAGCGATGAGTGGGAGGCTTTCAAGAAACATATGTTGGATATGTTCCATAAGGCAGCTACGGGCACAGGTGAGCCCTCGATGCAGCAGGCACCAGTGACGTGAGATGACCCCAACCCCAAAGTGACAACCATTATGACCCTAGCATCGTCGGTGGAGCGTCGGGCTTGGTGCTGAGCAAGGCCGGGCCGCCTTTGGCGCTGATCCTTGCGAGTGCACCTCCGGTACCAATACCTTCCAATGCGCCGCCGGCGCTGAGGCCTCTTTAGGCACTGATTGTAAAACAGTTGACGTTGTCGACCACCATCGAGCCGTCTTTTGCGCCTAAGTCAAGGACCACGTTTTTGATATTGCCTGCGCCGCTGATGATGACCAAAGTGGTTTGGATCCTGCATATTGAGGTGATGGAGGGGGAGATTTCGTCGTCGACCAAACGGATCTGGTCACACTGAGGGGATTTGTGACGCCAGCGGGCTGGGCACATCCTCAAATGTGGAAACGGAACACGCCCATCCTTACGGCCATGCTAACACCAAATATCAGTCTTTAGTAGTCAGGGCGGTGGATCCCCTGGGATGGAATGCTCCAGCCAAGCCTTTGTCAAGCTATGACCTGACTGATATCCTTGAAGGAGGACCTTCTACAAAAAGGGCCATGCCCTTAAATGCAGCTATCGCTGACCCTATCCCCACCTTGTGGCAGAGGCCTTGCGCCACACCCCCAGTTCACTTCAACTTCACCAAGAAGTACAAGCCGGCAAGTAGAGACCCACCATATATCTCCACCCACTACACACCTGAGGACTTAGTGCTGCAGGCGGACACAGTATCTGCCACATCAATTCTCCCGACCGATGGGGAGGGGGGAAAAGTTGGCGCTTTTGCTAAAAAAATCTTTGTCCTGCAGTATAGCCCTGAAGGCGGTAAACACCTCTTGTGGCTTCACCAAGTACTCTTTTGGTCTGTGGACGGCTATTGGTGAAGCTGCCCAGTATATTCCTGAAGGGGAGATGCGTGAGGGCTTCCAAAGGCTGGTAGATGACGGCAAGGTGGTGGCCGGGCCACCTTTGCAGACGGGTCTGGACATCGCAGTCTGCAACGGCAGAACCATGGGGTCAGCCAGTGTTGAGGAGGCAGGCATACCTGCACACATCTGGGTTCTCACCCAATGTTGAGAATAAGCTCCTGGACATTGCTTTAGACGACTAGAAACTCTTCTGCCCCAAGGCCGACGACTCTTGGGAGAAATTCATGGAGACCAAGCTATCTGCCTAGTCGCTAGTCCTAGCAGTCCAACAGCTGGCCAAACCTGCCTTTAGCTTTCCCTCAGTGAGTAGAGGCTACAGTTGCTCTGTCCCTTTGGGCTGGAAGGTTCAGCTCCTGCAACCCCGAGCACGGCAGAGGCGTTTTTCGTACTCCGGAAGGGGCAGGGGAGCCTTTAGAGGCCAGGAGACGTCGGCAGCATCTCCACCCTTGAACCCGCATTGATTTCTCTCCCCACGATTCATCTGTTGGAGGACAGCTAATCAAGCACTTGGCCCGATGGCGGGAGATTAGCTCCGACGCCGGGGCTCTGCAGCTCGTGCAGTGTGGTTACTGTCTGCCTTTCTTACAAAGGCCACCGGACAGGCCGCCGCCACCACCTCAACTACTGGAAACAAGAGCTCCAGAAAGAACTGCAAGCCCTGCTTTTGAAGGGTGCCGTGTATAGGTACCTCCTGAGTAGAGTGGATCGGGCTGGTATTTCCTGATACCCAAGAAGTGGGAGGTGTAAGGCAAAGGGGGGTGTTGGCGCCTTGGACCTGCCCTCCGCAGCAGTCAGCTGTGCTCGCTGACATGAGGAAACACCTCCTAAATTACTTTTAAATTGGCCGCATTGCATGCGTAGTGGCGAAGCCCAGTATAAGACCAAGGTCTGTGTTGGCGCCAGAGGGGGGGTCATCCTGAGCAGACCAGACAGCGGATCTGACAGTGGGACCGAGCGAGTGAGTGCATGGACGACCAGGTCAAGGTAAAAGACGGTAAAGGGTGCTGTGCTGGGTCATTGGATTGTCCATAGCATGTTTAAAACGGTGTGCAGTTCCTCGAACGGCTTTGGGACCTTTGGAGAGCTCTCATGTGCAGATCATTTTAGGGTGGAGGCAGCTGTTCATCTAAAGATTCGTTAGTGCATGAAAAGGCTGACCCCTTATTGTTTTTATACCAATGATAACAAGCACCAGCTACGAGTAGCGTTGGAATATCCAAATGCTTAAATGAGTTGGAATCCTTAACAAATAGTCATGGGTCAACTAAAGACAAAGTTAATCATGTCAATACTGATGCCGGTACCAGGTAACATCTGTACAGCGGAGAAATATCCATCCCCTCTAACACTGATACTTTTGTCACTCCTGAGGAGATTGCCCCCTTTGTTTAATCGGGCATTTTGACACAGGGGGAGGAGGGGGATTATGGTATATAACAGAAATAAAGCGGAATAGCGACTAGAGGAGCGGGGAGGGGGAGACCCACTATGGATGCACCCTAAGCGGCCGAGCGACGCCCGCTCTCTGCACTGCCATTTTGTTTCTTTTGTCCTACAATTTCAAAATTTGTATGGACTTAAGGTCTTATGGTTTTATGGATTTATAGTTACATATTATTTTTAGACAGTACTTTGAAATCTCCAGTTCTGATGCTTGTGAATCTGCTTAGATTTGCATGCTGTGCATATAGTCGGACTTCTAGTGGTAATGGCTGAGTATTGTATCTTGTCTTTTGAGGATCGAAAGGGGGACGTCGACATGGACGTGCTTGTAACACTGTCCCTAACGTGACGTTGTACTGGGGAGACACCCGGCCGGCCCATAGAGTGAGGGTTTGCTCCAGAGTACTTTAAGACAAGATAGCTGCACCTTGAGATGGATGGGGGTGCAGGTTTTCTTACTCCAACATCAATCAATAAGGACAACTCAATGGTTTGGTAAAGGGGAGTCCGTTTAATGACAAGTACAACAAACTGGGAAACATGGAAATCAACAGTGATGCAATAGTCCGTCTCGCTTCAACTCCCTTGAACCTCATACAAAACTTAACTTTTATACTCAAAACGCATCATAATTTGACGCGTAACACTCAAAGGTTAACATGCCATTCTCTTGATTAGGAAAAGGTAACTTTAATGTAGGTACTAGATCTGTATATGGTAACGGAGTGAGGGGATTGGGTAAACACTGTCAGGTGGGCATCTAAGCCCTTCCTTCAAAAATGACTGCTGTAGATGTACGACGTCTCATTGGTTCTACTAACTATAGGACCCTAGATTAATTGGTCCATTGTGATTGGGTTGGCATCAACCCCATGCATAAATCTCCACTTTGCTTATCAGCACACAGAACGTTCAACCAGGTGCATCTCTTTATGGGCTGTGTGTCAATTACTCCACTGTGGTTGGCCTCGAAACTGCATATTCTTGTCTCGAAAAAGTTCTGATATCTCTGGGTGGGTGCCAAGCGTAGGTGTGAATCGGTGCTCTTCTAGCTCGGGTGGTCATGTGCTACCACACCATGGATTTGCCTTGTTTCTTTCAATTTATGTATTTAATGTTCGTTTCACCCACCACCTGCCTTTGCCTTCTTATGTCGATTCTTCATAGGCCGGATATTCTGTTCTTAGCTTCAATTAAAAGTAGCTTCTGTTCATAGCTTCTATTGATGTGACCTTGGCTTCCCTGGCACAAGCTGCCTCTGCCGTGTTTCGATTCAGCTTTCTTTCCTCTTGTCTGCTAGAATATGAATCTTCTTACATTTGGCCTATAGTAACCTGGGCCAGTTCTGCTTTACAGTGCAAAGTGTACTAGCATTTATACTATGTGCTTCATTTTGAGATAGATTGTGTACAATGGCGCTTGCCGCACTGTTTTCTTAGCTTTTTTGTGGTTACAAGCATATGTACAGGCGTTAGCTGGTTGAATATCTTCATCCTGCTTACAACTTTAAACTTCTTTGTATTCTAACATCGCTTTCTTATTATAGGTTCACAACATCATTATTCATGGCATTTTGTCTTTTCGTGTCGTCCTTTGGTTGTCATTTCTTGAATGGGTGCGTTAGTCCAGTCCTTCGTGACGTCACCATGCGTCTTCCATTAAAGACCTTTTGGTTTCTTCCTCTACAGTACTTAAGCAGTCTTCATTTCATCTCATTTGCTGGTAGGGTTTTCTCAATGGCCCATGGTTGTCTGGTTATTGGTACTTCAATAGGTCTCGTTCTTCTGATGGGCACTGGGCAGAGCCCTACTGCGGCTCTCTGCTGGTTTATTTGCTCTTCGTATGTCGCATATCTCGGTGTGAATGTTCCTGGTACTTCAAAATGGGCGACTGGAGTGTAGGCTCTATTTGGGACCTCCTTTACACTCCCCCCTTCTGGGCGATTCATCGACCACTTCCACTTCCTCTTTTGGATTCATCTTACTTGGTTCTTCTGTATTAATCATTACTTCATCTTCTGGGTTTGTACATGCGGGTTTGAAGAAGTGTCTTTTTGGAAACCATATTTGTATCATTCCTTTCAGGTTTCCTGCTGTCCTTACATGTTCGTCTTTGTTCCATGTCATCAGCTGACATTGTCCATTTGGGCTGCAGTAAATCAATTGTCCTTCATAATTTCTGCATTTTCTGGGATAAAGAAACTTTGTACCTTCCGGTGCGTGCTTGCTAGCCTTCACAAAGTCTCTTATCTTCATCCCTATGGCTTTCTTCGCACTTCTTAAAGTTTCATTTTCCTCATCGTGAGAAGGTATAAATGTGCAACATGATTCTCCTATTTTTGCACAAACTCCTCCATCCATAGCTGTGATCATGTCAAGTACGTATCTGTTATGGAGAGTCATCAGTCGGATGCCTCTTAACTCTTCCTTGATTGCATTGAATCCTTTTATGGTCGTGTTGGTCTGCAGCAACTCCCACCTGGTTATCTGCAACCAGTTAGTATTTACTCCAACTTGGATTCGTGGCATGAAAATCGTTGTGAACACTGATGAGGTGAGGCTGAACAGCCTGTGTTCATATGGGATTGCATTAAAGGCTTCTTCTGATTTTGCAGAGAAGTAATTCTCTCTCTTCATTCAGGTTATTAGTTCCACAGATCTCTTTTTCCTCCCGTGAGCATCTGCTTTTGGAAAACTGTCAATATTCAGGTCACTTTTAGGGATCACTAGTGATGGAACGTGGACGTTCACTATTGTGCATATGCCGCCCCAGTTTTTTGGCAGTCTGATGTAAGCTTTGGATCCACATGCCCAATAATGATCCATTATCGCTGCCGTCCCATGAGTCATTCCCGGAGCCTCAGAAATGTGTCCGCAGATTCTCCCTCATTTTTCTTGTGCCATTGTTCCTGAAGCACAATTTTGGGCTTTCTATGGGCACTATCTGCAAGGGTCCTCCTCTGTCTTCGATCCATGGCAGTAATTTTGTAAATTTGGGCCAGAGAGGTTTGCACAGCCTTTGTATGTTTTCAATTGCTTCCTTGCAGGCTCCTAGGACCATCCATGCTCTGCAGATCACTACTTCTTTCTCCCATCCGTCTGGTGAAAGCACTGTTCCCCAAATCTGTATTTGGCCTCTGTTTTTCCCAATTCTAGCCTCCTCTGGAGTTTTTCCTTGGATATTTAATCTCGGGTTTAATTCCCATCTTATTCCTGCTCCTTTAACTCCAGGCTTCTCATACCTGATCACATGATTCCTAGTATGAGCTCTGTTTCTTGTCTTGATGTCTTGGACATAATCATCTTCATCGGGATAAGCTGTTGCAGTTGCCCATATTAATGAGGCATCACTTCCCATGAACTGGCCTCTGGTATTGCACATTGCTATGTGTGAGAGACAGTGTGCTGTTGGGACATCAATTTCTACAGCACGAAGATCTTGGATTTCCCCATGCTATACAGTAGGAGTGCGCAAACAAAGCATTCCCCTTCGGAATTCCGTCTTTCAACTTACTTCATGTGCTGGTACCAAATGTTACCTAGGTGTGCTGTGCTATACAGGTAATCGTTCAGTTCATTGTCGTCTTCATGCATACTTCTCTTGATTTTTAAGGTTTTCATATAGTTTGCTATTGCTACATCTCTGAATGCATCTGTATTGCACGTTCTTGCTGGAGGGTTCTCGGGTATCCTGGTCATTGGTGCAGGCTTCTTCATCTTTGCCATTTGAGTGGACAGGACCCTGACAGCTCTTTCCTGGTCCTCATGTATCTTTTCTCTGCTGCGTGCAAATGCCCATGCCAACCAGCCTGATACTGGTCCTGTATATGGCTGTATTGTGGAACTACTACTTGTCCCTTGTGTTGGAACATATATGCTGGGTAATGCAGTCTCTATGGTTTTATTTTTAAGTTCCTCATGCAGTTTCCTCACTCTGGCTATGTGCGGGAATAGTAGGTCTGCTAACATTTGTGTCCTTGCGGAGAGATTTTCTGAGGCCTCTTCTGTTTCCTTAAGGGTTTCTGATATGACTGCTCTGTTTTCTTAAGGGTTTAAGATATGACTGCTTCTGTTGGGCTTTCTCTTAATTCTTCTGTGAAGGTTTTTATGGCAGACAGTCATCTTCTCTGCTGTTTTTGTTTGTGGTCTGCAGTCATTGACACTAGGCCTGGTTCGTGTGCATTCAGTGTGTGTGTGTGTGCGTGTAGTTGTCAGTGTTTTTTCTTCATTCATTTCATGCCGGCCATGTCTCCGGCTTTCCTGCTCATTCGTTCTCATAAGTGTATATCACTATTAATCACGTTCATTTCAAGTTCATTTACTGTACCATCAGATTTTCTAGGGACTGGAATGACTATATAAGGTCTGGGTGTTTTTGTGGGTTTCATGAGTCTATCAGGTGGGTGCACTGAAATTTGGACGCTTCATGCACCAATAAATAATGCAGTTCTGATAGTGACAGTACAATAATGATAAATACAATGCATAACAACCTTATGGTTCGATAAGTTAGGCGACAGCATTTCGTTCCAGAGAAGCGGCGTGCCTCTTTGCTTGTGGGAGGATCAGGTTGCTGCTCTGGGCCCCCATCTCGATCATTCGCCAAATGTCAATGTTATTATTTCCTTAACCAATATTGTTTTTCAAATACAACGTTTGCAAGTGTTAGATGGTTTACAAGTGGCCCCCCTCTTTCGAGTGACAATTGTCTCCCGTTTCAGGATACAGTTCTTTTGCTAGACTATGAGAAGAAACACATTATTACTTAGTGAGCCCCCTTTAGTGTGTCTATTCAAAGTAGGTAAGTTCCTAGTCTACCCCCCGAATCTGCTTCAGTCCTGAGGACATGTTGGACATCGGTCGGTATGAAGAAATAGGGGAAAAAATAACAACAAATATAACAAATGGTGTTCTTGCCTCTGCTCCCTCGATCTGTCCATCGGCGGAAAGTTTAACGATCTTCTCCTAAGGATGCGATGGAGATTGGAAGTTTTGATTTGAGCTATAATACCATGCAAGAGCATGTTTAGCTGAGTACACTTACTGGATCTCCGAGAAATGTAAGTACGTCACCATTGAGTGGTCTTCCCACTAGCTCTGGAAAGTTCTCAATGAGGTGAAAGCAGACGGCGTATGCCAATCTGCTGTCTTCTGGTGACGATGACATCTGTCCTGTCTTGCTGGGTTCAGGATTATGTTTTTTCCTTGATGTAAACAATGTCTGCACTGTCCGGTCGCGTGGAATGCGACCAAAATGACGACCTTATTCAAAAGATGGCCTAAATGTTCAGTGTTTGCTGGGTCTCGAAGAAATTTTAGTGTATCTGTTGTTCTCCCGACAAAATGGTTAGGCAATCTACGATTGTACGAAAGAACAGTGTGTTGACAAGCTCATTTATTTCCGTCTGTGTTGGGAACATTTGCTTCTTTCTCACTGTACTCAGGGAGTATAATAAATTGTTCAGCAATGACAGTAAGCAGTTGCCATATTATTTTTTCGTTTTCAGGATCTTGGAGAAAGTCTGTGACACTTGTGAGTCTTCCTGCCAGTGACGGGTATGGTTTTAGCACTAGGTTGAAATAGGTGAACACGTCCTTTGTGATGTCTCTATTGTGGGACACCTAGGTGATTCCAAATAGGGTCTTGGTGCTGAATGAATCGGGATACTGTATTTGTTTCCAATGTAAATGTCGTCGGTCAAAATTTTGCATAGTCTTTTTCTCATCAGAGCTTCACCATGCCTCAGTCCAAAGTTCAAAGTCAACAGACTATGTTTTGGTTTACACGTGCAATTTTCTTCTTCACCCTGCAACTAGGATGCACAGTGTGTCTGTTTGTTATGTCCTTATCCCCTTTTTTGCTTAGAGAAATGTCCAAAATGAAGCCACAACTTATGCACAAAGGTTCTTTCTTTGTCTAGCTGGTCATGCGTCCTCCTTCCTCATCATGGCTCTCGTCTGCACGTGCTGTGGTTCTTCCCCGTTGCTCGTCGATTCCTCCCGCTGGGGTGCAGGCAGGGGGCCTTCTCCGATGTAGGGTTTGATGTCACCGAGAAAAATCCATGTTCTCCTTCCCTGTAGCTTCACAGCAGACAGAGTGCAGTCCTCTATGATAAAAGGACAGTTGAATCTTTGCTCGTCCCACCTTTTCCTTGTATGGTTTCTCACCAAGACAGCGTCTCCAGAGATGACGAGTGGAACACGTAGACCTTCAACTGAGTCTGATGCAGTGTCTCCTTCTGTGTTCTGTGCTGCACCCTTTTCGTCGTCACTGCAGCTGGTCTGAAATTACAAGTAAGGCAAGATGTCATTCAGTTCAGATAGTTTTGCATTTCAGACCCTAAAACCTCTCCGGTTGACTGGGCATCACATCTCGGGGTGTCAAGAGTTCTCATTCTTCTTCCTGTGGCTATCTCGTGTGGCCTAAGATGATGGTCGGAGCCGGGTTTGTTCCAAAGAGCATGCAGTGCAACCATCTCTTCTTTAGAGTAAGCTTCAACTTGGCTAACCTTTCCTTTAACAAGCCGTTGAGCTTCTCACAGATTCCATTACCGTGCGGATGATACGCCGACGAGAACCTGTGCTTTATACCAAGCAACAAGCTGATCTGCTCGAACAACACTGTATTAACAAAATTAGGGCCATTATCTGACCTCATGACTTCACAGACCCCCCACCTGGGGAACACTTCCCTCACAAAAAATGTGGTCACAGAGGTAGAGTTTGGGTGTGTAGATGGACCTGCCTCTATCCATCTAGAGAATGGACACACCACAACAATTAAGTATCTGTACCCGTTACATACTTGAATCATGTCGACATAATCGACATGCAAGTGCTGATAAGTCCCATTTGGCCTGGAGATGACTCCTCTCATTACCTTTAGTGTGTGCCCAGCGGTGAATTGCTGGCAGATTATGCAGTTCATCATAAAGAATGCAACATGCCCCGCTAAATTCGGTATGAACCAGTCTTCCGCGAGCGTTGCTGCTAGATTCTCTTTTGTCATATGCACCGGGTAATGTAACTGCTCCAGTGCTATTTTTAATGGGGCTATAGGCATTACTGGTTTAACAGTGCTGTCTTGTCGCCACAAGCTGTCAGAGGGGTTTAAAGGTTCTTCTCTTCCTGCGGTGCCTCCCCTTGGAGTTCCATTAACTGTGCTTGCCCCAAATTGTTATAACCTTCAGGTGCGGTTTGTGTAGGCCTCATTAGTCCAATGGCATGGATAGCTTCCACTGCCATAACCGTCTCACTTTTTTTATTTTTATTTTTTTTAAACATATTTTTTATTATTTTCATGTATCAACACAATAAACGTCCTTCTCAACCCCCCTCCGCCCCCCTCTCCCTACCCACCCCTCTGGAAGATGAGGGTCCCATTCGGTTTTGTTTCGGGGAAACTTTTACGAGCCGCAAATGTCTGATATTCTAATATTGTGCGGGCACCATTGTTCCATGTAGTCCGACCTTAGCCCAGCACCGGCTCCCATTCTTTCATGAAGAACGTCTTTTGATCCTGAAGCTGGTGTGTTATCTTTACCATGGTCATTTGCGACCAGACTTTATGTAACCAGGAGAATACCAGAGGCAGATCTTGTTTTTTCCAGTTCTGGGCTATAGTCGCCCAAGCCGCGATGACAAGGCCCATGAAGCTTCTCCATTGGGATTTGTGGAGTTTTTTGGCCTGTGGGTCTATAAGTCCGCACATCCACACCCGTTCGTCCATGTGGTCCGCCCCTGGAAAGATTTTGGTCATTTCCGCTTGCACTTCTCTCCAGAAGCCCTTTACCACACCGCAGTCCCACCAGATATGTCTCCAGGTGCCTGGTTCCCGGCACCCTCTCCAGCATTGGTCCGACAATTTCGGGTATATGGATTTGAGCCTCTCAGGGGTGTAGTGCCATTGCATGACTATTTTGAGCCACATTTCTTTTGTTTGAACCGCTCTGGTGAGTTTCGGGATTCTCCCCCATAATTCTTCCCATTGCTTCCTGGTTATTCCTTCCCCTAGCGTGCCTTCCCATCTCTTCATATATGCCCATTTGATTTCTTCTTCTTTCGTATTCATAAACTGATATAATGATGACACCAGTTTTTTGTCTCCAGGGTTAGTTATTATATAGTTTTCGAAGGATGTTGGGTCTCTCGAGGCCGCCTGGTATACCTCGGTAGTGGAAAGCCAATGTTTCAGTTGCTCATATTTATACCTTTCGGCGTTCGTCGGGTTCCACAATCTTTTACATTCCGCAAATGTCCTTATTTCATTGTCTTGGAACATTTCTCCGATTTTCCTACACCCTACTGTTTCCCAATTCTTAAAGGCCCCGGGCTCTAGTGCCGGGGGGAACTGCAAGTTCCGACAGATGGGTGTAAATGGGGCTAGTGAGGTGGTCATAAGCCCCTTCTTGGTTTGGTCATCCCAGGCGCTAAGAGTAGTTCTCATGACCTCGCTGATTCTGAGGTTTGGGTGTCTATATTGTTTGTGTTTCCACAGCAGGTCCTCCAGTGGGGTCCTAGCTACCGCCCTGTCTTGTAGTGCCCATATTGTCCTTTGGTCTTCTCCCAGCCATTCATTCAGAACCCAAAGCTGCGCCGCTTGATAATATTTCTTAAAATGTGGGAGTGCTAGACCCACTGCCGTGATCCGTGCCGTGAGGATAGCACTGGCCACCCTAGGTGGTTTTCTATTCCAGATGTATCCCGATATGGCCTTGGACAGTGCTTTAAAAAACTAATCTGGGTCGGCTACTGGGAGGGCGTGAAAATAATAGAGGACCCTGGGGAGCATGTTCATTTTGACTGATTGGATGCTTCCCCACCATGAAACCCTAAGCGGACACCATCTGTCTAGTTCATTCTTCACCCTTGTCATTCATGTGGGTAATTATTCTTATATAACAGGTCAACCTTACGTGTGAGGGTCACCCCTAGATATTTAATACCCTCCTCTGCTACTTTTAGCCCATGAGAGCCCGCCAGTTCTGCAACTGGCCCCTTATCTCCCTCCAGGAGTAATCTCTTATTTTTTTCTATTAATTTTTAAGCCAGAGATTACCCCAAATTCCTCCAATTCTCTCAGGGTGTGTGGTATGGATCTCTCAGGGTCTACCAAAGCCAGCAGCATATCATCTGCATATGCAATAACTTTATGCTGCTTGCCCGCCATCTCGATCCCCTTTACCTCTACCGATTCCCTGATCCTAACTAGGAGAGGCTCTAGGAAAATGGCATACAGGAGCGGGGAGAGTGGGCATCCCTGTTTCGTACCTCTTGTAATATGCACCTTCTCCGTGACTCCCCCGTTCAGTGCAATTCTTATCGATGGAGAATTATAGTTGGCTTTAACCATATTGATAAAGTGATCTCCGAACCCCATATGCTTCAGTGTCTTAAACAATATGGACCATTCTACCCGGTCGAAGGCCTTCCTGGCGTCAAGGGAGAGCAAAGCCGCTGGTGTGTGAGTGATACCTATTTTTTCTACCAGATGGACAATTCTTCTTAGGTTATTGTGTGTTTGCCCACCGGGGATAAAGCCTGATTGATCTGTATCTATTCGGGTCGGGAGGAGGTAGGATAGTCTGGCCACCAGTATCCTGGTATATATTTTTGCGTCCAAATTAATCAGGGCTATACAGCGATACGAGCCCGGGAGAGTGGGGTCTTTACCTGCCTTATGGAAAACCAAGACTTTCGCCTCGTTCATTGATGGGGTTACGTTTCCTTTGTCCTTGAATGTGTTTAGTAGCCTTGTCAAAATTGGTGCAAGTGTGTCCGAATACTTTTTGTAAAAGGGGGCCGTAAAACCATCAGGACCTGGTGCCTTTGCAGACGGGAGGTCAGCTATTGCCCTACGGACTTCTTGTTCCGTGATGCAGGAATCCAGTAACTGTTTTTCCTCCTCCGAGATAGTTGGGAGGTGTAGGGAATGTAGGAACCTATCTTGCTGGTCCTCAACCAGGTGTTCTGTCGCATACAGATCTTGAAAGAAAGCCTTGAATACCTCCCCTATGTCCCTGTTGCGCGTTTGTGTATTCCCGTGAATGTCTTTGACGTTCAGGATCGTCCTTGATTTCTGAGTTGTCTTGCTAGGAATTTGTCTGCCTTGTTAGCCATGATGTAATAATGTTGCTTTAGGTAGAGTAGGGACCTCTCTGCCTTCTTATTGCGCAGCATATCAAGCTGCCCTTGCACGTGTTTCAATGCCTTCTTGAGAGTTCTCGTGGGATGAGTTACGATCTCCCCTTGAATATCTGTAATTTTCTTTTCTAGTGTCCTTTCCCATTCGTAGTGCTGCTTATCTTTAGCTGCCTTTAGAGCTATAATGTGACCCCGAGTTACTGCCTTGCAGGCTTCCCAAACGTTCTCTATGGGAACATCTCCATTGTCATTTTGTTCGAAGTATTCTTTAATTTTGTCCCCTACTACCTCCCCCATCATCTGATCCTTTAAAATGTCGGGCAGTAATTTCCATTTCCAGAGACCTCTTCCCTTACCTGGTGTCTGAATGTCCAGCCAGAGCGGAACATGATCCGACAGTGCGATAGCCCCCATATCTATTCCCTGGATCATCCCCAACAGTCCCACCGACACCCAGAAGTAGTCTATTCTCGACATCTTGTTATGCACGTGCGAGTAATAGGTGAATCCATTTGCTTGCCCCCTCTTTTCCCTCCAGACATCCTGCAGAGCCATCTGCTCCATCTTTAGTTTAAGTTGTTTCGAAGGGGGTCCCTGACCGTGTCTCCCCCCAGCACTTCTGTCCAGCTTTGGTTGCCAGGCCAGGTTTAGGTCTCCCCCCAGTATGCTCTCTCCCTTTGCAAATCCTTCTAATTTCCCCAGCGTGTCTCGGAGAAATCCGTCTTGCCCAGAGTTCGGTGCGTATATTACCGCAAGGGTGAGCCGGAAGCCCTCTATTGCACAGTTTGCAAATGCGTATCTCCCTTCCCTATCATCCAGCGTGTCTATGAGGGTCTCCTCCAAACCCCCTTTAACTGCAATCATCACACCTGCTATTTTATTGCCCGCATTTGCCTGTGTCCAGATCGAGTACCTTCTCAGGCGAACCTTCTACAGAATGCTCGCCTGTTCCCTTTTTACCAATGCTTCTAGCTTCTTCCTCTTCACCCGCGAGTTCAGCCCCCTAACATTTAAAGAGAATATTCTGAGTTTTCCCATCGCTCTAGTCTACTGACTTTGCCTAAATTTCCCCGCTTTCTGTGCTCCCTTCCCTCTTCCAGAGGTCCGCCTTCCGATTTCCCCCAACATTACCCAACTTCCCCCAACAGTTAACTGTAACACAACTTTGATCCATAGGAGGGCCCAGGCACCTAAGGTTGCTAGGGCGTTGCGCCTTTCGCTCCTTGCCCTCTCTGGACTCGGGGTAAACTTTTCAGGGGATCCTAAACCCCACATCTTCCTCCGGCGTTGGCTAAATCCCCGCCGGGTCCCCCACCCGGCCGCCAGCATTCTGATATTCCGATAGTCTGGTGATTGCCCTACTCCCGCCTACTTCATTCTGATAGCGAGCTAACTTTATAGCAAGAATTTTTACTCCTATTTCCCCAGTGGGTGCCCAGCATTCCCCCTGCCGTTATACTTTTTTCTTCGCCGCACATCCTCCCACCCTCTCAGTCTCTTGTATGCATCTCCCCTTGTCTTGGCCCCATCAGTGTCCTCCTCCTCCGCTTGCTGGCCCATTATATGAAGACCTTCCTCGCTGGTGGTCACTCTCCTCTGTTTGCCTTCCCACTCAAATAGTAACCCAAAAGGAAACGTCAATTTGTATCTTATTTCTTTTGCCACCAATTCTCTCACCAGGGGTGCCATCTGCCTTCTTTTTAATGTTGCCGAGGCCAAATCCTGATATAATTGGATTTCCACTCCATTCATCCTTATGTGGTCTAATTGTCTCGCCTTCCTTAGAATCTGCTCCTTTTGAGGATATGATGCTAGGGCCTCCAGTACATCCCTCGGTCTTTCCCCTGGTGCCCCTGTTCTTTTCGGACCCACCCTGTGGACTCTATTAATCCAAATGCTCTCTGCATCTTGTTCCTTTAATATGTCTCTGAAGACTTCCTGCACCGCACACTTTAGGTCTTTATCTGACACCGATTCAGGCATATATTTAATGCGGATATTAGATCTATGGGAGCGGTTTTCCAGATCTTCACACTGGATTTCAAGGTTATGGGTTAGCCGAACCAACTGCTCCTGTGTTTTGCTATTCTGAGTCACTTCCTCCTCCACATTTTGCACTATTCTTTCCAGGGTATCTGTCCTTTCCTCCAGTTTAGCCACATCTATTCGCAGCTCTTGGACGGCCTGCTTCATTTCATTCCTCATTGAGTTAAACTGTTCCTGTACCGTGGACATAAACTTGTCTTGTAGCTCGACAAACCACTCCCTCATGTCATCTTTAGTTAGTGGAGAGGAGGTCTGGGATTAGGGGGTGTTATGCTTTGTGTGCTCCTCTCCTACCCTGTCTTTCGCGGTTGTCGGCACCTCTGTTGACCACATTTTAAGCAGATTAGTGTCCTGACAGGGAGGTTGCTGCGCTGGTTGGGAAGCACCCCCCCTTCCCCTTCGCCTTCGACATCTTTCCTTATTTGTGGGGTCCTGTCGTGCTTCTGGGTACCTCCTGGAAGGTTGAGGCGAGGGAGCTAAAAACGCTCTCTGTGGATTCCGGAGGGTCTTTCCCCCTTTCCTCCAGTGGGCCGCTGGCCGTGCTGTGTGGGGGAGATTGCGGCATTTCTCTTGCCTTCTTCGGGTATATTGGTTTGCAGTTTTAGACTGTGGTCTTATTCCTCCATCCCCGAGGCCTCAGCCCCCCCCCCGCCTTCCCACACTGTGCTGAGGAATGGATGATGGTGGTGGGGTGGGGCGGGGGGTAGTTGCTCCACGACCCGTGCAAGGAGCTGTGCTTTGCCTATGAGGTCGCCTCCAGAGGTACGCAGCAGTGGGGTGCCAAGCGGGTGCTCTCACCTCGTTCTCCTGGTCTCGTCGTCTCCTCGGGCCGTGCGCTTCTGGTTCGGGGGGCGCGTCTGGTAACTCCCGCTGTGTGCGGGCCCGCCCGTTGGTGCCGTAAGGTGAAGCGGCATTTAGGTGGAGACCATGCAGGGAGTCCCGTCCGCCTCGCCGGAGGGGAGAGGGGCCGCACTGTCCTCGCCGTGTCCCCGGGAAGCAGGTTGCATCCACCGGGTGCCGTGCACAGGCCCCCGTGCAAGTATGTTTCCGCCCTGCGGGTGTGTGTCAGGAGGGCGTAGGAAGCCCCTCAGCTGCTGCGTCTTCCTTCGCTCCGGCCCCATCTCCTCTCACCCTCCTGAGCTCCCCCGCAGGAACGGCAGGGTCTCCCTCGGTAGGGGATGGGCAGGCGTGCCTCTTCAATAGTTCTCACCCCTGGGGGGGATTATGCTGGACGGGATTCCGGTCGCTGGTGCGCCCACTTCCGCATATGTGGGGCCCGGAGGGGACCCGATTCAAATCCACTCGGATTTCAGCAATTATGGTGCTTTATGTTGGCGGCACGGCGGGAGCGCGTCTCAAACGCGACTTCTCCTGCCGGCGGCCATCTTGAAGTCACAACCGTCTCACTTTTTGATGCCATTCGTTTGCCTTCCCTGTCTGCTGCTTGATTTCCGTATGAGATAAAATCTGTCCCTTTGGTGTGGGCGGTGCATTTCACGACCGCTAACTCCACTGGGAGCTGTAGTGCCTTGATCAACCTGTCCAATAAGGCTGTGTGCTGCACTGTCGTGCTGTCCGCTCGGAGGTAGCCCCTCCTTTTCCAGCGCGCTAAGCCTGCGTGCACTGTTGACGTCACATAGGCGGAGTCACTGTACACCGTTACTTCCTGGTCTGCGTGATTCTCAATGGCGAGTATCTCTCACCATGTGCTGAATAATGAGATGGTATTCGTGCACTAAGAAGCACTTGAAACTCTCCATTCGCTGTGTACTTTATCACAGCAACGCCTGTGTATCTTTGCCCATCACTTTGGTCGATTCTAGAAGACCCGTCAATAAAGATGATCTCGCCTCCTGCTAAGGCATTTATTTTTACCCTGGGAATTTCATCCTAGAATTCTCCATAGTTTGCGGAGTCAGATATCGGCTCTCCCTCAGTGACTGGCTCTGCGATGAACATAGCTGGGTTTACTATCTTACATCAGACTATTTTAATCAATGGGTTTGATATTATCACTTCATAAGCAGAAGCTCTCTGAAATGTCAATGTGCCCTTTGGTTTCTCTAGAATGGCAAATAATGAGTGTTCGACGTACAACGTCATGGAGCATCCCATTACAATGGTTGTCGCCTTTTCTATTGCGAACGCTGTGGCAGCTAAACTTTGTTCGCATGGGAAGTGGCCTCTCATTACTGGGTCCAGATTCCCACTGTAGTATGCCAGGGGCTTGTACCCCAAGGAGGTTCTTTGAGCGAGCACTGCCGTCATGATGCTGCCATCTGTGTGTGAAAACAGGAAAAATTCCTCTGCATAATTGGGAATTCCGAGAACTGGAGCTGTACAAATAGCTCTTTTGAGTTCAGCAAACCCCTTCTCCATTGTTTCAGACCATTCAATCTTTTCTTTCGTCACTTCGGCCTTCTTTAGGGCCTGAAGTAAAGGTTTAGTATAAGAGCTGTAGTCGAAGACCCATGCCCTAACATAGTTGCATAGGCCTAGAAAGCGCTGCATCTGCTCTATCGGGTGAGGCTGAGCCGTGTTAAGTATGGCTTCAGCCCTTTCTGGGGTCACTTTCTTTCCTTCATGTGAGATCAGCTGGCCTATGTACAGCACTTCTTGTTGACAATATTGTAACTTTTCCTTGTCAACTTTATATCCTTTCTCGGCCAATGTAGTCAATAGTTGAATAGAATCATGCCTGCATTACTCTTCTGTTGTGTTACAGATTAGGATGTCATCCACATATTGTAAGGCGACACTTTCTAGAGCAATATTGCTCGAATCCATCTGCAGGACTCTGTTGAAAATAGACGGAGACTCACAGTAGCCCTGTGGCAGCCTCGTGCTTTTCAGACGCATTTGTCTGAAAGTGAATGACGTCAGATCTTGTGAGTCACGGTGCAACGGGATTGAAAAAAATGCATTTTACAAGTCCATCACCGTGAAAAGTTTTGCCTCAACTGGTATATTGCATAGAATTGTAGCCAGGTTAGGGACTAAAGGGAACTCGGCCTCAACAATATCATTTATTGGGTGTAAATCCTGCATTAGACGCCAAGACCCTCCCTTTGATTTTTTGACAGGGTACACTGACGTATTACATGGTGACTCTGACGTCACTAAGAGGCCCTGGTCCATCATGGCAGAAATGGTCTTAGAAATCCCCTCATCTGCCTCTCTGGACATGGGATATTGTTGGGTTCTTGGTAGAATTGCTCCTGGTTTTAGTTTAATCCTTACTTCTCCAACCCCTTCAAGAGACCTACGTCATAGGGTCCGGTAGTCCACACTGAGACAGGCACTTTAGCTATATCGTCATAAAAATATTCAGGACATTTTAGTGCCTAGATCATTCTCTGTGGTACTTCTCTTTTAATCATCTTTACCAGAAAGGTGAGAGCTACTGCTACCATTGTCTTTTCCATTTCTGCTTGTTCTTCAAATAGATCGTAATCGTTGACGTCAGTCACTCGATATCCTTCTTCAATGGCGATTATCGCGCACCACTTTCTGCCCTTGTTATCGTAACAGTCAACAAAAGCCATTTTCCCTCGCACTTCAGCTGTGTGTATCATTAAGGGAAATACTTGTCCCTCCTCCTCATGCATCGGTATTCTTGGTCTAAATAGGAACTCATCAGGGGTTCTCATGATTTTGTCTCCAAGGCCTGGCAATCCTGCCATAAGCACACGCATGCCATATGCGAAAATATATGGCTCTAATGGTATGGTCCTCATGGCTATGTGTCCTGAGTGTGCTCTAATCATTTCGCATACATTTGACTAGTGCATTGCTGGAGTGGAACATACTATGCCCTCCCTCTGTGAACGAAATTGTCATGTTCAACTTTGCCATTAAGTCTCGACCCAAAATGTTTACTGGTGTCTGACGTGAATATAATAAAGGTACATTCATTTCGCACTCTATGGAGACTGGGAGTGCGTTTGTAAAGGGAACTCGACTGTGAGTTCCTGTAAAACTCGGAATATCTATGGCCTCCCCGGACAAGGAAAACATGCCTTCACGTATGCATGAGCGTGTTGCACCCGTGCCCATTAGGAAGAAATATTCTTTATCCCCTATAACGACATCCACCTTAGGTTCCCTGTGGTGGTCTGGTGTCACTGATGGGATAGAGTATATCACGGTTCCCAGTCAGCTGTCCTAGTTCATATACACATTTGGCCTACTGTGTACTTGTGGAATTCCCCCATTCCCATTTGTTAATTCCCCTTCCGTGGGTTGCGAGTTTTCCCTAGTGCTCATTGCCTGTGACACTTGC
The DNA here is from genome assembly GCF_040938575.1 of Ambystoma mexicanum. NCBI lineage: Eukaryota > Metazoa > Chordata > Amphibia > Caudata > Ambystomatidae > Ambystoma > Ambystoma mexicanum. The sequence goes on from NC_090926.1 coordinate 745,212,251, forward strand.
AACGGTGCCTGTTGGGATTGTTCTTGTGGAAAATTCCCCATGCTCTGAGGTTGCACTCCTTATTGCGCTCCTGGCGCTTGTTGTTGCCCCGTTTGATTCTGTGCAACGCCCTGTTGTAAAACTGCAGATGGATTCCCCATGCCTGCTCCCATTCCTTGGCCGTTCTGTATTATGCCTTGATTTCTGCATGTGCACGCCAAATGCCCTGTCATTCCACACAGCCAGCATACTGGCAGTGGTCGGATTATTTGCCCATTTGACATATCCGGGTTTCCATTTTGCATGTTTTGGAAGCCTCCTTGGTTATTTTGGAAACCTCCCTGATTGCTCTGCCATCCTCTTTACCCTAAATCATCTTCCCCGTGGGTAAAACCCTACGTTACCCTGATTATTCTGTTGTGGACTAGCCACCTGATGCATGCTTTGTTCAGCTGTGCTAGTTAGCATGGCTCCTTCAAGAGCATACTTTGATTGTTTCTTCTGCACCAATTGCGCTTCCTCACCCTTTCGAGTTGCTTACTTTTTGCGATTCTTTTCCTGCAGCAATCTACAATAATGTGCGATAGTCAACTGTATTTCAGCCCAAAGTTTAGCCTCAACTACCAATTTCTTTAGTTGTTTCTGCACCGGTTCCGGCAACCCTTGGCACAATATATGGTAAAACACAGGTATAGATTTTGTCCAAGCTTCATGCGTTTTGATCACCCACGCATCTTGGAAATTCTGTATATAAATTAACGATCCTCAGAATCCTTCATTTTTCGAGCCATTATAGCTCCCATATCGGAAGTATCGGGGTAAAGTACTCGTAGCCCTTTCCATACTGCTGCTCTACAATTGTTAAATGGCGCTCCGTCATGCGCGGTATTAATTGTGGTTACGCCAGGGTAGCCTGCTAGTGCCCACACACCGTCTGCTCTCTCACTAAGTATGGCGATTAGGAGGCCCTTAATGTCCCCTATTGCTAACGTGTTTCCTCCTGTCATTTTTGTCTAATTCATGTATCCACTTTCCGGCTCCCAATGTCAGCATTGGAAGCTTGTTTTTCAAGTTTTCTCGATCCATGTGTGGCCATGGAATATATTGTAATCTTACTCTTCCCCTTCTCTAGTAGCGGAAATTGGTATGCTTAGCCCTCTATTTCTTCTCTCATTGTTCTCCTGTCTATTGCAGGGGTAATATTCTTGCATCGCTGTCTACCAAACAATGTCCTTAGTCTGTCTACATAGGGGGGTGAAGACACCCTCCCTGTGACCATGAGATACTCCTTCATATCGGTCAGCCTGCGTGGCTGACTCTGATGCCCTCGGTTCAGACTCGCTAGTGGCTGACCATCGTATACCATTTTCCCTTGGGAGTCATCTTTCGCTCCGCCTCCCTTCTTCGTTTTCCTCGCGATCCTCCCTTTCGGAGATGGACATTGTTTGTCTCCAATTCACGCAACCTCTTGTGTCTTCATTGTTTCTACTGATTTCCAATCTATCCACGGATAGTTCCCTATTCCCACTACTCTGTGTCATACAGCGGAGTGCTTTCCAAGCGCTCGTCCTCCCCCTCTCCTTAGGGTATTCGTTCTAGCCCCATTTCATCATATATATTATCGATCGTTTCTCCGATGCTTCTGGTGTTGAAGTCATCTTCAATATTTGCCGTAGACGTGCCTGGTACTGAATCGTATGCAAGAAAGAATTCTTCGATGTCTTCGAAGTCTACAACTGGATCGGGTTTTTTAACTTCCCTCTCCAAATACTCAAGATCGCGTACTCTCGGTCTTCGCTTGCATTCAATATCGTCAAATTCTTTGCGCTTCCTCGCCTCTTCTCTGACCCTATCTTCTTCCCTTCTCTTTTCATTTCTACGTTCATCTGCCCTTTGAATATCCGTATCTCTTAGTCTCCTTATTCTTTTCTCACGTATCCTTTGCTCTTCTTCTAACATGTGCTGTTTCTGTCTGTCTTGATCGTAGTCTGCTCTTGGGTTGCGATCAAGCTGTTTTTCTTGCTCTTCGCGATAAAGCTGTTCTCGCCTTTGTCTGTCTTTCCTTCTTATCCTTTCATCTCTTAACTCCTTTTCTTTCCCCTTTCTCTGCGTCTCATCTAACCTCTCCTTTTGTCTTGCGTCATCAATGCCTTTACCATCGAATTTCAATAAAATGTGTCCTCCCATCCATTCGTCTTTTGCAAATGCTATCTCATCAGTTCTGTCTTCGCTCCCTTTCCATCTCTTCCCTTCTCTCTCCTTGTCGAGAGATGCACTTGTCTGTGCCTGATCTTTCCTTTCATCATCGCGTCTCCCCTTGGGACTGCGCAGGTAATATTCTTGTCCTTATCCTTCCCTTGATTTTCATCACTACTATGTGTAGGTGACTCATATGCGGGGTTGCTGTACCCCGTGGCTGCTTGAAGTTCCCTCAACGGGTATAATCCCTCATCCTTCCTTCAATCGTCGTTTCGGACGGGGCAGGTTGCGTGGTAGGCATCTCAACCCCCTCTGTGCATACATTAAGTAACCAATCTGTTGGCAGCTCTTCCTTCTTTACCTGTTCGTACATTTTCCACAACTCGAGGCGTTTTTCAAACTTCTTGCCTGTATATGTGGCATGCAAATATGTCTTCATATGTTGTAAGATGGCTTTAGATAAAGACCCATTTTGTGGCCATGGCATAAACATCTTGTGGGCGGTACCTTTAAACCACTCGGTGCTATATTTCTTTAGCTTGGGTGCGTGTTTTGGCAATTGCTTGCCTAAGTGTGCTAATGGAGTTATGTCTTCCATGCTTAAATCTGTTCCCTTTCCTCTTATATAATACTTGTCAATGCTTTCGTGTGGTTTAAACAGCTTCTAACAATATGAGGGAGCACCAAATATCGCACGCTCCAACCCAAATTTTCCACAAAAATTGTTATACTACCGATTTGTTAAAAAAAATCAATTCATGTGCGATTCTGTCTCAGCTATCAAATCGCATGACATTTTTGTATCAGTTTTCTCAAAAAAAAATGTTCAATGCATATGTGTGATGTCGCAGCAGAGAAAAATGTTAGACGGACACTTAACAGACTAGACGGACACCAGCTGGACACAAATATCTCTGCCTCTAATCATTACCCCTTCATGGATTTGTAAACATACCCCTTTCACGACGTCTTTAAATGTTGTGGTAGCCTCGTTGTTTTATGTGGGACTCTGGGTACACGTTTGTTCTGGCTGCTATATTAAAGTGCAGGAATAAGGCGAATGCTTTCACTTCTCAGGTGTCTACCCCGGTAACCTCTCATTCATCTTTTATTGCTCTTGAGTCATTATCCATATATATATATATATATATATTTCTGAGGCTTGTGGAATCTGCTTAGATCACATGCTGTGCATAGGCCGACATCTAGTGGAAGCTGCGGAGTATTACAGTTTGTTTTTCGAAACTCGAAAATGGGCGTCGACACAGGGCGTGCCAGTAATACTATCCCTAGTGTGACGTCCACTGTACCCAAGATCCCTCACGCGTCTAGGATCCTCAGATTGTTTTTTTCCGCCAAACTGGTCGGGAGCATTTTGCGGAGTCCCCTGGCCTTAGCCATACTTTTGCTAGAATTTAAAATAATATTCTATTGACATCCTTTCCCACCCCAACGTCGAACTTCGACACTCGACGCCGGCTGGAGAAGAAATCGACCGTCGGCTGCTGCACGACGGATTTGGGCCTCGGAAGGCCGCTGGCCTCGGCCCGGGCCTGGTAGGCCGCTGGCCTCGGCCCTGCAAGTAGGGAGAGTGGGGGGTGGTACATACTCTGCACTCTTGGTATATAGGTACACCTTATACATTTCCTTAACAGCCCGCTGCCTCAAGGTGCGAATGGAGGGTACCCCTTTTCAATTCTGCCCCAAGTGCAATCGCAAATACCCTTGGGTCGACAGGCACGCCACGTGCAATCTCTGCTTGCCGAGGGACCACCCCGAAGCACACTAAACACACTAAGTCCAACCGAGACTCGACGACGTCGAGTTCTCGGAAAGAGGCACAGACAGAACGGTCCGATTCGGTGTCCTCTGGGCGCTCTCGATCAAGATCGCCGCATGACTCCAGGCAATCATCCACTCTTGCCAAGAGTGTCTCGCTCCCTAGGCTAACAGAACTTCGATCGTCGGAAGACAAAGACGACTTCCACCCCCAGGCCGCGCTCCAGGAGTCGGAGCCCGCAATTAAAGCCAGCGAGGCCCCACGCTCGAAGGACAGGGACACCTCTCCCGATCCTCGACGCCAGGCGTCGAAAAACTCCGGAGCCACTAAGGGACAGGGAAAACATTTTTCTACGCACGGGGAGGGGGGAAAACAGCAGAAGAAACTACCTGTACATTCTTCCACACCTGTGAAACACTCCACCACCCCTAAACAGACAGACAAGCCCAGGTCTGCTGATAGGTCCACAACCAGCAAAGATACTCAAGATAAATCCCATAGACTTGCTGAGAGAGTCATTCCCAGTTCCAAAAAATGGTCCAGTGAAGACATAGATAGGGTCATGTCAAGAATGTCTTCTTTGGCTGATTTTTATGATAAAAATCCAGAACATTTCCTCTCGTATGATCCACAAGGGGCCACACCCTCAGGCTCTACTGATCCTATCCCCCCGAGTAAGAAGGCCCGGTTTGAAACTCCAATGAGGTCCGAACCCTTCGAGGTACAACCTTACACAAGACCATACTCACGGTATCAAGGAGAGGCTTCCTTTTGTGAAGACCAGGACTTTGGGTTGATAGAAGAGCAAACCGGAACGGGCTACTATGGGGATGATGAGGACCAGGAGGAAGAAGAGGATGACCCGGAAACATACAGAGTAGATTCCCCGGTAGAGAACGAAGCCCCGGTTACCGACTCCCCGGTCGATAAACAACCCCTCCTAAATGAGGTTCTCGCTCGCGCAGCAGAACATTTCCACATTGACACCCACGGTGTACAGGAGGAAAGGGACTTCGCAGAAGAGTTAGTGGGAGGAAGGAGGCCTGTTGCCCAGACCATCCCTATACTTAAATCCATTCAGCGGAGAATAGATCCGTCCCTGGTGAACCCAAACCTCACCAGAGCAGTCAATCCCAGGGTTGAAAAACTTTTCAGGGCAGCTCAGTCTGACCCTCTCTATATAAGAGGACATCTGAAGCCAGACTCCCTAGTTGTCATCAATACTCGTAAGAGGGCTGGGACACCCTTGTCTTCGTCAGAAGCTCCTCCCGACAAGGAGAGCAAAAAACTATACGGTTTTGGCAGGAAGGTAGCCTCAACGTCTGCCTATCAAGCAAGGATTGCTAACTCCACCACCCTGTTGGCCAGCTACAACTGCCATCAATGGGAAGAAGTCGCGGCTCTCATAGCCTCTGCTCCTGAACCGTTAAAGGGCCAATTAGCTCGGATTTCCGCAGAGGGTAGAGCCGTGTCTGGTTGCATTTTGAAAGCAACCTTCGACGCCGCGGAAAACGCAGGCAGATTGATAGCAGAAGGTACTGTTATCAAGAGACATGCGTGGTTATGGCAGTCTGGTTTTAAGGCAGAAACTCAGGCATCATTGTTAGACAAACCGGGGGAAGCCGATCTGTTGTTTAAGGCGGTCGAAGACTCACTGAAAAATGCCAAGGACGAATACGAGACACTCAAATCCCTTGGCCAGTTAACCAATAAACCCCCTAACCAGAGAGGGAATAGTAATTTTCTTCGCCCACGCGGCCAAAATTCCCAGAGAGGATCGAACTATTCCCAGGGGCAGGGTACACAGTGGAACAACAACCAACAGTCTACCCAGGGTTACGGCAGAGGTAATAGGAGAGGTCGTGGTAAAGGCAGAGGCAGCCCCAGCAAGGGAGGCGGCACGCCTCCACCAAAGCAGTGACGCTCAGTTCAGGGTCCCTTCTCACGCAACCCCAGTAGGGGGACGCATTTCAAACTTCACGCAGGCTTGGGAAGGGATCACATCAGATAGATGGGTGCTGTCAACAGTATCCACGGGATATTGTATATAGCTACTGCAGCGTCCCCGGAACCATCCTCCACGACAAAGAGTACACTCCTTAGAACATCAGAAGATTCTCCTCGAGGAGATCGCCATTCTTCTACAAAAGGACGCGATAGAACTCGTCCCGGGACACCAGGTAAACACGGGTATTTATTCAACTTACTTCCTTGTGCCAAAGAAAGACTTGACAATGCGCCCAGTATTGGACTTCCGGCCTGCCAACAAGTATGTCAAGCCCCAAAAATTTCGTATGACCACGCTATAAGAGGTAATCCCCCTCCTAAAAAAGGGGGATTACATGGCAACCTTGGATATGAAAGATGCTTATTTTCATATTTCCATGTTCCCAGCGCACAAAGTACTTGAGCTTCAAGGTGGACAGTCGGCACTACCAATTCAAGGTACTGCCCTTCGGGATAGCTTCAGCACCAAGGGTATTCACCAAGGTACTGGCGGTGGCGGCTGCACACCTACGCAGGGAGGCAATCCCAGTGTACCCTTATCTGGACGACTGGCTCATAACGGGGAAAACCCCAGGAATTTGCAGGACAAACATTCAAAGGACTATCGACCTCCTCCACGAGTTAGGCTTCTCAATTAACGAGAAGAAGTCAAGCCTGGTGCCAAGCACCTCAAAACAATTCCTAGGAGCAATCCTGGATACCCAGGAGGGGTTGACCTTTCCTTCAGAAGAAAGAATTTGGAATATACTACTGCAAATTCCGCATTATCAGTCCGGTCAACAAATAACGGTACGCAAAGCAATGCGTTTACTGGGCATGATGGCGTCATGCATTTACCTGGTCCCCCACGCGCGCCTGCGCATGCGTCCCATGCAGGAATGGTTGGCGAAACAGTGGTCTCAGGCAAGTGGTCAGTGGGACGATCTAGTGGTCGTTTCGCCAACACTGGTACAAAGCCTTCACTGGTGGACAAGAGAAAATCTCGCACAGGGGAAACCCTTTTACGACCCCAAAGTACAGGCAGTAGTCACTACAGATGCATGTCTGACGGGGTGGGGAGCTCACCATCTCCACCACACAGCTCAGGGTCTCTGGTCTCACTCAGTGACCATGAACCACATCAACCTGCTAGAGCTTCTGGCAGTATTCAGAGCGCTTCAAGCGTTCGAGCCCCACCTACTAAACCTGTCAGTGCAAATCCGGACGGACAGCACTACAGCCATGTTCTACCTGAACAAGCAAGGAGGGACTCGCTCGCCAAATCTGTTCAAGCTTGCCCAGAAAATCTGGATATGGGCACTCAGACGGAACATCTTCCTGTCATCACAACATGTTCCAGGGGAGCTCAATTCCCTAGCGGATTCTCTGAGCAGAGACTCCCTCCCAGAGGAACACAAATGGGTTCTTCACAGAGAGGTCGTAGAAGATCTCTTCTCTCAGTGGGGTTTCCCCACTATAGACTTATTCGCCACAAGCGAAAACAGACAATGCCCAGGATTTGCATCCAAGTTCCCCCAACCAGACTCCCAGGGGAACGCCCTGTGGATGAACTGGTCAGGGATGTTTGCTTATGCTTTTCCACCAACTCCTTTCATCAGGAAAGTGGTGAACAAGATGAACAGGGAGTCGATGACGCTCGTCCTAGTTGCTCCCAGGATGGCGGTGTGCGAGCCCATCAAACTTCCAGCCTGGTACAACCTACTGTCCCAGCACCAAGGTCAAACAGTGCACCAGCAACCCAACTCAATGAACCTGGCAGCATGGCTCCTGAGGTCATAGAGTTTGGACTCCTCAATTTACCACAGAGGTGTATGGACATCCTAAAGGAATCTAGGAAACCAAACACAAGGCACTGTTACTTTGACAAGTGGAAGAGGTTCGTTATCTGGTGCCAGAGTAGACAAATCAACCCAGTTGATTGCACTCCTTCCACTATTGTTACATACATGCTCCACCTGCTAGATGCAGGATTGGTTTTTAACTCACTGAAAGTACACCTGGCAGCCCTCTCGGCTTACACCACTTCCCATAGCAAGGTTTCGTGGTGGAAAGTACCAGTAGTTAAAGCCTTCATGGAAGGAGTAAAGAGACTTCACCCTCCTATTTCAAACCCACCACCAGGGTGGGACCTTAATGTGGTGCTAGCCAAGCTCATGGGGCCCCCTTTCGAACCCATGCATAAAAGCAGTCTCAAACACCTGACTTATAAAACGGCCTTCTTAGTAGCTATTACTTCTATAAGAAGGGTCAGTGAAATTCAGGCTCTGTCAGTGCAGGATCCCTTCTTTACCATCCATAAAGACAAACTGGTTTTACGCACACACCCTAGGTTCTCGCCTAAATTTATATCAATATTCCATGTCAACCAGTCCATCGAGCTTCCGGCTTTCTTCCAGAACCCGCAAAGCTCGGCTGAGGTGAAACTAGACACCCTAGATGTGCGTAGGGCGGTCCTCTACTATGTAAATAAAACCAGACCGCTAAGGAAAACAGATCAACTGTTTGTCTCCGTAGCTACAGGCAGAGAGGGGTATCGCGTCTCTAAAGGTGCCATCTCGAAGTGGATTATTAACTGTATCCAGCTGTGTTACTCACTCTCTGAAAAGACTCTACCTTTTACCCCAAGGGCCCACTCTACTAGAGGCATTGGGGCCACTCTGGCTTTCATTGCAAATGTACCCCTTGACACCATTTGCAAAGCAGCTACTTGGAGCTCTATTCACACATTTACTCAGCATTACTGCATTGACACCCATTCCAAGGCAGATACACAAGTGGGGCAAGCGGTTCTAAGACACTTATTTGCTCATGACCCTTCTCACATCCCACCTCCTTCTTCTGGTACTGCTCGCTAATCTATGCACAGCATGTGATCTAAGCAGATTCCACAAGCCTCAGAAGGGATACATTACTCACCGTAATCGTATTTCTGACGCTTGTATCTGCTTAGATTCACATGCGACCCACCCTTCCTCCCCTCCGAGAGAAGGCGCATGATTGCTTGTAGTCTTACCTTTCTGTCTATCTGCTTGGATTATCTGTACTCGCGCTACTCCTCATGCTACCTCATGTCAGAAAAAATACAATCTGAGGATCCTAGACGCGTGAGGGATCTTGGGTACAGTGGACGTCACACTAGGGATAGTTTTACTGGCACGCCCTGTGTCGACGCCCATTTTCGAGTTTCGAAAAACAAACTGTAATACTCAGCAGCTTCCACTAGATGTCGGCCTATGCACAGCATGTGAATCTAAGCAGATACAAGCATCAGAAATACGATTACGGTGAGTAATGTATCCCATATGTATATATATTCTTCTCTACTTCTAACTATATTTTGTTTTCCCTCCTCCCTCCGTTACCTTTTCCCTTTACTTGTTCTAAGGCATGCACTATTTGCCAAAGGACACCGGTCGCATGGTTCGTCTCTGAACCCTCAGGATCACCGCCTTTGTTACCACCTCCTTCAGCTTTTCGCTCGCTCAGCTGCCCGTAGGAATGGGAAGGGAAGTGTGCGAAGACGGGTCCCTTCAGGCCCTTTCTGCAGACTCTTGCTTACGCTACCATTTTCTACGCTGAGCTTCACGGTCTACTCAGCCGAATGGCAAAGGCCTTGTGATATTGCCGAAGATCTACCGTTACTTTATTTCGACGGCCAATAGGTGTCTTATTTTAATCGATAGTCGATAAACCATCCGATCTTGCTACCAAGTGTATTGGGGAGACCCCCGGCCGGCCCATGGAGTCGGGGTTTGCTCCAGAGTACTTTAAGACAAGATAGCTGCACCTTGAGATGGATGGGGGTGCAGTTTTTCTTACTCCAATACCAATCAATAAGGACAACTCAATGGTTTGGCAAAGAGGAGTCTGTTTAAGGACAAGTACAAAAAACAGGGGAACATGGAAATCAACAGTGATGCAATAGTCCGTCTCGCTTCAACTCCCTCGAACTTCATATAAAACATAACTTTTATACTCAAAACGTGTCCTATTCTGACGCGTAGCACTCCAAAGTTAACATGCAATTCTGTTGGTTAGGAAAAGGTAACTTTAATATAGGTGCTATGTCTGTATATGGTAATGGAGTGAGGGGATTGGGTAAACACTGTCAGGTGGCCATCTAAGCCCTTCCTTCAAAAATGACCACTGTAGACGTCACTAAAAGTTAGACATCTCATTGGTTCTACTAACTATAGGACACTAGATTATTTGGTCCATTGTGGTTGGGTTGGCATCAACCTCATGCATAAATCTCTACTTTGCTTAGCAGCACGCAGAACGGTCAACGGGGTGCAGGGTGTCCCCCAATTCACCTTGCCTTCCTTCAATCAATCATCACTTTATGGGCTGTGTGTCAATTTGTCCACTGTGGTTGGCCTCAAAACTGCATCGTCTTGTCTCGAAAAAGTTCTGATATCTCTGTCTGGGCGGGTGCCAAGCGTAGGTGTGAATCAGTGCCTCTTCTAGCTCGGGTGGTCACATGCTACCACACCACGGATTTGCCTTGTTTCTTTCAATTTGTGTATTTAATTTTCATTTCACCCGCCACCTGCCTTTACCTTTTTATCTCGATTCTTCAGAGGCAGGATATCCTGTTCTTAGCTTCATTTAAAAGTAGCTTCTGTTCATAGCTTCCATCGATGTGACCTCGGCTTCCCTGGCACAAGCTGCCTCTGCCGAGTTTCGATTCAGCTTTCTTTCCTCGTGTCTGCTAGAATATGAATCTTCTTGCGTTTGACCTATAGGAACCTGGGTCAGTTCTGCTTTTTAGTGCAAAGTGGACTAGCACTTATACAATGTGCTTCGTTTTGAGGTAGATTGTGTACAATGGTGCTTGCCGCGATCTATCTTCTACGAAGCATAGCAAGCCGCACTGTTTTCTTACCTTTCTTGCGGTTACAAGCATATGTACAGGCGTTAGCTGGTTGAATGTCTTCATCCTGCTTACAACTTTAAGCTGCTTTGTATTCTAACATTGCTTTCTTATTATTAAATTATTATTATTATTATTATTATTATTATTATTATTATTATTATTATAGGTTCACAACATCCTTATTCATGTCGTTTTATCTTTTCGTGTCTTCCTTTGGTTGTCATTTCTTCTATGCGTGCGTTAGTACAGTCCTTCGTGACGTCACCATTCGTCTTCCATTAAAGACCTTTTGGTTTCTTCCTGTGCAGTACTTGAGCAGTCTTCATTTCGTCTCATTTGCAGGTAGGGTTTTCTCAATGGGTACCTTACTGCCCATGGTTGTCTTGTTATTGGTACTTCAATAGGTATTGTTCTTCTGATAAGCTCTGGGCAGAGCTCTACTGCTGCTCTCTGCTGGTTTATTTGCTCCTCGTATGTCACATATCTCGGTGTGAATGTTCCTGGTACTTCAAAATGGGCGACTGGAGTGTAGGCTGTATTTGGGACCTCCTCTACAACGTGTAGTGTACCCAAAATCTCTCAGGCGTCGAAGTCCCTCAGATTCATTTTTCCGCCCAGCTAGCTGGTCGCCTTATGTGGAGCTCGTACATTGCAAAATTATAACTTTTTTGCACGACCGTTGGTCGTTTAGTCTTCGACCTTTCATCATCGATGACTACTTCTGCATCCTACCCGAAGACGCCTGTCGACCACGTGGCCTCGGCTCTCTGGCCAGGCCTATACAGTAGGGAGAGTGGGGTCCCATTGTTTTGGTTCTTTGTAGAATGTAATCACTCCCTCCCCACCCCCCCTCTTTTTCCTTCTGGTCTTGCCGTTGCCCTTAACCTCAGCTTTGGAGAGACTCCCTTTGTTTTGCCCGTCCTGCAACAGCAAATACCTGTGGAAGGACATTTACCAAAAGTGTAACATGTGTCTGCCTCATGATCACAACCAGCGATCCTGCAAGTATTGCCAACTTTTCTGTCCAAAGACACTAAAAGATCAGCGCATGAAGTGGTGGGCGGCCTACGCCATGCAGCTCTCCCCGATCCGCCGGAGCTACGTGAGAATCTCCCGGCCATTCTTTCAACAGCAAACAAACCTAAAGACATGTCCAAACGTCAAAAGGAGTATTCAGAAGAGTCACTGCACCTCTCAAAGGCTATGACTGACACATCTCGACCCCCTAGGCAACCGTGTCCTCCAGAAGAGCCCTCTCCCTCTCTCCCTCCCCCGCCCTGCCAGACCTCTTTGGTTCCTCTCTATGGACCAGAGATAGGTTTGAAGGTTCTATGAACAAACCTTCAAAGTTTGTTGACTTCTCTGGGAAATGTATTACCCCTAAAAGACCAAGGGAGGAGGATTCCTGCCCTAATCGTTCAAAGGTACAAACACTTTCCAGTACATTCCCCCAGGAAGAGGTTATAGAATTCTCAGAACCTGAAGAACTCTGAGGACCCCTATGGTCAGGAAGAAAATTCTTTTGAAGAGACACTAGACCAGTGCCCAGACTGGGGTCGGGAATAGCCAGCAGGGGAAGCACCATGGTTCTCCCCCCCCCTACAACTCCAGATCCAGATGCCCTTTTTATAGACCCTCCCTCCTTGCCTCCTCAGAGGCAAGTCTCACCCATGGACGACCAAATGGCCTTCAACGCAATCCTTAAGAGGGGAGGCAGTACAGGACACAGACTTTGTGGAAGAGATCTTAAAAGAACCCCCCCCCCACAAGTCAGGCGATACCATTGCTTAACTCAATCAAGAAGTGCCTCGCATCCTCATTGTTGTCCCCATCTCTTACAAGAGTGGTCAACTCTCGAGTAGAAAAGCTTTTTAACCCCTTCCCTTCACACCCACTGTACATCTGGCGCCATGCCAATCTGGGCTCCCTTCTAGTCAGTACTAACAGAAAGAGAGCAGGAGTACCGTTGTCCACGGCAGAGGCACCACCAGACAAGGACTGTAAAACGTTATACGCCCTCGAAAAGCTCATCACCACATCGGCCGCGTATTCCACCAGGATTGCCAACAACACTACATTGCTGGCAAGTTATAATGACTTTCAATGGAACTTACTTCAGAAGGGCCTACAAGAAGTCCCGGAACCGGTATGATCGCCCCTGCTGGCGGTTGCATCCGAAGTGAGACAGGTCAACCAAAATATCCTGAAGAACACCTTGGAGGCAGTTGAAACAGCGGGCACGGCCCTGGCACAGGGAACCCTTCTCAAAAGGCACGTCTGGCTCATGAATTCAGACTTTAAGCTCGAGACAGAGGCATCCCTTACAAACAGACCAGTGGAGGAGACTAATTTGTTTGGGAAATCAGTAGATGATGCTTTAGAAACAGCAAAGAAGGTGCATGAGACTCTTAAGTCTCTGAATCAAATTACAGTGAGACCCTATCAACAGCGAGGAGGTAACTCTCGCCGTTCCTTTCGAGGGAAATCCTTATCACTTCCCCCCCCACAACCATTATGGGCACGGAGTGCACCATGGTCCTCAGGACCAAGCGCAACTGCCCCAGGTCAATACCAACAAAAGGGGTAGGCATAGAGGCAAAGGCAGGGGTAGGAACTCCACCCCAAGAGGCTCCCCAGCCTCTGCTCAAAAATGTCTTGCCAGTCCATGTCCCCTCCCACGCCAGCGGACGATTAACATCTTTCCTTCATGCACGATTAACCGTGCTCGAGACCGTCGCCCACAGTTATTGTATCGCTTTCAGCCGGCCACCTCGATACCGACCACCAACATGCAGACACCTATTGCCAGAACATCTCCAAAATCTGCTGCAAGAGGTGGAGATCCTTCAAGAATAGGGTGCCATAGAAGTCGTCCTCATTCTACAGGCAAACAAGGATATTTATCCAGTGTACTTCCTTGTACCCAAAAAAGGATCTCACCATGCGCCCTGTGTTAGACTTGGGCCCAGTGAACAAATTTGTCAAGCCACAGAAGTTCAGAATGACAACATTGCAGGATGTAATCCCACTTCTAGTCCGGGGGAATACATGTCAACATTGGGCATATTTCAATGTTGTCATCGCACAGAAAATACCTAAGGTTCATGATAGAGGACAAGCATCATCAGTTCAAGGTCCTTCCCTTCGGCATTGCCTCAGCCCCAAGGGTGTTTATGAAAGTACTGGCGGTAGTAGCGGCTCACCTGCGCAGTCAGTCAATTCCGATCTATCCTTAACTCGACGACTGGCTAATAACAGGGTATTGGTATGGAACATGCCTATCAAATACCCAGAAGACGGTAGATCTCCTCTTCATTCTGGTATTCTCAATCAACGAGAAGTCGTCCAGCCTGGACCCCAGCCAAATCCAGCAATTTCTGGGGGGCCCTAATTCGAACCAAAGACATGCTCGTCTTCCCTTCAAATGAGAGGGTTCAAAACATGCTATTTGAGATACGTCACTATGTAGCCAATCGCGAGGTGACCATATGCAAAGCCATGTGACTGTTGGGGATAATGGCCTTCTGCATTTATCTAGTCCCACACGCACGTTTGCATATACGCCCCATGCAAGAGTGGCTCTAAAGCCAATGGTGTTAGGCCAGCGGACAATGGGATGGTCTAGTGATTGTATCAGCAGGCCTCGTTCTCTCTCTGCAGAGGTGGTCAAGGGAAAACCTCTTGCCGGGGAACACCTTCCCCAACACTGCAGTTGAAGCCACTCTCACTACGAACGTATCTCTGACGGGGTGCAGGGCTCACCACCTTCATCAGACGGCACACGACATCCAACCACATGAACCTGTTGGAACTGCTAGCAATATTCAAAACCCTGAAGGCCTTTCAAACACTCAAACACACCACCAGGGAAAGGCAGTTCTAGTCTTCACGGACAGCACCACGGCCATGTATTACCTGAACAAGCAAAGGAGCACTCACTCTCCAGGGATATCCTAACTGTCTCAGAACATATGGAAATGGGCTCTCAAACACAAGATGTTCCTCCGGTCACAAAACGTTCCAGGGGGAACTCAATCTTCTGGCGGATGTACTCAGCAGAGTCTTCCCACTACCCGAAGAGTATGAGTGGTGATTGCACAAAGACATTCTTCTTCCCAGAGATCGACTTGTTCTCAACTCTGGAGAACGCACAATTCCCAGATTACGCCTCAAGCTACCCACAGAACCGCTTCAAGGGGGACCGGTCTCTGGATAACATGGTTAGGGAAATGTGTTTACGCTTTCTCGCACCCTTTCCGCCTCCTCCCCGACTCCCCTAATCAACAAGATAGTGTACAAGATGCACCAGGAACCAGTCACAAGGATTCTGGTGGCCCGATGTGGGCCCGCCAACCATGGTTCTCTCATCTGATGGCAATGTCAATCTCCCGTCCAAGGAAGCTACCGCGCCCATACAACATGCTATCACAGGACAAGGGGGAAACACTCCATCCTTGCCTGCAAACTCTCAACTTAGCGGGCTGGCTCCTGAGGTCATACAGTTCGGACACCTCCAACTTCCTCAAAGATGCATGGAGATACTTAGTGAATCAAGAAAGCCTAACACCAGACATTGCTACTCCAACAAATGGGATTGCTTCGTCATCTGGTACAATTCCAAGAGCATCAACCCCATAGACTACTCTCCAACACATATTGTCCTGTACCTGACTAACCTACTAGACTAGGGTCTAGTTTTTAATTCCCTGAAGGTCCACTTATCTACACTTTCAGCTTACTACATCCCAGAAAAAGGTTTTGTGGTGGAAAATCCAAGTAATCAAGGCTTTTATGGAAGGAGTTAAAAGACTTCTTCCCCCTATTTCCAACCTAGCTCCCGGATGGGACCTGGATGTGGCGCTAACAAGACTAATGGGACCCGCCTTTGAACCTATGCGTAAAGCTAGCCTTAAAGCACTCACTTACTAGGCTGCTTTCCTGGTGGCAGTCACTTCAATAAGAAGAGTTGGTGAACTACAGACCCTTTCAGTTCAAGACCGATTTGACACCATTCACAAAAATAAGGTGGTTCTGCGCACTCACCCACAGTTTGCGCCTAAATTCATTTCAAAGTTCCATGTAAACCAATCAATAGAACTTCCCACCTCCTTCCAGAACCCCACTAACTTGGCACAAAGAAGCCTCCATACACTTGATGTGAAGAGAGCAGTCATATATTATCTGGAAAAAACTAAACCACCAAGAAAAACAAACCTGTTTTTCGTTTCAGTGGTAGCTGGTAGAGAAGGGGACCATGTCTCTAAATCAGCCTTCTCAAAGTGGATTGTAAACTGCAACACACTGTGCTACCCTCTTGCCAAGAGAGATCTGCCCTTCAAGCCTAGAGCACATGCTACACGGAGCACTGGGGCTTCCATAGCACATATTGCAAATGTTCCTCTTGGGTTCATTTGTAAAGCACCAACCTGGAGTTCTGTACACACCTTTACAAACCACTACTGCCTGGATACTCACTCTAGGTCTGATTCTAAGGTGGGACAAGCGGTTCTAAGACATTTCTTTACTACTGTTCCTTCACACATCCCACCACCATCTCTGGGTACTGCTCGCTAGTTTATGCACAGCATGTGATTCTAAGCAGATTCACAAGCATCAGAAGACTTGCATTACTTACTGTAATAGCATTTCTGATGTTTGTACCTGCTTAGATTCACATGTGCCCACCCTTCTTCTACTCTTGGAGTAGAAGGAAAATAGACATCTTACTCCTTTCTCTCTCTGTACTCACTCACGATAGTACTAGGCTCCCTCACGGCAGAAAAACACAACCCGAGGGACCTCAACGTGCGAGGGATTTTGGGTACACTACACTTCACATTAGGGATAGTTTTACAAGCACACCCATGTCGACGTCCCCCTTTCGATTCTGCAAAGACCAGATGCAATACTCCGCGATTACCACTAGTTGTCGGCATATATGCACAGCATGTGAATCTAAGCAGATACAATCATCAGAAATGCAATTACGGTAAGTAATGCATGTCATACAGGTCCTTTAGACACACATTTGTATGATTGTTTTCATTTTTTGATATTCTTAAACTTTGTTGCAACATTATATATTTTTTACTTGTTTTTAATTTGTTGGATTGCTGGACTTTAATTCGATTAAGTGTGTTGGATGGGTTTTCTGCACTAATTTATTGGAAAAACAAACACCTTATACATTTGCACTTTGGATCTAATACAAGTTAAGCATTAGCTGAACTCTAAAGAACTAGAGCACTAAAGCACTTTCATAGTCAACGCTTGGAGTGTTAAAGAACCCAATATGAATTTGTGGCTGGGAGAACGGGGTTGTCCTCAGTATAGTTATAGTTTTATCACTCCAGTGTTTAAGTGGATGTCGAGGTGTTGCTCTTTTCCTGTCTATTGGTGACTGGGAGGCTGTAGTTGAAATAGCAGCAAAAAGTAGTGTAATGATGGACAGTGGACGTGTGGAGGGTTCCATAGCACATACAAGTTGTGTATCTTGCATTTATAGGTTATATAGCATATACAAATTGTGTACCTAACTATTGACTGTTGCCGATTGATCATTGAAACTAAGGTGAAGTGATCTAGTAATAGAGATGGTGAAGCAGAACAGAACTCCACTGTCTGTCCAGGAATCGAATGAAAGAGTATATAAGCTCTTTGAGCCCATTAACAAAGTCAATGTACTTAAATCTGAAATT
Source organism: Ambystoma mexicanum (assembly GCF_040938575.1). Classification (NCBI taxonomy): domain Eukaryota; kingdom Metazoa; phylum Chordata; class Amphibia; order Caudata; family Ambystomatidae; genus Ambystoma; species Ambystoma mexicanum. The sequence continues at coordinate 745,229,790 of NC_090926.1, forward strand.
AAAGACTTTTTGCATGACATTGCTGGGGGGCCGTAAGACTATTAAATGAATGCAGTACTGGACAAACGTATGAATGCAATAGGTGCGGTCTAGACAGAAAACGAAGGTAGAACTACCTCAAGTCAGCAGAGTAGCCTAAGATCAAGATGTGCTAGGAGACCAGGCAGTCGGGCACGTTAGACACATTGCCAGTGGAGAACATCACGGGTCAAGAGGGGCGAAAAACTATCTTATCCCCATACACATCTCCAAATCTCTGGGCTCTGCTTCAACCAGTATGGTGGACATCTACACTCAACATGACAAGTTGCAGGGGAACTTGCACACAGCTGAACTTGATCAACCTAACTTCTAGAAATTTGAAGGGGTTTCCACAACAGGCCTTTGATGTTTGTCTGGCAAACTCTGTAAGGCCGACTGATCCTATAGAGTGGCTAGAATCCACCCTAATTGCATCTGATATTCCACTACTGTTGCTGGAGGATTCTGAGGTAGTGATGCACCAGTGTTCATGGATAATTATAATGCCGCATCTGGTAATACAAGGGAAACTGTGGCAGGGAAACCTAGTTCTAAGAAGTGCTATCAAAAACAAGAGTGTGAACACAAAATGCTAAGAAAAAGATGACATTGATGTTCGTGTAAGGGCTATCAACCCATGGCTGTAAATGTAATTTAAGTGCTGAACTAAAGGAAATCATTTGTGAGGTTGCTAAACCTAAAGATATGGGGGTTAACTTAAAAGAATGGTTCTGTCAGAAATATTATTGTCCCTATGGTTCGGCCATGTGTTTTTAACCATAAGTTGATGGATCGTACAAACATTTCCTATGCACCTTACCAGAGTTTTCTTTATTTGAACACAAGCAAAATCAGGCAGCAGGGCGCGGCCATCTTGTGATAATCTCATCAGTTGCCGCATCGCCCTGGGTGAACTGCCTTTGTGGCACTAAATCATATCCCCTGCCACTGAGCCAGACATCACCAAATCATTGATATTCTCTGCCTCTCTCCGTGACGTTACTGGGCAGCGTAGCCAAACGCACCCAGTCGTCACCTACGCGACTTCACGCAGAACCCGGAAAACACACATGGTCTCACAACACAGCGTGTCAGAATTCGGAATATGAAACTGCACTTTAAAAGGAAACAGCAAGACTGTACAATTGGTAAAGTACATTTATTTCACATTAAATACTTTGAGAACATTCGGCGATTGACATATTCAATCAAAATTGAACTTTTTGTCTTTGCTCTCGATCCGCAAATGTTTATCGTGAGTCACCCGCTGTTCCTTTTGGGTACACAGGGTGTTCGTTTTGGGTAAAAGAAGCACTTTGGTCGCACAGTGAATTGCAAGGCTGGTGCATCAACTTGGCACTAGACCACCGTAAAGGTTGTTATGATGCTCATAATCGGTGGTACAGCGTAATGGCATATCGGCCCTTGGCGATCGTCCCAAAAAAGGAGTCAAATAAATCCAGTGATTGACATGTAGCTGCAGCTGGCGGTTGAAGAAACCATCAGTTGGGGTCTGGAATAGATGACAATCGCAGAATGGCAGGATGTACCTGATTGCAAAACATAAAAATAGAAATGTGTCTCAGTAGCCAATCTTTATTACAATCAATAATTTTACTTATTAGCACAGATGTGACACAATGTCAACCGAGAGAACACAGTGGAAAGTACTCCGCTATTTGCTTCCGAGGATAGTGCAATGGAGGATGTTCAGCTCTAAACGTAATGCGTAAACTGAGGCAACAATTCGAGGTGCACAATGTAATGATTTATTAGCGTTGAACCAGGGGGAAGCTAGTGGTGGTCTACATGCGTGTCAATGCTGGACTGCCCACTTGCCCGGTAGAAAGACCAGCACACAAAGGTTGTACTTGCGCTTCATTGCAATATGCCACACAGAAAGAACGAGTACAATGTAACCCAGCAATAAGGGTCAGCTATTGATATTTGGACTAGTTCTGGTATAAAATCGTCTAAAGTGAAACTAACATTATATTCAGCATTTTCATTCTCTTGGCGTAATGCAGACCGTAACGCAGACTCCGTTCGTGTCAATGATATTTCATAAACTGAACTTACATGTAACTAAGTCCAGTTTTCCATTGGACAACCTTATCATATCTTACGTTATTACACCCCTCCTTCAATTCAATCCCTTTCGGAATGGTCCCTGTCTCTGAAGGTCAAAAAACAATAGAACCTTATACTGTGTGTGCGACGCGTGGGCCTACGCAGCTCCCAAGCAAAAATTCAAAGCTGGAGATCTTCACTCACAATGAACATAAATTCTTAGTTTGCAACATCTCGTGTCAATGCATCCATGAGAACTGGAATTGTGAAGCACGGGCCCTGGATGAAACATTTGGGGGCTGCTACTGCTCGCTGTTCATGGCGCTGCTAAGGGGTAGGGGAAACTTGCCAATGACAGAATGCGCCCTACTCCAAAATTGTAGTTGAGGAAACACAAAAACGGAGTCAAAGTGTGTCTAGTAATAGCCCCACCTCTGCTTATCTCACAGCCTCCTACCCCATGGCATGTTTTCACAGTCAGTACTTCTTGCATGCCTAGTATCTTATGTAGCCTAGGTCTCATCCCTTTTGTGTGACGAGCAGTTAATCAGCTGTTTGGGGAACTGGATGGTAAGGCAACTGCCGAAACCCAAAGATTCTTACACAGTGTTATTCATCGGGCCCTACCACGATAAATGAAGGTCCCACAGTAGCTCCATGAAACTGTGAAATGTGAAAGCACAATGTTACATTGTATGGCAATCGTAAAAATCTTACTATTTTTAAAAGAAAAGGACAAAGAGGATAGATTTCAAAAGAGAAATTGCATATTTATTAGAACACTTTATAAAAACATTTTTGGCAAAAATAAAAACAGATGGTAATCATTTGTACCGGGATTTGAACTGTTCAACGAGCTCTGCTTTGGGTGGACATGGCACGCTGGCAATGTTTTGTGGCAATGTATGTGTGCTCCGGACAGATTAGCGCGCAATTCCAGGAGTATGCATCTCTACGACATTAATAATAAGATATTTAACAAAATCGAATTCCATTTCCTCATATACTGGTTTGACCACCCATGTTTTGCTTCTTTTCGTAAAGGCCATAGTGTAGCGAAGCATCCCTAAGTTTCCCGCAGTCCTAGATTGTTCACGTCCTACATTCTCGTTATGCGCTAATACCGCTAGTAATGTCCTATATTTCATCCCTCTGATGCCGAAATGCAATCTCTTTGGTCTGTACTTTAGGCACATATTGTGGAACACCTCCAAATCTCCTCTGTGACAGAATTATGTGAGTCCCTTCAGATCTCTTGATAGTTTTATCAAACACAATCTTCTCAAGGGCTTTGTGTGGAGGTGAAGATGGAATCAACCACTTCTTCTTCCGTGCCTGCTCCGGGGACAAAAGCCACATTGGTGGAAATGTTGGTTTTCTGTCCAGTGGTGAACGTTGGAACAGTGCTGCATTATTGACCGCCATTTTTCCAGTAGAATTTCCACAGACCCATCACATGTTTTGGAGCTCCACCAGAGATGGTTGCTGAAAGAGTGGGACCACTGTGAAATACTTTCCAAACCTTTTTTTTCCTATGCAGCCGAGATTTTTTTTATTGATTGATTTGGCAACATGCCATACACCAAATTGATGTTTAGTATTTGGAAACTGCTCTCTCATTGTCTTGGCTATTGAAACGTGTCTGTCCCTGGATTTGAGGTGATTTGCATTCCCCTCAATTGTAGATCTTCCAGTGATTTATTTTCTCCACGGCCACTGAGGATTTACATTCGGTCACCTGCACAGCCACCAAACTCACAATTTTTTTACTTTCCATGTCCTGAAAGTGGAATGTGCAGTACTTAGCAGAAAATCTGTCACACTGTCCATCGCCGGCTAGCCTGAACTGTTTGTCGGAGAATGTACTTTGAATAGACACTTGTTCAATTTTCCAAGCTTCAATAATGGCAAGGAGCAGATAATCATGTTGATATTGGTAGTACTGCGTTTTAGAAATGAAATGGAGTCCCACAAACTGACAGAATCTGGATAACTTCCTGAAACTAGAGCCACTGAAAAGTAAAGCTGCTGCACACAATAGATTGTCCGGTGGCAGTTTCCCCGGCATCGGTTGAGCGGACCATGAAAATGTTTTATGTAACATTTCACAGGTGGCATGTATTTTCAGGTTACTGCCTTGTGTTAGACGAGTCACATTCACCAATGGCTTCCCACATACTTCCCCTCTCACTGAATGCACACATTTCAGCATCTTTATAATCTCCATCAAGCTGCTGTCGAATACTATGTATTTGGCCTCCTTTATTAGACTGTCATCCTGTATTAATGTTGTTTTGGACTGAACCGTTGTGGACATATCAGCCAAACTGGACATACTATAGTTGAGATCTTTGTCTCGTTCGGTCAATTGTGTTGATGCTTCAGTCTCTGCCATTTCAACATCTGTTACTTGACCGTGAATAGGAGAAAACATCAATGTCGACTGCTTTTTGGGTGGCATTTTTTTGACGAGTGTCGATTGTGTCAAGTGCTCTGTGACTAATTCAAAGTATCTTGCATTCGCATTGTAGCAATGGTCCAAAAATACTTCGCTGGATTCGCCGGTCACATTAAATTCATTTTCTGGCATTTGGACAAAGGCATCTCGAGTCTGAACACGCTGCGCCTCAATTAATATTTCCTCCATGGTGAAAACAGTTTTGCAAGCAGCATCTCTCATTTGTGTCGCTGTCTGTGTATGAATAGTCCGTACTCCATCGGGCAACTATAGGACAGATAGGAAAAAGGTTGTTCAATGTAAATCCAACATACAGTATCGTACAATTTACATTTAAAAAAAGCATATAATGAAGGCCTCAGCACGAAACAATTGCTAAAAATAGAAACTGTTTATAAATAACCTTATTTTTCTTTCTTATCGTTGAAACCTTCTTTACTCTAACATCACCAACAGCAAGCTGGTGCACCGACTCAGATCCACGTGCCTCCCGTTCAATATACGGATCTTGTATGCATCCCTAGAAAAGAGTATCCATTTAAAATAAGTCATTTGTATTACAAATAAAATTAGACCGACTTTCTTTCATTAGAGGGTACTGTCAGTATGCATACCTCTGGCTCTGGATCAACTACAAGGGATGATGTAATTGTAGTGGACTCTTCAGCATCTCCCTGAAATACAGTACTTGCATTAGTAAGGATGAAAATATTGGAAATTGAACACACATTGGGACGACGACAAAGGTACATATCAATAGCAAACCACAAATTAAACATTGTGTAAACGAATGACACGGAATGTAAATATGATCAGATTATCTCAAATTCCATGCATAAAACAATTCCGGAACTGAATAGCTAAGTAAGACTACCTGATACGCGCTCAAAGTGGTTTTTGACTCCAGGCAAAACATCGATGCTGAATCTTGCTCCTTCATATTCAGTGCATAGTTATGGGGTTGTAAAGGGAAAATATTATTTGATTTAGAAATGCTAATCTTAAAAATTGGCATGTAAGTAGACTGATTACGAAAACATTATGCTTATTTCAAAGGACACTATAGCATAGTTATTAGTGACATTTACACCTAAAATACCAATCAATCCATTTGGTTACTTGCACACTACCGTAAGGCCTAAAGCTAAATCTGGAAGCGTGACTCACCTGTGGTGGCATGTGAATGAATAAAGTCAGAATAGCGTTTGGGAGCAATTTTCGTGTCGTTCTCAGTTGATTCTTCTTTGTGTACAAGGTTGTGTCGTACATATTCGGGATAAAGTGCAGGCTGCATATGCAGAATCGATCACCCCTATTGTCCTCCAAGACTTTTTTTTACTTGACTTTCAAGCTCTGCCGGTGCATATCTGCAATATCTGACCCATTCACTAATTCGATCTACAGATTTAGGGAATACATGCATTGTAGTGCCTTCAGATCTGTCCTGGGTCTTCGAAGGGCAACTGAAAATCGAACATGCTGGCATTGTTGTAAATTCTGCAAGAAAAGGTCAAAAATATTCGAATTTTACTTTGCATAAAAATGTGAGAAAGAGGGAATTAGACCATACGTTCTTCAATGTAAGCTTTGTTTTGGTCACCACAGCAAAACCAGTGCAGCGTGGGCGGCTGTATTATAGGATATCTTTCTTAAACAATTCATTGATGTGACAAAAATCAGATCATGTTACTCGTCCCTTGAATGTACTATCGTGCATGAAAAGGAAACATGCTTATATTATAGACACGGTCCGCGAAGGATGCAATTTGATGCCAATTGACACTGATGAAAATTGATATATCGATAACATAACAAATGAAACTCCAGTCCATAGCAATGAGAAGAATGAACATAGCACTACTGAGTATGTTAGTTCAAAATAGATAGAAATTTACATATGAAGGAGATATGATTAGGATACACGCCCTTACCTTGACCAACAAACCGTTAAATTCAGCAAGCAGAGTAGTTAGTGGCAGGAAAACAGGGAGATGTTCACAGGTAGCACACTGACTAGTTAACTCGCAGCGGTCACAGAAGTTCACAGATAGCGCGACAACGAGCAGATTAGCATCGGTCACCGGGGTTCTCAGGTAGTACATTCACGAGTTGACTTGCAGTGCTCAAAGATGTTCTCATGAAAAATATCCAGTGGTTTATAAAGAATTACAAAAAGGGGTGTGTATGTGAATGAATGACGTGTATATGTTGTGGTATTGCTTGGATTGCTGGGGCGCGGCATGCTTCAAGGAGAGCCTGCCTGGAGACACGGGTTCTGAGGAGGGCATGTGAACAATGACCCCTGCGCGAAAGATAGCTTTGAAGTGTACATGGTGTTTTTTCACCTTGGCCGTTCGCGCCCCTTGGCAGCGCACATCCACTGGTGCCAACTGCCTTTGATAGTGGAGGGGGGATGAATGGGCCTGGGGCATGCAGTCAAGGCACCGGAACACTGCTGAATGGAGACACACTTGATTCACTGAAAAACTGAAACAACCATTGATAAAAATAAGTTTTATTTTGTTTCTTATTTTGATGGCACAAAACGACTACACATTGTAAAGGTCTGGTTGCAGTACAGCAAGGGAAAATCCCCTGTACTGACCGCTGTCACTGGGGAAAGTTTATCTAATGGCACCAACGACACAGGTGGGTATTACTCGACGAACGCGGTGTCCAAGCCTCCCATGAAGCCACCATGTAAAAGAACGATAGGCCACCAGCCGGTCCACCTGTGAAAGAGAAAGATACGAACTGTTTTTAAATGACCAAGATAAGGTTATTAAACCTTAGTTGTCAATGACAATTCTTCTATACAATGGCATTTTTGCCAGGACAAATGCTGCCTAGACACTGCACAATATTGAGCGACTTTTATACGACTATTACTAGAGAATTGCAAGTCTAAATTGATATGACAATGATATATTGAAGTTATGAGAATATAGGAGACAATCATGAAATGGTAGTGGCCTAACTGACATCACAACCAGAGTATACTTACTCGTTACTTGGAATACGAGGGCGAACTGTCGCACGAATTTCGTGAATAAGCATCATCAAAATCCTCAACACGGACCGTGTGAGGCAGGCTGCCCTGAAGTCTGGCAGCTCGGTAACGCATTGCGGCCGAGGCTCGCCTTGCGATATGTAGGACAAGCATCCAGAGTTTTCTCTGCAGCAGCAGTTCTCCAACTCCGTTGGCATCAGCGCGCACCGATTGCAGGTACACCAGGTGGAGACTCCATCCATGCGACTAGGCTCAGGCTCTTGATCTGTTGAATCGTCCTCCCAACTGTCATCCCAAGCCCCATCGTTTCTGCATCTTTCTCTTTCCAGTAATTTCTCCTCAGAATACTCGGGCTTGTACTGGTAGGGCATTATTGTTGCCATTGTGTGGTAAACAAACGAAAATAATTGATAGCGATGGTACTGATATCTGTTTGCACTGGCTACAAGCAACGAAGGTAGCTGACCAGAGCACAGAAACGAGTTACAGAATACTCAAAGAACTACAGCGAGAGGAACTGAATAGAAAATCTGCTGTCTGTTGTGAAACGGTCTGTTTATACTGATTGAGGAAAGAGGCGTCCTGCCATTTCCATGGCGACACGTCAATAGCTGAAGCGCAGAGAATGTTGACACGAGACGTGCTTTGGCGTTGTGAAATGGGCGGTACGCGTCTAGTGATGTCTGGCTCAGGGGCGGGGGATATGATTTAGTGCCGCAAAGGCAGTTCACCCAGGGCGATGCGTCAACTGATAAGATTATCACAAGATGGGCGCGCCCTGCTGCCTGATTTTGCTTGTGTTCAAAAGATGAAAACTCTGGTAAGGTGCATAGGAAATGTTTGTACGATTGATCAACTTATGGTTAAAAACACATGGCCGAACCATAGGTACAATAATATGTCTGACCGAAACATTCCTTAAACCAACATAACCACTGAACAGAGGGAGCAGTTAACGAAGTTATACAATGAACAAACTGCCTGCCGTTTTGGTTGGGGAGGTTGCAAATCAACAAAAGGTCAAAGGGTCTTCCTTGACCCAGCTCCTCGTGAGGTGAGGGCAGACTGGTGTCTGCTGACCATGTGGTGCAGACTCCATTACTGCGGTGCATCTCTTACATGGGAGCCTTCCAAATAGCTGATCCGTGTTGCCGGAGCTCCTCATTGGCTGATACTACAACTTCCTGGCTGCACAACTAGGAGCCGGCAGGCAAACGCCAGCCTGCTCAAAGAGCCACCTCTAAGGGTTTGGTCTTGCCCTGTCTGGGTCCTGGCAGGCCCGCTGGGGAGACTGACCCGGAAAACCCATTGCTGCCAACCAGTGGTTGGCCCAACAAATTTTATTCAACGCTGCTGCCCTGAGGAACAACCATCAGGCCTCATACCATTGCTATGAAGCTTAGGAGGAGCCTTCCAATCATGCCCGCTTGCAAGGTAAGCCCTGATGGGCTCGGTGGGTATTATTGCACCACTGACTAGAGCGGCGCATCGAGCACTCTATACATTTCAAAATAATACTGCATTGCCGGCATTGCAGGCATTTTCCGCTCTTGTAGCACCTCACTGTTGTCTTGACACCTCTTTGCACTCACTTTCACATCAAAGAACAACCGTGCTGCTTAAGCTGGAACCTGGCAATTACACCTCTCTGCATGTTCACTAACTTAGTAACCTTTTTGCTGGCCCTATGACACAACTTACATTGCATGACTTGACTCTGCCTGGGGATCCCTACCTGAACACTCACTCATTGGAGCCTGCCCACCCTTACAAGGCCTTTCATGCCTCCCTTACACTCATGTTTAGGTGTGCTTTACATCTGCGTATCGTCCACTTTGTACTGCATTGCTAGGCTTTTGTGAAAATTCTAACCTAGGTTTGCTTTTACATCTGTTCATCCACCTGTCTCCCGCGGCTGCTGGGACCGCCTGCTGAGTTTGTGTCATGCCTTGTGCAGCCTCTACTTCTATCCCATTTTCCTCAACCTCCATGGCACTCACCATCTCCCCCATCTACTCTGTTACTCTATCACCTCTTCCAGACAGACTATCACTGATGTCCTCTTCTCTGTCCCATCTCCTGGCCTATGGACTCCTCATCTGATCTGTACTCTTTCTCCTTTTTCCTCCTCAGCCATTAATGGTGGCACTAGATGGGAAGCACTCTTGACTCATTTCTGATCCTCTAGGTGTATCATCAATGTCTATAATAATGGCCTATTCAGGGCTCTCAACCCAATCTTCTCAGTTTCGATCGGCTCCTGCTGGCCCTTATTATCTTCCTTACTACTCCTGCAGCTCCTCCTTCCACTCTCTGCACCTCCTTCTCCACCTCTGACGGTTGTACCACCCCCCTGTACCCCTCCATTGGAAACCTTAAAAGGTGGTGACCGGTTTCACTTAGCCACTATGAATGCTCGATCTGCTGTCAAACACTCTTCTGGCATCTGCCTCCTCCTTCGAAGACTTTGATCTCAACGTTCTTACTTTCACCGAGACGTGGTTCAATGCCAGCTCTGTCACTGCTTTTGACTCCCTCCTGCCTGATGGCTACAAGATCCTCTCCATGCCTCGGCCCAACCAATCTGGTCATGGAGTAGCCTTGATATTCCCTGAGTGGGTCCCTACCTTTCTCATACCCACCCAGGCTTACTCCTTTGAAAGCCTCGTCTGCAAGCTTGGTCTCTCACCTACGCTCTCACCCATTCGCCACTCACTACAGGCCTCCTTGCCCTATCTCTCTCTTCCTCTCGGAATGGACTGTCTTGAACTCCTCTCTTCTGACTTCTACCTGTAAACTTCTCCTCTTTGGTGACTTGAACATCCACCTATGCTCCTGTCCCTTCCTCCACACTCTTTTGTGATCTTTGCACCTTGATCAATCTCACTATTTTCTCTTCCGGCCCCACCCACTCTGCTGGACACACTCTTCCTTTATCCACACTGATCTCCCGCTCTCCAACCCTCTCTCGACCCCTCTCTCCTGATCTGACAACTGCCTCCATTCTTCCCCCTTAGGACCTCTCGGCCCCCTGACCGAGCCTACTCCAGCACTGCCAGCTTCCTTCGCGGTCATCCATCCGATGACACGAGTGTCATTTGCTGCTTTTGCCTCCACCTTCATCCCCCCCCCTATTGACTCACGCATGGACTCTTGCCCCTGCCATGATGATCCGCCTGAAACCTGCCTCCAAGCCTAACATTTGGTACGACTTTGTTCTAGTCCTCTGAGACGCAAGTGTAGAGTTGCTAAACGGAAGTGGCAGACCTCAGGCTCATCCTCTGACAAACTGGCCTGCCGCCTGCTCCACCGGCAATACCGTCCATCTGTTCCAAAAAGAGGGTTCACATCCTGCCCCGTATATCTCTGGAGCCACTAACAACACAGCTGAACTCTTCAAAATGTGCAAGGAACTAGCCCATCCTTCTACAACCTCACATCCACCTTGCCTCTTCCTTGCCAGGCCCTTTGCACTGTTCTGGCCACCCACTTCACCTCTAAAATTCAGGACATTCTGACCTTGTTGTCTTCTCAACCCTCCTCCCCTCCTTTCTCTGTCCCCCTACCTCCCTTGACTGCTCCCCATCCCTTCCCACTCTCTCCTCCTACTCACCTATCACAACGGATGAGGTCACTAGAGTTGTCCTCTCTATGAAGGTCTCATCCAAATAGGTTCCTCCCTGTTCTACCAGAACCTTTAAGGACAACATCTCTTTCCTGCTCCAGCTCTTGCCGACTGGCTCGTTCTCCTTCTCTCTCAAACACTCCCTTGTGTACCCCCTTCTAAAAAAGCCTTCTGCTGACCCCTCTTGTCCGGCCAACTGGTTCTGTCATTTCATCAAGACCCGTTTTTACGACTGGGGTTTTTCTGCAGATTTTTTGCTGAAAAAACCTTTTGAAGAAATGTTAACATTTTTTTTGGAGGGGTTCCCTTAAGCCCCCTTTTATTTGCCTATTTTCTTTTTGTTTCTGACCCATCCCAACCCTTCATATGCCCTTTTGAACCCCTCCAACCCACAAAATGCAGAAAAAAAAATGTTGCCAAAGATTCTGCAGAAACACCGGTCGTAAAACCGTGTGTCGATGAAAGGACGTTGTACCGGCCAACTACCACCCTATTTCTACTACTGTCTTCCTTGGTAAACTCCTGGAGAAGTTGGCCTTCCCCAACTGACCCAAAACACTGAGCTTGTTTTGTTTTTTTCGTTTGACGATTGTTTCAGTTCCATCACACATTGAAGCAGTCATTGACAGTATGATAGACAGTAGCAATGTTTGATGGTAAAAACGATTCAACCAATATACTTAAAATAAACATTTCTAACAGATACCCAGTGCTTGTATGTCTAAGCTGAACAATGCTGGTTGTTAGTGGGCGTCATGACAGGACCAGCACATACCAAGTAATTATCCCCCCAAATTGCATCTATGGGGAAGGCCAGGGTCCATATATTTTGTATTTAATAGTGAAGAGCGAACAGAAAAAAACTTGTAGAAGCAATTACAAAGCGCTCAGGGTGGTTTGTCATCAGATGCGTAAAAGACAGTCAATAAGGGCTTTTCAGGCCTCCAGGCTCGCAAGCCACATCTTCGTCCTGTGCGCTTACTGCACTGATCCATGCTTTTGTTCAGCTTCACTCCAAGTTGCAGTTCCCTGAACCATACATCAAATTGCGGGCCCTTTTTGGATTTTCATGACATTGATAAACATCTTTTAACTAGTATACATGCCAAGTCCATGAATTTGGTGACATGTTTGTGTTTACGCAATCTATATGCCGAAGAGACATTCAAGCGGAGTCCAGTGATACTCGTCTATTCCCGCATCTTCGCAGGTCTTTTTAATTCAGGACCAAAATCGCTGCACCACCGTACATGTCCACATCATATGCATATGCATAAGATGGGCCTCATTTTGGTGGCACCAGGGCAAGTGGAGGGTGCATCTTGTTTAAACTTGGCAACTGAGGGGGTCATGTACGTGCGATGAAGCACAATAATTTGTAATAGACTGAATCTAGCATTACGGGACACATTCTTATAAAAGCTTAACGCCAGTTCCCATTGCTTCTCCGTAATTTCGAAACCAAAATCTGTCTCCCAACGCGCTTTCAATTTAATGGGATTAACACTAGCTGCATCAATTAAATGTGTGTATAGTCTAGATGCATGCCTCCAGCCATCTTCTAGTGCATACATTAACACCAGCAAAGTGTTTTCTTGCGGCTGTGCAGGCCATTCACACCAGTTGCGTCTAGCAGCCTTTGCCACCCTCATGTATCTCAGGAATTGTCAGTTTGGTAACCCTTCCTGCTGCATGAGGCTAGTCATGTCTCTGAATAACCCATTTTCATACATATTTCCCAGCATCTAATATCCTTTATCTCGTCTGAATTGACACCCGTACCAACAAGAATCGGGACATTAGGGGAGTAAGGGTGTGGAAACATGAGCATCTTCAACACCCTAGTACAAATCTGTCTACCCACTCAAAGTACCAAAGGTTGTGGGTCTCTGTGATGTAACGGCAGCCACATGGTCTCCCTAAACCAGGGCACTCTCACCAGTGCATTAAGTAGCTCATGTTCAGATGTAAATTCGTTTGAGAGTCATTTCGCAATAAAACTTAATTGAGGTGCCAAATAGTAAAATTCCAGATGTGGAAATTGTGCCAGTCCCTGGCTATAAGGCAGGGATAAGACATTAAGTTCCAGTCTGTGTCTTTTCGTGCCCCAGAGGCAGTCCCGAAGTATTCCGTCAAGTTTACTGAAAAAGGCAACTTCTATGTAAAAGTGTACATTGGTAAAAACATCTAAAAATCTGGGCAGGATAATCATTTTGGTAATAGCCACTCGACCCATAAGTGAAAGCAGCAGCCGAGACCAGAATCTTATTGACTTCCTGACACCCTCCACTACCCTTTGTGTGTAAAGTACATGCATTTCCCCTCCCACTTCAATCCCAAATTCGGTAACGCTGCTATGTACACCCGGCATAATCTTGCCAGTGGGAAGAGGCATGATTTCTGCTTATTGAAAGAAATCCCTGACAACTTGGCAAAGTCATCCAAGACCTCTAATACCATTGGTAGGTTATGTGTTTTAATTTATTTATTGGTAGCGCCCAGACCCAGAGGTATCACAGCGCTAAGGTACAAAGTTAGGACTCAACGGAAAGAGTAAGGTAATTACATGACATCATAGAACGTGAGTCATGCAGAGAATGGTAGATCATGAGTCAGGTTCAGAGTAGGTAGGGCAGTCCGCGTTATTACAGATTTGAACAGTGAGGTTTTTACTTTCTTACTGAAGACTGCATAGGTAGGTTATTCTTGGATCTGCTGTGGGAGGACGTTCCAGAGTGTGGGGGCGATGATGTTGAAGCAAGAGCCCCCAGCTCTTTTTCCAGCAAATCTGGGTATATTCTGGGTACATCTGGTAAATCTGGGTTGATGTTCACATAAATAAAGCAACACATTGTCCGCATATACTGAGATAAGGTTTGTAGATCCCCTGATTGTAATGCCTGCCTCCAGATATTCCTGTCTCACATGCGCATCCATTGGTTCTAAAGCTAGTAAGTATATAGAGCATGGGTGAAAGTCGCCATGCTTGCCGCGTGCCCCGTTGTATAATCCATTGTTCTGCTATCTGCCTACCGGACCAGACCCTGGCTGTTGGGGGAAGTGTATAAGAGTTTAACCCAGCAAATTAATTTACTTCCAATCCCCTGCAGCGCTGCAGTTATCCACTCACAATACACTGAATCGAAAGCTTTAACAAACGACGCCACCACATAGTGCTCAGTGCAAGGATCGGTTTGATCAATCACTTGTTGCGACCAGGCACAGACCCGCCTTGATAGATATGTATTGTTAGGCAGAAACCTGTGCAGTTCCCTTAGGGAACACTGCAAAAGATTTAACACTACAGGTGTTGGCAGTAAACCCACTTGGTAGCAGCCTGTACCACCCAGATTTACCTGGTAGCTGTGGCTGAGCAGTCAGACTTCCCTCAAGAAGAGTTAGGCAGTATGCAAAGTATACACAATAGGCACTCAGGTACAATAATACAAGCAAACACTGACCAGAGCCTTGGTATCAAAGTATATAATTATTTATTTAAAAACACACAGTTTGAAACACTCCAGCACTCTTATTGTAAAATATTCTAAACCCAGTTACTATTCTAATATATACACCCCATTTTCCTTATCAGATAAGTCACTGTAAAACACCACTTATTTTCATACAGAGGTGAGCGCTTAACTAGATGGCACTCCATTAAGTTTGTGAGAAAGGGAGGAAAAAGACAGAATATGGAAAGGTACACCACTCTAAGGTTCAAGAACACTGTTAGCAAGGCAGAAGAGCAAAAGTCACTGGTGAGCCAAAGTCCAAAGGTTGGGCCCACTCTTAGAGAGAGCAGAGCACAAATGCGCCCAAGATCACACATTTACACTAGGCTTAGAAAGTCTTGCAGAGGGTTCAGAAAGAGTTTAGAGAGGCTTAGGAAAGTTTAGCCAGGGTGTCCCAGGCTAAGCTGGGGGCTAAATCTACCCCGTACAGTCGGTAGCAAGGGAAGCCAGGCGGGACACGGTAGCTTAAGTGGAAAGGATCCTCCAGCGGTGGCAGTTGTTCCTGGTAGTGGGTGCAAGTTGAGTCATCGTCCAGGGGAAGAGAAGATCTCGACTTGGAGGAAAGATGAAGGTCGTTGCACTACCAGGGCAGAAACCAGCCACAGAGTTTTCCGGTTAAAGGTGGTACATTTGTTTCGCGGTCGTGGTAAAAGGTGGTATCCCGATTGCTGGGGTGCTTGGCACAGGCAAGGCGGCCACGAGGTACGTTGGGAAGGCGAAAAGACGGTGAAACTGGTTATCCCCACCAGTCAAAGGAAGAAGACTCTCCGGCGGGAGATCTCCTCTGTCGTTGGGAAAAGTGGTGAGGCAGTCCAGCAGGGCTCCACCGGTGGTGGTGTCGTGGCAGGTCGGCTCAGCTTCTCCCTCGTCGGATTCTTGGGTCCTGTGGCGACTTCTCAAGTTCCAGTCCCCAAAGCCCTGCTTTTATGCAGCAAACCCCCATTCACTCAGCCTAGCTGTCACTCAAACATGCTAAGTGGTGAGCCGGCCGGCTCACCACTTGGGCCAATCAGGATGGAGTGCGACTTGAGTTGCCTAAATTTCCCTCCACCCCTCCTAAGTACCCCAGACAGAGTGGCACCACTTTGGAGGGTTTCTGTGGAGAAGCCCGCCAAAAAGTGGAACAAAGGGCTCGACTTGGGTTGGAGTCACAGAAGAGAACACAAACGCCATTTTAGAATCAAGTTTTGGCAAAAAAATACCAACCGGAGAATTAATATTAATTAAATAAACCGGCGGTATGTTCGAGGCTACCGTAAATAATTAAATAAAGATAGTAGCCTAAAACAATGGGAAATCCCATAGGAAAATATTCGCGGTTGAATATAAAAAGTAGTATCCACTGCCACCAGCCAAAACTCGATCAGGGGGGACGGAGACGCGCCCCCTCGACTAACAGACCCTGGGGCAATTGAATTGCCCCAGCCAGTACATCCACAATATGATGGTTTGTACTGGTTCTGTTCCGAATTTGACTAGTAAAGTCAATGGTGACTTTACATGCCCTGGGAGACAGTCAGTCCCAGGGTATGGAGTCGATACTGGGGGGTCACTATGACACCCCTGTGTTACTGCACAGAAGGGGGCTGTGTAAGACACATCACAAAAACACATGAAGCCCTATGGAGTAAAAGACCCCATAGCCCATTAAACACATCTAGATTCAAAGAAACACACTCAACTCATGCCCAAGAGTGAGGGTAAAAGAGTCTCACTCTTGGCAGGAGAAAAAAATAAACCCCAAAAATCCAGCAAAGCTGCTGGGGGACTCACTAGGTTAGGAAATTCAGCCTAAACAGAGAATTCTCCCTAACATGTATCATGGTGGAAATGCATTTACGGAGACGTATAGCTAACATTGTGGTGAGTAGTTTCACGTCATAGTTCAGCATGGCTAGGGGGCGATATGAGTCGCACATCTCAGCAGGCTTGCCAGGTTTAAGAATGGCTATTACCAATGTTTCCTGCATGGTGGTCGGAAGTATACCTGCGTCAAAAGCTTCTTCGTATACTTTTAATAGTGTAGGGGACAAGATGGATTGGTAAGTTTCATATAAAACTGCCGGAAGGCCATCGCTTCCTGGCGTTTTACCTGTAGAAAGAGATGCCATTGCTGCACCCATCTCTTCCAGAGTGAAAGGTTGATGCAGAAGGTCTTTTTGGCTGACTGTAAGTTTCGGGAGTCAGATCATTGTGAAGACCTCAGCTATTTCTTCTGGGGGTATTTGTGAATCATGTCTGTACAATTTAGTATAATAAACGATGAATATGCGATTTATTACCACCTCGGCCCGCCATGGAGCCCCACATTTCTCATATAATATAGTTAGAGGTCTAGACTGCTCTCGTCTGCATAGCCAGGCCAATAATTTCCCAGATGCATCACCTTTAGTGTGTGCCAGAGCCGTTCGATTAGCATAGTCAAATCTTGACAGTCTTTCCCACGCCATTAGACATTGGGACCTGGTCTCCTTTAGTTCTCCTTCAACCGACTGCTGATTAGTGAGCAGTCCCTCGAGTGTCTGCAATTCCTCTCTCAGCTGCCTACTAATTCCCCCAACTCCGGCAATAACTTGCCCTCGGGTCACTACTTTCAGGGTCTCTCAAATAATCCCCCAACTGTCTACGCTACCAACATTTTCTTCCAGGAAGGAGCCCAGTATAGTGCAGACCTGTTCTTAAAAAAGAGGGTCCCGAAGGGTGGGTGTCCCATACAGCCATCAGGGGGTAGTGGTCAGATACTGTGTGGCCCATATATTCCACATTACCAAATTCGACCAGCTGGCCCACCCACACAAAAATATAGATGTCTTCTATTCTGGTGTTTATTTTATGTGGGGATGAATAAAAAAAATACCCTCTATCCCCAGGGTGTATTTCCCTCCAAACCTCCACCAAATGTAACTTGGTGATTGCGTTGTTCATGTCATTGGTGGCTGGGGATGGGCCACCTCGAGGGGGCACAGACCTGTCCAGCATCACATCTCGTACACAGTTAAATTCACCACCCCATAAAAAGAAAGTGTCTCGTTTTGAAACATTGTGAGTGCACAGTAACCGGATATGTGATGGTATATGATTCGGGAAATAGGAGTTTACGATGGATATTTCTTTATTACCTAGGGAACCCTGAGAATTTTGTATCAGCCTTCCGTATCCCTAGCTAGATCCAATAGTTGCAATGGGAGGTGATCAGCTATCCATATAAGTACACCACTTGCAAATTTAGAGTATGTAGCTCCATAGGCCGTTCCACCCGAACGGTTTATGATAGCCTCCTGATCTTCTGCCGTGAGATGTCTCTCCTGAAGGAGTGCTATCGTGATCTTTTTGCAGTGTAAATAAGATTTTACCCTGTTCCTACGCATATATGTTCCAAGACCTCACATTCCAAGTCAGTAGTTTAATGTGTGTCATAACCAATTATGTTAACCTCCATGCAGCCATAATACAAGACCCAGTGGGTGCAATTTACCATGCAGTAGCATGCTCATGGCACCCACCCATCCATAACCAGCCCACATGACACCACATTTATAAGGGGCAAACAGTGCCCAACAGAATTATTCCATTCAGGCACACTGATACCTGCCTGGTATGCCTACGACATTAGGTACCAGCTTAACGAGCCAGCAGCAATATGGTGCCAGCAACCCCTTTGGACCAGGGCTGTCCAGACCGTCACTCAGTGGAGGGAAATGCCCTCCCCCACTGTAAAGCAAAATATCCAGCGGACATGACGATGTCGTCGCAGATCCATATCCTAATGTCCAATCTTGTAATGTTAATGCCTTTAGGCATTTCCCAGTGTTGAGTGTGCAGCATAACTGACCAGCCCACAGTCCATTCCCATAATAGTCCGGATCTAATAACCCACCTTTAATATGTTTCCAGGAAGGTCGGGGTCCCGCCACTTTAAATCTCTGCATTTCCTTTGATTTCCAAGTTATTCTGTTCCATCCACATGTTCACTGCTTCTGGACTTTCGAAGAAGTGTCTCTTGCCATTGTGTAACACCTTCAATCGTGCAGGATACATAAGCATGTATTTGAGCCCTATTTGCCAGAGCCTTGCTTTGACTGGTACAAACCTATTCCTTTGTTGTTGCTCTATGGGGGTGTAGTCCGGATACATGTCCACGTTAGAGCTATCTCACTGTATTTTACCCCCTTCTCTTGAGAATTGGAGAATCGCCTCCCGGTCTCTGAAATTTAGTATTCTAGCTACGATTGGCCGGGGTATGATCCGGGTGGGGGTCTCCTTTGGAGTAATCGATGGGTTCGCTCAACCGCAAAGCCCTGTGACAATTTTCCAGGGCCCACCTCCTGTAGAAATAGATTCTCTATGTAGGTCGTTGGATCCCGGCCCTCAGCGTCTTCTGGAATTCCCAGCACCTGTATGTTATTTCTATGGGAACATCCCTCCGAGTCCTCAGCTCTCCGCTCCAACATAGTTTGTTGACTCCAGTGTTTTCATCCGGGTGGTCAGATCCCGAGTTGTAGCAGAAGTCTTTTAATAATAATTCTGTTGTCACTCTCCCCGCAAGTGATCTCACATCTTGACGGAGAAGTTGCACGTCAACCTTCACCTCCTCTATCTTGTTTTCCAGTGATGACCTTAGGGCTGCTATGGCCGCAAGCAGCTTGCTCTGCTGCTTGTATTGTTTTTCTGTTTGAATCTGGAATTCGTGGTTTCCCCTGGCTAACAAAAGATTCCATGTTTGAGCCTTTGTGTTTATTATTGGAGGGTGACATCTTCAGGGTCATGTGTTGATGAGACATGTCCCTCAAGTTGGTGCAGTTTGTCAATAGGTGCCAAGGTAAACGGTTCTAGTAGTTTCAATATTGTACAGTGCGCATGTAAGCTCCCGTTGACAGGGGATCCAATGGCCGATCCGCGTAAAAGCCCCTTAATGAAGGCATCTCTGCCTGTCTAGCAGTTCTTAGCACAGGCAGTATAAAGTGGCCCTGAGCGGGAACCAAGTGTGCACCATTAAGAACCAGGGTCGGTGGTATTCAGGTGTATCAGCACCACTTAAGGCAACCCAAACCGCCTCCAGGTTATAGGTGAATGAGCAATGCTATTGTGCCTTATCAACAAGGTGCAGTATTATGATAGCTGGAGTCAGGTTCAATTAATGCACCTGAGGGCACACATCTGTCTGTCAGCACATGTGTGCAACTAGTCCCTGTTGTAGTGGCTCCAAAATCCCCCCATGAGCATGCTGCTGTGCCTTGCACGTTCAATTCTGTATCACAGCGCCTGCATGGAAGGCACCACTTTCCAATTATGTCCCTCAAAGTTTATGATGTACACTTTCAATGGATTGTGTCCTCCCACGTATTCCTTATCTTTTGATAAATCCACTTCCAGCTCACTGGCCTTGGAAACATTTTTCCCAGTAGAGGGTGCTGCGTGTCGACGTCCCTTGAGTCGGTGTCCCTCGAAGGCCTCTGTATCGACGCCGACGTCACCATATGTATAAATGGCCTCGCGCAGCGTCCGTTGCTCAGTTCTGTTTTTCCGCGCTTCGTAAGCCTTGGAGACGCAGCACTCAGTTTCTCAGTGAATCTTTCCAAAACTTCGATTTTCTTGAAGAAAACTTCAAATATGCGATGGCATTTTCGTTCGCTTCATCGATGCCACGATCCGGTTTCTAAAAATGTCAGGATTGTGGAAAAAAGATGTCGTTGACCGATCCTCACAGTCTGTGATGCCTGGGCCCAGAGCACCCATGCTCGGAGTTTGATGAAAGTATGTCCATGACGGCGAAAGCCTTGAGGGAGCGTAGAGGGAAGCTGGAAACAGGTAACACCGTTAAACCTTCTACCCCTCTGAAATTGTCTTCGGCCGAGTTGAGACATTTGTCTCCTCGTCATCGGAGTAAACACTCAAGCTCGAGATCTCGAAGTGGTTCTCACCACTCATCCAGATCGAGACATACCAAGAAGAGGTGCTATAGATCACCTTCCTCTTCGTCTTCCAATTCACCAGAAAGGGTCACCTGCCCCACGAAACACAGCTCTCCAGCTAAGTGGGAAGAATTTCACAAAAAAATGCTAAGGGTCTTCAAGAATGCAGCCTTGTCCCCCTCGGAGATGCCTAGAGGTGATATCCCAGGTGAAAGACCCGAAAAAGAGAAACGCTGTGAGTCGTTGACCTCGGCAAATTAAAATCCTAGATTGTCACGAACCCTCTAGTAGAGACAAGATCCCTTCGCACAAGACTGCGTCATCGACGGCTCTTTCGACGCACAAAACTATGCCATTGTTGGCCCCGACGAAAGTGAAGTCATCGGAACCTCGTTCCCCGACCGCACCATCCGCGCCCGAGGCTTTGAGGGATCCTTCGAAGGCATCCAAAAGGACTTCGACTCCATCGAGGACATCGAACAGAATTCCGATTCTCTCGACGACATCAAGGCCATACTAGTGTATGTCGATGCCGTTTGTGAGTTTGTCGAGACCTATGACGTCTACATCGACTACTACAACCCTATCTCAAGCAGTGTCGACCATTTGGCTCCCTCATCGATTTAAAAAGGTTTTACTCCTTACCCACGCTCTGACTACTTCAGAGATTTGTCCTCGATTAATGAGGAAGGGGAAGACTCTGATAATGAAAGCTCTTTTGGCTTACATTCTACAAGAATTCCTATTTCAGAGGAGCTAATATCAGAGGAAGTCAGATTGAAAGATCTTCAGTAATCTTTACAGGATGCCAGTGGCATAGATACCTCCCCAGAGACAGACTTCGGCAGACCAGAACCTTGGGAGCATGCAGAGATGTCTTATAGTACTCTCATGGCTAGAATTATGAAGTTTATGGGGTGGTCAACACCTGCACCCTCTTTTCACCAAGATGACTTAACAGACATCTTACATAAGGGACCTCAAGAAGACCCTATAGTTCCTTTTCATGCAGCATTACAGAGAAAGATAACTGCAAATTGGGAAACACCAAAGGTTACCCCTGCAGTAAACAAAAAGCTCTCTGCGAAATACAGAACCTCGCCCTGAGATCCTCTGTACCTAACTAAGCATCTGACCCCAGAGAGCTTGGTAGTACAGGTTGCGACTTCGTCAGGCAGGCAATCGGCATACCTCACAATACCACAAGATTGGGACGACAAGAAATTTGACGCCATGGCCAAAAAGGTCTTCTCGGCATGCAGCATGGCACTCAAGTCAGTTAACGCCACTTGCACACTAATGAGATTCAGCCGCACCGTTTGGGAGTGCGCTTCATTGGTGGCTAACCGTCTCCCAGAAGGGGAGAAACGAGACTCATTCTTGAATATCAAGGACAGGAAGGATGCAATGTGTGAATTCCTCCAAACAGGTCTCGACTCTGCTGACAGCATCAGCAGAGCCATGGCGGCCAGTACCACAATCCGCAGATTTGCGTGGTTGCGGAAATCTGGTTTTGGTCCTGATGTACAAGCCAGACTTCTAAATATGCCCTTTGACAATACCTCTCTATTTGGCAAGAAAGCTGATGACAGTTTGGAGAAATTGCAAACTTCCAAAGTGTCAGCCAAACACTTTGGGGCTGCAATTCGTCAAACTCCAAACCTCCCACAGGTAGGTTCTGGAGGTGAAAGCCCTTTTCGTTTTTACTCCGCATTTGGAAAAGGCAGAGGGCAGCCAGCTCAAAGGGGCCAGAGACGATTAAGCCGTGGTGGATGGGTCAAAGGTACCAAGTCTGCATCAGCAGGTGCTGCCTTATCCTCCGCATCTGCGTCAGCCGCTCCAAAACCCTTCTGAGGTCTCTCCACACAAAACACCAGTAGGAGGCAGGTTAAATTAACATCTGACAGAATGGTAGGCTATTACATCAGATGCTTGGGCATTGGAGACAATTGCCCAGGGTTACTGCCTGCCTTTCCTACACACTCCTCAGAGTCATCCACCGGGGAGCAGCTCTTTGAAGTTTCCAGACCTGCTCCTTATGCAGGAGATTTTAGACCTGCTAGAGAAAGGTGCCTTAGAACCGGTACCTGTAGCAGAGAGGAACAAGGGTTGGTACTCCCCATACTTCCTAGTACAAAAAAAGGACAGAGGATTGAGACCCATCTTGGTCTTATCGGAATTGAACAAATTCCTCAGGAAGGACAAGTTCAAGATGGTAACCCTTTCTCAGATCTTTCAGGCCCTCCAGTTTCAGGATTGGTCGGTATCTCTGGACCTTCAGGATGCTAACTTTCATGTGCCTATCCATCTCAAACACAAAGTACCTGAGGTTCGTCATTGGCAGCTCTCACTATCAATTTTGGGTTCTGCCATTTGGGCTGATCTCCGCCCGAGGGTCTTCACCAAGTTAATGATGGTCGTGGCAGCAAGTCTAAGGAGGGGAGGGATTCAGGTCTACCCCTACTTGGCTGACTGGTTGATCAGAGCAGTGTCCCCAGAATAAGCTCAGATCCATCTAGATTATGTTCTGCCACTTTCTCCACAAGCTGGGCTTCTCCCTCAACTTAAAGTCACATATGATACCATCACAGAGACTCCAGTTCATTGGATCAGTCCTGAACACGTCCCTGGGAAAAGCCTTGCCACCAGAGGTGAGGGCTCAAGATATTCTACAGATGGTGACCAGGCTTCAAAATGCACAGCGTCTACCAGCCTTCGATTTTTTTTTTTTTTTTTTTGTTTGCTCTGCCTCATGGCATGGTGCATTTTTCTAGTGCCAGAAGCTCACCTGAGAATGAGATCTCTCCAGTGGGCGCTAAGGACCCAGAGGTGGCAATTCTCAGGAAGGATGTCAGATCTCCTACAAATCCCGAACAGAGTAGCATGAGACCTCCAGTGGTAGGCCTGTCGGGAGACTATCTTGAAAGGAGAACCGTTTTGGCAACCATGGCCGGAGATAACGGTAGTCACGGACACCTCACTCACAGGGTGGGGAGCCTATACCAACGACTTAACCATCAGCGGTTGTGGTTTCCATCAGAGTCCAGACTACACATCAACCTGTTAGAGCTGAGAGCAATCAGGCTAGCACTGAAAGCTTTTCTGCCATCAGTACAGGGAAAACATTTTCTGATAATGACTGACAACACAGAGAGGCAATACAGCTCTGGTTCTCGGCAATTCAAGAAGGAATCTCTCTATTAGCAGTTCACCTAGCCAGAGAGAAGAACACGGCGGCGGACGCACTGAGCAGGCATACCAGAGTCTCCCACGAGTGGGAACTAGCTCAGGAAGTCCTTCAAGAGATCTTCACCCTTTGGGGAACCCCTCAGGTAGATCTGTTCGAAATGAGTGTCAACAAGAAATGCGAACGATACAGCTCAAGGGAATTTCCCCCAAGAGGCGCTCTAGGAGATGCGTTTGTGGTGGACTGGGAGTTTCCACTTCTAAATGCGTTTCCTCCAGTCCCCGTCATTCCTCGCGTAAAAAGGAGGCTCAGAAGATTCCCGAAACCCGTGATTCTAATTGCCCCGAATTGGGCCAGGAGAACGTGGTACCTAGATCTTCTAGACCTGTCCATCTGTCCTCCGATTCGTCTTCCACAAAGAGAGGATCTTCTCTCGCAAGAGGAAGGTCAGGTTCTCCATCCGGATATCAGGACTCTCAACCTTCACGCTTGGTTTCTGAAAGGTTGAGATACAAAGATTGGTATCTCCCGGATGACGTAATGGAGGTGTTGGTTTCGGCCAGAAGGCCAGCAACTAAATATTTATACCGCTGCCGTTGGAACAAATTTAGCAGCTGCTGTAGAGATAAGGATATTGACCCTTTTTCATGCAGTATACCGATGGTGTTATCTTTCCTGCTATACTTGGCAAATTCAGGACATCAAGTTGGCACAATCAAGGGTTACCTCGCTGCGCTATCAATCTTTAAACACACGGCTGAGGAGCCTTCATATTTCAAATTTCCTCGAGTCATTCAGTTTCTGAAAGGGTTGACTAATGTCTTCCCCCCAACTCCTTTTCAGGTTCCACTGTGGGATTTAAATCTAGTCTTAACATTTCTAATGAGCACTCCTTTTGAACCTCTTCATTCCTGCCCATTAAGGTTTCTCACTCTAAAAACAGTTTTCCTAGTGGCTTTAACTTCTGCCCGAAGAGTGAGCGAACTACAAGCTTTATCTTGCAAACCTCCACCTACTATTTTTCACAAAGATAAAGTTGTTCTTCAAGTGAAGCCGAATTTCCTCCCAAAGGTTGTCTCAGAATTCCATATCACACAAAAAATAACCTTGCCTTCATTTTACCCTCCTCATCACCCAGGGAAAGAGGGAGAGATTGCAGAGGCTGGATCCAAAGCGTGCCTTGAGTTTTTACATCAACAGACTTGCAAGGATTAGGCAAGCAGACTAGCTGTTTGTGGGGTATGCAGGACATAAACTAGGTTTACCCATCACAAAACAGACTATTTCAAGATGGATAATTCTAACTATCATAGAGTGCTATAAATTGGCAGGAAAGGACCCTGCTGAACACCTCAGGGCTCATTCAACCAGGGGTATCGCAGCCTCATCCGCTCTCCAAAGCGGAGTTCCAATGAAAGACATCTGTGCGGCTGCCACATGGACATACTTTCTCCAAATTCTACAGTCTAGATTCCTCCACTAACCAGGAGACTTGGGGAAAGCTGTATTGCACTCTGTGCACTCTTAAAACCTTTCTAAATTTTACTCCCGCCTCCTGTACACATTACTGCTTTGGGAGTCTATCAAAGATGAGGAATACGTTAGAGGACACAATCCATGCGGAGAACAGGTTATTTACCAACTGTAATGTTCTTTTGACTGGATGTTCCTCCCACGTATTCCTTATCGCCCCTCCCATCCTTCCCCGCAGTAAAGCTTCCCTTGTAGTTGCAGCCTACGCTCCTTCAAAGGTACTAACCATCTCATACTGGAAAAACACAACGGAACTGAGCAACGGACACTGCACAAGACTATTTATACCTATGGTGACCTTGGCGCCGATACAGAGGCCTTCGAGGGACACCAACTTGAGGGACGTCGACGCGCAGCGCCCTCGACTGGGAAAAGTTTTTCCGAAGTCAGTAAGCTGGAAATGGATTTATCAAAGATAAGGAATACGTGGGAGGAACATCCAGTCGAAAGAATGTTACAGTTGGTAAGTAACTTGTTTTTCTAAATGCGTGTTGAGAATCCTTTATAGCAAGTCCTGCCCATGTGTGAGTCAACCGCGGCTAGCTTACCTTAATGAATCCGATTTCGGATTCGTAGCTGTGACGCAATGATCATTCTCCGGCTGCAGTGAGGGACAGCCATGCCAGCCCCTCGTCTCCGGCAGTCCCTGCTGCAGAGCTCCGTACCATCTTCTCCGCAAGTCAGGCGAGCGTTCTCCGCCCCCAAAACTCTATTAAGACACTGGAGCCACACCGACCATCTGGGCACCTTCGGTCATCAGTGTCTTTCACCCCACGGATGCGAACAAGGACAGCCTTCCCGATCAGTGTCACCAGGGTGAATCAGCTGCCATCTTGGAGCTTGCACTCGGAGCTCGATACAATTTTACAGGGGGTGAACCTACACTGGGTAAGAGGCTCAA
This sequence comes from Ambystoma mexicanum, assembly GCF_040938575.1. NCBI lineage: Eukaryota > Metazoa > Chordata > Amphibia > Caudata > Ambystomatidae > Ambystoma > Ambystoma mexicanum. The sequence goes on from NC_090926.1 coordinate 745,256,019, forward strand.
ACGTTTTTCCAGCTGTTCCTTCCAGCAGGGATGCACTAATAGCTTCTATTTAATTCTGCAAATACTGCATAGTGGATCATGTGTGAGGATCTCAGTGGGAGCTCAAGTAGAACACGTCCTCGCTGCATGAGCCCAGGCCACGCCCCCAAAACACTGAGCTTGTTGGTTGTCTACATGATCATCAATTAGGATTCCGAGCATCCAGAGGCATGGAAGCTGCTCTCTCCCTGAACACCCGTGAAGAATTGCTTGCAAGTCTCAACTCTAGTTCTCCTGCTGTTCTCATTCTCGTTGACCTCTCTTCCGCCTTTGACACGGTCAACCACTCTATCCTCATAAAGCGGCTCCAAGATACCCTGCATATTTCTGCCCGGGCACTGGATTGGCTTACCTCCTTCCCCCTTCCCCACTGATCGCCCCTCCGAGGTGCTTCTGGGTTCTTTCTCCTCCACCACCACTCTCTGTACTTGGCTTTTCAACATCTACTTTGCTCCTCTTGCTCACTTGATCTCTGCCTTCTCCCCTCCATTCCAGTGCTATGCTCTCGACACGCAACTCTCCTTCAAACTCCCCTCCTCCTCCTTTTCCTCCTCTATCATCCCTGATTGACTATCTGCTATCCAGTCCTGGTGCACCTCCAACAATCTCTGTCTTAATGCCAGTAAGACTGAGATTCTTTCTAGTGGGATACCTGTTCCACGTTTGCCCCCTGCACTCTGGCCGCCTTCTATGGGCTCTCCTCCTTCTCCTTCCTCTGAATCCAGAAATCTTGGGGTCATCTTCAACTCCTCTCTCCCCTTCATTCCTCACATCTCGGACCTTGCCACGAAGACTCACTTTCATCTCCACCTCTTTAGAGGCATTCTTCCTTGCCTCACCTTCCCCCAGAAGTTCAATGTCTCTAGAGCCCTGGTCCTCTCCAGGCTGGATTACTGCAACAGCCTCTTCCTTAACCTGCCTATGTCTTCCCTCTTCATCTAATCCAGAATAGAGCTGCAAGGCTTATCGTCGGACTCAAACCCAGAGACCATATCTCTCCAGCTCTAAAATCTCTTCACTGGCTACTGATTGCTGCAAGGATCAAATTTAAGACCCTATACATCATCCATAATGCTGTTTGGGGCCTGGGATCACACTACCTGCTCTCACAAAATATTCTCCTTCCAGAACCTGTTAATCTTCTCACTCCAATTCTATGCTGGTCAAACATTTCTCCAAGCAGAGAGCTGGGGCATGTCCCTCTCCTCCGCAGGCCCCCTCCTCTGGAACAGTCTCCTTCTCTCTCTGTCTTGAACCTGTTCACTTCAAGTTCCACAAACAACTCAAGACTTTTCTCTTCTCCTCCTTCCCTCTCCCTCCCATGCTAACCACCCCCACTGTCACTATGATTGGCGGCCAGACCTCTCAAGAGTCCAAATAGGGTCCTGGTTTTCTGCCCAATCACCACCAGCATCCGCACCCCCTCTGCATGGGCCTCTGTGCCCACACATGCCTGTTGGGTGGCTTGTGTCAGGGGCGCACTTACCTGATGGGTGTTGGACCTCCCTCTTTATTTGGGTTGTCTCTGCCCGTGCACTTAACTGCTGCCTGCAACAGGCACCTCTGGCACTTCCCCCTGGGGTACCCTTTAGCACTTACACCCCTAGCCCCCACCCCTCTTCTCTTTCACTGCAATTGCACACTCCGAATGTCACAAGGACTAGTAGAACTGCTTTTTTGTCTTTTATTTATGGTCATTTCTATTGTTTATTTGTTCCCTTGCTCCCTTCCCTTTCGCCTTGTGGCACTTTGATACACTGTCTTGCTGTATAAGCGCCTTATAAATGGCCAATAAATAAAATAAGTATCAGAACAAAGCAAGTACCCCTATCGAGGAAAGACCATTGACTAAAGCCAAGTCTATAAAGGTGGAAAGTGCCTGATTGGGCAAAAACAATAACGGACACAATCAATAAGCATGAGTCTACTCATCCGCCAGGAGGTGCTAGCAGAAGCAGACACAATCAAGCACCCAACATAAGCCGACCTAGTTCTACGATTGCAGGGCATATAAACAATGTGGGGTGGAAAGTGGTGCATCCGTCTATATGTGTAACATACCCAAGTTAAAGCCTGGGTCCTATGAGACTAGAGAGATGCTAACTAATAAAGAGCATTTACTGGGTACGCCATGTTAGAGGATATACCTCTGTGATAAGAGAGGATATTGTTATGTGTGATAGAGGGACCATTCCTAACGGCCAAAGTGATTTTATCCAACTGTTACCAGAAGACAAGGCATTGGTCGAGGGAATATTAGCAATTGAAGCTAGATCTTATCCCCCGCCCGGAACAGTGATTTCTCTGCAGTCTTCTTCCTTTAGAGGGAGCTAATATGGTAGCCAAGAACAACTGAGAACTGAATCCAGATGTAACTCCTCACCATTGTGAGAGCAAATAGAAGAAGTTGATTGACAAATTACCCCCTAGCCGCTAGATCTAAGGGAGTAAGGGTGCTGTTGTGAAATGTTGCCGGTATAGAAAGGCAATTGATGGATCCGGACTGGATGACCTTAATTTCTACTAGTTAGATCGGATCTATTCAGGAAACCTGGGCTCTAAACCTGATTGAGGTTCCAGGTTTCAAGGCATTCAACACCCCAGTGACAAAGGATGCTAGGGGAAGACCATGGGCAGGATTTGGGGGTGCTGTTGCCCCTTATAGTGGTTGACTCTGTGTGCAAAACTTAAGATGAGTGATCAGAGCAGCCCTGACCTGCAATTGGTTGCCGGCAAAAATAGGGATGGGCATACTTTACTTGTGCTCAATTTGTATAACAGGCCACATGGCACCGACCCTTTTGGTACTTTGATACTTTTGCAAGAACTAATCACCAGCCAGGACCACATGACCAACAGGAAGCTTCATGTCATAGTTGGGGGTGGCTTCAATTTACAGTTTGAACCTCTAAAAGAACTGGAGGGATTATGGGATGAGGTTAACCAGGTGTGCGAAATTCCTGCCTTAGAGGCAAGTCATCCGCCAATGGTACATAAACAGGCCCTGGACTCAGCCTGATTATTGTCAGAGCTCAACCTTTGAGCCTGTAACGGTAGATGTAGTGGTGATCGCTCTGGTCGGTACACGTATTTTGGGTTTAACAATTCCTCAAGGATTGATTTTATTATTCTATTTATGAGGACTGGGAACTTGTCGATGAGTTTACTGTCATTGATCGCAGAGAAAGCGACCGCAAACAGCTCCTGTTGGTAGTGAGATTAACTGGTGGGTATTGTGACATGTCCATGTTTACTTACCTATCACTGTCTCTGGAATGCCAGGCGTGTCAAGTAGTGGAGAGGTCCTGATTGAGTTTGATCACCTGGTTGCTGATATTAGCCCACTTTTCACAAGACCTGCAAAAGAGATGAAGTGTAAGAGGGTGGCTAAGAGCTCCTGACTCGATGTCACAGGAGGAACTCTATACTGCCCCATTGTATTGCTGGATTTGGCTCCATTAGCTCCTTTTGAATGTGGTTAATATTGTGCTCCCGCTGTCTTCTTTCGTACCAATTCTTCATCTAATTCTCTTCTCTTTCTCGCTGCCATCTACCTCTTTCCTCTTCCTGTCTTATTTCTTCTCTCCTGGCCCCTGCTCTTCTTTCTTCCTCTTCTTTTCGTCTCTGTATTCTTTTGTCCTTTAATTTCTGTGCTTCCTCTTCTCTTCTTTTCTTTTCTTGCCTATCCTGTTCTTCTATTGCGCTCTGCCTATTGTCATATTTCCTTTGCTCCACTGCCCTTTCTTCTTTCTTTTGTTGCTCCTCCAGATACATCTGTTTTCGCTGCTGTCTGCTCTTCCTTTTATGCTCCTCTTCTCTTAATCTCTTTTCTTGTTCACTGTCTTTTCTATCCTGTTTGTCCTGATCTACTCTTTGCCTTACTTCTCAGTGCTTTTCCCATCTGACTTGAGCAATAGCTGTCCTCCCATCCATTTGTTCTGTACAAGCGTTACCTCGTCAGCTTTATCCTTCTCTCTCATCCATCTCTTATGTTATGTTAAAGGATTTGTAATGCGCACCTGATACCTGAAGGCTAATGGGCGCAGACTGACCAACACAAAACAAAACAAAACTACACATGCAAAAGAACTATAAGCTGTCCATTATGCCGAGGTACAATGAGTATATTTGAGGTATCCGATCTCAGTGACCTTCCCTTATCTTTCATGATTATGGCTTCCTTCAGGTATGATGGCATTTGACCTACAATACATTTTTGAGTGATCAGAAGGAGCCTAAAACAAATTCTTTCTCCAACCGGTAACCAGTGAAGGCTCCCCCTGGCCTCAGGGACATGATCTCTTTTTCTCAGGCCCTTCACTACTCTTACTGCCCCATTTTGGATTACCTGAAGGCGATGGATGGAAGGCTGGGGGATGCCCACCAATAGACTGCATCCATAATCTAATTTTGAGCCAATGATGGCTCTAACCAGAGTTTCTGAATTTTTTTCAGAAAGGAACGGGCGAAGATGGCGGAAAAGTTTAAGAAAATAGGAGGCTGACGAGACGAGACTATTCACCTGCACCTTCATATTTAAATGTCTGTCCAGACATACGCCCAAAGTCTTAACCTTCGATAAAGTTTTAATAACACAATTGTCCAAGTTGACATTCTTATATTCCGCTCCTAATTTATTCAATTTGCTTGGAGAGCCTACGAGGAGAAGCTCAGTTTTAGCACTGTTCAGGGCCAAACCATTGGACACCATCCAGTTTTGAATCTTCAAATAGATTACATTAATGAAGGCTTCATCTTTTTGATGTATTCCTGAGATAGGTAGGATGCATTGCTGTTAGGCAGAAACCTGTGCAGTTCCCTTAGGGACCACTGCAAAACGTTTAGGACTACAGGTGTTAGCAGTGAACCCAATTGGTAGCAGTCTGTACCACCCAGATTTACCTGGTAGTTGTGGCTGAGCAGTCAGACTTCTCTCAAGAAGAGTTAGGCAGTATATAGAGTATACACAATAGGGCTAAAAATACAGTAGCACAAGCAAACACTGACCAGAGCTTTGGTATAAAAGTATATAATTATTTATTTAAAAACACACTTGTAAAAATACACTGGCACTAATATGTCAAGCAAGTTCAAACACAGTCCCTAGAAATATATACAGCTCCCTAATTAATGATTTGACAAGTCTAGGTTAGTACACCACTTATTTAGCAAAACAGAGGTGATCGCGTAACCATAGATGGCCCTCCAATAATTATTTGAAAAGGGAGACAAAAGGCAGAAATAGGAAACACACAATACCAACACTTTTAAAGAACCACAGCAAGTCAAGAAAGGCAGGGTCTACTGTAGAGCAAAAAGTTCATAGGCCAGGCCCACTCTTGGAGAGAGCAAGGCGGAATGCGCCCAAGATCACACAGTTGAAGCACACTTTGTAAGTCTTTGCAGATAGTTCAAAAAGGAGTTGGATCAGTTCAGAAAGGTAATGTTAACAGGTCCGAGGTCACCCCAGGATAGAGAGTCAAGGATTTACGGGACACCTTCAACAGTCTGTTGCAAGGGAGACCAGGCGGGACACAGTACCGGAAATGGCGAGAAAGCTCCAGCGGGGGCAGTTGTTCCTGGCAGCGGGTGCAAGTTGGTGCAGGGAAGAGAAGATCTCGACGTGGAGGAAAGCTGAAGGCCGTTGCACTGCCAGGGAAGAAACCAGCCGCGGAGTTTCCCGGTTAAAAGGTACTACCCTTTTATTTGCGGTAGTGGTGAAGCGTGGTATCCGGCCGCCGTGGTGCTTGGCACGGGCGATTCGACCATGAGACGATCCAGGAAGGCGAAAAAGGCGAACTGGTTAACCCCACCAGCTCAAAGGAAAGCGACTTTCCTGGAAGAAGATCTTCTCTGTCGTTGGGAAGTGGCGAGTTCGGTTCAGCAGGGCTCCACCGGTGGTGTCGTCGTTTGCAGGTCGACTCAGCTTCTCCCTCTTCGGATTCTTTAGGTCCGGTGGCGACTTCTCAAGTTCCAGTCCCCAAAGCACTGCTTTTATGCAGAAAACCCCCATTCATCAGTCCTAGCTGCCGAGGCAACTCAGTCCAGGGTGCCTATTCCCCCCCCTCCCACACATCCTGTAGACCCAGACAGAGTGGCACCACTTTTGGAGGCTTCTGTGCAGAAGCCCGCCAAAAGAGCAACAAAGGGCTCGACTTGGGTTCGAGTTACAGAGGCGAACACAAATACCATTTTAAAACCGAGTCCTGGCAAAAATACCCAACCGGGGAATAAATATTAAATAAATAACCCGGCGGTATCTTTAACATTGCACCAAAAAAGTGGTGCGTTTAAAATCAATGGGAAAATCCCATAGGAAATATTCCGGTGGAATATTTTGCTTGGTAACCACTGCCACCAGCCAGAAACTCGACAAGGGGGGACTGAACAGTGCCCCCTTGAAAAACAGACCCATGGGCAATCGAATTACCCCTACCAGTACTTCCACAATATGATGGTTTGTACTGGTTCTGTTCACAATTTAAGACTAATAAAGTCAATGGTGACTTTACATGCCCTGGAAGACAGTAGTCAGTCCCTGGGTATGGGGTCTATGTTTGGGGGCCACTATGACACCCCTGTGTAACTGCACTGAGGGTGCTGTGTAACACACTTACCAAAAACACATGAAGCCCTATGGAGTAAAAGACCCCATAGCCCATAAAACACATTACAAAGTCAAAGGAAATTCTCAAATCATGCCTAAGAGTGGAAGAAAGAGAGTCTCGCTCTTAGCAGGAGAAAAAATTAAACCCCAAAAATCCAGCAAAGCTGCTGGGGGACTCGCTAGGTTTGGGAAATTAGCCTTTACGGAGAATTCTCCCTAACACTTGCGTGTCATCTGCATAATTGGCAAACACGATCCCTTCCTCTTCCAGCATCTGGAAGAAGGGGATCATGAAGATGTTATAAAAACACAGAGACATGCATGCTCCCTGTGGGACTCCATACAATACAAGCATAGGGTCAGCTTCTGCCAATTCACTGGCAACTCTGATTTGCCTATCCCTTAGGAAGGATAATATCCATTGGATGGCCTCTTCTTAATCTATCCTTCCATCTGTCGATACATTCGTTCGCTCACTTTTCCCCTCTTTGTCCTGTAAGATCTTAAAGATCTCCTCTTTTCTCGTACTCTCCTCTGGACTTTGGTCACTGCTATAAGTGGGCAGTTCGTAGATCGGATTACTATACCCTATTGCCGCTTTCAGTTCCTTTAAAGGATACAATCCTATTTGTTCCGTACTATCGCTGTTGACTTCCGGCGAGGTAAGGGGAGCAGAGGGCTCAACACCTCCCTCCTTACATTGGTTAAGCATCCACTCTTCGGGTGGCGGATCTTCCCTCTCTTCCTGGTACATCTTCCAAAGCTCTAAAATAGCTAACCTTTTCTCCAATTTCTTTCCCATGTACGCAACGTGCAAATATGTGGTCATGTGTTGCAACACCACTTTTGACAATAATCCCCCATGTGGCATGGCATGAACATCTTATTTGCCGTTCCTGTCACCCATTCCGCACTATACTTTTTGACCTTGGGCATGTGCTTTGGCAATGTCTTACATAAATGCATCAGAGGAGTGATATCTCCCATTGTGTCGAGTCTCAATTGACTATCGTTACTTACCAGCGTTTAAAAAATACCTTTATAAAAACAACAAATATGAGCACGCTCCAACAATTGCTGCTCAAAACCTCCATCCCTCCAATTTTTCTCCGTCTACCTCTGGATTGGTACCAACCACTTTCCTAGATAGATAGGATAACTTCTTAAATTTGATTCGATTTCAACACAACTATTTATGTTTCTCCTAAACACCTTAATTTAACACAAATACATAAACAGACTAGCCGACTTTTTACATTAAAACTTCGGTGATCACCCTTCTTCTTTGCCCCTAATTAATAGTCTGAAAACAGAGTTTACATTGTCACTTTATGCGGACCTGTCTTGCACATAGCCTATTTTACTCCAATTGGAGTGTGAGACAACATCTTCTAAAACCCCATGGGTTAGGACTCTTGGGCCTTTTATCGGTCTCTTATCTCAAAATAAATCTCATGTTACTTTCGTTACTTTTTAAATTACCAAAACCCCATCCCCTTAGTTTGACATTCCCCTCAGTCTACTCGCCATTTGCTCGTTTAGCTCAAAGCCTACGGTATCTTTTCTTCCTCCAATCAACCACTTTCGCCTTCCGTCCGCAAAGCGCCTCTGGAAACCAAGTAGGGATTTTGTTGTAGTGACCCAGCCCACTGTCTCTATTTTCTTGCAAGTTTACTATTCAGTCGCTCTCCACAGGAAGCCTACTATCTTCCGGCTAGATGGCGGAAGGAAATCCGAACGTCCAAAACTCTGGCGTTAACAGGTTGATGGGTCTTCTATAAAACCATCCTCTGCTACCACATGAACCCACGGGGGGCCCTTAAATCAGAAGAACTCTTGCACCAAATAATAAGACCGACTCAGGAAGTTGGCAAAATGTCTTATCCAAATGTTTTATTTTCAATTGTCTAAAACAGGGAGTTAAAACGGACATCAACGGACAACGCACAACATATCTCTGAACGCATTTCATTAAAAAATATTCTTTTATACCAAAAACTCATCATATGTGCATATGTGACATCATACTACGATGCAAACTAAGAAAACCTATGGGGGGTTGTGGTTGGCTTAAGGGGAACATCCAAGTATATTTCTGTAAGGGGTTGGGTGGTGATTGTGTCTCTACAGTCAGGTGGACAATTTATGCCCACCCCTAGTGCAAGTCATCTTCATCAGTTATTGTACACAATAGATCATTGGCTCTCAAACTACAAGGCCCTTTGTTACATGGCCTTCTACAATTGGTTTGCATGCTTGTGCCATGTCTGGAACATTCACTCACTAACAGCACGTAAGCTGGTACCCCGGGTGCCAATGGGTGGACTTGACCGTGTCTCCCCACCCAATTAGCCCAACATCTCTCATCACTAATGTCGTCTGCCATTCAGATTGTCTTTGAACTTGTCCTTGCAAAGTATCATTGCTCCTGAGAAAAAAAGGGAGTATAGGCACACTCATATCTCAGTTCAGGTCTGCACGCCCAACTCCTATTTCCATCCTTGACTCACGTGACAGGAGACTGTATTTAGGCCTGTTTTGCAGCATTTAATTGTCTTGTATTAATAAACTTGGCACTCATGGTGTTCTTTCTTGCACTTTAACAAGGGCTGATTCAGCTTCTCACGTTCACTGTTCTCCAAGGATAGATAACCGGTTCTTGGCTGCTGTATCCTTTGCCACCAGGCCAGATAGCTATTTCAGCCCTTTCCTCGATCTTTAGCTGTTTTCTTGCTGTGACACAGCCTTCTGATCCTTCTTTCTTCACAGGTATGAGCTTACTAAATGTGACACCGATGTCCACACTCTATATAATGGCGGCACAGCCTGCAGTCTAATCACTATGTATAGCAAGCCTTTAAGCAGAGGCGTTGCTGGGGGGGGGCGGGGGCTAAGGGAGCTATAGCCCTGGGTCATTTGGTTGTAACCCCAGATAGAAGCTCAGGGGTTACAACCAAAAAAGCTAGCTAGCCCCGAGTCCTGAAAGTCCTGACATTAGCATAGCCCCAGATCTTTTCCAAACCTAGCAACACCCCTGCCTTTAAGATGACTTGATCTACTTGCGTTGCTGCATCTGTACAGTTATAAAACGACTTGCTTTTTCTGCAGTGTTCTTCACACGTGCAATCTCCATTCCGCATATGAAAGTTCACTCGATTCTTTACTTAGTCATCAGATTCTATAAGGTCGATGCATTCTCTCCTTCAGCCACTCTTCCTGGTGCGTCACGCTTGCTTCTTGTGACGTCACCACTTCTCTTTCTCTCATCTTCATATTCCTTCGGGGATCTCCTCCAAGACATTGTCATCTCTACGTGGATACATCAGATGGGGTTTTCTCAATGGATACCTTTTCTCAAAGGCTCTCTGTGGAATAGGCACCATCACTCGTGTTGTCCATGTCGCACTTTCCGGCTTCCAATTTATAGGAAGAATGGGGGCGGGACTTCCTGCAGAGGTATTCAGTTGCTCCTCTACATAACCATACTGTGCTAGAATTGCAAGCAACCTTTCCTTTCGCGTTGTACACAATCTCTCAGTGCTACAATTTATCTAATCACTACAGGCTGATCCAGGAAGTCACACCAACATTTGCAGATTATGAACACTAGCAGCATGTGACATGATTGGACTTTTGTTGTGTTTTCATACCTCATGCATGTTTCAAACTGGACCCATTTCGCATTCCTGTTGAATTCGCCTAATTTCTGTCAACCAGCTTACTCAATTTATCCCTCCCATTTGAGCTTGTTTTATTGAATATGTTGTATGTTTCTAGTGAATGGTAGTTTCTGGGGTTGACCTCTTGCAAACACCAGAGGGTTTGGTGACATGGGTTGGTAAACATTTCATCAGCATTAACATGTAAACATAATATTTCGCTAACAGGAATCTAACCTGCCAGCAGAATGAGAGAAACAAGACATCCTATATTTAAATAAAACCCCATAGAAGCACCATAGCGGTAGCTTAAAAAGTATAAAGCAGGTTTGGTAGTTGGCTTATCTAGTTAAATAGGCTTATAACGTTCTGGGCTACATACTGCCTACATGTGCATCAACCTCGACCACTGGCTAGTTTCCTTTGTGCATCCTGTAAGAGGGTGTCAAGCCAAACTTGTCCATCAAATCTAGCATCCAAGTGCATATAACAGAATAAGCTATTGTTAGGGGAGATTTTTACTTTTTGCTACGTTTGTTAATTGACATCAGTGGAGCCTCCAGCTATTTGCTATGGTTTGAACCCTGTATTGACTTTTGGAAGGAAGTGAAGTCTTTTTGCATTACTTCCCTTGCTCAACTCGCCTATTTCAGTGGCAGAAGTCAGCTCATATGGTGACCAGTGCAGATTCCTGTATTGTTTTAATGCAGCAGACATCTTACAGTGAAGTGCTGCTGTGGACCTTTTTCAGTATTACTTTCTTTGTTACCATGATGATGTTTCCAGGATGGGCTGGTGGCTGCAGATGGAATTTTCATTTGTTTTCATTTTCCTCATGTCATCTTTACTTAATCTTGTGCTTTCGGGTTTTCTTTGTACATCAAGTATTTTTGGAACATTTGGGTCACTTCTAAGTGTCTTGTGTCAAATAAAATCTTGCTGTGACATTGGACACAGTTTGCTTAATTTAATTTCTGGCAATTCCGTAGGCCTTTTTTGGGGGTCCCCTCGACTTTTTGCTTTGTCTCACTTTTCTTTTTATTTATGGAGGTCAGAGTGATTTCTAGTTGGGAGTAGATAGCTCAGGGGCAACGTACTCGCCTTGGAAGCAAGACTACACAGAGCAACACTGGTTCGATCCTCGGTTCCGTGCTTAGAAACATCTGGGTATTAAGCGCGCTATAAATAACCAATCATATCATATTGAAGTTCTCCTGCTACTGCAATGCATTTTCACTCCTTTTGTACCACAGGGTAATTATATCACACCACATTGGTTACGTTGCAGCATATGGCACTTGGATTTGGCTTCAATACCAGCTATTTTGTATTAGGTCCTTTGTTCAGGGGAACAATGAGGCAGGCATAAATTGACTGTTGTGTCCACTCTTTGTGAGACGAGTGTGGCATCCTCCAAATTGGTGTGGGCTGTTTTCGACACGTCTCAGTACCTGGGATGGTCTTATCACATCCTGTGGGGTGGTATCGGTTGAATAGTGGATTGAGGGACCACCGAGAGAGGCTAGCCACTCGAGCAGAGGTCCTGGTCTTGGCTATTTTGTTTTAGGGGCTCCTTTTGCTATTGGCAACCACACGGTAGGCTTACAGTGGCCATTCTACACACCTGGGGGGGTCATTGGGAGGCCACATGGTAGCCTCCATACTGGGATTTAATGGTTTAGACGGTTATGTGTAGCTGGGATGTTCCTGTTGCATGGTATAGGGATGCTCTGGGTTGAGTGGCAGTTCTAGGGGCCAGTGAGATTGGTCGGTCACATGGCACATTTATCCCTAACCCGATATTGTGATTGGTGGGCTGGCTTTGGCCAGCTCCTCCGAAATTTGACACTTAAGGAGAAATTATGTATTGAAACGCTCTTCTTGCTCCGGTCTTTTTTGGAAGTGAGTCTGTATTATATTTACCCTTTTGATAACATCCTGTTGTGCTGCAAATTCTTCTGGGGATCCTTGTTCTCAACCCTACCTCTGGAACCTTTCTTTGGGGTCTTCTCTGGTTCTGCCTGGGGTTCTTTACCAACAAATCTGTACTTCTTGGGTAGAACGGGGCCTTAACTGCTTTTTCCCCACTTATGTGAATGGCCTACTGACTTTGTACCTCTGATTTCTATGTAACTTTCTACTTGCTTTGAAACACTTCAAGCGACTTTCGGGTGCTTGCCTGCCCCAGAACATATTTGTGATTGGCTGAAGACTGGCAATCCTCCTCCTGTCCCGGTGTGCCTATTCGTGTTCGTGTGATGCGCAATCATCCCACCGATCCACAGGCTGAGGCTTTATTTGAGGGACACGTTATCTTGGGAGTCAGGTCACCCTATCATGGGAGCTGTCCGATTCCTGATATGGCATAAACGGATTCATGTGCATATTAATTCTCCACAGATCGCTGTTGCAGGCCTTCGCGTCTACCCGTGAACTTACCAGTATGGCACGCTGCAGCAAACTCCTTTTAAGATCCCGTTTGTAGCCTAACCCGCAAACCACACTCTCCTGACAACTCTTTCCAGCATTCTGTACCACCATTGTGGTCCACTGTCAGGAATCGCCAGTAGCATTGATGAGTTGCTACAATTCAGTTCTTATTCGAACCGTGTCTGTGATGCAGTCGGAATGAGTTTTCACATCCTTGTCTGAACAGTGTTTGGGAATGTGGGAGCATGTGAGCTGGATACTTGTTATACATCACTTCATAATGCGAACACACCTTTGCTAGAATGTATTATAGGGGCTAGATTATTGCATGGCATTGGTGGAATCTGCTGGCGGGCACCTCTGTGTCCATGGTGAGAATGCTACAGGCTCCAGAGAAACGAATTCTACTTGGCCTTGCCCTGTTCTTGGGAAAGGAGCTGGCGCATATGTGTCTGTGATAAGGGCTGCATCTACACAAAGGTCTGTGATTATCGATGACTCCTAAAAACAACCTCTCTCCAACAGAATGCTTACTCTCAGATTGGGAACAGGGAACTGAGATGTTCTGTATTACAAGATGTTTCCAGCTATGGGAGGTTTGGGGGGTGCCAGATGCCTCTGACTGCCCAGGCTGCAGGGACAAGCTTCGCTCACATAAATGTACTCTTCCTCAATCTGTGTCCTGGTCGTTCTTGGGCTATTTATTTATTTATTTGCATTTATTTGGTGCACAACTGCAGTCAGGCATTGTGGCGCTGTTGAAGAAGGCTTACTTGGTTATATAAGTGCTTGTGACGACATCCAATACATACATCTTACATAGCCCCATGTATCATGGTGTTAGGCAGAAACCTGTGCAGCTCCCTTTGGGAACACTGCAAAAGATTTAGGACTACAGGTGTTAGCAGTAAACCCACTTGGTAGCAGTCTGTACCATCCAGATTTACCTGGTAGCTGTGGCTGAGCAGTCAGACTTCCCTCAAGAAGAGTTAGGCAGTATGCAAAGTATACACAATAGGCACTAAGATACAACAATACAAGCAAACACTGACCAGAGCTTTGGTAACAAAGTATATAATTATTTATTTAAACACATACTGTTTGAAACACTCCAGCACTCTTTTTGTAAAACACTCTAAACACAGTTACTATTATGATATGTACAACCCTTATTCCTTATCAGACAAGTTTTAGTTAACACCACTTATTTCCAGACAGAGGTGAGCGCTTAACTATAGATGGCACTCCAATAAGTTCATGAAGAAGGGAGGGAAAAAGACAGAATATGGAAAGGTACACCACTCTAAGCTTTAGGAACACTATTAGCAAGGCAGAAGAGCAAAAGTCACTTGTGAGCCAAAGTCCATAGGCTGGGCCCACTCTTAGAGAGAGCAGAGCACAAATGCGCCCAAGTTCACACACTTACCCTAGGCTTAGAAAGTCTTGCAGAGAGTTCGAAAAGAGTTTAGAGAGGCTCAGAAAAGTTTAGCCAGGGTGTCCCAGGCTAACCCAGGTTCGAAAGCCGGGGGCTAAATCTACCCCGTACAGTCGGTGGCAAGGGAAGCCGGGCGGGACACGGTACCTTAAGTGGGAAGGATCCTCCAGCGGTGGCAGTTGTTCCTGGCAGTGGGTGCAAGTCTTGTCGTCGTCCAGGGGAAGAGAAGATCTCGACTTGGAGGAAATATGAATCGTTGCACTACCAGGGAAGAAACCAGCCGCAGAGTTTTCCGGTTAAAGGTATTACCCTTTAATTCGCGGTCGTGGTAAAACGTGGTATCCCGGTTGCCGGGGTGCTTCGCACAGGCATGGTGGCCACGAGATACGTCGGGAAGGCGAAAAGACGGTGAAACTGGTTATCCCCACCAGTCAAAGGAAGAAGACTCTCCGGCGGGAGATCTCCTCTGTCGTTGGGAAAAGTGGTGAGACGGTCCAGCAGGGCTTCACCGATGGTGTCGTCGTGGCAGGTCGGCTCAACTTCTCCCTCGTCGGATTCTTAGGCTCTGTGGCGACTTCTGAAGTTCCAGTCCCCAAAGCCCTGCTTTTATGCAGAAAACCCCCATTCACTCAGCCTAGCTGTCACTCAAACATGCTAAGTGGTGAGCCGGCCGGCTCACCACTTGGGCCAATCAGGACGGGGTGCGACTTGAGTTGCCTAGGCAACTCAGTCCAGGGTGCCTAAATCCCCCTCCACCCCTCCTAAGTACCCCAGAAAGAGTGGCACCACTTGGGAGGGCTTCTATGGAGAAGCCCGCCAAAAAAGTGGAACAAAGGGCTCGACTTGGGTTGGAGTCACAGAAGAGAACACAAACGCCATTTTCGAACCGAGTTTTGGCAAAAAACACCAACCGGAGAATTAATATTAATTAAATAAACCGGCGGTATGTTCGAGGCTATCGGAATTAAATAAATAAAGATAGTAGCCTCGAACAATGGGAAAATCCCATAGAGAAATATTCGCTGTTGAATATAAAAAGTAGGATCCACTGCCACCAGCCAAAACTCGATCAGGGGGGACGGAGACGTGCCCCCTCGACTAACAGACCCCAGGGCAATCGAATTGCCCCAGCCAGTACGTCCACAATATGATGGTTTGTACTGGTTCTTTTCAGAATTTAAGACTAGTAAAGTCAATGGTGACTTTACAGACCCTGGGAGACAGTAGTCAGTCCCAGGGTATGGAGTCTATACTGGGGAGTCACTATGACACCCCTGTGTTACTGCACGGAGGGTGCTGTGTAACACACATCACAAAAACACATGAAGCCCTATGGAGTAAAAGACCCCATAGCCCATCAAACACATCTAGAATCAAAGGAACACACTCAAATCATGTCCAAGAGTGAGGGTAAAAGAGTCTCACTCTTGGCAGGAGAAGAAAATAAACCCCAAAAATCCAGCAAAGCTGCTGGGGGACTCACTAGGTTAGGAAATTCAGCCTAAACAGAGAATTCTCCCTAACACTTGGTACGGCTCATTAAGTTACATAGTGCTTGCAAGAACATACAGTTTGCTTAATCGTCTTGCAGGTCAGCAGCCGCATACAGATGCAAACGTCAGATCAGGTGGCACAGACATGTTTCCCAACCCCTTCTTATAGGGGGGCAGCAGCATCAAAATGCAGTTCAGATCAGGTAGGTGGCACAGAACATGTTGCCCAACTCTTACTTGTAGGGTGGCAGCAGCATAAACATGCAGACGTCAGATCAGGTATATGGCACAGATATGTTGCCCAGCCCCATGTTGTAGGCAGTATGCTGGTGTGTTAAGACATTTAGACAGGAGTGTCTAGGAAGGGAAGGGAAGAAATATGGAGGTAGAGGAGAGGTGGGAAGGTGGGGTGTGGATGGCGAAATAGTGCAGCATACTGGCGACCAAGGGGGTGGAGGGAGACGACATAGGCATACAGGCGACAAAGGTGGTGGGGGGGACCACATGGGCATCCACCATATCTCTCGTCTGGTGCTGGCAACGTGGAGCGGGTAATAGGCTTTAACTTCCCAGTATCGTGCGCTCCTCCCCATTGGCTTCTCATTTTTGTTACTCAACGGAATATATTATTCAAACTTGTCATACTTCAAATCACAGCTGATCAGACCTATTTCTTTTGTGAAGAGTTTTTATATTTAACCTTGAATTACAAAGATCATTAAACAGTCAATTTGGATTGCTTTGCCCATCTTTGTTGAGTTCTTGAGTTAAAATCAATGTTCAGCAATCCATACATACATTTATAGTTTGGAGTTGTTTGCCGAGACATGGTTCACCCAATCTGGGCCCTCTTAAAACTACAATAACTACTTTTCTACAGGCTATCTGGATATTCCAGGGTTTATATGTAGCTAATTTCTGTCTAATATTGACAATGTGTGTATTCTACATATATAATCTGTGTGGCTCACTTGTAAGTAGGTGAGGATTTAGTTGACGAATCTACTCTCAGTAATTTTAGTAATTCTTTTTCCTGGATGTCCATATTTCGGTTTTTTTTATTCGTCCTTTGTGTGCAATATTCGCTGTAGTTCAATTCTAGATCATCCACTACTACATAAAAACTCCATAATATCCAGATAACCATTAAAAAAGTAGTAATTCTAGCCTAGTAGTTCTCGCCTTAAAGCCCAGATTGGATGACACATGTTGGCAAACAACTGCAAACTGTAAATTGATGTATGATTGTCCAGAATCGATTTTAAGCAAACGTGCTTGAGCAATAAGCCTTTTAACTACCGAACACTAAACGCCAATGGGGAGGAGCACATCATGGAAGGTAAAGCCTTTCAGACTTAATATACAGTGGCACTAGGTTTGAGTGACATTATCAAGTTTGTTCATGCTACACTCTTAACCACGCTAAAACACAAGTGAGCTGGTGGTGCAAACTTTTTTTTTTAAACAAAATATTTCATTAGATATTTTCAGGAAATCTACATCAACATCACATAAACCATGTGTGCGATATGGTTAACACATACACAGTAGAACATTTTCAGTTTGTGAGTCTTCTCTCCTGGGCTAACTCAGTTGCTGATTCCTGTGTTGGATCCTCCAGTGTTAGGCCCTATGTGAGCCAGCAGGTCTTGGGCGGGCGGTGGGTCAGACCCGGGAATTTCTCTGCATAATCCATGAAGTGGGCCCAGGTGTTTCAGAAGGCAGTAATGTTTCCCAGGCGTAATGCAGTGATTTTCTCTGAAACCACCATGTCCCAGCATTTTGTCCACCACATGGGTAATGATGGCCCATCGGGATGTTTCCACAATCGAGCTATGGAGATCCTGGCGGCCGTAAGGAGGTGGGTGATTAGGTTTGCTATCTGTCCTGTTAGTGGGAATGATCCATTTCTGGTGTCACCCAGTAATACTATGCCTGGGTCCCAAGGGATTGCTAGGCCTGTGATCACTTTAATTTGTTCTAGCACTACTTGCCAGAATTCACTAACTTTTGGACACGTACAGAGCAGATGAAACAGGGGGCCAATGGCTGCACATCCTCTCCAGCAACCTGAGGGGATGCCTGGATTACTTTTGTTCAGCAGCTCGGGTGTTACGTAGTACCTATAGCACACTTTGTATCCTCCCTCTCTGTTAGTAATGCATTTAGTACTTTATTGCCGTCTTGCCCATATTCTGTCCCAGTCTTTTATTTCTAATGTGCGCCCAGATCTTTTTACCAGGTAAGCATGCATTTCTCATTAATGTTCAGGTGTGTTTTATCTAACGATCGATATAGAGTTGAGATTTTTGCCATGTGTGGAGCTGCTGTCAGGGTTCGCTCCAGTGCTGTCGGCTCCTTCCCTCCTTTCTCTTTAATCACCCCCATGCGATATCCAGTGTCGTAATTGGGCCTAGTGGAGTCGCTCAGCCTCTGTGACATTACATTTTGCTTTACATTCTGCAAATGTGAGGGGGTTCCCATTAGTCAAAAGCTCTCCTATCCTCATCGGGCCTCCAGGCAGCGGAGCTATGGGGGGGATACCAGGGGTGAAGACCAGATTATCCCAAATTGGAGTGAGGGGACCGAGGGTGCCCAAGCAACCCCATATGTGCGCCACAATTCTCCAATTTGACACTGTGTTTTGTGTGGCTGAGAGAAGGCCTGAATTTGCAGGATACCGTGAGGGCATAATAGGCGGGAGGGAGGATATGGTGCGGAGCACCATGCTTCCTCTATTCTCTTGCAGGAGGGCTAGTCTGCTGTGATCTCCCAGGTGAATGCATGAGAGCTGAGCAGCTCTGCGATATCTGGCCACATCTGCGACCCTCAGACCCTTACAGCAGAGCATAATTCGCTTTGCTAGGCGCGGTCTCCCTCTCTGCCTCCCCACCGGATGAATTTCAATATGCTTTTCTGCAATGTGTACCGGGTGCGCAGCACAGTGAGGGATTACTTTTGCCACAATATTAATTTTAACCGCCGCTATCCTCCCTAGCCATGAGATTTCCTGCTTCTGCCAGTGCTCAAACTCCTTTTGAAGCTCCCTAAATAGCGGAGAGGAGTTGCATTGACGTATTTGTTAAATTTTTCTGAGAATTTGGACTCCTAGATACCCAATGGCGGTTTCTGCCAATGGGACGGGGAGATTGGGGCTGAGTGGCTCCCTCTGTCTGCGTGAGATAATAATCGCTAGAGCCGCTGATTTTGCATAGTTCACTCTGAATCCTGAGATTCCCCCCTAGGGTCTCGATTTCTTGCCACAGCAACTTCATTTCACTTGTCTATTCGCGTTTTTGTGAGGAGAACATAATCTGCGTACATAGCCATTTTGTACTCTTGCTTACCCACTGTAAATTCCTGTATGTTTGTGTTTTGTCGGAGTTTAAGGGCGAATGGCTCCATTGATAGGGCAAATATTAGCGGAGATAGGGGGCAGCCCTGGCGCGTACCTCTGGATATGTGTATTTTGTCTGATCCAATCCCATGGGTTCTTGTAATTGGACATTACACAAGCTACACAAATGGGGCCAAACCCAAAGTGCGCAAGTGTTTTCCTAATGTATCCCCAGTCTAAAAGGTTGAATGCTTTGTGGGCTTCTAGGGAGAAAACTGCCATCTTCTCCCCATTTCTGGAGACAGTCTATAAGATCGATTGTGCGTCTAATATTATCCTGGTGCATCGACCGGGGATGAAGCCTGTCTGGTTCTATTAACTTTGGAAGTGCTGTCCTCAGCCTAGTAGTGAGAATCTTGGAGAATATCTTTCCATCATTATTCATCAATGTGATTGGCCTATAGGAGGAGCATTGCTCAGGATCTTTGCCTGGTTTGAGGGTAAGCTTTGTTAGAGATTCCGCCATGGACAGGGTGATGCTGCTCGTGGTAAGAAATTAGTTGAATAGGTGTGTGAGCTGCGTAGACAGGATATGCAAGTGTACTTTATAAAATTTAGCTGTGAGTCCGTCCGGACACGGCAGTGTCTTTCAGAGTTTTAATCGCCTCTGCAGTTTCCTCCACTGAGATTGGGAGCTCTAGTGGATCCAAGTGGGCCTTAGGGGGAGGCTTACTGATGGAGTGTAAGTAGTGTGTCTGCTTTTCGGATGTAATGGGGGGACCCAGCTATGATTTCCCTCTGGTGTTCTACCATCATTTCTTTTGAGATGTTGTTTCTGTTGTGTATCTTTTTTAGTTTGTAAGCTAAAATGCGATTAGCTTTGTTCCCATTAATGTAGTAGAATTACTTTGTATATGCCAGGGCCCTAACCGATCTGTCTGCCGAATGCATTTCTAAGGCCTTCTTAGCTTTTTTGAGGTCCCTCTCGACTTTCCTAGGCTGTTGTCTTTTATAGGCTTTTTCTAACTCTGCCACTTCCTTTTCCAATTCGGAGCTCTGGAGTCCTGGGATCCTCCTTTGCTCTGCTACTGCACTAATTAATGCTCCTCGTATTACTGGTTTCATGGCGTCCCAGACAGTGGTCGAAGTGGGCAGGAGCGGTCGGGAGCGGTGCTCCTCTACTTCTTTTAATTGAGTTTTACCGTTCCTATACTTTTATTTTAAAAAGAAACCGTTCCAGAATGGTTTTTTCGTTTTAAAATAAAAGTGTAGGAAGAAATTGAATCTTGCACTTTCAGTGCACTGCACTGGACGTTCCCTTTAACAGTAGGCACATATGTTTTGGGGTTTGCATTGTGCATGGGAGGGGGTATGGCGATGGGGTCTGTGGGGAGCGGTGCAAATCAGTAGGGAACATAGTTCCACTACTTCTTTTCGTACACTTCGACCACTGGTCCCAGATCATGGCCCTGGGGGAATCCCTTGTTGTATTCTCCATGAAGTACTGGATAAGGGTCTCACCCACTTCCTTTTTGATGACATCATCTAGCAGGGTGGAGTCCTGCAGTTTCCAGAATTTTGGGGCGGGAAGGGCTGGGGAGCCCTGTATCTGCAGGTCTGCTGTGACAGGAGCATGGTCTGATAGGATTCTAGAATGAATTTGTAACTTTTCAAGGCAGGGAAAAAGGATACTTGGCGTTAAGATTAAGTCTATTCTAGAGAAGCCTGTGCGCATTTGAGTAGGTCAAATTGGTAGCTCCCTTTATTAGCTAAACGCCTCACATCTACTGTTTCTGTTTGCCTTTGAAATTTAGCAAGCCCCAATGCTCTGGAAAAACCTGCCCTAGTGGGGAGCAGTGTTTTGTCCACTTGCTGGTCTTGGACTACATTGAAGTCCCCGCCAATCAGGAGGTGGCTTCTGTGAACGTTAGAATTGTGTGGATTAAATCGAGCAGGAATCTTTCCTGCGCATTATTTGGACAATAGATAGCTTCTATAGTGAGTGGCTGTTCTTGGAAGTATCCCTTTATCAGGATAAATCTACCCGAGGATCTGTTTTTGTTGTGGTTTGGGTTAAAGGCACGTTTTCGATAAGCAGCACGGCTACCCCACACTTTCTTTCCCCCGCCGTGGCAAAGTAGGATTTCTTAAATCTTTTAAAATTAACTCGCTGTTTGTTCATCTGCCTTTAGCAGATGTGTCTCCTGCAGGTATACAA
The DNA here is from genome assembly GCF_040938575.1 of Ambystoma mexicanum. NCBI lineage: Eukaryota > Metazoa > Chordata > Amphibia > Caudata > Ambystomatidae > Ambystoma > Ambystoma mexicanum. The sequence continues at coordinate 745,277,237 of NC_090926.1, forward strand.
TGTCCACTGAGAGTTGGCCTAACCTCTGTTCTACTGACTGCCTTTTGCCCGGAAAGTTAAGTCCCTGAACGTTCCATGTAATTATGCGAATATCGTGCTCATTGTCGGACCCCATGACTCCCATTGATCTGCATGCTACTATTTGGGAATTTGTAGTCCCCCTCCCAAATGGTGGGTGGGTGTTTACTCTGACCGTGTGTGTCTGTGTTTGTTCCGTATGTTGTTTTGTTCTCTTTTGTCTCCTGAGTCCACCTTAGTGAGATCACTCCCCCTTCCCCGCCCCCACGCCTCCTCTACTCCCCCCGCAACTGTCGGGGATGGAAACAGCCCTTAACCAACAGGGTATCCGGCTCACACCCACCACCGACCAAACTGGAGGCCAACTGGGCCAGATGCAATTTTAACGGCATAACTCCAAACATGTCCAACAGCATTTTCACTCTTCGCAGGCTTGTGGTTTCCTATAATGTTTTACCTTAGGCTTTTGGTCCTTAGGCTGGGTCAGTTTCTCTGTCTTGTCCGCAGGGACACCGAACCCTCTGAAGAGATGTTATTGCAGGGTTGGCTGTGCTCTCCCCGTGCCTCACTTGGCTGTATTAACATAGTTTCCGTGAGATGGGAGCCCCTAGTGGATCGAACCTTGACATGTTGAGAGTATGTTTCCTCTTTTAGGCAGGGGGCTTGTGGTTTTTCTGTGGCGGTCCCTTAATTCTGCGTCTCCGGTTCACTCTCGTCCTGGCGACTGTAGTGGGTTTCTCTGACAGTTCTTGTGAGGCTGAGTCTCTCTGATTCTCCACTTTCTTCTCCAGACCCCAATAATTTCTCTGCTTCTTTTAAGTTGTGTATTTGCCTTGGAGTGCCTTTACACATGAAATTTAGTGAAGTCCGGAAACCCAAGCGGTAAGGGACTTTATTATCTTACAACCACTCCGTGAAGTGTTTCAGCACCTTTCTCTTCAAGAGAGTGGTGTTCGCCAGATCCTGATCTACTAGGATAGACGCACCTCTAAATTGGATGTGCTTAGAGGTTCTGGATTCGCTCATCTCCTTCACCTTAAAGAAGTGTATTCTTGCAAGAATGTCTGGGGTGGAGAATGTTTGTCGAGATCTGGTGTGGTGCACTGTATCGATATCGAGCAGGGCATCATCCAGCAGAGTAATTATAAACCTAAATAGATCTTTCGTGTAACTCTCCAGGTCTGCATCAGAGACTGAAGCGGGAATTCCCCGTAGGCGGATATTGTTTAGTCTCCAGCGGTTTTCAGCATCCTCTTGTTTAGTTTCTAGTGCCTCGCATCTTGCCTCTAGGACGGTTATCCTGCTCATGTCATCCTCGATTTCAAAATATTGTTCAGAGATTGTTCTCTATCTCCGCTGTCCTGCTTTCAACCGCCGCTACATGCTTGTCCAGTGTAGAGATCTTACTCCTAACCTCCTCGGTCCCCTTCTGGAATTCCCTCGTCATGGCAACAAGCAAGTCTTGCAAATCTGATTTTGACGCAGACTGCATAGATGGGTGACTGGCTGATGCCCCTGGTGATCCAATAGACTGAGGTTCTGCATGTTCCCCCTTTTCTGCTTTTTCTGGGTTAGGTTGGTTCATTAGCATGGAGATGTCGATCTGCTAGGTGTTTTCCTACTTTTCACATGTTTTCCCCTGCATTCTCTGGGATTTAGGGTTCTTTTTCGCGATCTCCTCTGTGTGTGCGCTTTAGAGGTTCTCGGATCTAGCCTTGGGCTGCTAGTCAGGTCATTTTGTTTACTCAATGGCTACTCAGGGATTGTCAGTCCTGCAGTTTGTATCACTTGAGTAGGGTGCCAGGACCCAAGGAGGGTCGGCTACTTCCACCTTGGTCTTCACAGTACCGTTCAATGCCAGCCCCCTGTGATAATACCTGTGTGAGAGGGCCGCGGCCTAACTCCTCCTTCAGTTAGTGCGCTGTCTTTCTTCCAGCTGGCTTCACAGAGTACTTCTGAGCTTACTCCATTTGAGGCTGGGCTGTAAATCTGATGCCCAGGGAGCCTTTATCCAACAGCCCCCCACAGATCACGACGTCAGGCGGGATAGCATTTATTGCGGTAGCCCTGCGCTGTGCACCTTTATTTTGCTGGTTGAGATGTCGTTCAGATGGCGCAGTGCTGAGTGGGGGAATCATACGGTCCTTCAGGGCCAAAAAGACACACCCTGCACCTCCCCCTGTTTCAGCCGAGCTGGGTTGGTTGCGACCTCATAGGGTTGGAGACCCCATAATGGTGTAGGTTGTTGCCCAGCCGTGATGCTTTCTAACACTTTAATGGGGGGAAAGGTCACTGTGCTTGAATCTAGAAGCTCCTTTTAAACACCTTTCAGGACCACTCCTTGCTCTGGAAACTTCAGAAATGAGTTTCTGTTGGTGCTCGGGTCCCGACTGTCAAATACGGCTCTTCCTTATACCATGGCCTTAAAGTGAGCTAGCCCCACGTCACGGTATCTAGACTCGTGCTGATTAAGTGACTGGGAGTGCAGCTCCCGAGCTATGTGTCAGCTGAGATTCTATCATTAGCTGTGACCCGGGTGTGAGCCCTTATGTGTTATGCAGCAGACTTCGACACAGTGGCTCCACAGGGCGATGAGATCCAGCAGCAGAGGCGGCAGCTCTTCGCTTCAGTTGTCGTTTGTTCGAATAGCTGGCACGGCATCCGCTACCACTGTGGGAGCCGAATGACCACCTGTGTCGTTGTCTTGCCCCAGACATCTGCTGAGCCGCTTAGATCTCGTAGGTCCTGGCCCCGGACGAAGCCACCGTCCCAATCTCCGTATGCTTCTTGGCTCAGGCACCGCTCACTGCACCTGCTGTCAGGAGGCGCTCAGATTGTTGGGGGATTACTGCCCTGCCCTGCATAGGTCACTGATGCCTTCGGGGACCATTTTGCCAGCTCCACTGATGCTTGTACCGTAGCCAGCACTTATTTGCTGAGAGTTAGAAGCTCAGAGAGTCTGGGCCATTTCAATAATTTCAGCTCCTCCCCTCTCCGACTATGAGGAGCTCCGGAGCTCCAGGACGATGCAATGTGGTCGCCATTTTCCCTGCTCCAGGCTCGCCCGATATTGGTGCCTAGGACGACCGTTTGTTGTGGGTGAAGAGAGGGGTTGGGTCCCAAGCTCTACTTTTGTGCCATTTGACGGACCATCCCTTCATTACTCCATCTGCAGCTTATTAGCGTTGTGCACAGAGTTTATCCAGCGTAAATGCTGCAGGTGGCTGGGTTGAGGCAGGAGCTTCTATGGAGCCATGCCACCAGCAGCGGTGCCAAACCACGCTCCTGTGGTGCAAACATTTAACATTCAAACCAATTTCAAATTTATTTTTCAAATAAGCAGTCTGCAGAATTTGTAAGGCCATCTGTTAGGAAAGATTTTCTTTTTTGCAGCTTTCCCTCCGTTGACAACAGTGGGACCCCCACCTTTTTGCTATGACTTGAACCCTATCCTAACTTTTGGGTGTAAGTCAAGTATTTAACCTTTCCTTTCTTTGCTCATCTCTTTTGGGGGCAGTGGTCCGTCCATATGGCTACCAGTACGGAGGGCACCCTGTCCTCTTTGTAAGATATACTTTTTGCTGTAGCACTCATCTCACAGTGGAATGCTGCAGGGGTACTTTGTAGCCTTTTCTTTTTACTTAATATGTCCAATATGTGCTGGGGGCAGCAGACATTATTCTACTCTATTTCTTTTTTGTTTTTACTGCATTCTCTTTTGTTTTACTGCATAATGCTATTTTGAGTACCATCTACTCAAAATAGGCGTGGTCTTCCTGCCTTCTCACATCAGGAAATGCAATATATCTTAAAGGGGTAATTCAGTCAGAAATGTTATTGGCCCAATGGATCGGGCATGTATTTCAGAGCATACATCGATCGTTCTTAAATAACTTTCCAATGCAACTTAACCCAGGTTTTTCTTGCTTTTAACACATGTGAAAACGACAGCTCCGGTGCTGTCATCTTGTGCTATTCTTATTGTTGATCTATCGCCCTAAGTTCAAAGGCCCTGTCGGCACTGATTAGGTTCACCTGCCCCTAAGCTGCATCACTAGACGCTCACGCCCCATTTTACAACACCAATGTACGCTCCATTTGAACATCCTCAGTGCGCAATCTATTGACGTGTCTCCATGGAAATGCCAAGACGCCTTGCTTCAAAGTGTAAACCACTTTCTGAGCACACAATGTTGGAGTTTCTCTTTTCTTCGTGTAAGTGTATTTCATTTCAAGCTTCCCCGACTAGTTTCTGCTCTGTTCAGGTCTCTGCCAAGTACAACACACTGAGAACAGGTACTTATACTGCCTAAAATCAATTAACCCAGTAGTCGCTTTTCATTTCTTATATTATTTACAGAGGTCTTTACCAAACCATATTTAAACATGTCCATGTGAATTTTTACAGTTTCCTTTTTACAATGTGCTTTTGTGACATTGGGTGCTTCTTTGCTTGTCTTTATCTAACATTCGATATTAATGGGAAACCTCTTTTCATTGCTTTACACAAAAAGGGTTTTATTTGCCTCCGTTGCTTCTGTGCTTCACTATTCAGGAACTATGGCAACAATTTAGTCCTACATGTGTGAGCCTGAATACTCTGAAGAGGAGATCCTTGAAAGATTAAAAAAGTCAAGACGATGTGGAATCAGATGAAAGTCATGAGGATCAATCACTGGAGCCTGAACCCCATCGCATGGAAGACATTTCCACCTGGTGTACCAGGGATCTTTGTGAGCTTTTGCCTACTCTGGTGGAGAACTGCTGTTGCAGAGAAAACTCTGGCTGCATGGCCTACATTGCCCTACACCGCTGCTGTGCGTTTAATGAGCTGCATGACTTTAGGGCTGCCTGCCTTATAAGATCCGTGCTGCGAATGAGGATGGTTCTTATACATGAACTTCGGGCTGCAATTCACTCTTGTAATCCAAGTAACACGCAAGTTCACTCTATATATATTATTTTTTTACAATAGAGACAGGTGACATAATTTGGTGTGCCCCAACATCAATCTAAGTTTGGATCGCTGATGTGAGAATGTTTCTGTAAACTAAATAATTTACTCATTGTAAAATGAAGCCAAAGTGTTACACTTTAGAGTTATCAGCCGAACAGTTACGTTTTTTTACTTTCTTTTATTTAATGTGCTTTCACATTTGTAACTGATCCATACTTGAAATCACAAGTAATGTCAATACGTTGTATGAAAAGGTACTTTTTAAATCAAACCATTCTGTACATTTTACAAGGTAGTGCAAATGAAAGAAAAATGCAATCATTGGCTTCATTCCAGTAAACTATGTCTGTATCTCTTACACAGGTGTTACAGGCTTGTGGCTTATCAAGAGTAATACCTGCCAGTGACAGCGGACAATACCGTGGGTTCATGGAGGCAGTATCTCGACCACAGCAGTATAATTTGTAGTCTCTTTGGCATCCACCTTATCAAACTAAATACAGAAATAAAAAATAATTCAAACTGAACAGTTGTGAGATATTTTAGTAAGTCCAATACATGTCCAAACATATTAGAGTATCTTAACATATTGGTGTGCAATAACACGTGTGTTGGCCATTCATGCTGGACTCATCCTCATCCACCCCCCCCCAGTATCAATGGCAGTTCGCACCTGTGACCATGCGCTCCTGAGGGAGCTGGGTGTGAATGGGAAGGCTCAAGGTGCTGAACACCATGCACACCTCAAAGACATCTTCCGCACTGCGACCATTGTCCTCATGGCCAACCAAGACCCAGTGTCTCCAGACTCCTCTTTTGAAGACCCCATCCCTGCAGTCAACCTATGTATCTGTCCCTTGAACATTGCTCCGGGCCTATTGCGCTCGCCATATCCTCATCCATCCCTCCTCCAGTATCAATGGCAGTTTGCACCTTTGGGCATGCGCTTGCAGGGGGGCTGCACTGATGGGATTGAGAAAGTCAAACATTGTGACATACACACCCACTTCAGTAAGCCTTTATAAAGACTTTAGAAGTTACCAAGAGAATTTCTTTGAAATTGACAACGGATATCGGCATCTCTCCACTTCTTAACTTACTCACTGAATTGGCTCATCTGTTGTTCCAAGTAACGGTTGTATTGTTGACGATCTCCACTAGGACACTATCTATTGCTTTATACTCCAATGTATACTCTATGGTTTATAGTGAAAGGGTCAAATACATTGTTTGGAAATGCAATAGTTTCGAAACAAAAGGACCGAAAAAAAAGAATTCGAATGCACGTTTTATTTTTTGTTTTTTTTGGGGGAGTGGGGGTCCTCCCCCAAACGCATGTTTTTTGGGGGAAAAACCAGCATTTTTTCCTATATGAAAGCCAAAAAAAATACATTTAAAAAAAAGGCATTCAAACATTTTTTTTTTTAGATCCTTTTGTTTTGAAACTATTGCATTTCGAAACAATATCTTTGAAACTTGGACTGGACACCTAGCCTATTCCCACTTTATTTTATTTTAAAAGTCTACACCATTATCAACCGACCTAGGCATTTTTACCTCTGTAATTAGCACAGCACATAACATTACTGAGTATTGTTCTTAAATGTAATTTTTAGTAGTGCATGTTTTCAATGTGCTTTCGCTGAAATTTTCTATAAAGTCAATTTTTTTTATCAGAGGGATGTGATGTTTGGTTTACTCACTGTGATACTTTTTTAATAATCATTTTTTATATTTCTGTAACAGATCATAAGGGCAATCGAACCGTGCCTTCTTTTATTGTTTTCGATTGCAGTAATACCAGCCATACTTAAAGTAATAGTACAGTCCTTTGTTTTTCCAAAGGATTTAAATTTAAGTAGAAAATGGCTCTTGAACTGCGGATTTCCAGTATCCGAAATTGAAAGCAGAGCCAGCAATTTCTTTGATGTGAGGGGCAATCGATTCTACGTTTGCACTTCTCAGAAGATATGTACGAGCAATCGCAGTACACCAAAAAGTGTTGCCCCAGAGTACTTTGAAAACTAATTCCCAATGCAGTTCCAACTGAATTTCAGCACATGCTGCCCCAGGTGAGTAGTGGACGCTACATTTTTAAATGTATTTTACTATTTTCTAACTATGCATCTATAGTTAGTCTTTGAAGAGGCAGGTACCATAAAGAACACTTTTCAGTTTTTGGGGAATAATTCATTGATATTTCATTGCATGTCTTTCCTTCTTGACACAATCTTCTTTGGTTTATACATTTCTAACTTTAGATTACTTTGTGAGATGCTCAAATAACTCTGAGCAGTGGGAGCGTTACCAAACACACTCCCATCGCATCTTCTAAAAATGATGTCATCTTTTTTTGGTAAATTACCATGTCTGTCTTTATATAGATCACAGAGTTAGAAGTACAGACCGTTACCATGGCGAAAACCACAGACAAGACCAACATCCTAATGAGGCCAAGCAACTTGCACACAAACTTCTTTTTTTGTTATTGATTTGGTCTGTTATACTAGCAATGTACATTTTCTATCGAACAATGTTCTGACTATTTGCGTCGATTAAAGGACCAGGATGCTATATCGAACACTATTCCGGAGCCCACCGCGACCTCTCACCTTTTTGAAGTACATTTTTTAGAATAATGCTTCAGATACGATTACACACAATATGTATTTTTTCAATTTCCTCCTAAAACATATTGATTATTGTTATGTATAATATTAACTTGTATGCTTCTTTGTCAATACTGACCTTCATTGTAATTTTTTTTAAATGTTGTTTTTGCATTTGTATTTCAATTACCATTAAGTAGCGGAGCCTGAAACTCGCCAACATACTATTCTTCTACTGCAACCGGTCTGTAGGATGAGGTAAGAGAAGTGAAAATGTATTGATTTATACTAATGGTTATAGATTAACAATGTTTTTACATTTGAGTTGCCATTTTTTAGGTTGATTTGCAATACTGTCAGCAAATGGCAAAGCATTACATTAACAACCTTGATGCATGTGTATCTGCGATAAATACAACAATGAATTAAACCTTCAGAAAACATAGACCCTTGTTTCATGTTCTGTTCATAAACTTTAGCTGCTTAGCGAAAAATGCAATGGGTGAAAACAAAATAACATTACAGCACATTAAAGGTGATACAATTTAATCAATATTTTCCAGGGTGAACTCGAACCAACTCCCTGCAACATCTCCGACGGTTATCAGGTACAGTTTTCTTATGTCTTTTTAAAATGTTAGACATAGACACATTGTTTGACTGTTATTATTAATTTTAAAATGTTAATCGGAGGATGATAGTTGAATTCATATTGCAAGGTCGACAGTCATTTAACCACTTTCTCACAAGTACTTTGTGAGATCAAAAGCATGTAACCCTACATTGTTTTTAAATGTATTCAATTTTCTTTGAATTTATATGTACAAGGACTTTGCTACTGAAGTAACCGAAATTGAAGACGCATGGACAAAAGGGTATACTGTTACGCTCACCTGGTATCCACAGGGACGCCACCCAGCTGGGTTACTTGCTGGTATGCTTCTCAGTTTTGCCCTGATGTGGTCTGCAGGGAAGGTTCTGCCTGAAAATACAGGAGGACTGTGTTCACGACTGACCGACTGGAGTAAGTATCCTCCCTCCACCGCGTATGCTTTCAGTCGCTCAGGCGCCCTCTCCTCACCTTGTGGTAGAATTAGGCTTACTCTCTGCCCTGCCTTCTCATGGGCGAGTGCGTTCCAGTTACTTCACTGACGCCGGCCCGTTTGATATTATTCAGGTAGGTCTTATTGCTGTTCTTTAGTTTTGTTGCTATCCTGCATGCCTTTCTTTGTTTAAAATGTCTTTTTTTCTCCCTTAGGTATGTGGAGCTTCAGCGCGGTGAACTGGCATGGTTGAGCCCCGCTGATAAATGATGGCGCATTAAGAGAGCTATGATCCGGTAAGTAATCGATATGCGCAGCGCTGCAAGGTCTTGCCTTTGCTAACCTGTGTTTTCCTTCCTTGTAGGTCGCGGTGTTCTTCAGCGTGAGTGGAATGTCCGGAGTGGTGCCAGCCGACAGGCGACCAGCCAGGTATGACTTTTGAGCAGTTCATAATTTGTAAATGTCTCTACAGCTTTCTTTAATTGCCTCTATCTTCGTCTTTCAGGTCGTTCTGTCCGGGAGGCATGCAGATTCGAAGAATCTGTTCTCAGTATCTGCGAGTGTTTAAAGATGAAGACTGCAGGTAAGATGATGCTGCTGCTAATGATGTTCCTTTTGTCTCCTTGCAGGTTCTGCTTCTCCGAGGTTCGAGGGAATAGCTGGACACGGTGAGTGTCACGTTGCAAGCTGCAAAGTAACACGAAGCATGTTCTGCAGTCAGGGTGTGGTTTATATAGCCCAGCTAAAGTAGTACCAGGGAAAGTAGTTCCAGGCCTGCCACACCCAAAACACTAGACCGCATAGCTTGGTTCTTAGGAACCAAGCTATGTGGATGCCTCCATTTTGGCTGACAATACAATAAAGTAGTTCCCAAGCACATTGTTGTTCATGGTGTATGAGCCTGGCGCCATAGGCGTCAGGACTGGCACCATGAGGGCTTTTGAAGAGGATACCAGGCTCTAGAGGCCCGAGTCCTGACTCCACCTGGTCAATGGGTTTGCCAGAGGGGGTTTTGGGCGAGGGTCGTAACATATACATAACCTATTGTAAAATATCAATTATCCATTTTAACAGCAATGTAATATTTTAGTTACTTCAGTAGTAACATTTTGTTATATTTGGATATTGGGATATATGATTCTTTACGTGGAAGAGCAAATTTCAAGCTTTATACAACTTAAAAATTGTGTTTTCAGCTTGGTTTGGTGGTCGGCCAATATAATTGGACAGTTTCAAGAAAATTCCACAAATCAAGGGAACATAACATAAAGGTTTTTGCAAAAGAATATTGGCTTAGAACTTACTCCTTTAATATCAGATTTTCAAGTTGTAATTGATCTATTCTGTATGTGTTCAAAATTAAGCGTGTTCTTTTTCTCGTTGATCATGGCCAAAGAGCAGCAAAAAGACTCCGACAACTACACTAACCAATGATGTTGGGCTCCAAACAGACGTGACTTGGGAGCAGCTACATGTTGAGGCTAAGCATGGTTCATGCAAGATTCAGTGGCATGATGCAGCAGCTCAGCGACCAGAATTTGAATAAAATGTCAGCAGTGACCCATGGAAAGTACGCTTGGATCATTGATACACCACACTAGTGTTGAGGACTTGTCAACCTCATTGGAATCGCAATCCACTGTACCTCTGGAGGATTTGTGGTGAGCCATCGGTGGAGTTTACTCATGTAGTTCAAGGCACCAACTTGCAGATCAAGGATAGCTGTGTACACCACCATAACTCATGTTCATGGTCTGCTCAACCTATGCTTGGAAAAGTGCCTGCTGGTAATTGACTTTGTTCATCTGCATTGTTTAGCAGATCAACGTTCAGTACACTTTCACGTTTTTTGAACTTTGTGGGACTGCAGTTCCTTTCAAAAACCCAATACTACAAATATCAGAAGTATTTCTTGTTCCCCGCTATTAGCCAGTAATGGACACTCGAACAGTTGTCAATGGACAATACTCTCGCTGGTAAAAGGCTCTGGCTTGCTGTTGATGGACAGTGCGACAGTCCTGGTTTTTCTGCTAAATAATGCACTTATCACTTCCTAGACCTGGAAACCAAACAAAATAGTGAGTTTGGCTGATGTGCAAATAAAGGAATGTACATCTACTGTTGCAATATAAAAATATGGTTTCATCAAATCCATTCAACTTCTGCAATCAAGAGCAATGCACATAGACCTGATAGCTATTTACAGGCACCTTTCAATTGCAAAGGCCATGCAAAAGTAGCTCCCAGACATAAAGCATCAATATGATATATGGCACGTCGCAAAAACCATTTTGCAAAGAATTACAGCTGCTGGAAAAAAAAGGCGATAGAAAACATTTTAAATTGGTCAGTCTGTAAGCAACCATTTTTGGTGGAGGTAAAAATCTTGTTAAGGATATTTTTATATTTTGCTTGGAAAATGGCATTCAGTGATGCACCATTGTTCTAAGATACACTCTTGGCAAGAAAGCAAACATTTCCATGAATGTGCACACGGACCATTGAGCAAGGAGCAGGAGTGCAAGGAAAGGTGGTTGGTTACAGGTGCCCCTGCTCACACAGCACTTGAGAAGATTGTTTTTGGCAAAACGCTTTCAAAAGACACGTGGGGACTCACTGAATTCTGTCACGCTGTAGTTTTGGTGGTGTTCCACAATATGTGCCTAAAGTATAGGCCTAAAACATTACATTTTTGCATAGACGGTGTGAAGGCCAGAACACGATTGGCTGTACTTGCCCACAGCAAGAATATTGGAAGGGAGCAAGCAACAACTGCAGGAATTTTCGGGATGCTTGGTTACAACAAGGATTTACCAAAATAAGCAAACAGTGGGTGGAAAAGCCAATTTACCAGCAGATGGATTTTGAATTCATGAAAGATCTGACATTAAATATGCTGGCCGTGCAAATGCATGGAATTGATCCATATTTTGTGTCTAGGGCCCTGACTGTGCCGCGTAACATTGCAAAAGAGGTTTGCCCTCCCACCCTCCCAAACTTGAACTTGTGGAAAGGTTGACTTTTAGATTTAAACATGTGACTCTTTACAGTGTTTCACAAAGGCAGTTTCAAGCTTTTGCACAGTGCCTGCAAGCTGTTTTTATTTTACAAAAAATGAAATAGTTTGTGATTTGAGATGTAATTGATTAAAGATGTGCTTTATAATGAATTTCTGTTTGTGAAGTAATGCCACTAGATAGGCATACAAATTTCTAGTTTTCATTGCTTTTTCTATTTTTAACTATCAAAATAAAGGATTTATTTTTCAACAATAAATGTCGGTCTGATTTACTTCAAGTAATTCACTCGAATCATCTCTTTCTCAATGCCAGCAAGACTGAGATCCTTTCTATTAGGACTGCTATTTGTTCTTTCCTCATTTCACTCTGGCCACACTCCTTGGGCTCGCCTCCCTCCCCTACCTGTTAAGCCACAAACCTTGGAGTCATCTTTGCCTCCTCTGTCTTTCCTTCATTATATTCTGGACCTTACCGGGAAGGCCATTTTCTAACTTCACCTCCTTAGAGGCATCCTCCCTTTCCTCACTTTTACCCAGAAACCCAATAGTTCTAGAGCTCTGGTACTCTCTAGGCTGTACTATTGCAACAGCCTTTTCCTTAATCTACCCGCTTCCTCTCTCGGGCCCCCCCAGCTAATTCGAAATAGGACTGCAAGACTTATCCTTGACCTCTAGACCAGGCACTGCAAATCTCACCAAGGCTCTTTAAACTTTACTTGGCACCTCTGGCCCACCTCATCTCTACGTTCTCTCCTAACTTTCAGTGTTATGTGGATGGCTCTCAGCTCTCTTTCAAGCTCTGCGCTCCCTCATCTCTCGCTTATTCCTGACTGTCTATACGCGATTCAGGAATGGTGTGCCTCCAACGATCTCTGCCTTAATGCCATTAAGACCGAGATCCCTCTCATTGAGACACCTGCTCCCGCTTTCTTTTTCACTCAGGCCGCCCTGCTTGGGCCCTATAACTGTGCCTTCCGGTGAGGCAAAAAACCTTGGTGTCATCTTCAACTCCACCCTCTCCTCACATCACAGATGTGTCTAAGAAGTCCCACTACCAGCTGCACCTCCTCAGGGGTATCGCTCCTTTTCTCACTAACCCCAGAAGTTCACTGTCTCAAGAGCCCTAGTTCTCTCTAGGCTGGACTATTGCAACTGCCTCTTTCTAAATCTTCCTGCCTTTACTCTTCGTCCTCTGCAATTTATACAGAACCGGACTGCAAGGCTTGTCTTTGGCCTTAAGCCAAGGGATGGTATCTCTCCAGCACTGAAATCGCTCCACTAGCTGGATTTTAGGTGGAAGCCAGGATCAATTTCAAGAGACACTGCATTGTCCACAAGGCTTTCTGGGTCTGGGGGCCACCCTACATCCAACTCTTTCTTCCTAAGCAGTTTCCTTCCCAAGTCTTCGGCTCATCCACCTCCAACTCTAGGAGGGTCGGACGCTTCTCCAGGCAGAGAGTGGGGGGGGGGGGTAGATCTCTCGCTTTGGCTAGTGTCTCCCTCTGCAACAGCCTCTTTGCCTCTCTCAAACTTGAGCAGAAACACCTCAGGTTCTGGAAGCAGCTGTAGACCTTCCTTTATGCTTCTGCTTTCTCGCTCTCTTCCCTGCTGATTATGCTGTGCTAACTGGTTACCTGCCCACCCTCTGAATCTTATGGAGACCTGGCTCCCTCATGACTAGTTGCCCCATGCACTGCCTCTAGGCCTACCGCGCACTATGGACTGTATCTGCAACCCAACAGTCCCCTGCCTACTTGCACTAACTTAGAGCTGGCCACCACAGCAGCACTTACTCGATCTTGCTTATTGCACTCTCCCCTTCACTCTGCCTGGCACTTCTTCTCTCCCTTCCTCTTGCACGATATGAATGACACAAGGCATAGTAATATCATTTGTTCCGTTCCCCTTTGTCTTCCCCTTGCTTGTCTTGTCTCAAAACACTTGTGTACAGGCGCATCATAAATTACTTATCCTATCATTGATATTTTCTTCCCTAGACCCCTCCCACCCCCCTTTGGGGTCTTGTGGTGACTTGAAACACCATTTTCTGATGTAGGTGTTTCACAAATAACCAATAAATAAATCAGTAAAGTAAATGAAGTCTGAACAAGCGGGTAATTGGAACCGTGATAAGTGGCTGCAGATTACAATAGACTAAAGGTTTATGTGCCACACTGTTACCCAACGTTGAAATGACGGGCGATGGAATATGTATTGCCAATGTGCATTATGAACGTGCGCCTGTGACCTTTGTACATTTACATCTTACTGTGGAGGTACACATGTGGAGGGCAACCAGATGTGCATGCATGAATGCAGAAATCAATAGAATTGCGGGAATGGATCTACACAGAAGCTAGTAAGTCTCCACTCCACTGTTCATGCCTCTGCACTCTCCGTGATCCCAGTACCTCTCTCGCCCTCACTATTATCCCTTGAGGCCCCAGCCATTATGCCTGGCAAACTCTGATGCCTTCGTGGTTGCTTCAAGGATCAAATTCAAGGCCCTTTGTATCATCTACATGGCTGACTGGGGCATGTGATTACACTAACTGCAGCTCTATCTCACAAACCACTCTCCTTCACGATACGTTCGATCCTCTTGCTCCAAATCTCTGCTGGGCAAACGCTTCTTCAAGCAGAGAGCTGGGGACAGATCACTATTGACGCATAGGGAAATCCGTGCCTGTGTGCACCGTGCCTCAAGTCAACTTTGAAAGAAAACTTAAAAGTAGTGGGAACGGAGGGCGCTGTTGAGCAGTCTGCAAGATGGCTGCCTAGCTGAAAGGCTCCATGTGACACAGACACTAATCCGACCACAACAGCAGATCCTTCATACTCTGACAGCTGCAATTGCCATCACATGCTGCCGAGAGCACGGGGCACGTTGGCCCCTATTCCTGAGGACAAACGGACTGTGGAGGCTGAAATACGTCCTCCCGAACTGAGGGTGTCTATGCTTGTGGCGAGACGGGGCCCGGAATCGTGTGGAGCTGCTACGCAACCCGCCCCATGAGACTGGGGTTGGCCGAGCCGGCGCTCGCAACACTCATAACTGCTGGTGGCGACGGGCACAGACAAAATCGTAGGATGTCCCCCACTCCACCACCAATCAAGGGACTGCACAGGGAGGGGAACGTCTGAGCACCACCGCCAAGATTGCTGAAGCCCCACGGCTGAGTAACCCCCCCGGAGTGAGGAAGATCGGACCAGGCCCGTGGGTCCCCAACTCTGCAAGACCTGCCCACAGCGCCTCGTGTGCCGCCCGTCTTGGTGCTCTGGCAGCTGCCCTGGGAGATATTATTGGAGGCGGCACGAGACCTGCGTGGAGCCGCCGACTCCTGGAGCGGGCTCTGAACAGCGAGGACGCCCGGATCATCACCCCCCAAGTAAGTGTGCTGGCTGGGAATGCGTGTGGCACCACCGCTGAGCTCCGTTGGCCTTGGCAGCTGCCGGCATTCCAACTGCAGCCAGCGGTGCCCCTCCAATGGCGTCTCGCTGGATCACATCTGCGGAGGGGCACTCCTGTTTTCTGCAAACGCATATGCGTCACGGCAGCCAGCGGGGGCACACTTACACCCTCAGTTCCCTGCTGCCTGTGGGGCCCAGCTGGGGAGGGCCTTCCATCAGATGAACCCGCTGACATACGCTCATGTCGGGCTCCGCAAGAAGCCCCTGTTAAGCCAGGAATCCTGACCAGAACTTATACAGTGCGACCTGCCGATGTTATATTGAGGATCCCACTTTCTCACTGCGCACCCCCTTGAGGGTTCTGCTGGACATGGTCCCTTATTTATATCTGAGCACTTACCTGGTCCACCATAGTGCCAAAAGACACTCGACTCGGAGCACCAACACAATGGTATCGACACAAACCAGCATTCACGTCCTCATGTGCCCTTTCTCTTCACGGATCTGACCGTACGGGGGGGGGGTACCTCATATCACCGGCGGTTCTGCGACCATTGCTTTTGGTGGCCTGAACAGAGTGCGCACCATATAGACGCATAATCGCTCCTGGCTCTGGCCCTCATGCTGCTCTATTGACCCATGGTTGGTGGACAATTGTCTCGCCGGCTTCCACGTGGCGGCCTCTGCTGCACTGTGGCCCTGCCCCCTGGCCCCTAATCATTTGCCCCTACAATGTCAAATAGATCTCGAGGTGCTAATAAGGTCGGGGCTATGGACAAGTTCGCTAAAGCAGCGCCCAGGCCTGAGCAGGGGGGTCCTTCCACAAGTCAGGAAGATGCTGACATTCCAGCAGACCCTCCCCAACCTGACTTAACAGCAATGATGGAGTCCATGGCCAAGAATTTTGCATCCTTCCATGAAAAACTCAATGACATAAACGCAAATGTAGCGTCGCTCAAGACTAAGCTCCATCGACATGGAGCCAGGATTACCGAAGCGGAAACCAGGATTGGCGCTAACGAAGATGGGGTACATGCACTTCAAGACACGATCACGGCACTCGCCCGCGACATGAAATGTGTCAAGCCAAATGCGATGACTTAGAATCTAGATCACGCAGAAACAACATTCGCATCGTGGGTGTTCCTGAATCTGCACTCAAAGGGCGCATGGAACTTGCAACTGAAAACCTCCTCAAAAACCTGCCCGACAATCCAGAACTTTCTCCGCTCTTCGATGTCGAGCGTGCACATCGCGGACTAGCTCCTCACCATAAACCTGGAGATTTCCCAAGGCCAATAATTGCGAAGATCCTGAGCTACATGGACAGGGATCATATACTCCGACTAGCATGTGAAAAGGGAGAACTAAGGTCATCAGAATCTTTCCAGATTTTTCCATGGGAGTGCAGATGGAGCAATGGCAATTCAACGGAGTGAAGAAAAACGCTTAGAGAGGAATATTGACACCACCATAACAAACTACTTTTTCACAGTCCCAGTTGAAGCAGTACAATTCATAAAAGCACATATACCACTTAGAGACCCAGCGGAAGATCTAATGGACAATGACTAAGGGCGAGGTCGCCCACCACCTGGTGCTGGGCCTCCCCTTGTGTTCCTTTGCTGTTAGTCTCATGGCTCATTTCTATCCTGAATGTATAATATCAAGGTCGGACTGAACCCCAACAATGCTATCCTTATCCATCTCACACGTGGGCTGATAGAAGCCCTTGACCTTGATAGTTATACCTGCATGAGCCGGAGCAGCGACACCGTCTGTCTGAAACAAACACTGGCCCCAAAGTCTGTGTTACAGCTGTTAGAACTCTCTAATATGCACTGTGTCTCATTTCCTGAAACGTAGTGCACCAATTGCCGTTGCGAGAACTATGGTGTGCCTTACACCAAACTATTAGCAAATGTAGCTGCAATGGTTACCTCTGTGAATTTGTTGCGTTTGTGCCCAGTTGGGCTTGCGGCCCAGCCGTGCTGAGTTGGGGATGGCATGCTGATGTCTGCTCTTTTGGGGGGGGTAGACATTGCACTACTGGTTGAGGTTGGGCAGTGGCAAAGTTGGGGCTTGGTTGGGGTGTGTCGGAGACATGCTACGGAGACACACATAATGCTGAACGGAGACAGATCCTACTGTTGGGATGTTCCATAATGCCACAACATGGCTGTTGAACTGATGTAATGGAACGTTCGGGGGTTAATTAACGTTACAAAGGCCCGCTATGCTCAGAGACACGGAGTCAAGATACTCCTACTGCAAGAGACACATGCCTTAGGGCACCTTGCATCATGTCTTGCACCATCCTGGGGATCCAATAGGTTCTACACAAAATTCTCCACTCAATCTAGGCGAGTGTTGACATTAATCCATCAATCGGTGAAATTCTTACTGAAAGCGAGTCACATAGACCTTGAGGGCAGATACGTGGTCCTTCACTGCATGCTATTCAATGAGGAATACTTGCTTGTAAACACACAGTCTGAATATTGACGCCCCTGAATTTGACATGGTGGCCTCCATACTTGTGGGGTATATCGGAGTTCCTATTATATGGGGTGGAGACATGAACTTAATACTGGATAACAAACTTGACAGGACAGGGGCATCCCGTAGACCTATGTTCCAAGCTGCCCGCCGTTTGCACTTGCACATGATCTCACTGGGCATACACGATACCTGGAGAACACTTCACCCACGCATGAAGGAATACACCTATTACTCATCAGTACAGAACAGCTCGTCCACAATTGACCTGTTTCTATCGGGTGGATTGATGGGTAAGAACATAGACATCCAGATGCTGGCCGGTACACTCTCAGACCACTCCCCGGTATCTGTGCTGATTAAGCTAGGGAAGGACCCACCCACTTGCTCTGCCTGGCGCTTTAAATCGGAGGCACTGCGTGATATTGCAATTAAGGCTGAGATTCTTTCTGATATAAACACCTTCTTTGAGTGCAATAAACAACACGACACAACAGCGGGAATTCGCTGGGAGGCATTTAAGGTTTATATCAAAGGCATGTGTATCTCAAGGGAAGCGGGAGTGCTAAAGGTCATAAAACACGATTTACACCATTCAGAGACTAGACTTAGGGAGCTAGAATGTGCCACTTCGTCTACCCCAGTAAAGCTGGCACAGATAAGATCGGAATTGGAGATTTTT
The DNA here is from genome assembly GCF_040938575.1 of Ambystoma mexicanum. NCBI lineage: Eukaryota > Metazoa > Chordata > Amphibia > Caudata > Ambystomatidae > Ambystoma > Ambystoma mexicanum. Next base: position 745,295,475 of record NC_090926.1, read on the forward strand.
GAATCCCATGCCATGAGAGAGATATGCTTCTACACACGCCCACTTGCTGCGCGCAAATATGGAGAGGGGGATAGACCATGGAGAACCCAGTCTAGGCTGGTACGCACCAAAGGGGGCAGATCCCGGATTGACAGCATCATAGACGCAAAGGGCACTCAACACTGGTCCAAGAAGCAGATCCTAGATACCTTCTCGGAATTCTATGCCACCTTATATGCGACCCAACACGAACACGCCACACAAGACATCAGTGAACTATTGGATCAAATCCCGATGACATATATCTCCCAAACTATTAGAGAACAGCTTGACAACCCTGTCACTCTGGATGAGATAGTTGAGGCCATCACAGATCTTCCTAATGGCAAATCCCCGGGGCCGGTTGGGCTCACCTCGGAATTCTATCAGGAACATATAGCGCTCCTTGCGCCAAAACTGCTTGAAGTTTGGGCCGAATCACTCTGCCTGTCTATTCTTCCCCAATCCCTATGAGAGGCTCTCATAACGGTTCTCCTCAAGCCGGGTAAACCCAGCGATGAGTGCCGGTCTTACAGGCCCCTATCACTCATAAACACAGACACAAAAATATTTCCTAAGGTAATAGCCAGCAGACTTCTACCTATAATGCTGCACCTGGTCCATGAAGACCAAAGTGGCTTTGACCCCGGTCGCTCGACAGCCCTTAATATCTGACAGCTCTTTAATGTAATGTCCAGGATCGATCAAAAAGCAGACGTGGTTGCGGTCACACTGGACGCCCAGAAGGCATTCGATATGGTTTCCTGGCAATATATGTGGGCAGTCATGGAGAAAATGGGGAGTGGCCAAAATATGATATCCTACATTAAACTATCATATAAAGAGCCTGTAGCTAAGGTTTTGGTGAATTCCCTTATCTCCTCATCCCTGCCTCTGCACAGAGGCTCTCGCCAGGGCTGCCCATTCGCCCCCATTCTCTTTGCACGGGCAATCGAACAAATGGCAGACAGCGTCCGGGCACGCCACGCCCGCAAGGGCATACACCTACCAGATACGCTGGAGATAATATTGCTATTTGCAGATGACATACTGCTCTTCATCAGGAACCCCTCAGTACACCTAGACCCGATTATCCGAGACATTACGAAAATAGGCACATTCTCGGGCTTCACTATCAACCACTCCAAATCCGAGATATTCCCCCTCACATCTGAAACTCAACAGCCGACGTGCAAATTCCCTCTTCGTTGGTCCCCAGGTGTTATCAAATATCTGGGGGTTCAATTGTCACTATATATTCCCTCCTTATTGGCTGACAACTACACTGCTACAGCGCAGCTCATAGAGTCAAAAAAAGCAAGTTGGCGCAACCTACCACTTTCACTGGCGGGCAAACTCTCACAAATAAAAATGATAGTGGTCCCCAAACTCCTCTACATTTTTGACAACGTCCCAATTTGGCCAGGCAAACAATACTTTGAAAAGCTGCATTCCACATGTGCCCAATTTCTTTGGCACTCTGGCGCTGTCCGTAAGACGTGGCAACACATGAACCTCCCCTACGAGAAAGGGGGCTTCACTGCCCCTGACCTAACCCGATACTGGATTACTGCATAGGCCCAACACGCTACGCACTGGTACAGGTACCCAGATGCATCCCCCCATGTTAAGCTTAAAAAATCAGCAACCGAGGGGGTAAATATCATGTCACTAATCCTCCACCGTACTTACCGAACGGATGCCCTGTCGGATCCTCTGGCTACCACAATGATGGCATGGAACCGCCTACTATACTCCCATACCGAACACTGACCGTACTATAGATGGCTACCCATCTGGCAATTCCCATGGCTGACTCCCACTCACGATAAACTCCTGTCACGGCACTGGCTAGGCCTGGGATACCAAGCACTGACTGATCTATACCCATAGGGTAAATTCATTACCCCCAGACATGGCGCCCGGGCCTCTCGGATCGGCACTAGAACTATTACAGTACTTCAGACTCAGGGCTGCAATCCGTGATATGTGGCCATATTATCCGAACGAGCCTCCAGAGTCGCCCGAGATTCAATATATAGCCAACTCCGCTAACAGCCAGGGCATAACCTCCTCTATACAAGATACTGCTGGATAAATCCAAAGACGCGCCACCCGCGCCATGCAACGAATGGGAGGAGCTGCTGGGCCTGGAAATCACAGATGACACGTGGAGGGAAATGTGCTGGCGCACACGGAAGGTCTCCCTGAAATTTAGATTCCGCTGCATGCAATACAAACTATTGAACCAACTATACTACACAACATTCAATGTGGCGAGATGTTCACATAATCAGACACACACTTGCCCTAGATGCAATGCTGGAAATGCTGACCGCATACACATGTTCTGGTCCTGCAATGCTGGAAAGCTGTTATCAATGCCCTTCCCGAAATAGTTGGGGCCACAGTGGGCCCAGATCCGTTAGCTATACTTTTCAGGATATGGAGTGGGGACGAAGTGAAGAAAAGGTCTAAATTCTTGAATGTGAGTGCTATGGTGGGCAAAAAAATGCATATTACAATGTTGGAAACACCGCTGCCCCCCCACCCCACCCCCCACGTTTGAGATGTGGTTGAATGCCCGCACGTGGACACAGACCTGTGAAGAAGAATACATCAACTCCCTCCCAATGCATTCCTGCCCCAAAAATGTGTGGACAGATTTTTGCAGCTACCTCAACAACAAAGAAGATGCAGAACCTGATTCCCCTCAGCTATAAGCAATACTTGATATAGCTTGAACCCGAGCCCTGGGAAACATGCTGGCCTAACACCCTATCCCACTGTATACTTTCCAAATGTACTGTATGGTCTGAACATCTGTATGTAACTGTTTACGTTTTGTGTTGTGTACCTGCCACTCGCCAATAAAGAAAAGTTTAAAAATATGTAGTGGTAACAGGCGTGTTGATACCGTTAAAATGGAAGTACATTTTGTCATATGTTATTTACTTAAAAACGTTTTATTTTTTCAGTACACTGATTGGCACGAATATTGTTCATTTTTGTGGCATGTGCTACCAAAAACAAAACTGACTCTGGAAACCTGTGAACCCTAGGTGAAGGGTCCCATTGTTGTGTCTCCTTAAATACACTGCACTAAGGACCAAATGTGTCAAAAATCCACAAAGAAATGATAAAATTCACTATATTGAAAGCTTACGCCGGAAAGTAAAGTTTCTATTTCAGCAAAACTGTCTTTCGAAGCGTTTGGTCGTCCGCCACATTGGTAGAATTAATTCTTAAAGCACAACGTAAGCAAGATTTTAAATAATATTTATGCAAATGTGGATGGAAAGTGTACTGTGCGCTACTTGATGAATGTTGCGACGAATGAATGTTCAATTTGATGCAAAGAATAGACCTTGTATGTGTTCATTGTAACTTACATTTATAGCCAACATAATGTACTGTTATATTCAATTATAAATTGGGTACTGAAATATGTTTTTGCATGTGTGCCTGTCATGGGTACAGCCTACAGGCCGACTGCTTCTTCAACAGTAATTAGACAATAATCAACAATGCATCTGCGATAGCGATCATCTGGGACAATCGCCAGACAACAATCTGTCAGTTTGCGGTTACAAGGAGCAACATGGCAGCCTATAAGTTCTTGAAAAACGTGCTAATGTGAAAGTGTTGCATCTGTTTCAATTTTAAAGCACACATTTCTCCTCTGCAATGGAAAGTCATGTGCGTAGATTACTCGTTGCTCATTGAAGTTAACTTTCTGCGAAGAACGCAAAAGCTTGGATTAATCGATCGATGATCGGATTCGGCATTAAAAGATCACCGTTCACAGTTACACCAAAAATGAGAAAGATGCAAAGTTTGCAGCTATAAACTGTGTTCGGAAAAGTTAACCAACTTTTCGTAGACTTAATTAACTATTTTTATTGTTGTTAAAATGAAAACCTACTTATTATGCTCCCGACTATTGCTGTTTTCTTCAAAATAAAATGTTCCTGGTTCTGCGTGAGATAACGTCATGACATGCTGATGACAGGGTACGTTAGGCTACGCTGCCCGCTAACTTAATTGAAATAGGTTGAGCCCATCCTGAGCATCTAGTGATGTCAGCTTTGGGGGCGGGCAAATCTAATCAGTGAGACGAAAGCCTTTGAACTTAGGGTGATAGATCAACATATAAGAATAGCAAAAGATGGCAGTACCCGAGCCTTTGTTTTCACATGTGTTAAAGTTGCATTGGAAATTTATTTAAGAACGATCGATGTATGCCCTGAAATACATGCCCGATTCATTGGGCCAATAACGTTTCTGACCAAACTACCCATTTAAGCCCCTTTTCCTGTGCAAACGGGTGGTGTGAGCATCCTGGCCGGATGTGGCGTTTGGGACTGTCTTGTCCCATGCCACATTCTACCCAGAGGATATCTATTGCTGGGTAGATGAAGTAGAATAAGCTCTCCAGGATTAGACAACCCTTGTCGGTTTGAATGGTGCAGAGCCTTACCATTGGTGGGCTGGCACAGGCCACAGCTCGAATTTGATATTAGAGATCCTGCAGCTTTTCTCCAAATGGTCATTTGCAGCCAAGACCCCTACCAAGAGGAGCAGCCTGCTGAAAACCCAAAGACTGCCGTTAACATAAACCTGCATTGCTTCAACCAAGTACTGCTTTGATCTCCAAAAGACACTTTTCAGTGTTCGACCGTTTGAGTGGTGGGACCAACCAATGTGGAGCCCTGCATGAAGATCCTGCTGTCAAAAGCCTTCGGAAGTGTCCCGGGATAATCCTGTTGGCTGACCAGCTTCAACAAAGCCACTTCTGTGCATTGGTCCCTGTTCCGATCTGCAACTTGGAACTCCACAGGTCATCTTATTATATCCCCCCAAGACCCGCCCTAGAGTGCTGCTCTCAAACATAAAAAGGGCCTTACTGGAGCAGAGTCATCTTCATCACCATAAGTTGTTGCCTGCCCCCTCCAATCATGGTGTTCATCACTGCTGCCCATCTGTCATGTCCTGGGGTCTCCTATCACTGGGGAACCTGTGGGGGTTGTGGTCCTGAGGTGCCTGAGCCATCCTGCTTCAAGACATCAGGAACTGTCTTGCTAGAGGGCAGAACCACTGTCCATTCATTGTCTAGCCGGACCTGATTCACTTACTGAAAACTAGTACTGCACCTGCAGCATCTGGACCCCCTGCAAACTGGACCATTGACGGAAGTAAGAGGTGGAGGACACCCCCTCCTGCCATTGGGATTGTATGGGTGTAAAGTCCACTCCATAACTCCTCTTTGCCTGGTCTTGATCAGTGAAGTTCTGGTCACGGATCCCTTGGCATCCCCTAGTGTGGTGGGGTTGGGCACTCTTAATTATTTTATTCTCCAATGCTTTGTTTCTTTAACATTTACCCACCTTTTTTGCACCATTTAAAGGCTTAACGCTACCCGCAACAGATACTAACCTGGGACTTTGACTGACTCTTGGGCACTAGCCCAACATTACCTATTGGGGAAACACTTAAGTGGTAGGGGCCTTATATTTATAAGTCTGTGTATATGTTTGAATGGCTTTGCATTGTGTTTTATCTCACTTTGCTGCAATGCTAAACTGTTTTACCGGTTTCGTGTAAAGTGTCATCTCTAGTGAGATCCCCAGGGGTGTGTGTGTGTGTGTTTTGTTACCTACCTTTCATTTTGGTATTGGGTCAAGACCATTTTAAAGAAAATTAAAATTAATGTTAGGCAGAAACCTGTGCAGTTCCCTCTGGGACCACTGCAAAAGATTTAAGACTACAGGTGTTTGGCAGTAAACCCACTTGGTAGCAGTCTGTACCACACAGATTCACTTGGTAGCTGTGGCTGAGCAGTCACACTTCCCTCAAGAAGAGTTAGGCAGTATACAGAGTATTCACAATAGGTCAGAAGAGCACAGTAGAACAAGTAAACACTGACCAGAGCTTGGTGGAAAAGAGATATTATTTATTTAAAACCACATCTAGAAAAACACACAGGCACTAATAGTAAGCAATTCAAAAACACGGTCACTAAGATATACACTCCCTTAGAAGAATTTTAGACAAGTCTGAAGTAAAGCCCCACTTATTTTCAGACAGGGTGAGCGCTTAACGCAGATGGCACTCTAATAATTCTTTTTTAAAAGGGAGAGAAAAGCAGAGTATAATATGAAACAGATCCCAGCCCATTTATAAGAACAAAACAAGAGAGGGAGGCAAGTAAAACCGTGAAGTTAGAGTTCAGAAGGCCAGATACACTTTAAGAGGATCAGAACGAAATGTGTCCAAGGTCACACGGTTGAAGTGCACAAGAGTCTTGCAAAGGTTCAAAAAAGAGTTGGACCAAAAGAAAGGGACCCGTTAGAAGGTCAAGGCGGCCGACCCAGTCCAGAAGGTTAAGGGATTATTATTACCTTGTAGCAATCTTTAGAAAGGGTGGCCTGGCGGACACGGTACCTTAAAGTGGTGAGAATACTCCAGCGGGGGCAGTTGTTCCTGGCAGCGGATGAAATTCGGAGCTTCGTCCGGGGGAAGAGAGGATCTCGTCAGGGAGGAAGACAGGAGTCCGTTGCACTGTCAGGGAAGAAAGCAGCCGCGGAGTCCTCAGGTAAAAGGAGCCGTCCTTTTATTCGTGGTTAAGTGGCTATCCGGTTGCCGGGGTGCTTGGCACGGGAAATTCGACCACAAGACGGCCTGGGATGCGAAGAGAAGAAGGTAAACTGGTTGTGCCCACCAGTCAGGGGAAGAAGCCTCTCCAGTCGGGAGATCTTCTCTGTCGTCGGGAAGTGGTGAGACGGTTCCGCAGGGCTCCACCGGTGGTGTCGTCGTCGTGGTAGGTCAGCTCAGCTTCTCCCTCGTCGGATTCTCAGGTCCTGTGGCGACTTCTGAAGTTCCAGTCCCGAAAGCCTTGCTTTTATGCAGCACACCCCCATTCACTCAGCCTAGCTGTCAATCAAACATGCTAAGTGGTGAACCGGCCGGCTCACCACTTGGGCCAATCACACAAGAGTGCGACTTGAGTTACCAAGGTAACTCAGTCCTGGGTGCCTAAACCCCCTCCAGCACCCCCTGTGGTACCCATACAGAGTGGCACCACTTTTGGAGGCTTCTGTGGAGAAGCCCGCCAAAAAGTGGAACAAAGGGCTCGACTTTGGTTGGAGTCACAGAATAGAACACAAACGCCATTTTAGAATGGAGTCCTGGCAATAAATACCAACTGGCGAATTAATATTAATTAAATAAACCGGTGGTATGTTCGAGGCTATGACAATTAAATAATTAAAGTTGGTAGCCTCGAACAATGGGAAAATTCCATAGGGATATGTTTGCGGTCGAATATAAAGTATTATCCACTGCCACCAGCCAAAACACGATCAGGGGGGACGGAGACGTGCCCCCTCGACTAACATACCCGGGGCAATCGAATTGCCCCGACCAGTACGTCCACAATATGATGGTTTGTACCAATTTCTGTTATTAATTTGGGACTAGTAAAGCCAATGGTGACTTTACATGCCCTGGGAGACGGTAGTCAGTCCCAGGGTATGGAGTCTATGGTGGGTGTCACTATGACACCCCTGTGTCACTGCACGGAGGGTGCTGTGTAACACACATAGTAAAAACACATGAGACCTTTTGGAGTAAAGGACCCATAGCCCATAAAACACATTGACAGTCAAAGGAACACCATCAATCATGTCCAAGAGTGGGTGAAAGAGTCTCGCTCTTGGCAGGAGAAAAAAATAAACCCCAGAAATCCAGCAAAGCTGCTGGGGGACTCACTATGTTAGGAAATTCAGCCTAAAGAGAGAATTCTCCCTAACACTCACCCCCCCCCTGACTAAGGGACAGGAGGATTTAATCCACTCCTGGATGAATCTCATACCTCTAGTCGATGACATACATCCTAGAGACCCTCAGCATTTTGGTGGTGACACCATGACCTGTGCTCAATGGTGAAATCAAACCCTTGCAGGCAGATTGACCATCTCAATCGTTTTGGGTTTTCCCCTTTCATTTGCATTAACCATCTCAAGGGTTGGTGGTCTGTCTGAATGACAAAAGTAGAACCATACAAGTATGGCCTAAACTTCTTCAGAGCCCACACAATAGCAAAACACTCTTGTTCAATGGTTGCCCACCTTGTTTCAGGATCCTTGAGTTTTCTAGTGATGAAGCAAATGGGGTGCTCCCTACCTTTCCCATCCAGTTGACTGAGGACTGCACCTATTCCTACATTTGAAGCATCTGTTTGCACAATGAAAGTTTGGTGGTAGTCAGGAGCTCTGAGTACTGGGGCTTGGCAAAGAGCCTTTTTCAAGGTTTCAAAGGCCTGATTGCATACCTCATTCCACCTAATCTTTTTAGGGAATTTAGGAGAGGAGATGACATTCAGTGGAGAAGCTATGGACCCATAGTTCTCAATGAAATTCCTGTAATACCCAGTAAGGCCTAAGAAGGCTCTCACTTGAGTCCGAGTAGTGGGTGTTGTCCAATTTTGCACAGCTTCAATCTTACTGGGCAAAGGCCTTATTTCTCCACCTCCTACCTCATGTCCAAGGTAGACCACTTTACTCTGTCCAATCTGGCATTTACTCGCCTTTATGGTCAGATTGGCCTTTCCAAGAGACTGCAAAACATATCTCAGGTGGTCCACATGTTCTTCCCAGGAATTGCTGAACACTGCTATGTCATCCAAGTATGCCATCCAGAAGTCCTCCATCCCATTCAGAACCTGGTTTACCATCCTTTGAAATGTAGCAGGTGCATTTTTCAATCCAAAAGGCATATCCTTAAACTGGTATAAGCCAACTGGGGTAGAAAATGCAGTTTTCTCCTTGGCATGGTCTGTCAGGGCTATTTGCCAATAGCCTGACGTCAGGTCAAATGTGCTGAGGAACTTGGCTGCACCAAGTCTATCCACCAACTCATCTGTCCTTGGCAAAGGGTGGGCATCAGTCTTAGTGACTGCATTAAGAGCTCTGTAATCCACACAGAATCTAGGTTCTTTAGATCCTGCCTTTGGTACTAACACAACAGGGCTAGACCATGGACTAGTAGAGGGCTCTATTACCCCGAGATCAAGCATCTTGCTGACCTCACCTTTGATGTGGGTTCTTACATTTTCTGACATTCGATATCCTCTGCTTTTGACTGGCAGACAGTCACCAGTGAGTATGTCATGCTGTTCCCAAGGGGTCAAGCCTGGTGAAAGTGAGAACAGGGAGGCAAACCGATTCAACATGGATTTGCACTCTTCCTGTTGCTCAGGTGTCAGATTTGAAGAGAGATTTATTCCTTCAATCTTTTCGTCTAAAGGTAAGCCTCTGAGGAGATCAGGAAGAGTTTCACTCTCTTCTTCTTCCTCTGATGATGCTAGAAGCAAAGCTCCTACATCAGGTCTGGAGACATACGCTTTTAGTCTGTCGGTGTGGAAGACTGTTGGAGCCTCCTTGGGATTGCCCAAGTCCACCCTCTCCAAGTTTACCCACAACTTTGAAGGGTCCCATCCATTTGTCTTGCAAGGCCCTCTGCCTTGTTGGGATCATAACGAGAACTAGCTGGTCCTGAGTAAACTCAACCATGTTAGCCTTTTGGTCATACCAGTGCTTGACCAATGCTTGTCCAGCTTTCAAGTTATCACTTGCTTCTGCCATCATTTGTGACATTCTCCTTCGGAGACCTATCACATAGTCACTCTGAATGGCTTGGTGGAAGGAGCACTCTCCAACCCCTCCTTGATCAGGGCCAATGGACCTCTGACCGGATGACCATTAAGAAGTTCAAAGGGAGAATAACCTCCCTCCTGAGGGACTTCTCTATAAGCAAGGAGAAGGCATGGCAGTAGAAGGTCCCACTTTCTTTTAAGGGGGTCCTCTAAAGCACCTATCATGCTCTTCATAGTTCTGTTGAACCTTTCAACCAGCCCATTTGTCTGGGGGTGGTATGCGGTTGAGAACTTGTAAGTAACTCTGCAGGTTTTTCACATGGCTTTCATGTAGTGGGACATAAAATGTGGCCCCCTGTCAGAGATTACTTCCTTAGGAAACCCAACCCTGGTAAAAATACCAAGGAGGGCCTTAGTCACAGCCGGGGCTGTAACAGTCCTCATAGGAATTGCCTCAGGGTACCTAGTAGCATGGTCTACTACAACAAGTATAAACCTGTTGCCTGAGGAGGTTGGATGATCAAGGGGACCAACAATGTCAATCCCTACTCTCTCAAATGGGACTCCCACTACAGGGAGAGGCACTAAAGGTGCCACATTCTTGGAGCCAACCTTACCAGAAGTCTGGCAGGTGTGGCAGCTCCTGCAGTATTTATCTACTTCAGCCCCCATCTTTGGCCAATAAAAGTAGATTGAGAGCCTTTCCTTAGTCTTCTTGAAACTCAAGTGACCCGCCAAGGAGTCTCATGGGCTAACTGCAAGAACTGTGGTCTGTTCTCTTGGGGTACTACAAGCCGTTTGTTGTCCCCAGGTGCAGACTCTGTTGGTTCACTGTAGAAGAGGCCATCTTCCCAGTGTAACCTATATTTCCCAGGCTCTTGCCCTTCAGCCTGACCATCTGCCTGGTGGTGAAGACCTTCCAGAGTTGGACATTCTCTCTGTCCCTTACTGAAGTCTGCCCTGTTGGGTCCACCTTCTGCCAGTAAAGACTGCAGCTCAGGATGGTCAACAGGATCCAGATCTCCACTTCCACTAGCTCTTCTTCAGAGTCTAGTTCAACCACACAGAGTTGTACCTCCCTCTCAGCCTCAGCTGGAGGGGGAGTTACTGGTGTAACTTTGGACAACCTAGGGGAATTCCTTGTTGGCTGCACTGGAGTGCTGGCTGTGAGGTCCTTTTTAGAAGTTTTAGGTGTCCCTTTTCCTTCTAGTTTCTTAGAGACAGCAGCTGACATCTCCAGTGGAGTAGGAGTGATCTCTTTCTTCATCATCTCCTTGGGAGTACCTCTCATGGTTCGCTCCCTTGCAGGTCTGGTGAGCTCCTGTAACCTTTTACTACGACGTCTGGGGGTATGTGACACTACTCCAAGAGTTTTTAAGTCATTACCCAGCAGAACCCTTCCTGGCACCTCACTTTGTATGCTGACAGGTATCTTCACAGTCATGTCATTACACTGGATGAGAACTGGTAATTGGGAAAGCATCTGCACAGGCCCTCCAGCTAACTTGGTGAGGCGTTTGGGTGCCTAAGCAACATCCTCAGCCTGAAAAAAAGATTTGTCCACCACAGTTATGCTGGCCCCAGTGTCCCTAATGGCAGGAGTCTCCTGACCATTCACCTGGAGACTGTCCTTATAATACTCTTTAGTATTATCTGGGATAGAATTATAGACCTCTAGGTTCTGTTGTTCCCACAACCCCAGAGACACTTAAACACTGGCTGAGACTCCAATGGGTTCATCAGCCAGCAATAGAAAGTTTCCACTTGCCATTTGTACTTCCTCCTCTGGAGCGAAGGCTAAGGAGACAAGCTGGACCCCTGAAGGTTTACCCTTACATCTGGGATCTCCTTTCACATGGTCAGTAGAGCCACAAACAAAGCATTTACCAAATGCTTTCTGGAATGGTGGCTTGTTCTGACCTCCTTCTGGTTTGGCACCCGGAGGTACACTAGCCTGATTTGGTTTCCCTTGTGGCTTACCCTTTTGGTTTTGTTTGGGGCCCTCTTTGGAATTGGAATTATTAGATTTCTCTTTGGAGTCCTTTTTTGGCTGTTTTCCCTCTTCCTTTTTCCGAGTAGCCCCAGAATCCTTGTGAGTGGCTCTGTTGGCAACCCACAAGTCAGCAGCCTTAGCTAACTTTCTGGAATCTAATTCCTTTGAATCAGCCAAGTGCTGTCTGAGCTCAGGAGAGCAGGCATCATAAATTGACTCCAACATAACAAGATTTCTCATTCCCTCATAAGTGTTCACCTTGTAACCCTTAATCCATCCCTCTAAGTTTTTCAAACTTTCACTCACCCAGGTAGCCCAAGGGGTACCATTCACACATTCATAATCCTTCTTATCCACCTCCCCCATCTCCATTACCACATCAGTTGCAACAGGGGGAAGCCTAGAGAACAGCCAGGGAAGAAACTCATTCCCTGTGATGTCCTGGAGCCCATGATTATACTCAACCATTTGTAACCAATCCAACACATCCAACTTAGGTTCATACATACCCACTAATTCCTTTGGCATCCGGGGTCTTTTGGGACTGGAACTCCTAGAGGAACCAGAGGAGAGAGAAGCATTTTCCACAGGCAACTTCTTCATTTCTAGTTCACGATTAAGCTCTATTTCTCTGAGTCTTAACTCAGCTTGCTTCTGCTCAGCCTGGGCATTCATTCTTCTGAACTCTAGCTCTTGGTTTCGTTCAGATTGAGCGTTTGTACTCTAATTCAAGCTTCATTTTTTCAAGTTCAAAATAAGCAGGGTTACATGTAGGACCTGGTATAGGCCCAGTAGGTACAGTAGGTAAGTCAGACAGGGGCTCAGAGTGGCTAACTTCATTAGGTTCACTTTCCTCTTCTGACTCATTATCAAGACTTTGATTCAGATCAATACCATCACTGTTTTCTACATTTGCTGGGGGGAGGGTAGATTCCTCTGTACCTCCCAGACTTTGGTTTTCTAACAATCTTTCTATAAGTTCCATTTTCGTGCCCTTCTCAGAGAGATTCTTATGTCTACACAATACTTTTAAGCAATGAGCAGTTTTGGCAGACGACGATTCTAGGGTATAACTCTCCATAGCAGACATAGGTTGAAAATCAGCTTTTTAGTGCTAAGCACTGTGGTTAGTTGTCCTAAAGTGTTCAAAAAGCACTCTATAAAGTCTATACTCAATACAAATCCCACCGCTGTACACCAGTGTTGGGCAGAAACCTGTGAAGTTCCCTCTGGGACCACTGCAAACGATTTAAAACTACAGGTGTTTGGCAGTAATCCCACTTGGTAGTAGTCTGTACCACACAGATTCTCTTGGTAGCTGTGGCTGAGCAGTCAGACTTCCCTCAAGAACAGTTAGGCAGTATACAGAGTATTCACAATAGGTCAGAAGAGCACAGTAGAACTAGTAAACACTAACCAGAGCTTGGTGTAAAAGATATAGCATTATTTATTTAAAACCACATCTAGAAAAACACACAGGCACTAATAGTAAGCAATTCAAAAACACGGTCACTAAAAGATATGCACTCCCTTAGAAGAATTTTAGACTAGTCTGAAGTAAAGCCCCACTTATTTTCAGACAGCGGTGAGCGCTTAACGCAGATGGCACTCTAATAATTCGTTTTTAAAAGGGAGAGAAAAGCAGAGTATAATATGAAACAGATCCCAACCCTTTTATAAGAACAAAACAAGAGAGGGAGGCAAGTAAAACCGTGAAGTTAGAGTTCAGAAGGCCGGATCCACTTTAAGAGGATCAGAACGAAATGTGTCCAAGGTCACACGGTTGAAGTTCACAAGAGTCTTGCAAAGGTTCAAAAAAGAGTTGGACCAAAAGAAAGGGACCCGTTAGAAGGTCAAGGCGGCCGACCCAGTCCAGAAGGTTAAGGGATTATTATTACCTTGTAGCAATATTTAGAAAGGGAGGCCTGGCAGACACGGTACCTTAAAGTGGTGAGAATACTCCAGCGGGTGCAGTTGTTCCTGGCAGCGGATGCAAGTCGGAGCTTCGTCCGGGGGAAGAGAGGATCTCGTCGGGGAGGAAGACAAGAGTCTGTTGCACTGCCAGGGAAGAAACCAGCCGCGGAGACCTCAGGTAAAAGGAGCGGCCCTTTTATTTGCGGTCCAGTGTTAAGTGGCTATCTGGGTGCCGGGGTGCTTGGCACGGGCAATTCGACCACAAGACGGCCTGGGATGCAAAGAGAAGAAGGTAAACTGGTTGTGCCCACCAGTCAGGGGAAGAAGCCTCTCCAGTCGGGAGATCTTCTCTGTCGTCGGGAAGTGGTGAATCGGTTCCGCAGGGCTCCACCGGTGGTGTCGTCGTGGTAGGTCGGCTCAGCTTCTCCCTCGTCGGATTCTCAGGTCCTGTGGCGACTTCTGAAGTTCCAGTCCCCAAAGCCCTGCTTTTATGCAGCACACCCCCATTCACTCAGCCTAGCTGTCAAACAGGCTAAGTGGTGAGCCGGCCGGCTCACCACTTGGGCCAATCACACAAGAGTGTGACTTGAGTTACCAAGGTAACTCAGTCCAGGGTGCCTAAACCCCCCTCCCACACCCCCTGTGGTACCCAGACAGAGTGGCACCACCTTTGGAGGCTTCTGTGGAGAAGCCCGCCAAAAAGTGGAACAAAGGGCTCGACTTGGGTTGAGTCACAGAAGAGAACACAAGTGCCATTTTAGAATCGAGTCCGGGCAAAAAATACCAACCGGCGAATTAATATTAATTAAATAAACCGGCGGTATGTTCGAGGCTATGAGAATTAAATAATTAAAGTTGGTAGCCTTGAACAATGGGAAAATCCCATAGGGATATATTCGCGGTTCAATATAAAAAGTAGTATCCACTGCCACCAGCCAAAACTCGATCAGGGGGGATGGAGACGTGCCCCCCTCGACTACCAGACCCCTGGGCTATCGAATTGCCCCGACCAGTACGTCCACAATATGATGGTTTGTACCGGTTTCTGTTAATAATTTGGGACTAGTAAAGCCAATGGTGACTTTACATGCCCTGGGAGACAGTAGTCAGTCCCAGGGTATGGAGTCTATGGTGGGGTGTCACTATGACACCCCTGTGTCACTGCACCCTATGGAGTAAAGGACCCCATAGCCCATAAAACACATTAACAGTCAAAGGAACACCATCAATCATGTCCAAGAGTGGGAGAAAAAGAGTCTCACTCTTGGCAGGAGAAAAAAACAAACTCTAGAAATCCAGCAAAGCTGCTGGGGGACTCACTAGGTTAGGAAATTCAGCCTAAAGAGAGAATTCTCCCTAACAATAAAGACTGATTTAGAAAGACAGCTCTGTCACCGCACAGAGCGGCCATTCTAAATCGAACTGTCACAGCCCTGCCACACACAAGTGCATGCAGGGGCTGATAGTCCCGGGAATGTCGGATAAGTGCATGTGGGACTGTGTGTGTGTGTGCATGCGCTTGTGTGTAGTCACTGTGGTGCTGGGAAGGGGGTGGTGGATGGGGAAAATGGGATTCGGGGGGGTTAAACCCCTCCCCTCTCACTCCCCAGATTTAGGGAAAAAAACTAGTGGGAGAGGGGGAAATGGAGGAAGAATGTCCTATTTCGCCATCTTAAAGCCGACCCAAATATGGATGAAAATATCGGTCTTTAAAAAGTGGAAATATGACAGAACCTTCATTTTACCTTTCTCAAATGTTTGAGGCTTAATAGAGTATGTTTGTACTTCTTTCTAATTTGATTTGAGTGCCCTGGGTGTGGCCCATTATACCATTGCAGCACCCCAATTGATCCTGAAATCTTATTGCACTGCTACACTATCTTGATAGTTTGGCTAGACCAAAGTGTCAATTACGCTGTTCCTCAACTAGGATAGCCTCTCGCAACACTCACATTGATGGGGGTTTCCCTGGCCCACGTTTTATCCAAGATATCTTTCACTGTCTAAGAATTTCGAAACTGCAAGGAATTTATCTAGACCTCTGCATGACCACTTCAACCTGCTTTTCAATATTCACAATCCATACTCATCTTGTGACACCAATACTTCTTGGTATTTATGACTCTTGCTCTCTTCAGTCTGCCCTATTCGTTTGTTAAAAGAAAGATTTTGTATAACACCAATACCTCTTGGTTTTCCCCTCAGTGGTTCTTGGCACTTGTAGATTTCACGTTTCACTTTTGCTCCTTGGCATATTTCACAATTCACATCTTTCGTGTAGCACCAATGCCTCTTGATATTTTTAGTTCTTATTCTCTGTCACTTGCCTTCTTGGCCCTTTCCGACATTTCTTAGATTTGTCTTTTGTCCTCTTGGCATATTCGACAATTCCCATATTTAATTTCCCTCTTATTCAACTTTCTTTAGTTTGATCTCCACTTGTAATATGTTTCAAAACAAATTTTATAATATTTCACAGAGAATTTTGAATGTGCGCCTTCCTTGCACCACTTTGTTTCCTTTCCCTTTAACATTTGTCCTCTTCTTTCACATTTTATCGGAATGCGCGCAACCCTCACCTCTCCAATCAGTCACTTTCTCTTTAACATCAACCAGACTTGTGTTGCTCTTGATAACTCACTGGTTGTGCTAAAAGACTTGATTTAATCTTTTCCTCACATGCTGTTTCCTGGCACCTGGAAGGTTTCTTTTCCTCTGCTCACTCGGCTCTGCTTTTCAAACACTCACGGCTTCCCAAAAGCTTGAAACTCTCCTCACTTATTCTTGATCCTCAATTGTTTATCAGCTTGTTGGCCTTCCAACTCCCACAGCCTGGTTCGTATCAGTCTTGGAAGAGCAGTTGTCTTCACATATCCAGCGTCACTCAAATTGCGCTTGTGCGCGCCATCTTTTGTTTTCACAGGGAGTCTTAACAAGTGGCAGGTGTACATTATTAGAGCTACGTGCCTGACTCTGACTGGCATATTTTTTGTGACAAGGCCAATGCAAGTCAGGGGAGGTAATCCTTCTAACCTCATTCTTCATCTTCCTTTGTGCAGTACATTTGTCAAAACAACATGGGAAGGAATTATGGAAGTTTCCCACAAAAAAAAAAACTGGGATAGGGGTTAGATGGGTCATGGAAAAAGAGGGATACCAAGGGGGTCATTACAAGTTTGGAGGCAGCCATGTCGCTATTTGCGGCATGGCTGCCTCCAAACTCTGGTCCAGGTTCCTTGAATGAGGAATTACCGGGCCATTCCAACCTTGGAGGACCTGGTAATTCCTCATTCAGTTTACCCATCCCCATTTCCATTTGAGCCCCCATAGGGCTCAATGGGAATGGGGAGGGAGCTAACAACGGGGCCGTTAATAACGTAAGGGGTTAACGGCACTGGCACCCTTACCAGCGCTGTTAACCCCTTACTGCCAACCTCGGAATGAGGCCCCAGGTCTCGCCATTGGGTGTTTCTCCCCCACTCGAGGTGATCCTCACTCGTTTGTCCACTCACAGGGTCTGGATCCGGAGTACTGTATTCCCGGGGACTGGGTTGTGAAACACCCTCTGGTTTTTCACACACTGAACAGCTGGACAGATTATCTGATGTGTTTTCTATTCTTGCATGTGCAACCTGAACCCTTGTTTCTCAGAATATGGTTTAATTCCAGTATTTAGAGTTTGTGTTGATCAATTTTATTGGGGGAAAGGCTAACAAGTGAATTGTGCTTAAGAGCCCGGTAGTCATAAGACTTATTCTTATTTGGCAGCCACATAACACTGAAGAAGGTGATCAGCCCTCAGCTCTCTAATCCTGACTTATTACTTTATCAACAAAGATGGGAGCAGCATATCCTTGATTATCTGTAGTATATTGCCAGCCAGCATAGCTTCATATCCTGCCATATGCGCCATCCATTGTCTTGGTGACATCCCCTTCCTCATCCTTTCTAAGGGATCCAGGAAGGACTCCTGGTCTGCTTTCATGAGCGCTTACCTTCCTCTCAGTGGCTTTGACTCCTCTCTCTTGCTTGTTCTCCATGGCTTCTCCAGGCTTGCTCTTATGAACAGTCTTCTGATTCCAACACTGGCAATGGAGAAGAACTGTTGCACTGCAAATAACATTTTGCACATGACATACCTCACTGCTAACCCTTTTGCACACCCTTGCATGACATGATGCACACATTTACATCTCCTGGTAGCATCCTATTTAGAGAGAATTTGTTTTCACATCAAAATTATCTATTCTGTTTTCCCCATCCCCCTGTGCTCTTGGTCCACATATGCACATTTTGTCTCATTCTCAACACCTACCCTCAACACCATTGACTTTCCTTCTCTTTACATCTCTTTTCATCTCCTTTCTCCTGATCTTTGACATCATGACTTCCCATCCTCTTGTCAATCTCTCTTGTATTCTTCCACCCTGGGCTTCCTTCTCAGAATCCCTATTTTCTCCAATCTTTTCCCATCCTGGCTTTTACACGCTTCTGCACGCTTGGTTGTCATTTCCCATATGGACCCTTCTTCTGCCTCCTTCCACCATGACTTTTTCTCCTCAAATATTTCTGTTCCAACCATTTGCTTCACTGGTCTTTAACTTTTTCTTTGTTACCTCCACCTCTAGATCCAGTCAGCAGTAGCCTGGCACAGTCAGTCATGTCCATGGCCTCCTCTCAAAGTCAGCACTCCCAGCTCAGCACGGATACAATGTCCTCGATGTCTGGATCATACATTGCAGCTGGCACTGAAGACGATGGAGATATCCTTCCTTCCCCCACAGCTGCAGCCAGTGGGCCTCCATCGGAAGAAGGGGAGGTAGGGTGGTGAGTTTTTTTTGTCTCCAGGTGAAGGTTTCGTGGGGGAGAGGGCCAGGGGAGGGAGTTTGAAGGTGCTTTAAACATTTATTCAGGGACAGGCCCGGGCCTGCCTTTGTTATGGAGAAAAGATTAATGTAGGATTTAAACAGGGGTGTGTTGTAGACTATATCTCAGAGATGGTAGAGGGGTTGGAAGTGCATAGGAACTTTCCACCTAGACTGGGTGAATCAAAAATGTCAGTATTACTTTTTGCTGATGATGTCCTTACTTGATAAGACAACAGTTGGTAACCAGAGAATTATAAACGCTATGACAAATTATCTGAGGGAGAACAGTTTAATCATCAATCCCCAAAAAAACATCCATAATGACGATTACAAATATAAAAGCTAGGTGCTTTTTCCCATGGATTTTGGAAAACAGCTACTTCAAACAACAAATGAAATTAAGTACCTGGGATTCCTATTTGCTAATAAGGCAAAGTACAGTTCCCTTCAGATGAAACTGAAAACAAAAACCAGTAATAATGCATGCACAAAGCAGGAAAATGTTCGTAGAATATTGTTTATGTACACTTAAACCATTGCTAAGTTACTACAAGGGGCAGATTACACCAACTGTGCTTTATGGGTTGGAACTAATAGATCTAGATTAGATCCGGGTGGAACAGTGGAAAGCACTCTTTGCAAGAGATTAAGTCTACCAATGGCAACTCTTTAAGTCTTGATCCGACAAACTGTGCCTAGTATCATGGAGGCAGCAGATACAAATTACCAAGCTACGGCTATATGGCAAGAACTTGCCTCTCCCCAATAACTCATTGTTTGAGGACCTAAAAATATCCCTCGAAGCAAAAAATACAGGCCCACTGGATACATTCCATCGGGAACGTGAACTTGTATTGAAGAATGCGGGCATGGACAGGATCATCCTATTGAGTAATCCAGTGAAGGTCTTTAAGAAAATCAAATTAGATCAATGAAGTGGGGATCAGGACATCCTCACTAAATATAGGTTACACTCCCTACTGGCAAATCAGCATAGGGTGTACATGAAGTTGCCAGAATACATCGAAAAATTCCCTGATTTTAGATATCGGCATGTATTCATGCGATTCAGATTCAACCTTCTGGCTACCCTTGAGAGGTGGGAAACAATCAGAGGGATATCAGAATCTGAAATGTCATGTGGATTGTGCAAAGAATACGTTTTGGAGACCTTTAAAAGACTGAGTGTTCCATTGTTCAGCGGTTAAACCCTTGTGGGTACAGTATTTAGGGAGATTCCTCGCCAATGTGAAAGCCTGGAGGCAGAATAATTTTTGAATAAATTAATGGAGGGGATAAAGCGGTCAATTGTATTTGCACTTGTAAGATTTTTAAGAAGTTGTCACTCCAGGTTGGAGAAAATGTTTATCGTTAAATGTAGTCACCCTTATTAAGGGCACGGCTGCCGCCGATAATGGTTTTTTACCGGGTCCCAGAAGAGGGCAATAACCGGGTCATTCTGACCTTGGCTGACCCGGTAATGGCCCTTTTCTGGGACCTGGTAAAAATGTATCCCCATTCCCATTTGAGAGCCCATAGGGCTCGATGGGAATGGGGAGGATGCTAACAACGGCCTGTTAATGACGGGCCCATTGTTAGCATCCTGGGCTGCTAGCATTTGACCAGGTGTTCCTTAGCGGGTCCCGCAGCAGTCCTCTTAATATGGCAGCCCGTAATGAACGGTGCCGGTCCCGTACCGGCACTTTTCATTACGGGACTGCCAGGGTCCTAATGAGGCCCATAGAGTGCAGAGAAGCGCCAGGAAGGCGTAACAGTGCCCTAGTTGAACAAGAGAAAGGTTTGGCTCACAGAAATCTTCATTGGACCCTAAAACAAGTAGGAGTAATTTGTGTCCAGCTCTGCATGGGAGGCAATCAGCAATCACGGAAATCGCCACCTACCTACAGGAACTGGGATTAAGCACCTCACCTATTGGCGCCCTGTATCTGAGCACAGATCGCAAATTAAGGGAATTCTTCCACAACACTGCAGTTATGGAGCAGGACCAGGAGCAAATCTTGCCAGAATTACCAAATCTTGCCAGAATTACCTGGGAACAACTGTGACAATGCCACCGAAGCAGATAGGACTCCTACTACTAGGAGGCATCTGATCAATAAAGTCTAGCCTTAAAGAAAAAGTCACTGATCTGCAAGCTCGAATGGTGAAGGTGGAAGACCGGATTGAGGCTGTTGATAATAACCAGCTAGCAGGCAATCTCGCAGTCATGAATAGCAAAGCCAGGTCCCAGGACTTGGAACAAAAAGAGAGAGACATCGAATTGAAGCTGGACGATCTCGAAAACCGAAAAAGAAGATTGAACATACGCATCATGGGCCTCAGTGAGAGACGAGGAGAAACCCCAGCCGATTGGAAAGCTGAGTGAAGGCGCTGGTAATACCTTTGTTCGATCCAACAGATGCCCCCAATTTAGAATTTGATACAGTGCATAGAGATGGAGGCCCCCTGAATGGCCCAAGATCGGTGCTTGCCAAATGTCACTACTATAGGCAAAACAGGACATCTTACAGAAGGCGAGAGAGAGAGAGAGAACCCATCGAATTTGAGGGATCCAGCAGCAAATTATTCCAGGACCTCTTAGCTACCACACTTAAGCGAAGAAGCTGCCGCCCACAAACATTATGGCTACAGGAGAAGGAAATTTGCTACCGATGGGGGGGTTCCCTTTTACATTAAGCTTTGAACACGATGGCAAGGACTACCGTGTTACTTCGGAGGAGGAAGCTCAAGACATTCTGGAGAGTCTACAGCAGGCACGCAGGGGGTCGACGGAGACAAAGCTAGAAGACCTAGGGGACCGATGCATAAAACTGCCCCCTCCCTGCTGAGGAGAGGATGATCCCCGGGAACTAGAAAGTACAAGTGATACAACACACCCTGAAATTCTAATCCCGCAGGGAGTGTTCCAAGTTATAACAGTAGCTTCTCCGCTTGAATGTACGTGCTTCCAGAGCATGAGGGGAAGGCTTGACCTATGAAAGTGGTTGAAACGATTTGTAAGCTCGTAATAGCAAACAAAGGGTTCGGAGAGTATGTACGGCCATGGGGGTTTCGATGTTGCGGGATAGTTTTGCCTTTACATTTGTTGAATTGCTACAGAAGTTTTGTTTTGCCTGGAGATGGGCCCTTTTTCTTCAAGGGCGTCTTGGCATTTTTCAAGGGTGGGGGGATGAGGGGGAGGCAAACATCAGAAGTGTGGAGAGATAAATCCAGACACCATTGAAGTCACACAGGCACAACCTCACACGCAAGTATATCATAGATGCTCCACACATGGGGCAACAGCGACTATTAGGGTGCGCCACCCAAAAGGAGGCAAAAGGCGACATCTAAAATACTGTCATGGCATTACCTGATGGGATAAAATGTGGGCCGCTCAACTTCAAAGGCTTAAACTTACTGCAACAGTGCTGTATTCTGGCAAAGGAATTTAAGCTTTCCAAACTGGACATGCTGTTTGTCCAGGAGACAAAATTTGCACAAGGGGAAGAATTTAAGGTCGTAAGTAGGGAATTAGGAGGCACACTGTGGGCTTCGGGGGGTCACAAAAGGAGGGGGTTTGGAATGATATATAGGAAATTATTAGTCCTTCAAGTTGAGCAAATACACAGGGAAGAGGAAGGGAGGTAGCTTGCATTGAAGGGGAAAATAAGATCACGCACAGTCACGCTTTGTTCTGCATATGCACCCAGTCGGAATGAGCTGCAGTTCTGCGAGTCCCTCTTTGACTTCCTAGATAGTTTGAAAGAGGGCACCTTGTTGTGTGGGGGCGATTTTAACACCATATCGAACCCAGGCACGGATTGGTATTCAATGTGACAGGGAGCAAACCCATTGTGTGGCCCAACAGGGGAAGGATTTCTGGGCCTATTGGGGCAAACCATTTAATTGTCACATGGCACACAATGCACCCAAAAGAGAGGACATTTACTTTTTATTCCTCACCCCACTTCACTTATTCCCATATAGATTACCTGTTGATGGAGGCAGAGAAAGAAAGCACGATATTGACTGCAGCCATTCAGATGATAGCTGGTCAGATCACAAATTATGTGGGCTGGAATTAGACCTGGGCCCATGGGCCCATCCTTGTATACGGAGCGCAGGTGGATCTGTAATGATACCCTCTATAAGGACCCACTATTCAGAGAAACCCTAACAGATGCTATAAAAGATGACTTCACTGTGAATGACACGGGAGGGCTTTCACTTAACACGGTGTGTGATGTGGCAGAGGCCACAATTCGGGGTATCATGATTGCGGAAGGGGCCCACAGAAATAGGATCAGAGGGAAAAGGAGTTGAAAACCAAAATCACACGCAACGAACTAGAACTCTGAACTCACCCCGCAGACAGTGAGAAAATTCTAGCACAGACTGGAACGCTGCGAAAAGAGTTGAAATATTTGGCAAAGTAAGGCACTAACTCAGCTGCGATATTTAAAGCAGACATTTTACGAGAGAGGTGATAAAGCCCACACTGTTAGCCACTTGTCTATGAAAACAGAGAGCATAAAGGGCAAACCCCAAAATCAAAAACGAAAAGGGAAAAGAACAATTGGACCCTCGCGAAATTACAAAGCACTTCTCCAGATTTTATACCACCTTATAAGCGACTGAGGGGGGAGGGGAATCGGAGGATGGCATTACGCGATATTTGGCAGCATTCCCCCATATGCCGATACAACAAGTTAACCAGGATAACTTAAATGGCCCAATCACAACCGAGGAAATTCAGGCAGCCATCTCTAAACTGAAACCGGTTTGGTGCCAAGGCAGGATGGGTACACACCGGCCTTTTGTAAAGCAAATAGTCACTCGCTCACTATCTTCTTAGTGAAACTTTTTTTCTGATGTTTGTTAATCTGCTTAGAATCACATGCTGTGCATAGGTCCGTAGTCGAAAAGGGGATGTCGACAAGGCGTGTCTGTAACACTATCCCTATAGTGACGTGTGTTGTACCCACAATCCCTCACGCGTCGAGGTCCCTCAGATTGTTTTTTTCCGCCCAGCTACTGGTCGCCTTTACGCGGAGCTCCTCGAGAGACATTGCAGATTTCATCTCCTTTGGTCGTTTTCCTATATTAATATAGAACATATCGATCCCTCCCTCGACGCTGTTGTGAAGCTGTCTCCGCCGAGCAAGATCTTCGACGGAGGGGACGAGCGGAGGAGATCCTTCGGCGTTGCCGAACACGTGGCCTGGCCTCGCAGGCCTAATACAGTAGGGAGAGTGGGGGTCGTGGGACATCTCTAGTTCTTTTCTGAGAATGCCTTTCCTTTTCCCCTTCCTTTCCCTTGGGGTGGTTATCACGTTTTATTGCCTCGGCTATGGAGAGGACACCCTTTAGGTTTTGCCCGCTTTGCAAGGGCAAGTTTACTTGGAAGGACAAGCATTCACGGTGTAACCGCTGCTTGCCCCTCGATCACAAAGAGGAAGGTTGCACGGCTTGTCGGCTTCTTAAGCCGAAGACTCTAAAAGACCGTAGGGTCAAGAGGTGGGCGGCCTACGCTATGTCGAAGGCCGACGCTCCACCCACCGTCGCTACCTCCGACAGTGACGAGGAACGTGATACCACGACCTCTGCTACGGAAGTCGAAAACCCCCCTAGAGAGCGCATACGCGCTTCGTCGTCTGTCCCCGGCCCCGACGGGCTCGGCTCACGCCCTGCTTATGGGGAGGAACACCCCGGCGACATTGACGCACACAAGACCACACATAAGCACACATCCCATGGCTCTTCTTTGCCGAAGGCGAAGAGAGCATCAGCGCCCAAGGAGACGCAGGTTTCACCGGCGGCCTCCTCGGACCGTTCGGGTTCGAAGCCCCTCTCGCAACCGCAGCCGCGACCAGCGACTGGGCTTTCGGCAAATAAGGGCGCCGCCCCCAAATCATCGGCCGGCGCGCATCAGCAGAAAGCGCATGCCGCCGTAGAGCGATCGACACCCATAACGTCGAAACCACAGCCCTTCGCTGACAAACGAGTTGCTAAGAGCTTGGCGAGGATCGTGGTAGCCGACGCCCACAAGCGTACGCCGAAAGACTCGTCGAGCGCTACGCAAAGGTCGAAAGACACGCCGAAAAGACAGGGACGATCTCCTTCAGTCGAAGGGATTCCCAGCACACCTGAAGGCTTTTCGGAGGGCGACGGGACACTTTCCTCGACGTTGTGGGAGAGGTCGAGCCGTTTTCAGCTACAAGACACCAATTTTCCCCCGCTAGACCGCTCAGGGGTACCCCATGAAACCATGGAAAGGCTCCATCTCTGCATGGAAAGAATGGAGAGGTTTATGAATACCCAGAACCCTCCCACTCCAAAGAGAATAAGAGAAGGGCCTCAGGAGGACCCCAGGGGCAAAATTCCAAGACTAGTCAATCCCCACCAGGACACAGCCTCAGACTTCCATAGTGTGTATGACCTCACTGGGGAAGAACATTATTTTGAGGAAGAGGATGATTTTATGGACGAGGAAGAGGGACGGAACCAGGAGGAAGGTCTGGAAGACAGCCCAGACTTGGTAGGAGAAGGCTTCGGAGAAAATCCAGAAGAAGGACCTTCTCACCCCTGGCAATCCCCATCAATATATTCCGACACTGATGTCCTGAACCTAAATCCTCCTGACAATTCACCTGTTAGAAACACGTCTCCCATTGACTATCAACCCACATTTAATGCCCTGTTGCGCAGAGCAGCAGCACACTTCGAACTGGACACTGGGGAGCTCTCCCCTGAATTAGACTTTGTAGAAAGGGTAATTAAGGAGAAACCCCCGGTCAGTCAGACAATTCCCCTCCTCGCTTCGGTGAAGAGAAGAATCATCCCTTCGCTGTCCACACCCGCACTAATCAGAGGGGTCAATCCTAGAATTGAAAAACTTTTCACTCCTTCACCCTCAGACCCGCTGTACATCAGGGGACATTCCATTCCGGATTCCCTGGTAGTAACCAACACAAGAAAGAGGGCAGGGGTACCACTTTCCACCAGTGAGGCACCACCTGACAAGGAGGGCAAGCGGTTATATGCCCTTGCAAAAAGAGTTACATCCTCGGCCGCCTTTTCGGCAAGAATTGCCAACAACAATTCTTTGCTCGCTAGCTATGTGGACGCGCAATGGGCCAAACTGCGCAAAGACGCCGAAGAAGCGCCAGAACCATTACGTACACGCCTGCTTTCAACTATTGGTGAAGGAACCCAGGTCAACCAGAGTATTGTAAAGAGCTCTCTGGATGCGGCAGAAACTGCGGGACGTTCCCTAGTTCAGGGAATAGTCCTAAAACACCACGTATGGCTGCGCAACTCAGGGTTCAAACCGGAGACACAGGCGTCTTTAATAAATAAACCTGTTGAAGACTCAAACCTCTTCGGGAAAGCGGTGGATGAGGCTCTGGAGATGGCTAAAAAAGAGTTCGATACTATCAAAACTCTTGACCAAATCTCTAAGCCCTCTACCAGGCGCGGCTATGGCAACAAACGCTTTTTTCGTGGCCAACGCCAACAACAAAACCAGCAGCAACAGTACCCTGCCACCAATTTCCAGACCAATAGTGGCCAGTACAGCCAAAGAGGACAGCGCCGGGGCAAAGGAAGAGGGCGAGGGTCCACCCCCAGAGGTTCCCAAGCCCCTAACAACACCAAGTGACGCGAAGATTCGCGTCCCCTCCCATGCAACACCGGTCGGTGGCCGGATAACATCCTTTCTTCCAGCATGGGAGGGTATACCGTCAGACCGCTGGGTACTTTCCACCGTAGCCCACGGATACTGCATCGAATTCAACAGTTCCCCAACATACAAACCCCCGAGGGGACGACGCATGTCACCGGAACATCTTGCCATCCTTCTACAAGAAGTACAACAACTGCTGGAAAAAGGAGCCCTAGAGGTCGTGCCTCTATCTCAGGTAACGGAAGGTATTTATTCAGTGTACTTCCTTGTACCCAAAAAGGATCTAACCATGCGCCCTGTATTAGATCTGCGCCCAGCGAACAAGTTCATCAAACCCCAAAAGTTTCGTATGGTGACCTTACAGGAAGTGATCCCACTGCTATCACAGGGAGATTACATGACAACATTGGACATGAAAGATGCATACTTTCATATTTTAATGTTGCCAGCGCACAGAAAATACCTCCGGTTCATGATAGAGGGCAAACACTACCAGTTCAGAGTGCTACCCTTCGGCATAGCATCAGCACCGAGGGTATTCACGAAGGTACTGGCAGTGGCAGCGGCCCACCTGCGCAGGTTGTCCATCCCAGTTTACCCTTACCTCGACGACTGGCTCATAACAGGGGATTCTTACGAAACATGCTTCTCCAATACCCAAAAGACTGTAGACCTTTTGTTCCAGTTGGGCTTCTCCATCAACGAAAAGAAGTCCAGCCTAGACCCCAGCCAAATCAAACAATTCCTAGGGGCTCTAATTCAAACAAAGGACGGCCTCGTCTTCCCCTCCAAAGAGAGGGTCCAAAACATGTTGTTTCAGATCCCTCAATATGTGACCGGTCGAGAGGTGACGGTACGCAAAGCAATGCGCTTTCTAGGCATGATGGCGTCATGTATTTATTTGGTACCTCACGCGCGCCTGCGCCCAATGCAAGAGTGGCTCAACAGCCAGTGGTGTCAGGCCAGCGGACTATGGGACGACCTAGTGGTGGTCTTGCAGGCCTTAGTTCTCTCGCTACGGTGGTGGACAAAGGAAAACCTGGAAAAAGGGAAACCCTTTGCCACACCCGCGGCGGAAGCCACTCTAACCACAGACGCATCCCTCACAGGATGGGGGGCTCACCTATCCCATCAGACTACTCACGGAGAGTGGACTCCGAACGTAGCCTCCAAACACATCAATCCTCTGGAGCTACTAGCGGTGTTCAAGGCGCTAAAAGCCTTCAAGGAACACCTACAAGGCAGGACAGTGATGGTCCTTACAGACAGCACCACAGCCATGTATTACATCAACAAGCCGGGGGGAACCCACTCTCCAGGTCTGTCCAAACTGGCCCAAAACATATGGAAGTGGGCTCGCAAACAGAATATGTTCCTTCTGTCACAACATGTACCAGGGGAACTCAATCTGCTGGCAGACAAACTCAGCAGAGATTTCCCCCTGCCCGAAGAGTACGAATGGCGACTGCACGAAGACATCGTCTTCGACGTCTTCACGCAATGGGGGTTCCCAGAAATAGACCTGTGCGCAACCCTGGAGAACTCACAATGCCAAGGTTACGCCTCCAGGTACCCCCAGAACCAATCCAAGGGGAACGGTCTGTCGATTCAATGGTCAGGGAGATTTGTTTACGCTTTTCCCCCCCGACTCCCCTTCTCAACAAGGTAGTGCACAAGATGCACCAGGAACAAGTAACCATGATACTGGTGGCCCCAATGTGGGCCCAACAGCCATGGTTCGCTCACTTGATGGAGATGTCTCTATCTCCCCCAGTGAAACTCCCCTGCCCGTACAACATGCTGTCACAAGACAGGGGCAGGACTCTGCATCCATGCCCCCAGAACATGAATTTAGCAGCCTGGCTCCTGAGATCATAGAATTTGGACATCTACAGCTCCCACAGAGATGCATGGACATCCTCAGGGAAGCCAGAAAACCTAACACTCGCCACTGCTATTCTAGCAAATGGAAGAGATTTGTCATTTGGTGCAGAGGAAAGGGCATCAACCCAATTGACTGCTCTCCCACACATATTATTCTATACCTGACCCATTTATTGGATTCAGGTCTAGTGTTCAATTCCATTAAAGTCCACCTAGCGGCACTTTCTGCATACACCACTTCCCAACTCAAAGTGTCGTGGTGGAAGATCCCTGTTATAAAGGCCTTCATGGAGGGAGTAAAGAGAATACACCCCCCGATAGCTGACCCAGCTCCCGGATGGGACCTTAACGTGGTACTTACCAAACTCATGGGCTCACCATTTGAACCCATGCACAAAGCATCTCTTAAAGACCTCACTCTTAAGACTGCTTTTCTAATAGCTATCACCTCCATCAGGAGAGTAAGTGAACTACAGGCTCTTTCTGTTCTAGACCCCTTTGTTACAGTTCACAAAGATAAAGTGGTTCTACGCACTCACCCAAGGTTTGCTCCGAAATTCATCTAAAAATTCCACGTAAACCAGTCTATAGAACTACCAGCGTTCTTTCAAAATCCTTCCAACTTGGGAGAAAGGACTCTGCACACACTAGATGTCCGCAGAGCGGTCATATTCTACATGGAAAGAACCAAACCACTGAGGAAGACTAATCAGTTCTTCGTCTCTGTGGCAGCAGGAAGAGAAGGGGATGCAGTTTCAAAGTCCACTATTTCTAGATGGATTGTTCAATGCATCACTCTCTGCTATACTCTTGCTAAGAGAGAACTGCCCTTTAGGCCAAGAGCATATTCTACTCGAGGCACGGGGGCGTCCATAGCATTCATTGCAAATGTTCCCCTTGAGTCCATCTGCAAAGCGGCTACCTGGAGTTCTGTGCACACCTTTACAAAACACTACTGTCTAGATGCACACTCTAGATCTGACTCCCATGTGGGACAGGCAGTATTAAGACATCTTTTCTCTACTGTTCCTTCTCATAACCCACCGCCAACTCCGGGTACTGCTCGCTAGTCTATGCACAGCATGTGATTCTAAGCAGATTAACAAACATCAGAAGACAATGCATTACTTACCGTAAAAGCATTTCTGATGGTTGTATCTGCTTAGATTCACATGCGCCCACCCTTCCTCCCCGCTTGGATGGAAGGAACATAGACATCCTTTTCTATATTTCTCTCTTTTCTGTACTCACTCACGTCTAGAAGGCTCCCTCAGGGCAGAAAAATACAAACAGAGGGACCTCGACGTGTGAGGGATTGTGGGAACAACACACGTCACTATAGGGATAGTGTTACAGACACGCCTTGTCGACGTCCCCTTTTCGACTACGAAAAACAAAATGCAATACTCCGCAGTGACCACTGGATGTCGGACCTATGCACAGCATGTGAATCTAAGCAGATACAACCATCAGAAATGCTTTTACGGTAAGTAATGCATTGTCATTTCAATCTTAGAAACCAGCCTGGCCCCACTGTCATTCACAGTCTAGAATAATAGTAATACCGAAAGAGGGTAAAGACATCACAAAATGCGCATCCTACCGCCCAATTTCTGTTATAAATGTAGACGCGAAGATTTACACAAGCATGCTGGCTAGCCGGTTGGCCCAAATCTTAACTCAATTAGTTCATTCAGACCAGGTTGGCTATGTAAAAGGTAGGCAAGGCGCGGACACAGTCCGCAAAACTCTTGATCTTATTGCCACCATTGATGAGTGGGAAGACCATTCTAATGTCTATCGCCGCAGAGAAGGTGTTCGACAGTCAATTGCCCTTTTCTGTATGCAGTTATGAGGTGGGCAGGATTGGGCCCACACTGGGTGTTGGGCACACTGGTGCTGTATCGGAACGCCACTGCTAAAGTTCTAGTTAATGGTGTTGTATCAGAGTTCTTTAACTTGACGCTAGGCACGTGACAAGGCTGTCCTTTGTCCCCCCTTGTTTGCCTTTTTGGTGCAGCTTTTGGCGCAGGCAATCGGAACAAACGTGCAGATACACGGGGTGATGAGAGGGGGTGAGGGAATAGAAGTTAGTGTTATTCACTGATGATATTTTAGCCTAAATCACCCGGCCGCTTTTATTGGTGCCTGCCCTTTTTGCCGCATTGATGGAATACAGGGCATTATCAGGATTTAGAGCGAACCTGAGCAAAACCGCTGCGTTAACGCTTCGTATGAATTCAGTTCTCCCGAAACATTTAGTGGCGGAGTGGGGTTTCCAACTACAGGCAGCGGGGATAAAGTACTTAGGCGTGGTGATTACAAGAGACTTAGCAGGTTTATTCAATGCAAACTTTATACGCCTGTGGAACACCATCAAATCTGATTTAGAGAGATGGTCCAAAATGGCGCTATCCTGGACTGCAAGATTTACTTCAATCAAGATGAATATAGTTCCTAAATTCCTGTTTCTTTTCCATTCACTCCCAGTGGCCATCCCGGAAAGAATATCATGCAGAAGTTAAGCGGTCCCTTCTTAAATATCTATGGGCGGGCCTGAAACCCCAGGTATATCATATGCGACTCTGACCACACCAAAAGACAGGGGAGGCATGGGGTGTCATTTGAATAGCATAGAGCCTCTCAATTTCGTATTCTTGCAGATCACTTGTGGGAAAACGCAGAAAAACTTTGGTGGGCCTGGAAAACAACCTATTTACACCAGTATCTCTGGGTGAATGGCTGTGGGTCCCACATCAGACCATGCCGCGTAGGATACGTGAGCATCCAGTCTTGGCAGTATTTTGGTTTCGAATGGATTGTGTCCTCCAAGGTATTCCTCATCTTAGATGTATTCCATCCAGCTACAGCTGCTTCGGAAATGTTTTCCTGGGCAGAGGGTGCCGTGCGTCCATGTTGTCGAGTCGAGGTCCCGCAGAGGCCTTTGTTGAGGGTGACGTCATCGGGTATACAAGTAGCATGCACGGCGTCCATTGGCCTCAGTTCCGTTTTTCCATAGTACGTCTTGCTTCAGAGACTCGGTGTGCCTCGAGTAGTTCTGTGACACAGTTACTGAAGTTATTCGATGTGTCCTTGTCGTCGACCCAGACTACCCCCCTGTTCGGGGTTCAAAAAGTGTAAATCCTGCGGTTCGAAAATATCCATCACGGACCCGCACCAAGAATGTCTGTGTTGCCTCGGTGAAGGCCACGACATATAGGGCTGTACGAAGTGTCAGGCAATGATGGGGAAGACCTTGCGAGAGAGGAAGGGAAAACTGCAGGTAGGTTGAAAACCCGGCCGAAAAGCCTCTAGCGTCGAGGTCCCGTGGGGATAAATCTCCTCGACGCGAAAGGCAAAGCATCGGTCTAGGTCCCAAAGTGGTCCACATCACTCTTTGTCTTTGATGAAAAAGTCCAAGAAAAGACGACACCGGTCCCCTTCCACCTCGTCCTTGGACGAATCCCCCAAAAGAATGAAATGCCCCACAAAACATTCTTCCTCTGAAGAATGAGAAGCATTTAGAATAAAAATGATGGCGGTGTTTGAAAAGGCTAAGCCTCGGTCCGCGCCTCCTTCGGAAGCCAGCCGGGGCCCTTCAGACACTCACGCGCCCTCGAGCCCTGGTGATCAAAGGAGAAAGGATCGGGAACCCTTCAGGACGCTGAGCGAAAAAGACCTCTCGAGTCGAGTCGACCGTTCGAGGTCACAGACGCCGTCCGGAACCCGACACACCTCGAAGGGTAAGCCTTCGAGGAGCGCCTTGACGCCCTCAAAGCCAGCTCCGTCGATGACCACTATTACGTCAGCGCCATCAACGCCTTTGTCGACATCGGCCACGAAGCCCTCGGCCCCAAATATTCCAAAGGCTCCAACTCAGCCAGAAGCTGTCAAAATAACAGCAAAAGAAAAGCCTGCAAAGGCTGTAATGCCTTCAGGCTCCACTGATACACCTCTCCCAGAAAATGTTTTTAAACCTCTTCCAAGGAAAGAATATTTCAAATCCTTAACTTCAATTTTTGAATAACAGGAGAGTTCTGGTGAGGAGAATGTTCCTTTTGGACTGGAATGTGGCACCCCAAATGTCCCAAAATTCCTGATTTCTGAGGAAAGCAGGATGAGGGATCTGGGGGGAAACCTTGCATAATGCAAGTGGAATTGATAGATTTTGGCAGGCCAGAACCAGGGGAACATGCCAGTCCCTCATACAGGTAGCTAATGACAAAGGTGGTCGAATATATATAGGATGGGCTAGACCACCAACTCAGTTCATCCAGGATGATCTGACCGATATATTGGATCATGGTCCCACCAAAGATCTGATTTTACCCTTCCATGTAGCCTTCAAATAGGGTGGCCAAAAATTGGGAGATCCCAGACTTTTTTCCCTCACTTCAAAATACCGCCCTTCCAGTAGCGACCCAGGCTATCTGTCCAAACACCCTACTCCCGAGAGTCTGGTGGTCCAGGCAGCCACAGCTTCAAATAAGGTAGCATACCCTTCCATCCCTCCGTATAGGGATGACAAGCATGTGGGTGGTTGGGCACACAAGGTATTTTCAGCTGGGAGTATGGCGTTAAAATCAGCCAAGTCCACATGTGCCTTGGCAAAATTTTCATACACTCTGTGGGAGTACATTGCAATGGCGGCGGAGCACATACCAGAAGGGGATGAAAGGGAAGGATTCCTCGCCACTGTTAAAGATGGAAAGGAGGCCATGCAGGAATCCCTTCATTCTGGATTGGACACTGCAGATAGTGTGAGCAGGTCCATGGGCACTAGCACAGTAATGCGCAGATTTGCGTGGTTACCGGAGTCTGGTTTCGTACCGGATGTGCAAAACCGTCTTTTGAACATACCCTTTGACGGGTCTCGCCTTTTTGGCAACAAGGCTGATGAGAGCTTTGAGAGGTTGCAGACCTCAAAAGCGGCTGCCAAGTCTTTAGGAGCTGCTATTAGGCAACCTCGGCCTTTTTGTGCATCAGGACAATCTTGGAGGGGACGATCCTATCGTTACTACTCATATGGAAAGGCGAGGGGAATGGCCAGTCAAAGAGGCCAGAAAAAGGCCTCTCGTGGTGGACGAGGAAAACATGCAAAGCCAGCCCCAGCTGCAGCCTCTTTACCATCGGCGACCGCAGCAACCACCGCAAAACCACGTTGAGGACTTGCATCACAAGACACCTGTGGGAGGCAGGCTGTCACAGCATCTGCAAGAATAGCGAGCCATTACTTCAGATGTTTGGCTCTAGAAATAATAGCCCAAGGTTACTGCCTCCCTTTTCTAATGCAACCTCAAAGCAATCCACCAGGGAGACACTCTTTGAAGTTTCCAGACCTGCTCCTACAGCAGGAAGTCTTAACCCTGCTGGAGAAAGGTGCTATAGAACCAGTACCTGAAGCGGAGAGGAACAAGAGATGGTACTCTCCTTATTTTTTGATTCCCAAAAAGGACGGAGGACTGAGACCCATCTTGGACATAAGAGGCTTGAACAAGCTTCCCAGGAAGGACAAGTTCAAGATGGTCACTCCTTCTCAGATCCTTCAGGCCGTTCAGCTTCTTGGATTGGTTGGTGTCAATGGACCTCCAGGATGCTTATTTTCATGTGCCAATTCATCTCAAGCACAGAAAATACCTGAGGTTCGTAGTTGGCGACTCACACTATCAGTTTCGAGTCCTGCCATACGGGTTGACCTCCTCCCCGAGGGTCTTCACCAAATTAATGGTAGTGGTGGCAGCGCTCCTCAGGAGAGGGGGGATTCACCTCTACTCCTACCTGGACGATTGGTTGATCAAAGCACGTTCTGCCAAACAAGCCTTGGGTGATCTGAAAGTCACCTGCCACTTCCTCCACAGACTGGGCTTCTCCCTCAATTTCAATAATTCACAAATGACACCTTCCCAACAGCTCCAGTACACAGGGGCTGTATTAGACACATCCTTGGGAAAGAGCTTGCCTCCCAAGTCGAGGGTTCAAGACATTCTTCAGATGGTTTCCAAATTCCAAAATGCCCAAAATCTCCAGGCCTATGACTTCTTAAGGTTGCTGGGCCTCATGGCATCCTGCATTTTCCTAGTGTGAGAGGATGAGATCCCTTCAATGGGCTCTAAAGACTCAATGGTCCAGTTCTCAGGTAAAATAACGCATATCCATTAGATTCCGAACAAGGTTCGGCAGGATCTTCTGTGGTGGACTTGCACAGAGAACATCCTAAAAGGAGACCATTTTTGGTAATCTTGGCTGGAGATTACAGTAGTGACGGTCGCTTCACTTATGGGGTGGGGTGCTCATGCCAACGATATGCCAATCAGCGGTTGTTGGTCTCCATCGGAGTCCAAACTACACATCAACCTTTTAGAGCTGAGAGCAATCAGACTAGCGCTGAAGGCTTTTCTGCCATCTATCGGAGGAAAAAAATGTCCTGATGATGACGGACAACACAGTGGACATGTATTAGCTAAACAAAAGAGGTGGTGTAGGGTCACTACCTCTGTGCAGAGAGGCAATGCGGCTCTGGTATTGGGCAATTCAAGAAGGAATCCCCTTAACGGCAGTTCATCTAGCCGGGGAGGAGAATATGACGGCAAATGCTCTGAGCAGGCAGAGTACGGTGTCCCACGAGTGGGAACTGGCTCAGGAAGTCATTCAGGAGATCTTCACCCTTTGGACAACCCCCCAAGTAGACTTGTTTGCAACCAGAATCAACCGGAAGGGCACAAAGTATTGTTCAAGGAAATTTACCCTGAGAGGAGCCTTGGGGGACACATTTGTAGTAGAGTGGAACTTCCCACTACTATACGCGTTCCGTCTGATTCCCGTTATTCCTCAGGTCATCAGGAGATTGAGACGGTTCGGAAACCACATGATCCTGATTGCCCCGGATTGGGCCAGGAGAACGTGGTACCCGGACCTTCTAGACAGGTCAATCTGCTCTCCGTTACGTCTTCCTTACAGAGAGGACCTTCTGTCACAAATGGAGGGCCTGTTTCTCCATCCAGAGGTCAAGATTCTCAACCTTCATGCTTGGTATCTGAAAGGCTGAAGATACAAGGATTGGCACCTTCAAGATGACGTCATGGAGGTGTTGCTTTCGGCAAGAAGGCCAGCAACAAAATCTCTATACCGTTGCTGTTGGAAAAAGTTTTGCAACTGGTGCAGAGAAAGGAATGTTGATCATTTTCTATGTTCTATCCCGGAAGTGTTGTCCTTTCTCTTGTGCCTGGTACATAGAGGCCTAAATGTTGGGACTATTAAAGGTTATCTTGCAGCACTTTCCATTTTCAAGCGCTCTTCAGAAGAATGTTCCTACTTTATAATTCCTTTGTTAACACAATTCTTAAAGGGACTCACCAATGTGTTCCCTCCTTACCCTTTCCAAGTCCCAGTTTGGGACCTTAACCTGGTTTTAAAGTTTTTAATGGGTGCCCCTTTTGCACCCTTGAACACTTGTCCATTAAGTTTAACATTCAAAACCGCTTTCCTGGTAGCTTTAACATCTGCAAGATGTTCCACAGGGACAGAGTGGTATTGAGGGTTAAACCCTCATTTTTGCCTAAATTTGTGTCTGATTTTTTAAATCAGAAAATTATTCTGCCCGCGTTCTACCTTCCACCTCATTCCAGTAAGGAGGAGGAAAGATTGCATAGGCTGGATCAGAGAAGAGCTCTAAGCTTTTACATTTCTAGGCTTTCCAAGCTTAGAGTGGATAATCAACTTTTCATTGGCTACACCAGAAGGAAATTGGGTCAATCGGTGTCAAAACAAACCGTATCACATTGGATTGTGCTTTGCATTTCAGAATGCTACAGATTGGCGGGGAAAAACCCATCAGAAGGCTTAAGGGCCCATTCCACCAGAGGTATAGCCTCTTCCACAGCCCTTCAGAGGTGTTCCCATAAAATCTATTTGTGAAGCAGCAACTTGGTCATCACTGCACGCTTTTTCTAAATTCTATAGTCTGGATGCTTCCCAGTCTAAAGTGCTTGCTTTCGGTAAAGCAGTGCTATATTCGGCTGTATAATAATAATATTAAAAATCTACTCCCTCCTCCAGAGAGCTTTCTACACTGCTTTGGGAGTCTATCTAAGATGAGGAATACGTTGGAGGACACAATCCATTCGAAGAACAAGTTACTTACTAACTGGTAACGTTCTTTCGACTGGATGTCACTTTCAGCCCCAATATGAGGGCAGTTTAGTGAGGGCAGGGCAGATGTGGAAAGACTGTTCCTATATGTCAAAGGTAGAATTAGAGGCAGCACAACAAGGTACCACAATAACACTGCTGCATTACCTGCGGTTGAGAAGTGTATTGCAAGATCCACAATGGGGGGTACTCCCTTAGAAGGCCGCTCACGGCATTTGAGCAAATTTTGAGTGAACGTAGGGGTACGAGAGGATTGATAGCTCAACTATATAGTGCACTGCTTACCAGAGGCCACCTGATCCAACCAAATACCCATACCAAGTGGGATGCAGAGCTAGGGCTGCAAGATCAACCAGACACATGGACAACAATATATAGGGCAGTATGGAACACAACCATATCCATGCAATACAAGATGCCTACCGGGAGGTTATTGATGAGATGGCACCTGACTCTGCAGCGACTATTGAAAATGTTTCCAGCGGTGGCACTGCAGTGTTGGAGGTGGTGTGGGGAAGTAAGTGATTGTTGGCACCAGTGTTGGGGTTGTGTGAGTGTGCAGACGTTCTGGAAAGAGATCCTGGGCTGGCTACAAGCCATAGATGGAATTCATAGAAGTCTGTCCCCATTGCTAGTTTGGTTAGGTATAGACGGATGCTGAGGGAACTAATACAATTCTTTCTCACATACCTAGAAACTTGTTATTGGCAGCAAGAGTGTGTTTGACAGTCAAAAAGAAAAACAGTACACTACCAACGAAAGGGGAATGGCTCACTAAGGCACACACTATATACCAAATGGAAAGCATGACTGTGGCCCTGTTACAAACACATTCCCACATAGATATGGTCTGGCATCCCTTTATAGAGTACTACGCCAAACACAGAGACACACACAATCAAGTGGGGTAGAGGTAAATGGGAGGGTGTCCAATACAGGTATTTAAGCCACAAGTACTGCCTATATTATTTGATTCTGCCAGGGTGGCGAGTATAGACAAAATATCAAAATGATTTTCTTTTTTTTTTTCTTTTTTTTTTTTTACTGCAACGGTTCAATAGAATTGAGGTGTCAAGGTTGAGGAAAATGAACAATGCGACTTGAGTAATTTCCCTGATTTGAGGAGGGAGGCTGGGGGGGAGGGAAAGACATTATAGGTCGTCTATGCAGAAGCTCACCTGCTGGCTGTTAACATTGGTCAATGCCGCTTGGCAAGAGACGCTCTCCCGAAAGAAGTTCCATGTTGATTAAGTAGAAGCCAAGGGGAAGAAAGGGAGAAAACAAAATGTCGCTGTTTGGGTTGCTCTTTGTGGTCCCAGAACCGTTGACCCTGTGATGTAGACATGTGAATGGTGATGTTCTAATAATTCCTGGTCTTTATCTATTCTTTATCAACATAGATCAGGGTTGTCAAACTCAAGGTCTCGAAAGCCGGAATCCTGACAGGTTTTCAGGATATCACACATTAATAATATCAACTGTTATTGAAGCGCTCTGAGGCCTATGGGTGTGTAGCGCTCTATAAGAATTGGATATCGATATTCACAAGAAGAAATGTGCATACATTTAAAGTCATTGTATGCAAACGTGCCTCATGAATATTAATGAGGGATATCCTGAAAACCCAGCAGGATTCCGGCCCTCGAGGCCTGAAGTTGGACCCCCTGACCTAGATTATAACTGTAAAGTTGAGGAAAAACTCCCGGACTCTGCGCCATTAGATATTACTGTACTTTAATCATTACTCAGTACAAAATGTGCCCTTTTCCCGATAACGCGTGTTTCGGCTCAGCTGAGCCTTTCTCAAATCAGGGCTATATCTATAGATATTTGTTCAACCACAATTTCAAAAACCATTGACCCAATACCAAGCAAATTCATTGTAAAAAAACCCATAGTGTTACAAATAAACAGTATTCCAAAGTTCCTAAAATAAAACACCAAAATGAATTTACAATCAAAGACAGAGATTACGGGTTGGTGATGGGGAGGTTGCAAGACAGGGAGAAAGAAAACATACCGGAACCCAAAGAGAATAATTAAAAAAAGGGGAAAAGAGAAATAATAAGATTACGGTAGAAAAAAACTTATCAATCAATTATCACAGGTTACAAACTTAGTCTGGCATTTCCAAACATTTATAAACACCCCCAACAGTATGGTTATTTATAAGGGTTTGATCCCATAGTCCAAGTCTCTGTAGAGAAATATATTACAATTGGCCACATTACATGCAATACATTGCCATAATTAATTTATACATTCACTTGGGTATTTTAGTCACTTGTTCACATTCCATTACTGCTCTCTCTCCTTGCGCATAAATCTAGTTCTGGGAGCACAGTAATTAGGTCTCCTAAGTGCTGGAGGTTCCAATCAGTATCCGATGTCTCACAGTGTATCACGAGAGTTAATCTTACATTATTGTTTGATTATATTTATGCTATATTTATTGCCTGTATGCTAATTGATTTTGACATGGATTCATCCTTGTGCCTTCTCACTATCTGATTCAACACAGAGATAAACCAAAAGCGCTTACTGTAGAACTTCAATCTCTCGCGTCGTCTTAACACGGAGGTCCGCGAGCCGACGCCATTTTAAATCCGTTGATATATCGTTACCATGGCAATGTTGTGCATACGTTGCCATGGTGCATGCGCTCCCTTCTTCAAAGTACGGACGTATTTGCCGATGCTGGGCGCCATCTTGCATTGGGAGGCTAATGACAGTGTCAAATTCAAATATGCTCACCATTGTTGTTTAAATTTGGGCATGTTAATTAAAAATTAACTGGATATATTGTTACCATGGCAACTTTGTGCATACACTGCCATGGTGCATGCTCTCCCTTCTCCGAAGCACGGACATATTTCCTGATGCTCGGCGCCATGTTGTATTGGCAGAATATTGGCGCAATATCAAATGCATTCGGATGTGCTCACCATTAATAGGTAAATTTGAACATGTAGTTGATACCATCTCCAAAAATTATTTTCCACCTATTGAGGTATTCCGATTATGTTACGTATGCATTGTACTTTTTTAAGCAAAATCTCATCTGCGCTGTGCCCGCTCCTAGAGGCACAACAAGCCTTTTTGTATAATATCGGTAATTACCATACTACACCAAGTTACTTTATTCATTGGCTTTCAATTCATCATTATCCTGCCTTTACTGCAGAGTACAAGTATTCTATTCAGCACATTAGAGACCTAGTATATCTGGAGAGCATTCATGATAATATACATTTTCTTTGACCTAGTTCATTTCTTAAATTATAATTTATAGTAGTGAATTATGTAACAAACAAGCTTATTAGTCCAAATACTCCATAGACCGACAGGAATGATGCCATCTCATTGTCACTGTTTAAACCTGTCACTGATGTATTTAAGGGACAAATTGTACGCGCTTCAGCCTGACGTTGTACTTTAACCCTGTCACCACCTCTCTTATTCAGGGTTATATGCTGAAGTCCTATAAATCTAATGTCAGATTTATTTTTCATTTGGTGAAAGGTTTGTCAATAATGTGCTAATGGCAAAGAAGGATCCTGACTACCAATCTTCATTAGCTGCTCTCGTATCCTTATTCTTAATTCTCTCTTGGTACTGCCTATGTACACCTTATTACATACACAGATAATACCATACACGACAAACTTAGTTTTACAGTGGATACCCTGTTTGATTTTTTATAGTTTTATAGTACACATGCCACATTTCCTGAAACCAATGTCATTCCTTTGAAGCCAAGCTGTCTGTCTCATATCTTTGAGGTCAGTTAGTAGTGATGGGCTTATGATTGTTTACAGTGTGTCTGCTCTTTTGAAAATCATAAGGGGTGTGTCCCCTATGAATTTATCTATCAGTTCATCAAGTTTGAGCAAATACTAATGTTTCTTCAATGTTTTCAGGATTCTCTGATGATCTCTGTTGTATTGCGTTATGAAAAAGACCCCCATGGATTTTTCTGAAGTTGTTTCCGGCTTGATTTGCAACGTATCCTGCTGCTTCAGTTGTTTGATCTTCTTGTATGCGGACGTCACACTTTATAACTGCCTAGACTCAGTGTTTCTTTTGTAGCATACGTAATGTTGCATTGCACATACTCTGTCCTACCCTCCCTCCATGCCCCTGCACTGTAGGTGGGGTTCAGAAAAATAGTGTGTATAGTAATTAAAACTGAGGCTATGCACATGCCTGGTCCCTCTGCAAGCTGGAACAAACCCATGAGTCACCAAACCACTAGACAGTTTGTGTGTTCATATTTTCTACATATAAAAAACTTCTTTGCTGTTTCCTCTCCTTTTATGGTAATGCTTGCTTTGTCACATTCACCTTTTCTTACAGAGCGAAGCATGTTTTTTATTAGATATATTTTTTCGATCATAGCCTTCCTCTACTGCCTGATCTATACAACCACGCTCATGAAATGAATTGGTGGTTGTGGACACATGTTCTCAGCTGAACCACACCGATCCTGCATAACCTGTCTTTGCAATAATTATCTGAACTCTTGCTGTTTTCTGTGCTGCGATGGCTCTGAAGTCTGTTATATCAGAAATGCTTTTAAGAGGTAATTTTGCTAACTTGAGGCATCCTCAATCGTTTTGCATCCCTTCGTTTCCTAAATTTTCTTCTTACTTTGAGAGGGTACTCTTCTGAAGTCCACCTCCATCTGCACCTGCAACTTATTTCTGGTGTGCGGCCCTAAGCCCAAATGGCTACCAGGGCTGTGTTTCTTACCCAGAAAGTGGGTTTGGGATAATCGGGGAACCTGCATGATTTACATTTGGTTCCACCACTGTATAGCCTTTCTACCACGTTAAACCCAGGATTGGTCCATGGGGAAGTGAGTGACCTTGCTTGGGGCAGACTTTAACTGGAAATTCTCTGCAACAGAAGTCTTTTACAAGCAACAGTTGGACGTAGCTTTAGATCACTGAACTGCACTGCTGCTTTTTGAAATGTCTTATTTTACTCTGTCTAGGTTTTGTCTAGTTATCAATTTCTAAGTCTGAAGAAAGCATGTATGTACTGTATTAATAGTCTAAACTTATTCTGAATTTTGGTGGCTTCATTGGTATGGTTTTGAAGTGTTTGAATTATATGAGCTACATGTGTATTCTCCAGCATGGGGTTTTACATGCATTCACATGCTTATGAATATTCCCTGTCGGCAGGCTGGGAATCCTCAGTACATTTTAAGCTAAAGAAACTGCTAGTCTCCTCTTTAGCCTGTAAGTGTCACTTTGAGTCATACAGCCCCAGCCAATGACACTCTTCCTCTTCAGCTCCACCCCTGGTGGCCATCTTCAAATGTTTACCACACGTTTCTTGTGTTGGGAGTCCGCGTTCTTCGGTTCTTAAAATCAGTTAGTTTTTTTACTAGTTTTTGCCTATTTTTTGGCTAATTCTTCATCCTTTTATAGGGCCTCATCACGAGTTTGGCCTGAGCCCTTAAATTGCTGCAGTAACCGTATTACCACTGCTTTTAAGGGCTGGCCAAATCGCGAGTTGTGGTAGCGCTATTAGCATTGTATGGTATTACTACCGGGATACCATCCAACTTGTGATGAGGCCCTTAGTCTACAATCACGTTGTGGCTGTTGGCGGCGATGACCCATTGCCGGAGGAGATCCTCAGTCCATCGTTGGTTCTTCAGCCCGTGGCACCACAGGCCCAGGGCTGGGCCTACACATTGACCCTGGCGGATGCCACGAAGAAAAGCTTTTTTAGACCCTGTGAAAGCTGCAGCGTGAAGAATATCTTTGTAGATCGGCACCTCAAGTGCATTTACTGTCTTCAGCCTGACCACGATGCATACGGATGTCCGATTTGCCAGTCCTTCACCCAAAGACACAGAAGGACTACCAACCTCCAGTGGCAGTGTGGATCAAAGAGGGGAAGGCCTCGGACGTGGCCTCCGGGCATAGTCATGCCTCCCCTCTAGCATAAAGAGGTTGCGGTCCTTTGAGGGTGCTTTCTTGGCGGAGATCCAAAAGAAGGTGAAATTACACACTCCATCCAGCTGCTACGTGAGGTTCAAGCTATGCTGCGCAAAGGGGCTATGGAACCATTCCCTTAGCTCCTCTCGAGCTCTGGAGTATAATCCAGATACTTTCTGGTAAGGAAGAAGTCTGTAGGGTGGCGACCAATTCTAGACTTGCAACACCGCAACAATTTCCTCAAATCCCAAAAGTTGAGGATGGTCACATTGCAGCACGTGCTTGACCAGCTGGAGGAAGGGGCTTTCCGCCAACTCTCGTACTTCCACATCCCCGTTCATCGCGAGCACCGGACGTTCCTGCGCTTTCATCGCGAGCACTGGAAGTTCCTGCGTTTTGTCATTCAGGGGTGACATTACCAGTTCAAGGCACGTCCCTTCGGCCTGACATAGGCCAGAGAGTGTTCACCAGATTTTTGGCCCCGGTGATAACACATCTGCGCCACATGGAAACACTTGTGTATAGGCGCGTTATAAATGCCACATATCATATATATCAAGGGAATACACGTCTACCCATACCTGGTCGATTGGCTCATCTGGTCCCGCACCCACACGCTGGCAACGCAGCCCACGGCGTTGTCCTTCCAACTTCTGACCTCGCTAGGATTCTCAATCAACTATCCGAAGTCCTGCGTAGTGTCATCTCAGAACACGCTACTAGGTGCCCAGCTCAACACAGTGTTGTTTCTGGCCACTCTCTCGGAAGAGAAGGCAACGGCCATCCTAGCAAAGATCGAGCGGTTGTCGACAGCGTCCGTTGCCTCAGTTTTCCTGCATCCGTCTGGTCCCCTTTTACAGGCTACATATGAGACCCCTTCAAGAATTTCTGGATGCCAGATGGCAGCAGGTCACTGGCACATGGACTAACAAAATCGCCCTCAATCAGGCATTTCGTGAAGCCCTGCAATGGTCATCAGTTCATCCACACCTCTCACTGGGCGCTCCCTTCCAGATCCCTGTGCAGACCGCATTCCTGGTGGCTATCACCTCGGCCAGGCAGGTCAGGGGAAATACAGGCCCTCTCCTATAAGCCTCTGTGTTTGTCCTTTCACGCCACTAAGGTAGTTCATCCTTCTTTCATGCAAAAGGTTCTGTCGGACTTTCATCTCAGAAAGCCTTTGGTTCTGACAGTTTTCTTTGTGAATCCTGCAGCCTGCTAAAAGGGCATACATTTGCTGCATATTGCGTGTGCCCTGAAGTTCTATGTTGCACAAACGGAGGTCGTTTGAAAGACATCCAAAATTTGCAAAATGTTTTGACCTGTGAGACATGGGATGGCCCTGTCTAAGGGTTCCATCTCCAGGTCGGTCTTTGGCTGTATCGTGCATTGCCTTAGTCTGGCAAACAGACCGCTTCCAGGCCAGCTGAGCGCCTATTCCACCAGAGCCATCGCCGCAACAACAGCGTTTCTCTCTGGTGTTTCCCTGCTCGACATCTCCTTGGCTGCTATGTGGAGGTCTACCCACACCTTCACAAGATTTTACTGTGTTGGCAGGAATTCCAGGGAGCAGTCCCGGGTTGGCCAAGTAGTGCTGCATTATAAACTGGCCCTCTCCTTATAAACTAACAAACTGTGCAAAGGGTGATCTTTCTCTAAAGAAAATAGTGTTCATCAAAGCAACATAAAATGTTCTCCGCTGGTTAGGTTTTCAAAAGGATTCAAGAAATATGTTCCAAGTACTAGGTTGTTGTCCCTCTCGCCTTAATTTGTAAAGGACAAGTGTCTGTCCAGTTTCTTCTTATACAAAACAAAAACAGTTCTCTAAAAGTACAACACGTTGTTTAGTTCTAGGGTTCCAAACCCTTTTGGTTCCAAGTTCTTATTGTGTTGTGAATCCCAGATTTGCAATCCTTGAGGGGTCTTATTATACTCTCCTGCCAAACCCAGCTATCTCATATATTCTCTTTGTTTCATG
Source organism: Ambystoma mexicanum (assembly GCF_040938575.1). NCBI lineage: Eukaryota > Metazoa > Chordata > Amphibia > Caudata > Ambystomatidae > Ambystoma > Ambystoma mexicanum. The sequence continues at coordinate 745,339,574 of NC_090926.1, forward strand.
TTTAGGGCTCCAGTCCCCGGGTATTCCTGACTAGGGCCCAGACCCTTTTATTCTTGCTCTCTCCTTTAGGTGCGGGGGTCCCACAATGGGACCTTTAGTTCGTTTGGTTTACTCGCCTGCCAAACGTAGGTTTCCTTGTTTTCAGTCTTGCTTCCACACAGAGTCTATGACTCCCTAATACGTTCTGCTTTGTATGGGTGCAATTGTTGTTTGTAATAGCTTGGTTCACTCTCCTTCCAAGCTATATTTTCACTGGCATGCACTATTAATCACTGGGTATCTACCCCGTTGCCTCTGTGTATTTCTAGAAGCGTTAACTAGAAGCGTATTAGTCCATAACGCTTTATGACCCTTATTTGGTCCTTTTTGTGCTTTACCCGGTTCCCCCTGGGCCTCCTGTTGGTCCTCACTAACCTGCTTACCTCTGGTTTCAGTTCACGTCTTCTGGGCGTTGATATTCCCTGTCGAGGCTCCAGTAGGACTTGGGCTTGCTCTTGATTAGGTTATCTGCGGTGTCCTGCGTCCTTCTCGTGGACTGCCCTAGTCTCGGCGTTGCTATGGACACGGTACGAAGCTCCCACGTCTATTCAGTAAATAAGGTTCAGAGTAGCCGTCTCTTTGGCTACACTTGTTCTCTCTCCATCCCAGGTAAACGGCCTTTTTGTCAGTGTCGATCTCGCATCTTTATACTGCCTTCCAGCTGACAGCCATCCTTCCCCTGTCACCGCTATCCAGCGGGATCCTGTTATGGCTCTCAGCTGTGCCACATTTAAACTCCTGCATTGGGAAGGGGAATGGTTCTGAACCAACCATATGCGTTAAAGAACTAGACTGCTTGCTTAAGTTACCCGAGTGATCTTCATCTTTGCAGTCCTGTTCCAAATTTCAGTACATGGTTTCAGATGTAATAAGTCAATATCCGTATTGGTCAACTATTTACTTTGCATGAATGAACTAGTTGGATTGGTTTAACAATCACATGTCATTCCTATCAGGGCAGATGGGAGGGGATTTATTTCCTGGCAATAAGTTGAAGGTCTTTCAGCTGAGTTATACTGTGTCTCCTGAAGATGATCGTCCCTAGTCCGATATTAGGCTTCCCTATCCCCCTCCCATTTCGCACCACCCCCAGGGGGATTATTGTACCAGGGACCCATTGCTCTGGCACCCTAGGAAAGGGTCTTCCCCTAGAGGAGAAGGTACAAGCTCCTCAGATTCGTCACATAGGACACCGTCCCTTTTAAAGAGTTAGCAACTACTCCTTGGGAGCTGAGACAGTTTGGAATCAGTAAGGCAATGCACTCCCCTTTGCCATAAAGTAGAACATGTGACAGGGCCAGCAACGTGGCCCTGTCAATGGGTGGAGGGAGTGTCACAAGGAGTGCTGTCGGAGCAGGCAGACTCCCTCTTCACCAGCAGTGAAGGAAGCTTCCGAACTGCAAATGAACTGCAAATGAAGCAGACCAGCGAAGCCCAGCAGCAGGAGACGCCGGAGACTGCAAATGGCAAAATACTGGCAGAGGGATGCATGGCACCGCGCTATCCGCAACACTGGCAGGCTGGAGTCTGTCCCCTGAAGGGAGCCACCACTAACGCACCAGGGAGATTTTATTAATAAATACATGACCCATGAAGGCCTCGAACCACTATGCCACCAGGCATATGGTCAATTATTATTAAAGGTCCTGCCGGCCTGGAGTGTTCCAGTGTCCCGGGACCCCAGCAATGTCCATGTTGGAAAAGAGGCAGGACTTACCAGCCCTTTTAAGCACTACCATGGCCGTCCCTGTCACACCCCTTGGAGGCAGGTAAGTGATTGGACAGGGTAAGCAGCCAATCCTGGGAGGGGGGCAGGGTATTTAAGGAGGTGTGTGTCATTGTAGGTTAGTTGGGTGAGGACAGGAAGCGATGGAGGACATCCGAGAGACCATTGGAGACGAGACCGATCTGAGCATGGAGGCTATTGTTAAGGAGGGGGTCTGTCGAGTGTTCGTATGTGAGAGAGGGAGAGTGTGAGTATTAGCGGTAGAGTAGGATTAGTGGCGGTCTGAAGTAGTGGTAGAGGTGGTGGTTGTAACTGGAAGGAAATAGTCAGTTGAGGGAGTAGCGAGTGAAAGTGATGGGTGGTAGTGGGTAGTTTGTTTGTTTTTATTACGTGTATTGCTTACCAGACCCATGGGTATTAGGGCGCATTGCATAAGATTACTCACAGCTTAGTTGCACATGAAGCATTGTTTTGCAGGAATTGGATTTTCTTGATAATTTGTTTGATTGCCCCTATGTGCAAGGCGTTGCAGTAGTTGACATTTGCTAAGATAAGTGCTCTGGCAAGGGTGAAGCAGCTAACATTTGAGAGGAAAGCTTTACCTGCTCTAATCAGTTTGCAGGTATAAACCGTGACCGAGGCCATGGCGTTGAGCTGTTTGTTGAAGGAGAGAGTGGAATCCAAGTAGAACCCCAAGGTTTTTACCTCCTTGGCGACTGTGATAATGTTATGGTCTATGTTAAAGGCTGAGTATTTGGGACTCAGTTTTTTGAGGGTCGATGGGGTGCCAAAGATAATGATCTCTGTCTTGTCATCATTCAGGCATAGTCCATGGATAGCCATCCATGCCTGGATGAAGAGATATACCTCGTTCACCAAGGCCCAATCCTTGTCGTAATCACCAATAATAGGTAGAAGGATCTGTGTATCATCTGCATAATTAGTGTAGGTGATACCCAGATGATCCAGATCGTCGAGAAGGGGCTTGGTGAAGATGTTGTATAGGGTGGGTGAGACACAGGATTCTTGGGGCACTCCGCACGTGATAGGGATGGGGTTGGCTGCAGCCATAGGTGAGAAGACTCTCCTGGTACGATCACTAAGAAAGGATTGTAGCTACGCTATGGCTTCTGTTGAGAAGTATGCCGCCGGAACCAGAGGACTACATAGGGCCCGGTAATCGACCAAGTCAAAAACGGCCGATAAGTCCAAGAGGAGAAGGAGGGCTGATTCCCCTTTGTCCCTGAGTTCGGAAATCTGGGCCTTCAAGTCTATTAACGTTGTTTCTCTCCCATGCTGAGGCTGAAAACCTGATAGCCTTGCTCCTTGTAGGGAGATAGTTTCCAAGTGTTTTTGTATTCATGAATAGACCATTTTGTCTAAGATTTTCAAGAGAAATGGCACTGTGGTAATTGATCGGTAGTTAGTGGGAATCAGAGGGTCAAGAGTCAGAGGGTAAACATTCCTTACTACAATTGAAATGCATGATACGTTTAGTCAGTATACACTAGAAATGCAGAGAAAGGTATTACAGGTTATGGTAGAGTACCTACAGGATGAATGTATGAAGAATAAGATATGTTGTCCCGCTGATCTAATGACAATTCATAAAAGAGCATTTTCACCTGAAACTGGAACAACTGCTTTTTCACTTGATTTAGCTTTGTTGCTTAATAGACAAACTAATGTAGAATCACCTAGTTTGCAATTACCCATGAGGGAGGTGCCTCCCACGTTTGTCCAGAAAGTAGAGGTTGCTGCCGCTGGAGGAGCTCCAGCGTGAACGATAGCTCATTATATCGCACAGTTTGTACATGTCCCTTTTTCTAGGCAAGAGGTAAATACTATAAAGCAGACCATCCCTGATATTAGGAAAAACCCAACAGGATTCTATGAGGAAATTGAATCAGTTTTGAATATATCTGTTTTTACGTTGAGTGACATTGATTTACTGTTTCCTGTGATTCTTCCTGTAGACATATGGAAACAGGTTAGAAATCTAAATGAGATGCCGATATTAGGCGAAACATGGGAGAATTTGATTAAAATGGATAGTGAGAGAAAGGCTGGAGAGAAGTAGAGAAATTGAAAACTTTAGTGCCCGAAAAGAGAATAGTTTGGGGTAAATTGACTGCTTGTTTACAGGGCAAAGAGGAAGGAGCGACCGATTAAAATAATCGGTTTGAAAAAGTATTTGCAGATTTGAGTGGTCAAGCTCTAAGTACTGAACCCGGGAAGAGATTGTTTGTTCATGAGTTTGTGCAAGGGTTGTCACCGAAAATCTAAAGTTTAATAATGACATCTGAAAGTGCATGGCAAGCAAAAACACAAAGTGAAGTATTACATATGGCCCAATATTATGAGAACAGAGTAAATTCAGAACAGGATAACAAACTAAAGGACAAAGGGAATTTGAAAACAAGGGTATTGTTACAGGAAGACTAGCATTAACGTCCAATATGCAAGGGGGTCAAATGGGGATTAATCAATGTGCCTATTGTAGACAAGAAGGACATTGGCGAGCACATTCCCTGCATCTACAGAATAGAAATGGGACTGTTCCGAGAAGACAGAATATAGGTCGTCTGGGAATACAAGGACAGAATAGAAATCAAAAGGCGCCACAATTTCAGATAAATCAGGGTAATCGGAACAACGAAACAATCATGGTGGGAATGTTTTTGACTATCAGTCTAATGCATATTACTCTGGTGAATTTACATCTGACGATGTATTGTTCTACTGGGACAGCCTGAGACAGAGGTTGCAACCAGTATCTATTCCTGTTGACCAGAAAGGGCCCTATGCAGAAATGAAGGTTGGGAATAAGGGAGTACATTTTTTCAGTGGACACAGGTGCACAAAAATGTTCAATTGAACATCAGCGGGTTCCAGAAATAACACTCGGGGCATACAAATGTCTCAGGGTTCTCAGCTACGCCAGTAATTAGTCCAGTGTCACAACCAGTACCTAGAACATCAGCTCCATTCACAGAGTCTTGAACATTTCTTTTGACGAGAAATTGCGGCAAAAATTTGTTGGGATTAAATTTGTTGAAGAAATTGAATGCGGTCATTTATTGTTCTTCTGATGGAGTGTATTTGACAATTTTGCCACAAAAGACTCCTGTATCACAATTTGTATCTAAGCCACTAGCAACCGAATTGAGTAAAGTACCGGCTTGTATATGGGCAGTGAACGACAATGATGTTGGTTGTTTGAAAGTAGAGCCAGTAAAGATTGTTCTGAAAGAAGAAATTTCATTGTCGCGTGTGCCGCAATATAAAATTTCGACTGAGGGAGAAATAGCGTTGAAATGCATTGTATCAGATTTAATTAAAAGAAACATAATTGAAGAAACTTCTGGCAGTATTTGCAATAGTCCGATTCTTCCGGTTTACAAGAAAGGAGGTAATGATATACCTTACCGTTTTATAATTGACTTGTGCGGAGTGAATAAAGTGGTTGATCCGCAATTTTCATTAGTCCCGGATGTGACTACAATTTTGACTGATTCTAGCCTCTGCATCATATTTTAGTGTAATTGATTTGAAAAATGCATTTTTTTGTATCCCAGTGCATCCAGATAGTAGATATTTGTTTGCTTTTACACTAGGAGGACGTTCATTTAAATTCACACGAATTCCACAGGGTTACACTTAGAGTCCAAGTATTTACAGTAGAGCATTGAAGGAACAACTAGATATGCTTGAACTACCAACAGGTTGCGTATTACTACAGTACATAGATGACCTATTAATAGCAGCAGACACAGAAGAAATATGTTAAAGTACAGTTGCATTATTGACACATTTAGTAGCACATGGACACAAAGCTTCACTGAACAAATGCCAGTATTGTCAAAAGGAAGTGGCCTACTTGTGCTACCTCCTTTCGAAGGAGGGAAGAAGATTGACACCAGAAAGAATAGAAAGCATCTCTGATATGCCTATTCCAAGTACGCAGAAAGAAGTCAGGGTTTTAATTGGCATGGCTTCATATTGTAGGCAGTGGATCGCTAGTTTTTCAATGATCGTGAAACCGATAGTGGCATTGATAATGAAGGATGTTACCTTACCTTTGCCATGGAACATGGAATGTCAAGAAGCATTTGACATTGTGTTCAGCTCCAGTTTTGGGCACGTCAAATTACGACAAACGTTTTAAGTTATTTGTGCATGAAAACAATGGATGTGCTTTGGCTGTTTTGAGTCAGGAACATGGGGGGAGAAATAGACCATGCGGCTACTTCTCTTCCACGTTGGATCCTGTTGGATGTGCTTTGCTGTGTTTTTTGAGGGCTGTTGCTGCAGCTGCTGCGCCAGTAAAACAAATAGGCGGAATGGTTTTAGGTCACGCTTTAACCGTAATGGTACCTCATTCAGTGGACATTCTTTTAAATAGAATGCAGACACAACATTTTACATCAGCCAGACTAATAAGGTATGAAATTGTTCTTTTGCACTGCATATCCAAATTAAGAGATGTTGCGCTTTAAATCCGGCCAGTTAAAGCCTCCTCCAAATGAGAAAGGGGGCGAAAAACAATTCCCCCATGATTGCTTAATGGTTACTGAGCAAGAGACAAAAGGAAGAATTGACCTAACTGAAACCTCACAGAAAGAGCCAGATGGAGAACTGTTTTGTGACCGTTCTTGTTTTAAATTACCAGATGGCACATCAACTGCTGCTTATGCCATCACTACACTGAAAACTATTATAGAAAGCAAACGAATCCCATAGAACTCAGCACAAGCTGCAGAAATAATAGCGTTAACAAGAGCATGTGAAATTTCTGTAAACCTCAATGTAAACATATATACTGACAGTCTTTGGGGTGGTACACAATTTTGGTCGATTATGGGCTGAAAGGGGTTTCCTGACATCACACGGAACCAAAATCCAACATGGCACTTTGATAGTGAAACTGTTGTCAGCACTTTCGCTTCCCAAGCGATTAGCGATAATTAAATGTGAAGCACATAAAAAAGTAACATGTAATGTTGGAAAGGGAAACACATTTGCAGACAAAATTGCGCAACAAACTGCCACTGATTTACACACAAAAATGTATGTCGAAAAAGTTAGAAGTACCCTGCATGATAGAGAATGGAATTGCAACAGTTAAGGAAATGCAAGCAGAAGCTACTGCAGATGAAATAAAAAATTGGTCTGAGGGTCCAGCAGAATTAGATTCCGAGGGTTGTTGGGTGGACAAACAAAATAAGTGATGGATGTTGCCAAATGCCTATGTGATGGCAATGGTCACTATGGCCCACAGTCCGACACACACATGTGCTAGAAAAATGATTTAACACCTGGATTCTGTATGGCAGAATCCACACATTAAAAAAACTGCTGAAAGATTGGTTCAGAATTGCATGACTTGTTTACAACATAACATTGGAATGTTTTGGCCCACCGTCTATGCCATTTGATGTCATCCATTTTGATTTCATAGAAATGGAGAGGTGCCAAAACTATAAGTATGTCCTTGTGGTGGTCTGCGCATTCAGCAAATGGGTAGAGGCCTATCCCTTAAAAGATTGTACAGCTATGTCCACAGCTAAAGCCATGCTAAAAGAATATTTTCCCTGATTCGGGCTACCCCGTGTCATATGGTCAGACAATGGGCCACATTTTATTGCGACCGTGATATTGCAAATTTGCACAGGTCTCCAAATTGATAAACGATTCCATTCGGCCAGGCACCCGATGAGTGCCGGTTTGGTAGAACGCCAAAACGGTATCTTGAAAAACAAGCTGAGTAAAATCTGTGCAGGGAGCAATTTGAAATGGCCCGATGCACTACCCCTAGCTTTATTTTGCATGCGAACAGTTGTACAGGCAAGAGCTCTCCCCATATGAAATTGTCATGGCAAGACCAGCAAATGTCTGGAACGTGCCTCGACCGAAACGGTTGAGGGATATTGAATACCCATTACTTATTGATTACTGCCAACAGTTGACTCAAAACTTGCGTTTGATTCATCAGCAGGTGCAGGAGGCTCTTCCTGTCCGATATACCGGTCTGGGACATTGTCTGCAGCCTGGCGACTGGACTTTGATTAAAACATTTTGAAAGAAAATCTTCGCTTGCACCACGCTGGACGGGACCCTTCCAGGTGCTACTTTCTACGCAGACTGCAATCCGAGTGAATGGCCACAAGCACTGGATCCACGCAACACACACGAAAATACTTCCGTTTCTTTTGCCACATGAGAAAGAGATTGATGATCTTGACGTCGAAAGACAGCCAGCTGTACTTGATCACAAAGATATCATCGCCAGTTCCCTGTCAGAAGTACTTCCTAAGCCCGATAAAGGGCCTGGGGAGATTGCAACGAAGATCGAAAGGCCAAAGTTGCCTCAACTTTATCCAACTGCTGCCTCATCATCATTGCGCAGTGCATCACAAGTTGGCACTGATCCTGCATCTGGAAATCGGAGTGCATTGTTCATCGATCATACTGTACCTGGAGCTGTAAGGTACAATCTACGTTCACAAAATCTGAAGTGATCAGCTTTTGTTTCGCCTTTGTTCCTAGCTCACGGATGAAGCTGGGAACGAAGGCCTCGGCAAAAGGAGCGTATGACCTGTAACAAGTTGAAAGCTCTGACACGCGGTTTCCCGGTGCTACAATTGAAAGTCAAGGTCCGTTGCAACCTAGCACAGAAAAGCGGGGGCAAATGGTACAGACACTACAAAATTGATACTTGCGCCTGCCTTTTTTGAGATCTGTGCAGATTAACATCAGCTTGCTATCATCTATAAGCAGGCTAGCCTGGACTGGCATGAACGTTTTGTTGCTAACGTGTGTTGCTGTGGAGAACTTTCCCCGACGGACACTTTTCCTTAGATAAACATTACAGACAATGCCTATATTCGCTCCTGCTCCCTCTTGCACTGATACTGTTGATGATATAGAGATAGAGATTAAGCCTACTCCAAGAAAGACTTGGTTCGGAAAGAATAATATGCTAATGATTATTATACCACTTTGCATTTTCATTACACTGGTCCCAATATTTTGGTATCTAGCGACTGTGCATCCTTTAAAACTCTTTACTGCTACCAATGCTCCTACCATGAGCATCCCAGTAAATGTGCTCTTATACTCTCCCTTCACAAGAAGTGAAACATAGAAAAGGGTACGATAATACATTACTATTGATTATGAATATGACCCATGCTATATTGAATAGGTCCAATTGTTGGGTTTGTTCTCATTTATCCCAGCATGGGGAAAGAGGAATGGGTTGGGATGTACATCCTTTGCCACTTAATACTGCCTGTTCTGCATCATTAAGAGCGCTATTTTTTGGAAAATGGAATGATAGTGTCACTGGTCAGTTTGATGGAACAAACATAAATGATTTTGAAAGATTGGTATTGGAACTTTTGGGTTGTTCCGTATTTACAAATAGAAGCAAAATAAAACCGGTAACAACAAGACCAGTAGATAGGCTCTCTAGGCCTTACCAGTCCCTAATCACTTTTAAAATGGCTCAGGTAGGTATAGTCCACGTTCTGTCCCATTTTGCTTACGGAAAAAGTTTTCCCACACAGGGGGAACAGTGGGAACATTCACTAGATGCATGAATATTGCTGTACTTGAACAAGAAGAAAAACCAATATATAGGAAGTTCTATTTTATATGTGGAGATCAGGCCTATCCATGATTACCTAGAACTTGGGGACCTGTTATTTGAGTATACTTTTACCTGGTGTAATTCTTTCAAAACTTCTGAAATAGCAAAATTATCTAGACCTTGGCCACAATGAGATGATACCGCAGGACAGATCGTTGGGGATATAGCAAAATCATTTATACCATTTTGGGGACAAGCAATAAACTACTGGAATATAAGAAACATGTCCAGGGTGTTAGAAAAAACGATAAATGGGACAACAGATATACTCTATAATATGACATTGGAACAAAAAGTAATCCGATTAATTGCACTTCAAAATAGAATGGTGCTTGATATCATTTTGGCTGATGGTGGAGGAGTATGCAAATTGGTGGGGTCAGCGTGCTTTGTATTCGTAAGTGACTCCTCCCCCACGATATTTGAAGCAATTAAGAAATTGCACGTTCTAAGTTCTGAAATTCATGTTCCCATAGGTGGTTGGAATCTGAATATAAGTTCATGGTTTTGAGAACTGCTACGATCATGGGGATGGAAACTAATTGCAATTTTGGTTATGATATTTGGAATCCTCATATTCTGCTGCTGTTGCATACAATGCCTGCCAGTCTTCTGCTCCCAAATTACAAATTTGTATTTATTTGTATTTATTTTATTTGTATAGCGCAAACCAGGCCCGGAGGCTACCGGGTGCATATCTTGGAAGCAAAGGTTACATAAGTTGCATACAGTGATTTATATATCAATCAATAAATATTGCATAGGAATAGGTAAGTACCACGATACAAGGCTTGTCGAATAGTACATCCAAACAAAGGTTATCGCATCATGTTTTCAGAGTGTAGTTTGGGCATTGGAGGTGACTAACCAACCTTTGGCTTTGTGTTTGTATAGGTTAAGGAAAGGGAGGTTTCTGATAGTCAAAGGGACAGCGTTCCACAATTTGGCTGCCAGGACTGGGAAGCTGGATCCGCCAGCTGTTTGGAGCTTGTATCTAGGTATCCGTAAGCTCTGGTTCAGGGTAGATCTAAGTGAGCGAGCTGGGGTGTACAGCGTGAATCGTGAGGAGAGATAAATGGGGGCCTGGTTGTTCATGCATTTGTAGGTTAGTGCAAGCGATTTTAGTGAGATCCTTTGGGTGACTGACAACCAATGGAGGTTCTTCCTGGTATCCGCAATGTGTGCAGATCTGGGGATGTTGAGGGCTGCCCTGATGCGTTATTTTGTATGATCTGGAGCTTGTCTAGGTTACCCTGATTAGTGCCCTGGTACAATGCATTGCAGTAGTCCAGTTTGGACATGATCCAGGGTCCTGGCGAGGGTAGTGCAGTTGTGCGTGGAAAGAAAAGGTCGACAGGCTGTGATCAGCTTGCAGGTATAGGCGGCGGCGGACGCAACTGCATTTGTTTGTCTGTGAAGGGAGAGGGTGGAATCGACGTAGATTCCAAGCGTTTTGGTATCTTTGGAGACTTTTATAAGATTTCCATCGATGTTAAAGGAACTAAACAAAGGGTTCAACTTGTTTAGTCTTTGCTGGGTACCTAGGATGAGGAGCTCTGTCTTATTGAGACAGAGCTCATGTTGGACCATCCATGTTTGAATGACATGGTAAACGTCATTTAGGTCTTTTGAATCTACTGTGTAATCACCCGTGATGGGGATGTGTATCTGGGTGTCATCAGCATAATTTGTGTAAGTGACACCCAGATAGTCAAGCACATCAAATAAGGGTTTAGTAAATACATTATAGAGGATAGGGGATACACACGAGCTTTGGGGGACTCCGCAGGGGACTGGTGCAGGGTCAGCTGAGGAGGTGGGCGAAAATACCCTCATCTGTCTGTTATCCAGGAATGATTGAATCCAGTTTGTGGCCATGTCGGAGAAATGAGCTGCGGATTTCAGGTGGTGACAGGATTTGGTGATTAACCAGATCAAAGGCAGCAGATAAATCTAATAGTAGTAACGGGGCTAGTTTACCTTTGTCTTTGAGATCCTCAATTTGGGTTTTGAGATCGAGGAGGGCTGTCTTCGTAACGTGCTTAGGTCTGAAGCCAGATTGTCTTGTGCCTAATAGGTTGTTTGATTCCAGGTAGTTCTGTATCTGGAGATAAGCTGCTCTATCTAGGATTTTTAGTAGAAATGGGTCAGTTGTGATGGGCCTGTAATTGGTTGGAACCTCTGGGTCTAAGGTGGGTTTTTTTAGGAGAGGGATAACCCAGGCATCCTTCAAGTTATTGGGGACCACTCCCGATTGAAAGGAGGCGTTAATAAAAGTGGTGATAAAAGGAGCGAGGTCATGAGCCGAATCCTTAATGATCTGGGCTGGACAAGCGTCCCCTTGGTAGGTCAAAGGTTTTAGATTACAGATGATTTTTTCAACCTCAGGAGCGGTGAGAAGCTGAACGGCACCGGTGAGTCTGGGGTAATTATTTTAGGTGGCTTGGTGACGCTAAATATAGGGGTGTGGAGGGTGTTTTGTTTGGCATTGATTTTAGATTGCAAGGTGGATATTTTGGTAAGAAGGGCATTTTGTATATTGTTACACCAGGTGCTGTCCTTGGTGCACGTATCCGGGGCAGGTGAGGGAGATTCTGGCTCTTTGAGGATTTTGAATAATTCTCTAGTGTTAGATTCTGCCAGGGATATGTGTGTATTGTAGGTCTCCTTTTTGGCTCGTAATATGGCCTCCTTACAATTAAGAGAGGTGATCGGAAGGGAGGCTTTATTATCTGCGCTGGGGTGACTTTTCCACAGGGCTTCGGCCTTAGGTTTTCTTTGCGCAGGGTGTGGAGCTGCGGGGTGAACCAAGAGTTCAGGTGGGACTGTTGTTTAGCTTTGCGGATCTTTAGTGGGGCTATACTCTCAATGGCATTGGACATTAGGCTGTTAAAGGTGTCTACTAGGATAGTGGAGTCCTTATCCTTGTGCTGTGATGCGAGAGTGTTCAAGCAAGGGAGGATAAGAAGAAGCAGTTTCTCCCTGGTGATATCTTTTTTGTTTCTGGTAGGTATAGCGGGGGCTATGGTAGGTGAGGGCTGGGGGTTGGTGGCTGGCAGGAGGAAGGTAATGACATGATGGTCGGACCATGCGCAGGCCTCGTTAGAGATGACATTGGTGTTACAATTAAGGTCAGCTAGCCAGTCGGGCGTTCTGCCTTTGATGTGTGTAGGGTCACGAATGCGCTGTTGGAAGCCTAGGTTGGAGGGGGTGGTGTCTAGTTACGCGGCCATGTGGTCCTTAGGATCTGAGAGGCCTAGGTTGAGGTTACCTAGTAATAGTATCTGAGAGTTGGGCTTAGTGTTAGTTGACAAGGTGGAGGCAACATCATCAATGAATGAGCCCAGTGGGCCTGGCGGTCTGTATATAAGGAGGAGTGTTGCTGTGTTGGTGGGAGAGAGCGATAGTTACACTGAAAGAGATTCTGCAGAACTAAGTTGTGTGTGGGGAGCAGCTCTCATAACGATTTTGTCGCTATGTATAAAAGCGCGACTCCTCCTTTCGACAAGTTGGATTGGCGGTCATTTCCTGTAATGGTGTAACCCTTGGGTAGGGATAGAGTGAGGAGTGGGCCAGAGGCATCATGTAACCAGGTCTCGGTGATGGCTAGGAAGTCAAGGTTCTGGACAGTGATGAGGTCTACGATGTCAAGGGCATGAGCTGTGAGGGATCTTGCATTGATCAGGGCTCCCTTTAGGGCTAAGATGGGTGAGGTGGAGAGTGGAGGACTAGGCGTTGTGGTTGAGTTGGGCAGTGGAAGGGCAGAGCGATTGCGCAGAGTACAGGGTGGTCTGGGCAATCTGGTTCTAAGTCTAGTATTCCTTTGTTGTAGAGAAGGTGGAATGTTTGGAGTGGGTTTGGTAGCAAAGTGCTTGAGCCAAAGGGCTGGGTCATTGAGGTAGGGATTTGATGGAGGGTCAGGATGGAAGCGCATAGTTGAAGGGAGAATGGGTTGACTATTATGGGCGGTCTTAGTGGTGCTTGCAAGGTAGCTGGCAGCAGTGCAGGCTGACAGTCCTAGCAGGACTAAGAGTATAAGGTCAATGCCGGCAAAGGTACTTCGCTGCATGTCTCGACTTGTATTTCTCAAGGGCAGAGGATGTAATTATATAGGCTAAGGACAAATGGTATGGGGTCAATCAGGTAAATATGCACAGTGTGGGGACATCTAGATTCGAGATGGCACAATAGGCAACCAACAGTAATGCAAATCAGGTAAATATGCACAGTGTGGGGACATCTAGATTCGAAATAGCACAATAGACAACCAACAGTAATGCAAATCACGTAAATATGCACAGTGTGGGGACATCTAGATTCGAAATGGCACAATAGACAACCAACAGTAATGCAAATCAGGTAAATATGCACAGTGTGGGGACATCTAGATTCGAAATGGCACAATAGGCAACCAACAGTAATGCAAATCAGGTAAATATGCACATTGTGGGGACATCTAGATTCGAAATGGCACAATAGACAACCAACAGTAATGCAAATCAGGTAAATATGCACAGTGTGGGGACATCTAGATTCGAAATGGCACAATAGGCAACCAACAGTAATGCAAATCAGGTAAATATGCACAGTGTGGGGACATCTAGATTCGAAATGGCACAATAGGCAACCAACAGTAATGCAAATCAGGTAAATATGCACAGTGTGGGGACATCTAGATTCGAAATGGCACAATAGGCAACCAACAGTAATGCAAATCAGGTAAATATGCACAGTGTGGGGACATCTAGATTCGAAATGGCACAATAGGCAACCAACAGTAATGCAAATCAGGTAAATATGCACAGTGTGGGGACATCTAGATTCGAAATGGCACAATAAGACAACCAATATCAGTGCAAATCAGGTCAGTAGGCACAGTCTGAAGGCATCTAGGTTTGAAATGGCATTGGATAAGATTACAGAATATACTGGTAGTGCATGGGGGATGTAATGAGAAGCCTGAAGGAGAGGGGCAAATAAGAGATGCACAGCGTGCAGCAGTAGGTATATAGCACGTGGTACATCAGAGTTATAGTTAAAGCTGAGTGAGTGGCAGAGGACGACCATCGGGGGTGAGTCAGGTGGTATAATGCGAAGTCTCCGAGTGGGCCGATACGATAGGCACGTAGGGCACGTGGGACAAGGACAGCACACGTGTGGGTGGTCGCGTTAATTAGGCATGATCGAGAGAAATGCAATATGAGTTAGTTCTGGGCAACAGATGGGAATATGCTTGTGGCAGTACTGGCTTACCTGGGGCGAGACGGGCAGAGTTCCTGGCCCCTGGCTCCAGCGGCTCCAGACAGGCGTAGACAGGATGTTGCCCTTTTAGTGGCCGGCCCTTGGGGGTGCGCTGGCTGTCGCCTTCCGGTGGCGAGCCGTGGAGGAAATGGGGTGGATCAGCCTATCGTAGCTGAGATGGGTTGCTTAGCAACCATGACGCTGCAGGCAGGCCGCCATTTTAGGTTGGGCCCTCGTTGCAGCTGCGAGTAATCGGCGAAAATATGATGAGATAAGGGGTGAGGGTGCTCAGATCAAGTGCAGATGCACGAGGAGCAGTAGATGTCGTGCCGAGGCTTGCGTGCTTACCGGCACAGGATGAGCCGTCGCAGCCGACGTTGCCTTCGCTGTCCTCCTCTGCTGGGATTAGAGTTGGATGAGGGAGCGGGCTCCTGCCCCTCCGAGGTCACGCTGGAGAATAGTGTGAGTGTGTACATACAATTAGTTTGAAACCTCCTCGCATTTTAAGTGAAGGTGCACAACATGAAAATTATATAAAGAATTTATGGCAATTAATATTTCTGATGACGATTATAGCGACATGGGTAGTTCGGAATTGGACATGTGGTCCGATGAAGAAGCGATGCATGGATGATGCTATTGGCTTAATGCCAAAAGGAGGGTTTGTTAGACCAGAAAAGCAACCCCATAGTCGAATTATATATATAATATGTTGGCCAGAAGCCAATCGCATCATGTGACAAACATCGGATTCCTAGAATCGTCAATGTAACCAAAGGGCGTCCATTTTGTGAAATGTCTTCCATTTACTTTTTTCTTTTCTGTCAAAACCTTTGCAAATGTATTCTATGTTTTAGACTCGCACACCGTGCGAGGCCACGGCTTGAACGCTGAAATACTAACACAGACAGGAATGTCAGTGTGCAGAAATACATTGTTTTTCTCTCTCACTAAGTCCTTGAAGTCGAGCAGAAGCCGCATCTAATCAGTAGTCCAGGTGCCAGTTTGTCTTGCAAGCGCTGTTGCAAAAGGCAGTGAAACATGAATTATATTCTCCTAGCGGTGCTCCTTCGCAGAGATTGGTATTTTCTGCTTCAGAACTATCTGACCCTTAGCTCATGAGCCGAAACACACAGATACCATAGTAAGGAATGTTTCCCTGCTAAGAACACAATATCCTTGCCAAGCCAGAGCTCCATATTCCCCATAATAGAAAGCTGTCTCTGCTGCCTTCGATAAAATAACTATGTTTAGGCTGAATGAAGACTTGTCATAACGTGTCATAACGTGTCACTGAACCCTAGCCTGTATGACATATATGAGGGCGGGTCGAATTGCCTTAACAAAGGATATGTCTAATGTATATATATTGCTGCTTGAGCGCTGTTCGCTCTCTCTCGCATCTCACAGTGTTTGGGAACACACGTCGTGAGGCGGTGAGACCCAGTTAGAATACTTTGCAAAAAACCAGACTTGTTTGGAAAACGAACCTAGAATCTGACGTGTCATTTTAGTATATGGTTATTGTGCCTTAGTTTCCGTATGCAGCCTTTATGGCCTAGCAGAAAGGGCCAGTCCTAGCACAACATCCCCAGCCCCTTTAGACCCCAAAGAACCCGATGAATCAACCATTCTGATCATCAAAAGTCTTTAATAAACACCCTTAAATTTACTCTACGAGTGAGCGTGGTTATTTGTGACGGACCGCCCCGTCACATACTGTATGTATTCCTATAGCAGTGGGATTTATAAATATTGTCCCTCTCAGAGAACCGACCTCGGCAACAAAACTAAGCCATGTAGCAAAGGAATTAAATTCCACTGGCACCAGTAGCAAACACCCGCTGTGGAGGCATTTATTTATATTTATTTATTTCAGTTTTTGTAGGCCTCAGAGCGCAGCATGAAAGAAATGGAGAGAAGAGTCAGTGTACAAGGGGGTTCTATTTAGGTTGGTTAAAGAGGAATGTCTTCACGCATTTCTTAAAGGCAAGTAGTGAGTGAGAGGTTTTAATGCTTCCGGGCATGGCATTCCATTTGCGTGGTGCGTTAAACTTAAAACTACAGTTTCCGAAGTTCTCCAGGCGGGGTTCCGGCTGTTTGAGCAAATGTGTGTCCAAGGAGCGCAGAGTTCTACTGAATGGTTTTCTCACTAATCTGCTAACTAGATATTGTGTTGCCTTGCCATTATGGAATTTAAAGGCAAAAGATAGATTCTTGTGTTTCATTCTATTCTTAACTGGCAGCCAGTGCAATTTCCTTCTGGCTACTGTGAAGTCCATGCTAAGCAGGCTGTTAAAATAATCCAGGCGGGTATTTATCAGTGAGGTAGCAAGGAGCAATATGATTAGGATGCTACAAAAGGGTCTAATCTGATGTAGAAGTTTAGTTGCATAACCGCATGAGGAGCGGATTTGCGATACATGATTTTTGATGAAAAGGTTAGCATCATGTGTGACTCCCAAGGTTTTTACTGATTTTTTCTCACGGGGATAAGCTTCCCGGCAATGATGGATTCATATTGTTGAGCAAGACTCTTTAGTCTTGGGCCTGGGCCCAGAATGAGTACCTAAGATTTAGCATCATTAAGAGCCAGTGAATTAGTCCCAATCCATGCTTGAATTTTTGTGTACATGCGATTCATGGCGTCTACATCCTACTGGTAGTTGCCAGAGAGTTCAAAGAGGATCTGTGTCGTACGCATACTGGATACCCAGTTCCGCCTGAAGGTAAAGAAAATGTCGAATGTACACGTAGAAAATCAACGGCGAGAGATGAGTCCTTCAGGACGCCAGATATATTTAATATAAATTTGACCTGTGATTTGGCCTGCCACTTTTGTAAAACCAATCGCACAGTGTGTCCTCCTTGAAAACAAAGCTCAAGTAGGGAGATGGTGCCTCTTTCAAAAGTGCTTTTACTTTGCTCACCATCAGTTGATAGTTACATGGCGTGTGAGCCCAGACGCAGGGCCATTTGATAACAAGAGCCACACCCTGGACCAGCAGCATCCCCATTATTGGTAAAAGTAGAATCCATGATGGCCGGTCAGCCTTTTAAAGATTTAGTCTGGCTCAAAGTTTAAAGCAAAAACCGCAACCACTCATTCATATTCACAGGTGTAATCCCTTCCAGGAAGCCCAACCTCAGGCAGGGGAGGCGGTCACAGGTCTATACAAGTCCAGAGTGTCAGTAAGGCGGTATAGGTGTTTAGAGTAGGAGCTGGTGGCAGCAGTTTTGAACGACTTGAAGAGCAAGAAAGGAGTTTTGAGGGAGAGCGGGAGAGGCTGGAGACAAGGCGAGCGGGGGTAAGTTAGGAGAAGGTTTGTGTTCGACATCAGGGGGAGGTTGGATGAAGACATTAGCAGGAGGTACAAAAGACTAGCGAGGCCATAGCAAGAAAACAATAGGAAGGTACAAGAGGGAACGCTTGGCCCAAGGCAGGGCTATGATTGAGACCCTTTTCTGAAGGGGATAAGTCCAGGGTGGGAGGAATCGGCATGTGGTATATAGGAGGAGCAGGTCCATATACGGAGCAGAGGTGGAGAAGAGGGAAGTCAAGAACCTAGGAAATGGAGGTGAAAGAATCTTCATAAACTCACTTGTGGAAACTGGAGAAGACAAACCCATGTGCCTCTGCCTTAAAGGTAAAGAGAAGCTGTCCTACTACATACTGTTTATGGCAGAAACATAGCCATGTCTGTAGGAGCTGCAAGGCAAACAGAAGGTGGTCGTATCCAACCAAAGAGTAGGAGGAAGAAACGCGAAGAGCATATCTTTGATTGTGAGTGATGGGTTCGCACCCCAGAACATGTAAACGTCATAAGCAAATATGGACAACATTATGTTTTGAGTTTGATTCCAGGAAAAATGTCTGTTACATATAATCTGTTATAACCACATAATTGTATTTGGCCTCATTGTGAACCCTGCTCAGCTCTATGGCAATGTGCTTTCTATTTTATATAAGTATTTACCTGAATTGCAGATACTCTTACATCCCGTCCTCGATGCCCATACATTTGGAACATCCAATGGGATGAGTGACAGGACCAGAGCATGTTGCAAAGAAGCATAGAATGAGTTTAGAAGTTTGTAGAAAACACCACCGTGGGAATGCCCTGAACACCCTCTGTGCGTGTCCAGCCCAACCACCAGTCCCTTTCTCTGCGTCAAGCATGAAGGAGCGCCGTACCACAGCTGTTCCTTGTTGCGCCCAAAAAGCGTTTTCTCTTTACCATCAAATGCCCACTGAATTCAGATGCTATGCTGGGTGCAATCAGAGCTTTTCCACTGGGGACCCACACAGCCTACGCCTATCTGTCACACACGTGGCACTCTTGCAATGCGTGTGGTTCCCTCTTTACTCTGCCCATTCTACCAGGCAAGTAGGCTGGCAGGAGGCTTCTGCTGAGCCTCCCTCAGAACATTCAGGAATTTATCACGGCAAGAATCAAGAACAGAGTGAAAATGCTAATTGAAAATGTATTCCTTTTTTAAAATAATATACTTAGTTCATAGAACTTTTTATATCAGTCATATAGATAAAATGTATGTAAAATGTATTCTGAACGTCACCTTGCATCTGGGATTTCCTTCAGGTCCTTTCCCCATTGGGGAGGGGTTCAACAAGGCCCTTTCCTTCCACTCTATTGAAGCCTACTGGACTCTGGTCAGAGGTCCTGCAAGAGACTCCTGCTACACCCTGCATCTGTGCACCTTGGGACCATGAGCTAGGAGGGAGGCATTTGCTTTTGGTGTATGCATTTCACAGGTACCCGCACCCTTTGCAAAGAATACAGGCATGGTAGAGCATATACTCCTAAACATGAAAGTGAGCCAATTGTACCCCGCACTCGCACCGACGGATGAGGCGAGACGGAGAAATCTCCTCGCCGGGCCAATGAGCCCAGAATATCCTGGGCATGCTCATTGGAGCCTAAATATGGGAGGGGCGGGGGTGAAACTCCCCTTAAGTCCCCTATCTGAGACTACCCTGTAAATGAAAAGTGGGAGAGGGTTTTTTCAATGTGCAAAAACCACAGGAAACCTAAAAGGATCACATGTACCCTGTGTCTGCATGTGAGGTGTTGCAATAAAAGCGACCACCACACACTGGTGACACATCCACTAGGTTGGTCTGTCGTTAAACTGATCGCTGCGCATCAGCGTTAGATCCTTGAGGCTAATGTGAGGCGCCCTTACAGATGCCTAGCATTACTGCAGCAGTCTCGGGCACATTGGCAGTGAGAAAAGCATAGTCTAGTGCCTCATCTGGAACTACCTTGACTCACTCAAGCAGGGAAGAAAGGGTGCTCGATGCAGTTAGGAAAGTCTTTCTGAATAGTGCAGTACATTTTTGACAAGCTAACTCGGATGCAATCCTCGCTGCTTGTAATAACACATTTTGACGTGAAATGGCCCTAGAATTGGGGATTCTAGGGCTATGGACCTTCAACGTTTTGCTTGTTTTCTTTATTTTTCTGGATCACTTCTTTTTGGTGGCCAGAGGGACTTCCACTGACGTCCCTCTGCCATTGCATCCCTTTTTACCTTAAGGTATATAGTACTGGGTCACTTCTAAAGCGCCCAGTCCCATGGGTGCCTCTCAGGCACCCCATTTATGTCCTAGTATGAGTACAACACACTACATTGGTTTTAGGGAGTAGGTTGGAGGCAGCTTTAGTTTTTTCTTCAAAAAGGGTGCAACCGTTTTACCGCATTTGTAGCCCAATGTACCTTTTTGGTAGACGTTGGTGCACATTTTGTATTTTATTTATTTTAGGGTCCCCTTTGTTCATGGCAACTTTGAGGGCATCTTAAAATGGCTGTTCTAATCACGTGGGCCATTTGTGAGCCCACATGGCACCATCCCTACTGGTTTAAACTAGTTTAGCCAAGTGTATGTCTCATGCATTTAAGTGTATCAACCGCCATTCCATTCTCTAACCCCCTTACCAGACTGTGATTTGTGGAGGTCTAGCTGGGGTCCTAGTGCTGTGGGATTGAGGGTGTGTCCCTAAAACGGTTACTTGCCTGTTATTTTCAATTTGTTCACTTTGCTAAGGTTTGTGGAAGGTAACACTTGAGACTGTCAACCCCACCTCCAATGCCCCCTTAGTAATTACCTGGAACAGTGACTCTGTTAACATTGACGGATAGCTTAGGGGCAACACTCTGGTTTTGTAAACAAGACTACTGAGCTGCACGGGTTCAGTACCCAGTTCTTGTGTTGTGCTTAGAGGCTCCAGTCTGGCATAAAGCGCAATATAAGAAACCAATTTAATTTGTTTTGCTAGGCACCAGGCCTACTTACTTATCTTATAGGAAAGGACTGTGGAAGTTAGGTGTCTGGCCTATATTTATAAAGCAGTGTATGTGGTTTTAATGCATTGTTTCATTCACTTGTTAGTATCATTGGTATATTTGATTGAAATTGGTCTACTGTAATTGGTCTACTGTATTTTAATGTCACGTGTAGGTAATCTCATTTTGAGATTGCCAACTGTGTAGCTTGGTGTGGATAAGTGTATTGTGTGATATGCCTTACAAGCGTGTAAAATGCTTAGTATTTTAAAGCCTAATCAGTATAGATTTGTACTTCTGTGAGGGCTCTAGTATTTAACTGTCGCTATGTGTGGTTAAATGTATGTACACACCACCCCACAGATCTTGAAGTCTGCCTTACTGATCAGCTTGCATTACCTAGAATGAGTTTGGCTAGATTAAGTGTCATTACCCATGTTTTCGGACTAAATTGGCCTCGCAGAACCCTCTGACAGGACTAGTTCTGAAAAGCCATTGTTCACTTGTAAACCATATCACCATTACTTGTAGTTTGGTAAATATACATTTAGAGACAATAATTATGTCAAACTGGAATAGTGTATGTGCAATTATAGTAATCTTTGTGTCCGTCCCAAACCAGCTTTTTGAATATTCACATTTTTGTCTGAAATTAATAGTTGTCCTTCAGATATGACCTACAAATTGGCCTGGCTGGTAGCAGTGAGATATTTGGATTTTAAATCGAAGGAGAGATAGACCAGCTTTTCAGCTATTTGAACAAATTGCAGAGTTTGGTCTAAGGGAGCATGAATAGATTAGATGGGAGCAGGTCGTGGTCTGGGTACAAGGAACTTTTTGAGTGAGGAATACAGCCACTCCATGCATCCACTTGAGATTAAAAATACTTGATGAATGTGAGATATATAACCAGGGTATGACTGCCAACCAGAAAAACGTTTGGTTCTCTGACAAGGGTAGAAGATGAATATAAATGTGAAGGAGGATTGGACAACAATTTAGAAAACAATCTATTCTCCATTAAACTAAACTCTGCTGAGCATATCCAGGTTCTTTTCTTTCTAATGAATAGGTCGCTGGTCACGCTGGGCTCTTTTGTACAGGTGTACGGCTAACTTGCGAGGCTCTGATAGCTGGAATTGTGATGCCTTGTACAGAACGTATGTTTGTTGAATGCCCTAATGTTAATATATTTTCACACAATATGAAAGATGATCACAAGGGTTACTTTGTTTGGTATAACATTGTTTAGGGAACATGTTATTGATTAACCTGGTAAAGCTCTATTAGACAG
Source organism: Ambystoma mexicanum (assembly GCF_040938575.1). Lineage (NCBI taxonomy): Eukaryota > Metazoa > Chordata > Amphibia > Caudata > Ambystomatidae > Ambystoma > Ambystoma mexicanum. The sequence continues at coordinate 745,361,834 of NC_090926.1, forward strand.
GTGGCTCCTCCTTTGTGACTTCAACATTCGAATCGATTCTTCCCTCCCTGGGATCCATTATATCCCTATCCCTATCCCAGCACAGCTGTTCTTCTGACACCTTTATGCCATCGAGGGGCACAGCCTAGCTCTGTCTTGATTCTGCCCGATGTATCTACATGCCCACCGCTGAATAGGACCTTGGGGCCAGTATATATAGCAGTGCTGCGCCCTGTGACTTCAGTTCCTGTTTACCGTGCACTTTGTTTGCTAATCGGGAACATGCTTCTCAAGCTTACATTCATTTGTGAATGCCATGCCTACTTAGTCTTACGCCTCAGCCTTCAAGCAGAGTGCCTACCGCGGCCATTAGATGTCTGTCTCAGATCCGCACCAGATTTGTCTGTATTGGTTGGGTGAGGACCACGACACCCAGTATTGCGGGTCGTACCAGTACATGCACCCAAACGCCATCTGGGAGCATGCGCAAACCTTTTCACGTTCATCTACAAGGCAAAAGATGACTCTGCAGTCTTGTTCGAGGTAGCACACGCAAGTCGGCACGCCGAAGAATGGGTGTCTCTGTGCATGGGAGCAAGGAAAAGAAGCAGCCACATGAGAAGAGGTCCTGCACCCTGAGTGATTCCTCACAAAGGTATTCCTCTACCTCTTTGAAAAAGAGCCACTGCTCCAGGCATTCTCCAGAGCGGCCGGTGCAGGTACTTTTCCAATCCAATCCTCCACGCCGGCAGAATGGGAGAACTTCGGCCTGAAGATGTTGGGCATCTTTGCCAAGGTACCATCGGCTCTGGCCTATGTGCCTGTGGTGCAGGCAGCAGCACTGACGGTTTCTACCGCTTCTGTCGAGGAGGGCGACCGGGTTCCCTTTGGGCTATAACCTCTGGGTTCTTGAGAGGCGAGTTATTTCCCGGAAGAGTTCTACGGGGAAGCTTAGGATGTGCTGGGACTGGAAGAGGACCTGCAGGTAGCCAGTGACCTTGGCATCTCCCCGGAGATGGACATTTTGCCAGATCCTACCCCAGGAAAGATTCAAGCTGCATTCCATTGCTTGATGGCTAAGATGGCCAGTACTTTAGGGCTGTCGGCCCCATCTAGGTCAAAGTGTCAGTAAAAACTATGTGACATATTGTATGATGCTCCCAAGAAAGAGACACTCATGCCCTTCAATGTTGCAGTGGAGGCCCCCATAATGCAGGTGTGGGAGAGGTCTGCCTCTGTTCCAGCAATTTACAGGGAGCCGGCAAAGAAACACTGCCCAGCCCTGTCGGACCAACCTTTTCTCTCCTCCCATGCTTCACTGGAGAGTTTGGTGTTTCAGGCTGAATCAGCTAGCCCGAAGAAGTCTACCTTCCCACCCTATCACTGGACAAGGACAGTAAGAGGTTTGACACATGGGGTAAAAAGGTTTTTGCTTCGGGTAGTCTTGCACTGTGTGCTGTGAATGCTCTTGCGCCATGGTGAAATTCTTTGGGTGGCTGCAGCCAATGCGGCTGAATATTTCCCAGAAGGAGAAATGAGGGACATTATACTGTCCTTGGTCACTGTTGGTAAGGTGGCAGCTTGCCAGATGTTGCAATCAAGTCTAGATGCTGAGGACTGTATGGGCGGGCCCACGGCCATGAACACAGGGTCAGGTGCCACACTTGGCTGAGGATGTCAGGTTTTTGCTGCCGATGTTCAGGGCAAGTAGTTGGAAGTGCCTTTTGATGACAAAATCCTCTCTAGAGTTTAGGCTGATGACACCATTCAGAAGGGCCAGTCGTCGAAGGCAACAGCTAAGACTTTGGGGCTTGTCGTACAACAGCCCTCCATAAAGTCGATGTCTCAAGGCAGAGGTTTTCATCCCTCCACCACTTATTCGCCGAGGGGCTGTGGTCAGTGTGCCTTAGGGAGAATGCAGGTAAACCGCTTCCCGCAAGGTCGTGGTGTAGGAACCCAGAGAGATGGTGCAGCCACAGCTGCCGTCCCCGCTGTGGCCCAGGGTGCAAAAACACAGTGACGGCCTATGCCACTTAATGCCTGGGTTCGGGGAGGGGCTTTCCCTGTTCAGCCCGGAGTGGTCAAGGACTACTTCTGACGCTTGGGCGTAACAGGTCATTGAATAGGGTTATTGCCTCCCATTCCTCCAGCACCATCTGGATCACAGGCCCCAAGTCACCTACTTGCCTCAGGACCCCATCCTCCTGGAGGAGGTCTGTCGGCCTTTGCCTGAGAGCATGATGAAACTTGTACCTCGCTCGGAACGAGGAATGGGGCGGGTACTACACCTATTTCTAGTGCCGAAGGAGAACGAGGGGTTGCGTTCTATTCTGGATCTACTGCTTCTGAACTTGTTCCTGCGCAAGGAAAAGTTCAAGATGGTTACGCTAACTCGGATCCTGCAAGCCCTCGATCTGCAGGACTGGTTATTACCACTGGTTAGGTAGCCATCTTCAATGTGGCGATTCATCGGAAACGTGGCAAGTACCTGAGGTTCGTGGTGGCCCAGCATCCCTACCATTTCAAGGTGCTGCCGTTTGGTCTTTCTTCAGCGCACAGGGTTTTCACCAAGCTACTATCGGTGGTACCAGCTCACCTCAGGAGGGAGGGCATCCAGGGACGTCATTTAGGGGTCGCCAGAAGTCGTAACTGCCACCTCTGAGTTCTCCCTTGCTACCCCTAAAAAAAGGAGGAAGGTCTTTTTATTTTTTTTTGTAATGCAAGCTCCTGGGCTGTGGCCAAAACCATTTGGCTCTTTACTTTTGGAGTGGTTGGTTTTCTTGTTCAGGCCTCTGAAAAACAGAACAGGTGTGCCACAAGTCTAACACTTACAGCACTGACCCTAAATAAGAAAGAATAGGAATACCAAATAATGTGTCATTCTGGAATTCTTTACAATAATTGCTAGACACATTAAATGGGTCTATACACACTGATCCTAACGCTACAGATGGTGATCCATTCTTGAATGAATATATAGTACATTATAGTGATAACGTATTAATATTTTTCGTAGTGTACTTAAGAACAATGCTATCAAGTTCCATCACTTCCTGCGATATCACTTCGGGATGGGGTCAAATGACATCACTTCCTATTGATGTCATCAGAGGTCAAGGGTTGTGTGATGTCACTTTTGCGACCCCTGGCATTTTAGTGAAATGACGTTCCTGATGGCATTCATGTCCTCCCCTACATGGACGACTGGAATGTCGAAACTCGCTTTCCAGCTCTAGGGTCATGCACACTATTGCACAGCCTGGGCTTTTCCCTGAACAAAAAGCCACAGGTTTTGCCAATTCACTTTGCTTTCCTGCCTGAGGATCGTATGGTGAACATCTTTCGGGTGGTCAATGTCCTTCAATCCTAGGAACAAGTCCTGCTTCATGGGCCTTCTACGTCCTAGTGGTGCCAGAGCTGAGGCTTTGCATGAGATCACTTCAGTGGCTTCTCCGTTGCCAATGGTCGCAGTTTCAGGGTCCCATGTCGGACCTTTTACAGGTAGAGAGAGGTCACTGTGCTTCTCTGACTGTTTGAGGCGCTCACCTGTCAGACCTAACAGTCAGCAGATTGTGGTATCCCACAGAGTCTCAGGAACACATCAACTTGCTGGAGCTGAGAGCGATCAGGCTGATCCTGGTCTCTCTTCTGCCCTCTGTGAAACGCAAGACTTTGATGATCCTGACAACAAAGTGGCCATGCACTACCTCAACAAACAGTGGTGTGGGTTCCTTCCCTCTGTGCAGAGAAGCAATGCAACTGGGGTTATGAGCTCTGGAGATTGGTCTCTCTCTGGATGGAGCTTATCTGGCGGCAGAGAAAATGCCACAGCCTCTGGAGGAGGTGTTCTCTTTATGGGGGGGGACTCCTAAAGTGGACCTCTGCTTCCTGTGCCAACAGGAAGTGTGAGTTGTTTTGCTCCAGGGAATTTCCTCGTCGGGGAGCTCTGGGGGACGCATAAGCCTCCTTTATGCATTCCTGCCGATCCCTGTCATTCCACTGATTTCCAGGAGACTGCACCTTTTCGCAACCATGATGATCTTAATCACTCTGGACTGGACCCGGAGAAAGTGGTATTCGGAGTTGCTGGACATGCCCATTTACCCTCTCTGGCACCTTCCGAGAAGAGTCGACTTACTCTCCCAATCGGAGGGCAAGGTCCTCCATTGGAACTGCAGCAGCCTGAACCTTCATGCTTGGCTACTGCGAGGCAGAGATACAAGGAGTAGGTCCTCAATGTGCTCCTTTTAGCTAGGTGGCCCACTACGAAATCCATGTATGCATGCAGATGGTGTACATTTTCGATTTGGTGCTTGGAGAGGTATCTGGATACTTTATGCCGTCTGCTATCCTCTGTTGGACTTTCTGCTAGCGTTGGCCCAGGCGGGCCGGCAGTTAGACACTGTACAGGGTTACCTCACATCTATTTTGGGGTTCATGAGGTCCCTGGAACGGGCTAGTTTTTCGCAGTGCCGACTGTTATGCAGTTTTTGCAGAGCTTCTGTAATCAGTTTCCTCCCACCAGTTTGTTGTTCGTGCGTGGGATTTGAATTTAGTTTTAACATTTCTTATGGGTGCTCCGTTTGACCCTCTTATTCCTGTTCTATTAGACTGCCATCACTTCCGCGACACAGGTGAGTGAGCGCCAGGCATTGTCTGTTTTACCTCCCTATGTGTTTTTTTTCCAAAGAGACACTGACTTTTGATAGTGAGACACTCCTTTTTGGTTTCGGATACCCATCTCTCTGACGACCCAGCTTCTTGTGTTTGTTCCTCCACCATACCCTTCCAAGGCAGAGGAACAATTCCATCAGCTTATCCCGCTGCAGGCCCTTAAGTCCTACGTCTCATGAATGGGAGAGGCTAGAAAGGTGACCAGCTTTTCTTGAGTTATGCTGGGGTTCGTGCTGGCAGGGCTGTCAATAAGCAGACCCTGTCGAGGGGCATCATTCTCTGTATCTCAGATTGTTATCTGGCTGGAAAGTATGTGCCTGAGAGTCTCAAAGCTCATTCTGCCAGAAGAGTGGCTGCCACCTCTGCCTTGCAGGGGATGGGGTGTCCCTGTCATGGACATATGCCAGGCTGCAACTTGGGCATCTTCGCACACATTTGCGAAGCATCGCTGCTTGGATTCCCTTGCAGGCCAGGATGCCCATTTTGGTAGGGCAGTTCCAGTAGTTTTCTAGTTAAAGGCAGTGTCCTTGTTTCCTCCCTCTTCCAGATTTAAGTACTGCTTTGGGAGTCTTCTAGATGAGGAATCCGTGGAAAGAAATAATCCATTTGAAAAACAAATTACTTACCTGTTGATAATGTTCCTTCTGTTGATGTTCCTCCTACGGATTCATCGCCCTCCCTACCTGCCACTCATGGTGGATAGTTGGTACCCCATCATGTGTACAGTCTCTCAGCTTGAGAGTGGTAGGGGAAAAGGGTTGAACTGAGGTCACGGGGAGAGGCGCGGCTATATATACTGGTCCCAATGTTGTATCCGGCACGGGAATGTAGAGGCGTCGGGTGGTGCTGCGCTGTGCCGCCTGGTTGCAGAAAAGTTTACAGAGAACAGCTGTGCTGGGATAGGGATACCATAGATGAGGAATCCGTGGGAGGAGCATCCATCAGAAAAAACATTAACTAGAGGTAAATAATGTGTTCCCTTGTTTGGTAGAGGGTTTAGGGCTATCACATTGTGCTAGAAGTGCCTACATGGTTTGTCCCAGTTGAACTGGTGACACTTATGCCTGATCTACAGTTTAGAAAGGGTGTCTTGGGGGTGATCTCCAGTCGGGGGTTTTGGCTGGTGGTCATCTTACCTGGGATTCCTCCTTGCTCCCCACTAGCTTCACTTCTGTGCTCAACCAAGCCTTCTATGCTAGGACTGGCTCTGGTCCATTTTACAGCCTACTTCCCTTGTTATTGCCGTGGCTGTCCCACCTTGGTGCTGGTTGCTCATGTCGGCTGGAAGGGTAGACTCCAATACCCCACCAATCTCATTTGCTCTTCGCTACCGTCCTGATTCCATCCCACTGTGGTTTTCCCTGTGGGAGCATTTTATGTGGCTGCTCTGCCCTCCTTTGTACATGGAACTGCCAGAGCCTGCTCTGCTGGGTTCTCCCACTTTTTTGGTGTCTTCCTCGCTGCTGCTTTAGCGGCTTACTTCAAGGATAGCTGTAATTTGTTTCCATTGTTCATGTCATCATTGACCCAGGGTTCAAGTCTTTTGGAAAGCACATCCTGTGACTTCACATGGACTTCACATGGCAAATGAGCTCTGTACTTACCCGGTGTGTGGTTTTGCTGGAAATCATTTCCTGAGAACAAACACCATGAGTACTTATCTCTGGGCCCTGGGGTGCTGGGTTATTCACGATACCCGAAGTGCTCTGCTGCATCTTCTGGGGCTCATGGTTCTTGAACTAGCCTTGAACTCTTTATTGTTGGTGTTCCCTCTCATCCTCCCTGGGGTTGTTTGCGGCCAAATCCCCACCTGGGGTGTAAATGGGACTTGCATGCCCCTTTCCTACACAGATTGCCTATGGACTTTGCAGAGTTAGAAGTGAGTACATCAATTGGGCAAAGTGACTTTGAAGATACTTGCCTGCTTCCAGGCATGTATTCTGTATTCACTTTGGATCGAGGGATTGTTTAGGCCAAAGACTGGAATACTAGCCCACACAAGTGATTTTAAGGTATGTTTAAAGTTATATATTCCACTTCTGCTAAAGAGAATATCTAATTACTCTGTAACTAGTTCTGGTGACATTGTATCTATTGTCCCTGAAGTGCAATATGTTGGTCCATTCTCCCTAAATGTCTCTTGTATTTTGGTGGCCTCTGACTTTGTTTTAGTAATGTTTGCCTGCCTCTAGGCCAGGCGTCTGCAACCTGCTGCCCTCCAGATGTTTTGCATTATGTTTCCAATGATCGCTCACCATTGACTATCTATGCTGGCTAGCGTTGATGAGATTTCTAATGCAATCTTCTGGAGAGCCAAAGGTTGCACTTCATTTACTGTGATATGTGCATTTGTATTGCCCAAGTACCTTGTAGAGTTCTAGAAATACCAACATATACCTGATTTGTTAGTGCTGACATTGGGATCCTGTAATTATTATTTTAACTGTGTGTTTCAATGTCTTGTTCCCTTATCTCCACACCCCTTGTCTTTGTGTAATGTGCCCCTCTGCAGATAGTGGACCTGCAATATATAATATAGGACTGAGATATGTCTTTATGACATATACTGTATTTATAATACACTGGATATATTTTTACTGAGTGTTTTTGTTTACTATCATACGTAACCATAGAAAATAAATCGCACTGAAAATATTAAGTGTGTACACTAATTGAACCTGTGTGCTAACTTGCTTCCCCTTCGTAGAGCTCGACTGATCTGCCACTCTACTGTTTTAAGATTTGTTTTGCTTCGATTTTGGGCTGGGTGCTGTGGTGCCCTTAACTCTCAACTGCTCTCAACCGAGGTTTGAGCGTAAACAACCTTAACACTGGCAAACGCAAAATTGGGAGTATTAAACGCGCATCTAGCTTAAGAAAGCTACAGTGCACTTTGTAATCGTAGGGGGAAGAACATGGTGAGGGGAAGCAAAACAATAGTATGTGGACAACATCTTCCATGCCTCCATACTGAAAACCTTTCCGACTGAAGCATCCCCAACCCCTTTACAATCATCAACAGTTCTCCAACTCAAGGCACCTTCCCCTCGACCTTCAAGACTGGACACATCTGCCCACTTCTCAAGAAACCAACACTGGACCCGGACAACCTCAGCAACCTTAGCCCCATCACCCATCTTCCCTTCCGCTCCAACACCCATCTTCCCTTCCTAGGTAAGATCCTTGAGAACCCAGTAGCCACGCAACTCCTCCAACACATTGAAGCCAACAACCTCCTGCTGTCCTCCCAATCTGGCTTGAGACCTAGATGGAGCACAGAAACAGCTACCATCAATGTGATTGAAAGTTCCCTTAAAATGTTCGTTGACTGCCATACTTCTCCAGCATGGGGTCTGGCATGGATTCACATGCTCATGAATATTCCCCGCCGTCAGGCCGGGAATCCTCGGTATAGAAAAAATCAGTATCAGTTTCGTTTCTGATCTGTCTTTCTCAGTAGTAACCAATCACTGGTCTCTGGGTCATACTGCCCCCAGCCAATGACTGCCCTCTCCCTAAGCCCTGCCCCTGGCAGCCATCTTCAGAATGTTACCGCATGTTCAAGTGTTGGGAGTCCTCGTGCTGTAGCTCTCGAGCTTTTGCTGCGTTTTCGTGCTTTTTTCAGGAGATTTTCTCATTTTTTCAGTTAAATAGAGCCTCAAGCTCCACCGTTTCTACATCCGATCAACGGGGATCCGTTTCAGAGTTTCTACGCCCCTCAAGGGTGAAGATTTCGTCGAGTTACGCTTTTGGAGGATTCCAGAAGTTCCGAGGCCTACCCCGGACATGGCCCAGGAGAAAGGGAGCTTGACGCCCGGGAAGCTGTTCAGGACCTGCCCTGGATGCCAGCTTCAGAACATTTTGAAGGAGGACGAGCATTCGTTATGCCTCTACTGTCTCCATGAGGACAAGACGCACAAGGAAAAGGACTGCGCGTTTTGTGGGAACATGTCGGAGCGGACCATGAAGGATCGCCACATCCGTCTCGCCAACTGGCTGGAAGGTAAGAGCCCGCCAAGCGAGAAGAAGAAAAAGAAGTCCGAGCGGTCTTCTAAGTCCTGTGAGGGTGCCCCGGCGAGGGGGGCCCAACCAAAGGCTAAGCACCGCGAGTCCGCGGGCACTGGGAGCGCCGAACGGTCGGGCTCCTTGGCTGCCAGGCAGGGCACATCCTCCCTGGCTCCATCAACCACGAGCCAACGCTCTGGCTCGGGTAAGAGGAAGTCCGAGAACCCGGCGAAGCTTCTGGAGAGGCCCCGGTCGATCCCAAAGATTCCGGCAGAGAGGGAGCGAGGCTTGGACCCCCCCCCCCAAGGTGAAGGCTCCAGGCGTACAGAAGGTGACGTTGGCCTTAATTCATCCTGCTAAGACCTCGATTGAGGATGTCGCCGCGGCCCTGGCTTAGCCTGTGCAGGCTACACCAGTGGAGGCGCCCTCAGGTACCAGAGTCTCCCTGCCACCGCGGAGGGAGTCGTCTTTCAGGCCCATCGAGAAGACCCCCACGAAGTCCTCGTTGGAAAGGGTGGGGGAGGGGCTGGTAGCCATCGTGGATACGGACACGACCTCTGAAGAGGAGCTCATCTAAGTCGTGGAGGAGGCCCAGCCCATCGGGAGGGATCCCGACGAGGGCGATGGTGTCGCAGACGAGGCTCCTCAAGAGCCCTCGCTCCCGTCGTTTCCGGCGCTGCAGGACACCTCGGCGGCCATTTTGTCAGCCATCCAGTCCTTATGCTCGGAGATAAGGACTAGGTTGCCCCTTCCCCCGACGGAGGTACCTGAGCCAGACCGGACGGGGGAACCGGAGCCAGGACCTTCGGAGAGCCCACCACGTAAGAAGAGGAGGACGCATCCTAGGCCTCCTCTCCCGCCTCTGCGGCCTTCTCTGCCTTCCCCCCGGTCCACTACCCACGGGGATGATACAGGCATGGACACGACTACGACGGGTACGGATGACGACGGAGGCGACAACAGGACCTGTCCCCCGTTGCCCCCTGCCCGGGCGTCCCCGCCCGACGAGATTGGATCCTTCCATGCTATGATTTCCAGGGCATCCGAGCTCTTCCAGCTCTGCGCCGAATAAAAGAAGAAGTAAGGGATCCTTTACCAACGGCGCGAGGCTAAAAGGAAGACGGTCCTCACCGTACCGCTTCTTGATGACATTTGGGATGAGGGGCTCGCCCTCCTCAAGAACCCTGCCACGGCTCCTGCGAAGAGGGACCGGTACGAGAAGTAGTACCGGGTCCCCGACGCTGCCCCCTTGTGCCTTAGGGCGCAACCTACCCCGTATTCGGTCGTTTCGGCAAGAAGAAAGCGGGGGGGCATTGGCCTCGACTTCAACTTCCCCGCCGGACGGCGAGGGTAGGAAGCTGGATGCGATGGGACGACTGGTCATCTCATCTGCAGCGATGACCATCAAGGCGGCCAACGCCCTGGCCATCGTAGTCCGCTACGACAGGGAGTTGTGGTTCAAGATCGCCCCTCTGTTGGACTTCCTTCCGGACGCCAAGAGGGCTGAGGCCCTGGAAATCTTACAGGAAGGTGAGATTGCCTCAGACCACGCCATTACGGTGGCTACGGACATCGCCGACACCGGTTTCCGTCAGTTGGGCAACAGCGTTTGCCTGAGACGACGAGGATGGCTCAAGGCGACGATTTCCGCCCGGACGTACAGACCAAGGTTTTGGACATGCCCTTCGATATGAACAACCTTTTTGGCAAGGCGGTTGATGAGTCCCTTCAGGCGATCAAGATGGACACGGTGACGGCCCGTGCACTGGGTGTGCTCTAACAGCGATGGCCATCCTTTCGGAGCTCTGGAGGCAGACAGGGTGCCTCCAAGGGAGCCGGCAGCAGCTCCTCTACGTACCGTCAAGCGACAAGATCTTCGTCGCAGGAGGCCTACAGGGGGCGCGGCAAGTCAGGTGGATCCCGCCGTCGTCGCCAAGGTGGTCAAGGAGGCAAAGTTGCCTCCAAGCAAGATTGAACCTACCGTCGGGTCGGGCCCCCGCCGAAGCACCCCGGTGGGAGGCCGGCTGACGAAGTTCGTCGGCGTGTGGGAGTCCATCTCCACTGACCGTTGGGTGCTGGCATGCCCTAGAGTTCCAGAAGAGGTGCCCCCGCATTCCTCCCGTGGCCAGGAAGGAAAATCACGTCCCTCAACTGCTGTTGGAAGTAAGGGCGATGCTCAGGAAAGGTGCCATCGAGCTCGTTCCAAAGAGGCTTCGGGGCTCCGGAGTTTACTCAAGATACTTCCTCGTAAAGAAGAAGACTGGAGGATGGCGTCCCATCCTGGACCTGCGACGACTGAACAAATACATCAAGGCACAGAAGTTCCGGATGGTCACCCTCCGGGACAGCTGGAGGAGGGCGATTTCCTGTCGTCGTTGGACTTGGAGGATGCATACTTCCACATCCCTAGTCTAAAGAGACACCGAAAGTTCCTCGGGTTCGTGGTCAAAGGGTGGCACTACCAGTTCAAGGCCCTCCCCTTCGGATTAAAATCGGCGCCCAGGGTGTTCACCAAGTGCCTAGCACCAGTGGCGGCGTGGCTGCGCCTGCAGGGGATCCACGTTTACCCCTACCTGGACGACTGGCTCATACGGGCAAGGACAAGGGAGCTCGCCGTGGAACACACTGCAAAGACCGTCCAGCAGCTCAAGGACCTGGGGTTCTCCATCAACTTTCCAAAATCCCACCTGGTCCCGCCGCAAGTCGCCCTGTTTCTGGGAGCACAGCTCGACACAGTGGCGCAACGGGCCTCACCGTCGGAGGAAAGGATAAGGACCATCCTGGGAAAGGTGCAACGTCTGCTGGCCATGGACGTGGCCAGAGTGAGGTCTATCAAGTCCCTCCTCGGAATGATGTCCTCCTGCATTTATCTGGTGCGCCACTGCAGACTTCGGATGCGGCCTTTGCAAGAATTCCTCGACGCCCACTGGATCCAGATGACGAGCAGCTTCGAGAACAGGATCCCGCTCGACGAAGCGTTCCGTCAGGCGATACGATGGTGGGGTGTCCGCTCTCATCTGACGGCGGGAATAGGTTTTCTAGCCCCGGCCCACCAGGTGACTGTGACGACGGATGCCTCCCTGGAAGGTTGGGGAGCGCACACCGGGAGTCTCCACGCGAGAGGCTTTTGGCTCCCGGAGGAGAAGACTATCCACATCAACATCTTGGAGCTCCGTGCAGTGTTCTGGGCCCTCAGGTCCTTCCTTCCGTCCGTCCCTCAAGGGCAAGTTGGTGAGGATCTTCACCGACAACACCACCACGATGTTTTACATTCGGAAGCAGGGCGGAACCAGATCCCTTGCCCTATCCAATGAAGCCCAGGATCTGTGGCATTGGGCCATCGCCCAAGGGATGTTTCTGGTACCCTTTCATCTGGCAGGGATAAAAAACACCATTGCTGACTCACTCAGCAGAGAGCTGCGCTGGTGCCACGAGTGGGAACTGCGCCAGGATCTAGTGGACCGACTCTTCCGACGATGGGGCGAACCCCAGATCGATTTCTTCGCGACGGCGGCAAACTCCAAGTGCCGGAGGTTCGCCAGCAGGTTTCCCCAACCGAGGAGCATGGGCGATGCTTTCTCGTTCCCCTGGGACGGCCTGTTCCTTTATGCGTTCCCGCCGTTGCTACTCCGGCTCTTCAACCAGCTCAAGAGGTCCCGGTGCAGGATGATCCTCGTTACACCGGCGTGGCTGAGGCAGACCTGGTTCCCGGACCTTCTGGACTTGTCAGCGTCCACACCAATCAAGCTGCCGATGGACGCGGATCTTCTCTCCAGAGAAGGAGGCGCCATTCTTCATCACGAACCAGAGTCGCTGAACTTGCAGGCCTAGCTCCTGCAGCACTAGAGTTTGGAGGATACGACATCCCGGCCGACTGTAGAGAGGTTCTTGCAGAGGCCAGGGCATCCTCAACTCTCAAGTGCTACGGACACAAATGGAAGAGGTTCTCTCTCTGGTGCCGTGCACAGAAGATTAACCCTCTGCGGATTACGGCCCCTCAAGTATGGCAGTACCTAATGTCTTTGGCCAAGGCTGGCCTATCTCAAGCTTCCATCAAGGTACATCTGGCTGCCGTCTCACGTTACACCAGAACTACAGGACGGGCGTCCTTGTGGTCTCATCGACTGGTGAAGGAATTTATGAAAGGACAGTTCCGATCATTCCCGCCGATGAAGGCCCCTGCCCCGGCGTGGGAGCTCAACGTGGTGCTGACTAGGCTCATGGGGGCCCCATTCGAGCCTATGCATTCAGTGCCGTTGAAGTTTGTCGTGGAAGACAGCATTCCTCGTGGACATCACCTCTGCATGACGAGTGGGAGAGATCCAGGCCCTGTCTTGCAAGCCTCCATACTTGACTTTTCACGACACAAGGGTGGTGCTGAGGACGCACCCCTCCTTCATGCCCAAGGTGCCGTCGGACTTCCACCTCAACGAGCCCTTGGTGTTGCCAGTTTTCTTCCCGTCGCCATCGTCGCCGGCTGAGAGGACTCTGCACTCGCTGGATGTAGCTAGAGCGCTGAAGTTCTACGTGGACCACACAAAGAGTTTACGGAAGACATCACAGCTGTTTGTGAACTTTGGACCTGTGAATCAAGGGAAGGCTCTCTCGAAGACTTCCATTTCCAGATGGCTCTCCGGCTGCATCATGCACTGTCACCAGTTGGCAAACCGACCGTTGCCAGGCCGTCCAAGGGCCCATTCGACCAGAGCAATCGCTGCTACCACGACGTTCCTGTCTGGTGTGCCCCTGCTCGACATCTGCAGGGCTGCTACGTGGAGGTCGACACACACCTTCACGAGATTCTACTGCGTCGACTGGGATTCCAGGGAGGAGTCCAGAGTCGGCTAGGCAGTGCTGCGCAACCTGTTCGCCTAAGGTGAGCCTGATGAGGAGGTAAGAGTTGCTTAATGTTGAGTTGTTGTATTGCTTGATGTTGAGCCTTTTGCCACCTCCCGTGGTTGTGCATGTGTATACTGCTATGTATTCTTATATTCATGAGCATGTGAATCCATGCCAGACCCCATGCTGGAGAAGGAACAAGTTACTTACCTGTAACTGTTGTTCTCCAGCATGGGTCTGGCATGGATTCACATGCGAACCTTCCCGCCTACCCCTATGCGGCTCTTCACTTGGTCATACTGCCACTTCACGTGCTACCAAATCTGAGGATGGCTGCCAGGGGCGGGGCTTAGGGAGAGGGCAGTCATTGGCTGGGGGCAGTATGACCCAGAGACCAGTGATTGGTTACTACTGAGAAAGACAGATCAGAAACGAAACTGATACTGATTTTTTTCTATACCGAGGATTCCCGGCCTGACGGGGAATATTCATGAGCATGTGAATCCATGCCAGACCCATGCTCGAGAACAACAGTTACAGGTAAGTAACTTGTTCCTTGCCTTCTCTCAGCAGCATTTGACACAGAAGACCACTAGAGACACAGATAATCTACATCGCTGCATGGGTATCAGCAAGATTGTTCTCAGCTGGTTCAAATCCTACCTTGCTCATCGTCACCAGTTCGTACAAATGGATTCCTCCTGATCACCAAGTCTACCCTGTGGACTCCTGCAAGGATCCATTCTCTCCCCTGTGATCTTCATTCTTTACATGGAACCACTTGGAACCCTCTTCCTTCTACACACCATCCACGCAGATGGCGGGAGGCTCTACCTAAGGATATCCTCCATCGAAGACATCCACAGGCTCAAGGCCTGCCTCCCATTGATCGTGGATGTTCACTGCTTACCTGAAGCTCCACCCCTCCAAAATAGAATTTCTAGGTCTGGCCCACAACACTGAACACCCTGGTATCCATACCTGGCTTTCTGCTATGCACATCGAGGACTTTACACTCAAGCTCACCACCTGCATAAAGTCCCTTAGGTTCAACTTCAACAGACACCTCCTCTTCAAACGGCACATACAAAGGAAGAAATATACAGCGTGTTACAAACTTTCTCTCCTGTGGAAAATCAAACCAGAAAACTGCAGATCTGCTAGCCAAGCACTCTTTGAGATGAGAACAAATTAAATTGCAAATCATTTGGGCATATATAGAAGAGAGGTTTTCGCTTAAAAAGCTTAGAATGGGTATATTGATAACAAGAAGGTGCAGATTGACTGGTGTTGACCTCTGAGGTGATGCAGGAGAAATTGAAAGCCACGCCTTTCCTTATGTCTTGCCAATTTGTATCATTAAGAAAGAAAATAGTAGTTAGTCCCCTTAGGAAAAAGTAAGTGTTTAAGGCAATGTAAGCCTGCACTGTTGTAGACATTGTTAGGTGTGATGGATCCAGTGAAAGCATCACTAAAACCCTGATATGGGTCTCCTCATGTGGCATGGGGAAGGCAGCTGCTACCTGATCCTGACCTTGCGGTGGGTATTATGAGGAAGGATCACACGGGAGGAGACTCATATCAGGAGGAGTTAAGTGGTAACCCCTTTGAATCATGATTCCGTTATTCTCCCTGGAACACTGATAGCATATTGTAAAGTAGAGCCAGACAATGTAAATGCTATACACAAAACATCTCCAAGCTCTGGTTACCCTGTGGACTTCAAGATCCATAATGCATGTGGTACAGGAAGAGGAACTTAGTGTTAATGATGATTAAAGGTGCTACAGAAAGACGGTGTGGTCTAGTTGTTTGAAGTTAAGGCACCTGAGGGGGACATTTCAATCTGAAAATGAGCCACAGCTGTGGGAAGGAGTAGCAGAGGCAGAAGTAGTCGGGAGAGAGGCCAAAGCGGTTGGAGCTGAAGCTGGAGTGCGAGCTCCAGCAGAAGCTGATGCAAGATAACAAGGTGTGCGGTTTTGCAGAGTACACGCAGCAGGAAGCAGAGTCGTGGTCTGCAGTGGGGAGAGAAGCCCAGCTTTGTGGGAGACGTGTTCTCGACCCGACTTGAGTCGCTCATCGGTGCTGGAGGACACAGAGACCCAACGGAGGCGGCGGAGCTCCAAAGAAGGGCTATGCAGGTGGTGGCAGGTACAGGAGAGCTGTCAATGGGATTGCTGATCCGTAGAAGGTCTGCCCCATCAGCAAGGAATGACGCAGAGATGCCGAAAGAAAGCAGTGAGTTGACCTGCCGGGAAAGGTAACCCTGGGGCACTCCAAACAGAACATTCACTATTACCAGATCATTTTGTATACCAAGCAAGCAGAATTAAAAGGCAAACAGGGTGCAATACCCCTTTCATGAAATGTCAACTGGGGGAAATCTGTAACTCACATTGGCAACAGCCAAGAGACTAGAACAAGGAGACAGAAGGGCAACACAGGTGCAATTCTCCTTTCTCCCTTTACTCTTGGTAGCCGAAGTAATTTCCTGTCGCATTCGAAGTGGGCTTTACAAGTGGCTGTTGGGCTGTCGTTGGGCTGCTGACTGCTGATTGAGGACTTTGAAGGAAAATCCTGCGTGGACCGAGCCGCCTGCACGAGGAATCACAGGCGTGCCGTAACGTGGTTATCGTTACTATCCTCTTGAACAAGTAATTAAGGAACTGGACTCTATCTGCTCTTTGTTTACTATTTCCAAGAACCGCGGCTTTGCCGCGGCGCACTGTGGTTTCACATAGTAATATTACTTACTCGAGTCCTCCCCCTCTCTTTTCCTCTCTCCTTACAGTCTCCAAGGCTGTCGAAGCCGATACCATATCACCTCCTTTGATTCAGGCACCGGAAACGTCACATGATGTAAGATCTGGCTCAAAGGTGTCTGACATGGGTGGGTTGCAGGATAACTCCCCTCTGTTAATTCAAACACAATTACAAAGATTCTTTGAAAAAATGGACAAGAAACTTACCACCATGGCTGTCCAGGTTTCCAATGAATCAAAGGGCATAGCAGAGAAGGAGGCTTTTAGCACAAAGAATATAGAGAGGTGTGCTCAAGACAAAAATGACGATGGCAACTCTTTGCCAACTTTGGAGAAAGATGTTCATTTCATGAAAGGGGCCCAAGAGGCACCCCTCTCAAAACCACCAGAAAACGAAAAAAATAATGAGATAGAAAAGCTGGCAAATGCAGTTCCCCCAAAAGATATTCCCTTGGAAATGAAATCTGTACTAGGTTGGTGGGCTGATAAAGCAGTGCTTGACAATCCTAGTTTAAATCGTGGTGCAGTAATGAAGATTTTTTGCCAAATCCCGGCCCTTCGTAATTTGGTATCAAATGAAATCGACTGGATAAAATTACCATCTTCATGTAATTACCGAATGATCTGTAAGTTTAAATCACCCATAATTGCCTCCCTGATTCGGACCCACTATGGGGACTTGGAGTTTCTGGGTTACAAGTTATTTGACTTCCATTCAATGGATGATGCAATCAAGTTCATCGAATTTCAAGAAATAGAAAGCCAGCAAAATATAAAAAGTGAATATAATGACAATCAAATCACAAAGTTGCAGGCAAAGGTAAACTCACAAGCAGAGTCTGTGGAACAAATCATAAAAAGTTTAGCATGGCTAGAACCTCTGATGAAATCAATCCTCAAAGAGACCCTGGGAGATGAAAAATCATAGAACAACTCTTTTCTAGTAAAATCATGGAATTGTTGTGGATTCAAAAACTTAAAGTCGTGGTTTAGTATGTTAGATTGTGAGAATCGCCCAGCAATCATTATCCTACAAGAAACCATGGCTACTATGGATATTCCTATGGAGGGTTTTGCAAGCTTTTTTAGTCATGCTCAAAAGGGCCAACTTGGACGACCAAAGGGTGGCCTTGCCATTTATGTCTCCTTGGTATATAACGTGGAAATAAGGCAGCTATATTCCTCTGAGGAGATGCTAGCAATTATCTTAATGTCAAGGAGTAGCCAGAATGCTCCATTGTTGATAATAGGTTTATACTGGAACTCTAATGGAGCATATATTGATGGTATTATTGAAAGACTGAATGTTATATTGTTAGAGGTGGTGGATGAAATGCCCAACATCGAAATTATTGTGGGTGGGGATTTTAATTCCACTCTCATACAAAAATATCTGGAAGAAGAAGGTCCAAACTATCAGTATGTAAATTTGTCGTGTGAGAGGGGCCAGCTGTGGGCAGACTTTTTTGAAGAATGGGATATGCAAGTTATTCCTTTTGCAAGTTACGGGTCAAAAGTGACTTGGAGTAGGGGAGTATATAATTCCTCCATTGATTACATTGTTACCTCAAAAACCCTAGCCAGGACGGCTTCGCCCTGTATAATAGAAAAATCTGCCCTGAGTGACCACTCAATTTTGGCATGTACTGTGAGTTGTAACCTTGGCACTTATCCTATGTATAAACCATTGGTGTTACCTGAATCCGACAGACGGATGCTATCAATAAGATGGAATTTGAAAACATGTAGGTTATTGAACAGTCTAGTTAGTCGTGACATATTAAAATATAATCCTAAGCAGTTGTCAATGGTAGAGTGTAGATCATTAGACCTCATGAACGAGAATATGATTCATTATCACCTCATTCCGATAGTTAGTGGAAACAAGCAAGACACATCTATAGACCTAGTTGGAGGTTTTAACTTGGAGATAGCGAAAAGAAAGAGAGAAAAATGCTGAAATTAGAACACTGGCAAGGGACTACACCCATCCCTTTGACCAAGTAATGCATAACAAAAAATCAATCCTGATCAAATATAAACATGACATCAGAATTATTAAATTCAATGCCTATCTGAGAAAACATCAAAATATGATTAACCTTATGATAGGTAGGAAAACACGTGAAATCTGGGCTATACTAAGAGATCCTATCGAAAGAAGCCAGGCAGAAAAATGCTCCACAGTGAGTGGCGACCTATGGACTGAATTTAACAGTAACAAATATGTATTACCTGATAAGTTCAGGTCACTTAAGTACGTGGTAAAGGTAGCACTATTACCCGACAGTTGTCCATGGGACGTGGAAACAATTGAGTCAGCGATTATGAGCCTAAAGTTTTCAAAAGCAGCGGGCCTGGATGGAATTCCTCCATGTTTGTTGAAGGATGACCCAAAATTTTGGGCAGCTCACCTAATGCGCAGCTTTGATACTATCTTTAAAACAAAAAAACTACCAGTTTCCTGGACATCTGCTCTAATTATTCCCTTACACAAAAAAGGAGGAACAGCTGATCCAAAAAATTTTAGACCAATTGCCTTGATAGATATTCCTGCAAAAATTTTCGCTGGTTTAATCCTTAGACAACTGAATGCATCCATATTGTCTTTACGAATCCTCTCACGCTTTCAAACAGGCTTTAGAAAACGTATGGGAACACAATTGAATGCAACTATTCTTGCGCACCTATTAAAGAGCTCAAGAGAAGACCTAAATGGTCCATTATACATGGCATTTGTGGACCTGTCCTCAGCATTTGACTGCGTGATTAGAGAAATACTGTGGGCAAAGATGCACAAATGGCAGATCCCATTGCATATAATAACAATGATAGCCATGCTCCATACTAACACCAGTTATAGCGTAAGAATTGATGGTACGGGTCGGCTGACTGAGCCAATAAATACATTCATTGGGGTGAAACAAGGGTGTAACCTTGCGGCAGCTCTTTTTAATTTGTATTTAGCAGATATAGACAAGTTGTGGGTACACTCGAATAGCTTTGCTGCAAAACTGGGAGATTTATGCATAAATTGGTTGGCATTTGCCGACAATATCATCCTATTAGATCGTACGCCATTTGGACTACAAAACAAAATACATCTGTTCTATGGCTACTGTGAAAAACACAACTTGGCAGTTAACCCTGGAAAATCGAATATGATGATTTTCTCTAACAAAAGGAAAACAACTTCATTTAAATGGTTAATTAATGGAAACATGATTCCTCGATCACTAGGGTTGATTTATTTGGGATATAATCTAACGAATTCTGATTCGGTGAAAAAATGGCAAATGGCAATATCAATCAAAGCATTGCCACTCATAGCACAAATGAAGATCATTCATCGCAAGCTCTGTAGATTTTCTCTTATCCTACTAATAGAGTTTTACTTGCTTAAAGTAGAGGCAATCATACTATATGGATTAGATTTATGCACCCTAGCGATTGGGCATATTTTAAACTCCTTACAGGGAATGATTTGGAAAAAGGTATTACATCTGCCCCTCTCGATGCCAAATTCCATAATAATTCATGAACATCTTTGGCGTCAAAAATGACATGTCGTAGGTTAACAAACTTTGCTAAAATTCTCCAACCGATGGCAAACTCGCTATATGAAGACTTGGCAGTTATGATTAAGAGGGGCAAATCTGATTCATTACAGAAGTCTTATAAGGAGATACAAGAAGTACTAGATTTGATTGCGCAAAGTACAACAGACCTGGCTACCTTGCCTCAAATAGTAAAAAAAAAACTATATATTTATGATTGGGCGAATACATCTGATTTAATTGGACAATATAAAATGTATGAAGAATACTCAAAATTTAGGCATAACCAAAAACCAACACTATTATATATTAGGCAGGTACCCAGTAATCTGATAAGAGCAACGTACATGCGATGCAAATTTAATCTACTGTTAACTAAAGACCACATGAAATTTTGGAAACTCAACAAAACTGAGCGGCATAACATGAATTGTAGATTTTGTGTGATTGGTGTAAATGAATCCTTGAAACATCTGTTATTATACTATACTTATTTTGAGGAAGACAGACAAAAATACCTGGGCAAATTCCTATTTGGTACCACGGGAATCACCCTAGAAACGCTATGGGTAGAATGCATGTGGGGAAATAGGATTTCACTTATACTCGCACTGGTTAAAGTTCTACAAATTACTGAAAACAAACTCGATCTGGTTGAGAATTGTAGTAAAGACTAGAAAAAGATGTGAAATTTGTAAACTTAATATCTAAGTGAAACCGAGTGTATTGACAGCTTTTCCCGATACTGCTTGGATTTGAAGCATTTGGATTTTGACTTTTAAATGTTGTTTTATTAAGTTGGTTGAAATATTTTATATTTTAAGAATAACTATGTAACACATTGAAGAAATATGTGTCTTCTATGTATTTTGAAATCTGAATTTTATGCTCGAAGATAAATTGTATGTTGTAAAGATGTATCATCAAAAACAACAATAAAAAAATAAATATAAAAATAATAATAATTTCCTGTCTTTTTAGCAAGTTTAGATTTATCACTTGCATTTGATGCGGTCAATTGTGGAACCCTTTGGAAGAAATTGGCTAATTGTTGCATTCCGAATAAGTTATTAAATATTTTGATATATTTACACTTTGAAGGTAAGGTTAAATCTAATGGGGACACTTTGCGAACCATTTCTACATATAGAGGGCTCAGACAAGGATGCATTCTGGCACCCTACTTTTTTAATTTGTATTTAGCAGATTTAGGTAAGGTGTTGCTGAATGCTTCCTTTGTTGCCCCTAAAATTAATGGAACTTCCCTGTTTTGGATGTGTTATGCAGACAATGCAGTCCTCTTTGACTGCCCTTGTGTAGGATTGCAACAATTGCTCACAGCCTTTGAGACATACACTAGGGCAAATGATCTGGTTCTAAATTCATAGAAAACTAAAGTGTTAAAATGTACAGCGAATAGGCATAAAGAAACGTTTTGCTGTTGGCTTATGGGCAACAAAGTAGAGGCAGTTAGTGATGAAATATTTAGTACTGAGAAAACCTATTCACAGCCCAGCAAAGTTGCACTAATTTAGTATGTGAAGGTTTGGTTTGGCTTTTACTTCCAATGATGAAGCATTTTGGCAAATTTTCGCCATTACCCTTCTCAAAATGTTATGTTGGGAAAATTATTCCTTCAATCATCTGTGGCTTGGAGATTCACCGACATCTATCCAAATGTGACTTTATGGCGATGAGCTTGAAAAAATCAACGCATATGGTTGCAATTAGGTATGATTTGGGAATAGTGTCTATGAACAAGAGAGTTCTGCGGAAAAGGCTTTTGGTTTGTAAAATGTTGGATCCTCCAGTCGATTCCCATTATGACATTTTTAAAACTGTGCAAAACGTGTGACAAACATGGGAAAATATAAGAGATTCCCAGACATTGTGAATAATTATTGAAAACTACTGGAGGTTGAACCGTATCTCACTAGATTTCCCAATTTGAAGTTTGGTAGTGCAATTTTGCACTTCCAAATGAATGTGCTTCCCACAAGGAAGGATGAAGTTCTCTGGGGGAGGAGGGAACATGAGTTCGACGTGTCGCCATTGTGGCAATGAAATAGAAATGTTAAGCATCTAGTGCTACATTGTGAAATGCTACATTGCCATCACAAAATGTGTTTCAACCGATTCATGAAAGATTTGGAACTATCCCCTTATGAATTTTGATGGAATGGGTTAATGATGTCTACCTCGATTGCACTTAGAAATGCACTTGATCAATTTTAATGAGAGCAAACCTAATCTAAATTGTATTTGATTTTTATTGGATTTTATATGTTATGATAGATTATAAAGATTATATTGTGACTTTAGTTTATTTTCTTATATAGCGCACCTAACCCAAGGGTAACTGGGCGCTTATACTTGGAGAAGTTACAGACATCAAAATATAGAAACCGACAGGTGGGTGAGAGGTCAGATACAGTTCTCCTTATTACTGACATAGTTACTGGAGGTGTGTTACAGATCACCTTAAAGGCAGCGTCTAAGAGGCAGAAGCAAGAAGCAAGGGTGAATTAATATTAGTTACATTTATACATTGTTATTGGTTATATTTATACATATATTAAGATAGATTTGGGACATTAGCAAAATTGTTTGCAACCCGACAGAAGAACCGCACCCTCAGGGAGTATATGGTTATCAGGAAGGGGATTAGACATGCTTAGAAATCGTTTGGACCGAAGAGCCAGGCTTTAGTTTTGGCTCTAAAAGACCAGAAAGCATGCTCTGCTCTGTCAGGAGGGAGGGCGTTCCATCGTTTGGCGGCTAGTACTGGGAAGCGGGCTCCTCCTGCTGTTTTTAGGTTGAATTTGGGGATTGTAAGCTGGTTCAGGTAGTTAGATCTGGTGGGTCTGTTGGTCTGGTGTCTTGTGTATTTAGCTGTCAGGTACTGTCAGGGAGCTGTATTGTCTATGCACTTATGATTGGTGACCAGTGTGCGGAGGGTAATTCTGTCCCGGATGGGTAGCCATTGAGCTTCTCTTCTGAGGGAGGAGATGTGGCTTGTGCATGGAATATTGAGTGCTGATCTGAGGGCATTATTTTACAGCACTCGGATTTTGTTTAAGTTCCGTGCAGAGATCCCAATGAAAAGTGTGTTGCAATGGTCGAGCTTTGAGAGAATGAGAGCGCTTGCTAGTGTGATGCAGCTGGAGGTGCACAGGTAGGGCTTACACGCGTTGATCAGTTTGTTAGTATAGGCTGTGGTGGAGGCTAAGGAGTTGACATGTCTAAGTGTCAGCGTGGAATCAAGTTAAATACCCAGCGGTTTGACTTTCCTCGAGACTTTAATGATTTTCCCGTCAATGTTAAAACTTTGTATTGCAGAAAAGTTTTGAAACGTGATAAACCGGAGTTGGCATACTATGAAATTAATTTTGTATGCTTAAGATAAAATGTTTGTGTAAGGTTTTAAATTGAAAACTATGCACACAATAAAAAATAAATGTACTCATTAATGGAGGATGCTTTGAGAAATGGCCTCCTAATGATTGTGCTGCCGCAAACTTTCATATGGAATCATGGTAGGATTATTGTATATTGAGTCATATCTTTTGTTATATTTAAATCACCATTTGAAATGAATTGTAGAGTTGGGCGTTATTTAATGTGAACGAATTAGGTAAGCGAATCGGATTTCCAATGAGTTTGTAGGATGATTATTTTATATGCCTTTGTTTTTACTTAATATTATTTACATTTGAATTCTTTTATGTTATTAAATGTTGTATACTCTGATGGATTGTTAGTCCGAATAAAGGGTGAGCTGGTTGAACAAAAGCTTCTAACAACTGTGAAGCTCTCAAAGGGACACCACTACCATAAGGGTGTAGGGTCACTCAGACGGTGCAATGCCTATTCATGTCCTTAATGAGGCTTTAGATGAGGACTTATTAGAGAAATGTTACGTAAGCCTCTTGGGGAAAATCTAAAAATAATTGGGGCTCTTGGATGAAACTTTGATTTCCACGGCTTGCCGGTGCTCATTTTAATAGCCAGGTACTTTGGGGATGGGGAGGGTGGCGGGACAAAACATACACAGGGCATACATAGGGCTCATTTGAATGAGCTTACCCTGCTGCTGGCGCAGCTCCCAGTCTGTGTGGCAAAAATAAATGAAGGACTGTTTGTAGAAGTCATATGAATTACTTGTACTTATTTGCTTACTATTTCCACTTGTTCTACAGGGTGCACTGCATATCTGCTTTCAGAATCCCTTTTCAATCCATCTAATGCCACTCATTGTGTTTGCACTAGATGAGGTTAACTGAGTAAGCCATGCATGGCAGTATATCAGCTACAGCTTTTTGACAGACTCTAGCAGCTTGTTGTTGGTTGTCTGTGAAGCAGCTAAGCCACCATGTGCATCGAGGTCGATGTAAAATGGTCCTGCATTTTATTTGATCTTTTGTTTTCTTTGTTTTCAGCTGACGCCGGTGGAACTTCCAGATCGAAATTTTATTCCAGCAGAAGAACTGGATGCAGAGGTATGTTCTTCAAATGTGTAAACTGGGGTGGTCTGAAGTGTTTTATTGATAGTACTTGGTAGTAAACCTCGCAGCGTACCACTCTCACTCTCACACTCACACACACACTCACACACACACCCCCCCCACCGCTTGGTCTCTGATGTGCAGAACCCTACTCTAGAAAAAAGTCTAAAGGGACATCAGGATGTCCTTCAAAGAAAACTGTCTGTCCAGAAAACGTACTGCGGTGTGGATTCTGTCCCTACCACTTTAACCGTAAGAGAAGTTTAACCTAAACACAAGAGTTTAGTTTACTTTATTTGTTGAGCGCGCCAAGCCCAAAGGCATCCGGGCGCTATGCTTACAGGTTACAAGATATACAAAAGGAAAAAAGCACATGATACAGCAGTAAATTGCATGAAAAATATATACAGAAGCATCGCAGATATGCATCAGGCAAGGGTTAAGGGCAAGAAAGTCCCTTCTCTAAACAAGGAATGGTGGCTGACTTCTGACCTTCTCATAATCTTTAATAGTCATGGGTAGTGCAGGCTCTTGGCCCTTTTCAGTGTTGCAGTCACTAATACAAGTCTCAAACCTATCTCTCTCTTCGGGTTGCATTATCTTATCTTTGACTCAAATTAGTCTCTTCTGTAATACAGTTTGAGACAGTTTGCGTCAGTCTCTGGTTGACGAACCAGCCCGGTTGCTGTCTTAACCACTTCTCAGTGCCAAGTACTTTCCCAGGGAATCCTAGCTTAGGAGTCTTCTTCAACTCTCTCCAGTTTGGGTTACGCTTGCCTGGATTGTCCGGTTTCTCTGGCCAGCGTGACTTTTGACTTCTTGAATCTGTCTTGGGATTGGGTTGCTCTCGCCCTCTGTTGCTGTTTGTTTTCTCATATCTTGCTCTGGGTTTTGCTTTGTTTCCCCGCCCTGGTGTGTCATCGTTCTTGTCCCTCCCTGGGATTGGCTGTCCGGTAACCCATCTTGGCGCCTGGTTTCTGGTAACCCGTCTCGGGCTATAGCTTCTCTCGCCCCCACCTCGGGTATACTTTCTCACCCCACCTTGAGGTATGTTGTCTGGTACCCCAACTTGTGGTATGATTTCTGGTGGCCCGCATTGGGTTTTGTTCTATCTCACCCCGCCTTGGGGTATGTTTTCTTGCACCCTGCCTTGAGATATAGTTTTGGGTACCTCGTCTTTGGCTATTTCTTATTTCGTTCAGTGTTGGGAAATACTCCTTCTCGCCCTGCATTGGGGTATGTTGTCTGGTAGCCTGCTTGGGCTATGTCTTCTCCAGCATGGGGTCTGGCATGGATTCACATGCTCATGAATATTCCCCGTCGTCAGGCTGGGAATCCTCGGTAAAGAAAATATCAGTTTCAGTTTGGTTTCTGAGCTGTTTTTCTACTAGTAACCAATCACTGGTCTCTGGGTCATACTGCCCCAAGCCAATGAATGCCCTCTACCTAAGCCCCTCCTCTGGCAGCCATCTTCAGATTTTTACTGCACCTTCACATGTTGGGAGTCCTCGTGCTATAGCTCTCAAGCTCTTAATGCGTTTTGCGATTTTTCAAAGAATTTAATCTCATTTTTTCAGTCAATCGAGCCTCAAGCTCCACCTTTTCCACTTCCGATCAACGGGGACCCGTTTCGGAATTTTCAACGCCCCTCAAGGGCGAAGTTTTCATCGAGTTACGCTTCTTGGAGGATTCCAGAAGACCTTGAGGCCTAACCCATGGACATGGCCCTGGACAAAGGAAGCTCGACGCCCGGATCCAAGCTGTTCAGGAACTGCCCTGGATGCGGGTTGCAGAATGTGTTCAAGGCGGACGAGCATTCTAGATGCCTCTACTGCCTTCACAAAGACAAAACGCACGTGGAGAAGGGCTGTGCGTTTTGCAAGAACATGTCGGAGCGGACCATGAGGGACTGGCGGATCCGCCTCACCAACTGGCTGGAAGGGAAAATCCCAGCAGTAGGTGAGAAGAAGAAGTTCCGAGCGGTCTTCTAAGTCCTTTGAGGGCGCTCCTGCGACGGGGGCCCAACAGAAGGCTAAGCACAGCGAGTGCTGAACGGTCAGGCTCCTCGGCTGCCAGGCAGGGCGTGCTTTCACTGACTCCATCAACCACGAGCCAGCGCTCTGGCTCGGGGAAGAGAAAATCAAAGAACCCGGGTAAGCTTCTGGAGAAACCCTGGTTGATCCCGACGGAAACAGCCGAGGGCGAGCGAGGCAGTGACTCTCCCCCCAAGGTGAAGGCCTCAAGCGCGCCCAATGTCGTGAAGGCCTTGATTCACCCAGCTAAGGCCTCTATCGAGGGAGTCGCGGCGGCCCTGGCGTAGCCTGTGGAGGCTCCCCCAGTGGAGGCGACCTCCGGGCCAAGAGTTCCCCTGCCACCGCAGAGGGAATCCTCTTTTCAGCTCATTGATAAGACCCCCATGACAACCCCGGTGGCCATCATGGACTCGGATACAGCCTCTGAAGAGGAGCTGGCTGGAGTCGTGAAGATCCTCAACAAGAAGTTCGAGAAGGTCCGGTCCCAGGGGAGGGATCCTGACGAGGCGGACGAAGAGAGCGACGGCGGTGTCAATAAGGTTCCCGTGGAGGCGGAGGATTCCACTCCCCAACCGTCACGCCCGTCGCAGCCGGTACCCGAGCCACGGGACAACTCGGGAGCCATCTTAATGGCGATCCAGGCCTTATGTACGGAGATAAGGACGAGGTTGCCCTTACCCCCAAAGGACGATCCAACGAAGCCTGGCCCGTCGTGGAGCCCTCCAAGCAAGTGCAGGAGAGTTCATCCCCCCCACCGATCCCTTCAACCCTACCAGCCTTCGCGGCCCTCATAGCCTTGATCTCCTTCCCCAGATCCTAGGGAGGACACGGGTACAGAGACGGCCACGACGGGAACGGATGACGGTGGGGACGACGGGATGGGCCTTCCATCACCACCCCCTCGGACCTCCCCGCCCTACGAAATTGGCTCCTTTCACGCCATGATTGCCAGGGCATCTGAGCTCTTCGAGCTCTGCCCCGAAGAACAGAAGAAGGAAGGTTTCCTCTATCAACGGCGTGAGGTCAAAAGGAAGACGGTCCTCTCGGTCCTGTTACTTGACGACATCTGGGACGAGGGGCTGTTGCTCCTGAAGAACCCGTCCACGACCCCTGCCAAGAGAGACGGGTACGAGAAGAAGTACCGGGTCCCGGATTCCACCCCTCTGTGCCCTAGGGCGCAGCCGACCCCGGATTCGGTCATCTCGGCGGCGGCCAAGAAGAAGGCGGCACGGGCTACGCTTCGACTTCAACCTCCGGCGAGGGGAAGAATCTGGACACCATGGGGCGACGGGTCATCTCGTCGGCAGCGACGATGATTAAAGTGGCCAACACCCTAGTGATTGTGGCCCGCTACGATAGGTCGCTTTGGTTTAAGATAGCTCCTCTGCTGGACGTCCTCCCAGACAAGAGGGCGGAGGCCCTCGAGATCCTGCAGGAAGGCGAGGGGGCATCGGACCACGCCATAACGGTGGCCACGGACATTGCTGACACCGGTTTCCGTCAGTTGGGCAACAGTGTTCGTTTTTGACAGCGTGGTTGGCTCAAGGCGACCGATTTCCGCCAGGATGTGCAAACCAGAGTTTTGGACATGCCCTTCGACGGGAATAACCTGTTTGGCAAGACACCGGATGAATCACTGCAGGCCATCAAGGCTGACATGGAGACGGCCTGGGCCTTGGGGGTTTTGCAGCAACGACGGCCGCCCTTTCGGAAACTCTGGATGCAAACAAGGTGCCTCGGCTCCTGGGCGTACATGGTAGGCGGCCCACTCCTCGTCGCAGAAGGCCTTCAGAGGACGCGGCAAGTCAGGAGGATCTCGTCGTCGACAAGGAGGCCAAGGCGGCAAGGCCACTGCCAAGCAGGACTGAACCGGCCGTAGCATCGGGCCCCCACCTGAGCACCCCGGTGGGAGGCCAGCTGGCAAAGTTTCAGCGTGTGGGAGTGCATCTCCACCGACCGATGGGTGCTGGATGCCCTGGCCCACGGGCACACTCTTGAGTTTTTAAAGAACTGCCCCCGCATTCCACCCGTGACCAGGAAGGAAAACCACGTCCCACAACTGCTGCTCGAGATAAGGGCGATGCGGAAGAAAGGAGCCATCGAGCTCGTCCCAAAGTGGCTCCGGGGTTCTGGAGTGTACTCTCGATACTTCCTCGTAAGAAAGACCGGCGGTTGGCGACCCATCCTGGACCTTCGTCGTTTAAACAAGTACATCAAGGCCCAGAAGTTCCGGATGGTCACCCTCGAGCACGTGCTGGGGCAGCTGGAGGAAGGCGACTTCCTATCGTCGCTGTACTTGGGGGATGCCTACTTTCACATCCCCATTCTAAAAGGACATCGAAAGTTTCTCAGATTCGTAGTCCAAGGACGGCACTACTAATTTAAGGCCCCTTCCTTTCGGATTAAAGTCGGCGCCTAGGGTATTCACCAAGTGCCTAGCACCAGTGGCGGCACGGCTGCGCCTGCAGAGGATCCACGTCTACCCCTACCTGGAAGATTGGCTCATCCGAGCAAAGACCAGAGATCTCGCCGTCGAGCATACAGCGAAGACTGTCCAACTGCTCACGGATCTGGGATTCTCCATCAACTTTGCCAAATGCCACCTGGTTCCGTTGCAGGTCGCACTGTATCTGGGAGCCAAGCTCGACACAGTAGCGTGACTGGCCTCGCCGTCGGAGGAAAGGACGAAGGCCATCATGGGAAAGGTTCAGTGACTGTTGACCACGGACGTGGCCAGGGGGAGGTCCATCAAGTCCCTTCTCGGCATGATGTCCTTGTGCCACTTCCTAGTGTGCCTGTGCAGATTGCAGATGCGGCTACTGCAAGAGTTCTTGGACGCCCATTGGATGCAAGTGGCGGGCAGCTTCGAAGACAGGATCTCGCTCAATGAGAACTTCCGCCAAGCGATCCGGTGGTGGGGCACCCACGCGCATCTGGCAGCGGGTATGGACTTCCAGACCCCGGCACATCAGGAGACGGTGATGACAGAAGCCTCCCTGGAGGGATGGGGAGTGCACACCGGAGATCTCCACGCAAGAGGCCTTTGGCACCCATAGGAGAGGTCACTCCACATCAACGTACTGGAGCTCTGGGCCGTGTTCTGTGCCCTGAGGTCGTCCCTTCCATCCCTCAAGGGCAAGGTGGTGAGGGTCTTCACCGACAACACCACCACAATGTTCTACATCCGGAAGCAGGGAGGTACCAGATCCCCAGCCCTATCCAAGGAGGCGCAGGATCTGTGGCACTGGGCCGTCGCCCAAGGGATGTTTCTGGTACCCTTCCACCTGGCAGGAATAAAGAACACCATCGCCGACTCCTCGTGCCACAAGTGGGAACTACGACAGGATCAAGTGGATCTGCTATTCCAACGATGTGGCAATCCCCAGATCGATCTATTTGTGACGGCGACGAACACCAAGTGTCGGAGGTTTGCCAGCATGTTTCCCCAGCCGGGGAGCATGGGCGATGCCTTCTCATTCCCTTGGGACGGCCTGTTCCTGTATGCGTTCGCGCCGTTGCTGCTGCGACTCATCAACCAACTCAGACGGTCCTGGTGCAGGATGATCCTCGTGGCACCGGCGTGGGCGAGACAGATCTGGTTTCTGGACATGTCAGCGTCCCCCCCCCCACACCCCAGTCAAACTGCTGACGGACGCGGATCTCTTCGCCAGAGAAGGAGGTGCCATCCTCCACTACCACCTGGGGTTGCTGAACTTGTGGGCCCAGCTCCTGCAGCACTAGAGTTTGGAGGGCACAATATCCCGGCGGAATGCAAAGAGTTGCTTGCAAAGGCCAGGGCGTCCTCGACTCTCAAGTGATATGGACATAAGTGGAAGAGGTTCTCTGTCTGGTGCCGTGCACAGAAGATGAACCCTCTGTGGATTACAGCCCCCCAGGTGCTGCCGTACCTACTGTCGCTGGCCAAGGCGGGGCTAGCGCACGCCTCCATCAAGATGCATCTAGCGGTGATCTCACGCTACACCAGAACTCCAGGACGATCATCTCTGTGGTCCCATCGTCTGGTGAAGGAGTTTATGAAAGGATTGTTTCGATCATTCCCGCCGGTGAAGGCTCCAGCCCCGGCGTGGGAGCTCAACATGGTGCTGAGCAGGCTCATGGGGCCGCCATTCGAGCCTCTGCGCTCGGCACCGTTGAAGTTCCTCTCATGGAAGAATGCGTTTCTTGTGGCCCTCACCTCCGCACGACGAGTGGGAGAGATCCAGGCCCTCTCCTGTAAACCTCCATACCTGACTTTCCACGAGACGAGGGTGGTGCTGAGGACGCACCCCTCCTTCATGCCCAAGGTGCCGTTGGACTTCCATCTCAACAAGCCCTTAGTGTTACCTGTTT
Organism: Ambystoma mexicanum; assembly: GCF_040938575.1. Lineage (NCBI taxonomy): Eukaryota > Metazoa > Chordata > Amphibia > Caudata > Ambystomatidae > Ambystoma > Ambystoma mexicanum. The sequence continues at coordinate 745,392,538 of NC_090926.1, forward strand.
TCTTCCCGTCGCCGGCTGAGAGGACTTTGCACTCGCTGGATGTAGCTAGAACGCTGAAATTCTATGTGGACCGCACGAAGAGCCTTCGGAAGACTTCACAACTGTTTGTGAATTTTGGACCTGTGAACCAAGGGAAGGCCTTCTCGAAGGCTTCCATTTCCAGATGGCTCTCCGGCTGCATCATGCACTGTCACCGGTTGGCAAACCGACTGTTGCCCGGCCGTCCGAGAGCCCACTCGACCAGAGCGATCGCTGCTACCACGGCGTTCTTGTCTGGCGTAACCCTGGACATCTGCAGGGCTGCTACGTGGAAGTCGACGCACACCTTCACAAGATTCTACTGCGTCGACCGGGATTCCAGGCAGGAGTCCAGGGTCGGCCAGGCAGTGCTGCGCAACCTGTTCGCCTGAAGGTGGGCCTGGTGAGGAGGTAAGAGTTGCTTAATGTTGAGTTGATGAAATGCTTAATTTTGTGCCTTGCCACCTCCCGTGGTTGTGCATGTGTGTACTGCTATGTATTCTTATATTCATGAGCATGTGAATCCATGCCAGACCCCATGCTGGCGAAAGAACAAGTTACTTACCTGTAACTGTTGTTCTCCAGCATGGGTCTGGCATGGATTCACCTGCGAACCCTCCCTCCTACCCCTCTGTGGCTCTTCACTTGGTCCTACTGCCACTTTATGTGCTACCAAATCTGAAGATGGCTGCCAGAGGAGGGGCTTAGGTAGAGGGCAGTAGTCATTGGCTGGGGGCAATATGACCCAGAAATCAGTGATTGGTTACTAGTAGAAAGACAGTTCAGAAACCAAACTGAAACTTATTTTTTCTTTACCGTGGATTCCCAGCCTGACAGCAGGGAATATTCATGAGCATGTGAATCCATGTCAGACCCATGCTGGAGAACAACAGTTACAGGTAAGTAACTTGTTCCTTATCTCGCTCCATCTAGGGATATACTCCTTCTCGCCCTGCATTGAGGAATTGTTTGTGGTAGCCCACCTTGGGATATGGCTGGCATTCCACCCCCCCCCCCCCACGCGCTTCCCTGAGCAACTGCATACCATGCTCACCAGGGCAACCCTCCTCAGGTAGAGGGGTCAGCATTGTTGGCTTCTCTACGTCTACTCTCATCTCCACCGCAATCATCGTCCGAACCCTTCTCTCTCGGTCTCCTCTGTGTTCAGTAGCATCCATTGCACGTTTTTGTGCCAGACCACAAGGGGGTGTGTTTGTTCTCTGCGCTTTCCCTTCGGCCGCAGATTGTCTGAAAGGGCTCTGAAGGCCTATTACTACTTATATGCAATTGTGAGTCTGTGAAGCATTCAGTTCCCATATAGCCTTATCAGGTGTTATGGTGGGATGAGGGAGGGTAAGAATATCCCTATCTTTGGGATGGCCTGTCCTCTGAGGGGGTCACCCAGTGAGATTCCACTCGTCCTGTCCCCTAGAGGATGCTAGCTTAGGGGGGCTCATGTCCCTAGCCCCAAATGGTGTGGCTCCTCGATGGGGGGAGAGGACGCATTTCTGGGATTCTTTATTATTTTCTTTTGTCCGTTTATTTCGTTTACAATTTCCATAAAACTTTATATTAAAACATATAACTTACAGGTAGGGCATACAATATGACAGAAATATCCACCATTTGTAGTATATTACAAATTATGAGAATAAATAAAATCTCGGCTCAAATCGGTCTTATTTTCCATGCTCGAATTAAATAGCCTGCTACAGTATGTACACAAAGTTCCTTCTGGGTAGACCTATACAAATCTAAAGCTTCAATTAAATTGCAGCTTTTAAAATCCTTAAACATTGCTATCAGCCAATTTTTCTAAGAACATTTAAGCAGGGATACCAAAATGCAAGATGATTTGCATCCTCAATATGGTGCAGGCACATCAGACATTCTTTAGTGTTTGAATTATTCCGGTTATTAGTAAAACTAATTAAAAGTAAAATTCCTCATCGTAATTTAATGTATATGTTCGCCTCCAATAAAACTGTGCGCCAGCTAAGGTAATTTTCGTAACCTATGCCTGTTTTTGTCCTCATGTATTGGGTTGCAAGTAATCTCATATATGCCCTGTTAATTAGATCCACTAGCACACAATCTCAACATACTTTCTTTACAGCATTTATATTGGAATTTCCTATTGTCTCTGTGCATTCCTACAGGTGGCCCATCTCCAGCCTACTTAAAGTGCTTCTTACATGGGTAAACCATGCCCAAAGTTTAACGCTGTTGCCTTTTAAAACCTTCAACATTGCTCCCGATTAACATCCAGCTCTTCACAGATCTGCAATTTGAGCCATAATAGTACAGCTTTAATTTTAATGGCCCAATCAAAATGTACCGGGGGTAAAGAGCAGTTTGTTAAATGTGTTTTCAGGAATTGTCAATCTATCAATATTAGAATAGCCCCACATTTCTGAGCCATGGAGGGCTGACGGTTAAACTTGGGCCCTGTATACCTCTAGGGTGGAGTCTACTACTCTTTCCCCCAAACCTGTTAGAAAAACTGAATTGTTCCCGAACCCCTCTTCAAGGTAAGATCAGATTTTTAAATCAGGTTACTCAAGTAACTCCAAACGTACTCCTGGATAATCAAAGTGCCGAACTTGTTCGATCTAGGCCCCATTTAATTCTAACCTAATTTGTGGCAATACATTCTAGTGGAAGGTAATATATTTAGTTTTAGATTCATTAATTAGTAGATCTTTAGTGATGCAGAGGTCAAAACATGCTTTAAAAGCCTTTTGTCAGCCCAAAAGGCAAAGTTGACAAAAGGACTGCATCGTCTACGAAATGAAGTATACTTAACTATTCATCATTTGTGGTTGGGATATCCACCAAGGAATTCAGTCATGTGACTGCAATATCATTGACACAATGGGAGAACAATAACCTTGGCTAGGGTGACCAGACGTGTCTTGTTTTTTGGCCCGGTACAGTTCTGGAATTAGGCGCACTGGGTTTGTAAGCTTTGATAAAGACATGTAGCATGGCTGGCGGGGCAGGGAATCCTATGCTGGGAACATCTTGTCCATGAAGAGTTTGTCTTCGTAGAGTGAGAAACCTGTGATAAAACATTCTACAAACATAGTATTTACAATATCCTAGGCTGAGCCACAATGAAGACGAAATTGCCAGACTTTACAAAATACCCTGAAATACATACTTTGGCACACATTGTGATTACAGGGTAGCCAAACTCAAAGATGATGTCTGAGCTTTATGCTCAAATACATGTTTGAAGACCGAATCCTGACCTTGTTGCTTATGAGAGATTGAAGTTCAGCCTATAAATGGATATCGATGAGAAACACAATGGAGATTAATTTGCTCCCTGACACATAATATTCTTCGGTCCTAAGTTATGCAACATTGTAAATATGTGAACCAACTGTGTTAAACGTCAATGTAACTGCACAGGATTGACCAATCTAAGCTTCACCACTGCCCCAAATGGAAACAGAGGGACAGACCTTTTACACCTTTCTTGGCACTGTGTGCTGATTCATTAATGAAAGACAGAAATTAAGATTAAGTGCAGTGTTCATTTTGTACTTTTCTATCCAATGAGTTGTTTATTGGAGATGTTTTGAGAGAGTAATTCATACAATACGAAATGTTTTAGGCTGGCCCTGCTGATAGCTTGTAGAAGGATAGCCCATGTGTTGGATGAGTAAATACACCTGCACAAGGAATGGTTAAATGGCATGATATACACCCATACCACACACACCCTGGAAGGCGATTATTATAGTTAATGTACTACTTGTTATCGTCAAAAGAATATATGGATATGTTCTGAAATGTTCTCCTTACATAATGTATAACAAAATGTACATGGGGTGCGAAGCGTGTGTTATAACTAGCACTTCTCCTGCATTGGATCTTACATGAATTCACATGCTTATGAATGAATATTCCCAGTCGTCCGGCTGGGAATACTCAGTAATGTTAAAGCAGTTTTTCTTTAAAGCTCAAGAAACTGCTCGTCACTTATACAGCCCATTGCTGTCACTTTGGGTCAAACTGCTCCAACCAATGACATTTGTCCTCCTTAGCTTTGCCCCTGGTGGCCATCGTCTGATTTGTACCACACATTTACGTGTTGGGAGTCCTTGTTATTCGCTCCTCGAAATTTTCCCCTTTAACTATTTTTGATACGTTTCTTCAGCTTCGTCACCTAAGTGACTACTGGTAGCAGGGATCTGTGCCAGTGATGATCCAGACAATCCAGGGATCTTCTACTAGTGGAGAACTTCTTGGGAAAAGTATTTTCCACATGGCAATGGCGGATGCCAGTAATAAGAGTCTCTTTAGACCCTGCGCCAAGTGCAGGCTGAAAGGTTTTTGTGGACAATAGCCACACAAAATGCATTTATTACCTGCATCCGGCCACAAAGTGGACCGCTGCCCCATTTGCCAGGTATTCTCCTCTAAAACTAGAAAGGACCAACACCGACCGTTGGTAGCGTGGCTGCAGGAAGGTGAGAGGGCCTCTGACTTGGGGTGTGGTCATGTCTCAGCAGCCCTGTGCAAACAACTCCCTCTGAGAAGCTGTTGAGATCTCACGAGGATGCTTCTGGGTCAACAAACCTAAGAGGAGTCATGGACATTCAATGCACAGTTTGACTACCGCTCTGTCGACGACTACTAAGGCAGCTAAGGCTCAGTCTGCATCAGCGATCTTGTTGGCTACATCATCCGCGTCAAAGAGCTCCTCCACTGCCCTGTACACAATCTACGCCAACGGCCATGACCGTCCCTACTAAATGATCATCTTTGTCCACAAAACTCCATTTGGCGAAAGCCACACCATCGATAGGTCGCTCATCCACGTGACAATGAATCAATCCATATATCAATTACCAAGATGACATTCATAAATCAAGCATCTAGGTGTGCATTAATAAGCATACCAACATAATTATTTGCTGAAATACCTGCTATTTTAGTATCGTAGAATTCCATTTAATGGACAACACATACTCAGAAGTCGTTTTCAATAGGACTTATCATTTCTTCAAAACACCCTTCTGATGGTTCTGAGAAAGTTACTCTGCAGAAAAAAATATCCGCCTCTTTCCACAAAAGTCGCCAATGCACAAAGCTTTCATGTGCTTACCTAGATCAAAAGCCATAGAAGCTCCACTTGGAATTGGACTAAATGCAGAACAGACTCTCCATATACCATACATGTATTCTCGTGGTAAAACACCACAATTGTACCGCAGCACGCCCACGTTGCCATTCTAAACACAAAGAATGGACTGCAAAATTTGCAAAATCTCCTCACTATCCATTCATTAAAAATGGACTAGGCAGTATTCCCACACATGTTCACCCTCACCACACTGTCAGAAGGGGGTATCCCAATGTGCTGTACAAACCAATTCCAACAATACGGGTTGCCTTGCCTCACAAAGGTTTGTCTTCCTCGCTAGCGTTATTGTACGCTCAACACACAGTCTAAAAACAGCACGAAATATTAAAAATGTCCATTGTTGTTTGGGATGTGCTTGGATTATACACATGAATTTCTTGGGTCCTGGGTATTTACAAGGTTTTTAGAATTGTATTAATCCATTTTTCTATGATAAAATTAAATAAAATTAAAGGTATATATTTATTATAATTTTCTCTATATTAAGTGATGCTTTTTTCTAGGTATATGGTTTTTGGAAAAAACAGCAGGTCACCTGCTTAAGATTTATTGATTATATTCTACCTCCTTTTTGATATTTCTGTATGTTCTCTTTCCCTAGATAGTAGTTAGTTTTGTCTTGCAATAGACACGTACTAGGGAAATAGTACAAACCTGTATGATATTGATACTTCCATTTCTCCAGCATGGATTCACATGCTCGTGAATATTCCCTGTCATCAGGCCGGGAATCCTCGGTAAAAGAAAAAAGTTTCTTACAAACTGGATTTCTCCTGTAAACCAATCACTGTACTCTGGGTCATACTGACCCCCCCCCCAGCCAATGACTGCCCTCTCCCTAAGCCCCTCCTCTGGCAGCCATCTTCAGATTTTTACAGCACGTTCAAGCGTTGGGAGTCCTCGAGTTTTGCTCTGTGAGCTATTATACAGTTTTCACACTTTTTTGAGAAAGTCCTATTTTTGTCAAAACAGAGCCTGTGTGCTCTTCCCTCCATCTGCCGACAAGTGGGGATCCGTTTGTTGGTGAATTTCAGTGCCCCTCAAGGGCAAGAATCATCGCATTTTCACCAAAGTTTCCAGAAGGCCTTTGGGTATACTCCGCACCTCCGACCATGACGGAGGAGAAGGAAGGAAGTTCCCTTTTCAAGCTCTGCACCAGATGCGGACTGCAGAATGTGTTTGTGTAGGACAAACGCACTCAAAGCCTCTACTGCCTTCACCGCGACCATAAAGAAGGAGATTGCGAGATCTGCCTTGGCTTCTTCATGAGAATGATAAAAAATCGACACAGTAGACCTGGCTAAGCGGCAAGGTCTCTGCCCCGTGCCACAAGCAGGGTCATGCCTCACCTAGGATTGGCCGGTCCGAAGAGCGGGCTTCTAAGTCCTTTGAAGGCACTCTATCCGTGGGGGCCCCAAGACAAGGCCAAGCACTGCGAGGCTGCTTCCATAAGGGTTGTTGCTCAACGCCACCATCTGCCTCCCATCGCCAGCCATCGATTGAGCTCCTCCTCAAAAAGGAACTTGCACAACCCAGCTAACCTGGGGGAGAAGCCCGAGAAGCCTGGGGTGGAGGAAAAGATGGCTGACCTGCTCAAGAAGGACCAGGCGGCGCAGGAGAAATCTTCAACGATGATCGAGCTTGTGGTGCCGTTCTCTCGAAGGTCAAAGGGGCTGACCGTGTGAGGGTAGCCCCTACTCGGCCCAGAGTGTCCCTGCCCCGGAGGCAGGATGCCTCAGCTGGGGCAGTAGCAAAGTCTGCTAGCACACTGGAGAAGCCAGTTCTGACCCCTCAAGGTGCAAAAGGGGCGGGGGGTGTGGATGACGTCCCAGGCCAGCCACAGGCCGTACCACAATATATGGATGTGTCCCTGCCCACGTTCCACAAGGACGTGGAGGAGGACAATGGCGGCAAGGCCGAGGGCGACGACAGCACAGGGCCTAGTATGCCGACCACGCCTGCTCAGCCGAGAGATTTATCCCTGGACATCCTTTCGACCCTACACACGCTGGTGTTAGAGATCCAGAAGATAATGCCGCAGGCCCCTGCCCCTGTGGCTCCGGATCAGCCTCTGGCTAAAAAGAGGAAGCTCATCCAACTCTCTCCCATCAACCTCCACACCCGTGCCTGGTGCCCTCCCTGTGATGGACCAGAATACGGGGACGGACACATCGACATCGTCACAGCAGGCGGATTTCCGCAACCAAGGGCGTCCCCACCGGTTGAGGTGGGGTCATTTCATGCCATGGTTGCAAGAGCTTCCGAACTTTTCCAGCTGATGACCAAGGTGGGCTTCCTATACCAGAGGCGCGGGGCCAAGAGGAAGTCCATCATGGCAGTGCCCCTCCTGAACGACGTGTGGGAGGAAAGTGTAGCCCTCCTGAAGAATCCTTGCCCGGCCCCAGCCAAGCGGTATAGGCTGGAGAAAAAGTACTGGGTGCCGGTGTCCACACCCAAGTTCATATGGTCACAACAGTCACCGGAATCTGTGTGTCACGGCTGCGAGGAAGATATCATCTAACCCCTCGTCACCAGTCCCTTCGGACAGCGCGGGGAAGAAGTTGGACATCATGGGGAGGAAGGTAATCTACTCTGCAGCGGTGACCGTCAAGGCAGCCAATGCGTTGTCGATCCTGGCCAGGTACTACAGGGAACTGTGGTACAAGCTGGCCCTGATTCTGGAGTTCCTAAATGATAAGTGGGTGGAGGCAACGACACTCCTCCAGGAAGGTGAAGTGGCGTCAGACCGTGCCATCACAGTGGCCCTGGACATCGTGGACACAGGTTTCAGGCAGATGGGGAACTGTGTCTGCCTCGTCGTCGAGGCTGGCTGAAGGCTACAAATTTCCACCAGGAGGTCCAGATGAGGGTACTGGACATGCCCTTTGACTGGGATAATCTGTATTGGAAGGCCGTCGATGAGTCCTTGCAGGCCATCAAGATGGATACAGAGCTGGCTTGTGCTTTTGTGTACTCTCCAACAGCACCGCTCTTCCTTTCTCTCCTCCGGAGGAAAGTCGGGCAGATCGCCGAAAGGTTTCGGTGGGAGCTCCTCGTTGTACTGTCAGCCCTCCCGGTCCACGACCCATGAGGCCTACAGAGGCCGTTCCAAGGCTTTCGGCGGAGATGTTCAGCGCCATCGTAGCCCCCAAGGCAGAACGCAGGCACCAGTTGATAAGATTCGTCGGCGAGTGGGGAAAAAGATTTCCACCAACATATGGGTGCTGGACGCTCTCGCCCACTGACATTCCCTGGAATTTCAGCAAAAGTGTCAGCAGATCCCTCCAGTGACCTGGCAGGAGCAGCGCATCCCTCAGCTCCTGCAGGGGGTATGTGCCATACTACAAAAAGGGGCGATGGAGCTAGTTCCAAGATGACCCCAAAGCTCTGGGGTCTATTCCCGATTCTTCTTAGTTAAAAAGACGGGGGCGGGGGGACTGAAGGGCCATTCTAGACCTGCAGCGTCTCAAGAAGTTCATCAAGCCCGAAAAAGACGCTGCAACACGTCCTCCGCCAACTGGAGGAAGGAGCCTTCCTGGCGTTGCTGGATCTGGAGGAAGCCTACTTCCACGTCTCCATTCACAGGAAACATCGAAGGTTCCTATGCTTTGTGGTGCAGAGAAGGCACAAACAGTTCAAGGACCTCCCTTTCAGCCCAAAGTCAGCTCCCAGGGTGTTCACAAAGTGCCTGGCACCAGTGGCGGCCCATCTATGCCTGCGAGGGATACACGTTTACCTGTACATACACGACTGGCTCCTCCGGGCCAATTCAAGAGAGGTAGCCTTCGAAGACAGAGGTGCTGATGGATCTGGGGTTCTCCATCAATTATCCCAAGTCCTGCTTTACACCGTCGCAGAACGCGCTGTTCCTGGAAGCCAGGCTCAACACGGTCTCCTGCCTAGCGTCGCCCTCGGAGGAGGGGATATCGGCCGTGCTGGGGAAGGTACTAAGGCTGTCACTGAAGACCGTCACATTGCGGCCATCAAGTGCTTGGCATGATGTCATCCTGCATCTACCTTATCCAGCTATGCAGGCTGCGGATGCGACCTCTTCAGGAGTTCCTGGATGCTCTCTTGGATACAAGTGTCTGCAGGGCGGTAAGGTGGTGGGGTGTACACCCCAACATCGCCTGGGCACAGGGTTTCAAACCCCCCCCCATACCAGGAGACGGTCACCACGGATGCTTCCCTGGAGGGCTGGGGAGCCGACACCGGATGTCTGCACGCCAGAGGCCTGTGGCTGCTGGAGGAGGATCTCCACATCAATATCATGGAGCTGCGGGCAGTGTGCTGGGCCCTCAGATCATTGTATTGTATTTTATTTATAAAATGCGCCAAGCCCAACGGCATCTGGGAGCATTTCTTAAACACATATAATATGTCATACACAGTAGCATATAGAAGTATTTATAATCACATAGGTAAGTATTTACTGAGTAGGAGTATGAAAAACGTTTACAAAGCATACTGGTAAAGTTACAAAGGTGTAGCAGTCAGAGTACCGGTTTGTTCAGTTTGAGCCAGGCTTTTACATGATTTCTTAAAGTACTGAAGGAGGGTTCCGCTCGGAGTGTAGCTGGCATGGAGTGCCACAATTTTGCTGCAAGGACTGGGAAACTGCTGCCTCCTGCTTTTTGAAGCTTGAACATCAGAATGACCAGACAGTTGGAATAAGAGTATCTGATAGGCCAGTCTGACGACTTCCGCGTAAATTTGTCGCAGAGGTATTTAGTTGCTAGGTTGTATAGACATTTGTGGTAAGTGAGAGGGTTTTAAGTCTGATTCTTTGAGAAACAGAGAGCCAGTGTACGCTCCGTCTTATTTTTGAGATGTGGTGAGATCTAGGGTGATTCGTTGTTGTTCTGAGTGCATTATTTTGGAAGATTTAGATCTTTTTTAGATTGTGTTGATTAGTACCGAGGTAGAGAGCATTACAGTAGTCAATCTTAGATAAGACTAGGGCCCTGGCTAGGGTAATGCAGTTACCTGTTGTCATAAATTGTCTGCAGGCGTTCATTAACTTGCATGTGTGTGCAGTAGTAGAGGCTGTTGTATTAATTCATCTACTCGGTGTGATGGAAGAGTCAATGTAGCAACCTAATGTTTTTACATCTTTAGAAACCCTGATATTGTTACCATCAATATTGAAGGTATTGAATTGTTTGTCAAGTCTGTTAAGTCTGGCTTGGGTACCTACAAGGAGCAGCTCAGTCTTGTTGTCGTTGAGACATAGACCATGTTTGGCAATCCAGGCTTGGATAATTTGATAGACGTCGTTTAGGCGTTTAGAATCTATGTCATAGTCACCAGAGATGGGTATAAGGATTTGGTTTTCGTCTGCATAGTTTGTATAGGAGACACCCAAATGGTCGAGGTCATCAAAGAGGGGCTTGGTGAAGATGTTGTAGAGGGAAAGTGAGGTGCAAGATCCTTGGGGGACTCCGCAGGTGACATGAGTAGCAAAGGCATATGGTGAGAAAACTCTTGTGGTTCCATTGTTTAAAAAGGACTGAATCCAAGAGGGGGCTTCATCCTCACCGTCCTCGGTCCTGGGCCCAGTCACTCTTCACTTGCACTGCCTCCCTGGCAACCCCTGCACTGCGGGACTGTCTCTGTATCCCTACAGCACCCCCACCCCCCCCCAGCACTTGTCTGCACTTAGCTTGCACTTGCCACCAGCTGGCCCTATTTATTTATTATTTTATTTCTATTCTACTTATTTGTACTGCACTCCCTCCCTCCCCCTTCCCCTTGCACTTTTTCCCTTCCCCCTACCCCTGCACATGCGCGGTCTGAATGACACCTGGCCTAGTAGGATCGTTGTCTGTCTTCCCCTTGTTCCCCCCTCCCTGCCTCGTTGCGCCTTGAAAACCTTGTGTATAGGAACGTTACAAATGCCATATCATATCATATCCGAGAAATGTACTGCAGATGAGAGGTGATTACATAAGACTTTGTGGTCCACCAGGTGAAAGGCCGCTGATGGGTCTAGTAACAGGAGTGCCAGATTGCCTTTGTCTTTTATGATCTCCATTTGAGTAACTAGATCTAAAATGGCAGTGTCCGTGCCATGTCGAGGGTGGTGCCTGATTGGCGGAGTCCTAGTAGGTTTTTACTTTCCAGGCGATTCTGGATCTGTAAGTAGGCAGCCCTGTCCAGAATTCTAAGGCGAAATGGCACAGTGGTGATGGGTCTATAGTTCGTAGGGATGTTAGGGTCGAGGGTGGGTTTCTTTAGAAGTGGCATGACCCACGCATCCTTCAGATTTGTTGGAACTGTATTGGTTGTGAAGGCGGCGTTAGTGCCGCGATAAAAGGTGCAAGGTCTGTCGCTGATTCTTTAATAATTGATGTTGGGCAGGCATCACCTAGGCATCTGGATGCTTTTAGGCTCATGATTATATTCTCAACGTCCTTAGTGGAGAGAGGAGTGAAGTAGAACAATTCATCTTTATCAGGAGGGTGTGATTGGGTAGCAAGCAGGAGCGTGTTGGTAGTCAGGTTAATTTTCACTATTTTTGTTTGCAACAGATCAATTTTGTTAGAAAGAACTGTCTGAATATTGGTGCACCATGTAAAGTCTTTTGTGCAAGATACAGGTGGCTCAGATGGGTTTTCCAGATCTCTAAGGATGTTAAATAATTCTTTAGTATTAGATTTTGCATTACAGATTTGGTCATTTTAAGAGTCTTTTGGATTGAATGATAGCTGTTTTGTATTTGGACGAGGCAGTGAGAAAATTCTATGTATGTAATTGAAGGGAGGTTTTTCCATGATGTTTCAGCAGCTCTTTTAGTCTTGCGCAGGGTTCAGAGTTGTGGGGTTAACCAGGTGTTTAAGTGTGAGCACGGTTTAGCTTTGTGCATTTTTAGTGGGGTGATTTTATGAATGACATTCCGAATGGTGGTGGTGTATAAATCCACTAAAGAGGTTGGGTCGTTGCTAGAAGTGGCGAGGTTTGTGATAGGCTGGAGGAGAGGGAGTAATTTTTCAGCAGTTGTATTGCCTGTATTTCTTGGCTGGTTGTCTTTCTGTAGGGAAAAGAGAATAGTGTGCTGGTCCGACCAGGCGCATTGGATGGTTAGTTAGAGAGGATGTTGGTGTTGCAGTTGATGGCAGTGATCCAGTCTAAAAGTCTGCCCTTGTTGTGGTTAAGTTGGGCGATAAGTTTTGTAAAGCCTATCTCTGCGATATTGTTGGCAATGGTTAGTGCATTAGCATCTTTAGGGTCATGTAGGCCTAAGGTGGTCTCCGAGAAGCATCACTTGCGAGCTTGGCTTTACATTGGCTGTAAGAAGTTGGGATAAGTCTTCCTCAAAGGAGGATCGGGGACCTGGGGTTCTATACATAAGGTGAATGGTAATGGTGCGTGTAGGCGACAAAGGAACCTTGATAGAGAGGAGTTTGCCTGATGGGAAGGTTTGGTTAAGGCAGGGCCTAAATCCTAATGTTGTTTTAGCGATAAAGGTGACGCCTCCGCCTTTTGTAGAGGTCCTATCCTGCCTGGTAATAAAGTAATTGTCTGGAATGGCCAATGAGAATAAAGGACCAGACGTCGGTATGAGCCAGGTCTCAGTAATGGCTAAGAATCTTATAAGGTAGAGGTACCAGTTTTGGGCAAGTAGGAGTGGTTTTAGCTAGGTTTTTGTTGGAACTTTTGGATAATGAGTGGTTGGCTCTGGAAAGTCTGTATCCCAGTCTGGAGTTTCTGATTTTGCTTGAGCAAGGTTGGTTGGGTGTGGGTCTTGACGCATATAGTTGGATCTATTGGGCGGGAGTTAGTGGCAGGGGCTGGTCGGGAGTGAGTGAGCTCTGCTTGATAGGTTTGGGGACTGTAAGGTCTAGCTGTGGTATGAAGGTGGTGGGCACGCTATGTGATGGTGGTAGTCTAGCAGTCATGGAGAGGTTGGGTATGCATCTCCAAGGCAGAGGTTGGGTAGTTGGTCGGGGGAGTTTTTTCTGGGTTGGGGTTGGTGTACTGCCATTGGAGGCTGACTTGGTAGATTATGTAGAGGCCGTAGAGCTGAGTAGTAGACTCATGATGCAAAGAAAGGGCTGGAACAGGACTAGGTTCTTGTTGCTAGCCATGCACAGGCAATGCATAGGCTAAATGCAAGAGGCTGCACGTGGGCTAAATGCGAGAGGCTGCACGTGGCAAAATGCAAGGGGCTGCGCATGGGCAAATGCAAGGGGCTGTGCATGGGCTAAATACAAAAATCAAGGTGAGCAGATGTGGTTCAAGACTAGCTAGAACATAGGGTGAATGCAGTACTCACATGATCCTGAGCTCACATGTGCCTAAGGCTAGAAGCAATGCTCAAATGTGTAATATCATTGGTAACGTGGATCAGAGTTGCCGGTAAGGCTTGAGAGAGTCAAGTTTGGGAATTAGTGTTACAGTGAAATGGATGGATTGCAGCAGTAACGGCACGATTTGGTAGACGCTGGTGATAGTACCTTAAATGTATCTGGTAGCTCACTGACAATGGGTCACGTAGACAAACAGCCAGTGGAACTGGTATGAGGAAGGGACGCCAGGGTGCACGTTATTAACCAGAATGGATAGATTGCTGGACCAAGGCTTACCTCCAGGTAGCATGTGCGAAGCGAGGGGGTTCCGCCTTCCGCTTCGTAGCGAACAGGGCCTTTGGCTGCAGCCCTTAGGCAGATGGGCCTGCATCCGCTTGCCAGTGGCACCTATTGGCGTAAGAGCCTGGTGACGAACAGGGTTGCCTAGTAACGCCTGTAAACAACAACGCTCATATAAACGGCAGAACTTTTGGTCTGCTGTGACCCGTACACTGCATGGATAGTGGCAAATTCCAGGCTTCCCAAAAATCGCTGCAAGGTGAGGGGAGTTCAGATGATGAAGCAAGTGTGGGCTACTTGCAATAGACTGCTCCGCTTGCAGGATGGCTGGTGCAGAGCTCAGTCGACGAGTTTACTAGTTGCTGGAGGTCGGGGGTAGCAGTAGGGGATCCTTCTCTCATTTCCCGATAGCTGCTGCGAGCAGATGTGCAGGGCTCCTGCCCCAATGTTGAACAGAGCCACGCAGGAGGCAGGGCCTCTGGGAAAGGTGGTGAGGATCTTCACAGACAATACCACCACAATGTTCTACTTCAGGAAGCAGGGGGGCCCTCGATCCCCAGGGCTCTCCAAATAGGCGCTGAACTTGTGGCACTGGGCCGTCGAACAAGAGATGTTCCTCATCCCCTTTTATGTGGCAGGACTCGAGAACAGCATCACTGACTCCCGCAGCAGGGAGTTGCGCTACTGCCACGAGTGGGCACTTTGGCAGGACCAGGTGGACCGCATCTTCATCAAGCGGGGAAGGCCCCAGATCGATCTGTTTGTGTCATGGGCATCGGGACAAGGACGTAGGCCTTACAGGGTCACACACACAGGGGGCCCGGATGGACACAGTCATGGCGCCTAAGGTGCCAGGCTCATAAAGAACAATAAACAAAACATTTATTTTGGTTAAGAAATACTTTTATTATGGACATGGCACTTTCATTTCAGGTGCATAGTGTATTTCATATTTAAAGCAGCCCCACGTGTATTCTTGGGTGGGGCTGCTGCCTTTGGATTGCCTGGCATGTGCTTACTCACTAGGTGTGGCAGGGTGTGGCAGGCAAGCCAAGCGGGTGTGCCCCACAATCACAGCTATGAAATCTGCTCCAATCCCTGGGGCAGACGCTTTGCGTTCTCCAGCATGGGGTCTGGCATGGATTCACATGCTCATGAATATTCCCCATCGTCAGGCCGGGAATCCTCGGTAAAGAAAAATCAGTATCAGTTTCGTTTCTAATCGGTCTTTCTCAGTAGTAACCAATCACTGGTCTCTGGGTCATACTGCCCCCAGCGAATGACTGCCCTCTCCCTAAGCCCCGCCTCCGGCAGCCATCTTCAGATTTTTACTGCACGCTCAAGTGTTGGGAGGCCTCGTGTTTAGCTCTCGAGCTTTTGCTGCGTTTTCACGCTTTTTCAAAGAGAATTTCTCATTTTTCGGTCAAATAGAGCCTCAAGCTCCACCGTCTCTACATCCGATTAACGGGTATCCGTGTCGGATTTTTTTCTACGCCCCTCAAGGGTTAAGATTTCGTCGAGTTACGCTTCTTGGGGGATTCCAGAAGTTTCTGCGGCCTACCCGAACATGGCCCAGTAGAAAGGAAGCTCGACGCCTGGAAAGCTGTTCAGGGTTTGCCCTGGATGCCAGCTACAGAATGTGTTCAAGGAGGACGAGCATTTGAAATGTCTCTACTGCCTTCATCTGGACGAAACACACGTGGAGAAGGACTGTGCGTTTTGCAGGAACATGTCGGAACGGACCTTCAGGGACAGACACCTTCGTCCCTCCAACTGGCTGGAAGGAAGGAGTCCGTCTGGTGAGAAGAAGAAGTCCGAGCGGTCTTCTAAGTCCTGTGAGGGCGCCCCGGCGACGGGGGCCCAACAGAAGGCAAAGCACTGCGAGTCCGCGGGCACCGGGAGCGCCGAACGGTCGGGCTCTTCGGCTGCCAGGCAGGGCGCGCCTTCCCCAGCACCATCAACCAGGAGCCAACGCTCTGGTTCGGGGAAGAGGAAATCCGAGAACCAGGGTAAGCATCTGGAGAGGCCCCCGGTTGATCTCGAAGGATTCGGCCGAGGGGGAGCGAGGCGGTGACCCTCCCCCCAAGGTGAAGGCCTCAAGCACGCCTAAGGCGGTGAAGGCCTTGACTCACCCGTTCAAGACCTCTATCGAGGGAGTCGCGGCCGCCCTGGCGCAGCCTGTGGAGGCTACACCAGTGGAGGTGACCTCTGGGCCCAGAGTCTCCCTGCCTCCGCGGAGGGAAGCCTCTTTCAGATCCATCGAAAAGACCCCTGTGAAGACCCTGGCAGAAAAAGAGGGGGGGGGGCGGTGGCCATTGTGGACATGGACACAGCATCCGAGGAGGAGCTGGTAGAAGTCTTAGAGGGCCTCGACGAGGGCGTCGAAGAGGCTCGTCCCCACGGGAGGGATCCCGACGAGGGTGACGAGAGTGACAGCGGCACCGGCGAGGGTCCTAGTCGCCCGTCGCACCCGTTGGTTCTAGAGCCGCAGGATAACTCTGCAGCCATTTTGTTGGCAATACAATCCTTATGTTCGGAGATAAGGACAAGGCCACGACGGGTACCGACGACGACGGGTACCAACGACGACGACGGGACGGAGCTCTCATCGCCAGCCGAGGCCGCCCCGTCCGACGAGATCGGATCTTTCCATGCAATGATCAGCAGGGCATCCAAGCCTTTTCAGCTCTGCCCCGAAGAGAAGGAAGGTTTCCTTTACCAACGGCGCAAGGCCAAGAGGAAGGCAGTCCTCGCCGTGCCTCTGCTGGATGACATCTGGGAATAGGGTCTCACCCTTCTCAAGAACCCGTCTACGACGCCTTCCAAGAGTGATAGGTACGAGAAGAAGTACCGGATCTCCAACGCGGCCCCTTTGTGCCTTAGGGCACAACCGACCCCTGACTCGGTCGTCTCAGCGGCAGCCAAGAAGAAAGCGGGGGGGCATCGGCCTCAACGTCAACTTCCCCGCCTGACGACGAAGGTAAGAAGCTGGGCGCAATGGGACGAGTTATCTCGTTGGCGGCAACCACGATTAAGGCGGCCAACGCCCTCGCGATCGTGGCCCGCTACGACGGAGTTATGGTACAAGATCGCCCCCCCTGTTGGACTTCCTACCGGATGACAAGAGGGCCGAGGCCCTGGAGATCTTGCAAGAAGGCGAAATGGCGTCGGACCACGCCATTACGGTGGCAACGGATATTGCCGACACCGGTTTCCGCCAGCTAGGCAACAGCGTTTGCCTTAGACGACGAGGTTGGCTTAAGGCGACGGATTTCCGCCAGGATGTACAAGCCATTGTGTTGGACATGCCATTCGACGGGAACAGCCTGATTGGGAAAACGGTGGATGAGTCCCTCCAAGCCATCAAGGCGGACACGGGGACAGCTAGGGCCCCGGGTGTTCTCCGGCAACGAAGGCCGTCCTTTCGGAGCACCGGAGGCAAGCAGGGTGCCTCCAAGGGATTCGGTGGTGGCTCCTCTATGTACTGCCAAGCGGCCTGCTCCTCGTCACAGGAAGCCTATAGAGGACTTGGCAAGTCGGGTGGGCCCAGCCGTCGTCGCCAGGGAGGCCAAGGCGGTAAGGCGTCCTCCAAGCAAGATTGAACCGACAGCAGTGTCGGGCCCCCACGAAGCACCCCGGTGGGAGACCGGCTGGCGAAGTTCGTCAGCGTGTGGGAGTCCATCTCCACCGACCGTTGGGTGCTGGCCGCCCTGGCCCGGGGGCACGCCCTCGAATTTCTAAGAAAGTGCCCCCGCATTCCACCCATGGTCAGGAAGGAAAATCACATCCCTCAACTGCTATTGGAGGTAAGGGCGTTGCTCAAAAAAGGTGCCATTGAGCTCGTCCCGAAGAGGCTCCGGGGCCCCGGAGTATACTCAAGGTACTTCCTAGTGAAAAAGAAGACGGGAGGATGGCGCCCCATTCTGGACCTGTGACGACTGAACAATTACATCAAGGCACAGAAGTTCCGGATGGTCAGCCTCCAGCACGTGCTGGGACGACTGGAGGAGGGCGATTTCCTGTCGTTGTTGGATTTGGAGGATGCGTACTTCCACATCCCCATTCTGAAAGGACACCGAAAGTTCCTCAGGTTCGTTGTCCAAGGACGGCACTACCAGCTCAAGGCCCTCCCGTTCGGATTGAAGTCGGCACCCAGGGTGTTCACCAAGTGCCTCGCACTGGTGGTGGTGCAGCTGCGCCTGCAGGGGATCCACGTCTACCCCCACCTGGACGACTGGCTCATCCGAGCAAGGACAAGGGAGCTCACCGTGGATCACACAGAAAAGACCGTCCAGCTGCTCACGGACCTGGGATTCTCCATCAACTTTCCCAAATCCCACCTGGTCCCATCGCAAGCCGCACTGTTTCTGGAAGCCAAGCTCGACACAGTGGCGCGTCTGGCCTCTCCGTTGGAGGAAAGGACGAAGGCCATCCTGGGCAAGGTGCAACGTCTGCTCACCACGGACGTGGCCAGGGTGAGGTCCATCAAGTCCCTCCTCAGGATGATGTCCTCCTGCATATATCTTGTGCGCCTGTGCAGGCTTCGGATGCGCCCTCTGCAGGAGTTCCTCGACTCCCGCTGGATCCAAGCGACTGGCAGCTTCGAGGACAGGATCCCGCTCGACGAGACCTTCCGACTAGCGATCCGGTGGTGAGGCACCCGCGCTCATCTGACGGCAGGCACAGACTTTCAGCCCCCATTCCACCAGATAACAGTGACGACGGATGCCTCCTGTTACGCTCACCTGGCTCCCACAGAGGCGTCGATCTGGACTGGACTGCTGTGGTCTCCACCAATGTGACGCGTAGGGCCGAGATGACGGACTGGACTGGCCCACCTAGCTTCGTTTGCTTGGCCTGTAGGAATGTTCTTCTGCAAATGGAGAAAGGGAATTAACCACCCGTGGAGTTGAGCGTAAATCCCCCCAACCCTCTGTTCTCCCCACTGATCACCTTGGATGTCCCCTCTTATAGTCTCACCTGATGATTTGAAAAGACGAGCTCTCCATCCTGCATTGATCGCAGGGGCGCGTAAATAACCAGTTGCTTCACTGGCTCGAAGGAATTGGTGAGTTTCAGAACAATATTGACTCCGATATTCCCGGCAAGACGCCGTAAGTATGTAGTTCGTAAGAGTTCAAATGCCTGACTTTCACTCTTGTCCGATTCCTTGCAGGTTGCAGCTTGACCCTACTGAAGAGTTCCTCGTGGCAACCGGTAATATTCTGGTAAGGATTTGTATTATCCAACACAGTTCGATAAAATAATGTCCATATGTAACCTGTTGCTTTCTCCCTTATTCAGGCGCTGAGAGAAAGTATGAAGTCTCTGGGAATAATGCCTCCGGCGGTAAAATCAGGTAAGTCTTTTGTGGTGAGGAGGGTTCCCCTTGTTAGTCCCTTGTTTCACCTTGCTGTCCTTTTGTTTCCCCTTAGGGGCCGGGGTTCGGCTAGGATACAGTGGAAGCTGCGCCGACCCGTGAAGAAGAATAGTACCCCCGGTGGTAAAATCAGGTAAGTCTATGGGGGGTATTCCTCTGTGTATTCCCTTGGCTCACCTTGCTGTTCGTGTCTTCTCCTTAGGTGCCGGAGTGCGGCGGGAATATGCAGGAGGATGCAGTGAAATGTGAAGATGCTGCGAAGGCCGGTGAGTTCAGCGCGGCGCTGCAGCAGGCGACGCGCATAAAATAACTTATTTCCAGCTCGAAGGCGCGATGGATCGGGAATTCAGGTAAGGATCAAAGGTATTGCTCTTGTTCTAACCTTTTCTCCTTCTTTCTCCCTTTTTCTAGGAGCTCCAAACTCGAGGCGGGCGTGGCAGAAGACTGGATGCAGACTTGCAGGCACGGTGAGCGTTACGCTGCTGGAGGCAGAATAACGCGAAGCGTGTGCTGCTCTTTGGGCGTGGTTTAAATAGCCTCCAAAGTAGTCCCAGGTAAGTATTCCTCCCCAGCCCCACCCGAGTTAAAAAAAATAGTCCCTAGGTAAAATAGTCCCTTCCAAGCCTCGTTTGGCTTGGAGCTCTTGCAGCATGGTCTGCATCAGATAAGTTTGTGGCATGGTCTGCATCAGGTAAGTTTTAATCTGAGCCTGGCCTGACTCTCCATATGAGCCTGGCGCCATAGGTGCCAGGACTGCACCCAAATAGCCCCTAGCGGTGGTTGTTGGGCTTGCTTGGGGTAACTTGATGCCTGCTTCTGGGGCTGCTGGACTTGGTCTGGGTCCCCGGGGGTAGGCATCATGACACCTCCCTGGAAGGGTGGGAAGCGCACACCGGAGAACTTCACGCGAGAGGCCTTTGGCTCCCGGAGGAGAAGACGCTCCACATCAACATCCTGGAGCTCTGTGCAGTGTTCTGGGCCCTCAGGTCTTTTCTCCCGTCCCTCAAGGACAAGGTGGTGAGAATCTTCACCGACAACACCACCACGATGTTCTACATCCGGAAGCAGTGAGGAACCAGATCCCTAGCCCTCTCCAAGGAAGCCCAGGATCTGTGGCATTGGGCCGTCACCCAAGGGATGTTTCTGGTGTCTTTTCATCTGGCAGGGATAAAGAACACCATCGGCGACTCACACAGCAGGGAGCTGCACTCGTGCCATGAGTGGGAACTACGTCAGGATCAAGTGGATTGACTCTTCCGACGATGGGGAAAATCGCAGATCGACCTGTTCGCGACGGCGACGAACTCCAAGTGCCAGAGGTTCGCCAGCAGGTTTCCCCAGCCGAGAAGCACGGGCGATGCTTTCGCGTTCCCCTGGGACGGCCTGTTCCTATATGCGTTCCCTCTGTTGCCGTTGCTGCTCCAACTCGTCAACCAGCTCAAGAGGTCCCGGTGCAGGATGATCCTAGTCGCACCGGCGTGGCTGAGGCAGAGCTGGTTCCCTGACCTTCTGGACTTGTCAGCGTCCCCACCAGTCAAGCTGCCGACGGACGCGGATCTTCTCTCCAGAGAAGGAGGCGCCATACTTCATCACGACCCGGAGTCACTGAACTTGCAGGCCTGGCTCCTGCAGCACTAGAGTTTGGAGGGTACGATATCCCGGCTGACTGCAGAGAGGTGCTTGCAAAAGCCAGGGCGTCCTCAACTCTGAAGTGCTACGGACATAAGTGGAAGAGGTTCTCTTTCTGGTGCCGTGCACAGAAGATTAACCCTCTACGGATTACGGCCTCTCAAGTGCTGCCGTAACTACTGTCGCTGGCCAAGGCTGCGATCTCCCGATACACCAGAACCAGAGGATGGGCGTCCTTGTGGTCCCATCGCCTGGTGAAGGAATTTATTAAGGGATTGTTCCTATCGTTCCCGCCGGTGAAGGCCCCTGCCCCGGCGTGGGAACTCAACGTGGTGCTGACCAGGCTCATGGGGGTGCCATTCGGGCCCCTGCATTCGGCACCGTTGAAATTCCTGTCATGGAAGACTGCGTTTATTGTGGCCATCACCGCCGCACGGCGAGTGGGAGAGATCCAGGCCCTATCCTGCAAGCCTCCATACTTGACTTTTCATGACACGAGGGTGGTGCTGAGGACACACCCCTCTTTTATGCCCAAGGTGCCGTTGGACTTCCACCTCAACGAGCCCTTGGTGTTACCTGTTTTCTTCCCGTCGCCTTTGTCGCCGGCCGAGTGGACTTTGCACTCGCTGGATGTGGCTAGAGCGCTGAAGTTCTACGTGGACCGCTAAGTTCTAAGAGTTTTCGGAAGACATCACAGCTTTTTGTGAACTTTGGACCTGTGAACCAAGGAAAGGCTCTCTCGAAGGCTTCCATTTCCAGATGGCTTTCCGGCTGCATCACGCACTGTCATCGGTTGGCAAACCGACCGTTGCCTGGCCGTCCGAGAGCCCATTCGACCAGAGCTATCGCTGCTACCACAGTGTTCTTGTCTGGTGTGCCCCTGCTGGACATCTGCAGGGCTGCTACGTGGAGGTCGACGCACACCTTCACGAGATTCTACTGCGTCGACCGGGATTCCAGGGAGGAGTCCAGGGACGGCCAAGCTATGCTGTGCAACTTGTTCGCCTAAGGTGAGCCTGGTGAGGAGGTAAGAACTGCTTAATGTTGACTTTTGATGTAATGCTTAATGTTGAGCCTCTTTTCCACCGCCCATTGGTTGTGCATGTGTGTACTGCTATGTATTCTTATATTCATGAGAATGTGAATCCATGCCAGACACCATGCTGGAGAAGGAACAAGTTACTTACCTGTAACTGTTGTTCTCCAGCATGGGTCTGGCATGGATTCACATGCGAACCCTCCCTCCTACTCCTCTACGGCTCTTTACTTGGTCATACTGCCACTTTGTGTGCTACCAAATCTGAAGATGGCTGCCGGAGGCGGGGCTTAGGGAGAGGGCACTCATTGGCTGGGGGCAATATGACCCAGAGACCAGTGATTGGTTACTACTGGGAAAGACAGATCAGAAACGAAACTGATTTTTTTCTTTACCGAGGATTCCCGGCCTGACGATGGGGAATATTCATGAGCATGTGAATCCATGCCAGACCCATGCTGGAGAACAACAGTTACAGGTAACTAACTTGTTCCTTCTGTACTTCCATGCAGCGCAACGCTCACTGCCGCCTGGGATTCAATTTACCTTGGAAATCTTGTCTCCTGCCTCCATACCTAGCACCTGGGGGGGATCCTACCCTCACCTGTGCGCGTCTTCCGGAGCGCAGACATCTTCATCTTGGCACTGCAGCTCACCTCCAAATCTTCCGGAGCGCAGGCACCTTCATCTTGGCACCGCGGCTCACCTCCAAATCATCCAGGACGCTGAACTCTTCATCTGGACACTGCAGCACGAGGCGCTTCACCCGCAACTGCAGCACCTGCAAATAAAAACGAAAGGCAAGGTTAGACACTAAACAGACATTACGTTTAAGGTTGCGCTATCACCGAACCTCGCGATTTCCCTTAAACCATCACTCACCTGTTGTCGGACATTGCGGTTTCAGTCATCTTTCTCCCGGCCACGTTCCGCGCCTCCACAGCTGCTTGGGCCGCACTTCCATCAATTGGGAAGAAAACAGAAGAGAAAACGTTATTCAGGAATTAACAGCAGCATCAAGAGCAATAACATCAAGACAGAAAACAGAAAGGGGAAAAGGCAAGAGACATTGATGGACACCACCAACCCGGAGAAGCATTGTCACAGCTGGACTGGACTATTACTTACCAGGGATCAGTGAAGGAACTAGATCCCATCAACCAGCGCCCCTGCCAGAAGTAGCAGGACTGAGAGCTCATCATCCATACTTACCAGGTGAGTCTTATGGGCAGGTACGTGCCCACAGAAATCGCACCTTGTGTAGAAGGGTTGGAGAGGTACAACAGTCACCAACCGGCGCACTCACATTTTCTCATATCCACTCAGGAGCAGTGCCACCTATTGTTGCTGCCCACAGCTTAACTGCAGAGGGAGATACCTGAAGGAGGAGATTTAATTCCTGGGAGGGCTGCAACAGTGCCCCAACGCCCCCTCAGAGACAAGGTGAGCGTAACAGTTTGCGACGGCGGCAAACTCCAAATGCCAGAGATTTGCCCGCAGGTTCCACCAGCCAAGGAGCATGGGGGGAACGCGTTCTCCTTCCCGTGGGAAGGCCTGTTTCTGTACGCATATCCCTTACCCCTATTGCCTTTTCTGCTGCGAGTCCTCCGTCAACTCAAACAGTGCCGATGCAGGATGATACTCTTCGCCTCAGTGTGGCTGAGGCAGATTTGGTACCTGGACCTTCTCAGACTATCAGCGTCGCCTCCGGTCGAGCTGTCAATGGTTGCGTTTCTGCTCACCAGAGAAGGAGTCACAATACTGCATCACAATCCAGGATCGCTGAACCTGAGGGCTTTGCTCCTGCAGCCCTAGAGTTGGGAGGATACGAGGTGTGGGTGGACTGCAGGGAGGTGCTCGCCAAGGCCAGAGCGTCATCGACTGTTAAGTGCTACGGTCACAAGTGGAAGCGTTTCGCTACGTTGTGCCGGTCGCAGAAGATCACCCCTGAGGGTCACAGCCCAGCAGATTCTTCCATACTTGTTGCCCTTGGTCAAAGCAGGGCTGGCGCACGCCTCTATCAAGGTGCATCTGGTGGCTATATCCCGATACACTAGGTCTCCAGGAAGATCTTCACTTTGGTCCCATCGTCTCGTCAAGGAGTTCCTCAAAGGACTGTTTGAATCTTTCCCACCGGTGAAGGCTCCTGCCCCGGCATGGGAACTCAACGTGGTGCTGACGAGGCTCATGGGAGCCTCCTTTGTGCCTATGTATCATGTAAGTGGAAAGTTCCTCTTGTGGAAAAGAGATTTCCTTTTGACCATCGCCTCTGCCAGGAGGATTGGTGAGATCCAGACCCTATCCTGCAAACAGCCATATCTGACTTTCCACAAATCGAGGGTGGTGCTATGGACGCACCCCTCCTCATGCTAAAGGTTCTGTCGCATTCCACCTCAACGAGCCTTTGGTGTTGCCTGTGTTTTTTCCCCGATGCCTTAGTCACTGAAAGGGCCTTGCACTAGCTGGACGTTGCTCATGCTCTGAAGTTCTACGTGGCTCGCATTAAGAGTTTTCGAAAGACGTCTAAAGTGTTTGTGAACTTTGGTCCTGTGAACAATCAGAAGGCCTTGTCCAAGGATTCCATCTCCAGAAGGCTCTCCGGCTGTATCACACACTGTCATCGGTTGGCGAACTGACCACTACCTGGCCGTCCAATAGCCCATTCCACCAGAGTGATCGCTGTGAAAACATCATTCCTGTCTGGTGTGCTCCTGCTGGACGTCTGCAGGGCTGCTATGTGGAGGTCTACGCACACCTTCAGTAGGTTCTACTGCATCAACAGGGATTGCAGAGAGGAGTCCAGGGTTGGCCAAGCAGTGCTACACGACTCGTTCGCTTGAGGTGAGTCTGTTCCATAGGTAAGAAATTGCTCCTGTTGAGCCTGGACACCTCCCGTGGTTGTGTAATGTGGTACTGCTATGTATTCTTTATTCATGAGCATGTGAATCCATGCCAGACCCCATGCTGGAGAAGGAACAAGTTACTTACCTGTAATTATTGTTCTCCAGCGTAGGTCTGTCATGGATTCACATGCGAACCCTCCCTCCTGCCACTCAGTGGCTCTTCTTTGTCATGCTGTCACTTTACATGCTTACCAAATCTGAAGATGGCTCCCAGAGGAGGTGTTAGGGAGAGGGCGGTCATTGGCTGGGGGCAGTATGACCTAGAGCACGACGATTGGTTTAGAGGAGAAATACAGTTTGCAAGTGAAAGTGAAACCGTTTTTTCTTTTACCGAATGACTGGGAATATTCATGAGCATGTGAATCCATGCCAGACCCATGCTGGAGAACAATAGTTACAGGTAGGTAAATTGTATCAGAAGCACAGACATTTTCTTCATGTCATCGTGCAGAAAAGGCACTGCCAATTCAAAGCCTTACCCTTCGGACTAAAGTCAATTCCAAGGGTATTCACCAAGTGCCTCGCTCCAGTGGCCACACATCTGAGATGCACAGGTGTGCACGTCTACCCATATCAGGATGACTCGCTCATCCGTCAGTCTCGCCAGATAGCCCTGCAACATACCAAGGACACCGTCCAATGTCTAATCTCTTTACGATTCTCAATAAACTTTCTCAAGTCCGGTCTATCGCATTCTCAGAATGCGCTATTCCTGGGCTCTCAGCTGGACTCCATCAGAAGACAGAGTAAAGGCCATGATCCACAAGATTCAACAGCTGTCCTCTCTCCAGGTGACAACGGTGCGTTTAATCAAGTCTCTTACAGGGATGATGCCTGTTAGGGAGATTTATAATTTTTATGCTTAATCCCCCAGCACAATAGGGGCACCCAACTTGGGGACTCCCGTCCTTTTTCACCATTACTAACGTGGTTGTTCTTTCTTCTACCATTCTGGGAGGTGGAGGTCAGTGTATGTGTGTGTGTGTTTTGTTGTTGGCAGGAACCCTTGGGTATCCCTGCCTAGGCTCCAGAGCTTCTAGGCAGGCAGGAAGTGGGGGAGGAGTCTTTTGTCTGCCAGAGTGCCTGAATAGCACCAGTTCACACAGGGGGTCTGGCTGTCCTGATTGGACAGCCAAGCGCCCCTTTATGTAAAATGCTGAGAGATTGCAGAGGAGTGTGTGCTGGAACTGTATGAAAGGTGAGCCTTCCAGAGTGAAAAATGCTGAAGTAAACGAAAAATAAGACTACTAGAGACGCCTGTAGACCCTTTGCAACACTGTGAAGCGTCCACTGCTGTCCTGACTCCCGTTTTCTATGCAACAGAGGAGCTCCGAAAAGGACAAATCCTTCCCTTTGGCTGGTGGGAACATCCAGTCCCAAGACTGACTTTGAATTGAGCCATCCTTCGAGGTCCTAGGAGTTTCCAGAGCTGCGGAACCCCAATACCAGGAGACCTGCTGCTCATTTAGAGTGCCTCCAAGTGGAAAGGCTGAATCCGTCCAAATCTTTGCTGAACCCGTAAGGACACTCCAGAGATCTGATCCAACTCGCCCAGACCCCCTCAACAGAGTGCGGGACTGCAGGTAGCGAAGATGATTGACAGGATGATCCGTGTCCTTTGGTGCTGCAGAAAAAGCACTAAAATCAGAGTGAACCAAGAAGTTGCTGAAAGTCGTGCCACAGGTCCTCCCTCGAGACTGCTGCTGAGAGATCCCGTCCATTGTTTTGCTTTCAGTCATCAGACCAAGGAATCTGGAGGTCTGGTCCAGAGCTGCAACATCACGGAGCATCCAGTGCAAACATTTTCTTTTAACCTAAGGTACTATAAGGAAAAAGGTATTGCTTACCTGATTCCAAGAAGTCACTCCAGAGCATTGGAGGGCCTAGGGTCACCCCCTCGTAACTCTGACTCAAGCTGCTTCTTGTGTCCCTTCATCAAGTCCTTTTACAGGTCTTCCTTGTTAGTTATCTTGCTGCTTCTATAACACAAAAGACTGGAAGAAATCCTCTGGAACTCTTCGTGTTCTGTTGCTTGTCAAGTCTTTGAGCCCTCTCAACTGCCTGTAGCTAGGGTTGCGTTGGACTTAAGACTTGCTGTGCAAAGATACCCTCTCTAGAACCTTGAACCAAGCTAATGTTACACTAACTAACCATTTTCCTCCCTTAAAGTAACTTTGCTATATGTATGTGTAGAGTAAATGTACTCCCGTATAACTGTTAGAAATTGCAGGTGCGTGTAATAACCGATAATCCGATAATTGTCTTTTTCCTTTCTAACGTTGCTACAACTGTAACTGCAAACAAACACAAAAGTGAGTGTCCTTTGAAGTGTATTCTCAAGTATTCTGAAGTGTTCTAGTGTAAACGTCTAAAGTATTTAAAGTGATTCTAGTGTGTATATAATATAATTTTATATAAATTATGAGTGTAAGAGTTTCTTTAGTGTGCATTTCTAAGGTTCAGTGTACTTAGCTACAGCTCACATCTTCTTCTTAAGATAGGCCAGACTGTTCTGCCACTCTACCAAGATTCTGAGTTAGTACAGACTGATACAAAGAGTGGGATAGCTTACTAAAGTCTTACTGCCAGTAGGTCTTTAGGAAAATTCCCCTAACAATTCCCACCTGCATCTCACTGGTCCCTCCCTGTAGGCCACTCCATGAGTTCCTGGATACCAGGTGGAAGCAAGTGTCCGGCTATTGTAACGACAGGACCACACTCAATCCGCAGTTTCGACGATCGCTACATTGGTGGAAACCTCTTCAACACCTAGCACAGGGTGCCCCCTTTTCACCCTCTGGCTGAACAAGCCACCAGGACAACCAACGCCTCCCTAGTGTTGGTGGGGTGCGCACAAAGGAAATGTCCACGGCACAGGTCTCTGGCTACTGGAGGACAAGTTACTCCACATCCTCTCCAGGGAGGCTCAATCGTTGTGGCACTGAGCTATAGCTCAGTGGATGTTCCTCATTCCGCTTCACCTGGCCGGGAAGTGGATCCCCTCAGCAATGAGCTGCCGGGCAGGCCTAGGGCACATTCCACCAGAGGCGTGGCTGTGACGACAGTGTTCCTGTCTGGTGTTTCCCTGCTGGACATCTGCAGGGTTGCTGCGTGGGCATCTACCCACACCACTACAAAATTATCCTGCCTCGACAGAGTTTCCCGGGAGGAGTCTTGTGCTGGTCAGGTGGTGCTATGCAACATTTTTGCTTGAGGTGAGTGTTCCAGACAGGAGTTGACATTGCTTCTGTTGCGCTGTCCGCCTCCCATGGTTGTATTGTTTGTACTGCTGCATAATCCTATTCATAAGCAAGTCACTCCTTATACGATCCAATGCTGGAGAATGAACAAGGTAACTGTAACGCCTGTTCTTCAGCATTTGTATCTTACATGGATTCACATACGACCCTCCCTCCTACTATACAGCAATGGGCTGTATAAGTGACAAGCAGTTTCTTAAGCTTTAAAGCAAAACTGCTTTAACATTACGGAGGATTCCCAGCCTGACTATCAGGAATATTCATAAGCATGTGAAATCATGTACGATACCAGTGCTGAAGTATAGGATTTGCAGGTAAGCAATGTGTTCCTTAAGTTGTTAATATAGTTTTGCTTTGTCTAGCTTTTGATATAAAATGGATATATTTAGATATTATTTTTATTTTATAGCAACAGAGGGGATTGTGGGGACCTTCCAAGGGTTCTGAAATATTTGTATAGGTTATCATTCTGTCACTGTTAGCATCATACAAGGTGGGGAATTTACACTTTTTCTTTATTAAAAATATTGAAGTAATTATTTGTTGTTAAAACCCACCAATAAAAATATAATTTCAAAAAGTGCAGGTTATATTTGTATTAGTGCTGCCTGGTTTACATTTGTATTGTTTAATACAGATAAAAAGTTATATAAATTGATTTCCTATCTGTTGATAAGATTTGTAAAATTCTGAGGAAGGGTACACGGGGACAGGTGTGCGCACTAGTGCAGCATCCCCTGATCACAATTCTGACAAAACACAAAGGAGTGACTTTGCGCCCAGCATCATAAACAGCCCAGATTGATTTTGAAAATCCTCCATGCTTCAAAAGATCTGTTGCCATGGTATGACCTGCAGCAGAATGGACACTGCTGCCAGACCTGGTCTGGCAGGGAAGGTGATAGCCACTCTACGCTGCTGCATGACCCTTGCTGCCGTCAGTCAGCAAAAAATAGATCAGTGTTGAGCCCACTTTTTTAGTTAATCTGATGTTAAGTTGCTGACCATGTTGAAGTTGTTTTTTTTCTGAACACTTACATGCTGAAAAATGCTAATTGTGGTTATGTTTAAAAATACACATAGAACAATTAACAGAATTATGTGAAAAAAATATATACTGTAAAATTAGCTATCTTAATTATTGTAAATTGTGCGCATGAGTTTTCTTTTACAAAATGTTTTTAGATGAAAGACACGTTTTTTGGCATCTATCCTAATAATTGTTTTTTAAAAATATTCCTAGTGAAACATGTCTACATTTGTGACATTTCCATACAAATACAGTACATGAGCATTTGGATAATCACAAGAAGCATTGCACATTTTAACAATCCATGGTATTCAGTATCTGTTTAATGGATTACCCTAAGAGCAAGACCAGACATTGATGGGGAAACAATCTTGGTATAACCCTTCAGACCCATACCAATGCCATATCTGATAATGCCTGTTTTGTTCTCATCTAAACTGTATAATGAATGCTCAAATGGCAACTGTCTACTTTTCCTATTCCAGTATGCCTACTGCTAGTATACAAAAATCAGTAATTTGGAAAATAGATCACTTTCTTTCCTGGCCTCCCACACCCAACCTCCTTCAGCCTCCACCCGCTCCCAGCACTTGCTTTGGCACCCACTGGCCTGTGCCACCACATGCCTGCACTTATTTATTGGCAGTTGACCACTCACCAAGGTACTTAATAGCTACCTACTCTCTAGCACTTCCCTCTGTGGTACTCCTAGCATTTAACCACCCTCCCCCCCACTCCTTCATCCCTTCTCGCTTTCTGCACTTGCTGGATACTCACAAGGCCTAGTATGACCGCATCTATCTTTCATTGTTATATTTGCATTTAATTCCCATGTTGCCTCACTGTTGTCCTGTGGGCGCTTTGAAACACAACTTACTTGATGTATAAGCGCCTGACAAATGCACAATAAATCAATAAAAGATTGCCCTGTCCAAAAGCAAAAATGTATTTTTCAAATGGCAACTGAAGTGTTACTTGGTGGGACTCTGTGACTTCCATTTACATTCAAAACCACTAGAGTTTTAGAGTTCTGAAATCCTCCTACTAATTGAAGGGGAGCAGGGGAGTACACTCTAAACATTTAAATATATATAATATCTGCACAAAAGGAGTTGCCAGTAGGAAAATCATGCCATGGCACCTGGCAAGCTGCAAACCATGCCTGGGAAGTGAGAGCTGAGGTGGGTGGATCAGGAGAGGAGGCATGGTGAAGAAGAGAAGGACAAACAGTAGTTTGATAGGAGAGTGTTCAACAGTGTGGGTGGGAATATGCTCTGCACAGGACTGCCGAATGGGAATTCTGGAGGAGGCAGCCTGGCGCACAAGTTCTAGAACGGTGAGTGGAGGGAACAGGAGAGTGCATTGTCATTGATGGGTGGGTATCCGGGTGTTGGGGAAAATGAGTTGCAGTGTGCAAAATGGTGGAAGACACAAATTGGGGAGACAGGGGAAAACATGGTGATGAATAGGATGAAGTGTGGGTGGACAGAAGAGTAAATACTAGAGTGGTGATTTTACGTTTGTGGTAGCACTGTGAGGAAACTCTTAATCTGTTGTCCTGAATAAGGTAAAGGTACTGTAACTTGGGTTAATATCCTAACTCCCAAATTGTTTTTCTCTGTATTCCAGGGTAATGATGTCCTGGATGAGGAACACAGGGAACCTGTCCAGGAAGATGGTAACACACAAACCGTTTCTTTTTCTACTTTCGTTTTGCAAGGTGTTGCTAAACTACTGCCCTTGATCTTTTCAAAGATGGGTGGGGGGGGGGGACATGCAATGAGGAGAAAACCGGATATGAGAAAGGGGACCAGAGGACCTATACATTGCAAGAATTCAGAACCCTTAGGGTTGGGAAAACAGCAGGGGCAGGACGGACAAATTAACTAACTGTATGGGGATATGATATTTTGGAGTGAATCAATTATTAAAAGAATGTCCAGCAAAGGTCTGCAGTATCAACAACGTATGCCTGGAAATAAAGTGCTGCCTTTAAATCTTAGTTTTATGGGATCTGCCCTCCAGCAGTATTTAACTGCCTTGTGACCTCTAATTGTACTACTTTGATTCCATATATGCATTGAGTGATTCAGATCAATCACGGAGAACTTTGAATACGATCTAGTTGCTTCCATTACCTGCTATATTTGTATGTTTTTGTTTTACTTGTGGGGTGTTATTTCGGTCAGAACATCTAAAGGAAAATATAACAGTAAAATAGAATGGTGAACCTGAGAAAATCATTCCTTTCCTGTCTCACCTGCACTTGTTTTAACAACGCCCACTTTCTCTGATAGTTCTGTTGAGCGGCACAAATCCTGACATTTTAAACAACTCGGTACGTATATTCTTGCTTCCTGTACTGGAATGACATTTTGCATATTGGTAAGGGTGTAGAAGGAGGAGACTAACCAGGGGGTGTCCTAGTGGTGGGCAAAGACCTTTATTTCTGACCAAAAACCTATACCTGTTTCTATGTGTGGGTTTCCTTGCCTCAGACTGAAATCTAAAGGATCGGTCCGAATGTTTGTCATAAATAAACTGTACCGTCCTATGTCAAAACCCTACTTCTATCCCTTACACTAGAACTAAAATATACAAACTTCGTCAAAAGGGTCCTTCACCAGGAGAATGACACACTTGACCTTTTCAGTTAAAAATGTTCCTTTGTCAGCGATTTAAGCCAAGGGCAATGACTCCCTTCCAGTGGCATAAAAGTTCAGCAAGTCTTCAAGCCTACAACCAACCTTATTTGACAAGAGAATGCCTCCCTTCTCCTGGTCGCAATTGCCAAAATAGTTTACCAACAAGCCAATAGGAATGACTCCCTTCCCCTGGCTTCTCATAACTGCACCCCTCCTAAGTATTGGAAACTCTTTACCAGGAGAATTACTCCCTTTCTTCTTCTGGTATCCGTTAGTCCTCTTAAATGTTTTCTCAACTTCGACCAAGGGGAATGGCTCTCGTGCCCTGGTTTCGGACACATAGCTCATGTACAGTTTGCATCACCAACTTCCCTTGGTTTACTTGGCTTTTCTCTCAATATATTCACAAAATCCATCTCTGGGAATAAGTGGTCTTACTCTTGCCACCAATGTAAGGAAGACGTCTTCAAATGTTCTTTTCACGTTGGTTAGAGTCCCAGATGCTTTTCTTTGTGTTAGTGGGCTTTTCTCTGCCACTGTCATACAGGTGACTCCCTCTGGTATTGCTTGCAATACTGTTGGGGTCCCAGAACATTCACTGTATACTTGGTTCACCTGTCAAACACCATCGTGAGGGAGATGACTCATGATGCGATCATTCTTTAATCACCTACCGGTTCGCGCATTCCCATTACCTTTGTTTTTTACAGGATGCTCCTCCAGTTCTTGCTGGCATCTCGTTTCCGTGATCTTCGTTCTGTGGTCCCTTTTCGTGTGTTCCACTTCTCGTGTTCCACGAGGGTCTCTTCCGTTTCCTTTGCTGACAATGTAGGCATAGTTATCAGACTGCCTGGACCACCTCCCAGAGGTCACGCCACCGGGCTCAAGCCACATAGTGAAGGAGTTATAGCTATATAACACTGTGTCTTAATGTTAGATGTGTAGCACACTGAGGTTTTAATGTTGGAGATGCAGATTACTGATGTGTTGAAATGTTAGGGCTTTATAATGCAGTAAGTGGCATGTGAGAATGGTAGAGCTGAATTTTGAAGCTGGCAAATGTGATGTCAAATGCTGTCATGGATCTCTGCATATTGGAGCTTAAGAACCCTGCAACCATGCTGAAGAACACTAAAGTGTCTGAATGTTAGAAGTATTTTAGGTGTCATGGCTCGCCAGAGCCTATTCTGGCACAGCGCATGGCTTGCCGGGACGTGTTTGCCCCATTCCACAGCCTGCTATTTCCAATACACTCCAGCAGCGATGCCGTTCCACGGCCATATCGTGCCTTCCAAGGATTCCTTCAATGCGCATTAATAGCGTAAGGCCTTGCTCCTTGTTGCTCTTCACTGTTTTCTCCTTGCCTTATTTCTTGCTCTGCTGAGTTCTGGATCTTCATCAATACTGAAGTATATAATTTGTTTTATGAAGTTGGCAGAGGAGATCAACTGGCCAGATGAAGCCCGTTTTGCATAATTCCGACGGGGTCTTTGTTAGGACAGTTTTTCCAAAGCCCAACTAAGGGCTCAGTAAAACCATTCAACTGAGTCAGTACAAGACTCCACTCTTAGTATAAGGCTGAACCACCTGAATATTTGGTAGCATACACAGAGCAGCCCGACTTATTTTAGGAGGGAGAGAGGGCTGTAGGAAAGTACAAATAACTTGTAGTATACCAAGGATTCAATAGTAACACTGACAACCATAAGTATTATGAAAAAAAAAGAAATGTATTCTAAATACAAGTAGACCAAGTTAAGTCGCGTGATAAGTACTGGTCATAGTCATAAACACATAAAAACGCAACAAAGTGCTTTAAAGTTCACAGACCAATCCATAAACCTTCTTCAGAATACCCTACCGTAATTCTAGGGAAGTCAGACCTTTAGGATATGCCACACCTATTGATGGGGAGTAAAAACCATCAGTTACTTTTAGATTACAGTAAGTCAAGGGTAGTAGAGACTGTTAGTTGTGCAGTGACACTCAGCAAAGAAATTGCATAGTAAACCAACCTGCAAGTATACTTTTCTGAATAGTGGAACACTCATTCAAGGAAGAGTAAAAACCTTTAACTATTATTGAGGATAACACACAGCTATACTAGGTGAGTAAGACCCTTTGGTGTAATATACAATTACAGTTACTTTTCAGCTCAGTTGAACACAGATAAAGGTAAGCAATAACATTCTAACTTATTTTAGGATGGCCCGAGTCAGACCAAGGTAAGTAAAACCCATATACTTTTTAAAGGAATCTATCAGCAACTTAAAGGTAGATATAATCCTAAAACTGTTTTCGAATCTGTATAAGACCGACCAGAGAAGTAAACCCCAATGTTACACTTTAAGAATGACTCAGTTATTCCAGGTAGGTAAAACCCAAGGCAGGCTGTTTAGACAGGCTATACAGCAGGCCAGGGGAAGCAGGACCCAGTTGGTGAACTTGCACACTAGTATTCTGGAAGAAACAGTTAAGTGAAGCCAACAGCATTACTTTAGGAAAGAGGCCCAACCCTTTCACAGGTAAGTAAAATAACCTTATATATACTTTTCAGAATATCACAACCCACATTCAAGTTACGTAAGAACTTTTGTAGCTGCTCACTCTCGAAGTTAGTTACCAACTAACTCTTTCATGGGTTAGTACTTTTCAAACCCTTGTTATATTTTTCAAGATGGAATCCTTTACTTATCCAGTCATTCCCTAGTTTATTGCATGAGTTCACTCGGAGGCAGAGGAGGGACCCTAGTGGTCTAGGGTCCAGCTGTAGGCAGGGTGAGATAGGGTTCTGTTGCAGGCAAAAGTCAAAGCTCCTGTAGTACACTGTTCTAACAAGTAAGTAGTACACTTTAAAGTTAGTTAGGGTCCAGGGACTTCTGGGAAGACACCCTGGGAGGATTGCAGCAGTGGGCCTGGGTGGCCTGGATGAGAGGATTCTCATTCTCAATACCCCAGCCAACAGAGTACCTGAGTACGGACTAAGAGTTGCAGCAGGAAGACTTCAGGATCTGCAGCCAACAACCCGGTCGATGGATTCCTTTGTCATCAAGACAGAAGATGGGATTTTAGAAGGGATTTTGCAGCAGGGATCAACCGAGAAGCCCACATGCAAGAGTTTCTTTGTGGCTGTCTGCGTCAGGATCTCAGTAACTGAAAAGTCGTCCAAAACAACCTACCCTGACCCTCACACTTGTAACCAAAAAACAAAAGGTGCAAGGAAATGTCTTTGACTTGATAGGAAAAATGTGCGAAAACCAGACATGTAAAATGTCTCTAGCGAAAATCTTCTCCAACGTAAAAACCCTTGGATCGAGAGGATGGTCTCCTTGCCCGGGATTCTTAAGCAGAATGGCAAAATACTTTTCAGCTAACATTTCCTTGGTGTCATCAGTGTACTCAAAAACTTCTTGTTCAACCAAAAGGTTCTGTTCAAGCAAAAAGAGTTCTGTAACAATCTTTCTGTACTGCAGATTACCTGTTATGCTCCCCAGCCAGGAATATCTGCAGAGTTTCCAACCGCCTGGTATACTCAAGGCCTCTCTTCAGGTCCCATAGACCACCTGGTGTACTCACCTGCCAGAAATCTTTGGACAATTTCCACTTCTCCGTATACTCACCAGACAGGACCTCTTATGTGTTTCACAGTTATTCGATATACCACAATAGCATATAGCATGTGCTGCTTGGTATATCTATTAGTGGTAATATTTTTACTCAAATGTACTTGCTCAAACGTCTCCTCCACATGGATTTCCTTGGGATTTACCTTTATAGTTTGACTTGTCTGCATTCAAACATTCTTTGAGGGGATTGGGTCCTCTGACGTATTCCATATCAATGACAGTAATCACCACAGCTGTGCTGCTTCGAAAAATGTCTGCGTCCTGCGTCAATGACGTCGATACGCCGCCCTCGAGGACCTCCTCCGACGGCCGACATCACTGGATGTTATAAGTAGGACGCACGAAGCCCGTAGCCTCAGTTCTGTTTTTTCTGCAAACGTGTTCGCTTCGGTGATCTCAGCACGCCTCGACTCTTTGGAGTTTGTTCTTCATCGGTTCTTCGAACATGTTCGTTTGTGAAGTCATCCTTTGTGATGTCTACCGCTTCTTCCACCCCGCGTCTGGGCTTCAAGAAGTGCGGGGACTACGGGTCCAAGATGTCGGTGACAGACTCGCACGAAGCCTGCCTCTGGTGCCTTGGGGAGGCCCATGACACAGATGATTGTGTCGACTGCCAGTCGCTTACGTCCAAAGCCTTGCGGGAGCACAAGAAGAAACTGTCGGTCGGTAAGGTGTCCAAGCCCCGGAAGTCGAGGTCCGCGGGGCTTTTGACGGACGATTCGAGGGGCGACTCTCCGCATCGTCTTCAGAAGTCCAGTGGGTCTCGGTCCCGGAGTGGGTCCCGCCACTCCTCTGCCTCTTCGAGGCACTCCCGGAAGCGCCGTCATCGGTCGCCTTCCCTGTCCTCATCCGAGGACTCCGCCTGTCGGCGGGTCGCTTATCCCACCAAGCATGCGACGCCGGAGGAATGAGCTTCCTTCGGTAAGAAATTGCTCGCGATTCTCGAATCGCAGGGCACTGGTCCATCCGCACCTCCGAGTGGGGTCGGTCATGATCGGTCGAGAGACACAGCTCGTACGCCTTCGGGCTCGGGTGGTCGGCACGATTCGCGGGAAAGGTCCCGCTCGGACAAGGGGAATCGTTCTCGTCATGCCTGTTCCAGGTCCCGGTCCTCGACGCGCTTGAGACCGTGTGAGCCTGTGATGTCTTCGAGGAAGACGTCGACGCCTGTGGTGCTGAGGTCGTCGAGGGACTCTCTCGAGGCTCCGCCTCCGAAGAAGTCGTCGACGCCGTCGGCGCCCAGGATGTTGAGGAACACGCTTGGGGCTCCGCCCTCGAGGCCTGTGTCGACGCCGTTGATGCTGTCAGCGCCGCGTTCGGCGTCGACGCAGATTCACCCGACGCCCTCGACGCCTTTCGAGGCGGTTCCGAAGGGGGTACCTCGGGGCACGGTGGAACCCCCTAGAAAGGCTCTGGCCAAGGTCAAGCATGGCTTTGTTCCCCATTCTGTGCCCACTTTCTGCCATCTTGAGTACATTTTGGAGGTGGATGAGGGCTCTGATGATGGCATGCTTCCTGATACGGTGCCAGATGAGATTCTCTCGGGCCATAGCCAGATTGAGGACCTGCGTCAGTCCCTGCACGACACCAGTGGTCTGGACTCCTCCAGAGGTGGAGTTTTGTAGGCCTGGCACCCATGCCGACTCCTCGTACCGGCGCCTTATGTCTAGGGTCGCCGAGTACTTGGGGTGGTCTGCTCTCCCAGGGGTTTTCCTTCAGGATGACCTCACGGATATCCTCGACCAAGGTCCACCAACTGACCCGGTACTGCCGTTCCATATGGCTCTACAGAGGAGGGTGGCGGCGGCTTGGACTGCTCCGGAGAGTCTCCTGGCAGTGGGCAAGTCTTTGCCGCGAAATACCGCCCAGCCAGTAGCGACCCCTGCTACTTGACCAAGCACCCCACTCCGGAGAGTTTGGTGGTGCAGGCGGCTACGGCCCCAGCAAAGCAGGCGTTGTATCCTACCATCCCTCCTGATGGGGACGACAAGTGTTTTGATGGTTGGGCAAAGAAAGTGTTTTCTTCAGGGGGTATGGCTCTTCAGGCGGCCAACTCTGTATGTGCCTTGTCACGTTATACGCACACTCTATGGAACTGTGTTTCCTTAGCCGCTGAACATATTCCCGAAGGGGACGAACTGGATGGTTTTCTTGCTATGGTCCAGGATGGCAAGGATGCCATGTGTGAGGCCGTTCAGTCGGGTTTGGACATGGCAGATTGCGTCAGCCGGTCCATGGCGGCGAGCACTGTAATACGCAGGTTTGCGTGGTTGCGGAAGTTGGGGTTTGCCCCTGGTGTGCAGGCCTGGCTCCTCAACATGCCCTTTGACGGTGAACATCTTTTTGGCAGCAAGGCTCACGTGAGCCTTGAGAGGTTGCAGACCTCCAAAGCTGCAGCAAAGTCGTTGGGCGCTGCAGTTCGCCAACCTCCACCTTTTCGTCCTGGGGGACAGCAATGGAGGGGAGGTTCCTTTCATTATTACTCTTCCTTTGGTAAAGCGAGAGGAGCTGCCAGTCAAAGGGGCCACCATAGGAGTGCCAGAGGTGGGAAACAAGGTACTCGAGGTGCCAAGGCCGCTCAGGCAGTTGCCTCTTTGCCCTCAGGCAACGCCACAGCTGCTTCAGCTCAGTCATGAGGCCATGTCCCATGGTTCGCCGGTTGGGGGAAGGCTGGCGCAGCATCTTGTAGAGTGGCGTGCCATTACTTCAGATGTGTGGGTTCTGGAGATCATAGCCCACGGCTACGGTCTTCCTTTCCGGCAGAGTCCTCATGACAATCCACCAGGGAATCTCTCTTTGAAGAGTCCGGATCCGCTCCTTGTGCAGGAAATTGAATCCCTGCTGGAGAAAGGTGCCATAGAACTGGTGCCTGTAGCGGAGAGGAACAATGGATGGCATTCCCCTTATTTTTTGATTTCGAAGAAAGACTGGGATTGAGACCCATCATGGACTTGCGCGGTTTGAACAAACTCCTCAGGAAGGACAAGTTCAAGATGGTTACCAAAGCACAAGAAGTACTTGAGGTTCGCGGTTGGCGACTCGCACTTTCAATTTCGGGTCCTGCCGTTCGGATTGCCCTCCGCCCCGAGGGTCTTCACCAAGCTCATGGTAGTGGTTGCAGCGCATCTCAGGAAAGGGGGGATTCACGTCTACCCCTACCTGGACGATTGGTTCATCAGGGCGCGCTCTCCCGAGCAAGTCGTGGATCATCTGTCCGTCAACTGCCACTCCCTCCAAGCTGGCCTTCTCCCTCAACTTAAAGAAGTCCCATTTGACACCAACTCGGAGGCTCCAGTACATCGGAGCAGTGCTCGACACGTCCCTGGGGCAGTGTTTTCCTCCCCAGGTGAGGGCTCATCACATTCAGCAGATGGTGCACAAGTTTCAGCTTGCCCTGAGTCTCCCAGCGTTAGAGTTCTTGAGATTGCTCGGCCTCATGGCATCCTGCATTCTTCTGGTGCCAGAGGCCAGGTTGCTGAGGAGATCTTTGCAATGGGCACTGAAGCTCCAGTGGTCTCAGTCCTCCGGCAGGATATCGGACCCTGTTCAGGTGCTGTCCTCAGTCGCCCAGGACCTTCTTTGGTGGGCCGTCGAAGGCAATCTGATCAAGGGGGCTCCTTTTTGGCTACCCTGTCTGGAGGTGACGATCGTGATGGACGCATCCCTCACGGGATGGGGAGCTCATGCCAACGAGTTGACAGTCAGCGGTCGTTGGTCTCCGTCGGAGTTCAGACTCCATATCAATCTGTTGGAGCTGAGGGCCGTCAGGCTTGCCCTGAAGGCTTTTCTGCCGACTGTGCAAGGAAAGAATGTCCTTATCCTGACGGACAACACAGTGGCCATGCACTACCTCAACAAAAAGGGGGGGGGGGCAGGGTCACTTCCTCTGTGCAGGGCGGCGATGCAGCTCTGGTTCTGGGCAATCCAGCAGGAAGTTTCGATCTAGGCAGTTCATCTGGCCGGAGACGAAAACGAGATGGCTGACGCTCTGAGCAGGCAGAGCGTGATCTCTCGCGAGTGGGAGCTGGCTCAGGAGATTCTCCTGGAGATCTTCGCCATTTGGGGGACCCCTCAAGTGGATCTCTTTGCCTCCAGTGTCAACCGGAAGTGCGAAAGGTTCTTCTCGCCGGAATTTCCTCCAAGAGGAGCCTTAGGAGACGTTTTCGTGATGGAGTGGTCATTCCCACTGCTGTACGCGTTTCTTCCAGTCCCCGTCATCCCGCAAGTGCTGCAGAGGTTACGAAGGTTCGGTTCCCGGATGATCCTCATTGCTCCGGCATGGGCCCGGAGGACGTGGTACCCGGACCTTCTCGACTTGTCCATCTGCCCTCCATGTCGTCTTCCCTACCGAGACGATCTGCTCTCACGGGAGGAGGGGGTCAGGTTCTCCATCCAGAGGTCAGATCCCTCAACCTTCATGCTTGGCTTCTGAAAGGTTGAGGTATAAGGATTGGGACCTCCCTGAAGATGTGATGGAGGTGTTGCTTTCGGCCAGAAGGCCCGCAACAAAGTCCCTGTACCGTTGGCGAATGTTCTGCAACTGGTGCAGGGTTAAGAATGTGGATCCGTTTTCATGTGACATTCCTGTGGTTCTGTCTTTTTTGCTTTTTTTAGCCCACAGAGGCTTGCAAGTGGGTACCGTTAAAGGTTACCTGGCGGTGCTTTCCATATTTAAGCACTCGTCTGAAGTGTGTTCTTATTTTAAAATCCCTTTGATTTCACAGTTTCTAAAAGGGCTCACTAATGTGTTCCCTCTGTCACCTTTCCAGGTGCCCGGTTGGGATTTGAACCTTGTCCTCCAGTTTCTGATGGGTGCTCCGTTTGAGCCTTTGCATTCATGCCCTTTGAGACTGTTAACTCTTAAAATTGTATTTTTGGTTGCAGGCGCTTCCGCTCGCAGAGTGAGTTACAGGCACTTTCAGTTAAGCCACCCTTCACTGTATTTCATAAGGACAGGTTTGTACTTGGAGTTCGTCCTTCCTTTCTTCCGAAAGTGGTGTCCGAATTTCATTTAGGCCAGAAGGTTGTTCTTCTGGCATTTTATCCTCCTCCACATCCTGGTAAGGAAGGGGAGAGGCTCCATAGGCTCGATCCTAGGAGTGCTTTAAGCTTTTATATTTCAGCAATGTCCCGGGTCAGAGTGGATGATCGACTCTTCATTGGTTACTCTGGAAAGCGTTTGGGACAAGCTGTGACTAAGCAGACTTTGTCTCGCTGGATTATTCCGGCTATTTCTGAATGTTACCGCTTGGCGGGTAAGGACCCACTGGTCGGCTTCCGGGCCCATTCTACCAGGGGTATGGCTGCCTCTACTGCCCTACAGAGGGGTGTTCCTATTCGCAACATCTGTGATGCAGCCACCTGGGCTTCAGTCCATACTTTTGTACGTCACTATCCGTGGGCAGGATCTGGCCTTTGCTAAGGCGCTCCTTTGCTCCGCAATTTGATTGGGCATTCTAAATTTCTTATTCTAAATTCTTTTCCCACCTCCTTGCATTGGTACTGCTTTGGGAGTCTGTCATTGATATGGAAAACGTCAGAGGACCCAATCCCCTCGAAGAACAAGTTACTCTCTTACCTGGTAACGTTCTTTCGATGGGATGGTCCGACGACGTATTCCAAATCGCTCCCTCCCTGCCTTCCCCGCTACAGAATTTCTTATGCGATTGCAGCTTACGTTTCCACAAGGCTTTGTGTCGTCAGACTGGCAGAAGACTGGTGCCACACATTCTGGGGAAAAAACTACAACTGAGGCTACGGCGTAGTGCGTCCTTCTTATAACATCGGCTGTCGGAGGAGGTCCGCGAAGGCGTCGTATCGACGTCATTGACGCAGACAATTTTCCGAAGCAGCACAACTGTGGTGATTACTGTCATTGATATGGAATACGTCGTCGGACCATCCCATCGAAAGAACGTTACCAGGTAAGAGAGTAACTTGTTCTTCTCATTGAATTTTGCCTTGGCAGCATTCAAACAAGCCTTGCATGATATGATATGATAAGGCATTTATAACGCTCCTACACACAAGTGTTTCAAGGTGCGACGAGACAAGGGAGGTGGAACAGAGGGAAGACAGACACAACTATCTTACGAGACCATGTGACATTGAGATTGCGCAAGTGCACAGGAGGGGTGGGGGAAATGTTCGGGAGCAAGGGGGTGTAGTGCAGTGCATAGGATAAACAGTAAAATGAATAAAGACAAAAGTGTGGCCAGCTGGTGGCAAGTGTAAGGTTAAGTGCAGAACATCAGGAGTCAAGTGCAGGTAGGGGGCTTTAGGGATACAGATACAGTCCTCCAGTGCAAGGGTTACCAGGGGGCATTGCAGGTGTGCAACTGGCGGGGAGGGGAGCTGGGCCTGAGATCAGAGGGTAGCCAGGTAACCAGTGCAGTTTCAGTTTCAGCCAGGAGATCAGCAGGGGAGAGGAGGAGAGTAGGCAGAAGCAAAGAGGAAGGTCTTGAGATGCTTCCGGAACCAGAGATAGTTCTCCTCAAGTTTCAGAGAGGCATGGAGGCTGTTCCAGAGGGAGGCGCCAGCATAAGAAAGAGACCTACCACCAACTTGTTGCTTGGAGAAGTGACTGACCCTCAAGTAATATGAGGACACAGGGTGTTGGAATCAAAGTTGGAGAGCAGGTCTTCACAGAGGTTCAGGAGAGCAGTTTCCGTGCTTCTGGCAGCTCTGAAGCCAGACTGATGGTCATGGAGACAACCAACAGATTCAGTGTGAAGATTAAGCTGGGAGATGGCCAGCTTTTCCAGGAGTTTTCCAGGAAAGGAGTGATGGAGATTGGGCGATAGTTAGCCGGGCAGGAAG
The DNA here is from genome assembly GCF_040938575.1 of Ambystoma mexicanum. Classification (NCBI taxonomy): domain Eukaryota; kingdom Metazoa; phylum Chordata; class Amphibia; order Caudata; family Ambystomatidae; genus Ambystoma; species Ambystoma mexicanum. The sequence goes on from NC_090926.1 coordinate 745,434,630, forward strand.
TGTCGGCAGAGCATTTCTTAAGAAGAGGGGTGCCCAAGAGAGTGCTTCAGAGGGGAAGACTCCAGTGGCGAAGGAGTGGTTGCAGAAATCACCCAGAGCAGGAGCCAGGGTGTCAATGTGGTCCTTGATGGTTTTGGAGGAGCAGGTGTGAACCTGTTTTGAGACTTTCATAGATCGGACTTGTCTAGAAACTTCTTCTAGGGAGAACAGGGTAAAGGCAGAGAAGGAGGGAGGAGAGGTGGCCAAAGAAGGGCCAGAGGAAGAGCAGGGAGGAGGGGGAGAGGACTGGATGTTCTAAATTTTAGAGATGCAATGAGAATCCAGGGCCATGCAGAGGGTCTTGCAAGGGAGAGGTAGAGACTGGATCAGGATTGGCCAGCTCCTTGCAGGATTTGAAAGAGTTTGGTTGAGTTGTTAGATGCCGCAGAGTCGCAGGCTTGAATGTGGGCTCTCTTCTTGGTGCAAACAGAGAGCAGGTATTGTCTTTGGAGCTGGCTTGCAGGCCAGTTCGTCAGAGGGTGAACCAGAATCACGCCATTTCCTCTCAGCCACCCTTCACTTGCGTTTAAGGTTGATGAGGTCTGAGTTATACCAAGAGTTCCACTTGGCTTTGGGCTTCAAGCGGATCCTCATGACAGGGACAAGAACATAGAGTGTATCAGATATAGCAAAGTGGAGCATGGAAAGGGCTGTGTCAGGGTGTGAGTCAGCCAACTGAGGTTGGGGGTGAGAAAGTGGTGGCGAAAGCCTCAACTGACAACACACTTCGTGGGTCGGATAACCGAGGTAGGTAGCAGTGCTGGAGTTGGCTTGGCCTGAGGGGTAGAGAGGGTGAGCTGGGAGGAAAGGAGAAAGTGATCACTCCAGGAGAGAAGAGTGGTGAGAGGGATCGAAAGGGGAAGGTCTGAAGAGAACAGAGCATCCATAGTGTGCCCTGCAGAGTGAGTCGGGCCAGAGGGGAGAATAGAGAGTGAGAAAGAGCCAAGAGGAAGGACAGAAAGCATCCAGGTGGATTGTAAAGTCTCCAAGAAGGAGTTGCGTGGTTGAGACCAGGAGGGAAGAGGAGAGGTCCGCCCACTGAGAGGAAGGAGGAGATCTGACCAGGTGTGGGAGGGGGAGAGGACGAGCGGGGGAGGGGGGAAGCAGGAGAAAAAAAGAAGCAGAAAAAAATCTTGTAACCATCAGGGAGTAGTGTGTCAAAGCTTGTGATAGAGCTGGCCATAAACCATGTCTCGGTGAGATTGTGGTCAAGTTCCTTCAGGAGACGGCAGATGTCAGAGGAGTGTTTGAAAGCAGAGCGAGAGTTTAGAGTGGCAATATGGAGAAGGTTGTCGTCTTTGAAGGACTTCCAGGGAGGGGTACAAATCAGAGGTATGCCCTGCGGAGGTGTACAAGAAGCCAGAGTGGGGAGCAGAAGGAGGAGGAGGAGAGGGCAAGGAGGTGACCGCAGGGCGAGGTGAGGAAGCCGTGGAGGGGAGAGAGGAGACAGCAGGAGAAGAAAGGAAATTGATGAGGCGTGGGAAGCATCTATCAAAGAGGAGAAGGTTGGCTTCAGGGCCTTGGACCAAGACGTACCATTCAAGTAAACGTTAATGATGACCTGATGACCTTAGAGGAGTGGAAGGAGGCCAGAAGGGCCTCCCACCAGGTGCCACCATTAATGGGAGAAGAAGAGAAAGGAGAGAACACAGAAACCATATGTAGAGTACATAGGTCTGGCGAGGGAACGACAAAAAGGAGGTCGGTGAGGGTTTGCCTGGAGGAAGCACTGGTATAGGTATCTGCGATAGGGGGGCTTGGGTTGGAGAGCAGGATGTCCTTTTTAAACTTCTTCCTAGCAGATTTAGTGAGGAGAGCAGGACAGTCGATAGAGAAGCAGTTAGAAAAGATAAGAGCTTCAGAGAGCACCATAGAGAAGGTAATGAGAGGAGAGGAGAGAAGAGGAAGGGAGGGGGAGGAGGCCTGAAGAGCACTAGTGAAGGACACAGGGAGGGGAGCAAGCAGACAAGACAGAGAGAGAGGAGACAATAGTAGACAATCGGATAAGGCGACAGGAGCTTAGATAGTGGTAAAAAAGTTTGTTAAATGAATGCTTTGCTAGGGGGCTAAACCACAGAAAAGCACTACTTCACAATCAATTTAAATAACAACACACAAGTCTGAGAGTATTGTATAGTGGGGAAAAAGGCCTAGGTTTCACAATGCAAATATAAGACTTTCACAATGTCATTTAAATAACGGAGAAAAACACACCCAAGTCTGAGAGTCTGCTATGTGGCCAGGGTGTCGGGGTAGAGTGAAGGCTCTATCACTAACTCAGGCCACTCCTACCTAACTTAGTCGCTGCTGGTTGACGGCTGCCCACTGGCTTCCCTTACTGACACCTGCAGACACTAACTGGAGCTGCCTCAGTGGGAGCGGCCCTTTGCCTTGGGGCCCTTAACCACATGGGCTGCCGGGCAGGGCGTTGCCCTAGGTAAGGTTAGTAAACCAGAACGGAGGCCAATCAGGGATGCTGAGCAGACTGGGCGGCAGGAGGGAGGAGAACGCAAAGGGGAAGTGGATCAGGGAGGGGGAGGGTGAACAGAGGGGCTGGGGCACACAAAAAACAGCAACAAAAGGGAAAAAGGCCCAGAGGGTCTACAAGCGGGTTCTGTTTCACCTGCTCAGCTCTGGTGGAGCTGAGCAGGTGTACTTTGCCTTGGCTGCATTCAAAAAAATGTTGCCTTTGTATATTATTTGTATTCACAATCTTGTACCATTCAACCACTTAATGGTGCTCCTGTCGGAACACCCTGGCGTCCCCAGCTGCTTTGGGCAGACTCACTGGCCTTTTCCAGCGTTTCCAATGTTGCCCATGCCCCTGTGTTATGGCTTCTTCTGCCTTCTAGGTTGGAGTGTGTGGACGCTCCCTCAGCACCTTGCGCGGCTCCGTGGTCATGTGTCAGCTCTTCCCGGCCCGGGATGATTCTGCTGCCTTGCTGAGAGACCTTCTCTGCTCTGCCGGCTGTCGTGTGCTTCGTGTTCAGGAGCCCCAGCATGGATAGCAGCATCTCCCTCTGTGCTGCTCGCTGCACCTCTCTTCTCCATAGCAATGTTGCCATTTTTAAATGTCCCACTCATTGAGGTTTGGAAAAACAACTGGTCCACATGTTGCACTTTGAGCTCCTGTCATTCTGCACAAACTCCCTAGTTCTCCTCGTCTCAGTACCTGAGTGGTTATGGGAGTTGAAGTCCATAACTTTCTTTGGGCTTTAAGCTCCTGGATGGTTTCTCTCATGGTTTTGACAAACAGGCACATCATGATTAAATATCTTGGTTGCCTTTGGACTCTTAATTCTTAAATGACTTTTCTCCTGGGCTTTACATAAAGGCAGGTCAAGAACAAAAGGTGGTATGTGTGAGTCCTGAGTATTTGGATGGAAAGTGGGGACTGGACAAGAGTGATGTAGAGAAAAGGTTCTTTGACTTCCTCTACGGGAGGGAATTGTGATCTGACAACAGGCCATCAAGGTCTTTGGGGTGAGAGGGGGTCTTCTTTCTCATGGGAAATGGGGTTGGGGTACACTGAGACTCTTCCAATGAAGCCATAACATATCCCCAGTAATTGCCCCCCTTCCCCATGTGATCCTGCCTCATACAGCCGCCCCAGAGTTAGGATCAGGTAGCGGCTGCCGCACCCTGGACACATTGGAAGAGATCACTGCCAGAAAAACAGTGATGAGTCCATCGAAATCATCACACGGTCAACGTGCAGATTACATGCACAGTTTTCAGATAAGACATAGTTACCTCCCGCTCCAGTCCTCTTGTCTGTACCATCTCGATATTGCAGTAAAAATGTAATACATTGTATCCATACATGGTGGCGGCAAGGCACAGTTCACTATATGAAAAAAGAAATACTGGACTTGTTGTCCATGCCATCACCTGTCTCTAGTACACCCTGTGCTCTAGAGAGAAGCAACCCTTACTCCTCCCCCCAGCCCCTCAATGGGCCCACCTACCATTGTCCCCGTATGTCAATTTCCCAGCCTGAATAAGCTCTGGCTGCCTGATCCTTGGGAATTCCGGTGAAGCATTATGTGCCCCTATGCACTCTGTAATACCTATTGTAACACCACAAGACAAATGCCAGGAAACTCCAACAGAGGTGTGCAATTGACCAAGCACCATTTCGGGAGGGGGAGGTTGTATAAATGGCAATATATATATACACCCATAGTCAAGTAGGTTTCTGGTGGTGGTGGATGTTGGGTGAAACATTCATCAGAGTGTTGGTTCTATTGGTGGAGGGATGTGCCGGACAGACGGCCGAGAAAAAGCCTGTCAGTGGGTGGCAAGTGTGAGGTTGTGTACCTTGGTGAATCGCAGGGTATGATGTGGAAGGAAGCCTGAAGTTTCTTCCATTCCTTCCATTCTGACTATTAGCGGGTGGTGGTGCAGTGCATGCTGGCGCATAGTTTAGGGTATGCAGTCTCCAGAGTGAAGGAAGTACATGCAAGCAATTGCTTATAGCAATCTGCCATTGCAGAGCAAGGAGTAATTGGTTTAGTCCTGCCTTTTTGGTCCATCGAAATTAGTCTTCAGTAGGATACGCTGAGAATCGACCATGTGGAATATTGAGATTCACGACTGACTAGCGGTCCTTTTGGATATACTCCTAATAATTCAGTGGTTTCCGGTAGTGCCGTAGCTGAGTGGGATCCCATTGTGTGTTATAGCGCCCATCTAGTCTGAGAATGTCCTTTGGCCCCAAAGAAAAGGCCGAGAAACTCTTCCTCCCAGTTATGATGGGAACAGCGACTGAGGAACAGAGGTCATCTTGTTCCTATGAAGAAGTTGACATCAAATCAGTTCCAGAAAACACTAGCTCTATTTTGTTGGTGATCCACATTGAAGTCACTTCGGGCTCTACAGTCCTCAAATTTGTGCCGTACTGGTGGATTTGGAGCAGCAAGTAACTTTATTGTTAATGCCTGGGCTTAGGCTCATTCTATACCTTGGGGTTCCAAAGACTCATTTGTGACTATTGATGGAGAGGATGGTACCCGATTTGTTATCTTGACCCATTTCAGAAAACACTTGCTCTCTTACTTGGAGGATCTGCTTTGTTTTAATCAGAACTGCCCGTTTTCCAGTCATCCTCGGGATACCTTGGCTTAGAATTCAAAACCTGTATATTAATAACTGGTCAGCCAATAAACTTTTTGGGGTTCAGAGAATTGCACGACACATTGCCTGCCCTAAAGGAGGATTTCCCAGCACCAACTTCTCTTTCCAATTCCTTCTGCATAAGTGACTGTGGTATCATGTTTGGATATGATTCCGCCCCAATATAGTGATTTCTGGGACATTTTCAGGGCCGCTGTGGAAAGAACTCTTCCTACTCACTGTCTTTATGATTTTGCGAATAATTTGATACCCTATTCTGTTATATTTTTTAGGCGCATGTTCATACTCGGAGACAGAAAAAGCGTCCCTCAAAGAATACCTGCAAGTCAATGTAAAGAAGATCATATTGGAATCTAAGCCCCCTGCAGGGGCTTGTCTGTGTTTTTGTTCCAAAAAAGGACACCACTCAACTTAGACCTTGCCTGGTCTCTCGCAGCCTTAATGGAATCGCTATTCAGGATGAGTATACTTTACCTTTCAGCCCATACATACTAGAAGCCTTGATGGGAGCTACCATTGTCACCAAACTGGACCTTCGGAGAGCGTACCATCTTATTAGAATAAGGAAGGGCAATGATTGGACAATGCCCTCCTGTACTCCATTCGGCCATTATGAGTATCCCGTCCTGCCCTTCGGCCTGGATATTTTTAGGGCTCTCCTTTTTCATTGTATGATATTGTTCCTGGATGTCATCCTTAAATATTCTGTATCTGAAGCCGACCAAATTTGAAATGACTGAGAAGTTCTTCAGTGGCTTTGTGAGCAACATCTCCTCGCTAGACATGAAAAATGCGCCTTTGGTTTAACGTCCATCTCTTATCTCAGCTACGTGTTATTCCCTGATGTAGTAGCCATGGATCCCAGCAACCATCACCTCGTGGACAATTCCCAAATGTGTAAAGAATGTCCAAAGAATGGTTGGTGTAGCAAACTTTTTCAATGTTAGCTGCTCCTATTACGGATACTCTTCAAGTGACCCCTTTTTTAAAAATTTCCTGTTTAACCAGCACCGTGCAAGACGCCTTTAACATCCTAAAGAAAAGCTTTGTATCTGCACCCATTCTTCAGCATCTTGACTCAACTAAACCCTTCATAGTGGAAACCGATGCGTCTGAAGTTGCCATAGGGGCTGTTCTCAAAGGACCATCCGACATAGGTGAAGAACACCCAGTGGCCTATCTATCCCAAAAACCCTTGCCCTATGAAACACAATATTCCATTCTAGAAATAGAACTTCTTGCCATGAACTTGGACTGGAGACATCTGTTATTGATTTCAAGGAATGAAGTTGAAATCTGGACCGACCATTGCAATCTGAGGGTCTTACAGCAGATGGAATGTATTAATAGCCGCCAGTTCAGGTGGGCCCATTTCTTTCTACAATTCCAATTTTGGCTATTCTACATTCAAGGAAAAGAAAATGTGGTAGCTGATACCCTGTCAAGTCAATTTTCAATCCCTGAACCTCTGAGGTCTCCAGAATTCATGATACCTCCCTCAAGATTCATTGCTAACACTTTTCTCTTGAAAGTTTGCCAAGCAACTAGTCTTGAGTCTGCATTCCTCCAAATATCTGAACATAATCCTTACAATCTGTGTTGCATTCAGGACCTATTTCATGATCAACTATTATGCTTGCCCTCATGAAGTCTACAACAAACGCCTCTACGGATTTGTCATGAGATCCCTACTGCAGGGCATAGTGTATTGCTACCAGCAAGGCATTGGTGGAGAGACACTTTTGGTGACCTATCATTTATCATGTTGTAAAGGACTATGTTTCTTCTTGTTCTCTATGTGCGTCACCCATATGGAAAACTGTATATATTCATATTCATCATTGACCCTCGTCCCTCAAATGGATGCACTGCTATCGTGGTAAGTCTGGATTACTACACCAACATGGCTCATTGTTATGCTCTACCCAAAAGTCTTTCAGCAAGTGAGATGGCACAGATATTTCTATGAGATGTGTTTAGACCCTTGGTTTGCCGGATAAAATCATCTCTGATCGGGGGGAAACACAATATGCCTCTGTTTTGGTTGCATCTCTGTCGGCGGCTAAATATCGATGGGGCTTTATCTTCTGGCTTCCATCCTCATACCAACAGTCAGACAGAACATCTGAAATCATCGTTGGAACAGTACCTACAGTGTTTTATGTTTGCTGCCCATGACAAATGGAAAAGGATGTTGAAGCTTGCATAATTTTGCTATAACAACAATCCGTATACTAGCATCAAGATGAATCATTTTGGGATATAACCCCAAGGCCTTCCCTATCTGTTTCTTCAGATCTTCCATTTAGTTCACTCAAGACACATTATCAAGCGCTCTGAGAGACTCAACGATTAGTTATCCGAAACTTATCCGAGATGCAAGAGAAAATCAAGACTTATGCAGATCGAAAGTGAATTGAGAATCCCACATACCATGTAGAAGACTAGGTTTGGTTAGCGGCTAAATACTTACTGATACCTGGTTCCATCTAAACTGAGTCTGATGTATTTTGGTCCTTTCTACATTGAGAAACGGGTGAATCCTGCTTAATCTGTACATCTGCAGACATGAGGATAGGGTGCAGCCTACCCCAGTTCCTGTCCAACGTGATCATCTTTGGGGTACATAGTACATGATATTTGTGACTCCTGTATTTGCAACACCTGTATTTGGAGAGGACATTTACAGTTTCTTGTAGACTGGAAAGGTTATATAACCCCTGCGGTCGGACCTGGGAGCCTGCTGTTAATGTCCATGCACCCCTGCTCATTAAACTTTTTTTTCTACATCATCCTTGTGAACCAGGTGCTGCTGCTTTTGGCAGGGGGTATACTAACATGGCTCACCGGAGCCTATTCCAGTGGTGGCACGAATTATGACTTGCTAGGATGTGTTGGTCCCATTCCAAGATGGCGGCCGAGATTGTACAGCCTCCCATACCAAGATGGTGCATGGCCTGCCATTTCATATTCACTGTGGCGGCCTGTTCAGGACGTCCAAGGATTCCTGCGATGCAAACTAGTAGCGTAGTCCTCGCTCCTTGGTTGTTTTCCCTGTTTTTTCCTTTCTTTGTTTCCTACTATGCAGAGTTCTAGTTCTTTGGACCTCTACTCCCCTACCTTGCTGTGTCTGGTACCCTGCCCTCCTCTAGTACTATCTTCTTTCTCCAGATTTCTTACCCCTGTGTTCCTGATCATTGCTGTTGTAGATGGGACTCTGTTAATTAGTTCTGCGACTCTGGGAGCTCCAGATTCATCTTCCAGGGTTTTTTCTTCTCAGGTGGGTCTTCCATGACTTCAGGTTGCTGTCTTTGGGGGCCGCTTCCCTCTTTCCTCAGTGGGTAGGCCACCCTTCTGCAAAAGCAAGCACCCAGAGACACAGTTAAGGAAGTCCGGCCATTGACAGTATGCTGGTGTGGCTGGCTACAGTCCTAGAGTGTGCCTGTGGTAACTGATTTACTAACCCTTTTCCCAGGTGAGTTTGAATCTGTCCTGAATCTGAATGAGACTGTGACGTGCCACTTTCCTGACTCATGCGCTGTGACGAATTCAGGAATTTGCTCACTCCTCCCTAGGGAGGAAGCTTTTCTTGTGAGGCTAGGGAGATGAGCCTGCTATGCAATAATCCCCTTAGGGGTAGTGTTAAGCTTGACCTCACAGGGAGAAACACCCCCTCCCCAGGGGGGGCAGGGCCTCCCGTTCCATAGAGGAACTCCCTAAAGCCCCTTTTTCCAACACCACGACAAAACTACCAAGTCAGACCACTGTGTGTTGTTGTCATGCCGAATCCGTTTCCTCCTGAAAAACAACCTTTCCCGAACACTATGAAAAAGAGCAGTTGAACAGTAATGATGATTACTCTCAGTACTGTAACGGAGAGTGAATTGAGGATGCAGAACATCCGTCAGCCAGAGGAGGCACTACAATCCTCACTTGGGGAGAACCCAGCAACCTGTGATAAAAAAAGAGGAAGGACTTCTCATAAAGTCAGACAGGAAAGGAGCCCGGGACCTTCAAACCAGCCAAGTCGTGGCTGGGGTGTGTGAACAACCAAACCTCTTTTGTGAGGAAGGAAGAAGGTACTGCTGGCTAGAGGCCTTGAAGGAGATAGAGGTTGTTAAGTAGAGGGGAAGGCAACCCCAAGAAGAAGTAGGAGAGTGCAGTGGCATGACCCTGGAGGGGTGGACCGAAGGGTTGGACACCTGCGCCAAAGACTGTTGAAATCTGACCCCCACAGAGCCGTGGGGAGAAGCAAGACGCTAATGGAACAAGAAAGCAAGTCGTTGAAAGTGGTGGGAAGTCCTGCTCCTGAGAAAAGGCACAACAAGGCCAAACCCTGTGAAAGAAGGTAACGTAGATGTCAGGAGGCTCTGGAGGGATCCCGGTAATAGAGAGTGCAGCCATCTTCCTCGTTGCAGCACTTGGTCAGAAGATAAAAAGAGTAAAGAATACTCTGGGTCTCAGCCTACTTGTCCCAGTAGTCGAAAAAGAAGTTAAGAAGATGAACCACCAGTACCCTGGGAAGCAGTTTACTGTCCCAGTAAGTGGCTAAAAGAATAAGAGAGGCCACATAAGACAGATAGTCTGAAGGAGGAGAGTATGACACGCATTGTCTAATTCACCAAGAAGTGATGTAAGAAAATAACATTAAGAACAAGGAGGATACTGAGAGGGAGTCATTCTCCCTAGTGAAACAAAGAGAATGACTTTCATAGGCACTTAAGAGAGACTTTTGGCAACAAAGTCGGGCACTGTTATGCGGCGAGCTTGTGAGGACATGAGCCTCTGCAGCTCTGCTGGAGCACCCTGGAATTCTGTCAAGCCTGCTTCCCGCGATGAAATAAGGGAGCTCTTGGTAGCAGAAGATCACGGAGTCTGGTGGCTCTGTCCTGCTGCAATCCCTATCAAAATCAGGCCTAAACTGGGAGACCGGGTTTGGTGCCATTTTCAGCATGGCGCAGTGAGCAGTTGGGCCGCAGAGTGGAAGACAATGTGGGAGCCTCCTATCCAGGAGACCAGTCACAGCGTGGTGAAGACGAGGTGAGGCTGGGCACCACAGCGTGAGGACAGACAGCCGGGAGGAGACTGAGAGAATGACCCAAGACCAATTGCTGTGGGTGCCCGGGGTCTATTGCAGGGCTTCGGAGGAAAGCTCTATGGCTGGAGGTGGACCTAAGCCTAGGCGAGTGAGCAGCCTGAGAAGGAGCGGGCTGAACCCTGATGCAACAATAAGTGGCTCGCAGATCACTGCGGGCGCCACCGAAGGTGACGCCTGCCGACGGCAACACAGCAGAGGAGAGAACGAAGCAGGAGCGGGCGCCAGTTCAATTGCTGCGCAGGACAGCAGCCCTTGGGCCGGCGGGCAAGTGTGCTCATCGGAGATCAGGAGCATATCTGTCAGGACACTGGGCCAGTGGCGGTGAAACGCTGGGCAGCCTTGATAAGGTGATCCGTGACCCGGCCCCAGGAACATCTGTTAGACTGGGCAGATTGGAGCTGCCGGCACGCACCGGCAAGAAGGCTAACATAACAGCCTAGTGGGCAGGAACAATAAAGAGAATTCCTACAGCGGGCAGGCCAGCCCAGAGCGTGCTTCCTCTGCAGAATGCTGTATAAAAGTGCAGCAACACTGGCAGTAATTCCTCCCCAACCCTCTCTCACATAAACAAGGCCACAAAGTTACCGTCTGCTATCTAGGTCGACCCTTCCACCCACCTAATGGGCTCTCTTGTTGTCTCCACCCTGAGCAAACCTCCTATTCAAACACTCCATGGCAGTTCCTAGCCAGCAATATTACAACGCTGGAGGCTTTCATTAATTTCAAGGAGAAAACATTGTTCAAACTCATATCCTCATACATTGTCACTGCGCTAAGTGGCTTGGCCTGGCAGCAAGGCACCTCACGCAGGGGTGCACTGCGGCAGGTGTATATAAGAACTGGCATCCCTGAAGATATAAGAGCAGACAGGCCAAGAGGGTACACAGTGCCTTAAGGAGGGGCCGGAGCAAGTGGGGGTGGGAAAAACCTGTAAAAGACTGGCCAAAAAACCCAAACCAGCAGGAGCTGGCCAGTGACTACTGCAGGACAGGTCGGGACATGCTAAGGGTTGGCTGAACTCTGAGTATTCTGGACAGGTGGGGGCCTGGGGAGTCTCCTGTCCTGGGTTGCCTGGCGCCTCAACGTGGACACGAAGGTCCCAGCACACATGCAAAACTGTTGTTGCAGCACAGCACAGAACTGGTGGCCCCGGGAGTTACTTAGAGGGTGAGACCGCTCCACACAGAGAAACTGACAGAACAATATTGTAAACACTGTGAATGTCCAGAGGGGAGCTGACGGCAGAAGAGGAGGCCCCCCCTGGGTGAGCCTGTTTGCAAACACGCATCAGTACCTTGCTAGGTTGAGGTGTGACCCTGAGGCATGAGAGTGTGTGGCAGTGGGGCGAGGTGACAGCTGGGCTCCGATATCTGGTATGCTATGATATGGCATTTGTAACGCGCCTATACACAAGTGTTTCAAGGTGCGATGAGGCAAGGGTGGGAGAACAGGAGGATGACGGAGACAACGATCTTACTAGGCCAAGTGACATTGAGAACGCGCAAGTGCAGGGGAGCGGAGAGAGGAAAAGTGCCAGGGGAAAGGGGAGGGGACAGTGCTGTACATGGGATCAAAACAATAACAAGTGCGGCCAGCAGATGGCATGTGCAAGGGTAAGTGCAGACAACAGGTGTCCAAAAGTGCAGGTAGGGGGACTATAGGGTTACAGATACAGACCCAAGTGCAAGGGTTACTGGGAGGCAGTCTGGGTGTGCAACTGGGCGGGCAGGGACCTGGGCACAAAATCGGAGGTTAGCCAGGTGACCAGTGCAGTACTTGGACATCATGACCAAAGACGAGGTGTAGAGAACAGGGACCCAGCGCAATACGGACCAATACACCCCTTGCTTGCCCTCGGCGACTCTAATCCCATCAATGCCTGCCACAGGACAAGAGAAACAAGCCTCACAGATTTCCCTCACAGACATAGTCCAGAACATCTGTCGAGGAGAAGATAGATGGTTTCTCAACCAAGGTATCATTTCTTAGGCAGGACCTGCCGAAACTCGCATTGTGAGTGGGAGAGGCGGAACAGTGCATCTCGGATTCTGAGGATGCGCTCAAATGGATGGAGAAACAACTAGCGGCGGCCTACCAAAAACTCACCCTTCTGGAAAGTAGAGCCGATGACAGCAAGGGGAGATCAAGACATAGCAACCTGCGCATCCTGGGAGTGCTGGAAAGGGAGGAGGGGCCCAGTATGGAGCTCTTCCTGGAGTAATGGCTAACAGAGCTCCTGGCCCCCAAAAAGTTTGCCAACTTTTTTTTTCTCCATCAAGAGGGCCCATAAGGATGCTAACAAGCCGGCCGGGGCCCCTCCCCGTACTATAATTGGCAGACTCCTGAATTTCCAAGACCGGGATGCTTTGCTGCAGATAGCGAGGGCTGCGGGCCCCATAACCTACAATGTATATTGATTAGGGTTCTTCCAAGATTATACGAGAGAGGTCCAGAAGGCACTCCAGGCCTTTGACTTGGTAAAAAAAAAAAAACTGATCTCACTGGGGATTAAATATGCTTTTTTCTTCCCTGTGCAGCTGAAAGTCCACCATGAGGGCAAGGTACACCTCTTAAACAACCCCAAGGATGCGTGGACCTGGTTAGAAACTCAGGTACTATCTGCACCGAGTCCCCAGCAGCCAAGAGGAAGGCTGCGGCCAGAACCGGGGTTATCCCTGGTTCTCTTCGAGACTCATCCCATGGAACTCTTTACTGATGCTGCAGCGGCTTCAGGGACCACATACAATGGCTGAACCATAGACCGACGGGCAAAGAATTATGCTTAACAGATCCTCCCAGGGGGTCTAAGATACACGGGTCTAAGATGCACGGCAGCCCCAGGGGAGGAACAGGATGGTCAGAGCTGCTCTAACAGTTACCCCTCAAATGGTTGTAATGTTTTTTGCATGTCTGTTTGGCGTGGTGTGACGGCAACAGGTGCTTCTGGTTGTAGCATGGGACATGGATCACGGGACACCTGGAAGACTGGGGGTGCAGGTAGGAGGGCGCTGGTTGGTAGACTGCGAGTCGCAGTTCTTAAGGGAAGGGTGCTCTTTCTTCTGACGTGGAATGTTAATGGGTTATCAAACAAAGGCTGGTTCTGCAGTTTCTTAAAAGATATTCTCCGGACATAGCTCTGCTTGCGGAAACTGACTAGGCCGGGACGGAATGCATCTTTTTTTAAAGAGATACAATTGCACACTGGCCTACCATGTTGGTTTCTCAAGGGGAACGCTAGTCCTCATACACCAGATGGTCCCATTCCAACTGCGGGATATTCGGGCGGATCCGAGGGGGAGATTGGTAGTAGTGATTGGTGAACTGGGGGGCACCACATGGGGATTTGTGGCAGTGTATGCACCCCCCTGACCCCTCTCACACGTCTGCTGCTGAATGACCTTCGATCAGTAATAATCCTGGATGAAGCGGACACATGGGCGCTGAGGGGGGGGACTCCAACAAGGTCATGGATGTGGGCATGGTAGGACATACATTGGCAACAGAAACTTGTCTCTTCCTACCAAGCTACACTTCTTCGCCGCTGCGCTGGGGCTGGTGGAGGACACTGCATGCATCAGAATCGGGGTTCTCATTCTTCCCCATGCACATGCCTCCCCATCATGTATAGACTACTTCTTTATCCCCTATGGTATGGCTCATAGATTACTGTCTGACATTTCTGGCCAAGGGAATTTCAGACCACTCCCCACTGCTCGTGGAGCTTAAAAGCGGGCGAACAAAGCCCAGGTCGCCCTGACATCTTAACGCATACTACTTGAGCATCCCAGAAGTACTAGCGGGCTTATCACAAAAGACAACAGAATACTTTTCTTTAACCCAGGTGTCGGTTCGCAGCCCAATGTGAGAAACCAAAGGGTGTTTCACTGCTCAATCACCCGGGAACTGTCAACCAGGTGGCCAGGACACAGCCACCGCCTTTGGATCCAGTTCCTGGGGGTGGACTAGTGCGGGAGAATCACCTGGATGAGGGATCCCTGGGAGGGAGTGGGAGTGGGGCACCCAGAGGAGAGACGCAGTATCCCTGTACCCATTTTCCTGTAGAACACCCTCATTCCATGTACTATCTAGGAACTTTATCCTCCCCCCCCCCTCCAGCGCCCCTTTCCTACACACACACTGCTGCATGGACAAAGCGCTTCAGGGAGAGACAGACTTGCACACAACCAGTCTGTTTGACATGTCCCAACATCAGGGTCAGGCAGTCAGGCACGTCACCTTAATGACTCGCACCTGAATCCTTTTACCTTTCCCCATTGGAATAAATGGAGGAGCATGAGAGCAACCGGAGAGCAAGGTGAGAAGGGCAACCGAAGCGAGCAAGAACAGCAGGGCAGGAAATCCCGGGAAGGCGACACGAATATGGAAGCGGGGCAGACGAGACCATGAGGTGAACGAAAGGCTGTGGTCCTACCAGCTGCAAGGTGAAAGTCGCTACAGAATCCCAAAGGTGCAACTCCCTGCCACTGCAGAAGGTCACAGCAGAACCTCCTTCATGTACGGCGTGAGGTGCTGAAAGGAGGCTAGCTGTGCTGGGCCAAAAGCCTTGAATGGAAGGTTTTGATAAACTGTCTCAGCCGCTGTTGGTGAGTGAAAAGGGAGACCGGCTCCTGATGGTGAAAGAAAAGGACATTAACGTTTAAAGTGCTTGTTAGGTTGTTGAGAAACCGCCAGCAAAAGCAGATTGTAGGGGGGCGCTATTGAGCAGCCAGCAAGATGGCTGCCTAGCCTTGAGCTCTGTGCCCTACTGCCACATTTCCGTTAACATCAGCGGTCCTCTATTACATCCTGCGTTCGAAACCAGTGTCTCATATAGATGAGATTCAGAGCTACAAATAGACTTGTCCCCGAATGAAAACGGAGCACTACGGCTGAATCGGGACCCATTCCTCTCTCCTCGGCTGACTGCCTCACCTGCTGCGGCCTCGCCGGGCCGCGCGCTGCTGCCGCGGGCCTAGCCCTCCAATACTGCTGAGGCCGCGCCTCCTACGCAAGAACCTGCACCATCCGAGGAGCGGTGCGCCTGAGCTCCGCCGCTACACCGGGCTGCCCCTCCTCGCCTGGCAGACCCTGGGGCTGTGCCCTCCTGCGACCGGAGCTGCTTGAACTGGAACTTGCGCGTCCTTGCGCCGGGCTGCGGGGGCCGCTGGAGCCATGTCCTCTGCTCCGAGTGTGATCGCGGCCCCCCCCACCCTGCGCCCAGCCGATTCATCTCCTCCTTCCCTGGTGCTGCCCCGTTCAACGGGCGATGACGTCTTGGGCCGCGGGGTCGGCCGGCATCCACCGCTGCCCCTACCTCGGCTGCCGCCTGGGCCCCTCCTCCCCATGCTCCGGAGTGTGATCCGGCGAAGACTCAGGACACCGACCGTGACGCCGATCCTGAACTGCAGGTGAGGAGCTGGGGGACCGATTATAGCACACCCCATGCCCTCCCCTTCTGGAGATCCGGCGCTCCCACTCCAGCAGACCACTACCACCTTGCGCCAGAGGTCTCCCCTCCCCCCTTACTGCAGCCCTCACCGATCAAGGACCATCCTGCCTGGGGATACCTCCATTGACCTGTGGGTGGCCTCGTACTGGGGGATCTCCACGGCGCCGTCCTCTCCCCCATTGGACTCCATATACTGAACACACTACTGCGCTGTGGGCGTGATCTGCCCAATTCCTCTGCAGTGGGATTCTGCACCTGGGGCACCACAACAGCCTCCCCAATACTGAGCGGACAGTGGTGCGCCCCCCATCTTTCTTGCCTTCATCGCATGGGCCCCAGGGACTTGCTCCCTCCTTCAACTAGCGGACTATCCAGACGTCCAGGGGACATGACATCACGTCATCCCCCTTCCTCATCTAAACAGCCGTCCTGAGCTGCATTGACTGCCATTGCCGGTACATAAGGTTTGTGGTCCTCCTGAGACTCCGCAGTGGGTGGCCCCGGTGAGCCTGGGATACAACCCACCTTACATCGCGCTCCTTAGGGCCTGTTCCATGCCTGGCCCATGACGCCTACTCGGGATAGTTGGTAAGGAGATCCATCCTAAATAACATAACAGACACCCCGGAACAAAGCAATCCAGTAAGCTGCCTGCCGTCAACCCTCCACCCGACCTGGCCTCTGGTGAGACGATGTGCCCCCTTCTCTGCCGCTTCGATACAAACCTCGCTAAAGGTCTCAGAGGCCCCTGACCACACGACCCCACTGAACTCCCGCAACATGTCAAACAGATCACGCGGTACCAACAAGGCGGGAGCAATGGATAAATATGCCAAATCGGTTCCCAGACAGGAGAAGGGTGGGTCTGCTTCTAACCACGAGGACTCGGATCCACCTCCTGACCCACCTCAGCCCGATCTGACAACACTAATGGAGACCATGGCAAAGAACTTTGCTTCATTCCATGAGAAGCTTGATGACATTAACGCAAGCGTGGCCTCCATGAGGACCAAACTAGACCAAAACAGGATTAGACTAACGGAGGCGGAGACCAGAATCGGGGCCAATGAGGACGGGGTGCACTCTCTCCAAAACACGGTCTCTGATCTGGTGCGAGATATGAAGCAGGTCAAGGTAAAATGCGACGATTTAGAGTCAGGATCCCGAAGAAACAACATCCGCATTGTGGGGGTCCCGGAGACCGCCCTCAAGTGTAAAATGGAACAAGCTGTTTAAGACCTCCTCAGGGACCTCCTGGACAACCCCCAACTTTCACCATTCTTCACGATTGAGCGCGCCCACCGGGCGCTGGTCCTCCTCCCCCTAAACCGGGCGACTTCCCGAGGCCAATTATTGCTAAGGTCCTCAGCTACAGGGACAGGGACCACATACTACGCCTGGCCCGTGAGAAGGGAGAACTGAGACTGGAATCTCAAATCATCTGAATTTTCCCGGACTTCTCCGTTAACTTACAAATCGAGCGCAGGCAGTTCAATGACGTGAAGAAGATGCTCAGGGAAAGGAAAATTGAATATGCCATGCTCTTCCCGGCACACTTGAAATTCACCCACTGTAACAAACTGTACTTTTTCACGGTCCCGGACGAAGCAGTAAAGTTCATTGAAGCACATATTCCGCGCTCTGATCCAGTGGATGAACCACTATACAAAGATGACTAAGACGTATGTTCCCGCAACTCTCATGTGGATTCACCAGATGGAGCCATAATGCGATTGTTCCCTCATGAGTTCGCTCTGTCCCCCTGATCTATTTCATTCTGTGCCCAACTTTGCTCCAACATCACCTCAAGAGCACCACTTTTGGAGAGGGGGGACATTCCTGTCTTGCTTTGTCATAACGGTATACACTGGGCTTCTACCTCAGCAGCCGAGCCTCACTGATAGGTTCCAGCCCAAGGCGTTATCTGCAAAAGATCTCGTCACCCAAGGATACGTTTTTTCTTTGCAACCTAAGCACTTCCAACCGTTCGATGATTATTGATGTTTCATTATACACTTATTAACTCACACGGCAGCGGCGGCCCCCACCGCAGCTGCAATGCCTTCTAAGGAGAGTGTTTTTGTCTAAGCCCCTGTTGTGCTATTGGTCATGCGTCGCCAAGTTGGGGATGGCATGAGGTCGCTCGCTCCAGGGGTGGGAACTATCACACTGCTAGTTTGAACCGGGCAGTGAGGGTGGGGGGAGGTGTAGTAGGGGGAATGTTTTCGAAAACTCGGCAGGAAGGAGATGACTGGTTTTGAAGAGAGGCGCACTCACGTCACAGCAGCACATATATTATGGGACATTCCAGATAACGGACAGATCCGTTATCTGGAATGTCCCATAAATTGACAGCATGTCTATTAAAATGATGACATGGAACGTACGGGGGTTGACTAATTTCACTATAACCCACAGGATCACAGCATATGGACAAAGACATTGAGTTAAAGTACTCCTACTGCAAGAGACGCACGCTCTGAAACTCCTATCATCAAACCTAGCACAGTCTTGGAGCCCTAACAGATTCTATACCCAATACTCCACTCAATCCAGGGTGGGGGTCCTAACTCTGATCCATAAATCGGTAAAGTTCACACTCCACACATCGCACATTGACCCGGAGGGTAGATATGTGATCCTCCATTGCACTGTGGCTAACGAGGAATGCTTGCTCATGAACTCTTACGGCCCTAATACTGACTCCCAGGAATTTATAGTTGGAATGAACACTATCCTCATGAGATATGTGGAAGTCCCCATTATATGGGGGGGAGACCTGAACCTTATACTTGACAATGTCCTAGATAGAACAACCACTACCCGCAGAGTCACGTTACGAGCCGCCAAACGACTCCATACGCAAATGAGGTCCCTAAATTTACACGACGTGTGGAGAACGCTTCATCCCCAAGACTGAGAGAACACTTTCTACTCAACAGTACATGATAGCTCTTCAAGAATTGATATGTTTCTGGTGTCGGGATGTCGGGTGGGTAGAGTGAACGATGTCAAGATTCTCGAACGCACGCTCTCTGATCACTCACCGGTGTTGACGCAGGTCCAATTGGGGACTGCCCCGGCCGCCCGCCCTGCCTGGTGCTTTAAATCTGATGCCCTGTCTGACATTGTCTTTAGAGCTGAGATCCTATCGGATATAAACAGCTTTTTTGAGAACAACTCCTCACAAAATACATCCGAGGGTACCCGCTGGGAAGCATTTAATGTATACATTAGAGGGATGTGTATCTCAAAGCCATAAGACAGGCCCCAAATAATTCTGAAGCGAAACTCAAAACTCTAGAATAAGAACATGCCTCCGCACCTGCTCCAGCAACCCTGGCAAAGGTTAGAACCGAACTTGAACTATGAGTCTCACGCACTCAGCGAGGTGCAGTACTTTTCTCGGCCTGTTGCTGCGCGAAGGTATGGCGAGGGGGATAGACCTGGCAGAACCCTGGCCAGATTGGTACGTGCAGAGGGAGGCAGGTCCCGTATAGATAGCATTATAGATAGTCAAGGCACACAACACTGGTCTGATCAGGCCATAATTGACATCTTCGCAAACTTCTATGCCGATCTGTATGGCCCCCAGCAGGAACATACAGCCCAAGACCTAGATGACCTGCTAGAACGCATCCCGATGACCCTTATCTCCCAAAACACCAGCGAGCAACTGGATGCCCCATTCACCTTGGATGAGATAGTCCAGGTAATTTGAGACCTCCCAAAGAACAGGGCCCCGGGCCCCCGATGGACTCACATCTGAGTTCTACCGGGAAAATGTTGCCATTCTAGCTCCCATATTGCATGGCGTCTGGACCGAATCACTCCGATTAGCCACCCTCCCTCCCTCTTTAAAAGAAGCCCTGATAACCGTCCTTCCCAAGCCAGGGAAACCCCCAGACGAATGTGGTTCCCTATCGCTTATAAACAATGACATGAAAATCTTTGCTAAAATAATAGCGAACAGATTCCTCCTGCTCATGCCCCATCTGGTCCACTTAGACCAAAGCAGATTTGTCCCTGACCGCTCAACTGCATTTAATATCCACCGTCTTTTCAATGTGATGTCCAGAATTGATCCTATGGCAGATGCAGTGGCGGTCACACTAGACGCCCAGAAGGATTTTGACATGGTCTCATGTCAATACTTATGGGCTGTGCTCGACAAAATGAGAGTGGGACCAAATATGATCTCCTACATAAAACTGCTATATACAGAACCAATGGCCAGGGTCCTAGCGAACTCCCTCACGTCTTCCCCCTTTGCGCTGCATAGAAGCACCCATCAGGGCTGCCCTTTCTCCCCTATCCTATTTGCGCTCGCCATCAAACCTATGGCAGACCACGTCAGGGATCGACATACCCGCAAGGACATTCTCACCTACAGGACACGCCGGAAATCATCTCATTATATGCTAATGATGTACTCCTATACGTCAGAAACCCATCCATACATTTAGACCCGATCATTTGCGACATAACCAAGATAGGCACGTACTCTGGCTTTACCATCAATTATTCCAAATCAGAAATATTTCCTTTCACGACGCCTACCGAGCAACCGTCATGTGAATTCCCTCCAAGCTGGTCCCTGGGGGGCATCAAGTACCTTGGGGTTCAAGTGTCACTAACCAAATTCTACCTACTGGCAGATAACTATACGACAACGGCACAGGTCATTGAATCCAAAATGCTCAGGTGGCGCAACCTCCCACTGTCTCTTGCGGGTAGATTATCCCTCATAAAAATGATTGCGGTCCCCAAGCTCCTCTATATCTTTGCCAATGTACCAGTACGGCCTGGGAAGCAATATTTCAAGAGGCTCCACTCGGCGTGCGCCCAATTCCTATGGCATTCCGGGGCTGTCCGTAAGAAGTGGCAACATATGAACTACTTAACAGACTCTATTACACACCACACAGAGTAACGAAAATCACGCACACCCCAACTCACGTATACAAATACAAATCTGAGGCGGCAGATCACATACACATGTGTTGGTCGTGTGCCGTGCTAAGTGCGTTCTGGACAGAGGTGACGAAGGCGCTCTCAGAGATAATTCGGTCCCCATTAGACCTCGACCCACTGGCTTTGCTGTTCGGAATATGGGCTGGTGATGATGCAAAGAAAATGTCAAAATTTTTAAATGTAAGCGCTATAGTGGCAAAAAGATGCATATTACAATGTTGGAAGCGCCGCCCTCCCCACCCTCGAGATGTGGCTGAAATCCCTCACTTGGGTGCAAATGTGCGAAGAGGAATACATTGGTACCCTCCCAGTGACATCTCGCCCCAGAAATGCGTGGACTGAGTTCTGCAGCTATCTAAACAACAGCGACGAAGTTCAGTGGAGCTCCATGTCCCCCTCTCCCCCGCCAACCACGCAGGGTCCTGCTGATGCTCCCTGAGTTCTGGACACCGCATGCTCCATCGAGCTGTCAGTTCAACCCCCCCCCCCCCCCTCGCCAACTCGTCCTGCTCGAACAATTGTATGATATATTGCTTAACTGTGTTTCTTTTTTTCTTTTTGGCTCCTGTATATCTCTGCGAAATATATGCTGTACCTGTCGTAACTTCCTGCCAATAAATAAAAGTGAAAAAAAAAAGCAGATTGTGGCATGAATGAAGAATGCCGATATTGTGCATGTGAAAGAAGCCGCAAGAGAAACTAACTAAAAAGAGGTGAATAGTCAGTGGTAATGCAAGGAAAAAGCCTGCTTGTACTGTCGAAAGTCTTTGACAAGTAGTGAAACGAACTGTAGATACCAGAAGGCATCAGGAGAAGTGGCCAGAATAAACCTTTGAACTGCATCCATTATTGTCGGTTGCGGGTTGGACGGCAGCCGTGGGAAAGAGAAGCTTGATTGTGAAAAGAAAACGCACTTGCTCCAATATAACAGAGTGGCCCGGGGAGACGTGGTCGCCTATTGGAAGTCTCTATATCGAACTGGCAAGTAAGTAAAAGTGAAAGCATGAAAGATTGCAAAGAAACAAGTGATGCTGGCGGTTTGAAGGCTCGCGCCCGATCGAGGGAAGCCAACACTGCCTACAGAGGGAGGTCTGAGCACAGAGCAGGGGTACCTGGGTAAACCGTATAGAGGAAGGTCTGAGCCCGAAGGAGGGGGACCTGAATGAATGTGAACTTGAACCAAATATGTGTTTAAAAAGACATTAAGAATTCCTGAATGTTGTTATAAGCTAGTAGAACTGGTGAAGTTAACTGAACTGTGATTTGAAGGCTATAGTCAACCCGACAGAGGGATGCCAATTGAGAGTAAGGGGAAGTGAATCCCGTATTTTGATAGTGAATTAACAGTGGTGTAAAAACTAAGGTGAACCCAACAAAGGGGTATCATGGGAAAGCCACAGAAGAGGGGACCCCCGCATGGTGAGAGCTTGGGGAAAGTCTTGTGCTGCCAGGTAGAAGATATTGATTCGAGGGATCCTGCCTTTTCGGAAGAAACGGCTTCCTGATGCCCATAGACTCCAGGGGTGCTCAGTCATGCCACTGTTCCGCCTTTTCCCATGATGCAATGTGGGGAAGGGAGTGTTTTAGTTCAGTCTCTAACTACCAAAACCTTTTTGGACATTTTAGTTTGCATTACACTCTTTTGTTATACATATTACTGTCCCGCAACCTTTTGTTATATAGAGTAAGGATTTGGCAATAGGATTATTAGTATAGGCCATTTTGTTTTGACACAGCACCACTAGGACAGTGTTTTCTTTACTTTGATGGTCATAGCTTGCCCCCATCCTAGATTTAAGTTTAGATTAGGCATTTTTCTCACCCATATACTGTTTAATAAACACCCTTGGATTATACTCTGTGTCTGTTATGCTTCTGATAACCATGCCTTCCTTAAACCGATCAAGCTATGGGAGGGTTATAAGACGGTGCTCTGAGGGGAAGCTGTCTCTCTGGTGGGGGCCAGACGCTCACAGCATGCTTGGGATATAGAGTAGGTAGTCTATTTCAGTGAGGGCAGAGGAAGAATTCCTGGCCTCGGGGTCTCTGGCTTCAAAGGAGGCGCTAGTCACAGCATAGGAAGTCCTACGCAATTTGGCCCTAGACAATGCGAAACTGGGACATTGGGCAGTGCAGAGTCAAATTCATGACTTGCGGGAAGAGGTAGGGAATAGGGCCGGAAAATGCTTGAGAGGCATGACAAAGGTAAGGGTCATATAGGACGCGAGGGGGGAGACGCTTACAAAGGACCTGGATATCGAAGGGGCATTTGCATCATTCCATGAGTTATATCGCGCCAGGCAGGCAGAACCCCATGATCCCGCCGCCGATGCACCTAACATCTTTGATTCAGTGGCAATACCCCACTTACAGAACAGAAGGCTCTGGGGTTTGACTCTGAGATCACAAAAGAGGGGGTGGTGATGGTGCTCACTCGGCTCCAATCTGGCAAGACCCTGGGGCCCAATGGATTCCTGGTGGAAACAGATAACTGGGGAACTTGATAGCAGGCCCCATGCATCAGCCTATTTATGCAATGAGCATCTCCCTTCAGACATTAGGAAGGCATGCTTTATGGTACTGCCAAAACTGGGGAAGTCACCAGAACTCTTTGCCTCTATCACTGATCAACAGGGAGGCCAAAAGTACTGGCAGCGGTCCTAGCCAACGGACTACTGGTGTGATCGACTCCCTAATACATCCAGACTAATGCAGGTTTATGCCCTCTACATCCACACGCATTAATCTCTGTAGAGTGCAGTTCGCCAACAGTCGGGCCTCGGCGATACCAAACTCACTGGTGCTCCTGCCCGTGGACTTTGAGAAGGCCTTTGACTCAGTGGGGTGGGCCTCTCTAAAGAATATCATGGGCCGGATGGGATTTGGTGGAAGGCTTCATGTCATGGATCAGGCTCTTCTGTAAGTCCCCAGAGGCAGTGGTGCAGGTCAATGGCTTGTTTCCCAGAGCCTTCACTCTAGGGCAGTCGACCAGGTAGGGCTGCCAACTCTCTCCCCTGTTTATGCTAGCCATTAAAGTCAGAACTGCATTGGAATGGACTGGATTCATGTGATCATGGGGGACCTAGGGGGAGGATTGTATTTCACTACGCTGACCATCTTCTCGTTTATATGAGTAGCCCGGCGACCTCTTGTCCTGCTGTAGCAAACATATTAGTGGAATATTAGAGGTTTAGTGGACTTGGGGTCAATTGGCAAAAATCTGTTCTCTTCCCATTACAGGAGGGGACGAAGCAATCCCCAGGCAGTGCCCATACTCTGTCTCGATCTCTGGCCTTAAATAGCTAGGCATCCATGTGAGCCTGAAGCCCCACAGACTTCATCCCACTCAACCTGCACCTGGTGATGGGCAGATTCTCTGCAGATACAATACATTGACCGTCTCTCTCACTGACGATGTTGGGCAAAGCAGCCCTTTTTAAGATGTTGACACTTCCAAGGATTCTTTATGTCCTACAGCATGCCCCTCTCCCAGTTCACAAAACAACCATTGACGGCATACTTCAGGGACTGCTCGGGTGGACTCGGGGGTGGGGGGCAGCCATGTATTGCAGTCAAAACTCTTCAGTGTTCGTTATAGGGGGCAGGAATTGGCCTGCACTAACCTGCAGGTACTACTGGGATGTGCAAGTGGATGTAGTGACCAATTGGCTCCATTGCGACTCCATAGGCTTCCCCATTTGGTGGTTGAGAAATCAGAATGGGATGGAAATCACCCAAACAAGTACTGTATGGTGACCTGAGGAGACTGCAGACTTACCTGAGATGACACTGCACATCCAACAGATGTTGGGGAGGGAAACCAACATTGGACCAGCCCCTCTGTAATAACGGGTATCTCCAAGAAATACTGAAAATGTGCCATTTCACAAGTTGGGAGGAGCAGGGAGTATGAGCCCTGCCAGATTTAGTGAGGGATGGGCGTCTCATTCCGTTCAACGGATTGCAGGTCACCTTTGAGTTGCCAAATAAGAAGCGCTACAGACACCTGCAACTAACGCATGCCGTTGGTTCTGAGCTCCCCGGGTTCGACAAAGTCCTGGGGTGCTGCCCCCTAGAAGCCAGCCTCTTCCCAGAGCGAATAGTCTATAAGGACCCTTCTGCACTGTATCAGATGCTGACGGAGTTCTGGGCACAGGAATTGCCTCAGCTTAAAGAAAGATGGGAGAGGGATGTTGGATCACTGGAGCCAGAGGAATGGGTAGAAACACTCATGTTCTCACGGGACATCCGTATAGCTGCCAGGCTCTGCTTAATCCAATACAAAATATTACTTCAGACATATTATTCTAGGGTGGCACAGTGGGGGGTAGTGCATAGTGCCATGTGCCTGAGGTACGGAAGGGTAGAGGGCACCTTTTTCCATACTTTATGGAGTGGTGAACTAGTCCAGATTTTTTGGGATAAGTGTATTCATAGGCTAATGGCAGTGCTGGGATCTCAGGTCCCAGGTGACCTGAAACTGGTGATATTGGGCACATGGGCGGGGGGGGCAGCTGGGTTCACCAAGTACGAAAACATTTTCCTCTCTAATGTTGGGGCAGGCGAAGTGGCTTATCGATGTGATGTGGGGCTCAGCAGAAAGACCAAAGCTCAGCCGATGGACGGTGGAGGTTGATGGGTGCGTGTCCTTAAAGGCGCATATACAATGGTAGGGGCTGTCCAAAGAAATTTCACAAATATGGGGTGGGTGGGTAAGGGAGTATTTAGGGATAGTTATGACACCCCCTTTGCTTGCTGTTTTCTGTCCGCCACGCACAATGCTGAACCGTTAACCGATATGGGACTCTTCTGAGTAACCGTGATCTTGCATTTGAATTTATTGCAATATTCTTAGCAACATGTACCAAGCTTTGGCAACTGTTTGCTTGTCTTATTTTGTGTTAAATCTGAAAGCAATAAAAAGTTAAAATAAAAAGGAGAGACTATTGACATGGACGTCCGTAGCTTCAACACCAAAATGGATGGAGAAGTGAGCAATTCCAATGCTCCCTCCATCTTCGTTTCCTACCGTTCATACTCCACACATTGCGGAAACAATGGCCACTTCTCCTTTCATCGACCAAGGTTACCCAGAAACTCCGGGAGGAGGCATTGAAGGGGAAGGAGATACCTAGGGGCACAGGCCCACTCTCCCCGGTCTTTGTCACCCCATCCTTTACTCCAGGTATGCCCTCGGGGGCAGTTGGAAAAGAGAGGGGGCTACAAAAGTTGGCACAACTATTTACAGTGGGGTCAACCCTACACATTTGACGATTGCAAGAAGGAATTTCACCAATCGGAAGCGGATAGGTTCTCTTATTCCCAGGTGCGGCTTTCGATCACACACCCCGATATTAAACAAAAAGCCATGCACACTCGAAGCCATTTCAAACTAACGATCTGGGGGGGTATGTGCAAAGGAGGTATTTCGAGGCTATACAAACTGTTGAGGGAGGATCTATTAACCCCCACGTAGACCAAACTTCATACCCACGGTGGGAAACAGACTTGGGCCACCAAGTGGAGGATACCAAATGGCTAGACATTTGGGCCACAGCACATTCTTCATCCAGATGTGTAAGGAACAATGAGTGCACCTTTAAAGCTACTGTTTCGATGGTATTACCCTCTGACACAGGTACACCATTTTCAGGCCTCAATTCCCTCCACTTGTTGGTGAAACTGTGGGGCACAATGGACATAATTCCACATGTGATGGGGTTGCCCCTGGTTCCAGGAGTTCTGGGAGGCTATTGTAGGGATTATAGAAGACATTACAAGGAGCAAACTCCCGCTTTGCCCTAAAACTCTATTGCTGGGGTCCCTAGTGGAGGATGTATACCCAAAAACGGGGGTGCATGCCTAACTGTCGACACAGCTGCTTCTGGCAGCACGCATCACCATTGCCCGTCGCTGGAAAGCCCCGGAATGCCTGGACATGATCCTGTGGTGGGTTAAGGTTTGGGATGTGCTGTTGTCAGAGAGAGTGACCGCAGCAAGAGACGGGAAACTTCATCAATTTCATATGATTTGGTCACCCTTACTGGAATTTGACTGCAAATACCCAGCCCTAACCTTTAAACCCCGTCTGGCACAGCTATACATGGGCCAGGGAGTGAGCGGATGAAGGGGACGATGGGGGATTGATGCATTTGCGGGAGGGAAGGCTACAAGGTGGGTCTTCCTAGTTGTGCTTGAACTGTGCTTAAACCGGGGATTGGGTGGGGTTCTAAGCGTTCGACTTACTTGTTCTTGTGATGTTTGCCGTCCCACATGGGGATGCTGTCATGTTGTGCTCCAACTGTTTAATAACAATAAAAATGTTTTTTTAAAAAAGAGACTTTAGCCTAGGATTCTTAAAGCTCAAGGCTAAAAAGGAGGGTGCTAACCAGAAAGCAACTAAGGGGAAAGAGATACTGTGAAAAGTCCGATACAGGAACTACATCAGTTAATTAAAGATATTGCTCAACAATTGTTGATGCTACTCGACCTCTTCGCAGCCTTCGATCTAGTTGATCATAGCTTGATCATAGCTTGCTAGTGACAAGGCTCGGAGAGGTCACAAATTGCTTCCGACTGGCATCCAAATGGATAGCGTCCTTCTTGGGCCCTCGCATTGTAAGGGTCTGTGTGGGTAATAATCACTCCATCCCCATCTCTCAAACCTGCGGTGTTCCACAGGGCTCCTGCCTGTCGCCTCTGCTTTTCAAATTGTATATATGACCACTACTGGATCTCCTAATTGAATTAGGTGTTCAATATACAAACTATGTGGACGACACTCAGCTTGTCATCCAGCTGAGCGGTCACTATAAAAATGATAAATGATGCTTAAACTATCAATACCATCTATAAAGCCATCCAGGACTGGATGGCCTACAACTCCTTGGCCCTGAATAACAATAAAACAGAGCTCATGATAGTATCCTCTAAGAACACTCAAAACAAGCTAGCCACAGACTATGCCAACTTCACTATCGCGGATAATGTCATCATGGTCCACAGGAAAGTAAAAACACTAGGCTTTTTTCTAGATGACGAACTATCCATGAAGCCCCACGTCTCTAGCATTCGATCTAGCTGTGGACTGATTAATAAGTGAATACATTATATTCGCCCATTCATAACAACTGACACCTGTGCACTTCTGTCCATGCATTGATCAATTCTAGATTAGATTGTTGTAACAGCCTACTGTCCGCCACCATGGCTGCCAACATACAATCTTTCAGGTGGCTCAGAATAATGCTGTGTTCACCATCTTTAACCAATCGCGCTGCACTCACATTTCCACCTACAGAAAGATGCTACATTGGCTTCCGGTAAAACACAGAATAACACAAAGTGTTCACAATGACACACAAGTGCATGTCCTTAAGCAGTCCCTCATATTTGTCAGAACACATCAAAGTCAGGTCTTTCCTCTACTGCTACAGTACTTGCTTCCCCCGGATTCAAAATCGCTAAATTTGGAGGTACCACTCTCGATTTCCAGGGTCCTCTCCTATGGAATATACTTCCACCTGCAATACGCCAGGTTCAAAACGACCCCCTTTTAAAAAGAGTTTTAAAGACTCACCTTTTTAACATAGTGTAATCTTACGACCTCTCCACGCTTCCTCTGCTTCAGTCTTTTAATGTTTTGTTTGTCTTGTTTTCGTTTTCTGTGCGCCCTGTGCCCTATGGGCATGTGGCGCGTAACAAGAATTAAAATAAATAAATAAAATAAATATCTGGGACTTGCATATTAAAAACCAAGGAAGAACATCTAGAAGTCATTCTGCTAGACTTTTGTTGTCCAGAAGCTGAAGAAGCCTTTCCAGGAGAAGTCATTCTCCTGGCTTTCTGTTTGTGCATAGTGGTAGGGACTGAATAGTTTAGAGTTGGACCGAGGGCAGATTATTTACCTTGGGACTGATTTACAGGCGACAAGCACCTTAGTTAGTTTAGTTGGGTAGCGAACCTCATAGGTTAGGGATAGTAAGGCATTTGTTTTTTCTTATTTAAATGAAGAGGAATAAAATGACAAAAATGGGTCTGCCTCCTCTTTCTAATTTACCCCAGTGCCTAGTCTGTCAATCCCCCAACAGTCTGGACTCAATATTGTCAGCGTAATGTTTTTTCTGTGCATCAACGCTGCCGAAAGGGAGCACTCATTTGCTGTCCTGTTCATTGTTTGATTTGACTGGCCTGCATGCTTGGATTATTTTTGGAAACTCTCAGTGACTGTTTGCCGATCGCCTGACCCTCTGGCTGTTCCCCTATTGTCTTCAGGATTAACTTTTGGCTTTGCCGTTATTTAGCCACTCCTCAATGCTTTTGCTCTAAGGAAGAGACAAAGCCTTTTAGCCCACCCTTTTTTGGTCCTGATGGTTCATACGGGCCAGCCTCATCTTCCTAGATCAGTACCCTGGTGGTACCCTGTTAGGGAGATTTATCATTTGTATGCCTCATCCCCTCTCCTAGTGAGACCCCCAGCACTTTTTGCTGGACTTTTGGACCTTTTACTTTCAATCCTTATCCACTCTTTCATTCTTTTGGGCTCTGTCTTTTGGAACTCTACTCTTTGTATTCTCCCTGTACTATGGAGTCCGTCTGCTCCATAGCTCTTAAAGGCTTCTGTATTTTTCTATTGCAGCACACATTTCCTTATGGGCAGTATTGCTGGGGACCCTTAGGGTCCTCCTTTAAAATTATTTTTCTATATCCTCAAGTAACTACCGCTCTTAAGGATAGAGGGATGATGTTGTTCATTGTTAGCCCTTTACAGTTAGTGTGTGTTTTTTGTCTTAGGCGGGAACCCTTGGGTGTCCCTGCCTAGGCTCCAGAGTGTCTGGGCAGGCAGGAAGGGGGGGGAGGAGTTTTCCATCCCCCCTGTGCTTTGTCTGCCATAGTGCCTGAGTAGGACCAGCTCCCACAGGGGGGTCGCAGACAAAGTATTGTCCCAACCAGAAAGTTAATTATATATGGAACTAAATAACTATTGTTATAGCAAAGGCATGGTAGTATTGGGTGATTATTTTATTCAACACCTGTATGGTTCGACCCTGTGTCTTGTCAGTTTTTAGTCAGGAAATGTATGAACCGTACTTTTTTTCTGACAACCAAAGAAAAAATGTATTATTTCCTTGGTCATTTATACATTGGCAAAATATTAAACCAAAACGAACAAATGACCATTACGATATCCTGTTTGTTGAAACACACAATGATTATACAATATCAAAAAAATGCATAAAAATATAGCAAGATCAATGGAGCAACTTGAAACCAAACAAATTGCTAATCAAAGTACAGATGCTTCTCTAGCTGGCTAATCAAGGATAACATTGACAAAATCCTGCCCAGCGAGTGACTCGGTGGGTTCAGAGGTCTACGTCGGTCTCAGATTCTTAGTATGAGAACCCCTCAGCCTGTAGGGGCATATAGCTAATTGCCACACAGGGCTGAATATGTTTCAGAGGTGATAGACTGGATGCTTCCATCTTCATCAGAACCAAGAAGAAAATGTTTTGGAGCAACCCCTGAGGAACAAAATTAGAAAGAGTCTTTACTTATCTCTGGGCTTTCCTACTACACATCAGAAAAACGCTATCAAAGCTTGTGTAGAGCCCACTCGCCAATAGTTTGAGAAAAAGAGTGAAGAATGCATGTGGATAGTTAGCCACCTGGGTCTTCCAACCAAGTATCTTATCCCATACCTAAAGTGCTGTGAAGCCCAAACAAGAGGGAGCGGGCACAATTGAGGGAGTGAGAGGGGTGCAACACTTATTCATAGTGTAGTGCTTTGGTATCATCAAGAGAATCAATGGGTAATCCCTGGAGGGGATTTATCAAGCAGAAATACTGTTGTGAGAATATAGAAATCTCACTTTCCCTCAGAGTTAGTCCAACGTGAGGGCTGGCATTTTTAATTAGCAGGTAAGGGCTTGAGTTGGGCAGCTGAGGACACACAGGGAAGAGTGCATAGAACATTTTATTCAGGTTATACTATGCCAATATGTGAGAAAGAGACAAGACAGCTGGTTGAAAACAGCACATGACATGAAATAGTACATGAAATCTGTGTGAAAGAATTTCCTAACCTCGCCGCGTACAGTGCATTAAGGGTCCTCCATGGCTGTGCTCATGAAGAAGTTGAAATAAGCACTGAGTCAGCATGTATTGCTTCCTATCGGAATCCAAAAGAAGGAAACAAAGGGGGCCAGGGGTAAAGAAGGAAAGCTAGTGAGCTAAGGACGTGCGTGATTGAAAGATTAGCCCTTTTAACTAACCTCTATCCGCTGTGTCGGGGAGCCTTATTCCTAGTAACTGTAATGGTGGGAACTGTCTGCGTTCTCCTTACTGTTTTCTACGTACTGCTGTCAAAAAGTATGCATAGATTGGGGCTAGAAATGGGGGAGAGGCAAGGTATCCTTAAGTTTCTGTGATTGTTGGATCTGCAGTCTGTATGCTGATATTAAATGCTCCTGCATGGTCTCTGCTAACCGATCGTAACTGAGGTTACTTGGACTAACCTTAATCCAATGTATCAGAAAATGGTATTTCTAATCCCCTGGATGGATAAATCTGTCAGCATTCTTCTTGCTGCAGACTACTGTCGGAATGCTTCAGATAAGGCTAAACGGGGAAAAAGGAGATCCCATTATTACTGCGATCGGGTATAGTGCAACGTGAGTGTTGGCACTAATTGCACATGTACGATCACAGCGTCCTCATTGCACAGCCAAATGCCCCTTTCTGTAAAATGCTGAGAGAGATTGCAGAGGAGTGTGTGCTGGAACTGTATAAAATGTGAGGCTTCCAGAGTGAAAGGGAAGTCGACCACTGGAAGCTGAAGTAACCGAAGAGGAAGACGACCAGAGACGCCTGCAGACCCTTTGCAACACTGTGAACCGACCACTGCTGTCCTGCCCCTGTTTTCTGTGCGACTGAGGAGCTCTGAAGAGGACTACTTCCCTCTAGATGCTTGGAACATCCAGTCCCAAGACAAACTTTGAATTAGACCATCTCCCAAGTTCCTAGGAGTTTCCAGAGCTGCGGAACCCCAATACCAGGAGACCTGCAGCCGATTTAGAGTGCATCGTTGTGCAAAGGCTGAATCTGTCCAAATCTTTGATGAACCCGTAAGGACACACCAGAGATCTGATCCAACTCACCCAGACCCCCTCATCAGAGCGTGGGTCTGCAGGAAGCGAAGATGATTGACCTGGGGCCCCGTGTCCTTGGTTGGCGCTGCAGAAAAGGCGACAAAACCACAGAGTGAACCAAGAAGTTGTGGAAAGTCGTGCCCCCAATTCCTCCCTTGAGACTGCTGCTGAGGGATCCCGTCCATTGTCCTGCCTTCAGTCGTCATACCAAGGAATCCAGAGGTCGGTTCAGAGCTGCAACATCGCAGAGCATCCAACACAAACATTTTCTTCTAGCCTAAGGTACTGTGGGGAAAAAGGTATTGCTTACCTGATTCCAGAAAGTCGCTCCAGAGCGTTGGAGTGCATGTAGAGGTGTTGAGGGCAACCCGCTCTTACATCCGACTCAAGCCGCTGCTTGTGTCCCTTCGAGTCCTTAACAGGGTCTCCTTCGTTAGTGGTTAACTTGTTGCTTATATAACACTAGAGACTTGAAGAAATCCACACAAACTCTTTGGATTCTGCTGCTCATCAGGATTTTGGGCTCTCTCAGAATTGCCTTTAGCTAGGGTTGTGTTTTTGGACTTAATAGACTTGCTGTGCGAAGAAACCCTCTCTAAAACCTTGAACTATTCTAATGTTAGACTAACTAAACTTTTCCCTCCATTTAAGTGACTTTCTTATATGTGTGTAAATGCATTACCGTAAAACTGCAAAGAACCACATATGTGCGTAATTACTTATAATACGATAGCATTGTATTTTCCCTTTCTAAAGTTGATACAAATGTAACTGCGAACCAGCACACAAGGCAAAGTGTCCTTTGAAGTGTATTCTAAAGTATTCTGAAGTGTTCTAGTGTAAACCTATAAGGTGTTTAAAGCGATTCTGGTGTAAATATAAGAAATATATAATTTTATATAAATTATAAGTGTAACATTTTCTTTGATGTGCATGCCTAACTAGGTCCAATGTACTTATCTGCAGCTCACATCTTCCTTTTAAGATCACCCAGAATGCTCTGCCACTCTACCAAGGTCCTGAATTAGTACTGACTGATACTAAGAGTTGGAGATCTACAAACCCCTGCAATAGTTTACTAAAGTCTTAATACCATTAGGACTTTAGGGAAACTCCCCTAACATACCCTTCCTCGGGGTATCTGCTTGCATTGTGTTTCTTTTCCCTCAGCCATTGCTTAAGCTCCACAGACCTTCTCTCTTGATTCTTCTTGCCTTTAGGTGTGGTGTGGGCCTTCTCACCTCTCGACTTTACATCCTCAGGTGATTCTCGCTCCTACAGTTCATCGGAATTGGGAACATTCTCATTTTGGCATTGTGTGCATCCATGTTCTGACAGGTCTGCCTGCTCGCACATGCTTGAATCTTCACGGTACCAGAACTGTCCTCGGACAGTACAGCTAAACCATATCCCAGCGTCAAGATTCCATCCGTCCTCTGGTTTTGTGCCCGCTCAACTGGACCAGCCCTCAATGTTGTTGCCATCAGTGCCACTATCAAAATCGTTGCTGAAGAATCAGACACCAATGCTGCCACTGGTTACCTTTTCGCTTTTGAAAACTCCCAAAGTCTGGCAGCAAGCGTTTGCCTATCACGAGTACCATCCTATGTGATTGAGCCCTATGCTTAGTGTTAGGGGTTATTGCAACTTGTTAGGCTGTGTGCTGCTCAGCCAATCTGAACCTGGATCCATTGATTACTAAAACCGGCTGACCCCAATCCAGTGGGTTTGTTTTCCTATACATCGGGGGTTCTCCTAACAGATTTGATTCCTTTATACTTTGCCATTCATTGGATATTGTTGGCCACCGTAACTGTCAGGCTTATGATCCCCAGACATTAAAACTCTTCCTAATACAGTTTACGTACCAATAATCTGCTCCAAAGGTGCTTTACTTTACGTTTGTGTGTGGGAAATCGCTTATTGAATGTTATATGTATAGTCTACTGTCCTCATAACCACCCCAAAGGCATCCCAGGATATGCTCTGGACTGCTCATCCATGCATAGCCACCAGATGAGCTAGAAAAGGCTTCTGGGATTCCATGTTGCCTAGATGTGGACAAGTCTCCCTCGACACAGGGAAGAGAGAAGCCATCCGAGCAGATTCTCCTGAAAATCTTGGTCAGCCCTGGGACTGGTCCTGTTCTGGGTGGTTCAGAGTTTGCTTTTGACCCATTGTTTAATTTTGTGCACTAGTAGGCAGATGATACTTGGCTGTGCCTGGTGTCCTTAGTGGAGTACATTGGACGCCTCAATATCACCCTTTGGAGGATCGAGTTGTGGATGGGCAAGCAACACCTGGAACTCAATATTCATATGATGTATATTTTGCTTTTCCCCTACATATTAAATAGAACTGTTTGATGTGAAGATTATGTGGTGCGTCCAACAACACAGCTGAACTCTTCAAAATCTGCAGGGAACTTGCTAACCCGTCTGCAGTATGCTCTGCCCCTACTCCTTCCCAGGCCCTGCACTCGCCACTCACTTCAACTCCAAAACCCAGGACATACTGAACAACCTTGTCACACACTCTTCCAGCCCATCCCTCCCACCTTGCCTCCCCTGACCACTCACCTTCCTCCTTTTCCTCCTTCGCCTCTGTCTCTACGGAAGAAGTCACCACAGCTGTCAACTCCGTGAAGGTCTCTTCCAAACAGGTTGCCCCTTGCTCATCCAGAACCATCAAGGACATTTCCTCACACCCCTGCTCTCGTTGATCTTTGTAACCACTCCTTTGCTACCGGTTCTTTTTCATCCTCCCTCAAGCAGTCCCTTGTGTGCCCCCTCTTTAAAAAAACAGAACTTTCCTGCCCAGCCAAGTAACTCCCCATCCCCATGACCCCTTTCCTGGGGAAACTGCTTGAGAAGTTGGCCCTGCTCCAACTTAACTTTCAAACTGAACTTGTTGGCTGTCTTCATGACCATCACTCTGGATTCCGAGAATCCAGGGGCACAAACTGCTCTTCTTAACCACCCGTGAAGAACTGCTTGCATCCCTTGATTCCAACTCTCCTACTGTCTTTGTCCTCCTTGATCTCTCTTCTGCATTTGACACAGTGAACCACTCCATCCTCATAAAAAGGCTCTGCGACACCCTTGGTACCTCAGAGCGGGCACTGATCCGGCTGACCTCCTTCCTAACTGACTGCTCATCCAAAGTCATACCGGGCACCTTCTCCTCCCTTACTTCCTACTCAACCTGTGGCGCCCCACAGGGCACCATTCTTTCGCCTTGGCTCTTTAACATCTACCTTACTTTGCTGGCACGCCTCATTTCCTCCTTCTCCCCCAACTTCCAGTGCTATGCTGACGAACCACAACTTTTCTTCAACCTTCCTAAAGACGCCCTTGCACCCTTCATTATCCCTCACTGCCTCTCAGCCATCCAGGCATGGTGTATTTCTAATGACCTCTGCCTCAATGCCAGCAAAACAGAGATCCTTCCTTTTGGGACCACGGAACCC
Source organism: Ambystoma mexicanum (assembly GCF_040938575.1). NCBI lineage: Eukaryota > Metazoa > Chordata > Amphibia > Caudata > Ambystomatidae > Ambystoma > Ambystoma mexicanum. The sequence goes on from NC_090926.1 coordinate 745,469,945, forward strand.
GACTTCTTCCCTTCACTCTGGCCGCCTTCCATGGGCTCTCCATGGGCTCTCCCCCTGCTCCCTCCTCGGAAGCCAGAAACCTCAGTCATCTTTGACTACTCTCTCTCCTTCCTCCCTCATACTCAGGACATTGCCTAGAAGTCCCACTTTCAGCTTTTCTTTCTGAAAGGAATTCTACCTTTCCTCACCTTCCCCCAGAGACTTACACGCGCTCTGGTTCTCTCTAGGCTTGACTATTGTAATAGCCTCCTCCTCCTTAATCTACCTTTGTCCACCCTGCGACCCTCCAGCTAATCCAGATTAGGGCAGCAAGATTTCTCCTGCCCTACAAACTCTTCACTGGCTCCCGGTTACAGCACAGATTAAATTAAATTCACTGGTTTCTCTCCACCAGAAATAATAGTTCAACAAATCTAACCAAGTACTTTATAGGGCAAGAGGATAACTCCCTCTCTTCGTATTTGCAATTTATTTCACAGACTTCGGCTTTCCTGGTATATTCTCCTGCCAGGACTTTCTTAGATTGTTCACTCATTTCAGGGTTTTCTCATATGACTCGGTTCACAATCCTAAGATCGTGGGTCTTCCCCCAGGATTCTCTTTACAAACTTGACCATGCCTGGTATACTCTCCTGCCAGTGTTTTTTCATATAACTCTGTTCTTTCTCAAACCTTTTCCATGCATTGAACAGTCTCTCTTCCAGGGCTTCTCACACTTCCCAAGTGGCATTTCAGCTCTTTCCCTAATGAGCAGCAATGCTCCCGAACCGCCCCGGCGTCCCACCTTCCCCAGCTGGGCTCCCCATCTGTTTGGCTGCCTCGTTCTTCCTCACGCTGTACCGTGAATGCTGTCATTTGTCAGTCGATCAGGAGAGCAATCCGCTTCTTCTCCACTCTTCGTCTGTTCACTGCGGTCGAAGGGGAGCCTCTTCCCCTCAGCCCTGCCACGGCAGCGCAGAGGCTCTTCAGTTCCTTTCCCTCGGAAACGCAGGCAACCCCTTAGCATTGGGCTGAGTTTCGCCTGCTCCCCCTTCACCGGACTTCGCCTGCCACCACATTTACCTCAAGCTTCTTCTGACACAAGCTGCCTGCTCGTGTCGGGTATCTCTCTCCTGCCAGGCTCAGCTGTTGGGAATTTAAATGTCCTGGCATTGCTGGTCTCCTTCCAACAACTAGAGCGAGGTGTGGGCTTCTGTGCTCTAGTGAACTCCACAGCTGCATTTCTCCTTATTGGGACTTATTGTCAATTTAACTTTGTGTCTGGTCCATAAAACCTTTGATTAAGGGCCCCACTTCTTCCTATCCAATAAATCTACTTTTTCTGGGGGCAATTGATCTACTAGAAGAACATCTTTATTGAGGCTGGAATCACATGGTTTCACAAAAGCTTTTACGACCAAATGTACTTTCTTGTCTATTGCTATTTCTCTGTGGAATTACCTTACTTTCAGAAAGTGTCTGTTTTCTCCATCATGGGGTCTGGCATGGATTCACATGCTCATGATTATTCCCCGTCGTCAGCCTGGGAATCCTCAGTAAAAGAAAAAACAGTTTCACTTTTACTTACAAACTGCATTTCTCCTTTAAACCAATAGCAACCAGATGCAAGGAAGAAGAGAAAGCACAGAAGGGAAATCGAGGGCTAACCACCGAGTACAAGAAAACTCACAAGTACCCCATCACCAAACAAAAAGAAAACAGCAAGGGGAAACTTTCGAGAGGCAAGCACCAGCGAAAATAAAACATCTGCATGGCACAGATTGCAACAACCAAAGATTGTCCCGATACACAAGCCACGCGAGGGTTAAAGCAGAGTGCGACGAGTCTGGTAAATCAAACAAAAAGAAAGATTTTAGGTGGACACTCAAAATGACACAAAGGAACAGCAACAAAGAAGCCCTCATTTTAAACAGGAGAACTGTTTTGGCCATATTACATCAAACTCCCAGCTTGAAAGGGCTACAATTGGAAGACATAAAAATAATTGAACCATGGCATAATCGACAGGGAGCAGTGGCATTGCTACATCTTGATTCCACCACGGCTTACAAAATGATATAAAAGTATCAAGATGACATCTACAAACATGGATACGACATAGAAGAAGCAATGTCACGAAAACATCAAGAAAACCCAGAAGGAATCACCAGACACCATGAAATTCCAACTAGAGACAGAAAAATAAAATCAGATAATAAAGCATACTTCGGGCAACAGAAAGAGGAAAGTCCACAAAAAGAACACAAAAGAACAAAGGTGTGCAAACTAACATAGAGTCAATACAGAGCGGAGGATGTAACACGTAATATCGAGCGCCCGACAATCAAAAATGGCTCATCCCAAGGCAGAACATGCGAGGAAAAGCAAACGACAAAAGAGCAACGGACATACAATAACGAGAGTGCGACGACAAGAACAATCATACAAAAAGTAGACAATAGCCCGACAGGACAAAACCAAAATACTCCTCAAAGCAGCAAAACAGGGTTATGGGCCTGGCTCCCGAAAGCACTCGCACTGCACTGTAAGAAATAGCCATGCTTGCGGTCAGAGACCGTGACAAGCGAACAGACTGAGGAGCGACCAAAGGAAGTAACTCTATGCTCTTGGAATATGCGAGGACATTCAGATTTGACGGTTCCAGGGGGACCAAATCTTGGAGAGTTTGATATGTCTCCAGGAGACATGGCTGCAACAAATGCCAATGATGGAAGTCTGTCAGATTATTCTAGCACCAGCCGCCAGAGGCTGTAAAGGGCGACCAACCTCAGGGCTGATGATGGCATGTCGAAACGGTTGTGGAGTATCAATTGAAAAAACCATAACCGCAAATCAATCAATTTTGGCAGTAATACTCTCCTGGTAAGATGCAAGGAAGCAAAAAGCAGAGATCACAAAAGCCATTTTAGTCAACACCTATTGGAATCCCGCAACAACAAGTGCAAAAAAACATATTGCACTGTGCGAGGATGCAATAGACGGTAGCCATGTCTGAACATCTAGTGACAACAATTCTCGCATGCAGAGATTTAAATGCAATCTGTAAAGCAACAAAAAATGCAAGATCAACCGTAGCCCCTCATGCCATAGAACAACGAGGCAAAGAATGGCTCAAGTTTACCAGCTTGCATGGGCTGCATAATCTGGACGATGCATTTCCGCACTCAGATTACCAACGTGGGAGCGTGCACTCTCTGCATCTACGATCGATTACATCTTCGTCTCATAACCGTTACACAATTTGCTAGAAACATCGTGGCACTTAGTAAACAATAATACTACTCAAGCTTTCAAGTCGTGCCTGATGCTCAAGGTATTCTCAAGGTATTCGGATAAAAATAAGCGCCAGGGACATCATCAAAGTGACAACAAAATATAAAGCAGCTTTAGATTCAGAATCAAAGAATGCAGTTGACTACCAACCCTTGCTGATCCCGCACAAAAAGAAGTGGGAATGCAACAAAATGGGACACAAAACATGTATATAATAAAGAGTTAATTGAAAAAAGGCGTGAATATAGAAAAGCGTTACGAGGTGCACACAAGAACACGCCAGCAGAAGTGCCCAAAATCATCAAAGGCATTAAGACAAGATATAAAGCATGGGTGAGGGCGCATAGTCACAAACTGCACCAGGCTGATGCAGAACAAAATAAGTCTCCAGTCATTAGAATGCACAGTGACCTGCAATACCATCATGCTTTTCAGAAAGACCAGAATGGACAGCAGCAACAAGATATTCAATATGCTAAAACGGGAAATGGACACCAAATGTTGTGTCATGCTGATGGCATAGCAAGAAGAAAATCTTGCGGTGCTACACGAAATTGCATCAGACGAAGAACTTATTGGTAACCCATGTAAAGTTCTACGAAAAATCAAAGATGCAGATTAGGCAAGGACAATAGATACGTCTGCCAAATTACAGCTCACCTCTCATTTGCCACCCAACACGTTGAAAAGAAATGAGTTACGAAGTTTTATAAAGCAATTTCCGAACAAACAGGCTCGAAACTTAATCTTGCGAGCACGACTCAATCTATTAAAAACAAATGAGATATTACACATCAGAGGACAAGCCCAAACAAAGGGTTGTAGATTCTGCGACAACACCATATATCCCATTAAAGAGACTATAAGACATTTACATATGGTATGTCCTGCCACTGCATCCAGCAAACAGCAGTACTTGCTGCAATTGGATGGTTTTGACAACCTACATGAAGAAAACACATGGTGGTGCAGGCTCATTGGAGGCGATAAAACTACCTGGCAAATTGCTACGGCTAAAATGTTAGAACACATTGAGCAAAACCTACTTAACGGCAACGTCCGTCAACAAGCAACAAGTCACACGCAAAAACCTGCAAATTAAACTGCAACACTTGGATAAGCATTGATCTACTTTTAGGAATCGTCAAGAAAGTATTGTATTGTGAAAATCTGTTTTGATTAAACAAAAAAAAAAATAGCTGTTCTCTGAGTCATACTGCCCCCATCCAAGAAGGAAGAAAGGTCAATCTTCAAGCCCTGCACAAAGTGTGGGCTACGGAACGTGCTTGTGGAAAACAAGCACCTGCAATGCCTCTGCTGCCTGCATCCAGACCACAAGAAAGTAGAGTGTGAGATATGCCTCGGTTTCTCCAAGAAAACGGCGGATAGGCATAGACTGGATGGCATGCCTTAACACCAAGGCCTCTGACCGTGCTCCGAGCAGGGTCATGCCTCACCCAGGACCGGCCAGTCCGTGGAGCGGTTTTCTAAGTCCTTTGAGGGCTCCTCATCCATGGGGGCCAAAGACAAGGCCAAGAACCGCAAGTCTGAGTCCACCGGGGTCTCAGTTTTTATTTTAATTTTATTTTTGGATTTGTAGAGCGCACTACAGCCCACAGGCATTGAGGCACTATAATCGGAGCGTAAGAAGGCTTAATTTAGGGTTACAGGAATGCGGCCCAGCAAAAGTAACTTGGTACAGGTAGTTTGGTTACATATATAGCGGTACATGCATGTAATTATAGGTACACTGGCAGAGATGCATAGAGTAGGTACATGTGCATTTGTCAAACAAAGAGCCTGGTTTTGATGGCTTTCCAGAAGGCTGCATGAGAGGCAATCGACCTGATGTGAGAGGGGAGGGCGTAGAAGGTGGCAGCCATAGTTGGGGAAACTGGTGCTGCCCGCATGGACTCTGCGGGTTATGGGTACTGTGATCCTGTTGGAGTATGCCACTCTGGTAGGCCTGGAGTGAGTGGGTTTAGTGGACAGCGCACAATCGACATCACCCTCCGCCTCCATTGCCAGCCAGTAGTCGAGCTCCTCCCCAGAAAGGAAATATGCGGGAGAAGTCTGAGAAGCCGTGGACAGAGAAGGCCGAACTTCCTAAGCAGGCACAATTGGTGCAGGCTAAGACTTTGTCGACGATAGAGTTGGTTTCAGCTGCTCTCAACGTCTAAGGCACAGAAGGTGTCCTTGCCACCTAGGCGTGGCACCATCGCAGTGACTTTGGCAAAGTCTGCTGGCACACCAGAAGGTGCTAAACCGGCTCAGGCCCCGGTTCAAACCCCACAGGGGCGGGGTGAAGTGGAAGGGCGAGGACGACCCTAAACAGCCCTCCCAGGCCGTGGCTCAAGCCATGGAGGTCTCGTCCACAGGTGACGAGGACCAGGGGTTCTTGCACACGGTCCATGGCGCACGACGGAGACAACGGTGCAGAGCCCAGTTTTCAGATTCCGCCAGTTAACCTGAGGGATGTGTCTCTGGACATTCTGTCAACCCTTCACACCTTGGTATAGGAGATCCAGAAGAGGATGCCACTGGGCCCGGTTCCAGTGGTCCCCAGGCACCCGTTCAGCCGCCAACAAAGTGGAAGTGTCATCCGACGCCCCCATTTCAGCCTCTGCACCCACGTCTGGCCCTTATCCCCCAGCAGACCTAGACACGGGGACGGATACGGCCACGACAAGGATATCGTCGCAGCTTGCGGCGAGTCTGCATTTGGATGTGCCACCTAGGGCGTCCCCACTGGACAAGGAGGGGTCGTTCCACTCTATGATCGCCAGAGCCTCCAAGCTTTTTCAGCGTGTGTCTGAAGAAACCAGCAAGGAGGGTTTCTTGTACCAGAGGCACGAAGCCAGGAGGAAGACACTCATGGTGGTTCCCCTTCTGGACGATGTGTAGGAAGAGCGCCTGGCCCTCATTAAGAACCCTTGCATGGCTCCAGCAAGTGGGATAGGCTGGAGTAGAAGTATTGGGTGCCGTACTCTGCACCCAATAGTCGCAACCATCGCCGGATTCCGAGGTATCGCAAGGAAACTGTCAGCTAATTTGTCCTCGTCTTCGGTCCCTGCAGACAGCGAGGGCAAGAAGTTAGTGATCCTAGTCAGGTACGACATGGAGCTGTGGTACAAGCTGGGCCCTATTCTGGAGTTCCTCCCAGACGATAAGAGGATGGCGGCTATCGGTCTTTTCCAGGAGGGAGAAGTTATGTCTGATCACGCCATTACAGTGCCGTTGTATGTCGTTCTGGCACTTGGGGAACAGTGTATGCCTTCGACAAGGCTGGATGAAGGCCACAAATTTCCGACAGGAAGTCCAGGCAAAGGTGTTAGACATGCCCTTTGACGGAGATAACTTCTTTGGGTAGGTCGTCGACGAGTCCCTCCAGGCCGTCAAGGTGGACACAGACGGCTCAGCCCTTGGGCACTCTCCAGCAGCAACGCTCTTTTCGCTCCTCCAGGGGAAAAGTTGAACAGGTCTTCCAATGGTTTCTCCTCTTTCTATCGTCGGCCTTCCAGATCCACGACCAAAGAAACCTTCAGCGGTCATTCCCAGGCCTACGGTAGCAGAGGACAGCGTCGCTGTCGTCCGCAGGGCAGGATGCCGGCCCCAAAACAGGCCTGAACTGGCCGGGTCGTCGGGGCCCCAAGCGTGCACCCCAGTGAGCAGCCGGCTGACTAGGTTTGTCAGCGAGTAGAGAAAGATCACCACCAACAGATGGGTGCTGGATGCTCTTGCCAAAGGGGACACCCTGGAGTTTCAACGAAGGTGTCCGCAGATCCCTCCGGTTTCCCGTCGGGGAAAAGCACACCCCTCAGCTCCTAGAAGAGGTACAGGCTATGCTGCGTGAAAGGGTGATAGAGCTGATTCCCCAACGACTCTGGGGCTCCGGAATCTATTCCAGATACTTTCTGGTCAGAAAGAAGACGGGGGGCTGGAGACCCATCCTAGACCTACGACGTCTCATGTACTTAAAGTCACAAAAGTTCAGGATGGTCGCTTTGCAGCACGTGCTCAGCCAAATGGAGGAAGGGGACTTTTCTTGAAGTCGCTGGACGTGGATGGCGCCTATTTCAGCGTCCCCATTCACAAGAAACCTCGAAAGCTTCTGCGTTTCGTAGTGCAGGGCCAGCCCTACCAGTTCAAGGCCCTACCTTTCAGATTGAATTCAGTCCCCAGGGTGCCTGGCACCGGTGCTGGCCCATCTATGTCTATGGGGTGTACATGTATACCCATACCTCAGCGACTGGCTCATCCGGGCCCGCTCACAGGAGTTGGCCATCGGAAACATGGAGGCGACCGTCCAGTTGCGGACGGATCTGAGATTCTTCATCAACTATCCGGAGTCCTGCTTGACACCATCGCAGAATGTGCTGTTCCTAGGAGCCAGACTCAACACGGTGTCCTGCCTGGCGTCACCCTCAGAAGAGAGGGTAGCAGGCATTCAATGGAAGGTAGAGCGGCTGTTGTCGATGAAGACACCCACAGTGCGAACCAAGTCGTTGCTCGGCATGATGTCGTCCTGCATCTACATCATTCGGGTATGCAGGTTACAGATGCGACCTCTTCAGGAGTTCCTGGGTGCTCGCTGGATACAGACGTCCGGAAGCTTCGGGGACAAGATCTCTCTGGATGACGAGTTCCGTCAGCGATAAGGTGGTGGGGCATACAGGGGCGTGGCTAACTAGCCATGGACTAGGTCGTGTTTCCGTGCAGAGCTCCTGATGATCCGACTCTTGTCCGAGAAACTACGCTACAAATATGCTATTCGAGACTTGAAACTGAAGGAAAGGTTGTTGGAATACATTTACAGCAGGAATCCTGAAGGGCAAGTCAACCATGTCTGCGGATCGGGAGATAATTAACTTTGTGTGGCGGCTTTGTGGAAACGTTGTTGCCAAGATGGCGGACAACAAAGGGAGCGGCATTGCTGCCCTGCGAATACCGGATTGCTGCTGCATTACACGTACTGTGAGGGAGGGGCTGCCTGCAGTAACAAAGGGCAAGCTTCGCTTTGTGTTGCAATATGGCGCCCCCGGGCCCGGATACATGTAGCAACTTGTGATTGCTACTGCCTACGAGGAAGCGCCGTGTGCTGAAGCGGCTCTTCACTGCCTGAGGAGACTGCGGGACCCTGCCGAACCCGCACAGAGTGCAGAGACGTCAGCTAAAGGAAATAAGAGCCGACCATTGCACTGAACGGCGAAAGGAAGAGGCGGTGCTCCCGGCCGAGCATCAAAGCAGTGCCCGCAGACGGACACAAAGTAACAGTAAGCGCTTACAGCAGCACGGCTCCCAGCCACTCATGAAAGCAGAGCAGCGTTCGACGACTGCTGGGTGCCGTGTAGGGACAAGCGGGCTGCGACGGTGGAAGCTGGCAGACAGCGGCATAAAGTGGTGTGTGCTGGCAGACGGTGTGGTCCCGTGCGCCATAGGCAGCAACGGTACACCTACGCACGGGACACACGGATCAGTGCTCTGAGGCCACAACAAACGGAACAGTGAAACTAATCAAGATTTGTCACAATAGTGACTGGGCACTGAGTGTGCGAAAGTGCACACTGACTACATTGACATCTGGTTACAATTAGGGCCACCCGGCTAGGTAACAGCAGCAAACCAAAGCACAGTGGAAGCTGGCCGGGCTACATCACACGCCCAGGTACTAACCCCATACATGGCTAAGACATTAAGTAAACAGCTGAGTTTGAGCTGTATGGGGACACCATGACTGCTGGGCAAAACCACGCACGCCATAGTGTGCAATAAGCATCAGAGGTGGCTTATCACTTGCATACTGTTGAGATGCAGGGACACCTGGCACGAAATGTATGAACGGATGGGGCGGATTGTAATGCTTGCAATATAATAAAAAGGCCCACAAACGGAACTCTTTCTGCCGCGGAAGTACCCAGCAATTAAAGACCACTGGGAGCACGGGCCCCGGAAGCATGCCACCAAGAACGCGGCATAGGGGGGACATGTGGGAGGACAAAGCCCACTCCAGGGTCGAGCCTGCGTGCCACATAGCAGGGTAGCCCACTGTCAGGAAGCGTGGGGTCAAGGGGGGGGTACTAAGGTTGTAGGAGCCACCTTAAGTAGATGTCACCTTTGCCCCCTTTGCAGATGTACTAGTTGCAGCACCATGCTAAAGCCAGGGAAAGACAGAACCAGGAAGAAACTACACTTCCCAGCATGCCTAGCTACGAAAACTACTGCCCAGGACCTACATTCACGCACACGGAGCCTGCAAAGTGCAGGACGATGCCCACACATACGCCCGAGCGTGTGCGCATGCGTGCAGGAACTCCAGCGCATGCGCGAACTATGCAAATTTGTTTGCGCTCGGCTTTTTGCCAGAACGGACGCATCCCAGAGGATCTCCGGGCTAGACGCGGGGCCAGACCTCGCCTGCAGAAAGCTCCTGCGGCCCCGAGACAAAAGCTAAGTTATTCTAATTCTCCCTAATCTCCACGGCAATCGGAACAGCCGCTTGTGAGAGGGAAGGATCCTGGTAACCCTGCAAAGACAATCCAAGGAGGGAGATCAAAGGGAGACCCGCTCCCTGGGGGGAATCTGTTGTTGCAGCCCAGAGCAGAACACTATCAACATGTGGCATCACCAGACTAGCATGCGCTTTTACTAACAAGAGACGGGCGCAGTCTAGAAAGAGCATACTAATTGTTTCCTTTTCGGCGCTGCTTCTTGTGGCGGAAACTACCGACTACTGTGTGAACTTCCCCTTCGTGAATGGACACAAACAGCCAGAACTAAGTGCTGATTTATTTATGTTTGGGTACTATTGAAAGGGCAGAGCAGTAGCTCATTTCGGGGAAGAACGTATTGCTTATATGTTGTGAATCTTCTATGTTAAAGCAGATTGGTGTGGGGAATTATTTTGGTAACTAGGGGCAAACTCAGTGCTGAACCATAACTGAGTGCTGCGCCTCGGGTTAACCAGAAGTGGCAAGGGGCACGCACAAAACAATGCTACAGAGTGACTTAGTGCAAAGGCACATACGAGAGTGTGAGTGTGAACCAAAACTGAATGTTCGTGGTTCGTGGAGGAGCTCACAGGACGGGAGCTCAGGAGCATGTTTTCCCTACAATTCCCCCTACCTACCCACCACCAGATTCCTAACCCTCAATCCGGTTTACCTAACTATCCGAAACACATCCAATCCAAGGACCCTAACCCTCTTTCCCCAAGGGGGTCACGGCGGCCTGCGTTTTGCCCTAAGCCAGGCGCCAAGACCGCCGAGGGGAGGCAGGTGTTCGTGCTGCTTCCGCGCTGGAGGAGAAGGAACGGAATCTGACACCCACCGAGGCCACCCAAGCACTGACTTGAAGAGGTGAAATTACAGTGACACAGGTGAGCTGATATATGACAAAGCGAGACGGCAGGATGTCGGTGAAAGGGGTGAAGTCCAGGAGTAAGCAACCCACTATGGACACCTATGCGAAGGCGCAACAGGCCCTTTCAACCCCGGCACAAAAGACTGGAGAGGCATCGGGGGATGACCCCCCTGAAGGAGAAAATCAACAAGTCCTAGCGGCCATAACGGCCTCGAGTGCTAAGTGGGGCACGGCGATGGCGGAACTGCGGACAACCCTAGAAAATAAAATAGATGCCGTGGGGATTGAAGTTACCTTGCTGAGGCAGGACGTTAGAGCGCTAGCAGAAAGAACTAGCGGATTGGAAAGCGCAGTAAAGACCAACACTGATGTAAGCACGAACAATGCGAAGGAGGTCCACATGCTCAAACAGCAGATTGCCAACCTCGAAAACAGGGTGGAGGAAGCAGGAGGACGGGCGAAACGGAACAACATCCGAGTGGTCGGCCTGCCTGAAGGAGAAGAAGGCCAGGACCCCACGGATTACGTGGAGAACATGATCCTGCAAGAAGTGGGAGCGGACAAACTCTTGCAGGGGTTCACGGTAGAGCGGGCACATCGAGCCCTTATGAGGAAACCACGGCCTGGAGCTCCTCCGAGGCCGATAATTGAGAAAATCTTGAATTACAAAGACGGGGAAAAGATTTTGGAGTATTTTCGTAAGGGCGGCACGATAGAAAGGGCCTCCTCTAGGGTTACAGCGTACCACGACTATACTGTGTTGGTGCAAAGGCAGTGATATAGTTATGTTGCGGTTAAGAGAAGATTACGTGCGGCAGACATCAAATACATGTTGTTGTACCCTGCAAAGTTGAATGTTCTACACAAAGGCAGAGCGCTGTTCTTTGACTCCCCGGAGGATGTGGAATTGTGGTTAGATCTACAGGGCTGCCCGGCGAGGAACGAGGAACAAGAATCCCAGGAACACGATAAGTGAAGACACTATGTCATGTATCCTGTGCGGGGGATAGCGGGGAATCCGGATATAGCGCCTTGAATTGCTTGATAGACACGGCGTAGCCCTTGAACTTTGTGACTTTATGGGACTGGAATATAGTTTGTCAAAAGCTAATGAAAATGTATTGGACGTAGCAACTTTAAAGAAATAGGACCGGCAGGACTGCACTTACCTACCGCCGAGATCTAGTAGAAAGGCGGCTAATAGGGCGGCCTATCCCTGCTGAGCCGCGAGTACGGGTTGTACCAGAAAGGGCTAGATGCGGGGGTGCCTGAGATCCAGGTATGGAGCTGGGCAACAGTTGGGGAGGGTGAAGTTGGGAAAGGGAAAGGGGGAGGGTGGGAGGGATGTGAGGGTGTTTGGGGTTAAAGGGAGTTTGAGTTGGGAAGCAAGCCTATATAGATTGAGATGGAAGTGGGATCTGGACCGCGCCAGTTGGAGGAGGAAGGGGATTCTAATGGGTCATGGGGGACCTTAAAATAATTACGTGGAACGTCAGGGGTCTTAATAGTTATCTAAAAAGGAATAAGGCTATGTTGTACATGCGCAGACAAAAAATAGATATTGCACTGTTGCAAGAGACGCACCTGACACGGGAAAAGATGGAGACGGTGGTGAAGAAATGGAAAGGGGTTGTGGTGGGCTCGGCATACTCTGCCTATGCTAGAGGAGTACTCATCTGGGTGATGCCACACGTCCCGTTCCAACAGCTACAGGTAGTGACGGAAACAGATGGGAGAATGGTCATATTGAGAGGATTAGTGGAGAACAGAGAGATAAGCATTGTGATTACATATGCCCCCAACCAAAATACCGCGGCATATTTCAGAACTCTGTGCCATAACCTCAGCCTATGCATGGGTGGGGCAGTGATTTGGGGAGGAGATTTTAACTGTGTACTAGACCCTAGGGTAGATAGATCGGATTGGAAGATGGATAGACCTGCCCCAGTGGCTAAAGCGCTGCAGACTCTGCTGGACGACTTCAGTCTAGCGGATGTGTGGAGAACAAGACACCCCCAAGATAGGCAATACTCGCATTACTCTGCCCCGCAGCAATTGCATATGAGATTGGACTACGTCTTTGCCACGTCGGACGTGGTGATGGAGTGTACCCTAGCAGAATATAAAGCGAGGGTCCTTTCGGACCACTCTACCCCTGGCCGTTGGGTGGCAATACTGCCCCCCGAGGGCAAGGATTCCAACATGGCGCCTTCGGCCAGAGGCGCTTAAGGGTCCCGTCTTCAGGGAAGATGTAAGAGAGGAGATTGTAAACTACTTTGAGACCAACACAGGTAGCGTTGATTCGGCGAGCACACTATGGGAAGCCTTCAAGGTGGTGATGAGAGGGGTAGCCATAGCTAAATCGAAAGGCCTACTAGGTGGGATTTTAGCTGATATGCATGAAACGGAAAGAGAACTGGAAAAGGTACTGAAGGAGGGAGGTGCAGACATGGAACTGATACTGAAACTGCAGCAGAAATGTGCGGAGCAATGGGAGAGACTATGTAACCTCAACTTTAAAAAATACATAGAGACAGCATGCGCGAGGGGATAAAATGGAAGGCTTCTGGCGTTGCTCTATAAGAGTGAAACTCCCAGACCCACGATTAGGACGATTGCGAGAGAAGATGGGAGTGTAGTTGACACTCAAGAAGGAGTTAATCAGGAATTTGCTGAATATTATAAGGTACTATATGGGGATGAGGGGGGTAGTAGTCTGGAGAGATCACGGAAACAATGGAGGACATAGGATTGCCTAGGATAAGTGTGGAAGAAAGGGAAGAGCTGGATGCACCGATTACCTTGGAGGAAGTGGTGAGGCAGCTGGCCACCAGTAAGACCCCGGGGTCAGACGGGTCCCCGAGCGAAATATTAGAAGGTATATAAGGAGGAAGTGCTCCCCCCAATGCTAGAAATGTTCAATGAGGCGTTTGAGGTGGGACGGCTGCCGGAGTCACTTAGAGAGGCGATCATAATACCGCTTCCCAAACCCAACAAGCCTGGGCATAGTTGTGGCTCCTACAGACCTCTGTCAATGTTGAACCAGGACAGCAAGATATTGACGGCTGTCCTGGGGAACAGATTGCGCAGAGTTATTGGCAAACTAATACACCCAGACCAGACAGGCTATGTCCCGAATAGAAATATAACTCAAAATCATAGATGACTCCATCGGGTGGCTGAGTGGGGGAGCTGGAATGAGGACGAAATGGCGATTGTGTCCTTAGACGCGGTCAAGGCTTTTGATTCAGTCAAATGGCCATGGCTGCTTGCCGCCTTGGCGAGCTATGGAATAGAGCCTGCATACATAAGGTGGGCAATGATGTTATATAGTGAACCGTTAGATAGGGTCAGAACAGGATCAGTGATATCTGACAGATGGCAACTAAGAAGGGGCAACAGGCAAGGTTGCCCATGGTCCCCAATGCTCTATATATTAGCCTTGGAGTCCTTAGCGATATACCTTAGGCAACAAAACGACGAAATAGGTATCGAGGTGAGTGGAGAACGACACCTGATTTCTCTGCATGCTGATGACCTGCTGCTGTACCTGAGGTATCCGGAGGAAAATCTCCAGTACATATTAGAAGCACTGTATAAATATGCTGGGCTGTCTGGCATAGCGGTGAATCCCCAGAAATCTAGTATCTTCCCGCTAGGTAGTTACAAAGGAATCTCTATGAAGAGGTTACCAGTGCTGCAAATACCATGGGCGGTTAGCACATTTAGGTATCTTGGAATAGACGTGTACCACACTGTGGAAGAAGAGCATAAACATAATACCGCCATTGGGAGAATTGAGAAGTGCATGAAGTTCTGGGCGAAGTTGCCCCTAGCAATGATGGGACGGGGGCGATGCTTAAGATGGTGCTCCTGCCCAGACTCCTGTATTATTTTGGAAATATCCCATATCTAATACCCAAGAAATGTTTCACCAAACTGGATAGCATGTGTAGGGAATTCCTTTGGCATGGCACCCAGAATAGAGTGGCATTATGGAAACTGCAGAACTTTTACGAAAAGGGGGGAATAAAGCTGCCCAATTATGAGATGTATTATATCGCAAGCCAACTGCAATATATAGCTAAGTGGCTTTCAGACAAACTGACCCCCGAATCCAGATTGTTTGGACAGGATTGTGCCCCATTTTATCTGAAAGAAATGATCTGGCTGCCCAAGTCAGAAATGGAAGGGCGTCCTAAAATGATGAAGCTCGGGTGGGAGATGTGGCGCCGAGCGTGCCAGATGATGGAAAACCCATACCCATGCTCCCCGCAGGTGCATTAGTCGCACTGGCGGGGGAAGATAAGCATCTGAGGATGATCCTCAGGAACCACTGGGAGGCGGTTGGAGTGGTAACAATGGGGGATGTTTGGCAGGAGGGGGACCATCACAGAGTTTGGAGTACTCGGGGAAGAGATGGGGTTACACATGGGCCAGTATATTACATATCACAGGATGATACAGAGAATCAGGAGAACATGGCCTGAAATGATATTGGCGGGAGAACCAGATGCTATTATAGACATGATATATGATATGACAGAAGGGGGGCATGAGATTTCCAGACTGTATGAGATGATGATGACCAAGGTCAGGAAGGAGTTAACACAATTGAGACTAGACTGGGAGGCAGAGGTGGGTGCCCCGCTAGAGGATGGGATGTGGGAACGTGCTCTGGCATACCACAAGGTGTCAAGAAATGCGAGACAAACAGATACAGCTATATATCACGCATAGAGCATACATGACACTAGAAAGGATTTCTAGATTCAAGGATGCTGGGAGCCAAGCATGTCCCAAATGTGATGAAGAAAAGGCTGGCATGGTGCACATGTTCTGGGCATGCCCAGTAATTGAGCGCTTCTGTGGGGAAGTAGCACAAAAACTAGAGGAAAAGGGGGTCGGGATGATTGTAAACACAGCATGGGCTTGCTTGCTGGGGCGGGTTCCCCAGACCGCAGAAACTTAAGCATGTTAACAAATTGAAAAACCTAGCATATGTGCTCGCAAAAAGGATTGACATGGGATGGAAGACATGTCATAAGCCACAGGTGGAGGTGTGGTGGAAGGATTTGCAAAAGTGGGCGGAGTCAGAAACCATGGTATGGCAAGAGGCAAGCACTATAGGGGGAGAGGAGGAGGCAGGAAGCCTGATGGCATGGAGATTATTAATAGCGGAACTGTTTGGAACAGTACAAAACCTGACCGGGTCCACGGGTTGCGAGACCCCACCACGTGAGGCAGATACAGAGGGTTTGGAACAAATAGGCTCATAAGGGGTGGGGGAGGGAGGAAGCAGTGACCAGAATAATTCAATAAACATTTGTATTGTTGATGCATACACTGCGTGTGTGGTTTGTATTGTTTTTGTTCGAATAAAATAACATTTTTGGGGGGAAAAAAAAAGTTGGTGGGGCGTACACTCCAACATCGCCCGGCACACAGGGTTTTAAAGCTCTCTGTACCAAGAGACAGTCACCATGGATGCTTCCTTGGAAGGCTGTGGAGCCCTTACCGGATGTCTGCACGCCAGAGACCTGTGGCTGCCGGAGGAGAAGGATCTCCTTATCAACATCCTGGAGCTACGGGCAGTGTTCTGGGCCCTCAAGTAATTCCTTCTATCTCTGAAGAGCAACGGGGTGAGGATCTTCATGGACAACACCTCAACAATGTTCTGCATCAAGAAACGGGGGGGGGCGCTCCCCAAGGAAGCGCAGGACTTGTGGCGCTGGGCCAGCAGACAAGCGATGTTCCTCTTCACCTGACGGGGGGGGGGTCAAGAACACCCATGCAGACTCCCTCAGCAGGGAATTGCGCTCCTGCCACTAGTGAGAACTTCGGCAGGACCAGGTGGACTGCATCTTTACCAAGTGGGGCAGGCCTCAGATCGATCTGTTTGCTACAGCGGCAAACTCCAAATAATAGACGTTTGCCAGCAGATTCCACCAACCGAGGAACCTGGGGGACGCGTTCTCCTTCCCATGGCAAGCGAAGTTTGTGTATGCATTTCCTCTGTTGCCTCTCCTGCTGAGTCATCAGCCCACTCACAGTGCCAATGCAAGATGATACCCATTGCCCCGGCGTGGCCGAGGCAGATTTGGTATTCAAACCTTCTCTGCGTGTCTGTCGCCCCCGGTCAAGCTGCCATTGTTTCTGGATCTTCTCACCAGAGAAGGAGGTACAATCCTTCACCACGACCCAGGATCACTGAACCTGAGGGCTTGGCTCCTTCAGCCCTAGAGTTTGGAGGATATGAGTTGCCTGTGGACTGCCGGGAGGTCCTTGCCAAGGCCAGGTCGTCCTCGACTTTGAAGTGCTACGGTCAGAAGTGGAAGCGTTTTGCTACATGATGCCATTCTCAGGAGATTACCCCTCTGAGGGTGTCAGCCCCTCCGATTCTTCCATACTTGCTATCTTTGGCCAAGGCCGGATTGGTGACTCCTCTATCGAGGTACATCTGGCGGCTATCTCCTGCTACATCAGGTCTCCAGAAAGATCTTCACTTTGGTCTCATCAACTCGTAAAGGAGTTCCTCAAAGGACTTTTTCGATCTTTCCTCCCGATGAAGACTCCTGCCCCGGTGTGAGAACTCGACATGGTGCTGACGAGGCTCATTGGGGGGGCCCCCTTCTAGCCTATGCATCAGGAACCTCTCAAGTTCCTCTCCTGGAAAACAGCTTTCCTTGTGGCCATCACCTCTGCTAGGAGCATAGGTGAGATCTAGGCCATATCCTTCAAACGGCCATACCGGGCTATCCGCGAGTCGAGGGTGGTGCTGCGGACGCAACCCTCTTTTATGCCGAAGGTTCAGTCGGAATTCCACCTCAACCAGTCTTTGGTGTTACCTTTTTTTTCCCAAAGCCTTTGTCACCGGCTGAAAGGGCCCTGCACTCGTTGGACGTTGCTCGTGCCCTGAAGTTCTACGTGGCACGCACAGTGTTTTTGGAAGACATCTCAACTGTTCGTGAACTTTGGTCCTGTGAACCATGGTAAGGCCTTGTCCAACGGTTCCATCTCAAGGTGGCTCTCCGGCTGCATCATGCCTTGGCATCGGTTGGCAAACCAACCGCTGCCCGGCCGTCTGGGAGCCCACTCCACCAGAGTGATCACTGCGACAACTGCGTTCCTGTCTCGTGTGCCCGTGCTGGACATCTGCAGGGTGGCTACATGGTCCACACCTACCTTCACGAAATTCTACTGCATCAACAGGAATTGCATGGATTCGGTCAAGGAGTGCTACGCAACCTGTTCGCTTGAGGTGAGTCTGTTCCGGAGTTAAGAGTTGATTGCTTCCGTTGAGCTTTGCCACCTCCCGTGGTTGTGTATTGCTGTACTGCTATCTATTCGTTATTAATGAGCATGTGAGCCCTTTCCAGACCCCATGCAGGAGAAGGAACACGTTACTTGCCTGTAACTATTGTTTTCCAGCATGGGTCTGGCATGGTTTCACATGTGAACCCTCCCTCTGTCCCCTCTTCAGCTCTTCTTGGTCATACTGCCACTTTAGTGCTTACCATATCTGAAGATGGCTGCCATGGGAGGGGCTTAGGGAGAGGACTGTCATTGGGTGGGGGCAGTATGGCTCACAGGACAGTGATTGGTTTAAAGGAGAAATACAGTTTGTAAGTGAAAGTGAAACCGTTTTTCCTTTTATGAGGATTCCATTCCCAGCCTGATGGGGAATATTCTTCAGCATGTGAATCCATGCCAGACCCATGCTGGAGAGCAATATTTACAGGTAGGTAAATTGTTCCTTTCTGCATTTCCTACTGTGCTTAGGTTTTTACCATTCTAGCTTCTTATTGAAAAGTATTATTACTTGTCTGAATGTTCGAGCTGTCTCAGGAGGTGGTGTGTCCCCCCACACGTTCGAGCTGTAGAACGCTGCAACAGGTCTTTGCTTGTTCGAATATTGTTCAGTCAGACTATTCTTTTTGACTAGATTTGGTAGCACACTAGTCTTTTTGATGGCTTTTAATGCATCCTGATGTATTTTTGTCAATAGTAATACTTGTTTCAAAGCCCCACTGAAGACAGCAACTCCTCTTTTTAAATGTTGCCTTATTGGCACGTATGGTTACCAGGATAGTGGACTGCAATAGTGCCCGAGGCTGTACCTTGGTCGGTTTTCTCACACAGATGGTTGTTCTTATTGCAGGCCCATAGCAGCACATTGTGTTTTTTTGTTTTAACAACGCTAGACCGCAGTGTGGCCATTTTATTGCAATGGTATCCACTTTTTTCCGAGAGAGAGAGAAAACACGAACGAGAGAACACCATGGCTGCCTTGTGTTTTTAGTCTAGTCATTTAGCACCTGACTTTTTTACACTACATATACATTTTTCATGTTCGGAATGGCGATCTTAGTTTTTCTGCATGAACTTCGACTCCAAGCTTACAAATGTTAACCTGTCTGAACAGAATCGAGCTTTAACTGCACCTAGCGGAGTGTGTTTTGCCAAAGTCCTCAATGTGTGTGTCCGCCAAACGGAGAGGATGCTGGCCTCCACTGATTGCCAAAATGCTTGAAAGGTGTATGGTCACTCCAAGCCCAGGGAATATGTGCATCGGTGGGGCCAGAGCAATTTTGAAAGCTCCTCATGTCAGCACATGTCGTTTTCCGCATGTACACTTTTCCTGAATGAAGCTCCACCGCTTTCAAAGCAACACGGGATTTGCAAATAAAACCGATTGCAGGAGGGGGAGGTTAAGGGAAGGGGAGAAGAGAAATGCGGGCTGCAGGGGTCTCCAGTGCTTTTCGAAAAAGGGAGGGATTTAAGACATGGGGAGGCTGACCCACTGACTGGAAGCAGGCTGCCATGTAAAGAGTGTGTGTGTGTTAGCAGGGGCTAATGTATCGGTTGCTCTGGAAAGGGATGCGACTTGTGTGCTTCATGACAAATATAGTGGCAGGAGGGATTCAGGAAAAGTGGCTTTCGGGAAAAGGCCATAGAACCCAGTTTGTAAGTCTACTAACTATAACGGGTCATGTGTACTGAGGATCCTGCTACTTCTCAACAAGAGGGAACAATGTGTGGCGAGCTCTCCCCTGGATGCATCAGGAACAGTCAGATCTTCCACCATTGCAACTACTCTGGGCTTCACTGAAACTCCAGGCTTTGTGTTGCAGGAGACCAGAGAGAGTTATTTATGTTGTCCAAAAGTGCTTGCTCCATCGTGTATTCATCAGGCCATCCACGCCTTCCATCTGTTGCCAGATGGCTGCTTGCAGTCCTTGATGCCAATAACCTTATGCGCGAAAAAAGAAAGCTCGAACTAATATCTGCACTCTTATCCCTGGTCATTGAACTCCAGCAGCCTCATCTACTTATTGAAGGATTTCTCAATCCGGCCGCCACTGGTCCTGTTCTGCTATGCCTGGGCGCTCTGCCTGCAGCCACATCTCCTGGACACAAGACCGTGTAATTGTCTGCTTCCAAATTCTTCTCTCACCTTTGCAATCTTTTTTGTGGGCCTCTTGTCTGTCGCCTTGTGCATCACCTACAAACAAGTTAACTCTTAACTGTTTTAATCTATTGCTGGGAGCTGCTTCTTGCCTTTGTTCCATTGATCTCTATGGTATTGCCATTTGTTAGATATCTGCTCAAAATGGTTGCTTACTCATGGCTTAGGGGCCACATCATTGTTTTTAATACTCTATTTATGATTTTGCATACTTACCTCAATGTAGATATTTCCTGTATGCACAGTTTTATATAAAGAGAATGTTTTCAGAAGTAGAACTATTGGTGTGAATGAGCATGAACCCTGGACTGTTCTGCCCAGTTACCCCTGTGCGTCAGGAGTAATGTAAGGGGTAAATCCTACATATCACTAAGAGGTTTTTCTCTCTTTGTCTTGAACACTTTTGGAAAATCAACCTAAGCTTTTAGATCGCGATGCCTTGTCTTCAAATGTTAGACATGAAACATGATTTGCCTTTGTTAGTTTGTCCTTTTCAGACTTCTCAGAAAATACTTATTTGGGATTTGAGGGAGATGGGGAGGCAATTTCTGGGATTTGAGAGCTAGAGTAATTTCAGACTATTAACGCAAAAGCATTATGCAGATGTCTTTGTATAAGGAAAAACGCTTGGGAAAACTGGCTGCCCTGCTTTTTGCCACAATGTTTTCTTGTGTAGTGTAGATGTGTGCTAATGCTGACATACTTGTATCTAAATGGCGGGAAACCAAGCTGATTGACCATCAGCTGGCAGGCTTACGACATCGTGCCACTTCCTTATTGTTCACACTCTCCACATCCCATGGGATTCTTGTTTACTTTGGAGATTGTATTGAAATGGGCATGACATGATTATTACCCATCTAAAAGTAAAGACATCCCCCACCTTCCTCTTTCTCTCATTGTTTCCCTCATCACTGGCTATCTCTAACATTGGTTGCCTCTGTTACAGGGCAGAGGACAGGTGAATTCCTGGGTACGGAGTGTGACAATAACAATGACACAGGCCTCGCTCCTGAGAACGCGCTGGATAATTCGCTGTGCTATGAGGTCTGCTTAGCCGGTGAGTGGCAGTCTGCTGAACATGAACTTGCAACTTTGTGAACTACTAACACCCCTATACCCACCAAAAAACTAAAGTGGCTGACTAGTCATGCAGGATGCATGCGCAAATGTTATTGGACACTGAATGGAGGCCCTGTGTAGATGGCTTGTCACAAAGAACCACTAAAAAAATCTTGCGTTCACCACTTTGTTTCCATAATTAATCTTCCTGATCCAGAGAAGCCACCATCTCCAGCCATAGTGAAGCTTTAGATCATCTTCCTTGGTTGGAGAGGATTGTATGCAATCTACTATTAGTTTGGCCAAAACTTTGTTTGATCAATAACAGAGTGATGCTCTCTCATTCAGGTCTCAGATGAGACCTTTGCAATAATGCCTTACCCTTTAAAGTCCAGTACTACTCATTTGTTCTGTCACCCTCTAATGTAGATATTCTCTTGAACAACCCTTTGACCCACAGAGCTGGAAAAGGCCCTTCCTTTCTCAAATGCTGTGTAATTCCAAGTTGGGTTAGTTTACATCTGTCTGAGTGATTAGCACCGTCCCAATTCCATCTAATCAGTAGTTCTGGGTGGACAGTAACCTCTTGGCAATGAAGGCAGACATTCAGCATTCAATCACTGCTGTTTTATTGTATACATGATGGAAGTTGTTGTGTTTATTACTTCCTCCATTCTCCCAGTCAGCTTACCATTACCACCTGCCACCTCCTCTATTCATGTGCAAAGTTAGATGGCTTGATAGTCATGTAACGCCCCCAAATGGGTACTAGTCATGACAGCTGTTCAGTGATTTCTTGTTGCTAGATTGCTAGGGTGGGCAGATGCATGAGGCTGTCTACTGGGTTCCACCAAACAAGTAGTGCTGCCTTTAAGCTAATCGCAGGATCTTTTAGAGTAGGAGTGTTCTGATGATATACGTGTGTTGTCCAATATTCCACCTCCTTGCCAAACCCTGCCTTCCACGGTTCATTTTGCTAAACTACGGGGTTCTCCTAGTTAACCCTATATTGTACTACAATTTTCTTAGTCCTAAAAGAAAAATGGTAAAGGTGTACCCTTTCCAACCTAAATACTGAAACCTTTCCTGTGCTCCTTACTGATACCCCAGGTAATGGTTGTCACTGCCATGTCTTTGCTTATCCTGTCGGACCTATCTATGTACCCTCTCTGGGTCTGCGCGTCTGCCTGTCTTTCCTATTTCTTTGGTATTCTCTCCCATTGATCTGAAAGTTCATGTTCACGTGCCAACACTGTTTCTTCAACCCCTGCTTGTACCTGAATGCCAGAGTTGCCTGATGACTGCAAATATATTGACAAGTTTATTAGAAACCAGATTTCGTGTCTTGGGTTCACTGAACGTGTGGGGTTAGGCATCATTGTAGTGACATGTAATCACCTGCCATAGAGAATACTTTGACATCTGAATCTGCTGCATTGTCTGTAGCTCTGACATGACTTCTTTAGTCTGTAGGAAACGATGTAATGTTGGCGTTCCTAGTCTTCAAAAAGGCCCTGTTGTTGGAACCTATTGCTCATTGGAACTCCATCTTGCTTAAAGCTGCAAAATCTGATCTTGCTCCTCAGGCTCCAAAATTAGAGCTCTCCACCTGGTAAAATGTCGAAATCTGAGTTTTCTACCTAAATGTTCTAGGCTGGAACTGAGAAATTGCTCACTGCCATCTTGCCGCACCACAAGATGCCCTAGTAGTGAGTAGCTCTGTGTCCATGGCAGCTGGTCAAGGTTCACTGAAAAGGGGGTCAATTTTAAAAACTGTGAAACCAGACAAATTTCCCCTACACGTGGTCTATTTACTTTTTGCACGTCGTTATTCACTGGAGGCCAGAATCTTCTGAGCTCATCATTAGTATCAATAAATTTGCAGTCACTTTGCTGGCAGCTCTGACCTTTCCCTCCTACCCTCTTTGTGTTTATCCTCTTCCTGTCTGTCTGGGTTGCAGCACCCACCTTGCCTGCATATGGATTTGATACAGTGGTTCTCAACCAGACCTGCAAACCAAAACCCCAAATTTTGAACCAGTCAGTCACTCCATTCATTGGCATCTGGGGGTGGTCGTTGAAAGAAAAACAAAAGGCTTGGCTTAAAACGAATTATTAAAATTGCAAATCAATGCACCTAACTGCTCAAATACACCGAAATAGGTGTAAAGAAAACAAAATGTGCCATGTAAAGAGTGCCAGACTGGTGTAGAGGTAAACTGTTGATTTTCCATTCAGCTAATACATGCAAAAGGGCTTCATAGATGGCAGATGCTGTCGCTCGTCGGAGCTTTCACTGGCACTGGCCCATTGTGTCATTTCCTGGTTCTTTTACAGCCCATTCTGCCTCAGAGTGCATTGCAAGAAAACCATCCTTGTTATTGGCTTGCGGCTTTAAAACCTTGAGAAGCACCGGTCTGGGCAGGGGTGGACTGGCCTTTAGGGAACTCTGGAGATTTCCCGGTGGGCCTCTGCACCCTGGGCCTCTTTTCTGTGGTATTTCCAAATATTCTCATAGGAAAAGCATTGGGCTTGCTGGACAATGTGTCATATATGGCCACTTTGAACTTTATTTCCATAATTCCATATGCTTGTATTGTTTGTTGATAGCTCGAAATTGACCACCCTCATGCAAATGTGCTGCTGTTCTCCACTCAGATGTGTAACTCCCATCCCGACCACTGTGTACATATTCCTGGTTTGTTCAAATGGTGGGAAATACTGCTGAAATGCTGCAGCACGGTTTGAGTGATGGGGTGCTTTTATTTGACCACGTTCCTTTCTGCAAGTAACTGAAGCACAGGTACACGTTAGCTCTGCTACGTTGTCTCGGTTTAGAAGCAGGTTGCTACTCCTTTAAAAGGATCACAGCATCCCCAGATGCCAATAAGAGACTACATTAGGCAGAACTCCAACATTGTGTTTTTCATAGTCGGCATTTTTCTTTGAATATCGACCCGGCAGGCTACCGATAATGCATGTGTGCAGTCAAAGTATTTCTCTTTTAGACTGACGGCGTTACTTTAAGAGCCAGGTTTGTCTTTTTAGGGTAAAAGAGTTTCTACCCTAGACGCCATCTTTGCTTCATTTCTATGTTTCTGTGAGGATACAAGAGCGCTTCAGTTTATTATAGTAAAAATAATATGCATTAGTCATCCATATTTGAAAGTGTAACTCAGCAATGTACTTATATTTGGTCTAATCAATGCTTTTATATGTTTTTATTATTGCACCCGCATGTTGCCTAACACCACACTTGAAATTCCTCATGAAGCTGTGAATTTTCAGTGGTTTGGATAGTTATGTTAAATGTTAAAGGTATTTGTACTGCGCACCGTCACCAACGGCGTTGGTCCCCGGGCGCATCAGATTTTTATTTTGTAATCTAGGTACAGTGGACGAATTGTACACTATCATTTGATATCCGCGACAGGCAAGGTCTCTTGGCTCATTTGTTGTGGTTTTTTGTTCTTGTAGCTGAAGCAGTTGCTTTCAGTCTGAAGGCCCCCCCATTTCCTGCTAGTCCCCTTACATTTATTCTCGGGAACTTTGCAAGTCACCTTGAGAAAGGTTCAAGCATGGCTTGTCACAAACATTGTTTGGCCCACATCCAGAAGTCTGCATGTTTTGAGCAATGGGGTCCAATAATCCTGAAGGAGAAACAGATGAAGGCTCTGTAACAAAGAGGCAAAGGGGACAAATGGCAGACTGTTTAAGAACTCTTCTTTAAGGGTGTGGGTTTTCAGAATGTCAAAGATCACTTTAATCTTTGCAAATATTTCCACGGGAATAGACCTAATTTTCAAGATAGTATTACTCTCCGGCAATACAATCTTTTTGAGTTTTTCAATTCTTCAGACTTAGACAGGAGATGTAAGGGGGGAAAGAGGCAAGTTGAATTATCTTGGAATCCCTTAAGAGTGGCTTCAGCGGCTCGAAAGCAACAGTATCTATTACCCTGCTAATCTGAGGGCATCTGCTCTTATAACCCTTATGGACCCTTAAGGTGGCCAACACAAGAGATGCATCAGTATGTCTGAAAAAACTCTTTCTAATGCTTGTAAATTAGTCAATTTCGAATTGAATCATTCACTTCGGAGATAAAGAATGTTTCCTATAGTTAAGGCCAGTATTGATAGACTGTAACAGCAGCCATTGCCTCTTGTTGTTTTACAAGGTATCCTGCATTGAACATCCGATTCTGTAATTGATACTTTATAATAGGAACCATGTTACCATGTGAGTCAGTGGGAAAGCTGTCAGCCCTCAGAAACCAACTGGAGGGTTCATTTCTGGGGCAATTTATACCATTATTTTGCAAGTCCGTTTGTGTTCTCCAAGTAATTACTTCAGTGTTTTAAAGTAAAATATACTAAGCATACTGTACCGCCTAAAGGCACTCCCGTTAAAACAAGTGGGTTGGCTGGACCAAATTAAGGGAAAAATACTAAGAACCATCATAAATGTTCCTGCGTCAATTCCAGTAGAAGCTTTGAGATTGGAGTATGGCTTGGTATCACTGAAATCCATTTTGTACTTGCAAAGAACATTGCTCTATTGTAAACTGACATCCACATATGTGAACACCAATCCTCTGATTTTAATGGGCAGGAGGCCAGTGGGACTAACTAAAAATGGGTTTGTGAGAGAGATGAGACAGTCTGCCATCACATATCATGACACCCTTAATCTTCCTCTTTCCATACTAACCAGTTATTCTGTGGTGGAGTTTACCGTAAAGAAACAGTCAAAGGTATGGGATAGAATAAAAAGTGCTGACCACCTTGCCTCAAAGGCAAGATGCAATGAATATTCACGCCAGGCTTTTGAGCCGGGCGCACTTCGGTCCTATTTGAAAAAACCCTGTCCTCGTGACCTGAGGCGTTTCATCCTATGCCTTTGACTGAATATCTTGCCCATAGCTGAATATACTGGGGCCTGGAAGGGGATCCCAGTGGAGACTTGTCTGTGCTCCAAATATTTGGAGTAGACCCGTCACCTACTGACCACCTGCCCAATTATAAAGCTTCAGTATTGGAAGGGATACAATACATTTGTAACCTCTGAGCAATAATTCTGCAGCTCTTTGATTGGTGCTGAATCGATGGTAAGAACCGCTGCAGCGGGAGGCAGTCTGACAGATTGAAGTGAAATCAATTATAGAGTAATGGGGAATTGTTGATAGGCACCTCATTAACTTTATTTTATTTTTCTTTAGCTATTATAAGGTGTAAATGTGATATTTTAAATGAAATTATGTTGTAATACATGTGCTTAAGGTTGTATTTAAAACTAAATGCACAAGAAAATATGTAAAAAATATACAATAAATTCAAATAAAATACTTCATGGCAGTTCGTCTTTAAAAACATCTTATTTCCCTACCCCCAGCAGTTCGATGTAGGAAGCAGAGCATAGCTCTTGATAGGTTCACGCTCTTTGACAAAACCGTGGTTGCCATTTACTACATGAAAACATAAAGCGATGTGCAGAACCATAGCTGCTTCGTTCTCCAAAAAAGTCTTCACCGTATAGTGAGCCTCTTTTTAAGGTCACTGCAGTTTCCAACCAACTGGTTTATTTCTCTTACTGAATTAGTCAAAAGGTTTTTATGCACTTCAGGGTGGTCAGCCCTCCTTTTAGAACTAAGTAGGTAGAGGTCAAACGCAATACAGATCTTGCATGCTGCCACTTTAGTTTCAACAAGAGTGGATTGCTATAAATTCATGTTAAAGAAAGTTTCCATTTTGTAAAGGAATTGCATGCCCTGATGCCATCCCAGGGCCAAATGTTAACCTCAAACATACATATGTTGAACAAGCAAGTGAGCCTTTAAAACATGCAAAAAGTAAAGATAAATGGGTCCTCAACCCAGCATCCCGCAATCCAGAGGCTTTTTCCATACTTTTTTGTAGCATAGAAAAACACCAGATTTCTCAGCACTTTGTTGTATTATAAACGTTAAGAAAATAAACAGATTTGTTTGGTGGCAAAAGTCAACATTGTTCTTCTAAAGTGTTTCTTGTGCAATATTGGTTCACAATCATCAGCTCTTCATTGGCATTCATACATTTGGAATATTTCTGCCCAGATGCAAGATATCAGAACAAATTTTTATTATTGAGAAATAATTATATAAACTAGTAAATTACATGAATTTCTTAGATTAAGTAATATTATGAAATCCGGCCTATCTAGCCAGTTCTGACTTCCAATTTCCCATTATTATAAGCATGGGTGTTTGTTTTTCGTTGTATCTGGCTCAGAGAGATTCCAATCATGGAAGAAAAGGCAGCTTTAACCAGGCATGTAATGCATCCTACTAGCAGTTACAGCCATTCTTTCTTCCAACCACACCCAAGTCTCTTGCACCAGAGAAGCCACTGATGCATCTGATTGGTTGAGTTTTTCACCTCAGATACTATCATCTATCCCGCAGGTGATTTTCTGAATTTCTGAATTTTATGGAAGGGCTGCACAAAGTCTTATTATCCTAGTATCAATAACGTGGCAGACGTCTGTAGTATTTGAAGCACTGCAACTGAGGGGGCCTGAAAGAACTCTCGTTCCTCTAATACCAAGGCTGGTGAAACTCATCATGAAGAATTTTCAGACTCAGTCCCACCCCCATGTAGGCAGAGATGGGACAAAAATACTGAGTCCCACATGTGGACCTTTTTAAGGAAGGGTGCAACAGCAGATTCCTTCATTCAGGCAGCTATGTAAAAAACCAGCCCAATTCACATACCAACCTACCTTGACCAATCCAGGCCCGGAGAGTAGATGCCTGGACATGAGTGGAAAGATTTGCTGTATTTATTTTCGCTATGACTATTAGGGCAGCAAGGCAGCAAGCTCTCTTGAGCTACTTTGAAGGTACCATTCACTCTGGTATTCACTTGAATGAATGGCCAATACTTACTGACAAGTGGTAGGCTCGCCTAGAGATTGGGGGCTGCACGCTTGCGCCCCAAGTCTTTGGTGCATCAAAGGACTTTGTAGAAATGTTTGGAAAAATGTGCTGTCATGACCACACCATGAGGTACTTATCTTGGGGGTGGCTGACGGGCATAAAGTTAACTGCCACTCTGAAACATCACTGCTTGGATTCGCAGCAGATGAGGAGGTTACTAGGATAAAAATAAATACAAAGACATTGAAATTTGACAGCGTAGATTCCAAAAAGTTTGTTTTATCTCCCCTTCAGCATAAAGTACTACCATCAGAGGCAACAGCCCTCCTACTACATGAGAATGTCTTCTCGATATTTTCAGTCCCCACCAACATCTGATTAAACATCAGAGTTTCCAGAACAAAAGAGGTCAAAACCAACCAACTAATACAAAACCAGCCACATGTATCCCTCTCCATAAACAATGAATCCTTGCAACCTTTCACCAGAGCGCACCCAGGTGGGAGGAAGGATTTCAAGACACCTGTTTGCATGGACATTTCTGATATGAGACAATTGGGTGCACAGACATTATTCAGACTCATTCTTCTGTTCCTTTGCTCTCTATGCTCATCTAACTCCCATTTCTCCCCCTCTGTCCCCCGTTTCTGGTTCCCATCTTGATCTTATTTTCTCCTCTTATCTATTGACCTCCTCTGTGTCTGCTGTTCCAGTTTACTCCTCTGATCACAGTTTACTTCTTTTTGCCATTTTTCCCTTTCCCTGTCGTCTTTCCACCTTTCATGCTTCTCCTTATCACACCGGTTATCACTGCGATTATTGAGCCTTCAACACCCACCCCTTTATTTGTTTCGTCTTGTTTCTTCCATATTCCTTCTCATTCTGCTTTTGCAACTCTTTCTGCTGACGATGCTGCTTCTTTACTTTCTTCTTCTCTGGACACTCTTTAGCCGGCTTCCGCTTTCTCACCCACGTGTAAACCTTCAGAACCATGGCTTACGCCAAAACTCCACTCCAAACGCCAAACTCTTCACCACATGGAACACCGTTGGCATGAGTCCCATTCAGATTCTGATTCCTTTTCACCATCTTCGTTTCACTCTTCCTACGATGATGCCCTCCTCTCTGCTAAGCGCTTCTATTATTGAGATCTCCTTAACTCTTACTCCTATCACCCTCACCGTCTTTTCAAAACTTTGGCATGTATACTTTTTCCTGCTTCTGCCGATCTTACTCTGATCTCTACCCTTTCGGCCACTGATCTTCCTTCTACGTTTTCTTCTGTTCTGCTGTAGTTCCTCCTTCTTGTAATACTCCCGTTTCGCCTCAATCCACTGTCTTGTCTTCTCTTCCACTCTCTACTTCTGATACTGCACTCCTCTTGATTAGAGCCCACTTTACCTCTGCCCCTTCTGACTCTATCCCTTCTTCCCTCATTCCTAAGGTCTATCCTTTTTTTCTGTCTTATCTAACATCCTTTTAACATTTCTCTACTCTCCTTCTCTTTTCCTACATCCTTCAAGCATGCCACTATTCTTTCCATCTTAAAAGAAAGCATTCTCTTAACTTATCTCTTCTTTCTTACCTCCTTGAAGCTCCTGGAGTCTCTTGTTTACTCTCAAGTCTCTCCCTTTGGTTATGTCTAATTCTATTCTTCCTTGTTTCCAATCTGGTATTCATGCTTACCATTTTACTGAGGCTGCACTATTCTCTTTGTGAGTCTCTTCTTTCTGCACGTCATTCGAAACACTCTTCTTATTAATTCCTCTTGATTTATATACCACTTTCAACACCGTCTATCACTCTTTGCTTCTTTCTTCCCTGTTCTCCCTTAGGTTCTCCGGCTCTGTCCTTCTCCGGTTTAAATCCTACTTGTCTGATTGTACGTATTCCGTGTTTTGGGCTGGTAAATCTTCTTCCACTTTTCCTTCCTGCATGGTGTTCCCTACGGGTCTGTCGTGGGTCCTTTTCTGTTTTCTCTTTACACCTCCCCTGCTTCAATTATTTCTTCTTTTGAGTTGTCACAATGACATCAACTTTTCCTATCCTTATCTTTCTCCCCTACTATCCATTCTACCTTAACGTCATCCATTGTAACTTAACTTCATGTCTCTTGGCCATCAAATCTTGGATATCTGATTATTATCTTGTTCTCAATTCCTCTAAAACTGAAGTCCTTTTCTTTACTGCAGCCACTATACCCCCTCCTCTAGCTCCTACATTGGATTCCTTCCCCCTCTCTTCTCTCTATCTCGCTTTCTGCTTGTAATCTTGATCTTCACTGATTCCTCGCTTTCCTTTTTTCTTCATATTTCCCAGTGGTCGAAGTGTACGAAAAGTAGTAGTGGAACAATGTTCCCTGCTGGTCTGCACCCACTCCCCACAAGCCTCATCACCACACCACCT
Source organism: Ambystoma mexicanum (assembly GCF_040938575.1). Taxonomy (NCBI): domain Eukaryota; kingdom Metazoa; phylum Chordata; class Amphibia; order Caudata; family Ambystomatidae; genus Ambystoma; species Ambystoma mexicanum. The sequence goes on from NC_090926.1 coordinate 745,500,427, forward strand.
CCCACACACAATATACACCCCCAAACACTTGCACCTGCTGTTTAAGGGAACGTGCAGTGCACTGAAAGTGCAAGTTTCAACTTCTTCCCAGACTTTTATTTTAAAACGAAACCATTCCGGAATGGTTCCTTTCTAAAATAAAAGTAGAGGAGCTGTAAAAGGTAATTTAAAAAAGTAGAGGAGCACCGCTCCCGACCGCTCCCGCTCACTTCGACCACTGATATTTCCTTAATTTTTTGTTCTTGTCGGGCACACCTTTATAACATTCGTATGGCTAGACCCTTCCTTACATTCCTTGTTGCTAAGTTACGGATTTCTTCTCTTATATTTCTCGTCTTTTCTATTGTTCCCGTTTTCTTTTTGGCATCCCGGTCTCTCTCCTTGGCCCTTTGAAGTCTATTTTTTTATGCTTGTTTACACATCCCGGCTGGCAAGAAACATTGCAATTTCCTGAGATTTGTGGGAAGCAACCATAGTTTTCAATACAAAGTGTGTCCATTGTATTGTATTTATTTGTATAGCGCTCCAAGCCCTCAGGCAACTGGGCACATTTCTTGATACATGAGTTACAGAATTTACAGTTAGTCATATTCATATACGTTTGTACACATCACAGGAAATATGTAATATAAGGTCATATAGTCACCATATAGACATCAAAAATATTTACACAGTAGTAGTGCTAGAATTTCGTGGAATTTCACGAGGGTAAGTTGTGCGTCAGGGTCTGCAGGATTAGTTTTCATTCAGCATGAGCCAGGATTTGGCTGCTTCCCGGAATTTGTTGAATGAGGGTTCTAGTCTGTTTGCTGGTAGTGTGTTCCAAGTTTTGGCTGCGAGGACTGGGAAGCTTTTTCCTCCTGCTTTTTGCATTTGAACCTTGGTATGATCAGGTCATTGGATAGGGATGATCTGGTTTGTCTAACTGAAGTGTTCAGGTTGAATTTATTGCATAGTTATGTTGGTGTTTGGCTGTGTAAACATTTATGTGCGAGGGTCTTGAGCTTCACTCTTGGATTAATTCTGCACCAAGAGTATTCTCGAAGTGCTCGTCAGTGGTGCCATCCCACCTGAGAACACGTGCAATGAAAAAGTCAGCACAGAGGACCTTTACCAATGACTTCCTGTGAGGGAAACTCCCGGTGAGAATTGTGACATAAGAATTGCCTCTGAATTGAAATGCAGAAAACTGATGAGTCATTTATCCATAAAAACATTGAAATATTCATAAGCCTTCCAGGCACTAGGAATTGGACACTTAGTGACTGGGTGGCATTTAAGATCACCAAGCAATAAAAGATAAGAGAGCCATGAGGAAGAGCTTTGCTTGAAAAACGTGTTAGCCCATGTTAGAAGTACAATTTAACTGCAAATAAAAATATGTAACACAATTTAAGCATAAAGCTCATATTTCTCTGTTCGTAGGATTGGTTGTATCAGCAGAGTATTTTCATAGCTGATAATCCGAAAAATGAAAAGCAAAAATGTGTACCTAAAAATTGATACATAAAGGAGGTTCAGTTAAATTTCCAAGAGACATCCCAATCTCTACACAAGATATTGGTGTACCCATATCCTGATGACTGGCTGATCGAGGGCACTTCACCGGAACAAGCGGGATTGGTCTATGGAACAACAGTAGCTGTTTTGGAAGCCCTAGATCTCTGGCTGAAGCTCTTCATTTTCTTGGAACAACTCTGAATACCATAGACTGAAAAGTGTGCCTTTCAGGCAAATTGAAGCATGATGGTCTGAAGAAGGAACCAAACCTTAAAAGCTAGCTAGATTTCCCTTCTAAGAACTATGGCCTCCTATATTTGGAGGCTACTCAAGGAATGCTTGTAGATCCTGTAAGGAGTGTCTCAGCCATACTCGGGTGCAAAAGCCGCTTTCCAATGGTGGTGCCCATGGGGACAACCTTCTTCAAGACACAACCTTTCAGCCATTACTAACCAAACAATCGATTTTTATAGATGCATCAATTAGATGGAGCGTCCATATGGACCATCTGATTTATTCAGAGTACATGGTCGGTTATATCAAAGAGATACCACATGAACATGTTGGAGTTGAGAGGCGTTAACTTGGCATTGAAAGTTTTACTGCCTTTCATTAACACAAGTCGAAATCTCAAACAGACAAACACAACCACTATTCATTACCTAAACAAACAAGAAGGCACGAAATTGACCACACTCTCGAAGGACAGGGAGGACAGTGGCAATATGTATCCTGAAAATGATATGCAAGCAGGCACTCCCAAGTCAGTGGTCTTAAACATTTGTTTCATTCCAAGCCCCCTCAAGAAAAATGTTTTCAAGTTGGACCCCATGATCAGTGGGGCTGCTGGATGAGGTATAGCATAGTTTTGAAGCGACCATCTCTACTCATGGTTACATGGGGTAGTTGTGAGCAGATAGCATGCCAAGTGACCAAGTGCCCACACACTCAGACATACCGCTCAACGTCAGGTCTCCAAAGTGAGTGAAATGGGAGGGTCTCAAGATTTCATTATCAGCATTTTTTGGTTCGTACAATTAATCCAATAAGAATGACACGATCAAAAAGAGGTTGTGCTGAGCGGTTTGCTTTTATGGCCGAGGGGTTGAGACAGAAGCCTGCTGCACAATGTTTGATTAAGGATGGGATTTACAGTGTAGTACAGCAAGCTACTCCCTTGCATCCTTATGTCCATTTCTAAATTCCTTATTGCTGCCTCATTGTCTCATTACCGTTTTCTGTCTTGCCCTACTTCCCCATACAGTCCTCCCTGATAATTCTAGCTCTGCTGTTCACTTTTCCTTCTTCACATCACTGCAATTATTCTGTCTCCCCTCTTCCTTGTCGGTCTTGACTGCCTTTTTAACCCATTCTCCTATATTCTCACCTTCCCAATTGCACACTCCTTCTCATCCCCTAATTTTCTGTCCTTTTCTATCCTTGTTAAACACTTCCATCTCTTCTCTCCCTCCAGTTCTATCTCTTATTTCTCTTGCCCCCCACCAGCCAATTCTGTATTTTGACTCTCTATCATGTAGCCTGTCTTCGATTTCTCCTGATCTGCATGCTCTATCTCTCCTCCACACCTATTATTTATCTTTTCCCATTCAATTCTGCCTCTTCTTTTTATTTCCTGTTCCTAGGTTTCCTTTTTTTTATTCCTACTTATATTACAGTTCCCCAACGGTTCTCTTTCCACATCTTTTAATCTTTCTTTTTTTCAACCCTCCTTTCAGTTATCTCACTCATCCTGTCTCCCTCTCTCTTAGCCTCCAACTCTACTTCTTTACCCCCTCCTTTCTGATTCTGGCTGTCACCATTCAAACTAACTTGTGCTCTGTCTCTCCCTCCTATTTCACCTATTCTAGCTCACCTTGCTTTTCTGCCCTGCTCTTGTTCCTTCCTATCCTGTCTCTTCCTCTTATTCTGGGTCTCACTCTTATTCTGTCCCTCACATTCTGTCTCAGCCTCCTATTTGCTCTCTCTCCTTTCCAGTCTGTCCCCCCACCTGTCTTGTGTTTCCTTTCAATTCTGTCCTTGTCTCTCCCAACTATTCTGTCTCTTCCTACCTACCTATAACGTCTCTTCCCACCTATTCCGTCTCTTCCCACATAGTCGTTCTCTTCCCACCTAGTTCTCTTTCCTCCTAGTTGGTTTGATTCTGTATGTCCCGCCTAGTCTGTCTCAGCCCCCTCTTCTGTTCTATTCTGTCTATCCTATTCTTTCACCCCCCCTTTCTGTGTCCCACTCTTATGTTCTAATCTGTCCCCCGCATTTGTTCTAACTCCCCCGCCCCCTCCAACTTTCTCTCCCTCTTCTTCTCTCTTACTCCATCTCTCCTTCCTGTTCTATCACCGTCTTATTCTGTTCCAGTTGGTGCTTTGTCTCTCACTTGCATAGTGAGTATGTCTGTATCTCGCCTAGTCCAAGTATGCCTCTCCCTCCAATTCTGTCTGTCTCCTCCCTCCTTTACCAACTTTAATAATGTGTACTTTTCTGAAGGATGAGGCTAAGGCAGCTCACCCAGACAGCTATCCATCCTTTTCAGTCTCATTGTCACATCCCCTTCCTTTCTCTTGCAACCTTTTTTTAAACCTGTTCTGTTCTTCTATCTAGACCTAATGTGTCTCTCCTGTACTCTTACACCCTTCTTTTTTCTCCTGTTATGCCTTTTCGCTTGTGGCCCCCAATTTTACCCTCCCTACTGTTTGCTTCCATTCCTGTTTCCTCCTCAATTTCTTCCCCCAACTTATTCTGTCTCATTCTCCCTCCCTCGTAGCCTCTTGACCTCCTGCTGTACTTCCTCCTGTCCCGGAAATAAACACACCATTGCAGTCCTTCTATACTATCGTTATTATCTGAAAGGCACACCTGAGACAGAGCAGTTTATTGGTTGTTGATTTTTATTCAAGCTATTGGACTCGTGCCCCACTAGGGGGATTCAACCCACAGTTTGAAGGATGCTAAGCAGATCATTTCGAGAAGAACACAAGGTCCAAAACATTGGTCATATGAAAAATATTCTCCAGATGGATGAAGACCATTTCTCTATCTCACAAGATGCAGTGACTCCGCTTCTGAACCGTAAACAACAAGCATCAAGATGAAATGGCCTTTTTAATATACTGGTTCGAAAGATTGTCATACCTCTAATACCAAAAGTAATCCTGAAGTTTCGACATTCAATAACAATGATCCCGATTGTGCCAGAATAGGAACATCAATGGTAGTACGCTGATTTAGGCAACCTATCCATCCAGCCACACTAGACTCTGCAGTGCAGACAGGATCTGCTATACCATCAGAGTATAAATCTGATGGTATACCTCTGATGTTTTCACGCCTTGAAACACTTGTGTATAGGAGCGCTATAAATGCCTTATCATATCAATATGACACTTAACTCTCCCGCAGGACTACGTGAAAATGCTAAATGAGGCTTTAAGACCATCAACCAGGCCCACTTGCTGTCAACTGAAAAATGTTATTTTTCTAGTCTACTCCCCATCCTGGGGGATCCCTGAAGAAGATCAAATAAATATATTGCAACCTCAAGTGCTGGGGGCAGATTCATACAGCCCTATTCGAGGGGATTGGGTCCTCCGACGTATTCCATATCTATGACAGTAATCACCACAGCTGTGCTGCTTCGGAAACTTTTTTCGGCGTCTGCGTCCTGCGTCGATGACGTCGATGCGCCGCCGTCGAGGACCTCCTCCGACGTCCGACGTCATCCGATGTGATAAGTAGGACGCACGACGCCAGTAGCCTCAGTTCCGTTTTTTCCGCGAACGTGTTGCTTCGTGTTTCTCGGTTCTAGCCTCGACTCTTTGGAGTTCTGTTCTTTCTGGTTCTTCGAACCTGTTCGTTTGTGAATATTCCTTCGCAGCGATGTCTTCCACTTCGTCTTCAACCCCGCGTCCGGGCTTCAAGAAGTGCGGGGAGTGTGGGTCCAAGATGTCGGTGACTGACTCGCACGACGCCTGCCTCTGGTGCCTCGGGGAGGCCCACGACACGGATGACTGTGTCGACTGCCTGTCGCTCACGTCCAAGGCCTTACGCGACCGTAAGAAGAAATTGTCGGTAGGTCGGGTGTCCAAGCCCCGGAAGTCGAAGTCGGCGGGGCTTTCGACGGATGATTCGAGGGGTGACTCTCCGCGTCATCGTCGGAAGTCTCGTCGGTCTTCTTCTAGGAGTCGGTCTCGCCACTCCTCAGCCTCTTCGAGGCATTCTCGGAAGCGCCGTCACCGGTCGCCTTCCAGGTCCTCTTCCGAGGACTCTGCCCGGCACGTCGGTTATCCCACCAGCCGTGCGACGCCGGAGGAATGGGCTTCCTTCGGGAAGAAAATGTTGGCGATTCTTGAGTCGCAGGGTACTCAACCGTCCGCGCCCCCGAGTGGGGTCGGCCGTGTGAGGTCGAGAGACACCGCTCGCAAGAGTGGTCGGCACGAGTCACGGGAGAGGTCCCGTTCGGACAAGGAGGCTCGTTCTCGCCGTACCCGTTCCAGGTCCCGGTCCTCGACGCGATCGAGACCGTGTGCACCTGTGATGTCTTCGAGGAAGACATCGACGTCTGAGGCGTCGAGGGCGTCGACAGGCTTTCTCGAGGCTCCGGCTCCGAGGAAGTCGTCGAAGCCGTCGACGTTCAGGTCGTCGAGGGACACGCTCGGGGCTCCGGCTTCGAGGGCTGTGTCGACGCCGCCGATATTGGAGGCGCTGCATCTGACGTCGACGCCGATTTCCTCGACGTCGACGCCGATCCTCTCGGCGCCGTTGCCGGTTTTCTCGACGGCGGCGCCGATTCGCTCGACGCCATCGACGCCTTTCGTGTCGGAGGTGCCCCGTGTCTCGGGTGTACCCCCTAGGAAGGCTCTGGTTAGGAGCAGGCACTCTCAGGTGCCTTTCCACCACTTGGATTATATTTCAGAGGCGGATGAGGATTCGGTTGGCCTGGTTCCTGGTCAGGTGCCGGATGACATTGTCTCGGGCCATAGTCAATTTGACGATTTGAGGCAGTCGCTGCATGATGCTAGTGGTCTGGACACCTCTCCAGAGGTGGAATTTGGTCGGCCTGAGCCTGGCTCCCATGCCGATTCCTCATACCGGCGCCTTATGGCTAGGGTGTCTGAGTATCTGGGATGGTCTGCTCCCCCAGGGGAGTTTGTGCAGGATGATCTGACGGACATCCTTGATGTTGGTCCCCCAACTGACCCGGTACTGCCGTTCCATATGGCTTTACAGCGTAGGGTGGCGGCGGCTTGGACTGCTCCGGAGAGTCTCCCGGCAGTGGGCAGATCCTTGTCGCGGAAATACCGTCCAGCCAGTGGCGACCCCTGCTACTTGACCAGGCACCCCACTCCGGAAAGTTTGGTGGTGCAGGCGGCCACGGCCCCGGCAAAGCAGGCGTCGTACCCTACCATCCCTCCTGATAGGGACGACAAACGTTTTGATGGCTGGGCGAAGAAGGTGTTTTCTTCTGGTGGTATGGCGCTTCAGGCGGCCAACTCCATTTGTGCCTTGTCACGTTTCACGCACACTCTGTGGAACTGTGTTGCGTTAGCGGCTGAACATATTCCCGAAGGGGACGAACGGGATGGTTTCCTTGCTTTGGTCCAGGATGGTAAGGATGCCATGTGTGAGTCCGTTCAGTCGGGTTTGGACTTAGCTGAATGCGTCAGTAGGTCCATGGCGGCGAGCACCGTGATACGCAGGTTTGCGTGGTTGCGGAAGTCGGGGTTTGCTCCTGATGTGCAGTCCCGGCTCCTCAACATGCCTTTTGATGGTGAACACCTTTTTGGCAGCAAGGCTGACGAGAGCCTTGAGAGGTTGCAGACCTCAAAAGCTGCAGCGAAGTCGTTGGGCGCTGCAGTTCGCCAACCTCCGCCTTTTCGTCCTAGGGGACAGCAGTGGAGGGGTGGCTCCTTTCGCTATTACTCGTCCTTTGGTAAAGCGAGAGGAGCTGGCAGTCAAAGGGGCCAACGCAGGGGTACCAGAGGTGGACGACAAGGTACCCGTGGTGCCAAGGCCGCTCGGGCAGTTGCCTCTTTGCCCTCAGGTAACGCCGCAGCCGCTCCTACTCAGTCATGAGGCCATGTCCCATGGTTCGCCGGTTGGGGGAAGGCTGGCGCAGCATCTTGTAGAGTGGCGTGCCATTACTTCAGATGTGTGGGTTCTGGAGATCATAACCCACGGCTACTGTCTTCCCTTTCGGCACAGGCCTCGCGACAATCCACCGGGGAACCTCTCTTTGAAGTGTCCGGATCCGCTCCTTGCGCAGGAAATTCAAGCCCTGCTGGAGAAAGGCGCCATAGAACTGGTGCCTGTAGCGGAGAGGAACGAGGGTTGGTATTCCCCTTATTTTTTGATTTCCAAGAAAGACGGGGGATTGAGACCCATCATGGACTTGCGCGGTTTGAACAAACTCCTCAGGAAGGACAAGTTCAAGATGGTTACTCTCTCTCAAGTCCTCCAGGCCCTTCAGCTTCAGGACTGGTTGGTGTCACTCGACCTCAAGGATGCTTACTTCCATGTGCCGATCCATCCCAAGCACAAGAAGTACCTGAGGTTCGCGGTTGGCGACTCGCACTTTCAGTTTCGGGTCCTGCCGTTCGGTTTGACCTCCGCCCGAGGGTTTTCACCAAGCTCATGGTGGTGGTGGCAGCGCATCTCAGGCAAGGGGGGATTCACGTCTACCCCTACCTGGACGATTGGTTGATCAGGGGGAGCTCTCCCGAGCAAGTCCTGGATCATCTGTCCGTCGCCTGCCACTCCCTTCACAGGCTGGGCTTCTCCCTCAATTTAAAGAAGTCCCATTTGACGCCGACACAGAGGCTCCAGTACATCGGGGCAGTGCTCGACACTTCCCTGGGGCAGTGTTTTCCTCCCCAGGTGAGGGCTCTTCACATTCAGCAGATGGTGCACAAGTTTCAGCATGCCCAGACGCTCCCGGCGTTCGAGTTCTTGAGGTTGCTCGGCCTCATGGCATCCTGCATTCTTCTGGTGCCTGAGGCTCGCCTGCGAATGAGATCTTTGCAGTGGGCACTCAAGATGCAATGGTCGCAGTCCTCCGGCAGGATGTCGGACCCGATTCAGGTGCCGCCCTCGGTCGCCCGGGACCTTCTGTGGTGGGCCGTCGATGGCAACTTGATGAAGGGGGCTCCGTTTTGGCTTCCCTGGCCGGAGGTGACGATCGTGTCGGATGCATCCCTCACGGGATGGGGAGCTCATGCCAACGGGCTGACAGTCAGCGGTCGTTGGTCTCCGTCGGAGTCCAGACTCCATATCAATCTGTTGGAGCTGAGGGCCGTCAGGCTAGCCCTGAGGGCTTTTCTGCCGACTGTGCGAGGAAAGAATGTCCTGATCCTGACGGACAACACAGTGGCCATGCACTACCTCAACAAAAAGGGGGGGGCAGGGTCACTTCCTCTGTGCAGGGAGGCGATGCAGCTCGAGTTCTGGGCCATCCAGCAGGAAGTTTCGATCTCTGCAGTTCATCTGGCCGGAGTCGAACACGTGACGGCGGACGCTCTGAGCAGGCAGAGCACGATCTCTCACGAGTGGGAGTTGGCTCAGGAGATTCTCCTGGAGATCTTCGCCCTTTGGGGGACCCCTCAAGTGGATCTCTTTGCCTCCAGTGTCAACCGGAAGTGCGAAAGGTTTTGCTCGCGGGAATTTCCTCCAAGAGGAGCCTTAGGGGACGCGTTCGTGGTGGAGTGGTCGTTCCCGCTGCTGTACGCGTTTCCTCCAGTCCCCGTCATCCCGCAAGTGCTGCGGAGGTTACGGAAGTTCGGTTCCCGGATGATCCTCATTGCTCCGGCGTGGGCTCGGAGGACGTGGTACCCGGACCTTCTCGACTTGTCCATCTGCCCTCCACGTCGTCTTCCCTACCGAGACGATCTGCTCTCACGGGAGGGGGGTCAGGTTCTCCATCCAGAGGTCGGATCCCTCAACCTTCACGCTTGGCTTCTGAAAGGTTGAGGTATAAGGATTGGGACCTCCCTGAAGACGTGATGGAGGTGTTGCTTTCGGCCCGAAGGCCCGCAACTAAGTCTCTGTACCGTTGCCGTTGGCGTAGGTTCTGCGACTGGTGCAGAGTTCAGAATGTGGATCCTTTTGCATGTGACATCCCCATGGTTCTGTCCTTTTTGCTTTCTTTGGCCCACAGGGGCTTGCAAGTGGGTACCATTAAAGGTTACCTGGCGGCGCTGTCTATCTTTAAGCGCTCATCTGAAGAATGTTCTTTCTTTAAAATCCCTTTAATTTCGCAGTTTCTGAAAGGGCTCACTAATGTGTTCCCTCCGTCGCCTTTCCTGGTGCCCGGTTGGGATTTGAACCTTGTTCTTAGGTTTCTTATGGGTGCTCCGTTTGAGCCTTTACATTCTTGCCCTTTGAGGCTGTTGACTTTGAAAACTGTGTTTTTAGTTGCGGTTACTTCCGCTCGCAGAGTGAGTGAGTTACAGGCACTTTCTGTTAAGCCACCCTTCACTGTATTTCACAAGGACAGGGTTGTCCTTCGAGTTCGTCCTTCTTTTCTTCCAAAGGTAGTGACGGAATTTCATTTGGCCCAGAAGATTGTTCTTCCGGCATTCTATCCTCCTCCGCATCCTGGTAAGGAAGAGGAGAGGCTCCATAGGCTTGATCCTAGGAGAGCTTTGAGCTTTTATGTTTCTCGCATGTCCCGGGTCAGAGTGGACGATCAACTCTTTATTGGTTACGCTGGTAAGCGCTTGGGGCAAGCTGTGACGAAACAGACTTTGTCCCGCTGGATTATTTTGGCCATCTCGGAGTGTTACCGCTTGGCGGGCAAGGACCCACCGGCTGGCTTGCGGGCCCATTCTACCAGGGGCTTGGCTGCATCTACTGCCCTGCAGAGGGGTGTTCCTATTCGCAACATCTGTGATGCTGCCACCTGGGCTTCAGTACATACATTTGTGCGGCATTATTCCCTCGATTCCATCAGAGGGCAGGATCTGGCCTTTGGCAAGGCGGTCCTTTGCTCTGCTATTTGATTGGCTATTCTAAATTTTGTTTCTAAATTCTTTCCCTCCTCCTTGATTTGGTACTGCTTTGGGAGTCTGTCATAGATATGGAATACGTCGGAGGACCCAATCCCCTCGAAGAACAAGTTACTTTCTTACCTGGTAACGTTCTTTCGATGGGATGGTCCGACGACGTATTCCATATCGCTCCCGCCCTGCCTTCCCCGCTGCAGAATTTCTGTTGCGATTGCAGCTTACGTTCCGCAAGGCTTTGTGTCGGACTGGCAGTTGACTAATGTCACACGTTCTGGGGGAAAAAACTACAACTGAGGCTACTGGCGTCGTGCGTCCTACTTATCACATCGGATGACGTCGGACGTCGGAGGAGGTCCTCGACGGCGGCGCATCGACGTCATCGACGCAGGACGCAGACGCCGAAAAAAGTTTCCGAAGCAGCACAGCTGTGGTGATTACTGTCATAGATATGGAATACGTCGTCGGACCATCCCATCGAAAGAACGTTACCAGGTAAGAAAGTAACTTGTTTGTCACTGGTAATCCATTTTGAAAATGGTCAGAGAACCCGATAAGTACAGGACTTGCTTTACAGGACTTGTACAAGCATCCGTTACCCATGGACTTTAACCCCGGACCAGTGATGAGACGGACGTACGAAAAGAAGAATGTCTCTTCCAGAAACCACAGTGAGAGAGGATGTTCCAGGAAGACGGGGGGACCTGATCAAGGGGATCTGGCAAGCTCACAGGGCAAGACTGGGCAGCCAACAATGAACGGTCACATGATTGGGGCAACGGATGGAGGGGACCCAGGAAGGCACACGATGGAGCTGGAGCAGCTAGTGGGTTCTCATTATGGCTGGGGAAACTCTACCTCGAGGCACTTGGCCCAGGAGGATTTCACAGGAGTCAGCACAGCAAAGACCCACAAATTATTCCAGCACAGGAAAGTCAATCCAGCCAGCCAGGATGGCTGGATAGGACAAGGAAACCACCCAGGCAGGACTTCCATAAAATGGAACCAGAGTCCAGCTAGTATGGCCAATCCAGCTCCTCAAATGCAGCAACCCATCTTCGTGTCAATCTGCAGCCATTCAGGTAAGAATCTCCTGTTGTGAAGACTGTACACGGTCTCCCATGATAGGCTAGCCCCTGAGAATGCTTAGGACAGCATTTCATTTGCATACCCCGACATTAACAAAGATGTTGGCGGTCACCAAATCAGGCTTTCCCTAAAAATGCCATTCAGTTCCACTGCCATAGAATATGTATGGGGCCTGCCTGGGGTAGAAAACCGGCCTATTCCAGTGCAAACCGCATTAGAGGGTGCACGGCTGGGTTCAGTGAGCACACACATCAGCACAACTTTGTAGGTCTCCCATGTTATCCACAGATACACTGAGGGGTAGCCAATACAAATATTGCTGGGAGGAGGGCCTATCAAATGCATTGGAACGTACTGGCTAGTAAATTAATGCATTTTGTTATTAATATAGTAAAAATCACTGCACCCTCATGAAGCCAAAACTAACCTATGGCTGTCACCAGCTCTACTCTCCAGCACACTTCCAGGTTGAAAGAATCATTGTGGCCCCAAAATGGGGTGCTTCAAAAGCACCACTACCCTGGTTGTCATACATGCTACCACAGCAGCACATCAGGAAAATGGTTACAGTGACAGAGGAGCAGGTCCCCATGTTTTCAAACATAAAGGCAATGATTCAGGAAAACCAGCATTGAAAAAGTACAAAGTTTAGGGGTCTCATAAATGGGTTAATAGAACCCTAAAAATGTAATTCCGTCCTAACAGTCCTTCTCATTAATCTTTTTTCACCATTCCCGTGATCAAGGATTTCTTAAATATTGAAGGTGTACCTTCCCCTGAGGAGACTTTCTTCTATCTAGGAGTTGAGTGTCCTTTCAGAATTGATGGTTTATCCATTTGACCAATGCATAAATCGAACCTCCAGCGTTTGTCTTGCAAGGCAGTCTTTCTGATTGCAATCGAATTGACTAGATGGATTAGTGAGATCCACACCCTAGACACAGAGGACAATTCACTGCAATGAATCTTATATATACAATTGTCTAATTGATGCTTTCGAATTCAATGTGTTTTCAGATAAGAATACCTGAATATAAAAATAGTATTATCAAATCTCTAGGACTCACTCTGAGCCATTAACAGTGTGCAGAGGATGGGAGTTCCCGCACTTGGGAACTTTATTGTTTTTGCATGAGCTAATGTGCATAAAAGAAGAGTGTAAATACATATGAAGTCAAATAAAAGTTTAAAACGTACATGAAGAATAATATTGATATAATACATGCCAAGAAATATTACAATGCCTAAGTACATTGAAAAAAGTAATGTTTTTTGTTAGAGAAATAGTGGATAATCAAATGAATTTGTTTTTTTTTCTTAAATGTATATATCTTAATGTGCTTTTCTCCAGCTAATTGCATGTTGTTGTTGAAATACACATTTTGTTTGCCTGGAAGATTAACTTAGTCTTATGTATGTGTAACAGTTCCCTATAGTGGTCATAACAGGCGAAGTGAGCAAGACTGCTTCATACAAACATACCTCTGGCCTTTTATTAGATAGTATGATTGCTTGAAAAGCCACACAATTTCAAATGCATTCTGTAGTGTAATAGACGGGGGAAAAAATACGAATAGTGACAGGTCACCAAAAAGTACCAGGAGCCTTTTCTTACTCTTTTTTTTTTTTTGTTATACCTGTGCCCACAGTATATGCTAGCATTGCCTCTGCAAGACCACACTGGAGTTGGCTAGGCCCAATAATGCCAGTTGTGCCTATGTAAGAGATAAAGGGAGTTAGTCAGGATCAAACAATATGAAAGAGGAAGGTCAGCTTGGATTTGAACCTAGGCCGTTTTGATCGAAATTGCTCCCCCACACATCAATTTGATGCAAACATAAATAACCAGAGAAAGCAAACTCAATATCACCATAGTATTATTGCACCACCAATCTTGCTGGCTACGGACACTGTGTCACAGTGAGATAAGGTGATGTGCCCGTAATCACACTAATTTCGATGAGATCCCGGGCAAAGTCTAGTCAACTAAGTGGTGGCAAACATGTCCCACCTACTTCCATTACATTTGCTCTTGACCTACGCTAGCAAAGGAAACACGGCCAAACTTGTATGAATAATTCCTTGTTACCTTAAACTGTGTGAAAAGGTCTTTATACAGGGCTTCTATTTACCACTACTAAGACTGGGACTGGTCGTCCGAACTTATGCTTACCGAGCATTATACAGCCCACTGTTTTGTTAACCTGCTTTACGGTGTCAACAATGCTATAGATATGTGACAAATTGAGAGTATTCATTTCTTCTCCCCAGGGTGGAGCCACCCCCTTTGAAGCTAGGGAGGTGAGCCAGCTCGGCAAGACTCTTCCTAGGTATCTGGGCAAGTGAGATCGTACTGGGCGTGATTCACCCTTCGGGGACCAGGACTCTCAATCCCACAGGGAACTCCCTATGCAAGCCTCCTTATCTGCATATATGGGAATGCCTTCAGTAATGGAAAACATGCCCTCCTTTTGTCTAGCACCTGGCAATGCTAGATCAACCATGATACCTGAAAGAAAAGGGAATATGGAGGAGAGAGAACCATATGCAGGGCAAGCCCTCTGTCATAGCTACACCTTGGATGGTTGGAGCAGACTGGACCCACACAGCTCATGGCATTCTGAGAAGCTGAGAACGCCAGACCACGGCACCTGAGAGCCAGCAACCCAAGGGCTGCTGTCAGGACGGAGAGTGGAGGGCGGTCCGATGTGGTGACATAAGCACGGTGGTGGGCCTGGGGCCCTGTCCAACAATGCCAACCCCCGTAGAGGCGGAAGACCTGAAACCACCTGTCGGTGAACCCTCACAGAGCACGACAAGCTATGAAAGCACTGAGAGTAGAGCCGTTGGGAAAGCTGGAGCGCAGAGAGAACAACCGAAGCAGGAGATTCAAATGAGCACCAAAGCGTGAAACGCCACCTGCAATGAACGAAGGTACCGGGGTGGAACGAATAAGGGGGAGGCTGTCTGGGGAACATATATCTTAAAATGGAACTTCGGCAAAACTATGTTTCTGATGTGGGGAAATTAAGAAAGCATAAAGATATTTCTGAGGCTTGTCGAATCTGCTTATATCATATGCTATGCATGGACCGATATCTAGTGGAAGCTGCAGAGTATTACAGCTGTTGTTTTCGAAACTCGAAAAAGGTAAGTCGACAGGGCGTGCCAGTAATACTATCCCTAGTGTGACGTCCACTGTACCCATGATCCCTCACGCGTCGAGGTCCCTCAGATTGTTTTTTTCCGCCATCGTGACGGATGCTTAATGGCAGAGTTCATTTAGGCTAACGCCATTTACTATTGAATAATTAAGATTAGTTACTCTTCTTTGCTTTCTCCAAACCGACTTTGACTACTTCATTGACGCGGTGGAGAGGACGAGCGTCGAATGAAAACCCAGACTCGACTGACCCTTTCGGCCTTAGAAGGCCGCACCGGGCTTAGGCCCAAACATTAGGGAGAGGGGGGTGGTCATTGTAGAATGCAATTTTCCCTCCATCCTCTCCTTTCGAGCCTGGCTGCCATTTCCCATAAACATGGAGAACTGCATTTAAATTTTGCCCCACGTGCAATAAAAAATTCCCCTGGATAGACAAGCGCCGGGTGTGCCTTTTGTGTCTAGCACGGGGATCATGACGAGGGGCATTATCGAGCCTGCAAGCTCTTCAAGCCAAAAACACTTCGGGACTGGAGATCTTAACGCTGGGCCTATCACGCCATGCAGGCCGAGGCCACCATGGACTTGGATGGAGCCTCCGGTGATGGCAGCGTTGTGGACAGTTAGGTCCCCAAGTGCAAGCCCCCGACCCCAAGAGACAGGCCAACGGCTCTGTTACAGGGACAACACCTGGTGGCGAAAGCACTCTCGCGACCTCCAACACTAAGCACATAGCCCATGGTAAGGAATCGACATCGTCGATCAAACACCCACACACGGTGTCATGGGGGAGGTCCACAGAATCCCTGTCCTCTGAGCGCTCGAGGTCTAGATCGCCTCACGACAGGCCCTGTAAGTCTAAAGTCAAACCAGATGCTGTGTTCTAAACATCGACCGAGTGCCGAATGTCAGACTATGCTGCAGTCCGTCCCACCAACGAAAGTCGACATCCCACGTCGAAAACGGCTGTAAGCACAAAGATCACTAGTTTATCCCACTTAGTGAAAAAGCATGTCCAAGAGAGCCTGCTGTAGTCCAAACATTCAAAGAAACACTCCTCCAAGAGCCCCAATCATAAGGAGAAGTCTAATAAGGACAAGTTTACCACTACTCAGAGGGAGAAAAGCACTGTTCCCCAGGAGGAAGGGTGCATGGCAGAAGCCTTAAAGAACAAAGGTCAGCTTCAAGCTCAGGGCCAGTCTACACCCCAGGGCCAACCTACACCCCTAGGAGAGGCCACTACTTCTCAGTATCCTGGTGTCATTCCAAATTCAGCCACATGGACTGCTGAAGACATGACTAGGATGACCTGTATGGCCAACATCTTTGAGAAGAACCCACAGGCATACCAGATCTTCCAAACCACACCTCCAACAACTGAGGCTTCGACACCCTCTACCCCTCCCCCCACGACACCCAGCTAGGAGAACGCAACCTAATACTCTCCCTCTTTCGACTCCAGTCCAGATTGATCTGTATGATCACACAGACTGACGACAATGCAACCTTTCACGAGACAGATCATCATTATGATGATGAGGAAGAGGTGTATAACCTAGCCTCACCAATTTAACAGGACCAGTTGACAGTTGACAATCAGCCACTCCATAATGATATCCTTATAAAGGCAGATGAACACTTTGGAGTCCAAACCCAAGAGACTCAGCTTGATAAAGATTTTGTAGAAGATCTATTGGGGGACAGAAAAGCCACCACCCAATTAATTCCCATTCTGCAATCCGTCCAAAGAAGAATCCAACCTTCTCTGGAAACACCTAACCAGACACGGGCAGACAACCCGTGGGTTGGACAACTTTTTTGTCCAGCGCCATCTGACACACTTTACATCAGGGGCCAGCTTAAGCCAGATTAGCTTGTGGTTACAATGACTTGTAAGAGGGTCGACACACCGGTCGCCTAGTCAGAGGCGCCCCCCGATGAGGTGAGCAAGAAACTCTACCTATGGGGAGAAAGGTAGCCACTTAGGCAGCTTTCCAACAAGGATCGCCAATAACTGGACACTTCTGGCAAGCTATAACTTCGACAAATGGGACGAAATAACTACATTGAAATCTTCTGCTCCTGAACCTCTGAAGTCATAACTGGTCCTGGTAGCAGCAGATGGCAAGGCAACATCCAACTGCATCTTGAAAAACAGCCTAGATGCCGCAGACAATGTGGGCAGGATTATTGCCGAAGGGACCATCATCAAACGCCACGCATGGCTATGCCAGTCTGGCTTCAAACTTGAAACCCAAGCTACACTCCTTAATATGCCGGTAGAACCCAATGTCTTATTCAGGAAAGCCGTAGAAGATGCGTTCAAGTCCGCCAAGGAGGAATATGATGCACTAAAATCTCTAGGCCAGCTGACTAACAAACCACCAGGCCAGAGATGCGGAAGCAATTTTCGTCGGTTTTGTGGTCAAAACTCTGAGGCTCGGGTTATGGACAAGGTCAGGGCTCTTCCTGGGGTAACAACCAGGGTCAAGCCTCACAGGGATTTCAAAGAGCCCAGTGCTGATCTCGTGGCTTGGGGAGGTCCTCCACATCCAGAGGTGAAAGTACACCTCCTAAACCATGACTGCCTGCTCCAGGTCCCCACCCATGACTCTCCAGTAGGAGGGTGTATTTCACACTTCATCCACGCATGGGAGGGAATCACCACAGACAAGTGGGTGCTATCAACCGTGTCGAGAGGTTATTGCGTGGAGCTCATCCAAAAACTATTGAACCATCCCCCGCGTCAAAGGAAATCAATGAAGGAAGAACAACTCCTCCTTCTCGAGGAGGTCACCGCGCTGCTGCTCAAGGATGGCATAGGGGTCCTACCAGCAAACGAGGTAAACAAGGGTATTTATTCAACCTACTTGCTTGTGCCAAAGAAAGATCTATCTATGCGCCCAGTGTTAGACTTGCGCCCTGCAAACACTTATGTAAAGCCAAAAAAATTCTGCATGACAACGCTACAAGAGGTAATCCCTCTGCTAAAGCGGGGGGACTACATGGCAACATTGAATATGAAAGATGCCTATTTTCATATTTCAATATTCCCAGCGTACAGAAAACTCTTGCGTTTCAAGATCGCAAACCAGCACTACCAATTCAAGGTGCTGCCCATCGGAATAGCGTCTGCTCCAAGGGTGTTCACCAAGGTACTGGCAGTGGTGGCAGCACATCTGCACAGGGAGGCAATCACAGTGTACCCCTCCCTGGACGACTGGCTGATCACAGGGGATTCACCCCATCTTTGCAAACAAAATGCGCAAAGAACCATAAACCTTCTCTTCCAATTGGGCTTCTCAATAAAAGAGAAATTCAAGCCTTGTGCCAAACACAACAAAACAGTTCCTAGGAGCTGTCTTAAACACGGAAGCAGGGTTAGTCTTTCCATTCATGGAAAGGGTTCAAAACATGCTACGGCAAATACCTCCGTATCAAGCCGGACACCAGATAAGCGTACGCAAAGCAATGCGTTTAGTAGGCAAGATGGCGTTGTGCATATACCTGGTCCCACACGCACGTCTGTGCATGCGCCTCATTCAGGAGTGGTTGGCAAAACAATGGTCTTGTGCAAGTGGTCAGTGGGACGATCTAGTGGTCGTTTCGCAAACAGTAGTACAAAACCTGCACTGGTGGACAAAGGAGAACCTGTTAAAGGGAAAACCCTTCTACGACTCGGCAGTGTAAGCAATCGTTACAACAGAAGCATCACTTTCCGGGTGGAGAGCACATTACCTTCACCACACAGCACATGGTTTGGGGACACGCATCACAGCACATAACCACATCAACCTGCTGGAGCTCCTAGCAGTGTTCAAAGTGCTTCAAGCATTCCAAGCACAGCTGACGAACCAGTCTCTTCAAATCCTACCAGACTGCACCACTGCAATGTTCTAGATCAACAAGCAGGGGTGGGGACACTCTCCAAATCTGTCCAAGCTGGCACAGAAATTATGGAGCAGAGCAATCAGACGGGGGATGTTCCTATCCTCCCAACATGTTCCAGGGGTACTCAACCCTCTAGCAGACTCTCTGAGCAGAGATCCCCTACCAGAGGAACACGAGTGGCAACTAGATTCAAGTGTCATAGACCACATCTTCTCACAGTGGGGTTATCCCACACTAGACTTGTTTGCTATAAGAGAAAACAAGCAATGCCCATACTTCGCGTCAAGGTTCCCCCAACCAGACTCGAAGGGGAACGCCCTATGGATGAGCTGGTCAAGGAAATTTGCTTGTTTTTCGCCCCAACTCCTTTAATGAACACGGTGGTGAACAAGATTCACAAAGAACAGATGACGCTCATCTTAGTTGCTCCTATGTGGGCAAGACAGCCATGGTATCCACATCTGTGCAAACTGGCGATGTGCGATCCCTTCAAACTCCCGTGCCAAACCAACTTAGTGACCCAACACGGGGGAATAACAGTACATCCTCAACCACACTCAATGAACTTGGCAGCATGGCTCATGAGATCATAGAGTTCAGACATCTTAATCTACCACAACGGTGTATGGATAGCCTCAAGGAGGCAAGTAAATCAGGCACTGTTATTTCGACAAGTGGATAAGATTAGTCATTTGATTCCAGTCTAAACAAATCAACCCCATAGAATGTACTCCTTCCCACATTCTACATTATATGCTCCACCTGCTAGACTCAGGGTTAGTATTTACCTCTATAAAGGTCCACCTGGTGGCTTTATCGGCTTACACCACCTCTCATAGTAAAGTGTTGTGGTAGAAGGTACCGGTCATTAAAGCATTCATGGAGGGAGTAAAAAGACTCCACCCTCCAATTTCTAACCGTCCGCCAGGCTGGGATCTCAATGTAGTACTTGAAAAGCTCATGGGGACCCCCCCTTTGAACCTATGCAGAAGTCAAGTCTTAAACACCTGACATACAAGACTGCCTTCTTAGTGGCCATTACTTCCAGTAGAAGAGTTAGTGAATTTCAAGCATTTTCAGCGCAGGACCCTTTCTTTGTCATGCACAAGGACAAATTGGTTTTACGTACACACCCTAGGTTTTCCCCTAAATTCATTTCCAAATTTCACGTGAACCAATCCATTGAGCTGCCGGCTTTCTTTCAGAACCCAACTAGCTCTGCTGAGGTAAAACTCCATACACTCGATTAAAAGGGTGGGCCTTTACTATGTAAACAAGACCAGACTGCTTAGGAAAACAGACCAACTGTTTGTCCCGTAGCACCAGACAGAGAAGATCATTGCATTTCCAAAAATGTCATCTCCAGATGGATAGTCGGATGTATACAATTATGCTATTCATTATCAAACAAGACACTGCCTTTCACAACCAGAGCTCACTACACAAGGAGCACAGGAGCTTCTGACTTTTATCACAAATGTCCACTTGGACAGCATTTGCAAAGCAGCTACATGGAGCGCAGTACAAACTTTCACTCAGCACTACTGCATTGACACTCATTCCAAAGCAGATACCCAGGTGGGACAGGCGGTTCTAAAACATCTATTTGCAGCAGACCCTTCTCACAACACACCACTTTCTCCTAACACTGCTCGCTAATCTATGCATAGCATGTGATGTAGCCTGATTCCATAAGAGTCAGGAGGGATACATTACTCACTGTAATCATATTTCTGATGCATGTATCTGCTTAGATTCACATGTGCCCACCCTGCCTCCCGAGAGAAGATGCATAGATGTTAAATGAGCTTCTCTGATACATATCTGTTTGGATACACCTGTATGCTACACTTCATGCTACCTCATGTCAGAAACAAAACTATCTGAGGTACCTCGACACGTGAAGGACCATGGGTACAGTGGACGCCACACTAGGGATAGTATTACTGGCACGCCCTGTCGACGTCCCTTTTCGATTTTCGAAAACAACAAATGTAATACTCTGCAGCGTCCACTAGATATTGGCCTATGCATAGCATGTGAATCTAAGCAGTAATAAGCATCAGAAATACGATTACGGTGAGTAATGTATCCCATATCCCAAGAAGCCAAGGAAAGTGAGTGACAATATTAAGCATGGGGCTTGTTGAAGGCCTGAAAGAATATCCTATGAAGGATGGAAGAAGAGTGGCCGAAGTTAAACATTGAAGATTAAGGGAATCCCTTAATCAACGACTGTGAGAAGCAATGTACGTTTTTGGAAACCTTTTATTTTCTAAACATACAAGTACAACAGGTTGTATTCGTTTAGTCATAGCAATCGGTCCAGTACTCAATCATGATGGACACAATGAATAAGAATCAAAAAGGCAAAGCAAAACCCTAAACAAAACAAAAGACAACAAAGAAAACATCAAAATAACACCTGCTCATACAATCTCAGTCCAAAATTGTAGCTAATCTGTGAAAGGGGTCTGCATATTTATCGCAGGGGGTCGCATCGATGTAAACTGCAGTCACATGATTATATGTAGTCTGAGGTTGATCTTCTATGGGGCATTTTCTCAGAGGGGGCAAGCATTGCCTGTGTCGGGGCATTCCAAGCCTCCAACATCAACCCTCACTTCCTTCATCCCTCTATATACAGCTCTGTAACAGCGCAAGGTCTCAGCGAGTGCCCATCTCTGCAAATCACATCACCATGCATCCACACTGGGTCCTTCCTTCGCCTTGCAGGTGATGGTATGATATATAGGTAGTAAATCCAGATAACAATTTACATATTATGTAAACTTCTTTTTATCTGTTTATTTTGGTACGCTGTTAAAGATGGAACAAATCATGCGTGGAAAATTTGGGTAATTGGATAAAATTGGTTAACACAAGTCTCTGCACCAAAGTGAATAGGCTTTAAAAGATCAGTGTATTACAGACTCAGTATTGTTGGATGTACGTTGATCTGTTTACAATTTTAATTTATTGTAGCCACTTGAGGACAATCCAAATGGATCGAAGCATGTAGATGTTGTGGTTGACACTTTGGAATTACACTGCTGAAAGTTAAAGCATTAAATTAATGCAAAAATGAATGCATAGTTTTGAGCAATTAAAAGGATACTGAAATGTTGGGAAAAAATAATGTGGTTACACACCAAAACAGGAAATAAATTGCTTTGCTGTTTTCATCCTAGATATTACTGCTATTAAATGCCCTGGTACTCCCACCATTTGCACCTGCTACCATCAATGGCATGTTAATGCCACTACGGCAGTGCCTGGCCAAGTGGCTTTCCCATGCCTAAACAAAAGCCCAAACTGTTGTATTGCCAAATGCTTGTTTATAATGCATTGTTTTTGTAATGGTGCACATGTAAGATGGGAGTGTTGCTTCAAAGTGTGAAAGACAATACACAAGGCGTAGAGGGAGGAAGGGAATGTCAGCTTGATAATAGTGTGAATTAAAATTTTGTTCGGCAAGCCAGTATTGAGATGCATTGATTCAGCAGTGTTAATGAACCAGTGCTTTCTGATTGTCAGAACCGCACTAGCACAAGCTCTGTGCAGTGCTACAGTTTCCTCTGGTTCTATTGTGTCGTAGGAGGTCATTTTAGTAAGGGGATGGCACACAAATGCACTTTCGTGCATGCTAAAAATGCACAAACTTCTAGACAGTCATGGATTTCTATGCATTTTTAATCCTCAAAATACATGCAATCATAAATGTCTCTTGTCATGTATGTGCACGGTGCAAGTCATTTACATGGATTCATGTTTAATGTGCCTGATTTTCATAGCTGGAATCCTCAGCATCTATACCTGCATCAAAATCAAATGTGGGCCGAGAGGCTCCCATTTTCGCTAAGCATACCTGTTAGGAAAGATTTTTCTTTTGCAACTTTCCTTCTATTGACATTCCAGCTATTTACTGTCTTGAACCCTAACCTGAGTTTGGAGGTAAGTAAAGTCTTGTTTGCATCACTTAACTTGTTTAACTAATTTATTTTGGGGGCATTGGTCAGCCCATAGTTTTACCAGTGCAAGAGGAGTGTGTCCTCTTACATGATTTCTTGTGTTATGTAAGTGATGGAGAGTTACTTTGTATCCTTTTTTTATTTTCTGTAACCCCATGTTTTATTGGCAAAATGCCCTTTCGGGTGTCATATACTCAAAATGGCTTTGCAATGTGGTTTAAGTCACATGGGTTAGCCATCTTCCTCCCTGCTCA
Organism: Ambystoma mexicanum; assembly: GCF_040938575.1. Taxonomy (NCBI): domain Eukaryota; kingdom Metazoa; phylum Chordata; class Amphibia; order Caudata; family Ambystomatidae; genus Ambystoma; species Ambystoma mexicanum. The sequence goes on from NC_090926.1 coordinate 745,523,303, forward strand.
AGTCAGGAGAAGCCATATACAGTATGCACCTTTGCCAGATCTGGCTTGGATTCCCAGGAAACATGTTTTGTGTTTCTGACCTTGTGTAAATGGAGTTTGTCTGGTCCCTTTCAACAACCACGCTGGAGCATGTCTGTTGCTGGGCTGTTTTATAGTTTGATTGTCCGTGATTGTATAGCATGTACCTATTTGAATGGCACTGGTACTTGCCGTTCGTGGGCTAAGGCCGCCCGAGTCTGAATTTTGGATAAGATGGGGGAGTCCTAAAACCATTCCTCAGATCATCCACTGCAGGCAAAGACCCTGAAGAAGAGGAGCCTGTGCTGAAGACCAGGCAGACTGCTGCTTTAGGCAACCATCATTGCCAAAGCCTTCTCCCAGTGAAGCCATGCTGCTCTTGCTATGATCACAGAAGACCCTTGCCTGTGCTTCAAACTTTGTACAGGTGGGACTTGCCAGTACCGACCCCTGCACCAGAAGCCCAATGTCAGAAGGGCCCTGTGACCATACTGTGACCTGCACATCCTTTGTGAAGGCCTCGCTGCTACACTGGTCCAGGCCCGATCTAGAGCTTCTTGGGACTCTGCAGGTCATAGACCTGTGGCCTGGAAGAAGAGGGCTTTTCTGTTGAACCTTTACCGGCATATAGAGCTGAATCTTTTCCCCAGCCAAGGATTGCCTGCTTACCTCTAACCAGAGTTTCCTCTCTACTGTCCAGCTTCTGTTGTGCACTGGAGGTCTCAAGTCATGGGACCTGCTGTGGCCGCTGTCCTGAGGTGTTAGGCCTATCCAGTTGTGAGTTTGTTGTAACCATCCCAGCACTGGAGATCAGAACCACTGGGCAGTCGGACCCAATCCAGACACCATCTTCAGCCATTGCACTTGCGACCCTGGACCTCCATTGACTGGATTAGTGTTCCGAGTGACTTTGAGTACCCAACGGGTGGTCCTTCTGAAAATCAGAGTATGGATCAAAAGTGTACTTTTTACTTTTTTCGTGCCCCCCTCACCCACCATAGCATTGTATGGGCATACCGTCCACTCCTTAGCATCCCTGCTTGGCTTTGATTGGTGGAGTTCTAGCAAATGATCCATCCATGCCTAATTTGATATCTTCTAGTGTGGTGGGATTGAGTACACCCCTAAAATTCGTGCTTACCTCCTAAATCCAAAGCTGTTTTTAAACTACATCTTTCTACCAACATGTCTCCTTTGCTAAAGCGTGTGCAGGGGAGCTTTTAGACTTCCTGCTCTCCTTTCAGGGACCTATCTGAACCTTTGACTCTGAGGAACTAGGCTTACATGCCAGATAGGGAATTACTGCTAACGTTAGGTGTCTGCCTTATATATTTATAAGACATGGTTTGTTTTAATGCATTTTTCTTTTTACTTTACCTGCTGCAGTTTCACTTGATATAACTTTTTTTTTAGTGTAAATGCAGGTAATCTCATTTTGAGATTGCAAACCATATACATCTGTGTGTTTTGTGATCTATGGTTTTCTTTTGTTTTTCTTGTTTAGTGTTTTAAGGCATAATAATTTAGTATAGTTTTGTACGTCTATGTAGACTCCAGCATTTCACTGTTTCAAAATGTGATTAACGGTACTTCAACACAACCCCCATTGCTCCGGAAGTCTGACTTACTGCTCAGGTTACCTAGATTGAGTTGGCATAGACTGTCAATAATCAAGATCACTGACTAGGTTGACCTTCTAGAGCTCTTCCACCGGGTTGGTTCTGGAAATCTCTCTTAACAATAGTGGCTGTGTAAGTATGGTGGTATGTTCAAATGGTGCACTGCAGTATTCAACAGTACCCATGAAATTAATCGTGGCTTAGCATTACAGCATACGCAGGCAATCGAGAGCTGCTGCGAATAGGTCCCTGCAGACCATACTCTATGCTTCGTTTCTCGCGTGCCATGCCATCTCTAATGTGACGCTGAGGTCTGCCACGGGATGTATCCACTCACCACATACCTCATTCTATTGAACACCAAAGTCACTTCTTTACATATAGGTCATTTTGAAATTGGAATTCTTCACAGGCAATATTTGCTCCCTTTTGGTTCGCTTTGGTGGCCATGCAAAGGCTCAAACAGGCACTACTTTCATGTCTTGATCGCAGGTATACTCTTCCCACTCTACTTGAGTGTGCTTAATTGGGTCCACATTCTCTTTTCTGGTTGTCCTGTCTTCAGTGACCGTTCTTTTGGGAAGTTCATGGGTTTGTTCGCAGCGTTCAGGTTGTTTGTCGAATCTCATCTGGGGCGGTAAGTCTTTGAACATCTGGGAGATTCTGGCAGTTTTTGACAGTATATAGCAGCACTCCATTTTCCATGACTACAGGATTCCTACCCACTCTTATTACTCTCTCTAATGGATTGTGTCCACCCACAGATTCATCAATTTATATATATTCGTATCCTGCTTTGCAGTCTTTGAAAACATTTTGACTGCAGGGGGCGCTGTGCGTCATTGACATTGACGTCCCTTGGTGGTGACCATTCCTCTGTCCGGATGGGATGTTGATGATGGTATAAATATCATGCACTGTGCCTGTTAGATCAGTTGCGTTTTCGTGCATGAACAGCACGCTATTGGAATGGCACGACTCATCTCGGTGACTCTTTTTGACTAACGTCGTAATACCTTTTTTGTAATTAAATCACAATGTCTATGCCGAAGACCGGCTTCAAGAGATGTGTAGACTGTGATTAGAAGATGCCGATCACTTATCCCCCACAGGATTAGGCTCGGTGCCTTAGCGAAGATCATGAAGTCGTCGAATGTGGCTCCTCAATCGATGACCAGTAAGGCATTGATTGAGAGAAAGTTGAAGCTCGCCCTAGGTCGGTTGGTTTCAAAATCTGTCTTCTACACTTTCAAAAAAACATCTTCCAAAGGTAGGAGTGCAATCAGAGCCCAGTCTCCAGAAAGGCAAATAAAACGCTCCAAATATTCAAGGCTATTGATATCTAGGAGTGATTCTGGTCACTTTTCTTCTTCTTCACAACAGAAGGAGAAACAATGCCATCATTAGTTGTCTTCAGATTCCTCGCCTGACAGAAATCAGGTATGTTTCCCCGAAAAGACAGTCTCAGCTGCCGAAATTGAAAGCTTCTGTGAGAAATCGATGGAAGTGTTTTCGAAGGCGGCCCCTCCTGGTCCCTGAAAAGAGCCAAAAAAGACTATTGATTCCACAGTGTCCTCCAAGACCGGCAAAGAATGAAGAAACACTTTGACCTACGCAACCAAAGGCCATCTCGAGTGGTGTCAATGGGCCTCATTACGACCTTCGCGGAACGGGTTAACGGGCTCCGCTAATGGAGGCGGACCCATTAAACCTGTTCCGCAAAATTACGAGGTCCCCTTGCTGGACCCGGTAAGGTAGCCTAGTAAAACAAGGCATCCTTGCCGGGTCCCGCGAGGGGAAGAGGGAGCTAACAACGGGCCGATGTAATCGGCTTGTTGTTAGCTCCCTCTCACATTCCCATTGAGCCCTATCGGGGCTCAGATGGGAATGGTAAGGTCCGGACCCGAGTTCCCAGAATGAGGGATTACCGGGCCCTCCAAACTCGGAATGGCCTGGTAATTCCCCATTCTGGGAACCCGGTAAAGGAGCCCAGTTTGGCGGCAGTCATGGAGCGAATAGCTCCATGGCTGCCGCCATACTCGTAATGAGGCCCAATGTGTCTATCACTGAGATACCATTGTAGCAAAATGCTTCAGTGACTTCCTCCTCCAAGGAGTCAAAGGGAACTTCGATGTCGACCTCAAGGACCTTGAGATTCAAACCCCAGTCAAAAACGGATTTCTTCAAATCATTTGGGTCTATTGTTCAGGTATGAACATTTTGGAATACCTAATGTTCCAGAGGAATTGATTTTGAATCAATTTTGTCTTGAAGACCTAGCTTCATGTTTAAAGGATGCCAGTGGTTTGGGTATCTCCCCTGAGGTTGAATTTAACACACTAGACCCTTAAGGACTGCCATGAACCAGGTGATTTAATACTTGGGATGGAGGCATCCCCAAAGGACATTACCCAAGATGATCCGACGGACATCTTGGACAGAGGCCCTCCTGAGGAGAATGTGCTGCTTTTCCATACAGCACTAAAGAACCCAATTATGTAAATATGGCAAAAACCAGACACCACTTGGCTGTTAAGAGTTGGCTAAGAAGTACAGACCTTCGGTGGACCCTAATTTTCTCTCCAGGCATCCAGCACCAGAGAGCTTAGTTGTAAAGGCAGGTAACTTCATCTTCAAAAGCTGCAGTTTATCCAACATCCCTCCGATAAGCTATACGACGCCCTCACAAAAAGGGTATTTTCTGCTGGAAGCATGGCATTAAAAAGCATTAATGCATCTTGTGAACTGGCAAAATACAGCTATACATCTTGGAATGTAATTCCCAAAGCTGCGGAAAATATTCCTGAAGGTGTGATGCAAGAAGGTTTTAATAACCTTGTGATGGAAAAGAGGCCTCCTGCCAATCCCTTCAGTCAAACCTAGACACGCCATACTGCGTCGATAGATGCATGGGTTCTGCATTGGTCTTGATATGCACCCGATCAGTCAAGGCACCTAAAAATGCACTGTGATGGAACCAATCTATCTGATCCTAAGGCAGACAGACTAGAGAAGGATGAAGCAAAGTCTTTGGGAGAAGCCATTCATCACCTGCAAAAACACCTACCTTCAGACCTGGAGAGGGAAGCCCTTTCGCCATTACTCCTCCTTTGGCCAAAGGGGAAAAGATTAGACCAGCCAGAAAGAAGGGCAAATAAGGTTTACACGTGCCCCTAAAGGAAAAACTGCTCAGGCAGCAACAACCTCCTTGCCCTTTGCCAGAGCCACAGCCCCAAAACCTCTGAGTAGTTTACTCACAGTTTCACTCCTCCTTCAGGAGATTCTCCCCCTTTTGGAGAAAGGTGCAGTGGAGAAGGTGCCTGTAGTGGAACAAAACCAGGGTTGGCACTCCACCCATTAATTGGTTCTCAAGAAAGACTGAGGACTGCGACTCATCCTTGTCCTTCCTGAGGAACTTGTTCAAGTGCCTCAGGTCAAGTTCAAGATGGTCGCTCTTTTGTGGCTCCTCCAGGACCTTCAGATCTAGACCTGGATGGTGTCCCTCGATCTTCAGGATGCTTACTTTCACATGCCTATACATCCCAGACACAGAAGTACATGAGGTTCGGCATTGGCGGTTCCCAATAGCAATTTCAAGCTCTGTCTTTCAGGCTCACCTCCTCGCCCCTACCTAGACGACTGACTGATCAGAGCCCGTTCTCTCGAATAGGCTCGAGAACATCTCAGCAGCACCTGCCACTCCCTCCACAAAGTGGGCTTTTCCCTCAATTTCCTAAAGTACCAGGTGACACCTTCTCAGAAGCTTTAATTTGTTGGAACAGTCCAGGACTCTTCCTCGGGGAAGGCTTTGCTTCCTGACTTGAGGGCTCAACATATCTTGCAGATGGTAACAAGGATTCAGAACGCCCAATATCTACCGACATTAGACTTTGATGGTGCTGAGCCTCATGGCATCCTGCATTTTCCTGGTGCCAGAAGCCTGTCGAAAGATGAGGTCCCTCCGGTGGGCACTCAGATCCCAATGGTGGCAGTTCTTAGGCAGGATGATGGACCTTCTGCAGGTCCCCAGCAAGGTTTCACAGGATCTCCTGTGGTGGGGACTGCAAGGAGCACGTGATGGCAACCCTGGCAGGAGAGAACTGTAGTCACGGATGCAGCCCTCACGTAATGCTTAGCTCACATGAGCGGTCTGACGATGAGCGGTCTCTGATTCCCTGCTGAATCAAGACTAAACATACACCTTTTAGAGCTGAGGATTTATCTGTCAGCTGTTCACCTACCAGTCGAAGATAATACAACAGTGGAATTTCTGACCAGGCAGAGGACACTACGAGTGGGAGTGAGCTCAGGAAATCCTTCTAGAGTGGATATGTTCGGGTCCCGTACAGGAAATGCAAACTGTTCTGCTCCAGTGAATTTCCTCAGAGAGAAGCTTAAAAGTACATAGAAAATATAAAATCAAGCAGCATATAGGTAATACATCATAAGAATCAATGAAGATAAAATGCTTTTAAAACTATACATCATGCCAGACATTTAAAAAAAGGGGGAGGACCCCTCTGACTTCACCATCTGTATAGGCCCACCTTACAGGGGCTATTGAGGCAATTTCCAACGGATCCGTGTCTTTGATATATGAAGGCAAATTCTGGAGGACCAGTCCAGCGTTCAAAGTAAGTCTTTTGGCTATTTTTACTTATATATTCACCTAGGGCTGTTCCATGAGTTTTAAGTTTTTTACTTCTTCTTTCGTTTGGTTTTGCAGCCTTCGGCTGTCAGCAGTTCGGGTGTTTGGAGTAGGCCCGACCATACAGCCTATCCAGGTAGCACACTACGTGCCCTCCTCGATGTTTCTTGTGCAGTCGCCTGCACGGCTACATGGTAGGCCAGTGCTCGAGGTTTCGGCTCTGTTCTCGGACCGCATAGTTCACCCACCACAGGTCACTTCGCTCTACTGATGTTGGTGCTCTATCGATTATCAAGGTACTTTCTGGGCATCCCACGCTCAGTCTTTTCCACTTCCCTCGACCTCTTCTCAATAAGATCACCTCTGCTGGTCTCCCTCTCCGGAGCTGGTAGGGCATTGGACCAGTTTTGCCTCTCCTTGGTCTCTCGCTCGCCCTCTGGTTTTCACTTTCTTCCATTATTACTGCAGACATCCTGCTGACTTGCAGGACACCCTCTCCACTTTCTACTGCTTACATCCTGTCTACTTTCCCAACATGCTTGTGTGTTCCCTGCACGCCATATTCCTTCTCGAGACTCTCTCGTCCCCTTCTTCGGTTTCTACTTCAAGACCTCCTCCAGTCTCTCGTTCATTCTCTCTCTGGATTCAGAACTGCCTCTCCTACTGGCTTCAGAACCAGAACTCAAACTAAGTCTTTCTTTACTGTTGTGTTTAAATAGTGGGGACGACCTCAGCGTAACATCAGTTCGATTGATAACAGCTGATCGAGCACATTTTCTACTTGATGGCAGCGTGCTCACGATCTTCTTTGTCCCTGGCCTCATCATAGTGGGATTGTCTGACAGTTTATAATAGCACAGGCTGTCTGACTGTATCATCAATTGCAAAGGTTTTGGTGTTACCCTATGGGGTTAGGATTTAAAGGGGTCACATCCCTAACCCCCGTCCTTGTCCCCAGGAGGAGTAGTCCTCTCCATGGGGTCCTCCCACATATTACCACTAGAGGGACTATTGGTTAGCGTCTGCACCTCTCTAGCCTCATGCAAAGGAGCTCCCCTATGGGGAGAAGGGACACCATCCAAAGGATTGTCACACTACTCCTCTGCATCTACAGGCACAAATCCAAACTTAATCCCCTGGATCACAGAACTTGCTGCACACAACCAACACATCCCTCTCTGCACCGGTCAAGTCCTTATCCCTAGGCTTCACCTTCAAACCTCACCCCCACCTAGCCTTCAGGAACCACATAGCTGCTGTCACCAAAACATGCCACCTACAACTGCACCTCCTGCAGACGATAAGAGATGCATGCTTCCTTTGACGACTTCTGCACCACAGTACAAGCACTAGGTCTATCCAAGTTGGACTACAGAACCCCTAGCTCTACTGGACTCCCAAACAGCACACTCAACACCCCCTCCCCCTCAAGTCATACAACATGCAAAGCTCATCATGCACCTACCAAAACACTCGAACATCACCCCAGTTCTCTCCAATCTTCAATAACTACCCATACCTCAGAGAAATGCTTTCAAAAGAGACTGCATCATACACAAAGTTATAGACCTCACCCATGCTACTTTCACAACAGACTGAAACCCATTACCCACAGAAATACCAGACACGACAACCAAAATCTGAACTTTATTCCACTTTGCAATCTATCCTCCACACACAAAGAAACATGAACCCAATGGGCACTCAGAGCCTTGAACACCCTACCACTCCACATCCGCACTCACCCACTAACATCACTTTCCGAAAAAGCCTCAAAACATACCTCTCTCTCTCTCCACACCTAATCCAACCAGACTACTTTCTTTGCTGTCTGCTGTCTCTCCTAATCTTCATATCCTGTCCTGTAACTAATAAAAGGAAATGAAATAAATAATAAAATCCATTTAAATGGATTTGTCTTCTCAGGTTAGGTAGCCATGATGAGATTAGGGTAGAGTGTGCACCCTCTCATCAGTTGGAACAGAGTAATGACTCAAATGCAGTTTGGAGCAAGATGGTATGCTGCAACTGCTCATTGTCGTAGAGATTCCTGTTAGATGCTGCAGACAATGGCAGACTTCCCTTTTCAAATCTATTGGCCTTTTAGATCTTCACCATTGGCCTGTGCATTGTACAGTGCCCTCTTAGGCTGAGTCATGCCCTTATTGGCCAGGCATGCTTTCATCTCCCATGAGATGAGATGAGATGAATACTGTTTTCAGTCACTATTTCCATTGGTGCACTTTTTCTCTGAATTATTGTTTTTTTAGTACATCGATGACATTGGAAGTGATTTTGTTCGGGACAAACTCAATTCTGTCACTTTGAAAAGTAGTCCACTAACACAATACCATAGCAATGTTCTTGTTGCATATTTTCAATTGTGCCAAGGAAGCCAAGCCTTAATTCTTTATAGGACCTGGAGGACTTGAATATTTTGAATTGGGGCTTGTCTTGTTTGCAGTAGTGTCACTATGGAGGCACTAATGACAACACCCTGTACCTCTCCAGACGTCTGGATCAGTTTGAGGCCACCAATATGCTTCTCGCACCCTTTTCTGCATAAGGGTGCTAACTAACTATCCTTTGTGGCCCTGGTCTATTGGTCGCTGGGGGCACTACTTTGTCTCCTTGGAATAATGTTTTTCATGCCATGAGTTCCGGTGTTATTTGTCGTTATGGGTGTATTTCTGGAGAGATATGTCTTTCGTCCAGCCACCCTGGAATGTTCCGCTATTTGACAGTACTGATTTCTTGGCATTTCTCATGTTGCACACATCTGCCAGTTTGGCCATGATACATTCTTTCTTGGGGTATGCGTGTGCTGGCTCTTTGAGGTCCGGCAGCCTGGACATGCCACTGATCTGTACATTTGTATAGCCTGCCACGTATTGGATCTGAAAGATATATTCCTGCAATTTGACTGCCATCCCTGCCAACCCCTTTATAGCAGTTTTAAGGCTACCTGAGTTGAGAATATGTGTGGTCAGTTATTAGTCAGCCAAGCAGAGTGGTTAATATGGCACCTGCACCACATGAACTGTCTATGTGCGTTTGGACTAATGTGTTCCTTTATGGTGCGAAACGCCTCATTTTGAGGTGAGAAATGTATGAACTCTTTGCCCTTTTAAAAAGGGTCCTTAGCAGTTTGGTCTTTTCTGACATGAAATTCGCATAATTTTCTACACAGGTTTTGTATGATTGGAGTTCCTTTTTGCTCTTCAGCCCCGAGCATTGGTGATGAGTTTCAGTAGGTTCAGGTTGAATTTTGAGCGTAAATGGTGTGTTCCGAATTTTCCGCTGCATCTGGCAAAACTATGCATTTATCTCTGCGTAATCCTATTACTCCTGAGTTTAGTCTATTGTGATGGGGCGTCACAATGAGTCGCAAGACAAATTCAATATGTTTTTAGTTATTATTATAGAAGGGGTTTTTCAAATACGGGCAATTTGTATCATAGTCTAAATGGGGGTCCCTGTGCACAATTTCCTTAAACTTTGAGGGTGCTTTCACCTCCATAGCCCAGTCGCCCTGATCCAAAATGTAGTGTATTGGCACTGCAATACAATAGCCAGGATAACCCTACTATCTGGTCTATCCGTGTCCTATGAGGGCTTTAAGTATGTGACCTTATATAAAGGACTTTTTAGATGACCTATGAGGGTAGTGTGAGACAGGCATGGTATCAAGAGAGATAGACTTAAAAATTAACTTTTCGAAATCTTTATTTCCTAAATATTCGGGGTTGGTCTAATACCGAACTGGCCCCAAAGCTAAAGGGATAGTTTCCTCAAATGATGTTTCTAAGGGTCGTCGATGTGTGAAAGTCCAAAATAATAGTCAGTCTGTGTCTAAACATATGCTTGCCAAAAATGAAGAATAGTGGTTCAACAGAACAGTAGGAAACCTTTGCCACAAGGTCCTTGCAGTGAATCCATATAGCTTCAGTGTCTTTGAACTCCTTGGTGCTCCCTTCACATAAGCTTTAACTTATTCAAATTTCAAACACCACAAAAGAAATGTATCACAGTTCCTTTTGAAGCTTCTCGGGGTTCCCTTCCCCACTCTTGAGTCCTTTCAACACTATAAAGAAAATCCCCAAGTTTCCAATTTGGTTGGGGTTCTTGGGGTTCCCTTCTCCAAGTTCAGGCCCTTTCTAGCTTTCAAACACAAATTCAATTGTATAAGGATGTACTTTGATTTCTTAAGTAGGCGTCTCGGGGTTCCCTTCCCCAAGCTCAGGCCCCTCTAGTTCCACACACAAATTCAGTTGGTGAGGATATACCTTTTCCTTATTTACAGCTTTTCTTACATGCAATCCTCTCATGGGGTAGAGTAAGAGGCTTTCGAGAACACCAGGCTCTTTGCTTTTCCTAAGTGCGACCATTCTGATCCTTTTCCCCTCTCTTTATTTCTTACTCTCACTTTCCTTTGTACCTTCTATCTTCAGGTGCTTATCGTGCACAATTGCACTGTCTTTTCTTCCTCTCACTTGGTTGTGCACACTTGCGCTGTTCATTTCCACTCTATACTTCTGTCTCTTGCACCTTCCCGCTTTATTGTGCTTCTTGCACCCTTCTGTTTCACTCACTTCTGTCTTTGACCATGCACACTTGCACTTTCTTTCCTTTGCTGTGCTTCCTTGCACCTTTAAACAGTCATTTTCCCTCGCCGTGCCTAGTTGCACCTTTTCCTTACTTCACTTTCAGGCCACTTGCCCTCTCTACTTTATCGTGCACCCTCGCACTTTCCTCTTGCTTTGCTTCTATCCGCTTTAACTGTGCTTTTCCTATCTTTCAAATTTAACTGCTTTGCTTTGTCTTTTATTTCTGCGCTGCTCGCGAGCACTGTTTCTCCTGTTACTTTCTTTCACTCACTTTCTCTTGCTACTTCCGGTTTCTTAAACTGTCCCGCTTGCTTTCCGCTTTGTGCCGTTTTACAAATCTTGCTTTTTCCTCCCTTTCCCGCTCCAGCCACACTCATGCGCCACTATTTCTCTTTCTCATGTGAAACTCAACGATAGCATAGCGCTGGCGAGCAGTCTCTCCGGGATGCTTTTGGGTCGAGGTCAGGGTCTCCCCACCTGCCCCTCAGATACCCTTGGGCCCGGAACAAGCAATTGCATGACTCTGCCAGCAAGGTCCCAGCTGCCTTGCTTCGGGTTCTCAGAAGATCCAGCTACCCAGCCACGCTGCAGCCCTCCTCACACACTGGGCCAGCGTCGCAGCATGCCGCTCGCCTCCGGATCCTCCTTCCTGCAGCTCCCAACTTCATGGCTTCCTGGTCCAACATGCCTCTCCAGCTTTCTCATCCATCGTCGTAAGACCACACCTTTTTATAGTGTAAAAACCCATTGAGTGGAGTCGGTGTAAATGGTCACTATAAAATGCCTGACCCTGCCTGACTCTTAGTGGGACAACACGAGTTCTTTCTAGGGTAGGTTGCCCTTATTTACCCATGTTGTACCTATGGGTAATCTGTACTGATCTTAGTCGCCGCCTCCTCGTCTCAGTATTTATTGGAAATGACGAGGGTGAGATGGGAATTGACATTTACAGGCTGTATTATTACAAGGTGATTGGTAAAGGATAGGGGGAGACCACCTAGCCCTAGTTTAGTAGACAAAAGGTGTTTCTCTCCATATTAACTTACTCCCTTTTTTACCCACCTGGACATGCTACCTTACGCCTGTATAACCCTTCCCATGAACTCAACTGGGGAAAAACAAAGAAGCGTTGGAATTGAGATGTCTTTGTCTTACCTTGCTTTTCCCAGGGTTATTCTGGGGTAATTGGTTTGTCTCTCTCTTGTGTTAGAGGTAATGGGACCTGCAAACCCCATAAAGGCTTCTGGGATCTCTTCACCTATTGTCTCATTGAAATACCATGTCTCTCCTAGGGTATTCTCCTGAGCGCAACCCCGGCCCCCCCTACCCAGGTGATCCTCCCTCGCTTGGCCATCCCCAGGGTTGGGATCCAAAAGCGATAGCCCTCCCCAGGCCACCTGAATAGAGGATTCTCAGGGTCTACATGGGGGAATACCCCTAGGGTTCTCACAGTAGTCTTTCGTGGTGTTCATTTTCTTCACTATCGCCTGTCTCCTCTCTTCTCCATCCTCCTCTCTCTGTCCTTCTACATGCTCCAACCCCTGGTCTTCTCTCCCTCTCTCCTCTTTGCCACTCTACTAGTGTTATCCACTTCCCTCCACATCTCACTCCTCCCACACTACCCTGTCTTTGCCTTTCTGCGCCCCATTTTCTCACTTCTCTCTCTCTCCTACGTTCCCTACCTGCTTCATACTCCTCCAAAATTACCTTCAACCACTCAAAAACTAACACCCATTTGTCTCAGCCCCAACACCTTACCCCCCTCTCTCTGTAAAAACTCCAACATATCCTCCAAGTCCTCTTCCAGCTTCTACACACTCCTCTCTGGACTTCATATGCTCCAACGTCACTCGTAAACCTCTCTGTGTCAACTAACTCACCTCAAAGCTTCCCTCAGCTCCCATTGGTAACCAGAGTCAGTTGCTTCCCTGGTCCAATCCCTGTTTCCCTCATGGGCCAGGGCTTCTCCCTGGAAGTGTTAATAAGGACCTTTACCCCCACCTTCTTTTCAGCCTCCATCTTTACCATGGGGCCAATGTTCCCCTCCTGGATCAAGTCCTTACTTACAAAGGATTTTAGTAGGATTCCCTGGTCTCCCCCAGACATAGACATCACCCTGCTTGCTGGTTCTGCTTTGCTTCTGCTCTCCTGTGAAATTCTCAGGACTCCATGATGGGTGCTGAGTTTCTCATTTGGCTTCTGAATAGGCAAGTTTAATCCATTTCCATTTTAGTAACCTCCGTGCCTCCTGTTCCAGGCCCCGGGTCTTGTCTGCGGGGCCCAGGCACTTTGTGCTACTTGTAGTCCTAGTTATTCTTCTTCTTGTTCTCCTGTTTCCCGGGATCCACAGTCTTTTCAGGTTTCTGAGGTGTCTGTGCATGCTTGTCTCTGTAATGTGTGGGTATTGTTCTGGTATATTGGGCTGCTCTTAACTTCATAGCTCTGGGAAACCACCTGAAAGATCAAAGAAACGGGCCCGGCAAGGACAGAGACTGGTAGGCAACGGGATATAGATAGAGGCCCCAGTGCACATGTATGTCTCCACAGTGGTCAACCATGCCACCTCTTGGGTCTTGGCCCCCGTTGAAAGCGTCAGGCCCATTGGCCCTTTCACACCATGTAATTCGGTTTTTAAAGACTTATTGACCAACTCAGTCTTTCCATGTATCAAGATGTCGAATTGGAAGTAGGTGACTTTTATGACATCGCTGAGTCGAGTGTCCACGTGGGGGTGGAACAGAGTCCAAAATGCATTTTGGTATATCAAACATTACAAAAAGAATGAACGCTGTAATATACTTTGTTTAATGTAGTTTTATTTGCTGATGCACGTACTGCATTTTCAGCTTTGTGACAGTCTTGCATCACATCAGAATGAGTTTAGATATGCTGGGCATGGTGTAGCTACCAGTCACCACTTATTTATGGAGGCTGCGCAGATCCATGCCTGACCCTTAGGGAGCACAACTGGGCTTAAACACTGTGGAATGACAAAACTATAGAAGCCTTCAAGGCCTCAGTTTCTCTAATAGTCTTACGTCCTTCTCTTGCTGTTCAGGGACTGGTCTCGCCTTGGGTGTGATATGGCTTCTCTTTGGCCTTGGGTGTGTTTTGTGTCGATATTTTTTGATGCAGTACAAAGTGTTGGAGAATACATCTTTGTAATAATCAAGAAGGCGATCTTCTCAATTTTGCAGAGGAAATACTTGCACTTCACTCCCCATAGCAAGTGTCCCACAATAACCTGTTTAATGTTGGTTCTTTATTCAGCACTATTTCCAGTTCATCTCATACCACTTGTATCGCCGCCCCCCCCGCGAGCTACCAATGAGCCAAGAACCAGGCTGGTGTACAGGAAATATATTTATTTGAATGCTTGAAAATGGAGATCACACTAAAACGAGACACGCCACCTTCTTTCTGGCTCACAATTAAACTTCTTGTTATGGAAATAAATTGCACAAATTGATTGGGAAATACATAAATCACAATACTTTAATTTCTACAGAGTTTACTTCAAGAAATAATCAACACTGGCCAGTGAACAAAATTAATTTACATTTGCAGTGCTGTGCAATTTCGATTTTCCTGCACACTTAAAAGGCTAGCAGTTTGATGTACGGATTTGTACAAATGCACATGGCAATTATGATTTCACACACACTCCACATAAGGCCTGTTTTGGTGGAAGCTGGACCAATAGGATCACTCAATTAAATTACAGGCTATAGTTTTCAGCACACACTGGGAATGAGCTTTGTTAATTTTGAATTTTAGCAAATATCACACCGTGGTGTTCCACCGAATGGTGAATTAATTAAATTAATATTTCTAGTTAAATAGGCTAATGATCTACATAGTTCACCTCCCCACCCCTGACCCACGATAAAGGGAAAGGAGTAAAGGGAAGCAGACCAGCCCCACCATTTGGTTTGTAATGGCCCAATTCTTCTTACCTTTAAAACCTCTGTTTAAAGTTCAGGAATGCCAGCTGCATTTAGGACCCTCTTGGAGGACAGGGCAAGGGTCTGGTCACTCCACTCTCAAGGATGCCCATCAGTTCTTCACCATAGAAACCAGTCAGGTTTAGGCCTCCCCAGCAAAAGGCCACTCCACCCAGATGCAATCTCCTTTGGTGTTTCCTTGCGGCTGTTGGATAGTATGTTTTAGCAGCTCTCCCCTTCTCTCATAGTGCATCCACTTTATATACAAGTGATGACAACATCAAGATTTCAATTTTGGCCAGTGCCCTGCAAGAATTCCTGCAACCGGGATTGGTCAGCTAGCCTTCCCTCAACCCCCACCACCCCCCGGTCCAGCCTCTCTCACTGGAGATTGGTTTGTTTAGGAGTCTAGAGCAGAAATATGGTAACTCCCATTTGAAATCCCCTTTTGTTTTCAAGTCATCGTTTGGCAAAAATCTAGTTGTGTCAAAAACTTCATAATTTACTGGTAACTGCTATAATAT
This sequence comes from Ambystoma mexicanum, assembly GCF_040938575.1. Taxonomy (NCBI): domain Eukaryota; kingdom Metazoa; phylum Chordata; class Amphibia; order Caudata; family Ambystomatidae; genus Ambystoma; species Ambystoma mexicanum. The sequence goes on from NC_090926.1 coordinate 745,538,663, forward strand.
ATATATATTCCGATTCAGCTAATCATGTGGAATTAAAACAGCAGTCGGGTCCGCACTATGTTGCACGAGTGTTTGGCTTCTTTACGCCATTTTTACAAAAACCGTAATAGTTATGCACATGCAATTTACACTCCTCATACCTAATTTTGCTCTCCACCAGCTTGCCAACTCTTAACTTTGGAACATAAACTCAATAAACATAAACATAACATAAACATGTTCAGAGCAGCCAGAAATACATTTTAGCTTGCCATTACATTTCCCTAAGTCACAGGTGGATACATTTTTTTATTTCAATAAATGGCCTTGAATTTATCTACAAAATGAAACCTACATGTATGCGTGGTTGCTAAGAAATTGCAACAATTGGAAATCTTCATGTTATGCAAATTGTAGCTCTCCTGTCTCCGGGCCATTTGCCACTCTTGCCCAGCCTGTGACCAGGTTTTCTTTATTTTTTTATTAGCGTCTTTGTTGTTTAAAGTTGATAGGCTGCAGGTCGTAAATACTTTGGATGCACCGGCCAATACAGAGGTCCCACACTGCAGATAATGACCTAGACCGACCCTGACATGTCACGCGGCCCTGCAGACATCTGGCATCCTATCCTCTTATCTGAAGGGGACCACTATTTTGATCTGGAAAGCTTCTATTTTCCTGTATTATTTTCCAGAGTTCAGCTTTGGTTCCAGCCCCTATTGTCACACCTGCCCCATACATTCCGGTCATGCACTGGCTAGGCCCTATGCCCTGCACAGAAGTGAGCTTTCAGAGACACTAAGTCTGGGGAAAGTTTTTTTTCATCACCCTTAGTGGCCACATTTTATTGCAGTTGTCAACAGCTGGGATGAAAGCCAGGCTTTAAATGGGGAGTCCTTTGAAGTTTGCCCAACAACAAGCAAAAGGGTCTGCCTCGGACCTACAGGAAATGTTCATATGACCCATGGAAACAAAGTGGCTTTTTATTTTCAAATGTTTCTGGTATTTTCCATGTGAAGCGTGATATACAATACATCGTGCCGACACACACTGTCTTCTCACTGACATTTCTGTGTTAGCAGGGGAAACATTTTCTCATGTCTTGCTTTAAACTGCAAACGCCCATGCAAAGTCATTTTTGGTGTGTTTGAAAATCCTGCTTTTCACGTGATAGAGACCTTTGAATTTCTTCTGCCTTTGTGAATTAAAATGCTGCTTTTCCATTTGTAATGACAGGTGGGCTTTTTCACGTGGCCCTTCCTTTCTACTTGCAGAAACCCCACAGTCTGCCTTAATAGGCCCATTTTCAGTGTGAAGGTTTTGTTATAAAGTCTGGCAGGTCATTTGTTTCAATGGGCCCATCAGTTCTGTTTGTTGGGGCCTTTGATTGAACCCCACATTATAATCTAATAAAATGTCCAATGTAGCTTAGTGAAAGTAATCTGGTTTCGCTGGACTATGTTCTGCTAGGTCTATTCAAGTTCGAGCTTTTCTGCCTTTGTAACTTATGGAAATTTGCACTTCTTATTAGTTTTACTTTTGGCCATCCATATGCGCCGGTTCCATTCACACTTTTTTGACTTGTACCATGTATTTTTCTATCATTGCTTTATATGTCTGGAGCAGGATTACCATGAGGTCTGAACCCGAATCACCCATCAGGTGGCTGGTGTAGTCATCAGCTTGTATAATGCACCACAGTTTAGAAGTCTGCATGGTTTTTAACGCATTTATGCACAGCACAGTGCTCTTATCGCTGCTTGTTGGACTATTGTTATTGTTTTCACCGGACATTGCTGCAACTGTTATAATGCCTTTACCGGTATATGTTTGCATAGTGTCATACATGTTTGCAGATGGCGCATGCTTTCCCTTGGGCTGAGCACTTAGGGTCTTTTCTTTTTTGGTCCATGTTTCCCCATCTATGGCACGATGCAGTCTTACTGTTTCCTTCCACCACAACTTTCTGCAAAGATTTGTTATTTTTTTCTTGCGCTTTGTCCTTGGGCTGAGGTATGCACTTTCGAGGCAATATTGCTAGTGGTGATTTTCTTCATTTTGATGGAAGTCTTCTCTATCCACCTTTCAATTTTGAAGAGCTTTTTTTTTAGCTTTCTGTTAAAGAACCTCTCTTGTGCTTTGCTGCTATTAGTGTGTATGATGAGCCTGTGTTTGTTTTTATTTTATTCATATAGCGCTTTCACAAAAGCGAAAGCATGTCTCTTAATTGTGGTTTTTGAAGTTGCAGGTCAGAGCTAATTACCTCATTTTAACTTGCTCACTTGAGTGCTGTTCTCAAATGCATAATGTAATGTTTTATGAAACAATGTTTTCAGTGCTGTTCAACCTTTTTATCAGTATTCAGCATTATCTTCAACGGGTTCTGGAGGTAGTTCTTGTTGAGGGCTGCCAAAATGTGTTGACCTTCCACCCCAGAACATTCATAAATAAGCCATTTCTTATAGAAGTAGAATACCCGCCATGACTGATGGTTTTAATGTAAGTGCCAAAGATTTGAATCCATTGAGCCCAAGGTACCTTGAGTTTATAATTTGCAAGAACTGGGGTGGAGGTGTGGTTCCTTGCCTGGTGGACAAGGAGTTGGGCTCACAGGCCACTCATCACTAATGTGATCCGCTCAAATGGTGCACTGCAGCAATCAGCAGGACCTGTAGTCAGTCACTAAATAAAGCAGATAAGTGTGATGTTATGACCTTAGTGATACAGACAATATGAAATAAATCAGGTCCCCGCATTACAGAATACACAGGTAATCAGGAGTGGAGTGGCTGGAGGTTGGCCCTTGCACTCCATGCTCTGCTCCTAGTCTTCTGCCTTCTGTGCATGAACCCAGATGTGCCCCACCCTGCCAGGTTATTGCTGACCGAGTTCCGCAACCGGAAGCATCGACTCACCTCTATGCAGACACCAAAAATTAGTGCGTCTCCTGGACCGTTTTTGCATACATTGGCACATATATTTTATTGGTAACTGCTATGTATCCTTTGTTAGACTGCTGTTTTCCTTGAGTATGAGTGTTAGCATCTGCTCCCACTGTTAACTCTGGAGGGCAGTTCACAGGTGGGAGGGGATAGTCAAGTAGGGTTGGAAGGGCACTTGGCTTTGGCATGATATCCTGCTTGGTGGAAATAAAATAGTAGATTTACATACAGGATTCCACATGTTTGATTAGAGGTGTAATTTAAGGTTAGTGAAGAAAGGAAAACAAATCAGTGTAAGAAAACCACAGTTCAGAGGTGAATTAATTACTTTGATAAGTTAAAGTTAAGGACTTAACCTACATTCAGCCACGAATTCCATGAAGTAGAATTAGTGACTGCAAGCCTAACTAGGTAGCACGTTTTCAATCAGTGCATTTCATTAGCATCTTGGAGACTCATAAAACAAATACCCCAGCACTGGAAAACCTGCCACTGTTTCTTGGTGTTCTTCACAGTTAATATTTATATGATGTCTATTATTTGTGAGTGTCTCTTCTCTCTTCTTTACATAACCTTCCTCTAATTTAATTGACAGCAATACCATCACACCCTATAACTCCGTAACTTTCAACTTAGGAAACTGTAAATTGACTGAGGGTCCTACTCCACTGTTTGAAGGAGTCAATGGAGCAGTCATCCACTGTTGAAAATAAAGACCCATTGCTGAACTAGTCATAACTGCATAAAATACCCTTGCCCTGTACAAGGTTTTGGCAAAAGTCCTACAGAATGGGAGTGACATGTACGTATACTTTTAACACCCTTTGTCTGCAATCTCTTCAAAAGCAGACAATCAATGGGTAGTCATGCCACTCATTCATTCCCATTGAAGAATACTTCTCTTTTCTGCCTGTGCGTGGACCAGACACCCTCAGTTGAATTCCATCAATCATCAACCATTTGGAGGAATGCAGGGGATAAAGTTTTCCTAGTACTACTTTTGTTGTATTGGCCACTTCTTCCTTTGCTAATTGCGTTTTTTCTACATTCTGTTTCTTATGTATTATGGGACCTCACAATACGGTGTGAAGTGTGTGTGACCGTCCAGAGGAGCGTGTCCTCATAGATGGCAGCTCACAGTTCGGTTTGGTACCATTGACTTGTTCTGGTTAGTTATTAGCAGTTGTAAATCTAGAACTGCAACATTCAGCATACACATTGGATGAGAGCTGAACAGTTTAATTTACAAGTGGATTGATAAACATATCAAAATGAACTGCCATGATTTTGGGTGTTGCCGAAATGTTTTCTAGACCTGGTCAGTCTTCATTCTTAAGGGCTTCTGTTCTGAGACGAGTGTGTTTAAATGCAAACTACAAGGAATTGCAGTGATCATGTCTATCTCTCTGGGCTTGACTGTGAACTTCTTCCCGAGTCCAGTGCTCCAATCAACAGCTTGCAGAGTTGGTGTGGTTTGGGTTTGGCAGGGTCCTCTTTTTCGTATCTTGCATTGTGACTGCTTGTGTTTTTCTTTGCAACTGTTCTATGTTTGTTCACCATGTCCAGTTTCTTGTTTTGATTTTGTTTTCTTGGTGTTTCCTACTGAACAGCTGCAGTCCCGGATTGCTGCCCCATAGAAATTGAAGAATAGGTAGGAAAGACTGAAGAATTGGTGCACGATGCAACTCTCGTACTTTAATGGGCCAATTTCTTATTGATTTCATTGCTTCACCAGTCTCCTTTGAGATTGTGCAAATTCACCATAAAAAGTATTTCATATTGTTGCAACTCTAACAGCATGTCCACTGACATAAAATACTTTTTGGGTACAGACAAGCGCACCATTGCATCAGCAAAGGTGATGATTCTAGTTTCAACTTTCAGTCACTGATGAGTGAAATATATAGCCTACTGGACCAGACTTGTGGGTATTGCAGCCATGTTGAACCCCCTGCAATCCACAGTAGAGTGTATTTTTCTTCCTGCCTCCCATTAGGTGTTCCTTTCCCATGCCTTCCGTAGTACTAAGCATCCCTCATTACTGTTGTAGCAGCACCTGCCCGGATAGACCTAAGGGTTGTCTGGGCACACTTCTCCTTATTTACCTCAATTGTTTCGTGGGGGAGGAAGTCCATCTTGGTTGTTTGAGTAGATCTCACCATTGCACAATTTGGCCGAATTAACGAAAACGTAAAGCTTGAGGTAAGGAATGACTCTTTTTATGCATTGCCCTATCGGGGCCCTGGAGGATCCTCTCCTTAAAGGGCGCCACCTATGCTAGGTCACTGTTGAATCAGGTTTCTTCCTAATTATCATGATGGGGTAATATGATCGGGTAAGTCACTCCTCGTGCTTAGTGAATTCATTGTCGCATGTTCTCGTAGCAAGGATTATCTGTTCCCTAAATGTTAATGGTTGAAATCGGGTAACAAATAGGTGTAAAGTATACTTCAAGGTAATTTCGCTAAATGTGTTGTGCACCAATGAGTATTTTATCGCTAAGTGATTGTAGTTGCTACCCTGTTCATGATTGACAGACATCGGCTTGATGGTCTGTCTGTCGCCCGTGTAGATGCAGAGTGGGAGGATATCACCTCCTGATTGTGAAATGTGACTCAGTCTCAGTTTGCAGTGCCCATAGCATAGTTGGATCTAGTTTAATGGCTTGCTCCCCATTTGTGGCGTTGGGAGAAACGAGTTGCTCAAGGTAAGAAACTCATCTGCAACCAAGTGGCTTCACAGTCCACCTTGCTTGGATGGGTGTAAAGGGCATGAGACTGTGGAGTAGTTTCAGTTATTTCTTTATTTTAATGCTTGTATAAGGCACCCCACACCCTAAGGCCTCAGGGTGCCTACACAAACGCAGGACAGAAGAGTACAGAACAACAAAAAGAGGCGTCCTACTGAGTCCATTCCTTTATTAAAAACTTACTTCTTCAATCCTTTAAATCTGAGTGGACAAGTGAGATCACAAAGTAAAGAGGGAAGTTCATTCCAGACTCTTGGTGCCTAGATGTCAAAACTTGTACCCCAATATTTAGTGAGTTTTAAACAGGGTTGATGAAGCAAGGTACTATCAATTGAGCATTGGGTTCTTGTGGATGTTTTAATCTGTAGACTATCCCTCAAGTACTCTTGGGGGGCCGTGTCTAAAATGCTTTTTAGCGTTAGAGACAGTACCTTATGCTGAATCAGATGTTTGACAGGTAGCCAATGTAGTGAGCGCTTTGAGATTAATATGTTCGGATTTGCTCAAACCAAGGATAGCCCGAACGCCCCGATTCTGCAATGTCTGCAGTTTATTCACATTGCCTTTAGATTCAGTCAGCTGGCTGTTCGAATAATCAAAAGCATACTAGAGTGTCCTGACAGGAAACTAATTTTACAGTGGAACCTAATTGCTATAATGTTGCACAGTTTAACTAATATGAACTCCTTGTACAATTTTATGAGCTCGTCCTGGCATTCTAATTTATGCTCCAGGATTTCTTCTTCTAAATGGGAAGAACCAAACACATTCATGCTTAAATTATATTTTCATAATTGTACCAAAAAAGGTATTTATTTTATATCAATCTGTCACAATGAATTAAAACCTGTTCCCAGATATACAAAACAATAGACAATCACATATATACTAACGATAAGAAGAATATATCAACAATTAAATTTAATACAAAAAAGTGGGGAAGAAAAAGAAGGTTCAGATAGCCTACAGTGCGTGGCCCTGTATCAATCGTGTTACTTAAGGTGGCCTAGTCTTAGTATATGCCTCTCTAGCTATATCTTGCAATTCTCATCAACAAACTCAACCTAAGACAACGATTTATAGGTTCAGTGGTCTATGTATCCTATAAAGCACACTTTCCAACATTGGGGCTGTGGTGCTTCCTCTCCAGTGTTTATAATTCCAACACCGGGGAATATACGTTAGGGCAATTTGAAGATGTAGCTTCGCCTTCCTCAGGACCAACAAAGAACCAGAATTCTTTAAACGACCCCCCCCAATGATGAGGGAAACTGATTTTAATTGCAGATCAATTAACCGGGAGCATCTCTGGCAATTCACTTGTAATGTCAGCAGTGTCACGGATATAAAACCTAGCAGTGTTATGCCGCCATCCATGTCACCAAGTACTGGGCTCCAGTTGTTGCATACTTCCGTCTGGGCTAAATATTCCCTTGTTAGGTGTGAAACGCTCTCCAAGCCCGTGTCTGCAGCAATGCTGTTGGTGCGTTGTAACTGTTTAAAGCTCCAAGGTGCTCTCGCTCTATTGCAGCCTATGTATCAGTTTGTGTTACATTAACGGGTTAGTGGGACAGAATTGCATCCTCTGCTTACTCCGCACCCATGCTTCTGGAAACATACTCGTTTTCTAGTTCCGTCTGAGATCGACTGAGTTGATCAAGGCAGCGATCATATGTTCTTACTCTGTTGTACTTATACACTCACACCTCCCCTTTCACCTCTCAACTCTGTAGGCCTCTGACATTCTTGCATCATCCAAAAGGAAGGTAGTGGAGCAACTGCCACAAGTAAGACCAACTGTGTGGTCATTCCCTAGAACTATTTGCCACTTCACAATCTCCACGTGTCTCCATAATCTCCATTTATCTCCAGTGTGACTGAATACACCATGCCTACTGCCCTTTTTGAATGTTACTGAATTTTCTTTGTTTTTAACTGATCTGCGCCTGCCTACAAACTTCCCTGCTTACCTTCCTGGGCTCCCCGTTTCCTTCAACACAATAGTCTTAAACTGTGTCAATGCCCTGTGTCTGTTTATATACTTGCTAAAAACAAATTCTCATTTTGCCTCAAGGCATGCAAATGTTCTAATTTGGGGCTGATGGAGAAGTAATTCCTGGCCAAAGTCCTAGTGACCCTCCAACAAAGGGCCTGATTCACAGAATGTTTTCCTATGGGATTGCACCATTATAAAACACTTCAGTGAATCAGGCCCAAAGTTTTTCTAAGTAGGTAGGACACTCAAAAGGTTAAAGAATGAGAGCTTGCAAGTCTCAGCTTTGGATGGTTTTGAGTAAACACTTTCTCTAGTGAAATCTTAGAGGCATGCACCACCATGATTTCTTGAGCTGTCATAGTAGGTGTATTTCATTCTTTTTGGCTATTAGGTGGCACAGAAAGCCAAAACGATTGTCATGTGAGATATAAGGGATTGGATACAAGGGGGAAGGTATATTGAGACTCAGAATCTGAGGGGAAACCCATAACCTTTGGGTGCTGTTTGATTCTTTCCCCGGCCATTCCAACCCATGGCCATGGTAAGGTCTATAATTCAAAATAGTCACAAAAGAATCAGGGTGGGAAATCACGCATACATTTCTTGTTATACTCCTACACAAGACAGACACTATCTTCAAATTTCATCCAGGTCAATCAGATATCTGGCCATGAGTATTTTAATTTACATATATTTCTCAAAAGTGAAAAGACAGCACCCAAAGACACTTTACTGTTTACAGTTTTGTATACAATACCAATAGGTACAACCCAGTCAATTGGGCTAGACCTTGGTGAACAAACAGGTTTTGTTTTCATGGAGGCCTTTTAGGGTACACTTCCATAATCCCCCTGACGCCAGCCCCAATTCACTGACGGGCGTGTTGCCCTGTCCTGCGCCAGGGAGGTTGGATTGTCCACAGAAGGGGTGGTAAAGCCTTGGGCGCTACACCCCCAACGAGGCTCCCCTGAAGGGGAGCACTCTGTGCCAAGACGAAGAGAAGACCCTGGACATGGCCCAATTTCTGATCACTTCAGGGCCCCAAAAAAAGGTGTGGGCAGCCCACCTTAGAGCGCAGGGAGCCCACGCATCGGAAGACAGCAGCGGAGCGTTTGGAGCGTCGCATTGTCATACGTTGAAGGCAGGGGATAGAAAGTTGCCCAAGGAAAAGCCAACGCAGACCTCCCACTTAAGCTCCAGGGACTACTCCATCCACGTGCAGCGCCTTCAGAGGGTGTGAAGACAGCGGTTTCACTGAAATCCACCTGGGATCACCGAAGGGGCAGAGGCAGGTCAACTACGGGATCCTTGGCACCTCACATTGACCGCCGGCTTTGAGCCGAGCAGGGGGCGCTTACTGACTGTCTGAACAACACTGCAAACTTGTTCTGCGGGAGGGTTGGGCCCCCAGCATTGGGGCGCATGCCCTCCTCCAAGGCTTTGCCCAGATGGATAATGGACGCAACCATAGCTACAGCCCAGAAGGACAGGAGTAGGTGGTAGACCCTTTATAGTCCCCCTGTGAAGGGAAAGGCCCCACGGAGAAGCGCCCACCGGCCACCGGCGGAACAGAGAGGAGAGACTATTTTCCATGAAGTGTGGTGACCTCATTACTCCCCTGCCACTGTTACCTCGTGGTGGAGGCCCCCGATATAGAGGCGTGTGCCCAACACGGGGGCAGGAATTAAGATACAGAAAACCAGGATACTACGGAGTTACGAGTACACAAAGTGCTTGTTTAAGAAGAACGCTGCCTGCCCAACGGCGCGGCTGCTCCCCTGTGGCCTGGGCCCGCTACAGGAATGGTTGAACAAACTTTGAGACCAAGGAGAAACCAGACCACAGATAGAACCGCAACACTGAGGGTGTGAGAACTATTCAGAGGCGAGGAGAGCTGAACGGAAAAAACATGGGACCACATGGATTTTAAAAGGGGCCAAGGTGGTGAAGAAGTTAATCCTACGAAACTGGAAGTCTGCTTGTTATGAGTCAATAAACAATTGGTTGGAGGAGATGCATTGTACATGTAATATTGAAAGTGTGATCTATTCAGTGCAAAGGAAAATGCCAATTTTTGGTAAGATCTGGAAGGCCTTCTTGAATGCAGATTTGACCTAATCTTGCATTCAGAATCGAGCTGGCCTTTGCAAAGATAAGTAATCATTCATGTATCATTTTAACTGTCAAGAATTAGTAATGTCACTCGCATGGTTCATGACCTTGGTTTTTATAAATGTGTTGGGATTTTTAAATTTTTTAAAAATTCTCTCTTTCCCTTTTCTCTTCTTTTTTTATTTATTCAGTACAACTGTATTGGTTTGTGTGCATTTGTTTATAATGCTATGTTATGTTATGCTTTTGAGATGTGTTAATGGTTGCGCCCAGATGCCCCAGGGCCAACTGCTCAATACAAATAAAAAAAATACAAATAAAAATGTTCCCCAAAAAAAAAGAACAGGGGATGACGCATAGACGCCAGAAACTGAGTGTATGGAAATAAGGCAGAAGTTGGCAGCACATAGGAATGCCCCCCTTCACTCAGAATTGGAGGCTCCTAATAAACCCACCATGGCTACCTCAGGGTCCAATTCGGCGGCCACCAAGGGTGATGTGGCAGCCCTGCTGGAGGAAATCACGAGCATGAGGGCGGACATTGCTGGTAATGTCGATAAGATCACTCGGAGGATCAACAAGATGGAGGAGAGACTTGAAGGTGTTGAAAACAATCAAAACTCTGGAGACGCAGATGGATCAGAGAATAACTGAAATGGAGATCAGGGAGGAAGAATTCCGCCTAAAGATGGACAATTTGGAAAATCGTGAACGACGGAACAACCTGAGACTCTTCTGCATCCCATATAAAGGAGTGTCCGAACAAGACTTGTAAAGAAAAGAACACTTCACGTTATTATGAAGCTTTTATATGAAGATGACTCCATTAATGAGGCAAAGATTGACTGGATACATAGAGCAGGGGGATCGTCTGGTGGCCCGAGGACTGTCTTAGCTCAATTCCACAACTACAGCGACAAGGGCAGAACCCTGGAGAAAGCAAAACCTAGTGGTCAAGGAGAGCGGTAAGGGCATGAACGAGATCTTCTTCAAGCAGAATGTAAGTGGTGACCTGGGTGCTGAATATTGGGCTTGGCAGCCGGGGGTGACCGAGGGGTCGCCAGGTGCATTAAAGCAGAAATGATGTTAGACCCAGGCTTGCAAAGGGGTGGCCTCATCAAGGTGGGAACTCTAAATGTTAAGGGATTGAACTCTCCCACAAAAAGGTCTCTGGTGACCAGAGTTTCGAAGAATGGGACTTGATGTATTGTTCCTACAGGAGACCAGATATGCATGAGGGGAGGAACGTAGGATCCTGAGTACGAGATTGGGAGTAGAATACTGGGGCTCAGGCTCCCTGCGGAAAGCAGGAATGGGGATTCTCATCAGGAGGGGACTGAAAATGGAGGTGGCCAGGGCAGATGTGGAGGGTGGGGCTCTGATGATTGTAGGCACCATAAAGTGACCTTCACACTGGCAATGGCATACTCGCCTAATATGGGTCAATCACGGTTTCTGCAGCAAACCCTCCCAAAAATAATGTTAGAGGCCTCTGGGCACCTAATCCTGGGGGGGGGGAGGGGATTTCAACCTCTGTCAAACTAGACAGGTGGGTAACCCTGAAACACAAGACCCACTTGAATGGTGGGCGGGGGGGATTATGGGATCAGGGAAATGCTGGAGACCTATGGGCTACGGGATGCATGGCAGAGTTTCCACCCGAATTAGAAGGGATACACCTTTTATTCGGCACCCCATGGCACTTTCACCAGGATAGACTACACGGTCGAGGTCGAGAGGACGACGGTGTGGGAAGCGGGAAAGGCGACATGGCGGGGGATCCTGATTAAGGAACGGGCCAGGAAAAAGGGAGAGAGGGCTCTAATAGAAGGCAGAGTGAGAGAGGAGATAGCCCACCTGGATAGGGTGGTACGGAACGCCACAGAGGAGAGAGAGATTAGGGTCCAGGAAGCCAGGCATAAAAGAGGAGTTCCGACTGCTAGAGGAAGGCCAGATAGTTTGGAAACTACAGTTTCTTAAACAGAAGTTCTATGAGAAGGGAGACAAGGCGAATGCAATGCTGGCCGCCAGACTTGGGGGACAGCGCGCCGAGCGTTCAGTGTCATCCATAGAGGGAGAAGGAGGAGGCCAGGACTTAAAGACAGAGGGAATCCCCAAAGCGTTCGCAAAATTCTACAAGACAATATATAAATCAGAGACCGGCCAGGAACGGTCGGGAATAGACAGTTAATTGGCAAACATACAGATGCCAAAAGTCTCCCGTGAGGAGGCTGAAGAACTTGTTGCCCCAATCACTGCAGAAAAGATAAAGAGGGCCGTGAAGAGACTACCGCTGGGGATGGCTCAGCGAGAGGATGGTTACACTGCCTGTTTTTACAAGTCATTTCTCTCCTCCCCTTCATGGTGGAGCTTTTTAATGATATTCCCGAAACAGGTGATGCCCCAGACTCTTTCTCACGCCACTCATCACAGTGATCCCCAAAGAAGGCAGGCACCCCAAAAGGTGTGGGTCCTACCACCCCATATCTTTACTAAACATCAACGCCAAGATCTGCACGAGGGTGCTGGCAGCGAGACTCGAGACATATATGCCTTGTCCGTTACACTCTGATCAGGTCGGATTTATAATGTGGCGACATGGCGCAGATACAATGCGGAAGACATTGCACTTGATCCACGAGTAACTTAACATGGAAGGTGACCCGGTCCTCTTCACAGTGGACGCAAAGAAGGCGTTTGATAGGGTCGAATGGGGTTTCCTAGAGGTGGTCCTGGGCAAAGTGGGACTGGGTGCTGGGGTTCAGGAAGGGAGTACACTTCCCCCACAGCATCAGTGGCGGTTAATGGGGATTATTCCCGATTGGTTTGACCTAAGCAGAGGAACGCGGCAGGGTTACCCCCCCCTCAGCGATATTGTTTGCCCTCTGCCTTGAACCTCTGGCCCAGAGACTTAGAGGAGATCAACAGGTGGAGGGGCTCAAGGTGGGTGGGAGAAAATATAAAGTGGCTTTATACGCGGATGACCTGCTATTACACGTGCAGAACCCTCTGACATCAATACCTAGGGCAATCCAACTGATTGAACAGTATGGGGCATTATCTGGCTTTACGATCAACTAGGCCAAGTCAATTTTATTCCCACTGCAAAAACCTGTCCGGGGAGAGACCAGCAGATTTGCCCCACTGGGTTTCATGATCCGATATCTGGGGATTAATTTTACGAGGGATACAGGTGCCTTATACGATGCTAACTTCCCTCTCCTTCTCTCATACTTCCGGCCGACCTCGAAAAATGGGACAAACTCACCATATCATGGCTTGGGACACTTAATGCCGTGAAGATGGTGTCTGCCCAGATTCTTGTACCCCTTTTAAAATGCTCCAAATTTGCCTCCTGCAACCCTTTTTTCATGAGGTTAAGAGGGCAATCCTGAGGCTTCTATGGGAGGGAAAGAAGGCTAGAGTATCATACAAGGTCCTAACATTGCCCAAGGAAAAGGTGGGGTGGGCCTGCCGAATCTACTGGTGTATTATGAGGCGGTACAGTTAAGGGTCCTTGTCCCCCACCTGAGAGGACAGAAGTACTTCAATGGATAGACTTGGACAAGCTCATTCTGTCCCCGGCCACGGTCCAAGAAAGCCTATGGGTCCCGAGAAGCAAACTCACATCCAGAATAGGGGACCACCCAGTACTGGGCACCATAGGGGAGATCTGGCGGGAACAGTCTGGAATTGCGTGGGATCACTTCATGGCCATCTCCCTTGAGTCATTTATGGGCACCTGGGGTTACAATCACAGACCTGGAGGAGGCATTGGCGATGTGTACCCTTCCGGTCTTTTCCTTCCTTCAGATTAAAGGGATCTTTACGAGGGACAAGTGGAGAGAGCAGATTCAGAGAGACCTCACCCCTTTCGAAGAGCTTCTAGACAAACAAAGAGAATCAAAGATTCTAATCTCTGCCATGTACAGGGCTTTAATAGAAGCGGGGAAGGGGTCGACTGCAAATCTGAGGCTCAGATGGGAAAGGGATTTCAGATCTGAAATAGATTCTGACCTGTGGGGGAAAATATGCCAAGGAGCTTTGCAGACATGGATAGCAAGCCAGTACAAACTGCATGCTATTAAGCTTCTACACAGATGGCAATATAACCCGCTTAGGTTATCGAAGATGTTCCAGTCAGCTAGTCCCCTGTGCTGGCGTCAATGTGGTGAGTGGGCTGATTACTGGCATATGTGATGGGGATGCCCCTGTATCAGGGTGTTTTGGGATGAAGTCTTGGGATTGATAAGGGAACTGGACAGGATCCAATGTATTAATGAACCTTTTCTCATACTATTTGCAATGGAGGTGTCAGAGGGGGATTTTCAGAGAATGGCGGGGGTAGCAGTGTCACGCCTGCTGGCAGCATGGGCTTGTCCTGTGATGCAATAATTTGTAATTTTTGTAATTTGTTTTATTTGTAACGCGCACCATCAGGCCAGGAGGCATCAGGGCGCAACTTCAGACATGGTTGCATAAGCATACAATTACATAAATTCAACACATTAACAGTACCAAGTATTCGAAGCAACAGCAGTATACATATTTACAGACCGAGGATTAAGGCAAGCGTTTCCCGGGATTGGTCCGGGCATCATGGCTGGTTGAAGAGCCAAGATTTGGTTTTAGATTTGAAGACGCTAAAGCTTTCTTCAGATCCGATGGTGAGAGGGAGGGCATTCCGAAGCTTGGAGGCTAGGACGGGGAAGCTAAATCCACCCGCCTTTTGTAGTTCGAACCTCGGAATGGTTAGACAATGGGTCTGAGCCGTTCTTTGCGGGCGGGTAGGTGCGTGACGGGATAACCGGCTACAGAGGTATGGTGGGGCTTGGTTAGCTAGGCATTTGTGGGTGAGGCCTAAGGCTTTCAGTGATATTCTTTGTTTGACCGGTAGCCGGTGTAGTTTGGATCTGGATTCCGAGATGTGGTGATTTCGAGGGATGTTTAGGGCTGCTCTGATAGCGTTGTTTTGGGTAATTTGCAGTTTGTTCAAGTTCTCTTGTCTCGTTCCAAGGTAGAGGGCGCTCCCATAGTCAATTTTGGACATGATGAGAGTTCTGGCCAAAGTGACCGTGTTGGGAGTAGTCAGAAATGGCCTGCAAGCTGTAATGAGTTTGCAGGGTTATGCTGAGGAGGATCTGACTGCGTTTGTTTGTCGGGATAGTGATAGAGTGGCGTCAAGATAGACACCTAAGGTTTTGGTGTCTTTCGAGACTTGGATGGTGTTGCCATCGATGATCAATGGTCGGTAGGATGGCTCAAGTTTACTAAGATGTTGTGTAGTGCCCAGGATGAGGAGCTCAGTCTTGTCATCGTTGAGGGGTAACTGGTGTTGAGCCATCCAGGCTTGAATGACCAGGTAGACCTCATTCAGGGCCTTAGTGTCAGCCACTTAGTCACCAGTGATGGGTATGAGTATCTGGGTGTCATCAGCGTAGTTCGTATAGGAGACACCCAGATAGTCAAGTACATCAAGGAGTGGTTTTGTGAAAACGTTATAGAGCGTTGGCGACACACAAGAGCCCTGGGGGACGCCGCAGTGAATCGGGGAGGGATCTGCAGCTGCAGATTGAGAGAAGACCCGCATAGATCTATTACTCAAGAATGATTTGATCCAGGCAGTGGCTGATGGTGAGAAATGGGCGGCCGAATGAAGATGCTTGCATAGGATTTGGTGATTGACCAAGTCGAAGGCCGCAGAGAGGTCAAGTAGAAGTAACAAGGCAAGTTTGCCGTTGTCCTTTAACACTTCGATCTGGGTTTTTAAGTCTAGTAGAGCTGTCTCTGTTCTGTGTCTGGGGCGGAAGCCAGATTGTCTAAGGCCCAGGAGATTATTGGCTTCCAAGTGCTCTTGGATTTGCAGGTATGCTGCACGGTCTAGAATTTTTAACAGGAACGGGACAGTGGTGATGGGTCGGTAGTAGGTAGGTATGCTAGGGTCGAGGGAAGGTTTTTTAAGCAAGGGGATCACCCAAGCATCCTTAAGGTTGTCTGGGATGGTTCCTGTTTTAAAGGATGCGTTGATGAAGGATGTGATAAATGGGGCCAGATCGTGGGCGGATTCCTTAATAATTGGGGCAGGGCAGGGGTCGCCCTGGCAGTTAGATGGTTTGATCCTCAGGATAATGTTTTCTACCTCCACAATGGTGAGCAGTGAGAAGGCAAATCGTTTGCAGTTTGGGACGTCAAGGTAGAGGGCCCCTGTGGGGGTGGGAGGGCGATTGTCCAGTTTCAGGCTAATTTGTTTGGCTGTGATTTTAGATTGAAGCATGGTGATTTTATTCAGTAACGCTGCTGGAATATTGGGCACCATTAGCTGTCTTTAATGCAGGTGTCGGGGGGGGGGGGTGGGTAACGGGGGTTTCGAGCTCTTTTAGAATCTTAAATAGTTCCTTGGAGTTGGAGTCAGCATGCAAGATGCGATGGTTAAGGGATTCTTTTTATGCCTCTATAATGGCTGCTTTGTAGGTGAGCGAGGCCAGGAAGAAGCCGTCTTTATGCGTGTCAGAAGGGTGGCTTTTCCATCAGTTTTCAGCGCAGCGTTTGGTTTTACGGAGTACTCTTAGCTGTGGGGTGAACCAGGAGTTCAAGTGTGCACGTGGTTTGGCCTTCCTCCGTTTGATGGGGGCTATAGAATCTATAGCTGTCAGCATGCTGCAGTTGTAGATGTCAGCTAAGGCAGTCGGGTCGTTACAGGAATCAGTGGCCGCTTTAAGTGTAGGGAGTAGTAGAGGGAGGAGTTTCTCTTTGGTTATGTCCTTTTTGTTTCTGGTTGGGAGCGCAGGCGCTATCGCAGTCGGGATGCGGGGGGCGGCTTCAATATTGAAGGTGATAATGTGGTGGTCTGACCAGAGGCAGGGGGTAATGGCCAGGACATTAATATTGCAATTAGAACTGGCTAGCCAGTCGAGGGTCCTGCTTTTAGAATGCATGGGCTCTTGAATGTGCAAGGTGAAGCCAGAGTTGGAGAGGGCGTTTTCCAGATCAAGTGCCGTAGGATCTTTAGGGTCACTGAGTCCCAGGTTGAGGTTGCCAAGGATGATAATAGAAGAAGGCTAACCTACTGGGAAAGAAAGAATGGATTAATGTCGCCTCTAACATCTGTATAATGGAGAGGATAACCGCAGCTCTCCATGGCAAAACTGCTCCATATGAACTGCTATGGGGGGGGGGGGAGAGTTTATGGCTAAATATTTGTCCAATGGTTAGAAGACTGTTCTGCACAATGTGCACGGACCCAGACATCAATATCTTGATCTCCACGCCAAGACATTGTAAACTCACGCTTGTGTCGAAGCTCACCGTAATAGGTTTGCCAAAACCATCGACCAATCCCAAAAAGTACAAACTGTTCAAAAAGTACAAACTGTTCATACACCACAACCAGGAGACCAATAGATAGAGATAACTGAGGGAGAAGACTCAGTTCAAAGGAGGGAGGAGGGACAGGGGGAGGGAAGAACATTGTAATGTCAGTACAGAGGTGTTGGTGGGAGGAGAGGGGTGTGCGAATTGTTGATCTTAATACCTACCTCTAAACATTGTTTCTGTAGTGTTTGAAATGTTCACTAAAACTTTAATAAAAAATGAAAAAATTCCAGCTTCACTATTTAGCCAAAGTGTTTGATCACGGGCAACTAATTTAATCCCCCTCTGACATAACTGCACGCAGTGGATTACTTATAAGTGATTGCGTTCGCACTATATGAAAAAAGACTCCCTACCACTGGAGTGGGTTTAATGATTTGGAGGACAAAATCAAAATACTCCTCTGTAAGTGCCCCATGCTTTGACCTATAATGCATTGGCGCTCACATAGTACCATATCAATATAATTGACAGACAGATGGTCTCACCAGCCATTCAGTGCACCAGAGAAGTGTGTTTAGTGGGGACTGCAGCAGAGTCTGCATTTATTTCCTCCTCTGCTGCCAGTAACTGAAGTTGCTTGGGCTACTCAGAATTGTGCCCCAATGAAGGATTGAAACACTTTTCTATGCCCTGTTATGCTATAGAATATGAATAGCATGCTTGCTTCCACAGTTTCTAGGCTCCTCAGGATCTGCAAGTAATTTAATTTTCATTTAGTAATGGGGGAGCAGGATAAGATTGCTTTGCTGCAATGTTAATGTGTGCAGATCTGAAAAGATAAGGCTCTCTGTGGGGTGTACAGTTTCTAGATATTTTGTGGGCTGTCTGTGGTAGTGGTTAACTTGTTTGTTGAGGACTAACAGTTTGCTGCAGTGATTATGTGTGTGGTTGTCTGTGGTTTCTGTCAGAGTAGTGCTTAAGGAAAGAGGAAAGTTATGTTGGTGTATCTGTGATGGGTTAGCGTGGTGTTTAGGAAATTAAGTGCACCTTCTGGTTGTGCACCTTTGATGTGACCGTTTTCTCTCAGTGACAAGATTGTTTATCAAAATATATGTCGCAAATATTTGGGTGAGCCCACTTTTATACACAATTAACTATATCATTGTTTT
This sequence comes from Ambystoma mexicanum, assembly GCF_040938575.1. Taxonomy (NCBI): domain Eukaryota; kingdom Metazoa; phylum Chordata; class Amphibia; order Caudata; family Ambystomatidae; genus Ambystoma; species Ambystoma mexicanum. The sequence continues at coordinate 745,556,924 of NC_090926.1, forward strand.
GTTTATCTCACTATTAGTACTAAATGAAAAAAATACAGTAAATAAAACTTGATAAGGGCACCTGTGTATAGTCATTGCTTCTCACAAACTTACAGTCCTACTTAGTAATATATGCCAGTTACATGGGCGACGTCAGTGGTCGAAGTGTACAAAAAGAAGTAGTGAACTATGTTCCTTGCTGGCATGCACCCACTGCCCACAAAGCCCATAACCATGCCCCCTCCCACACACAATACAAACCCTGAAACACATGCACCTGCTGCTTAAGGAAACGTTCAGTGTGTTGCAGTGAAAGTGCAAGTCTCAACTTCTTCCTATACTTTTATTTTAAAAAGAAACCATTCCGGAACGGTTTCTTTTTAAAATAAAAGTATAGGAATGGTAAAACTTCCTTAAAAAAAGTAGAGGAGCACTGCTCCCAACCGCTCCCACTCACTTCGACCACTGGGCGACGTAGACCACTGGGCTAATGTGGGTTAATGTGCCTGCTACAGGAAACACTGTGCAACTTGTCTGTCGTAGACCCATGCTAACTCAGCGTTTAATACTTACTAGATTAGCAAAACAAGTAGAGATTGGGGTAAAATCAGTACCTGTTGCCAGTTTCATGTGAATTTGCTGACTTAACATTGGGTTAAACTAGTATAATAATAATTTGGTATTTATATAGCACTACGAACCCTCAGGTATCTGTGCGCTGATTATTATTACCCACGGTGTGTGGTGCTCATTTATCGACCTCAGAAGGATGAATGCTGAGTTTGGCCCCGCCGGGATTCGAACCTGCGTTAGCAGGCTCTGCACAATGTACTCGCTGTGCCACTTGACGGGCTATGTTATCCTGTCATTACTTAGAAGCTCCAACTTGATCATTGGGACTACAAACACATCTGTGACTGACCATGTTATTAAAGCTCAATCTGGCTCTTTATTTTTCAATCAGATTTCCCATTTAAGGCATGAAACACACACACACACTCACTCACACTGGTTCCCCTCGCCCAGGCTTTGAGCATATCTGGCTTTTTGTGTGATGGATTGGTGCTTGCAACCCTATGGCGAACCAATTCACGCAACTGTTGTCTTAACCAGCTGAATTACATTGCTGCGCTTCTTGGAACTATTTATATTTGTTATAGTGATCTAAACTCAGTCTCATCAGATTTTCCTCTAGCAAGGAAACCCCTATTAAATGTTGGGAGGATGGGGAAATAGTGTGATGGATGAAGCAGTGGGCCGCAAACATGGCCAGATATATGGGAGCTTTGCGACCGTGTTGGAGTATTTTAGCAGTATTGCTTTAGCCAACTATATTCGCAATCTACAATGACAGTCGTTCTCGAGCTGCTGCCAGCTGCAGCTGACATACTGACTATCGACTCCAACTCACACTCAGAAATGGTTCAGGATCCAGGAAAACTGCTCAGTGACAGTGATGATTTATTTTAAAATTTGTTTAATGGCATTTGTTAACATACAGTAGTGAATGAAAACATTGTGCGTGAGTTGTAAGTATAAATTAGCGCGTGCAGTTTGAACAATCTGCCAACATAGTAAACCAACAAGTCAAACAACAAAACAGTGGTTCTCCACGCATGTTAACTAGGTCTTTGCATTACAATTTCCATGGTCAGGCCAGGAGTAAGGAGTCCAGCAACATTCCAATCATACGCACTTGGTCTATAATGATTAAGCTCTTGCTCAATCAAGGGATGTTAGTGCAGGTAGGCGGGGCCAGGAGAGCGGAGAATTCAGCTATCCGTGCAACATCCTAAGCAATGATAGAGTACTCACGGCGGCTTATCATCCGAGGGGTGAAAAATATCCCAAACCAATAGGTTCCAAGACTCATAAGCCCCACTTGAGGTCGCATCTAGGCTCTGTGCCGACCTGACCCACACTCCGCCTCAGCACAAATCTCAAATTCCCTGTGCCAGTGTAGATATTGCGGGCCCCCAGCTGCCTTCCATGACATAGCAATGCAGCGTTTACTGAGAATGCGTGCCAAATCCATCAACTTAATGATGCGCTTATGCGTGCTATTCCTCGGGTATGCACTTAGTAAGCACTCCATTGTATTCCAGGAGTATCTCTTGACCCCAGCTTTCCTACACGCTTGTTCAATGCAAGCCCAGACCCCTGCACCTTTGCGCAACTCCAAAACATGTAGACCAAGCCGGCACCATCACCACGACACCATTGACAGGTTGACTTTTTGCCTCTATTAAATTTGGCCACTTTACTAGGTGTCATATAGGTGCGGGGAAGTACATTTATTTGGATCAGTTTTGAAGTGGGCATTCCTAGACACCTCCCTGGGAAATCTCCAACCCGAAGTCAGATTCCCAGAACAGTTTCAACCTAGAGCCCCCTTGGGTTAGGCCTATCAGTTAGACAACCATACAGTCTGGAGACAAGACACCAGCCGTCCTCCAGTACATTAAAGCCAGCAGTACATTTGCCACCCGTTCCTCAGGCCACCTAGACCATTTCTGTTTAGCCACTACCGCTATTAGCATGTATCACAAGAACTGCCCTCTGGGCAGTCCAGACTGCTCAACCACAGTGTATAGTTCTTTAAATTTGCCATTTCGCCCCAAGTAGAAATTCCCCAGCCCTCCCAGCGTTGTGCCACCACAAGATCTTCCCTGTTACTACATACATTCGCCGCTATCGGTATATCAGGTGAGTAAGGGCGGTCAATCTTTAATAATGTCAGTGTTCTAGACCTTCCTGCCCATGTTAACCAATATCGGGTGTATAGTTTAGGCAGTTCAGCGGTAGTCACATCACATCTTTGAGGCGAGCGGGGGTCACCAGCTGCTGTAGCAGTAGCGACTCAACATTCCAGATTCTGGAGCTGCATGCCACCCTCCTTGTAGGGCAGACGCAGTGTAGCGAGGGCAATCCTATGCGGGGGTGAGCCCCATAAAAATCACCTAACCAAGGAGTGCAGTAAGACACGTTGATAAAGTGATGGATATTGGTAAAGAAGTACAACAATCTAGGCAGGACAATCATTTTTATAATCGCCACCCTACCTATCAATGAGAGTGGGAGCCTAGACCAAAAGGACATTGACTTTCGCAGCCCTTTCACTACCCCAGCAGTGTTGCGTGTGTGCATGTCTTCCGGCGTGTGCATGATATGTATAGCCAAGTTTCTAAAAGAATCCACCTCCCATGGGAGCCCCAGTCTCTGTAAAGTATTAGCCTCAACCCTGCGGAGTCCCGCCCGCGGGAAAAGGCAAGACTTCTCCCTGTTAAAGGATATCCCATACAATTTAGCAAAGTTGTCCAGTACTTCCATGACCATTGGAAAATTATATTGCAGTTCCCTTATATACAGCAGGATGTCGTCAGCATACAACAATATTAAGTGTCTGGTACCACCAACCGAAATGCCCGCCTCTAAGAATTCTTGGTGTAAGTAGACCGCTAGGGGCTCCAGCGCCAATACATATACAACATGGGCGATAGCAGGCATCCTTGGCATGCCCCCCTTTGAATGTCCCACGCCGCTGACACCAGATTTCACCCTGGCAGTCAGTGATGCATACAGGATCCTTACCCATTGTATAAACTGTTCCCCAAACCCCTGCAGTACTGCAAACAGCCATTCCCAATAAAGCGAACCGAAAGCTTTGATCGCATCTAGCGATGCTACTACGCACTGTTGCGGACATTCATTGGTCTGTGCAATAATATGCTGCAAACGACACAGATTCAAGGCAGTGCTTCGGCCCGGTACAAAACCGGTCTGGTCGCTGGTCTATTAGACCAGCAATCACTCTGCGGAGCCGCCCTGCCATTATTGTGGCCAATATTTTCATATAATTGAGCATGGTCAGGGGTCGGTACGATTTGCATCTTTCTGTGAGCTTCCCTGGTTTAGGTCTCGGGACCACCAGGGTCTCCCGCATACTTGCCATGAGTGCACCCTTGGAGTAAGCTTCCTCAAAGCCCTTGAGCAACACGGAAGCCAGTGTCTAGCGAGTAAAGCAATCGCATCACGCACTTCAGGAGCGATGGGTTGGTCTAATGTGGCCTGCTGTGTCTCATCTAGCTTGGGGAGCACCATTAGTGACAGGGCTTCCAACCCATCTTCTGTGGGAACCCGCTCTACATGACTATATAGTTGGGAATAATATTTAGTGATAATTTTGATTCCAAATTGTATCCTGCATATGTCACCATTCTCCTCTCTCAGCATGGTGGTCGTGTCCAGGGTGTTCCCGCCTACAGAGCCACAATAAGAGCCTGCCCGGCCTATCTCCCTCTGCATGTGCTCTGGTGGTTCTTGCAACGTAGTCGGATTTAGATAACCGTTTCCACGCGTCCAAAGCAGCGGCACCATGTTTTGGCCAAATCTCTCTTCACCAAGCTGCAGACCCGCACTCGGGGTCTCCAGGTCGCGGATTTCATCTCCCAGGGTTTCCAATTCCACCTTAAACGTTCTTTGGATGCCCCAGCACTAACAATAACATCCCCCCTGACCACCACCTTCAGGGCTTCCCACACTGTGGCCCTCTTCTTTACACTGTGGCCCACTTCTCCACACTGCTCACATTATGTTGAAAAGTTCTGCCAGCATCGTCTGTAACTTATCCATAAAAATGTGGTCAGTCAAGGCATCCGCTGGCATACGCCACATCGGGAAGGGGGGCCTCGTACTCCTTATATTCCAAGCAACCACCAGAGGGGAGTGATCTGATGTTGTTCGACCCAGGTATTCAGCCTCACTTACGTCAGCCATCTGATGCCGCCCAACAAAGATGTAATCAATCTTGGTATACAGGGTATGCAGTGAACAATAGAAGGAATAACCCCTACTCTCAGGGTTCAGCTCTCTCCAGGCATCTACGAAATCGAAAGTTGGTCAGTGCCACATTAAGTGCAGGGGTCGCTGACGACGGACCTCCCGCAGGGATGGGGGGAGGGATCTCTCAAGCACAAGGGTCACTAGTAGTTAAAATCACAACCCCATAGGAAGAAGCATTCCCGGTGATACGCAACCCACCACGTTCCACGTTCCAGGTCAAAACCTTAATGAGAGTCATAGTCATCCACGAACCAGACTGTGTATGAACTCAACAGTAACCCCCCCACCTTCCAATCCAAGCCCCAAGTCATGTGTCTGCCCAAAGTGTCTTTTCACCCAGTTCCCACCCGACCAGCCAGACAAAATGCGTGGATGACATAGAACCAATAACATAGCAAACAAAAGAATATAGATTTGCCCAGCTACTGCACGAAGTGTACCGTGCTAAAACGCACCCGTACCTCTATAGCCTATCCAAGCCATCGTATCGGGTAATGGGAGCCAGCAACAGACCAGCCACCAGCCTATGTGCGGAGCGTTCTAACAGAGCCCAGTGGTGGGTGGTCAGTCGTCACTCCCATCGTATGCACAGCCATTTGTTGAGACGGGTGCAAACTACGTATATCACATACGGGTCAACAAGAAGTTTATAATCAAATATACCAGTTGCGCCAATCTAGGGGATGACCACTGGGGCGTAGCTGCGAATCCCCCACACTCAGCTGTATCCCACAAATTTCTCAACGTCAGTTAACGTTACAGGGGGTGCCAGGGTGTCATAACCTCCCAAATCATGCAGCCCGCCTCAACCGTGGCACCAGCCATGTCAACTGTTAGGGTCGTCCCCACTATCCAAGTTGTTGGGCTCCAGCCACATGTTAGCAGCTGCAGGGGTGTCAAGAAAGTGTGCCCTGCCCTTATTGATGGTTTTGAGCCTGGCAGGGTACATGAGCATGTATGAAATATTTAGGTGCCTGAGTCTCGCCTTGACCGGCACAAAGGAGTTCCTGGCCCTTTGGAGCACTGGCGTGTAGTCTGGATAGATGGCAATTGTAGAGTTGTCTCTCTGGATTTCACCACCTTCCCTGGAGTGTTTCAGCCTCACCTCCCTATCTCGGAAGTTCAAAATCTTTGCAATGACAGGTCTGGGATGTGATCCCGGAGGGGGGTCTCTTCTGTAGCGAGCGGTGAGCTTGCCCTATTTCCTGCAGTTAGTAAGTTCTCGATGTATTGAGTGGGGTCCGAGCCCTCCAAGCCCTCTGGGAGCCCAGGCAGCCGTACGTTGTTCCATTGGGCCCTCCCCTCGGCTTCCTCAGCCCAAAGCTCCAAAGCTGTATTCTTTCTCTCCAGTTCCTGCATTCGAGTCTCGAGGTCCTTTGTGGAGTCCTGCGTTCCCTTCAGTTCCATCTCAGACCTTTGTAACTCTCTTGGCTAGCTGTCGGATGTCTTGACTGAACTGAACGTCCAATTTGACCTTTTCTATTTTCATCTCCAATGAGGACCTCAGCGCTGCTATTGCAGCCAGTACCACGTCTTCCTGGGAGCCCATGTTGGGAGCACACGCCTCTGTATGTGTTGCAGGCTCATGGGGCTTGCCTGTGTTGGCAACTGAATCCATGATCGTCGTTTTGCCCTTACCCTTGGTTGGGGATATTATTCCAAGTATATGCAAAAGCAGAGGCGGACCCGGTTCCCAGTAGAGTTCCGAGCGCACAACGGGCTGCAGAAAAGTAGTCCTAGGCAGCGCTGCAGAGTATCTATTCACTTTTGCTTCAGTGTACCAGGCTGGCCATCCACACACAGTACCAAGCATCTCTGCAGCATCCAAGAATAGGGGGGCACCAAGAGCAGTTTTCCAGTCTTCGTTAGGACCAATGTGCACACCCCCCGCAGCCCACTAGGGCGAACGCAACATCCAGGGAAGACAAGTCACGCAGGACTTTTACCAAACCACCCTTTTTATGCAAATACACATTAAAGAAAGTGTTGCCAATTATTAAAATAATTCTGAATGAATCAATGTTCCTAGGACAGTCTCAAGCAGAGAGGGGCACATGGAAAGCTGCTCACTACAGGGTAGAACATCTGACAAATGTTTCATGCATTTGCTGTAGATCCTGCAGGAAGTGTTCTGTTTGTATGAAACTGCCTGCAGTGATTAAAAGGCTTAAACATTTTGATTAGGCTCCTTAACGATAATGGGTATAAAAGGAGTGCAGTAAACACAGTAAAGGTCTATGGATGGGTCTGCAACCTGTACAAAAACCCTATCTTATTCAAACAAACGCTGTACAGGAACACTTGACTGCTATTTAATTAGTCATGTAATCGTATACAACCTGAATGTCCCTTCAGCCATACTAACTGTACCCTCATGGAGCTAAATGTCCCTAGATGACGGTGATGGGACACCTATCTAGGGTGAGGGGACAGAGAGAGGCTTGCCCTATCGCTAATAAAGGGCGTGCGACACCCTGAAAATAAGTTTCAACTGAGAGCTAAGTGCACCATGTTTTCGAAGTGTGTATGATATACTGATATGTTGCATAAGGTCTGCAAATGATGGGAACATCTGTCAAATGCGTATACAAAAGCTAAAATTATTCATATTGCCAATGCTTGTTTTTCAATTACTTGTGCACCAGGTAAACCTAGTTGATTTTTGCCTCTTTCTCATCTACTTCATTGTGGAACCCCTGGCCTTTGGGAGTGAGGTCCCTTTTCATCCTCACTTCTTTGCTTAACTCATTTCATTTGGAGGCACTGGTTATAGTTTTTTGGTTTACCAATACAGGGGGACCTTGTCCGTTTCATTACTACCACCCTTTACAATAGTACTGCAAGGTAACCAGGTTTTCCCATTCTTTTTTTGCTTTGAACATTCTTCTCATACTTTGGGAAGCACAGACATGCTGTGGCAGTAGGCGCTTTACTTCACACTTTTCGGGTACACTTCTGTGCACCTTTTATTTTTTTTACTGCAATGTAGCATTTTGTTCACTAGAGTTTTCCGAATGACTGGCCAATTTTGAATCTCTGTCTTTGTGCGTCATTGTCCTTTTAGCCGTCTACCTCCTAGGTAGGAGTAGTAAATGGCTATGTGTGGTCATTACCCAGGTTGTGGCCAAAACCTACGAGAGTGTGTGTTTTGTGTGCACGCATAATGCCTGTCTCCCTTCCACAGTTGGGTCTAACAATTTGCCAGTCCTGCACTGCCAGTGTATTTGTCCTAGAGTTTTGGGCCTGGAGTTGTAAGTCTGCCATCCGAAAAGGGCACTTTTCTTTTTGAATGGACCTCACGAGCCTGGTTCTGTGAAACCTGCAGTGCGCTTGCATCTTGGAGCCTGGGATACTTCTGCTCTGTTGATGCTGTTTTCTGTGTGGGTTCACGTCTGTTTATCACATCTGTGGATCATAAGGAGTTCTTAATTAATCCAGAGGCTAGCTTGGTGGTCTTGGGAACTGTGTGGTTGCTGACAGAGACTGCAGACTCAACATACCCAACAATTAAAGTTGTCAAACAAAGAATACTCTGCACTTGCAACCCCTACAACCGTAACCTCTCAACTTATAGTGAGAGCAGTTGCCCCCAATGGCACTGTCTTACCAGGGATCGCTATCTATTCTGATCGGGGATTGAGTGGCTGGTTGCATAGCTGTTTTGAAGTTTCGCTGGTCCGCATTTGTTAAGCTTGGGCTTAAAGTTCTTCCCTGCAGCCCTCCCTTGTTCGGAGGAACGTGGGAGCAAGGATACTGTCAAGAGCCATCTTTGACGATCAGGATTGGTAGCTGCCCAGTTCATAGATGAGAATCCTATTTATACTATCCAACGTGTCACTGACTTAGCCACTACTATTACATTGAGCCCATTTTCTTATATGGGAAACATTTGAATAACATTTAAAACTCTGCCCAAAGCAACCACAGCCTTGCTACTTACCTTAAATGTTGATGAACACTAGTTTCGTTTCTAGCTTAGGGAGGGTGCTGCCTTATTTCGGAAGGCCGTTTTTCAAACTTATCTAAACATCTTTTCCCCCAATATTTGTTCATTGCAACAGCTTTGACCTATAACTCCTCATTTTAAAGTATGGTATGTCCTCCATTGGCCACTAATCTCTTTTTGAATGTGTGTGTATCTGTTTGTTTTACTTTCTTGTGATATTCTAACTTAACGCACGCATGTTGTTAAACAAATATGTGCATTCCCATTTACCTGTGTGGGCAGTCTTCTGTATGTGTTACCAGTACTTTATGCCAAAACCCTGATGTCCTTAGTTTTGCCATACTGCTCTGCTTAGTTACGAAGGGAAGTTGGTTGGACTTTTGTAATCAACCATTGCAAGTCCATGGAGGTTGGCTTCTCAGAACCCCTACACGAGTAGTGGTTCTGAAAAACCACCTAATTATTACTACCCAGGGGACATGACTGGACACTTAGTTCGGGGGGGGGGTTCATTCTCAGAACAGCAGTTCATTTTACTGATTTCTTCATGGGGCATACTTGACATAGTGTACCCAAGTGAGACGAGGAGCTGCTGCAACTTGAGTTATCGCCAACACTACCTGCTCAGTACTGCCCATACCAGTGGGTCTGTAAGTATTGTGCATGTAATGGAGACTTTAGCGAAAGGGGCAAGAAGGTCCTGGGACTTTTTCACTACCACAATCATTCAACCCAGTTGAAGGGGACTTGGGCTCCACATAACTATATGGAAAATGCCACACCACCATCAGAAATTAAAACTAAAATTTGTATTTTATGAGTACTATGTGAATACAGTTCTCCTAGCCTGGGAGACACTTGAGGTGATTAATCTTGTCTCGTCTATCTAGATAAACCATCTGCCACTCTAGAAGGTGTTCTAGCAGGGCTTGCATAGCTTTTTCCTCACTCAGCAAACCCTTAATTGGTTCTCATTGTAGGTCACATTTCCAGTTTTCAAAACTTTCCTCAGTACCCGCTCAGGCTGTTTGTTTCCGTTCCTATGAACTGCCCTTCATAAACCGACCATATTCCCCTATGATGGTCTTTTTAAGCCTTTGTTGTTGTAGGGCGTCGGAGGAAGCAGCTAATTCTGCACTGTTCTTGGCGCCCAGATAGAGATAAGGATCTGACTAATGTATTTTTTAATGCCTGACCATCCACCTTCGTGTTAAGTGACACTGCACAGAGAAACGTGAATGTATTTCTCTGCATAGTTGTGGCACCAGAGTAAAACCTGTGCGCTTGGGAAATGTGCACATTATGCATGGTTTATTTAGCTGGATAGCATTAGGACATGGTTGAATAAGATCTAGGGCACAGGCTGCCTGTCAGAAAGCCATGTAGGATAAATTAAAGACCGGGACACAAGTTTAGTTTAAAAAAAATATTGATTTAATGGATATAGTTACAGAAGTGGGACAACTAAGAACAAATATGACGGGGTGTCTTGTGGTTCAAACAACAAAGTCTCAGTGTCTTAATTGTCACGCTGGGGATCCTGCTCAGGATATTTAATTTCCCAGTTCCTCACAGTCTTGTAGGATTGTATGTTCCTGGACTTATTTCTTGTCTCTGGGTGTTACTGGGTTACATTTTCTTTTTGCATTCCGTTGACATAAATGAAACCCCCAGCTATTTGCTATGGTTTAAACCCTGTACTGACATTTGGAGGTCTTTTTGCTCTTATTTACGGGGCGCTGGGGAGCCTATAACGTGACCAGTGCAGTGGGACTCTGTCACGTGTGAGATTACTGTACTTCTTTACTGTAGCACACATTACATTAAAGTGAAGTGCTACGGGCGTGGCGGAGTGGGGGGCTCGAGGAGGGGTTACTTTGTATCCCTTTTTCTTTTTCTTTGGTAACATTTTTGTTACCTTGTAGAGTTGCTTAGGACAGACTTGTGACAGTAAACCGAGATATACTCTTCTTTTTGGTGTACTTGCATGCACATATATTTTGTACAATATAATGCAATGTTGAGTTCCATATACCGAAAATGTCTGTGCCATGCGACTCAACCTCTGTTATTTGCCCATCGTGTTATATGGCCCTCTACCTGCCCTTTTGAGGTCTGGAAACAACATATATGGCATGCACATTAAAATATTCAGCTTGGATTCTCATGAAAAGTGAGGTGTCTTACCTGGCTGGAAAAGGAGCTTGGGCCACTGTGCTCCCAGTCTGTAATCCAGCCAGGGGGTATCTATTGCTGGACACATGTGAGGTTTGTGGCGGTCACTGCCAGAAGCAGTCAGAATTGCCCCTTGACCCTCCTTTGTGCTGTGGAACCTCTTTAAAGTTGTCTCTGCTGCTCTTGTCACTGTCCTGAGCTGGAGAATGTAACTTTGCAAGTGGGCGACATGTGGCTGAAGACCATCTCCCCTGTGGCTCCTGCTCCCCATAACGAAGATGAGCATTCCTGGAGTGGATTCATCCCCGTGTCCATGAATGAAACTCTTCTGACGTGTTCTGGTGGTCTCCTTCCATCATGGAACCTGATGTGGCTGCTGCCCGGATGTGCCTTTGCCATCCTGCTATAGAAGATTTTTGGAGCTGTCCTACCGGAGCACGGAACCGCCATCTAGTCCCGACTAAACCCAATGCTGACTTCAGCCACTATGCCTGTGGCCCCGGGACCTCAGTCGACTGGACCAATGACAGAAGCGTACCTAGGAGTGGTCACTCAGATGGTCGGAGAAGGTGGTGCGAGCCTGCACATCACCATAGAAATTGTGTGGGTGCAACTCTTCCTTGCCTTTTTGTGATTGGTGGTGTTCACACCAAGGATTTACACCTCCACCACCCACCCCCAGTGTTAGCCTTGGTGCAGTGGGATTGACGAGTACTCCTAAAAATAAAAAAAAAAGGAAAAAGAATAAATAAAACGTTACCTTCTGTGCGCCAAGGGGACTTTTATTTCATAATTGACTTCAAAATATTGGCTTTGTCCAAGCTTGTTCTAGGAGGGATTTTAATACTTCCTGCCCCCTATTCAGGTACTTACCTGTAACCATGACACATTTGAGGCAACGGGCTTACTTACCTGCTAGGCAAGGACTTCTGGAGCTATAGATGGCTTTTACTACTAAAGTTTACTGTTTTCAATGAATTATTCCTAACTTTACTACTTATATTTTTCCATGTTCTATTGATTTGTACTGCTTTTCATTGCAGAGTGTTGGCTATCACTTTGAGATAACCAAATGTGTGCATATAAGTGTTTTTGGTGATCACTGCTTTACATTTACTTTACCTGCTCAGAGTTAAAGTACTAGTAAATCAGTATATTTATGTACTCCTGTGTTGGCTATTTTATTTGAGTGGTTTGTGTAGTTAACTGTACTTCTACACCAACCACATACCTGCTGAAGCCTTCCTTACTGCTCAGGCTACATTACCATGAAAGATTTTGGCTCGACCAAATTACCAGCGCGTCCCGCAGAGCTCCTTGCGAAGGAAATTCTGTGGAACAGAACAACTCTCAATTCCTGTTTACAAGCAAAATGAAGGTCCTTTTAAGGTGAAGGTCTCTCCAGAGCTTCCTGGCAGAGCACCCGCTTCAGGGAGACTGGTCTGCTCAGTGCATCCACAATGACGTTCTTCATCCCTGCAAGGTGGGACACTGTCAGAGACCTGCCATTCTCCATAGCCCAGAACACTGAGGTGTTGTTTCCCTGCACAGAGGTAATGTCCCTACACTACTCTGCTTGCTCATTGATGTGGTGCATAGTGACTGTTGTCCGTCAGGATCAACATGTACTTGCCTCATACAGTAGGGAATGAGGCAATCTGGGCCGACGCGATGTCCCACAGCTTCAGCAGGCAGGTGTGTTCCTAAGCTTCCTTGGTGAACTAGAGGACGCTCATCAAAAGGTCTTGTAGGTGAGCACTCGAGCTTTTCAAGGAATCGTCCATGGCCACAGTTAGTTGGGGCCAGGGTTGCCTAAGCAATAACCTTCTCAGCATGTTATTTAACAGGGCTCACAACAGGAGATCTGGAGATCTACAATCCCAGACCTGTGGGATGAAACAGAATCCAGAAACAACTCATTGTGGTTTAAAGTCACTTATTTTATTATAGTCCCAAAACCCTGTACTATCCCTATGACCCATGGCACTATTAAAAAGAACAAAAAAAAGGAAAGAGTTAAAAGGGTGCACATTAGGATGTTGTAAAAAAGTCAGTCTGCCATCTCGAAACATAAACCAGCCTCATTTTAGCCCTACCACTACAAAGGAGAAGAGTCTAATCTAATCAACGCTCGTTCTGGCATCTGTGCGCAGCCTGCTGATACAGGTTTGAATCCCGGCAGGGCTAACTCACCCTTTATCCTTCTGAGGTCGATAAATTGAGTACCACTCTGTGGGATAATGATAATAACTGTTATTTCAGCACTTAGATGCCTGTGTGTTTGTAGCGCTATATAACACTAGATATTATATCTGGTGCCTCAGCCCCTCTTGGGCTATTCATTCACCGTCTCATCCTGGCTTGGGGGTATATGGATTCTCGGCTTGTTTGGTGCTGCAACTCCTCTTGAGCTCTTTAACTTCTCACCCAGGCTTGTGGTATGTCTGGGCCTGTCTGCCCTCCTCCCAGTTCCCTGAACGCACTGCGAACCTGGATTACTGTGGTGATGTTCCTCAGGAAAAGGCGGCAGCGCAGTTCCAGCTTCTTTTATGTCTTCTGCATCGGGGGCGCAGGGTTTGGTTTGTGATGGAACTTTGGCGTCTGCCCCAGCGTGACCACTTAACTTGCAGTCACATCTCTTCTCTTGGCGGCAGGGCCACATATTTCGCTCCACACCACCTGTGTGTCTCTGCTTCCTGACTGTCTTGAGGGGAGAAGATCACTCCACTGCGTCTTGGCTCTGCAGGCTCACCTGCTCTTCCTCTCCTGGTTGGTTTCGGGGGGCCCTTTTGTTCTCCCTGGGAGGAGACCGAACAGTCCATTGGACCTGCATTTTATACAGTGAGGGCAACAGAAAAGGGTCAGAAACCATATCAGCTACCTCTTTATGAACAGTCCTATTGTTGTCCGGTGCAATACTTATAGCCAATAAAAACATTAGCTGCCTGGGACACTGGTGTATTGCAAAAATCCCTCTCGCGGGATGGCCTGTCCTCCAAGGTAAGGTAAGGTAAGGGGAGGGGAGGGGAGGGAGGAGTCATCAGTGGATCCTATTTGCTCCTCCTTGGGGAGAGGGGATGGATTCCCTGGATTTGTCACACCTGCAGCAGGTCTGACATGTTGCCCTGAAACTGAGACCACTATTATCAAAGTAGCAACTTTAGCAACCTGTGTAGCTGAGCCATCTTCACCACCAGGATTCATGAGGTTCAGAAGTCCCAAAAAAGAAGAGCCTGGATGCAGCCCCTGGTGCTTAAAGACTTTGACCATCTGAAGGATGCTTGCCATCCGATCCTATGAAGGAAAAGCCCTGCCCAGGCCATTGTCCAAGACTGCTGCGATGAACTAAAGACAGAAACCGTAAAAACATGTGAGTTCATGAAGTTCAGGGAGAAGCGCAAATTGTGCAACAGGCTGCGTGTGTGGTACAAAGGTGCAGAGATCTGATCTGAGGGGCGGGTTTGAGTGAGCCAGCAGTCGAGGGAGGAGAAAATGTGAATAGTCTACCTCCTGAAACGAACTGCCACCACCACATCCACCACCATCAGTTTATTGGCGACCCTGGGCACAGAGGAAAGAACGAACAGCGGAACTCTGAAATGTCAGTCAGTGTTTGTAACCACAACCCTCAGGTACTTCCAGTGTTTGGGATTTGATCGGTTATATGCAAGTCGTCTTTCTGGAGGCCCAAAAATACTAACTAGTCCTGTCGGTTCAGGATCTTGGACCGCTCAACCATCTTGTACTTTTTCTTGCACATGTACATGTTGTAGAGTCTCCGATCCATGTTGTACGAGAACCAGAAAGTAAAGGAAGGACCCGACGTTCCCTCACTCTGAATGGGGCACCAATTCAATGGCACACTTCCTCACAAGCTGACTGCCCTCCTCCAAGAGGGGAGAGTCCATAGGCAACCCCGAGCCTGGATGTGGGTGATCACAAGGACTCTAAATAAAAGGAAGACTGTAACTGTCAGAACCAGAAAGTAAAGGGAGGACCCGACGTTCCCTCACTCTGAATGGGGCACCAATTCAATGGCGCACTTCCTCACAAGCTGACGGCCCTCCTCCAAGAGGGGAGGGTCCAGAGGCAACCAAGAGCCTGGATGTGGGTGATCACAAGGACTCTAAATAAAAAGAAGACTGTAACAGTCAGTGGTGGTCTCCCACCACTTCTCGATGAATGGGGACAATCTCCCTTGTTCAGGAGTCGAAAGAACGAAGTCCAATTCATAGTGGCTTGTCACTATGTGTTTGTGGGGGTGACAGCAGAAGCTGTAAAGTCGTAAAAGCTCTGCCGCTACATTGGCTTGAAAGACGATGTAGCAGCTGTGTGCTGGTGGGTGTCTGACACCCTGCAACAGTGGGTGACCAATGCCAAGGGGTCTAGCAGTGGCCTTGGAGGCCTAGAATTTCTGCTGTGACCAGTTGGCCATTGTTCCAAAAAGGTTGCTCCCATCTAATGGCCTGCCCATGAGTCTGGACTGGACGTCTGAAGCAAACCCCAATGTCCTCATCCAGGCGTGCCTACACAGAACAGACCCATACCAATCTCAAGCGCCACTCAGTCGGCGGTGTCTAGGCTAGGACTACAAGATCCGACTTGTGGCCTCTTTACCAATACCAATCAGAGAGTTGAAACTCTGCTTCATCTCCCAGGTAGGCATGTTTTCGGCCACCCCAGAGTTTACGCTCCACGTTTCAAAGGTATCTTTAGCTAATGAGCAAGTGGTGTTGACTGTTCTCGAGGTTAAGTCTGCCAAATGTGAGACTTCATAACCCATGGCATCCAGCTTCTTGCTCTCTGTTTGTGGGGAGGAGGGGAACGTGGTCATCATCTCTGGTTTGTGGCTTGCACCACCAAGCTCTCACAAGGGGTATGTGGAGAGAAAACTGGGATATGAGGGGGCTGGACAATGCCTCTTGGCAAGGACACAATCTATCACGGGGGCAGATGCCAGCTCACCACAGGCCACAAAAACAGTACTGGCTAGCATTGGGTTGAAGGGCAAAAATCTCTATCTAAACTGGAGAGTCTGCAGCCGAAAGAAATTGATGAGAAAAGCAAACTACCTACCTTTTGAAATGTTCTTTCTGATTGGCATAGTCCTTCCTTCCACAGATTCCTTATCACCCTCCCAACCTGACCCTATTGACAGATATCTCATGCCCATCATCTGTTCTTCTTTTCATTGACTACTGAGTGATGGGAAGGGAGGAGGGGGAGCTGTAACGAAGATCATAGCGCATGGTGACTCAATATATACTGGTTCCAAAGTCATGTCTGGTGTGGGCGTGAAACGGCTCTGGGCGCTGCTGGCATGGTAGCACGCTGCACCTCCTCTTGAGTGAAGACGTTCCAGGAGACAGCTGCCACTGGTGATAGAATGCTGAGATTAGGAAGGACCCCCTCTCTGTGTTATTATATGCACCAGCAGGACTTAAAACACACTGACACGAAGCCTGTTTAGGCCTGGTGCAGGGTGGGTTACACTGCCGATGAATGGAGAGGATTGCACTGTTAGTTGTAGCATACATTAGTCATCCCATTTGTAGGTACGTTTATTTACTTGTTCAGTTGCCTGGATGCCATGGAGCAGTGTGTACATTCCCTTAACATCAACAGAGGATCCATCTCTTATGTACACCCAACAAAATCTGCTTACATTGTATTAATCTTTTTTTTAAAACGTTTTGCCGGAACAGGACACACCTAGTTGGTATGCTTCCAGTCAATTACATTTAAATTGTGCCCTTACTAATGCCAGGTCTATTTTGAATACAATTGATGCTATGTCTGACTTAATAACCCCTTAAGTGCCTGTTGCCAAGGACGAGATAGCTTGTCCTTGGCACTTAAGGGGTTAATGAAGGAGAAAACATTAGATGCCATTGAAATACCAAATACCAAAATTACCAAAAAAGGTCTTGGCATTGGGGTGGAAAACCCATGGCAGTTAAAATTAATCAGTGATCATAAAATAGATTGATTATGTATTGCTGAAACCTGGCTGCCTGACGCCTTAGCTAGCTTTCATATTCCGATTCCTGCTAATTATTCAGTAAAATGGGTCAACAGACAGCATAGAATTGGTGGTGGCATCGCTATTGTCTTTTGAGCAGAGCTCATGATAACCAATTTTATGCAACTTTGCTGGAACAAGGTGTCTCAAACCAATGTTAACTATGGTGCTGATCCTTGTTGATTCTTTTAAGATGTTACTTGCTTATTGTCCCCCTGTACCATCAGATCTATTTTTGAAGGGACTGAAGGAATTGTTAACTACTGCCCTAAGCTTTAATAACCACCTGATCCCGATTTGGAGATGCAGCCTCTAATTATTCATGGAAGCTGGAAGAGTTGTTGCATAGTCATGTGCTCGTTCCTGCTGTTACCACTCCTTCTCATATAGTAGGACACTGTCTCAATCTCATTATTTTCAGACAGCTTAGTGTGCATAAAGTAGCGACCCAGCCTGTGTCATGGTGTGTTCATTCTATTCGGTTTTTTAGTGTCTTTTTTTATTAAAACCGAAAGCACCAGGAAAATCAAATTTAATTCAAAGAAAGCCTGACTTGGAATCCCCTTGCAACAACTGCAGGCAGTACTCCCAGCCCTATTCAGGAGACTAATTCTGATACATTTTTAAATAAATGTTCTGCAGCTCTTTTACAAATAATTTGTTTCCATTTAAATCAGTAAGTCCGGAAGAAAAATCGAAGTCCTGGTATAACTTGCACCTTCGGTTATTAAAAAGAGTAAGTAAGATTGAAAAAAGAGAAGGTGGTTTCAAAGAAAAGATGTAGATTCCTTGTCTCTTATATCTATTAGTCAAAAAAAATCTTTTAAAAAGCGATCTTTAATTCCAAAGCCGGATTCCTGCACACCGCTGGTAATAAACCCAAAGAGCTGTTTAAAATTATTAAAAACGTGACATCATCTGAATGTGTTTCACAATCTTTGGACCAGTCTTATCTTTTTTCTTTTTACTAAAGTAGCAACCACTCCGAATAACTTGCAAAATAATAATAATTATTATTATAGAATGTGTAAAGCGCAATCTAAGGCCGATGGGCGTCTAGGCGCTAAGCAGGAGAGTGGGCAAGCTCATATAAACTCATAGATGCCAAATACTCTTAACAGAGAGGAAAAAAGTGATTAAGCAGATGCGTCTTCAGGGCTCTCCTGAAAGGAAGATAGTCGGCCAAAGTTCTCAGACCCAGCGGCAGAGCATTCCACAGGGTGGGCACCAGAACGGAAAAAGAGCGACCACCTAGCCGCTTCTGCTGAAATTTGGGATCCTGAGAAGCTGATGAGTCCAACTGCAGGTTTCCCTTTGGGCAGTATCCCTCAAGTTTCTGTTTCAGAATGTGAGGGGCTACATTGTGCACGGCTCAGTAGACAATGCACATAACTTTGAACTCAATACGAGCCGCCACCGGTAGCCAGTGCAAACAGTGTATCGAGACGTGAGAGGGGGACAACCGAAGTGCCATGCAAGCCATATGAGCTGCAGCATTCTGGAGGACCTGCAGTCGCTGGATCTGATATTTAGGTTGTCCCAGATATATACCGTTGCAGTAATCTAGCGAACCAATTATGGTGGATGTCACCAGGGTTGTCTGGCTTTCAGGTGGAAGCAAAAGAAGGATTTTTCTTAAAGCCTTTCATTTTCCAAACCCTGCGCTGCATATGGCCGAAATCGGAGCCTCTCGTGACCCGTTGGGTAAAAATTGAAGTCTGAAGCTTTTACAGAGGAGTACAGGGATGGACACGGACCAAGTGACTCTGGCCAATATTGTGAGTTCCAGAGGTGGGCCTTCTCCTGAGGGCCAACCACCAGGACCTCCTTTTTACTGCCATTTAGTTCACCGCCATCCAGCTTCCCGCTTTCTCCAGGCAGTCACGCAACGTCTCGGGAGGCGCAGCTTGAGAGGAGTCCAACCGGAATATTAACTGCGCGTCGTCCACAAAAGAGTAAAAAAGCACTCCACCTTCTGTTATGAGATCCGCCAGTAGAAAGAAGCGGGACAGAGCTGAACCTTGCGGGACTCCACAAAGTTTAGTTTAGTTTGTTTATTTGTAGAGCGCGGCCACACCCTCGGGTAGCTGGGCAACATGGTTACATATCGTTGCGCGACAAAACTGCATACATTCAATGGGACATAGAAGAATACAGTATGTGACAGGATACAAGTGCAATGGACAGTATAGCACCAGATTACAGGGTGGTCCGGTTCATTTGTGGGCTAACATGTACGGTGGAGATATACGGAGATCTGATCAGTCAACGGGCGGGTAGCAGTAAATTAGGCAGAGAGCTGTGATTTCACCATGGCTCTGAAGGGCTAGAAGGAGGCTTCTGCTCTGATAGAGGGAGTGTGTTCCAGCATTGTGCGGCGAGAAGTGGGAAGCTAGAATCTCCTACTGTTTTTAGGTCAAATTTGGGAATCTGCAGTTGGTGCAGGTACGGTGTTCTGGTGGGTCTGGACGAGGTATGTCTAGAAAATTTGTCAGATGGTTATTGTGGGGCAGTCAGCGACAGGCATTTGTGTGTAATTACAAGGGATCTTAGTTTGATTCTGTCTCGGATAGGAAGTCAGTGGGATTCCTTGCTAGCCGTGGAGATATGAGCTTTACGTGGGAGGTTGTGAGCGCATCTAAGGGCGTTATTTTGCAAGATCTGGAGTCTGTTCAGATTTTTGGTGGTGGTGCCGAGAAAGAGTGTATTGCAGTAGTATAGCTTGGATAATATCAGCGCTCTGGATGGATAAGGTGAGGCAGCTTGTATTGGATAGAAATAGCCTGCAGGCATTAATAAGGTTGTTGGTATAGGTGGTAGATGAGATGGTGGCATTTATTTGTTTTTTTCAGTGATATGGTGGAATCAAGGTACACACTTAGTGTTTTGACCTCTTTGGAGACTTTTATGTTGTTGCCATCAATTGTGAAAGATTGGTATCTGGTGTCCAATTTATTGAGGTGAGCCTGCGAACCAACGATGAGCAGTTCCATTTTATCGTTAAGACAGAGGCTGTGTCTGGCCATCCAGGCTTGAATTTCTAGGTAAATTGCATTGAGTTTTGCAACGTCTTCGTCATAGCGCCCAGTGAGTGTGATGAGGACCTGGGTGTCATCTGCGGAATTCATGTAGCTGCCGCCCAGATTATCAAGACGGTCAAAGAGAAGCTTAGTGAAGATGTTGTAAAGTGTAGGAGAAATGCAAGAGCGTTGGGGAACTCCACAATGGATTGGGACAGGGTCAGCAGCAGCTGAAGGGGCGAAGACCCTAGTCGACCTTTCAGACAAAAATGACTGAATCCATTTGGTGGCATTCTGGGAGAATTCAGCAGCCGAAGAGAGGTGTTGTGTGAGGATCTGGTGGTAACCCAGGTCAAAGGCAGCGGATAGATCCAACAGGAGCAAAATGGCCAGATTGCCCTCGTCTTTGGCTTCGTCCATTTGGATTTTTAGATCCAGGAGGGCTGTTTCGGTCCCGTGTCTGGGTCTAAAGCCGGATTGTCGCAGACATAGAAGGTTATTGTCTTCCAAATGTTGTTGTATTTGGAGGTAAGCCACTCTATCTAGTATCTTGAGAAGAAAAGGTACTGTAGTGATGGGTTTGTAATTTGTGGGAGTGTTGGGATCTAGATTGGGTTTTTTTAAGAAGGGGTAGGATCCAGGCTTCTTTGAGGTTGTTGGGAACAACTGAATTCTTAAAGGACGAGTTAATCAGAGCGGTGATAAATGGTGCTAGCTCTTTGGCTCCATCCTTCATGACTGAGGTGAGACATTGGTCACCTTTGCAATTAGAAGGTTTGAGTGTGGCAATTATCTTTACAACTTCATCCGCAGTGACTGGGGACAAGTGGAAAAGGGGGCAGTCTGGAATGGTGCGGCTCTTATTGCTACTAGGGTGGTCTTTAGCAGAGAGGTTGGCTTTTTTGACTCTATTTTGGCTTGTAGAAGGGCAATTTTGTTAGATAGGGCTAGTTGGATATTATTGCACCAGGCTTTATCCTTGATGCAGTCGCCAGTGGGTGGTAGTGGTGATTCAAGCTCCCTTAGAATAGTTCTTTAGGGCCAGATTTGGCATTGTGTATTCTCAAGTTATAAATCTCTTTTTTAGCATTTAAGATAATGGATTTGTAGGAGGAGGCTGCCGATGAGAATTTATCTTTAGTGGTCGGAGAAGGTGCTTTTCTCCAGTTGGTTTCTCCCGCTCTTTTAATGTTAGGGAGATCTTTTAGTTCTGCTGAGAACCATTTGTTGGTGTGGGCGATAGGTTTGGCCTTTCGTTTTTTGAGAGGGGCTATCTGGTTGAGGGCAAGTTCCAGCGTGGTATTGTAGAGATCAACCAAGGCGGATGGGTTGTCATTCTGATTAGCTTTAGCGATGGGCGTGAGGAGCGGTTTGAGGTTATCTATGGTGGTGATATGATTGTTTCTGGAAATTATTTGGGGTGTCCTGGTAGGGAGAGCAGTTTTAGGTGAGGTTTTGGGTATCGCGAAGGTGATTAGGTGACGTCTGTCCACGCGCAGGGGTGATGCCTGTCAGAGAGGTTGCAATTGGCGTCTGCTAGCCAATCTAGAGATCTTCCTTTAGTATGTATAGGTTTGTTGATGTGTTGAGTTAGGCCTAATTGAGTGATGGTGTCATTGAGAGAGGTGGCATGACTGTCATTTGGGTCATTGAGTCCCAGATTAAAGTCACCC
Organism: Ambystoma mexicanum; assembly: GCF_040938575.1. Taxonomy (NCBI): domain Eukaryota; kingdom Metazoa; phylum Chordata; class Amphibia; order Caudata; family Ambystomatidae; genus Ambystoma; species Ambystoma mexicanum. The sequence continues at coordinate 745,578,581 of NC_090926.1, forward strand.
ATGATGATAATTTGTGATTTGGGTTTGGTGTTAGTGGTAAGCAAGAGAGAGATATTCTCTTCGAAGGTGAATAGGGCGCCTGGAGGTCTATATATAATGTGTAGGAGAATGGTTTGGGCGTTAGTGGAAGTTTGATGGAGAGGAGGTCAGCTGAAGGGAAGGTGGCATTGGTTACTTTTCTGAAGTTGAGGTTGGATTTGGCAATAAGCGCCACTCCCCCGCCAACTACGGTTTTTCTGTCTGCGCGGAAGATGTAGTTGTCGTGGAAGGCTAAGGCTAATGTGGGCCCAGCTGCTTGGTAGAGCCATGATTCGGTGATTGCGATGAAGTCTAGCTGGTTGGCCGTAATAAGGTCTGCAACATCGGTGGCGTGGGCTACCAGTGAGTGTGCATTGATGAGTGCACCCTTAATAGAGATGGGAATTGGGGTAGCATTTGTGGGTAGTCGGTTATGGAAAGTTGTGCAGTCCTGGTTAGCTGAAGGTTTGATGTGAGTTGTCTGCAGTGTGTGATTCTTGGACTGTCTGGTATTCAATGTACTGGACTTATGCTTCTGGCTGGTGCGATAGCTAAGTCTAGTATTCCTCAGAAGAGTAGGGCAAGCTATGTCCAAGTTAATAGTAGTAGGTATGTTGAGGAGGTGTGAGCCTAAGGTTGCATTTCTTAGAGGTGTGGGGCATGGAGTGAGAGGTGTAGGTGGGCAGGCGAATCTGTTTATCCAATCTACTGGCGATAGGAGTTCAGGGTAGCGTGGAAGAGTCTTGTTGATACAATTCCGTGGTGGGATGTTGTGGAGTAGCGGGAGGATTGTTGCCATGGCCAGTGTTGCCCTCCTTAGAGTAGCCATCGGGGGGGGGGCAGGTAGCTGGCTAGTGAGGGCTAGAGTCTGTGGTCGAATGGGTGAATGGTCGTGGGTAGCTGGGTCATGCAAATAATCGGCTAGTTGTAACTAATAAACCACTTAGGTAAGTAGTGGCTGTTGGGCGGTGTAATAATGAAAATGCTGGATGAAAGGTGCCGTGGGAGTATGTGTACCGGTGTGAGCAATAAGGTTTAGGCTGGTTTAGCAGGTGAGGCAAGCCTATCTGTAATAGGGATAGTTGCTGGCAAGGTGGTCATGACATGAGCATAATAAACAAAGATATATCTGCAATAGTGTAAGGAGGTTCTGACATGAATATAATAAACGAATTAAGCCTTGATATATGCAGGCATTAGAAGCAATAGTACAGCAGTGTAGCAGTGGTTATGCAGTGGGACAGCGTTAACTATTTAACATAGTGGGCGGCAGTCTGGTATGATGGGCGAGCATGTTGGCATGCCGTTGTCAATTGTTAGCGGCAGAGCGGTAGGGTGCCTGAAGGATGTGCTGAGAGTATGTGGGCTTAAGTGGTTAGAGGTGCTCATGCGGGGCATATACGGTGATGTAGCAGCATTAGGCTACACAGGAGGTTGACAGTATACGGAGTAGACATTAGCAGACATTAGCCAGGGTGCGGGCATACAGTCGCAAGTTCCGGTCGCTTACCAGATGGACTGTTCGATCCTGGTGGCAGTAGGGACGGCTGGGCAGCACGGCGAGGCCCTCGGCCCGTACGGCTCAAGACAGGAGCCAATCCTTACTGTGTGTGCCGGCGTTCGCCTGCCGGCGTCGGATAGGGTGCTAACAAGCAGATGGGGACCAATCAGGTCGCAGGGAGTGCACCTAAAGTTGAATTGGGCCAGAGGAGCCATGGAAATATGGCGAGCGGCCATCTTTGAATAACTAGACCTTGTGGCAAACAAAGGAGGCTAGCATTCAAATGGTGGTTCAGGGCAGGTTACACAACAAAAACGAAGAGGCAGCTTGAAAAGTTGCACTTCGTAGGATTTCTACACAAATAATCTGTCCTGTGATGCCCCCTTTATCATCCTGGATGGAAACACTGCTCTTGCAGTGTGGAGGGGCTCCAGCAGCTCCTAGGATACAGGCACGATGTGGGCAGACAGGCTCAAGACAGGAGCCAAGCCTTACTGTTTGTGCCTTTGTTGGTGTGCCGGCGTTCGCCTGCCGGTGTCGGATAGGCTGCTAACAAGCTGATGGGGACCAATCAGGTTGCAGGGAGTGCACCTGAAGTTGAATTAGGCCAGAGGAGCCAGGGAAATATGGCGAGTAATTCTACCAAGGCAGAATGGCAAGACTGAAAGGACACCGTTTGAGAATGGCCTGTCAGAAAGGACTGGAACCATGCCAAAATGGAACCGGATATACCTGCTTGCTCCAGCCTAGTCAGTAAAATCACATGGTTCACAGAATCAAACACTGCAGAGAGATCAAGAAGAATAACTCCAGTATCTGTGTGGTCCTGGAGCAACGCAAGGTCGTCAAGTAAAGAAATCATCACTGACTCAGTCCCCATCTTGTGACGAAAACCTGGCTGAAACAGATGTAAGCAGCCATTCTCCTCCAAAAACAGGAAGACCTGGTGGGGGGGGGGGGGGGGTAATCGCTGGTACCAGCAGCTTCATCATCACCAGGAGCAGGGAAATGGGTCTGTAATTTACCGGCAAACTACGATCCAATCGGTCAAATGAAACGACTGTATCTAGGCGTGCCCTCACGGACCCATTGATGACTATTGGGATGAATGTTAAGTTTTCTATGTTTACTTCGGAATCAGTGACACCTCTGCTATCCACACTGAAACTCACCCACCTTTGCATAGACATCTGCCCTGCATTTTTGGCAAGTCTCCATAGTGCAGATCTATCTAATGTTGTCAAAGATGTCATTAGTCTTTCTTGGACACAAGGGATTGTTCCAGATACACTCAGATCGTTTCTCATCTCTCTGCCCCCCCCCATATCCCTCCATCGAAAAAATCCAATCTCGATAATTCCCTCTTGAATAATTATCATCCTATAGCCCCTGTCTGCCCTGTTAATGGTGTAGGACGATATTCTGAGCACAGCGGACACTGGCGATGGCTTTTCATGTTATGTTATTGGGATTTCTACTGCACACTGCTGCCATTTTCATGGTCTCCAGGCACTCGGGTGGATCTCAAGAGGAAGGGGGTTGGGATGGGTTAATGGGATGGAGGGGAAAATGCAGAAGAGAGCTTTGATGTCCTCTTGGTAGCTTCAGTTCTGAAAAAAACGGTCACCATGTGCTGGTTTGGTTTAGTTGATCGGCGTGTGGTGTTTGGTGGGTGTTTGTATTATGAGTGGTTTATGTGCGTCTCTGGTGTTGTGAAGAGTAAGTAGAGTGCATATAGTTTGCTGTGTTGTTTTTTGTGGCTGAGATGTGTCTGGTTTCTTCAGTGTTGGAGGGTGGGCATGCAGAGTATTGGAGAGTTTTTTAGTAGGGTTAATCGGCGGTCGCCTGAGTCATTTAAAAAAAAAAAAAAAGATTCTGTGCATTGGGTTGATCCTTTGTGTTAATCTTATTCTATGGTGTTCGGGGTAAGTCTTTTATTTCTCTGGGTGATCCAGTTTCAGAGTGTGTTGCGTTGGCAGTGTTGCATCGCTGGTGTGCCCTCGCCGGTGTTCTCTTCCGGTGTTTCCTCTTTAGTCTGGTGAGTTAAAGAGCCATGTTTTTCATTTTTCTAAAATGTAGGTGATCTTCTGTTCGTATTTCCTTTCAGAGCGAGTTTCAAAGTCTCACCAGTATGCAAAACCCCCAAATTTAAGTTTTGCGTATTCTGGAACTCCTAGATAGCTGCTGTTGGCGTAGTCTATTCTTGACATTCCAGAGAGATGACTGCAAGTGTTCTGTGTGGGAAGTTGAAGAAGGAAAGTGTTAGTGAGAATTCTCTGTAAAGGCTAATTTCCCAAACCTAGTGAGTCCCCCAGCAGCTTTGCTGGATTTTTGGGGTTTATTTTTTTCTCCTGCTAAGAGGGAGACTCTTTTTACTCCCACTCTTAGACATGATTTGAGGTGTCCCTTTATCTTTCCATGTGTTTTATGGGCTATGGGGTCTTTTACGCCATAGGGTCTCATGTGTTTTTGATATGGGTTACACAGCACCCTCCGTGCCGTAACTCAGGGGTGTCGCAGCGACCCCCAACATAGACTCCATACCCTGGGACTGACTACGGTCTCCCAGGGCATGTAAAGGCACCATTTGCTTTACTAGTCCCAAATTATGAACAGAAACCAGTACAAACCATCATATTGTGGATGTACTGGTCGGGGCAATTCGATTGCCCCGGGGTCTGTTGTTCGAGGGGGCACGTCTCCGAACCCCCCTGATCGAGTTTTGGCTGGTGGCAGTCGATACTACTTTTTATATTCGACCGCGAATATATCTCTATGGGATTTTCCCATTGTTCGAGGCTACAAACTTTAATTATTTAATTCTTATAGCCTCAAACATACCGCCGGTTTATTTATTTAATATTAATTCACCGGTTGGTATTTTTTGGCAGAACTCGATTCTAAAATGGCGTTTGTGTTCTCTTCTGTGACTCCAACCCAAGTCGAGCCCTTTGTTCCACTTTTTGGCGGGCTTCTCCACAGAAGCCTCCAAAAGTGGTGCCACTCTGACTGGGTACCACAGGGGGTGTGGGAGGGGGTTTAGGCACCCTGGACTGAGTTACCTTGGTAACTCAAGTCGCACTCTTGTGCGATTGGCCCAAGTGGTGAGCCGGCCGGCTCACCACTTAGCATGTTTGATTGACAGCTAGGCTGAATGATAGGGGGTTTGCTGCATAAAAGCAGGGATTTGGGGACTGGAACTTCAGAAGTCGCCACAGGACCTAAGAATCCGAGAAGGGAGAAGCTGAGCCGACCTGCAACAACGACACCACCGGTGGAGCCCTGCTGAACCGTCTCACCACTTTTCCCGATGACAGAGGAGATCTCCAGCCCGGAGAGTCTTCTTCCTTTGACTGGTGGGGATAACCAGTTTTGCCTTCTTTTCACCTTCCTGGAGCATCTCGTGGCCGCCTTGCCCATGCCAAGCACCCCGGCAACCGGAATACCACGGTTTACTACTACCGCGAAGAGAAGGGTAGTACCTTTTAACCGAAGAAATCCGCGGCTGGTTTCTTCCCTGGCAGTGCAATGACCTTCATCTTTCCTCCACGGTGAGACCTCCTCTTCCTCTGGACGAAACACCGACTTGCACCCGCTGCCAGGAACAACTGCCCCCGCTGGAGCTTCCTTCACACTTAAGGTATTGTGTCCCGCCTGGCTTCCCTTGCGACAGATCGTTCGGGGTGACAGTAAAGCCTCGACTTTCTAACCTGGGCTAGCCTGGGACAACCTAGCTAACTTTTCCTGACTTTAATTTCATCCTTTTTGTGCGAACTATCTACAAGACTCTTTGGGCATAACCCCACTGTGTGAACCTGGACCCCTTCTGCTTGCTCTCTCCAAGAGTGGGCCTTGCAATTGACTTTCTTGCTCTCCAGTAGAACTCTGCCTATCCTGCCTTACTGTCGTTCTTGTAAAAGTATTGAAACTTGTGTGCTTCCATTACTCTGCCTTTCCCCCCCCCTTTTTATAACTTATTAGAGTGCCATCTTCTGTTAAGCGCTCACCTCTGTCTGAAAATAAGTGGTGTTTCTCACTAAGACTTGTCTAATAAGTAACTAGGGTTGTATATATATATGATAGTGACTGTGTGCTGAATTTACTCACCTCTTTTTTTGCTAGTGTAAATTACAAGTGTATCTTTAAATAAATAATTATATACTTTTACACCAAAGCTCTGGTCAGTGTTTGCTTGGCTACTGTGTCTCTGTAGCTATTGTGTATACTGTATATACTGCCTAACTCTTCTTGAGGGAAGTCTGACTGCTCAGCCACAGCTACCAAGTGAATCTGTGTGGTACAGACTGCTACCAAGTGGGTTTACTGCCAAACATCTGTAGTCTTAAATCTTTTGCAGTGGTCCCCAAGGGAACTGCACAGGTTTCTGCCTAACGGAAAGTATCCTCTGGATTGGGTCTAAGTGGAAGAAACATTTCTTAACTACTGGGTTGACATGTGTTTCTTGTGTTGGTCCCTTGTCCATTAGTATTCTGAGATTGGAGTGGTGAGGAGAGTGGTCTGTGGTGGCTGTGGGGGATACTGCCCTCTACAAACAGTGGAGAAACAGTCTGTCTACTGTTTTTGCTGTGGAGGAGGAGCCCGCACCAGATTGCCTTAAAAAGCATTTTCAGTGCGCAGTGCTGCGGCTTGTGGTGAGGTTTTGGTGGTCTGTGGTGGCTGTGGGCAATCTGGGTGTAGGTTAAGTGACTCATCTTTCCTTGCTGACAATTTGTGTCCTATTTACCGATTGAAAACTGTACACTCTTCTTCTTCCTTTCACTGGTGGGGATAACCAGTTTCACTGTCTTTTCGCTTTCCCGACATATCTCGTTGCCGCCTTGCCCGTGCTAAGCACCCCGGCAACCGGGATACCACGTTTTACCACGACCGCGAGACAAAGGTACCACCTTTAACCGGAAAACTCCGTGGCTGGTTTCTGCCATGGTAGTGCAACGACCTTCATCTTTCCTCCAAGTCGAGATCTTCTCTTCCCCTGGACGACGACGCAACTTGCAACCACTACCAGGAACAACTGCCACCGCTGGAGGATCCTTCCCACTTAAGGTACCGTGCCCCACCTGGCTTCCCTTGCAACCGACTGTACGGGGTAGATTTAGCCCCCGGCTTTCGAACATGGGTTAGCCTGGGACACCCTGGCTAAACTTTTCTAAGCCTCTCTAAACTCTTTTCTGAACCCTCTGCAAGACTTTCTAAGCCTAGTGTAACTGTGTGATCTTGGGCGTATTTGTGCTCTGCTCTCTCTAAGAGTGGGCCCAGCCTTTGGACTTTGGCTGACCAGTGACTTTTTGCTCTCTGCCTTGCTAACCGTGTTCTGGAATCATAGAGTGGTATACCTCTTCATATTATGTCTTTTTCCCTCCCTTTTTCACAAACTTATTAGAGTGCAATCTAGTTAAGCGCTCACCTCTGTATGAAAATAAGTGGTGTTTTACTGTGATTTTCTAATAGGGAAAAAGGGGTGTATATATCATAATAGTAACTGTGTTTAGAATATTTTACAATACGAGTGCTGGAGTGTTTCAACTGTGTGTTTTTAAATAAATAATTATATACTTTGATACCAAAGCTCTGGTCAGTTTGCTTGTATTATTGTATTTGAGTACCTATTGAGTATACTTTGCATACTGCCTAACTCTTCTTGAGGGAAGTCTGACTGCTCAGCCACAGCTACCAAGTGAATCTGTGTGGTACAGACTGCTACCAAGTGGGTTTACTGCCAAACACCTGTAGTCTTAAATCTTTTGCAGTGGTCCCCAAGGGAACTGCACAGGTTTCTGCCTAACGGAAAGTATCCTCTGGATTGGGTCTAAGTGGAAGAAACATTTCTTAACTACTGGGTTGACATGTGTTTCTTGTGTTGGTCCCTTGTCCATTAGTATTCTGAGATTGGAGTTGTGAGGAGAGTGGTCTTTGGTGGCTGTGGGGGATACTGCCCTCTACAAACAGTGGAGAAACAGTCTGTCTACTGTTTTTGCTGTGGAGGAGGAGCCCGCACCAGATTGCCTTAAAAAGCATTTTCAGTGCGCAGTGCTGCGGCTTGTGATCTTTGGTGGTCTGTGGTGGCTGTGGGCAATCTGGGTGTAGGTTAAGTGACTCATCTTTCCTTGCTGACAATTTGTGTCCTATTTACCGATTGAAAACTGTACACTCTCCCATTACATCAATGCAACTTGCAGCATTGTTGGTGTGGCCTTCTAAGAATTCAATCGTGCACAGAAGCAAGGGATGAAATCTTCTCTATCCTGGACTTATTCTCTGAGGAGCCGTGCTAAACGCAGCACCCTTTCATACGTAGGAAGTTGGCTGGCAAGTGTTGCTCTGAAGTAAAACTACCTAAACCGAGCAAACCCCTTATGATTATGGATGCGGTGAGTGTGTGCTTCCCTCTCCCCTGCCTGCCCATGTATTAAGCATAAAGACAAACAAATCAACGAAGGATCAGAAGATGGACTTTTTTTCACCTACTAACCAGCGAAGGGTCAGCAATTGCCAATATGTGTTGGTATGAATACTTCTGTGATAGAGGAATCCTCGTTCTCAATTAAGGCAATTGACAACAATAATTCACTATTTTTATATATCTGTTTGTTTTCAAATAAAACACATAAAACAAACAAAAGATTGCCAAAGCTTGGTTACATGGTGTCAAGAATATTGCATTAACACATACAAGATCAAAGTTACTCAGGGAGGTTCCATGTCGGCTAGCAATTGAGTCTTGTGCATGACAGGAAGAAAATAGCCTGCAAGGGTGGTACATTGCCTATCACTCACTCCTCCCCCACCGACCCCTCTGGCAATGCATCTGGCTTTGTAAATGCATCTCTCTAAAGGTGCACATCTGTCGGGGTCTCGCTCAGGGCGACAGATGTGCTCAGCAGAAAGACCAAGACCCAGCAGCTGAGTTTTGGTCTTTCTGTTGAGCCCCACATCACAGCTCTGAGCCTCTTTCCCAGCCCCAGCATTACAGAGAGAAATGTTATTTCGTACCTGGTAAACACCTCTTCCCTCCAGAACCCGAATAGCACCACTTTTGGGTCATATGCAACCTGAGATCCCCGCACCCCCGATAGCCTACGAATACACTTCCCCCAGAAGACCTGGATAACAATCATTCACTTTTGAACATGTGCTTAGGAAGTCCCTGGAAGAAACAGCACAACAAGGTATTTAATTTACTGGCGTAAATTACTTGTCGGCTAGCCCAGATCTGCCTGGGATAGCTGTGGGGGCTGATAGTACTACAGAAAGTACGATATTAACCACTTCAGAGTGTTCGAGTGAAGAACTGTTGAAAGCACATGAGATGTCCTTCTCCACTACTCTAAGCTCTGTTGCAGTCACAGTGGATATACTTTTTTGGCTTATGCTCCACTATTGCCAGCGAACAGAAAAAGCTCAAACAAGTGCTAGTGTTGGTATTAAATGTTATACTAACAGCGCTAACTCTCTCACGACTGCCTTAATGTCTAATCGGGATGAACAGATGGGGTCAGAGGCAGCACAAACTGAATCCACAAGCAAGCTTAACGCACCATTGACTATTTCGACATCCACGCTGCAGTTGGAAGTGTCAAGGCTTTCCTGGTCAGTGGTAATGTTTTCACCATGGCCAGAGCAACCTGTGTTAGCCATTCAACCCCAACCAATCATATAAAATGCTAATTTAACACACAAGATTCCGATTCACAGAAAACAGAGACGTGGAAAGAATGAAGGGCTTTCAATACCCACCCATCTGCCCATTGTATGCTCCCCAACAACCATCCTGAGGGGACAGAGTCTTATGAGCATGTCAAAATTACATCAGAAGGCTGAGAAGAGTCGAAGTCAGTGAAAGTAAGTGACATATATGCCCTGCATATACCTGGAACATTAGACACGTGGCTGCAATTTCCAGACTCTCTAGCCTTAACCATGGCACAAATACAAGGGCTGAGCCAGCCAAGGGCAGACACTACGTCCAAAACTGAAAAATTGGCAGAACTATCGAGCAATTATATGTACCTCTGATTCAATCTTTTAATCCACTTGAACTACAGCCACAATAGCAAGCTTTTTCCCAGCTGGGATAGTAATCTAAACTAGCACATGGGCATAACTTTCATGGCACCTCCTGTGATACTGCAAAGGTCGGGTGGTTTGGTAATGGTCAGTACCTATCAATCCACCCATCAGCATCATACAGTATGGTAACGATGCCTCTGGCACAGTCCATACCATCTGAGCTATACACCTAGCCACATCAAATTATAGCAGGGACTCATCTGAGGGGACCTCGAGGGAATGCAATTTCTGATGTTTGTTAATCTGCTTAGAATCACATGCTGTGCATATGGTCCGACATCCAGTGGTAACCGCAGAGTATTGCATCTTGTCTTTCGTGAATGGAAAGGGGACGTCGACATGGACGTGCCTGTAACACTATCCCTATGTGTTGTGTAGTGTACCCAAGATCCCTCGCGCGTCGAGGTCCCTCAGATTGTTTTTTCCGCCCAGCATACTGGTTGCCTTGATGCAGAGCTCGTGAAAGACTTTGCTTATTGTCCCATCGACCTTTGGTTGAATAATTATATAAAATATCCACATCACCCTATCCATCCGTTATTTCGACGGAGGGTGATCCAATCGGCGCTGCCGACCACGCAGCCGGGCCTTCCGCCGGCCTATACAGTAGGGAGAGTGGGGTCGGGGTGGACATTGTTATACAAATTGAGAATGCCTTACCCTTTCCTTCCTCTTTCCCTTTCGGTCTTCGACACTCTACCCATCCTCAGCTATGGTGAGGACTCCATTTAGGTGTTGCCCTAATTGTAGGAGCAAATTCCCTTGGAAAGATAGGCACAGACGGTGCAACCGGTGCTTGCCCTTCGATCACAAGGACGAAGGATGCGCGGCTTGTAAACTCCTCCGTCCTAAGACATTAAAGGAGCGTAGAGTCAAGAGGTGGGCAGCCTACGGTATGTCGAATGCCGAATTTTCTCCCGCTACGGCAGCCACCGAATGTGACGACGGCGAGAGTAACGATCATACCTCTGAACCAGAGTTTGTTGACCTTTCGACGGAATGCTCGTGTTGCGCATCGTCTGTCCCCGGCCCCGCTAGGCACGACTTAGGCACTGCTATGGGGAAGTCCCACCCTGGCGACAAAGACTAACATGTACACAGCACAAAGCACACAACCCCAAGTCAATCTTCGGCCAAGTCGAAGAAGACTTCAGCGCCAATGGGTAGACCGGAAGCTCTAGTGTTACCCGCCGATCGGCAGGATCAGCAGTCCTCCCCGCAGCCACAAATGCGCCTAGTGACCGGGCCATCAAAGACAAAGGGCGCTACCCCTAATATACCAGGTTCCTTCCAGACGCATCGTAAGAAGCCGTCCCGCGACGATATGGTTCTGGTTTCGCCGAAGAAGGCGATCGCAGAAGATAAGGCCCTGGCACCGCCGAAAAAGGCAGCCGCTGAGGACAAGACCACGGCACCGGCGAAGAGGACCCCCTCGCAATCGCAGGCTGAAGCTATGCGCCTCCCGACCGTGGAGGACGTCGCCGACAGTTTAGCTAGGATTGTTGCCGCCGATTCTCAGAAGCGACAACCTGGAGATGCGCCGAGGCCCACGGAAAGGCACAAGGATCTGCCGAGGTCCAAGATGGCCTAAGGGGGGTACCGGAACCTGCCCATAAGTTGAAAGTGAAGCACAATGACCTCTCACCTCTGCCGGTACCTGGCGAAGAAGGACTATTCTCGACGATGAGATGAAAATCTTGTCGCTTTTCGATGGATAAATACTATCAGGAACTTTTTCCACCTCTAGACCATTCTAGGTCCTCGGTTTGGACTAGAGAAAAGTTTGAGAACTGTATTTATGAAAGAATGGACAGGTTTGTTTCCAGTTCAGAACAACCTACACCAAGGAGGCCAAGGGATGAGAGTCCTGTGGGCCCCAAAGCTAAATTTCCAAGACTTTTTGACCCCTCTTTAGAAGAGGATATATACAATTACGACCTAACTCAGGATGACATTTCTGCTGACACTCAGGATGAGGAATTCATCAACCCTGAGGGGGATATGCATGATCCCATAGAGGGCTGGGAAGAGAGCCCAGATGTGGGTGACACTCAACCATGGCAGTCCCCGGATCATCAAAACCCTGATGCCCTGTCTCTGGACTCTTCTCCCAGTGCACTCCCACTAGGCAACCAACCTCGCCAGTGGATGACCAGTTGACTTTTAACGTAATGTTGCGTAAAGCAGCTGATCACTTTAAAATGCTACAGATGAAGCGGTCCCCGTAGCTGACTTCGTGGAGGACATCCTTAAGGAGAAACCACTGGCCAGCCAGGCTATTCCTCTCCTCAATTCAATCAAAAAACGTCTGGCGCCCTACTTATCAACACCTGCTCTCACAAGAGGTGTCAACCCACGAATAGAAAAACTCTTTCGCCCTTCTGCATCAGACCCTCTGTATATCAGAGGTCATTCCACCCCAGACTCATTGGTGGTGACTACTACATGAAAGCGCGCAGGGGTCCCTTTGTCAACCCCCTGATAAGGAAGGTAAACGACTTAACGCCCTTGAGAAAAGGATCACGGCCGCAGCAGCGCTCTCAACGCCCATTGCCAACAACAATATCTTGTTGGCCAGCTACGCCGATGCCCAGTGGGCCTTACTACAGGAAGGCATACAGGAGGTTCCCGAACCCCTGCGTACTCGTCTCCTCACCACTGTTAATAAGGGCAGACGGGTGAACCAGAGTATTCTTAAGAATACTTTGGATTCTGCAGAAACGGCTGGTCGATCCCTTTCTCAGGGCACACTCCTGAAGAGACATGCGTGGCTACGGAACTCTGGATTCAAGCCAGAGACGCAAGCGTCACTGATAAACCCGTCGAAGAATCCAATCTGTTTGGGAAGGCGGTCGATGAGGCCCACGAGACCACAAAAAAGGAGCATGACACCTTAAAAACACTGGACCAGATTACACAAAGACCCTCTACAAGAGGAGGATCTGGGTCCAAATGGCTTTTTCATGTCTGACTCTTCCCTCAACAACAATACTCATCGGGAAACAATTGGAATTCTACACAAGGAAATAGCGGATACACCACCCCGTATCCCCAAAGGGGTCAGCGCCGTGGCTAAGGAAGAGGCCAGAACTCTACACCTGATGCTCCCCAGCATCAGGTTCGAAATTACCCGAGGATTTGGGTCCCCTCCCATGCCTCCCCGGTCGGGGGCCGGCTAACATTGTTTCTTCAGGCAGGGAATAACTACAGACCAGTGGGTGCTAAAGACCATGGCCCAGGGGTACTGTATAGAGTTCAACTGGTCCCCAACATTCAGACCTCTATGAGCAAGACAACTGACACCAGACCATCTTCGCTTTCTCCTGCAGGAAGTTGAGACACTACAGGATAAAGGAGCCATAGAAATCGTACCTCTGTCATAGGTAAAAGAAGGTATTTATTCAGTGTACTTCCTTGTACCCAAATAAGACCTAACCATGCGCCCCGTTTTAGATCTGTGCCCGGCTAACAAATTTGTAAAGCCACAAAAGATCTGCATGGTCACACTGCAGGAAGTAATTCCACTGCTATCACAGGGAGATTACATGGCAACACTGGACATGAAAGATGGATACTTTCATATTTCAATGTTGCCAGCGCACAGAAAATACCTCAGATTTATGATACAAGCATTATCAGTTCAAAGTAGTACCCTTCGGCATAGCATCTGCACCAAGGGTATTTACAAAAGTACTAGCGGTGGCAGCAGCACATCTGCGCCGGCAATTCATCCCGGTCTATCCTTACCTCGACGACTGGCTCATAACTGGGGACTCTTATGAAACATGTCTGTCAATACCCAAAAGACGATAGATCATTTATTCAGTCTGGGATTCTCTATCAACAAGAAAAAATCCAGCCTAGACCCCAGACAGGTCAAACAGTTCCCAGGGGCTCTAATTTGAAAAAAGAACGGCCTCGTCTTCCCCTCCAATGAGAGGGTCCAAAACATGTTGTTTCAGATCCCTCAGTATGTAGCCAGTCGAGAGGTGACCGTACGCAAGGCTATGTGACTACAAGGAATGATGGTGTCATGTATCTACTTGGTTCTTCACGCGCCCAATGCAGGAGTGGCTCAACAGCCAGTGGTGTCAGGCCAGCGGACAGTGGGAGGATCTAGGGGTTGTCTCGCCGGCCCTCCTTTCTCTCGCTGCAGTGGTGATCGAGGGAGAACCTCTTGAAGGGGGAAATCCTTCACCCCCGCAGTGGAAGCCACTCTAACCACAGATGCGTCTCTTACAGGGTGGGAAGCTCATCTGCTTCAACAAGCAGCGCACAGAGTTTGGTCGTCGGGCATAGCATCCAACCACATAAACCTGTTGGAACTGTTGGCAGTGTTCAAAGCACTAAAAGCTTTCTAGACACAACTACACGGGAAGGCGATCCTGATCCTCACAGACAGCACCACGGCCATCTACTATCTGAACAAACAAAGGGGCACTAATTCTCCAGGGTTGTCCAAACTGTCCCAGAACATTTGGAAGTGGGCTCTCAAACGCAACATGTTCCTGTTATCACAACATGTTCCAGGGGAACTCAATCTTCTGGCAGATGTACTCAGCAGAGACTTTCCGTTGCCCATGGAGTACGAATGGCGATTACACAGAGACATCGCCTCCAACGTTTTTGCAGAATGGGGCTTCCCAGAGATCGATTTGTTCGCAACTCTGGAGAACACTCAATGCCAAGAGTACGTCTCTAGTTAACTCCAGAACCACTTCAAGGGGAGCGGACTCTGGATAACATGGTCAGGGAAATGTGTCTGCTCATCCCCATACTCTACCCCCCCCCCGACTCCGCAACAAGACCGTGCACAAAATGCACCAGCAGCCAGTTACGATGATACTGGTGGCCCCCATGTGGGCCCGCCAACCCTGGTTCGCTCATCTGATGGAGATGTCCCTATCTCCTCCAGTCAAACTGCCTAGTCCGTACAACATGTTGTTGAAAGACAGAGGGGAGACGCTTCACCAATGCCCGCAGACATTGAACTTAGCGGCCTGGCTCCTGAGGTCATAGAGGTCATAGAGTTTGGGCACCTACAACTCCCTCAGAAATGTATGGACATTCTCAGGGAGGCAAGAAAACCGAACACGAGGTTCTGCTATTCCAGTAAGTGGAAACGGTTTGTCATCTGGTGCAACTCAAAGATCATTAACCCGATTAACTGCTCTCCCACACACTTTTTTATACCAAGCTCATTTACTTGACTCAGGCCTGGTCTTTTGCACTTAGCCGCGCTTTCAGCCTACACTACATCACAACAGAAAGTGTCATGGTGTAAGATACCAGTTATTAAAGCTTTCATGGAGGGAGTGAAGAGAATTCACCCTCCCATTTCTAACCCGGCTTCCGGATGGGACCTAAACGTGGTGTTGACTGGGCTTATGGGGGCTCCTTTTCGAGCCTATGCACAAAGCAAGTCTTAAAGACCTCACCTATAAGGCTGCTTTTTTAATAGCTATTACCTCCATTTGGAGAGTAAGTGAACTACAAGTGCTCTCAATCCTAGATCCTTTTGTAACAGTTCACAAAGATAAGGTGCTTCTGCGCACCCACCCTAGGTTTGCGCCTAAATTCATTTCCAGGTTCCATGTGAACCAGTCGATAGAACTACCAACGTTCTTTCAAAATCCTTGAAGCCTGGGAGAAAGAACCCTGCACACACTGGATGTACGCAGAGCTGTCATGTTTTACATGGAAAGACTAATCAGTTTTTCGTTTCGGTGGCGGCAGGAAAAGGAGACACAGTCTCCAAATCCACTATCTCTAGATGGATTGTCAAATGCATCACACTCTGCCACAATCTTGCTAAGAGAGAGCTGCCCTTCAAGCCTAGAGCACATTCGAAGGAGTGTTATGTTAAATTATTTCACACCCACTGAAGGGGATGCAGCGCAACCAACACCAAAAGGCAACCTGGCGCTAAAGCTAAGACCCATGATCCGGTACCAAGCAGGAGGAACTAAAACAATAAATCTTTAAGTGCCTTCCTGAATTGCAGATACCATCCGCAATGAGACAGGCAGAGCATTCCAGAGAGCAGCCGTTCTAACTGAAAAGGAGCAGCCACCAGTTCTGGCAAGATGAAACCTGGGTACAACCAGAAGAAAGTGGCTCGCAGATCGAAGTGGCTTGATGTAAACCGATTTGAAAGCATGTGGCATGTTTCCTTTTGGTTATGAGTGGTTTAAGAGGTTGAGGAAATATTTTGCAGGTATTTTGTTTATTCTTTGGGCCTCATTACGAGTTGTGCGGTAAGTGGTACCACTACGCCAAATCACGTGTGACCCAAACATCTGCGGTAAGTCCTCTGGCAGAATTACATCCCAAAGTAAATCCACCAAGACTCAGCGGAAATAGCGCCGGGTATAATCCCTCCAATGGAATTACCGCCAAATATAAACAGAAATTACTGCAAGATTACAAATTCAAAAACGGGGCAATTACCTCCAAAATCTGAGGTAATTCAGTGAAAAACACAGCCCAATTACCTCCACACAAAAGGTGGAGGTAAATGCATACAGGTGTCATGAATCAAGGCCCAGTTGCACCTGATCCATTCGGGTGGAGTATAAAAGGCCACCCCAACACACATCCAAGCAACATGCAGCCACAAACAGATGTAGATTACAGGCTCCACAACCTGCTACTCTATATTGAGCTACAGAAGCATGCTGGACCACAGCAGGAAAGGAGTCCGGCGCAACCAAGGTGTAGGAGACTCATGCAGCAGAGGGAACCAATACCTCATGTCCGACTATCCCTATGGATACTCGCGGACAGCCAATTAGTCACCTTATACAGACTGGACCGTCCAACCATTGCTGACCTGCTCACCCTAACACAGGCACAACTACAGGGTGCCTTTTCCATCCGAACAGCCAACCCCCCCACTGCTGAAGCTTGTGGCTGTCCTACATTTCTGTGGTAGAGGTGCCTTCCAATACACAGTAGGGGCACTGCATAGCATGTCTAAGCCCACATTTTCAAAGGTGCTGGACCAAGTCCTGGATGCCCTAATTATGCACGCACATCTCCATGCCCATCACCCAGGCACAGTTGCATGCAGCCAAGGCAAAGTTCTACAGCATTCTACATTTCCCCAACACCATTCTGCCATTGGATTGCACCCATTTGGCGTTGGTACCACCCCAGGCAACAGAACAGGCCTACCGCAACCGGAAACAATATCACTTGATGACCGTGCAGATGACCTGTGATGCTGATCTCTCCATCAGTCACTGCTGTGTCTGATATCCTGGGGCCACGCATTATGCACTGATTCTGCACAACAGCGCTCTGTCTGCATACATGGAGACGCAAAGAGGACAGCACACCTTGATCGTGGGTAAGTAGCACTCGGACCTGACTGCCAAAAGCACTGACATGCACCTGGGGCACGTAAGCAGTAGTAAAGTGAATGAACCACAAGTCCCATGATGCAACAACAATAATACCCAGAATAGGCCAGGCACCATGACTGGTCCACCCCAGGACACAGGGCGGGGTGCTCTGCAATGACCTTTTAGTAGGGGTAGCGGACTGGGAGCTCCCGTGCACGCTCCCGCTGAGGTGTTCCATGCTCAGTTGTATGGCTCTAGCCATGGTCTCATGTGATGAGGACAGTTGTGCAGCCAGCTCTTGGCCCTCTGGCTGGTGAGACACAGGCGTGCATTTCATGTCACTGTGCTCATGCAGAAACTGTCGATTAACTGTGACAACCGTCTCAAGGACCCCTGGATGCAGTCACGCATGGCCTCAGTGCGCCACAAGTGTTCCTGTGCAACAGCACGTATTTCTGCCACCTCTGTTCCATCTGGTCCTGATGGCCTGGAGTCTGGGCGCAGGGACTGGTGGTTGTGTTTGCATTTGGTCATGTTCCTCGTGCTGGGCATGATGCTGAGCATCCCTGGCCTGATTGTCAGATGAGTCCTCCGCATAGAGCAGGGCACGCCGGAGATCATGCTGGGATGGTGGTGTGTGCAGTGGAGAGAGGATTCGCAGGGGGGAGGGCTCAAGCAAAAAATGGGAGATGGGAATGGAGGTGCCTGGATGCAGGGGAGTCACCCTCATGCTGGTCTACATCCGTGCCTGCCGTGGCCTGCTGTGATTGCTGCCAATCATCCTCACTCTGACCCACCTTTGTGTCCGCAGTTGGACCAGATGTGGCACTGTCCTGGCATCTACGTGGTAGCACAGATTGCACACTTGGGGTCTGTGTTGGCCCAGTGGGCTTGTCCGTCTGGACGGCCGGAGTGTCTGTCGGCCAGATGGTCTGGTGCCTCTTCTTGGGTGGCATGCTCCCACTCCCAGAATTGCCTTGGACTGGCTGCTGGCTGGCAGTGGTTGGTGCTGCTGTCGTAGAGGTGCCAACCTCCTGAGACATTTCCTGAGTGCCTTCAGTTCCTGTTGGAACAAATTGACATGTGCGTTACCTCATTGTTGCCGAGGTGCTTTGCAAAACAACATTCACTGTCATTTGTACTATGTTGTCCTTGTGTGTTGGGCCTCCTGGGGGGGCTGGCATCATGTGTCAGCCACTCTGTAAATGGCATACATTGCGTCTGGACGGCCAGATGTGATTGGCCAGCTTCATTTGGAGGGGCATCCAAGGGATTAGGTGGACTAGGGGCTTACAGTGGTGCATCTGGGCTGTTGGTGGCAGGTATCTGACGGTGCAGTCAGGTGGGTGGAGTGCATTTGGTTGTGTGTGGGTCAGATATGTACTCCTCACTGTGTCTGTAAATGGGCCAGAGTAGCCGAGCGGCTGGTGCTGTGACGCACCTATCAACAGTTGTGCATCCATGGGCAGGGACAAGTTGCATGGTGGTTATGTTGACTGCATGGGTGTCATGTCAGGGGGTGTCATGTCAGCCCATATGTTTGTGTTTGTGCTGTTGACTGCCCTTCCGGCCCATATAGCTCATCAGAGTTAGCAACCACTTGCTCTGTCAACACAGTGAGCTTCTGCTCACTGAGTTTGGAGTTCTGCTGCCTCATATCAGGCACCCTGCCTTTGCCTTTTCCTGTGGACCTGTTTGGCCTTAGCTGGGTGTCTGGATGTCACTCCTATCTCAAGCTATTCAATGGATTATAATTTTAAAAATGGCCGCTATGGAACTTCATTTTATAGCGATGACTACTTTCCGTGGGCGGAATTTCCACTGGCGGCGATGGCAGTAACGGTAAATCCACCATTTCTTAATGGAATTTCATCGTAGCACAGTGTTACCGCCATTGGTGTGTGTGTGTGTGTGTGTGCGCGTGCGCGTTTGCGCGCCCTCCAGGTTGTAATTGAGTGGCAATTCCGCTGTTACACGCGGCGGTAATGTTGATTCTGCCATGGCGGTCTTACCGCCGTACTCAAAATGAGGCCCATTATTTCTTTATTGTGTCATAGTTCATCAGCTGAACTTCTTACAAATTATAAATGAACATAAGTTATAAATGAGCTTTTTACAAGATACACATCATATAGCCACACTTAATTCAATTTCGATTATACAACATCACAAATAGAATAAATTGATTAAATAACATTAGCAGCTCAGTATATGTTATGACAAAACACTGTCGCAATAATTTTAAAATTCTCTTGCAGACCCTAAATTCACATTCAGTTGTAATTAAAAATGTCATCAAATTGATTTTCCATGAGATTAAGCAACTACTGCCACAAGACTTCTGAAGAACGTGTTCTGAAGTCCTCCATGAAGCAACCAAGGAATTCTGTTCTAGATTCCTTTACACTAACACATTCAAGAGCTTCATGTCTTAAGCTTTCAATTTCATTAGACTTTCAGGAACGACAAATTCTCACGCATTGTGTGATTTTATTTCTAGCGCCCAAAATCTCATTAGATGTTAAGATTTTATCTTATTTTTTAAAAATACAGTCTCCAGCGGCCATCAGGAAATTTGATCAGATAATAAAGAAGTTTGTGCACGGGTTTCCCATCTAATACAATATCATTATGAAAGGTATATCAATTGCACTCTTCAATAGTTTGAATAAATCCGCTTTCCAGAGCTCCTTTTTAATCTCTAAAGGATTAGTAATTAAAAGCTCCAGCCAAGTATCAAGCGAGGTCAACGTTGTGCCGATTCACTGGATGTCGTCACTTCTCCCTGAGGGAGGAGCCTTTTCCCATGAGGCCAGGGAGGTGAGGCCGCTACCCGATGGTCCCCCTAGTGGTGGTTATGCGGGAGGATCACATGGGGAGAGGCTCCCCCTCTAGGGATAAGGACAACGCTGTAGGGTACAGCCCTTATGAGAACAACACACCTCCACATACTCTAGCCTCTCCTTCCTCTGCTAACCTCTTTGTAGACAGTAGACCTATGAACTGTTACAAAGCAGAATACCTTAAGGTTCTTGAAAGTAATGAGATGAAGGACAACAGTAACCTAGGTATTCCAAGTACTGGGACAAGTTGGCCCCATGGAGCAATGAAAATGGAACCTGTGAAAGAGACGAACGACGTATACAATGGGCCCAGACACTGTGCTGGCAACATTGTATAAAGATCGACAATGGACTAAACACTTGGTCTCGGGCAGCCGTGGAAGACGGCAGGTGTGCTGCGCACCGAAAGTGTGAAATTCAAACCTGTGTCGCTGATCTGAATGGAGAGAGCTCCAAGGACACTGGCAGTCCATTACATCTGAGGAACAGAAGGTCTTCAGGAGCAGACCTACGCACAGCCCTGTCGAGAGGAGGGAGGAGTGCAGGTGGCAGCGGGGAATGCCATTGCACAGCCTCGGGGAAAGCAAGATGCCTGAGAACACGAAAACCTGCCATCACAGGAAGCCCTGGAGACATGCCAAAAAGCCATAAAACTTAAAGGGTGGCATGGGAGACCCAGAGGGGGCACGGGGTGGCTCACCAAGAGGGCACATGCAATTGTCCCTACGCCCCTTCTCAATAACACTTGAGTGGCACGGTCAGGGCAGGAGGCCTACAAACCTTCTTTTCATCACAGTGGTAGAACAAAGCTCATTGACCACCAGGTAAGGGTCGAGGATCGCAAGCACCATAAAGAGAACTTGAGAGGGAGAGTGCCTCACGCCAGTGGTGAAGTCAAACCCATTGACAGCCAATGGAGGTTCAGGCACCCTAAACAAAGTAAGTCATCTGACTCATGGTCGTGCTTGGCAGGGAAGTGAACCAGTTCAAAGAAGAGGAGAAACCAGGGTCCACGACCCAAAGGAAGAAACTGATACAAGTCATCTTCCTTGTCGCAGTACTTGGCAAAGTAGTGGGCCAAGAGAGAGAGATCAAAGAAGAGAAGCCAGGGTCGTGGATCCTCATAACACTTGAAATTGGGTGCTGTAGGTGCCAAGCCAAATTAAAAGACCACCAGGGGAAGGAAGTCATGCCCCTCCTCCCCGGTTGCAAGGAACTGATAACAAGATACCAGGAGATGGGAGTCATTCTCCTGGTAACCTAGACCAGAAGTAAGGTCTAAAAAGCATGGGAAAGGAAGTAATTGCCCAGTGCAGTGTGAGACCAGACGTCGGGAGGAGGGAGACATTCTCCTGACCCATCCAGAAGAAGAAAAAAAAATTGTTTGGAACTTTACCATTAGGGGAACAGAGTAATTCCCCCTGACAACGCAGAGGACACAAGACTCTTCTAAGATTTGGGAGTTGTTTTAAAAATCCAGAAACCATAACCCAGGAAAAACATCACAGTACTGCCTTATTCTTTAGTTTCTAGTGTAAGGGACAGAAGTAAGGTTTTCTTGACACACAACGGTGGACACTTTTGAGTTGACAGATATCCTAACAGTCACTTTATCCCGTTCGATGAGGCAGGGAAACCCCTCCTATGATATAAGTTATTTTTAACATGCCTGTCGACAAGTGTTTCTAGGCTCGACCAAGACAAGGGAGGGAAGACAGAGGGAGGACAAGACAAATTATCTTACTAGGCCCTGTGTCATTCAGATTTTACAAGTGTGAGAACGAGATGTGCCAGAGGAAAGGGGAAGTGCAAGGGAGAGGGGAGGGGAAAACAATTCTCTGATTAAGTGCAGTGAGGGCCGCGCGCTCTGGGCAGTGCAAGGAGAACAAGGACCTGTAGGGTTACAATTACAGCCCTTATGTGTGTGGTAGGCCCGGAGGCAGTGCAAGGCTGACTGATCAAGGAAAAGTATTCAGCTCCAAAAATGACACCTTTGTTTAAGCCTCCTTCTACAACCTTACAGTCAATATACCGACCTCCATCCAGTTATTAAAAAGGTTCTACCATTGGCTACTTGGAACAAACAGTAGTAGAACTATGCCTCACAGGCAATACACATTTTTCTTAGCATTGACAAAACCTGCAATCTAACCGTTGCCTTAATTAATAATAAACCTAGTTCAAAACGTACCAAAGAAGTGGGCATTCCTATAAGTAGAAATAGCACCTGTTTCCAGAATAAACCTTCAAAACTACTGATTCAATAAGATGACATTGGGCCTCATTACGAGTCCGGCGGTAACCGAGCCAGTAAACCGCCTGGTTACCGCCGGACTCGTATTACCATTCCGCCTCCGTGATTCCCGGAATTACCGGGGCATTAGAACCCCGGTTTTCCGGGAATCACGGAGGCGGAATGGTGTTAATCCCCATTCCCATTGAGTCCCCTTGGACTCAATGGGAATGGGGTTCATGGAAACACCGGCAGCATCTCGTAATGCTGCTGGTGTTTCCTCGTCCGCCTGCAGGCGGGCGGTGTTAAACCCGCCAGGTCAAACCTGGCGGGAACATCACCTCCCGCCTGCAGGAGTCGGGATCAGGCGGTCCGGAAACAACGGTGGCGGCGGGTTTACCGCCACCGTTATTTCCGGGCCGCCTGATTTGTAATGAGGCCCATTGTCTGCATATAGCAGCCAGTTAACAGTAAGGGAGTCCAGCATAGGAGGAAAGGAATGGTCTTTTTTTAAGGTTTGCACCAATATCTGCAATAAACAAGTTAAAACGATAAATTCCACTTAGCTTTATCTAGGGCCTGCAGGGAATGCACTGATGCAGATTTTTGAGCAAAAGTCGTAGAATTAAAATGAATCCAATCATTCTTGGAATGGAGTTTATCTGAAAATATACTTGTGGGTTTAGATGTGGGGGAGGCAAACCATTTCTCCATGTTGATTTGGAGAGTATGTCTCCAACTAAGTTCCTGTGGACCCTAAATATGCCCCATGAATTTATATCGACCCATTCCTGCCCTCGCTGACTAGATGGTTTTGTAATGAGCAGGTACAAGCGCAGTGGAGCCTGTGACGTTCATGTAGTAGCTGTTAAAGCCACCACAAATGATAATTTCCAATCTGTCATGTGTACAATAACTGTTTTCCCAGCTTCTTTCTATGAAATCTATCATTTCCATTAGGGAGATGGCTGCCGGGTTCCAATAAATATTAATAAGTAGAGTTGGAGGGTTATTAAAATGAAGACTTTCATCCCGCTCCAGCCTAATGATTTGGATGAACAAGTTTGTTGACTTCATCTCTACTGCACAAATACTCATTCCACTACATGCCCTTACTAAGAACCCCATGAAGGACGCACCTGAAACGCTTTTTGCACCTGGTTAAAAAAGACGGTGAAGCCATCCAATAAAAGCTTCTGAAGTAGCCACGTTTCTTGTAAAGCAAAAATGGCATCCCGTGTTCAATCAACATTTCCCACTTTGGAACAAATGAGCATGACCCCTAGTATTCCAAACCAAAACAACTATAGTTCCTAAGGTAGTGAGAAGTGTAAGCTATTTGTTAACAATGGGCTTAGTGCATAGTGCTTTAGCCAACCGTAGCCAATTGTCTTCTTTACCATTCCGTATTAAATTCCCCCATCATAATTACCTCCTTGGTAGTGGGATTTGCCCTCAAGAAGATAATCCTCAAATTTGCTTCAGTCAAGACCCTGTGTGGTAGATCTTCCGTACAAACATTAGGAGCTTTAGAGCCCTCTTTTCGATCCTGAGTTTTAAACGGTGTTCGATCATACCCCTGTGGAAGAAGTTGGTCTGCAGCCACTAAAAGAGGTTGTACCTCTACTTTGGACATTATCGACTTTTTGTATTGCGCCTTACACCCATAGGCCGCAAAGGGCTCACAAGACAATACAACAAGAAAAAGAAAAGCAATTCATGGCCGGAGGAAAGAGTCCAAACAGGAGAGGGATACAGTCAACTCTGGTCCTAAGTCGAACAGGTACGTCTTCAATTGTTTTTTAAAATTAGCTGTTGACTCGCAGCTCTTGAGGACAGGAGGAAGTTGGTTCCAAAGATACGGGCCCCAGGCATGAAAGCTTGAGCCACCAAATCTCTTCAAGAGAACTCGAGGTTGCTGTAGGAGGATATCTTTGTTGGAACTAAGAGTGCGGTGAAAGGGAACTCTAGAGATTCTGGCTAAGAGATAACTGGGAGCTTTGCCTGTCAAACAGTTATGGATTATCATAGTGCCTTTGAATCTGATTGTTTGGCATACTGGTAATTAGTGTAGTTTGCTGTGCATTTTATATGTGTGTGTCGATTAATGCCACAGAAGGGCCGAACCGTTCTATTTTGGATTACTTTGAGACTTTTTACATTTGCCTTTGAGGACCCAACAAGGAGGCTATTGCAATAGTCAATCTTGGTATTGATGATGGCAGCCGCTATTGTAGCCCTATTGGTCTCAGATAGATATGGACGGATTTGCCAGAGCAGATGAATGTAATAAGAGTAGAAGGATTACCCTTTCAAGGGTATAATCATCCCCAAATTCCAAGTGCGGGGGTATTCGATGGATATTTTAGGAAGGTGTTGCTGCTCCATTGTCAAAAAAGCCCCACCCATTCTAACTGTTGCTGGATATCAACTGAGCTGGATGATAACTGCAGCGCTCTTACCACAGGCTTCGCTGGCAATTTGGAACTCTGGTACTGTATAGGTACCTTAGATATTTTGGGTGGCGAAACGTCCTCCACTGAATACACTGAAACATTTTGTAATAACCTGTTGGACCTGGGATTATCCTTGTGGTCAACCTGTTGATCCCAGGTGTTGTACAGCTGAGGTCCAGTTTGCACCCTGGCAGCATGACCATCTGCTGGCAAACCTTGCAGTTTCTTTTTATTGTTATTTTCCTTCTTTTGTTGTTTCAAGGTAGCTTTAGAGTCCTCCTCTTTGAGCTCAGGCAAGGTGATATGGTGTAATAATCTTTGAGAACCTGTTATTATTAAAGTTTCCTGACTTCTGATTTTTAGGTTTCTTTGGAAGACCACTCCGAAGTCTCAATGCATGCCTTGTCCTATGTTTGTAGAAGATAGAGCAGTTCTCCTAAGACCCTTCTGCAAGGTCTGGAGTGCTGTTTTCAGACAGCAGAATAACAAAAGGTTGGTGGATATCACGCTGCTCATCCCTCACAATCTGAAGACTGATGTGGTGAGCGCTCATAGACCTTATCTGCACTCATCTTGCTTTTACAACTTTGAGTCGGCATCAGCGCCACTTTTAGAACCCACCAAAACACCTTTCAGAAACTAAATGTTTGCATCTGAATCAGTGAATTCCTTTGGTCGGTGATGTTACCGTTGATGTTCTCCTAACCAATGACTTTAACACAACATCAACCACTGCGATCGTCGTAGCTCTCATCTGAGGTAAAGATGGGCCACCACCTTGGCATCCTGCGAAAATAAAGATGGTAATAACTTGATCGAGTCGGCCAAGCTAGCTTACCTTGGTTAGATTTGATAACCAGATTGGGTAAATTAACGGGTGGATGCAAATCGTTTCAGGAGAGCTGAATCCGAAACCTAGCACCATTTATTTCACTACACAGCCCCATGGCAAGCTCAAGCTTGAACTGCATATAGTGAATGTTGTCTTAAAGCAAAACCCAGGACATTGGGCAAATGTAAGGTGAAGGTATGCCAATCAGGCAAAATACCAAGTGATTGGAGGGAGTCCATCCTGGTCCCGGTTTTTATAAAGGGGTGGAGAAATTTACCAGCTAATTACCACTTAGTCTCTTTGATGGATGTGACTGGTGAACTGTTTGCATCTTTATTGCTGTGTAACCTGCAAAAGTGGGTTGATGCAAAACAACTATTGGGAACTTTTCAAACAGGATTTAGGAGTGAATCGTATACTTTACATAATTTGTTGAAAGCTATGAGTAAGGGATAGCCGCTATTGTATCTGTTATATGTCGACCTAAGAGCAGCCTTCAACACTGTCGATCGAGTCGAAATGTTGGGAATGTTGCCTTGGCTGCTGGAGGCTATTCAACAAATGCACGAACAAACGTATGTACATGTCAGGTTGAACAATGGAGGGGCCTGTAACGAAGGGGTTTTCACCAATCGGGGTAGGGGGGTGAGGGGAGGAGCAGGGGTGCATGTTGGCCCCTCTACTGTTTAACATAATAATGGCGGATCTCCCAGGTCAGTTGGAAAGAGTCAACTGCTGTCCCCTAGAAATAGAGGGAGTGCATGTTCGCCGGCTGTCTTGCGCTATTCTTTTATCATATATTTGTGGGTCTGCGTAGGGCTGTCAGCACACTCTATAAATATGCAGCGGTAAACAATATGGCTCTTAATATTGAAAAAAACAAGATGGCATGTTATGTTATGGCAGGGGCTGTAGTAGTGCATCACTGAGAAGTGGAGGAGGTATTCTATAAAAGGTGACCTTGTATAGATACCTGGGTTTGGATTATGGTGGGGGTAAATATACAGAGATAAAGATTGACAAGATTCGGAAAGCTGCTGTACAGACCGCGCTTATTAAAATATTCGCAAATAACACTGACAGGATACAGTTATGCAGGCATTGTTCTGCTTTATAAGCAGAGGTTATGTTCTGATATTCTGTGTGAACCTGAAGCACATAATAGGATGAAACTTGAGTGATTTAAAAAATAATTGAAGGATGGTTTTGGAGATCAGTATTGGGCCTGGCGAGGTCAGTCCTAATTGAATTGATACTTCTTGAGTTTGGTCTATTGTCTCTCTCCTATTTAGTTCTAAAGAAAAGAGGAATATTGTTAATTAAGGCCTGGACACAGCCCAAGTGTACATTGCTGAATGTGATGGGTACCGTCATGAAGAAAAATGTAAAGGGTAACGGATTATATGCATGGGCAAGGCTTAATGCAATCTGTAACGAAACGACTTGCAGCGTCTCTACTAAGACTTGCTACTACCAAAGCCATCAATGGCCGAATAGAGAAGTAGTATAAACCTTCAACATCTTACCCACTAAATGTTCAGGATTGCCCTACACTTGAAGGCTCCCTAGTAGTCGTAACCACTGATAAAAGTAGTAACATACCAATCTCAACCTCTGAGCATCCTCCCGAGAAGGAGAGGACGACGTTTTACACTTTTGGCAGAACAAAGGCTACTTCAGCCACCTCTAGTGTTGGTAATGTGAACGTACCTTCCCTTCTTATGGCACTTTACAATAGAGCCCAGTGGGATGAACTTTGTGTCCTACTTAGAGCTGTCCAAGTCCTTACAAGTTACTTTCCACAAAATAGTGCAGGAAGGAGAACACACGGCTAACACCGTTATTGAAAATGCATTAAAAATGCATTATACTTGGCAGAGACTTTTAGAGACTGGGTGTGAAATTGTGGGAGCAGCTATGACCAGACGCCATATGTGGTTACGTGGCACAGATTAAATGTTGGAAACACAAGCAAACTGGTTAGATACGCCACTAGAAAATTCCTAACTCATTGGCAAGGCAGTGAATTGAAGCACTGCGAAAGCCAAAAAATAACACAACACTTTAAAAAAAACCTGAGACTGATTTCCATTACGCCTTGCCAACACATAGGAACATCTGCAAACAGAGAATGTTTTTGAGGTCACCGCTTTCGGCTATCAATAATGCGGTGCCAATACTCATACGTTTGGGGGTTGTAATAAAAGCACACATGATTTGATGAATGCAGGGAATTTAACCCTTCTCCCCAGGGGGGGGGAGACTCCATCTTTGGGACTCGAAATGTAACCCTGCTCCACTTAACACCCCGAAGGGGTCAGGGTAGGTCGGATCCCACTTAGGGTGCACCCCATCCCCTTGTGGGATAAGTAAGCCCCAAGCACGGTTTTTTTAATCCTCCTACCTTATGTAACGAATCCCAAGAGTTGGTTATATGGAAATTGAGCTGGGTACTAATGTGCAGGGCCTTTTAAAAGTGGATGTTTTTTTTACTGAACTGGGTTTGCTGCCGTCCTTGCACTCAGAGCAGAAGCAATGCGTGCATCTCATTCTAGGGAGGAACATAAAGGTCCTGGTACCACCTCGTCTCGGGAGGATAGCTCAGCAGCAATGTGCTCGCCTTGGAAGCAAGATGACACGGAGCAACACAGGTTCGATCTCCGGGTCTGTGCTTAGAAACCTCTGGGTATTAAGTGTGTTATAAATAACCTATCATATCATACCACAACCCAGATGGAGCAAACCAGCCACAAGGCAAAAGCCTGCCTGTGAGGGGGTGCAGAGGAAGGAAACGTCTCCTTCTCAGGAGGAGCCTGGAGGTAGGACCATGCAGCCGGTGTGGTGGGCGAAGCAACAGAGAAGCCCACTGAACGCTGCTGAATCCAGGAAGGCAGAGAGCCTGAGGAGCGCGGAGCCGCTGCAGAGAACGAACCAAAACAAGAGATGATGTCTGGAAGGTTTGGAATTAATTATAACCTCTCACATTGCTCTGGGCAACCCTCCAGATGATAATTCTTCAACTACCAAGCCATTACAGAAGGGGAAAGACCATATGCAAATCAGACCTGTTCCCAGCCAGAACTGCTAGGTCACATCCCTTCTGCACGAGACCACAAGCATCCCCAGACATGTTTCGGCCTCATTGGACGCCATCAGTGGGAACCGAACCATAGCCATGCCAGAAGCGGCGCGTCAGTGTCTACCTTAGCAGACTCTAAGAGCCTGTCTGTTCAGGATGTGAAGAATTGACGCCAGAAGCCCAAGGACTGGCAAGGAGTCAGTAATGAAGGTCCATGCTGGCTGGAGAGACTGCCTCCTACAACGATCACTGTCTGCCAGAAAGCAGGTACCATTCAAGGCTGAGCAACAAGAGACCCCATGGTAAGACAACTGATACCCGAAATAAGGCTTAAAAGCCACCTAGCACATGTTGGGCTGAGCAGCAAGAGAGAACCCATACCTGAAAACAATGCTTGGAGGCCAGATGGCCCACGCAGGGCTGAGCAACAAGCGACGCCCCACAGGAAGTGAGAAAACCTGAGCTGGGCAGAGAAGCCCCATAGAACACGCCAGCTGCAAAACTAGAAATCCCATGTGCAGGTGAGAAAACTGATCAATGAGGAGGGGTTGAGGAGCTAGGTAGCCCAAACAGGTAAGTTGCAAAATACCCAGAGCGGGTGTGGGAGATATTTACAACCAAGAGAACACAGACAAACCCACAGCACTAGACCATATTCTCTTCAACAACGAGTACATGTCCAGAGACAGTGGAGGAAACCAAGGGTTTGAACTATATGAACTTCCCAACCCGGAGGACTGGCTGGGACAAAATGGAACATTTGTGTTTTAGACCCAGACACACCTCTAAGAAACAAGAACAACTAACTGACACTTGAAACACGGCAACAGCAAGCGCAGGAAATGGGTGGGAACAAATCAGAGCAGCGCTCCGGCAAATATCATGCCAGAGCCCTGCTCCATGCTCCAGACCCAGGGGATCCCAGACAAACTCTTGCAGATCCTGTGCCTCATCAAGCAGACCGCTCTCAGAAGACTCGGCCGAGTCTTTTGAAAGCGGCTTGCTCCTTGTAGAGCCGTCTGCTCCTGCTTCACAACCCATTCTTCAACGAGCGTTCAGAGCATGGCCTGTCCACAGAAACTGCTGATGCCTCACATACAATTTTGCTGCTGTTCAAACTGGTATATACATCCTGCATTTTACAGACATCTCTTTATTAGGGTGAGTATTGTGACCAATCAAAACAGAAGAGTCCATTTGCTTAAAAAGTTTTCTTAATCACTATAAGACATGTTAAACATTTAGAATTGTGGGCATTATGTTGTTCCCATAATGCTCTTTGCTTTTATGCAAATCACCAGGATTGAGTTTTATATAGAGATACTGCTGCACAACCTGCCCTGGCCGGGGTGCATGCCCTTTGGCACCGCCTCGCCTAAGAAGTGACGGTTCCCCCAATAAATGTCTTCCATTTCCAGCACTGGCAACAGGCCTAAGGCCAGAGAGAGAACATTGAGAACTCTTTTGGGTGGAGGTCGGAAAACTAACCACCACCACCAACAGCAAAGCAAAGGGGGGAAGGGAGTAAGTCTTACCTTGGTTTAATTTGTGTTATCCTTTTGTTATAGTGATAGGGTCTGTGATATGTATTGAATAGGTTTGGATAGCGGACAGTGTTTTTTGTGAGTCATCCTGACGATCAACTATCTATTGTTTTTCTTTGAAGAATAAGGAATTTGTCTTTAAACGAAGGACAGATGAGGCATTCTTTCCTTTAATAAAATGACTTTGTTGCAAAACATGTCCTCTCCTATCACAGACTTACCACAGTAGTTACTCACCCTCATATTCCTAATCACAAAGACAACTGCATGATGTACGAGTGCAGAGTAGAGGTACACCCACAAGTGGTTCTTCCTCCTAAAGCAGTGACAAACACACATTCCCTCTCATTTTACTCCAGAAGGAGGATGTTTAACATCATTAATGGGTGGAAATGATCATGGATCTGTAGGTGCACTGTAAAGGAGGGTTATTATATAGCGCTTGTGGCCAGACCACACAACCTCCCTTCCACAACAGAAGAATGCCAACAGGAAATTGTTGCCGTCTACAAGACAGTTAGTCCGTCTACAAAAAAGGGCAATAAAAGCGGTTCCCAAAAGACAGGAAAACAGTTATCTACTCTCTGTATTTCCTAGTGCCAATAAAGACAAAACCATGAGACCAGCATAAGACCTGCACCCTGCAAACGAATTTGTAAAAAGCCTTTGCATAAGTTAAATCCCTTCTTAAAAAATCTAGTCCGCATGGCTATATTGGAAGTGGAACATGCCTATTTTAGTATTTCAATATTCAAAGGCCATCAAACATATCTAAGATTCACAGTGGCCACACGTCATTTTGAGTTCAAGGTACTTCCTTTTGGTATTGCATCAGCGCACTCGGGAGGATAGCCCATAGGCAATGCGCTCGCCTTCGAAGCAAGGCGACGCTGAGTAACACAGGTTCGATCTGCGGGTCTGCACTTAGAAACCTCTGGGTATTAAGTGCGTTATAATTGACCAATCGGAATCACCTCGTGTTTCCAAGCTGTTGTACGGGTACCGCTGGAGTCCTCCCCGACCTCCATGATCGCCCTCCTCTGCATCATCGAGTTTTGCTGGCCATTGACGCAATATATGGTCTGCGTGTTGAGGCAGCGGATTTCCGCTCCTCCCCCCTTTGCCACCTAAGTCTCTGCTTCTCTGCACAAAAGGCTGCGGAGTGATCCATTGGCTTAACACAACATCACAAGCCATCCCGGTTACTGAATAGCACTGCATCATTGAACCCAGAGCTGCCGCTCCCGGACTTGGCACTGATCGGTGCAAAAAACCTAGACTCTGTTTGTTGCCCTGAACCCTGGCTCGGTGCTGTCCAGTACCAAAGACAGGACTTAAAGGTACTATGAATCGTCCCTGCTTTTACCTTTTTCTTCAAAGACTTATTCCTGAACCATTGCAATGATGCCACTCTACTGTCTGAACACACCTGCTCATGTAAAGTGCCCTTTCACAAAAGTCTACATACTCTCTCTTTTATAGGAGTGGGTTTTTCAACTTTTTTCGAATTAGTTGATTGCATTTTATTGCTTGATTAAAAGTCTATATTTTGTATAGAACCTTGATTGGACATTCTTTTGTTTCGGGATCATTGCCACTGTTATCAGCTCACAACCCTCTTGAAGAGTATAGCCTGCCCTCATCTCACGTTACCAAAAGTGTTGAAGGAGGTATACCTGTCGGACTGTACCTGTTTCACCTTTGATTGGTACCACTGTTGGTTTACACAGTGTGGAACCGAGTAGGCGATTTAGCCTCTACTCATCCATCTACTCCTGTAGAGTAGTAGTCATTTTGTGTAACCATTCCAATGTTTCATACACATATGGAGCTCCCTTGTAGAGTGCTAACTTAGACTACAATGCAAACTTTATAATCATTACTCGCTAGACACCTGCTTTGGTGCTCTTTCTGACGAGGTGTTGCTAAAGAATATTATTAGCTAAATGGATAAGTTCAATGCCATCCTCCCAAATTTGGCTTCTGGGTGTTTGGGAAATGTTCCCAGAAGTCTGGAGGAATGGGGATAGGCTGTTACCAGAAAGTAAACTTTACCATAGTGATTCTTGTACTGGTAGTCCATTTCCTCTTAATACATACAGCCATCATCCTCCATTCTTTAGATTGTGGTACACTTACCCCTTTATTTTCAAATTTGTTTATTGGCATTTATTATTTAACACAGTTGCAGGACAGCATATATGTCCGTGATTCAAGGATAAAGAGCATTACAGAGAAAAACAGTAACAAATGAACGATACAACATTAACTTCCTCCTAGTGATTTTGCCTGTTGAGCTGATGCTGCTCGGTGGGCCGGGGGGAGGGGTTCCAGGTGAATTGGAGGGGGGGGGGGAGAAAAGAGAAAAAAAAGGAGGGGGGGCCATGCCTGCGAGAGCCTAGTAAAGCAACATTGAAGTAGTCTCAGGACCTGCGAATTCAGGGCATGGGTCTGTTTTTCGGTGGATTCATACCAGTTCATGGGGGCTTGTCATCTGAGGGGTATAACGGGGAGTCTGTAAGTTCCTTCCAGGCCTCCAGGGCCATACTAGAGTCATCTGTAGGTCTGGTTACACTGTCCTCCCAAGCCGTCGTTTCTGCTCGTACCCAGCATTTCAGCTCAGAGTGCCAGCTTTTCTGTTGGGGCCCAGCTTTTTTCCTCCAAGACATTGCCATAGTCCTTTTTGCCAGTATGCACATAATGTCCATTAGTCTGGTGAAATGCTCGAGTTTGGCCGGCCTAGTATACGTGCCCAATAGGCATTCCTCCGGGGTCCATTTGTATCCGGTCGCCCCCTTATTATTGTTTGTCTGCTGTATGGCGGTCCACAAGGATTGCGTCTTAGTGCACCCCCAGAACACATGAATCAAGTCCACATTACTCTGTCCACACCATGTGCAATTGGAGGGCAACTTATTACTGAGTTTTGTCAGCCTGGATGGCATCAAGTATGTTCGATGTAGCAGATTAAGTTGCATTTGTCTGAACCGGTGGTTTCTGGAGACAGATTTGGGAAATGACAAGACCCTCTCCCATTCTTCATCAGACATTTCCCGGCCTATGTCAGCTTCCCATTTACCTCTCAAATTGGCACTCTGTGGGTTGGGGATGTCGCTTAGGTGGCCGTAGATCTGGGACACCGGCTTCCATCCTTCTCCCAGAGCATAAAGAAGCGTAATTAAGGGGTTTGGTTCCGGTTCCTCCGGCCATGATGTCTACTTGGTTCGTGCTGTGGTTCTCAACTTCTGGTACCACAGGAACTGGCCTGTGTGGACTCCATCTCCTTCCTGAAGTGTTTCAAAATCTTTAAAAGCCCCGTCCATAAACAGGTCCCCCCATGAGTATATCCCCTTTCATTCCCAGTGTCTGAGGTGGCGCAGATCTGTGACGGATCCACATAGGTCCGAGATTAGTGGTATGTCCCGGGAGTACTGGCGCTTGGTGCATGTAAGGGTTTCTGTCCTGTGCCAAATTTTTTGTCCCAGGGTGGCCATGAAAGGGGCGTTTCGCATTAGGTGGGAGGGGGCCCAGATGAGTTCTCTCATATGTAACGGGGATACTAGGGTCTATAGCAGGGGAGTCTCAGATGTGGCTTCATCTGCTAGCCATTTGGTGACGAAACTAAGCTGTGCCGCCAGATAATACTTTTCGAAGTTCGGGAATTGGATTCCCCCTTGGGTGTATGGTAGCATCAGGGTGGAGAGTGCTATTTTGCGTCTTCCTTGCACCCATAAAAAATCCCGGATTATCCTCTCTAGTAGGCGGAAAAAAGGCACATTGATGTAAACATGTATATTCTGAAACCCATATAAAAATCTGGGAAGGACAATCATTTTAATTATTGCCGCTTTACCCATCATGGATAGGGGAAGTTTCGCCCAGAAATGCATGGATTTTCTCAGGGCAGGAATCGCAGTCTTTGTGTTGTGCTCATGCATTAGAATAGGGGTATGCATTATGTGTATCCCTAAGTACTTAAATGAGGCCAGCTCCCATTGTATTCCTACCATCGGGAGATCTGTTATGTCTTTCCCCTTGAGGCCCGCTAGAGGGAATAGGCAGGATTTCGCCCTACTGAACTGTATACCAGAGAACTTTGCAAAGTTGTCTAAGACGTCTAACATCGTGGGCATGTGTTTAGTCGGTCCCTGACGTACAGCAGTACGTCGTCTGCATAAAGGGAGATAATATGGTCGATTTCCCCCCAGCCGTATCCCAGCATCAAAAAATTGTCTACGGAAGTAAATAGCAATGGGTTCCAGCCCTGGTACGTAAAGCATGGGGGAGAGCGGGCATCCCTGCCTGGTGCCCCTACATATATCCCAGGCCTCCGATATGTATTTTCCTGTTTTTACTCTGGCTTGAGGTTTGGTATAAAGTATCTTGATCCATCTAATGAACCCCGGGCCGAAGCCAAAGCCACCAAGAACCGCCACTAGCCATTCCCAAAATATTGAATCGACGCCTTAATGGCATCAAGGGATAGCAGTGCATATATGTCTCTGTGTTAGCCTCTGTCTGAGCAATAATCTGTTGTACTCTACGTAGGTTCATGGTCGTGTTCCGGCCCTGTATGAAGCCACATTGATCCTCATGCACTACCTCCCCTATGATTTTGGCCAGTCTATTTGCTAATACCGTGGTCAAGATCTTCACATCGTAATTAAGAATGGCTATCGGGCTAGGAGTCACATTTGTCAGCAGGCTTATTAGGCTTGATAATTGGAATCAGCAAGGGCGTTAGGGAGGTCTCATATGCCTTGTAAAACTCTGTGGAGAGTCCGTCGCTCCCAGGGGTCTTACCAGTGGCCAGAGACTTGATGGCCTCTGTTATATCCTCTGCTGTGATATCTGCGTCAAGAGCTTCAGCCTGTTCAGGGGACATTTTGGGGAGCCCTATTTCATCCAGGGTGTCTGATTTGTTCTCGGGGAACCTGGTCACTATGAGAGTAGAGGAGTTTGTAAAAGCCCTTAAAAGTGTTGTTTATATCTTGCTGTGTCTGTACTACCTTACCTTCTTCAGTCTGTAACTTGGTAATGGTGTGTTTAGGGTGCTCTTTCCTACATAACCAGGCTAGCATTCTGTTAGGTCTATCAGCTTCTCTGTGCATTCTGTTTGCTTTGATGGTGTAATCAAATTTAGCTAGTCTTTCCCATGCCAGGGCACATTTAGCTCTGAGTTCTTTAAGGTTGTCTTCCCTTTGGTGAGTATTCACCGGGGTGGCTTCAAGCTGCTCAACCTGTCGTTCCCACTGATCCAATTCACCCCTTAATTCACTTACACTTACCCCTTGCATGAATTTCCATTATGATGGCAAAATGCCCAATATGTAATACTTTTTTTGTGGAGTAAAAGGGTAACTAGTTTAATGAAAGATGAGTAGCATGATTATCCTACCTATGCAAGGATTCTAATGAACAAACCTAATTTCCTGTTGAAGAACACAGCAAAGGAAAAAAGGCTGCTGTGGATTTGATAGCATGTGAAAATAGATGGCATAGGAAATAGCAGAGGTTGCTTGGTTACCGGGCTGCTGGTTGGTACAATGTTTTATTTGTTGATGTGGTGTGCAAATGAGCAGCCCACTGACTTAATGGCTTCCCTGTCAAACTCATAGAAAAATTCAGGACGAGTAACAGGTTAAGTCAGTCGTGGGGCATCTGGCTACTAGTAGTAAATGAAGCGGAGATGGTTAAAAGAAATAAAAATAAAAAATAAAAAAGTTTGAGTACATTTTAATTTATGCTGGCAAACCATTGTAATCCAGTAATACCAGTGGTGGTGACATGATTGGGTGTTGCTAACCAGATAGTGCAGTAAACCTCTCTGCTGTAGATAAAACAGTTGATCAACATGGGCCCTACAATACCTTGTACCCACTTTTACCACCTATCCATAAAGCCGTACTACATGTATGCCAAGAAGGTTAGGCAAAACTTGTCCACAATGCACAAACCTGCCACAAACTGGCATTTGTTTTCAAATGCATATCCAGGACAAATGAAAACTCATTGTAAAACCTTTTTTTAAGTCACCATTGCCGCTTCATCTTTTCGCATGTTAATGGTTTTTATACCTTCTCTATCGCCATTAACAAGGTCTCCAGGCACTCTGGTGGATCTGAAATGTCTGAAGTGGGCGGAACAGTACGGTTAGCGAGGAGAGAGGGCAAATGCAAATTAACTTTGGAGGGGTGTTGATGTGGTTGGGAAGTGCCTGAGTATTTTGTGTGGGTGATTATTTAGGTGTTCTGTGCCAAGAGCATGGAGGATTTTGTAACCGAAGAGGAGGCTTGTGTGTCCATGGTGTCAGGATACATTGGCCCAGGCTGTGGTGTGTAAGTTGGTTGTCGAGGTGTGTTGTTCTGTTTGTTGTCTGTTGGGAGGGGTCTTCAAATTTCATGTGTGGGCGGCTCAGTAGCGGATTTAACCTAGTACTCATGTGTTGGGCAAAGCAAGTTATCTACTTTTGATAACACAGCAACTTAAAAATGAGTCTCCCTGTGTCTCCTCCTCCCCAACTTGTAAAGACTTAGGACCGAGGGATTTAACAAGGCCTCTGAAAATGAAAAATGTAGGAAATTGTGGGGGATTAAAAAAAACTGGCAGTAAGAAAGAATGTAGTGCCAGGAAGCATGAGCAGAAAGTACATTTATGAATGCAGTTTGATATTCTTGCAGATCAGATATTGTTCATGGGGATTTGGGTAAAAAAAAAGTAACAAATGGCTGTGGATGGGGTGGTGTGAGGGATGGACTCGCTGCACAGCTGTGGGTGGGTAGGGTTTGACTTTGCTGTTTCGATTGTCATTTCATTAATTGTGAATCATGCATGCACCGCTGGCAAATGATTTTGCATGAAAACACAGCTTGGTGTATAGTGCATCTGTATGCGGGGGCAGGAGAGGTGTTGGAAGCAGAGAGATCCATGTGTACAGAGTACCAGTGCTATTGACTTCCTGCATGGTCAGTCTTGGGATATGAATGCTTCTGAGAACTGCATGCATACATGAGTGGCACGTGCAGCATTAATAGGAACATGCTTTTTGTCTCCTACAGGGATCCAGACCATGGATGACAATGTTGACAGCTGCCTGACGAATGCCCAGCTACATTTCAGCCTGTCCATGGCCTGCATTGCCCTCAAGGACGAGGAATCTGCTTGCATGCTGGAGCCCCTTGATGTTTAAAGACCCCATGCACCCCACGCATCAGCCACAGGTGGTCTTCCTAACCTGATGGCCCTTCTTCAGCCTCGAACACTGTGCTCATTTGGGCTCCTCCATTCGGCCCTTTCCTGTGATAAGGGTGCACACCCATGCCTAAAGGCACCACACACTGTTGCATCATTGAGATACAGCACCTGCTTCCCTTCCTTTCATTCCATAATATGAGCCTCTCAGACTGCGGGTCATGCATCGGAGTACTGGACCATACTGTTACATGGCCATTGAAAGCAGACACTATATTTGCGGCTGGCTTCAGAACTTTGCTTTTGGGGTGTAGTAACAAGTAACATTTGATTGCCGCTTTTAGTGGGCTGTGGACCACTCTCTGCCTCACGGTAACCTGTGAACAACCCCTTTGCAATAATGGCAGCTATATTTCGAGCCACTGCATATTACCCCTCAGTCGTTGCAAAGTCCTGCTCTACTTTCATTTACACAGTATGGCTCCTGCACAAATTACTCTATGAAGATGTAACTTACTGATGCTGAATGCCCCATAGTTCCTTGTGTATAATTTGCCAGTATATGTTGGTTTTCCCATGTACATCTTAATAGCCACTGAGCTGCCAGCTGACTTCAGTGTGGTTTAGCAGTAGAAAGACATCTCCCCACAGAATAGTACGGCACTAACCTGCCTTCTCCACTACACTGGACACTGTCATGTTCTACCTCTAGTGTCTACTAGAAAGACCATTCTTTTAGGAACCCTCCATAGGACGAAATGTCCTAGGAAACCGTCCAGAGCTCACCTAGCGTGATCACTATAATCCAGTGGGTACTGGTAATACTCCTGAACCCAAAGGGGGCTAACATTTACAGATGGTAGGAAAGATTCCGAACCTTCATGGGTATGCAGGGAGCCCCTGTATGTTCTGTAAGTGAAGTATAGGGCCAGTGCTCCTCTTCCATCAATCTTACCTCTGACATCAGCTATGCAAGCTCACACGGGTGTCTCTGTGCTCTCCATGTAAAGTTCTTTGATGGGTTTTATAGGGGAAAAGAGCAAACAATGTTACATCTGCCAAGTCAAATTTGTTCTCTTCTGATCAGGAGTCTTCTTCAGGCAAGTCAGCCAAGCAATACGCGTTTCTGCAGGATCTTAGTAAGCTTGGTCTAAATGGGTAGAGCCAGAGGGGCTTGACTCACTATGGGGATTTCCTATTACTGTGTAGATTTGATAGCCAGCAATTGTCTGTGTTTGGGTACCTGGAACCCTTTGCACTATACATGCCTTCAGAGTCCTGCAGCCAGTGTATATCATGGAAATTAACCATAGTGACTAACGTACTCCTAGACCATACTCCCCTTTCCTCTATAATGCATGGGCATCCTTCACTAGGGACGGTAACTAAACATTTTCACCTCATGAAAAAAGCACTATCCCTTTTAAATTTAAGGGTTCATAGAGGCGTGGCCACAGGAGCATGCGCTCCGCCACCCCTGCCCTTCAGCTCCCCACCTCGGTCCACTTTGACGCATTAACCAGACATTAAAGCCTGACTAAGGGATATATTAAAAGGGGGAGAAAGGAGGGTTACATCGAGGAAAGGGGACTATGGACTAGAAGTACGTTGGTCATTACGATGAATAACTTTTAATTACTCCTGGGTCCTGTCCCCTTTCTTCCATACTGCATGGGCGATTACAACTGATATTATGCCCATAGAGCGGAGAGTAATAGAAACCTTAAGCAGATCGATTCCTCAACACGGCCTGATTCCTCAAAAAGCACCATCAGACCTGGCACTGCTGTCCAAACAGTAATGCTTGCAAAAAGCAGATGGGGATGCGCAGGTAGCCACTTTGCTGATGAGCCGCCATGGAACATGCCGTTGAAATGCTATGGCTGTAGCTTTTGCTCTAACTGCATGTGCATGGACAAGTGTCAGGCAATCCTTGTTTTGCACCCTATAAGCCTCTGTTATAGCTTCCATCATCCATCTAGCCATAGAAGCCTTGGAGCCAGGGCAAGCTCCTCCAAACGTGACAAATAGTGCATCTGACTTGCAGAACTCCTTATTTTTGCCGATATAGAACTTTAAGGTTCTGCGCATATCCAGAAAATGTAACACCCTTTTGGCTTTGGACTGTGGGTTGGGAAAACACACCAGAAGCACCACCTCTTAGTTTAAGGGAACATTTTACACAATCCTAGGTACAAACCTTGGATGAGTCTGCAATACAACTTTGTCCCGATGAAAGGTGGTGGAAGGTTCTGAAGCCACCAGGACCTGCATCTCACATATCCTTCGTGCTGATGTGAGACCCATTAGCAACACTGTCTTTATTGCTGTGGTGGCCATAGGCTCGAATTGTTTATGTGGCAATGCCGTTAGGACGACATTGAGATACCATACTGGGTTAGGCAGCCGAACCGGCGGAAACATCCTCGCCAGCCCAGTAGGATGCATTTGCACTACTGGATTTGAAGTGGAAAAAGACTGCATCTGAGTTTTTGTAGGCCCCTATGGCTGCAGGATAAGTGCAGCATGTGTCCACCTGCACCCCCGACTTAGCAAAGTGGGTTGTGAACGAGAGGTCATGGTCTAAGGAGCATGGCTTTGGATTAATGCCCTTCTCTTCTGCCCAGAAGCAGAACCATGTCCACTTACCTATGTATTTACTGAGTGGAGTCCTTTCTGGCCTTCTGAATAACTTGTACATTTTCTTCAGACAGCTGCAAATGCTGCAACATCACGTGTTCAGGCACCAGGCCTCTAGGACTAGTCTTTCCCTGGCTGGGACTAGCACCAGCCCATCCTTGCTCTGATAGAAATACCTTGTTCTTCCAGGGCAAATGAATTGACCCCTGAGATGCCAGCCACACTAGATCGGAGTACCATATTCTGGCTGGTCACTGCAGGGCCACCAGGATGAGGCACAACCCTCGAGACTCCCTGACCTTATTTACAACCCTGTAAAGAAGCAGAAGAGTTGGAGGTTGGGGGGGGGGGGGGTTCCTATAGGTTGTCCATGGGCAGGTTTAAGGCAGATCTGAGGTAGAACGTCCCCCTTCCCGTCCATGAAGCAAAGTGCTGGCATGTCCTGTTGTGCTCCGTGGCAAAAAAGGTCCACCGTTGGATGGCCCCACTCCTCGAATATAAGGTTGAGAATCTAGGGACTCCGTTCCCACTCATAGTTGTCCCCTCCTAACCGGCTGAGCCTGTCTGCCTCCACATTGCCGTTGCCTGGGAGGTGAATGGCCAGAAGGTAAACAATGTGCAGAATGGCCCAGTCCCATATCTGGACCGCTAATCTGCATAGAGGAGTTTTTGCCTCCCTTGCTTGTTGACTTAATACATAGCTGAACCGTCTGTTCTGGTGAGGACGGTTCTGTACCTGATTTGCGGCAGAACAACCCTCAGAGCCAACTGAATCGCTGTGAGCTCCAACACATTTATGTGTAACTCCTTGTCCCTGGGGGACCAAATCCCATGGACCAAATAATTTTTGAGGGTGTCACCTCATCTCTCTAAAGATGAGTTCATGGTGATTGTTATTGATAGTCTGGGCTGAGCAAGAGCACTTCCGATCAAAAGGTTGGCCTCCTCTCTCCATAAGAGATGGTCTGGTATTGGCTCTTGCGGAATTGGGATTGGCCAAACGGAGCTGAATCTTCCTCATCTGCAACCTGGCAAATGGAACCGCCAGGATACACGCTGCCATAATCCCCAACAGGTGCTTGAACCACCAAGCTATCATCACCATCCTGCTGAGAAAATGAGCCACCGCCGCCTTCATGGATGTGACCCTCTCCAGAGTAGAGAAAATAGTTTGCTGTGCGGTGTCAAACAAATCCCAAAAAGACTAGCGACTGGAAGGGAGTGAGCTGAGACTTGCGCTGGTTAATGGAAAACCCCAGCTCGTTCAAGATCTCTGAGACACCCCGCTGTCTCTCGGGCCACCCCTGGAGACATGGATGTGACTAACCAGTCGTCCAGGTACAGATAAACGTGGTGTCCCTGTGTCCGTAGGACTGATGCCACTGCATTCATTGGCCTAGTAAACACTCTGGGAGCCAAGGTCAACTTGAACAGCAGCACCCTGTATTGGAAGTGTACTCCTATTGGTTCCATGTGTTCATATCCCTGCAGAAATATTGCGATACAAAAATATCGCCATATTTTTCCGATGATATTGACCCATGGACCCTGCGCGGGACACCGCTGCAACCCCTGCATTATTTTAAAATGTGCAGGGGACACCCCCGCAACCCCTGCTCCCACAAATTACCCCCCGCCCCCAAAAAATATCACCTATGGCGAGACAAACGGCCATATGTATTGCAATATTTTTTGCGGGGGATATTTTGTAGGGATACCCTCCTAGTACTGTAAATATGAGGAATTGCCTGTGAGGTTGCCAAATTGGGACGTGTAGGTAAGCTTCCTTGAGTTCCAGGGAGCACATCCTATCTCCCCGTCATAGTACCTCCGCTATCAATGATGGCGTCACCATCTTTAATTTTTGAAGGGGTAAGAAAGATCGAGCACCACCCGCAGGCCAGCCTGGTTATTTTTTTCAATGGCAAAGATCCTTGAATGAAATATTGGAGCCTCTGAGAGTGAGGAACCTCCTGCACTGCTAGGCTGCTCACCAGAGAAGCAACCTCTACTAGAAGGGCTGATGTCCCAATCTGAAGGAGGAGCAGGGATAACAGGAAGACGGAAGCCTGTGTATACTACTGAAAGAATCCACTGGTTGAAAAGTGAAACGCCAATACGGACTGTGGGACACAAGCCTGTCCCCCACTGGAGAACTGTCGGACCTGTGGAAACCTCATAGCTTTTTGGTACCTGAGGTTGGGGTGTGATCCGGCGACAGGAAGACCCCTGTGGAGCTAACCGCAACTGCTGGTACCTATGCAGGCTGGGCGACTTACCAGGTTGTCATTCCCTGTGCTACTGAAAGCTCTTGCTGACTTGTTGCGCCCAGAATTGCCAGGGAGTTGGCCGTCTGCGAGCTTGTTTTATTCTTGTTGAGCTAGTCATCAGTGGATGAGTGGAATAGGTCCACCCCCTCAAAAGGAACATCCGATCCTTGCCATCCACATTGAACCTGGTAGCCTTCATCTATGCATTGTGTTGCATGTCCATGGCTATCAATATGCCCCGTCCTGCAGTGTCGATGTGCTCGACCAATGACTCCATCAAATCCTGGGCCACCGTTCTGGCCTCTATCAGCCCGGCTTTGAACAAAGCCTGCCTGTGTACTGGAAGGAAATTGGAAATCTCTCTCCAGATTTTTTGGTTGGCTGCTGCTAGCATTGCATCAGCACTGGCCTGTCTCGGATGGAGGCCGGAATTGAGGTATGCCTTCTTTCCGAAAGCCTCCAGGACCCTGTCCTCCTTGGACAGGAATGTAGTAGCCGAGGTTGCAGATGCTGCTGCTATGACAGAGGAATTTGGCTGTGGATGGAATGCGAGACTGTCACCCTCTGCCTGCCTAATCTTGGCATCCAGCTGTTTATTGGTGGGTTGCGATGAATGTGGCTTGGTCCAGCTCTTTATGACCAATGCTTCTACATCCTTTTGCAAGGAAATAACCATCCTGCTTGTTGCGCTCAACTTAAGTACCTCTAGCTTCTGGCTGCTCCCGCTGTGGGATTCCCAGGAACTCTACTAAACCTGCCACCCTGTAATGGAAGGCTTTCGCAGAAGAAAACGATTGTTCATCCTCATTGTCGCCAATATCATTCTCCACTATCCCCCATAACGGGATCTACAGTTTGGACTTGGCCTCTAGATGGTAGTGCACCCTGTGTCCCTGCTCCCTTTTGGGGCTGTGCACCTGGGCCCCAGCCACATCTTCTGCTGCGCTGTGCAGAACCGGAGCAACGTTAGCCTGCATCTGCATCTGCACCTACACCGGAGGAGAGTGAGCTAGACTTTGATGGAGAACCTCCCTGATGAGACCTTTCAACAAACCCGACATTTGGACAGACCTCGTGACCAAGCAAAAACAAAGAGGTGATGGCTGGAAGTTTTAGAATGAATCTTAACCACTGGCATTGCTCTGAGCACCCTCCAGACCATCATTCTTCGCCTGCTAAGCCATTACAGAAGGGGAAAGACCATATGCAAATCAGGCTTGGTCCCACCCCAAAAGGGGCAGTCCAACCCGAACTGCTAGGTCACATCCCTTCTGCACAAGACCACAAGCATCCCCAAACATGTTTCGGCCTTTTTGGGCCTCATCAGTGAGGAATAGCTTGGGTCTCTAGGCCCAGCAAGTACGGGACCCACGTCTGGGGATACCCGTCCCACTCGTGGTGACAAAGCAAAAACAAAGAGACCCAAGCTACTCCTCACTGATGAGCTCCAACTAGGGCGAAACATGTTTGGGGATGCTTGTGGTCTTGTGCAGAAGGGATGTGACCTAGCAGTTCGGGCTGGACTGCCTCTTTTGGGGTGGGGCCAAGCCTGATTTGCATATGGTCTTTCCCCTTCTGTAATGGCTTGGCAGGCGAAGAACGGTGGTCTGGAGGGTTGCTCAGAGCAATCCCAGTGGTTAAGATTCATTCTAAACCTTCCAGCCATCACCTCTTTGTTTTTGCTCAGACCTTGTAACCGACATTCATTTTTTTAATAGCGCTCCTCGCGCTGGCGCAGCTTGTCTTAACGCCATAGGCGTGAAGGTGGCTAGGCCCCGGTCTGGCCTGTGTGTGGCTTACTTCCGTGTACATAACCAACATGGATGGTATATCGTACACCACATTGTTTGAAGAGTCTGCATGGGAGACCATTGCACCCGCTGGGTGAAGTCTGACCTAGGCGCCAAAACTCAACAGTCTTCTGCACCAGTGGAACCAGTTTCCTCATGCACCATTTTGTCGCCTGACTATGCCACTTTGGATATAGCTACAGAAATGTGTGGGAAACCGTGTTTGGTGCCCAGCGTGAATGAGAAGGCCTGCAGGCACCCTCGAGCGATTGCTCGGTCCTCGTCAGCACCTCAGAAGTAACCCTGGTAGCCTGATTGCCTAGGGCGAAAGCCTGGCGGTGCTTGTGTATAAAGGCACCCCCTCAGGCCTAGGCCCGGTAACGGAGCAGTGCTCCTTGGTGAATCCCCTATACTAGGACCTTTCGGCCCCTCTGCCAAGAACCCAGTAGGATTCTGAGACCCCTCGGCCCATGGGCCGG
Source organism: Ambystoma mexicanum (assembly GCF_040938575.1). Lineage (NCBI taxonomy): Eukaryota > Metazoa > Chordata > Amphibia > Caudata > Ambystomatidae > Ambystoma > Ambystoma mexicanum. The sequence goes on from NC_090926.1 coordinate 745,622,891, forward strand.
TAGATGTGTGAGTCTCGGGACTCAACCTGGTAGTAGAATCTTAATGATCCCTCCCATTAGAGGACCCCGGAAAGGAGTCCCTGTGAGGGGGTGCCTTAGTAAATACACTACTTACCTTAAGCGACTACATCCGTTGCTTCATAAAGTCCTTTAACTGCTCTGGTGGAGATCTCTTAAACAGTTCTCTCCACCTTGCAAGCCAATGCATCATTGACCGCGGCGTAAGAGGTTCACACGCTGAACATCTGTCCCAGGGATGATCTAAACCAAGACACTCGAGACACTGCATGTGTGCATCCGGCACTGGGAAAGTCCTGTGGCACGATGGGCACCTAGTTAATCCTGCGGTCGCATGCACCAGGGAAGGCAAGTCACCGGAGGCCGGTGACAATGATATAAAAATAAAATAAACAGGGAAGTGAAGACACGTGGAGTTAAGAGGAAGGCCTCAACCACAAGCGCCGTGAGGATAGATCTGCTCCCATCACCATGGAAAAGTGGACTGGGATGGGGCGCTGCAGGGTGTTGAGCATGCTCCTGTCGTCACGCCTCCATACACCCTTAAATTTGAAGTGAAGATGCTTTTTTATGGGGAGAATAAGGTTCTGTTCCCGTCCATAGCGAGGGATGCCCGTTAAGTATGGAGGAAAGGGGATGGGATGTAGGAGTAGGACGGCTGATTAGCACTGTCCCCATGGGGGGAATGCAGTCTTCCATCGCCACACACTGTGAATTTCTGCCCCTTGTTTAATGCTGCATTGGGAGACCTGCTGTGTGGGCTTGCATGTGATGCCCCATCAGGTGGCAGAGTCGTCTTCCACATACCCACAGGCCTCTGTGGCACTCGCTTTGCATTCCAGCAATTATGGGGTGATTGATCCCGAAGCAAATCTCTATGTGCCACTGCCCGTCCAATAATATCAGTTAATCGTCTAAACCCTTAAGTACCACAGCCACATCTTTGACCCGGTCCCAACTGCCTTCAAAGGGAATTATTGTTGTTTCTAATCTTTCACAAGCTGGAGATTTCATAAGAAACTTCGGGAGCCGTTTATTTGGAATTCCATGGCACTGAAAGTGCCATCTGACAAGAAAAGTAGCTTTGAGGCTTGAGCTTGAGCCTGGTGAGCTCTGGCATGAACCACTGAGGAATGGATTGGTTCATCCTGCCTGGGCTGTCACCAAATCTATAGCCTTTGTGCACCAATGCACAACTGCCGTACTTGGACCTAGTCCTTGCAAGCCCAGCCCTCGTTTTAGACAGGATTATGAAGATATACTAGTTTTGTTTCAATCTGTCTCTACAACTCCATACCAGATTCAGGGAAAATGCGATCTGAACGTTAGGCAAACGGAGCATTGCTGATGAAAGCAGAATTCTCCCTGAACTAGGAGCAGTCTTCTCGTCTGCCGAGCCTCTCTAATTGATTACAAATCTCTTAGATATCCATACAATGACCCTGCCTTTCCCTGAAAAAATACAATAATCAAAACTTTCCCTGAAATCCCTAAAATGATCCAAACACATTCTGTTCCAATTAAACAACATATTCAGGTGAAAAATAAATGAAGCAATATCACGTCCTTACCATGGGCTCCCTGACATCAGGTTTCCAAGTGTGCGGTCTGTAGTGAGGCTTCTGTCCAGGGGTACATTAAATCATAATTTCAGGTTGGAGAGTTCAGCGAGGGGATAGTTACACTCTCTATCACAAAGTCCCATGCAGGCCCTACCAAGGCATTTCATCGTCGGAATGACTGTGACACGATCTTTTGAATACACTTCTGTGTTAAAATCCAAATTATGCCTTCTCAAGATCCCTTTTTGACTTAATCCATCGAGTGCTCTTAGGAATATACGTTAGGCCATTTCAGCCAAGCCACAAATGCCACAGCACTAGCCATCCCTGAACGTTCACCTCCAGTTCAGAGCCACCAAGCAATGCACAGTGGGTATGCAAATTAGCTGAGAAGCACGCTTTTAGTGCCAGAATATTCTTTCTTGTAAGGCAGCGCTATTGTATACATAGCTTTATCAACTCAAGACAGAGCTCTCACGTGCGCAGACAGCTAAATATACGAGGTTGAGAGCGCTATGCTTCAGCCTCTGCAAGCCCCCAGCAAAACCTTTTTTGTCCCACCAGTCTGCCTCCATTGTCCCTCAAAGGCTTAGATTTCCTCTCCCACCCAACAGCCTCCTTACGCCAGATTTAATGTTTTATGCTCTTAAACATTTAAACCCTGCCAGCTTTAGTTTTTTTTTTTTCAGAAGATGTTTTTGCAGAAAGCATTTTTAGAACATGTTTTCGTATATTACTACAGATGCAAACGTCTACTGATAAGTAATTGAATTTCAGCCATGTGCGATCCAAGCTGCAAATCAGGATTGAAGAGCAATGACAACCCAAACATTTCATTGGTAGCTAGATGTAGGGCAATTCTTAAATCTTACGTTTAGCCTTGGCTTCAACTTATTGGAACCAATGCGCATCAATTTCCTATTGTAAATGTGAATACTCTGCTTCTGCCTGGATTTTGGAGTGGTATCGCGTGATAGGAGTAGGTAGATGGTTGCATATGATCTATTTGGATGCTTTTATAATCAAAGTTTGTACTCCCCAGAACAGTAATCATTGTAATTGAAATATGGGTGATGAGGAAAGTGGCCAGCATGTTGAAGTAACCCCAGCTATCCACTGTAGTTACCTTTACGCCTGCACCTGGTCAATATCTTACAATGCTGTAAGATTCTCACCCCGTCCAACCTCTAAACTAGACCTGCCGTGTGGGAGGCTTCCAATACTGTTTGGGGGAGCAGTCATTGGAATTTATATATCTTATTTATAGACTTGTATTTATGTAGATATGCAGAGTACACCTCCTTCAGTGGGCCTGAACGGCACCCCCAGGAACACTATTTATTTTCAGACTGGTTTATTATTGCATGGGCGTCAATTTGAATAAACCTGGTTACAGAAAAATGTTTTGTCTTTGAATTTCCTTGTATGTTATTTCCATTTTATTATTGAGAACCAGGTTTGTCCTCAACTCTGTGTTGAAAGCTCAATCCGTTCCTGGCACCCCAGGGGGATGCAATTATATAGGGTCATCCCGTGACACATATCCATAGTGCTGGGCATTAGCAAATGGATCATGCAACCCCAGCTCGGAAATCTCCCTACTGATTCACTACATCCCACTGGGCTCTCTCCCTTGTAGCCTGCATTATTTTGATCATAGATGTCCAAACGGATCTGAGTTGTGCTCTACTTTACATTCTGTCCACACTCTGGAATATCCGCCAGCTATTCAGTTAAAGTAAGGTATACTTATGTGCCATCCTTATTTGTAAACACTAAAATATCTATTACATTAGCGGACCAGATCACTTTTTGAAAGTATAGTCATTCAACAAATTTAGAAGGGTGGATGTATGCATCTCCACATGCCCACTGTCCAGTCCTTTTTCTTCATGGGCCTCATAGTATCCAGTGACTCAAACAACCTTCATCCAGTCGTGGTAGGTTTGGCCAGCACATTATGAGCTAGTCGACCAAATACTTGCGCGCGCACACACATATATTGCATATACGTATGTGTAATATTCCATTTGAGCCAAGTCAGACATTCCACAACGCCATCTAGTAACCAACGCTGGAAGTACACCTCCAGTTCAGAGCTACATCAGCAAGGCATTGTAGGTATGGAAATGAGCACAAAAACAAGCTGTTTGCTCCAAGAAATTGCTGTTGTGTTACATATATACACAAATTGTTGTGTGCTTATATATGTATACTCTGAGTGGGAGTTTTGAAGGTGAAATGGCCCCAACCTTAACAGGAAAAAAGTGGGTCCAGCAAGGTCACTCAAAATAAGTCGACCACACCCATCACAACTAAATGAAGGTTGTTTTTAACATATGGAAACAGCCAGTACACTAAATAGCACAGGTGTCCTCCGGCACACCTCTTGTTTTTCTACAGTAGATTGTTGGTAGCAAGGAGTTTATTTTTTATTTTATTTGTTTATAGTTGCATAGTAACTTTTACAAATGATTTCTTTGTGGTTTAAAAAAACAGCATAATTAATAGAGGTTTTACATAACAGCATAATTAATACAAGTTTTACATAACATATTTTCCTCCATACGAAATTCATATTTCCCACCTATAATTCAGTTTTTACAACGCTGTACAGTTAAAAGAAAAAAAGATAAAATTTGTTTACCCAAATTCTGAATGTCCCTTATAACATATCCTGATACTTTCCATTCATAAAAATTGCACTAAATGCTTGATCGCTTGCCCTGTAGAATAGGCAATTTACCCTTTATTTAAAGACAACAATAGGTCTTCAAGAACCTAACTACGGCAATCTGTAGTTTGATTATTTTACTGTGTAACATATCGAGCCACAAAAGATCTAAATCAACACATTCTGTATTTGGTACATACATGCTAAAGTGACTAATACGTCCATTCCTAAGTCCGTTACACCTGGTCAGTAGATGCTCCAAGGTCTCCAGATTTTCCTTTTGTTTACAAAATCTACAAAAGGAATATCCCTTACTCTGACTACTTCTAATATCTACTATTTGTCCCGTACCTAGCACATTGAAGCGAAATCTCATATACTCATGTCTCCAGGTTTTATCGGGAAATTTTAATAGATATGGTGCAAGCTCCCCCATTTTTTTAATATTCCGAGACCATATGGTTATATAAATGAGTCATCTTAACCTCTTGGACAGTTGAATTCCAATCGGAATGAAGCCAGAGTTTTTTTATTTTCATTGGGTTCGTAATAAGTGTATCTCTATGGATCCTTAGTTTGTCCAGAATTTCATTTGCTTCTTCCAACATGTCCCTGAGGTACTTTGATGTAGGAGCGCCACTCCTAATGCCTCTGCCCATTTATATCATATAGAGTAGTATCTTTGCTAATTAACAGCTTCCTGAATAGGGCCATTCTGCGCCATTCTATGGTACTTCTAATCGAATGCAAGCCAAGCTCATATCTTAATGCTACCAAAGGCACGCATTTTGGCAAGCAATGTACCATCGTTTTTACGATATTGGATTCAAATGCAGTTACTTCCATCCGGCACCATAACGGTGCAAGTTCTAATCCATGGCACAGTTGAGGCATTATTCTGTTTTTATACAGGCGAATACAGGGCAAAAAAGAGAATTGACCATATTTTCCATCAACTTTACGTAGTTGAGAAACCATAGGAGTGATTTTCGATTCCAATAAAGCCCTAAAGTTTGCCTTGTTCTTGTTTCCAAAAACTGGGTAGCCTAGATATCTTATTACATTCCTTGTCGGTAATTTTTCATGATTTAGAAATAGTGTTCATTTTTTGTTTTTTCTTATTTGACAAACAAGCGTTGTTATTGAATAATTAATTTTTAGTGCATTTTTGATAATGTATTCTTTAAAAGCAGTTAAGAGTTGTTGGAGGCCTATTGGGGTGTGATCATAGAGAGTCATCTGCATAAGCAGTCCACTGGATCTTAGTTCCCTCCACTTTAGGTGAATTTACAACCAATTTTTTAAAACTCTCTCCTATATCGGAGAAGTATAAATTGAATAAAGTTGGAGCATATATGCAGCCCTGCCTAAGTCCATTTTTAACCCTTATTTCTTGGGACAAATTTCTTTCCATACTAAGTCGGATCTTAATTCTAGAGTCCTGGTGCATGTTGTAAACAATTGACAATAGAGAATCAGGCATCCCAAGGTGTGTTAATTTTGTCCACAATATTGATCTATCGACTAAATCGAAAGCAGATGTTAAGTCATTTGACGCCAAGTAGATGGGGAGATTTCTGTGGGTCCATGCCGCTCTTTGCATAATATTTATTAAAAGACCTCCTGCATCAGTACCTACATTCCTTCTAAAGCCAAACTGGAAGGGCGACAGAATATTACACAGATCATCCAGTTCCGAATACGCTCTAAAACTAGGCTTGCAAATATTTTGGAGTCAACATCCAAAAGGGCTATTGGCCTATAGCTTGTTGGTAAAGCCCTGTCCCCTTTCTTGTAAATTGGGACTACGTAAGACATCCTCCAGCACTTTGGAATTAGATGTTTCTTTATGATGGCTTTAAAAAAGAAAAATAGCATTTTGGCCCATAAATTAGCTTTCTCTTTCATAACCCTGTTGCAGAGCAAGTTTGGCCCGGGGGCCCTGGATGGAGAGCTTTTCACAATAATATATTCAATATCTTTAACACAAAAGGGAATATTCCATGTGGCATCTTCAGTCTCTGTTAACGGAACCCACAGTTGGTGGTGGATACAGGCTACTAAAGTGTCCTTCCCACTTCTCTGCATTAACACAAGTTGTCAGAACTTTTGTTTGAGCTTGCCCTCCATTGTTAACCAGTGCCCAGAATCTGCGGGTATTTACATCGTACAACGCTCTTAGCATAGCCTCTGCATCTCCCTGAAGGAGCTTTGCGCGCATACACCTTAAATTCGATTTCCATTTTTTTTTATTTCGTGAAGTTCCTGGACTTCCTCCATTGTAGGAGGGATTGCACAATGCCTACGAAAACCAGAGACTTCACAATTTCTTCCCTGCTTAAGTGTTCTCATTTCGACAGAGTATGCGTGCTTGTGCCCTCCCGTACTTTTTGCCTTATATTTGATTCCCGCTTTATCTCTGATTACGGATTCGATGTAATATCCAAAGGAGTCGTGACAGTACATTTTTTTTTTTTTGGGCATACATATTATTTTCAAAATCTGCCTGGAATAATACATTTACTTTCTCGATGTTCGTTTTGTGCCAGGATATTCTGTTCAAATTGGTATTCGTTGCCACTCTTATGTTATAGTATTTATCACCCCCCTCATACGTGTCTACCCATAATGTCATTATTAACATTTTATGATCACTCTCCTTTGTACCAATCAAAGCAAAATCCTGGGCAAAATTAAAAATGTTGGTACTAACAAAGATATAATCTATAGTGGATGCCCATATACCATTAGACCATGTTGTCTTGTCCATTGAGTCTTCCATTAAGTCATTTGCTCCTTGCAGGCCCCAACCTCCCAGGAAGACGGTCCATATGTGTCCCCCTGTTGACATTTCCGCGAGTCACCTCTTTCACCAATTTTACGACCAGACGTGTAATCATTTCTACCATCGTCCAAGCATATTTCAGAATTATAATCCCCACACATGATTATGTGTAATTCCTCATTCGTATCCTGACATTCTTGTATTACAGTGTCTATGGCATCGATAAATGCCTTTAGATCACCTTCAGGTTGCCAGTACATATTTAAAATTAAGAGGAGTATGGGTTGCTTCCTGCAACGTATTTTAACAAGGGTGGCTATACATCCTTTACTTATATTAAAAAATGTTAAGGCTTTAAAGTCAATATTGTTCTTCAAAGCAATTAAGAGACCCCCTGAAGGTCTCCCCTTCAGCTTTTTCTGTGCTAGTTCCTGAAATACAGTAAAACCATCTAATACTATTGGGGTAACTGCCCACTTTTCTTGTATACATAGGACAGAATAGGTAGAGACCACCAAACATGTATCATAAGAGTATAGCAAGGCTCGCGATCCCCTAGAATTCCATGATAGGAAGCTGAGTTTTGCCATACTTTAAGTCGAATCTTTCATGCCTTGAATTTTGGAGATTGATTCTTGCAGAGTCAGTGCAAGTCGCCTTAACTCAGCCATCTCATTTAAATGAGTCTCTACTGTCGAGCTTCTTTCTTCTTCTCGATTTTTCCTCCCTTGCGTCTCACTGGGATATCCTCCCATCTCTCTTCCTTGTTTTTTCCCCAAGCCCTGACTGAGGTCTACTATGTCGTACCCAAATCGTTGAAGTGCCACTCCTTCCGTAAGTGCCAGTTCATACGTGGCTCTTGAGTAGAACACAAACCTAACACAATCATATCGTGTAGGGTGTATGTAATGAATGAGCTTAATACCACTTCATGTAATTAGGGAGAGCCGGGGTATCTCGTTGAACAGGCAGAGTTTCCGTCCTCTGTGTAATGAGGAGGGACCTCCTATTGTGAGCATGAAATTTAATATGACACTAGGGTCATCCACAAATTTCGGCTCTCTCCATTCTCTTTGATCTTCTGGCCAAGCACTATATAGAGTTTGCTCTTGCTCCTCTATCCTTGAGTTTCTACTAGTTTCCCCCTCCCTATTCTTCCCTCTCTCGTTGTACCTTTTTCCTTCCTTATCACAATTGCACTCCCTGCCTTGTTCATGGCCCTGCTTTATGTTCCACATTTCGGCTATCTCCCTAATCCGGTCTTCAAAATCCTTAGGCTCATTTCTAGATTTATTTACTATTGGCCCCCCGTCCTTACATTCCGCTCCCCGGTCCCTCCCACCTTCCTGTGTGTTTATCGGAACCGTCCCTTGTTTCTGTACGATCTCTTGTGTATCAGGATCAGCTTAATTCATTTGGGCCTTGTGTCCCTGCTCCTCCTGATTTTTATTTTCTTCCACAACTCCTTGCGAAACAAATCTCTGCTGTTGTCTCTCAAAACCTTTATGAGCAAATGACGATGGTCCAGATGGAGGAGTGCATCCCAACGTAGAGGGGTTCTGCAGAACTTTGATAAGAGCCCCTTGTACCAATTTTTTAATATCTTCACTAGGTGTCATTTGCAGCTCACTACTATTTGTATCCTCACTACCATGCTCTCCAGCTGATTTTGTCTCCTCAGACTGTTTAGAGCTAATGAGATATTTTTGGCTATCTACTGCCTTACTGGGTATTTTAACTTCTGCTTTTTCCACCTTATCGGGGACTCTGTCTGCTATAGGCTTTTGCTTTTTTTTTTTTTTTTTTACACCAAAAAATTGCTGAATGCTCCTTTCCTCCTTAATAATTTTGACTTTACTTCCGTCCTGTTTCTTTTGTATTTTTTATTATAATTTTTTTTATTTGCCTTGGACCCTTTATTTTTGGAATTAGCTTTGCTCATTTTCCCTTTATGATTCATAGCTTCTGATAGTGTATTCGTGGCTTCTCCATATTCCTTACTGTTATTCTCCGATCGGGTACCCACAGTAGTGTCCATTTCATTCTTCCTGAAAGAATCTTGTTTATCCCGTATTTCCTTCACCTCCAAAGTTATTTTGCTTTCTTCATTTAACTGGGTGAAGTCTAGTTGGCCTCCCTCTACTGATAGGCTACATATATCTTTAATGTTAGAGGAGGTATTTTTCATTTTAGGAGAAGGTTGATTTTTGTTTTTTTTTTTTATTTATTTTTTTAAGACTCCATTGCAGTACTCCCCTTCTCTTTGCTCTTCTCTTCAGGGCCCTTGCTCTCATTTTCTTTTCTCTGCGTGAAACGACATACACATACGGTGTCTCTTCTTCCTGCTTCTGATCACCTCCATTTTCCTGATTTTGTATTTGCATTTGGGCATCCTCATCCTTCATCACCTTGAGTAGTGCTGATGGACTATCCAGCATTTTTCCTTCTTTCTGCTCTGTGGTCATTGCTGTATTAATTTCTGTTTTCCCCCGCAGCCTCTCGCCTTGTTGCTCCACATTTTTAATTTTATCTTTGTTAATTAGTATCATTCTTTTCAATTCATTAGCATCTTCCCAAATTATTTTCCCATTACATTCATTCTCGCAAGGTTCTTTTTCTGTTTGGGAGCCTTTAATAAGCATTATCTTATTGCTCTTAGGGGGGTCTGTAGACGTTTCTTTTTTACTCATATTTAGGGCATGTACAAATCCCTCCAGCCTACTCATTTTTTCTGTACACTCTACCATCATGTATCTTAACTCCTGTATCTCGCCATGAGTCCTTTCGTGCCCCTTATCCAGGAGGGTGAGTATCCTGGTTAGGACCGGAAAAGACTCAATTTCTGACATGATTTCACCCCCTTCTAGTTCCTTGCTGGGCTGGGTATACATCAGTTCCTCAGTCTCATGACTCCTAGGGGGAACAGAGTTGGTCGGACTAGAGCATTTGTTTGGAGTTGACTTGCCATCGCCCATTTCACCACCTACAAAAATGGCCATTGTTTCACCCATTTTGTTCTCATAATGGTCATGTTTTTTTAAAATCTCGTACTCGTCCATTATTCCAATAGTGGATTTGTGTAGGTGTACATTTTCAAGTCCACCTCCCCAAGCCCTCGCAGGAGTGGATGGGCCAGTAGACAGCCTGACCCTTCTGTCTAACTCCGCACTTACTGCTGGGGCCAGGAGGGACCTGTCCGGCTGAAGTGTGGAGGGCAGGGAATCATCCATATTTAGTACCGACGGTTTTACCGGTATTTCTTGCATGCTTAAGAAACTTTTCTGCGCTGTCTGTTCAAGGAGGTCTGTCTTCTTGAATGATTCCATTTGTGCCATTATCCGATCACTAACTACATTTGTTAGCGGGGAAACTCTATACCACTTAGTTCCCCTTTGTCCATCTCAACCACCCCCAGTATCTTCATCATTCATTTTAGTGGGTAGGGGGCTTATCACTAAGGGATTTATTGTCTGTGTAAATACAAAACACCCACTTGCAATGATTGTATTTTGCCTCGTCAATTTGCCTCTTGTGTTTTGCTTCTCCACTTTTTTATGGGCCCCACACTGTGCTGGTATTGTGCCACTCCTTAGGGTTCCCACAATCCTCCCTGTACAGAAACACCCTCTCACCAGAGAGGACACAGGACTTTTTTTGCTGCCTGCTACTATGCGGCGAAGTGAACAAGCCCTTCAACAGAGCCTGGGATACAGAATGATATTTCAATCGCGATACCTCTCGTTCTACCTCTATGACGAAGACCAATTACAACCTTTCACCTCTCTCACTCGATGCTCGTAATTACACAAACAGCATTACGTGGCTCCAATCCCCGGACCCCCAGGGCAAACAGGCGAAACAGGCACTTCCGGGCACTTCTTGGTGCACGCACGCTGGTGCGCGCGGCAGTGCCTATTTGTAAACGTTTCCGGGTTTGTGGGCGGGGCTTGTCTCTAGAAGAGATATATATGAATATTTAGGGGACTTAATGTATACTTGAAAAGTATATATGCATATTCAGATATTCAGGTACTAAATGCCTCACCCTTAGCAACAGAAAAAAGCTTAAATCAGTCCATGAAAGTCCACTTGAAAATCCACAGAAACACGGTGATCACAAGCACGGCAGGCACAGCAGGCTGTCCCCAGGCGAAACAGGCACTTCCGGGCGCTTCTCGGTGCGCGAGCTGGTGTGCGCGGCAGTGCCTATTTGTCAACTTTTCCGGGTTTGTGGGCGGGGCTTGTCTCCTTAGCAACAGAAAATGCTTAAATCAGTCCATGAAAGTCCACTTGAAAATCCACAGAAACACAGTGATCACAAGCACGGCAGGCACAGCAGGCTCTCCCCAGGCGAAACGGGCACTTCCCGGCAATTCTTATTTATGTTTTATTGGCTAAAAGATCCAACCTTTAACATTTCACTCAAGAAGACACCTCAGAGTCATCCTTGGGCTCCCATGTTTTAAGAATACCACACCGTCGAGAAGCTGGAGACGGCACTGGGCTACCCTCAGCGGTCCTCACTGGTACTACAACTCCGAGGAAGGTGCCTGCATAGCAAGGAGTGTTTTCTTACTTATTAGACTTCTCATTCACACCTAGTCTCTTGCTTATGTGGTGGGTCCTAGGATTTCGAGAATGCATTTCATGTCAGTCTTATTCCTCAGAATGTGAACATCACAAACATTGCGTACAAGGTCTCTGTCCTAACCACCCCATGTACTTGTTTTATACGGGATTGTCCTTCAGCCTTCAGTCAAAATGCTTAAATGTTATTTACAACTGTGGAGAGAAATGTTTGGAAACCGTGCTCCTCAAGATTTTCCTGACTTTATCATGCCAAAGTAGAAAGTGATTTAAACTCTTTCTTGCACATCACTGGTTCCTGCGATCTTTTATCCATATACCAGGATCGGTGTGCAGTTAAAAAGTCAAAAACATGTCGAAAGACATAATATTGAAAAATGTCAAAACATTTTTTTTCGAATGTTTTATATGTTTATTTAGATGTTTTTTTGGGGTTCCGGAAGTAGAAAAAAGGGGTAAAACCAACAAAAAAAGGGGGGGTTGGGGAGGAACCCCCCATTTCGAACAAAAAACAAACAAAAAAAGACATTTGACATTTTTTTGGGGACTTTTTTTTTCGACTGTAATTTGAATTAATCACTATAAACGACCGGGATCTGCTTGCGATAATACTGACGTTGAAGAGCCATGGAAACCTAATATTGGGACTCATTCCAAGATAACAGTACACCAAAATTCTACCTAGAATGCAGTGTGCAGTAGCCCCGATTTGAATATTAGTACAGCTGTTGGCTCTTATTTGGATTTTGTCCGATTTTAGGTAGTGTGACCAATTCTTTGTTGCCTCTATAGGCCTTAATCAGGGCAGGCTGGTTTCTGTTTTGTGCTGGGTATCCTCCTGGATCGTTTTGTAGTAGATTGTCAGAGGTCTTAGTCCTCCAGATTGGGTGGGTCTTGGTTATGCATTTTGGGCTTAGGAGCGTCTGTGATCTAGCATCATGTTCAAATGTATGTCTGTAACTTGAAGTACAAGGACGAGAAGACTCAATATGCTAAATACTACTGTTTTACATCCTACATGCTACTGTTTCTAATTGATTCTTTCCTCCCTTGCATTCCTCATCTGATATCCCTATCCAGGCAGAGCTGTTCTCTAGAACCTTTTCCACCACCAGGGGGTGCAGAATGACTCTGCGTCAGCTCCGTCCGATGACTCTTCGTGACCTGCACCGGACATGACATTGGGGACAGTATACATAGCGCCGCGTGCCCCGTGACCTCCTTTCCTTTTTTCCGCACGCTTGGTTTGCTACTTGGAAACATGCGTTTTTTTCTCCCTAAAACGGCACCATGCCTACTCTCTCAAAGGCCTCAAGTAGTGTGCGTATTGCAGACAGCAGATGCTGGTCCTAGATCCATACCTGATTTGACTATACTGCTTGAGCGAGGACCACAATACGCAGTTGTGTTGGTCGTGCCAGTCCATGCACCCGAAGGCCCTTGGGGAAAGGGCTGCAAAGCTCTTCACATTCGTTCACAAGGCGATGGGTGATGCTCTGCAGTCTTGGTCGCACAGCGTGGAGTGATTTTCCAAAGAACAAGCGGCTAGGCAAACGGAAAAGAAGAAGAAGCAGCATCAGCAGCAGCAGCATCGGAAGAGGTCCTAGTCCCTGAGTGAGTCCTCACACCGACATTCATCTTCCTCTTTGAAGAGCCAACGCTCTATGGAGTCCCCGGAACAGCTAGTGCAGGTACCTTTTCTGACCCAAAACTCCAAGCCGGAGTAAATGGAGAACTTGCGGCTAAAGATGTTGGATATCTTCGACCAAGACTCTGGCCTCGGTGCCTGTGAGAGAGCGACCAGACCGAGACCATGGTGTTTCGGCATGGACAGCCCCGCCTTTGGTATGGAGCATCAGTGCCAACCGGCATCACAGACACCGCATCTCTGCGGGAATATGTCCCACTCCCTAGGGACGCCTTCATGTAAAAGATGTACGACATCTGTGACAAGGAGGTTGACCCCCTTTATACTGTAACCTATGGGTTCTAGAGGTGAGGAATTTGCTAGAAGAATTCTACGCGGAAGGCGAGGGCGTGCTGTGCCTTGCGAGGGGGGTTGCAGATGGCCATCGGTCTCGACACCTCCCCAGAGTTAGACATTGCGCCAGCTCCCACCCCATTAAAGCCACTATCTTCCAGTACTTGATCGCTAAGGTGGCCAATACTCTGGGGCTATCTGCTCCATCTAGGACCAACGTTTAGTCTAGAAGTTAGCAATATTCTGGACGATGCCCCCAAGAAAGAGACGCCCCTGCCCTTCAATGTGGCAATGGAAACACCCATATTGGATGTGTGGGGGAAACCTGCCTCTGTTCCGGCAGTGGACAGGGATCTGGTGAGGAATCGCAGTCCCGCTCCGTCTGACCTGGCTTTTCTCTCCTCCCATGCTTCGCCTGAAAGCTTGGTGGTTCAGGCTACAACGGCTAGCCTAAAGGCTTCACCTTTCCAATCCCTTCAACCGGACAGGGAGAGAGAGGTTTGATGCATGGGGCAAGAAGCTGTTTTTGTCGGGCAGATTTGTATTGAAGGCTGTGAATGCCTTTTGCGCCATGGCGAAGTTCTCCTTCGGCCTATGGACGACAGCGGCCAATGCGGCTGAGTACTTCCCGAGGGAGAGATGTGGGGCGGTTTCCTGTCCTTGGTCTCTGATGGCAAGAAGGCGACACACCAGATGCTGCAGTCAGCACTAGAAACGGACTGTGTGGGCAGGTCCATGGCCCACCCGCACAGTGGTCAGAGGCCACTCGTGGCTGAGGATGTTGGTGTTTGTGGCTGACCTCGAGACCAGACTGTCAGACATGCCTTTTGATAGCCAGAACCTTTGGAGCAAAGGCGGACCATGCCCTCCAGAAGGTCCAATCGTCTAAGTAACTGCTAAATCCTTGGGATGGAGGTGCAACAGCCTTCTGCACTGCCGTTGTCTCAGGGCAGGGTTTTTTGCCCCTTTTCCACCTTTTTCCTGGGGGGCCGTGGTAAGTCTACACAGGAAAGATGGAAAGAGAGGTGCTTCCTAAGAGGTGGAGGAAGGGGTACCCTGCAGGAGGGGGAAGGCAAGGGTTGTTGCAATGGCCGGTGTCCCTGCTGCACTCCAGGGTGCCAAACCTCAGTGACTGCCTTAGCCACTCCTCACCGATTGATGGCTTTGGGCGGCGGGGGGTAATGTGTTCCTTGTTCAGCACGGAATGGTCAAAGACCACATCCTACACTTGGGCCTTACATGGCTCACACAGTGATATTGCCTCCCATTCCTACGGCACGGCACTCTGGCCACCCTTATATCTCTGCGCTCCAAACTAGGGAAAGAGTGGTAGTCCATTTATTTTATGGTGCCGAAGACGGAAGGAGGCTTGTGCCCCACGCTGGATCTGTAAGTGCTGAACTTATTCCTGCGCAAGGTCAAATTCAAGATACGTATATAAACTAACCCAAGAAGACGTAGAAAAACACCACCTGCTGGACTAAGCTCAAATCGGTTTCAGACCAGCGAGAGGAATGGAAACAGCACTACTATCCATCTGGGACGACCTAAAAACTAACGCAGACTCTTAACACTACCTCAGCCCTTATTCTGCTCGACCTGTCCGCAGCCTTTGACACAGTTAGCCACGACACTCTGACCAAAAGACTAGAAGTCATAGGCATAACAGACACAGCACTACGCTGGACCAAATCATTCCTAGCAGACAGAACAGAAACCGTATGGATAAAACCTTTCAAATCCACTCCACGAGTTAACGACTGCGGAGTACCACAAGGATCCTCACTATCTCCACTATATTTCAACCTCTATCAGACTCCGGTCATCAGAATCTTCAAAAAATACAACATTACATGTTACAACTACGCAGATGATACTCAGATCATCTACAAAATCAAAGACACTGATGCCGACCATTCAACCCTAACCGACTGTCTAAAAGAAGTCTTCAACTAGATGGATACCAAAAACCTGAAAATCAACCCAGGAAAGACAGAAATCATGATCGTATCCAAAGACCAAGAGAACGAAACCACCTTCCCGTGGCCTACGGAAATGAGAAATGCACCAACACCATCGAAGGTAGTAAAACATCTGGGAGTCCTAATGGACAACAACCTAACCCTGGAACCACAAATAAATGCAACAGTGCAGAAATGATGATTCCTCCTCCACACGACAAGATGAATTCTACCTTTCCTCTCCTTCACGCACAAATCGCTCACTATCGTCGCCCTAATCATGTCTAAAATCGACTATGCAAACAGCCTCTACCTCGGAATACCAGCGAGACCCCTCCGAACAACATCCAAAAAAAAATAAGCACTGAAGATCATCTAAAATTCAGGAAATCACTAAAAACCTGGCTCTACAACACCCCAGACTAAACCAAGAAACCGAAACTGGAAAAAAAGGATGACTTTACCAAAAAGACACGGACATCCCTGACCCGAGAGAGTAACGCCCACAGCACCTGGACGGGTGACACCGGATAGACTGGAACACAGGCGGCACGCACGGAGACTGAGTCAACTACCCCAGACAATCCCACCAACACTCTTGCACGCCCTTACTTAATCACCGCCATGTTCCACACGGGTGTGGAATTATCGAGATATTGGCAATCACCCCACTACCTGAAAGGTTGTCATTGGCAGGTGCAATGGACACAGGAGTATGAATGGAAGATAAGGGCAGCTATGAGAGCATGTTAGAGGCGGGGGCTAGAGGAGTAAGGAACCTGTATGCCAGTCAGACCCAGAGCTGGACAGAGCTGCAACAAGGGAGACTAAAAAAGCCGAACGATTCAATTCAGGATAGAGACGCAAACTAACCAACCCTACTAACAATTTCCCTTTCTGCATACACCTCTCAAACTCCAAACCAAACGCAACCAAAACCTACAGCACAACAAACCGCACAAACTTCACTACATTACAACAACAAAACAAAAAACACACATAGCCTTGCACAACAATACACGACTAAGGGCCGCAAACACCCAGGCCCAGCCAACGGACCCACCGGGCTGAGGCCGCCAAAAGCACATCACTGCTCTCTTGCACTTTTCCTGCTTCCTCCCACTAACTCAACCTCTCCTCTTTAGAGCCACCAGAGCGCCAAGGCACCACTCCGGTGGTGATAGTGCGCGGTACAAATGTCCTTTAACATTAACATAACATGCTTACACTAGCCCAGATTCTACAAGCCCTCGATCTGCAGGACTGGTTGGTTTCCCTGGACCGTTAGGATGCCTACTTCCATGTGCCGATTTATTGAAAGCAGAAGAAGTACCTAAGGTTTGAGGTGGCCCAACACCATTACCAGTTCAAGGTCCTGCTGTTATGGCACGCTCAGGGGGGAGGGCATTCCTGTCTTTCACTATCTGGAAGACTGGCTTGTCTGTGCTTGCTCCCCAGATCTAGTGCTGAAAGATCTACTTTGTACATGAACTCTATTGCACAGGGTGGGTTTAACCTTTAACTTCAAAAAGTCTCAGGTTTTGCTTTCCCAGTCTCTCCCATTCATCCGGACAGTCTTCGACACTGGCCTGTAACATTCGGGCAAAACCCCCTGAGCTGCCCCGGTGACATGCATGTGGTCTACCCCATCTGCCAAACAACTTTCAATTTTAATCTGCATATCCTTGAATCCTCAAAATTCTTCCGCAAACAATTTGTTTTGCACAGGGAAAAATCACTGTTCTTCCTCAATCAGTATGGGGGTTGTGTAATTTAGCCAAGGTCTTCCTAAAGTCGCATGGCGATGGGGTGCATCTATTAATTCACAAAGGATTTCTTCACAATGTCCCACCTGAATTTCAATAAACAGAATCTTAGTCTCATGAGTAATTGGCCGGAAGGATGACTCTGCACCATCAACTGCCCTTACTTGCTCAATTTTATCCTTGCGGACTACAGAGATTCCCATACTCTTAGTCACCCCCCAATCAAAGAAGTTTCCAGTTGCCCCAGAATCTAACATCCCTTTCCTTACACCATTCACAAAAAAGGATACCACCTTCCGCACCTTCATCCACTGAAGTATGCAACCTCCTCATGAGCTACTTTAACTCCAGTAACAAAACATCAGGACAGCCATCCCCTCGGCTCTACCACTCACACTGCCCACTCCCAAACATGGGACACTTTCCACCCCATCGACACTGACTCCCTTATCACTCTCAATTCCAAAACAAAATCTGCACCCTTCCTGGATGATACATGCCCACCTCAAGCTGCATCTGATTGCCACCCTAGCTTCTCACTGGCTCAACATCAACTCCTGTCTCTGACATGGTACTATCCTCACTGCACTTATAACGGGACAAATCTCACCCCTCCTCAAAAAACCATCTCTCAACGCCACGCTCCCTGAAAACTACTGCCCCATTACTATCTTACCATACCTCTCCAGAATCATGGAATGCTTTGTAACTACTCAACTGCAACAACACATCACCACGAACAACCTACTCCACCCCTTCCAATCTGTCTTTCAACCTGGACACTGTACTGAGACTGCTACTCTTCACTTCCTTGATGACCTCCCCAGCATCACAGACAAAGGAGATGGAGCACTACTCGATCTCCCCATTCTACTAGACATCCTAGCCCATAGGATGGATCTCTCTGGCACCGTACTTGGATCTACGTGATCCGACGGCGGCCGATTTCCCCTCGGCCAGAAAGTTCTCATGAGAAAGGTGCGAACCATCAAAAGTTTGCACCTTTCTCATGCGAACACACGTACATACCCATACCCCCACCACAACAGACCCATGACACCACCCACACCCTCAACACACCCCCACACCCAACATAAACCCCACTTACCTTTTTCTTCATGCTGGGTCCCTGCAGCTCCAGTTCCCTTTCACTTCCGTGATCAGGAACCGGCGCAGCAGGGTCCTTTTCTTTTCTTTCACGGGGGCTGCAGGGGTTTTCCCCACAACCCCCGCTCACTTTACTGTTCAGTATAGTGAGCGGGGTGTTGCGGGGGACACCTCGCAGCCACCGTTTATTTTTATTTTCTGTTTTTCGTGGGTTGCCTGCGGGGGTGACCCCACAACACCCCGCTCACTATACCACACAGTACAGTGAGCGGGGTGTTACGGGGGACACTCCCGCAACCCCTGCAGTCTTTTTTTTTTTTCTACTTGCCTGCAATGCTACCATCAAAGGTTCGAACTTTTGGTGTTCAAACCTTTGGTGGTAGCATTTTTAGACCTTTTTGTACGTGCAACCGTTTAGATACGGTTAAAACGTACAATACCCCGTGCTTGACTGGTTCACCTCCTTTCTCATTGACCGAACACACTTTGTCTCCATGCCCCATTATCGATCAGACCAGTGATCGAAGTGTACGAAAAAAAGTAGAGGAACTATGTTCCCTACTGATCTGCACCGCTCCCCACAAACCCCATCGCCACTCCCCCGCCCATGCACAATACAAACCCCAAAACACATGCACCTGCTGTTTAAGGGAACGTCCAGTGCTTTGTACTGAAAGTGCAAGTTTCAACTTCTTCCTACACTTTTATTTTACAATGAAACTGTTCCGGAATGGTTTCTTTTTAAAATAAAAGTATAGGAACGGTAGAACTTAATTAAAAGAAGTAGAGGAGTACCGCTCCCGACTGCTCCTGCCCACTTCGACCACTGGATCAGTGCCCCCACACCTGTCAGTTATAGGGCCTGCAAGGCTCCTCCCTATTTCCACTCCTCTTCAATTTATGTCTCCCTTGGACAGACCCTTAGCAAGCATAACATACATTTCCATCGATATGCAGATGACACACCAATGTACTTCCAAAATCTATCCCCTCACAACTTCACACCCTCAAAACCTGTCTTTCCACCATCACCAACTGGATGGCCACCCACCTCCTCAAACTCAACCCTTGCAAAACAGAATACCTCCTCATCTGACCCCCAAGGCACAAACCCAACCTCACTCCCTTGGATCCAAGAACCTACCCAAATATTCATACATCATGCCCGCTTTTTCCCAGCTCCAGTGGCTCCCCATACCCCAGAGAATTGCCTTCAAAGGACTCTGCATTGTATTCAAAGTCATCCACCTCAAAACTGCTGGCACTTGTCCTTAATGTTCCCCCTTGGAAGACTCCTGTACTCCTAACATTAAATAATTCTGGGGCTTCCAATTGTGACCCCAAGTCCGATGGAAGAGATGCTGGTCTTGCCTGAAATCCCCCTGCACTTAAACTAAGTGTGTCCAAACAGTGACTCAATGTTTGTTTCTCTTGATGACCTGCCACTAGTTCCTCCCAAATTGCCTTAAACCAGCTCCCTAGGGAACTTCCTGCTAGGCTCTCTGGGACCATGTCAGTCCGGGCGGTACAAAAAATGCGGTCTTTGCGGACTGTCTGGAGTGGTCTCAAATGCTCCACAGGAATTTATGCTAGCCACAGTCTCCTGTGAGTGTCTAGTGTGTCACTGAATTTAAGTTAACTCTGTCACTCTAAACTTCCCTGGGTTAAAGAGTATCTGGAGAAAATAACAAACTTGGGCAGTCCGCTGATCACGAACATCTGCAGCAAAAGAATAAAAAGATGATTTAAGTTTTCTTGGTTACCTAAATTTCCCTAATATCACTTTTTCTCCTCTATTGTCTCATGCTTGGTTGCATTTTCCTAATCGCTGAAAATTCTCTGCTGACTGCCTGGAGACCAAGAACGTAGTTCAGTCTAAAACCTGTACTCCTCAAAACTCCAAAGCTTGAAGACCAGTTCTCCAAAGAATTTTTTTTGTTTAATTGTAAAGTGAAATCCAATGTCTCTCCTACTGAAGGTTTCTTTTAACTTTCTTTAGTCTTCTCCATTGCTATTCACATTGTTTAAAATATCTCTTCCCTCAAATTACTGAAACGCATCTTCTTTTGACCAAACCTTAACTACCATTTACAATGTAAAAATATATATACTTATATCAACTTGCATATCATTCATAAAATGTTTTCAAAATTTGAAACTGCTGTTCGGAATGTGTACTGATTCGCCTGCATTCCTGTTCTGAGAACTAAAAGTATCCCTTCTAACATGCATTCACGCCAGTACAGTGGCAGAGATTTCTCAGTCTCTTTTGATACCCTGGTGCTGCTGCGTGTAGGAAAGAGTCTTCCCTTTGACTACGAACACTACGCTTCTGCGCGTTGAATAGTGTCTTCTTTTTTACTATGCGCATTAACACTGCCACGTGTTGAGAAGTGTATTTTTCTTGACCATGCACAGTAACGCTGACGTCACGTTGGTTAGCGTCTTCTCAGTGACTATGCATATTTATGCTTCAACACAAAGGTACGCTATTTCTATATGGTTCAGGCTAAACCATGCGTCTAAGTTGTAAACTTTACTCTGGGAATTTTAACAAAGTTCGTAGCAATGTGCATGCGCTTAAGAACAGCGTTTGTGCCTTCTGGTGCACGTATTTTCCTCACAGATAAAAGAATGGTATTTGAACTCCAATATATTTCTTTACTTTCAAACTTTTTTTTTATTTAGATGCGGTTGATTAAGAACCTTTCAAATTTAATTTATAATACAAAAGGCAAGAAAAAATTATTCTTATTCCAAAAACAAGGTTAAAATACAGTACGGTAAAAACATTTCATTTGTTCCACATGTACTTAAAATTATACAGCACTGAAAGAGTGATTTTCAAGTACTTCTAAATTCAGAGTTCACTGGGTATCTTGAAGAACAATTTAAAAATGCATTAATATAAAGCATATTATTGTGAACGTTGGACTTTGAAATTCGGAAACATTAAAAACATGCAATAAAATAGCGTAAACTGGACATGTTCTGCAGAATTGGGCTTAGCAGTTGGTATGAAAAATAAGTAGTCGATGATTATTCATTTTCAAGTCTCCATGAATGTACTTTGCCATAATATACTGCAGGATACATATTGAAAATCCTCATATCGCTCTAAATAATGTTTATGTTCTGTTAATAGGGCTGGACAGTAGGACAATAGGTGTTTGTGTCTCTAGTTCCAAGGGATGTTTACAGAATCTACATTCTAATAGGGTGTGTGATGAATGTGTACTCCTTCCTATGATCTCTCGAGTAGGCCAGATGTTTAGCCTTAACGCAAGAACATTGTTCTATATTTCAGACAAGGACATTTTACTAAGTACAATTCCGGATTGGCCAGACCTTTGATTTCAAAGTTATTTTCTTCAAAGAGTTTATACTGTGTACATTGCTGCCAAGTATAGATCCAATCTTGGAGCCAAAGCCTCTTTTTGGCATGATTAGGATCACTTGTTAGCAGATCGAACAAAATTCCAGCTGCTAACATAGTGCTTTCAATATGCTTCGTCCAAAGAGCTAGGTTCTTCACTGTAGAACTTTTTTAATGGATGTACAACAATGCTAATAATGACCATTCTGCTTTATTAATAATGCATTATGCATTTTCTATGAATATTCAGCATTTTCCATGTGCACATCGCGCAAAGGGATAGTAATCCTAATTCATGTCGCAGTATGCACATAGGGAAACTGGGGGGCAAGGACAAAACTCTCTTTCAGAAGTATCCTTCCAGTTTTGTCCAGTAGGCCATCTCTTGGTAAGACCTGGCTTCCGCTCCATAGGTCTGGACGGGGATCACCTTTTGTTTATAGAATTTGATTACTGGTTAGAGTACATTTCCCATATCTTTTATGGATTATCGTGGTTTGTGCTGCAGCCATTGCTGCTTTCTTTTTGTTTTGTTCAATGTATGGAAGATCAGTCAGATTATTATATGTGCTTGAGTCCAAGGTAACAATATTCGTAAATTATTTTTCCTTTACTCCCATAGAAAAAACAATTGTATTCGTTTTTTAAAATCTATTTAGAAGCGCATATTAATATATTTTTTTTTCTCCAAATTTATAGTCAAATCATTGTCATTGGCATACGCTTTGAGAGCTCAGAGTAAGTTTTGTTAGCCTTTAGGAGTTTTGAAAGCGAGACTAAATCATCAGGCTTACAGTAACCACGGTAATGCGTGTTGTCCCAATTTGGGTGAATCAGATCAAATTGACCAATGTCTGCTATAAAGAAATTAAACAAGAATGATTCAATAATGCATCCTTGTTTCAGTCCTCGATAGGTGGCTTCAACAGATTACCGTCTGGTGAGAATCTAATTTGTACCTTTGTATTTGTATGGATTTGGTGATTAGGGCCCGTATATATGGAGGACACTGCACTCTTTGGAGTTTATGTAATATCATACTTCTCGATACAGAGTCAAAAGCATCTCGGACGTCAACAAAAAACATGTACAATGCTTGTCTAGTTTTGTAAACCCTGGCTTTAAAGAATCCATATTGTCAAAAAATGGACTGAATTTCCCAAGCCTGGAATAAATACTGTTTAAGCATCCAAGAGCTTGCTTTGCTTGTCCCAAAGAGCAAAGTCTCTTAGAAGCAGCCTCGCAAAAATCTTGCCTGGAATATCTAGTAGGGCTATGGGCCGATAGTTGCCGGGACACTCACGATCACCCTTCTTGAATATTGGTACTATGACAGATCTTTTTCGGGTAGGGGGAATTTGTTTCTAATTAATATACTTAGAGAATATAGCATAAAGTACCAGTGCCCATTCATCTGGGTGGGTTTTAAGAATTTGATTGGTAAGACTATCGGGACCAGAGGCATGGGAAATGCTCTGTTTTTTTATTTGGTCCAGTATGTCATCCTTATGAAATGACAAGTTGTCAATGGTTGACCAATAACATGTGATCACAGCAAGCACAGAGGTCTTGATAATATTGTACCCAAGTTTCTTCAGAGACAGAGTTGATCTGATGTGATTTGTCCGGCTTGATAAGGTACATTTAACAATTTCCAGATTTGGGTGCCATTTGTTGATGTTATAGTCATGAGCATCTGTTCCGATTACCTTTGATAGGTAAGTGTGACTTTAGCCAGTTCTTAAATTTAGTTTTCAGCTCATGGCTGCTACATAGAGACCCTCTGCTTTGATTAGCTCTTGATCTAAGTGATAGGGGACTTGACAAAATCATTTTTCCGAGGTCCATCACTAATGAAGCTGGCTATCGAAATCTATTACACCCACTATACATCTCAAGACTGTGTGCATAGTGTTCCAAGTCATGAGAGGGCCTAATTAAGTGCGATGCAATAGCCAGCAAGTGATGATCACTTTGAATCTGTGAAAGTATTTGAAAATCTATAACGATATTTAACATATGTCGTTGAACAAATATGTAGTCACTGATGGCAGATTGGTTTCCACGTGGGTTTGGTGGGAATATCATTTCTGAGGCAACCATTGAGCATAATACATTTTCTCTTCCATAATTTCCAGCCATTTCTGATTGCGCTCGTTTATATCAAGTGTGGCGCAAGCAAAACAATGGATGTTTAGGTCACCAGCTATTATTGTATATATAGTAGTTGATTCGAGGGGATTGTGTCCTCCGACGTTTTCCACATCTATGACAGGTAATGTCCACAGCTGTGCTGCTTCGGAAAATTTTCGGCAGAGGGCGTCCTGCGTCGATCCGTTGTCCCCTATAGGACACATGGCGCCCGTAGCCTCAGTTCCTTTTTTTCCGCAAATGTGCTTGCTTCGGAATCTCGGCGCGCTCGATTCTTCTCTTCAAAAGGGATGTCTTCATCTTCTTCTACTACCCCAAAGTCGGGCTTTAAAAAATGTCAGGACTGCGGTTCGAAGATGTCCATCACGGACCTGCACGACATCTGCCTCTGGTGCCTCAGCGAAAGCCACCCCACGGACAACTGCGAGGATTGCCAGTCCCTGACGACGTCTAAGGCCTTGCAGGAACATAAGAAGAAATTGAAGGTAGGTGGGGTGTCTAAGCCCCATAAATCGAAATCTGCTGGGCTTTCGACCGATGACTTGAGGGGCGACTCTCTGCGTCAGCGAAAATCTAGGGGGTCTTGGTCTAGGAGTGGTTCCCGCCATTCCTCTGCCTCATCGAGGCATTCTAGGAAGCGCCGTCACCGGTCGCCTTCCTCGTCGGAGGAGGACTCCGCAGACGGTTGACTTGTCCCTCCAAGTCTTCCTCGCTAGCCGAACGGGAATCATTCCGCCGGCAGATGTTAGCGATTTTCGAGTCGCAAGGCACAGTTCCGTCCGCACCTTCGAAAGAAGCCGGCAAGGAACGGGATTGGTTGTCACGCTTACCTGGGTCCCTGCAGGAGCAATGTAGTGCCCTGGTCCTTCTCCTGTTCTACACTCCCTTCTGATGGTGGAAGTCTGGCCTGCCAAAAAAGTTAATTGTTAGGGTTGAACTCAGAGGGATTATTACCCTCCTTCTCCTCGCCAACCCACCTAGGATGTCGAAGTGCTCTGGTGCGTGACTCACCTGAGTGTTTAATGCAGTGCGCACTTCATCCTGCTCTTACAGGGGCGCTATTTCCTGGAAGCTGCTGCTCAATGCACTACCTTAGTTTCATGAGTCGTATTACCCAGTTTCTGCACTGGGCCTCCAGTTCAGGCAAGTTTGCAGGTAAGTTCAGGTAAGTAAAAGTCTCAATGTTCGTAACTGCCCAGTTACCTCACTGAGCATTTCTGGTGTTTCCGTTCTGCCGCGGTGCTTTGTGTCAGTTGACGGCACTGGCCTGTAGCTACTGCGGTAAACGGAGATGATGGAAGAAACTAATGTCTTTTCTCTTTCTTTGCAGGTTTCCCAAGTCGGGTCGTAGCTGCACGTAATGAAGATCAGAGGTTTCTGCTGCAGCGGCTAATGTCTTTTCTCTTTCCTTAAAGAATACCTGAGGCAAGCTGTAGGTGCGCGGGCTAAAGAACAGCGGTTCCTGATGCCAGCGATGTTCGAGCTGAGTATGAAATGATCTGCTTCCGAGCGCGAGGCGCAGTGATTTACAGGCGCGCGTAACTCACTGTAAGCTGACTGTTTTCTTTCTCTTCTTCTTGTTGCAGTGCTGACTCCGGTCGCCGGATGGAACAAATCGGGAAGGATGGAGACTGAGAACCAGGCGGCGGTAAGCATGTGATCTTGAGCTTACAGGAAGCACACGAAACACGAGCTGCTCTTCGGGTGTGGCTTTTATAGCCAGTAGCCACGCCCAAACACTAGAATGCCTTGTAACTTCCTGGATGCCAGGAAGTTCTTCAGTGTCCACATTGGAGTGGCAGGAAGTGATGCAATGACCAGGAAACTAGTATGCTGTTACTCTGAGAGATAGGGGTGTCTATTCAGAGTGATTGCTGTGAGTGGCTTGAATGCCAGGCTCTTACCCACTGGGCCCCTATCTGATCTCCCCATCTAACTCCACCTGTCCCTAAAGGGGGTAAGGGTTTGAAGGAGACCCTCTGGCCTGTAATCATGACATCGGTCCACCGTTCGCACGCCTTAGGGCTGGGCTGTCGGCGAGATCATCGGGAGCCGTTGAGGTCCTGCTCGGACAAAGGAGATCGCCTTAGCCGTGCCAGATCCAGGTCCCGGTCCTTGACACCATTGAGACTGTCGGAACCTGTGAAGCCTTCGAGGGGCTCTCTCGAGGCACCGCCCTCGAAGTCGTCGACGCCATTGGCACTGTGTCCATCGAGGGACACTCTCGGGGCTCTGGCCTCAAAGAAGTTGTCGACGCCGTCCACACTGATTCCCTCTGCGCCCTCGATGCCGTTTTTGGAGGATTTGCTGGAGGTGCCCCAGAGGGCTGTGGAACCTCCGAGGAAGGCTCTCAGTAAGTCTGTGAGGCCTGTTTTTGAGCCCTATTCTGTTCCTACTACTAGATTGACATTTTTCCAGCCTTTGCAAGACATTTCAGAGGTTGAGGAACTGTCTGATGAGGAGATGGTTGTGCCTCCTGATGTCCCAGATGATCTTTTGTCTGGGCATAGTCAGATGGAGGAACTCCGTCAGTCATTTCATGACGTTAGTGGCCTTGACACCTCTCCGGAGGTGGAGTTTGGCCGACCTGAGCCTTGGGCGCATGTGGATTCCTCCTATTGGCGTCTCAGGTCAAGGGTGACAGAATAGTAGGAGTGGTCTGCTCCACCAGTTGATTTGCTCAGGATGATTTGATGGACATCCTGGCTCAAGGTCCATCAACTGACCCGGTGTTGCCGTTTCACATGGCTTTGCAAAGGAGGGTGGCGGCTGCTTGGACTGCTCCGGAGAGTCTACCGGCAGTTAATAAGTCGCTTCCTAAAAAATGCCACCCATCCAGTGGTGACCCCTGCTACTTATCGACGCATCCTACTCCGGAGAGTTTTGTGGTCCAGGCGGCTACGGCCTCCTCAAAGCAGGCTGCGTACCCTACCATCCCTCCTGATAGGGACGATCAGCGCTTTGATGGTTGGGCGCGGAAGGTATTTTCGGCTGGGGTATGATGTTGAAGGCAGCCAACTCCACTTGCTCCTTAGCGAGATTCACACACACTCTGTGGAACTGTGCGTCTTTGGCGGCTGAGCATATTCCGAAGGGGAGGAACGGGATGGTTTTCTAGCCCTCGTGCAAGACGGCAAGGACGCCATGTGTGAGTCCATTCAGTCAGGTTTTGACATGGCAGACTGTGTCAGCCGGTCCATGGCTGCGAGCACCGTGATACGCAGGTGTGCGTGGTTGCGGAAGTCGTGGTTTGCTCTTGATGTGCAAGCCCGTCTTCTGAACATGCTCTTTGATGGTGCTCATCTGTTTGGCAGCAAGGCTGACGAGAGCCTTGAGAGGTTGCAGACCTCCAAAGCTGCAGCAAAGTCTTTGAGCGCTGCAGTACGTCAACCTCTGACTTTTTGTCCTAGGGGAAAGCAATGGAGGGGAGGTTCCTTTTGGTACTACTCTTCCTTTGGTAGATCGAGAGGGGCTGCCAGTCAAAGGAGCCACCGTAGGAGTACCCGGGGTGGAAAGCAAGGTACTCGGGGTGCCAAGGCCGCTCAGGAGTTGCCTCTTTGCCCTCCGGCACTGCTGCAACCGTGTCCGCTCAGTCATGAGGCCATGTCCCATGATTCGCCAGTTGGGGGCAGACTTGCGCAGCATCTTGGAGATTGGCGGGCCATTACTTCAGATGTGTGGGTTCTATAGATCATAGCCCACGGCTACTGTCTTCCCTTCCGACAGAGGCCTCATGACAATCCACCGGGGAAGCTCTTTGAAGCGTCCAGATCCGCTCCTTGCACAGGAAATCCAATCCCTGCTGGAGAAAGGCGCCATAGAACTGGTGCATGTAGCGGAGAGGAAAAAGGGATGGTATTCCCCTCATTTTTTTATCCTGAAAAAAGACTGGGGATTGAGACCCATCATGGACTTGCGTTGGTTGAACAAGCTCCTCAGGAAGGACAAGTTCAAGATGGTAACTCTTTCTCAAATCCTCCAGGCCCTTCAACTTCAGGATTGGTTGGTGTCTCTAGACCTCAAGGATGCTTACTTTCATGTGCCGATTCATCCAAAGCACAGGAAGTACCTGAGGTTCGCGGTTGGCGACTCACATTTTCAGTTTCAGGTCCTGCTGTTTGGATTGACCTCCGTCCCGAGGGTCTTCACCAAGCTGATGGTGGTGGTGGCAGCGTATCTCAGGAAAGGGGGGGATTCACGTCTACCCCTACCTGGATGATTCGGTGATCAGGTCGCGCTCTCCCGAGCAAGCCCTGGATCATCTGTCTGTCACCTGCCACTCCCTTCACAAGCTGAGCTTCTCCCTCAATTTAAAGAATTCCCATTTGACACCTACCCAGCGGCTCCAATACATCGGAGCAGTGCTTGACACATCCCTGGGGCAATGTTCGCCTCCCCAGGTGAGGGCTCATCACATTCTGCAGATGGTGGACAAATTCCAACGTGCCCAGAGTCTCCTGGCGTTCAAATTCTTGAAGTTGCTCGGCCTCATGGCATCCTGCATTTTCCTGGTGCCAGAGGCCAGGCTCCGGATGAGATCTCTGCAGTGGGCTCTCAAGATGCAGTGGTCGCAGTTCTCTGGCAGGATGTCGGAACCCGTTCAGATTCCGACCTCGGTCGCCCAGGATCTTCTATGGTGGGCCGCCGAAGGCAATCTGATGAAGGGAGCACCATTTGGCAGCCATGGCCGGAGGTGACGATCGTGACGGACGCATCCCTCACAGGTTGGGGAGCTCATGCCAACGAGTTGACAGCCAGCGGACGTTGGTCTCTGTCAGAGTCCAGACTCCATATCAGTCTGTTAGAGCTGGGGGCCGTCAGGCTAGCCCTGAAGGCTTTTCTGCCATCTGTGCTGGGGAAGAATGTCCTGATTATGACAGACAATACAGTGGCCATGCACTACCTCAACAAAAAAGGGGAGCAGGCAGAGCACGGTCTCTCACGAGTGGGAGCTGGCTCAGGAAGTTCTTTTGGCGATCTTCACCTCTTGGGGAGCCCCACAAGTGAATCTCTTCACCACCAGTGTCAACCGGAAGTGTGGAAGATTCTGCTTGCGGGAATTTTCTCCAAGAGCAGCCTTAGGGGACGCGTTTGTAGTGGAGTGGTCCTTCCCACTGCTGTACGTGTTTCCTCCAGTCCCCGTCATTCCGCAAGTGTTGCAGAGGTTATGGAGGTTCAGTTCCCGAATGATCCTCATTGCTCCGGCATGGGCCAGGAGAGCATGGTACCCGGACCTTCTAGACATGTCCATCTGCCCTCCACGCCGTCTTCCCTACCGAGACGATCTGCTCTCACGGGAGGGGGGTCGGGTTCTCCGTCCAGAGGTCAAGTCTCTCAGCCTTTTTGCGTGGTATCTGAAAGGTTGAGGTACAAGGATTGGGACCTCCCCAAAGACGTGATGGAGGTGTTGCCTTCGGCCAGAAGGCCCGCAACTAAATCCCTGTACCGTTGCCGTTGGAGAAAGTTCTGTGAGTGGTGCAGGGTTCAGAATGTGGATCCTGTCCATTGTTCCATTCCTTTGGTTTTGTCTTTTTTGCTTTCTTTAACCCACAAGGGCCTGCAGGTGGGTTTCATTAAGGGTTATCTGGCAGCGCTGTCCATATTTAGGCGCTCGTCTGAGGAATGTTCTTATTTTAAGATTCCTTTGATTTCTCAGTTTCTAAAAAGGCTAACTAATGTGTTTCCACGTCGCCTTTCCAGGTGCCGGGATGGGATTTGAATTTAGTTAAAATTCCTAATGGGCGCTCCGTTCGAGCCCTTACATTCTTGTCCGTTGAGACTGTTGTCCTTTAAAACTGTGTTTTAGTTGCGGTTACTTCCGTACGCTGAGTGAGTGAGTGAGTTGTAGGCACTTTCCGCTAAGCCACCCTTTAGTGTGTTCCAAAAGGACAGGGTTGTCCTGCGGGTGCGGCCTTCTTTTCTTCCGAAGGTTGTGTTGGAATTCCATTTGAGCCAGAAGTTGATTCTTCCGGCGTTTTATCCTCCTCCACATCCTGGTAAGGAAGAGGAGAGGCTCCATAGGTTGGATCCTAGGAGAGCTTTGAGTTTCTATATCTCACGGATGTCACGGGTCAGAGTGTATGATCAGCTCTTTGTTGGTTATGCTGGAAGGCGCTTGGGCCAGGCTGTTTCGAAACAGACCTTTTCCAGATGGATCATTTTGACAATCTGAGTGTTAGCGTTTGGCGGGAAAGGACCCTCCAGTAGGCTTACAGGCTCACTCTACTAGGGGTGTGGCTGCCTCCACTGCTCTACAGTGGGATGTTCCTATTCGCAATATTTGCGAAGCAGCCACATGGGCCTCTGTCCATACTTTTGTGAGACACTATTCCTTGGACTCCATCCATGTGCAGGATTTGACCTTTGTTAAGGCAGTGCTCTATTCAGCCATTTGATTGGGCATTCTAAAATTCTAAATTGTAAATTCTTTTCCCACCTCCATAGGTTGCTACTACTTTGGGAGTCTGTCATAGATGTGGAATACGTCGGCGGACACAATCCCCTCGAAGAACAAGTTACTTACCATATCTGGTAATGTGCTTTCGATGGGATGTTCCTCCGACGTATTCCACATCGACCTCCCAGCCGGCCCCTCTACTGAATTTCCTATGCTATTGTAGCTTACGTTTCTGCAAGGCTTTCTGCAGTCATACTGGCAGGAGATTGGTGCCACACGTTCTGGGAGAAAACTATAACTGAGGCTACGGGCGCCAAGGATCCTATATATAACATCCGGTGACGTCGACCCTCGGGGGTCAACGGATTGACGCAGGACGCCCTCTGCCGAAGGTTTTCCGAAGCAGCACAGCTGCGGACATTACCTGGCATAGATGTGGAATACATCGGAGGAACATCCCATCGAAAGAACGTAACCCGATATTTTAAGTAACTTGTTCATCTTGCATAATGAGTTCTAGCATTTGATGCAAGTGTTGCAGAAACGTGGATTCCAATATGCCATGATGATTTCAATATAGATTGATAATTGCCAAATTATACATTGATCTTATTTTAACCAATTGCATAAATATATTTGGACATGCCCAAGGTTCCAACGTCAAACGTGATCTGGTACCAACAGCAACCAATAATCCTGCAGATGGCCTACCCCGGGCAGCAGTTTGCGAAGGTAGCAAAGAGAATGTGTACCCATGCCACGCTGAGGGGGTTGGTGGGCCTTGTTTCCTGTAGAAGGATTATGTCAAAGTCATGGAGCATATTATTTTCACAACAGAGCAGATGTTTGAATCCTCTTGTGTTCCAACACGCTACCATAAGAGTGGTCCGTTGTGATTGCAGGGGTTGCTTTCCTCACATGCTTCTCTCTCAATGTGTGAGTGATTAGTCTTCCAGGCATCCTGTAAGGTAGTCATGGGCTCTGAGGTTACCTTGCTCAGGGATTTAAAAGTACCTTGCGTACAGTTGATTCTTAGCATGGTGTTAGCAGTCTGAGCTTCAGAGATGGAAAAGTTAAGTTTGTCTTGCTCTGTGGCAACCTCTGAAGCAAGACTACAGCCGTAAAGAAGGAAGCCCATGTAAAATAAAGCTGTTTTGGCTTTCCATATAGTATTTAGTACTATATGGAATCCATAGTCTGACTTGCATCAGGTCTAGCTCCTGGGGGAACTCAACTTGAGATAAATCTGAAGAACTGAGGTCTCCGAGCAGTGGGATATCAATAAAGACGGCCAATATACTAGATCTATTTAAAGTATATATCGGATATTCTCCACCTCTGCACTGTAATAGCAAAGAGTGGTGTTTTTGAAGGATTATTGAACAGCGTTTCTGAGTGATACCAGCTGTATTTTTAGATGTTTGGACTCCGGCATTGATGTTAAATAGCTTTGGATCTGTGTTGTCAGGTTTATCAATCGGACCACCATTGCATGATCTTACTGTCTAGCCCAGCTGCAAAGGACTAAGAGAAGGAAGTAAGGAGGCAGGATGGGCAATCACAGCCTTCACAAGTTCATTCCTCTTTTGCTGCAGAGTGAGAAAATTGTATTCGAATTCGAGGGGGTCTAATCATTTGACTCATTGCACATTTTTCCATCTTCGTATTTGTAGCTGAGGTTAGCTGTGAGCTAGCTAGATCCATCTTCTAATGAAGTAGTGCTGTTATTCATACGCTCAACTTCAGTGCATTGAGCGGTTCATATTTCATTACAGGTGTATGATTGGTTTTGAGGACTTGATTAAATTATCCTTAGCTACAGCTTTCTGCACCTTTGCCATTTTTGCATATTTTTTAGAAATGTCCTTAGTTGTTTTATGTATTTGCTTATTCGGCATAGGTAAGGATTGGAAAAACTGGCAAGACCTCACTAGAGAGGATTTAGGTGGGGCCTTTTTATTTTTAGGATTTTTAGTAAGATATGTGGGCTGTTTGACAGCTTTGGTATTTGTGAATATGGTATATGACAGACAAGAGGGATTTAGTTTCTTTAAATCTGCGTCCTGCACAGGATCTGGTAACATAATACACTCCTCTTGTCTTGAATTGATTGGGTCATTAATGCCATCTTGAAGTGGCAGTCTTAATTGCTGCATAAGTTGGTTCAGCTGGAGTTAAAGCACTGTCATGTGTAGTGTTTTCGATGTTCAAGCATACAGGAGCTGGAGCGGTTGGAGATAGTGATAATGGTCGCTGGGACTCTAGTATCAACACGTTTTCTTGAATAGGTTTATTTCTAACTACATCTTTGAGATTTTCTTTCACGTAAGACTGAGAGTGCAGCACCCTTTCAATTACTTGTTGTGCATTCAAAAGCATCATCAGCAGTTCATTATTCTTTGATATTTTCTCGTCTATGGTCTGATATAGTTTAGTTAGTGATATCAATGCAGTATCCATCGACCCCAGCATCACTTCAATAACGGAGGGGCGTTTGCTTGGGAAAAGATGATCAGTGCGGTGTAGGATTAACAAAAGAGATTGACAATGGTGAGGAAGACAGAGAGGAATTTGAAAACATTGGAGAATGCGACAAAGCAGAGAGTGGAATCGAGGCTTGAGGGGAGTTCGTTGGAATTTCACCATGAATGTGTGAAGGAGAAAGGGGCAGAGATGGCCCAGGGGGGACAAGGCAGATCCTCATAGTCAAGCACACGTTCACAATCTGGAGCCTCAAATCGACTTGCAGCACCTTTAATTGATGTCGATTGCTCATCCATTATGGTAGGCTTTGCGCTTTCATTCTGTTCTATGGTTTTGGGAGTCTTGACTTGCACAGATGATGTACCAGGAATATAACAATCATGCGTGCCATCAGTATTTTGTTTGTGGACCTGCGCAACTAGAGTACTTAACCCTGCCTTAATTGTTTGCCTCATTGAGACTCACTGCATTAGGTGAATATGGGGACCGAGCAATTGGTGAAGTAATGGCATGGGATTCAGTGGGGGGGGGACAATGGATTCCGAATTAGGCAAAAGCTTGTTTGAGTCAGCTTTGGGGGGGATTATTGTAAGACTCACACTGGGATTAATAGCATAGTTGAAACATGCGACTGAAATCCCACCCCCGTGTCTGTGCAAACAGAATCTGCAAATTCTATTAATAATACATTGTCGGAGATGTCCAGAATCACAAGCCTCTCAGCTACGCCAGGGTTATGGTCGCTCCGCTAAAGGAGCCGCCATATTTGTGTTTACTTTGCAGAACTTGCATATATCTGTAAACCTAGCATTTGATTGTTTACGTGAGCGTTTAGACACTTGACATGGGACCGCTTTCAGTCCTACGTTATTCACCACTTTGTTGACCATTTGTACCTTTTTTGTATTCGCTACAACGATTTTCGGCATATTCGATTTTAAAGTGTACACATGGGTCATAATCAAAGCAGGTTGTGCATACAAGACACTGTATACAAGTTAGTGGGGCGAGTTGCTCTCAAGTTAGTAGGCTATGAAAGGTAAATGGGCCAAAACATAGTCACATGGAGTGTTTTAACAAAAATAAAGGCTCACCAACTCAACTGCCAACTGCACTTGACCATGCAGTCTTACAAATAGGTGTGCGCGGCTGGTGATTAAATAGTCAGCAGGAAGTAGGGACGGAGCAAATAGACAAACGCTGGTTAAAATCCAATAGAAGGTTTTACAACAGTCCAGAAAAGTTCAATGTTCTGTAAATGCACTGAAATAACAAAGAAAAGTGAGTTGGTTATAAATCCGCGTTTCCAGCGTGATGAAAGTTTGAGATGTTGTAATCCTTTCAACGTACAATGCAAAGTGGAAAGTCCTTCCTGCTGCCAACTCCACTCAACCTTGCACTGCGCCCGACCGATTAGTCAGCAGGAAGTAGGGACGAAGCAAATAGACAAACACTGGTTAAAATCCAATAGAAGGTTTTACAACAGTCCACAATAGTTCAATGTTCTGTAAATGCACCTTCAACATGGGAAGTCCTTCCTGCTGCCAACTGCACTCGACGATGTACTCTTACAAATGCACGCTACTCAAATAGTTGTAATGACACTGATAACTCCTACTAGTAACTCTTTTTCTGAGGCTTGCCCTTCTTAGAATTGCATGCTGTACATAGGCTGACATCTAGTGGTAGGCGCAAGTATTGCATTTTGTTTTTGACCTTTGAAAAGGGAGTCGACTGTGTGTGTTTGTAATACGATCCCTATGTGACGTGTATTGTACCCATGATACTTCACGCATCGCGGTCCCTCAGATTGTTTATTTCAGTGATCGTGGTTAATCGCATAATTCAGAGTTTGTAGCTTTACTGTAAGATATAGTTGCAGTTTAGAGATTGGTCTCACATTTCATCAGAGACAAGACAGAGGTTTTGGTTCTGGGTTGTCCCCCTGATCCTTCACTCTGGGTCTCTTCCTTCTGGCCCACCTCTCTTGGTCCCCTTCCCTCCACGGCGGGTAAGGTGAAAAACTTGGGTGTAATTCTTTCAGCTTCTTTGTCTATGGCCAACCAAGTTGCAGCTGTCTGACGAACAGGACATTTCCAGCTGAGAGTGCTGAAGAAAGTGCTCCCTATGATTCCTATGCCTCTTCGTCCACCGGTGGTAGCAACTCTAGTACTATGCTGGTTCGATTATTGCAACTCGTATCTGGCCCAACCAAAGGGTCTTATTCAACGATTGCAACACCTACAATATCTAGCATTGCGGGTGGCAACTGACACCCCTTAAGGAGCTCACATATCCCCGGTCCTACAATCATTGCACTGGTTAGCTGTAATAGAGCGTATTAGGTTCAAGGCTTTATGTGTAGTCCACCAGGCTCTACACGATCAGGGAGCAGAGTTTCTTTGTGTTAAGTTTACGCGTTATCATCCGAATCGGCAGCTGCGTTCGGCATCTGCTGATTTGCTTACTGTGCCTTCCTCTCGACGTATGAGGATTGGAGGCCAGGCTTTTTCCATAGTAGCTGCCAGATTATGGAATGAGCTGCCGCCATTAATAAAGAAACTATCCAACCATCTGGCTTTCAGAAAAGTGGTAAAGACACTTATTTTCTAGGAGGTCTGGTTATCACCTACCCTGTGTTCCTTCTGCGGATATTTGCCTGACTCTCCAGCGCCAAGATACCCTAGGGTGGCCGTCCGCTTAAGAAATGTCCATAACATAAACATAACATCTCTAAAACCCAGGACATCCTGTCCACCGTCTCATCCTCTCCTCCTTCTCCCTCTTCTTTCTCCTCTATCCCTGGCCACCCTGCGGCCTCCTCTCCTCCTCACTTCTCTGCCTTTCCTCTGTTCACCCAGATAAGGTTTCTAGACAGGTGCGATCTATGAAAGTCTCATCAAAACAGGTTCTTCCCTTTTCATCCAAAACCATCATGGACCATATTGACACCCTGGCTCCAGCCTTGGCCTACTTTTGCGATCACTCTTTTGCCACTGGAACCTTCTCTTCCCCCCGAAGCACTCTTGTGCACCCTCTTCTTAAGAAACCTTCAGCCGACCCCTCCTGTGTGGCTAATTATCACCCGATCTCCATTACTCCTTTCCTGGGCAAACTCTTGGAAATGCTGCCCATCTTCCAGCATAATCTTCACACTGCATCTGTTGGTTGTCTCCACGACCATCAGTCTGGCTTCAGAGCAGCCAGAAGCACAGAAACTGCTCTCCTGAACATCTGTGAAGACCTGCTCTCTAACCTCGATGCCAATCACCCCTCTGTCCTCATCTTACTCAATCTCTCCTCTGCTTTCGACACAGTCAACCGTGCCATCCTGCTCAACCGGCTCTGTGATAACCTGGGTAGCACTGATCAGGCCCTGGCCTGGTTGACCTCTTTCCTCTCTGACCAACCCTCTCAGGTCCAACTTGGTTCCTTCCTCTCCTCAATCTCACTTTCTACCTGTGGTGTTCCCCAGGGGGTCTAACCTCTCTCTGTGGCTGTTAAACCAATACCTGACACCTCGCGCCCACCGCATTGCTGCTCTCTGGTCCAACTTTCAGTGCTATGTGGATGACACTCGACTTGCTTTCAGGCTCCCCTCAGCCGCCTCCTCTCACTCTCTCATCCTGGATTGTCTGTCTGCAATCCCAGAGTGGTGTGCCGCTAATGATCTCTGCCTTCATGCCAGTAAGAAGGAGATCCTCATCATCGGCACACCTGCACCTACCTTTTCTGTCACTCTCTGGCTGGCCACTCTGCGTCCTCTTCCTGCTCCCACCTGTGAGGCTAAGAACTTCGAGGTCACCTTCGACTCCACACTCTCCTTTTCTCCTCACATCTCCGATGAGATAAACCTAAATCTAGGATGGGAGTAAGCTTCGACCATCAAATAATAACACAGTCCTAGTAGCATTGTGTCAAATAATAGGGCCTATACTAAGAAAAACCTATTGCCAATCCTTACACTAAATACAAAAAGTGTACGATAATGTTCTTAAGAAAGAAGGAAGTGTTCACAAATAGGTCAGGATGCAGTACTTAAGGTCTCCTTCCCCACATTTTCAGCATGGGACAAGGTGGGACTTTGGAGCACAGCACATGCTCGAGCTTTCCCAGCACGAGCTAACCGTTATGCTTTCAGCAATCAGGGCATACAGTGGTTAAGCCTCTTTTCCATCAAACAGTCGTTTGCTGCTGTGGCCCTGATGTATCTAAATAATAAACAAAGTGTTCCTTTCTGCTTGTAAGTTGGGTGATGTCTTTCACCCATGGATCCCTCTTCCGGGCTCAGATTGTTAAGACGGATTTCTGAACTCTGACCTGGTGGGCAGAGATTCAGCAGGCCACCCTAGTTTCTTGGAACAGGGTAACCTTCTGGACAAGCCAGACCAATCAAGGTAACATTGGCGGCAGTCAAGACTAGGTCTCAGGAGGGGTGACAGTGACTGAAAGACCTCAATGAGCACACAGAGTAAAGGACACTTACAAATCACTCCCAATCAGGTGTATATATATTAAAAATACAAATAAATTTATTTCAAGTCCTTTGAGTTTCAACACACAAACAAAATCACAGTAATACTTCGAAACCAACACAATCCTATCACTATACATATATACAAGACCAATGGGGTCTAAAGGGTTAATGCATGAAATGGGTCCACAACCAGAAGGGGAAGGAAACGGGCAGTGCAAATAGTCTTTAGTCCCTTCTGCATCGAACACAATCCTAACGGAAAGGCAGTCCAATCCCTAAGAAGAGTGGAGCCTATTGCTAAAATGTACTTGCAATGCTGGCGCACGCGGTAATGCAGATGGACAAAACGGAGTCTCTTCAGGGGTCTGTAGCAGCTCAGAAAGGTGGGTGAGGTGATGTAGAATAAGTTCCCACTATTCTCAGAGGGTCTCCCCAACAGGGCAGAGCAAGTTCCAGAGTTCGGGAATAATTTGCTAGTTCGCACTAGTAGTGGAATGGAGAGGGGCTCTCAGGGGCAACTTGTGCGTAAAAATTGATGGAAGCGCTAGGGGGCACCAGTTAGGGTTGCAATTACTCACCGACCCCCGGCGCACTCCGGACCAAACTTTGGCAGTCAAGTCCACTTTGGTTGCAGGTTCAAATTCGGCAATCTCGCGACTCTGTGGCTTTCAGCAATGAAGATACAGCGTTGATTCCCAAAAGGGACAGTGGTGATTTCTCCGCTCCTGGTGAATGGATCAGACCAGTTCCGCTGTAGCAGGCTTCAGGGCACAGAGGACCACAACTGCAATGAACTTGCAAAGTTCGTCATTATGGCTGGGTGACAAGGTAACCACGTGTACTCCGGTTCGGGTGCACTCACTGTACTCCAGACCTTGGAAAGCCAAGTGTACGAAATTCAGTGTGAGAGTGCCGTGAACACAGAGTTTACGAGATATCAAGTTTTGAGGGCATCCTCGGAATGGCAGCGTTGACAGAGCAAAGGTCCTTCGTAAGCTGGTCAGCCCATTGGTTGGTCATGGGACACTTCTGTGAAGGCTTACTTGCAGGGTTTGATGAAGGTGCCAAGAATAGTTGGTCCCACTATTCCAATGGGTCAAATTGTCTTTGCAGACCTTCTAGGATGACAAAATGCAGAGGGATCCAGCGGGACGACAGCGGGCTCAGGGTGTCAAACCTTCCAGCGGGTCAGCAGCGGTTCCTCGACTGGGCCTCTGTCACGACCCACACTCTGAAGACCCCCTGGCCAACCTATGGGCCAGGGAGAGTCTTGATTCCAGCCCCCACAAAACCCAAGAAATTGCAGCATAGGCCTTCTTGGGGCCAGTCTTGGGGCCAGTCCTGGCGCCTTTGGCGCCAGGCTCTTGTTTGAATATGGACTTGTGTTTGGGAACTACTTTTCATTAATGCCAGTCATGTGGAGACTACCTCATAACCTGGCTCCTTGAAACCAGGCCTGCAGTGTAGTGTTTTTGGGTGTGGTACCATGGGGACTATTTTACCTGGACTTCTTTCTTGAAGCTATTTAAACCACACCCGAATAGACTGACACGCTTTGCGTTAGTTTGCATTACTGCAACGTAACACTCACCGTGTTCAGCTTCATCCACGAACCTCGTAAGGACAGCACCTGCAAAGGAAAGGAGAAGACATTGTGAGAAAAAGGCAGCAGCTTACCTGAACTTCATCGCCAGCGGTTCACAGCTCTTCCGACCATCATCCTGGAACCAGCGCTCCTCCGGATCGACAGACCTGAAAAAGAGAAGAAACAAGGCATTAGACATTGCACAATTAACGAACTGTGCCGAAAGGCTTACCTCGCCGGCCACTCCTCAATCAGCATCACGACGGAAATTCCATACTCCGGCCAAGTACCGCGACCTGTGGAGAGGGAAAGATAACGGGTTAGCAAAGGCAATGTATCTTAAGCGCAGCACATAGCGCCTACTCACCGCATCAAGGCGCTCCAAAAACGCCCATACTTATCGGCGAAACACAGATTCCGCCTTGCCACATATTGGACTTCCGCGTACCTAGGAAGAAAAAGACATTGTTTAAAAGGCATGCAAGAACAGTAATATTCACAGCAATAAGACCTACCTGAAAGACTGAAGACAGGCTGGCATCAGTGAAGCAACTCGATCGCCATTGCCCACCAAGCTCAACGCGTCCCTGCCAAGCCAGCAGGACGGAGAACCCGCCAACATCTAAAACAAGGTGAGGAGAAGTCCAAAAGGGCCGCAGACCTACAGGGAGAAGGGAGGCTGTTTACCCCGGGTGCCCAGTCCTGAACATAGCTTACCTGTATTCCAGGCAGAACTCTTCTGCTGGTCGCATCTGGGCATCGCAAGGGACATCTGAACCCCAACTGCTGGGTGGCGCCCATGTGGAACCAGGTGAGCCTAACAGAACGCGAAGCCTCCAAAACTAAATCCACCTGGGTGCCATGGAAACCTCAGAATTAGACCAATTGCCCCAACTAATAGGAGAACTGCGCGCCAAGGTTCATTCTGCCCGTCAGGAGACTAATGTTCTCAGAAGAGATTTAATAGTGACTAAGGAGCGCACTGAAGACATTAGCAGACAATACTTGCAATCACAAGCCGGCCAGAAACAACCGGGAAACAACCCAACGATGCAGAATCCTACCCTGCCATCCACTTCTTCTACTCCGGTGCAAGTCGTGCTACCAGGAACAGTTCTTTTGGCCCCACTGGAGCGATTTATGGGTGATCCACAGAAATGCACCACATTCATGAATCAATGCCGCCTTCACTTTCTTTGCAGGCCTGGAGCATTTCCAAATGACCAGGCTCGGGTGGCCTTTGTCTCGTCATACCTGAGCGGTAGCGCAGCAGACTGGTCAGTTCCATTGGTGACACATGATGATCCTCTGCTACGTGACTTTGGGGGATTTCAGAGGGAACTGGAGAAACTTTTTGCTCGTCATACCCGAGAACAAGTAGTGGACAATTAACTCCTTTCCCTCCGACAGGTGAATAAGGATCTGTTAACATACATTGCTACCTTCAACAGATTGGTCGCTGAAGCTAGGTGGCCTGAAAACAAAAGGACCACGTTGTTTCATCAGGGTTTATGGGGCGAATTAAAAGATGTTCTAGCTCAAGTAGTGGACCCTCCTCGAGACTGTTCGGAGTTCATTAATTTGGTTGTACAATTAGATCACTGGCTGCAAGACCGAAAAGCAGATCGCTCCAAAATGGATCCACGGGCGGTGTATGTTCAGTCTAGAGACAATGTAACTCATGCACAAGAAAACCCTGCTGAGCCTTTGCAACTTGGAGGAGTGCGACCCCCCATTAACAAAACAAGAGCGAGATAAAAGAAGGCAACAACAGCTGTGTCTGTATTGTGGAAAATCTGGGCACTTCTTGAAGGACTGCCCGGTGAAACCCCCTAGGAAGGTCATTGGGGCCACGGAAAAAGACCAAGAGAAAGAACATCAATCAGAAAACTTCCCAGCTCGGCAAACGCAGAGGTCAGTTTGTCGAGTGAGGGAAAGGAGCCACCGACCTCACACTTTGCAATACCAGTGATCTTGATCAATAACCAACGGTCCTCCAGAATGCATGCCATAGAAGCTTACATTCACAGTGGGGCAGTTGGGAATTACATTGATCGAGATCTGGCTGCAGAGATGGAACTTCCCTTATGTTCCAAGCTGATTACAGATAAGGTGACTACAGTGGATGGGACTGAAATCGCTTCCGGACCCGTAACCCAATGCACAGCTGAGATAACAATGCTGTGCCCGGATGGGGAATAGGGAACTCATTTCGTTCGACCTCATCAAGGCACCTCAATTTCAGTTTATACTAGGGATGCCATGGTTAGTGGCTCATAATCCTTTGATTAACTAGCGAGCCAGGAAATTAACCTTCCCTGGTGACTGCTCTCCAGCCTGTTACTATCAAGAACAGAAGACTGCTTTCAGTAATTCTACGACTCCCGGAACCATGACATCTATCTTAGGTGTAACCAGTACCTTACCTGAGGAATACCGCGATTTCCAGGATGTATTCCAGAAGGACCAAGCCAATACCCTGCCGCCCCACAGGCCCTACGACTGTCAAATCGACTTTGTTCCTGGTACCCAAGGCCCCTGTGGGAGGATCTATGCTCTGACTGAACCTGAAAATCTTCACCTGAAGTCCTATCTAGACCAGTACCTCGCAAACTGATTTATCCGTCCATCTAAGTCCCCGGCAGCCAGTCCTTTGTTCTTCGTGCCGAAAAAAGAAGCGGACTTAAGGACCTGTATTGATTACCGCACATTAAACCAGATCACGGTGAAGAACCATTACCCTTTGCCACTTATTCCGGAAATGTTGGACCAGGTCAAAGATGCTCAAATTTACACCAAATTGGATCTTCGGGGAGCGTATCGCCTGGTTCGGGTCCGAAGCGGCGAGGAATGGAAAACCGCTTTCCGTACTAAATATGGGTTATTCGAGTATCAAGTCATGCCCTTTGGGTTATGCAAAGCACCGGCAGCATTCCAATACTTCATGAATGACGTCTTGAGAGAGTTAATTGATGTCTGCTCCCTAGTGTACATAGATGATATCCTGGTGTACTCAACTTCTAAACAAGACCATATCGAGCATGTCCGTTCAGTCCTTGCCAAGCTCTGCGAACATCGTTTATTTGCCAAGCTGGAAAAGTGCTTTTTTCATGTAACCGAAGTGGAGTTCCTAGGCTTCATCCTTACTCCCGGAGGCATCAGGATGGACCTGCACAGGGTCGACGCCATTCTGAAATTGCCATCGCCGACGTCAATAAAGGGAGTACAAAGTATGTTAGGCTTTGCAAAGTTTTATCGTCGGTTCATACCAGACTTCTCCCAAATCGT
The DNA here is from genome assembly GCF_040938575.1 of Ambystoma mexicanum. NCBI lineage: Eukaryota > Metazoa > Chordata > Amphibia > Caudata > Ambystomatidae > Ambystoma > Ambystoma mexicanum. The sequence goes on from NC_090926.1 coordinate 745,665,090, forward strand.
ACACCGAATCATCATGTTGTTACGAAAAAATAATAAGAAATTCCCCTGGACCGAAGACGCAGAAAAAGCCTTTCAGGACCAAAGAAAAGATTCACCTCAGCACCGATCTTACAACATCCAGGTCCTGACCTCCCATATATGGTAGAGACGGACGCCTCCAGCATAGCAATGGGAGCTGTCCTCTCACGAAGAGATCCCGAAACTGGCCAGCTACATCCAGTGGCCGTCTGGTCAAAGAAGTTTTCACCTCCAGAAATGAACTATGCCATCACCGACAAACTCTTGGCAATCAAATTTGCCTTCAAAGCCTGGCGACACTACCTTCTGGGAGACAGACGCACCATTACAGTTATTACTAACCACCGAAACCTGCACTATCTTAAAACAGCAATGGCCCAATCTTCACGCCAGCTGCGATGGGCTCTCTTCTTCACTGAATACGATTTTGTCATAACTTTTCGACCAGGCGTCAAGAATGGAAAGGCTGACGCACTACAGCCTTAACACACATGGAGCTGAAAAAGGAAATTCAACAAATCATGAATCCGGATGCCCTCCTTGCAATGCAAGCGCAAGGAGAACAATATTCCATCCAAGACCGCTTACCCCTTTTTAAGGGCCGCCTATACATACCCACCAAGGACCTACAACATCAAGTCATTTCAGGTTACCACGATTCCCTAATCGAAGAGCACCCTGGAATCCCCAAGACCTTAGCCAAGGTTAAACAGAACCTTTGGTGGCCTACCTGGCAGAGAGATATAATCCAATAAATTCAATCTTGTGGAGTCTGCGCACAAAACAAATCGCAAAAACATAAACCATCTGGTCTTTTGAGACCTTTGGATATTCCTCCAGCGCCATGGCACACCCTTTCCCTCGACTTCATCACGGATCTGCCTACCAGTGAAGGGTTTAACACCATTCTTGTAGTCGTAGACCTATTCTCGAAGATGGCCCACTTTATTCCACTCAAAGGCCTTCCAGATGCATCCACTCTAGCCAAGGTATTTCTGGACAATATTGTTAAATTACATGGATTCCCATCAGTCCTTATCTCCGATCGAGGTATTCAGTTCATTTCCAATTTTTGGAGAAAGTGTTGTGCAATGGCGCAAATTGACATCCGGTTATCCACTAGCCACCACCCCCAAACGGACGGTCAGAACGAAAGGACCAACCAGACCCTTGAGCAATACTTACGCTGTATGTTGCATCACAAGCTGAGAGACTGGAAGGACTTACTATGGATAGCTGAGTAACTCCTTACATTCTAGTACTGGGCAAACACCTTTTTATACCTTATATGGTAGACACCTGCATACCTCAGAATTGGATCTCCCAACCAAATTGGAAATGCCTGCGGTTAAAACCCTTCACACCAGCATCACTCAGGCTTTCAAAAAGGCCAGAGAACATCTGATTAACGCCAAAGCCAAGCAAAAACAATTTGCCGACCAACACAGGATGAAGGCCCCCGATTATCAAGTAGGAGACAAGGTTTGACTAGCCACCAAGTTTATACCCATCAAAGCAACCCAGACCTTTCAACCCAGGTATTTGGGACCCTACACCATCAAGACGATTATCAGTCCAGCGGCCGTCAAGTTAGATTTACCATCCAATCTACGCATCCATCCGGTATTTCATGTGTCCATTTTAAAACCAATGCAACCTGGTACACGGATTGAAGCAGCTCCGAAACCCATTCTTGTCGATGGAAAACTTGAATTCGAAGTTAAAAGCATACTGAATTCTAAGTACTCAAGGGGGAGACTATACTATCTAATGGATTGGAAATGTTTTGGACCCCAAAACAGATCCTGGGAACCCTGTGAAAATGTTCACGCACCGCGTCTGATCAAAAGCTACCATTGAAACTTCCAAACTAAGCCTGGGCCGGACAGAAGGAACACCTTGAGAGGGGCCTTGGAGGGGGGGGGAGAACTGTCACGACCCACAACCTATGGGCCAGGGAGAGTCTTGATTCTAGCCTCCACTAAGCCCAAGAAATTGTAGCATAGGCCTTCTTGGGGCCAGTCCTGGCGCCTTTGGCGCCAGGCTCATGTTTGAATATGGACTTGTGCTTGGGAACTACTTTTCATTAATGCCAATCATGTGGATGCATCCTCATAACCTGGCTCCTTGAAACCAGGCTTGCAGTGTAGTGTTTTTGGGTGTGTTACCATGGGGACTATTTTACCTGGACTTCTTTCTTGAATTTATTTAAACCACACCCGAATAGACTGACATGCTTCGCGTTAGTTTGCATTACTGCAACGTAACGCTCACCGTGTTCAGCTTCAGCCACGAACCTCGTAAGGACAGCACCTGCAAAGGAAAGGAGAAGACATCGTGAGAAAAAGGCAGCAGCTTACCGGAACCTCATCACCAGCGGTTCGCAGCTCTTCCGACCATCATCCTGGAACCAGCGCTCCTCCGGATCGACGGACCTGAAAAGGAGAAGAAACAAGGCATTAGACATTGTACAATTAACGAACTGTGCCGGAAGGCTTACTTCGCCGGCCGCTCCTCAATTTCCTGAGTGAGCACCCACGCGGTGCCAGACTCCTCTGTTGCTGGTTTTCCCCCTTTTCTCATCAATGGTTCTTTTGAACCTTTCACAGTTCAATTAGCCGTTTGCTACTTTTCCTTCAACACAGTTGGATTTCTGATCGACTCTCCCCTCGACTCATCGGCTGTGATGAACCCCTTGGCTGTCTTTCTCTTTGGAGTCAAGATTGGTACTTTGAAGACCAGCATCTCTCCCCGGCTTGGTTATGTGTGGTGGAGGGTCTCGAGCACCATTGACATCTGCTGCAACACATGCTGGCTATTGTTTGCGGTCTTACGATTCCTTCTGTAGAGGTTTCACAGGCCTTGGTTGGAAAGGTCAAGGTTGCTTCTCCCCTTGTAAACCACTCGGTATGCGCTGTCTTTTTCCTCCTCTTGAACTGACGTGCTGAGTTAGCTCCTTTGGCGTGCTGTCTGACTTGTTTGTATTGTGCTCTTGTGCTCCACTTTTAATCCCTGTGGGGAATGGAAAAGGCTGTCAGGTGTGTGTGGTTCTGGTCAATTACCTGACTTTGCCTGACCCTGGTGTTGGGACATGGTAGGTAAATGGCTTGAGTGTTAGTCAGTCATGCTTCCTTATCTACGAAAGTGTTCGTGTCGGAAAAGGGGGCAGGGGTAAAGTGTTTGGGTATCCTATGTGGAAGGTTGGGGAAAAGTTGTCATAAGAAGGGGGATACTGCATCTCACCCGTCGGTGTCCCACTTCCACTCCCAGAGTACCCCCATCCAGGTGATCCTCCCTCACTGTCCACCCACATGAACTGGATCTAATAGCAATCGTCGTGTTCTGGCCACCTGGATGAAAGACCCCCAGGGACTAGTCACGGAGACACCTTCAGGTGCGTCACAACAGCCGTAGTTTCTTTCACTCCCAAGCCTTCTCCAGGCCCACTCAATCAGGATTCTCATCAAGCTTCTTTCCGTGGTACTCGTCCCAGTGTGCACACTCTAATGACCAATCCTCACAACACAGAGGGTTCAGATGAGTCCAGGGTAGATGCAGGAGAGCAGTAAATTACTTCCCCATCACGTTTCCCTCCCATGCATCTCCAGTAGAAGGTAGAATTTCATCATTCACTCACGTATGGGTGGAAATAAAGTCAGACCTGCACTTCCTCAGCCCGCCCCCTTCTCCCCAGCTCTCACCCCCTCCAGTCCTGAGGCTGTACAGAATAATTGTTATAGTACTTGCAAGTACTATCTCCAATCATCACTGACTTTGTGAACGCCTCCTTCAAGTCATGCACTGTTCCCTAAAGCATCAAATCTGCCTGGATCACACCCTCACTTGACCCCACCCTCCTCACCAAATAATGCCCAATCAACACAGTACCCTTCCTACTTAAAATACTTCAGTGCTGCATACTCTCAAGTCCCACACTTCCTAGAAGCCAATCATCTTCTTTTCTCAAGACAACCCGGTTTCAGACCTAAATACAGCACAGAAACCACCCTTCTGGACCTACAAATGCAGTAGGACAGCATTTGAGATGCAGGAAACCTAGCCTTACTCCTCCTCCTTGACTTCTCTGCTGCATTTGACTTGGTCGACCACGACGTGCTCTGCAAACATCTGGGTTCTCCCTTCCTTTTCTCCTCCGACACCATTGCCTGGGTGAAATCCTTCCTTGGAAATTGCACCTCAAGTATTTGCATCAGAATCTCAGCAGTAGACTCCATCTGAGCACCCTTGAGGGGCCACCAAGGCTCCTGTTTCTCCCCCCCTCTACAACATCTATACAAAGCCACCCTTTGACATTCTTGACTTCCTCAACATCACGTACACTAACTTTGCCGACGACACGCAGTTTCTCACCCCCATCTCTGCTGAACACACCCAGGACACCGTCCCCAAGGTCTACGCCACCTTTCAAAACTGGATGGCCTGCCACAATCTTTGTCTGAATGACAATAAGACTGAACTTCTCATCGAGGGCTCCTCCTCTCGCTTCAGCAGGCTCTCACCGACCTACTCAATGTTATCCATTGACGGCCCTCCCATCCCTGTTCTCAAACAGCTGAAAACGCTAGGGGCTTACCTGGATGCCGAACTCAACATGTTCAAACACATCAGTGCCCTGGCATCATCCACGGTGTACACTTCCAAGCTTATTTCCCCACGTAGAGAATTCCTTTCCACTCCCAACTCTCACGCTCGCCCAAGCGCTCCTTGAGCAAGCTTGATTACTGCAATGTCCTGCTCAATGGCACGTCCGCCTCTAACCTGTCCAAGATGCAACTCCTCCAAAATAAAGCCATTGGCGCAGCCCTGGGCCTGCACTGCTCTGATCACAGCAGCCAGTCGCCATGCACATTGGCTACCCATAAAAGCTTGCATAGAGTTTAAAACGTTGGTATTGGTGCATCACTGCATTTACAGTGCAGCCCCACCTACCTGATCAAGAGCCTGCCACTGAAGCAGCATGCACGTTCTCTCCGCTCTTCTCACTGTACATTGCTTGCCAATCTCAGATTCAAGAAGGCCAGAGCTGGAGGCGTCAGCTTTGCCGTCACTGCCCTCACTCTATGGAACACTCTACCTCCGCAAACTAGTGACGAAACCTCCTATACCATCTTCAAGAAATTAGTCAAAACCTGGCTGTCAACAAATACAAATAATGTCTCTTACCTGGCTCCACTTCATATTCCCTTGATTGTGTAATGTCTATCCTTGCTGATTTTTTTTACCAACACTGTGATACACGTGGCTCTGGACATTACCCAAATGTTATAAATAAATAAAATAAATACAATTTTAAAAACCTTTAAAAGTGGAAATCTTTCCCCACACCACCAGTAGAGGTTACTCCTACCACAGATGCTTCCCTATCATGGTGGGGAGCACATGATCTACAACATACAGCGCACAGCAGGTGGACTCGGGCAAATTACTATGTCCTTACAACATGCTGTCCCAGCATCAGGGATCTATACTACTCTGAATATAGCTGCTTCACTCCTGAAGTCAGAGAGTTTGGACATGTAAATCTGCCTCAAAGGTGTATGAACATTCTTAAGGAGGCACGTAAACCCAATACCAGACACTGCTATTTCAATAAATGGAAACATTTGTAATTTGGTGTAGATCACGTAGGATCAATTCTGTTGACTGCACTCATCTCACATTGTTCTATGCCTACTTTTCCTCTTAGGTTCCGGGCTAGTCTTTAATTCACTAAGAATCCATCTCGCTGCTCTTTCTGCTTACACCACCTCTCAAAGTTAAGTTTCTTGGCGGAAAGTCCCTGTTATTAACGCATTTTTATGGGAGGGGTCAAAAGATTACATCGTCCAATTTCTGGGACTTGAATGTCAGCCTTACTAAACTTATGGGCCCCCCTTTTCAGCCAATGCATAAAACCAGTCTTAAGTGTCTCACTTATAAGTGTGCTTTTCTCAGTGTTATAACGTCTATAAGTAGGGTAAGTGAACAGCAGGCTCTCTCAGTTCAAGACCCCTTTGTCACCATTCACAAGGACAAAGTGGTTTTGTGCACACAGCCATGCTTCTCTCCTAAATTAATCTCAAAGTTCCATGTCAATCAACCTATAGAACATCCAGCCTTTTCCAAAATCCCACTAATTCAGCAGAGCGAAGCTTCCATACACTAGATGTTTGAAGAGCTGTAATGTAGTAACTAAATTAAAACAAAACCACTACGGGAAACGGATCAATTCTTTGTTTCCATTGCGGCTAGAAAGAAAGCCACAATGGAAGCCATTTCAAAAGGGATTGGGAAAGACATTCAAATGTGTTATTCTCTTTCAAAAAGAATCTTGCCCTTTTCACATAGAGCACACTCCACTCGAGGCACAGGAGCTACTTTAACATTCATTGCAAGTGCAACTTTTGGATGCCATTTGCAAGGCAGCTACCTGGAGTTTAATTCACACCTTTACACAGGATTACTGCTTAGATGCATATTCTAAGAGTGATTCACAGGTGGGTCAGGTGGTGCTAAAACATCTTTTTGCCACTGTATTTTCAAACAACCCACCACCATCTCCTTGTACTACTTACTAGTCTCTGCACACAGCATGTGATTCTAAGCAGATCCAGAGGCCTCAGAAGACATCCATTACTTACTGTAATCCATGACTTACCGTACTCTTATTACTGATGCTCGCATCTGCTTGGATTCACATACGCCTGCCCTTCCTAACCACTTGGAGTTGACCATACATAGACATCTCACACCTTTCTCCACTATCTGTACTCATGCATTCACTTCATGCGCCCTCTTGTCAGAAACAAAACAATCGGAGGGACCACGACGCGTGAAGGGCACGTCACATAGGGATAGTATTACAAACACGCCCAGTCAACCGCCCTTCTCGAAGTTTGAAAACGAAATGCAATACTCAGCACCTACCACTAGATGTCGGCCAATGCACAGCATGTGGATATAAGCAGATACAAGCATCAGAAATACGATTATGGAAAATAATGTATGATCTATATGGTATATGTTTGAACTGTTCTTTGATAGTTGATTTATAATGCACCTATACACAAGTGTTTCAAGCCGCAACCAGGCAGGGATGGGGACAACGGGAGAACAAGATGATCTCACTAGGCTTAGTATCATATAGATTGTGCAAGTGCGCAGACAAGAACTGCAGGGGGGAGGTAGGGGGATAAGTTCACCGGTAGAACAGTACCCTGGGTTAAGTGCAGGAAGGCAGGGCCTCCAAGGGGAACATGACCATGAATTGCTAGGAAGGCCAGGTGGCAGTGCAGGAATGCCAAAGGCAAAGGCAAGGGCTAGGGACAGGGTAGGGGGGGGGGGCAGGTGTTCTATATGACTTAGAGGAGCACCAGGCAGCCAGTCAATGTAACAGCAGGAGGAAGGGAAGGATATAGTCAAGGCAGAGAGAAAAGGAGGTAGGAAAAGGTTAGCAGGGAAGAGGCAGAGAGAAGGAAGAGGAGAAAAGGAAGGTCTTGAGGAGCTTCCAGAACTTAAGGCGGTCCGGCACAAGGTGGAGAGTGGCAGGGAGGCCATTCCAGAGGGAGGCATCTGCAGAGGAAAGAGATCTACCACTGAGTCTCTGCTTGAAGAAGTGACTCACCCGTAGAGAATTGGAGGTAGACAAGCAGAGGGCTCTGGAAGGAAGGTACTTGGGAAGAGAGCATTGGAGAGAGTACGGGCCCCGGCCCAAAAAGACCTTGTGGACAATGCATAGGGTCTTGAACTTGATCCATGCAGCCACGTCTTGCAATCCTGTTTTGGATGATTTGCAGAGGGTAGATTGAGAAAGAGGCTGTTGCAATAGTCTAGCCTAGAGAGAACCAGGGCTCAGACAGTGAGCTTCTGGGGGAAGGTGAAAAAAGGTAGCATACCTCTGAGGTGGTGCAGTTGGAAATGGAACTTTTTAGAGACCTCTGTGATGTGTAGAGAGAAGCAGAGAGTGAACTCGAAGATGACCCCAAGGTTTTTGCCTCACAAGAGGGTGTGGGCGCAGGGCCAAGGGAGGCCGCCCGGAGTGAAAGGGGAAAAGCGGGAGCAGAGGTCTCAATGAGAAGGATCTCTCTTACTGGCATTAAGACAGATATCATTTGAGGTGCACCAAAGCAGTCGGGTATGAGCGAGGAGGAGGCAGGAGGGTAGCCTGAAGGAGAGCTGTGTGTCATTCAGTTAGAGAAAGAAGTAGAGATCAGTCTGGCCAAGGGGGCCAGATAGACATTGAAAAACCAGGGTGAGAAGCTAGATCCCTTGGGAACACCACATGTAGAGAGTGTGATGGAGGAGAGGAAGGACGTAAGTTCAAGCTGGCAAGGTCAGTCCAAGAGGAAAGAGGATAGCCACGGCACAGCCTGATCTGTTGTGTCCAGGGTATCTCGGAGGCGGGTGATCAGGATGTTGTGGTTCAATGTGTCAAAGGCAGAAGAAAGGTCAAGGGGGATGAGGACAGAGGGAGAGTTCGAGCCAAGGTTAGAGAGCAAATCTTCATGGGTGTTCAGTTGAGCAGTTTCCTTGCCTCTGTCTTCTGTGAAGCCAGACTGATGGTCATGGAGACAAACAGATTCAGTGTGGAGGGTTTGCTGCGAGATAGCCATTTTCTCCAGGGGTTTGCCCATGAAAGGAGTAATTGAAGTTCGCTTATAGTTTGCCGGGATGGTGGGGTCGGCAAAAGGCTTTTTGAGCAGGGGGTGCACAAGGGAGTGCTTGAGAGGAGAGGGGAAGACTCCAGTGGCAAAGGAGTGGTTGCAGAGATCGGCAAAGGCTGGAGCAAAATAGTCAATGTTGTCCTTAATGGTTCTGGAGGGGCAGGGAGTCACCAGCTAGGGTGAGACCTTCATAGACCAGACTTGTCTGGACACCTCATCAGGTGTGACGGAGAGAGGGCCTGAGAGTGGTAGAGGGAGGGGAACCGATGAGTGAGGACAGGATGTCCTGAGTTTTTTTAGTGAAATGAGGCCAGGGTCAAGCAGAGGGCCTGAGTCGGTGTGTTAGAGTAAGAAAGTGCAGTAGGATTGGCCAGCTATTTGCAGATTTTAAAAAGGTTGGCAGTGTTAGATGCTGTGGAAATACAGGCTTGAATGTAGACTTTTAATAACATTTTTAGAAAGAGTCTATATTGCCTTTGAAGTAGGCGGCAGGCCATATTGTCGGAGCGTGAATCTGAAGGACCACATTTCAGTTCAGCTGTTCTGCACTTGCGTTTCAGGGCGGCCAGGTTAGATTCGTACTAAGAATTGCACTTTTTGGTGGGCTTCAGATGATCCTCGGGACAGGGGCAAGGATGTCGACAGTGTTAGAGATGGAAAGGTGAAAGTTGGAAAGGGCTGTGTCAGGATGGGAGTCGGCCGCAGGAGTAGGTGGAGGCAAAGGCTGCCACTGACACACTTCATGGGTTGGATGACCGTGAAGGATGGTGGCAGTGCTGCGTGGGCCATTGCCTGGGGAACAGGAAGCTTAAAGTGCGATGAGAGAAGAAAGTGGTCAGTCCAGGAGAGAGGAGTAGTGAGGGGGTTAGAGAGAGGGATGTCACAGGTGATGAAAGCATTTTGGGTGTTTATAGCAGAGTGGGTCAGAACAGAGGATAGAATGGAAAGACAGAGGGAGTCACAAAGGTTGCGGAAAAGCCCAGAGTAGTCTGGAGAGTCCAGGTGGATGTTGAGATCCCCAAGGAGAAGCTAGTAGGGAGAGGAGAGATGTGAGCCCATTCAGAGAGGAAGAGGATGGCCTGGCCAGGTGGAAGGTAGGTGACTAGGGAGGGTCAGAGATGAGCCAGGAGTAACAGGGAGCCTGCAGGCCAGGCATTCTAAGGTGGAGTAGGCTTCAGCGGGAATGATGGAGACAGGAATCCACTCAGGAAAGATTAGGGCCACTCCACCTCAGGGCCTAATATTTCCTGAGTGGATTCCTCTCTTAGCAGGAATCACCTAGCTTCTGAATTGTGCTTTGTTACTCCTTCACCAGTCTTGCCTCAAATAACGGTTACAGTCAATGCATAGTTTTCTTGAATTCTTCTTGCTGAAATCGGGAAACGTGACCAGCTTATTTATACAAAAGGCACTTTCGTATGCTACTGAAGGGTCCATGTCACTTGCCTTCACCCCTGAGCCTATTGTTTGTCATAAACTCCCCCTCCATCCTAGAATGGGGCAATCTCGTGCCTCTGAACTAAAGTAGTTAAGGAAAGGACCTGAAAAAAAATAAGAAATGTACTTACTAACAAGCCCCTGACACATACTCACCCATACAAAGGACTACCAATTCAGGAACCCTGAAACAATCCCTGGAACAAGGCCCCGCCTCAGCTTTCCTGACCCTTCTGCACGTAATGTCCTCCTGCATCCTAGTGGTGCTGTAGGGTTAGTACGAAATTACCTAAGTAGAAAAGTCCTACCACCAAAAGTCTGACGCCCATTTATTTGCATATGTGCGGGGGGGGGGTAAAGTTAATAAAAATGTATAGGTGTAAGGTGGGGCACTGTGGGGGTCTCATATATATATATATCATATTACATGGCCACGGTACTGAATGTTTTTGCAAAGTTTGGTGATGTTTTGTGCTGGGGGGGGGGGGGGGGGGGAGTTAAATGGGAGGGGTCCCAAAATGTCTTCTTTTTTCCCATAGACTGGGGGGAAATTTTTGCGCATGGCTACAGGCTAGACCGCTGGACGGATTTTCATGAAATTTGCGGCAGGGGCAGGGCCTTCGTCGTGAAAGCGTGCTTTTGTAAATATGATGACCTTCCATGCAGTGCTTTTCTTTAAAATGACCAAAAAGTAGGTGTAGAAAAATGAGTGATATGTATGTTCGCTCCGTGGTCACACTTCCCTGTTCGGTTGACGAACAAGAACCTGATTGGCTAAGGGGCTTCCGTCATGACCGCGTACACGCAACGTCTCTGCCCATTGGCTGCTGTGAGACTTGTTCTGCGTCAGATAGTTTGGATGCGCCCGACATCTTGGATCCGTGGAAAGCGGAGCAACAACCAGCGTACACATGCTTTTTTAGTTGCCCTATTTTGCTGTGTTACAGAGCATTGTGAAAGATTCACACATTAAGAAATGGGTGATGTATGCATTTGTACTTCGGCCGTCATGATGTAATTTCTATGGACACCTTGTACGTACAGTAAATGTGGGGGGTAATAACGATAGCACTTCAGTCCATGAAGTGGGCAGGAAATTTGTAACACTTCACTCCATGTAGTGGATAGGAAATTTGTAACTTGTGAATGCACACGGGTATAGGTAGGCAACATTGAAATAGACAACATGCTGTGAACGCATTATTTTTACCAATGGCTATTTTTACATTCATAAGCACGCTGCCATGGGTGGCACATGCTATGGTGCTAGTGGCCAGGGGCTACAGTCTTAACATATGGGTAATTAATGCACTTCTTCTGGGGGTCCGTTGTCATGATGTAATGTGTATGGACATCTTGTACGCTCAGAACACTTACATCTACTTAATGACGTATGTTCTATGGCATCCTTGTACGAACAGAAAAGGAGGGGTCCAATAAGGCCAGTATTTGAACCCGTGCACTGGGCAGTTGTTACATTTGTAAGGACACGTGTGGTGTTGGGGAACATTGAAATTGCCTACATGCTGTGAATACATTAGTGTTTCCAATGGCAATTATTATATTCATTAGTATGCTCCCATGGTTGGCACATGCTACGGTGGTTGTGGCCAGGGCCTAGAGTCTTGGATGCATGGCGGTCGGCCGAAGGCCCAAGGCCTTACTTCCAAGACTCTAGGCTCTGGCCACAACCACCGCCGCATGTGCCAACCATGCATACATCCCTTGTGTTGCATTTTGCTTTGCAAGTTGTGGGGAGTGCGTGCAGTCTTTGGTGCATGGCTTACAACAAAGTTGTAAGTAGTAGACTTGGAAGACACTGCACACCCATCCCATGTAAGATCTACAGACATACTCCTAGGAGGGAAGCATCTGGGCAGAGGTAGTGAAGGATACCACACCTATAGAATAACCCCCACTACCACACATCACCGAGGTGGTTGTGGGGAGACCCTGCAGTGTTGGGTGCATGGGTAAAGCCCGTGCATGCAAGACTAAAGTCATCAGCAGTGGAGTTACATGTTAATATGGGTGTGGAGGATTGTGGTTGTTGTTTTGATGCTCTAGTTTCTTCACTTCATGGCTGCAGACGATGGTCCGAAAAGTAAAATTATAAGCAGCTAATTTACAAGGACCATGTTTTACGTATGCAGCGATGGTTGGTTGTGGATAGGACCTGTACTCCTTGAAACTTGTTTGTAAGGCGTAGGTGGTAGGTTACTCAACACAGACGAAAGGCCAGCCTACAGGCACTGCAGCATATCACTACCATAGATTAGACGAGTACATTCCCATGTGTAGAAAATGCCTGCCAATATACTTACTCCTTACTTTGTTCAGAATCCATAATCTTTTTTAAAATTGGTTATCGTACTTGGCGGAAGTATAATTTTTTCCATTTCTGTGATGAAAGAAAAAGGTTTGTTAATGTTTGCAGTTTTTCCACATTTGCCACATTGCATAATAGACAGTTAACTTATTTTTTTAGACCCTCATATTTAGTTTACAAACCAGTGTACTGTGCATTGCGCTCAGTTTCTGTGTTTGCTTTTCTAATCCTTGGGTCTGGGGAAACAAATCCTTGTCGGATTAAAAAAAAACCTTCATTTGTTATGCAACTAAGTAGTTCATTTTTTTCCTTTCAGTGTTTTCTTTATTTTTCCAATCAGTGTTATATTTGTTGCTTTCCTGCCCATTTCTAACAACAGTTAGATATCTGTAGGCGTTTTCTAACTGAGCATTTGTTCCTACAGATTTTTGATACTCATTAATTTGTGTTGTTGTTACATCCTGTTTCCTTCATCTTTCCCATTGATGTTTTCTTTGTTGCCTCCCTGCCAATTTTTAACAACACTTAGATACCTATAGGAATATTCTACCTGTGCATTTGTTTCCAACGATCTGCGATTATCATTCATTTGTGTGATTCTTCCATCCTGTTGGGTAGTTAGATACCTGTAGGCGTATTCTAACTGTGCATTTGTTCCTTCAGATTTGTGATACTCATTCATTTGTGTTGTTGACATATCCTGTTTCCTTTATCTTTCCCATAAATGTTTTCTTTGTTGCCTTTCTGCCGATTTTTAACAGTTAGATACGTTTAGGCGTATTATGCCTGTGCATTTGTTTCCAACAATCTGTGATAATCATTTATTTGTGTCATTCTTTGTAACGCTCACCTGGCTCCCACAGCGGTGTCGAGCGGAACTGGACAGCCACGGTCTCCACCAACGTGATGCGTAGTGCAGAGATGACTGACTGGACTGGCCCACCTAGCTTTGTCTGCTTGAAGTAGTCTCCTAAAGACGGGGAAAGGGAATTAGCCACCCGTGGATTTGAGTATTAACACCTCACAGCGTCCCCACTTACCACTTCTGACATTCCCTTTCATAAAGCTCCCCTTATAGTTTTGTATGATGAGCTCTCCATCCTGCGAAGAATGCAGGGGTGTGTTGATGGCCAGTTACTTCACTGGCTTGAGGATATTGGAAGAGTTCTGGACAAATCTTGGCTCCAAACCTCCGGGCGAAAGGCCGTAAGTATATAGTTCTAATGAGTTAAAAATGTCCGATTAATCACCCTTGTCCAATTCCTTGTTTCTTTTGCAGCTTAGACCCAAAAGATGATCGTCTTGTGGCAGCTTAAAGCGTTCAGGTAAGAGTCTGTGTTTTTTAACACTGTCCGGTAAATGATGCCAAGGTTTAACTCTCTGCTTTCTCTTTTCTTGCAGGTGCAGCATAGGAAGATTTGGTGTGCTGGTGGATAATACCTCCTGCGGTAAAATCAGGTAAGCATATGGTGGCAAGAGATTGTCCTTGTTTGTTCCCTTGGATCACCTTGTTGTTTTCTTGTCCCCCTTAGGCGCTGGAATGCGGTAACCATGTGATGGAGACAGCACCAGATCGTAGAGATGCTGCGAGGAACGGGGAGTATGGCGCGGCGCTGCTGCTGGCGATGCGACACGTTTAAAATGAAGTCTTTCTGGTTCGAAGATGCGCTGAATCTGAAATCTGGTAAGAAATCCAGTAGAGTTCTTGTCCTAACCTTTCTTCTTCTTTCCCTTCTTTCTAGGCGCTCTGAACTCGAGGCGGGCGTGGCAGGATGCTGGATGCTGACTGCAGACACAGTGAGCGTTACGCTGCTGGATGCAGAATAACGCAAAGCATGTGCTGCTCTTCGGGCGTGGTTTAAATAGCCTTCAAAGTAGTCCCAGGTAAGTATTCCTCCACAGCCACACCCGAGTAACAAAATTCTCCCTAAGATAAAATAGTCCCTTCAAGCCTCACATGGGCTTGGATGCTTGGATCCCTTGCAGCATGGTCTGCATCAGGTAAGTTTTAACATATGAGCCTGGCGCCTATGGCGCCAGGACTGATGTCCCATATGAGCCTGGCGCCATAGGCACCAGGAATGTACCCAGATAGCCCCTAACAGGGGTTGCTGGGTTTGCTCCAGGTAACATGATGCCTGCTTCCGGGGTTGATGGACTTGGTCTGGAAGGTGATCCAAGGGAACAAACAAGGACAATGCCCGGGGGTAGTCATCATGACAGCACTCCCCCCCCCAGGGCCCCTCCTAAAGTTGTGATCCAAGGGAACAAACAAGGACAATGCCCGGGGGTAGTCATCATGACAGCACTCCCCCCCCCAGGGCCCCTCCTAAAGTTGTTCCTCCCCTTGGCCTTGGTTTGTCTGGGAAATTCCAGTGGATTCTTCTCACCAACCTAGGTGCATGAACGTGGTCACTGGGTTCCCATGACCGTTCTTGTGGTCCGTAACCTTTCCAGTCGATTAAATAAAAAAGTCTTGACTTAAACATTTTGGAGTCCAGGATACTTTTCACTTCAAATTCGGGTTCCCCGTCTATAAGGACGGGGTCAGGTGGCTTGGTTAGTCTTGTCCCAGGTTGTACTGGCTTCAGAAGTGACACATGGAAGACGGGGTGAATTTGCATACTAGCAGGTAATTCCAATTTGACGGCCACCGGGTTGATAATGGCCTTAATAAGGTAAGGTCCCAAAAATCTAGGCTTAAAGGTCCACTTTCCTTTTAGAGATATGTGTTTTGTGGCCAACCAAACTTGATCCCCAATTTGGTATTGTGGAGCATCACTTCGATGCTGATCACCGTTTTTCTTGTACTTTTCTTTCGCATGTTTCAAATGTTCAGTTGCTTCCTTAAAGGCTTGCGTAATAGTAGCGTGCAGATGGTTCACTGAGGGCATTTCTAATTGTTGAGGCGAGTCAAGTTCTGAGGTTCGAGGGTGGTGCCCGTATATGGTATAAAAGGGGCCTTGTCCAGTTCCAGAATGTACAGTTATTGTATGCATATTCGGAGATCCATAGAATGTCCTTCCAATTACTTTGAGTCTGGTGTAACATACAACGCAGGTACTGTTCAAGAGTCTGGTTGGTCCTCTCCGTTTGACCATCGGTCTGGGGATGGTGACTGGTCGATAACCTCACGTTGATTTGCGCCAATTGACAACATTTCTTTCAAAAATGTGAAATGAATTGACTACCTCGGTCAGAGACCAATACGGAGGGAAATCCGTGTATTCGAACAATGTTTTCGAGAAACTCCTTGGCCAGAATTGAAGCAAAAGGTAATCCCTTTAAAGGAATAAAGTGGGCCATTTTGGAAAAAAGATCCACAAAACGAGAATGGTGTTAAATCCATTACATGGAGGTAGGTCTGTAATAATGTCTAACGATAAGGTGTGCCATGGTGTAGGTGGAATATCCAAGGGTTGTAAAAGGCCAGCCGGTTTTTTTCTTCTGACTTTTGTTTTGGGCGCAAATGCCACAGGACATTACAAATGACTTTACGTCTTTTCGCCAGGTGGGCCACCAGAATTGTCTCTTAATGTTAGCTTCAGTTTTTGCGATACCTGGGTGCCCTTCCATCAGGGTGTCATGATAATTGGAGATGACTAGTTCTTGTAGTTCCTTATGTGGTAGAAATAGACCCCCTTGAAAATAAGGTAGGTCATTGATGACAGAGTAGTCTGAGCCTTTCTTTACCCAGTCCTACAGGGCTGTTGGATCGAAGAGTTGTTGGATCTTTACCTGAATATCTTCTAGGGTTTGTAAAGTAGTTATGCCAAGAATTCTTTGTTCTGAAATTATAGGCACCGGCTCCGGGTTAGCATATGCTTCTTCCATTCCTATTCGGGATAAGGCATCTGCCTTGCCATTTTTACAGCCTGTTCGATAAGTGATCACGAAATCGAACTCGGCAAAGAACAATGCCCATCGAAGTTGGCGTGATGATTGGGCTTTGGCTGTCTTTAAATACTGCAAGTTCCGGTGATCAGTGATTACAGTAATGGTATGCCTGGCACCGAGAAGATAATGCCGCCAAGCATTGAAGGCGGATTTGATAGCTAATAGCTCCTTATCGGTAACCGCATAGTTTAATTCGGGTGCCGAGAACTTTCTGGACCAAAATGCTACTGGGTGAAGTTGACCGGTTTCAGGATCCTTCTGGGACAGGACAGCTCCCATGGCTAAACTGGATGCGTCGGTTTCAACTATGTATGGGAGTTCAGGACTGTCTTGATATGGGCCAAATCGTCCTCGGGAGCAATAATTACCCAATTCAGCCCAAAATACAGGTTCTATTGTGCTGAGCAGTGATCTCATGCTAGTGACAAATGACACCTTCAATAAGTTTTAGTATTTATTCTAAACAGTGAATTTCATATACATTTGGGATTCAAGTTAGAGAAGATTACAAAGCACAAAACTTAGAGAAATGCCAAATATAGAGAAACATAGAACTTAGATAAACATAGAGAAACATAGAGAAACACAGTCTTACGCCCCTTCAATCAGCACTGGGAGACCCTGGCCCTCATAAGCTAGCTGTAACAAGCCCCGCTCAGAGGACAGCGCTGTCGGGATGCCGTCAGAGTTCCAAATTCCGGGCACTTGATCTTGCTCGAACCAAGTCCACAGGACGATCTCCCACCCGAGTCATGTGAGCATGTATATTTTATAATCTTGTGCTGCCCGTCCGTGACGCACAGTTCCAGAACTTTCCCTGTGCAAAATATAGGCTGGCTCATGGAAAAAACCCAACTCTGTTAATTTCCACTGCTCCTTCTTCTGAGCCCCTCCCTGGCTCCCTGGAGCCCATCTGCCAAAGCTCAGGAATGTCTTATCAGTGCCTTTCCAGAGAAAAGGAGATTAGCTTGGGGCCATGCAGGGCTACCGTTAGTGAGGCAGAATATTCTAAGGGAAGCAGGGATGTATTAACCCCATCTGCAAGCTCTAAAAGGCATGCACTCATAGCTTAGTGTTTATAGCGCTTAAGACTGGCTATCTAAGCGCTATATAGGTGCCATAATGTTCCAAACATTCCAAAAATACCTATTAGCTACAGAGCTAGGGCCCTCTCCCTGCCTGTCTATCAACAATGCATAATGTGACATATCACTCATACTAGGCCTGCATATTCCTTGTAGCTCACTACTGCATAATGGAAGTGCTACAACAGACTACTGTCAGCATTTTTAGCACATACTTTGAATACACTATTGTCTTTCAGCGGCTAATGCTGTCATCTAAAGCCCTGATTGGCAAGGTTGCAATTTTGTGTATCACTACAAGGACGAGGATGCTTTAATACAGGTGCAGACGTGAATTTCGCTTTCAGTTCTTGGAAGGCATTCTCAGCTTCTTCAGTCCCCAGGAAGCGTTTGTTTTTTTGCAAGAGCGCTGTGATAGGGTGTACAACATGCGAGAAATCCGGAATGAATCTGCGATAGAAATTAGCAAATCCGAGCATGCTTTGTACTCCTTTAACTGAACTGGGTGATGGCCATTTGAACTCCTTTTGGAGTCAGGATAAATCCAAGAAATTCAACTTCTGTAGTTTGGAAAATGCATTTTTCCAATTTTGCATATAACGTGTGCTGGCGTAGTTTCTCAAGGACTGCACGAACGTGCTTCACATGGTCAGATTCTGAAGAGGAGTACACTAGAATATCGTCTATGTATACGACAACACAGACGTCAATGAGTTCACGCAGGACATTGTTCATAAAATACTGGAAGGCTGCTGGTGCATTGCACAACCCGAAGGGCATCACCTGGTATTTGAATAACCCGTACTTAGTGCGAAAAGCAGTCTTCCATTCGTCGCCTTTCTTTACACGTAGCAGATGGTATGCCCCTCGTAGATCTAATTTAGTGTAGATGCAAGCGTCCTTTACTTGGTCTAGTAATTCTGGGATCAGAGGCAATGGGTATTGGTTCTTAACCGTGATCTGATTTAAGGCGCGGTAGTCTATGCACGTTCTGAGGTCACCTTCCTTTTTTGGCACGAAGACCAAAGCTGAAGATGCAGGGGACTTAGATGGACGAATGAAGCCATTGGCAAGGTATTGGTCCAAGTATTGTCGTAGGTGAAGGTTCTCGGGTTCCGTAAGTGCGTAGATCCTACTACATGGAGGTTGTGCACCAGGTATGAGATCAATTTGACAATCGTATGATCTGTGAGGTGGTAAGGTGTTTGCCTGTTCTTTTTGGAAAACATCCTGGAATTCTTGATATTCGTGCGGTAACTGCACAACTGGAGTAGCAACTGCGGCCAAGTCCTTGTTCAAGGTTTTTATTGGGTAACAAGTATGTGCAAGGTTATTCTCTTCTCTCGCCAATCAATACAAGGATTATGTGCTTCCAACCAAGGTATCCCCAGTATTATTTGGAACTGCAGGGCTTTGATTAAATCAAACACAATAGTCTCTCGATGCCCATCCTGACCCAATGTCATTTCTGCGGTGGAATGAGTTACAGGCCCAGAGGCAATTTCAGTTCCATCGACTGTGGTGATGACATGCGAAGTGGTATTTCTGCAGAGAGGTAGATTCATCCTAGAAGCCAATTCATGGTCCACATAGTTTCCTATGGCCCCGCTATCAGTGTATGCCCTAACTGCGTGCAAACGTGATGGCTGCCTTGGATCTATAAGGACCATTGGTATGATGAAATGCGAGGTTTGAGTATCCTTCTTAAAGCTCGGCAAGTGGACCTCTATGCTTGTCGGGCGTGGTCGTTTCCCGAGTCAGGCTCCATATGGCTTTTATCAGCAGCTCCTACCACCTTCTTGGGTGGTTTTACAGGGCAATCCCGTAGAAAATGTCCCGAAGTGCCACAGTATAGACATAATTGCATTTGCCGCCTTTTTTCTCTTTTCCTCTGTGTCAAGGGTCCTTTAACTCCTCCGATTTGCATGGGTTCTGAGGCATCAGTTTCTTTGGGGGTAGCGTTGGGTTTAACCAACACCCGGTTCTCGAACTTGGCTCGATCAGCCTTTCGATTCTGAAGTCTGTGATCTAACTGGACCACTAAGTCTATATATTCAGCACAGTCTTGAGGTGGGTTCACAACTTGGGCCAAAACATCTTTGAGTTCTCCTCGAAGTCCCCGATGAAACAACGTAATCCGTTTTTCCTCGGGCCATCCAGTTTCCACCACCAACCTATTAAAGGTTGCTATGTAGGTTAGAAGGTCTTGGTTACCCTGTCGTAGGGACAAAAGTTCATTATCCAGGGCCTGTCCTTGAGAGTGCCGGGCAAATAGTCTTTCCATGCTTATTTGAAAACCCTGAAAATCCCGAAGAATAGGGTCATCCTGATTGACTAGTGGGATTGACCAATCTGTTGCACTGCCGCTGAGATATGATAATACGAAGGCTACTTTGGCTTGATCGTTTGGAAAGGCTCCAGGTCTGTATAAAAAGAGCAGCAGCATTGGTTCATGAACACGGCGAATCTTTTCGGGTCCCCCGCAAAGCGTTCTAGCGGGGCTAAAGAGATATTGCCTGGTAAAATCACTTGCACAGGGTTGCTTGGTGAAACAGGGTTTGGAATCCCCTGAGTCCCGGTAGGGGTGTTTTCCCCGCTTGGTTTTGCAGTAATTGTCTAGCAATATCATCAGAGCATTCCTTCGAAACAATCAACTCTCTCCTGAGTGTATTAGTTTCTTGGCGAGCGGCATGTACTTCAGCCCTAGGTTCCCCTAATAATTGGTCCAGTTGGTCAGTTTCTGAGGTCTCCATGACACCCGGGTGAGAATTTGTAGGAAGGCTTTGTGTTCTGTTATGCTCACCTGGCTCCCACAGGGGTGTCGAGTGGAACTGGACAGCCACGGTCTCCACCAACATGATGCGTAGTGCAGAGATGACTGACTGGACTGGCCCACCTAGCTTCGTTTGCTTGACGCTTAGAAGTAGTCTCCTAAAAACGGGGAAAGGGAATTAGCCACCCGTGGATGTGAGTATTAACACCTCACAGCCCCCCCACTTATCACTTCTGACATTCCCTTTCACAAAGCTCACCTTATAGTTTTGTATGATGAGCTCTCCATCCGGCGAAGAATGCAGGGGCGCGTTGATAGCCAGTTACTTCACTGGCTTGAGGATATTGGAAGAGTTCTGGACAAATCTTGGCTCCAAACCTCCGGGCGAAAGGCCGTAAGTATATAGTTCTAATGAGTTCAAAATGTCCGATTAATCACTCTTGTCCAATTCCTTGTTTCTTTTGCAGCTTAAACCCAAAAGATGATCGTCTTGTGGCAGCTGAAAGCGTTCAGGTAAGAGTCTGTGTTTTGTAACACTGTCCGGTAAATGATGCCAAGGTTTAACTTCTGCTTTCTCTTTTCTTGCAGGTGCAGCGTAGGAAGATTTGGCGTGCTGGTGGATAATACCTCCTGCGGTAAAATCAGATAAGCATATGGTGGCAAGAGATTGTCCTTGTTTGTTCCCTTGGCTCACCTTGTTGTTTTCTTGTCCCCCTTAGGCGCTGGAATGCGGCAACCAGGTGATGGAGACAGCACCGGATCGTAGAGATGCTGCGAGGAACGGCGAGTATGGCGCGGCGCTGCTGCTGGCAATGCGACGCGTTTAAAATGAAGTCTGTTTCTGGTTTGAAGATGCGCTAAATCCAAATTCAGGTAAGAAATCCAGTAAAGTTCTTGTTCTAACCTTTCTTCTTCTTTCCGTTCTTTCTAGGCGCTCTGGACTCGAGGCGGGCGTGGCAGGATGCTGACGGCAGACACGGTGAGCGTTACGCTGCTGGATGCAGAATAACACGAAGCATGTGCTGCTCTTCGGGCGTGGTTTAAATAGCCTTCAAAGTAGTCCCAGGTAAGTATTCCTCCACAGCCACACCCGAGTAACAAAATAGTCCCTAAGATAAAATAGTCCCTTCAAGCCTCACATGGGCTTGGATGCTTGGATCCCTTGCAGCATGGTCTGCATCAGGTAAGTTTTAGCATATGAGCCTGGTGCTATAGGCGCCAGGACTGATGTCCCATATGAGCCTGGCGCCATCGGCGCCAGGACTGTACCCAGATAGCTCCTAACAGGGGTTGCTGGGTTTGCTCCAGGTAACATGGTGCCTGCTTCCGGGGTTGATGGACTTGGTCTGGATGCCCGGGAGTAGGCATCATGACATTCTCCCATCCTGTTGGGTAGTTGGATACCTGTGGGCGTATCCTAACTGTTTGTAGTCTTTGACTTACTTTGTTGAACATTTTGGAGTACACATTATTTCATAAAATTTGCCTTCAAGAACATAAAATACACATTTGTTAGTTTAGCTGGCAACCTCTGCTTTAGAGTAATGGTGCAATCATTAGATTCAAACCATCCACAATTCTTTTTAATGTATGCAGTGTAGTGACCCGCATTGGTTGCAGCTCCTGCATGGTTGCTTATTTCTACTGTTGTAAAGGTTTTCTTTCCAAGTGACACTTGACCGTGTGTAAATCCAGTTAGTTTGCAGTTGTTTTTGGTGCCTTCTGCATTATAACGTAGAAGCATAAGTATTATGTAGGCACTATGTGATTGTATCAGTAAGGTGGAGCGATTGTCTGAATTGCAAATACTACATAATCTGCCATGGTTTGCATTTTGTACAAGTTGTTGAAATGGAATGCTCTCACAATTTGGTATGGAAATATACACAAATCGCTCATTTGGGATTTCTTGCTGTGTCACGGTCACTTTGTTACAGAGAGTGCATGTTTGTTTCCACATGTACAAAATTTGGAAGATTTCATTTACAGGTATGCTTTTGTTTTCCAATACTAATAGTATGTACATTAGAAATTCGTGTGGATCTTCTTGTGAGTTCATAGTGAATCTCACCATTCCAGCGCAGTCGTCCAATTGTTGCCTTACTCCTTGAACACTGTATGTGTTGTCAGGATTGCTTGTTGCATTTCTATGCAGCACTAACATTTGCAAACACAATTGGTCTGTGCTGTGTGAGTAAATATTGTTAACAAGTGGTGGCAATTGAAATAGAATATGCATTGCTACATTTGCATAGCAACTTACCCCACTTTCATTTGTAAATTTGAATGGTCCAGCAAGTTCTGTATCTGAGTGCATTTTTCGGTTTTTCTGTTGCTTCTTTGCTGACGTGCTTGGTTTACATTCTATAGGTTCTTCTATTTCTGCGGCATTTGATGAAACTTTAGCTTCTTTTCTTTTTTTTGCAGAATTTCCTGTTGCATTCTGTTGCATTTGTTTCATTTACTTTTCTTTTACCACGTTTCACTTTATCTGGAACAGGGTATTGTTTCAGGTGAGGGGTGTACAGTGAATGCAATCTATTGTATTCTAGAATGCAAGGAATATCAGCTTTGACTTTACTTGAATAAAAGTTTATTAGCAATAGACCGTCAAGTGTACGTAAGCGTGATAATGCTACGTAGCTCATGCCTTCCTTAAACACTGTCTTTCCTATATCTATCAATGCATTCTCTAGGGTAAGATCTTGGGATTTATGAATGGTAAGTGCATATGCAAGAGTTAGAGAAAATTGCTATCTACGTACATACATGTCTTTGAAGAGAAGAAATCCAGCCATTGAGCGCCCTATCCTTTTCGCTTCTGAAACTTTATCAAAGCGAATATTTACAAACTGAATGCTGCTATCACGTGGGTATGATTGAAAGCCAACAACTGTGCCCAGTGCTCCATTAACTGGCCCTTGCTCTATGTCAAGGTTACGTTTAAGCATTACTCTACAATTTAATGATAATTTCAATACTTTTTCCAACCCAGCCGTGTTGGAGATTGTATTTTCTAAACTATTTAGTCTTGTTGTGGCTTGCTCACACCTGGGTACTGTCATACCATGTACGTCTAGTTTGTCTGTGGCGCTAATTTCTATTATTGCTTGCATTTCTTTCTTTAACATTGTTTCATTGAATTTGAAACAGCTTGCAAGAGTTGGAATTAAGGCCATACAATTGGATTTTTTTTGCGCTATTTGTTCCATAACATCAGTTGCATATGCATGATCGCCATAAAGTGCATGTATATCCTGCTTTTTCAATACAGCTTGTGCTTCTTGCGATAATACTCCAACTCTAATACTTTAAGATGTTGGCATAAGTGAGAACTGCAGATTGCTGCATGTTCTCAGTTAATTCTCTGTATTGGAAATGTTACCACAGGTTAACATTACCTATACTACCAACAGTTTTCCGGCAGAGTTTGTGGCTTAAGGTTTTAAAAATTGGTTATCCTTTTACTGGTGTCAATTGTAGGAGATCTCTGAAAACGATAATGTGTTTCCCTGCAAAGAGTTCTTCGTTATTACTTTTAAGTACTTCTTGCAATCTGAGATGAATCAAAGCCAACATTAGATTGGAGACCATGCTCACTTTATCTATTGGCAGCATTTTCATTTGTTTCAATACTCTACGTAATTCCATTGCAGCTTCTGCAGAAAGTTTGTAGTAGTCTAATTTATTTTGATGCTCTACTGGAAGCAGTAGTAATCGGTGTAAGTCACACCGCCTATGTTGTAGGCAGCTAAACCTGTGGGAGCTGTTACAACAGCTGACAGTTTGTTCTTTGTCAATTGTTGAAGGAACCTGCTGAACCTTTTGATTAAAAATGTTTTCCCTGATCCAGCTTCACCACTGACGTACAGCAGTATGGGTTTGTAATTTTGGCAGGTACATTCTTTATTTTCGTGTTGAACGCCATGCACATTTTGTTTTGTTAACTCTTCAAAAATGGTGCCCTGATCATTGTTAAGTTTTGCTTGTTGTACAGCTAAGTCCTTTGTATCTTCTTGATACTGATACATGGGTTTTTCTACTTCTGCCATAGCAACTTCAGCCTCATTTACTATTAGTGGTTGTCCTAATGGTTCTTGACTTCCTGTTACAGAAGGTTGACTACTGTCGGAAGAGTCTTTATCTAGTTGGGCCTGAATTTATTCTTCCTGTTGCTGCTTATTGTCTAGCATTGTTTGTACTGCGTAAAGTCAACATCCGTGATAGTGCTTTCATTTGCTTTGAAAGCATCTTCATAGCACTCATAATTATCTAGTATGTCTTCCTCTTTTCTCCATGGTTTGAAAAGTTGTAACAGAGACATGTAATATAGTTCTTTCTGTTGAGGAGTTTTGAATGACAATTTCACATGATTATTTAAGCTTAGTTTGTTAAGTTTTACTAAGCTCCCTTCACAATCGGTCACTAAATATACGTTTGCTTTCATCCGGTTTTACATTATTTTTGTATGCAAATTTCTGAGCTATTTGGTATAGACACATGCTTTCCAGAGTGGTACTCCTGTTCGGATAGTATGTGTCCAGTAAATTGTTTTTTAGAATGTCTTGGCTGTTGGGATCATTTCTGGCAAGTGTTTCTATGTCCTCATATGATTTTGGCACTCTTTTTCTAGATTTTGCAGGACCAAGACTGAGCCATACTATGTTGTCTGACTTTCCATACAAAGCAGTGCCAGTTAAACGATCTGCTGCTTCATAGGCCCCACATTCTCTGAGAGAGCCTTTTTATGCCTAGGCTGTACAATTTCTGTGATAATGTTTTGTCTGAAGCTAGGTCATCCCAGAGGCCTTGAAGCTCTGTTTTTTCTGCTTTTGTTAAGTAGGCTGTAACATATCGTGCAACAGCAGTTGAATTGTCTGCAATGTACTGCACATCTATGTTTGCATTCTATAACAGGGCAATGATTGCATTGTAATCATTGATATATTTTGATTCTTCTTTTCTTTTTATGTAATATGTTCTCTTAAGTGATTTACCTTTAACACTATGTCGAACTGAAGACATGAAGTTATTCACTTCACCTGTTTCTGTAACTGGTCTAGGGAAACCAAAGCAGCATTTGGTGTAGTATTTACCTTTGTTTTTGTATTTGCAACGACAATATTTGCCACATTTGTGTCTTTGAAATTGTAAAATCTGCGATTGCAGGTCACAATGTGTCCGTTGTGACGGGATTACACAAGTGACATATTTTTGGATGAACTGCAAAACAGTGGCATTGCTGTTGTGACCAGATTTAGGTTCACCTTTGATCCTAAAAAGCATGTGAATATGTGGTGGTACTCTCGCTTGATATTCTTTTCTCCAAAAGAAGTGTTGCACTTCTCCGAGGGGGGGAACAGTTTTATTGCAAATAAAGTGTAGCATAGCAATGAAACGATGATGGAAATAGCTTGACACATTAACTGGATCTAGAGAGCAAAGTTCTCCAGGTGTTAACATATCAATCTTGGTTTTGTTGTTGTTTGCTATGCGTAGGAACTCATGTTAATCTTCCCATGCATATTCTGCACAACTTAGTGTCACAAACCAAATCGGTGGTCCAAGGTTTCTGATCCTACAATGTACGTCTCCGTGCCGTCGGAAACCAGTACTCTTTTGTACCACGCATGTTTGCAAACAAATTTGTTATACTTGATTGTAAAAGCTCATCTTTTTCCTGCACTTTTTGTATTAATTGCATAGCTGACATATTTTGAAAGGGGGTTCCAGATTTCAAAATGTGTGCAACTCTGTAACATAGCATTGCTAGTTCACTTTCAAAGAGTAGGTGAAATATGTACTCCACATTTTGTCTAAATTTGGGATCGTGCGAATACATTCGTAATGAGCGGTATACTGATGCCGTAATCTGAGTGGGTCTATCATCGTATCTTCCAGCTTTGCCAGTAGGAAATAGCAGTGGAAAAGCACATGCTTCTATACTTTTTTCCCATATACTCATTGGTGAACCTTTGGTTTGTCGCATTTGGTAAGTTTCTAGTGCATCATCTAGGCTTTCATTGGAATGCAATGGATGAATTGTGTACTGGTCCAAAAGAGTGCATACTGCAGCAGGATCCAGAAGTTCGAATTGTCCAGTTTCTGATGGCTCTTGAATTATTTCAATTGCTTCCCATAAGTTTTCTTCAATATTTATTTCCTTGTAGTACTCGTTATTGTCTTTCAGATATTGCAAGGTTTATCTAACTTTATGTAAGTCCACCAGTTGTTGACAAAATTGTTTATCCTTAAAACAAACTACGAAGAACTCTTTGCAGGAAAACACATTATCGTTTTCGGAGATCTTCTACAATTGACACCAGTGAAAGGTGAACCTATTTTTAAAACCTTAGGACACAAACTTTGCCGTAAAACTGCGGGCAGCATAGGAAATGTCAACCTTTGGCAACATTTCCAATACAGAGAATTAACAGAAAACATGCAGCAATCTGCAGATCTCACTTATGCCAACATCTTAAAAAGTATTAGAGTTGGTGTACTATCGCAAGAAGCAGAAGCCATATTGAAAAAACGGCACATTCATGCACTTTATGGCGATAATGCATGTGCTACTGATGTTATGGAACAATTTGCGCACCAAAATGTCAATTGTATGGCCTTAATGCCAACTCTTGCAAGTTGTTTCAAATTCAATTAAACAATGTTAAATAAAGAAATGCAACCAATTATAGAAATTAGCGCCACAGACAAACTAGACGTACATGGTATGAGACTACCCATGTGTGAGCAAGCTACAACAAGACTACATAGCTTAGAAAAATCAATATCCAACACAGCTGGGTTGGAAAAAATATTAAATTGTAGAGTAATGCTTAAACGTAACCTTGACGTGGAGCAAGGGCTACTTAATGGGGCACTGGGTACACTTGTTGGCTTTCAATCATACCCACGTGACAACAACATTCAGTTTGTCATATTCGCTTTGACAAACTTTCAGAAGTGAAAAGGATAGGGCGCTCAACTGCTTGATTCTTTCTCTTCAAAGACATGTATGTACGTAGAGAACAATTTTCGAGGGGATTGGGTCCTCCCACGTATTCCATATCTATGACGACGGTAATCACCACAGCTGTGCTGCTTTGGAAAATCTTTCTGCGTCGATGACGTCGATACGCTGACCTCGAGGGCCTCCGTCGAGCCGACGTCACCAGATGGTATAAGTAGGATGCACGACGCCCGTAGCCTCAGTTCTGTTTTTTCCGTGACGTGTTCGCTTCGGAGATCTCTGCGCGCCTCGGTTCTACTGAATCCTGTTCTTTCGGTTCTTCAAACCTGTTAGTTTGTGTATTGATGTCTTCGGCTTCTTCCACCCCGCGGTCGGGTTTTAAGAAGTGTCGGGTGTGCGAGTCCAAAATGCCGTTGACGGACACGCACGACGCTTGCCTCTGGTGCCTCGGGGAGGACCACGTTACAGATGACTGTATTGACTGCCAGTCGCTTACATCGAAGGCCTTGAGGGAGCGTAAGAAGAAGCTGTCGGTGGGTAAGGTGGCCAAGCCCCGGAAGTCGCGATCCACTGGACTTTCGACGGATGATTCGAGGGGCGACTCTCCGCATCGTCATCGTGAGTCCTGGGGGTCTCGGTCCAGCAGTCGGTCTCGCCATTCTTCTGCCTCTTCGAGGCACTCGCGGACGTGCTGTCACAGGTCGCCTTCCCCGTCCTCATCCGAGGACTCCGCCCTTCGGCAATTTGCTTGTCCCAACAAGCATTCGACTCCTGAGGAATGGAATTCCTTCCGAAAGGAGATGATGGCGATTTTTCAATCGCAGGGCTCCGGTCAGTCCGCACCGTCGAAGGATGCTGGCCGTGACCGTGCTAGATACTAGAGACACCGTTCGTACGCCTTCGGGCTCGAGCGGTCGTCGCGACCACCGGGCACCTTCAGGGTCTCGGTCGGACAAGGATGGTCGCTCTAGACATGCCCGTTCCAGGTTCCGGTCCTCGACCCCCTCAAGACCGCGTGAGCCTGTGAAGTCTTTGAGGAAGACATCGATGCCTGCGGCGCCAAGGTCGTCGAGGGACACTCTCGAGGCTCCGCCTCCGAGGAAGTCATGGGCACCCAGGCTGTCGAAGGACATGCTCGGGGCTCTGCCCTCGAGGCCTTTGTCGACACGTCAAAGTTGTCGACACCGATTCCGTCAACGCCCTCATCGCCTTTCAAGGCTGCTTTGTCAGAGGTACCCCGTGGCACGGTGGAACCCCCCAGAAAAGCTCTGGCCAAGGCTAAGAATGTCTTTGTCCCTTTTTTCTGTACCCTCTTTCAGACCTCTGGATTTTATTTCTGAGGGGGATGAGGGATCTGAGGAGGTGCCTGATGAGATTTTGTCTGGTCACAGCCAGATTGAAGACCTGCGTCAGTCACTGCACAACGCCAGTGGTCTGGACACGTCTCCGGAGGTGGAGTTCTGTCGGCCTGAGCCTGGCACCCATGCCAAGTCCTCATACCGGCGCCTTATGTCGAGGGTCATGGAATACTTGGGGTGGTCTGCGCCACCTGTGGATTTTCTGCAGGATGACCTGACGGACATCCTCGACCAAGGTCCTCCAACTGAACCGGTACTGCCATTCTATATGGCTTTGCAAAGAAGGGTGGCTGCGGGTTGAACTGCTCCGGAGAGTCTCCTGGCAGTGAGCAAGTCTTTGCTGCGAAAATACCGTCCAGCCATTAGTGACCCCCTGCTACTTGACCACGCATGCCACTCCGGAGAGTTTGGTGGTGCAGGCGGCCACGGCCCCAGCAAAGCAGGCGTCGTACCCTACCATCCCTCCTGATAGGGACGACAAGCGTTTTGATGGCTGGGGGAAGAAAGTGTTTTCTTCAGGAGGCATGGCTTTACAGGCAGCCAACTCCGTGTGTGCCTTGTCACGATTCACGCACACTCTATGGAACTGTATTTCCTTGGCGGCTGAACATATTCCTGAAGTGGAGGAACGGGATGGTTTTCTTGCTATTGTACAGGCTGGCAAGGATGCCATGTGTGAGGCCGTTCAGTCGGGTTTGGACATGGCAGATTGTGTCAACCGGTCCATGGTGGCGAACACCGTAATACGCAGTTTGTGTGGTTGCAGAAGTCGGGGTTTGCTCCTGATGTGCAGGCCCGGCTCCTCAACATGCCCTTTGATGGTGAACATCTTTTTGGCAGCAAGGCTGACGAGAGCCTTGAGAGGTTGCAGTGAAGTTGTTGAGCGCTGCTGTTCGCCAACCTCTGCCTTTTCGTCCTAGTGGACAGCAGTGGAGGGGAGATTCCTTTCGATATTACTCATCCTTTAGTAAATCGAGAGGAGCTGCAAATCAAAGGGGCCACCACAGGAGTGCCAGAGGTGGAAAACAGTGTACTCGAGGTGCCAAGGACGCTCGGGCAGTTGCCTCTTTGCCCTCGGGCACTGCCGCAGTCACTTCAGCTCAGTCATGAGGCCATGTCCGATGGTTCGCCGGTTGGGGGAAGGCTGGCGCA
Source organism: Ambystoma mexicanum (assembly GCF_040938575.1). Classification (NCBI taxonomy): domain Eukaryota; kingdom Metazoa; phylum Chordata; class Amphibia; order Caudata; family Ambystomatidae; genus Ambystoma; species Ambystoma mexicanum. The sequence goes on from NC_090926.1 coordinate 745,694,772, forward strand.
GCATCTTGTAGAGTGGCGTGCCATTACTTCAGATGTGTGGGTTCTGGAAATCATAGCCCACGGCTACTGCCGTCCTTTCTGGCAGAGGCCTCACGACAATCCACCAGGGTATCTCTCTTTGAAAAGTCTGGATCCGCTCCTTGCGCAGGAAATTAAATCCCTGCTGGAGAAAGGCGCCATAGAACTGGTGCCTGTAGTGGAGAGGAACAAGGGATGATATTCCCCTTTATTTTTTGATTTCGAAGAAAGACTGGGGATTGAGACCCATCATGGACTTGCGCGGTTTGAGCAAGCTCCTCAGGAAGGACAAGTTCAAGATGGTTACTCTTTCTCAAGTCCTCCGGGCCCTTCAACTTCAGGACTGGTTGGTGTCTCTCGACATCAAGGACGCTTATTTTCATGTGCCGATCCATCCAAAGAACAAGAAGTACCTGAGGTTCGCGGTTGGTGACTAGCACTTTCAGTTTCGGGTCCTGCCGTTCGGATTGACCTCCGCCCCGAGGGTATTCACCAAGCTCATGGTGGTGGTGGCAGCGTATCTCAGGAAAGGGGGGATTCACATCTACCCCAACCTGGATGATTGGTTGATCAGGGCGTGCTCTCCTGAGCAAATCCTGGATCATCTGTCCGTCATTTTAAAGAAGTCCCATTTGACGCCAACCCAGCGGCTCCAGTACATCGGAGCAGTGCTCGACACTTCCCTGGGGCAGTATTTTCCTCCGCAAGTGAGGGCTCATCACATTCAGCAGATGGTGCACAAGTTTCAACGCACCCAGAGTCTCCCGGTGTTTGAGTTCTTGAGGTTGCTCGGCCTCAGGGCATCCTGCATTCTTCTGGTATCGGAGGCCAGGTTGCAGATGAGATCTCTGCAGTGGGCCATCAAGATGCAGTGGTCGCAGTCCTCTGGCAGGATGTCGGACCCTCGGTCGCCCAGGACCTTCTGTGGTGGGCCGTCGAAGGCAATCTGAGGAAGGGGGCACCGTTTTGGCTACCATGGCCGGAGGTGACGATCGTGACAGACGCATCCCTCATGGGATGGGGAGCTCATGCCAACGAGTTGACAGTTAGTGGTCGTTGGTCTCCATCGGAGTCCAGACTCCATATCAATCTGTTGGAGCTGATGGCTGTCAGGCTTGCCCTGAAGGCTTTTCTGCCGACTGTGCGAGGAAGGAATGTTCTGATTCTGACGGACAACACAGTGGCCATGCAATACCTCAACAAAAAAAGGGGGGGGCAGGGTCACTTCCTCTTTGCAGGGAGGCGATGCAACTCTGGTTTTCGGCCATCCAGCAGGAAGTTTCGATCTCGACAGTTCATCTGGCCGGAGACCAAAACGAGACGGCGGATGCTCTGAGCAGGCAGAGCGCGATCTCGCACGAGTGGGAGCTGGCTCAGGAGATTCTACTGGAGATCTTTGCCCTTTGGGGGACCCCTCAGTTGGATCTCTTCGCCTCTAGTGTCAACCGGAAGTGCGAAAGGTTCTGCTTGCGGGAATTTCCTCCAAAAGGAGCCCTAGGAGACGCGTTCGTGGTGGAGTGGTCCTTCCCACTGCTGTACGTGTTTCCTCCAGTCCCTGTCATCCTGCAAGTGCTGCGGAGGTCACGGAGGTTCGGTTCCCGGATGATCCTCATTGCTCCGGCTTGGGCTCGGAGGACGTGGTACCCAGACCTTCTCGACTTGTCCATCTGCCCTCCACGCCGTCTTCCCTACTGAGACAACCTGCTCTCACGGGACGGGGGTGTCAGGTTCTCCATCCAGAGGTCAGATCCCTCAACCTTCACGCTTGGCTTGTGAAAGGTTGAGGTATAGGGATTGGGACCTCCCTGAAGACGTGATGGAGGTGTTGCTTTCGGCCAGACGGCCGGCAACAATGTCCCTGTACCGTTGCCGTTGGAGTAAGTTCTGCGACTGGTGCAGGGTTAAGTATGTGGATCCTTTTTCATGTGACATTCCTGTAGTTCTGTCTTTTTTGCTTTTGTTGGCCCACAGGGGCCTGCAAGTGGGTACTGTTAAAGGTTACCTGCTGGCGCTGTCTATATTTAAGCACTCGTCTGAGGAGTGTTCTTATTTTAAAATTCCTTTAATTTCTCCGTTTCTCAAAGGACTCCCTAATGTGTTTCCACCGGCGCCTTTCCAGGTGCCTGGTTGGGATTTGAACCTTGTTCTGAAATTCCTTATGGGTGCTCCGTTTGAGCCTTTACATTCTTGTCCTTTGAGGCTGTTAACCCTTACAACTGTGTTTTTAGTTGCGGTCACTTCCACTCGCAGAGTGAGTGAGTTGCAGGCACTTTCAGTTAAGCCACCATAAACTGTGTTTTATAAGGACAGGGTTGTCCTTAGATTTCGTCCTTCTTTTCTTCCGAAGGTGGTGTCGGAATTTCATTTGAGCCAGAAGGTTATTCTCCCGGCATTTTATCCTCCTCCACATCCTGGTAAGGAAGAGGAGAGGCTCCATAGGTTGGATCCTAGGAGAGCTTTAAGTTTCTACATTTCTCGCATGTCCCGGGTCAGAGTGGACGATCAGCTCTTTATTGGTTATGCTGAAAGGCGTTTGGGACAAGCTGTGACTAAGCAGACTTTGTCTAGATGGATTATCTTGGCAATTCCTGAATGTTACCGCTTGGCGGGTAAGGACCCTCCGGTAGGCTTGCGGGCCCATTCTACTAGGGGTATGGCTGCCTCTACTGCCCTGCAGATGGGGATTCCTATTCGTAACATCTGTGATGCAGCCACTTGGGCTTCGGTCCATACTTTTGTACGTCATTACTCCCTCGATTCTATCCATGGGCAGGATCTGGCCTTTGGCAAGGCGGTCCTTTACTCTGCAATTTGATTGGGCATTCTAAATTTCTATATTCTAAATGCTTTCTCTGCTCCATACGTTGGTACTGCTTTGGGAGTCTGTCATAGATATGGAATACGTCAGAGGACCCAATCCCCTCGAAGAACAAGTTACTCTCTTACCTGGTAACGTTCTTTCGATGGGATGGTCCGACGACGTATTCCAGATCGCTCCCTCCCTACGCCCCGCTACAGAATTTCTTATGCGATTGCAGCTTACGTTTCCGCAAGGCTTTCTGTGGTCATAATGGCAGAGGTTTGGTGCCACACGTTCTGGGGAAAAAACTACAACTGAGGCTACGGGCGTCGTGTGTCCTACTTATAACATCCGGTTACGTCGGCTTGACGGAGGCCCTCGAGGACAGAGTATTGATGTCATTGAGACACTACGCAGACGCCGAAAGATTTTTCGAAGCAGCACAGCTGTGGTGATTACTGTCATAGATATGGAATACGTCGTCGGACCATCCCATCGAAAGAACGTTTACAGGTAAGAGAGTAACTTGTTATCTAACTGTTGCATATGCAGTCACCATTCCTAAATCCCAAGGTCTTACCCTAGACAAAGCATTGATAGATATAGGAAACAGTCTTTAACGAAGGCATGAGCTACGTAGCGCTATCATGCTTACGTACACTTGACGGTCTATTTCTAATGAACTTTGATGCAAGTAAAGTGAACGCTGATATTCCTTGCATTTTAGAATACAATAGACTGCGTTCAATGTACACCCCACATCTGAAATAATATCCTGTTCCAGAAAAAGTAAAACGTGGTGTAAGAAAACTAAATCAAACAGAAATGCAACAGAATCTGACAGCAAATCCTTCAAAGAAAACTAGCTAAAGCTTCATCAATTACCACAAGCAAAGAAGAACCTATTAGGAAAAGTAAACCAGGTACTTCTTCAAATAAGGAACAGAAAGGCCGAAAAGTGCACTCGGAGCTAGCTGGTCCATTCAAATTTTCAAATGAAACTGGTGTAAATTGCTTTGCAAATGTAGCAATGAATATTCTATTTCAATTGCCACCAATTGTTAACAATATTTACTTACACAGTACAGTACAGACCAGTTGTGTTTGCAAATGTTAGTCCTGCATAGAAACACAACAAACAACCCAGACAACACGTACAGTGTTCACGGAATAAGACAAGAATTGGACTACTGTGCTGCAATGGTGAGATTCACTATAAACTCACAAGAAGATCCACAAGAATTTCTAATGTACTTACTACAAGTACTGGAAAACAAAAGCATACCTACAAATGAAATCTTCCAGATTTCATACATGTGGAAACATACATGCACTCTCTGTAGCAATGTGATACAGGAACAAATCCCAAATGAGCGATTTGTGTACGTATCCATACCTAATTGTGAATCCATTCCATTTCAGCAACTTGTACAGAATGCAAACCATGGTAGATTATGTACTAGGTGCAATTCAGACAATCGCTCCACTTTACTGATACAAACACATAGTAACTACATAATACTTATGCTTCTACGTTATAATGCAGATGGTACCAAAAACAACTGCAAGCTGAGTGGATTCACACATGGTCAAGTGTCGCTTGGAAGGAAACCTTTACAACAATAGGTATAATCTACCATGCAGGAGCTACAACCAATGCATGTCACTACACTGCATACATTAAAAAGAAATGTGGATGGTTGGAATGTAATGATGGCACCATTACTGTAAAGCAGAGATTGCCAGCTAATCTTACAAATGCGTATTTAATCTTCTTAAAGCCAAAATTTAATAACTAATGTGTACTTCAACATTACCAAAAAATGAAGTGAGACTGCAAACAGTTAGAATACGCCAACAGGTATCTAACTGCCCAAGAGTGTATTACAACAACACAGATAAATGAATATCACAGATCTGTAACCACAAATGCACAGTTAGAATACACCAAAAGGTATCTAACTGTTAAAAATCGGCAGCAAGGCAACAAAGATAACATTAATCAGAAAGAAGAAGGAAACAGTCAAATAAAAGAAACAAATAGTGTGTAGCATAGCAAATAAAGGTTTTTTTTAATACGACAAGGATTTTTTACCCCAGACCCAAGGATTTGAAAAACAAACACAGAAACTGAGCAAAATGCACAGTACACTGGTTTGTAACCTAAATATGAGGGTAAAAAAAAGCTAAACTGTCTATTATACAGTGTAATAAGTCTTCTTAAAATGCAAACACTACCATGTTTTTTTCTTTTATCACAGAAATTGAAAAAGTATTGTTCCGCCAAGTGCTAAAGTCATGTAAGACATATATGGATTCTGAACAAAGTAAACGGTAAGTATAATTACAGTCATCTCATACATATGCGAATCTGCACGTCTAATCTATGGCACTAATATGATGCAGTGGTTGTAGGCTGGCCCTATCATCTTCGTTGTATAACCTACCACCTACCACCTACACCCTACGGCAAGCAACCAAGACGATGGGTCCTACCCGCAACCATCGCTGCATATCAAAACCATGGTGCTTGTAATTTGACTACTTTATAAGTTTACTCTTGGGTGCAGCCATGCACCCAAGATGCTATGACGTGCACACAATTACCGCACCACACCACACCCATGTTCACTCATAACCTCACTGCTTATGACTTCAGTCCTGGGAAGAACCACCACAGCATATTGCACCCATTGTGGCTTCTAACTTCACTACGTATAAAGTTGGGTTTGGGAGCATGGCCTTCGGCCATGCACCCAAAACGCTAGGCCCTCCCCACAACCACCTGAATAATGTTTCATAGTACGAGTGTACCTATACCTGTGATATGCTGCAGTAGTTGTGGCCACAGGCTACAAACTTGGGTGTGAGGCCATAGATTTTTCAATCTATGGGTATGCAATATATAAAATCCATAGAGGCGTACAACTGCAGTGCTTCCAACTTTGTTCTCCGGTGCATGGCCTTCAGCCATGCACCAAAAACTGTATGTCCTGGCCACAACTAACACACCATATGACACCCATTGGGGCGTGTAATTACACTATGTACAAATGTGCTGTTGGGTGCATGGCCTTCGGTCATGCACCCATGACTGCTGCCAATCCCCATAGCCAGCTGAGTGATGGGCGATACTACGGGTGTATCTATAGTTGTGGTGTGCTACAGTGGATGAGGTCTTAGTATAGAGTCCTATTTGTTTGTCCATAGATATTGCTATGTATGGGTGTGCAGTAGCTTATACGTTTAGTGCTTACACATTATTTGTTGGGTGCATGGCCTTCGCCCATGCACCCAACTCTCTACACACTGTCCACAACCACCTGATCCATAAGCAATACTACAGGTGTATCCATTGCTGCGACATGCAGCAGTGGTTGTGGCCAGGGGCTAGACGGCCATGCACCCAAGACTCTAGGCCCTGGCCACAACCAGCAGAGCATATTCCATCCATGGTCGCTTATACATCATTAACACACTCATACAATGAAACATTGTAAGTTGACCATGTACTCAATTCGTACTCAGGACTGTAGGCCCTGGTCACACCTACCAGATACATAATTGAATGTATGGCTGTGATTTATGAAAGTGATGTCCTGCAGTGCTTGTGAGCAGGGTCTACATTCTTCAGTGTGTGGCCTACAGCCTTCAGCCATGCACCCAAAAGGGTACGTCCTGCCCACAACCACTGCACTATATAAAATCCATGTTGGCTTATAAAGTTATATTTTATAACTTTGTTGTTGGGTGCATGGCCTCTGGCCATGCACCGAAGACTGCAGGTCCTCCCCACAACCACCTCAGTGATGTGACAGAGATACGGGTGTATCTATAGGTGTGGTATGCTTCAGTGCTTCTGGCCAGAGGCTGGACTCCTAGCTGTATGTGCATAGATAATGGAAGTTATGGCTGTGCAGTGGCTTAGACCTCCAGTGCTTATAACTGTGTTCATGGGTGCATGGCCTCTGGCCATGCACCCCAGACTGTACACACTTCCCACAACGAGCTAATCCATAATCAATACTACAGGTGTAGCCATGGGTGTGACATGCTGCGAAGGTTGTGGCCAGGGCCTACAGTCTTGGAAGTATGGCCGTCGGCCTACGGCCATGCATCCAAGACTCTAGGCCCTGGCCACACCCACTGCAGCATGTCACACCCATGGCGGCGTTCGAATGAATGGCGTACACATAGGAAAAAGTAATGTAAATACAGCATGTACTCAATTTCAATGTTCGCTAACAGCACGCATGTCCTTAGAACAGTTTCAAGTTCCCTGTACACAGCAGGGGTTGAAATACTACCCTTATTAGACCCCTCATTCTCTGTACGTACAAACATCCCGAACAAGGCGTCTATAGAAAGTACATCAGGAACACCTACAGCCAGAACATAAGCAGTTTTTCACCCATCTCTTACTGTCTAAAACTCCCCAAGCACTTTGACACAGCAAAATAGGTTTCGAAATAGCTTGTTGCCGCAGGTACCCTCTCCGCGGTCGGCGGCTCCAAGATGTCGGGCGCATCCAAACAATCTGACGCTGAACACGTCTTGCTGCAGCCAATCGGCAGAGACGTTGTGTGTCTGCGGTCATGACGCCAGCCGCTTAGCCAATTGGTGTCTTGTCCGTGGAGCGAACAGGGAAGTGTTACCGCAGAGCGGACATAGATATCACACATTTTTTAATACCTACTTTTTGGTCATTTTTTTAAAAAGTACTACATGGAAAGTCACCAAATTTACAAAAGCACGCTTTCGGGACCAAGCTGCTCCTCCTGCCGCAAATTGTGTGAAAATTCGTCCAGCGGTTTGGCCTTTAGCCGTGCGCAAAGTTTTTCCTCCATTCAGTCTATTCAGAGTGGCCCATATACTTTTTTTTGCAAAGTTTGGTGAGGATTCGTCCAGGTGGAGCGAAGTTATAAGCCGCTCAAAAAGTGCTCTTCCTATGGAAACGGCAACTAAACCATAACTACACGGCATAATATATATATATATATCTATATCTATCTATCTATGGAAAAAAACAGACTTTTGGTGGTCAGTCTTTTCAACTCTGTAATTTCACGCAGATCCGGTGCTGTAGGCGAGGCTGCACGTGAGATTGCTTCAGTGGCTTCTCTGTTGCCAATGGATGCAGTTTCAGGGCCACATGTTAGACCTTCAAAAGGTCTTGAACCAGGTAGCTCAGGATCTTGCGTGGTGGGCTGTGCAAGACAACTTTCTGAGTGACAAGTTGTTTTGCCAACCTTGGCCCCGGGTGATGGTGGTTATAGACACACATGACTGGTTGGGGTGCTCACCTGTGAGACCCAACAGTGAGCGGACTGTGGTCTCCAGCAGAGTCTTGGAAACACATGAACTTTAGGACACTGTGGCTGGCCCTGGTCGCTTTTCTGTCCCTTTGTGAAACGCAAGAGTGCTGATCCCGGCGGACAACACAGTGGCCATGCACTACCTCAAAAAATGAGGTGCTGTGGGGTCCTTCCCTATGTGCAGAGAAGCAATGCGGTTCTGGTCTCTGGAGAACGATGTCTCCGAAGCTGGCTTATCTGGCCGGATGAGAGAATGTCACAGCGGATGCCTTCAGCAAACAGACTTTGGCCTCCCACAAATGGGAGCTCCTTCAGGAGCTTCTGGAGGAGATCTTCTTCTTTCGGGGATCTCCTCAAATAGACCTCTTCGTTTCCAGTGTCAACAGGAAGTGCAAATTGTTCATGAAATGTCCTCATTCGGGCTCTGGGGGACGCACTGATGGTTGAGTGGACTTTCAACCTCCTTTATGCGTTCCTGCGGATCCCTGTCATCCTGCTGGTTTGGAACCACAATGATCCCGATGGGCCCGGTGAACGTGGTATCCGGAGTTGCTGGACATGTCCATCTGGCATCTGCCCTCCCCGGCACATTTCGAGGAGCGTTGACTTGCTCTTCCTATCGGAGGGATGGGACCGCCACCCGAACCTCAGCAGCCTGAACTGAACCTTCAGACCTTCTACTGAGAGGCTGAAGAACAAGGAGTGGTTGGGGCTTGTCGAATGATGTCATCCATGTGCTCTTTTCAGCTCGAAGGCCTGCTACCAAATCCATTTAAGCCTGCAGGTGGCATGTATTTTCGGTTTGGTGCCCAGAGAGGCACCCGGATCCTTTATCTTGTCCTCTATCCCCTGTATTGGATTTTCTGCTATCCTTGGCCCAAGCGGCCTGAAGATTGGCACTGTAAAGGGTGTACCTCGCCACTATCTCGGTTTTCAAAAGGTCCTCTTCAAAAGGGCTTTTTTTTCACAATTCCCCTTGTTATGCAGTTCTTGAGGGGTTTATGTAACCAGTTTCCTCCCCTCCAGTTTGTGTTTCCAACTTGGGATTTGATTTTAGTTATAACATTTCTTATGGGCACTCCATTTGAGCCCCTTCATTCCTGTTTTATTAGGTTAGTCACCCGTAAGGTGATTTTCCTGGTTGCAATCACTTCGGCGTAGCCTGTTTTACCTCCCTATTTGATTATTTCCAAAGAGAAGGTGTCGTTGAGAATGATACTCTCCTTTCTCCTGAAGGTGGTCTCTGATTCCCATCTCTGTCAGAAGATCCATCTTCCTGCATTTTTCCTCCACCTCACCCTTCCAAGGCAGAGGAATAATTCCATTGGCTGGACACGGTACGGGTCCTGAAGGTCTGCGTGTCTTGTATTAGAGAGAATAGGAAAGATGATCAGCTTTTCATTGGTTATGTTGGTGCTTGTGCTGGCCGGGCTGTGTCTAAACGGATCCCGTCCAGGTGTATCATTCTTTGCATCTCAGAGTGCTACAATCTGGCAGGGAATGATGTTTGTGCGGGTCTCTGAGCTCATTCTACCAGAAGAGTGGCTGCCACCTCTGCCCTGCACAGGAGGGGTACTCCCTGTCCTGGATATTTTCCTGTAACAACAAGAAAATCCCACAAAAACGGCTTCCTCCCTTTCAGGCTATGGGTTTGTCTGTCGCATCTGCCAATTACACATACATGCTACCCATTCAAAATACAGGTAGACACACAAGACCTTTCAAAATATATCAAGTGTGTTCTTATTACACTGTTCTCTTCTTTTTCTCCTCCAAAAAAGAAGAGAAAAGTGTAATAAGAACGCACATTGAAGGTGTGTCCACAGATTACGCCCTATTGTACAAACTGTATGGGTTTTCAGATGTATACTCAATGAAATGGTGAAGAAATAATTTATTTTGTTTATATGAACCATTAGGGTCTTTTTTATATGTATTACTTGAGCTGTATAGCTTTTTTATGATTGCGATAGACATTAAAATGTTATTTTTTTAAAGGTCTTGTGTGTCTACCTGTATTTTGAATGGGTAGCATGTAGGTGTAATTGGCAGATGCGACAGACAAACCCATAGTCTGAAAGGGAGGAAGCCGTTTTTGTGGGATTTTTTTGTTGTTACAGTATCCAGTCCTCACCCGCACTGCCCCTAAAAAGAGGACCATATAGCTCGGTGTAAGCTACTGGATATTTTCCTGGCAACAACATGGACATCTTTGCACACATTTGCTAAGCATTATGGCTTGGATTCCCTTGCGGTCCAGGATGCTCGTTTTGGTAGGGAGTCTTCCAGAGTTTTCTGTTTTCTGGTTCCTCCTTCCAGATTGCGTACTTCTGTGGTAGTCTATCACAGCTGGGGAATCCGTGGGAGGAAAGAATCCATTGAATGAAGGAATTACTTACCTCTCGGTAATGTTCTTTATGATGGATGTTCCTCCCACAGATTCCTTCCTCATCGCCCTCCCTACCTGCCCCTCTTTGAGGGAAGCTAGTGCACCAATGGTTCTACGATCCCTCAGTTTCATAGTGCTAGGGAAAAAGGGTTGAACCGAGGTCATGAAGCGTGACGCTGCTATATATACTGACCCCTGACGACATGTCTGTTGTGTAGAGTTGTCCGGTGGAGCAACTCTTGTAACTTTTTATTTTCACTTTTGAATCTACACAGGTAGAAAAGGTTCCTCACCATAGTGACTTCTTTTTATTGTCCCCTTTCCTGCATAGTTCCCTTTCCTGCTTTATGGATGGTCATCCATATGTTTGGAGGAATGGGGTTGTAGGAGTAAGGCTTGGCTCCACACCAAAAGTGACAGTCCAGCTTGAACTACTAGGTCACATCCCTTCTGCACAAGATCAAACGCAACCACAGACATGTTACAGCCTTATTGGTGTTCATCCGTGAGGTTATATTGGGTGTTTAAGCACAGCAGGCTCGGGACCCATGTCTGGACATACCTGTCCCACTGCGGGGAAAAAGCAAAATCACTTTTGAAAGGTTATGGCTGGAAGGTTATGCATTAATCGCAACCATTGGCAACCGCTCCAGACCATCGTTTTTCCCTCTGCCATGCCATTACAAGGAGCAATTACTGTATGAAAATGAGGCTTGGCTCCACCCCAAAAGTTGTAGTGCACCCCGAACTGCTACATCCCTTCTGCAAAAGGACCATAAGCAACCACAGACCTGTTAAAGCACTTCACATAAATGGTGTGGACCTTGTGACAGCAGACTTTCTAAGTAGGAGGTTTACTATATATTATGATCTATCTTTCTCCAAAGATTTTCCAGGAAATCTGGCAAAAATCTGGGACTCCCTGGATGGGCCAGTTTGCAGCCCCAAGTTCTTTTATGCTGCTCAGATTTTACACGTTTGCCTCAATTATGTGCTTGAGGATGAGTTGCCTTTATTTGCAAATGACCCATAAACTTCCTTTATGCATTACCTCCCTTCTTTATCATTCCCTATGTGGTCTGCAAGATTAGAGTAGAAAAGCAGAAGTAATTTTGATGGAGTATTGTCTGAGGGGCAGTTTGTTCTCTTGTTTAGCATAGATTGTGGGATAACAGGTATGTGTGGAGGTTGAATGGAAAGGTATTCCGAGGCAGAGTCTCTCTAGTGAGTTAGCACTGGTAGTGAGCAATCTACATAACGTTCCACAATAAAAGCATATCACCATCAATTTGCCGTTCCAGAGATAGTGTGGTGTCATGGTTGTAATTGGGGTCCCCTGTCTTGTTCAGTTGTATATATTTTACAGCTTTGCAGGTGGATGTGCTGTAGGGTTCGCTGTATCTACATTTTCATCTGTGGCCATCTATCAGCCTCTGGAGAGGTGTTTTAGTAGAGGAGAACCTGGTTTTACTCTTAGACCACCAGAATGTATGCTGGTCCCTGCCTGGCGTTACCAATGGTTCTAAAATTGCTGCAGTCTCTTCTTTTGAATGGAGGATAGCGCATTGGCAACGCGCTGTTCTTGGAAGCAAGACCATGCAGAGCAACAGAGTTTTGAATCCCGGATTCGTGCTTAGAAACTGAGCCCGGTATGGTATTAGGCTAGTTTATAAAAAAAAAAAAGAAATTCCATAGAAGAACAAATTACTTACCCTTGTAATATTCTTTAGACTGGATGTTCCTCCCATGAATTCCTCATTTTATAATCACTCCTTCCAGCGTCAGCTGCTTTGGGAAACATTGCAGTAGAGAGCACTGTGCGTAGTCTTTGACTCAATGTCCCTCCACGGCCTCGGTCCCGCTCTCTGGGCTGACGTCACTGCTAGTATATGTAGCACACACTGCGCCCGTTGCTTCACTTCCTAGTTTTCCCCTTCTGGTAATAGAACACCAGACATTCGTGAGGTCAAAAGACCAGGTACTTGGGAAAGAAAAGTGTAATGCTTGGAAATTCTACTGAGGAGTAACAACATTAACAGGGGTAAGTAAGTTGTTCTTCGAATGGATTGTGTCTTCCCACGTATTCCTCATCTTATGATACCCTCCCAAAGCAGTATGGTATTGAAGGTGGGAGTAAGAATATACGATTTATCACTAATGCTGTGAAGCACAGCTTTCCCGCATCCTGCCTCCTGTGCCGATGCAGAGTCCAGACGATAATGTCTCGTAAAAGTATGTAAGGAGGTCCAAGTGGCTGCCGCACAGATATCCTGTCCCGGCACCTCATACTTCAAGGCTGATGGAGTGGCCACACCTCTCGTCAAATGTGCTCGCAAGCCCACAGAGACATCCTTCCCGGCTAGGTTATAGTCCTTGGTGATGCATAGAATTATCCAACGGAATAAAGTTTTGTTTTGTTACTGCAACACCCAGTTTGGGCCCAGTTGATCCAACAAACTGGTCATCTTGCCTCCCCTTTGCCATACAAGAGATGTAGAAGGATAAAGCCCTTTTGGTATCAAGTTAATGAAGCCTCTCCTTTTCCTTACCAGGATGAGGTGTGTTAGGCAGAAACCTGTGCAGTTCCCTTAGGGACCACTGCAAAAGATTTAAGACTACAGGTGTTAGCAGTAAACCCACTTGGTAGCAGTCTGTACCACCCAGATTTACCTGGTAGCTGTGGCTGAGCAGTCAGACTTCCCTCAAGAAGAGTTAGGCAGTATGCAAAGTATACTCAATAGGTACTCAGATACAATAATACAAGCAAACACTACCAGAGCTTTGGTATCAAAGTATATAATTATTTATTTAAAAACACACAGTTGAAACACTCCAGCACTTGTATTGTAAAATATTCTAAACACAGTTACTATTATGATATATACACCCCTTTTTCTTCCTATTAGAAAATCACAGTAAAACACCACTTATTTTCATACAGAGGTGAGCGCTTAACTAGATTGTACTCTAATAGGTTTGTGAAAAAGGGAGGGAAAAAGACAGAATATGAAGAGGTACAACACTATGATTCCAGAACACGGTTAGCAAGGCAGAGAGCAAAAAGTCACTGGTGAGCCAAAGTCCAAAGGCTGGGTCCACTCTTAGAGAGAGCAGAGCACAAATACGCCCAAGATCACACAGTTACACTAGGCTTAGAAAGTTTTGCAGAGGGTTCAGAAAAGAGTTTAGAGAGGCTTAGAAAAGTTTAGCCAGGGTGTCCCAGGCTAACCCAGGTTCGAAAGCCGGCGGCTAAATCTACCCCGTACAGTCGGTTGCAAGGGAAGCCAGGCGGGACACGGTATCTTAAGTGGGAAGGATCCTCCAGCGGTGGCAGTTGTTCCTGGTAGTGGTTGCAAGTTGCGTCGTCGTCCAGGGGAAGAGAAGATCTCGACTTGGAGGAAAGATGAAGGTCGTTGCACTACCAGGGCAGAAACCAGCCGCGGAGTTTTCCGGTTAAAGGTGGTACCTTTGTCTCGCGGTCGTGGTAAAACGTGGTATCCCGGTTGCCGGGGTGCTTAGCACGGGCAAGGCGGCCACGAGATATGTCGGGAAAGTGAAAAGACAGTGAAACTGGTTATCCCCACCAGTGAAAGGAAGAAGACTCTCCGGCGGGAGATCTCCTCTGTCGTTGGGGAAAGTGGTGAGACGGTCCAGCAGGGCTCCACCGGTCGTGGTGTCGTGGCAGGTCGGCTCAGCTTCTCCCTCGTTGGATTCTTGGGTCATGTGGCGACTTCTGATGTTCCAGTCCCCAAAGCCCTGCTTTTATGCAGCAAACCCCCATTCACTCAGCCTAGCTGTCACTCAAACATGCTAAGTGGTGAGCCGGCCGGCTCACCACTTGGGCCAATCAGGACGGAGTGCGACTTGAGTTGCCTAGGCAACTCAGTCCAGGGTGCCTAAATTCCCCTCCACCCCTCCTAAGTACCCCAGACATAGTGGCACCACTTTGGAGGTCTTCTGTGGAGAAGCCCGCCAAAAAGTGGAACAAAGGGCTCGACTTGGGTTGGAGTCACAGAAGGGAACACAAACGCCATTTTAGAATCAAGTTTTGGCAAAAAATACCAACCAGAGAATTAATATTAATTAAATAAACCGGCGGTATGTTCGAGGCTACCGTAAATAATTAAATAAAGATAGTAGCCTAAAACAATGGGAAATCCCATAGGAAAATATTCGCGGTTGAATATAAAAAGTAGTATCCACTGCCACCAGCCAAAACTCGATCAGGGGGGACGGAGACGTGCCCCCTCGACTAACAGACCCTGGGGCAATCGAATTGCCCCAGCCAGTACGTCCACAATATGATGGTTTGTACTGGTTCTGTTCAGAATTTAAGACTAGTAAAGTCAATGGTGGCTTTACATGCACTGGTAGACAGTAGTCAGTCCCAGGGTATGGAGTCTATACTGGGGGGTCACTATGACACCCCTGTGTTACTGCACGGAGGGTGCTGTGTAACACACATCACAAAAACACATGAAACCCTATGGAGTAAAAGACCCCATAGCCCATTAAGCACATCTAGATTCAAAGAAACACTCTCAAATCATGTCCAAGAGTGAGGGTAAACGAGTCTCACTCTTGGCATGAGAAAAAAATAAACCCCAAAAATCCAGCAAAGCTGCTGGGGGACTCACTAGGTTAGGAAATTCAGCCTAAACAGAGAATTCTCCCTAACAAGGTAGTGGGTAAAAAGCTGGCTGGACAATTTTCTGAGAGCTGAAATTCAGAAACCACCTTTGGGAGGAAAGTGGTCCGGACTTTCAGTACGGTTTTTTGCTTAAAAAGGGTTGTGAATGGCTGTTTGCACCGAAAAGCCTGCAAAATGCTGACTCGGCATGCAGATGTTATGGCCGTTAAAAAGACTGTTTCAATGTTAGTAACTTTTAGGGACAAGAATGAAGAGGCTCAAAAGGAGCACACATAAGAAATTTCAAAGCCAGACTTAAATCCCAAAACGCGAACCACAAAAGTGACTGAGGCCTTTCAAGAATTAAATCACAACAGGCATTTTGAAATAAGATGCCTCCTCAGGTGTGCGCTTAAAAAATAGATGTCATTGCCAAATATCCCACCACAGTGCCAACCTGGATTCGCAGATTGGTTAGATATAGCAAGAAAGATAATACCACAGGTGTGTCGCACTGGAAAGGGTCCACATTCTAATTTCTGCACCAGCAGCAAAACTTATTCCAATGGCAGTGATAATAGAGAGAGATTTCGTTGCTGGCCTTCTGGCTGAAAGCAACATTTCCATCATGTCTTCTAGGAAGTCCCAATCCTAATATCTCTACCTCTCGGAAACCAAGAGTGAAGGGTGAGAGTCTAGCCCTCTGGGTGGAGAACGCCCCCCCCTTGCGAGAGAAGGTCCTCTCTTTGTGGAAGACTTATTGGAGGGCAGATGCACATGTCCAGAAGGTCCGGTTACCACGTCCTCCTGGCCCAATCCGGAGCAATCAGGATCATGGATTTCCTTACCTTTCTTAACCTCCTGATGACATGGGGAATGACTGGGACTGGAGGAAACACGTACAGGAGTGGAAGCTCCCAGTCCACTACAAACACATCCACTAGAGCTCCTCTATGAGGAAATTCCCTGGAGCAGAACAGTTCACACTTCCTGTTGACAGTGGTTTTGAACAGATCTGC
Organism: Ambystoma mexicanum; assembly: GCF_040938575.1. Classification (NCBI taxonomy): domain Eukaryota; kingdom Metazoa; phylum Chordata; class Amphibia; order Caudata; family Ambystomatidae; genus Ambystoma; species Ambystoma mexicanum. Next base: position 745,710,943 of record NC_090926.1, read on the forward strand.
TTGAGGGGTTTCTCAAAGGGTGAATATCTCCGTCCTGAGCTAGTACCCACTCATGGGAGACTGCTCTCCCTGTGCAGAGTGTCCGCCGCCGTGTTCTCCTCTCCGGCTAGGTAAACTGGGCCACTATTTGCAAGGACTAAGCCTTGGAAGTAATGCTCCCCTATTCTTCCAAATGCTGACTGAGCCTGAGCCCACTGCAGTCCTGTGGATGGAGGCCTCAGGGTGGTTTTGGGGCATCAGAAGCAGCTGCTGAAGGTAAGGCAGCTGCTGCCTGGGAAGCCTTCTCACCGCTCCTTCGTCCAATACGAAGACATTTTCTTTGTCCTCTTTGACTGGCTTGACCCTTCGCTCTTCTAAATGAGGAATAGTGGCAGAAGGACTACCCCCCCCTACTCTCCCATGCCTGAACAGTTGGGTAGGAAGGTTGCAGCGGTCTTAAAGGAGCACTCAAAGACTTGGCTGCTGCCTTGGAGATCTGCAATATTTCAAGACTCATCAGCCTTGTTGCCAAAAAGATGTGTGCGATCAAAGGGCATGTTAAGAAGTCTGGACTGCACATCTGGTGCAAACCCAGACTTCCGTAACCATGAAAATCCGAGCATTACTGTGCTAGCTGCCATAGCTCTGCTAACGATATCAGCAGATTCCAACCCGGTTGGAGGGACTGGCACATTGCGCCCTTCCCATCTTTTATGATATTATGTAAGCCCACCCTTTCTTTTCCGTCAGGGATGATGTTCAGCTACCCTCGCTATACAATCCCATAAGGTCTGGGTGAATTTGGCCAGAACGCAAGTGGTGTTGATTGACTTAAGGGCCATACTACTGGCTGAAAAAAATAAGTTTTGTAGGGTGTCAAAGCGTTTGTCGTCCATGTCGGGAAGGATGGTATGGTAAGCTGCTGCCCTAGACGTGGAAGTAGTCACCTGCACAACAGGGCTCTCAGGGGTAAAATACCTTGAGAGGAAGTCAGGGTCAATACTGGGTGGCTTGTATTTTGTTGTCACTGTTTTATTTACAGCATGGCTGATGGCACTCCCTGTTCTCCATCACTCTTTTTTGCAGAGCAGAATGAAATGGTAAGATAGGAGTCTTTTGTGGACCTTTGTCAAGTATATCTGTTAAATCGTCCTGCACATAGGCAGTAGCAGGTCTCCCCATCCAAGATATTCTGTGATCCTGTTAATTGTCTTTATGATGCTTCTGCGTGCTCAGTAGGGTCAGTTGACACAAAGTCAAGCTCAGGGGAAGTGTAAAAGCCACTTGCGCTCTTTAGGCTCTCCTCAAGATTCTCAATCCCGGAATCCTCATACACTAAAACCTCTGGAACATTGTGTTCGATATTCCAGGCCAAAAATTGTAGTGTTCTGGTCTTGAGGGTTGTGCTTCTTCAAATATGGAAGAAAGAGACTTGCAAAAAGTCTTTCTTGGGAAAGGGCTTAAAGCTTTTCTTCACCTCCTTCGACAGCATTGATGGCTTCGATGCCAAAGGCATTGCCTTCAATGGGCTCAACCCACGACTCAAAGGAGTCTTCGAGAGTAGAAGAATGGGCCTCTCCTCAACTCAAGGGCTATTTGCCCAGACTCGAAGGCGCGTGAGCTTTAACATGCTTGGACTCCTTATCGGCCTTGGCAGGAGCGACAGAGCCGATGGCCAGAGCAACAATTTTGAAGATTTTCATCATCTGGAGTGGAATCGGAGGAGAAAGATGGTGACTATGATACCTGTTTTTTTAAATTTTCCTCGACGACGAGGAGGAGTGATCAGAACCGCTCCACGATCAAGAACCTTTTTTTAAAAAAAATGTTTACGATTTCTTGGCAGTGACTCTCCCCTCCAACTTCGTTCCTCTGATCTTCTTTTCGAGGGCGTTGTGGAAGGGGACTTCTGAGGGGGCCTTCTGGCAGCAAGTTTCCTCTTTTTTTCCTTGAGTGCTTTCCCAGTCATCGATTGACAGAAACCGCAGTCTGCCTTTTAATGTCGAGGCACCATAGACCAACGTGATGAGGGTTGGTGATCGATATCTTCAATGCGCACTTGATGCACTTGATGCATTTCTTAAACCTGATCTTAGGGGTTGACATTTTTCACAATAACTGTGGCGCTCGACAGAAAAACCACACTGTTTCCGAAGTGAAGCCAGTGGCAAACACAAATGAAGCAATGGGCGTGGTGTATTTACTATCAGTGACGTCAGCCTCGTGAGCGTATGGAGGCCATCGAAGGACATAGTCGACGACACACAGTGCTGGCTACTGGGGAAAAAAAATCTGAATCAGCTAACGCTGGAAGGAGTTAACATAAGATGAGGAATACCTTGGAGGACACACTCCATTCGAAATTAGGTTTGTGGCTATGAAGGTGTTCTGGACATCTGTGTGAATTAGGTGCGTTATTACGTAGAGAGCCCTTCTTACGGGTAAGACCATAGGCTCGGTTTTGAGATTGGATCCCGTTTTCTAGCCTATAGTGTTGTCAAATGTTCATCATAATGAGGAGAATGTGCGTCCTTCTTTCGTGTCTGCCACATCCTCAATGCATTAGGCATGTTTGCATTCATTGGATGCAAAAGGAGCTGTGTTAATCTATTTCAATCAAATGTGACAAAAATACTGTTCTTTATATGTGATCAAGAAAAGAAGACTTCAACAATTACTTTGAGTAGGTGGCTTTGTTTCACAATTTCATTACCGTATGAATGCAAAGGAGAATTGGCAGAGGGTGCCAAAGCCCAATATATTTAGACAAGGTCAACAAGAGGTTTGGTAGCTTCATGGATTGAGGTCAAGGACTACTGTGTAGTGAGTTGTTTTCTGGATGTTGATTAAATTTCACTGGTGTTGAGGCATACATTGTTTGTGGATTATTTGTCTTGAAACTACTAAACTTGGAACCGAGATGAGGAAGAGGGGCGTCAAACCATGCAGTGGCAGATCGAAGTAAGGCAGTTGATTATGTTTTTGGATGAGGGGTTAAGATATCTGAAAATCATCAGCAAAGAGGTGATCAAGAAAGCCAAAAGGGGAAATGTATTTATATGAGGGAAAAGGTGTTATAGGATGAAGAGTTGTGGGTCTAGGGCTGATAATTGATGGCGAGAGCGGTCGGGGATAGGGTGACATTGAGAGCATGCAGAGAGGGAGATGCCCAGTAGAGTATGGTGTACTTGAACAAAGGAGGGGAAAGAGTTTGAAGAGAAGAGGAATGGACCATAGTGTCAGGCAGCAGAGGGGTCCAGAACAGCGATCTGCAACCTTCACCTCTGTTTTGGACTGTGACTTTCAAGAGGCCTTATGGACTATTCTGGCTAGGGCTAATAGTTGTTGTACAAAACATCTGGGGGGGGGGGGTCAAAGGTTGCAGAGGCGTGTTCTAGAAGGATAAGAATGTCGGAGAGGTGAGTCATGGGCAGGGGTAAGAGAAGTGTCAATGTGTTGCACACATTATGTGTAGAGTGTTTTGATCAGAATCAAGATTGGCAGGGGTGAGCAAGTGAGTGCCTCAAAATAGTTGAATCTGAATTTGAGTACAACTCTTACTAGGTTTTTAGAGTGGTTGTGAAGGAGATGGGCACATTTGTAGAATGAGTGGTTGTTGGTGTCAGCACTTGGCTTCATAGGGAAGGTATAACTGTGGCTGTTTGGAAATAGGCTGGGAAGATACCAGTTGAGAGGACTAGGTTGAATAAGGTGGAGAAGTGAGTGGTTGTGAGAGGAGAAAGTTCCTGAACAATTTGTGGTGCAAGAGTATAATTTGGAGTGCAGGTTGCGTTGCCAGAGTGAACGATGGATAGAAGTTCAGAGGGATGGGAGAAACCAGATGGAGAGAAGAGAGTGAGGAAGATAGGAGGGGAGAATGTACGAAGTGGTGGCAGGGATAGGCGGGTGGACAACATGTCGCATATTGTGATTTAAGTGAAGGAGTAGGAGGCAAACAATGGGACTCCTCTTTCTCCATGCCTTTATCTCTAGTCCTACTCTTCCCCCATCCCCTAGGACCTGTGTACCCCCTCAGCCATGGATCACACCCTTGGGGGTTCCCTTTGACAATTACATGAAACTACCAGTTCATCATGGACATTGCCAACGTAGCCAGACTCAACCTACATTAAAGGAATCTGCCATGCCTCACGCACCACTCAACTGAAACCCCAACTCTGCTCTTTTGCTCAGCAAACTGGACTACTGTGTGAACCTCAACACACACCTTCGTCAACCCACCCAGATTCTCCTCCATCTCTACGTACTGTCACCAAACTGGATGGCTCACAATGCAAAATCGCTCTCTTTAAATATCTGCTACTCTTCTCTAAATTGGTCCTTGGGCTTGCCTCCCACTACCTAGCTCCATGCACCTCACTGTATTCTCCGATAAAATAAAAGAGGTGATGGCTGGAAGGTTTAGAATTAACTTGAACCTCTGCCATTGCTCTGGGAAACCCTCCAGACCATTACAAAAGGGAAAAGACCATCTGCAATTAAGACTTGGTCAAAGCATAAGGAACAACATCTTGAAGCAAAGAAATGATACAGAGAAAGTGGCTTTCTCCTGATATTGGATCAAGATGGTACCCACTGACTGTTTAAAAGTGAATGCTCTTCTAACTTTATTTTCATCCAAGGCTTCTGCAACTTCTTGAGACTCCTCTCCCACACATCGTGTGAATAGGCATGTAGTGGGCCTTCTAAAGAAAGCCCATGTAGCGTCCTCTTTTTGGCAAGAATTTGCCAGTCCCTTCAGAAGGATTTTCAATCGGTGATTACCATGGAAGAGGGCACAGACTATGTCCTTAGTTGAACGTTTCTAGAAGCTGTTCATGTTTGCTTCTGGCAATAATTACTTTGTGCTCTGGCTATCGGAGTGGGGGCACTGGTGGCTAGGAGATGCAACTTCTGGCTGAGGGCATGGAAGGAGACCTCTCCGAAGGCCATTCTTCTCCATTTGCCATTTTTGGGAGAGAAGCTGTTTGTTCCGAGGATGGCAGAACTTGTCAAGCATGAGGATTAAGAACCCAGCTTACCCCTCACAATCAGCCTCAAAACCTCTAGAAGATCTTATTTTTTTGTTATTCATTTAAAGTGTTTTGTTTAAATATGTAACCTTTTAACACAAACAAAATACATCAAATACCACATATACATAGTAAAAAAGATAAAAAGGAAAGTCATCAAATACATCTCTAATACGCAATAAATCCAATCACATACATATTACATAATATAAATATTACTAACCATTCTGCAATTCTGTGCAATTATTTCCGCCATGTAACGTCTTAATTAAATCCCATCACCTACATATTTCATAATGCATATGGATAAAAGTACATTGCCAATATTAAGCCACTATATAGAATCAATGCATTACAAACAATCAGAATCTTTCAATAAATGCCTCTGTACCAGTACATCATTTAATAAGTTGACAATCTCGTGCTACATAGAATACTGAAAATTTAGAACCATACTGCTCCCTGAAAATAAGAAAGACCATGATTCCTCTGTGTGAAAGTTATCCAGTCTGTGACAAATGTTTTGATAACGTTTACAGTAGATTTCCCTAAGTGTATTATAGCATGTAAGCAAATGCCTCCGCGGCATAGGAGTTGAGTATTGTAAGGAAGGTGTGGTATAGAAGAAAGGTCCTAAAAGCTCCTGACGCTCTGATGTCAGGACACATGGAAAGATAATAAAAGAGCTGACAGCCCGAGCCCGCGAACATGGGTCAGTCAGTAACCTACAAGCCAATCTGTGTGTGTGTCGTATGTTGTGTGGCAGCCAGGCCCTCTGGGTCTCTATCTAATAGTGTGGTCTCTGCTCCCAGTAACATCACACTGGTGATGAGTGCCTGCCGCAATTAGAACTCCACGTTGCAGCTGATCCATCCAGAGTCAACGAGGTGAAGTAAACCTGCCGAGAAAGCATGAGAAGAGCGCCACCTGGTGGCAGATGACCAGCACCGCACCCAGGTCAGAGAAAACATAATAAATCACAACAGCCACAGTAGCAGCTCAGGAAACACATATTGAACAGAAGCAGAGAGCGCACCACCCAGCCTAACTAATACAAGTTGTTGGAGGCCACTCCAACCGCCACAGGGGGCAAGAAAGCACAAGGCCAACTGGAACAATACAAAAGGAAACAGCTGTAATCATGTCCCCACAAACCTGGAGCCTTGGGAGAAACCTCCAGCCTGACGGCAGCGCAAGGGGGATAAGAGCATGGCATGACTCCGCCCAAGGAGCATTCATGAAGCCATTCGACCCATATGCGGAAGGGGCAGCCATTCGCTGGAAACTTTGGCTCCAGCAATTTGAACTACACAAAGTCCAAATGGATTGTAGCAGAGGAGGAGAAGCGCACACTCCTCATGCTCAATTTAGGCACACTCGCACTGCGACTCTTTACTTCTTGGCCTCTAGCCGGTAGTGTGTTAGACTACCAAGCAGCAAGAAGTGCATTGAATGGGACATTTCAGTCCCAACTGAATCCAGATTATGAGCGGTTTCAGTTGAGCCTAGCAAGGCAGCAGGCGACGGTAACAGTTGATGATTTTCATTCAAGAATTCGAGAAATGGCCATAGGGTGCGAGTTCCCCAATAAAGAGCTTACCGTACGACAGCAAATAATCCACGGGGTACAGTCTGAGAAGCTTCAGGGAGACATTCTATCTGAGAGGAACATCCCACTAGACCGCATTTTAGAGATGGGCCTCCAGAGAGAGAGAACAGAAACACAACTGGCCGTGATGGAAGTAGTCATCAGTAGTTTGCCGATAGACTCAGAGCCAGAAACAGCGGCCATCACAGAGGTCGATGCCAGGAAGCGCCCACCAAGAGGAAAACCCACTCTTCCAACATCAACTGGACGCATCCAAATAACATGTAAATGGTGTGGAGGAGCATGGCACCGCGATGAACCCTGCCCGGCAATTCGATCCACGTGCCGGAAGTGCAGAAAACTCAACCATTTTGCCTCAGTCTGTCTTAGTGCCAGGTCTTGCAGAGGAGGAGCAGAAGCCTCCTCACAAGAGCAACACTGACCAACAACCAGTCAGAAAGCAAACAGCAAGAGCAAAGCGAGAACAATTGAGTACCGAACAAACCCAAGCAGAGGGTGGAAGTGAAGCGAGTGAGAGCTCAGACAATGAGTCACCCCAATGACGACACGCAGGGCACTGCAAACGACACCCAGAGAAGGTACACCTCATTTCGGCTGTGGTACCACACTGGAAGTCGAAAAAGACAACAGAGAAATCAAAGCCAACTTGCACAGTGCTCATGAACTGCATGCCAACCAGAGTGATCAAACCAGACTCTCGACCATGCATGTGAAACCTGCGTTGCAACGTAAGACCATCCGCCTGTATGCCTTTGGGAACAAAACACCTCTCCCAATAAAAGGATAGTTTAAAGTGGATGTCGTATACAATGGAGAAGCCTGTAAAACCAGGTTCTATGTAGTGGTCACCGGCGTCAAGGCCCTACTGAGCTGCAGAACAGCAGAGGAACTGCACATCATCAATTTTGCCCTCCAAATTCGACAACCAGAGTTAGACAACACCATTGCACAGCACTTGAAACTATTTAAACCCATTGGTTGCCTCAAGAACATGACAGTAAAGCTTCACATCGACCCGTCCATCAAGCCGAGAGCAGTTTGGCATCGGAGAGTGCCATTTCATCTACGAGAGTCTGTCGAGCAGGAACTGAAAAAAACTCGAAGATCTCCACGTTATAGAGAAGACATCCGGACCTAATCCCTAGGTCTCTCCGATGGTAGTCAGCAAAAAACCCAAACAGCCAAACGCAGTCCAGATTTGCATTTATATGAGATTCCCAAACCTTGCCATCAGGCGGGAACATCACAAACGATTGAGGAGTTGATTGTTGACCTCACCGGAGCAACGATGTTCAGCAAGCGAGATCTTTCATCTGGCTACCACCATATCCAGCTAGCGAAGGAGACTCGATATATAACAACTTTTTCATCTCACCTGGGACTCAGATGATACCACCGATTGAATTTGGGCATTTCATCAGCGGCAGGAGTTTTTCAACATGAAATCCGGAAAGTCCTGCAAACCTTCCGGGAACAACAAATGTGAGTGACGATATCCTGGTCGGCACATCCGAGAAAGAAAACAACGCATGGCTAGCCGCTGTTCTGGCACGCCTAGAAGAGTCTGGTCTAACTCTGCATGCTGAAAAATGCTAATTCTGCAAAACAGAACTTTCCTTTTTCGGCTACATATTCCACGCAAGAGGAGTGTCCCCCCGATCCAGCTAAAGTGGTCGATATACAGAATGCTTGGCCACCAACCACCGTGTCAGAGGTGCAAAGCTTTATGGGAATACTGTTATACTGCAGCCGTTTCATCCCTGACCTGGCAACCACAGCAGCCCCACTCTGACACCTGGCAAGAAAAGGCATCCCCTGGACTTGGGTCCCCGAACAGGAATAAGAGTTCCAGAAATTCAAAGGATCCCTACTATCTAATACCACCATGCCAATTTTCAACACAGCACACAAATCAGAACTGCTGGTCGACGCCAGCCCAGTGGGGTAGGGACTGTACTCTCCCAAACCGACCAAAGAGGGAACACGCACCCCATAGCTTTTGCCAGCTGAGCGCTGACCAGCACAGAACACACATATGCCCACATAGAACGGGAAGCCCTAGCGATCCTGTGGGGGGTGTTGCCACTTTCAAGTGTACCTACTGGGGAACCGTGTACACAGATCACAGACCACTTGTCCCCATATTTAGAGGCTCTGCCCCGCATCCACCAGACAGGCTCGAGCGCTGGATGCTTCAACTCCAGCCATTTGACATCGACGTTGTATACCGGTCAGGAAGTGGCAATCCAGCAGACTACCTGTCACGGCACCCCCGGACAGCAAACGCAGGAGGAACAAGTCGAAACTCATGAAACAAACGAACATTTATGACACGTAATCGCATGCGCCAGACCAAAATGAATTAAATTGGAGAAGATCATCAAAGAAACTGAGCAAGACTCATGCCTCCAGTGAGTCAAAGAGTCCATCCTTTCAGGGAACTGGAAAAACCCATTAGCGGACACAGCCAACAAAACGGCAGCAGCTCATAATCTCCTGCAGCTCCTACTGGGTGTGTGACATGAACTATCCATCTCCTCCGAAGGAGTCATATTGAAAGGACCCGAATGGTATTACCTTTGGCACTAGATGAGACCTGCGGTTAGCTCACGAGGGACATCAGGGCATCACAAAAACTCAAGCATTCCTCAAATCGAGAGTATGGCTACCAAGCATTCAGGCAAAGGTAATGGCAGTGGTAGGTGCGTGTGCCGCCTGCCAAGCAACACAACGATCAAGCCTGCCGGAACCCATTGCCTGCCCCCCTCGAAGTCAACAGGGACAGGACGCGATTAGCCTGGACTTCTGCTCAGTTGCAAACAAAGCATACCTGCTGGTTGCCATTGATGAATTCAGCAGGTATCCCGAAGTTTAACAAGTCCGGTCAACCAATGCCGCTTCAGTCATCGCATCCTTGGGGAAGATCTTTGTGGTGCATGTCATACCCAACAAAATCAAAAGTGACAATGGGCTCCAGTTTAAAGGACGTGAGCTGCAGAACTTCCTTGACAGTATAAACGTGTAGCACCACCATGTCACCCCATATAGGCCCCAGTTAATTGGGGACGCGGAACGCTTTATAGCATCCTTGAACAAGGTGATCCGCATCACGAGGAAACAGAGCCCATGGCTGCCTGCAGTATATCGATTCCTGCGAATGTATCAATAGACACCTCACTCAGGTTCCCAGCACAAGTTGAACTCCCGATGCACAACAGCTGGATTGCCCCGGAGCCAGACTGGTAGCACATAGAAGAAAGCAGGAGACCCAGAAATGAACAAGGAGCAATCACCAGGGACATTGCCCCAGGTGATCAGGTTCTGGTGAAGAACAGAGATCCCCGGACCATACTAGCGCTCCCCTATGAGTCGGATCCGTGGACAGTGACGGAGAACAGCAATGGAATGATAACTGCCCAACGAGAACAAGAGTTAGTGACGAGAAATGCATCTCAATTTCAGCAAATGCCGGCTACCATGTGGGAAGAAAGTCGCTCTGCTGCAGCACCACATGCCGACGTCCCGGCTGAACCTCTGATGATTCTTCAGCATACTAACCGCAGGGAAAGAGATGAAGAGATGAGCAGCCCAGCAAAGAAGTCTCCTGGTTCGATTTATCCCTGAAGAAGAGCAGGCAGTGTCAACCCCTCCCTCCAGAACTCGAAGTACATCATCAAGGTACGTGTTGAAAGAACGCCTGCAGGCATCCATGAGACTGAGAGGTTTTGTCCTGCACTGTGTCTACCACAGAACAGAGAGCCCGAATTGCCACGTGATGCGACTGTGACAGGAGACCCTATTACCTGTTGTATTCTTTTTGTCATGTAAGTTGGGGAGGGGTGTGGTATTGAAGAAAGGTCCTAGAAGCGTCCTGACGCATGGAAAGATTATAAAAGATTATAAAAGTGCTGACAGCCCGCAAAAACTGGTCAGTCAGTAACCTACAAGCCAACCTCTGTGTGTGTGTGTCGTATGTTGTGTGGCAGCCAAGCCCTTTGGGTCACTATCTAACAGAGTGGTCTCTGCTCCCAGTAATATCACAGAAGGCATGGTATCAAACAGTAAGACAGAAAAATGATCACAGTTCAAGGGTGTTTATTTAACTTCAACTGTGTTTGAAAAACGCCTATCAAATCCTAAATCTAAACATGGGAGCATGCTACGACCATCAAAAACTAACACAGTCCTAGTCGAGTCTGTCAAAATAAAAGGGCCACTCCATATACTTTACCAGTGCAATCAACAATGGTGTTATGCAAAACTGTGCCTGTCTGAAGCGGCCTCTGAATCCTGTTCCTGATCTGTCTTTCCGAGGTGCTGCTTGACACAGCAGTTACGAGTGTGTGTTAGTGTTCTGAGGTTCTTTCCTCTGATCTTCTCGGCAGAGAGCAGAGATCTTTTGAAGTGACATTGGCTCGAAATTAGAGCGATATTCGTATGAACTAAAGTCCCGGATGGACCGAGTCGGATTGGCAGTGGCAGTGGACTGGTTCTGTTGTGGACCGGGTGGCGTGAGCAGGGGCTTCTTTTTTTCACTGCACTCTTTCCGGTAACCTCCGGCATTCCGCAGCAGTTAGCCTGCATATAGAGGCTAAGCTTAGCGAGTTAAGAAACTCAGTCTCACGGCATGAGGCATGCCCATGGTCAGTAGGTAGCCTGTGGGCCTATGGCTTTCCATTTGAGCGCACACCAGCTGCCTATACTGTGTATTTATATTGCTCACTGTGATATCGCTCATACCATTGAGGCTATAGTCTGAGCCGACACTGAGTGTTTAGTGAGCCCTCTGAAGTTTAAATACTTGTTTTCTTTTTTCCTTTAAAATTCGGAAAGAACCATATTTAAAAAAAAATCCTATGGAAGGCTCGCCTCTTTAATCACCTTGGACACATGCAAAACGGAATTTACTCACAGTGCCAAATACTGAATTGAACTGAAAGTGAGGTCTAATTTGACAGTTTAGTGAGTACGGGTTATTCCCTCTGCTGCTTTCACCTCCAACAGTCTACGCACATTCCCACTCCGTTATTATACTGAAGCGGCGTGCCCCTGCTTAGTCACCCCACCTCCCCTCAAGTGTGTGCCCCGGCATCTGCCTAGGGATATGGCCAATGTTGCGCTTTCTCCTGGCGTTTTGCGTAAAGCTGTCACACGAGGCGCTTTGGAATTACCTGGGGCTGACATTCATGCTGGTGCTTCTGTCTGCACCCCGGATTATCTGGCCAATGACACCCACCACATTAAACGCGCCGGCCCGCAACGCACAAACTGTGCAATCTACCTGCTTCTAAGATGACTGCTTTTTTTCCAGTTTGCAACATGGTACACGCGGACATCGTCTTCTCAAGCAAAAAACTTTCTGAGGACTTCATTTCCGATCTTTCTACCCCTCTTCAGTGCCTGGGTTCTATGACCCTTGAAAAAAAAGTTACAAATGCGCTTGTTTTGTCACCAGCCATTCCCCCCAAGGTGCTTCACCGCCCCTACTGTTCCGCAATCATCTTCTGTACTGAACCAACAGCCTGACCAAGATACCACAAAGATTGACCCGAATTCAATTTCCTCACATCCTGGGGACCATGTTACTCTTCCCTCCCTATTGGATGCTACTACATTGCTTGATGAATTAGGAGGGAACTCTACTTGCTTGGTCCATTCTTGCAACTTCTACTGGTCCTTTCCCGTCCCTCTTGGCCCCTCTGCCCAGTTGTGAACACGACTTAAAGGCCTCTTCTATGCTGTCCTGTTCTGCCTCAGATACTTCTGATGTTTTTCCTCCTGCATCCTGTGGCCCACCCCTCACTGCCGGCTCTGGTGATCCTCTCTTTGGTGCTGTTCATCCTGTTGGTTTGTAGATCTAATGGCTTTTCTCCTCCTCCTCCTCCTCCCCCCTCTGTTTACTCTTCTGCATCTTTGGATTTGGCGGATGTTAGTGATTCTTCCGCCGCCATGTTCAATAACTTGGAATTGCTTTTATCCGAACTCTCCTCTAAATTTAATGTGATCTCTGCCAAACAGGACGCCCAGGATCACTGGATTGTAAAAACTCTAGACTTTGTCGAGTCCCTTGTCCAAGTGGCCTACCACAAAGATCACTGGTCAACCATCTGCACTAACCATCTGGCTCTTCTCTCCAACTCCACTACCTCCTCCGCTAACTGTACACTGCTACATGTCTCTTCTATCTCTCTGGCTCCCACCACTGTCACCATATCCCATTAATGTCCTTTCTGAACTAGTCAAGGGTCTTCCCCCTGCAAAGCGGTCCTGCTGGGCCGCCCGTCAAGCATCTATGTATGAATCGCTTGTGACGAAAGAGACTGAGTGCTGTTGCCTCTAGCCTCTCTAGCACGATGGCAGCCCCACAGGAGGGTCTCCCCCCCTCTTCCATTTTCCTTGTGTTGACCCCTCCACTGTTGTTGGGAATGGTTCTTTATCTGACTCTGTGCCGGAGAGAGCATCGGCTGTTGTTGTAGTCACCACTGTTCCTCCCCCCGGGTCTAGCCCCGAAATGTTGGGGAAGTCCACTGTTAACTCTTCTGCACAGACTGATGGACTCCCCGGCCACTTGGCACCAGTAGCTTTCCGCTTTATTTGCACATCTGCTGTCTGTTGAGGTCCACCAATTCAAGCCGCTCCTACCCAGGGGCCGAAGCAGATTCGGTTACCATCCAAAATGTCCATGAAGGCTCTTCTGGGTCAATATGTTTTTTGAAAATCGAAGGGGCAGTTTTTAAATCGTTCTTGACTGCTTGATCTTTTCCATTGCATCATTCCTTTATACTTCCTACATAACGGTGACATAAAAACAATTGACATCTGCTAGTTTTTCGATCAAGCTACTGCCATGGTATACTTCCACTCTGGGGAGACATTGGCATACATCTTGGAGAATGCTGCCTCGTTTAACCGTTCAAGTTACCAGTGTATGTCGATCGACTACCTGTATGGCCTGAGATATTGCCTGATGGAGCTCCGGCACCTCCCTGTATTCTGCCCCCTATCTCTAGTTTGCCTTCCGGAGTAGGGATGGTGGTGGCCTCATTGAGGGAGGAATGCCACTGTGCATGGTTATCCAGGCTAGCTGCTTCTCAGGGGCTGGGCTCAAGGGCCTTTAACTGCCCCCTCCCCCGGCCTTTCTCAACTGATGTTGCAACACCCATGGCTTCAGCCATCTCTTTAAGACAGGAGGCATTTTTGACAACTTTGCCCAGTACTCCATTGGGCCTCCAGGAGACTTGGTTGACTGAACCAGTGGTGGTAGACAGGTGGCACTTTATCAACAAACAATTCATCCAGGGCTCCAAGGGACGCCCTAAGGGTGGGTTATTGCTGGGTGCTAAGAATTTTCCCAGAATGGTGGAACTACCGACTATGTCACCTAATATCCTTATGGCTGTGATCACCGTGCCATACGATGGAGATCGCAGGGAAGACAGGATTATCCGCCTGGGTGATCCTCCTTACAGGCTTCCCCATGCTGAAGTGCTAGCCGAAACAGAGATCCTGATTGGTGACCTGAGCCGTTGCTCTCCCTGTATTTGTGGGGATTTTAACTCCCGGATCCCAGCCCTCCCCAATCTGACTTCTATTTCGGGACCCCCTCCCTCATGCTCAGTGGAGGACGGCCCTCTTGCCCATTCCTGCAAAAGTGGTTTGGAATGGGCTACATTGCTGTACTCTTTAGGCTTTTCTATGATTAATGGTGCCACTCCAGCGAATCACCCCTTTCCCCCTCCCGAACTGCACCCGTTTTGGTAATGGCTTCAGCGGCATCCCAGACTATGGCTTTATTGCCAATTACCCTTCCTTGGTGGCCGACATGGTAGTCTCTCCTTGTCTATAGAGTGAACATTCTTCCCTTGTGATGTCTCTAAATCTGGTTGAGCGTACCTTGGCCCTTGAAACAAATGTGGTATTAAGAGTTAATGCTACACTAAATCGTATCTCATGGAGTGAACAAAGACTAGAAGAAACGTCCCCAATCATACGTGCTGCTTTGGCCTCTTTCGTCAACCGCTCTACTCCTGAGGTTTCGGGTGTTCCTACCTGCCACCCTGAGATGATCTATGAGGTGATCTATGATTTTGGGAAAGTTATCATGACCTTGGTCATCTCATTATTCAAAGCCTTCAGTAATCATGGCCCCTCCCTTTTGCTGTCTGTCCATCAGCACTCCTATGACAGAATCATTGCTTCTAGGAAGGCTACTTACTCCCAGAACTTTGCAATATTGTGGGGACCGAATCGGACCACCAAGCTTGCGCTTCTCATTTGATCAGGGCTAAGCACCTCCATCGGAAATGGATTAAATATCATCGGTGCACCCAGGAATGTTGGTCCATGCTGCTCTTGTGAATGACACATGCCAATTTTGCAATTTGGCCTCGGGTGAACATCGTGAGTGTGACCTGTTGTGCGTTACTGAATCGCCATGGGTTGAGCATGTGACTAAAACGCTGGCTGGAGATCCACCCATCGTAAATGTCTGTGCTCGCCCTTGGAGCAGATGTTCCTATACTTATTGCTCTGCTGATATCATCAACCTAACTGCAAGTAACAAGACATCCCGGGCTCCCGGCCCGAACTGCATTTGCCCCTTGCTGGGGTACTGCACTAAAGTGCCTCTTACACTGGATTGGAGAGTCTCAACTGCTGCCACCTTCTTGGAGAGACAGTATTATTGTTCCTATCTGGAAAAAGTGTGATCGATCTGGAAATTACTGTCTCCTTGCGATGCTCGATTCCACCTCCAAAATCTTCTCTCGTATGCTCCTTTCTGACCTCTGGACTTGGACTTTTACCCAGACTGGTTTCCAGCCGGGCCTGAGCATGACCACCAACTTCCTTGTGCTTCAGTCGATTATCCAACACACCTGGTTTCCTCAGTAGTCTGCTGTTTACGCCACATTCATTGACTACAGTGCAGCTTTCAACTCTGTTAATCTCAATAAGCTTTGGCAGAAGTCATCTTCTTGGAATATTCCATCTGGCCTTCTGTCAATGATCATATTACTTCACACCGAAACCAGGGTAAAGGTCTGGTTGGATCAGTTTGGCACCACCATCTCCTGGATCTCGACGGTCCGCGGTTTGAAGCAGGGCTGCATCCTCGCCCCCTTCTGTTTATTCTTTATCTGGCGGACATGGGCCTGGCCTTGATTAATACCATTTCTATCCCCCCTAAATTGGAGGACCTCCCCCTTCAAAGGCTGGGTTACACGGATGATATTATCCCTCATGATCTTCCTCCTGCAGGCCTTCAGGCCTCTCTCTGTGCTTTGAGGAGTTACTCGGATTCTCTGGATCTTGTGGTTAACATTAAAAAGACCAAGATCATGGTATTCCACCCTCTCGACCGTCACAAGACTACAATCCCTTGGCATCTGGGAGGGATTAGATTGGAGGTGGTAAATGTTTACCAATACTGTGGAATCTTCTTTTAAAAGGGCCTCTGTGGCGACTTTCATCTCGCCCAGGTGGCGGCTACTCTCTTGGCATCTTGTCTCAGCTATACATGGTTATGGTTAGTTCCATTATCATGTATGGCGCCACAGGATGGCATCTCAGTAATGACAACGGGGTGGCAAAACTTCAATCTCTCCTCTTCAAGAGGTTGTTCCGCCTACCCAGGCGTGTGCCGGTTGAATCCATCCTTCTGGAACTTGCATCTTTTGCTGCAATGCAATATTTCATCTCCACCTTCTATGCATTTACTGGAGACTGGTCAATGTTGAGTCTGGCTCCCTAAACTGTATGATCTTCCAAGCTGCTCGGTCTAAGGCTGCATATATGCATCATGGTGCTCTTCAATGCATACTTTTGATGGCAAGCAGATGGCTAAACTTGCTTCCAACCGCTTGTGAGAGCTGGTCTTACTCCAGGTTTAAAGCTGCTATGAGCTCAGTGGTATATGCCAGTTACTGTGAGGAATATGTTCCATCCCTGGCCACTAAGGTAAATAGCACCCATTTTACCGAATATATTACCAATCGGGAGGTCCTCCCGAACTGTTGCCCAATTTGTGGGTAGCACCTTGGTTTGTGAGTACATCAAATTCAATTCTGTGAAAAGCTTGGAGCTGGTGGATGCCTGGACAAACATCTCTAGACCTATGCGCATGTGCCGCCTTTGCGGCACTGCTTCCATTGCAACTGCCAAACATATGTTGGTCCATTGTGCAACTCTGGACATGCTTCGAGACTCTGCCCAGATGACAGCAGGCCTGGAGCCTTACCTCTCTGCTCTAGCGACATGCAAGCAATGCATGGGGGAAGCCATGAACCCTGTATGGTGGTATTTTACTATTTTCTGGAAAAGGTTGCATGCATGTTGAAGAATTTCCTCACCATAGCAAGCTATTCATTTGTTTACTTATGATAACATCAAATTGTACCTTGCTTTTTAATTTACTGCTAAGAAGCTGTTTGTTTTCTTTGTTCTTAATGTGTTAAAAAGCTGCATTTTTCTGCTGTATTACACTAGCTAATAGAAAATTATAAAAATAAAAGGCCCCTTACTAATAGACCTATTACCATTCCTTACTTCTAAATACAAATAGTGTGGGGAGCAATATTATGCAAAAGAAAAGTGTTCAAGAAATGATATGTCAGGATATTCAAGCCGTTGGCTTCCCTGCCCCACATTTTCAGCATGGGACAAGGCGGCACACTCGAGCTTAGCACAGTATCTGGATTCTCTAGCACGACTGTGTAGTTCAAAACTTCAACATCATAGCCTTCTGTGCCAAAGTTTATTTGCCATTCAAAGTCTTTTTTTCCAGAGGGCCTGATGTAATACGACAAACAACAAAGTTCCTCTCGCCTTAGGGTTTTACACGTACATATTCTCTGGTGATTTTCTGTTCACCCCGGCCATCCTCTGCCAGTCTCACTTTAACACAAAGCTTTCAATTGATCTCCCTCTGCTGGGCTCGGACCAACTTTATCAACTTTGCCATAAATGTTCTTTACTGCATCAATATCAGACTTTCGATTGTGTGTAGGGTTTTGCTTGACCTGTTGCAGGACCGCTTTGATTCACAATTCTCTACAACGCTTTCACCTTTCAGCCAGTTAACTTACTGATACCTTCGATTGAGCACCCATGTGGTGCCGGACCACTCTGTCAAAGGTATTGTATCTTTGTTTCAAAGTTCAATCACTCATCTGCATTTCAACTTTACTTGCGTCTTTTATCACACGTATTTCAAACTATGTTTGTTCCAGCGCTCGCCATACAATGTTGCCGCTTGCAACCTTGGCTTCAACACAGACTGATCTTTTATTGGTCTTCCCAACTCACAGGCTCGGTTGATTTCACTGACGCTGCTTTCTTCTTGGAGCCAAGGGACTGTACCTCGGTGGCTGGTAATTCTCCCTGCCTTGATTCTTGACACGGAAGGGCCCCGGGTATCTCCGACATACAATGCAGAATTCTTCAGCCTGTTTTCCTGGCCTTACGCTTTCCAATCTCGAGGGCTCATGAAAGTGACGGTTCCTTAACGAAAAGGTCAATGGAACTTCCCTCCTTGTAATCCCCTTCTGTTTCGCCATGTTTCTACTCTTGTTAAACTGCCATCTTGGAACTGCCGTTTCCTTGTGTTCTTTGCCTTGCTCAGAGTGTGCTCTCATACTCTGCCTTTTATCCGTGTGGGGAAGTGTAATGGAAGTCAGGAGTGAGTGATGTCAGTAATTGCCTGACATTGCTTGACCAATGTAATCGGACACGTCAGGTATTTGGCTTAGGTGTTAGTCCATTTTCTCTCATTGCATGCTGTTCGTGAGAAAGTGTTTGTGTTGTAAACAGGGCTTGGAGTTCCTAAACATCCTACTTGGTAGGATGGGGTAAAGTAAAGGTGTTATAAGGAAAGGGATACTGCGTCTCAGCATCTGGTGTCCCACTCCCCGAAGACCCCTCATCCAGTTGATCCTCCCGCACTGGTCCACCTGCAGGAACTGGATCCAAAAGCGAAGGCCGTGTCCTGGCCACCTGGATGACAGATCCTCGAGGACTAGTGGGTGAGCACAGCGCCACCTCACTAATGAGGCCCAACAAGGCTGAAACATGTGTCTGGGGTTGCTGTTGGTACTCTTGTTCAAAGGAGGTTTGCTTGGTATTTCGGTGCTGGAATGCCCTTGTGGGCGGGACAAATTCTGATATGCAAATGGATGTTCCTCCTTTGTGAAAAGTAGAGTGAGCAAAAAGCGATGGCTGCAGACTCTCAAAGTGGAAAAAAAAACACATAACAGGTTATCACGCCATGTTCTTTTCAGAGAGGGGCACTGGCTACCTTTTTGCCTTATCAGTATGTGTAAAGGAACTAAACCCTCTGGTATTTCAAGAGATGAGCACTAGCGTTTCAGAGTGCACAGGAGAGTTCCATGCCACATCTAGCTCACTTTAAAGGTATTTAGTTCAAAGCCCCCACAATTTGCTTAACCATTGCATCAATCTCGATGTCAGTCAGCTTGGTATCCATTGTTTTAGGGGAGGCTCTCTGTTGCTTTGGTCTAGAGGTTGTAGGTTCCCCAATACAGGTTAGGGCATAGCCCAATTCTAAAAACTTCTGTCCATAAGACATGACCAGTTCTGTGATTATTGGAGCGACAAAGTGTACCAATGCCCAATTTACTTCAAATGGAGTGGAAGGAATTTCTACCAGAGCAATGTCACTAGTTGCTATGATTTCCAATTCTGGTAACAAATGGAATAATTTAACTAGATTAGCTCGGTTTAAAGAAGGGTTCTGTGAAGACGCGTAAATATCCAAGATCTTAATTTTTTCAAGACGTATTTCTTATATTTTACATTCTCCAAAATATTTTCAAAGGTTTGTGGAATTTTACTGAAACCAGTCTCCTCTTTTTGGGAATTACTCTATTTTACTGATGGGGAGATTTCGTTTTCATTCTCGACCAATAACCAATACTCCTTTTCTGCTAAAGATCTTGGACCGAGTTGCCTACTCGCAAATCGCACATCATCTGAATCAATATCCAATTCCCAATGTCTATCAGTCAGGTTTCAGGCAAGGTTTCGGCACGGAGGCCTCCATGCTGGACCTGAAGTCCAGACTCTTAGGAAGCATGGTTAAAGGGCTATCGTCCCTCTAATCTCATTGGATCTGTCTGCAGCCTTCGACTTGGTCGACCATTCCGTCATGGTGGAGGTAGCCAACTTCTCCCCTTCTGCAACTTCCTGGATCAAGTCCATCCTGGCTAACAGACAGAGCAGAGTCGGCCTTGACAAAGCGGAAGCCTCTTCTGTCTCAGTGCTCTTCAGGGTTCCTCAGAGACCCAGTACATCTCCCTGTCTCTATAACATCTGCATGGCCCCTTTCTTCAATATGCTGGAGCAAGAAGAATCTTTTTTTTTAAATTATGCTGACGACACCCGTGTGTCGTCCCACTATCGGGAGTGCATTCCCGAGATGAACAAGAGCTCAATAGAATTTCAAAACTAGATGATGCGCAATATAAACAAAAGCAAAACAGAACTGATGATAGTTGGGAATTTCAAATAACTTGCTAAACTGGACCTTGCCTATAAATTATTTGTTGGGATTAGTTGCAATTCTTTCCCAAACAAAACTTTGGGAACACAATTCTGGGTGTGGTTTTAGACCAGACGCTTAATATGAGAGCCCATGTGAGCAACACTGTTTCAGCATCCATCTACTATGTGAAATTGCTCGCTCATTTGAGACCCTTTATCTCGCAAGCCAAAGCGGAATCCATTGCCCGAGTCATTGTTGGGGCAAAGATTGACTACTGCAGTAGTCTTTTGGTCGGTATCTGCAAAGTTGATTCCAACAGACTTCAGGTGGTCCAGAACAGAGCCGTAAGAGTGGTCGCCGGCTTAGCCCGCCGGGACCATGTCTCTGAGGCTAGGCGCGCCTAACATTGGCTCCCAGCTGAGGCCCGAGCCAAGTTCAGATGACTTAACGAAAATCTTTAAATGCAGAATTGGAATAACACCCACATATCTGCAAGACCTTATCATAGAGAAGGCCAGCAGCAGGTCGTTAAGATCATGCAACCAGAGCCTCCTGGTGCTTCCGCAATGTAAACTAAAGAAGGTGGAGAATGGGACCTTCTTTGTCGCGCCTAAGCTTTGGAACACTCTACCTCCGACCCTCTGACAACATTCCTCCCTGAGGGTATTTAAGAAAGCTCTTAAGATGTGGCTTTTCTATTGACCGTTGGTCTGACAATAACCCAAGGCTCTCTCTAACCTGCTGGGACTTTGTCAACCTGTTTCCTATATTGTCCGTCTCGTCTGCGCCCTCACGCCTCAGGGTCGATGGCTGCGTGATACAAATTAATTAAAGTAAAAGTAAAGTAAAAAAGCCCAGGCAATAAGACCATGTTGTGTTACAGTGGGGCCACTAAACGGTGTTTGAATGCCAGACTTATACAGCGCTGTCGATGGCTTATTTATCCACATATCTAGACCTCCTGCGTCTTATGTTATTTCCCATTTCCCTCCTGGCAACCTTAATGGGGCAAGCAGGGACAAGCTGATAAGTGCTTTGCATTTCTTTGCATGCCAGGTCTTTAGGGAATGTCACAGCCAGAGATTGAGTGGCAACCGAAACGCTTTTCTTAGGGACTTTATTATTTGTTTTATGATTCGTCCCTGTGTTTACAGTTTTGCATTCCTGCTTATTTGGCTCTGTCTCGGGCACCTTTTAAAGGTCCCCTTTGCTTCTGCTTCCGTGTAGAAGGTTCCTCTGTCTGTGATGTATTGAGGCATGCAGGTGCTGCTTCCTTGCTTAGAGGGACATCGGGGTCAACCCTCTAAGGTAGTTTGGTCTCAAGACTTGGCTCCGGGCCTACATTATTTAGCACCACATCCACCAATCTGGACAGTCCTTCCTTCAGTATCTGTTGTTCTCTGTACATATTCCTGCATAATGCAAAGAGAGCCTCGAGTAAGATGAGGCGTTCCGGATCCCTAACGTCATCCTCATCAGAGAAATTGGTCCTGTAAATGAAGTATTGCGTGCAGGTGAGGATGAATACAATCCTGCTGCAATATGTAACACGTCCCGTGTTTTATTTGGGTTGGTAGTAGAGCAGGGCTCCATAACAATGTTATCCTTAACAGTGTTAGGGATGGAGGGCCTAATATCCCCTTGAGGTACAAATCCAGCCTCGCTCTGTAAGCTGAGGCGTAAATTGAGCAATTTATTATTATCTATTGGCCTCAGGCCTGAAGTATCCATTTGTAACATGGGCTACTCTGATGTTTCTATTACAGCTATCTTATCCGTATTATTAGTGTGGTTTAAGATAAGAAGTGATTTTCCCGTAGGCTGACTCCAGGGTACCTTTTAGGTCACAGGTGCTCTGAATAGCGCCAACTGTAGCTGTTTTGGACTGCATGTATCCCTTTCGCTTTTTTTGGAGCGATTTGGTAACGGCTAGCATGCGTTTTCATGCAGGGTGGACAGAGCTGTGCGGTTGATATCTTTTTCAGCAGACTGGCATACTCACATGCACTGCAAGTCATAAAAAAAACAATTACAGTAATTTCAAAAGAGCAGGAGGCTCCAGTTTGCCAGTGCGTGCCCCCAGCCTCTGCAACAATCCCCCCTACGCTGAGGGCTGAGCCATCATACCTGTGTAACAGGGTGATTTTCCATCGCACCTTAATTGGAGACCGGTATAGGCGGCAACACAATATGCAGCTTAACCCTTCACTTATAACCTGACCCACGTCTTGTCTGTCTCCAAACCCCACTCTCCTGGGTTCAAGATCACCCTGGTGTACCTCGCTAGGAAGATGGTACGGGTACGGAAGATCAAGAGATTAGAACAGGCAGGGTCCCCAAATACCCCCAAAGAGAAAACACAAAGTTAGAATAAATAACTGGAACACAAAAGGAAAGGCGGACAAAAGGAATGCTAGTGTACGGTTCTTTATTTACGAAAAGGGGCTGAACAGAAGACACTATATACAACTTCAGTTACACCTAAGCGGCTGCGTTACTAAAAAGTAAAACTCAAACATCTAAACAATTTCCTTTAAATATACAAGTCTGTACAGTGCAATGTATTAAAAAAAAACAACTATAAAAGACCTTACTTGCAAGACAACCTGTCCAGGGCTGTCTCAAGTTCTCTGGCTGCTGCTCTCGATGGTCCTCTCTGCGCTGGCTCTTGCGTGGCAGATGACAGCAAGGATT
Organism: Ambystoma mexicanum; assembly: GCF_040938575.1. NCBI lineage: Eukaryota > Metazoa > Chordata > Amphibia > Caudata > Ambystomatidae > Ambystoma > Ambystoma mexicanum. Next base: position 745,733,756 of record NC_090926.1, read on the forward strand.
GAGTCCTTCTTGGGCTGGCAGTAGCTGGTGGCAGGCAGCAGTGGCAACAGCAACAGTTTGTGGGTGCCAAAGCCTTTATATGGGCTGGGCTGCATATGACAAATGCAGCCCAGCACTCAGAGGCAACGTGGGGGCCCCACATTACTCACTCCAGCTGGGCCACGTCTTCCAGGTGTGGCCCAGGTGGTTCAGGTAGGCCACCAGCCCCCAAGAGGGCTAAAAACACATTTTTGTGCACCCCTGTTATGGTGAGTGCCAGTCATCAAGAGTGCCCCAGAACCAGCGCTGATGAGAACCCCCCTGGGGGGCAGCAAAGTAACAAGCGAGCCCCTGCTAATCAGGGTAGTGCCAGCAAAAAGCCCAGGTTGCAGTGGCACAGAGCTCAGAGGGGAGCACCTCAAACCCTTTAGCAGGGTTTCACCGTTATCACCAGGTGTTCTGCTTGTTCCAGCAAAGTTTTCTTTTAAAGAGTAAAGGGACCCCCGTGTCGGCATTCGCAAGGGTTTTTCTTTCTACTGGTCACCAGCGCCGCCCTCGCGTATTTGGGATCCGACGTGTCACGCGACAGGTATCCTTTCGTTAACCAATCCCCCAACCGGGGCTTACATCTGTCATTCAGAAAGAAGCCAAAAATTCACCTCTTCAATGAACCATCTGCTTCTCTCCCTGTACTTTTTACCTGTATGTAACTGGCGCCAGGATGCCTCTGGGCTTTGCGCGCTGCGATAAATGAACGAATGAAGTAAGTTCAGGTGCATATGGCAATGCCTCTTTCAATGCAAGTGTTAGCAGCCCAGGCCAACGCATTTCCACTATTGGGCACCGCAGAGCGGAGTCATGTGGAGCTATTTAGCAAATGAGCAATATCTGAAAGGTCTTACCTTTTAAAGGGTGTCAATCAATAAAATCTCTTCAAGGTGCAACAGTTCACTATTGTCGTACCGCCCCTCCTCCGGATCAAGCAATGAGAGGTAGCCAAGGGCATTGCTTCACTGGAAAGCAGCACAATCGAAAAAAGCTGCACCCTTGCAACTGTCGCAGAAGATCGTATTGTTACCAGCTCTGCCATACTGCATCTATTTCTGGGAGGAAAGGGGAATGTTCTGTGGCAAAGGTGCCGTCTCTATGATAAAGGCCTGCTCTCCAGTTGCTACTTACTTTCAACAATCATGACTATAGGATCAGGAACCAGTCATCTTGTGCCCTACCACCAGTCCCTGCAGGGGGCAGTTTGAGCTCTTTCTGGTTATTTCGGTGGTCGAGGTTTGAGGCGACTGGTTACTGGAAGTGGTGAAACAGAAAAAAGTGTCTAAATCTAAAGACACTCCCGTCCCCCGCACACCTTTGGAACTGATACACAGTCAGTCAAATGTAGTCAGAATTTTCACTTCAAAAAGGTAAGTAAATATTTAGGCAAAACAAACAGGTTTCACAATATGTTGACCAGAACACTTCTGGTTGGCATTAAAATACATAAACATACAAATATTCAAATAAGGCCATCATAAAGGGGAATGATCTTGAAAACAACAGAAATCGAACATGTGTTATAAAATTAAGCAAACAATAACCAAAAATGTAATTCTTGTGATGTTATGAGGAGCTGTACGCGTTTCGGGGAACAACCCCTTCTTCAGGAGCAGAATAGTCTGTAATTATATACAATTAAAGAAGCATCAGTGTCAATATCATATTTACAATGTACACAAAATTGGAGATATCCAGAAAAAGAAGATATATATAAAATATAATTTTTAGAAAATGAGACAATCCACATATATGTAGTCACAATAGTACAGTTACAATCAGAGAAAGTATTTATTGACATAACCATCCACCATCTCATAGGTGTGACTCCAAGAAAGAAAAGTAATGAGGCCTCAAACGGGCACTAGGATTTTTAAATAAATCGTAAGAAAATGTTACCTGTAAAACAAACTGATAAGGAACAAAAGATTGATAAATTCACAGCAACAAAGATACTGAAGATCTAATAGCAATAAGGATCCAATTCCAGCTAGGATACATGTTGGCTAATTCCAAATGGATAGTGAATACCCTGTAAAGTGAGAGTAAAAATGAATAAACAAATGATGTTATGTAAATAACCTAAGGGTAACGAAATTAAAGGACACTAAAATGGATTGAATACCATGCTTACCAATGATTGGAGCCTCAGTCAATGAGACAATTAAGGAACAATTCTAGGGTCCAACAAGGACCAGCCAATAGATGGTCAACAAATTCCCAAGGAGGTCCACTTTCACTTCTGTAGTGCCCAAAGAATGTCAAAGGCCAGATAGGTCTGGACAGGTAAGGCACTGTATCTAACCAGAAACGGGAAAAGAAAAAAATCATAAAATCAATCTGTTCATCTGGTATAGAGACTTAAGTAAAAGTCGAAACAGTGTATCAAGACACTTTAAGTTCACACAACACCAAATCGGAACACGCCACTGCATGTGACCAAAGTAGATCTATTCATGTAGCATAGAGACTTAAAAAGTCAAACCATGCATGGAAACAATCTAACTGATAAACAGCTCCAATTGGGGAGGAGCCACTTTTGGTTACTGCCTTCAGCAGCCTATGAGGCTACCAGGGAAAGGGTGTTCCTGGAGAATTAAATGCTGTCCCTGTGTGAGTACTCTTACTCTCGAGTAGGGAATAGGCTGGTGGCAGGTTCATTTAGAACAACAACTATGATTACCTTTTTGTAATTTTGAAATCTGCATTTTATTGTACTGTAATGTGTGTTCTCTGTTCAGCGCTTTGGCGTAAGGCGCTATAGAAGTCGCAAATAAATCACAAATAAATACAGGTATACAAATATTTTTGGCTACAGCAATGGGCATACATGCTGGCCAATGTGGTACCAATGCCTTTTAAAAGCCCTACAATCCCACCATTTTATTTCTAGGTTTCCCTTTGCTTTGATTTACAATGAGCAATTGATACAATTAACATTCTGCCAACGTATTCTCCGTGCAGAGCCTACCCAGGCAGACTTTGTATGACTCTTATTTAGTTTAGCCAGATGAGGGGTCTCAGACTCATCAATGCACATATATGTGCATGTGTGTGGGGTGTTTGTCCAATCTAGTTTGGTTGGCCGGCAAATCCTTAAATGGTGCTTGATTGTGGACTGGTGTACATGGTTATCCCTACCCCTGTTGTGTTTGTCTATCGGTGGACCTAAGGCTATTATGTGGATCTTGTTTAACAAAACTAAACTGGAAGACTGCTGGAGAGATGGGCTGCTCCTGGGATCCGGCCTCTGCTGTCCTGCTGAGCCCTGTTCTTTTGTGGATGGTCTCCCTCTCAGTGTTCGAAGAATCTTTTGCACTGTGCTTGTTCTGGTGTTGAATGCTGGAACACCATGCCTGCAACCTGTGATGCTCTCCTGGAAGCCTACTTGTCCTGGACCTAGGGTGGGAGCAACTTGTCTGCCTTGCTGGACTGTAAATGGTGTGCTGCTGCTAGAGCTCACCCCTGCTTTCTCACGTGACGTCTTGGATTGCCTCCTGAAGCTGCTCTGTTGTGGTTCCTTTTCTGCTGCCTTGGTAGATTCTTTCTCCTCAACCACCTGAGCTGCCTCTGACTTGCTTGCTGTTACCCCTCCATGCTCCTTCATTGCTGCACCATGCCCTTCTCCCGGGGGGCCATCAGCACAGGGTCCTTCATTTTTGGAATACTGTTGTTTTGGCTCTAGCAACTGCTAGGACCCTGCACACAATGACCGGAGAGCAAAACCTGCTTAGCCATATTCAACCCCTACACTAGATTCTGCTTATGATGAAGGTCACAATCATTACTTAGGTCACTGTCCCTGGGATGTCTAAACCAGGTTGGGCTCATGGTACTGTTCTCCAGGGTCTCTGGTCTCCATGCGGAGTGTATCTTCTGTGGGCCCATGACCACAACTGTTTTCCATCTGTAAGCTACAGTCCCACTCTGCAGCCATCCTTCTCCAGCAGTGGCACTTGGTTCCTGGGCTCCTCTGCTAGGGTACCGCTCACTCCTCAACTGGATGGTTGCTGCCATTTTCACTTCCAACCTGTAAGTAGAGTATATACTTACCTACGAACAGATTTCTTTTCCCCTGTAAACTGTCATCGCAAATCAATAGCAAACTCATTGCAGGGACAAAGAAACAGATTGGTAGCCATAGCCCCCCCCCATTTCTCTGACACTAAATTGCTGGTGTTGGTTGACAACATGCCGCTGGGCACATGCCTCCTTTGTTCTGAGATTCATATGAACAGTGGCCACACACAAGAGTACCTATGCAAGAGGTGAAACTACCTCAAGTGTGTCGTGCGGAAGACATTGTTAAGGCTCAGGAAGCTAGGTATTGGTGAGGGAGGGGGAAGAGAGAACATAGAATGGAACACACCACCTGAGAGCAGAATTTCCTTTCATTAACGGAGCTAGTGCCACCAGTCTAGAAGAGGCACATGACGCAGGTGAGTGGGACACCCCTACCCAATCACAACGGCAGGACAAAGGCCATCAAAGGATGCACACATGCGCATGTGTCGCACCGTGGCAGCCAAAACAGTCACATGCCCACCAATACATCCTCAATATTGACCAAAGCCAAGGTCACAGTGGACAGACCTCAACCTCTACATCACATGTGTGTATATATATGACCAGAGTAAGTGAACCCAGGGGTTCTTAAATCAGTAACATGTCATGCAAAGGATGGGCTGTAGAATAACTCTTGCACCAAATAATCAGACCAACTCAGGAAGTTGGCAGTATCATCCGACTGTTTTAATATCACTTGCCTAAAACAGTGAGTTACAACAACCATCGACGGAGGTTTGCTTGAGCTCTCAAACATTTTGCATAAAAAACATTTATATACTAAATATGTGTTATATGTGACATATCACTATGTGGCAAGCAAGAAAAACCTATGGGGGTTGTGGTTGGCTTAAGAGGAACATCTAGGTATACTTTCTATAAGGGAACAGGCTGTGATTGGGTCTCTACAGTCAGGTGGACAACTTATGCCCACTCCTAGTGCAAGTCATTTTCATCAGTTATTAGATACACGGTATATCATTGGCTAACAAACTATAAGACTTTGTTATATGGCCTTCTACAATTGTTGGCACGCTTGTACCCTTCCGGAACATTCGCGACACTAGCAGCATGTAAGCTGGTACCGGTGTCAGTGGGTTGACTTTGACCGTGTCTCCCCACACACTTAGCCCAATATCTCTCATCACTCATGCCTTCTGCCATTTAGATTGTCTTTAAACGTGGCCTTGCAAAGTATCCTTGCTCCTGGGAATGTAAGGGAGTACAGACACACGCTTAACACAGTTCTGGTCTGCACACCCAACTCCTATTTCCATCCTCAACTCAAGTGACAGGAGACTGTATTTCGGCCTGTTTTGCAGCATTTAATTGTCTTTAATACACTTGGCACTCCTGGTGTTCTTTCCTTGCACCTTAACACAAGACAATTCACCATCTCACGGTTTCTGTTCTTTATGGATAGATAAACAGTTCTTGGCTACTTCATCCTTTGACACCAGCCAGTCAGTCCTCCAGGCCTTTCCATGCTCTTAGCTTCATGTTGCTACGACACAGCTTTCCGATCCTTCTTTCCCTGTGGGTCTGAATTTACTAAATATGTGACACCGATGTCCAGCTTCTATATAATAGCGGCACCACCTGCAGTCTATTCACTACGTAAAGCTAGCCTTTAAGATCACTTCGTCTACTTGCGTTGCTCCATCTGTACAGTTATTAAATGGCTTGCATTTTCTGCAGTGCTCTTCACACGTGCATTCTCCATTCTGCATATGAAAGTTTACTCGATTCTTTATTTCGTCATCAGATTCTATATGGTCCATAAATCCTTTTCTTCAGCCACTCTTCTTAGTGCATCACGCTCGCTTCTTGTGACATCACCAACAGTTCCTTCTCTCACCTTCATATTCCTTCGGGGATCTCCTCCAAGAGATTGTACTTTCTACGGTGATACATCAGATAGGGATTTCTTAGTAGATACCTTTTCTCGAAGACTCTTTGTGGAAGAGGCACAATCACTGGTGTTGTGCATGTCACGATTTCTGGCTTCCAACATATAGAAAGTATGGGGGCGGGACTTCCTGAAGAGGCATTCCGCTGGTCCTCCACACTACCCCCTCTGTTTGATTCATCGACCACTCCTTCATCAGTCTTCGCATCTTGGTATCCTCTCTTGAAGAAGTTTTTTTGGGAGTCCAGATCTTCATCACTCCTTTCTGAGACCCTGCTGTTTTTTCATGTTCATCAACGCTCCAGGTCATGTAGCTGCACTGTCCATTCGGACTACAATAGACCCATCGTCCTACATACTTATGATTCCTTGGATGCAGGAACTTTGTTCCCTCAGGTGCTAAGATGCTGGCCTCTATACATTTTCTGATATCTTCATCTGTCAACTCCTTGGGTCCGAACCCTTATTCAACATTGATCATGATCTTCATTCTGACTGCCGTCTTTGCTGTCTTCTTGCACTGTGTAATTATTATCCAGATCTCACAGAATTCAAACATCACCATCATTGTTCCAAGAAGCTTAAAGATGTTGCTATTCATTGTGGAACCCATGAGAAGATGGATGCGAACCAGCTGTCATATGCAATGTCTTCTATCTCATCATCTATCTGATCATGCAGTTTTGTCAGCAACGTTATGGCCTCTGTCAAGGTCCCATTCTCGTTGTCATGACAAGGTATGAACGTGCAGTATGATGGCCCGATTTTGGTGCAAACTCCTCTATCGAGTGCTGTGATCATATCTGTTCTGGGGGGTCATCAGTCTTTTGGCCCTTAATTCCTCTTTGATAGCATTAAATCCCTTTATGGTAGTGTTGAATGTCTGCAGGAGCTCCCAGCAAGTGATTTGCAACCACTTCTCATTGGCCATCCTCTGGATTCCAGGCATGAAGATAGTTGTGAATATCGCTGAAGTCTGGCTGAACAGCCTGTGCTCCTATGGAATAGCATTAAAGGCTTCTATCGATTTAGCTGAAAAGTAATTCTCCCTCTTTGTTCGGTTGAGAAATTCGAGTGATCTTCTCCTCAAATGGGCATCTGCTTTTGGAAACTCTCCAATATTCAGGTCACTCTTAGGAATCACTAATGCCGGAACATGGATGAGCACTATAGAGCACATCCCTCCCCCAGTCTTTGGGCAGCTTCATGTAGGCTCTAGGCCCACAAGCCCAGTAATGATCCTTTAAGACCATTGTTCCATCCTTCATGCCTGGTACATCAAGAATTCAGCCACATTTGTGATTTTCTCCAACTTTCCTCGTGCCATTATTTCAGAAAATACGGACACACTTTTTAGAGGTATTATCTGCAATGGTCCTCCCTTATCATCGACCCATGTCAACAACTTTGTAATCTTTGGCCATTGGACCGTGCATTCTTTTTCTGCAGTTAACACAACTTCTTCCCACTGTCCAGTTATGGCTGCTGCTCTGCACACAACCAATCCTTCAGCCCATCCTTCATTAGTGAGCACTTTTCCTTTTATTTGTAATTGTCCTCTTTCCCAACATATCTGTATTTCTTCTTAATTCTTGCCTTGGCAATTTAGCATCTTTTTTTTTTCAACCCTGATACCTGCTCCATCCATTGCAGGCTGTTCATATTGCATTACTTGATGCCTTGTTTCTGGCTTCTCTCTTGTCTTGCATATAATTATCTTCTCTTTTATTTGTTGCCTTATTCATCCACACTGGGGATGCTGTTCAACCCTGGAACTGTCCTCTTGTCATGCAGAGTGCTAGATGCGTCGGGCAATTAGCTTTTTTCACTGGTACTTCTGTAGCTACGAATAATTTGGAGGTACCCCTGGCATAAGGTATGAGAGCGCAGATATAGAAACTCTCCAAGTCATTTTCATCAGTTATTAGATACACGGTATATCATTGGCTAACAAACTATAAGACTTTGTTATATGGCCTTCTACAATTGTTGGCACGCTTGTACCCTTCCGGAACATTCGTGACACTAGCAGCATGTAAGCTGGTACAGGTGTCAGTGGGTGGACTTTGACCGTGTCTCCCCACACACTTAGCCCAATATCTCTCATCACTCATGCCTTCTGCCATTTAGATTGTCTTTAAACGTGGCCTTGCAAAGTATCCTTGCTCCTGGGAATGTAAGGGAGTACAGACACACGCTTAACACAGTTCTGGTCTGCACACCCAACTCCTATTTCCATCCTCAACTCAAGTGACAGGAGACTGTATTTCGGCCTGTTTTGCAGCATTTAATTGTCTTTAATACACTTGGCACTCCTGGTGTTCTTTCCTTGCACCTTAACACAAGACAATTCACCATCTCACGGTTTCTGTTCTTTATGGATAGATAAACAGTTCTTGGCTACTTCATCCTTTGACACCAGCCAGTCAGTCCTCCAGGCCTTTCCATGCTCTTAGCTTCATGTTGCTACGACACAGCTTTCCGATCCTTCTTTCCCTGTGGGTCTGAATTTACTAAATATGTGACACCGATGTCCAGCTTCTATATAATAGCGGCACCACCTGCAGTCTATTCACTACGTAAAGCTAGCCTTTAAGATCACTTCATCTACTTGCGTTGCTCCATCTGTACAGTTATTAAATGGCTTGCATTTTCTGCAGTGCTCTTCACACGTGCATTCTCCATTCTGCATATGAAAGTTTACTCGATTCTTTATTTCGTCATCAGATTCTATATGGTCCATAAATCCTTTTCTTCAGCCACTCTTCTTAGTGCATCACGCTCGCTTCTTGTGACATCACCAACAGTTCCTTCTCTCACCTTCATATTCCTTCGGGGATCTCCTCCAAGAGATTGTACTTTCTACGGTGATACATCAGATAGGGATTTCTTAGTAGATACCTTTTCTCGAAGACTCTTTGTGGAAGAGGCACAATCACTGGTGTTGTGCATGTCACGATTTCTGGCTTCCAACATATAGAAAGTATGGGGGCGGGACTTCCTGAAGAGGCATTCCGCTGGTCCTCCACACTACCCCCTCTGTTTGATTCATCGACCACTCCTTCATCAGTCTTCGCATCTTGGTATCCTCTCTTGAAGAAGTTTTTTTGGGAGTCCAGATCTTCATCACTCCTTTCTGAGACCCTGCTGTTTTTTCATGTTCATCAACGCTCCAGGTCATGTAGCTGCACTGTCCATTCGGACTACAATAGACCCATCGTCCTACATACTTATGATTCCTTGGATGCAGGAACTTTGTTCCCTCAGGTGCTAAGATGCTGGCCTCTATACATTTTCTGATATCTTCATCTGTCAACTCCTTGGGTCCGAACCCTTATTCAACATTGATCATGATCTTCATTCTGACTGCCGTCTTTGCTGTCTTCTTGCACTGTGTAATTATTATCCAGATCTCACAGAATTCAAACATCACCATCATTGTTCCAAGAAGCTTAAAGATGTTGCTATTCATTGTGGAACCCATGAGAAGATGGATGCGAACCAGCTGTCATATGCAATGTCTTCTATCTCATCATCTATCTGATCATGCAGTTTTGTCAGCAACGTTATGGCCTCTGTCAAGGTCCCATTCTCGTTGTCATGACAAGGTATGAACGTGCAGTATGATGGCCCGATTTTGGTGCAAACTCCTCTATCGAGTGCTGTGATCATATCTGTTCTGGGGGGTCATCAGTCTTTTGGCCCTTAATTCCTCTTTGATAGCATTAAATCCCTTTATGGTAGTGTTGAATGTCTGCAGGAGCTCCCAGCAAGTGATTTGCAACCACTTCTCATTGGCCATCCTCTGGATTCCAGGCATGAAGATAGTTGTGAATATCGCTGAAGTCTGGCTGAACAGCCTGTGCTCCTATGGAATAGCATTAAAGGCTTCTATCGATTTAGCTGAAAAGTAATTCTCCCTCTTTGTTCGGTTGAGAAATTCGAGTGATCTTCTCCTCAAATGGGCATCTGCTTTTGGAAACTCTCCAATATTCAGGTCACTCTTAGGAATCACTAATGCCGGAACATGGATGAGCACTATAGAGCACATCCCTCCCCCAGTCTTTGGGCAGCTTCATGTAGGCTCTAGGCCCACAAGCCCAGTAATGATCCTTTAAGACCATTGTTCCATCCTTCATGCCTGGTACATCAAGAATTCAGCCACATTTGTGATTTTCTCCAACTTTCCTCGTGCCATTATTTCAGAAAATACGGACACACTTTTTAGAGGTATTATCTGCAATGGTCCTCCCTTATCATCGACCCATGTCAACAACTTTGTAATCTTTGGCCATTGGACCGTGCATTCTTTTTCTGCAGTTAACACAACTTCTTCCCACTGTCCAGTTATGGCTGCTGCTCTGCACACAACCAATCCTTCAGCCCATCCTTCATTAGTGAGCACTTTTCCTTTTATTTGTAATTGTCCTCTTTCCCAACATATCTGTATTTCTTCTTAATTCTTGCCTTGGCAATTTAGCATCTTTTTTTTTTCAACCCTGATACCTGCTCCATCCATTGCAGGCTGTTCATATTGCATTACTTGATGCCTTGTTTCTGGCTTCTCTCTTGTCTTGCATATAATTATCTTCTCTTTTATTTGTTGCCTTATTCATCCACACTGGGGATGCTGTTCAACCCTGGAACTGTCCTCTTGTCATGCAGAGTGCTAGATGCGTCGGGCAATTAGCTTTTTTCACTGGTACTTCTGTAGCTACGAATAATTTGGAGGTACCCCTGGCATAAGGTATGAGAGCGCAGATATAGAAACTCTCCAAGTCATTTTCATCAGTTATTAGATACACGGTATATCATTGGCTAACAAACTATAAGACTTTGTTATATGGCCTTCTACAATTGTTGGCACGCTTGTACCCTTCCGGAACATTCGTGACACTAGCAGCATGTAAGCTGGTACAGGTGTCAGTGGGTGGACTTTGACCGTGTCTCCCCACACACTTAGCCCAATATCTCTCATCACTCATGCCTTCTGCCATTTAGATTGTCTTTAAACGTGGCCTTGCAAAGTATCCTTGCTCCTGGGAATGTAAGGGAGTACAGACACACGCTTAACACAGTTCTGGTCTGCACACCCAACTCCTATTTCCATCCTCAACTCAAGTGACAGGAGACTGTATTTCGGCCTGTTTTGCAGCATTTAATTGTCTTTAATACACTTGGCACTCCTGGTGTTCTTTCCTTGCACCTTAACACAAGACAATTCACCATCTCACGGTTTCTGTTCTTTATGGATAGATAAACAGTTCTTGGCTACTTCATCCTTTGACACCAGCCAGTCAGTCCTCCAGGCCTTTCCATGCTCTTAGCTTCATGTTGCTACGACACAGCTTTCCGATCCTTCTTTCCCTGTGGGTCTGAATTTACTAAATATGTGACACCGATGTCCAGCTTCTATATAATAGCGGCACCACCTGCAGTCTATTCACTACGTAAAGCTAGCCTTTAAGATCACTTCGTCTACTTGCGTTGCTCCATCTGTACAGTTATTAAATGGCTTGCATTTTCTGCAGTGCTCTTCACACGTGCAATCTTCATTCTGCATATGAAAGTTTACTCGATTCTTTATTTCGCCATCAGATTCTATATGGTCCATAAATCCTTTTCTTCAGCCACTCTTCTTAGTGCATCACGCTTGCTTCTTGTGACATCACCAACAGTTCCTTCTCTCACCTTCATATTCCTTCGGGGATCTCCTCCAAGAGATTGTACTTTCTACGGTGATCCATCAGATAGGGATTTCTTAGTAGATACCTTTTCTCGAAGACTCTTTGTGGAAGAGGCACAATCACTGGTGTTGTGCATGTCACGATTTCTGGCTTCCAACATATAGAAAGTATGGGGGCGGGACTTCCTGAAGAGGCATTCCGCTGGTCCTCCACACTACCCCCTCTGTTTGATTCATCGACCACTCCTTCATCAGTCTTCGCATCTTGGTATCCTCTCTTGAAGAAGTTTTTTTGGGAGTCCAGATCTTCATCACTCCTTTCTGAGACCCTGCTGTTTTTTCATGTTCACCAACGCTCCAGGTCATGTAGCTGCACTGTCCATTCGGACTACAATAGACCCATCGTCCTACATACTTATGATTCCTTGGATGCAGGAACTTTGTTCCCTCAGGTGCTAAGATGCTGGCCTCTATACATTTTCTGATATCTTCATCTGTCAACTCCTTGGGTCCGAACCCTAATTCAACATTGATCATGATCTTCATTCTGACTGCCGTCTTTGCTGTCTTCTTGCACTGTGTAATTATTATCCAGATCTCACAGAATTCAAACATCACCATCATTGTTCCAAGAAGCTTAAAGATGTTGCTATTCATTGTGGAACCCATGAGAAGATGGATGCGAACCAGCTGTCATATGCAATGTCTTCTATCTCATCATCTATCTGATCATGCAGTTTTGTCAGCAACGTTATGGCCTCTGTCAAGGTCCCATTCTCGTTGTCATGACAAGGTATGAACGTGCAGTATGATGGCCCGATTTTGGTGCAAACTCCTCTATCGAGTGCTGTGATCATATCTGTTCTGGGGGGTCATCAGTCTTTTGGCCCTTAATTCCTCTTTGATAGCATTAAATCCCTTTATGGTAGTGTTGAATGTCTGCAGGAGCTCCCAGCAAGTGATTTGCAACCACTTCTCATTGGCCATCCTCTGGATTCCAGGCATGAAGATAGTTGTGAATATCGCTGAAGTCTGGCTGAACAGCCTGTGCTCCTATGGAATAGCATTAAAGGCTTCTATCGATTTAGCTGAAAAGTAATTCTCCCTCTTTGTTCGGTTGAGAAATTCGAGTGATCTTCTCCTCAAATGGGCATCTGCTTTTGGAAACTCTCCAATATTCAGGTCACTCTTAGGAATCACTAATGCCGGAACATGGATGAGCACTATAGAGCACATCCCTCCCCCAGTCTTTGGGCAGCTTCATGTAGGCTCTAGGCCCACAAGCCCAGTAATGATCCTTTAAGACCATTGTTCCATCCTTCATGCCTGGTACATCAAGAATTCAGCCACATTTGTGATTTTCTCCAACTTTCCTCGTGCCATTATTTCAGAAAATACGGACACACTTTTTAGAGGTATTATCTGCAATGGTCCTCCCTTATCATCGACCCATGTCAACAACTTTGTAATCTTTGGCCATTGGACCGTGCATTCTTTTTCTGCAGTTAACACAACTTCTTCCCACTGTCCAGTTATGGCTGCTGCTCTGCACACAACCAATCCTTCAGCCCATCCTTCATTAGTGAGCACTTTTCCTTTTATTTGTAATTGTCCTCTTTCCCAACATATCTGTATTTCTTCTTAATTCTTGCCTTGGCAATTTAGCATCTTTTTTTTTTCAACCCTGATACCTGCTCCATCCATTGCAGGCTGGTCATATTGCATTACTTGATGCCTTGTTTCTGGCTTCTCTCTTGTCTTGCATATAATTATCTTCTCTTTTATTTGTTGCCTTATTCATCCACACTGGGGATGCTGTTCAACCCTGGAACTGTCCTCTTGTCATGCAGAGTGCTAGATGCGTCGGGCAATTAGCTTTTTTCACTGGTACTTCTGTAGCTACAAATAATTTGGAGGTACCCCTGGCATAAGGTATGAGAGCGCAGATATAGAAACTCTCCTTAGACGTTCTTTCTCCCACTTTATTCATGTGTTGGTACACAGGTGTGCTGTTCTATTTAGTTAAGTGTTTATCCCATCATTGTCTTCCTCTGCACTCCTCCTTTATCTCCCTAACAAAATGTTTGCAGCCCATGGAAACAACTTAAAGCAGCTTTACTCTGAGGCGACAACAGAAGGGGCTTTGGTTAATTGGTAATAGGTAAATCTACAAGAGTTCCTGGAGTGGGTTTAGATCAATGAAATAGAAGAGGCAATCGGGAGAAACAGAAAGACACAAAGCATACCAACCAATATATTAATCTCCACCACTTGTGCCATTCTAGAATTTCTTGGGTTTGCTCATTCCCTGAAATCGTACCAGCTTCAACATTCCTCATGTATTACTGCCATGTAAGGAAGGAAAAACACTTTACTCCAGCAACTTAATGTAACTGTGGTAATTCCTCTACTATTGCTACACGCAGCTTTCTGATTACATGGCCATTCCTGGGATCCCTGTAGAAAGGAACGAATATCCACACCTCTTCTGACAAGAGCAGGATAAGCTTAAAGGATAAACACACAAACAGTAAGTACGTGTCTGTGAGCATCAAGGTCTGAGAGGACCATAGGGCTAGCCAAATAAATACTCTGTGAGAAACTAGTCTATGTACTGCTCTTGTTTCCAATTCTTAAGCAGGTTTTGTCATTTAGGCATAATCATGATTCATCAGCATTTCTCTAAAGTTAATTGTCAAAGTTTCCTGTGACTCAAGCAAAGAATTGCATGCCTTCTATAATATCTATAATGAGTGTCCTTGGGAGTCACTGTCACGACCCTCGCCCATAACCCCCTCTGGCAAACCCATTGGCCAGGTGAAGTCAGGACTCGGGCCTCTAGAGCCTGGCACCCTCTTCAAAAGCCCTCATGGGGCCTGTCCTGGCTCCTATGGCGCCAGGCTCATACACCATGAAAAACAATGTGCTTGGGAACTACGTTATTGTATTGTCAGCCAACATGGAGGCATCCACATAGCTTGGTACATAAGAACCAAGCTGTGCGGTCTAGTGTTTTGGGTGTGGTAGCCCAGGGACTACTTTACCTGGACTATTTTTTTGGGGCTATTTAAATCACACCCGAGCAAGACAACACGCTTTGCTTTACTTTGCAGCTTGCAACATGACGCTCACCGTGTCCAGCTATTCTCTCAAACCTCGGAGAAGCAGAACCTGCAAGGAGACAAAAGGAACATCATTAGCAGCAGCTTCTTACCTGCAGTCTTCATCTTTAAACACTCGCAGCTACTGAGAACAGCTTCCTCGAATCTGCACGCCTCCCGGACAGAACGACCTGAAAGAGGAAGATAGAGGCAACATTAAAGAAAGCAGTAGAGGCATTTACAAATTACGAACTGCTCAAAAGGCTTACCTGGCTGGTCACCTTATGGCTGGCACCACTCCGGACATTCCACTCACACTGAAGAACACCGCGACCTACAAGGCAGGAAAACACAGGTTAGCAAAGGCAAGACTTTGCAGCACTGCGCATAGCGCTTACTTGCCGCATCATAGCGCTCTTAATGCGTCATCATCTACCAGCGGGGCTCAACCAAACCAGTTCGCCGCACTGAAGCTCTGCATACCTAAGGGAGAAAAAAAGACATTTTAAACAAAGAAAGGAATGCAGGATAGCAACAAAACTAAAGAACAGCAATAAGACCTACCTGAACAATATCAAACGGGCCACTGTCAGTGAAGTAACTGGACTGCACTCGCCCACGAAAGATGACGCGCCCCTGCAAAGAAGGCAGGACGGAGAGCACGCCTAATTCTACCACAAGGTGAGGAGAGGGCGCCAGAGGGACTGAAATCATACGGGGGTGGAGGGAGGATACTTACCCCAGTCGGTCAGTCTTGAACACAGTCCTCCTGTATTTGCAGGCAGAACCTTCCTCGCAGACCACATCAGGGCAAAGCTGAGAAGCTTACCAGCGAGTAACCCGGCTGGGTGCCGTCCCTGTGGATACCAGGTGAGCGCAACATTCACAGTCCAAATGCAATCTTTATTTAACAGTTTGTAGCTTTATCATCCTTCTTAGTCATCGATCGAGTCTGCACACACTAAAATTCTTCTTCTTATCTTGCTTCTGAATCGATAGCTGGCGGTACTGCGGTCTAACCTGTGTATATCTTGACGTCGTTCAGGTGGATCCAAGCTCGTCTGCCTTGGACTTTTACTGCTGAGGTAGTAACATTTTCAACAATGAAGTAACTGTTAAATCTCGGCTCGTTCCACTTCCTAGCGAAGTTTTTAATTAGCATGGTGTCACCAACAAATGGTCTAGGTGCTGATAATAGTTCACTTGATCTGGTTGCTGAATGGCTTTCATCTGTGTTCTGAGACCAACCCCCCTGGCGCTTGAGTTGATCTGAAATGAGAGAGATGCTAGAGGTCATACATGTCAAATATTCACGTAACTCATTCCTAACATTTTTGCTGTACTCTGGGCATCACTTCTACTTCTCGATGGAGGATTCAAAGATGTTCTCATTCGCCTTCCTGTCACTAGTTCATGGGGTGTAAGGTGGTGGTCCAAACCAGGCTGAACCCTTAAGGCATTTAAAGCTAAGGGCAGACAATATAGCCATCCCTTTTTCAGTGTTAGCTTGACAGTCCTTTCTTTAAGGAGGCCATTGAGTCTCTCACATATTCTGTTTGCTTGCAGGTGATAAGCAGAAGAAAATGTGTGCTTAATGTCTAATAACAGCACTATCTGTTCAAATACTTCATTGACAAAATGTGCCCCATTATCGGATCTCAGCACTTCACACACTCCCCATCTTGGAAAGACTTCACGAACTAAAAACTTTGCTGCATAAGTGGCATCAGGGTGTGTACACGGACCTGATTCAATCCACCTAGAGAAGGGACACACCACCACTATCAGATAGCTGTATCCACTACACACCTGCAGCATTCGGTTGAGGAATTACTCCTTTAATTGTTCACAGTGTATGCCCAGCGGTAGCCTTTTGATATATAATGCAGTTTATTACATAAAATGCAACGTGTTCTAACAAATTTGGAATTAACCAGTCTTCCGCAATTGTTTCAGCAAGACTTTTCCCTAGTTACATGTGCAGGGTAGTGCAGCTGTTCAAGCGCTACTTTTAACAGGGGTAGGCCCAGGTACCTACCTGCCCAGTTGCACACCCACACTGCCTCCCAGCAACCCTTGCACTTGGGTCTTTATCTGTAATCCTACAGTCCCCCTACCTGCTCTTTTGGATACCTGCTGTCTGCACTTACCCTGGCACCTGCCACCTGCTGGTCGCACTTCTTATTGTTTTGATCCCATGTACAGCACTGCCCCCTCCCCTGGTACTGTTTCCCTCCCCCCTGCCCACTCCCCTGCACTTGCGCGATCTCAATGTCACTTGGCCTAGTAAGATCGTTGGCTCTGACCTCCCTCTGTTTCCCCCTTCCTTGCCTCATCACACCTTGAAACACTTGTTCATAGGCACGTTAAAAATGCCATATCATATCGATGCTACTTGCATCACTGGTTTTCCAGTGCTTTCCTGTCGCCATAATACTTCAGTAGGGGATAAAGAACACCTCCTTCGCTACCATAATTCCTGCTCTTCCTGTGGTGCACTGCCTTGAATCTCCATTAATTGGGTTTGTGGCAAATAAATCATTCTTTCATTACCATAATCGTGACTACCTTCTCTTTGACATTAGGTATAGCAAAACTTGAAATATCTGGTGAATATGCAACCCTTTTGACTTCTGCTGCTTCGTTCCTGCAAGAAATAAAGTCTGTACGCTTAGTGTGAGTGGCGCATTTAAGACCGCTATGGCTACTGGGAGTTGTAGTGCCTTAAGTCTGTCTAATAAAGATGCATGCTGCACTGGAGTGCCGTCCGCTCTCAGGTAGCCCCTCCTTGTCCAACATGCAGGCCCTGCATGTACGGTTGATGTCATGTAGGCGGAATCACTGTACACAATCACTTCCTGCCCTTCATGATTCTCGAGTGCGACAATAAGCGCTACTAATTCTGCCGCTTGCGCCGAAAAAGTTAGATGGTAGTCTTGCACTTGCTACAACCTCAAACTCACCATTTGCTCTATGCCTCACTAGAGCTGTGCCAGAATGCCTTTCTCCACTAATTTGATCAATTTTCACAGAACCATCAATAAAGAGAATTCCTGTCCTGGCAATGCATTCTCTTTGATGCAAGGTATATCATCATAGAATTAAATGCAGTTTGCACAGTTATGCACATGGTCACTCTCTGTCACTGGCGCAGCTATAAACGTGGCAGTATTCATTATTTTACATCTGGCCATTTTAATCGCTGGGTTCGAAATCATCACTTCATAAGCAGAAGCTCTCTGATTAGTCATTGTACCTTTGGGTTTCCCTAAAATGGCAAACAAAGCATGTTCCACAAAAAGAGTCATAGAACAGCCCATTAAATGGCTTGTAGACTTCTCAATTTTGAACGCGGTGAACGCCAATGACTGTTCGTAAGGAAAGTGATCTTTCATAACTGGATTTAGAATCCCACTGTTATACGCTAGAGGCTTGTACCCCCAATGCGGTCCTCTGTGTAAGCACTGCAATCATGACTGTCCGAGTCGTGTGTGAAAATAGGAAAAACTCCTTGGCATAATTGGGAATTCCTAAAACAGGAGCTGTGCAAATTGCTTTTTTCAACTCTTCGAACCCTTCCTCCATTTCCTCAGTCCATTCTATTGTGACTTTAGCCACCTGTGCCTTTTTAAAGCCTGCAAAAGGGGTCTTGTGTATGAACTATAATAAAAACACCCAGGCTCTAACATAATTTCATAGTCCCAGAAAACATTGCATCTGTTTTACCGTTTGTGGTTTTGCGGTTTTCATAATTGCCCCAGCTTTCTCAGGCGTCACCTTTTTTTTCCCTCATGTGAAATCAACTTTCCTTTGTACTACACCTCTTCTTGCCAATACTGCAATTTCTCCTTGTCTACCTTGTATCCTTTGTCTGCTAAGATAGTCATTAATCAAATCGAGTCTTGTCTACACGGTTCTTGCGTAGTGCTACAACTTAAAATGTCATGTACCTACTGAATTACTGCGCTTTTCAAATCAACATTGCCTGCTCCATCTGTAGCACTCTATTAAAGATCAATGGAGACTCACAGTACCCTTGGGGCAGCCTAGTATGTTCCAGACGAGTCTGGCAGAACACAAATGAGGTTAAGTCTTGTGAGTCCTTGTGCAACAGGATTGAGAAAATGCATTTTTCAAATCAATCACCGTGAAATTTCATGCTGCTAATGGGATGCTGCATAGTATCTTCGCCGGGTTAAGAACTAAAGGAAACTCTGCCTCTACAATCTGGTTAATCATGTCTCATATCTTGTATGAATCTCCACGACCCTCCCTTTGGTTTTTTCACAGGGTACACCGCAGTGTTGCACAATGATTCTAATGGCACCAGAATACTTTGTCCCATCAGTGCAGAAATAGTCTTAAAATACCCTCATCCTCTTTAATAAACCTACATCATTAGGGCCTGTAGTCCATAGGATGCTGGGCACCTTCTCCAAGTCTTCATCAAAAATACTGGACGCTACCGCACTATTGCCATTCTCTGTGGGACTTCACATTTGTTACGCTCACCTGGTCTCTGAGGAGGCTTTGGGGCACAGTTGCAGCCCTCCCGGAGGTGAGGTCGCTCGGGCCCAAATTCGCCCTCTGCGCTTATGTGGTGACTGGTGGTAATAGATGATGCTGCTCGGGACTGCTCTTTCGTGGAGAATAGGGGCGTGAGTATGCCAGCTTGTGTGCCTGATCCCCTTCCAGGCCCCTTCTCCCAAACCGTGGTACCTGTGGAATGCGCTGTCCTTGGAAAGCTCACCTGTTGATTAGTTTTGGCGAGCACTCTGTCCTGCTGCTTCTGGCAGGGGCACTTGTATGATCTGAACCGAGTTCCTTCACTGGTCCCTTGCACGTGGTAGTCCAGTCCTGCTGCGACTAAGCCACTATACTTCAGGTAAGTGTTCCTGTTTGCCTTTGTCTTTCCTCCTCTGTTTTTGTTGTATTGTAAAGTTTGTTGTCTTCTATTGCTGTCCGTTCCACTTTTGATGTTCGCTCTTTTGCTTTCTTCCCTTGCAGGTGATGTTTCCGGCCCGGCAGAAGCTGCGGAGAGCTCGAGGCGACAGCCGGAGGGAATGAGGAACGAAGCTGCAGCAGTACAGTAGCTGGTAAATTGATAACTAGGGGGTGCGCAGGGTTCAAATGCGGCGCAGCCCTAGAACGGATGTTCTAACCTTGTCTGTCTTCTTCACAGGGTCCGAGTTCGTGGATGCGGAGTGCGGTACTGCAGCGTCGGGATCAAGATCACTGGATGTAAGGAGATGGGTCTGCAGATGAAGCACCGGTTGCCTGGAGGTGAGTATGCAGGGGAACGCCTGGTTTCAAAGGTAAGTAAACTGGTCCAAGCAGCGGTGAGTGTCCCGTTGAACGTGAGTGCACAGTAACGCGAAGCAGAAGCACCGGCCTTAAGGATGGAGCAGGTTATATAGCTGAGCATCTGAAGCCAAGCCCACCAGGTTCAGCCTGCCTGCCACACCCGATGAGTCGGCACATGAAGACCAGACCTAGGAAGCCACACCCGATGAGTCAGCACATGAGGATATTCTCTGTAATAAAGGCTTTCAGCTCCTGGAATGTTCTTGTAAAATGAAAGCACTCCTGCACTGAAATAGTGTTCCTGCTCACATCTCTATATGAGCCTGACGCCAAAGGCGCCAGGACTGAGTCCAGCCAGGGCCCCTGTGTTTATAGGTCCCAAAGGGACATAAGTGAGTCAAGTGACCCATTGCCCCCATCACTAGATGGTGTGGTTTTTGTGTTCTGCAGCCTGTGGCCATGACCGCACTCCCCCTCAAGGCTCCTCTCATGGGTGGTTTCTCCCATGGCCCTGGTTTAGTGGGGTTATTGTGATGGAACTGCCCGATTAATCGTGGAGCGTGGACATGCTCACTGTGTTCCCAGGTCCGATCTTGGGGTCCATAACCTTTCCAGTCTATAAGGTAGTATAACTTGGACTGGACCATATTAGAGTCTAGGATCCTTTTAACTTTGTATTCTGGTTCTCCTTCAATTATTTCGGGATCCGGTGGAGTATCGATCCACGTACCTGGTCTCAATGGTTTTAGGAGGGAGACATGAAACACCGGGTGGATCTGCATGTGGGCCGGTAATTCTAATTTCATGGCCGCAGGGTTGAACACAGGCTTGATAGTGTAGAGTCCCAGATATCTGGGACGGAACTCCCGTGGTCCTTTCAGGGGGATGTTTTTGGATGCTAACCAAACCTTGTCTCCGACTCGGTAGTTGGGCGCTTCCCTTCGGTGTCGATCCGCAAACTGCTTCTTTTTCTCTTTGGCTCTGGCAAGATGCTCTGCTGCTTCCTTGAAAACCTGGGTGATGGTTTTGTGTAAGGTCGTTACAGTGGGCATTTCTAATGATTCGAGTGGGTCGAAAACAGATGTTCGTGGATGTCGACCGTACACTATGTAGAATGGGCTTTGTCCTGTACTGATGTGAAAGGAGTTGTTATATGCGTATTCTGCTTACCAAAGTATGTCCTTCCAGGTATCCATGGTTTGTTGCAGCACACACTGTATGCATTGCTCAAGGGTCTGGTTAGTCCGTTTGGTCTGGCTGTAGGTTTTGGGGGTGATGGCTTGTGGATAACCGGAAGTCGATTTTGGCGATTTTACAACACCTTTTCCAGAATGCAGAGACAAACTGAGTTCCTCGGTCTGATATCAATATTGATGGGAACCCGTGTAGTCGGACAATCTGTTTCAAAAACACGGTAGCCAGAGTAGAAGCAGTTGGGAGACCTTTCAGGGGAATAAAGTGGGCTATTTTGGAAAACAGATCAGTGACGACTAAGATGATATTGTATCCGTTACAGGAGGGAAGGTCTGTAATACAATTCATTGATAGCGTATGCCGAGGTGCTGGGGGTACTTCTAAAGGACGTAGCAGACCTGCAGGACTTTGTTTTTGGGACTTGTGTTGTGCACAGTGTCACAGGTTGTGATGAACTGGACAATGTCCTTTCGCCAAGTTGGCCACCAGTAATTTTTCTTTATTTTAGCTTGGGTTTTGGCTATTCCCGGATGCCCTTCTACTAATGAATCGTGATTGTTTGCGATGATTTGATTCTGTAATTTCTTATCTGGGATGTACAATCGTCGTTGGTAGAATGTTAGGTTGTCCCTGATCGTATACCGGTCTCCCTTCCCTAGCCATTCCTGTTGCGCTGGTGGACTCATCAAGTGTTGCAGGTCAGATTTTAAGTTGTCTAGAATGGTGTTTGCGGCAATCATGCCTTGGATTCGTCCTTCAGGGATGATGGCCATGGGGTCTGGTGTAGTGAATGCCTCTTCTCCCTCACTCATGCAAGACACAGCGTTCACATTTCCATTGCGTACTCCGGGTCTATAGGTGATGACTAAGTCGTATTCCGCAAAGTAGAGAGCCCAACGGAGTTGGCGTGATGATTGCGCTTTAGCGGTCTTCAGATATTGTAGATTGCGATGATCCGTGACGACAGTAACTGTATGTCTAGCTCCAAGAAGATAATGTCTCCAGGCTTTGAACGCTGCCTTAATTGCTAGCAGTTCTTTATCAGTGATTGCATAATTCAATTCAGGGACTGAAAACTTGTGAGACCAGAATGCCACAGGATGCAACTGACCTGTTTCAGGGTCTCGTTGTGACAGGACTTCTTCCATTGCTATGTTGGAAGCATCAGTCTCGACCACGTATGGTAGTTTTGGTTGAGGATGCCATAGAATTGGTGCTGTGGTAAATGCTTGTTTTAGCTCCTGGAAGGCTCTCTCTGCCGTCAATTTAATTGTTTATTTTTTTGTGGTTAAGAGGTGATTGGGTGGACGATCTGGGAGAACCCGGGAATGAACCGGCGATAAAAGTTGTCGAACCCGAGTACACTCTGTACTCCCTTTATGGATGTCAGTGAGGGCCAGTTAAGGATAGCGTCTACCTTGCACGTTTCCATGCATACGCCCCGTGGTGTGAGAATAAAGCCGAGGAATTCTACCTCTGTCACATGAAAGAAGCATTTCTCAAATTTGGCATATAGCCGGTGAAGCAGAAGTTTCTCCAAAACTACCCGGA
This sequence comes from Ambystoma mexicanum, assembly GCF_040938575.1. Taxonomy (NCBI): domain Eukaryota; kingdom Metazoa; phylum Chordata; class Amphibia; order Caudata; family Ambystomatidae; genus Ambystoma; species Ambystoma mexicanum. The sequence continues at coordinate 745,756,593 of NC_090926.1, forward strand.
CATGGTTGAAGTGGTCCTCCTTGTCGAATGTATAAGAATGTCATCAATATAGACAAGAGCGCAGACATCCAACAGTTCGCGGAGCACGTCATTCATGAAAAATTGGAACGCCGCCGGGGCATTACATAGTCCAAAGAGCATAACCTGGTATTCATAAAGGCCATATTTTGCGTGAAAGGCCGTCTTCCACTCATCTCCTTTTTTGACTCCTACTAGATGGTAGGCCCCTCATAAGCCTAGTTTTGTATGTATCTGAACGTTTTTGACTTGATCCAAGAGCTCGGGGATAAGCGGTAACGGGTACAGTTATTTTGCCGTAATCTGGTTAAGTAATCTGTAGTCAATGCAAGTTCTCAGGTCTCCCTCCTTTTTAGGCACAAAAAAGAGGGGCGAGGATGCAGGGGACTTGGACAGACGAATGAAGCCATTTACCAGATACTGATTGAGGTAGGGTTTTAGATGCTGGTTTTCCTGTCCTGTTAGGGGGTAAATCCGGTTGCAGGGAACTTGAGCTCCAGGTACCAGATCAATTTGGCAGTCATACGGTCTGTGCGGAGTGAAAGACATCTTGGTAATCCAGGTATTCAGGTGGTAGTGAACTGGTGAGGCCCAGTATGGTTTCTTTCTTCGACAAACCTGGACTGGTAAGACCTTTTAATGAGAATCCCTTTCTATAACAGGTGTCGGCACGGTCTTGGGGAAAGGTCAGTACTCGTTTGCGCCAGTCAATCCTGGAATGTTGAGTCACCAGCCAGGACATTCCCAATATCATCTGGAACTGAGTAGTGCCGATCAGATCAAAGGTAATGTCCAGTTGGTGACCGTCCTGACAAAGAAGCGTGACCTTCTCGGTGTAATGCGTCACTGGACCGGATGATAGCTGAGATCCATCAACTGCTGTGACGTTTTCCAAAATTTGCTTCTGTCAGATAGGAAGGCCTCTCCGGGTAGCCAGATCTTGGTCCATGTAATTTCCCACAGCCCCACTGTCAATGTATGCGTCCAAGGCATGTATTTACGACAGTTGCTTGTGGTTTACCAGGAGCACAGGGATGACTAGATGTAAGGTCTGTATAGGTTCCTTTTCACTGCTCGACAAGTGGACCCGTACGCTTCCTGGGCATTGCAGTTTCCAGAGTCTGGTTCTTCTTCACCCTTGTCAGTTGCTCCAACTGCTTTCCTGGGTGGTTTCACTGGGCATTCTCAGAGATAGTGACCTGCCTTACCACAGTACAAAGCAAGCTACTTCTGTCTCCTTTTCTCCCTTTCTGCCTTGGTGAGTGGGCTCTGCAAGCTTTCAATTTGCATTGGCTCAGACAGATCGTGTGATTAGGTTTGATTCTAACTGGGTCGCACGTAGAGCGACCGCCCCTCGGCCTTGGCCCAATCCATCTTCTGATCCTGCAATCTGTGATCGAGCTGCACTGTCAGCTCGATGTATTCAGCACATCTTTCTGGGGGATTTACTACTTGAGGTAATACGTCCTTAAGTTCCCTTCACAAGCCTCAGTAAAAGAGTGTAGTTCTTTTCTCCTCTGGCCAGCTAATTTGTGCTATCAGACAATTGAAGGAAGCAATATATGTTAGTAGGTCTTGATTACCCTGGCGTAGTGATAACAGTTCATTGTCCAGAGCCCGCCCTTGAGTATGCTGTGCAAATAGTTTCTCCATTTCATGCTGGAAACCTCAGAAGTCTTGAAGCAAGGGATCATCCTGGTTTACCAAGTGTATTGACCAGTCCGCTGCACTACCTCCCAAATACGAGAGTACAAATGCCACTTTGGCTTGATCGTTGGGGAATGCCCCAGGTCTGCAGAAGAAATATAGGCGACATTGATTCATAAAGATGGGTACTTATTCGGATTGCGTGTGAAGCATTCTGGTGTGGCCAGGGGAACCCCCTGGAAGAACCACCAGTACTGGCGTGGGCTGTGGAGGTGCGGCAGGAGGGGCATACCCCGGCAGTGGGACCTGGCCTGCCTGTGCCTGGAGCATTTGCCTTGCTAGTTCATCCGTCCGCTCCCGGTTCACAATTGGGTCCCTCCTGAGGGCATTGGTTTCCTGTCTTGAGGCATGAACTTCAGCCCGTAACTCTCCCAGTAATCGGGCTAACTGGTCAGTTTCAGAAGTTTCCATAATGCCCAGGCAGAGATTCGAAGAGCCTTCGGATTCTGTTACACTCACCTGGTCTCTGCGGAGGCTCTGGGGCACGGTTGCAGCCCTCCCAGGGGTGAGGTCGCTCGGGTCTTGCACGTGGTAATCCAGTCCTGCTGCGACTAAGCCACTATACCTCAGGTAAGTGTTCCTGTTTGCCTTTGTCTTTCCTCATCTGTTTTTGTTGTATTGTAAAGTTTGTTGTCTTGTATTGCTGCCCGTTCCACTTTTGATGTTTGCTCTTTTTCTTTCTTCTCTTGCAGGTGATGTTGCCGGCCCAGCAGAAGCTGCGGAGCTCGAGGCGACAGCCACAGAGAATGAGGAACGAAGCTGCAGCGGTACAGTAGCTGGTAAGTTGTTAACTAGGGGGCGCATGTGGTTCAAATGCGGCGAAGCCCTAGGACGCATGTTCTACCTTGTCTTTCTTCTTGTTCACAGGGTCTGAGTTCGTGGATGCCGATTGCAGCGTTGCGGCGTCGGGATCAAGATCACTGGATGTCAGGAGATGAGTCTGCAGATGAAGCGATAAAGCACCAGCTTCCTGGAGGTGAGTATGCAGGAGTACACCTGGCTTCAAAGGTAAGTAAACTGTTCCAAGCAGTGGTGACCGTCACGTTGCACGTGAGTGCACAGTAACGTGATGCACCGGCCTTAAGGAAGGAGCAGCTTATATAGCTGAGCTTCTGAAGCCACACCCACCAGGTTCAGTCTGCCTGCCTGCCACACCCTGCCACACCCGGCCACACCCGATGAGTCAGCAGATGAGGATGTGCTCTGTAATAAAGACTTTCAGCTCCTGGAAAGTTCTTGTAAAATAAAAGCACTCCTTGACACCATCCTTATCCAGTATGTGATGCTCATAAAGAACATTACTTCGTCTGTTGGGTCATCTCTAAACATGTCATTGTCCTTTATGTGAGTCAGTCTGTGCCATTCTTCAATAGCATTCACTGTCCTCCATGGCTACCCTCATCGTCCATTCCTTCAAGCATTGCCATTTCCCGTCGTACTATGGCTGCTTCTAGCTCTATAGGAATAGTCTGTTCCCCCTCTTCGTCCATAGGTCTCTGTGGTCTAAACAAGAATTCATCAGGTATTCTTACAGTCTTCTCCACTAAGCCAGGTAGCCATGTCAATAGAATGCTCACCCCATAAAGAAAAACCACTGGCTCTCCTGGGACGCCTCGCAGAGCCACATGCCCTGTGAATGCCCATATAAATTCACCCACATTCATATAATGTATTCCAGGAATGGAACACACTATCCCTTCTTGAACAAAAGAAATCATCATGTTGAGTTTTGTCATCAAATCTCTTCCCAAAATGTTAACTGCTATCTGTCGAGAATACAACAATGGAACAGACATATCACACTCTCTTATAGAGACTGGTAATTCATCAGTAAAAGTAACTCGACTCGTAGCTCCTGAGAACCCTTGAGCATTCATGCCAATTCCCGACATTGGATATTTTCCCTCTCATATACATGAACAAGCAGCCCCAGTGTCTATTAGAAAAGAAAAAGATTTGCCTCCTATTGTCACATCGACCCATTGTTCCTCTTGGGGGGGGGGGGGTCTGGTGTCACAGATGGTACTGAACACATCAAGTCACTCTGTTAACTGTCCTATTTTGGGTATATGCATACCCCTGTACCTGTGAAAGGATTCCCTCGCACTACAGTGGCACTTCCTATCCTAGGTGTCAATAGTTGTTCTGTGTTTGCATACTGCTGTGTCTGCATGGGGGTGTGTTGAGACTGCCCTTGGGGTGGATTCATTTGCGCTTGCTGTGCTTGTTGCATTTGTGGTGTCTGTGTTTGATACACTGTCTCTTCTTGGGCAAACCCTTCCCTTGCTTGTGAGCTATATGCAGGAGGCTAAGCTGCCCCCCCTTTTGAGAATTTGCCATTCTGTACATTCCCTTGGCTTCCACATATGCGTGCAATTGGTCCTGTCATCCCACAAGTCCAACATACAGGGGGAGACCATCTGACTAGTCCCCCTTGGTTGAACACTCCTTGCACATTCGGATTCTCTTTCTGTGCATTCTGAAACCCACCTTGATTGCTTTGGAATCCACACCTTCCTCTGTAGCCCATGCCTCTACCTCATGGCATGAACTCATTCCCTCCTTGGTCCATCGGACTCTGATTATTCGCCTGCGATGTACCCACTACTTGCTGCATTCCTAACCCTTCTCCACTTGTCAACACCGCCCCTTCTATGGCATACTTTGACAATTTCTTCTGAACTAATTAAGCTTTCTCAAGTTTCCTAGCCTCATCTTTCCTCCTATTTTTCTCCTGTAACAGCCAACAGTGATGCACTATCGTCAACTGTATTTCAGCCCATGGCTTGGCTTCCATTCCCACTTGTTCATCTGCCTCTGTACTTGCTCGGGCAACCCCTGACACAAAATGTGGTAAAATAATGCCACAGTTTTTCCCCACGGTTCCCTTGTCTCATGAGTCCAACACTCTTGAATATCCTGAATATAAGCAAGAGGGTCTTCATCTTGTTTCATCTTCCGCGTCATGATTGCATCCATATCTGACGTATGGGAATACTGTACCCTGACGTCCCTCCAGACATCTGCTCTGCAATTATTAAACAGCGCTCCATTGTGCACTGTTCTGTGCTGTCACACTTAAATAGCCTGCTCTTCTCCTTATGTCATCAGCCCTCTCCCCAAGAATAGCTGCCAAGAGACCCTTGATGTTTCCTAAGCGTGTTTCCTCCTGTCATTTTTTCTAGTTCATAAATCCATTTTCCCACACCCGATGTCAAACTCGGGGGTCTTGCATCTTAAATTATCTATCTGTGGCCATGAAATATACTGTGGTCTTACTCCCCCTTTTTCCAACAAGGGAAAATGTGTAAACCCTAACCCTCAATCGGCTCCCACCATCTGCCTATTCATGGGAGGGACAATGGTCCCGGACCATCTCCTTCCTGGCAATGATCTTAACCTGCTCACATATGGCAGGGATTCTCCCTTCTCACTATACAATCGTCCTCTGGGATGCTCTGGACATGCTATGGGATCTGGTGCCCTATCCTTAGGTTGCTCTAGATTGGACCGTCTTACTTCCTTGTCCGCCTGCAGTCTTCCCTTGGGGGCACATGCAACTCATCCCTCTTCCCCACAGAAGGATTCCCTCTCCTTGTCTGACATATCTAGTCCCCAACAAGTGTGACTCTCGTCCCCTTCACCCTTATCTAAGTTTAGTCTATTGAGGGATAAGGCTCTGTGCTCGAGGCTGAATGTGTTTTCCTCTTTGCTTTGTGATTGGAAGATTAGGGATTGATCTCCCTGCCCTTGGCTTCCCTGTTTGCTACCTTCCTTTAACTCTTTATAGGCCTTGTTGATTCTGTCTCCGATACTTCCTATATCAACGTTTTCTTCTAATGCCACTTTACATGGTCATGACATCGCGCCATTTAACGGAAACAACTCTTCCATTCTGTCCCATCATATTGTTGGACATGGCTCCATTAGCTCCTTTTGAATGAGGTTAATATCAAGCTCCTGCTGTCTCCTCCTACGTTCTAATTCTTCATCTAATTCTCTTCGCTGTCTCGCTTACCATATAACTCTCTCCTCTTCTTTTCTTATCTCTTCACTCCTTACTCCTGCTCTTCTTTCTTCCTCTTCTCTTCATCTCTGTATTCTTTTATCCTTTAATTTCTGTGCTTCCTCTTCTCTCTTACTTTCTTTTCTATCCCGTTCTTCTATTGCTCTCTGCCTGTTGTCATGCTTTTTTTGCTCCTCTGCCCTTTCTTCTTTCTTTTGTTGCTCTTCCTGATACATCTGTTCCTACTGTTGTCTGCTATTTCTTTCACGCTCATTTTTCTTTCATCTTTTTTCTTGTTGCCGGTCTTTTGTATTCTGTTCATCCCGATCTTCTTTTTGCCTTACTTCCTTGATACTTTTCCCATCTAGCTTGAGTAATATCTGTCCTCCCATCCATTCATTCTGTACAAGTGTTACCTCATCAGCATTATCCTTTTCTCCTTTTCATCTCTTAATCTCTCATTCAATCTCTCTTGATACCTTTGATAGCTCACTTTTCCATTCCTTGCTTTGTATGATCTCCTCTTTTCTCTTACTCTCCTCTGGGCTATCGTCTTTGGGCTATCGTCACTGCTATAAGCAGGCGGTTTGTATATTGGATTACTATACCACGTCGCCACTTTCAGTTCCTTTCAAGCATCCAATCCTATTTCTTCTGTACTATCCCCTTTCACTTCCGGCGAGGTAAGGGGAGCTGAGGGCTCAACACCTTCCTCCTTACACTGGTTAAGCATCCACTCTTCGCGTGGTATATCTTCCCGATACATTTTCCAAAGCTCTTAAATAGCTAAACTTTTTTCAATTTTTTTTTCCTTGTACGCAGCGTGCAAGTATGTAGTCATGTGTTGCAATTCCACTTTCGCCAATGATCCCCTTGTGGCCATGGCATGAACATTTTATCTGCCGTGCCTTTCACCTATTCCGCACTATACTGTATGAGCTTGGACATGTGCTTTGGCAATGTTTTACATAAATGCATCAGAGGAGTGATATCTCCCATTGTGTCGAGTCTCAGTTGACTGTCAACACTTACCAGTGTTTATAAAAATAATATTTAACACAATAAATATGAGCACACTCAAACAATCGTCGCTGAAAACCTCTATTTCTCCAATTTTCTCTGTCTACCTCTGGATTGGTACCAACTACTTCCCTATATAGATAGTATAACTTGTTGACTTTGTCTCAATACTTACACAACTGTTTGTGTTGCTCCTCGACACCTTAAATCAACAAAAATACACAGAGAGACTAGTTGATCCTTCTTCTTCTCACCCCAATTAATACTCTGATCAGAGTTTAGGTTGTCTCCTTATGCGGACCTGTCCTGCACGTAGCCTAGTTTACACCAACTGGAGTGTCAGATGACCTCTTCTGACCCTCTTGGGTCAGGCTTCTGGGCGCTATATATCTTTCTCTTTACACACTATTTCCCATTGGTCCCGTTACCCTCGTTACTTTTTTAAGATTATCACAACTTGTCCCCTTAGTTTGCCATTCCCCTCAATCTACTCACCATTTGCTTGTTTAGCTCCAAGCCCTCAGTATCCTCCTCCTATCAACCACTTTCATTGTCCATCCGCAAAGCGCCTGTGGAATCCAGGTAGGGATTTCATCAAAGAGGGACCCTGCCTACCATCTCAATTTTCTTGCAAGATTTCTATTTGGCCGCTCTTCAGAGGAAACCGACGATCTTCCGGCTAGATAGTGGAGGATATCCGATTGTCCGAAGCTCTGGAGTTAACAGGTCGAGAGGTCTTTTTTAACCATTCGTACATTACTACAACGTGAACCCAGTGGTCCTTAAATCAGTCATATGTCATGCAAAGGATGGGATGTAGAATAACTCTTACACCAAATAATCAGACCGACTCAGGAAGTTTGCACCGTCTCATCTGACTGTTTTAATATCAATTGGTTAAAACAGGGAGTTACAATGGACATCGATGGACGTTCGCTTGAGCTCTCAAACATTTTACATAAAAAACATGTTTATATACAAAATATTAATCATACGTAACATCACACTACATGACAAACAAGAAAAACCTGCGGGGTGGTTGTGATTGGCTTAGGGGGAACATCTAGGTATACTTTCTATTAGGGAATGGGTTGTGATTGCATCGCTACAGTCAGGTGGACAACCTATACCCATCCCTAGTGCAAATTATTTTCATCAGTTATTAGATACTGTATATCACTGGCTACCAAACTATAAGACCTTTCATTATATGGCTTTCTACAATTGGTTGGCACGCTCGTACCCTTCTGGAATATTCGGTTCTCTAGCAGCACGTAAGCTGATACCCCAGGTGTCAGTGGGTGGACTTTAACCGTGTCACCCCACCCAATTAGCCCAATATATCTCATGCCTTCTGCCATTCAGATTGGCTTTGAACTTGGCCTTGCAAAGTATCCTTGCTCCTGGGATTATAAGGGAGTACAGGCACACACTTATCACAGTTCTGGTCTGCACGGCCAACTCCTATTTCCATCCTCGACTCAGGAGACTGTATTTCGTCCTGTTTTGCAGTATTTAATTGTCTTTAATTAATAGACTTGGCACTCGTGGTGTTCCTTCCTTGCACCTTAACATGAGTCACGGTTTCAGTTTTTTATAGATAGATAACCAGTTCTCGGCTACTTCATCCTTTGACACCAGGCCAGACAGTTCTTCCAGGCCTTTCCATGCTCTTAGCTTGATGTTGCTGCGACACAGCTTTCGGATCCTTCTTTCTCTGTGGGTCTGAGCTTACTAAATATGTGACACAGATGTCCAGCTTCTATATAATGGCGGCACCGCCTGCAATCTATTCACTACGTATAGCTAGCCTTTAAGATCACTTCATCAATTGCGTTGCTGCATCTGTACAGTTATTAAACGGCTTGCATTTTCTGCAGTGCTCTTCACACAAGAAAGCTTCATTCCACATATGAAACTTTACTCGATTCTTTATTTTGTCATCAGATTCTATACGGTCCATACATCCTTTTCTTCAACCCCTCTTCTCAGTGCGTCAGTCACTTCTTGTGACGTCACCAACTTCTCCTTCTCTCATCTTCATATTCCTTCAGGGATCTCCTCTAAGAGATTGTAATTTCTACGGGGATACATCAGATAGGGGTTTCTTAGTGGATACCTTTTCTCGAAGGCTCTCCGTGGAACAGGCACAATCACTGGTGTTGTGCATGTCATGAATTTTGGCTTCCAACATTTACGAATTATGGGGAGTAGGACTTCCTGAAGAGGCATTCCTCAGCTCCTCTACACTCCCCCTCTGGTTGATTCATCGACCACTCCTTCATCAGTCTTCACATCTTGGTATCCTCTCTTGAAGTGCTTCTTTGGAGTCCAGATTTTCACTCCTTTCATGAACCCTGCTGATTTTACATGTTCTTCAACACTCCAGGTGATGTAGCTGCACTGTCCATTCGGACCGCAATAGACCAATCAACCTACATACTTCTTATGATTCCTTGGATGCAGGAAGTTTGTTCCTTCAGGTGCTAAGATGCTGGCCTGTATATATTTATGGATATCTTCATCTGTCAACCCCTTGGGTCTCAACCCTGATTCAACATTGATCATGATCTTCATTCCGACTGCCTTCTTTGCCATCTTCTTGCATTGTGTTATTATCCAGATCACACAGAATCCAAACATCACCATCAGCAGTATTGCTCCAAGAAATGTAAAGATGTTTGCCATTCATTGTGGAACCCATGAGAAGATAGATGCAAACCAGCTGTCATATGCAATGTCTTCTGTCTCATCTTCCATCTGATCGTGCAATTTCGTCAGCAACGTTATGGTCTCTGTCAAGGTCCCATTCGTGTCATGAGAAGGTATGAACGTGCAACATGATGGCTGGATTTTAGCGCAAACTCCTCCATCCATTGCTGTGATCATATCAAGGACATATCTGTTCTGGAGGGTCACCAGTCTAATTGGCCTTAATTCTTCTTTGATAGCATTGAATCCCTTTATGGTAGTATTGATTGTCTGCAGGAGCTCCCAGTGAGTGATTTGCAACCACTTCGCATTGGCCATCGTCTGGATTCCAGGCATGAAGATAGTCGTGAATATCGCTGAAATCTGGCTGAACAACCTGTGCTAATATAGTGTAGCATCAAAGTCTTCTATTGATTTAGCTGAAAAGTAATTCTCCCTCTTTGTTCGGTTGAGAAATGTGAGTGATCTTCTCCTCAATTCGGCATCTGCTTTTGGAAGCTCTCCAATATTCAGGACACTCTTAGGAATCATTAATGGTGGAACATGGATAAGCACTATAGAGCACATCCCTCCCCGGTCTTTGGGCAGCTTCATGTAGGCTCTAGACCCACACGCCCAGTAATGATCCATTAAGACAGCTATTCCATCCTTCATGTCTAGTACATCAAAACTTTGGCCAAACTGTTGATTCTCTCAAACTTTCCTCGTGCCATTGTTTCTGAAACATAAGGACGCACTTTTTAGAGGTATTATCTGCAATGGTCCTCCCCTCTCGTCGACCCATGTCAACAACTTTTTAATCTTTGGCCATTGGTACGTGCATTCTTTTTCTGCAGTTAACACAACTTCTTTCCACTGTCCAGTTATGGCTGCTGCTCTGCACACAACCAATCCTTCGGCCCATCCTTCATTAGTGAGCACTTTTCCTTTCATTTTTAATTGTCCTCTTTCCCAACATTTCTGTATTTCTTCTTCATTCTTTCCTCTGCAATTTATCATCTTGTTTTCTTCAACCCTGATACTTGCTCCACTCATTCCAGGCTGTTCATATCTTATCACTAGATGCCTTGTTTCTGGCTTCTCTCTTGTCTTGCATGTAATTATCTTCTCTTTGAGTTGTCGCCTTATTCATCAACACTAGGGTGACAGAGTGGCTTTACACTGGCTAATTGTGGAAGACAGGATCTAGTTGAAGACCTTGACTCTAGTCCATAGGTGTCTGTACAGGAAAGACCCGGCATACATGAAGGAAAAATCACCCAATAGGTACCTGGATGATCCCTGAGATTAGATGTTTTGGGCCAAATCACTGTCTTGGCCCATAAGCGATGAAATGGTATGGGCATGCCGGTTCCAGTGATGGGTGCACAAAAATGGAACAACCCCCCCCTACAACTTAGACTGTAATCTAACTACAAAGCTTTCCGAAAAAATTTGAAAACTCACCTTTTCAAATGAAAAAGATGGTTCTCTCAGGTAGTTTCAGGAGTAGCTAGGCAGGATGTTTTGTTGCATTGTGTCCCATTTTTACATGTTTGTTCTCACTGTGTCTTTATGTTTTGCGCCCACTGTTTGCAGATTTTTGGCGCGATATAAACCAATAAAAAATAGGGATGCTGTTTGACCCTGGAACTGTCCTCTTGTCATGCAGAGTGTGAGATGCATCAGGCAATGAGCTTTTTTCACTGGTACTTCTGTATCTATGAATAGTTTGGAAGTTCCCATGGCATAAGGTATGAGAGCGCAGACGTAGCAACTCTCCTTATATGTTCTTTCTTCTGCTTTTTTCATGTGTTGGTAGCACATGTTATTTACCAAGTGTACTGTACTATCTAGATAAGTGTTTAGCCCATCATTGCCTTCCTCTGCACTCCTCCTTTGTCTCACTAACAAAATGTTTTCAGCCCATACAAACAACTCTAAAGCAGCTAAATGCTGAGGAAACAACACAAGGGGCGTTGGTTCATTGGTAATGGATAAATCTACAGGAGTTCCTGGAGTGGGGAGGATTAAAGGGACATCTGCTTTGTTTAGAACAATGAAATAGAAGAGGCAAATCAGGAGAACCAGAAATACACAAAGCATAATTGTGCATATGTATATCACGAACTAACATATTAATCCCCACCACTTGTGCCATTCTGGAATTTCTTGAGCTTGCTCATTCTCTGAAATCGTACCATCAACCCTAACACCATCCTTCCTTCAAACAACAACACCACCACCAATACCTCTCCTCCTACAAATACACAAACACTAACCAAACAAAACACACACACACCCACCATCCAGCTCCAAACACCTGGATGAGCCACCAAGCTTAACTAACCTACAGGATCTGACAACCTCAACTACTCTCACAAACCAACAAAAAACACTGATCACCATCTGCTCCCCACTGCCAACAGGGAACCTCAAAACTGCCACATTCGAGCACCACCAGCCACACCTTGGGCAACCAAACCACCACAACCATAAACCCTCAACAAACTCTTTGCTCCTTTTATCCACCCCTGCCACAGGTGAATCATGGGGCTGCCACCCCCAAGCACAAGCTCCCCACATTCAGATCGACCAGGTCCTGCCCCAGCTAAACGAGAACTATCTAACTTATTAAACAATCAGCCCAGGACAATCTTACTAGAACACCAGGACCAATGCACCACACACACTTGCCAAACAACAAAAACACACTTGCACCACATTCACACAGGGGCCACAACAAGCACGAAGGAGTTCCAATAAATAAGAAAACTCCACTCAAATCCCAGTTTGGCGGCCATTCCAAACTGGGCCAAAAGCAAAATTAGGCCTCAGCCCAAACACACACCTAAACTAAAACCTCTGGCAGCAGATGACAAGAAACATGAAAAGCCATAAGATCACAGAGGGTACCAAAGGTTGGCACTCACTGTGAACCAGAAAACGAACACACAAAAACCCCTAAAACTCACATTAGCAAGATAGATCCAAAGTGAAACCAGACCAGAACAACCCAAACCTTTACTGGTCCAAAACCTGAAAACACCACTGGGGGTCAGACCAATCCAACACACCCCGTCCAGGTAGACATTACAGTCTCACCCCTGGACACTTGACAACGAAGAAGTGGAGGCATCCCTACCACCTTTATGCCACGAACAGCGTGCAGGCCCCACACCTGTTCCTCAAATGGACACCACCACCCATGCCTGAAACACAACCTTCAATGGGTCCACAAACCCATGCTTAAATACAACTAGACATGCACACAGCATCTCTAAACTACCACAAATGAGCCACACACGCCCATGCTCGCAACACAGATCCTGACACAACCCGTGCATACCACAACACACTAACTTCAATGGGTCACCACACACCCATGCATGGGTAACCGCATACACACACATCAGACACCACAGTCTCGCCTCACAACACACACATATGAATGAGTGTGCGACCCTACACACATTAAATGCAGAGTGAATATAAATCCTTACTTTGAATATTCTCACACAAGCTCCACCCAATCATGTTCATCTCCTCGTCCTCAAAACACATTTTGGAATCAACCTTTTCCCAACAGAGTTCCCCTAATATTCGTACATCTCTTCCTTTTTTTTCTTTTATCATGCCTGTATCCAAAAAGTCCATGTTGCGTTATCCCAAGTGCAACTTAAACAACTTGAAAATCATCAAAAATGTTTAGCCTAGCACAATCAACACATTCAAACACCATACAAATCTGACACACTTCAAAGCCGGGCACTGGGACACTTCAGAAGCTCTACAAGTCCATGTTGAAACCTTGAATCTCCTGCAAAGCCTCAAAGACATGAATTACTACTAATGATGTAAACCAATGGCACACAGTGCCAGCTGCAGACCCAGTTGCACACACGCATCCTGCCACTCACAGTATCACTGTATTCACAGCTCTCACTAACATCATGCAGGAAACAGCGCATGTCATGTTGAACCATTTACAACAATGCCGAAATATTTTCTTCGCAAAGCAAACAGATTTGAAACAACACAGCAGGTAATGTGTTCAAAGCGGACTCTTCACAGTAAAACAGTAAGAGCTTCCACTCCGTGATGCCTTCATGACATCCAAAAACTGTGCCCAAGCGGACTCTCAGGAAACAGTAGCATATTAATCACTCTGTGATGCCTACATTACATTACATTCAAGACCAGTACCTCGATTGGGTGTCCTGCGGCACCAATAACCCCAATAACCCCTCGGACCTGTTCCCCACAGATCACAGGGAATACAGAGGGTGCCACCATGCGTTGCTCGAACTGTTTTCTCAAAGGCTCTCTGTGGAAGAGGCACAATCGATGGTGTGGTGCATGTCGACATTTCCTGCTTCCAACATATAGGAAGTATAGGTGCGGGATTTCCTGAAGAGTCATTCGCCTGCTCCTCTACAGAAGTATCATAACATTGAAACGGATGCCAGGGTTCACTTGAAAAAGATGCCGGAAACATGACAGTATCTATCGCACAAGTCACACTGCACAGCTTATGGCCAACCCTCAAAGATTTAGAATTGGTGCAGGGTGTAGGCAAGCACAGAGACGCCAATGTCCCACATGTACAAATGCTTATCTCATCTACGTCTTACTTCCTCTACGCACCCAACACTTCACAGAAATCCACCAGCCCTGATGCTGCAGAAAAACATGCCTAACAGCTTAGATGGAAAGTCAAGAAACTGAGCTTTAACAGTGCTAGTACTTCTAAGGACACTCACCCGTGGCACAGTGACTGACACCAGTGGAGAGCCACAATACCCTCGGACACTCACACAGCAGAGGCCATTAGCATTTCAAAGTGGCATTGCCCAGCTAACCTCAACAGCCCTCCTCAGATGGCTGAACCCACCTCATAGTTGAGGACAATGGAGGAGGAAGGTTTAGTGACCTTTAAAGGACGGAGGCTGCCACGATCCACATGATGATGGACATGTATTTGATAACTATACCGCTATTTGGACTAATCTCCCGCCATCGAGGTGAACCCCCAGCTTACTCCTCCTCCACAGGATGACGGCAATATATTGGCTTACACAGCCATCTTGGTTGCGGCCCAGAGTGAGCTCATCCCAGAGACCACAAGGCAGGCCGATGCAACAGAAGCACATGCATGAAAGGATTCGACTGCATCTCGAGCAGCACAATCTACTCCTTACACATGAGAATGACAACCTGCAATCTCTGAAGGGAACACTGGACAAACCTACTTCAGTGCTCGTGACCCTTCCTGAAATGTCAAGGAAAGACCACACACTGACCATGACAGGCATGAAGAAGCTGCAGTGACAGAATTCTGCACTTTCTCACAAAGGGACCTCACCCATGCTATATCAGCCACTGGCCGTTTGTTGCGTGGTATGTACCAGGACACGATCCACTGTATGGAGGACCCCAACAGGGTGCATAAACATCTGGCACCTGTGCTGGACTGCCAGGACCAATCACTTCAACAGGCACTGCTGCAGCAAGCAAGGTTCTCTACATCACATGGTTCCATGTGTTAATATCCCTGCAAAAATATCGCCATATTTTTGCGGCAATATTGACCCATGGACCCTGCGGGGGACACTCCCACATTATTTTCAAATGTGCGGGGGACACCCCCGCAACCCCCGCTCCCACAAAATATCCTCCCCAAAATAGCGCCTATGGCGAGACAAACGGCAATGTGTATGGCGATATTTTTGGTGGGGATATTTTGTAGGGATACCCATCATATGTGTCCATAATGCCATCAGAGGGGACATCCCTGCACCAGATCCAGAGCTGCTGAACCCCAACATCATTGAGCAATGTGCCAGAGACCCTGGTCCCACATGCAAGGAGGAGACGCAAGAAGCAATCTTTGCTTGCACACATTTCTACATACCGAGCACAGAAGCAGGGAGGGGACAACAATCGTTGTGCGAGTCCCTCCAACTCACAACTTGTTGATGTGCATTACTGGCTGTGATGCACATTTACTAATGCAAACTTGGGTTTAATAGTCCTGTCCTTGGTGCCAACTACATTGAGTGGCACTCTGTTCACGTCCAGAAGTAGTCCTGAATCAATGCCCGTCTCATGGCTCTGTTGTCATCTGAATGTCGGTGATTCCTCCTCTGATCTATCCTCTGCAAAGTCTTTTTCAACCAGTCTTTTTCCATCATCGTTTCGTAATGGCACACTCCTATGCATGTTGATGTTTGTTTAAGATGAAGCACACAGAATTATGAATGTACATGAACACAGTGCAGGCAGCAACATCAGTGGTTCAGAATTCTGAAGGCAAGTTCTATTGGCGTGTTTTAATGTGGGCTTGTTTGTAGCTGTGGTCCGGTGCTGCACAGGTCAGATGCCATGATCTGCATTGATGGGCGGCATCACCTGTGGAAATAGAAGGGCACATATGTAGATTGGTCGCATGCTCTTGCCACAACGTGTGCCCTGCTTAAGGTTATTGATATTGATATTTTATTTATATCGCGCTCGTACACAAATGTTTCAGAGTGGGACCAGGCAAAAAGGGCGGGGAAAAACAGAGAACAAAAACAACGATCTTACTAGGCCCAGTGACATTGAGAACGCGCAAGTGCATGGGAAAGGGAAAGGAGTAAGTGCATGGAAGTCTGATAGTTATAAATCCGCCATGTTTTCCTGTTGGTCATGGTTCACATCAAACGTGACGCACTGCTGTGCCATGTGGTGATCCGGGAAACTTGGCACATGTATGTATGAACAACATAATTGCATCCCACACAGCCTGCAAGTTGATGTTGTGGAACAATTATTTTCTTTTCCAAAATATGTACCGTGGGTGTATAAAAGCAACATGCATACCATTGATCATATCTACATTGTTGGGCCTGCCATACTGTACAACTTGGCCTTAATCTTGTTGATGGTGGCGACGTGTTGGAGGGGGATGTGATCCGTGACACACGAAAAGATGGTACCCAGCATCTGTGTGATAATCATACTGAATGCTGCTTTGCGATGTATACCAGTGATGCTGCGCACAGGGGTTTGGTGTGGCCCACAGCACAAACAGGATAAACACTTGTCACCTTCAGGATTGTTGCAAAGGCGGTTACAATGTTTATCTTTGCCTACTTGTCTGCAGTTATGGCATCTGTTGAGTCTATTGGTGATGGCAGTAAATGCAGAGTGTGGGCAGCTGACATCATCTGGAGACATGCCCTCAGTTTATAGGTAGAGGGTCTGCATTGCCATATCTGAAATGACTTGTAGGGGGCAAGGAATGTCAATATCCAATGTTACCTATGTACAAGTGCATACTGTTGCTATTTCTATAGTGCACTCAATTGGTGGATATTACCAAGAGTACACACATTTTTGGCGATGCAGCACAACAATGCCATATTTTGCTGTACATGGTTGGATGGAATGTTGGCGATGTGTGGTGGCAGCCCTGGTATCCTGTTTGCAACTTGCCTCTTTCTCCTCTCTTTGCAGCCCCCTCTATGAGCAATCGGGGCACTATCTCCTTTGCATGGCTCACCCCAAACGTGGTGCTATTGGGTCCATTGGCGGCTCTGGCCTCCCTTCAGAGACCCATCTCCATGCAGTGCTGCCAGTCATGCTAGGTGTTCTTCCAGCACCGGTCGCTGCTGCCAGAAATCTGGGTGTTATTTTTTCATCAACACTCTCCTTGGATGCCCAGGTGGCTGCTGTCTGCAGGGCCGGACATTACCATCTTAAGAATCTTAGGAAAGTTCTCCCTATGCTTCCTTTGTACATTTGCTCTCCAGTTGTTGCGGTCCCCGTGCTGAGCCGCATTGACTATTGCAATGCTCTATACCTCGCTCGGCCCAAGGGCCTGATCCATCGATTACAGCTGTTGCAGAATCTCACTGCTCGGGTGGCTAGGAATGTCCCCTATGGAAATCATATTATGCCAGTACTTCATGCCTCTCTGCCTGCCGGGCCTTTTATGGCCTGGGAGCCAGTTATCTACAGGACAAGTGTGTGCACTATCTGCCTAGTCGCTCTCGTCAGTATTTTTCTGCATGTTTACTATCTGTCCCCTCCTCTTGGTTAGCCAGGGTGGGTGACCGAGCCTTCTCTGTGGCAGCAGCCAAACTTTGGAATGCTCTGCCTCCTTCACTTAGGAAAATCTCTAATCATTTTGAGTTCCGGCGTCTCCTGAAGACGCTTCTGTTCTAATCTTTGCTTCTTGTCTTACCGATGGTATATCCTAGCGCCACGATGCCTCTGGGTGATAGTGCGATCTATAAATCCTTTTAACATAACATAACCATTGGCTTGGTGTGCCCTTGCAACTGCTTTCTTGCTCTAGTGGATGTGCAGGAACATGTCCAGTTTTTATGCCATTTCCATCAAACCATTTAGGCAATAGCTGCCAGCTGATTATCCAATGATTTAATGGCATACTGACTGCTCCTTATTTGGCGATAACACGCACGCCGATGGATTGGTTTTCTGATGTTCCGCCAGCATTGCGCTGGACTCATTGGCAGATCGGCATTGTTTCCATCGGGGTATGGACCACCAAAAGTCTAAGTCTAAGTCATGATAGGTAGAAACATGCGTTATCAGTTCTTCCACATTCTGATATTTTTCAGTCAATTGGTGGCATACATGCTTTTTCTACCACGCTGTAAATGAGCACCCTAGTGTGGAGATCACTGCAATTCACTCCCAATCCACCTCATGAAATAGGTAGTATTGTACTTGAATATTCCTGTATTTGTCCACCGGCTTTAGGGATGACGGGGGTGTTTTGTAAACCCTTTAGTGCATTGACGGTAGTTCTTAACACCTGTCTGTTATTACCTTATTTACTGATTCCTAAATCACTACCCTTCACTGATAGTGCATTTCAAAGTGGATTCTATTTTAAGTGAACTTTCACCATCGGTTTTAGGTGTGATTTGGGTCTTGTTTAGACTTTTTCTACATATACAGTTTCTCATGAGGCACTCTTCTTTGAGGTCTTGAGTGAAGAAGAGTAGGACTCAGTTTAATGAAGATTACTGGCATTATCTGTTGTAAGGCATTGAAATTGGGACAGTTCCCTTGCTTTTTTGTGTCATCCCACAATCACTTCCTGTCCAATGTTCTTTACTCCCCTCCCCTTTTGATCCCTGTGATCATTGCATTTCAAATATCTAAGTTCTCTTGCACTGCTCGGAACTTTGGGCTTACTGCACAAAAACACCTTAACTCGCTTGTAGTGGAAAAGGTTGCTTTAATGTGACAGGCCAAAGCTCACAAATAACCGCTAACCTGGCCCCCTGGCCTTAGAGACAAACACAAAATGTTTTAACAACCAATTTAATAATTCAACACCTTCATTTCCCCCAACAAATAAATAATTAATTAGTTCCACTTCCTCCCTACCTATTCCTTGGTCCCTACCGTCTCCTTACCATCTTCTTAAGGCATCCCGCTTTCTCCCCGGGGCCATGCCCCTCCATCTTCAATACCTGTTCCCCCGGGGTAGCCCGTTTGTGCAAACAGCACCACCCCCATCATTACCAGCGCTATTCCCCCATTGTGCTTCACTCCCCCCTCATCTAAAAGGGCCATTCCCCCAGCACAGAAAAACCATCCACTGAGGTGTTCTTTCTGCCCCACCCCTACCACTTCCTTCTACTTCCAACTCCTTATTATCTCTTGCACCTGCAACGTCAAATCCAAAAGGTAATAACTGTTCCCGTAAATTGACAGTTGAACTCCATCCTCCCTGAAAGTCTTGAAACCCTTGTACACTATTTCTTTGTGCTCCAAAACCTTCACTGCCGCCAAGCCACAAAATTTCACCATCTCTCTATTTATTCCCTTCCTCACCCGCTCTATTGCTCCCTCACTTCTCGCTCCCCTCCAAACTCTCAGCGGCAACACCTTAGTCCAGGCTACACTTGCTTTGGGCCACATTTCCTGGACCCATACCAAATCCCTTTTCCTTTTTCTCAGCAGAGCCACACCTGTGTCTCTTACTAGCTCATTCTCCTATGCATGAATAATCACCCCCTCTGGAGACCCATAGCGCTCTTTCAACCCCGCCAACATAGGCAGCAGCTGATCCCAGCAAAGCCCCCCTAAACCTGACCAATTTACCAGTGCTACTTTGTAGCTGCACCCCAATTGTGTACTAAAAACCCTTTTCTCCGCCTCCTTCCCCGACCACTTAAGAATAGAGTGGGCCACAATCCAAATCTGCGGCATGTCCCCCGGCCTCCGCGCACCATCTGAAAAAGAAATTACAGTGTCACTTTCCAGTCACGACTACCCCACCACATTCAGCCCCCCCCTACACCCCCGACCCTATTTCAAACAGCTCCTTTACCCAAATCCCTAATGTACCCTTTGTACTTCCCGGACCTCCACCATCCCAAACTATTCACCTTATCCTCGGATAAGCCCAACCGACTACCTTCAGAGGCCGCACACATCCTAAACGAATGAGTTCCAAACTCCTCTGCCTTTTCCCCACCAGCTACCAACACCTTCTGTAGCACCCCCAAAACTTGCGCTGCTGATACTGCCACCCCATCCTCATGCCGAAAAACCAAACCCGTCCTTCCCCCACATAGCTCCTTCCACACCAAACCTGTCCTTACAGGGCACAAATCTTTACTGCCCCAACCCAGCAACACCCAACAACCCTTTCCTTTTTAATCCGTCTTTGACCTCTTAATCGTTATGTCCAGTCCCAACTCTGAAAACTAAATATCTTCCCAACGCAGGCCACTTACTCCACTCTTTCCTCCCATCAGCTCAGAAACCCTAAAGCCCCCAAAAAACAACCATGTAAAGCAAGTTGCGAACATCACTCCCCCCCCCCCCAAGCCGACACAACCTGACCAATAGAGTCGCCGATACCAGCCTCCTGCTGTCCTTCCCCCTTTTACTCTCCCTTGCCCATCCAGCTAACATTCTGCTCGCCATTTCTCCACAGCTCGGCTGGAAACCCCAAAACCATTTCCCATAGAATGCGACCCCTGCCATCTTTCCCGCTATAGTTGCCTTAGACCAACCCTTATCCTGTGAGAAAGTGCAACAAATCTGCCTTCCCTCGATCTCAGTCGTCCAAACATCTCCCCTATGCCACCGCCAAACATCTCTCTTCCATCTCAGTGTCAGCTCCCTCGATCTCAGAACTACATCCCATAAAGCAGACCAGCAGAGAGCAGCAACTACTTCAAATCTCAGAGCCTCACCTCCCATTATACTGTTCAATGATGTATACATATCCTTGGTTACACACGTTCTCTCTAAGCTAAAATGCCTCTCCCTCTGTCAGCATTTCTATATTTGAGCAGTGCCTAAATGTCTGTGATGCATGTACTGTACTTTTCAATCACTGCGTGTTCAGGTCAACATGACATTTTCTATATATCTATACCATGGCCGCCTTCTGTCTGTGGTACCAAACACCATCTCCTCATATTTCTCCATTCAAATCCCTCTCTCCTCCTGCATGGCTCTGCCTATACAAGCTCCCCCTCTCTCCATGGCGCTGCCTACCCCCACCTTCCTCTGTCTGCGTTGTGTTCAACAACGTGTATATATGTTCAACAAACATGTGTATGGGCATCAAAGCATAGCCCAAAGCAAAAAGTAGTTCCAGCTGCAAACGGAACTCAAGTGTGTGTCCTGCAAACGGACAATTTCAGCGACAGATTCCAGAGCCTCACTGCTGCAAGCTCTTCTCACAATAGGTGAGAAATCTTTTCTTCACAGCAATCCCTGCTCACTGCTGCAAGTTTCCTTCTCGATGATGTCTCAACTTTCCCTATTCCAAAGCTTTCCCTAGTCTATCCTCTTTTGATACCGATGTATCATTTACGTGGCACTCATTCAGAGTGTTGCAAAACAATGCAGATGGCAACTCTCCTCTGGCAATTCCATGCAATTTCACATAGGCCCTTCACATAGGCCAAACTCCAGATTCAAATTTACTCCTTCCTTGCCAGGTCATGCTGTTGCCAGTTGTTGCTATGCCATGCCATGCTAGTCCCTGCTCTTCTCATGAGGGACCAACCAACGTTGGATGCAAGTGCAGATTTCAAAGCACAATGGTGTCAGATCAATGCTCTCTCTCTCTCACAAGAGACAAAGCTTCACTGTTTTTCAAACGTAGTTAGCACCAGGAATTCAAATGCTTTCAGAGCGCGTCTTCCTGCTCATTCTTATTTCTCTCTTTCTCCTTAGCCCCAAACTTGTGTCTGGTTCTTGTTCACAAGGTAAGGCATTCCAAATGGATTCTCTTCTCACTGTAGATTAAAAAACAGCCCACAAAATGAGTTCTCTCCTTTTGCTGAACATCTTTCACTCTCTTGGCACAGAATGCTGCAAGGTGTCGGTTTCAAGTCAGTCACGATCTTCACTTTCCATGGCTTTAGTTGTAATGCCAGGAAATCGGAGAGCAAGCACGTCTTCTAGGTACCTTCTCATAGCACAGCCATAAACAAGGCTACACGCTAAGGCCTCAAATCGGTCGATCGGCATTCCCCAGAGTGCTGCTGCAAAACGTAGATGTCAGGTACTTCAAACAGCGATGATGCAAAGTCACATGGTTTCATCAAGGTCTGGTCAGTCTGGTCTGGTCATGCTTTCAGTCGTCATGCTGCTGCCAATCATGGTCTGGTCAATTCATGCGATGCAATCTGGTCAGTCATCAATGCGATCTGCAAGGTCTCACTGTCTGCAAATCTCGGAATGGTCAAGGTGTCTCTCCAGATGTCATGCAAAGAAAACAAAAGTGCAAGTATCAGTTTTCCATCAGTTTCAAATGTATTCAAAGCCAAAAACAAAACAGCATTCCTCTGTATGCATCAGTGAACATAGCTAGTTCTAAACTCCCCATGTCTCTCGAAAGACATCAATGCTAGTTCTCTCGGTGTCTGCAATATCAGTTCTAGTGTATCAGCGTAACCAAGCCTCATGATGCATTACTTCATCCCTGTGTTTCTCAAAACAAAACAGGACAGCCCACTTCACATAGCCCAAAAATGCACATTCAAAAATCGCCCATCTGCATTCATCTCTTTCAATTGCACTCCATGTCCTGCAAAAGCATTGCTTCCTGTGTCATTTTCATGTCTTCTAGTCCCAGACTCCCCTTTCAACATAATGTATTCATGCTGAATCACTAAATGTTGACACAACAAATCGATTTCATTCAATTGGACACTGATTCCTACATGTGCAATACAATTCAGATTCAAACAACATTCCTTCCCTTCACTGCTTACTCCTCCTTCAATTAAACAGTCTGTTAATCCCGCGCGATGTTTCTGCATACGTAAACAAACCTTCTTTCCATGCAGTCATTCAAACTCAAAAAATTCAAACAATCCTTTATCTCAGAACATCCAACTTTCGAACGATTCACTCTATTCACATTCTCCTTCAATGCTATCTAAGTTTCGATGTCATTAGACAAAATAATATTTTCACTCCCTAACGGAGGCAAAGTACTGTTGTTATCAATCCTGCCAAAAATGCCATTACAAATGCCATTTCTATTCAAATCAAAGATTTTCACATAACTGCCTCCATGCATATAACTGCTTCCATGCAAAGGTGTCTCCAATGATAGTTTCATAATACAAATCTTCATAGGCAAACCCTCTATGCATTCTGCGCATGTCTGTCAAAAATGCACTCTCCATTTCCTCTATTTCCTGGCAAACATCTCGTTCAATTTGTTGCTCTGCTGTTGCTGCAATCATTTAATTTATTGCTGCACTATCATGTCATTATTCTGAGGTAACTCTTTCTCCCGACAAACAATATTCAAATGTTCTCCATGCACTACTTCGTGCTTCACTCCTGCCAAGTTTACTCTAAGAACTCTGTTCCCACCCATCGCTGCTGTTGACAAAGACTTCAATGGGTAATTCAAAGCTGCTGGGACATCTTCCCAGTTATCAATTACATGTCTGAAACAATATATAATTGCTTGCAAGTCACTAATATATGGTGTAATTTCTGTTCCTGCTTCTCCACTATTCACTTTCAATTCTTCAATCATTATGCTTGGTGCCGGCGAAACTTCCCAGGCACCAAGCATATTTCTAAGACAATTTCTTATTGCTTTCAAGTCACTAAAGAATGAGCTCATTCTGCAGTACTAATTCACCCTTGGGATTTGTTCTTCAGCCAAACCTCACAACACTTAAGTGAGTTTAAAAAACAAGTTTCAAGACTTATCTAAACATGCAGATACAGTCGTCGACTGGCCAAAAATGCGCACAAATTTCAACCAATAGGAATCCAAAACAAAGGTCAGATTTACTCTTTCTCTCGCAAACCCAAGCACTATCTATAATGCCTCAATGCATATTCTAAGTGCACACTCAATGCGTGTCTCTCTACAATGCATGCATAATACATAACAACATATCTCTACATGTGCCTCTACAAATATAACATGTGTCTCTAAATGGCACTTTAAATATAACGGGCCTCATTCTATAACTCTTTGCAAATGCATACAAAGTGGCAGAATAATATGGATAGTCCAATGAAGTGACTATTTCATGTCACTGCTAAACAATACTAATCAAAATGTATGATGGATAACTAAACAGGATGCAATGATGGATAACTAATCCCTAAATGGGTAATGATTCTCTAACAATGGGTAATGATTCCATAATAACGGATAATAATTCTGTAATGATAACAAACCAGGCTTCTCCATACTATCAGGTTTTACAATTCATGCACCTCAAGAGGAAGCTGGCTACATCATCCCTTCTCCGCTCTTCCGCATCCCCCGTGCCCTTCCAACTACGAGCTCCCCCTTTCATGAAATCCTCCCATGCTCTCCTGTATACCTCCCTAGTTGCCGGGGCAAGCGAACCTTCCACCAAAGAAAGCGCTCTCAGCTTCCTATCTTCCATAGCTCCTCCGGAATCCGCTGTCCCTCCTGTTCCGCTCCTAGAGCCAATCCATGGAATCTCTGCTATTGAAAACGAGATAATGCATCAGCGATGCCATAATCCTTCCCCGGCACATGTGTTGCCCTAAACACCACATTCCAATACATGCAACGCAGAACAAACTCTCATTTATCTTGCCACCCTCTGATCCCTTGCTGACTGCCTGTTCACTACATGAACCACGCATTTGTTGTCAATGTTGAAGTTCACTTTCCTGTTCTGCAACTCCTTCCCCCACAACTCCATTGCAACCAACAAAGAAGAAAATTCTAGAAATGCTATGCTACTCCCTTCCTTCAACCAACGCGATGACCACTTCTCAGCGCACCATTTTCCTCCCCAAAACACTCCAAACCCCCTCGCACCTGCGGCATCTCAGAATACATGCACTTCCAATGACACCGGATCCCCTTGCAGCCACATGGACATGCCGTTAAAACTCTCCAGAAAACGCAACCAGATTCAACAGTCTTCCCGAACTGCCCCTGACACCCTTACCCCATGGTGTGGGCACTTTGCTCCCGCCATAGACCGTGCCATGTTCCTACAAAAAGTCCGCCCTGGGGCCACCACCTTGCATGCAAAATTTAAATGCCCCACCAGCCTCTGCATTTCCACTAGCGTCATCTTCTGAGCCCCCACCGCTTTCTGTAGCAAACCTACCAGTCTGCTCACCTTGTCATGCGGCAAGCGTGAGGCCATGGCCACTGAGTCCAATTAAATCCCTAAAAAGGTCAACAGCACTGTCGTTTGTCTTCTGCCAATGGCACTCCAACTCTCCCATCAGGTCCTGAAACATCCCTAGCATCTCCCCGCACTTCTTCTCTTTGGCCGCCCCACTAATGAACAGAAAATCATCTAGGTAATGCAATACCCCTTCCAATCCAGAACTATATGAAAAAACCCACTGCAAAAAGTGAACTCAAACGCTCGAACAAGGCGCAAATAAATGCACACCCCATCGGCAAGGCATCGTCAATGTAGATGCGGTCCTTAAATTGCATTCCCAGCAGCCAATAATCCTCCAGGTGCATCGGCAACAATCTGAAAGCCGCCTTAATGTCACACTTGGCCATGAAGGCCCCACACCCTGCTTTCCTCACCAAACCCACCGCCTGATCCACACTTGCGTATACAGCCCCACACCCCTCCGGAGCAGTAAAATCATTGACTGACATGCCCTCTGGCCATGACAAATGGTGTATCAACCTAAATTCCCACGTGACCTTCTTGGGTACAAGGGTACAACACCCAGTGGGGATACCACTAAATCCCCTAGCAGATCCGCAAAGGGCCCTACCACCCTACCCGCTGCTATCTCCTTGCCCAATTATTCTCTTACCACTTCCACATTTTCCCTGGCGGACTTCAAATTCTCTGCCCAACGACGCACACTTGGCCCCTGGTAACGCAGCCTGAAACCCTAACGAAAACCGTCTCCCAAGATCTCTGCTTCCTCCCTGTCCAGATAAAATTCAAGCCACTTCTCCAACACCTCCAATTTAATTGGAGTAAAAGCCTTTTCCCACAACCCCCCCTTCATGCTCCCCCCCTCTTTCTAAGGGATTGTGTCCTCCGATGTATTCCACATCTTTGACACTAATCACCACAGCTGTGCTGCTTCGGAAAACTTTTTCGGCATAGGCGTCCTGCATCGATGACGTCGATACGCTGTCCCTTGAGGGCCTCTGTCGATGGTACCGGATGTTATATATAGCAACCATGGCGCCCGTACCCTCAGTTCCATTTTTTCCGCAAAGGTGTTCGCTTCAGAATCTCAGCGCGCCTCGGTTCTTCTACTTCGTTTGCTAAAGTTGAGTAAATGTCTTTGTCTTCTTCTACCCCGAAGTCGGGCTTCAAAAAGTGTCGGGAATGCGGTTCCAAAATGTCCATTACGGACCCACACAACACTTGTCTCTGCTGCCTCAGTGAAAGCCACGCCACCGACGATTGCGATGAATGCCAGTCCCTACCTTTGAAGGCCTTGCGGGAGCGGAAGAAGACGTTGTCGGTAGGTAGGGTTGCTAAACCCTGTAAGTCGAAATCTACTGGTCTTTCGACCGACGATTCGAGGGTCGACTTTCCATGTCGGCGTAAATCCAGGGGGTCTCGTTCTAGGAGTGGGTCCCACCATTCCTCTGCCTCTTTGAGGCATTCAGGGGAGCACCGAGCACCGTCACCGGTCGTCGAGGGACTCTCTCGAGGCTCCGGCTCTGAGGCTCTGAGGAATTCGACGCCATCGGCGCTGAGGCCGTCGAAGGACACGCTCGGGGCTCCAGCCTCGAAGCCGTTGTCGAAGTCGTCAGTGCCTCAGTTGACATCGATGCCACTTCCATCGGTGCCCTCGATGCCTTTAGAGGAGAATTTACCAGAGATGCCCCAGAGAGCTGTGGAAGCTCAGAGAAAGGCTCTCAGAAAGTCTGTGCGGCCTATGTTTGACCCATACCCTGTTCCTCCTCCTAGGGTGGAATTGTTCCAACCCTTGGAGTACATTTCAGAGGTGGAGGAAGGGTCTGATGAGGAGGGTGTTGTGCCTCCTGAGGTTCCGGATGACCTGTTGTCTGGTCATAGCCAACTGGAAGACCTTCGTCAATCTTTACATGACGCCAGTGGTCTTGATACCTCTCCGGGGGTTGAGTTTGGCAGGCTTGAGCCTGGTACACATGCTGACTCCTCGTACAGGCGCCTCATGTCGAGGGTGACTGAGTATTTGTGGTGGTCGGCTACATCTGCTGATTTTCTGCAGGATGATCTTACAGACATCCTGGATCAAGGTTCATCCACTGACCCGGTGTTGCCATTTCATATGGCGTTGCAAAGAAGGGTGGCGGCGGCTTGGACTGCTCCGGAGTCTCCCGGCAGTGAATAAGTAGTTGCTAAAAAAATACCGCCCAGCCAGTGGCGACCCCTGCTACTTATCTACGCACCCTACTTCGGAGAGTTTGGTGGTGCAGGCGGCTACGGCCCCAGCAAAGTAGGCTGCCTACCCTACTATCACTCCGGATAGGGATGACCAGCGCTTTGATGGTTGGGCGAAGAATATGTTTTCTTCTGGGGGTATGGCTTTGAAGGAAACCAACTCCGTTTGTGCCCTGGCAAGATTCACTCTCACTCTGTGGAATTGTGTGTCATTGGCGGCTGAGCATATTCCCGAAGGGGAGGAACGGGATGGTTTTCTAACCCTCGTGCAAATTGGTAGTGATGCCATGTGTGAATCCGTTCAGTCAGGTCTGGACTTGGCAGACTGTGTCAGCCGGTCCATTGCTGCGAGCACCGTGATACGCAGGTTTGCGTAGTTGCGGAAGTCAGGTTTTGCTCCGGATGTGCAATCCTGGCTCATCAACATGCCCTTTGATGGTGTCCATCTTTTTGGCAGCAAGGCTGACGAGAGCCTTGAGAGGTTGCAAACCTCCAAAGCTGCGGCAAAGTCTTTGAGGGCTGCAGTACGTCAACCTCTGCCTTTTCGTCCTAGGGGACAGCAATGGAGGGGAGGTTCCATTTCGATATTACTCTTCCTTTGGGAGATCGAGGGGAGCTGCCAGTCAAAGGGGCCCATGTAGGAGTACCAGAGGTGGAAAACAAGGTACTCGAGGTGCCAAAGCCGCTCGGGCAGTTGCCTCCTTGCCCTCAGGCACTGCCACAGCTGCTTCTGCTCAGTCATGAGGCCATGTCCCATGGTTTGCCAGTTGGGGGAAGGCTGGCGCAGCATCTTGTAGAATGGCGTGCCATATTTTCAGGTGTGTGGGTTGTGGAGATCATAGCCCACGGCTACTGTCTTCCTTTCCGGCAGAGGCCTCACGACAATCCACCGGGGAAGCTCTCTTGAAAGCGTCCGGATCCGCTCTTTGCGCAGGAAATCCTATACCTGCTGGAGAAAGGCACCATAGAACTGGTGCCTGTATCGGAGAGAAACCAGGGATGGTATTCCCCATATTTTTTGATCCCGAAAAAGGACAGAGGATTGAGACCCGTCATGGACTTGCGTGATTTGAACAAGCTCCTCAGGAAGGACGAGTTCAAGATGGTTACTCTTTCTCAAGTCCTCCAGGCCCTTCAACTTCAGGATTGGTTGGTGTCTCTCGACCTCAAGGATGCTTACTTTCATGTGCCGATTCATCCCAAGCACAGGAAGTATGTGAGGTTTGCGGTTGGCAACTCGCATTTTCAGTTTTGGGTCCTTCCGTTCGGATTAACCTCCGCCCCGAGGGTCTTCTACAAACTGATGGTGGTGGTGGCAGCGTATCTCAGGAAAGGGGGGACTCACGTCTACCCCTACATGGACGATTGGTTGATCAGGACCCATTCTCCCGAGCAAGCCCTGGATCATCTGTCCGTCACCTGCCACTCCCTTCACAAGCTGGGCTTCTCCCTCAATTTAAAGAAGTCCCATGTGACACCTAACCAGCAGCTCAATTACATCGGAGCAGTGCTCGACACATCCCTGGGGTTGTGTTCGCCTCCCCAGGTGAGGGCTCATCACATTCTGCAGATGGTGGACAAATTTCAACGTGCCCAGAGTCTCCCGGCGTTCGAGTTCTTGAGGTTGCTCGGCCTCATGGCATCCTGCATTTCTCTGGTGCCAGAGGCCAGGCTGCGGATGAGATCTCTGCAGTGGGCTCTCAAGATGCAGTGGTTGCAGTTCTCCGGCAGGATTTCGGATCCCGTTCAGATTCCACCCTCGGTTGCACAGGATCGCCTGTGGTGGGCCGTCGAAGGGAATCTGATGAAGGGTGCTCCGTTTTGGCAACCATGGCCGGAGGTGACGAACGTGATGGACGCATCCCTCACTGGTTGGGAAGCTCATGCCAACGAGCTGACGGCCAGCGGCCGTTGGTCTCCGTCAGAGGCCAGACTCCACATCAATCTGTTAGAGCTGAGGGCTGTCAGGCTAACCCTGAAGGCTTTTCTGCCGGCTGTGCGAGGGAAGAATGTCCTGATTATGACAGACAATACAGTGGCCATGCACTACCTCAACAAAAAAGGGCAGGGAGGCGATGCAGCTCTGGTACTGGGCCATCCAGCAGGAAATTCCGATCTCTGCAGTTCATCTGGCTGGAGACATATACGCGGCAGCGGATGCTATGAGCAGGCAGAGCACGGTCTCTCACGAGTGGGAGCTGGCTCAGGAAGTTCTTTTGGAGATCTTCGCCCTTTGGGGAACCCCACAAGTGGATCTCTTTGCCACCAGTGTCAACTGGAAGTGCGAGAGTTTCTGCTTGTGGGAATTTCCTCCAAGAGGAGCCTTAGGGGACGCGTTCATAGTGGAGTGGTCCTTCCCACTGCTGTAGGCATTCCCACCAGTCCCCGTCATTCCGCAGGTGTTGCAGAGGTTGCGGAGGTTCGGTTCCCGGATGATCCTCATTGCTCCGGCATTGGCCAGGAGAGTGTGGTACCCGGACCTTCTAGACATGTCCATTTTTAGATGCTCGCGGGTGATCCGCGAGTCAGGCAACCCACGCGTGCACTCACACACACACAGGCATATCAAGGACACACGCCGGAGACGTGCGATGGCTCCGGTCTCCGGCTGCAACTGCCGGGCACCGCCTTTATTATCTAACCGCGCATGCGCGAGCTCCTTGAGCCTCGCGCATGCGCACTACGTGTACGTAGCACACAACACTCCTCCTCTTTCCCCCAAAACAGAACAGTTCAACATGAACACAACATTAACACAAAACTTGCTTGTCATCATGACCAGGACATGTCCTCGCCTTCTCCGCTAGGGAGCCGGGTCCATGATGAAGTCCCTGAACCTCTGAGGTAGTCTTCGTCCTGCCCGGCTCGGGTATCGTGGCGACGTCTCCTCAGGGATCTCTGCCACCGGCATGTCAGCTGCTGGAGGGCCCTCTGCCGGTCCTGGCACACTTTCTTGCGCCGGAGCACGATCCGCCGTCTCATCATCCTCTGCTGTCTGGATGCGCTTGAAGAAAGACACATTCCGTGTAATCGTGCCTCTGGCGTTGGCTGCAGTGATCATGGTGCCTTTTACATGAGTTACACTTAGCGGTTGGGTCTCATAGGTTGTCGATAATTTGCCCTCCGACCTTCGGTTTCGTACCAAGACAGTGTCCCCAACTGCTATTTGCTTCTCGGGTAACCGTCTCCGTATCGTTTCTCTCTCGTTCCTGGCCACTCTTTCCAACTGCACCTGCTCGTTATTTATCACGCCAGGTTCTCGCCCTTCGGTCTCGGGTATGAGCCCTCGCGGTATTCTTCTAAAGAGTGCCTCCGCCGGGGCAACTCCCGTGGATCGGTGCGGGGTTGTCCGATACTCCCGAAGAAATCCAAACAGGTTCCTCCGGAGGTCTTCCCCTCCATTTTCGGAAATCCGAAAAACCTTGTTTAGGGTGCGCATGAAGCGCTCTACCTCGCCGTTGGCCCTTGGCCATAACGGGGTGACTTTCCGGTGCTTTATCCCCTTTTCTTCGCAGTACCGTGCAAATACTTGCCCCTGGAAGGGCGACCCATTGTCCGAACACAACTCCACCGGAAAACCATGGGTGGCAAAGATCTTGTCCAGTGCTGTGATGGTGTGATCGCTGGCCGTGGATTCTACAAGTTCCACCTCCGGGTACCGTGACCACTGGTCGGTCACAACCAGGAAGTACAGTCCTCGACCGGTGGAGCCGAAGTCGGCATGGACCGTCCCCCAGGGTAGTTCACTTCTCGCCATGGATTGCACTGGCGGCCCTCTGTCAGCTGGGCTGGTGGCCTGGCATGGGATGCACGCCCTCACAAACTCTTCAACTCTTTTCTCTAAGTCCGGGAACCAGACCTTCAGTCGGAGACGTGCCTTCATCCTGGTCATTCCCTGGTGCCCATTGTGAGCCAAGTGAAGGACCTTCGCGATGAGGGATCTGGGAATCACAATCCTGTGTCCTCTCAACAGCAGTCCGTCGGTCGTCACGGACAGATCATGACGTGCACTCCACAAGGCCTGCAGGTCCTTTTGCACCTCCACGTTTCTCCTGGCGTTGTTCAAGAGGAGGTCCTTCCAGGCGCCCGATGTTACTGCTTCCTTCACCCTCAGAAACGCCTCGTCAGAGTTGGACTCATTGGCGATCACTTCCCTTGATAGCGCCACGGGTAGTGCCGACTCGACAACCAGATGAATGGAGTCCGCGCAATTCTCAACCTCTGTGGTCTCCCCTGACTGCCCTGAACAGGGATGGCGGGACAGGTAGTCGGCGGGGTTTTGGGTCCCTGGGCGGTAGACTAGCCTTACCCCGTATTCCATGAGGGATAACATCCATCTTTCAATCCTCGGTGGTGGTTTGGACGATGCACCCGCCAGGATGGGCAGCAGTGGCTTGTGATCCGTCACAACGACGACTGGCTTCCCCAGGATGTACAACCGGAAATGCTTGCAGCCCCATAATATTGCGAGGGCCTCACGTTCAATTTGGGAATACCTCCTCTCGGTGCTGGTTAGTGCCTTGCTGGCATACGCGATGGGCCTCATCGCTCCCTGTTGATCTGCCTGTAAGAGAACGGCCCCCAGCCCCACAGGACTGGCATCCACTACTATCTCCGATTCCCGGGTTGGGTTAAAGTATGCCATGGTGTCAAGTTCGGACAGGGCTTCTTTGATGGCCGTGAACGCCCTTTGTTCTTTACCAGTCCATGCCCAAGCCACGTCCTTCCTGGTGAGGGCACGCAACGGTTCGGAGATGGAGGCCAAGTCCCGAATGAACCGTCCGCAATACGTCACCATGCCTAAAAAACTGCGAACTTCCGCCGGGGACGTGGGTGACGAAGCCTCTCTGATGTCCTTCACCTTCTTCGGATCAGGGGAAATGCCTCCTGCGTGAAAGATGAATCCGAAGAACTCCAGGCTGTCCCTCATGAACTCGCACTTCTCCTGGTGCAGCGTTAGGCCAAGGTCGTGCAATCTGCGAAAAGTGTCCTCCAGGCGCTTAATGTGTTCCGCTTCTGACCTGGCAAATACAAGAATGTCATCCGACATGTTTATGACCCCTTTTAGCCCCGACAGGGCCCCTCTGATAGAATTTTGAAATACCTCAGCCGCGGAGGATATTCCAAAACTGAGTCTCTTGTATTGGTATAGTCCTTCATGGGTTGTGAAGGTCGTTATATACCTGGACTCCGGGTGGAGTTCCAGCTGGTGGTACCCGGCTCTTAAGTCCAGCTTAGAGAAGACTCTAGCTCCTTGGAGCTCGCCCACAATGTCGTCCAGAGTTGGTGTGATGTGACGCTCCCTTTTTATCGCCAAATTGGGCAGTCGCATGTCAACACAAATTCGCACAGCCTCCGGTTGCTTGGGCTTTGGGGCGACAACAATCGGGGAAACCCAGGGCGTCGGCCCTTCAACCTTCTCGATGATGTCTCGTTCTATTAGGAGTTGAAGTTCCTTTTCCACCTGGGCCCTCAGGTGAAAAGGGATGCGGCGATGTTTTAGCGCCGTTGGCCTGACCGACTTGTCAATGTGGAGCCGCACTGGGTCAGCCTTAAGTTTCCCTATCCCTCTGAAGAGTTCATGAAAACGTGCCAGTAGACCGTTCAGGTCCGACAGATATACAGCGAATGTGAAGTGCACCAAGTTAAGCGCTTCCGATGCTGCGCAGCTCAACAAGGAATGCGGGCTCACACTCGTGACGAAAAATCTCGCCTTGATGCTGTTCCCTCCGTGGGACACCGGGGCTATGAACACTCCTTGGATAGGTAGGGGGTCATCCTCGCCAAACGCGTATATTTGGGCTCTTGATTGAGAGAGTTTCGGTGGGCCCGCAAGGGCCTTATAGTGTCTGTCCGCGAGCACACACACCGATGCCCCCGTGTCGATGAGGACTGGGGTGGGGACTTCTCCAATATTCACGGTGCATGTGGGTTTTCGTCTAGTTCCGGGGCCACTTGCCATGCTGGAGATGCAGAAAATTTCACCTTCTTCTTCCTCTTCCTCTTCTTCGGCGATGTTCATGTCCTGTATCTCTTGTTCCAGAGAAGATATGCCCTTCACATTACGGGCACCATACCTCGTGAACCTCTCTGGTCCCCTGTTGGCTGCCACGGGCACAGTGGCCCTACACATCCTGGCATAGTGTCCGGGGGCCCCACATCTGCCACATGTCCTTGACTTCGCTGGGCACTCACCCCTGTGAGGGAGATCGTACCCACAGTCCGAGCAAGATTGGGACGAGTTCGATCTCGTGGTCCTTTCCTCCGTCTTTGGTGTCCATCTGGCCTTTCCCGGCATGAAACGCCTGACAGCTAGCGCTTCTTCCTCCCCTTTGGGGATGCTGGCTGCGTCCATCTTTGATCCTCTGGCCTCCGCCAGTTCATGCGCCCTACCCATGTCTAGGATCTGCCGGAGGGTTAGTCCTGGTTCCCTGAGGACTTGCCTCCTGAGTTTGCCAGAGCAGCATCCTTGCAGTAGTTGGTTTCTGACCATTTCCTCCTCATCGGCCCACCTGCAGGAGCTCGCCAGACGTCTCAGACGGGCACAGAACTGGTCTAACGATTCTTCGCTGCGTTGCCTTTCAGCCCCCATGACAAATCTGTCATAATCGACATTCGCAAGCGGCAGGAAGTGATCCCTTAACGCTTGCTTAACTGCGTCATAAGTTGCCACCGGAATGTCAAGGGAGTCGTATATCTTCTGGACCTCCGTGCCTGCCGAGTACATCATGATGGCAATTTTTGCCTCATCCTCTGTTTCTCCTGAGGCCCTGAACATCATTTCCAGTCTTTTAACCCATGTGAGCCATTTGGGGCCGAGTTTAGATGGTGGGCCTGTAGTGTCGAACTCGGGCATGGGCGCTAGGGTGGTGCGTACCCTGCGTGTTTCTGGGGCGGCGGCACCCTCTTCATCACCCA
Organism: Ambystoma mexicanum; assembly: GCF_040938575.1. Classification (NCBI taxonomy): domain Eukaryota; kingdom Metazoa; phylum Chordata; class Amphibia; order Caudata; family Ambystomatidae; genus Ambystoma; species Ambystoma mexicanum. The sequence continues at coordinate 745,790,835 of NC_090926.1, forward strand.
TCTCCCTGGGTACTCACGGTAAGGTCTTGACAGAAAATTGGTGATCCGACTCCTGGCTGTGACAAAGATCTTCTCTATTGTCCTTTGTCTCTCCTTTTATCACAGCCCTGCTCCTGCTGGGCTGTGAAGTGTCCAAAAATTGTCCTATTTGGTTGCTGGTGACTCACAGATGGCGCACGAGCACCCAGAACGGGCCGCTACCACTGTGTGTGACGACTTCACTCGAACGCTCAAAATGGCCGCCGGCTGTTTCGAGCGGTCCGCGACTGCTTCGCGCTCCGTTCGTTCCTGCAGTGGTGTTGGAACGAGGTCGCGGTTCGTGTCCCGCCTCGTCGCCAGTTTTAGATGCTCGCGGGTGATCCGCGAGTCAGGCAACCCACGCGTGCACTCACACACACACAGGCATATCAAGGACACACGCCGGAGACGTGCGATGGCTCCGGTCTCCGGCTGCAACTGCCGGGCACCGCCTTTATTATCTAACCGCGCATGCGCGAGCTCCTTGAGCCTCGCGCATGCGCACTACGTGTACGTAGTACACAACATCCATCTGCCCTCCACGTCATCTTCCCTACCGAGACGATTTGCTCTCATGGGAGGGGGGGGTTGAGTTCTCCATCCAGAGGTCAAGTCTCTCAGCCTTCATGCTTGGTATCTGAAAGGCTGAGATATAAGGATTGGGACCTCCCCGAAGACGTGATGGAGCTGTTGCTTTCAGCCAGAAGGCTTGCAACAAAATCGCTGTACCGTTGCTATTGGAGGAAGTTCTGCGACTGGTGCAGGGTACAGAATGTGGATCCTTTCCAATGTTCCATTGCTTTGGTTTTGTCTTTTTTGCTTTCTTTAGCCCACAAGGGCCTGCCTGCAAGTGGGTACCATTAAGGGTTACCTGGCGGCGCTGTCCATATTTAAGCGCCCTGAGGAATGTTCTTATTTTTGGATCCCTTTGATTTCACAGTTTCTAAAAGGGCTAACTAATGTGTTTCCACCGTTGCCTTTCCAGGTGCCGGGATGGGATTTGAATTTGGTTTTAAAGTTCCTAATGGGAGCTCCATTTGAGCCCTTACATTCTTGTCCATTGAGATTATTGTCCTTTGAAACTGTATTTTTAGTTGCAGTTACTTCCACACGCAGAGTGAGTTAGTTGCAGTCACTTTCCGCCAAACCACCCTTCACTGTGTTCCATAAGGACAGGGTTGTCCTTAGGGTGCGGCCTTCCTTTCTTCCGAAGGTTGTGTCGGAATTCCATTTCAGCCTTATTCTTCCGGCATTTTATCCTCCTCCACATCCTAGTAAGGAAGAGGAGAGGCTCCATAGGCTGGACCCTAGGAGAGCTTTGAGTTTCTATCTCTCACGGATTTCCTGGGTCAGAGTGGACGATCAACTCTTCATTGGTTATGCTGGAAGGCGTTTAGGGCAGGCTGTTTCCAAGCAGACCTTATCTAGATGGATCATTTTGACGATCTCTGAGTGGTATCGTTTGGCGGGAAAGTGCCCTCCAGTAGGCTTTCAGGCTCATTCTACTAAGGGTATGGCTGCCTCCACTGCCCTACAGAGGGGTGTTCTGATTCGTAATATTTGCGAAGCAGCCACATGGGCCTCTGTCCATACTTTTGTGAAACATTATTCCTTGGACTCTATACATGGCCAGGATTTGGCCTTTGGTAAGGCAGTCCTCTATTCTGCAATTTGATTGGGCATTCTAAATTGATGCAATTCTAAATTCTTTTCCCACCTCCATACGTTGTTACTGCTTTGGGAGTCTGTTAAAGATGTGGCATTCATCAGAGCACACAATCCCTTCGAAGAACAAGTTACTTATCTTACCTGGTAACGTTCTTTCGATGGGATGTTCCTCTGACGTATTCCACATCATACCCTCCCTACCTGCCCCTCTACAGAATTTCTTAAGCGATTGCAGCTTACGTTTCCACAAGGCCTTCTGTAGTCATACTGGCAGGAGATTGGTGCCACACGTTCTGGGGAAAAAACTATAACTGAGGCTACGAGCGTCGTGCGTCCTAGATATAACATCCGGTGACGTCGACGGAGGCCCTCGAGGGACAGCGTATCGACATCATTGACGCAGGACACCTACGCCGAAAAAGTTTTCTGAAGCAGCACAGCTGTGGTGATTAGTATCAAAGATGTGGAATACGTCGGAGGAACATCTCATCGAAAGAACGTTACCAGGTAAGATAAGTAACTTGTTTGTCTCCTTGCTGGAAACACTGAGTGATTGGGTGCGTCCCTGCACACTTGCTGCATTTGTGTCTAAACCTACACACCGTCCTTGTGCAGCTATCCTTATGAAAGGCCCAGCATGCCGCTGAGGGTTGCCCTCTGCCTCCTACCCCTGCCCCCTCGTGGGCCGGGCGACCAAGAAAGGGCCAGAAAGGCACAGGCAAACCACTCGCTGTGTGCAATGTCGGGGCTGGCCTCGTCGGTGCCATCCACTGCAGCCAGAGATCCTTATCTATTTCACCCCAGACTGCCTGGCTGTCCTCTGCCATCCTTGCCCTAAATTCTTCATCGTAACGCACCCACGCGAAACCGCCAAAACTCGTAAATGCATTTCTAATCACGTCCATGCACATTAGCAGAACGACACATCTCTCTGGAAATTTCTCACAAAAGACACACGCATAGACAATAAAAGCCGACGTCCAATTCTCGATCATCACCGGTACCTTTGGGAGCGAGGCCAGCTCCCTCTCCTCCTCCTTAGAACCCTCTTTGGCTCTCACTTCCCTATGAAGCAGCTTACACACGTCCACAATTTCCCCAGCCCATATTTTATCCTTTATTGTTGTCATCAAATGTGCTCCCAAAGGTTTCGTAATGCCCATGTATGGTAGCTTTTTCTCCTTGCCCTTCACCTCTACCTCCTTTTCCTTTGGAACCTGTACCTCGAGCGCCAAGGGCTCAATCACCTTGTCTGCCTGCACCTCCACCGAGCACTTCTCCTTCTCCCCAACCAAGGTTCCAATAGCCTGTACTCCAATCTCTCTCCTCACCCCTTGCAACCCTGCCCCTTCCCTTCTTGGCCCCATCCTTGTGTCCCCCCTCTGCCATGCCGCTGACCATGCCCCTTCCCGCTCACCTCTTTCTGCCCTGCCATCGCCCGTCTGCAGCCTGGCCTCCACTCCACCCCGAGGAGCACTCCGATGCTCCTCATCTCCGTCCTTACTGGGCTCCTGCTGCAGGGACAAAACATGTCAGCAGTCTCACCCAGCCAGTTATCCCCTGACCTTTTGCCCCCCAGCCCCTTTGCTCCTGCCTTTCCCATTCCCATCTTAGGCCGCTTCTCATCCTCCCCCTCCTCCTTACAGCACTGTGAGCCTGGGGCGTCTGACCTGCCACTCCGTCTGCGACTTCTCTGCGGGGCCGCAGAAAGCCCTTCCTGGTCCTCTTCTCTCGGGCGAGGGGTCCTCTCCTCTACCCTGTGGTCTTCCTCTCTAGGGGCCATGCTGTGCCCTCTAGAATGTCCTTGCGTAGTTCGTGGAGGGGCTGTTCTTAAACCCTCTCCATATTCCAACTCTGCAATGGCAGGGGCTGCTCTGTGCCCTCTGCCCGAAATCCTCCTAGCCAGGGGGGTGTTCTGCGTCCCTCCCTAACTTCACTAATCGAAGGGGACCACTCTCTCCTCCTCTCACCCACACTCTTTTTCAGGTATATACCTCACTTGCCCCTCTGCCCTGTTGCCCCTCTCTGCACCCTGTCCCCTCCACCTTCATGCCCCACTCGACCTATGCCTTTTTGGACACTCCTAGCATCCCCTTCATCCACCTGGTTCATTATCCCCCAAAACCCTTTCTGACCCCTCCCCCAACTGCACTCCCCCCAGCCCCAAGCTCCCTGGACACTCTCCGGTCAATCTCCCTCCTCATCTTCCTACCCCTAGACTCCCAGAACTTCACCTCTACCCGCCGCAGGGCTGCAAGCCACCACTGCCACAAGAGCCCCATCTGACGCTGCTCTCTGCTGCAGCTTACCTCCTTCTTCCTGTGTAACCTCAGGCACTGCCCCTTCCAGCTGGGCTTTGGATGCCCTGCTAATGAACTCTAAAGCTTCCCTCAGCGCCTTGGCATCCACCAGACCCTTCTTGTTTTCCTCCTGACCCACCATGGCACCCAGCACTATTCTAACTGGGTGCTAATAAATCTATCCCTGCCACTCCTGCCCCAACAGTCCAACCTCAAGGCTGCTCACCTGCGCACCGACCTGCTCTTTACAAAGACCCCCGAGCCACACAACTGTACCCTGGTGAGATCTCTCCTGGGGTGGGGCAGGTAAGTGCTAGTGCCCCCCACACCCAACAAAACTGGCCCCAGAACCTTATCCCCCTTAAAGATAATCTGAGAAAGGCCCCACAGACCTTATGCACTATTACCCTAAAATGTAAGGTGCATAACAAAATATTATATTTAAAAAATGATTCTTTTTTTTTTTATATAGCCCCCAAGCCCCAGCTGGCAAGGGGGTTAACCATCAACTAAATAAACCTCTGTCCTGCTTGCCCGCAGCATAGGTTTAATTGGCTCAACTAACTCCTAGGCAGAGTTCTAGCACACGTGGAGAAAAACAGCATCAATGCTCTCCTGTAAGGGCTCCGCACTGCCCCCTGGTGGACGCTGCACCACACCGCGTGCACCGTCTCAAACAAACGCCGGCAGCACGAAAGACGCCCGCCTGCTCTTCCCCACTGTGCCCCACGCCTTGAACTACCAAAACCTGCTGCCGGCCCTAAACAAAAAACCCTGCCAACTGCCCCCCCTATTCCTGAGGCCCACAAAAAAGCCATGGAGCTGCTCGCTCCCCCACCCCAGAAAACCTGCACCAACGAGCTGGACCCGCACCGATGAGCTGCACAACGTGCAGGGCCAGGTTGGAGAAAGAACCACTCTAACGGACACTAAAGAGGCTACCGCAGTAAGGGCGGGCTACCTTATAAATTACGGTACCCCCGGCTAATTTATATAATTTAAAAAAGCAAAATAACGTTCCCTACTACTATACCTAATCCCCCCCACTGCCTGCCAAAAAAACCCTCCTCACCTCCACTAAACCGACAAAAATCTAGGCCCAACGCTCAACTAAGGCCCAAATGCAGGGAAAGGCTCGGGAGCAGACGACCTGGACAAACGTTCGTCCTAACCGTCGCCTGCTCCTGAACCGTCCCTGCCCCCTTAAATACCCCAGGGGGGGCGCTATGCGCCGGCCAGCGAGCACCGCCCAAAATAACCTCGGGGCACCCCTTCTCCCCGCCAGCACTCCCTGTTAACAATCCCATCTCTGAGATGTTACAATGTAGCCTTGCTGGTGTTCCAGAAGCAGCGCGCTCTCTCTCTCCCTCCGCCATCTCCATTCCTGCTGCGGTGTCCGCACAGCTCTTGCAATTCCATGTGCAGAGTGCAGCCTCATGATGCTCCTTCCACTGCTCTGTGCCTCCTTCGGGTGGGTGTTGCCTCCTTGCAGGCTGACAGCAGGATTCTCCTTCACCAAAACTGTTCCAGAGAGGCTCGGTGTTGGGCGCAAAGTGATTCTCCCTCTTTTGCGTCGCTGGCCTCAGTGTCCTGGCTACTTCCCACGTGTTGACATTGGCATTTTCAACAGAACTCCCCTTTCCCCTCTCTTTATGTCTCTTCCTCTGCCCTTTTTCAGGCGGTGTTGGTCACTCGCACGGAACACTGAAAGACAGACATGGGTGGACTGGACTCGTCAGTCCACTTCCATACATGCCAACCCTCCAGATTTATATAGCCAAAACCGCAATGCATTCCTACGGGAAAATACATGTCTCCGGATTTCCCTGGGGAAATCTTCCTCCCAGGTGCGTCGCAATGTTGGCATGTATGCACTTCGCCACACGATGTAATCCAGCGAAGGGTCAACGCACTGGTAATTCTGTGCATTATTAAAATGTGTGCCGAAGCACTGGGACCAGCTACTGTACAGAAGCCATTTCCAGTCTCAAAACGACAGCGGGATTGGATTAAGAATGAAAAGAATGCACGTCTGTGTACACACTCGCAGCAATTCCTAAAATATGCCCATCGAGAAATATGCGTGTGGTAACGCAAATCGCTGCATGCAGCAACTCACGGGGAAAATCGCAAAAGGCCTGTGATGTAGGCCTGCCGGACTCGGCAGACGAGTCGGACGTGGAGCGAGGCCCTCGCGCGGGGGTTGCGCTGGTGTCGCAGTGCGCGGGGGCGGCGCAGCAATAACGCACACGACCACGTTCATAGGTGCCTAAACCCGGACTGGCGTTAGACCGCCAGTTCCGGTGATACCTTTATTTTTACATCCGGCTGTAGTGTGTCACGTGACCCTGCTTCTCGGGACACGTGACACCACATTCCTCCCCAAGTTGGAGGCAAAATTCCCCCGTGTTAGCATGACATTTTACATTGAGTCTTACTTCTGAATGGGTGAATGTCTCTGTCTCTGCCGCTGTCTTCTTTGGCATATTTCGTCTACTACATACCCCTGAAGGCGGGAAGACGGTCTGGGCCTTTCTCTGAGGCTGTATCGGGTGTTTCTTTCTCGTGGCGCATCTTCCGTGGCGGCCTCCACTTCACCATTTGCCTCTTCCGGCTCTTCGGTGGTCTGCTGTGGTATGGGCGTTTGGGGTGAGTGTATCACTTCTCCCCTCTGGGGCGACCTCTGTTCTTCCCACATTTCTTGAGGTACTTTCCTGAAGTGGGAGACGTTTCTGGTTACTGTCTCTTTTCCGCGGGTTGCCGTAATCATGCTGTGGTTGGTGGTCGTGACCGTCCACGGGCGTGCTTCGAAATTGAGGGACATTCTCTTTGGTGTTGCCCGGTTCTTGACGAGGACTGTGTCCCCCGGGTTTATTTCTCTGTGGTGTGCTCGTCGAGCAATGCTCTCTCGCTCGTTGTGTCTTTCCCGTCTTGCTTCTATCTCGACGATGTCCGGGTCTGGCGCTGTCCAGTCTGGGTGTATCGGTAGCTCCGCCTGGATGGGAACTCCAAACATGAGGGCTGCCGGACTAACCCCTGTGGCTGAGTGTGGGGTTTGTCGGTGTGTCCTCAGGAACTGATATACCGCCTTCAACCAGGGGTGTCCTTGATTCTTGGCGATCCTGATGATCTTGTTCAGTGATCCCATGAAGCGCTCTGCGTCACCGTTTGCCTGAGGCCATCTAGGGGTGATGCGTTGATGTTTAACGTTGACTTCTTTGAAAAATTCCTTTAGTTCTTGACTGGCAAACGATGGGCCATTGTCGCTTTTGATTTTCTTGGGGATGCCGTGAATTGCGAATATTTTCTCTAGTGTGAGGATGGTGGTTTCTGTGTTTGTCGAGGCCACGTGCTCTACTTCTGGGTATCTGCTAAATTCATCTATTACCACTAGCAGGTATCCTTCTCCGGCGATGGTGCAGTGGTCCATACTGACGGCTTCCCATCGTTTCGTGCTTCGGGGGGCGAAGCTGAGTGGTTCAGGGTTTGCTGGTCTCTGTGATGCTTGGCATGCTGCGCAGGATTCTACGATCTCCGAAATTCGCTGGTGCATGTTTGGCATCCACATTCGGGACTTTAGGTAAGCGGTCGACTTGACAATCCCCTGGTGACCACTGTGGGCCAGCTTGAGCGCCCTGGCCTCGAGGGATTCTGGTAATATGATCCTGTGTCCTTTCAGTCTGACTCCTTCAGGTGCTACCGATAGTTCATGTCTGATACCGAACAGGGCCCTGAGTTTGGCTTGGGCAGTGGTTGTTCGGTGAGACATTGACATGAGGTAGGTTTTCCAGTTGCCTGACTGTATAGCTGCGGCTGTATGTTTCAGGACTGTGTCTTCTGCTGTTTCTTGTACCACTTCTTGCAGTGTCAATGCTCGTGGTCGGGCACAAGCTATCACGTGACAGACGTGTTCGTCCGTTTCTGTTGCATGGTGCTGTTCTTTGTCAGTGGCTGGCCGCGGATGGCGGGACAGGTAGTCCGCCGGATTATCCGATCCTGGGCGGTATTCTACTTCAATGTTGTAGGGTTGCAGCTGCAACATCCACTTTTCAATGCGGGCAGGAGGGTGTGGGGCGGAGCCTCGGAATATCGGGACCAGGGGCTTGTGGTCGGTGAAAACTTTCGCCTGTTTCCCCAACAGGTAGACTTTAAAGTGGCGACACCCCCACAGAATGGCCAGGGCTTCTTTTTCGATATGTGCATAATTTAGTTCAGGTTTGGTGAGGGCTCTGCTGGCAAACGCGATTGGAAATATCGTGCCATCTTTATCTGTTTGGGTCAGCACGGCCCCTAGGCCGACTGGGCTGGCGTCGACAAGAAGTTCGGTCTGTCGGTCTACATTGAAGAACGCCATGGTGGTGGAGGCGGACAGGGAGTCTTTCATCAGTTGAAAAGCCTGTTGGTGAACTTCCGTCCACTCCCACTGTCGATCTTTCTTGGTTAGATCCCTGAGCGGGTTGGCGATGCTTGCAAGATCAGGGATGAACCGTGCACAGTAGGTGGCCATTCCCATAAAACTTCTCGCTTCCGAGGCTGATTTTGGTGGTTCGAAGTCTTTTATGTCTTGTACTTTTGATGGGTCTGGGGACACTCCGGCTGCACTGAAGATGTATCCGAAGAAACAGAGTTCCTTTTTGTTGAATTCGCATTTGTCTGCGTTGAGGGTCAGTCCAGCATCCTCGAGTCGCTTTAGGACTGCTGCTAGGCGTCGGTGGTGGTCGTCTTTGTTCGATGCATATACAAGGATGTCATCACTGATGTTAGTGGTTCCCTCGAGGCCCGTGATGACTTTCCGGATCTCATGCTGGAATACTTCCGCCGCCAATGATATTCCGAAATTGAGTCTCCTGTATCGTATCAGGCCAAGATGGGAAGAAAATGTTGTGATGTATCTGGATTCTTTCGATAGTTTTAGTTGATGATAGCCGGACCGGAGGTCGAGCTTGCTGAAGATCGTCGCTCCCGTGAGATCTACAATGAGCTCGTCGATGGTGGGAGTGACATGGCGCTCACGGCCGATAGCTATGTTGGGGAGCCGCATATCGATACATATCCTTACGGCGCCTGGTTGTTTTGGCTTTTGGGCTACTACCATCGGCGAAACCCACGGGGTTGGTCCAGACGTCTTCTCGATGATCCCTGCGCTTTCGAGCTTGAGTAGTTCCTTTTCTACGGCCTCTCTCAGGTGGAATGGGATTCGCCTGTGCCGAACCGCTTTAGATTCAATGGTGGGGTCTATGTGTAGCTTGACTGTTCTCCCTTTTAGGCGCCCGATGCCTTGGAACAGCTTTTTGTGTTGCCCCAAAAGGTCGTGTAGTTCATCGTGTTGCGCACTGAATGCGAAGTGTATCAGCTTCAACTTTTCGGCTGTTTTGCAGCTTAGGAGGGTTTCACACCCGGCGTCTACTACATATATTCGGGCTCTGCAGCTGGCGTTGCTGTGGGCGAAGCTGGATTTGAACGATCCTCGCACCGGCAGGGGCTTCTTTGATCCATAGGCGTATAGCCTGACTTTCCTCTTGAGGAGCTCTGGTCTGGGGTTGAGACTGTTGAATGCCGTCACTGGCATGACATTTACTGTGGCACCGGTGTCAATGATAACTTTCAGTGGGTTTCCATTGGAGAGGATAGTGCATGTTGGTCTCCTCTTCTGTCGTGATTTCCGTGGGTCCACTGCTGATATTAGGTGTACTCGGTGTGTTCACCTTTTCCCTTTCTTTCTCCATTCTTTGCCTTGCCTTTCAGGGGATGAGTCGCTGTCACTTTCGTCGCTTTCGCTCGTGGTTTGGGATCTTTGTGATTCGTCGACTGCCCTAGCTTTTCCTCTCCGTGTTGGTTGGCGGGTTTCCTTGGGCGCGAATCTCCTGCGTGGTTCTTGTGGTGGCCGCGGGTCTGCGTCACGGTCATTCTTGTTCGGTGGATTTAGGCATACTGCAGCGTAGTGATTCAGGCGGTTGCATTTTCTGCATGTCGACCCCCATGCTGGGCAGGAATCCCCTTTATGCCATGGGCCTCCGTACCACTTGCACGATTGGTCACGCCTTGGTGGTGGTTGCATTCTCGGGTTCTGTTTCGGGCGGGTGCCCTGGTGTCGGGAGATGGCTGCTACGTCTTCTGTTGGTCCTGGGTTGTCCAGCGGAAGCTTCTGAATGGCTGCTTCCATAACTGCTACTTGGTCCTCCGTTTGCTCGCGGAGTCTTGCCATCTCGAGGATGCGTGATAGCCGTACATTCTTCTCTGACAGTATCGCCCTCCTCAGCTTCTCGGATGAGATACCGTTGATGATTTGGAGGCGGATGGCGAATTCCTCATCTGGAAATTCGCAGCCCACGGCCATTTCGCGAAGGCGAGCGTGAAACTTGTCCACTGTCTCCTTTTCCCGTTGTCTCGCCATGCAGAAATGGAACCGCTCGTAGTCGGGGTTGAGGTCTGGCTTGAACATGTTGGAAAGGGCGGCTTTTGCTGCAGCGTAGTTGGCGTCACTACCTCTGTTTGGCGTGGCGTTGAATAGGCGCAGGGCGGCAGATCCTATGTTGAGGAGGAGAAAGGTGCGCATTTTTTTGGGCGCAGTGATGTCTCTCGCGTCGAGGTGCATCTCGAACTGTTGTATCCATATTTCCCATCTGATGGCCGCTCCGTTGGTGAACGGGTCGAAAGGTGGCATGAACGTGGTTAGCGAGGGGTCTGTGCGTTCCTCGGTGAGGCTCCTCCTCGACGTGGACCTGGCGCTGGTCTCTGATGGGCTGGACGTTGGGTCGGACATGTTGTGTTGTGCGGTGTTACAGCGCTGAGTTGCAGCTTACCGTGTGGTTATAGTTGGGCCTGGTGGGCGTGCAGCGCGTGGTCTCACGTGCGGTGCCTTGGCTGGGTAGGCCTGCGTGTCTTGCTTCTCCTTCGTCGTAGGGTAGTGATTTGTTGCTGGATGCAGCTGCCAGGGTTGTTGTTAGATGTGAAGAGAAGAAAGAAAAAAAATGTTTTTTTTTTTCTTTCTGTGTTGGGGCCCTAGGTTACTGGGGCCCCACTTCGCCGCTGCTGGACGTTGATTCCAATGGTGGGCGGGGCCGGCGTCGCTGTCCTGCCGGCTCCGCGAGTGTGTACGCGCGGGTCCGTGGGTGCGAAGACCTCCGTTGTTGTCGGGGCTCGCAACCCACTTACCGCCTCGTCGCCAGTGTGATGTAGGCCTGCCGGACTCGGCAGACGAGTCGGACGTGGAGCGAGGCCCTCGCGCGGGGGTTGCGCTGGTGTCGCAGTGCGCGGGGGCGGCGCAGCAATAACGCACACGACCACATTCATAGGTGCCTAAACCCGGACTGGCGTTAGACCGCCAGTTCCGGTGATACCTTTATTTTTACATCCGGCTGTAGTGTGTCACGTGACCCTGCTTCTCGGGACACGTGACACCACAAGGCCAAGTTATCCAAAATGGAGCCTGCATGTGTGTGCGCATGTGGACGCATTTGACGAGTAAGCATATGCAAGCACTATAAAGTCTGTTATCCAGTGGCTACAGATCCGGCTGCGGTGCAGGACCACGCTCCCTGGCTGTGTGGTCATTATTTCCCTGTATTTCGGATTCCTATGGTTGTTGGGTTTTCTGCCTGTACGTAGTTCAATTCCTCGGTTATCACCCGGTTTGCTTGTCATTATTTGCCCATGTTTAATGTGCTGCAGTCTGGAGGAGGCTTTTTTTGTGGGGGGGTGGGCGAGATGTGGCCCCGCATGAATTTCCCAATAAGCTGTATTAACGTTTTGCAACTTAAAACCAGAGATAGGCGATTCTTTTTCTAGGGAAGTGAATCATACGAAGGGTGCTGTAACCAAATGCAGACAATAGGTGGCGCCCTAAGCCCACGGCGGACCAGCCGCACTATATGCGTTAATGACGGCCCGTCCAATTGCAGGGTGGGAGTTTTATTGTAGCCCAACAGGTGCTTCAGAGAGGCAGCTAAATTCAGATACATTTTCGTAACATGTACTTGGGCTAAACTACACAAAAATCCAAACTCAAGTATAGTGGAAAAGGTGGCTTTAATGTGACGCGTCACAGCTTACAACAAAACGCCGACCTGGCTCTATGGCCTTACAGACTACTGACCAGTTACAATTAAACTAAACTCAAAATTCAACTACTCCCCTTTGTTCCCTCCCCCAACCTCTCTCTCCTCCTCCCAATTTCTCTCCCCCTTCTACCCACCTTCCCCCCATCTTGTCCCGAGGCAACGCCCATCCTTCTTCCTTGCCTCTCTGACCCCCACCCCCGCTAGCCTGTCCATCCAAACAGCGTTAACCTCCTCATTTACCGTGCTAATAACCTTTTCTGCTTCCCCCCCCAACCATCCTCTAAAGCACTGTGTCCCCGGAACGCAGAGAAAAAAGTCCCTTATTTTAAAATGTCCAACTTGTCACCAACTCCTCCACTGCTACCCTTATATCCAGCAGGTAATATTCATCACCGAACATCCTCATACCTAATCTCATTTTCATGTCGTCATTGTATAGCGCCTTTCACCATGGATATGGTCCCAACGTGCTGTAGTGTAGGTTGAACACCCTCGGAGGGACAGAAGTCCCAAGTCTGGGAAAGTCAGGAGGTGCTAGTATGTGTGTGTGCATAATGTCCTGGTGTGCAATTGTGCGCACCCCCAATGTTTTGCAAAATTTCAGAATCTCCTTATTAATCTTTCTCCCTGTTCGCTCCACCGCCCCTTCCTTATATGCCCCTCACCGCACAGGCCTTGGCATGAACTCTGTCCAGTAAATAGTAACGGCCGGCCATATCTCCCTCAAGCAAGTCAAGTCCCTCTTTATTTTCATCAGTGCAACCCCTTAACCAGTGCTCCTTAACCAAATAATGCCCCCCTGTGCAAAAGCAGCGCTGCCAACACCCCATTTTGCTCCCACAATCTTGCCAACATGGGCAACAACTCATCCCACCACCTGACTATCTCAAGATCGCATCCTCATAGCTGCACCCCAGCTGGGTGCCAAAACCCCTCTTCGCTGCCAATCTCCCCACCCATTTCACCATAGAATGGCCGCAGATCCAAATCTGGGGAACCTCTCTGCTCCCCGGTGCAGCATCGGTGAAAAGAGAAAAAACATGAGACCCATGCCGACCTCCCCCTCCCCCAATCCCTACATCCTTCCCCTTAACTCTTCCACTCCCCCAACTCTCTAATGTACTCCTTGTACTTCGCTGACTAAGTGCACCAACCTCTTAATACCCTGCTCAGTCATCCCCAATGTCTTCGCCTCCGCTGCTGCCCCTATCCTGAAAGAGTGAGTCCCGAATGCCTAACCATCCTCCTACAGCACTGCCAATGCCTTCTTCATTACCCCACCATCGCCCTCCCATTCTCATGTGCAAAGACCACACCTTTGCTAAACCCTCTCTGAGCACAGCTCTGTCCCCCCTTATCCAAGTGCTCCCAAAGCCCTTTACCCTTCGTGTCTGTTTTGGACTTCTTAATCCTAATATCCAAAGAGTTATCTGTCAAATAGACATCTTCCTGGCTTAAACCCTCCTCGCTCTCGGCCACCACCAGCTCCAAAACCATGAATGCCCCGAAAAACAACCAAATAAAGCATACCTGAACATGTCCCTTTCCCATCGGGCGTAATATACCCTATCAATAGCCTGACATAACCTTATTAACAACTCAGCTGTCACCGCCTTTCTCTTCTCCCCCTCTGCCCCTTCTTCCTTGCCCATCCTTCCAGCACCCTACTTGCCATCTCACCCCCACTAGGGTGGACCCGCAAAACCACTTACCATAGAAGGGGCTCTTTGTGAAAATACTGCATCCATCACTGCAAATATGGAAATATTGCATTGTTTATAACAGAATTATGCGAAAATAGATGGCGGGGATATCCCTGCACCGCCCTCCCACCCACATCCCCCACTTTAGAGAATACCCTAACCCAACACCCATCTACATTTTCACATTATTTTGTTATAAAACATCCTTTATTTTCGCATTCACAGTGATGGTCTGCGCAGTAACGAGGTGATACCCATAGAAGGCAATCCATGCCAACTTCCCCACTATCGTTGCCCTAGACCAACCTTTGTCCGTGCAATCCAGTATGAAGTTCATCACATCCACCCTCCTCCTCTCCTCTGCATCCCATCTCCCCCTCCAACTCTGTGCCCCCGTTTTAGGAAATCCCACCATGCTCTTCTGTACACCGCCGTGAAACCTGCAGCCAGGGACGCCTTCACTAATTGCATAGCTCTCAAACACCTATCTGCCATAATTCCACCAGGATCTGCTACCCTTCCTGTTCCACCTCCTGTGCCAACCCACAGAATCTCGGGCATTGAAAACGAGATAAAGCATCGGCGATGCCGTTATCCTTTCCGGGTGTGTGCCTTGCCTTAAACACAATATTCCACGTCAGGCACCGCACCACAATTTCCCTCTGATTCTGGACACCTGCTGATCCTTAGCTGACTGCCTGTTCACCACATTGACCACTGCCGTGTTATCCACATTAAAGTTCAACTTTTTATTCTCCCATCTCCAAACCCCACAATGCAAATGCTACCACCAATGGAAAGTACTCTAAAAAGGCAAGGCTCCCCACCCTTACTCCATTGCAGCGGCCACTCTTCCTCACACCATTTCCCTCACCAGTACACCCCAAAATCTCATGCCCCTGATGTGTCGGAGAATACCTGAACCTCCCACAACACATGGTCACCAAGCAGCCACATCGACACTCCATTACATTCCTCCAGAAAACTCAACTATACCCTACAGTCTTCCCTGAGGGCACCTTACCCCCTAACCCTGTAGTGCACTTGTTTTGCCCCAGCTATGGACCGCACCATGTTCCTAAAAAATGTGCGCCCTGGGCCACAACCCTGCATGAAAATTTAAATTGTTCCAACAATTCCTGCATGTCTGACAGTGCCTTCTTGCGCACCCCTACGGCTTTCTCCAACAGCTGCACCAAGTTGCTTACCCAGTCCTCAGGCAAGCGGGATGTCTTTTCCACTGAGTCCAATTCTATCCCTAGAAACTTGAGGACCACCACTGGCCCTTCAGGCTTATCTTCCGCTAAGGGAACTACCAATTTCTCCATCAACCCCTGAAAAACCTCCAGCATCCCCATGCACTCTTCCTCTCTCTGAGCCCCACTGATGAACAAGAAATCATCCAGGTAATGCAAAACTCCCCGAAAGCTTTGCCTGTAAGTAAAACACCAGTGAAGGAAAGAGCTAAATCACTCAAACAGTGAACAGGACACGGCACACCCCATGGGCCACGCCTTGTCTACAAACAACTGGTCCTGAAATTGCATAACTACAACCAAAAGTCCTCCAGATGCTCCTGCAGCAACCTGAATGCTGAATTGATGTCGCACTTGGCCACAAAAGGCCCCCCCCTACCACTCTCCCTTATAAGCTTCACTGCACAATCCTCCTCTGCAATGAAGTTGTTCACTGACATCCCCTCTGGACAAGACAAATGGTGAATCAGTCTAACTCCCTCTCAGCCTTCTTAGGCACCACCCCCAATGGAGGCACCATCAAAACCCCATGGTAACTCAGAGAAGGGGCCTACCACCCTCCCTTCTGACACTTCCTTCGCCAACTTCCTTTCTACAGTGTCTGGTTGCTTTCTTGCTGACTTCAATCTGTCTGCCCATTTCCTTACTGTAGGCACCTGATACCCCAACCTAAAACCCTCCCGAAACACATCCCCTAAAATCTCTCCGGCTGCCCTTGCTGGGTAAAAGCTCAGCCATTCCTCTAAGATCCACAGCTTAAATGGAGTATAGGCCTTTCCCCACAATCCCTCTCCCCGCTCCCCAACCCCTTGCCCCATCTCCCATTGCAAACCATTGAGTAACATGGTGCCGTCCCGCTGCACTCGTGCCGAAACTTGGCCTGCCCTGAAGCACGCTTCCTTGTTAACAGCCCATGCCATGGATTGCTGCCTCTGCCCCCGCCCCGTCCGGAACGAGGCAATCCTGAAAGGGCCGGTAAGGCACAGCCAAGCCGCTTGCAGTATGCAATGTGGCGCCAGGCTCTTCGATTCCGTCCACTGCACCCCCAGATCCATGTGGATCTCACCCCACATCGCCATTTGGTCCTCTCCCAGCCATGCCCTAAATTCTTCATTTTACCTAACGCATACAAAACCCACAAGATTCACAAACGCCATCCTAATGCCCTACATGTATTTAAATAATGCCATGCTCCTCTCGGGGTACCTCTCACAATAGACACTGGCATATGTCAAAAAGCCAGATGTCCAATTGTCAATCATTACCGGGACCTTGGGCCTCGCTGCTAGCTCCTTCTCCTAGTTTGGTCCTTTCTTCACCCTCACTTCCCTATGCAACAGCTTAAAGACATCCACAAATTCCCCATCCCACATTTTTTCTTTAATAGTGCTCCATCAAATGCACCCCAAAAGCTTTGCTATGCCCTTGTATGGCAGTGTCATCTTCTCCTGGCCCTTGGTGTCCCATTTTCCACCCAACACCTGCACTGTCTGGCCTGCCTTCTCTGGTGTCGAGTCGGTGTGTACCTCCACTGTGCTCTGGCTCTGCACACCCGGCCACACCAATGCCCCTGCACCCCCTTTGCATCCCTGCTTCCCTAAAGCCTGCTCCTTACCTCACACCCTTGTGACCCCCACCTCACCCTAACCTAACCCATGCTGCCAGCCACTCTCTCCCCACTTGGTGGCCTGTCCGCTCGTTTGCGCCCTCATGGTTGCACCACCTCCACTCCTCTCTTGTTTCCTGAATTGGCAGATCTACGCTGCCTGTTAGCTCGGCCGCTGTGCCCGGTCCACCCCTAACCCAGCTCTCCCTCACCGCTGCCATCCCTCTAACTGCTCTAATCCCTTCTTCCTGTTCCACCATCTCACCCTCCTAAATACTTCCCAGATCCCCCACTGCCCTTGCCCCCTCCCTCCCAGACCATCCAGTCCTCAACCCCTCCCCCACCATATACCATGCCTGCTCACTTAGCCCGGTCAGGCCCGATTGGTTCTCTTCTAGGCAGCATGGGGCGTCCACCCCAATGCCCCTTTTTTGACTTCCCAGAGGAGCTACCGCAGCCCCTTCCTGCGCTACTCTTCCCGAAAGAGGCCTTCTGTCCTCTGCCCCTCCTTCTGCTGTGCCAGGGGCTGTACTGTGCCCTCTCTATCGCCCTATCCTGCTGTCTGGTGAAATCGTCCCGGTCCCACGCCTGCTGCTGCTAATCGCTGGGGAGGGCCTCCGACTTCCATCCCCTTCTCTTCTCCATAGGAACTTCCTCCCTTGATCTTTCTTCACTAGCGGCACACTTCGCCCTCCCTCCCTGTAGTCCTTCTCTTCTCCTGCCCCTCCCCCCAAATGTCTCCCACAAACCGCCTTTGTCTCCCCCTGTTCCCTTGCTCCTCCTACCCATCGCTATCCCTGCCTAGGGGTGGCCCCCATCCCCTACCTGCCCTCCTTGACATGTCCTCTCTGCTTCTCCAAACCCTCCCTCATACTCCACTTGTCCTCACCTGTCCCTTTGCCTGCGGATGGGGTACAAGCCACCACTGCTGCTAGGGCCCTGTCCAAAGCTGCTCTGCGTTGAGGACTACCTGCGTTGGCAACCCTTTCTCCCGTAACTTCTTGCAGTGCCTCCTCCATCTGGTTCTTCGTTGGCTTGCTAATCAGGCACAGTGCCTCCCACAGGGCCTGAGCATTCCACCGCTTCTTGGAAACGGCACGCCCCGCCCCTCACAATACCCTTCCCCGGACGAACCTCTCCCCACCCAGCGGGACACCTCGCACTGGAAATAAATAAGTCGAGGCCCCCTTTGAAAATTCTATTTTTATGTTATTGATCCCCCAGCCAACCCCTCTGCCCCCTCACTATTAACCCAAATCCACAGGCACCAAATCTATAACACCGGAGACCAAGTCGCCCTGTCCGCCTGAGCTGACAAAACCCGCTGCCCTACCAACACATGTGGCCAAAACCACCTGCCCCGGCCCACAGCCCCGGTCCTGAATTGGGATAACACCTGACATTTGCTGGTGCACATCAGCCCTGCTATGGGGAACTTCATCAGCCCGCCACAGAGTCGACCGTCCCACCGACCACCTGCTGGTCCACTGGCTGCACCCCACAGAGCGAGCAATGCCTTGTGGCCAGTACCGCCCTGTGACGCAAACCCCCAGAAATGTTGAGCCATACCACACAGTGGGAAGGCAAGCCTGTGCCCCCGACCTAGCGGACCTATACAACATGGAACTGCGCGCTCCACCCTGCACTAAAACGCGCCCGCTCCTGCAGCAATGGCTCTAGAACTAGGTAAGCAAATGGATCGCAGGCCCACGCCACAGCTACCAAAAACCAGCCCACTCCCCCATTACGGCCCCACAACTCCCATCACTTGCCCCTCCTTTTCACCAGCCAGCCGGATTGCCAGGCGCCGCTCACACCGCAGCTTCTCCTGGCTGGACCCCTTATAGATCCCCTTCGTATTTATTATTATATATTCTTTTTTATATGTATCCCACGACCCCAACCTTCTCTGGTCCTACTTACCAAGCCCACCCCAACCATGAGCAGTAACCGAACCTCAGGCAGCCCCACCGAAACCGTTGGGGCAGCGGAAATCGACAACGCAACCAAACAAGACACCACCAACGGTTGATTGTTCCCGAAACTTCGCTGCCACCATTTATATTGTGAGGGCTCTCGGTATGTGTTGGAAAATACACCAACGAAGGATCTGATGGGCCCTTTGAAAATATCGTCTAAGTTACCGGTCCCTTTAATTACCAACAATTATAACGCGCATTACCGGTCAGGAGCCTTCGTAGACATGGGGGATTCGCAGAGCAATGACTCCTTCCAGCAGTCCCGGCCAACCCCATTGTTTTTGCCTCATTTGATTGATGGCTCAACCCACCAAGCAACGCTAGGGCTATCCTCTGACTGCTTAGACCTTCGTACTGAACTCCCAAATTAATTTGTATGAAAACATAAAAGATTGCCAAACTGAACAAAAAGCTCTCTTACACACAATGAATACTAAAATTGAAGGATTGCATATTGGGCGAGAGTCGTTCCATGAACCTTAGAAGGTATACTTGTTTGTTTCCACAACATGTTCAGGAAATTGCTACCCACGAGGTTATAGGTGGAATATCTAAAGAGCTTAGCTTCGTGGTCTCATTGAGCAAGATAATGGTGACTTGTACCACCCGGAGGTTAGAGACAAAGAATTAATCTGTATTGAGCATGATAGTCAACATGACTTAATATCTATAGTGGGGCAAGAGCCTACCTGAAATGTGAGTGGTTTGCCGCCTAAAGACCTGGACCCACTTGAACAGTCTGAGGAAATCAAGACATACTACAAAAATGAAATCCACACCATTGGAAAAGAAAATGCCAACAAATATAAAAGGCAGTAAAAATGGTCATCCTAGCGATTCTCGTGAGTTCCTTCATGCTTTGGCTGACTCTGCAATCCACATTTCGGGGCCTGTTGTCCAACAAGTTAAGGAAAGCAAGAAAAAGGAAAAAAAGAAGTCGCAGGAAGTTGCGGTCACTTGGGACACCACAACGATTGCAAACCAAGAATTGAATGTGGAGTCTAAATGTGTATTCCCTAGTGAAAACGTCTCTCTTCCTGTTGGTATGATGTCATTACTGAATATGTCAATACAAAACAAAAATGATCAAGGCATTTGTTACCCCCAATTTCTACTGATCCTTTTCTTATCAACGACTTTTTGTTTTTTTTACCAAAATATATATTTGTTCATGTAACAAAACCAAAAATATTTAAAAACCACTGTTATATATACAATATATAAAAAAACATTTAGCCATTCAAACACATTTCTATTACAAACATTAACATATTGTTTGTTTTACAGACACAAACAAAGATCCAGTTGTCCCTAATTGAGATCTATGTCCCACATAGATCCTATCTCTGTATGTAATCAGTGAACAAAAAAACCAAAATATTTTAGAAGGTCATTTCAAATCCTTATTCTTGCTTGACCTGCCCTTTATTTGCAGTGTCGTTATTATTTCAAAGAAAAGTCGACACTGTGTTTCGGGCCTCTCATCAATAATGGACGTGTTTCTAATCTTGCGCGGCCTTCATCAGGACGTGGCACATACAAATGTGGCGAATGACTGGACTTGGCTGGCTTCTCCCTTAGAATCTGGTCCACCTGTCATACGGACGGCTGCTTAGTACCTTAATTCCAAATCATTTAGTATACTTCCTTGGAACACCTGTGGCCATGCTCATTTAATCAGTAAAACCTGTCTTGACATTGGCACCTACGACATAGGGTCTCATTACGAGGCTGGTGGTAGCTGTGTCTGTAATACAGGCATGGCTGCTGCCGGAATGAATATTTTTCCGGCACCCAGAAATTGGCAATTACCGGGTCACTACAGTCTTGCTGGACCTGGTATTTGCCCATTCCTGGGCGCCGGCAAACATTCTTCCATTCCCATTTGAGCCCCATAGGGCTGAATGGGAATGGGGAGGTTGGATGCACCAGCACCGTTGCAAACGGTGCCGGTGCATCCGACATGCTGTGCTCGCAGGTGCCACTCTGCCCGCCAGGCCAGACCTGGCAGGCTGACAGGCACCGCGAGCACAGCTCGTAGTATGGCAGAACGGTAGCAACGGTGCCAGTGCATCCGACATGCTGGGCTCGCAGGTGCCACTCTGCCCACCAGGTCAGACCTGGCAGGCTGACAGGCACCCGCGAGCACAGCTCGTAGTATGGCAGAACGGTAGCAACAGTGCCAGTGCATCCGACATGCTGTGCTCGCAGGTGCCACTCTGCCCACCAGGTCAGACCTGGCAGGCTGACAGGCACCCGTGAGCACAGCTCGTAGTATGGCAGAACGGTAGCAACGGTGCTAATGCATCCGACATGCAGTGCTCGCAGGTGCCTTTCATACCGCCAGGTCAGATCTGGTGGAATGAAAGGCACCGGCGAGCACAACTCGGGAGTTTGCCGGTCCAGATACAATGGTAGCAGCATGTTTACCAGTACCGTTGTATCTGGACCGGCAAGCTCGTAATGAAGCCCATGCTGCAGGAAACGTGGTTAAAAGAAATGCCTATTACGGGCATGGTCAGTGTTTTTCTGAACCCTGTCTTTTAAGGTGCTAAAGGGAGACCATACGGCAGCCTTTTCACAGCAATAAGGAATGAGAAAGGTTTCTCACTTTTCAGCTGCTCCACCGAATTTCTTTTTGTGCAAGCTACTGAAATTAAATGGTGCTCTGAGGCGTGCATTTTTAGCGACGTGCTTTTGCTTAATGTTTATTGGAATAGTCTCCATGCTTCAGTAGAAACCTTTTTGTCTAGCATATTGTTAATATCATATAGATGGATGCCGGTCAATCACTTGCCAAACGTCCTAATTGCAGGCGATCTCAATTGTACATGTTTTGACGTTTTGAAGTCCTTCAGCGAAACCCCACTCCTGCCACCCCCCCTCCCGCTTCCCCCTCGGAGGGAAAAACAGAAACAAACACGGCCTCCTTGATCCAACTCAGAACCTTAGACCAGTACACCTGGACTTCCATTCAGAACCACCACATGTGCCAATATGTGGCATGTTCCCTACATCCATGCTAACAATACCGGCTCACCCCTGCAAACATCTTGGAGAGCCGATTGGATCATACTGCCAACTTAATGACATGGAGCTTATATTGGCATGCCACAGATGGCTCTCTTACTCATGATACCCCACAAGTGGGGGTCCGCTTCCTGTCCCAGGCCACTCTCCCATCTAGCCCTCAGTCCCTCGGTAGTCCCCCCTGGTCACCTCCACTTACGCTGCGTACAGTAACGAGATAAGCCCCTTCATCCTGTTTTGAGAATCTATTATCTTCTCCGTTCTCGTGAGCTCCCTCTTTATTGACTCGTTCCATTTCTCCACTGTCAATACACCCTTTAACTGCAGGTAGGAGAACATGGGTAGAGGGCCAATCTGCAATGAGTCTTCTAGCTCCTAAAGGGTAAATTTACCCTTTACCCACAACTGTCCCATGCACGCTAGCACCGGCTCAAACCAACTCAGATATCATCCCGGTTGTGTGCTATCATCCCATATCACTGACACCTATAAATGACTGAGCAGAGATGGCCACGCAGTGACTCCCCACAATACCTGGCCCACCTCCAAATGCTCCAAAGACCTCCCATTATAGGGTGTTCCCTTATCCGTCTCGGCAGTCTTTCCCGAGGAACCCACAACCACTCCCCTACCATCACTGGTTGCAAGTGACAGTTGCTTGTGCTCATCTTCCCTCGGGTGAGGCACCAGCAGCCTCAGCTGCGCCGCCTTACAGCATAGGCTGAGGTCTGTAAATCCCGCTTCACCTTTCTCCTTTGGTAATAGCAGTACATTCAATGGTATGCGCTGTTTACTTCCCTGCCATAAAAAACAAAGCATCCAACCTCTCACTTCCGTGAAAAAGGAATCCGGTATCTGTATGGGGAGCATCTGAAACGGATAAAAAATTCTCGGGAGGAGATTCATCTTAAGGGCATTTAGCCTCCCTATACAGGAAAATGTTTGCCCACTCCAACCCATCATCTCGCCATATAATTTCACAAGCAGCAGCGGTTAATTAGCACCATACAAATCAGTAAGATCTTTAGTAATGGTCACCCCTAGATACCGTATCCCCTCGAACTGTATCACCATCCCAGCTCCTGAGAAGGTTCGATATCTCTGCTCTCATCTACCTCAGAGGGGAATAACACAGACTTCTGTCTGTTAACCCTGAAGCCAGAGTAAGCGCTATATTCCTCAATTACTTCCAGCACCGCCGGAACCAAGACCAGCGGATGTGTCGGGTGCAACAAAATGTCATCGGCATACAACCCTAACTTGAATTCCCTCTCTCCTACCTTTATTCCCTTCACTTGAGGGGCAACCCGTAACCATTCTGCTAGGAGTTCATGGGACAATGCGAAGAAGAGTGGTGAGAGAGTGCATCCCTGCCTCTTCCCCCTTCTCAGGGCAACCCCTCTTGCGATCTTCCTGTTCACCAATACTCTTGCGCCTGGCTCAGTGTATATAGCCTTAATCCCATTGAGTATGGCCTGCCCAAACCCATATTTTCAAAGCACTGCATAGAGGAAATCCCAGTCCACTCTATCAAAAGCCTTTCTGGCATCTAAAGATAAAATCGTTGATTTCTTCCTTTCCCTCTCGCCTCATCCATGAGATTTAAAGTCTTTCTTAACGTGTCTGCCCCCTGCTTCGCTACTAGAAACCCTACCTTGTCTAAGTGAACCAGCCGAGGCATCAGTCTCTGAAAGCAGGACGGCAACACCCTCGCAAAGATCTTGGCATCCAGGTTAATAAGTGAGATAGGCCTGTATGACTTACACAATCTAGGATCTTTCCCTTCCTTCGGTATCACTACTATCAGGGCCTGACAAAACAACCTAGGTACTCTTCCCAGTCTAACAATATAATTAAACAATGTGACCATATGGGGGACCAACACACCTGCATGCATTTTGTAAATCCCCACCGTGAACCTGTCCTCTCCCGGTGCCCTGACCCCTTGCATCCTCCAAATAACTGTCAAAATGTCTTCATGAGTAAACTGGTTATCCATCTCTACAGCCTCTTCGCCCACCAGTATTGGCAGAGGCTTCCTCTCTAGCTACCACGATGTCCTGCCCTTTTCCTCCCCATTGAGGCCCTCAGAGAACACTGAAAACTGATTTGCTGGAGCAGTCTAATACTTGTCTCGGGAGGATAGCTTAGGGGCAACATGTTCACCTTGGAAGCAAGACGACACGGAGCACCACAGGATTGATCCCCGGGTCCACACTTAGAAACCTCTGGGAATTAATCACCTAATAAATATCATATCATATCATACTTCCCCTGGTCATCAGAGATCCCCTCAACCCACCTCTCTGCCTTTTGCACCTGCAATCATGCAGACAGTAGGGGATCTGCCGTGTCCCCCCGCTCATAATACGTCTGACGTAAAAACTGTAATTTATACACCACCTTGTCCATTTACAGGACGTTCAACTCTTCCCGCTTGTACCTTACTTCCCCCATTATTTCCCTCATCCTTCAACCCTCACTTTGCATCCTCTCTTCCAAGGCCATAATTTCAGATTCGAGTTTGTTTTCCAGATGTTTCCTGACCCTTTTCTGTTTGGAACCTTCCCTGTTTAACACCCCTCTCCAAGTTGCTTTTGCCACTTCCCACACGGTACAAGTGCCTACTTCCCCTGTGTCTTTCACCTCAAAATAATTGGAAACCGCCTGAAAAACTAGTCACCCCAGAGGGAGTCATTACATTTTCATAGCGAATCCTGCACACGCAACTCTACCTTTGAGAAACACATGCACACCAGATCCTGGCCTGACCAACTGACCAGGACATGTTACAGGACAACACTCTTTTCAACTTTTCATTTTGGACACATAAATAATCAATGCACGTATAGGTACTGCGTGGCTGTGGGGAAAAAGTGAATCCCCTCACCCCTGGGTGGAACTGTCGGCACACATTCAACACGCCCCCTTTAGGCACATCAGGTATCCCCTATTCCCCCTGCGCACGTCGATGCATTGCTGGATCAGCCCACAAATTAAAATCTCCCCCCAAAAACAGGGGCCCCCTTGTCTCCTCTAGAATACAAGCTAAGGTGTTCTCAAGGAAGTTCATTTGACCCTGGTTAGGGCAATATATCATGGCAATTGGCATCACCACCCCACATACCTCACCCTAAACTAGTAATGTCCTAACCCAGAGTCCCTTCCAGATACATGGATCCCTCATTCTCAGTTTATTATGAAGTAGAATTCCCACCCCGCCTTTCTTCACTTCACCAGTGGCCCAAAACACCTGCCCAACCTGCCCGAAGCTATAAGGCGTTCCTTCCCCACTGTCATCCTCGTCTCCTGTACCAGAAGGACTTCCCATTTCAACCTCTGGATTGGTGGAAGTGTTCATAACCTTCACATTTAACAACCCTACCAGCAATGGGTCCATAAGCCCCCCACCCCGAATTGCCCACATCTCAGCCATATCCATGACCACATCTTGCTCCGCCCGACTACAAAGACATAACCACTTACCACATCTCCCTCCTTTAGGGCCAAAAACCATACGTTTCCCCAACCTGTTACTCCCACCCATCCCACCCCCTTCCCCACCAAGCTTCAAACCCCGCAAAACAAGAGACAGACATCTTTGAACGGGCCACTCAAGGCAACTTGCCCTGAGCAACACTCAACTCGTAACCATTTCAACAAGAAAATATACCTAAACCCGTCATTAAAGTCACACTCCTCTTAAAAGGTGCACTGCCCCATCGGGCCCTCCTCATTTCATAGGCGATGGTGTGTTGAGCCTCCTGAATGTCCTCCCTCTGGCAACTCTCCGGTGCTGTGTCAGGCCCCTCTCCAAGGACTGGCTCACTGCACCTCCATCACCGACCCCCTCCTTTTCCTTCGTGCTTTCAGTGATGTGTTGTAAAAGCTGTTGGTCCTCTGACCCCATAGTCACTCTGTAATCCAATTTGTCCACCTCAAACACCAAGGCAAAAGGGTATGTCCACCTGTACCAGATACCTCTTTCTGACAGACAAGAGGTTAAGGTTGTCAGTCTCTTTGTTGGGACAGAGTCAGATATAATAGGTCTTGTGAAATCTGCACCAAAACACTTTCCAGCTGGATGTTCTGCTGCCGTTTCGCTCTCTCCAGCACTGCTGCCTTGTCCACATAGTGGAGGAACTTTACCACCACAAACCTCTGGCCCTTTTCATACACTATGCCCCCTCTGTGGCTCGCTCCAACTCTTACCTCCATCCCCGCCTTGGTCAAGGAACAATGCGTTAACAAGGGCCTTCACCTTTCTCTACACATCACTCAGTGTCTCTCCCTTACGTTTCTTCAGCCCAAAAATCCTGAGATTTATATATTTTAATCTGCACATCCTCTTCCCTGGACTCCAGATTCCTCATGCTTGCCTCATATCTAATCGCAAACAGGTCTGTGTTTAGGTGGTTACTTTCCGTCACCATCACCTTATTTTCTAGAACCTCAACACTGCCACGCAAGTCCGATATCGAGGCTTGAGAGTCGCCCCTCAATGCCTTGATTTCTTGCACTATATACCTGACGTCCTGTGTGGAGGGGATAGGGTCAGCACCTTCCTGAGTCTGCTGCATGGGTTCCGTGGTCCCCTGCATGCCTTGTTCCTCCTGTATTGCTGTAGGGGCCGTATACCCACCAACCGATTCTGCTCCATGGTGCCCAACACTTCACCACATCCCTGTGCATCACAAGTCTCTCAACAACAGTCCGTAGTTATATTCAGCCATCAGACCCTCTTCCGCTACTGTTCCTGCTGCGTGGCTAACTACCAGCTCCAGTCTAAGCTCACCACAAAGCCTCCAGAGGCCAGTGCTCCACAACTAACAACTTTGCCGGCGAAATATGATGCATGTGTCCCCTGCTGTTCACCGCCATCGCCATGAATGTCGAGCTGGACAGATGGCCACGTAGCTCCAGCTGTTGGCACTGTAGGTGCGCTCTCACCCTCAACACTGGAAGGGACCTCCCTTCCTATTCACCTCCGCTCATGGACTGTCCTAAATAGCCCAGACTGCACATCTGCACTCTCCACAGTGTGGCTGGGTCTGCTGCCACCTCGTGGAGTGCACTCCTGTGCCCTCCATATCTCCATGAGGGTGCTCTCCCCTATGCTGCCGCTTTTCTAAGTCCAGGCCCCGCACTGCAGCAGGCTGATGTCCTGGATTGCCAGGTCTTCAGCCAACTGGTCCGCCGGGCAGTCCAAGCTCCTACTGCAGAGTATCACTGCTCCGGCGTCCCCTACACCGAGAAGGGGCCTTACCAAATCTCCCTCAGTTTCCCACCGTGCACCTTAAAAGGGGGCCAACACGGCCTCGCAGTTAGCAGTGGTCCTCTGCAACGCTCATAAAGTCAGTGAACACCTTCCACTCACTGTCGCTGCGCTCCGCCTCCACTGATTCGGCGTATCTTGCCGTTTCTCCTGCCCGAGGCCCTGGCCCCTCACCTTGCCATGTGCAGTCAGATGTTCACCTATCCCAGGGCGCTCTAAAGGTTACACATAGCGCTCTTCCCCTAAGCAGCTGTTGCCTCCAAGCTGCACGGGTGTCCACTGTGTCAGCACACATAACACAGGGTCGGGTACAAAACTTCACTGCATCAGAGTAGGAGGGAGTGGAGTTTGTCGTCTACACAGCCATCTTAGTCTGCGCCCCCAGGTGATCCCCACAATTTATTTCAAAATCAATTTTATTGGCATTTTATTCAAAACACAGGTCAGCCACGAGGTGGTCGCCTATAACAACACATTGAAACCCTACCCCGCCCCCCGCGCAGTTGAGTTTAATTGTCCCTACAAAGTTCGAACCGAGGATGGTACCCTTTTTCCGATCTAATGTCTCAGAGGTATGCTTGTCCATGAATCGGTAGAGTCCATCCCAGAATGCACATTGTTCGCCCATTGTCTGAGTGTGCTCCCTTGCGGTGTCAACCTCCCCTCTTGGTGGGCACCCCTTCCTCAACCCCCCAGCCCTCTCCATTCCCCCATCAGCCATTCCTCCCATACTTAAAAAAAAAAAGCAACCATAAACCTTCATTGTCGGACCTGGACTCATCCAGGAGGAGAGTGCAGTATTCCATATCATATATGGTGCAAGTCTTTAATACCCATTCCTTTTCCACCGGCATTCGTGGGCTTTTCTACAGCTGGGCCAGGTAACATCTAGCCGAGACCAACATGACCTGAAACATGTGCCCCCTTTCTGGTTCCGGCTCTACTCCCATGTCTACCCTGAAAAGGAGAAGCCATGGTGAGAATTCCCTCTGAATCCCATCTACCGCTTTTATCCATGACAGGACCTCCCTCAAGTATGCCTTCACCCTTGCGCAGCCCTACCTTTTTCCCGATGGCACTTACAGCAGCTTGGGCCGTATCCCTCTCTCATTCACACGATTCTCGTTGGAGGATAATGTTATCTATGTAGTAACTTCGCCTGATGTCTATACTGGAGTGAGCTCATTGAGTGGTTAGCCCTCCTGCACACCTGAGCCCATAAGGGGTCTCCAAGTCTTGCCCCCGTTTGGTTCTCGATGGAGGGGGGTCTCCTGGACTCGCCAAGAGGATCCTCCTGTACAGCCCGGCTATCAGCCCTCTGGAACCCCTCTGCATGATCGGGAATCTTTCAAAACTCGTCAGCTCCCTCCTTAGATTTTTTCCCCCACTGGTCCTCTGATTAGAACCCCCTTCAGTTGCAAAAATCAGAAAGGCAACAGGTTAAGCTCCTCCAGCCTGCTCAAGGAGATGAAGGTGTCCCCTTCCCACATTTGACCCGCTCTGCTTCATCTGGCCTCGTATCAGGACTGGAACATCAGTGGCTCCGCAATCCCATCCCTCATCCTGGGGGGGGACCCAGATACAGCTTAAAGGTGAGCGCCACGTCGTGAGCCACCTGTTGTCTCGCCCTTCCCTCCATATAGACCACAGAACCTCCAGGACCGGGTGATTCAACACACTCCCCTGGATACGGACCCACAGCCATTCATCTAGCATGACCGGAACTAGTACTGCGTTGTCCATTGCCACCCATTGCTTCCCCGAATGTAGGTCAAAGAGATCCACTAGGACCCAGAGCTGGATTGCTCTATAGTACGTCATCAGATCAGGGAACCCCACCCCTCCTCCTTTGACAAGATCAATGTCTTATAAGCAATACTATGCCTGGCCCCCACCCAAAGAAATCTCAACATAGCTATCTTCACTTCGGCAACAAATTAGTTAAGTATCACTACGGGCAGCATCATGAGAGTCCCGAGGATGACCATCGCTCCATATCTTTTTATGACTGACCAGAGGGGGAGAACATTTTTAGGGAAGCGGTCTTCAAAGCGTTGTCACCTGTACCCCGAGGTATTGGAAGGTGTCTTCCTGCACTCTGAAAGGGTGCCCCGCAATATATTCCCTTTTCCCTTCGGGTGGTCTCCCCACCACATATGCCACTGACTTTCCCAACTTGATTTTGAATCCCGATCACCACCCATAGCTATGCAGGCTTTCCAACACCAGGGGAACAGAGAGGGACGGTCTGGTAACATAAAGCAAAGTGTCATCTGCAAAAAGACTCCCCTTGCAATTCACCCACCCAATCATGATGCGATTATCCCCTGGTTTTCCCTAACCGAGCCGCCCATGGTTCCATCACCAATGCACAGATCAGCTGGGAAAGTGGATAACCCTGGTGCGTGCCCCGTCGCAACGGGAAGGCCTGTGACTCGGTCCCGTTTTCCACCAACTTGGCCAACACCTGTAGGTACAGGGCTGCCATCCATCCCCTCCATCTTGAGCCCACCCCTACGGATGCAAAGACCTTCCCCATAAAAGATCAACTGACCTGGTTGAATGCCTTCTTAGTGTCCAGGGCCAGCAAGAGCACCCCTCCTCCTTTCTGCTGGCGAGTCAAGAATGTGAAGCGTCTTACGCATGTTGTCCGCTCCCTGCCTATGCAAAAGAAAACCTGCCCAGTCAGGATGGATCCGCTTGGGTAGGCATAGGTCCAGGTATGATGCAAGGACTCTGGTGAAGATCTTTGCATCCACATTGAAGAGTGACTTTGAGTTGCTATGATTCCAAAATTGGTCTCATTGCCCTGTCTGATCATGCTCCCATATCTATAAGTCTCTCGTTGAAACATACTTTGATTAAGTCGTCAAGATGGAGAATGAATTCCAATATTCTCAACAATGAACAAATTAAGAATGAGGTCATTGAAGAAATTGAATACTTTGTTCAAATAAATAAGACTGAAGATGTTAAAATTTCAACTGTCTGGGAGTGTCACGATCCCTGCCCCTGACCCCCTCAGGTATAACAGCCTTCTGGCAGCAGTGGGGCTAAAGACCTTTACACTGGCCCCAAGGGCCTTAAAACTCCATCAGAAACATACATGGAGTCAGTCCTGGCGCCTCTGGCGCCAGATTCATTATCAGGAATAAAGCAATACCAGTTTTGGACTTTAATCCAACATGGAGGCCTATTACACAGCTTAGTTCTTTAGAACCAAGCCATGCGGTCTAGTGTTTTGGGTGTGGCTGGGCCTGGAACTACTTGGCCTGGGCTATTTAACCCACACCCAAACAGCAAAACACGCTTTGCATTATTTCTGCACTCCTGCAGCGTAACGCTCACCGTGTCCAGCTCCTGCTCATCTGCTTCTCCGGCGGCCCGATCCTGAAGCCCTAGATCTGGATTCCATGAATAACCTGGAAAAACAAGAACCGGATTAGCAAGCAAGAACACTTACCTGTGAAGTAACCGGTCTTGAATCCATCCTGCACTTCGCTTGCCTCGCCCATCTCTGGAGTTCGCCACAACCTGCAAAGGTAAAGAAAGAAGGACAGCATTAATAACAATTCTTACCTGGGCAAGCAGGGAGTCCTAGCAGCACCCTGCGCTTCGCTTACCTCACCCATCTCCGGGTTTCACCGCAACCTGCAAGGGAGAAGGAACAACGTCAGCATTAACAAAGCACTTACCTTGGCAAGCAGCGTTTCGATCGCTCATCACTCCGGAACATCATGCAACCTGTACAAAGAAGGGAAGAGAACACAGGTTAGCAATTAACACCAATAAACAGCGCAGCGCTCCGCATCAATAACTCACCATGGTCTTCGCCATTGGTGCGGCAACTCCGAAATAGCAACCATCCCTGTGAAAACAAGAGACATTGTTAGGGAACAGCATAGTGGAGCAAGACGCAGAGAAGACAGAGAAAACGGAGGGAAAGAAAGACAGAATAAAGACGGAAAAGACATTATAACTCACCTGGAAGAAAGCAAGCAGAGTCGGAGTCACAGCCGGTCTGGACCCGACATAAGAGCACAAAAACCAGTGAAGCAACTATGTCCACGGAACGCCCGCACCAACCACACGCCCCAGCACAGAGACACAGGACAGAGAGTTCAATGCACAAAAACCTAAGGTGAGCAATAACCCCAAGGGAGGGGATTTGGACCAGAGGGAGGTGGGAGTCCACCCATCACAGAACCAGTATCTTAACCCTCCATTCTCCTGTTATAGGCGCTACTCAATGTCTGGCACATAACCAAGCATAGAGGGGTCCGGGATAGCGCTTAGACCTCCATCCAGTATCGTGTGGCGCCCCCGTGGATACCAGGTGAGCGTAACAGGGAGACTCTGAAATGTTTTGTCCGTAGTGTGTTGATTTCCAAATCAGGCAAACAGAGAAAATCAAAAGAAAAAGAAATTCTCAGGCTATCCGCTGAAGCTAAACGATTAGACAATCAATTTGGAAGTAGCAAAGATGAGGAGACAAAAAATAAGCTGCGCAGAGCGAAGTATGAATTGAATAAACTGATCTCCAGCCAAGTAGATTATGCCCTTTTCAGACAAAAAAATCAATTACTTTGAAAATGGAGAAAAGGCAGGGAAATTGTTGGCTTACAGATTAAAGGTGGCTGAGAGTGAACACTTCATTACTGCAGTTAAAGGTCAAAATAATACTTTAAAAACTCAACAAAAGGAGATTAACACTTTATTTTGGACTTTTATGAAAAGCTCTACCATTCTGAGCAGGCTGTGATACGTCTGAGATTGAAAACTATCTTCACTATTATGACCGACCTCAACTCTCAGAAGAGCAATCAGTAAGTCTTGAGGGAGAATTTACAATTGAAGAAATACGACTGCCAATCTCAAAACTTAATGTGGGTAAATCTCCAGGCATGGATGAATTGCTAAGCAAGTTTTATAAGGCTTTACTGGATTTAGCCTTGCAGCTTCTGTGTGAAGTTTATAAAGACGCTTGTATAACCGGATCTTTGCCTGAAACAATGCGGCATGCATTGATAACTGTACTGAAGAAAAAAGACAGAACCACCACAAGATGTGAAAACTACAGGCCGATTAGCCTGATCAATTGTGATTGCAAAATTCTTGCTAAAATGCTAGCTGGACGTTTGGAACCAGTATTAAGAACTCTGGTTCATGTCAACCAGGTCGGTTTTGTTACTGGTAGAGCAGTAGCTGACAACATGAAACGCCTGTTATTGTCAATTGAAAAAGGACATAATCAGTCAGTGGCAAATGCAGTAATTTCATTGGACACCGAAAAGGCATTTGATGGTGTGGAGTGGGCCTTCTTGTTTTCATGTTTGAGAAAAATGAATTTTGGTCATAACTTTCAACAGTGGGTACAATTATTGTACGCAGATCCATCGGCTTGCGTGCTTACAAATGGCCTCATTTTTTGATGCATTTAAACTTCACAGAGGCACAAGACAGGGTTGCCCACATTCGCCGCTGTTGTTCATCCGGTCTATAGAACCGCTTGCAATTTGCATGAGAGCAAATGTTAACCTTCAAACAATACTAGGAAGCGATCGTAATAACTTGATCTGGTTATATGCATATGATCTTTTCATCACCCTTCAGGATCCAGCCAATGGTATACCCCACTTGATGAGTGACATTCATTGGTTTTCAGTGGTTTCAGGCTACAAAGTTAACTGGAGCAAATCTTAAATTCTACCACTCAATAATTTGTGTCAGCAACACTCATGTGCATGTTTTCAATTAAGATGGTGTTTGGAGAAGATGCAATATCTGGGAATATGGATTGGTGCAGAGGTTGTAAAGCTACCAGTGATGAATTTTGGAGTGCTCCTCCCAAAAATTTGATCTGATCTGGAGAGGTGGGGTCTCTTGAAATTATCTACATGGGGTAAGATCAATTGTATAAAGATGAATCTGGCTCCTCGATTAAATTATATTCTGTCATTGCTACTAGTGAAGATACCACGTCACTTCTTTAGGGAAATAGATAGAACTATGCAAATGTTCATCTGGATTGGGAAACCACCAACGCTTGCAATTTGAAAATGACAGCTTCCGTTGAAGCTGGGTGGGATGAACCAGCCAAATTTTATTGATTACCATTTGTCATTTTCAACTTGCCATCTCTGCAAGATCATTGATTATGGTAATGAGAGTTCACATTGTATGGCGGGTGAGTGTAGTGCAGTGTCCCAGTTGGATCCAAAGGCTCTGCTGACTATCAAGAAAGTCAAAACCACAAAAGTGAACCCTTTAATGAGTTTTTTGCAGGATTGTTGGTGTGAACTTTCCAAAAGTATGAAGGTGGATCCATACCTACACCTGGATGCTTCCATTTGGCTCAACCCGTTCCTGAAATATCAAGGTAAAATGCTTTTTTGGCCTGAGTGGTTTTTGGCGGGCATTAAATATCTTCGTGATCTAATAGATGGTAACAATTGGATCTCATATACACAACTAAGTCAGACCCATAACATGGTGGATTGTACCTTCGCCTGCCTGCCAGTGATATGGGGAGTTCTGACCAGCTGGAGGCCTTTGCAGCGAGGTTAGTTAGGTAAGTCTGGTAATTGTCCTCGCGTAGCCTTGCCGTGTGATGGGAGACTACCACCCCCAGGTAGGTGATGCTGGATGGAGACCAGTTGAATCCACATAAGTCCGCGGGGGATGTGTGGAGTCCGTGAGTGGGAATAAGGCAGACTTGGAACAGTTTATTTTTAAGCCAGATATGTCCCCAAAACGGGCCACATCTGCTAGTATAGGGGCGAGGTTGGTGTCGGGGGAGCGGATGTACAGAAGAGCGTCATCTGCATAGAGGGAGACTACATTGTATTGGCCGACTGTGCGCAATCCCCTATGTGAATGTGATTGGCGAACCATGTCAGCAAAGGGTTCCATGGCTATAGCGAATATGAGCGGGGAGAAGGGGCATCCCTATCGTATGCGTCTGGATATCTGGAAGGGAGTGGAGCATCTGTCCTCAGTACGAACTCTGGCCGCCGACGGGGCGGTGTAAAGCAGCTTTACCCAGGTACGGAGGCCCAACTTGCATTTCTCGAGAACTCGCCATAGGTATTTCCACGAGACCGAGTCAAATGCCTTCTGCATATCTAGGGTGGCTGCAACCGTCTGTGTGGTCGGGCTGATTCTGCTGATCACATTGAAGAGCTCTCTCAAGTTCAAGGATGTAGACCTGCCCGGGACAAATCCCGCCTGGCCGGGGTGGATGATGTGGGGCATGTATGGGGCTAAGCGGTTGGCCAGCAGTTTAGCGTATATTTTAACATCGATGTTAATCAACGAAAGCGGTCGGTATGAGTCGCACTGAGTAGGGGGTTTACCCGGTTTGAGGAGCACTGTTATCAGCACCTCCTGAAGAGATGGGGGAAGTATACCCCTCTCGCAAGATTCCTCCCATAGGGCCAATAAGTGTGGAACCAGGAGAGACTTGTATCGTTTAGAAAAGTCCATAGGGAGCCCGTCCGGGCCAGGGGCCCTCCCTGATGCCAGCGACGCAATGGCCTCGTCAAGTTCCTCAGAGGTGAAAGGCCTCTCTAGGAAGATGCTGGCATCAGTGGACAGTACTGACAGGGGAAGATCCTCTAAGTAGGAATCAATTTC
This sequence comes from Ambystoma mexicanum, assembly GCF_040938575.1. Classification (NCBI taxonomy): domain Eukaryota; kingdom Metazoa; phylum Chordata; class Amphibia; order Caudata; family Ambystomatidae; genus Ambystoma; species Ambystoma mexicanum. The sequence goes on from NC_090926.1 coordinate 745,825,365, forward strand.
CGGAACCTGGGGACCATCGGCTTCAGAGTACAGTGAGGTGTAGAACAACCGAAACTGAGAGTTGATATCCTGTGGGGAAGTGGCGAGCGATCCATCAGGCCTCATTATTGCCGGGATATTGGGAGCTCCAAATTCTAGACGCAGCAGCCTGGCTAGCATTCGACTGGGACGCTCTCCTTCCCCGTATTTCCTTACCGCCTGAGGGGAGTCTAGGAATTTAACCTCTCGCTGGGCGAGGTCGCAAAACCTGTCCAAGTCTGAACCCAGTGCCGCCAGAGTGGTTGGGGAGTGATCTTGGGCATATTGGGACTCGAGGATAACTAGGGCCGATTCGCTAGTGGCAATGTCAGCACGGATTTGCTTCAGGATGCCGCAACCTTTGGAGAAGGCAATCCCTCTCGTGTACGCTTTAAAGGATTCCCAGAGGACAGCATGCGATGTTACTGAGTTTGTGTTGATCTCAAATAATTCCTCAATGGAGGATTCAAGTTCGGTTGTGAAGACCTGGTCGAGAAGCGAATAAGGGCTCAACCTCCACTGCATAGTTTTGTCGGCATCCTGACCCCAGTTTAGGGAAATGAGCACCGGTGAGTGGTCTGAAAATGTCCTAGGGAGGATAGCCAGGTGAGAAAGGCATCTGACCAGCGTGTCCGTTTTAAGCCATCTGTCTATTCTGGAATGAGAATCGTGAACCGAGGAATAAAAGGAGAATGTGCGCGAATCAGGGTTCATTAGGCGCCATACAGCCACAAGTGCCAGACGGGGAAGGGTTGCGAGGATAGTATAGGCTGCTTTGTATAGTTGGCGAGGTCTGGATCCCGATCTATCTAGGGTGACATCCAGTATGGTATAAAAATCGCCTCCCCATAATATCAGGAGCAGGGGGTAACTTTCGAGGAGAGAGGCTAGGTGCAGGCAGAAGTCAGGATCATCGATATTGGGGCCATACACATTCAGGATGGCTACCTCCTGGTGGAGCAGCTTGCCAATGATCAATACATATCTGCCCAGAGGGTCTATGTGCGAGTGGTGACATGTGAATTTCAGGCTCTTGTGTATTAAAGTGAGAGTGCCACGGCTTTGCGTAGAATAGTTGGTATAGTACCTCTGGGGCCCCCATTGCTTAGCAAACCGCTCACATTGCTCCGAGCGAGCATGGGTTTCTTGTAGGCATAGGATTTTAACCCCATGGCGTTCAGCATGTAACTGTACCTGTCGCATCATTTCTGTGATTGCCCAACCCCCGGATGTTCCAGCTCATGAAGGTCAGGTCAGTATTAGCCATTCTTGTGAGGGTACTGATTGTATTCTTGCAAAGGGGGCACCAGCAACAAGGAGCTAGTCGATCCCGTAGCATATGGCCCCCCCGTCTATGTGCTAAAAATGTGCTGCTATGGCGCATGCGGCGCCTCCGGTGGCTGTCCAGACTTTTTTAACCATAACGTCCGCCCCCCACCTACATCCCTCCCCCAATCAGAGGGACGATACCCAAACCAAACCATATCAACCAAGAACTTCTAGGCATCAACACCTGGGGGACTGTTAGCTAGCCGGGCAATGGCGCACCGGACTGGGGAGAGCGTGAGGAGATTATGCAACTCAATAGTATTAACCAGAGTGTTCGAGGAAGGCACAAGGAGTAACGGGGCCATGGCCAAAGAGGAGGAAGGCAAGTGAAGCCAGTGGAATGCGGCCATGAGCCCTGATGCACCATCGGGGAGCATAATGTAGACCCGGGGCGGCAGAGGGTGGGACAGGGACCCAGGGGCCAACCATTGGGTGTCTAGAAGTGATTATAGAATAGTTACCCAAGATGGGGACTAGTCAGGGAGTAAAATGCCTCTGGATACAATGAGTCAGTGTGGCGAACAGGGCCACATTTGCATAGGATCAAAGGAGCAACGTAAACAAAACCAGCAACTAATAAACTTCATCAACAAGATGCCCTCACAGGGGGACACGGCAACGGGGGTCCCGAATACAACAACAGTAAGCAGAGTAGGTGTACATCTCGTATTGACGGTAAGTGGTTCAACCCGATATGTGTTAGTCTATAAATGTGGAGGCCTCTTCTGGGATAGTGAAGAAGAATGTTTGGTTGGAGTGTTCGATTCTCAGCTTTGCGGGAAAGAGCATAGAGTATTTAACTCCTAAATCTCGGAGTCTCTTTTTTACAGCCAGGAAGGTTTTGCGCTCTTGCTGCAGAGCCACGGAGAAAACCAGGTACAGGTGTATCCTTGCTGCCCCAAGAAGCACTGGAGAACAGGAGCGTGTGAATCGATGAGACAGCGGAGTGCGACCAGTGGATTGTGGAGTTAACCCAGCAGGATAATGAGGCAGTGAGATCCCGTAAGAGTTTAGCCTTACAGATTATTGTAAGTGATTCCGTGGCTGGTGAGATCCCACAATCAAGTCCAGACTTAGCACTGCACTGCCGTGAAGTCGATGTAGCCAAACGTTCGTAACACAGGGGTGGAGGCGTGCAGTAGAGGTGTTTAATATGTGCGCCTCCCAGCACAGGTTCGAGATCCCCAGCAAGGGCAAGGGTGAATAGTGCGCCAGTAGTAGGAAGCAATGATGGCGCGTGGTACATGCACGGTCCAGGCGGGGGCCAGGGACACAGGTGGGGAGCAGCAAAGCTCCGGGTCCCCGTCTCAGGAGCTCCAGCACCCGTTCGCGCAGCCCAGTCCCAGAAGGAGAGTGGGCCGTGAAGGGCCCACACGGCAGCCGAAGATAAGGGCTAGGGCCCGTAGGAGGTGGTCACATTCAACCCCCCGGTCCCCCTGCCTTGCAGCAGGCATGATCCAGTGCACCTGCGGAGGGGCGGCAGGGGGGAGGCAGATGATGTGCGGGTGGGCGGTGAGCTTCGGTCGGCAGGCCAGCGGCGTAGGTAGTCCTGGAGCCCAAGGGTCGCTGAAGCGGTCGGAGGGCGCAGCTGTGACAGAAGTGGTGGGCCAACAGCCCGTAGCAGCCCGCGAGGTGGCAAGAGGAGCAGGGGGCCAACCTTGTTGGTCGTAATAGCTCGGCGAGCCCGGGGGACTTGACGCCTCTCCCCCAGAGCAGGCCGCGGCACCGCGCCCCCAGGTGGTTGGGAGAGCCGTGTCCTCTGGAGCCGCGGGTGGGGAGAGTAGGCAGGAGTCCCAGCGAAGACTGGGTGCACAGCTCAGCGCCGAGGGCGCGTTTAGCCACAAAACCTCACAGGGATGCGGCAGAGAAGGTTATAACGAGGCACCGTTAATCTCAGACGGATGCAGTGGAGTTGAAGGCATGAACGCAAAGCTTCTTTGCTCTGCCCGTCCGGAGCACAACACCTAGGCGGCCATCTTGCTTTGGCACAACAGCGCCCCCCCCCCCCTGAATTCACTATTTTGAAATGTTTCTTGTGGTCTATTGTTGTCATTAATTTGATATCGCTACTTTTTTATAAATATGCTTTTACTCAGTCTTATTATTAATCAATGTCTAATTTCTTTTCCTTAAATCAACATACATTCAATAAACATTAATTGGCTTAAAAGAACCATTCATGTCACAATTATAACAATAATGAAGTAGTCCTCTATACACATTAATCATTAATTAGCTCTAGGCTAATTTCTTGTGTGTTGATTATTAGGTCATAGTTTCTATGATGAATATAATCTTTGGGCTGAACAGCCTTTTTGATACATGATGAATATTTCATAATAGATTAATAATTGCTGCATCTGAGTTAAGTCCACTGTAGCAAGAGTCAAGTGACCAGATCCAGTATGCTTCCCTGGCTATTAAAATGTTTTCAAAGTTACCTCCTCTTTGGGGCTTTGTAATTTTTTCAATGCCATAAAATGTCATATTTGTTTTAGGTATTTGACTGTGTTCTGTCGCATGATGGAAGCCTAGAGGATATCTGATATCTTCTTTTGTTATTGCTCTAAAATTCTCTTGTATCCTTATTTTGAGCTTTCTTGTTTTACTGCCAACATATATTTTTTTGCAAATCCATTCTATAGCATGAATTACATTTTTCGAATTACAGTTAATGAAATCTTTTATTTGATGTATTTAGCCATTTGGTAAGGTTACCCATTGTTTACCATTGTCTGAAAAAGGACAGCTGATACATTTGCCACATTTAAAGTTTCCTTTTAATGGGTGTGCATCTCATAATTGGGTTAATCCTTTAGTTGGTTCTGTCTGAATAAAATGACAATGACTTAGAATATCTTGTAGGCTTTTGGCTTTCTTGAAGGTGATATTTACTTGCTGATCAAGGTACCTTGAAATGCCTGTATCCATTTGCAAGAGATGCCAATTTCTCTGTAGAATATTTTTTATTTGTTTTGCACTTGTGGAATATGTGGTAATGAACCTTAATTTATGGAAATGCTCTGTTGCTTGAGGTTTGATATTGTTGACTAAAAGATCAGATCTAAGTCTTTTTCTGTTTTCTCATATTTTTTTTTCAGATGTCCTTCTGGCACCTGAGGACTTGAATTAGGTGGTATTTTGGGAATTCTTGGACATTGTCTTGGTTTTGGTATTGGAGCAGGATCCCCTCTCCTAACAGAAGTGGCGGGATGTTCTGATTCGTCCCACTAGGTTTCCCAGTTTAGATTATCACCACTGTTTGCAAGTTGTCAGACTTGCGTGGCCTGACTAGGTTCCCCAGTTTAGATTCCTGCTTTAAATCTCACCAATGTTTGTATATCGCCACATTTGCTTCCTGCTTGTCTAGGGCTCCCAATTTAGATTGCTTCCTTGAATCACTGCTTGGTTTACGTTTTGCCGCACTTACTTTGCCTAAGTTCTCCAGTTTAGATTGCTGCTTTAAATCTTTCCACTGTTTATATTTTGCCACACTTGCATTCTGCAAGACTCATAATTTAGATTTCTACTTTGGCCCTCGCCACTTTTTTGTGTTTTGCCACACTTGAGTTTTTCACACAGTGTTCCAGAAGTGTGATTGCCGCTCTGAATCCCCCACTGCTGTAGCTTGTGCGCTGGATCGCATGGAAGGCGGTTGAGTGCCACTGGGGATGGGGGGGAGGGGTTGGTTCCATCAGTTCACATAGCCGCATACATTTGACATACACACTATTCGACTATACCCTACCCGCAGCTTGAGTGGCACCACCCATAGAATACAGCCGAGTTCCAAGCAAAATTCGATCCAGCTGTTCACATAGTTTGACTCTCTTGACAATTGAACACAGCACCCATCCCACAAATGATAATATGAGCTGCTGTTAGGTACCGTGCCATTCCCTATCTACTGTTGCTTAGGCTTAAATGCACACACACATTTACCACTCCTCACTACCTCCCAACTCGGACTACGGTCTTGCAAAGTGCGTTCCTCCTCACAGCGCTTTGAGGCCATACCAATGGCAGAAAATGCTATACAAATGCTAAATAATCTAACTTAAAAATGCCAGTTTTCTGCTCTTGCTGTTTTCTGCCTGTGCTGCTTTGCAATGTTCAGCTTTGGTTGTCTGTGCTGCGTTAGGACCCCAGATCCAGACGACGAGTCTGCAGCTTGCTGCCTTCTACAGAGCCCAGAGACCCGGAGAAATCAGCACGTCCACGAGGAGGAGGGAGGACGCTGAACACTGTGTCCCGTGCATCGGGAGGTTTTCTCTGGTCACTTGCACTGACATGCATAGGTGAGCAGCTTGGCGTGGGGATTACACTTCTGTTTGACATCTGGAAACCCACATACAGCCCACAGTGCTTTGAGCACAGGTCAGGTCCTAATCGATCTTTAATGGTAGGAAGAACTGAAAGCCAACTGCCTAAACATTATTTATCATTCAGCAGCTGCGGCAGCCGCCTTGACCGTAATAATTGCAATTCTTGTAATTCCTGCAATGCCTACATTGCTCACAATGCCCTTGCCACTGCCCTCGCCATAACGAAAAATACTGACTGTGAGGAGAAAAATGCTGATAGCCCTCCCTCACCTGTTACAAGTTGTGGGGAAGAATATGTCTAATGGTACTCAAGGAGCAGCGGGGAAGGCCCAGGTACTGATTAGCGAAATTCACCAATTCCTTGGCAATTTGAACATCCCAGTAAGCGTGTACCCCTGGCAGGAAAAACCACCAAGCATCCTTCTAAGGGTAAGGTCGTCAAGCAAGATAGAGGCCCCAGCAACAGAGTCATGGGCACCCCAGGAGAGCTGATTGACTGGGACAATGAGGTTTCTGAGGTTGCCAAGGTCCATGAGGAGGGTACAGTCAACCCCACTAATGTTTGAAGGCCAGCGTGACCGCATGCCCCAGGCCCTGGAGAGTAGCTCCTCATTAGCAGGCATGGAAAACTAACAATTCCAGGCAAATGACACCCCATCATTTGCCACGATTACGCTGCTCACTACAGCCTGCTTAGCGGATATCACTGGGCCCACTGGTCTGACCCTCAAACGGCCTTCATTTACCAAACTTGACACTACTGCTATGCCTGAGGTCATGGGGTTCATAGTAAATGGCAGAGCGAGGGGGAGTAGTTCTACTGTCTGCAAACAGCAGGATGAAAATCAGGCATAATTCCAATCAAATTAGTACACACGAGGGTAGGGTGGGCAAAGAGGAGGGTTTTTGCAATCCATCCAATAATACCCCTGGGTAGGCCCCTTTATAAGCAGAGCAAACAGGTGTCGATGCTGGCATCAACCTTGATATTTAACTGCCCTATTGTATTACCTCCTCAGGCCCCCTCAACCCCCCGACCCCCCAAACTCCCTTGGGCCTGTACCCTTGATCAACTCGTAACGAGGTGGCACTAATGATACTGGGGCCCACATGGGTAAATGTAATCTTGCTTTGCTTGAATTGGCCACAATTAAAAAACTCCTCCAATTATTGTTGGAAGAGAGTGGGAGGGGAGAGTCTTTGTAGAAGATGCCCACCTTGAAGAAGGGCACAAAGAGGGATGTGAAGCTACCAGGGACTACATCACTTGCCCATCATGTTACCTCCTACAAGGATACAATTCCCAGCACGGTTAGCTTGGGCCCTATTAGAGAATTTAGTGGAAACCTAAAGGTAAAAGTGCTCTGCTTGACAATGTGTTTTATTCTCCATCTAGCACTCAGAATGCCACTCCATGCCAACCTACATTGAGCATTAAAGGGAGGTGGAATGGCCGCAGATCAAATTCCACCATGGGCAAGTCTAATAGTAGAACAGGTTTTCTGCCACTGAATTGCACTGGCACACATGCAAAGGGTTTAGGGCCTGGCAGGGGAAAGGCAGTATACTTACACAGAGTGCAAAAACTGCCCTGCTACTCCAATGAATCCAGTGAGGCACTTGTGAACAAGTGCACCTCTTGGTTTCGGGGATTGCGGGGGCTGCTTGCTTGTGGCACGGGAAAAGATCTTGCGGTGTACCAGGTAGCCTCAACAGGGGTAAAGTGCCTACAATTGTGTCCAAATTGACTTCCGAGACCCAAGTCTGGGAAATAGCATATTGGGGTTCGATAGGAGATGCCAGAATCCAGCCAAGCCTGAGATAGAAATCAGAGTGTATTATGGGGGTTATGCTGAAGTCTATCCCCAAGCTAGTCCCCATGGGCCTGCACTTTCTTGTGCTAAAACGGTCCCGCCGGGCAATAGGACACAGGGGAACCTCTTTGGGCCAATAACCTGCTTCCTGCTGATGCAAGTTTCACTACGGAAGTGAGTTCCCTGCGGGCATAAGTAGGGCATCAGGGTGTGGATATGATGTATTTATAATGGATGGTGCTTGTAATATTGTGATTTAATTGTGTTATGTTGTACTTTGATGGCCCTAAGGCGGCCAAATAAAGTTATTGATGATGATGATTAAATGCCTAATGTTGGTTGTCCTTAATCTATGTAGCGCAAGCCATGTATTGTTCCCGGTGACTGGTCCATTTACTCCCCGCCACAAACTGGTCACTGCTCCCTGTCAATTCTGATTTCCTATCTGTTGTACATTATTTTGTGATCAAAAGAGCATTATTCCTCTCTGCATGGATAAATACATAACTGTACCCAGTGCCTTAAAAAACAGAGTTTGAAAGAGACTATTTTTCAAAATCGTAGTTAGTACTGGAACTAAAACTGTTTGTCACAAAAGGTAACACACTGCCATTTGTAATTGTGGGCCACCTTTTTAATCTCGCTTCACCAAATAAACAAATTGTGATACTGGACATGTCATTAAATCTCTGTGCCTTGCCTTACCTTTCCTTGCCAGCCCCTGGAAGTAATTTAGTTCATAGCACATCCCATTAAAAAAAGTCTCTGATGGTTTCATTGTCTATATTGTTGTCTCATATGTAATAACAATGATATGCTCCCAATAGTTCAGAATAAAGAAGGATCCACACAGGATATTACTAGAAATATATTCTCTATGTAATTCTGTGAATTAATAAATGGCTTCAAACACAGGGAAGCTCTCTGCAAGAGTTATATAAGCAGTAAAATATCCCTAAAATCCTTGGGTGACATTAATAGTGTGTGGTTTTTTTCAAGATGATATCTTGGTTACAGGTTGGTCGGAGAAATAGCATGATGACAGGTTAACAAGTGTCTTGGAAAAAGCGAGTGGTTTTGGCTTAACTGTGCAAAAGAGCAAGAGCAAATTCAGAGCCGCTGAAACTGATTATCTAGAAAACATTATGCCTTAGTGCTGCATTAAACAGTTAGATAAAATATACATATGCTAGCTGTTCCCAGTGTAACATATGCTGTTCTAGCATATCTCAAAGGTCAATATCGGTCTGTAATTTATAGGGCCACTCTTCTGTCCCCCTTCTTAAATATTAGGAGTACCACAGATCGCTTCCAGGAAGTGAGTGTAGGTCCCTGTGTCTTAATGGTCACCAGCGATCGCTTCCAGGAAGGGGGCTTAGGTCCCTGTGACTTATTAATGGTAATTAAAAAGGCTAAACATGTAGCGAACAGTCTGCTTTTGAATTTGAAAGACATATTTGTATCAGATGGAATGATAGTTATGCGCGGTATAATAACAGTATCTAAGTTGCATCGATTATACAGGCCTCTATGATGGCTTTGTAGACACGTAATTGTCAACCCTGTTCCATTGCAGAGTCCCTGTGATGGCATAAGATTGTGTAGTAGCATAATTACAGCACCTACTTTCAGTTTTAGCATGTGAGAAGGCATTCATCCTACAGCGTTTTGATCTTTAGAGACTGAAACGTTGATCTGGTAAATTAACTGTTTATTGACACTGGAACCGCCATGCCCTGTGTGAAGAGAAGTGGGGGTGGAAAGAAGTAACTTGAAATTATTCTGAATGTTTGCGATAGTGGCAGGTGAAGGTGTCCTCGTAAAACAGTGCTCATTCTGTTTGTTAAAATGATAGCTGTTGTTGAATAGGAAGGGCACACAGAGGTGCACTTTGCCATTTGGACAGCAGAGGGCACCCTAACACTGATAAATTGCATCAGCTGAGTTTGGAACATACCTAAGCATTTTATATACATATATATAGATAGATATTCACATAATGAAATCTTATAATCTAAAGCATATCAATTTAATGTTCACATAGAATCTTCAATTTCAGTGAAGAAGACAAAACAAAGCCAATGTGTTTCAGATCAATTCTGGTCCTCCATCAGGGCATTGTTTGTAGATATAAAAAATAGGCAATAAAAAATAGGCAATCGTCATTGACTGGACCCAGACAGTGACCACTTGTTGTGGTAAGTTTCTTAATAATATCCAAGAAAATGGTACATGGAAATGTAGCTGTCTAGAAGATATGTCACAATGCCATCAAGGAATGGCATGGAAGCAAAAGCATCTGAAAACCTATTAACAAATATATGGCAATGTTCCCGTAGAAAAAGAGATTCAAAGAGTTCAACGTGGAAAAAGGAGTGATGGCCAGGCAAATTTGTCTATATTGCAGATAAAGAGGTTAAACAAAAATAATTGTTAAAAAGGAGGCAAAGAAGTCCTACATAAAGTATAGGATCAAATCCATGAAATAAATCATCTTACCAGTAATTTGGTGTGGCTGCATCTCAACGCAGCACACACGGCGCACAAAGTTAATGTAAACTGATAAAATGTCAGTCTTTTTATCAAGGAATGAGAGTCCAAAAAGCCTGCAAGAACAGTGAAAAACAAAAAAATTGAAAACAATGAGAAAAGCTCACAAAGGACGCTCAAAAGAGAAAAAAACTAAAAAAAACTATATAAAATTGAAAGGCAAAAATGAGAACAATAAAATAATCATGACAAAAATAATGAACAATTGACAGACATGAAAAAAAGAAATAAAGAAAAAAATTGAAAAAGGCAAAAAAAGAGAAATACAAAAATAGAAACAAATGAACTAATAAAAAAGTAATAAACCAGGAAAAAGTTTAAAAATTACAGAAACCGAATCACGGCAGGTCATAGGTGAGAGGGAATTTGAAGCATGCCATAAAACAAATATCAATGTGAAGAATTGGATATGGAAGTAGATAAACAAAATAACAATGTGATGAAAAATAGATAGAGCAAGTAAATAAGTCTGCACATTAGGTAAGAGAGGACGTTTAGTAAGCATCCCTTCATTGCAATCTATATTAGATAAAAGGGCTCCACACTTGGTATGATATGTATCAGACCTCACATTGAGTATTATTATACTCCACAGAAGATTCTGTCCACTGTGTTATCATGCGCATCATGTTTTAGAGAACCCTGGACCTGTTATCACACAAGCACAGGGCCTACCATGTTGCAAATGTACTGAGTTGCCTTTCTTAATATGGTTGGTATTGTGAGTTATATCTACACCAAGCATCATGTCACTGAGTACCAACACTGAACCTTTCTGATATTCCAGTGAGACGTATGTACCCAAATCTGCTCACAAGCAGAAATAGAGAGATTATCCGTGAGTGCAATGCAAAAATTAGCATATATATATATATATATATATATATATATATAATATTACATGGCCTGCGGTAGCGGCCATGTAGTTATTGTTAAATTGCTAAACACATAGGAAGAGCACTTTTTGGGCGTCTTATAACTTCGCTCTCCCTGGACAAATCCTCATCAAACTTTGCAAAAAAAGTATATGGCCCACTCTGAATTTCTTTGCAAAATTAGGTGAGGTTTAGTACAGGGGGTAACAAAGTTATAAGGGGGGTCCCAAAATTTATTTTTTTCCCATAGACTGAATGGAGAAAACATTTCTGTCACGCCTACAGCCCAAACCGCTGGACGGATTTTCACCAAATTTGTGGCAGGCGCAGCAGCTTGGGCCCGAAAGCGTGCTTTTGTAAATTTGGTGAAAATCCGTCTAGTACTTTTTAAAAAAATGACCAAAAAGTGGGTCTGAAAAATGTGTGATATCTATGTCTATGGATAATCGGCTTGCGTCATGTCCGCGGACACACAACGCGTTTGCTGATTGGTTGGACTGAAGTGTGAGGTGTGTCAGATTTTTGGAAACGCCCGCCATCTTGGATTCGCGGACAGCAGTCTGTGTCTGTGGACATCGCAGTAAAAACATATTAAACAACACAACATCAAACTTGTCAAATGTATCAAATAATCTCTGGGGAGGTGTGATGAGGATGGGATGAGATATGGCTGCAAGAAGCAAAAAATGTTTGGTGGGATTCTGTCAAGAGGGGCAAAATTAGAGAGGGGGTCTCAAAATAATGTAAAGGCTTATAAAAGAGGTGCCATTTGACAAATCTACACTTAATTTGGCAAACTGATAATAGATCTAGATATAAATGTTTTTGCGAAGTTTGGTGGGATTTTGTCAAGGGGGGCAGAATTAGGGGGGGTCCCAAAATAATGTTAAGGTTTATAAATGTGGTGCCATTTGACAAATCTACACAAAGGTTTGCAAAAAGATTATAGATTGAGATATAAATGTTTTCGTAAAGTCTGAATGGATTTTGTCAAGTGAGTGCTAGGTTATATGACGATTGGGTGTGCATACATTTGACACTTTTGACAAAATGAAACATGGGTGGATTTCCAGCAAACTTGTGTAAGGAGCATTGAGAAGGATCTGAAAGCATGGTTTTGCAAATGTGACTTGTTTTATTTTTTGACAAGTGTCTTAATGTGGGTACAAAAAATAGTGATATACCTGTAATGCTCACCTTGTATCCACGGGGACGCCTTATCGACTGGCCGGGATACTCTTCAGTCCCTTCCCCTTCCCTGGAGTTCGTGATGTCGAGGGTTGGCTCCAGGATGCAGGAGATGAAGCTTAACAGTTGCTCTTTCCCTGGCAACCAGGCTCCCAGGCTCCCGATTCCCTTGCGGTTCCCCTGGGATGTCTCTCACCATGGTTTCTATAAAGGTGCGATCTCCATCCTGCCGCGCTGGGCAGGGGCGCGTCATCAATGGCACCGTACCACCGAGATTCTTCACTGGCGAGGGCCAGAGTCCAGACCGGCTGCGCCTCCGCACTTTCAGGTAGATGAAGTTGAGAGAATGTCTTTGGTGATGTAAGCACAAATAACCTTCTCCTCTTTTTTTGCAGTTGTTGGAGGCCGAGGCCGAGGCCACAGCTGGGAGTGAAAAGGTAAGATGAAACGCCAAGCGGTGCAGAGAGCGTCCTTGCAAATGGCTAACCTGTGCTATTGTCTTGCAGGTCGAGAAGAATAAATTAGGAGTGGTTCTCCAGAAACCACGGGAACGGAAAATGTCTTGGAAAAGATGGCCCTCCTGGCAGACTGGTAAGCTGCTCACGTGACAACAGGGATGGAGCCGGAGGAAGATGGTGAGGGTTGGTTGGTCTCGGCAGCCGGAGGATGCCATGGAACAGGTAAGTTGGGGATGCTTCTTGCCCTTTTTCTCATCGCCCTTGTTGGCCAGGATGCTGAGCACGACCCGGTGAACAGCAAAACAAACGATGGGTTTCCCCTACTTCGCTGGCTGAAGGGAAGCAACAAGCAATAATACATGGAGGTCAAGCCAACGGAAAGGCAAAGGAGTTCACTCAAAGGACATTATTCAACCATGTAGACAGGGTAAAGACCCTCCTAACTGCCCCACAGATCATCATACATAAAAAAATTGATTTATAACATTATATTTATTAGTTGCAAATAAAGACTTAAAAAAGTATTAAATTGTCTAAAGCTCTAGTACAATATACATAAATATATTTAACAATTAGCTAAAAAGGTGCATACTGTTTAAAGTGCTAGTATCAAATATTGACTGCTGTAATAGGTCACCAGCCAATCAATCGCATGAAACCTAAGAGTTAATCTGGGCATGCCGTGGGTGGAGCCCCAAGCGAGTGAAGGGAATCACTCAAGTGGGGGACCCCCAGTCGCTCTGACCAGACTAAATATATAAATAATGAAATGAATATCAAAAAACACAGTCCAAATAATATTAAATCCAGAAAACCGAACAGAGAAAATTTCATTTCAGTAATCAAATCAGGAACACAAAACAAAAACTAGAGAAAGAAATATATCGAATTCCAAAATAAACAGTCAAGCACACACACTAAAATCTAACTATGGGATGCTGTGCGTCAACTACTAAGGTGTTATGGAAAAAGAAAAAACAAATAATAAATGTGAATGACATGGCACCGTTATAAAATAGTAGTTTCGATGGACGTAACACATCTAACAAGACATGCAGGTGATGACCATCTTCGTCAGGACATAGCATTCCCTTGAAATTCATAGATTCTGGATCGTTCATCTGTGTTTTTCTGAACGTGCCCATATGTAATTCACAGGACCCAGTGAACGTCACGCTGCTAAAGCAGAATAAAGAGAAGCGCGTGCCTTCAATCGGGCGTGGTTTAAATAGCCAGCAGGTATCCCAGGTGCCTTCGGGCAAGCCCCGCCCTAGATGCAAGACCGCCGAATGCAGTTCCCCAGCGTTCCGCATGGGGGCAGCCATGCTTGTCCATTGCCCATGGAAACCCCGTCCTAGCATGTGTCTCTGATGCCAACAGCGCCAGGACTGGCTCCAAGGGATTCGAGGGGGGCCGAACAGAGTCTTTAGGGCCCCGTGGACACTCGGTGGGGACAAGGTTGTGACAATACCTTTGGTGACTGAGGTGTAGCCTGTGGCCATGGGCAGTGGCCAGATTGTGTGGGTCATGGAATAAGGTCATGATCCAAAACAAAACATGGGGTTAAATTGGCCATGTCCACCTGGGACTGGCTTTGTGGTAAAGTTATTCGAAATTGGGATAGATTTGAAAAGGAAGAAAAACGTGCGTGTGGTAAATGGTCATAGTGTTCTCTTTTTGCCTTCTGCAGGCTGCCACGGAAAGCGAAGAGGGGCTCTGTATGGAATCCTCCCTTCCCTTTCATTGGTGCCCATCTTGGAAAACGATTTTCCTTCCTACACCGGGATGCCAGAGGCGTTCCGGTGTAGGAAGAAGAATCCTTTTTTTTAGCACCCCGGATTCCTGCCTTTGGGAACCTAGGGTGCTAAAGGCCTTCATCCCCCATTACAGGGGCTGGAATGGTGGGGATAATGGTCCAGAGACCTCATTATCCAGCCTTGCTTCGCTTGGGCTGATAACTTGGGCTGCCGGGCCGGAATCCACTGTTCCAGTCCCTGGAACGGAGGATGCATGCCACAATATTTCCATTAGCATAACACAAAATGCAAATGCAATGTTGGAAAAATCTTAGAGTCTATGCACTTTACTGAGAAATATAAAATTGATGGAGTCTAGACTTTTTTTTTGTTCCATTTTTTAACTGTTTAAGGTGGTTCCGAAAGGAACATTTCTTTTATTGTTTTTGGATGTATTCTTTTTTTGGCAGGAGAGCTAGGAACGAAAGGTGGGGAGGGAAATAAGGGAAGAGGCACCAAACACTAATATGGAGGGGTAGGTGGACAGGGGAAAAAGTTGCGTGTGTGTTATTTCTAAGGTAGGGGGCAGTGTTTCTCATTCTCCTTGATTACAGCAGTGGTGCTGGCTCTTGAGGAGGAGGGATGGCATTAGCTGATGCCATTTTAAGATAAATAGCAGTTTTGCTAAACGTATGCACTGTGTACTAGATTGTTTATGGATAATGAGTAGGAATAGGTGTTGGAGCTGTGCAATGGAAATTTTGAAGTTGAAAGTTCCTAGATCAGTAGAAAATGCAGTTTCGAACTGCCCGTGAAGCAAGGATCTTATTGCAAAGTGCGGACGGGTTCTCAGACACGTCATCATGCCGTGCTCCAGCATATGGTCATGTGGCTCTGTCCGGAAGGTCCGCAATGAAGTCAGATGTTCGTAGACGTCTATGGATGAAAAACTAGTTGAAATAGTTGCAAAAAGTGTATAGAAGTGTTAAAAATGATTATAGAGGTGGGAAATGGCAGAGTTCTAAGGTGACACTTTGTAAATTGGACACAAATATTGCTATATTGGGTAAGTATGATATTAGTAAGTTGTAGGAACATGGCATGCACTGGTAAAAACCCATGAAATTCACTGAACAAACTTTGTTAAAGGGACGTTATGGTTAAGTTGCACTAATAAAAACCTATGAAATTCAATGAAAAAACGTTGTTAAGAGGACGTTATGGTTAAGTTGCACTAATAAACATAACATTTGTGATGTCATCTTTGATGTCCTGGGTGTTAGTCTTAGCAGTGCACGGTGATGGCGTGAGTTATGTTGCTTAGCTTGGTCAGGCTCTGGTGTGGCTGACTTCTTTCCTCTCCGACTGACCATCCCAGGTCCAACTTGGGTCCTTCCTCTCTGATATCGTTTTCTCTACCTGTGGTGTCCCCCAGGGGTCTAACCTCTCTCCCTGGTTTTTCAACCAATACCTGCACTCCTGGCCCACCACATCGCCACTCTCAGCCCCCACTTCCAGTGCTATGCGGATGACACCCAGCTCATCTTCAGGTGACCCTCGGCCTCCTCCTCTACTTCCCTCATCTCTGACTGTCTGCTATCCAGCAGTGGTGTGCTGCCAATGACCTCTGCCTTAATGCCAGTAAGACTGAGATTCTCCTCATCGGCACACCCGCTCCCTCCTTTCCTGTAGCTCTCTGGCCGGCCTCTCTTGGCCCTCTTTCGGATCCCACCTGCAAGGCTAAAAACCTCAGGGTCATCTTCGACTCTACACTCGCCTTCTCTCCCCACATCTCTGACGTCTCTAAGAAGTCACACGACCAGCTACACCTCCTCAGGGGTATTCTTCCTTTCCTCTCCTTCCCCCCAGAAGCTCATTGTCTCCTGAACAATGGTTCTCTCTAGACTGGACTATTGCAACAGACTATTTCTTAATCTGCCTGCTTCTACTCTCCGCCCTCTGCAACATATCCAAAACAGGAATGCGAGACTTGTCCTTGGCCTCAAGCCAAGGGATCGTATCTCTCCAGGAATGAAATCTCTGCACTGGCTCCCAGTGGCGGTGAGGATTAAGTTCAAAACCCTCTGCATCGTCCACAAGGCCTTCTAGGGACGGGGGCCTCAACACCTTCAACTCTCTCTTCCTAAATACCTTCTTTCTCGAACTCTTCATTCATCTACCTCAAACTCCCTCAGGGTCAGTCGCTTCACCAAGCAACGAGTTGGTGGTAGATCTTTTTCCTCGGCTGGGGCCTCTCTGCCTCCCTGAAACTTGAGGAGAATCATCTTCGGTCCCGGAAGCACCTCAAAACCATTCTCTTTGCTTTTGCTTTCTCTCCCTCTCTCCCTTGCTGACCTCCTGGCTGACACTGAAAGCGCACTGGTTACCTGGCCACCCTCTGATCTCGGGGCCAGGTCCCCTCTCCCGCCAGTCGCAATCCTGCACTACCTTCCTGGCCACCCCCGCACTTGGGGACTGTTTCTGTATCCCTACAGTCCCACTACCAGCACTTGACACATGTTGTCTGCCTTTACTCTTGCACTTGCCACCTGCTGGCCTTACCTTTACTGTTATTTATTTATATCCCATGCACGGAACTATCCTCTCCCCCTTCACCCCCGCACCTCTCCTCCTTCCCCTTCCCATGCACTTGCACGAACCGAATGACACTTGACCTAGTAGGATCTTTGTTTGTCTTCCCCCTGTTCCCCCTCCCTTGACTCGTCGCTCCTTGAAACACTTGTGTATAGGCACGTTATAAATGCCATATCATATCATATCATAACTGGCAAATTTCTGGGGTTTTTCGGTTTTACTTGTAACCATAACGTCCCTTTAACAAAGGTTTTTCATTGAATTTCATAGGTTTTTATTAGTGCACCTTAACCATAACGTCCCTAAGGGTTTTCATTGAATATATATATATATATATATATATATATATATATATATATATATATATGGAAAAACAAGGAAAGGTGCGCACTCCAATTTTCCGCATGCGCATGACCTTCCAGGCCACTGGTGTACTCCTCCGACCGGTTTCTGTGCCAATACACGTCATCAGGGAGGCTGGGTGGACTTGCAGCTCACCGCAGGTGATAAAAATCTGCTGCAAGGGCTACTGGTAGATGTACTCATCTGGTCAGCAGAGAAAACGCTCACGCCCAATCCCACAGTGGAGAAAGGGGGGGAGTGTAGCCTCAAGTGAGGCACTCCAAAGCCGGGCATATATAACCCTGGTGCGGCACCTTCTCAGGTCTTGAGGATTCCACCCCTCAAGGTCCTGCGAAAAATGGAAAAACAAGGAAAGGTGCGCACTCCAATTCTCCGCATGACCTTCCAGGCCACTGGTGTACTCCGACCGGTTTCTGTGCCAATATACGTCATCAGGGAGGCTGGGTGGACTTGCAGCTCACCGCAGGTGCAGGTGATGACGTGTATTGGCACAGAAACCGGTCGGAGGAGTACACCAGTGGCCTGGAAGGTCATGCAGAGAATTGGAGTGCGCACCTTTCCTTATTTTTATATATATATATATATATATATATATATATATATATATATATATATATATATATACATGCACAAATCGGAAGTAGGCAGACCCCACACCGGTTGTAAAGATGCGTAAACAACCAGGATGGAATACCTTGGAAAGTTTATTGGTGCTTAACACAGCTAAAACAGAGCACAAGGGAGGCATATATACCTATGCATAGCTTGTGTTAGCAACTTAACTTCCTAAATCACGTTGCGTAACAGCCCATCACAACTGCAGCACCATCCATTAAACGCAATCTTTCGAGTAGTGACAAGTAGTAAGATCAAATTGATATTGGTGTGATGCACTCGGACACGCCATTTCCGTGGGAAAAGAGATTAGGGTAAACTGAGTTATCCATATTTTGATAAATATTCTTTCAACCCAGAATGCATTTGTGAATGTGAAACCTAAGAGTCAAGAAGGCATACAAACTTCTTTTTGTGTGTCATGGTTTCGTTTTTTTCACTCTTATATTATTAATTTCTTGCAGTGGTTTTCTGTCTATCTATTTTGCACCTGAATCATATTTTTTAGAATGCCTGATCAGGAATGATTTTGGTTTATTTTTCATCACGTATGATTACTTTTTTATTAATCTTCTATTATTGTTTGTGGTTTATTTGACTTTTAAAGTATCTAATTATTGTAGCACTTGTCAGTTACTAACATCACATGGTTACTTATATTTTGTTGGGAGAGTTTGATTGACAAGGAAACTGTCATTCGTAAGAATCATCATATGCCAATGTCCTGATTAAGAGATAGGCTTGAAACACGTGTTGGCTTAAAGAGAGGAGCATTCCAGTTAATCTGGCTCCTAGATAGTAGAGGTTCCGTTAATTGAGGGTCTCACAAAGAGATTTCATGAAAATAAAGGACCAACAAAGAGACTGCACATTCAGATGAATTTTCATTACAAATGCAAAACTGGGAAGGCGCTGTTGGGCACTGAGTCGCTTTTTGTTCGTCTTTAAAGTAAATAAGTTACATCAAATCATACATTGTATAAAGCAACATACTGTCTAATAATCCCAAAAATCTCATCTTGTATACAAAAGGAGAACACAAATGGTACTTCTCACAGTAAGTATGCTACGTATGAAACAACCTCATGAAATGTTATAGCAGTGAAGGCAGTATCATTAAACACAATGTAAACTCATGATTTCATTAATTCCAACAGGCGATAATGCATCTAGCCTATGTATCCAATATGCACCTCTGATTAGATCTAATCACTATAAATTGTCCCAACTATCACGTTCCTCCATTACTTTAAGTAGTTCAAACAAAAGCTGGGAGATAGTGCCCAAAATTCCTGAAGTGTCTAGCTACTGAGGAATTCGAGCTGCTAGTTCTGCTACAAGAACAGTGTTCTTTCCATCTTATGCTTTCTAAATGTTTGTGCCACATTGTAGATACCACATGGGCAACGTATAGAATATCTAATGTACCCCGAATCACATGTGGGCAAACCTCTTGAGTAAAATATTTTCACCTGTTTTAGAGTGGAAGACAATGTTACCTTTGACAATGTTATTGCAGTTGTCGCAATGTAGACGTGGACATGTCCCCATGCATGCTGGAATGACATGTCTCTTAATTCCTTCATTGGTATTAACAGGAAGGTCATGTAAGTTACTACCTCTCTGTAGACAAATACCGGGGAAGTTGGAAAAGGGAAGTAGGAAAAAGTTGTCTGGTTCTAGGGTCTCACCTGAGGATATCCCAATGTTTCTGGATGCATCTATTGATTTGATTACTTTGTATACATCATTAAGCTACAAAACCAATTGAAGGTGAAGCACTCTCTTATTGTGTAAGAGATGTTCCCGGTATCTATTGGGTGCCTTGAGGCATGCATTGCCAAGTTCTTCATCAGAGTATCCTCGGTCAGAAAATCTTTCTAGTAGTTTCGAAACTAAATGTTGGTATCTTTGTTCATCACTATAATTCTCTTTATCTGTAGTAGCTGACTGTATGGTAGACATTTGATTAGTATTAACTCAGCTGATAAAGTCGTTTTTTTTCTATCAGTTGGTTTCTGAAATAGGCTAGTTGTTAATTTAGAAAGTGCAGGTGTAATCTGTACATCAAGTAAATGGATGCCTGGATCCACAATCTCTGCTATGAATTGAATGCGGTCATCAATCACATTAATATATTCGAGAAAATCCAGTAATGACAGGTTTGGGCCATGCCAGATGGAAACAATATCATCAAAATATCTGCCTCAGTATTTAAGGTATTTGTGCCAAACGAGATGGTTGATAATATGGTCTGACCCAAACATATGCATAAAGCAGTATGCCTGTAAAGGTGTTATAGTGGCACCCATAGATGTTAGTGATGTTTCTAAATATTGTCGACCTTTAAAGCAAAAATGAGAATTCTATAAAATAAACCCCAATAGTGTCATGATGAACTCCTTAGCTGCTCCTATGCAATCTTCCTTGACTAGCATCCATTCTACAGCTTCATGTCCAAGGTCGTGAGGTATTGCGGTATCTACTCTTCCCGTCCACAGTGTATACAATGTCATTGGCTTCAAAAAGAATAGTTTCAAGGACCTGTAGAAAACGTGTGGTGTCTTTGATGGAGGTTTTTTTTTTAGTTGCAAGAAAAAAATCAATATACGTCCAGAGCAGTTGCAGAAGTCCCTCAGTAGCTGCCACTACCTGTTTCCATGGTGGTTTAGTGGGATTTTTGTGCTTTATACAAAGGGGATTAAAAATAACAGATCTTTAGGATGTTGTTTGTATAATTAAGACTTGGTCTTATTATTTATGCAATGTAAGCCAAGAGTTAGTTTTCATGTTCCTAGTAGGATCATAGTCCAGTTCAGCATAGGTATTCCCCTTGCTCAGTTGTGTGTGAAACCTGAAGTATTCTCCCAAGTAGATCCCGAGAATCCCTTATTCAGGTGGCCAGGGAAGGGCTGGCGCTCTCAGATCCCAACCCTGGGGGTGGACGAGCAAGGGAGAATCACCTGAGTATGGGAGCCCGGGGTTACGCTTGGGAGATTCTCCTAGTCAAGATGCAGTATTATGCCAGGAAAGAACAAAAGGAGAACAAAGTCCTTGAGGGCTTCAAAGGCTGTACCAACACAACCGCCCTCCTGCCCAAGGAGTCTCACCTACCAGAATCCAACCATCCCTACTCCTCTGGTAAACCTATTAAGGGCCCAAACCCCATTACAGTAGGAAACAACCTCTATCAGAAGCACGGTTTTTCTGTTACCTACCCGAATACTCCTGGTCATTCATTTCCATGTCCATCTGGTTATTATTTCCCGAACTCCCAATCTGCATTGACAATACACTACTGTTCCCACAATCCCCCCTGTCTATTTCATAAACCCCACCAAACGCTAACCCACCCCCCTTTCTGACATGAACACTTTCTTACACTTTCTTACACCATGGAAGACAACAGACTAATATGAAAGCTCTTTATCTAACATGTCTCAACTCAAGGGTCAGACAATTGACCAGAATCACAAGCATCTGACGGCTCTTTCCTTTCCCCACAGGGATAAAAGCTGGAGCACGAAAGCACACTATGAGCAAGGCAGACCATGCGAGAAGAAAGGCGGCAACAACTGAAGGAAAGAGGTGACCTTGTCCTTTCCGACCCAGACCTGCGAAACCTCAGTGGAAGGAATACCATAGCCGGCGTGTGTTACAGCAGATGCTAACGGTACACTGAGCCAACCTCCACTGATAACCAAGCCAGGGAGAGACGCTTGCTACCGTTGTACCATCCTTAACACCCGAGTCAAGAAAAGCCAAGTGGTTCATTACAGCTGGTGAGTCGAGGGGAGAACCGATAAGAAACCAAACTGGGATGAATAAAAGTTGTAAAATGACAAAATAACTGTTAACATTCAAGGATAACCAGCTGCAGAGGGGTCCGACACCTTGTGGGTGCTCATTCAGAAGACTCTGGTTGAACTGACGTTTGTAGAAACTACAGATACCAGAAGGCCCTAGGAGAGCCGCAAGGAAAAGGTCAAAGTGGTCATAAAGGGGTCTAGCAAAATCCCCTGTACTGTCGAATGTCTTTGACCGACAAACCGGTGAAAACCCAAGGGAAGTGAATCTCGCATCATATGAAAGTAGGAGGAAATATAAAGTTGGCAAGAGTGAACCCTGTGGAGGGATGCTGATGGAAAGGGGCGAAGCCTAAAGTCCCAATGAACAGTGTGTTGACAAAGGTGAACCTGACAGAGGGATGTCCACAGTGAACTGTTTAAAAAAGATATTAAGATTTGTGAATGCCAGGAGTGAAATTGAGCTGACAAAAGCCGTAGTGAACCTGACGGAGGGAGGCAAACATTTGAGAAGGGTCTGAGCCCGGAAGAGGGGGACCCAGGGGTGAAGAATCAGCACCCAATTATAATCAGAAAGGAACTTTTGTTTATGATTTTGAACATACCAGGCCCTCAGAAACAAGAGATTTAACCACCAAAGGTTCTAATATTGCTAGAAGCTTTTGTGGCTCTGAGCCTGGAAGAGGGAGACCCAGAGGTGAAAAGTCATCACCCAACGTACCTACGGAAAGGAATCTTTTGCTTGTTCTTTTGTTATTTGTTTTGTAAAACATCAGGTCCTCGGAGGCAAGAGAATTTTTGTAGAAAAGAGACTTAACCACCGAAGGTCCTGATATCTGAGAGCAGAACTGTAGTCTTGTGCTGGGAAAGCTTTCGTGTGTGCTGTGCTCCAGAGTCCCGCCATGTCCCGTGCTCAGAACGTGGGGAAGGGAGACCCTGACTACCACCTCCTGACTTATCATTTGTGAACACTTCTTTCTTTCTTGTGAATCCTATCCCACACCCTTTTGTATTTAGCTGTAAGGACTGGCAATAGGTTTTTCTGAGTATAGGCCATTTTATTTGACAAGATGCCACTAGACTGCCTTATTATTATTTGATGCTCGTAGCTTGCTCCCATCTTAGATTTAGGTTTAGATTAGGCGTTTTTCCAACCCGCATATACAGTTTAGTAAACACCCTTGAACTGTGATCACTTGTCTGTCTTTACTGTTGCCACCATGAGTTCCTTAGAGTTGTCAATAGCATTCTTCTAGATAATTGGTTGTGTTGAGTGCAACCAGTGCGCCACCCTTATCAGCAGAGCAAATGGTGGAGAATTACTGGGAAGAGAGCAGTTTCTGGAGAATGGTGGGGACAAAAACCATATTGGAAATGGGTGAGCAAAGAGTTTAAGGTGATAAAGGAAGATACTTGAGAATAAACAGTGCACACAATGAGTTTAAACGGATAATAGGATGAACGTTGGATGGAGGAGAGAAGTGCAAGGAAGTCTTTTTCACAATGGGAAGAATGATCACGTTTTTAGACGAGGAAGGACCGGTTGAGAGGGAGTTATTATTGCACAAAGTTGTAAGACAAAGAAGGAAAAAAGGATAGACTTTAAGAAAAAGAGATGATGGAAGGGGATCAAGAGGGGCAGCGGTTGGGTGTGCTTTAGTCAGCAAAGCAGAGATGACTGTGTCCACATGGAGGGTGTAGAGAGAAAGGGAAGCAAAAGATAAAGATGGAGGAAGGGAACAATGGGAGAAAGCAGAGAGTAATAGCATAACGAAGGAGAGTGACTTTAGAAGAAAAGTTTGAAGCAAGGTCGATAGGGAGAGCAGGCTCAGGAGGTGGAGGACAGAGGATATGAGTCAGAGTCTGGAAAATGCGAGGAGGAGAAGAATAATAGTGCAGATGATCAGAAACGTAGGAACGCTTGGCAGAAAGGAGCACAGCATCAAAAGCAAAATGAAGAGAAGAAAGGATGGAAAGATCAGAGAGAGCATGGGACGTGTGTCAGCGGTACTTGTCGCAGAGGAGCATACGCCATTTGGACCGAAGCTGCAAAATAAGCTTAGGTTGCAAGGTCTATGGGTGTGTGAAAAGGGAGGTGCTGGATAGACCGAGTTTAGGGTGATTAAGAGGAAAGAGAAGAAGCAGCAGAGCAAAGAGAAAGCAGATAAGGAGGCAAGTGAAGAGGTACAGGTAGATATGAAGGAAGGTGTGTCAAATGCACAGAGACTGCGACAAAGAAAGGGCTTAACAGAAGGGGAAATAGGTTGAGTAGGAACATGAATAATCGAAAAAGAAACTAGATGATGGTCAGACGACTAGATGGGCAGGGCAGACACAGAGGTCATAGAAAGAAAGGAAGACAATATTAGGAACCAGATCTATGAGAGGCAGGAGTAAAGACAGTAGACAGGTGATGGGAATCGAGAATGGAAATTAGAGGGATGGTAGAGTTTGTAGATGAAATATTGAGATTAATATATCCAAGAAGAATAAGTGAGACATGCAAGAGATGGAGTACTGAAAGCTTTGAGGTCATCGCAAAAAGAATCGATAGGGCTAGAAGGCTGATATAACAGAAGAAAGGTTACAGAGAAGGGTCCGGTAAAGGAAGTGAATTGATACTCAAAAGATGAAAATACAGGGAGGTCGGCAGGAGAAGGTAAGAGGGGAAAGAGGAGTAGTAAAGGATACCAACCCCTGTCCCACAACTCAATGGGTAGGGGTGTAATATAATGCAAAGTGGTCTTAGATAGCACTCTTCTGCCGTTGTCTATGGCCTTGCTGCGCATAGCTCTGTAACAAAATAGGGAGAGGGGTTGTTGGTGCTAGAGGCAGATGCGGAACCTGCAATGTTGTGGGGTGCAGATCAAAAACATCTGAGTCCTAAATGTTGATCTGCTTCTATGTGTTTGGCGGGGACACTTAGGTCTATGTTATTTGAAGGAAGAACACAAGATCTCATTGGTGAAAGTGCTGTGGGTGTAGCTCCTTGAAGTGGAAGAGTGCTGTGGGTATGGCTCCTGCTGAAGTGGAGGAGTGTGATGGGGCGAACTTGGTCACAGTTGAATTAGTGTTGATGTGCTAATGGCTAGGCCTGTGGTGTCTGTCTGTGGGGATTTGTGTGTGTAGGGTAACGTGGTAGATTAGCCAGAGGGTGTGACGGAGTCACGTAAGCGCGACGGCAGCACTCGCCATCGCGCATGTGGGCTAGAAATAAAGTGGGCGTACCCTGAGCTCATCAGAGCATGCCGGGAACCCGAACGAGCAAGACCTGTGTCCTGAGTATTTTTTTAAACTACGAGAGGCTGAGGCCTGCTAGCAGGGGAACCCGGGGCATGATACAGAGCATCACACTGGCGACGAGGCTACTTGGTAGGGGGTGCATATTCCGACCCCAGAATCGGCGTCTGCACCACTGTTAAATGAAATGAAATTATATTTTATTTATATCACGCTTGTACACAAGTGTTTCCGATGCCTACCGGGAGCGCTACCTGCGCGGGAATTTTCTCTCTGCCATTTTATGCTACTGATGGTCACAGCCCAACACATGGGGTGCTCGTGCGCCATCCACTCAATTTCTGGAGCCCATGAGGGCTAAATCAAGCTAAGCAAACCACAGGGGCTACCAGTAAGGATCCGGGGGCCCCAACAATTTCACACAAAAAAAGATGTTTTTTTTATACATGCAAAAAGCACATGTCAAAGGACTAAATCTGTCTGAACCCTCTAGTGCAGAGGAATTGTTCTCCGTCTCCTTCTCTCTGGTGCCAGAAGAGGAGAGAGCCCACCCCGTGTCCATCTGAAGCAACACCAACCCACACCACCAAGGAACACACCACAGCCCGAAGGTGGGTGCCTGTGTGACCTATGCACCTCTGTGATCCATCTCATTAGCGGATATGCGGCCTTCACACAAGTGATAGGTGCCTGTTCAGTCCGTGGACATGAGCAACCCCGCAGATGGCGCTCAAGGGGTGAATGCACCTCCACAGATCCGGAGGATACCCAGACAACAAGGCACACTGACCTCCATGCCAGAGTTTGACGCATCGGGTGCTCTGCCGATGCTGGGTCCAAAATGGCTGCTGTGGGTTGAGAAACTCGAGATGTATTTTAAGGCCACGGGTGAGACGGATGACTAAGTGAAGGTGGCGACCCTCCTCTACGCTGCAGGATCTGAGGTACATTGCATCTTCAACTCTCTCGCTCCCACCGATGGCTCATATCTGGCCGTGAAAGACTTGCTCAAGGAGCACTTCATACCTTTTGCAAACCAGGACTTCGAATGCTTCGTGATGTGCAGCGAAAAGCAAAGTGACGACGAATCACTAGACCAATTTTGCTTCCGGCTAGGTCAACTGGCCAGCATGTGCCACTGGGACAAAGAGGAAGGAATGGTGCGCAACCAGCTACTACAAGCTCGTAGTGATGGACGTCAGCCCCCACTCACTCTTGAGCTGTGCCGCATCGGAGGCGCTAGACATTGTACATTTTGCGCTCTCAGTATATGAAGCAGATATCAGAGACATCATTGAAAGGTTTGCAGACATATTTCGGGGCGTTGGAAAGCTAAAAGGGGAGCCCATCAAATTGCATATTGACGAAACAATGCACCCAGTGGCGCTTGAACAGCGGTTCATATCTTTCCACCTGAGAGCGCAAGTAGAAAGAGAACTGCAAAACCTGGGGACTCAGATATAATTGAAAAGATAGATGGCCCGACACCGTGGGTGTCCACTATTGTAGTGGCGCCAAAACCCAAACAGACAGGATCCGTTCGCATCTGCGTGGACATGGGGCTAACCAACATCGCCATAAAACGTGAACGACACCTCACGCCAACACTGGACGACGTGGTCGGGGAGCTACAAGGAGCCAAGGTATTTTCAAACTCTGTTTGATCCAGATATCACCAGCTAGAATTACACCCAGACTCACGTTATATAACAACATTCACAACTCACAACGGTCTATACAAATACAAGCGCCTGAACTTTGGTGTCTCCTCAGCAGCGGAAGTCTTCCAAAATGTCATTAGAGGCGCCCTTGCCGGCTTAGAAGGCGTCATAAACATGAGCGATGATCTATTGGTATATGCTGCCACAGAGACTGAGCACATGGTCAGGCTGGAAAAGAAATTGGAAAGAATCAGAAACCTAGGCCTAAAATTACACCGAGAGAAATGTGAATTTCTCAAGTATCGCATAGAATTTTTTGGTTTCATCTTCCACTCAGTCGGCATCTCTCCAGACCTACAGAAGGTGAAGGACATTCAAGAGGCAAAACCTCCAGAGAATCCCTCTGAGGTTAGAAGCTTCCTTGGCATGGTAACGTACTGCGGGAGGTTCATCCCAGACTTGCCAACTCTCTCGGAACCTCTTCGACCCCTGACAAAGAAAGACATTGCATGGTCATGGTCTGATGCGTAACAGAAGGCTTTTGACGCCATAAAAGCTGCCCTCACGGGGGGGAGAAACCATGGCATTCTTCAACCCCGAGAAGGAATCCAAACTAATTGTGGATACTAGCCCTGTAGGGCTGGGAGCCGTGCTCCTTCAGCCAGATGTCCATGGACAAATGAGAGCCATTGCCTATGCAAGCAATGCACTGACGGCGACCGAACAAAGATACTCCCACATTGAGAGGAAGGTGCTGGCTGTGCTGTGGGGTTGTCGACACTTTTGCATCTATGTTCTGGAGAAACCTGTGTCCGTCATCACTGACCACAAGCCACTCATCGCAATCCTGGCAGGTTCATCATCCAAACCACCACCGAGGATAGAGAGATGGATGCTAGCCCTCATGGAATATGAGGTGAAACTATAAAAACGACGCAAACTCATAACCCGGCAGACTACCGGTTGTGTCTTCCCAGGGATGGCAGTGATCAGGGGATGAAGTCATTCTGGGAAGCTGCCCTGCCGGTAGCCCTGATACTGTAAGAAATGGCAGACGCATCACGCGAAGATGAATGCTTCTGGCTCGTTGAACAGGCCTTTGTTAGCGGTGACTGGAAGTCAACTCTAGCGGATATGTCCTGCCAAGACAAAGATACTCAACGTAAGATCCAGCAACTATGTTGAGTCCAGAGGTGGAACTAGTGGACGCCACATCTTGTGAACAAACAATCCAGGCAATGAAAAAAGTCTTCGCGACTCACAGATTTCCCCGAGTAATATGCTCCGATAATGGGCCGCCATTTCAAGGGAGACAATTTGCAGAATTCATGAGTGACTGCGTCATCACGCACAGAAAAGTGACACCGGGATGGCCGAGAGCAAATGGAGAGACGGAGCGGTTCATGGGCACGCTGAACAAAATATTTCGCATCTCACAGGGTCATGGGCATGCTGAACAAAATATTTTGCATCTCACAGGGTCATGGGCATGCTGAACAAAATATTTTGCATCTCACAGGGACAAGGAGGTGAATTGAAAAGAAATGTATACCAGTACCAAAGGGAGTATCAGTCGACCCCTCACTCCCCCACCAATCCACGGGCATACCTCGAGCCAAAGCTTTGTTAAACAGATGCTTGAGAGGGCTTATTCCTGAGACAGATAGCCGACCACTGGGTGTCATCGATGACCGGAAGACAGCTGAGGAAAGGCAGGCGTATAATGAGAAGGAAAACGGCAGGTGCCGGCTGAAGCCTCTGAATATTGAAGTGGACGACTTGGTCCTAGTGATAAACCAGCATCCAGAAGGGAAACTCTCCCTCAACTATGAACCCCCTCCCATGGAAGTGACCCACGTAAAAGGGTCCATGGCGAGTGCTGCTGACCAGCGAGGGTCGGTAACGAGGAACTCGTGCTTCTTCAGAAATGTTGCTGGAGAAGGACAACAACCCGAGCCGGCAGTGGAAGCATCCCGGCCCAAGCGATGCACAGGGAGCAAACACCTGAAGACACGGGGATCGCGAAGGAGGAGGACACTGACAAGAGAGTGAGAGTGAAGCGACGAGGAGACAAGGGAGAGGTACCCCCGCTGGGAAGGCCGGAAGTGTCCGACGAGGCTCAAGGACTACATCATGGACCCAAGCTGAAGCAAAGAGACAGTGAAGTGTTTGCCCACGTTGGACCACCCCCACTCTGTTTTGATATGCCTTCACAGGTCTGTATGTCATGTTGACAGCAAGTTATAGAGAATGTTGTTTTATGTTTTGTTATTGTGATGCTGGAAATGCATCGGAGGGACAGGGTCTCTGTATCCTTGTCCTTTACTGTTTTTTAGCATGTGTTCTGTCATGTTTTCCGTGCAGGAGTTAATGTGGGACTCCTGGCGGTGCAGCTCTCGCTCTTTTGGTTTGGCGAACAGGCCCATGGGATACCCTTATGGCACCCATGGGTAGGGGTGCAACCCTGTGCCCCTAGTGTATGTTTTTGGGCACCTGTGTGTGACCCACAGAGCAGGGTACGGGCTGGTGGCAGCTTCGTGCTGAAATGACTGGTGCCCTGAGTGGCCTCCATTTTGGGATGCCCAGGCCCTGCCATTGGCATCGGTAGATTTCGGATGGAGACAAAATGGCCCCCATGGCCTCTTGCCTTCCATCACCTGTTACCTTGATCTTCCCCATGTCCTGGGAAGCCCTGCCTCTGTCCCTTCCCCCTGACTGGCTGTTGGGTGGAAGTTCCGTATATGGTAGTGTGGGGAAGTGCCGACCAGACTGGCTGGAGCCTTCTCAATGACCGTATATTGTGGGTACGCCTGTGGGTGGGACCTGGGTGAAAGGAGTGTGTGACGAATATGCATTCTATGTTGTGGCTGTCTAGTATCTGGTGGTTGACACAATGGTTGAGACAGCCCTGCCCGAAACCGGTATGAATGCAGCTTGGAGTGTTGAATGGCTCGGTACTTGTCCCAATACACATAACTTGTTGTGAGTGTCTGGAGGGAAGTGAATGGCCTGAATGCCCCGTGTGCCTGATTGGCTGCCTGCCTGCATGAATGACCGTAGTCGTGATTAGATGCTTTAGTGTGACCCAGCGGAATGAATGGGAGATCAACAGTATATCTGGGGACCTCTCACTGCTAGGAATCGTGTTCAGAAGCTGAAGTCCACTACGACGAGTAATTGGAGTAACTGAAGCTTGATCTTGAAACCCTGCTGGATGAGAAGAATTGCTGTTGCTCTCCTTCGCAATCTGAAAGCTGCTGTGCTTCAAGAACTGACCCAGAGAGGACCTGGTAAGGCGCCCTCTTCCTGAGCTACGAGGGACCATCGTGCACAGGGGATCTTTGCCTAAGCTCCCTGGTAGACAGACCTTCGACAGGCTGCCGACCCGATGCAGGGATTGCTGCTGAACTCCAAGGAGAAGCGCCCGGACTGTTGTCCGCCACTGCTGCCGACCGCCGTCGCCGACTGGAGCCGCTGTGCTCCCGTTGCCTAAGAACTTCATTGATCCAAGGACGCTCTCGTCCGCATCGTCACTGCTGTATCCTGCCGGAGAAGGCATAACCGTCAATGCACCGAGGAGCATCCACCGGTGGGTTTCCCGCCACCCAAAGACCACAGAGACGCCGACGACTCGACGCCCTTGCTGGGCCACAGTTCTTCAGCTCTTTGCGGTCCAGAACTATCGACACCGAGGTGC
Source organism: Ambystoma mexicanum (assembly GCF_040938575.1). NCBI lineage: Eukaryota > Metazoa > Chordata > Amphibia > Caudata > Ambystomatidae > Ambystoma > Ambystoma mexicanum. Next base: position 745,855,635 of record NC_090926.1, read on the forward strand.
CCCAAACGCCTCTTCCTGCGAGGACATTCACTCTTCACCGTCAACGAGCACTGCTAGGAACGACGCAGCCACTTTACTGTCGTAGCTCGACCTGTTCTCCATCGGACATTCGACGACCCGTGACTCCTGCCTGAAAGGGAGGACACTCGAGAAGGGCCATCGATTCCCCAACGCGGAACGCTACAACGCCAGGTACTTTGGGGTTGCAGAACTACTGGAAAGTCTAGTGTGAACAATGTATGGACTGGGCTTCTATCTTTCATCTACAGGTTGCCCAGGTGGGGGGGGGATCCCCACACAGAACTGTGTCTAGGTAACGGGGCCAGTATTCTGCCACTTGCTTAACCATCTTGCTTTCCTTACTCTCTCTACTGCTGGTTTCCTCTTTATTTTGATCTGTGTGTCATTCTGACTGTATGCACTTTAATGAGATCTGATAACGTTAGTGGTACCACTTTAGAACTGTATATATTTACCATTGTTGATTTCTGAGTACAAAGTGAGTTATCGTATTAGTATACGTGACCGTGAATATTAATTATATAAAGACTGTGTTGTACCGATACAGTGTGTGGACATTCCTTTGTGGGTGCTTGGGGACTACACTGTACTTAAGAACCAGCCTACATCACCTCCCGAGAAGCTAGGCCTTGATTGCTCGTCCATTGCTACCGTAATAGAGAATCTTGGCAGGGGTCTCTGTGCCTTCCCTCTACCATATAGAGAGCGGAAGTGCAGACCCCCCCCCCCCTTCCAGTCTTTACAGTTATGAAAAAGGAGGGATATGATGGAGACACGCAAGCGCGACGGCGGTTCTTGCCATCGTGCATGCAGGCTAGAAATAAAGTGGGCGTACCCCGAGCTCATCAGTGTGTGCCAGGGAACGCGAATGAGCAACACCCGTGTCCTGCATATTCTTTTAAGGTACGAGAGGCCGAGGCCTGCTAGCGGGGGTTCCCAGGGGCATGATACAGAGCATCACAGAGGGGGATGTAGTTCTTGCAAGGAAAATCATCCTGGTATCCTCCATGCACTGCTACCACCGCATTATTTTGAAGCTCAGGCGTGAAGGTGTGAGACTGGTGGTGAGTACCTCATGAAAGATGCTGTATTCACAAGTTACAGTTTCAGTAGTTTGAAGTTGGTGGGAAGAGACCAGCCACTTGTACATCTGCTACACAGCAAGACTGGATCTAATTGACAAATACTTAGAACACTTAAAAAGAACACACACTGTAGAGTGCTAAGACACCACGCAAGTGGCAGCAGCGCGTGGTACAAGACCACATTACCTAACTGTCTCCCATGCCACATTCAATATTTCCTTATCAAATTGCTCATGCGGGACAAGTACAGGTAGAGCACAGACACATGGAAGAAGTTATAATGCACCCTTCTTCTTTAAAAAACGCACAGGTCCCATTTCACTTTCTGGCACTGCCAATTTCTCTCTCTCCCCTCTCTTTCTTTGGCCCTCCATCCCTCTAGCTCCCCTTCTAACTCTTTCTACCCCCCTTTCCAACTCTTTCTCTAACCCACCCCACATTATTTCCCCATTCCCTTCTCTCCTAATCACTCTCCCACCTGGGCAAGTAAACAGTCACAGTTCTGAGTACATGTAGACAAAGTGTTATTATTCTGGTGTTAAGTGTTAAGGGATCCCTAAACAAGACTGGACAAATTATTCCTTCATTTAGGTTAAGAGGTGAAGGCACATTGGAAGTAAACTCTGCACAAGAAAGATCAAGTATGGTACTTGAATAGGTAAAACCACTGATTTACCAACTGTGTGTGCGCTTGTGTACCCACTTTGTGGGCTGATGTAATTTCCACAATAAAAATATTTTTTGCAGAGGAAAGGCTTAAATGAATATCCTTCAAATGCATAAACGGCAGGCTCTGAAGTACTTGTAAGGCCATAGAAGGTTTTATAGAAGGTTTCATGATGGTAATGGTGTTTATCTTGGGGGATGCTGCAGAGTAAAACTCAGCAGAAGCCCGACTGCCACGTCTTCTATTTGGTCCGACTCAGCTGCTAGCTCGACTCAGAAGGGTATCCATCCCCATTTGAAAGACATCTTTCAGAAAATCTAGTATTCTTAGGAATCTCACTGATGTTTTCGCAAAGAACCCCAATTCGGGAAAGGGTTCTAATGCCAAGCATGTGTGGACAATGAGGAGGATTGCCAATAATGCCAGATTCCAAGGCTATCCCCTGATTTTCTAAGGACTGGCACTCACCCTCTAAGCCTTCAATCTCAAATGCTGCAATATTAGCCGTAAAACAAGGTGGATACCACAGAGGGAAAGGATTTGCTGGAATTTGCCAAGGCCTGGAGGTAAACAAACTCAGGCCCAGAATGATGTGGTATCCCCGAGTTTGTTTCTCACTATCAGGGACTAATAAAATCATTGTTGCCTTTTCTTGGCAGAGCTTCCTCAGCGCAGTAGGTGTAACGGAAAATAAGCCCTTCTGGCCTTTAGGAAGAGAGTGAGTGAAGATCTGTTGCCCAAGCATCCTTGCACTGAATCTTGGAGCAAAATTCTGTCTGAAGTGCATTATGTTTTGTGACCAGCAGGTCTAGCAATAGTTGCACCATACTGTTGATAATTTCCAGAAATATTGCCGGGTGAGATGGAACTGCACTGAAGTCAGGAAAAAGTGACTACATTTATGGCTGATACTAAATGAAGATGGTCCTCAGAGTCCTACCTTCGGAGCCACCAGATTAAGGGGTGTTGACTGTGTCAGTGCTTTCTGGTTGACATTGGGTTTTGGGTTTGATTTTGTCAACTACCCGCATTAGCTCCTGTGACCAAAAGGACAAACTGCTTCAAGCTCTTTTCTTTTTTCATCTGCTCCCTACAAATGAATGAATTCATGGACTGTGCACTGAACCACCTTCCCTGTGCTATCTATGAATCGTAATGAAGGCTCTTGGCTGACTTTTGAGGTGTAGGGTATGGCAAACTATCCCATTTTCTCGCAGAACAGTTTGTTTGAGGACCATTTGGTCGTACGTTTGTTTACCACATTGTACTGCAGATGTAGATGGGCCTTGGGGGTTGGGTATAGGTATTTCAAAAGGTGGTGGATATGTGGGGGATTCCGGGGGTCTCCCCCCTACTTTTATTTACATTTATTTGTAAAATGTGGTAAAGAAAATTCGACCAAATGGGACTCTATCAAATTGCTGTGAGGAAACATCATAGATCTGGGTACGGTAGCCATGGGGGGTGGGTGGGGCGGGTGCCGCCACCCAATCAGCGGTACTGGGCCTGGTTGCAGTGTATACACTACTCCCTACACACATGGCAGAGGCTTATCAGCAAGAAGAAAACCCTGACCATATCCCTTTATGGTAAACTTCTAAACAGTGTATCCTTTGAACATATCGCCCTCTCTTGGACCAGTTATCCCAACGGTACACCATCTCCCAATTTGTGGAGTCTCCAACCCCACTGTGTGGTCCTCGTAGAATACTTAAAGCAGATGGTCTAAAGATGGCAGAATTGCTGGAGAAGAGGGGGTAGCCGGGCCTGTTGGGCCAGGTAGACCAATATGAGAAGAACAGAGATTTGAGAAATATAAATGCACTGAGGGACAAAGTGAATCTGTGCATGCACGCTGCTGAGCAAAAGAAACATGCAGCTAAAAGAGCTCTGTCTACAAGCAAATGTTATTAGGGGGAAGCGTGGAGCGCGACTGTTACAGTCACTTCCCACACATGTGCACAGTAAGATTCCAAGATGGCGGGCAACCTCTATAAAGGGTTAGACCGCGGGTCCACATAAGGGGGCTGTTGCCACCAGAGAGGCAGGGAAGTCACAAATCAGCAAGCTTCAACCGATCCCAGGACAGAACATAAACCCATACATGACTGAATTGTAGTTAACAAAACAAAACAGGTGATGGCTGGAAGGTTTAGAGACCACAAGCACCCCCAGACGTGTTTCAGCCTTGTTGGGCATCATCAGTGAGGAGTAGCTTGGGTCTCTAGAGCCAGCAGGCACAGGACTCACGTCTGGGCATACCCGTCCCACTCAAGGTGACAATAGCGAAACAAAAAAGGTAACGCCTCTCCTTGGTACTGCCTAGGCCTCACGTGCTAGCACACCCAGGTAGAAGGGTCTTCCGAAAATTCAAGACACCAGGAAAAGAATAGCAGAAAACGCAATTTGAAGAAATCATGAATCGGGAAAGAAGTGTGCGCACCCTTTAACCCCCAGACTGTTAAAAAAAGAAATGAGTAATTGCTGCCAGACGTGAGCCCGGTCTGGAGGACATGTCTGCTAACCTTGGAGATCTGTTTTTGTACTGTCGAGAGATTTTCTTTTGTTACCAATTTTGTCTGAGAACCAGAGATTTTGGACGATTGTGTTAAGAGCAACCTGTGAGATATCTGAAGGTGTTTCCCTGGCTAAACCCTGGGGGATCTGTCATCAAGGTGGCCAGGCATGGCCATCGCTATTGGATCCAGTGCCTGGGGGTGGACCAGTGAGGGAGGATCACCTGGATGAGGGGTCCTTGTTGAGTGGAAGTGGGACACCGATGGGTGAGAAGCGGTACCTCCCTTCTTTTTGCACCTTTTCCCCATCCTCTTCCGTAAGACATTAGAAAACACTGCCCTCCCTTTTCCGACACAAATGCTTTCTCCTGGCACAAAAGACGACAGACTAATATGCAACCTGTTTACCTGACATGTCCCAACCCAAGGGTATTGCAAAGTCAGGCAATTGACCAAAATTTCACACACCAGACATCTCTTTCCTTTTCCCACAGGGATAAAAGGTGGACAAAAGAGCACAGGACGAGCAAGGCAGACCGCACAACAAGACACCTCTCCAGGCCCGGCAGTTCAAGAGGAGGAGAAAGGCAGCAAATAGCGAGAGGCTAACAAGGAGAGACACGACCTTGCCCTTTTTGACGCAGACCCGCGAAACCTTTGCAGAAGGAATTGTAAGACCAAGGACAATAGCCCAAGTGTGATGCAGCAGATGCTGATGGTACACGCAGTGTCCCTACGCTGATAAGCAGGAGCAAGGCGAACTCATGCTACCATGGTGCCGGCCTTGATTCAAGATACAAGGAAAGCCAAGCGGTTCATCACAGCCAGTGAATTGAAGGGAAAGCCGATAAGAACCAAACTGTGTTGAATGAAAGTCACAAAGTGGCCATTTGAAGGAAGTTCAAAGAACTGTGAATTGTAAAAGGGAAAACCAGCTGCAGAGGGAACCGGCAACACGTGGGTGCTAACTCGAGAGACTCTGGTCAATCCCATGTTGAGTAAAACTACTGATACCAGAAGGCCGTGGAGAGCCGACAAGACGGGTCCAAGTGGTCACAGAAGAGGTCTAGCAAAATCCCTCTGTTCAGTCAAAAGTCGTTGATCTACAAACTGTCAAGAACGTAATGGAAGTGAATCCCACAATCATTGAAAGCAAAAGGAATTGTGAAACGGCAAGAGTGAACACGATGGAGGGATGCCAGTAAAGAGGGGCTAACTCTAAAGTCCCAAGAAACAGTGTTGAAAAACGTGAACCCGATAGAGGGCTGTCCACTATGAACTGTTTGAAAAGACATTAAGAAGCCAAGGGGAGTGAATCCTGCTAAAGTGAAGAGAAAGCTATAGTGAACACAGCGGAGGGAGGTTAATATTCGAGAATGGTCTGCCCCCAGAAAAGGGTGACCCAGTGGTGAAGAATCATCACCCCAAATATAAGTCGAAGAGAACTTTGTATTGAAATTCGAGAAGGGTCTGCGCCCAGAAGAGGGGGACGCAGGGATGGAACCACCACCTCAAGTGCAACCCGAAAGGAAATTTTGTTTGTTCTTTTTAAACCTATCAGGGCATCGGAAGCAGGAAAAGCAACCACCGAAGGCCCTGATATCGAGAGGAACTGTTTTGGGATCCAAGACTGGAAGAGGGAGATCGAAGGGTGAACCATAATCATTCGAATCAAGAGCCACAGTAAACCCAGCGGAGGGAAGCTGAGAATCGAGAAGGGTCAGCGGCCAGAAGAGGGGGGACTCAGGGGTGAACCATAATCACTGTAATCGAGAGCCACAGTGAACCCAGCGGAGAGAGGCTGAGAATCGAGAAGGGTCAGAGTGCAGCTGACATCAAAGGCTTGTATAATGAAACTTTGTTCTCTGTCAGCAATAATGTTGCAAGGTGTGGCCTTGCCCATTGAGGACCGTCCCCCTGCTATTGAAACTCATGTATTCATGTGGGTATAAGTGAATGGCCCAGAGTAGGGAGGGAGGTTCACTTGTGCCGAATTCTTGTTCTGCCATTTGTTATATGTCTGCTATTGCTTTACTAATAGATGTTCATCAATCCACTGGACTCTTGAGTGGTTATTTCTGCCACGACAATCTGGTGCCTTAACAGGTCGCATTCCCGCTGCTCTGCGGCTGGACCTGGGGTCGCCGGGCGCACTAACCACTGATCCCCTTGGGCCCAGAAAAGACAATTTTGTCGGGGGAATGGCTGTGAGGGGGGGACTGGCTGGAGCACCCAGAAACTCGGTGAGGGCAGATAGAGCAGACGCGTAAGCAAGAGCTGATCAACAAATCATGGGTTGGTGATCACAGGTAATTGCGTCAATGTTGTGTTATGTCATGTATTGTTTTATCTGAAACTGGTCAAAATGTCTGTATCTGGATCTAAAGTAGGGAATCTGTTTGGAGTAAATAGTAGGGAAGGTATGCTGCCTAACAGAACTGGTTATCTGAAGTAAGAAAAAGTAAAAGCAGTTGGCCACCGCAGTTTAAAAGCAACACACCCCACTTAAGAAAACATGAGACTGAGGTGTCAGAGTAGTGTAGAACTGAGAAGGGACAAAGATAAATGTGTTCTGTCTGAGTGCAAAAAAAACAGTTGGATGAGAACCCTGTGATTGCCTTGTCATAACCCACACCGCCTTATTTAAATCCCTTCATGTGCACTCTTGTATCATAGTATGGGAGCTGTAACAGGCTGTATCTTTATCCCTTACCTACCCACGTCTCTGAAGAACTAAATACTGTTTTGAATTGTTAGTAGAATAACGGGGGATATAGGCTGTGAACCAGCAGTCTTCTTTATCAGAACAACGCCTGCAGATGTCTCTGAAATGTATGTACGACGCTCTGAACAAGGCTCAGGAGTCGATAACTGAGCCTCTGGATAGATACAGCAGAGCGGTTATAGTTCGAGCGTATCCACACCGCCAGTCATGGGACTCGCTAGGGTCCCGGTGCAGACCGGGTTGGGAACAGACCTGGATCTGAAATAAAACATCCCTTGTCTTACCCCATGAGAATGGGTTCAGGGCAAGCAAGACAAGTGCCACTAGCCCCAAAAGGAAGTTCAGCACACTTCATGTTTACTCACCACTATTAATCAAAAACATGCAAATACCTGGAATAATGGCACAAATATACACTTAGGGAATCAACTAAACATTTTCCCCAGGAAGAAGAAAGGAATTAGAGAAGAAGGGTGCACGTGTACACCAACGCCGCTGGGACAGCTATCTCGATTGGTATAGCGATGCCACTAAGAGACAGAGAAAATCTAACACTCGGCACTAAAAGACTCTCAGGAAAAGCTCCAGGAGCAAGTAAAATCCATTAAAACTGAGTGCTCAAACCTGCAGGTCCCGACCCACAAAAGTGAGTGCAAACGATTATATCCCATTCTGCAAGGAGAGCCCCCATTGAAAGAAAGCCCTGAAGATATTTTGGACACTTATACACCGGCTATATTGAACAACATGCCGACCATCAACCCGATAGCCCTGATTCCTCTAAACCACCTACCACAATCCACACCCATGCAGCAGATCAATGGCTCATTCACCCCCAAAATGAGAGCTTAGATTTCTAAACTGTTTTCACCGACCTCAGGCACGTTCACAGGTTTCCTGAACTAAACAATGAATACCAGCACAGGTGTATTCCCACTCAGAAAACTCCTGGGAGCGGGCAACACCCTTGTCTCACAGTACATGCCCCAGTGAGTGCCACTGGCTTATTTAACATGGTCCAGAGATTCCCAAGGATATGAGACGACCATGTCAAACTCCAAGAGGAGCTCCAAGTTATAATAGACTACTATCACCACACTTGTATTGATTTAAATCAGGTATTCTGAGCAGTACGATCCCAGACACCTTGGCTTTGCTTAAAGAAATAGTGCGCTCAGAAATATTATTGTCCTGAGGGTTCGGGCATGTGTTTTTAAGCATACATTGATCGATCGTACAAACATTTCCTATGCACCTTACCGTAGTTTTCCTCTTTTTTACTCATGCGAAATCAGGCAGCAGGGCATGGCCATTTTATGATAATTCGATCCGTTGCTGCATCGCCCAAGCAGGATTGCCCTGGCAGCACTAAATCTTATCCCCCGCCCTTGAGGCTGACATCACTAGATGCGTAACGTCCATTTCACAAGGCCAAAGCACGTCTTGTGTCAACATTGTCTGCGCTCCAACTAATGACGTGTCTCCATGGAAATGGCAGGACGCCTCTTTCCTCGATGAGTATAAACAGACTGCTTGTCAAGAGATAACATCAGATTTTCTTTTCCATTCCTTACACTGTCTTTTTTTGAGTATTCTGTGCCTCGTTTCTGTGCTCAGGTCAGCTACTTTCGCTGCTTGTAGCCCGTGCGAACAGATACCAGCACCATTCATCAATCAATTTTTTTTGTTTCCCCCATAATGGCAACAATACAGCCCTACCAGTACGAGCCAGAGTATTCCGAGGTGGAATTACTCGAAAGAGAAAGATGCGCAAACAATGGGACTTCGGACGACAGTTGGGAGGACGATTCAACAGCAACATTATACTGGCAACAATGCCATTGGATACAAGAATTGTCATTGGCAACTAAGGTTTAATACACTTATCTTGTTCATTTAAAAACAGTTTGTATCTTTCTCTTTCACAGGTGGTACAGGCTGGTGGCCTATCGTTCATTTACATGGTGGCTTCATTGAGGCTTGGACACCGCGTTCGATGAGTAATACCCGCCTGTGTCGTTGGTGCCATTTGAGAAACTTTCCCCAGTGACAGCTGTCAGTACAGGGGATTTTCCCTCACTGTGCTGTAACCAGAACCTTACAATGTGTAGTAGTTTTGTGCCATCAAAATGAGAAACAAAATAAAACACAACAGAACTTTTATCAATGGATGTTTCCATTTTTCAGTGAATCAAGTGTGTCTCCATTCAGCAGTGTTCCGGGTCTTGCCTGCACGCCTCAGGCACATCCACCCCCTCCATTTCCAAAGCCAGCTTGCACCAGTGGATGTGCGCTGCCAAGGGGTGCTGTCGGGGGTGGGAACGGCCAAGGTGCCAAACACCATATACACGTCAAAGGTATCTTCTGCACAGGGGCCATTGTACACATGGCCTCCCCAGACCCAGTGTCTCCAGGCATGCTCCCCTGAAGCAGGCTGCGCCCCTGTTATCCACATAAGACGCGAGTCAGCTCCTCGTCGTGCTACCTGTGAATATCTCCCTGTTCTCCTGCCACTAACTACCCTGCTTGCAGAATCTAACTGTTTGTTGGTCAAGGTAAGGACAGGTCACCTAATCATATCTCCTTCATCTCTAAATTTCTATCTATTTCGAACAAATGTACCCAGTAGTGTTATGTTCATTCATCTCATTGCCATTGGCTTGATTTTAATTTGTTATGTTATCGATATATATCAACTGTCATCAGTGTCAATTTGGATCGAATTGCATCCTTTGCGGACCGTGTCTATAAGCATGTTTCCTTTTGATGCACGATAGTACATTCAAAGGACGAGTAACATGTTCTGATTTTCATCACATCAATGAATTGTTTATTTATTATCCTATAATACAGCCGGCCACGCTACACTGGTTTTGCTGCGGTGACCAAACCACAGCTTTCATAGAAGAATCTATGGTATAATTCCTTCTTTCTCACGTTTTTATGCAAAGTAATATTCAAATAATGTTGACCTTTTTTTTGCAGGATTTTCAACAATGCCTGCATGTATGATTTTCGGTTGCCCTTCTAAGACCCATGACAAATCTGAAGGCACTACAATGCATGTATTCCCGAAGAATATAGATTGAATAAGAGAAAGGGTCAGATATTGTGGATTTGCGCCGGCAGAGCTTGAAAGTAGAGTCAAAGAAGTCTTGCTGGACACCAGGGGTGATCGATTCCGCATCTGCAGCCTGCACTTTACTCCGAATATGTACGACCAATCCATGTACCCAAAGAAGAATCGACTCAGAACGACTCGTAAATTGCTCCCAAATGCAATTCCGACTCTATTCGTTCACAGGCCGCCTCAGGTGAGTCACGGTTTCCGGATTTAGCTGTAGCCCTTGGGGTAGTGAACAGGTAACTAAATGGACGGATTGGTGTTTTAGGTGTAAATGTCCACTTTTCATATTAACAAGATTGTATTGCTTTTTAAATAAAGACCATTTTGCTACACATCTGTCCTTGGTTTTAGGAGCATCATAGAAAACGATTTATGGGCAAAGATAACTATGCTATAGTGCCCTTTGAAATAAGCACAATGTTTTCGTAATCTCTCTCCTTACATGCCAGTTTTTAAGATTAGCATTTCTAAATAAAATCAAATTTTCCCTTTACAACTCCATGACTATGCACTGAATATGAAGGAGCAAGATTCAGCATCCATGTCTTGCCTGGAGACAACAACTTTGAGCGCGTATCAGGTAGTCTTACTTAGATATTCAGGTCCGGAATTGTTATGCATGGAATTTGAGATAATATGATCATATTTACGCATCGTCTCGTTCGTTTACACAATGTTTCATTCATGTTTTGTTATTGATATGTACCATTGTCTGCATCACATTGTGTGTGTTCAATTTTTTCATCTATACTAAAACAAGTACTGGGTTACAGGGAGATGCTGAAGCTTCGACTACAATTACATCATCCCTCGTAGTTGATCCAGAGCCAGATGTATGCGCACTGACAGTTCCCTCGAATGAAAGAAAGCCGGTCCTAGATCTGAAACTATTAGATAGTGAAAATATTAGAAACAAGCAGTTTTTGCAAATTGCTTCAATACAATATTTCTAACAGTGTGCTTCTCAAAGTCAACGTTGATTGAGTAAACTAGCCATCAATCTGGTGAAATTCAAAATGTATATTTTGACTAAATGACATACACGATGTATGAGTTTATCTGTGTAAGCCATGTGTGCAAAGGAATAATTTGATTTCTAATACAAATTACTTATTTTTAATGGATACTCTTTTCTAGGGATGTATACAAGATCGGGATATAGAAGAGGAGGCGCGTTGATCTGAGTCGGTGGACCAGCTTGCTGGTGCAGTCATTACAGTGAAGAAGAAGGTTTCAAAGAAAAGCAAGAAAGATACGGTAAGTTACAAACAACTTCATTTTCAAACAGTGTTTTGTGCTGGTGCCTTCAAAACATGCTTTTTTTAAAATCTTATTTGTCCAATATTGTATGTTGGATTTACATTGAACATGTTTTTCCAACCTGTCTTCTAGTTGCCTGATGGTGTACGAACTATACAGACACAGACAGCGACAGAAAAGAGAGATGCTGCTTGCCAAACTGATTTCACCATGGAGCAACTATTATTTGAGGTGCAGCGTGTTCAAATCAATAAGCAAACTCGAGATGCTTTTGCCCAATGGCCAGAAAATGAATTTAATGTGACCGGCGAAGCCAGCAAAGTGTTGCTGGACCATTGCTACAATGTGACTGCTCCAACAGATGAAGATGAAACTGAATGTATTGAAGATGCTTTTGAATTAGTCGCAGACCACTTGACACAATCGACACCCGCCAAAAAAGGGCCACCAAAAACCAATCGACATTGATGATTTCTCTGATTCATGTTCAAGTAACAGATGCTGAAATGAAAGAGACTGAAACATCAATACAATTGACCGAGGAACTAGACAAAGATCTTGACTACAGTATGTCCAGTTTGGCTGATATGTCAGCCACAGTTCAGTCAAACAACATTAATGCAGGATGATAGTCTAATAAAGGAGGCCAAATATATAGTATTCAACAGCAGCTTGATGGGAGATTATAATGATGCTGAGATGTGTGCTTTCAGTGAGACGGGATATATGTGGGAAGCCATTGGTGAATGTCACTCGTGTATCACAAGGCAGTAACCTCAAAATACATGCCACCTGTGAAATGCTCCATAGAAAATGTTCATGGTCCGTTCATCCGATGCTGGGGAAACTGCCATCTGGCAATCTATAGTGTGTGCAGCGGCTTTACTTTTCAGTGGCTCTAGTTTCATTAAGTTGTCCAGTTTCTGTCAATTTGTGGGACTCCAGTTCCTTTCTAAAACGCAGTACTACAAATATCAACTTCAATATCTATTCCCTGCCATTAGTGAAGCTTGGAAAATTGAACAATTGTCTATTCAAAGTACATTCTCCGAAAAACGGTTCAGGCTAGCTGGTGATGGACAATGTGACAGCCCCAGATTTTCAGCAAAGTATTGCACATACCACTTTCAGCACATGGAAAGTAAAAATATTGTGGGTTTGGTGGTGGTGCAGGTGTCTGAATGTAAATCCTCAGTGGCCTTGGAGAAACTGGGTTTTATAAAATCACTGGAAGATCTCCAATGGAGGGGAATGCAAATCGACCTCATAGCCAAGGACAGACACATTTCAATAGCCAAGACAATGAGAGAGCAGTTTCCAAATATTCGCCATCAATTTGATGTATGGCACGTTGCCAAATCCAGCAATAAAAAAATCTCAGCTGCAGGGAAAAAAAAGGTTCTGAAAATATTTCACAGTGGTCCCAGTCTTTCAGTGGAGCTCCAAAACTTGTGATGGGTCTGTGGAAATTCTCTAATGTACCACTGTTCCAACGTTCACTCTTGGACAGAAAACCAACATTTCCACCAATGTGAACATGGCCCTTTGTCGCCGGAGCAGGAACGGAAGAAGAAGTGGTTGATTCCATCTTCACCTCCATACAAAGCCCTTGAGAAGATTGTGTTTGATAAAACTCTATCAAGAGATCTGAAGGGACTCACAGAATTCTGTCACATGGGAGATTTGGGGGTTTTCCACAATATGTGCCTAAAGTACAGGCCAAAGAGATTGCATTTCGGCATAGAAGGGATAAAATATAGGACATTACTAGCGGTATTAGCGCATAACGAGAATGTAGGCCGTGAACAATCAAGGACTGCAGAAAACTTTGGGATGCTTCGCTACACTATGGTATTTACGAAAAGAAGAAAAAAAAATGTGTGGTTAAGCCGGTAGTATATGAAGAAATGGAATTCGATTTTGTGAAAGATCTTGTAATTAATGTCTTGGAGATGCATAATCACGGAATTGCGCGCGATTTTGTTCCGAGCACACATACATTGCCACAAAACATTGCCAGCATGCCCTGTCCGCCTAAAGCAGAACTCGTGGAACAGTTCAGTTCCCGGTTCAAATGGTTACCATCTGTTTTTTGATCCACAATGTTTTTATGAGTGTCCAAATAAAGCATCCAATTTGTCTTTTGAAATTTATCCTCATTGTCAATTTTACGAATGCCGTACAATGTAATTCTGTGCTTTCACAGTTCAGTTTCATCGAGCTACTGTGGGACCTTCACTGATTGTGAGAGGGCCAGATGGATAACAGTGTGAAAGCAACTTTGGGGTTCGGCAGTTGCCTTACCATACAGTTGCCCAAATAGCTGAGTAACTACTCATCCCACAAAAGGGATGAGACCTAGGCTACATAAGATACTCGGCACGCAAGAACTACTGACTGTGAACAAAACAGCGCATCAAAGTGGGTTGTTGGTGAGAAATATAAGCACTCTGACCAATATATTCATGGGGGCATGTGTTGGGGGTCGTTGCTAATGTAAGGAAGGAGTGGGCCTTTTCAGCCCCGGCCAACATACATTATACGCGAAAGTGACATCCTGATCTTGCACTCATGCGGGGGCCTCCTTTGCCCATCTGCTGCCATGGGGAAGAAGGCCCTGACATAAGCAGAGGTGGGGCTATTGCTAGACACACTTTGACTCAATTTTGTGTACCCTTGACTCCAATTTTGGACTAGGGTGCATTCTGTCATTGCAAAGATTCCCCTACCCCTCAGCAGCGCCGCGAACAGCGAGCAATGACAGCCCCCACATTTTTCATCCTGTGCCTGTGTTTCCCAATTCCAGTTCTCATGGATGCGGTGAGACAGGATGTTGCAACCTGAGAATGTATCTTCATTCTGAGTGAAGGTCACCAGCTTTGAATCTCTGCTTGCGAGCTGAGGAAGCCCACGCATCGCTCACAGTATAAGGTTCAATTGTTTTTTGACCTTGAGAGAAAGGGACCATTCCAAAAGGAATTGAATTAAAGGAGGGGTGTAATAACGTAAGATATGATAAAGGTTCACCATTCCTAAACTGGACTAAGGAACATGTAAATTCAGTTTATGAAAAATCGTTGATCCGATCGGAGGCTGCGTTACGGTCTGCGTTACGCCAACAGAATGGAATTACCGAATATAATGTAAGTTTGACTTTTGACGATTTTATACTCGAACGAGTCGACTTATCATTAGCTGACCGTTATTGCTGGGTTACATTGTACTTGTTTGTTCTGTGTGGCATATTGCAATGAAACACAAGTACAACCTTTGTGTGTACTCGTCTTTCTGCCGGGCACATGGGCAGTCCAGCATCGAGATGCATGTAGACCACCACTCGGTTCCCCCAGATTCAACGCTAATATTTTATTAAAATGCCATCTATGTGTTCCTCGAATTGTAGCGTTAGCTTCCGCATCCCGTTTCGAGTTGAACATACCCCATAGCACTAACCTCCGAAGCAAATTGTGGAGTACTTTCCATGTTGTTTTCTCTCTGTTCACATAGTTTCACGTCTGTGCTAATCATTAGTTTTAACACGATGCCAAATTAATGGGTAAAATGATCAATTGTAATAAAGATCGGCTACTGAGACACATTTCTGTTATGTTTTACAAACAAGTACATCCTGCGATTGTCATCGATTCTAGATACCAACTGACGGCTTTTTCAACCGGCAGCTGCAGATACACGTCAATAGCTGGATATTAATGACTCTTTTTTTGGAACGATCGCCAAGGGCCGATATGCCCTTACACCGTACCAGCGATAAGGAGCAACATAACATCATTTACGGTGGTCTAGTGCCAAGTTGATGCACAAGCCTTGCGATTCACCGTGCGACCAAAGCGCTTGTTTTACCCAAAAGGAACACCTTATGTCCCCAAAAAGAACACTGTGTGACTCACAATAAACATTTGTGGACCGAGAAAAAAATAATTACCCATTTGATTGAATATGGCAATCGCTGGATGTTCTCGGAGCGTTTATTGTGAAATAAAAGTACTTTACAAATTGTAGAGTCTTGCTATTTCATTTTAAAGTACAGTTTTATATTCTGAATTGTGACACCATGTGTTGTGAGACAATGTGTGTTGATTTACGGGTTCTGCGTCACGTCACGTAAGTGATGACCGGGTGCGTTTGGCTACCCTGACCAGTAACGTCATGGAGATAGGCGGAGAATATCACTAGGTTTGGTGATGTCAGCCTCAGGGGCGGGGGATGTGATTTAGTGCTGCCAGGGCAGTCCTGCTTGGGCAATGCGGCAACGGATCAGATTATCACAAAATGGACACGCCCTGCTGCCTGATTTCGCATGTGTAAAAAAGAGGAAAACTACAGTAAGGTGCATAGGAAATGTTTGTACGATCAATCAACGTATGCTTAAAAACACATGCCCGAACCCTCGGGACAATAATATTTCTGAGCGCACTATTCCTTTAACAGTACAGGATTACAGATGACCTTCAGCACTGGCAATCCGTTGTTTCTTGATGTGGGTGGAATGAGCTACTGGAATTAGGTTATGGGCGCCCCACGATTCCCAATTCCTACACGAAGGCTTTGACATGGGCCTGGATCACTCATCCCTTATAACTCAGTGGGCTGTTATTCGAGCATCGGAGAGCCCTGGGTTCCCACCTCCCTGGCAGATATTATTGTCAGCCTCTGTGCTAATTGTTGCAGTCCTCAGAGTGAAGGTCCTGACTCTGCCCAGACTGCCCTAGAGCGCTTAGAGCTCTCCATGGCCCTCCTTTTGAGCAGCTTGTTTCTACAGACTTTAGATTCCTGACTTTAAATACCATCTTCCTGGTCACCATCTCCTCTGTCAGGCAATTTGGTGAACTGAGAGCCCTTCTTTGTAACCCTCCCCCTTACCTAGTCTCCAGCAGTGAAGTGGGCATCCTCTGGTACGCCCCACTATCCGACGTAAGGTGGATTACACTTTTCATATGTCCCTAGACATTGTAATACCAGTTCTTCCAGGAGACCTCACTCAGGGAGAGGAGAAACTCTTGGCTAAGCTGGAGGTCAGAACAGTCCTCCTAACCCAAGCATCATTCCGCTCCTAGGAGGAGTCATAAGGCTTCCTCTATTTACAACAGTCGTTGGTTAAAGGATGCCATTTCACTGGCTTACTGACTAGGGACTTTCCTCCTCCCCAACAAATCCTGGCCCGGTGGACTAGAGGCATGGCAACCTCTTTGGCCAAGCAAAAGGGGCATCACTAATGGACATTTGTAGGGCTGTAACCTGTGCAGTCCTAGGAACTTTCATTCACCTTTATCGACTACATTTGCCAGGACAAGCAGATAATGATTTTGGCACTGCTGTGTTACACGCAGCTATTCCATAAGGGTTCTTTTTTCACAAATAGTCACAATGTGTTGCAGCATTCTTGGGGTCTGGTCTTCCGTGGTCTTTTTGTTGTTGAGCATACCGTTGAACCTAGGCTTGCGTATCCTTCTTGTGTTTAGGACTAGGACAAGGAAGAGAGGATGTGGGGCTAATACCCTGATTACTTACCAGTAATCTTCATTACACCTAGTCTCTCCCTCACCCTCCCGCTCCCCCAACAGTTTGGACTTTTGTGTAGGCATGGGAAAGATATTTGCCAGGCACTTCCGTAGTGGTATTAACTGCCCATTGGTGGTGGCAGGTGAAAAATGGTGCAGGTACTTGGACTTCTAATAGCAGTTCCTGGCAAATGCCTTATACTTATACACAACTGCTGGCTTTGCCAATGCTTAGTTTTAACAGGACTTCAAGGAAGAACATGAAGAGTGCTTATAATTCGAGTGGATTGTGGCAGTCCTGGTTTAAGACATTTGTATTGCACCAATAGCCGGTTTACAGCTCCAATTAAGTCATTGGGCCTCATTAGGAGTTTGCCGGTAGGGTGGCCGGAATTACCTCCAGCTCGGAACATGAGGTAATTCCGGCACCCCACCAGCAAAAATTGCTGGTATTAACAGTCGTGCCGCTGATACTGGCAACTCCCCCCATGAAGTCCTATGGGACTCCATGGAACGGGGATTAACTGCTGTTAGGGTCACTTTGAATCTGGAAATAATTCTGCCAGACAGGGTGGCGGTAACGGTAATACAGTTTGGTGGTATCCCCCTGCATCAAACTTGTAATGCGGCCCATTAACTCTCAGAAGACTGCTTTGAAAAATACACTGGCAGGCACCTTCAGTGTAAGGCTTGATGGTAAGGCTTGATTAAAGTGAGCTCCAAGAGTTCCCAGGAGGGGTTATTTGGGAAGGGAGGGGAAGGAACTGGACAGGAATGGCCATAGGGATTAGCATGTCCATTCACAGTCAATGGGTGGGCAAATAACCAAACAAAATCTACTGGCTGTGTGTCCCTCCTAATATGCCATTTTCCCTATCTGTACTCTAATGCGATAGTTTATTTTATAGGTGGCACAGCTCAAACTAAAAGGGTGTTTTCTTAGGAGATTGGCTGGTGGAAGGCAAATTCCCTTCATGATTTTAGGACTCTGATGAGGAAGAGAGAGACTAGGTGTAAATGAAGATTACCCCTAGGTAAACATGGAATTACTCTGCCCGATCAGAAAACACTCCAGCAGAAGGGAGTGGGTGGGGGTATGCGCAAGCGTTTCCCCCAGGTTTATTTTGGGCGCCCTTTCCCCGGTATAAATGGGGGCAGGGAAGGTTCGGGAGCAGGTGACGGTTGGGGCATAGCGTTTGTCAGGATCGCTGCTCCCGCTCCTTCCGTGCATTGGGGCCATTCTGGTGGGCGTTGTTGACGGTGGGACAGGTTTTTTATGTGGCCGTAGGGGGGAGTGTACGGGTTATTTTTGCAGGTGGGTGTAACATTAAAAAAAAAGAAAGTGAAAGAAAGTATGTTTCGTTTATGCAGTGTTGTAAATAAAACACTTATCGTTGGTTTACCTGGTATAAGGAGTGTGTTGGTCTCCGGCTCGCCTAGGTGCTGGTTTCCTTTTCTTGTTCTTGGTTGCGGCGGCTCTGACCAACGCCGCTCCATTGGGGAGGGTTTCTTCTGGCCAGGAACTAGGGGGCTTGGTGGTAGGGGGCCGGTTATAGGTTCATGGGTGGTCCCTTTTAGTCAGAGCGTGCGGCTTTGGAGCGGGAGCCGTTGCGGCTCAACCAAGAGCTGGGCGGGGACTGCGGCATGCTTATAAGCCACCAGGAGGCAGTGCGGTGCACGGCTGCTCAGTGCGCATTGCTCTTCCTTGTAGGAAAGCTCTAGGATCCACAGCAGTGGGAAAGAAAACATAATTTAAATTTCGACAGGTAGGGAATGAAAATAAATTAAGATTGTTAGGGAATAAGAATAAATGAAGATGGTTAGAAATTGTTTTCAGGATATTTAAAGTTATACAGCAGCTTGGCATTAGTCTGCCTCTCTGTATAATAGCAAGCCAGCATGGCCATTGCAGTGCTGGTTCTGTTTTACCTCTTGGTGCTAGTGCATTGGGTTTAAAATGTGGACTTTCCTGGTAGTAGCCTGAGTGTGGACAAGCAGAAGGGGTAAGAAACATTAAAAAAAAGTAGTGTTAAGAATTTGTGATCGGTTTTCTCCTCAGTGGGGGCCAGTCTAGGAGCCCTGTTGGTGGGGGCTTGCTCCGTGTGGTGGGGGGAGGGGTAGCACAGTTTCTTTTTTGCAAGTAGTTGTTCTGGGAGAGTTGTTAGGTTGAGATATCATGCCAGGTTTTGTGGTGGATGCTCAGGTGTTGCAGGAGGCCTTGAGCATTATCAGCAGGGCTTTGAAGGCCCAGCTGGAAGGGGCAGTGCAAGAAGTGTTGGGTGAGCCACAGAGGCGGGTAGTCCCCGGCGACAAGCGGCTTCGGATGGAGGCCCCCGCAGCAGTGGTGGCGTGTAGTTCATCAACGGGGAAGGGAGCGGTATGGGATGAAGGGTCCAGGATAAGCAGGGTGGATATACACAGGAGGGCGATGAGGAGCAGGTGGGTAGGGGGATTGTGCAACATAGGCATTTTTAAAATGCCTTTGTTGTACAACCCTTCTTCCCCACTCTATCCACCACTTGCCAAAATCAGCTCAACGAGCAAAACAAACTAACACACACATTCATACAGCAATCACTCTATCATTCACACGAGCATCTATCACCATACACTCACACATAACACAAGCATTCACGCATCCATACACATGATTCAATAAAATAAATGAACATAAACATACCTTCTGCATTGGCTTGCATGTGGGTGCTAAAATGCCCTGTTCCAGGCTGCTCTGTCCGTATGTGCGAGGAGGTGCAGGAGCTCCCCCTCGCACATACAGACATGCAGTACCCCAGCCAGCATTTCCAATGAGCTATGCAATGCTGGGGAAGCAAACCGCCACAGCCTTGCATGGCTCAGTGAGCATGTGCGGCTGGGGAATGAACTGAAATGTCAAAGGGAAATATTGTTTCCCTTTGACAGTTCAGCCAGCCCAGGAGCACTCCCTCAGCTGGAAAAAGCAGCTGAGGGTGTGCTCATTGTTTCACTGGGCTGGCTCCTTAGCACCTCCATAGTGGGTGAGGGGGCCACTGGGTAGGCACCCTCTGGCCATTATGGATGATCTGCCAGGCTTGGACTGGCCTACTGGCCTGTTCCCCTTCCCTTTGCCTGGTCACACTCTGAAACACCTGTGTACGAGCACGATACAAATAAAATATCATGTCACAGGGCAATGCCTGTACCAAAAATACTAAATGCTAGTATAGGCCCATCAAAATGGGCCACCTTTTAAGCCAATGTGGGCCAGTTTGATGAGTTACTTCCCTACGCAGTTAGCAATTTTGACCAATGTTGCTGAATAAATATTCTATAACTATCACAATGTACTTACATTTTAACACAAAACACCCTCTTCGGTACTATTCAAACAGTCTGTTAATGAATATCCATTTGCAATTGTGGGCCACTTTTTCATTGGTGCCTGAGACAGTGTAATGCTTCAGCCCGACTATGTGAGCTGCCTACTGCCCATTACTTCCAATCTAAAAAATAAGGACCGCGCCCCACATTTTGAATACCGCTGGTCTAGGGTAACGATAGCCGGGAAGTTAGCGGGCATTGCTTTCAATGGTAAGTGGTTTGGGGCTTTCAGCCCAGTGGGGGTGAAATGGTGAGTAGGATGTTGGAAGCATTGGCAAGGGAAAAAAGGAAAGGGAAGGACAGCAGGAGGCCATTCTCAGTGGCCCTGTTAGTGAAGTTGTCCAAAGTTATTGAGGGCGTGTGCTGGTCATCATGGGAAAGCCACATGTTTTCAACGTATTTTTTCTGGGTTTTTTTTTAGGTATTTTGGGTGTCTGAGCTGGTAGCGGGGATAAAGATAGAAGGGAGGTCTGTTGTGGAAGGATGTCCAGCTGTCAGATGACAGCGTGGGTATTAAAATGTGTAAATCAAAAACAGATCAGAAAGGAAAGGGCTTTGGGTGCATCTGCATAGAGTTGATAAGGATTTGTGTCCCGTGAGGACGGGTGCATTGTGGCGGGAAAGGTGTAAAGGAAAAGAAGACTTGGTTTTCCAGCATGAAAAGGGGTCAGAGGTAATGGCTTCATAGGTTTTGGGAGTGATGAGGAGGGCCCTGTTGGCGCTGGGTGAGAAAGGGGAAGATTCTGGGACTCATTGTTTTAGGATGGGGAGGCATCTTAAGGTAGCAGGTTAGGTTTGTCTGAGGAGAATGTTAAGAGCCTGGGGCGCTGGAAATCGGCAAAGTACAGGGGATACATCAGAGATCTGGGAGAAGTAGGATGTTAGGTAACAAAGCCATTGTGATGGGAGGTTTTGTCGGAGAGAAGGCTCACTGTATCTTTCCTTTTTCAGATATGGCACAGAGGAGTGATGAGTTGGCTCAGATCTGGATATGCGGCACTCCATAGTGAAATGGGCAGGTAAAGATGCAGCAAAAAGAGCTTTTTGGGACCCATTTGGGGTGTAGTTATTATGTGGTGCTGTTAAGATGGTCTAGGGTTGGGGGCCTCATGTGGGACCAACTGTTGCCAATGCTGGTGTGGTTGCGAGAGCGTCATGGTATCCCGGTGGCTCTAGTTTTACATGCAGGGGAGAAAGATTTGGTTAGGGCAGGGGTGCACAACTGATTTTGACAGAGGGCCGAAAGTACCTTACATGAGGGCTATAGTGGGCCGAAAAGTAAATGTGGGTGGGGCGGTAGGCGGGGCGTGGCAGGAGGCTTTTTAAACCCCCAATTTGTACTAAACACATGGAAAAAGAATGTTTTTGAGGGGTAACGATTTTTATTTGCATTTCAAACTTACATTTTGTACTACACATTTTCCATTGTTATCATTTATTTCTATTTAGTTATTGTATCTCACCTGTTTAATTAACTTATATATATTTTATTGACCCTAGATTGGACATGCCGTTATTTTGGACTGCTACAGTTTGCTATTTGGGTTGCCCAAGAGGAGTATGGCCTTCGTTGAGTCAGGTTTCCTCAAAAAGCCAAAGATGAACATCTCCTAACTGTGCCTGTTTTAGCTTTATTATTGGGTTCACTCTTGGAGTGCAACTCTATGCCCCATGGCCCCCTCACCCCCAACCAAACACTATGCCCCATGGCCCCCTCACCCCCAACCAAACACTATACCCCATGTCCCTCACCCCCAACCAAACACTATGCCCCATGGCACCCTCACCCCCAACCAAACACTATGCCCCATGGCCCCCTCACCCCCAACCAAACACTATGCCCCATGTCCCTCACCCCCAACCAAACACTATGCCCCATGGCCCCCTCACCCCCAACCAAACACTATGGCAGTTGGAAAAAACACCTTTTTGGAGGTGTACCGTTAGGGATACGAGTATGGCACTGTTAAAAGAGATGAAGAGGGACCTGAATTGCTTGAGGGAGATCTAGCCCAGGGTGGTTTTTTCAACGGACGATGAAAAGGATTAACAGGGAGAAGTGAAGTTTTGCAGGTCATGTGGGGAGCAAACGCTGGCGCAGCAGGAGATCATATATGAGGCTTTTGATTTGTTTCAGGAGGATGGAACGCACTTGTCGCTTATGGGAAACCAATACTATGTGTGCAATGTTAGGATGGTGGTTGAGGATATCATAAAGAGTTGGAGGTAGATGGGAGTGGGGGTGGGGCAGAAAGAACACCTCTGGGGAGGGTTTTTCTGGTGTCAGGGACATGGCCCTTTGGAGGATGGTTGGCGGGAAGAAAAAATGGGTGCTAGCATGGTAAAGGAGGGGTTTGCATGAACAGGCTACCCCAGGAGTACAAGGAGGGAGGGAAGAGGTACTGAAGGAGTGGCATGGCTTCGGGGAGAAGATGGGAGAAAGCTGGAATGAAAGTTGAGAGGAATTGAGGGACAGGAAGTGATAAATTGTTTCATTATTTAATTGCATAGCTGTCAACCATTTGTATTGCAAAGGCGGGTGAAATCGCCCGATTTTGTTTTTTGCGGGTGAGACGCCCATTAGAATGAAGGGGCGTGCAGGAGGCTTTGCGGGTGAGTCAGCCTTCTACAAGGCGGGTGACACCCACCAAAAGTGTGTGAGACGAGAGCTATGTCATTGTTTTGACAATTGTTAAATGATATGCTAGTCCGTAAATCGAAGGAGCCAGATTAGTGTTTTGTTGTAAACTGCGTCTTGTCACATTAAAGCGACCTTTTCCACTCTAAGCGAGTCTGGGATGTTTTGTGCAGTATGCTCAAATGTCTTGTTACCATCCTAAGGCCAGAGAATCTAAAAAGACCTATAACATAATAAGAGCGAGAGTTGTTCAGGCACACTGCGCTGTGATGTTTCATCTTAACAGTGCACTAAATCTCACCCATGCGTCCTGGAATGAGCTCTTCTTTGAGTTAGGAACGTCCAAGTCCCTTTCCAAGTACTTCACACCACGGCAGGCTATCTCTAGTTGCTCAGTTATAGATTTACCAGTGTAGATTTCTTTAAAACACTGATTATATTATTGTTCACTTATATTTTCGGTTTTGCGTACTTGTATCCCAGAGATAGTCGGCTCGTATTTTCCGTGACGAACGTTGAACTGTACATTAAAAAAGCCACCACGTCGGTACAATATTGGCAGGGAGCATTCTCCTTACGCCAGGTGTCTCGGAGAATCAAAGCACGCCACTTAACCGTCTAATGGGGTGTCTGAGGCAGGGCGTCATTTAAGCAAATGAAACAAAGTGCCCCGTGCTGGGCCCGCTGTGACTGTAAAGGGGCCCGTGCATTCCAATCGGCAAGTGAAAAGGCGCGCGCGCTGCGTGTCAGTTCCCGGCGTGGGATTCCCGTCTCGTGCAGGGATGCGAGGGAGATTGAGCGGGAAGATAGCACAGGCCCGCGATCTGGGGAGCGTTGAGAGGCTGCACTGAGTGTCAGTCAGGGGAAGACCTTATGTTGTGCCTGGCGGGGAGGGCCCGGCAGGGGACCCTGCCCCCCACCTCTCTCGCGCGCACACTCACGTAGGACAGAGGCTGACTGGGAACTGGGGTGTGGCGCATTACGCCAAAAGCATCTGCGCAGCTTGTCTGGGAAATGCCGACACCTTTGGACCGCCGTTAAAAAGTAGATGGCGGCGATCAGTGCAAGGGTGGGTGAAGCGTCGGCATCGCTATCGCTTTATTCTGCTGGCCGCATTCTTGGCAGACCACAGAGTTACACCCCCACACGCACAATTCAGCTTTCACCCCGTATTTTTGCCGTCGTTGTCAACGTCCCGCTGGAAAAACACAATTACGAGCCCTTAGAAAACTTTACGAGCCACACTTGGACTTTTCTCTTGCGCTTGGACATCAGAGTTCAGACCCACAGTGGAGTCCAAACCGGGGTGCTTCCTGCCTCCATTTAATACATTTAAGAGGGATTGACCCTTCTCTCGAATAACCCATAACCTTTTCTCCAAAAAGGGGGTTACCCCAACGGTGACCGCCCGCGGGACAGTAGTGTTTCACCGTTGGGGTAAACCCCCTTTTGGAGAAAAGCTTATGGTTTTTCGACAAGGGTCATACACATAGATACACTGGCCCAATTTTTGCAATGTCATTAAGCGATTAGGGGGAAGAGTGCTCTAACTCATCTTACCCTTATCCTTTGGGTGAAATGTGCAGTGTTTCCCAACTGCACATCTGCCGCAATACACGCAAAACACCTGCTAAAACACCAGCTGCGGCTAAATGTCCCAATCTGTTTATGGGTATCTACATTCTAAATAGAGGCCATCTCTGAGACCTGCAAGCTAGGTGGCAACCGTTCCCCTAGGACTTCAACATGTTTTCACAGTCTCCTCTTTTGCAATAGCTCAGTTCTTAGATGTTTGACTGTTTTGCTGCTTTGCCCATCACAAAAAGTAGCATGAAATAAAAGGGTCCACTCGGCCACTGTACCTACACGGTTAGGGGATATCATCAAAAGAATGCTCCTGCACGGCTCCTGTGTTTCTGTGATGCATTCAACTGTGATTGGGAGTGCCCCCATTTGGAGCACAAGCTTGCTGATGTTGGCTTGGAAGGGTAACTGTGGCACGGGTCCTTGCTTTATTTGGAACATGGGATCGCTGATGCTGGGTCAGAAGGCTAACTCTGGCATGGGTCCTTGCTTTACTTGGAACACGGGATGGCTGATGTTGGGTTGGAAGGATAACTGTGGCGCCGGTCCTTGCTTTATTTGGAACACAGGATAGCTGATGCTGGGTCAGAAGGCTAACTGTGGCACGGGTCCTTGCTTTATTTGGAATATGGGATAGCTGATATTGGGTTGGAGGTCTAACTGTGGCATGGGTCCTTGCTTTGTTTGGAACATGGAACGGCTGATGTTGGGTCAGAAGGCTAACTGTGGCACGGGTCCTTGCTTTGTTTGGAACATGGAAGGGCTGATGTTGGGTCAGAAGGCTAACTGGCACGGGTCCTTGCTTTATTTGTAACATGGGATCACTGATGTTGGGTTGGAAGGCTAACTGTGGCACGGGTCCTTGCTTTGTTTGGAACATGGAAGGGCTGATGTTGGGTCAGAAGGCTAACTGGCACGGGTCCTTGCTTTATTTGGAATATGGGATAGCTGATATTGGGTTGGAAGGCTAACTGTGGCACGGGTCCTTGCTTTATTTGTAACATGGGATCGCTGATGTTGGGTTGGAAGGCTAACAGTGGCACGGGTCCTTGTTTTATTTGGAACATGGAATCGGTGACGTTGGGTCGGAAGGCTAACTGTGTCACAGGTCCTTGCTTTGTTTGGAACATGGAACGGCTGATGTTGGGTCAGAAGTCTAACTGTGGCACGGGTCCTTGCTTTATTTGGAGCACAAGCTTGCTGACGTCATTGCTTTGGACACCGTGCTCCATGTGTTCGCGAATGCTGCTCTAAAGATTGCTGTGCATATCCCCATATTGTTAAATATTCTCTTTGGCTGGAATGTGTTGTGCGCCGAGTTCACCCTTGAATCCGCCCCTTAACTAAGAGCATTTTATTGATTCTGCTGCTTTTTTCTTCCTTGACTGGATCACCTATTAACAGATACACAGATGGATGCCAGCAATCTGAGGCCACGCAAAGCTTCAATGGACAAGGAATCCAAGCACACAAAGACCTCCGGTAGCACTGTTGTATATTAAACCACAGCATCTGATAATACTCGCACAGTTGCCTGCCTTCCGCTTTGCTTCTCAAGCCCAAAGCACAGACCAGTCTTCCTTGCAGACCAACTATGATGCTACAAATATTCCTGTAATGAAACTGATGTCCGTGGGAGGAGGAATGGCGCAGGTATGGTGAGAAAAGGCACTGTACGTATCTAATGCAAATGGAGGATCAGGCTTGCCGATCACTATTGCTTCCTCGTTTGGTTGGACTATAGACACTTGTGAAGGTGGTTCTTTTGGCACTTGCGGATGGCTATAAACACAGGTTCACGGCAGATTATTTTTCCCTCTTTCGGTTGGACTGTATACAGTGCAAATACCACACCTACAGATCATTATTTTATATTTTTGGATTGGCTACGACCACTGAGAAAGAAGTTGCACGGTCCTCCTTATTGGAGCTCTTCCCATTGGACTGTATACACTGGGAGGACCAGGCCATCCTTTTATTTCCCTCGCTAGAGTGGGATACATGAAAAATACATGTTATTTTGTCCCTTTTGGTTGATCTCTATGCACCACAAAGACAAGTCCGGAAGGTCGGTATTTTCCATTTTGCCTTTGGACGTATGCAACAGTTGGACTAGCATGCAGGTCATTTTCCCCAATTTTGTTGGACTATGAACACGCAAAAGACCAACCGTGCAGGAGGTTATTTTGTCCCATTCCGTTGATATTTATGCTCATCAAGAGACAAGAAGAGCAGGCCTGCAAACTGATCGCTATTTCACTATCAATGTACATTCTGCCTTGCTGTCACTCCAAGCCACAGGAGAGCATTGTGCAGGCTGGCATGGCTTAAGTTGGGCGCTATCTGCTTCAGGAGTATGACCAGCAGTGACCCCACAGAAATATCTCTGGGCAAAGCTGCTCCATCTTAAAGGTGAACATTCATGCATGTTTTTCTTAATTACATTCATGCGCTAGTTTGTAAAATGCCCTTCATGGTCATTGTGAATGTAATCGCTCTGTCTTTGCCACCCCTTCCTTGGAAAGGACCTCTCATCACCACCTATTGTTCAGAGATGATGTCAGTATCCTCACTGTTCAGAGAGGACACTTCTACACCATAGCCAGCTTAGAGGTCTGCTCCGAGCGACCCCGCCAGCACCATCCCATATGCAGAGCCTTGTTAACTTTTACATCTTTTATAGAGAGGCCCCTCTCAGCATCATTCACTGCTCGGAGGGGCCTGCAATCACCATACCCTGTGTAGTTGCCATACTCTGTGACATCCTATCAGCAGAGTTCTCAAGTTTCCCATGGCCATGCGTGAGAAGGCCGTGCATTCCTGTTTGTGGGTGGAATTCTGGGACTTGTAGTTATTGTAAATTTAAATGGGACAGAAAAACTACATGTCCAAGAACCCAAAGTGAAACAAACAGAACTGGATTGCCTTCCCACACGTGGCCACAGAAAACATGAGGGATCTGTGTCAACAGCTCCCACTGCATAGAGATGATGAAAGGCCCTGTCTGTGCCAGTCACTTTGTAGAAAGAGGTAAAGTCACATTGTCTGCTGTGAGGTAAGAGCCAGGAAGCACCATTCCCCAGTGTAGCAGGTCACACCGGCAACATCCTTTTCAAGAACATTAAATCTATTTTTACTTGCATAAAAATATGACAGTCGGCACTGAGAACTACGTTTTTCATCATTAAAAATCCAATTTAGTCCCAATTTGCCAAAAAAGGAAGAAAATATTCATACCCAAAATTTTACCTGGAGCTCTCGGGTGTATGTCACGAGGCTAATGCCACAAGTAGAAATCAACATTGGGTGTGTCCTTAAATTTGCATTTGAAATAGCATTTTGCCACTATTTATACAACTGCATTCTGCCCTTATTTTCCTATTTGCTGATATGTATTCTCTTTTTCATCCAAAATGTTGTGGTTGTTGCAGCGTCCAGTGCTTACCACTGCCTTAGTACCATTTTGAGTCTTTAGAATCTTGCTCTCAAGAACAGGTATGTTCTAAAATGTCCTTTATTCAACAGTTTAACCCATACCCAAATACAACATGGTTTTATTTTTCTACTTCCATGGAACATTAATTAGTGCCATCACTGAGCCCGTGCTATCATTCTACTTTTGTAAATACTGACAGGTATGTTAAAAGATTTCTGCAATAGAAAATCAGATTGCGCAATATTGGCACCACTGGGGGCCTTGTTGGCCGAATGGAATCCCTCTAGATATCCCAAGCATGATTTTCTATCATAATTCCCTGGGACAGTCGATTCCATTAGTGAAATGTTATACATATATGAGGCAGAAACACACATTGCTACTGATTTTGTGATCTGAAGCCAAGTGCACATAAAGCATGTTGGTTCATTATTCATCTATTCTGATATTCATGATCACTGGTTTGGGTGGCATGAAGCCGGGACATTATTATCAATCTTTATTTATTCATTTTTTATTTGGTTTATTACAAACCTTTAAAAACATAAGAAATTTGAGCGAGAAATACAAACGTATTCAAACATCTACTAAACATTATCAGACGACTCTTAATATATGTTGCGGAACACATTATGTAGGACTAAATAGCCTGCAATGTGTCACTAGACTGTAGTAAGAAGAAATGGTTAGTAATTTTGAGTATTTCATATAGTGTCAACGTGACTCTCTAGTTGGACAACCATCACTTCTAAGAAAAAAGTCAGTGCTATGGTAAGTTTGCGGTCAGATTCATCGAACATTAGCTGCCACCAATCTTCAACGCATATTGTACTCCTTTCCGTAGTAAGTTTCTCAAAGTGGAGTTTTCTTTCCTCATTGAGTGCTACACCATATAGCGTAAGATGTTTTAATGTTTCTTTGGAGGTGTTACACAGTCTGCATTGTTCGGGCAATGTTTTGTCAGTTGATCACAGATTTGTTCTTTCTCTCGTTTTAAACAGATTTAAACGAAACAACAGATAGAGTCGTCTTCTCTGCAGGTCAGGGAATAGCTTCCATGCACTGTGGATCTCATTTAAGCCCCTTTTTTCACTAGGGACGGTTTCCATAAGAGTATACGTCTTTCTTCTGTCACTTGACTTACACCAATCTCTTCTCCATAGCCTTTTTTAACGTGATCCGGATTGTTATGCAACATGTCAATGTTGGTGTCAAGTTCTACAAGTAACGCTTTGCAGCGTTATACCCATAATGCCAGCACCGAGGTATTGAGGTCTTGTTGTTGTAGCCTGGATTATCAAAGATTTTATACTGTGGTGGGCTAGCTTTCAAAGTCATTTTCCGGTAAAGTACTAATGTGTTCAAGCATACTCTCGCATTGATGGAGGTTAGGCTAAGTTCGTAGCATAGGCAAACTGTCGGAGTGCCCCTGGGTAATCCAAGCACCCTTGTCCAGAAATTGTTTTCCAAAGTGTTCCATAAATCAAATGAACATCCTAACGCACATATCAAAGGGCGCCCATCACAATAGCCCAGTTCGAGTGCCTATTGCTGGGTAAGAAGTCGGGCCGAAGTTTAGAGGCTAAATGTCCAATGTGTCAGGCCAGTCTCGAGGATATGGACACTTCCTCCTCTTTTGTCCTGAGTGTAACCATCTTAGGAGGAAGCACTTGGTTGTGTTACTCAAGGTTACTCAAGGGTAGGGGCTTTCGGCAATACCATCCAGCCCTGTATTTCCTGGTGGATGAAGTATTTCCCGCCATAGCCTGCTCTTTGTCGCTATTTATCAGAAATGCTTGGAGACTTTCGGAAAAGAAAAAGTTGATGGAAAACTAATATTTGGTTGAGTTACTGTCTTAAAGGTTCTTTTTATATATAATACTTAAGCATGGGTCAATATAAACAATTAATTGCATAGATTTGTGAAAAACGAATTGGGGCTACATTCACGTGTCTACGCACATTTTTTGTTTTAGGAGGTGGCATTATAGCAAATACTTTGTCCGTATTTCCACATGCAAGATCTTTAAAAATTATGTATATGGGAATCTGAACCTGTATAACATTTTGTTATGAACTGCTAAATATGAATGGTGTGTTGCTACTGTGTAGATTGTTTTTATTATTTTATAGATTTGTTCTTTTTATCGAAATACTATTTATATTATGGTTGTATCTTTTATGGATTTAATTTTTCCGAATAAAGATGAACTGTCACTTTTTTTTCACTGTCATTAATGCTCCGGAAGACAAGGAATTCATGAAAGTCCTGCACGGGGGAGTTATCCTGCTGGACCTCTCAGTAGCCTGCAACAGAATATACCACATTATGCTGTTGAGTAGCTGGCTACTCAGTTGGATTGGGTAGGACCGTACAGGTATCTTGTCCTCCCTCACGGATAGATTGAGGGTTCTGCTCTGACAAAATCATTGATATCAACGTTGGTAGTGGAGCACAGGCAGAGTCTGTCTTGGCACGGGAGGCTGAGGCAAAGTGTCTACTGCAGTGATTAGGGGCGGTGCAAAATAAGATTTGGGCTATGGCTGGTGGTGAATCAACCTAAACTCACCGCCTACTTTTTCAGGCACCACCCCTAAGGAAGACACCACCAGATCACCCAGCAAATCTGGAAACGGCCCAGCCACCCATCCCTCAGCCACCTCCTTCTGCAAGTTCACCCTTACCACCTGCGGATTCTCCCGCTCTGACTTCAGGTTTTCCGTCCTCTGCCGCATTCTCAGCTCCTGGTACCCCCACTTAAAACCCTCCTAGAAACCCACACCCTAAATTCTGGCCCCTTCCCTATCAGGGTGAAAACATAGTCATTCCTCAAAACCCCCAGCTTAACTGGAGTATAGGCATTTCCCCACAACACCTCACCCTGCTCCGACCCCTCCCTCTCTCTCCTGTCGCAAAACATTGCGTGATGGGATGTCTGTGCAAAACGGTAACCTGCGTATCGAAAATGGAAGTTGGTAGGTCCAATCCTGAAACCTGTCTGCCTAAAGCTGCAGTATGCATGACCAAAACTGATGTATGTCTGCACCAAATTGTAACCTGTTTGCCCAAAACTACAATCTGTCTGCCCAAAAGTGATGACTGTCTATCAACAAATGCTGCTTATGTGCCCAAAATTAAAGCCTGTTTGTATATGGCTGAAACCCATCTGTCCAATACTGTGTCATCATGCTCTCACAAAGCCCCCAACATGGCCCTCACGACCAACAGGCTCACAATCTCTGGTTTAATCCCTGTCAGCTACAAAACCATGGCCCATTTGGCAACCATAGCCTCTCCGGGAACTAGCTCTGGGGTTTCACTTAAACAATCCCCTGATGTGACTGATAACTATGTCCTCACCCCTATCTCTAAACCTCCCCCCCACTTCTCTGAACCATGCCACCTGCAGTATAGAACCAAGCTCCTCTTGCCGACCCCTTTGCCCTACACTCAACGGTAATCAATGCACGCTCACTCCCTGCCCATGCCCTAGACATCCACAACCTCCTGTTAACAAACAACTTGGACGCCTTGGCAATAACAGAAACTTGGCTGCATGCAGCATCAGGCCTAGCACTATCACTTGCCACCCCACCAGGTTACACTATTCTCAGGACCGATAGACTGAACTCCAGAGATGGAGGAGTTGCACTTTTAGCCAAGACCACTTAAGATTAGACAACGCAACACCTCTCTCAATGAAAATTGTGTCATTCTCTCTGTAAAACTGACCACCTCTCCCACCAACACAATCAAGGCCCGCCTTTTTTACTGCCCACCGGGCCCTATACTCACATTTGAAGAAGACCTACTGCATAGGTACCATGATAATATCATACCCTCCTCGCAAATGCTTCTCATAGGCGATCTGAACCTAGTCCTAAATGATCGCACCGATCTATGGGCTACCTCTCTAGCCAACTCCCTATCTGCTTAAGGATTCACACAACATATTCACAACTCCAATCACATCAAAGGACATGCATTAGACTGGCTAGCGGACACCAATTGCCATATCATTGTCAAAGATAACGCACTTTGCCCTTGGTGAGACGACCACATCATCACTATCACTATCCCCCTCAGCAAACAAGCCAAGCCACCCACTAAGCGGCTGCCACGGTCACTGGCCTGTAGCACCCATAGACTAACTAAAGAAAGTCTTACCCCTTTCCTTGATGCCCTAAATCCAGATATCCTGAACACTTCAAACCCAGAGAACTTAGTGGATCTCTACACCAAAACACTGACCAATGCCATCAATACTATTGCCCCCACTAGAACCCAGAAAAGCCAAACCAGTAGCCATACCAACACCTGTTACACCTGTTACACCCAGAATCTCTCAATTCTCAGAGCGGAAAAAAAAGACTTGCTGAAACCCGCTGGAAAAGTAACCCTTCTGATCCCCTGTAACAGAGGTTCTCCAACCTTTCCAACCTTTCCAAACAATAGAAGAAAGCTTTCACCCAAGCCAAAGCCACCACCTTCAACAGTAGAATCGCCAACGCCACCACGAACATCAGAGAATGATTTGCCATCCTTAGAGGAAGCCTCAGTCCCCCCTGCCTCCACAATAACCAAAGGCCCTGCCTGGTGTGACAGTATACAAAATGCCAGACTGCAAAAAATTGACATACTCCAGAAAAAAATGATTGCAAAACAAACTAGCCTGAATCTCTCTCACACTATCCTGAATGCTACCCTCTCTCCCACCACCGACGCCCCTATGGTCCCACTCTTCAGCTGAAATCACCATCCCAGAAACCCTTTACATCTTAAAAGGCCTAAAGCCTTATAGATGCAAAGGTGGCACCTGGCCCGCTAATCAAAGACTGTGCAGAAGTACTGGCGCCATTCATCACGTCTGTCATCAACTCATCCTTTTCAACAGGCGTTGTAACCACCAGCCTCAAAGAAGCTTGGGTCTTACCCCTATTAAAAAAACATACACTCAACCCAGCCTCGCCTAATAATCACTGACCTATAACAACGGGAACCTTTCTGTTAAAAATACTCGATAGAGCAGCTTATGTGCAAATTCAATGCCACCTTGAAGCTAACTAAATCTTGGGAGTTAGACAATCAGGCTTCCGCACAGGGCATGGAACAGAGTTTGCTCTCCTTGACTTAAAAACCCAGATGGACGAGATTAGGGATGAAGGGAAACCTGCCTTAATACTCCTACTAGATTTGTCTGCAGCCTTCGACCTAGTTGACCACAAGGTTTTATGCAACCACCTCGTCCACTCGGCCTCATTCTCCCCGGAAGCTGCCTCCTGGGTTGCCTCCTTCCTAGAAGGCAGAATAATGAAAGTATTCTCTGACAGTGCATGTGAGGCACCCAACCCCATCACCTGTGGAGTACCCCAAAGGTCTTGTGTCTCGCCAACTTTCTACAACATATCTACCAAGCCCCTATTCGACCTCCTGGACTCCCTCGGAATAACCTCCATGAACTACGCAAATGACACACAAATTCTCCTCCCACTCACTGGTTCGTACACAGAAGATGCAGCTACTTTAAGCTCTACCTTTGCCACTATCCAAGCCTGGATGGATACCTATGGCCTCTGTCTCAATGATGAGAAAACTGAACTTCTCATCATTGGCCACTCAGCTGTGTTTAAAAAACTGAAGACTAAGTACTCAGCCTTTGACACTGATGGAACTCTGATCCCAATCTCACCAGCTGTTAAAACTCTTGGAGTCTACCTTGATGCCACCCTTTCCCTTACTTGTCAAGTGAATGCTATATCCTCCTCAGCAGTCTACTCAACTAAACACTTAAATGCCGCCAGACCCTTCCTCACGACAGACAGCTGCCTTACGATCACTGTGCTGTGGTGGGTACCAGGCTGGACTACTGTAATGCACTATTCACTGGACCTATAGCCCAAAACATAAAAAACTCCAGACTATCCAAAACAATGCCCTATGAGCCGTTCTGTACATTCCTAAGTCTGAACACATATCTGCTGCACGTAGAGCTGCGCACTGGCTCCCTATCTGGGAATGCATTGCCTTCAAGGCACTTACCATCACCCATAGATGCATATCCAAATCGGCCTGCCTTATTTGTCCCATAAATTAACCAAGACTCACTCGGCCAGACCTAACAGAACCCCGTACACACATAAACAGGTTCAACCTCAATTCAAATATGTAAAATCTGGGGGGCGGGGGGAGTCAGGTTTTCCTGTCAGTGCTGCCAAGAATGGAATTCCCTCCCTCATGGACTG
The DNA here is from genome assembly GCF_040938575.1 of Ambystoma mexicanum. Taxonomy (NCBI): domain Eukaryota; kingdom Metazoa; phylum Chordata; class Amphibia; order Caudata; family Ambystomatidae; genus Ambystoma; species Ambystoma mexicanum. Next base: position 745,889,816 of record NC_090926.1, read on the forward strand.
AGAGCTGAGGATTCTTACAGGTTTTTTTGTAAAGCCCTCAAAACTTGGCCGTTTAACTAAGTTTCAACTTCTTATCCTGATAAACTACCCAACGGCCAGACTTACTTTAATGACTGTCTGTAACCACGTGAATGTTTTTATCTGTGCCTCTGAGCTTCGTGTAACTGGTTCCCTCCAGCGCCCTGGTGCACGAGGTCCTGTGCTGCACTATACAAATGAAATAAATAAATACATAAATGCCTTCCTCTGCATCTGCTGCACTCATGTCTAAATTTGCACACCGGCTTCATTAAAAGTCAGCATGCCACTAACGGCTGCTCCCTGCCTCCTCCCCACACCCCTTCAGGGGCGGGGCGACCAAGAAAGGGCAGGCAAGGCATGGGTAAACTGCTCACTGTATGACGTGTTGGGGCTGGGTGCGTGGGCGCCATACATTGCAATCACAGGCTCATGTCAATCTCCTCCCACTGTGCCTGTTTGTCCTCACCCATCCTTGCCCTGAACTCTTCGTCGTACCTCACCCAAGCAAAACCTCTGAAACTCGTAAAAGCTTTCCTAATCCCATCCATATACTTAAACAAAGCTACACACCTTTCCTGGTAGTTCACAGTAGACGCTGGCGTATATTAGAAATGCTGACGTCCAATTATCGATTGTAACCGGCACCCGCGGCCTGGCTGCCAGCTCCTGTTCCTCCTTTGAGCCCTCCTTAGCTCTCACCTCCCTGTGTAGAAGCTTGAGAATGTCAAGAAACTCTCTGGCCCAGATTTTCTCCTTTATAGCAACTATCAAATGCACACCCAATGGCTTTGTAGTGCCCATACAGGCCCTCCACATCCGCCACTGCCTGCACCAGAGGATATAAAACCTTATCTGTCTGCGCTACCACCAAGGCTACACCTGTCTCTTCCGCCCTCACCATTGCCCCTGCTTGCACACCCTCGTCATTCACCCCCACCCCAGGTGCCCCAACCCCCCCTTCTCAACTCCCCACCTAGCCCCCAACCTGACCCATGCCGCTGACCATTCCCTGCCCTGCTCGCCACTTGCCGCCCTATCTCCGCCCAGCCGCGTCATCCTGGCCTCCACACTGCTAAATCTAATTTCTTTCCTCAACGGGCTCCTACTGTGGAGACAAAAACAAATCAGCAGTGTCACCAGCCCCTCTTCCCTGCATTCTCCCCAAACTCCCTTCACCCCAGCTCCAAAATCCCCCCAAGTCATCCTCTTTCACCTCCAACCCACTCCCCCTGGCCCATCTCCTCCCACGCCAACCAGTCCTCACCCTCCTCATCATCCTCAGCTATTTATCAATCGTGTTGCGTAAGCCCACTCGAGCTCGGCAGATCTTGCTCTAGCCAGCACAGGGCATCCACTGCGATGCTCCTTTGTCGTCTTCTTGGCGGGGCCGCACCAGCCACTTCCTAATCTTCTCTTCTTAGGTGAGGCATTCCCTCCTCTGCCCTCCATTCTGCTGTGCTAGGGGCCGTACTGCACCCTCTAAACTGCTCACTTCTTCTCACTGGAGAGACCACTGTGAAGTCCTCTCCTTCCTCATCACCCGCTGCAATGGGGGCTGTGCCAGCCCCTCCGCGCTCCACCCTTTTGGGCGGGGAGGATGCCTGTACTTTCCCCTGTCACCGACATCTACTGGGGAGACTGTCCTCCTCCTCCCCCTGTACTCTTCTACATGAATTTCCTACTCTGCCCCTCTGACCGATGCCCCAAACCCTCTGTCCACCCTTACCAACCCCACCTACGTGGCCCGCCCTCCTCCATCCGTACACTCACACCCCCCTACGCCCGATGCCCCCGCCCCACACCTCGACCCCCTACCATCCACTCCCCCACACCTAACCGTCATCCTAGGCATATACCCCCCTGCTCCTCCTAGCCTCCTTTTCCCAAGCCTCCCCCATCCCCGCTGATGAGCTACACTCTACCACTGCAGTGAGATCCCTGTCTGAAGCTGCTCTGCGCGGGGCCTCCCAGCCTTGGGTCCATTCTCCCCTGTGACTTCCTACACCGCTGTGAGGAATCGGACCATCCGCACGGGGAGAGTGTGCTCGCCTGGGCTTTTTTGAAGTTTTGTAATGAAAATGAATGATGGGAGATCAACCTCAGAAAATGTGTGGGGCTAATCCGCACACATTTTCCTCTGCATAGTCATGTGTACTCAGGGGGGGACACAGCCTACAGGCACAGTCCTACCTGTCACATTTAGCTGGAATGTGACAGCCACGGGTACATCAAAGCATCTCTGACGGGGGAAGCAACACCTTCCTCCGGCCATGGTCAGCCTAATTAAAATATCAAAGGCGCCATGGATCCACCCTCTCTATTGTCTAAGTTCTGCTGCTGGCAGCGCATACTGATGAGAGTTAATTGAAATAGGCCTGACTGCAGAACTGACAAAAGGGGACAGGAAACCCAACACCTCTTTGATATGCAATGTGTCAACTTGAAGCTAGCTACCACCCCTCTGTATGAAGGGCAGTGAATGGCAGGTCTGGGACAACGGTTTACAATAGGCAACCTCTATGGGGAGACCCCACTTACAGAGGTGAGAAGTATGTGATTTGATGGAGACAGAAAGTCTGTTCTCGCCACAAACTTCAAGGGAGACCTGCGCTTTGATCAGGAGCCACAGAGAGCTCAATTAACCTGAGAGACACTTTGATCCACAACAAACAGGAAGATGGGTGGGACTTAGTAGTAACCCTTACCTTTATTGTTGCAAAGCACTCTGGTTATGACCTCACGCATAACAGAAGATTGTTGGTGGGGACTCAGGATTGGTTCATTAAGGTAGGCTTAGCCTGCACCAATCACTGGGCCGATTTGGCTTTAAAAGAAGGCAGCGCCCCTCACAAAGCAGATCACCCAACGACTTCAAAGGAGTAAGAAGAAGGACTCATTTGGACCTTGGCTGAAGGTATAGTCTGCCTTCCACCAGTGAAGGAAGGCCAGGATTTCAGAGGACATGTCAATCAACTCCAGAACCAGTACCCTGCCAGCACACAGCTGCTAGGTTCTGCTCTGTTAGGTTCTGCCAGCAAGCTTTCTAGGTGGGAAGTGCCAGAGAGTCTCGGAACAAAGCACAAGGCTCCTGCCTGTAAACACTCTCCTCAGCTTTGGGCCGTCCGCCTTAAAGGACGACACAAGCCCTGCGAAGAAACTAGTAGGAGTGCCACAACAAGCATCAACCAGCGTCCATCTATTAAGGACATTTTCGAGTAAGTCGAGCCCTTGAATCGGGACCGGCTGAACCACTGACTGTTGTCATGCTGCAGTCACTAAAGCCGTCAGAGACGTCTCGACCAGCGTTCCAGATCCGCCAACTAGCACAGAGACAATGATCCTTGACCGTGAGCCGCTGTGTAGGCCAGCCTGCAGCCGTCTATCCAGCCTTGCTTGCCTTACTGCCTGTCGCCTGATACCCGCAGCTGTCTCCCATCTTCAACACTGTCACAGGAGCTGCAAAGCGTTCTGGAACCAACTCGACGCTGTCGAGCATCAAGATCATCTCAAGCACCAGGTACATTGTGGTTCTGTCCCCCTGGTCCTTCTCTGAAGGCCCCGAGTGACATTTATGACCCCTTACTCTCTCGGTGCTGAAATCAAATGACTTTGAACAGTTAAGACTGTTTGCTTTACTGATTTCATTGCGAGCAATACACTGGAAAACACTGATTTCTTTTATTGGAGGCACCCTGCCCCAAACCCCCTGATTTTCTATCCTTATAACACCACCCAACCCCATTTTAACCCCTTACCCCACTTGCCTTTATATATTTATTTAATCTTTTCAGTGCTTTTCAGCTTTGTTGTCTGCTCTGTTACGTACCACTCTGTAATGACTGGATCCCGAACTGTCTGTTGTAATAATAAAGTCGATATTTTTATACAACCTTGACTGGACAGTTCCTTTTATCATTGGGTAATAATTGTATTTTCGCTGTGTTACAACTAACCAACAATCCACGAGCTTGCAGAGATAAGCCTGCCGTTCCGTCTACGTTACCAAAATTGGACAAGGAGGTTTATAATTTACTTGTATTTCCAATCTGTTCGGATCCCTTCTGGTGTATTAGAGGTGTGGGGCTGATTGATGGTTTAGAAACTGATATTCCTCCCTGTACCACTGGTGCTCTGGAAGTTGATTCGTCACAACTGCCCCTTCTAGCTTGCCTTTAGACGCCCTACTGATAATGCGCAGCGCCTCCCGCAATGCCTGTGTGTTCACCACACTCCCCAACATAATCCCCTAACCTCCAAATCCTCTACAGCAAAGTACCCAATGAACCCACTGCTATAACCCCAAACCCAACTTGTGCAGGCCCCAACCTCCAGCCACCGGCGTGCTCTAACTCAGGAAATATCCTAAAATTCCCTACCTATTTAATGAGTCGTTCATTTTTTAAATTTTGTTATATACCCCCCTCAAACTGCCGCCGATGCGCCCCCAACAACCTGCAGTCAAATTCACAAACAGGCCTGACCACCTACACTAGAGGGCCCACACACAGGGCTTGCCCACCCGTTTTCCTTTTTCCCTCTGTCCCACCCCTCTGCTCATCCCCTTTTATTCATTTCTAAATTCCCTTTCCTTTATTATTAATTTTTTTATATTTTAATTTCCCTCGTGGCCCCCACGTGGCCCCTGTAGCTCTCTCACTGCTGGCAGCGAGCACAAGCTGCACACCACACTGCCCCCTGGTGGCACAACTGCGCACCACACTCCCCACAGGGACCTTAGCAGCAAAATCCCTGGCGCTCACTGCGTTCTCCAAGGCCAACCCCAGAGGCACTCCTCACTCGCGCCTCACCCCTGGCACCCAACACAATGAAAGCAGCCTGCCCTGTGATGAGCCCCTGACCATCCCCACCACCCGACGCAAGCACGCGTGGCCAAGAGCGGCCCAGAGACCTGGGAAAACCAGCCCCCAACAAGGTAACTCGGAGTGGTGATTCATGTACAACACCACTATTTATTTATTTATTTAGGATTTATATAGCCCAAATCCACTGACCCTAAGGCTTAAGGGCGCTGACAAATACACAGAACAAATAAACGGCAGAAAGCCACAAGAGATAAAAACAGGTGCAGGAGATCTAACGTTCGGACCTAGATAGTGTTAGTTAAACAGATATGTCTCCAATCCTTTTCTACTCAATATAAATATATATATATATATATATATATATATTTTTTTTTTAGCTTGACCGGTCCCCTTATGCACCCTACCAACTTCGCCCCCAGGACCACCAACCGCCAAAACACCAACCAGGCCCACACAGCAGGGAAGGCGCAGGGACTGGACGCACGGAAACTCCACCAACTGTTGCTTGCTTCTGAACCTTCCCTTCCCCTTTTAAGCTTCCAGGAAGTAAGATGCGCTACCCCAAGCCAGCTTGCTGGCTTCTGCAGCACCCAATAATACCCTGGGGGGTGAACACTTGCCCGTACCCCTGTGTAACCCCATTTCCTGTACGGTCTTAAGACACAGACAGAATTTGAACTAGGTGAACATTAGGTCCTTAATCAGTAGCATGTCTTGCAAAGGATGGGATGCAGAGTAACTTACACCAGATGATCACACCTACTCAGGAAGTTGGCAAAGTCCCATTCGACTGTTTTAATATCAGTTGTCTAAAACAGGGAGTTACAACGGACATCGATGGACCTTCGCTCAAGTTCTCAATACATTTAGCATAAAAACAAACTTATATACTAAAAATGTGTCATAAGTGACGTCATACTACATGGAAAATGAAAAAAACCTACTGGGGATAGTGGTTGGCTCACGGGGAACATCTAAGTATACTTTGTATATGGGGTCGGGTTGCGATAGGACATCTACTGTCAGGCGGACAACTTGAGCCTGCCTCTAGTGCAAGTCATCCTCAAAACTTATTAAATACACAAAATACTATTGGCTCTTAAACTATAAGGCCCTTTGTTATACCTCTATAATTGGTTGGCACACTTGTGCCATGTCTGGAACATTCGGCTCCTTAGCAGCACGTAAGCTCATACCTATGTGCCTGGAGGTGGACATGACTTTGCTTTCCCACTCAATTAGCCCATCGTCTCTCATCACCCATGCCTTCTGTCATGAAGATTGCCTTTGAACTTGGCCTTGCAATGTATTCTCGTCTCTGGGAACATAAGGGAGTATGGGCACATGCTTATCACAGTTCTGGTCTGCATGCCCAACTCCTATTTCCATCCTTGACTCACGTGCCGCAATTCAGCCCTTTTTGCAGCAATTAATTGTCTTGAATTAATAAACTTGACACTCATGGTGTTCTTCAGGGGTAGATAACTGGCCTTGGCTTGCTCCAACTTTGATACCAGGCCAAACCAGCTTCACCCTTCAAGTCTGTGTTTTCCAGGTAATTCTTTGCTGCAACACACAGCTCTTGATCATTTTTTCTCTGTGGGTTTGAACTTACTAAAGTTTGTGACACTGATGTACAGACACTATACAATGGCTGCAGTCTATTCACTACATATAGCTAGCTTCTATGATCACTTAGTCTACTTGCGTTGCTGCATCTGTGCATTCATTAAACGGCTTGCATTTTCTGCAGTGCGTCACACACATATGCTATCTTCTTTTCTGCATAAGAACGTTCACTCGATTCCTTATTTCGTCATCAGTTTCTATAAGGTCCATACATCTTCTCCTTATCTTCTTAGTGCGTCACTCTCACTTCTGACGTCACCAGATTCTCTTTCTCTCGTTTTCATATTACTTCAGGGACCTTTTCCAAGAGATTGTCATCTCTTTGTGCATGCGTTTGGTATGGCTTTCTTAATGGATACCTTTTCTCGAACACTCATCACGGTATGGTCACAACTACTGGTGTCAAGCATGGTGCAGTTTCAGTATTCCAACATACAAGCAGCAGGGGGGCGGGACTTCCTGCGGAGGCATTCGGCTGCTCCCCTACATAGGTAATAGAATGGGAGAGCCTTAGACAGTGGTCAAGTGGGTGGGAGTGGTGCTCCTCTACTTTTTTTATTACGTTTTACTGTTCCTATACTTTTACTTTAAGAAGAAATTGTTACGGAATGGTTTTGATTTAAAATAAAAGTGTAGGGCGAAGTTGAACTGTGCACCTCAATGCACTGCACTCAACATTCCCTTAAACAGCAGGTGCATTTGTTTAGGGGTTTGTATGGAGCGTGGGAGGGGTTGTGGTGACGGGGTTTGTGGGGAGCAGGGACATGCCAGCATGGAACATAGCTCCACTACTTCTTTTCGTACACTTTGACCACTGGCCTTAAAAGGGTCATGGGGTGGAGGGAGAGTCTGAGTTGGGCCATAGGAGTATAAACGTGGTTATTTATTTATTTGAATTTATAAAGCGCACTACAGCCCATGGGCATTGATGTGTGAGTGATCTGGGCATTCAAGAAGGCAACATTTGGGGTGGTCTAAGGGATAGAGTTTTAGAGGAATCAGAGGGCAGGGTATTCAAACTGGACCAACCTTTCAATATCAGGGGAGGTATGTTGCGATTTCAGAGGTTGGGAGATATGGACCCTAGGGCAAGGAGATTGAGTTTGCTTTGAGCTCGACCTCACGGTGCCAGTTTCAGGACTGCATTTCCAAGAATGCATTGGTTTGCTAAATGAAACCCAGAACTAGAATAGTGATATCCTGGTGACAGTAATCTGATCACGCCTTAAGTAGGTTCCATGTTGCCCTCTGCGACACGTGAAACCTCGGGCAAGTCCAGTTTCCCCCAGTTAATGTTAGTACTTGTAGTTTCAATTTTGTTATTGCAAGTATGGGCCTACAAACCCCAGAATGCAATGGCTAAAATCTGAACTGGCGCAAGGTGTTACGCATGAGACGGGACAACTCGACGGCTTTGCGTTTAATATGCAGCACAACCGTGTGTGGAGGGTCTAGAATATAAAGTGTGGCTTGTCTGCCCTATTCACCCCAACCCTATCGCGCAGCACCAGGCTGAGGTTTGTAAGGACCCCCATGTTGATGTCGTTTGAATGGCCGCTCAAACAAGCTGGCATTAGAAAGGGGTCTTCAACGGGCGGAATGTCGATGAGCCCACCTGTAAGTAGTGTGCTGGGGTCCTTCATGAGTAATCTGCACTCATCCCAGCGCAGCTCGGCTGTTATCTCCCCCAAAACGGCGTCCCCGTCCCCTTCCCCCAGAGAGATCCCTGTCTAGTCCGTGACTCCCTATTCTAACAAGCGCTCCCCCCAAACCAGGCTGTAAACCCCCACCCAACCCGCTACCTCTCCTCCTCTCTCCTTGCAGCCTCTGGGGCTGTAACTGCTCCGCGGTGATTGAGGCGCTCCATGGAGACGCTCGGCCAATAGCAGGGCTGCAAGCTGTTTACGGAGGCGTGGCGTTACCATGGCTGCCAGGGAAGCCTTCTGCAAATGTTCTCTTGCAGCTACTGGAATAAAAGCTGCTGCCAGAGGGGGCCGAGGCATAACTCCTCCACAGAGGGGCAGAGAAAGGGGCAGGAAGAGCCTGATTCGAGACCTGCCTGGTTCATAGCCTTCTGCAGCAGCATCATCACTGAGGCAGCTCCCCCAAGGGAAGGGCACTGGGCTGGCAGGGGTCTCCCTGCATAGGGTTCACCAGGATAAGGCGCCACCCCAGGGAAAACAGCACAGCCGGGACCCCCGGGAGAATAACCCACGGCACCCGCAGCAATCCAAAGGGAGAGGCTACTCCACAGAAGGGGAAACTGCCCACCAGGCGAGCAGTAACCAACCAGCAAGCGCTGCTCCGGGGGGAAAGGAGACCATCCAGGGCCCACGCCACAGGACTGGGGGGCACCATATGAGAAGCCGCAGCTCTGCGCGCTCTGCCCGAGGCGCAGCAGACCCCTCCACAGAGCTCCGACACAGGTGAGCGGCAGGCATCCGTATTCCTAGGCACCTGCACCAGTAGCGGGGTGTCTGGTCCAGCATGACCCCTACCAGGCACCCTCCTCTGCAGGACCGCGCGCACCTCAAGATATGAATGAATATTTAGTTCTCCGTCCTCTTGGCTATTTCTATTCACACAATGAGGTTGTTGGTCGTAAAATTGAACATTATAGTTTTTCTTCATAAAGCAGCCGCTGGCGTGTTTTATCCCTCTCAATAACGGCACACTGCCCTGCCATGAACGCAGCCGAGATTGTACATGTGTGTTGGAATGATGGTTCGAATTATTATATACAAGTCCGTCATTTAAAGGGTTCGGATTTAATTTTTAACTGGAGACTTTTGTATTGTTTCAAGGCGTTATCAAGTTTGTGTGACTTGTGCCAAATGTAGGTAAATATATACTACGTCTTTAGAAATCTAGTGCGAGCCAGAAGGCGATGTTATACGTTTTAAGCCATTACACATGTTTTTTTATGCCTCGGTATAAAGGACTGAGTGACGTTGGTTGGCTTTGCTCATAATGCAACGGAATGTCGCATTTGTAACGCTTCTTATGTCATTATTTCTGAAATCTAATTGTAGTACATTTTGCGGTGTTGTTTTTTAGCAAGCTCTGCAAAAAATGTACTGGCCGCCACACCGTGTTTTACAAGTTGTTAAAATATGACTTTTTGTGGGTGCGGGGGGGGGGGTATACTCAATTGAAACGGGCGAGATTCCCAGTAGTGTGTGCCGTTTTGTATATTCTGGACACGGAAGCTGCGAGAAATATGTTACTTTTCCGTTAGTTCCTATGTGTGCGTCGCTCGATTGGCCCGAGGCGAACAGGTGCCGTTTCGGAACTGTGCTATTTCTTCGCTGGCAAGTTCATGAGAAATGCAACGTTTTCACATGTATGAGGAGAACAGCCACCATTTTTAACAGACCGTTTGACATTCAGGTCAGGAAAATGTATGTGTAAACTGAATTAGCAATGCCCCCCCCCCCACAACGCCCCCAGAAATACAAGTGCTCTTAATGCTGCTAAAACGAAGGGAAGGGGGACGCGGCAGATCGCGAAAGTGGGTCTGTGATGGATCCCCTGTTTAATTCTAGACGCACGTCACTGCTGAACCCCTGTTTTGGCTCCTGCGCAGGGAGGGCTAGAGAGGGAGGGGGGCAGCGGGGAGCCGCCGCTAGCTGGCAAAACACGAGTAAACAGAGACGGGGGGGCGCCGTATTAAATGGGCCCAGCGGGGAACTCAGCCCGAGGGGCTTCGGGGAAGTGGCGGGGCAAGGAGCGGGCTCCGCAGGCACTCCCTGCCACCCACCTAGGGACCGGTGGCTAGAAGACGGGCCGCCGCGGGGGTGTCAAATGGACCCAGTCGGGGTGCCGTAGCCCGGCGAGGGTAGGGGGCCAGGTTCCAATTACACCGACCTATCCGCCTGAGCACTGATTCCATGGGGATTCAGTACTCCTGGAAGCCGAAGAAGCCCCTTTCAGCGGGGCCGTAAAATCCCGCAGCAGTAAATACCACAGTGCGGGTGGGGGAGGGGAGGTGTTAGCAGTCCAGAGAAGGTTCCAGAAGTGCTTTATTTGCAGAGGCCGCAGCGGAGCTGGCCCGTAGCTGACGCTCAGGGCAACTGACTCTGAAGCCTGAAGGGGAGCGCGGCTGCTGCTTTAGGTCCCTGTCTCGCGTATGCACTCAATCACCCTTCCTCGTGCCCCCGCACTCTGAAGTTAGATTCTTCCTAAATTCACCCGCTCTCCCTCCCGATTCCCTCCACCGCGTCACCACATATTTTCCACTAATTGGGCAACTCAAATTAACTACAGTCTGCAGATTTGTTGGGGACCGACCTATATAAACCTCAACTATAGGCCCAGACATGGGTTCATGCTTGTAACCATAACGTTGCAGCTACTGTGTTCTTAATGCTTCATTTCCAAGGCCACCCATCCAGAGATGATCCGAAAAGGACCTGATTTATTCGTGACTATTCCTAAAACCACTGAACAGGTGTTCGCTGTGGGGAAGTCCACAGATTGGGGCAAGCTCTGCATATCGGACATATTTGCTGAAATCAAGTTCTGCTACCCCCAGGGTCCTGCAATCCCCGCAGAGCCCAAGGAGGTTAATATTCACTGACTGCCCCGATCCTGATCAAAGACTGCAGAAAGCCAGAATGACTGAACTCGTGTTTGGGCATGGTTGTTGCTGATTTATCAAGGGGATACCGTTATAGGCCAGGAGTATGTTTGGCTCTCCAGATGTTTTGGACCACAACTCCATCCCCCCTGCAATAGTCAATGGTGAGAGATTATGGGTGCTGTAGTCCAAAACCACCTGGAGAGCCAGAGGTTGCAGTCACCTGATATGGGTAATCAAAAATCATTTCCGAGAATGACTGACGTATTTTAACCAATCAAAAGCCTAGAATCTTTATATACATATCTCAAATATATTTTCAAACTTGTAAAGGTATGAACTTCTTTGGGGAAATATGTAAACATTGTGACAACTGAAGCCTCAATAGCAGCGACTCCACCCCATTAATTGGGGCTTTTTGATGTGGGCAGCGGAGAGACCCAGGATGGGGACTGGGGTAGACTATTCACTGCCCTCACACGTTGAGGGCCCTTTAACACCCATGTAATGTGTGCTCCCATTACACTAGATCCTCACTCTTCCATCCTACTTCTTAGATCTCACCCGCTTCTTCACTCTTCCATCCCACTGCTTAGATCCCACCCGCTTCTTCACTCTTCCATCCTACTTCTTAGATCTCACCCGCTTCCTCACTCTTCCATTCTACTTCTTAGATCTCACCCACTTCCTCACTCTTCCATCCTACTTCTTAGATCTCATCCACTTCCTCGCTCTTCCACCCTTCTTCTTAGACCTCACCCACTTCCTCACTCTTCCACCCTACTTCTTAGATCTCACCTGCTTCCTCGCTCTTCCATCCTACTTCTTAGATCTCACCCACTTCCTCGCTCTTCCACCCTACTTCTTAGACCTCACCCACTTCCCCTACTTCTTAGATCTCACCGCTTCCTCACTCTTCCATCCTACTTCTTAGATCTCACTGCTTCCTCACTCTTCCATCCTACTTCTTAGACCTCACCCACTTCCCCTACTCCTTAGATCTCACCCACTTCCTCACTCTTCCATCCTACTTCTTAGATCTCACCCGCTTCCTCACTCTTCCATCCTACTTCTTAGATCTCACCTGCTTCCTCACTCTTCATCCCACTTCTTAGATCTTACCCGCTTCTTCACTCTAACATCCTACTTCTTAGATCTCACCCGGTTCCTCACTCTTCCATCCTACTGCTTAGATCTCACCCACTTCCTCACTCTTCCACCCTACTTCTTAGATATCACCCGCTTCCTCACTCTTCCATCCTACTTCTTAGATATCACCAGCTTCCTCACTCTTCCATCCTACTTCTTAGATCTCACCCACTTCCTCGCTCTTCCAGCCTTCTTCTTAGACCTCACCCACTTCCTCACTCTTCCACCCTACTTCTTAGATCTCACCCGCTTCCTCACTCTTCCATCCTACTTCTCAGATCTCACCCACTTCCTCGCTCTTCCATCCTACTTCTTAGACCTCACCCATTTCCCCTACTTCTTAGATCTCACCCGCTTCCTCACTCTTCCATCCTACTTCTTAGATCTCACCTGCTTCCTCACTCTTCCATCCTACTTCTTAGATCTCACCTGATTCCTCACTCTTCCATCCTATTTCTTAGACCTCTTCCCTACTCCTTAGATCTCACCCACTTCCTCGCTCTTCCATCCTACTTCTTAGACCTCACCCACTTCCCCTACTTCTTAGATCTCACCCGCTTCCTCACTCTTCCATCCTACTTCTTAGATCTCACCCGCTTCCTCACTCTTCCATCCTACTTCTTAGATCTCACCTGCTTCCTCACTCTTCATCCCAATTCTTAGATCTCACCCGCTTCTTCACTCTAACATCCTACTTCTTAGATCTCACCCGGTTCCTCACTCTTCCATCCTACTGCTTAGATCTCACCCACTTCCTCACTCTTCCACCCTACTTTTTAGATATCACCCGCTTCCTCACTCTTCCATCCTACTTCTTAGATCTCACCCTCTTCCTCGCTCTTCCACCCTTCTTCTTAGACCTCACCCACTTCCTCACTCTTCCACCCTACTTCTCAGATCTCACCCACTTCCTCGCTCTTCCATCCTACTTCTTAGACCTCACCCACTTCCCCTACTTCTTAGATCTCACCCGCTTCCTCACTCTTCCATCCTACGTCTTAGATCTCACCTGCTTCCTCACTCTTCATCCCACTTCTTAGATCTCACCCGCTTCTTCACTCTAACATCCTACTTCTTAGATCTCACCCGCTTCCTCACTCTTCCATCCTACTGCTTAGATCTGACCCACTTCCTCACTCTTCCACCCTACCTCTTAGATATCACCCGCTTCCTCACTCTTCCATCCTACTTCTTAGACCTCACCCACTTCCTCACTCTTCCAAACGACTTCTTACGCTCTCAAAACATCTGGCCACCCTGGGTCTCACACATGTCTGACTGTGTACACCCAACATTTGATAATCTGGGTCTTATCAACAACTGTGGCCGACCATGATTCGATTAACCGCTGTCCGCACTCTACCACCCTGGCTATCACCGCTGCTTCAGACTTCAATGCAGGTTCTCATCCTTTCCTCACCCAGCCACCCTGCACTTCATCCATGTCTAAGTCTTCCCACCTTCTCGCCGATGCCTCCACCCATCTTCATTGGGTCTCACCCCTGCCTCATTGGCATCCACCCTAGTTTCTATGTGTGCCGGAGTCTCACCCTGGGTATCGCCCAGCTCTCTACCAGCCTGGGTCAACGCCCTTTATCCCTGGATCCCATCCCCAGTCTCTCCACCTGGGCTGTCACTTGTACCTCAGCCCTCCATTGGATCTCATGTGTACCTACCTGTGTTGGGTTGCCCATGTCTTCCGTCTGTGTGCGGGCTCTTGCTCTTTGGATCCCACCAGGTCCTTCACACTGCAAGGCTGAGTGTCACCCTCTCTCCACTCACCCTCATACCCCCCTGATCTCACACATTTTAAGGCTCTGCTCCTCTGTGTCTTGCTGCCTTTCGTTACCCCTTCTACTCTGGGAGCTTGGGCCACCCCATCCCCGCTCCTCCCCCGTTTATTCCAGGCTTCTCCTGTGTCAGGCCAGAGGTGGGGCTCAACTACGCCCCAACGTCTGCCATCAGGATCTCACATATTTGCTTCCCATGTCCCCTCTGTGAGGTTTCAGCCACCCCTGTGACTGTTGTTTTTGGCAGTGTGGGTGACTCTCACTGGTGTGGGAGCCAGACTCATAGATGACTCCCTTTCTGCGAAATGTCCCCCCCCCCATTCCCCCCGACTGCTGCGTTCGGGCACTGTGCGTGACCACCCAACGGTGTGGCAGCCATGGGCATCGTTAATTCTCCTCTGGGATATTGCACCAGAGCGCCACTGCTGCTTGCAGGCAGTGAGCGTTACCCCACTGCTGAGGGAGACAGCTCAGCACGCCTGTGAGGTTTCCCCTGCTGCTTGCAGGCAGTGTGCGTGACCCCACTGTTGTGGGAGACAGCTCAGCACGCCTGTGAGGTTTCCCCTGCTGCTTGCAGGCAGTGTGCGTGACCCCACTGCTGTGGGAGACAGCTCAGCACGCCTGTGAGGTTCCCCTGCTGCTTGCAGCCAGTGTGCGTGGCCCCACTGCCTGCTGCTTGCAGGCTGTGTGCGTGACCCCACTGCTGTGGGAGACAGCTCAGCACGCCTGCGAGGTTCCCCTGCTGCTTGCAGGCAGTGTACGTGACCCCACTGCTGTGGGAGACAGCTCAGCACGCCTGTGAGGTTTCACCTGCTGCTTGCAGGCAAGTGTGCGTGACACCCACTAGTGTGGTAACCAGGGTCGCATTGGGGGTACCAAAGCCAAATGGTCAGTTTGGAAATAACTCTAAAACGGAGGAAGTGGCCACGAAATGCAGTTTTCTATATGGTCCTACATATTAATTCATGATGTGTTTTAGTATGCAAAGTAATGGATGTATACAGAACACAGGGGCTCAGCCTCGGACCATATCGTTTTGGCCCCCAAACCACAAGCCCCCAAAGCCCCAGTGCTGCATGCCGTTCTCTCCTGTGGATATGCCAGCTTCCGGGACATTCAGCATGGGGCTCTGGACACCATCCAATAGCTCGCAGAAAGCGTTGCTTAAGGGCTGTTTATGACTGAATGTACGCATGCTAATCTCGGTATAGTGTGGCCAGTCGAGCCCCACCTATGCACGTAGTGGTGGGGGTTAAACTCCATGTACCGGTGCACGTGGCAGCCGACGTGTGGCAGCCAGGACAGGGCGACCGCCCAAGTCGACGTTCACATTGCCCGGAGGCTTCTGGCCGTTCACACAGTTTGAGTTCCTCTCGGAGACGATGACGCAAGGTGTTCCCAGGGAGGTCCCTAGGCACCTGTATCCTGGCAATGCCGCCATCCCTGGTTCCGTGTGCGCCCGTGGCACGGTCCCTCTCACCCGCGTGCGCGGCCACATTTCTGCTTCGAGCCGGGCACCATTGCTCAGGAATGTTCCACCCTGAAGGTGGCCCTTGCTTCTACCCCAAAGTTGGCACAGACAGCAAGGTGCTTCGACCGCACTGGTGACAGAGACAGCAAGATCGTTTCCCAGAAATGACACAGGAAACTGCTCCCATCCCAGCGGTGTCCCGTCCCGTGTGGCAGGGTGTCGCCCCCATGATGGCGGTGCAGGAGAAAGGATGCTCCTATCCCAGCGGTGTCCCGTGTGGCAGGGTGTCGCCCCCATGATGGCGGTGCAGGAGAAAGGATGCTCCTATCCCAGCGGTGTCCCGTGTGGCAGGGTGTCGCCCCCATGATGGCGGTGCAGGAGGAAGGATGCTCCCATCACAGCAGTGTCATGGGTGGTATCAGGGTGTCAGAGGGCTCGTGCAGGAGGGTACCCATTTCTCGTGGGTGGCCCACGCCGGGCCTTCATCCCTGCACAGTTTGTGGGTACTTCCACCCGAGGTTTGCACATCAAGTGTGTTCCCATCCTGGAGGTGGTGGGGAGTGGCCTGCCCCCCTCTTCCATAGAAGGCACTAGAGGCATCGATCACTTCTGAGTACAGCCACCCGAGGTCAGCACGGGCACCTGGAACTCTTAGTGCAGTTTCCCACCTTAATACACGAGGGATGTGGTGTCTGTAAAGGTTAACGCAGGGCACTTTTGTTTCCTAACGTGCAGAAGTCATCAACTGCTCTTCAATAAACCGTACACACGTGGTCTGATGCCCTTACGCAGCATGTACTATTGAGAAGCACATCTATCACACTGCACACGTCCCTGCGTTCTTTCCAAGTGTGTTAGGGTTGGGGAGGAGCTGGCCAGATATCATGGATACAGCCTCTTGCATGGTAAGTAAGTGCCCCCAGGCAGAGCCGGCCTTAGGGCAGGGTGGCCCGGGCGACATCCCGGGGCGCCATGCCCCACCAGGGCACCATTAGCCCAAGCCACGCCAGCTCGGGAGAGTCTTTTAAGGGCTCCCCCGAGCTGGCGTAGTGGGAGAAGGCGCGGCAGGTGCGCTTATGTTATTAAATGTGCCTGTGACGGCGGGCGCATTTAATAACAATAGGGTGCTGATAGCACCCTATTCACGTGAAGATTACTTCCCTGCTCCCATGTGGGAGCGAGGAGGTTTTCCTGGAATATGACGCTCATGCATTAGCATGAGCGTCCTATTCCAGTGATAAACCCCGTGAGAGGTGCCGGAGCAGGGAGGGACAAAACAAATGTGGTGCTCCTGAGCCCGCCCCCAACCGCCCCCCCTAGACCAGGGGCACGCAGGGAGGGGGGCACCAATTCGCCCAGCGCGCTGCTGCCTCTAAGGCCGGCCCTGCCTGCCCCCAGGAGTGCTTGCCACAGTTACTCATATGGCAGGCTTGTCTTGTAGGTGTGGGCACACTCAGGCCTGGCCAGTAGACCTAGGATAGTTGGCTACACGTTAGTGTTGCGTTCTGCGGTGGTCAGTCAAATACAATTTGTCAAGTACAGTGGGACAGTCATTCACTTGTCATTGCTGATGGGGGGCGAGAGTTTGTCCCATAACAGGATGGGGCTGCGTCAGCTTCACTTGGGTGTCAATCTCCGATTCAGGCAGATTTCATTCATGTGGTTTTAATGTCAGGACTATGGTTCGTTCATGTGTAAAGCTTGTCTGTTGCAGTGCACTGCCTTCTATCCTGGCTTACATCTTCCTTTCCTGCCTCTCGTTGCAGGTGCCAGCTGCACCCGGAGCACCCGAGTGCCCAGGGCACCCCACCAAACTCCTAGATGTTGGACCTGCCCATCCTGGCTGCCCCAGACATGGCTGAGAGCTGGATGAGCGTGCAGGGGGCGAATGAAGACAACCAGGACAGCGGCATGGGCGACACGCTGAGCCTGGATGACAGTCTAACCAGCCTGCAGTGGCTTCAGGAGTTTTCCATCATCAACGCCAATGTGGGCAAGGCCCCGGCAGGAACCGGCGGCCCTACCGACCCCCACGGTTACAGCAATGTGCCTGGCTCTGTGGCGCCAAGCTCTCCATTGGCAGGGGACTCGGCCTGCATGGGCATGCCACACACTCCTGGCAAGCCCATCTCTTCTTCCACCACAAGGGCAGCCTATCCGTGTAGCTTTGGCGGCCCACCACCGCCCCAAGAGGACGTGGACTACAAGACAAACCCCCACATTAAGCCACCATACTCGTACGCCACTCTTATCTGCATGGCCATGCAGGCCAGCAAGAAGGCCAAGATCACTCTGTCTGCCATCTACAAGTGGATAACGGACAACTTCTGCTACTTCCGACACGCTGACCCCACCTGGCAGGTAAGGTACCAGGGCGCGCTATCTTGCTCAGTCCAACCACGGCACGCACTCTTTTAGAGATGTACACCTCTGCTTAGGACCAGGCCAGGGTGTGAAGCTCATTATCACTTGTTTCTATCGCTTGATTCTTGTACTTGTAGTTTTGCTGCTCGCAGTAAATAGTCAAGATTACAAGTACCAGAATGCCAAAAAAAAATACATGATTTACCAACATGACATGGATAACTTGAGCTCTCTGCGGCCTGCTCCCAAATGCACCAAGGGACACCAGTCTGATGCCAGTACTCCTTTTCAGGGAGCTCCCATATTCTCTCTTCCACATGCTGGGTTCCCACTGAATCCTTATAAACTGCTTTTTTGTGTATATGATACTACAGAGCGCAACAGTTTTAGGTTCTAAAACACAAGTATAGTATGTCCTCTCCAGGTGTTTTAGTTGACCTCTATGAATTCGGCAGCTGGTACAGAATAACCTCCAGAGTTCTTTCCAATGTTGTAGGCCCACACCCCCCTCTCCACCCACCCGGTAAATCTTGGAGCCTGGATCAAGAGAGTGGAAACACTATACTAAAACTCTTCTCCTGTGCTCACCCGTGCCGGGGCACAGGCCTTTAAGCAGCTCCTAGGGATTTCGTAGTTCCCAGTTCTGGGTGATCAAACACTCCAGGTAAGCCTCTGGTTCTGAAGGATTGTCATACAGGGAGGTGGGTCCTTGCAGTGGTACAGGCCTGGGCCTTCCACACAGGACTCTAGATACTGCTGTGCTCACACGCTGCTCCAGATGGGCGATTGTGCTGTGGTACATGGCAGGTACATTATGCCAGGGAGCTTTGGAAGCTGCAGTGCTAACACTCTGCTGCACAGGGGTCCACTGCAATGGTACAGGCTATGGGAGCTGATTTGCTGACTTTCTGCTGCAAGGGGTACCAGTGCTACAACATGCTGTGTACATGATACATGCCTTCCCCCTGGCAATGTGGGAGCTACTGTGCTCACACCCTGTTAAGAGTGGCGCCTGGCACAGAGGTGCAGGCCGAGTCACTCCAGCATGGGAATTGTGCAGGCGGCTATGCTCGCCTCTCACCGCATAAAGTGCCTATGTAGTAATGCAGGCCAGGTCCACCAATCACCCTTTCATTACACGGGAAACAATGGTAGGCTCCAATATGATTCACTTTCCTGTGGGGTCCGTCCTGGTTTTGGAGTGTTTTCAGCAGGTCACACCGGTCCCACTTCTGGATCGCCTCTTGAGGAATCAAATCAAGTGTCAGCTATACATTCGATGTCATACCTTTCCGTATCCAAAAATGGGTCCCAACTGTTCCGGCAGCCGCGGAAGGACGCAGGACTTCTGTGTGGAAAGGGAGCTCGAGAGATAGGTTGACATTGTTGACGCCACCGGAAGTTGGGGAACATAGAGAGGCAGGCCAGGAAGTCAGGAAGCTGAGGGGCAGGGAATCAGGAAATAAAAGAGACGGGGAACAAGGAAACCGGGGACAGAATAATGCGGGACAGTACATTGGTAATCCTGTGGAGGGGTAAAATCAATACAGAAACCTAAGGCGGCCTGGCAGGAAATAGGGGACAGGAGCTCTGGGAGCAAAAGCTGGCGACACATACCGTTTCCACAGGGTGGCGGTCTAGTAAAATCAGGCACCACAGGGAAGGGAGGCAGACTATTTAAGCGAGGATGGAGGTCGACTAGGAAATCAAGAGCTGGGGGCAGAGGGAATCAGCATGCCGGTGACTGATCTTCCCGAATCAGAATATCACCTGAGTTCCTTCTACACTAATCCACCAAGTGCAGCAATAGTACCCTTTTTGCCAGGAAAGTGCTGCTCAGTGCCCCCCCATTGGTTGTGGTAAGGATCCAGTGCCCATCCATCTTCTGCACCCACATTCGGAGTGTACCTAAGCCGTTTGCGTATTTTTCTAATGGTGGCATGTAAGACTGGCATACACACAAGGCTCCTTCGTGTCTCCAGGGAGCATTTGCCATCAATCCACTACTTCGCTGGCCACCCCCTTCCAAACGATCTGCCATATTTTTCAAATAACTAAGCCATGTTTCAGGACTACAGACCAGTCCCTGAGGGCACTGTGGGGATGCGCAGACTGGCTCAGGTGATTGATGCCATGGGAAGAGAGCACATGAAGCACGGATGCTTCTGTGTGCTAGGATTCTGTTCTGGAGGTCTCACCTGATAGGCAGAAGAATGCCCAGGTGAGCAGGAACCCACCAGCCCACTTCTCCACTGGTAAAATGGCTGATGGCACAATAGACTAGTCTAACCTTGAGGACAGGATGGTGAACCAAACTGAAAAGAGTCCCAAGTGCAGGGTTATGGCCAATGTCGGGGGTTCGTATTCACAGACCACATTGACAGTGGCAAGATTGGAATGGAAGGGGTGTGTGATCCACTGAGGTCATAGATAGGGAGACACT
The DNA here is from genome assembly GCF_040938575.1 of Ambystoma mexicanum. Lineage (NCBI taxonomy): Eukaryota > Metazoa > Chordata > Amphibia > Caudata > Ambystomatidae > Ambystoma > Ambystoma mexicanum. The sequence continues at coordinate 745,910,085 of NC_090926.1, forward strand.
GATCACTGAGGCGGGGTGCAGGAACAGGTGTCACTGACCCACACCCGAGTTATCAGCCCACGGTGAAGCCGAGGGGGCCCAAGGAGGGTAAGGGACGACAAGCCACGTCCCAGGGCTGTAATGCCATTGCAATATGCCAAAAATCACAAACATAGGTTCACACACTACAGACGCACATTAACACAGGTGGAGAGTTCCTTGCAGTGAGCATGTTCCAGGTAGAATATTGGCACAGGGAGACACTGAGCACTGAGGCGGAACGTTGGGAGGGAAACACCAAGCTCCATAAGTCTTAGCGCCCTGGGATCGGTGCAATTACTGGGCATTAGGTGCCCAGAACCCCGACTTAACGACCCGAGCAAACCAAGGGCATTAAGGAGGGCTTTGGGAACCTAATTCCCAGGAATTCCACCCACCTGTGGGTGCTCAGTTTATTAGCTCCCAGGGGCAGCCCAAAAGAGAGTACATTCTGATTGCGGCAGCCCCTCTACACGGCACATTCAGGGGAACATGGCAGCACGGGGGATGCTGCCTTGGACCTGTTGGCATGGCATGTAACGTGCAGATGTGCCTGGCACGGGAGCACTGGGAGCTTGAATAAGGGTTTGCCAGCACTGAGGCCCAGTTAGGAGCGTCTAGCCAGCGCAGTACAGGTGAGGGACACGGACAAGCAGTCCCAGTCGCTGAGGACCGCTGCAGCAGGGAGCTCTCTGAGTGGCCTAGAGCAAAGATTCCAAGCAAATTCTGGTCTTGATTGGCTGAGCCCAGTGCAACGTTCCTTCAGGGGTGATGACAGTGGCTGAGGCCCTCTGCACACCAACTGTTTACAAGGGATCACCAACACTCCAATGTTGGCATATTTCAGCTTTATAGACCCTGCCAGAGGACCCTACCAGGCGTTATGGCCCGTCAAGACGGAGTTAAAGGCCCAATCGCATTAAGAACATTTAATAAGGTTTCCGGGTCCATAACGTCCGGTAGGACCCAAGGACCTGGTCTATAAAGCTATTATAACCTTTGTCATAGTACAGAAAAAGGGACCAATGGGGCATACATGGTGGCTTCAAATCATGTCTTTTAGCTCTAAGATGGGGGTTCTTTTCTTCCTGCGGGTAACCCCCATTCCCCTTTTGGTATTGCTATTAACATGGAAAGGCGGGGGCCAATTGGTCCATTTTAAATGTGCCTGAGCAGTCGTGTGGATTTGGCTCAGTGCACATAGGCGGTGCCTGTTAACTGTACATGCATCTGCCTGGGCAGTTGCAGGGAATGGGCTACTGCCACTAGCGCTGGAATGTGGCATTCCGAACAGTCTGGATCGACCAGTTTTTAGAGCCTGCAGATTGTCCAATGAGAGAGCCAGCTGAGCATTCCAAGGGCCCTAATGTATGTAGAACGCGAATGGAAGGCAGCGTACAAGGAAAACAATATCCGTATTTGAGTAAAAAGGAAACAGAGAAAGGCATCTCAGGAAGGCTTCAGGAATGACAAGAGGAGAGAACTCCGCTGGTTCACAGTCAAAATGGGTCACGGCGGTGACTTGGAGGGGGTTACTTAGCACTGGGCAACGGGAAGCAAAGAGCCAAGTTTCCTAGGACTCGTGCCATGGCTGTCTCCAAGCTGATATTTGTCAGAGGGAGCAGGATGGTGGTGTTGGCGGCGGTGGGGGCTGCCTACGTTCAGAAATGCCTGAACCATTGAAGAGAGATGAAAGACCCCCGAGGTGCCCACCAGCTTCTGGGAACAGTCTCAGAGTTTTAATTAAATGTGTAAAAAAAAAAAAAAAGTAAATAGTTTTGCGAGCTTGCCCTGGCCCCCCGCAGATGCAGGTGGTAGCAGGCAGGAATGATAAATATGTTAACTGGCCGGGTAATAATCAACTTTGGGTAGTGCTGGCTGAGAGCAGAGGGGGCTGAGGGGGGAGGAAGCGGGGGCTCCGGGGAGAGCTGTGCAGGCCAGTGACCCTTAGTAAATTTCATTAAATAGCAAATCCTGAATCGCCGAGGAATACGGAATTCCTGGGGCTCTTGGGACGGCGGTGGGAGTGTTGTCCCATTCTCCGTGCCTGGCTGCCTTCCACCAGTCGGTATCCTCCTTGCTTCCTCTGTCTCTCGGTGCACTCTCTTATTGTTACTCTCCTCTTCCTTCCATCGCTTTCTCTTCTCCCTCCTTTATGTTTCTTTCTTATTATTTTACTGTTTATTCTCCCTCCGTCTCTGTGCTCCCTACTCCAACTTTGCTTTCTCTTGCTCACTCTTCTTTCACGTATCCTTTTTAATCGTCCGTTCTGTTTCCCTGCTTTCTTTCCCTCCTTCCTTTTCTATCCCCCTTTTCTCATTTCTTCTTTATCCAAACTCTCTTTCTGTCCAGTTGTCACCAAATTCATCTCGTCTTCAGTAATCGTATTCCCTGTAAACTCTGATGGCACCCCTTAACCTGTATTTGCCACGCAGTGTTTCTTCAGTGCCATGGGTTTCTGCTTTGGCACAATGCCTAGAGTCCCCTTCCCACTGAAGAGTAAGGGCGTGTGCTGCGGCACTGGGCCCCAAAAGCAGTGCATGCAAGGATCAGGCAGCATGTTCTTCATGCACCCCACTCGAAGATCCCGGTTCCCAATCCGTTCTCCAGGTGCACGCACAGCCCTCACTTAGTTTATGGCATGAGAGGGCCAGGTATGCAGATCCTCTCTCCCCGGGCTTATTACTGCCCTTTAAAGGCAAGGATGCTGGAAACCAAATGCAAGTAATAACTAAAACTGTCCAACACCCGCAAGGGACCATTGTGGCTCGGATCTCCACGCCAGACCAGAAAAAACTACCAGTACAAGACGCTTCCTTACAATCTGAATAAATTGACACTGGTGTTCACCAAGTGCTTGGCTCCAGTGCTAGCCTTTCTTTGGGAGGACCTGGTTCATTTACTGGACGCTTATATGTGATGGGACCTCCATTGTTTCTCAGCTGAGAAGATCATTTATAACTTAGATGTCAGGCAGGCTATGAACCCCTTCCTCTAAGGGTATTGCCCCATATGTTTCACCTCTTACAGAAAAACAAGCTCAAGAAGGTCCTCATAGAAAACTCATATTGCAAGGTCGATAGTTTCTTAAATTACAAATTGCTACGAGCCTTACAAAACTACCACTCCTTATCTAACATATGTTCCGTGCACCAAAGCCAAGGCGCCATATTTGACTTTTCACCAACATGTGCCTATCACAGAGATTTGTTGGGCGAATATATGGTCTATTCGGCACATCCTTCACTGATAATATTCATTCAACACATTTTCCTGAAGGGATGCTCAATTTGGCCAGGAAACTCTGAAAGGCACATGTACCTGTTGCCTGGCTGTCTGGAGTCACCTCTCTTCCTCAACTCCAACTCTTAAAAGTTGTAAATAAAGGTTAGAGGCAGATGCTATATTCATGGTTAATGAATGTGATTTCATGTCATAGACTCTTTCCTTTTAGCGACAGCAGGAGTGAGGAAACAAACAAGACACCTATGGAGAGAATGCAGGTGGATGTGTACCTTCTGGGGTCACAGTATTCTACATGGGCCTACACTGACCTTGTCACCCGTAAGACTTTAACAACCCAGGAGGGAGTCAAGAGGCTTTCATGAATTGGACATTGGTTCAAATTTAGGATTAGGGATCACAGAGTCAATATTTAGGTCACTTGATCTTCATCTGTAGGAGATCAGGGCCCTCAAGTAACATGACTTGGTGTGTATGCTGCCTGGTAACATGCAGAACTCTTGAGTTGAGCTACAGACGTGTAGAATTTTACTACTGGCCAACTGGACAGTTGGTATGTCCGAACGTTTGCAACAGATTAGTGTGTCCGAAAGGCCAGGTCTTTAAAATGTACTGACCTGTCGCACTGATGGCCACTGCATGAATTTGCCGTGGAGGGCTTCACGCGCCCGCACTCTCAGTTGATTACCTTTCATAACTTCCCATTTGGAGCTTCTATGCAAAAAGCTAGCTTGCTCAGTTAGCAGAAATATTACTGTTTGTTCCTATAATGCAATGTCTATAATTGAATTCTGTCAAAATGTAATATTACAAGTTATTCATTTTTGTGTGATCTGCTCACAGTTTCTCTTTCTCTCTCTTTCCCAATAGAATTCCATCCGCCACAACTTGTCTTTAAACAAGTGCTTCATTAAAGTGCCCAGGGAGAAAGACGAACCTGGAAAGGGGGGATTCTGGAAGATCGACCCCCATTACGCTGACAGACTCATGAACGGTGCAAACAAGAAACGCCGGCTTCCCCCTGTGCAGATCCATCCAGCGTTCACACACGGCCTGGTGTCCAGTGGCGGCCCTGATCCATCCACCTCACCTTGGCTGGGCAATGGGGCACTGAGCATTAGCGTGGAGTCTCAGCAGTTGCTGCAGGAGTTCGAAAATGCCACCAATGACCAGAACTGGAACCCGGCTGACGGCCGGCCGATCCCTCACAAACGCAAACAATCCCTGCCCAAGAGGATGTGCAAGGCCCCCCGCCTCAGCAGCACCCCGCTTCTTACCCAGGAAGAACAAGCAGAGCTGGGCCCGCTCAAGGGCGACTTTGACTGGGAGGCCATATTCGACTCCAGTCTAAATGGCGACGTCACCTCTTTTGACGAGCTGGAGGTGACCCCCCCGGGGAGCCCATCAGCCAGAGCGATGGACCTTACCGTGCAAGGGAAGCACATTAGTTGTCCCCAAGCCTGGAGCGCTGCGGGGCATGATCAAGTGCTGACCGAGTCCAACCAGAACCAGTTAGACTTTGATGAGACATTCTTGGCCACCTCATTCCTCCAGCACCCCTGGGAGGAGGAGGAGGGGGAGAGGAATGATTACCTCTGGCACGCTGTCAACCTGGACCAGTTGTTTGAGCTCGACCTCCCATACCCCCCGGACGTAAATGATTGGGGCCCCATTGGATCCTTCTTATGAGTGGGGGCCCATTAGACAAAAAGGACCTGGGCTCTTGGCCAAGGAGGGGCACCACCCCACCAACCCAACTAGACCTTTATCCACGACTGGGATGGACAGTCGCTATGCTGCTGGAGTTTACAAGGGATTATTAAGAGCTGGGGGGGGGGCTGGGCGTGGGTGGGGGGGATGCACTGTGGGCTCTTATCAAGGGGGAAGATGTGGAACTGCTGGGGTACTTACAAACCCCCAGCTTCTCAAACATTACAAGAGATGGTACTTATAGTTTTTGTACTTATTTTTTTAGAAATGAAAATGTTCAAATGTGTTCTATGTAATTGTATGATTGGGCCAGGCTGCCGTGATTGCTCTGCTTTAGGAGGTTCAATGACGTGTGCCATGTGCTGAAAGATACTCCATGGGAGGACCTGGGGTCCAGGACACGAGAGCACGTGCCATCTCAGCCACGTGCCCCCCGCCCTCCCCAGCATGCTCTGTGTCCAGAGGCGAACAAGCATACACAAATACTAAGAGATTTCCCCAAAAGACTGCTGCAGCTGGAAGGGTATTAGGATTTGGACAGCCAATAGAATGTCAGGTTTTTGATAATAATTGAAGAAAGAAGAAAATATAGCAGCACACCGCTACTACAGACTTTTTTAATAGAGTGTATATATATATAATATATATATATATATATGAATCTTTACCAGAAAACTATATTTTTAGCCACAGCGCGCAATCATTTAGAGACGTTTATGTAAATGGAGAATCAGTGGTGTGTGTACACAAGAAGAAGGCTCCGTGGGAAAAGAGGGGCAGTAAAGAATAAGGGTCGGAAGTGTTAATGTAATCCAGTAAAGGGGAACTGAACATCTGAGAGTGTGAATTAAAATAAATAATAGTTGAATCAGATAACCATGCCCTTTGTGCACTGAGTTAGATGGCTACGCTCCCTCGAAGGTGTTCTTTTAAAGTCCCGGAGTGGTGGCCTTGTACATTGGAGGCTGGTGTGATGGCCTCTTTGGGTAGCTTTTCAGGAGATGGAAGTGCCCCTATGGACCCTGGGGACGAGAAAACACGATTCCAGCACAAAGTGCTTGAAGACCACATTTCCTGCCGAATACATTGGCCACTCCCTTGTGCCCCCACCTGGCTTCCTTCCTGTCATGACACCATGACATTGCTTTTGGTATAGATGAATATAAATAATAAACATGAATACAGGCTTTTTATTTCCTCTCTCTGTTTTCTGGAGAGAGTGATATGAGCCTTTGAAATGACTTTGGCATCTGATTTCCAACCATGCCATAAGGCCCACACCTCTGTTCACAGAAAAGAGGATTTTTCTTTTGGGGGTTTAGTCTTAAAGAGTACACAAACGAATCAAACCGCACTTATGCCAATATACCACACCTGGACACAGTCTAGCCTTTTTCATTGTTTAACTTTCTTTTTAGACTGGGGAAATGAAAGCTATGCTGAAACAAGGAGTGTAGAACTGTAGCCAAAGGACAGGCCTTGTTTTAGAAGCACCCTCCTTTGGCAGCATTCCTTGACTATGGCTAGAGCTGACCTGCATGCAAGGATGCCCTGATGACCTGTAACAGAGGATGTTTATGGGAGGGTTGCACTACAGTCATGGTAGCCCTCCCTATGACCGGTGCCTAGGAAGGTCCTTAGGCTGCTGATTGCCCAAGACCCGCCTTTTGCTTTGTGATGCCTGTTATCTGGGGAGACCTTTAGTCTAAGTGGGACCTGTCCAAGTAGTGCCCTTGTCTAGGGTCAATGTGAGAAGTGTTGGGGAGGTGGGTAACCTTCTGTCTATGGATGATCACTATTGTTGACCTTTGTTTAGTGACTCTCCTTGACTAGGGCTATCCCGAGGCTAAGGTTCCCTCGTGGATATGGTTGAACTGTATTGAGAGCTTTGCCAGGGCTAGGGTTATGTCCAGGTGTGCTTTTTGACCAGTTTCTTGGAAGTCCCGGTGGAATATGAGACCAAGTGTGCGTGGTCAGGATCGGTACAATTCGCAATTTACACTATTTCTCTCAAATACAGCAGGCAGCCCTTTGTAACAGGGGAATACTAACCATTGTGAATAAAGACTTTATTCAGTGCTTTCGTTTTTTGGGGGGGACAAGATGTTACCGAGCTTCTTTTCAAATGTAAAAAGAAAACACCCCAATTCGCCCTGCTCTGAAAAAGCCTGACTACAAGTCCTCCAACGCACAACCTCTTCTGTAAGATAATAAAATGACTGGACTGACTTCATTGTAACACTCAGACCCATGGCATGTGACCTATCGGGAGTGAGCGTGGGCTGTCTTATTTTTCTGTTGTGGGGAAACATGTTTAATTCTACTATTTGTTTGCTTCAGAGGTTGAAACACTGCAAAAAATAAAGTGTGCAATTTATCTTTTTTCCATGAAAAGTAATTTACAATAAACAAATATTTACATAAAGCTGAAATTGTTTTGTGGCTTCTTCAATATTTTGTATGATGTCATAGGTACTTGGCAGCTATTGCATGATATCCTTTATACTGCATGCCTGGAGCATAGGCAAATTTGTCTTATGATATGATAGGTTATTTATAAAGCAGCGCTTAATACCCGAGGTTTCTAAACGCGGATCCCTGTGTTGCTTCGTGTCGTCTTGCTTACAAGGCGAGCACGTTGCTTCTGAGCTATCCTCCTGGGATTATGAGTTCTTCAATATGTTACTGTATCTTATTGGTTCTGGACAGATATTTCATGACATTTTATACTTGGAGCAGAAGATGGCTGATAGACACAGCCTCTCAGCAGTGATATTTTTTGTTTTGATGCCTTTTGAAACCCTGGATAAGAACATCTGAATTACCATTTGGTGGAAACCTGGCTCAGAGGAGCATCTCTGAGGTGGATAACCACCTTAATGGCCGACTGTTCATGTATTTCTACCCCCCCCCCCTGCATTCACCTTAGTGAAACTCTATCTTACTTGTGGGGTACCCCTTTAATTCATCTATTCACTACTGTAAATACGCAGATGACAGATTGTTCTGAGAATTGCCAATCAATCACTTTTAGTTGTGTTTACTATTATTAATTCTCTAATCACATTACACCAATGGGAACAGGCCACCATCCTCAAGCTAAGTGGTAGTAAAACTCAAGTCATGACAAATTTAGGGTATGCAGAGCTTGAGTGCAAAGAATTTTGGCTGTACATCGTGGGAATGTTTCCATGACTTGTTCCTTTTGTTTGAAACTATGGATTCAGTCAGCAAGCAACACTATGGATTCAATCAGACAGCAACACTATGGATTCAATCAGACAGCAACACTATGGATTCAGTCAGCAAGCAACACTATGGATTCAGTCAGCAAGCAAAACTATGGATTCAATCAGACAGCAACCCTATGGATTCAGTCAGACAGCAACACCATGGATTCAATCAGACAGCAACACTATGGATTCAGTCAGACAGCAACACTATGGATTCAGTCAGACAGCAACACTATGGATTCAATCAGACAGCAACACTATGGATTCAGTCATACAGCAATACGTCTTTGCAATGAATGTCATGTAGATTCAGTCTAAAGATTTTGCGTTTTCACGGAGTTCATCCTCTATTGACCCCAAATCAGCACCAATATTTTGACTTCTCTTTATGTACTGCAGACTTTACTATCGTGGTGGCTTCTATTTGTGACTCCTGAAATGTTGGCAGCAATGCCATCAAAATGCTGCAGCACGTTTGGCTGATGGAATACCGTACCATCAATCCACAGCTCTAATTCTTGACCAAATGAATTGTCTGCCTGTCTGCCAGAAGATCAAGTTTCTAAGTCCTCACCAGCTGTAGATTTCAGACATGAAAATCTAATTGCAATCTATACTTTCAAATGAGCATCCTCTCAGGAGCCATGAAATCTACAAATCACTGACAAGGTGACATATCTTCTCTGTACAGGCAGCCACGCTGTGGAATTGCCTCCTAAACCACTCTTGTCACAAACAATTGCTGCGTCTTTTGTAAACAACTTAAAAAATGTCTGTCTCCTGAATAAGCGCTGCTATTACCGGGTTTCGGCTAGTAAGTTCAACCTGTCTTACTACCAACCAGTGATCCATCACTCTACAAGACAACTGAACAACGACAGAATCTCATTGGCCTACGGATCAACCACCCTCCTCTTGAATCAAGCCTCCAAAGCTTTTTATGCGTCAACTTAAACCCTGGACCATCACTGTCTGTTGGGGAGAATAGGGGAGAAGGCTATGCCTCTAAACCCTTTAACCATCATGAAACACTTCTGAAGCAATTTTAAAACACCTGGAAGAGTGGTCATGGCGATGTTGATTATCGCTAATTGCCGGCTATTGCACAGATAGACATTTAGATAGGAGGAAAACTAAGGATCAAATATAGTTTTAGAGAAAAATGGCGCCTATCTTATCTCATTGGAAATGGATCATGGTGAATTTCTATTCAGCAAATGATTGTTTCATAAATGTGTGTCAATTCATTGTGGTGAGCCATTTAAACTATAAACTGCTACCTCATATAAATCACCAGTGACCAAACCCGGAGAATTGAGAGGGCAAAAGACAGGGACAGCTATTCTGTAAAGATAGTGCCAGGTCTACCTCAGAAATCTAATGAACACAGATGCAAGGATTTACCCATGAATAATCTAGAGCAAACAGTAGGAGGGTATGCTGGAGATCTTGAAATACCCCAGAAATATCAATACAGTAGAGCTGGGAGCAGATCCTATTTGAGGATTGGCTCTTCTTTAAAACAGTGCCAGGAGATAATGCTTGGCAGGAAAAACTTTGGAGTAACACAAGGGTGTTTTTTTTTAACAGCACGAGTAATACATTAATTTAATCTACCTTCTATCACAATTGGTGGCATCAGCAACAACATCCAAAAAGGCCAGATTAGAGACGGCGCAGTAATTATACGACCTGTGCAAAGTCAGAGCTGGAGATCCAGGTGAGAATCAGCAGCAGACCTTTTGGCCATAATACTGTCATGTTACAGGACGGAAATGAATAAGCAGGGTAGATGAGCTCACTTATCTGTCACCATTATCTATGTGTTTCATTTCCACTATAACAGAGTAAGACTCCTCTTGACCCACTATCTTAGAACCTCGCACGTTGTGGGCTGGATAGCTTTTCAACTTTGGGTATATCGATATACAAATACTTGCATTCACCGTTGGAATCTCAACTTGATACCAAAGTTCTCCTCTACACCATTGGACATAGAACCAGGTGGAATCCAAGAGCTCTTTGCTAGGGATGACAGTTTTCGCTCTTCTTGTTGACCCCGTATGATTAGGTCACCTACTGGGGTATGCACATCCAAATGTAACATATCTTTGTACTAACCAATGGGAGTCGGGAAATGACCTAACCAATGAGAAATGGGAAATGTACTAACCTATTAGAATATGTCAATGTGCACTGATTTAGGTTTTATACAGGCAGGAGCCAACAGGATGAACATGAAGCAGAAACGACATTCCTTCTACTAGAATACTGTGCAGGCGTCGACATCATCAGGAACAAAGTTTTACTGACCCTGAAGTTGCCGGTCGCACACATCACCAATTATGCCTAGAGATGTTCTGCAACTTCCTAAATGGAGGTGAAACTAGTGGTTTAAATACCCTCATCTGCTGCATAGTTAACTGCAGCACACCCCAGGAATCCCCAGTATCACCCGAACACATCACACACCATTACTGCAATTCTACCACATTTCATCGAATAAATAGATGGGGGGGTTGGGGATTAATTAAGGTGGGAGGATGTGGAGGGGTCTGCAGGTGTGTCCCCCGCATTTATTTTCGATAAAATGTGCACACAATCGCTAAATACATTTGATGTTTTCAGATTTGTAGTTACACAATCAATGTATTCACGTAGCTCTGGAATCCCCTACCACTGGGTCTCCTTTACAAATACAAATAAACCGTTTGACTTCTCCTGGTCCCACATTCTTAACCTGTATTCATATGCTGACAATAAAAAACCATCTAGAATAATACTCTGACATAAACTCAAACTAATAAGCAAGTTTGCTTCTGTTGAATCTTACCTGTGTCAGAGAAACTAGGTTCACACTTCAGTGTGGGTTTGTAGCAAAGACAGAGACAATTTGTCTTGCTAGCAAAGAACAGACAGGCATCACCATATCACTGGAACTGACTGCAACAACCTGACTCACATCCCAGACATCTGCTCTATAGGTCAATATCAGGTGACCGATATGAAAAATACCAAGAACCTTCTAGAATTTGTAGTTGTAGGCCTACATGGTGAGAAGAGGACCTCTCACCCCAACAATTACCTCCAAACTTTATTACAATAGTCCATCGTCGACGCAGGTGACCGAGGAAAAGATTACATTATGGATCCCTCTTCATGCTGCCATCGGAGGGGCTTATTGAACCTGCCCCTCATGACACATCCTCCTATACCATCACACAGCCACTTTGTGTATTCTGGTTTGTACTAGTTCCTTACGCCACATGCTCACAAAGGTCCTTGGCACGGCAAAGTGTGAAACAGCAGTTTTTGAATCCCAGTCCATGCATGCCAAATAGGACAATATAAACATAAACAAGCATTGCCAAACCAAATGCTTAGATAGTGTATACTGCAATCAATGAGTTTGCTGTTAAGGAAAATTGTTAGAAAGGGATAAAACAACATCTTGCCATCAAGAAATTCACTTTGAATCTTAGATACAATCTATTAATGATTATAGGAGAACGATTTTGCACCCACATCTGCATAGAATTGTTCCATCCACCTACCAAGCAAAGGCTGCAGATGCCTTTTCTTCCTCGGAGCAAAACTCAGAAATATTCTCCAACAGACCCTATACGAATCATTCTTGCATTCCACATGGTCCTTAAAACTAATCTGCAACACACTTTTGCAATCCGTTTTGAAAGCGAAGACCATTAGTAATTTCCAGGAAACCATGATGAGAGAAAACACAGGTTTATTAGAGAGAATTACCGATTGGGAGAGGGTCAGTCAGTCAATCGTGACTGAAAATCTGTGATTTCTCCACAACCACATTAGTCAGTAGTATTTAAAGACAAAAACCACACGATTAGAATACATTTGATATAATCTCAACATTATTTGTAACTATATTCTAAGCATCCTGTTGGCTCCTGCCTGTATAAAACCTAAATCAGTGCACATTGACATATTCTAATAGGTTAGTACATTTCCCATTTCTCATTGGTTAGGTCATTTCCCGACTCCCATTGGTTAGTACAAAGATATGTTACATTTGGATGTGCATACCCCAGTAGGTGACCTAATCATACGGGGTCAACAAGAAGAGCGAAAACTGTCATCCCTAGCAATTAACTAAATGCAAGATCTATCCTCTGTTTTTGACACAGTCAACAATGCAATCCTGCTCAGTGGTCTCCATGACAACCTTGGTATTACTGATCAGGACCTGGCATGGTTGACCTCCTTTCTCACCGACTGACCCTCTGAGGTCCAACTGGGGTCTTTCCTCTCTTCTATCTCTCTCTCTACTAGAGGTGTTCCCCAGGTGTCTAACCTCTCTCCCTGGCTCTTCAAGCACTACCTGGCGCCTCTTGCCTACCCCATCGCTACTTTCTGCTCCAATTTTCAATGTTATGCAGATGACACTCAGCTCTCGTTCAGGCTCCCCTCAGGACACCTCTGCTTCTTCTCTCATACCAGACTGTCTGGCCGCAATTCAGGAATGGTGTGCCGCCAATGATCTCTGCCTTACTGTCAGTAAGACTGAGATCCTCCTCATTGGAACAACCGCTCTCTCCTTTCCTCTCTCTCTCTGGCTGCCCACTCTGGGACCTCTTCCTCCTCCTTCCTGTGAGGCTAAGAACTTTGGGTCATCTTCGACTCCACCCTCTCCTTCTCTCCTCACATCTCTGACGTCTCTAAGAAGTCAAACTATCAGATGCACCTCCTCAGAGGTATTCTTCCTTTTCTCACTTTCCCCCAGAAGCTCACTGTCTCCAGAGCTCTGGTCCTCTCTAGGCTGTACTATTGCAACAGCCTCTTTCTAAATCTTCCTGCTTCTACTCTTTGACCTTTACAACTTATCCAGAACAGGACTGCGAGACTTGTTCTTGGCCTCAAACCCAGGGATCGTATATCTCCTGCTCTGAAATCTTTTCACTGGCTCCCTGTGGCTGTAAGGATCAACTTCAAGGCCCTCTGCATTGTCTGCATTGCTTTCTAAGGCCTGGGACCACTCTTCCTTCCAACTTTGTCTTCCAAAACATCTTCCTTCTCAAGCTCTCCGTTCGTCCACCTCCAACTCTCTGAGGGTCTGACGCTTCTCCAAGCAGAGAGTTGGGGGGCAGATCTATCACCTCAGCTGAGGCCTCCCTCTGGAACAGCCTCCTTGCCGCTCTCAAACTTGAGCAGAACCACCTTAGGTTCCAGAAACAACTCAAGACCTTCCTTTTCGCTTCCGCTTTCTCTCTTACTCTCCCCCGCTAATGCACCTGACTACTCCGCACACTGGTCGTTTGGTCACCTTTTGAACTCTGGCCCAGACTCCTGCATGTGCAGTCATGGGCTTAATTTTAAGGGGAGACGGGGGTGTTTGTCCCCCCAACTTTCACGGCACACCATTTTGGCCCCATTAATTTGGCTGGGGCACCTTGTCTTCAGATGTCATGTCCCCTCCAACATTTTCAGCAAAGCTACTCCACTGTGTCCAGTTGCCCTCGCACTGCCTCTGGCTCCCCAGCACTTAATGGTCTGTATCTGCAACCCTACAGTCCCTTCTCTCTGCACTTATGAGCCACTTGCTGGCTGCACTTGTGAGTTAACTGCACTTCCCCTTCCCCTCCCCCTGGCACTTCTCCCCTGCCCTCTTCCCCACACTTGCGCGATCTGTATGCCAGAAGGCCTTTTAAGATCATTATTTTGTCCTCCCTTGTTTCCCCCTCCTTGCCTTGTTGCATCTAGAAACACCTGTGTACATGTGTGTTATAAACGCCAGATCATATCATATATCATTGACATAAACGTGTTGGGAAATTGCCTCTCTGATCAGCACTACGAAGAATTTCCCTACCTAAAACCAAAAACTAAAGATCTGTCTGTGTCAGAAATCAAAACCGTCCTTGTGTCCAAAAAGTTCTATCCTGACCCTCTCACTATAAACAAAATAATAAAGTGAGAAGGGAAATGTTTGCAAAAAGCGTTCATGAATGAAAATAGAACAGCTCCAACATAAAAGTTGTAAAAAGGTAACAGAACCTTGGTTCCAGAGGGTGATTCCCTTTCCCTCGATTCTTCAATGGTATGGCAATGTCTCTTGGTCTAACAATTCTTTGTGTCTTTTCTTGGCCCACAACAATCCTGTTAGTTAAAAAGCTGCTTAGCCTCATAATTCCTTCTTTGTTCAATAAACACTGTCCTTTCCTGGGACTTTTTTGTAGATTTGTAGTTGCCTGGTATACCACCTACCAGGGCTTTCTATGCACTTGCAACTGCCTGGTATACTCCCCTGCCAGTACTTCTTATGCACTTGCAACTGCCTGGTTTTCTCACCTGCCAGGACTTCTTACTTCCATCCATATTTAACAGTTTCTCTTTATATCCAAAATTGCATATACATTTCTTGGTGTGGTATATCGAGTTATTTCAATGTTCGCCTTACGTTTTCCCCATATTTGCATTAACTGCATTCATATATTGTTGGGGGTCGTGTTTGCACTCTGTCCTTCTGCATCGCAAACAATCTTCTCATTGTTTCTGTCTCTGCAGCTTACAATGTTCAAACTGTGTTTGGCATGTTCGCCTAAATGCCATGGGGTCCCCCCTTTGCTTGGGCTGACTCACAAGCTCTGTTTGGCATCTTTGGTCCCCTTTGCGCTTGTGCATAGCTTTACCACCTCTTTTCCACTCTCCTCTGTTCTGATATCTCTTCGGCTTCTCTCGGGGCTCCACTCTTTCAGCCTGCTTTCCTTCAGTTCTCAGTGAGGGATCACTGCTTCCATCTGCTGCTGAACACCAAGGGATTTTCTCCTGGTTCCTGGCATCTCCACGGCATGTTCTGCTCACGCGATGTTACTTTCCTTCTGTGCTGGCGAGCTGCTCTGCTCCGCCACAACCTCTCGTGTCTCCAGCCTTCATACGCCTCAAAGGGAGATGCAACGTCTTCTCCTGAAACAGCTGCTTCCCATAGTTTGGTTTCCATCTTTAAATGTCCCATGCACTGATACTTTCTGAGAATAACTAGCATGCTCATTGAGCTTGAGGCTCATTTCCTTCATCCTCCTCGTCCCAGTACTTAGTTGGTTGTGGAAATTGGAGTGCCTTGATGTCAACTGATGCATAATACTTGGAAAGTCTCTCTCAATAGTTCCATGTGAAAAACCAGTTCTATATGAAGGGGGATCAGAACTGAAAAAGGTGCTCTTTAGACAAGGGATGGGAGTTTGGCCAAAAGGGCGTTGGGGAAAGGTTTCTCTATTTTCCCTAAAAGGGAGAACAGATGGCAATAGGCAATTACAGTATTGTGTATCAGGCGGTCTTTTTCATGGGCAAATGGGGGATACCATGCCTCATCCAATGAAGTCATGACATCTCCCTGGTAGCTGTCTCCTGCCATGTGACCCTCCCGCATACAACCAACCACTTGTTCAGGATCAGGTAGCGGCTGCCGTCCCCAGGCCACATGGCAGGAGGTTACCACCGGGGAATCCGTGATGACTCCATTGGATTCATCGGATACCACACAGTATTCTCGTGATTCACCCGTGTATCTGGCACCAGTGCTCTGATCGAGTGTTGATGAACCACCAATGAAAAACACCTCTCCTTCTTCAGGGGTATCCTCCCGAATGTAGGTATTCTCGTCCGAGGTGTCCTCATATGCAGCACAATCATGTACTGTGTTGTTTGCCAGTACTGGTTTGGCCACACATGTGGCTGAATTAACTGTGTGGCACCTAACAATGCGAATAGAGGAGCTCAACAAAATCACTTCATACCCCAATACTTGTTGGGTGGTGAGTGTGGATTTTGATTTTTGTCCACAAAAAGAGTTACATGGCATCCCATAGTGATAGTAGATGATTTCTGTATTTCAAAGGCAGCTGATGGCAGAGCCTGCTTGATGGGAAATGTATCCGCATCACTGGGTCTAGAAGACCAATGTAAGGAGCCAGAGGCTTATGTCCCATTGAGGTCTTCTATTCGAAGATAGCCATCATCAACTGACTGTTAGAGTGTGAGAACAAAAATATTTTTTTTTAATAATCTGATGTGGCCAGAACTGGGGCACTGCTGATTGCTTTTGTAAGCTCCTGAAATGATATGATCATGTGATCTGCCCAGATAATGGCACATTTTGCTTTCTGCACTTCCTTGAGCCCTTGCAGTAGCGGCTTGGTATATGTAGAACAGTCAAATATCCATGTTCAGCAATAGTTATAGAAACCCAAAAACTGTTGCATCTGCTTGACCGTGGTAAGCTGTGACGTGTTCTGCACTGCTGTGGCCCTCTCAGGGGTTCTTTCTCTGCCCGCTGATGATATTATCTGTCCTAGGTACACAATCTCTTGCTGGAAATACTGCAATTTATCAATTTTTTAAAAAACTATTTTTATTGAATTTTGTAAACAACAAACAACATTCACATATCTTATTAGCATCTATCAGCGTATTTGTTAGCTCAATCTAATCTACCACTCCCCTCCCAACTTAGCCCATATAAGCTATCTAAAGGCATAGTTAACATGCTGCATCTCCCTCCCACACTACTGATTCCGTTGTTTCTTCGTTTCTTTCGTTGGCTAGTAATGTCACAGTCAACGCTATCCATCGTTGGATGTCCATGCTCCTTTCGGCCTTTTGTTCCCTCAAACGCTTCTCCCATGCCCCTGTTTCTGCTCTTATCTATTGATCTAGTTCCCTCCACCATCCAGTTATGCTTGGTTCTTTCGCATCTTTCCATTTCATGGCTATACTATGCTTGGCTAGTATATACATCAAATCCTTAAGCCTATTCAGTGGTTTATCTTTCACATTTCTCCTTTAACAACCTAGCATGCACGCTTCTGGTGTCTGAATGTCTAGCTCAATGCCGCCCTGGGATGCTTTGTGTGCTACTCCTCTCAAGAACCTCTGCACTATCGGGCATCCCTGAAACATATGTATAAGCTCAGCGTTTTCCTCCCTGCATCTAGTGCATTCTCGTCTGGTTGTGCCCTTGAATGTTGCAATCACCGCAGGAGTAAGGTATGCCCTGTGCGTAATGTACAACTGTATTAGTTGTAGCCTGGCATTCCTAGAGACCTTTCTGTGATACAATGTTATCCTTTTCCAGACGTTTTGGATGTCTTCAAATTAAGGGGGACACAGAGAAAAATTAACAAATATACTGACTATTGTACATCATTTAGGATACTGTAGTCTTGTTTACTGTTTACTTCATCCTCCGTATCTCCTTAAAGATCAGTCTGAGGATGCACAAGAGTGAGAGAAAAAGTAATCTATTTGAGAAAGAGATATGTGTAACATCGAAATAGAGGGACAACTTTCACTAATCGTTCTCTCCTTATCATGTTTTTTATTAAATATACCTTTGAGTTGATCAAGCACACTTCACGTGGGACTGTGTGTCTAAACGACAATTTATTTGCCCTCTGTGAACTGCCTGACCAACCGATGAATGCAGTTTGGGAATACTTACCCCAAACTGTTTTTTACCATTTAATTGTACAGTCAAGGCTGGGAATTTTTTAAAGCAATCAACTCATTGTAGTATTAGGGCTAGTTCCCTCTTACCTATCCCTCTTAGATAGGCGTTGCCACAGCGTTACCTAGGGCTAATTAACAACATAAAGGGAGAGGGTGTTACTCTAGTCAGGGTGAGTGTTAGGGTACACATAATAGTGTGAAAAATGATTAGCATAATGCAAGCCTTACTTGTCCTTTGTTTTGTGTGATATCATATTTATAGTTAACAGTATCCCCGTATTGTATGCAAACCTTTTCCATTCACCATCCTCTAAGGACGGTGAATGGAAAATTCCCCCTCCCATCTCTCCTTACTTTTCAGTTTGGGTCGTGATATTTGGTCTAGCAATATCTCGTAAATTCTGGAAATGGCATGTCGCCCCTCCGCAACTGTGAGCAATAGTTCAATATCCTCATTCCCTATGGTCTCCCACGTGCTACCTGGCCACCGCCCCGAAACTGCCTTCATCACAGTGTTGTGCAATAGGAACTGGTCTGCGTGTAGGCCGGCGGCTTCTTGCAACTTCTCGAATGCCATCCATCCTCCCTCCTTCCATAAGTCCCCCATGGTGGCTACTCCACACATTTCCCATTGCGCCCTCATCACTGCCCTACCACCTTGTTTCTCTCTCAGGATAGCCGCTATCGGTAACTGTGTCCAAAGCAGGTCTACTAGTCCCATGTTCCTGCAAGTCCTATTCCAGATTTGGATTGCCAGCTTCACCGGATAAGGGGTACGAGTCAGTTCCTCGGAGGGCGTCCAGAGGAGGTCTCTGATACCCATGTATGACTGGTTGTAGCAATCTGGTTTCCGCTGTGGTATCGTCTGTCATCCATTATACAACATGTTGTAGCTGACACACTGAGTAGTACAGCTCAAGGTTTGGTATCTTAAGCCCACCCTGTGCATACAGCCTTTGCAATGTACTCAGAGCCACCCTACTCCTCCCATCCTGCCATAGGAACCCCCTACATATCCTCTCGAGGTCTCAGAGGTATTCCCTCAGTACATAATAAGGGTCGTTTCCAAAGCAGTGCATGAGTCTCGGCAGCGCAACCATTTTTAGTAACGCTGCTCTTTCCATTACTGACAAGGGAAACTTACTTCAGAACTCCATAGATTTTACCAAACCACATTTAGCTTGCACTGTGTTGAGCTCATGCTCCCTTTTGGGGTCATGATAAATGCTGATACCGAGGTATCTGAAGGTGGTCCTATTCCAACGCAAGGGAAGGACCGGCAACCTCTCTTCAGTGCACTGTGCCAATGCGGCTAGAGAAACAAACATGACTTGTTCCTATTTATTTTCGTTCCCGTTAGCCTGCTCGAGTTATCCAGTACCTCCAAGATGTAAGGAAGGCTCTGCTCGGGGTCCCAGAGATACAATAAGACATCATTTGCGTGCATCGATACCACGTGCCTTACCCCACCTATTTCTATGCCCTTATCCCCATATTCCCGTTGCAGATATGCCACCATGGGTTCTGCTGCCATTATATACAACGCCAGGGACAATGGGCATCCCTGCCTTGTGCCTTTGTGTAACTGCCACACATTCGAGTACGTGCTCCCTCTCCGAACTCTGGCCATCGGTTCGGTATATACCAACCTTACCCATCTCCTGTACTGTGGCCCAATCCCCATCTTCAACATGGCTGCATATAGCCAGTCCTAGTGCACAATATATATTTGAGAAAGTGTATGCCCGGCTATGAGAAAGGCACATGACATGCCGAAACACGTGTTATCCAATAAGGTTATGAGAAACTTCTAATTATATAAAGCAAAATAACTTACCAAATCATACTTGTGGCGCAGTTATTATGTGGAAGTGAAGAATTTTGCTTCCTGACAATGGAGGTGGGGAAGTGGTTCCTCCAATTTCTTCCATACATACGTGACACTGGATACACTAAAAAGTGAGACTGGCAGGGCCAAAAGAATTTGATACCCAAAAAAAGTAGCTGCTCTTCCTGATATGCTCAGCTAATGCTGTATCCCGTAGTGATTTGCTCCTCAAGTTTCAAGTGGGGATCGGAGGTCCTGGTGGGGACGCACTCCATCTCGCCACAAGTGGGGAGTGATCCGATAGTACCCTAGCCAAATACTCCAGCTCCGAGAATTCTAACTCGTGCTCCTCCCCAGAGAACATGTAATCGATTCACGTATATACCTTGTGAGGGGCTGAGCAAGGGGAGTATCCTCTCTCATCCCCGTGCTGTGTCCTCCACAGGTCTCTCAGTTGTAAGTGCGTCAATAGCGCGTTTAACATTTTGCCGGGGGGAATGGCTTTTTGTGTTTCTCATCCGACCTGTCCCTGGTGGGATCCAAAGTGCAATTCAAATCTCCTCCCCCGAGTAGCCTCCCTCCTCTGAAAGGTGCCAACTGTGCATACAAAGACCTGAAGAACACAGTAGCATCATGGTTCGGGGCGTATATGCTCACAATGCAGATTTCTTTATTTTCTATCATAGTGTGTAACACCACCATCCTCCCTCATTATCTGTTTTTGTAGTCAGCACTTTAAATTGTATCGCAGGGTCCACCCAAATGAGGACTCCCCTCGCATACGTTGAATATGTGGCGCTCATCATAACACCTCCCCAATCCCTCTCCAAGCTGTTCTGTTTTTGTGTATCTAAGTGTGTTTCTTGCAACAACACTATCCCAACTTTATCCGTTTGATGTACATATGCACCCTTCTACGTTTCACATAGCTATTGAGCCCCCTGACATTCCAGGTCATGATTTTAACCATACCTGCCATTAGTGACCATTCCTAGAGTGTCAGTGCGGCCTCCATCCCATTGCAAGCATCAATAATAGTTTAATGTAACATGTAGTCATACATGCTGGGCTATCTTCATACCGCCCTCCCCCCAGCCCCCAACCCCACTGCAAATCAACTTCAACTTTGACTCGTCCCGCTATGCCATGCATGCAAGAACTCTCCCGTTTCCGCTCATTCAACCTGGTCACAAGACTAGTCTCCTGGTGGCCTACGGGCCGGCCCTGTACAGTAGCCCTCAAACTAATTCTTTGTGGGGGCAGTGAGTCCGCTCTAGGCGTTCCCACTACTGAGTTTCAGTAACTCACACTTCTGCTCCTGCTACTTCATCACTTTTAAAACAGCTTCCCTGTTACTTTAATTATTGATGCTGCAGAGCGTACATCCTGCTATTCTACAGTATATACTTATTAATCTGCGTAGGTCACGCTGCTTCTGTCCGATCTGGTCTGTCTGATCTTGGAGTGTTGGTTTTGATCCACTGTCTCCGGGATCTGCACACTGTCCATCCACTCCTGCACCTCCATAGGCATCTCGAAGAAGAGGGACTTCCCGTTATGTAGCACTTTCAGCTTTGCTGGATAGAGTAGCATGTATTTTAAGTCTGCTTTTCCGAGCCTGGCCTTAATAGCAATGCACTGCGCTCTCCTCTTCTGAACCTGGAAAGCATAGTCTGGATAGATTGAAATCATGGCTGATGGTCTTTGTATCACTCCCCACGATCTGGAGAAGGCCAGGATCTTCTCCTGGTCTTTGTAATTCTGCATGTTGGCTATCACAGGTCTCGGGGGGGGGGGGGGCTCCCGGCAGCGGTCGCTTTACCATGGAATGAAGTGCTCTTTCGATTGTCGACCCTTGTATGAGTTCGCCAACCCCTATTTCTTAGAGCAAAATATTTTCGATGTAGGTGGTCGGGTCAGTCCCTAACGCTCCTTCCGGCAGACACACGATTCGCACGTTATTCCTTCAAGTGCGCCCATCCGCCTCCTCTGCTTTATCTTCTAGTAGCTTGACCTTCTGTTGCAATACATCAATGTCTCTAGCTGCTTGCGTCTTTGCTTCTTTGTTTTCCTTGATCTGTTCCTCCAGCTTCCCGGTGCATTCTGCAATGGAGCGGACATCTTGCGTCAACAGTCCCACATCAATGCGCACCGTCTCAATCTTGGCCTCCAATGTCAGTTGCAGTGCTGCAATGGCTTCCAGGATCTGTCGTTTACCATCATCCGCCATTTCGCTTAAGGCAGATGTTTGTGCTTGTTCCTTGTCCCTGTCATCTGCCTCCTGCCGACTGGGCGAGCTCTTTGCGAATATGTCCACGGTGACCTGCTGATTTCTATTCTTATTGCTCTTGGAAGTCGTCATTCACAGCTTATGTTGTTTTGTCAGCCATGTACTTAGAATTCTCGAATCTGTACACATTTTGTGGGTGCTCGTGTCCTTTTGAATTACCAGCTCGAGGCTCTGTTCCCGCTGAGTCCGGCAGAGCGCGCTCTGTATTATTGCCACTTCACCATTTGCTGCCAATCCCAATTTAGTGCTTTAGCTGTCCTTGTAAGACCCTTTCCCAGTGTCCCTTGGGACTGTGTCACCATAGTACTTATGGAATTATGTATGCTATGGAGCTCTTGACTTTCACTGCGTTGAAGCTGTTGCACTTCGGACTCACACCCTTTTCATACCCTCACAGCGCCTATTAGGTGGTCCTCCCTCGCCTGGGCCCAGCTGTTTCAGTGCGGGCTTGTGCGCCCTGTCCAGTTGTAGTTGCACTTCCCTTTATATGGAGGAGGGTCACTGTTCCAGAGGGCCTTGTCACTTGCAGGGCACTTGTTTGGTATATTCAGCCAACTCTTCCTTGTCTATGTGGCTACATTACTGATGGAGGGCCCTCCTGACGCCCCTCTCTGGAGGCCTCTCGATGGGCTTATTGATTAGGTCCTCCGCTTGCTTGGAGTATGGCACTGCACCCTCCTGTATCGGATCTGGTGCGTGGCAGTTGCCTCAGCCACAGGGTGTCCCCTGCCCTTTTACTGCCGTGTTCGTCCAGCACTGTCACGACCTATGTTGTTCCGAGGAGTGGGGGGGCGTGTGGGGGTCGCCCTGTAACGTTGCTAGTGTTTTTGTATTAAGCTAGGGCCCCCCTTGCCCTCTCTGGCTCCAGGATGCATCGACCGCTGCCTCGGCATTCCGCTACATCTCTTCTTCTCTTCACACAGCCACGGACTCTTCAGGGTGAAAGACAGAACTCCTCTCCCTCTCTCTCTGGCAGCTTGCGCTCTCTCGGTCACTGGAGGCAGCTTGTCCGTGGCTCGAGTGCCCTTCGCGCCTCCTGCTCCTGCCCGCGTGAGAGGCTCCACTTTCTTCGATCGCCCGCTCCGCATCACTTGGGCAGTCACTCCACGCCAGCAGTCCCAAGCGTCCTCATACACTACCCAGCGCCTCTTCTCTCCAGCAGCCAGTATAAATCCCTGCGAGGCGATTCACAGGGTGAGTAGCCCACGGCTCCTGTACACGCTCCACTGGGTGCCTCACTCCACCGGCGGTCTGTCAATGCTTTCTCTCAATGGCTTGAAGGTCGCAGCCGACTTGTAACTACGACCACCTCACATTAGCTGCCATTTTGCCTTTGTCCCCGCTGCCACGTGCGCAGCTTCACATCTCGGGACAATTACCTCCAGGCGGTGTGTCTCTGACTCCCTTTCCCACTGCAGCTTCACGAGGTTAAGCTACGTCTGTGCATCTGTTTATTGTCATTTCTGAGCCGCATTCATCTGAATAACAGGGCATTGATGAAGTGTTCTTATCCCATAGCTGGGCATGGATTGTGTCCTCCCACATTTCCTCATATTTGATATATCCAAGTCCGCTTGCAGCTTGCTTTGGAAAATGTTTTCATAGGGTCGAGCGTTGTGCAGCATTGAGTCATGGCCCTCGATAGCCTCTATAGCGTCCCTCAGCGTGATGTCGATGCTGGTATATGAAGCATGTGCACTGACCCATACCTCAGTTCTGTTTTTTCCGCATGCTAGTGTGCTTTGGAGTAATGGCCTCAGTGGAAGTTTGGTTGTGTTTCTTCAGAAAATCAAGTACGATTTAAGATTTACTCAACATGTCCTCAACACCGAAGACCGGATTTAAGCGGTGTTTAGGCTGTGGGGCAAAAATGTCCATTACAGACCTGCACCGTGTCTGTCTGTGGTGTTGGGGATAGGCGACAAGGTGGATGACTGTGGCTCGTGTTAATCCATGCCGGTCAAGGCCTTGCGGGAAAGGGAGGGGAAGCTTGAAGCAGGGAAGCCCTCTCCCAAATCTCTATTACCCTGTCCAAAAGAAAATCGACCTCCAACTTGAGGGATGTATCCACCAGGAAAAAGCATCATAAACATTGGAGACGCTTGAGATCGAGGTTATGACGCTTGTCGTCTTCTTACAAAAATGGCAAGAAGTGGCGCCATGGATCGTCGTCGTCTTCTCCCTCCTCTCCCGATAGAGTGTCTTTCCCTAAGAAAGTGCCCTTTTGAAGGAGTCAGGGAAATCAAGCCACCTCTCTGCATCTAATAAGACCAGTTGGGAGTCTCGTATGTCACCTTCCCGCAGGCCTAAGAGCCCGGGAGGAGAGGCTTCTCGACACAGGTCGAAGGAGTCATGTTCGGCACATAAGACAAAACAGTAATCGTCCTCCTTGATGGAAAAATATTGAAGGTCTTCATCTCTGGCCTTGAAGCTTTCAATAAAGTTGTGGAACCCGTCAAGTAGTTCGCTTGAACCGTCGAGGGACATATTAAAATTGAAACCGTTGAAGCATTTAAAGCCGTCTGCTCATTCACTGACTGCTTCTGCAAAGTCGTCAAGACCCTTGGTGCCCTCGATGCCTTAGGGGGAATTCTTAGGGGCAATTCTGTGCCTTCGAAAGACTTTGAAACCTACTGTTGACTCGACAAAGTCTTAAAAACCCCTACCTCGACCAGATTTCTTTAGATCTGTGGGGCCCATCTTCGAGGAGGATGAAGAGGAAGACAAAGCTCCTTTTGGGTATGAATTTGGAACACCCAATGTCCCAGAGGAACCTATTTCTCCAGAATTTAAAATACAACATCTTGTTTGTTTGTTTCTTTATTTGTAACTCGTGGAGACACCAAAAGACACCAGCAGTTGGTAGACATCTCCTGAAGCTGTGTTTGGGAAAACAGAGTTGGCTGGGTATTCAGATCCATCCTATAGGTCAGTAATCAGTAAAGTTTACAAATATCTAGGGTGATCATAACCTGTTGCAATCAAGGAAACTGATGACCTTACTGATATTTTAGACAGTGGACCAGTAAAGGAAGCTGTATTACCTTTTCACGCCGCTTTAAGGGTGAGGTAATGGAAAATTGGTTGAAGCCAGATTCCATACATCGTGTTAATAAGCTGTTGACAAAGAAGTACAGACAGCTTCTATAGGACCTTCCTTTCTCGGTAGACACCCAACATCTGAAAGCCTTGTGGTTCAGGCGGCAACAGTATCTTCTTTGTCCTCAGCTTACCCTTAAACTCTTGCTGACAAGGAGGACGATAGGAAGGTTGATTCATTGGGTAAGAGAATGTTCAGCGCAGGAAGCATGGCATTGAAATCGGCCAATGCTACAAGTGCCTTAGCACAGTACACACACACACCCTTTGCGGTGTGACTGCCCCCTTGTAGCAGACCATATAACGGAAGGAGAAGAAAGAGAGGGGTTTTTAAACCTAATCCAAGATGGAAAGGATGCCATGAGGCAATCATTACAGTCTAGTCTGGATACTGTGGATTCAATTGGTAGATCTATGGCTGCCAGTACTGTGTTGGGATGCATGGCATGGCTCAGCAGGTCAGGATTTTCCATCGATATCCAAGCACGTTTGCTCGACATGCCCTTTGATGGAACTCATCTTTTTGGTGAGAAGGCTGACAAAAGCTTGGAGAGGCTTCAGGCTTCAAGGGTGGCAGCTAAATCTTTAGGGGCGGCAATCAGACAACCAGTGCAATCCTCAGAACAAGGGTGGAGAGGATACCCTTTTTGTTTCTATTCTTCCATCTTTAGAGGAAGAGGACCGTTTTCACAAAGGGGCCAGAGAAGGGATCCTCATGGAGCCAGAGGCAGAGGGGGTAGAACTCCCCATGCAACACCAGCTGAATTACCCTTAGCTGCAGCTGGAGCCGCAAAACTACTCTCACCCACAAGTCTGTGGTAGGAGGCAGGCTGTTGCAACATTTCTGGAGTTGGCAAAGCATAACTTTGGATGCAAGAGTGATACAAACGGTAGCCCAAGGTTACTGCATCCCATTCTGAAAGAAACCCCCTGCATTGCCCCCCGAAATCCAGATCTACCTTGGTTCCAGGTCCGCTCCTCCAACAGGAGATTCTCATCCTGTTAGAGAAATATCCAATAGAGCTGGTACCTGTAGCAGAGAGAAACCAGGATTGATGCTCTCCCTATTTCCCTATCCCAAACGACGGAGGAGTGCAACCCATCTTGGACTTGAGATGCTTGAACAAGTTCCTCAGGAAGGACACATTCAAGAAGGTAACTCTTTTGCAGATCCTTCAGGCCCTTCGACTTCAGGATTAGTTGGTGTCATTGGACCTTCAGGATACTTACTTTCATGTGCCCATTCAACTAAAACATAAGAAGTATCTGAGGATCACAGTTGGTGGTTCTCATTATCAGTTTCGGGTCCTGCCATTTGGGCTTCTCTCTGCCCTGGGGGTCTTCACCAAGCCTATGGCAGTGAAGGGAAGCAAGTCTAAGGAGGGAGGGGATTCACATCTACCCCTTCCTGGATGACCGGTTGATTAGAGCCTGTTCTTCATAACAGGCTCAGATTCAACTTAGTGACACTTGCCACTTCCTCCACGATCCGGGCTTGTCCCTGAACTTCAAGTCGTCCCACTTGACACTCTCACAGAAGATTCATTTTATTAGAGCAGTCCTGGGTACTGCCTCAGGAAAAGCTTTGTCACCCGAGTTCAGGGCTCAACACCTCTCCCAGATGGTCCCAAAAGTCAGAGTGCCCAACATCTCCCGGCCTTCGACTCCCTAAGGTTTGCTCGGCCTCATGGCATTCTGCGTTTTTCTGGTGCCATAAGCCCGCCAGAGAATGAGATCCCTCCAGTGGACTCTCAGATCCCAGTGGTTTCCATTCTCCGGCAGAATGAGAGACCTTCTTCAGGTCCCGACAAAGGTCACTCAGGAAGTCCTGTGGTGGGCCAGTCGAGAGAATGTGATTAGAGTCCAAACTCCCTATCAACCTTCTAGAGCTGAGGGCAATCAGACTAGCGCTGATGTCCGCAATACAGGGGAGACGTGTCCTGATAATGATGGGCAACACAGTGGCCATGCACTACCTCAACAAGAGAGGGGGCATATGGTCACTGCACCTGTGCAGAAAGGCAATACAGCTCTTGTTCTGGGCACTGAGAGAAGGATTCACTCTTCTGGCAGTTCAACTAGCTGGAGGAGAAAACACAGCCGCGGACGCTCTGAGCAGCACAATCTCTCACAAGTTGGAGTTAGCTCAGGAAGTCCTTCTGGAGATCTTCGCCCTTTGGGGAACTCCTCTAGTGAATCTGTTTGCAAACATTGACACCCGGAAAAGCAAACTGTTCTACTCTAGGGAATTCCCCCCAAAAGGAGCTGTAGGGGACACGTTCGTAGTGGACTTGGAGTTTCCACTGCTGTACGCATTTTCCCCAGTCCCGTCATTCCTCCTGTAATAAGGAGGTTGAGGAATTCAGGGAAAACCATTATCGTGATTGCTCTGTATTGTGCCAGTAGAAGGTGGGACCCGGACCTTCTAGAGATGGCCATCTGCCCTTCAATTTGTCTTCCCCAAAGAGAGGATCTACTCTAGCAAGAGGGAGGTCGCATTCTTCACCCAGAAATCAGGACTCTCAACCTTCACGCCTGGTGTCTGAGAGGGTGAGATATTAGGATTGGGACCTTCCAGAAGACGTGATGGAGGTGTTGCTTGGAAGGCCGGCAACTAAATTCCTATACCGCTGCTGTTGGAACAAGTTTTGCAGCTGGTGCAGGAAAAACATGCAAACTTCCCACTGTTCTATCTTTCTTGCTCCACTTGACCCACTCAAGGTTACAAGTGGCCATGTTAAAGGGCTACTTGGCGACAATGTCAATTTATAAGAGATTCCCCTGATAAGGGATTGTACTCTAAGGTGCTGACTCTAATACAATTTCTGAAGGGTCTAACACATGTTTCCCCACCTACTCCTTTTATCGTGTCAACATGGGACTTGAATTTAGTATTGAAATGGCTTATGGAAGCTTTTTTCAAGCACTTACATTCGTACCTGTTGAGGGTGCTACAATAAAGATGGCCTTTTTAGTAGCTATCACGTCCGCCCGTAGGGTAAGCAAGTTACAAGCCCTGTCTTCCAAACTTCCTTTCACGTCCTTTTTCAAGGACAAAGTAGTTTTATGAGTTTGCTCATCTTTTCTTTTGAAAGTTGTGTTGGAGTTTCATCTTTCCCCAGTCTTACCAACTTTTTATCCTTCTCCTCATCCATCAAAAGAGAAGGAGAGACTACATCGTCTGGACCCTGGAAGGGTATGAAGTTACTATATTTTATAGACAGCAAATGTTCATCAGGATGACAAGCTTTCCATTGGATACACTGGACAGAGATTAGGTCTAGCGGTCACAAAGCAAGACATCTCCAGATGTATAGTGATGTGAATAACAGAATGCTACTCTCTGGCAGGCAATGATTCACCAAAGGTTTGAGGGCGCATTCCACTAGAGGTGTGGCTGCTTCTTCGGCTCTTGAAAGAGGAGTGCCAGTGCCTGGCATCTGCAGAGCAGTAACATGGTCGTCCCTTCATACTTTCAGTAGATCTTACGGCATAGACTCCTTGTAATAAATAGACTGATTCCCCCTGATTTCCATGACCTTGCTTTCCGCCCCTTCTGCTGGGAGAGATAATGTAGAGTTGTTGTATCCTACAAAAGCTCATAGGGAGTAGGACCCATATGGGGGTAACGGGATACTTGTCTGTGGCTGCGGTGGGGCGCTTGCCTGTTTAACTGTGTCAAAGGTACTTTCTTCTTCTATGAACATTTTCAATTAATTCAGAATACTTTTACGATTCCTCAATTATCTCCCCTTATATGTTGTTAATCCAATGGAAATGTGTATAGGGAGCAGAGGAAGAGAAAGCAGCTGCCCGGAGGAGACACCAGGGACTGGTGAGCGAACAGAAGGGAACACTCAAACGGGGGCACTCCTGGGGGCTGTTACATGGCAAAAGTGAATGCCGAAATAAACGAAAGAGGATGTACAATATACAGTAAACCCAAAGTAAAGGATTATGGTGAATAATACAAACAAGATAAACTGTGAGCAAAAGAATAAGAGCTTTGAACTATTGAATACAAACTAAAAGAAAGCTTTTGACAAGCATATGAAAGCTTTTGATAAACCTATGAAAAGATGACAAGTTTGTGTGAAGTACACGTACAATATATTGAAAGCAAAGAATGAATCTTATAAAAGGCAGTGACAAACAAGTATGGAATATTGGTGAGGAATGTGAGGACAATGTGGTGAAGGTAAAAGAGCATCAGAAAGTGAACTGTATAAGAACTCATGGCAAAGTCAAGAGATTGACAAAGAGGAAAACAAGTTGTGGCAAAGCCAAAAGGCTGACAAGAAGAAAGCCAAGTGAGTGAACCAGAACACAGGTGCAGTTACAAAAGGACCTGTGTGGGCAAGCAAGCATAGGGTGACCGTTTGCATGACCTGCAATGGGTGGACCCTGTGGTTTGACAACTGCGTCTAGACCACGGATAGATACCCTATCTGTGAAAGCCAAAGAAATATACAGAGAGCAAATCCACGTTTATGGAAGAGATTGCTGAAGTGGAGCAGAAGAAAGCAATCTTCTATGAACTGTCAGAAAACCAGACGGAGTGTAGAGTTGATCTGAAACTGGTTTTGAATATTGAGAGACTTACACTAAGTCCAAGTTGGCAAGCAGAACAAGCTGAAGTCTTGGGGAAGAGAAAACCCGAGACCCTGTTTTGGCGAGGCCTTAGGAGAAGAGAATCCTAAGTCCATTTTGGAACTGTGTTGGTCTCTTGGGGAAAGGAACCCTGTGATTCCTTTTTGAACTGTCTTGTCTTCTTGGGGAAACGTACCATGAGATCCCTTCTTGGAATTGTGTTATCTTCTTGGGAAGGGAACCCCGAGATTCCTTTTGAATAGGGTTGTCTTCATGGGGACAGGGAACCCTGAGACTTTGTGGAACTGTTTTGAACTTGGGGAAGGGAACCTCAAGACTTTTTGGAACTATGTTGTCTTCTCAGGGAAGAAAAGCCTGAGACTTTGTGGAACTGTCTTGAACTTCGGGAAGAGGAGGTGGAAAGTAAGCCAGGAGCTGCAAGAAGCTCATAACATTATTTCGAACACTGTTTCCTTTACTGCTGGCATCCCAGCACATTGTTTAGCTTTAGTTGTGAGGGCAGGTATAGGTTTTGGACACAGACAGACTTTTAAGCTGAACTTACTGACTCAGACTTTCCTTAGTTTCTTTAGGTAAGGAAATCCCACATTAGTATAGGGCAAGTTAGGCCTTCAACCATTCTGACATTTAAGATAATAAACTACTTTTGTTTAAACTTTGAATCTGTTGTCTGTGTCTTGCTTCATGATGCCTTCAGATCCTTACCTAGGGACGAGGGTAATAAAACCTCCTAGAGTTCCCTTGCACCGAGGAACCAAGGGATATCCTGCCCTCGTATAATAGGACAATCACTTTATACACAACTTTGTCTTTCCCCATAAAGAGGAGCTTCCCCAATACTTCTTCAACACATATAAAATAAGAGAAATTCCAGGAAAGAAGAGTGAGAGAAAACACTGTATCCTGTCCAACCCATGCTCTTTACTTACCAGACAATATCTGAGACCTCCCGACACAGCATCCTTGTAACAGCCTGCACAGCTTAGCCCGGCGCCCACAGTCCAGAAAACAGGTAGGCTTTTAGGGAAACATGGCACCTGCTCACCTCTCTGTTGCACACACAAACTGCTCTCTTGAATATGGGCGCCGTGGCTTGGGGCAAGCGGCAGAACCCTGGCGTCCTCAGGGGCACTGGAGATCACGTTGGGGTCACCAGATGGAAGCAAAGACCCGTAGTGATTTCCAGGAAACAAGGATGAGAAGCAGGAATTGCGAGAAAACACAGGTTTATAACAGAGAATTAACAGCCAGGAGAGATCAGTCACTCTAGTATGACCGAAAAGCTGATAACTCACCAAGCCCATATTAGTCAGTGGTATTTAATCTCAAAAACCACACGATTAGAATGAATTTGCATATAATCAGAACATTATTTGTAACTACATTCTAAGCATCCTATTGGATCCTGCCTGTATAAAACCTAAGTCAATGCAAAGTGTCCTTTTCTAGTAGGTTAGTACATTTCCCCACTCCCATTGGTTAGTATAAAAATATGCCCCAGCAGTTGACCTAATAATGCACAGTCAGCAAGAAGAGCAAAATCTGTCATCCCTAGCAAGGTCATTCTACTCTGTGAGACCAGATAACTTGGCCTCCCGTGTCACTCCGCGCACCTCGCCCATGTTAAAGCCTGCCATTGTTGCAATCGCGTTCGTGTCTGCCTATGGCAAGGCCACAACCATAATTTCATAGTGTGCTAAACTCCCTCGGAAGGATCCCATGAGAAAGTGGACCAGAATGCTAATATTATTTTGCCTGGCTATCCTTCCACATATTTGGTAGCTCAAAGACTCTCTGGGATGCATTAGAAATTAAACCTAATTCAAACTGGCAGAGACACTAAACTAAAATGGCTGAACGTTGAGAGTCCTATTTCTCGATACAATGGTTAATACATGTGCGGGTAGTTCACTCTACCGCGTACTTGACAATCCATAGCCTCTCAATAAGATAGAAAGACCTTTTGCTAATAGCAATCACGCAAATGATATTTTCTCTTGTGTTGAGGACGTTGCACCCTCATATTTACAATTGTCTATTCACACATCTGAGCCAGTAGGTAATAATGTTTGTTGTGTGCTCAATTCAAATGATTAATTAAATCCAATAACCAATTTAAAGAACCAGTGGTTCCAGTAAACCAGTGGTTATCCATTCGACATTTTGAAGCTGCTAAAAAAAGTGGTCTCCGATCTTCCAGGGTTGAAATAACCTACTGGTCAAATTCAAAATTCTTGATTTCTTCCAAAGAACTCGTCTTAAAGTATGGGTGGAGCTTTGAAGATGGAGGGTAAAGTTAAATGAAAGGTTGTATTGTTGCGGCACAATCAGCAACAGGATTGAATTAAAGCACAGAAGACTGTATAAAGAGCTAAAAAAAAGAAATGAATAATCAATGAAAAAAATGAAAAGCTGAATAATGGATCATTTCTGTTACATCATATGTTATGTTATGTCTCTGGGTATTATATCGTGCTCTGCTATTTGCATGGTCTATTGGGCTCTGGCAGATCGGAAAGATAGATAGGGTGTCCAGGTTTGGTGAAGGAGGAAAGAGGGAACATGTAAGATAGCTTAGCTGCTGTGTTGATGCATGCCGTTCGGAAGTATCCAGGTATTATATATGGGTCTTTTTCTAGATGGTTTGTGTTAAGAGTATTTGGGGTATTGCGTCCAAAGGGGAGGTTGGTGTTCTCATAGTGCGAGGATGCATAGGAGGCATCATGTCCAAAAATGAGTCTTGTGCGCTCGTAGCTGAGGATCTGTTGGTCGGTTCTGTGATATATAAGTTGGTTGGAGAGATGTATCATTGTGATGTTTGATGTCTGTTGATAGGGGTGTTCGGTTACCACATATTTGTGGTTTATCTGCTATGTCTAATCTGTGTTGCAGTGTAGAATTTGAGCATGTTAGTGTAGGAGACACTCATTGAAGACCTCAATGGGCCTTTTTTAAAAAAAAAAGTTTTATAGTGATATTGTTTATGAGTAAAACCTTTCACAAACATGGGGGCATGGCTTGCAGCCGTCTGATGCAGACGTGCTGAGACCGGGTTCCTGAGCCGACCAGAGTGAAATCCTTCATAAAACATTCTTCACTGCCTTCCATTTACGCGCAGCAGTGATGGCCTACGCAGAAGAGGCTCTGGTGTATTTGGCAATTGTGTGTTGAGCCGGGGAAGGGAGACAGCGGACAGATAGAGGAGAGTGTGGCGTGGAAGCCGCCATCTTGATGACGCAGCGTTGGACCCCAGGCAAGTGTCGGTCAAGGAGCGGAGAGCTGCGGTATGCGGCCTAACCTATGCGCACAGACAAAAGTATTGACCCGAGACTGATGACTGGTGCAATGTTGGTGGCATAGGCTTTGTAGAGAAGGCCATGCGACTTTAATCTGTGACTCATATTTAACTCTCAAACGTCAACTGCCTAACTCTACAACAGCACCCTCCACTTGCTTTTATGTACTCAAATAACAAGCATCAGCAAATCAAGCACTCACTTCTTTTTCAGACTCCATCACATACTCCTGTCATGGCACTATAATGATATGCTGACCTGTAGGTAACAGGTAATTGCTTGCTGAACACCAGCTCTACCGAACCCGTAATGCCTAATTCACCAAAATCAAAAAACTGGACAGTATTATTAACCTTTTCCTCTGAAAATAGGCTCTTTGGAGGTGGGTTGATTGGCATGCGTGAATGATGTCAGCCTGTTCAATTCCACCCCGATAGGCCTACAGCGTAGTCTAGATTATTTTGGGAAATGTGCAATGGATAATAAGCTAGAGATAAACCCGAGTGAATCAAAGATTATTTCTTTTAATAGGGAGACGAAACCCAAAGATTTCAAGTGGTACATAAATAATTAAACAATTGAAGAGGTAAATCTACTCTTTTATTTGAGGTTGATAAGCTTGAATAGGAATCAGCTTGGCATCATAAAAGAAAAACTCTCCCTAAACATTGGGACCTTAATAATCCAAAGGAAAATGTTACTAGCTCAATGCTGTAATCATTCCTTCCAGCCCTTGATTGAATTTTATAAAACTAAAGTGATTCCCAGTATTACATACGGGTTGGGGTTGGTTGAAATTAGGAATAGGAATTGGTTTAATGCACTTGAAGGAAAACTATGCCATTCACTCTTGGGGCTCACTCCATCTCGATCGATGGTGATTGTGCATCTAGAGTTAGGGTTATGATCTTGGTGTTATAAAAATAAAATGGAATAAACTAAATCTATATTTAAAGCTGAGAGAGAAGAAAGTAAATATCTCTTCGCTACTTTGGGTGTTATTGCACTTCAAGGGAGTGATTATTCTCTCCAAGAGTATATATCTGTCTGTGAGGAATATCTTGTAGAAGCAACTATTGACATTGGTGGAGGAAAAATCAAGGTTCAGTAAAAAAGAAGAATGAGAGAGAGAATGAGACAACATAGAAAACAGGAAGAGCTCCAGTAAGCTGAAACTTCATAAAGAATACGTAAACTATTTTTCAGTTTTAAGATCTCCTATGGCATATACTCTATAATTCCCTTCGTCTTCTCTCAGGGCTTGGAATGAAAGATTTAGATTTAACATTTTACATATATTAGAAGTAATGGGTCCTAGTCTAAAAAATCCCCATGAACTCCGGATATGTAGAATATTTAGAGAATAGTGAA
This sequence comes from Ambystoma mexicanum, assembly GCF_040938575.1. NCBI lineage: Eukaryota > Metazoa > Chordata > Amphibia > Caudata > Ambystomatidae > Ambystoma > Ambystoma mexicanum. The sequence goes on from NC_090926.1 coordinate 745,944,261, forward strand.
GAAACCCTATGCCACTTAATTTTAGATTATCTAGGCCTTCAAAGAGGTTTTTTCCAATTTTGAAAGATTTATACATTCAGGTAACGGGTTACATTTGGACCATCTACGGTTAATGCTAGTGAATGGCAGGCAACTTTCTCTCTCTATCTCTCTAGTGTCTTTCTTGAAAGAGATATTTAGCCTCTTAGGAGATGATCCCACAGTAGCCAGACCAGATGAGGTACTTGTCAGCTTAACCAGTCTAAGTTTGGATTGTTTGTTTACACTCATAGATAGCACAAGATCCATTTAGTTGTCCTTATACATGGAATGGTAACGCCATTTTTATTCAAAGGTCGAATGATGAATTTTAACGGTATGGAGGATTGTCAAAGATAGGATTTGAATCAAATTAGACAAAACGTGGTTAAGTTCTATGTACAACTAGGCAGTGTTTTGTATGTAGAAAAATCAATTGTAAGATGCCTCATGTGATTTATTGTGAGTATTTGGTTTTCATTCTTTGATATGTTTGAATGTTGATAATGTTGTCAGGTCGAAGGATTAATTTGTAAACCAAAACACAATTTAAAAAATGTGTTATGATTTGTACTACTATATTTTTTATAGCATGAGCCTAGCTCCAGACTAACAGAGAGCTGTACAGGTCATAGAACGAGAAATTAACAAGTCATTAAGTCATTATTAGTAATAATGGACAGTAGCAGCTATTAGTTTTAATTTACCGCACAATGCAAAAAGTCTCGCCAAAGCTCTGTGACGAGTCTGAGGATGCCTTTCCCATGGGGCCAAGGCGATGCATCCACAGTACAACTGTCCACCGGAGGGTGATGCACAGATGGAAGATCAGGTGGGGGAGGAACCCCCTTATGGGAGTAGGGACGACCATGTTCCGAGAACGCGGTATGCCCCCCGTTAGTTCACCTAGTCCCTTCTACAATCTTCAATCCTCCCCTCACTTCTTTTGATGAGGCCAATGTCTATGTCTGTTTCTGCCAAGTTAGTCAACCTAATATACTTGACAAGATTCAAACCTTAGAAAATGCAAAGTATGTTACATCTGACTCTATGGCACGCACTGAGAAGAAGAAGATGACCAGGAGTCCATGGATCACAATGGAGGAACTGAATGAGCACTCTAGTTTCTCAATGACTGAGAAGATGATGATGATCAGGAGTCCAAGGATCACTCTGAAGAAGCAGAGTAAGCGCTCTAGCTTCTCAACGAATGTGATTGGCCCATAGCAACTCCCTTTTCCAACGCAGGAGTTTAAACATCCCACAGCTGAGATGAAATGGTAGAGCTAACCTCCAAGGAGTAGCCCGGCAAGCCATGCAATGTCAAAAGTGATGCAAGCCAGCAGGAGGGAAGCCGACTACCAAGGACGAGAAGCCGAGCAGGGTTCAGGAAGAAAAAACTGCTCGGACTGCTGCCGTGTGAAACATCCGGAGCATCAGGGAAGTGTCCCTGAGAGAAGACGCACTCCCGGGGGGGAGAAGCAGATATCAGGCGAGCCACTGCAGACTGTGACAGAGCTCCAAACGCTACCAGAGCCTCAAGAGATGCAGCAGCTGCTGTGGAAATGCTGATACCCATCAGAGAGAAGCAAACAGGTATACGGGTTACCCGTGTGGTGCTAGAGGTTCCGGGGAGAAAGGTGGTGAAGGCGGAAGCCAGATCAAGAGGGTCTGGGACCCTGGGAATGAAGTGCGAGTCTGGGGCACGCACCCATATGAGAAATGGAAACAAAAGCCAATCTGAATATTGCGAGTATGGGAGTTACACCGAAATGAGAAACTGAAATAAGGCCAAATTGAATATTGCTAGTCTGGGAGCTGTACCCAAAAAGCGAAAGTCCACATTGGGATGGTTGCCTGGCAACATAGTAAACCAAGCATCTGTGAATGCTATCAGTCTGGGACTCACACCCAAAGCGGGGCAGTCCTTGAGAAGATGAAGGCTTGGCAGGAGAGTATACCAAGCCAGATTGAATATTGCGAGACTCCGACCGCACCCAAAAGGGCCCATGAAAAGATAACTGCTTGGCAGTAGAGTGAACCAAGCAGTTATATTGCGAGTCTGGGACTTGCACCCAAAAAAGACACAGTCCATGAGAGGACATTTGCTTTGCAAGGAAGAAGCCAAGCCAATCGGAACACTGCAAGTCTGACACCCGCACCCAAAACAAGTGAAGAATACATTGTGCAAACAAATATTCCGCTTGGCAAAAAGAGTGTGCCAAGTTGGTGGGATAAACAGGAGGAAGCTTAATGAGCATATTCTTGTGAACTGCCTCTTGACATTTATATAGGCAAGCACAGGCCTGAGAGGCACCAAGAGGAGAGAAACACTATAAGAAGGAATCTAGGGGAAACGACTTCGACCCTAACCTTGGAGTCCTACAGTTTTGAACATTTCTTTATTTGTGCCACTTGTTATTACCCAAGAGACTGGGAACGTTTCTGTTGGTTGGAGCTACACAGAACACTTTACTTTAGGAAGAGATCATCCTTGCACAGTTGCTTTAGGTTTTTAGTGTTAGGGACAGAGGTAGGCCTTTAGAGTCACGACAGTGACTGACTGTATAATTTGGACATTCTGACAATTCACTTTGTTTTCTTGGAGGCAGGGAACCGCCTCTTAGGTTTAGGGATAGAGATGCATATTTCCAAACCTTTTTCATGTAATAAAAGTTTCTACCCAGAAACATGCCACCGGTGTGTCTGAGCATTACTTCTGCACCCTCGCATTCATTGTATTTGCCCATGTGCTCTCTTTTTATCGATGATATTCTCTTCGGTGTGGCAGTCTGGTAGATCAGATGGTCCTATCTTTTATTTTTGAAAATAATCCATTTTGTAGAACCCCCTATTGTGTGGATCTTTTGCACAGCAGGAGTTGTGAAAAGGATTAGCTTTCCTGATATGTCTCCTGCCAAGCTATTTCACCCCTAGAAACCCAACCCTTTCCTTTGCAGTCCCCCATGCTCCCACCCGCTCGCCAAATCTGACGGACACCCCTGGAATCCCACCAACCTCTCTTTCCTCAATAGTCCTCCTCGACTCACCCCTCCCCACTTAGCTCAAGTCCTCTGCTGGCTGGCTGTCCTGCCCCATTTCGTGCTTCATGTATTCTCTAGAGGAGGCTTTGCACTGGGCTACCTGTGAAATGTACTGATCTAGATCCCTCCTTTCTCTCCAAATCCTCAGATTATCACTGAACACAGACGCCAGCTAGCCTCATCACTTTCTAGGCTTCTCAATGAGTATAAAAGCCCTGAACAACTAGTCACAAATTAACATTATGGTATCCCTGATAACCAGACTCACCCTTTCTGACACCTCACGATAGAAGTCTGAGACTTTCCGTCAAGTCCACAGCATGTCAGGAATGTTATCCTGAAGCCTTGTGCAGTGCTAACAAATGCATGTACCTTTGTTCCTGACTCTGAACATTATTGTAGGCATCCATTATGCCCCAAACAACATGTTTGCTACTTTGGCCTAATTTTCAAGTTTGTAGAGTTCTTGTTAATATTTCATATTACGTTTTCCCATTCTTGATCCAGTATCTCTATAAGTAACTCAGTCTGCCAGTTCAACTTCAAGGTGGTGGGATCCTCCTAGTCCTCTTCCACAATACATTTATACACTCAAGCTAGTCGCCAGTGATCTAACGTCAACCTTAGCAGTTGCCTGGCATACCTTTAATGAGACAGGTCTCCCAGGTTCACGATGTCACAACAATGCACGACTCAATGCACCATTGGTTATCCCAAGGGTTCATGTTGCATGTCATTTTCATATTATTCCAAGTGCCCTTAGTTCATTGGGCCCATTCCCTGAGGTGAACAGTATCCTTGCCCTTCCACCCAGCTTCACTTTGGCTTTTCCACTTCAGGCGCATCTGCCTGCTAGTCTGATTGGGCGCATGCATACATGCTGTGATGTCACAGAATATCACTGCCAAGAATAAAAGGTGCAGGCAGCATGAGAGCAAGCCTGAGTGGAGAACATGGCCTGAGTGTGTGTGTGTATATATATCCTTCCAAGGCTATCCGGGCCCTCCAGAGCCAAGGGCCAACTGTAGAGGCGCTGGAACCTCACCCATCCAGACAGGCGCCCTGTTGGGTCAGTCCCTCGCCTCTACTGCATCCAGTAGGCTATGTTACCCACGCTTACCGCCTACCCCAAAGGCAGCATGGAGGCCCCAGAGAGAGGGCCTGATTCCTGAAGCATTTAAAGCTGGTAGGATCTAACAGCTACTACGGTTCGTCTGGATGGCTCTTCACGAACATACAGCATTTAGCCAAGACAATGCTCTCCCCTCCCAAGTCCATATTACGTTGTTTTCCTCACATGCAGAGGGTCTGAAAATTACCCAATTGCCCAGCTACTGCTACGCCCCCAGGTGACCCTTTGCTGGTCCTGTCCTGCGCATCCCCTCGATATGATGCATCTGAGTCACAGATCCTTGTGAGCTCTTCGACTGTGTCCAGGATCCCTTCACCGTCATTTATTTTCCTGACAACTATGCAAGGGTCTCGGCCCAATCCTTCCTCTCCCACTAGCTTACACAGTGTAAGACTGCCGCTCTGTGATGTATTCTTAGCTTCAGTAAATCAATTCTGCCATTTTTGATTGGAAGCCACATCCTTTTCCGGCACATCATGGATTTTTTCCTGTCTCCCCAGAGCAACATGTTTCGCATTTTCACCACCTTCTTTTAAGTATCTTTCTAGGATTCACACTGGGAGTTTATAGGGTATAGTGGGGGAGGGGAGGCAGTGCAGGAGTTTGTCATCATTTAAACAATTTAACCAATTTCCCCTGCCCCAGAGAAAGAGAGAGAACTCCAGTCTTTTCCATCTATTTTCCGAGGAGCTCAGTTTCTTTATCCAGCATTATAGATTTTCACTGATTGCCTTTGTCAAGCCCCTCAGGAATTGCATTTGCAGGGATCAAATGTCCTCAGTCTCCCCTTTCATCGGCCATGACCTTTAAATGCATATGAATTTTATTTTAGGGCAAAAGTACTTATCTTGGTTAAATGTGTGATTGAAGTTTAGACCAAAGCACCACAGTGTCATCCACGCACAGAGCCTCTTTGTGTTCACCATTTTTAGTTTTTACACCATGTTGTGTGTGAGCCTCGGTCTAATGGGACCTTGGTTAGCCTGCTCCAATCATCCCCCGTTCACTCAAGGAGATACAGAGACCAGGGACGGTGATTTGACCCTCAGCTTTATTCCCCTTCCATACACGTACTGACGTTCCCCACCCCGCTTCATCACTTCCTCCTCTACTCTCCTCCAGCTTCCCACGTAACGAGGTGGGCAGGCTTTGCCCTCCAATACCAGGACAGTACAACCTCCCCCAATTTACATAGCAACGTCCTGCTTACCCCATTTCTTCAATCAGTTTTGCAAATCGGGTTCGGGCCCTATGAGTCACTCCATCTTCAGGGTGCAGTCGCCCCCAGGTGACCCTTTGCTGGTCCTGTCCTGCGCATCCCCTCCATATGATGCATCTGAGTCACAGATCCTTGTGAGCTCTTCGACTGTGTCCAGGATCCCTTCACCGTCCTTTATTTTCCTGAAATGTGTCTAGTTCCTTGTGGTTTGTCTAGCTCCATTCTCCACTGTCACCAGTGATCCTTTTTTATGAACTATCAACAATGGGTCAGCACAGAATGCTGTGGTGTGTTTGTGCGTCTTTGGGTGTCGAACCAGTACCATGTCCCCCACCTCTAGGGTGGACTCTTCTGTTCTCCTTTGTGTGCAATAATTGCCTTGATGAATAGGCTTATTCTTAGGCCTAAACCATACATTTGCAATGCCACAAAGGCAAAAACCAGAACACATAATCAAACACCTATTCTAAATCTATGAAAATCACAATTGTTTGTTCTAGCCTTTCTGCACATGGGTACTGCAAGTCAAGACGCAGTCAGGTGTTTTCTTTAATGCCCACAAGGTTCAACCTATTCTGGCTTAATCACAAAAACCATTGTCGCTATCAATATGTTGCCCATCAGTAATGGGTAAAACTTTGCATCTTGTGACAATGTCTGGAGCTTGCACCTCTGTTATGTTATGTTATGTTATGTTATATGAACTTGGTAAAGTGCACGTACACCCGAAGGCATCTTGGTGCTAGTTACTGAAGAGGAATAAAAAGCAAAAACGGCCGACAACACCATAAGAGAGAGATGGCCTAAAACAGAGTGGTTTTCAGCAACCGGCGGAAGGTAAGATGGTCTTCAGTTGCACGAAGAGCAATAGGCAACTTGTTCCACGCTACGGCAGCCGCTACCGAAAAGGCGCGTCCTCCCATACGTGACAGATGATAACGGGGGACAGTGAGAAGACACGCAGAGTGAGAGCGCAGCAATCGGGCAGGAGTGTAATGAACAAACTTTGCTTGGAGATACTCAGCACCCACGCTATAAAAGGCACGATGCACTAGACACAGAGGCCGATTCATGGAATAATTAGCGCGGCGCAAGTGGGCAAAAACGTGCGAATCGCAGTGGAATAGCGAAAATCGCAGTGCAAGTGCGAAAATCGCACGAAAAGCAGCGCACGTCGATTCATGGAAGGCCGTGCGCGAGAAAACCAGCGGATGTGCGATAAAAAAGTGCGCGGCGCACGTTGGCGCACGTTGGCGCACAGGCCATCTAACAGCGTGCGCCAGGTCACAGCGAAAATCGCACAGGCCACAGCGAAATTCGCACATAGCGCAGCGCACGCAATAAAAGTAGGCGGAACACGGGCGTAACACTCGGAATGGGGAACAACTTGCCAAAACGTGGGCGTCACGGGGGAAGTACAGGGCACAAGTGCGCGGAACGCCCACACGCTCGCCTACAACACGTATTCATGGAATAGAATAGGGGAAAAAAGCGCACGCTCAAACCAGCGCACAGGCACAAACACGACCGCCACAAGAAAGGAGGCGGTAGCGTCTCTGCGGCTGTAAGAAATGTGCGCCAAAAGGTGCTCCAACAAATAGCACCTATATACTGCCATGATGAATGTCCCATACTGTGGCCCTCCAGGAAAAATGACGTGCAAAGGGGTACCCACAAACACGGACACCCGCTGACAAAAAATACGTGTGCATGTATACCGGGGTGCGCGGGAAGTGTCACACGCGATTTGCAGGGTACGTGCATCACAGGGGTTCGCGTGAAGTTATTCACGCGATCGGGCCTGGGGGAGCGGGCTACGTGTATTACAGGGGTTCGCGTGAAGTTCCTCACGCGATCGGGCCTGGGGGAGCGGGCTACGTGTATTACAGGGGTTCGCGTGAAGTTCCTCACGCGATCGGGCCTGGGGGAGCGGGCTACGTGTATTACAGGGGTTCGCGTGAAGTTCCTCACGCGATCGGGCCTGGGGGAGCGGGCTACGTGTATTTCAGGGGTTCGCGTGAAGTTCCTCACGCGATCGGGCCTGGGGGAGCGTGCTACGTGTATTTCAGGGGTTCGCGTGAAGTTTCACACGCGAATAGCCTGGGGACGTGAATTTGAGGGGTGCGCGGGAAGTTCCACACGCGATCGGGCCTGGGGGAGCGGGCTACGTGTATTACAGGGGTTCGCGTGAAGTTCCTCACGCGATCGGGCCTGGGGGAGCGGGCTACGTGTATTTCAGGGGTTCGCGTGAAGTTCCACACGCGATCGGGCCTGGGGGAGCGGGCTACGTGTATTACAGGGGTTCGCGTGAAGTTCCTCACGCGATCGGGCCTGGGGGAGCGTGCTACGTGTATTTCAGGGGTTCGCGTGAAGTTTCACATGCGAATAGCCTGGGCGCGTGAATTTGAGGGGTGCGCGGGAAGTTCCACACGCGATCGGGCCTGGGGGAGCGGGCTACGTGTATTACAGGGGTTCGCGTGAAGTTCCTCACGCGATCGGGCCTGGGGGAGCGTGCTACGTGTATTTCAGGGGTTCACGTGAAGTTTCACACGCGAATAGCCTGGGCGCGTGAATTTGAGGGGTGCGCGGGAAGTTCCTCACGCGATGTGAATTTGAGGGGTGCGCGGGAAGTTCCACACGCGAATAGCCTGGGCGCGTGTATTTCAGGGGTGCGCGGGAAGTTCCACACGCGAATAGCCTGGGCGCGTGTATTTCAGGGGTGCGCGGGAAGTTCCACACGCGAATAGCCTGGGCGCGTGTATTTCAGGGGTGCGCGGGGAGTTCCACACGCGAATAGCCTGGGCCCGTGCATTTCAGGGGTGCGCGGGAAGTTCCACACGCGAATAGCCTGGGCGCGTGTATTTCAGGGGTGCGCGGGAAGTTTTACACGCGAATAGCCTGGGCGCGTGTATTTCAGGGGTGCGCGGGAAGTTTTACACGCGAATAGCCTGGGCGCGTGTATTTCAGGGGTGCGCGGGAAGTTTTACACGCGATTTCTGCATGGTACGTGTATTTCAGGGGTGCCGGGGAGTCCCACATGTGATTTGACAGTGTGGGTCCTCCCAGGTGTACCCTGTACACCCTCCACGGCCCCTGCAGGCAGCCCACACCACAGGGGACTACCCTGCATCCCTGGTCATGTCCCGCAGGCAGCCCACCCAACATGGGCATGCCCCCCAGCAAAGGCACATGTCTCCTTGAACTAATGAACACCAACACATGTCCCCTTGCACCCCCACCCCCCAGCACTGTGGGGCACATGCCAGCAGTCCCCCACCCATGTCCAACTCATGTCCCCCACCACCCCCACCCCCCAGCACTGTGGGGCACCTGCCAGTAGGCCCCCACCCATGTCCAACTCATGTCTCCCACCACCCCCACCCCCCAGCCACCAGGGTCACCCTCCACCAGGGCCCCACTCATGTCTCCCACCACCCCCACCCCCCAGCACTGTGGGGCACCTGCCAGCAGGCCCCCACCCATGTCCAACTCATGTCTCCCACCACCCCCACCCCCCAGCACTGTGGGGCACCTGCCAGTAGGCCCCCACCCATGTCCAACTCATGTCTCCCACCACCCCCACCCCCCAGCCACCAGGGTCACCCTCCACCAGGGCCCCACTCATGTCTCCCACCACCCCCACCCCCCAGCACTGTGGGGCACCTGCCAGCAGGCCCCCACCCATGTCCAACTCATGTCTCCCACCACCCCCACCCCCCAGCACTGTGGGGCACCTGCCAGTAGGCCCCCACCCATGTCCAACTCATGTCTCCCACCACCCCCACCCCCCAGCCACCAGGGTCACCCTCCACCAGGGCCCCACTCATGTCTCCCACCACCCCCACCCCCCAGCACTGTGGGGCACCTGCCAGCAGGCCCCCACCCATGTCCAACTCATGTCTCCCACCACCCCCACCCCCCAGCCACCAGGGTCACCCTCCACCAGGGCCCCACTCATGTCTCCCACCACCCCCACCCCCCAGCACTGTGGGGCACCTGCCAGCAGGCCCCCACCCATGTCCAACTCATGTCTCCCACCACCCCCACCCCCCAGCACTGTGGGGCACCTGCCAGTAGGCCCCCACCCATGTCCAACTCATGTCTCCCACCACCCCCACCCCCCAGCCACCAGGGTCACCCTCCACCAGGGCCCCACTCATGTCTCCCACCACCCCCACCCCCCAGCACTGTGGGGCACCTGCCAGCAGGCCCCCACCCATGTCCAACTCATGTCTCCCACCACCCCCACCCCCCAGCACTGTGGGGCACCTGCCAGCAGTCCCCCACCCATGTCCAACTCATGTCCCCCACCACCCCCACCCCCCAGCACTGTGGGGCACCTGCCAGTAGGCCCCCACCCATGTCCAACTCATGTCCCCCACCACCCCCACCCCCCAGCACTGTGGGGCACCTGCCAGTAGGCCCCCACCCATGTCCAACTCATGTCTCCCACCACCCCCACCACCCAGCACTGTGGGGCACCTGCCAGCAGGCCCCCACCCATGTCCAACTCATGTCACCCACCACCCCCACACCCCAGCAGTGCAGGGTCACCCTCCAGCAGGCCCCCACTCATGTCTACCACCACCCCCATCCCCCAGCCACCAGGGGCAGCCTCCACCAGGCCCCCACTCATGTCTCCCACCACCCCCACCCCCCAGCAGTGCAGGCTCAACCTCCACCAGGCCCCCACTCATGTCCCCCTGCACCCCCACCCCCCTGCCACCATGTGCAGCCCCCACCAGGTCCTCACAATCCCCAATTATGTGCGTAATGGTCAGCCTCCACAGCCAAAAAGCCCTACCAAGTAACCCATTCACCCACATGGAAATGGAAATCACATGTTACACCCCCAATGTACATGAAGCAAATGAACCCATGTCCGTCACACACATATTTTCAAATTGAATGGGAAAACACACAACATGACATGCATGAAACCAATGAGATGAAACCACACAGTGAACAATGGAAAAAAAATGTATTGAAAAAAATACAAATGCCAAAGAAAGAAAACTAACTACAATGTAAATGTGAAAAAATAAGCTGCATGTCCGCATAATAACACAAAACTAGAAAATCAAATCAAAAAAATTATGTCCAAAGTGAAATGTAAAAACTCTCCATGCAACAAAGAACTATGTACAAAAATAACAAGGGTCCATCATCACAACTGAACTAAGGAAACCTCCTAAAAAACCTACCTAAATATCAACTATATACAAAAAGTGGAGCAGTGTCCGTCGACTCCAAATAATAATAAGAACGAAAGGAAACCTAAAACTAAAGAACTATATACAAAGGCGGCGGGCAAGTCCAGCGGCTCACTCTGTGGTGTTCCGGGCCAGGGCATCATCGAACTCCTGTTCGATGTCCCGGAGGCGGTCCAGTTCCATGGCCCCGAGGGTCCGCAGGGACGACGCCGTGTCCTCCTCCAACCCCCTGCGGATTGCCTCGAGGCACTCGGCCCGCCTCAGGGCCCTCCGCATGGAGTTCTCCGCCCTGACCATTGTGAGCCGCGCCTCTTCCGCCCGCCGCCGCTCCGCACCTATGGCGTGGCCCAACCGCTGCCACACGGAAGACACTCTCTGTCCTGGGTCCTCCTGCCCTCCGGCCGATGCCTGCCCCTCCGATGTCGAAGGCCCCGAGCCTTCATGGCTCCCACCATCTTGCTGCTGCTGCTGCTCTGCCTCTGCCCGTGCACTGCCTCCTGCTGCCTGCACATCCTCCGCCTGCTGGGGTGCACCTGTTGATGTGGCCACCCCTGCTGGACGTCCGACTCCCGACTGTGGCAGGGATGCCTCCTCCACCAGCCTGGCCGCACTGTCAGAGGCAGCTCCACAGGGCACCCAGGTGACTGATGGGTGGGAAGATGGCACAGAGGACGACTGGCGCGTAGGGGGTCCAGTTGAGGAGGGGGTCGGAGCAAGCCCCATCAGACAGCGGAATCCGGCCTGGGTGACCTGTCCCAGCAGGCTGACGTGGTCAACGAGCCATTCGAGATGACGTGCAGTCTCTCCATGAAAAGACTGCAGGTCACCTCGCATGGCCCGTTGACGCAACGCCACACCAGCCAGGACAGGCTCAACCCGGACCTGGATGGCCACGTCCGCAGGCAGAGGAAGGCCAGTTGACGTCAGCTCATCCCCTGCCTGAAAACGGGTCTGGACGTAGGCATCCCTGCTGGTGCAAGATGATGCAGGGACAGGATCGGGGACAGGATTGCACACAGGCACCTCCGCGGCCGCCTGTGCTGCCTCCTGTCCCTGGTCCTGCACTGCACCACTAGCACCAGTGGGATCCCCACCTCCAGACCCTGTCTCTGGTGCTTGCGCGGCCCCCTCCTCCACCAAACCCCCCACCAACCTGGATGACTCCGTGCCATCTTCCCCTGTTGGGCCCTGTGGGGTCCCAGCTGCCCCTTCTGCTGCCGAGGAGTCCAACTGCAACCTCCGCCTCTTGGACCTCCCCCCGGCAGCTGCGGCCTGGGACGCGGCACCGGACTCCTCACTCCCCGACGAGATGACAACACGGGAGGGGAGCCGGGCCTTGCGTCTCCGGCTGGCGGTCGGATCCCCGCCGCTGTGCTCCACAGCACCTTCTCCGCCCTCTTCATCAGTTGACGCTGCAGACAGGGAGAAACAAAACACAGGCATCAGGGCACTGTACAATGGACACATACACGCACGACAGTTGCACATGAGTGGCATTGGCAAACCTCAGACATGTCATCACAATCCCCAACACACATGTCATTGCAACTGGCACACATGAGCCATACCACAGCCATATCGCAACTGCCACCACCATCCCTACACATACAACAGCATCAGCAGCCAAAGGGGAGCCATACATCACATGCAACACAGGAAGTGCACCACACATGTACACACACCACCACACTTGCATGCATGTCTACACCTCTGCCAAGTGTCGCACTGTTCAGACGGGCATCCATGTCACATCTGCCAATCAGGCTTCCACATACCGCTGTCACATGCATCCATGTAGCATCACTGTTGCACCTTTGACAAATACACACACATGCACATGTACACAGTGCTCATACATGCAGCCGAAAACAACATACATGCCTGACATCACGGACATGTCTACTTACATACACATTCATCCAAACATGTGTGCACGCACAACTGCATTTGCCATGCAAGCCCACACACACAAGCACCATCCATGTCTCACACATTACAGCCCTCGCATGTGTCAGCCCCACGGCCCTGTACACCCCCACCCATACTCCACCCCATACAAACAGATGTGCAACCGGCACAATGGGGAATGATCACCACACGCCCTGCTCACAACCAGGATGCATGTACACTCACCGCTCGACTCCAGACGGCTCTGCTTCTCTAGGACCTGGACGTGGAGCGCTGGGGATATGCGTTCCAGGACCCCCATCTGTTCTTCCGACAAGTGGCCCCGGCGCCCCTTGGCATCCGCTGCCTTCAAGAGGCGCCGGGCCTTGTTCAGGGTCCTGGACCTGAAGTCCTCCCAGCGCTTCCTGACATGTTGTAAGTCCCGGACTGCCACCCCCTCCGCGTTGATGGCAGTCACGATGTCAGTCCAGATCCGAGTCCGTCCTTCCTTGTCGGCGCGGGAACTTCCAAAGAGGGCATCATACTGCCCCAGGACTTGCTCCACCAGGACACCAACTTCGGTGGCACTGAAGCTGGTGCCCCTCTGCCTCTCTGGCCGGGGGTTGTCAGTGGTCACAGATGGTGTTAGCCCCGACATGACAACCCCAGAGGCAGGAGTGGGTGGGCAACTGGGTCCTGGGGCTGGGCTGTGGAGCGATGGAATTCCAGTCGGGAGTCTTCTGTTCCAGCAGGGGTGGTCACAGCAACAGCACCCCTGGCTGATGTGCAGGCAGCAAATGGCAGTGCACGTGGGCAGCAGGCAGTCAGGCAGCAGCAGATAGCAGGTGGGAGCGTGCTCGGGGCTCTGGGGGGCAGTAATTCGGCCTTCTGGGCAGGAGCGTGGTCTCCCGTGTGCTCACGCGTGGCCAGCTTGGTACGGAGTGAATTGGCACGTGAAAATCCTGCACGTCAGCGTGAAAACCGAGGAAAGGCCCTTAGCGCGTAAGCGCGTCAGCACGCATACGCGATTCCATTGGACCAAAGGCCCTCAGCGCGTAGGCGCGTCTGTGACGTGACCCGCACGGGTGTTTCCCACACAGCACGTGATGACAGAGCACACGTGGAAAGACTGCACGTCAGAGTCTCATCGCGTGTAATTGGACAAAAGTGCGTGTACACGCGATTGGCCTATGTACGTGTATATGAGGTGTGCGCGGACACTTACACACGCAAGTACGTCAGCGCACCTGTATCCCGGTGTACGGCCATTTCCACCAATCACACGCAATGAGACTCTGACGTGCAGTCTTTCCACGTGTGCTGTCATCACGTGCTGTGTGGGAAACACCCGTGCGGGTCACGTCACAGACGCGCCTACGCGCTGAGGGCCTTTGGTCCAATGGAATCGCGTATGCGTGCTGACGCGCTTACGCGCTAAGGGCCTTTCCTCGGTTTTCACGCTGACGTGCAGGATTTTCACGTGCCAATTCACTCCGTACCAAGCTGGCCACGCGTGAGCACACGGGAGACCACGCTCCTGCCCAGAAGGCCGAATTACTGCCCCCCAGAGCCCCGAGCATGCTCCCACCTGCTATCTGCTGCTGCCTGACTGCCTGCTGCCCACGTGCACTGCCATTTGCTGCCTGCACATCAGCCAGGGGTGCTGTTGCTGTGACCACCCCTGCTGGAACAGAAGACTCCCGACTGGAATTCCATCGCTCCACAGCCCAGCCCCAGGACCCAGTTGCCCACCCACTCCTGCCTCTGGGGTTGTCATGTCGGGGCTAACACCATCTGCGACCACTGACAACCCCCGGCCAGAGAGGCAGAGGGGCACCAGCTTCAGTGCCACCGAAGTTGGTGTCCTGGTGGAGCAAGTCCTGGGGCAGTATGATGCCCTCTTTGGAAGTTCCCGCGCCGACAAGGAAGGACGGACTCGGATCTGGACTGACATCGTGACTGCCATCAACGCGGAGGGGGTGGCAGTCCGGGACTTACAACATGTCAGGAAGCGCTGGGAGGACTTCAGGTCCAGGACCCTGAACAAGGCCCGGCGCCTCTTGAAGGCAGCGGATGCCAAGGGGCGCCGGGGCCACTTGTCGGAAGAACAGATGGGGGTCCTGGAACGCATATCCCCAGCGCTCCACGTCCAGGTCCTAGAGAAGCAGAGCCGTCTGGAGTCGAGCGGTGAGTGTACATGCATCCTGGTTGTGAGCAGGGCGTGTGGTGATCATTCCCCATTGTGCCGGTTGCACATCTGTTTGTATGGGGTGGAGTATGGGTGGGGGTGTACAGGGCCGTGGGGCTGACACATGCGAGGGCTGAAATGTGTGAGACATGGATGGTGCTTGTGTGTGTGGGCTTGCATGGCAAATGCAGTTGTGCGTGCACACATGTTTGGATGAATGTGTATGTAAGTAGACATGTCCGTGATGTCAGGCATGTATGTTGTTTTCGGCTGCATGTATGAGCACTGTGTACATGTGCATGTGTGTGTATTTGTCAAAGGTGCAACAGTGATGCTACATGGATGCATGTGACAGCGGTATGTGGAAGCCTGATTGGCAGATGTGACATGGATGCCCGTCTGAACAGTGCGACACTTGGCAGAGGTGTAGACATGCATGCAAGTGTGGTGGTGTGTGTACATGTGTGGTGCACTTCCTGTGTTGCATGTGATGTATGGCTCCCCTTTGGCTGCTGATGCTGTTGTATGTGTAGGGATGGTGGTGGCAGTTGCGATATGGCTGTGGTATGGCTCATGTGTGCCAGTTGCAATGACATGTGTGTTGGGGATTGTGATGACATGTCTGAGGTTTGCCAATGCCACTCATGTGCAACTGTCATGCGTGTATGTGTCCATTGTACAGTGCCCTGATGCCTGTGTTTTGTTTCTCCCTGTCTGCAGCGTCAACTGATGAAGAGGGCGGAGAAGGTGCTGTGGAGCACAGCGGCGGGGATCCGACCGCCAGCCGGAGACGCAAGGCCCGGCTCCCCTCCCGTGTTGTCATCTCGTCGGGGAGTGAGGAGTCCGGTGCCGCGTCCCAGGCCGCAGCTGCCGGGGGGAGGTCCAAGAGGCGGAGGTTGCAGTTGGACTCCTCGGCAGCAGAAGGGGCAGCTGGGACCCCACAGGGCCCAACAGGGGAAGATGGCACGGAGTCATCCAGGTTGGTGGGGGGTCTGGTGGAGGAGGAGGCCGTGCAAGCACCAGAGACGGGGTCTGGAGGTGGGGATCCCACTGGTGCTAGTGGTGCAGTCCAGGACCAGGGACAGGAGGCAGCACAGGCGGCCGCGGAGGTGCCTGTGTGCAATCCTGTCCCCGATCCTGTCCCTGCATCATCTTGCACCAGCAGGGATGCCTACGTCCAGACCCGTTTTCAGGCAGGGGATGAGCTGACGTCAACTGGCCTTCCTCTGCCTGCGGACGTGGCTATCCAGGTCCGGGTTGAGCCTGTCCTGGCTGGTGTGGCGTTGCGTCAACGGGCCATGCGAGGTGACCTGCAGTCTTTTCATGGAGAGACTGCACGTCATCTCGAATGGCTCGTTGACCACGTCAGCCTGCTGGGACAGGTCACCCAGACCGGATTCCTCCGTCTGATGGGGCTTGTTCCGACCCCCTCCTCAACTGGACCCCCTACGCGCCAGTCGTCCTCTGTGCCATCTTCCCACCCATCAGTCACCTGGGTGCCCTGTGGAGCTGCCTCTGACAGTGCGGCCAGGCTGGTGGAGGAGGCATCCCTGCCACAGTCGGGAGTCGGACGTCCAGCAGGGGTGGCCACATCAACAGGTGCACCCCAGCCGGCGGAGGATGTGCAGGCAGCAGGAGGCAGTGCACGGGCAGAGGCAGAGCAGCAGCAGCAGCAAGATGGTGGGAGCCATGAAGGCTCGGGGCCTTCGACATCGGAGGGGCAGGCATCGGCCGGAGGGCAGGAGGACCCAGGACAGAGAGTGTCTTCCGTGTGGCAGCGGTTGGGCCACGCCATAGGTGCGGAGCGGCGGCGGGCGGAAGAGGCGCGGCTCACAATGGTCAGGGCGGAGAACTCCATGCGGAGGGCCCTGAGGCGGGCCGAGTGCCTCGAGGCTATCCGCAGGGGGTTGGAGGAGGACACGGCGTCGTCCCTGCGGACCCTCGGGGCCATGGAACTGGACCGCCTCCGGGACATCGAACAGGAGTTCGATGATGCCCTGGCCCGGAACACCACAGAGTGAGCCGCTGGACTTGCCCGCCGCCTTTGTATATAGTTCTTTAGTTTTAGGTTTCCTTTGTTTTTTCTTATGATTTGGAGTCGACGGACACTGCTCCACTTTTTGTATATAGTTGATATTTAGGTAGGTTTTTTAGGAGGTTTCCTTAGTTCTGTTGTGATGATGGACCCTTGTTATTTTTGTACATAGTTCTTTGTTGCACGGAGAGTTTTGACATTTGACTTTGGACAAAATTTTTTGGATTAGATTTTCTAGTTTTGTGTTTTTATGCGGACATGCAGCTTCTTTTTTCACATTTACATTGTAGTTAGTTTTCTTTCTTTAGCATTCGTATTTTTTTCTAATACATTTTTTTTTACATTGTTCACTGTGTGGTTTCATCTCATTGGTTTCATGCATGTCATGTTGTGTGTTTTCCCATTCAATTGGAAAATATGTGTGTGACGGACATGGGTTCATTTGCTTCATGAACATTGGGGGTGTAACATGTGATTTCCATTTCCATGTGGGTGAATGGGTTACTTGGTAGGGCTTTTTGGCTGTGGAGGCTGACCATTACGCACATTGTGAGGACCTGGTGGAGGGTGACCCTGGTGGCTGGGGGGTGGGGGTGGTGGGTGACATGAGTGGGGGCCTGGTGGAGGCTGCCCCTGCACTGCTGGGGGGTGGGGGTGGTGGGAGACATGAGTGGGGGCCTGGTGGAGGGTGACCCTGGTGGCTGGGGGGTGGGGGTGGTGGGTGACATGAGTGGGGGCCTGGTGGAGGGTGACCCTGGTGGCTGGGGGGTGGGGGTGGTGGGAGACATGAGTGGGGGCCTGGTGGAGGCTGCCCCTGCACTGCTGGGGGGTGGGGGTGGTGGGAGACATGAGTGGGGGCCTGGTGGAGGCTGCCCCTGCACTGCTGGGGGGTGGGGGTGGTGGGAGACATGAGTGGGGGCCTGGTGGAGGGTGACCCTGGTGGCTGGGGGGTGGGGGTGGTGGGAGACATGAGTGGGGGCCTGGTGGAGGGTGACCCTGGTGGCTGGGGGGTGGGGGTGGTGGGTGACATGAGTGGGGGCCTGGTGGAGGGTGACCCTGGTGGCTGGGGGGTGGGGGTGGTGGGTGACATGAGTGGGGGCCTGGTGGAGGCTGCCCCTGCACTGCTGGGGGGTGGGGGTGGTGGGAGACATGAGTGGGGGCCTGGTGGAGGCTGCCCCTGCACTGCTGGGGGGTGGGGGTGGTGGGAGACATGAGTGGGGGCCTGGTGGAGGCTGCCCCTGCACTGCTGGGGGGTGGGGGTGGTGGGAGACATGAGTGGGGGCCTGGTGGAGGCTGCCCCTGCACTGCTGGGGGGTGGGGGTGGTGGGAGACATGAGTGGGGGCCTGGTGGAGGGTGACCCTGGTGGCTGGGGGGTGGGGGTGGTGGGAGACATGAGTGGGGGCCTGGTGGAGGGTGACCCTGGTGGCTGGGGGGTGGGGGTGGTGGGTGACATGAGTGGGGGCCTGGTGGAGGGTGACCCTGGTGGCTGGGGGGTGGGGGTGGTGGGTGACATGAGTGGGGGCCTGGTGGAGGCTGCCCCTGCACTGCTGGGGGGTGGGGGTGGTGGGAGACATGAGTGGGGGCCTGGTGGAGGCTGCCCCTGCACTGCTGGGGGGTGGGGGTGGTGGGAGACATGAGTGGGGGCCTGGTGGAGGGTGACCCTGGTGGCTGGGGGGTGGGGGTGGTGGGATACATGAGTGGGGGCCTGGTGGAGGGTGACCCTGCACTGCTGGGGGGTGGGGGTGGTGGGAGACATGAGTGGGGGCCTGGTGGAGGCTGCCCCTGCACTGCTGGGGGGTGGGGGTGGTGGGAGACATGAGTGGGGGCCTGGTGGAGGGTGACCCTGGTGGCTGGGGGGTGGGGGTGGTGGGTGACATGAGTGGGGGCCTGGTGGAGGGTGCCCCTGGTGGCGGGGGGGTGGGGGTGATAGGGGACATGAGTGGGGGCCTGGTGGAGGCTGCCCCTGCACTGCTGGGGGGTGGGGGTGGTGGGAGACATGAGTGGGGGCCTGGTGGAGGGTGCCCCTGGTGGCGGGGGGGTGGGGGTGATAGGGGACATGAGTGGGGGCCTGGTGGAGGCTGCCCCTGCACTGCTGGGGGGTGGGGGTGGTGGGAGACATGAGTGGGGGCCTGGTGGAGGGTGACCCTGGTGGCTGGGGGGTGGGGGTGGTGGGTGACATGAGTGGGGGCCTGGTGGAGGGTGACCCTGGTGGCTGGGGGGTGGGGGTGGTGGGTGACATGAGTGGGGGCCTGGTGGAGGCTGCCCCTGCACTGCTGGGGGGTGGGGGTGGTGGGAGACATGAGTGGGGGCCTGGTGGAGGGTGACCCTGGTGGCTGGGGGGTGGGGGTGGTGGGTGACATGAGTGGGGGCCTGGTGGAGGGTGACCCTGGTGGCTGGGGGGTGGGGGTGCAGGGGGACATGAGCAGGTGTGCAGGGTAGTCCCCTGTTTTGTGGGCTGCCTGCAGGGGCTGTGGAGGGTGTACAGGGAACACCTGTGAGGACCCACCCAGCCTAATTGCGTGTGATAATTCCCGCACACCCCTGTAATACACGTACCTGGCCAAATCGCATGTGAGAATTCCCGCGCACCCCTGTAATACACGTACCCAGCCGAATCGCGTGTAGAACTTCCCGTGTACCCCTGTAATACACGTACCCAGCCAAATCGCGTGTGATCATTCCCACATACCCCTGTAATACACGTACCCTGGCCAATCGCGTGTAGAACTTCCCACGCACCCCTGTAATACACGTACCAAGCCAAATCGCGTGTGATAATTCCCACGCACCCCTGTAATACACGTACCTGGCCAAATCGCATGTGAGAATTCCCGCGCACCCCTGTAATACACGTACCCAGCCGAATCGCGTGTAGAACTTCCCGTGTACCCCTGTAATACACGTACCCAGCCAAATCGCGTGTGATAATTCCCACATACCCCTGTAATACACGTACCCTGGCCAATCGCGTGTACAACTTCCCACGCACCCCTGTAATACACGTACCAAGCCAAATCGCGTGTGATAATTCCCACGCACCCCTGTAATACACGTACCTGGCCAAATCGCATGTGAGAATTCCCGCGCACCCCTGTAATACACGTACCCAGCCGAATCGCGTGTAGAACTTCCCGTGTACCCCTGTAATACACCTACCCAGCCAAATCGCGTGTGATAATTCCCGCGCACCCCTGGAATACACGTACCCAGCCAAATCGCGTGTGATAATTCCCGCGCACCCCTGGAATACACGTACCCAGCCAAATCGCGTGTGATAATTCCCGCGCACCCCTGTAATATACGTACCCAGCCAAATCGCGTGTGATAATTCCTGCGTACCCCTGTGATACACGTGCCCTGGCTAATCGCGTGTAAAACTTCACGCGTACCCCTGATATGCACGTTACCCGCTTTGCGTTCCTTGTTTGGCAGCCCTGTGGACTGGTCCAGGGTTAGCGCTGCCCTTTGCGATGATTTAGCGATTTTGATGGCTTTTCCTTGCGCGAGGGCGTTCTTGGGGGCGTTACTGGCGCTGCTGCAGGGTCGCTGCGATACTCTGCGCCACGGCTGGTTTGGGAGCCTGAAATCCATGAATACGCTGTGCGCGGAAATCGGTTTTAGCGCACGTGCCTGGCGCAGTCAATCGCACGCGGACACTCTGCGCCAGCCGCTTGCGACACTTTTCTGCGAAATTCTATGAATTACCCTGACAGTGATTTGAACAAGATCTGGCTGGCCACAGGAAGCCAGTGAAGTTTCTTGAGGAGAGGAGAGATGTGGGATCCAAAGGGAGGACAGAGTGTAGAGCGAATGGCGGCATTTTGCAGTAGTTGAAGCCTTTGGATCAGATAGCGAGGCTGGGCCAAATAGAGAGAATTGCAGTAGTCAAGAGTGCTGAGGACCAAGGCTGCCATTACTGGGGCCTGGCATTCAGCAGGAATAAAGGTCAAGACTTTCCAAAGAATGCAGAGTTTAAAGTGCCCGGTATTACAGACACTAGCCACCTGATTGTCCCCCTGAGGGGGGAGAAGGGGCCCCTTCCAACCAGGAGTAGGCAGTCTTGCAGGGTGGGTTTCGACCAAAATGACTGAATCTAAATGACCTACTCCACCAACATTCCTAAAAGAGATACCACTAATAGTTCTACTTACTAAAAGTTTGACTTTTGGTAAGTAGAACATACAAATGACTGCAGGGGCTGCGGGGGTGTCCCCTGCAACCACCACTCACTGTACTGTGAGAAGGGGTTGTTGGGGACACTCCAGCAGCTGACCCGCAGTCACAAAAAAAAAGGCTGCAGGGGTGTCCACCGCAAAGCCCCGCTCATTATACTATACACTATGGTTGCGGGGGACACCCCCGCAGCTGTCCCGCTGTCACAAAAAAAAGCAGCAGCGGTGTCCCCCGCAATGCCCCGCGAACTATACTATACAGTGAGCAGGGGTTGCGGGAGACAACCCTACAGCTGACCTGAAAAAAAAGGAAAGGACCCTGCAGCGCTGGTTCCCGATCACGGAAGTGAAAGGGAACAGACGTTGCAGGGACACAGCGAGATGGAAAGCAAGGTAAGTAAAGGGATGGGGGGTGGTGGGTGTGTGGGTAGGGGTGTGGGTGGGGTGTGGGTGGAGGGTTGGTAGTGGTTCGGGCACATCGGGAATGTTCAGGGGAGAAAAGACTGAAGATTATTTCAAACAAATATTCTTCGGTTGTTTGTCCCTCGAACATTTCCACCTCAGTAAAACAACCCCAAATCCTTTCAACTCGTTCTGAATCTGACTTGCAACAATCTTTCATTGTTGTTGCGGGAGAAAGGGGAGTTGGGAGATAGGCTAAAAGTTGTTTAGTTTGGTTGGTTTAAGTGAGGGTTTTCTTAAATAATGGCTTGATCACAGATTGTTTCTAGGTACCTGGGAACATTTCTTGGGAGACAGATATATTAAAAAGATGTAATATGTCCTCAAGGAATAAGAGGTAAAGTTCTAAAGCAACTCTAAGAGGGAGCAGGCACAATGGAGAACCGGAACCGGAACATTTAGTAGATGAAAGAAGGTGTGCAGTCTGAGACTTATCCTAGTTCACAAAATAGTCTAGTATGTTTTGAATGGTATGTTTTTTTTTGGGTTGTAAAGGTTGATTTGAATTATTGATAGTGATGAGGTTATTCCTCATTTTATCCATTTTATTAGTGAAATGGGCCTCTCGCTGTTCGGTCAGAGCTTGTGAGGGAATTATTGTCGGGTTATCAGGTGCATTACGAAGTTCATTTATAAATGCAAATGCCATCCTCAAGGTGTTTGAAGCAGAGTCAATCTTATCTCCGTAAAATATTTTTTGTGCTTTCACAATCACTTTTTTATAGGCAAGTTGGTGCTGCTTGAGTACTCTAAAGTTCTCCTTATTCTTTAATGTTGACACAATCTGTCTAGGTTTCTTACTTTACAGCAGAGACGATTACATTTATGAGTGAACCATTCATTAGTTTGCTTCTGGGGGCGCTGTCCTTTAATTAGAGTAGGCGGGGCCTCTTTGACAACAATTTTAGAGGTTAGGTTTCTCCGAATATCATTTTGGTCAGGTTTCGTGCCTGGTTTCTGAGTAAGGGAAGAGGAGGCTAAATGCTCTGACTCCAAATCCTTTGGTACAAGTGTATTATTCGGAGTATATTTGTTTGAATTTCGGCTGTACGAAAATTACGTACAGCTGACATTTTTGAACACATACACCATACAGTGCCATTATAGTGAACAAGGGAAGCAGTGGTTGCAGGGATGTCCCCCGCACCCTTGGTCGGTATAACAGCATCAGGGTTTGTGCGGGTGTCCCCCGCTTCCTATAGAATAAAGTTTACAAAAAAAAGAAAGAAAAAGGACACTGTTGCGCTGGTTCCCATCCATGTAAGTGAAGTGAACTGGTGTTGCAGAGAGACAGGGAGCCGGCGGCACACAACAAAGTGTGCCACCAAAAGGTAAGTAAGGGGGAGCGGGTTCACAGAGTGGCCTTTTGCTGCGGTGTGATGTTTGTGATTATTGCTATTTCTTTTCAGATTCAACATTTTTGGAATCAAAATAATCATGGACATCTGTATTATTCTACATCGGGAAGACCTCGGGGCAACGAGTCACGTAAGCAATGGTCACCAGCATATAGCGGTTCTCTGTCCAGCTTCAGTCTAGGGGCCCCATGATGTTCATCCCTATCTGGGAGAAAGCCACCTCAATATTAGGGATGGGCGGAAGGGGGCCTAATCCATATTTGCTCTGCAATTTAACCTAGGTATCAATTAATCCTGGATTTTAGCAGTTTGCATCCCCCTGTTAGATGGGAGTGGGCCATGAATAGAAAGCAGTTCGGGCTGGGGTGCTACCTTCGGTGGCGGCAGCTGCTGACTGATTTGCACATGGCTGGTCCCCTTTTGCAATGGCGCAGACAGGCTAAAAAACGGTGGTGTGGAAGGTTGCCCAGAGCAATTGCCAGTGGTTTAGATTCATTTGAAACCTTCCACCCATCACTTTTGTGGTCAGTTTGTTTCTCCTTGTGAGAGAGGGTATGCCCAGACATGGGTCCCTTGCTTGCTGCGCCACAGGGAACCAGGCTGCACCTCACTGAGGAGGTCCAACAAGGCCGAAACATGTCTGGGGTTGCTTGGTTTTCTGTGCAGATGGGACCTGGCCTAGCAGTTCGGACTGGGCTGCTACCTTCGGTGGCGGCAGCTGCTGACTGATTTGCACATGGCTGGTCCCCTTTTGCAATGGCGCAGACGGGCTAAAAAACGGTGGTGTGCAAGGTTGCCCAGAGCAATTGCCAGTGGTTTAGATTCATTCGAAACCTTCCACCCATCACTTTTGTGGTCAGCATGGATAGAAAACAGGGCAGATTCTAGCATCTAGTCTGAAGTAGCCCCTTCTCCATTTGTGTTGCTTTCCTCTTGGCAAATCAATTCCCCATCACTTCTAAAAAAGGGACTTGTCTCTCTGCTCCTTCTTCTAGAGAAATCGAAATCACCTGCTGGAAGGAACTCTAAAATGGGATGATGATGCTGGGTATCGCCAAAGTCAGGAGATGGTTCTAATTTTCCCAAAGTGGCTGAAAATGTACTCATCCTTCTGCAGGGTGGGTGGTCCCAACAACCACCCCGTTCCTCCCAAAGGAAGATCACCATTGTCTCACACCATGCCTCATGCAACAAATGCTTGCCAGACTCTTGCTATTTGTTTCAGACCTAGTGAAGACACCCAGATACAAGAACCACAGCAGAAGAACATCAAGCGTCCTCCAACGCCCCACATGAACTGCAAGCAATTAGAAGAAGCTGAGACCTAAAATATAGAGAGCAACCCTCCCACCAGCATCATTACCGGCATTGCCACACTAGATCTTGGGATGCAGCAAAGAGAGAGAGAACTGCTCGAGCAGCAACTGCGCGATGACACAGAACACCATGCCATGCTCTGCCACACAGATCGCTGCACTCAAGCGATGGTGCTACAGACCCTAGACCACTCAAGACAATTCGGCAGACTATTGACCCCACAAAGCGATATGCTTGCCACAGGGAACATTTGTCCCAGGTCCCCTAAAATAAATATGGACGCAATGCTTTCCTGGCCACCATGGCTCAATCATAGCGGTGGGACCTAGACCCCTTTTGAAGCTTTTTCCTGCACATATACGCCCTGGGAGGAAGACGAGAGAAGAGGGTTGTTCAGGGTTGAATTGCCAACTAGCACAGGATGAGGGATATTTAAGCAGTGGACATGAAACAGGAAGTGTGGGGTGTTCGGGTGAGGTCATAGGAGGTGGAGGTGGTGGACCAAGAGACCAGCAGGAGGAAGGAAGGAGTGGTGGACCATGGAAGCATTTTCTGAATCAGGTGATGCCATTGGTTGTTGATAGTAAGTGGTTCTGCAGTTTGAGTGCGCTTGTCTGTATGGCGAGTGAGTATTTAGTGAAAGGAGTGAATGTGAAGTGAATGGTACTGGATGAAAGGAGGATGGTTGAGTATTAGTGGTGGGAGGAGAGGAGTAGTGGTGGGAGAAGAGTATTAATAGCAGCAGAGGAGAGTAGTACTAGGAGTGGGAGGAGAGTAGAAGTAGAATTAAAACACTAACCTGTGGTGCTAGTCTGTAAAGTTATGAAGTGTCTGAGGGAGTCAGCGTGCCTGCTTTTATGGTAAAAATAATTAGCCTAAACAAGAACGTAGACAGTCAGTAGGGGTCTACAATTGATAGCACGAACCAGGGTTAAGGGCGCCTGGTTAGGGAGTTTTGTGGCCAAGTGAGAGAGACGGGGACAGTCATATGCCCCACAAAGACCCCATTTAAGACCATTGAACTGACCTTGAGACTCAGTTTTCTCTGCCATCTGTGACAAGGGGTATTGCATCCTTCTGCAGAACATGAGCATAAAATTGTGTTTATAATTACTCGTCGCAGTCTCATTGCGCCATGGGCTTAGAAGATAAATAGGGGTGCGGAATCTTGGAATTAGGCATGCACTCATGGTGTCCGCCCTGGTCCGCCATGGCTTCACCATGATCTCATGCATGTCTCTTGGCTCTCCTTTGCTCTCTTTTATGGCATCCTCACTTGCAAGTGGCTTACTCTATTGGATACACTGCGGTGAACAACTTGTGAGTTTGTACACATAGCCACAGACCCACTCACATTTCGCACACTACGGCTCTTCCCAGTGGTGCATGCTAAGTTCCCAATCAGGCTCATGGACCACTCATGTGTTCGATCATTTAAAAAATCAGTGTTATCTGCATTAAACAGCTCTGCAGATGTGTATGTGAGCCGGGTGCAAGCCAGACTCTTGGCATTCCCCCATATATCACCTCCCGGGTTAGCAATGCAGAGCGGGACCACAATCACCTGGGCCCTAGAGCCTCTCACACCCTTTCAACCAGCAGCTCACTTGTGATATGCCATGTCATTTGTTGTCATGACATGAGATGATATGCCGTGACAACCATTGCATTATGTCATGTTACAATATATGCCATATTAGGGTACTACACGTCATGATATGTCACGTTATATCATGGAATTACTATGTAATGATAGGTTATTTTATGATATGCAAATATCAAGATTAATCTTGAAATGATAGATGATGTCATGATACGGCATGCCCTTTCATGATATGTCATGATATGCCATATATGTAACTCCAAAAAAGGTCATTTCATAAGTTCATTTGTCATGCAATGGCATGATATATTAGGCTATGTTATGGCATGATATTACATAGTGTGAGAGTGCAATACATATTACAATATGCCATGAATGACATGTCATCCTATTTCATATCACAACATTTCAGGATATGCCATATGTCATGTCATGGTATGTTATGCGATTATGATCTGTCATGAAAGGCCATGTTATGCTATGTTATAATGTCTTGGCATGATATGTCAGGCCATGAAATCTTACGTTATGTCATGCTATGTCATTGGCATAAGATGCCATGGTATGTATTTGTATTGGTGTAGTTTTCAAAGTGAACCACAGTGCTAATGTGCAGCTGAGAAGGTTGCTGGACAAAAATAGAAAAGGTTTAGCAATGTCTCTTTTCTTACACGGAAAAGGTATTGCCTTCAGTACTTTTCTAAACTGCATACATGTGTTCAATTCCAATAGACCAATGGCATGGCACTTCATGGGATAGCCCCTTGGCAAAAGAAGGAGGTTTTCCCCAATTCCAAGTGGACTGATTCTACGCGGAGGCTGAGGGAATACGATGTTTTATAGCGTGTTTCTTCCTCCCCTTGGCTGGTTCTTCTAGTGAGGGTCTACACATGTGGCTTGTAATTTGATGAGTACTGTGATTGGCTGTTATCCATGAGTGCATCTGAGGCACCTTTGCGCTCAAGGGGCTGGACCACATCTATAAGTGGCTTGTCTGCCATTTATTATTTTAATCTTCTTCCTCTGAACCTCCAAGGTGTTATGTGTGCTGTAGTGAGCTTTTCACTGTTCTCAGTGTTTGGTATAAAGGCTGGCAACACACCGTTTAAGCTTTTGGAACACTTTTTCTCATTTTTTCCATTGAGTGTGTGCGCAAATAGTAACATTGTATCACCAGCATGAGATTCTCTTGTTAGGGAACAATGCCTCTGAAACTCTTCCTCCCTTGTTAAACTTTCAGAATTTGGTAAGTTGAAAACTGGAAGCATTGGATTGACAGGACCGCAGAGTTCGCCACCGATCCCGGAAACTCCATGAGAAAAGTCCTATGATGTACTGGGTGAAGCTGCAATAGCTACCATCATCAAGTGCAAAGAAGACATTTTTCTTTAAGAAAAAGTTTTCTTTTTCTTTATTTTAGTTTGGGGGCTAATCAGGAAGAGCTTCAGGCTCTCTAAGTTGGGAAGAGGGTGCACCAGTATTATCCTGTAGAGTCTCACAAGAGGGTTGGGCAGGGGCACAGGTCGCTGGTGCAGTCTTGTGATTGTCCCCTGTCATGTGACTGGAGCCAAGGTAGTGTGACCAGGTGATATTACTCATACTGCCCCTGTGCCGACATCCACAGGCTTGGGGTGGCCCCCTTAACCTCCTGAGTCACCACCTTCATCACCCCCAGAACATGGATGCCTATAGACCTTTGTAGAGGAGTGGGTGGTCTGTTACACAATAAAAGTGCAGAAATGAGTCAGTCATCCATGCCACGCCTTTTGCCTTGCAGCGAGTTGTCACCCACTTGCTGGCCACAATAGAGTTAGCCCTCAGGGAGTCCTGAGGTGTCATGCAGATGTATCTGTAGTGGCATCACCGTGAACGTGTAACAGGACCAAAGAGATGTGGTGCTGAACATTTGTTCACAGCTAGGCCTGTGTTGGTGGTAGACCAGAGAAGGGAGAGAGTGGGCATGTTTGCCGCTTCACCGGACCAATGCTATAAGATAGCATGTGCTTTATACCCACCAGATAGGGTACTGGCCTCAACTACAGCAGCGTAGTTATACATTGTTATGATACAATTGCCATCTGGATCTACGTGCAAGGCAATGTTCGGTATTTAGATAGGGCAGCTATCCTCAGACTGCAAGTTAATGGTAGTGATGCATACTCCACAGTTGCATTTTGGGTGCCGCCGGGGAATGAATTGGATGAGGAGGACCGTCAGAGAAAAACATTTTGTTGAAGTGATGTTAGGTGCCGCTTTGATGCAACGAAACCCTAGAAATTTGACAGGTGTTGGGTGCTATGCCTGGGCTCCCCTGTTCCTCTTCTTATGAGCATAATGATGGCCTCACTGATGACATCACATATGACATCACTTATGCTTTTATCAGTAACATCATTAGAAACTCGAGCACACTGATGATATCACAGATTACATCACTGACGATGTCAAATATACCATCACACTTGATATCGCTCACAACATCATTGATGTCGCTAATGGTATCATCAAAGACATCAATTAGGATATTACATATAACATTTCTAATAACAACACATAAGAAATTACTTACGAAATAACCGGAAAGTATTTGTCTCACTGCAAAAATCTTTTGCGCTCTTTCAGTTCAAAAGAGAGACCTATTCAATGGGTGCAGCTATGCAGCAGGTGGACACATATGTTATAAACTATGCCAATGTATCTTGCATACCAAATTGAAAAGTGAAATGTAATTTATCAGCATATAAGATACTGAAATAGTACTTTCTAGAAAGTAGTTCATCCTAATGATAATCTACAATTTGATATACATTACAAACAACAGCAGGTCAACCAGTAGAATGCCTTATTAGCTTTCCTTTGTTACAGAGACATTACTTTGTTGTTATATGTAAAGAAATGGGATTCATAAATGATTGCCCAAATAGTCCAATACTACTGCTGCACAGACACTACCAATACACACCTAACCTTTGCAATTATGAACCTTGGCCCCTTGACAATTCTTCCCTTTTGCCAAATAAATTCTAAACTACCTCTTTATATGTGTTTTGCAAATAAGGCATATACCGTAGAGGACAATGAGGTGTTTCCTCAAACCGACGAAACAAAACTTGCAACCATTTCAAAGGATCCATAATGAAGACACATGGATACGATTGTGCCTCTGTGGCATACATATACATTCAAATGACTCCCGTTTTCTCCCTATTTGGGCATATTTCCATGCTCTAAATTCTCCTCAATCACTCGCGCACAGGCACAACATGGGGTAACACTACAAGTATTCAAATAGATATCCCAAATCGCCTCTTCCCCGTTGAAACACCCACAACTACAAATAACAGTTTACATTTAGTAAATAAACACTAGACAGTAACTAGTGGAAGTTCCACATTAGTAGTGACTGTATCACCTTTCACTTTAACTTGAAGATGATATGCCTCACACATGAGGTCTTGTTGCAATCTATCCCTCCCTCTCCCCTACCAAACCTCTAATAAATTGAGAGCCCTCAGTCAGATCAGACAAGCCAACTCTCTCTTACCCCTAGCTAAGTGCTGCAACTTAGGTTTCAATTTAGAAGTGAATGCACACTAGGATTCATTTACACTGGATGTGAGTTTTTCCATTGCAAGTTGAATCCACATTTTCTGCAACCAAAGAAACCTTTTACCAATAAGATCCCAATATGAATTTAGCAACTAATAACAATGTAGTTACTATTTTTCCAATCGAGACAAGTAATGGATACACATGATTAACCAGTAAGCCCAATAAAACCACCCCATGATCTCAAAGGAATTGAACACCAACCACACCAGATACCACTCTAGCAACCTCTTCCCAAAAGGACTTTATTTTTGGACTTTCCTACCAAGTGAGGAGAAGGGTGCCCACTGCCCCACATTCTCTGCAATA
Organism: Ambystoma mexicanum; assembly: GCF_040938575.1. Lineage (NCBI taxonomy): Eukaryota > Metazoa > Chordata > Amphibia > Caudata > Ambystomatidae > Ambystoma > Ambystoma mexicanum. The sequence continues at coordinate 745,973,828 of NC_090926.1, forward strand.
CTTCTGTGAGATGTCCAGGAACATTTTAGACAGTCTAGATGAGTTACGCACCACCTGTACACCATTTTATATGCTATTCCCCTTTATTAAATACAGGTAAACGAGCTCCTCATCCACAACCAATTCACTGACAATTCTGTCTCTGTTATAGTTTGACCCATTCCTTGTGCCATTTTTGCTTATAGTCCATTTTTTTGTGCAAGGCTGCTAGCTTCAGAATTTGATGCATCTTTGAGATGAGGCCTCACGGGGTATCATGCTAAGCCAGTAATTTCTAGTTGTCAAGTTGCTGCTCCTTAATGAAGCACCCAATATATTTATTGAATCCAGATTCAAGTTTACAATCCTAAAATGATTTCATGCGTCCCATTTTAAACAGATCTGAGGTACACCAACCTCTGTGGGCTTAGCATCTAGCAAATTATCCAAGTGCTTTGGGTTGCCATGTAATGGAGTAAAGGGGAGGTAAAGGATGTCAGACCCAAAGCCTCATTAATGTATCCTAGACCAATAGTATTATTGCGATGTTGAGAGATTGTGAGAAAACCTGAATCTCCTTCATTGAGGTTTGAGGGTATTCTACCGAAAAAAGCCGCAAACAGTGATATCATTTGCTGGTGTCCTCAAATTATTATCTGCAGAATTTTGTGGGTGTCCCTAATAGGCCTTCTGAAACATTTCTATAGGGATGGCAAATAAGAGAGGCGAAAGGGGGCAAGCTTTTCTGGTTGCCTGGTTCATGAACTGTGAGATAGTTGCAGACTAAGAAAGATTTCACTAACTCTGTTAAGGGTTTCAGCAGTTCCCTTGAAAATGGTCCATCAAAGGGACCAGTGAGTCCATCTAGACGAACTTTGTTTGGTTTTTTGAAGATTGTAATGCATTTAGGATTTCTTCAGCGCTTATGGGGAAATCTAAAAGCCTTCTCTGGTCATCTGACATTATTAGTAAATAGGTAACTCTTTGTCTATGAGGGAAATAATGCTCTGAAGCATAGAGATAACTATAGAAGGGGGCGTGGCTTGGCGGCCATGCGAGAGTGAGCAGACTCCGAGGAGCTCCCACCAGATCCGACCAGAGATCCTGAGAAAGGCGTATTTCAGTAAATAAAAAGACAACAAACGCGAGGAAAAGGCGTCGGAAGATCCAAGGCACACACGGGAGAAGACCCGAGGAAAAACGGAGACCAGAAGGGTGAGAACGAGAAGGGAGAGAAGCGCGCGGCACCACCAACAAAATGGCGGACGCGCAGCGTTGAAAAGAGAACCTCGTCCCGAAGCACGAAGAGGGCCGAAGAGCAAGAGCAGAACCGGACGAGACAACTGATCGAAGTCCAGCGCAGGCAAGACCGAAACACCACCGGAGTGGCAGAAACCCGAGACGCCGACTGCAGGGATTGCCGCGTAATACCGACCCGGAGAAGGTGAAGACGGCACGGCTCGAGAACGGGGAGAGGCCCGCGGACCGGAGCTGGAGAACAGCTTTTCCCAGCCGAAGCGGAGACGAGCAGCAGCGGCAGCGGCAGCAGGATCCCGGCGGTACTACGAAGAACCTGAGCGGAGAAGAAGCGAAGGCGAGGCGAGGGGCGACCCACAGATCGAACCCCAGAAGAGCGAAGGTGAGAGATAACGGCGGAGAGTCAACAGGGCGACGTGGGACCCCGAGAGACGAGGTGGTGAAGACCGGGAATCGACCCGAAGACCGGACCGAGAGAGCCCCCCCTCGATGCAGAAGCGGCGGAGGCCCAGCTGAACAATCGGAGAATCGGAAAGCGAGGCAGAACGGATGGAAAGCGGCCCACAGACCGAACCGAGGCAGATTCCCTCGCGTTGAAACGGAGGTGAGCGACAGCGACAGCGGGACAGCGGAGCAACGAGGGAACCCACAACGGCCAGACCATAGAAGAGCTTCCCCCGACCGACGCGTAAGAGAGCAGCAACGACAGATTGGAGTGCCGAAGAGGAGCCCTTACCTGCCAGTCCGGAGCGGAACCAAGGGGGACAGCAGATCAACGCCCGGCATAAGCAGGATCGAGGCGTCACCCGACCGACAGCGAGAGGAGGCACTGACGGCAGCAACGGGAGGGAAAGCCCGAGACAGCACCACGGAAACGGCGCGACATCGAACGAGGAAGGGGGAAGGCGTCGAGACCTACGGTCAGGAAGCAGCCCACAGATCGGACCGAAGAAGAGCCCTTCCCTGTCGCAGAGGTGACTAGCTGATCCTGAGAGGAGAGGCAGCGAAGAGACACAGGAACCAGGCCCAGGGAACAAGAAACATACCGCAGAGCGGGTCAGGGAAGCCGAGACCCAACTCTAAATACCCAAAGAGAGGGGGAAGAGAACACCGGAAAGAGACACGGCAAACGGACAGAAGGGGTAAAGTCACAGGGAGATATCGCTTAATAACAAGGTAACACACACAGGAAGAGCAGAAACGAGTGGGGGAACTGAAAAGGGACCCACTGCAGCGCAAACGGAGCCAAACTGAACAGGACCCAACTACAGGCCAAGAGCAGTGGGCATTAACATGCCAGACAAGCCTAAAAGCGGCAGAGGGAAACAAACAGTCATGGAGACATACACCCGGAAGAACGACGGCCAGCAGCCGGGGGCTGAGGAGAAAGACATGCCGGAGTCATATGCCACGCAAGGAGAGATCAGGCAAGTGGAAAGCAGTATACTGGAAGCCATAGGGGCGTTAAAGACGTCGATAGAAGGAAAGCTAGATGCAGTGATGGTAGATGTGGGACTTCTTAGACAAGACACGAGAAATCTGGCGGAAAGGATGACAACAGTAGAACAACAAGCACAGAGTAACTCAGTGGAAGTGTCCGCCTCGCGAACACAAATGTCGGAAGCACTGGAAAGAATTAATATACTAGAACGCAGAGTGGAAGACGCAGAAGGCAGGGCCCGACGCAACAACGTACGAATAGTGGGGCTGCCAGAGGGAGAGGAAGGAAGGGACCCCACGGACTACATAGAGAACCTCCTGATCCAAGAAGTAGGGGCAGGGACCCTGTCCCAGGGCTTCGTAGTAGAAAGGGCACACCGAGCGCTGACTAGAAGACCGCGCCCAGGAGCACCACCAAGACCAATGATAGCAAAAATTATGAACTTTAAAGATAGGGAGAAAATCCTGACTTTCTCGAGAGAAGGAGGGAACATCACAAGGAACGGGGCCAGGATAACAATATATCCAGACTATACGGTACTGGTGCAAAAGCAGAGGGCCCAGTTCTGGCAGACTAAAGAGCGCCTCCGGGCGGCAGGGGTGAAATTCATGCTGCTGTATCCAGCCAAACTAAAAATACTGCATGACGGGAAAACACAGATCTTCGAGACAGCGACCGATGCCCAGGAGTGGATGGATCAGTGTGGGATTCCACAGCCGGCAGAGAGGAACGAGCGAAACAGAAACCACCCCCAGCAAAACAGAGATTAGAATCGAGCACAACAAACATACCTAACGCTACGGGAGCAAGAACGAGACGGTAGAGATGCCCTACCGGGAAGTTATGAAAAAAGCAACCGACAGCCACCAAGTTGAAAAGCCCATAGCAAAGAGACTCACAACGGGAGCACGAGACTTGGAGAAGGGGAACCGCCAAGACCCACAGAGAGGCCCCAGCAGAAACAATGTTCATAGTGTCAGTTTCAAGACACTACGCCGCGACAGGCAAGGCCGAGGAGGAGAAAACGGCACCTGGAAAGCGACGGAGCCCGAGCAGAGGAGAGGAGGCTGGGCGTTTGTTGACGTTATTTAGGTTAACAGTTATAACAGTTGGGAAGTTAAGGCAAAGCCCACAAAGAGAGGAGGAGAGCAGAACAAGAAATAATAGTTGTCACACACAAAGAATCAGCAAGGAAAACAAATTCAGGGGACAGTACCCGCAAACAAAAAGATGGCGGGAGGCACGAGACAAAAAACTCAACTGCCAGAAGAAGGGACACAGATCCCCGGCAGGAACGCACCGTGAGAATGAGACACCGAGCGAGCCCATGGGAAAGAGCAGGCCGCAGGCGCCAGTCCCCACAAAGACCAAGATGTCTTAAGAATTGTCACGTGGAATGTCAGGGGGATGAACGCATACGTCAAGAGGCTAAGGATCTTTACCTGGCTAAACAAAACAAGGACTCACATTGCACTGCTGCAGGAGACGCACCTGACGGCGGAAAAACAGGCCAAAATAAAGAAAAAATGGGGAGGCCAGATGTATAGTGCAACGTATTCCAACTATGCCAGAGGAGTCATAACCTGGGTCGCCCCGGGCGTCCCATTCCAGCTCATCAACCAAGAGAAAGACACAGAAGGGAGAATCCTGGTAGTCCATGGGATGCTAGAAAACCGGGAGATATGCCTCGTAAATACCTATGCCCCTAATCACGACGCTACAGCCTTCTTCAGAACGCTCCCGCCCCGGCTGGCCCCGTACAGGAATGCAACGATGATTTGGGCAGGTGACCATAATTGCACACTGGATCCCCGGCTGGACAGGTCGGACGATAAGTACAAGAGAGCGGCACCGCCAGCGAGAGCACTACAACAGATACTAGACCAGCTCGGACTCGAGGACGTCTGGAGGAAGGTACATGGGGAAGAGAGGGGATACACACATTACAGTGCCCCACATAGAACATTCACACGGATTGACTACCTGTTCACGGGCAGGGAGACACTGGGAGAATTCACTGAGGCATACATACACGCGCGAACCCTATCTGACCACGCCCCCCAGACGATCACATGGGCGCACACACACAGGAGAGCCCCAATACCAACATGGAGATTGAGGGCAGAGGCTTTACTGGACACGGGCTTCCAGGAACACATCCAAAGCGTGATAGAAGACTATTTTGAACATAATGAGGGTAGTGTGGAGAGCACAGGAACGGTATGGGAAGCCTTCAAAGTGGTAGTCAGAGGAGAGGCGATGGGGAAAATGGGAGGTCTCCGACGAGAAACCCTAGCACAACTAGATGAGATAGAAAGGAAAATTGAGAAAGCGGAGAGACAAGCGGGGGAAAAGGGGGCGGAACAAGAGAACCTCACCACCCTGCGACAACAGTGCGTGGAGACCTGGGAAAGATTGGGACGCCTAGACTACGGGAAATATATACAAAAACTACATGCTGAGGGGGATAAGCCTAGCAGACTCCTAGCCTGGCTAACTAAGCAGGAGACTAAGCGGGAGCCAATTAACGAAATTCAGAACAGGGAAGGAGAGGTGATAAGGTCCCAAGAGGGAATAAACGAGGTGTTCTCGCAGTTCTACGAGGACTTATACTCCAGGGTCCAGGAGGCAGAGGAGGGGGACCTGAGGGAAGCCCTCGCGGAAATCAAACTCCCACAATTGACGGAGGAGCAGGCCCAAACATTAGATGCCCCTCTCACTGTGGAGGAACTAACGGAGGTTATCGCCCAGCTCCCGACAGGGAAATCTCCGGGGCCAGATGGGCTCCCGGGGGAATTTTACAAACAATACAAAAATGATATAGCCCCAAGACTACTAGAAACATTAGAAGAAGCATACGAGATGGGAAGACTCCCGAGCAGTATGTCAGAATCCATAATAGTCCCGATCCTTAAACCGGGCAAGCCCCCCCTCGAATGCGGTTCCTACAGACCGATTTCCCTAATAAACCAGGACTCCAAGATCCTGACGGCGGCACTAGCCAACCGCCTGAAAAGAGTGCTACCCACCCTGATCCACACGGACCAGACAGGGTACGTGCCAGAAAGAAACACGTCCTGGAACCTGCGTAGACTCCATTACGTTATAGAAAAGACAAACCAAGAAGGTGGGGAGTGTGCTGTAGCTTCACTGGATGCAATTAAAGCATTCGATTCGGTGGGATGGGACTGGCTCCTGGGGACGCTCACCCACTATGGGATTGGCCAAGGGTTCACAAGATGGATAGAACTACTTTACAGAGACCCGAGAGCGAGAGTCAAGACGGGTAGACAAATCTCTAGAGAATGGAGCATAGAGCGAGGCACAAAGCAGGGATGCCCCCTGTCCCCAATGTTATATATCCTAGCTCTGGAGCCATTCGCAGTATTCCTAAGAACGGATTATAAAGACACAGGCATAGAGATAGACGGGGAAACACACCAGATATCCATATACGCAGACGACATACTCCTTTACATACAGAACCCACGCACCCACCTGCAGGACCTGCTGGAGGCGCTGCGCGCATTCGGGAGGTTATCTGGAATAGTGGTCAACAGGGAAAAATCAGTGCTGTTTCCCCTGGCAGACCTACGCGCAGTGCCGACAGATCAATTACCACCTCTGGGCATCACGTGGGCCCCGAACACCTTCAAATACCTGGGAGTGGAGATCTATCATGACACCATGGAAACACACGCAGGTAACACACAAAAAGCTTTAGACAAAATTGAAAAGGCTATGAAATTCTGGCAGACGCTGCCGTTAGGCATGATAGGCCGGGCGGCACTACTAAAAATGACAGTCCTACCCCGACTCCTATATTACTTCACGAACATCCCATACAACATACCAAAGCCCTTTTTCAAGCGCCTACACACCATAGCGAGAACCTTCCTATGGGGAGGGGGACGGAACAGGGTGGCACTAAGCACACTACAAAGAAGCTATGAGTGGGGGGGCATCAAACTCCCAGATTTCGAGTATTACTATTTGGCAGCACAACTCCAATTTGTGGTGCGATGGCTGGGCGAAGAGACCTCAATAGACGCAATAATTATGGGGCCAGCACTCCGGAAGTATCACCTGAGAGAGCTATTATGGGTCAACGCCGCCCAAGCCAAAGAACTGCCCAAAATAGCCCAACTAGGCCGAATACTATGGAAAAGAGCCTGGAAGACACAGGGCATACGAGACCCCTGCTCAAGACACATCCCACTGGCGGGGCTGGTGGACACCCGAGTGGCCAGCCTGACCACGTACAGGGCACAATGGGAAGACAAAGGCGTGGCCCAAATTGGGGACCTGTGGCGTGACGGACAGTGGGTGGACTTCCAGACCCTGATGGATGAACAAGATGTACACAGGGGCCAATTCATCCTACACAATAGCCTAGTCCAGACAATAAAAAAGAGGTGGAGCGCTATGCCAGAACCCGAGGACACCGAAGGAGAATTAGAGGCATGGTACGATATATCCGAAGGAGGTCACACGGTGTCCAGACTCTACGAACAAATACTGGGACACACCAACAAAAAGACACTAACAGCACGGATGAGATGGGAAGAGGAACTGCAACAACCCTTCGAAGACGAGGAATGGAACAAAGTCCTCATGTACACAAAAAAGGTGTCCAGAAACGCCAGGTTCAGACAACTGCAGATATACATAGTACATAGAGCATATCTAACCCCCAAGAGAATGTCAAAGATAGGAGAAGGACAATCCCGGAGCTGTCCGCGGTGCGGAGACGAACAGGCCGACATGGTGCACATGTTCTGGTCGTGCCCGCAAATAGCAGACTTCTGGAACACGGTGAGAGAAAAAGCGTTGACAGCAGACATACAGATGCCAGCAAGAACGCCAGCAGCATACCTATTGGGCCTGTTCCCAAGAGGGCACCGGCAGATGACGCATGTGGCAAAAATGAAAGATTTAATGACGATACTAGCGAAACGCCGCATAGCGATGGCATGGAACAAGAGAGAAGGCCCTTCGAAGGAAGGATGGTGGGCCGACCTACAAAAATGGGCAATAGCGGAGACGGCAGTCTGGGCGAGAGCTACACAAAAGGGAGAGAGCAACAGCGGAGCCAGATTACAAGCATGGAACTCCCTGGTGCAAGACCTGCTTGGCAGTGGAGGCGATGACGATACGACTGACAGTAGCGATCCAGGGGACACAGAAAACGACGAAATTGAACCGCCCACGTCGGGAGGCACTACATAACTCACAATGGAGAGAACTAAGGGGAAGGAAAAGAAGAGGTTGTGACCTGTGCGGACTCTGAACAGTGCAACTCCAACTGGGAAAGACCAGCAAACACACGCAAAGACAAGGCCAAGGGAAATTTCCGAGGAAAGGAGTAAGGCCACTGGGAGACTGGCCCCTCAGCCACGAACTTGACAACGACCGGCGCCGGCCCCGAGGCGGCAAAGGACCAAGAACATAATGCGGCTGCCTTTAGGGAGAGGGAGGGGGGAGGGAGGGGGGAAAGACAATGGGAGAGGGACTTTCGTTTCTGTTTTTTGTTTGTTCTCTCCCATCCCTTTTATGTTGTAAAACCAATAAAAAGAAGTTAAAAAAAAAAAAAAAAAAAAAAAAAAAAAGAGATAACTATAGAAATGTTTGTTTCCACACTTATCCGTCACTCACTATATTTTACTGATTTATCAGATGTATTAATTTTTTTAGTATCTTTGTTTCAGATTAGGGTGACCCACCTCTAAGCCTTGTTAATGGATATGTCATTAATTTGACTTCTGATTGCAAAGAGATACACTATTTTCGAAAGAGGCAGAATGAATTGCTAATTTGTGCACTCCAGGGCAATGAAAACAACCCTGCAGAAATGAAAAGAAGTATTTTGGAATGTCTATCTTTGTCTCATTAATAGTACTTCAAATAATGCAGTTTACTACTTTATATTCATGAATAGCTGTTTCCATACCTTCGTTTTGTGTGAAGCTCCAGATATGTATTCCATTCAGTCGCCTGATTATGAATAATATATGTACTCCCAGTGCCTAAAGAAAAACACTCTCTTAATAGATACTACTACCTATATCCTAGGACACAGTTTCATCAATTTTTCATAGAACTTGCCGAATTTGCTATGGATCTTCATTATATTGGGTGCATATCCATAGCACTGACAATGAGAAACATCTTCCATGAAGGTCTTCCCCATCTATGGACACCAGAAAAATTAAGAGCTGAGGGGGCAGAAACACTCCTCACATCATATTCTGACAGGGGCCATTTTTGTAGTTATATTGTTTAAGATTTGGGATTGTATAGTTCACCTGCAATTAAAAATTGTCCATTTGTTTAAAATAAAATGTGTTTATTTAAAATATTTGGTGATGACATTTCAGTATTCATACATAGAGATAAGAGATGTATACAGATAACTAACATCCTGTTCTCTGCACAACTAGTCATTGATCGCATTAGAGCTGTCCACCTGACCCAGGTTCTCCTCAGTTTGCGAAACCCCATTATCCCTTAGGAATTGTCAAAAGTCTGACCATATATCCTTGGGGCTACACCTGGCTGGTAGTAGAGACATATAAACCTTCTCCATATCATTTGCCCACACCTCATCTTTCAACCAGTCCTCCACCTTAGGTGACAATTTCTGTTCCCATCCAATAACCCGTGTTTCACCTCTGGCATATTGCCTATATATCCCAGCAAACACACTTGAGGTGACAGCTGAGGTTGTAGGTTGATCACAGTATGGAGCACTCAGCTCAATTCCGCCCAGTATTGTGCCAGCCTGGGGATTGAGTATAGTATTGGCATTACGTCTGCTTCTTCACCATCACCTCTGGGGCATCTGTCCTCACATTCTGAATTCATTAGCCGAATCCTGGAAGGGGGGATAGTGCAGCCTACTAGGTCTTTAAAAATATATATATTTTATTGGTTATCAAAATGTAACCTTTATCATACAATACATTTAATACATACACAACGTTATGTAAAAAAAGAGGATATAAAAGAGAGAGAAGAGAGAAAGGGAGAAAAATGACAAAAGGGGAAAAAAAGATCAAGGTTTCACTCGTAGACCAGCATCCAAGTTCAAGAGTTTAAAAAAAGCTTCCACTAATTAAGTATTTTGAATTGCATGAGACGAAATTTAGAATTATAGGAGATTTCCTTAGTTAGAGTGCACATCTTCTGCCTTTGTGTCTCTGAGAACTCCACCTTCTCGGAGGCCTTGCCTATGCATGCTGGATGCACACATGTTCCCGCCTCCATCCCCCCTTCTACATCGTTGAATGTATACATGTCACTTCCAAATGAATCGGAGTTCTACAGGGAAGTTCGGTCAGGATGTTCTAAAAGCGGACATCATTCTTTGATGTACAAAGAATGAGTAACACATGTGTATGAGCGAGGATCCAAATACAATATCAATATCATCAGCTGTAGAAGAGTATCACCGACAAAGCTTTTGATATCCTCGCAGTTTACAAACTGTCCCTGTGAGTGCATATCGCCCATCACACTGAAACCCGATGCCCACCAGCTCCTCTCTGAGACATCTACGGTTGTCGGTCATATAGGCCCTCCCCATAGTGGAGCTCACCTGTCATATGGGAGGACAACAACTTGCATTTGTAGAAGTCGCTGCCAGGCCATCCTCGTTTCCTCCACAAGATCTAGTGGGCCCCCTAATGCATATCCCCCCCCCCCAAACAGGAAAGTCTTCAAAGAGACCATACCGGCTGCACACATTTGCAAGCTCACATGGCGTGGGTGATCAGCACAATCACCACAGAACGCTGCATATAATCCCTGTGCAGTGAGGTAAAATACTTCGAAATGCAGTGCCATGATACCACCTTCTTCCCACGGGCGTATCATAGCCGACCAAATAAGTCTGGCCGCTTGCTTAGCCCATACAAAGGCAGTGCACAGGAATTGGAGTTTTTGAAAAATAGAGTGCCCTGGCCATACCAGTATATTGTTCAATAAATACAATAGCTTTGGCAGCCCAATGATCTTAATGATGAAGCCTCCCCATCAATGACATTGGTATATGACCTTGAGCTGCAAAATCTTTGATGGTCAGTCCAGCTGGATAGTTGTTGTTAGGGATGTAGCTATAACCATCCCCAGGTATTTCAGAGATACTGATGCCACCTTCAGACCATGCGTATCTGCAGGCATTAACGTGATATTGGACAAGAGAAACATTTCAAACTTGTCCCTGTTGACATGGATGCCAGAGAATCTCCCTAAATCCTCCACTACGTCCAATATTTCCGCTCCATTCATTGCAAGGTCACGTGTGTACAGCAAAATGCCGTCCGCATAGAGAGATCAGAACTAGGCCCTCCCCTACACACACCAGCCTAAGGCCTCGGTTACTGTAGTTATCCTGCAGCAGGTCGGCAAGTGGCTCTATAACCACTGTAAACAGGACTGGTGACAGCGGGCACCCCCGCCTCATACCACCTTCCACTCGTAGCAACGGAGACATCACCCCATTCGTGTACACCCTCGCCACTGGGTTTGCAGACAAAAGTTTTATAAATGAAATACAGCGTGGTCCGAACCCGTAATTTGATAATACCTGGAACAAAACTGGCCACTATACTGCGTGACATGTTTTTTGCATATCGAGGGAGATGGCAACTGCCCTGGGTCTACCAATGACATAACATTATATAGCCTACACAGATTCAACGCTGTGGCCGTCCCAGGGATGAACCCAGACTGGTCTGATGGATGAAGTGGGGCAGTAGCGGAAGTAACCTATTAGTGATGGCTTTAGGGAATATTTTGGCGTGAACATTAATAAATGACAATAGGCACTATGAGCCACATTCGCTTGCTGACTTGCGTTACTTCAGTAGCAGCGTTATAACAGCTCCTTGTGCTGACTCTGGCAGTGACCCATTCTCAGACGCTCTAGACAGCAACAACTTCAGAATTGTCTTTAGATACCTCTCAATAGCCTCCTGAATCGCACTACCCGTAGGCTGATACAGCTTAGCATAGTAAGCATAGAATATTGCATTTATACCCTCATCTTTGTGCAGTAGATTTCCAGACTCTGTAGCTACATATGCTATGGGACTCTGGCCAGATTCCCCCGTACTAGACAAGCTAATATACGCCCAGATCTATCCACTTCACTGTAGCGCCTGGCCATTACCAGCCTAGCCAGCAGGCTGACCTCTCTTTGCGCTAGTTCCTGAACGTTGTCAAGTTCGACTCTGATATCTGAGAGTAGTCTAGGTATGAGGTCCTGGGCATACCAGCGCTGGAGTTCTACAAGACTTACCTCAGCTCTGCTCAAATCTTGCCTTATCGAGGGCAGCACCCCAAATTCAGTTGCCATTGTCATCTCCCCAGACCTACACCTTAAAGATCTGCCATAACATTGCAATCGTTGAAACAGAGCCTATATTCTTCTCAAAATAGGTTGTAATACTTTCAAGCAAATTGAGCGAGAAAGTGGGGTCCCGCAATGCATATGGCTTAATTCTCCATGCGGGCCTACGCCTTCCTTCATTTGCCCAAGCCACATGGAGCACTAGGGGTGTGTGGTCTGAGAGAGTTTGAGGGAGAATCGTGCATTCCATTACTCCACTAAGCAGTATCTTTGATACACTCCATAAATCAATTTGTGAGTGGATATCGTGCACAGTAGAGTAATAAGTATACTCTCGTCGTTCACCATATATTACCCTCCACACATCTCCCAAACGCAACTCGTGAACCCCAAAATAGGATCACCAATATAGGGGCCATAGCTATTCATCAGCACAACCTGTCTTTTACACAGATATCCATGGGCTAAAATATAGCATCCTTCGGAATCTATTTCGGATTTCAAACAAGTGAATGGTAGTGACTTATGTATCAATATCATCACACCTCGTGCCTGCGTGGAGTATGAAGTGTAGTACGACTGGACACCCTACCCTAATGCCATCCCCCCTGCCTGCTGTTCCAAGATGTGGGTCCCTTGAAGAAATGGGATGTTGGCTCCCTGCCGGTTTGCTTGCTTTACAAACTTCCGCTCTTTTATACGGTTACAGAGCTCTTATACATTCCAGCTCATCAGTTTAATGTGGCATTCACTGTCACGGGATCCCCCCCATCTCGCTCTGCAAGTCTACCCAATCCACAGAACTCTTTATGGACCCCGCCGCTGTAATCTACCAAACACCACCAAGTGTATACAGTCCCCCACCCTTTCCATCCCTTCCCTCATTGCCCCCCACCCCACAACCAGATTCACTCTGCCTGCCTCCCCTAACAGTAAAACCATTGCATTTGTAGTGGAGCTAACAACTGCTTTCACTCGTGGTGACTTCAAAAGGCACAATAACTAAACTAGCATATTGCAGACTCAAGCACAGAAGACAGCTTCTTGGGTGCCCATCAGCTGATATTTTACACCCTCTTGCACTACATATACTACACAATCTAACTCAGGTGTTGGGTGAAGGGGTCCGTGCAGGATGTGACGGCACTGCGATTTTAGCTTCTATAAACGTGACGCTTCATTGGGGACCGTGAAAGTGACACCTAAGGCTAGCAGGGTACCTCATGGCATATTGTAGATTGCGTTTTCGGAGGAGTTTCTTAACCCCCAGAAACTGCCTTTTCTCCTGCTGAACTTCCACCGAGAAGTCTGGGAATAATCAGATCACCTGTGAGGCTAGGCACAGTTCCTTCTTTTTGCGGGCAAGTTTTAACAGCTTGTCCCTATCCCTGTAGTTCAGGATTCATGCTATAATCGGGCAAGAGAAATCACCTGGTTTATGACGTGGGGCCACAGCCCTGTTTGCCCTTTCAACCGGGAAATGGTGAGACACCACCAGATCTCCCAGCAGCTGCTTTAATAAGGATTCCACTGCCCGCTCCAAATTCCCCTTCAGAGCATCCTCTGGCACCCCGACTATGCGAACGTTGTTCCTACAGGATCTGGATTCCAAATCCTTGCATTTCATCTTCATAACCTTCACCTTTTTGACTAGCATGGACACTGCTGTTTGCAACTCTTGCAATCACCTTCCATTGAACTTATCCTCTCCTTGGCATCATTAATGCCCAAGACTTCTTTCGCGAGTTGTGCCCGGATGGAGGTGACATCCACGGTAATGTCCTCCAATTTCTCATGCACTGGAGTGAACCCCCGCTTGCATGGTGTCGAGCATCTGTTGCAGGTCGGGGTGTTCGGATCTGGATGACGTGTTTGGAGTGGTAGGATTCCGCTGTTGTTCCACTGTGTGCTTGGGAGCCGCTTTGGCAAATCGATTCATACTGCCTGATTCTATTACCGCTGCTTGTCCGCTTCATCATGTTATAGCACCCTGCACTTCACTTAGCCAGCTGCGCTCACCACAGACTCTGATTGCGATTCCAATCTGGGGGATGTGAGACAGGCATGGTATCAAGAGATGACACAGACAACAAGGGTAACCATTTGTAAAACCTTTATTGAAAGTCTTTGGGTTGGTTTAACGCCTATTTTGCCCTATAACCAAGGGGGAGTTTTCCATACCTAAATAAACTAAGGAAAGTCTATGTCTGTCAGTCAAAACCAAAAGTCTGTCTGTGTCAAAACCCTATGCTTGCCCTCACATCTAATACTAAACATAGTAAAGAAGACCCACCGTCATCTGCCTCGGCACTGAGGACTCCCCCCGAGTCTCTCCACCAGGATGAGGAACTTGCTTGCAATGACCAGGAAAATCCAGATAAGTTGTGCACTACTTCAACGCCGGCCAGGTCAAAACAAAGGAAACGCCCTAGACACTCACCGGCAGCTCATAAAACAACAGAAAAGAAACGCCTTAAAGGCGGTAAAAAAGACAACAAAAAAAGAAAGCTGCTTTTAAATAACGGCTTAGTCACAAAGATAACTAATAACAACGGCCTAACAGCCTACTCGAAAAGGTCAGGCAAGGCAATGCAAAACACTGCCTCACAATCACCAGATTTTTCAATCCAAAAACTTCTCAATATTCTCAATACTCTCATCGCACTCTAGAGCTTACGGACACTGACATTTTGGAAGCACTAGAAGAAAACCCCCCACCGTCAAAATACAGGAAGACTGTGCAACTGACTCACCACCCACAAACATTGGCGACTTTAGCTACTGCTATTTTACACCAAAAGCAGAAGCAACTTTCCGACACCTCAGAGGCTACGCCACCACCGTTAAAACAGAAACCTCAGCCCCAGACGGAGAAGGGGAGAGAGCTCCAACCAAACCACCCCGTACAACCAAAAGCACCAACCGGGGAAATTTCCAACAAAAGCAATGACAAGGAGCACGACGTTGGCCTACCAATCAATACAAATTAACAAGTCAAGAACTCAACACCGGTGACCACAAAAGAGCAAGTTTTAACAATTCCCAGATCGGAAGATCTTCAGCCCGATCCCCAAATCTCTTGGTCAGACTCTGGACCTCCTCCAGACCAGGAAAAACATGATTCAATTCCGACGGCGGATTTGGCCCAACCTCTAACGCCAAATAGCGCCCTTACAGTGGACAAAGAACATCTTAGAAGCATTGGTCGTGAGACGGAAAGCCCAAAATCAATTTCTACAGTACCAGCCAGGCCTTCTCACAGAAGACACTCTCTCGACCATCCCTCCACAAGACATTATCATAAATTTTACAAGACGGCCTCTACTGTTTCTTCACCTCAAAGAAGTCCTAGCAACCAAGCCAAATCGCCTTCAAAAACTCCATCAGCGAAAAAAATAGACATTTTTTCCATCATGTCTGCAATTTCAATAGGCCTCACCCCATTCACCAAACTTTATGAATCCTTAAATAAGACTCTCAAAGACCACACTTCAATTCAAGCGATGATGTACACTAAACTCATTTTCCTGGAGGGCTATGTGATGGCCCACGAAGAGCGTCTGAAACAAGCAAAAGATCAAAACCTTTATTTTACTCCATCACAACAGCAAGTGAGAAAGGAAAATCCAACACTTGCCGATTTACTGCATAATAAAACCACGAGAGAGGTGGGAGAACAAACCTCCACGTTCATAGATTTGACAGTGAAAACTACCATCAAAAACTGTCAAACCCAAACCGACACAAGCCAAACGAATTCTATAACAAAACCTAGAGGCCAAGATGAGAAAAAGGAAGTTGTGCTGGCAGTAGATGACACCTTCACCCCAGACACTGGATACCCCTTCCAAAGCCAAAGCACTGACAAGCCTACAAGATCTTTAACAAAAAGAAAACAGATAAGGACCAAAGCAAAAGGAGCGATGTCTAACCTTCCAACCCCAAGAAACAACAGGAACCCTCAATTAAACCCAGAATTAAACCGAACAGAGTCGACCCAGAAAGTGCTAGAGTGGAGACTATTCCCTCGGCAACCCAGAGCATTCCCACCCCCCAGAACACAGCCACTTATTCTCCCAAAACGACTGAAGACTTCACGATCCAGGAATCGTTGATGAATATTAGCCTGCACTTAGAGGAAGGCTATCCATCAGACACCATCGAGGAAATAGCTAAATCGCAAGGAAAAACAGAAATCCTAGTGGGCCATCATTCCAGCTTAGATGCCACCTTAGCAGAAGTGCGCCTAAACCGACTTTTACCCTTCCTCACATTAGAAGAACGTTGTAACAAAACAATTCAAAATTTAAAGAAGCTGGAACCGAAAGCAACGGAACTTCAGCCAACAGCCCAACAAAAACTAACAACGAGCTCCTACAAGGTGAGGGACACTAGTTCAAGGTTTGACTCACAAAGATATCACGCTCGGAGCCATGAAGCCTCGAAAGAGGTGCAATCACAGGGAAAAAAGTCTAGCGAAGAAAGACCTGAACAAAGTAACCGAAAACAAAAAATCGAGGTTCTGCATTACAGATCCAAACAGAAAAATACAAAAAGATCTCCAAAGCCCCTCAAGAGCGACTGTGTGTCCTCAAACTGGAACAAATTCCAGGAAACCATGACAACGTGATTTTGAATAGAAGCTCAGTACTAATACTATTCAATCATGTGCCTAAGCTGAGGATAATTAATACGAATGACCTAAGGATAGTTGATCCAAGCCACAGGAAAGGTAAGGCGCAAACATATCTGCACATTTCTTCAACAACAATCAAAGACCTGCTAAGAAGAGAAGCAAAAAATCTACTAAAGATGGGATACGACCTCACAGAAACAACAAACAGCAGAGATCACTCGCGCACTAAACCCCTCACCCCGAGGGGAAACGGAAAATCCCAAGGCGACTATTCTAAAACTAATTCAATTACCCAAACATGCCAAAGAAATGGGGAACGGTCGACGGCCAGAATAGAGCAGAGTGAGAACAGCGACACTAAAACCCATGCTTTACCCAGTACAAAGGGGCGAGTCAAATCTATCTCGAAGTATGATGCAACAGGGCCAAAAACGAACCTGGATATTCGAATGTCCTCTACAAACACTCCATCTAGAGAAAACTTACGCAAGACCTTCAGCCAACCGGAACAACCTTCAACGTTGGACAAAACTGGAACTTTAACCAAGTCTACAGCAACGAGCCTATGGGCTTGCCTTCCAAAAGCACTAACATCAAAGAAAATTCAATAGCAACTCAAGTACTCGGAAAACAGCCATATAGACCACCAGACAACAGACGTGGGTAGACATGAAATCCGTCTATGTTCTTGGAACACGAGGGGTTTCTACCATTTGACCAACCCAGGCGAAATCCATCTAGGGGATTATGATATACTATGTCTACAAGAAACGTGGCTAACAAAACTACCGACTTTAGATGGCTACGAACTTGTCTTGGCGCCAGCTTTAAAAAGCACGAAAGGCCGGCCATCTTCTGGCCTTTTGACAGCCATCCGCATGGGGCACGGCTTACAACTGGAAAAAGTCTTAAGAGCCAACCAACACCTTCTAGTAGTTCTTCTAAAGTGGTCCCAACAAAGCAATCATGACAAGAAAGACCAAAACACATCTTTAGCTATTTTAAATATATACTGGAATCCAGCAAAAACAGAAGTGACTACTTTCCTTAGAGAAATGGAACTAGAAATAGACGAGATTCTGACAGTCCACCAAGTGACGCATATACTAATTTGCGGTGATCTAAATGCAGCATGTCCCCAACAAAAACCAAAAAAAGCCATAAACCCTGCCGTCTTGAGAGGAAGTCAGTGGCTCGACCTTATGAAGTCTAGACAGTTCCAGAATTTAGACACGGTCTTTCCAGACAAGTCACGTCCACCGACCTGGTCAAATGGGGTTTCCGAGTCATCAATTGACCACATATTCGTATCACGCTCTTTCTTGAACTTGATCTTAGACTTCAAGGTGAAACAAACAACGGCAAGTGATCACAACCCTCTAATTACAACGTGGCAAAGCTCCAACAAAGCAGTTGAATCGTTGAACTACCAGGTGGAACTAAATCCTCAGGGAAACAGATTACGCCTTACAGCGAAAGATATTACAGAACTATCCAATAAGTACAGTAAGGCCAAAACAAGTAACCTGGAGTTTGAGACCGATTGCGGCCCCTTGCTAACAACATATAGGAAGCCTGGTATTACGAGAGCTCTCCCCCTAGAATCAAAGCATTCGTATGACATACGGCTAGTGGAAAAACGAAGAGAATACCGCAAAGCAATCAAAATTGCCGGAAAACTTGAAGTTAACCAAGCAAAGAGGGAGAAAAGGAAAATGAAGTCCACTTACCGCTCCTGGCTAAAATCTCATCGCAGAACTCTATATCAACAAGACTCCGAAGCTATTTTGAGAGCCATCTGCACAAAAAATTTGAAAGATTTCTGGACATTAATAAACTCCAAATCATCTACCAGTAGTGCAAGCATTGAAAACGCTATTGGAGAAGCAACTTGGGACAAATACATAAAGAAAACTTTTGGTCTACCTTGGGGCCAGAAACACGCTACACTAGAGAGTCAAGAACTACCCTGGGTAAAACTCAGCGATCAAGAAGAAATTTTCGACCTAATCGTCAACCTGAAAAATTCAAGGGCTCCTGACCCCGAAGGTATTACAAATATAGACCTGAAATCCAACCCAGAAGCTTGGTCCTCTTTTATCTGTCAAGTCTTCTCAAGATGTGCGGAATCAAAATCAATTCCTGCTTCTTGGACCACAGCCACAATTGTACCCATATACAAGAAGGGAGACATCAACGATCCAGTGAACTATCGCCCCATAGCGCTCCTTGATCCAATAGGAAAGCTATTCGGCGCTTTGCTACTGAAAAGATTCCAACAATGGGCCTTGAACGCCGCATGTAATGATCCATTTCAATCTGGATTTAAAAAGAACTTGGGAACTACAGCCAATATTCTTCTGATAAGTATACTGAAAATCAAAATGCTCGAAGGAGGGCCTAGGTTACATCTGGCCTTCATAGACTTTTCCCAAGCATTTGACAGAGTCGACAGGTCTGCGCTTTGGAGGAAACTGAAAACCTGTTCTTGCCCTGAGTCCATACTGAACCCCATTAAAGCACTATATATGAACACGACAGTCTGTGTTAAACTGAACTACCAAGGCCTGCTATCAAAACCAATAGCAACCCAAAGAGGTGTCAAACAGGGATGCCCCTTGGCTCCCTCCCTCTTTTTGGCCTACCTCAGTGATTTTCAAATTTCAGAAGCCTCTATGAGAGCCTTCCCACCCCGGGTGGGTCAACACACCATTAGCAGAATTTTCTACGCCGATGACCTTATACTGATCGATCAAACACCCATAGGTCTACAGCGTCAACTGGACAACCTGTATGAGTATACTACAGCAAATAACCTGGAAGTAAACAAAACCAAAACAGAAATACTTACCTTGGGAAAATCAACGAAGAAAACTGAAAAACTAAAGTGGTTTTTTCAATCAGAGGAGATCGAAAAAGTTCAAAACTTCAAGTACCTGGGTATTGTGCTGGACAACACCAAAAAAGAAACAGCCATGCAAGATCATCTGAGAACAAAAACCAGGAAACTTGCCTCACAAGGAAAAGCTATCGATCATAAGCTGGGTCACTTTTCTACGATCCTGGCAATTGATTTTTACAAAATGAAGGTGGTTCCTGCTCTAACCTACGGTACTGAAGCAATGATATTGCTCCTGCGTGAAATTTGGCCAAAACTTGAAGCCTATTACTGGCGAACTCTTCTCGGCCTTCCTACGTCTACGCCGGTAGCATCAATTCGAAGGGAACTGAGTCTTCTGTCCCTGCAAGGGACGTTGAACTGTAATTCACTAAGACTTTATAGAAAAATCTTACTTCCTGAAAGTCCACTGCTATACAGACTGATCAAAATCGAACTAGCAGCCGAGTCTAACAAAATTCTACAATCCTGGAAGACCTACATCTCAAGACTGCTAAAAGAAATTGAATGTGACGAGAATGACTTGATCACAAATCCGGGAAAAATTCTGAAAAAAACTAAAGAGCTAGACTGGATTAAGACATTGGCAAAAGCTTCAGAAAACAAGCTAACTCAACACTTGCCACCGAATACAAAGAAACTGAATGAATTACAGGGATACAGCAAACAATTTCCCAACAGAAAAGCAAGAAACTGTATTCTAAGAGTGAGATTGAATTTGTTGCCTACAAATGAAATTAGAGCCATTAGGGGTATGTCAACTCTATCACACTGCAGATTATGTCACAATACAAACGAAAAAGAGACAGTTCGACATCTCCTACTGGGTTGCCCAGAAACCAAACTAATTAGGACCGCCTACATGCGACACTTCTCATTGGACCCTTCTTTAGACAGTGAACTTTGGTGGTGGTCAAGAATGACTAGTGGAGATAGACCGACCTGGATAACGGCTACCACGCAAAAAGTTCACCAAATCATGGCAAAACTGGACACTTTGACCTCTCCAGAAATGACAGCAGAAGTCAGGACGCGATGTTTGCCCTCTCAACTTCGCGAAACCTAGAGGTTGCAGCTACGAGTGAATAGAGATCATGATTAATCATATCTTCCACTCACTAATACCAGTTTGAAGAGGCCGTAGAAGGCTGAAAACCCTAGCAACTTTGCTTCTCATGTAAACAAAATCAACAAAAAGACATTTAACAGACATGGACAGTGACAAGCTCTTTGTAAAAATCAATCTTTTTATTTTGATTCATACAAATAAAAACAATAAAAATAAAAAAAACATAGAGTAGGGATATCAGTAACCAAATAAACAGTGTTCAAATTAAAGTAGTGCTGAGCTTTGTCCTGCTCCTGGTTTGCTCTTGGCCCCCTTTCCAAGTTTGCAACAGTTGCAACAAAAATGTTCTTGGGGTTCCCTTCCCCAAGTTCAACACAGTTCAAACAAACGTATCTCAGGGTTCCCTTCCCCAAGTTCAAGATACAGTTCCAATAATGTTCCACTGGATTCACAATGTTCAAAAAAATGTTAAAGTATTCTTCCCAAGCTCAAACACTGGTTCTTCCAAATACAATGTTCAACTTGTTCTCAATCTTCAACAAGACCTTAGGGTTCCCTTCACCAAGCTTAATGTACATAATCCTTAAAGTTCAAAGTTAAATTGGTTCACACCATTCAAAGAGGTGCTCAGGGGTTCCTTTCCCCAAGCTTAAAGCACTTCTTCTACAAAGCACAATTGCTTAAAATACGCCTTGCTTAAAGTACAATGTTCAATTGATTCACAATATTCAATTAAGAGGTCAGGATTCCCTTCCCCTAGGTCAGAGTGCACACTCCTTAAAGCACAAAGTTCATTTGGTGTTTGATAACTTCTTGTCTTTCACTTCCTTTTAACACTTTCCTTCAGGTTGGGGCTTTTCTGGTCGAGGTATTTGTATTTTGTAATTTTATTGTATTTTATATAGCGTTTAAACCAAAGCGCTTCACAGAGTTACAGAACATGGTACAAAAATAATGAAAAATAATCAGAACTTTGATTCATCAAATCTTACTGGTAGCATGTAATCAGAGACTTTGAAAAAGATGTTTTTTTTTAAAGAGGAACGGAAAAGAGAATAGTCAGTAATAGAACGGATAGAGACAGATAGAGACAGGGAGAAGATTCCAATGAAGAGGGGTGAGAAGCTCAAAAAATCAAAACCGGGACTGAGCACACGGGGGACGAGGAACACTTAGGGCCTCATCACGAGTTGGGCTGTATTCCAGCATATTTTCCGTCGAGCACTATTTGCGCTAACGCCGTGATGCTTGGCGCAAAGAACACCAGATCATGAGTCCGCGTGCATGCGCACAGGGACATGGCATTAACGCAAATATCGCTTGGTGGTAAAAGTGGCCTGGAATCCGTAAATCCAGCACGCATTGCGCTACTGTCGAGCCATGGCGCTATTAGCGTGTGGGAAACACGTCACTGCCGGAATGGGAAATAAAGCGGCAGCCATTTTGGAAATCACAATCCTCCGAAAATCTCATCCCCTGCAAGCCATCCACCCCTGTTAGCCTAGGAAAATGTCTCAGGAACGCACCAGGGGCAAATCAGCCCTAGATCGAGTGAAAAAACTAAGGTTTACAGACCAGGAATTGGCCATACTGGTAGAGGAGGTACTGGGCCATCAGGAAGAGCTGTATGGCCCACAGCAATGCAAGACAAGTGCTCAGCGGCGAGCACAGATCTGGCAGCAAATCAGCCAGAAGGTGTCTGCGGTGGGCTTTGTGCCCAGGGATGGGGAGGACTGGCACAAGCACGTTAATGACTTGCGGGTCCATGTCCGTGGTCTACTCGCCCAGCACATGAGTAGGGATATCAGTAACCAAATAAACAGTGTTCAAATTAAAGTAGTTCTGAGCTTTGTCCTGCTCCTGGTTTGCTCTTGGCCCCCTTTCCAAGTTCGCAACAGTTGCAACAAAAATGTTCTTGGGGTTCCCTTCCCCAAGTTCAACACAGTTCAAACAAACGTATCTCAGGGTTCCCTTCCCCAAGTTCAAGATACAGTTCCAATAATGTTCCACTGGATTCACAATGTTCAAAAAAATGTTAAAGTATTCTTCCCAAGCTCAAACACTGGTTCTTCCAAATACAATGTTCAACTTGTTCTCAATCTTCAACAAGACCTTAGGGTTCCCTTCCCCAAGCTTAATGTACATAATACTTAAAGTTCAAAGTTAAATTGGTTCACAACATTCAAAGAGGTGCTCAGGGGTTCCTTTCCCCAAGCTTAAAGCACTTCTGCTACAAAGCACAATTGCTTAAAATACGCCTTGCTTAAAGTACAATGTTCAATTGATTCACAATATTCAATTAAGAGGTCAGGATTCCCTTCCCCTAGGTCAGAGTGCACACTCCTTAAAGCACAAAGTTCATTTGGTGTTTGATAACTTCTTGTCTTTCACTTCCTTTTAACACTTTCCTTCAGGTTGGGGCTTTTCTGGTCGAGGTATTTGTATTTTGTAATTTTATTGTATTTTATATAGCGCTTTAAACCAAAGAGCTTCACAGAGTTACAGAACATGGTACAAAAATAATGAAAAATAATCAGAACTTTGATTCATCAAATCTTACTGGTAGCAGGTAATCAGAGACTTTGAAAAAGATGTTTTTTTTTTAAAGAGGAACGGAAAAGAGAATAGTCAGTAATAGAACGGATAGAGACAGATAGAGACAGGGAGAAGATTCCAATGAAGAGGGGTGAGAAGCTGAAAAAATCAAAACCGGGACTGAGCACATCAGGGACGAGGAACACTTAGGGCCTCATCACGAGTTGGGCTGTATTCCAGCATATTTTCCGTCGAGCACTATTTGCGCTAACGCCGTGATGCTTGGCGCAAAGTACACCAGATCATGAGTCCGCGTGCATGCGCACAGGGACATGGCATTAACGCAAATATCGCTTGGTGGTAAAAGTGGCCTGGAATCCGTAAATCCAGCACGCATTGCGCTACTGTCGAGCCATGGCGCTATTAGCGTGTGGGAAACACGTCACTGCCGGAACGGGAAATAAAGCGGCAGCCATTTTGGAAATCACAATTCTCCGAAAATCTCAGCCCCTGCAAGCCATCCACCCCTGTTAGCCTAGGAAAATGTCTCAGGAACGCACCAGGGGAAAATCAGCCCTAGATCGAGTGAAAAAACTAAAGTTTACAGACCAGGAGCTGGCCATACTGGTAGAGGAGGTACTGGGCCATCAGGAAGAGCTGTATGGCCCACAGCAATGCAAGACAAGTGCTCAGCGGCGAGCACAGATCTGGCAGCAAATCAGCCAGAAGGTGTTTGCGGTGGGCTTTGTGCCCAGGGATGGGGAGGACTGGCACAAGCAAGTTAATGACTTGCGGGTCCGTGTCCGTGGTCTACTCCCCCAGCACGAGTGAGAGCATGGCGACTGGAGGTGGGCCAGCACCACCACCACCACCGTAGCTCATCCCCTGGGAGGAACAGATGACGACAATGATCGAAATGGGCACCATTGAGGGAGTTGGAGGAGCGGAGGCTGATACCGGTACCCAGGAGGCTGCAGGTGAGAACCCTCCCCCACTGAAAATGCATGAATCTGTAAAGGCCACGCCTCCAGACCCTGAGTGAATGTAGGGTAGGCAGCCACTCATTACTGGCCCCTCATATGACTGTACCGTAGCGTCCCCTTGTACCATAGGTACGTACAATGTATCAACCTATGGGCCAGGGGAAAGACATCCATGGGCATGGCACAGCAACGTGATGTGTGAGTGTGTATGAAAGCCCCCCGCAGAGCAATATGGGAGCTGTGCATCCCAACAGACAACTGAAGATGTCACACCAATATGTCCAAGCAGTGTCCCTCCCCTATACCATGTTCCACCAGTCACAACATGGTGACTCACAAAAATGCAATGGCCAAGCATGAGAAAAACTGTGTCCAAACCCACTGTAAGTCATGATATGCATGATACAAATCTAAGCTGCGCTCAACTCATACAACACCCAATGTACCTCACAGGCACACAGCGCTCATCACAGGCCGATGACGATGGGGAGGAAGCAACAACATACAGCCAACGGTCCTGAAGTGCTTCTACCAGCACCACCACCCTGCAAAGGGATTGGCAAGAAAAAAGAAGACACAGGACACATCCAAGTTCACCCCACCAGAAGTCACCACGGGCACGCAGGATGTGGAGGGAGCCTCCAATGGGACTGACTTTGATGAGGCACACACACACACACAGCAGCACGACACACTACACTGCTGTCGTCACCCAGCCTCAGTGAGATGGGCACACCCCAGGAAAGCCCAGAGCAGGCACCAGTGGATGCACACACTCTACATGTACGTGTGCGTCGTGCCCGCACACCTGAGCCAGATGTGGACACACCATCCCATGGCTCCCCTGAGGATAGGCACTCCAAGAGCAGCAGCCCCATCAGAGGTGGCACCATGTCCCCCAACAGTCCCCCTCCCACCCCACGCAGAGCTGTCACTCCAATCCCCAGCACACCTGAAAGTCCCATCGTCACATGAGCAACAGTGATGGGGCGGCTGGATGTCATGGAGGCCCGACAGCTGCAAATTGAGGCCATGTCGACAGAGCACACCCGCCACATTAAAGCAAACAGCTGTGCCATACGGAATGTAGCAAAGTCCATGGCAGATGACAATGCACGGACTCGTAGAGTAGAGGAGGGCTGTACAGCGGCCCTGATAGGTTTTGGTCAAAGGGTACGGGAGCTGTGCGAGGTCCAATCCGCACATGCTGAGCAGATGCGGGGGTCAAACGATCTGCTCCGCCAGCAGCTGCAGGTCTCAGGAGCAACACCATCTGCCTCAACAACACCCAAAATCGGGATCACTGGAGGCTTCGCCCAGGCACCGTTCCCTGCATCCTAGATCGACATGGCACAGTTGTGCCGCACCCTGGGCACATGGACCCACTAGCACTATTTTTGGGTGTTCTGAGGGGTGTGGGGAGATTGTGTGATGGGGAGTTCACAGGAGGGAGAGGGGTTGTTAAAAAAATAATAAATCCCATTCATAATGCATACAAAGCATGGACGTTCATGATTGAGTTGAAGTGCTCTTTATTTTACAAGTGATATGTGTCAAATGCATCAATCCACCGTATCAGATAATTGTCAATCAAGTCCTGTCTGGCCAACCTCCCCTCCCTCACCCCATACCTGTGTGCATGTGCCCTGGCTTCGGCCACATTTTCATCATCACTCCCATCCCCAGGTGGCTGGCCATCAGCATCAGGGGACAGTGGCACATGCCTGTGACAGCAAATGTTGTGCAGCAGAGCACAGGTAAGTACGATTTTGCCAACCTTCTCTGGTGCATACATCAAGGCCCCTCCCGTATGTTCTAGGCACCGGAAGCGTGCCTTCAGCAATCCGAATGCCATTTCCACACTGATGCGTGTAAGCCCATGGGCAATGTTGTATGCCAGCTCTGCTGGAGTGTGTGGATTACGCCCAGGGGTCATGAGCCGTATGTACTGCGCATATCCAGAATCACCTGCAGGGGAGAGAATGTGGACCAGGTTGGTTTTGTGGGTGTACAAGGATCAGACATCAGTCACATTGGCAGCTGAGTCAAGTTTGTGTTGGAAAGGCTAATGCTATCTCAGTGCATTGTTCTCATACATCCTTCAACTTCCGGGACATGCATGGGCTGAGGTTACATGCATCAGTGTATCCATTGACATGCAAATGCTTATGTGTGTCACACTCATGTAGTGCACTTACGCTATTTTTCATATGGCTACTTTCATTGTGGTGTGTGCTGTCCAAGGTGCTGTATTCAATCAATGGACTACTGACTGAAAGCCCCGCCCCTGTATCTGCATGCCACTGTACTCTTGTCCCTTGTGTCCTGATGAGGGTACCCTTATATCTGCATGTTCAGGTGACATGTTGTTAGGCCTTTTGCTGTGGCATTCACTATGGCTGGTTTTGCATTTGCTACTTGGCACATTCATGTACATTTGGCCAGGCATGTGATTGTACAATCAGGGCTCACTATTTCAGGGATGGTCATTGTCGTGAATACAACTACTCGTGTATGGTGGTTTGGTGGTAGTGCTTGCATTAGGTCTATACAGGCCAACTTTCTGTTGGCCAGGGTGGGATATCTGTTGGCAGGGTACAGTTCTGCAGGACCATGGAGTCGTGGGTGGATCCTGAATTGCGAGCACAGCAGTGGGTGAAGGTTAGGTCGGGGCTACATGTCATCTGCACGTTCATGGAATGGTAACTCTTACGGTTCCTATAGGCTGCCTCATGTTCCTGGGGTGCCACTAGTGCTACATGTGTGAAGTCTAGGGCTGCTATGACGTTGGGGACTTGGGCAATGGCATGGACCTGTGCCTGTGTGGCTGGCAATGCAATGTGCTCATTGACATGGAGCAGCAGTGCATCCAGCACCTGTCCCAGTACGGCACTGAAAGTGTACTGGGCCATACCATGTATAATGGCAACGGTGTGTTGGAAACTGCAAGTCCCAAGGGACTGTAAAACAGAGACAAGCTTGACAAGTGGGGGCACAGCAGTGCTGATGGCTATACGGCTGCCTATGTCAGCCTGGATTAGGTCCAGCAACTGGGTGATGGTTGCCCTGTCCAGCCTGTACTCGGTGACCAGCTGCCCATCAGTCAAGGCCCAGGGTGTTGGCCTGACCGTGCGGATGGCTGGCCGCATTGCTGGTGCTAGTCTCCTCCTCCTCCTCCTTCTCCTCATCCACACCACCCCCTGTGCTCCCAGGGCCCTGGGCTGGTTGCCAGGCTTCTGTAGCTCCAGTCGCAGAAGGTACATGTCCACATCAAGGCTCCCTCTGCAAATGGCAACATGGTGTTGGAAAGGGTGTGTTGTGCATGGGTGGGTCTTTAGTAGGCCTCTCGTGTGCATTGTTTTCACCTGGGCCCTTATTGCTGTCTCCTCCCTGCTCCTGATGCTGTAATGGTGTTGGGGGAGGGTGGTGTTGTGCATGGGTGGGTCTTTAATAGGCCTCTGGTGTGCATTGTTTTCACCTGGGCCCTTATTGCTGTCTCATGTGTTCTTTTACCTCCAGCATTTGGCCAGGGGTATTTTTGGCAGATGTTCCGCCAGTTTTCTGGTGCTAAGAGCGCCAATGCCGGACTTGTGATGGCTTTGTAATTGAGCGATTGGTTGCCGGCGCTATTACAGCCGACGCTATAAACGGCAGCTGTATTTTCGCTGGCTGTAATAGCGCTGGCGGAATTGACACTCGTGATCCAGCGGACCGGTATTGGCAGAGCTAATTTAAGGGTTACCGTTCAACTCGTGATGAGGCCCTTAGCCTTAAAAGGAGAAGAACGGAGGGAATGAGCTGGAGAATAAAAAGATGCGAGTACAGCAAGATAGTCAGGTGCCAGATGATAGAGGGATTTAAAGACAAGACAGAGAAAAGGAAATTTAAGTTGAGAGTGAAAGGGAAGCCAGCCAAGTGTAGCCACGGAGGAAGAAATAGAATCTCTATAGGAGAGAAGACATAGAAGACGAACAGAAGAATTGAAAATAGATTTCAAGGGAGCAAGACGGGAAGACGGAAGGCCAAAGAGAGTAGTAGAACAGTAGAAGAGACATGAGAAAATGAGTGAGGAAATTAGTAGTTTGGTGGCTGGAAAAGTAAGGAAAGGCCAGACTTTGCGAATATTGTAAATGTGGAAACGGCAGGAGCGAGAAGAGAGAGAGATATGGTGAGAAAAAGTTTAGAGTCAAGGTAGAGACCAAGATTACGAGCTGTGGGAGAGATTCGAAGGAGGAAAGGATACAAAAGGAGGTGGCAGGGGTGGGGGCAGAGTGTTGGCAGGGAAGAATAGGAACTCAGTCTTCCCTGCGTTTAAGGTGAGGAAATGAGATTCCATCCAGGCCTTAATAGCAGAAAGACAGGCAGTAAGAGTGTGGTGGATCTCAGATGTGAAGGAAGAGAAAAAAAGAAAAAGTTGTGTGTCGTCAGCATAGAAATGATGTGAAAGACCAAATGAAGAAATTATAGCTGCGAGGTGCAGTTAACAGACTGAACGGTCCACCCACTACAGGTCACGCAACCATTTGCCCATGGCGTCTCACTTGGTTTCTTCCCAAGCTTTGTTTATAAGTGTCACTGGTTGGTGATCTGTTTTCTTAATCACCCCTTTCCAATATATCTTATTTTGCTGGCTTCCAATATTAGCCTCTTTTTTTCCTTAACCCTTGGTCTCACGATCTTACAGTTTTACGATCATGGGTTTGCTCCCACTTCACAGCTCCCCTTCTGCTGTTCACTCATAGTCTCTTTATTAAGTTAATTCTTTCATTAGTCTTGTTTCGGAGGTTTCCGAGAATGTACTGCTTTTATGTGACCACTTTGATGCAATGTAATTCACCTTAGCTTTTATATGCTTACGCACCAGGTTTCTCGTATCACTTGAAACTCACTGGTCACGTTGCTGCTTCCCACAGCTTCTCCGCTCACGCAATGCCTTGCGGTTGAGGTCAGGGTCTTACCTCCTGCCCTCAGACACTCCTGGTCGGTAGCTCCGTCCAGCGGAACAAGCACTCCGCTGCCACAATGAAGGGACCGACAATCTTCACAACTCCCTTCTTCTGACTTCGCCAGAACCCTAGAGACACGGCTCCTTCTCCCCGCTTCCGCAGACTGCCTCACTCTGCACGTCCTTAGCTTCTTGGCGCTCCATCCTCCACGAGTACTCTACATGCAGGACCGGCTTCTCTGCTGCTCTCTCCTGACAACAAGCTCTTTTCTGCTGTGGGCTCCACCCTTTATATTCCTGAGCCCCGTTAAAGGGGTTTTAGGTGTGAGCCCTTAGTCTCTCTTGCTTGGCCATAGTTAATACAATGAATGGGATATGCCTGACCTTCATCTCTGTAGTCTTCCAAGTCCCTCTTCTTCGTCCCGGGACTAGAGTTGTGTCTTCTATGGGAAGTGTTCATTCCTCTTTGAGGCTTCTTCCTCTTCTCAGTACTTTATGGGAACTCATGGGGAAAAATAGGGCATGAGTGGAAATAGCCCATGCAGGCTGAGGGAGGGGATGGTAAGTCAGTGTTAGGGAAGGGGGGATACCATGTCTCGCTGTCCGGTACCCTCTCCCCAATCCCCAAAGACCCTCCACCCAGGTGATCCTCCCTCGCTTGTCCGCCCCCAGGAAGGTGATGCAAAAGGGATGGCCCTTCCCTGGTCACCTGGGCAGAAGATCCCAGGGGATTGGTTTTGAAAGTGCCTTCTGGTTTCTCACAACTAGTATGTTGCAGTTACAGTGGGGCTTTTCTGCCTTCAGATCAGGTTGGGGTTTCTTTTTACCGACTCTCTAGATTAACTCCTGCGCCGTGCGCTCTCTTCTGGGCATCTCACATCAGCAAACCACCACTGCGCATTCAAGTTACCCTAGGCTTCACACGACTATTGGTTATTCACTCTCCAGGTCCCTTCCTTGATGCTGAAGGTCTGCCGCCCCCACTGGCAATTATTATAGTTTTAATTATTTATTTATTAGCATTATACAGTTAACATAAGTCAACGTTTAATACAACATTAATCACAAGATAAAATAGAAAAAGAAATATCAACATATAAGTAAAATTGGATCATGAGAATGTTACCACACGTAGTTAAATAAAGTTACACTTTCAGATAAATGCACCAAATGATCTTTAAAATCTTAAATACATTGAAAACAGTAAAAAAATAACAATGCTAAAAGTTACAATATTAAGAGAGATCTATTAAAATGTTAGAAACCAGTTTCCAAAATGTCATCACAAATAAAATGCATACGTCATATCTCCATTCATAAAAGAATCCCACAAGAAGTTAAAATTGGAATCCTTGCGACGTCCCAATGTAGCTGAACAATCATTTCTCATATTCACTAAAGGACAACCCTGCAAAAGATGCTTCACGATTTCAATGCTATTTTCACCACATAGCCTACAGAATCTCTCCCGCCTAGAGCTACCAAGGTGGACTCCAGTGTTTTCAAGAGTGACGACTGAGTTAAACTTAACTTTCAAATAATCCCAAATCGAATGGTTACCAAGGTAATTATGTATGTATCTGGGAACAGCTCCCGCCACAAATATTAAGCAACATAAGTTTTGGCAGGAGTTTTAGTCAACAAATCGGCTAAAGGTTGTTCCCTACAATACGTCAACAAAAGTTCACGTACCCTAAAACAATAGCCAGAATATGGTAACTTTACCAAATCGCCAGGGACTCGAGCAAGCTAAGGCGCAGAAATGTCCTGAAGATTGCTAATGACACTTGATTTCATATATATTTTTCATGATAATAGGGTATCCCAAAGAAGCCCCTGTACAGTCACAGAGGCCAATTTCCAATAAGTAAATAAGCATTGCAGATAAACCTTGACAGTGATGTTCTTAATGTCAAATCCAAACAGTGTATACTTCACAGGGGTATTAAGAGCCAAGCGTAATAATCTCCTAAGAATACATCACTCCAGTTTTGCAAGAATAGAAACCTTCTTGAAGGCTGAGAATTCGGCCCCATATAACATTATAGGTAGGGTCCTGCTAACATATAATCTTGTGATCACTACAAGTGAATAACCACAACACCGATAGGAGAAAGATTTAATAGCACCACTAACTGGTGAGGTTTTAAGCTGCACCTGTTACAGGTGCAGTCTACAATCAAGTTTAGAATCCAGAATAATCCCCAAGTATGTATAGGAATTAGCCACCTCATTACAATACCGTTTGAGCAACCACTTCCACCACAAAAATGTCTTCAGGTTTTTAGCATTGGGACAAACACCATAATCTTAGATTTAGCAGAATTGACTTTAGCGAATTGAGCTGAGTATATTGTAAGGAATCAGGAGTAAGACTTGGACACTAGGGAATTGTGTTGATTGCTATAAACATTTATTAACAGAAAAGAGGGTTGGAGAAAGACCTAGCTCACCCTTTCACTATGCGGGTTTTCGATGCTGCAACAAAAATAAAAGATGTCAAGGCCAGAATGTCGAAAAGCAAAAGAGTTCTCTGTCCTGAGTCCGAAATTCTAGCCTGACCCTTACATTCTAAACCTAGGATTATGTGAAAAGGGTGTATAGTCTCTCAACTGCTTGAAGGTAGTTCCTTCCACAGTTCAAACACAAAGTTCCAAAAGGGCACAAAAAGAAACATAATAATCAAAGTTCCACAAGCCTCAGAGGGGGATGGCGGGCTCCCTGACCCCATGAGTTTCTCAGCCTCTGAATTATATAGTTCTCCAATCCAGGGGTTATGGCTCCCTTCCTCTGGATTTCCCATCTCAAGGGATTCTCTGTCACTCCTTGTTTACACAATTTACTCAGGTATCTTGCTCAGGGGGTATGCTTCCCTTCCCTTAGAGTTTTCACAATCTTAAGACTTGACTCTCCCTCGTCCCAACTCTTACAGTAAATCCACATTTCCTGGTATACTCTCCTGCCAGGCTTTCACGACTTTCACTTTGTACTTTCACCTTTCTCCTATGCCTGGTTTACTCTCCTGCCAGGGCTTCTTTGTAAAGCTGTACTAAAGGGGTATGAGTCTTTACAATGTTACAAAAAACGACAATATAAAGTTTCACCAACTTCAGGGGCTTTCCCTTCCCCTGAATTTCCTTTACAATGCCAACTATTTCCACTTGCAAGGGATATGGGTCTTCCCTTGTCTTTCCACACTTCACAGTATGCAGTGATGTGCCTTTCATCTTAGGATTTGTCATACTCCAGTACCTCAAGGGTATGAGTCTTCCCTTCATATTTCACTTGTTTCACAATCCCAATTGAAAGGGTGTGCTTTCCTTCCCCTAGATTCCACACACTCCAAGGTTCATTCTTTCCTCTGGACTTGTCAGTTCATATTTGCATTCCACAAATATTAGTTGGATTCTCAGACCTTCCTCTGCTAGCCTGATACTCTTCCTTGTCACAGTTCCAATGGTTTGGTAGGTACAAATGAGTGTGAGTCCCAGACTCGCCTCTGCTTGCCCCGTATACTCTCCTGCCTTCATCACTATTAAGAATACAAGGGGGCATGTGTCTTCCCCAAGTACCTCTTTCCTGTTGTCCTTTAAAGTTATTAACACTTGTGTACTTGTCCTTTCAACTCCCCCGTGTCCCTTCCACTCCCTCAAGCACTGAGAATATGTAGAACCCTTTAGGATGCAAGCCGTGGGACTTCAGTTCCCACTTCTGATAGGGAATACGTTCTCAGACCACAACCCGGTGTCCAAACACTCCACCGTGGGTTCACCGACATTGTGATGGCTTCCCTTTTTTCCCCAACCTCCCTCAGGCCCTTCTTTGCATTTGGCTTCTCCTTGTGGTGCGGGCGGCTCAACCTTGTGGTAGAAGGGTGTCTGCCCGATGCCCCAGCTTTCCTCGTCAGTGCAAAGCTTCTCCACTGCCTTGTGTCCCACTTTGGCGTTCCCAGAACCCTCTGGGACACGTATCCCGGCCAGCCTCTTCCTTCCCTTCTCTCTGTGCCTTTGCCCCACCTCGTTCTCCACTTTCTGGGTTCCCTTAGCTGGGGAGAATTCTGTGCTCTTGTCGGGCGTCTCCGTTTTCGACCGCCCGGCTGCCAGCTTGGCTTGCTTCTGCTTCCCCACCCGCTTCGGGTAAAGTAGATCTCCCTTTCTCCTGGTTTTGCATTTCTTTAATGTCCCTGCACTGGTCAAATTCTTACAACAGCTAGAACGCATGGTGTGGTTCTCCGCCTCAGTGATCTTCATTACTTTAGCCCTTTTCCTCATCACAGTATTTAGGTAGGGCTATGTGTTTCATTATCATTACTGACTGGGTGTTCTAGTCCCACATTGCAATATGCCATATAGTGTTGGGAATGTGATAGAGCATTATTGTTATTCCCTGGTAATACCATCTTCCATCCAGCGAGTCTGCCCTACTCCCCTGAGGGTTGTCTCTCTGGAAAGTAGTGATGACATCACTAAATCTGTCACAATATGCATCTAGTTAAATAAATATAAATAATCATTATAGACTCGCTCCCACCTTTTAATAAATGGAAAAAGACTGCCACCAAAACCTTCTCTGCACACTATTACTTTGTGGTTGAGTGTACTGAAACATATTTTTTAAAGCGTTTAATCATGCTTGCCATGGGTTTGTTACCAACATAAGTAAACAACTTTATATTACTCTAATTAAAAACTTGTGTGAGTTGGTAGCCTCATATTATGACGTTCATATTCACCTAGGTTGGTGCTTGTTCCACTCTGAATGAGTGAATCCCCATTTATTCCCAAAGTAACATCAGTATGGGCTTAAAATGCCCAACAAGAAGCTAACATGCAGAGCAGAGGAACCCTCAGGGTCCGGATGGTCTTTTGTCTATGTAATCTCTGTAGTCTAGATGTTTAGGTGCCAACTGCATTCCTAGAACATTAAAGGACAGAAATCATGGGCTTTGTGCATACGTTCAACTACTTCCTTCTATAACCTCTTTGACTGACCCCACATAGACTCATACTCTATTTTTGCTGAGGACAAACAATTGAAATAAAGAACCCAATGATATAAATACCCTTCCACCCACTTTGATCTCTGTATGTGGACAGGGCAATTTGTAACCTTTGATCAATTTATGGAACCTTGCCTCTACAGAAAATATGAAGCTTTTAATCAGGTTACCACTCCCTTACTCTTACAAGATACAACAATTCGTCATCCGTTCAGTGATTTGGTGACTCTTTTTTGGCCCATCTTCAGTGGGTCTTTGGGGCCTTTCCTTTGATCTGCTGGTTCCCAGTGGTGACTATTTCTCATCTTTGGGCTTCTGGGCTCTGCAGCAGCTTCTTCCTGCAGCATCAATATATTCAGTGCTTTGTTCCAGAATAGTGGCCGCTGATCTCAAATTGTAGGTTGGTCAGAAAAGTCCATCTGCACCTCTATTTGAAGTCTAATTGAAGTCTATTAACTATAGGTCTATTCATTATTTGTCTATTAACTATTGGTCTGAGGATTACTCTCTACACTAGAGGGCTTTAGGAAAGGTCTTGCAACTTATGTATATGTTAGCCTCAGAAGTCAAAGGGCCCTTTCTTTCTTACTTCTCTCAACAGGCTCTACTTGAATGAGGTGGAATGGGGTTTGATGACAATGGCCCTAGGGGTGCCCGTAGTCATGTCACGTGGTGGGCCCACCTGTGTGCCCAGTCCAGTTGCATGCTTGAAGCTGGCTCATCAGGTAAAAGTTCCTTGATGATTATTGTGGCGCTGATGTCTCTGTCTTCTGTTCCATCGTTCAGAAACCTCAATCTAATATTTCTCCTTCTTGGTCTGTGTTTTAGGTCCTTCCAACATGCTCTAGGTCCTCAGCTATCCTTGCAGTGAGAGTATTTCCTCTTGTACCTTGGGGAAAGATTCAGCCAGTGCCTATTCTTTCTTCTAAGCTTGAAATGTTTGCTTTTATCTTAGGCAAACCTCAGCCCATCTCTGCCTGGTCATCTCTTGCTTTATGGCTACCTATAAGGCTTTCATGCAGTCCACTAAGTTGTCTTTGCTAAATGCAATGAGAGTCGTAGGGATTCCTCTTTCAGCCATGAATGTCAATTTATATTGTGGTGGTGTGATGTGCACAGTTGGTTGTACAAACTGATCTATTCCCCCTTTCTCTTTTCCCCCCAGCTTTTCTGAGGATTGATTCACTGATCACCCAACAGAAATCCAGTGACCAAGCGCTTCTTTACATAGGTTTCTGGTATGTGGGCACCACCCTCTGATAATGTGTTCTTATAAAACCTCTCCATTTGCTAAAGAGGGCTTAGCTCATGGGCAATGTTGGAGTGCCCCAGGCGGATTGGTAGGACACCTTCCAAACTAGCCAGATATTTTGGGTGTATTGCCTCGTTTGATTATGCAAAAGGCATGCGCCTCACAGCGCCCTCTTCAATACTTCCCATTTGCATTATCTGTCACAATCCCCACCTGTAGAAAAACACAGAATTCAAAAACATTGGGGGCTCGCTCAAGGGAACATTCCTCCTAGCAGAATAACCAGGTTCTATAACGAAGCAAATTCTGCTTACCTCGGTCTTCCAAATCGGAAATCTTGTATTCCGTTTATGCCGTCTGAATGCTTGTTAGCACCCACCACATCTCCATGGTGGCGGGCTTACCTCCATTAACGATACCTTTGCCCTCACCACTGTGCTGAGCCTAAAGCCCCTGATTCCTAAGCAGGCTGTCAGCTCAACTCACCAAGTTTACCGAGAATGTTCCCCATGGTACAGGAGTCAAATGTTGGGCACGGTGCTATTGTACTGCCTGCACCGCATTAGGAGTCCAGTCTTAGTTAGCATTTAGAGGCGATGTCACCCCAGCATCTTCTTTGCAGGCTGCTGCTCTACGATCCACCAGCTGATCACCACTCACCTGATTTTCCCTGGTAAAGCAGATTACTTCTTTATTCTAACTGGATTATTATAATTATTATAATCTCTGAAAAACCCCGCCCCCATAAGACACATTTTGTCGTCATTTCTCCAACTCAGCAATTCTGTCTCAACCACCCAAGCCCAGTAGAGCTCTCCTAAAAGGCGACCATTACAAGATGCCAATGGCAACCCCAACACAGTCTTTAAATTATATCCAGAAAGCAATCTCTTATTTTTCCAAAATGCAGGAATACTTTCTTTATTGTAATTAAAGTAGGAATCACTCACCCACTAAGCCCTACCTTCATTGCCATTTCTTATTTTCCTTCTTTGTTTCTTTTATAATGCTTCATCTATCACGCTTCTAAAACAACTAGATTTCACATTACAATGTTGGAAAAGGACTCAGAAAAGAAGGATTTATCTGGCACCCAGAAGCTCTGGACATTCATTGATCTACCTCACTAGCTCCCCCGGCCCCCCATACACTGACTACCTTATCTTAAGATTCCCACCCATATAATTTTAAACATGTGTTTAGAAAAGAATTTTAGATGCTTTTTTTGCTGCAGCAGCAGATTTTAAAAACGAATAAAAGCCTTCACTCCAAGGGCACACACTCTTCACCGCACTTTAAAAGAAAATACTTGATGGATTTTCAGCAAACCAACAAAGGGGTGCACTTCCGTGCTTCCTGATGCTTTTTAAACAAACATGGCGAAAGTCCGTCCACCAATTTAGGCTGGGCATCTGTCTAAATTTGCACATTTTCACTTTGGGTGGAAAAGGATAAATGCACACTTTATTTTGCACTTTATACCTTTTGAACCGTTGGATGGATTTTCACCAAACGTTCCAGATTTGCACAGTCTCGGCCAAACAACTATTTGGAACATTTCACAGAGATGTTGTAATTTCCTGGTATTTAAGATGCTATCTTTTGGCGTTGGTTTAGAAAGTAATCAGAACATTCTTTCTTGCACTTATTTAACTATGACGATCACAAGCATAACAACAAACAGTGTGCAAGCTGTCAGGTTTGGTGCAATCACACGCATTCCATCCAGTGCTGCTCAAAGGAGAGTAGCCTCACATTTAATTAGAGAGGCAGTTGTGATCAAATGAATATTTCCTCCCAGAACAAGACGATTCTTGGGTATCCTTCTAACGGGTTTTTATACAAACACAGCAGCCGTGTGTTTCTGTGTTCTTAGATTAAGTATCTTCATAAATGAGCGCCTCAGAGATGGCCACTTTGCTCCAGAAAAAATCACCCATTTAAGGGGCAGCGAAGCAGCTGTTTCTTCAGCTGTGGGGGAGGGGGGAGGCATACCAATTATGTATAAATACATGTATGGAGAAGGAAGGGCGAGAACTACACGTATTCTACGGTTCATGGAAATAGAATCTTTTTTTTCCGCTCCTGCTTTCCGCTCATCCCACCCTTGCTTCCCCGCCCAAACAAGCCCTAGTTCTGTGTTTGGACGGTGCCTTTCATATGGTAATGGCGCATTTTACACACTATTGTCCGGTATCACCATGGAAATAATATGGAAATAGTGTTCCAGGAAGAAGAGTGAGTTCGAGAAAGAGATGGAGGGGGTCTTGGAGAGAAGCTTGTGAGATCATGCAAGTTAAAGATAGCTGGAAAATGGAAGGTAAGGGAATGAACATGAGAAAGGACAAAAGGGAGATTAATGACTACATATAAATAGAAAATGGTTAGAAATGGAGAGAAAGACAATGAAAAGCTGAAATATATAATCAGTAAAATATAAAATAGAGAAATGGTTGAAAAAGAAAGAGTGTAATAAAAAGAAAAAAACAGAGAAAGCACAAAAGATAAAGAAGAGCGAAGGAGGAAACAAACAAGGAACATGAAAGTTAATGCTGTGGAACGGAGTAGAGAAAATGTCATGCAGTGAAATAAATAGCTAGTATTTGTTTATATGCCACCCTTTTCACTATAGAATTTCCCTCCACAAATCTGGATGGCGCCAGTAAGGACCCTGAGTGATTTTCTTGTTGGGTGTCCTGAATTCTATCCTGGGCTACATTAGTCTGCCAGTTACCCAAGGTAAGCTGTTTCAAGCCACCCACTGCAGTAATGACTGAGGGCTGACTTGCAGCAAAACCAACCAGCATGGGAAAATCAGGGAACACATTATCCCATATAAACATCCAGCCCACAGTTGTATGGGCGTCCAAAGGTGGTGGCATTGCCATCATCCATAAAAATGCTCTAACTCTCCACCTCTCCTCTGTGCATCACTTTTCCTCTATGGAAGCGCTGACAGCCAAACTAGCCGTCACTCCTAACCACTCTATCACCTTCCATCTACTTTACCGGCCACCTGGGCCGCCATCCACCTTCGCTGAGGACCTCTCCAACATCATCACTCATAACACCAAAACCAAATCCCAAGCCTCGATATTAGGGGACTTTAACCTGGGCCTCACTGATCCCAATGACACTGCTGCCATGACTATTGATAATATGCTTATGAATGCAGGATTCATACAGCTTATCAACCAACCTACCCACGTTAAGGGCAGAACACTCGACCGGCTAGCCTCCCACAATTGTCCTATCCATATCATCTCTAACCAACAGTATGCATGGATCGACCACAACTTAATTACGTTTAACATTCAGTCCATACCTGCCAGCCTCTCTCCTACCATTGCACCGGCTACTGCCACCCACAATAAACGTGACATCACTTGCGACAGACTCCTCCCCCTCCTCCTCCTGGCTCTCAATGACCAGGTTCGCTCATGCTCCGACCCCACGGTTATGGTTGACACCTTTAACCTCGCTATGCAAAAAGCCTTAGATATCATCGCCCCATCCAAACTGAGAAAACCCAAACCTCGAGCCCACCTGAACTCTTGGTTCACACCTCAGCTCAGATCCTTGCGCAAAGAAAAACAAATTGCTGAATCACATTGGAAAAGCAACCAGTCCGCAGCCAACAAATCGTGCCTCCTCCTGGCCACCCTTAACTACAAGGAAGCCATATTCCAGGCTAAAAAAGACACTTACAATAAACATATCTAACAAGCCAAATCTAACACTAAAGAATTGTTTAGAATCCTAAAAGAACTTGAAACCCCTGTCACTGCACCAGACACTTGCATCAAAGATAGCACTTGGTGTACCAAATTCCAAGAGGCTCTCCTCGGCAAGATTGCCACCCTCCAAATTAAAATCAATAACAAACAATCAAGCCTACAATCCAACCCACAACCCAAACCCCACCCTAAACCACCCCATCCCAGACTCTCTGACTCCTTTTAGCTTCTCTCCACTCTCCATCTCCGAAGTGGAAAAGATCATCACCAGCCTTAAACCGACCAATTGCCAAGGCGACCTCTGCCCGGCACCTATAATCAAGGAAGCAGCTCATGACCTAGGGCCATTCATTACTACGCTCATCAACTCTTCCTTTAGCTCTGGGATCGTACCTGACAATCTAAAAGACGCGTGGGTCATCCCCCTATTGAAAAAAACCTACCCTGGACGCTAGTATACCCACAAACTACAGGACAATCACCACGGTCCCGTTTTTACTAAAAATCCTCGACCGTGCAGCATATCTACAAATTCAAGATTACCTTGAATCTAACAAACTCTTGGGATTTAGGCAATCTGGGTTCCGGCCATGTCACGGCACTGAAACTGCCCTCATAGATTTAAAAACACAGATTGAAGATCTAAAAGACAAAGGCAAACTTGCTCTCTTACTCCTCTTGGACCTCTCGGCGGCCTTTGATCTCGTCAATCATGAAATCCTCTGCCACCACCTTAAATCAGCTGCACACTTCTCTGATAAAGCTACAACCTGGATTAGCTCCTTTTTAGACAATTGATCTATGCACGTGTTCTCTCCACTAGCAGCCGCCCCTCCTGCACCTGTCTCCTGTGGCGTGCCACAAGGATCTTGTGTTTCACCCACGTTGTATAACGTGTTCACCAAACCTCTCTTCGATATCTTGGACTATCTGGGTGTCACTTACACCAACTACGCCGACGACACCCAGATACTAATTCCTATCTCAGGTGATTACACGGCTGACTCCCTCGCTATTAATGTCATCTACCAGGTCACCCAGGCGTGGATGGCTCAAAACGGACTCCTTCTTAATGATGAAAAGACTGAGCTCCTTATTCTTGGTTCGCCACAAAAACTTACCAAACTCGACCCTGCGTTTAAGTCCTTCATCATCGATGGGAATATTATCCCAACCGCCAAGGACACAAAAACCCTAAGGATCTACATTGACTCGACCCTATCGCTGAGCAGACAAACTAACTCAGTCTCTTCCGCAGCAGCATATGCTTGCAAGCTTATTACAGCCTGTCGCCTTTTTCGCTCCGCAACCAATTGAGTCACCCTGGCTAGAACTCTTGTATTATCCAAGATTGATTACTGCAATGCACTGTACCGAGGCACCAATTGCTGCAACCTAAATTAGTTACAAATTGTCCAAAACAATGCGATTAGAGCTGCCCTCAACATTCCCAGGCGCCAACACACATCTGACACCAGACGCAATATTCGCTGGCTCTCTGTCCCACACCGTATCTCCCTGAAAACCCTGGCTCTTACCCACAAATGCCTTCATAACCAAGCTCCCTGCTACCTGGCTAACCGATTTGCCCTCCACAACTCCATTAGACCCGCAGAATGGCTCATTTAAACTGCCTTGAGGTTCCATGTTTCAATCTCCAAAGGTCAGGTGGAATTAGCTTCCCTATCTTGGCAGCTAAACTCTGGAACACGCTTCCTAATGAGCTTAGAGCAGAACCCTCATTCCCGAGATACAAACACCTTACGAAAACCTGGCTGGCTGCCCAGGACATTTAGCTCTGGGTTTTCTGCTTAATTTGTACATGTATATATAATCTGCTTGTCCTCTCATTGCTATTATTATACCTGTAAATTCTGTATTATACTTGTAAACTTTGTAATTATGGCTCTGTCTGTTTTTCTTATGTTGTAACTAAGTGATGCGCCCGGTTGCCCTTGGGCCTGGTGCGCTATACAAATAAATAAAATACAAATACAAATACAAATGGGGGCACAATCACGGACGTTGTACTTCATTGAAATGTGTTTTTGGGGTGGCATAGAGGTTTTGAACATATCTACAACAGAATAGAGAACATTGGAATGAAAAACATATATTCATGTTGAGGTGGTTTAATCTGAGTTGTGGTCTCAGTTTTTGTTTTCCTGTAACGGAAATCTGATTAAAAGTTTTCCCACTAAAAAATAACCGACAAAAATATGTAGAAAATGTAACTTGGAAAAAAGCGATGGAATGGAAAACTTAATGAGGATGAAACCTTGTGTTGTATCCTCTGTGGACTCACTGACTGCAGAGGAAAGGTAGGTAAACCAACAAGCTTTATTGACACAAGCATGGACTGTGCCCAGGTATCAAGGAACATGTGTGTATGTGTCTGGAATCCCAGGTAAGTGCAAGACAGATTGCCAGGATGCTTCCTAAGTACGCTTCACTGTCTTGTCACACTCATGTGACAGCAATATGTGTAATCAACCACATGGCCCAGAAAAAGGACAGGGAGAGAGTCAGACGCTACATGACTCCCTTTCACACGAACACATGGGTGGGAGTCTGGGGCACACAGTTCATAGCCTCTGAACTTGGCTGGAGGTCTCCTCTCTCGTCTTGGCCATTTTGGTTCACTTTCTGGACACCTCTGGTGGCTGAGGTTTCTCATTGCTGAACTCCACCACAGAGTTGCCCAGTTAGTCTGCTCATTTCAGAGCTAGTTCTCGCCCTCATCAGAGCTCTCCTCTCTTACCATGCTGGTATCTGAGCAGACTGCCGTATGACCGCCAGGAAAGGCTAGATTGAATCTTTTGCTTTGATCCTGTCTCACGCACACATAGTCCAATGCAAACATTCTTTCATGACTAGCTATCCTTGTCATATTCCAGAGTGCAGTGTCCTTGCTGAGGACACAGCTTCTCCCCACTCTAATCACTTTTAGTGAAGTAATGTACCGTGATAAGATGTCTTTGTCATTGTGGTTGAGTTTCACTTTAACCCAGTTGCTTGTATTTACCCCTGGTGCTTTAACTACGTGCATCTGATTAAAGAGGAACCTCCGTTTGACTTGTCTGCTCTTGACTCACCATAATTTGCCCTCTACTGAGAAATGGCAGTCTTCTCTGGTATCAGACAGCTAAAGCAGACTGAAACAGAAAACTGCAGTGGACCCACTTTTCATTCAATATATGGAATGGCGATATTCCAGTGAATGCATTGAATGTTGTGTGCTTGGCTGCTGCTCCCAGAGCTCTCCGTTTAGGTTCTTTGCCAGACACTGCTGCTAGCTGGAGGCTCCATTTGATGAACATGTTGGTAAATTCCACTCACATATGGGCCTTTGGAAAGTGCAAGACAGCCTTAAGCTACATGATGTTACATTCCTTAAAGGAGGATGTCCCATCATGTAACAGTAAATGTACTCTCTTTCTTTTATGATGACTCTCAAAATTACAATAACTGTTTCGGTGTGAATATCTATTCTTTTAGACAGGCAATCGCTCTGACTATGTAGTAAGGCTGTCACGCTCCATCTAAATCAGCTGGCTCATGAAATCTAATCCTACTTTGAACCATGGTGTCTCTGGTGTCTCTGCAAACAGTAGTGGTGCTTTCCTGGTGTCTAACCGATTAACATTCACTCACAGCTCTTTCCACATCCTCGTCCATCTGAAGCCACCAATTTGACTCTCTTCTCTTGTATTTGGTGAGAGCAAGTCCTGAGCATCCTTCATGTTCTCTGGCAATGACTACTGGCCTCAACTCTGTGGCTCGATAGACTTCACTCCCCTGAATGAACGTGTTCTGTAACATAGAGCTCGAAGCTAATGTGCATGAATGGTTATAATGTTACAGGTAGGCATGACCAGCCGTCTATAGCAAATCTGTGAACGTGTTGTAGAGCTTTGTCTGCGGTCATAACCTCAATCATGTCTACAGCATTCGTCCTGTGGGAATGTCTTGGGTACAGGTTCCTTACATGGTAGACAAGGAAGGGGCTGGGCCCTAGTGTGGAACACTTCCAGCGCTTCACTCTGAGATGGGGTAATTTGCTTAGTTAGCAGCAAAGTCAGGGATTGGTGGAGGTGGTGCCCTCACCTCCTTTAGTAATGAGTAGTAGGCAGAGTGCCGGATACCTTGCGCTTTTATAGAAAAGATGAATATCCACACGATTGTTTGTATGAAACCCAATTGGTTTTTAATTGGGGTAAAGAAGACATATAGACTTGTGTGGTCAGCCGACACATGTTTCGACCTATCGGGTCCTTTTCAAGGCTGTTATTTGAATGTACATGTCAACAACTGGTGGTTGTGACACGTGATGATTTGTGACATATGTGCAGAAAGTGTGGAATAATTTTTGTTGCATTGTAATACATCCATCATACATTATTACACATATATTGCAATGGCAGAATAATAATATATTCATTCATGCTTGTAAATTTATGAACCAAAACAATTTCCAGATGTTGTAATGGAAGAAAGAAAGAGAGGAGGGAAGGGAAAGAGATTTGTTAGTTGTGTATGAGCGCTTGGTATTGGCGCTAAAATGAATGGGAAATTGCGTCCTAATTACTTGTCCTTGTCTGGTCTAATGTTTTGGGTTGATGCCCATTTAGGGTCATGGCGGGTCAGATCCTGGATAGGCCGTGGTAAAGAGGTTGTCTGCCCTGTATAGGTCTGTCTTTATTGTGTTACCGTCCTGGTTAGGCTGGGAAAGAATTGGCTCTGGTTAGGTCAAAAGAGAGCTTGTGCTCGTATGCACAGGTGCACTGGGTGCTGTGGTAAGACCCTGTGCAGTGCCCGTTGTTGGTTGATTGCCGTCGTTAGGAGATGTGATGAGTGGGCTGTGCCTGAATACGGTGGGGGAGAGGGAGTGTGTTAATGTTGTGGCAGTGTGGTGCTGTAGCCTCCGTGGGCTAGTGCACTGCTTACTTTTTATTGGTGCAGTGCCTGTTGCGTTTGTGCCTGGTGCATATGTGTAAAAAGCATGACCTGGGCTGTCTCCTGGCCCCAGGGGAGTGAGTATGCATCGCAGGGGTGGCCGGGTGTGGTCCGTGAGTGGAGAATTCCATGTATGCCACCCATTATGTGTAGCACGTATATCTGCTGTAGGTGTGAATATGGAAAGAACTGTGTGCCCGTGGATATCGCGTTAGCGTGAATGCGAAAGTGCAGTGAGGGACATGGGCGGTCTGCAGAGTGTCGGTAGGGAAACTGTCGCATTTGTTAATCCTCTTACCTGGTGATTCAAATTTCATCAGTGCGTTTTGCAGCTCTCTCTGAGGTGACTCAGACTTGGCAAATCAGTTGTGCCTAAATGGGCATGCGCGAGTTGTACTGGTCACGACAAAGCATGCGCATTGTGTGCTCAGGGCAGTCACTAGAGTCTGCCGGTGTGTTCAGGCGCTAATTTTCAAGTCAGGCATTTCCTTAGTGACAATACTGAATGGTGCATGCGTTGTTCTGAAGCCTTAGAGTGCGATTATAGTTTTGGTCGGTTTTTATATATTTGCGCATGTGTGGGGTGTGAAGTGTTGGCAATGGTGGTTGTGGACCCATATGATTTGTGCTGGGGAGGCCGATTAGTATATCTCCTTAATGGGATGATATCGATGGGTGCTGGTGGTTGAGACCTGGCTAGTAATGGTGGCCCAGGCGTGGCTGTTGGGCTTGCATAGTTGGAACTGACCTGGGCCCTATCAGCAGGCAGTTTGTTGTAAGTGGGAGGGAATTGGGAATCACCCATGGGTGTTGTAGGGATTCCCTGCTATGTCCGGATGGTAGTTGGGGTGTGGATGGATGTTCAGTCTGCTGGGTGGTCACTA
The DNA here is from genome assembly GCF_040938575.1 of Ambystoma mexicanum. Classification (NCBI taxonomy): domain Eukaryota; kingdom Metazoa; phylum Chordata; class Amphibia; order Caudata; family Ambystomatidae; genus Ambystoma; species Ambystoma mexicanum. The sequence continues at coordinate 746,018,752 of NC_090926.1, forward strand.
AAGCAGTTACATGTGGTACATAGTAATATCCTATAAAAATACATTATAGTCGTGGTCCGTGTTCAATTCGTTCCTTACGCATCTGAATAAGCATATCATCCTGGATTCTTGCTTTCTCAGCGTTTGTTCCCTGTTCCCTCCACTGGTACCACATTTCACAGTTTGCAGTCCCATGAAGTGGATCTTTCTTTTGTCCTCAAGTTGGTGGTTCATTTGCCAATGATTTGCCAAGTGGAGCTTCGGGTCTTGTGAGTGTATGCTGTTGAGATGTTCTCTAATCCTGATGCGAAGTTCCCTGATAGTGCTTCCTATATATACTTTCGCACACACACAAATGACAGCATAGATCACATATTTTGTTCTACCATTCATGTGCTCGTTAATGTTGAAATCTTTACAGTCTTTGAATCTAGCTATTTTTGTTTTTTCTGCATACCCACACATGGAACATGTTCCACATTTAGGGAATCCTGTAGTTGTGCTTTTACTGGGCAAGTCTGTAGCTCAAATCTTCTTTTCTGCCATGAATGATGGACTAAGGATGCTTCACAGATTCGGTGCTCTGCTGAGTGAGAGACTTGGATATGGTGTGAGATACGATCTGATGTTCTGGTCCATGAGAAGTAGGGACCAGTGTCTCTTCAAGATAATTTTTTATTTCGTAACTGTTAATGTTGTATCTAGTTACAAATATGATATTTCTGTTCTTGTTTAGTTTATTTTCCTTTGGTATAAGGAGGGACTGTCTTTGCATTGCTGAGGTTTTTTCTTTTGCAAGTTTCAAATTGTTTGCAGTGTAGCCTCTCAGCCTGAATCTTTGGTCAAGTAGTTGGCATTCATCTCCGAATGCTTCATTTGTGTTGCAGTTGCATCTTGCTCTGATATATTCACCTTGCAGTGTGTTAGTTATCACTGACCTTCTGTGGCAACTAGTTGCGTGTAGCACCGAGTTGACCTCCGTTGGTTTTCGGTAGGTTTTCGTGAGCAGTTTGTTGTCAATGACCATGATTGTTAGGTCTAAGAAATCTACTTGTGTTGCGCTTGTGAGGCTGGTTAGTTTGATTCCAAATTAATTCTTGTTTAGATATTGTACACATCGATCTAGTTGGTCTCGTGTTCCTTTCCATATCAGTATTATGTCATCGATGTAACAATACCATTCAACAATCTGCTGTGTGAAGTCTGTATTGCTCATGGCGTGCTCCTGTTCATAGGCATGCATAAAACAGTTTGCCAGTGCCGGAGCATAGCTGGCTCCCATTGCTATGCCTTTGGTTTTCCTATGCATGTCCCCATTGAACAAGAACACATTATTGGTTGGGGAGAATTTTAAAAATGCCTTGGTCATTTCCAGTTAGGCATGATATGATGCTGATTTGCAGTGAAAGAGATTGTCAAGGCTTTGTATCGCTAGTTGGTGTTCTATCGAGGTATAACAGGCTTTGACATCAAGGGTAGTGAGTAGGAAGCCAGAATTCCACTCTATTTCTTCCGGTATTTTTATGGTGTGCATGGAGTCTCTTAAATATGATGGTATAGTAGTTACTAATGGTTGTATTATGTTGTTGATGTAGCATTCTAAAGGTTCGGTCAGTCCACCGATCCCACTCATTATGGGCCTGCCTTTTGGTACGTGTGCAAATCCCTTGTGGATATTAGGTAGGAAGTATAGCATAGGCGTGATAGGGTGGGTTATTATAAGGAACTGGTATTCTTCATCCGAAATCAGGCCTTGCCCAGTTTGATGTAATTGCCTGGCGGTTTTAGGTGGTTGTGCTCCATTTGGATGCAGTCTCCTTTGTTCATGACAACAATGTTACCCCCCTTATCTGCTTCCTTGATCATAAGGTAAGTGTCATTGCAGAGCTTTTGTAGTTCTTGAAATTCTTCCTTGTTTAGGTTGTCCCTTTGGTCTTTATTTGGTATTCCTCTGTCCTCAAGTTTGTGTAGGTCCCAAGTTACTGCTTGCTGAAATGTGTCGATGTATATTTCAGAAAATAATTTCTGTGTACATTTTGATTTTAGTTTTAGTTCTGGAATGTTCATGGTGGCATCTTCTATTTCCAGGTGAGCCATAAGGTCCTACTTACTTGTGATGCCTTCTTGATCCAATGTGGTCAGCAGGTGCATGTCATTTAGATCTCCAAGTGTTGTTGTACTTGGTTGATTCCTTGTAGGTGGTTCTTTGTACCTTGTTGGCTTTGTTGCAAAAAACTGATCTCCAAGTGTTGTTGTACTTGGTTGATTCCTTGTAGGTGGTTCTTTGTACCTTGTTGGCTTTGTTGCAAAAAACTTTTTAACTTGAGTCTTCTTGTGAATTTAAAAAGGTCAATTTGTATGTCAATGAATCTTTTGTAGCTGGTCGTTGAGTACTTGTATCTCTAAAGGTGTTCGTTCTTTAGAATGTCCTTCATAACTAGTTCTGGGTGCTCTCCTGCCTCAATTGTTTTTCTGAGTGCGATCTTGTTAACCTTTGGTCGATTTCTTGTTCTAGCTCGTTTCGGCTGCTACCCGGCCCTACTTTGTTTGTTCGGGTCCCAGTTTGCGTTAATGGATCTGTAAAATATATGTGTTTTGTAGCTCTGCCTTTGGAGTGATTAGCTTTCTTGTGGCGTTGAATTTGTTCTAAAAAGACAGTTTGGTAGTGATTTGGTCCAGGCTAGTATTAGGGGTAGTTGTGTCCTCAGGTTTGCTTTCAACTTCTGAGCTTGCTGGTGAGCTGTTGGGAGTACTTTCACAAGATTCTGGTGTGCCTTGGTCATACTTGGATTGCTAAGTAAAAACTCTGTCCTCTCTGTAGTCACAGTTGTCTCTGAAGACTTTGTGAAGTTTCCCCATATTGACCTCATCTTGGTGTAACTTCAATATTCTGTACATTGTCTTGTAGTTTTTTCTTTGGTGGCCGCTGGTGCATCATAATTTTCTATCTCAGCCTTGGCTTCATCAATGAATGTGACTTATGTTCTGTGTGCTCATTCCGCATGTTCAATCAATACTAGAATCATTGTGGATGAGCTGTGAACCAGATTCTCTTCCCATTGCTCAGCCAGATCCATATCTCTGGGCTCTTCAAAATCAGGAAAGATCAGTATTCACAAGCCTTTCTGTATTTTCTTCTGATCAGCTTATTGTTGCAAGGTCGTCTTTTCCCAGAATGTATTGATTTCCTTTGTTGATAGTGTCTCTAATTTTTATAAAAGTATGTTTGAGATCTTCTTTGGGGTTTGGTGTGGTCTTGAAAGCATTGTCTATTGAGCCTCTTGGGGCAAAGAAGACATAGTCTTGTGTGGTCAGCCGACACGTGTTTCGACCTCTTTCAAGGCTGTTATTTGAATGTACATGTCAACAAGTGGTGGTTGTGACAAGTGATGATTTGTGACATATGTGCAGAAAGTGTGGGGAATACCCTGTGAATAATTTTAGTTGCATTGTAATACATCATTCATACATTATTACACCTATACTACAATGGCAGAATAATAATATATATCATATATTCATTCATGTTTGTAAATTCAAGATCCAAAACAATTTCCATATGTTGTCATGGGAGAAAGAGGGAAAGGAGGGAAGGGGAAGAGATTGGTTAGTTGTGTATGAGTGCTTGGTATTGGCGCTAATATGAATGGGATATTGAGTCCTAATTACTTGTCCCTGTCTTACCTAATGTATTCGGTTGATGCCCATTTAGGGTCATGGGCTGGTCATCTGGAAATTGTTTTGGTCTGAAACCTCCTAGCTGCAGACAGGGGGGGGAATCTGCTGCCACTGGAGGAGGGACAGTGACAGCCCTAAACCTCATGAACTAGGAGGAGAGAGGCAGCTCCATCATGCACATGGAGGGCATAGAGGGAGTTCGGATAGCAGAGGCAGGAGCTGGGAACCAAGTTGATGGTGGTAAGTACAACAATACCAACTTAAGAGAGACTCAGGGTAAATAAGGACATTGGGATCATACCTTGGAATGGACCACTATATACAACAAACCCCATGCAAATACAAATGTTGAGTCCAAATACATGTATCTCCAGGCCGAGGAACACTAAATGGGCAAGGGAACATGTCCAACACTTGTCAGTCACAGCAAATGGCCCGATCACACACACCTTCCAGGGGATGTAGGCAGATGTAGCCATGCACAAGCACTGTTTCCAAAATGTACAGCCCCACAAATGGAGGCTCATGTTTGCCAAAGGGAGAACAGGACAGGAATCATAGACCCACCCCATACACAACAAGAAGTCACCTTGGCAGACCAGAACAGTCAATGTGCGTGCCCACCACCCACATGTTAATGTAGAAGCACCCATTGGAGAAAACAGACCAAAGAAGCCTCATTACAAGAGCAGGACACACACAATGTTTCATGAGTGTAATGCAAGCACTCACACATGCCTACCACAAACGAACAGCCTGCTCATCTCTCCCCAGCAGTCCGACAGTCCTCTGACAACAACGTGCCTGGACCATCAATGTCAGGCCCAGCAGGTGCAGGCAGACCTGCGGCAGCCCCACCACCTCCAGCTGCCACCCCACCACCTCCAGCTGTGAAGGCCTTACCACCTCCAGCTGCGCAGTCCCACCACCATCATTGCCACTCACTGCTGTAAGTGGCACTGCAGCAGTGGTGCATGTGCCTGCCGCCATCACCACACCCGTGGTCAGTGGCCCCACTGCCCCTCCTCTGCCCTTCACACCACCAGAGGCACAGCCGCCATGCCACAGAGCCATTGTGGCATTTACTATACGGATGAGGAGCAAGAGTAGGAGGAGGACGACAAAGACACCCCCTAGCCCGACAACGTGCTTCAGCCCTAAAACACCTCACAGCCCCCCTACACTGCTATAGCCCAGCATCCATTCACTTGATGTACGCTTGCGTGCAATTGAGGAGCGCCATGCCAAGCTGGCCGGACTTGTACGCCAGCAGCTGGACGAAATGCACCTCATGCGGGAATGCCTGTAGGCCTCCAGCCTCAGGAGTGCCTGGTCTGAAGGCCATGCCACTGCCACCCTTCTCACCCTTGCTTAAAGAGTGCATGAGGGAAATGAGATTGTCTCTGCCACAGCCGAGGCCATGGCCCATGACCTACAGTTGACCTGGACCACATGCGGCGCCATGGGTCTGACAACCGATGGCTCCCTGTATGGCAGCCCAAGGCGCTGCTCGCAGTGACTCTCGGCCCTAATGGAGTCGGCAAAGGGCCTCATGCCAAACGAAGGGCTGGAAGTGAATGTACAATGACTGTGTGCTTTCCTGGGTGTGTTTGGTGAGGGAGAGGGGTTGTGTGGGGAGGGGTGTGTGTGGAGAGGGGCATAGGGTGTGTGTGCAAGAGTGGGGATTCTTTTGGGGTTGTGTGCATTTCTGTTGTTAGTTAATAGTTGTCATCTGCATCACTGCTGGACATTGCATTGTTCAAAACAAGTATTTACTGTGATGGTGTATAATAACTACAAAGCTGCAAGAGTGAACAGAGTGGAGGGAATACAAAAAAAGTATTTTCTATCAGTTCTTGGTGGGCCATGCACCCATCCCTGGCCACTATGTGCATGTGCTAGGGCCCAGCTGGCGCTGCACCATCATCATCATCCTCTGGTGGAGGAATGTCTGGATCTAGGGGCAGAGGTATGTTGCACCTGATGCAGATGTTGTGCATCATTGCACAGACCAGGACCATCTGCCCATCTTCTCTGGCATGTACATGAGCGCATCCCCAGATCGGTGTAGGCATCTGAAACGTACCTTCAAGAGTCCAAAGGCCCGCTCGATGGTCACCCTGGTCCTCACATGCGCCCTGTTGTATACCACTTCTTACAGCTTCTGCGGATTACTCAGAGGGGTCAGCAGCCATGGAAGCAGTGGGTATTCAGAGTTACCTACAAGGGGTAAGGACACAGGTGTGAGAAATGATGCTCAACTGTGGTGTTGCCCGTGACGGCAGAACCTTAATGGTCAGTCTGTGTATGCATGTCCAATGTCTCATTGTGCCACTCTGTTTAACGTTACAGTCCTTGTATGCGCATTGCACTGCTCAAAGGGGTGTTGCATTCTGTTACCTGTAGTGCATTGCATGTGGATGTCCTGTTGGGTTTGAAATGGTCCAGTGACTGCTACATCGCCTGTCATGTGATACTCCTGTGTGTTGTGGCCTGTGAATTGAGGGGTGCGCTGGTGGGACCTGCATGTGCAGGGTGCTCTCCGGACATGCATTTGTGACATTGTTGTGCCCCCTTGCCCTTTGCCTGTCACGCATGCTGCTAGGTAGATGGTATTGTACACATACTGACCCAAGATCCAGGTCCTTTGTTCTCTGTGATGATCCATGTAGGTCGGCAGCATGATGTTCTAAAGGACCATTGTATCGCGGGTTGATGCTGGGAATCGGGCACAGCAGTGCATGATGGTAAGGTCAGCATCACAGGTCACTTGGACATTCAGGGAACTGCTTCTGATTCCTGTAGACCACCTGTGAGGCGTGGGGTCCCCAAGCTCAACATGTGTGCACCCCAATGCTGCCACCACATTGGGCATACCTGCAATTGCATAGAAGCGGGCCTTGGTGGCATGGGACTGAGCCTGGATGTTGGGGAAGGCGTTGTGCTGGCCCACATGGCACAAGGGGGCCCCAGCACCTTCACCAGAACTCTGGAGAAGGCGGGCTGAAGAATGCCATGCAGCTGGCTCACAGAGTGCTGGATCGTGCCACTGGCCAGGAAGTGCAGATCTGACACCAGCATTAGCAGCAGTGGTATAGCTGACCTGATGCCGATCCTGCTTTTGATGACCTCCTGGATGTGGATCAGTATGTCAAGTATGGTGTCCCTGTTTAGGCGGTACAGGATTAGTATCTGCCTGTCACTGAGGGTCCAGGGTGTGGCCCTTGTGCGAGGGATCACTGCACACCTCCGCCTCTCCACCTACATCCCTGCATCCCCATCCTCCTTCTCTCCCTCGCCTTCTGTTGCTTTGCTGGTCCTCCAGTCCCTGGAGCTGTAGAATGGCATGTAGTGCCTCCAGCTCCATGTTTGCAGCAATGAGTGGCAGCACGGTTGTATTGGGAGGTTTTTGGGGCTTTCCTTCGCCTGTGTCCATTTACCGCCTGCTCTGAGGTGATGTTACCTCTGCCTTGGTTTTGCCCATATTACTGGCAAAAATCTGCCGGTATTACCAGCAAATCCAATCTTGTGATATGCCGGGGATACCATTGTGCCGGTATTACTGGTGAATGTTTCCGGCATTGCATGTACTTTTATTGCTGGTATTACCGGCACCGGTAATTCGGGATGAGGAGATATCAGTGCTGGTAATTCCAGCAACTGTATTCTGGCAAACTCATACTTTGCAGGACAGGTAAAAGCGCTGCTAAATGGTATTACCAGAACGTTTACCGTGTACAGGCAAACTTGTAACAAGGGCCAATGTCTTGCCTATCCCATACGCACTGATGTCAACTGTGATGCATGTGTCCAGTTGGGGATCAATCGACTTTAGACAAGATGTGTTTGCAATGTACGATTGGACATCAGAAAAAGCACAGTCTTGTTCCTCCTCTCATGTGAATTCAGACCCCTTCTTCAACAGAAGCTGAGAACACATTTTGAATAGTTCTCTGAGAGACCGAAATATGACTGCAGTTAATTCTTGCTTTTGGAAGCTGGGGCATTGGCAATGACATTTAGGAGATACAACTTTGGCCTATCTCCTTCACATATTCTGGGTCTTTTTGAATTCGTACTTGTCAATCCTGAACAGAATACGCGCACTCTGCAACATGCATAGTACTGTTTTTGAAGATTCATTGTCAGAGTTTTCATCTTCTCCATATATCATGATGCCACCCTGGAACTCAGATACATTCTTGATGTCTCTAAGGAGCAAGTCCATCATTCTTTGGAATACTGAATCAACTGAGGAGAGGCTGTACGGCATATGGGGATACTGATATGTTCCAAACTGAGTGATGAACTCTGTAGTGCTTGGGCTGTTGAAAAGCTTTCTTTATGTCGAGATTGGAGAACGAAGTGGCCTTGTGTAACACATGTACGAGTTGTGATATGCTTGGTAGGGAACAGCTCTACTTAACTACTTCTCAATTGAGAATATGTGAGTCTATTGAGATTCACAGAATATTGAACGTAGGTTCCTTGATAAGGACCACTGGGCTCAAACATTTTGCTGCCTCAGATGTTTCAATGGTTCCTTTTTTATCCAACTCTCAATCAACGTCCTTCATGGCTGTTGGTCATGGTGGGGTTGGCCATGTGTTGTGTTTAACTTGGACGGCACCCTTGCAAAGTTGTATTTTGTGAAACACTTTCATGACGAATGCCTCCCCTTTAAAAAACATATCTTTGTGCTGTTCATGGTTGTCATCACATGTTGCTGACTCCAACACGTCACTTGTTCTTGGTGGCAATGATCTAATTTTATCTTGAGAACCCTTCGTCGTTTCCAGCCCCTTAACCTTGATTGTGCACTTTTATTACAGAGATTCCTTTGAGCTCTTGGTTTGAAGTTCACAGTTTTAACAGAGGTCATCTCTTGGTGTACTATTCCTTTGTTTGCTTCCAGTGGAATCATAGTTAAGTCTGAACCAGAGTTTGCCATAAGATGGACTCCACTGCCATAAACCTTTCCTGTGAAATGAGGTTTGGAACCTCAGGCAGCTGCATTTCCTATTAATAATGCTGCATTGCCCTGTAGTTCAAAGGTTTCTGGTGATACATTTTGGTCAAACGACCTAAGCGGCCCTATGTCGCACACTAATTGTTTTGGCTGGAGAACTCTGGTAATTCCTTATGTGTCTGTTGCTGCCACATCAGAATCAGCCTCTCCTGGTAACAAAAACTTTGTTCATTCCTTCCCCCCTGTTTCTTCTCTCTTCTCCCATTCACTCGGTTTCATCGTATTGGAGATGTAATACATTTATTTGATATGACTGCTGTCCACTCAGCATTTCCTTCTTATGTGTTGTGTTGTGGTGTATTCTAGTGTGCAGGCTATTGTGGGACCATCTTCTAACTCTACATCGTTAGCATGTGTGAATCTTTCTTGTACTTTGGTATAGTTTGTGTGAACCTTCAGCATACCACTAGTCATGGCTACTGTTTGGTCCTTAATATCGCAGGGCACTGCAGATTACATATTCGTCCCCTTATTCGTTGGTGTCTTGCATTCTCGTGCAGAACCTTATTTTGTGTGGAACATTTCCTTTAGCTTCAAGGTGTTTACCCAATCATCCTGTTGTTTCTTTGAACACCATTGTCTAGTGCCACAGTGCATGATGTGACTTCCTTCAACCCTTGCAAAGATTCTCTCACCTTCCACCCCTAGTGCATTGAGCAGCATGGATCTTTTCTGCTTTGTAGCATCTCTTGTATCTTTTATCTCCCCCACATGGAGAGAACAGGGGTCAGGGGAGCACCGATTTAATGCAGAGCTAGCAACTTTGACTCCATGCTCTAACATTCACAGCATCCCAACTGCTCTCTTACTCATGGAGAGCAAGAAAGTTTGACTTCAAGTTTTAGGATTCTGTACTTCTCGGTTCATTCTTACAGCTCGGATACTCACTGAGCTTCATCCTCTGGAGCTTCTCATGAGTGTTGTCAGTCTTTTGTGTTTGACCTTTGCTAGCCCATCCAAGTCCACCAACTGTCTCTTTGGTCCTTCTTCCTTCCAGTGGCTGACATTGGTGATCCTCTTCCCTCTCATGGGTTTACTCTCCAGTCTCTATTTGTCCCTTCTTCTGGAGTCTTGCACACACCTCGCACACACCTCTCAATCCCATGGAACTCAGAGGCAGCTACTCATCTTCCCCGTATCTGGCCTTTCACTTTACCCTTAGCTTTTGCAGTACCCTGTTCACAAGGCATGTGGTTGTTTAGCAGGTCTCACCCTAGCCACTACCTTGGGGCTATGTGTCAGTTGGCAAGCATTTCTCCCAGTCTCGGCCTGGCTCTTCGCCATCTACACGGCTTCCTAGTGTCCTCCGGTGCTGTAACTTGTGCAGTACACCCCCCTATTTCCTTTGCCTCTGTTTGTCTTCTAGGCTATGGGGCTGTGGCCTGCATTACATGGTTATGCAACTGAATTTTCTCAGTTTGTCTCGGATTACTTCTTCACAAAGCAAATCATTAGGACAGTCACATTGTCTAAGTGGTGATAAAGCCTTACTTTTAAGCTTCTGAAACATATTCAGGAATTTATGGTACCAAAACACGACACTAACCATATTAGCTACCACATCTCCCCTCCCCCTAAATCAATCAAGTGGTGTTCACCTAGAGTTTCAAATTTAAATTCTAGAGCTAAAGCTCCATTTCCAATACAACAATTCTAATCACAAAGGGATTATACGATTACAGAACCGGTACATTGATTAATGTAAGGATTATGCTTCAGTAGCCATGGGATTCCAAATATTAATGGAAATATTGGGAATACAATAATATTAAAAGATATCATCTCCAAATGAGACCCTAGTCGGACCCCCAACATCCTGGTCTAAGTATTCACAGACCTAGAAGCCAGTATGGTACTTCTGACTGCTGTGATGAATCCTACGGCTCCCTCACTAAAACCCTGCCTAGAGTCTGCTCCCAGGTGGCCTAGGAAAGACAGATGCTTCCTGGTCCTGACCTTGGGGGTGGTGTACCAAGGGAGGAACACCTGGGACATGGGAGGAGACAAGGCCCAGGGTGGTGAGGTGATCCCATGGGATGACACACTGTATTTATCCTAAAAAGGAGAGAACCTTTTAAAGCTGCCAAAACATCTAATGGTCTATTGTTGGTATGATATATCTGGGCCCCATATTAAACCAGCGGATTTGGGAAAAGCTAGGGGAATATCTTTATACCCCATGGGAAGGAAAGACCATTTGAGATCTCTAAGGAGAACAATCCCCCTTACTCCCAAAGGTATAGCGAAACAGAATCTATAAATATTGACTTACATTAACTCTTTAACAGTGCATTCTGATGATTTGTCCTTAGACACCTTTAAGGTAAATACATATACCCTTAAAAATAAAAAGTTGATAAAAAAAACAAATTTTGTTGATTGGGACTACATGTCCCATAATCCCAAATGTACTGGACGAGAAAGAGGGCTAAAGACCAATGTTGCAGCTGTAGTGAGGCAATTAAGCCTGATAAGCCACACCAGAGGGAAGCTGAGAAGCTTAAAAGCCCCCCCCCCCCCCATGTGCGGGCCATTAGATGGAGTTGTGACCTGTGTGCCTGCAGTAGCAGTAGCAACAGGAAGAAGAGAGCACAGTGCAAGCAATCCAGGCAGAAGTCGGAGAACCAAAGGGATGCCAGGAATTTAATACCTCAGATTTCAACTGCCTATACTGAAAGGGCCATGTTCCCCCAAACTCTGTAATGCAGAGGTTGCACAGCGGAAGGCGTGAAGGAAAACTGCTTTTCCCCATGTGAACCTAATTGCAGAGATTGCGCAGCAGGAACTGTGTCAGAGAACCATGCCTAGAAGGTGCTGTGAATCAAAGGTCTCAGGCATGACAGGGGCTCCTTAATTGCGTGGCCAAACTGAAGATACCTTCAAAAAGGACGGCTGTAGATCCAAGCAGAGCCAGAAGTCGTAGATGCCGTGCAGCACAAACAGGAAGGAATAGAGAAGCCTGTGAGTCTTACCAAGCATTCTGACTCCTTGCACAAACAGATTCAGGCAAATGTATCCAAATACAATCACTTGCGTATGAGTAAAAGCGATGCAAAACTGACCGTTGATTGTTTAACAATGAAGAACTTGAAATGTAGCACTCGCACATAAGTGAACATTATTTCCTGAACTCGCCTAAGAAAGAAATGCGGTGAAGATTTCTAATTGAACATTTTAACTTGTTGAAAACTCATGAAGAAAGGGTTACGTGTGCTTAATAATGAGATGAAGGGTAATCTCTGAATCAATACTAAAGCAGTTGAAATCATACCAATACAAGCTAATTGACTAAACATTACCATTACAAGTTGTAGAGAGCAAGCATTGCCCAAGCCTTGAATGAACAAAGTGTTTCTCCAATCAGGAGTGAAACCAGCCTTCCCCAAAACCAATGAATGGTGTAAGCATTGCCACAAGCCAAATAGAACACCAGCATTGCCCAAGCTAAGAGAGCACATGCATTACCTGGAGCTTAGAGAGACCGACAACAGCGTATGAGTAAATTATCCTGCTGGCAGAATGCAAAGATGTAAAGGCAAGGTTGGGGAAAGGGAAGCGTGCTACTTGTGATTATTCTTTAAAAGCTGATACAACTTACATTGCCAAAGCCAATAGGTGAAAGAGCGAAGTAGATCCTAAAGGCAATTTTGGGTTGTTGTTGCAGACAGACAAGAGTGGCAAAGAGGCCGCCTATCTGAAAAGGGAATATTCAGAGGAAGAGTCTCTAGCTTACTTGAAGGTGTGGAAGTGGCATAAAGTGAATCTTGTCATATCTAAAAAAACTGTTCAAAATAACAAAGATACAAAGTACTGAAGCTGTGGTGGTGTTTTTGGTTGTCATTAGATTTGAAACTTCAGTAGCACTATGAGACCCTCATGGTGAAATCTTGCAGGCGTTATTATAAACTGAGAGTTGCTTAGATGGAAGTAGAAGTGCTGTGAATTCACCCTGACAGAAATAACTGTGATTATAAATCCTTTTATGAGAGACTCAATAGTGTTAGCCAGAAGTTGTGTTTCATTACCCTAATCAGGAGTTGTGTCTGTTTTAGTCTGACAAGGAATTGTGTTTCTTCTTAGACATTTATAAGTTGTTGCAAAGCATCTTGGCTGGAAATAACACAGACTATTCCAGCAAGAAGAGATGTTTTTCCATTGTTTGAACTGTGGTTAACAGAACTTTCATTTGACACATTGAAGCAGCCAATAACTGAATTGAAGCTTTACTACAAACCTTGTTTCTTTTTGTTGAATCTTGGAGCTGAAGTTATCTTGAAACCTGGGGAAGGGGAGTTCACCCAGGTTACCAAGAAATACTTTGAATACCATTTTTGATATTATGGTGAATTGCCATATATTTCTTTATGTATTTGATGTTTAAGTGTGAGGGCCAGATATCCTGTATTAGAATGTTTTCCTTTAGTTTCAATAGGCAGGGAAATCCTCGTCAGAGTAGGGAAAGTGAGGCGTTTGATGAAACTCACAATTTAATAAAATGGCAAAGTTTGAGAAATCATCCAAAAGCTGTCCGCCTCACATTTCTGACCCCTCACATTGCACAAACCATTTTGGCCTCAATTTTACTAACTGCACCCACATTTCTATGACATGCTTCATGTCACTGCCTGATGCATCAGAATCCAATGAGGCTGTCACTTCGAATATCTTCCACAAAACATTGAATAGACTCTAATATAAGCAACAATCTAAGACTTGCAGAACTGGAACCCCATGAGTAAGTGAAATCGATTCATCCAACCGCTTCTTCCTCAAACAAGGTTACTTTATTTTGTTTCCCAACTGACTGCAATGTAGGCTACCTTCACAGTCCTTTTTCATGTGCTCCGAAGACTACAACAGAGGCGCAAGCCTAGGCACATTTGCTGCCCCCTCTCCTCGGCAGAGAGAGTACCACAAATGGTACCAACATTTATCGGCTATTGTGGAACAAGTACGCTACCTGGTTTAGAAACTTTTTCAACCTAACTTCTCTTTTTGGAAGCTTTCAACTGAGAAAATAGGGTTCTGTTTAACAGTCCCTCCTGCTTCCCTCTTTGAATTTCTATCGAGCCTGAATCTGAAAAAGGTTAGGCTACTCTGGCCAGCTTATCATTAATCTTCTCCTTGAAACCTTTCCACAACAAAGCCATTCTACACTTTCTAGCAACCGAGGACTCCCAGCAGCTAATTGCTTAAACTTACTGACATAATAAAAAGCATGAAGTAAAGGGCCAACTTTCCCTGCTAACACATCACCACCACTGTCTTAAAACCAAGGGTACGCAAAGTGGCCGAGGGGTGAGACATCTTTCTGCTGGAGAACCTGCAGGAACCAACTACCCCCTCTTAAGGAGACAGCTGAAGATTGGTTTTAAAATCAGATTTTGAGTCTGGCAGCAATTATGGAAGCAAGAAGTCAATGAGCGGACCAGAGGAATTGAAGCTCATCTTTCTCCTGAAGAAACAGCTTTATCTAGTGCCTAAAAAACATTTTGCATGAGGATGGAAGTGGCTGCCATGGTGGATTTGGAAACACCCAATGCTAACAACTGGAAATGAAAACTAGGTTACAATTATTGGCAGACATTCTAGAACCATTAATATGATTGGTCACTACAACACAGGCATGCATCCCAGCCTACCCACCAGAGAAGATACACAGTGCTTGATAGCTGAACCCAACACAGCAGAAAGACCACAATACCAGGCCTAACACCCCAACTACAAACCAGATGCCAGTTATTGGCTGGCCATCTCTAACACCATGGACCATTATTATTATATACATAAAATGCCCAAATTGGTAGTTAATGGAGAGTTTTTCGACCTCCTGCCAAGATGTCCTACACCTACCTCTCAGATGCACACAATGACATGTCTGACAGGAACCATATAGAAGCGCACTCGCCACCCCAACAAACCAAATTCGTATCAGATCAAGATGGACTTATCAGCTCTGGACACCATGCCAGGAACGACCTTCACAAACCCAGATTGGAAGGTTATGCGGAGGGCCATGCCAGGAGCACCCACCTACCCTTCAGAAATACACTACAACTAGAATACCTGTTAGGAACCCTCAACTCACCGGTCTCCTAGATTTATACCATGACACTTAGGTAGTAATTGGGAAGCGACAAACGTTATCCACTCACTTTTGCCAGAATATCCTCTGCTTACACTCACACACACAAACAACACCTCAACTCATTTCACACATCATCAGAGTTTATGGGATTTGAAGACATCCCAATTTATCCAAGAGGAGGAGATCAGCAGAAACTATAAAACGTAAAAGAAGGAATGCTACAGGTTACATTGTTAAAAAATGCATAATTCACACAAAGAATTAATAAATATATTGACTTTTTAAATTTTTATTACATGAACCTTGAAGGCTAGACTGTGAGAATTGGTTAGTCAATATTCGTTTCATTATTGGTTCAATTATTATTATCTATACTATTCAAACCAGAAGCTTTAACTACTTATCGTTAGACTCGGTTTTCATTTTAGCAGTTAATGTTATATTAATTGTGAGAGTGCTTGAAGGGTTGACAACCATTACACCAACATTTGTTTTCCTTTTTAATTATGTTGTGACTTTAAATGTCAAGTATATGAATGTTCTACTTTTTGTTGACTTTTTTTATTATTCTTTTATTTTTATGTTTACATCCTTTGCAAGCAATTGAAGAGAGAGGTTCGAGTAATCCACAAATTGAGTATTTTCTCACTGTCTATGATTAATCATCAAGGAATTATGCCGCCACATTGTAATCCGCTAATTAAATATTTTTTCTTTTTGCTATAGTTAAAGACCAATGAATGCTGTTGTTCGTTCTATGTACACAAGCAATTTCATCATTCTTATTGAATTGTGAACCACTAAATGATGATTTATGTATCATATGGTTTGTGCAATGTACACAAATAATTCCATTATTTCTTTTGGGTTGGTTACAGCTAAACGAGGGCTCACGCACAACAGTATTGGAGTAGAGTAAAAATTCATAGGGTGGTCTCATCACGCTGTTACCTCTGCGTATTTAACACATTGGGCCTCATTACGAGTTTGCCGGTAAAACCGTGTTCATTACCGGCATGCCGGAATGAGCGGGTCCGTGCACGTATGAACCCGCCAATAGCGGGTGACTATGAGTGCGCGCGCACGCGCGTTCCCCCATGCCGGTAGTGGCAATACCGCCATGCCGGTAAAGGGCCTCCAAGCCCCCTATACCGGCATCGCGGTGCCCGCCCATTGCGCTACCGCCTCACACTAACCCGTAAATACCGGCACGGTAATACCGGCGTGGTATTACTGTGTTCGCAAAAAATGGACCCGGAAATTACGTCATCGCACAGGAACGGGAAATGGGCCGGCGGCCATCTTTAAAAACACAATCCATTGCAATCCTCCACAACCAACACTCCTCCCGTGTCGTCGTGTGTCAGGAGAGCATCACCATGTCCAAGGCCAGCAGGAAATCCACCCAGAGGAAGAGGAAGCAGCGGTTCTCGGACGCTGAGCTCACCATGCTCGCCAACACACTGGAAGAGCATGCGGACGTAATACGCTGCACAGACCTCAAGCATGCGGCCCAAACCCGCAAAAAAGAGGTCTGGCTCGAGTTAGCGCAGAGGGTGACAGCAGTGGGGTGCGCCCCAAGGAGTGTGCGCGACTGCCGGAAGCGGTGGGATGACCTCCGCCTCCGTGTCCGGAGGACCCTGTCCGAAAATCGGAGAGCCGCAAGGGCGACAGGCGGTGGGCCACACTCCCCAGTCCAATTGATGCCATGGGAGGAGACGGCAAGTCGCTTCATCAACACCAAAAGCATTGAGGGGATCGGAGATCAGGAGGTCGGGGCGGCAATCACCACAGAGGAAGGTGAGTGTACCATCACAACCACGTATCACGACACATGATGTGGCCCAACTGATGGGGAAGTTAGAGTGGGCAAGGCGATGCATCAACATACCCATAGATCAATCATCGTCACTTCCCGCACCACATGGACGCAGAGTGACGACCCCAATCCCAACAGAGGTGCCACATGACCCAACCATGCCCATGCACCCACCACACAGAGGCCAAACTAATGCTACACCACCAGCCATGCATTGATCCCCCACATACCCCTTCAGTACACCCAAAGCAACAAACCAGAAATGAAATGATGGCTGAATGCATGGACACATCCCACCACAATACATCACAGCCGCCAATTGACCACATCACTGATGACCCGCATCTCTTCTATCCCCCAGGCACTGACGATGAAGGTAGACCAGTGGACAGGGGTGCGAGCACGTCCAGTGCACAAAAGGGGTCCAGGGACACCCCAACACAACCGTCCAAGGAGAAGTCATCTGCCAAAGCCAGCATGCCACGCAAGGCACCAACCCTGCAGGGAACACCTGCACCCACTGACCAACAACCAAAAACCACAACAGTGGTAGCCCTGCCGCAAGCCACCAAGGACGTTGTGTCCACAGAGGTGGAAGAGGAATCAGACATGATGCCTGGCTCACCCACCCCAAGACCAATTGCCAGCCCCCAACCTCTAGCAGAGTCTGAGTGCCTCGACAATACGTGCCTGCATGATTCAGACCTCGGTGAATCAGACACTGCGCTGTTCGAGGACAGTGCCCAGGAGGATGGCTCCGCGCAGCCGCCTACCACCACCCTGCAAGGCACGACTCTGCCCTCCTACACTCTGCCCTCCACCACTCTGCCCTCCACCACTCTGCCCTCCTCCACTCTGCCCTCCTCCACCCTGCCAGCAACCTGCAGACCTGTGGACGTCACATCATTCGAGACCCGCCTGACAAGGGTCGAGGCCCGGCAGGAGTCCATGCTCCAGATCATGCAGCAGCAGGTAGAAGCAAGCAGAGAGGCCATGAGTGCCATTGTGAGGGCAATAGCAGCCAATACTGCAGCAGTGGAGGCATCCACGCGTGCCTTCCAGGAGCTCCAATGCAGCGGCCACACCTTGACACAGGCAGTCCATTGAGAATTGACACTTCCGCCACAACTACCCCTGCCACCTCGGCCCAATCCAGTCCGGTGCGTCACATGAGGAGGAGCGCACGACGGCCGGCCATGGCACCACCCAACACCAAGATGTAAAAGAAATGAATGCACGGACAATGACATTGTGGCAGGACACATTGTGGAAGGGAGCACTGTCCGATGCACACATGGGGACACTTAGCATCTGTGTGGAGGGAGAGGGATTTCACTGGGGTGTTTGGAGGGTTTGTGGGGTGGGAGCGGGGGTTCACTGGGGTGTTTGGAGGGGAATGTTAATATTATCACGTGTATGTGAATAATACACCTGTTGTTTGCAAGCAATTCAATGGCTGGACATTCTTAATTTTGTGCATGTACATTCAATGTGTGATAGCGTACGGTTGTGAACTGCTAAGTATACAAGTGTGCATGCCCACATGCAGCCAGTGTGTCACTGGAACATTCCTTTCATGGTCCGTGCGTTTCAGATGTACACGTGGATTAGTGCTTGGCGTACAGCATGGCCATCCCGTGCATCATGTACTGGCAGGGGGGCTCCTTCGCCTCCGTCTCTATCCCCTTCATGGTCACCCGGCCCATGCATGTCTATGTCAGTTGGCAGTGGTACATTCCTCCGGACGCACATGTTGTGCAGCATGACACAAGCCATGGTGATATTTGCCACCCCCTCAGGCCTATATAGGAGTGCACCACCAGAACTGCATTGGCATCGTAACCGCGCTTTCACAGGTCAAAGGTATGCTCAGGCAGAACACGGGTACGAGTGTGCACGCGATTGTACTCCTATCCATGCCAGTTCAGCGGTTACGCATTGGGGTAAGTAGCCACGGCCTGAAGGTATATCCTCCATCACCTGCAGGCAGATTCGAATAGGTGTGTGTCACTCTGACTTGCCAACTTTCAGGGCACTCAGTCATGGCGGCAGCTATTTGCTGTGGGCATGCACATGTCCCTGTACGTATACGCAATAGTCACATAGATGCTATGGATACTGTAATGAGGTGTGGGACACTGGATGTGGTTTGATAGATGATGCAGGGTGTAAACATGCATGCTGAGGCAGATGTGCTGTGTTAGTGCGGCAATGTTTGGCCTCCAATTCATGATGTGTATTCTATGCATGCTCACAATTATGCATGCTCACACTGGTCACATTGCCAGGGTTACCATCCTGTTCAGTCCTGCATTGCTTGACATTGCCATGGTGGCCTGGTTGTGGCTCTTACTTGTCGTCATCCATATGCATAGTTTGGCATTTGTGGCCCAGTGATGTGTCGGGTTCGGTTTGGCTAGTTCAGGTCTGGAGTGTTTGGCTCGGCATGCACTCTCCACTCACTGGCTACTGCCACCCAGGTGCACTATTCCCCCCCCTTGCCACCCAGGTGCAGTAGCCCCCCCCTTCTGCATCTGCACTGATCAGGTCCCCACAGCACAGCCATGGGACAGTTGTGCAACTCACCAGGCTGCCAGGCACGTGGTCCAGCATGCGTGAGAGTAGTGGTTGTGAAATGCCATGCAGCTGGTCCACTGTGTGTTGGTAGGTGCCTGGGGCCAGGAAGTGTTGCACAGTAACCACCTTTATTGGTGGGGGGATGGCAGTGCGTATCTCGATGTGGCTGGCAATGTCATTCTGTGTCATGTCCACTATGGTGGTGATGGTGTCACGGTCCAACCGGTCCAGGGTGTGCGTCTGCTCAGGGGTTGGTTTACATGGGCTGGGTCTGGTGCAAGGGATTGGTGGCTGCCTACGTGGCACTGGTGGCTGCGCTGGTGGTGATTGCTGGCCATGTCTCGCCCTCCTTCTCCTCCTGTGTCTCCTCTGTGCTGCCTGTTGTTGTGCTGTGGTTGTATCACTATGGGCGGGTCCTCCTGCACCATGTTTGATGGTGCTAGTGGTGGCATTTTGGTGTGGGAAGGGGTGTGGTGTTTCATTGTGCGCCTTTTGTGATGGCCAACTCTGCATTGGCTACGCCGGGGGGGGTTGCGGTGTGTGGGTGTGCTCAGTTCATACTGGCACAGCCTCCTTTGACTCCACCTGTGGGGATTGTGTGCACCTGTGGCAGCTGCCTTGTATCTTGGTTGCTGTTTGCGGGTGGTCCGCGATGCCTGTTTTTCCGGCATCATGCAGCCCGTTATTACCGTGTTTGCGATGCCGGTATTTGCATGTTTGCGTGGGTTGTGATTGCCCCGTATTACCGGCATGCCGGTATTTACTACCTGAGGAGGCGCGTGTACGCGCCTGTGCCGCTATTAGCGGCACCGTAAATAACGGTGCCGTTAATACCGGGTTTGTGGGTCAGAATGCTATGGAACGTTAAATGATGCCGGTATTTACATATCGGCATCATTTTTCCCTTACCGGCATAACTCGTAATGAGGCCCATTGTTATGGAACAGTGATGACCCAGAGTATCTTTTAACAATGTTTTATCGTTACACACGCACAATCCAAAATCATACATACAATGTTAACACTGATTTTTTTACATTTCATGTTTACATTAAAAAACGGCATATTTAGTCACATCATCACGTCACATCAAAGTAAACATTGCCATGTACTAACCCAATAACTACAAACATATTAACGTCATTACATAATAGGGTCATGAAGTAAACTATGAACACAAACACTATTAACTTCCTAAAACCAGTTTTTCATATCACAGCAGCACCTATGCTCACTGATCAGGAGAACTCACAACAGATCATCAGAATTAAGCTACAAATATGCGGTAAGGCACATGTTGGTGGCCACTTTAAAAATGAAAAGTGTAGTCACTCGAGTATATTTTCAGAGATACTATTTCGCATTACCTACTATTAGATTCCAGTGAGCCGATTCCATGGAAGGAGCCTATCCATTTTCCATGGCTTCTGTTGGCTTCTGTTGGCTCTAAAAGCCGTTGGTAAGCCCACCACCAAGCTTCTCAATGGCGGTGTTGTATGTTTTTAAGTTTTTATTAGAATTCACACTGATCAAGTTAATTTTTGTTATTCATGTAAGGAAAATGTATACAAATATGTTCCTGATGTCATCTCTTGTGCTAGAGGTTAAGCTAAAATGTGATCATTGAAATTTGATAAGCAACCTTAACTATATGAATTAGTGTCTCGCACGATATTATTAATGTTTAAGAATATAATATAATATAATAATTGTTTTGACCCTTTGTTTGACTTTGTTGTTACAGTGATTGAAAAAGGCCAACGACTGAAAACTGTTACATCATATGTCTTCCTCTGTATATATCAAGTGACGAAAATGACCCTCCGCCTACCATTATAGTCCCCTCATCTACACCTCAAATATAGAGGGTGAGGACACCCAAAACTCAGCAACTCAACTGTAACAGCAGAAGATCAACAGTGCTACAAGGTTGTGTAAATGCAAAAGGTACACTGTACAAATCCCAAATAATGTAACATATCAAAACACGATTATGACACATAACACTTAACACGCTTGAGAGGACAGCTATGTGCAGAAGCATCTTCATATTAGGAGGCATGTAGCTGGCAGATCAGACATGCTACACGAGAGGAATGGGAGTCAGCCCCAGACTATAAGAAGCCTCCCCAAGATCACAGTTCTACGATCAATTTGAACCACAAAGGTCTCCTACCCTGCACGATTAAACTGTATGCAGATAATATACTAGGACACTAAAGTAAATGGCCCACGTTTGTGAAATGCGAGTTGTCACCTTTGTGACAAACATTTTACTCCCTAGTGGTGCATCGTTTTGCTAATTATGAGGCAAATGGTACATTTTGAAGCACATTGGGCTTGTAGCAGTGGTCAAAATTATCAGCTGCACAGTGCATGTTCTTGGAACTAGCCCACACTTGACCGCTAAACAGGCACAGCCTACTCTATCGGGCAGGCCCTACTGCTCCAGAAGCATGTCCAAGCACGTTTCTCAGGCCACAAGTAAAAGGGCAGGCCAGTGAGGTTAACAAAAGAGATTACCGCAGGGGTGTGGCCTAGAGCGCAGTCTGACCGGACGGGTTCCTGAGATCCTCTGACAATGTGAGAGGTCTGAGGCAAGGAGGCCACAGACATCTGGCTGGTAATGGATGCCAGATTCGGACCTTGGAAGTGGTGCTGAGGTCCTCTGGCGTTTTCCTGACTGCCAACGACCTTGGGAAAGGATGATTTCACTGAGTGGCTGCAGCGGCGCAGATAAAAGCAAGATGGCGACATCCAGCCAAGAGTGCTACAGATATCCCGCGGCTGAGCTGTTTGAAAAGAGTGGTGGGTGAGGCAGGCAGGTGCCAGTCCCCGCGGTCTCTGCGGCCATGATGTGTGCTTGGCAGGTCAGCTTAGCGTGTTTGCGCTCTCCTGGAGCCGAGATGGCAGCACAGGACTAGAGTTGTCAGCCCCTCTGAGCTCTCACAGGCACCGAGGATCACTGAAAGGTGCCTCTCGTCAGCTGGTTTTCTGGGCCTCCGCACACCAGACGCAGAGATGGCGTCATACGTGTGCCACAATTTTATCGCTGGGAAGCACAGCCTACTTTGTGTGGTCCCAGGGGACTGTAGATCTTGGTGTAGTGCTTGGTTTTGAAGGTGGTCTGCTTGTCCCACTCACGGGTTGGTCCCTCACATCACTAGTGGGACAGTGAGGAGCGGCATTTAGCACTGAGTTTGCTGGTAATTCACAAAGGACAACCACAACTGGCATGGCTCTCCTTGGGTATTTTGGTCCTGGACCCTGCAAGATAACACGGATTGGCAAAGACCGGGAAGCACGGTAACATTACTACGATGCGCCAAACAGGGGACAAGGCTAAATGGCCTAAAGTGATCTCAGCTCGTCTCATGTTCACGCCCCAGACACCTATTTGGGTCTGCCATCTCAGCTCTCCACCAAGTCGGACGTACAGGATATGCTTTGCGGAGTTAAAAAAGAAATTAAAATAGCACTGTGGAGCTGTCTCATAAAATCTTGGTGCTGGAAACGAGAGTTTCAGAGGCCAAAAGCAGGGTCAGTGAGGTGTAGAACATGATCTGTGAGCAGTATTATGAACTGAGCGAATGGGCACACAAAATTGAGCTTCTGCAGACTCATTGCAACACTTTGGAGGACAAGCAGGAAGAGGCAGAGAATCGGTCCCGTCCTTATTCGGGGGAGCTTGCTTACGGGTCGGGATGATGAGCTTCTGAAATATGTTGAAAGCCTCTTTCGCTCTATCCTCGTTTTGCCTGCTGACTCTGCAATTGAGCTTGACAGAACCCACTGCATGAGGCCCAGAGCCCCTGCGGATCAGGAAATACTCCCAGGCGGTCTAACACGGGTGCACTTTTTCACCTTTATAGAACACATAATGGCCCTCATTAGGACCCTGGCGGAGTGGGTTTCCGCCAGCGCTAATCGCGGCGGACCCGTCCGCCGTACTACGAGTTCCCTTAGCGCCATGGAGGTTTTCTCCGCCTGGTTTTACCGGGCGGAGAAAACCATGGCGCTAAGGGACCTCATTGTTAATTACGCCGCCGTACTTTACGGCGGCGTAATTAACTCCTTCCCCACTCCCATTATACCCTATGGGGCAAGAATGGGAATGGGGAAGGGTAAAATGGGGATTGGGGATTTACCGCTCCGCCAAGGTCGGCATGGGGTGGTAAATCCGCCAACCCCCATGGCGCTATCGACGGCTTTCCGCCGTGCTTCGCGGTGCATTTAGCACCGCGAAATCCGCCAGGGTCGTAATGAGGGCCAATGAGTATTGCTCGTGCTAAATCCGCCATCATTTTTAGGAATGTCACACTTTTGCTGTTCCAAGACCTGGCAGCTTCAACTTTACCCAAAAGAATAGTACTACGTCCAATGACGGAATGGCTGAGAAGTAAAGAGCTGGCCTACAGATGGGGCTTCCCTGCAGCGCTTATCTTCTCATACCAGAGGACACAGTGGACCATTAAACCGATAAAGGAAGGTGAGCAGCTGCTGAGATCCTATGGGGGTGAAGGCGTTATCGAGAACGAAGATACTGGGTCCTCCTTGCGTCCTATAGAGTTGAGCAAATGGTCAAAGGTGGGGAATGTTCAGGAAACCTAGAATGTTCAGGGTCTGAACTCCCCCATGAAGAGGAAGTCGGTCATCCAGAAAATGGATCTTTCCTTGTCGATGAGACCCACCTGCTTTAGCCTGAGGAAAAAAGAATGAAGCATGGGGCCTTCTCGCGTCAATACTTCGCCCCGGGGGAGGGGAAACCAGGGGTGTCGTTATAGCACAAAATGCTTAGTCTTCCAAGGTTAATGTTTTGACTGATCCCATGGGGAATTATATTTGCATCAAGGGTCTCTTGTTTGATCATAATTTCACCTTTGGTTCTCTTTATGCCCGCAATAATGGGCAAGACCACTTCCTCAACGCCTTCATCCCCAAGATGTGGCTTTTGCAGCTGGTGATTGGTGGAGACTTTAACCTGATCCCTAATCTGGTAATTTATAAGTCATTACCACTGACTAGAACTGACTATAGAAACGTCACCTTGTTTGCTGCATTACTGCATGAATTGGGTCTGGTTGACACATGGAGGTTATTCAATGGAGAGCGATTTCTCATTTTACTCACACATACATGAGGGCTTCTCCAGACTCGACTTATTGCTTCTCCCCAGTGACTTGTACCTGTGTATACAGGGGCTGGAATTTTGCCTTTGGTCGCTATCTGATCATGCGCCAGTCCTAGTCTCCTCCCTGCCAGTTAGGCACCCATGGAGATTATACGAGGCAGTATTGCAGGACCCAGTACTTTGTAAAGATATAGCAGGTACTATTTCGAATTACTTTTGAGGAAAACAGCAGGACAGATCATTCTATGGCTACCATATGGGATGCTATGAAAGCTGTTGTACGGGGGACCTGATTAGTAGGACCGTGGCCTAAATCAGAGAGTAAAAGGTGGTTCAAAAGCAATTCGAAACCTAGGTACGGTCAGCTGAGACTGCACATAAGCGTGTTTGATCTTGTGCGAAGCTTCGGACACTGAAATTGGCACGTAATAAATTAGAACCACATCTAACAGAGAGGCTGGCCCAGGCAATACTTAAAGCCAAGCAACACTATTACATCCTCAGTAAAAAAGTTAAGTTACTGTTGGTATATACTTTCAAAAAGCTTCAGACACGCAATAACACGCAGGCATTACGAGATGAACATGGCACGCTATGTCGCAGCAATATCGATAAATTAGGAATTGTCCAAAATTACTGTACCACTATATTTTCGGGCAAATCCCTCTCACTGGTGAGTCAGCATAGCTATCTAGCAGTTGCCCGTATCCCCAGACTGCCCGCTCATCTTGCAGAAACCCTAGAAGCTCCCATTCAGACCTCTGAGGTAGATTGGGCTATCAAAACTCTCAAAAACAAAGCGCCAGGGCCCAAACCTTTTATATAATATTTTGCTCCCTTCTTGTTCCACATCTGATACACCTGTTTAACTTGTTCTTGATCTTGGGCAAGACCCCTCCTACTATGGAGATGTCGACAACTGTACTAATACCCAAAGCAAGTAAGGACCCAACCTGTTGTGACTCATATCGTCTGATCACCTTAACGAACAAGGATGTCAAGTTGTTCTCCAGAATTCCGTCTCACAGATTAATGGGGGTTCTCCTGAGGATGACAGACGAGGATCAGGGTGGGTTCATAGTAGATCGGAGCATGCACAACAATAATGAAGAGTTTTAAATCTGATTGGGGTCGGTCTCAAGGAGGGAATTGAGATGGGTGTCATTGCACTAGACGCTCATAAGGCTTTCGACAGGGTGGATTGAACCTACATACAGTATACTCTGGAAGCCTTCGGTTTCGGTCCCAACTTTCATAGGTTAGTGCTTGCTAATTATCATACGACTCGATCAGGATTAATGGTCAGTATACTCTGAATGTAGTTATGTCATGGGGAACCAGACAGGGTTGCCCCTTGTCACCACTGATATTTGCATTGACCATGGTGCTGTTCGCCTGTAGAGTCAGAAATAATTAGGGAATCAAACGGATTGGGGCTGGTGCTACAGAGTACAAGATCTCTCTGTACGCAGACAATGTTATGGTTACTATCTGGAACCCATGTGGCTCCATGGAGGCACTGCTGGCTGAACTTGCTAAGTCTGGGTCAGTTTCTGGCTTTTGGTCAACTACGACAAATCTTGAGGTCTTGACATCTTAATTCCCCCTCATAAGTGGCTACACCTCGACGAACTTTCTCAGATAAAATGGGATCTGCAATCTATACCATAGCTGGATGTGCGAATCCTGCATACTACATAAAAGGTCTTCTAATGTCATTTTCCTCCACTGATACAGGAGCTTAATGAGGATCTCGACAGGTGGTTCAGGCAGGATATGTCATGGTTTGGCAGAATTGCAGCCGTAATAATGAATTTGGTTCCCCAGCTGCTATACTTCAGTCTTGCTCTGTCTGTCAAGATTCCAGAACCAAATTTGAGGGCATTACAGGGGAGGGTTTTCTGATTCATTTGGGGGAAATAAGAGGGCACGGACCTCTAGGAATGTCCTGTTGCAGTCAATGCAGAATGGGGTTTTGGGGGTACCTGATATTTACTGGTACAATTTTGCTGCACAGATCTCATATGTTATGACCTGTGTAAGGAGCAATATGAGTCCCATATGAAGAAGATAGAACAGGCCTGTTCTTTGGTGCCCTCATCTCAGACGCCCTATATGGACTCTCCTGGAGCTGTGGGTGGTATTGGTTCTCTGCTACTTACTCAACAAAGACTACCATTTATTATATGTGTAGAGCCATGCGTTGTTTGGGTACACCGGTGGGAACAGCTCCACTAACATCTATCTGGAACAACCCAGATTTTTCACCCGGGCCTGGCAAAGGGGCAGTTTGACAGCTGGGTTAACAGAGGTCTTGAGACACTCCAACAGTTTTACAGGGAGGGGAACCCACTAACCTTCAATGAAAGCAATGCAGAATTTCACATGAAAGAGGCTGAGCGGGTTCTGTTATGCACAACTACGCATCGTATCCCCCCACTAAAGTAAGTGCAAACAAGTCCCTGAAGACTTTGGAGCTGAAGATTCGATCCCCTATCCTTAAGTCCAAAACCTCAACTATATATAAACTATTGGATAGGGAGATCCCACAATATGTCTACACTATATGGTCAGTTGGGAGCGAGACTTGGGGTGGAAATCGATGATGATGCTTGGTATCGAATATGGGCTTGTATGTGCTTGCTAGATGCTGCCCGCCCCTCTCCTCTCCTCACCGCCAACGGTACATCTGTACATCTCCTCTGTGCCCCTCTGTATCCCATCCCTGCTGTACATCTGTTCTATTGTTACCTCTCAAAAGCGTTCTGTTATGCATCTGTACTGTTATATACCTCTATAAAGCACTCTGTTGCTTCTCAAAGCCAGTTCCACCCTCAATAAATACAATAATAATAATAATAATGTACAAATGCTCAAGGTATGCGACAGAGAGAGTCTTTTCAAACTGTATTATAGTTGGTAACTGACACCTCAAAGACTACACAAAATAAATGGGGTTTATTCTCCCAATTGTTGGAGGGGGTGTTCTGAAGTTGGCTCCCTATTGCTGTAACGCTCACCTGGTATCCACGGGGACGTCACTCAGCCTGTTCTGACCTCTTGCAACCTCGAACCCTTCCCTGGAGTCTACTCGACTGGAGACTGGGCCTGAAACACAGGATTGGTAGAGTTTAACTCCCTATTGTCTCTGTGTGCTTGAACCCCTTCTTTTCCGGTGTCCAACCCTTCCCTTTGATCCACAGCTCACCTTGTTTTCTTGGAAAGTGTGCTCTCCATCCTGTTTTCAGCGCAGGGGCGTGTTGATTGATGCGGGCTCGTTGCTGCCTAGTTACTTCACTGGCAAGAGTCCGACAGGTAAGTATTTTGAACAGTTCTCTAACTTCGTTCCTTTCCTTCCTCATATGATGGCCGGCGTCTGGGGAGGGCGACATGCTGCTGAGATGAGTAGCGCTGAAGGTGAGTGAGAGCGCGATGCGAGATGGGACCCTTTCGTATTTGTATTGAACTGAGTTATTTTTCTGTGTCTTTTAGGTGCCGCAACGTTTTCAGCGTGGATGCCGGTCATGAAGAAGAAATGCGTTGAGTAAGCGCGGTATGCAGCGCCTCTAGATGTTTCCACGCCAACCTGGAGTGTCTTTTCCCTCTTGCAGATGGATGAGAAGTTCCGGAGACAGAGTTCCCCACAGAGCGGCTGGGATTCAGGTAAGCGTTAGAAGCTCGTACAGTCTTTAAAAATAAGCGAAGATTTGCTGAATGCTCACTAATGCCTTTTTTCTGTTCTTTTCCCTTTTCCTTAGGAAGCGGCGTGTTGGGATGGGAATGACACCGCCGAAGATGCCCGCAGAACAGAAGGAGCAATGAATGATGGGCAGAAGCGCCGCAAGGTAAGGCTGTTCCTAACGGTGTTCTTGTTCTTGCAGGAGCTGAGCGCAGCAGAAAGATGCAGGCCTACTGGAGACAGATCCGAACATGGTGAGTGTCACGCTGCAGGTGCAGAAAACACAAAGCATGATTCTCAGCCTGGGCATTGCTTAAATAGTCTCTGGGTATCCCAGGTGTCTCTGGGCTGAACCACACCCAAAGGACTAGACTGCACATGTAGTTCTGGGAACCGAAATATGTGGGGGCATCCATCTTGTCCCCATCAATGCACTACAAGTCCAATCCCCAATGTTATCCTAGGGGAGTGAGTGAGTCTGGTGCCACAAGCGCCAAGTCTGACTCCAAGTGGGTCTTTAGAGGGATGGAGAGGCCCTTGAGGGCCATGTAGGTCATTGTGGCCTGGCTCCAGCCTGACCTCTTGGAGGGCTGGGGACATGAGGGGCAGGCAGGAATCATGACAGCACTCCTCCCCAAGGCCCCTCTCAAGGTGACTCTTCTGACTAGTCCTGGTTTGTTTGGATGGTTTTGATGAAATCGTCTAAGCAAGCGAGGTGCATGGATGTACTTACAAGGCTCCCATGTCCTGTCTTGTGGACCATACCCCTTCCAGTCTACTAAGTAGTATAATTTGGATCTGATGTACTTTGAATCCAGGATGTCCTTGACTTCGAATTCGGGCTCCCCGGCGACTATTACTGGCTGCGGTGGCGTTGCTACCCGGGTCCCAGGTTAAACAGGTTTAAGGAGAGACACGTGGAACACCGGATGAATCTGCCTGTTTGACAGCAGAGCTAGTCTGACCGCCACAGGATTTATCACGGAGGTGACGGTGAATGGACCCAGGTATCTTGGACAGAAAGTTCGGGTTCCTT
The DNA here is from genome assembly GCF_040938575.1 of Ambystoma mexicanum. NCBI lineage: Eukaryota > Metazoa > Chordata > Amphibia > Caudata > Ambystomatidae > Ambystoma > Ambystoma mexicanum. The sequence continues at coordinate 746,047,768 of NC_090926.1, forward strand.
TAATGGACACATGTTTAGACGCCAGCCAGACTTTGTCTCCCACTTGGTAGTTGGGGGCCTTTGCTCAGTGTTGATCAGCAAACTTCTTTTGGCGATTCTTAGCTTGAAGTAGGTGTTCAGCTGCCCTTTTAAAGGTTTGAGAAATGGTTGTGTGCAAGGTTTTGACTGCTGGCATTTCCAGGGTTGTAGGAACGTCCAACTCAGAAGTACGTGGGTGCCTGCCATACATGGTATAAAAGGGTGTCTGCCCAGTGCTGGTGTGTAGGGAATTATTATAAGCATATTCAGCTATCAATAATAGGTCGAACCAGCTTCCTTCAGCTTGGTGTAACATACAACGCAGATACTGCTCTAGCGTCTGATTTGTCACCTCAGTTTGACCATCCGTTTGGGGATGGTGACTGGTGGATAGCCGGATGTTGATCTGGGCCATAGAGCAGCATTTTCTCCAGAAGTTAGATACGAATTGAGTACCTCGGTCTGAGACCAAAACTGAAGGAAACCCATGGAGCCGTACGATGCCTTCAAGAAATACCTTCCAGGGTTGTAGGAACGTCCAACTCAGAAGTACGTGGGTGCCTCCCATACATGGTATAAAAGGGTGTCTGCCCAGTGCTGGTGTGTAGGGAATTATTATAAGCATATTCAGCTATCAATAATAGGTCGAACCAGCTTCCTTCAGCTTGGTGTAACATACAACGCAGATACTGCTCTAGCGTCTGATTTGTCACCTCAGTTTGACCATCCGTTTGGGGATGGTGACTGGTGGATAGCCGGATGTTGATCTGGGCCATAGAGCAGCATTTTCTCCAGAAGTTAGATACGAATTAAGTACCTCGGTCTGAGACCAAAACTGAAGGAAACCCATGGAGCCGTACGATGCCTTCAAGAAATACCTTTGCCAGAGTGGAAGCATTTGGGAGCCCCTTAAGAGGAATGAAATGTGCCATTTTTGAAAATAGGTCCACGACCACAAGAATAGTGTTAAACCCTTGACTGGGTGGTAAGTCAGTAATAAAATCGAGGGACAACGTGTGCCAGGGTGCTGGTGGGATTTCCAATGGTTGTAATAGCCCAGACGGTTTCTGCTTGGATTACTTGTTTTGAGCACACTCTCCACAAGATAGGATGAATTGGATAATGTCTTTAAGCCACGTGGCCCACCAATAATTTTGTTTTAACTTGGCTAGGGTTTTAGCGATTCCGGATTGGCCCTCGATCAAGGAATCATGATAACCGGACATGACTTGTTCTTGTAGTTCTTGGTTTGGTAAGAATAAACGATTCCTGAAGTAGGGCAACTGATCTTTTATCATGTAATGTTCTCCTTGTGCACTCCACGCTTGTAATTGCTCCAGACTCATCAGGTTTTGGATTTCTTCATGTAATTCTTTCTGAGTTATGGTTGCTGTGATCCCTAGGAGCTTGTCACTCGGGATGATTGCTATTGGGTCAGGGGTCTGATACCCTTGCTCTTCCACGCCCATACGGGAAAGGGCATCGGCCTTCCCGTTTTTCACCCCTGGTCAAAATGTAATCACGTAGTCATATTCAGCAAAAAAAAAGAGCCCATCGTAGTTGTCGTGAGGATTGGGCCTTTGCTGTTTTTAGGTACTGGAAGTTCCGGTGGTCAGTTATTACGGTGATTGTGTGTCTGGCACCCAAGAGGTAGTGCCGCCATGCCTTAAAGGCTGACTTAATGGCCAGGAGTTCTTTGTCTGTGATAGCGTAATTGAGTTCAGGGGGTGTGAATTTACGCGACCAGAAGGCAACAGGGTGTAACTGGCCTGTTTCGGGGTCCTTTTGTGAGAGGACGGCTCCCATAGCCATGCTTGAGGCGTCTGTTTCCACCAGGTATGGGAGATCAGGGTGAGGGAGGTGTAAGATTGGGGCAGATGTGAATCGTGCTTTGAGTTCCTGGAAAGCTTCCTTGGCTTCTAGTTGTCCACTGGAACTTTTTGTTGCTTTTCCTTAGCAATGACGTGATGGGATGTACGATTTGCGAAAATCCTGGGATGAACCGGCGGTAGAAGTTTGCAAAACCCAGTATACTTTTAACCCACTTGAATGAATTTGGGGATGGCCAGTTCAGGATAGCATCTACCTTGTGTACATTAATTCGGATTCCATTCGGGCTGAGAATAAAGCCCAAGAATTCCACCTCGGAGACATGGAATGAGCACTTTTCGAGCTTGGCGTAGAGCTGGTGTTGACAGAGTTTCTCCAATATGGATCGGATGTGTTTAACGTGGTCCTGCTTTGATGCGGAATATACTAGAATATCGTCAATGTACACTAGAGCACAGACATCAACCAATTCCCGTAGGACATCGTTCATGAAGTATTGAAATGCTGCAGGTGCGTTGCAAAGGCCAAAGGGCATTACTTGATATTCGTACAAGCCGTATTTGGTGCGAAAAGTAGTTTTCCATTTGTCTCCTGTTTTACGCGAACAAGGTGATATGCCCCCCTCAGGTCTAGTTTTGTGTAGAATTGGGTATCTTTGACTCGATGAAGCAAAAAAGGGATCAGTGGCAGGGGGTAGCGTTTTTTTACGGTAATCTGGTTCAGTGCATGATAGTTGATGCACGTTCTCAAGTCCCCCTCCTTTTTCGGTACGAAGAATAGAGGACTGGCTGCTGGAGACTTCGAGGGACGGATGAACCCGTTGGCCAGGTATTGGTCAAGATAGGCCTTCAGATGCTGGTTTTCTGGTTCTGTGAGTGTGCAAATTCACCCACAAGGGATTTGTGCTCCGGGTATCAGGTCGATTTGGCAATCGTATGGTCTATGCAGTGGCAGGGTATTAGCCTGTTCTTTCTGAAAGACATCTTGAAAGTCCTGGTATTCACTTGGTAGGGTGCCGATTGACACAGTCGCAAGCGTGGAGGTTCTGGTGTCTATTGGTTGTTTCTCTTGGCGATAACATGTGTGGGCGCAAGTCTGGGAAAGGCCAATTCTTTTGCTCGCCAATCGATTCGAGGATTGTGAGCTACCAACCATGGCATTCCCAAAATCAACTGGAACTGTGGTGCCTTAATGAGGTCGAAAACAATAGACTCTTGGTGTCCATCCTGGCACAGGAGGGTTAAAGCTGTAGTGCATTGGGATACTGGACCAGAAGCTATTTCCGTGCCGTTGACAGTGGTAACAGTGTCGGTGGTTGATTTAGGGCATAACGGAAGCCCCATCTTTGCCGCAAGATCCTGGTCGATGTAATTCCCACCGGCTCCACTGTCAATGTACACTCTTACTGCGTGCATCCGAGATGGTTGTTGGTGATTGATAAAGACCACAGATAGTGCAAAATGGGAGGTCTGTAGTTCACTTTCTTCGCTTGACAAGTGGACCCCTACACTTGCCGGGCTGGGGAGTTTTCCGATTCCTTGATGGTATCTTCCTTGTCCATGGCCCCTACCGTCCTCCTCGGTGGCTTCACATGGCACTCTTTAAGGAAATGACCTGACCTTCCACAGTACAGACATAACTGCTGCTGTCTCCTTTTATCCCTTTCCGCTTTAGTCAAGGAGGATCTGACCCCCCCGGTTTGCATTGGTTATCCTAAACCTTCCGTTGTGCGGGCAATATTGTCCTTTGAACGCACATACATAGGGCGAGGGTCCGGTCTAGTTCGATCTGCTCTTCGGTCCTGCAACCTATGATCCAGTTGACCAACAAGGTCAATGAATTCCGAGCAGTCTTTCGGGGGGTTTACAACTTGTGCAAGAACATCCTTGAGCTCCCCCCGCAACCACGATGAAATAACATGGTTCTCTTCCCCACTGGCCATTCTGCTTCAACTACGAGTCTATTGAACGTGGCTATGTATGTTAATAGGTCTTGATTCCCTTGGTGTAGGGACAGAAGTTCGTTGCCTAATGCCTGCCCATGAGTACGACGGGCAAACAGCTTTTCCATCTCCTGCTGAAAGCCCCTGAAGTCATGCAGCAAAGGATCGTCTTGGGCCACAAAGGGTACAGACCAGTCCGCGGCGCTACCACTCAGGTAGGATAGCACAAAAGCGACCTGTGATTGGTCATTCAAAGGAAGTGCAGGCGGCACTGGTTCATGAACGTTGCAAACCTCTTGGGATCCCCCGTAAATCGTTCGGGCGGGGCCAAGGGAACTTCCCCAGGAAGGGTTATCTGATGGCTGATGGTGCTGGCATCGAGGGCACGCTTCCCGGCAATGGTGCATGCCCTGCTTGTGACTGGAGAAGTTGCCGGCTTAAATCATCAGTGCGTTCTTTGGCTACTATCAGCTCTCTCCTCAGGGTGTTGGTCTCCTACCTGGCTGCATGTACTTCGGAACATAGCTGCTCCAACATGTGGGCTAACTGGTCGGTTTCTGACGTTTCCATGACGCCCAGGTGGATTTTGATGTGAGGCTTTGTGTTCTGTAACGCTCACCTGGTATCCACGGGGATGTCACTCAGCCTGTTCTGACCTCTTACGACCTCAAACCCTTCACTGGAGTTTACTCGACTGGAGACTGGGCCTGAAACACAGGATTGGTAGAGTTTAACTCCCTATTGCCTCTGTGTGCTTGAACCCCTTCTTCCCCGGGGTCCAACCCTTCCCTTTGATCCACAGCTCACCTTGTTTTCTTGGAAAGGGTGCTCTCCGTCCTGCTTCCAGCGCAGGGGCGCGTTGATTGATGCGGGTTCATTGCTGCCTAGTTACTTCACTGGCAAGAGTCTGACAGGTAAGTATAATGAGTCTTTTGAACAGTTCTCTAACTTCGTTCCTTTCCTTCCTTAGATGATGGCCGGTGTCTGGGGATGCAGGTGCAGAAAACACAAAGCATGTTTCTCAGCCTGGGCGTGGCTTAGTCTCTGGGTATCCCAGGTGTCTCTGGGCTGAACCACACCGAAAAGACTAGACTGCACATGCAGTTCTGGGAACCGAAATATGTGGGGGCATCCACCTTGTCCCCATCAATGCACTACAAGTCCAATCCCCAATGTTATCCTATGGGAGTGAGTGAGTCTGATGCCACAAGCGCCAAGTCTGACTCCAAGTGGGTCTTTGGAGGGATGGAGAGGCCCTTGAGGGCCATGTAGGTGATCGTGGCCTGGCTCCAGCCTGACATCGTGGAGGGCTGGGGACATGAGGGGTAGGAATCATGACAGCTGCATATGTTGTGGACTTGTGGCAAGGTGAACCATTTTTGCAAAGAGGTACTGTCGCAAGTTAAGAAGATCATCTGCCTGCAAATTCCAATGGAACCCATGGTTGTGCTCTCGATGGATACAGGGGAGGGGATATTATACCCTTATCGGGGCCCACGGCCACACTGATTGGACACGTTTTGGTGACGGCCAAAATAACAAATCGCCCGTAACTGGAAAAATCCTGAAGGCACTGTGCCCCAAATGTGGTGGATTAATACAAAAGACAGCTAGCCCACCTTGGGGAAATAGCCCTCCTAATTTATGGGGTAGGCATACAATATTCTTTTAAAGCAAAGGAAGGGTAGTCAAAAAAGGAAACTCAATTTAAGGGCTCCATATATGAAGTAATCATCTTTAGCACATCTATAATGTCATAAATCAATTTTATTAAACATATATGCACACACGAACATAGACAAAATACATAATAAATATCCAGATAAAAAACATTCATACATGAATCACACGTATATAAAAACCACGGGAATGCCCTAGGGCTGTATGAGGAGCACAGAATTGCATATTGTTTGTATATACTGCTCCCAATGTTTAATAACAAAATAGTGCACAGTGGCACTCCCGTGGTTTTTAAACGTGTGATTCATATATGAATTTGCTCAGTTTTTTATCTGGATATTTATGATGTATTATTCCTATGATCGTGTGTCTATATATGTTTAATACAATTGATTCATAGATGGAGCCCTTATGTTGAGTTCCCTTTTATGACTAGCCTCCCTTTGCTTTATCTGGGACATTCTGGTGGCTGAAAAGAGTACACATGAGGGGAGATGAGAGAAATCTGTTTCGACATGGACGCCATTCGTAGAGTATGCAGAAAAGGCCCCGGCAATGCGGCAAAGCCACCCATTCCTAGGCGACCCTCCCTACTGTGATGTATTTAGACTGGGTTGCGGGTTGGATGGGGGTCGGTGGAGTGTAAGGAGTTGGGCGTTCTGGGGGAGGGCCCTAGAGCTGTTCATGCAGTATGGCCCATGCAGACATTGTTGTATTGACTCTTCTTATGCTGCTGTACTCACTGTCTGTTACATAAAAGTTGCTAAAATAAATAAATTATGAAATTAGATCACTGAAGTCAAAATTACGGTACTGGAGATTCAATATATTTCTCATACATAGAGGGGAAGGGAACACGCGAGAAAGGAAACGGGCGACATTCAGGGAAGTTTTCAAAAGGAAAACGACATTATTCAAAAATGCAGTCAGATAATGGTAATGCTAAGAAAAAGAGCGGCCAGAGAGGAAAGACCTGAGAGAAGCCGAGAAGTGTAAATCAGGCGTGCAGGTGAGGACACGATGGAGTGGACAAGAGTGTGTGCAGTTGACGAAGTGGGAACGAACGTGTGTGGCGTGGAGAGTACTGATTACATCAGTCTTGCTGCACCCACCCCTGCCCCTTTACGTGCCATGCTCTCTGACACGCATAGAAAGGGGGCAGAAGAATTTAAGCTCAAATTGTCTGCCCCTGGGGTATGAACTTCCGCTGTTCTGTTCAGGTCGGGTGCCTTTTCACTGGGCGACGGGAAAAGAAAGGCTGGCACTGGCACAGCAGTCATCTCTCTACCCAACCTGTTCAGGCTTGCCACCAAGGCCTGGTGCCAAGGGAGGCAGCAAGGGCCTGAGGTTGGCATAGGTCGTGTCTGCTGTCTCGGCTTAAATGATGCCTGCCGCACCCGAGCTACAGCTCCCCAGAGGCTTTCCTTAAGGGTGATTAAGTAAAACTCCATCTCAGATGCAGCAGCAGCAGGCTCACTCACATGTGCCTGATCTCCACCCCCCCCCCACCCCCCCGGTGCTACTGGGCGTTGACGGACACAAGCACCGTATTGACAGACGCTGCCTTGCGCAGATCGGTGTTTAATATGAGACAGAAAAACCATTGGCATTTCACTGGCATAAACCTGTCATGCGACTTTAACGACCTTTCCACGCAAGCACAGGAGTGATATATGACTGACCCTGCCTTAGTCCCGCTAGCCTAGCTCTGACTTCTCCTTTGCCGCTTCTCAGTGCCTCCAATGGGACTGCCTGCCATTGAACACGGCTCTTAAAGGCACCGCCGTGACTTCGCCGAGACTTACAAGCCTTTCACCATGGCTTTCAATAGTCTAATATCTGGCCAGGAATGCACGAGACACTAAGATTCTGGGGTCACAACGTGGCAGATGGTCATTGTTTCTAGTGGAGGGGCATACACATGTGCTAGGTATTGGCGCAAGTGCACATGGTCAAACGTTTTTTGGGTTTGGGGGTTAAAGGAAATCTTTTAAGTTTCTTTTTTTTTAAAAGCAATTACCCGAAATTACAGATTTTATAGCACACCTGTCCTGTAGGGGAACACATATAAAGCTCGCATCAACAGTAACCCGCAGAATATACAACACATTTTCATTGTTGTGTCCAAAGAAAGAACATGCGGGCTGCCTCAAATATGTAAGACATGTTCATCCTGGAAGTGCCCATCAATATATGCCAGAGTGGCTTCTATGAGAATAAGCCCCCAGCTTGACATTGCACTTAGCTTGAGCTTCCCAGTGGGCTCCCACTTTGACATTCCAAGTGAGCTTAGCATTCAATCGCACGTAAGGAAGGATGCTCAACCAATCAGGTGGATGGAACAGCAGGAGGGAATACACATTCTCAGCCCACTGTTTCCAGCCACCCGAGGCCCTTCCCCAGGTGGTGGCATCTTTTTATTTTTATGTGTTGAGGCAACAGCTAGCCTCTCTCTGTTGCCGCTCCACCTTCCCTCCCCTCCCCAAAAAAACATCCCTCTTCCCCACCCCATCCCTCCCTACTTACCTGCCAGAGCAGAACTTTCTGCTCCGGTCCCAGTGCTCCTCCCGCTCCCGGATGCCGCCATAGAAAGGGACTTAGTCCCTTTTCCCTATGGCGGCGGGCATCTTTTTTTTTTTTGGGAGATTGGCAGCGCAAGTGATGTCCATCTCCTGTGAAAACAAAATAAACCATTCGCACACCAAATAAACCCTGGTGTGCGAATGGCTATCACCCCCGCTGTGGGGGACAGACATGGCCGGTAACGGCCCCAATCTTTCTCTGCGGCCCTCGCTTTGCTCGGGACTACCTAGGCTTGGGCTGGCAGGCTGTTACCGGCCATGTCCGCCCCCCACAGCAGGAGTGAAAGCCATATACTACACTTGACATTTCAAGGAATCACCACGTTGAAGGGCGGCACTATTTAAGATGCTGGCACTCCCGAGATTCCTGTACGTCCTTCAAAACGCCCCGCTCCCCATCCCGGCCACAACATTCGCAGATATCAACCGGACCCTCCGTACACTACTCTGGGGAGGGAAACAGCCGCGCATTGCTTTAAAAACGCTCTAACGCTCTTTGTGGGACTGGCCAACATTCGCACATACTGCTGGGCTGCACAGGCTGGGGTGGCAAATGAATGGCTACATGGGGACCCGCTGCTACCACATATCCGAGTGGAGACCGGGGACACCGGCCACCCCAACCCCCTGCACATACTATACGATAGCCCAAAGAACCTAAGAGCAGCACTGACCGGGTCCCGTCACATCCAGCGAGTCTGGAGGGAAATACATAAATACATCGGTTGGGAAGGCAGACCAACCCTGATCCAAACCCTCTGGCGCAATGCACACCTCCCCGAAATCCCAAAAATGGGCCACTTTGAAATCTGGGAGAGGAAAGGGATATCCACACTGGCGGACATTGTCCAGGAGGGGCGACTGATAGACTTTGAAACCCTGCGAACAAAACACGGGCTGTCACCCATGGACCGCTTTAGATACCTCCAACTCACACACGCCATTAACACCCAATTCCCGAACCTGGCCCACATACCCACCTGCTCTCCCTTGGAAACAAACATACTCCCGCAACGTATCCCTCACAAGGTAACCTCCACCCTCTATCAGGCAATTAACTCCTTTGGTTCCGGGGATCTCGTCAACCTCAGGGGTAAATGGGAACAAGACCTTGGACCAATGGAGGCGGAAGAGTGGGTGGAAGCCCTGATGTCCCCAAGGGAAATAGGTATTGATGCAAAACTCAGGCTGATACATCTTCGAATCCTACACAGGTCCTACTACTCCAGAACGCAAATGGCCAGTTGGGGGGAAGAAGGCGATACAGAATGCCGCCGATGCAAAAGGGCGGAGGGCACTTTCTACCACATGATGTGGGGTGCTGCAGGAGTTTTGGGCAGCATGTTTACTCCGCCTCTCCAGGATACTTGGCACCACAATCCCGAGGGACCCCAAACTTATCCTGCTGGGCATAGGAGGCGAAACTGACCTTAATAAACACGAAAGAATATTTCTGGGAGTAGCACTTGGAGCGGGAAAGAGACTAACGGCAGCCACCTGGGGCTCGGGAGACAGGATAAGCATTGACAGATGGTCCAATGAAATGGACAGATGCGCCTCTCTGGAGAGGCGAATTTATAATGCAAGGGGTTCCCCCCGTAAATTCCAGAAAATATGGGGGAAATGGGAAGTATAAAACACCAAGGCCAAGAACAAGGGACAGCCGAGGCGCCCAGCGCATCTGCCGGATGGGCGGTGCGGACTCTCTGCCCCCCCTCTTTGTGTTACTTAACCGTCGAACGCTATGTTATGCTCTGCTATTTATTGCGACCTCGACGACAGGTCTCCTAATGTCCTTGTGTACTCATGTTGTTGTGCTATTTTTGTTGTTCTCTGTTTAACAAAACCGAATAAAAAAGATGTATAAAAAAAAAGGAAGCACCACGTTGGACATTCCCAGTGAGCTTGACATTCCCAGTAAGCTCCCAGTTTATCGTTCCCAGCGTGAGTGACATTCCCAATAGTTTACCAGTTTTAAATTCCCAAAATGCTCTCAATTTGGCATTGAACGATAGCTCCAAGTTTGACATTCTCAATGCACTTGATATATCAGGGATCAAAATAAGGATTTGATGAGCAATAGCTAAAAACCGCTTCTGATTACAAGACATCACCCAGTAGGCAGGAGCTATCTTTGGGGAACTCTAACGTCCACATGAAATACATACCATAACATTTTGTCCATTATATATGTTCATTGTGCTTTAATCATCTGATAAATGTGTCCTGATGTGTCTTCAAACACATCCAAAGAGTTTATGTCAGGTAAATAAATATGTTTGTAAGGCACCAGTTGGCAAGGAGAGTCAAAAGTAGCTCCTTGTAGCTGTTGGCATCCAGCTTTCAATGCTTTTCTAGGCTGCATGCAGGAGCTAAATAGCTTCTTAACCCAGTAGTCCTATCACACTCCTAATTTGACATTCCCAGTAAGCTCCTTGCTTGACATTTCCAGTGAACTTCATAATGGTGTATTTATTTGCTAGAGTACTACAATGCCTTAAAGAAAGCTTCTTGGTGATTGAAGAAAAATGAAACATATTTGGTACATAACATACTCAAATCATATAAAGAAAAGACAGATGATAGCAATAAAATACAAAGAAGCAAAAAGCAAACACAGAAGTCCAATCTCTGAGCCAGACGGATTCAAGGGCACACAGAGGAGGTGCCATTGAATTACTTTCAAGCATGCATTCCGGCATGCAGTGACCATACCTCAAAATGCAAGAGGATTCCTAGTAAACTCCGAGCTTGACAATCCAAGTAAGCTACTGGTTTGGCATTCCTAGTAAGCTCCACAAAAGCTACCAGAAAACTTGACATTTGCAGTAAGCTGCCAGCTTAATATTCCCAAAGGCTCATTCGCATAGGATATTGCAAGTAAACTAGTGATCTAGTGATTACAGATAAAAAAAGAGATGAATAAATAGAATTGTCAATTTTTGCTTATACTTTTACAATTTGTGCTTAATAATTATGTTAAAGTAAAAATGTAAAACTATGATAAAAGCTCGTATTTCCGCAATGTAGCCCTCATATATCTGACTCGATCTCCAAGAGCTAAAAAAACTATTTCCATAACACAACAGTAGCAAATGCACATGCATCATTAATTGTTTTATGTCATAGCAGCTGCATATTTCCACAATTTGGCCCTCATGTTCTTAATGCCAGCTCGAGTGACACTAAAAATGTCATAGCCGCAATAATAACAGATATACACTCACCATTAAACATGTTGTACCACAGCATATCACAGGTTAGACATTTGATTTGTAATCCTGAAATAAGTGCTGTAGAAAAGGTTTCCTCTTTGCTGATAAGGCTAGGAAATAAATAAGGAGGTGCTTGAGCATTTCGAGTTACTTGATGTCTTTGCATAATCTACACATTCTCTGTGACGCGTCCCCTTGCCTATCACATCCCTTGTAGGCCACAGGTTGAGCCGAAAACGGAGGAACATATTTCTATATGCAGGACTCTGAGATTTTATAAAGTACAATTCAGATTCGTTGAGGCCCTTGATTCTAAAGTGCCCGCCCTTAAAATGTTTATATTGCATACATTCATGACGGGTTGATAGCCAATCGCAAAGCCACAATTTAGCACGATCTGGATTAGTTATCAGAAGTGCAACAGTAATGTCTGCTGCCAACATTGTGTCAACAATCTGCCTCTTCGAAGCTACCATGAGATTGTCCCTGGTGCAATTTAAATAAGTGGCTAAGATTGACAGCAGTGAATCCAGAATAGAGGCCAGCAGACATTTCCTATATAAGCTAAACATTTTCCAAATACAAATGATACTAAGTGATAACAAGTTAATTCCGTACAGCACTCATTGGTTGGCTGGTTGGTAGAGAAAGAGAGCACCTGCTTCTAGAATCGACCTCCCAGGATATTCCAGAATGCTGCATTCTTACAAGCCCTGGTCTCAGCGCCATAAGTGATAATTGACACCAATTCTTTGTTTATAAAATTTGATAAGAGGGTCAATCGAAAACGTGCCATATCTCTTATGTATAATTCGGTCCTGCGCAATTGCTGTTTGTACTTTTCTCCTCAACTCCAGGTGATATGGAAGATCCAATGGATGGTTATTAGCATTTAGACCAAGGTAACAATATTCACTGACTACCTCAATGTGGGTTTTGTGTAAATGCCAATCACAGATCATAATCTTGGTTTTGCCCAGATTGATTATTAACTGGTTTTTGGATGGCATATGTCTCAAGTGCTGTCATCAAATTCTGTAAGCCCTTTGGAGTTTTGGAGAAGAGAACAGGGTCATCCGCCTTTAAAAGGCACAGCACTGGGCGTGAGGCAAGTTTTGGAGAATCCAAGACTATCTTTGTTAAGTGCATGCCAGTATCTGCAATAAAAAAGTTGGACAGAGCTGACACTAAAATACAGCCCTTCTTGAGACCTCTGTGAGTGGAAATGGGCTTGGATAATCTTCCATCCAGAGATAAGTGAATCTGAACTGATGCATTTGACTGTAGCTTTGAAACCAAGGCTTGTACATAGGAAGGACATGATTCCTCTGACAACATGCCTAATCAAAATTATCTCGAGACTGAGTCAAAGGCTGTTTTAAAGTCAACAAACGCCATGTATACAGGTTGATTAGTTTGCTGTCCACGGATCTTTATCACTGAAATTGCTAACAAATTGACAGCTGTGCCCAGTCCCGGGACAACACCTGTGTGAAAGTTATCATACAAGTGCACCGCTTTCATCCAACGACTGAAGTCTCTCAAAACTAGCCGTACAAAAATATTGCCTGGTATGTCTAATAGAGCAATTGGGCGATACTTTTCCGGGCGCTTACGATCACCTTTTTTGAAGATTGGGATTATTATCTATTTTTTCCAATTCGGTGGAATCTGCTTTTGAATGACTACATTGGTAAAGATGGTAAGAAGGACTACAGCCCAGGCAACAGGACGGGTTTTTAATACAATATTTGTAAGACCATAAAGGGCTGAGGCCTTAGCGGTGCTTAATATTGAGATTTGATGTAAAATATCATCATTATCAATCAACAAATCCGCACCTTTTGTCCAAATGTGTTGCCCAAATGTGTGTCACCGCACCTTGTCCAAATGTGTGTCACCTGTGCATACAAACGTCGATAGTATTGAACGCATACTTCTTCTTGAACCGCATTGATCTGGAAAGGAATGTGTATGTCAGGGTTTGCACGATTCAAGATTCTCCAGACCTGGGCACTGTTTTTGGAGGCCAAAGTTTCTAGCATAAATTAAGCATCTTTTTGCATAATGATAGCTTTGTGGGACTTGTGCCAATTTTTATATTGCATTTTCAGTGTCCGCACCATAGGCAATTTGTACTCTACGGGCAGAAGAACTAGGTTCCTAATATTTGTGCATAATTGAGTATTTTCTATGAGTATTTTCTATGCATAATTCTGGATTGAATGCATGCTTATGTTTAAACGTTAATTTAAGGTGAATAGAAGACTGCAATTTGAACAAACTCAGGGTAGCCACATACAAGCCATCTGATTTGATTATCTCTGAGTCAAGATACTCATGGTCATCCTGCAAGCACCTACCCAAATTGGCTAGTGACTCTGAAGACCATCTAAACCTGTTTCTCCCACTAGAGAGTTCTAATGTAGGCTTGTAATAATGTGCCTGTGCTAAAGGGACTGCCCATGTCCAGGTTAAAGATAATCATTCATGGTCACTATGCACTTGGGCCAGGGCTTAAAAGTCCTCAATACTGTCAAACATATCTCTTTGTCCAAGATGTAGTCTATGAAAGCTGCTTGGCTGCACCTTCTCCATTTGTTCTTTGGGGGTATATATCCCCATGAATTGTCCCATTGAGATGAGGAATTGCCTTGCATTCATAAGATTAAGAATAGTTGTGCTAACCCAGATATTTTATGCGACTTCATGGATAGACAATGCACGTTTAAGCCACTGTAAGGAAGGCATGGTAACAACAGTAAGACAGACACAAGTGACCAAAGTTCAAGGGTATTTATTGAACTTCAAAAAGGGTTCATAAAACGCCTAAAAATCCTAAATCTAAAGATGGAAGCAAACAACGACCTTCAAATTATAATAACGCAGTCCTAGTGGTGTCTTGTCAAAAGGGCATATACTAAAAAAAACTGTTGCCAATCCTTACATTTAAATACAAATAGTGTGGGAAACAATGTCATGTAAAAGAAAGAAGTGTTCAAGAAATGATATGTTAGGATATTCAGGCCTTTCCACGTTTTCAGCATGGGACAAGAGGCAACATTAGCATCAGGGCCTTCCGTTCCCAAGTCACTTTGCATTTCAAAGTCTCTTATTTGAGAGGGCCTGATGCAACAAACAAACAAACAATAAGTTCTATTCCTCTCAGGATTTCACACATACTCAATTTCTCAGATGATTCACTATTCACCTCGGATCCCCCTCAGCCGGGCTCAGATCGCCTTTAGCACAATGCTCGTAGGATTTTCATGTATCCATTTTCTCTGGTGATTCACGGTTCACCCCGGATCCCACTCAGCCGGGCTCAGATACGTTTTAACACAATGTTCAATCAGTCTGCCTCTGCCAGGCTCAGACCAATTTAATTCACTTTAACCCACACTTGCTTTAACCCAAAAGCTTTCAATTGATCTCTATCATTCGGGTTCGGACCAACTTTATCTACTTTGTCATCAACTTTCTTGGCAGTATCAACATCGAAGACCTTCCATTGTGCACAGGATTTTTCGTGACCCGTCGCAGGACCACTTCGATGCATAGTTCTTTGCCACTCTTTCACCTTTGTTAACTCTCAGTTGCATACCTTACAGAGACCTTTGAATGAGCACGCATGCGGTGCCGGACCACTCTGTCAAAGGTATTGTATCTTGGTTTCAAAGTACCATCACTCACCTGTTGTTCAATTTTACTCGCATTTGTTATCACATGTGTTTCATACACTGTTCGCTTCAGCACTCACCATACAATGTTGCTGCTTGCAACCTTGGTTTCAACACAGACCAGCCTTGATTATCAAAGCGGGAGGGCCCCGGGTACCTCTGACACACAATGCAGGATTGTTCAGCCTGATTTCCTGGTCTTATGCTTTCTATTCCTGAGGTTTCATGAAAAGTAACGGTTCCTCATTGAAAAGGTCAAGGGCACTTCCCTCCTTGTGATCTCCTATTTCGTCGTCTTTCTCCTCGTGTTAAACTGCCATCTTGGAACTGCTGTTAACTTGTGTGATTTGCCTTGCTCAGAGTGTGCTCCGCCGTTTATCCGTGTGGGGAAGAGTAATGGAAGTCAGGTGTGCGTGATTGGTCAGTAATTGCCTGGCTCTGCCTGACCATTGTATTGGGAGATGTCAGGTATACGGCCGCAGTGTTAGTCCATTTTCTATCAAAGCGAGCTGTCCGTGAGAAAGTGTTTGTGTTGTGAAAGGGGGGTGGGTTAAGTTCCTAAGTATCCTACCTGGTAGGATGGGGGTAAAGGTGTTACAGGGAAGGGGATACTGCGTCTCGCCATCCAGTGTCCCACTCCCACTCCCTGAAGACTCCTCACCCAGGTGATCCTCGTGCACTGGTCCACCCCCAGGAACTAGATCCAAAAGCGATGGCCATGTCCTGGCCATCTGGATGACAGATCCCCAAGGACTAGCGGGTGAGACACCTTCAGGTTTATCACATCACCCGCTAACACTACATGGCTAACAGTCGAGTCATTGGTGAGCAAATCTATTGTGTGCTCTACATCTCGTCGGAATGTTTTCACAGAGATGCCAGCGTGATTCCAGTACAAGTTCACAATGGCCAATACCGCTGTTGGAGTTGTTATCCTTATCAGTTGAGTGAACATATTTGGTGTAGCACATGGCTCTACGGTAAACCCCTGCCCAACTTTTACCGCGACCATAAGACTAGTAGACAGTCTGCCCCTGGCAAGTCCTTTAACGGCAACAAAGATAGAGCATAACCATCACATACTCAGGGCCCTACATGCCAAAGTTCTTAAAATAACACAATATCATATTCAGTTAAGGGGTTATCAACTGTATTTAGTAAATGTTTGAACCCTCGGTATTCCAGCTTGCCAATTTACAAGCTCGCTGTTGTATGGGTATGAGTTGTTCATTGCTGGCTAGGCCTCGGTGTAGATTCGCACAGTTTGACCTTTGTAAGAATTCCACTTGGCAAACCGCATTAAAGGCACCCTGGGTGCAAGTCACTCTCAAAGGCGAGTTAAAATTGAGCTCACCGTGAGACTGACTACTGGTCCCACATTTGCCATTTGTTCTGGCTTGTTCACGCAAGTGATCTTGTTTCAGGGTAAAGCCCATCTGATATAACTCTGATCTCGCCTTCCATATTTTGTTTAAAACTATACGAGACTGAATCCAAATTCTGACGGCAGTGAGTTCTTGCTCATGAAGAAATTCCACTTGTGCCAGGTCGGAGGAACATAAGTCTTCCAAAGCTTGCACGTCACTAAAGGTATTCAGTATGCTAGTTTTATTCAAGGCGTAAACGGGGTAGGATCCGCCTCTGCATTGGAGTATTACATGGTGACAATTTATCACAAGATTAGGGGCCTTCACATGACTATCTCTTGAATTTCATGAATTAGAATCTGATGTTAAGTTGCTGACTGGGTCATTACATTTTGAGCAAGAACACATTTCCTGAGATGAACCATTGAGTGGGTTTGTGACGTCAGCTTTAGATTTGGGCAGGGCGGTGAACAAAGTGATCGATTTTGCAAGCAATTTCATTTCTCCTCTGTTCCAATGTAAGAAACTGAACTGCTTGCGGAGGGGATGATAGATGGAAGTAAGAGCAGCTTTTGTATTCTGCATCCTTGTTGTTGACTGTAAAACGTCTGAGAAACATCCTTGTTTATGTCCAGCCCATCATTTAACAGCTCAGTCTCAAATATTAGATCATCAAGAGGTTCATGATGCATTACGCTGGCAATTATAGGGACCGGTGATGCTATTGAGAGGGATTTCTTGGCATCTTTTTTGCCTCGAGCTATATTAGCATATTTTTTGTCATGGCATTTTTTGCATGCAAACCTTCTTTGCTGGCTTTGATAGGGATTGTATAGCCGGTCAAGTGGCACAGTGAGTAGAGCGCTCCCTTTGACATCGGTGCAGAGTTCGAATCCCGGCGGGGCCAAACTCAGCCTTTCATCCTTCCGAGGTCGATAAATGAACACCACACAATAAACAGCCCTCAGATAACTGAGGGTTCGTGGCGCTACATAAATGCCAAATTGTTATTGTTATACATTTTCGTGATCCTGTCTGTGCAGATCCAGATTGTGACTTCTGATTCTTCGATTCTGTTGACATGTTAGTAGACTGAGTCATCGATTTAAAACGAGAGAAAATTGTGAATGCAGTTTACTTGAAGTCTGCAAAGGTGGAACAATGTCTTGTGCCAGTTCCTGTCGTGCTTCAATCATGGATTCAGTTAATATATCAGGGTTGATGGGTTCCAGGGAAGCAACGAGAATGGTCTCGACTGGCAACAATTGTGTCCCTAAAGATGTAATCAGAACGGTGGAAAAATCCTGCGCATGTTCTACACCCTTGCCACGCCTTTCTCTGAGAACATGTTCACAACCAATCCCTTCACTATTTCTCTATAGCAGGTGAAGGATTTACCCTAGTAACTACATGTGCATCGCTACTTGTAATGGTGTTGGGATGGGTGGGATTGGACAAAGGGTGTGCACCTGTATGGAATTGTGGTAAAGTGGTGACAGAATGCTGTTGATTTATGATTGGAGCCATCACAATGCACCACCAATGGACCATCCTTGCCTTCTGTTATATTGTCTAAGAGATATTCTTCAAGAATCGGCGGTCCCGCTACAATTGCTGAATCAGGAATCTCAGTCAGATCAATTAGCGGATCATCCTCCGTAGGGGCTTTATCATCACTACAGGGTGTCGTCTGGCAGCGAGGGCCAGGCGCCTCTCTTGCAGGGAGAGCCTTCACAGGGTGCTCCACACGGCAGAAGCTCCTAATGTCAGATGTTAATGACTGAGCACTCTGCTGAGAGGACACGTTGGCATGTTGTTGCACAGGATCAGGGGTGTGAACCCTCACATGCTTAGACTTCCCTTGGTGCATCAATTTGGCAATTTCATTGAGAGGCGGCATGGCTGATTTTAGTGAGTACCTGCAGGTCATAAGAGCTGTCACTCGCTATATATTAAAATCAGGACTGTAAGGTTCACAACGCACTTACCTGCTATACAAAAATGTAGACGACAGTTAAACCAACAGAGCAGAATAATAAGGTCAGCAAAATATATGTTGGCAAACAAGCTCAACTGCAGGCCCCCAGCCCTCCTGCCCAACTGCACTCTCTAATGCACTCCTCAATACACGCACGCAAATGCGCGCAAGCGTGTGTTTTTGTAGACAGTTGAAGTAAAAGGGGACAGAGCCAGCATGTTTTTCAAAAAATGATGTACTATTTCTCCACAATCTACAATTGCAATCTATAAGATGTAAAAAAGAGTAACAGCATGTTAGAGTAATTGATAGACTATACAAAGGATTTTTGCAGTGGCACAAGGTCCGTTGAGCATACCGTCCACACGCAGGGGTTCTCTTGCTTAACGGCACTCTCCAATGCACTCCTCGACTCGCGCTTTTCAATATTTAAATCATGTAAGGCACTCTGAGATCCTCTGGGTAGGGCCAGCGCTGGGCCAATTCTCAAGATGGTATTACGCGTCTACAGTCCCTATATGCACTCCACTGAAGGATATCAAGCTCGTCTCTTCTACTATAAAAGCTGTATGACACTTTATCACAGCCACCTGAGTTACACTGACAAAAACGAATCAGCCCCAAGCATCATGGGAACAAGCTGCTGTCAAAGGAACCTTGGTTGTGCAGTCCAAGCAGAAAAGACATAACACATGTCCCTATGCCCTATAGAACACAATGGCAAAACAGCATGATGAAGCGTGGGAACCATCACACCGAATCAAGGCTTTCAAAACAATTTCATAAGTGACAACACATTTGCTACTGGTGAATTGACAATGTTCCCTGTCTCACTCTGGGGACACTTGGAGGTATGGGACAGATCCTCTGGTCACTCTCACATAGCCCCGCCACCAGACAGTGAACAGTCACATGCAGCTCTCCAGGGTAACATATGACTTACTAGGACCTCAAGGGATAGCTTAATAGTACTGTGCCAGTGAATTCGCCATTTGGCATTGCTAGTGTCACTGGCAGAGACACTCGCCATTATGGGAGTTACTAGTGGGAGAAGGCCAATCTGGGAGGCCTCCGCTCAGTAGAGAACAACTCATCACAATAAGTACACATTGAAGGTAGGATTGCGGGCTTGCAGGAAAGTCTCCCCACGCTGTGGCAGAAAGACGCGATACTCTGCTTTGCAAACAGGACACTCCTGCAAATGCATTGTGAGAGATTTCTATTTAATTTTTCAAAAAAATATATTGTTTATTTTATTATGGAGGAATGGCAACAATTTAATGTATCCTGGTACAACAATCCCACCCCACAATCTTGGACAGGAAAAAGCTGCTTTAATCAGAATATTTTCCATTTTATTAAAAATAATAGAAATATAGGTGGTTCCCCATCTCACAATACTGGGGAAGTCATCTCAAAACACCACTAACGAATTCAGAATACAATGAAAAACAAGCTAATACTACAGCCTCCCTATTTTTGTCTCACAATTACATTTTATATGAAAACATAAAACATCAGGTACTTTGCAAATTCATTCACAAATCCATAAAGATGTAAGCAAATATAAATAGGTATTCTGTATAACATACTTGGGTATCTTAGTATGCAATCATCTTAATCTTTCATGTTCAATGTACATCGAAAACAAAACGAAAGTATAAACATAATAAAAAGTTTTGTTGATTCAGAATGAAATGCAGATTTGCATCAAATTGAGAAAACAATAACAATTCTTTTTGGAAATTGTGTTGGAATAAAATAGTAACATGACATTGAAATGGATTTAATTGTTCTTGTAGGACTATAAGCGCTTCTATTCAGAACACATGGACACAGACATTGAAGATGAGATTAGGCTCCAAGTTGTGGATAGGAAAAACCCTACGTTTCAAGTTGTATTGCTTTCTTTTTGAATGAGAGAGACTAGCAGAGAAGGATACACTATTAAATATTGCCTGCGGGCTCTGGCGCAATATAAGCAAAAAAACATAAACAAACATGTTCGCTTCCTAAAATAGGATGGCCTATCGAGAACTGCCTAATATGTTACCTACCTCGGAGAAATATTGTACCTTTGACATTTATTTGGCTAGAGTTGCTACAGAGAATCAGGTGTTTTTAATACAATGGCCAAATATGTGAAGTTATGCTAAGAAATCACAATTTTGGTGCGTTTTTTTTTTTCCTGCAGGAACAAACCCAGGAAATGTATATTTTATTTTATATGGAGAGAGAAATAACCCCCAACCCCATTTTCTCAGAGTTCTATTGGGCAAGAGTTCACTTACATTTTAGTGGTTGAATTCAGTTTTTCAAGCAACAATCAGCATCTGATGAATATGTCTCAGGACCCCTTGTGAGTAGTGCTGCCCACTAGTTGGAAATGGCAATTGTATGAGCTTCCAATTCACATGGTTCTCTTGAACCGCTTAGAGCAAGAACAAGGTGCCGGCTAGCTCTGATCCCCATTTGCCTTATTGAGAAATCATCCTGGGCACAGTTCTTACTGCAAATTATGGTGCAGATTTTCTCTGCCAAATTATGGAAGTTGGCAAGTGGCAAGAAATGATCCAATTCTCTTCTCTCCCATAGAAAAATTGTCTTTTGTACTAGGCTAGGCCAAACCCACTTACCATCATTTGACACCACAATTTTGATTCTACAGCTTCTGTGATTGGTTTCTTTCACTATCTTACAGCCAAAAGAGTCCACCTCCTTGTTTTCATTGGCCCACTGAACTTAGTGTGTCATAAGAGGAATGTTTCAGCTGAAAGCTAGCCCACAGACTTGTAGCGATATCCTGTGCTCGGCTGAAACATTAATCTTTGATATAACACTTTTGGAAAATATATGACAGTTGTACAATATACGATTCCATTTTGTATATGTGTTTTATTCATCTGATCAAACCTAATTCAAAACTGTATTTGATATGTTTATTGAATGAAAGGTTTAAGGGTTATCAGATGTTATGTACTTCCAGTGTGTAATTCTATAATATTTAACATGATGCTTTCTGATGCACATTTGAACTTTTGCAATCTAAGTTTCATCATGTGAGCCTAATCAGTTATCAGAAATGGACCATCTATTCTTAAAAGGGTCATTTAGCAGGACAGAAGACTAATTCATGGTTTTATTCAGTGCATTCATTAGTCAAAGAATTCTTGTGCACAGTTTATACTTGCCAAATAATACTTCAGTGTCACGCATCCTCCTTGTTGTGTGTGCCCTCACCGGCGCTTACCAAGAGGGACACACTCACACTCGGATAAGAGACATGGAACATAGGCTTTCAGGCTCTCAGGCTATGCTCGTGCAATACCTTGCCCATAACGTGACGCCCATTGATTCTAGGGACGTGCTGATGTAAGTGACTTCAATCCAGCACTCCAACTAAGTCAATGCTTAGAATGAGATGCCCGATGGAAGCCCTTATTTATATATTTTTATGTCAAAGTTCTTTAAATCTGGATGATGAACCCTTAAATAACGCCCCTCTCTTTGGATCTCCCTGACCTCACTGAGCCAAGAAGTAAGTTTGTTTTGCAAATTAAAAGGTTTATTGGAAGGATTGAACAATATATATACCACACTTTTATGAATAGAACAATATCTGAATAGCACACTTATGAATATGAACAGTAATCAGCAATGGGTAATATCACAATATCAACAATCTCTTTAATCAGTTAGGAATAGGAATAGGAGAATAAGGTAGCAGAGAATACTTTTATGGTTCAAGGAAATGCAAGGATGGGAAAATGCAACACAGAAGTAAACTTGGTATGGTTTCAATCAAAAGACAATATGATCACTTTTTCCCCTGTTACTACTCACTCCCCCCAGTATGCAATATGAAGAGGTGGAAATGAGGCACACAGGTTTCAGGAATACAATCAATAATGCAGTTCAATTCCAGTTCTCCAAGCAAGCTTAGAGAGAACAGGTATGATTTTAAAACACAGGCCAAAAATGCTTTTGAATGTGATTGCAATGAATGGGAAAATATGCTAAACTGATTTTAATTCACTAAAGGAGATTCAGGATTAGTGAGAGTTACTTTGAATTGGTTCATGTCAACACTATCAATGATTCCTGGAGGATTATCAGATTGAAATTTCGGTTCTAGGACGTGCGGTTCAAAAGTTACAGAGGCTTTTGTGAAGGTAGATTTTTCAGAAATAAAGTCAAGATTTCAAAATGACAGATGCGCTTTAAAGATTGGGAACCAATATGGACTTAAACTAAGGAGCTATGAAGAAGCAAGACACTCAACGGGCAGCCATCAGAACAGCGGCGCCACCGCTCAGATCCCTGTCCGTCAAAACACTTGTCCCTCTTCAGAAAATATCAGCGCAAAGATGATTATTACTACAAGTATCACAGACTATACCAAGAAAAGAATTCAGGATGGACAAAAGATTCTATAATGCAGTTCTGGACAGGTTGAAATGGAATAAGATTACTTTAAACTAAGAGATGACTATGGCCAGTTCTAGACTAAATACTCACTCCTAGGCTTTGGAAGGGAATGGGCCCCGTCAAGATCTGGTCAAGGGTTTGGACTTCACTCGCCACCGGACAGGTCTCAGGCACTCTGGGTTCTGCTCTCAGCACTGCACGGCGGTCTGGGTGGCCTCTTGGACTGGATCTGACGGGTTCTGGATACAGCTCTGCTTTCTGGGTCTGGACCTTGGTTCTAGCACAGGGTTATTGGCTAGAACAGCAAAACAGCTCAGCCATGCTGTTGGATTTTGAGATGCCCCGTGGAAGTTCAGGGGTTAGAATCAGGTTGCTAGATTCTGCAGGCCTGCTGAGAAGGGTTCAGCTTGTGAATTAGGCCTCTCTGCTTCAAAGTTCTAGAGTTTGGTTCTAGGGTCTGGTCTCTGGATCTATCTGGAGTCTGGAGTCTTTCTGCAGGGTGCTTTGCCAAAAATAGTTGAGCAGTGGAAAAGTGTGTGTGTCCTATCTGTCCTAAGCAGTCTCTATTTATGTATTTTCAAAGTGGGTGGGGAGGCTGATTCTACATGCCCAACCCTCTAAGGATTTGATAGGTTAGAGGATTCCCTGTCCCCTTATTGGAGAAAGGATCAGCGTGTCATCCTGTGTCATCTTTATGGCTTAGGGAAAAAACCTCCCCTTTGTGTCTGTACA
Organism: Ambystoma mexicanum; assembly: GCF_040938575.1. Classification (NCBI taxonomy): domain Eukaryota; kingdom Metazoa; phylum Chordata; class Amphibia; order Caudata; family Ambystomatidae; genus Ambystoma; species Ambystoma mexicanum. Next base: position 746,071,220 of record NC_090926.1, read on the forward strand.
GGATATCCTATTTTCCATAAAAAACATATTTACAATATATACCACTTGTTAATATTACATAAATTACAGGCCAGATTAATTAAGATGCATTTCTGTTTAACTCTCCTCTTCCTCAGAGCTTGGGTTCAGAAATGACCACTTTTTGCGCTTTTGGTGGGTTTCCCAATATTCTTTCTGCACCAAATTTTAGACATGCCTGCACACCCCACCTGGGAACATTTCTATAATTTTTCCGGTTCTTGGCATAAATGCAGTAGCTGCAATATGAATAAATTCCAGGGTTTAGTCTCAGAACATCGCACAAAGTCCAGCTTAGTCTTAAATCGTGAGAGACTTTTTCATTTTAAGAACCTCAAAGTTTCCCATTTTTGTCAGCTTGGTACAATTTGTTATAAGCATTTTTATAAAACATACATTTGCTTTCAATTCAATTCACATCTCAGTCTGGTCCGCCTCCTAGAGCTGGGCTGACTCAGAGGGTCACATGTCTTGTTTCCTGCCAACAGTTTGTGGCCAGGTACACCCAAATTAGCATTCTCTATTTAGTCCAAGGCATCTATTGTTTCTTTCTTTGGGCTGCAGAGAAAATCTCCTCCCTTCTTGATTAGCATGTCAATGCGACATCCTCCTTCTGGTGGGAATGACAAGGTGTGAAGGGTTCTCAGGGGAAGCAAGCCTTTTGGAGTTTTAACTGCATCAGGTTACTTTCTGATCAATTGTAACATAGTTCCTTGTGAAAAGAATAACATTTATAAACTTAAAATAAGCAACATATCTTTAAATCAAGTCTTTTTCAACATGAAATCACTGTGTGGCACTCTATATGGCATTTTCATGGAATTCTCTTCTTTAGCATATTTAATTTCTGAAACACCAGTTCTCCTGTCAGAATTATAAATCGCCAGCACCTGACAGAGGCGAGTAACAGTACTACACCCATTTTGACAGCTGTCTTTCCATCAAGTATCTTTAAAATAGGATTTTGTTCTGAGAACACAGGATTCTTGCTGACATTGTATTTGGGTGGATTCTTGCAGTAAATGATGTGGAACACCCAACAAAGAGGTTGGATCTTGTGAGCCATGATTTTAGCAATTTTTGACAATTAAGAAAACGGATTTTCAAACAGCTCTGTGTTTCTTTTTGCACTCAGCATTGCTATTTCCAAGTGGTTTCAGGCTACTTTATGGGTAGCCCAATGGTGGTTTTTGGCAGTGATCTCCTGTTCTCACTAAGATAGGCAAAAGTGGATGGTGGCCTATTTTTCAGGTTTCACTGTGCAATTTCTGGTGATTTCTAGCGAGCAGCATGGTTTCCAGTGGCCATTATGATGTTTCTGCTGCCAGCAATGCACAGTGATGTTGCAGGGCTTGGATGAGTGGGTTGATACATCCCACACTGACGTATCAGCAGCATCACCCTTAAAGGCACCGTAACACTCCTACCTTTTCATAACAATAAACCAATAATAACATTAACCCCAGCTAATTTGACTCTAGCATTTGTGTCACCCCCTCCCATAACATATTACCTATTTTATATTATACCATTCACTTATCCGTCCAGTATATAATAACATAGATGTTCAGGCTGACCTCTGGAGCTAAGCAATGGATGACGTTGATCCTAACTCTGATTCCTCTGTCCCTCTATGCTGGGGTTCCTCTCCTGTTTAGTCTCCTTCTCTTCAGTGATGCCAAACTCTTCTCTTCCTCTTTCACTTACTTCTTCTTGGTCCTGACAGATGACATTCGTAGGGGACCTCTCATCCTCACTTCCAGCATCGTCCCGTTCTCTCGCATCAATGACCCCTTCTGATTTGCAAAATGAAATGGAGTTTCTCGTCACTGTGTCCGGTCCATCAGACACTGTGACCATAGATCCTTTTGTTATTCACCACCGAACGGATGTGCTCGTTCGTCAGTGACCGCTTGCTAGTAGGATGCCGGGATCTTACCAGCGCTAAGTCTCAATTTGACAAGGGATTGTCCTGCATACTCCTTCTCCTGCTTTTCTTTTTATTTATTCTCTCCATCTCTGCCCTCACTGACTCGTCATCAATCATCTCGAGTCTCTGAGATTCGTAGATGGGAATCAAGCCTCTTGGGCACCTCTTAAATGATGCCTCTGCTGGGACCACTCCAGTTGAGCAATGAGGGCTGTGTCAATAGGCAAACAGGAATTGGTAAAGTGCCCGGCGAAGGCACTCGCCCTGATTACTGTCAATCCAAAATGTCTTATTCAAAGTCCTCATAAAACGTTCTACCTCGCCATTGGCCCTTGGCCACAGAGGAGTGACATTTAGATGACAAATGCCACATGCCTGCACAAACAGCCAAAGGGCATCACCCTATAATGGTGGCCCATTGTCTGAGCAAATCTCTGTGGGGTATCTATGTGTGGCAAACATTTTCTCCATCACCGGTCTCACATTGGTCAAGGCTGTTGATACCACAAACTCCACTTCCGGGTATCGTGACCAGTGGTCAAACATGACCAGAAAATTTGTCTCTCGACTTGTGGACCCAAAATCGATGTGCACCTTGTCATAAGGCTTGCAGCATCTCTCCATGGTCTGAATCATTGGTGCTCTCTGTTCTGGAGATACTGCATGGCCACTACACAAAATCATCCACCATCTTCTCCAGACCTGGAAACCGCAGCTTCTGTCAGATGCAAGTCTTCATTTTCGCCATACCTTGTTGCCCGTGATGGGCTAGGTCAATGACATTTGGAATCAACTTTGTCGGTATGACCACTCACGATCCTCGGAGTAACAACCCATCTGCAGCAAACATTAGTTTGTGTTTCACTTTCCACAGCTGTTCAAGTGTGATCTTCGCTTGCTGAATGGGTTTTTCTAGGTGTGTTAGCACTTGTTTCCGCTCCCCACTTATGATGGCCTGTTGCATTATTTTAAAACATTTGTCTTACCCAGAAGCTCCTTTTATGTCATCAATCCTCATCAAGTTGGGAATAGCTGCTTCCGTCACCAAACAGACATAGTTTTCTGTCACGCACTCCTCTTTGACTGATTTGGGACATTGAGGGGAAGGATGCCTGGGGAGATAATCCGCAGCATTGTCACTTACGGGGCGATATACTAGCGTGATATCATATTCCTGTAGCAACAACAGCCATTTCTCAATTCTCGCTGGGTGCCGTGTAGATGGCCCTGACATAATGGGGAGGAGAGTCTTGTGATCGATGACTATAGAGATGGACTTGCTATAGATAAACAGATGATAATGATGACAGCCCCACAGGACCGCCAGTGCCTCTCGCTCAATTCACGAGTATCGCTGCTCCCTGGCAGAAAGCACTCTACTGGCATATGCAACAAGTTTTACTTCCCCACTCTAATCCATTTGTATTAGCACCACCCCCAAACCAAACAGACTTACATCTACCACCAATTTGGATCAGCAGCTTGGGTCAAAGAACGCCATATTACTGTCAGCTGTGAGCGCGGCCTTTGTCTGGAGAAACGCATCCTCTACCAGAGTTGTCTACGGCCATGGCATGTCCTTCTTTGTCAGATTCCTTAGGGGTTCTCACAGTGTTGCCAATGTCGTGATAAACCGCACACAGTATGTGACCATTCCAACAAAACCTCTCACTTCCATCACATTTCCTGGAGTTTGGGCCTTTCGACTATCCAGCACCTTTTTGGGATCTGGTGAAATGCCACTTTCTAGGAAAATTTATCCATAAAATGCCAGCTTCCTTTCCAAAAACACACATTTCTCTTTGTGCTATGTCAACCCATGGACCTGATGCGCTCCTGTAGCTTCTCCAGGCATGCCAGATGCTCAATTTCAGTCTTCGCAAACACCAGCTTATATTGAGGGCCCCTACTATATCCACAAGGGCACCCCTTACTATGTTCTGGAAAACCTTGGTGGCCGAGGACACACCAAAACTCAGCCTTTTATAGCGATAGACCCCTTTGTGAGTCGTGATTGTGGTGATGTACCTGGGGGCAGGGTGGAGAACTAGTTGGTGGTATCAAGCCCTCAGATCCAACTTTAAAAAGAAAGCAGTCTCTTGCAGATTCAAGACCACATCATCAATTGTGGATATTAGATGTCATTCGTGCTTTATGGCCTTATTTGGTAGGAGCATATCAACGCACATTCTCACTGAGTATGCTTGCTTGGGTTTGTGTGCAACCACGATCGGGGACACCCATGGCATCGGGCCATCCATTAGTTCGATGATGTCCAATTTGTGCAATTTTTTGATTTATTCCTCCACCTTTTCCCGATGGTGAAATAGATTCTCATGTGTTTGACAGCAATAGTTTGGAGTGTTTTATCAATGTGTAGACATATTGGGTTGGCCATCATCTGCCTAATAACCATGAATATTGCACTAAATCTTTCCATCAGTGACTGAATATCTTTCACATACACTCTGAATGCAAAATTCACAATCAGCCGTCCCAGAAAATCATGCCTGAATTTGTTGATCCACATCTCTAAACTTAGTGATGAAGACGCCATCCAAGGGAAAAGGTTTGGTTACTCCAAAGGTGAAAATGAAAACTTTAGTGCGAGCCAGCGGTAGTAGTTTGTGCAGTGCTTTATAATGGGATGCCGCCATCACATTGCCAGATGCACCTGTATGAGTACTCGGGTGTCTGTACCTTGTATGTGGACTGTACACCTCATCTGATGCTTTCTCTTCCCTCCAACTTTGAGCACACTTGGATATGAAAAACACCTCGCCATCTTCATCCAGACCTCCAGGTTGTTTTTACTTTTGCTCTACAGGGGCTACCTGTGCAACCTTTTGCTTCCTTTTCTGAAATGGTTGCCTCTGTTTGGCCCTGACTCTGGGTTGCATCAACAGTAATTGAGCACAGAATACTCTCGCAAAACGGTTCAACAGGATGCACCTGCCACTTGTATGTCCTGTTGCCAGGCAATCACCTGAGTCAGGTAGATTGTATTGAAAGTGTGGGCATATTGGCACATTTCCAGGACGTTATCCCCCTTTTTCTGTATTCCCTTCCTCGAATGTTCTCACCGCAGACGCATCTTTCAGTTTGACAGCTTTCATGATGGCATCCATCTTTGATGCATGCACATCAGCCAGTTCATGTGATCTCCCTAATTCTATCCTACGGGTCAGTGTGATACCAGGTTCAGGCAGTGTTTACTTCAGTAACTTAACTAAAAAACAACCTTGATTTAATTGTGCATGAACCTCATCCTCTTAGTTGAACAGCACACATGCAAAGGCCAGCTGGCGGAGCCTAGCATGGAAGGCATGAAGCATCTCATCCTCTTTCTGCTTTGCAGCCTTGAGGATGAATCACTCATAGTCCACATTGACCATGGGACTAAAATACTTGTCCAATGCTGCCGTTGCAGCAGCATATGAGACATCATCTGGGTGGACCAAAATGTTGTGTATCTCAGGACCAGCAGAGTATAAAAGCAGAGACTTTTTCACATTGTTGTTGAGCTCTCCTGTGACATCAAAATGCATTTCTAGTCTTTTGACCCATACTGCCCACCTTGGACCAAGGCTTGATGGCGTCCCTGTGATGCCGAACTCCACCAATGGTGCCAGTGATCCTTGTTGTCTTGGAAGTCTCCCTGCATCCTGGGGTCCTTCGAATACGTCTCCTATCCTCGACACACTGTTACTTGGTGTTCACGGACTGATTGAGCTGCCCACCAGAATGGTACTTGCTCCCAACAGCCTCTGTGTAAGATCCTCTCTTCCTGCCAGCCTCCTCTTGGAGTGACTGAAGCACCCACAATTTCTGCACAGATTCCTTGTGTTAAATCAGTGCTCTTCAGTGTGGTAACCAGTACCTGAGGCGCACGAGCATGCCACTTGAAGCCACCTCCTCAATTCACTGGGCAGTGTCTGCTCTATGCCTATTCACCCCTTCATTATCTTGGGGGCTGGTAGACACATCGTAACTCAGGCAGGTCTTGAGACCATGCCCAGTGCTCACCAGTGTACTCCTGAAGCCTGATGTGCAATGCCACGGCCGCTCTTCTCTGTGTTTGTAGGGGGTTCAGATAATCTGGTGCCTTGTAGTGATGCCAGACATCTCCTCATCGCCACTGGTGTGTGTACCCTCACCGGCGCTTACTGAGAGGGGGACACTGACACCTGGAATAAGAGACACCGGCTTTCAGTCTCTCGGGCTATGCCCGTGCAATGCCTTGTATGTAAGCGTGACACCCCATTTATTCTAGGGACGTGTTGATGTATCAGCAGCATTACCCTTAAAGGCACTGTAACAATCCAGACCACCTGTTTATTTTAAAACCCATTATCTTGACAGGGAATCACCATGTGCAAAAGTAACGGCGTTCTAGAATTAGTATTTTAAACAAGAGTCCACAATTTTGGTCAATTTATTTGTTAGCATATGAAATTCAGCTATTTTTCTAGTTTGGAAACAAGATATGTTATATTAAACAAATAAAGCTGTTCAATTTATCTTGCAGGCATTGTTGTAAATGGTGGGTTTAGCGAGGTCTGGACATGTTTGCACATTCAATTTGCAGTCAGATCACTGGTTACAATTTTATATGATCTCAAAAGTGCAAAAGGTGTTCTCTGTCACATTTAGAAAGACAAAGTGTGCAGCATGAATCATTTTTACTTATACAAATAATTAAAGAATGTATTTCTGTGAAAACAATGAATATAATTCTGATATGATTTAGAATAATTATTCTTTGCCTCATTTCCTTGGTGATAAAGTAATGGAATTCAAATGGCATGTTTTTCAGCTTGTATCTTGCACCTTCAATAGCATAAAACGTGGAGATATATTTGAACAAGAAGAACTTTTTATCATAACAATCCCCACAGCATGGGAATTCTGACTCTGTCCATCTAAAATGGCTAACCTGGCTTTTACATCTTGCACTTCCCCCCCTCCCCTTCCCCTTGCACTTGCACTTTTCCCCCTCCCCCACCCCTGCACTTGCGCGATCTGAATGACACCTGGCCTAGTAGGATCGTTGTCTGTCTCCCCTTGTTCCTCCCCTCCCTGCCTCGTCGCGCCTTGAAACACCTGTGTATAGGCGCGTTACAAATACCATATCATATCATATCATAGTCCTTCTTCACATGTAGCAATCAACAAATCAAGTAAACACAGCTGAGAAAGATACATGCATTGGCAATTACCAATCCAGGCCTGCAAATAATTATCATGCACACCAGCATGCTGTTACCCTTAGGCCGGTCCAGGGCTGATAATGGTAGAGTATAAAGGCCCTGAGCAAGAGCATAATGGTGTGGGTTTTCGGATCTGAAGTGGAGGTAGGAATTTGGAACAGGTTTAATGAGACGACAAGAGTTTGGAGAGAGATTGTGGAATGCAGAAGGCAGGAGACAAGAGGAGGAAAAGCAGTATCAGGAGGATGCGGTAGACCAGTGATCCCCAACATGTAGCTCACAAGCAACATGTTACTCAGGGCACCCTAAAATGTTGCTCACCAGTTGCTCTGGGCCATGCTATGGAGCCCAAGATGAAAGAGGCACTTCATGTATGAGACAGCAATGGCAGTGCAATGGCAGTGTAGCCGGAGCCAGGACTGCTCTGGAAAGCTAGCCAACCAGCTTGCTCTGGATGTGAGACCCGATACACCATTAGCTGAGGCATCAGCAGAGTGGACTAAGGTGTGGAGAGGCTGTGATGTTTTAAAAGTGCACAAGGAACCTGGAGGAGGCTGCTTAATTGAGTCTTAAGGTTGTAAATTAGACAAGCACCATGGTGACCACACTGTTGAAATCCGAAGTAACAACAGTCTATTGGTGACCACACATTGTTTGGCCCATGTTGGCATATAATACAAATAGTCCTAGCAAGGCAGCAATTTGGGAGTACCTGTGCCCCAGATATTAAGCCTGCTTGACCATCCACGTGTGTGGTAAATGCAGATATATGCAAATAAATGAAGAGATGAAACTTGGCAGCTAATGCTGTGTTTCCTCATATGTTTGTATTCTGCAGGTTTAGCAAAGTTATTTACTATTACACTGCCAAAAATGTATCCATATTTCACAAACAGTAGTTACTTCAAACAAATACTGATGGAGGAGTGGGGTTCTTACTTGTATTAAGGGTACACATCTGTGCTGGTTACCTCTTGAAGACTTTAAAAGTAAGCTTGAGGTGTAGATATCCTTGGTTTCTCATAGAGGGCCAATGTGCAAATTGGAAATGCTAAAACCCTCTTTAGTGAGGTCACAGGGTCTCCGTTCATTGCATTGAAGTCAATGTACTGAGAATGTTAAAATATCTGCTGATAAAGAGGTGGGGTGACACAGTTTTGGATTCCTTGGGGATTGCGTGCAGTCCGTTCCTGTGTTTGTTTGTTTGTTTGTTTGTTTGTTTTATTTCTAATGCGCTCCAGACCCGTGGGTAGAAGGGCGCAACAGGTAGGATAATGCGAAGCTTACAAAGTAACAAATTATACAAGATACAATAATATTATACAAATTACACAAGATACAGTAATAATATACAAATTATACAAGACCGGAGTCGTAAAAGTCAGTGAATTGCATAAGAGATGGTGCAGGTAACATATCATAATTCAGCAGGAAAACAGGGACCAGTGTCGTGCCTGGGAATAGCGTGGACCGTTGACTAGTGGTCGTTGGAGATAAAATGTTGGATGGTGTTCCTTCTAAATAGTGGTTATGGTTGATCTGCTCTCAAGTTGTTAGGTAATAGATTCCAAGTTTTAGCAGCCTTCACAGGGAAGCTATTGCCACCAATCGTGGTTAGTTTAAATCTAGGTACTACTAGACAGTTGGTGTTGGTAGCTCTGGTTGGTCTGATAGATGTTTTTTTCTGTATTTTGTTCATGAGGTAGCTTGGGGCAGCATTATTGAGAGCTTTGTGTGTCAAGGAGATCATTTTTAATTGTATTTTGTGGTTTGTGGATAGCCATTTGTATTGCCGTCTGGTGGCGGAAATGTGTGCTCTTTTATTTATGCCAAGCGCTGCTCGCAAGGCGTTGTTTTGGATTGTTAGTAGTTTCTGGATGGTTGATTTATTAGCACCACTGTAGAGGGCATTACAGTAGTCAATCCTGGAGAGAATAAGTGCTCTGGCCAGGATCATGCAGCTATTGTTAGAAAGGAAGGGCTTACCTGCTTAGGTTTGCAGGTATAGGCGGTGGAGGAAGCCAAGGATTTAAGCTGTTTATTAAATGAAAGTGTGGAATCCAAGTAGAAACCAAGGGTTTTTACTTCCTTGGAGACCCTAATAGTATTTCCATTGATATTAAAGGATGAGAATTCCTGGCCTGGTTTTTTGGTATTTATGTGTGTCCACACTGCAGTCCTGCTATTGAAGATTTACTGAACTAATCTCCACCCAAGATGCAAGTCCTGTGTCCGTTTTCTGTGACAATAGGGAAGACCATGTTACTGATGCTGTAATCAGCTTTGAATCCACACTTACTGTGCTAAACCAACATTACAGTCACTGCACTACTTGGATCTGCATCACGCCAGGGAGGTGGGATGCTTGCTGGAGCAGAAACAATCTGTGCAGCAACTGCTGCTATCAACCAAGCATTCCCTTGTTGCTCAAGTAGGTTCCAATGGAGCTATTCGCAGAAGCTTAGAAAGTGCATAAGGGGATGATAAGTAACATGAATGCCAATTTGTAAATGTTTAAAACATTGCCTTTTTTATATAAAGAATTTGCATGGTAATTATTTGTTATAAATGTTTCATACTCATTGCATTGTCCTTGGGAATGAATTCCCATTTATTTTTTGATGCTTTGCCCAGATGATTAGTATAACTAAAGGGCAAAATAATTGTACCACACGCCCATGTTTGCGTCTTGATGAAAATTGACATCTTTTGCACCTTTGCACAGCTGGCATGTGCGTAATGGGAAAATAAGTAGTATGAATGCCCCACTTTTCCTGATTAAGTAGTTTAAGCTGTTTGTGCCCTGGAATCCCCATTACTGCATTCGTCCAGCCGAGAGAGAGGGCAGAAGCCCCCTCTCCAAGACCCTCGCTCAGCGTGCCGAGTGAGGAGCTCTACCAGCCTTCCTGCAGCCTTCCTGCAGTACCACGGTGAGACTGTGACTCATCATGGAAATTGTTCGAAATATTAACAAAATTGCCCAATAATGTAATTGTATTGCACCGCAGCGCGGCGAGGAGGCAAAGAAAGAATTGCGCCATTTTCCGAAGTCTGTTATTCATTTGGCTTTGTAGGAACTCCATTGTGAGCAACGTGCGTAATGGCCGCGACCCGCATTGCCTTTTCCTAAGAGACAGATCTGAAAGCTATTGCAGCCACTGATTGGCTCATAGCATCTGCACCCGACTACATCCGCCTACCGTTACCACCAGCAGGCGGAAGACGGCCGTTGTCAAGGGCCGTGAATAAGGGCCTGTCTGTGCATGCCCGTGACCGGACGTGCCATCGGCCAAAAACACAAACATAACAAAACAACCACCCTCTGTCTCTGTGAGTACCTCCCCCAGCCCTTCTATTCTGCACCCATATCACTGATGGTCGTCCAGCCCTTTTAGCTAACATCCTTCCGCTCCACCATTCCTCATCAGCCGATAAACACGATTTTGCAACCCCATCTGCATTAACATTTGTTGAGACTACACATCTGCATTAACATTGTTTGAGACTACGAGCCGGCAACTTAAACACTGATACCGCACTATATCAGCCTGTGCCCAATGTTTATGACTGGACACTGTGCCTGCCGCTAGCCATTGTCACCCTGCCTTGCACTATATTAGCCTGTGCCCAATGCTTAGGACTGCTTTCTGTGCCTGCCACCAACCACTGTCCCGCTGCCCTGAACTGTATCAGCCTGTGCCTAATGTTGTATGAATGCATTATGTGCCCCCCACTAGCCTCTGCCGCACTGCCTCTGAATTGTATGAGCTTTTACCCAATGTTTACGACTGCATTCATCTTGCCCAATTGATCCCATGTCTCCCATGTATTCCACTACGTGTCCACAGGACTCACACAGGCTTACGCCTCAGAACTTACTCTGCATCACTCCAACCTGGCATCTCCTGCTAGCGCTAGTGCTCACCTTAGCCACCTACACAAACTCCCCTCCATCATGTATGCCAACTATCAATATGGTCCACCCCACCTACACCACTACACAGCTCACTATCCTAGCTGACCCGGCCTTCTCAAGGAGTTCCTTTGCCACACGCTGTCCACCAGCCCACTTAGTTTCCAGACTCTTCAGGCTCAGGTCTCGCACTGAACCAGCCAAAACTCCCAGCATCCCTAGTCCCACGGCCAGTTGGAATCTCAGACTGGGCTCCTGCACCCACCTCACCTATGCAACCACTTGCTCCACCAAAGTATACGACTCCATCGTCCGACTACTAGAATCCCCATACAGCACACTTCCGCCTAGGACTCCCGCCTTCCCTACTAATACTCTCCACACGCTCAAATCTAAATCCAAAAAACCATCTCACTCGCCCTCCCGTCCGGTAACCTCCCCACTCCACTTCATCGTCTCGCATCCCCCTACACTAAAGCACTCACCTTTGCCCCTTCAGCTCAGGGCAGAAGCCCAAAAAAACGAACCAAGGACAACCTACGTCATCTCCTGGAAGGCATTGATTTTAAGCGCCCATTCTCGAACGACCCTAGCACACTTGCAGACATCTACACCGACACCCTCACCAGAGTGATTAACACCATAGCCCCGATCGAATGCAAAAAAGAGGAAAAATCCATGCACACCAACACTTGGTTCACGGATGAACTACAGGCCTTACGTACTAGCAAACGTAAAGCATTAACTAACTGTCACTCAAAGCCTACTGAGGCCACCAAGGAAGAATTCAAAAGACTATCCGCTCAGTATAAAGAAGTGATATTCATAGCCAAGTCAAGCTCTTTCAACCGCCTCATCTCCAAGGCCAACTCACAATCTAAGGAAATGTTCTCCATTTTCAGCGATCTTATCACCCCATCTACCAGCCCTGACGAGATCATTAAAGATGAAGCATGGTGCTCCAACATACAGGCAGCCCTGCTCAGTAAAATAGAATTACTCCAAGAAAAAATACAAGTACAATTCAAACTCTACCAGAGCATGACCTTCCTCCACCGCCCAGCGTCCCATCCTATAACCCCACCGACCTACTCTTCTCATTCTGTGACGTCACAGAATCGAAGTCCTCGAACTCCTCCAACATCTTAAACCATCTATGTGCAAAGCAGACATCTTCCCGCCCAACATTATGAAAGAGTGCACTGATTCCTTGGCCCCACTTATCACGGCTTTCATTAATGCATCATTTACTACAGGTACTGTCCCCTCCAGCCTTAAAGAAGCCTGGGTTTCGTTCTACAACAAAAAAACACACTAGATCCAACCTCCCCCAAAAACTACCAACCTATCACCACTGTTCCATACTTCCTCAAAATCCTGGATAAAGCAGCCCACAACCAGATCCAACAGTTCCTCAAATTCAATGACATCCTCGGTAAAAGACAATCAATTTTCCACAAATTCCACGGCACTGAAACCACCCTTCTGGACTTAAAAAAACAAATAACCGAAATTATGGATGAAGGTAAACCAGCGCTCCTCGTACTCCTGGACCTCTCGGCCACCTTTGACCTTGTGGATCATAACACTCTCACTACGCATCACACTCATGCAGCTCACTTTTCTGAAAAGGCCTCATCATGGATCACCTCCTTCCTAGAAGGAAGAGCCTTGAAGGTCTTCTCAGACCAGGCAAATGCAGTTCCATCCACCATCCTCTGCAGAGTCCCACAGGGCTCCTGCACAGATCCTACTCTCTACAAACTGTTCACTAAACCGCTCTTTGACAAACTGGACTCCTTTGGCATAGCTTATACCAACTATGCTGATGATACGCAGGTTCTCCTGCCACTCTCAGGCTTGTATGATCAAGATGCCACAGCCCTCCGCCTGATCTACACTACCATCCAAGCCTGGATGGCTACTAATGGGCTGTGCCTCAATGGTGATAAAACCAAAATTATTCTTATGGGCCCCAAAGAAACCCTAGCCAAACTCAGCAAACAATACTGCAATTTCACCATGGACAACTCCATCATCCCTGTCTCTTCACCTTGTCCTAACGCAAGAGGTCAGCCGCATTGCTTCTGCATCTGCCCACACCACCAAGCTAATAAATGCGGTAAAACCATTCCTTTCCAACCAGAACTGTCTCTCCATAGCTAGAGCCACCATCAGGGCCAACCTAGACTATTGCAAAGTACTCTTAGCAGGCACATCCGCAGAAAATCTAAACAGACTTCAAATAGTCCAAAATAATGCTCTCACAGCAGCACTTAAGATCCCGAAAAGAGATCACATCAACCAGGCCAGGTGAACCACTCACTGGCTTACCGTAAAGGAAAGGATCACTTTCAAGAACCTCACCTTAACGCACAAATGCTTAAGCCTCTCTGCCCCACCATACCTAACAGACTATCACCAGAGACACTTCATCACAACCTAAAAGAACCTGCTACGCCAACCAACTGTGCATCCCACCCATAAAAAGAACTAAATCAGGGGGATTGGCTTCCCCCACATAGCACCTAAACTATGGCACGCCCTACCAAACACACTCAGAGCCGAGACCTCCCTCCCAGCCTTCCAGAAAATGCTAAAAACCACACTCTTCAACTAACACAGCCTTCTCTCCTCCTACTGACCGCCCTCCTTCCCGTCCTTCCTGCTCATCATGTAACTAAGTATGTTTTTGCTTGTCTTCATGTACCTAATATGTAGTATGCAACCAAGAAGTGTCTGTAACAGCGCCACGATGCCCACGGGGTGCTGCGCGCTTTAAAAATGATAATCAATAATATTAATAATAATAATAAGGGACTTGGCCACCCCTACTTACCTTCGTATTGGCTAAAATGCATACACACATTCTAAACCCCTCTGCTGAATTTCCCATACCTTGGTCTTCGGTCCCCCGAGGGTGTTCACGTACAGCGCTTTGAGGCCATACAAATGGGAAAAGGCGCTATACAAATGGCAATTACATTGCATTACATATTATATCCAGTTTCTGAACCGGTGAAGGCTGTGTTCATTAATAGTACTTTTAATAAGTTATATATTGCCACCATGCTTAATTGTAAAAAATGTTACATGGGCATTACAGTATCCTGGTGAAAACATTGTCCGGCATAAGATTTTTCTTTTCACAAAAGCAAGTAACGTGAAACGCAACAGATGGTTCATAACAGTATTAAAAGCTTCACAGCCAATGCAGGTGTACAAATGAACAATCAAGAAATAATAAGCTCAATGTGTATACACCAAAGTGGACGATTGATATAAAAAGAAAAAGAAAGAGAAAAAAAGGGGCAGGGGGTTCATCAGAGTCAAGTGCAGAGTAATTAACATGGGTTACATAATGGAAACATTAGCCATAAGTATCTAGGAAAGATCCCCATATGGCTATTAATGTATCAGTATCTCCAGACTGCTTATAGATTGCCCTCTCATATGTTGATAAGGTTAACAATTCTTCCAACCATTAATCAATACAGAAGGAAGCAGAAGATTTCCATGCCCTCAGGATCCTTTTTTTAGCAACCATACAGGCCCGGAGTAGCCAGATTTTCCTACAAAATGGTACGTCCTCCAATGGAGATACGCCTCCAAGAACTAAAATTGATGCATTCATTGTAATAATGCAGTTTAAGACCACGCCCAACCTCTAACTGACCCTTCCCAGAAGTCTCTTGTTCTTTGGCAAGTCCAGAGTAAATGACTCAAAGTGCCCCTTGTCTTTTTCCACTTCCAGCATTGATCATTCCTCAGAAGGTGCCTCTTGAACATACGTTCTGGAGTCCAATATGTTCTAAAGAGGGGTTTGGTCTGAGATACTCTTAGGCCCAAATCCATGCTGACCAGACGAACATTGCTACAGCATCTCTGCCAACAGCCCTGATCAATTGATTAACCTAGTTCTCCAGCCCAGATATTGGCTAACTCAGGCTCTCCTTTACATTGTCATTGTCTGATACTTTGCCATCTGACATGTGGATAATGGGCAGATTAGGTAAATGCATGAAAAATAGTGCAAGTAATTTGCATAACATCCAATTGAAATCCAATGAACGTATAGTTAATAATTTGAAATTAACAGGACCACAAGTTCTTCCATATATTTATTTATTTATTTTATTGCTAGAGCGCTGGAACAGGGCCCAGAGGCATCGGAGTGCTTAAACTAAACATACAAAGCAGAGGCGTTGCTAGGGGGGATTAGGGGGCATAGCACCGGGTCTTTTGCTTGTAGCCCCGGATAGCAGCTCTGGTGCTACAAACAAATTTCTACGTAGTCCCGCCAGTCCCAACATTAGCTTAGCCGCTGACCTTTTCCAGACATAGCAAAACCCCTAAGACGCAGCACATAAAAATGCAGGGCGAGACAGATAGAGGGAAGAGAGCAAGGGTTCAGACTTCATTCAAAAAGGAATGTTTTTAGGTTTCTTTTAAAACTTGATAAACTAGAACATAGTCAGGCGGAAGTGTGTTCCATAGGCGTGGTGATGAGTATGGGAAACATCAGTTTTTCACCTGAGTCAGTTTTATCTTAGGGATGAGGAGTAGGCCCGAGTTGTTTGATCTGAGGCTGCATCGATCCGGTAGCCATTTAAGCTGGGCTGCCAGTTAGACTGGACTCTTGCCATATAAGCAGGTGTGCGAGATGCAAAGCGTGCAGAACATGACTATTTTCTACAGGAAGCCAGTGTAACGCTCTCCTGGCTTTTAACACATGATCACTTTTTCACAGACCAACTACCGCCTTCACTGCGTTGTTCTTAGCTCCCTTTTACCAACACCCAGTAAGACACTGGACAGTAGTTGATACAACTCCCGATGATGGCCCTGGCTAGGGTGGCGTAGCTGGTAGCATCCAGGTGTGGTCGGATTTGTGCCAGTAATTTGATGTAATAGGACGTGTTTGATACTAAGCAACTGATATGTGACCTCATTCAGAGTTCTTGGTCAATGGTAACACCCCGGGTTTTCACTTTCTTAAGGGTAGGTAGAAGACAGTCTGCAATTTGAAAAGAAGAGTAGGCCGGACCAAGATGGTGCAGTTTAGTGCCAGTGCCCAAGATTATATTCTCTGTTTTTGAGTTAATCAGGGCTAGGCCATTGAGCAACATCCAGAGGTGAATTTTATTATAAGTTGCATTGATGATATCAGTGTCTTTGAGGTGATCACCTGAGAGTGGAAAGAGACACTGAGTATCATCAGTGTAATTAGCATAACAAATACCATCTTCTTCCAGTTGATCGAAGAGTGTACACATGAATAGATTAAAGAGAGTAGAAGATGTGCAGCACTCCCTTTGCAACCAGAAATGGGCCGCATTGAGGCCTTTTTTGCCATCCACCAAGAAGTGCTCTGATCCCCGTAATCCCTCCATCATGGCTGCCGCCATGCTGCTGCATACAAGTTCCGGGATGGCTGCCCTGACTCAAACCTGATTGGTTCACAAAAACCACATCAGGGCCAATCGGGTGCCAGTAGGCAGAAGTCGGCCCCTGACTCAAGGACCACAACCAAAGGATCCTGTATGTTCCCTTTCACCCACCTCCCTCCCGAAGATCATATGCTCCTCACTCAGCTGCCTCACCTGGAGCTGGTGGCCTATGTTACATCATGGACTCCCGAGGTAAGCCCCCTTGGGCCCAGCGCAATTCTTACATCTTGTGCACCGAGCGCGACAAACTGCTTGGCTTCCACCTGCCCTGCTGGATGTTATCTGTACATGTGCAGCACTCCCTTTGCAACCGGAGATGGGATGCATTGAGGCCTTTTTTGTCATCCACCAAGAAGTGCTTTGATCCCCGTAATCCCTCCATCATGGCCGTTGCCACGCCGCTGCATACAAGCTCAGGGATGGCTGCCCTGCCTCAAACCTGATTGGTTCACAAAAAAAACATCAGGGTCAATCGTGTGCTGGTAGGCAGAAGCCGGACCCCGACTCAAGGACCACGATCGAAGGACCCTGTCTGTTCCCTTTCACCCACCTCCCTCTGGAAGATCAGAGGCTCCTCACTCAGCTGCCTCACCTGGAGCTGGTGGCCTACGTTACATCATGGACTCCCGAGGTAAGCCCCCTTGGGCCCAGCGCAATTCTTACATCTTGTGTACCGAGCGCGACAAAGTGCTCAGATTCCACCTACCCTGCTGGGCGTTACCTCTACATGTGCAGCGCTCCCTTTGCAACTTTGCAGAGCCTTGAAATGGTAGTGCTTCCCTTGCACCACAAGCACAGGAACCATCTGTGCTTCGATGGATGGGTATATAGAAGTACACGTCCTCCAGCTCTAGAGAGGCAAGAAAATCTCCTTATTCCAGCTGCTCTAGAACCTGCTGCAACGTGAACATCCTGAACTTTTGTGATTTGAGGAATTTGTTGAGCTTCCTAAGATCTAGAATGGGTCTCCACACACCGTTTTTATTTCTCACCAGGAAGTACCTGCAGTACACTCCGGAGTCCCTGAGGTGCATCGGAACTGGTTCTATAGCTCCCTTTTTCAGTAGGGACTGAACTTCCTGTATTAAAACGGGCCTATGTAGTTCCCTACGTACGGGTGGAATGGAGGGACACTTTTCTAGAAAATCAAGTGTATGTCCTCTCTGTACGATGATGAGCAACCACTTGTCGGTGGTGATGTTCTTCCACTGGTCGACAAATTGAGACAACATGCCTCCCACTGGGTTGCTGAAGTGGGTGCATGAACCCTGATCCTGGTCAGGCCTGCTTTGTAGCCTGGGTGCGGGTGGTGGATCCCGGTCACCTTTGCGCACCCCTGTATGCTTGTGATCTCCCACGGTAGGCCTCCTATGACGCCCATGGCCAAATGATAATTATGTGTTTTTATGTAGCACTTACGCTTACGCGCTTTATATAGAAAAAATAAACATGCAATATCACCCAACCTGTGCTGGTACTCATTTATCGACTTCCGAAGGATGAAAGGCTAAGTTGAGTTGGTTAAGAACAGACTAAATCAGTGGCTCACCCCCTGAAGTGTGCCTGAAATATACCTTTAATGAGTCTAGCAATTATTGTATAGAATTCCAGAAAGACAAATTATTTGGTATTCCTAATCTTTCTTATTTAGGGTCACTGCTCAAAGTGTTAGACTTGTGGGAACACCTGTTCTTTTTTTGTTTTCCTTTTAAGAGGCCTGAACAAGAAAGCCAGCCACCCCAGAAGCAAAGAGCCACATGGCACTGGCCACAGCCCAGGAGCTTGCAATACAAAAAAGGACACTTTAAAAAAAAAACAATTAACGGGTAGCAAGGAAGACCACAGGGGTAGCAAGGGAGACCCCTAAACGACACCCCTGGACTGGTGTGAAAGTCTCTGGCAAAAGTACATTTAATTTGAAGTGAATTGAAGGAAGAATTATCCAGCGGGTTGAAGGGAAACGTTGTACAACTTGTGCCAATTGACCATCTAATTGAATACAAACCAGGTTTCTAAAATACTGAACTGAATGAAAATCCTAAACAAATGCCATTCGTACCAAATGACTGATTGAATACAAACCAGGTTTCATGAATATCGAACCGTGTGAAAACCTTAACAAGTGCAACCTGTGCCTATTAAATACTGAATTGAGTATAATCCATGTTTTATTGAACACCAAACGAGTGAAAATGTAACAAAAGAGCAGACGTGTTACATCTTCACTATAGAAGCGGAACAAAACTTCAAATCTGAATAAAACCATTGTGATGCTGCATATTAAAACAAATTATACTTTGCATCCAAGTGAAACCAATATGTGATGTCTTCTAAAGTGTATGGAACTTTACATCTAAGTAAAGCTTTGAGTACTATTTCTACACAATTATAATATATGCATGGAAGATCCACCATAAAAAGAGGGCACCAAAAGTGGCAAAAGACTTGGAAAAGACAAAGGATATACTGCTGTAATTCAGTCTTGGGGAAGAGAACCCTGTCATTGTAGACATTTATTAACTTGAGACTGGAGTTTCAAAGTTCTTTGGTGTCTGGAACTATATTACCTGGAACTTGGGAAGGGAACCCTGAGTATTAATTAAAACTGTATCATCCTGAACTCAAGAGAGGTAACATTGAGACTTTTCCTGGAACTGTTTTATACTTGGGGAAGGAAGCTGAAAGGAAGCTGCGAGTCAAAAGAGGCTTGGAACTTTATGTTGGACACTGTTTCTTTTGGTTGCTGACATCCCAACACATTATATAGATCACCTGTGTGGGCAATCTTAGGTTTTGGACACAGACAGATTCTTCAGTTG
The DNA here is from genome assembly GCF_040938575.1 of Ambystoma mexicanum. NCBI lineage: Eukaryota > Metazoa > Chordata > Amphibia > Caudata > Ambystomatidae > Ambystoma > Ambystoma mexicanum. The sequence continues at coordinate 746,090,560 of NC_090926.1, forward strand.
AACTCTTTAACTCAGACGTTCCTTAGTTTTATTTATGTAGGAAAATCCCTCCTTGGCATTAGGCAAGTCAGGCATTCATCCATCCTGACATACAAACAAAATAAAAGTGTTTGTTTGAACTTGAACTGTGTTATCTGTGTCGTACTTCATGATGCCTTCACACACCAGAGATTGCAAAGTGGGCAAAATGTCTTGTGTCAGGCCCCTCTGTGCAGGAGGTGCTGGGACCGGAACAGATGGTCTAGGGACCGAAGGCTGTACTGGTGGTTGAGGAGCTGGTAGAATGGGTTCAGGATCCCTACCTATCTCCTCTTGATCTGAAGATGAAACCTCCAAAAGGCTCCAAAGGCTCTTTGTCTGACATGCTACCCCCATGTAGCATCTGGACAGGTGGCATTGCTGTGGCCATGGGCACCAGTGTGAAAAGCGGAGCCGGCCTAGGAGGCAGCACAACTCTTGATAACATGGTGGTGATTGTAGACAAGGATGTGAACAATTGTATTGGTACAACCTTTGACGACAAAGCTGTAAATGTGTAGGTCATACGGCTCGTCGCCAGAGCAGTCGACGGAATGGAAGCTGACAAGCTGTGTTTCATCAATGAAGAACTGTGCTTGCTTATGGACGAGCGGCTGGATGACAGTGCTCCCATCGTTGATGATGACTTAATGGCGACCACGGTCGTCGGTGTAGCCCCCGCCATGGTGAAGGACAGCACTGATGACAAGCCCTTCATCGCTGCCGGGGCAGTCGACGAGGTCGAAGATTTAGACTGGGCCGTCGAATGCAGGCTTAGTCAAACTGTGTGACTCATGTTTATGGGCCCGTTTAGATTTCTTCCCCCGGAAGTATGCTCATGTGGTCTCAACCTCTACTTAGAGGGAGGTTTGTGTGTAAAAGCAAAAGGAAATATCGAGACTGAGTACCCCAAAAGGAAATACACCAAACACAGGCTTATAAAGATTCAGATTCACAGATCTTTATTCTATAACTGTACAGTTTACAAAGAAACAAAGTATCAGATAGCTATCTGGCCCTCAGTACATCACAGCGAATACCAGCCCTTTCGGTGTGAGAAGTGAGAGGTACTGGACGTCTAAATATTTACACATTTTATACATGTCCAGCCCCCCTACAGGTTAATGATACTCGGTCTAGGGTTCGTGCCGAGTTCACTTCTAATTTGTCCAACTATATGCATGTGGATCATCTTCAGTTTACATATCAACAAGTCACAATGGCAACAGTGTATTCTCGGATTTAACAATAAGCCTTAACAAATGTCCTATACAATGTAGTTCAGCAAGTGTCCACGTTCAGTATTTAGACAGCATTGTAGTTGATGTATGTCCGCGGATCGGACTTGTTGGCGCAGGTAATCCTCTGTCTACAAGTCAGGCATGGGACAAGGTCTCTGTACTCGACCCAAACATTCGGCCAACGGACAGTTTAGACATTACTTGTACAAAGGTCAGGACGGCTCAGTTACAAGCAGAAAACACTGTCCACCATTTTAGAACACAGAATTACTTCGGAATGGAAATCAAAATGGCGGATGGACCTAAAATGGCAGCTAAGTCTATCTAAGATCGGAGCTTTGCAACGCGGATTTCTTCGCATGGGCGATTGGCCTTAGGCCAATATATACAATAAAGGAGGCATGATATGATATCCTGTTTAACAAACCCTCCTTTTGGCCTAAGCCAAGCGCTAAACTACTTCTAGTCACTTTACGAGTAACTCCACATCTCAATGTCCATTCATCCTGAATCACTATCAGAGATATCAATTGCCATGAGGTCAGATACTGAGATTTCCTTCAGCACGAATTCATTGGATATTTTCTCTGGGGCGTATACCTTGTGCCCTTATGTACCCATCACTTGTGCACAACATCCTCCTAACATCGAACGCATACCAGGAAGACATTGTATACAACAACAGAAAAACACCAGAATACCTAAAATAATCAGCAAGACCGGAAGTAGCTCCAGAACCAAGCACTAAGATCCCGTTTTCCCTCAGGAACATGCACTTCTGAACTGAGAACATACAGATTTGTAATCACCCTAAAGATAGTTAGGGAGGAATCTGGCACGAAAACACAGCAAGCGGACCCCACTAATTTACATACCCCACCACGATCAGCCAGATGACATCTAATGTCATCCAGTTCTGAAGTGCCACTAACCTTATTGCTTTCTGTTCTAGAGTCATGTTATAGAGTATGTTAGTGGTCCGACTTATGGTCCTCTCCGGTACTCTCGCTAGTCTCCTGATATCTTCAGAGTTCAGTATTTGTCCCAAAATGGCACAAAGGATTTAGCTACATCGCCCAGAACATGTGCTGAAGTATCGCCATTCTCGTCCCGCCATGGATGAGCCTTTGAAATTTCTACAGTGCTAGCAATGAATATCCCGGGTAACAGAATCCCTAAATAACAGGTTCCCTGCCAATCCCTGGGTAACCATGGAAATGCTACATTACCGCAAACAAAGTAGACAGGTTCGCCTACATACGAAGTATGTCCTCACTAGTCAAATTCGCAATGTTGGCGCAGCCCTTGAAATCACCCATTGACTGAGTACCATTCCTCTGTATGCAGAAAGAAACTGAATCGGACTGTGGTTGATAGTATAAGAAGGTGGCATGGCATCCCTATTGCCTATAGGAGCCATCTTGAAAGACATCAAAGCTTGAAAAGGACGGGACAGTCTATCAGAAGGCCTAATGTAAGCAATAGTAGGCTTGCTCCTATTTGCAAAGAGTGAGCATCCCAGGGGCGTTAGAACACGTTTCCCTCGTACTGAGTGATCTGTGAACAACGTGTCGCCACTTCCCGATGGAAGCGGCGAATGCAAAGCAAGATCTGACACAAGATTCGGAACAAATTTTGAAAATGGAACTGTTGGAGAGTGTGGAGATGAAGTGGCTGTTTCCCCATGCCCCACGGGCTCAGGGGGATCTCCGACACAATCTTGATGCTGGTTGCTGCTTCGTGATCGTTGCTTACAGCATTAGTGAGGGGTTCTGTGTCTTCTGTAGTGTGTGGCAAAGGGTAGGGAATCCTCTTGATGTGAGACGCGTGGATCCAATGCCTCTTGCTTTCCACTTGCACCGCTGTCTGTGTGACCAGAAGGACTTGATGGGGGCCCCGCCAACGAGGTGCGAGGCAAGAAGATCGCTCAAATGACTTGGTGATGACCCAGTCTCCCGGCCGTATGCTGTGACCGGGGCCCTCGTACTTTACAGGTAAAGCCTCTCGCACCTGGTGATAAATCAAATACAGATTTTTAGTTAACTGCCCACAGTAGTCAGAAAGAAGTACATTTTCGACCTCACGTAAAGAACGGGGCTTCGGTATGTTCCAAATGTTAGCTGGCCTATCCATGACCACCTCAAAGGGAGAGAGTCCAGTCTTAGTTTGAGGGGTCGTTCTCATGAACAATAACGCAATCGGTAAGGCGTCCGGCCATTTCAATTTGCTGCCGGCACACGTCTTAGCGAGCTTGTTCTTGATGATGCTGTTTTTCTGCTAGTCCAGCACTCTGTGCGTGTCTAGCCGAATGGAACCTTTTATCGATCTGTAATCCTGCGCATATCTGCAGAATTACAGCAGCGATAAAATGTGGACCATTGTCCGACCAGATGACTCTTGGCAGACTAAATCTAGGAAAATATTCCTTCTGCATGGTCTTTGCGTGGTCATAGCGTTGGCAACTTTGATGGGAAAAGCTTCGACCCATTTGCTAAAGGCACAGATAACAACTAGTACATATTTGTAGTTGTTACAATGCTCCATTTCAATTAAATCAAAATGTATAACCTCAACGGGGACAGAAGGTGGACCAAAACTACCCCTAGGAGTCGATGTGCCCTTCCCCCATTATGCTGCAAACAAATCATACACCCTTGAACGAAGCGCTCAGCTACCTTAGGGTTTTTGTCATTAACCCACAAATTTTGCAACATTTTGGTGACTTTACAAGCACAAATATGGGTGGGACCATGAGCCATAACAACCATCATCATAATATATGCGTCAGGCAGTAACTATTTCCCTTCAACTTTGTCCACCCAACACCCATCATCATCCAATTTTGCCAAACCCTCAGCCCATTTCTTAGATTCTTGTAACGTGGCATTGGCTTGAATGTTCTTTACAGATTCAATACCCTCATCAAAAGTACAGGCATTTGTGGCTTCCCTTGAAGTATCCTGAAGAGAGATCAGTGGCAGTCTGTTTGGCTATCTGGTCAGCGAAAGCATTCCCTTTTCCTACATTATCTATAATCTTCTGATGTGCTTCACATTTCATAACTGCTAGCTGAGTAAGGAGTGCAAGCGCTAAGAGTAACCGTACTATCAAGGAGCCATGCTGTATTTTAGTGCCATGTGAGGCAAAGAAACCTCTTTCTGCCCAAAGTCTACCGAAGTTGTGAACCACCCCAAAGGCATACTGACTGTCAGTATGTATGTTCACGCTAAGCCCTTCAGAAAGTTCACAAGCTCGGGTCAATGCTATAATCTCTGCCGCCTGCGCGGAGTTATGCGTGATTCTTTTGGTCTCCACGACCGTGCTCAATGGGGTGATTGCATAGACAGCTGTGGATGTACCATCCGGGAGTTTGAAACAGGAGCCATCACAAAACAGCTCCCCTTTCCCCTTGTGGGTTGTTCAAAGGACAGTCCTTTAGATCAATTCTGCCTTTGGTCTCTTGCTCTGTAGCGTAAAGGCAGTCATGTGACTCTTCGTCACTGAAAGCAGTACCTTGCAGGAAAGGTAAAAGTTCAGCCGGATTAAGGACAAAAAACCTCTTTATTTGGATGTGCGGTGCAAACAAGATCAATTCGTATCTCGTTAATTGTGCGGAAGTGAGGTGTTGCGTTTGTGTTCTGTTTAATAGAACATCTACAGAGTGAGGTACCATCATGGTTAAAACATGGCCTAGGACCATTCCCTCGCTCTGTTTTATGGACGCGGCAGCAGCAGCGACAGCTCGCAAACATCTTGGCAAAAGCACATGCAACAGGATCAAGGGCGGAAGAAAAGTAGCCGCACGGCCTATACTTCCCTCCATGTTCCTGCATTAATACAGCCAAAGCAAATCCATCACATTCATGCACATACAACACAAAGGCCTTTTCATAGTTTGGTGTGCCCAAAACTGGTGCCGAGCACAATGCAGTCTTGAGCAGATCAAATGCTTGCTGGTGCTCCAAGTTCCACGGCAATGGCAAAGAAATACCCTTCTTCGTCAAAGCCAACATTGGTTTAATCACTAAGGAAAAGTTTGGGATCCACTGTCTACAGTAAAAAGCCATTCCTATCAAGGCTCTAACTTCCTTCTGTGTATTTGGGACGGACATGCTAGAAATGATTTTTATGCGCTCAGGCGTCAACCTTCTTCCCTCCTTTGACAGGAGATAGCCTAAATAGGCGACCTCCTGTCGACAATACTGACATTTGTTAAGCAAAGCTTTGTGTCCATGTTGTGCTAGGTGGATAAGCAACAACACGGTGCCCTCCTTACAAGTGCTCTCTGAGTCAGCAGATAAGAGTAGATTGTCTACATACTGAAGCAATGTACAAGTAGTAGGCAACTCGAGTGTGTCGAGCTGCTCTTTCAAAGCCCGACTGTAGATGCTAGGACTTTCCGTGTAACCTTGCGGTGCACGGGTAAAGGTTAACAAGCGTTCCCCTAAGGGGAAAACAAACAAGTATCTACTGTATTTATGTATAGGGATACTAAAGAAGGCGTTCTTTAGATCCACCACACTAAAGTGAGTGGCAGGAGCCGGAATCATGGTTAATATTGTTATCACATCAGGCACAATGGGAAATTGTGGAGCAACAATCTTATTGATGGCACGTAAATCAAGAAAGAAACGGAAGGGAATTGCATTATCGCCTTTCTTGTACACGGGCCAAATCGGACTATTGCACAAACTGCCTGCAATTTCCTCAATCACCCCTCGATGCACAAAATCGGAGACTATGTATTTCAAAGCTTGCTCACCATCGACCGAGATCTTATACTGGGGAATACGTGGCAACTTTACTCCATGTTTCACAATAATCTTAACAGGCTCAATTTGCAAAACACTGACATCATTGTCGTCAATTGCCCATAAACACTCCGGAACATCACTGAATTCCGGCGGCAAAGGTCTGATCAAGAACTGAGAGACAGAAAGTTACTGTGGTGAAATCGTTAAACGCACTCCATCAGAAGAACAATGAATTACTGCATTTCATTCCTTCAACAGATTCATCCCCAACAAATTCTCTCTGCAATTCGTAGTCAAGAGGAATGGACAGTGGTCTGTAAATGAACCCAAAGTAATAGGTACCGGCGAAGAAACCGGACAGACAATTGGTGTGCCAGAAAACCCTACAGAAACAATGGTTTGTCCTGACAGTGGAATGTTTGGAACCCGTGAATGGTCAATGGAACACTTCTGTGCCCCTGTATCTATCAAGAATAGATGTTTCCTATTTCCCACTATCATCTCAACGTAGGGACCTTTCTGATTAACGTGAATAGGCGTTGGTTCCATACCCTGCTTCGGGCAATCCTAACGAAACAGAATGTCGTCGAAAGGAAGTTCTTCAGAGAGGTAAGCAGCAGAAGGATGATCAAAAATGTTTCTATTATCCACACTTTGTGCCTGATTGTCCAGTGAAAAAGGTTGCTGTGAATCCTGTGAAAACTGACTTCTACCAGGACCCCCTGCCCCTGGGCGGCCTCTGGATCATCTACCCATATTCCCAAATGCGTTATTCGACTTCTGCTGGAGGATCGGGCATTGTGCACGCCAATGACCCTCTTGTCTGCAATAAGCACACTGGTTTATGTTTACAGGAACCAATAGCACATTTCCCTGTGGAACATACTGACCCCTAAATTGCGAATTACGCCCTCTAGGGCCTCTAACAATTTGCTACAATAGTACTTTTGTCTTTAAGTCACCTTTTCTCTTCTCAACTCTTTCTTTTTGGTTATTGACACGATTCCCATAGTACTGAGCCATATGCAATACTTCTGACTGAGACTTCGCTTGTCAAGCGCTCTCGGAGGACATCATTTGTGACTGGATGTCAGGCAGCAATCCATGCACAAATTTGTTAACGAATAGTTGTTTCCCAGACTCTGTGCTCAAATCTTATCCACTGAAATCTGAAAATACTTGTTCGAACCAAATAACAAGCTTGGTAGCACCCTCAAACTTTCCTTGGACACAGGAAGTAAGCTTGTACCAAATAATCCTTCTTTCAGGAACTATAGCTTTCAATTTTGTAACTATTCTATCAGGCAAAGTTAGTATTACCTGCGGTGGTCGCTCGCCAGCTGGCCTTTCTCTATCGAGTCTAGCCATATTATCCCATGTATCTCCTAACCCAGGTACATCGTCTACAGTCCTAATCTGTTTTCACAAGTCAACAGGCAGGAGCACGGGAAATAACAAATCAATATCACTTAAGGTGAATACTGATGATTGCAAGTTAGATTCTATTTCTTTGTAGAACTCTGTCAGATTCTTCCTAATATTGGGAATAGATTGTTTTATGGTGTTCACTTCCTGTCTCGAAAACGGGACGTCAACAAACTGCGACACATAATGTGCAGGAATATCTCGAGCAGCTGCACCTGTTGCAGGATCAGCTGGAATCTCAACTTTGGGACAAATGTCGGAGGAACCTCTCTCATAGCCAACTGAGAAGTAGGCAACTCCGAACGCTTACAGAGCAAAAAGGCTAAATCGAGCGCTAAAGCAGCTGAAGAAGTGTCAAACGAAAAAGCCCTCTTATAAATATTCCGTAATTCTGCGGGACAACAAATCTTTCTCTTTATACATTCATCCTGCAGGTACTCTACCATTACCTGTATCACTTTCCTCTGCATTTCTGGCGTATACTGACTATACGTGTCATATACTTCAACGGGAGTTATCGACGTGTCTGAAATCCACCTAATCGCATCTTTTGTATAAATTCATGTTTCCTCATTTATCGATTTACGACAAGGAAAGAACCGTTTCTATACTAACATAGTGTCCAAACTATCACCATCTACATCTTCTTTCTGTAACCTTTCCAACTCCCTTCTATACACAGAAACCCTCTCGACATGCTCATGTACCTTCTCCTCAGTATCTCTAGAAAATGCTAAAGAATTCAGATCCCTTAACCCTTGTGGGAGATCTAGCCTGTTCCACATTATACATACATGAATTCCTAATCCTTCAATAAAAATGTTTTTCTCAGGAAAATTGTCTAAGTTATAAAGCGTGGCAGGAACATCAGATTGTTCACCTGTCTCCATGCAATGTTTAGCCCATGCAGTCAATTCATGCTTTCTTTCTGAAGACACAGTATTACGAGTTACAACCCTCGATCCCGCTCCCTGATCTTCTCCAAGCGGTGTAGAACCACTTGGAAGAGGGAGAGTAGACAAATCTTGTACATTCGGTAATAAGGGTGCTATTACTAGTGCATCACGCAAACCCACCGACCCATAACAGCAGGCAAAGGTGGAGGAGCAGGTGGGGGAGCAACAACAAGAGGAGAAACAACAGCCGGAGGAAGAGGAACATTAAAAGGAGCAATAGAAGGAGCTACGGGAGGAGGAATAACAGCAGGAAGAGGAACATACGGAGGTGGCGCAGTGGCACCAGGCCTTCGTTCATTTAAAGGTTTGTCAATCAGCTCATCGGATGCATGAAAGTCTTTAGAAGGATACATTTTCTGGATACCAAGTGAAAAAGCCCTATCCATATTCCTAACTGACTCAGACTGTTTATTCTGGTCATATAACAACGCTTTTTCGGCGTTCGTCATATGACGGCACGCATGGTTTTCTCTAATCTTAAGCTGCTGCATAGCTTCTTTCTTCCAATTCTGTAATACATCGAATGCTGCAAGTCTAGCCTTTTTCTTCAATAATATGGATTCTAAATATTCAATACGAGGGATTTCAAAACTACCATTGATTGGCACCTGAAGTTCGGAAGCATGTCTAGTTTGTCTGTGCCAAATATCATTAAACAACTTCCAATGCCGTGCTTACAGTACATAGTACACGCTGGTGACCCCTCCATTGGCGCCGGTCGGCCAAATTCCAAAGATTGTCTATCACTGTGGAATAACACCCTGAAGCAGGCAGACAATTTCACAGACATATCAGAATACTTGTGTTACCTGGTCAATAATTGTACTCGCGAGTGCAATACGGCAAAACTAATTATCAGGATACTTAAGAATCGGGTCACGACTCACCGGATCAAATTCTAAGGAGGTCTGATCGGATTACAAAGGTCCCACGTGGTTGGTGATTTCAGTAAATCTGCCCGCCTCAATATATGGCCCCTCGTCAAGATGCCAACTCGGACCGCGGGCTCACCGTCCAGGGATCAGGTCGTGCAGCGCTGCTGAGGTGTCACTTCTCATCCAAGAAAGGGGCCCCCTTTAACACATCTGATCCCGGTCCGATAGCCATGTCAACCTTCAACAAGATGGCATCAATCTTGAGGGTCCCTATTCGGGCGCCATCTGTAAAAGCAAAAGGAAATATCGAGGCTGAGTACCCCAAAAGTAAATACACCAAACACAGACTTATAAAGATTCACAGATCGTTATTCTATAACTGTACAGTTTACAAAGAAACAAAGTATCAGATAGCTATCTGGCCCTCAGTACATCACAGCGAATACCTGCCATTACGGTGTGAGAAGTGAGAGGTACTAGACGTCTAAAAATTTACACATTTTATACATTTCTGATCATAATGTCCAGCCCCTCTACATGTTAATGAGACTCGGTCTAGGGTTTGTGCCGAGTTCCCTTCTAATTTGTCCAACTATATGCATGTGGATCATCTTCAGTTTACATATCAACAAGTCACAATGGCAACGCTGTATTCTTGGATTTAACAATAAGCCTTAACAAACGTCCTATACAACGTAGTTCAGCAAGTGTCCATGTTCAGTATTTAGACAGCATTGTAGTTGATGTATGTCCGCGGATCAGACTTGTTGGCGCAGGTAATCCTCTGTCTACAAGTCAGGCATGGGACAAGGTCTCTTTACTCGACCCAAACATTCGGCCAACGGACAGTTTAGACATTACTTGTACAAAGGTCAGGACGGCTTAGTTACAAGCGGAAAACACTGTCCACTATTTTAGAACACAGAATTACTTTGGAGTGGAAATCAAAATGGCTGATGGACCTAAAATGGTAGCTAAGTCGATCTAAGATCGGAGCTTTGCAATGCAGATTTCTTCGCAGAGCGACTGGGTTTAGGCCAATATATACAATAAAGGAGGCATGATATGATATCCAATTTAACATGTGCTCAGACCTACCAACCCTGGCTGAGGCATGACTTCGGACCGAGGTCAAGGCAGAGGCATTCTCACCTTTTTCCAACCATGAAACTAACTGTCGGTGGTGGTCTTTCCCCCGGTTTTTGATGGAAACTCCTGGCAGATGTCGAAACTTTCGACTTCATGGCCTGGATGCAGCTAGAAAAGACATTTTGCATGCCGATCATCTACGAAAACGTTCCTGAGGCCGCATTTGGTGCAAGGCCTAATCAGCGTCTTCTTACTCAAATCTGCCATCGCCACATGAAGAAGACCTCAGCGATGAAGTTCTCAATGGCCAGAAGACCCCCCGATGGTTCAGATCTTCACCGGCAACAACCACTACCGGTGGTGAGGTTACATGTGATTGTATCGAATGATAAAACAAAGAATGAATTTTGAACAAAGAAAAAGCATCTTTAAAAAAATAATGATTTATTTTCTCTATGTTTTTAGGGGTTGCCCCATCCCTAAGCCCCCCTTTTTAATACTTTTACTGCACCCCTAAAATAACTATTTCCATTCCCAACCCCATATATATAGTTTTCTAAAATGTGTTATTTTCTTTAGATGTTAAGGGTTTGTTTAAAAATGCCTTCTTTGTTTTCTTTTCGATAACATCACTGCATACCTGATAGTCACTGGTGTGACAAAAGATGAAGAATCGTTGATCAAAAATGGAAAATGTCGAATAACAGGACTCCCAACAGGTAGACGTGCATTTAAAAATCTGTAGATGCCCACCAGGGATTGAGCTAAGGAGGATGAACATCATCGGTTGGGGCAGTATGACGCAAAGTGATAGCAATGGGCCATATAAGTGGCAAGCAGTTTTTTAAGCTTTAAAGCAAAAACGCTTTAATATTACTGAGGATTCCCAGCCTGATGACGGAAATAAGCATGTGAATCCATGTAAGATTCAATGCTGGAGATAAGGTGAACGCGAACAAGGTCCTTACCAAGAGGCACACTAAGGCAATGATGGCATGTGTGGGGGAATGGAACTGGCAATAGTGGCTGCTGTCCGAGTTGAAGGGCCAAGCACAGCGAGGTCCTTTAACACACAGGGCCCGCTGTTACCACCCGAAACGGCGTGCCACACACTGCACTGTTGCCATTAGCACTACTGCATACCCATCTGGGCGTAAGGGCCCTTTTATGGGGAGAAAAAAGACTTGCTCATCACACACGACACATTATTTCACTTTATATTTATTTTTAAGTACAGTCTGTCTTCCTTTTTTATGACAAACAAGCGAATCAGCAGTGGAGGGGATGGTAATGAAGGCTCGCAAGTAACTGCCATCTTTCTGCTTGGGCGTGACGGGAAGGGGAGGGAATTTGGTTAGAGGTAAGGCAAGAGCAGAGGCAAACTACATAGGTAGTGGAGTAGGGGCAAGAACTGGGGAATGCAGCCATGAACCATTTTGTCATGACCCCGATCTAAGCACCTGTTCCACGGTGCTAGGTGCTGATATGAAATATATGCTTTTTGCTGTTGTAAATTTGTGTCGAGGTTTTGAAACCAAAGCAAAATATGTGTGACTTTACTTGTTTCAAACCAGATTACCTGCCCGTCAGCAGTGTTTTCATGACACTTTGAATGCCCGCCTTCCTAATCCCACATGAATCCTACTTGGCTTTTGTAAGGTTATAAAGTCACTCAGGAGCTAATGTTCTGCGGTCGCTCTACCTTACAAGTTGTTTTTGTTAACATGTACTGTAAAACGGGATACTAGGCACAGAAACCTAGGCCACTCCTGGTTTCCTGTGCCTAACACCCCGGTGTGCCGTAAATTCTCTGTGATCACAACAGAGCACGTAAGAGCGCACAGCTGTGATTAAAAAAACATTCCCTCCCCCCATCACTGTGGATCTTTACAGACTCTGCCTGCTCTTTTCAAATGCAAAAAACAAGTACAGTCTGCAGGGATCCATTCCTCTCTGCCTGCCTCAAAGCGGTGATGCCGGCAGCTACATGTGGGGATTCCCTGCATGGGGTGAGGAAGCGCACAGGGAAGATGTCCCATTCGGTGCCTGTCTTCATGCAAGAAGGGAGTCTGAAAAAACACAGAGCGAGTTTGCCATTTTCCAGGCCCATTAAAATGAGGCTCCCAGTGGACTAGCGGACTTGCTGCAGAGATCTTAATATATCGAGCATGTCAGACTTCATCATTTTAAAGTTGACAAATATTTTCCATTTGAATTGGGTAATAATAACTCCTGCATTTTAAGTACTAGGAGATACGTCTGTGGGGTCTGCTACGACGTGGTATGCTGTATTATTAGCCTCATGGTTTACTGCTGATTTCTTTTTTAACCCTACCTTTAATTTGATGTATTTACTTTCTAATTGTGAAATTTTCGTTAGCAACACTCCCCTACAAATCTGTCTCATGTGAAATGCTGACGTCCTGGCTTATTTATCTGATTCACTGGCTTGTAACCAGATGAGATGCTTTCCGGTAATTTGCCAGCTATAAGTCTCAAAAGATAATTTGCAGTGATAGAATTCCATTACTCATGAGTTGAGTGGTGCATAAACTTTTAAAGAATATCATAGCTGCTATCAGACTTTTTCTAAAATGTCCACCGCAGATTGAATTTTTTCTTTTTACCCAATACAAATGTAGTGCCTCCAAAATGCATGTCTTTGGGAGTAAAGGGGCCTTTCCCAATGATACAACTAATAAAAATGTGCCATTGGGGATTGAAATAGTTCTGAGTGTGTGGTTGAACACATTTAAGGAGTAGAAATAGGATGAGGCAGATACCAAGAACTAGCAAGATAGTGCGAAACTCTAGGCCACAACACATGAGTGTGAAGAAGTTGTATGTCGAGACTGTACGGGATAAGGAAGAGGGAGCAAGAGGCATGGGTATTTTAGGGACAGAGTTTACTACATACTATGTGATAGCCACAAGGGCTTGAGTCCTAAAATAAAGAAAGTGGGGGACTATGAAATGCACAAGTCACAGAAAGGGAACATATCCTAAAGTGAAATATGCAACGTCATTCAACTTGCCTTTTCCAATTGAAGAAATTGCACAGGACAAATAAGCATTTGGCAAGAGAACAGATTTTCCTATTACCTTGTTTGCTAAGTATAACCGGTATGCATCTTTTAGATTTAAAATTCGGTTACAAAACATATCCTGCGCCATGGTAAGCAATTCCTGAGATCTTGTGGCTAAGTATCTCACCTCACAGCCGCAGGACCTGAGTTCAAATCCCAGTCGCTGCACTGTCCACTTCAAGTGGGAAGAGCAATTGTTTTATTTTGGTTCCATAAACACAGGGGGGGGGTAATGGGAGGAGGCGTGTCTGCCCTCTCAATAAAGTGATAAAGTGGGCTCATGCTGTCCACTCGCATGGTCCCTCAACTTGTTCCCTCCTAGCCACATGATTTGAAGCCAAACATAAATTAACAGTGTTGCCCCCTCAGACCTCTGGACCAGTACTGGTGGTCATCTTGTGGGATGCCAGCTGCCTCCTAATAAAAATGTTGTGCCTAAGCACATAATAGTTGTACAAATTAAGCCTTCAATGGTAAGCATCCACTACCTCATGAAGTGGTTTCAGGTTACTCAAATGCCACGGGCAATTGTCCTTGTTTTTCACCCAAAATGGCACTACTCCTGTATCTATTTTCAGTGTGTCTACTTGAACTGGAATCCATCTTCTTTGGCTGCAGAACCACCAAATTGAACCATACCCAGAGAAAGCATTAATCAAATGCAAGCTTTCTCCAGCCTTGTCAAAGACAGAGATTCACAATCTGTCTGAATGACAATAATTAGGACCTGAGTTCTGTGGATCTCCTTCTCAGATAAGCTCTGCACAGTCGTTTCCTCAGTCACTAATACATAGTCTAGCAGCTTGGATACAATGTTGCCACTTGTTCCATTATTTGAAACCACGATGTAACTCAGCCAGTAACAGCCTGATGCCCAAGTTAAGGGTTCAAACTAAGCAATACAGGCTTGGCAGCGGTGTTACAGGCCGGGACGGGCCACAATTCGAGTCATTATGTCTTTAGCACCTGCAAGGGTAAAAATAGAACGTGTGCCAAGGTGATATGACAAAATCAACAAAAGAATGGACCTCGTTCAATGCTGCATCTCTATTTCTGGAACTGGGATGTTTGAGTCCCTCTTCAGTCTTCATCAGGGCAAGTATTGGGTCGAAAGAAGACAGAGCAATGCTCTGGCAAAATTTGTCTTCCCAGGGCCAGGGGCTAGCACAGAAAACTCACAGATCTGCTCTGAAGCTGACTGATTTTTTTATTAACATATTTATACAAAGAACAATACATTTTATGCCTATTCATTTCTCCCTTTATAAGCCCCCTCCCTTCTCAAAGCATTATACCAGATTAAAACAAATCCAAGAACCTCCCCCAAAGGTCTACATATAGTTTATTTTTCCTCTGATATCTGCAAATGACCTTTTCCATAAGTGAGAGTTTAAGCATTCCCTCTACCCAGGTTTACACTTCTGGACGAGTCATAGACATCCAACTTCTTAGAATCAACTTATTTGCCATCAATGCTCTCCTGAACAGCAATCTTTTCTGTGCACTGGATAAATCATCTACTGGGATGTCCTCTCCCAAAATCAGAATCTTAAAATCATAATCTAGTGTCAGCCTCAGGAACTTGTTAAAAATCAAATTCAATTCACTCCAGAAATACTTAAATCTGTTACATTCCCAAAGACATGTGTTCCAGGGTCCCAGTCCTGCGAGTACACCCCCAACAAGCATCAGTATCAGTAAGGCCTCTCTTATATAAGAGTTCAGGTGTTAAATAAACTGTGTGCAGGATTTTGGTCTGCCTTGATCTTTCCTCTTGGCTCAGCGATGAAAGATCGACATCCTTCCATATGTTTGACCATTGTGTCTCAAGACATATTTTCAATTAACCTCGTTGACCATGTTTCGAGTACCACTGTGTTACTCTGTGGGTAAGATACTATTAGCGTATATATTTTCAAAGCCTGATATCCTTCTGTCACTGTTCTTAACACAATATAAACTACGTTGGTGTGGCACGTCATCAATTTTCAAAACCACCCTTTTAGTAATACGATATTATTGAACAGCACAATTTTGTAGGTTTTTAAAATCCCTCAGCTGGTTGAAAGTGAGCCATTTTCGGTTAGCCATGAGGTCACCAATCTGTCTTACGTCACCTAGAAACCCTTCATGCCAACATAGCATTTTGTTTCCTTCCTTAATCCGCGGGTTGAACTAAATGGAAAGATCAAGCTGTCGATGAGGGTCCGTCCCCAGAGAGTTTAAGAGCTTCTTCCAAGTTAATCTCAGGAAGTCTGTGAATACGTGGAGGTTGATACCCGGGTGGTTTATGTAGACAAAATAGCCTTTGGCATAAGTGGGCTATACAAACTGGCCTCTTCTCAGGTCCATTCATCCGGATCAAGCATTAGGAAAGGAGCAACGTGCATGATTCAGAAAGCCAGGTTGTAGGCTTGGAAGTTAGGAACACCCAGTCCTCCTCTGTCTGTTGGCAAATGAAGTTTCCAAAGCTTGATGTGTGTTTGGATCATTATACTAAAGGAAGCCTTGAATCAGTCTGTTGATATCAGCCCACGCAATTTTTTTGTAGGAAACAAAGGAATCGGAATCATGCTGAGGATATAATTGATTTTAGGTGCACTGCTCATTTACAAAGTGTTGACTCCCCCACAGGGAGAGGTTGAGTTACTTCCATCTCTACAGATCCGATTTCAGATTTGAAACTACATTCTTCATATTTATTGAGATGATTTTGTCTACTGAGTGTACCCCTCAGCCATATACCCAGATATTGAATACTGTTGGGACAACAATGAAAGCCCATGGTTGCTAGATTTGTCTTAGTACAGTATTTTGATATTGACACAGCCTTCGATTTAGTCCAGTTAATCTTATGCTTCTGAGACTTGAGATCAGATCCATCAATGTCGGTAAAGAGTTATCCAGATTCGTCAGCACCAACAACATTTCATCTGCAAACAGCCATCATTTTTGGCATACAACTCCATAGTTGACTCCAACTATAATTTCGGTGTTTCTAATCGCTGTAGCCAGGGGTTCCATGGAAATTACAAACAATAGAGGTGATAGGTAGGGGGCATGCTTGTCGGTCCCTTTTTCTATGCTGAAGATTTCTGAACAAAACCCATTGGTTGTCACAGGAGCTGTTGACCCTGCATATAGTGGTCTGACCCATCCTACAAACACTTTTCCAAAATCAAATTTTTCCAAGAACTTGAATAAGTAACTCCATTCAATCTGGTCAAAGGCCTTCTCAGTATCCAGAGACATAATCACTGCATTCTGATTCGGCTCATTCACACTTGTGTAATAGTTTGTAGTAACTTCTGCATATTAGTGGCTGCATGCCTCCCTCTCACGAACCCTGATTGATTCCAATGAAGCAGTTTGTGCAAAACCTCTTAGAGTCTTCTTGCCAGTGTCTCTGACAATATTTTTTGTCAGTGTTAATGTGGCTGATAGGTCTATAGCCTGCTGTTGAAGTTGAAGAGCCCTGAGTACCTTTGAGGTCTTGTACATATCACTCATAAACTCGAACACTGAATCTTGCATGATCTTAATTCCATGGGTATACCATCTGGTCCTGGAACTTCCCAGCGTTCAAATGATAAACCGATTTCTACAACTCTGCAATGGTCCGATCCGTATATAGGTCGGCTTTCTCTTGTGTCGATAACATTGGCATTCTCATATCTTGCAAAAATGCAGACCCCTCATTATTTTTGTTTCAAATACTCAGTTTTTGCTAAAATAATCCTTGATGGGGTTGCCTATGGTCAGATTTTCCAGCATTTAAACCAATACCCCCTTCTGAATCATTACCAATCTGGCTTCAGACAAAGCTTTGGTATTGAGACCTCCTTGCTTGAGCCGAAGTCCAGACTGTTGGGACGGTTGGATAAGGGCTCTCTCTCCCTGCTAATCTCATTAGACCAGTCTGCTGCATTTGACTTGGTCGAACACTCCATCTTGGTGTCTAGCTGGCTGAGGTGGCTAATTTCTCTCCCGCCGCTGTGTCTTGGATTGCATCTTTTCTGGAGAATAGGAATAGCAGGGCATGTTCCGAGGAGGCAGAGGCCATGCCAATCTCTGTCCTTTTTGGGGTACTGCAGGGAGTCAGTACCTCCCACTGCCTCTATAACATCTTCATCGCCCCTTTCGTCTCCTTTTTGGAGAAGGAAGGGGTCATGTTCTCGAACTATGCTGACGACACCTAGTGTGTTGTACCTCTATCTGGCAATCACATGCGTGATGAACAGGAATTGAATAGAGTATTTACACTCATTGAGAAATGGATGATCTTTAATAATCTCGCCTTGAATAAGGGGAAGACCGAATTAATGATTGTGGGTAATCCAGTCTCAATAGCCAAGCTGGATCCTGCTTACAGATTTATTAGGCTGGGGGATGACAATATCTCCCTCGTACCTAAACTAAAAATGTTGGGGGTGATTCTCGACCAGACATTGTCCATGAGGTCTCATGTGGCCAGAGCCGTGTCTGCAGCCGTTTACTATGTTAAACTTTTGTCGCACTTGAGACCCCTTATTTCACAAGCCAACACCAAAACCATAGCTCAAGCCATTATCGGGGCAAAGATTGACGTCTGCAGTAGTCTCTTGATTGGTCTTTGCAAGCTGGACTCAAACAGACTTCAGATGTTACAGAATTGGGCTGTCAGAGTGATGGTTGGCTTGTCCCGCCGCGATCACATCTCAGAGGCCAGGCACTCTCCTCACTGGCTTCCTGTAGTGGCTCGCGCCAAGTTCACATTATTGGTTATTACATTTAAATGTAGACTTGGCCTTATGCCGTCATATTTGCAAGCCCACATTTCTGAGATAGTCAATGGCAGAGCACTTAGGTCCTGTGGCCAAAATGATTTGTTCCTGCCACATAGTAGCATAAAGAAAGCAGAGAGCGGGGTCGTTCTTTCTTGCGGCACCCAAGCTCTGGAATCAGCTGCCGCTAGCCTTAAGAAGCCATTCCTCCCTGACAGCATTCAAGAAAGATCTAAAAACCCTGTTGTTTTCTTAATTACAGGTGTTTTTGACTTCAGTAACTTAGCCCCATAGAGATTCCCAGCGGATATTCAAATCACTGTTCTTGTTTTTTGTTGTGCATTGTTAACTTGTCTGCGCCCTAATGCCCCCAGGTCCAAGGTGCACACTATAAATGGCTTAAAATAAAGAAAAAGTAAAGCAAAGTTTCTTTCTGATTCATAAAGATTCTTGTAGAAAGACCTACATTCGCCATTGATCTCCATGGGGTCAAATGTTAGCATCCCTCTAGCTTTCTCAATCACAGGAATGCCTCTGTTCTTTTCCATGACACAGAGCCTATGTGCTAATAGTCTGTCACATTTCTCTCCACCTTTGTAATACATGCATCTTGTGCGCAACAAGTTGTTCTCAGCTTTTTCACAAATCAGTTTATTGAACTCATATTTAAGCTGCCTGGGAGCTGTCTTTTTAGCTTCATTCAATGACTTCATTACCTCAGATTGTAAGTCTGTGATTTTCATTTGAAACCCTTTGATTTCTGCCTTCTTATCTTTCTTCCTTATGCTTGAAAGCCCAATTAAAAGCCCTCTAATGCTGCATTTAAATGCTTCCTACGGTGTCCTCAAATCAACCTCTCCAGTTGAGTTCACATCTACAAGGAACTCAGCCTCTTTCACAACCTTAACCACCATGTCCTTCTCTTTGATATATGGATGTGTTCATATTCCAAAAGGAGCTCCTATGAATTGCAAACAGTGGTGTGATAATTACCTCAATCGGGTTGTGGTCTGAGATATGGATACCTTTAATGTTACTATCTAGGTAGTTCTTTGTGACTAAACCAGCTGGTAATATTACGTCAATCCTCGAGTAAGTATGATGGGACTTAGAGTAAAAGCAGTCATCTCTATCGGAAGGATGTCCCAGTCTCCATACATCTACTAGATTGTCTTCAGAGACCAATTCTTTCAACCAGTTACTCTGCTGGGCATTAACCCTTACAATGCTTTTATTACTCCTGTCCAAAAGCGGGTCCATTACATCATTAAAATCCCCTCCCAAGATGATATCAATCGATCCTCTATCCTGTAGAATCTGAGCTACACTTTTCAGAAAGGAACCATTATCCACAGTTGGTGCGCATATGTTGCACGTTGTTGACTTTGAGTCTTTTGTTTGTACCGTCAATGCTATCACTCTCCCTTCCTTATCTTTTTGCTTGGTGATTACATGTATGCAGATGTGAGCTACCACGCTTCAAACCACAGACTGCTTTCAGAAGGCTCAGCAGCAGTCTGCTCGTTGAAGAGCCTGTTGCTCGTCCATGCTCAGAACAGATCTGTCCCCATCCCCAGGGACTAGCGCAGGACACTCCCACCAAGATCCGTTCTGAAGCTGAGTTATTGCATGCACGAGCAACCCACATTACAACAAGCAGACAGCTTTCCGAAAACTGTGCACAGGAGGCTGATTAAAGAAACAGCCAAAGCCTAACATACCGTGTTGCAGCTGGCCAAAATGGTATATATGTCCTGTAATTCACAGACAGGCTATATGTTAGATGTGGTTTCCTGAACATGGTGCTATCCCTCATGAGCCAAGCAGTATCATGTAGTCTTTTGTAACAAACTGAAAATGGAGTAAGATGCCAGGACCTTTTTTTGTTTTGGTCACCTGAACGTATTCTGTGTTTTCTCTCCTTTCGGCTTCCTTACTCACCTTCTGTTAACTTTCCACTGTCAATTTCTTCTCTTCTCTCCATTTTGTCACTTTTTTCTTTAGTCCCCCTTTTCTGTCTCATTCCATCAGAATGTTCTTTCTCTTTCCACGTTCCTCCTGTTTTCGCCCCCTTTTCTCTCATCTTGCTACCTTACTCCCCTGCTTTCTCGATCACAGTCCCTTTCTCCTCTTCCTGCCTCTCCATTTCCCCCTTTTTCTCTATGCTCTTCTCTTCTGGGATATTTCTCTGCCTCTCCCCTCTCTATTCTGTCTAGTTTTATATTTCTCTCCTTCTTTTTGCTTCTAAGGCCGGTGTTGGCTTCCTGTGGGTACTGTGGACACAATCACTTGTTCACGCACTAATCAATCTACATATTTAAAATGAACCGTAGGGTGTGCACCAAGGATAACCTGCCTCTGCTCTGTCTCTTGTTAAGTAAATGCTAATCCAAAATGTTGCTTCATTTTGCAGTAATCCCTATATGGTGTGCATGAATCGTGTGCGTTTGTAGTCACTATGTTGGTATATTCTTCTGTTTGCTTGTAATGCATGAAGCTACAAAGCGTGTGATGTAAACATCACTTGCAGAAACATGAAGACTTCGATATGGAGACAATACTGATGCTAAAATATGCATTGAGTTATTAAGGCTGCAACCTTATTAGTAGGACAATGGGTTGCAGTAGGAGCAGGGAAGCCAGGGGGGCCAACTTATCAATTCCAGGGGAGCCAACGTATTAATTTCCCAGGGAGTGCTAGTTGCTAGATTTCAATAAAGTGCATTTGAAAGTCTATTAATAATTAGTTCAGATTGCTTTTCCTGGGGGGTACCTGAGCTCTGGAGCACCCACATACACTGCGCACCTGAGAGAAGCAAACCCTTTCTAGAAAGCATATTAATCTAGACTCTCCTAGGAAATGAGGTTGGATCTAAAAGAACAGAAACATAAGGTTTGGGTAATCCAGAGCTGTACAAGCTAGTGTTTAAGGGGAAAAGGGAGATCCACAAACAGACTTCTGAGGTGAAGGGATGTATTTACAGTTGCAGCAGATAAGGAAATTCTAGGTGCCTCATGAGGTGCGAGAAGACATCTTTGACTGGTTTGAAGCACTGAAGTTAGCCTTCCAGCTTCAGAAGATGGAAGAAGGATTGAAGGGAGCAGCCCGATGAGCCATTTACTGACTGTGGGAACTGATGCCATCATTAATTTGGCTGCTGAGGAATGGTCCAAAGTGAAGACTGCCATCCTCATGAAGTTCTGCAAGACCTCAGAGTTAATACTTTTAAGAGCTTTAGAGAGCTCACCAAAACGGCTGGACAAACCTTTTAGGTGTTTGCACACCTGTCCTTGAAATATCTGAGTGGGTGTGTGAATGATAACCGAGGTGAAGGAATGTTTTAATTTGTTTACATGTGTGCATATCCTAAAGAATTTTGAGGCACAGTTACATCAGCATCCAGTGGACAATTATATTACAGTCCTTTAGGAGCTTGCAAAAGCTGCTGTCAGGTATGTGATTATTCAAGTCTAGAAAAAGGCTCAGACAAGCACACTCAAAACAGAAGAATAGGTTATTTACCCCGGTAACGTTCTTTCGACTGGATGTTCCTCCCATGTATTCCACATCTTTAGATGCTTCAGGTTCCCAGCAGGGTTTGCACAGGATTTCCTGTGGTGGGCCTGCAAGGACAACATTCTGAAGGGAGCACCTGTTTGGGAACCATGGCTGGGGATAACATTAGTTACAGATGCCCCACTCACGGGTGGGGAGCACACACCAACTATCTGACGGTCCGTGGTCATTGGTCTCCATCGGAGTCCAAACTGCACATCAACCTTTTGGAACTGAGGGCAATCAGTCTAGCGCTGAAGGCCTTTATGCCCTCCGTACGGGGAAAGAATGCACGCATAATGACAGAAACCACAGTGGGCATGCACTACTTCAACAAGAGAGGAGGTTTAGGGTCACTACCACTGTGCAGAGAGGCAAAGCAGCTTGGGATCTGGACAAATCAAGAAGGAATCTCCCTATCAGAAATTCTGCAAGAGCATGGTGTAAAAACAGAACTGAAGCTAACGGGCGCTGCGTGTGCAATATATACCATTGATGAAGTCGACCCTGAGACCGAGTCGACCACACCGATGCACAGCGCCCTCTGCCAAATTTATTTTTCCAAAGCAACTAAAGCTGGAAGGGAAGATATATCTAAAGATTAGGAATACATGGAAGGACAAAATCCATTTGAAGAAAAGGCTTCTAATAAAAGTAAAGCAAAGGAAGGTAAGGACAAAGATAGTTGTTCTAAGGTGAGTGCGCACTACCTGTTGTTGGTAGATTGATCTTCTTGATCGTCAACTTACTTTCACTAAATTCAGGGTGCAAACCCGCTGTGAGGAGTGCCTCCGTGGAATGGCACTGTGGGAGACTGTGTTCAATGACCTTGGCCGTGAAGCCAGCGGTGCGGGCTGCACTCCTATAGCCACTAGTAAGTGGAGTCTTTAAACTTCAGGCACGTAATCTTTCAAAAAGACAAACAAAAAGAATCTCTTTTCAAGTGTGGCTGTATTTTATTCTTAACTCTCACGAGATCTTAGGTCTCTTATTCCTGCAGATGCCTACACGGGTGGCCAATGCATTTCGGAATAAATTCCTTCATCAGGGCCTGGTAAAAATCAATGCAACACCCATTTAAGTTGAAAAATCACCAAAGAGTTAAAGAGAACCCCCATTTTAGACCCAATGTTGTGTATCCATTATGCACCAGATTGAAAAGAACCCCATACATTTCACATATAAGAGCACAGTTCAGAAATGCGCGTGTGTATATATATCATTAGATAAAGCATTCCATAGAAATTACATTATATCAGCATGTAAGTACAAAAGAAAAGTACATACGGTTAACGATGGAAGTGTGTAAAGACAGCCCAGCGATTTGGAAACAATAAGCAAGATCAGAAAAAACAAAACGAAAGGAAACCAAGAGTTAGCAATCACTCTTTACATTAAACGCTATCTGTGTTTATCTTCCGTTCTAGCACAAGGAAAATTAAATCTGACCTGGTTTCCTTGTGAACTTGTATGTCAGCGTTTGTTTCGCTAGAGTATACTCTCAGTTGCTGCCACTATTGGTCTTCCTGGTGGTTTCTCCATCCTTTTGTGTATTTTGGGAAGGATGTATAGGTGTGGCATTTTGGGGAATACTGTAAAAAGATATGACTTCGTTTTTTCTGTAATCCAATGGTTTTCTAATGCTTCGTCAAGAAGTGATTCTAATTCCTTCTTGATCTCCATTGTAGGATTGTGTGTTAACTCCTTATAAGGACAAAGATAGTTAGCATTCTGCCAAGTATGGCCCACAAGAATATGATGGTCAGACTCTGAAACATGGCTTGTCAGCACCCACAGAAAAGAAGGTAGATGGTACCTTTAACACTGGGACACCAACATGCTCCATACCTAAAGGACAACATCCTCAGTACCTAAAAGATATGTTCTGTGCGGGGACATGACAAATAGGAAGGGGGATCTAGCTTGTAATGGCAACCCCAAGCAGGCTGAAGTCAGTCCTGGCCTCATTGAGTAGGCCATATTCACTGTGAGGATCCTATTGGATTACGTAGCACTATGCCAAGGAGTGGCCCAACGTTCCCTATTGACTCTGAGTGGGAAAATTACTGGGTCCCCAGAGGCGTCCTCAGTTCCGCAAATTCTCTGATTGTTTGGGGGCAAGTCTTCATTAATGGGAACAAAGCTCCTCCACTGTGTTACACAGCTGCTGGTGTGACTGCTGTCAAGTGACAATGGGTGCAAGAAGGGCAATAATCCAAGTCCCAGACATGTTCATCAGTAACTTTGATGGTCTCAGCCAATGCCCACTGGCAATGGCAGAATGTAGCCGGGGTGGGATGTTTCAGTGCTGTGGAGTAATAAAAGACTCAATTCCAGTATAATATCTGTTGGGGAATGACCTATCTGATTCTGAAATAAACGCAGTGATCACTAGATCTAAGGCTAAGGAAGCAGCGAGAGATGCAGCACTTGACGCCGAAGGCCCGAGGCTCTTCCTGCTCGAGAGTGCCAGAGACCGTAGACCCCGGTAGCACCTAGATCAGCACCTACGCCCACTGAGGTGCCTGCTTCTGCAGGAGATGGTACAGTGGCCTCTGATGGACCTACTGTGGTGGCAGAAGATTGAGTGATCGTGCTGTTGCCGACTGGAGTAGAACCAGAAACAGAGATGGAGGATCAGGTAGCTTCAGACCTCAGGGGCCCAAGTCAGGCAAACCATTGCCAGGTACAGAAGGACTGTCCAACTCTGGCTTTTTTTTGCAGAAGCAGGCAAAGAAGCCAACTCAAGGCAAGATCCCTGGTTTGCTCAAACACAATGGGCCAGAGTGTCAAAATGTTGCACAAGTAAAAACACACAGAGGATGCACTTTTGTCATTGGACCGCTTTAAGAAATGTGGTGGTTGCCTTATTAACAAAGGTGTCCTGTGCATTTTCTAGGGGCTGCAGCACAAAAGATGCGCTGGCCAGCCCCCCTAAGTACATTAGTGTCGGGAGCGCCCTACAACCACACTAATGTGTTAGAGGCTTCCAGCAGACAAATGGGTGCCGGGAACACATTTCACCGTGACAGGCTCTTAGAGAATCTATCCCCATGGAACGTGAACAAGAAAAAGCATTTCCAGCCCTGTCTGGGGGATAGAAATGCAATGTGACCGTAGTGGTTCATATCTGATGTCTCACTTAAAATAAATTGCACAGCATGGTTGGGAAAACCCTGTCATGCAATGCCCACCCTCCTGTAACAAGCAGACGCATGGCGATGGCTTCGTTTTCTGTGCACTGCATTTTGAAGCACATCCTGTTTGCGGATTGAAGATGTGCTCTAAAATGCAAACACCCTCTGGTTTCCCCAAATGCGCAAAGGGGTGAAAAGGGGCATCAGAACGTGTGCACCTTAAATTTCGAACCCAGGTTCGATTCCATCAATGTCCAACCCAGTGGTGGAACGTACACCTTCTGCTGTTGTATAATGGCAGCATGTGTTTCATTATAAACAGGCCCCAAGTCGTCATCGTATGTACAGTTTATTAATATCTATTATTACTTCACCTCGTGTTACTGGCCTCGAAAGGTCAACATACCAGGTCAGCCCTGCCAAGACTTGAACCTGTGACTCACACTTTCCTAACACTAGGACCTCAGCCCATTGAGCTATGTTGACCTTATTGTCTATTACTGTTGCATGTATCTTACTTAACACGCAACAATCGGAGAAGGATACATAGAAATGTGTCTTCTTTTCGGACAGTTACTTTTGATAGATACATCCGTTTAGTTCGCTGGTGTGTACATATAGACAGTGCTTCCCCTTCCTTGCATTGCACACTGTTCTGTGCAGAAAGAGCCGAATGCATATTTATTCTAAGTACTTTGCAGGAGGGCCTTGCAATCATACAGGTAGGCATGCATTGTTGTGTTCTCTGCACTTTCAGAGCGCAATCATTGGGATTTTGCCCAACCTATTTCTTTAAAGATTTTACATAATGTGAGGTAGATTTAACATGTATTTGATGCTTTGAGATACAACTATGCAGAAAGTGTTGTACCTCAGTAGAAAACTTAGGATGGGATGGAAGGAGCCGCGGCCAATGGCCTAAACTACAAATTGCTAACTGAAAACACAGAACACAATTCTGTTCTGGCTACACGCCCTGCCAAACTCTCACCCTCGGCAAATCCCGGTGCAAGATTTTCCGTCTGACTCCTAATCTTTTTATTCGCTTTTTGCAGTGTATTTACTTCAGTGATGCTACATTGGGTCAAAGGCCACGGCTCTGCTAAATCTGACATTTTGGCCATTTCATGTCACTGTCTGGCACCCACCAAAACATTTGTTAACCTGGCACTCATGGCCAAAGTCCCCCAACAGAGTCGTTATGGGTGGCTCTACAGCCACTGTGATGAGTGAGGCACTAAGCACCCCCCCCCCCCTACCCCCTCCCACCCGCACCCCCAACCCGCCACCCACCCAGAGTTCGCGCCACGCTTGTATGTTTCCATGAGTTGTCAGGAATATGCGGGAGGCCCTGGCCCCTCCCCCCAGTTTGCAGGTTGGCTACGTCATTGGCCCTCAGGAGCAGAAGAATGCTCTGCACCAGCACTCGTCAAAGCCATCAGAGGAACACAATGCTGCCAGGCTGGTGCGCGGGAAAACCTGTTAAACGGGCCCTCGCGCGCCTGCTCCGTGCATGGCACGCGCGCAGGCAGGCTTTTCCCTAAATGACAGACTCACTCTCATGCATTCTCTTTGTGACACCGGAAAAAAACCACCCGGCACCTATAATTAAGATAAAAGCCGTCTTGCAACCCCGACTGTAAGAGATTCCAATTGCCAGACAAAGAGCGGCTTCTGAGCCTTAGGGGGACACGCAAAAGACCAGCGTGTGTCCCGCCCTGAGTCCCTTATACCCGAGCAATGCTGCGACTATAGATATGGCTACAAGTCTGACTTGTCTGTTCCTGAGACAATGCATTCAGGAGTTTTAGTATTTCCCCTTATATAGTCTAAAAAAAAGTAGAATGTCATTAATAACAATATTCATAATATATGGGATAAAGTACCCCCTACCATACATTATGAGGATATTGCAAGTCATCGAGGAGTTATGTGACAACATACTAGAAGGCGTTTTTCTTTCTAAGGTCAAAAAGCTCTGGGGTGACATGCAATTTCCTTTGTATGTACGATAAGGGTTTTTTTTATTACGTATAATAAATACATGGTCAGACACCGTCATTCCCTTGAATACCTGCTTCTTGTTAATCTAATGTAAAACATCTTCAGTTTGCTTATACGTATAATCATTGTGGAATCTGTTTGGATTAAAAACACCAGCATGCAGCTCCTAATATGTTGTACACAAATCGTTTAAACAGTTTAATAAAATGCATCGAAAAAACGTTTTCATGTTGTGCTTTAAAATAAGTATTGAAATGTAGATGTTTGCTTATCTTGGTTAAACCCCGGCTGGGCACAAATTACATATTGTACCATAAACAGTTACTTGTCAATTAATTACTGTTAAGTGTCACAGGAATTTATTCTACAAGAAAATAATTTGAAAAGCTTTTCAGTGACAGTACGAATTCTGTTCTCTGCTGGCTCAGGCAGTAGGCATTGTGATGTCACAACTGGGGCTTTCATGCTTGCTCAGGAGGGCAGATATGGCTGGTAATGGTACGCCAGTCTGAGCTAAGGCAGTGGGCTGTCTCCGGCCATGTCCGCCCCCCCTGAGTGGCCATGAAAGCCATTTTTGTTACTCAGGAGATTCGTGCAGCTTGCGGACAGTGGGGCCGATTCATGGAACAAATGTGTGCCGAAATCCGTGGCGCAAGCGTAAAAAAGCAAGCGTATGCATGCAATTCATGGAAGGCCCTGCGTGTGTTTTACCCAGGATGTGAGCCAAATCCGCAGGTGGCGCTCACGGGCGCACATGTCATTGCAACATCCAGAACGCCGTGCGCACCGCGCACAACGAAAGCGCACAAAGTCAGCGCACACACCAAAAAGGGGGCGGAACACAGGGCGGAACACGCGGAATGGGGAACAACGTGTGAAAAAGAAGGCGTAACTGGGGAAGTACTGCAGGGAAATACACGGAACGCCCACACACATGCGGACTACACATATTCATGGAATGGAATACTGGAAACCGGCGCACGCCAAAAGACGCGCACAGGCGTAAACACATCCGCCACACAAAGGCAGGCAGAAGCGTCCCTGCTCAGTATAAAAGTGCGCGCAAACAACAAACACACATACACAGCTACGATGATTGCCCCATTAGTCGTAGCACTGATTGTGGGACACCGGAGGAGGAGAATAGCCATGCCCCGCATTTCTTTGCCCAGGACCAGCCTTTTTGGGATGCCTGATGACCTGGTCTATGGCAGGTATAGGTTTCCACCTCGTATCATCCTAGAGCTGGTTAGAGAGTGGGAGGATGACCTCACATCACCCACCTTGTGCTCCCAAGCACTGAGCCCCTTGGAAAAGGTGCTCAATGTCCTGCATTTTCTGGCCACTGGGTCATTTCAGCAGACAACTGCCATAGTTGGGGGCGTCTCACAGGCTTACGCTGCCTACACCAGGTGTTGGCAATCATGACTGTGCGCCCCTCAGTCCGCAGGCACATAGAAATGCTCAGAACACCCGCAGAAAGGCAGGCCGTGGTCCTGGACTTTTACAGGGTGGCACACTTCCCCAAAGTGCTCGGTGCCATAGATTGCACCCATGTGGCCCTACGTCCACCTAGGGCCACTGAGCACAGCGCTGGCATTCCATCATCGTACAGGTTGTATGCGATGCCAAGGTAATCATCACCTCTGTCTATGCAAACTATCCTGGGTCTACCCATGACAGTTTCATATACAGAATGTCCATCCTGAGCCGGGCCCTGGAAGCTGGGAAGCATGGCGACACATGGCTCCTAGGTGAGTACAAATGCCTGTGCACATGCAGCATGTCACACACAGACAAACACACAAACCCAACTAATCACAACCATTATCACCTCCCCAGGGGACAGTGCCTACCCTCTGGGCAACCACATGATGACGCCAATACAGAATCTCACCACACCACCCCAGGTAAGATACAACGCTTACTGCAACCAGGGGCATAGTTGAGCGCACATTCGGAGTGCTCAAGTCATGCTTCCGCTCCCTTGACCGCTCTGGTGGGCAGCTACTATATGCACCCCCAGTAGTGTGCAGGATCATTGTGGCAGCATGTGTCCTGCACAATGTTGCAACATGGCAGGGCGTACTGGTGGACATGGTGGTGCCCCCACATCTCCAACCACAGGCACAGGCGCTGCCCATGGGAGGGGAAAGGGCACGTGGCGAGGCAGCCCGGACCCAGCTTGTGGCCAGATTTTTCACCTAAACTCCCACCCGTGCGGAGTGCACACAGGCCTGGCACATACCAGGTGACAATCGATGATGACAAAGAGACAGTCAACTGTCACTACCCTACCAACCTGAGAATGTTGCCACCGGAAGTGCCACATTGTGTGCATCTCTAGCTACTTAAACATAACCAATCCAGTGTGACCAAAAGGAACACATGCAAGGTGTACATCACACCACCCCCTGCAAAACAGGCATGACAATCATTGGTATGTCACCCAAACCCTCCCAACCCACATCACCCTTGTCTGCCACACCATGAGATGGCATGCAACAGCAAAAGAGCAAACCAAAAGCTCAACACATGACCAATTAGATATGAAGTGACATGTGATAAATGGAAACAGGCCTGAGACAATCACACCTGACATGGAATCAGGTGAAATGACTGACCAACAACCCCCCCACATACAAAGTCATATACAAATGCATGCCACCAGCGCTACCATCAACAAAAGACAGAATGCCTGTTGGCATGCACATTGGCCAAATCAAATTCGCAAATCCCTAATCTGTGGCTGTGTGTGTCTCCTGCAACACACCGCTCAGCACACAGCACAGTGAGCAGCCATTCTGTTGGGGATACACCTTGAGCACCATATAAAAAGGACAAGCATCAGAAATAACCCAGTGACGCATGTACACAATCCCCAAATGGTAAGTGATCATGCACTGCAGGGACACAGCATGCCAGAGAAGGCAATCTGTGTGCACGTGTGGGCATGGAGGGGTGGTTGTATGTGTGGTGGAGCATTGTGTAAGTGTGTGTGTCAGTAGGGACATGCACGCAATAAATGCATGTGAAATCAAGTGACCCTCTGTGTCCTGTACACATCACATGTGAACATTACCCATGTGTACACCCCAGTATGCCAAACCACAACAATCCCCTGACACCAGGAACAGCCATTGACCAGCAGAACACATCATGTACATAGTACCCCACAATGACAATATCAGAGAGTGCCCAAACACTGTAGCCCAAGGGTACTGTCTGACAACAAAAGCCCCTCCCTCATTTACCCATCACCATTGCCTTTAGAAGAACTGTGTCTGGGGTCTATTGGCTTCTTCCTTCTAGTCTACCTGGCTTCAGGATCCCCTACCCCTTGGTTTCCTTGTTATACCCTGCATGGAAATAGGGTCCAGCCCCAGCAGAGGCCACCTTGACTAGTACAAATATCAAATCGTAGAGAACTCCAAGGAGCCAAACGCCCAAACTTGGGAAAAAGCCTGTAGCCCACCAAAAACCCTGGAAAAGTCTCCAGTAGATGACTTGAAGTTGCTGAATATGGCCAAGCACATGTCCAATCAGAATTACAGAAGAACTACCAAGGTAGCACAGTTGAAAAATGGATCAACAGGATAGGTAGCATTTTCAGTACACAATAATCAATGAGGATGCAACAACTCATGGGTAGTGTCACAGCTCCGGTCTCCAGGCGCAGGAGTGGCACAAACAAACCACCCCCTCCGTGGTCTGGGCGCCTGCAAGGTCAAACTTACACAGGCCTCCGAGACCCCGGCAGGGAAAGAGGGTCAGGGATCCGTTGTTTGGATAGGCATTGGTATTCAGGATAACCGGAAAGACTGACAGGAGAGGGGAGGTGGATGGGCAAGGGAAAGTAGGCAAAACACAAAATCCTACTATTGACAATTACACATACTCAATCAGAGAAACCATGTTCCTCATGCACATTGTACAAAATGGCTCAAAGCCAAGACAAAGAGAGACTTATCTCTGGGGTGAGTGCTGTCCTTCTGCCTGCACACTCTCAGGTCCGGAGCAGTTCAATGCTGCAAAGAGAGCATGAGTTACTATTCTGTGTTTTTTCCCCACACACATAACACCATTCATGCCTCAAACTTAGTGACTCCTCCCCAAACAAGCACTCTTGTCTGCTGCTTCGTTCGTATCCTCTTGCTTGAGCCCCCGTGATGGTTCATACACTGTTAATGCGTTATGACAGCCACACGTGGCCCATCGGTAAATGGAAGACCATGTGGTAAGAATCACACATGATAGAATGGTCCTTGGGTGAGCTGCTAGACGCGTGTGGCGAGGTGCGACTTCAGTACAAGTTGCGTTCTGCCAGCCGTGGATTTCTATAGGTAGTGCACGTGGCAATTTGCATATGCTAATGATATGCACTGCACTCGAGTTTGTGCAGTGCCGGGTGCCCCCCCTTGCGCTGTATTAGTTTGTGTCTAGGAATGCTACTGCGCCAATAAGCTTCTATGGAGCAGGGTGGACTCGAGGATATGGCTGACGGCCCCTGTGTGTGCCCCTGACAACTGGGAAAGCTTCTTGGCATTTTGTCCTCAGTGCAGTGTAGAGGAGGTCCCAGACATGGCCTGCACACCAGCCCCCCATTTCGAAGTACCAGGGACATACTCGCTGAGATATGTGACGTATGAGGAACAAATGAACCAACAGAGAGCAATTCTAGGCCCCTGCCCAGTGCCCATCAGAAATACAATACCTGTCAAAGTGCCAAAAGCCAGACAACCATGGGCAGCTTGGTACCCACTGAGACAACCATACCAGCAGCTGACACAAAATGAAGACTACTTACAAACTGTCCCCGAAGAGACCCAAAGAGTCCTAATGGAGGGCAAAGGGTGATGACGTAAGAGCCCAGACAGACGTACAGATGAACATAAACGACGAACAAAAGATGACACACAAGGGCGAAATACAAAGAATAACAATGTAATGGACATGTAAGAAGAAACGATGTTGATACATAAGGAGACGTAAGGAAACGAAGCGGTGAAGCAAGATGAAAGTCTTCAACCTGCTAACGCTTGTAATTAGGCTTGGAATGCACGAAGCTAAGAAAACGGAACTGCTTGCAATGCTTAGTAGAAGAATAGAGCGGCATGCGCCAATTATATATCTACCTCAGTGAAGCACAGTATACAAGTGCAACTCCATTTTGTAAAAGCAGAATTAAGCTCAGGCAGCAAAGGGCTAACAAGGCCAAGATTCATATTCCATCCAAAGCCAAAGGAAGGAGCAGAATCGAAACTCAGTATGAAGCAGCTCAATGCCTGGGAATTCGAGGTCAAACTAAGAAAGGGAGGAGAGCGGCAGCCTCGGAGAATCGAAACTTCAGAGCATAGCAGCCAGCCAGTGAAGGTCGAGATAAGGAGGCCCCAGGCAGGTGGCGAAAACAAATACACGAAAAGAAGGAGAATGAAGCAGATTCACGGTGGACAGACACGTGACCAGCCAAGAGGTACCAACGTCTGATGTCACCCAAAACCCGAGGATGCCATAATGTTTCCTAATAAGAAGCTACAGTTTCGAGGCCATCCTCAGCCAACTAATTGACACATAGCCCTAAAGTACTGATTGATGGAAGGGAGGCAAGGTGAATCTTGGGGCACAAGGCACCTGGGTGTCTATTCTGCATGCTGCTAATTAAAGTGGAGATTTATGTCGAGGGGTGTAACCCACCCAATAACAATGGACCAAATAATATTGGGTTCTATAGCTAGTATAACCAATAAGACGTAATTGTAGTGAGGTCTATCAGTGTAGAGGGATGGGTGTAGACACCCACCCGATAAGAATTATCCAATCCTTACGCTCTGTTACCATATACAGATATAGCACCTATACTTAAGTTACCTTTTCCAACCAATAGAATTGCATGACCAACTTATGAGTGTTACACGTCAATGATGATGAAATTTGAGTATAACTATTGCTGTCTGAATGAAGAATGGGGAGGTTGAAGCGAGACAGGCGATCTCAACACTGCCGATTTCCATTTGTTTCCCCGTTTTTTGTACTTGTCATTAAACGGACTTCCCTTTGCCAAACCATTGAGTTGTCCTTATTGAATTGTGTCGGAGTAAGAGAATCCTGCACCCCATCCTCCCCAAGGTGAAGCTATCTCGTTTTAAGGTGCCGGAGGGTGAGCTCTGAATCTCAATGGGCCGGTTAAGAGGTCGCTCCGCCCTCCAGTACACTTGGTAGCGACGAGGATGGTTTTGACCATCGAGTATTGATTAACTATTGACAAGACACCTACTGACCGACAGCACGAAGTAACTCTAGGTTTTCGGCAATATCACAAGTCCTTTGCCATTCGGCTGAGTAGACTGAGAAGCTTCCCGTGGACAATGATAGTGTAAGTCCATAAAATCTGCAGTGGGTCTGAAGGAACCTGCCTTACAGAGCATAACCCTTGTCATTCCTACGGCAGCCGATCGGACGAAAAGACCAGAAGGGCGGTAACGGAGGGGCAGGTGATCCCGAAGATCGAGAGAGGAACCATGCGAGCAGTGAGTGAAAGAAAAAGATTCAATATTTTGGCAAAAGTTTTGTAGGCATTAGAACAAGTAAGGGAAAAGGTAACGGAAATAAAATAGGTGGCGGAAAATAAAATAATAAGAAGTAGAGAAGACTGTATATATATAGAAGGGGATAGTGACTCGAGTATAATAGAGAAAAACAGTGGTTACCGGGATAGATACCCGAGAGAAAAACAGTGGTTACCGGGATGGATACCCGAGAGAAAAACAGTAGTTACCGGGATAGATACCCGAGAGAAAAACAGTGGTTACCGGGAGGGGCAACCGAGAGAAAAACAGAGGATACCAGGAAGGACACCTGAGATAAAAAAGTAAGAGGATTCGCCTTGTTCCTGCGCTTTAATATAGCGGTCAGAAGAAACGAGAACTCAGAGCCCATATAATAGGGGAAGATTAGGCTACTGTGATGATTAAAGAAGTCACAAAAGGGGTTTGTTTAAACTCCATGTCGGGGTATTGATTAGAAGGCAGAGATATATGTGTCCAGCTGGTGTCTGTCTGGTCTGTCAATTGTCTATTGTACGTGTTCTGTTATATGTCACATGCAAAGAATTGTGTATCATTGATTGGTTGATACAAAGTTGGGTGTTACGCGATTCTGTAACTGAGAGGGAATCGCACATGGATTGATGTTCTTGAATAAATTGATAATATTACATTTTGGAGGGAAAAGATTGGATTGGAGCTTGCAATATTTGGTGCTCGCTCATATTGTTGGGAGTATTGTAACTGCATGAAAATATTGTTGAAAACAGAATTCAAGCATGGAGGATATTACACCACTCGCCCACTTATGTAAGCAATTGCCTAAACATGCACCCAAACTTAAGAAATATAGTGCTGAGTGGGTTAAGGGTACCGCCCACAAGATGTTTATGCCGTGGCCACAGAACGGGTCCTTATCGAAAGCCGTCTTACAACATATGACGACTTATTTGCATGCCACATATACCGGCAAGAAACTAGAAAATCGCCTTGCTGTTCTAGAACTTTGGAAAATGTTCAAAGAGCCAAAGGAGGAAGAGCCTC
Organism: Ambystoma mexicanum; assembly: GCF_040938575.1. NCBI lineage: Eukaryota > Metazoa > Chordata > Amphibia > Caudata > Ambystomatidae > Ambystoma > Ambystoma mexicanum. Next base: position 746,125,050 of record NC_090926.1, read on the forward strand.
CCGCAGACTAGATATTAAACGTATGTAGAGAGGGGGGTGAGATGCCTACCGCGCCACCAGCCCTGCCTGAGCCAGAGATCGAGGGAAGTAAGTCAGAGGGACTCTACCCGTTAAGAGAGTTTAAGGCAGCCATGGGGTATAGCAACCCCGCATATGAGTCACCTACGTACAGTAGTGATGAAATCAAGGGGAAGGATCAGGAAATTGATCTTACCTCCGCAGTCCCGAAGAACAAGGAGAGACCCCATGATGAAAGGAAAGCCCAGGCACAGATTAGTGCACCTCTCGATAAGGAGAGAGAAGGAAAGAAGTGGAAAGGAAGTGAAGACAGAATTTATGAGATAGCATTCGCAAAAGACGACTGGATGGGAGGACAGATATTATTGAAACTCGATGGGAAAGGAGGTGATGATGTGAGACCGAGAGAGAGGTTTGATGAGACGCAAAGAAGGGAGAAAGAAAAGGAGAAGGAAATATAGGACGAAAGGATAAAAAGGAAAGATAGGCTGAGGCGAGAACAGCTATATCGCGAAGAGCAAGAAAAACAGCTTGTTCGCAAACAGAAGGCAGCTTATGACCAGTAGAGACAGAATCAGCAACGTTTGGAAGTAGAGCAAAGAGTATGTGGCAAAAGGATAAAGAGGTGAAAGGATGAGGAAGTCAGAAGGGTAAATGAACGTAGGAATGAAAGAAAAAGGGAAGAAGAAAGGACTAGAGAAGACGCGAGGAGACGCAAGGAAGTTGACGATGATATAGAACGTAAGCAAAGACAGAGGGCACGCGATCTTGAATATTTGGAGCAGGAAGTTAAAAACCCAATCCTGTTGTAGAATGGGAAGATATTGAAGAATTCTTTCCCACGTACGACTCAGTACCGGGCACGAGTGGGGAAAATATTGAAGATGACTTTGACACCAGATGCGCCGGGGTACCGATCGATAAAATACATGATGAAATGGGGTTGGAGCCAACATCCCACGGGGAAAGGGAAGACGAGCGCTTGGAGAGCACTCAATTATATGATACAGAGGAGGTCTCCTGAAGTAGTGGGAGCGGGAGACTGTCCCTGGACACGCTAGAAATTAGTAAGAACAATGAAGTTGCAAGGAGTTGTGTGAATTCGGAACAATCAATGTCCGACTCCGGTGGGGAGACGGAGGATGAGGCACATGAAGAAGGGAGACGCCAGTGGGTCTGCATCTAGGGCATCAGAGTCTGCTGTGCAGCCTGGCCGACATGATCCTTCAGGTGCTCACACCCCACAGTCAGAGGGGGGTGTCAGTACCTGCCTATGTAGACATATTGAGGACATTGCCAGATAGACGGCGATACGGAAATGCTACTCCAGCAATAGACAGGAAAGCCATGGGGAAGGAGAAGGAAGACATGGCATTCCAGTTCCCGCTGCTAGAAAAAGGGTGAATAAGAGCACAATATATTCCATGGACACACATGGATCGAGAGAACCTGAAACACAAGCTTCCAATGCTGACATCGGGAGCCGGAAAGTGGATACACGAGTTAGAGAAAATTACGTTATCAATAGGGGACATTAAGGGCCTACTAATCGCTATACTTGGTGAGAGAGCAGACAATCTGTGGAAAAGAGCAGGGTACCCTGGGGTAACCATAATTAACACTACCCATGACGGAGCACCATTAAATAACTGTAGAGCAGCAGTGTGGAAAGCGCTATGAGTGTTGTACCCAGACACTTCCGATATGGGAGCTATAATGACTCAAAAAATTAAAGAGTCAGAAGATCCATTGATTTATATCCAGAATTTTCAGAACGCGTGGGTGCTCGAAACGCATGAATCTTGGACGAAATCTATCCCTGTGTTCTACCATATGTTGTGCCAAGGGTTACCAGAACCGGTGCAAAAACAGCTCAAAAAATTGGTAGGAGTAGAAGCTAAACCATGGGCCGAAATACAGTTGACTATTGCACATTACTGTAGATTATTGCAAGAAAAGAATTGAAAAAAGGAGGCAACTCGTAAGGGTGAGGAAGCGAAGCTGGTGCAAAAGAAACTCTCAAAGTATGCTCTCGAAGGAGCTATGCTGAGCAGCCCAGCTGAATCGAACGTACAACAGGCGACCAACCCGTCGCAGAATAACCAGGGTAATGCGGGATTTTACCCGAAGGGAAGGGGATTCAGAGGAAGAGGATGGCAGGGAGGTTTCCAGAATAATCAAGGAGGCTTTCAAAATGTGCAGATGGCCAATCCAGATATGTCATATGGACAGATAGCCCGACCACCGCCAGTATGTTGGCTGTGTGGTATGACAGGGCATGTGGCACGCGCGTGCAGAAGCCAAAGCACGTGGCAAAATGGACAACGAATGGGAGCAGGCACAGTGAATCCGCCTGCTATCCCACAGCAGTGCGGCGCACAAAATCACACAGTACAGCAGCAAGCACCAGGCTTGCAGCAAGGTGCGCAACAAAGGATTCAACCATGGAACATGGGGAACCTGCCACAAGGGCAATCCCAACAGGCACCACCGCAAATGTCTCAGGGCACAAACTCCAGAAGGGAAGGCAACCCTGGGAATGGAGAAAATATACAAGTATACAGTGGACCAAACTTATACATGAAATAGGACAGCTCACTTGGAACTCTGATGTGCTCTATCCAATCAGTGACACCAGACCCTAACTGGGAACCAAGGGTGAATATCGTCGTAGGGGGGAAAGATTATTCCTTCTTAGTTGACACGGGTGCAACACGGTTGTGCATACGAGAAGGCATGTTTTCCTTGTCCAGCCAGGCCATAGTTACTCAGAGTTTTACAGGAGCTCGCAGCAGAGTTCCCTTTACGGACAATCTCCCAGTCTCTGTAGGAGATTGTGAGATGAATGTACCTGTATTATATTCAGGTCAGACCCAAGTAAACATTGATGAATGTACCTTTATTATATTCACGTCAGACCCCAGTAAGCATTTTGGGTCGAGACTTAATGACAAAGTTGAATATGACTATATCGTTTACGGAGAAGGGCATAGTATGCTCCACTCCAGGAATGCATTATTCAAACATGTGCGAAATAATTAGAGCATATTCCAGACATATAGCCATGAGAGCTATACCGTTAGAACCAGAAGTCTTCACATATGGCATACGTGTGCTTATGGCGGGGTTGCCGGGTCTTGCAGATAGGACCATGAGAACCCCTGACGAGTTTCTATTCAGACCAAGAATACCCATGCTTGAAGAAGGGGGACAAGTATTTCCCTTAACGATACACATTGCCGCGGTACGAGGGAAAGTAGCAATGGTCGAAGGGTTCGACGACGAAGGCAGACAATGGTGTGCAATTATCGCCATCGAAGAAGGGTATCGAGTGGCTGACGTCACCGATGACGGTCTGTTCGAAGAACACCCTGACTTAGAAAAGACGAGGGTGGAAGTAAGTCTCATATTCTGGGGCAAAATGATCAAACGAGAAGTGCCACAGAGAATGATGTTAGCATTGATCCATCCCTCATACTTTGATGACGATATGGCCCAGGTGCCTGTCTCAGTATGGACTACAGGGCCCTATGATGTAGGCCTTCTGAAAGGGGCAGCCGAAGTGAAAATTAAACTAAAACCAGGAGCAATGTTACCAAGAGCACGACAATATCCCATGTCCAGAGAAGCGGATGAAGGGATTGCGAAGACAATTGCCGCCATGATGGACCAGGGCATCCTAGTGACATCAGAATCACCCTGTAATACAGTGATTTATCCCGTCAAGTAATCAAAGGGAGGATCTTGGCGTTTAATCCAAGATTTAAGAGCATTAAACGATACTGTTGAAGCCGAGTTCCCTATAGTCCCTAATCCATCTACGATCTTGTGTAACATACCAATCGAGGCGAAATACTTCACGGTGATTGATTTGAAAAATGCTTTTTTCTCAATCCCGTTGCACTGTGACTCGCAAGATCTGACATCATTTACATTCAGACAAATGCGTCTGAAGAGCACGAGATTGCCACAGGGGTATTGTGAGTCCCCGTCCATTTTCAACAGAGTCCTGCAAATGGACCTAAGCAATACTGCAGTAGACAGTGTTGCTTTGCAGTATGTGGATGACATTCTGATCTACAGCACCACTGAAGAACAATGCAGGCGCAATTCCGTCCAGCTACTGACCATATTGGCAGAGAAAGGATATAAGGTTGACAAGGAAAAGCTACAACACTGTCAACAAGAGGTGCTGTACATAGGCCAGTTAATTTCACATGAAGGGAAAAGGTGACCCCAGAAAGGGCTGAAGCCATCATGAACACGGCTATGCCACTCACGATAAATCAAATGCAGAGCTTCTTAGGCCTGTGCAATTATGTTAGAGCATGGGTCTTTGACTACAGCTCATATACTAAGCCTTTACTCCAGGCCCTAAAGAAGGCCCAAGCAACAAAGGAACAGATCGAATGGACTGAGGCAATGGACAAAGGATTCAAGCTAGCGATTTGCACGGCTCCAGTTCTCGGGATTCCTAATTATGCAGAGGAATTCTACCTCTTCTCGCACACAGATGGCAGAGTTATGACGGCAGTGCTCACTCAGAAAACCTTGTTTGGGTACAAGCCCCTGGCATATTATAGTGGAAATCTGGAACCAGTGATGAGAGGCCAGTTCCCATGTGAAAAAAGCTTAGCTGCTGCAGCGTTCGCCATAGAGAAGGCGACAACCATTGTAATGGGATGCTCCATGACGTTATACATCGAGCACTCATTAGTCGCCATCTTGGAGAAACCAAAAGGCACATTGGCATCACAGAGGGCTTCTGCCTATGAAGTGATTATATCTAATCCATCGATCAAAATAGTTCGATGTGAAACTGTAAACCCAGCTACGATCATAGCTGAGCCAGTCACTGAAGGAGAGCCGGTACATGATTGTCCAAACTATGAAGAATTCTATGATGAAATCCCCAGGGTGAAAGAAAATGCCCTGGTGGGTGGCGAGATCGTTTTCATTGACGGTTCTTCGAGAATTGACCAAGAAGATGGGCAAAGATACACAGGCGTTGCCGTAATGAAACACATAGCAAACTAAGAATTTCAAATACTTGTCAGTGCACGAATACCATCTCATTATTCAGCACAGGCGGCAGAACTATTGGCGTTGATACTCGCCATTGAGAATCACGCAGATCAGGAAGTGACGGTGTACAGCGACTCCGCCTATGTGACGTCAACAGTGCACGCAGGTTTAGCTTGTTGGAAAAGGAGGGGTTACCTCTGAGCGGACGGCACGCCAGTGCAGCATGCAGCCTTATTGGACAGGCTGTTAAAAGCACTGCAGCTCCCAGTGGGCATAGCGGTCATGAAATGCGCCGCCCATACTCACGGGACAGATTTTGTGTCACACAGAAATCACGCAGCAGACACGAAAGCCAAGCGTGTGGCATCCAAGGATGAAATGATCATGGAAGTAGAAGTGGCATGCACCCATGAACGAATGATGGTCGCTCAAGCCACCCCAGAAGCCTACAGTAATATGGGGCAGACTCAATTGATGGAGATTCAAGGGGAGGCACCATAGGACGAAAAGAACCTGTGGAAGCGTCGAGGGTGCTCTTTAAACCCCTCCGGTGAGTTTTAGCGGTAAGACAGCACCGGTAAACCAGCAATGCCTGTAGCCCTACTAAAAATGGCATTGGAACAACTACATTACCCATTTCACATGACAAAAGAAAATCTAGCTGCAACGTTCGCAGAAGACTGGTTTATACCGAATTTAGCCGAGCATGTTGCATTCTTCTTGGTGAACTGCATAATCTGCCAGCAATTCACCGCTGGGTACACATTAAAAGTAATGAGAGGAGTCATACCCCGGCCAAATGGGCCTTTTCAGCACTTACATATCGATTATGTCGACATGATTCATGTGTGTAACGGGTACAGGTATTTAATTGTAGTGGTGTGTCCATTCTCTAGGTGGATAGAAGCAGGTCCCTGTACACACCCAGACTCAACCTGTGCTGCCAAATGCCTGGTGAGGGAAGTGTTCCCTAGATGGGGGGTGTGCGAGGTGTTGAGATCAGACAATGGGGCTAATTTTGTAAACTCTGTCTTTCAGCAGATTAGCTTGCTGCTTGGTATAAAGCACACGTTCTCGTCGGCGTATCATCCGGAAGGTAATGGTATTTGTGAGAGGCTCAACGGCCTGTTAAAAGAAAGGATAACCAAGTTGAAGCTTACTCTAAAGAAGGGATGGCTGCACTGTCTACCACTGGCATTGTATGCACTTCGGAACCAACCAGGCTCCGACCATCATATCGCGCCGCACGAGATAGTCACAGGGAGAAGAATGAACACCCCTCTTACCCCACGAAATAGAGCTAGATGTGATGCCCAGTCAACCCAAGAGATCCTGGGAACTGAATTATCGGAATACCTGAACTGCATGACATCAAGCCTTCTTATCGTTTCAGACCAAGTATAGCGACAACAAAAAGGGTGCAGCACAACACGAGACACAGCAGGGGGTGCTGAAACAGACACAGTTCAAGGTCTATGTGCAACAATCATCTTCCCTGATGATGCAGTGTTGGTAGAGAACCCCACGAGGAAAAGGTGGGACGAGCCAAGATTCAACGACCCTTTCATTGTCGAGGACTGCACTCCGTCAGCAGTCAAATTGCAAGGCAGGCAAGCATGGATCTTCCTTAATGACATTAAAGCCTTCATCGGTGAGATCCCTCTAGCTGCACCCCACCGCGAAGAAACTACAGACAATGGGGAAGAACCTCAGCACGTGCAAATGAGATCCATGACAAGGAAGAAGGACGCATGAGCAGAAAAGCCAAGACAAAGAACTCACTTTGAAAATTGTTGCTTTAAACTGGTCATTTCCTCTAAGCAGAAAAGGGGATAAGGACATAATAGACACTCTGTGCATCTTAGTTGCAGGTTGAAGAAGAGAATTACGCATCTAAGCCACAACGCATTGACAATACAAACTTTTTAATCAAGCCACGCTTAGGCATTGTTGAAGAAACAAGACTCTTATAGACTGTACACAAGTACTTTTCGTTAAGAACTTAACACAGTAACCTGAAGCAACCAGCACCAAGACTTTGTTTTGCAGCACGTAAGGTGACTCCCAGCAGAAATCTCACAAGGGGTGTTCTCACCTATGTCCAGTTAGTAGTAGGGAGAGTCACCAGTGTCACAGACTTTATTCGAGATCCTGCCTACAAGAAAGTAATCTGGCAGCTACTGACAATCATCGCGGAAGCCTTTGCAGAATTACCCGAATACAGTGATAAGGACACAAATGCTTCCACCACACGTGATCATAGATGATCTCAAGTACACGCTTTTCTTTCGTATCATAGAGGAGTGCCCAGGACTAGTCAGGAGAACCACGGACACACTCACTTACATTAGAGACCCAATAAACACTGAACATTTGAACCAACTGTGGATCAAGCTCAACGACGTAGTGGCAATCCACGCAGCAGGAAAGTGTAAAGAGTGTTCACGTCAAAAGAAAAGCCTATGATCTAGAAAGCAGAAAAGCAGGACAATGTCCCTGTCACCCGAGGACAGCCGGCTGGCTCACAATGTCCTATTCCGTCTAGTTACTGACTATCCAGAAATGGTGGGGAGACCCGTCGAGGTTGACGTCATCACCTTCATCAGAGATCCAGCTAATGTTGCACAAATGGGAACACTCCTCCATGGGATCATGCTCCAAGTGGAGCTGTCCAACTTCCAACGAGAATATCTATGGAGATTCCAGTGAAACCTTTCCGCGAAGGGACAGATTCAAGAGACAGAGACACAACACCATTCCTCATCGTTCTGTCGAGGGACAGATCGAGGGGACAGAGACACAGTTCTTCATCTTTCCGCCGTGGGACAGATCGAGAAGAGCAGAGAAGAGAACTTCACTGTTTTGTTTTATTTTTATTTTTGTTTTCATTTTTATTTTTATTTTTGTTTAATTTTGATTGATACCACTTTTTCCATTTTTTCGCATTTGAACAGGTACTAGCATGTCCTCAGGACTGAAGCAGATTCGGGGAGTGCATTGGGAACTTACCTATTTTGAATATGCATAATGAATGTGATGCACCAAAGGTGTTAGTCTAATCTTTTTCCATAATCCAGTATGAGAACTATTTCTCATAACCAGAGATAATCGTCCACCACAAAAGGGGGACACTCGAGAAGCACTTGACACTTTATGATACAAATCTTTTGAGAAACAAGAACAGAGTAAGTGAAAAAAAATAAACCCTGACAATTGACTCATGATTGAAATGGGGGCCCAGAACAGTGACTTGGTCCTCCCACACAAAGAGGGCGCCCCCACTTTCCTGGAAGAAAATGCTGCAAATTGTTGCGTATATGCATAGTAATTATAATTGTTTTTCTGTCATTAACAATCAGAACTGCATTCTTCATTGGTGTCCCAATTTCAGTGCACCCACCGGATAAGGTACGCATGAGTCCCACAAAAGCACTTAGACCCCATATAGTAATTCCAGTCCCAAGAAAATCTGATGGTAAAGTAAACGACCTAAAATTGAATGTAATTCGCAGTGATTCATACACACTCGAGGTGATGAATGAAGAGAAAAGCTGGAGACAGGGTCAGCTGGAAATGAATGAGAATGTAGCGCTGACCACTACATGCACACACACGCTGAATGCACGCGAACAAGGGCAAGTTTCAATGGCTCCAAAACCCCAAATGATGGCAACAGAAAGTACGAGACTGCCTACCAAACAATCAGTCCCAGAAAATAGTGGACGTGACCAAGAAGAATCAAGTGAAAGACCAACTAAGGAAGACATAACAAAAGCCCTCAAGAAGACGGAGGCAGCTACAAGAGAATTTACTACAAAGACACAAATGCTGATAGATCATTTATTCCCGTTTATAGCTAAAGCAAGGAAACTACATGAGGAGCTGAAAAATAAAACTACAGAGATTAGAGTGACAAGCATACCAGTTCCAACGAAAACGGCAAACACCAGGCCCACAATACGACCTTATGTTGGGCCGATGCCACACGGATGGTGGATAAAGACACTCTATGAAAGAATGCAAGAGGAGAGAAAGAGAAATGCAAAACCATCTCCTATCACAGCGATACAGGCAATGAAACCTGCATCACAGACAAGCATGCCTGAGAGTCCTCTAGCGAGGAAAAGTCACACCAACGCATTTACAGATGTAGTTATGGCTAACTACAGAAAGACACTAAGAATCAAGGGAAGCCTGCATGAAGATAACAATGAACTGAACGATTACCTGGACAGCACAGCACATCTAGGAGATGACATTTGGTACCAACACATGAAAGAGGTCGGAAGAAGTAAAGCTGAAGGAGAATGCTACGTCTGTGCACTCCTACCATACAGCATGGGAAAATCCAAGATCTTCGTAGCTGTAAAAAGTGATGTCCCGACAGCACATTGTTTGTCACACATAGCAATGTGCAACACCAGAGGACAGTTTATGGGAAGAGATGCCTCACTGATATGGGCAACAGAAACAGCATATCCCGATGAAGATAACTATGTCCAGGACATTAAGACAAGAAACAGAGCCCATACCAGGAATCACGTGATCAGGTATGCAAAGCCAGAAGTGCAAGGAGCAGGAACAAGATGGGAGATAAACTCGAGACTAAACGTCCAAGGAAAAACTCCACAAGAAGCCCAAATTTGGAAGAATAGAGGCCAGATGCAGATTTGGGGAACAGTGCTTTCTCCAAACGGATGGGAGAAAGGAGTAGTGATATGCCGAGCATGGATGGTCCTTTGAGCCTGCCGGGAAGCAATAGAAAACTCGCAAAAACTGTGCAAACCTCAATGGCCAAAGTTGGTGAAGTTGCTAACGTGGGTCGAAGACAGAGGAGGACCCCTGCAGATAGTGCCACTGGAAAGCCCAAAATTGTGCTTCAGGAACAATGGCACGAGGAAGATGGGAGAGAATCAAAACTGCGGACAAATCTTTGAAGCTCCAGGAATGATTCAGGAAACCGCAGTCATTATGGACCATCACTGGGCATGTGGATCCAAAGCGTACATAAGCCTGCCGAAAAACTGGGGAGGCATATGCACGATAGTGAACGTCCACGTTCCTACACTAGTAATCCCGAAAAGTGACCTGGCTATGGACAGTTTTCCGGAAGCAGATGCTCACCTAAGGAAGAGGAGGTCTGCGGAACTGGTATCCCGAATGAAGAGGGAAAATTACTTTTCGGACAAATCAGAAGAGGCATTTTATGCAATCCCATACGAACACAGGCTGTTTAGCCTCACCTCATCAGTATTCACAACAATACTCTTGCCACATATCCAAGTTGGAGTAAATACGAAATGGTTGCAGATAACCAGATGGGAGTTATTGCAGACCATCAACACCACCATAAAAGGATTCAACGCAATCAAAGAAGAATTCAGAGCAATCCGATTGATGACCCTCGAGAACAGATAAGTACTTGACATGATCACTGCAATGGATGGAGGTGTTTGCACAAAAAACGGAGAATCATGTTGCACGTTTATACCTTCGCATGATGAAGAAAATTGAACCTTAACAGACGCCATAAGTATGCTGTCAAACCTGCAGAACCAGATGATCAATGAAACCGACGAGGTTGATGATGACAGCTGGTTTAGAACACTATTTCTATGGGTTCCACAATGGATGGCAGACATATTAAAAATTCTGGGAGCCCTGCTAGTAATGATACTACTAGGATTTTGTATTATCAAGTTAATCATCACACAATGCCAGAAAACTGCGAAGAAAGCCATTGGGATGAAGATCATGGTCAATGTCAAACCAGGATGGAAGCCCAGAGACCTGACTGATGAAGAAATCAGAGACTGTGTGATGACTAGCGAATTTGCGCCAGAAGGAGCAAAGTTTGTGTATCCCAGAAAACGACAAAGGTACGAAGGGAACTGGATCTATTGCAGTCCAAATGGACAATGTCAGCTCATGACCTGGAACAAAGACGAACATGTAAAGACAGCAGGAAGTCTGAAAGGAGTGATAAAAATATGGACACCAAAGATACATACGTTCACACTATCGTGTACAACCCCAGACGATGATGAACGAGAAGAAGAGCCAAATAAGACAAACCCAAAGGAGGGTGCAGAAGTGGTCGATCAACCGACCAGAGAGGGGAGTGTAGAGGAGGTCCCAAGGACATACTCGCCGAGATATGTGACGTATGAGGAACAAATGAACCAACAGAGAGCAATTCTAGGCCTCTGCCCAGTTCCCATCCAAAATGCAATACCTGTCGAAGTGCCTAAAGCCAGACAACCATGGGCAGCTCGGTATCCACTGAGACAACCATACCAACAGCTGACACGAAATGAAGACTACTTACAAGCTGTCCCCGAAGAGACCCAAAGAGTCTTAATGGAGGGAATATGGTGATGTTGTAAGAGCCCGGACAGACGTACAAATGAACATAAACGATGAACGAAAGATGACACACAAGGGCGAAATACAAAGAATAATGATGTAATGGACATGTAAGAAGAAACGATGTTGATACATAAGGAGACATAAGGAAACGTAGCGGTGAAGCAAGATGAAAGTCTTTAACCTGCTAACGGTTGTCATTAGGTTTGGAATGCACGAAGCTAAGAAAACGGAACTGCTTGCAATGCTTAGTAGAAGAATAGAGCGGCATGCGGCAATTATATATCTACCTCAATGAAGCACAGTATACAAGTGCGACTCCATTTTGTAAAAACAGAATTAAGCCCAGGCAGCAAAGGGCTAACAAGGCCAAGATTCATATTCCATCCAAAGCCAAAGGAAGGAGCAGAATCAAAACTCAGTAAGAAGCAGCTCAATGCCGGGCAATTCGAGGTCAACCTAAGAAAGGGAGAAGAGCGGCAGCCTCGGAGAATCGAAACTTCAGAGCATAGCAGCCAGCCAGTGAAGGTCGAGCTAAGGAGGCCCCAGGCAGGTGGCGAGGCTACGGAAGAAACAAATACACGAAAAGAAGGAGAATGAAGCAGATTCACGGTGGACAGACACATGACCAGCCAAGAGCGAAGAGGTACCAATGTCTGATGTCACCCAAAACCTGAGGATGCCATATCCTTTCCTGATTAGAAGCTACAATTTGAGGCCATCCTCAGCCAACTAATTGACACATAGCCCTAAAACACTGATTGATGGAGTGAAGGCAGGGTGAATCTTGGGGCACAAGGCACCTGGGTTTCTATTCTGCATGCTGCTAATTAAAGTGGAGATTTATGTCGAGGGGTGTAACCCACCCAATCACAATGGACCAAATTATCTTGGGTCCTATAGCTAGTATAACCAATAAGACGTTGTAATTGTAGTGACGTCTATCACGAGTGATGTAGAGGGATGGGCGTAGACGCCCACCCGATAAGAATGATCCAGTCCTTACGCTCTGTTACCATATACAGATATAGCACCTATACTTAAGTTACATTTTCCAACCAATAGAATTGCATGACCAATTTATGAGTGTTACATGTCAATGATGATGAATTTTGAGTATATCTATTGCTGTCTGAATGAAGAATGGGGAGGTTGAAGCGAGACAGGCGATCACAACACTGCCGATTTCCATTTGTTTCCCTGTTTTTTGTACTTGTCATTAAAGGTACTTCCCTTTTGCCAAACCATTGAGTTGTCCTTATTGAATTGTGTCGGAGTAAGATAATCCTGCCCCCCATCCTCCTCAAGGTGCAGCTATCTTGTTTTAAGGTGCCGGAGGGTGAGCTCTGAATCTCAATGGGCCAGTTCAGAGGTTGCTCCACCCTCCAGTACAGCAGCTTAGCTGTACTGTGTGCATCTTCCCCAACGCCTGGCCAACCTCCCCAGCACTGGTGCAATTTAGCTTGCATGTGTGAGGGGCCTGGAGGAAGGTCGGCTGGGGCATGGCTCCTCGTGCTGCTGACCTTGCTTGGAGCTCCTGGAAACACGTCTGCTTCTGTAGGACGTCTGAGCACAAGCCCTGTGCTTCTGCTTGTGCACGCATGTGCACGTGTGCCCCACCCAATGTGGCAAGGGTTTAGTAGTTCTTGGACCGGTGTCTGCTGGCAAAGGTAGTCTGGATGCTCCTTTTCCTGCAGAAAGGGCATAAAAGGCATCAATAAGTATTCAAAGTTTACTGTATGTGTCTTCATGCTGGTTGTCAATGGGCCATGTCTGAGACCTACATCCCACCTCCTCCCACACAACCCCAGGTTCTGTACCCTGACAGGTAGAGCTGGAACTTGAGTCGAAAATAACCAAGGAGGCTGGCACAACAGGATGGTTGCCCTGAAACCCAATTATTCATAGATAGTGTGAACAAAGAAAGGCAGAGACAGCAGAAGTCTTGAAAGGCACAGAGAATGTGAGAGAGCCGGAAACAGCTGACAGCAAGTCAAGAGCCACAACTGTCGAATAGCATTGGTAAAAGCCAACAGCCAACATAAAGACATGGATGTAATAGATGAAAGACAGGAGGAGTCACAGAAAGATGCTGTTGAACAGAATTCTGCAGAGGCAAACCTAGGCATTATAAGAGTATGTGGAAATATCAGCCCGACAGACAGGTGGACAGATCTGCATCAAGGACAGGAGCAGGAAGAAGAACACGGACTAAAGGCACCAGAGTGTGAAAAACAAATTAAATAGCAGTAGTCCAGTAGGAAAACTGCGCCCTCAGGCAGCATCAAAGTCCACTAAGGATGTTAACACAAGTAGTACAGCAGCAGACAGGCCACAGATATGATGAAAGTCTAATGCCCTGTGTAAATGGTTGTAACACCGAACCATCCTTGCGAGCCCATGGACAGGGGAAGTAGGAGTGGCATATGTGAGTCAGGACCCCAAGCTGCAAACACATACACGAGACAAGCTTGAAGGGCCCAGCTGGAACAGACAGTGGATGCTTTCAAAAGCCACAAAGCACCACACCGTCACATGAATGCACTAGACAAGCAATTTCAAATTATATTAACTAATTAAACTAACTATAAAAATCAAAAATGGCCACATACGACCTGGGGGGGCACCCAGGAGGGGGGAGGTACAGGGTGCACCTCAACACCCACATGCGATGATGTTGAGATTAAAAAAAAAACCTCCATGGGCTCAACTCCTGCACGGCCCGTGGGAGATGTGTGGGAGATAAGTCATCGTCCTCCTCACCCTCTGACTCAAAAGGTGGACATGGCACAGTACCCTGACCACGCATATGCGCAGCTTGCCCCTCGTCGGCAGCAAGTCTGCGGGACCGGTGATCCTGGTTCTGTGTGGCAATGACACGTAGGTCACCATGCAGAACCTCGCGTGATACGCATGCTTCCTTTTGCAAGGTAACATGTGTAACACAGAGTTCTTCCTGCATGGCCTGGCATGACATCTGGAAAACCTCCCGGCAAGCACGTAGCTCAGCCAAGATGGTATTCTCAAGCTGTGCCAACCTCTCCTCTGTCCGCTGCCTCGGGGACATCAAGAGCACACCCATAGTAGATCGGAGGGAATCATGGTCTACCCTCAGGGCCTCCATGTGTGCCTCTACGTGAGCAGCAATTGCTTGATGCAGAGACACCATTTCAGCCTTGCGTGCCCTGTCTGAGGCCGCCATTCCCAGCCTGAGCGAGCGGGCCGTGGACTGTACCGCCTGCTGCTGGAGATCCACCTGCCTAGCAGGGGGGAGCACGGATTGGGCCACACGTTCCATGCTCTGAGCGATATTATCAATTGCTGCCCCCTGTTGTTCGGAATTGGCAACCATGGCTTGCTCCCACTCAGTATAACCCGGTGGCGCACAGCCACCGCGTTGCTGGCCTTGACACCCACGGGGCCCAAGGAGCCACAGTCCTTGTTGGGTTGGCACCGCCCGCGGCTGCAGGACTACATTCCTCCGTTGACGTGATGCCCCAGGCACATCAGCAACTGGTGTGGAGTGTGACCGTGCGTCCCGATCCACCACAGGCGGAGGTCCCACCACCGTCTGGCCCCTCAGTGCAGGTGTCACAGACAGAGGATCGTCCACATCAGAATCACTAACTGTTGACGAATGGACATGATGCGCATCCAACTCAACATTGTCGTCAGAGTGATCATCCGGGCTAGACTCATTGCCAGCCCTAGGCACGATCGTCTGAAGCACAAGTGGGTTCTTCTGGTCTACCACCCCATGACCCCCACTTGTGCCGGGTTGCTGTTGTGATAGCAACCCTGTGTCTGGAATTACATCACCATCCTCTTCATCCATTGCGTCATCATATGAATAGTGGAAAAAACCAACATGAGTAAACATGTCAGAAGCACATAACCCACACACACATAGACATCACATTAACAGCCAACACATGAAGCAGACATGTCACACACAAATGAGAATCTGGCATGCATCCAGTGTCATTGATATGCAAACACATCCCAAAAGCAGAAATGGATGTGTCTAAATAGCAAAGCCTAAACGAGTACAAAATGTAGTATATCACCTCCATCACACACCACCTCTGTCAGGCACATGTCACAGGCAGAAATGACAGATGGCAACAAAGAGATGGCACATACCATAAGCCTGTCTGAAATGCTAAATGCCCACACCTGCAAGTAAATCCAAACACACAATGACACACATAATATGCATGTATACATGCATCACTAAACCATCATTACCAATACAGCTTCATTCATCTGCAGATCAGCCCGTACCGGGCGCCATGGGCCATGTAGACATAGTGAATGTCCCGAGCAAAGCGAGGGCCTGCAACCAGGCATGAGGGACCATAATACCAGTACGGTCCAAGCTGCAGGCCATGAAGCCTCCAGAACACCCCTCATGGCCTGATTGAGCACATTATGCTATGAATGTGCCCTATTCCATTATTCTATGTGTAAATTCATCACGGCCAGGCCCCACCATATTAGCTAAGTAGCCCTGGGTGTACACATACTGCACAACAGTGCACCTTCAGGATTATGCCAGTTGAACATAATGGGCGCAATGCTGAAATCTCACCAGCATTAACGTCAATCAACTATATATTAGTCAACCAAAAAGCTGTGGAAGACACATGTGCAAATGAACACTTTCACACACACACATAAGTGAGTAGCCACAATGTTGCACTACACAGCGTAGAAGCTGCTTGCATATGTAGATGTGAAAGTGTGCAAAAACACCCCTTTCCCTATACACCTGTATTGTGAACCTGAACAGCATCCAATAAAGCAAAGCAAGCAGCTACAACGCTGCTTGCTTTGATGTATCTGAAAGTGTACACATACACACGTGAAGGCAGCTCCAGTCATTACAACCCGATTGGCAGACTACAATCAATCTGCGCTCTAATCCCGTTGGTATAGGCTGCGGATTGACCAATCCATTTTGCTAAACACCCGCTAGGGCAGTGGTCTTCAAACTTTTTTGGCCAGGGCCACCCTGAGCAAAATTTGGGCAGGTCGGGACCCCCCAGAAATGCCCCAAATGGACAGTATATATTGCGCGCCGTCACCTGATCCCATCACAGTGGCTGGGTTCTCTCATCCCACTCCTACCCTGTCCCTGGTCTCTCCCCACCTCATCACACACCCTGGGCTCTCCCCACTCTGCTCCCACCACTATCCCATGGTTCCCGCCCATTGTGCTCCCATCATAGTCCCTGGGTTCCCCCCATCCCGTTCCCAACACAGAGGGCCAGTGGTGGCTGGTGATTTTTTTTTAAGTAGAGGAGCATAACTATTTCCCCCAAAAAGTCCATAGCGACCGAGCATAGTGAGGGAGCTCGAACCAATAAAGGGGGGTACCCCCTGTGAATTTCTTTTAAAATAGTGGGTTAAAATGTTGCATTGCAGAGCATACTTTTAACAAAACAATTGGTAATTACCAAAACAGTTTACAATTGGTGCTGGGGGAACAGGGCAGGCATGACATTTTTTACTGGACATCTATGATAGATGTCCAGTAAAAAGATACCATCCCTGTCCCCTGGGCCCCACTGGGCTTAACACAATTAACATGATTATGTGTGTATGCAAGGCGCTGCACATTCATACAGCAATCACTCTATCATTCACCCAAGCATCCATCACCATACAATAAAAACAATGAACATACCTTCTGCATTGGCCTGCGTGTGGGTGCTGAAACGCCCTTCTCCAGGCTGCTCTGTCCGTATGTGCGAGGAGGCGCAGGAGCTCCCCCTCGGACATACAGACATGCAGTGCCCCAGCCAGCATTTCCAATGAGCTATGCAATGGCGAAGCAAAACGCCCCAGCACTTGCATGGCTCAGTGAGCATGTGCGGCTGGGAAACTAAACTGAAATGTCAAAGGGAAACGGTGTTTCCCTTTGACAGTTCAGCCAGCCCATGAGCACGCCATCAGCTGGAAAAAGCAGCTGAGGGAGTGCTCACTGTTTCACTGGGCTGGCTCCTTAGCTCCTCCATAATGGGTGAGGGGCCACTGGGTGGGCACCCCCTCACCATTATGGATCAGCTACCAGGCTCGGACTGGCCAATAGGGCAATGCCTGTAACAAAAATGTAAAATGCTAGTGTGGGCCAGTCAAAATGGGCCACCATTTTGGCCAATGTGGACCAGTTTGATGAGTTACTTAACTATGCAGTAAGTAATTTTGACCATTGTTGCTGAATATATCACAATTTACTTACATTTTAACACAAAGCACCCCCTTCAGTACTATTGAAACAGTGGGCCTCATTACAACCCTGGCGGTAGCTGTGCCGGTAAAACCAGCACGGCTGCAACCGGAGTTGCATCCGGGTGCGGCACGCATGAATGGGCAATTACCGGGTCATGCCGAGTTAGGCAGACCTGATAATTGCCCTTTCGCAGGTGCCGGTACCAGTATAACCCCATTCCCATTGAGCCCCATAGGGCTCAATGGGAATGGGGAGCTCGGATGCACCGGCACCGTTAATAACGGTGCCGGTGCATCCAACGAGCTGTGCTCGCGGGTGCCGCACGGCCCGCCAGTTCAGACCTGGCAGGCTGTCAGGCACCCACTAGCACAACTCTTACTATGGCGGTACGTTAGCAGCTGTGCCGGTAGCTTACTGGCACCGTTGTTACCGTACCGCCATAGTTGTAATGAGGCCCAGTCTGTGACTAAAGGAATGAATATTCATTCACAACTGTGGGCCACTTTTTCATTGTTGCCTGAGACGGTTTCATGCTTCAGCCCAACCATGTGAGCCACCCCTGCCCATTTCTTCCAATCTAAAAGGAATCGCACCCCACAGTTTGAATACCGCTGCGCTAGGGTGTTCCAATACTCAGTACATGTGTCACAGGATGCGCCTGTGCCCGTGGCATTCCTGACAGTGAAGGTATGAAAATCTGACCATACATGCCAGGTCACTTTGACATTGCAGCAGTGAGTAGGCATGTAGAACGGTGTAACGCGGCTCAGAAGTGGGTTGATGCAGTGCAGAACATGTGTACGTTACCCACTATCTACATGAACAAGTACATTATGATGTCAATCAATAAACATGAAGGCAGTGTAAGGGCAAGTTCAGGCATCACGTGCAATGTGCATGCAATGGGTTGCATGGCTACAGGCAATTCCCCCCACCCCCCTTAGTGAAAATGCATGGAGGCATTGCATGGCAGCGAAAGGGTGACCAGAGAACTGTGTATTGGCAGACAGTGTTGACTAGCGTCAATTGCATCATCTGATTCAACTGACAACACAGCAGATGAGAATGGGACAGTAAGCAGGACACATGATCAACCCTCAGTAGTACACCCATCTGTGCAGAAGCCACTACACCAGTTGAACAGAGTCAGGGGGCCTGAAACATGGGGAGGCATGTGCCACACACAGACTGTTACACCCTAAACATGTGCGTGATGCGGACTGAGCCAGAGTGGGCATGGAATGGATGATCAAATGCCATTAAATGTATGTCATCCTGTATACGTACTACAATGATCATCCGGGCAAGGACACAGGCGCATGTATGGAATGCACATGGAGCATGAATGGGCACTCATGTCCCTGCGGAGCATCTGCCATCTGCACAGTCCGAGTGAGACACCCTGCATCAAGGACAAAGGATGCACCCCACTGTATGTGCCTGGCAGGTTGGCAGGTGGAAGTGTGCATGTACACAGGAGCGTTGAACAGGCCATTTCAGTACTCCAACATGATACCCACCAGTGCCATGGTGAAACTGGGGTACATGGGGTAGAGGGGCAAGGGAGCATGCCTGCATGAGTACCCGCATGCAGTCTGAACCCACATGCACATCAGTCATGCGATTACATAGTCCCAGTGCTGAGCGGAAAGACACCTCAGGCTACATGCAGAAGGGTCAGTGAGCTGGAACATGGATCTGCTCTACATGTCCAGCATGCTGTACAGCAGGCACGCATCAGTGAAGCATTGCATGACTCGCACATGAGAACCATGTACACATAGCATGTAGTGGCAGTCAAGCACAACACATCACACATGGTCTGTACAAACACGCAACAACACTCACTGGACGGGGCATCAAAGTCCAGCATCTCTCCCACTCCTTTGTACAATTCTGGCAATATGAACTCCGCAGCGACTGGCTCGTGCGGAGTGAGATCTTCCTCCTCAGGTGGTGGCCCACTGCCAGTCACCAGAGTCATGTTGTAATTAGAGGCACGCTTTAGCTTAGCAGAGCGTCAGAGGTCATCCCAACGCTTTTTGCATTCCTGAGCTGTGCACACCTCATGGCCAATTACACTGACACCCTCCGCAACATGCTTCCAGTGGGACAAACGCTGGGCAGCCGTACTGTGACAATTCGGGCCCACTAGCATATCACGGTCTTGTGCCAACACGTAGTCCACAAGGAAGTCCAGTTCCTGCTTGCAGAAAGACTTCTTCCTCAATGTGCCAGAGGCCGCAGCCATGTCTCGGGTCCCAGCCTCTGCTGCAGATGCAACCTTCCTCCTCTTGGACAATGGTCCGGACCCTGACCGGCAAATGCCGCCCTGATCAGTATGGGCAGTGGCACTGGTGGATTCAACCGAGGGAGTGGCAGGTGGAACAAGGACGGAAGCCCTGACTTGCGTCAGTAACTGCTGGGTGCCCTTGACTTGACCCTGCGCAGCAACAAGTGCTGTGCCAAGGTCAGTGACCAAGACTGTCCTGGATGGTAGACTCACAGCCGGGGTGGTGTCGGCTGCATCTGCCCATGCACTTGCCAACACCCGGCTGCTCAGGGCAGCAGATGACAACACTGCCCCAGGGACATGTGCCTCGGTCAGGGCAGCCCTGCGTGCACTTACTGTGTGCCTCCTGACCTCCAGTGCGGCAGGATCACCTGGATGAGGGGTCCTCAGGGACTGGAAGTGGGACACTGGAAGGTGAGATGCGGTATCTCCTTCCCAATAATACCTTTTCCCCATCCTACCAGGTAGGATACCTAAGAACCCAACCCCCGTCCCCTTTCCCGACACCAACACTGTTTCACAGACAGCTCACTGTGGGAGAAAAAGGACTAACAACCGAGCCGTATACCTGCATGTCCCAACGCAAGGGTCAGGCAGGGTCAGGCAATTACTGATAATTACATACACCTGAATTCCATCATATTTCTCCACATGGATAAAAGGGTGGAGCATGAAAGCACACTCTGAGCAAGGCAAAACACATGAGGGAGCAGCAGTTCCGAGATGGCAGTTTAATACGAGGAGAAAGGTGGCAAGACCAGAAATGTTTGCAAGGAGGGAATTGCCTTTGGCCTTTTCAGAGAAAGAAAATCGCTACTTTCATGAGCCATCAAGGATAAGAAACATAAGACATGGAAAAAAAACTGAACAAAGGTGCATTGTGTGTCAAAGGTACCCAGGGCTCTCCCGCATCGATAGCCAAGGCGGGGAGGGGCGACTGCCGCTGTGGTACTGTCCTTGGCTCCTGCAACAAAGCTGCTTCAGTAAAGTCAGCACAGCCGGTGAGTCAGTGAGACTGATAGCAGACCGGTCTGTGTTAGAACCAAGGTTGCAAGCGGCACCATTGTATAAAGAACTCTGCAAAGAATAGAGTGTGAGGGATATGTGATGAGCAACGGGAAAATAATCGAATATCCAAGGAGTGACTGAACTTTGAAACCAAGGTAGATACCATATACAGAGTGGTCCGGGGCCACATGGGTGCTCATTCAAAGGTCTCTGTTAGGTATCCAACTGAGAGTGTACACTTGTGAACTGTGGAATCGAAGTGTTCCTGCAACGGGTCAAGCCAAACCCTGTGCACATTTGAAAGTCGTAAATAGCTAATACGAACTGTAATTGGTCCAAGTCCGGCTGAGGGAGACTAATTGTAGAGACGAGCATCTGAGCCCGGCTGAGGGGGATCCAGGGTGAACCGTGAGTCACCCGAGAAAAGATATTGTATAAGCACTGGAGAAGAGGATCTGATCCCGGAAGAGGGGGATCCAAACTCAAGGTTGTGGTAGAAAAGGGATCTGAGCCCGACCAAGGGGGATCCAGGGTGAAGAGTGAATCCCCCAACTTGAATATTTGCAAAGGAACTTTTAGTTGTTTTGGTACATCAGGCCTTCTGAATAAAGAGACTTTGATAACTTAAGAGACTTGGGCACAGAAGGCCGGGATGTTGGTAATGAAACTTTGTCCTCATGCCGAAGAAGCCCAGGAGTGTGCTATGCTCGAGTGAACCCCCTTGTCCCGTGCTGAAAACATGGAGAAGGGAGGCCAACGGCCTGAACATCCTGACTTATCATTTTGTGAACACTTCTTTCTGTTTCAGGAACATTTCCCCACACTATTTGTAAATTAGTGCTAAGAATTGGCAATAGGTTTTTTAGTATAGGCCCTTTTATTCTGATGAAGACTTCACTAGGACTGCGTTATTATTATTTGATGGTCATAGCTTGCTCCCATCTTTAGATTTAGGTTTAGATAGGCATTTATCACACCCTGGATAAAGTAAAGCCCCCTAGACAGATGCAGAGGGTCTTTCATTTCACCCAGCTGGAGCCACATTACAGCAAGGATGACTTAGTGTTGGCTCTGATGACTAATTATGAGACTGAGGAGGGGGCACATCCCCTTCCAGACTTATAACACTCAGAGTCCACAGATGGGTCTCTAGAGAGTGTGCAAATCGCCCTAGACCTGCCAGACAGCAATTGCTTGACAGCATACAGCTGCTGAGCCAGTTCCAGTGTCTGTTCTCGCTGACTCTAGGCCAAAGAGACTGGTGTGTCCGTGAAGAGCAGAATTAGATGGATGTCTGACAAGTTAAAGCACACCATCAAGGAGTAAGTCTTAAAGATGTTCTACTTAAGGGTTATTGAGGCATCCCAAATCCTGTGGGTTAATCCTGCAGCACTGGTCCCTAAAAGGTCCAGCAATGGGAAGACTGAAGTCTGCATTTCTGTGGACTATAGAGGGCTAAATTCTGTCCCCAAGACAAATACACACCCCATATCACATGCAGACTGTTATATAGTAGTTATCAAAGGTAGACATTTAAGCATTATACATAATTGATGTCTTTCAAAGTATGTTCTGTTCAATCTGTTCCTGATTAGAATGGTATGGTTTCAAGTAGAGAAGGTGGAATGGGAGGGCTTGGAATTCCAAGAGTTTGGTTATACCTGAGAAGGATTACCCTACCCACAAATGTATTGATTGATAACGGTCCGCAGTTTGTGTCGAAAGAGTTTCAGATGTGGTTAACAGAGGTTGGCATTGTGCATGAAAAGACCTTGCTATATCATCCCCAAACCAAGTGTTGTGTTAGCGGTTTAATACGACAATCATGGATGGCATAAAAATGTTAGTGAAGGTGAGAAAAGATTGGAAGAGGGCATTATCGTGTAGAGTTTGTCAGTATAGGATAACTCTGCATAGCACAACTGGGGTGTCACCATTTAATGTTTTTAGGGGAGGCAAGCCCAACACATGGTTGATGCCTGGCTTCCTCAAGTTATCCAGAATGGCAGTGCTGGATGTCGAAAGTATCAGGGATCACATCAATAAGAAAGGAGAACTATACAAGTTGAGGTATGATATGAGAAATGGGCGCAGGAGTGAAGAGATGGTTAGAGGTGATAGAGTGAAAATTAAGTTACCTAGTAGAGTGTGAAAAAGCGGGTCTACTTTTTCCAATGAAAAGATGGTGGAGAGGGACCTTGGTGGTGCTGTGAGAGTGAGAGGTGAAATCTGGAGTAAGTCACAGGTGGTGAAAGTGAAATGATCTACCGGTTAGCTGAATTGCATTCATGGTGTAAATTGGCTTTGTGTAACGTTATCACATATCTGGTATGTGTGGTGTGTTCCACACAGTAATATTTATTCTCCACTGCTATTCATCTTGTCAGTCAAGTGCTCGCAGTCAAGCGTATAGAGGGAAGGAGATATGCTATATAGTAGTTATCAATGGATTGTGCATAGTTGTTGTCTTTCAAAGTATGTTCTGTTCAATCTGTTCCTGATTAGAATGTTATAGTTTCAGGTAGAGAAGATAAGGTAGAATGGGAGGGCTTGGAACTCCAAGAGTACAGTTATATCTTGATGCTTGAGGGATGAAGAGGTATTGCAGCTGTACTCCTAATTACCATCAATAAAGAAAATCAACCCTCATACAGGAGAATATTACCTTTATAATACAGACGAAGCTTATTGACAAGTTAGGCGCTGCCAAGTACATGAATACCTTTGACCTCACAGCGGGTACTTGCAGGTTGGCCTGATTGACAGGGTAGATGAGATGTCAGCATTGCTCGACCAGAAGTGTACTACCAGTTCACTGTCATGCCCTTTCGATTAAATAATAATGCCCCTGACAACTCTCAGAGGATGGAACCAGGTCCTGTCTGACCTAGAAAAAGTCAGCATTGTCTATTTAAATGACATTGCTGTCTTCTGTTATACCGAGAAAGACCATTTATCTCACCAGAAACAGGTGCTTCATGTCATACAGAAGGATGGCCTGACTACCAAAGCTTCAAAGGGACTGAGCATGGTACCTTGACTTCCCTATGACACCAAGTGGGTGGCAGTAAGAAACAACCTCTTCAGGCAAAGGTGAAAGTCGTGAAGGATCAGGACATTCCCACCAACATCCAGATATAGGCAAGGATTCACTGCATGGCGTAGGTCCTTCACCAAGGAGTATGGGAACATTGCTCTTCACTTCAATGACTCAACATCTAACAAGTTGCCATGGACGGTCTCCTGGACTCCTGCTTGCCAAAGGGCTTTCCAAAACTTCAATGATAGTATGTGCAGGGCCCAAGTGCTAAAGATTCCAGGTTATGGGGAAGAATTCATTATACAGGCAGGCACCTGCTTAAACTCAGAGTGATACGAACAACCATGAGCCTATCTTAGCAGTCGCTTGACAAACTGGGAATGCAACAGGGCCACAATTGCAAATGAGGTGTTGGCTGTAGTTTGGTTTGTAAACAAGTTAAAACGCTACATTTCTGGATCTCATTTCACCATCCAAATTTACCACAGCTCTCTCAGGTGGTTGTTGGCCATGCAGGGGGAGAATCCCAAGTTGCTGTGTTTTGCAACATCCCTACAGGGACTGAATATGGCCATCCAGCATAAGCCTGTATTTCAGCGCTCCAATGCAGATGAACCCCGTTGGTATTTTCGCTTTGAGGATGTGACAGACCATTAGAAGTGTGGTGCTCAATTTGGCTGTTAGTTAAAATAAGGCCATCCAGTGATGGTGAAATAATTGTGTTGGTAACTCTGTTTCTGAAAGGGAGGTCTGATAATCACACCACCACACTAGCCTACAGGTGCCCTCAACCTCAGCCCTACAGTGGCACAGGGCAGGTTCAATGGTCACATGTATATTCCTAGCAGCTGATGGAACACAAAGTTCCTGCAGGCAAGGGGGCTTTTTAATCTTCTGCACCTCTAATTCCAAAGTTACTAATTGTATGCCATAGTCAGTCCGATGGCACTCAAATCTTTAAATATAATCCATGCCTATTTGTGACATGTTGACTACTACGAGCCACGTATTTATGCAGCCACGTCAAATTGATATCACACTAGAGTCAGCTCTGCTATGACAGGACCACTGCATATTGGTTTCTGAATGCATAGCTGCAGGAAACATTTATGTGATATTCAGGTCTGCTCTCTGCAGTCCTGTGCTTTCCTCCAATGGTCACCACATTTCTCTGGGAGTTTCACACCTTCCCTATGCATTTCTCCGCGATATACACCCCATTCTTTCTGCATGAATATGGGAAATTCCAAGGCTCTCCGTTTGTGGGGTGATTCCTCTGCATTTCTATATGATATTGACCCTCCTCTACTCTCGTACTCAGGCCTCTCAAGGAATTCAGATGCCACTCTATTTCTGTCAGATGTTCACACCTGCTCTTTGCATTTCTCTTTCATGATAATCCCAAGTTGTCTTGCATTTCTCTGGCATAAGTGCCCATTTATTCTTGGATTCCTCTGGCACGTCTGCTCCTTGCATTTCTCTGAGATTCGCTCCATGCTTGTAGGCAATAATCATCCCAGTATTTCTATTTGTATGCCCATGAACGCCTGCTCTTTGCATTGTTTCGCTACGTTATTTGGACTGTTTGTATTGCGCTTCTACTGCCTTAAAACAGGTTCAAAGAATTGGAGAGGAAGTGGAGGATTTAGTGGGAGGGGGAGAAGAGGGCCGGAAAGATATATCAGGTAGTGGAAGTAAACATGTCCTGGAAGTAATGCAGCGAAGCACCAGTACGGTGCACTCAGAAAAGCTGGTCGGTGACCTTACCTCCTTTCTTCCCCCACACTACATGCAGACTTAGCCTCCCAGTACCCGGTCTCCCTAATCAATGTTCACCTGAAGAGCTAGAGTAAGAATTAGAAGGAGGAAGAGCATGCCAACTAACTCGCTATTTTGGAGGTAGACTCGCGATTTTATTTTACAACGTTTTGGATGTTTTTCCCAGACGGTATAAAGAAGAGATGCGGGGCTTGCAGGTATGCTCTCCCCATTTGTAGGAATGGATTGGGATACAAAAAATAATAGGCTCTGAGGAACCCAAAAAAAGTGATAATGGCAGGCATAATTTACACGTGTTACATTACAAAGTGCAAAATTAAGGTACACAGGTGATTTTGCTTGTTTTTACACATTTTCTTTCACTTTTTCACTGCATAGAGCACATTTCTAAAACTGCACAGCTGAGAACCTATTGCACTTAAGTGCAAATGTGGCGGAACCCTTTGGTGCAATTTACTAATTTCTTAATTAGCTCTATTTAATCAGCAAACCTGGTCAAAAGTGCCATCTGCACAGGACACTAACTATTCTAACTAGCCCGTCTTGACTCTTGGCCCACAAGAAACAGCCATCTGTGGTGTTCCAGATGTGTAGGCATTGGCTGGTAGCCTGCCTGAGCCAGCCCAGTTCTCAGAGCGCTCTGGGTTTCATGAGGGACAAAGATACCTGCGTATGTAGAGTTACATGTTGCAATATGGTAAAGGACAGTGGGCAGCACTCACCTTGTATTGAGCTTCCATGTCTGCCTTGTCTTACAGGGAATATCAGCCGCTCTAGCCTAGGCTGCTTGATTGGCTGAGGAAGTGAAGCTCCAATTTTCTTAGCCCGACAAGGTCTGCAGCCATGTTTGTAATACTTAGGCATATGTCGTAGACAGATGGCACGGAGCTCTGCCCGTTTCATTACAGCATTGCGTGCCGCTCAACTCACACGCCAACCACCATGAAATCAGTTCTCTCATCCGCCAAGCTCCTGACACGTCCATTCACTTCAATGGGTTCCACCCGCCTAAAATGTAATCGTCTGTTTTCACCCACACAGGGGACTAAAAAGGATGAGAGGTATGTTTGGGTTTCTGGCACTAACTGGTGGCAGCAGTTAGGAATGTATAACTTTTAACTCGAGTAAAGGTGGCACGGGGGGGAAGACCCGTGTGGACGCAGACTATAAACAAGTGATCTCTTTAATGCCCATACCCACCCCCACGCAGCATACACAGACAACATGGCTGGAGCAGTATCCCCATCTGTAACACCCCACTCACCGGCAGCCATGATGCCTACTATCTTTGCTCTGGACAATGAATCCATCCATGCCTGTTGCAACGTGCAAACCTATAATCGTTACACTGCTTTCAGTATTTCTGTGGCGTACATACTTAGGCTTACTCGGCATTTCTCTAGGATACTGGCACCCGTTAGCCCTGCTTTCTGCAATTATAGAGGGTTTTAAAGAGCCCACATACTCCCTAGTCCATCTCCACACATCTCCGGGCATTCGCTTTATTTTTGGCAGGTGGCCTAGTCTCTTGGCCAACATCAAGAGCACAGTCGCAATCCAAACACCTGTAAACACCAAGTCGAGGTGCAGTGCCAACCAAGTGTGGAGAGGCTACGAAAGGCCCGGGCGGTGGCGAGACTGCTATTGTCACCAGGCCACGAAAAACGCAGCCGGGTAAACAGCAGTAAACAACCCCCCTAGCACCGCGGCGGGCGGCATTGTCTGCCTGGTATGCAGGCCTCGGCGGCCCGTGAGGCGCAGGATGGGCCAGCAGGCCCGGGCCTGCCCGCGCAGGGCGGGAGGAGGACCCGGCCCACGGCCTAATGAGGCCCCTTTCAGACCAGGGCTCGAGGAATGTGAGTCAGTCACAGACCTCACGGAGGCCGAGTGATGGGGGAGGAACTCTCGACCCAAGTGCGTCATCACTTCCTTCGCCCCCCCTCCTCCGCCCCCCACCGTGCGGGTTTGAGGCGGTCCGGGGAAGCGGTTCTGTCAGTGATAAAGGCTCGCGCTTCAGTCATTCCCCGATGCTATGGGGTGCTCGCTCTCTGCCCTCCAGAGGCCTCACTAACCGCATTCCTGCTCTCCCCGTTCCACATAGTAGTTAAGAGTAAATGTTGATCCAACTTTTATTTGAAAAAACATTGGACTGTGGGCACGTTTTGACATGACACCACAAGTATGCGTTATATGTGCGATGCTGCACTCTGGTGTCCAGGGGCGTCTACCTAACACGCGCAATAGATACACTTATGTGTTTCGCATTTCCACAAGTCTAACGCCACATGGGCCCAAGGCGGACCTGCATACACCCCAACCTTTTAATTCCACAGCGGGTGCGAAAAAGGCGATTTTAGTTTCGGGTGGGGCAACCCCATTACAGTGAGTGGACGAGTAGGAAGCTTGGCAGTGAAGGGATTAATTCCAAGGAGGGTGACCCCCGAATAAAGCGTGTGGGTTGAGAGGTATGGAGCTGTGCAGATTAGTGTCCCCCACGCCCGTATACAAATTAAAAATGGTATATAATTGTGTACTTTAAGGTCAACTTTAAAAGAGGACGCCTACATTAAAAATGTATTATACCCAGAAATAAAACTCATAATCCAGTCTAGCCTTTTTAAGAGCATCATAGTGACACTTTCTTTTTTAACATTTACAAAATGTTTACATTTTAATATAAACCATACGAACTTGCTGTGCCATATGGTCTGTATCTCTGTGCACTCTGTGATGACTCTTTGTGTCAGTCTCTCTCTGGGTGGGTGTTGCTTTATCTGGGGTACGGTTGATAGCGCTACCCCGCCAGCAGAAGCGCGACCAGAGAAAAAACTCAAGTATCGTGAAAGAGGGGATGGGTGGATTTTTTTTGGAGGAAAAATGAAATTATTCACTTGTATCACTAGCGGCTCTCCCGGGTGCAGTGTGTGCAGCATGTGTGGCACCAACTATCTGGGCACTGGAGCCATGTTTTGGGTGCCTATTTGAACGTCTTATGGGTTGGGGAGAGAAGTGTAATGTTCTCTTGTAAAAAGGTGAAATAAAATAAAAAACAAACGGGGAAACTCCCACTCGCTTGCAACAACCGCGGAGGAGGCCTTGTTCCCGCCAAACTCAGGCATGCAACGCCAATGAGGTGATATAAACTGAGGCGGTGGGCCAACCCTTCCAGTAAGGGCCCCCTGCCCAGTTACTGGTCGAAGCGAAGTGAGGGCCAACTAACGCAGGGGTTGGTGCCGTTACCGGCGCAGTCGGCTCGCTATAGAGAGTTCCTTTAACACCCACAAGTAACCTCACGCAGATGCTAATGGTAATGTAAAATGAAAAATATACCTTTCACCAACCCTGCCAGGCTGGGTTGTGATTAAATTCAGGAGGGGCTGGAAAGCAGCACGCCAGTCCCCTTGTATAGTAGTGTCTGCAGCGCACAGCCGACACTCATTTATGACTGGATCCCAGCAACCACGTGTTCGCAAGGAGCACGTTTCAAAGAGATGGTCCCTTAATGCTTGGTAAAAAAGCATTACCATCCCAGTTTGGGGGATGGAAATGCAAGCATGACAGCCATGGATTAAATTGCGCTTGTCACACAAAGATTCATGACAGGGTCAGAAATGACCCTGTCATGAGTGGTGCCATTGGGAAAGGCACAGCGGGATGACCATAAGTTCTGTGCATTTAAACGTGCACTGCATTTGTGAATCTGGGATGCGCTTTTGCATGCACAGATATGAGCGTATCTTGGTGAGCTCCTTCAGATGTCTCCGTGGATTAGGCTGCTCCATTTGTTTGCACCAAGTGACGAGATGCAGGCTGGCACCTTAACAAGGCCTGGCAGGGGTCTGCAACCTTTGGCCCCTAAGAGGTTTTGGAGTACAACTCCCATCTGCCCTAGCCAGCATACTCACCCGTGAAGGATCAGGGGAGTCGTAGTCCAAGATATCTGGAGATTCACAGGTTGCTGACCCCTGACTTAGAGGTAATAATCCTGGCTTCACTGCTTAATCAAAGTGTGTGATCCTGGGCAAATAAAGTAACCTCATTGTGTCTTATTTGCAAAGAGCAAGACGGTCTTGCACGCTTTGATTGCATTGTGGGTGTGTGTCTGTGTGCAAGAGAGTTTGAATGAGTGTGTGTGAGTAATATGTGAGCGTGTCTACATGTGTGTGCGGAAGACAGTTTGGGTGTCTGTGAGTATTTGCATGTGCGAGTGTGTGTGTGTGTGTGCATTTGTTGGGACGGCGGCACAGAGGCACCATAGAAATATTCCCCTTTCATCGAAAACAAGTTCTGAAGCCTTATCTATTTGATAAAGGCAAGGATTGCTGTTGGATGTAGCAGTTTCTCTTTATGTGTCTTTTGTTTGTGAGTTTTGTCAGTGCTCTGAGACATCTGGCTGTGTGGCGCTATATAAATAAAACCTATAAATAGAATGTGAGGGCCCCATATTATGAATGGAATTTACAATGTAGTACTGGTAACTATTATATGCACCAACATTAACATGATCCACGGTAGTAATACCTGGAGATATTTAGGCACAGGCAGCATGAAAAAAAGTGTTTTAAATGACACTACTGGCATATAGCGTTGGCACAAGCGTCAACATGTGCTTTATTGTAGCAATGCTGGCATATACTGTGGAGTAAGCCCCATGAACGTGTTTTTACATTGCCAAAAGCATGCATTATGAAATAAGCAGCATGAGTGTTTATAGGGCAATGCGGGTATATACCAAAGAGATGGCAACAATTAATATGTGTGTTACAGTGACAATGCCGGTAAAGTGGCACAGCGAGTAGAGCGCTCGCTTTGACATCTGTGCAGAGCCTGGTAAGACAGGTTTGAATCCCGGCCTCAGCCTTTCATCCTTCCGAGGTCGATACCGTGGGTAATAATAAGCAGCGCTCAGATACCTGAGGCTTTGTAGCGCTATATAAATGCCAAATTATTATTATTATTAATGCTGGCATACATTTTGGGCACAGATATGATGGAAATGTTGCCCAATGCTCCTGTGCACTCTTTGTGACCTGGCATTCATTTATTGGATTTTTCACAGATTGCAAATTGTGTGGCTTTTTGCCAAGTTTTTAATCATACACTGTTCTGTAAAATGCACAATTTCAACACATTACCCTAAAAAAAACTCTTGGCGGGAAAATCCCTTCTGCACCTTCTCAGTCACTGGTTCGGGGTACCGTGCCATGCATGCTCACTTACACACATTTCGGGGGGACATTAATGCAAGGCCATGCTAATGGCAACAGTCTGTGCTTTAAATCGCAGTAACATAATGATATAACTTTCCGCGAAAAGATCTATGGTCGCCGCCCATCTGTCTGCGGCTGACTGACCACATTGGTCAGTGGACTAACTCTCCACGTTTTACTGAAGTAGATTTTGCAGGGGCAGCGCGGACAGGGCAAAAGTTGAACAGAGGACGGGGGATCTGGCAGTAAAATGCAGTACGTTGTCCCATGTGGCCAGATGTGCCAGATGTGCCAGATCTCCGGCCGCCACTGACCTCAAGGTGTCCCCTCTGAATAGCCAGCCCTCGGCGTGAAAAGCATTGCCCAGTACCAGATAAGGACTGCCACAAGGAGCAGTGGATAAGGG
Source organism: Ambystoma mexicanum (assembly GCF_040938575.1). Taxonomy (NCBI): domain Eukaryota; kingdom Metazoa; phylum Chordata; class Amphibia; order Caudata; family Ambystomatidae; genus Ambystoma; species Ambystoma mexicanum. Next base: position 746,156,430 of record NC_090926.1, read on the forward strand.
TATAATCATGGTTCCTTCCCTGCTTCATCTGAGAAAACCAATCCGCAGAGGAAAAGCCAGCTTGCAAGCATCCCTGTGCTTCACCCCTGACATATATGCCCCTAAATTAGAAGTAAAAGTAGCAGTACCACCTTGGAAGGCATACTTTCTTCATTTCCTCTTTACTTTTGTTTTTCAAATACAAGTTAGTTTCTAGAATTATTCTGTGAGTAAAACGTGTGCCCACATTTTGTTTTACATTCAGCCCCACAGTAAATGCACCAATATAGGTGTCTTTTTCGCTGTGATTTTTCCACAAACCCATGTAAATTATCATGCAGAAAATATGGTCATACATGGGTGACCACTAAGGAACCACAGAGAACCGTGGTTTGTTAATGATCATAAAAGCCACGAGGCCTCCCATGGCTTCCTGTGTTAAAGTAACGTTCCTCCAGCATAGGTGCCAGCATGCCCTGTGTAAAAAAGGAACTATTTGAAAATATCATGCACCCCTTTTGTGGTATATACCTCCTTTGGGGTGCCTTAAAACCATCCAAATAAATGCACTGGGTACGCACAAGCGAGACCTCCCAAGTTCAAGAAGCACTGGACGTTCTCCAGTTGCAGCCCCTTTAGCATAACCCCTCGCCATCATTCACTCGCTCTCCGCTGTCTATCACAAGACTGTCTATGGAAGAGTGTGTGCTGTCCTGCTCCTTTGAGCATTAACTAAATACACCTAGGCAGTGCAGGAAGGCCTCAAAGCCTGTGCTTAAGGTCACAGACAGCCTTTGCTTACAGGCCTTATGATGGACTCTAGGCCTCCTAAACCATTGACAATGGACCTCAGCAGAGGACATTATATCTACTGCAGCAGAAGCAATGCTTATGTTTACCTCAAATCTTACATGGACAAAGACTGCTGTTTTTTAAGCAATGGCTTAAGGAAGGAGGTTGGCAGTAAGCTGCCCATCTGGAGAGGGGGGAAAGGAACATCAATCTGGTTGCGATCCAGTTTTTATGTTACTTTGTCTTTCCAGGAACGGGATAGGTGCGTTTGTTAAGGTGTTACATCGCACTAGACTGTTGAGATGTTCTATACTGTGATATAGTGGAGGGTGTGTAGGGTGGAAATTCGGTGCCCTTTGTTTGATATTACATTAGTCTTATGCTCACTTTATTCTGGCGTATTAGATATTCAGAGGCCTCTGGTACCAAATGAACCCCTATTCTCATAAACTAGAAATTCTGGTCATTGTCATTAGCACCCAGACTGACAGAGACAGCCAGTCAACTCCTTCCAACGTTGACCAAGAATGGACAATGAAAGCCCACTGTTGGGATGCACATACAGCATCCCACCCAGGCAAAAATGTTTAGGCTGAGAAAAACCAAATAGTAAGTGCCACAGTATGAGCAGTTTGAGGTTTGCGCGGCAGAAGGCACAACTATTTAGTTTTGACACCTAATAGATACATCATATAGCAATACAGAAAGAGCAACAAATGTATTAATGTTGCGGTTGCCGAGGTTATAGATAAGGCAGTGTGTTACAGGCCCTGTGTGTAGAAATAGTACACTAAGTTATGGTTTGAGTGAGGTGCGAGAAAGGAGCTGAGGAAGGTGGAGAGGGACGATGGAGTCACAAGGGTATTGTGATGAAAGCAAGGTCATTGCGTCGACATGGCAAGAGTACCACCGTATTAGATTTTAAGGCTTAACACACAATGAACAGAACAAAGACCCTCATGTGGAGCTGCGTCTCTGTTTAGCTCAGCCCCAAGATAAATCCCCTTTTCATCTCCCAGGCGAGAAGCCAAGGTCAGAGAAACCTATGTGGCACAGATACACGCTAATTGTATCCACCTGCAGAGCTCAAAGTCGTTCGGAATGATATGTTAGATGTGGGGAGGGTAGGTATGCATGAGCCCTTTGAAGGACGAATTCATGAGAACAGGGCATGAGGGCTTTTGATGCCAACAGACCAGTCGAAGATTTAGAGCACTACTGCCCTCACCCAAGGAGCGGTCATCCCATTTTAATAACGAGTAGACGCATACCAACAAATCCCTGAAATTCAGGCTCAAGATTGGTACCCTGGTCACGTGATTACTGGGCACCTGGGGTTTGAAGGAGATAAGGGGGAGCTGTGTCTGGAACATACCATGTTTCGGGATAGGAGAAGCAGTGGTGATGCCAGTAAACTTAATCCAAGGTTAGGGGTGCAGCATGTGTGCGTCGCAGAGTCTGGTATAATGAGAAGGTCCATTGTCTTATCAAAGCAGAGTTGGCCTTGCCAGTCTTACTTTGAAAGTACCTGGGTCGGAGGGGTGAACATTACATGACGGTTAAGATTTATTAGTGTATCAGTTTACATGTTAGCCAATCATGTACTAGGATTCAATAGTGACGATGTAGTGGGCCATGTGAATAGGGGAATTGGCTTAGATAAGGTGTGTCCAATCGGTCTAGAGACTATAGGCGGGTATTAACATGTTATATAGGTGGTAGCCAATGAGGGTGGTGGGATGAATGTATAACCTATGTATAATAATGGGTACAACGTCGTTTCATCGACAGTCATTTTTACGACTGTTTTTATTACAAATACACTTTGCCGACCAAAATCATTGAAATTGGGGGGGGGGGGTGAAAGGGCGGATCAGGCATAGGGGGGTTGGGAACAGTTAAAAATAGGTGGAGGAGGGGGAGCTTCGGGGAATCCCCCCAAAAGTGAGAAAAAACCATTTTGATGACATTTTTTGGCAAAATGTATTCGTAAAAACAATAGTCGTAAAAATGACTGTTGATGATATGACAAAGAACCTAATCATGTGTGGTTTTCCAGTATATAACCTGTAATTTCTTGGGGCGTGACATGCTATTTGTCAGTTCGGTTCTATGGGACTGTCTTGAGACCTTAGTATATAATAAACTTTGTTTTCCCTTGCAAAGCGGTGCAGTGCTAGTTTGGCCTTCTTGGATTATTTTTGTCATACGGTTTTGGGTCACGTCTCTCTACACCATATAGAACTGCTGGATCCCCTATGTTACAGGTACCATTATCCTCCATGGCCCCTGTTCCTCCTTTCTCTACCAAACCTCTGAAGATTCCTCTCATTCTTCACACAGAGGCCCCTTTTCCCCGCACATTTCCCTCTCATCTGCCCTCATCTCCCTGCACCTAGATTATCAGTGTAGCTGGCAGATGCCACAATCTTCCTAGTCAAGCCCTGGTTACCGTAGAGAGAGAGATGGGACTTTCTCCCAAGCCCATATCGCATTCACGGTGGCCATCTTGCACTGGGCAATCCTTGGCTTTGATGAATGGACACATAGCCACATGTGCTCCATCAGAAAACCAAACTTTTTCGCTTTTTTTTCACAAAACACCCCACTAGCACTCCACGCAGCATGCCAGGGTGCTAATGGCGTTAACACCCAAGTTTATGGCTGGACTTGGCCACTAATTGCCGTCGCCAGAGGACCTTGTTCCGCTTGGGCCTACTTTGGCGCAGGCTGGCGGGCGAGTAATGACCAAGCCCACCCACAAACGTGAGTGTTAACACCATTAATATCAACACATGACTGGTTTCTTGGTTTGTACTCTGTAATTCTAAATAACGATTCCAAAGCAGTTAATTCCTGTAACCACCTCTAAATCCGTTTTCACCCTTTCTACAATGCTTTTATACCTAAACAAAACGTATGTTTTGGACTATTTTGTCATTGGCCATGGCAGCCTACTTCTTTAGACCTTTAAGGGACGTGGTTTATCTAAGTGATGTCCCAGTCAATCATGGCTTATACACAGGAAAGCCTGCGAATACAATATACCCACGTGCCATGATTCAGCAACTTTCCTTTCACATGTGCACACATTTCAAGCTTCCCTCCATTTCTCTTTCTTTTCCTTTTCTCTTCCTATCCTTTCACCCCCATCTTCCTTGCCTTATTTTCATTTTCCTCCAGCAGACTACGGGCTGGTGATCCCCGGGTGCTGTCACAATACGCCCCAAAGCTTAGACAAGGAAAGGTGCTTTGAAACAACTATGAAGCTGATTTTCTGCCTTACAAAAGCCCAATAGTATATTAATTAAGGCTTTCAAATCAGGTGTTTGGCACACCTGCGCCCTACCCCCCACTCTGACCCTAAATGTATGGAGGTGCCACCTCTAATTTCATAACCCTGCCTTTGTGCTGCACCTTTTCAAATTGTTGTAAATTGCCAAACACTGTAAGGTGTTATTATTTACATTTTAAAATGGTCTTTCTAAGGATTACTTCCAGCTTATATCATGGTCGTAATAAGAATGTTACACATGTCAAAACCATCTGTAGAATAACCGTATACATTATTTTCTGCTAGAAGATTATCACTCCAAGATTGATTTTCTGCTACACTTCCATTTAACTCTTTCAAAAGACCTCTCAGGGAAAAGGGAAAGGGAATACATAGAACTGATGAGGTTTCCTGGCGGGTATACAATTAAAGAGCATTTTGGAAACATACAAATAACCAGGGATGTTTATTTTTCACACCATTCGGCTGCAACGTGGCAGAGGGGGTAGGGCGTCAATGCCTCAGCACCCGTGGGCAGGCCCCTCACTCCTATGCCCTCTAGTGCCCAGGTGGCAATGCCGCCAGTATCCGAGAAGGGGCAGTCAGCCCTGCTTGCCTGTGAAAGTGGTAGAGGAAGCAGGAGGGCTCTGATGTCCGATTACAATAGCTTCAGAACTGGCCTTCTGCAGCCCACGCACCATGAGCAGGGCAAAGTGATGTAATGTCACGACCTGCAAATGGGGTCTGGCTCCCATAGGTTGGTCGGAGACCAAGAGGCGAGATGGCAGTAATGACTACCCTCCACGTGTACGCATGTGACCAGTACTATGAAGCCCTGGATTCGTTATGCCCCCTTAAATAATAACAAACAGTAAAACCAAGCAGTTGCCGTCCACTGCGGCCCACTTTCTCATTTCACGCCCAGCTTCCCCTCATCTCTTCTCAGTACCCAATCCACTCCCTCTGCCCAGGCACTAGTGACAACACTGCGTCCCCGCCTCTGCGCCGGTATCGCCTCTCCCCATCCCCCAGCGCCAGAATCAGCAGTCCAGGGGCGACGCCTTTCCCATTCCTGCTCTCTTCCGCGCTCCCTGCCGTGACTTTGCAATTCTGATCGTTGAATGCTGTGTGTGTACTGTGTAGGGACGCTGGCATAATATTGTTAGTTTACACTGGGTCGGGCCTGCTGAGCTCGGCAGGTAGGAGGTTCTGCTATGCTGTGTGAGAGGCCTTACACCTCCTGTTCGGGGTTTGTATCCCCGGGAGGCGATTAAGGGGCCCGTGAAAAACTAGGCAAGGCACAGCCAGCGGCGGTACGTGTTTACTTTTTACCGGAATTGGAGCTACATCGTGTCCACGCTCCTGTTTTTCGTAGTTTGCGCTTCCGCTGCTTCCTGTCCCCCCCCCAACTTTCGTCCGACCGACGTGTCTTGTCCTGCACACCACAGTAATCCAGCAAATAATGTACGGGTAATACGACATAACCCCTTGGTTTATAGAGGGAATAGAGATAACAAGTTAGTCCATTTTTTTTAATTTTAATTTTTTTATTGGGATTTATTTGGTTTCAAGACCAAACCTTCCACAAAGTAATGAGTTACAATGACAGAGAAGAGTGGTCAAGAAACAGGTACAAGAAGTAAGAAATAATAAAAGCATACATGAAGGAGACACCCATGAAGACAAATGTACATAATTTAAAAAATGATTTAAAAATACCATTCTAAAATGTCATTCATCAATATCTGTAATCAAAGTTGTATCTGTATTATTTAAAATAAATATATTTTATATTTAATTTCAATTAAGCGTGCATGATGTTGTATACTCCTCTTGAGATCTTCAGAGTACAGCGCGTTCAACGTGTTTTGCCGTGGCCTGGTTTTGTATGTCAGTTGAGGGCGTCTCACCCTCTGATGAAGAATGCTTGCGCTCTGCGACTCTAGCAGCGACACTGGCAAGCGTTAACTCTCCTCTTTGAATCTTTTTAAGTGCAATGCGTTTCTGGTGATGACTTTTCCTAGTCTTCTTGCTGTGACATTGGATACATTCACATGAGACGCAGTAAGTGGATAAGGGTCGAATCGCGACACTTGGTTTGGGGTTGGTTGTTTTACAATCATGACAGCTCCTACATCGATGTTGACATTTTGAGCATGTTGCCTGGTCAGTCCGTGTCTTCATCTCTCCTTTCTGATATCCATCCAAACTCTGCGGTGTTTCCTATTCTCTTGAAACTTGCCTCTAGCCAGGGAGCTGCAGAAGGTGATTTTTGACAAGGTATCCAGGGATTCAGCGGGATATCTCCTTGTAGTTCCATGAGCGGTGTTCCTATAGTCTCTGGGTAGTTCGCGGAGTCCTTGGGCTACGAATCTGCAAGTGAAGGTGCAGACTTGATTTGCCCTCTTTACATTTCCCATAAACCTCTCCAGTAGCTTTTTTGCTAGTGACCACAGTGGAGTGATTGTGTGGTGTCTGAATCCGACGCAGCGGCAACTACCAGGATGTGGGACACCGTAGCTATAGTCACTAAGTAATTAACTGCAACTTCTCATATTTCGGCAGGCAGCAATGACATTTGTAGTGGTTCCGTTCTCGATTGACCAGTGATACTCTGACACATGTGACCGGACTTCAGTCTTTTGGTTCCCTTATTGCCTAACGTAGGACACCTCACTTTACTATTCAATGATGTCCGTTATGGGCCACATCCACAAGTCGTCGATGCAGATCACTTGGGGTTGCTATGCAATTATCTCTCGCGGAATTGAGCAAAGTTCTAATGGAATGAACTGCACTACTTTCAACACATTCAGGTTAATTCTGGGCACTTGACTGTCAATTTCAGTTACACGTCTCCACCTTCGAGAGCTTGTGAGGGATATTGTCAATATGAAGGTGGTGTCTTCAGTTGAGGCTGTTGCTAGTTTTTAATGGAAGTCAAAAGGAGTCTGGCATTGTGGACAATAAAAGTGACCTATTCTTCAACTATTGATGCCTAGCTTCAGAGTTGTCAATCAGGTGACATGAGAAAGAGTAAGCAGAATTATGTTCTTTCCCTACTTTGCGGCTCGTTTTAAAAGTGTGATCATTTTAAATGTGTAGTCTTGTAGACGTAGGTCCCATTTTCCGGAGCTCAGGGGCATCTTTGACTTACTGTTTCCATAAATGGTGGCAAGGGCATGAAAGCACTTTTTCGTAGAGGCTGGGAGAATAGCTCAGGAGCAACGTGTTTGTCTTGGAAGCAAAACAACACATAGCAACATAGGTTTGAATCCAGGTTTTGTGCTTAGAAACTGGTCTCTGGTATTAAGCACGAAATAAACACAAAATTAAATTAGTGAAACGGATGATGATACTTGCAGGAACACACCAATGCTAGGCTACCTTTTTCCACTTGGAGGTTCGCACATTCACGCTCAGTCAGGCTCCAGTTGGCATGAGACCCAATTGCCCTTGGTCTTTCTTGGTCCTTTCCGTATTCAGCTAGTACTCCTTGTAGCCTCACAGGGCTATAATCGACAATCAGGTTGGTGCATTAATCAGAATAATAGTAGGTCATACAGTCAGTTTCTGCCATTCTTTTCTTGATGTCGTCAAGTGTATTTTGACATTGATTGGTCCAGACATAGACACAGCCTTGTCTTGTAAGGTTTTGCAATGGAACACTTATAGATGGAAAATCTTGGATGTCGCAGGTGCAGAAGCTTGCAATGCCCAGCAAGTATCCTAGAGATGACAGTTGTGGGGAGGGGCCAGTGTCAACGTGACGGCAACTATTGTTTCAGGATCAGGCATTATACTGCAGTTGGAAAAACTGTGTCCATAATATTTCAGAGTGAGTTTATAAAGTTAATATTTCTCAATTTTTAAGGCCAGTTGTGTCTTGTCTTGTGTTTCTTAGGATACACCTAATCCCAAAATGTTATAGCTATAATTTAAGAGATTTGGGGTGGCCCAGATCACCATCTGCATCTCTTCCCGAAAAGGCCTCAGCTCATGGCAAGATGTTACGCTCACCTGGTCTCCACGGAGGCGTCACACGAAGCTGAGCGATGAACGTCTGCACGTGTCTTTCTCTGTCTCACTACTTCTTTCACGAGTGGGCGTTTGCCTAGAATGTTGAATGGAGATGCAAACCTGCTGCGTTGGATAGGCAAGACTCCCACCTCCCTTAACCTCCTCGCGCTTCCCTCTGTGCTTATGCCTCACCTTAGGTGTTTTAATGGTGGACTCTCCGTCCTGCATCTGAATGCAGGGGCGCGTTAATGTTCATAGGCTTTTCTCTGGATCTAGTTGCGTCACTGATCCTGCGGCCTGTAGAGGAGTCCTGAACAGCTGTGACTCCGTAGGTAAGTCTTTGTACCAATCGATTCTTGGTATCAGTTTTGCTTAGGTGTTCTTTTGTTGTCAAAGTTTTCACAATTGTGCTCATTCCTTTGCAGGTGCGGTTTTGGAGGTGCCAGATGAAGAATTAGACTCCTCACAACGACGCTGCGCAGTATTCCTGCAGGTGAGTGTTAGCGCGAGAGCGCAGCGTCGAAATGTATTTAGAAATGGTTCTTTTTTCTGTACGCGACTAACCTGATGTTTCTTTTTCTATTCTGCAGGTGCGCTGTGACTCCGGAGCGGCGATCGCGTGAACCGCTTTGATGGATTGCTGGAAGACTGTAGCCTCTGGGTGAGTATTAGCTCTCCCTTCTTATGTTTCTTTCTGCATATGCGGTGGTTCCCGAGAACGGCAGAAGAGAAGGCCTATTTGGATGGACAGCTTCTCAGGTAAGGACACAACCACTGTTCTTCTGCTTATTCTCTCTTTCCTTTCCTTTTCCCCAACAGGTGCTGATGGTCCATGCTTCCTGGGGCGTGGCTGAAGACTGGGTAAACTGGAGCTGAGCAGACACGGTGAGCGTTACGCTGCAGGAGTGCCGAATTTCGTGAAGCATGTTCTGTCCTTTGGGTGTGGATTATATAGCCTTGAACAAATAGTCCCAGGTAAAGTAGTCCCAAGCCCAGCCACACCCTGGAAGCTAGACTCTAAGGTTCAGTTCCTCCAGACTGGGCTATGTGTGCCTCCATGTTCACTGAATCCTTGTTCACTTGAGGAAATAATATGAGCCTGGCGCCAACGGCGCCAAGACTGACTCCAGGAAGGCTGCAGACAACATTTTGGGGCCTTAAAGGTCCCCATGGGAGCCTGCAACTGGGGGAGGCTGGTCTGATCCTGACATCTGGAGGCATGCATCATGACACAAGATGCCAAAAGGTAACCCCTTGCACATGAACAAACGTTTGTGGGTTGCAAAGGTCACAGTATAGCAGCATGCAGGGTCCAACCTTTTAAGAGAACACTCTGGCCCCATTTAGCTAATGGATGGTGTAGTTGATTATTGGGTGCTACATGCCTTTCTCTTTGTATTGCCTGTTTTAGCAGGCATATGTCTACATATATGCACCTTTTGCCTTTTCTTCCTCTTTTGGGTACTGGGACGATAGAGGAGATCCACGGTGTGGGGCCACTGACTGGTCAATGATGTCTTCTTGTTCCAAAAGCAATTGTGCTTCCTCCATTTGCTTCCATGCTTTAAAATATATGCCACTATAGTGTTGAGCCACGGGTTTCACTGACTCATCAATGTGTAGCTTGCTACAACACTCCTGTAGTCTGCCCAATCCGGGAACAGTGCCAGAAAGAGTTTGTTGATTAAGGTCAGTGCTATACCCATACTTGTTGACCATGTTGTATGATCTGAAGCATGCCCATGTGTGTGGCTGACTTGAAACTGAGGGCACTTCAGAACTTATGACGTATATTTTGGCCACTCCATTGTCTTTGTGTCAACTATTTGCTTCGAATGTAATTTTGCATGACACAGGTGTTGCAGAATCATAAGGTTCGACATCATTTCGGGCACGACTCAACGAGGGTCAGTTTGAAAGTGTCAGGTAAGGTTCTTCACCCATGATGTTCAACCTGCCTCTGGTGTCAGATAGAAAGTCAATGGGTTGCCAATTTACTTGTAGTGCTAGTATCAGTTTGCAGTCATTTTTAGAGCTGTTGCTCACTGCAAAACTATATCCACTGGCCACGCTGTCTCTGGATGAAGAATGCAGAGAGGCTGTTTGGGTAGCCTCTGAATCTAGACTCCGGATACTTTATTTTGGTCTTGTATCTGTATGTTTCGGATTCGTATGCCTGACCCGTCTTCTGGGTGGATCGCCCCAATCAGTGCTTGGAAAGTGTTGTCTAGGTGACCTGCCCATCGACTGGTAGTGATCTGCTTTACTGCATCCATGACACACCTGAGCCAGGGCGATGCAGTCATGGAGGCCTGGCAGCATCAATAGCATTTTCCTCCAATGGTCTTGTGTGTTTGAGGAGCAGTACTCATTTTACACAGTCTGCCCGGTTGTTCAAGTTGTATGTGTGCTCGTTCCATGATCTCTACTTGGAATTCAGCCATGAGAAAGGTCATGGCTAGTATGTCATGGGGGCAGCAAGGCGTTTGAAGTACCTTTCTTCTGAACAACGGGAACTTGCAGTCTTGCATAACTTGTGATTTTAAGGTTTTATTATTTGAATATTAGTGAAATCACATTGTTTAATGTGTGTTTAGTCTCACAACAAAAGCATACATTGTCTCACTTTTCTCGTGGGATTTCTCTCCACATCATTTAGCCTCACAGCTGCGTTAAGGATTTCAAAGTCACTCATCCAGCATGACCACCAAGGGCCCATGGTGCTGGACTCTCTGGTATTAGAGTGCAGTGGTAACGGGAGAAAAAGGACAGCCGGATATGTGGCTGCTGCTGCAGACCCTGTCATGTCAGATGACACGCTTTGGGATAAACTGCACAAAATACCCAGACTCGCCATTAGCGGAAAATGTTGCTTTATTGTGGCAGGCCACAGTTTACAGACTTTGCTAACCTGGCCACCCCTGGCCATACAGACTAATCAAACCGTTAAACATGTAGGTAAACTCCCTTCCCATTCCCTCCCTTCAAAAACTCCTTCCCCTTTGAACTCCCCAACATCTTTCCCAACTTTATCCATGTCGTCTCCCGAGTCACCACCTGTCCTTCTTCCCTAGCCCTTCCCCAATCTTTTAACGCCGGGCTAGCATGTCCGTCCAAACAATACTAACCACCCTCCTTACCGCGATAATCTGTCGGCTTCAACCTACCATCATTTAACCAACCGTGTCCTCAGCACTCAGAAAAACCCTTGCCAGGGGTGTTCTTTCTGCCCCCACCCTCCTGAAGCTCCTGACACCCAGAAGCCTCATAGTACCCCCCCTTTTGTTAGTGAGATGTAACCAGTCTCTTTACTGGCCCAATTCTTTGTAACTCCTAGGTCTGTGGCAAAGCCTGTGTACTCCTTCTTTAAAAACCCCAAAATGCCAATCTGTTATTTCTCTCCCACTCCACCCTGTAACTTCCCCTCTGTCCATTACCCTCCCCCACCCCTTCTCACAGCCCCAATATAAGTATTCCTGCCCTGTCCCTTCCTTCTACCCATTAATAGTGTCCTTTCCCATCCTACCCTTGAGGGCCATCACTGCAGCTTTAACAAAGCCCTTCTCCCCTGCAACCCTGGTCATTGTCCCCCTCAAACTCTGGCCGCCCTACCTTAAAACCAATCGCTGACGATCCCCATAAGCCCTCAAGACCAAATCACCTATGCACAACATACTCCTAGCTGAACACCCACTGTATACAAAAACCTTTATCCCCAACTATACTAGACACCTTCCACCAGCAACTGGTCACTGCTTTTCCCCTCCAGGACACCGCCCCTTTGCCGCATCCGTGAAATAAATTACAAAATGGGAACCATGCGGGAAAAAAATGACAAAAAATCTCCACTTTACTGCTCTCTGCTACTCCTTCTTTGCTGCACCAACCGCTCCTTATCATAAACCCCTCACTTCCCTCCCCGCCCCATTCCCCCGGGACATCAATTCCTGCTCTTTTCTACTTCTCATAAGCCCCCACAACTGGAAATCCCTGCAGTCACTTTCCCCACACCCCTGCCTGAAACGATAACCAGTACCTAGCCAGTACCAGCTTTCCCATTTTCTCTCACCCATAACCGGGCACCACACTGCCCCTCCCTGTCCCCCCACGAAAACACCACCCCCCCTTTACCCTGCTAATCAACCATATATCTTCCAGACATGTATACCCCTCCTTTACAACAAGTGACCAAAGCCCATCGCAACCCCTTCCCTTTTTGGGCCAACACCAACGCCAATATCCTAACAAATCCCCCCAAAATTCATAAATCGTTACCTGAACTTTGCACGGTGTTATCCCAGCAACCAACCTAGGCCATGTGCCCCGAAACCTCATATCACCCCCTTCTCCCAAAAAACATGCTGTCCCTCAGGCTGCTTCCAGCGTTCTGCCTTCTTTTCGCCCCATCTGGCCCGGTTGGACCCCGCGTAACCTTTGAGACCCAGCATCATAGCAGGAAATTCCAAACTTGCACTCTTACCAGCATCTTGGAAACACCCCCCTAGACCAGCTGAACATGCAACCTGTGATCTAATCACCCTTTCCAATCCCTACCCACCTACACAGATAGACTCTTGTCCTAAACCTCCACTTGCTCACTTGCTTGCTGTCCCCCAGGCTAGCCTGTCCACCAGCACTGTCGCTAACCCAACTTCACTCCGACCCCCAGTGCCCAATCAATGTTTCCCATCAATATTTCCAGTCATAGAAAATAATGCAGTGAAAAAGTAATAAACATGTTTGACCAAGTTGTCAAAACCACCAGGGCTAGTATGCTCTACCTGTAATGACCAACAAAGGTTATTGTGACCTCCCCTCTATACTTTCTCAGTATAAACCACACAACCATAACTTACCCCACACACATCTCCCTCGCCAAAGCACTGTAATCAATTTAAAACCAGGACTTTCCAGTTTGCTTTGTTTAGGGGCCAGCGCGTTCAAAAGTGTCTGTGGAGAATGTACAACTCAACGTGTTCCTGCCTGGGTACTTCTTTGGCCACCTTCGACCCCCATCATGCCATTGCCACCAGAACTCTCCATTGTCATGCACCGCCAGTCCGCTGCACCCCCCAGTGCACCAGGCCCCACTGGCGCACTCTCTGTCCATGCAGTTAATGTGTGCTCCCTGCACCTCACGCACTTCCTCCACATCCCGCCTTTACCCAGGCCATCCCAAGCTCCAACTTGCAATGATCCATGCGCCCACTGGTCCTCCAAAACACCCGGGGCCGTCCACGAACCCACTGTCCATGCACTTAATTTCACACACCTCGCTACCTCACGTAGCTCCTCCGCACCCCCACGTACCTCCTTCTTTGCTCATGCCGCCCCCATTCTCCCCCTTGCAATGATCCTGCCATCCGCTGCTCACCCGATGCACCAGGGACTGTCTGCGCACTCTGTCGATGCACTTAAATTCACGGCCCCTGCTACCTCAGTAGCTCCTCCACACCTCCACCCCTCTTCCTTTGTCCATGCCGACCCATGCTCACCCTTGCACTGATCAAGCCGCCCCACCAGCTGCTCCCCCAATGCACCCAGGCCTGTCCACGCACCCTCTGTCCATGCACTTAAATGTGCACACTCCGCTACCTCACATAGCACCTCCACAACCCTCCACTTCACGGGATGTCACCCTGTGCGCCGTCCACCCTAGTACTTTCGGCACCCCACCAATGCTCCTCTTACTACCAACCCAGATGCTGCTGCTCTTGCCCCTTCAATACCCTAGGTGTCAATAAACCTCATTAAGATCGATACACCCCCAAATTCTTTTTTTTGTGGCTTTCTTGCAACATCGCTTTCGTCCCTCCTCCCTGGCACTTCCCCTTCTGGGAATGAACGTGGCTCCGAACCGCCCTTGCACAAATCCGCCTACCTGAGCCACTCTGCCCAACTCCCCTGTTCCCTTTCCCCATATATATTGCCCTAGTCCCACCACCTGCACCCTGCTTATCCATGCTGCCTTCACCCTGCTGCCAAAGTAACACCTGCGGAACGTTGACAACGTTGCACGCCCACATCCTACAATGGACTTTGGATTGTGGATGAAACTAACCTGCTTTCTTAACCAGTGCCATCTTTTCTTCATTCGAGGCTGCCAACAGGTATGAATAGTGCTTCTGATGTACCATTTGGATGAACATGTGCCCCAGTTGTTTGTTATCCCCCACAGCCCACTCTTGAAAAAGGTCAATCATTTCCCCAAGCTTTTCCTTTAAAAGGTACTCACAGCCCTTGGTATTATCAGCCATTGGAATCTGGGGCACTAATACCAATAGACCGATACTTACTTCCAACATGCATTTAATATGTATAATTGTAGAAAAGCCTTTCTAATTTGATTGATGGTGGTCTTTATTATATATTATGTACATATATATTTATATTCACTACAAAAAAAACTTTGTTAAAGGGACGTTATGGTTAAGTTGCCCTATTAAAAACCTATGCCATTCTGTACAGAAACTTTGTAAAAAGTACGTTATGATTACAAGTAAAATCTAAAAACCCCTGAAATTCCGCAGTTATGGTAGGCTAAGCACCAATTTTTCCCATCAGCACTCTCCACTGGTAAACTAAGCTCCCAACCTTGCCACCACCCCTGTGCACTGCTAACACTAACACCCAGACCATGAAAGCTGTCATCTCAAATGTCAATGATGACATCAATGACGACATCACTTGTTTAGCCACTCTCTTTTCCTTTCCTGCCATACATATATATGTGCATTCAGTGAAAACATTTCACTAAAGGAATGTTATACTTCACAGTGCAACCAAACACCACTGCACATTCCCCTATTATAGTAAGCTAAGCAACCATAACTCGCACCATCTACGTGCATTGCTAAGACTAACACCCAGGACATCAAAGATGACATCACAAATATCATTGATGACATCACTGATGACATCACATGTGAAATTAATATCCCTAAAAAGTCCCAGCCTACAAGGGGTTCTTTCTATTATGTTGGTAGCAAGATGTCAGGGGTGATTGCGTAATGTTACACATGTAATAACTATCTCACAAATCTAGACTTAATACACAGTTGTGCTACAACAAAGAATACATATGCCGACCCAATGCATCTAACTGAGCAGCACATAAAGGGAAACTTAAGTAGAGTAGAAAGAACTAGCAGCATACCACAGTTTATCTTCCTTTATACAAATTATTTGTAATTGTGTGTTTGAGGCCTGCCATTGCCCCATGCATGTGCATCATGAGCTGACAGCAGACCCTAAGGAAAGTACTTTAAGAACACACCACAAGGGTAACATTTTGGTATACAACACCTTTTCAATTTTCATATTGTGCTGCCCAGTTAATAAACCCACCTAGCCTACATTTTTCAATGCACCAAAATAAGTGAGGCACACATGTGATGTCATCAGTGATGTCATCAATGATATTTGTGATGTCATCTTTGATGTCCTGGGTGTTAGTCTTAGCAATGCACGTAGATGGTGCGAGTTATGGTTGCTTAGCTTACTATAATGGGGGAATGTGCAGTGGTGCACTGTGAAGTATAACATTCCTTTAGTGAAATGTTCTCACTGAATGCACATATATGTGTATGGCAGGGAAGGAAAAGAGAGTGGCTAAACAAGTGATGTCGTCATTGATGTCATCATTGACATTTGAGATGACAGCTTTCATGGTCTGGGTGTTAGTGTTAGCAGTGCACAGGGGTGGTGGCAGGGCTGGGGGCTTAGTTTACCAGTGGAGAATGCTGATGGGAAAAATTGGTGCTAAGTTTTTGTGCCGAATGGCATAGGTTTTTAATAGGGCAATGTAACCATAATGTCCCTTTCACAAACGCATTTTGAATGATTTGCATAGATTGGCAGTTCTGTAAGTGATTCATAACATACGTTGACCAATATTCTTTTTGATGATAGCCTAGGATTCCAATACTAACACATAAGCATACTGTAAAGGAACATTTCACTTCACTGCCCATCTTTCTATGAATTGCACAGTAGCATATGCTCTTGCACAGCATGGCCACATGGTGTAGAACTCATACACACTTCATAATAAGATGTGCGAGTCGTTGATAGTGTGGAATGACATTGTATGTTGTTCTACGAACTTGTAACTGCAACACTTCCCGTGCACAACTCAACAGGGCAGGATTGCACCACAATAGAAGCAAGAGTGCATACCGAGATCTTTCAATCAGTAAACCCCATTCCACCTTAAAAAAATGGGGGATAAATTCCATTACCAATAGAAATTTTACGGCACTAACCCATGTGATTAAAAAAAACATTTTTTGTCTTCAACCGGAAAGCCTCCGGCGTTCCCGTTTGAAGAGAACAAATCCTTTTCCAAGATGGCCACCATGGAAAGGGAAGGCGGGCGTTGCATAGAAGGTCTTTTTGCGCTTTCCATTACAGCTGCCAGAAAGTAAAAAAGGAAAACGTGTGAGCGTAGTGGGTGAACAACATTTGTATTCGTTCTAAAATGTGTGGTTATCAGCAACACCTTTAACAGAAAGGCAGTGCCTGGTGGACATGGCGACTTCAATATAATGTTTTGTCCCAAACAGTAAATGGGAGTATTTACCTCCGCGTCATTGGGGTCAGTAAGCATACCTACAGGCTACCCCTCAGAGACGAATGGCGTACCGTTGATTTGTTATGTACATGACGACACTTGTAAAGTATGAACACTACCACATGTGAAACACAATGGTGTTTGTTCATGGACAATGAACTTTACATAAATGTGTGGAACATACAGAAAATATGTTTGGCAAAAATGTGCGTACAGAAGTCAAAGGAGTAGTTTTCTAACGTCTGGACAAAATCACAACAAACTCTGTGAAGTGAAGTGCAATAATGCCAGAAATAATGCAAGCAACACCATTATCAATGACCTGTGCACACATTGTTCTCTAAGTGCCACAAGTTGAAATGGGTGAAGAAATGTGTAGTGGAAAGGTATAACGAAGCATTGCTTTTCAAACGTTTCTGTACAACAAACACTTTACTGCACCTGATCTAATTTTTCCACTTTTGCAAAGATATCAAATTTGACAACAAAGCGTCTTCATGCAGAAGGAATATTGGTAATTGGGGCATCTGGGTGACAGAAAGTACCCTGACGGCACGAAAGCATAATAGATGGGCCTGAGCCTTAGGTAGCCAAACCAAGTGGTGTGCTATAGCGTTCTGGATAATGTACCATGGCAGCGTAAAGAAATGGTTCCATAACGACTTACGTACCGTGATAAGGCATCTATTAACGAACATACGGCAACCTGCCACGTAGCATGGCACATTGAGAAGGGGAAGATTAAATGGTGAAAAAACACACTAACATGTAAAAATGAGTAAGGTACTTTTATTTCACAATGCACAGCGCTAAATCATCACCCTTTTCTCATTTGCAAAGAAATCAAAAGTGTGTGTCTGCGCTGCACAATGAAAATGGTAATTTTGACGGTCACGTTGATGTTTCCCCACACAGTCACCATGCGTTGGTGCCACAGTTTTCATTGCACACACAGTATGCATTGGCGACACAGTAGTCGCTTTCCTCTCACATTCATTGCCAAGACGGCGTCAATCGCTGTAATGTAGTCCATCAGAAAGCAAAATATGCTACTTAAAATGTTAGTGGCAATGATGACATTGTTGTTTAACCACACAGACATTTTGCGTTGTTGACACAGTAGTCGTATTCCTGTGACAGTGATTTACAAGGCGACGTGAATGGCTGTGAACTATGACACCAGAAAGGATGGTATGTTGCTTCTTACTGCTACAACTGCGTACGTACATAGAGGTCCGATGCGGTCATCCCATTCAATGATGACGCACATACAACCGGTGACAAATAGCTGCACTTGACGATTAAAGAAACCGTCACTGGGGCGCTGCAATCCATGACATTCGCAATAGGGAAGGAAGTAGCTGAGGGGAAAACGACAACAAAGATCTATCAATACGAAGCCTTTGCGGAAATGTAAGGTGTAACACATAACATTTATATAAACAATTAATGTTATATGGGGAAATGTACTGACTCCCTACAAACGGCGACAATTTGCAATGTGCATAATAGGTAAAAAAATATCAATGCCACATAAATGTGGTAGGTAATTGTGGAAATTGTAGTGACATCGTACAGACGGCGGTAAAGTGCAATTTGAAATTTCAACGGCACAGAAATGTTCAAATGCAGTAGTAGTAATAATTTTTTATTTTTTTTGCAGACTAAGTAATTAATGGCAGTTTGGTGTACAGGCCTAAAAAATGTGCTTACATGATATGCACTGGCTCCATTTCGTCCTCCGCAGTCACACAGTAGTTGTTTGCAGGAAGATGTCCTGGGGAACTGATATTTCATGTGCTTCACAAACCTTTTTGAAGCATAACTTATCAAAGGGAATATTTTACAAACGGTGACTCCCTACATTCTTTCAGTCTCTTCCCTGCGCGTCAAGGTCGAAAAACATTTGAGCCTTATGAGTTTTTGTACATGCGCGACCATACAGACCTCCTAGTGAAAAAATGAAATGAAGTGACCTTCACTCAGAACGCAAATACGTTCTCATTTTGCAACAACATATCAACAGTCATTCATGAGAGCCGTTACTCCCGAACACGTGCAGAAGGGCAGTGTTTCGGAAACCGTGCAGGTGGCTGCCTCAGATTCCAAACTATAGGACGCCAGTCTGACCGCAGTACTTTAGGTTGAGGCTTCTTACATAGACGCAGTAAGGACTAGTCGTACATTGCCTACCAAGTTTCACTGTACGGTATGATCGTGGCAACAAGAATAACGCACTGTTTCACTTCCTACTGCCACAACACAATGTTCCATAAGGGTTTGTTTGCGGGGATTTTCGCGTACAACACAAAAACGAAATGACCATGGTGGCCGTATCGAAAGAATGCTACGCACTTGACGCTGCGGCAGAACCAATCGGTGAAAGCGCAACATCTTGACGTGCAGCATGCCATACATTAGCCAATAGAAATCTTCTCCACTGAGCGAACAGGGAAGTGCGACCGCGGAGCGGACATAGATATCACTAATTCTTAGAGTGCTACTTTTTGATCATTTTAAAGGAAACTACTAGATGATTTCTCACAAAATTTACAAAAGCACGCTTTGGGGAACAAGCCCCTGCCCCTGCCGCAAATTTGGTGACAAACCGTCCATTGTTTTGGCCTGTAGCGGTGCGCAAAGTTTTTTCCCCATTCAGTCTATGGGAAAAAAAGATGTTTTGGGACCCCCCTACAACTTTGCCCCCCCGGACGAATCCTTACCAAACTTTGGAAAAAAATTCACAGTGCCCCATATACTTTTTTTGCAAACTTTCGTAAGGATTCGTCCAGGGGGAGCCAAGTTATAAGCCGCCCAAAAAGTGCTCTTCCTATGGAAACAGCAACTTAACCATAACTACATGGCCACTACAGTGGCCATGTATTATACAAGCAGCCAACAGGCTGTGAAATGCGTTGTACCACGATTTCATTTTTATTTCTCCGTGAACCTATTGAGGCCGGAAATTAACTTTATCATATCGCTTGGGAGGTCTCTTTTTTGCAATCCAAGGTTTGGTGATCCAGCGAAGAATTTAACAGGGCCCGTTGGAGTGCATTCCCCAGTGTTGCCGAATATGCACTGTTTTTATTAAATATATAAATAAAGAGCTCTGCGAAATAGCCTAATTTTAACATATACTCTAAAGGATGTAGTCCTCCTGATATCATACCAGATCTACCGAAAAAAACATCCCCTACGTTCAATTGCCTCCTACTGTTGTAGACATGCATTAAGGTGTGCGGTGTGATGATTAAGTTTGAGAACCAAAACACTATGGACGTCAAGTGTGGTGCTATCGTAGCTGGTCATCTAATGATTCTATAGTTAAATGAGAAACCACACGCACATTTAAATCCCATTTAAAATGTCCTTTTTTTCCTGAGCCTCATCCATTTGTCTCGTCCCCCCACCCCCATTAGCTCGTGGCCTTTCTCATGGGAAAAACTCCTATCCACGTACCATTGAGGACCCAAACCTCCCTGGTAAACGGCATTCTGACTCCTGCCACCAAATCCCACTCTTCTGAATTTTAGATTCACCTACTCATTTTTCCACCTTCCTGCAGACTTAATGAGCCCATCCAGCTCCCTCTTCCCCCTACTTTCTCCTCTGTTGCCCACCTTAGTTGTCCTCCCTACTAATGTATTTTATAGGGCGGCAACAGCCATAGAACACCTCAAAATTCTACCGTTAATAACTTTTGAGTCAAGTAACGGATTGGACCGAAATTTCAGAAGTGACTAAGGACTCCCAGCCCCACCCCCTCCCCTGACTGCAACGTCTCATAAAGATTTGTTAAAAATAGTAATTAAGAAGACAATCATTATTTTTCTCCAAAAGTGCATGCTACTTTCCTTTCATTCTCCCACAGACAAATAGACAAACATGGTTAATTTGTGCCAAAGCGCATAGCCCAAACCACTGGACGGTTTTGGACCAGGTCCGAAACAACTTGGCCACGAAGCGCTGACTCACAATCCATTTGTGGTTTGGGGTTATTCCATGCAGTAGTTATTTAAATATTTGAAAATAGATAGCTATATCTTGGGGATATACCAGAAACCATTTTTATTTTTAGAAATGAAACCAACGCCATCTTGTTTATCTTTCGTTGCAAGAGATATTCGAGGTTATAGCTGAGGATATGGGAAAATTAAATGCAGGAAAAAACTATTTGCAGGTAAAAAACATGCAAATGCCATCAGGCTAGAGGGGGTGGGGGTGGCTAGAGGGCACCAAGTGAGTTGGAGGGGTCTAGGGACTGAGTTTGCAACACAAAGCTTTCTGTAACCTCGAATAGCCGACATCTCAAAGCAAACTGCATCACAGAAACAGCATGTGTTGTGGGTGGAAAGGGAGAGAGCAGGGGAGATGAGGAGGCCACCTGGGGAGGGGGGAGGTGGCACAGATGAGGGGGGAACTTGGTGAGGGCCTGGGGGGCACTTGGTGAGGGACTGGGGGGCACTTGGTGAGGGACTGGGGGGCAGGAAAGCATTTTTATCCAGCCATTTTGCCGATATTAGCGGCTATAAAGGACTACGGATAGCCGAGGGTATGTGCAGTTCAGAACCCGCTGTTAAAGGTTTTTTTACATCAAGGAGAAAAAGATTATCATGCAAGTCTCCCATCCATGCAGTTACTAGGATAGACCCTTCTTAGCTTCAAAGTGGGGAAAGGGCCAGTCTCCTCAGGCCATGTTGCCTGATAAATGAGGTACAACTACAAGACTATTTAGAGAAACGGGCCAGGCCTTTCCTTGCTTTGAAGCTAAGCAGGGTTAGCCTGGCTTTGAAGCTAAGCAGGGTTTGTCCCAGTTACTGCTTGCATGAGCGACTGAATGGGTATCCAAATTATTTTATATTTTTACACTGCGCTACTGTTTTGCACTCAGAGACCATTTTATGCCTTTTGCTGAATTGCATGCTGGTATTTGTAGTCTCCCAGTCAATAATACAAAAATATATATATTTTTACAGGAACAGTGGGTTTTTCATCCCAGCAGTAACTGAGACAAACCCTGCTTAGCTTCAAAGTGAGGAAGGGGTCAGCCCCCTAAGGTCATGTTGGCTAATAAATGAATCCACCCTACAAAACCACTTAGAGAAACATGCCATAAGGGGGCTGGATCCTTCCCCGCTTTGAATCTAACCAGGGTCTGTCCCCATTATTGCATGGATGGGAGACAGTCCACAGTCCTGAATGCTGTGTTATTTTGTTTTAATTATCTCATAACACACAGCATCCACATTCTTTTTAAAACCATGCTACTGTCATACCTTGAAAGTTTTACACTCAGAGGCCGTTTATTTTTTTGCCTTTTGCTGAATTGCATTCTGGTAGTTGTAGTCTCACAGTCACAATGGGGGGGGGATAATGCCTCAATTGTACACTTTTTGCCTAACATAATTCTATAAGGATTTATATATTGGAGTGACACTATGGTATGTGTACTTTTCAAGTTAGCTTTAAAAAGCAGAGTATTGTTCAAAGCCAGACATGGGGGTGAGGAGGGCAAATCATGAGTATTTTCCCACAATGTGGCAAGTGAGTTTGCAATCTTGGACACTGGTGCAGTTATTGCCCCTGATTGTGGCAGCTTTTTAGGGCACCAGTAAAGAACACATGCTGGTGGACAGCGAATCTTCTTTTTCAGAGGACAGACGCAATCCCTTATTTTTCTTTTAGGTTGGCAAGCTTGCTCAAGTATTGGAGTGACCAGGATTTTACTCAGGTTGTCATGCTCCCAGTGCAGACGCTTACTCACAAGACCAAAAGCACTTGTTTGCATGTTTTCCATGTAATATTTCACTACAGATTGCTGGGTTTAAAAGGTGAGCACCTTTTGTACTTTGCCAGCATATCTATTGGAACATTTCCTCTCTCAGGTTATTTTTCTGGTGTTCATTACTTTTTTTAAAAGCCCAATGCTCTTTTGTCTTTCTTTTGCACTTTCGTCTAAGGAGTAGGTCTATTGAACTACATTTGTATATTTCACTTTAAGATATATGCTCACTTATGGATGCCAGCTTTTGATTTTCACTATGGGGGCAGAAAGTACCTGGGCATATGTTATTCTTGCAGATGGTCACTTTATTCTCATTTCCGTGCTGCTTGAATGTGGTTAGTTGGTGTTGAGCGATGTATCACAACTGTCACCAAGAGACCGACCACAAAACAAAGGGACTTGAAGCACGGCACAGGACATTTCAGTGCAGCCAGTTAAGCGCATGCCGTTATGGAGCAACTGTTTCGCTGCTGATCCCATTTGGGCACGCCCAGTTAGACGCAGTTAGTTGGGCACAGGGACCTCTCAGCGCAAGGATGTTTTGGCGCTAGAAGTCGCAATTGGGGCGACATGCACATGCAGGCACTTTGCATTTTGTACCTCTCGGCGCAAAGGATGATTTGGTACCAGAGGTCACAATTGGCATGAACCTACAGGCACTTTGCATTTTGTAATATGGATTAAACATTTATTTACTGCAACATTATTAAAAAAAAGGATGGGACATTTATTACACGGTCATTACAGAATTGAACACGTATTAAACATGAAACACATTTATTTACTGCAACATTATAAAACAGAATGGAACATGTATTACACCATCTCGGGGCAACATTATAAAACTGAAAAAAGTAAATAAAAATGGATTTGTGCTGAACATTGCCTTCAAGGACCCTGGCCTGCAGGAGTTTGAGACACAACACCTAACCATTATGCTACAATGATATTTTTGTTTGAAATCTCACAAGTTTCATACTTAGCCTCTTACAATTAGACATATTAAATTGGCAGCTAAGTATGAAATGTATGCACTATGAAACAGTAAGCCATTGTGGCGTAGTGGTTGAATGTTGGTCCTTGAACAGTGGCAGACCAAGGTTCAAGACTTTTTTTTATTTTTATTTAAAACTGCATATTTTGGTAAACACTCTATTCTGGACTATGCAGTCTTAACAGGCATGCCTTTGATCCACGTGCGCCTCCTTCATGGAAACGTTTACCCAATCACTGCATGATTTTAAGAAGGTCTTTTGAGCTGCTCTGCCAATGGGTTAAAAATTGTTGCACGTCTTCCATTGCAAGTGAGCCAGTGAGACTTTCTTTGCAGCTCAAGGGAGGCTTGCCACACAGTCCCATTATTTCCAAAATATATTGCGCTTCTTTTAGACATTAAAAACGGTGGGGGCAAGTAGACACCACTCATCTCTAGCCCCTTATTCTCACTTTCCCCAGGTGAAAAAAAACATATGTTCCCCCCTCCTCTGATTCTACACTACATACCTCCTCCTTCAACAACTTACAGATCGCCTGATGCCATTCAACCCAAACAAATAGAGGTGCAGGAGGAATCACGAATATAGCCAAGTTACATGTATTGTATATATTGTTATATGCCATGCGTCCTTTGTTATTTGGAAGATGATCATTCAGATTTCCTTTTTACTTTGCATTTTGTGACTTGTAGTACAGGACACTTGATGTACAAAAGAAAACGACAAGTCACAAAATGCAACAAAAAAAAAAAGAACTGGATGGGCATCTTCCGAATTGCATGGAGACATGCACACACACACACACACACACACTGAAAACTCACACTCAATGTGTCACAATGCTCTCATACACACACGAGTGCACACGTTTGCCCACACACAACACTCGCCTTCACGGAGCAAATGCACACTGCACGCACAATCCCTCACACACCTTCACACCATGTGCGCACACACACACACACAGACACTTATGCTGGACGCTGCCATCAGAGAACCCTGGTCTGCAGGAGTTCAAGACACAGCACTTAACCATTATACTACAATAATGTGATTGTTTAGATTTTCTCAAGTTTTATACCTAGCCTTTTATCATTGAACATATTAAATTATAGGCTAAGTATGAAATGTATGCCCTGTAAAGGACCAAGCCATTGTGGCCTAGTGGTTAAATGCTGGGCCTTGCACTCTGACAGTCATCCAGGTAAGGGTATACGGGGATGGACTTTCTGTGCAGGTGTGCTGCCACTACTGCAAGCACCTTTGTGAATACACTTGGTGGGGAGGTGATGCCGAATGGGAGTACTCTAAATAGTAGGGTGCTCCTGCCATCCTAAAATGCAGGTATTTTCTATGTGCATTGAAATATGAAAGTATGCATCTTTCATGTACAACGTCGCCATGTAGTCTCCCCGTTTTAGGAGTGGAATCACCTCATGGAGCGTGGTCATACAAAAAAGTTTGGGGTTTGACGAATTTGTTCGCAGGGCGCAGATCTAATACTGGGCACATAGTAAGGTCTTTCTTTGGCACAAGAAATTACATTGAATAAATACCCTTGTTTACCTCGTTTGCCGGGACAATCTCTATGGCGTCCTTCTCGAGCAGCGCCTTTATTTCCTCCAGCAGTATGCTTTTTTCTTCTGCTGTCATTTTCTTCTGTCTTGGCGGGCGGTAGGGTGGTTTCTGTAGCAACTCTATGCAATACCTGCCTGGCATGGTGGACAAAACCCACGTGTCCGATGTTATCCTTCCCATACATGGGTGAAGTGAGCAATTCGGCCTCCTACTGGAATGGCATGGGAGGGGACCAGAAATGGCGTGCCATTGTTTAGGAGGGATTGAGCCTCTCCCAGGTGAGGTTCTGCCCCTTCCTCTGCCATTTTTACTTCCTCTTTGAAAATTGGACAAGGAGCCTTGGCCTTGTGACTGGCCCCAAGACGAGGACTGTGCCCACTAATAGAAGCCTGAGGCACGTTGCGCACCCTGGCGGGGAAATCTCCTAGAGTTTGGGGAGCCCCGTTGGGAATAGGGTTTATTTGTCAACTGTCCAAGGAACTTAAGAGTGTCGTACTCCTCCATGGCACTCTTGAGGGCATCTTCTACGGCCTCCCCGAATAACCCATTTTACTCCACTGGCATGTTTAAGAGGGTTGCTTGGGTCTCTAGCTTGAACCCTGACTGTCAGAGCCAAGCATGGCTCTTGATGAGCGTTCCTTCCGCTATGATGCGTCGTGCATTATCTGCTCCATCAAGGTTATTGTTTAGGATGCAGTTTGAGATCTGCTTGCCTTTTGAGATAATCCTCAGTAATTGAGTGGTTCTGGGACGGCTTCTATTTGGCGCTCCAGATCATCCCATTTGTGGCAGCCGTAGCCAGCTAACAACGCGGTGTTGTTAGGGATTCTGGTCTGGTATGCTGCAGACTCCGAAGGTATATATCTTTTTGCTGTCCTTGTCTGGCGGGGGCTTCTGCCAATGCCAGGGGAGTGCCAACCATTTTCCTTGTGGTGGTGACCACAAGGGAATCTGGTTTTTGATGACCCCTAATATACAGGGGGTCTGTGGGAGCAGATCTGAATAGGTTCTCTATTCTAGGATTGACCTCCCTCATGAGAATAGGCGCCAGTAGGGATGGTTGGATCCGTCTTTGGACATACTGCAGGAGTGGTATAAACTGGATGGCGGACCTTTTCTCCCCCAGAATATCTTCCACAAAGTACTTGTCAAGCTGTACCTCCTGAGTGTCGATATTAAAATGCTGTGCCGCCTTTAGTAGCAGTTCATTGTACTGGAGTTGATTGTCAATAGGCGAATCTGCTACCGGCTGGTCATGGTGGTCTGGCGACTGAATAATGTAAATGTTATCATCGTCGTCATAAAACAGGTCTTGGTCTTGACCATAGAAGTCCCCCTGAGACCCTGGGTCTGCTTGGTCGTCATACTACCATACACTGCAGAGTCCCACAGGGCTCTTGCACATCTCCTACACTGTACAATCTCTTCACCCTACCGCTCTTCAATGATTTGGACAATCTCGGCATAGTATACAGGACCTGTGCCCATGATACCCAAGTGCCCATTCCCCTCACTGGCTCTTATGAAACAGATGCAGAAGCACTAGGTAAAATCTACTCCACCATTCAAGCATGGATGGCAGCCAATGAGTTATGCCTCAATGTGGATAAAACTGAGCTCCTCATAGTAGGCCCCAAGGAAATGCTCAACAATCTTGACAAACTTTACAATTCCTTTAGCATTGACAATTCCCAAATTCCAGTCTCAGCAGCAGTCAAAACCCTCGGGTGTACACTGACTTCACACTCTCAATGATGCGCCAAGTCAGCGCCATTGTGTCCTCAGCGGCCTTCACAACGAAACTAATAAATGCTGTCAAACCATACTTATCGGCTTCATACTGCCTCTCCATTCCCGAGCCAACAGTGGAGCCAAATTAGACTATTGCAACATCCTATTTGCTGGCACGTCCTCCAAAAAATCTTAACCGATTCCAAGTGATTCAAAATAATGCGCTGAGGGCTGCTCTTAGCATCCCCAAAAGAGAGCACATCGCCAGCACCAGGCAAAAAGCACATTGACTGCCAGTCAAAGAAAGAATTATTTTCAAGACGTTGTCATTAACACACAGATGTCTCTCACTCACAGCCCCCCCTCCCTATCTGACAGAGAAAATCACCAGAGCAACATCAGCCAGACCCAAAAGGTTACACCACTCCAACCAGTTAAAAGTCCACACCTTCAAAAGGGCCAAAACAGGAGGGGCCTGCTTCACGATCCTTGCTCCTAAGTACTGGAATAACCTCCACCACAACCCTTCGAAACGAGACATCCTATCTGGCTTTCCGAAAATCACTCAAACTGAACTCTTCAATTAGCTCATCCAATACTCTCTTCCTAGCCCCCCAGCACTCTTTGCCCTCACAGGTGGAACTTAGGCTGCATTTGCTGTTGTGCGTATTGTAGTTTAGTCACTCGCCTTGCATACTGGAGGAGGTTTCCTGACCTTGCCAGCTCTCTGTTTGTTACTTCATTTTCACAGACTGTATCTCGTCACCATCCCTTGTCATTCTTCTTATTGTTTTTATGTCATTGTATTTCGGAATGTGTTCAATGTAACCAAGAACCACAGACAGGTGCTCCTGTCATATTCTTTGTAACTGAGTAAGCACTGCTATAATAGCGCCGCGATGCCCCGGGCCGCTTTGTGCACTCTATAAATTCTAAATAAATAAATAATATGCGTCCTGAGAGAGGTCTTGGTATGTCTGAGAAGTGTCTTGGAAAGCTGAGGCCGGAATGCCTGGAGCAGAGGTGCTAGGCTGTGGCTCAAGACGAGAGATTTGGGCAGGTGGTGGCTGTGCTGATGCCCCTGGCTGTGAGGCATCTTTAAGAATTGTTAATTGGTCAGGAGGTCTGTCCATGAAGTCTACGAAACAAGACATTCTCCTTATAATCTTATTGAATTGTTCAGGTCTATATTCACATGTGGTCGGGTAACCTGACATGACACGGGTGGCCTGGGAGGGAGTGACATCATTAACTGGGGTGGCCTGGGAGGGAGTGGCATCCTTGTGGCGCATGGCCCCTGAGAGTGGGATGGAAAACTCTGTCTGGGTGTCTTTTGGGGCCAAAGGCTTCAAAATAATTTTCTTAGGGGACATTGAAACGCCTTTTGCCACCTGTTTTTCGGCGCGCGAAAGCAAGGCTTTTTTATGTGCGGTGCCCAAACCGAGTTTCTCTTTCGGGTTTGGGGAACTGTCGTGAGGTGGAAGTGTGCGCGATGGCCCAGAGAACAGTGAATCTGTGAAACTTTATCCCTGGACACCGCATGGGTCTCGACGTTCGACAGTACCATCGAGAGTCGGCCATGGGGTATGTCTTTAGTGTGTTTGTGTGTGCCTTGGCCGCCGGGTGTCTTCTCCATCACAGAACTGCCGGCCTCCTTCTTGGAGTTGGGGGTCCGCACCATGACCCCAATAGTGCCCTCGCTGGAGTCTTCCGTCACGTCGATGGAGGCCACGACCTGCATGGCATGAGCAGCACAGCGTTTAGTCTGCCGATCCTTTAGGGTCTTAGGCCAAAAAAGTTTACATGATTTTCAATCCTTTTTGACGTGATCCCTTGAAAGACAGTGATTGCACACTCGGTGCGTGTCCTTCCACGGGAAATTTCGGTGTCAGGAGGGTCAACATTAAATGGGGTTTTGTCCAATGTATTTTAAAAGGGCAGATGGGCGAGAAAAGAAAGAGAATGATGGAATAAGCACCCTTTAAGAGGTCAGTATACAGAACCTCCCCCTCTCTCCCTACTGTACTGGGCTGAAGCCTGAAGAGGCCTGTGAAAGCCGCGTCTGGTCATCGATTGGTCAGTCGTCGACAATGAGGGAGTACACGTCACACTAGGGATAGTATTACTAAATACGCCCTGTGGATGTCCGTTTTCGAGTTTCGAAAACAAATTTTGTAATACAGCGCGACTTCCACTAGATGTCGGACTATGCAGAGCATGTGATCTAAACAGATCCACAAGCCCCAGAAATATAAATACACACTTACATCCATGAGTCATATCTGTATTTGTTAATGATGTTCTGTTTTACTTATATTTATTAATTAAATTGTATACACAAATATAATTATTCTATGGCATCCTAGCAAGGACTAATTACACACTGGATGAAATGGCACTCATTCTTCTGCTCCTGGTTCACTCCAACTGTTTCTTTGTCCGCTGGGCGAAATGGCTGAAATGATAAATACAGTCACGTCCTACAGTATCCAGGACCAGCTCTCTGCCAGTGGCATGGCCAGGGAGTGGCCTGGGGTGGCAAGTGCAACCCTTGGAATTTGATTGGCCACCCCAAGTGCCACCCCATTATCCTAAACTATGATCATTATGTGTGTGTGTGCTCGTACTTCATGCCATCCCTACATAAGTCAATGCTTTACTTTGGCCACCACAGTCAAAAGAGTCTGCACATGCCATTGCTCTCTGCTCACTCCTCACCCCTGGAGGCTGGCTCATGGCTGGGCTTGGGGACCTCTAGGCTGGAATGTGGAGCGCGAAGTGTGATAAGTGCAGGAGAGGACGGTTGGAGAGTGTGTGGAAGGAAGGTTGAGCTGCCGCCTGTGGGGTTCCTTAAATAAATAAAAGAACTTACTTGTTTTCCATCTCAGTGTCTGTCACTTAATTTTGGCGACGCAGGATCGTGGATCGGAGGAGACAGCCGCCTCAAGTAGCTGAGGATGAACGGGCCTTCAAAGAGGTGGGTTGTGGTGGCCAGCAATCTGTGGAGGTCCTAACAGAAACCTTGCAGCACAAGTGATCCCCAGTGTCCGGAACTTTTTGAGGGCTGCCAAGGGAACTTCCCAGGGTGCAGTTTGGCAGGCAAGAGGGGAGTAGAAGTTGCGCGAAGCATCCGTTGCTGGCAATACGTTTGCAGGTTAGATGAAAGGACCCAAGACCATGGGAGTGCATGGCATTCTGTTTGGGTTGTCATGCCAACCCATCAACAATAACATTGCAGACTACATGTTCTTCCCGAACAGGAGATCCTCATGGAGTGAATCTTCTTCGTCGCAGTACCAGAGTACTTCAAAACACATGAAGCATCTGTTATGCATAGAACTCAATATCATTAACCAGAGGCAAAATTCACTAATCTAGATCAGATGGAACAAATTTCCGCTCGAAAGGAACTCCCTAAATGCCTCTGAGGCACCCCAGCTGAGAAACAGCAACGGGTAACCCAGGCGCTTCAGGGAAACCCTCTGGGGAAGAAAACCCTGTGCTGTGGAAGTCTTCTGTTTAGTAGTGCGGAATGTCGTGGTCCGGAGAGTCTGGAAGTGGTTTTTTCAATGGAGAATCCCTGAAACTGTGACAGGACTTTAAGTAGCAGAATCTGGCTCAGGAGTGCAGGAGAAGAGGGTTCTGTTCGGAGAGCAGGAGAAGAGGGTTCTTCTTGTTACTCTGTGATAGTTTATACTGAGTGGTCCACTCGGATCCACAAAGGTGCAGGTTGGAATGTGCTTAAAGCTAAGTGTGTTGCTAAATGAGGACTCAGGAGCTTGGTGTTCCTCCTCTCCGATTCAATAGAAGCGTAGCAATTGTGGCTGTAGGTTTGGAACTCGTTGCTAGGTGACGACACGGTATTCCAGGAAGCAGGAGCACTGTGGGCTGCAGAGTTGGATCTATAAAGCGGACTGGGTTGGAGGTAGAAGCGTGCACTAGAGAGAGTAGCGACGCATCAGTGTTGAGGCTGCCGATCCTCCTAACTGCTCCTCTGCTGAAAAGGAGGGCTGAGCCAAGACTGAAAGCACTGCAGAAACTGAAACAGTGTCTGTGCTGACAAGCGCCATGTTGGGGGTAACGTAAACAGTAAATCCAGTCCGTCTCCAGCGCCTCCACAGGGGCCAACGGATGCCATGAGGGATAACAGCATCATTCTCATTATGAGTAAGTTTGGTACTTGCCTTGAGACGACATTGCTGGTGTGCAGCCGCACAGTGCACTTCAGTTGTAGAGTACATCCTCTTTGTTTGCAGCAGAGTGGAGTGAATTGAGAATCTTGATCATTGCAATGATTGTAAGTGTTTAACGCATGTGCATCGTCCACTGGCCCAGAGCGGTAGCAGGAGTGAGGGCTGCTTGACAAGTTTGCTCAAGAGTGCAAGAGTAAAGATTATGGACAGTATTCAGCCCTAGTTCCGAGACAGTAGCAGTGGTAGGACGATGCCAATGGCCGTGCATCCCCCTGAGACCATCCTGCCACACCCAGGTGCACCAAATATGCCTTGGAGGGATTGGAGGCAGTATTGGGATAACTATTTGGGAGCGGTGGTGTATGAAGGGATGGCTCCCATGAACAAAATTGCTTTTACATTCTCTGGGTCAAGAGGGGCAGAATAAATATAGGGACATGCCGCTGATAACAGAGGCTCAAGGAGGTGGTGACTTGGACGAGTATCAGAAGGCTCTTCTTCAATTGGATACATACTATGCACCCAAGACAAATATAGTGATAAACCGCTACAATTTTTATACTCGGAGACAAGAGGACAATGAGTCGGTGGAAGAGTATGTTAGTGCTCTGAGGGCATTGGCAAGTGCGTGTGAATTCACTGTCAGGATGGGGACAGAGGAACGCATAAAAGACCAAATCATTATACACACCAATAACCCTGTGGTCCAGGAGAGGTTGTGGATGTGTGGGAATCCAACACTGGAGGAAGCAATTGCAATTGCAAAAAAGGTAGAGCACATGCAGTTGTGTTGTCAAACTATAAGGGAGAAGAAGAGGAACGACATGGCAGAAGCGAGCAAAGCGGACACGAATAAAGAGCAAGGTTAGGTGAACTTAGTGACCAAAAGGAATATAAAAAAGGTGCCATGAAGAAGAAAGAACCAAAAACATTGACTGAGGCTAAAGAGACATTTCTGGCATTCTAGGATGGTGAGAAAGGGAAATGCTATAGGTGTGGTCGACCTGGTCATTTCTCCAGCTCCAAGTTACGCCCTGCTATCAATCAGAAGTGCTCGAATTGTGGTCTCAATGGTCCTTTTGCTGTTACCTGCTGGAGGAAGAAAAAGGTGTTGTGCATTTAAGGTGAAGAAGATGAAAGCTTGGACGATGAGGAGCGCGTGGGAGTAATACGTGAAGCCAAGGAAGCCTATTCCCATATGAAATGTCCCAGTTGTAAGATTAGGATAGATGGTTTCCAAGTAAAAGTAATGGTGGATAGTTGCTCACCTTATTTGATCCTGACAGGGGAGAGGTGGAGGAAACTGCAAGAGGCTTGTCTGAAGAGCTCACTTAAAAGCTCAAACATCAAGGACCCTGGAGGATAATAGGGTTCCAGGATTGTCATGAAGGGGATGTTTCAGGCTGTGGTGGAATTTAAGATAGGCTGGCTGTGATTAACATCTAGTCAAGAAGAGTGTAGACTTAGTAGGGTGCCAAGAACAAGCAGCGTTGGGGATTAGAATTCATCCCAGGAATGAAGGGCCAGTGTTGTTCATACACATCATTGCCACAGAGAAAGAGCACTTCCAGGAGGTTTTCAATGAGGATTTGCTCACAAGATTGTGTTGAAATCTGAATCGTTGCCGGTGTGCCACAAGCCGAGAAACATTCTGATGTCAATCAGAGTAGAAGTAGACCCCGAACTGGAGAGGCTCCTTGCGGAGAGTATTATGAAGTGAGTGGAAGCAGCTGAGTGGGTCAGCCCCATTGTGGTGGCGCAAAAAAAGAATGGCTAAATCAGGATAGGTGTAGATCTTAGAGATGTGAAAAAACATTGTGATGGACAAATATTTGCAGCCTATGATGCTGAACAGTGTCAGAGATGCTGTGATGTTCACGACTCTTGACTTGTCTGCTACGTATCATCAGATACAACTTACAGAGGATTGTCAAGCCCTGACCACGTTCATCACGCCGTTTGGATTGTTTTTCTATTGTAGAATGCCATTTGGTTTGGTATCAGCAGCGGCAGTATTTCAAAGCATGATGAACAAGATACTTAAAGGGGTTGATGGCACACTGGTGTATCAAGATGACATTTTGGTGTATGAAAGGGATGCTTTGGAACATGATAAGGGCCAAGGGTCTAACGATTGAACCAAGTACGTGTCATTTTGGGGTGAAAGGGGTGGAATACCTTGGGCATGTGGTGAGTGGAGGGTGGTATCGCCCTAAGGTGGATGCCATGAAGGTTGTGAGAGAAGCACCAGTGGCCAGGGACACGGATGAGATTAGGGCATTCCTTGGTCTAGCAGAGTTCTATAATAAGTTTGTTAACAATTTTGCGGTATTGTCAGAACCGATTCGAAGGTTGGCGAAAAAAGGGGTAGATTCTGAATGGGATGGAAGGTGTCAAGAGGCATTGGAATTAATAAAGGAAGGGATTTGCAATAGAAAACAATCTTGGAGCGTTCAGGGTGGAGGAGGGCGTTCAAGGTTGAGGAGTAGTACATTATAACTGTTCATGTTTGGGAGCTGTTTTGTTTCAAGGAACTGGTAAGTAGGAGAAGGCGATTTGCCATGCGTCCTGATCAGTGACGAAATGGGAAAGCAGATATTCAGTGATTGAAAGGGAGCTGTTGGCATGTGTATGGGGAATTGAGTATTTCAGAAGGTATGTATGGAGCCAGCGGTTCCTTGTGAGGACGGACCACAAGCCATTGATTGAGGTGCTTACTGTCAAAGGGATAATGAGAGCTACCCCCAGGATTACCAGGATGTGTTTGACGGTCCAAGAGTATGATTTCAGAGTTGTGTATGTGCCTGGAATCCTGAATCATGTTGCAGATTTTCTGTCGAGAGCGCATTTGGAGGAGAAGGCTGATGGAGTAGTGGAGGAGGAAGAGGAAATGGTAGCTCTCTTACAGGAGGTGATTGTGGATGAATTTGCTGTGGTTGGGAACGAAGAATGGAAAAGAGGATTAGAGATAGATGAAGTGCTCAGTAAAGTTGTGGACTGGACAAAGTCGGGATGGCCGAGCAAGAAGGAGATCTCGGAAGGGATTGTGGGAAGTCAGAGATGAGCTTGCTACTGAGGATGATCTTCTTTTGAGAGGAGGGGTTTTGTTAGTGCCAGGGTGCCTCAGAGAGAAATTGGTTGATAAGGCACATGGACACTCTGGGATTACATGCACCAAAAGCAGGTTATTGGTGGCCTGCTATGGATGTCATGGTAGAGAGAGTGATGATGGAGTGCGGGCCTTGTCACAATTGTGATAAAGCGTTAAATACTCATAGACAGGAATTGTCGGCTGTCCTCTTGCCAGAGGGTGCATGGTCACGAGTAGCAATTGACAATCTGGGACGGTATGAAATTCTGGGTAAGGAGTGTGTGTTTATGATTGTTCTGGTTGACCATTTTTCTAAATGGCTGGAAGTGCAATGGGTTAGGCAGATTTCTAGCGGTGAAGTGATAAGATTCTTGGAGCAAGTATTCAGGAGGGAGGCTATCCCATGGATGTGACGAGTGACAATGGTACGCAGTCCAGAAGTGCAGCGATGGTAATTTATGCTGAGAATAGGGGAATTAAGTGGAATTTCATGTCATTGTATAGGCAACAGTCGAATGGTTAGTTGAGCGTTTTAATAGAGTGTTGGTGGGCGTGATTGAACAAGTGGTGACTAATTGCATAAAAGTCAAAGATTCTATGAGGAAGTTGTTGTGGAATGTGCAGGTTCTTCCCAATGTGGTCACAGGAGTGTCGCCTTTCAGAATTATGGGGGGAGAGAGGCCAACATGGGTCTCAGTCCTGCCTGGGTCAACAGCGTGGTTTAGAAAACGTGTGATAAGGAGGATGTGGATGAGTTGGTGATATTGATATTGATATTTTATTTCTATCGTGCTCATACACAAGTGTTTCAGAGTGCGACAAGGCAAGGGAAGGGGAGCAGGGGACAACAAAAACAACAATCTTACTAGGCCCAGTGACATTGAGAACGTAGGGTAGAGGGGGAAGGGGGAGAAGTGCATGGAAGGGGGAACAAAAGGAGAGTGCGGAGAGAGAGAAAAAAACAAAAATAATAATAAATAAAAAGGCAACAAACAATGGGAGTCCAGCCAGCAAGTGGCAAGTGCTGGGTTCATGGCAGCAGGCCATGTAGGAAAGTGCAGGAAGAAAAGGGGAGGGCTGTATGGATACAGATACAGATCCCAGTGCAGGGGGTGGCCCGGAGGCAGTGTGTGAGGATGGCAAGATGAGCAGGTACCTGGGCCCGGAGGACAGAGGTTGGCCAGGTGCCTGGTCCGAGGGAGAGTAGAATCAACAGGGGAGAGGAGAAGGCAGAAGCAAAGAGGAAGGCTTTGAGGTGCTTCCGGAACCGGAGATAGTTCTCCTCAAGTTTTAGAGTGGCAGGGAGGGCGGAGAGTAGAGGTAGGTAGATTAAGAAAGAGGCTGTTGCAATAGTCCAACTTAGAGAGAACCAGAGCTTGGGAGACAATGAGCGTCTGGGGGAATGAGAGGAAAGGAAGAATACCACTGAGGAGGTGCAGTAGGATGTTTGACTTTTTTGATACATCAGCGATGTGGGTGAAGAAGGAGAGTGTGGAATCAAAGGTGACACCAAGGTTCTTTGCCTCGCAGGTGGGGAATAGGAGGAGTGCCAAGGGAGGCGGGCCAGAGAGTGAGGGGAAAGGAAGGTGATGGTGTGCCAATGAGAAGGATCTCTGCCTTGCTGGCA
Organism: Ambystoma mexicanum; assembly: GCF_040938575.1. Taxonomy (NCBI): domain Eukaryota; kingdom Metazoa; phylum Chordata; class Amphibia; order Caudata; family Ambystomatidae; genus Ambystoma; species Ambystoma mexicanum. The sequence goes on from NC_090926.1 coordinate 746,192,070, forward strand.
TTAAGACAAAGATCGTTGGCGGCACACCAATCTTGAATGGCAGTTAGTCAATCAGTGATGAGAGAGGTGGTGGAGGTGGAGGTGGCCGAGGGCAGCCTGAAAATGAGTTGAGTGTCGTCTGCGTAGCACTGGAAGTTTGAGCAGAAAATGGCAATACAGCGGGCAAAAGTTGCCAGGTATTGGTTGAAAAGCCAGGGCGAGAGGTTAGACCCCTGGGGAACACCTCAGGTGAGGAGAAATATGAGTGAAGCGCATTGGAAGAACAAAATTAATTATGATGCCAGGCTGGGGAAGGAATCCAGACCTAGTATTAAAGTGGTGGATGGTTTGCGGGTGAGAATCAGGAAGGGTACTCATGTGGTTAAAGGTAGGTCAAAGTTTTCCGAACCCAAGAGGGTTCTTGAGGTGTTGGCCAACGCGGTGAGGGTATAGGATGGGTCCATTTGGAAGCTGGATCGAGTGGTGGCTGTGGAAGGTGTTAGGTGAGGGTTGGATTATCCTGGGTTGGTGGATGTCCATGGTGTAGGTGCCGCTGATGTGGATGTGGGTTGTGGTGTAGGTGCCACTGATGTGGATGTGGCTTGTGGTGCACATGATATAGCTCCTCTTGATGTTGGTGCTGGTGGTGAACATGTTGGTGGCAGACAGTGGATGGTCAGGTCAAGGAGGAGGAGGAGGGAGCCACGGTGGCTCAAGGATCATGTCAGATAGCCACAGTTGGTTGTAACTTTGTCCTTGGTTGCACCTTGCGGTGCGGTTTTGTGCTTTGCTTTCTATTGTGTATTATCTTTTTTCTTTTTCTATTGTTGGTTCTTGCTTTTCTGTCTCCTTGGGTTCATTCTCTGCTTCTTTTGGGATTACGGTGAAAGGTGCAGTGTGGAATGTGCGGGAGAGGACCGCTGGAGAGTGTGTGGACGGAGGGTTGAGTTGCGTGCTGTGGGCTGCAGGGTTCTTATATACATAAAAAAACTTACCTGCTTTCTGTCTCCGCGTCTGTCACTTCAGGGCTCAAGGGACTGGGGCAACCAAATTTAAAGGCCCCGTGGCGGTTCTTACTAACGTGCAATCTTAGGTCCTGATAAAGTGCAAAAGTGTGGTTCTTTAAGGTACAAATCACAAGATTTTGTCTTTGTAGTAATTAAGGGTTGCTTCTTTGGTTCATGCTTAGGAGGTGCTGCGCAAGGGCTTTGATAAAATGTTAAGGAAATGTCAAACCACGGCTCCACAGACTGCAAGTCATTTCCAGTTACTCACTACATCCTTGCCCGATTCTTTTACGCATCAAGCATGTATTTTATTGCAGGGTGCAGCAGAAACAAGTATAAAATGGTGAGATGGACAATGTTATTTCTGTGTCTAGTCACAGCTCACTGGGCTCAGGTTGTCAAAATCCAGGCCTCGAGGGACGGCATACTGGTGGGGTTTCAGGATACCCCTCATTCATATTCATGAGGACAAAGTGGCATACATTTAGAATCATTGTGTGCAAATGCATCTCATGAATAACGGAGGTATCCTGAAAATGAAACATGTTTCCGACCCTCGAGGCCTGGATTTGAACAACCCTGCCGGCATTTCAAAGTCAGATCATACACCTGGCAAAAAACCTAACAATGCAGACTCGACTGTCTTGAGACTGGTTGGATGAAATGGAAACAACATGCTCACAATATTTGCCCAATTGCAAGTTTTATTCAAGACCTGCATAACCAGATGTATGCCATTGTGAAAGAATGACTTTGTGTCATGTGAATTGTGAAATAACCAGCCAGTCCTGGCTGTCGGGCTCGCATTATTGCCTTCTGGTACACATAGGCAGGAATGGATAATGTCGAAAACTACAGACATAAAAGAATGCTAAATGACATAGGGTAAAGAAGATAGGACTTCCAATACAAGACTTAAGAGCATTGATTCTGCATATTATTTGAAGAGAAAGCCTGTGCAGTGATATGACAGCATTACTAGCTTCAGTAGGCTTTTAAAAGGCTCATGGAAAGGCTGTCTTTGTGCCTTTTTCATTCGCCTGGAATAGCTTATGAGCAGAACTTGTGGTGCTGGGAGAAAGCAGGCCAAGGAGACCTTGGTACAAAGGTATTTTCCGCAGGGTCTGATTTGTACACTTCCCCGGAAGGTCTTTAAGGCCGGCAACCTTCTTCATCTTGCCACTCTCAACTCTTGTTCTGCTGTCAAAGACTCCTCTGACATCTGCCACCTCCTTGAAGAACTGGATCTTGATGTCCTTGGTCTTACGGAGACATGGTTCACAGCCAGCTCTGTCACGAGCTTTGACACTCTCCTCCCTGATGGCTACAAGATCCTCTACGCACCCAGATCCTCTCGTCCTGGAGGGGGCGTAGCCCTGGTCTTTCCTGAGTGGATTCCTGCCACTATCATTCCCACTCAGATTTACTCTTCTTTTGAATGCCTTGTCTGCAGTCTCTCAATCTCTCCTAGCCACTCTCTTATTGTTGCTACTCTCTACCGGCCCACTGGTCAATTCTCCTCCCTCCTGGCATCAACCACACCACTCCTCTTCCTTGATGACCTCAACATCCACCTTGATTCTCCCTGTCCCTCATCTCTGCGATTCCCTCTCCCTTTCTATCCTCCCCTCAGGCCCGACGCACTCGGCAGGACACACACTTGATGTCTTGATCTCCTCTGGTCTCCCTCACTCTATCCCCCGACCACTCCTCTCTCCTGGAGTGACCACTGCCTTATCTACTCTCATCTCTCACTCTCTTGCCCCCAAGACAAGCCCACCCCAACACTGTCACCTACCTTCTCAGAAATCTGGCCTATGAAGCGTCTGTCAGTCAAGGTTTTCACTGTCACCTTCTCCCCCCCCCACCCTCCTCTGGCTGACTCACACCCAGACACAGCCCTGTCCTTTCTCTATTCTTCTATTTCTGATACTCTTGATGCTCTTGCCCCTGTCATGAGGATCCGTTTGAAGTCCAAAGCCAAGTGCAAATCTTGGTATGACTCTGACCTAGCTACACTTAAATGTAATGGAGGGCTTCTTGGTCATCGTTTGTCAAACTGGCCTGTCGCCTGCTCCAAAGGCAATACCGACACTCTGTCCGCAGCAAGAAGAGAGTCCACAATCAAGCCTGTGTCTCTGCGGCATCTAACAACTCGGCAGAACTATTTAAAATCTGCAAGGAGCTTGCCAACCCTGCTGCAGTCTATACCCCTCCTCTTGCCTCCCAGGTGCTCTGCAATGCCCTTGTCTCTCACTTTATCTTAAAAACCCAGGACATCCTGTCCACCCTCTCCTCCCCTCCCCCTCCTTTTCCCTCTCAGTCTGTGCTTGCTGACCCCCCTTTAACCACCCCCCAACCCTCCTTCTCGTCCCTTCCTCTTTTCTCCCCTGGTGAGGTCGCTAGACAAGTCTGATCTATGAATGCCTCGTCAAAACAGGTTCATCCCTGTTCCTCTAAAACCATCAAGGACCACATTTACACCCTCGTTCTGGCCCTTGCTGATTTTTGCAACCACTCCTTTGCCTCAGGATGCATCCCCTCCCCACTGGAGCACTCCCTTGTGCATCCTCTTCTCAAGAAACCCACAGCTGATCCTTCCTATCCGGCCAACTATCGCCCAAATTTCATTACTCTCTTCTTGGCAAACTCCTGGAAAGGCTGGCCATCTCTCAGCTTAACCTTCATTCCGATTCTGTTGGCTGTCTACTTGACCACCAGTCAGGCTTCAGAGCTGCCAGAAACATAGAATCTGCTCTCCTGAACATTCGTGAAGATCCGCTCTCCAACCTTGACTCTAACATTTCCTCTGTCCTCATCCTACTCAATCTCTCTTCTGCCTTCGACACGGTCAATCATACCATCCTGCTCAACCATTTCCGTAATAACCTGGGTATCACTGATCAGGCTCTGGCCTGGCTGACCTCTTTCCTCTCTGATTGATCCTCCAAGGTCCAACTTGGGTCCTTCCTATCATCTATCTTCCTCTCTACCTGTGGTGTTCTCCAGGGGTCTAACCTCTAGCCCTGGCTTTTCAACCAATACCTGGCAACTCTCATCCATTGCATCACCATTTTCTGCTCAAATTTCCAGTGCTATGCTGACACTCAACTCATTTTCAGGCTGCCCTCGGCCACCTCCTCTGCCTTTCTCATCTCTGATTGCCTAACTGTCATTCAAGATTGGTGTGCCACCAATAATCTTTGTCTTAATGCCAGCAAGACAGAGATCCTACTCATCGGGACACCTTCACCATCCTTTCCCCTCATTCTCTGGCCGGCCTCCCTTGGCCCTCCTCCTACCCCCAACTGCAAGGCTAAGAACCTAGGGGTCATCTTTGACTCCACACTTTCCTTCTCTGCCCAAATCTTTGAGGTCTGTAAAAAGTCAAATTTCTACTGCCTCTGCCTTTCGTCACCTTCCCCCAGAAGCTCACTGTCGCCCAAGTTCTGGTTCTCTCTAGGTTGGTATATTGTAACAGCCTCTTTCCAAATCTACCTGCCCCTACTCTCCGCCCTCTGCAACTGTGTGACATTTCCTTGGCCTCAAGCCCTGGGATCGTATCTCTCCAGCTCTGAAAACTCTCCATTGGCTCCCAGTGGATGCAAGGATTAAATACAAAACCCTCTGCATTGTCCACAAAGCTTTCTGGGGCCTGGGACCAAAATACCTTCAGCTATCCCTCCGCAAATACCTCCCCACTCAAGCTCTTCGCTCCTCTACCTCTAACTCGCTCAGGGTCAGTCGTTCTTCAAAGAAACGAGCTGGGGGTAGATCTCTGTCTTCGGCTGGGGCCTCCCTTTGAAACAGTCTCCCTGCCACTCTAAAACTTGAGGAGAACCATCTCCGATTCCGGAAGCACCTCAAGACCTTCCTCTTTGCGTCTGCCTCCGCTCACCCTCTCCCCTACTGATCTGCTCTCTCCTAGCACTGTGCACCTGGCCACCCTCTGTCCCCTGGGTCTCAGGTACCTGCACACGCTGCCACCCTCCTGCACTGCCTCCTGGCCCCCCCTTGCACTGGGGACTGTATCTGTACCCCTTCAGTCCCCCACCCCCCGATTCTCTTCTTTTTCTGCACTTATCAGACTTACCCAGTCTGCTGCCGCAAACACAGCATTTGCCACTTTGCTGGCTGCACTGCCATTGCTTATTGCCTCTATTATCTATTAATTTTTATTTTTTATTATTTATCGGTTCTCCTCTGCTCAAAACTTTCCACTCTCCCCCTTCCATACACTTCTTCCCTTTCCTTTTCCCATGCACTTGCGTGTTCTCAATGTCACTGGACCTAGTAAGATCATTGTTTTGTTCTCCCCCGTTCCCTTCCCTTGCCTTGTCGCGCTCTGATACACTTGTGTACGAGCGCACCACAAATAAATTATCATATCATATCAATGATAGAAATTGCAAAAAGGATCCAGGCATGCATATTCCTAAACGCAAACTTTTCATTAGAAATAAGAAATAATGGTGGCAACCCCTTTGTTTTAGAAATAAGTGTCAGGGTGAAATGAAGGTCAGAAACAAAGAAAGAGAGAGCCATCAACAATTAGGATGAGTATGCTTCCTATATTAGACTGAGTGTCCCCACTGAACTGAAGCCACAGAAGTAAACCCACCCTCTTTGAGGAGAGGCTTTCCTATGCTGTCAGCCTGGCACTAGACATTCATCTACCGCTTGCCAGCACAATTCTCGTGCACTACATAGGGCCACTTGGCCAGTGCCTCACACCATCAGCCTCCCCCTCGGGTTCCTGGTGTGATGCCCCGTTCCCAGATACCTAGGGCATGAAGGAAATATTGGTACCATGGTGGCTTACAGAAGGAGCATCATGAATCCTGGCCCTCTTCTGTCTTGCTCAGAAGATCAGTGGGAACATACACAGCTTCTCCAGCTGCAGGCCCCAAATTTACCCGGCCTCGATGTATAGATGCCTGGCCTGCCTGTTGCTTTTTCCTTACAGAAAGGGAAAATAAAATTACTGGTTTATTATGTTATTTGTGTTTGGTAGCCAATGGGATCTAGGTCACAGTTGCTGTTACTAATAGATGAGAGGTGTTCCCGTAAATAAAAATTAGGCTATTGCTTCTAATTATACTTTCAATTGAGCGCACACAAAATGATCAAAGAAATAAATAATGCAGCAGCAATAGACATTTTTGCAACTATAAATAATAGGACAGTTTGATGTAGACAATGAACATATATATGAGATAATGAGTATTGTTTTTTCCAATATTATCTCCTTTGCTATATATATATATTTCTTTCATTGCAAGTTAATAAATCTAGCTTATTTTTCTATTGAAAACCCAAGGCACTCAAGGACTCTAATGAACAAACTCCAGTGCTAAGCTTTGTGGGGAAAGTGATGAAAAGTGGGCGAAAGATGATATATAGGTATGATGCTTTATAAACAATGATTGCATTGTATAATTTTGGGGTGTGGGTGCTGTGCAGGGTTTGTGATATGGGGTGCATGTTAGAGTTTCAGCCTTGGTGAAATATTGTATAGAATCCGCCCATGAAAAGAGGGTACACAATGAGTGAGGAACTGGGGAAAGTATTATATTTAAGCAATGATGCAGCACTCTGAGGTCCATACCAGGTGGGTATGGCCTGCAGGTCAAGCTAATAGCAGGTAGTTTACTGTCTGAAACACAGGGCATTATGGCTATCAGCATCTTGGGGCAAATGCACGGGTGAGGTAACAGATTGAAAACAAGGAATGGAACATGCTCGCAACCCGCGTATTCTGTTTATGTGAAAAAAGAAACATGGCCGCTGTGAGAAACCTGAAGGTGTATCAACAGCTGGACCCCGGGGATCTGTCATCCAGGTGGCCAGGACATGGCCATCACCTTTGGATCCAGTTCCTGGGGGTGGACCAGTGCGAGAGGATCACCCGGATGAGGAGTACTCGGGGAGTGGAAGTAGGACAACAGAGGGTGAGATTTTCCCCATCCTACCAGGTAGGATACCTAGGAACTCAACCCTCCCCCGCTTTTCCAACACAAACACTTTCTCATGGACAGTTCACCGTGAGCGACAACGTTCTAACACCCAAGCTGTATACCTGACATGTCCCAACACAAGGGTCAGGCAGAGTCGGGCAATTACTGATAATTACACACACCCGACGTCCATTACACTTCCCTATGCGGATAAAAGGAGGAACACGAAAGCACACTCTGAGCAAGGCAAAACACACAAGGAAGCAGCAGTTCAGAGGTGGCAGTTTAATACGAGGAGAAAGAAGGCAGGACCAGAAAGGGTTGCACGGAGGGATTTGCCCTTGGCCTTTTCAGAGGAAGATAACCGCTACTTTCACAAGCCCTCAAGGATAAGAAACATAAGAACAGAAATGAAAGCTGAAGAAAGATGCATTGTGTGTCGAAGGTACCTGGGGCTCTCCTGCATCGATAGCCGAGGCAGGGAGGAGTGATTGCCGCCGTGGTAATGTCCTTGGCTCCTGCAACAAAGTCGCTCCAATAAAGTCAGCAGAGCCGGTGAGTCATGGAGACTGATAGAAAACCAGTGTGTGTTAAACCAAAGGATGCAAGCGGCAACATTGTATGAAGAAATCTGCACAAAGTATAAGGCGTATGAGATGAGCGACGCAAATGTAATTGAATATCCAAGGAGTGACTGAACTTTTAAAAGCAAGATACCATATACAGAGTGGTCCGGCACCACATGGGTGCTCATTCGAAAGTCTCTGTTAGGTATCCAACTGAGAGTGCGAAATTGTGTATCAAAGTGGTCCTGCAACAGGTCAAGTCAAAACCTGTGGACATTTGAAATTCTTCGATAGCCAATGCGAACTGAAATTTGTCCGAGACAGGCTGAGGGAGACTAATTATGTGAAAAGGCATCTGAGCCCGGCTGATGGGGATCCAGGGTGAAGAGTGAATCGCCCTACTTGTTTAATACACCAGGCCCTTCGAATTAAGAGACTTTTGGTAGCTGGAGAAAATGCCCTGATGTTTGTAACAGATTTGTGTCCTCATGCCTAAGGAGCCCAAGAGTGTACTATGCCCGAGTGAACCGCCTTGTCCCATTCTGTGGCGAGGCCAACGGCCTGAACATCCTGATTTATCATTTTGTGAACACTTCTTTCTTTTTCAGGAATATTTCCCCTCACTATATGTAAATTAGCGGTAAGGATTGGCAACAGGTTTTTGAGTATAGGCCCTTATATTTTTGATGAGACTCCGCTAAGATTACATTATTATTATTTGAGGGTTGTAGCTTGCTTCCATCTTAGATTTAGGTATAGATAGGCGGTTATCAAGTTCAATAAGCTCCTTTGAACTGTGGTCACCTGTGTCTGTCATACTTCCTGCAACTTTCAGGCACAAGCATGGGAGCCGCCATGGCTCCAACCTATGCCAATCCATACATGTTCTATTTAGAACATGGGAACGTCCTCACCATTCCTAGATGGACACAACACCTGTCTATATTTGTGAGGTACGTAGACAATGTCTTCGGGATCTGGTCGGGTCCGGAAGAAGAATTACAAACCTTCTTCACTATGATGAACAGCATGCACCCAAGAATCAAGTTTACGAACACAGTAAGCAGGACAAGAATGTATTTCCTGGATGTCGAGGTCTAAACCAAAGACAACACCTTGGAGACCAGGGTACATACCAAGGGTATTGACTGGACGAGCCTACTGATGGCCACAAGTTTCCATCCAAAGAGGACCATAAACAGTGTTCCCCTAAACCAATTCCATAGGTATAGACGTAACATCTAAGAAATGGACGAATACAGGTCACAGTCAGTCACATTACAGAACAATTTCTTGGAGAGAGGCTATGACCGTACCCTTATTTCGGATATTGCTGCAAAAGTGGAGAATGTGGAAAGAGACACTCTCCTAACACCCAAACCGCCAAAGAAGGGCGGGGCATTAGTGTACGTAGCAACTCACTCACATCAGAGCTACAAGATTAAGGGCATCATCAAGAAAAACTGGCAATGCTACAAATGGACCCAGAACTTCAACCCTTATTTAGACAACCACCAACATTTGCTTATCGCAAAAGCAGATCACTAAGGAATAGTCTGGTGAAGGCTGAAATTCAAACAGGCAGAACAAACATTAAGGAATACAAGGGCCCTCAACCATGTCACAACAGCCAGCATAGCAGCAACACTGTAATTGGCAATCAAATTACGCACCCCTACTCTGGAAAAACCATCTGGCTTAAACACTCATGTACATGCGATTCCAAGAATGTTGTGTATGCTCTCAAATGCCCCTGTGGCTACTATTATGTGGGCATAACAATCAGAAAAACAAAACTCTGGTGGATAGAGCACAAACCCAATATTCGTACTAAAAACCTGAAATCCCCCGTAGCAACACATTTTTCAGAAACGAGACACACCGTGGCCCAGCCGAAGTGTGTGATTCTAGAAAAGGTCACCATGGGTAGCAGGGGATGGGATATACATAGGAAATTGTTGCAAAGAGAGGTCCTTTGGATTTACCTGTTAGAATCCATCCAAGAGGCATGAATTGTGAATCAGACTTTATGTGTTTCGTTTGAAGTTAAGGGGAGCATATGGAACCTCCCATCGAGTACTAATGACATTGGATATGATGCTGACACAGTTCATGGGCACAGTGTGACCTTTATTATGTTGCTCGAATTGATGTTATAACAACTGCTTAGGCTGTAATGCACTTGCTCTAGGATATTGAATCTATAAGGTAAATACACCTGGTACCTGGGCATGGAGCATGCTACGGGATTCAGGGAACTGCCAGGGGCTATGAGGTTGTAGGAAGCACACCGTAACATCTGTTGAGGACCACTAACACTGTTTATGATGCTGGCATGATATATGGGTACTTTATGACCTCTATAGTTATGTGAGTACTGACGTAACAACTACTGTGCAGAGTGTGAGGATCCTCCCAGTGTCACAGGCTATTTACAATTTACACCCTTTAGACATTGGGAGGAAGTATGTCATTTAGTTTGAATTGTTTACTACTAACATGAGAACATGAGAAGTACAGAATCTCCTCCATCTTGACATTGGGCAGAGTGGATAGAGTTAGGATATTCTATAGACCTATCTGATATAAGCAAGCCGAGCTGTCTGCACTGCACTCCATTCACATGCTGTGCAGTCTGATGTAGACCGGCTTGCAGATTGAACTGACGGGAGGGGGGCACCCAGTCAGATATTTTGGCTGACCGCCCCTCCTCTTGTCTACACTTCACCATTAACCACGCCCCTAGGATGACGAGAGAATACCACACTCTACTCTGCAAAGTGCTAACATGATCAGGACACTTGAGCGTTTACACTTAGCAAAAGTGGGTCCACACTTTTTTACTCTTTGTTTACTAACATAGGAATATACTGACGGGCATGGGGCACCCAGCCGATTGTTGTTGGCTTGTTGCCTCATTTCCCGCCAGTCTTGGAACCCGAGTGTTGCTCAGTGGGTACCGACTCGGTGAGCCACCACTGATCGGAGACATACAGTGGGAGGGACGTTTGATTTATTTTAAGACACAGAGGGCCTCATTACGAGCATGGAGGTAAAAATGGAGTCATTACCGGCATGGTGGTAATAGCGCATCCGTGCACCCTTGACGCCACTAATAGCGGCTGATTGCGAGTGTGCAAGCATGCGCGAAACCTCAAGCGGGTAATGGCTGCACTGCCATGCCGCTAAAGGCCCTCCAACCCCCCTATAGCACCATCACAGGACCCGCCGATACCGCCTCTGCCAAGGAGCAACCCCTTAATAACGACCCCGTAATACCATCATGCAAATACTGGGCTTGTAATACCGGACGCGGAAGTAACGTCATCGCGTCGTAACGGGAAATGCGCCAGCGGCCATCTTTAAAAACACAATCCATTGCAATCCCCTCAATCCAGCAGTGCTACAGAGTTGAGAGCAGGGCCATACCATCCATCATGTCTAAGGCAACCCGCAAGACCACCGCCCGCCGGCGCAAGAAGCGCTTCTCCGACGAGGAGCTCAACATGCTTGCTGATGATACATGATTTGAAAGTGAACAAAGCCAATACATGGCCCATCACACACACATATACAGATTCATGTTCAGATGGAGGCCCAAACCCTGGCACAATGGAATGCATGCTGCGTGCCAATCCCATTACCAACAGACACCCAACACACAGGGATCATTCACTTGTCACACATCACGCAAACCGCAATACAACGGTATGCCGCCTGGTACAGAATGGAGAGGCCACGGTTTATTCCAATATGCCCCCCCCCCCTTGAAAGTACCCTGTGTGCAACACCTATAAGAATGCAATACATGAGAAAGGAAATACTGTACAGCACCAACTCATGCATCTTGCATGTAAACCATGACTGATGCCCTGCATCTCTTGTTCCCCCACAGGCACTGATGCAGAAAGTGAAGGGCAGGACCCTGCCCCAAGGTCATCAACACACTCCAAGTCATCCAGGGCCAGACCAGAGGGCACTGGGCCTTCCACCTCCGGGGCAGCACCGCGGGCCAGAGTGCAACCCAGGGAAACAGTACAGGCCAGGCCGGCTGAGGAGGAGAATAGAGCAGCCGATGAGACTGCCAATACAGCATCGGCAACAATTGCAGAGGGAGAGGCTGATGGTACGCAGTCTGCTGCCACCAGTTCTGTAGGTGAGGCAGCAGCCACAGCCCCCCTCAGCGATGTGGATGTGCACGCAGAGGAATACCAGGACATTGACGACACCATCCATGTTGAATGTCCCCATACTCCAAGCCCCCAGTCCACCCCCCACTACTCCACACAGGGCACACCAGCAAGCCCCATGCAGGTACCAGCGGTTCTACTGGGGAGTCTGCATCTGTCCAGCACGTCAGAGGGCAGCCCTGAAATGGTCCACCCAGCCACAGCACCGTCCACCTCCACCGACATGCAGGCGAGGGTAGAGGCCCGCCAGGACTCAATGATAGAACTGGTGCGCCAGTATGTGCCGCAACCATTACAGCCATCAATTAGAGTGCCATACTCATTTGTGACAGTTTAGGGGCGGTGACACAGGTCCTTAGCAGGATGCTGGAACACATGCAGCAGCAACAACCTGCACCGGCGGGGCCAAATCCATCCACCTCCACCCCATCGACCACACCTGCAAGCTCGACTCCCTCAGGCGCTGTGCGGATGATGAGGCGCAGTGCAAGGCACACGGAAATGCTGTCCCCGACCCGAAAAGAGGCCGGAAATAGCCAGTCCAACCACATCGTGTGTGGGATGACAATGGGTGAGGGGGTTTTGGGGGGGTTTTGGGGAAGTTTATTGGGGGTATGAGGTGTTTGGGGGATATGTGGTGTTTGGGGGTGGGTATGGGGTGTTTGGGTGTTTTGGAGGGAGGGGGGGCGTGTGAGTAGTGGATGGAGGAAGCACTTTATTGTTATTTTTCCTAATACACCAGTTGTGTTCAAAATCATTTCATGACTGGACATTGTTCATTTCGTTTGTGTTTATTCTATTCATGACAGCGCACAATGCCCACACATCCTGTGTCCATGTACACACGATCCCAGTGCTCAGTGTAGTACTAACACATAACCATCAACGTCCCTGTGATTCAGAAGTAATCGTCAATCAGTGATTGGCGTATAGCACTGCCATCTTGTGCATCATGAACTGCTAGGGGTGCTGCTTCTCTTCCATCATCATCCTCATCATCCTCACCCGGTGCATGCATGTCAATGTCAGGTGGCAGTGGTATGTTTCTCCGGATGCACATGTTGTGCAGCATGACACAGACCATTGTGATCTTTGCCACCTTCTCAGGCCCATAAAGGAGTGCTCCACCAGACCTGCTTAGGCAGCGGAACCGTGCCTTCAACAGGCCAAAGGTCTACTCAATCACAACACGGGTACGGGTATGAACCCGATTGTACTCCTCTTCGTGCCTGTTATGCGGGTTCTGTACAGGGGTAAGTAGCCACGACTTCAAGGGATAGCCACCATCACCTGCATGGGAGCACAAAGAGGTATGTGTGAGTCAATACCTAACCTGACACCTTTAGGATTCACGGCCATGGCTGCAGCTATTTGGTGTTGACATGCACATGTCCCTGGATGTATGCACACAGGTTGCATTCGATGCATTGTGTACTGCACTATGGTCTGCTGGTGTGGATTGCATTGTACAGATGATGCAGGGTGTTCACTTGCATGCTGATGCGGATGTACTGTGGATGCGGGACGATGTCTTGAGACCCATAATTGTGGTCTATGGTACTCTGTACCTATTCACAGTAGCGGCATTGCCACAGGTGTAATCATGTTTAGTCATCCATCGCTTGACATACCTATGGTGGCCTGCTTGTGCATCTGGCATGTTGTCATTGATGTGCAGCATTGGTCTTATGTATGCCATTGATGTCATGTTCAGGGCAACAGGGTTTAGCTGTAAGTGCATTGTCCGCTCACCGCCCAATCCCACCCAGATGGAGTATGCATCCACCCCAATCCCACTCAGGTGGCGTATGCATCCCCCAAATCCCACCCCGATGGAGTATGCATCCCCCCACCTCACAACCCCACTGAACTGCCATGGGCCAGTCGGGCAACTTACCAAGCAGCCAGGCACGTCGTCCAGCATGTCGCTCCACGTAGCGGGGTAGCGTGGAGTTTAGTAGCACCATGGCATCATGTGTAGATCCAGGATATCGGGCGCAACAATGTGTGATGATCTTGCTGGAGTCACATACCATCTGCACATTGATGGAGTGGAATTGCTTGCGATTGCGGTACACCGCCTCATTGGCATGAGGGGCCACCAATACTACATGGGTGCAGTCGAGGGCACTGACGCAATTAGGCATGCCTGCCAGTGCATGGAAGCCTACTATAGTGTCAGCGAGCTCCTGGCCAGTCTGTGGTAGGGAAATATGGATGCTTGCATACTTCAGGAGGGCATCAAGCAGTAGGGTCAGCATGCGAGAAAGGAGTGGTTGTGATATGCCATGCAGCTGGCCCACTGTGTGCTGGCAGGTGCCTGTGGCCAGGAAGTGGAGCACAGACACCACCTTTAGTAGAGGGCGGATGGCAGTGCGGATTTCTATCAGGCTGACAATGTCGTCATGTATCCTGTCCACTATGGTGGTGATGGTGTCCCGGTCCAACCTGTACAGGGTGTGGATCTGCCCAGGGGTTAGATTGAATGGACTGGCTCTGAAGCGAGGGGTTGGTGGCTGCCTACGTGGTACCACTGGCTGCACTGGTGGGACTTGCTGGGCCTGTCTCACCCTCCTTCTCGGACTGCGTCTCCTCTGTGCTGCCTGTTGTTGCTGTTGTAGTTGTTGTTGCTGGTGTAGCAGTACAGGCACGTCCTCCAGCCCCAGGATTGCAGCAGTTAGTCAGATCATATTGGTGTAGGAAGGGGTGTGGTGTGTGGGTGTGCTCCTTTTGCACTAGGACGGGCTCCATTGATTCTACCTGTGGTGATTGTGTGCACCTGTGGCAGTTGCCTACACTGCAGGTTGCTATTTACGGGTGGTCCGCAATGCCTGTATTGCCGCCATCGTGCAGGCCCTAATTACCACCTTCGGGATGCTGGTAAGTGCATACCCGCGTAACTTGTGATGTCCTCCTGTTAGCGGCATCCCGGTATTTCCGCCGCGAAGGGACACGTGGACGCACGCATGCCGGTAAGAAGAGGCACCGTACGGGCGGTGGTGGTATTGCCGGGTTGTCGGCTCGTAATGGCCCGGACCCGTTAACGATGCCAGTAATACCATTCCGCCTTCCTTTTTTCATTACCTCCATGCTCGTAATGAGGCCCAGAGTGTTTAATCCATACATACCTTACAGTCAGGATCCAGATTGTGATCTACAACCATTACTTACAACATAAGGATATGGTTGCCTATGGCAACCCGCCCTGTCCCACAGCAAGATGGAAGAATAGGAGGCCAAGGCGCATGCCCAACTGTAACTTAGCAACATGACAAACATACGTCTCGAGTGAGACGCGCGAGCTAGATGACCAGTGGTTGATCGGACAAGGAGAGTCAGGGGTAAACTGTGAATTACGTGCTGAATCGAACATGGAGATATTGTATCTCCGTGGGAGTGTAAACCCCTTGGTACATACGGCACATAGAGGGAGCATTGGAGGGAGGGCGTTAGACGCACAAAATATGATAACGTGCTTAGCCTGCACCAACTCTAGATTACTGCACATAGGGCTAGACATGGGAGGATCACTATATGATCACTGCCATGGAATTATAAAAACTGCTACTTTTCTAACCAACAGAAATGCACTAATACCATAGCATTTGATCCCACGTCATGGCTGTAGTTCCTCTACATTACTCAGATGACCACATTCTTTTTATTTAAAGGTCCTGAACCACTGTGTATCCTCTCTTCTGGCGACGTTGGCCGGAGGTATTGAGGCTTATCTCTACAAAACTACAGAGGTGATTGCTGCTCATCACAAGAGAATACTTAACCCCGCACAGTCAGTACAGGTCTTCACTCGACAGCAACTGGGACCACTCCCACTGCGATTGGAGGTCAGTTATTTTGCTTTATCTTGCACCCTGATAATTGCATTAGGAACAGGTTTACACATAGGATTAACATTCAGCTTCCTGTGTCACCCCACAGGTACAATATTGAATTGGAATTATTATACACAAGAACAATAGGGTCTGAGGCCCTGAAGAAGGTTCCAAGTATGATCTGAAATGCATTGGCAGAACTGTAACAGAACCTTTATGATAGGAGCCTATTTGGATGTTTACTATTGGTTGTTGTACTCACTGTTTGAAACTGTGAACCTAATGTAACACAACTGAATAATGTAGAACTAGAATTTTTATTTCTGATTTTTTGTAATCATGTTGATTTGAACTTGGAGAATTCCTACCTTTGTTTTATGATACTTGTTTTGGAAATATATGTCTAAGAAAAACCACATTCAGTTTAATGAATTTCTTTGTCTCATTGAAGGAATCAAGGGTTTCGACTGGGCTCAGCCCAACAGCCATTACGAATGTATATGCTAACAGCAACCACCTATGCTTTGAAAAGGTATTGAACATAAATTGAATAGTTGTAAATATCTATGGATTTCCTTATCCCACAGGAGTGCACATAGGGGGTCACCTGCTGGCATACAACAGGTCCTGTTGTTCGCTTACTTTGATTCCATGCCTTCCTTACACTGCCCTGCAGATGGAAGCAAGTGTTCCAAGCTGAGTCACACTTCATTTGCCATGGCATGGCCATTGAAGTGAGAGGCAGGACCGGATATTTAAGACTAGGCCAGCACAGTGCTGGGTTGGCATTTGGTGTGGGGTCAGAGGGAAGGCAGC
This sequence comes from Ambystoma mexicanum, assembly GCF_040938575.1. NCBI lineage: Eukaryota > Metazoa > Chordata > Amphibia > Caudata > Ambystomatidae > Ambystoma > Ambystoma mexicanum. Next base: position 746,208,418 of record NC_090926.1, read on the forward strand.
ATTAAGGAGCAGGGAATGGGTGGCAGATCCAAAGGCAGGCCAAAAAATAGGTCACCGGGGGATTAGGCACCACACACTGGCTTTTAACATGGGCTTGCATATGTTAATAAAGCCTGCAATCGTGTGAAGCTAATTGGATGATGAAAATTGCCTGTGTGCTCATAACACATGACATCTCCGGGCTCTCCCTTACGTTTTGGTGATTTCATGTTAGCGCCTGGGTCACACTCATACATTTGTGAAGTTGACTGTGACGAATCAACTTCCGGGGCACCAGTTGTCCATGGAAAAATATTGGTTTCTAAACCATCAATCAACCCCACACCTCTACTACACCAGAAGGGATCCAAACAGATTAGAAATGCAAGCAAATTATACACCTCCTTGTCCAATGTTGGTAACGTGGACGCAATGGTAGGCTTATCTCCGAAAGATTGTGAGTCATTGGTTAGTTGCATTAGAGCGAAAATACAATTATTACCAGATGATAAAAGGGACTGACCAGTCAAGGTTTTATACAAATATCTACTTTTATTATAATCACAACAGACAGTTCTAGCACACTACAAAATACAACCCATTCTGTAAAGGATGCATAGAACAGGCAGTTTCAAAGAAGGAAAAGGGATGCACTCTGGATACTGACAGGAGGGTAGTCAGTATAGTAATTGATCACAATAGTTCAAATATACTTGTTTTCAATACAAATGAAGCAATGGGTCATAAAATGTCACCAGGGGGACAGAACCCCAATGTAACTTGTTCTGTATGAGATCTTGGTTCTCGACAGGGTTGAGTCGGTTTCAGGGCACTTTGCAGCTTCTGTGACAGAGTTCAAGATCGGAGACAGCTGCGGGTATCAGGCAGCAGGCAGTTTGGCAAGCGAGGTTGTGTGGACAACTGCAGGCTGGCTTACACGGCGGCTCTGGGTCAGGAATCGTTGGCTCAGTGCTGGACGGAGGTTCTGAAGCACTCGTCGAGGCATCTCGGATGGCTTTAGTGAATACGGCGTAACAACAGCCAGCAGTGCAGTCAGTTGCAGCTCGAGGGGCTCGACTGGCTCGAAAATGTCCTTTAAGGCAGATGTCAGTAGATGCTTGTCAATGCACTCCTCCTAGCTTCTTCACTGAGCTTGTGTCGTCCGTTAAGGCTGACGGCCCAAAACTGAGGAGAGTGCTGCAGGCAGCTGCCTTGTCCTTGGTTTCATTCAGAGAATCTCTGGCACTTCCCACTCAGGAAGCTTGCTGCAGAGCCTAGCAGGGCACACTGTGTGCTGGCTGGGCACAGGTTCTAAAGTTGCTGGATGGTCTTTTGGATTCAATAGCTCCCTCTGTTCCCTGGTAGAAGTTTATGGGAGGGATCTTCCTTCACTGGTGGAAGATGTTAGGCAGACTAATAATTAGGCAGGATGGCAGCCGCTCGCATCCGGTATCAATGGTGCCGGTAGGCTTACCGGCACCGCTGTTATCTGGACCGGCACACTCGTAATGAGGCTCAAATATGCCTGCCAGTGGTCGAAGTGTACAGAAAGAAGTAGTGGAACTATGTTCCCTACTGGCCTGCCCCTGCTCCCCACAAACCTGATCACAACACCCCCCTGCGCACAATACAAGCCCACACCACGCACAATACAAGCCCACAAAAACATGCACCTGCTGTTTAAGTGAACGTTCAGTGCAGTGCACTGAAAGTGCAAGTATCAACTTCTTGCTACACTTTGATTTTAAAACAAAACCATTCCGGAACTGTTTCTTTTAAAAATAAAAGTATAGGAACAGTAAAACCTTATTAAAAAAAAGGAAAGGAACACTGCTACCAAACGCTTCCGCCCTCTTCGACCACCGATGTCTGCCTGTCAAATCAAGTGATATGGGACTGAAGGAGGGCCGGTACAACAAGCCTTTCTAGATGACAGCCCTGGCGGCCACCAACCAAGGATCACCAGAGTACACCATGTTGTCCATAAACTCATTAAATCTGCCCCATTGTAAGGATGCAAACTTAATCACTTATTTAGCACTCCAATGTTTGCAGTTAAGTCAAACTGAGGTTACATGATTTGCCCGGGATCACACACTTTGACTAAACAGTGAATCAGGGTTTTACACACTTTTCAATTTAGGCATTTGACATGCCTTGCAAGCTTCATGTGGTGCAAATATTTGTGTTTTGTAAGGTAAAGCCTGCAGTAATCCTGTCTTCTAGAGTTAACTTTCAAAATAAACAAATTGCATAGGAAAGCAAACATGACAACATGTAAATGTTTATAGCGACATGTTAAACCAAAATAATATCATTGTATCTCAATTTTCCACATGCTGAATGAAAAAGTCCTAGAAAGCAAAATAAGAAAGCCTGAAAAATCTTTTAACATGTTTTCTTTACCCATTGTACTTTCAGAGATTCAAGACAATAATTCAGAGGCGCATGTTAAATAGGAAACGTGCTGTGTTTCAGCAGAAAGACACTTTACCATGATGCAAAGTATTCTGAGCTTACCCAAGAGTGTCAGTAATAAATGAAGTCTGCGTTCCTGGAAAGCTGTGATTTACATAGCAACATCCTTGCCGACCACTTCTTGTAATAGTGACTGGCAGGGACTGTATTCCAAAGCCAGAACATCCTCTCGGCACCATCTTAAATATCTGTTTATTAACGGTACCCTGGGAGGTGCCGTTAAACTCCACTGCACACGTTTCCCATTATAAATATAGCATTTCTCAGACTGCAGCACCACTTTTCTAGTTTAATGAAAGTTTAAGAAAACGTTCAATGCTTGCAATGTCACTGAAGCTCAGTGTTTTCCACACAACTAGAGATTTTAGCAGCTTTTGCTGCTGGAAAGCACATTTCCCCTCAAATATTTCCTCCCACCTTAGAATGATGGTGCTGGAAACTGGAGGGGAGATGCTTTTCATGTTATATTTAGCGCGAGCTCAGAATCAGGCCCATAGTAAAAGAAGTCTAATCAACTAGATATGGTGATTCTTTATCACAAAATTCCAGAACGACCTTATGCATGATTTTAAAAACATTTGACTAGCCACATAAGAGCACACTTTGCTGTTTTACATGTTCACCTAGTAGATGTCCTACATATAAACAACACTTTCAAAGGGTGCTTTATTTTGCAAGGCGAGAAGTGGTGTGTGCGGCATTTCAGTTGGAAATGGCTCATCGTACTTGAGAAAAGCTTTGGTGCTGAGAACAAAAGAAACACATCGGCGAGTTGGTTAAGATGTTGGCTTAAGGTGTTGGCTTCGGAGCCATGGACGCTGCCTGTGTGTCACAGAGGGGCTGCGACTTGGGCGAAGCTTGATCCTCTGAGCCCAGTTGGATATATACTCTCCACGGGAGAAGAAAATGCAAGCAGGACCCTTTTCCTGATCATTTGAACTAAGGGTACGCACTTTAAAAGTGACCCTTTCTGTTTATTACACATTACAGGGAGCGCAGACCATTCGCCTTCTTCCTCTCGTGCTCATTGTATTTGCACAAGGTCCAGTTTTCTTGCAGGGCTAAGCGCTCGGATTATATTTGATAGGGAAGCTGATTTATGATTCCTTACATGGGCATTCGAGAGCCAAGTCTTTTTAATTATTTATTCTATATCTGTCTTTCGTAGACACCCATCGCCATCATCACATCACACCTGTATGTACTACTACTGTCAGTGAAGTGGTAAAGGTAGAAGGTTTGCCACTCTCGCTGCCTGTCACGCATGCCCCCCCCCCTCTTTCTCTTCCAACATACCACTTGTAGGCCTTGCGCACCTTGCCTCTACTGAGGGGGGTGAGGTTGTAACAGTTATAGTTTTCAGTAGCCAACAAAGGAGAGGGATGGATTCACCCGCCAGGTATGCAGTAAAAAGAGTCAGATCTTAGAACAACGAGTTAGTGGATTGGGCCTGGTGAGAGCATTTCGCCCAAGACTTTGTGTCCACATAAAAGAACCAGTTGGAAAAAGATCTTATGTCACTGGGTCTAGGACGGATCTATGTGATCTTACCAAAAACAATGTCGACAAATGAAATCTTACTGAAATAAAAAATCATTTTTTTTTTAATTGGACCATCCCAATCCCCCTTTTCCCCATGCTTCTAACCCCCACCCCAAACCACCTCCCACAGCTTTTAACCCTTTACCCCCACCCCTTATTTATGTTTCTGTATTTTTTTCGGTAAGGTTTCATTCGTTGTTTTCAATTCGGTAACATCACTGGATACCGTTTGGGACACGTCCTGGACCCATCGTTTTGCCCCACTGACACTTGCTGATGCTAAATAGGTTAAAAAACTCTCAACTGGTAAGAACAAAAAGGACCGAAGAAGAGGGGCTGGAGCGCCTTTCTCACTTACGCTGGGCTGACATCTTTGTAGGACCCCCCTGTAGGACACTAGCCCTAGCTATCCACTTTGTCCAACCCCCAAGTCAGACGCCTTTTTGCACTGGCCAGAGCAGACACTCTCACGTTGGCGAACAACTTGAGGAAATGGAACATCTATCTCTCAGCGCAAAGCGCAAAACGTGCATGGAAGAGGACGAACATGTGCAACACCTCCTCCTTACATGCCCAGTGTCTGACTTTTTAAGGTCACGATGTGTTAAACCTCACCTAGTGAAGGAAGATCTCCCAGAGAATGGGAATGCAGCTATGTCCCTTCCTCTGGGGGACTTTGACTGTGATATCACAAGTCAGCGGCAGGCTTTATTTACGGGGCGTGGCATCAGAGATTAGCTTGCTGTCCAAGGAACATAGGTTGTTAGGCTGTCGCAGGGGTTGTGAATGAGGATGATTCTGTACAGTAGTAATAACCGATTCTCCCATTGGGTATTTGAGTATGAAATATTGTGTGAAATCAAGGCTGTCTAGCTGGCATATGAAATTTAGTATTTTAATCAAAAACTGTGTTTTGTGAATTTTCTTTTTCCTTCCTTATTGGACATACACAACACATGTCTTATTAAATTATTTAAAATTTTGTAACAGTTCTATTTTGTACTGCATATATATGGAATGTGTTTAACTATTTTCACTCTGTTGTCACTAAAGGCTAAATCAGCCAAAAGTATGAATAAAACTTGATCTAACCACACTCATTGTGTCATTCCATTGTCTTCGTTTATTCTCAATCTCGAAAGGCCTTAGTGGTGTTGGTTTTCTTCTTGGATGCCCCTGCATGGTGCCGGCAATGGGACAGCCAAATAGCATTGCCGCAAGAAAGCTCCCGGTTAAGGAGTAGGTTCTTAATCAGTGCTCCCTGAAAAACTACTAACCTTTTTACAGAAATCATGATCATGCCCAACAAACCCTCGACTCGACAACACATACCATGGCCTACCAAAATGGGAAACAGACTGGAAGCATCCAAAGTAGTTAAAAATCTAGGAATATTAATGTAACAACGAACTAACATTAGAACCTCAAGTCAATGCAGGAGTAAAGAATGGCTTCTTCCATATACACACAATGAAATTAATACTACCCGGTCTCATCTTCCCACACAGAACACTTGTCAACATCTCCCTCATCATGTCAAGAATAGACTATGTCAACAGCATTTACCAAGGAATGCCGGACTATGTTATGAAAAACTGCAACGGATACAGAATGCAGCGGCAAAATTACTCATCGCTAAGAAAGAGTAGATCCCACCAGTACTAGGATCCCTACACTGGCAACCAGTAATAAAAAGGATTTACTTCAAAACACTCTGCATAAATGACAGAGCAATCCATGGCCAAGAGGAAGAATTCCTGCAAGAAAGAATCTTCATCTACAGACTAAAATGAACCCTGAGATCCAGCAATGGCATACGTCTTGAACTCAAACAATATTTGAAAAGGAAATATGGTGGATCAGTCTCCTCAAACAGCTGAACAAAACTCTGGAACTCACTCCCCAAGGAAATACACACAATAGAAGAAGAAAATAGGACCTTTAGGAAATCACTAAAAACATGGCTTTTTAATTTGTCAACTTAAAAAAACTAAACACGTTCTAAGAGAAATACAGAGAGATACACCACAAATTATGGTGCCGTTATTGGTCTCCTGTATAAACACAACCACATTTTTATATTCTGAGAACCACCACATAAGGAATTTCAGTCTTAACCAAACAATCTATACATCAGCAGCATAAGGATCTCCCCATACCTACCATTACCCTACTAAAACTCAATTTTGCTGCAAACACACCACACTATTACCGTAGAAAACACCCACACATGACAATCAAATGACCAACTCTAAAATATTACAGCAAAATGCACACCTCTTCCAAAAACTCACTCAACCACAAAAGGCTCACATTTTAACATTTCACCACAGGTACATAAAAAAACCTATACAGACTCATACACCAGAACACCCACCCACACATACCACCTAGAAGCAAAACCAACACACAAGGGGTCATTACGAGGTAGGAGGTAACCATGCCGCTATTAGCGGCATGTCTACCTCCTTAACGGGTACCAGGTCCGGGTTACTTGAATGAAGAATTACCGGGCCATTCCGACCTTGGAGGGCCTGGTAATTCGTTATTCAAGGAACCCGGACCCGGCACATCCCCATTCCCATTCGAGCCCCCATAGGGCTCAATGGGAATGGGGAGCATGCTAACAACGGGCCTGTTAAAAACGGGCCCGTTGTTAGCATGCTGGGCTGCTCGCGGGACCCGCTAAGGCCGCCTAGTAAAACCAGGCCTACTTAGCGAGTCCCGCGAGCAGAACTCGCAATGAGGCGGTATGGGGTTGACGGCTCTGGCAGCTTTAACCCCTTACCGCCAAGTTCGTAATGTCCTCCACAGTTACTGTTTTTTCTGAACTGTAACTACCAACAGAACAGCAAATCACTGTTGCACGCTTCCCCTGTTTCTAGAAACAAACCATCCCCTCACCCTCTCTCTGTTCAGATTCAGAGAGCACCTGCAGACTATGAAAATGGCAGTGGTGCACAGTATAAATCACATTAACATAACCTATCATAGCATGCATCTGCCACTTATGTTCTGGGTATGCCATTGTCTGTCCTTATTGTTTTAGGCAAACCATTATCTACTATAATTTTCTCCAGCTTAGATAGCACTGCACTTGCCATGAGATCACTCACCACTATGACCTTACATGCGAGGCACTCCTTTACTTCCATCCCCACCATGGCATCAATCCCAGGAAATCATATATTTTCACTAATCCTTTCCTCCATCTTTACTCTTCCTTGACGACCAACATGAGCACATTGTACAGCTCTCTTAACTGTTCCAGCACTACTATGGAGTAAACTTGCAATATATTACTTCCTGATACACAGGTAATTCTTGTCTTACGTTCATCCATCATGGTCACATCCCTAACACAGCTAGCCGTACCGCCTAACTGCATTAGAAATATGTCTCATGTAGGTTGTCCTTTATCTATGTATGTCCACCCATGCATTGCTCCCATTGGCAGTTTCATTTACTCCCCCCTCACAACCTGGTCAGAATGTCACTCGAAATCACTGCATTTTAAGAAGCTCACTGCTTCCCGTAAAATATGATTTCTCATCTATTATATGTTCTTTTGTGGTCAAAAGAGCATTGTTCGTCCGTGTATATATATATAAAAAATAAAAAGCGTGCAAGCAGGTTTTGGTGGCTGATATGCGATAGTCAATTTCAGCTATTATGCCTTTCCATCTTCCAGTGCAAACTGTTTGTATAATAGTTGAGGGCAGTGGTCGAAATGTATGAAAAGAAGTAGTAGAACTATGTTACCTGCTGGTCTGCCCCGCTCCCCACAAGCCACATCCCTGCTCCCCTCCCATATACAATCCAAACCCCCAAACAAACACACCTGCTATTTATGGGAATGTGCAGTGCAGTGCACTGAAGTGCAAGCTTTAACTTCTTCCTACACTTTTATTTTAAAACTAAACCATTCCTGAACGGTTTCTTTTTAAAATAAAAGTATAGGAACAGTGAAACTTAAAAATAAAAAGTATGGGAGCACCGCTCCTGACCGCTCCCGCCCACTTCGACCTCTGGTTGAGGGGCATTTGTTACAATAACCTAATGTGTGTTTATGAAGGGAAGGTATGCCTACTGGGGATGCACTGATAATGAAGCATGCAACCATGTACTACCTGGTGTTTTCTCTAAATGTGTGGCAGAGTGCCTGCATGATGTAGTTAATCTAAGATGGCCACTTTTACGGCTACTCATTTTGTATTTGATCTGTAACTGCTTTTATGATGGTTCTATGAAAAGTTTGCTAAGTAGATTTTTTGTTAAACATAATCAAAGGAATAGAAAAGTTCATATAGGGAATGTATTGCTATCTTTTACTGTTTCTGAGATATAGCCTCGTAGATTATTGTTACTTCATTGCAAACCTTTGACTGTCCGCTGACTAAATGAGAACGTTTGAAATAATTTGCAACTTTCTTGTTGAAATATACTATTCATTAAAACTACAATAGCTATTTAAATTGAGAAGGGAGAAATTAAGGTATTGCAGGTCATCTTCTGAGTCTCAGAGTTCATTTTCATCACCTACACAATCGTTGTTATCACTGAGCTCTTTATCGCCACCACACTTACATAGTTCCGTGCACCTTAGGGACTGAGCTCAGCATTTCCATTTCCAATGCACACACCATCCTTTGACGCATGTACACCATACCAGCTGTATGATTGATTGTGGTGCACATGGAAGCATACACATAGTAGGAGAATGTTGATTATCTGCTTTCTCCCACCCGAATTGTGATGGCTATGGGAGATTCAGGTGCATTTAATCAGCACGTCACCACTCCATCACCAGGTAATAAGTCCTTACGATTTATGTTATTAGAGAGGATCTTGTTGGTGGCAGATTTCCACATTGCATCTCTTTTTTTGTGACCATCCACCAACGCAGTTGACTAATGTTCAAAATGTTTGTTCCTGTGGAGTAGACTTGACAAACTAATTGCTCTAACAATTGGCCACCACAGTTAAAGGATAAAAACATCAGTATCATGTGAAAAAATGTGGAGGGTAGTAGCATGACGATGTAATACACAAAGGGAGTGAAGAATTATTTTTGTGTCTGCCTCCTCATGTGTGCTTTCAATGTCTCCAACATTATATCCATCTGATGGCTTGGCTTAATTTATCCAACTGGCCACCAGGCTTCTTTTTTTTTACCTGTGTCATGTTCTGTCACTGCTGCTTCCGGGCATGGCAGTTACAAGCATATACACCACTATGGCAACGGTATGCAGGACATCGGCCCTTCCCAAGATGGTAGCGACATCCGGCGTCACTCTGCGTGATGACGCAGACACCCAAGATGGTGTGCTGCATCGGGCGCTAAGAATGCCAGTGTTCGGGTAAGGGGTGCATCCCAATCAGCTTCCTGCACCCGATTGCTGTGGCGCTTGTTTCCTGGTCATGCTTCCTTGTTTCTCTCACTCTCCCTTGTCCCTTCGCTTGCTCCACCCCTGTCTTTGGTACCCTTTTCCCATTTTATCCCTGTTGCCCGGTTGCTTAGGAGCCTTCCTTTGTTTTAGGCTCTTATTTTCCTGCCAACATATACTTGTCCTACCGAGACCCGGCCTGCCTGCATTTTCCGGAATTCACTGCCTGGGAATTTTAAGCTTCTGAACCATCTACTGCTCCTGTTTGAGTTTATTTCCCCTTTTGTTTTTTTTCCCTTCTTTTGAGACTGCCTTGTCGGGTGGCCTCTTGGCTGTTCTGTTTTATATCAGACAGCAGCGTGGCTACCAGAGGAGAGAGACCTTACCTCTTCGATCACAAGCCAAGCCCGACTTCCAAGGTAAGGCCTGCTCCTGATAAATTTGGATGCCAAAAACCCACTGAAGACATGGAGCAGATGCAAGAGTTTGTGGCTGCAGTTGAGGGGCTCACAGTTGAGCTGCAAAACCTCAAAGCAGAAAATGCTGCATTGAAACAGGCAATGACTCAAAGAGACCTCTCATTGGAGGCTGCCTCATATATGGGGTATTTCAGTAGAAAAATACACCTGGGACCCCAGGAAATATAGAGAATGTGTGGATGCCTGCACTGTGGCCTTTGCTTTACGACAAACCATATTCACCACAGACAGATCCAAGGTTGGTTTTATCATTTCCCATATAGCAGGCAGTGCCCTTTCCTGGGTCACACCACTTGTGGTAGCCAATAATCCGATTTTGGATGGCTACAGATCATTTGTAACCTTGTTTGCCGAAATGTTTGACAGACCAGAATTGTCATACACGAGGCAGGATTCCTTTTTAGACTTGACTCGGGGGAGTCCCAAACTTTTAACCTATGTCACCAAGTTCAAACAACTGGCACAACAAACAGGCTATCCGGTAGAGGCCTGTTTTACCCTCTTCAGGAGAAGCTTGTCAGTAGAGTTGAAAGATGAATTAGTGCAAGTGCCCAGACCTCCCTCATTCGAGGAGCTGATAAGACTGATAATCCACATAGATTACAGAATACAGTAACGCAAGACGGAACACAAAACAACACGCTATGGTTCTAGCAGACCTCTAGAGCCAACACCAACTACTGAGGAATCCTCCGTAGGCGAACCTATGAAGAAAGACAGCGTCGCAGAAACAAGAGTTTATGCATGTATTGTGGATCTTCTAGCCAACTTGTTCATTTATGTCCCTTGGATCCTCTGCGTAAGGCAGGAAACGCCAGCTCCCGCACATATTTTTATTTATGTATTTGTAATGTGCCAGCAACCCGCAAGCATCGGGGCACAGACAGACACAATTGGACTAAACAATTAAAATGACATAGAAGGGACTCATGTCCGGGAGGAAATTGTCAGGCCCTGTCTTAATGGCTCTTTGGCTTCCTCAAAAGACAAGGATGTGTCCTGATTAGTCTTAAGAGTCTGGTTGTCCTTACCGATGGATTCAAAAACGAAACAGCAGCTATGGTTGACTCCGGTGCTGCAGAAGTATTCATGGATAAGTTGAGGGCATAGAAAATGGGGATCCCTGTTGAACAAAAAGAACAAGCCCTGTCCGTCGAAGGAGTGGACGGCTTACCACTGAGATGTGGCCCAAATTAATGAACAAACAGATCAGTTGATAATGTCTATACAACAACATAAGGAGAAGATCTCCTTTGACCCGATAACAGCAGCCCATTATCTGGTTATTTTGGGCATTCTGTGGCTGGAGTGGCATAATCCTTTCATAAACTGGAAAGCAAGATCACTATTTCTGGGTTCAGAACAATGTGTGACTAAATGCCTGGAAAATAACGTTCCCAGAGGAACATTCTCTTTGACTGGACCCATCACTGCAACTTCTTTGGATGTATCCAATTTAGTTCCAAAAAAGTACCACCAATATCAAGACGTCTTTTTGGAAAAACAAGAGAAGACTATGCCTCCCCATAGAACAGACGATTGTGCTATTGATTTGGTTCCCAATGCCACAATGCCTTTCAGTAGAATGTTCATCCTGTCCCAGAAGGATCAGATTGCCTTACATGCCTATTTGGATGAAAACCTCAAGAATGGAATAATCACAGAGTCCAAGTCTTTAGGAGGTGCTTCTCTATTCTTTATTCCCAAGAAAGATACAACAGAACTAACACTGAACAGAGTAACCATAACAGATAGACAATTTTTATCGTAGATTCATCAATAACTTCTCCAAAGGGGCCCCTCCTTTGACAAATCCTTTGAAGAAAAATACTTCTTTAAAATGGGTACCAGAAACCGAGGCAGTTTCTGCATGCACAGAGTATCATGTTTTTAAAAACCGCTGCATGTTGTTCCTCTTCCAGTATCTTCATCAGCTTTTGTTTGTAGCTAAAACCATTATACCATCTAAATTGCGACACAAAGCAACACAGTTTTGATCCCCAGTTCCGCGCTTAGAAACCTCTGGGTATTAAGCGCGCTATAAATAAACTTTCATATCACACCAGACTGCAGAGAATACGTAATTACTCAAGCATTGCTGTAGATCTATGTCAGTTTGACTTCCTGAAGCAATCAGCAAACGTGTGAAAGAAGAACGATCTGCCTTCAACTGCACTATGGTGTCTGATACTTTTGTCTTACCACCTTTGCGTGCACTTTTACACAGCTGTAGGTTCTCTTTCTTCATTAGTGCCCACAGGCTAAAACTGTCTGATTCAATCCTGTCTTCTTTAAAGGCTTTGGCGAGATGTTGATGTGTTCTGTTCCATCATAATTCACAGGGTTAGTCAATGTTATGATCGAGTTGTGGATATGTTGAAAATCTTCCTTTTGCCGTGTTTGGATGATGTTAGGTAGTGACGTTTTGACCGTTCGGCAATCTGTGATTCCAACAATTATTTTTGCCTCTGAAGACAGCCTTGATAGCTCAGGAGAGGCTAATAGGAATCGTGCTAGAGCATGTTTCTTTTGAGTAATATCAACGGATCTGTGTGATCACTGCACACTTTGTCCTGTGCATAATGAAATTGGCATTACATTTCGCTGCATATATATATATATATATATATATATATATATATATATATATATATATATATATATATACGGGGGAGACCCCCTGCAACCTAAACCCTCCAAATGTATAATTAAATTTACCCGCCCCCCCCACATATATATGCAGTGAAATGGGGCCGTTTAAATTTGATATTTTGGCGTACGCAGTAATGGGATGTACAGAGATGGTATGATACTTTATTAACCACAGTAGGAGTATAGGGAGACAAGTTATGAAGCAGGTACTAGAGGTGTAGGGCATAAACACTCTTAGTAAAACATTAAGAGGGACCAGGGAAGGTTAAAAAAGTCAGTATCAAATTTTAATAATGAAAAGATCGTCAGAATTAAAACATCCAATTAAATAGATAGGTCCATAGTACAGAAATTGTCACATCCCACGTAGAAAGCAACAATAGGGAATACGTAGCAGGCTCCAATGGCCAGTTAAAAGTAATGTTATAGCAAAAATACGACCACTGAGGGTACTTGTCAACCTAAATAGTAAGGTACCCAACCAGATATGGATAAATATGTTATAAATTTTACTCTCTGTTTAAAGTCCAGAGATATTTCTCGACATGTTTCTGTTCCTCTAAAACAAAGTGTGGAACATTCATCAGGAGGGAATAATTTACAGTATAGCCTATTTGACAATTGGGGTGGTAAACAATACCACTACAGTATCCTAGCACCTGCAAGAGATAAAAACAACAGACATCAAAGATTAGCTAATCAATAGTTATATACTTTGGTAAGTTCGAAAAATGAACTGGGCACCCTATCAAGGGGGATAATTACCTGAGAAGGTGCCAGTGGGGGCTCTCTACTAGCATTATTAGGTCTAGGGTAGTGAACATCATGGCCCTACAAGAGAAAAGGAATAATCTATAGCCAATGTATCAGCTACTTAAAAGCCTAGTAGTCCACACAGTACAACAGCGAAAATAGGGAGGAAGACACCCATTATGTGTCTAAGCGTAAAAGCGTCTCATAGTGGGAAGGGGGAACCGTAACAAATGAGTCCCACATACAAAAAGAGACAAATGTGAACCGGCGGTGGATGAGCGAGACATGCTTCGCAAAGATGAAGGCAGTGTCAACGCCCAGAAAGTGCAGGGCCACCAGGAAAGGGCATAATGAAGGTAACACTCCACTATGTCATAGTGCATAGAGAGGAAATAAGTGAGACCGGTGTTTATTTAGCCTGCTAAGTGAACAACAATACGGATCGGGGAGACCCCGCGGAGAGTGGCGTCATCGTGATCACTGTTAGATGTACAAAAATACCTAAAAATGCCCACAGGAATAATACCTTGATAAGCCCACAGGAGTGAAATCAGGAACAAATCCCAGCGTTCCGCACTGCGGATAAAGTAAATACAACAAATAGTGCGATCAGTGTTAAAAATACGATCAAGTTACATAGACTGCAACCGGAGAAGTAAAGAAGAGCGAGCAGCATCTCGCTGTCCGTCTGTATGCAGCAAAACTTACCAAGTACGGAGGACTACGAGGCAAGCAGGTATCTCGCCCTCAAGGGATCTACAAAGAGTATCCAGAAACAGCGCGATGCGGCCGATGCAGGCTGGTTGTCAAGGGAACCCCAAGATAGTCCTACTACTATGTTAGTGTATCCTTAGAAGGATGCCGTGAGTGAGTGAAGCCCGGCGGCCATCTTACAAGGGAGTGAGAGAAAGAGTTACACAGGCTAGGGTACTTCGAACACCAAGTCAGTTACAGGTACCCAAGTCGAATGGAGAAAAAAAGGAAACTAAAAGGTAGGGGTCTCATAAAATTAATAGAAGAAGGGGCGGTTGGGAAAACTCGAGAGTCGAGTAGACTAAAACCATAAAGCTCAAGGGTGGAGTTGCCTACAGTAACATTATAAACAGGTTTTAACATGTAGCAATGTATACAGAGATATTTACACAAGGACGCTAGATATTATGCCAATCAATCGACTCGTTGAGCCCCGTGACGTCACTATGTAGGGTAAAAATCATCTTTTGTTCCATTTTCAACAATTTCTTTTCACGTGCTGTGTTATTCGCTCCTTTCAGAGCCGGTAGAACCGTCCAGGTGAAGTCTTCATATATGTGTTTCAGAAGGTTGAAGTGTTTCACAAGTGGAGCATTCTCAGTTCTGTTCTTCAAACAGCTCCGGTGTTCCATTATGCAAGTTTTTACTTTTCTGATAGTCTTTCCGACATAGTGCAATCCACATATACAGGTAATCATGTATACCACAAAATCAGTGTTACAATTAGTGAGGTTCTTTTGGGTCCAGCGTTTTGAGAGGCCAACATCAAGTTCTTTAGTTCTCGCAGTTAGTTTGCAAACGCCACATGTGCCGCAAGGATAATGCCCAGTGGCTTCTGGGAGACCCCAAAGAGAGGTCAATTTGGGTTCCGGAATATTGAACGATTTCAATGTGCTATTACTAACTATATTGCCAATGGTGGTACTTCTTTTATAGGCGAATATAGGCATAGGGATAGATTGAGTTGCGGTTCTAAAGATTTTCCAGTTTTTCTTTATGATGTTGGTGATTTTAAAATTCTGGTCCGTAAAGGTGTTCACACAGACAATGCGATCCTCTTTAGGTTTTATTTGCTTAGGTTCTAACAAGGCCTCCCGATTATTGTTGAATGCCCTTTTGGCTGATTTTCTTATTAACTTTTTGGGATAGCCTCTTTGTCTGAGCTTTTTACTGAGTGTGGAAGCCTCAACTTCATAAGTTTCTTTATCAGAACTATTCCTCTTGAGACGGAGAAATTGTCCAAAGGGGAGGTTGTCGCGTAGATGTTTAATATGGTGGCTAGAATAATCAAGAAGGGAATTCTTATCTGTTGGTTTATGATAAGGTTTTATTTTTAAGACCCCATTAAGGGGGAAGATGGTTAGATATAGAAAGTTAGTAGACTCACTACTAGAAGTCATCGTGAATTGTAGATGGGGATTGAGACCATTCACCCAGGTGAAGAAATTGTTGGCATCATCCTGTGACCCCTTCCATAATACCAGGATGTCATCAATGTAACGACTCCATTTCGTGATGTTGTTAATGAAAGGATTGCTGTTGTTATAAATATGTGATTTCTCGAAAGTTTCAACATATAAATTTGCCACGATTGGAGCCATGGTGGCCCCCATAGCTGTGCCCTCGATTTGTTGATAAAGTTTTCCGTTGAACTCGAAGTAGTTACGTTTCAGTGCGAGTTCCACGCACCAGAGGATAAATGAGGTGGGTACTGGGTCATTGTCTTCTCGGGTAAGAAGTATTTCTTTTATGGTATCTATTGAAGCCTGTTGTGGTATGTTGGTATACAGGGAAACAATATCCAAGCCTATAAGTAGGTTGGATGAAGGGTCAAACTCAAGATTTTCATAGCAGTTGATAACATCTCTGGAATCTTTTAGATAGGATTGCATTTTTTGTACATATATTTTCAAGTAGTGGTCCGCAAAAGTAGAGAGTGGTTCTAAAACAGAATCAATACCCGCTACAATGGGACGGCCGGGTGGGTTCAGAAGAGTTTTGTGTACCTTTGGAATGGTGTAAAACGTAGGAATGCTGGGTTTCTTATTGACAACGAAGTCTGCTTCCTGTTTAGCGATCCATTCACGGTCTTTCGCTTTCCCCACTTTGTCAGCTACAAGTCGTTGGAGTTCAGGTGTAGGATCTTGAGTAAGTAAGTGGTAGTAGGAGGTGTTGCTCAGTTGTCTCTCACATTCATCAATATAATCGGTGCGATTGAGAATCACAATACCTCCACCTTTGTCCGCCTTCTTTATGATGATCGATGGATTAGTAGACAAGGAATCAAGAGCTTTGCGTTCCTGATTGGATAAGTTGTGACCACACCACCAAGTATTTTCATTGCTCTGTTTTGATGTTCCAGAGCTTCATTTGAACCTAAAGCACAAAAGGGTACTTTTGTCTTGCTCACTACCCAATTGCCTTTTTGAAACATACTCCACAAGTCCGTGTGATTGCTTTGAAGCTGTTTCATTTCTGCTAAGTACCATGCTATCATACTTGCGTAGTTTATGAAATCGAGGGCGACAAAGTACTTAACAACCTTTTCATTTGATGCTAGGTATAAATCCCAGTTTGCAGTTCAGATGGATCTGATAAATAAAAGCATTGTGTCCACCATATGAATGTACTGAAGAGCAACTCTTAGTTTAGTTTAGTTTACTTATTTATAACACGTACCAGGGACCCAGAGGCATATGGGTGCACAGAGAAACATACAGTCAATCAAAAACACACATTTATGGCATAACACCCCTTGAATGCAAACAAAAACAAATACAAAAACAACAAATAACAATGGCTCAATCCATTACAATTCTATGATTCAAGGTGGATGGCACATTTCCCAGATTGTCACAGCGTCTCAGAAAGGATGGGAGATTGCTACGACCACAGCCAATGATGATACAGTCTGAGCCATTCAGTGGGAACCACTCCTTGATTTTTAACCTCTGCAAACATTTTAGATCCTGGGTTCTAATACAGACCCCCCAACCCCGCTTTAGAATGTAACCAAGCCAAAACCTTATTCTGGAGGGCTTCTCTTAGCTAAAGTCTTTCTGGTTTGTTCCCATGAACAGTCACTATATTTCTATGGTCCTTAACCAGACTTTTTAGATGTGGGTCCGCAATCTCTGGCATAGCAGCCTTTCTGATACGTATGTCTCTACTGACCATGGGGAAAGTCAGATGATTAGTAAGGGAACGAAGTGGCAACGCATTTGAATTATTAAAGGTTCAATTGCCATCAAAAGTGATAAGACTCAGAGGTGGGGCTATGCCCGAGGCCAAACCCTGTGGTGGGATGTGTCTTGCAGGACATACTCCATTTCCAGCCAGTAAACTCCTGATTGCCTTCAAATCAGTCTGGCAACTAGCCTCCGCCTTACTGGCGGCAACCTGCAATATATATTGATCCATTTGACAACCCCTATCCACCCTCTCTACTACACTGGCATCCACCTGCAGTAGACCAGCATCTGTTTGATAGCCCCTGTTCACTCTATCTAACTGAGGAATCATTTTGTCAAAGGTGTCTACTCTGAGTGCTGGTTTTTCTTGACATTCTTTAGCCTAAAATCCTTCCATTTTGGCCATCACATTCAAATTCGTCAGAAGTGTCACAACACAATTATGGACTGAGTTTGTTTCCTGGGAATCATCCACTTGTAAACTTTAAAGTAACTTCTTAAGCTCAGGTTCCATCCTTTCCTTGATTTCAACATGCTCATTGAAGAATTCATCGAAGATGCATTTAAAAAAGTGCAAAGCTTAGTTACGTGTGTGATTCAACTGCTCTCCTTTCTCACTTCCCTGATAATATTTTCAACAGAACATTTGCATCATAAAGTACAGTTAAGGTGGCCTCAATGCCTGTACCATCCAAGAAAGAACCAACAGCTCAAATCATCGCCATTATAATATGTAGCTCATCTGGTCTAAGCATCCAGTTCTTTGACAAGTCTTTTTTAGCAATAGCTTATTTTAAAACAGGCTTGTAAAGGCCAAGATGCAATGTTACAACTGCTTATGATTCTGGGGCGACAACAGATGTTATTTTCTCTAACTCCTTCATGAATGTGAGCTGTGTTTGTGTGCTGGTTGAACTAGCATCTAGGAGTGGGATACACAGACTTGTTTCTTTGGTTGGAAGATCACTTATAATGGAATTGTAAGTTGCCCAAGTGGGAACTGTAGTGAGTTGTTCTGACTCTGTCTCACATTCATCAGTCTTGGTTTCTTCAATGAGATTACAACATGTATCTAGCAACTCTCCCTTGAAACATTCTTGAAAATCACTCAACTGCAGGATTTCCGCCATCATCCAAAGTAGGTCCTCAAACCAGTTGAAATCTAAAATAACCTTATTCCTCTCTGTATAAGCAGTGATTTGACTGCTTACAGGATTCTGTGGTCTACACCCTTTAGGAATGGTGCAAGACATGACCTCACACAGGGAGTGAGGCATCTTCTGCAGTTATTGAAGTGATGATGGTCCTGATATGTCAATTGGGCTTAGGACATCTGACTCCTCCTTCTCCTTTACCATGCCGAGTATCCTTGAGGAAGTCAATGTCAGCAGCACAAAAGACAAATCTGACTCTGACCAACTCTGAGGGAATGTAAGATTCCCACACTTATCCATGCGTTTTATCACCTCTGTGGCTATCTGGGTCTCAAACCAAAGGACTCTGGCATTATCTATAGAAGCTCCCATGCTATGTAGAAATTGAATAATGTAATTGCTGCGGGTAGCTGTGTGCATTGTGAGCCCATTTGACACTTGCAAAGGTATTTCGCTGGTATGCCATGTGGTAGAAGTGCTCGCCTAGGAAGCTTGTCATGGTGATACCATTTCCTATATAAACATTTGTGGCAATGTATGAGCCTTGTTCATTACAGTGGTATCCCGCTTTTCAAAAAAAGAAAAACACGATCTTTCTTTATTTTAAAGATTTTCCTTGAACATGTAACCAAAAACAGTACTTCCACATCACAAGACACAGAATACAGAACAAGATAACCGCATCCCACTTCCCACCACCCACCAACACCCCCTGGCAGGTTAACAACAAAGATTAAACAGGCCAGCAAATGTACTGAGGACAGTTCAATTCCTCGCCTCTTATTCAGTCGATCACATGGGTTACCAACACTATTAATTTGATCAGGTACCAAATGATCTGATCACAATATCTTTTGTCGACCTCCCCAAGAGTTTAGTTTAATCACTTGTACTGCCTCAACAAAGTTGACCATTCCTCCTCCGATATGCACTTTACATCACAAAGAGATGCTGTCATGTTTTCCATCATGTAAAGGTCCTTCGCTTTGGTGGCCGATTCCTTTTGAGTGGGAAGCCTGTCCCTTGTCCTAACTACCACCAGGCAAGCCCTAGGAGCGAGGAGGAAGTGGGGCACATTCGGGAGAGCCCGCCATGTGTCTCCCACCTTAGTTAACCCGAATAACACAAACATGTGGTCAAGGGCCCTAGTTATTCCTTCCAGCCCTTGAATCCATCCCAACACATATTTCCAATATGCCTGTACTACCACACAAACCAGAATACAGATTCCACAGGTAGCTACCCAACCTTTACACAACTAGGCCGTGGGAAAAACCTAGTGTACATCCTGTACGTCTATATTGATTAAATTCAATAGTAGTACAGTGGGTCAGTCAGATACATACAACACTTTTATTATTAAACCGATATAGAAAACACAACAATAAAATATTTAAAAAGGTAAATAAATACACATCAAAATCATTGTCCAATCAAATCATGTCCAGTTACAATTTCAGACATTTTCTTTCATTGTCATGTATTGAATAATTTTCTTTCAAACAATCTTATGTGGGGTTAGTAAAATAGGTGAGTGGCTAATGCCAGATTACTGTATGGGCATTTGCCCTCACTTTTTCATATCTAGAAAAAGTGAGGGCAAATGCCCATACAGTAATCTGGCACAGTTTGTGTTTCTAGTTTCGAAAAAGAACACCAGAGTTCTGCATATGCGTCTTTTTTCCCCAGCTTTATGTAGTATTGGCGAAGTGGTACACAGGAACCTCGGCTGGGAGAAAGTCGACTGGATACTGAAGAACAGTGAACTGCCAACAAGGAACATCGAAATTGGACTACCTATTAGAATATGGTTCCTGTGTGGCAATACTACATGAAGCAGGGGAATAAAGACGCATATGCAGAACTCTTTACACACATGATCACGTGCATATGAAGAAGGTTGTTATAAGTGCACGGTTAAACCATCTTGAGTGTCCTTAAAATGGCTTCAAAGGAACTCATAAAAAAGATTGGGTCGTAATGGTGTTCTCTTTCGAAACTATAAACACAAACTGGTGCAGACACGATAAACTGGTGTTACCAGAGCAAAACATGTTTGAATCCTGTTCCCGTGCTTAGAAACCAATCTCTGGTATAATTATTTTCAAGTATTCGTTATTGTTCCACTCGGTTCTCTTATTAAAACATTCTAAAACCTTTTCATAACATTTTGGATTAACCAGGGGAGATTTCTTTCTTTTTTGACATCGACTACACAAGCAAAAGTCTGTCATCCGTTTTATTTTTTTGGCTGATGGTGGAAGTTCTACTTTTAAATGATTTTTGATATATGGAGGTATCAACATTTAAAAACATGATTTTGCTAGAAGATAGAATCAAATTTAACGCTTCAACTGCTCTTAAATAATATTAACATTTTCTAGCCAATTACCAGAACCTGTAACGAAATAGAAAGAAAGATTTTTTTTAGAAATCATGAACAACAAACTTTGAAAAGAAACTTTTAAAGAATAAGAGTTCAAATTATTTTATGAACCTTCTTGATTCAGTTTTTATGGTGAACAAAAAAGGTCACCATAAAATATAAATTCTGGTTCATAAATTGTAGCCGTGGCCATTTTGAATTAATTACATCACACCGGCCCTATGCCACAAATTCAGACAAAACACGTGGTAATGCATCATTATATGCTTCATTTGCAATGCACCTCCGGTATTCATAACTTCCCTTCATTCGAAATCCCACTAAATTATATATGCCCTTTAACTATAACTATCTTCAGGTATGAGTCCTTTTGGTTAGCTGTCTTTATCTCTTCCAAAGCGATGGCTAATGGCTTTGCACTTTCTACTCCTCTTCAGTAACTGTCTTTATCTCTTTAAAATGGATGGCTTCTGGCTTTGCACTTCACTTTCTACTAGTAGTTTCACATGATCTTCAACATGTTGAGCCTGTCACAGATCCTACTCTGTGGCTATTCTCTGATGTCTGGACAAATAATTGGCAGGATTTATCGCTTTCACGTGGTACTCCAATTCATATTACTATTCACGCAGGTGCAATGCCCATTTGTCTAGTCATGGTGGCAGGCGGGGCACTGACACAGTGAAGACGGGGACTAATGGTTTGTGATCCATCACTGCAACAAATTGATGTCTATACAGGTATAGCTGTGTAGCCTCACTCTACCCAAATATAGCGATTGTCTTCTCCTCTATGATGAGCATCTTTGTCCTTTTAGTTTCAACCCCCGACTTTCATATGCCACTAAACACACATTCTTTTTTTGTCCTTTTGCGCCAGCACCACTCCTAACCCTCATGGGCTGACATCCTCCAGCGGTTCAGTAATTTTAGCCCGATCAAAGTATGCCATATTAATTTTATCTGACAAAACATGTTTTATTTACTGGACCGCTGTTTGTTGTTTATCGGTCCAGAACCATTCTGCATTATTTTTCAATAGTTCTCTTAATGGTTTTGGGACAGTATCCAGGTTTTGAATAAATCTACCACAATATGTCACCAAGTGTTAAAAGCTGCATACTTCAGACACACAATTGGGGGCTGCCGCCAATTGTGTATATTTTGCTTTCTTTAGATCGGATGATATGCCTTCATCAGAGAGCATATGTCCAAAAAATTCTATATGGTTTTGGGACAATGTGCTTTTTGTTTTAGTGCAATGTGGGTCAATTTTCTTCTAGTCTTTTTAGTACCACATTTAACCTTTCGTGATGTTGTCTCTGCATTAATAAATTATGATGTCACGCATGTTTATAGTGGCAGCCTGTCCCCCAATTATTTCTCTCATGGGATTCTACAATTCCATGGATGCCAACCATATTCCGAAGCTCAGTATTTCGTATCTTCAGAACCCCATGTGTATTGTGAATGTAGTAATGTACCTTGAGGCAGGGAAAAGAGTACTTAGTTGGTGATATCCCGATTTCAGGTCTAGTTTGGAAAACCACTGTGCAATGGTATGACAATATTAATGGCGGGTGTGATGGGTTTGTTTATTTCTTTAGAAGGCACAATTCGGGAGCCTCATGTCCACGCACATCCTGACCTCACTGGTTGTTTTTATCATAATCGCCACTGCAGAGACCCATGGGGTGGGATGTTGAAATGTCTTTATATCTCGTTCCTCCATGCAATCCAGCTTGTCTTCTAACTTTTCTCGTGAGAAATGGTATTCTTCAAGGACAGAGTGCCACTTGAAACACTTGTGCATAGGCGCATTATAAATGCCATATCATATCATATCACTGGTTGCACCAATTTATCAATGTGATTGTGCATTTGCACCATTTTTCCTTTCAGGTAACACATGCCTTCAAATAGATCTGAAAACTCAACACATTATTATCTATTTCATCGGCCTTTACATTTTTCACAAGTGCGACATATTACAATTCTTGTGCTTTCTCGCGGCTTATCAATCTCCAATATCCTGTTTCTGTCACACATATCTTGCTCTTTCTTTCCATTTTTCATGCGTTCTTGATTCAAATGCATCTTTTACAGCATCGGTATCCAGCGTATATTCGCATACATTTGAGTGTACATTGCTTGGAGCATGGATCATGGTTTTTGCTGCTTAAGCTGTTCAGGCTGTATGCCCTCGTTGATAAGAAACTGGCTTCCTCATTAGCCAATCACACCAACCGTAAGGCGGAAGCCGGCCTGGCGGTGAAGGCCTAGGAAAAGGCCCTGTTTGTCTCCTGTTTGCCGGATGGTGCAGGCACTTGGCTTAGCAAGTCGCTTCTCAATAGGATTGTGACACAGCTGCAGCAAACACTGAGAAAGGGCCGGAGCCCTCCTCTGCTGCTCCTACGCCTGCATCTGGAGAAGTGTGACCATGCGACCTGCACCCCGCTCCTGTCTGAGCTACACCAGGTAAGAAGTTGAATGAAAACCTGCTTCCCGACGACCCATGATGCACATCATACCCCCACAATCTTCTGGTTTTGTTGGGGTGCCTATATACTCTACACAAGGGAATTCACCTCCCAAAATGGCGGCATCCGTCTTTGTTTGCCTGTCGCCTAGCAACATACACGGCCGCGGATAGGCCCATGTCTCCTACTTCCTTAGTAGCGCATCACTGGATGGCGCTCGCTGGGCCAACCTTCCTAAGTCTACCTCTTAAGGGCTCAGACCTGTCTGAACCTGTACGGCACTGAGGCAACTAGACTAAAATCGGCAGTCATAACGTGTAGCTATGGTTAGAGGACACTGCTCCTTTTTCCTCATACGCCGCACCAACCAATAATGTTTGTGGTCATAAACTGATTCCTTTACATTGCATTAGCCTTTGGATACAGTATTGAATGCTACTTGCATTAATTGTTTGCACTTGACTCTTTTCACCTCACCCTGACGCTCAACTTCCGCCAAAGTTATGTTTGCCTTGACCTACAATGTCATCTTTCATATGTGGCACGGACTAGACCTACACATATGATCAGTGCCTTATTTGTCTCTGCTTATTTCGGCCCTGGTATGTGTTCTATAATCTTACCCATGCTACAATGCTAGTTAGTATACTCTGCACCACTGCTTGATTAGCGCTCTTTGAAGCCTACTGTGTTTATTCTCCAACTATGCTACCCTAGTCTACTGCACAATATTGCTTGAATAGAGCAGTCTGATGTTTACTGTGTCTAGATTATACTATGCTAGCCTAGTCCACTGTGCCTAACTGTGACTGAAAATAGCTTGCCCACTGTGCACACTTATAGCTGTACTAGTATTCTGCTCCCCACTGTGCCCACTTGTGAATTAGCCTACTAGTTGCCTTTTGTGCCTCCAACCCACTGCCATTATGCACATGCGCTGTCTTCAAAGACTCCTATTAGATGTGTTATCCAAGGTAGTGTGGCTAACGCTACACATTGCCTTTCCTATCATTATAGTAACACAGACTAGCATCCCAACTCCTAACATCCGGTCTACTATGACCACCTCTACAATGACTTTAAACAGTATCCATGCTTGCCCTACCATGCCAGCTATATCACTATATAAGCTTAGCCCACAGCATGAACCTTCTATCACACAGGCCCCATGTAGCACTGCTGATAGAAATATCAGATTGCGCGCACGCCTATCAAAATTTTACAAACTACCAGCCAAAAAAGTAGAGCGACTAAACTACCTAAAAAAGAGCCTACCTTCCAAAATAGCCATAGAGCCTAATATAGGCCCGACCAAATATAAAAGACCTAAACCGTACTCTCCTAGGCTTACTATTATGGACAAGCCCAGATCCAACATACCATATGCATCAGAAAGCCATCTACCCAATCTTAAAGGGGCCCTAATTAATGCTAGATCTTTAGTGGCACACGCAACCGAAATGTTTGACATCATCTCAACAGATAACCTTGACTTCCTGGCCATCACAGAAACTTGGTTACATGATGCCGCAGGCCCTGTCCTGTCACTGGCAGTCCCTGATAATTATACTATCCTGACAGTGGACAGACATACCTCTCGAGGAGGAGGATTAGCAATCATTGCCATAACTAACCTTTCCATGAGATTAGCCACCACTTCTACGCTGAAATCTTGTGAATGCCTTACTGTCAAAATACCTATTGCTAACTCCCAAACGCTGAATATCCTTCTTATCTACAGACCACCAGGTCCTATTGGAACCTTTGCTGAAGACATCTCCATGACCTTGTCTAATAACTAGAAAAATACCTCTCAAACCTTAGTGGTAGGTGATTTTAATTTAGGTTATAACGATACTCAGGACACCCATTCCACTGCTGTGGCTAATATTCTGAATGAACTAGGCTTCACCCAGAAAGTTAATCTACCCACCCATGACAAAGGACGAACTCTTGATGGGATTGCAGAGTACAACTGTAATGTCACTATCACTACTATAGCTCCTCAAATCTGGATCAACCATTATCTTCTGTCATTCACACTGGCAACGAAATCGGCAACAGCTCAGATGACCCTGCCTGCCCCATCGACTCTAACGAGGAACAAAAATAATATTACAGCAGACAAAGTACTTCCGTATATACTACCCAACCTTAACTCCCCACCTGATAACTTGGACCCTAATTCTTTAGTTGAACATTACAACAAAGCCATGACTATCGCACTTGACGACATTGCCTCGTTCAAACTTAGGAAGAGTAAACCTAAAAAACACCTTAATACCTGGTTTACCCCACATTTAAAGAATCTAAGATTATTCAAAAGAAAATGTGAAACTGCCTTGAGACTCTCTCCATCAGCAGAAAATAAAATGAACCTCATGAATATCTCAAGCCAATATAAGAAAGACATCCTCCTAGCTAAACAGGAGACTTACAATAATAGAATATCACAGTCCAAATCTAGTACTAAAGAACTGTTCACAATTCTAAAAGAACTAGAAACACCCATCCTACCGCAAGAAAATTGTACTTAAGATAAAACCTGGTGCACCAGCATTCAGCACGCACTAACCAACAAAGTCTCTAATCTGCAAACTAAAATTGCCCAAAACCAAGCTTCACTAGCACCTCAAACCATTCCTAGCAATGAGCCGCTTCCACAATGTAAACAAAAAACACATTTCAGCTTCTCAAAAGTCTCCATCATTGAGGTGGAGAAGGTTATACTTGGACTCAAACCATCCAACTGTAAGGGCGACCAATGCCCAGCACAACTTATTAAGGACGCTGTTAGAGAACTTGCGCCCTTCATCTCTAAACTTATGAACTCCTCATTCACATCTGGTACTGTCCCTAATAATCTAAAAGAATCTTGGGTACTACCACTCCTTAAAAAGCAAACTCTTGACCCAACTATACTGACAAACTACAGACCTATAACGGCTGTGCCATTTCTCCTAAAACCTTTAGATAAAGTGGCATACATTCAAATCCAAAAGTTCCTGGAATCGAACCTCTTACTAGGATCTCGCCAATCTGGTTTCCAGCCTCAACATGGCATGGAAACAGCTCTAATTGACCTTAAGGCCCAAATAGATGAATTCAGAGATAAGGGCCAATCAGCCCTACTCCTCCTCCTAGACCTCTTTGTTGCATTCGACTTGGTTGACCATAAAGTCCTATGGAGTCACCTAGACTCTGCAGCCCACTTCTCTAAGGAAGCTATAATATGGATTGAGTCATTCCTAAGCAATAGGACTATGAGAGTTTTCTCACCCTCAGCATCACCAGAACCTATCCCTATAATCTGTGGTGTACCCCAGGGATCCTGTTTGTCGCCGACTCTCTATAATGTATTCACCAAGCCCCTCTTTGATGAAATGGACCATTTGGGTATTGCCTACACAAACTATGCAGATGATACCCAAATCCTCCTACCTCTCACTGGAGATTACTCCTTGGACCTGGCCTTGGTGACTAGAATGTATGGCATTGTTCAGGCATGGATGGCCACCCATGGATTATGCCTGAACGATGATAAAACAGAGCTTATCATCCTAGGCACCACGGCCCATTTATCGAAATTAGGTCCAGATTATGCATACTTTACCATTGATGGCAATGACATCAAAGTAGCCGAGGAGGTGAAGACCCTAGGCTTCTACTTAGATGCCACCCTTAATTTTACAAAACATGTCAACTCCCTGGCATCTGCTACTGCATATACGTGTAAACTTATCAGAGCAGGTAAACAATTTCTCTCCGCTAACAGCTGTCTAATTCTCTCCAGAGCCCTCATACTCTCCAAATTGGACCATTGTAATGCCCTATACATTGGGGTGAACAACATATTATCCAAAAAATACAGGTACTCCAAAATAACGCTCTGAGAGCAGCACTCAATAGAAATAGAAAGGAACACATCTCGTCCATTAGGATAAAACACAAATGCCTATCTACCTTAGACAAAATTCGACTCAAAACCGCTACCCTTACTCACAAATGCCTAAATAATAAAGCACTGCCATATTTATCTAAGTAGCACCCACCATACATATAATCATCACCTCCTCTTCACTTTCCGTATCAGAGACTTTTTCTGTTATTTCCTTAGCTGCCATTTGTACATTTTGATGAGGTTGTCTTATACATTTATTCAGCTTACCTAGCATAATGATTTCGCTTTCTGCATGCTGCGCACACATGGGCTTACACGGGACATGTTTCATCACGTAGAAAAGAGCACCCGCCACGACTGCACATGGCTTGAGGACCTTAACCTTTCAATGATACCTTTTGAGGAGTTCTCCGAGATAATATGATGCGTTCCACCATGCTTTCTTGTTTCACAATCTTGCATGCCAGCACGATTTCTACATGTTACCTGTGTGTTGGACAGCTCATATTCTCTCTGCAGCTTGAACATGTTGTCTAATGACATCCCTGGTCCTCTCAATCTCAAGTCGATCAGATAAGAAATACCTTCATTTATTCGATCAATATCCTTGTATGTATTACCTGCGCCCTCACTTCCTCGTTGGCATCAGTTGTTGTGCACATGCTCCCTGGCTCTCTCAAAGGTGCATGGGAAGCCTCAGTTGACTCCCCTTACTTATGCTGTGCTTGCATAGTCACCTATCTGTGGATCTCTAGCAGGAGCTGTGCACTGAGAGCTGTAGTGGGTGCAGTATACTCTGCTTCTTTTCCTGTGCTGGCCATAGTCAAAAGGAGCTTGTGAGTGAACTTGATCTCCTGCCGTTGGCAGCAACATAGTCAATTGGTGGCCGGGTCTGTTCCTTTTGTGGCCTTCATATAGTTTTCATCGTGGTGCATCTGAGGTGGGGTTTACATGGGGCAAAAAAAGGGCTTTTGCCACACTGGTTATGTCTGGTAGGGTTCTCATTGTCGCTGAAACCTGTTTCCCTTCATCTGTCATGCTACCTCTGCAGTTGTTCTTCTATTTTTCCTTTCAGGGCACGATCCCTTGCGCACTCACTTGAGTGATCGCAGCGCTCACTAACACACTCTCTTGGTTTCATCTTTGGGGAGACCTGCCCGCGCGCAGGATCTTCTTTTTGTTCAGATCTGTGCACCCCCACCCGATCGCAGTGTCAGTGATTACATCACGCCAGAGGTTGGTCCCACTCAAGAGGTCTCCTCTGCCCACCACATAACTGGCCCTAGGCATCTAGACCCCAACCTAAGAGGGGGTTCCCCGGAAGTCAGGCTCAGCTACATTATGGCCACGAATAGGGGGCATCGTTCCTCCTGTAAATAAATACATACATAAAAATAGACGGTCGCAGGAGTCTAAATCTACAGGCCAATGTGGGGGTCTGCAGGGAGGCAGCCCCAATGCTCTAATAGATCCTGAATCGATACCCGGTCCTAGGGAGACTGATAAAGAACTCCACGAGAGCCTGCAGTCTGGGTCCCCCAGCCGTGGCAGTCGGACTTGGCTTGTCTGGGAATCCAGAGAACCCAGGAGTCTTGAGCCAGGCCAGAGTAGATGGGAAGGGGTTACCAGGGAGATGGTGACCTATGTCTGTGGGCTCGCGGATGCGCAGCTGTCAATCAACCTGGGGGGTTCGCGCGCGTCCCATGATCTCACCACACCGAGGAGAGACAAGGAGGATGTATGGATGTCCTCGCGCCTGTGTGCACAGGGGATTATCAACACTTGTGACAAGCCCGACACCCTTCTCTGGGATGTCTGCCTCGTCTCAAAAGATCCCCTGTCCTCGGTAATGGGCTTAAGAGGGCAGGTCGGCGCGTTACCCAAATGAGCCCATGCTTGGGAAGCAGAGACAGCGCTCAGTGTGCAAAGGTTGTACGGGGTCACGGGCGGCAGACCTGTCGCAGAAGTTACACAGAGCAGGCAACAGCGCTAGTCTAAAGGGCGCAGTGCCCGAATAATCCTAGGTGGGCCACAGGATACAAGCAAGGGCACGAGGAAGGTGTGTTATTGATATGGCTGATAGCTTTATGTATAAAAGCAGTAATACAAAATTGGGTTAATCAGCAGGCACTCGTATTTTTCCAAACTTGCCTAAACCTAAACATAAAGAGCACTCATAACAAATATGACTGTTATTTCACTCTTTGAAAACTGGTATTCCGAAAAGAACAGGCTGAGCTAGTGCGATGTTAAACTGTGCAGCTGTCCGTCGAGATAAACTGGCATCATATAGGCCCAGGTGTTAGACAGCTAGGCTGTCCCTCCGGTTAAACAACTCTTACAGGCGCAGCTGTTTGCAGCGCTACCCTCAGAATACAGAGATTTTGCAAGCCCAGTTTCACGGATCTATCCGCTCGGGGCCACAACAACAGAGCTATCGCTCAACCTCACAGGCCAGAAACATCAGCGCTATCCATCGGAATGCACAGTTCTTACATCCTCAGGCAGCCCACGGCCACAGTCGATTCCCATTGGGATACGCGTTTTTAGGTGCTCTGTCTCGCGACAGCAGAGCTACCCCTCACACAGCTCTTATAGGCTGAAGCCCAGAGTAGCAGAGGTAAACCTCGCCACCTCAGGCCCCAAAGAGCAGAGCTATCCCTCGGAACACGCAGTTCTTACAGGCCCCGGCTTGCCCACAACCGCAGAGCATTTCCATTGGGATACATGTCAGGGGCGTTAGCTCGGGACAGCAGACAAACCGCGCACACAGTTCTTACAGGATCAAGTCCACGACAGAACTATCTCTCACTATACAAAGCTCTTACATGCTAAGGTCCACGACAGCAGATTTTTACCGCAATATCCCAGGCCCAAAACAGCAGAGCTATCTTCCGGAAGTTCTTACAGCCTCAATCCCATAACTGGAGACCATCCCCCCGCCCCTCCTCCCGGCTACATGTTCCCAGGGGCTCTGGCTCATGAACACAGGATTATACCTCACACAGTTCTTTCAGGCTCAAGTCCATGACAACACCACTTTCCCACAGAATACACAGTTCTTACCAGGGTGGTGGAATGGGGCATGCAATTGTCTCGGGCGTCAATGAAAATATGGGCCACAGTTGCACATAGGAATTAATTCTTTTTCTGACAGACTGTTTGAATAATGCCCAAGGGGGAGTTTAAAAAAAATAAAATGTGAGACAGTGTGCAATTTAAAGAATATGTATTCAGCAACACTGGTCAAGACTACTAGCAGCATAGTGGAAGTAACTCATCAAACGGGCCAACACTGGCTAAAAAGTGCCCCACTTTGACCCAAAAATACTAGCCATACTGGCATTGTATTTGATTTTTATTTATTGATATTTGTTTTCAGTTCTTAAAGAACGTTAACAAAATTACATTAAAATCTTCATGAAATGTGTGTAAAACAAATAACAAGCGGATACAATAGCAAAATAATAAGTTAACAGCACAATAAAATCAACTTACATTCAGGCTAAATTTCCTTCGAGCCCAATTTCAAACGTAATTTCTTGGATGCCTTCAGGAGTGTCACTGTCGCTACCAATAAATAATGAAAAAAATAAAAAACGTACAAAACCGTACATAAAAATATAAAACATTATTTTCGATCCTTAGCGCACGCACCACAAACATAACTTGGGCTTAGCCGTCCAGGGCATCTCTCACTTATGAATTTGAAACGTTCATAATATTTTTCTACCTCATACCATACACGGTAAAGTGCAACATGCAATGAGTAATTATGCTCAAACGTGTCAAGGGTGCAAATGTATATCGATCCCAGCATTCCGAGTTGGGCACAAAGGGATTACTGGCACAGGGATGGACACCGGTGCCGGTAAACCCTTTGCGCCCTATTCCGAGGTCCCTTAGCTGGTCCCTCCTTTTGGACGGGACCCGTTAAGGGACTTCAGAGATAATAACAGTACCGCAAATTGCGGTACCGTTATGGGTTACTTCCCCATTCCCATTGAGCCCTATGGGGGCTCAAGTGGGAATGGGGAATGGATTTTTCAATGGGGACTTACCGGTCCCGCAAAGGTCGGACTACACCGGTAAGTCCCCATTGAACCAGGTCGGAGTCGGTACCGGTATGGGAGGTAGTCATGGCGCAAATAGCGCCATGACTACCTCCATACTCGGAATGAGGGCCACAATCTCTTCTCTAGGGGGATTCCCAATTGCGACCCTCAAAGTGTTAGTAACAGAAGCTGATTTGTACATAGACGCAGCTTTAGATGTATTACTGCAGGGCTCGACTTTGAAGTAGGTGGAATTGCGTTTTCATATGTCTGTGGGGCACCTATGACACAGTATTGTAGTTGCATAGACTAGATAAGTACGTATAGTTTTTGTTCTAGTGCCACAGATTGGCCTTTCTGTGCAGGGAATCTTATTGCATCAAAATCTGTCCAAAATTCTAGTTGCAGCACCCAATTACTGCATCTAAAGAATTCCAGATTTAGATCTTCAAAGTTTCGCCCTCATCCACCCACTTCAGAATCATGATTGCTCTCCATTTCCTTCCTTCAACAGCGGGCACTCTGGTGCTGTTCTAGATTTAACAAATAGTTTGCCCCTCTTCTTCGACAATTGGGTACTTAAGGAAACAATCCCCAACTCGAGTCTCAAGTACTCCACTGGGGTAGTCGGTGATAGATTTAATGCCTTACTCCCGAAAAATCACTCCAGCTGGTTTAGCCTCCCAGCATCCTTCCTTGTGAGTGCCTCAAGGCTGTACAGAACCATAGGGTAGGTGCACTCTTTGTAAAGTGTTAGCACCCCCTCAATAGTATAGCCCGCTGTCTGCCTTCCATATTTACAAAGGAGTGTGAGTTGCCAGTCTTTCTTACTTTTCCTTCCTTTATAAGCTGGTAACTATTCTTGTTGCTAATTTCCAAGCCCAAACAGCATAACTATTTACATAGTCCATACTGCCTAGTTTAGTAATCATTGCCAGATTATGAACCTTTTTTTCCTGTGATCAACATACTGTTGGTCTTGGTGACATTTATAACCTATTTATTTTCTAGTGCATAGTTGTGTAGCTCATTTAACATGCATTTTATGCCTCTATACGTACGATCAAAATTCACAAAATCATCCTCGTATAGCACGCTGGGCATTTGTGCAGTATCCAATTTAGGGGGGCAGTTGGACTTGGCCAACAGCCGAGGTGGAATATGTCAGGTACAGATTAAACAACAGGGGAGCCAGCACACAACCTTACTTGACTCCCTCGTTTACATGAATCGGTCCCAACATTCCGCCTCCGTTGTCCAATTGCAAACGTGCTGAGGTGTTCTTCTCTAAGAGCGGAATCACCAAACCAACCAATCTGGACATCCCATGTCCAACAGCTTATGCCATAATGTCAACTCGATCAAACGCTGCCTTAAAGTCAACATATGTCACATACAATGGTGGTCTATCTTTGCCGACTGCCCCCTTCATGAATTGATCAAGCAATCTTATATTATGGGTTGTAGTTGTTAGGTAAGAGTTCCTGTATTTTAGTGTGCAAAGTGCATTACAGTACCGCGCACTGGGGCCCTTGCATTTTTGGGCCTTAGACATCCCTTAAGGATTTTTTGGTAACTGGACCATGTGCCTAGGAGTGGACCGGTGGCAGCAGAAACTTTTTCATGTATTTTTATTAACCCTTACTGAGCCATATTGTGCTTACCGTGTGTGGCTCATGATTGTTACTAGTGTCTGTAATGGCTGTGCCACGAGGTCTTTTGTCCTCTCCTTTGGCCATTTTGTCCGTTGACCTTCCCCTTGTGCTTTGTGAACTATGGAGTCCATATTTGGGCATGCATTCTCCCGCGAAAGCCAGTGTTTTTTGCGGGCTAATGCATGTCACATGGCTTGAAGTGGGCTAGGACTGTCTGGTCCCAATCCACACTACTGGTGACAGAATGTCTGGTGTGTCTGTGTATGTGAGAGCCACAGCAGTCCCTGATTGGACTACTGTTGGCGAGCATGAGTGCCAAGTATCCTGAGAAGTGAAGCAGATCCAAGAACTCTCCAGAACCACGCAGGGAAGGTTTGGCACCCTGAGCCCACTGTCGTCCCGGTAGAGCCCTGCTTTGCGCTTGATCTCCGAAGTACTGCAAAGGTGCTTCAAACCTTTTCAGTGGTGGGACCAATCACTCTCGACACCTCGTTGGAGCCCTGCAAACGAGCCTTCTCGGAAGTGTCCCTGGGCCCTCCAGTGGACTGACCAGCTTGTAACTTGGCACCCATACTGAAGCACTGTTACATCGAGTTTCGGCTCAAGCTTTGGAAGAACCCTAGTTCGCACTGCAAAACCTCTTCTAGCCAAATCTCATCATCCCTACTGCTTTGGGCCGCGAGAGAGAAGCGTGCGTCAGTCTGCGAGACTTGGATGCTCCTGCGTCACTGTGCGACAGTGGCGGTGGCTGCTGGTGACTTTCCTGCCTTTCTTCAAGTCTCCTGAGACCAGCTGCATCAGTGCTTTCTTTGTCCTGCATTTGTGATGTGAGATCCAGCACCAGGTGTAAATCAGACCTGCATCCGCACCCACAGCGCCTATCCACTTTGAAGCATAACCAAGGACAAGATTTAGTAGTCCAGGCGACCTTCTTCAAATCTGCCAAGTTTGGACCTGGAGTGAGCCAAGGGTAGTGAGTAATCATACCACTTACTACTGGCCTCTAGTTCATCCATCCCATTTTTACGCACAAAGGATCCCTTGTAGTCCTTGTCTTGACTTGGGTGGCTCTTGCTTCCTATAGTCGTCCGAAAGTTGGGGACAGCTTTGTTCTCCGTAGCAGACCTGCGTCTGACTCTTGGAACCTAAGTCCTCACACTCCAGTGTCCTCTTCTAACTTTTCCTTCCCACTGAAGTTTATCCTTTGTGAGCTTCAGGCATCAACAAGCGTTTTTATGCACAAACATAACATTGAGCACAAAGCTCCAATCTCCATAGGGCTGGACTTCTTAAGTTAGGGATATCCATTTGTGGAGTTGACCATTGTGTTAAAGTTTGTTTGCTTTCCCTCTTCATACATTTTAGCGGGAATCTGCACTTTACCGCATTGGCCGAAAAAATGCCTCTGCAAATATTGTATCTAGTGTGTGTTTAAGTAGTAGTATTACTGTGTTCTTCATTATTCACTGGTGTTTGTACTGGGCCTAATACATTGTGTATTTTTGCTATACTACTGTCTAAGCTTAATTCTTGTTGTGCTACTGTGTGTGCTCATTGAAGACCTCAAATCACCCCCACTACTCCTGAGACTTAGCCTTGACTGCTCCCCAAGCTAGATTAAATAGTCCTGGCTAACTTTGCTAACTTTTCAAAAGTGTTCCCTGTTTCACTAAACAAGGATGGCCGCCTGAACAACTGTTCACCAGAGTAGAGTTCAGAAATCCATTTTAACAGTACCCGTCTGGTAATCATAAAGGATCCTTTGTGTCTTCGCTCATCCCTGCAGTACTTCAACAAGAAAAATCCAAGAGCTTCCTCGGTACGTCCAACGTGGACAGCAGTCTATAATTGTCCGTAATGTTTCTGTCTCCTTTCTTGAAGACCGGGACCAAAATAGACTGCTGTCATGAGGATGGTACATGATGTTCGATATAGACTCTTTCAAACAGCACCAAAATAAATGTGCTCAGATTTCAGGAGTTTTTTTTAAGTATTAAGTTGGCCAGCTCATTGGGCTTGGGGGATCTTGAGCTCTTTAGCTTCTAAATCACAACCTCTAAAGTCTCATGTGTAAACTTTATGGGCCACCGCTCTTCAGCATCTGGATCTGCTGAAGGGCGTGAGGGGGGGATGGCACCATAATCCCTAGCCTTTTTTAAGTAGCCCACACAAGCTTATTCTTTAATTGGGTTTACTATACTCTTAGTATTATGACCCTTAGCTTGTGATAAGATTTGCCATTTGGAGCGAATATTTCTTCTAAGCACACCTAGGATTCGCTGCCACTGCACATTCTTAGTTGAAAATTTCCAGCACCTGAGCCAGTGCCGATACCCACATTTTCCAGCAGTTACCCTGAATAATTTCTCCTCCACCGAGTGCTCACAGTTTCTAATGTTTCTTAAGGGTCTTCTCAATTTACGTTTAGCGTCTCGGATCATGACATCGAATACTTTAAAATGTCTCTCGTCCCAGATAGCCAGAGGCTTGCCCTTACATGCTCCTGTCCCATCTGCAACCAGCTTCAGCCAGTCTTCGAATTCTTCATGTGTGAAGCTGGTGAATGTTCCCATTTCATGGAGAGTTGCATGTGGTGCTTCACTAGTAACCTTATTGAGGTTGCCTACTGACCAATAAATGCAGTTTCCCGCACAATTAAGATCAAGTCCCCCATTTATGCTAAGATTACATTTTCCAATGTCAGATTTTATGGACAATGAGAGTACTGCATGATCACTATTTTCACCAAAATTAATATTAAGCTCGAGGACCCTTTGCAGGACGGCGTTACTACCAAATGGGTAGTCCAAAGTTGCCCAACTGTTCCCATTTCTCTGTGTGGCCTTCCTAGGGACATCCCCTTTGGCTCTCCCATTTATAAGGGTCAGCTCCCACTCTTTCATGAATGCCACCCATAGCTTGCCATTCCTAAACCTCTTTTTCTGCAGCATATTGCTCTTACTTAATACTTAATATGTTACTATAGGCCGCACATTAAGTGTCATCAACACATCAAGCATTTAGAACACCTCCCACCAGCATTGCTACTTGATGTGCCCCCATTTAGTGCAGATGTCTTCAATAAAATCATGAATATCATCCAAATTTTAAAATCCTGGTGGCACACAAACCTTCACCAAAGGCAGTTTTCCACGCCTTTTCCCCTTGTGCAATTGGACCTCGACTGCCTTCACATTATCATTAATAGTTGTTAGCAAGATAGCTTCAGATTTTGACTAACACCAATTATGAGGCCTCCATATGGACGTCCTCCTCCGGGGTCCCTTCTTTGCAAACACTTTATACAGCTGAAAGCCATCGACACCCATTGGAGAAGTCAGCCAGGCCTCCTGCAACATAAAGATACCATGTGTTATTAGAATGTCCAGGGACCCTGACTTCACCAATAGGTGGCATGACCCGTAGTATTCCACAAGCAACCTCAATGTTTAATTTTGTCTCTACACCTTGTGTGCAGAGAAAGCCCTTCAACGAAGCCCATTCTTTCTTATTTTCATCCAATGGAGCCACATTTCTACTGTACCTTGGATTTCGGCCTTGATTTACTTGGCCCTGACATCTCTCATAGCACCCCATTGCCCTGTCATTAGCCACCTATTTGTCCAATAGATAGCCTCGATTTAGTAAGGTGGGCTTATCGGAGTGAATCAAATGTGCTATCTCAGGGAGGGTGCAAGGGATGCGAGGAATGATACCATTATTACAAACAAGGGAATTTTAGTACTGTCAAAAAGGGAATTTTGTGGAGGATGTGTAAAGGTTCAGTGTGATGTATCCTCCTCTTAGTTATATCAACAGACTCCATCTCTATCATGAATATCTTAGTGTCCAACTGACATTTTGCCTCTACTACTGTAGCTGTCTTCCACTTACGAATGGAGGCATACTGCGTCTGCACTATACACTCTCTGATCACTGCTGGTATAGCTGCGGCACCAGAAGACTTGCTTGTGCGGCACTGAGATAGATCACAAGAGGTTAGACTCTCACTTCCAATTTCTTCTTTGAGCTCAAGATCCTTATATTGTAAGACCCAGCTGTTCAGAGTGCAGAGCCCCCCTGTGTCCTTCTCTTATTTCTGGACTCCCTCCTCCTAATCCTCTGTGATTTAGGGTGGGTCACAGTATTTGTAGTAGAATTTAAGGGGTCGTTTTGGGTGGTGCCAGGGGGAAATTTCCTTCCATCGGCTGGCTCTGTTACCCCAATTAAGGGACGCTTTCCATCTGTCTCTGCTTCCGTGTCTGGAAGATTGTTGATTCATCCACCATTTCAACCCCCCCCGGTCAACACCCCTAAGACTGGGCAAGGTCCAGTAGGCACTGTGTTTGAGGGCCTACATTTGTCTGTTTGTGAGTGTACTTTTTATGGTGTTGTATTTTTAGGTTTCTCTGTTAAATGTTCAATTGCAGCACCCTGAAGAATGACCTCCTGTATTATAGTGCCACAAAGCTTCAACAATACCTCAACAGCAAACTGCAGGAGACCGGAGCTCCCATTTGAGCCCACATTACTTAAATTGCTATGGACTGTATAGTTTAAGTTGCATGACTACCCATGCTCCTGCTGCCACCCGAGTCCGGGTACAGCACAGGATTGTCCACATTCTTTGTGAATGTGCTGTTGCCAAAGGAAGTGGGAGTGGTTGAAGTGGGGGGTCATCAGCCTGTGTTTTGGCTGGTCAGATTCCGTAACAATTTTGGTTTTAGGAGCGCCTGACTGCAACGTGTCTTGCAATGTGAAACACAATTCAAGCAGTGAATTGTTGTCAATGTTACCAAATTCCGAACAGGAGCAATCTGGGGTTTTCTTATGCACCCTTTCCTCTTGATCAGGATGTGTGAGGTCCCTGCGCTCCTGACTTGCTTCAGCCTCACAATGGAAAAAGACTGTGATCTTTCCTCGGGCATCGGCACCATCTGCCCGCTCAGTCTCATGCCAATTTCCCCCATCCAATTCAGTTGCCTTTTGAGGCTTGTTAGCTATTGTCCGTCACCTTGTTGTAGGCATTTTCAGTAAGGGCTTTGTTTGCCTCAGCCGTGCAGTTTTTCCCTTATTCTGGTCCTTTGTGGGCATCGACAAGAAACTTTGCTGCAAATAGTGTTCACAAAAAGTTATTAGCAGCTGAGATTACGGGCAGTGAGGATATCAGTATCAATACAAGAGGTCTTATTTTCTACACATGGTGGGCAGGTTTGTATGAAGCCCCTGTCCACCCGCACTCCAATATATATATCCCTTGCTAATCCCTTGCTAATACACAATTGAAGAGCAAGAGGGAGAGGTAAATTTACCCTAACTTTCTCACTGTTGCTGATTTCACTAGAATCGTCTTTACGCTGCACGCCATCCACCGAAACACAAAAACACTTGGTTTATGACACTTTGCGCACAGGATTTTGTTATAAGGGCTACAGCCCTGATGTGGGGTGCATTCAAAGGCCCCAAAAGGAAGGTCCCTTTCACATGAAAAGGAGGATTTTTAAACACTGACACAAAAATGTCTTTGCATGTGTGGCTGCAAGTGAAAACTGAAGTTCCCTTTCACATGAAAAGAAGGGAAAGACATGGTGCATGTTGACAAAAAGTAATCTATATTATGTTTTGCATGCAAAATATCAGCAGACATTTGAAAAGAAAAGGTCACTTAGTTTTCCATGGAAACGTTTCTGTAGGCCAGAGGCACACCCCTTTGCTGGCTGTGGGACACATGTCACAAAGAACTTCCCCACTGGAAGGCTGGCATCCTAGTGTTTACAACTGTTATAGAATGTGGCCTTACTAAAAAGTGTTGTCCCTGAAGGCTGGGCACTACAGAGAGACAACTGGCCTTGGTTGGAGCAAGAACAGTATGTAGATAGAAGGTGTGAAGACGGGGGGCTAACATTAAGGGAGGCTCAATCTCCAACTTCAAAGAGCAAGCGTCCAACAGAAAGAGACTGATAAAAACAACTCTGGTTACAGGCGGCCCCATTGAGAACAAATAGCCTGTAGGCAGGAATATTGCCATTTGTCCCACAGGAAGATTTACTATTAATTTAAAAGGACTATTATCATTTATCTTTTTTTTCCCAGCAACCATAATTCAGATTTTCTTTATTTATGTGGCATTCTTTCGGTAATTTACAGGTGATTTGGAGGATATAAAATTCCTCCACCTGTGACTCGGGGAACTGTAATGAGCATCTAAAATGGGTTTGTGGCTGATCTGAAAATGTTCCAAATTTGGGAGTTGGTGAACAGATGGAGAGTACAATTAGGAATATGGGGAATAAATAAAACATTTCTAACAATAATGCATTTGGTGAAAACGGCACAAAAGTGTCACCTGGCTGTGCAAAATGGTGCAGACCTGGCTGTCGTCGTTTTCAATTCCGCAGGATTATCTGCATCAGAAAACATATATATTATGGCAGTTGCAAATAATATGATGAAGATTTCCATATAACTACATTTTCCCAAAATGTGGAATAAGAACTAATGGGGATTGCAAATGGGAATTGCCATATGTTGCTCCAGACCCCTCAACCAATCCTGAGAAGGAGGTTGGTTTTGGGAGTAGAGAGACAAGCAGCTGTCCAATCCTAGTTGTGAGAACTCTTGCAGGGTACTTCCCCTAGATTGTAAAATTGGTGGTGTCATTGCTGCTACACAAGGGGGACTACACTAGGAGCAAAGGACAGAGCTGTGGAAATTTACCACCAGGAGGGCTGCTGAAATCTACCGTCTGACAGCTGCAAGGAAACACCAGAGGAGATTGCTGGGAGTGCATCTGGGTGGAGCTGTCTATTTCTAGGAAGCCCTAAAACCTTACTGGGTTCTATGGTGGAGAGCGTGAGGCCATCCTTGAGAGTGGAGTGACCAGACCCCTGCCCTATCTTTCCAGAGTGTCCAGAAATGCAGCTGGTTTCAGGAACTTTAAACAGAGGCTTTCTATGTATGCCTTAAATCCTTTCCCTTTATGATGGGCAGGGATAGGGGGAGGCAAAACTGTGTAGATCCTTAGTCTAATTAAATAAAAAGATTAATTTAATTAATTCCCCATTTGGTCGAACACTACAGGGTGATTTTTGTTAAAATTTGAAATTAACAAAGCTCACTTCCCTGTGTGCACTGAAAAACTATAGCCTATAATTTAATTGGGTAATCCTTTTTGTCCTGTTGACCTCGACTTCTTTAATGAAGAGAGTTGTCTTTGTGTTCAGACTCACCGCCAATACTGTGACTAGCGTGGCAGGAACGCAGAACAACGAAACCGGAAGTAGCTGAAGAATTCTTCCCACAATTGTAACTCTCTGCTGTGTAAAACTAACAGACAGAAAGATCCAATAGTTGGAAGAGGAGACACACACCCACAAGGCACCAACTAGAGAGAAACAAGAACACTAATCAATACCACTGATTACTTGTAACAACCAAACCACAAGATAAGGAATGTACCCCAACCTGAGTGGTTGAAGTCAAGCAGTTGATACAGGTAGGTGGGTATGTATGATAGTGGTCGCCAAGGAGTACGATGACAAGTGACCTAATTAACCAAGTATAAGAAGACCACTATGAATGAAAAGCAGATCAAACTCTTGATACTAAACACTGAGAATCACAGAAAAGTCTTACCAAACAGTGATTGGGCCCATCCCTGAAGTCCAAGTTCAAGCAGTTCAAAGTCCTGACCCGACCGCAGAAGGATGCCTGACAGTTCCTTGAAGCACAAATCCCAGAATCCGGAGAACCTACCCTGACGGCACTAGGACGCCTATGTTGTAAACAGTACACACAGCAAGCATCTCTAGTCTTTCTGTTGTTCCAGTAAGGAGTTGGGATGGAGGAATCTGCCGTTAGAGGAGTGGGGGTAAGTAACGAGGGCTTACTAATCAGTCCGTATTTCAAAAGGATTGACTTCGTGTGAAGAACAGCAGTACTCCAAACATGAGGCAAATGCAATCCTGGTGGTAGAAATGGGTCAAGCAATGTGCGGGCAGCAACAGGAATTTTAACGTTAGGCAAAGGCAGTCCTTATATTAGAAATGGGTCGAGCAAGATGTTGGCAGCAGTAGGAATTCTAACATTAGGCGAAGGCTGTCCTTGTACTAGAAATGAGTCGAGCAACATGCGGGCAGCTGTAGGAATTGTAACGTTAGGTGTAGGCAGTCCTTGTAGCAGAAATGAGTCAAGCAACGTGCGAGTGGTTCAACAAACAGACGTGCAGTTTACAAGGAACAGACCAAAGACACAGAGCAGAAGGGCTAATGCAAGGAAATCCAGAAACGTAGCAGAAGTCTAAACACATGAATTGGAAATGGCATGAACAGAGCGCGAAATCCGTAGCACTTCAATCAGAAGCACCAGGCTATGCTCTGGGGGCAGGCTTTATACATCTACCGTCACGTAAACTGGTATCACGTGATGTTTTTCCAACATTGTGATGTGTTGGGAGCTTCCCTCGTCGCCATGGCAATAAGTAACGGGACAGAAACGGAGCCCTCCGCTGTAGTGCATTGGGTGATGACAACCTGGTGCTTTGAGGAGATGCAGTAATACCTGTGTGCAATTTTACAGCGGGTGGTGTATTTTTGGTAGAATTATTAACCAAACCCCGCGTGCGAGTGTGGTTCCTGACACTTTGTTCTTAAATCAGTTCAATCTTTTTGTCCAACTTTCCCTAACACAGGCCTTTAAAGGGGGCAAGAGGCTGAAAATCCTAAATTCTCAAATCATCCTAATTATACCATCCAGCTTCCCCAACACAGGCCTTTCAGTGGAGGCGGGGGTGGGGGGGGGGTTGAAAAAATGCAAAATTCCTAGATCATTCCAATTTTTCTATCAGACTTCCCCAACCGAGACCATAGTAGGGGTGGGAGTCTGAAAAACAAACCGCTAAATCACCCTGTGTTTATTTTAAAGCAAAGGTTTGGGTGAAATGATAATTGCCATATGCATTTGCACACATTTGTAAAAATAAACTGCTAGCTTTTAAATGTGCATGAATTACATCTATCGATGTGTTCACTGACCAGCGGTAATTATATCTTGAAGTGTAATTTGTATAAAGTAAAGAATTGTGATTTGTGTTATTTTCAACTCACGTTTGTGATTTATTTATGTTGAGAGAAGTGTGGTGTGTTATGCCATGCGTAAAATGGTGTATGACATTTCAATGCAAGTTTTGGAATATTTAACCCTAATAAACCTAAACATATTTCCTGTACACCAGCCTGGTTCTTGGCTCAATGGTATCTCAGGGAGAGGGGTGCGAGGGGTATTAGATGAATTGGAGATAGGGCCGAATAAAAGAATCCGTTAAACAGTTTGTTGCGTGACATTTTGAGTGGGGAGGGAAGGAACTCACTGTGTTGAGGGTGGCTTCTTAATAAACAGTTACAAATTGGGGGCTCATGGCCGGGATTTAGCTGGCTATTTATGACTCATGACAAAGTGCATTGGGACAGACTGTTCATTTTGATGCAATAGCATTAAGGTGGAAGGAAAGTCCCCTGTTTTTTTAAAAACTGCTTGACCCCTTAGTTCCAGGGAGGTATATAGGTGAAAAATTGAGATTGTGCAAAAAGCCATTGTGAAAATGACTACTGTACAAATTGGTGAAGCCAAGGAGCATCTTCTAGCAAAATTATTTCTTAAAGGAAGATGGGTTGAGGGTGATGCTAAAAATTGGTAAACCAGAATTGTATGGGAGGTTACCTCAGTAAGCAATGGTATTGGGCTTGAAGGTGGAATGTTACACCAGGTGCTTGAAGCATTTTATATGACCACAACGTCTTGTGATGAACAGATAGAAATGGCTCAGCTAACTGATCAGTTATATTTTCATTTGCTGTTAGTGGAAGAGCATTGGCAAAATAGTGAGGCTAGTAGGGTGAATCAGGCTGGAGACCTGTCACAGGCCCAGGATCTCATTGAACAACTCAAAAATGAGTTGAAAACCCAGGAGCAAGAGAGTGCAGAGTGTGAAACACAGTTTTCCGGACTGTAAATGCACCAAAATAGTGTGTGGAAAATTTTAGCACACTGCAACATATGGAAAATGATCAGAATATATATAATAGAGGGTTGTTAGATTACATTGGGGCCCTCTAACAACAAATTAGGGAAATGAAAAGGGAAAATAGTCCATCATTAAAGTGATGGATTCACAAAATGAGTATGATGAAATACGGCAGAATGTAAATATTCTGAAACAACGCAATTTTCTAATAGTCAAAGACCAAGATGCGTTCAGGCTAAAAGTGGATGTAGAGAAGGAACAGTCAGGTCATCAGGAACTGACCAGAATTGGAGAAGAAAGGAATGAGCCAGAAAGGCGTGTGAGACAAATAGAAGCTGAAATATCAGAGGCAGCGAATTGTAGGGGTGAGCAAGAGAAAGAGGTTATTCTCCTGAAGGAAAAGCGCCTTGAATATGCAAGCAGCATACAAGGCTTTCAGAGGGAGAATGAATCACTTCAACATGAGGTGCAGCAAACAAAAGATTGTTTGGGAGCTCAGTGCAGGGTGCATTAGATAAATATGGCCTTAGTGTCACAATTAAAAAGCCAGCTCTCTGAAT
Organism: Ambystoma mexicanum; assembly: GCF_040938575.1. Classification (NCBI taxonomy): domain Eukaryota; kingdom Metazoa; phylum Chordata; class Amphibia; order Caudata; family Ambystomatidae; genus Ambystoma; species Ambystoma mexicanum. Next base: position 746,251,843 of record NC_090926.1, read on the forward strand.
ATCATCAGGAAAAAAGGACATAGAGAAGCAGAGGTGAGAGTCTCACCAAGGAAATTGAAAATTTAAACTGGCCATGAGGCACCCTGACCAATCGGGAAATTAGACAAGGCCCACTGATTAAGGTAAGGCGCAATTCCCAACAGGGGCTTCATCACAGTCATTGTCATGATCCCTGCTTCCAAGGGGTCAGGACTTGCCCCACGACCTTGGAAGCAGGCCCATGACTCTGATCCCAGGAACCAGCCAGTCCCTATAGGGTCCCTCTGGACCTTGTCCTGGCGCCAGTGGCGCCAGGCTCATGATGGTGACTGGTCCCGGCACAGGAAGCGCCGGGCTCATATTGGATAAGAGTGCTTGGTGGAACTACCTGTAGCAGACCATGCTGCTTACTTACCAGCTAACTGGTCTCCTGATCCTTCTCTGCCTGGAACTACTTTTTCTGTCTGGGTGGAGCAGGAGCCACTCCCTGGAAGCAGAACACAGGAACTCTTTTAGAAATCTGGAACTCTTTTCTTACCTAGGTGGGGCCGTGGAAGGAGACGCCTAAGCACTACAGAAGGCTATTTAAACCACACCCGATTGGTTTCACGTGCTTCGCGTTATTCTGCATCTGCAGCAGGACGCTCACCGTGTCAGCTCCAGGAAACCTCCAGCTCCAGATCCTGTGAACACGAAATAACCTGCTGGAATCCAATCTTCAGTCTTCTTCAGTCTTCTGCAGCTCCGGCAAAACAAAGGCACAGGTTAGGTTAAAGTAAAGGCAGTGAATCTACTTACCTAATCCAACGGCAGCATCCAAGGCGCCTTTTTCTGCCTTTCTCTTCCGGGATCCGACATCTGCAAAGAGAGAGAACATCGGCCAGTAATATTCAACTACAAGTTCTGCTTACCTGTGTTACGCCCGTTCCAACTCAGCTCGCGCTGCATTCCAGCACCTGCAAGGCAAGATACATCGGTTAGTAACGCTTAGTTACAAGACTTCTTACCTGTGTTATGCTCGCTTTCAATCTGTTCGCGCTGCACCTCAGCACCTGCAAAGACAAAAGAGACATTACGGAGCATTCTCCAGCGCTAGTGCAGTCTTTTTACTTACGTGCCATTAGAAGGATAATCTTCATCGTCACAGCATCTGAAAAGGGAATGACATAGACTTTACAGACTTAAGACTTTTGAAAGAGAAGAAAACAAGGCAAAAGGAACTTTAATACTTACAAGGCACGCTCGTGCATTAACGGCGTCTTCGCTCTCAGCAAATCCTCTGCTATCAAGAGGCAGAGCTCGCATCCAGTGAAGCAACTGGATCCAGCGCCCCTGCATAAGACGCAGGATGGAGAGCCCGGCATTTACCTATATAAGGTAAGCGCAATATAAACCCAGTTCCACGGGGAAAGAAAGGGCGAGAGGGGCTAGGAACTTTCCGAACCTTCCAAACACTAATACCTTGGTTTACCCTTGCAGACATCTCTCTCTTCAGCTTAAACTGTCGGTGGGAAGGGGGCCCAGTCCGGGAGCAAAACGAACCCTGCGCCTAACACTGAAGACAGTATCCTCGCCAGATCAAGACCCGCGCCTCCGGGGGAACCAGGTGAGCGTTACAGTCATTTACAAACTCTCTATCAAGAACAGGGTGACATGAGGCAGTTGGACTTACCCAGGCCTAGCCCAACTGATCAAGAAGTCCAGTCCCTGTCTGATATTGATGAGTATTCTTCTCTACCACAAATAATGGAAAGTGGCTGGCACAGTGTGTCCTGGGAAGTAAGTACTTCAGACCACCTAAAAGTAACCCTTCCGCCAACAAGAAAAATGGAAGGCAGAAGGGACCCCACAACGGGGCTCAATCGAATGGTAGTCAGGCAGGGGCCCAGAACATTGATCCTTCTAATCCTGCCACCTATTTAAGCCCTAGGTAAAAGGGGACTAAGCCGGTCCTGGGCTATGTATACACTCCCCGTGAACAAGTGCGGGGGGGACTAATCTGGTACGTTCTGCCCCAGGAAACTTCCCTCCAAACTTCCCTCAGGAGAGAAGTATCACTCCATCTCCCAATCTGAACTTTTTCCCCCAGATATCCCCCGAACCAAAACTTCCAAAACAATCCTCTCTCTCGCCGGTTCAAGGCCAATAGATCCATGAACCCGGGAGAAGGGGGATTCAGGATGGAAAATTATGGGGGAAATTTCCAGTACCCAAACTACTCTGGGAGAAGGGACAGTTACCCTTTTCAGGAGCAGCCGAGGTATGACTTGAGACCTCCCGACCACTCAGACTAGGTCTTGCAAATGGAGCCCAGGTCTAGCAACTGACCAATGATCTAGGGTGCATGCTGAGGGCTCAGTCCAACCCTCAACCTAACCCTACTTCCCACAATTCTCCAACACCCAGGGCTGATGCCTCAGGGGGGGATATGACAGGAGGAAACATCTGACAAACCACAGATTCCTGAGGAGGGGGTCCAGGTGGAGGGGAGATGCCAAGCCCTAGAGGCAGCTTTCTTTCTCACCCAAACAGAACCCCTAAAAACCTCGCATTCTGAAAGTGGCTCTTCTATCCCTGAGATGTTAGAACCCAAAGAGCAAAGGGTAAGTAGGAGAAGCCAAAGAAGAACCCACTTTGTGGAGGAACTCCGGATCATTCTCTTTGAAAAGAAGAATCCCTAGAGGATTCAGGTAAGCGGACCTTCTCTTTGTAAAATGGGGGGATCCCTCCCAAAGACAAATGGGTGCCAAAGACCCTCAGTGGGACAGGGTAAGTATGGAGGCCGATCCAGAACCAGAAACTATTCAACCTCAAACATGTGAGCCAGACAGAATGGAAACAGAGGGGGTTCTCCAAACAGGCTCTGAGAACTGTCGCAAGGTAAAGGTGGACAGCCAAGGGGCTGGGGAAAAGAAGGATTCCCCAACAACTCCTATTGCGAGTTGCAAAGTTTTTTTTACAGATTTTTACAGATTCCCAAACTCTGACCCAGAAAACTGCCCAAGATCACACAATGCCCGGGTTCAATCTTAAGAAAATGACCACAGGGCTGTCAAATAACTCACACTTTCTTTGCAGGAGAAGGAAGGCCAATGATAAGCACCGGTCAAGTTGCAGGGTCAGTGTGAATTCTCAGCTCTGGTGGATACTGGATCCCAGGCCACCCTCCTGTCGAAAAAGGCCTTTGACCAACTAAACTAAGGACGAAGAGAGCCACCAAATTCCCCTCACACCACTTACCGGAAACTCTAAAATCTAGACGGGAATGATATTTCTGTCGAAGGGACTGCAGACTGGAAATAAAAATTGGATGGCATCGGCTGAAACATCCAGTGGTAGTTGTGACTTCATAGAGCACACATTGTTTACTGGGGGACGATCTCCTGAGGAGGTTGTCACCTCTGATCGACTGTCTAAACAAGGTCCTTCGGACCCAGACTAACCACCCTATAAAATTTTAAATGAGTATCAATTATGTAAGCCTGAATGGTACCTGTCACGTAATTGATCAACGGTCTGAGAATGTAAGGTTCCATTTTAAGAATAGCCAAGTCCCGACATCACTGTCATCTCTATAGGAGAACAAACTGGTTCCTCATTCTTGAAAATAAACCTTCCTCCAAGTTTTTAGTGGCAATCCACACTGGAAGGGAACATACTAAAATTTGACACAGTCCAAAATCAGATGAAACATTGAGTCCCGTGAAACAGACAAGGAAGAACCTGCTCAAAGTCTAGTGGACATTCAGCAAAAGGGCGAACAGTTGTTTTCTCCATTTAGTAAATGAGGAGTCGGAGTCGGTGCCAGAGTATGCTTGCATAATTGAAGGAGCTTCATCAGTGAAGAATTATTTAGGAAACTCCCAAAAGATCAGACCATTCCCACATATAAATTGATTGACAAATGGGATGTAGGTTTGGAAACCCCAAATTCCAAACATCGCCTGTTTAGCAGGTGTATGCTAAAAATGTCCATTGGCGGCAAAAGCCTAGAGCATAATTTGGGCAGTAACATTCTCAATCGGTTCAAAATTTATTTGGACCTAATTAATAATAACGCCGACTGAGGGGGTAACCCCATGGGCTTTGACAACACTGAAAAAGCATTCCAGTCAGCTCAATTGCTGCCTTATGCGGTTGAGGTTCAAGTGCGAGAAGAGGTTACCATCCCAGCACTGGTGCAACAATTTACTCTTCCCCTCAAAAGTAATCGAGGACAGAACCTCAAACATCAGGACGCATATATATGAATCTAAATTCCCATCTCCAACAACAGGGTTTGTATTTAAATCCGACACCTCTAGTGGACCTAGGACATGACATCATTTGAATATTAGTGGATAACAGCGACCCTCAAAGTATCACTTTGGGTGCAGACACCTTTATAGGAATGGTGTTTTGTGCCCAACATTGTCCTATTGATTTAGGTAATGAAATTATGGGATCAATCCCAAACGACTGTTTCGACATCAGCAACAGTGTTCCTCCAGAAAAAATCTTTACTAGGCATGGGGGGAATTTTATGGTGTACTATTCCTGCCCTACGGTGTGGAAGAGGTGACCTGTGACATTAGGAGCGAAGAGGTAGTTTTCAGGGTCAAGGAAGACTACCTCGAATCCCATGTCCAGGTCAACACCATCAAAAGAGATCTCTCCACCCACCTAGAGGATACTGCTGAAACTGCCACACCCAAGATTTTCCCAGGTTTCTAGCAGATGGTTGAGGAAAGGATCAATCTTGTTGATGCCTGTGACACTGAGAAGCAAAGACAAAAACTGAACGAGGTCTTACTGGAATTCCAAGATAACTATTCAGTGGGCTCATATGACTGTGGACGCAAAACCATTCATTCAACCACCATTCCCATGGACCCCGCGATGACTCCAGTATTTGTGAAACAATATCAGTTACCTCTTGCATCCATGGAGTCATTTACAGAGATTATTAAGAACTTAGAATCCTTTGGGATAATTTGTCGTATCCACAGTACCTTCAATAACACGGTACTATGGATACTCAAACCAAACGGCCAATGGAGACTATGTGCAGACATGAGGGAGTTGAACAAACAGGTCCACATGTCTAGATGGCCCCTTCCCCTCATTGATCAGGGACTGGCCCAAATACAAGGATCAAAGGTGTTCAGCGCCATTGACCTGACCAACAGTTACTGGACCGTACCTGTGAGTAGGGAAGACCAATACAAGCTTACCTTTACCTTTGGGAGGGCAGCAGTACACGTGTACCCGAACCCCCTTTGGATACATAAAATCCAGCAATGAGTTCAACATCTTCCTAAATAAGGCCATGCCCGATTTGGGTAAAAGGGGAAACCTGGCTCATGCGGATGATGTTTTAATCAAGAGCTCAACTGTGGAGGAACATATATCAGAAATCCGCTATGTTCTAACCCAGTTGCAGATAGCCAGAGCAAAACTGTCCTTTCAGAAAGCACAATGGTGTAAGACCCGAGTGAACTTCTTAGGGCACAAAATCACCCTAGCAGGTCTTAATCCTCAAGCGAAGAAGGTGGACGCCTTATTGAAATTAAAAGACCCTAGAATGCTGCGAGAATTAAGAAGCCTTCTTGGACTCACTAATTATAATCAGAAGTTCATCGAAGACTAGGCAGAGGTCACTCGACCCATGGTCCATTTATTAAAGGCCGGAGTCAAGTGGGAATGGGGTCCGGAACAAGCTGAGGTAGTTAAACAACTGAAAAGAAGCCTTTCCCCGGCTCCTTGTTTGGCTTACCCCATAAAGAACAAGGAGTTCTTCTGGGAGACAGGGTTCTCAGATACTTGCCTAACCAGCAATATTGTACCAAAAGCATGCCAATTCATACTGCCCATTCATACAGCAAGAGCACATCATTGTCGAGACTCCTCGGAAGCCCTTCCAATATCTACAAAGTGACAGAATCCGGGCGGGATACGTTAGTAATTTCAGATTTACTTCCCGGATTCTGTCCATGCAAGGATTTCCCGTGGAGGTCAGATATGGCCAAAACAAGAAGAGTGCCTTAGTGCAAAGGTTGGGGGTCTTGCATGATTGTGCTCAAGAAAACTGTCTCAAGGATGAAATTCTAATGACAAACAACATGGAGGCATACTTAACTTTCCCGCACAAGGTCTGTGAGGAAGACATGTGTTGGGAGATACCCACAGTTTATGTGGATGGGTGCTCCTACCATGTTGAAATAGAAATAGAATTGGTGGCTGGAATTGGGAATACCTGGGTACCTGGGTGAATGATACCCTGGAATCCTCTGCTGGTTATAAAATAGGACCGCGAAGGATACCCCTGTATAACCCTTCAAACTAAAGAGATCTTACTCTCTATAAACCACCATCAAGAGAGGATCAAATTTGACATTATAAGATCTGCCCACTATCCAATGGTTCTAGGCATGTCCTGGTTACAGACGCACTACCTCTACATCAATTGGGCAGCAGGCTCCTTGTTTCTTGGTTCTGAACACTGTATGTCCCACTGCTTATCCCTAGATTCCTTATCAAAGTCCTCTGAAGACTCGCAAGAGATTCAGTAAAGTCCAGTCACCGTCTCTAACATCATCCGGATTCCCAGGGCCTATCAGGCTTACACAGATGTATTTTCAACCGCCATAGTTCAAGCTCTTCCTCCACACAGACCTGAGGATTGTGCCATCAATACTGAACCTTCAGAAGGGATCCCTTTCGGGAGGATGTTTATTTTATCAGAACCAGAAAAAAGGTCCCTCCGGGAATACCTGGATACTAACTTGGAAAATGGCACCATACGACTATCTAAGTCCCCTGCGGGTGCTTTGCTATTTTTCGTTCCCAAGAAAGACACCAAGGAGCTCAGACCATGTCTAGATTACCGTGGCCTTAACCAGTGTACTCTCAAGGACCACTACCCATTGCCTCTCATCTCGGATATCCTGGAAGCAGTCAGAGGTGCAGTAATCTTGACAAAATTAGATCTAAGGGGTGCCTACCATCTTATTCGTATAAAGGAAGGTGACAAAAGGAAAACAGCCTTTAGAACACCCTTTGGCCATTTTGAATACCTGGTTATGCCCTTTGGACTTGCTAATGCCCCAGCGGTTTTCCAACGTTTTATGGACCGGGTGTTTTCTGATATGCTGTTCATCTTCGTCATTGTATATCTGGACGACATACTGATATACTCTAAGAACCACCTAAAACATGAAGAGCATGTAAAGGCAGTCTTACAACGTCTGCGTGAACATAAGCTCCTGGCCAAGAAGTGCCTTTTCCATGTATCAACTGTTCACTATCTCGGATTCGTTCTTAATCTGAAGGGGATTGGAATGGACTCATTGAAGGTAGACTCCATTCTATCCTGGCCCATTCCAACTACTGTAAAACAAATTCAGTCCTTCCTGGGGCTTGCTAACTTCTATCGGAAATGTATACCAGCCTTTTCGGAGATTGTGCATCCTATTATTACATTGTTAAAGAAGGATACCCCCTTTCAGTGGACCTCAGCCCAAGATACAGCGTTCCAACGATTGAATTCAGAGTTCACACAAGCTCCCATCCTAGCTCAACCCGACATTGATCGACCTTTTCTTGTTGAAACTCATGCTTCTAACTATGCCATTGGGGCAGTCCTAAAACAATAATTGTGTGACAAGTTAGAACACCCCATCGCATATCTTTCTCGCACCTTGACTCCCAGTGAAACTCATTATTCCGCCCTGGAAAAGGAATTACTAGCCATCCGTTAAGCCTTCACTGACTGGCGTCATCTCCTCCTGGGAGCCAAACACCCGGTCCAAGTCCGCACGGACCATCGGAATCTTCAAGTCCTGCAATCCCTAGAATGTAGAAACAGTCGTCAAGCCCGTTGGGCCTTCTTTTTTGCTCAATACCAGTTTCAAATTCACCATGTCCTTGGAACACACAACATAATAGCTGATGCCTTATCCAGACATCCTGATTACGAACCCCTTGAAGATCGGACTTTTCCTAAGATGTTTCCCCACACAATATTTGTTGCCCAAGCAATCACCCTCCTGGAGGATATTCGAATTCAAACTCAGTCCTCTGAAACCTGGAAGGAGTTTAAGAGAAACAATCAATGGGATCTCAAAATAAAGGACAGATATCGCTTGGTCATTCCCACTCCTGGACTGAGACAAAGGATCACAAGCCTATGTCATGACACTTTTCATTCAGGACATCGTGGCATCACCAACACCCTCCATCTAATACAAAGACTGTTTTGGTCGCCGAAGATGAAGGATGATATCAGGATCCAAATCCAGACATGTGCAGTCTGCAATCAGAACAAACATGATAATAAGAAACCTGCAGGTCTCCTGCTCCAACCAACAATACCAACAAGACCCTTGGAAATCATCGCCACGGATTCTATCGTGGAACTACCATCTTCCAGGGGCTACACAACTATCATGGTTACCATTGATTTGTTTACTCATATGGCTTATATTACACCTTTATACAAACTGCCATCCTCATCTGAACTTGCTGGAATCTTCCTGGAACACATATTCCGGCTTCATGGGCTACCCTCCAAGATGATTTCTGACCGAGGACCCCAGTACATATCCCAGTCTGGAAACAATTATGTTGTATACTGGGAATCCAACATGCCTTGTCCTCAGGTTATCACCCACAGACCAATGGAGCCACTGAACGTGTAAACCAAACTCTAGAACAGTATCTTCGTTGCTTCGCCACCAAGGTCCAGGATGATTGGTCACTCTTAATACCTGTGGCTGAATTTGCTTACAACAATTTGGATCATTCAGCTATCAAAACCAGTCCTTTCTTCTGTAGTCAAGGATTTCATCCTTCAGTTCTACCATCCATTCTTCCACACCCTACCCCAGTTCCTGCGGTTGATTCCTGGAATGAAACCCTTATTAATGTACACAAAGAAGCAAAAGAACACTTAGAAAAGGCCCGAAGAGACTTTAAACATTATGCTGACTCGAAAAGAAGGCCTGGGCCTTCCTATTCAGTAGGCGATTAAGTCTGGTTATGCTCGAAGCTTCTTCCCGACATCTGCGACCAAATAAATTGGCTCCCAGATATTACGGGACCTTTTCTATAAAAGAAATCGTCAGTCCAGTGGCCGTTCGACTTCGACTACCAGAATCATGGAAAAGGATCCATCCAGTCTTCCACACCTCTCTGTTAAAACCATATCTTCAGCCATCTCAAACAGCTCCAAAATGTACCCCAGTGATTGTCAATGACCAACGCGAATATGAGGTTTCCAGAATCTGTGACTCTAGGTACCGACGTGGTCAACTACAATATTTGGTTGAATGGAAAGGATACCCTCTCAGTGAGCGCACCTGGGAAACCATGTCAAACATGAATGCCCCCAGGCTGGTTCGAAGATATCATCTTATCCATCCGGGCAAACCCTGAGGAGCTGGGCTTCAGAGGAGGCATACTGTCATGAACCGTCTTCTGCGTCCCTTCTGGACTTCATGGTCCCTGACCCACAGGAGATTGAATACAGTAATCCTTCCAACATGGCCGCTTGATACAGAACGCTGCTTGCCAGTCTCTGTGCTCCACGCTCTGCATTCTACAAAACAGACACGCCCCCCACAGCTCTGCGCGTCTCAACGCTACCGCTTGCAGTAGTTGGACGTGTGTTGCCGGAGTTCGCTCGGGGCTTTCTTCTGATTTTTGGTTCCCGGTTCCTTGAATCCCCCTTCCTTCCACCGTTTCCTCTGCCTTAGCTCCAATCTTCCTGGATGTTCACCTGCACTCGGGTCACGGCGTTCCGTGCCTCCGAGTGTGAGCTTCATTTCTTCCTGGTCTCCGTCCTGGTCATCTGAACATATCCTGGAGTTGGATTGTGAACATCACTCTGGAATCCGAGGACCAGCACACGGGTTTATACAAATCCTGGACCGTGAGAAAGAAGACGCCACAGAAGGTCGCAAGCAAACAACAAAAACAGGTGAGAAATGGAGAGACTTGTGACAATTATGATCTAAAGACCACCAGGGAAGAGTATGAAGTAGGGACAAGGTTTCCTTGTACAATTTTCAAAGGAATCAGGCCAAGGAGCGGAAATTCCTTCCATCGTGGGATGGTGCCTTTGAAATTGTATATAAAATATCACCTGTTGCCAACAAGATCTGCGTACCAAAAGGAGGACAGGCAGAAGAAAAATGGGTCCACATCAATCAGTTGAAAATCTGTCATCCCAGACACGCTTTACGACTGATTGAGGAGCCAAATGAAAGTCAAGCAGAGAGACCGTCTGAAGAATGAAAATGAAGGATGACAAATTGAATGGAAACTATGACGAATATTATATATATATATATATATATATATATATATATATATATATATATATATATATATATATATATATATATATATAAGAGGATGGACTGGAAACCAATCCGAGTTACATCGGCACTCCGGCTGTGATAACGAAAGACTGGATGTCTCCCAACAAATCCACACACAGGCTTGTGTACCGTGCAGTCAAAGTGTCCTTTATTAATTGAAATGCATGGACAAAGGAGGCAGCAACGGTCTTGGATGCAAGAAAGGAACAACGCGTTTCACCCTACTCGGGCTTCGTCTGGTATGTGACACAGAGAGAGGACTGTAGTGTTATAGAAAAAAGTGTATAAGTCCATTTTCAGTGTTTTGCACTTAAATAAAGTAACAAATGGTAGACAGGAATGCAGCCATGTTGGAACTTGCATGACCACCCATTTCAGTGCATTCATGAAAGACACGTTGTTTTAAAGGCACTATAGTAATTCGAAACGCTTTTGTCATAACAAACCAATTAACCAATTAACCAATTAACATATATATAAATAACCGAGTAATGTACTTGGTGTTCATAGTAAAAAGGAATAAAATAAAGAAAATGTTTTGTGAAATGGTGAAAATGTCTATTTATACTTGTATGCAGTTGTTGCTATTGCCAATTCTATGTAAATCCTCTGGGGAAATATGTTGTAAAAAGTACTGAACCTCTCTTTTTTCTATTTGTTAGATAAATAACCTCCTTCCTTTCCAGCTTGGAGGAGAAAGGGGAGTCCAGTGAGAACCCCAGGGACCCCGGAAAGAAGGAAGGAAAGGGGGTGCCATGCTACACCCCCAACCCAAAGATGGATGAGGAGGCTGCAGTGCCCACTCCCTAATGAAGGAAGAAAGGGGGTGGGTGCTGTGCTATACCCCGCAACCCAGAGAAGGAAAGGGAGACTGAAGTGCACTCTCCCTAATGAAGGAAATTGAGCCGGACGGGCTCACACAGAAAGAGGAATCTAAAGAAAAAAAGGGCATTTTTAAACACTCACACAAAAACAGCTTTGCATTTGTGTTTGCAGTTTAAATGGGAAAAATGTACCACTTCTAACATAAAAATGTCAGGGAAAAAGACATGGTGCGTTTTGACAAAACGTGATGTATATTATGTTTCGCATGCAAAATATCAGCAGACATTTGAAAAGAAAGGCTCACTTTGTTTTCCATGGAAAGGTTTCTGTAGGGCAGAGGCAAACCTTTTTACTGCCTGTGGGACACATGTCACAAAGAACTTCCCCACTAGAAGGCGGGCATCCTAGTGTTGACAACTGCCATACAATGTGGGCTTCCTGAAAGGTGTTGTCCCTGAAGGCTAAACTCTGTGCAGAGAAAACTGGCCTTGGCTACAGCATGACCAAAATATAGACAGAACATGTGAACACGGGGGCAGGAGGGCTACATTTAAGAGAAGCTGAATCTCCATCTTTAAAGAGCAAGCTTCCAACACAAAGAGACTGATAAAAAAAACTCTGGTTCCAGGCTGGCGCAGTGAGAACAAACGGCCTGGAGACAGGAGGATTGCCATTTGTCCCACAGGAAGATTTACTATTAATTTAAAAGGACTATTATCATAGAGGTTATATCTTTGATTTAGAGGTGAAGGCGGGAGGAATAAAATATGATGGAACAACCCTAAAATGTCAGATTTTAATAGCATCCTGGCCTGAGGGAATGTAATAATTTCTTCGAGGAGCGGTTTGAAGGAAAGGGTGTCTGCCTTGTTTGGGATCAGATCTTCAAATGTCTCCCGAAAAGGAACTTGGCTAAAGTTGGGCATAAACATACATTTGATAGTGCCATCCTATTGAAAAAGAGAGCGCTTTGGAAAGCCCTGAAAGCATTTGCTTATGAAGACAAGACTAGTAGGTTACGTTTGAAGGCGACCTACAAGCTTTGGTTAAGTCATTATCGTCACCAATTGCTTCTGGTGGATGCCCGTAAGATGATGGAGGTCATGGCTACCAAGAACCCGCATGACTTCTGGAAACTATTGAAAGATGATAAGCTCCAGGCGGGGGCCCAAATAAACCCGACAACAGGAGCAAGTTGGAGGTCCCACTTCACCGATATATATAAATCAGAGGGTGTCAATGTGCAGACCTGGAATGGGGATTCGATAGAAAGGGTAGAGTGGGATTTAACCTGGGATCTAGATGATTTATCCTACCTAATATCCAGGAGTAAAAAATGGATGGCCCCCGGGGCCAGATGGGCTAGCCATGTGTGTTCTAAAAAACATCCCAGATGCTTGGGTGGGTGTCCTTGATAGAATGTTCAAACCTGTGCTTAGGGAGAAAGTGTTACCAGTTTCTTGGCAAACAGATATTGTAGTGCCAATTTTTAAAAAGGGCTCCCGTTTGAGTACTTTGAATTACAGACTAATCTCCCTTCTGGACTGCTCAGCAAAGATCTTCACAGGTCTAGTTTAAGAGACCTGCGAAAATGGGCAAAAGAGAATTAAAGAATGGACATCTTCCAAAATCGGGTTCTGCCAGGGAGTTGTATCCGAGATGAACGGTTTGATTCTGGAACTTTTGAAAAAGGGGTTGTTGAAAAATAACAATCCACTCTATGTGGCGTTCATAGAATTTTTTATGGCCTATGATACCGTGTCGAGAAATAGGTTAAGGGCTAAATTAGATAAATGGGGGCGTCCTGCTGCAATATTGACAATCTTGATTGTGCTACACACAGACACCACCTTGTGCGTCCATTTGGACAGAGAGGGGAGTCTATATGCACCGATCTATATGGCCAGAGGGTTAAAGCAAGGCTGTTTATTGGTTCCAATTCTATTCCTCCTTTTTATTTCTGATTTAGGGGACGCCTTTTCTAACATTAAATCTTTCCCCCCAAACTCCATGACCGAGTGATTAACTACTGTATGCTGATGTCTTGATTAATTTGGATCATACCCCAATGGGGTGGCAGTGTCAGTTGAAGGCCCTAGAACCGTACACTAACAAGAACATGCTAATGATTAGTGTTCCAAAATCGAAAATCCTAACCCTACATAAAGGCCCCAGAAAAGTAGGTTAACGCTTTAAATGGTCTATCAGAGGGTCACCTCTTGAAAAAGTGGATTCTTTTGTGTACCTAGGTTTTAAATCTGTCCCTAAGGGAATGAAAACCAGGTTGTTGGCGGGGAAGAAATTGAAGATCAAGGCTTTAGCCACTCAGGGTAGCACCCTAAATAAGAAATGTGATCACTTCTCGATAATACCAGTAAGAGTTTTATTCTAAAAAGGTGGTACCGGTAATTACCCATGGGACTGTGACGTTATTTTTTGCTCTTAAAGGGCAATGGTCTAAGCTCGAGGGAGCTTTTTGGAGGAAAGTGTTAGGATTGCCATCGGTTTGTCTCGGCTCCTGTTTAAGGTATGAATTAGGCCTTGTCTCGTTGGATGTATGTGCTAAATGTACCCATCAAAACTTCCTTCAAAGGATTCACCTGGCAAAAGAGGGATTGACATGGGGTTGCTAAAGAGTGCTTTAGAGTCAAGCTCCCCCGCCGGCCTCATAGAATGATCGATCCACTGCCACGAAATATTAACCAGGGTTGATTCCACAGTGCAATACCTTCTAGTGTACCCATGGAGGGTAAAAAAGAGGTTATGGGAGGTCGACTGGATTGACACAAGCGTCAGGAAGTATCATTTGTTCATCTGTTCAGGGATTTACTCTTGGGTGCTAGGCCTTATAATTCTTTCCCCAGTACTTGATGAAATGTCCAGGACATCACTAGCGCAGTCAGTGTTTGCGCCTTTGCCTAACTTTGCTCCCTACTAATGAAATTTTGGGTGCACGTGGGGGTATAGCACGTAACTTAAGGTGTTGTAGATTCTGCAAATTGGAGAATTCACAAAAACTCTTCAGCACCTTCATTTACATTGCTATAAATTGGCCACTGTCTGCAAGACTATTTTCCTACACCTTTTAAAGGATTTTAAGGTCATTGACCCGGGTTGGGTTTGGCAAGGCATTTTAACGGATAAGTCTTTTAAATGGTCTCTGGCCGCCATACACTTTATGAAAGAGGTTTTAGTCCTTAAAAAAGATTATTATGTAGTGGCCTTTGTTTCTAATGTGTTAACGTGTTTTCCTTTCAGGAGAACTATTTTAGTATGTTTGCTTACGTTTTCTTTTACTTTCTGTAAAAGCTATCATGAATGTTATTGTAACTCGTCTTTTATGTGAGATTGTATTTGTGAAAATGTCCTTGCGAACTACAACACAATAAAGAATAATATTATCATTTATGACTTTTTCCAGAAACCATAAGTCAGATTTTCTTTATTTAGGTGGCATTCTTTAGATAATTTCCAGGCAATTTTAGGGGATATAAAATTCCCACACCTACGACTCAGGGAACTGTAATGGCCATCTAAAATGGGTTTCTGGATGATCTGAAAATGTTCCAAAGTTGGGAGTTGGTGAACTGGTGGAGAGTAAAATGCTGTGCAAAATGGTGCCAACCTGGCTGTCGTCTTATTTAATTCCCCAGGATTAGCTAAATCAGAAAATATATAAATATATGAAGTTTTGCCATATAACTAGATTTTTGCCAAAATGTGACATAAGAACAAATGGGGATTGCAAATGGGAATTGCCATGTGTAGCTCCAGATCCCTAAACCAATCCTGAGAGGGGAGATGGAGTTGGGAGTAGAGAAAGGGGTAACTGTGCAATCCTCATTGCGAGAACTCTTGAAGTGTACTTCCTCAAGATCGTAAAATTGGTGGTGTCATCACTGCTTTATAAGGGGGACTGCACTAGGAAGAAGGGACAGAGCTGTCGAAATTTACCACCAGAAGGGCTGCTGAAACATACCATCTGACAGCTGCAGGGAAACACCAGAGGACATTGCTGGGAGTGCATCTGGGTGGAGCTGTCTATTTCTAGGAAGCTCTAAAAGCTGACTGGGTGCTATGGTGGAGAGCAGGAGGCCATCCTTGAGTGTGGAGTGATCAGACCCCTGCCCTATCTTTCCAGAGTGTCCTGAAATGCAGCTGCCTCTCCTGAACTTTAAACGGAGGCTTTCTATGTAAGTAGAACTGAGACCTGGGAAACCAAAAGGTGGGGGTATCAGCTTGCCTTAAATCCTTTCCCTTTATAGTGGGCGGGGACGGGGCAAAACTGTGTAGATCCTTAGCCTAATTAACTAAAAAGATTAATTTAATTAATTCCCCATTTGGTGGAACACTACAGGTGATTTCTGGTAAAATTGGAAATTAGCAAAGCTCACTTCTCAGTGTGCGCTGAAAAACTACAGCATATCATTTCATTGGGTAATCCTTTTTGTCCTATTGATTGCGACTTCTTTAAGGAAAAGGGGTGTCTTTGTTCTTAATTTAGTCCAATCTTTTTGTCCAACTTTCCCCTATCACAGGCCTTTAAAGGGAGGGGGCTGAAAATCCTAAATTCTCAAATCAACCCAATTTTACCACCAAGCTTCCCCAACACAGGCCTTTCAGTGGAGGGGGGTCGAAAATACAAAATTCCCAGATCATTCCAATTTATGTCAGACATTGCCAACCCAGACAATAGTAGAGGGGGGGGGGCTGCAAAACAAACCACTAAATCACCCTGTGTTTATTTTAAAGCGAACGTGTAGGTGAAAGAATAAATTGCCATATGCATTTGCACAAATTTGTAAAAATAAATGCTAGCTTCTAAGCGTGCAGGAACATCGAAATTGTGCAGTATTACTTATATCTATCAATGTGTTCACTGACCATTGCTAATTATTTCTTGAAGTGTAATTTGTAGAAAGTAAAGAATTGTGATTTGTGTTATTTTAAACTCACGTTTGTGATCTATTTATGTTGAGAGAAGTTTACTGTGTTGTGCCAGGGATAAAGTGGTGTTTGACATTTCAATGCGAGTTTCGTAACAATTAATCCAAATCAACCTAAATATATTTCCTGTACACCGGCCTGGTTCTTGGCTCATTGCTAGCTCGGGGGGAGGGATCCAAGGGGTATTAGATGAACTGGAGATAGGGCTGAATAAAAGAATCTGTTAAACAGTTTGTTGCGTGACATCTTGAGTGGGGAGGGCAGGAACTCCCCGTGTTGAGGGTGGCTTCTCAATAAACTGTTACCCTGCCTTAAAGGGATAGTAACGTGTTGTACTTCCAGGAAGGTGCAATGACTGAAAGCAGCTCCAGTACAAGACTCCAAACACCAAAACACTTTGGGTTTTTGGTTTCGTGCATTGCCCTATAGGCCAGTCCGAGCCTGCTTCTTACAGGCTCAGGTCCACAGCATCATATCCTTTCCTCAGGATGCATGCTTTTAAAAGCCAAGCCCTAAAAAGCATACTGATCCCTCCGAATACACAGTTCTTACAGGATCAGTCCCACGACCACAGAGCCTTTCCGGACCCACCTTCCTAGGTGCTCTGTCTCACGACAGAGCTGCCCCTCACATAGTGCTTGCAGGCTCAAGCAGACAACAGCACAGCAATCCCTCACCAATTCAGGCCCAAAACAGCAGCGCCATCCCTCGGTATACACAGTTCTTACGGCCCCAGGGCCACAGCCACTGAGAATTTCAATCGGGAACCATGTTCTTAGGGGCTCTAGTTCACAAGAGCACACATATTCCTCACACAGTTCTTACAGGCTCAAACCCACGATAGCAGAGCTATCCATCATAGTGCTTAGATGTTACAGGCTCAGACCCACCAAAGCAGAACATTTCTCTTGGGATACACGTTCTCGGGGGACTTTGGCTCACGACTGCAGACCTATACCTCACTCTGTTTTTACAAGTTCAAGCCCATGGAAGCAGAGCTACCCCTCAGAACACGCAGTTCTCACAGGCACAGGTCCACAGCATCACAGCTTTCACTTTGGATGCATGATCTTAAAGTCTCAAGCCCACAAGAGCAGAGCTATCTATATCAGAATACACAGTTCTTACAGCCTTAAATTCAGGGTCAAACTGTCTTCAGGTTAAAGAAGCTGAAATCTCAGACAGCAGCAGAGCTATCTCTCGGGTTACACAGACCTGCAAGCTAATGGTGCCCCGGGCCGCTTAGGACATGATCTGGTAATATGAAATAATAAGACTGCTCCTCAGGCAACAGAGCTTTGCTTCTGTTTATATACACCGAGAATGCTGATAGACCTGGTTCTAGACTCCTTGGATCTTAGAAGCTCAGGGGCCGTCCCAGCAGTGGGTCCTTCAGCATAGACAGGCTGTGACACTACAGCAACGTGCCGCTGTATGCAGACAGTAGTGAACTGTACTCTGCCCTGACTGTTTGGGTCTACATTGTGCAGAGCGCTTGTGTGTGTGCAATCGTAACGGATCAATACACGGCATTGGATAACTGATGTTGAGGAGCAATAGACAGCAGTTCATAGAGTGGTGCCTAGTACAGTCAGGTAGGTCCTCACAGGGAAGCCAATGAGGCACCACTTCCTCCCAGTGTTGGTAGGGAGTCTCCTGGCCGTCACTGCACATCTCTGGGACACGCAGGCAGCTTGGTCAAGTGTTTCTCGGGAGTGCAAGTCACACATTCCTCGCCGCTGCCGTCATCCCCGGATTAGGGCCTGATCTCCCGGGGACGCGAAACTTCCTGCGGGGACTCTGCAAATCAGAACCCCGAGCCCAGTGTGTACAGTAGCTAATTGGTGACAGGATGAGCTTCCTTCCTTTGGGCTTAAGAGATGTCACGGGAGCGAGTGTGCAGTGGTACACCTCGCTGGATTAGTGTAACGTTGATAGCTTTACACCTCTGTTAATGGGGATGAGACATGCACCGCCATTGCACCCCTCGGGATGGTTATGTGGTGCCCAGTCTGACACTTCAGATGATGGTCCCCCTGGGGGTGGCCCAGTGCAGGCCCACCCGCTGCTCCCGACAGCTCTCGGCTGCTCGCAGTTCACGCGCAATGAAGTACACGTGCATTGTAAAAAATACGGAATGGATTGGAGTCCATGAGCTGAGGGCTGTACATTTACAGACTAACGGAGGCACACGCACTGTATGCTCGACAATCCTCGCTCAATGGCAGTTACGGTCTCCCCCGAAGCACACACTTTTTTGTCACCAGGCTTGTGCTTAGAGGCTGTTCCGTCCCGTAAAAGTCATTCCTTGAGAACATGTTTTCCTAAAATATAACTTCCTCCTCCCTTCCTCCCGAGTCTCCATCTTCAGCCTGTTATTAGAACTTCCTAAACACAACTGTCCCCTCTCGGGTGTTATGGTGTGAGCTCCTACCCCCGAGTCTCTCTTCTTTAGTCCCATAGTGTAAGCCTTTACTAAGTCTCTTATTTCCCTTCTTACATCGCAAGCCTGTCTTTCCGAGCCTCATCTCCGGTCTTATATTGTAAACCTTTACTTCAGAGCCTCTTGTCTCCAGTTTTATAATGTAAGCCTTTACTTCTGGGCCTCTCCTCTCCCAGTCTCATATTATATGGCTTTACTTCTGGACGTCTCCTCTCCAGTCTCATATTATATGGCTTTACTTCTGGGCCTCTCCTCTCCAGTCTCATATTATATGGCTTTACTTCTGGGCCTCTCCTCTCCCAGTCTCATATTATATGGCTTTACTTTTGGGCCTCTCCTCTCCAGTCTCATATTATATGGCTTTACTTCTGGACGTCTCCTCTCCAGTCTCATATTATATGGCTTTACTTCTGGGCCTCTCCTCTCCAGTCTCATATTATATGGCTTTACTTCTGGACGTCTCCTCTCCAGTCTCATATTATATGGCTTTACTTCTGGGCCTCTCCTCTCCAGTCTCATATTATATGGCTTTACTTCTGGGCCTCTCCTCTCCAGTCTCATATTATATGGCTTTACTTCTGGGCCTCTCCTCTCCAGTCTCATATTATATGGCTTTACTTCTGGGCCTCTCCTCTCCCAGTCTCATATTATCTGGCTTTACTTCTGGGCCTCTCCTCTCCCGTCTTATATTGCAACCCCTTACTTTTGAGCCTCTCCAGTCCTATAATGTAAGACTTTACCTCTGAGCCTCTCCTCTCCATCTCATCTCGAATGCTTTTACTTCTGAGGCTCTAGTCGCCAGTATCTGATTGTGAACTTTTATTTCCGAGGCTCTCCAGTCTTATATTGTAAGCCTTTACTTCTGAGCCTCTCGTCTCTGCTATGCTGATGTAAACGTTTATACGCCTGCACAGGGACAAAACCCAGCAATTTGTGTCTGGATCTCGAGGTGAGTGAGAGCCACCCAGTGGTCGAAGTGTACGAAAAGAAGTAATGGATCCATGTGCCCTACTGACCTGCCCCGCTCCTCACAAAACCCTTCACCACACACCTTCCCACATGCAATCCAAACCACCAAACACTTGCGCCTCCTGTTTAAGGGAACGTTCAGTGCAGTGCACTGAAAGTGCAAGGTTCATCTTCTTCCTACACTTTTATTATAAAACGAAACCATTTCGGAACGGTTTCTTTTAAAAATAAAAGTATAGGAACAGTAACACCTAATAAAGAAAAGTAGCGGAGCACCGCTCCCGCTCACCTCGACCACTGGAGCCACCATAGCTTCTCTTTGCATTTGCCACGTTGTTGGGAATTTTTGTTTGGTGAAAGCGCTCCGTGCGCAGTGGATTTCCCCCCTTGTTTCTCCCTTGTTCCCTCCTAAGTCTCGCCCACCCGATTGGCTCATCTGCGAGCCTTGCCTGGTAAGGCTCTAGGCCTGCACAGGGACAAAATCCAGCATTTTGTCTGGATCTCGAGGTGAGTGAGAGCCACCATGGGCTTCTCTTTGCATTTGCCACGTTGTTGGCCATTTTTGTTTAGTCAAAGCGCTCCGTGCGCAGTGGATTTCCCCCCTTGTTTCTCCCTTGTTCCCTCCTAAGTCTCGCCCACCCGATTGGCTCATCTGCGAGCCTTGCCTGGCGAGGCTCTAGGCCTGCACAGGGACAAAATCCTGCATTTTGGTCTGGATCTCGAGGTGAGTGAGAGCCACCATGGGCTTCTCTTTGCCGGCCCACGTTGCTGGGCATTTTTGTTTAGTGAATGCGCTCTGTGCGCAGTGGATTTCCTCCCTGGTTTCTCGCTTGTTCCCTCCTATGTCCCGCCCCACCACATGATTGGCTCATCTGCGAGCCTTGCCTGGCGAGGCTCTAGGCCTGCGCAGGGACACAATCCATCATTTTGTCTGGATCTCGAGGTGAGTGATAACTACCATGGGCTTCTCTTTGCATTTGCCACGTTGTTGGGCATTTTTGTTTGGTGAATGCCCTCCGTGCGCAGTGGATTTCCCCCCCTGGTTTCCCGCTTGTTCCCTCCTACATTGCGCCCGCCCACCTGATTGGCTCATCTGCAAGCCTTGCCTGGCGAGGCTCTAGTCCTGCACAGGGACAACATCCAGCATTTTTGTCTGGATCTCGAGGTGAGTGAGAGCCACCATGGGCTTCTCTTTGCATTTGCCATGTTGTTGGGCATTTTTGTTTAGTGAACGCGCTCCGTGCGCAGAGGTTTTCCCTCCTGGTTTCCCAATTGTTCCTTTCTATTTCGAGCCCCCCCCCCACCTGAATGGCGCCACCACTGCTCTTCACACACCACCCCAAGGCAGCCCCCGGCCCAGCAGCCCCAAGGCTAAGGGCCCTGAGGAAAAGGGCGGCTCCTACAGTGGCGGCTCCAGGCTGTGTCTGCAGATGTCAGCAGGGGAAGCCAGTGGCCAGCTGTCAACCAGCAGCAACCACAAAGTAAGTGTGGCAGAAAGCCCTGCCACTCTACATTACCTTACCTCACAACATAGCTTTCCAGGCCAATGTTACCTGCTTCACTCTCCTAGGGAACACTCAACACTAGCAATCTCCCATTAAATATTTACTCTCAAGTATAGGTATATCAAACCATCTGTGTCTGCTATAAACTAAACCTACTATATTATATTCTGAAACCTGCTGCATTTTGCAACGTAGGTCTTTATCCTACTACATACGACTCTCAAATCTAGGCATAGCCTCTATCTTTATATATGGTTAATATACCATTAACCGTTAGCCCGCGTCTCACTCAGACAGAATTGTGAATGTTAGCAAGTTTCACACTTGGATAGTACTGTGAATGCTACCAAGTGCCACACTTAGATAGAATTATGAATATTAGCCTGCGCCACATCTAGACTGAACTGTGAATGTTAGCAAGTGCCACACTTGGATAGAACTATGAATATTAGCCTGCGCCGCATCTAGACTTAACTGTGAATGTTAGCAAGTGACACACTTAGATAGAACGGTGCATGTTAGCAAGTGCCACCTTAGAAGGAATTGTAAATGTTGGCAAGTGCCACACTTAGAATTATGAATATTAGCCTGCACTGCATCCAGACTGAACTGTGAATTTTAGCAAGTGCCACACTTGGATAGAACTATGAATGTTAGCAAGTGCCACACTTAGATAGAACTGTGAATGTTGGCAAGCGCCACACTTAGATAGAATTGTGAATGTCAGCAAGTCCCACACTTAGATAGAATTATGAACATTAGCCTGCACCGCATCCAGACTGAATTGTGAATGTTAGCAAGTGCCACATTTAGATAGAATTGTGAACATTAGCCTGTGTGGCATCCACTCTGCAGGACTCTCAAATCTAGGTGTAGCCTCCACCTTTGTCTATTGTATGGTGAAACGTAATGTATTATGAAGCCTAGGCCTCTCTTCCACTTTATGGGACTCTCAGGTCTAGGGGTAGCCCCATCTTTGTCTATTGTATGGTGAAACATAGTGTGTTGTGGGAACTTGTCCTTTATCCCACTTTGCAGGACTCTCAAATCTAGGTATAGCCTCCATCCTTGATTATTGTATGGTGAAATGTAATGTATTATGAAACCTAAGCCTCTTCCCCACTTTACAGGATTCTCAAATATAGATGTAGCCTCCATCTCTGTCTATTATAGGCTAAAATCCACTTATTGTGGAACCTAGGCCTTTCCCCCACCATAAAGGACTCTCGAATCTAGGTATAGCCTCCATCTTTGTCTACTGTATGGTTAAATATAATGTATTATGAAACCTAGGTCTCTCCACCACATCACAGGACACTCAAATCTAGGTGGGGCCTACATCTTTGTCTATTATATGGTAAAATATAGTGTCTATTGTATGGTAAAACGTAGTGTATCGTGAGACTGGGGCCTCCCCCCACCACAGAGAATTCGCAAAGCTAGGCATTTAGCCAAACTGTGTAGGTCAGCTGCGAGACATATAACCCGCTAACCAAAAAGCTAAAAATCTCTGCATACTTAATGTACACAAAAACCCACACAACCACCTCTTGCACAGCAAGCCGCACGCACTTCACCATACCGCAACAACAAACAAACAACACACAAGCTGCACCAACAGCACACGAGGACAATACTAGGTATAGCCTCCATACTAGGAATACGAGGACATCGATCCGATACTCGCTCCAAAGCTCAGCGCACAGTGTTAACTGAACCAGGTCCAACTTGAGTCCTTCCTATCATCTATCTTCCTCTCTACCTGTGGTGTTCCCCAGGGGTCTAACCTCTCGCCCTGGCTTTTCAACCAATACCTGGCAACTCTCGCCCACTGCATTGCCATTTTCTGCTCAAATTTCCAGTGCTACGCTGACGACACTCAACTCATTTTCAGGCTGCCCTCGGCCACTTCCTCTGCCTTTCTCATCTTTCCTAACTGCCATTCAAGATTGGTGTGCCACTAAAGATCTTTGTCTTAATGCCAGCAAGACAGAGATCCTCCTCATCGGGACACCTTCACCATCCTTTCCCCTCAATCTCTGGCCGGCCTCCCTTGAACCTCCTCCTTCACCTGCCTGCGAGGCTAAAAACCTCGGGGTCATCTTTGACTCCACACTTTCCTTCTCTGCCCATATCTCTGAGGTCTGTAAAAAGTCAAACTTCCTACTGCACCTCCTCAGAGGTACTCTGCCTTTCCTCACCTTCCCCCAGAAGCTCACTGTCGCCCAAGCTCTGGTTCTCTCTAGGTTGGTCTATTGTAACAGCCTCTTTCTAAATCTACCTGCCTCTACTCTCCGCCCTCTGCAACTGCGCGACATGTCCTTGGCCTCAAGGCCTGGGATCGTATCTCTCCAGCTTTGAAAACTCTCCATTGGCTCCTCATGGATGCAAGGATTAAATACTAAACCCTCTGCATTGTCCACAAGGCTTTCTGGGGCCACGGTTCAAAATACCTTCAGCTATCCCTCTGCAAATACCTCCCCTCTCGAGCTCTTCGCTCCTCTACCTCTAACTCCCTTAGGGTCAGTTGTTTTTCAAAGAAATGAGCTGGGGGTAGATCTCTTTCTTCGGCCGGAGCCTCCCTCTGGAACAGCCTTGCTGCCACTCTAAAACTTGAGGAGAACCATCTCCAGTTCCGGAAGCACCTCAAGACCTTCCTCTTTGCTTCTGCCTTCGCTCCCCCTCTCCCCTGCTGATCTGTTCTCTCTTGGAAGCGTGGACATGGCCATCCTCTGTCCTTTGGGCCAAGATACCTGCTCACCCTGCCACCCTCCCCCACTGCCTCCAGGCCACCGCTTGCACTGGGGTCTGTATCTGTACCCATACAGTCGCCCCCTTTTTTCTTCCTGCACTTATCAGACCTACCCAGTCTGCTGCCTTAAACCCAGCACTTGCCAATTGCTGGCTGCACTACTACTGTTTGTTACCTTTATTATTTATTTATTTAGTTATGATTATTTATCTGTTTCTCCTTTGCTCCGCACTCTCCACTTCTCCCCCTTCCATGCACTTTCCCCTCCCCGTCTCCCATGCACTTGTGCGTTCTCAATGTCACTGAGCCTAGTAAGATCATTGTTTTGTTCTCCCCTGTTGCCCTCCCTTGCCTTGTCGCGCTCTGAAACACTTGTATACGAGCGAGATAGAAATAAAATATCAATGCATTTAACAACGAAGCTGCCAATAGGACATCACTTCTCTCACTATCCTACTCCCGCTTCACCTTACTAACCCAACCCGCCCTCTCGTTTACAGATCTGCTTGAGCGCCTGGGCACCAACTCCGTTGGTGACGTGCGTGTTACAAATACCTTTAACATTTAACTTCTGAGGCTCTCCAGTCTTATATTGTAAACCTTTACTTCTGAGCTTCTCCTCTCCAGTCTTCTATTGTACGCCTCCACTTCTGAGCCTCTCCTCTTCAGTCTTATAATGTAAGCCTTTACTTCTGAGCCTCTCCTCTTCAGTCTTATAATGTAAGCCTTTACTTCTGAGCCTCTCCTCTCCAATCTCATATTTGATGCCCTTACTTCTGAGACTATTACATCTTTCGTCCCATATGGTAAGGCATTACTTCTGAGCCTCTCCTCTTTCGTCCCATATGGTAAGCCTTTAATTTTGAGCCTCTCCTTTCCAGTCTCATATTGGAAACCTTTACTTTTCGACTCATATTGTAAGCGAGGATCTTCTTAGATATCAACTATTGAGACTCTTCCAAGTGTTGTTAATTTCTGAACTGCTTCCATTTTGTCTCTATCCTTCCAGTGTTGAAGCCAGCATTACTGAACACAAAACTCCAGAGGAGCATAACGGAACTGGATTACAGTTGCGGTCTGAAGAACTGGACACTTCACTGCCAGTAAAGCTTCCAGAAGTGGCCACAACCCTGCAAAGGACGTATCCTGAACTAGCCACAATACTAGAAAGTGCACCAAAACCAAATACAATACTCTAGAAGAGGTCACCTGAACTGGAAACAATACTCAGATGTGAGCTCCATAACTGAAAATGATACCCCAGGCATGGCTTGCAGAACTGTACACAATATTGCACTGGTGTGGGGTTTGCAAGGACACAACAGTGCAGATCCCATGATATTACCATGGCTTTCCACTTCGCTGCGTGCATCTGCTCCAACAGTGGTGTGCCTGTCAGCGGGACAATTGCTGGAATTCATGGATCTGACACCATCATTCTATTCCCCAATGGATTCCTCCCATGATCTTATTGGAGAAATCCACTGAGGAATAGAATAATGGTACGAATGGGGTTTAGGATAAAATGTTCCTAGGTGTTTTCTAGCCACATGTTAGGTTCCCTCTTTTGCAATGTGAATCCACCTTCCCTAGTGTCCCACAAATGCCCCAACCTAATATCCTATATATGATATGTCATCTCACTTGTGTTATGATATGTTGTTATGGTATGTAAGCCTATTATGCTACGGTTTATGATATGATAAATGTTAATAACACACTGGGAAGGGCGCTCTACAAATCAGGGGGCTGGAAACGCAGGCCAGAACTGCCAGTGTCCCGCCTGCGTTCCACCAGCCACCAGGGCTCCTTCCCCGGGAGCTGCCTCCTCTTCACACAAACGCCCATCCAACTTACATTCAGCTCCCGGCACCACCGCTCTATCCCGTTGGGCCACCATAGAAATCGAAAAGGGACTTAGTCCCTTTTCTATTTGCTACGGTGGTGGCCATCTTGTTTTTTTTTCACTAGCGATTGGGCTCGCTCAATACGCAGGGAGACCGCATCCATGAGCATTGTTTTTTAAACTATTTGCAGCATAAAATCACATAATTTCATTGCATATGTAGCCCAAAGCAGAGGTAATAGCTATATTATGTTATGCAACAGTATTCTTGTGTTGTCATACAACGTATGCAGTGCTAATGCTAGTATGATACTTTTCTCTATGCTTTGTTACGGTATGTTAGTTATTCTAGGCTATTTTATGTTAGCTTATCTTTATTTATGTTAATCTTTGATACACTGTTATCTAATATTACCTTGTTGTGTCATGTTGTTTTGTTATTAATTCCCCAGTTCCCATTTGTATAGGGGGTCTGTTGCCCCTCTGTAAACACACGCTGTTTTATAATGCAGTCTTGTTATGTCATGTTTTTGTGCGATGCCTTTCAATGTAATGCAGTGCCATACTATGCTACGATTTGAAAATGCCATTTAATCCAGACTGCCTGTCTGCCTGAAAGAACCTGAATCCCAGACACCAATCTCTATACTTCCTTTTGTGCACTACCAGCAGAGTTCAGCACAAACCATCCTTTACGAACTCTGCTGGTGTGATGCTCTTTGGGACACAATCTCGGGAAGCGAAATTATTGGGAGTTGTGAGCTGGAAGCAATTTAGCTCCTGCTTATAACCTAGAAGAGCATAGTAAGATTGACACCAACAGCTACATTTGATTAAGAAGGCCAACTGGTGCCATAGAAACATACAGTGAAAGTATATAAACAAGGATTAGGACACATCTAGGGGATATTTAAGGCATAATGGTTTATATCAGGTGGAGAAAAGGTTATAGCTTTCCTTTCATGTGGAGGGCAGAGTTGCAGCATGCCATTTACTAGCTACCCCCAGCTGGAGCTCCTACTTACTGAGCGATGCCGGATATCTGCAAGCTGCTCTTAGTTCCTGGCCATCAACACCATTGCCAACTCCTGTACATTGTGGGGATGCTCAGCAGAGATCACGCAGATTTTCTGAGATGTGTCCCTGAAGGATCCCTACAAATCTGACCCTCCCCTCTTGAAGGGAATCTAGCTATGGAGGATGCAGGCATCCGCTGCACTACTTTATCATCAACGAGGTAGAAAAAGAGAAATCCTTCCCTTTCTTGGCCCCTTATGTGCCAAGGACGAGATTGCTCTTCCTAGGTGCATGGGGAATCCCATTAGGCTAATTTTCCTTGGCAGTTATTACGATGCAATCAAGAATGAGTTTGCCTGACACTGTGGGTATGCAAACATGCTCGTAGACATTTGCATATCCACAGTGCTTTGATACTCCTTTCTAGGGGAATAATGTAGCAACAACTGAAATATTTGCGTTGTAAAATGGTAACATTGTACTCCTTCTATTTGCATGTTCTACACATATTAGCATGACCATGGCATTTCCAGTTTCGTCCCCTACAAGAAAGGTCACTTTGTTTTTACTGCAGCAATGTCTTGAGACAAACAACGATACGAACAGTCGAAGAATAAAAACAGAGCTGCCAGACAATACTGCAACCCAACCACCCAGCATATCATAACCTAAAAATTCCATGTCCACTTAAAAATAGGTTACATATTAAATGCTAAATCAATATTTTTTCTCTCCTCACCATCTGGAATTCAGTTCAACCTTGTGAGATTTGGCAAACAGTACATTTTGAGGTGTTATGTTAAATTAGTAGTAAAACAACGAGTACTGTGAAGAGGGAGGATTTGTTGCTTTGCAGGCTTTTGATCTTGGTCATACAGTATGTTGGGAGCTCTTGTGTTCCATGTGGAGGAAAGCAATAGGCGCTCGTAGGTTGAAGAGTTCATTGCAATGCAGCTTTGTGATGTTGGGGAAACAGTATATTGTGAGCTTGTGTTCCATGGGGATGGAAACTGGTAATATTCGGCAATGTGTGAAATTTTAAATCTTGCTATTGATAAGTATGCTATAACAACTCAAAAATATTGTGTTGCTGTGTAGATTAATTATACTCTCAGAATTGAGCATCTATTGAGGAATGTATCACGCAAACACATAAGATAAACATGGAATAAGTTACCTACCTGTAACTATTGTTCTCCAGCATGGGTCTGGCATGGATTCACATGCTCATGAATATTCCCCGTCATCAGGCTGGGAATCCTCGGTAAAAAGGAAACAGTTTCACTTTCACTTACAAATTGTAGTTCTCCTCTAATCCAATCACTGTCCTCTGTGTCATTCTGCCCCCATCCACTGACAGCCCTCTCTCTAAGCCCCTCCTCTGGCAGCCATCTTCAGATTTGGTAAGCACGTAAAGTGGCAGTATGACCAAGAAGAGCCGCAGAGTGGATGGAGGCAGGGTTCGAATGTGAATCCATGCCAGACCCATGCAGGAGAACAATAGTTACAGGTAAGTAACTTGTTCCTTCTCCAGCATGGGGTCTGGCATGGATTCACATGCTCATGAATAATGAATACACAGCAGTACAGCATTAAACAACCACGGGAGGTGGCAAGGCTCAACAGAAGCAACCAACTCTTATCTCTCGAACAGACTCACCTCAGGCAAACAGGTTGCGTAGCACTGCTTGCCCCACTCTGGAGTCCTCCCTGGAATCCCTGTCGACGCAGTAGAACTTCGTGAATGTGTGCCTGGACCTCCACATAGCAGCCCTGCAGATGTCCAGCAGGGGCACACCAGCTAGGAATGCGGTCGTCGCTGCGATCGCTCTGTGGAGTGGGCCCTCGAACAGCCGGGCAGTGGTCGGTTCGCCAACCAATGACAGTGCATGATGCCATCGGAGAGCCACCTTGAGATGGAAGCCTTGGACAAGGTCTTCCCATGGTTCACAGGACCAAAGTTCATAAACAGCTGTGAAGTCTTTCGAAAACTCTTTGTGCATGCCACATAGAACTTCAGGGCACGAGCAACGTCCAGCGAGTGCAAGGCCCTATCAGCCGGTGGTGAAGGTTTCAGGAAAAAACCAAGCAACATCAAAGGTTTGTTGAGGTGGAATTGCGACGGAACCTTTGGCATGAAAGAGGGGTGAGTCTGCAGCACCACCTTAGAATCATGAAAAGTGAGGTATGGCTGTTTGCAGGATAGGGCCTGCATCTATATTCATAAATTCTACCAGAATATACCTTCCTGCAGACTGATCATAAAAAGTATAGGATCACTTAGAGAACCAATTTCAGAATACATAGACAGACACCTACAACCTCTACCTGCAGGACTCTCATCATTCATACAATACACAAAACATGTGAATCAACAGTTGGAACTGGTTATATGGGAGCCTAGCTATAGGCTAGTGACTTTAGATGTGTCTGCACTGTACATAAGTATTCTACACAAAAAGGGTGTAGATACAATATATTATTTTCTTGAAACACGATCAGTTTCCTTTCATCAGCATAATCTTATGCTTACGGAAATGCTCAATTTCACGTTACTTACCAACATCTTTACTTTCAATAACCAACTGTATCGCCAACAGCAAGGTACCGCCATGGATGCAACATTTGCACCAATCTAGTGAATTTGTACATGGGACAGTTTGAATCTGAATATGCCTGGCATCACCCAGCTCTCACTACAGACAACAATATAATATATTGGGGCAGGTATATTGATGGTATACTGATGATATACTTAAAATTTGGAATGGAACCCAACAACAACTTAAAGATTTTCATCAGTATCTTAATGCAAATGATTATAACCGCTAATTCACTCTTCAAGAAAGTACTACAGAAATAGACTTTTTGGATTTGCACCTCTATATACAACAAAACATGATTCAAACAACCCTATTTGTGAAACCTACAGCAGTAAATAGCATCCTTCATGATACAAGTAACCTTCCAAAAATGTAATTTCAAATACACCTTATGGTGAACTCTTAAGGATTAAAGAAGTTGTACCAACAACATGGAATTTGGAAAATATGCTCAAAATCCATCTGCAAATTTCAAGATAGAGGATACAGCAAACAAACACGTAACACAAGTATATCACAAGACCCAACTGAGAAACAGAACAGATCTGTTAATTAATAAATCGTGATCAAACAATCTGGTGGAAAACAATAAATTGAGATTTCTTACCACTGACAGCTCAAATATACAGCCTATCAGAAAAATCCTAGCTAAATATTGGAACATTTTGCAATGCAGATCTACAACAACACTTGGACAAAACACCTAGTTTAATATTTAGGAAAGCACCAAATCTTAAAAACATGTCTAGCCCTTCACATTTCGCAGCACAATCTAAGCCTAAAGGTTTTCCGCAAATATGGACGCATAACACATTACAAGGACATTTTAATTGTGGTAACTGCCAAGTGTGCCCTTTTTCAGAAAACAGGAAGAAAAATATTAAGATGCCCAATGGATCAATGCGTAAAATTCAACACTTCATTAACTGTAACACAAAATATGTGGTCTATGGGATTGAATGCATATGTTCTAAAATATATATATGCAGCACTATTCGACCTCTCAAACTCAGAGTTGGAGAACATCTAAGAACAATAAGAAACAAAGATATACATTTACCTTTACCATTTAATTTCCAACAATATCACAATGAAACAATGGACAAAATCAAATTCTTTGGACTATAGAAGGTGGCAATGCCCACGAGAGGAGGAAATCATGAAAAACTACTTAGATGCAAAGAAGCATCATGGATCTGTTCATGGATAGTTGTCTCACAGGTCTTAACACAGATATGGAGATTCACCATTGTTTGTGACTATCTTTGTTACTGTAAATTAGTTTGTTTGACTTTCACTAGTTATTTCATTTGCCCATGATTGTAGCGTTTTCAGTCTCCAAAAGTTGCATAACTTTGTGAATTTGTATTCCTTTGCACAATAGTATTTAGACAATTAACTTATCAGATCTATTGTATAATACAGAATATCATTAAAGGCATGGTCTAGTAAAATGTTTTATTGTCCCTACGGGTCGGCCATGTTTTTTTAAGCCTAAGTGGCTCAATTTTAGAAAACTTTCCTATGGACCTTACCTGAGTTTTCGTCCATTAAACGCACGCGAAAACAAGCACCAGGGAGCTGCCATTTTCTGATAATCCTATCAGTTCCCCCATCGCCCTGGCTGACCTGCTTTTGCGGCACTAAATCAATTCCCCCGCCCCTGAGCCTGACATTATCCAAACATTCATAGTCCCCGCCTCTCTCCGTGACGTTACTGTGCTGCGTAGGCAAACGCGCCCAGTCGTCTTCTACGCGACTCCACACAGAACCCGGAAACCAACACAGACCATCTCACAACACAGCGCGCCACAATTTGGAATATGAAACTGTACTTTAAAATCAAACAGCAACACGGTACATTTGGTAAAGTACATTTATTTTACATTAAATGTTTAGAGAATATTCAGCAATTGCCATATGAACTCCGAAAGCCATTTATTTTCTTTTATCTGTATCCGCCATGGTACACAGGGTGTTGCTTTTCGTCAAAAGAAGCACTTTGGAAGCACGGTGAACTGCAAGGCTGTTCCATCAACTAGGCACTAGTCCATCGTAAAGGTTGATATGTTGCTTCTAGCCACTAGTACAGCGTAAGGGCATGTGGGCCCTTGGCGATCGTCCCATAAAATTGTCAGTGTGCTCCAGTTGTTCACACGAAGCTGCAGGTTTGTACTGTAAAAGCCATCTGCTGGTGTCTCAAACCGATGGCAGTAGCAGAAGGGGAGCAAATATCTGTTATGAAAACAAAAAAATTATAATTAGTCTCGCCAGCCGATCTTCATTAATATTACCTAATTTATTTATTACAGTCGATCAGAAACTATTTGCTTGCAAGGATAGTTCAATGGAGTATGTTCGGCTCTAAAATCAATTCGAAAAGTAACGAAATAAATCGAGGCCAACACACAATGATAAACGACAGTTAGTCTACATGCGTGAGGAATGATATGATATATGATATGGCATTTGTAACGCGCCTATACTCAAGTGTTTCTAGGCGTGACGAGGAAGGTGGGGAACAAGGGCAGACAGACAACGATCCTACTAGGCCAGGTGTCTTTCTGATCGCGCATGGGGAAGGGGGGAGGGAGGAAAAGTGCTGTACATGGTTAGTTGAATACAAATTAAATAATAGGGCCAGCTGGTGGCAAGTGCAAGGTAAATGCCGGGAGAAGGGGCTGAAGGATACAGAGACAGTCCCGTAGTGCAGGTAGGCAGTGCAGGGAAAAGTGGCTGGGCCAAGGACCGAGATCGGTGAGACCAGTGGACCTGCATGCCCATGTGCCCACTACGAACACGTTTTCCTTGCTTTTCCTAGCTCTTCATTCATTCATTTATTCATGCATCCATTCATTGAATCTTCATTCCGGTATAAAAGCGTGTAAACATTTACTTACATTATATTTGAAATTTCCATTGTGTCTCTTCGTAATGCAGTCTGTAAAACGGACCGTGCTCTTGACAACGATTTTTCGTATACTGAACTAAAATGAAACTCGGTCCAGTTTCTGAATTTTCTGCCTTATCGTCTCTTACGTTATTGCGCACCCCCTTCAAATGTAGTTCTTTCGGCATGGTCCCTGTCTCAAGGTCAAAAAACAATAGACCCTTATACTTCCAGTGCGACTTGTGGGCCTCATCTGGGCACAAGCTGAAAATCAAAGCCGCTGTCCTTCGCATTCTTTATTTGCAACATCACGTAGTATAGGCATCTGTGAGAACTTGAAGTTTAGAATCCGTCTATGTAGTGCGCCTCAATGTGCAAATGCGAACTGGCTTCTCTCCGAAATGCCACGGCCCGCTTGGCTGGCGCGTTCTAAGTGCCCCAATTTTGTCCCCGTTGTCTGCGAGCATTGCAGCCCAAATTGAGACATTTAATTTTTGGCGGAAGGTCAGGGAAAGTATAAAGTACCACAGGAGTTGAGTTAAAAGTGAGATTTATTGTTTGTTTGTTTGTTTTATTATTTGCAATACGCAAGCCTCCCCTCCGTTAACAGTGCGCAGCATTTACATTTACATGAGATGAGACATGAGAAAAATATATACATACACATATATGAGGTGAATAGAGAGAATTCAAAGATGACACCCAGCTTGTTCGCCACCCATGATGGTGAAGGTAGGGGTTAGGGTTACAGGTACACTGTACAATAACATTTATTTACAAAAAGACAATCGTATTGCAATTATTTAAACTGGGATTTGCACTTCATAATCAGCTGTGCTTCGGGTGGGCATGGCACAGTCGCAATGTTCGGTGGCAATGGATCACTGCTCTGCACAGAAACGTCCAAAATTCCATATCTGTGCTTCTCTAACACAGCAACAATAAGGCCTTTCACAAAGTCGAACTGCATTTCATCATAGACTGGTATGATCACCCATTGCTTACTACGTTTTGAAAACACCTTAGTGTAGCGAGGCATCCTTACTTTACCCCTAGTCCTAGATTGTTCACGTCCAACATTTCTGTTATGGGCCAAGACCGCTAGTAGAGTGCGATGTTTCATGCCCCGAAAGCTAAAATGCAAGCTCTTTGGACTTTAGGCACATATTGTAGAACACCTCCAAATCTCCTGTGTGACAGAATTCTGTCAGTCCTCTCAAATCTCTTGATAGAGTTTTGTCGAAAACAATCTTCTCAATGGCTTTGTATGTCGGTGAAGAAGGAATCAACCACTTCTTCTACCGTGCCTCCTCTGGGGACAAAGGGCCATGTTCACATTGGTGGAAATGTTGATTTGCTGTCCAGCGGTGAACGTTGGTACAGTGGTGCATCAGTGACCGCCATTTTTCAAGTAGTATTTCCACTGACCCTTCACAAGATTTTGAGCTCCACCAAAGATGGTTGGTGATAGAATGGGACCACTGCAAAATACTTTCAAAACCTTTTTTTTCCCTGCAGCCGAGATTTTCTTATTGATTGATATAGCAAGATGCCATAGGTCAAATTGATGTTTAATATGTGGGAACTGCTCTCTCATTGTCTTGGCAATTGAAACGTTTCTATCCGTGGCTATGAGGTCGATGTGCATTCCCCTTGATTGTAGATATTCCACTGATTTTATAAATCCTAGTTTCTCCATGGCCACTGACGATGTACATTGTGTTACCTGCACGACCACCAAACTCACAATTTTCTTACTATCCATGTCCTGAAAGTGGTAGGTGCAGTACTTGGCAGAAAATCCAGGGCTGTCGCGCTGTCCATCGCCGGCTAGCCTGAATTGTTTGCCTTCGAATGTACTTGCTAGAGACAATTGTTCAATTTTCCAAGCATCACTAATGGCCGGAAACAGATAATCACGTTGGTATATGTTGAACAGCGCTTTAGAAATGAAACAGAGTCCCACAAACTGAAAGAAAGCCTCTAACTTTCTAAAAGTGGAGCCACTAAAAAGTGATGCAGCTGCACACAGTAGATTGCCTGCTGGCAGTTTCCCCAGCATCGGTTGTGCAGACCATGAGAACCTATGATTTAATCTACAGGCGGCATTTATTTTGATGTTACTGCCTTTTATTTGATGAGTCACATTAATCAATGGCTTCCCACATACTTTCCCTCTAATGGAATGCACACATTTCAGCATACTTATAATTTCCATCAAACAATTGTCGAATACAATGTATTTGCTCTCTTTCATTAGACTGTCATCCTGCGTCAACGTTGTTTCGGCCTGTGACGTTGTGGAGATTTCAACACATTGGAAAGTAATATCGCTGATATCAAGTTCTGATGCCTCTATGGATGCTGCGGCTAGTTCATTTTCTGTCATTTCGACATCTATTACTTCAACATTGATGGGAGAACACAACAATGTCGACAGGTTTTTTGGTGGCAAATTTTTGGCGGGTGTAGATTGTGTGAATTGATCTGCAACTACTTCAGAGCTATCTTCAATACATTCAATAACATCTTCTTGTGGTGGTGCGGTCGCACTGTAGCTATGGTCCAATGCAACTTTGCTGCAGTCTCCAAACACAGTTAATTCATGTTCTGGCCATTGGACATGAGCATCTCGAGCCTGAACACACCTCGCCTCAATTAATAGTTCCTCCATAGTGTACGCGGTCTCGCAAGCCACATCTCTCATTCGCTTCACTGTCTGTGTATGTATAGTTCTGACACCCAAGGGTAACTGGAGGAGCGATTGGAAAAGGGATGTTCAGTTTAAACACAAGATTAAGTGTAGTACAATTAACTGGAAAAAAACATAAAAAAGTCCCCAGCACAAACATTTTTTTAAAGTTATGAACTGTTTGTAACTAACCTTTTTTTGTTTTTTTTTCTTTGCAACTATTTTGACTCGACCTTCAACATCTGCACGCTGTAGCTCAGATTCATTTCCGCATGTCCTCCCTTCCTCTTGCGCTGCAACGACTATATTTTCTGTATTCGCATAGACAGCATGGAATGAGGCTCCATCATCTCCCTGAAACATAGTACTTTCATTACTATGTATCAAAATATTGTTTGCATAAAACACACGTGAGGACGAACACACGGGTACATCTCAATAGCCAAATACGATTTAAACATTGTGTGCAACAAGCAAACGACAAGTATTCGACCAGTGATGATCTATTTCGATGGAGCTGTCAGTATCCATACCTCTGGCTCTGCATGGACTGCCATGAATGGTTGTATTGGAGAGGAGGCATCCGCATCGCCCTGAAACACAGTACTTGCGTTAGTATGCTTTTCAATATTGGAAACACAACACACACTTGGGGTCGACGGCACAGGTACATATAAAGAGATAACCACAAATGATGCATTGTCCAAAAGAATCAAGGAAAATCTAAATATGATCACATTTCATCGACTTATTTATCCGATTCCTTTACATCTGCATCATCTGAATGAGATGTTGTGATTGTGGTGGAAGCTCCATCGTCTCCCTGAAACACAGTACTTGGATTAGTATCGTTTTCAATATTGGAAACATAACACACACTTGGGGGTCGAACGCACAGGTACATATAAAGAGATAACCGCAAATGATGCATTGTCCAAAAGAATCAAGGAAAATCTAAATATGATCACATTTCATCGACTTATTTCTCCGATTTATTTACATCTGCATCATCTAAATTGGATGTTGTGATTGTAGTGGAAACTTCGTCGTCTCCCTGAAATACAGCACTTGCGTTAATAGGGAAGAAAGTATAGCAAATGGAATCACGTTATATGATCACGCATGATGGAGCTGTCATTATCCATACCTCGTGCTGCTGAAGAATATCTATGGATGTTGCAAATGTAGTGCGCACTTCCGAAAGCTGTTGCACCGATTCGTATATGCATGGTCCCGCTTCCACTTCCCCTGGAATTACTTGAATGTCAGGCTCTGCATCAAGTGCAGGGGTTGACGCTCCATCAACTGCCTGAAACATAGTACTTGCATTAGTGAGGATTACAATAGTGAAAACATAACACACACCTGGGGTCGACAGCACAGGTACATTTCAACGGCTAACCACGAATGAAACATTGTGTAGAACAATCAAACGACAAGAATTCCAGCTCTGATGATGACGCTCGATGGAGCTGTCAGTATCCATACCTCCTGCTGGTGAAGAACATCTAGAAATGTTGTAGATGTGGCGGACGCTTCAGCATCTCCCTGAAAGACAGTACTTGCATTAGTATGGATAACACTAATTATAACTGAAAACAACACCAGTGGACGATAACTAAGGTGTATATCAATTGGAAAGCACTAACCAAACATTCTGTAAAATAATTACACGATAAAATAAAACTATTACTTGACATGCATAAAACAAGTCTATAGCGGATTAGCCTAGTAAGATTACCTGATACGAGCGAGAAGTGGTTGATAACTGCGACCATGTCAAGGATGTAGAATGTTCTTGCTTCAGATTCAAGGGATAGTCAAGAAGTTGTAAAGGTAAATTAATGATTGATAATGAAATGCCAATATTAAAAATAGCCATGTAAGGTGACAGAATACTTGTAAAATGCTCAATACAGCACAGTTCCCTGTTCCCATATATATAGATTGCGTTTGTGGGTTATGAAATCGAAAAAGAATATATTGATAAATGTCATTATTCAAAAAACTATACACTCATATCAATATCGAAATTATTACAAGGGATAGAACACCTACAATATCAATTAATCCGTTCGGATACCTACACACTACCGCAAGGCCTAAAGCTAAATCCGGACACTTGACTCACCGGTGGCGGAATGTGGACGAATAGAGTGGGAATAGCGTTTTCGAGCAATTTCCGTGTCGTTCGCTGTTTATTCTTCTTTGTTACCCAAGATGTTGTGTACATGTCCAAGGAAAAGTGCCGGCTGCAGATGCGGTATCGATCACCTCTCTTGTCCTGTAAGACTTGTTGGACTCTACTTTCCAGCTCATCCAGTGGATATCCGCAATGTCTGACCCATTCTCTTATTCGATCAACAGTTTTCGGGAATACATGCATTTTAGTGCCTTCAGATTTCGCATGGGTCTTCGAAGGGCAACCGCTAATCGAACAGGCAGGCATTGTTGATAAATCTGAAAAGTAAATATTGACATTATTATACAATCTTCAAGAATAAAGATTTGATACAAAAGTAAATGAATCATACAATGATCAATGCAAGGTTTGTTTTGGTCGCAGGAACTATACCAGTTCATTATGTGCGGCTTAGTATTTGCATAAATTGCAGAAATGTATAAATGATGTGACTAAAATCTGAACATGTGACTCATCCCTTGGATGTTCTGTATTGCACGATAAGGAAACATGCTTACATTATAGACTGGACCCCCGAAGGATGCAATTCGATGACAATAGACACAGATGAAAATAAATAGATCTATTGATAGCATAGCAATGGAAACTCAAGTCAATAGCAATGAGACCAATGAACATAGCACTATTGTGTACTCAACTCGCAAATGGATAGAAATTTAAAAATCTGCGAAATATGACTAGGATACATGGCCTTACCTTGACCAACAAACAGTTGGATTCAGCAAGCAGAGCAGTATGTTGCAGGAGAATAGGTGGGTGGCCAAAGGTAGCACACTGATGGGTTTGCTCTAAGCGGTCACAGACGTTCACGGATAGCACGACGACAAGCAGATTAGCGTAGATCTCAGTGGTTGCCAGGTAACACGTTCAGGAGTTGACTTGCAAAGCACAAAGATGTTCTCATGAGACATATCAAGTGGTTTATAAAGTATTAGAAACAGGGGTGTGTTTGTGAATGTATGACGTATGTATGTCGTGGTCTTAGGGGGGCGGCCTGCTTCAAGGGGAGGCCTGGCAGGAGACACGGGGTCTGAGGAGGCCATGTGACCGATGGCCACTTGGCGTGGGATACCTTTTTAAGTGTACATGTAGTTTGGCACCTTGGCCTTTCGCGCCCCTGACAGCGCGCATCCACTGGCGCGAACCGCCTTTGATAGAGGGTGGGTGGGATGGATGGGCCTGGGGCGTGCAGATAAGGCACAGGAAGACTGCTGAATGGAGACACACTTATGTGGATTGCAGGGGGGCGGCCTGCTTCAAGGGGAGGCCCGGCTGGAGACACGGGGTCTGAGGAGGCCATGTGACCGATGGCCCCTTGGCGTGGGATACCTTTTGAAGTGTACATGTAGTTTGGCACCTTGGCCTTTCGCGCCCCTGACAGCGTGCTTCCACTGGCGCGAACCGCCATTGATAGAGGGTGGGTGGGATGGATGGGCCTGGGGCGTGCAGATAAGGCACAGGAAGACTGCTGAATGGAGACACACTTATGTGGATTGCAGGGGGGCGGCCTGCTTCAAGGGGAGGCCTGGCTGGAGACACTGGGTCTGAGGAGGCCATGTGACCGATGGCCCCTTGGCGTGTGATACCTTTTGAAGTGTACATGTAGTTTGGCACCTTGGCCTTTCGCGCCCCTGACAGCGCGCATCCACTGGCGCAAACCGCCTTTGATAGAGGGTGGGTGGGATGGATGGGCCTGGGGCATGCAGATAAGGCACAGGAAGACTGCTGAATGGAGACACACTTATGTGGATTGCAGGGGGGCGGCCTGCTTCAAGGGGAGGCCTGGCTGGAGACACGGGGTCTGAGGAGGCCATGTGACCAATGGCCCCTTGGCGTGTGATACCTTTTGAAGTGTACATGTAGTTTGGCACCTTGGCCTTTCGCTCCCCTGACAGCGCGCATCCACTGGCGCGAACCGCCTTTGATAGAGGGTGGGTGGGATGGATGGGCCTGGGGCGTGCAGATAAGGCACAGGAAGACTGCTGAATGGAGACACACTTATGTGGATTGCAGGGGGGCGGCCTGCTTCAAGGGGAGGCCTGGCTGGAGACACAGGGTCTGAGGAGGCCATGTGACGGATGGCCCCTTGGCGTGTGATACCTTTTGAAGTGTACATGTAGTTTGGCACCTTGGCCTTTCGCGCGCCTGACAGCCCCCCATGCCAGCGCTCATCCACTGGCGCGAACCGCCTTTATATCAATATATAGTATATCGCCTTTATATCAATGATAGTATATCGTTGCTTATCAATAACAAATGCCACATACCAGAGATTCTTGTGAGCACAGACCCACACTTCAACCGGTGTATTATAGTGATCAAGACCCTAAGGCCTGTATAATCCAATGGTAATTGTTAGTATAGATATATGTGTGACTTTTATAGAGACATAACCTACTGAAAGACTTTGAACAAGTGTTATTTAGTGCATGCATTATCGAGAATATGTTATGTTAGCTTAGATAGATAGTGACCACCCTGCTTCACAGCGACCAGACCTTCACCCATTCGGAGCACAGATGTCTGACGTCCATCCTTGAATGGAGACACACTTGATTCATTTAAAAAATCGAAACAACCGTTGTTAAAATATATGTGGTGTTTTATTTTGTATCTTATTTTCATGACACAAAAATACAAGACTTTAAAGATTATACAGGTCAGGTTGCAGGACAGCGAGAGAAAATCCCCTGTACTGACCGCTGTCACTCGGGAACGTTTCTCTAATGGCACGAACGGCACAGGCGGGTATCACTCTTCGAACGTGGTGTCCAAGCCTCCCGTGGAGCCACCATGTAAAGGAACGATAGGCCACCAGCCTGTACCACCTGTGAAAAGGAATGAAACAAACTGTTTTTAAATGACCAAGATAAGTTTAATAAACGTTTGTTGTCAATGACAATTCTTGTAAGTAATGGCATTCTGCACGGACAAATGCTATCTAGACAATGCACACTATTGAACGACTACATGCGTTACAATGATATGTAGATGTAATTTTGGATATAGTAGAAGAACATGAAATAGGAGTGGCATGACAAGCAGAGTATACTTACTCGTTACTCGGATTACGAGGACGAACAGTTGCGCGAAGTTCGTGCATAAGCACCATCATTATTCTCAACACGGCCTGTGTGAGGCAGGCTGCCCTGAAGTCTGGCAGCTCGGTGATGCATTGCAGTCGTGGCTTGCCTTCCGAAATGTAGGCCAGGCATCCCGAGTTTTCTCGGCAGCAGCAGTTCTCGTCCTCAGTTGGCATTAGCTCGCACCGATTGCATGTGCACCAGGTGGAGACGCCATCCATGCGACTAGGCCCAGGCTCTTCATCTGTTGATTCGTCCTGCCAACTGCCGTCCGAAACCCCATCGTTTTCGCGTGCTTCCCTTTCCAGTAGTTCCTCCTCGGGCTCGTACATGTAGGGCATTATTGTAGCCATTGTGTGTTAAACAAACTAAAATAATTTATAGCGGTGGTACTGGTATATGTTCACACGGGCTACAAGCGGCGAAGGTAGCTGACCAGAGCACTGAAACGAGTCACAGAATACTCAAAGTAACACAGAGAGGAATGGAATCGAGAATCTGCTGCTGTGTGTTGTGAAACGGTCTGTTTATACTTATTGAGGAAAGAGGCGTCCTGCCATTTCCATGGCGACACGTCATTAGCTGAAGCGCAGCGAATGTTGACACAAGACGTGCTTTGGCGTTGGGAAATGGGCGGTACGAGTCTGCTGATGACAGGCTCAGGGGCGGAGGATTTGATTTAGTGCCGCAAAAGCAGGTCAGCCAGGGCGATGGGGGAAATGATAGGATTATCAGAAAATGGCGGCTCCCTGATGCTTGTTTTCGCGTGCGTTTAATGGACGAAAACCCGGGTAAGGTCCATAGGAAAGTTTTCTAAAATCGAGCCACTTAGGCTTAAAAAAACATGGCCGACCCGTAGGGACAATAAAAATGTTTACTAGACCATGCCTTTAACTACATATCAATAATAGTAATTGAAACAGATAACGACCAGTAACCATAAAGACTGCTACTAAGATGCTGAATGGAAAATATTGCCAACTATTGCATTAGTCAACAAGCCGATATTACGCATGGTCATTGAAAAATTTCCAAGGCAAAATCAAATTTTTGTAAGTTAATTAGGATTCATTGGTCGAGGTCTTAATAATGTACAGAAAAAAATATGTTGGTAAAAAAGAGAAAAATATCAACACTATTTCAATTGACCCATACACTATATTATAGATGCATAAGCGCATTTAGAAGTACTAAACAATATGGGCTAAAAATCTAGCATCCAATAGCTTTTTGCAACTAAATGGCGTATTACGGTATCCAATTCAAAATGGAGCCTGGGAGATGACGGCGTCAACTGAACCCAATGTGGCCGCATCATCACGCCGATTCGCATAGCGCCCTTTTTAAGTTTACACATGGCCGAAATGCTGCGAGGAAATCTCTGCGAACACGGGAAACCTGAATTTAGAGTTCCAAACAAGGTAAGCCTTTGGTTGAATTAATTGTGAAGCACACATTTTTCACAATGGAGCACAATAATGTGGCTGACAACGAACTTTAATTATTTAATCATATAAAAAAGAAAAAAGTTTTTCTCTATTGTCTTTCTTTAGAACCGAGTGCAAGCCCAATTTAAAAATGGAGTTAAAACTTAACGCTGATCATTGAGAATGCCTAACTGACCAATCCAAAGTGAGTATTCACAACTTTAAAACTAAAGAATGGCAATTGCATTAGTATTAAACATATATGTAAATAATGAGATCTGGTAGCACACACTATTGCATTTATTTATTTTCAGGCTAATATGAATGTAAATTCGTTTTCATCCCTCCTGATAAACCGTCTGAAAGTATAAGACGGGGAAACACGTGTCGAGAGGGCAGTTAAATTGCATATAATTTAGAGGAATGAGAAATCTTATCAAATCCAGATGAATGGTATAAATCTGCAAACAAGTATTGTATTACTTCTTAATAAACAATCAGACAATTGGAGCAAATATATCAAATTAATCTCTTTTGCTTGTAGGGCCTGTATCTCACCCACCCTCCTGGTGAAGGTGATGGCCACGAGGAATGCCATTTTCCACGACAGAAACTTGAGAGGGGCCTGATGCATCGGCTCTAAGATGGCGACCCCCATGAGCCTTGTCAGAACCACGTTGAGTTCCCACGCCGGGGCAGGAACCTTCACCAGCAGGAAAA
Organism: Ambystoma mexicanum; assembly: GCF_040938575.1. Taxonomy (NCBI): domain Eukaryota; kingdom Metazoa; phylum Chordata; class Amphibia; order Caudata; family Ambystomatidae; genus Ambystoma; species Ambystoma mexicanum. The sequence goes on from NC_090926.1 coordinate 746,294,105, forward strand.
ACTTTCCTGGAGACGTGGTGTAGCGGGAGATAGCCGCCAGATGCACATAGATCGGGCATGCGCCAGTCCGGCCTTGGCTAAGGATAGCAAATATATTGCAGGAGGGGTAATCTTCTGCGATGGACACCACATAGCAAAACATTTCCACTTGAGATCGTAGCACTTCAAAGTTGACAACGCTCTGGCCTTGGCGAGGACCTTCCTGTAGTCCGCAGGCAACTCATATCCTCCAATCTCTGGGGCTGCAGGAGCCAAGCCCTCAGGTTGAGCGATCCTGGGTCATGATGCGGGACCGCGCCCCCTTCCCTGGAGAGAAGATCCAGGACTGCTGGTAGCTTGATGAGAGGCGATGCCAACAGTCTGCGAACGTCCGGATACTAAATCTGCTTCAGCCATGCCAGGGCGTTGAGTATCATCCTGCACCAACACTATCTGAGTGTACTGATGACTCGTAGTAGGAGAGGCAACGGAGGAAACCCAACAGAAACATCCCTTCCCACGGGAAGGAGAATGTGTCTCCAGGCTCCACGGTTGGTGGAATCTGCTGCCAAACTTCTGGCATTTGGAGTTTGCTGCCGTCGCAAACAGGTCGATCTGGGGCCTGCCCCAATTGGTGAAGATGTGGTCTACCTGGTCCTGCCGAAGTTCCCACTCATGGCAGGAGCACGATTCCCTGCTGAGGGAATCCGCAATAGTGTTCTTGGCTCCCGCTAGGTGAAGAGGGACAAGGAACATTTCTTGTCAGAGGGTCCAGCGCCACAATTCCTGCGCTTCCCTGGAGAGTGCCGGGCATCGAGTGCCCCCTTGTTTCCTGATGTAGAACATTGTGATGGTGTTGTCTGTGAAGATCCTTGCCACCTTGCCCCTCAGAGATGGAAGGAATTACTTGAGAGCCCAGAACATTGCCCAAAGCTCTAGGATGTTGATATGGACATCCTTCTCCTCCGGCAGCCACAGGTTTCTGGCGTTCAGACATCTGGTGTGGGCTCACCAGCCTTCCAGGGAAGTGTCTGTCGTGACCATTTCCTGGAATGGAGGGTTCTGAAACCCCTGTCCACAGGCGATGTTGGAGCGGTCGACCCACCACCTTATGGCCCGACAGAACTCGTCGTCCAGAGTGATCTTGTCTGTGAAGTTTCCGGACACTTGTACCCAGCGAGTGTCCAGGAACTCCTGAACAGGTTGCATCTGTAACCTGCAGAGCCGGATGAGGTAGATGCAGGATGACATCTTGCCGAGCAACGACTTGATGGTCCGTACTGTGCCCGTCTTAATCGACAACAGCCGCTGCACCGCCCCTCTGAATGGGCGCTATCCTCTCCTCCGCGGGTGTTGCAAGGCAGGACCCTGTATCGAGTCTGACTCCCAAGAACAGCACGTTCTGTGATGTTGTCAAGCAGAACTGGTTAGTTGATGGAGAATCCCAGATCCGTCAGCAGCTTGATGGCCGTCTCTGTGTGTCCAACGGCCAACTATCGCGAGCCGGTCCAGATGAGCCAGTCGTCGACATACGGATAAACATGAATACCCTGTAGACGCAGATGGGCCGCCACCGGTGCAAGGCACTTTGTGAACACTCTCGGGGCCAACTTCAAGCCAAAGGGTATGGCCTTGAACTGGTAGTGTCTTCCCTGCACTACAAAGCGCAGAAACCTCTGGTGTTTCCTGTGAACAGGGACGTAGAAGTAGGCGTCCTCCAGGTCCAGCAACATCAAGGAATCCCCTTTTTCCTGTTGGCCGAGTATCTGCTGCAATGTGACCATCCTGAATTTCAGAGACTTGAGGTACATCGCAGGTCTAGAATTGGCCTACAGTCCCCCATCTTCTTTCTTACCAAGAAGTATCTGGAGTAGACTCTGGAGCCCCGGAGTCGCTGGGGAACCAGCTCTATCACCTCTTTTCGTAGCATGGCCCATACTTCCTCCAAGAATTGAGGGACGTGCTGCTCCTGACAGGCCACTGGAGGGATCCGCAGACATCTGTGCTGAAATTCCAGGGTATGTCCCTGGGCGAGAGCATCCAGGACCCATCAGTTGGAGGTGATCTTTTCCCACCTGGGTGCACGGGTGGGGGCCGACGTCTTGGCCGGTTCAGGCTTGCTTCGGCACCGCCACCCTGCTGGTGACCACGCTGTCCTCCTCCCCCGTAGGCTTGGAAACGGCCTGTGTGGGCTTCATGGGTATTGGATCTGGTAGGCTGACGGTACGAGGAGGAGAAACCTTTTGAAGACCTGCCTGACTTTCCTCTAGAGGAACGAAAGGTAGAACACTTCTGTTGGAGGATGCCCAGGGCATGGGCCGTCTCCGTATCTGCCTTGATGGCCTGCAGGGACTCATCGATGACCTTACAGAAAAGGTTATCTCAGTCGAAAGGCAAGTCCAGTACCTTTGTTTGAACATCCTGGCGGAAATGTGTGGCATTCATCCAGCCTTGGCGACGAAGGCAGACACTGTTCCCCATCTGCCAGACCCTGTGTCAGCAACGTCCAGCGCCATTGTGATGGTGTGATCCGACGCTACTTCTCCCTCCTGGAAGAGGGCGATCGCCTCTATCCTCTTGTCATCGGGAAAGAACTCCAGAATTGGACACAGCTTGTACGACAGCTCCCTATCATACCTGGCTAGGATCGCCAGTGCGTTAGCCGCCGCAGTGTAAATCACCTTCCTCTCCATGGCGTCCAACTTCTTACCCTCGCTGTCTGGAGGGACTTTAGACAACAAGGACGGGTTAGATGACCACTACCTAGTGGTCACCAAAACCACCGAATCCGGCGATGGTTGCGATATCAGGCAATTGGGGGCGGATTCTGGTACCCAGTACTTCTTCTCAAGCCTATCCTGCATGGCTGGAGCCGTGCAAGGGTTCTTCAAGAGGGCTAAGCAACTCTTTTTCTTTTTACTGAGTATTCCCATGTTGTGGAGCAGGGGCACCTCCATGATTTTCTTCCTCTTAGTCTTGTGGTACAGGAAACCCTCCTTCCTGTTTTCTTTAATCTCAAGCTGGAACAGCTCGGAGGCTCTGACGATCATAGAGTGGAACGATCCCACCTCGTCCGGTGCGGACACCCTATGCCACGGGGACCCGCTCCCCGCTCCAACGATATCATCATCATCATCGTCCGTCGTCATGGCTGTATGTGTCCCCATACCAGTGTCTGGGTATGCTGGGGGAGATGGGACCCGACGCGGATGTGGAGGCTGAAATGGGGACTTTGGATGGTGCTTCCTTTTCTTCGTCAGCGGTTGTTCGGGGGATGGAGGGACTGTTGAAACAGGACACTGTGGCTTTCACTTCTGAATCTCTGGTACCAAGGTGTCGAGGGTTGATAGGATGTCCAGAGACACATCCTTCAGCAGAACTGCTATGATCGGAACACTAGGCCCTGCACTGTCATCGCCGACTGGCGTCCTCTTCCACATCCTTGTGGACCGTGTGTAGGGACTCCAAGTATTGGTTGTCCGAGGATGAAATTTCCATGGCTTGGGCCATGGTCTGGGACTGATCCAGGGTCTCCTTGCCCCCCCATTTTTTCCACCCTGAGGGGCTGGAACCGGGTACTGAGGCGGTGTCCCCTTGTCTGGTGTGCCAGCAGACCTTGTCAAAGTCACCACGGTGGCCTTGCGCCTCAGAGGGAGGGATACCTTCAGTACTATGGGGGCTACCTTCTCAGGGTCAGCCCCTTTAGCTTTCGAGAGAACAGCCCCACAAGCTCGATCGTCGACGAAGACTTATCCTGTGCCGCCTGGACCTTCTTGGGCAGCTCAGCCGTTTTCTCCCCCATTTGTGGCTTCTGTGGCTTCTCCCGTAGCTTAGCCAGGTTGGACGACTTTCTCTTCGAGAAGGAGCTTGATTGCTGGCTGGCAATGGAGGCAGAGGGTGATGTCGATCGCGCCCTGTCTGCCGTGGGACCCCCTTCCGCAGCAACCCCGGTGGTCCAGGACTTGCAGTGCTTGGCCTTATCTTGGGCCCCCGTGGATAAGGCACCCTCACAGGACCTAGAAGCCCGCTCCTCTTACCTACCGGTCTTGGGTGAGGCATGCCCTGGCTCTGAAGCCTTGGCATTCAGCCACGCCGCCTGTCTACTATTTCTGTCTTTTGTCGTCTTCTTGGAGAATCCACGGCATATTTCGCAATCTCCTTCCTTTTCATCCGGATGCAGGCAGTAGAGGCATTGCATGTGCTTGTCCTCCACACACACATTTCGGAGCCCACACTTGGTTCAGGACTTGAAGAGGGACCTTCCTTCTTTCTTCTCCTCCGTCATGGATGGAGGGCACGAAGTAGTACGATGGCCTTCAGGAAACTTCGACGATCTTCGCCCTTGAGGGGCGCTGAACTTCACCGACAACCGATTCCCGCTGTCGGCAGATGGAGAGAAGAGCACACAGGGGGCCTCATTTCGAGTCTGGTGGTAGCCATGCCGGAAAAACCGGCAGGCTGCCGCTGGCCCTGAAATACCATTCCGCCTCCGTGATTGCCGGAATCACTGGGACATTACAACCCCAGTTACCCAGTAATTCCGGAGGCGGAATTCCGTAAATCCCCATTCCCATGGAGTCCTATAGGTCTCAATGGGGATGGGGACAATGGAAACACTGGTTCTGTCTATGACGGAGCCAGTGTTTCATTTTTCCACCTGCAGGCAGGTGGCGTTACTCCTGCCAGGTCAGACCTGGTGGGAGTGACACCTCCTGCCTGCAGAACTCGGAATCAGCCGGTCCGAAAACAATGGTGGCATCGGATTTACCGCCACCATTGTTTCCGGACCGGATGACTCATAATGAGGCCCTCTGAGGCTCCTTTGGAACCTTTTGGAACAAAAATAGAACCCTTTCTGCGAAAAAACATATAAGTAACTCACAGAGGGCGTGGCCTGGCGCGCATGGCGTGAAGCCGCAAAAACACTGAGTTCCGGCTGAGATCCTAAATTGCGATCCTGAAGAAGTGGCGAGATTGCCTAAAAAGCTGCCAAAGTTACACCGGAGTAAAGCCTGAGTGATCCCTGTGCCGCGATTGCTAAAGGAACGCTGGAAAAGGTTGGAGAGCAGAGGAACAGCGCTTCATTTTGGACACCCCCCTCGTGACCAAGATGGCAGACGGGGCCGCGTACGGTAACTGAACAAGGGCCATCTAGCGCTGAAGACACCCGGCCAACACAGGTTCAGCCGCAGATGAAAGCATTGAAGTGAGCCAGCAGAGAACCAGACACGACACCCTGGCTGAGACCCAAGGACGTGCAGAGTGAAATACAAACTGAAGGAGGAGACCGAAACAGGGCGCACAATGGCGGTGAGCGGAAACTGGTGTGAGGTGTGCTGGGACACACTGCAATAGCCTGCTCCGCCGCTGCAGAAGACCACCTTCCGGTGGGTGCAAGAGAGGCAAGAGAAGAAATAAAGAGGAGCGGACCTGCGATAAGCAGAGCAGGAAAGTAAGAGATGGCACCTAAGGCCCAGAGTGCTACGCGAGCAGTGCTGAGCACCAGAATAAGCATGCCAAGCGAGACGTGACACCGGGGAACAAAAGTGATACAGGACCAGGAAGGAGAACAAAGCTGAAGGCGGTCTGGGAGGAAGGTTCCCTGGCGCCTTGGACCTGCTATACAGCACTGGGTTATTGCAGACACTGGGGACATGGATACTTGGTGCAGCATAACACACGGTGGCCCACGGCGGATGTGAGCGACAAACAAACCGAGACACCAACACGGAAGGGGAATGCAAACGAGTAACACCGACATGGCCCTGAGCTAACCGGGCTGAAGAGAAAGGACCCTAGAGACTGGTGAGTGCGAAAAATGAAAACTTGAATGTGTGGGCTGAGGCGCCAACTGTGCAAGAGTGACTGAAAACGCACACACCAGGGCAAAATCCGCCTGCTGACACAGACAGGAAAAAATAGCACATAGCACAAAATACTGAGAACAACAATCATGGTGATGCAACGGGACTGGTCCACGGCCTCCTACATTGCAACTACTAGCGAGGGGAGTGAGTTGTGAATACTCTAAAGACTGATACATCCACTGATTGGGCATAAACACAAGCGATAGTACAGTGGCATCTCCTAACAACTGAGGGGGATTAAGCAGTAGCCCTGCCCGGCTCCCCTGAAATGATTCAGCAGGGAACGAAGACAAACACACACTGGGAAGGTGAAATGAACACAGCAGTACAACGACTGAGTGGAGACAAACTTGAACACAGTCCCCTTGGCGCAAACAATAGTGGAGGAGCATTGCGGGAGACTAAGGAACCAAGACACAGACTGGAGCGTCAACTACCAAACAAAGCATTGTCACTTGCTGGTTCCAAACAGTAAAACTGGTGCAGTCAGGAGCACTCCACTACGACACACGCTGGGGCTTGAGATAACTGAATAGCTGCACCACACCACAAAGCCCACAATGCCCTCGAATAAGGATGAGGATAAGGAGAAAGCAAAATCGAACATCATGGACTCAATTGCTGCAGCTAAAGCGCCCCTCGCAACAAGATGGAAAACCCCCACTAGAACCCAACAAAGCTGCGACGGATAACAGAGACGGACAAGTACTGGAAGCAATTCCAGCTCTCAGAACCTTTATAGATACCAAAATAGATGAGGTCAAGATAGACATGCAAATAATGAGACAAGATGCTAGAAACCTCATGGAAAGAGTGTACGAACACTGCAGAGGCAGGACTGCAAGAGACAATGGAAACCACAGAGGACCTGAGGGTCAGTGTGGCTGAGCTAGAAAGAAGAATTGAGATACTGGAATCATGAGCTGAGGAAGCCGAAGGGTAACAACATCAGGCTGCTTGGTATTCCAGAAGGGACAGAGGGCCTACACCTGACTAGATTTGTGGAGACACTACTGCAACAAAAAATTGGGTTGGGAAAGCTATCTGGCCAACTAGCCTGCACACACAGGCCTACCCCATGGAACGATGAGTGTGCACCAGTTGTATGCACAAAAACACTTGCAGTGGATGCGTAGGGAGAGGCAGAACAATGCGAGAGCGCCTGAGCACAGCAGTTGTAAGGCAGTTGCTGGGCGCGTTTGGTTGGTTAGTGTTCATTGTTGTTATTGTTTGATGCAGTTCCTAAGTCTTCAAGATCAACTGGGGATGAGGGGTGATGTTCGACCTCAGGGCGCACAACTAAAACAATGCGATACGAGATGGGACGTTGTTGGCAAGGGCCAGACTAGATGGAAGCAAGCACGGGGGAAGACCCACGATATCCGGAAAACCCAAGGTTAGTCCATGGCAACGCAACTTAGTATTCTGACATGGAATGTGAGGGGGATGGGCTCCTACTTACGAAGAAACAGAATAAAATCTTACTTACACAGAAAATGGGTGGACATAGCGCTACTCCAGGAAACCCATCTCACAGCAGACAATATGGACAAACTAGGGGATTACTGGGGAGGGCAGGGGCATGGGGCTGCTTACTCCAAATATGCAAGGGGAGTGAACACTTGGGTCAATCCAGGGGTGCCGTTCCGATTACTGGGGTCCGAGAAGGACCAAGAGGGAAGATATATAATACTATGGGGAGCTATTGACCAGACTGGGATCTGCATAGTGAACTCATACCTCCCCAACAGCGTAATACCAGCGCACCTCAAAATGCTTCAAACAAGAACACTACAGGACAGAGCAGGCATATACATTTGGGGTGGGGACTTTAACTGTGTAAGGGACACGGATCTCGACAGATCTGAGCCCCCAAGGAAAAAGACGGACGGAGCCTCACTAGCACTGAACTCTATGATCGAACAACTAGATTTAGCAGATGCTTGGAGAGAAGCCCACCCTACAACCAGAGCATACTCACACTACTCCTCGCCACACGGTTTATACACAAGAATAGACTACTTCTTTGTGGACAGATCACAACTGGCACAGGTAGAGTCAATACAATACATGGGCAGATCCATCTCCGACCACTCGCCTCTACTTATGCATTGGGCAATGAAGGGTCCCAGACCTCCCATACCATTACGGCGAATGCCCACAGACACGCTCACTGACAGGGTCTTTAGGGAGGAACTAGGTGAAAAATTAGTAGAATATATTGAAACCAACCAGGGCAGTGTAAAACACTGGAGCACGGTATGGGAAACTCCGAAAGTTGTAATGAGAGGAGAGATCATTGCAAGCGCTGGGTGCATCAGGAGGTTACTAAAGAAAGTCCTAGAAGAACGGGAAGAGGGCATAAAACAGTTAGAATCAGGCACCAGAGGAACCAGGAATGATGAAGCGATATTAGCCGAAGCCAGATCCAGCTGCCAAGAGGCATGGATGAGGCTATCCAAGTTTGACTACATAACAAAAACTGCCAGAACACACAGAGAGGGAGACAAACCTAGCTGGCTGTTGGCGTGGCTATGTAAGAGGGAGCACTGGTGACACCGAACAACCACACTTAAGGGAGAGGATGGAGTGCTGTATAACACACAACAGTCAATTAATGACACATTTGCAACATATTATATTAAACTATATGCTCACAGCGTACAGGTACATCTGACCGACATACAAGACATGTTAGAAGAAATTGAGCTCCCGACACTAGATGCACCACAACGGGAGGCCTTAGACGAGCCATCACGCTAGACGATGTCACAGAAGCGATTTGATCACTATCTACCTGTAAGACCCCGGCAGTGATGGACTGCCACCCGAATTTTATAAGGCATACAATTCCACATTGACTCCAATCCTGTTTGAGGTCTATCAAGAGGCGTATGAATCAGGGATACTGCCGAAAAGTATGAGGGAAACGCTAATAGTTCCAATAAATAAACCAAATAAACCAATGGACGACTGTGGCTCGTACCGTCTTTTGGCCATGCTCAATTATGATATTAAGATCCTGACTACCATCTTAGCTAAACGCCTGTCCAGTGTAATAGGGGATATGATACACGAAGACCAAAACAGGTTTGAACCAGGCGGCAACACTACAGCCAACCTACGTAGACTACAACACATCATGACACAAACACAGCACGAACAGGAGCATTTGGCTGTGATGTCATTAGACGCCATCAAGGCATTCGACTCTATTTATTAGGAGTGGCTGGTGGAGGTACTGAGGGCATTTGGGTTTGGGGAGGGCTTTGTGAGATGGATACGGGTACTGTACACGGACCCAATGGCAAAGGTTAAGACGAGAAAGAGGGCGTCTGGGGCCTGGAAGATACAAAGAGGCACTTGGCAGGGATGTCCACTATCATCCATGCTCTACAGACTGGGGCTGGAGCCCATTGCGGCTTACATCAGGAAGCAGTTTTTTGATGCAGGGATGAAGATAGGCGGCAAGTACCACATAATCTCCTTGTATGCAGATGGTGTCCTGTTTTACTCAAGAGACCCACAGCGAAATGCCCCGACAATTCTAGAGGTATTAGACAACTTCACATGATACTCTGGGATATGCTTCAGCAAAAGTAAATCTTGCATGTTCCCCATTGCAGGGCTGGGGGGGAGGAGGGGAAACCGAGAAACTACCGGATGTGGGGATACAGTGGTGCCTAGACACTTTCATATATTTGGGGGTGCGAATATGGCACACACCAGAATTCACACATGAACATAACACCATGGCAGTGGTTGTGTACGGCGTACACTGTTGTACGCATGCGCGAGCCTCAGCGAGGTTCGCGCATGCGCGTTAAAAATAAAGGGGGTGCCCACGGCAGTTCGCGCCGGGGACCGGAGCATCAACACGTCTCCGGCGTGTGTTCTTGCACGAATCCTGATGCATGCATGAGAGCGAGTGCGAGGGGCCCCAGGCCGTGTGATACCCACACCAGCACACAACACTGGCGACGAAGTGGGATCGGAGTCGTTCTCTGCTCCGACAGCGTCGGAGAGACGGAACGTTGCTCCGTGATTACGGACCCACTTGAAAGGCCGGCGGCCATCTTGGATTTTTTTTTTCTCAATTCTCATACGCAGCTGCAGTGGTTGCGGCCCGCGAGGGTGCTCGTGCGCCATCTGCCAGCTGCAATTTTCCCTGCCAATTTTTGGACCCTCCACAGCCAGCTGGTGCAAGGCTGTGGCACCATTTGAAGTAAGAAGAAGAAATGTGAACTCTACACGTTGAAGCCACACCACCCCCTCACTTGGTGGCAGCAAGTGTGAGTACCGGTTGCCGTAATGGGGGAGGAGACAGATGAAGAGGGTGCTGTTGCCCCGATACCACGCAGAACGCACAGCACTCTAGCCCCCATGCCTGAATTTGATACCACAGGGCCCCCATCCAAACTGGGCCCCAAGTGGCTTTTGTGGGTCACGAAACTGGAAATGTTTTTCAGAGCCTCGGGGGAAAGAGATGATGAGGCGAAGGTTGCCATTATGATATACTCGGCAGGGACTGAGGTCCACAAGATATATGACTCTCTCAACATCCCCAGAGTGACGTATGATGCAGTCAAGCAAGCACTTCGGGACCATTTTCTTCCCATGGCAAATGTGGATTTCGACAGATTTGTCATGGGTGCCGAAAAACAACTGGATGATGAGTCGTTGGACAAGTTTTGTGCACACCTGAGACACCTAGCGAGCTCCTGCAGGTGGGCGAACGAGGAGGAAATGGTTCGCAACCAGCTGCTGCAAGGGTGTAGCTCAGGCAAACTGAGAGAGCCTGGACTGACTCTACAGCAGATTTTGGACATGGAGAGAGCGTATGAGCTGGCGGAAGCCAGAGGGGCCAGGATGGATGCTGCCACACATTCCAGGAAAGATGAAGAGGCATTCGCAGTAGGACGATCCGCCCCTGGGAGAGCGAGATGGACTCCAAAGAGAGCAGATGGCCCTTCAAAGTCAGGTACCACTTCATTGTGCTCTTATTGTGGGTATGACCTTCCGCACGGTGGCGAATGCCCGGCGAAGTCGAGGGTGTGTGGCCGGTGTGGCACGCCAGGACACTATGCGAGGATGTGCAGAGCATCCACACCTGTAGCAGCGTTGAGAGGGCCAGAGAGAGTTGGAAGGGGTGGTACTCGTAGAGTAAGAGGCATATCGTCTATTGATCAGGACATGCAAGACCTAAATATCGCTGAAGAGGAAGAGGAGGAGGAAGAGATTTTCTTCATTTCCAGCATTGTGAAAGGTCCTGGCACAAGACGCCAACCCACATGTACTGTCAACATTGGTGAAATTCCCACTCCTGTCCTCATAGACATGGGTGCGTCGGTCTGTGTCTTAGCAACCAAGCACAACAAGGCTCTCCCAGGCCCACCAGACCTGTCACTATCCAAAGCACAAATATATGCATTTGGGGGAGATGCACCCCTGCCCATCCAAGGTGTGTTTGTGGCTCTGATGACCCATGGACAAAACACCATTAAAGCGAGGTTCTTTGTCACCAGCGTAAGCCCGCACTCCCTTCTAAGCTGTGCCGCATCGGAAGCGCTGAACATTGTAGATTTTACCCTTGAGGTGTACCACACTGAACTGGACTGTCTGTTACAACGATTTGAGACACTCTTCGAGGGCATTGGAAAACTGAAAGCCGAACCCATACGGCTACACATTGATGGGTCTGTGAGACCGACTGCGCTCAAACATCGCCGCATTCCCTTTCACTTGAGGGCACAAGTGGAAGAAGAGCTGCAGGTACTGGTGGATCGTGACATTATCGAGAGGGTAGAAGGGCCCACTCCCTGGGTCTCTCCCATTGTGGTGGCCCCGAAGCCCAAACAGCCCGGGGCAGTACGTATCTGTGTAGATATGAGGTTACCCAATGTCGCAATCAAACGAGAATGTCATCTTACACCCACCCTAGATGACATTGTTGGGGAACTCCAGGGAGCAAAAGTCTTTTCGAAACTGGATTTATGATCAGGTTACCACCAGTTGGAGCTCCACCCCGAGTCGAGATACATTACGACATTCACAACTCATGAGGGGCTATACCAGTTTAAAAGATTAAGCTTTGGAATCTCATCTGCGGCAGAGGTTTTCCAAAATGCCATCAGAGGAGCTCTGTCCGGACTAAAAGGGGTCATCAATATGTCGGATGACATCTTAGTCTTTGCGAGGTCTGAAGCTGAACACCTCAAGCGATTGGAGAGCACTTTTGAAAGGTTACGCAGCGTGGGGCTGACTTTGCACAAAGAAAAGTGCGAGTTCTTGAAGGACAAATTGGAATTCTTTGGGTCCGTATTTCATGCCGGTGGCATCTCCCCGGATCCGGAGAAGGTGAAAGATATCAAGGAAGCCTCCCCACCAACATCACCGGCAGAAATCCGAAGTTTCCTCGGGATGGTTAATTATTGTGGCCGTTTTATTAGAGACTTGGCTTCCTTGTCAGAACCCCTAAGAGCGCTCACAAGAAATGAGATAGCGTGGTCATGGACGGAAAAGGAGCAAAGGACAAGGAGGCCTTGTCTGACCAAGAAACCATGGCCTATTTCAACCCTGGCCGTGAATCTGAGATTGTGGTTGATGCCAGCCCGGTAGGGCTGGGGGCAGTGGTCATGCAAGCAGACGGACAAGGGGCCATGCGACCCATTGCATATGCCAGCAAGGCCCTCACCGACACAGAAAGGAGATACTCCCAGATTGAGCGAGAGGCCCTGGCCATTCTGTGGGGGTGGAAGCATTTCAGAATATACATCCTGGGTAAACCCGTTGTAGTCGTCACCGACCACAAGCCTCTAATACCTTTTTTGTCAGGCACCTCATCCAAGCCACCCCCTCGAATAGAAAGGTGTATGCTGTCGCTGATGGAATATGGCGTCAGGCTGCTGTATCGCCCAGGGACCCATAACCCAGCAGACTATCTCTCCCGCCACCCAGGCTCAGGACGCTCCAGGGACTTAGCAGAAGTAGCAGACTGTGTGGATGTCATTCGCTTGGTCATCGAATCCGCAATGCCCCTCGCTCTGTCAAGACAGGATATTGCCGACGAATCCAACTCCGACGAAGCATTTCTAAGAGTGAAGAGTGCAGTGGCCATGGGAGAATGGCGGGAGATTCTTTTGAACAATGCTCGAAGGAACGTGGAGGTACAAAGAGACCTACAAATTCTCTGGAAGGCTCGAAATGAGTTATCGGTGACAACAGACGGGCTGTTGTTGAGAGGACACCAGATCGTAATACCCAGAGCATTGGTGGCGAAAGTCCTTCAACTGGCCCACAAAGGACATCAGGGGATTGCCAAGATGAAAGCGCGCCTCAGGCTTAAAGTTTGGTTTCCCGCTCTCTAGCATAGAGTGGCAGAGTTTGTGAGGACTTGCATTCCCTGCCAAGCCACATGCCCGGTGGAGAGAGGGCCGCCCATTCAGACCATGGAAAGGAGCAATGTACCATGGGGGACGGTACACGCAGATTTTGGTTCCACAGGCAGGGGACTATACTTCCTAGTGGTTACCGACCAGTGGTCACGATCTCCGGAGGTGGAGCTGGTCGAATCCACAGCTAGCGACCACACCACCCTGGCGATGGACAAAATATTTGCCACACATGGTTTCCCCTTTGAGATATGCTGGGACAATGGGGCACCCTTCCGAGGACAGCAATTTGCTAGATATTGTGAAGAAAGGGGAATAAGGCATCGAAGAGTTACGCCGCTCTGGCCGAGAGCAAATGGTGAAGTAGAGCGTTTCATGCGGACGCTGAATAAGGTGTTTCGCATATAGGCAAACGGAGGGGAAGACCTACGGCATAACCTATTTGAGTTTCTCCGTGAGTACCGCACCACTCCGCATCGATCCACTGGGATTGCCCCCGCCGAGGCGCTTTTCAAGAGAATACCAAGAGGACTGATTCCTGAAGCCGAAGGGAGAAGCCCGGGAGTGATCGACAATGCCCAGGTGGAAGCAGAGAGAGCGGATCAAAATGAGCATGAGACAGCACGGCGAAGACTACCTGAGAGAGAGATCGCAGTGGGAGACACTGTGCTCGTCCGCAATAGGAGACCTGAAGGAAAGCTATCGATGACATATGAGACACAACCACTGGGGGTGACGCACGTAAAAGGGTCAATGATCACCGCTGCCAACGCCCGGGGCACCGTAACGAGAAATGTCTCATTCTTTAAGCGCATCGGGCCAACGACATGTGAGGAAGAACCACGTCAAGGCCCGGATCAAACTACTGAAGCACCGCTGGAAGATGACGCACCGCCAGGGAGGCCAGGGACACCCGAAATCTCCGCTGGCGAGGCACGCAGGTACCCGAGGGCGAAGGCCCCCGCAGAGGTTCCAAGACTTTATCATGGACCCGGCACCGTGAACGGTGACCCCTGACAGTGAAAGTTTTGAATAGAACCACGTTTGTTCGCCAGTTGTCCATTATTTGTCGTTTGGGGGGAAAAGGAGGGATGTTGTGTACGGCGAACACAGTTGTACGCATGCGCGAGCCTCAGCGAGGTTCGCGCATGCGTGTTAAAAATAAAGGAGGTGCCCACGGCAGTTCGCGCCGGGGACCGGAGCATCAACACGTCTCCGGCGTGTGTTCTTGCGCGAATGCTGATGCATGCATGAGAGCGAGTGCGAGGGGCCCCAGGCCGTGTGATACCCACACCAGCACACAACAGCAGTGATGCAGGGGCTTCGCAATTCGACGAAATTGTGGTCTAAACTACCATTATCAGTGATAGGGAAGGCAGCGATTGCCAAAATGATTATTTTGCCAAGGTTCTTGTATTACTTTCAGAACATTTGCTACTACATCAAGACGTCCTTTTTCCGAGTCCTGGAGACAATGATGAGAGATTTTCACTGGGGGAAGACACGCCGCAAGATAGCACTGACCACATTAACGCTAGCACACAAGGAGGGGGGCATACAACTCCCAGACTAGGAAAAGTATTACCTGGCTGCACAGCTCAGTGATATAACTAAATGGCTATCAGATGAGGTTACTGCAGAAACGGGAATATTGCGTGACCTAATAGCACCTGTACATCTGAAGGAAATAATATGGTCCTCCCAAAGCACTGCTAATCATATCCCCATGTTAGTAACGCTAGGCAAACAAGTATGGAACAGGACGAAATTGATAAAACACTTGGTGCACCCTTACTCACCTGAAATGCCACTACTGGCGGAGTTAGGAACAAAAAATACTGACCTGCGTATCATAAGAAGCTGGGAAAGGTTGGGCTTGTACACCTGGGGAGACCTGTACGAGGAGGGGTTATTCAGGGAGCTTGAATCTCTACATGATAAAGAGGAGTTGCCAATGGGTCAATTCCTGTGGTAGCAGAGGCTGAAGCACACGGCTAAAACAAACTGGGAGGAATGGCCGGAAGAGCCAGAAGCAAATCCGTTATTAACAGAAATGTACAACCTAAGTGATGGGTGGCGGCCATTATCCAGACTATATGCACAACTGAATGATAGACCGAATCCACGCACAGCAATGTTGAAGGCACGGTGGGAGAAATACCTAGGTGTAGTTATTACAGAGAAAGAATGGGAAAGAGCACTGATGCACATCAAGGAAGTGTCCAGGAATGCCAGGTTCCAGTTGATACAGATGCACGTCCTATACAGGAAGTACATGACTCCCATGAGACTAGCGAGTTTTAACAAACACACCAGTCCAGCGTGCCCGTGGTGCGGAACGGAAACGGCCGACTTGACACACATGTTCTGGGGGTGCATAAAGGTACATAGATTCAGGGCACAAATCAAACAGCTGTGCACGAACGCTGGAATCACTAGGTACAAATGGACTCCAAAAGAATGTCTATTGGCCACTTACCCCAGAATAAGCAAAGTCAAACACGTGGTAAAAGTCATGGACGTGGTATGTTTACTGGCAAAAAGGGCAATAGCAATGCGTGGAAATCAAAAAAGAGCCTGCAATATGAAAGGTGGAAGAAGGAATTGTAGAGGTGGGTGGCAGCCAAAACAGAGGCCAGGAGCGCGGGACTGGCTGGAAACAATGACAACGGTAGCGCAACATTCGGGGCATGGAAAGCCCTAACTAGAGATATGTTCCTCCCGTCTGATGATATGCCTCCCTGAAAGACTAGTCGCTAAAAAAATTATATTATCTCCCTGCCTATGGCGTCACCATCAGTGTTTATTGAGGATTCAACTATATCTCATCCCCACAAGGAAAGACCGAAAACAGAGATTGGTTTAGTGAAACGAAGACAGTTACTGTTTGTTGTTGTGGTTTGTTCTTCCCTTTTTTTCTCTTTCTTTCTTTCCCTTCTTCTTACCGATTCGTGAACATTATTTTAACTGTGTTGAACTGAAGTTCATAATCAAGCTCTAAAGTGTACTGTACCATTACAAATGCCAATAAAGAAATGTATAAATAAAATGGAAAAAAATATATATAAAAATAAGTAGCTTGCAGTAAAAATCTGAAGGGGGCTGCCAGAGGAGGTGCTTAGGGAGAGGGCTGTCATTGGATGGGAGAAGTATGACCCAGAGGACAGTCATTGGTTTAGAGGAGAAATAGTTTGTAAGTGAAAGTGAAACTGTTTTTCTTTTTACAGAGTATTACAGCCTGACGACAGGGAATATTCATGAGCATGTGAATCCATGCCAGACCCCATGCTAGAGAAATATTGCTTGAGCCAGCTCCATTGGCCGCACCTCTTATTACGGGCTCTAAATTATGGTTCTTAAATCAAATACCACTTATTCTTTCATGATTGGGTGGATAATTTGTGGGAAATGCTGGCAGAAGTTGCCACTTTCACTAGTGGTATTTCTAAAAATCCACCCAATTCAGAGATTATCACTGCCCTGGGTGGTATTTCTGGAACACTTCCAGAAGTATTCCAGAAATAAAATCTAACATTCAATGTAAATGTGGAAATGGATATTCAGACCCAGAGATGGGTGTTCAGCCAATCAAGTGGCTGGAAATGTGGTTGAGAACACACAGTGTCCCGGATGCGTTTCCTGAACCCCTCCTCCCCCAAGGCTTGTCCCTGGGTGCTGCCATCTTGATTGTGGGGAGGTAACAGGGAGCTCCTCCCTGTTGCCTCCCCATGCCTCCACCCTCGTTTCTCCCCCCAAAACATCCTACACCCTCTCTCTACCCCACTCCCTCAACTTAACTGCTGGACCTGGAGCTTTCTACTCCGGTCATAGAACACCGTCTGGGCCTCGGCACCCTCCACAGAATTAGGAGATTGGGTTTGTGCAATACGCAGTGCCTGTCTCCCATGGAAAAAAATAAACAAAAAACTGTGAATGGCCCTAAGCTCTCGCCGACGCCTTTGCTTTGCTCAGGCCTGCCTAGACTCAGGCTGGCTGGTTACTGGCCATGTATGCCTCGCAGCGCGGAGATGACTGATACAATGTCGGGTAGTGGTTCATACCACTACTTTATATGTTTTGAATGCACAAAAGGGTACATTCTGACAGTTTTATACATTACTTGGGTATTGCAGCCAGCAGGGGGACATCATAGATTCCCACCATTTCACCCCATGACATAGCCCAGTCACAATTAATTTTTACAGTATTGAAAGAAAGCACCTGCACTTCCAATCTGTACAGTTAAAATCTTAGGGCCTCTTTGGTATTTTTACCTCTGCCTCTGAGGTGGGCATAAAACTGCTGAAAGTCTGCCTGTAATACCACTGGCGGTATTTTATACAACCCAGAAATGAGCTGACCACCTACATCTCTAGGAGGTGGCCCACCCAAAACTACTTTGGTCATCCCACATCAAGCACTGATCTTACATTTCAGTTCTTCTTCTTTCTTTCTGGCCTGGGATCTGAGCCATAGCTCTCATGCTGGTATTGCATTGTTTGATCGACACAGGTTTTTTCAAAGTCATTTTCTACAAAGACATTACTTTGAAATAACTCATCAAAATATATAGGCAGGTACGTAGTTAAAAGGGGCAGGGTGGGTGTTGGGGTAGGGGTAATAGTATAGGGAAGGGGGAACTTAGTGGGGACCGCCACATTTAAAATAAAATAATTAGATGATTTTTTTTAAAGTCATTTAAAAATAAAATATTTTGAAAAAACTGGTGTCCACAAAGGGACATGGAACCCTTATGCCGCTTCAGCCTCAGTTCAAATAACACAAAGGCCTATCAGACAATCACAGCGAATGATCAACATAAGGTTCGGCCAAGGGGCGTGGCCAGCACGCATACTGTAAGAACAGGCTCCCGCGGAGCTCCGTTCCGAGATCCTTGCAAATCGAGCCAATATCGCTATAACTGGTCTGCAAA
The DNA here is from genome assembly GCF_040938575.1 of Ambystoma mexicanum. NCBI lineage: Eukaryota > Metazoa > Chordata > Amphibia > Caudata > Ambystomatidae > Ambystoma > Ambystoma mexicanum. The sequence continues at coordinate 746,312,275 of NC_090926.1, forward strand.
CTTAAAAAACCGAATAACATCGAAGGGGAACCGATTACCGACACTCGACCATGTTCCTGGGGCGAATCGGGGCAGGGAAGGCCGAAAACGCAAAGCTGGACACTGAGCCCCTGGGACCCCCAAGATGGCGGCTCCCACCGCGGAATAAGAACGAAGCTACGGAGGCCTAAATTACCTTGCGGAGCGCGCCAACAACAGACTCTCTCCCACGCCGAAGCCGATGGGGCGGGCCACTCGTTCCCAAGCTGCGGGGAAACCACAGGGACTGAAATTCGAGCCCATCGATACCGACACCGAAGGCACTCCGGGGAGCTGTCGCCGCGGGAGGAACGAGGGCCGGAGAGACGCACTCGTGGTACAGTCGAGCGGAGCTGATGGGAAGATCGTAGAAACACTGGCCGCAGTGTGCCAGCATATAACACAGTAAGTGAGGTGGAAAAGAACCGGGGACCCCCCCCCACCACCCAGATTTGGGGCATGGGTGCGGGTGCGCGACGGACCCCACCCCACACGGCCAACCAATAAGCGGGGGCGGCCAACTCGACCCACGGACCCTCCGCCCAAAGACACGAAAACCATAACGCAAACCAAGAGCCGCAGGGAAGGCCTGCATAGCTTGCGGAACCGGACCCGGCATAAGAGACTGTGGGACCAGACACTGGGGATGTCTCCCCCCAAAAATAAACCAAAATTGGTTACGATGGATTCCTTCATGACTGTCAGACCCCAAAGACAATCACAACAAGACGGGAGACCTCGGAATAGCCGCCTCAACAAGAAGAGGACCTCAAACACACGCAAGTCCTGCAGGCAATTGCGGCCATCCGCACATCAGTCGAAGGGAGGATAGAGGAGGTGAAATCGGACATACAGCTCATGCGTCAGGATGCCCGAAACCTAACTGAAAGGGTCACAGCGATAGAAACGACCCTGCAAGACGACGTGGAGAGTACCCAAGATCTAAAGATAAAAGTCCACGACTCGGAACAAAAAGTGGCAAGGCTGGAGGCGCGATCAGAAGATGCCGAGGGTCGAGCCGCCGAAATAACATCGTATAATGGGGGTTCCAGTGGACTAGGAAGGCCCAGACCCGACAGAATTTATCGAAACATTGCTACAACAGGAAATTGGTCCAGGAAACCTCACCCAGGGGTTCTCCGTTGAAAGAGCCCACAGATCTCTCCAGAAACGCCCCCCACCCGGCTCACACCCGCGCCTAATCATTGCCAACATTTTTAACTTTCGCGACCGGGAAACTATATTGCGGTACTCCAGAGAAGGTGGAGAGATCAAAAGGAAAGACTCGACAATAGTCATGTACCCAGATTATACCCCCACAGTGCAACGAGCAAGGAACTCCTTCATCCCAATAAAAGCACAATTACGAAAGCTCAACCTAAAATACATGTTGCTCTACCCGTCGCACCTCAAAATTCTGTACAAAGGAAGAGCGATATTTCTGGAGACCCCAGCCGCAGCAAACATGTGGCTCGAACATAATAACCTGGCTGATGGCAAGGAGGAACAACCACGGTCAGACTTGGGCTGACTACGCACCCGCCATGGCAAGAAGAGCAAAGCGATTCCCCCACACGAATACAGACAGCAGACAATTATACTACAATTGAGTCCTACTGTGATGTAAGCCAGATCGGATAGGAGCTCGGAGGACCACGCGAAATAAAAGAAAGGCGACCCACCCCATCGGAATCTGTGCAGGCAATCCGCCTACAGACTACCTGATCCGGAAGGCCAGGAGTGGCCTGGAAGGCTCGGGACCCCCTAAGCGCTGCAAGTTGAAAGCAACTTCCAGGGGCAGTTTGTGTTGTTTTTTGTTTGTTTTCCCAATTCACACAATGGGAGTTACTGAAGGTAAAAAGTCTCCAACAGGTGTAACAGGTGGTGCCGGGGAGGACGGACACGGAGGGAAGAAGCCAAAAAGGGGTGAGCGAGCGGAAGAGGTTGACGGTTGCTGGACTGAAGCAGCGGAAATCCTATTAATCCACCATGGCAACTAAAATAAAAATAATGACTTGGAACGTGAGGGGCTTGGAAACTTACCTATGCTGGAACAGAATCAAGTCCTACTTGAACAGAAAGGGAGTGCAAATAGCACTGTTGCAGGAGACACACTGCACGGCGGACTCTCTGGCCAAATTAGTCGAGCATTGGGGAGGACAAGGAATTGGAACCACCTACTCCAAATATGCCAGAGGAGTATACACCTGGATTCACCCCCAACTCCCATTCCATTTTATTAAGTCTGAGATAGATCCGGAAGGCAGGTTTGCGATACTGTGGGGCCGACTAGAACAGGAAGAGGTATGTATAGTGAACTCCTATCTTCCCAACACTAATATTCCGGCACATCCAACTCAATGTATCCCAAAATCACCCCATACAGGCACGGCATCTTTTTTTGGGCAGGGGACTTCAACTGTGTACGAGATCACAACCTTGATAGGTCCCAGCCCCACCCGAAAGGTCCCTCAGCAGCCACGGTAGCCCTATCCCTATTAATAGACGGACTAGATCTTGCTGACACATGGAGGGAGCAGCACCCCAACGCCCGAGGATACTCGTACTTCTCCTCAAAACATGACCTTCATACGAGGTTAGATTACGTTTTCATTAGCAAAGAACACCTATCACAAATAGACAGTGCACAAAACCTAGGGAGAACCATCTCAGACCACTTGCCACTTCTAGTAGAATGGAACCACGCTGGCCCTAGACCCCCTATCCCTATGTGGAGAATGCCGATTGACGCCCTGGGTGATATGGCATTCAGGGAGGAGCTGCACGACTTTATAGACAACTTTATAGAGGTAAATACCGGAAGTGTCGACCACCTGAGCACGATGTGGGACGCCCTAAAAGTAGTGATAAGGGGGGGAACTATAACAAAAGCGGGAGGTATTAGAAAACAGCTGCGAGGCGACTAGACCAGTGACAGCAAGAGATTGAGCAATTTGAGGCCACCCCGGTGAACACTCACCAGAGAGAGGACACCCTCAAAGCACTTAGAGTTAAATGCACATCGGCATGGGACACTCTAGCTAAATTTGACTACACCACCAAGACTAACAGAGCACACACGGAAGCCGACAGGCTGAGTAGAATGCTGGCCTGGCTGTGCAAGAAAGAACACCCGAGGCACACAATCACCAAGATACAGGACGCAGAGGGCAATTAATTCCAAACACAACAAGGCATAAATGACACCTTAAAGCGTTTTTATGAACACCTATACTCCCACAAGGACCAAGTTGCCCGAGACCAAATCACAGATACATTGGAGGAAATAGGACTCCCCAGACTAACCCCTGAACAGACTGAGGCCCTAGATGCAGACATCACGACCGAAGATATAACAGAGGCGATTAAATCGCTGGCCAACTGCAAGACCCCTGGGACCGATGGGCTACCCGCTGAGTTTTATAAAGCGTACGAGACCTCCCTAACACTTTTATTACATGAGGTTTTTCAAGAAGCATATGAGAGAGGGATATTGCCCGACAGCATGAGAGAGACCCTTTTGATCCCGATCATTAAACCTAACAAACCTGTCGACGAATGCGGCTCTTACCGCCCAATAGCCATGCTCAATTATGATGTGAAAATACTGACAACGATATTAGCAAAGAGGTTGGCTAGAATCATAGGGGAGATTGTGCACATGGATCAGTGCGGCTTCATACCGAGCCAGAACACGACCATGAATTTACGCAGATTACAACAGGTTATAAACCAAACTGAGGCTAGCACGGAGGCATGTGCACTGCTATCCCTTGATGCCATTAAGGTGTTCGATTCTATATATTGGGAATGGCTCGTAGTGGTTCTAGAAGTTTTCGGCTTTTGCCCGGGGTTCATTAGGTGGATCAAGATACTTTACACAAAACCCAGGGCTAGGGTAAAAACCGGAAAGTATGTACACGAGGTCTGGGACATATGCAGGGGCACTAGGCAGGGATGTCCACTATCCCCCATGCTTCATGTGGCATGACTGGAACCTATTGCCGTCTATTTTCGGAAACAATTCTTTGATGCTGGGATACGCCTGGGGGGACTGGACCACATCATCTCACTTTATGCAGACGACGTGCTGCTATATGTTACGGACCCACACAATAACATGCCCACAATGCTAGACGTCTTAGACAACTTTGCAAAGGTCTCAGGCATACAATTTAGCAGGGCGAAGTCCTGCCTCTTCCCTCTAGCTGGCCTCAAGAGCAAGAATATTGTAGAACTTCCTCCTGTGGGGATACAGTGGGAGGTCACCTTGTTTAAATACCTGGGAATACACATAATGCACACCCCTGCACTGATGCACGAACACAACACGAAATCAGCAATCCCCGTTTTAAGAAAATCCATGAACTTCTGGGCAAAACTTCCCCTGTCTATGATGGGCAGAGTCTCAATAATTTAAATGATTATCCTCCCTAGATTCCTGTACAGGTTCCAAAATGTACATTACTACATCATTGCTTCCTTTTTTCGCCTGCTAGAAGTGATACTCCGTGATTTCCTATGGGGGTAAGGAAGACGCAAGATAGCACTCACCACCTTGGTCCTACCGCATAGCCAGGGGGGAATTCAACTCCCAAACTTCGAGAAATATTATTTGGCAGCGCAACTCAGTTTTGTGACCAAGTGGCTAGCAGACGACACCACATCTGAGACGTCCCAGCTACAACCCTTGTTCTCCCCTATCCATCTGAAGGAACTTATTTGGGCCCCCAGCCACCTGATGCGAAATGCCCCCTTCTTGGCTGCCCTAGGGCGTATAATATATGGCACAGAGCATCACTACTCCCCAGACATACCAATGATCTCGGACCTATGCAGATCCGACATGGACCTGCAACACCTCAGACGCTGGAAAGAAAAAGGGATACATACGTGGGGAGACTTATACGACGATGGCACCTTTGAGGAATTTGAAACACTACAGGAGGAAGCTGGAATCCACACGGGCCAGTTTCTGTGTTATCGAAGTATACGGACTACAGCACAAAACAAGTGGACAACATGGCTGGAGGAACTGGAATCAAACCCTCTGATCACACTATTGTACAGCTTGGGAGAGGGATGGAGACCAGTGTCCCAGATCTATGGCCACTTGAGTGACACCCGCAACCCACGAAGTGCCGATCTGAAAAGAAGATGGGAAACAGACCTGGGCCCGGAAATGGCTGATGGAGAATGGGAGAGGGCTCTAGCGTACCCTAAAGCAGTCTCCAGAAACCACAGATTTAGACAAATACAACTGAACCTGTTATACCGAACATATTTAACCCCATCCAGGCTGGCGAAATTCAATAAATCACCACACTCTGTCTGCACCTGATGCGGAGAGAATAATGCGGACTTGATTCACATGTTCTGGTCGTGCACCAAAACACAGTCCCTGTGGGCCACCGTACAGCTGACAAGCGAAAAAGCCTTCTGGGAACGTACACCAGGCCGGCCAAACGTAAACACCTGGCCAAATTAATGGACATCATGTGCATACTGGCAAAAAGGACAATTGCAATGTCCTGGAAAAAACCCGCAGGACCCCAACAAAAGGTATGGCACAGAGAATTGAAACGTTGGGTACAAGCTGAAACAAAGGCATGGGAAGACAGTGTTGCCAGGTCCACGGACGCCTCGAGCATGACCCTAACGGCCTGGAAAGAACTCACAGGATCCTTGTTCCACCCCTCGGATGACAAGCCCCCATGAACAAGAACAAACCTATGGAAAACGGATTCACAACCAACATCACAGGACCCCGAGAGCAACTAGCCACAACTTCACTGGGTCCTTACAAGCTCAAGTCCCCTCTCCCCCCATCCCCCCGGCTTGCCCAACCCCCTCTGACCCGACAGACTGCCCTGCCACGATAGAAGGAGCACTTGGAGACAGTTAAAGTTGAATTGTTAAATGTTAATGTTTTATTACGAAATGCTTATTATCCTCTAACTATGGACATATTTTGGCATGCAAATGTAAAAATGATAAATGCCAATAAACAAATTTAAAAATAAAATAAGGTTCGGCCAATCACCTTTAAGAGGCCATAGTGCAACACGTGGCACTCTGCAAGATACCTAAATTAATAATATATTTAATTCCATCAAGGCTTCAATGTCCAAAACCAGAGTGTTAAGTGAGCTGGTGCTTTCTGATGCTCAGACCCAGCATGGTCCACAAATTGCTTTCGCGCTGTGCCCTGCGAGGGCTCCCAGCCCTGATTCGTGTTGTAGCTGCACCCTGAAAGTAAATTTTAATTTGGAAACTTACAAAACTGCTTTGGCACAGTGGATGTCATAACCACGCCTTGTTTAAATGACATCATCATTTACAGACATTTGGAGTTAGATTATTTGGTTTGTAATATTCGGAAAGGAAAATATAATATAGACAATACATTGTTTGATTTTTACAACAAACTAGTTTACTGATATCTTGCCATTAGGATGATTGGATACATTTAATGGATATATAGGAATCATGGATTTCCTTCAAAAGAACTGAATCTGCTCAGGGACATCTTGAAATGGGAAATGCAGTAGGGAAAATGTTAATACAGAGGAAGCGCAAATCAAAGAATATTTTTATTGTAGTCTATTTTTTACCACTGATTAATTATACGTACCAGTCCTTTGTAATCTATGCCATGCATGAAAACTCAGGCTAACTTCGGTTAGACCACTCCTTTAGTTACATAGCCACAAGTCTCTCAGAGGCTCCTTAGCTACTTGTGATTCTTGGACCGACTAAGGAATATTGCTTTGTGACTCGTTAGTAGGCCTGGACAAAATGTCACATATGAAGCTCGAATCACCCAAATTTCAGATGATTTAGCTATGGCAAACGTCAGAGGAACTTTTGGGAAGGTTTGTCTGAAGTTCGACCACACGGCTTAAAGGAGGGCATGTGGTTGGCGCTCATTTTGGCTCAGGCAGCTTCCAGAGAGGCAGGGGGTCATTTCAGGAGGCAGGCGTAGGAACTTTTGGGAAGGGTTAATAAACTTGAGTAGAGTTACAGTAGTTCAGTAGGAATAGGGTTAGGGACAGCTTGAGTGACCGATGTAGGATTGGTTTGCTTACCCAGTGCTGTTTGACACATTGAAAAATTTCAAGTGGGTGGCAACACACGTGACATCTGGAGTTGGTTTAGAAAAAGGGGATCCCTGAGAAGGAGAGACGCTTCAGTGACTGCGAGACACACAGACACGTGTCTCTAGATTTCCCGGAGTTCAGCTTGTGAGTCACCCTCACCTGATTTCGGTGGGGGGACAGCAGCAGGAATTCAGGGGGTTGGGTGACACACCAATCACTTTCTGTATCTTGAAATTAGTAGACACGATTCGTGCCATATGATGGCACTGAAGAGGAGCTATGAATCCTTGAGGGCAGTTTGTAGGAGTGTCATGCTCACCTGATTTTGATGCAAGGGAGAAGCAGTTTTTCAGGGTGCTGCGTGACACACTAGTCAGTTCTTGTCTCTTGAAGTGAATGAAGGAGACAACTGCCATTGGGTGACAACTGGAAGAAGGAGCAGGGTTGAGTCTGGAATCCCCCAGGTAGCTTGTGGGCGAGTCACGCTTGCCTGATTTTGGTGGGGTGGGAGCAGCAGGGATTTTGGAAGCAAGGTGACACACCATTCAGTGTTAATCTCTGGAAGTGAGTGGATTAGACAAGTGCCATCGTGCGACACCTAGGAGGGGGAGCACCAGGGGTCAGCAATCCCTGATGGCAGCTTATGTGGCAGTCACGCGCACTGGATTTTAATGGAGTGAGCAGCAGGGATCTGGGAGGAGTGTGACCGACCAGTCAGTGTCCGTCTCTCAAAGTGAGTTGAGGAGACACCTGCCATCTGGTGACAACTGGGAGAGGGAGCACGAGCTGGGAATTCCTGAGCGCAGCTTTTGGAAGAAGCCTACTCACCTGGTTTTGAAGGAAGGGAAAAGCAGGGATTCAGGAAAGCAGGCAATACACCAGTTCGTAAGTGAATTACACATTTGGAATAACCTGCCAGCACCCAAACGAGCCAGGAACAGGCAAGAGGTGTGCTGCTCCTGGTCTTTTCACTTCAGCAGCACCTTCTGTGTTCACTGGGGCTACCAGAATTGCATGAGGTCAATTAAAGGTATTATCCAACGCACACTCCACAAACCTAAACACAAGTCACTTTTTGGTACATACATCAGCACAAGTAAATGCACAAGTATTGCAGCATGTCAATGACAAGCTTGAAACAGACAGGAATGTTTCACTTTCAGTTTCGTCCATTGTCTCAGGGTCATAAGTGGAAGGTGTGGAGATCTTATCTACCGAAGATCAAGGAAGAACAAATGACGTAGAACAGCAGGAGGAGAGTGCAAATACCATGTCTCTATATCCTCAACCCCCATCCACTGATAAGTCAGGCAATAATGATGACAAGATGGACGATGATCAAGACAGAAGTGACGTCCCATCGAAGTGCTGACAGGAACATGCATTGCTGCCGGAAAGCATTAACACTGAGGAAGCGTAGGATAGGAATGACGCCACTGCTACAGAGGCTGTAGTATTAATGGAAGCTCACCCTCCACCCGTGTACAGTCCCTTCAAGAAAAAGACTTCCTGTCACAGATCACAAAACACATCATATCATAATGTGGCATCCAGAACACGACCAGTACTTTTACACCCAATTGAGTCCAGCTTATGTATTGTAACTCCACAACAAAATTGAAAAGTATGGCAGAAATAAACAGCAACTTAATCTGGCCACTTGCACGCTCTGCAGAAAAATGGTATTCAGAGGGAAAGCAGTTACCAACTTGTGTAGCACATGTATGCAGTTCCATAAACTGTGGCACAATGCAAGGACATGGAAAGAAGTAATTTCCCATATCATCAGACAAGCAGCGTACATCCATCATTCCCCACAATTACCCCTGAAATACTGCAGCTGTGTCAGTGCTTGGGGAGTGGGACATCGAGCCCTAGTCCTAGTGCCCAGCCACAAGTAGCAGTGATACCATTGCATCAGGCTAGTGTCATTGAACAATTTGGCCAAAAATACTACAAATCACTTTACACACAGTGCTTGCTTGTTTGATGCTAACCTCAGTATTGAGAAGTTCCTGACCATTGATTTTTCTCTCGGAATGCAGTATCAGAATTATGCAATGAGTTTATGGCTATAGTGGGGCAGGTACTAGAGCAGTCAGTGGGACAAAAAGTCCACTTCACCATGGGCATGTTGACCAGTGGTCAGAGTATTGAATACCTAGCCATCAAAGCACACTGGATGGTCTTTCCTTTCTCTACCAGCCAAATGACATCCCAGAGTAATGCAAGGTGTATGCAATTCAGCACCAGACAAGGTTGTGCATGAAAAGGTGTGAGGGCAGAAGGCACAGGGGTGTTGACATCTGGGAGAAGGTGGAGGAGGTTGTAGTGCAACAGCTATGGCCTCCTAGTTTGTATTTGGGCTTTGTTGGCGCAAGTAATCGATCGAATGTTCTTGCAGACTTACAAATTACCCATGTCCTCTGCTTTGTGCATGTCTTTCATCTCGTGGTCACACACTTTGGGGGTCATTACGAGGTTTGAGGCAAGTAACAGGCCTTACCGACATGGAGCAAATACTGTGTCCGTGTAGTAAAGAGCCCGCTAATAGAGGGCAATTACGAGTTTGCGTGCATGAGCTTTGCGCCATGCCGGTAACGACATTACCGTCATGCCGATAAAGTCCAAAAATGGCCCTTAGTGGCATCATGGAAAGCATAGACAGTACTACCGGCATCAACGGAAACGGCAATAGCGGTGACCGTAAATAAGCGGAACCGGAAGTACCGTTATCGCACAGGAACGGGAAAGAGCATGGCGGCCATCTTTAAAAACACAATCCATTGCCATCCTCAGCACTCAGGACCTGAAGCATATTGCTGACTACAGACATCAACCTCTCACAAGAAAATCATACCTAAGGCAGTAAAAAAAGGCGCCTCACGCCAGTGCAAAGAGCGCTTTAATGAAGACGAACTAACAATACTGGCTGAGACCCTGGCTGACAATTGCGAGGTTGTTTTCGCAAGCAGCCTCAAGAGAGAGGCAGTGTTAAAGAAAAAAGAAATCTGGGAACATGTTTCCCAAAGAGTCCGCGCGGTAGGCAACACCCCCCGCACAATAAAGGATGTCTGGAAGAGATGGGATGACCTGTGCCTCCGAGTCAGGAACATCCTGTCCGCAAACAGGAGCCAGGCCATGGCTAGTGGTGGAACACCAAGCTCACCAATAAAGCTAAGCCGGTGGGAGGAGATCTGCGCCAGCACGATTGGCATAGAGGCCATCGAAGGTGTTGGTGAGATGGAACGTGGCGCCACCTCATCGGCGGAAGGAGGTGAGTGTCCTAAGAAAACACTGTAATGGAAAGTATGATGATAGTCCACCAATGTGTCTGTCTAAAGAGGCAATGCATGGCCCAATACATACACATTCCCTGCCTAGTTGTCGTCCGCAGCACAGACACATGCACATGCATGCAGCATGGAAATGCCATACCTGACACACACCACACATATATGAAAATAGCATAAGTCACACTGCACGCAGGCCACAACAGAAATGCTTGTCACATAGCATACACCCGCCCCAACATGAGTGACCCCGACGGATGTTGGAATGCCCCACCAATATAGCAAGCAACGTAATCATCAAAACTCCACTGCCTAATCCCCTCTTATGTGTAGAAGAGCAATGATACAAATGTATGCATGATGCTGGTCAAACCATCACTCATGCCATCCCTCTCTTGGTACCCCACAGGCTCAGATCCTGACAGTGAGGCCCAGCACTCACCCCCACAGGTGACTACACTCCGGAAGAGGGCCAGGGATGAAGGCAACAGGCCTTCCATTCCAAAGGCCCAGACAAGCCACGACAGGCAATGAAGAGCAATACAGCCCAGGATGCCACAGCACTGGTGCAGGTGAGGCCCATCACCACAGTCCCCACAACACCTGTGACACCTGCACAGGAAACAATCGATCGGGCACAATCTGCAGAAAACAGCTCTGTTGGGGAGGTGGCAGCAACGGCACCCCTGGCAGATGATGACGTGTAGGGCCAGGTATGTGTGCCTGCCGAGGATGACTGCTCGGACCTGCCTGCAACACCAAGTCCTGCCCCATCCCCCCAGTTCACACCTGTCAACTCCAACCACAACACCACCCGGAGCAGCCTGGGTGGGAGTCCGTACAAGGGAGCATGAGTCCCACGAAGGACCCAAATGGATTTGCCCATGTCGCACATGCACCCTCCACCTCCACTGGTGTACAGGCGGAGGTGCAGCAGGCAGAACACGCAGCACAGCGCCAGGAGGAGCTCACTGCTCTAGTGAGGCAGTTTGTAGCAGACAGTGCCCAAGCAAGACAGGAGGGATGCGACAACACTGCGTCCCTGAGGCAGGTCATTGTGGAAAGCACCAATAAATTATGCGAGGAGTTGTCTGTCATGATGCCTACATCCAAGGAGCCAGGTCCGACCCAGCAACCCCAGGTATCATTCCCCCCACGGAAGTGCCAGCGGGCCCAAGCTGGGGCCCTTTGGACACGGTCCTGGCGCCTTAGGCGCCAGGCTCATGTTAGACCCCTGTCCTGGCGCCTTAGGCGCCAGGCTCATAAAGCTAGACATGTGTTCAAGTGTTTTAATGTGCACTTACCTGATGCAGACCATGCTGCTACATCCAGGCCCTCTTGAGGCCTGAATGGAACTACTTTACCTGTGGGACTACTTTCCACCTGGGTGTGGTCGAGGAAGGATACATACCTGATCGGTGGAAGGATACATACCTGTAACTTCTTCCAAAGCTATTTAAACCACGCCCGATCAGCAACTCACGCTTCGCGTTGTTCTGCTCCTCGCAGCTGGACGCTCACCGTGTCAGCTCCTGCATCTGGACTTCAGCCACGCCTGTCAGCATCCTGGGTCGCCTGCAAAGGGAGATAAGAGAGAATTGGCGAGAAAGAAGACCTTACCAGCTAAAGCTGCATCACGGAGACATCACACCGACGATCCTGAAAGGGAAGACATCATTTTAAAAGCATTTCGCTTCGATCGCTGCAGCGCTGCATTTCACTCACCTTTCCTGGGCGCCTCCATCTTCAGCAGCGATCATCCGGATCCGCACCCACTTCTCAGAGCCTAGAGAGAAAAAGACAAGAAAACAAGGGGAGAGAAGGAAGGGAATAGGAAAGGCTCAGTTTCCTTCTAAGACTTACCTGTTGGGTTATTCCCATTTCATTTCGGGTCCTGTCGCTTCCTGGCATTCCGGACCCCGGCCCCTATGGGGGAAAAAAGACAAGGACATTGAATGAGCGAATGAAAAGACATTACCTGAACGCTCATCCAGAACTTACCTGTCATTTACTGGAACTGCACGTTTCACTTCGGGTCGGCGCCATATCTCCGGCATTCCGAACCCCGGCCCCTAAGGGGAAAAAAGACATAAGCATTAGCGCTTGCTGCAATAAGACAATGAACATTATTATTAAGCTTGAACTTTTGAACTTGCAACAGAACTCTTACAGCGCCTCACCTGAATAGTCAAGCTTATTTTGAACTCCCATCAAACCTCAATCCAGTGAAGTAACTGGGTTTCAACGCGCCCCTGCATCAGAAGCAGGATGGAGAACTCATCCTTCCAGACCCTAAGGTGAGACTTCACGGGGAATCGTGGAAGGGTATCGTGGAGGGCTGGAAGGGAGTGGGAGGCTTGAGCATTATTCCATCAGTAGGTAATACTCCCTTTTCACGCACAGGGGAATATTCCTGCGAGCCAGAAAAGACCAGAGTAGAGGGGCCCTTCCAGTCCATCTTCAGAGTCCTGCGCTTCACCACTGAAGAAGCATCAGCACTCGAAGCCAGACCTGCGCCTCCTTGGGAATCAGGTGAGCGTGACAGAACGCGAAGCCTACCCACAATTTCCCACCCGGGCGCTATGGAGACTTCCGAGACAGATCAGCTGGCCCAGCTTTTGGGGGAATTACGGGCAGAAGTGCACTCAGCCCGCCAGGAGACTAACGCTCTCAAAAGAGAACTGATCCTATCAAAGGAAAGAACAGATGACCTGGCCAAAAGGTTATTGCAGGCCCAGGCAGGGCACACTCCTTTACCTAATTCCGGAGGTACTTCCACATCAATGGGTTTGAATAACCCGGTTCAAATCAATCTACCTGGACACATGCCTTTGGCCCCGCCTGAACGTTTTGCGGGGGATCCCAAGAAATATGCCGTCTTTATGAACCAATGTCGTTTACACTTTCTATGCAGACCCGGGGCCTTCCCTAACAACCAGACCAAGGTAGCTTTTATACTATCTTACCTCAGTGGCAGTGCTGCCGATTGGTCTATTCCATTGGTAAATCAGGATGATCCCATTCTCCAGGATTTTCAGGGCTTCCAGGCCAGCATGGAAAGATTGTTTGCTCGACACTCTCAAGGACAGGCCCTTGATAACGAACTGCTATCCTTACGACAAGGTAATCAGGATCTCCTGTCCTACGTTGCCACCTTTAATAAACTGGTTGTGGAAACTGGATGGCCAGAAAACAAAAGGATCACATTGTTTCATCGAGGCCTGCGCGGAGAGCTTAAGGATGTTCTAGCTTAGATTGTAAATCTACCCCAGGTCTGCGCAGACTACATAGACTTGGTGGTTCAACTTGATCACAGACTTCAAAATAGAAAAGCAGATCGGTTCAAGTACGAAACCCGAGTCCCGACGTATCCGAACCTATGCAAATCGGCGGTGTTAAAGGACCATTAACGCAGAAGGAACGAGAGAGAAGGCGGCAAATGCAACTTTGTCTGTATTGCGGGACTTCCGGTCACTTTCTTCGAAATTGTCTGGTTAAACCACCTAAGAAGGTGGTTGGAGCCACTGATAATGATTTATTGACACCTGATTCGGGAAACGACCTAGCCCGACAAGCATAGGGGTCCGCTTGCCGAGCTTGAAAACAAACTCTTTGACCTCGCATTTTGTCATGCCAATGGTGCTCGTGGACCCAAAACAGCCTCAGCAGTTGCATGCTATAAAAGCGTACATCGACAGTGGAGCTATTGGAAATTACATAGACCGTGAATTGGCTTCTAGGATTAAGCTCCCTCTCTGCCCGAAAGTAACCCAAGATGTCATTACTACAGTAGATGGAACCGAAATAGCCTCAGGGCCTGTAACGCATTCCACTGTTGAAGTGACACTGGTGGGTCAGGATGGACATCGGGAAGCAATTGTGTTTGATGTGATCAAGGCCCCACAATTTCAAGTAATTCTTGGAATTCCTTGGTTAGAAACACATAATCCCAGAATTGACTGGCGAGCAAAGAAGATAAGTTTTCCTGATTGTGAACCAACTTGTTATCCAAGAAATCCAGTTATGGGTCTAGCCTCAGCAACTTCCACCCCTGTACAGCTACCGTCAGAATACCAAGAATTCCAAGACGTTTTTCAAAAGGAACAGGCTAACACGTTACCTCCCCATCGGTTTTATGATTGCCAAATCGATCTGTTACCCAATGCTCAACTACCTTGTAGTAGGATTTATGCTCTTACGGAACCTGAGAACCTGCATCTGCGTCAGTATTTAGATCAGTACCTAGCCAATGGTTTTATTCGCCCGTCCAAGTCTCCTGCCTCCTCAGCTCTGTTCTTCGTGCCGAAAAAAGAAGGCGACCTTAGAACATGTATAGACTATCGCGCCCTACCTCTGCTCCTGATCCCTGAGCTTATCGACCAGGTGAAAGACGCTTGTGTGTACACCAAGTTAGATCTCCGAGGAGCTTATCACCTGGTGCGTATAAAAGAAGGCGACGAATGGAAGACTGCATTCCGCACCAAATTTGGGCTCTTCGAATATCAGGTGATGCCCTTCGGTTTGTGCAATGCACCTGCCGCTTTTCAGTACTTTATGAATGATGTTCTTCGGGAACTTATCGATGTCTGTGTCATTGTTTATATTGACGACATCCTGGTGTACTCTTCTTCAGAATCCGATCACAGAAAACATGTTAGGGCAGTTCTTGAGAAATTGCGCCAGCACAGACTATTTGCAAAGCTCGAAAAATGCGTTTTTCATACCACAGAAGTTGAGTTTCTCGGATTCATCCTGACACCTCAAGGAGTCCGAATGGACTCGCGAAAGGTGGACGCCATCCTCAAATGGCCATCTCCTAGCTTGGTGAAGGGAGTTCAGAGCATGCTCGGCTTCGCCAATTTCTATCGAAGATTCATCCTGGAATTTTCCCGAACAGTCCAACCCATCACAGCTCTCCTAAAGAAAAACAAACGCTTTGAATGGACTCTTGAGGCCGAACAAGCCTTTCAGGACCTGAAAACCAAATTCACCTCTGCACCTGTATTGAAGCACCCGCACCCAGATCTCCCTTACATTGTGGAAACCGACGCATCCAGTTCGGCCATGGGAGCTGTCCTGTCGCAAAGAGACCCAGAAACTAACCAACTACACCCTGTGGCCTTTTGGTCCAGGAAATGTTCTCCTCCTGAAATCAACTACGCAATTACCGACAAAGAGTTACTGGCTATTAAATCTGCTTTCAAGGCTTGGCGTCACTACCTTCTCGGGGCAAGACACACCATCACCGTAATTACGGACCACAGAAATTTACAGTATTTAAAGACGGCCAAAGCTCAGTCTTCACGACAACTCCGATGGGCTCTATTCTTTGCGGAATTTGATTTTGTAATTACCTGTCGCCCTGGCTGCAAGAATGGTAAAGCGGACGCCTTATCCCGGATTGGCATGGAAGAACCCAATTCGAGTTTAGAACCTGTGCCAATCATACCTGAACAAAGAATCTTAGGCCTAACTTCATTGCAAACTATTGAGGACATCCAAACGCAAGTAAAACAACTTCTAGACTCTTGAGCCTTACTGGAATGGAGTCAAAAGGGTCCTCATTACACCGTTAAGGATGATTTACCCTACGTCCAGGAGCGGTTGTTTCTGCCAAGTAAAGAATTGCAAGAACTTGTTATTGCCCATCATCATGAATCATTAATGGAAGGACACCCTGGTATCGCTAAAACGGAGGAAAAAATCAAACGCCACTTCTGGTGGCCTTCTTGGAGAAAAGACATAATGTCTTTTGTATTGTCTTGCGGAATTTGCGCCCAAAACAAGGGTCAAAAGAAAAGGCCAGCCGGCCTACTTCAACCCTTGGATATTCCACCGGCACCATGGCACACCTTGTCAATGGACTTTATAACTGACCTGCCCCCTTGTGCTGGTTACAACACTATCCTTGTAATTGTGGATCTATTCTCCAAAATGGCCCACTTTATCCCTTTAAAAGACTTGCCTTCAGCTTCCACCTTGGCCGAGGAATTTCTGGAGAATATAGTTCGCATACATGGTTTCCCTTCCATATTAGTCTCGGATCGTGGAAGTCAATTTATCTCCCATTTTTGGAAGAAGTGTTGCCAAATAGCACAAATTGATGTGCGGTTATCCACCAGCCACCACCCCTAGACCGACGGACAAACCGAGAGAACCAATCAGACTCTCGAACAATATCTTCGGTGCATGTTACACCAATCCGAGTCAAATTGGAAAGACATCCTTTGGATCGCAGAATATGCATACAACAATTCAGTGCATTCTGGAACCGGACAAACTCCTTTTTATACTTTGTATGGTCACCATCCTCGGACCTCTGACCTAGACCCACCTCTGACCCTGGAAATGCCCGCAGTAAATCATCTGCATTCCACAATAACCCGAGCCTTCAAAGAAGCTGCAACATATTTACAGCAAGCCAAGAAAAAGTATAAAGAAAACGCTGATTTGCACCGAAGTAAAACTCTTCCTTACCAAGTAGGAGACCAGGTATGGCTAGCAACGAAACATTTACCCCTCAAGGGCCCGCGAACCTTCAATCCCAGATTCATAGGACCTTATCCCATCAAGGCTATAATCAATCCCGTGGCCTTTAAACTGGATTTACCGTCTAACATGCGTATTCATCCAGTTTTTCATGCATCACTTTTAAAGCCAGTACAACCAGGGACCCGACTGTCCAAGCCTCCAGACCCAGTTCAAATTGAAGGGGAATTAGAATTCGAAGTTAAAGACATTTTAGACTCCAAGGTGTTAAACTCAAAACTCTTCTATCTGACAGGAAGGGATATGGACCTCAGGAGAGATTGTGGGAGCCTAGTAACCATGTTCACGCACCTCGATTAATACAAAGGTTCCACCGGAGATTTCCGAACAAGCCAAAACCCCCAGAGGGAACAACCTTGGGAGGGGTACTGTCATGATTCCTACCTCCATGCAGCCAGTTCCGACCCAGCAACCCCAGAGGCAGGCATCATTCCCCCCACGGAAGTGCCAGCGGGCCCAAGCTGGGGCCCTTTGGACACAGTCCTGGCGCCTTAGGCGCCAGGCTCATGTTAGACCCCTGTCCTGGTGCCTTAGGCGCCATATCTCCGGCATTCCGAACCCCGGCCCCTAAGGGGAAAAAAGACATAAGCATTAGTGCTTGCTGCAATAAGACAATGAACATTATTATTAAGCTTGAACTTTTGAACTTGCAACAGAACTCTTACAGCGCCTCACCTGAATAGTCAAGCTTATTTTGAACTCTCATCAAACCACAATCCAGTGAAGTAACTGGGTTTCAACGCGCCCCTGCATCAGAAGCAGCATGGAGAACTCATCCTTCCAGACCCTAAGGTGAGACTTCACGGGGAATCGTGGAAGGGTATCGTGGAGGGCTGGAAGGGAGTGGGAGGCTTGAGCATTAATCGTGCCTTCAACAGGCCCAATGTCTGCTTGATAACCACACGGGTACGGGTATGGGAATGATTGTAGTCCTCCTCGTGCCTGTTCTGTGGGTTTCGCACAGGGGTGAGGAGCCACGGCTTTAAGGGATAGCCACTATCCCCTGCATGAGAGGCAATGAAAGGTATATGTCAGTCGAATCATGATGGACAGCTGTACTAGTCACACATGCCTGCAGATTATCGTTGGTCACATGCACATGTCCGTGGTTGTATGCACACAATTTTAATGCCCTCAATGTGTTCTGTGCCATGCACTTATGGTGTGGGTTGCATCTCCAAGATGATACATGGTGTACACTGCCTTGATGTTGCTCATGCATTGTGGATGCATACCGCTGTGTTTGTGTCAAATTTGTGATGTGTTGTGTTCTGTATGATTTTCTAACAGGCAGCGTTGGCAGTAGGCTCGGCAATATTAAGCATTCAGCGCTGATTATTACGATGGCGACATGCTGCACTTCTGTGGTGGTGGCGGCCCTGTGACAGGCTGTGGATTCCTTTGATTTTGTTCTGTGCACTCCCATGGATGCTTGTCCTGTGTAGTGATTTGCTGCAGGCATTTACATAGTGAATATTCACAGCATGTTGCTGGATTGTGTTACGGAGGGTGAGGTACAATGATGGGTGGTGGACGTGTTGTGGGATGTGGGGTGTTTTTAAGTTTGGCATGTTGTGATAGGTGTCCAGCTTACTTCATTGCTATTGGATTTGGTAGTCATGTTCAGTTTGGGATGCTTTGGGCCACAGTGTTTTGTGATGTGCACATCGTGCTGTCACATCAACAATGACACCATGGTAGTGTGTGCATCTATCCCCCCATTTCACTGTCATGTGCCTCTCATGCAACTTACCAAGCAGCCAGGCACCCGGTCCTGCATGTCGCTCCATGTAGCGTGGTAGCGTGGAGTTCCGCAGGACCATTGAGTCGTGTGTTGATCCAGGATATCGGGCCAACAATGTGTGATGATCTTGCTGGCGTCACATACCATCTGTACATTGATGGAGTGGTATTGCTTGCGGTTGTGGTACACCACCTCCATGGCATGTGGGACCACCAACTCCACGTGGTTTCAGTCGAGGGCACCTATACAATTTGGCATGCCTGCCAGTTAATGGAGCCAACTTTTGTATCAAATATCTCCTGGGGAGTCCATGGTAGGGATATGTAGTCCCTTGTGTGCTTCAGGAGGGCATCGAGCACTTGGTTCAGCATGCGAGAAAATAAAGGTTGTGATATGCCATGCATGTGCCCCACTGTGTGCTGGTAGGTGCCTGTGGCAAGGAAGTGGAGCACCGACAATATTTTCAGTAGAGGCGGGATGGCTGCACGTATTTCAATGAGGCTGACAATGTTGTTGTGTATCATGTCCACAATGGTGGTGATGGTGTCCTGGTCCAGACGGTACAGGGTGTGGATCTGCTCAGGGGAATGGACTGACTCTGATGCGAGGGATTGGGGGCTGCCTTTGTGGTACCACTGGCTGCATTGGTGGGGCATGCTGGGCCTGTCTCACCCTCCTTCTCCTCCTGCGTCTCCTCTGTGGTGCCTGCTGTTGTTGTTGCTGGTGTAGCAATGCAAGCATGTCCTCCATCCCCAGCATTGCTACTACTACTGGAATCATTTTGGTGTGGGAAGGGATGTGGTGTGTGGCGGTGCTCCTTTTGTGCTGGCCCAGACTTCATTGCCTCCACTTGTGCTGATTGTGTGCACCTGTGGCAGTTAGAAACACTGCACATAGCAGTTTATGGGTGCTTCGCGATGCCGGTATTGCCGGCATGCCGGTATCCCCTATTAGCGCCTTCATGATGCCGGTATTTGCATGTCCGCCTGACTTGTGATGTCCTCCTGTTAACGGCATCCCAGTATTGCCGGCCTGAATACCCCCGTGCCCGCGCCCTTTGCCGCTATTAGAGGCACCGTTATTAGCAGTGCCTCTACTACCGGGTTCTTCGGTCGGAATAGCCCGGAGCATTATGCAATGCCAGTAATCCTTTACCGGCATCGTTTTTCCATTACCTCCAACCTCGTAATGATCCCCTTTATAAGCAATTGTGAACTTTTGTAAGAAAGGTTTGCTGAGGCCCACAAGGTCAGCTCACATTGCAACTGTGGTTATCAGGACAGAAATGCACTGTGCCAACTGCAGGTGTGCAACAATGGCCACTGCACAACCCGAAGACCTCAGGGTCACCCAAGGACCTCTACTTTGCACTTATTAGACAGGCTATATGGGCAGTGCAATGTCATCACAGATTACTGCAACACTCACCACAGACCTTTAGATGGGCAATTTGTAACAAAGTGTCAGTCGCAGTAGCTGTCTGATGTCTGCTGTGTTCTATGACCTTTCAATGAGGCCACCAACATGATTAGCCATCACAATGCATCCCTAGGTGAGGTTCTCCCTCTGGTGTATCTGCTTGAGCTCAATCTGTCTTCTTTTATGGACACGCATTTCAAAGTAAAAGTGGACACTTTTCATCTGCATATGTCATGGGTGGAGGACACGCAGAACAAATTCTGAGGACACAATGAGCAAATGGGCAAGTATGATTTGCTCCAGTGCTTGGAAATTTAACTGGAGAAACAAAGCAGGCAGAAGGAATAACACCCACCAGCCCAATGTTTCCCCATGGCACCTGAAATGTCAACCTAAAGAGGACTGATGGCATCAGAGGGGAGTACATCACTGACAACTGTTGAAGCTTTGTGAGCATCCTATGGGAGGAGCATATGCAGGACACCCTCCTCATTGACTGAGGCATCTTGAATACAGATGCATCACCAACAGGAAGAGACAGCGAACCATCAGCCTCACAGTTGATTGATACCTATCGACCTGACATTTCACTTGTGGGAAGTGGTGATGACCTAGTACAGTGTGGCCATTAGCACTTATGCAAGTTGTTGTTGAATCGCTATGCTATCCCTCTCACACCTCCCCACTACTGTGCAGCCGAGAGTGTTTTCGTTCAGCCGCAGATATGGTCTCTCTCCCTGAGAGAAGACTTGTAGTGTTGCATGTTGAACAATTGATTGGCATTGATAAAAAAGGAAAAGTCACTTGATTGGGGAAGACTATGGAATGGCATCTACCCATAGGCAACATACTAGCTCAGATGATAATGATGTTTTTTACCTGGTACATGTCTGATACCGAAAAGTGGAGTAGGGTTGGTGTATGTGGTTGGGAAATAGATAACTGTAGCAAATACTGAGAGGCCCTGACCAGTTGCTAACTCACACATGCCATTGCCTAGTGTGCGAATAATATTTTCTAATTCTAGTTCAGCCACCCACTAGAGTTCTGTGTTATCTCACAGGGCACAGACACCCCTCAGCTTCTCAGGCTCTCTTATGGAGTACCTTCCCCCTAATGGTTCGCAGGTCCTCTCACTGGGGCGTTCAGGCACTCCAATCCTTAGGTTCTCACACAGGGAACATGTACCCCTTAAGGTTCTCTGGTTGTCTTAGAGGGTGCTGTCACCCCTTAAGATTCTTGGGATCTCTTACAGGGCACACCATCCTTAAGGTTCCCATGTACTCTGACAGGGTGCAGCCGATCACTAAAGTTCTCAGGCTCTTTCAAAGAGTGCAGTCGCCCACTGAAGTTCACAAGCTCTCCAACAGTGCGTTTCTCATAGTTCTCCAGTGGTCCCACTGACTGCGGTCACTCTCGCGGATGGGAATTCTTCCTGTGAGGCCAGACCCTCCCCTATGAATTCCTCATTCCTTCCCCCCTGCACACCTTAGAGGAGGAAAGGATGGTGGAGTGTCATATGCCTCCTCATTTGGCCTGCTAACCTGGTCCAGCTGCCCCAGACCAGCAGACTGCCTGTAATTAATGCAATATGTGCCTGTGTGCCTCATTATGAATTTCTTGGGGTCATACCTAAAGGTCTGGGCTGCCAGTGCACCCCCGCCCCAGCTGTTTTTATCAGCTGCGCAAGAACAGGGGGCGGCTGCTGGCTCATTTGCCAGTGCCACTGGAAAACTAAGACTCAGCAGGATGGATGGGTGCACGGCATGCCCAATGTCGCTGAAGTACTGGACAGTAGCCCAGAGAAGAACGTGGACCATCTCACTCATCTCCAATCCCAGAGGGGCTGCTGGCGGCAGCCGAGTCACAAGCGGCCTCTGCATGGACAGGGGACTCATTTGCTTGGTATGTTTTCTTGTGTCATCGGGGAACATGGTTCCTCATGGACGCCATCCCCAGGGCATGCCCTTGGTATTTCCCTTCTGCCCGCTTCATAAACGGCCCATAGCCATCCACTCCACTGTACAGAAGGTATGCGCTCCCGCCTGCCCCAATGGTCTCCCCTGGTTGCTTGGTAGCATAGTCCCACAACCAGGACCACGTGAGCTGTGTAGTTTGGGTACAGCTTGCCACTTCCTGAAGCTACTCATGTGCCTGGCTGCCCCCTCCGCAATGACAGTGGCAGGAAGTAGCTCCTCTTCCACCGTATCTTCATCCTCTGTCTCCTCCTACTCCTCCTCCCCTCGGTTAGATCTACAACCTGCTGCGTACCTCCCGGTGGCCCTCCACCCTGTACTCTGCACCCTCTCCCTGCTGAGTGGAAATCACTCTCTTCTCAATGCTCCCAACACAAACAGGTGTCGCCCCATACTCCGACTCCAGGGTGCTTGCTGCGACCACCCCCTCCTCCTACTGGGAAAATTCTCTCCTGCTCCTACACTGGCTTTGCCTCCATGCTGGCATCCACTGGCCCCCCCTGACTCCATGGGGATGTCCACACGAGGCCCTGCCTCTGTGCAATTGAGGCATACTAGTTGGTGCCTCCTCCGATGACGCTGCCTCCTCTCCCACTTCCTCTCCTGGGGCCTACCCAATGCATCAGGCACTCCTGTCAAAGCAGATGATTGGTGATGCTGCATAGACTGGGCATTCGAACCAGCCCCAACAAATAGTAAAAGCTTCCCTCTCCGCATCCATCATGAGGGAATTCCCCTCCTATGAGCGGAAATGGAGCTCCTCTTCCTCCTCCCTTTTTTTTCACCTTCTTTCCCTTTCTCTCCCATCATGGTAGGTATGCCATGGCTAGAGAACCACACATTACTAGTGATAGTGATACTAGCAGTAATTGGGAACTTGATGACCATTAAAATGAAGCATGCAGATAACCTTAAAGTATGAAAATAGACCACACTGATAGACAAAAAGCATAACCCCAAGATTATAACAAGTGAACAAATACCATAACTACAATAACTGCTATAATAATAGGAACTGTACTATGACAAACAACACCACATAAAACACCAGTACAAGCAAGAGAACAGCAAGAGGGGGAGGCAAGATGACAACAACAAACACACAGATTAAAACTGGGAATGGGTAAACCTTTTTTTTTTTTTTTTAGCTTTTTTGGGATATGATCAGGGACAGGAAACATTTTTATGTGGGGGGAAACTAACAACACACTAACAGCACACTGAGCAAACACTAAGACGAAGGTCCACAAAAATGAGACCAACAAGAGGCCAACAAACTAGACAAAAATAACAACATCTAAAAGCGAGAGCTCCACAAACCTTCTCAAAACCCTGCTTAAACGCTCCAAAAACCATCCTAACACACTCCATGTGTGAGCCTGCTCAGTGGAGTAACCTTGCTGAAAATGTTGGGGGGGCATGACATCTGAAGTAAAGGTGCCCCAGCCAAATGAATGGGGATAAAATGGTGTGCCATGAAAGTTGGGGAGACAAACACCCCTGTGCCCCCCTAAAATTACGCCAATGAGCCTGCTGTATGTATCCCTCTACTCACAGCAAGCAAAACTTCAAAGAGGGAACTTTCTTTAGCAGATTCCATGGCTCTGATTGGTGGAACGAAATTGATAATTCTGCCTAAGAGGGCTCTGATTGGCTTGACACGAGATCCATGGCTCCTGATTGGATTACAAATCCTTGCAAGAGACTCCAGAGCCCACTGAGAGTTTGACCCAGGATTCTACTTCTAAAAAAACTTGTCATTCTTTCACAGTAATGGGTGATTTGAGTTACCCGCTGGGACTTTCTTTCCTAAGTTCGTCCACGCTTACCTGTTAGGACCCCTCCTTGATTTCCTATCTGTGTGAAACCTGACGGTGTCTCACTTGCTAGTTCCCGGGGATCTGTCATCCAGGTGGCTAGAACACGGCCATCGCTATTGGATCCAGTTCCTGGGGGTGGACCAGTGTGGAATGATCACCTGGATGGTGGGTCCTCGGGTAATGGAAGTGGGACAGCGACGGGTGAGACACAGTACCCCCTAGGATACTCAGACGTTCTAAACCCACCCCCTTCCGATATGAACACTTTCTTACACCATGAAAGACAACGGACTAACACCAGGGGCATTTACCTGACATGTTCCAACACCAAGGTCAGGCAAAGTCAGGCAATTGACAATAACCACACACACATGGCGGCCCTTTCCCTTCCCCATAGGGATAAAAGGTGGAGCACGAGAGCATACTTTGAGCAAGGCAGACCGTGCAACGAGGCAGCTGTTCCAGGGCGGCAGTTCAAGAGGAGGAGAAAGGCGGCAAGAATCGAAAGGACGACAAGGAGGGAAGAGCCCTTGCCCTTGTTGACCCAGACCTGCGAATCCTCTGAGAAAGGAATCACAATGCCGGGAAACAACATCCAGCGTGTGGTGTAGCAGGTGTCAGCGGTGCACGGAACACTGATAACCGAGACACGGAGACACGCTTGCTACCGTGGTACCACCCTTGACTCCAGAGTCCAGAAATACCAAACGGTTCATCACAGCCGGTGAGTCGGAGGCAGAACCGATAGTAAACTGTGATTGAGTGAAGGTTGCGAGTGGCAACATAATGTGACGAGGAACAAAGACTTTGTGTGTTACAAAACTGTTTAGAAAACCCAGGGAGAGACCAGGGGCAGAGTGGTCCGGCGCCACGTTGGCTCTCATTCGAAAGACTCTGACCGGTCATCTTTTGCTGAAACTACTGATATCAGAAGGCCCTAGGAGGGCAACTGCAAGAGGTCAAAGTGGACATGCAAGGAACGAGTGAAAAGCCAATGTACAGTTGAAAGTCTTTGACCAGTTGTGGATACCAACTGAACTGTGTTTGTGGCAATTGTGAACCTGACAGAGGGATGGCTGTTAATTAGGGTGGCCAGTAACACCCCGATAACAGTGAAGTACGTGAAGCCTGATTGGGGGCTGAAAACCCGGATTTAGGAAGTGAAAGTAAGAGGTACAAGAGAATGACAAGCATGAATCCGACCGAGGGATGTTTACAGTGAATTGATGGTCTGGGCCCAACAGATGGAGGCTATCATAACCAAGAGGAAAGCTAAGTGAAGAAAATCCTGTATTGTGAAAATCAAAGTGAACTGCATGTGTAAAAGGTAATTTAAAAAAGTACAGGAGCACCACTCTGGACCGCTCCTGCTCACTTCGACCACTGGGCACATTCAAACTCATAGAACCAGACTAGCACTCAGGTTTCAATCATGTTCGGCCTACACCCAGCAGCACCACAGGTTTTGCATCTGCCTCTCACTCTAGTCCACTAAGTACCCAACCACTCTCTTTTCTTACAGGGCCACATGCAGCATGGCCATCATTAAAGGAACAGTGAATCTCACAATGGGTCACCCCTGTGCTTTCATCTTTTGAAGAATGGAAATCTACTCAAAACCAGGGTAAGCACAAGAGAATCTAACAAGAGGGGGAGTAGGTCACCCTACCCTCTTGTGTATTGTTGGGAATGAGACAGGGTCTTTTCACCCCCACCCCCAGGCGATACCGAATAAGACACAAACGTTAGACGATACATTCAGGGAGCATGGGGGAGGAGGTCGCACAGAAAGAGGGGTGAACGATCCGTCTAATGCATGTATTAGAAGCTATAGAAGAGATGCAAATGCAAACGCCATCTTAGACAAATGGCAGCCATCCTGGAACGCAGGCACAAGCGTGGCAAACCGTATTAGGTGTTTTAATATTAGGTCCCTCGCATGAGCGCGAACAACACCCCCACCTCGGCCAGGTCCCACACAGCCCATGAAATCCTTTATTGTTCCAAAGAGTTACAGGCCCTCGGACACAGGGAAGAATGCGGCCTGCAAGGTCATGAGGAGGGAGCAGCACGCCTCTTGGCAGTACAATCTCGCGAGACAGATAACAAGGCCCCCAACCCCCAATGATCCCTGCACGAGAAATACAACTTTACAATGCTTTTATCCTGGGACCCCTGCATGCCCCAGTATCATCCAAACCCAGACCACCGACCATAAAACTTTTACACCTCTCGATCGATCACTAATATCAGAAGGCAAGGCTATCGCGCCTTCAGAAATGGGTCACGTGATTTGTGCAGCGAGGTGCAGGGTAGCAACTAAATTATAGCCAAAAACGAAGGTGGAGGACCTTGGGAGTTGCTGATCTGTCTGGGAATGGGTGAAGAATGTGTTTTAGTGTCACCTCAGCTCTTCTGGATCCCATCGATACTTCTGCCAGGTGTTTGCTGCAACAGTTATAAGGTAACACTGCATAACAGAGTACCCAATTAATTGTTAGACCAACTTCACCGCAGATGACGAGCCCAGCAGCACCCACTTGGATGGAGATGAACAGATGAAGATGGAGCAATGGCCTGGCATCCCATATGAAGCAGGCCCTATATGTGTAGTGCCCATTCAATTGGGACGGTAGAATTGTGATATATATTATGACGTCATGAGTGACGCTGTCTGTATTTAAAAGCTACTGCACGTGCTCCCGAACCTCAGAACGGTCTTGTGCAGCAGAGTCCTTTGGTGATATCTTTTCTGTTTTCAAGAAATAAACAGTTATTACCTTTGCAAGCACATCACAGGCCTTTTTCCCTAGCTTGTTATATTTTTTCTGGTGTGAGCATACAGGGGCGCGCCTTCCGTATTCTCAGTCATTGGTCACTTCAGACTACAGTTAATCGGGACCAACACTCAAACAATATGACTTGTTAATTAGAAAAATATATCATTCATTTATTATCTCAAAAAACATCAATGACCACGGTTTGATAAAAATCTTTCACAATTCAAACTTCAGCATCATTTTTAGAGAGAAACACATATTAAGGAAAAGTAACAAAAGTACATGAGATACATCACATCTGCAATTAAGTCATTACATTTCAGAATAGTACTTAGTGGAACAGTATGTATACCTGGGGTTTACTATTTAGAGCGAACCAAGGTCTGTATGGCATATGGACACCTAAAGATGTGGGATATATACATTGCCCAAATCAGAAGGTTATACACCAAATATTGACAGTCTACCCTGACACCTCTAAAAAGTTACTACAGAGCTAAAGTGCTGCCAGCTGTAGGATACTGATATTTATTTTATTATCAAAAATACAGCTTAGCAGCCCTTGGAGGTTTGATAGGGCGTTAGGTATTGTGAATTCCTAATTGTGTGCAGATCCAATTATGCGGTAGGAATTCGGTCTTCTCTCTATGACTGCCTGTATTAAATGTAAAGCGCTGGCTTTTTATAGTGAAGCCCTGGTTCGCCCTAGCAACTCAGTTTGGCAGTTTACATATCCTGATGACTAATGAGAGTGCTACCCTTTTTTCAAGATGGATAATAGAGTGTGAAACTCACTTGTCAAGTTTAGATCAGTCTAAGGAGGCTTTAATTATGACAGCCCACAAAGTAAGAGCCTTGTGGGAACGAGACTGGTGTATGACTAGAGAGGTTACAGAAAAGTATCCCTTGTATCAGAATATGCTTTACCATGATAAACCCTTGTATAGGCCAGAAAAGTATATTATCAAAATCCCTTGTCTGAAATGGAGGAGGCGGTACTTGACATTTGTATTTAATTTATTGCCCACATTAGATGTTTTGGGGGCACGTACTGGTATGACAAGGGAAAACAGAATATGTAGGTATTGTAAAGATGAGGGTAATAGAAACCCTTGAACACTTTCGAATGCCCGAAAACCCTTCTGATTAGACACAAGCACTTTAATGGATTTCGCAAAAAGGGAGAAGATTACATGAGCAAACACTCTTTTGGAATGAGATCCTAGCTGAAAGCCATATTTCATTGATCCTGGCGACAGTAAGATGCATAGAAGACATTTTAGAGGATATGGATTCTTAAAAGTATAATGAATTTGGATTATTTTATGTAATGTCTGTGAAATTACTTATTTTATCTATGTAAATGAGATGAAGTGTTGAATATGTAAATTGTGGATGCCTTATTTATTATGTGGTTATAGTTGATAAAATATAAGGTTTATTTTTCAAACCATATGCACAATAAAATATTTTTAAAAAGAAGAGGAGTAATAAGAAGTAACAGTAGAAGGACCTAAGCTTGATGTGGTGTACTGTGTAGTAGAGCTTTCTGAAAGAAATCCCAGGAGGCTGTGTTTTAGGCGGGATGGGCATGTGGTGGATGGAAATGGGCATTGGGATTAGCATGGTCATGGGTGGTCAATGCGTGGGTAAAAAGTCAAACAACAACCACAAGCTTTGTGTCCCTCCTCACAACCAATCTACTTTGTTAATGTTAATCAACTATTACAATGCGCAATTCGGCTAAAGGCCTCAGTGCGCAGCAAGTAAGAAGAAAGAAGAGGGCCCACAGAAAAGCCAAGAGAGGACGCCGGAATATGGGCATTTAGAGGTTTTGAGCCACTGCAGGGAGTACAGCGTGATGTCTAATGGGTTGGTCAACGACCTGGTGGTCTTTCAACGCCTTATGGACAAATTGTTCTCTGATCTACTTTTTGTCTCTTTGATTGTATATCTGGGCGAGATACTGTTTTTTTTCCAACTCCGCAACTGATCACATTGTGCACGTTAGAGAGGTTTTGGCACGTTTATGCTGGAACCATCTGAAGGCCAAGCCCGAGAAATGTCAGTTCAACGTGTCCTCCGTACAATACCTGGGATTCATTCTTTCTGCCGATTGAATTTAAATGGATCCACGCAAGGCCATGGCTACACAGCAATGGCGGATTTCGTCTTCCATAAGACAGACAACTATTTTTGGGACTGGCAAACTTCTATAGAAAATATATGCAAAGCTTCTCGGCCCAAGTTTTGACTATAACAGGACTGATCCAGAAGGGCAACCAAAGTAAGGGATTCCTCTGGACTACCAAGGCCAATACAGCCTTTTGTCAACTGAAGAAGGCATTTATGCAGGCACCTATATTGTGTCACCCTGACACCACAAGATCCTTTATGCTGGAAGCAGGCTCTTCAGACACGACAATGGGAGCCATACTGCTACAACCGCAAGAGGATAACGTGGAATATCCTGTGACTTATTACTCTAGATCATTGAACCGTAACGAAAGACAGCACTCTGTATTGGAAAAAGAGTTGTTGGCCTTAAAAGCAGCTTGATAGGAATGGAGACATCGTTTGACCAGAACCAGATATCCGGTAGAATTTCGCATAGACCACATGAATCATGTGACCTTACAAAAATGTGAAAGCAGAAACAGTAAGCAGGCCTGATGGGCATACATCTTTGCCCAATACAACTTTGTAACCTACATTCCTGGAGCCACAAACCTTATTGCTGATGCCCTGTCCAGACAACACCATGATCCCACAGCTACTCCGGCAACACACAAACACTTACTTGCTGGAAGAAATGTGTATTCTCCGTACATATCTTCTTCCAAGAAGTACTCGAAGCCACCAATGAACTCTGGGCCGGTACCAATGCCTATTCCAGCTACGTTAAGGACTTACAGAGTATCCAAGAATACGCCCTTAAGGCAAAGGGGCTTTTCATACCAATAGAAGTCCTACGGAAACAAGCATTACGCCTCTTTCATGATTATCCCACGGCTTGTCACAAGGATGAGAAGACAACTAGTCATCTATTTTCCAGATACTTCTGGTGGCCGAAATGGCAGACAGACGTGTCTGAATATGTCAAGACCTGTCACATGTGTGCTCAGAATATATGTTCCACCTGGCCTAGCATGGGTATTCTCTTACCCCTTCCCATACCAACAAGACCCTGGCCAGCTAGATCTATGGATTTCATTGTGGAACTTCCACCCTCCAAAGCAACCACTATAATGGCTACCATTGACCGGTTTGCTTTTTTTTTTAAACTGTCTGTTATAATTTTTCAAACAAACAATCACATATTTCCAACTGAATCAAACTATTTCTCAGTGTTCACAATTCATAGAGACAGAAAGAATCATCCCCATAAAATATATATTTCTCCCTTGTCATAATCCTCCTTTCCCCCTTTCTAGATTGCTATATCCTAGCCCCCATTTTTATCGCACCCAACTCTCTTCTATGCCTCTCCCGTCCAACCCAAGTTGTACTTTCAACTAGTGACCACTGTCATAACTCCCCACTTCCTCTCCATGCCACACATTCCCCACATCATCTGTGTCTGTCTCCATTTCTATGGCTGCCATATATGACCGTAATGGGACCCAAATGTCTTGTGGCCCGCTTCTGGTTGGCAACGCTGCAGCATATTGTGCCTCCTTAGACTCACAGTCCACCATACATCTCAGCCAGTGTTCATGTGTGGAAGCCCGCACCGCTCCCCAAGCCCTAGAGATCAAGGAGCATGCTACCACAGAAGCCATGCTTAACAGTCTCTTTGTGAGTTGTCCTCCCCTTCAAAGACCGCTGGCTGCCAAGTTAATGGCGCATCAGGGAGCTATTCTGACAGTATTGTTTCCATTGTTTGAATAACCTGTTTCCATAGAGTGTTCACAGCATCACAGCCCCATGCCAACAGCATGAAATCCGCAGGGCTGAAGCGGCATCTAGTACACTTTACGGATGTAGAAGGGTAATATTGACCAGTTTACTAAGATGGCCAACTTTGATACCTTGACCAAGATTCCATCAGCCGCAGAAATGGCAACTGTCTTTCTAAAAAGCATTTTTTGCCTTTATGGCCTGCCAACATCCACTGTCTCTGGCCATGGGCCCCAATACATCTCTAGGTTCTCGACATATATCTATAAGAGTCTACAGATTGAAAATATTCTGTCTTATAGATATCATCTGCAGACTAACAGAATCCTGGAACAATATTTACTGTGTTTTGGCACCACATCTGCTGATAGCTGGGCCCAGCTTTTTCCCATTGCAGAATTTGCATATGTCAACGCACCACACTCAGCTTCTAAGATATCACCATGTTTCTTATGGTTTTAACCCTTGTCTATTTCCGGAATTTCCTGTACCCTCCACGCCAGTACCCGGCATGGATATGATGATTATGGAGAAACAAGAAGGACATAAGAAGGTCTCTGAACATCTAAGTGCTGCCTGAGAAACCATGAAGAAATATGCAGATCTACATAGATCTTCCGACCCTTCATTTAAAAAAGGTGACAAGGTATGGTTGGCTTCAAGGCATCTACCCCATCATGTGTTGCCTTCTAAACCTGCACCCCGCAATTATGAACCTTTTAAGATCCTGTGGAAGTTGAATCCAGTGGCTTTACATCTCCAGCTCACCTGACTCCTAGCATAGGATACACCGGTCTTCCACCCCTCGCTACTGCGTGAGTACCTGCTGGATTGCTTTTGTCGTAAGGGGTTTGGACGTCCTCCAACCCTCCAAGGAGAAATTCCTGAGTTTGAAGTGTCTGCTATTTGTGATTCCAGATACCGTCGGGTAAGGTTACAATACTTGGAGGATTGGAAGGGATACCCACCTCGTGATCGGACCTGGGAACCTGCCTGCCATGTAGATGCACCACTGTTGATCTGCAAATTTCAGCGTCTCCATCCGGGTATGCCTGGGTGCTCATGCCTCGGAAGGGGGCATACTGTTATTTTTCCCTGTTACAGCAGAGCTTTTGGGATCCAGTAGCTGAATGTATGGTAGCGACCTAGTCCTTGGCCTCTATGTCCTTGCACACATTCTACGCTCCAGACGTTGCCACCATGTCATCGTGCACGTCTGCCGCGCTTCCGGAGCCTTGACCATCCTTACGGGAACCGGACTGTTTGCGTTTCAACTTTCTTCCGTTGCAGGTACATTTGCCATATTGACTCCTCTTGGTCCATTCCTTGCTGCCGCATCTTCCGTCTTCCTTCTGTGCTACGTCCTGGACTAGCTCCTAGCCTTTCTGCTCTCCCCCTCTCCTGTTGCTTCCCTTGCTTCGTCACCCTCCTACTACAGCTGTTCTCTGCAAGCCTTCCTTGGGTCATCGCTTCTTGGTTTTCTCCCGAAAAATTGCTGCATTATCTACTCTCAGCCCATTATCAGGATACGACAACACGCCAGTGGTTTTATTCCCCAGAGGGTTTCCACCCCCAAGCTGGCCTCCCATAGGGACAAACCTTTTCTCTTCAAAGCCAAGGACCAGGAATCTGGTCGAAGCCAAAGTATTCCAGAGAGACCCAGCTGTAAAGACAGGGTAAAAGACCTCGAGCAAGGTATCATCCCTGACACTGAGACCTTGGACTGGGTCTCCCAGAGATGGCAAAGTCTAAAAAACAGCCCAATGCTTATCTGCTCTTCGATCCAACAGAAGCTATGTCTCAACCCAACTCGAGCGCTGACTCGACCTGCTGAATAGCCTCGACTTTCCCATCTCGAATGCCAACTCAATCCAGTAGAAGCATTCGGCCCCATTACGAGCTTGCTGGTCTGGATACAATGGTACCGGTAAGCTTGCCGGTACCGTTGTATCCGGACCGGCAAACTCTGAGTGGTGCTCGCGGGTGCCTTTCATTCCGCCAGGCCTGCCCTGGCGCAATGAAAGGCACCCGCGAGCACAGCATGCCTGTAGCACAGGCACCATTATGGACAGTGCCGGTGCTACAGGCATCCCCATTCCCATTTGAGCCCTCTGGAGCTCAAATGGGAATGGGGATCACCTGATTCCGGCACCCACGAAAGGGCAATTACCGGGTTCGGTGGGGCCGGAATACCCCCATAATTGCCCATTTGCGGGTGCCGGACTTTCTTGCAAGTTTGGAGGTAGCCTGCCGGTTTTACCAGCAAGGCTACCTCCAACCTTATAATGAGGCCCACTGTCTCGCTACTTACTCGACCTGCTGGAAGACATCGACTCTACCAGACTCGAACTCTGACTCGATCCACTGTCAAACCTCCCCTAAAACCTTCTTGAAGTTCACTCGCTACTGGGTAAGCACGTCTCCGCTGTCTAGACATCGATGCAGTAAAGCGCATAGAGGCCTGGTTCAACAATGTTGAGCCCTATAGACAAGCACATAATGAATTTGAAGCCACCTCTTTCCCACTAGTGACTAGTCTGCCTTAAAGGACCATAGTGATATTAAGCTCCACTTCTCTATCTTTTGAAAGAGATATTCTTCAACACTGACATTTGATGCACTGAAATCTTGCCTCGGCAACTCTATCTAGAAACCCTGAGTGCCCCTTTATTCTGAATGTGTGCTTCTCTTATAGAACCTTGGGTAAACATTATTTTATTTTGGTACTTTTATTTTGGTTTAATAGTAGTGTGAGGCTTCCCCCACTACTCGTGCCTGTACCTCGCAGAGCGTAGTCATTTCGTCAAAGTAGATTGGAAATTGGGACACAAAAGAACCTACCAAGCAGAACAAGCGTTGCCTTGCAGCACAACAAAAAGCGAATTCCTATAGTTATTTGTTCAGAAAGCCCAGTGACTTATTCCTCGTCCTGGAGGGCTGCTAAGGGTCAGCCACGTGTGACGCACGAGTCGCCAGAGCCGGTTACATAGCTTAGTGAATTAATGGCTCCTTTCTGATATCCGCGTTCAATCTGCAGGTCAAAGGATCGAGTTACGACGTCACGGCCGAATGAGACTGTCCTTCTCATGGGCCGATACAGTGGGTAACATTAAAGGGAGTCGTGGTATATCCTCTAAACTTGCAGGGGCAGGGAGTATGTTCGAGGAAAGCGAGTCATGGGTATATCGCTGCCTACTCCTGCCCGTCAGGGGGGGTTCATTTCTCCGTACACTCCTTGTGCTTTTTGATGCCCTGGTGTCTGCATTGTCATAAAGTACAACATGTAATTTTCGGATTGCTTATGAGTGACAGATAAAAGACAGGTCTCACACCTCTGCTGCCCTCACCCCCTCCAAAACATGTCCAGACTTGGTGCTTTATTGTGAGCAGGAAGTCGGCTTGTCCTTTCACGGGCCAAGCAGAGAACAGGACGTGCTTATTGTTTAAGGCCCCTTCAGAAGCAACTTCCTGAACGTCAGGGTGGAGAAGCCGGGGGAGGGGTGGCAGGGGAGCGTTAGCACGCATCATGTACACTGTATGATGGACTTACCACCCAGAACGCATATGGCATTTTCGCACGCATTTTGGGAAACGCTCTAAAGTCCTGCATTTCTTTTCATTGAATTGAAGTTGTATTGTTTTATGTCAAGTTTAAAATATACCATATAAACAAATATATCAAACAATATCGCAAACACAATTTTACAGTACAAACTGTCGATACAAAAGCAAGCATGATAGACCTGAAATACACAACATATATGACACAATAAGATACAACGTGCAACATTTGCAGGCACTAAAGTGTAGAAGCCCTGCGCAAATGCTCGAAATCATCATTGGCAGCCGAGAAATTAATCTTCAGACACAAAGGACGAAAAAAAAGCCTCTGTTCCTCGATGAAAGTTTTAGGAGGGCAATAACACATGTTCAGGAGATTCTATGCCAAAACCACATAGGTGGCAGGGCCTCGAAACGTGGGGCCAGCCTCCTGCCCACACCCTGGCTTTGCCAATGCTTGTTTTTAATAGGACTTCAGTGAAGAGCACACAGAGTGCTTATAAATGAATGGCTGAAGGCAGACCTGGTTTAGATATTTGTATTACACCAGTAGCAGGTTTACAACTCCTATTAAATCATTGGGCCTCATTACATCTTTGGTGGTATCCCGCCAGAAAATCTGGCGGGATACCACTAAACGGTATTACTGTTACCGGCACTCAGTCTGGCAGTATTACTGCCAGATTTCAAGTGCCGGTAAGGGCGGTAAATCTCCATGGGAGGGGGGTTGCCGGTAAGGGGCCTGACTTACCTCCAGCCTCTACTTCAGTGGTATTCAAACTGTGGGTCGCGACCCCCTAGGGGTCCGCGGGTGCATCCCAGGGGGGCCCTGAGAGCTCAGCATGAAAAAAGATTTTTTTTTTTTTTAGATTGGAAGAAATGGGCAGGGATGGCCCACATGGGCGGGCTGAAGCATGAAACTGTCTCAGGCAACAATGAAAAAGTGGCCCACAGTTGTAAATGGATATTCATTCCTTTAGTCACAGACTGGGCCTCATTACTACTATGGCGGACCAGTAACAACGGTGCTGGTAAGCTACCGGCACCGTTGCTACCGTTCCGCCATAGTAAGAGTTGTGCTCGTGGGTGCTTGACAGCCCCCGCCAGGTCTGACCTCAGCTCGTCGGATGCACCGGTACCGTTATTAACGGTGCCGGTGCATCCGAGCTCCCCATTCCCATTTGAGCCATATGGGGCTCAAATGGGAATGGGGATCTACCGGCACCTTCGAAAGGGCAATTATCATGTCCGCCTAACTCGGCATGACCTAGTAATTGCCCATTCGCGGGTGCCATTTTGATTGGCCCAAACTAGCATTTTACATTTTTGGTACAGGCATTGCCCTATAGGCCTGTCCGAGCCTGGCGGCTCATCCATAATGGCAAGAGGCGCCCACCCAGTGGCCCCTCACCCATTATGGAGGAGCTAAGGAGCCAGCCCAGTGAAGCAGTGAGCACTCCCTCAGCTGCTTTATCCAGCTAATGGAGTGCTCCTGGGCTGGCTGAACTGTCAAAGGGAAACACTGTTTCCCTTTGACAGTTCAGTTTAGTTCCCCAGCCGCACATGCTCACTGAGCCATGCAAGTGCTGGGGCGTTTTGCTTCGCCAGCATTGCATAGCTCATTGGAAATGCTGGCTGGGGCACTGCATGTCTGTATGTCCGAGGGGGAGCTCCTGCCACTCCTCGCACATACGGACAGAGCAGCTGGAGCAGGCCGTTTCAGCACCCACACACAGGCCAATGCAGAAGGTACGTTTATGTTCATTGTTTTTATTTAAACATGTGTATGGATGCGTTATGAGTGAGTGTATGGTGATGGATGCTCATGTGAATGATAGAGTGATTGCTGTATGAATGTGCAGCGCCTTGCATATACACATAATCATGTTCATTGTGTTAGGACCAGTGGGGCCCAGGGGACAGGGATGGTATCTTTTTACCGGACATCTATCATTCAAAACCATCTGCCTTGTCCACAAGGCTTTCTGGGGCCTGGGTCCAAAATACCTTCAGCTATTCCTCCGCAAATACCTCCCCTCTCGAGCTCTTCACTCCTCTACCTCCAACTCCCTCAGGGTCAGTCGTTTATCAAAGAAACGAGCTGGGGGTAGATCTCCGTCTTCGGCTGGGGCCTCCCTCTGGA
The DNA here is from genome assembly GCF_040938575.1 of Ambystoma mexicanum. Lineage (NCBI taxonomy): Eukaryota > Metazoa > Chordata > Amphibia > Caudata > Ambystomatidae > Ambystoma > Ambystoma mexicanum. The sequence goes on from NC_090926.1 coordinate 746,348,578, forward strand.
ACAGCGCCCTGCCACTCTAAAACTTGAGGAGAACCATCTTTCTTCCTGCACTTATCAGACCTACCCTGTCTGCTGCCTTAAACGTAGCACTTGCAAATTGCTGGCTGCACTACCACTGTTTGTTGCCTTTATTATTTATTTATTGTTATTTATCTGTTTCTCCTCTGCTTCGCACTTTCCACTTCTCCCCCCTTCCATGCACTTTTCCCCTCACACTTGCGCGTTCTCAATGTCACTGGGCCTAGTAAGATCGCTGTTTTATTCTCCTCTGTTCCCCTCCCTTGCCTTGTCACGCTCTGAAACACTTGCGTACGAGCACGATAGAAATAAAATATCAATGCCTGCCCCATGGACTCCCAGCAACAATTGCAAACTGTTTGGCTATTTACCCATTTTTTGTTAAAAGTATGCTCTACAATGCAACATTTTAACCTATTATTTAAAAAGAAATTCACAGGGGGAAACCCCCCCGAACCTCCCCTTAATGCCCCTCCACTTAAAAAAGATTCACCAGCCGCCACTGGCCCTCAGACTGTGTTGGGAACGGGATGGGGGAACCGAGGGACTATGGTGGGAGCACAATGGGCGGGAACCATGGGATAGTGATGGGAGCAGAGTGGGGAGAGCCCTGGGTGTGTGATGGGGTGGGGAGAGACCAGCGACTGGGTAGGAGTGGGATGAGGGAGCCCAGCGACTTTGATGGGAGCAGGTGACGGCACGCAATATATACTGTCCATTTGGCATTTCTGGGGGGTCCCGACCTGCCCAAATTTTTCTCAGGGGGGCCCTGGCCAAAAAAGTTTGAAGACCACTGCTCTACTTGGAGGTAAATCAGGCCCCTTACCGGAAAAACTTGTAGTTGGCTGGTGCCGTAACGTGCAGGTAAACGGTATTACTGGCACGTTAATACCGCACCGGCCAACTTGGAATGAGGCCCATTAACTCTCAGAGTTTGATGGCTAATTAAAGTAAACTCAAAGAGTTCCCATGAGGAGGTGTTTTGGACGGGGAGGGGCAGGAACTGGGTTGGAATGGCCATAGGGATTAGCATGGCGATGGGCAGTCAATGGGTGGGCAAACAACCAAAACACCTACAAGCTGTGTGTTTGTCCTCATATGCCTTTTCTCCCTTTCTGTACTCTAATGCAATAGTTTTGGCGTATAGGTGTTGCAAGCGACACCAATAGCCCAAACTAAAAAGGGCGACCCAGCCTCCGCTATGTACTGGGGTAATCGACAAAACATTACAAGCAATATGAAGCCTGCACATGCCACGTCCTCTCTCTATGTTGCTGCTAAGAGGACATGAAAGTGACGTGATGGAGGAGGGTCAGTATGATGAAGGAGAGAATTAAGAAGGTTAATGTTAATACAGGCTCCCCCTTGTTATTAATGTTCGATATTACAGTATAATTTCAAGACACAACAGTATACGAATTCAACACCTTACAAACTGGTAAAGCAGAGCCAACAAATGATATATAACAAGCAGAAATTACACAAATAACATTTACGTTAGCTACAGCTCAGATCATATGTACATTAATTGTACTTCCTCACCACTGACAGTGGCAAAAAATACTTGTTCTAATCCAACCATTGCATTGTGATCACAGTCACACCCTTACAGAAGTTCAAAAATACTAGCCAAATTCATGATACTAAAAAACACTTCATAGAAAAATAACAAGTAGCCAATCCACTGTTGTTTTTATAAAACGTGGAAAAGGAAATCCCCCCAACCGCCCGAGACAACACTGATATTTCCTCAACAATTTTCCACTAAAAGGCCTTGATTTTCCACGGGGCCTTAATTCATTCTCCTCAAAGGGAAATGGAATTAGGGAAGCGACAAGCGGGGTAGTGACCGGAATTATCATGCTTTTGGTTGCCCTACGTAGTAAGAGCATTCTACCAATATACCCCAATGGAGCCCAGCATGATGCACTTGCATCGACCCATTGTAGAAATTGTGCTGAATACACTACCCAGTAAAACTCCACTGTCTGGTATTAAAATTCTTCTTTGACCTCTATTTAAATAAGTAAATATATGTGCTTACACCCAGCGTATGCAGATGAAGAGCTTGAAGGGAGATCTACCAGCTAATAGCTTGCTCCCAGTACCTCTGCCATCCATGCCATGCATGTGCCGCTCCGCGCTGCATCATCAAGGGCATAATGCGGCGGGGCACGGGACGGAACTGGCACGTCGCAACTCATCCCCCATTGCCACTAACGAAGGTCAAACTGACTGACCGATGGGGTAAGCATCTTCTCAGTCTATCTGTAGATTGGTCATGGATCCATTGTTCTCCTCTGTCCTCCTGCATCTCTCCTGGCATCATACGGTACGCTATCAGCTGCTTGCACAATTCCTCCATTCTCAACCTGTGATTCATTATGCACAGTCTTATGTGCCTTGTCACTGCCGTCGTGCTGCTCCTGTACATTACCTGTTCCACCATGACTTTTTGCACTTCTCTGATACACTGCTACTCTGTGACTAAATCCTGGCTGCTCAGGCAGAATGCATGAAGCACTTCACACAAGACCTAGCCTCCTTACCTGCTCATTTCACTGATTATGGTTATATATCTGGTACAGACACCTGCTCCTACTTATTGCCTTTGACTGTACACTATTGTATGTTTGATTCCTTTTCGAGAATTCTGCTCCCCCGCATTTGTAAACTGAGGGAGCCTGAACCTCCTGTCACTGACCCTTACTGTAATGTTCCCTTACTGTACTGTAATGTAATGTAATGACCCTTACTGTAATGTACTGTAACTGTATATGCAAGACTATGCGCCCGGTTGCCCTTGGGCCTGGTTGCGCTTTATAAATAACTTAAATACAAATACAAATACATGTTCCATTTCTTGCCTCCTTCAGTGGTGATTGTGTCACAATTTGTTTCTATGGGGACTAACGGACTGCTGTACTTTTTAGGAAGAGTCCTTGTCTCTTTGGGGCATTTGTGCTTTGACGAGATCCCCAACATTGATGTGTCTACTAGTGACATTGTTCCTGCTGTTGAATTTCTCCCTTTGATATAGCTGAACCCTTGATACTATGCTTCCTATCTCCCGAAATTCTAGCTCTTGACTCTCTCTAACCTCTGGGCTTTGTCCATGCTGGATTTGGCTTGCTGTTGGCCCTTCAGCACCCCCATTATCTGAAAGGGCGTGATTGAGGTGGGGGAATTGATTGTCACCCTATGGGCACAGATCGTTCTCTGAACTACTTCATCACAGTCTGTATGGCTGTCTCTGCCCCATTGTATAGCTTCTTTTATCATTCGGTTTGCTCTTTCAACCTCGACATTTCCTCTTGGGTGATCAGGGCTAATCTGAGGTGTCATTTGTTGTTTCCGTTCAAGAAGTATAACATGTCCTTTGAGACAACCCGCACTCTATTGTGGAAGACCATCTCTCCAGGACATTCTTCCATTCTGAAAACGTTGCCAAGAGCTTGAATGATCACTTCTGTGGAAATCCCTGGCAGGAATTCGTGCCTTCGTCCACTTGGAGGCATAGTCTGCGTGCACTAATGCATAATGATGTTCCTCAGGCATTTGAGCCATTGGACCGACGAAGTCACTGCCTATATTTTGCCATGTGTCACCAGTCCATTTGACTGACCTCATGGGAGGTGTGCAAATCGTAAAGCATTTGTCACCTTCCCTGCAAGCAAACACGAACGCCCTCCCACATGCGCTAAGAGCCAAGCAATCCTACTGGGCCTTCCGAAAAGCTCTTAAAACCTGGCTGTTTATCTAATCCTACTCACCTTGCCTTGCCGCTTTGCACTGTGCTCCTATAACCCACATTGTACTTGTATGACCTGTGTACCTACCATTCATGTCCCTGGACTGTGACCAGGTGCATTTCTTTTAATCCTTTACAGCACCCAGATGCCTCAGGGCTTGTGCGCACTTTACAAATGAAATAAATAAATAAATAAGTGGCTTTCCATGTCCGCATCCATTCCTGGCCACCAGAAGCATTCCCTCAATCTGCGTTTGGAAAGGGTGCTACCCAAGTGGCCTTCATGGGCTAGAGTGAGGAGTTTGTTAGAGTAACCGGTGGAAGGAGCTTGTTATTTCTGCACAACAGATCCTCCTGCTCCTCAGTAATCTAAGCTTGCAACTTGCTGCATGGGCGTAGACTTTGTGGCGAGCTTCTGTCTGGTGACCTACCCATTTTAGTGAATTTCGCAATCTGCTGGAGGAGATTGCCCTCCCTGGTGTGCTGCCCCCATTGCCTCTCTGTGGTCCTCCATTCTGCGTGCTCTTCTGCAACCGGCAATGATGCCACCACGCAGTAGTTGGTCTCCCAATCCTGTAGCGGAAGGCTAGATAGAAAGTCAGCATGTGAGTCCTGCCATCCTGGAACATATACAATTGAAAAGTTGGTCTCTTGAGGTTTTACAGCGAGAAGAGCGAGTTGGTTTTGTGATTTCTTTGGTGCCTCCCAGAGTCAGGATGTGGATAAGTGGCTTGTGATTTGTGCCAAATGTGAATGGTCTTTCCAGCAAATAATTCCTGAAGAGCAGCCACTTTTCCCATGTTGCATCCTGGTGGCCCCCACTATGTATGCACTGGCGTCAGTGGTAAAGACTTTGTGCATGGCTGGCATGAAAGGACGAAGTGTGGGGGCATTGAGTATGTCTGCTTTGATGATGCCAAACACTTGTTTGCATGCTGGTGAACATTCGTACAGTGCATTTTTCTTAAGAATTGCCCAGAGTCGATCAGTTTTGATTGAAAATGCTTCTACGAATTTAGCATAATACTCAGAGAGGCCCATGTGGGAGCGTAGTTGTACTTTGTGGTAGGATACAGTACCTTCCTGATGGCTTCTACCAAGGATACTTTGGGGCGACGGCCTGCAGCAGAAATGGGTACTTCCCTCCCGGTTTTCCGAACATGCACCTTTCTCTTCTCTTCTCAGGACTCAATGTCCGGAGGACAGTGGATAGGGTGGAACAGTGCGACTCCACATCTTGGCCATAAACTAGAATGTCGTCTTGGAAGAACATCATGTGAGGTATGTTCCTGAGTAAATTTGTGACTAACCTTTGGAACACTGCTGCTGCAGATGACAATCCCAATGGCATCCAGGTATACGGGAATGTGTCTTCAGGGGTAAAAAATGCAGTCAGATGCAAGCAGATTTGATGATACACGTTCTTGAGATAGTTTCGTGAATATTGTTGCATCTAGCACAAGTAGGACTAGCTCAGTAATGTTTGCAGCGGGTAAGAGTCTGTAATGATGTCCATATTCAAACTGCAGAGATCAACGCACTTCTGTAATTTGGAACTCCCTTGTTTCTTGATCTGAGTCATGGGGCTCACCCACACTGTGGCTTCTGCTGGTTCAATGACGCCTTTCTCGAGCAGCTCGTCTAGCAGTTCCATGAGCTCCTTTCGCGCATTCAGGGAAAAGGGCACACTTTATGCTTTACAGGTATGACATGGGTATGGAGCAAAATGTTGTGTAAGTACTGTTTTAGTGTACACAACGACTTTTGGAAAATGTTCTTGTTGCATTCAACAATGCTTACAATATGCTGGCTTTGCACTGTGAAAACGTACACTGAGAAGTATGGACCAAGCTTGATACGTCTCAAGACGCCTCTGGTCATTCCACCCCAGACAGCAGGTCCCTTCTCTGATACCCCCTGAAAAACACAGACACTCAAACACACACTATGCTAACTCTTTCCTCTGCACCAACAAACAAAAGAGTACAGTTACACCACTCAATTAATTCGGAATAGCTGCACCCATACTTACACACCGCCACATTCACCTCAACAGTTTTAAAACGCAGATATACCCCTCGAAATCGTCCTAGCTGCACACATAACGTCATTCTCAAATACCAGTGCTGCCAGAATACAGATACCCAAGTCCACAACCACTGCATCACACCCAGCACTAGTATGCACCTACACACCACCTATTGCACACTGGCTGCACACATACCGAGCACCCAAGCACGTTCTACTACTTTACTCTCTCTACTGACCCAGACTGCAGTCCCCGAGGGCGTTCAACCCACAGTGCTTTGGAATCATACCAATGGTAAAAGGCACTATACAAATGCCCAATAACATAACATAAAATAACATAAACACTTTGATTAGGGCTGTGCGTTCTTTGAATGTAACAGTGCTGCGGCTGTACCCGAGCAGTTCTATCTTGTGGACTCCATAGACACATGGGTTGATGTCAGGAGCATTGAGGCATCCTTTGCGCTCTGGGAAAAGCTGAAAGTACATTTATGTTGGGATGATAATGGTGTAATCGGATCCTGAACCCGCCAGGACTTTGGTGTGCGTCTTGTCTATCCGGATATCACAGAATGGCTTGCTATGTCCTTGCATCTCTCCATGCATAACACTAGTTACTCAAATTGTTTGTGAGGTTCGTCCTCCTCTGAGATGATTTGCAGTTGCACCACCACCTCTGTGCGTCTTCTCCTGAAGTGGCACATGGCCGCTAAGTGGCCAGTTTTGTGGGATTCTGTGCACTCTTTTCCTGTGGCTGGCCACGGTCTATCCCTGGAGAGATGATTTCAGTAACCACACCTGAAGCACTTGCCATTTCTTTAGCCACTGCCCCTTTCTGAAGAACATCTCTCTTCAGGGTGTTTCTTCCCAGGTTGTGCTTTCTGTGGAAGCTCGTTCCCTGTCAGGTCTACTTCCTTCTTACTGTGCAAACGTCTTCTTTGACCTTGACCTGCTGTGCTTCTTTGATGGAGCGAAGTCGGCGTTCGAGCGTCTCTTGGCGATAGTGATTGCTTGTTCCAATGTCAGATCTCTACTCATCCAAGGAGCTTCCTGTTTTTTTCGTGTCCCTCCAATGAACGAGTTGGCCACGGATGATTTGGTCCGCCATGTTGTCAAATGCTCACGTACTTACAAGCTCTTTGAGTGCGATCACAAAACCATCAATGGATTCGGACGTGGATTGCAGTCTGATATCGACATTTTGGGGCTCGAGTACAATGTTCGCAACTCTACCCAATCTGTGCCCCAGTCTGGCTAGTGCCTCTGCATACGCATTGTCATTGTGTGAGCCGTCTGGTTGCTTTGCACATCTGCTGATTCAAACGTTGCACAATAACGCAGATTGTCATTCTACGATGAATTCTAGACGGTCTATTGCTTGAAGATAGGTGTGCAATTGGGCCCAGTGAATAGGCGGCTCGCGTGGGGTTTACAGGAAAGCAGAGGGGGCGCAACAACTCCTTGCAGTCTTTGATGGCACGTTTTTTAGTCTCTCCCCAGGTGCGTCTAATGCTCTTCGGTTGTCAGCCTTGAGGGGGAGACTGCTGTGTGATCTCCTGACCACACCTTCTTCGCCTCTGTAGAAACTGTGCTGAACACTCCTCAATAAAACTTCACTCTTTGGTGTTGAAATTCTCCTTTGGCCTTTATTTAATTAAGCAAATAAATGTGCCGACACCCGATACTAAGTGGAGGCTCACTCACTGCTATAGTACGTGACCTCACGGGGCTGACCTGTGCCTCACGTGCACCCCCAGTGACCTCATACCCTTCAACGGAATCTCATTCAGCTCCATACTTTGGCATTAGAGGCTTCATGACACAAGGGATACTCGCTCGCTGTGTCTGGACAGTGTAGTCTTGACTTGATCGCCACTAAAAATAGAGGGTTATAACGAAGGCAGGCCCAAGCCCTGCCCTCACTCTCTCGTGTGTGTGTTCTGGGCTGGATAGTGCATCACACTGAATCCGCGTGACAGTGCTTCCAGCCGCCCGCCCCCTGTCACTGGGGTCCCTTTATATGTCCTGACTCCTGAGGATTTTATAGCAGTGTCATAAATATGGACAGAACAACAAGTGCGGCCAAGGGGTGCCTCGAGAGTGGGGTGAGGGGGAGTAAGCTTAGAATGCAGGTGGGGGCAGGGGAGAAAGAGCTGGGGAGTAAGGCGAGTGATGATGACACGCGGGAGCGAGAGATCGCAAGACGCGGGCGGGGTCGTGTTTGAGAGAGCAACACTGGAATTCCAAAAGCTGAGGAGACTGACAGAATTATAAAAGGTGAAATAAATAGGCAGAGAAGGGCACAAGTACAAAGACAGGAGGCGGGAGAATTGGAGAAAAAAAAGAACAGTAGAGAAAAAGAAACAAACATAAAAAAGAAAGAGGGGAAGACATAAAAGGACTGAACGCGGATAAGTAACCGAGAAAGAGTTCAGAGAGAATTCATCCAGGTAAATTGAAAGGAAGAACGAGATTGGAATGCAGCATACCACCTAGAGAAACGCGGGGCTAAAAGGGAAAGGATGGGAAATCCAACAACCAGAGGAACAACGATAATAAATAAAAGGGGGTGCGATAAAGAAAACAATGAGGGTAAACAGACAGCTCTGGCAGCAATCAGGGAATAACGAACCAATACAAAAGGAAATCCAAGGAAAGATATATATTCATAAAGAGAAATAGAGGAAGTGAAACCGAGAGAAAGGAGAATGAAACCCAAAGTCACGCGAGAGGATAGGCGGCCTGGCCTTTTCAGGAAGCGGTGCTGTTTACTGGAAACCAGCCCCCAGTGGTGAGAAGTGTCTGCTCTCGTCATTCAATCTGACATGAGATCGCCGGACTCCGAGGGGGCGGGGAACCAACCATTGTGTCCATCAAAGGCTTTGGACCAAGAATTACTGCTCCTTTCAGCTGGCTTTGTGTCACCGACAAAAGAGCAATGTCGGGACCAGGCGCAGGGCCTGTGCGCAGGGACCTCCACCACTGGGGGTCAGCGGGCTGGGACTCTCCGCAGGCTGCGTGGGTGGTCACCGGGGTGGGGGCAGCCCCGGCCCTGCACTGGAATGGGACAAAGATGACTCTCTCCCCTAACGCTTTCATCCCCTTAAAAAACAAACCTGAAGTTATGCTGCCACTGTACACATCGACGCTGGTGCCTCAGCTGGGCTATTGTTTGCTGCGTGTGTTTGTCCTCTCAGCCGCTTGTGACACGGCAGAGCATGGCGCAATGTTATCCCCTCAATCCACCCGCTTGGCGGGAGTGGGGGAGGAGGGTGCTGGGGTGGCTGCCATCTTTCCTTTCTGGAAGTAATCACTTTGCCCAGTAAGAAGGTTCCAGATCCGACACCACCCGAGGGGTGCCCTTCCATGTAGGCACTCCTAATTCTAAAAATAAAGTGGCGCCTCAATATAAACAAAACACACGTTACAACCTTTTCAGGACAGGGCAGGGGCTCTCACCGTTTCTTTGCGACCTATTTAAGATACATTTATTATTGCAAAAATATTTTTTAATTCTTCTCAATGAAAGGAACTGTCTTAAACAAAACCGTATTAGAAAAACACTTGTTTTCACAAATCTAAGGCATTCAATGAAACGCAGCGGGAAGGGGAGGATTAGCGTTCCCCGACAGGCTTCTGGAATAGTTGTTTCCCTGACAGCGGAAAGGAAGAAAGACTTCCCTGAGCTATCACGCAGAGCAAATTATTACTGTGAGCTGAAACTTGGAAAGCCACATAGAAAGGTCGAAGAAGGTACACCTCGAGAAAGGGAATAGCTACGCCCGTCTATGGCGAACAATAAGCGGCTGGAAGACACTGCCGCAGTATGCATAGGACGTGTTAAGGATTGGGATTGATGTTAACAGGATGAACACTCGGGTTATCACAGCCACTGCACACAAGGCTGACCCAGTGGGTGTGGCAGTTGATGGTTTAAAAACATGTTTCTCCGAACATTGGCCTTTGTTTATAATTTTGGCTGTCTCAGAGGATATAGTCTTGGCTACCAAAAGACCTCATAAGAGAAACAAAAAAATAGCAATACAAGGCCCATGAGCCCATCTTCAAGTCCGTCATGGAGGACAAAACATCTAGGTCCCACATTCGGCTGGGCTCATGGAATACCAGGGGCCATTCGCACCTGATGATACAAGGGGACATCTTGCTATCAGATTATGACATCCTGTGCTTTCAGGAGACCTGGCTCACACACACCCTGACATTAGAGGGCTACGAAATTGACTTATCGCCAGCAAAAAAGGGGTTGATGGGGAGACCCTCCTCCGGAATTTTGACAGCATGCCGACAAGGAAGTGGCTTTACATTAGAAGCCACGCTCACCAGCAATCCATCTCTCCTGATGGTTAAAGCCACTTGGTCTCACCCGGACAGTGATGAAGAATAAGGAAAGTCTTCATCATTCATCATCGCAAATACAATTGGAACCCAGCGGTGATCAGTGAATCCGCTTACCTTGAAATGCTGGAATTGGCAATCAACGAAGCACTAGCTGTGCCCTACCTCCTGATATGTGGCGACGTCAAGGCAACGTGCCAGACACTATCTAATCTTCAAAACCAACATGGCACGTCAAGCCCAGCGGCTCAAAGAGGAGTGGAATGGTTAAAGCTAATGAAATCTTGTGACCTGCATAACCTAGACACAGTGTTTCCAGATCCTGACCGCTTGCCCACATGGGAGAGGGACACTGCAAGAGCCACAAAAGACTACATATTTGTGTCCACGACGTTGCTCCCGTTGATGACATTGTTCAAAGTAATAGGCACGTCTGCCAGTGACTACAATCTTCTTTCAACGTCCTGGCCAACGAAACCGACCTCAAGGGCCTACTTCAGCCTTCAGTTGAGCGAGAACAATCAGCGCTCTAGACTGAATCTGTCAGCGGCAGCAATAAGAGATCTTATGTCCAAGTACCAAGTACAGATACACGTTGAACCAGCTGAAGAGATTGACTACCTGCCCCTATTGATGACTTATAAACACCAAGTTCACAAAAAGTGCAGCCAGTTCACTAAAAGCCAAGTGTATGATAAAACTTTGGTGACGAAACGAAAGGAGATGAGAAAACTAAAACAGCAAGCAAAATCAAGGGGAGCTCAAGCTGCAATTCTGGATGCAATTGAAGGGTGTCACCAGTACAAAGTTTGGCTTAAAAGCTATTGCTTGACCTTATACCAATAGGATGCAGAGAATATATTAAAAGCGATAACCTCCACCAACAGCCGAGAGTTTTGGTCTCTTCTAAAATCAGTGACCTCGAGCGTAGAGCCTGCCCTCATCTCAAACATCGAAGAATCCACATGGGTCACTTTCTTTCAGACCTTATTCCAGAAGACAGCAAGCCCGGACTGAGAGACGTCTGGGCAGGATCTTACACTCTGGGTAAGCCTGGACGACATTGAAGATATTACGGCTCAAATCAAGAAACTGAAAAACTCCAGAGCGCCTGGCCCGGATGGCATTACTAATGTAGACCTGAAGGCTTTCCCGTCAGAGTGGGCGTTGTTCCTGAGTAAAATCTTCCAGTGATGCGCAACTTTAAAATCTATCCCTCCTTCTTGGAAATCTGCTATTGTGGTTCCAATCTACAAGAAAGGGAACAAGGCAGACCCAAAAAACTACAGGCCGATCGCCTTACTCAACTGTATTGGGAAGGTGTTTGGGTCACTACTGCTCGGAGAATTCAACAAATGGGCCAAAACGGCTCCCTGCAAAGACTATCTGCAAACTGGCTTTAAAAAAGACCTAGGAACAGCTGCCAACATCTTGATGATCAGTGCTGTAAAGAGCAAAGCTCTGGAAGGAGGGCCAAGACTTTTAATCATCTTTATTGACTTAACCCAGGCCTTTGACAGAGTTGATCGTCCACTATTGTGGGCGAAACTCGAGAGGGAGGTGCCCACAACCTCTCCTGGAGCCAATTAAAGCTCTTTACACAGGAACCAGTATGAGAGTGAGGCTAAACCAGCAAGGGATCCTCTCTTCTGACATACCGAAAGCTAGAAGAGTTAAGCAGGGTTGCCCCTTGGCCCCTTCGTTTTGGTGGCATTCCTTGGAGATCTGCAAGAAACAAGTTTAACAGTTCAATGCTTCCCCCCAAAAATGGGCAACATCCACGTAAACAGATTGCTATACGCAGACAATTTGATACTTTTTAATCACACTCCCATAGGCCTGCAGCACCAACTGACCAATCTCTTGGAGTACACGTTTAACAATAACCTGGTGTAACGCTCACCTGGTATCCACGGGAACGTCACTCAGCCTGTTCTGACCTCTTACGACCTCGAACCCTTCCCTGGAGGCTATTCGACTGGAGACTGGGCCTGAAACACAGGATTGGTAGAGTTTAACTCCCTATTGTCTCTGTGTGCTTGAACCCCTTCTTCCCTGAGGTCCAACCCTTCCCTTTGATCCACAGCTCACCTTGTTTTCTTGGATAGTGTGCTCTCCATCCTGCCTTCAGCGCAGGGGCGCGTTGATTGATGTGGGCTCGTTGCTGCCTAGTTACTTCACTGGCAAGAGTCTGACAGGTAAGTATAATGAGTCTTTTGAACAGTTCTCTAACTTCGTTCCTTTCCGTCCTTAGATGATGGCCGGCGTCCGGGGATGGCCGCGCTGCTGAGATGAGTAGCGCTGAAGGTGAGTGAGCGCGCGATGCACCCCTTTCGTATTTGCATTGAACTGAGTTCTTTTTCTGTGTCTTTTAGGTGCTGCAACATTTTCAGCGTGGATGCCGGTTATGAAGAACAAATGCGGTGGGTAAGCGCGGTATGCGGCGCCTCTAGATGTTTCCACGCTTACCTGCAGTGTCTTTTCCCTCTTGCAGATGGATGAGAAGTTCCGGAGACAGAGTTCCCTCAGAGCGGCTGGGATTCAGGTAAGCGTTTGAAGCTCGTACAGTATTTAAAAATAAGCAAAGATTTGCAGAATGCTTACTAATGCCTTTTTTCTGTTCTTTTCCCTTTTCCCTAGGAAGCAGTGTGCCGGGATGGGAATGACACCACCGAAGATGCCCGCAGAACAGGAGGAGCGATGACTGATGGGCAGAAGCGCCGCAAGGTAAGGCTGTTCCTAACAGTGTTCTTGTTCTTGCAGGAGCTGAGCGCAGAAGAAAGATGCAGGCCTACTGGAGACCGATCCGAACATGGTGAGTGTCACGCTGCAGGTGCAGAAAACGCAAAGCATGTTTCTCAGCCTGGGTGTGGCTTAAATAGTCTCTGGGTATCCCAGGTGCCTCTGGGCTGAAACACACCCAAAAGACTAGACCGCACATGCAGTTCTGGGAACCGAAATATGTGGGGGCCTCCATCTTGTCCCCATCAATGCACTACAAGTCCAATCCCCAATGTTATCCTGCCACAAGCACCAAGTCTGACTCCAAGTGGGTCTTTGGAGGGATGGAGAGGCCCTTGAGGGCTATGTAGGTGATTGTGGCCTTGCTCCAGCCTGACATCTTGGATGGCTGGGGACATGAGAGGCAGGAATCATGACACCTGGAGATAAACAAAAAAAAGACAAAATTCATGATCATCTCATCATCTACCAAGAAAAAAGAAAAAATTGCCCTGAACTTGGATAACCATTCAGTCGAAAAAGTGAAGGAGTTTAGATACCTTGGAGTGATTCTTGATAGCTCCAGGAATTAAACGGCGATGCAAGATCATCTGAAACGAACTACTAAAAAGTTGGTTGCACAAGGCAAGGCCATTAACAGAAAGTTTGGTCGCTTTTCTTTAATCCCCGTTCTGGACTTCTACAAAAAAAGGTGCTTCCAACATTAACCTACGCCGCAGACGCATTGCCTAATTTACCTGCGACACTTTGGCCGAAACTGGAAGCGCTGTTTTGGAGATCTATATTGGGACTGCCAAACTCCACTTCTGTCGTGGTAATAAGGCAGGAACTCAGACTGTTGTCTCTGGGAGGAACAGTGAAAATCAACACCCTGATGCTATATCGTAAGTGTAGAATGTCCAAAGAGTTGTCGATATTCAACTTGATACTCAAAGAAAGTAACAGTTCAAAAAACAAGATGCTTAACACCTGGTCTAAATCAAATTTAGACCTGCTATTCTCTACTGAATGTGATGAAGAGACTCTGTTCACAAACCCTACAAAAATCCCCAAAAAATTAAAAGAGCTTAACTGGATACAAACCAAAGAAGCACCATTAAACAAAAAACTGATACAGCATCTGCCATTTAACATCAGGAAACGTAATGAACTGCAGCCTTATATTAAAGAGTTTCCGTCCAGATTAGCTCGTGACTTTCTAATGAGAGCAAGACTGAACCTTCTGCAAACAAACAAAATATTGGTGATCAGAGGCGAGTCAACGACAAAGGAGTGTCGTTTTTGTAATGAGTCTTCAGTAACAGAGTCGATTCACCATTTGCTTCTCTCGTGTTCCAGCACTCGAGGAATAAGAACTACTTACCTGAAATAAATCTTCTCAGATCATGTTTTAAGTGACCAAGACGTTTGCTGGGCTAAAATGATGGCGGGTGACAGAACTTCGTGGCTTCTCGCCACATTTAAAATTCTTCAATACGTGAATACTACACTTCTATTGACTCACCTTACTGCAAAACCCACATTGTAACGTATATAGAACTACTTTTCTTTCTACTCTTCCTGACTTTGTTAAAATCTAAATGATTAAAACAAATAAAAATAATAATAATAATAATTTTGGCTGTGACATTGGAGGAATTTGAAAAAGAAGGGCACCTGGTTAAGGCCCTGCTCTACCCAGGTAGGTAAACATTTATCAAAACACAACTGAGCAAGGTTCTAGAACCCAAAGAGGACAACACTAAATCCTGACTGTCAGTATGCAAATAATTGTCAATGGTGACCGCTACTTTAGCTCAAGATTTAATACATCAGAAGCATATGTTATACATACATGAGGCAAAACATAGGACACTCGATCAAATACATAAAACCTACAAGAAATAGTACATGAATGTTCGTCCCAAACAGATTTTTCTGGGGTTAGAATTAACAACAATTACATTCTCTATAGTCCTTTGGTAGGAACAACATGAGCAACAAAAGTGATATTGTGGTACATGGTGTGAAGGTCACTAATATGAACTGTGCAATGGTGTAATATTGAGACAGGAAAGTCAACACAACTGTGTTTCGGCCTTGAAGCTATCCTTGTGCAGCTGTCATTTGGTCGCCCTTCATCAGTACAGGAAAATTGGACACATGAGAAATCCTATGTAGTCTTTCAGAAAAAATGACAGAAGAGGAGGTCAGGAGAGTGTAGCGTTAAAGGTCAGTATAACAAATAAAAAGGCAATAAATGCTATGTTTGTAGACTGTGCAATCACTGGTTTTACCGTAACAAGTTGCAATTGGGCAACAATCTGAAGGTCCAAACCATCAGATACAAGAAACGAAATTTCCAGTATGGGTCAAATGTGTGGGTAATGACCAAAAAAGGAGTACACGAGGATCGAACTAAATCTGTACTCTGTGCATAAAATGTACATACAGATGGGGAAAATCTTACCCGCTGTAAGCCTGTAAACCGGTTGAACAGGAGATAGTAGGCTTAATGTGGTCAATCACAAGGAGGTGGACAACATGTAGGAATCATGTGATAGCTGTAAAAGGAACGGAGCAGTGATTAATCAACTGCATCCTGTTCTGTGTGCGTCATTAATACGAGAGAGTAGAATAGCTGCTACTAAAAATATTAAAACGGTGATGTTAAGTATAGAGTAGCCCATCTACATGCTCGAATTAGCGTGTGTCACAAGTGGCTGCAGAGAAAGATATCTAATGATTGCAAGCGTTAACAAAACTGTGACTATACAGATTGTGTATGTGAACAATATCATCGGGGTGAGACACAACATCACGGTACAGGATTTTTACTACTGTGTTGTAGTAAAGTAGATGTGCGGTCAAGAGGATCCGAGCCGGGTGCTTGTGTGGGCATGTGTCATAAATCGCTCATAGAAAAGATACCGAGTGACTACGAACAACCGTTGCAATGTAAACATGCAATAATTATAGAATTCCTCATACGAGATAGTGTAGAAGAGTTAATTCACCTGCACGGCTCTGTGCGAGTCAGTGTGTCAGCGAGGACATGAAAAAATGCCTCTCGTCTTCCGCGAAGAGTTAAGGGTGTGGTTATCATGGAAATGCCAGGCTATTTGTAGCAGCGGCCATTTTAAAGTGCAGACATGGCACTCAGTGAAAGAATGATTACGAGTGGAAATCTAATGGTACCTCTGCTCGTGTGAGAACTGTGTAAATTAATTATCGGGCCACAATTCAATATTATGGGAATTGTGAAACCAGAAAAAGAATATGTTAGCAATCGTTGACATGGTAACCACCGTCTAATGCCACAACGTGATTTACGAAATGCAGCAAATTATTGGAGCCCTACAAGAAAATACAGGCGACCCTCCGAAAAGGGGTGTCATTGAGATAGTGTGCTCAACGGCAGCCCACGTATGATGGCTAACACGGGTGAAGTTGATGCTGTGCTGCAATGAACGACTAGATGTAGATGAGGCGAACACAATATCCTGTGTCGGAGCTCCTTGGTAGCATATAGACATGTGGAAGATGGTTAATTCAGAACAACATATAATTATTCCCACAAGAGTATTGTGGCAATAATAATGTACTTGTAGCAAATACGTATATTGACAGTGTAGTCGGTGACTCAGAGAAGACATGGGGCCTCATTACGACCCTGGCGGAATGGGTGAACGGGTGCCCCGAATGGATGCAGACCCGTTAAACCCACTCCGCCTGATTACGAGGTCCCCTCGCGGGACCCGGTAAGGACGCCTGGTAAAACCAGGCGTCCTTACCGGGTCCCGCGAGGTGACCAGGGAGCTAACAATGGGCCGGTCGTAATCGGCCCGTTGTTAGCTCCCTGCACCCATTCCCATTGAGCACTATGAGGACTCGAATGGGAATGGGCAAGGTCCGGGCCCAGGTTCCCTGAGGGAGGAATTACCGGGCCCTCTAAACTCAGAATGGCCCGATAATTCCCCATTCAGGGAACCCGGACCTGGTTTTGGAGGCAGCCATGCCACCAATAGCGGCACGGCTACCGCCAAAGCCGTAATGAGGCCCATAGTCTGAACAATGTGAACACGGAACAACTTGTAGGACATCCCCTTTGTGAACACTTGGGCGCATAGCAGGTAATCAGTGCTTAACATCACGTGGTTGATACTGTAAGACATAAGTTAGCATGCACTCCAACGTGATGGCGAGCAGTCTTTATTTGTGCCAGCTGAGACTGACTACTTTTCCAACTTTATTAACTCTTAATGGGTACTTTGACACTCCCCCTTTTGGCCTGGCCTTCCTTTGCAGCCGGGTCCACTTCTACTACTTTCCCAGGTGCAAGATTGTTAACCTTTCCGCCCTTGTCGCCCCTTTCTTGCACCTTGTCTGCTCCCTCCCCTCTTCCTGTTCCTTGGTGCCCTCAAGTCTAGGAAGGGACACCCTCTGCCCCCCCACCTGCCCTATAGTTGGAGGGGGATGGGATCCTTGGCTCCAGGAGTGGCTGCTGGGGGGTTGGGATCCTTGGCTCCAGGGGTGGCTGCTGGGGGGTCTCTGCTACGTTCGCGTCTGCTTCAGCCCTCGCTGCATTCAGTGCATCCCTGGGCTGTATCCTACTATGGCTAGAGCGAATGGCTCGAGAAGGAAGTTATTTGGGAAGAGAGTGTTGAATGTATTGCGGGCCTGGCCCCAAAAAGACATGTGGACGATGCAGAGGGTCTTGAACTTAACCCTTGCAGTCACCGGGAGTCAGTGGAGAGATTTCAGGGGTGGAGAGATACGGTCCCTGGGCTTGAGGCCAAGGATAAGTCTTGCGGTCCTGTTCTGGATTAGTTGCAGAGGGCAGAGTGTAGAGGAAGCCAGATTGAGAAAGAGGCTGTTACAGTAGTCCAGCCTAGCGATAACCAGGGCTCTGGAGGCAATGAATTTCTGGAGGAAAGTGAGAAAAGGAAGATTACCTCTTAGGAGGTCCAGCTGGTAATGGGCCTTCTTGAAAAGGTTAGTGATGTGAGGAGAGAAGGAGAGAGTGGAGTCGAAGATGACACCAAGGCTGTTTGCCTCACCAGAAGGCGAATGAAGGGGGCCCATGGAGGGCGGCCAGAGAAAGGGAAAGTGGGAGCTGGGTGTAACGCTCACCTGATTCCCACGGAGGCGCAGGTCTGGCTTCGAGTGCAGATGCTTCTTCAATGGTGAAGCGCAGGACTCTGAAGATGGACAGGAAGGGCCCTCTACTCTGGCTTCTCCGGCTCGCAGGAATATTCCCCTGTGCGTGAAAAGGGAGTATTACCTACTGACTGAGTTATGCTCAAACCTCCCACTCTCTTCCGACCCTCCACGATACCCTTCCACGATTCCCCGTGAAGTCTCACCTTAGGGTCAGGAAGGATGAGCTCTCCATCCTGCTTCTGATGCAGGGGCGCGTTGAAACCCAGTTACTTCACTGGATTGAGGATTGATGGGAGTTCAGGTAAGCTTGACTATTCAGGTAAGGCTCTGTAAAAGTTCTGTTGCAAGTTCAAAAGTCCAAGCTAAATAATAATGTTCATTGTCTTTTTGCAGCAAGCGCTAATGCTTATGTCTTTTTTCCCCTTAGGGGCCGGGGTTTGGAATGCCGGAGATATGGCGCCGACCCGAAGTGAAACGTGCAGTTCCAGTTCCAGTAAATGGCAGGTTAGTTCTGGATGAGCGCTCGGGAACTGTCTTTGCATACGCTCATTCAATGTCTTTGTCTTTTTTCCCCATAGGGGCCGGGGTCTGGAAAATGCCTGGAAGCGGCAAGACCCGAAATGAAATGGGAATGACCCAACAGGTAAGTCTTATTCCCTTCCTTCTCTCACCTCTTATTCTTGTCTTTTTCTCTAGGCTCTGGGAAGTGGCTGTGTGTCCGGATGATCGCTGCTGAAGATGGAGGAACCCAGGAAAGGCGAGTGAAATGCAGCGCTGCAGCGATCGTAACAAAATGCTTTTAAAAATGTCTTCCCTTTCAGGATCGTCGGTGATGTCTCCGTGGTGCAGATTTTGCTGGTAAGGTCTCTTGTCTCCCTTTGCAGGTGACCCAGGATGCTGACAGGTGTGGCTGTAGTCCAGATGCAGGAGCTGACACGGTGAGCGTCCAGCTGCGAGGAGCAGAACAACGCGAAGCGTGAGTTGCTGATCGGGTGTGGTTTAAATAGCTTTGGAAGAAGTTCCAAGTGTGTATCCTTCCTCCGATCTGGTATGTATCCTTCCCCGACCACACCCGGGTGGAAAGTAATCCCACAGGTAAAGTAGTCCCATTCAGGCCTCAAGAGGGCCTGGATGTGGCAGCATGGTCTGCATCAGGTAAGTGCACATTAAAACACTTGAACACATGTCTAGCTTTATGAGCCTGGCGCCTAAGGCGCCAGGACAGGGGCCCAACATGAGCCTGGCGCCTAAGGCGCCAGGACTGCGTCCAAGGGCCCCAGCTTGGGCCCGCTGGCACTCCACTGGGGGAAATGATACCTGCCTCTGGGGTTGCTGGGTCGGACCTGGCTCCTTAGAGGTAGGCATCATGACAACTGGGGTCCCGATGAGAAGGATCTCCATTTTACTGGCTTTAAGGCAGAGATCGTTGGAGGCGCACAAACCCTGAATCGCTGATAGACAGTCTGAAATGTGTGAGAGAGGAGAGGAGTCTGCAGGGAGCCTGAAAGAGAGCTGCGTGTCTTCCACATAACACTGAAAGTTAGAGCAGAAGGTAGAGATTAGGTGGGCCAAAGGGGCCACGTAGAGATTGAAGAGTCAGGGAGAGAGGTTAGCGCCCTGGGGGACACCACATGTGGAGATAGAGGTGGCATAGAGAAAGGACCCAAGTTGGATCTGGGAGGGTCAGTTCAGGAGGAAAGAGGTCAGCCACTCCAGGGCCTGATCTGTGAAGTTCTCACGGAGTCGATTGATCAGGATGGTGCGATTGACCGTGTCGAAAGCAGAAGAAAGGTCAAGGAGGATGAGGACAGAAGGGGAGCTGTTGTTGTTTTCGAAACTCGAAAAGGGACGTCAACAGGGCATGCCAGTAATACTATCCCTAGTCGAGGCACCTCAGATTGTTATTTTTCTGACATGAGGTAGCATGAGATGTAGCGTAAGTATAGTTGTATCCAAGCAGATACGTATCAGACAAGCTCATAAGCATCCATGCGCCTTCTCCCCGAGGGGAGGAAGGGTGGGCGCATGTGAATCTAAGCAGATACAAGCATCAGAAATATGATTACGGTGAGTAATGTATATTTTATGAGGCTTGTGAAATCCGCCTAGATCACATGCTGTGCATAGATTAGCGAGCAGTGTTAGAAGAAGGTGGTGGGATGTGAGAAGGTTCATGGGCTAACAGATGTCTTAGAACCGCTTGTCCCACTTGTGTATCTGTCTTGGAATGAGTTTCAATGCAGTAGTGCTGAGTGAAGGTGTGTATTGAGCTCCATGCAGCTGCTTTGCAAATGCTGTCTAGAGGGACATTTGCAATGAAAGCCAGAGTGGCTCCTGTGCTCCTTGTGGAGAGAGCTCTGGGCGTAAAAGGCAGTGGGCCTCATTACGAGGTAGTAGGTTGCCATGGTGTTATTAGCACCATGGCTACCCCCTTACCGCAGTCCGGGTCCGGGTTCTCGGAATAGGGACTTACCGGGTCATTCCAACCTTGGAGGACCCGGTAAGTCCCCATTCTGAGAACCATTCCCCATTCCCATTCGAGCACCCATAGGGCTCAATGGGAATGGGGATGGAGCTAATAGCCGGCTCGTTATTATCTCCCTGGTCCCTTAGCAGCTCCTGCTAAGAGCGCCTGGTAAATCCAGACGCCCATAGCGGGACCCGCAAAGGGACCTCGTAATGCGGCGGTAAGGGGTTAACGGCAACAGCACCCTTACCGTTGCCGTTAACCCCTTACCGCCGACCTCATAATGAGGCCCAGTGTCTTGTTTGATAGGGAATAGCACAATTGTGACTATCCACCTAGAGATGGCATTCTTTGAAATGCAGTCACCTTCTCTGCCTGGCACTATGGAGACAAACAGTTGATCTGTTTTTCTTAGCAGTCTGTTCTTATCTACATAGTAGAGGACCTCCCTCCTCACATCTAGTGTGTGAAGTTTTACCTCAGCTGAGCTGGTGGGTTCCTGGAAGAAAGCCGCTAGCTCTCAATAGGCTGGTTTACGTGAAATTTAGAGATGAACTTAGGGGAGAACCTAGGGTGAGTATGTAAAACCAGCTTGTCTTTGTGTACAACAAAGAAAGGATCCTGCACGGACAATGCTTGTATTTTTACTAACTCTTCTTATGGAAGTGATGGCCACTAAGAAGGCAGTTTTGTAAGTCAGGTGTTTGAGACTAGAGTTATGCATCGGCTCAAAAGGGGGTCCCATGAGCTTAGCGAGTACAACATTGAGATTCCATCCTGGCGGCTGGTTCGAAATTGGAGGGTGGAGTCTCTTTACTCCCTCCATTAATGCTTTGATGATAGGTACTTTCCACCATGAGACCTTATTGTGGGAAGTGGTATAGGCTGACAAAGCCGCCAGGGTGGACCTTTAAGGAGTTGAATACTAACCCCCGATCTAGCAAGTGGAACATATAAGTAAAAATGTGGGAAGGAGTACATTCTATGGGGTTAATTTGTTTAGACTGGCACCAAATTACAAATCTCCTCCACTTGTCAAAATAACACTGCCTAGTGTTAGGCTTTCTTGATTCTTTTAAAATATCCATACATCTCTGTGGCAGATTAAGATGTCCAAACTCTAGGAACTCAGGAGCCATGCTGCCAAGTTCATTGAGTGAGGTTGAGGGTGCACTGTTAGTCCCCCGTGCTGAGTGAGCAGATTGTACGGGCACGGGAGTTTGATGGGATCGCACATCGCCAGCTTGCGCAGATGTGGATACCAAGGTTGTCTTGCCCACATAGGAGCAACTAGGATGAGCGTCACCTGTTCCTTGTGGATCTTGTTCACCACCTTCCTCATTAGAGGTGTTGGGGGAAAAGAGTAAGCAAATTTCCCTGACCAGTTCATCCATAGGGCGTTCCCCTTGGAGCCTGGCTGGGGAAACCTGGACGTGAAGTCTGGGCGTTGCCTGTTTTCGCCTGTAGCGAACAAGTCTATTGTGGGGAAACCCCATGAAGAGAAGAGGTGTTCTACGACCCCTGCGTGTAGTTGCCACTCGTTTTCTTCTGGTAGGGGATCTCTGCTCAATGAGTCTGTGAGAGAGTTGAGTTCCCCTGGAACGTGCTGTGACGACAGGAATATTTTCCGTTTGAGTGCCAAGTTCCAAATTTGTTGCGCAAGTTTGGACAGATTTGGGGACCGTGTACCCCCCTGTTTGTTGATGTAAAACATCGCTGTAGTGCTATCTGTCAGGACTTGCACAGATTGGTTCGCTAGGTGAGATTCGAACCCCTGAAGGGCTTTGAATACTGCCAGTAGTTCTAGCAGATTGATCTGGTTCTGTGATGCTGTGTGAGACCACAGACCCTGAGCTGGGTAGTGAAGGTAATGAGCCCCCCACCCAGAGAGTGAGGCGTCCGTTGTGACAATCGCTTGTACTTCCGGATCGTAGAAGGGTTTCGCCTTCAACAGATTTTCTCTTGTCCACCAGCGAAGATTTTGTACTAGTTTTGGTGAAACGACCACTAGTTCGTCCCACTGACCACTCACCTGAGACCACTGTTTCGCCATCCACTCCTGCATGGGTCGCATGCACAGTCGCACGTGAGGAACCAGGTAAATGCAAGATGCCATCATGCCTAGTAAATGCATCGCTTTGCGCACCCTTATCTGGCGGCCGGCCTGATAATGTGGTATTTGCAGTAACATATTTTGGACTCTTTCCTCTGCCAGAAAGCCAAACCCCTCTTGTGTGTTTATTACAGCTCCTCGGAACTGTTTGGTTCTGCTTGGCACTAGGCTTGTTTTTTTCTCGTTGATGGAAAAGCCCAATTGGAAGAGTAGGTTGATAGTTCTCTGGATGTTTTGCCTGCAAATTAGGGGAGACACCCCTGTAATCAGCCAGTCGTCCAGGTAAGGGTACACTGGGATTGCCTTCCTGCGTAGGTGTGCTGCCACCACCGACAGTACCTTCGTGAATACCCTTGGAGCAGATGCTATTCCGAAGGTAGCATTTTGAATTGGTAGTGCTGGTTCGCTAGCGTGAAAAGCAAGAATCTTCTGTGCGCTGGGAACATTGAAATATGAAAATAGGCATCTTTCATATCCAGTGTTGCCATGTAATCCCCCTTTTTAGTAGAGGGATTTTCTCCTGAAGCATAGTCATGCAGAACATTTGTGACTTTACACATTTGTTTGCAGCGTGCAAATCTAATACTGGGTGCATTGTTAGATCTTTGTTTGGCACAAGGAAGTAAGTTGAATAAATACCCTTGTTTACCTGGTTGGCTGGGATGAATTCGATGGCATCCTTTAGGAGAAGAGTGGCGATTTCCTCGAGGAGGATGCACTGGTGTTCCTTGGAATGGGGCTTTTGTCATGGGGGGTGGTTCTGGGGTTGGTCGAGGAGCTCTATACAATATTCGCCTGTTACGATGGACAGCACACATCTGTGGTGATTTTCTCCCATGCGTGGGTGAAGCTGGATATACGGCCTCCTACTGGAGAGGCATGAGAGGGCACCTGGAGTGGATAGTCACTGCATTTGAGGTGGGGTGCCAGTTGCCCCTACTGTGACCGCAGGATCTGCGTGCTCCTCTAGGGTAATTCTGGGAGGACTGACCCTGAATGTTTTCCCAGGCAGTACCTTGGCTCTGGTTATAGGTGGAACCCCTTTGTGAATTTTGGCCCCATTGGTCAGTTGGCCCAATGACTTGAGAGTATCGTATTCTTCTTTGGCCATCTATAAGGCATCCTCGACAGCCTTGCCAAAGAGCACATTGGGCTCAATGGGCATGTTGATAAGGGTAGCTTGCGTCTATGGTTTAAAACCCAATTGGCGCAACCAAGCGTGACGCTTGATAATAGTCCCTTCTGCTATTATCCTGCCTGCGTTGTCCACGGCGTCAATATTGGTTTTTAATAAGCAGCTTGACACTGCCCTGCATTCTGCGGCCACCTGGGCAAGCTGAGACTTAAGTGTTTCTGGGGCCGATGATAGCAAGGCTGAGACCTCATCCCATTTGTGGCAGTTGTAATTGGCCAACAGAGTAGAATTGTTAGCAATCCTGGTTTGGAATGCCGCGAAGGAGGCCACCTTTCTGCCCATCGTGTAAAGTCTCTTGCTCTCCTTGTCAGGCAGGGCCTCAGAGGAAGCTAGGAGAGTCCCAGCCCTCTTCCTTGTTGTAGTGACAACTAATGAATCGGGCTTCATTTGCCCTTTGATATACAGCGGGTCAGAAGGGGCTGGTCTAAACGGTTTCTCTATGCAGGATCTCACTGCCCGCGTAAGATTAGGAGTCTCTAGCGATGGCTTTTTTTTTTGCTGAATGGACTTGAGGAGAGGGATAAACTTTGCAACAGCCTGCTTATCTCCTAAAATTTCCCCTACAAAATCTTTATCTTGTTGTACTTCCTGAGTTTCTATCTGAAAATGCTCTGCCGCCTTGACAAGCACTTCATTTAGCAGGTGTTGATTGTCAATGGATGAGTCCATGACTGGGGGGTCCTGATTAACAGGTGAGTCCATGAGATACATATTTGTCTTGAGGACAACCTAACGGTCATCATCCCTGTAATAAGAGTCTGCTGCATCATCCCCGTAATAAGGGTCTGCTGCCTCTTGAATAGATAGGTCTTCATGGTCGGAGTCCGGTTCATAGAGGTTGATGACTGTGTCTTGCACTGGATTCTCGGGGCAAGACCTCTTTGCAGGGGGTTGAGCAGGGATCTGCGACCCAGAGGGTGCTGTAGTGGGGGGAGTGGAAACATTTGAAATAGGCAGGATCCCTTTCATAGAAGTTGGCCATGAAGGACATCCTCCTCATGACCCTGTCTATATCCTCAGCCGACCATTGGGACGAACTAGGGATGACCAATGGTTGAGAAGGGAGCCGTAAATCTTCTTCTGTTGAAGGTTCTTTGGGACTAGCATCCTGAGATTTCTCCCTATGAGGATCTTATCCCTATGAGGGGTATTAAAGGACTTTTTCTTGGACTCCCTCTCTTTACCCTGGCCCCCTGAAGTGTGTTTCCCCGACTGTATGGGTTCTAGTACCTCACTTGATGCAGAACGTCAAATTTCGGGTGTGAGCTGAACCGGGGCCTCGTCCGCGGACGATCGTCCCTCGGTGGGAGTTTTTCGCACAACGTCTCTACCGTCTTTCGATGGCCCAGAGAACAGAAATTCCACAGACCTTTCCCTGGATGTCGTGCGTTGCCATCTCCTCGAAACCTGTGTCGAGTCTCGGCTTTGGGTTGTGTGCTTAGTGGAGGATGAAGTGATAGCGCTTCCGCCACCGGGTGGTGTCCGCATAACAAGGCTGCAGGCCTGTCTTCCAGAGTCAGGTGCCTGCGCTTGGGTAACCAAAGTCACCCCGTTGCCTTCGCCATCAGAAATCGCAGCATTGCTGCCGTCGCTGAAAGCACCTTCTACTTCCATGGCCTCGAGCTGCATGGCGTAGTGGGCCCAGCGTTCAGTAGATCGGTCCTTCAAAGTCTTGGACTTCAAGAGCCTACACACTCGACAAGAACCCTCGACGTGGTCTCTCGGGAGACACAGGTTACAGACTAGGCGTTTATCGACCCACGGAAATGTTCTATTGCACTTGGGGCCAAATTTAAAGGGGGGTCTTGTCCATAACGGAATGATACGGCAGCTAGGTGAATGGAGTGTAAGAAAAGGGGCATATACATTCTAAAATGACCTACCCCCTCTCTCCCTACTGTGTGGGCCAAAGCCAAGAGAGGCCTTCCAAGGACAAAACGGATCCGTCGCGGGAGTCTTTCGGCTGTCGTTTTTCTTGTCTTCATCGGTGTCTGATGTTTCGATAGTCGGTCACATAAAGGATAGTAAGAATAAACTATGGGTAATTGAATAATAATAAATGGCTATAAGCCGAAAGAGGAACTCCGCTATAAGGGTCCGTCTAGAATGGCGGAAAAAATCAATCTGAGGGAACTCGACGCGTGTGGGATCATGGGTACAGTGGACGTCACACTAGGGATAGGATTACGGTAGCGACTAGTTCCCATCCGAGAAAAGGACCATAGCAACGGCCCGCCCCCTCGTTGTCACGTGACCTCTGATGTCATCCGTGTGCTTTCTGGAGCAGAGAATCAGTTCCGGAGCACGTTCAGTAAGCGGACTGGGGCTGAGCGGGAATTTTGAACGCTCTGGCTGCTGCCGGTGCAAGTGCAACCGGTCCCTGCCAGCATTTTGCTTGCAGCGTTTGGGGTTGGCATTTCAACACCGGGAACATTTCTAGGAGGCCCTGGAGCGTCCTGAGCGGCAAGGCTCTGGCTGCCAGGCTGCAGGAACAGCAGCAACTCGTGTGCTTTTGGCTGTAAATACAATTGGAATTTTCTTCCGGATACCGTGAACGTTCCTGCAAGACACCCGATTTAGACGGGGGAGCAGGAAATTACATTTACTTTAAAAATCATGCTCAGCTATTCAACATGAAAGGTATGGAGGGCTAAGAAAAGGAATAGGGAGACAGAGTTTGCTTGTGTTTAACTGAACAACGGGGGTTAATAGAGTGATTTAATGTTTTATGAGGGTGTGATTATTAGGATGCGTGGTTTTAGAGGGTTGGCTGGGGATATCTGCATGTGATTCGGGATGGCACACAGGCATCTGTTGCAAGGGGGAAGGGGCATCTTGCTATTTGGAAGAAGGATCAGGCATTATGGTATTGGACTAGAGGGAGAGATTGGGCATCTTGCTGGGGTCTGAATGGTTGGATAGGGGCATTCTGGTGTAGGTCTGGTGGGATGGGGCACTTTTGTGTGGCTCTGGAGAAAGGGGGCACATTGGTGTGGGTCTGGAGGGATGGATAGGACATAGTGGTGTGGGTCTGGGAGAGGGATAGGGACAGTGGTATGGGTTGGGGTACATTGGTGTGGGTCTGGGGAGGGATGGAGGACATGGGTGTGTTTCTGAGGGAGAAATGGGGCACAGTGGGTCTGGAGGGTGGCATGGGTCATCTAGGTGTGGGTTGGGAAGTGGGACGGGGCATTTTGGTGTGGCCCTGCGGGAGGTGGTGGGGGCACATTGGTGTGGCTCTGGAGGGAGGTGGTGGGGCACATTGGTGTGGATCTTGGCGGAGGGATGGTGCACATGGGTGTGTTTCTGGAGGGAGAGATGGGGCACAGTGGGTCTGGTGGGTAGCATGGGTCATCTAGGTGTGGGTTAGGAAGTTGGACGGGACATCTTGGTGTGGCTCTGGAGGGAGGTGGTGGGGGCACATTGGTGTGGATCTGGGTGGAGAGATGGTGCACATGGGTGTGTTTCTGAAGGGAGAGATGGGGCACAGTGTGTCTGGAGGGTGGCATGGGTCATCTAGGTATGGGTTGGGAAGTGGGAAGGGGCATTTTGGTGTGGTTCTGGAGGGAGGTGGTGGGGGCACATTGGTGTGGCTCTGGCGGGAGGTGGTGGGGCACATTGGTGTGGATCTTGGAGGAGGGATGGTGCACATGGGTGTGTTTCTGGAGGGAGAGACTGGGCACAGTGGGTCTGGTGGGTAGCATGGGTCATCTAGGTGTGGGTTAGGAAGTTGGACGGTGCATCTTGGTGTGACTCTGGAGGGAGGTGGTGGGGCACATTGGTGTGGCTCTGGAGGGAGGGGGATGGGGCACATGGGCGTGTTTCTGGAGGGAGAGATGGGGCACAGTGGGTCTGGAGGATGTCATGGGTCATCTAGGTGTGGGTTGGGAAGTGGAACGGGGCATTTTGGTGTGGCTCTGGAGGGAGGTGGTGGGGGCACATCGGTGTGGCCCTGGAGGGAGGTGGTGGGGCACATTGGTGTGGATCTTGGCGGAGGGATGGTGCACATGGGTGTGTTTCTGGAGGGAGAGATGGGGCACAGTGGGTCTGGTGGGTAGCATGGGCCATCTAGGTGTGGGTTAGGAAGTTGGACGGGGCATCTTGGTGTGGCTCTGGAGGGAGGTGGTGGGGCACATTGGTGTGGCTCTGGGGGGAGGTGGATGGGGCACATGGGTGTGTTTCTGGAGGGAGAAATGGGGCACAGTGGGTTTGGAGGGTGGCATGGGTCATCTAGGTGTGGGTTGGGAAGTTGGACAGGGCATCTTGGTGTGGCTCTGGAGGGAGGTGTTGGGGGCACATTGGTGTGGATCTGGGTGGAGGGATTGTGCACATGGGTGTGTTTCTGGAGGAAGAGATGGGGCGCAGTGTGTCTGGAGGGTGGCATGGGTCATGTAGGTGTGGATTGGGAAGTGGGACGGGGCATTCTGGTGTGGCTCTGGAGGGAGGTGGTTGGGGCACATTGGTGTGGCTCTGGAGGGAGGTGGTGGGGCACATTGGTGTGGATCTTGGCGGAAGGATGGTGCACATGGGTGTGTTTCTGGAGGGAGAGATGGGGCACAGTGGGTCTGGTGGGTAGCTTGGGTCATCTAGGTGTGGGTTAGGAAGTTGGGCGGGGCATCTTGGTGTGGCTCTGTAGGGAGGTGGTGGGGCACATTGGTGTGGCTCTGGAGGGAGGTGGTGGGGCACATGGGTGTGCTTCTGGAGGGAGAGATGGGGCACAGCGGGTCTGGAGGGTGGCATGGGTCATCTAGGTGTGGGTTGGGAAGTTGGACGGGGCATCTTGGTGTGGCTCTGGTGGGAGGTGGTGGGGGCACATTTGTGTGGATCTGGGTGGAGGGATGGTGCACATGGGTGTGTTTCTGGAGGGAGAGATGGGGCACAGTGTGTCTGGAGGGTGGCATGGGTCATCTAGGTGTGGGTTGGGAAGTGGGACGGGGCATTTTGGTGTGGCTCTGGAGGGAGTTGGTGGGGGCACCTTGGTGTGGCTCTGGAGGGAGGTGGTCGGGCACATTGGTGTGGATCTTGGCGGAGGGATGGTGCACATGGGTGTGTTTCTGGAGGGAGAGATGGGGCACAGTGGGTCTGGTGGGTAGCATGGGTCATCTAGGTGTGGGTTAGGAAGTTGGACGGGGCATCCTGGTGTGGCTCTGGAGGGAGGTGGTGGGGCACATTGGTGTGGCTCTGGAGGGAGGGTGATGGGGCACATGGGCGTGTTTCTGGAGGGAGAGATGGGGCACAGTGGGTCTGGAGGATGGCGTGGGTCATCTAGGTGTGGGTTAGGAAGTGGAACGGGGCATTTTGGTGTGGCTCTGGAGGGAGGTGGTGGGGGCACATCGGTGTGGCTCTGGAGGGAGGTGCTGGGGCACATTGGTGTGGATCTTGGCGGAGGGATGGTGCACATGGGTGTGTTTCTGGAGGGAGAGTGGGGGAACAGTTTGTCTGGAG
The DNA here is from genome assembly GCF_040938575.1 of Ambystoma mexicanum. Lineage (NCBI taxonomy): Eukaryota > Metazoa > Chordata > Amphibia > Caudata > Ambystomatidae > Ambystoma > Ambystoma mexicanum. Next base: position 746,377,838 of record NC_090926.1, read on the forward strand.
GGTGGCATGGGTCATCTAGGTGTGGGTTGGGAAGTGGAACGGGGCATTTTGGTGTGGCACTGGAGGGAGGTGGTGGGGGCACATTGGTGTGGCTCTGGAGGGAGGAGGTGGGGCACATTGGTGTGGATCTTGGCGGAAGGATTGTGCACATGGGTATGTTTCGGGAGGGAGAGATGGGGAACAGTGGGTCTGGTGGGTAGCATGGGTCATCTAGGTGTGGGTTAGGAAGTTGGACGGGGCATCTTGGTGTGGCTCTGGAGGGAGGTGGTGGGGGCACATGGGTGTGTTTCTGGAGGGAGAGATGGGGCACAGCGGGTCTGGAGGGTGGCATGGGTCATCTAGGTGTGGGTTGCAAAGTTGGATGGGGCATCTTGGTGTGGCTCTGGGGGGAGGAGGTGGGGGCACATTGGCGTGGATCTGGGCGGAGGGATGGTGCACATGCGTGTGTTTCTGGAGGGAGAGATGGGGCATAGTGGGTCTGGAGGGTGGCATGGGTCATCTAGGTGTGGGTTGGGAAATGGTACGGGCATCTTGGTGTGGCTCTGGAGGGAGGTGGTGGGGGCCCGTTGGTGTGGCTCTGGAGGGAGGTGGTGGGGGCACATTGGTGTGTTTCTGGAGGGAGGTGGTGGGGCACATTGGTGTGGATCTTGGCAGAGGGATGGTGCACATGGGTGTGTTTCCGGAGGGAGAGATGGGGCACAGTGGGTCTGGTGGGTAGCATGGGTCATCTAGGTGTGGGTTAGGAAGTTGGACGGGGCATCTTGGTGTGGCTCTGGGGGGAGGTGGTGGGGCACATGGGCGTGTTTCTGAAGGGAGAGATGGGGCACAGTGGGTCTGGAGGGTAGCATAGGTCATCTAAGTGTGGGTTGGGAAGTTGGGTGGGCATCTTGGTGTGGCTCTGGAGGGAGGTGGTGGGGGTACATTGGTGTGGATTTGGGTGGAGGGATGGTGCACATGGGTGTGTTTCTGGAGGGAGAGATGGGGCACAGTGGTTCTGGAGGGTGGCATGGGTCATCTAGGTGTGGGTTGGGAAGTTGGACTGGGCATCTTGGTGTGGCTCTGTAGGGAGGTGTTGGGGGCACATTGGTGTGGGTTTGATGGGAGGGATGGGGACATTGGTCTGGGGAGGGATGACCGCATATTAGTTTGGGTCTGGAAGGAGGTGACGGGGCACATTGGTGTGGGTCTGGGCGGATGGGGGCATACTAGGATGGTGGTTTTAGAGGGGGTTGGCTGGGGCTATCTGCATGTGATTCAGGATCGGCACATGGGCATCTGATGCAAGGGGAAGGGGCATCTTGCTATGTGGAGGGAGGATGGGGCATTATGGTATTGGTCTAGAGGGAGGGATGGGGCATCTTGGTGTAGTTCTGAGAGGAAGGGATGGTGCACATGGGTGTGGGTCTGTAGGGAGGGATGGGGACATTGCTGTGGGTATGAAGGGAGGCATAGGACACATTGGTGTGCATCTGGAGGGAGGGATGGGGCACATTGGTGTGGGTCTGGAGGGAATGATTGGGGCTCACTGGTCGGAGGACGGATAGGAGCATCTTTCTGTGTGGAGGGAGCATCATGGTATGGGTCTTGAGGAAGGGATTGGGCATCGTGGCGTCTGTATCGGAGGGGGCATTGTTGATCTGGAATGGAGGGACAGGGCATATAATGGGGGCATGTCAGGGAATGGCGGGTCAGGGCTGGAGCGGTCTGGTGGGAAGGAAGGGGGCATCTGGGTGTGAATGGAGGGATATGGGGTATGTTTGTCTGGAGAGAAGGATGTTGGTTTATTGGAGTGGTGGGAGCATGTGTGTGTCGAAGGGATGGGGTAATCGGGTGTGGGTATAGAGAGAGGGCGAATGGTGCCATCTGAGTGTGGAGGTAGAGATGAAGCATATGGGTGTGGCTCTGAGGGGTGGAGCATCTTGGTGTAGGTATGGAGGGACGGATGTTGGTGTCTTTGTGTGGGTTCGGATGGAGGGATGGTGGCATGTAGGTCAGGAGGGAGGTGGCATTTGAATCTGGAACGTGTTTGGAAGGAGAAATTGGGCGTTTGAGTGTGAATGGTTTCTGCTTGTGGGTGGGGGCATAAAGGATCATTAACAGCGGAGCAGCGGGAGGGAGAGCCGTGGGCCCGACCTCGGTTGCATCCCAGATGTGCACACCCACAGCCCGGGACACCTCTCGCTGAGCGGTCCGGTGCGCGTGGTCAACCAGCCCCCTCTCCTCACTGAGCCCGCATCTGCGCTGGCCGGGGGCACACACTCCTCTCTCTGACCTGCCAGCGGCTGGGCATTGGTGGGCACACCCCGGTCATCAGGGAAGCCCCGAGTGGGGGCAGCCGGGAGCCAAGGCAAACCTGACTGCTCTCGAGGGGTGCCTCCCCAGGCAGACAGGCGCCCGGCACGCCAGGCATGAGCCCTGAGCCATGGTGCAGCTGGCTCACTTGACGGTGGGCGCCAAGGTTCCAGCCGCCCACATCTGTGTGTGAGCAATGGCCAGGCCCGCTGGCACAGTGGGTGACCTTCCCTCTTGCCCCGGTACCTGGAGCTGGGCCCTATGCAGCCGGGCTGGGGTTTGAAGACTCTAGTGGTCCCACCCGAACCCCTGTCTGTGCTGTCTCTGGCCTGCCTCGTTGTCCATCTCCCAGCCCCCCCTCCCAAAAGGGAAGGGGTCGGGGAAGGATGAGTGGATCGGGCCGTGTGGGCAGGTGGCGGAGCGGCCTACCTCCATCCCCCTGGGAAGCGCTGTGCTGCTGCAGCTGGCGGTCAGGCTGAGCACCTGGATTATTATTATTATAATTTTTTTTATTAAAACCACAATGGTTTCGGCCGAGCTAGACAGGGAGCTGGGCTGTCCTGCCACAGCCAGCGCTGCCTCCCCCAACCTCTCCTGCACTGGCAGGGTCAGGCCGACGGCTAGGACAAAAAAAGTTGCCTGTGGCTCTTGGCGGTGGATCACTCGACTCGTGCATCGATGAAGAATGCAGCTAGCTGCGAGAATTAGTGTGAATTTCAGGACAAATTGATCAACACGTCGAACGCACCATGTGGCCCTGGGTTTTTCCCGGGACTACGCCTGTCTGAGAGTCGCTTGTACATGAATCGCCCCGGGGTTCACTCCCAGGGTCGTGGCTGGGGCTGTCGCAGGGACCCCATTCCATTCATCCCCCTAAGGTCAGACCCCGATCAGCACCGTCGCTGGATCCTTGGATCTGGCGCGCAAGCTCATTGCCGACGCGTCCTGGCTTCCCCAGTTTCCCCTCCTCATGCTGGTTTCGGGAGGGCCGGGTGGCCGATGCGCCCTGGATGTGGTGGCGGCGGCAGCAGGCTTTAAAAAAGCCTGGCGCACCTTCACCCCACCCTTGGGCACCTGGCCGTGCTGTGTGTGTGGCTGTCTTTGGTGTCCCACGGCTGCCGGCGCAGGATGTCCATGGAGCGCGGACCTCGTGACCATGTGGGCTTCGGTCACAGATTGGGACAGAATACACTCGCCTGCGCCAAGGGCTGGGGCAACCCCCCGTACGGGCCTGAGGCCAGCTGCCCTGAGCTTTGTGCTCCCCGACCACGGCCTCAGATCAGACGTGGTGACCTGCTGAATTTAAGCATATTACTAAGCAGAGGAAAAGGAACTAACCAAGATTCCCTCAGTAAAGGCCAGTGAAAAGGGAAGAGCCCAGCGCCGAATCCCCATTCAGCAGCAGGCGTGGGAAATGTGGCGTACAGAAGACCGACTCCCCGGCATCGCTCAGGGGGCTCAAGTCCTTCTGATCGACTCTCCCCACGCGGATGGTGTTAGGCCGATAGCAGCCTCTTGCACACCGGGATCAGGTCTTCTTGGAGTCAAGTTGCTTGGGAATGCAGCCCAAAGCGTGTGGTAAACTCTAAGGCTAAATACGGGCACGAGACTGGTGGCCAACAAGTACCGTAAAGGAAAGTTGAAGAGAGTTCAAGAGGGTGTGAAACGGTTGAGCGGTAAACTGGTGGGGTCTGTGCAGTCCACCCACAGGATTCAACACGGCAGGCAGGTTGGTCACCTGGAACAGTGGAGGCCCTTGCAGGTCTGCGGCCTGGGCACATCCAGCCCCAGCAGGGCGCATTTCCTCTGTATCGGTGCAACACGACCGGCTGGGAAGGCCCCAGGGGGCAGGTGGCTCTCTGCTCCAGCAGAGAGTGTTACAGCCCCCTGACAGCAGTTTTGCTGTGTCCACGGGGCTGAGGGAGATAGACCGCCACCGGGCCCTTATCCGGCAACTGTCCTGGCCCCTCTTGGGAGTTGCTAGAGTGGCCACGGCAGACGGGGCTCCCGGTGTGACTGTGGTGGACTGCCCTCAATACGCCCCAACCACGTCGTGCTGCCGGGCGTGGAGGCCCACAAAGGGCGCCAGGGGTCTGAGGTGATGTCGGTTAACCACCCGACCTGTCTGGAAACACTGACTAAGAGTATAACGCCTGCCCGAGTCAGAGGGATGAATGAAACCCTGTGATGTAATGATGTTGAGGGCCGGTGCCCGGCGATTGCAGTGGCATCCTGTCGCGGTGGGCCCTCCACCGACCTGTCTCGCCCGCTCTGTCAGAGAGATGATGCATGAGCGTGTGTGATAGGACCCGAAAGATGGTGAACTCGGTCTGGTGGAGGTCCGTAGCGGTCCTGATGTGTAAATCGGTCATCCGACCTAGGTATAGGAGCAAAAGACAAATCGAATGATATAGTAGCTGGTTCTCTTCGAAGTTTCACTCAGGATAGCTGGCACACGGAAACCCCAGTTTTATCTAGCAAAGCGAATGATTAGAGGTCTTGGGGCCAAAATTATCTCAACCTGCTCTCAAACTTTAAATGGGTATGAAGCCCGGCTTGCTGGCGTGGAGCCGGGTATTGTATGAAAGTGCTCAGTGGGCAACTTTTGGTAAGCAGAACAGGCGCTGCGGGATGAACCGCACCCGGGGTTAAGGCGCATGATGCAGATGCTCATGAGTCCCCAGAAACGGTGTTGGTTGATATAGACAGCAGGATGGTGGCCATGGTAGTTGGAATCCGCTAAGGAGTGTGTAACAACTCACCTTTCGAATCAACTAACCCTGAAAATGGATGGCCCTGGAGCATCAGGCCCATACCAGGCCGGCGTTGAGAGCCGCGGGGGCTAAGTCAGGCGAGTAGGAGGGCTGCTGCAGTACGCACAGAAGCCCGGGGCAAGGGCCCGCGTGGAGCCGCCGCAGGTGCAGATCTTGGTTGTAGTAGCAAATATTAAAATGAGAACTTTGAAGGATGAAGTGGAGAAGGGTTCCATGTGAACAGAAGTTGAGCATGGGTCAGTCAGTCCTAAGAGATGGGCGAGCGCCGTTCGGAAGGGATGGGCTATGGCCTCCATTGCCCTCAGCCGATCGACAGGAAGTCGGGTTCAGAACCCCGAACCCAGAGTGGCAGGAACGGGCGCCCTTGCGGCGTCCAGTGCGGTAATGAAAATGATCACAGAGAAGCCGGCGGGAGCCACACAGTTTTTTTTTTTTAAAAAACAATTTTTATTTTATATAACACACCAAACATTAAACATTACAATTCTTGGGACTTCCATCATCAGATTCAGCGTCAGAGTGTTACAATCAGCATTGTCCAGTCCCATTATAACCTGAGCCAATATGTCCATGTCATCATCCTGTGATTTTTCAGGCGGGTTTATCGTCGTCTCTTTATCCGTTTCATCATCGCTCTGATCAGACTGTGGGGGCCACTCATGGTAGCCACCAGCTGCCTCCATTCAATTAGGGGTCCTACCTCCTCCTCCCCTCCCCTACAAACCGTGTCCCACCAAACAGCCGTTTCTGCCTCTGCCCATTTTAAGAGGTCAGCCCACCACAACTCTATCCTCGGCCTCTGGGCTGCCTTCCAGCACATTGCTATCCTTCGTTTGGCCAGGACACATGCTAGATCTTTCATTTTGCTTATGTGCCTTAAGTTACGTGGCCTAGGGAATGCCCCCAGCATGCATGCCCAGGCCGACTCCACCTCCAGTGTAATACCGGTTCCTGCTAAGCGTGTCTTCACTTCTTGCCAAAACCACCCCACCTCAGGGCAGGCCCAAAACATGTGGAGTAGCCCAGCCTCCTCCACTCCACACCTAGGGCATTTCTGAGTCATATGGCCACCAAACCTAGCGATCTTACTGGGGGTGAGATATGCTCTATGTGACATATAGTTGGATCTGCTGGAGCCTTGCGTTCCGGGACACTTTTTATGATATCTTTGGGCTCTTTTCCAGAGCCCATCCGACATAGGCTCTCCCACCTCATCCTCCCAAAGTTGTCTCAGTTGGGTCAAGTCCTTCCCCACCTTGGACCCCAACAGCTCGTATATGCGGGAAATCTCATGCCCACCCGCTGAAATATCATATATAGCCTCCATGGTGGCATCCGGTTGTCCGGTGAGCACCTCTGTTGGCCTCTTCGCTCGTACTCTCTTGACAATTCTGGTGTAAGTTATGTACTGCCCTTTATGCACCCCAGTATCTTCTATCAGGTTCGGGAACTCTAATGCCTCCCCTTCCAGCCATATGTCTCCCAGGGTGGCCAGGCCCACTGGTTCCCAGTACTTGCGGACCCCTTGTATCAGCTGGGGATCCTCTCCATATAGTGCTGCAAGCGGCAACTGCATAGAGTACGGAACCGGGTGCCCCGCAATCTGCCACGTTCTGTGCCATATCTCCCATCCCAGTACCAGCAGCCCGCCATCCCCCGGACCCTCGACTTGGACAGCCACACCACTTCTTTGAGGAAGAAGGGGAGTGGTTCCCTGCACAGCAGCCTGGTTTCTGCCGTCTTCTCGTCAGACCGCCATCTTGTTACATACTGCAGCTGCCCTGCCAGATAGTATAGCTCAAAATTTGGCAGGTTGATACCTCCCCTATCACACGAGTTCTGTAGTTTCCAGAGGGCCACCCTGTTCCTGGAGTTGCCCCAGATGAAGCCCCTACATAGGCTATGGAGGCTAGCGAAAAAGCGCCTCGGGATCCCAATGCGGGATGTTAACAAAGAAATGCAACAGTCTGGGCAAAACTACAATTTTTATCAGAGCAGCCCTCCCTACCATAGCCAGGGGTAACCTGGGCCAGAATCCCATGCTGTTCTTAATTCCTTCTACTGCTTTAACCGTGTTGCGTGTATGTTCTTCTTCTGCCGTATGGTATATGTCAATTCCGAGATATCGGAACGACTTTGTGTGCCAGGGTATCGGCAACACTGGCAGACTCCCTGGCAAGACAAGCTTGTATCTCCCCAGAGGGAACACGCTAGACTTTTTGGGGTTAACCGCTATGCCAGAGAGAACGGCAAATTGCTCCATCATGTCTAGAATATATTTCATGTTCTCTTCTGGGTAGCGTAAATATAACAGTATGTCGTCCGCATATAAAGAAACCAGGTGCATGCCACCCGCAGTGCGAATACCTATCTCCTCGTATTGCTGTCTCAGGCAGGTGGCCAATGGCTCCAGTGCCAATATGTATAACATCGGCGACCACGGGCAGCCCTGTCTAGTGCCTCTGCTTAGTTGCCATTTGTCCGAAATGATAGCACCCGTTTTGACCCTGGCGATCGGGGAGCAGTATAACATTGTCACCCACCTGAGGTACCCCGGTCCCATTCCATAGCCCTCTAAGGTCGCGATCAACCAGGGCCATCTCACTCGTCGAAGGCCTTGACCGCGTCTAGTGAAACTATTGCCAGATCACCTGGGTCATTTTTTGTCTGGTCAAGGATGTGATGCAGTCTTCTGAGATTATCAGTTATGTTCCTGCCCGGGACATAGCCCGTTTGGTCGGCGTGTATCAGTTTACCAATGACAGCCTTAAGCCTATTTGCCAATACAGCAGTGAGGATTTTACTATCCTGATTGAGCATCGATAAGGGCCTGTACGACCCACAATCAGTGCTAGGCTTGCCCGGCTTCAGAAGCGGGATAATCACCGCCTCTCGCAGGGTCTCTGGTAGCCTGCCTTGGTCATACGACTCGTTAAGCATGGCCAGCAGCGGGGGAAGCAACTCTTGTTTATAGGTTTTATAAAATTCACTTGGAAGCCCATGGGACCCGGGGGCTTACAGGTGGGCAAGTAGCGAACCACTAGTTCGAGTTTTTCCATCGTAATAGGGGCATCTAGTTCTGCGCGTTCTGCCTCATCTAAGGTGGGTAGGCCCATGTCCTCCAATGTTACCCGAATTTCGTGGTCTCTAGGGCCACCTGGGTCCCCATAAAGATGTTTATAGAATCTCAGGAACTCCTCATTCACCCCCTCCTGGGTATTCTGAGTCCACCCTCCCTTGCCTTTAATTTCCCTGATCACCGTTTGCGGCGTCTCACTCTTGTATAGCCTGGCCAGCAACCTGCCCGGCTTATCTCCCCCTGCGTGCTGTCTCTCCACGTATTTCTTATAGCTTAATTTACATAACCTGTCGCAGCAGTCCCCACTGGCCTGTTGTAATTGCCTTATCCTGTCTCTGTCATCAGCGGTGCCTTCCGTACGCATCCTGCTCTCCAACTCCTCCTCAATTCCCTTCAACTCCTGCTCTATGCCCCCCTGGACCCCCCTAGACTTCGAAATGGCAACCCCCCGCAAAACCACCTTAAACGCTTCCAAAACAGTTCCCATAGAGCTTACACTACCAGTATTTATCTCGAAGTACTCAGTGATCACCTCTCTTAAATCCTCCCTGAATCCCGGGTCCTGCAGAGCCTCGGCTCTGAGTTTCCAAGTGGGAATCCGTGCCCTGGGAGGTTGATGCCGCCACTCCAGGACCAGGGGGGAGTGGTCCGAAAGCACCCTAACTTTGTATTCCGCACCTTCCATCTCTCCTGCCAACTCCGTGGAGGCGAACACATAGTCTAATCTTGTATGAAGGGCGTGTGGTGCCGTATAGTGTGAGTATTGTCTATCCACTGGATGCAACTGCCTCCAGACATCCACTAGGTCAAAGTCCCTCAGGAGGGCCTGTAGCACCTTTGCAGCTGGGGTTGGTTTGTCTATCTTACTATCCGATCTGTCAACATTAGGGTTAAGTACACAGTTAAAATCACCTCCCCAAATAATCCCACCCCCCAGCAGAGGGCCGACTCTACCGTACAGGGTCCTAAAGTAAGCCGCTGTGTCCTGGTTAGGGGCATATAAATTTACAATACACACTTCTCGGCTTTCCAATATACCCTCCACAACAATCAATCTGCCATCTGGGTCACCTGTGACCTGAAGCGGCTGAAATGGCACCTGCGGCGCCACCCAGATGATAACTCCTCTAGCGTAGGCCGAGTATGTGGATCCCACCAGGCACCCCCTCCACTTCTTCTTAACCACCTCCAATTTCTCCCTAGTGAGGTGGGTCTCTTGCAATAATGCTATGTCGGTCCTCCTCCTTTTCAGATACATCATCACCTTGTTACGTTTCAGATAGCTGTTGAGGCCCCTGACATTCCAGGTAACCACTCTAAGGCACCCTGGCGCCATCACCATGATATCCCGCACTCCTTCCCCGCCTCTTATCCCGCCTGTTAAGGGTCACATTTTGGCTCAATACCCTTTCCCTCCCATCAAACTTCCCTCCAACCCCCTTCCCAACTCCCCATTCCCCAACCTCAAACCACTGCACACCCACCCCCCCTCTTCGTCTACCCCAACCCCAACAAGTGCCCAGCTCCATCCCTGGATCTCAGGCACCCCCGCGTTTGGTTCTGCCCTAAAAGGCCCCGGCCCAGAACCCAGCAGGGTGTCACCGAACTACCAGTGACCTAACTAAACTATTCGCTATGGGGTTGTGAGGTCCTATATCTATATCAAGGTTTCCAGTGCCACCGTATCATATTTATAATTGTAGCTCTGAACACACTCCTCTGCCGGTATATGCAATGCTATATTCAAGTCCCATTGTCATGAGCTGCAGCACCTAGGGCGCTTTACCGACGCATGTTACTTATCTCCACCTTCTGCTCCCTTGATGTCCGGTTCCTGGGGACAGCTCTGCGCATCTAACCAGCCCATGGCGTCCTCTGGGGTGTCAAAAAACAAGGTTCTGCTCTTGTAGAAAACCTTCAGTTTTGCTGGATAAAGCAGCATGTACCTATGGCCCGCATCCCGCAATCTTCTTTTCACGGGCTCAAAGTTCATGCGGCTGCACTGTACTTGCAAGGTATAATCCGGGTATGCCGTTATGTTCGCAGCACCTCTTTGTATCGTGCCGCCCTTCCGAAAGTGTTCAAGGATTTTTTCCCAGTAGTTTAGGATCTTCGCTATCACCGGCCTGGGGGTGTTCCCCGGCGGTGGCTTCCTCATCAGGGCCCTGTGTGCCCTCTCTACAGCGAACCCCTAGGACAGGGCTCCCCCGGTTATCTCCTGTAATAGCATAGACTCGATGTATTCCGTAGGGTTAGTTCCCTCAGCTCCTTCCGACAATGCGAATATTGTTCCTTCGAGCGCGTCCCTCCGCCTCTTCCGCCCTGCTCTCCAGATTGCCCACACATTGTACCAAGGCGTGAAGTTCAGATTTATGGGCAGCACAGGCTGCTGTGTTCGGGGCCACCTCTTTTTCCAGGTCCTCCGTGCGCTCAGCCAACAATCGTACGTCTTGCCGGAGAAGATTTACGTCCTCCTGCACCGCTCCAACTTTGAGCTCAAGTGCAGCTTTCAAATCACTGATTGCCAGGCCCAGTTTGGTCTCCAAGGCCACTTTCAGGTCAGCAATCGCCGCAAGTACCTCCTGGTTGCCCATAATGTCTGGGCCCCCAGTGGGGGTCCTGTCTTTCTTCCTGGCCCCTTCAGCACCTGGTGGTGTTTTGGCAAAATCGTCCAGTGTGGGCTGCTTGCCTTTCTGTCTGATGGGTTTGTAAAGTGAGTCGGCCCCAAAACGTGCTGTCCTCTTTTAGAACGTGCTAAGTTGCCCAAAATGTCTAGGCCCGGCCTGATCGTTTCAGGGGTGTCCTCCAGCGACCTCCCCTATTTCTAGAATGGACTGTGTCCTCCCACGTACCCATGTGGGTTCATTCCTCCTTCACAGGACTAAGGACCCTGCCCCAGTCGATCTGGCTCCCCGGGCTGTCTGCCTGGCGCTGGCGTGGCTCTGCGGGCTTCGGTGGCCACTCTTGCCGGTCCCCACTTTCATGGGGCAACCCCGCAAACCTTCATCTGCAGTTACCTCTGGCGGCCAGCTCGTGCACGTTGTGTGCGTCTCTTTGTTCCCACTTCAGGCGGCTGCAAGTCTCTGTGTTTCTGTTTATGCCTGTCTGTGCCCCTCGGGTGGCTGGATCAGCATTCGTAAATCAATCATAGGCATGTCTTGTGCTTCGTTGTGCTATTGTGTTTACTAGCCTCCACAGGATGGTTTAGTGGAGTTTGTTGCAGGTTGGGTTGCAGATGTGTGCCTGCGCCTCTTCGTTTCACGGTGCGGCTCTGGGTTTATTGTGTCATGGGCATTTCAGCTTATCATCAGCTGTCTGTGAGCAGCTACGGTGCTCTTTTCTCTCCTCCCGTCACCTCGTTAAAGGAGACGGACGCTCCCAGCGTCGCCTCCCTCTGAGCGATCCGCTTGGTGCACAGCGTACCGGGCAGCTCCCCGCCTCTATATACACGCGCGCATTGGCGCAATTTTGAATGCGCTATCCAAGCTCTGCATCGCAGCCCATTCAAAGAATTGCTTGGCAACATGATAGTTAGTTCAATATAAGTCAGTAGTGCTCTGGTCGCCACCGGTTCATTCTAGTTACTGGTTCCACATTCCACCATGCAATAGTTCCATGTTTGCAGGGTCAGCGCTGTGCATGACCCTGCCCTGTGCTACAATTGCAAGATCAACTCCCTTTTCCCCGGTGGATGCGTGAACTTATACACGTTGCAAAGGGTAATATGATTAAGCTGACATCTGTTTTGCTAGGAGCTGCTATCACATCTAATCAGGGTCCCCCTGTGTGCCTCCGTCAGGTCTCAGGCAACCCTTAGGCTGTGCTCGGCTTTATTATCAGTGAAGCTTGATTGCATCCATTTCAGGGTCTTCCTGTGTGGCACTCCGTATACTAAGCTGGCCCTGTACCTCCGTCTGGATGGCCGCAACACGGAGCCTGCAGCCGTGGGCACCATGCGCGACCCGAAAGGCTGCCCCGTCATAGGCCTGTCTAATGGCCAAGTCTCCACTACTGCTGCAAGCGAACCCGCCCATAATGCTTGGACGGCTCACACGCCGTCACTTCGCTACAGCTGCTTGTGGGCACGCCAGTGCCTCATATGTGTTGTGCATACACTGCCAAGTATTGCAGTGTATATTGTACTGTCACTTATTCGTGGGTGAGCAGCCTCGTAGTCTATCACGCATACACGCGGACTGCTTGGGGTTCCAGTCCCATTTCGTCGCGCACCGGGCATGCCCTTTTCAATCATGGCACTGTTCGTTTGCCGTTTTACTCCGACGTCGGGCTTCTCCCCCGGTCCCGCGCTGTGGCCACAGAGGGTCTTCACAGCTCCGCTCTACTCACGGCCCCTTCTGGCAGACCCGATCTGAGCGCAGCTCGCTCTCCTACAACGGGCTGCTCGCGAGTCAGCTGTCCTCCACATCTCTTGGTTGTTGGCGGATCACCATTTTGGATTCCTCACAAGCGCACCGCCACAAAATTCTTCTGGCTGATTTTGCTTGCATCCCAGCGCTGATCCTCACCATCTCCAGCTCCGTTTGGGCATTGTTAGTTCATGAACTTGGACAAACGATGTATTCAGACCAGGATGGTTTCAATGTGTCACATTTTCTCGGATCATTTCAGGATCATCAGGAGCCTCCTTGGAAACACGTCCTCCTACATGGCTCTGTAGCCACGCCCCCAGCCGCACAGAGTTCTTTTCTTTGTGAAGGGCAGGGCACCCTGGAATGGGTTTGCCCCGAGAAAGGGGCCCGAGCTTTGCAAAGCGTCGCTGTACCAGCGGCGTCCGGTGAGCTCCCGCTGGTCCTTAAAAATCTGGGTGAGATTTTGTAAATCTCGCGCCAGGCCGTACCCATATCCGCAGCATGTCTCCAAGGCGGACCACCTCTGGCATGTCAGAACAATGTAAGTACGGGAAGTCAGAAAGTTAGATCCGTAACTTCGGGAAAAGGATTGGCTCTAAGGGCTGGGTCGGTCGGGCTGGGGCACGAAGCAGGGCTGGGTGCGCACCATGGCTGGATGAGGCGTCTTCCCCCCGCCCCCTGGGGGCGGCTCTGCCTCTGGATGCGAGCCGGGCCCTTCCTGGGGATCACCACAGCTGCAGTGTTCGCCAATCTCCCCCCTCTGGGGGTTCAGGGCCGGCATTCTGCCTCGGCCGACACCTAGCAGCTGACTTGGAACTGGTGCGGACCAGGGGAATCTGACTGTTTGATTAAAACAAAGCATTGCGAAGGCCCGTGGAGGGTGTTGACCCAATGTGATTTCTGCCAAGTGCTGTGAATGTCAAAGTGAAGAAATTCAATGAAGCGTGGGTAAACGGCTGGGGTAACTATGACCTTTAAGCTAGCCACATGCCTCGTCATCTAATTAGTGATGTGCATGAATGGATGAATGAGATTCCCACTGTCCCTATCTACTATCTAGAGAAACCACAGCCAAGGGAACAGCCTGGCAGAATCACCGGGGAAAGAAGACCCGGTTGAGTTTGACTCTATTCTGGCACTGTGAAGAGACTTGAGGTAGGATAAGTGGGAGGCCCTCGGGCCGCTGGTGAAATACCACTACTCTTATTGTTTTTCCTCTTACCCGGTGAGGCGGGGGGCGAGCCCCGTGGGGCTCTCGCTTCTTGCTCCAAGCACCCGGCACCTGCCGGGCACGACCCGCTACGGGGACAGTGGCAGGTGGGGAGTTTGACTGGGGTGGTACACCCTGTCAAAGGATAATGCAGGTGTCCTAAGGTAAACTCAAGGAGGACAGAAACCTCCCGCAGAAGGGCAAAAGCTAGCATGATCTCGATTTTTCAGTATGAATACAGACCGTGAAAGCAGGGCTTCACGATCCTGCTGACTTTTTGGGTTTCAAGCAGGAGGTATCAGAAAGGTTAGCACAGGGATAACTGGCTTGTGGCGGCCAAGCCTTCATAGCGACGTCGCTTTTTGATCCTTCGATGTCGACTCTTCCTATCATTGTGAAACAGAATTCACCAAGCATCGGATTGTTCACCCACTAATAGGGAACGTGAGGTGGATTTAGACCGTCGTGAGACAGGTTAGTTTTACCCTACTGATGATGTGTTGTTGCAATAGTAATCCTGTTCAGTACGAGAGGAACCGCAGGTTCAGACATCTGGTGTGCATGCTTGGCTGAGGAGCCAATGGGGTGAAGCTACCATCTGTAGGATTATGACTGAACGCCTCTACGTCTGAAATCCCCCCTCCACCCCAGACCGTGATACTGCAGCGCTGTCGAGCATCGGTTAGCTTAGGATAGCCGGCCTCGGGGGCCGGTGTGTAGAGCCGCTTGCCTCAGGACTTGAGTGTGGACAGAAGGGGGCCACCTCTCTCACCCATAGTGCACCGCATGTTTGTGGGGAATCTGGTGCTAAATCATTCATCGACAACCTGATTCTGGTTCAGGGTTTGGTAAGTAGCAGAGCAGCTACGTCGCTGCGATCTATTGGAAGTCATCCTCTGAGCCAAGCTTTTGTTGCAAGGCGGCAGCACTGCCAAGGTTCTCCATCCTTCCTCCTGGGGCCTCCGGGGTGCACAGGAAAATACCACCCACCCTAGGGGCGCACCCGTGGGGGTGTGCGGGCTGGGCGGGGAGCACTCTTCTCACCTTTCCTGGTCAGCCTGGCAGACCAGATGGCCTTGGGCCCGGGTCTTCGAGGTGATGCCTTAAGCGACCGGACAGGGCAGGGGAAGAGAGGGTGCAGCCACCCCAGGGTGCGGGGTTGTAGCTAAAGCCTGTGCCCCTGGACAGTGGGGTTGGGGCAGGCCCGGCTGGCCACTGGGACACCTGGCCTGGTAGTAGGCCCAGATGGCCCAAATTGTGGCTGGTGGACCAGATGGCCCGAGTTGCGGCTGACTCCTGCATTTGTCTCCGGTCGGGTTCCGTAAGCTTAATAGTCGGCGTGGAAGTGTCTTCCCGGCCCGAGAGCACTGAGGTGGTGCCTTAAGCCCAGGGCGGGGAAGAGAGGCCCTGTTTTGCCCCTGTAGGAGCCACACGAGTTCCAGAAGTGGCGCGGGCAGGAGCCCCCACCAGCAGCCACCCACGCGCTCCAACTCCTGGAGGCATCGCAGCGACCGCAACAACGACCGCGACCGCAACGGGCCATCCCTCCCACCTAGGCTCGGAGGTGCAACTACCAGCCCTGCCAGGGCCCCTCCATCTGCCCACACTGCCCCCACATGAAGACAAGCACCGGTGACCCATCTGGGCACGCACCGCACCGCGCCGACATTTCCTTCCTGAAACAAAATGTCGGGCGCGATGCGGCATGAAATCGAGGCTCGGCTTCCCTCGGTCGCCTAGCAACGAGTTATTTTAAACTCGAACTTCCGCCGGCAGGCGGAATAGCCGGCGGCTAGTCAAAGGCCAGTACAAGGCCCTGTTTTGCCCCTGTAGGAGCCACACGAGTTCCAGAAGTGGCGCGGGCAGGAGCCCCCACCAGCAGCCACCCACGCGCTCCAACTCCTGGAGGCATCGCAGCGACCGCAACAACGACCGCGACCGCAACGGGCCATCCCTCCCACCCAGGCTCGGAGGTGCAACTACCAGCCCTGCCAGGGCCCCTCCATCTGCCCACACTGCCCCCACATGAAGACAAGCACCGGTGACCCATCTGGGCACGCACCGCACCGCGCTGACATTTCCTTCCTGAAACAAAATGTCGGGCGCGATGCGGCATGAAATCGAGGCTCGGCTTCCCCCGGTCGCCTAGCAACGAGTTATTTTAAACTCGAACTTCCGCCGGCAGGCGGAATAGCCGGCGGCCAGTCAAAGGCCAGTACAAGGCCCTGTTTTGCCCCTGTAGGAGCCACACGAGTTCCAGAAGTGGCGCGGGCAGGAGCCCCCACCAGCAGCCACCCACGCACTCCAACTCCTGGAGGCATCGCAGCGACCGCAACAACGACCGCGACCGCAACGGGCCATCCCTCCCACCCAGGCTCAGAGGTGCAACTACCAGCCCTGCCAGGGCCCCTCCATCTGCCCACACTGCCCCCACATGAAGACAAGCACCGGTGACCCATCTGGGCATGCACCGCGCCGACATTTCCTTCCTGAAACAAAATGTCGGGCGCGATGCGGCATGAAATCGAGGCTTGGCTTCCCCCGGTCGCCTAGCAACGAGTTATTTTAAACTCGAACTTCCGCCGGCAGGCGGAATAGCCGGCGGCCAGTCAAAGGCCCTGTTTTGCCCCTGTTTAGCGCATGTGAGCGCAATACCAAATCTACATCCCGACCAAAACATTCTGCTGTATTGGAGAATCCAGTACAGAGTCGAGACCTTTCCTTGAAGGAGCAAGAAGGTTTCCTGACGGACCCCACCGAAAAAGAGACTAATCTAACCGAGGGACAGCCTCCGCTATGCCGAGGAGGAAGCAGTACTCTCTACTTGCATTGTCTGGACTCAACCCACTGTGAGTAAAGCATAACACCCTAGTCGCTTAGTCTACCCTACGGTCCTCATGTGAATGTCTACGGCTTACTGCTATTATAAACATACAAACTCGGTGAATTCACTCTTGCTAACCATTTGTTACTTATGTGCACTATGCTATTGCTACTACTCTCATGTAACATATCGCGCCGCGCCTCACTAATGCCACCGCAACTGTGTTGTGCCCTTTGGTCGCTCATAGACCACAGTAATTGTGTTGTGCCCTCTGGTCGCTCATAGACCACAGTAATTGTGTTGTGCCCTCTGGTCGCTCATAGACAACAGTAATTGTGTTGTGCCCTCTGGTCGCTCATAGACCACAGTAATTGTGTTGTGCCCTTTGGTCGCTCATAGACCACAGTAATTGTGTTGTGCCCTCTGGTCGCTCATAGACCACAGTAATTGTGTTGTGCCCTCTGGTCGCTCATAGACAACAGTAATTGTGTTGTGCCCTCTGGTCGCTCATAGACCACAGTAATTGTGTTGTGCCCTTTGGTCGCTCATAGACAACAGTAATTGTGTTGTGCCCTTTGGTCGCTCATAGACCACAGTAATTGTGTTGTGTCCTCTGGTCGCTCATAGACCACAGTAATTGTGTTGTCCCCTTTGGTCGCTCAGAGACCACAGTAATTGTGTTGTGTCCTCTGGTCGCTCATAGACCACAGTAATTGTGTTGTGCCCTTTGGTCGCTCATAGACCACAGTAATTGTGTTGTGCCCTTTGGTCGCTCATAGACCACAGCAATTGTGTTGTGCCCTCTGGTCGCTCATAGACCACAGTAATTGTGTTGTGCCCTCTGGTCACTCATAGACCATAGCAATTGTGTTGCCCATGTCCATATATACACCATACTGCCATCTGTCTGCGCCCTAGGATCACTGCAACTTAACACTATATGCCTGACCTCACACACTAGATAACAACATGGCAGACTTAGCAGCTACTCTGCCTGCACTCTACCCAAAACTATAACTCTAGCCATCATTCTAGATACAGGATGCTCACACATTATACAATGCTCCTTATACTATCCTATCTAGTATACCTGGCCTCCTCACTCGCCCCTTGGGAACGTCTCACCATGTCGCCCCTTATAGCAACCACAACACAACGATCCACTACACAATGTAACATAGCTGACAGAAACCTAAGACTACGAGCAAGACTACCCAGAATCTTTGATCCACTCATCAAATACGAAACTAATACCATTCGAGCCAAAAAGGAACCCACTCGCAAACCATTCACCCATAACTACACTAAGTATAATAACTACCAAACAATCAAAGAAACAAATGCCACTCCTAATGCCGCAATAAATACTGCTACACACCCTAACCACACACCGAAAATCAAAGGAGCCTTAATAAACGCCAGATCCTTAGTCGCCCACGCCATAGAAATATCTGAAGTTATCTTGACAGAAGACTACGACTTCCTAGCCATTACAGAAACTTGGCTGCATGAGGCATCAGGCCCAGCACTATCCCTAGCTGTGCCCAACAATTATACTATCCTCAGATCGGATAGGCGCGGAGCTCGAGGTGGCGGACTAGCCATCATCGTCAAAACTAAACTCGGGATGAGACTCACCCCCTCACCAACCATTGAATCTTGTGAGATAATGTCCACCAAGACACCCAGAGCTAACTCACAAACTCTTAACCTTCACTTGATATACAGACCTCCAGGTCCTATCATGAACTTCATAGAAGACTTAACTACCATCCTATCAGAAAACCTCAAAGATACTACTCAATCAATACTACTAGGTGACCTCAATATTGGCTTTAATGATATCAACGACTTACAAGCCACAGCAGCTTCCAACACCCTAACAGAACTAGGTTACACACAAAGAGTGCTTGAGCCCACCCATATCAAAGGGAGAACCCTTGATTGGATTGCTGACCACAACTGCAATATAGCCACTCTCTCCATCTCACCCCAAATCTGGTCAGATCACCATCTAATTTCATTCTCCTTGGACACTACCACCCCCAAACTGCAACAACCGTGTGCACCTCCTGCACTTACCAGAAACAAAAAAAACATGACATTAGACAAACTACTCCCCGGCATCATGCCCACTCTGGACGCTCTACCTGACAACCTTAACCCTAACAGCCTAGTGGAAGAATTTAACAACATCATGAACAAAACCCTTGACGACATCGCACCACTCAAGCTCAGAAACAGCAAGCCAAAGAGCCACCTGAACAACTGGTTCACCCCCCTCTTAAAAAATCTGAGATTAGAAAAAAGGAAATGGGAAAATACGTGGAAAACTAACCCCAGTCCAGAAAATAAACTGAAACTAGTCAACATCTCTTCTCATTATAAAAAAGAAATCATCCTAGCTAAACAAGAGACCTACAATAACAGAATCACACAAGCCAAATCAAGTACAAAAGAACTGTTCGCCATACTCAGAGAACTGGAAAACCCAATAACACCTCAAGATAACTGTCTCAAAGACAAAAAGTGGTGCTCTGAAATCCAGCAAGCCCTCTCTAACAAAGTCCGAAACCTCCAAAAGAAAATAGAACTAAAACGCGAGACCTTAGCACCCAATATATTACCGCCTATTAAGACACTTCCTAACTCCAAACCCACTACGCAATTCCACTTCTCCAAAGTCTCCATACTAGAAGTAGAGAAAGCAATACTCGGTCTAAAACCGTCCAACTGCAAAGGAGAATTATGTCCAGCACAACTCATCAAAGATGCCGCACGAGATCTAGCACCATTTATCACTAAGTTAATTAATGCCTCCTTTACCACAGGCATTATCCCCAGTAACTTAAAAGAGTCCTGGGTGCTCCCACTCTTAAAAAAGGCTACTCTAGACCCCACTATACCCACTAATTATAGACCTATTACTACGGTTCCGTTCCTCTTGAAGATACTGGACAAGGTGGCATACATCCAAATCCAGAACTTCCTGGAACAAAACCAACTATTAGGCTCCCGACAATCTGGCTTCCGCCCTCTTCACGGCACAGAAACTGCACTGATTGACCTGAAAGCCCAAATAGACAAAGTACGAGATTCTGGAAAACCAGCACTCCTCCTGCTACTAGACCTATCGGCCGCCTTTGATTTAGTGGACCATAAAGTCCTATGTAACCACCTAGATTCAGCAGCACACTTCTCCACTGAGGCTATAGCATGGATACAATCCTTCCTTAGTGACCGCGCCATGAGGGTTTTCTCACCTACAGCAGCTGCAGACCCCATCCCTATTACCTGCGGTGTGCCACAGGGATCATGCGTTTCACCAACGCTATATAACATATTCACTAAGCCCCTGTTTGATGATTTGGACCATCTGGGTATCACGTATACTAACTATGCTGACGATACCCAGATCCTCCTCCCACTCACAGGGGTTTACGAAAAAGATCTAGCTATGGTGAACAAAATATACAGCATCGTTCAGGCATGGATGGCAACCCATGGCCTATGCCTGAACGATGATAAAACTGAGCTTCTTATCCTAGGCACCGCACCCCTCATCAATAAACTAAGTACAAATTACTCTTCCTTTACCATAGATGGGAACTGCATACAAGTTGCCAAAGAAGTTAAAACATTAGGGATCTACCTTGATTCTACCTTATCATTCTCCAAACAGGTAAACTCCCTAGCTTCCTCAACAGCCTACACATGTAAGCTCATTAGAGCAGGGAAACAATTCCTTTCTCAGCACAGTTGTCTAACACTAGCCAGAGCCCTTATCATCTCTAAACTAGATTATTGTAACGCACTATACATAGGAGCCACTAAATCCATCATCAACAAAATCCAGATACAGCAAAATAAGGCCCTCCGAGCGGCATTGAACATCCCCAGGAGAGAACACATTACAGCAATAAGAAGGAAACACAAATGGCTCTCCACCCATGAGAAAATCAGACTCAAAACTGCATCTCTCACACACAAATCTCTACATAACAAAGCCCCTCAATACCTAAAGGACAGATTCACTAGATCACACCCCACAAGACAAACCAGACTTGCCTACACCAATCGCCTACAAGTACCACGCTTTAAACTGACCACCATAGGCGGAGCTAGCTTCCCAGTCAAAGCTGCTCAATTGTGGAACGAATTACCCACTACCGCAAGGCTAGAACGCTCTTTTTCCAAATTCAGGCAAATTGTAATTAACTGGCTAACGACAGTAACTGCTAATTGAACCTATGATAATGCTTACGCCTGTTTGCTACACAGCATCTGCACCATACGATTGTAAACTTGTATTGTAAACTTGCACCTGTAACTGGTAATTTCTGTAACTTGTAACTGTAACCTGTAACTTATGCTCTAAGCTGTACATATTCTTACTTTCTGCGCCCTTATACCCCAGGGTCCGGTGCGCATAATAAATACTAAACAAACAAACAAACAGAGGCAGCAGCTTAAGCACCCACCCCAGAGCACGCAGGGTGGTACCTTAAGCCTGTGCCCCTGGGCGGTGGGGGCAGGTACGGCCGCTGGGCCATCTGGCCTGGGGAGTAGGCCCAGATGGCCCGAGTTGTGGTTGCCGCGGCTGACTCCTGCATTTGTCTACGGTTGGCATGGAAGTGCCACCTTGCGGCCTTCAGGGCGGCTGTGGCGCAATTACCGGCTTTAGTTCAATGGCGTTCGTGGGTTGCTCCCGGTCCTCTGGCAAGTATCAACCACGTGTGGTCAGGTCCAAGACGAGGTGCGTGTGTCAAGGGGCGCCCTGAGCGGGTCCCTTTACTCCGCGTGGGGGTAAATACGCTTGCAGTGGCCGACCCTGAGTTCCACAGTGTTTGTGGGTTAGTCCTGGAGGGAAAGGCTCTAATGTTGTGGGAGCAGCTCAGGCCAGAGCTCCAGGGTGAAAGCCCCCGGACCCAGTGGTAGTCGCATCGCTCCCCACAGGGAAAAGGTCTAAAGGGGCCCTGCTAAAGCTCCAGGGTGGCTGGCGGCGGGGGTGTCCTGGCCTTGGGTGCCTGTCTCACATCTGGGTTGACTGTCCCCAAGCCTGGTGGTGATCGTGGGGAGCCATGTCCCTCTCTGGAGGGTAAAGCTCTAATGTGGCGGGCAAAGCTCTAAGGCGGCCCGGGCCAGAGCTCCAGGGTGGCTGGGGCTGCTGCCTCCACTGGCCTTGGGTGCCAGCCTTGTGCGTGTGGGTGGAGTCCCCAAGCCTTGGGGTAGTTGCGGGGAGCCCTGGAAGGAGAAGCTCTAAATGGGCCCTGTTAAAGCTCCAGGATGGCTAGGGGGGTGCTGGTCCCCCCAAGCACCCAGCCTTGGGTACCTGTCTCACATGTGGGGCGACTGTCCCTCCCCAGAGGGATAAACTCCAGGGTGGATCAAAAACCTCTTACGTGAAGGGGGGGAGAAAAACTCTAAGGTGGCCTTGCCAGAGCTCGAGGATGACGATTGGTGCTGGCCCATGCCTTTGGGCACCTGCCGGTGCCCTGTCCTTTGTCAGGTGGGGGGGCCAAAGGCCCTTCCCATCCAGGCCCATTGGAATGCTTTGACCTACCAGATGGCCGCTCTCCGAGCCCGGCCATCTGGTTATTGGCCAGAGGAATGTCTGTAAGGACCAGGCGGCTTGGCTGCTCTGGAAGTTCTGATGGGCGTCAGTTTAAAATGTTTCTCCAGTTTGGTCTATAAGGAGCCCGACGCTTTTGCCGAGAGGTCCCACACTGTCACTCTGGGTACACAGATGACAAAACTTAGTCTCCTTCCTCCGGATTACTATAGACTGGGTGAGAGGGACCTGTCTGCGCTCCTCTTGGTTCTCGTTGTCCAACCCGGGCTCTATGGTGAAAACCCGGGCCAGCTGGGGGGCGTGCCCCACGCAATGCCCCAGCAGAGACTGGCCTGCTGGGGGTGCTCTTCCGAGCACTCCATGGGATCGATTTGGTGCACTTGGTCTGTCTAGGGTTGGACTGCTTGGCCATCCTCGGCTGTTTCAAGCAATTTGCTTCCACCCGCCTTGGGACCGTGTCAAGGGTTTGCTTCCCTCGGGGAGGGCCCCCTCGTGTGGGTAGCTCTAGAGCGAAGGCTAAGCACCCCGGCAACTCCCCAGTGGTCAGATCAGACGGGATCCCCTCGCAAGCCACGACGCGGCCCCTCCTCCACCAAGCACGTTTCTCCAGCAGGTCGGAACACACGTTGGCTGCTGACCCCCTCTGTCGCCATACCAGTGGCAGCGTGCTGGCAAACCCCCCCTACCGGTTCAAGTTGTGCGTGGCCTCTCCCACCCACCCTGTGGCATGGCTGAGCAGGCCCGGCCGCCGGCACCCGCGTGACCAACCTGTCCACCTGACACGCACACATCTAGGGATGCTCTTTGGCGCTCGGGTCCTGCAGACAGCCCCAGAGGGTGCGAAGGTTGGCTCTGAGGCAGTCGCGCAGCTCCCCCCGTTGCCACCCTCCATCAGGTGCGGCTACCTCATTGATCCTGCCAGTAGCATATGCGTGTCTGAAAGATTAAGCCATGCACGTGTAAGTACAAACGACTGGTACAGTGAAACTGCAAATGGCTCATTAAATCAGTTATGGTTCCATTGATCGTGCCATCTGTTACTTGAATAACTGGTAATTCTAGAGCTAATACATGTCGACGAGTGCGGACCTCCCGGGATGCATGCATTTATCAGACCAAGACCAATCCGGGCTCGCCCGGCCTCTTTGGTGACTCTAAATAACCTCATGCCGATCGCACATCCATGTGACCGCGACGATGCATTCAGATCAACTTTCGATGGTACTTTGGTGACCACGGGCAATGGGGAATCGGGGTTTGATTCTGGAGAGGGAGCCTGAGAAACGGCTACCACAACAAGGAATGCAGCAGGCGCCGAAATTACCCAATCCCGACTCTTTCGAGGCACTGTAATTGGAATGAGTACAATTTTTAAATCCTTTAACGAGTACCCATTGGTGGGCAAGTCTGGTGCCAGCAGCCACAGTAATTCCAGCTCCAATAGCATATATTAAAGTTGCTGCAGTTAAAAAGCTTGTAGTTGGATCTTGGGATTGAGCTGGCGGTCTGCCGTGAGGCGAGCTACCACTGCCTGTCCCAGCCCCTGCCTGAAAGTCCTGGGGGTCTGAAGCGTTTACTTTGAAAAAAGTACAGTGTTCAAAGCAGGCTGGTCGCCTGAATACTTAAACTAGGAATAATGGAATAGGACACTGTTTCTATTTTGTTGTTTTTCGGAACTGGGGCCGTGATTAAGAGGGACGGCCGGGGGCATTCGTATTGTGCCGCTAGCGGTGACATTCTCGGACCAGAGCAAGACGAACCAAAGTGAAAGCATTAGCCAATAATGTTTTCATTAATCGACTGTTGTTTTTGGTTGTTGGTCTTCAGGTCTGCCACTCTGCCAAATTCCCCTAGGAGTGCTGTTAACTTCCCGAGGGAAGTGTCCATGTCTGTTAGCACGACAAGGAGGTCGTCGGCAAAGGCCATTGCCTTATGGTCTTCCCCACCGAATGTAATCCCTTTTATTCCCCTCTCCTGTCTAATTCTAGCTAGGAAGGGTTTGAGAAAGTTTGCGTACAGGAATGGTGACATGGGCAGCCCTGCTTAGTACCCCTAGTGATCCTTATCACCTGGGAGACATGCCTATTGATAGCCAGCCTGATAAGTGGTGCTCCATAGTTGACTTTGACCAGGTGGACAAGGCCCGGGCCAAACCCCATAACCATCATGGTAGTAAACAAGAATGACCATTTGACTCGGTCAAATGCCTTCTCTGCATCTAGTGCTAACACTCCCTGCCCTCAGGTCTTCCCTGTTTGACTTCTCTATTAGGTGCGATATTCGCCTAATGTTGACAAACGTTTGTCGCCCCTTGACAAAGCCTGCTTGATCCGGGTGGATCAGGTCAGTGATTACTTTATCCACTCTAGATGTTAGAATTATTTTGGCATCAAGGTTTATTAGGGCAGTAGGGCGGTAGGAGCTACAGAGGGTTTGTTTCTTGTTTGGCTTAGGGAAGAGGATTACCTTGGCCTCCTCCATGAACTGGGAGATGTGGCCCGTATCGGAGAAGGAGTTGAACAGGGATGTCATTAACGGATCTAATGTGGTATGGAATGCTTTATAGAATGTGACGGGGTACCTGTCCGGACCTAGGGCTTTATTTGGTTGTAGCGATTGGATCGCTGCACGCACCTCGTCTTAGGTAATCGTCCCTTCTAAAGCGTCACGCTGGCTCTGTTCTTATCTTTTTAGCCAGCAAGATTTTAAGAAGGCCTTTTGGAGGTCACTCTCCGGTGCCTCCGCAGAGTAGAGGCTTGTATAGAACTCTGTGAACGCCTGAAGGATCTCTTCTGTACGTGTGGTTTCCTGTCCCTGCACCATCTGAATGTGGCGTATTGTACCTGCCGCCTCCTTCTGCTTAACCTACCTGGCTAAGAGCCGCCTGTCTTGTTTGCCTGGAGGTAATACTTCTGCCTCAAGAATCGGAGCGATTTTACTGCTTGTTTAGCTAGAAGGATATTGATTTGCCCTTTGATATGCCTATACTCCCTCCTGATCATTACCCCCACTATCAGTCTCCATTACCCCTGTTCTAGGTCCACCTGAAGGGCCTTCTCCTGTTTGGCTCGAGATGCCTGCTTTGCTATGAGCATCCCCCACATGGTTGCCTTAAAGGCGTCCCATACTACATGTTCCTGCACCTCCGGGGTCTTATTTTCCCCAAAGAGGTCGCGGATGGACTTGTGTATCTCGTCGCAAATTACTGCATCTCTCAGCAGATGTCAGGGGAACCGCCACTTCCAGAGGTCCCCCCCCCTCCCATTGGATTTGTAGCTGCAGGGGAGTGTGGTTGGGCATGGCTATGGTTTCCCTTTCTATGATCCATACTTGGTAAAGCATTGTCTCCGAAAACAATATGTAATCAATTCTTGAGAATGTTCGGTGCACATGTGAGTAGTAAGTATACCCCTTGGAGTCCCCTTTTAGTTCATGCCATGAATCTGCTAATGCCATTCTGTTATGCTAGCCTGTAGTTTACTAGATGGGCCTTCAGATGTGGCTGTCCTGTCTGCGCTTCTGTCTGTGGATGGGCGTCACGCCAAGTTAAAATCCCGTCAGTATTAGCTGGCTTGTTGTTAATTGGTTTAGCTTCTCCAAAACCCCCTGCAAGTATTCGTCCTGCCCGGAGTTGGGGGCGTACACTGTGGCGATTGTGAGAGGCCACCCCCCATTGTAGCTGGACGAAGAGGAATCTACCTTCCTTGTCGACTTTTGTGCCTATTATTTCGACGTCAGGTAGGTGTCTAAACGCTATGAGCACCCCTCAAGCTTTGCTCTTGTCGTTGGCCTGCAGAAGCTGGGGTTATCCTCAACTTCATTCTGTATCTGTCTTGCTTACGGATATCGGTCCCCTGGAGCGTCACAATGTCGGGCTTGGTATCCTGGAGGAGGTTCTCCAGTTTCTGTCTCTTTAGTCGGTGTGTTTAGTCCTCTAACATGGAGTTTTAGTATTTGGATCCCTACCCATACCCCGTTACGTTCTGAGAGTAACCATGCCGAAACGATCCCCCTCCGGCTGGACTCGGCTCAACTTCCCCAGGCCGTAACATCGCCCCCTCCGGCTGGACTCGGCTCAACTTCCCCAAGCTGTAACGTCGTCCTAGGTTGCTGGATCTCGTTCCCATCCCAGAGAATAACTGCGGGGAGAGCCATTCCTCTGCTCTCCCCTGTTTCCAAGATCCGTCACCCCCCAGCCCCCCCTGTCTCCCGGAGCCGACCCTTAGGCTGACATTCCCTGTGTAACCCCACCGGGTCTTAACCCTTGTCTCGTGATACCCCCCCCGCTGCTGTTAAGTGGACAGCCTATTCAGCCTGGGGCTTCGGTTGCTATCCCCCCCCGGAACCCGCAATTGTTTGTGTCTCTACTCTGACCTCTCTACTCTTCTCCACTCCCATGGCTTCTCTTGGTGGCTTTCATGTTCTGGCCTCCTATTAGGTCCTCCCCCTGCATCCCCTTCTTCTTCAATATTCAGGATCTTGGGTCCCTCATCCAACATAGTGATGAGGTGTTGGCACCCTTCCCACTTGAAGACCATTCCAAAGGGGAATGTCCACCTGGATCTTATCTGGGCTTTGGTAAGGGCTTTGGTCACCGGGCCCATTTGCCTCCTCATTGTTAGTATGGATTTGGCCAGGTCCTGGAAAAGTTCTGACGGCGCTGTTCACTTTTATCAGGGTTGCTTTCCTCGTCGCTTGGAGGATCCATTTGTTTCGGTTGTATCGCTATAAAGCCATCGCCACTTCTCTTGGCCTGGCCCCGGGTTCTTCTCGCTGCGGACCTTCTATCTGAGAATTTCTCCCCCAGCCATGCCCAGCAAATCTTTGAACACGTGCTGCATTGTTTCCCTGAGGTCGGCATCGCTCACACTTTCTGGCAGCCCCTTCACCCTGATGTTGGACCTTCCCGAGCGGTTCTCCAAGTCCTTGGCTTGGAGCTCCAGGTTGTGTTGCTACCGCCTGCTGCTTCGCTAATACATCTATCTTCTGGGTGTTTTAAGTGAGTTCTTGAATTGCGTTACATTTGTATCAATTCAACTGTCGCCTTTGATTTCCTGCAGGGATTGTGCAAGTTCTGTCCGTATTAGGCTTAATTGTGTCTGAAGGGTAGCAGTCATTTGCTCACTGAATGCCTTAAAGCACTATTGCAGCCCCTTGCTCGTGACCTCTTGCCCCTGTGGTAGCGTCAGGGGTTCCTCCAACTGCTGCCTCTCTGTCACCGATGGATCCTCTTCCTCCGGGGCTTCCCCCTCATTTCTCCATAGCTTTTGGAGGGTCCCTTCTGTTTTCTTGAGATCTTGGCCCTTGAGGGGTCTTTTTTGGCCTCCTTGGCCTTGTTGCGCAACATTCCCTGCTGATGGTGAGTGCCTGCCTGCACCTTACTGTAGGGGGCTTCTTCCCAGGCCTTTGAGTTTCTTCTTGACCCCGGGGTATTGGCCAGTTGTTCTATAGGAAGGGGACGCTTTTCTCTCCCTCCTGTGCGCAGCGGGGGTCTAGCTCCCCATTAGAGCCTAGGTTGGTTGCCCCCTGGGGGCTGTGGGGCTAATATGCTCAAAGGTGAAAGTGGTTATGGTCGCAGTGTCACACTGGCCTGGAGTCCAGGAGCTTCTTGAATTTCTTCCCTGGGGGCCCCGTGCTCCCACCACTCCTGAGCCTCTATGTATGCTCTTGAACCTATGGAAGTTCCTTCTCGGTTAATCTTGCATGGCAGGGTTAGTTTTCATAAAGGTGGGTGGTGGAGCGAAGCAGCGCTCTCCTGCAGAGTCAAATGCTGAGGGTTGGGGGCACGTGCCGTCCCCACCCCTCGCCCCCGGGTTCCTTCCCTGGCCGTTAGCGGGGGGGATGCTGCAGGAGACTTAGTGCTGTCACCCTTCTATTACTGCAGTTTGCCTCTGATGTTGCTGAATGGTATGGGCATGGACCTTTGCCGGGGTCCGAGTATGCTGCGGGTCTCCTGCCATAGGGGGGTCCCCTTCCAAGTGTAGGTTATGGTGCGCTGGGGTAGATGCTTTCATAAACCTCCATGTCCGTTGTTTGGGAGGGGAGAGTCTTGCTTGCGCCTGCCAACTCCCTTAATTATGCCTACTTACCCTGCGCCAGCTGGGGCGCATCACAGCTCATGGGGGCCCTGCGCCGCGTGGTTCGTGGAGGCCCTGCGCTGCGTGGAGCCGGGCTTGCTGTATGGGGCAGAGGCAGGCGCAGGATTTCAGGGGAATACTACACGCTCCCTCTCATTTGTAGCTGGGTGTCCGGGCTGCGCTGGCTCTGCTGTACTGCCAGTGGATCCGTGGTGGTCCGCTCACACTCCCCAGTCACGCCTATGTTGCCTTGGCTGAATGGGCACCCTGCGTCTTCTGCACCACCTGCGTGGGTTCGCTGATCTCCTCCGGCTCGACTGCTAGTCCCCACACAGGCATCACTGCTGGCGGTCTCAGGTCCACTAACTCTGTCCCCAAACGCTGCAGTTGGAGTTTCCTTGGGGACCGCTCGCTTCACGGGTCGTCCCCTTTGCTTTTGCTGCCCTGGGGTCTTGTAACGCCGCTTATTGCTCCTTTTTCGGATGACCGGGGAGGAGCGCGCTCCTCACGGTGGGGTGGTCACGGGGGCCCTTTTGGAATCTTCTTATGAAGCTTTTTGAACCTTCATCTGCCCTTTCTTGAGTAATCTTTCTTCCACACTTCTCAATCAATTTTTCGTCCAGGATGTGGCACAGAGGGGGTGCTGGTCTCCAACGTTGATGATGCGCCTTGGCTGCACAACTCTGGCAGCGTCGGTGCTTATTACTTGACTTAACTGCCGCCTTTGATACCGTTGACCATGCCGCCTTGCTCGTCTGGGCCGGCCTTTCTGGTGCCGTACTTTCCTGGTTTTCTTTGCTTCTCTCTAACCGAACAGTCAATTTCCATCCCCCCCTTTTCACTCTGTACCGTCTGCCTTGAGATGTGGATTCCCTCAGGTTTCCTCCATCTTCCAGGTTTTGTTTAACATGTACATGTAACCTCTTACCAAGCTTATCTGCTATCACGGCTTCCACTGTTATTCTTAACAGATCACACAGATCCTGGTCCGTTTAGATCTCTCTTGTCAAGGCAGCGACCAGATTTAGGTCCTGTCTCGAAGCTGTGGGTGCATGGATGTGTAATAGCTGGTTCAAGGGAAAAAAATGTGGTGTTGGTGGTGGGCCCTCCTTCGTCTACTGCCTTTTGGACCCCCTCTTTTTGGCCATCTTTACGGGTAAATATGTCATCTGAGATTCCGCAGACAGAAAAGCTAAGTCCAGTATGTCAAAGGGGCCATCTTCAACTGAAAACCCCATAGTAAGGTTCTTTGTTTACTCCTTTCTCAGTTACGTGCCCCTGTGGTGTCCTTACTTGTTATGTCCTCCATGGAACACTGCAATGCCCCATTTCTGGCACAAACTGGCTACTTCTTATGGCACCTTCAGGTCCTGCAGAAATCTGCAGCCAGAGTAGCCACTTACACACCTAGTTGTGCTCACATTACTCCATGTGTACACCATCTTCATTGGCTACCCATGGCCAAGCCCATTCAGGTCAAGGGCTAATGTCTAGTACATCATGCCTTTTATGGAACTGGGGCAGAATATCTACAGGCCAAATTCTGTTTGTACATTTGTGCTCGGCCACTCCGCTTGGAATGCCTGATATTAAATACTGACAAAACTGCCTTGTACATATAAATCCATTATACATCCATATAAAAGTGCTGTGTGCAAATGCGTCATAAAGTCAAAGCAGAACCATATTACTTCAGTGCAAATCGTAACTATTGGAAATGCCTGATTAAAGTGCAAAGAGTATAACAGATTCAAAAAGTGCCAGGTGCGCTTGAGAAAAGTGTCAAGTGTTTCTGAGTTCCTTCCACTCTAATCACATTTTAAATTTTAGGCAGTGTGAGTTGCTTTTCATGTTATTTTAGCTCACTGTCCTATAAATCCATATTTCGAGTGACATTTTTTTTTTTTAAATTTTCCTTTATTGATTTTACAAAAACCGAAGACAAAAGAAGGGCAAACAGTATTCAAAGAAAATTGTACATCGTCCAGGGGTACATGTCAGAGAAGCACTGCAAAATAACAAACAATATTAGAATCATGACAGTTCCATTTGCCTGGGTATGTCTCTTACATTGTTCACCCCAACCCGCTCCCACCCCCCTCCCCCACTTGGGATAATGTACATCGTAAGTATAATCATCTAACATAAACATTGGGAGCACATATTTGGCATAGTGCGACATCTGTCGTCACCGTGGCTGCTGGGAATGAGTCTCTGATCCTTCGCAGTGTTCTTTAGAGTACGACCTCGTTAAGTTAGGCTTCTGAGGGTTCTTCTGACTGGGAGTCTGTGATAGGTGTGATGTGTTTGTTCTTAAAGTCCATCCATAAGGTTTCACATTTAGCTGATTTATTGTGCAGGGAGGCTGTGATCGTTTCCATAACGTAGATGCTCATGGCCAGTTTAATCCATTCATTTTTCCCTGGGGTTAGGGGAGACTTCCATTTGATCGCTATCAGGGCTCTCGCCGCCAACAGCAGCTTGGGGGCAGACCTCTCATCCGGAGCCACTCTTCATCGTCTCTCTCAGGGCCGAACAGCACAAGGAGTGGGTCGAGCTCTCTTTGGATTCCATCGATCTCCTTAATCCATCCCAGGACCTCGGTCCAATACACTGTGATATGCGGGCAGCTCCACCACATGTGCCAGTAGTCAGCAGATGCTCCACAGTTCCTCCAGCATCTCGGGCTCAACGACTGGAACATTTTAGAGAGTTTAAGTGGATCATAATGCCACCTATGTAAGAGCTTTATGGCATGGAGCTTGTATTGGTTGGACAAGGAGGCTTTGGGTGCAGCTCTGCACATTAAGTCCCATTGGTCGGGGAGTATCTCTTCACCAAAGTCTTTTTCCCACCTGGCTCTGAGGGGGTTTGTGGATCCGCCCCCCGCCGCTATTAGCGTCTGATACATCACAGATATAAGACCTTTCATTTCCGTTCTGGAGTCTAGTAATTTCTCGAAGGAGGTAAGATCTCTCTTCAATTTCTCTCTCCACTCAGGTTTCGTTAGCACCCCCTTCAATTGGAGAAAGTGGAATGTCGATAAGTTACCTATCCCCAATGCTGTGGTTAGGTCCGGTAGCGTTATGAACGAGTCCTTTCTTTGGAGTTGGCCCACCCTCTCCAGGCCCGCCTCATACCATGACTGAAACCGTTCTAAATTCGGAATATGGTCGTTTATGCCAGGAGACCACAAGTGACTGAGTGGGGATGGCCAGGTTGTGACTTCTCGCATCTCTTTCTCAGTGTGCCATATGCTCCATATGGTGGTCAGTATGGGATGGTGTTTGATTCTCCTCTGGACCCTCTGGTAAGGAGACCATAGCCATTCCGCTACCGTGGCGGGGGACATGTAATGATTGTCCATCTGTACCCATTGCAGGTGTTTGTGGTCTCTAAAGTGCGGAATCAAGACACGTAGCTGGACGGCTTTGTAGTAAGTAGTTAGATCGGGAAGGCCTACCCCTCCTTTGTCTTTGGGGAGTATAAGTGTGTCATATGCAATCCTCGGTCTTTTCCCCTGCCAGATAAATCTCATCATGATCTTACGGGCCTCTGTGAAGAATGATTTGGGCATCTCGATTGGGAGCATCTGGAAAGGGTAGAGGAAGCGGGGGAGGCACACCATCTTGACGGCGTTGATGCGCCCCAGCCAAGAGATCGTCAATTTACTCCACCTCTCAAGGTCTGCCTCGAATCGTCGGAGGAGGAGGGGGAAGTTGGCCTCATATAAATCGTTTAGGGATCTAGTAATCTGAATCCCCAGGTATTGCAGTTTCGTGTGCTCCAGATTAAGCCCGAGTGGTAGGAACTTGGCATTGTTCTCATCAGGTGTGCCTTGGAGGGGGAAGAGAGTGGACTTTGACTTGTTTACTTTGAAGCCGGAGTATTGGCCATATTCTACTATTAGTTTTAGGGCATGGGGAATAGAGTCATTGGGTTTGGTCACATGTAGAAGGATATCATCTGCGTACAACGCTACTTTATATTCCGTTTCTCCCAACCGTATACCTTCTATCAGGGGATCTTCTCTAAGTTTTTGGGCCAGGGGTTCAAGGGATAGTGCAAACAAGATCGCGGAAAGGGGGCATCCTTGTCTAGTTCCTCGCTGCAGCGCAAACCACCCAGGATACTCCCCGTTCACGAATATCGATGCTTTGGGGGAGGCATATATTACACGTATCCCATCGCAGAATTTGGGGCCTATCCCTACTTTCTGGAGGATTGCTCTCAGAAAATCCCACTCCACTCTGTCAAAGGCCTTCTCTGCATCAATGGATAAGAGGACCGGGTCTTCTGGTAGATTATGTGCTGCGTGAATGAGATGCAGGGTTTTGCGCATGGTGTCGGCACCCTGTCTCCCTAGAATAAACCCAACCTGGTCAGGGTGGATCAATTTAGGCATCAAGGTTTCCAGTCTTGGGGCCAACACTCGAGCATAGATCTTGGCGTCGAGGTTGAGGAGGGAGGTGGGCCGGTATGATCCGCATAATTTGGGGTCCCTGCCTTCCTTAGGGATGACTGTTATGAGGGCTTTCTTGAAAGATTCCGGGGCAGCCCCAGTGTCCACTATCTCATTAAAAAGTTCTGTGAGGAAGGGAGAGAGTTGGTCACTAAAGGTTTTGTAAAAGCCTGCCGTGAAACCATCCTCCCCCGGGGATTTCCCTAGCGTTAATAGTTTGATTGCATCTCGTATCTCGTGCTCAAGTATTGGGGTATCAAGGAGCTCGGCTTCCGCGAGTGTTACTGTGGGCATGTTGATTGAGGACAGATAGGAGGATATGTCAGATTGGGTAGAGGTCAGCTCAGAGGTGTATAAGTTTTGGTAGAAGTCGGCGAAGCACTCGAGAATTGAACGGGGAGGGTCGGCCGGGGGGGTGGTGGGCTCTGTTATCTCTCTCACCTTATGTTCTTCCCTCCGTTCTCTTAGCCTGGCAGCTAGTAGTGCACCGGCCTTGTCCCCTTTCTCGTAATATGTTTGCTTGAGGAATTGCAGTTTTCTCACCACCTGGCCATGTTCTAACAATCGTAGTTCCTCCCTTTTACGGTGGGCTGCATCTAGTTTGGTGGGGTCTGTCACTTGTTTGGAGACCTCCCCGTTGTTGTTTACCTTAAAATATTCTACGATCTCGGTCTCCATTTAGTTTTTGAACACTGCATCAGTCCAAAGGGACTCGTTGCAGCACCAAGATCCACCAGCGACTGGTAGGTCAGTCCAATTGACGTCCGCCAAAACCATATCATGATCAGACCATGTTATTGGGACGATCCAGAGTAGCTTGTGGATTCTGAAAGGTCAGGAGAAAGGAATATGTAATCTATCCGTGTGAGTGTGCCGTGGGGATGTGAATAAAAGGTGAAGCCACTTTCGTCCGGGTGTAGAGTTCTCCACACGTCACGTAGGTCGTATAGATCCATCATGGCGGCAAATTCAGTACGGTTCCCTTTGTGTTGGGTCTTCAGGCCCGGCGTGCCTAGTCTCCAGTCCACGGCAGGGTCTACCCATTGATTAAAGTCACCACCCAGGATGAGCTGACCCGCGGTCTCTAGCACAATTTTGGGGATCGTTTTTCTAAGGAATGCGGCCTGTCCGCTGTTGGGTGAGTATATTGTAGCAATTGTGACCTGGACTCGTGCAATTCTCCCCACTATTAGAAGGGCTCGACCACTCACATCCGACCAAGTCTTTTCCAATGCAAACCCAACTCCCTTCTTGATGAGGATTCCAACGCCTGCCTTCCTGAGTGGGCCAGAGCCCCAGTATTCCATACCCCCGCGTCTTCCCAGGATTCTTCGCTCCTCTCCCCTTGCAAATTTCGTCTCTTGGATGAGAAGAATGTCTATGTTAGATCTACGGAATTCTCTGTGGACCAGTGATCTCTTGGTAGGAGAGTTCAGTCCCTTCGCATTGACAGTCCCAACTCTCAGGAGACCCTTGCCCTTAGACTTCTCAAATGAAGCCATCGGTGATTTGGGTTTGAGGATCGCCCATTTGTTGCAACCAGCTAGGTTTGCCGATTCTCAGTGACATCTGAACGGTGACATTCCGGAGTGCGCCCAATGATGCGCATACATTTCCCAAGTGTCTCTGACCCTTCACCTCTCCTCCCCTGTTCTGTCGTATCTGGTGGAGCTCCATTGAGTTTGGGAACTGGGGGTGCTGCCTGGGCAGCTGTTGACGGCGTCCGGTACGGGCCGGATGACATTGTGCGGCCCGTTGGCGGACCATCAGTGGGGACTGTTGCTTCACGGTCCCGGTCGAGTATACCATCACAACTTAAGGGTGAGCCCCCTTTTTCAATCCCCCCCCAAAAACATTGTAAAACTTCAACATTTCAACAGTAATGGCAACAAGCATATAAAAGTTTAACGTTACGTGTGTTCCCGGGGCCTCCCGTGAGAGTTTACATCGTCGCTTAGTCCAGAGGGGTGCCCCGCCAGCGGTGGCACCCCAACAGCGGATATTACTTCTTCGGAACTCTGCGGGGGCCGGTGTCTTGTTCTTCACCGGTAGTTACATTTGGCCGGGACGTACACATTTCAACTCCCTTGCTCCTTGTCAGGCGTGTTGTTGGCGCGTCTATATTTCCTCGATCCCTTCACCCTCTTGCGCCTGGGGCCCTGGAGCTCCCACTGTGGTCCCAGCTGCTCATTGTCACCTACTTCATTGCCCTTCGAGCACGTGCCAAGAAAGTCAGCGATACAGTCCTTGATTTCGTCCTCAGAGCATAGCACAATTTTTCTGCTCCCGTGCTCAAAGGTGAGCGAGAAAGGGTAGCCCCACCTATATCGTGTACCTTGGTCCTTGAGCCATTTCGTCAGGGGGCTGCAGAGGCGTCTAAGTGCCAATGTTAGTGACGATAAATCTTGAAAGATCGTGATTTGGGCGCCCCCCATTGTGAGTGGGCCTCCAGATCTGGCCTTCTCCAGAATCCTGGTCTTGTCCTGATAGCGATGGAATTTGGCTAGGACGGAACGCGGGCCGCCAGACGGTCCACCAGCTCTGTGTATACGTTCGGTCATGGGCTCATCAATTTCCTCATCAGCGGTGAGTATTTATATGATATCATATATGGTATCTCTGAGGTCTTTTTCAGTTTCTCCTTTGCGCTCAGGGACACCGAAAAAGCGGAGATTGTTCCTCCTCTCCCTATTTTCTAAGTCATCCATCTTAAGCCACGCCTCAACCTCTCTTTTTTCAATGTTACGGATCCGTACATCCATCTGGGTTTCGAGGGTATCGATCGACGTTTGATTATTTTCCACACATTCCAACCGCTCCTCAAATCTGTCCATCCTCTGGGTAATTTTATCGATTTTACCGCCCAAGTTGGCTCCCATGTTTTTTATCTCATTCAGTAATGTGGTAATGTCTCCTTTGGTGGTGGCAGCACTCTCCTCCGATGGGTCCGTGGACATGTTTGCTGCAGGCCTGCGTGGCGGGGGGAGAGGATCGTAGGCAAATCTGGCTAGTTTGTGAAGTGGGTCCATACAGTACGACCCGGATAAGAGGAGGCACACGCCCCTGGGTAGGGGGCCCTTCCCTCTATGAAGACATGTAGGGTTGGAGGTTCAAGGCTGTCTTCTATCTTCGGTATCTCGTGTGGGTTGACATGAAGCCATCGAAAGTTTAGGTGACCAGTCTGTGAGGCGTAGGACGGTGGCGGCTATTAGTTATCTAGGGGGTCGGGCGTTTCACCTTGGGTCCCGCGCCACCTCTTTATCCCCACGTGGCCTGTTCAGGATCGGGGCCACCTAGAGCGATGTACATCTATGCCAGGCGCTCATAGGTGGGGGGGTCAATCCACTGAGTGACGGGCTTCGGGACTACGAGGAGCCTTGGTCTCAGCTGGCTGTGTAGGCCGCACTCGACTCGGAGTGCGGCCTACTTCCTTGTTGTTCCACAGGCCAGGAGTGGGGGTCTGTGCTGGGAAGTCAACGGGGGCACTCCAACACTAAGGGCTGCAGTCTGGGGAGGCACGTCGACGGGAAGTCCAGAAGTCGAGTGTTCTCCTCCAGGTAGGCCCGCCTTCCAACGCAGCTGCGTCGGGCCAACTAGTTTTGTTTCCTCGCTTCCGACGGGGTGAAAACTTCAGATAGGGTTTTCCCGGGCTTCCCAGCCCCGATTTCGTTCGGATTTTTTCCTGCTCCGTGGGGAGGTGTTCCGACGCCTTATTCACGGGTTTGTCGCCATGGGGGGGGGTCCGCGACATGGGGGCTCAAGTCACTTCGCGGACCATCGACGACGGAGCTCACACAGGGTAGGCGATCATCCGTGCGCCCCCTGGTGGCCAGTCTCGAGTGACATTTTTAACATGGAAATGTTCTGAGACATTTAGTTGTCTATAGTTTACCTGTACTTGTTCACATTACAGCACCATTATGAAAATCAAATAATTTATAGATCGATAATTGCGTAAAAAACGTCTGGCACTGTGTATCATCGTGCCCCTGCTGAAGGTGTTAAATCGTGATATCTGTTGAGCCCTTACAGGAAATATTGTGACAAAAGATTGTGAACATTTGCAATAATAAAGTTTACTTTTTCTTTTATCCAATTCTTGCAACGACTCATGTGCAGTTATGAGAACTGTTTTTCTATAAATGTTTCACTATTCGGCTTCTTTTTCCTTCCAATCCCCCAGGTAAAACAGGTTCACTTCATATGGCTCCACCAATTTGATCTTTGGTTTACATACACATGTATATGTATTATTTGTTGCTTTACAGTGTAAGCACTTGTCATAATAAAAACACTTAATTACCCAATTGTCTATTTCTTTAAGCTAATGTGTTATTTGTTTTTAACTCCTTAACTGCCCCCCCCCGCGCGCCAAGCCAAGGTTTCGGTATGTCGCCATTCAATCCCTTGTAATGCTTTATTTACATGTGATATCTCGCTCAAATTTGACCCCCTTTCTTCCCACATGTAGGTGATCATAACGCCACCTAGGAATCCTAGTTTGCTGTATGGGGGTGAGAGAAAATAACCGAAAACGGAGCACATTTCGTGTTTTTTCAGACAATGCCAATAAAATTATGTACAAAGAAGCCTGTGGGTGTTTCCTTGTAAGAGCTAGGAACAAATGATTTGCTGTGCTGAATTTACCGTTTTCCAGGCTTTCAAGAACAGGTTGAGTGAAAACCAAAAAAATAAGGTTACCATCAATTTTGTGATTTTGTGAGAGCTATGCGAGTTTACCCCTTCCCCCCCACCCCCAATAGTCCATGCGTGGACGGAATGGAAGAGGAGGGTAGGAAAGCTGAAAGGGAAGACCAAGGCATACATTTCTGAAAAGTAGACAAAATTCCAAGTTTAGGAAAAGTGATTTGCGCAGGTGAGGCAACATCTATGTAGGGAAAATGCCCATAGTTTGGGGAAAGATTTGAAAAATGACAGTTAAAAAAGGTATGTGCTGGACATGGTTGGACCTGTAAGGTAATGGCTTCTATGAATATTGAGAAAAGCAGTGCCCCGCTACATTCCCCTGACTTTTCCAGTTAGGAAATCGCATGTACCATAAGCCAAAAACGGAGCCATAGTACACAGGAATTTTATGCTGACGGCCTAAACAGACATACTTAGCATGTGTAAATAAGGAAAATAAATGTGAGGAATGGCAAGCATACCATTTTTGAAAGAGCACAGGCAGCCCTTTTGAAGGGTAGGTGACATGAGCAGGTTACAAAAGCATACAGTGCTTAAATCGGCAACTACATGTAGTTCACATTTGGGAAATTAAAGGGTTGTGTAACAAAGTGCAATAGCAAATGTATGAAAATGTTAAACCAAGAGAAAACAACAAATGTCCTACAATCCTACATACACACACATGTCCTGACGAAAACTGTACCTCATGTGTCGGTGCAACTACCTGGGTGCAAATGGAAAAGGCTAAACCACTGGTAACCCAAGTGTTTCAGGAGAGCAGACTCCCGTAGGAACCCACAGAGGTCTGACTTGTGCCAATTGCCCTAGAACCTATTACCCAAAAGCCCGGCAAAGTCTGAACTTTAGGGAAAATAAACATAATTTTCAGACATTTCCAACCTGGAACTACTGAAACATACCACCAACACATGGCCTACCTTCCCAAAGGTGTCTGGATGAAAACAGTACCTCGTGTGGGTGTACCTACCTGGGTGAAAAAGTGTTGACCATCCCCCAAGTCCAACGGCAGTCCCAAGGAGCACCAGCAGGGTCTCCATCCGTTCCCTGAGGGGAAATTCTGTGATGCTGCATAGCCAGAGCTCCAGGATGGTCTGGGGTGATGTCCCCGACCTTGGATGACTACCATGTGGGTCCACCATCCCCAAGTGCAGCAGGACTCCCAGGGAGCCCCGGCAGGTTCCCCGACCTTTCCCAGACGGAGAAGCTGTAAGTCAGGCCAGCCAGAACTCCAGGATAGTTTGTTCCTGGCCTTGGGCAGTTGTCTCCCGTATGGAGTGACCATGTCCAAGTGCAGCGGCTGTCCCAGGGAGACCTGACAGGGTCACCTACCCTGAGGGAGTGGCACCCTTCTGGGGCTTCCTGGAACCGCTGCTGGGCTGCGGGATGGTCAACCCACATGGGAGACAGCCGCCCAAGTCCGGGCACTTTACCTGCAACCATCTTGGAGCTCTGGCTGGCCTATGTTCCCCCACCAGGGAGCCCCGGCAGTGTGCCTAAACCTCCACGAAGGGAAAAGCTGTAATGTAGCCCAGCCAAAATTCAAGGACGGCTGGAGGTGATGTCCCCGGCCTTCAGCATCTGTCTCCCATGTGAGTCCACCATCCCCAAGTGCAATGGCAGCGACCTACCCCAAAATCTGACATTTAAAAAAATTGGTACAAAACATTTGGAAAAAATGCAACTACTTCAGGTTCAATTTCAACACATAGATCCATAATTATGCCAACGGCTAAGATATTTCACACTTTGGTCCAATTAAATGGTTATAATAAATCTTGAATATGATAAGTATGTAAGAACCATGAACTGATTACTCAAGTAATAAAATAAATGAAAATAAGGACTACTTTAACAATATAAATACTTTCATGGAATATAAATGACTTAAAATATGAAACTGTCAATGAAAAGAATTACATATTGAGTACAACAATGAACTGCGTGACAGCATAAAAAAGGAGAGAACTGTGACCATGTTTCTAGGTGGACATATTTTTTTTTATTATTTTTTTTATTAAAGCTTTCAGCATACAAAAATACAAGCTTTTGCTTATGTACAAATGTTTCCCTCCTCCCCATGCACAAGCCAGACCTCTCCCAAGTCTTCTCTCTTTGTTCTTAAGTCGAGGTTTGGCTATTTGTTTTTTTTTTTTAGTTCTCCTTGTTGATAATAATCTTAATTCTCTTCCAATCTCTTTAGCATTGATTCTAGGAAAATACCCAGACCTTTAACAGTTTTTTTACTTGGATCGTCATATAAAGCTGACCACCATAAGTTGGCGTCCAGATCACATGATGGAGGCAATGTTGGTAATAGTAAACAACCCCTTTCGGATCTGAGTTCAGGGCAGAACAACATTAGGTGTTGAGACGATTCTTCTTCTTTTTTGCATAATCTGCATAATTTTTCCTTTACCAGTCCGTATCTGAACAGATTGATCTTTGTTCTTAAAATGTTCAGACGAAAGCACATTATTAGATCTCTATGATTCCGATTTGCGCTTTTGCACGCTCTGTCTCTGCCCAATCGATTGAAAATAAAAGTATTTTTACCCTCTTTGGATGTTTCAGAAGGGCTTCCGTCATGACTTTTAGATTTTGCAGCAGATCGTTACATTTCGCTTTCCATTCATCCAGTGGCGAAAGGGCATTTTTCCTGCTTCCTTGTTCAATATTTGGTATTGAGGTGGACAGCTTTCTAAAGATATTTTTCTGTATGTGGCCAGTGTTTTCCAGATGATTCGGGCTTGCATTGAATGCAATCGTAACTCATGTCGTATGATACCTATCGGAACACATATCGGAATGTTCAGCAATTTTCGCCAAAATCTGGCTTCAAGTTTATCCCATGTTTCCCAAGGGATTCTCAGGGCCGTTTCGCCAGCATATGTCACAGTGGGGATGACCTTTGCATTGTAGAATTCCACAATCGGGCGCATGGAGAATTTACAGAACTTTCTTTTCAATATTAATGCCTGTGATGTTAATTGGTCAATTTTCCTCTGCAAATGTTCAATCCACGGTTGGTCAGTCCAATTGGCACTTACAATTGCTCCCAGGTATTTTGTGTTTTTAACTGTTGTTATCAGGTCATTCTCTATGTGCCATCTAAAAGGTTTTTTACTTGCAGGACCCGCTTTTTTAATTATCATTACCACTGTTTTTTCAGGATTGATTTTTTGTTCAATTTCTTTTAGATGTATATTCAGAGCTTGTAGTTTTTTTTTGTAGACCCATTTCTGTTTTGTCCATCACTATAAGATCGTCAGCATATAAGAGATGACCAATTTTCATTTCTCCTATTTTAGGCGAGCATGCTCTTGGTGGTTCCAAGCAGTCCTTCTAAAATATAGAAGTTATAGAGTATAGACGCTAGGGGGCAACCCTGTTTTAGCCCACAGGTTGTTGTTATTGCCTGCGTTAAGTTTCCCTTTTGGTCCAATCTGACTCGCATCGAAGTATTTGTATGGAGAGATTTAATGGCTTCTATTAGGTCTAATGGACAGCCTTTTTCTTTCAATTTGGACCAGAGAATTTGACGTTCTACTCTGTCAAAGGCTGCCGCCATATCTATTGAGGCGATAAACAATTTTTGATTTTCATGAATGGTCTTTGCTTTTAGCAGGTTGAGGATTAAGAGGTTTAAACTGCAGTCTACATTTTCCACAAAACCTGCTTGTCTGTGATCGAAATTACCAGATCTTAGTATCCATTCCTTTAATCTTTTCAAGAGAATGCCCGCAAAGAGTTTACCTAAGACATCCAGCAGGGATATGGGACGATAATTCTCCGGACAAGCTCTGTCTCCTTTTTTATGGATTGGAATAGTAATTGAAGTTGTCCAAGATTCTGGTATGTGACCCATTTTTACTATTCGTGTAAAGAGAACAAAGCACATGTGTGCCCATACCTCTGGAGCTTGCTTTAAGATTTCATTCGTGAGGCCATCCGGCCCTGGTGCTCGCGATCTGCTTGCTTTTTTTATCAGTGCCAAGATTTCACTTGAAGTGAATTCGATATCCCAACCTTTTTTACCTCTGTCATCTTGTAGAATTTTGTTTGTTATGGGCTCTCGATTATATTTTTCTTGAAAATATTGTTCCCACGTTGTTTCATTTATTGGATTGAGTTGTTCCTCACTTTGTTGGTTTCCTTTCTGATTTAGCAGTGTCCATAGATATTTTGCATTTTTGTTTCTCATCGCCATTAACATGTATTCAGAGTCTTTTTGAAATAATAGTGCTCTATGGGACTTGGCCCAGTTTCGATAACCTTTTCTCAATTCTTTCTTTTTTGTTTGCATGTCATCATAGGCAATATTCTGTTTTTTTAAGGCTCTTAGGTCTCTCGCCAGCTGTCGTTTTTTTTCCGCTATATCCTCATTGAAACAATGCATCCTGCTTTTTGTGGTTCTTTTATTTGTTTCTGTGGTCACTTTAAAGATTTTAAGACACGATTCGTACTCCACGTCTTTTCCTGTTATAGTAGCCCATTTATTTATTGAATTTGTTAACATGGGAATCATTTGTGTTGTTATCCTCAGTCTGTTTCGCCCCTCATTTACACTGACTCCTGTAGGCCAAGTATTCCTAGGTACCACATCCCTTTTATGCTCTATTGCTGGATCTGCGCATGTGAGGATTAATATTTTGTGGTCACTACTTTTTGTTGGTAAGATTTTTAAGGTGAGTATTCTGTCAAAAGTTTTCCGGTCAACAAAGAAGTAGTCTAATGTTGCGCTTGAATTATGTGATGACCAAGTCGATTGTCCTTCCAGATCTCCTTGGACATTTCCATTTACTTGCAAGAGATCACGGTTCTCCATTTCCATCTCCCAATCTCCTGCTCCTGATTGTTTTTGTCGATTGTAACTAGACAAATTTGCCTGCGGATTTTTGGTTTTTACCACAGGAGATGTTTAGATCACCACATATTATTAATGACGGATTATCATATTCTGACCTCAATTGGTCTATGTGATTAGTTAGTAATTCCAGGAATACTTGTCCATCTTTTGCTTTTGTGTTCCAATATAGATTACAAATGATTAGTGGGTTTTTTTCTTTTTGTGTATCACTTCCTTTTGAATCCTGTTGCGTAATTATTATTTGTATCAATGGTGAGGGGTGTATCGTACGAATTACATTTCCGCCATATGTGTTTTTTATGATAGTTAATAGACCTGTGGAGGGTCTACCTTTTTTTCCTTTGAGAGCTTTATTTAAATAACAAGTTGCTCCATGTATGTATGGCTGTTCTTGCAGCCAGCACTCTTGAATACAGCTGATATCTGCATTTAGAATTTCTTTATTTAGCTTTTCAATCAAATGAAGGAAGCCTCTTGTATTCCAGGAAGCAAAACTTGTTGATCCTCGGGGTCCTAGTCCTTCGGTCTAATGATTTTTTTCATTTGTTTTCGTATTCAAAATTTCTGCTAGCCAGCCCCAGGATTTTTCAGCATCTATTTTAGTTACAATAGGACGGTCATTATTTGTTTGCTGGACAAGATTCCCTTTCACATTTCCTTTAATTTTCATACGTAAAGCATTTGGGCCCAGTAATACTGTTGGTGAGAAACGTATAGGTCTGTAGTCCAGTTCCTCTTCATTTTGGTTTTTGCGGGCATTTTTATGTTGTTCTTCAAAGCTTGTTTTCTTAATTGTGTCCCTGTTTATATCCTTTTCTCTCTGTTGCGGACATTCTGTTTTAACATCAAAGCCCAAAACCCACAGGTCACCCGCCGCTAACCATATTGCATTCATAACTGCCTTTGAATTGAAGTGTATGTGAATTCTGTCCAAGTCTTCTTCGTTTGGAAATTCCACAATTCGTATATCTTTTGGTTCAATCACTCTCAATTGAGGCACGTTGTGCAAGAGTTTCATTAGGTTTGATCTATTTAGGATCAAACCATCCTGTGTTCTTAGAACTCTCTCCATTCTTAGTTTTAGGGTGTTATTATGATTGCCATAGGGTTCAAGATTATTCTTGTCGCTTCTTTGGTCCTTTTTCTCTACATTTTTGTTCCTATTTTTCATTCTCGAGCTCTTGGGGTTTTGGGTGCTCCAGCTTTCTCGTTCTTGTTCTGATTGTTTGATCATATCTTTTAGCACCTGGCCTTGGTTTTTTTCCAAGTCCTTTTTTAGTCCAATCTGCGTTCTTTTTTCTTGCAAAGTTCGAAAGGTCGAAGCTGGTACTTCAAAACATTCCGGAGCATTACTTTCCTGGTGCTCATGCTCTTCACATTCCTCAGCTGACTCTTGCGAGCTATCATCATCATAAACCGATAAGAGCAACAAAGACTCTTGAACATAGGACTCATTTATGGAGCTTTCTAATGTACTCTCTAATTCCACATCTTTAATGGATTCTCTTGCTTGGTTCTTTACTTGCTCTGCATCGTCCTTTTTTTTTTATTATTGGCGGTGCTTGTTGGATAGACTTCGTTATCTCTTTACCTATGGGCTTTAAATTTCTAATGAACTGCCGTGTTCCTTCATTAGTCATGCATTTTTGATTGGGCAAATTTTTAGTTTTTTTGTTCGATTTTTCCATGACATCTTTTAGTCTTTTGATTGATTTTTCCGGGGGTTTCATTTAATTTTTCCATCTTATCTATTCTGTTCGATTCTTTAGGGTTTTCAATGCTGAATAATGGATAAGTACCATTAGGCTGGTTTTCGCAGTTGTTATTGTCAATGACCTGTGTCGGTTGCCTATTTATCAGGGACTCTCCCTGTTTTCCCTCTGTTCTTTGGGAGCCAGGTGCCAGTGTTTGATTGACCGTAAATTCAGTCTTTCTTGTGTTTTCGGTTGCAATTTTTTTGTTCAACTCAACCATCACATTTACCTTTCTTTGTTCCTCACTTGGTCTTAACTCCCTGTCCATTGTTTCTGTTGAGGTACTTTTGACCTCATATTGAACGTTGTTTTTGTAGCTCTCTGTTTTAAGTAAGTTAATAGTGTCCCTGAAGCAATGCAAAAACGCACTCTTGTCTTCCCGAGCTTCCTCAATTAGCTTGATTAGCGTCTTTACTATAACGTTTTCTGATGCTTTCTCATGGATCTTTCTTTTTTGTTCATCCTCAAAATGTTTTTCTACACTTGTTAATTTGGACTGGATTTGAGCCAATAAATTCGATTGATCCCTACAATTTTCGTGCAGTGCCTCGTATAACTTCAAATAAGGTGCAAGTGCTATAGTCATCATTGATCCTACTGCAGCTTGCATGTTTGCACAGATATCAGTAATTGGCCAAGGATTATGTGAAGGTGCTGTTGCACTTTCAAAATGTTTTTCTTTATTTTCGGCCGAATTTAGACCCGGCTCAGTTTGTTCTTCGTCTTCCAACTGCAAGTCCGCAGGTAGGGTGCTGCTTAGATCCTGAGGGACATCTTCCTTTGCTTTTTGAGAATTCAAAGTTAGGTCACCTTGATGTTCTGATGTTGATTTGTCTTTTGGGACCTCTTCGATACTTATGTCTTCTGTTCTTCCATTTTCGTTTTTTTTTCCATTTTTTCCGAACTCATGTGTGCACTCGATTTGTTTGCGTCCATTTCTT
Organism: Ambystoma mexicanum; assembly: GCF_040938575.1. NCBI lineage: Eukaryota > Metazoa > Chordata > Amphibia > Caudata > Ambystomatidae > Ambystoma > Ambystoma mexicanum. Next base: position 746,422,770 of record NC_090926.1, read on the forward strand.
CAAAGAATTTTTTTACTCGCGGTATCTGAGGAGTGGACGTGTTTTTTGGTTCCTTGAAAGACAGCTTTTTAGATTCTTCCGGTTTTTCTGAATGTTTTTGTTTTGGCGCGATTTCGGTAGTTGCAGGAGCAGTTGTATTCCTATGCTTTCTGTGATCATGGCGTCTTTAGGTAGATTGCAGTTACCACTTTTGTCTGGTTCTGGTTGTGCATTGTCAGAGCTTAATTGCTCCCATCGGCCGGACGCTAACAGAAAGTCATGGTCTGACATTTCCATTTCGTCTAGTTGTTGATTGGCGTCCATGATCCCAGTTGCCAGGCTCATGTCTTTCTGTAAAGTAGTTACATCTTTCTTTTTAAAGTGCCATCTGATAGTTCTTATCCCTGAAAGGGACTTTGCATGCGGTCTGAATTTCTGAGTAGCAGATGGTTTCAAGAGATCGCCAGCCCCATTTAATAGATTGTTTGTTGTTTTTGTTTTTCCTTGAGTCAAAGATTTTTGTGTGTTAGCTTGCAAATGGCCCTTTTCAATGTCACACATTGGCTCTTTGTTAATGGAAGACAACGTATTTGGTTTACTATCACTGGCTTTCTGTGCATTTTGTTTTGTTGGGGAAGACTTTGTATGTGGTGCTTGTAAACTTTCCATGCCTTATAAAATGGCTGCCGCTTCACTACTCTCATAGAGTATACTTGGTATAAATGTTTCTGGGGCTTTATTTTTTTGTTTGTTGATTGTTGTGTTTTTTTTTTTTTGTTAAGAAAGAAGCTTCTTCCTGCGGCAAAAAGAAGACTTCTTTATTTGCCGCACTCGCAGCTGCCACCGCTTCCCTCCAAGGAAGCGAGTCGCCTACCAGCGGTATGCCCCCCAACGCACACGACAACTCCGTGGTTCCGCCTGGACCGCTCTTCGGGACTCCGACCCTGTGCGCACGCGCAGCGCCACAGCACCCGTGCGCGTCGCAGCCGTCCCCATCGCAACACAGCCCCCGCTGAGCGCAGACCCGGGCAACGGCGGACCATTGGACCCATCCATCGCGGGTAAAGATGTTTCAATAGGTGTGTGACAAGGGGGGCAAGGTGTGCATGGGTCAAGGGGGGAACAGGGGGAGCATAGCGCGGGAGGGTCAAATAGATGGCAACTGTCATTTAGGGGCTCCGTGTGGTTATTAGGCCGCACGGAAGACACCCCACCTAATCCAGCATCGTTCGTGGTGGTACTCACCGTCTCTACTTTGTCCCCTGCGTTACCCCCAACAACAGCAGGCAATTTCATACGGCTACGGGTACGGGGTACCTGAGAAATCACTGCGTCGCCAGGGATCAGGGCGGGTGTGTGGTCCATGTTTGTTCTTCTTCCTCACACCACGCCGAACACTCGCCAAACACTCCGCAAATGCTCCGCTAGGAGCAGTGGTATTATAGTGGAGGGTCCGCCTCCAGCCTCCAGCCTCCAGCCGTAATAGAAGTAGTAGAGCCACTCAGGCAGCAGGAAAGGAGTTGTGGCAGGTCCCATGTCCAAACACTCGCCAAACACTCCGCAAACGCTCTGCTAGGAGCAGTGGTATTATAGTGGAGGGTCCGCCTCCAGCCTCCAGCCGTAATAGAGGTAGTAGAGCCACTCAGGCAGCAGGAAAGGAGTTGTGGCAGGTCCCAGGTTCAAACACTCGCCAAACACTCCGCAAACGCTCCGCTAGGAGCAGTGGTATTATAGTGGAGGGTCCGCCTCCAGCCTCCAGTCGTAATAGAGGTAGTAGAGCCACTCAGGCAGCAGGAAAGGAGTTGTGGCAGGTCCCAGGTCCAAACACTCGCCAAACACTCCACAAACGCTCCGCTAAGAGCAGTGGTATTATAGTGGAGGGTCCGCCTCCAGCCGTAATAGAGGTAGTAGAGCCACTCAGGCAGCAGGAAAGGAGTTGTGGCAGGTCCCAGGTCCAAACACTCGCCAAACACTCCGCAAACGCTCCGCTAGGAGCAGTGGTATTATAGTGGTTATAGTGGAGGGTCCGCCTCCAGCCTCCAGCCGTAATAGAGGTAGTAGAGCCACTCAGGCAGCAGGAAAGGAGTTGTGGCAGGTCCCAGGTCCAAACACTCGCCAAACACTCCGCAAACGCTCCGCTAGGAGCAGTGGTATTATAGTGGAGGGTCCGCCTCCAGCCTCCAGCCATAATAGAGGTAGTAGAGCCACTCAGGCAGCAGGAAAGGAGTTGTGGCAGGTCCCAGGTCCAAACACTCGCCAAACACTCCGTAAACGCTCCGCTAGGAGCAGTGGTATTATAGTGGAGGGTCCGCCTCCAGCCTCCAGCCGTAATAGAGGTAGTAGAGCCACTCAGGCAACAGGAAAGGAGTTGTGGCAGGTCCCAGGTCCAAACACTCGCCAAACACTAATGGGAACTAGCCCACTCACACTGAAGAAGCCATTTCCCATTAGAGAAACAGCCCTCCGACTTTTCTGCCTTTCCAGGTCGGAGGGCCCTTTCTCTAATGGGAAATAGCTGCTTCAGTGTGAGTGGGCTAGTTCCCATTAGCCGAGAGGACCTTTCTGCCTTTCCAGGTCGGAGGGCCCTTTCTCTAATGGGAAATAGCTGCTTCAGTGTGAGTGGGCTAGTTCCCATTAGACGAGAGGACCTTTCTGCCTTTCCAGGTCGGAGGGCCCTTTCTCTAATGGGAAATAGCTGCTTCAGTGTGAGTGGGCTAGTTCCCATTAGCCGAGAGGACCTTTCTGCCTTTCCAGGTAGGAGGGCCGTTTCTCTAATGGGAAATAGCTGCTTCAGTGTGAGTGGGCTAGTTCCCATTAGCCGAGAGGACCTTTCTGCCTTTCCAGGTCGGAGGGCCCTTTCTCTAATGGGAAATAGCTGCTTCAGTGTGAGTGGGCTAGTTCCCATTAGACGAGAGGACCTTTCTGCCTTTCCAGGTCGGAGGGCCCTTTCTCTAATGGGAAATAGCTGCTTCAGTGTGAGTGGGCTAGTTCCCATTAGCCGAGAGGACCTTTCTGCCTTTCCAGGTCGGAGGGCCGTTTCTCTAATGGGAAATAGCTGCTTCAGTGTAAGTGGGCTAGTTCCCATTAGCCAAGAGGACCTTTCTGCCTTTCCAGGTCGGAGGGCCGTTTCTCTAATGTCAAATAGCTGCTTCAGTGTGAGTGGGCTAGTTCCCATTAGCCAAGAGGACCTTTCTGCCTTTCCAGGTCGGAGGGCCGTTTCTGTAATGGGAAATAGCTGCTTCAGTGTAAGTGAGCTAGTTCCCATTAGCCGAGAGGACCTTTCTGCCTTTCCAGGTCGGAGGGCCCTTTCTCTAAGGGGAAATAGCTGCTTCAGTGTGAGTGGGCTAGTTCCCATTAGACGAGAGGACCTTTCTGCCTTTCCAGGTCGGAGGGCCGTTTCTCTAATGGGAAATAGCTGCTTCAGTGTGAGTGTGCTAGTTCCCATTAGACAAGAGGACCTTTCTGCCTTTCCAGGTCGGAGGGCCCTTTCTCTAATGGGAAATAACTGCTTCAGTGTGAGTGGGCTAGTTCCCATTAGCCCAGAGGACCTTTCTGCCTTTCCTTTCTGCCTTTCCAGGTCAGAGGGCCCTTTCTCTAATGGGAAATAGCTGCTTCAGTGTGAGTGGGCTAGTTCCCATTAGCCGAGAGGACCTTTCTGCCTTTCCAGGTCGGAGGGCCTTTTTTCTAATGGCAAATAGCTGCTTCAGTGTGAGTGGGCTAGTTCCCATTAGCCGAGAGGACCTTTCTGCCTTTCCAGGTCGGAGGGCCCTTTCTCTAATGGGAAATAGATGCTTCAGTGTGAGTGGGCTAGTTCCCATTAGCCGAGAGTACCTTTCTGCCTTTGCAGGTCGGAGGGCCCTTTCTCTAATGGGAAATAGCTGCTTCGGTGTGAGTGGGCTAGTTCCCATTAGCCGAGAGGACCTTTCTGCCTTTCCAGGTCGGAGGGCCGTTTCTCTAATGGGAAATAGCTACTTCGGTGTGAGTGGGCTAGTTACCATTAGCCGAGAGGACCTTTCTGCCTTTCCAGGTCGGAGGGACCTTTCTCTAATGGGAAATAGCTGCTTCGGTGTGAGTGGTCTAGTTCCCATTAGCCGAGAGGACCTTTCTGCCTTTCCAGGTTGGAGGGCCCTTTCTCTAATGGGAAATAGCTGCTTCAGTGTGAGTGGGCTAGTTCCCATCAGCCGAGAGGACCTTTCTGCCTTTCCAGGTCGGAGGGCCGTTTCTCTAATGGGAAATAGCTGCTTCAGTGTGAGTGGGTTAGTTCCCATTAGCCGAGAGGACCTTTCTGCCTTTCCAGGTCGGAGGGCCCTTTCCCTAATGGGAAATAGCTGCTTCAGTGTGAGTGGGCTAGTTCCCATTAGCCGAGAGGACCTTTCTGCCTTTCCAGGTCGGAGGGCCGTTTCTCTAATGGGAAATAGCTGCTTCAGTGTGAGTGGGCTAGTTCCCATTAGCCGAGAGGACCTTTCTGCCTTTCCAGGTCGGAGGGCCGTTTCTCTAATGGGAAATAGCTGCTTCAGTGTGAGTGGGCTAGTTCCCATTAGCCCAGAGGACCTTTCTGCCTTTCCTTTCTGCCTTTCCAGGTCGGAGGGCCCTTTCTCTAATGGGAAATAGCTGCTTCAGTGTGAGTGGGCTAGTTCCCATTAGCCGAGAGGACCTTTCTGCCTTTCCAGGTCGGAGGGCCCTTTCTCTAATGGGAAATAGCTGCTTCAGTGTGAGTGGGCTAGTTCCCATTAGCCGAGAGTACCTTTCTGCTTTTGCAGGTCGGAGGGCCCTTTCTCTAATGGGATATAGCTGCTTCAGTGTGAGTGGGCTAGTTCCCATTAGCCGAGAGGACCTTTCTGCCTTTCCAGGTCGGAGGGCCCTTCCTCTAATGGGAAATAGCTGCTTCAGTGTGAGTGGGCTAGTTCCCATTAGCCGAGAGGACCTTTCTGCCTTTCCAGGTCGGAGGGCCCTTTCTCTAATGGGAAATAGCTGCTTCAGTGTGAGTGGGCTAGTTCCCATTAGCCGAGAGGACCTTTCTGCCTTTCCAGGTCGGAGGGCCCTTTCTCTAATGGGAAATAGCTGCTTCAGTGTGAGTGGGCTAGTTCCCATTAGCCGAGAGGACCTTTCTGCCTTTCCAGGTCGGAGGGCCCTTTCTCTAATGGGAAATAGCTGCTTCAGTGTGAGTGGGCTAGTTCCCATTAGCTGAGAGGACCTTTCTGCCTTTCCAGTTCGAGGGCCCTTTCTCTAATGGGAAATAGCTGCTTCAGTGTGAGTGGGCTAGTTCCCTTTAGCCGAGAGGACCTTTCTGCCTTTCCAGGTTGGAGGGCCCTTTCTCTAATGGGAAATAGCTGCTTCAGTGTGAGTGGGCTAGTTCCCATTAGCCGAGAGGACCTTTCTGCCTTTCCAGGTCGGAGGGCCGTTTCTCTAATGGGAAATAGCTGCTTCAGTGTGAGTGGGCTAGTTCCCATTAGCCGAGAGGACCTTTCTGCCTTTCCAGGTCGGAGGGCCGTTTCTCTAATGGGAAATAGCTGCTTCAGTGTGAGTGGGCTAGTTCCCATTAGCCGAGAGGACCTTTCTGCCTTTCCAGGTCGGAGGGCCCTTTCTCTAATGGGAAATAGCTGCTTCAGTGTGAGTGGGCTAGTTCCCATTAGACGAGAGGACCTTTCTGCCTTTCCAGGTCGGAGAGCCCTTTCTCTAATGGGAAATAGCTGCTTCAGTGTGAGTGGGCTAGTTCCCATTAGCCGAGAGGACCTTTCTGCCTTTCCAGGTCAGAGGGCCGTTTCTCTAATGGGAAATAGCTGCTTCAGTGTGAGTGGGCTAGTTCCCATTAGCCGAGAGGACCTTTCTGCCTTTCCAGGTCAGAGGGCCGTTTCTCTAATGGGAAATAGCTGCTTCAGTGTGAGTGGGCTAGTTCCCATTAGCCGAGAGGACCTTTCTGCCTTTCCAGGTCGGAAGGCATTTTCTAATATGAAATATCTGCTTCAGTGTGAGTGGGCTAGTTCCCATTAGCCAAGAGGACCTTTCTGCCTTTCCAGGTCGGAGGGCCATTTCTCTAATGGGAAATCGCTGCTTCAGTGTAAGTGGGCTAGTTCCCATTAGCCGAGAGGACCTTTCTGCCTTTCCAGGTCGGAGGGCCCTTTCTCTAATGGGAAATAGCTGCTTCAGTGTGAGTGGGCTAGTTCCCATTAGACGAGAGGACCTTTCTGCCTTTCCAGGTCGGAGGGCCGTTTCTCTAATGGGAAATAGCTGCTTCAGTGTGAGTGTGCTAGTTCCCATTAGACGAGAGGACCTTTCTGCCTTTCCAGGTCGCAGGGCCCTTTCTCTAATGGGAAATAACTGCTTCAGTGTGAGTGGGCTAGTTCCCATTAGCCCAGAGGACCTTTCTGCCTTTCCTTTCTGCCTTTCCAGGTCGGAGGGCCCTTTCTCTAATGGGAAATAGCTGCTTCAGTGTGAGTGGGCTAGTTCCCATTAGCCCAGAGGACCTTTCTGCCTTTCCTTTCTGCCTTTCCAGGTCGGAGGGCCCTTTCTCTAATGGCAAATAGCTGCTTCAGTGTGAGTGGGCTAGTTCCCATTAGCCGAGAGGACCTTTCTGCCTTTCCAGGTCGGAGGGCCCTTTCTCTAATGGGAAATAGCTGCTTCAGTGTGAGTGGGCTAGTTCCCATTAGCCGAGAGTACCTTTCTGCCTTTGCAGGTCCGAGGGCCCTTTCTCTAATGGGAAATAGCTGCTTCGGTGTGAATGGGCTAGTTACCATTAGCCGAGAGGACCTTTCTGCCTTTCCAGGTCGGAGGGACCTTTCTCTAATGGGAAATAGCTGCTTCGGTGTGAGTGGGCTAGTTCCCATTAGCCGAGAAGACCTTTCTGCCTTTCCAGGTCGGAGGGCCCTTTCTCTAATGGGAAATAGCTGCTTCAGTGTGAGTGGGCTAGTTCCCATTAGCCGAGAGGACCTTTCTGCCTTTCCAGGTCGGAGGGCCGTTTCTCTAATGGGAAATAGCTGCTTCAGTGTGAGTGGGTTAGTTCCCATTAGCCGAGAGGACCTTTCTGCCTTTCCAGGTTGGAGAGCCCTTTCCCTAATGGGAAATAGCTGCTTCAGTGTGAGTGGGCTAGTTCCCATTAGCCGAGAGGACCTTTCTGCTTTTCCAGGTCGGAGGGCCCTTTCTCTAATGGGAAATAGCTGCATCAGTGTGAGTGGGCTAGTTCCCATTAGCCGAGAGGACCTTTCTGCCTTTCCAGGTCGGAGGGCCCTTTCTCTAATGGGATATACCTGCTTCAGTGTGAGTGGGCTAGTTCCCATTAGCCGAGAGGACCTTTCTGCCTTTCCAGGTCGGAAGGCATTTTCTAATATGAAATATCTGCTTCAGTGTGAGTGGGCTAGTTCCCATTAGCCAAGAGGACCTTTCTGCCTTTCCAGGTTGGAGAGCCCTTTCCCTGATGGGAAATAGCTGCTTCAGTGTGAGTGGGCTAGTTCCCATTAGCCGAGAGGACCTTTCTGCTTTTCCAGGTCGGAGGGCCCTTTCTCTAATGGGAAATAGCTGAATCAGTGTGAGTGGGCTAGTTCCCATTAGCCGAGAGGACCTTTCTGCCTTTCCAGGTCGGAGGGCCCTTTCTCTAATGGGATATACCTGCTTCAGTGTGAGTGGGCTAGTTCCCATTAGCCGAGAGGACCTTTCTGCCTTTTCAGGTCGGAGGGCCCTTTCTCTAATGGGATATAGCTGCTTCAGTGTGAGTGGGCTAGTTCCCATTAGCCGAGAGGACCTTTCTGCCTTTCCTGGTCGGAGGGCCGTTTCTCTAATGGGAAATAGCTGCTTCAGTGTGAGTGGGCTAGTTACCATTAGCCGAGAGGACCTTTCTGCCTTTCCAGGTCGGAGGGCCCTTTCTCTAATGGGAAATAGCTGCTTCAATGTGAGTGGGCTAGTTCCCATTAGCCGAGAGGACCTTTTTGCCTTTCCAGGTCGGAGGGACCTTTCTCTAATGGGAAATAGCTGCTTCGGTGTGAGTGGGCTAGTTCCCATTAGCCGAGAAGACCTTTCTGCCTTTCCAGGTCGGAGGGCCCTTTCTCTAATGGGAAATAGCTGCTTCAGTGTGAGTGGGCTAGTTCCCATTAGCCGAGAGGACCTTTCTGCCTTTCCAGGTCGGAGGGCCGTTTCTCTAATGGGAAATAGCTGCTTCAGTGTGAGTGGGTTAGTTCCCATTAGCCGAGAGGACCTTTCTGCCTTTCCAGGTTGGAGAGCCCTTTCCCTAATGGGAAATAGCTGCTTCAGTGTGAGTGGGCTAGTTCCCATTAGCCGAGAGGACCTTTCTGCTTTTCCAGGTCGGAGGGCCCTTTCTCTAATGGGAAATAGCTGCATCAGTGTGAGTGGGCTAGTTCCCATTAGCCGAGAGGACCTTTCTGCCTTTCCAGGTCGGAGGGCCCTTTCTCTAATGGGATATACCTGCTTCAGTGTGAGTGGGCTAGTTCCCATTAGCCGAGAGGACCTTTCTGCCTTTCCAGGTCGGAAGGCATTTTCTAATATGAAATATCTGCTTCAGTGTGAGTGGGCTAGTTCCCATTAGCCAAGAGGACCTTTCTGCCTTTCCAGGTTGGAGAGCCCTTTCCCTGATGGGAAATAGCTGCTTCAGTGTGAGTGGGCTAGTTCCCATTAGCCGAGAGGACCTTTCTGCTTTTCCAGGTCGGAGGGCCCTTTCTCTAATGGGAAATAGCTGAATCAGTGTGAGTGGGCTAGTTCCCATTAGCCGAGAGGACCTTTCTGCCTTTCCAGGTCGGAGGGCCCTTTCTCTAATGGGATATACCTGCTTCAGTGTGAGTGGGCTAGTTCCCATTAGCCGAGAGGACCTTTCTGCCTTTTCAGGTCGGAGGGCCCTTTCTCTAATGGGATATAGCTGCTTCAGTGTGAGTGGGCTAGTTCCCATTAGCCGAGAGGACCTTTCTGCCTTTCCTGGTCGGAGGGCCGTTTCTCTAATGGGAAATAGCTGCTTCAGTGTGAGTGGGCTAGTTACCATTAGCCGAGAGGACCTTTCTGCCTTTCCAGGTCGGAGGGCCCTTTCTCTAATGGGAAATAGCTGCTTCAATGTGAGTGGGCTAGTTCCCATTAGCCGAGAGGACCTTTTTGCCTTTCCAGGTCGGAGGGCCCTTTCTCTAATGGGAAATAGCTGCTTCAGTGTGAGTGGGCTAGTTCCCATTAGCCACGAGGACCTTTCTGCCTTTCCAGGTCGGAGGGCCGTTTCTCTAATGGGAAATAGCTGCTTCAGTGTGAGTGGGCTAGTTCCCATTAGCCGAGAGGACCTTTCTGCCTTTTCAGGTCGGAGGGCCCTTTCCCTAATGGGAAATTGCTGCATCAGTGTGAGTGGGCTAGTTACCATTAGCCGAGAGGACCTTTCTGCCTTTCCAGGTCGGAGGGCCTTTTCTCTAATGGGAAATAGCTGCTTCAGTGTGAGTGGGCTAGTTCCCATTAGCCGAGAGGACCTTTCTGCCTTTCCAGGTCGGAGGGCCGTTTCTCTAATGGGAAATAGCTGCTTCAGTGTGAGTGGCTAGTTCCCATTAGCCGAGAGGACCTTTCTGCCTTTCCAGGTCAGAGGGCCGTTTCTCTAATGGGAAATAGCTGCTTCAGTGTGAGTGGGCTAGTTCCCATTAGCCGAGAGGACCTTTCTGCCTTTCCAGGTCGGAGGGCCGTTTCTCTAATGGGAAATAGCTGCTTCAGTGTGAGTGGCTAGTTCCCATTAGCCGAGAGGACCTTTCTGCCTTCCCAGGTCGGAGGGCCGTTTCTCTAATGGGAAATAGCTGCTTCAGTGTGAGTGGGCTAGTTCCCATTAGCCGAGAGGACCTTTCTGCCTTTCCAGGTCGGAGGGCCCTTTCTCTAATGGGAAATAGCTGCTTCAGTGTGAGTGGGCTAGTTCCATTAGCCGAGAGGACCTTTCTGCCTTTCCAGGTCGGAGGGCCGTTTCTCTAATGGGAAATAGCTGCTTCAGTGTGAGTGGGCTAGTTACCATTAGCCGAGAGGACCTTTCTGCCTTTCCAGGTCAGAGGGCCCTTTCTCTAATGGGAAATAGCTGCTTCAGTGTGAGTGGGCTAGTTCCCATTAGCCGAGAGGACCTTTCTGCCTTTCCAGGTCGGAGTGCCGTTTCTCTAATGGGAAATAGCTGCTTCAGTGTGAGTGGGCTAGTTCCCATTAGCCGAGAGGACCTTTCTGCCTTTCCAGGTCGGAGGGCCGTTTCGCTAATGGGAAATAGCTGCGTCAGTGTGAGTGGGCTAGTTCCCATTAGCGGAGAGGACCTTTCTGCCTTTCCAGGTCGGAGGGCCGTTTCTCTAATGGGAAATAGCTGCTTCAGTGTGAGTGGGCTAGTTCCCATTAGCGGAGAGGACCTTTCTGCCTTTCCAGGTCGGAAGGGCCGTTTCTCTAATGGGAAATAGCTGCTTCAGTGTGAGTGGGCTAGTTCCCATTAGCCGAGAGGACCTTTCTGCCTTTCCAGGTCGGAGGGCCCTTTCTCTAATGGGAAATAGCTGCTTCAGTATGAGTGGGCTAGTTCCCATTAGACGAGAGGACCTTTCTGCCTTTCCAGGTCGGAGGGCCCTTTCTCTAATGGGAAATAGCTGCTTCAGTGTGAGTGGGCTAGTTCCCATTAGCCGAGAGGACCTTTCTGCCTTTCCAGGTCGGAGGGCCGTTTCTCTAATGGGAAATAGCTGCTTCAGTGTGAGTGGGCTAGTTCCCATTAGCCGAGAGGACCTTTCTGCCTTTCCAGGTCAGAGGGCCGTTTCTCTAATGGGAAATAGCTGCTTCAGTGTGAGTGGGCTAGTTCCCATTAGCCGAGAGGACCTTTCTGCCTTTCCAGGTCGGAAGGCATTTTCTAATATGAAATATCTGCTTCAGTGTGAGTGGGCTAGTTCCCATTAGCCGAGAGGACCTTTCTTCCTTTCCAGGTCGGAGGGCCGTTTCTCTAATGGGAAATAGCTGCTTCGGTGTGAGTGGGCTAGTTACCATTAGCCGAGAGGACCTTTCTGCCTTTCCAGGTCGGAGGGACCTTTCTCTAATGGGAAATAGCTGCTTCAGTGTGAGTGGGCTAGTTCCCATTAGCCGAGAGGACCTTTCTGCCTTTCCAGGTCGGAGGGCCGTTTCTCTAATGGGAAATAGCTGCTTCAGTGTGAGTGGGCTAGTTCCCATTAGACGAGAGGACCTTTCTGCCTTTCCAGGTCGGAGGGCCCTTTCTCTAATGGGAAATAGCTGCTTCAGTGTGAGTGGGCTAGTTACCATTAGCCGAGAGGACCTTTCTGCCTTTCCAGGTCGGAGGGACCTTTCTCTAATGGGAAATAGCTGCTTCGGTGTGAGTGGGCTAGTTCCCATTAGCCGAGAGGACCTTTCTGCCTTTCCAGGTCGGAGGGCCCTTTCTCTAATGGGAAATAGCTGCTTCAGTGTGAGTGGGCTAGTTCCCATTAGCCGAGAGGACCTTTCTGCCTTTCCAGGTCGGAGGGCCGTTTCTCTAATGGGAAATAGCTGCTTCAGTGTGAGTGGGTTAGTTCCCATTAGCCGAGAGGACCTTTCTGCCTTTCCAGGTCGGAGAGCCCTTTCCCTAATGGGAAATAGCTGCTTCAGTGTGAGTGGGCTAGTTCCCATTAGCCGAGAGGACCTTTCTGCCTTTCCAGGTCGGAGGGCCCTTTCTCTAATGGGAAATAGCTGCATCAGTGTGAGTGGGCTAGTTCCCATTAGCCGAGAGGACCTTTCTGCCTTTCCAGGTCGGAGGGCCGTTTCTCTAATGGGAAATAGCTGCTTCAGTGTGAGTGGGCTAGTTCCCATTAGCCAAGAGGACCTTTCTGCCTTTCCAGGTCGGAGGGCCGTTTCTCTAATGGGAATTAGCTGCTTCAGTGTGAGTGGGCTAGTTCCCATTAGCCCAGAGGACCTTTCTGCCTTTCCTTTCTCCAGGTCAGAGGGCCCTTTCTCTAATGGGAAATAGCTGCTTCAGTGTGAGTGGGCTAGTTCCCATTAGCCGAGAGGACCTTTCTGCCTTTCCAGGTCGGAGGGCCGTTTCTCTAATGGGTAATAGCTGCTTCAGTGTGAGTGGGCTAGTTACCATTAGCCGAGAGGACCTTTCTGCCTTTCCAGGTCGGAGGGCCCTTTCTCTAAGGGGAAATAGCTGCTTCAGTGTGAGTGGGCTAGTTCCCATTAGCCGAGAGGACCTTTTTGCCTTTCCAGGTCGGAGGGCCCTTTCTCTAATGGGAAATAGCTGCTTCAGTGTGAGTGGGCTAGTTCCCATTAGCCGAGAGGACCTTTCTGCCTTTCCAGGTCGGAGGGCCGTTTCTCTAATGGGAAATAGCTGCATCAGTGTGAGTGGGCTAGTTACCATTAGCCGAGAGGACCTTTCTGCCTTTCCAGGTCGGAGGGCCTTTTCTCTAATGGGAAATAGCTGCTTCAGTGTGAGTGGGCTAGTTTCCATTAGCCGAGAGGACCTTTCTGCCTTTCCAGGTCGGAGGGCCGTTTCTCTAATGGGAAATAGCTGCTTCAGTGTGAGTGGCTAGTTCCCATTAGCCGAGAGGACCTTTCTGCCTTTCCAGGTCAGAGGGCCGTTTCTCTAATGGGAAATAGCTGCTTCAGTGTGAGTGGGCTAGTTCCCATTAGCCGAGAGGACCTTTCTGCCTTTCCAGGTCGGAGGGCCGTTTCTCTAATGGGAAATAGCTGCTTCAGTGTGAGTGGCTAGTTCCCATTAGCCGAGAGGACCTTTCTGCCTTTCCAGGTCAGAGGGCCGTTTCTCTAATGGGAAATAGCTGCTTCAGTGTGAGTGGGCTAGTTCCCATTAGCCGAGAGGACCTTTCTGCCTTTCCAGGTCGGAGGGCCCTTTCTCTAATGGGAAATAGCTGCTTCAGTGTGAGTGGGCTAGTTCCCATTAGCCGAGAGGACCTTTCTGCCTTTCCAGGTCGGAGGGCCGTTTCTCTAATGGGAAATAGCTGCTTCAGTGTGAGTTGGCTAGTTACCATTAGCCGAGAGGACCTTTCTGCCTTTCCAGGTCGGAGGGCCGTTTCTCTAATGGGAAATAGCTGCTTCAGTGTGAGTGGGCTAGTTCCCATTAGCCGAGAGGACCTTTCTGCCTTTCCAGGTCGGAGTGCCGTTTCTCTAATGGGAAATAGCTGCTTCAGTGTGAGTGGGCTAGTTCCCATTAGCCGAGAGGACCTTTCTGCCTTTCCAGGTCGGAGGGACGTTTCTCTAATGGGAAATAGCTGCTTCAGTGTGAGTGGGCTAGTTCCCATTAGCCGAGAGGACCTTTCTGCCTTTCCAGGTCGGAGGGCCGTTTCTCTAATGGGAAATAGCTGCTTCAGTGTGAGTGGGCTAGTTCCCATTAGCAGAGAGGACCTTTCTGCCTTTCCAGGTCGGAGGGCCGTTTCTCTAATGGGAAATAGCTGCTTCAGTGTGAGTGGGCTAGTTCCCATTAGCCGAGAGGACCTTTCTGCCTTTCCAGGTCGGAGGGCCGTTTGTCTAATGGGAAATAGCTGCTTCAGTGTGAGTGGGCTAGTTCCCATTAGCCGAGAGGACCTTTCTGCCTTTCCAGGTCGGAGGGCCCTTTCTCTAATGGGAAATAGATGCTTCAGTGTGAGTGGGCTAGTTCCCATTAGCCGAGAGGACTTTTCTGCCTTTCCAGGTCGGAGGGCCGTTTCTCTAATGGCAAATAGCTGCTTCAGTGTGAGTGGGCTAGTTCCCATTAGCCGAGAGGACCTTTCTGCCTTTCCAGGTCGGAGGGCCGTTTCTCTAATGGGAAATAGCTGCTTCAGTCTGAGTGGGCTAGTTCCCATTAGCCGAGAGGACCTTTCTGCCTTTCCAGGTCGGAGGGCCCTTTCTCTAATGGGAAATAGCTGCTTCAGTGTGAGTGGGCTAGTTCCCATTAGCGGAGAGGACCTTTCTGCCTTTCCAGGTCGGAGGGCCGTTTCTCTAATGGGAAATAGCTGCTTCAGTGTGAGTGGGCTAGTTCCCATTAGCCGAGAGGACCTTTCTGCCTTTCCAGGTCGGAGCGCCGTTTGTCTAATGGGAAATAGCTGCTTCAGTGTGAGTGGGCTAGTTCCCATTAGCCGAGAGGACCTTTCTGCCTTTCCAGGTCGGAGGGCCCTTTCTCTAATGGGAAATAGCTGCTTCAGTGTGAGTGGGCTAGTTCCCATTAGCCGAGAGGACTTTTCTGCCTTTCAAGGTCGGAGGGCCGTTTCTCTAATGGCAAATAGCTGCTTCAGTGTGAGTGGGCTAGTTCCCATTAGCCGAGAGGACCTTTCTGCCTTTCCAGGTCGGAGGGCCGTTTCTCTAATGGGAAATAGCTGCTTCAGTGTGAGTGGGCTAGTTCCCATTAGCCGAGAGGACCTTTCTGCCTTTCCAGGTCGGAGGGCCCTTTCTCTAATGGGAAATAGCTGCTTCAGTGTGAGTGGGCTAGTTCCCATTAGCCGAGAGGACCTTTCTGCCTTTCCAGGTCGGAGGGCCCTTTCTCTAATGGGAAATAGCTGCTTCAGTGTGAGTGGGCTAGTTCCCATTAGCCGAGAGGACCTTTCTGCCTTTCCAGGTCGGAGGGCCGTTTCTCTAATGGTAAATAGCTGCTTCAGTGTGAGTGGGCTAGTTCCCATTAGCCGAGAGGACCTTTCTGCCTTTCCAGGTCGGAGGGCCCTTCCTCTAATGGGAAATAGCTGCTTCAGTGTGAGTGGGAACTTAGCCGAGAGGACCTTTCTGCCTTTCCAGGTCGGAGGGCCGTTTCTCTAACGGGAAATAGCTACTTCAGTGTGAGTGGGCTAGTTCCCATTAGCCGAGAGGACCTTTCTGCCATTCCAGGTTCGAGGGCCGTTTCTCTAATGGGAAATAGCTGCTTCAGTGTGAGTGGGCTAGTTCCCATTAGCCGAGCGGACCTTTCTGCCTTTCCAGGTCGGAGGGCCCTTTCTCTAATGGGAAATAGCTGCTTCAGTGTGAGTGGGCTAGTTCCCATTAGCCGAGAGGACCTTTCTGCCTTTCCAGGTCGGAGGGCCGTTTCTCTAATGGGAAATAGCTGCTTCAGTGTGAGTGGGCTAGTTCCCGTTAGCCGAGCGGACCTTTCTGCCTTTCCAGGTCGAGGGCCCTTTCTCTAATGGGAAATAGCTGCTTCAGTGTGAGTGGGCTAGTTCCCGTTAGCCGAGAGGACCTTTCTGCCTTTACAGGTCGGAGGGCCGTTTCTCCAATGGGAAATAGCTGCTTCAGTGTGAGTGGGCTAGTTCCCGTTAGCCGAGAGGACCTTTCTGCCTTTCCAGGTCGGAGGGCCCTTTCTCTAATGGGAAATAGCTTCTTCAGTGTGAGTGGGCTAGTTCCCGTTAGCCGAGAGGACCTTTCTGCCTTTCCAGGTCGGAGGGCCCTTTCTCTAATGGGAAATAGCTGCTTCAGTGTGAGTGGGCTAGTTCCCATTAGACGAGAGGACCTTTCTGCCTTTCCAGGTCGGAGGGCCCTTTCTCTAATGGGAAATAACTGCTTCAGTGTGAGTGGGCTAGTTCCCATTAGCCGAGAGGACCTTTCTGCCTTTCCTTTCTGCCTTTCCAGGTCGGAGGGCCCTTTCTCTAATGGGAAATAGCTGCTTCAGTGTGAGTGGGCTAGTTCCCATTAGCCGAGAGGACCTTTCTGCCTTTCCAGGTCGGAGGGCCGTTTCTCTAATGGCAAATAGCTGCTTCAGTGTGCGTGGGCTAGTTCCCATTAGCCGAGAGGACCTTTCTGCCTTTCCAGGTCGGAGGGCCCTTTCTCTAATGGGAAATAGCTGCTTCAGTGTGAGTGGGCTAGTTCCCATTAGACGAGACGACCTTTCTGCCTTTCCAGGTCGGAGGGCACTTTCTCTAATGGGAAATAGCTGCTTCAGTGTGAGTGGGCTAGTTCCCACTATTATGCAGGACCTGGCCACTAGGGGCAAAAAGGGCCATTTTTCTAATGGGAACTAGCCTTCTCAGTGTGAATAGGCTAGTTCCCATTATTATGCAGGACTTGGCCACTAGGGGAGCAAAAAGGGCCATTTCTCTATTGGGAACTAGCCTTCTTTGTGTGAGTCGGCTAGTTCCCATTATTATTCAGGACTTGGCCACTAGGGCCAAAAAGGGCCACTTCTCTATTGGGAAATAGCAGGACTTGGCCACTAGGGGCAAAAAGGGCCATTTCTGTAATGGGAACTCGCTTTCTCTGTGTGAGTGGGCTAGTTCCCATTATTATGCAGGACTTGGCCACTAGGGGCAAAAAGGGCCATTTCTCTAATGGGAACTAGCCTTCTCAGTGTGAGTAGGCTAGTTCGCATTATTATGCAGGACTTGGCCACTAGGGGCAAAAGGGCCATTTCTCTAATGGGAACTAGCCTTCTCTGTGTGAGTGGGCTAGTTCCCATTATTATGCAGGACTTGGCCACTAGGGGAGCAAAAAGGGCCATTTGTCTAATGGGAACTAGCTTTCTCTGTGTGAGTGGGCTAGTTCCCATTATTATGCAGGACTTGGCCACTAGGGGCAAAAAGGGCCATTTCTCTAATGGGAACTAGCCTTCTCAGTGTGAGTAGGCTAGTTCGCATTATTATGCAGGACTTGGCCACTAGGGGAGTTTAAGGGCCATTTCTCTAATGGGAACTAGCCTTCTCAGTTTGAGTAGGCTAGTTCCCATTATTATGCAGGACTTGGCCACTAGGGGCAAAAGGGCCATTTTTCTAATGGGAACTAGCCTTCTCTGTGTGAGTGGGCTAGTTCTCATTATTATACAGGACTTGGCCACTAGGGAGGCAAAAAGGGCCATTTCTCTAATGGGAACTAGCCTTCTCTGTGTGAGTGGGCTAGTTCCCATTATTATGCAGGACTTAGCCACTAGGGGGCAAAAAAGGGCCATTTCTCTAATGGGAACTAGCTCACTCACACTGAAGCAGCTATTTCCCATCTGAGAACTGGCCCTAACAACCGATGGTCCGTTTCTCGGATGGGAACTAGTATCAACCATAGGATTACTGGCACGCCTTGTCGACGCCCCTTTTCGAGTTTAGAAAATAACAACTGTAGTACTCTGCAGCTTCCACTAGATGTCGGCCTATGCACAGCATGTGATCTAAGCAGATTCCACTAGCCTCAGAAATATATATGTATGGTATCTAAAAAAAGATGAGTGCAAAAAAGTTTTTCTATTCAAATTTGTTTCAAAATGTTCTTTTTATGCTGATGCATCCAAAACCTTTTTGTGTAATAATGAACGCACCTTACTCTGGCTCGTTAGCTGACAGTGTATGATACTCGTGGTACCAGGACTGAATACCGGGAACACCAAGTTTTTGTACAATACAAAAAAACAATACTTCATTACCATGAGTAAGAGTAGAATTATTGCCAGAGCTGGTTTATGCATGTTTTATACTTCAAAGGGCAATCTCAGAGACTGGGCTGTTTCAGAAGGGGACTTGTGTGGTCTTGAGACAGCAACCAAAAATAGACTCTTGCTTTATAAAGGTAACTACCAGGTTTTACATTTTGATCTAAATCAGCTCTTTTCTTCTGCCTAACACGACACTACCAATACTGTCTATTCACCTCTTAAATTTGTCATCCCATTTGCCCGGGAGGCGGCCCTAGGATGAGCGATTTCTAGGTGTCTGCCCCAGGTGGCACCAAGGGCTAATAAATTGACTCTAAAAACAGCATATTCGGCCTCAAAACGAAGAAGGGACATCATTTAGTTATTTGCCTGAGACTGCATAAATCCTCGCATTGCCCCTACGTTTTCCCAAGGTTCATGGTTACTCATAGTGTGGCCCTCAGATTTTTTGGACTTCAACACCCACCAGTCCTACCTAGCGTAGTCAATAGTGAAGGGTCATCTGAGTTGTAGTCCAAAACATGTTTAGGGCCACATAACATATAACCATTACTTGGTCTGACACGGAATACTTAATTTTAGATTCTACAGTGCCCTTCGCCATTCAATAGTATTCTTCCTCACTGTGACATGTGTTGACTTTTCTCAGTCAGTGATGTATGAGTATAGGTTCATGTTGAGTTCTGCTTTCACTCAAATGCTTATTTTATGCTGACAGTAAACTCTCTACTTTTCAAACGCATGATCATTACCCCATGTGCCTCTTCCTCGTCTCAGAACTTATATACATGAGGTACCAACCTCCACAACAGGAACCTATTTCTAATTTATTTCTGTCCTGTCCCTTCCACTTGTGGAGTTTCAAGACCTCCAGTATCCCATCTTTTAGTTAAACATGTCCTGTTGTCAGGGTCGAATCGTCCCTGGGCAGTGGGGTCCGGTTTCTGGCCATGCCTGGGTCGGTTTGGACAAAAAATAATTGAAAAAATATATATTTTCTTTTCTTTTTTTTTCAAAATGCCTTTCATCCTTCTTAGGTAGATAAATGAGTACCAACACAGGTTGGGGGATATTGTATGCATATTTGTTCTATAAAAAAGAGCTTAAGCGTAAGTGCTATACAATAACATATTATCATTTGGCCTTGGACGTCTGCTTGGATTCACAGTGATTTAGTGTACTTAGGAACAATGCTATTTGATGGCACTTCCTGTTTTGTCAAGGGGTGAAAGGTTGTGTTTCATCGCTTTCGTGATGTCACTTTGGGGTGGGGCCAAATGACATCACTTCTGGTGATGTTATTAGAGGTCAAGGGTTGTGAGGCGAGGGATAGGCCACTTTTTTGAGGCGAGGTGTGGGCCACTTTCTTTTTGGGTGACCGGGTCTATTTCTTGCCCCAGTCCGACCCTGCCTCCGTTCAGACAAGGACCTGGGTAAGCAGCTTGGCTGCATACCTAAGACAACTCGAATAAGATTAGAAATCTGAGGATTTCCCTATGAAAAGGAATCAGAGTTCTGAGGAAAGCTTATAAAGGCCACAATGGTATTGAGGCTCAGACTTGGCCTCATCACGAGTTTGGCGGTAACCCTTAAATCCGGCGGTCGCGCTATTACCGCCGGATTTAAGGGTCTGCCAAATCACTGCTTCGGCGGATTTTGCCCCAGCTCTTGGCGGTAAGAGCGCGAAAATTCCCCATTGAGCCCAATGGGGAATGGGGCATTCCCGAATGGGCTCAGTGGGGAATGGGGATTTCCATTACCGCCAAATCCGTGATCCGGCGCTAATAGCGCCGGGGGTTTGGCGGTAGGGCTAATACCACTGGCGGTAATACCGCCGGTGTTACCACCCAACTCGTGATGAGGCCCAACTCTGAAAAGCTATGTTATGTTATAGTCCAAGCAAGTGCCCAGGAATCTGACATACTGCATTATTTTGCAAAGTATGGAAAAACCCAAGAAGACTTACAGGAATCAGATGTTAGTAAACCTTTGGAAAATCAATCATTCAGACTCCGGAAAATGCAAGAATTTTAAACAAGATGTATAGATAGAACGGCAGTCTGCAACCTGTGGTTCTCCACATGTTTTGGACTAGAGCTCGCGTGATCCCTCACCATCGAATATTGTGGCTAGGGCCGATGGGAGTTGCAGTCCAGTACATCTGTAGAGCCAAAGGGACCTGATCCCATTTGGGTTAACAATGCATACATGTCACAGCACCACCTAGCAGCCAATTCTGGAGGTTCACCTCAATTGCAGAGCACTACGATTATACATACTACCTGAAGTGCTTGCATTACCTTATAGAAAAAGTGATAATTTATACAACACTATGTCAATCCAAGTCTGGGGAAGTTGATATCCTTGTGATTGGTGTATATTTACCAAGCATCATCAATGTTATGGTGGGTTTATAACATACAAACACAACCAATTCTACATGTAATGAGACGGTACAACAGGCCATTTAAGTTAACAATGCCACATGTCATAGTGCCACCTAAAAGCCATCCCTGCAAGTTCACCTTCTGCTCAGAGCCACACAGCAAAGACTTATATGTATACAAAATAGACAGAAAAACTTATTTTCAATCTTTTTGAGATAATTGGCGCAGCTCTGAAAAGAAGTCTCAGTATTTAAAGAATCAGACGTTGAGAAAAGCTTGAAAAGCCATGACCACATTTTTCTGTAATGAATTTCATTCGAAAACAAAGGGACACCAGCCTATTGAGGTGAACCAAGACAGTAACTTTCCACAGTTTTCTTAATGAAAGCCCGAACGTAAATGATTGGTGTACATTAATGAAGAATGGATACAATGTGGTAGGATGTAATTGTATATTTATTAATATACATATATTTAACTTATGAACTTGTTTCATTAATAATATTTAATATTCAGCTCTATATACTATTGTAAAGGGGACATGAACAGGGAGACTTTGTGTCTTCTTTTCTCCATCTCTTCAACTGTCATTTCACTTCTCCCCGTGTTCTAAATTCTATCTCTATGTTTCGTCATTACTTTCCGCAGATCGTGCTTTCATCTCGCGCAGAGTGCACGAGCTGTATGCATGAGCCGCATGATGTTAAACATTACACATCCCCCTTCTTTACAGAACAAAGTCTTGAGTCTATTTAGATTATCTAGTCCACATAGTCAGAGAGATATTTCGGTGGTCTGTAATTTCTTCCTGTTCTAGATCGCATCTTTTCTCCTCCATCTCTTTCTTCTGGCTCATTATCTGTGCAAGTTGGCAAGGAAAACACACTCAAAGAAATTCTGTTTCTACCACTATTCTCTTCCCATTCGCACTCATCATCTCTGTTTATGACTTCACTTCCTCTCTTTCTTTCTCTGCTCATTTCTACCATATCATTATTTTTATTCTTCACACTCTCATCTCTTAATATCATTACTCTTTCGTTATTCCAGACTCTGCCATCCTGCGTTTTGACTGCATGTGAATACACATCCACTACTCTAACTGGTCTGGACCATTGACATCCATTTTGTCTCAGATTTGCTGGAAGATTTATTCTGACCCAACTTCCCACTCGAAACTCAGGCCTTTTTCTGAAACATTTCCTGTCATGCAATCTTTTATTATTCATCTGTCTCTGCATAATACTCTCTTTTACTTCTTCTACATTAATTACTTTCTTCACAAGCTCACCCATCCATCCTGGGTACATTTTTGTGTGGCCTTTTCTGCCCCTACTTAATTCAAAAGGAGTAACTCCAGTGGAGCTGTGAGGGGTAAATCTGTGGGCTATTAAAGTCTCCTTAACAACTTCCTTCCACTCTCTCCCATTTGCCCATGCTAACTTGATAGCATCCTTCATCACTCTGTTAAAGCACTCTACAATCCCATTGGTCTGTGGATGGTAGATAGCACAAAACGTATGATCAATGGCTCTGTCACTCAAATATTTTTCCATTTCCCTGGATTTAAACTGGGATCCATTATCTGTGAGAACTTCTTTTGGATAACCTTCTCTTTCACACAGTTCTTCTATGAATTCAATAACATTACGTGTAGTAACTTGTGGTAAGAAAGCAATCTCAACCCATCTGGTTAGCATATCAATGACTACTAAACAATAAGTTGAACACCCATCACTCCAAATTGGGCCAATCACATCCATAGCAATTTTGCTCCAGGGACTCCCAGGGATCTCTCTCAAAACCATCGGATAACTAGCACCCATGCATACGTTATCACTTTTTGAACAAAGGATACATTTCTTGACTTGATCTTCAATTTCACGATCACATCCAGGCCACCAATAGGTATTCCTAATTCTCCTCTTTGTTTTTACGATCCCTTGGTGTCCTTCATGGCCCATCTCCATAATCTTCTTTCTCAGGTTGGTAGGAGGAATTATCTTGTCACTTTTCATTAAATACCCACTTTGCAGGTATAATCCTTCTCTTACGTCCCAAAATGCTTTGACGCTAGTGCATATTATCTCATTTTTTCTCCACCTTCCTTCTTTGACCTTTTCCACTACTTCTAGTAAAGTTTCATCTTTCTCCATTTCATCATTCCATTCTTTTTCAGTCACGGCTTGACTTTCCACTACACAAACTAAATCTTGTTCTTCAGCTATGTCTTCAGCATCCTCAACATCATTTAAGTTAGTTAGTCGTGGTAGACAATCTGCTGTAACATTTTTTGTACCAGGAATGTGTTCAATTTTGAAGTTGAATTCTTGTAATCTTGAAACCCATCTCCTGATTCTGCTAGATACTTTATCTAGACCCTTGGTACTGAAAATCTCTACTAAAGGCTTGTGGTATGTGTAAATAGTAAATTGTACTCCCCAAACAAAAGTCAGAAACTTCTCAGTGGCCCATTTATTTGCCAAAGCCTCCTTCTCTATGGTGGCATAGTTCTTCTCTGCTCCTTTTAATAATCTGGATGTGAATGCGACTACTACTTCTTGTCCATTGTGATGTTGTGATAAGGATGCACCTAGACCTACTTCACTTGCATCGGTCGTTATTATAGTCTTTCTACCTCTAACATAACTTTGAAGTGCTGGAGCTCGGTTTAAGGCTTCTTTAATGAAAAGAAATTCCTTCTCACATTTCTTGTTCCACTCAAATTTCTTGTTCATCTTTAATAGATTTTTCAATTCAACTGTATGGTTTGAAAAGTTTTCTATGAATTTAGCATAATATTCTGCCATCCCAAGGAATGTCGTTAGCTGTTCCTTGTTTTCCGGTATCTTCATAGATTTGATGGAATCTGTCAGATCTTTCTTTGGTCTGATACCTTCTCCTGATATTACATGTCCTAAATATTCTATTTCCTTCCTGTTTATCTTAGATTTGGTTTTACTCAACACCATACCAGCTTTGTACAACTCTCGTAGGACTCTATTTAGTCTCTTAGTGTGTTCTTCTTGATCCTTGGCATATATCAAAACGTCGTCTTGAAAAAACACTACTCCTTCCATGTCACCAAGAATCCTTTGCATAACTCTTTGAAAAACAGAAGCCGCTGAAATTAACCCAAACGGCATTCTCCGAAACTGGTAGGGTCCTTCTGGTGTGATGAAAGCTGTTAAACACTTGGAGTCTTTGTGTAACTTGATTTGGTGATATGCTGCTGTGAGGTCTAAAGTGGAAAACACCTTTGCTGGTCCTAAAGTGGATATCAGTTCCTGTATATTGGGCAACGGATGTCTATCTGGGATCACGCATTTGTTTAATTCCCTCATATCAACGCACAACCTTACTTTTCCAGTGGTTTTTCTTACTATAACTAATGGTGAAACCCATTCCGCAGCATCAACTTTCTCAATTATGCCTTGTATTTCCAATTTGTTCAGTTCTTCTTTGACTTCTGTCTTGAGAGCTAAAGGTACATTTCTGAGTTTCTGGGCAATGTGTCTTGACTCATTCTTGAGTAATATGCGGTGTGAAAAACCTTTTAAACACCCAATCACATCATCTCTGAATATTTCATTGTTGACTTTCTTATTATCTTCAACATATGTACCGTCAACTTGATAAACTGCTTCATCAGCATTTGGATCTAGTCGCACTTTGAGTAGTTTTTGATGGGTCCAGCTAAGTAATGCAGTTTCTCCTCTTTTTGAGACATAAATGCGACCACTCGCTTGTCTGCCTTTAAATTCTAGCTTAGCAATAAACCATCCAATTAAATCTATTCTGGCTCCACCATATGCTTTAAGTCTTACATCTGCTTCATGTAGGTATTCTGGACCACATTTCTTCCACATTTCTTCTGGTATGAGTGTGTACTTGGCTCTTGAGTCTGCCATCATAACAACCGGTAAACCATTCACAGCAATTTGTGTCTTTGGACTTTCAACATGTTCATCTTCATCTGTGACCATGAATACACACTCCTCTTCTTCATCATCATTTCCAATCCAATTCGAATTTTGTTCTTCAATTGGGTTGCTCCTGCAACATTTGGCTATGTGTCCTTTACCTCTGCATCGCCTACAAATCATTTTGAGAGCAGGACACTCTTTTTTGTTTGCCCAGTGACTTGGACTACCACATCTGTAACACCCTCTTTGTCTGGTTCTCCCCCTTCCAATCTGTGTAAGCTGTTCTTTGTTTTGGCGGTCTCGTCCGGATGTAGGCACTCTGGTTGATTCGAATCTATTATTCTTTCTAACTTCACTTCTGTCAGGTCTCTTCACCATCGTGCGATTCTTGTACACTTCCTCACCAATGGAATTTCTGTGTTGCAAATTGTAGTAATTTGATTGCATTTCACTGTGATATGGCGTCATATTCTTCTTCTTGTTGCCTCTTATCACTCCTATTTCATTATCTTGGTCTGGTTGTACTGAACTGATCGATGGTTTGACAGATATATCTTTTATTCTGTTTTCTAAAGTGGACACACATGTCTCAGTGTGCTCCAACTCTTTGGCTAATCTCAACACGTGTCAAGAGTAGGATCATCTTCAGACCATAGTCTCTCCCTAAGCTTGCCACTTCTGCACTCGAGCATAAATTGGTCTCTGATTCTTTCATCAAGTTGTTGATTAAACTTGCAATTGCGGGCCATTTTCCTCAAAACTGTGACATATTGTTCCACAGATTCATCTTTCTCTTGGATTCTCTTTCCAAACTTATATCTTTCTATGATGGTACTCATCTTCTTATCATAATGTTTGTTAAGTTTAGCAATGGCTATTTCGTATCCGTTCATGTCCCCTGTCTCGTCATCTGTTAAATCAGGTAAGTCTTCAAATATTTCTTGTCCAGCTGGACCTAAACAATGTAACAATAGAGATTTCTTTCTCTCAGTGCTGTAATTTGCTCCACATACAACTTGTGCATAGTGCTCAAAAGCTTTAAGCCAACGTTTCCACGGAAGTGCAGGTTCTCCCACTTCTGGCAAAAACATGTGTGGTGGATGGACTCCCTGCATCGCCATGTTGATCTGAATGGTTGATACATTTTGTAGTTATTGATTATTGAAACCACTGTGAGGGGGAAGAGCAATGAAAATTATGAAGATTGCCAGTTGTAAAAAATACTGTGAAGAGGAAGAGTAGATTAATGAGGATTGCCTTGTTCACTTGGGATTTGAACAATAGTACTGATTCTTATGAATTGTTCATATATTTTATTTATTCCTCCATATACTTGAATTACAGACTATGTGGCACTGTTTTGAAACTGCAGAGACTTAAATGACACAGCCCAGTTTAATGCGTTTGTACGCGTGTCAGTTTCACTTGTTTTTAATTCAGGTAGACAGTTTCTCTTTTCGTGAGCTCATAAACCCCTCCCCTTCAGCTCGCCTCCACTCATCGGCTCTGTAAAAAGTTCGCAGCTGATGTGGTCTAGTCAGCGTGTCAGTACTTCTTTAGTGTTGCCCGGCCCCGCCTTTCCAGACACTCCTTATTTAACGATCAGCCTCCTTATTACTTAGACGGTATTAAGATGAGGAGGGTGTGTACAGCTGGATGTGTGTAGTTGTTGGGGAGAGTGGAAAGAGAAAGCTGCTCGACGGGGAGTGGCGTAGGGGTTTTGGTTTCCTCACAGGGTTGCGCCGTCGGGAATACTAATAAAGCGGTATAGTTCGTGACGGCGGCAGCTCTCGGATAAGGGTGAGAGCTGCTCCTACCTGATGCGCAGCCGGAGATCCTTCTCAACGGCCGCAAAAGGTTCGCCTCGTCGCCACTGAAGAATGGATACAATGTGGTAGGATGTAATTGTATATTTATTAATATACATATATTTAACTTATGAACTTGTTTCATTAATAGTATTTAATATTCAGCTCTATATACTATTGTAAAGGGGACATGAACAGGGAGACTTCGTGTCTTCTTTTCTCCGTCTCTTGAACTGTTATTTCACTTCTCCCCATGTTCTAAATTCTATCTCTATGTTTCGTCATTACTTTCCGCAGCTCGTGCTTTCATCTCGCGCAGAGTGCACGAGCTGTATGCACGAGCCGCATGATGTTAAACACTACAAGTAATGTAGTAGTGCTACATCATCTTCCTTTTCTGACCTCGTTTTTTTTTTAAAAATGCTGAGTTTACCTCTTTTAATGTTGCTAGAAAGTGAATGGTTGAACTTAATTTGCTGTTGCTTTTTTATTATTTGAAACACCTGCTTAAGCAAAACATAAAAAGAGGTAAATACAAAAGAGTCAGTAGAAGAAACAAGTTACTTGCTTGTAAGTATTGTTCTCCAGCATGGGTCTGCCATATAAATTCCACGTTGTCAGGCCGGGAATCCTCGGTAAAAGAAAAAACAGTTTCACTTTCACTTACAAACTGTATTTCTCCTCTAAACCAATCACTGTACCTTGGGTCATAATGCCCCCAGCCAATGGCTGCCCCCTCCCTAAGCCCCTCCTCTGGGAGCCATCTTCAGATTTGGTAAGCATGTTAAGTGGCAGTATGACCAAGAAGAGCCGCAGAGGGGTAGGAGGGAGGGTTTGCATGTGAATCCATGCCAGAGCCATGCTGGAGAACAATAGTTACAGGTAAGTAACTTGTTCCTTCTCCAGCATGGGGTCTGGCATGGATTCACATGCTCATGAATAAAGAATACAAAGCAGTACAATCATTACACAACCACGGGAGGTGGCAAGGCTCAACAGAAGCAATTACTCTTACCTCCGGAACAGGCTCAACGTTAAACAAACAGGTTTACGTAGCACTGCTTGGCTGACCCTGGACTCCTCTCTGGAATCTCTATAGACGCAATAGAATCTTTTGAAGGTGTGCGTGAACCTCCACGTAGCAGCCCTGCAGATGTCCAGTAGTGGCACACCAGACAGGAATGCCGTTATCGCAGCGATCGCTCTGGTGGAATGGGCTCCCGGACAGCCGGACAGTGGTCGGTTTGCCAACCAATGACAATGGGTGATACAGCCAGAGAGCCACCTGGAGATGGAAGACTTGGACAAGGCTTTCCCATGGTTCACAGGACCAAAGTTCACAAACAGGTGAGACGTCTTCCGAAAACTCTTGGTGCAGGCCACATAGAACTTCAGAGCACGAGCAACGTCCAGCGAGTGCAAGGGCCTTTCAGCCGGTGACGAAGGCTCCGGTAAAAACACAGGCAACACCAAAAGCTTGTTGAGGTGGAATTCCGAAAGAACCTTTGGCATGAAGGAGGGGTGCCTATATACCATCACACTCGATTTGTGAAAAGTCAGATATGACTGTTTGCCTTATAGGGCCTCAATCTCACCCACCCTCCTGGCGGAGGTGATGGCCATGAGAAAAGCGGTTTTCCATGAGAGGAACTTGAGAGGGGCCTGATGCATATGCTCAAAGGGGGCTCCCATGAGAGTTCGCTCTGGCGAGAAGGATTGAAACAGTCTTTTGAGGAACACCTTGACGAGACGGTGGGACCACAGAGAAGATCGTCCTGGAGACCTGGTGTATAGCCGCCAGATGCGTCTTGATAGAGGCGTGCACCATCCCTCCCTTCGCCAAGGACAACAAGTAGGAAGAATCTGTGGGGCCGTAACCCTTAAATGGTTGATGTTCTGTGACCAGCACGACGTAGCGAAATGCTTCCACTTGTGACAGAAGCACTTAACAGTCAATGACGCTCTGGCCTTGGCAAGGACCTCACTCCAGTCCTCTGGCAACTCGTATCCTCCAAACTCTAGGGCTGTAGGAGCCAAAACCTCAGGTTCAGCAATCCAGGGTCTTGATGCAGTGTTGCGTCTCCTTCTCTGATGAGCAGATCCGCAACTGGAACCGATGGCAAATAGCGGCCATTTGGAGTTCGCCGACATCCCAAACAGATCGATCTGGGGTCTGCCCCACTTGATGAAGATGCTGTCCGTCGGTCCTGCCGAAGTTGCCGCTCATGGCAGGAGCGCAACTCCCTGCTGAGGGAGTCAGCGATGGTGTTCTTGACTCCCGCCAGGTGAAAGGGTATGAGGAACATCTCCTGGCCGAGGGCCCAGTTCCACAAGTTCTGCACCTCTCTGGAAAGCACTGGGGATCGGGTGCCCCCCTGCTTCCTGATCGTGGTGGCATTGTCCAGGAAGATCCTCACCACCTTGCCCTTCAGGGATGGAAGGAAGGACTTGAGGGTCCAAAACACAGCCCCCAGCTCCAGGATATTGATGTGGAGATCCTTCTCCTTTGGCAGCCACAGGCCTCTGGTGTACAGACATCCAGTGTGGGCTCCCCAGCCCTCCAGGGAAGCATCCGTGGTGACCGTTTCCTGGTAAGGGTTTTTTGGAACCCTGTGTTCCGGGCAATGCTGGAATGTGCGCCCCACCATCTTTTTCGCTCGACTGAACTCTTGTCGAGAAGGATCTTGTCCATGAAGCTTCCTAACATTTGTATCCAGCGGGCGTCTAGGAACTCTTGAAGAGGATGCATCCGCAGCCTGCAGAGTCGAATCAGGGAGATGCACAACGACATCATGCAGAGCAGAAACTTGATGGTCCACACCATGGCAGTCTTCAGTGACAACAGTCATTGCACCTTCGCCAGCACATCCGCTATCCTTTACTCCGAGGGCAACGCTAGGCAGGCAACCGTGTTGAGCCTGGCTCCCAGGAATAGAGCGTGCTGCGATGGCGTCAAGCAGGTGTTTGGATAATTGATGGAGAACCCCAGCTCTGTGAGTAGCTGGACGGTCCGCTGCTTGTGTTTGACACTACTTCTCTTGACTGGGCCCAGATGAGCCAATCATCGAGGTACGGGTACACGTGTATTTGTATTTATTTGTATTTGTATTTATTTTATTTGTATAGCGCAAACCAGGCCCGTAGGCAACCGGGCGCATATCTTCAAACAATGGTTACAGCAATACAAGAGCATACGTAATAGATACAAAATGTACAGGCACATAGTACAGAGCATAGGCATACAGGATCAAATGCATACATAACAAGAAGTCAGCTATACAGAAGGTATTAGGACGTCTGATGTGGCTAACCTTGAGTTTGAATAGGTTGAGAGATGAAAGATTTCTAATAGAGAGGGGCACAGTGTTCCAAAGTTTGGCTGCCAAGACGGGGAAGCTAACCCCACCAGCTGTTTGGAGCTTGAATCTAGGGATGGCAAGGTTTTGATTATGGGCCGATCTGAGTGGCCGTGCGGGATGTATTGAGTGAACCGCAACGCTAGGTAGGTAGGGGCTTGGTTGTTTAAGCATTTGTAGGTAAGGGCAAGTGATTTGAGTGAGATCCTTTGGGAGACTGAAAGCCAATGAAGGTTCTTCCTAGTTTTAGAGATGTGTGCTGATCTAGGGATGTTGAGGGCTGCTCAAATGGCATTGTTTTGAGTAATCTGGAGTTTATTGAGGTTACACTGGTTGGTGCCTTGGTACAGTGCGTTACAATAGTCCAGTTTGGACATAACCAATGTCCTGGCGAGAGTGGTGCAGTTATGCGAGGAGAGGAATGGGCGACAGGCTGTGATAAGATAACATGGGTAAACTGATGCAGAAGCAACTGCATTGGTTTGTCTGTGAAGTGAGTGTGTGGAATCTAAGTGGATTCCCATGGTTTTTGTATCTCTGGATACTTTGATTGAGTTGCCATCGATATTACAAGAGCTGAACAAGGGGGCCTTTGTTGAGTGTCTAGGATGAGGAGCTCTGTTTTATCATCATTGAGACAGAGCTCATGCAGGGACGTCATTTGGGGGTCGCCAGAGGTCGCAACTGCAACCTCTGAGGTCTCCCTTGCGACCTCTGTGGTCTCCCTTGCGACCTCTGTTAAAAAAAAAAGAAATAAAAAAAAAACATTTTGGTTTTTTTTTTTTTTTCGTTTTTTGTAATGCAAGGTCCTGGAGTGGCTGGCTCTCATGTTCAGGCCCTTTAAAAAAATAATAATAATAAGACAAATAAGAACAGGAGTGCCACAAGTCTAACACTTTCAGCACTGACCCTAAATAAGAAAGAATAGGAAACCAAATAATGTGTCTTTCTGGAATTCTGTACAATAATTGCTAAACTCATTAAAGGTTTATTTCAGGCACACTTCAGGGGGTGAGTCACTGATTTAGTCTGTTATTAAACGCCTCAACTCAGCCTTTAATCCTTCTGAGGTCGATAAATGAGTACCAAGACAGGTTGGGTGATATTGGGTGTATATTTTTTCTATATAAAGCGCTTAAGTGTAAGTGCTATATAGTAACACATCATTATCATTTGGTCATGGACGTCTGCTTGCATTCACAGTAATTTGGTAATATGGGCCTATACACACTGACCTTAACGCTACATATGGCAATCCATTCTTGCATGAAATGTACATCACATTATAGTGATATCGTAACCATATTTTTCGTACTGTACAATGCTGTGATGTCACTTCCTGTTTTGGCAACGGGTGAAAGGTTCGTGTTCCATCGCTTCCCGCGATATCACTTCGGGGTGGGGTCAAATGATATCAGTTCCTGTGATGTCATCAGGGGTCAAGTGTCGTGTGATGTCACTTCCGCTACCCCTGGCATTTTGGTGAAATGACGTCCCTGAGCTCATGTTGTGCCATCCAGGCTTGGATGACCTGATAGATGTCGTTTAGTGATTTTGAGTCTACAACGTAGTCGCCTGTGATGGGAATGAGTATCTGGGTGTCATCGGCGTAATTGGTGTAGGTGACACCCAGATAGTACTGCACATCAAACAGGGGTTTAGTGAATACATTGTAGAGGGTGGGTGATACACATGACCCTTGCGGGACCCCACAGGGGACTGGCGCTGGGTCAGCTGAGGAAGTAGGGGAGAAGACTCTCATGTGTCTATTGTCTAGAAATGACCTGATCCAATTGGTGACGTTATCAGAAAAGTGGGCTGCTGATTTTAAATGTTGGCAAAGGATTTGGTGGTTGACCAGATCAAAGGCAGCGATAAGTCCAATAGGAGTAGTAGTGCCAATTTGCCGTTATCTTTTAGGTACTCAATTTGGGTTTTGAGGTCTAAGAGGGCTGTTTCAGTCCCATGTTTGGGTCTAAAGCCGGATTGTCTAGTGCCTAAAAGTTTGTTAGTTTCCAGATATTTCTGTATCTGAAGGTAGGCTGCTCTGTCTAGTATTTTTAGAAGAAATGGGACCGTAGTAAAGGGTCTATAGTTGGTTGGGGTCTCCGGATCTAGTGTTGGTTTTTTTAAGAGGGGGATAACCCAAGCATCCTTCAAATTGTTAGGGACCACTCCCGATTGGAATGAGACATTGATGAATATGGTTATGAAAGGAGCGAGGTCATGTGCCGATTCCTTAATGATCGGTGCCGGGCAGGAGTCGCCCTGGCAGTTCGATGGTTTTAAGGTACTAATGATTTTTTCAACCTCAGCGATGTTAAGAGCCGTGAAGCTGAATGGCTTGTGGGAAGGTGGGATGGTCTTTTTAGGTGGCCTAGTTTTAGTAGTGGGAGAGGTGTGGAGGGTATTTTGTTTGGCGTTTATTTTAGCTTGCAGAGTAGTAATTTTATTGAGAAGTGCGTTTTGGATGTTATTGCACCAGGTACTATCTTTGATGCAGGAATCGGGGACAGGCGAAGGGGATTCTAATTCTTTGAGAATTTTAAATAATTCATTTGTGTTGGATTCAGCTTGAGATATACGTTGGTTATATGTCTCTTTTATGGCTTGGAGTATGGCCTCCTTGTAGTTGAAGTGATGAGAAGGGAGTCTTTGTTGGCCATGCTGGGATTGCTTTTCCAGAGAGCTTCGGCCTTTCGCTTTTCTTTACGCATAACTCTAAGCTGCTGGGTGAACCATGAGTTCAGGTGGGATCGTTGTTTGGCTTTGCGTATTTTGAGAGGGGCTATAGTCTCAATGGCATTGAGTATGGTAAGGTTGAAGGTGTCTAATCGGACGGTAGGGTCCTTATGCTGCGAGGCACAATTATTAAGGATAGGGAGGATGAGAGGGAGCAGTTTGTCCCTAGTGATGTCCTTTTTGTTCCTGGTGGGTATAGTCAGGGCTATGGTAGGTTTAGCCTGTGGGTTGGTGGCTGGTAAGTGGAAGGTGATGATATGATGGTCGGACCAAGCGCAGGCAGAGTTGGAGGTGATCATGGTTTTGCAATTGAGATCAGATATCCAGTCCAACGCTCTGCCCTTGTTGTGGGTGGGTGCAAGAATGCGTTGTTGGAAGTCTAAGTTGCCAAGGGTAGTGGCAACCTCAGTGGCCATATGATCCTTAGGGTCGGCGAGGCCCAGATTGCGGTCACCTAATAGTAACACCTGCGAATTAGGCTTAGTGTTAGCAGACAGGATAGATGTAATATCATCTGTGAAGGACCCAAGGGGAACTGGGAGTTTGTATATGAGATGTAATGTTGCTGTTTTGGTAGGTGAAAGGGATAATTTCACTGATAAGGATTCTGCAGAGATGAGTTGGGAATTGGTAGTGGTTCTCATGGTGATATCTTTGTGTATAAATGCGACTCCTCCGCCTTTAGAGAGGTTAGAAAGGCGATCATTTCTGATGATGGAATAACCATTAGGAATGGCTAAGGCGACAAGAGGGCCAGAGGCAGTATGTAACCAGGTTTTCGGTGATAGCTAAGAAGTCGAGGTTTTGTACGGTGATGAGGTCAGCAATGTCGAGAGCGTGTGCTGTGAGGGATCTTGCATTGATAAGAGCACCCTTGAGCGTTGTGATAGGGGTGGGAGGTGGGGGGAGGTTGGATCTCATTGGTGAGTCGTGATGTATATAGGTGGTGTGGCTGCGCTGCGTGCAAGGTGCACGATGTAATCTAGATCCGAGTCTGGTGTTTCTAGATTGTAGTGTACACGGTTGGTTGGGTGCAGGTTTAGTGGCAAAGTGTTGGAGCCACAGAGCCGGATCATTAAGGTACAGGTTAATTGAGTGGTCTGTGCAATGATGCATGATAAGGAAATGTGTGGAGAAGTCGTTGTGGGTGGGGGAGTGATGAGTCCTGACAATGTTGGTGGAGGGAGTGCCTAGGGAAGAGATTGAATACCCTATGATGATTGTGTGGATAAGGTGGAAGCAAGCAGGATGCCACAGCTGCATGACATGGTCTAGTAGTTTGGAAACCGGGTAGGTTAAAAGGCGGTCACTTACTGGTGTGGTAGTTATCAGGAGGATAGTTTACAATGGGGGCGCCTGTATTCGAAATCACTGAATGTATCAAGATGCATTAGTGTGACAAGTCGAGAAGAGTGCAGTGGGGCACCTAGATTCGAAATCTCAGTAGGGGCACACATGCACTGAGGTCACACATTGACTGGGGTACAGCAGGGCACCTAGATTCGAAATCTCAGTAGGGGCACAAATGCACTGAGGTCACACATTGACTGGATTACAGCAGGGCACCTAGATTCAAAATCAAAGTAGGGGCACAAATGCACTGTGGTCACACAATGACTGGGGTACAGCAGGGCACCTAGATTCGAGATTACAGTAGGGTGCACAAATGCAGTGAGGTCACACAATGACTGGGGTACAGCAGGGCACCTAGATTCGAGATTACAGTAGGGTGCACAAATGCAGTGAGCTCACACAATGACTGGGGTACAGCAGGGCACCTAGATTCGAGATTACAGTAGGGTGCACAAATGCAGTGAGGTCGCACATTGAGCAGGGTACAGAAGGGAAACGTGGATCCGAGGACATGAATAAGGGCGAAGGTGGCACAGTAATCATGCAATATGGCAGGTGTGCACTGGGGTGACACGGTTGAGTAGAGAGCAGTGTGTATCACAAAGGTTTAAAAGTGCATACAATGGGGCGCAATATCATGGCTCAAACTCTGAATGCAGCATGGTGCATTAGTACGCAGTACCAAAGAATGCAGTACCTAAATTTGAATATCAGCACATTCAGTAGGGTGCAATGCCTAGTACATTAAGTATTATGCACTACCTAGATCCGAATATCAGGTAGGAAGGCTATGGCTAATGGTATAGGCATCATGAGAAGCACAATCTGTTAGCCTTTAATTAGGGTGGCAGGCCTAAAGGTAACTCTATAACGGGTGAACAGCAGTTAAATCAAGATAGATAGCGCCTAGGAGCTACTCTCTGAGCGTGAGGCCTTGGAGAGTAGATTAGTGTGCATGGCAGAACGTACAAAGTACCTTAAAGTTTGCATGCAGGTGCATGGTGGTCGTTGTGCAGCGATTCCGGCCCACGGTTGATTGGCTGCTTTCAAGCCAAATCCAGCCAATGGCGAAGCACCGGGAAGCCTGGATGCAGTATGGCGAGGGGCGAAATGCCTATGAGGCGGGCACAGCCATCTTGGAATGGCAGCCGTAGTGATCGCGGCTTAGACAGAAATGCCTTTTTCAATAAATTACACGCATAGCGTGCGACTGCAGCAGGCAGTGGGCATCAAAGTAACAAGTAACAGGGAGATGTGGGTACATGAGTCCGCACTATTTCGGTGTCGGGGATTCTGGAGCATAGCGAGCAGAGGAAAGGTGCCCAATGGCCTACCTCGGCGTGTGGGGAAGCTCCTGCTTCACTTCCCTGGAGGGACACTGCTCCTGCAGTGCTGCGGCAGCCTTCTGCTCGGCTGCAGACATGTAGATGAGTGGGGCCACAGGCTGGGACAGGGCACAAGCCTTTGTACGGCGGCCTTCGTGTAGGCGGCCGGCTACGCTTGCCGGCGGTTGATTGGCTGCTTTCAAGCCAAAGCCAGCCAATGGCGAAGCTCCGGGAAGCCTGGATGCAGTACGGCGAGGGGCGAAATGCCTATGAGGTGGGCGCGGCCATCTTGGAATGGCAGCCGTAGTAATCGCGGTTTAGACAGAAATGCCCTTTTCAATAAATTACACGCATAGCGTGCGACTGCAGCAGGCAGTGGGCATCAAAGTAACAGGGAGACGTGGGCGCATGAGTCCGTGCTATTTCGGTGTCGGGGATTCTGGAGCATAGCGAGCAGAGGAAAGGTGCCCAATGGCCTACCTCGGCGTGTGGGGAAGCTCCTGCTTCACTTCCCTGGAGGGACACTGCTCCTGCATTGCTGTGGCGGCCTTCTGTTTGGCTGCAGACATGTATGCATGCAGACAGACATGCAGACAGACTATGTATCCCTCATAGACGTAGATAGGCCGCCACCGGTGCCAGGCCCTTTGTGAACACCCTGGGTGCCGTCTTTAGGCCGAAAGGCAGGGCCTTGAATTGGTATTGTCTTCCCTGCACAACAAAGTGTAGGAACTTGCAGTGTTTCCTGTGAATGGGGACGTGGAAGTAGGCGTCCTCCAGATCAAGCAACGTCAAGAAGTCTTCTTCCTCCAGTTGGCCCAGCATGTGCTGCAACTTGACCATTCTGAATTTTTGGGACTTGATGAACTTGTTGAGATGCTGCAGGTCTAGGATGGGCTTCCAGCCCCCCGTCTCCTTTCAGACCAAGAAGTATCTGGAGTAGACTCCGGAGCCCCATAGTCGTTTTGAATCCAGCTCTATTGCCCCTTTCTTTAGCATGGCCCGTACCTCCAGCAGGAGCTGAGTAATGTGCTGCTCTTGCCGGGCCACCGGGGAGATCCGTGGACACTTTTGCCGGAACTCCAGGGTATGTCTGTGGGCGAGAGCCTCCAACACCCATCTGTCAGTGGAGATCTTTTCCCATTTGCTGAAAAATCCCACCAGCCGGCCTCCGAGCGGGGTGCATGGGTGGGGGCCCGACATCCTGGCCAGTTCAGTCTTGCTTCAGCACCTGCGTACCACCTTGGGGGTGGCGACAGTGCTGACTACCTCCACTGAAAACCTTGGAACAGCCTCTGTAGGCCTCCTGGGTCATTGACCGGGAGGGTTGATGGTACAATGAGGAGCTTCCACCAAAACCTTTTGTCGATCTTCCCGACTTTCCACCAGAGGCACGAAAGGAAGAGCAGTGCTTCTGGAGAGTGCTCAGGGCACGTGCAATCTGGGTCTTGATGGCCTGCAAGGATTCGCTGATGGCTTTCCCAAAGAGGATATCCCCATCAAAGGGCATATCCAGTACTCTCGTCTGTACCTCCTGGCGGAAATTGATGGCCTTCTGCCAGCCTCGACGACGGAGGCAGACACCGTTCCTGATGTGTCGGAAACCTATGTAGGTGATGTCCAGGGCCACCATGATGGCATGGTCCGAAGCCACTTCCCCCTCCTGGAGAAGTGTGATTGCCTCTACCCGCTTGTCGTCGGGCAGGGACTTCAGAATTGGAGCCAGCTTGTACCACAGTTCCCTGTCGTACCTGGCAAGGATTGCCAGTGCGTTGGCCGCCTTGACGGTCGATGCCGCATATTAGATGACCTTTCTCCCCATGGTGTCCAACTTCTTCCCCTCACCATCGGCAAGGTCTGTGGACGATGATGAGGGGTTAGGGCGATGACTTCCTCGCACCCGCCAACACCACAAAGTCCGGTGACGGTTGTGACCGTAGGCACTTGGGTGCGGAATCCGGTACCCAGTACTTTTTCCCTAGCCTCTCCCGCTTGGCAGGAGCCGGATTCTTCAATAGTGCCAGGCCTTCCTCCCAAACGTCTTCCAGGTGGGGCACCACCATGATGGTCTTCCATTTGGCCTCGCGCCTCTGGTAGAGGAAACCTTCCTTCTTGGTATCCTCGGTAGTAAGCTGGAAGAGCTTGGAAGCTCCGGCGATCATGGCATGGAACGACCCCACTTCATCCGGTTTGGATGCCCTCGGCTGCAGCGATTAGCCCAACGTGACAATATCGCAACCGTCTCCGTCATCGCCTTCCCCGTGCCCGTCCCTGTGTCTGGGTCCCTCGGGGGGAGGGTACCTGGCGCGGGTGTGGAGGGTGATGTGGAGATGTCGGATGGCCTTTTCTCTTTATCGCCATAGGCTGGTCTGGGGTTACAGGGGCAGGGTCACTGGGTCTGGGGTCTGCAGCATCCTCTTCTGCATTTCCGACACCAGTGTAGGGTCGAAAGGATGTCCAGCGATACATCCCTTGGAGGAATTGGAGTGGTAGGCCTACCGAGGAGGAAACATCTGTGTCTTGTGGTACGGCCTGTAGCAGGCCTGAGTCCTCTTCGCCTTCCCCCTTTTTTTGCATCCTGAGGGGTTGCAGCGATGGCATCCTCTTTTCCGGTGTTTTCTCCACTGCTCCGGCCGAAGCCTCCCACCTCGGGTAGGGATACCTTGGACGTAGTCGGGACTACCTTCACTGGGCCAGCCCCTTTGGCCTTCGTGAGAGTGTGCGCCACCATTTTGATCATCGACAACGATAGTTCTTGTGCTGCCGGGGCCTTCTTGGGCAGGTTGGCCGCCTTTTCCTCTACCCTAGGCTTCTCAGACCTCTCCTGCAGTTTAGCCGGGTTGGGCGATTTCCTCTTTGATGAGGAATTGGATAGATGGCTGGAGATGGAGGCAGATGGTGAGGTTGATCACGCCCTGCACATCGCAGGACCCGCTTGCGCTGCGTCCCCACTGGAAACAGATGGGGGTGCCTGGCCTTATCTTGGGATGGAGCACCCTCAAAAGACTTAGAAGGCCGCTCCTCGGACCGGCCAGTCCTGTTTGAGGCATGCCCCTGCTTGGAGCCAGAGGCCATGATGTTGAGCCACGCCGCCAGTCTACTGTGATGATCCTTACTCGTTATCTTCGAGCAGATTTTGCAATCTCCTTCTCTGTGATGCGGGTGAAGGCAGTAGAGGCACTGAAGGTGTTTGTCCTCACAAATGCGTTCCGCAGTCCGCATCTGGAGCAGAGCTTGAAAAGGAAGCTTCCATCGTTCTTCTCTTCTGACATGGTCGGGGGGTGCGGAGAAGGCCCGATTGCCTTCTGGAAACTTTGACAAAACTAGACGATCCTTGCCCTTCTGAGGCGCTGAAATTCACAGACATACGGGTCCCCATTTGACGGCCGATGGAGAAAAGAGCACACAGGCTCTGTTTGACAAAAAGCGTGAAAAACCGTAGAATAGCTCACAGAGCAAAACTCGAGGACTCCCAAAACTCGAACATGTGGCAAAAGTCTGAAGATAGCTGCCAGAGGAGGGGCTTAAGAAGAGAGCAGTCATTGGCTGGTGGCAGTATGACCCAGAGTACAGTGATTGGTTTAGAGGAGAAATACAGTTTGTAAGTGAAAGTGAAACTTTTTTTTCTTTTACTGAGGATTCCCGGCCTGACGACGGGGAATATTCATAAGCATGTGAATCCATGCCAGACCTCATGCTGGAGAAGTTTGATTCTGCAAAAATAATGAATTTGATACCGTTTCCTTGACAGTTGGACATTTTGAGTGAAGTTTATGAAAAATAAATGGTGTCAGGGATACAGCAAGTCTTTGTTAAAAAAATAAGTTGTGTGCTAAATAGTTGCAAGCCCTGACACACAACCTTTAAAGTAAATGTATGTCTTTTAAAAGACCAATACAAAAGGCCGCTTTCAGATAAATTCCAAACCTTCCTTCAAGAATCATTCTGTAATTTAAGTTCAAGCTTCTCTACACAAATCCTACATGCTTTATCAGAGTTAGGAAAAGCTGGGTTATCCATTGTTAAAATAAATCCCATCTTATCCGAGATTTGTGAGCTTGTGCACGAATAGGAAATTCTCTGTAGTCAAAGTGTATGGAAAAAGTAGTGGAACTATGTTCCCTGCCAGTGGCGCTGGAAGTAGGGGTCCTGCAGCACTCCCTCCTTTCAGCTGTACATTGCTTGATAGAAATCCTCTAGCAGATTGTCTAGCAGTTCCTTCATTGCGCACACACAAAACAGAAACCATTTGTGTCTTTAATTTATCCGGGATCTCTTTTGAGTGCAAGAAAAAAAATGTATTACTGTTTGGAAGAAGAAGCCATTTAGAAGAGGGCTGGGTAAAACTTGACTTGCCATGCACAGAT
This sequence comes from Ambystoma mexicanum, assembly GCF_040938575.1. NCBI lineage: Eukaryota > Metazoa > Chordata > Amphibia > Caudata > Ambystomatidae > Ambystoma > Ambystoma mexicanum. The sequence continues at coordinate 746,461,291 of NC_090926.1, forward strand.
CGCACCATGCCTGCTTCCGAATGGTAATTTCTCTGGCGGATAACATTTTAACTGTGTGTCTGTTTTCAAAGTTACATGCAGTTCAGAGGCAGTCATTGCAGTGGCCTGGCCAAGCTTTTTAGGTATTTAGTGCAAACGCTACTGTCTCAGAATTGTATGATATATATATATGAAATAAATAGCATTATAGAATTATGAAATTGTGAACAGTCCTGGTTACCTTGCAATTTTTGGTTATTAGTGAATCTCATACATAAAGAGATTCTCACGCTAGGTACAGTATTTACAGTGACATTTTTTTATTATTATTTGTTGCAGTGTCGACACATGGTCTAGAGGTGGTCAGCCGACACGTGTTTCGACCCAGACAGGTCCTTATAAAGGCAGGATTTTTCTCAGAAAAGGGGGGGATGCTGCCCCAGGATGTGCTTAAAAAATTGTATCAGTAAGGAATAGTCAGTCTCTCCCATATTTGGATCTGTCGTTTGTCCAAAAGCTGATGGTCACGAACGTGGTGTGTCGTGGTAGTGAAGTGAATGAGATCATTCCGACACACCACGATCGTGAGCATCAGCTTTTGGACAAATGACAGACCCAAATCTGGCGGAGACTATTCCTTACTGATACCACAAACCGTGTCATGATGCTTTTACATCGTTTAATTTCATAAAGTAGTATCTACTGTATCGACTGTACGCTGGTAAGATATCTATGTACAAAAAAATGCTACTGGAATTTGAAATCAGACAGGCTGGCACCACGTTCTTATATAAATGAGTTCCTTCATTCTTATCAATCTTTTGCAAACTCCAACAGATCTTGGCTGGGTATTGCAGACTTTCTTTCACTCCAGCAGTGTAGAGTGAGTCTTTCTTTTAATCCAGCTGTTTAGTGGGACAGTGACAGACATGACATATGCAAGGGAAAATGAAGCCTTCGTGGCAAAGGGGCCATTTTCACTAGGGAAATAAAAACCAAGTAACGCGAGCAGAGCTCTTAAGTTTCCCAGTTCCATGCGTGAAAACACCATCAAGTGATTTCCAGTCCAATCTTTTTCTCTGAGTTCTGGGACTTGTAGTTTTGTCTTTGCCATTTTATCTTTATGAATACAAATACCAGAATGCCAAGAAAAAAACAATTGATGGCGTCCTCACGCATGAAACTAGTAAACTTAAGAGCACTGGGCGAGTTGGTAAACACAGGTTTTATTCAACCACTTAGAAAAGTTTCGTTTTGTGGCGTGTCGGCCGTCAAGGTGGACTCAGGGGCCTGTTTGTCCCTGGCCCCACAGTGGAAAGTGTTTGAAAGATGGCTTGAGAGCCAGGCACACCAAAGCCGGCTTCAGCACCAACATCCTCCCCCCTCACTACCCTGGTAGGAAAGGAGACCTCGGGCCAGGGCCACCGTCAGCACTGACTCCATGGGGGCCGTGGTTGGTGACAGCAAATACAGAGCCATAAATAAGGTAACATCGGCAGCACTTTAGGAGGTACAGCCAACAGTGATTCTGTTATATTCTAAATGTGTTGTCATTATTTCAGTATGTAAATGCCCTGCATCCGCATGAGAATGTTGATAGAAGATTTGGGTTTGAACGTGGAGTGCTGGAGGTGGAGACGAGCGTTGAAGGGCCTGGAAGGAGGTTGGCTGAGGAGGAGCGGTGCCGATGCAGGTGGGGCGTCAACGCAGAGGAATCAAGAGCAGAAGCTCCGGAGGGACATTGATTTGTTCGTCTGTGCAGATTGGACTTGGCAAGGAGTGAAGTTGTTCCGGGAAGTCACGGAGCAACAACCAGTCATTAAAAAGGACGGTGAGAGGGGAGGGGGCCCAATAATACGTATCGTCACGAGTAAGAGGAAAGGACATAAAATAGATACACAGAGTCATGTGATTCATGTCGGAGGACACGTCAAAGTCAGGAAGTGATCAAAGGGATTACACAATCTCCCTCCCACTCGTTACAGTGAAAAAAACACCTTTTTTTATTTTCTCATTTCACATTGAACTGCAATGTCTACCATCACCACGCAAACATAAGAGTAGAGAAGAAGTGGAGAAGAAAATTTAAGAACGAGAAGAAATTGGTTACAAGTGATTTAGCCATTCTTAATTTGAGACAATGCAAGGTATAAGCATACAACTGCCGGCCAACTTTCTACCAGGCCTGGGCCAACCAGTAGTTACATGGGCAGAATGGAGGGAATTCTGGGTGAACTATACAAAAACTGTTGAGCTGGAGGGATTAACACCTCAAAAGAAAAAACGACTGTTACTACATGCCTTAGGGTTGGAGGGCCAAAGGAAGTACAGAGAACTCCCTGATTTGACTGTTGATGAAGCAGGAGACAGTGATGAGCACGAAAAGGAATTAAGACAGGTAGATTAATATTACAGGCCTGAGATCAATGTAGCCATCAACAGATACCATTTTTATACCAGAGCGCAAAAAGAACATGAAAGTATTGAAGAATATGTGGCAGCTTTAAAGACGTGTCAATTTGGTAATGGTATTACCCTCGAAGAATTGATAAGAGACCAAATTATAATCCATGCCAGAGATCCATTAATCCAAAATAGATTATGGATGGTAGGGAATCCATCATTACACGAGACTTTAGCAATAGCAAAAAGAGTAGAACATAGTCAATTGTGTTCAAAATAAAGGAAGGCAAAGAAGTTTGAAGCATCCCAAAATACTACACAAAACAATATTAAGCAGCCAATAGAAAATGAAGAACAGGGAGCAGTAAGTGTAGTGCGTGCTAAAGAAAAAATTGATGAGAGCATGAACGAATCCAGTAGGACCAAGAATTGGAGTTCGGGACACGAACACAAAGAAACCAGAGGACGTTTCAGGAAGCCATGGGAAAAAGGAGACTCAAGGATGTATTCATCTCAAAACAGAGATGGGGATAGGTGCTTCTACTGTGGTAGGTTGGGACATTATTCAAACTCCAGAAATTGTCCAGCGATTGGACAGAAGAGCGGAAATTGTGGAATAAAAGGGCATTTTGCAGTTGTGTGTAGACGTAAGAAAAGGATATCGGTTGTGCAAGAAGATGAAGAGTCAGATGAGGAAAGAGTGATAGTGATTCGTGAACTTCCAGGGACGGAGCTAAGGTGTCCACGTTGCAAAATTATTCTAGATAATTGTTAGTCATGGTAGATAGCTGCTCATCGTACACAATCATTACCAAAGGAACTTGGAAAAAACTAGTGAGCAAAGGTCTTAGGAGTACTTTCAAAACTCCAGACATAAAGAATCCAGGAGGATTTGAAGGATCTGAAATTCAGATAAAAGGCTGGTTCACTAGCATTGTGCAGTTCAAGGGTTGCCAGGCTCGGGTAAAAGTATATGTGGCAGAGAAGGGGGTGAATGTAATTCGATGGAGGGACCAAGCGGCACTGAGTATCAGGTTGGACCCATGTGAAGAGGAACCTATCTTACTGGTAAAAAGCAACAATGAACAGATAAAAGAAGGAAACAAAGTTATAGAAGACATATTCCAAATGAAGTTGGGACAGCTTAAGAATTTTATGCACAAAATAAAGCTGAGGAGAGATGCAGTACAAGTGGCTCACAAGAGAGCCAGGACCATACCAATTGCCCTGATCAACAAGGTAGAACAAGAGTTACTAAGGCTTGAAAATGAAGACATTATAGAGAAGATCGAATCATCACAATGGATAAGTCCCATTGTTGTGGCTTTGAAGAAAATTGGGAAATTGAGAATATGCGTGGATCCGAGGGATGGTAATAAGAAAATCATTGTAGAAACATACCCATTGCCCATAATTTCGGAAATGCTAAACTGCATTGAGGGTGCTGATACTTTTTCCACATTAGATCTATCGAATGCCTACCATCAGATCGCACTGACAGAGGATTGCAGGGACATCACAGCTTTTATCATGCCTTTTGGATTATATTGCTACAAACGGATGCCGTTTGGATTGGCATCTGCAGCAGCTGTTTTTCAAAGAACTATGGTGCATACATGGAAGGGTCTGAAAGGCACATTGGTATATCAAGATGACATCCTTGTTTTTGGAAAAGGCGCTGAGGAACATGATCGCAGATTGAATGATGTACTAGATAGATTGGGTGCTAAGGGTCTGACTGTTGAGAGGCAAAAGTGCAAATTTAAAGCTAGTGAGGTAGAATACTTGGGACATGTGGTGAATGGTGAAGGGTACAAACCCAAAGTAGAGGCTATGGAAGCTATCAGAGAGTGTCCTGATCCAAGAAACAAAGATGAGTTAAGATCGTTTTTGGGGTTATGCGAATATTACAATAGGTTCGTACAAAATTCTTCTAGTATAACTGAACCATTAAGGAGATTGATGAAGAAAGATGTGAAATTTACATGGGATAGACAATGCAAAGATGCAGCACATTTCACAAAGAAGAGTATCAGTGAGACTGCAGAGTTAGGAGGTTTTGTTTTTGGCAGACGAACTAAGCTCACAGTAGATGCCAGTGGGACTGGGCTAGGGGCGGTGCTATCTCAAATATCACATCTGGGACAAGTAAAAATCATAAGTCATGCATCTCGCACGATCACAGATACAGAGAGTAGATACTCAATCATAGAGAGGGAACTACTGGCCTGTGTATGGGCAAATGGATATTTTAGAAAATATCTGTGGGGAGGCAAGCTTTTGGTGCAAACTGATCATAAACCATTAGTGGAGGTTATATCAGTGAAGGGCATGTGCAAGGAATCTCCAAGGTTGGCCAGGTCAAGTTACAGGATTACAATTTCTTGGTGAGATATGTTCCAGGAAAGAGGAATGTAGTGGCATATTTTTTTTATCAAGGTTACCCTTGGTAGATTGTAATAAGGGGACTAATGAAGAAACAGAAGTGGTAGCTGCTGATTTTAAAGTGACATCTAGAGAAGTATGGTTGGATGAACTAGGAAGAGATCAGCTGTTGTCTAAAGTCATTGAGTATACCAGGTCAGGTTGGCCGGAAAGGAAAAGATTAGATGAGGAATGTTTGAAATTTTGGGACGTGAGGGACGAGTACTCGGTGGATGAGGAATTATTGTTAAGGAATAACAAACTAATAGTTAATAGAAAAAGCACATGAGGGGCATCATGGCATTTCAGGTACGAAGGTTAATGTCAGAACCAAATATTGGTAGCCAGGAGTGGCTTTGGCAGTGAGAAGTTTGTAAGAGATTGTTGGCCATGCCAGAATAGCGATAAAAGTTGCAAAAGTTTCAAGAGTGTACCCATTAAGATACCTAAGGTGGAGTGCCCATTGGAGAAATTAGGTATTGATATAGTAGGACCATAGGGGAATTTTATACAAGGAAGGAAGTTTGTTGTGCTGGTGGATTACTATTCTAAGTGGATAGAAGTGAAGCTGATGGATAAAATTGATACTACAGAAATAATAAGAGTTTTATTACAAATCTTTAGAAGGGAAGGTTTTCGAAAATGCATAAGAAGTGATAATGGAGTACAATTTAAACGCAAAGAAATGTTGGATTTTGCGAAACATTTAGGAATTGAATGGACATTTTCATCGTTGTACCATCCCCAGAGTAATGGGATGGTTGAGAGGTGTAATAGAGTTGTAGCAGAAACTATCGAATTGGCTTTGCGCAACAACATGTCTGTAGAAGATGCCCTAAGAGATAGAATTTGGAGTAGTAGAGTTTCTATTAGGAGAGAATCAGGCAAATCTCCTTTTGAATTAATGAGAGGAAGAATTCCCAACACTCTAGTAAACCATGGTTGTGTTAATTACAGAGGGAGGAGTAGGAAATATTATGAGGGTGATGATGGACAGTTTCAGGAAAACAAGTTGAAAATTGTTCCAGGCGATTTGGGTAGAATAAGGAAGGGGCATGTGGTGTGAAAGGGAGAATCGAAATATTCGGACCCAGTAAAAGTTTAGGAGGTGTTTAGACGTGCAGTCAGAATTCAGGATGGAACTGTTTGGAATATTGATAGGGTATGTGGAGATGGTCAGGAAGTGATAGTGTTGATGGAGGAAATGAAAAGAGGAGAAGAAGAGCCATTGAACTGTTTGATGAAGATTCTCAAATGGGTTCAGGAGAGGGAAGTGTGAGTGATGGTTTGGTAAATGTACAAAGGGAGGGACCGGTGTCTACAAGTCTCACACGAGAAGAAAGTGAAGAAAATAATGAGAGTGCACATATATGTTCAGATTATTCTCTGCTACAAAGGGGAACAGTTAAGATACCTCCTGTGTGGTCTAAAGACTATATAATGAGCTGGAGGCTATATATATATATTGTTCTGTGCTACTTTTAAAATACTGGTTAATGTTTTCGGTCATGAAATGTTCTTAAGGTTTTGTTTTGACATACTGTGATTTTGTTTTTTTTATAAGTTGTTTCTTCTTTATTTTAAGGAGGGGGGTGGTGTTATATTCTAAATGTGTTGTAATTATTTCAGTATGTAAATGCCCTGCATCCGCATGAGAATGTTGATAGAATGTTTGGGTTTGAATGTGGAGTGCTCGAGGTGGAGACGAGCGTTGAAGGGGCTGGAAGGAGGTTGGCTGAGGAGGAGTGGTGCGGATGCAGGCGGGGCGCAGGGTTTCAACAATAAAGCTACCTGTGTCCTTTTGAGAAGTACCTCTCCTTCATTACCACAGATTCCTTGTTGGCTCAGGGCAGTGATTTATGCCCTGCAGCAAGCAAAGTACGCAATTACATCATTGCTTTAAAAAAAATAGATTCACAAAGCAGAATTATTTTCTCTAACTGGACACCACCAGTTCTCATCTGTAGCCATGATGAAGACAACCTAGAAGTGGTACCTCTCGGAGTGGAGACACCGTGGGGAGAGTCCCAGAGTACACTGCTGCGGGGTGCAAATACACTTGGCAAAAGACACCAGGCGACACATAGAGCAACATCACACAGGAGCAAATCAGAGGCTGAGGACATCCAGGAGCAGATCACGTTGGAGTGAAATAGAATTGGTGAACTTCAATGATGTAATACAATGTTTGGTAGACTAGGGGGCTTGCCTGGGGCATGAGCTTGACTGTGTAGAGAGTCTGCCAGCGTATCTCCTTAGGCTAGGTGGTTACTGCATGAGGGGAATCCAAATGCAGCCAGGCACACGTGTGTGTGACTGGGGATGGTTTTGCATTCATTGCTGAGGTGATTATATTATGAAGCAGCGAAGTGCCGAAGTCAGTACATCAAACTTAACCTCGGTGCAGTCGCCATGGCGACACCACATGCTCCGCGTGCCTGGGGCGATGACAAGCCACCTTAAACGAGCTGTGCCATTGAACCTCCCGGGAGATTGGAAAAGTGGTGCACTGCCTAGTGCCTTCTGTGGAGCGCCTGCCACAATGGTACAAGGATAAGACATACTACAAATCTTGCATTGTTACATCAATGTGCCATTATAAGTAGCTCATACCAAGAAACACTTGTCGGTATACACATTGCAACCCAAACATCACTTTCAAACTACACTTTCAGGGCCATGGTGAGGCCTCCTGTTGAAAATAAGCAATCTGCTCAGCTCAGGGTGCTAGTGTCTGCGACTTTACAATGCTGTCAGCCCTTTTTTGATTTCACAACATGTGGTGGTGGTGATGACGAAGGCTATTTTATCCTGCTGGTGGTTGATGGAGAGACATTGATGTATTAGCTCTGAAATTATGTTTACATTAAGTTGATCCAAAATTAATAAAAATCACCTTTTTGAAGATGTTTCATTATAGATTTGGGAAAAGAGTTACTTAGATGTGCTCTGTCCTTGTGTGTGCGCACACACATATAAGAGAAGACCAAGTATCTTTATGATCACAATTGTTTTACAAGGATGGTGTCTGGGCCTTTCAACCTTTTCAAATGAAAGGGGCCCTGAGCCTCAGGGGGCCCCCAGCAACTGCCCCCAGGTTTATAGTCAGCAGTCTTTCGCTATATATTAAATTTCTCTATTTTTATTCTGGGGCTTAAAATGTGCGCTTTGCAGCACTTGCATTACAAGCTTGTTTTTTCTTCCCACGAGTTATACAGAAGTGTTATCACCTCATTGCTTTCTAACATTGGTTCCTCCATATCAGCCATTTGCTGACAAAGAAGGGTTCAGAGCTTGTCAGTGGGCATTTTGTGTTTAAGCTCCCTTGCAGCAAGGGGCAAAGTCAAGAAAAGTTACTTTTTGAACACATAATACAGGAAATATTCTAAGACTGTCATCTAGTATCTAAATTATGCATTTTCTATTGCATTTGCATTTTCATCTAGTTCTTTATCAAGCGCCCTATTTACAACATTTGTAACATAACATTTTTGTTGTTGTCATTTTTCAGGGGTGGGGCCCCAATGATGCTTCCTGTTTGGGGTGCAATCTGGTGTAAATCGGGCCCTGGATAAAAGACAGTTCATACAAATGCCAAATTGTTTCAGTAACCTGTATAATTAATTCCCTTTGATTTTCGTTATAATGTGAACCCACATATATGTTTTACATCTAAATAAATGATACATTTAAAAAAAGGAACAATCTGAATTTGCTTTCTGTTTGTGAAACTAAAGAACCAGTCCTGTATCAAGGCTCTTTTCTATGATTGGTGAGGCCCTGTGGAGATAGAGAAATGCAAAGCACCTTAATTTGCATATTTTGTGACCTCATAGTGACATCACAAAGAATGACATCACGGGAAGTGACATGAGTCATTTTGTACTGGAGTGGATCATGGGAAGTTATATTTCAAGATGTTGGCATACGTAAACCAAGAGATAATTAGACTTTGTGATGTGCAATGTATGAATGGTCATTTTTTAAATTCCTATTATTGTTATTCTATACTGTATAGATCAATACCATGAGTATGCCTTTATTGGGTAACGGACAGTGTGGAGTAACTCACTTCTTAGGACTTTGGCAGATAAAGCACGATGAGAGAACATTATTTGCTCAGGTTCACACACTTTACTTTAATGGTGAAGCCGGGATTAGAGACCAGTTTGCAATTCAGGCACATTACCTCATAGTTTCCCATCTGTAGTCAGTAGAAATATGTTTTTAAATTTCCAGAATACTCTGTGTTACAGAGAACCCAACAATAATACACCACCCTGGCAAATGTGTACATTCTTGTAGAAATATGTTGAGCAAAAATGTATGATAGTAGCATTATTTCGTCATCTTGTATGAACCACTACAAATGCCAGAATGCAATTCAGCATGAAAAAGTGGACTTTATAGTGTATCACAAGGTCAGCTGGTTATAGTTATAATAAAGAGACTTAAGTTGTGAATTGTTTCAGAGCTGCAGCTGTTGTACGGAGTCTGCTGGGCTGTGGAGGAGGTGGGTGAGAGGTGTCGTTTCCATGGGAATCGGACCTAGAGGAAAGAACAAGGGCATCGTGCCAGGAAGTAGCTCCTTCAGGAAGGTTAGTTACAGTTGGCAGCTGATGCCTGTGGAGCCCTTATCAATGTTGGGCCCTGGGCTACTGCACAGATTGCTCATGCCTAGCACCAGTCTTGGGGTCAGCTGGTTGTAGTAATTCTTTTAGCAAAAGCCTGTTCCATATATGATCTAAAGAAAATATGAAGTTCCATAAAAAATAAAACACTTTCTGGCTTGTCAAATAAGACAACATTTGGGCGATAGTTTAAAAAAGTATTGTGCAACATATTTTCTTTGTCTTCAAACAAGTCACAGACTTCAGTAGCTAACTTGAGTAAACTTTCTATGGCCTTTCATAAGAAAAATACACCCATCACAGATGTTATCACCCATACTTTAAAAAGTAGTTAGGTGCTTGTTGGAAACCATGCTTTCCCAAACCAACAAGACTAACAAAGAGCTTCCCAATTACATTCTCTGCAGTATAACAAAGAGAATGTTAAGTATTTATGAGACAGCAGTGGAGCTGCAGGGCCAGGACTGCTGGGCATGTGGGTGAGTTGGGAGGAGAGGAGTTGTCTTCCGGTTCTGACAGAGTGTAGGTGTATGGGGAGAATGGAGTGCCTTGCGCTAGGAAGCAGCCCATTCGGAACGTTTAGATACCGGTGGCAGCAGCTGCCGGCGTCATCCCCATCTGTGCAGGACACTTGGCCACCGCACAGTCTGCCTTTGCCTAGTGGCAGGCTTGCCTGTATCTCCACACCAAAAATGGCTGCCCATGCATACAGAACAGCATCTTGACCGACAGTACTTCCATTCCCTCCTTATCATTCCCCACCTGTTTCCTGCGTTCATGTGCACGTTTGTTGGAGGAGAGCCAAGATATGGCCAGGCCTTCAGGATGAACACACAAAGGTCAGCTTTAGGCTGAAAGTCAAAACAACGAAAACTGCTCATATTATTACCATCGCCCAAAGGCATAACATCTAGTTGCCATAACTGCCAAGCAGCTTCTGTCAGTTCTGCCAGCCCATACTATTGACTCAAAGGTTTATGCTGGAACATATAGACCCAGAATCTTAATAGGCAAAAACAGACAAGGACCAGAATACACATTTTTGGCATTCTAAGGTCGGACTGAGTGATAGTGCCACACATAAAAGGGGTATATGCAAAATACTAATAACCACACTTACAAAAGTGATGCAATGTAAAATGACAGCTCCAGAAGGCGTTAGAATGGCTGTCTGTGATGGAATGTGATAACTTGAGAAATATAGACACTGATTAAAGTCTATATGGTGTCTGTATGTGAATGCAACAGTAAATGGAAAGTAATGTCCATAGCGGATGCGAGAACCTCCAGAAAGGAATGCAAATGACTGTGTAGGAATGTGACTTGTGCAGACATCGAAATAGCTGAGCAGGACGCCCTGCAGGAACCTCCTGGTATGAGACGGCTGGGGTGGTTGAAACTAAGGGAGTTCCTATTTCTCTCTTGACCTCCGTGGGCTCCCTACACTTTAGCCAAGGCGTTCTTATCACCAGAAAAATCCCCAACATATTCTAAAGCTTGGTAAACCCTACCGTCTAAATCTTTTCTAATCTGGGAGGAAAGCCTAAAGACTGTGGCCTTTTCTGTCTGGCTCCATCAGGAACTTTCTAAATGATATTTTCCCTTTTGTCAGTAGATGAATTTCATTGGGGATTCTGGTTTTTCCATCAGTCTCCGTTTTCTTTCTTTTATTGTTCTTTCTTTCATTGTTTGTTTGTTTGTTTCTTTCTTTCTCACTCTATATGTATCTCTCTCTTCATCTCTTTGTCTCTGCCTCTGTTTCTCTCTTTCTCTAACAATCTGTGCCCTTCTCCCTCCAAGAGGCATTCCTACACTCCTCATTTTCCCTTTGGCTGCACTCCTTCGCTCTTCTCTACTAGCCTTTGCTCCTCTCCCAATACAGAGTTCGAAATTGAGGGTAGATGGTTAGCTTGAAACCAACAACTACTAGGAGATACTTTTGGCTCCTAGAGCCAAATGATGCTTTCCAAACATGTAAATGTGACATTAACTTTAAGTATTTGAGAATGTTAAGTAAAGAAGAATTAGAACACATCTAATATACATTTAAACAGAATGGTTCATACAAAATGGACAAAAGGTTAAAGGAACATCTCTGGTAGCTCCTGGTTCCCCTGCAGTAGCCCCTGTCTACACGGTGATGCCCGAGACCCAGCAGCTGTTTTTGTCTCCTGCTCATCGAATCTCAATTTCGAAGCCTGCAATCTACTCTCCTCCCTCTGTTTCTACGCTCCTCACTCTCTTTCTCTTCTCCCCTCTTCCTCTCTCTACTCTCAATCTTCTACCTAGGTCTCTGTGTCCTGATCTTATCACACGCTCTTTGCATACCTGCTTCAATGACGTGCCCTTTCTGATGAACTCTACTCTCACCACTACTACTACCACTGACTCTTGCCACACCCTTCTACCATCCACCCTATCTATCACTCTCACACCGCACTTTATCTGCACTCCCACAAAAAACTGTCAAATTCTCCTCAGCACTCGGCTCCACAGGCCATCCTCCACCTGTTCTATTGATCTACCACCACTCCACTTGATCTCACCCAAACACCTTTCAATTTCCTCTGTGCAGACTGGGCTTCTATATCCCAGACTACTCCCTTCTTTTTTATTTTAATAACGTTTTTATTGTATAAATATTAATTCTGATACGGGTATCAACAAGTTACAGACTTTGAATGCAACAAGAACAATTAATAATAACATATTGAATGATTGAGGTCAATTGTAAAAGTATATCAATATAAATAATACATTAGTTAAATTCACTTACATTTTTGTATGAACTAAAGTTGGTATTAACAGCATAACTATAACCGGTTGTGTTGGAATAGAAGAAACTCTATTCTGTAAAGAGTGATTTATATGTGGTGAATACATAGATAAGGGGGGAGACGTACAGGGAGACAGACACTAGACATATAAGGACTAGGAGGGTAGAGGTTGGGGGGGGGAGAATGGGTATATTAGAAAATGTTATCAAAATAATTTAATTATTTCAAATATTGTTTAGTTATGGCATTTCATTTTGAGTATAGACATATGGATAGTGATGAAGACAGAAAAGTGTAAGTTCATGTACCATGAGCAGTTGCATTGAAACAGTTGAGATACTTGGTGAAATAAAGCCATTTAGCATTATATTTTGGAATTGTGTTAAGATTATTGGCCATGCACATTTCCAGTTTATGAGTATAACAAATAGTATTCCACCAAACTCTTGCAGAAAGCAAACTAGAGTCTTTCCAGTTAGCCGTAATGCATTTTAAAGCTATACAGATGAATAGATCATAAAGTCTAGCAGGATCAAATGGAAGATCAGTTGTGATAGCTATACTTCCTAAAAATATGTTAACAATGGAGAAAGGCACATCGACATAGAATATACATTTAAGAAATTTCCAAATTTCCTGCCAGAATTTAACAATATATGGACATTCAAAAAACATATGCATATACGTAGCGGGAGATATACCACATGACCAACATTTTGCATCATACTTTGGATTAGACTTAGCCAGTTTGGCCGGAGTAATAAATGCTCTGTGAATGAAGAAATAATAGTGTTGTGAAATATTTGCTGACACAGATATTTGTTTAATTTTGGAAAACAGGCGGAGCCAAATATCATCCTCAAATATGTAGCCTAAGTCAAGTTCCCATTTCTGGCAGATAGTACAAATCTTAAAAGTTGAGGTGAGCAAATTGTATATTTTAGAGGCACTAACTTCACTGACCATGGTAAGGTGCATTAGTCTAAGGGCATCTGGAGTGAGAATTTCATTGGAAAATTGGTCGAGTGCATCAAGACAGGAATTAATTAAGTTATTATAAAATTGAAAATCATTCTTTGGTATCTTAAATGTGGTAGAGAGTTGCTGGAAGGAGAGGATGTGCGGGTCATCTATAATATGTTGAATGAATCTGATACCGTTTTGAATCCATGTTTTGCGATTAAGGATTTTATTATTAATTACAATGTTCTTATTATGCCATAATAACGGGGAAAGATGCTTATTGGGGGTCATAGTGTGTGGAAAAAGAAAGGTTTGTAGAGCAGAAACTGATGCTTTAATAGGATCCAAAATCTTTTTAGGTGAGTATTTAAATATGTATATATAATCTGTGATATTATGTGGTAGAACTACTTGTTTTTCTAATGTACACCAAGTCGGGATGTCAGCTGATATGGGATCCATGAACCATTGACGAGATTGTTTTATAAGAAATGCAGAGTGATATGACTTAAAGTCAGGGAATCTGACTCCTCCCATATCATCTCACCATTACTATACATCCTCTCTCTTGAACTGCTACTAGAATTAATAAGATCTAATAAAAACATCCCGGGAATTCAAGTCGGTGCCTCAATAAATAAAATTGCAGCATATGCAGATGATATACTTATTCTAATTAAAAACCCCAAACTCCACATTCCTAACCTCTTAAGTGCACTATCGCAATTCGGTCTGGTCTCAGGATATAAACTAAATACACAGAAATCAGAAATTATGCCCTTAAATTCATACTGTCTTAAACACGAAATTGACACTTTTGGCCTTAAATGGTGCAGCAGTTCTGTTAAATATTTAGGTCTTCGTTTTGCTCCAACTATCCCAAATACTATCAAACTCAATACTGAAACATTACTAAGTACCCTTAAGGATCTGATATCCAAATGGTCTCCACTTAACCTCTCTTGGTGGGGGCACTTAGATACTATCAAGATGCTGCTTACTCCCATAATTCTATACTATTTGCAGCTTCTCTCCGTCCCTTATCCCTTTCCTTTTTCAAATCCATTTACTCCATACTACTTATCTTCCTGTGGGGAAAAGGAAAACGTAAAAGAATTGCTCAGACTACTCCCTTCTAACACTCCTGCCAGCTTCCATTAGTCTCCTTGGCCACAACCATATAGCACTGCAGAAGGACAGTTAAGCCTGGCTCAGGGCCTTATGCCAGACATACTATCAAGTGTAGAGCACTAATACAGACACTTGCATCAAGAGCACAGCCATATATATATATATATATATATATCATTGTCATTGACTTTGGTCTTGGATTTCTATAAGACAAAATGGTCATAAGACACGTAGCCTACTTTCAAGTTCCGTTTTCATGACTACTAAAGGAAGCCACATCAAGCAGATCTCATATCAGACAGGGTTATTTCAAGCTCTGGGACTTTTACCAGTGAAATTCCCAAAGTAAAGTGAATTTATAAGGCAGACTACCTTTTAGTAAAGGGTTTTATATTAAAGAAAGTTCCTTTTTAGACCCAAACGCTTAAAACCAGGCAGTTGTATGAACAGATAGTGTTCCAGTAATGCTCATATTTATAGGTGTACCAGAAAGCAATTTTACAATGCAATCTTCTTCCTTAGAGCCATGTCAGGAATCTCATATACAAAAGGCATTGTAATGCTATCTCCTCCGAAAAATTCTTTGTACGAGGATTTATCAATTATGATAGCTGCAAGATCCTCCAAGGCTCTTAATGAATATGTCGAGAAAATGGAAACGATTCTAGATCTCATCAAGGTTACCAAGGCTGAGCTCATAGCATGTCTTCCTTCCAACAAAACAAAATTTCAACGTTTTTTCTGGTGCATACAGTCTGACAGGATAGGAAATTACAAATCGTATTATGAATATGCTTTGTTCAGAATGAAATTGGGTGATTTACCGAGTTATATCCTACATTTTCCGGGTCTAAAAGAAAGAAATTTGTATATACGATTCAGGCTCAACCAATTCCCCACACTTGAACGGTTTAAGCATTGGCCAATACACAAATCAAACCTCTTGTCAAAAATTGTTCAGTGTAGGTTTTGTGGTATGACTAACACTGAAGAGTCTTTAAAACACCTTGTAATCTTTTGCTCAATATTTGAAGTACTTAGAATGCATGAATGTGGAAAGTATTGGTACTCTGGAACATATAATGCCAGAATGCTATTATGGAATAGATGTATGTGGGGTAAGAGCATTGGTTTGATTCTAAGGTTAACCAAATTTCTAGAGGTAGTCAATGATCACTTATTGGAAATCGGACTATAAAGGATGCACGATATGAGTGTATATTTACATTTAATATACACCTGCAGGTGGGATGTGCTCTGTTTTGGTAATTATGATATTAGATGTCCTCAAGCGTCTATATTCTATTTTATGTAATAGTTCAAAGATGACTAAATGATCTTGTTTTATATATTATATATGTTTTCTACCTGTAAGAAGTTTTAGAGAGATGAATTGTAAAATTTGATGTAAATGCTTAAAAAACTGAAAATGTGATTTTATGTAATGAAATTAGCGAAATATGGGTTTTGCTGAAGTTGTAAAGGTTATTTGACTAACCAAAAACAATTAAAAAAAAGGCATGTATTACACCAAGAAAGAGACTGTTATAGCATAGACGCCTAAAGAGACTGTAAAGTAATTGATCCTACATAAACAATGCAATCAGGGAATATTGAAAGGCTTTCTTCATTATCCCACAACATTTGTTAGGTGTCTGTGTTGTGTCATATTTTGTTTTTCAAATATGAACAATGGCATTCGATGTATGTGGCCATATGTTAAAACCATTTATTTAGGCTGCTTATTGTGGTGGAAGCTTTATTTTCGGCACAATAACTCGAGGGCATGTTCTCTGACTCAATAGGCAAAGTATTATTCAATGACACTGTATTCTAAGAGGTTCTATTCCATGACACAGTGTAACTACAGAACAGTATTGTACAGTATGCACATTTACAACTATATTATTTATTTTACTGTATTTCTCATGGTGGTTTTCTACCGGCACATCACCATTACTTGTCATTGCAGAATGAATGCTTCTGACAGAAATGATTTCTGCTAGTAACCTTGTTCCTTGATGCCTCTAAGATTCCAACTGGGCATATGTTTTGTCTGATGGTTGTGTATACATTTGATGGCCCTTGTAGTGTACTACTGTGTCTATGATGGAGGAAATATGGGATTCATTTATGAGCTTCTTTCAGAAGTATTTTTAAAAACATACAATTAAAACAAATATGCTGCTAATTCTCCTTGATTTTCAATATTCCTAAACAATTTAGGGTGTGTTTTGCTCAATTGCCATACTGGCTTAGTCGGTAACCGGAGGTGGAATACAAGGTGGAATACATTGGGAAACTACCGTTTCGGATTCAGGAGGACTCCTTTAGGTATCTGGGAATCCAGGTGACACGCAATTACGGTGATCTCTTCGATGGAACCTCCTGCCGCTGTGGGCGGCCGTGAGAAACGACATGGAGAGGTGAGCGAGATTGGGTCTCTCTTAGATGGCACGCCTGAACGCTATTAAGATGGTGGTATTACCTACATTTTTGTTTCTATTCCAGATGTTATTGGTAATGATCCCGCAGGCCTTTTTCACTGAGGCGAAGAAGGCCATGATAACATTTCTCTGGGCAGGAGCAAAGCAGAGGGCGGCCTACAGGACCTTAACCCTGCCAAGGGACTGGGAGGTTTGGGTGGATTCCCTGAACTAGAGACCTACAATAATGCTGCCCATCTCCGGGTCATGGTGGATCACTTGATCCCACTCTCTGAAAAACAGTGGGTGCGAATGGACAATACAATACTAGCCCTGGTTACACTGGGACAATGGTTGTGGGTGCCCAGAGCCCATGTCCCAGGAAGGGTTTTGCTCCACACGGTGCTAGAAGTCCTGTGGGCTATATGGAGGAAGAGGGAGGTAGGAACAGATGGCTCACCTCCTGGCTGTCGCCCTTGAATTGCATGTGCCCCCCGCCCCGACGGATGAGATAGGGGAGCCATTGGCATTCCAACTCTGGTATGAGGGAGGGCTCTCTAGAGACAGACAAATGTGGGACTGAGGTGCCTTTCTCCCACTGAATAGGCTGGAAGAGTTTCTAAACGTGGGTAGACTGTCACCCTTTCGATAGCTGCAGCTGAAAGGATTCCTAATGGACTCCCGGTGGGGTGAGAACTTGAAGAGGGAATTGACGGACTTTGAACGGCTCCTGTTAACAGGGAGGGGTACCAAGAGACTCATTGCAGGACTATACAAGACAATCTTGCTTGAGGAGCCAAGAGACCCACTCCCGTCCAGGGTCAGGTGGGGGGCAGAGCTGGGGAGAGACAGTGAGGATGAATTGTGGACACACATCTGTAGAAGGGTGGGACGATTAAAACACTCTCCCTACAGTATAGGCAGCAATCAATACAACTGATACACAGGTGGCACTACCCCCCGACCAGGATAGCAAAGATGCATACAGGGTATGATCCACGTTGCTGGAAGTGAAGACAGGTGAAGGGTGATTGCATACACATGTGCTGGGTTGCCCTAGAGTGCAGTCATATTGGAGGGAGGTCCTCTCATGGATTAAGGGGGTGGACCGGATCCACGGGGAGCTCTCTCTATGGCTCATCTTTTTTGGGGTGTGGTTAAAAGAGGAGGAGGAGGTTGATGGGGGCACATGCTGCAGAATATGTTGGTCTCCCCTAGATGTTGTTTGGCCCAACTGTGGAGAAATCCACGTATGCCACTGGAAAAGGAATGGGTGGCAAAGAAAAGGGCAATCTATAACATGGAATATCTTACTCATGTGTTGGATGAGTCCCGGTCTAATATTGAAGGATTATGGCTTACCTTCTTTGACAAATAGTGGCACCAAAAGGGGGTAAGATGATGATTATGCCTTGTCCTGTTTGATGCCGGGGAGGTCTGGGGGAAGGAAATATACACGACTCGGGTCTTGGCCTTGAAATATACTGATTACGCACCTACATGGTCAGCCAACAGGCTGATAAGTGCAGCATTAATGTGGGCATGTAGGCTTGGGATCAGCTTTTCACGAAAGAGGGGGCTACCACAAGTTTAAACTCTGTGGCCTCAATGAGGACCTTCTGCATGGAGGGTGAGGGGGGAGGAGGAAGGGAAAGGGGGAGGCAAGACAAGAAGGGACTGTGTGGGGGTTTGGGTCTTTTGTTTGGCTTGAGGAGGAGGTGTAATGATGGTTTGCAACAGTTTTTTGTAATGGCAATAAAGTAAAATCTGGAAAATTGTTCCAGCACTACTGTTCCCTGCTGGCCTGCCCCCGCTCCCCACCAACCCAATCGCCACGCCCCCTCCCGTGCAATCCAAACCGCCAAACAAACCCACCTGCTGTTTAAGTGAATGTTCAGTGCAGTGCACTGAAGTGCAAGTTTAACTTCTTCCTACACTTTTTTTTTTAAACTAAACCATTCCGGAACGGTTTCTCTTTAAATTAAAAGTATAGGAACAGTAAAACGTCACTGGAAATACTACGATTTTCTAGGATTCTAGGAAGTATTTCTATAAAAAGACTGGGAAACATTTCACACCTGGACTGCTGGGCTTTAAAGGGGCAACAGAAGCACACTCCCTTCCTGGAATGCAGATCTAATGTGGGATGAGAAATAATATGTGGGAAGCGGATTCCTCCTGGGACTCATGTGAGGTAAGGGGCTCAAATCTGGTGGACTGTTGTAGCACATGGGGAGTTGAACAGGGGATGTGGGGTGTGAACAAAGGCCCCAAACCAACGGAATTCAAGGCAGACAAACAAGGTACTTACCCCTGGTAATGTTCTTTCAACTGGATGTTCCTCTCACGTATTCCTTATCCTTGATATTCGATATCCAGTTTCGGCTGCTTCGGAATTATTTTTTCCTCCCACGTATTCCTTACCTTTGATAGACTCCCAAAGCAGTGTTTGTTTTGGTGAAGGGAGTAAGAATGTTCTCAATGGTTTGGAGAACAGCTTTTCCAAGGCTTCCATCCTGACTCAGGGAAGAATCAAGACAGTAATGTTTTGTGAACGTGTGTATAGTAGACAACGTAGCTGCCTCACAAATGTTTTTAATAGTTAACACCTGTTTGAAGAGCCGAAGAGGTAGCCATGCCCCTGGTGGAGTGTGCCCTCAAGCCTTCTGGAGGATCTTTGTCCGCCAGCCTGAAATTGCTAGAATGATCCATCTGGATAAGATCTGCTTTGTGAAAGCCTGGCCCAGTTTGGGACCTGTATGGCCTATAAAAAGCTGATCATCTATACAATGTTTACATAATCTAGAGATGTAGAAGCTTAGAGCGCTACATGGATCTAATCTTTGTAACTGCTCGTCCTCCTTGCCAGGATGAGGTCGAAGGTAGAAAGTGGGTAATACAATTTTCTGTCCTACATGAAAATCTGAAATGATTTTAGGCAAAAATGAAGTCTTAACCCTCAGGACGACCTTATCCTTGTGGAAAATTGTAAAGGGTGGTTTACATGATACTGCCTGCAATTCACTGACTCTACGGGCTGAAGTTAGTGCCACCAACAAAATGGTTTTAAACATTAGCAAAAGTAACGGACATGAATGTAGAGGTTCAAATGTTGCACACATAAGACATTTTAACACCAGATTAAGGTCCCAAACTGGAACCTGGAAAGGAGATGGGGGGAACATATTGGTGAGTCACTTCAGAAATTATGTTACCAGTGGGATATTAAAATATGAAGATTCCTCAGACGAGTGCTTAAAGATGGATAAAGCCGCAAAATAGCCTTTAATTGTTCCAACCTGGATCCCCAGATTGGCTGGGTATAGTAGAAAATATAACACCTTTGGTGTTTTGCATAGTAATATGTCTATAGTCGGTTCCATATGATTTCATCGCCTGCTTTTACATCGCCAGGCTTTTAAACGTGCACATTCCATCGAATGTGCTCATGGTTTTTTTTGGGTTTTTTTGGGGGGGGGCCCAAACCCCACACCCACACTTAATTTTTACTATTGCCCACCCGCCCAAACCCTTATTTGCCCTTTCCCACTCCCCCTAAAAAATTCAATGAGCACATACGATGTAATGTGCACGCTTAAAAGCCTGGCGATGTAACAGCAGGCGATGAAACAACGTCGTACCCTATATATAGGACTTTGTTGCTGGCTTTCTGGCCAAAGCAAAATCTCCATTATGTCATCCGTGAGGTCCCAATCCTTGTATCTCAGCCTCTCAGAAACCATGCCTGGAGTTTGAGAGTCTTAACCTCTGGATGGAGAACCCAACACTCCTCTTGCGAGAGAAGGTCCTCTCTTTGTGGAAGATCTATTTGAGGGCAGATGGACATGTCCAAAAGGTCTGGGTACCACGTCCTCCTGGCCCAATCCGGGGCAACTAGGATCATGAGTTTCCCGAACTTTCTCAACCTCCTGATCTCTCTAGGAATGACAGGGACTGGAGGAAACGCGTACAGGAGTGGAAACTCCCAGTCCACCAGGAACGCGTCTCCTAGAGCTCCTCTTGGAGGAAATTCCCTGGAGCAGTACAGTTCCCACTTGCGGTTGACACTGGTCATGAACAGATCCACTTGAAGGGTTCCCCAAAGGGTGAAGATCTCTTGAAGGACTTCCTGAGCAAGTTCCCACTTGTGGGAGACTGTGCTGTGCCTACTCAGAGCTTCCGCTGCTGTGTTCTCCTCTCCGGCTAGGTGAACTGCAGATAGGGAGATTCCTTTTTGAATTGCCCAGTACCAGAGCTGCATTGCCTCTCTGCACAGTGATAGTGACCCTACACCTCCTCTCTTCTTGAGGTAGTACATGGACACTGTGTTGTCTGTCATTATCAGGACATCTTTCCCCATACAAATGGAAGAAAAGCCTTCAGTGCAAGTCTGATTGCCCTCAGCTCCAAAAGATCGATGTGTAGTTTGGACTCCGATGGAGACTAACGACGGCTGATTGTCAGATCATTGGCATGGGCTCCCTACCCCGTGAGTGAGGTGTTCGTCACTACTGTTATCTCCGGCCTTGGTTGCCAAAAACATTCCACCTTCCGAATGTTGTCCTCGCAAGCCCACCACAGGAGATCCTGTGCGACCCTGCTTGGAACCTGAAGTAGGTCTGACATGTTGCCCTAGAATTGAGACCACTGAGTTCTGAGAGACCATTAAAGGGATCCATCCTCAGGCAAGCCTCTGGCACCAGAAAAATGCAGGATGCCATGAGCCCGGGCAACCTCAAAAAGTCAAAGGACGGAAGACGCTGGGCACTCTGAAACTTGGAGACATCTGCAGAATTTCTTGAGCCCTCACCTCGGGTGGCAAGCTCTTTACCAAGGATGTATCCAGTACGGCACTGATGAATTGGAGCTTTTGTGATGGTGCCATATGGGACTTCTTGTAATTGAGGGAGAAACCCAATCTGTGAAGAGAGTGGCAGGCGACATTGAGATGATCCAGTGCTTGTTCGGGAGAACGCGCCCTGATCAGCCAATCATCCAGGTATGGGTGATGTGAATCCTCCCTCTCCTGAGACTTGCTGCCACCACCGCCATCAGCTTGGTGAAAACCCTTGGGGGAGATCAGCCCAAAAGGCAGAACTTAAAACTGATAATGAGAACCGCCAACGGAGAACCTCAGGCACTTTCTGTGCTTGAGATGCATTGGCACATTGGGTATTAGGAAATATGGAGAGTGCCATCCTTTGTTCCTCTACGCTACAGGCACTGGTTCTATAGCACTTTTCTCTAGCAGGGTCAACATTTCCCCGGAGGATAGTTCTGAGGTCTCTGAATGAAGGGAAGGCAGTAACCTTGGGCTATGGTTTCCAATGCCCAAGCATCCGAAGTAATCTCTCGCCATTCTTTCAGATGCTGAGACAGTCTTCCTCCCATTGGTGTTTCGTGACTCAAGACCTCAGAGAGGTTTTGAGGCGGCTGATGGAGTGGTTGTTGGTAACCCAGACGGAATCTTCTTTTTGTTCTTTGACCAGCCATTCTTCTCGCTCTTCCAACTGAGATGTAGTAGCGAAAAAATCTACCCCCTCCAAGGCTGTCCAATGGGGCAAAAGGGCAGAGGCTGCCTAATAATGGCACCTAAAGATTTGGCTGCCTCCTTCGAGGTCTGCAACTTCTCAAGGCGTTCGTCAGCCTTGCTGCCAAAAAGGTGAGACCCGTCAAAAGGCATGTTAAGGAGTCTGGATTGCCCATCTGGCGCAAATCACGACTTCCTCAACCACGCAAATCTGTGTATTACGGTGCTTGTTGCCATGGCTATGCTGATGCTGTCAGCAGAATCCAGACCCGAATGAAGAGACTCACACATGGCTTCTTTGTCGTCTCTAACAATAGCTGTTGAAGAACGCTGGTACCACGGCAGTTGTTCCTGGTAGTTTCCTGCAGACTCACGGTTCCTGGAGCTTCAGTCGTGGAGACCAGAAGGAGGATGTCTGGAGTGATCTGCACTACCCAGGGATGAGGCCAGCAGCAGCAACAGTGAATAAAAGGTGCGCTCTTTTAAAACAGGAGAGGCTCTTCAGATAGCTATCCGGACCACTACAGCAGTGTGCAGCTATTTCGACCACGAAGAGGATCCTCTGGCTGTGGAAGATGAGCTGGTTGACCCCACCAGGCTCAAGGGAAGAAGACTCCGGACTGGATCTTCTCTGGTTGTTGAAGGGTAGATAGCTCAGGACTGCAGCAGGGCTTCACCGGGACTCGGGGTGCAGTAGCCGTCTTCTTCTCCGCTTCTCTTTGGTTCCTTGCAGTTCCAGTGGCGACTCTGACTTCCAGCCCAAAAGTCCTGCCTTTTATGTGAAAATCCCCCATTCACACAGCCTGGCTGTCAATCACTCAGCAGGGGGGTTGTCCGGCCCAAACAACTACCTCAGCCAATCATTACAAAGTGCGACTTGGGTTTCAAAGGAGACCCTGTGCAGGGGGTGACTACACCCCTCCCTCACATTCAACCCACCTAGACACCCAGGCGCCAAAGGAGGGCTTCTGCGTAGAAGTCCGCCAAAAGACAGTGAACAAAGAAGGCAAACCTGGTTTGACGCACAAAGTAAAACACAAGAAGGACTTTAACAAAAATAAATGGTGAGTAAACCCGACCGGAGCCGAAATAAAAAGTATTTTGGCAAGCGGGTTTATGTTTGAGGCTAATACAATAGCCTGGAACAGTACCACGTTTATATAGTATAATCGCGGTAGAAAAGTTAGGGTAGATACCACTGCCACCAGCAAAGTCTAAAGGTTAAAAGAGCAAAACAAAGCTCAGAGAGGCACAGACAAAAAGGAGTAGGGATTAACCCTTTCCAATACTCCATGTAAGATGGGGTGTACTGGGTCTGTAGTTTTAAAGTGACTATATAAAGTCAATGGCAACTTTACATGTTTCTGGGGGGCAGTAGTCAGCCCCAGAAAAATGGAGTCAGTGGTAAGTCTAAAAAACAACCCTGTGTCACTGCACTGAAGGTGCTGTGTAATACACACAAAAAGTGGGGCTCATGGAGTGGTGTGCTCCAGAGACCAAGATCACACAAACAATAGAAATACACATGGCAAAACACATGTAAGAGTGGGAAAAAGGCTCATACTCTTACAAGGTGGAAAAAATAAACCCCAGAAATCCAGCAAAGCTGCTGAGGGACTTACTAGGTGAGGGAAATTAGCCATAAATGAGAACTCTCCCTAACACAGACGCCACATCGCACCAATCTGCGAGACACAAACCAGAAATGGATGTTCTGGCACAACTACAGGCCATCTTGGCTGAAATTAAACTTATTGGACAACGGACCCAGGAAACAAACACTACAGTACAAGACATTAAGCAGTACCTACAGGACATGCAAGTGAGGCTGAATACTCAAGCAGAGAGGACGACAGATAATGAACAGCGTATCTATGCCCTGGTGGACAACCACGACACAGTGGTGACTGATTTAGATGGCGTCATCAAAGAAGTCCAGAGATTAGGGCAAAACTCAAAGACCAAGATAATAGGTTCAGATGCAATAACATCAGGCTGGTAGGCCTCCCCGTAAACACTGTGGGATCTGAACTTGAGTCCTTTAGGTACAAGTTCCTGAAGGAAGTGCTTCATATCGACAATTCACAAGACTATGTCATTGAACGGATTCACTGCGCAACGATACCCAAATCCGCGGTGGGTGAACGCCCGCCAGTAATCACACCACAACTGTTGCATTTTCAGCATAAGATGGCCACCTTGAAAGCCTATAGGGTGGCAAGTCAGACAATGATTGGGGATGTTCCGGTAAGATTATTCAATGACTACTCAGCTGAAGTCTCCAGATGCCGGAAAAACTTAAATCCGATTTTCGACACCCTCAAAGGCACAGATCACAGACACTATTTAAAATTCCCGGTGGTCTGGTGCATACAATAGCTGTCAGTGGCACTCCTTCGAAGAACCAGAAGATGCATGGTGCTTTCTTCAACAACAGAAACTGGTTACCACTGAACTCAGCGACTCTGGAGAAGGAGAGGGATCTCGAGCTCGACAACCTTCCCCTCTGCCCTGACAACGCCAGCTCCGGAATAGGGGGAAATGGCAGAACCAAAACAAAGGCCTGCAGGCCCAGGCCACGGCTGGAGAGGACCCACAGGATGATCGTCAAGAATGGGGAATAAGAAAAAGACATAACAGATAAGACGGGGACACTGCCCACTGACTAGGCTGAACAAAGATCACAAGCTGCTAACACATTGTGGCCCTGCACGGGGATGCCCCAACCAGGACTAACAGATAGCCACGCCGATTGGACATTTCACCAGACTATGGAGGGAGACATTTGCACACAGTTATGGCTGAATAATCCAACTCCTGCGGCCAGATGTGGTCCCCTCAGGATCTGAATCTAGAGATATAGCTTGTCTCTTGATTTTGACTTACATTGATACTCTGATCCCGATGCTGACTATTTATGGCTATGATTAAGACCATGGATTGGTCTATTACTATTGATACGCATGAACATACCCTGTCCTGTGGGTGGAGGGGACAAGGGAATGCCTGGCGATGGCGCCGGCTGGTGCTGCCTGCTTCCAGCAAATCGAAGCATTAGCTTTAGAGCCACGCATTGGGGATGCTGTTACCTTTCCCAATGTTTGTTTAGTTGTTTCGTTGTTGTTTGGAGGTTTGGTTAATGTTGAAGTTTAGGGGATACCTAATGGCAATACTCAATGCATACCTAACACACATTCACTAGGGGACGGAAGCATCGAGGTCATGGGTCGCCTGGCCAGACCCACCGGAGTACTGTAATAATCCTGTAATTTCAATGGCTACGATTACATTGATAACGATTAATGTCCATGGCCTGGGACACCCCATTAAGAGGAGGCGCATATTAAATCATATAAGGGACCTACAAGGGGACATTATATTCCTGCAAGAAACCCACCTAAATGACACTGAATCCAAGAAACTTGAACACAGGTGGTTGGGGGTATCGGCTCATTCCCCATTCCATGGGAGGAGAGGCGTTTCCATATTGATCCATAAGAGAGTCCCTGTCAAAGTCCAAAACATTGTTACTGACAAAGAAGTTAGATATGTCCTCATGCAGGTCCTCATTGCTCCCACAACGGATACCCCAGTGTTCTTTACGCATACCTTTGCAACCTGTGCACTTTTCTTGGGGAACCTTACATTTGTGTAGGGTTATTTTAATGTGGCCATTCATCCTACCCTAGACCGGCTGAATGCTGCCCCTGACAGGTCGATGAAAATGATAAAACAGAACGCCCTACAGTCCCTTCTGATGGACTCAGGCATGATAGATATCAGGAGACACAAACACGGCGAGCATATGGACTACACATTTTATTCCCATTGTCACTGTAGTTACTCCAGAATTGACTACTGGTTTCTCCCAAATAACAATGCCTACACGGCGAACGGCTGTGACATCCTCCCCACCACTGTATCGGACCATATGCCAGTACAGCTCCACATCATCATCCCTAATGTTGCCCGCACAAAGCCTTCATGGCGCCTCAATATAAGGACGTTGATGTACCCAGATTTTGTGGAACAAATAAAAGAGGATGCTGACATTTTCTGGCGCATCAACCTCAACCCTGAATACAGGGAGCGTACACATGGGGGCAATGCATTTTGAGGTGGTCTCTTAAACTCAAATCATGTGGGTGGGGGGGAAGAAACACAGTTACTTGAGGACCTTGCTATCATAGAAAAATGCCACAAACAGACGCCAGCACAACAAACCTTATCTCAAATAAGCACACTTAGAGCAGAAATTAAGCAAATAGAAACCACCAGGGCCCATAAAGCGTACTCGAGTTGGACCCAAACATATTATTCTGAGGGTGACAGACCACTGCACCTAATGGCTGTGGCACTGAAACAGCGGCAGGCCGCACACACAATCATCACTATAAGCGCTAAGGGCAGCTCCTTTCTTGTTAGAGACGACCGCATCAAAGCACTGTTCGCAGAATATTATAAAGACCTCTATACAGCCTCCAAACCGGCTTTGGGAGGAAAAATGTGCAACTTCTTCAAATCTATCACCGTACCCACATTCTCTGCCACCCAACAAAATGATCTTGACACCCCAATTACGGCAGTGGAGATAGACCATGCAATCCAATCTCTCTCCCTTGGCACTCTATAAAATAATGGCCAAAGAACAGGTTCCCAAACTCGAGATCGTATTTGCTGAGGCAGCCCACAAGGGAAAGCTGCCACAATCAATGATGGCTGAAAATATAGTGGTGTTCCATAAAAAAGGACGACCGCCAGGAGAATGCAGCTCATATCGCCCAATATTTCTAATCAATTCTGACGCTAAAATCCTGGCGAAGTGTCTGGCACAGAAAATAGAAGATATGCTCGCATGTCTGATTCACAAGGATCAGGCGGGATTCATCCATAAAAGACATTCGGGGGACAATGTTCGGAGATTACTCCATATTCTTGTCGCCGACTCAGACCCAGGAGATGTGATCCTCACGATCGACACTGAAGAAGCGTTCGACAAGGTTCAATGGGAATTCATATTCCTTACCTTGGGAGAGTATGGCTTCTGGGCCACATTTATCGATCTGATCCGCCGCCTCTACACCGGGCTGCTGGCGTCAGTGGTCACGAACAGAGTAACAACGGCCCCATTTGCTCTTCACACGGTACTCGTCAGGGATGTCCCTTGTCACCCCTCTTATACGCCCTATCCATAGAACCGGTAGCTATTAAACTACGAACTGATCCAGACTGGGTGGATATCACACGAGGCACAGAGGAACATCGAGTGACCCTATGTGCAGATGACCTATTGCTGTATCTCAGCAGAATGCCGTCATCTCTCCCCAGGGTCCGCCAACTATTGCAAGAGTACGTTCCGATGACTGGATACAAGGTCAACTGGGAAAAATCTGTGGTCTTCCCACTGCGGCAACACATCCCCTGGGACCTAAGGGGGGGGGGGGTTGAGGTGGGGAGTTGCCCCCTTTTGGCTACATATGCAATATATCACATACTTAGGAGTCAAAAATAGTGCCTCGGTTGGCGAAATCCAAGATCTCAATTACCCATGCATCCTGGAACGTATTAGTTTATATTTAGCAAGGTGGGAAAGCCTACCCCTATCACTAATAGGCAGAATAAATGCACTGAAAATGAACTCAATGCCTAAACTGGCTTGGGTATTGGAATATCCAGTGTTTCCCGCATGCTTGTCAGGAGAACCCCTACAGAATAGGCTTCTTCAAATACTCTGAGCAGCACAGAGGCCACCGTTGTGTTATACGTTTTATAAAATTCAGGCAGAAGCCCTTTGCTACCCGGCATCTTACAGGTGGCAAGCAAGGTAATCGCAGCACTCACTTACTCAACAGTGATAGGCTGCACCAGAGCAGCCTGCTGCTCATTTGCCAACTTGGGAAGCCCAATTGATGACAAGGCCCCTACCACGTCATCTAAAGCAACCTATTCCTCGTGGCTGTATAGTTGAGAATAGTGCTTGGCGAAAAATATTATTAATCTCAAGCTGTGTCCTACTGACACTCCCACTTTTCTCCCTTAATTCAGTAGTCAAGTGTCTAGGGTATTCCCTTCTGCAAAGCCACGCCAAAAGCCTACCGGTCTATCCCCTTCTTCATGCACCCAAATGGTACTCACCATGTAATCAAACTTAGGCAACCTTTCCCACGCCACAAGGCAGCAGTGCCTGGCCTCATCTAGTCCTACATCTCCTGATGGCTGACCCGTTTCTTGGGTCTTCGTCGTACGAATCTCATCGTCTATCCTCTACAACTCATCCCTCAGCATTCTGCAAATTCCCCCAGCACAAGCTGTAACATCTCCCCTCACCACTACTTTCAGGGCCTCCCACACCATACCCAACTTCTCTACACTATCAACATTATGCTCTAAAACTTCAGCTAGTGTGGCTTCGGCTGGCATGCGCCACATTGGTATGGGGATTCTAGGGCACCTTAAGTGCCACGTCACCATTAGCGGAGAGTGGTCCGATATTGTTTGACTGAGGTCCTCCATGTCACCTATATCAGCCAATTGTCTCCGCCCCACAAAAATATAGTCAATCCTGGTAAACAGAACATGTGGTGCGGAGAAAATGGTATAACCCCCTACTCCCCGGATCTATCCAGCAGAGGATCCCTGATGCAATTAAAGTCACCTCCCCATAGAAAATTGCACTCCCTGTGATGCGCTACCATGCGGAGAGTGCATGTATGTGAGGTGGGATGCCCTGGTTCGGGAAGTAGGAATTAACTAGAAACACCTCCATGTGGTCTATGTAGCCTTGGAGAATGAGGTACTTCCCATCTTATCTGACTCTACCTCAAGCAGCTGGAATGGCACTGATTCATTCAGCCATGTGAACAACCCTCTAGCATACTTTTTGCCCCATACCTTTTCCCCCCAGCGCTCATGGACACCCTTCAATTCCTCGTCATTAGGTGTGTCTCTTGAAGGAGAGCGATAGATATCTTCTTCTGTTTTGAGAAAGATTTCACTCTATTCCTTCGTAGGTACGTGCCCAACCCCCGCACGTTCCAGGTCAGTACACTAATGGAAGCCATGTCACAATTGCCAGCAAGCCATTACTTGCCCCCTCCCCACTACCCCTCTCCGGCTCCTCCTACATATCTTTAATTCTCGAACCTTGCTTCCATGCCCAACACCCTGCCCCACCCGACCAAAAAATATAACATACCATCAGCAAGTAGACCAAAATGTGTGGAAAACATAAAACCAATAACCTAACAAAACAGTGTCCTTTCGCTCAGCAACCACCGAACATAAACAGTGCTCAGGTGCACCTGTACCACTAAGGCCCATCTGGGCCATCATGTGTCAAGTAGTGGATGCTGCCAACAGGCCAACACTAGCTTATGCACTGAACAGACCAATTAGGCCAGTGGTGGACGTTTAGACGCTGCATCCAACATATGCAAGAGCGGAAAGTTCAGCCAGAAATAGGCTAAGCATATCACTCCCAGCACCATAGTTAATGCACATTCTGTTATATACGGTGTGACACTCAATTTGCAGGGAATTCGGCCTCACCAGTGTCATTCTTGCATCAAGTGGTGGGCTCCTCCCCGCTAGCCAGATTGTTGTACTCCAACCACATGTTGGGCGCCGCAGGGGCCTCAAGAAACTAAACTCTGCCCTTGTAGATCATTTTACGTCTGGCTGGATACATGAGCATGTATTTGACATTAGGATGTCGAAATCTAGCCTTGATCGGCACAAAAGAATCCATTGCCCTCTGAACCACCGGGGTGTAATCGGGGTAGATGGCAATTTTTTAGTTGTCTTTAAAATTCAATAACTTTGCGATAATAGATCTGGGGTATGACCCCGGCGGCGACCTCTTCTGTAGCATGGGCGTGCTCAATCACAAACCCCTGGGATAGATTCCCAGGGCCTATTTCTTGCAGTATGAGGTTCTCAATGCACTGCATGGGGCTTGAGCACTCAAGCCCCTCCGGGAGCCCAATCAACCTTACATTATTTTCGGTGGGCCCCTCCATCAGCATCCTCAGCCTGCTGTTCCAAGGCAGTATTCCTTCTCTCTAGGTCCCAAACCCGAGTTTCCAGATCCTTAGTGGCCTCCCTCATTTCTTTCAACTCCTTCTCAGCCGTCGTGACCCTTTCAGCCAAGTTCTGGACGTCCTGCTGCAAGAGCTGTACATCCGTCTTGATCTCGTAAATTTTTGTCTCCACCGAGGATCTGAAGGCCGCTATTGCAGCAAGCACTGCATCTTCTTGGGGGCCCGCACCTTGACCACCCATCTCCACTTGCAGAACAGATGCACTCTGTGCAGTCGCAAGGCTTACCAGTGTTGTTGAATGAATCCATAATTGTGGATCTGCTTTTGCTTTTGGTAGGAGACATGCTTTAAACGAAGGCGAGACTAGTTGTATCCAGAGGCTCAGTGCGATTCCAGTACACAACCAAGAGTCTGTTTAACTCTGCACTCCTGGGTGTCTTTGTAGGCCCCAACACCTATGTGATGTAGTAACTCTATCAGACCATCAGTACACTACACCCCACTGGGTGTGCCGCAAACCAATAGCAAGTGTCATTCAGTGCTGGCCGTAGTACCTCCAGGGACCAACAGAGGCGCACTCCATGTTTATCTAAATAGTCCGCCTTTGTTGCCACTCCTCTTCCAGTCCAGCTGGCCAGCCCCCTCACAAACTGCAGTGTACAACCAGTTGGGCCGTGGGTGCCCCGTCACTCTCCCCCCCCCCCGCTTGCTCCAATGCTGTGCCAACTTTCTACCCCTACCACAGGGTGCAGCCCAGGGGAGCACAGACTGTATAGGAGTGCTGATCTAGCTCCCAGCAACCGCCATGCCACTGGGTTCAGACTAGGATGGGTTGGTTCGCAATGTGCAGTATGCAAGTGTCCACAGTAGCTCAGGTTCCAGGGTTTCTGCACCCCAGTAATGTTCAGCCACTCAATTGCCCAGTAGCGCCCCGGACCTGCCCCCTTTCCCTATATGTCACAATGCCAGTCTCCACCAACAAACCCCAGCCTTCTCTGTGGCGTTCACTATGTGTCCAGCACCTGTACTCCAAAGCAAGTGCTAACTGCGGTTAGTTCCTGCACCAACTGCATGCCTCAGTGCTTGCAGTGACTGCGTTCACTGCACAGCGTGTGCTCCACCAATGCACCTTTAGGAGCTCAGACTTTGTATCGGAGGGGCCAGGCAACCACAGACCCTTTCCTTACCTCCCACGTCTTCAGTGCAGAAGCTCACTCATGAAGCACCTCAACCAAATGCTGCACGTCCACTTGGTGTCACTGCCTCCCATGCAAAGGCTCCCTTCCTTGACAGTACCAGGGCGCAGAAGGTGCCGCGCACACAGCGCCAACAGAGACGAGGTCTCCCCCGCCATTGGCGTACCTCTATCGCCACAACCTAGTAGTCACAGCGGGACCCCTGCACCCATCGGTCTTCATGCACCAGTGCAAATCCCACATGCCGAGGTTAACCCAGGGAGGAGCCGAGTACAACTTGTCCCTCACCAGGATCTAGGGAGCTCCATTCCGTTTCTGTAACCTCACACATGTGTTTTCCCACGTGTCCCTCTCCAAATCAATTGGTCCCAGGCGCCAGTCGCACCTATCCCTCTAACGTGCCTTCCGTGAGAGAATGCGCGTTTTGGGCCACAGTCCTCCATTCCACCCAGCTACGCTGCGCCTCAGGTCGCAACCAGAATTCAGCACATCCTGCAAGTAGGCATTGCCCCACTGAGGCACAATGTACGTGTCAGCCCCGCTATCACTCTCCGGCAGTGATTGGACCGCACAGTCAGCCCCCCTACAATTCCTCTTTCCACGTACTGGTCCGGCACACAGGCCTGGCAGGGACCACCGTGCAGGGCAATCACTTCACTGCCCCTCCTCCTCCTTCTCAGTTTGGTCCACCATTGTCCTCTCGGCGGGGCCAGGTTTCCATGCACCGCAGTTCCGTTGTAGTTATCCAATTTCAATCGGGACAACGCCGCCTCACAAGGCAATCACTTCCCCATAATACACTGGCTTAGATCACAGCAAAAGTTGCCTTACTCCGGCGAACATCAGGATCTCAATGGGAGCTGCCCACTTTCGCAGCCTCACTACATGGGCCCAGCCCACACCCCCCACAGAATCGGATCAGGTCCACTATATTGAGGATTTTGTCCTGATCTAGCCGGTAGAGGGTGTGGATCTGCATTTCGCTCAGGTTTGATGGAGTGGCTCTTAAACGAGGGATTGGTGGATGTCGGTATGGTGCAACAGGCTGGGCAATGGGGTTTTGCTGGGCCATGATGGCCCTCCTTCTCCTCATAAGCCTCTACTGCATCCTCTGCCTCCCTTTCTCTTCAAATAACAGTCCTGCAGGCATGACCTCCAGCTCCAGCACTGCTACTGCTAGCATTGTGGTTTTGTAAGGGGTGTGGGGTGTGGGAGTGGCCCTTCTCTGCTGTAGCACTGCTCCTTTGTACCACCTGTACCGATTATTTGCACCTGTGGCATGTTTCTACACACATGAGTCTACTTAATGCCTGGTCCACGATCTGTTGTTTCCGGAATCGATTTCATGTTCATACCGGCATGTACATGCCGGTAATTGAGTGTCCGTGCTGCTCGTAATGTACACTTCGTAACGCCATGGCGGTATGACAGGCACGGCTGCAGCGGCACTCTGCAGATACCGCAATGGTGTTGCCGGATGCAGCGGGTCACTTACGGTGCCAGTGATACCGGCATCCTGACTCATATTGTGCGGGTCCAGAAAAAGGTGCCGGTACAGAACTACTGGCACCGTTGTTTCCGGACAGGCACACTTGTAATGATGACCGCTGTCTAGATTTGAGTCCTCCCAAGATGACTGCGACCAGCTGGAAAGCATATTGGTACAAGTGGCTGAGGCTATAGGATTCAATAGCCAGGAAAATCCTGGGACATCAGGCGACCCTAAGATAGGCCAGTGGACACATCACCCAAAAGGGGTCTAACCCTAATATCCAATATCAGGGATAAGATAATGATGGAGTGGAGCGACCCTGACCACATCATGATGCTGCGATTCATGTTTTAACTATGTCCTCTCAGAGGAGAAGAGGCAACACTGTCAGAGTCAGTGGAAATCCACTAAATCTTGTCCAGTTTGATAGGCAGATCCGTAATAGCTGCAGACAAAGCTGCAGTAAGAGACCCAGTAGACAAGACGGTTGACACAGCATTGAAAAGAAAGAGGATATGCTGGAGCTCAACATTCCCTGATAGCAAAAAGCTATTGACTCTATGCAGTGGAGACACTTCTGGGTGGATGCTAGGAATCAAACAACGCCATAGCAGAATGAACTGCCTGTACCCCCAACATTAGGAGGGATGCAAACAGGTTGGACTGTTATTTGACCTGTCCATTGATGGGTCTCAAGCATCAGCCTTAGCAATGTGTGCCTCATTATTAGAGTGCAGACACTTGCAGATAGGAGAATGACACGCAGAGCAGGGCTCGCAAAATTTACTAACAAACTAGCATTGGGGAGTAGATTTGATAAAAGGTGAGCACCATCAGCATGGTACTCGAACTTGCTGATGAGCAAAAATATGAAGTGTGCTTATGGTGAAAGCACTGGTGAATATTTTGTTACCCGTCACCATGGGACAAGTGCATTTCTCTTAGATAATCTGAGAAGGCACTCGCCTTGCCGGTCTAGTGTTTTGTTTAAGAAGTTGCAAGGCCTCAGCCCTTATGGAAAATGTATTGCTCATGTATAACGGGGTTAACACCAATGAGGGATCAGTGCAATTGAGTTCTAAAAGTTGGGAGGCATTGAAGGTATGGATGAGAGGGGAGCTTCTTTCTATTTTTGCTGGAGCCCTCAGGGGTTTTAGGATGGAATTGAAAGAGTTTGAGACACAGTTAAGGGGGCTGGAGAATGAACATGGTAGGGCGCAGAATGGGATTGTGTTGGGACTGATCCAGGACAAGCTGGAAAGTTCCATGAACTGGCTGACTCGGAAATACTATACATGTCCAAACCTGTCAGGGCTAGGCGTTATGGTGAAGGAGATAATGTGAGCAAGTTGCTGGCGAGAATATCAATGGCCAAAAGCTTTAGTCAACCTGTCACAGGGATACGGGCAGGACGGTACAATATTAGTGAAAGAAAATTGTATGAATTAAGTATTCCTACTTAAACCTATATGCACATTGTGACACCACAACAGACGATAATCTTATCCTTAAGTTGCACAGCATTGTGATGCCTGCTTTGTCTGAAGAGGTGAGTCAGTTCCTGGATGAGCCTTTGACGGTTGAGGTAGTTACTGCGGTGAAGTTGTTGACTTTTAGGAAGGCACCAGGCTCGGATGGTTGGGGATAGAACTATACAAGGAATTCCAGCACGAATTAACATGCCGACTGTTGAAGGTGTGGATAGAACCACTCGATTCTCCCCACGTCTTTGCAGGAAGCTAATTTAACGGTATTGTTGAAGCCCAATAGGGCTTCCCATTATGTGGCTTCATAGAGACCATTATCCTTAATCAAAGCAGATGTAAAGATGTTTGTTAAGATATTGGCTACACAACTACTTCCATACATGCCCCAACACCTGGACCAGTCGAGATTCATTCCTACTAGATCTACTGCCTTAAATCTGAGAAGGCTGTTCCGTGTGATATCCCAAATCAATTCCTAGGCTTGAGCAATTGTGGCGTCACTAGATGCTGAGAAAGCATTTGATTTAGTCTCTTGGCGTTACTTGTTTCAGGTGCTCCATCGATTCAGGAATGGCCCTTACTTCTCTCAATGTGTCCAATTACTGTATGCTGGCCTGACTGCTAGAGTTCGTATGAACCAGACCATATATGCACCATTCCCGTGAGGGTGGGGGTCACCTGACAGGGATGCCCACTCTCTCCCCTGTTATTTGCACTCATGATTGAACCGATGTGGCATTAATCCATAGAGAGATTAGGGTGACCGGCCCGCCCAGGTAATATCCCTGTATGCAGGGGATGCGTTACTATATAGTTTTGTCCTTGAGCCGAACCATGACCCAATCATGAGGGATATCAATACAACTCCTTTGGGTATAAAATAAATAGTACTAAATCTGAGCTATTCCCCCTCATACCCTCCACTGTACAACCGGCTAACCTGAGGGGATTTCGTTGGGCCCCTCTGCATTTTAGGTACTTGGCGATAAATGTGTCTAAAACCCAGCAATCGTTATATGCTGATAATCATGAGATTTAATTACAACTGCTAGCAGATGAATTGAAAATATGGGCAGGGCTCCTGATTTCATTATATGGGTGGATATCATTGTTGAATATGGCTGTGCTCTCAAAGTTGCTAGATTTCTTTTGCAATGTCCCCATAGGGCCTGGGCGAGTTTTCTTTACCAAGATTAGATCACTGGTGACAGGTCCATCTGGGATAATAGGGTTGATAAGATTAGCTGGGAGAAAATTACTGACCTGTATATGAGCGTGGGGGTCTCGCAGCTCCGGACTTTGAGTGAGCTCTATTATCTGGCTGCTCAGGCTCATTTTGCAGGATGGGCCTAAGGTACTACATTTACTGATTGAAAAGTACGGGGCATCGCCCACTGACCTCAAATCGGTCATATTTAGTGACCGGTACATAGACTTCTGTACCTTTGACCTGGTTAGAACCACGGTTAATGCTTGGTCCTGAATATTTAGCAAACTGGACATTAAAACAACCTACAACAAGGCAGTCCCGTGTGGGGTTTCCCTGGCATCACTCTGACGTTTGACAGGGAACTAAGGAGATCTTGGGATATACCGGGGCAGCTGACTATGGGGGACACGTTCCCAGAGGGTCTGATTGTGTCCCTTGAGGACTTCTCCCAGAAGATGGGGGGTGGCCCCCTTTGGAGGCTACAGTACTATCCAATTAAGGCAGCATTCCATAGGCAGCGGACCTCTTTGCCTATGAGCCAGAGACGCATGAGTGCATCAGTGCAATTGTGACTGCAGAAAAAACTAGCAGTGGGGTGTCCAGGTTATTCAGCCTGCTTCAGACTCATGTTAAATAAAGGAACACGATGCAAGCTACACGGTAAAGAGATCTCGGGTAACTTTGGAGGAGGAAAAATTGAGTAGATGGTGTCAGTTGATGTGATGAAAACAGTCTCACCTAATGCAGTTCTCCGACTATGCTTAATCATCTACACTATACCCCTGCTAGACTGGCTGAATTCTCCCCGAATGCAAGTGGCGAATGTAGGAAATGCAGCAACGTGCAAGCTGATTTGTTCCACATGTATTGGGAATGCATCCTGATCCTTACATTCTGGGGGTCAATCACTGCCATGTTGGATACTATGCTGGATATCACGCTGTCAGTAACACCATTCAAATATTCGCTAGGGGACATAGGTAACGTTTCTGTTGTTACAAGATGCTTTTTTAACATTGCATCTACTAAAGCTAAGAAATGTATACTTAAACACCGGAAATCAAAACATTCCCCTAGCTGTGAGGAATCGCTGCCTGAATTGGTATTCACCAACAAAAAAGAGGAGGACTATGTACTCCCTACAACTGTCGCGTGCATGCCGAAAGACATTTGAACCCGCCCCGGCTATACGTGGAAGGCGCCAGCTCAGATGGAGCAGGAAGATGGGGTGATGCCTCAGAATCAACTGGTTAGTTGATTATGTTTTGCAATTCCTTATGTACATGGCAAACTGACTATTACTGTATTTTGCTATCCTGTCATAGAGCCAAAACTTGAACACTTTGTATTGCCAAACGTGCAGTGCTGTGTATGCTGAATGCTGTATGACTGATTTATAAAGGTTAAAACAACAACAACAAAAATAATTTGCGAGGCCTGCATAGGGATCCCAGAAACCAATAGCTTTGGAAGTGCCCTTCGAAGAATGTAACCTGTTTTGGGATAGCTTGGAAGAGAAGGTGAACACAGTGTTCAATGCAGGTAAACAAGTAGACGAACTGCGGAAGAAAGCCAAGAACACCTACAGATCAAGGCTAATGACAGGGGGGTTGCGGAGACAGAAGCAAACAAAACGTACCTCATCCAAAGGATGATTCTGACAGAGAAAAAAGGAAAGGTTCCATCAGAATCAGGAGGAACAGAGATTCAAATCCTGAAGACACAAAAGTTCCAATAATCACAGAGAACCAGTGGGTATCAGACACACACATTATTTCAGGACATGGGATTGTCTTCAGATATATGAGCCAACAGGACATTGTGTTGGGAGATAGAAAATAAAATTCAGCACATATTGCCCTCTTCTGGTACCAACATGACCCCAGCTCCAAGAAACAAGACCAAGAGGAAAGCCATTGAGATGGGCATACAGCAATTTCTGTAGGCGATATCGAGAGTAGCAAGAGCAGAGAAGGCTCACAATTATCTAACTCATCCCTAGGGTGATGGGCACATTCAGGTCTGTATTGAAACTTAGGAAAAGGTACCAGTTTATATTCAAGGCCAGGTTCAAGATGGAAATATTTTTTAAAAAAGTGCCTCTAACATCGAGAGGTGAATTCGTAGCGAAGCCTGTTTAGGCCTGTTTGCGGTATGGGTGCCGGCAACCAGCGGGGAAAGCAGGTGCTTTTTTTTGGGACTTTTGGAGGCAGCAGCGATAAATTAGATAACATGCCCCGAGGCTGTAGATAAACAGAAATGGAGTTATACAACCTCACAGTTGAGATAATTCAACAATGATTCAGGGCATTTAACCCTTAGAAGTTTCAATAAAACATGATTGCCTGGGCTGTATAAAGAAATACAAGAGGAGGGAAGAGAGCTGGAGGAGGCCATTATAATAAAGGCAGCATCAGTCAATGCACACTCAGCAGTGGCACATGCTGTGGATGTGGGGGACCTATTCAGAGAAATACCTATAACTCCTTATCCCAGAAAATAGAAGTATTTACTGAGTTATCTCGGTCCAGTCACGCTTTGAATTGCGTGTTCAGCAAAACACAACACTTCTGTTCTTTGGCTTTATTATTATTATTTTTTCTTATTAGCCAAGAACATTTCTTCTTCTTAATTATACTAAACCATTGTTTTAAAGAAGAGATGCATTCCATAGAAACCAAATAAAATTGGACTAAGTTTCACTTGGAAAGCAACTAATATTTTGAAAAAAGGGCAAAAGGATCAATAAATCAATTGACTACTGTATATGAAGTGATTGTAGACATCCAAGAAAATATTGTGGAAATGAGAACCATGGAAACACGGGAGGAACTTAGAGATGAGAAGGATTTAGATGAATCCAAGGAAGAGAAAGATAGTTTCTATTTCCAGCAGGTGATTGAGGAATACATACACTCCTTGATATTCCAGCTAAAACCCACGAATGAACGAGCATTTCCAATGCCGGCATGCATGGCGAAACGTCTGGCAAGGGATATCACTCCCTTCATAACATCCTTTGTTAATAAATCATTAGTAGAGAGCCAGGTCCCTAAGGCCCTTAAAAAGGCACTTGTTAAACCACTATTTATGAAAAACCAACATGGACCCAACAGTCCTGAAAAACTACCGTCTGGTGGCCAATTTATGTTGGCCTACCAAAATATTAGAGAAAGTAGTGTGTGGCCAATTTCAGGCCTTTGTAGATAATAAGGGACTACTAGACGAACTCCAGTCTGGATTTAGACCCAAACATGGGACGGAGACTGCTCTATTGGCCATTCAAGATGACCTGCTGGAGGCCGCGGATAGAGGGAAATCTACAGCATTATTAATGCTGGTCCTATCCGTGGTCTTTGATACAGTGGACCATCAGAACATGCTCCAACGGATACGGAAAGTTGGGAAAGCATCAAAGCCAGAGGTGGAATGGTTTAGGTATTTCTTAGAAGAGAGAGCCCAACTGGTTACCTCTCCGAGATGTTAAATAAATGAAAAGTGTGGAGTCCCACAAGGCTCTTCACTTTCTCCATTGATGTTTAACCTATGAATCTGCCTGGTGCGCAACATACTGAGGAAGCATGGGGTGAGGTTTCACCCCCCATATTTTAGATGTAGAACTACAATATTCAAGGAAAGTAAAAAATGTGGGATACTTCTGGCAGGAGAATGTGGGCGGCGAGGCCCAAACGGGCACCAAGGTGAAGACAGTACACTATTCACTGCAAACTTTGAGGGGGGTGTTGCCATATATCCCTAAGGAAGATCAGGCAGCAGTGATAGGGGCAATGACCAACTCGCACCTGGACTACTGTAACAGTCTGCTGGCAGGGATTCCAGCGGGCCAGATCAGTAGACTGCAAAAGACCCAGAATGCAGTGGTCAGGCTGGTGGGTGACCTAGGAAAAAGGGGCCATGTGTCGGCCCTACGCAGATCTTTACATTGGTTGAAAGTGGAAGATTGAATTAAATTCAAGGTGGCCTGCCTGATGTACAGATGTGTTAATGAAATGGCACCGGAATATCTTACCGCCAGAGTGTGCTGCTACCACCCAACAAGAGATCTACGGTCTGGAGGCAAAAGGTTGATGTGCGTACCGCAAACTGAAAGGGTCTCCAAAGGTGACATGAGATTCAGGGTATTTGGCCCCAAACTGTGGAATCAGTTACCAAAAGAGATCCGGGCATGTCAATCCATGGAAGTGTTTAGAAAGAGGCTAAACACCTTTTTATATAAATAATTGAAGTAAGCCACAAGCTAGATGCAATATCTACACACTCTACTTCTGGATAGTTAACATCGGCGCCCGAATGCAGTTAAGTCTGTTTGGTGCGTGTAAAAAATGCTCAAAATCAAACCAATAGTGTCATTCTTACGAATAGAGGGGATCAGATATTACCCTACAGACAATTGGTTGGTCAGGGCAGCATTCAGGGAAATACTGGGAACACATATGGAGAGGACATGCAATGAATCAACTCAATTTGACTTGCTGCTGAATTGGGGAAATCCCATATAACTCCATCCCAAAATCTGATATTTATAGAGACCACTCCAGCACGGACACGGGAAGGGTGTCCTTCCAGAGGGTAGTGCAATCTGTCAATAGGTATTTATTTATTTGCATTTTTAAAGCGCTCACACAGCCCGCGGGCATCGAGGCAGGAAATTATAGTTTTATTTTTTTTGCGTAATTGTTTTTGTCTTAGTTGCGTATTTATAACACGCTAAAACACCCAGAGGTTTCTAAGTGCGGACCCGGGGATCAAACCTGTGTTGCTTCGTGTCTGTCTTGCTTCCAAAGCATGCACGTTGCCGCTGAGCTATCCTCCCAGGTACTTTGAACAAAGCCTTACAGAGGAAGTCTTTTCAGGCCAACAGCTTTACAGGCACAGGGGTACATGGCCTCTTATGCATTTGTAGTGTCAACGGCGCTAAAGAGCCTGACCAAGATGGCTGCCAGCCTGTGCGCTCCCAGCGCCACAATAAACATTTGGGAAAGACCGGACCATCTTCCTGACGGACCACTTCACACAAAACAGTGGCAAGCTAGGGGAAGGGTCCCAGCACATCAGGATGAAATCCGGAGAGCCGAGGGCCCTGGGTGCCAGAGATACAGGCGGTGAGGCCAGGGCCACCACCCCATGGCGGGTTTCATACAAACTTGCAGTGCGATGCACTGAAGAGGCAGCAATGAGCGGAAAAAAACTCTGCGTACTCTGAGTCGCACCCCAGAGGGGTGGGGGGAGAAATACACATCACAGCTGGAACAAGTAGGAGTAGGGGAAGCCGCACAACCATTGGAGCAGCAGACAGACCCGGATGGACC
Organism: Ambystoma mexicanum; assembly: GCF_040938575.1. NCBI lineage: Eukaryota > Metazoa > Chordata > Amphibia > Caudata > Ambystomatidae > Ambystoma > Ambystoma mexicanum. The sequence continues at coordinate 746,502,309 of NC_090926.1, forward strand.
CGGCCGTGGTGCACAGAGCACCTCAAACAGGCAGAGACCCGCACTGGCAATCCACCCGGCCCTAAGCGGCCCATCCGATCAATTACTGAGGGATCGCAGCAGAGAGAACAGCCGGGCAGCATAAGCCTCCCCCTCCGGGACTCCTCTTACCCTGGGTGGTCCGATGCTCCTACGACCATGTGGCAGCGACTGCAGGCACAGCTAGACGGCCGCTCATCCAACCTGTCTCGGAATCGGAGACCCCACTGGATCCTGGGATGATTCCACACACGGAGCCAGACGCCATCGGCACAGCCCGAGAGGCCTCGTCTAAATTTTGGTTGCCCCTATCCGGAGACACAGACTATATCTGGAGCATCGAACGTGATCGTAGTGAGGCAAGGACTTATCCCTCATCAGCCGGCTCAGTTACACAAAAAGAGGTACATGTGGTGCATCTGTCCCGGGGGTGGAGGTCTCGAGGTGGGGAGCCCATCCACCCGCCTCCCCTTAACCCTTGGAGACTTCTACATGAAAGGAGACACCCACTAACAGTGGCGTTAAGGTACTAGACCTAGGGTGCAGAGGGTCCCCCACCCTGAAGTAATATTGGGGAACTCACTGAAGCGGGACGCCATAGCAGCGATTGGGACAGCGCCAATAGAGGGAATCCATGGAATATTGACCATTGGAACACACCATAATCCCCACTTGGATAAGCAGACCACGACCTAAAGTTGAGTTTCTGCCCACTCAGGGCACCTTCAATACTCCAAACCTAGGAACAACTAGCTCCCCCACCCACACATTGGTATGTGCTTGGGTGCGTTGGCAGGGGATTGACACGACAGGCTGTGCACCGGAACTACCACATCCACAGTCTGCCAGTGACGCTCGGCACACCCAAAGCAACTGGATAGTAGTGCCAAAATCTAACACAGCAGCTGCTGCGGCCTTCATGAACTAGTCAACAGCCTAGTGGACTGTAACTAAACATTGTTGTTGGCTCTTAACTTGCATGGCTTAAAGTCTCTACCAACAGCCCGGAGCAGTTACCGAATCTCATAGAACAGTGACCCACTTCAACTGCAGAGAAAGCCACTCCCCTACCCCGCAGTGGTACCCCCGAGCTCATCCACCCCAACAAGAGGCAATCCGGACTGCCAGACTGATACCCCTCAATACTAATAACAATGAGGGAGTGCCTAATTGACTTGAGTAGGAACACCAAACATTATGCTGTCACATTGCACAGGGCTGAGAGAACCATGGCTGCATACATCTGAATTAGCTGAACGACACTTACCTCAGGTACTAACCCCCACGAAAAAGTAAGAACATGATTGACAGGGAGGGGTAAGCAACCCATACAGGAATCAAGGCATTAACAGAGCAGCAGCATCACTCCAGTGGAGAAACAACAGTCCCATAAGATGGCAAAGGCAAATAAGGGAGGGAAATAGGAGACCAAACTCCCGGAGACCCTTCTCAGTCCAAACACAACGAGGCCATGGAGCATCAGGAGGAATGCACCCAGCCAACGGCTCAGGACACTTCAAAGGCGTTCCATGACATAAAGGAGATGTTCAATAAACTTCAGAACAGTATACAGTCCCTTTACAGGAAGATGGGCTACAAGCAGGTCTGCCTCGACAAACATGGGGAAAGGCTGGGCGAGTCGGACGGAAGGATCTCGACGGTTGAAGATGTAGTGGTATCAACATCTAGAGATATGACACAAGTGAAAAGAGCACTGAAAGAATTAACCGAAAAACAGGACGATTTAGAATTGAGGTCCAGGAGAAATAACCTGCGGATAATTGGCATATCTGAGGCAGTGGCTGAGAGAAACATGGATCCCTTGCTGGAAGAGATCCTCAGGGAGGCACTGGGGTGGACGGTTCAGCGATCTTTATAGTTGAAAGAGCACACAGAGTACCCAGTTGCAGAAAACCAATACAGGAAACCCACCACGACCGGTCATATCACTAATGCTAAATTACCAGGAAAGAGACTTAGCCCTCCGGAACGCGAGAGAGAAAGGAACCCCGACACACAGGGGGGATACTATAAAACGCTTCCCGGACTTCTCCAACAAGGTCCAAGCGTCACATAGAACTTATATATATGTAAAGAAAAGGTTGCAGGAGAGGGACATCTAATATGCCATTATTTTCCCAGCCAAATTATGTGTGGAACACGAGGAGCGCACGTTTTTCTTTCACACTCCTGAGGATTCTACCACATTCCTGGAACAACTACTGCGAAACCCAAGACCCAGGGGAACCAATGAGTGAGGCCGCAATTGAAATACTTATGACCTACTAGGGACCATAGACCAACGAGCAGAATGAATCGGTACCAGGAGGTCAGGAAATTGACTGTTTTCTGCATTGACCACTGGGGCATGGCCGGGCTTCTAGCATAGAAGCCGGGCTTCTAGATAGACTGCATGCATTAATACATCAAAAAACTCATAGAGTATGTTTATTCAAAAATAAATTCGATACTACAACACATATTGACCCAGACTCAAAAACACAGTTAATAAGAAAATGAATACATAAAAAGTTCATAGAAAACAACCTCACAAAGTTCAAAAGACAGAAATGACATTACACTACAACATTCAACATTTCAAATGTGTCATAAAATAATTGTTGGGTCAATGGGTCAATATGTGTTGTAGAATCAAATTTATTTTTGAATAAACATACTGTATGAGTTTTTGATGTATTAATGCATACAGTCTATTTTTTCAGGAATAAATGTGCCGCATAAATAGGGACCCTTGAATTTTGTTGATGAGATATTTTGTGCAAATATTGAATCCATCTCCCAATATATATGTATTCATCTGCTGGTGGAGTTAGGTGTCAGTTTAGGTAGGGGTATTGTTTGACAAACCTATTTAAACACACATATTTAAAAGTGAAGCCTTGACGGACACTCTGTTTCGAGAAGGCTTGACAGGATCAATAGACACCTTTTTTTACATTATCGCTGGGTCGGTAGACTCAGCGGGTTCCCTCTGGGAGAGCTTTAAATGTGTGATATGTTGGGAGTGTATCTTGAGGGAAGTGGGGATGCAGAAACAAATTAGACGAGAACTAGATGACATAGAGACACACATAGGCGTACTCGAAGCAGTCGAGCCTGCACTGTCTCCCACTCAACAAGCAGAAATAAAGAAATATTTAGAGCAGTTTAAAATGTTAGCGCACAGAGAGGCCAAACTGGTTGGGTGGAGGGCAGCGGTGAGGCAATATGGGGAGGGGCAGAAACCTGGTAGACATTTAGCTAGGGCTACGAAGCTTCATATGCATGGAGAACAGGTTCTATCAATAACGGACGCACAAGGATTGGAGAGAGTCGATGACTTAGGGATAACACAAGAGTTCTGCCAATTCTACATAAAACTATACAGCTCCCACACACACAACTCTCAGGTGGAACTAGATAGTTACTTAGACCAGGTGGCCCTGCACTGGTATACGGATGAGGAAAGGGAGGGATTGAGTCACCAACTATCGCTAGACAAGGTTTTAATAGCTATCAGATCCCTTACCTGCGGGAAGTCCCCTGGGCCAGACGTCTTTACGGCAGAATTTTATAGATACTATGCTGCAAAACTTGCCCCATACCTACTACAAATGTACCATCTGAGTATACGGGACAGCAAACTTCCTCAATCTCTAACGGAGGCACTGGTCACTGTACTTCTCAAACCAGGTAAACCGTCCAATGACTGTGCATCGTATAGACCGATCTCCCCAATTAACCCAGAGAATAAAATGTTAGCTAAGATATTAGCCTCCAGGCTAGCATCCCTAATGAGTACAATGGTAAAAGCTGACCAGGCAGGATTCATCCCGGGTTGCTCCACCTCTTTTGGGCTACAGAGAATGTTTGGACTGATGTTGGAAGTGAATCAGGAAGACAAATAGTCGCAGCACTTCTAGATGCCACAAAAGCATTCGACTCGGTGGAATGGCCCTTCCTGTTTACAGTCTTCCAAAGGATGGGGCTGGGTGAACACTATATAACCATGGTGTTGTTGCTATACGAGCTACATGTAGCCAGAGTGCGAGTGAATGGCCAACTCACGTCCAGGATAGCATTAAACAGAGGCACCCAACAAGGGTGCCCCCTCTCACCACTACTATTTGCGCTGGCAATCGATCAATTGGATGAAAGGATAAGAGAGGTCCACCTACACAGAGGGATCCAATTCTTTAAACATCGGGTGGTGATCTTGTTTTATGCCGATGACATGCTATTATTCATCAAAGACCTCAGACATAATCTGGACCCTATTATGGAGGATGTCGTCCAATTCTGAGTCTTCTCGGGGCTAGCAATAAATTCAGCAAAATCGGTCCTTTTTCCAATGACAGAGGGGACGACACAGTACGCAGATGGGTGGGGATTTCAATGGCACACAAACTTATACCCGATACTTGGGTGTGAACAAAGCCTGTGATGCGACCACTCTATACAACAGCAATTACCAAAAGGTGCTAGACCAAGCCAGAGACGACGCAACCAGGGGGAGGAATCTGCCCCTTAATCTCTACATCAGGATCTCCCTGATCAAAATGGTACTGTTCCCTGGTTCCTGTATGTATTTCTCAATTTCCCAATCACGATACCGGCAGACTACTTCTGAGGACTAAAATCCATACTTACACAGTTCGTCTGGGCAGGGAGTATCCGGGAATAAATTAATGGCACCAATACACAGAGGGTGATTAGCATTGCCCGATTTTGAAATGTACTAAGCTGGGTTCATCCTGTACTGGTTTGGGAACCAAGGGGACAGGAGACATGTGTGGGTGGAAAGGGCACTGGCGGCACCGTTCCTCCTACGATCCATCATACTTAATGCTCCTGACAGGGCATCCAACGCAGGGAATATGGTCGAGCTAACCTGCAGAGCCTGGGTCCGTGTGGAACATAAATAGAGAGAGGAGGTACTCTACTCCTCAACGCTGCCAATAGTATTCACACCAAAAATCACACTCACTTCAGAAGTGGGTTTTATAAATCTTATGAATAGACTAGAGGTGAACTGTTACCCTAACTTATTCCCCAGTGGAAGCTTCATCACATTGGAGGAACTGAAAGCTAAGGGGAGAAAAAACACATTGAAGTGTTTCTGTACTACAGGTTGAGAACATCATTGCAGCAGGTCTTCCCGTCATTCCTTGCAGAGCCCGAAATTGCCTCCATTCAAAATAATCCAAGGGGGTCACAACAGGAGGGTGATCTTAGCAATGTATAATATGCATCTCGGCACTAAAGTAGGGAAAATGTCCAGAGGGAAAAGTGGGTACTGTCTTTGGGGCATGAGATTACAAGCGAAGAAAGGGACGAGGAAAGTCGCAATAAATGCCAGATTTAAATGAATTTACTGGAAATACTTACACCAGTTCTACTACACTCCCGCCCAACTCCATGATTATTTCCCGGGGACACTGACTAGTACTGGATGTGGATCGGAGGCGGCTAACTTTATACACATGACCTGGGGGTGCCCATTAGTGTTCATGTTCTGGGAAGCGGTGTTCCGAACTATTGGAGAGATTATTGGGGAGAGACTAGACCCGAACCTGATGATGGCACTTCTTGGCTATACCAAACTGATCCCTTGTGGCAGGCAACATTTAACTGAACTGCTTCTGGCTAATAGACGGGTGGCGATGCTATGGAAGTGATAAACACCCCCCAAAATAGAGAACTGGTTCTCAGACATACTGTACTGTAAAGACATGGAAACAGGGTTTAGGGGGTTGTCAATCCACCACACAGACACAGGGGACATGTGGGCCCCATACGTTCACTTCCTGCTGAACCAACCACAAGAAGTAAATGAAGAACCACACTGCACGCTGGAAGATCGGAACTAAAAGGCAGAGAGTCTCACGCTGGGTACGCACTAGGACAAGGATACTCTCCGACTCTGCCACTAATTGGGGACTTACATGACAAGATAGACATGCTCGTATTACGCTGGACATTATTCAAAAAGCAGCTGTTTGCTCGAAGTCTGCATAATCTGCCCTGCATGATATGGGTCCTCTATCGACGATTGGATCTGTTGGAAAAAGTTAATACCAGCATGTAGATGTTGTAATGTATGTGCTCTTTTTTGTAAGAAATATGTAAAAAATATATATATAGATTTGTAGTGTCTTGTGCAAGGCTACACCTGAGATTCTTGGTGTCCCATACACACCGGCACTGCGTTCTTGTGTCCTGGGACTTTAAGGTCCACATGCCTTTATTCTCAGGGATGAGAAGCAACCCAAAATGGAGGTTCCCAATGTTCAAGCTCACGAAAGGGCACACAGTTGGAACATTCCTCCTAATCGTAATGAGCACATATGCAAGCAGCAAATGGAAGATAGAACCCATATGAGAAAGGACACTCCAGGAAATCTGAGCTCTACGGGAGACAGATCATACCTGGAATTGGAGTTAGTGATGATAGGCAGGACACTGCTAGACTTTGCAGACTGCAAAGGGTACAATGTTGTTCATAAGGAAGCACAACCTCACAGCCATGGCCTATGTAAATGGCCGCAGGAGTATGAGAGCGAGACTGCTGTAAACCTTGGAGAAGGGCGTAGTGCAAACAGTGTACGTTCACTTAATAACTTTTGAAGCAATCCCTATCAAGGGGTCAGACCCTGTAGCGGCAGAACTTCTAATTTGTTCTTTCCCATACTCGCAGTAAATATCAGTCCTCCCTTACGAAAGAATTGTGTTTGAATTTCAGGATGCCAATATTAGAGCTATTTGCCTCTCCATAGACAACACAACTGTAAAGATTTGGTTCCTGCTCTCGAACCTTGACTCTAACATTCCATGTGTTCTCATTCTGCTTGATCTCTCTTCTGCCTTTGATACTGTCAACCATACCATCCTGCTCAACCGTCTCCGTGATAACCTCGGTATCACTGGTCAGGCTCTGACGTGGCTGACCTCTTTCCTCTCAAATCGACCCTCCCAGGTCCAACTGGGGTCTTTCCTCTCTGACATCTTCTTCTCTACCTGTGGTGTCCCCCAGGGATCTAACCTCTCTCCCTGGCTGTTCAACCAGTATCTGGCACTTCTCGCCCACCACATCGCCGCTCTCCGCCCCAACTTTCAGTGCTATGCGGATGATACCCAACTCATTTTCAGGCTACCCTCGGCCTCCTCTTCTCCTTCCCTCATCTCTGACTGTCTTTCTGCTATCCAGGAATGGTGTGCCACCAACGACCTCTGCCTTAATGCCAGTAAGACTGAGATTCTACTCATCGGCACTCCCACTCCCTCCTTCCCTGCTGCTCTCTGGCCGGCCTCTCTGGGCCCTCTTCCTGCTCCTACATGCAAGGCAAAAAACCTTGGGGTCATCTTCGACTCCACACTCTCCTTCTCTCCTCACATATCCGACGTATCTAAGAAGTCACACTACCAGCTACACCTCCTCAGAGGTATCCTTCCTTTCCTCTCCTTCCCCCAGAAGCTCACTGTCTCTAGAGCCCTGGTTCTCTCTAAGCTGGACTACTGTAACAGCCTCTATCTTAATCTGCCCGCCTCTACTCTCCGCCCTTTGCAACTCATCCAGAACAGGACTGCAAGACTTGTCCTTGGCCTCAAGCCCAGGGACCGTATCTCTCCAGGACTGAAATCACTACACTGGCTCCCAGTGACTGCGAGGATCAAGTTCAAAACCCTCTGCATTGTCCACAGCGCCGTCTGGGGCCTTGGGCCAAAATACCTTCAACTCTCTCTTCCTAAATATCTTCCTTCTCGAGCTCTTCGCTCATCCGCCTCCAACTCCCTCAGGGTCAGCCGCTTCTCCAAACAACGAGTTGGGGGCAGATCTCTTTCCACTGCAGGGCCCTCCCTCTGGAACAGCCTTCCTACCTCCCTGAAACTTGAGGAGAACCACCTCCGGTTCCGGAAGCACCTCAAAACCTTCCTCTTTGCCTCCGCTTTCTCTCCCCCTCTCCCCTGCTAATATTACTGAAACTGCACTGAATCTGCAAATGGGCCATTCACTGTTCTCGGCCCAGCCACTCTCTCCTGCACTGCCTCCACGGCAACCCCTGCACTACGGGACTGTGTCTGTATCCATACAGCCCCCCTTCCCAGCACTTGTCTGCACTTACCTCGCACTTGCCACCAGCTGGCCCTTGTTATTTATCCTGTATGCTGTATGCTAATAACCCTGTACTGCACTTTCCCCTCTCCCTTTCCCCCATGCACTTTTCCCTTCCCCTCTACCCTTGCACTTGCGCGATCTGAATGACACGTGGCCTAGTAAGATCGTTGTCTGTCTCCCCTTGTTCCCCCCCTGCCTCGTCGCGCCTTGAAACACTTGTGTATAGGCGCGTTACAAATGCCTTATCATATCATATCCAAGTTTTAAACCAAAGGGGCAGTAGGGGTAGATGCAATGGCAACATTCTGGCCCAAGGTTCTCCTATGTGCCTTCGTTGCAATATAATTCATATGCAAAGTCCAAAAAAAGATCAAGGTCAAGCGTAAGCGATGATGGGGGTACCAGTCTGGCCAAGAATAGCCTTGTTTCCCAAGATAATGAAAGTAACTAATGCCCACATCTGGAAAAATCAGACGTGGCCCCCCCTCTCAAAGAACATCAGCAGAACCCTAGTGCCAACATCTTCAATGAAAGGAGGTTGCAGAAATATGGATTATGAGGTCAGGTGAGTAGCACTTTCCAACAATCCAGGCGACCTGCTCCCTCAAAAGTCTATGATAAATGAGGGAAAAACTCTAGAATTTGGGATCCATGTGGGCCTAAAATGTCTGCAAGATGGTATGGCATAAAAGTAAGTTGGTATCAGCACAAAGAGGCAACTGAGCAAAAACTGGAGGCTTTAGAGAACATTGGGCCTCATTACTAGCTTGCCGTTCAGGATACAACGGTACCGGTAAACTTGCCGGTACCGTTGCATCCAGACCGGCAAACTCTGAGTTGTGCCCGCAGGTGCCTTTCATTCCGCCAGGTGTGACCTGGCTGAATGAAAGGCACCCGCGAGCACTGCATGCCTGTAGCACAGGTACCATTATGTACCGTGCCGGTGCTACAGGCGATTCCCATTGAGCCCTATTGGGCTCAAATGGGAATGGGGCTCACACGATTCCGGCATCCGCGAAAGGGCAATTACTGGGTCCGACGGGCCCCGGAATACCCCGGTAATTACCCATTCACAGGTGCCGAACTTTCTTGCACGTTTGGAGGTAGCGTTGCTGGTTTTACCGGCAAGGCTATCTCCAACCTTGGAATGATACTAATGGGGAGGAGCTGGTATGCCGTTTACTAAAATCCCTTCCACTAACAAGGCCTTCCCCCTGGGATTTGCCCTTGGTACCCAAATCCTTACAGAGTCCCCCTTTCAGGCAACTGATCCCATTGACATTAAATACCTAACTTTGTATTCTGTCTGAAGCTTTGAGTATGAGCTGTGATCCGGCCGTCCTGCCTAAAGTGGTCCCTAAATGTCACAAAATACATGATATTGTCCTTCCTGTCTTTTTTCAGAATCCATATTCTTCATAGGAAGAGCAGCTGCATTGCCAGGAAGTCAAAATAACAGTGTGCAATACACAAAGGGAACAGTAGATACCAGAAAACAACCAGTTTCTTGGTCACATTTGTGGTGTCGGGCTGTAAAATAGATATCTGTGGTTTCCAATAGCCACTTGATTAGCACTGTGTTTACAGCGGCCTACACAACAGTAGGAAGGTCACTGATGGAAAAGATCCAGCCTAGATCTACCAGCTGTATGGCAACTTTGAGGGCTAATGTACAGGGACTGTCCCAGCAAGAAACATGCAGGCAGCAATAGGGATGACCCAAACACATCTACAAAACATTCAACATTGAAGGTGCAAAGTCAAAAGTCCAGTACATGTGGTATGAGTGTTGACAGCACTGGCATAGGCTTTGGAAAATGGATGCAGTGATACTTCACAGGAAAATGGAAGGGGTGTGTGCAGCAGCATATGTGGTGGTCTGTGTGGTTTATCATAGACCTGTTCCGTCATTACATTTGGTACGCTTCAAATGTAAGTACTGGGAAAAGAGAAGTGGAGGCAGTGAACAGATCATTTACCTGTAATCTTCGTTGCACCTAGGCCTTCTCTACCATGTCACAGTATTGAAGACCCACCCAGCTCTCACAGCACACGGAAGGGCCCTACTCTTCTTGGCACATTGAAGGTCTTAAACCTCTATGGGGGGAAAGTGGTCTGGCTGAAAGGAACTGGAAATAGGTTTCTGTCATGGAGTTTGGTACCTCATATGTAATTATTTTGACAAGGAAGATTAAGTCTAGGGCTAATGAACATTTCAGTAAAGTAATGTGCACATTAAGGTCTTCCTGCCACTATCTAAGATATTTACTCTCCTGCACTCTCTTTCCAGACGAGATAGTGGCAGTGCCATAATGGTAGTCCTTTTTAAGCCACTCTTCCCCAATCGAGTAGATGTGTTGGGTTCTGAAGCTTGTCCAATAATTGAGATTTGAAAATTCCAAAATGTCCCTCAGATTCTTATCTGCATGCCCTGATGTTCCTCTCACTTCGGAATCCTTTCTAAATGTGTCATATCAATGACAAATCTCTTGTTTTGATGTTTTAAATGAGTTGGCTTTCCTAGGTTTAGGACCCCTACATCGACGCTGCTGTTAAGCCACGATTCTGGAATTCTCCCTCTACTTTTATTCGTTTGTATGATAGCTTCCTTTCTAATCAACACCTTAAGACCATCCATTTACACTGGTGTCTATTATGTGGCTACAGCCCTATCCAGACAAGAACGCCAGCTAGTAATGCAGACAAATAATTAGCTTTGTCCTGCTGTCTTGTTTTTTTTCTGATGCATTTTTAATGTTATTTTGGAATATCGTTTTGTTTTCTGTAACCTGTATTGTGTCCCTCCAATCTAGTCTTTTTTTAAAATTAATTCCCCATATAGACATGTAACCGAAACGGCCACTTTCTAACAGCCTCTTTTTTGTACGAATTAACGTTTTTCCCTTTTTAAATGAATGGTCACTGCCCCTAAAGCTCATCATACTCCTCGCCAATTTTCCTCATTCATTCAGCTGTGATATTTAGCCTCCATTTTCATTTCTTTTATGCCCGCCCATCAGTGCGGGTTCATCATCAGTATAAAGTTACCATCCCTGTCCCCCGGGCCTCACAGTTCCTAACACACGCACACAATCAAAGTGATTATGTGTGTATTCAAGGCGCTGGGGGGCAAAGGGGGAAAGTATGGTATTTGCTACTGACCATCTATGATAGATGTCCAGTAAAGAAATACCATCCCTGTCCCCTGGGCGCCGCAAAAGAAGAGCTGATTTTGGCAGGTGGGTAGGAGGATTGTGCAACAAAGGCATTTTTTAAATGCTTTTGTTGTACAACCCCCCACCCCCACTCTCCAAAATCAGCTCCACGGACCAACAAAAACACATTCACACAGAAAGCACTCTACTATTCACACGAGCATCCATTATCATACACTCACTCATAACACAAGCACACATGCATCCGTACACATATTTCAATAAAGGTACCTTCTGCCCGGTCCTGAAGTTTCTTCCCCAGCGATCAAGCTCCTACATCATGAACAGGAATCGGGAAGCAAGAGTTTCCTTGTTCCTTCACATGCGTGCAGGGGCCTGAGCGTAGGTGCTGAAACGCCCTGCTACAGCCTGCTCTGTCTGCATGTGCGAGGAGGCTCAGAAGCTCCCCCTCACACATACAGACATGCAGTTCCCCAGCCAGCATGTCCAATGAGCTATGCAAGGCTGGCGAAGCAAAGCCCTCCCAGCCTTCCATGGCTGATTGAACATGTGCGGCTGGGGAACTGAATGGTCTAAGGGAAGTTCAGCCAGCCGAGGAGCACTCCCTCTACTGGAAAAAGCCACTGAGAGAACACTCATTGTGTTTCACTGGACTGGCAACTCCATAATGGGTGAGGGGGACACTGGGTCAACGGCCCCTCGCCCATTATGGACAAGCTACCCCTACCCAGTGCTCCACCTTGCTCCGCTTTTTCTTTCCTCCCTTTTTGTAAAAAAAAGAATAATAGATATTTTTTTACATTTCAGAGTGGGATCTTGTGCCTCCATTACCCCCTGATGCCCCCCTGAAAATGAGACTGCGGCCCCCCGGGAGATCGCTCGCCACAGCTTGAATACCTCTGCTATAGGGCCTATTTTGTTTTGCCATTAAGGAGTGGAGCCTATATTTAGCGAGTGAGTCCTGATCTACGCTGCATTGTTTTAATTTGATCTTTCTATAGACCTTCCCCCCACTATCTGGCCACCCTCTTTGTGCCCCCTCCCCTCACCCACCGGTGAGGCAAAAAACATTGGGATTATCTTTGACTCCTCTCTGCCTTTCTCTCCACACATTGCAGACCTTGCAAAGAAGTCCCACTTTGAGCTCCACCTCCTCAGAGGCATTATACCCTTTCTCACATTCCCCCAGAAGCTCACTGTCTCCAGAGTCCTGGTTCTCTCTAGGCTGGACTACTGCCACAGCCTTTCCACATTCTGCCTCTTTTCTCGCTTCGCTCCATTTAACTAATCCAGAATAGGACTGCAAGACTTATCCTTGGCCACAGGCCCAGGGATCACATCTCTCCAGCCCTAAAATCTCTCCATTGGCACCCGGTGACTGCAAGGGTCAAATTGAAGACCCTTTGTATCACCCACAAAGCTGTCTGGGGACTGGGGCCTCTCTACATCCAGATTTCCCACTCTAAATGCTAGAGTTCTACGGTCCTCTGGCTCAAACTCTCTGCAGGTCAAACACTTCTCCAAGCAGAGAGTGGGAGGTAGATCCCTTTCCTCAGTGGTTCCTCCCAATGGAACAGCCTCCCTCAGACTTGAGCCAGAACTTTTACGTTCCGGAAACTTCTCAAGACTTTCCTTTTCTCTTCCTTCCCTCTCCCCATCCCGTGCCAACGTCCCTCTGCCACTGTGACTGGGGCCTGATTCAACGGGAAATTCATTCTGCAACCCTCAGGCACCTCCATGGGGTCATCAGTGGCACCCTCCTATGCAGACATATTTATGTATTTTTTTAACTCACCTATGTCTTGAACAATGCTATGTGGAAAGATAAAATCAAAAGTTGGTTTAGGTACATTGACTCTGTGTTTGGCATATGGAAAGGGACTGAATCAGAACTCCTGGCCTTTTGGGAATACCTTAACAAATGCAATGACCGAATCAAGTTCACAATTGACATAGGGAAACCATCAGTGAATTTTCTGGATGTGACTATTGAAATCACCAATGAGGGATTTAAGACACAGATCTACAGGAAACCGACTGATGTGAACAGCACCCTGCACTTTTGGAGCTTCCATCCAAAACATTTAAAAGAAAACCTACCATGCAGCCAACTCCTTAGAGTTAAAAGAATCTAATAAACGAGTACATCACTATGAAATCCGGATTCAAAGACAGATGCTTTCCTACGGAGCTTATTGATAAAGCAATACTCAGAACGGAACTGCAGAGTCGTGGGGATCTTCTTGACCGGAGAGTAAAAAATGAAAATACTAGTTTGAGCCACTCATTGAAATACCCCAGTCAGAGTTTTCAGATAAAGAGGATCATTCACAAAAATTGTGATATCATCAAAACTGACTCACAACTGATCCGTCTCTTTCCTGAACCACCAATGCTGGCTTACAAGAGGGGCAAGAACTTCCGAGATAGACTTATTAAAGCAGAAAAACATAAAACTACCAATCAGATCGTGCTCAACAAACCCAAAAATGGTACTTACCCATGTCTGAACTGCCAACATTGCTCCAATATAATTTTAGGGTGACCACATCCGACATGGAAACACTGGTAAAAAGATCATATTGAAACAATTTGCGACCTGTGACTCTAAAAACGTGATCTATGCCCTACGCTGTCCTTGTGGAAAATACTATGTCGGAAAAACTGTCAGAAAAGCCAAGGAAAGATGTACAGAGCACAAATCCAATATCCGCACTAAGAATATAAAATCACCAGCGTATAGACATTTTAGAGACCATCAACATGGTAGCTCAGCGGCAGCATGCGTGTCTTGGAAGCAAGACGACTAGAAGCAACAACAGGTTCGATCCCCGGGTCCGCGCTTAGAAACCTCTGGGTGTTTAAGCGTGTTATAAATACGTAACTAAGACAAAAAAAAACACAATTACGCAACTAAGAAAAACAAACAATTCCTGTAACAGTGCCTCGATGCCTGGGGCTGTGTGAGCGCTTTATACATGTTAAATAAATAAATAAATAACACATACAGTGGCACAAATGAGAATGGTAATACTGGAGGTTATTCGTCCACTCCCCAGAGGAGGAGATCTACAGAAATTACTATCTCAGAGAGAACTCTTTTGGATCCACTGCCTCGATTCACTTTCCCCTCTAGGTATGAATGAGGATTACTACCTGGACCCATATTTGTACTTCACTAGCTTTACCAAAGGGTATGAACCATCTCTATATAAATTATCCTTTTCTTTGATTATTGCCATTTATCACTATTGTCATCTTCCTCCAATTAGTTATGGTCTACACTTCTCTATATGATTGTGCTAGCCTTTATGGTGTTTAGTACAACTCTCTATATTTATTCTGTTTTTTCTCTGATCTTGCATAACTCTGTAGACTCACATTTAGTGATTTCAAAGATTGCATGTCCCTATGGGGATAGAATTGGTTTATCTTGACTCATGACCACAAGACTCTCTAGACAAAGCTGACCGTTATTGACTTTTAACTATACTAGGACTAGTTGCTTTTTACCATCAATACTTCACATTTTTTAAATCTTTTTATTTCTTTATTTATGTCTACATTTTCTCCGTCCCTTTTTGCCTTAGCAATACTACCTTTCACTGTATGCAGGCTCTGAGCATCATTTTATCAGACCTTGCTCCTGCACTGACCTAATTCTTTTAACACTTCAGGCATTTCTTTTATTTCTTTTATTTCTTTTACTTGTGGCATCTCCACGCCTACTTGTCTGCTCACCCCATTGACGTCACGCTCTGGCGTAGCAGTCATTGGGATCATTGATGTAATTTCTCTTTACTTTTCTTAGTCCAACCATTAATAAGACTTGGATTCTCCTTCATTGTCCCAGGTATTACGCATCCTTGTTTGCGGGTACCCATTGTTTACCTTTTTTCATACCACACCACTGCGCATGCACGGTGGTATCGTCATAGCTATGACGATGAACAACATTGGTTGCACGCATGCGCGGGCAGTAAGCTACTGACGCGCATTCACACGCACCAAGTTCGTAAGTATAAAAGAGTGCCTTGTCATGGCTGCAGCACATCCTCCTTCAGTAGGATGAGGTGCATCATGGCTCCCTTACTCGTTTCATCCTAAAGTAAGTAGCTGAGAGCCGACAGCCGGCTTTTTCTTTACCGCTCTTCGCCGGATCGAGCTTACTCTTGATTTACGTTTTTGTATTCTTAGTTGCAATCCGAACACCGGAAGATGACTTTTTGAATTGCCTGTTGAATTTCCAGGGCGGCTCTGATTAACTTAGTTGTAAGTGTATTTTTTCATTTTTCGACTTTTTCACTTTACTGCATAAGTACATTCTATTTATAGTTGGTACTTTCTCTTATCCATAGCTCTACTTTCTACAAGTATTTGGACTGATTACCTTAGAAACGTGTGAATGTACCACATTTAAATATTTTTCACTGTATTGGGCTGCCACTTGGGGTAAGTGTTATTCCTATCTTAATACATGTCTTGAGTACCAGATGGCAGAGTTTCTTTAGGGCTATCCTGACTGACTCCTCCAAGATTTCAGATGTTTGCAAAGGGTTGATAATTACTGCATTTAGTTGCATTTGCTTACTTACGTTATTCTAAATTTTTTTAACAATGATCTAAATTGTCAAATAGACGTGTTAATTTCAAAAGAAATAGCAGATAAGATAACTGATCTATAACTTTGCTTTCTGGATTAAGGAAGTACAATGATCTAATAATATGCTAAAATGTACCTTTTTTCTATTTTTTCCTAGAAACATTTAAAGAATTGTGATTTTGGACCTGAAGAAGAGTGTTTACTCAAAACGCGTTGGGCCTATATATTGTATAATAAAACTATGATTGTTATGATCTACCTAATTGTTATACTGAATTTGGTGTTCACCAAATACTTGTACTAAACAACCTAAAATAATCCCTAATTACTTTACCAAATTATTGATTTTGTTTTACAGATAATAGATAGTGCGCAGGGGACGGGAGTTCCTAAATTACCTCTTACGAACAACCATACTTTTTTCCCTTTTGAGTCATTCAGGGGCCAGACCACCCCTCTATCAGTCCTCCCAGCATCCCTTGCCAGCATCCTTCCCAGGACTAGCCAAACCTGGTCCACACTGTCCATCGCGCCCATCCTCCCTTCCCCCTCTCTCGCCCCCCTTGCACTTGCTATCTTGGCTCCCCCAGCACTTTCTCATTCCCCCCCAGTACCCGACTTCTGCACTTCTTCCTCTCCCTCCTCACCCCCTCCCCTGCACTTAGCACCTTTGTCTTGCACTTGCACGGTAGGATTGTCACAAGGTCAATATAACCATTATTGTTGTTTTGTAGTTTTTCTTTCCTATGTCCTCTCCCCAGTTTTGTCTTGTGGCACCTGGAAACACTTGTGTATAGGCGTCATACAAACCAATCACATAAAATAAATTCAATGAATTGGGTTACTAGTCAGAATATCCTTATTCCTTCCTGAGTTTTTCAGGAATTGATTACACTCACCCACTAAATTAGGCAATCATAACATACTTTTCCTTTCCAAAGCTGTTTTGATGTTCTCATACAAAGAGTTCATAGGAAGGGCCAAGATCTTAAAATATAACCTTAGTTTCGCAATTTGAACAAACCTCTTCCATGTGACCAAACCCAACTCATGACGAATTAGAACATACAGACTTGACAAATGTAAATTCAATAACCTTTTCCAATATGTACTTTCTAGACGTTCCAATTTTAACCAATCTACATTCGGCAATTCTAGCCCGTAGAGCAAAGTAGGTATCACCTTCCCGTTATAATAGCTTATCAACAGTTTTAGTGTATATCTGCAATATTTTAGCAGGATTTTCCTACTCTGAGCACATAATTGTGATTGCCTTTGTTTCAGTCTTATCGGCAGCAAATTACCCTTTGCACTATTTGCAATTAGGAATCCTAAATACTTATTTTCAATAGATGGTTCTAAAAACCATTTTCCCAAAAACCATGGTCCATATTTTCCAGATTTGTTATTTGTGGTTATTATAATGGTCGTTTTATGGGGATTACTATTGTCTCTCACGTAATGTTCCAATGTGTATAGAGTTCTCTGGAGGCCTCCTGTTGT
Organism: Ambystoma mexicanum; assembly: GCF_040938575.1. Classification (NCBI taxonomy): domain Eukaryota; kingdom Metazoa; phylum Chordata; class Amphibia; order Caudata; family Ambystomatidae; genus Ambystoma; species Ambystoma mexicanum. The sequence continues at coordinate 746,519,725 of NC_090926.1, forward strand.
TTTATGGAAGAGGAGGACGTCGTCAGCAAAAAGGAGCACACTAGTTTTTAGATCACCCAAACCCGGAGGGGAATAATTACAAGATTATTACAAGATTCCAACTCTTGTATGATGTCCGAAAGATATAGGTTAAATAGGCATGGGGCCAATACGCAACTCTGCCTAAGTCCTACATTGGTAATGACTGTTTACCATTTGAGTCAAGACGTACCTGAATGATTGTTCCTGTATGGAGGTCTACAACATGTTTCAGTAGTCCACCGGGTATCCCCCATACATGGTGTTTATTCCATAGTCTGGCCCGGTCTATCAAATGCACAGGCCAGAAATGAAGTATGCCTCCCAGCTTCTGGTCCTTCAGCTCCTGGACTTGAAGCACATCTTTCAATCCATGGGCGGTACTGCGTCTCCAGCCCTGGCTGCATCCCCAGCTCCTGTCTTTGAAATGTGTTTTTTAGCCCTATGACTCGAGCAATGTCTCCCCGCTTCCGGACATACAGCTGTCTCCCTGTACTGCAGCACGTCTCCCAGTTCCTAACCATGCACTTAGCTCCTGGTGTGTCTCCCTTCTGCTTGCCACTTTTCCCACTCCCAAACAAGCAGAGCATGTTTCAGCATTGCAGATTTCCCAGTGGGTCTCTGTATCACAGGCCTCTTTTGTGTGGGGTCGAATAGACTCTGTTCAACAGCTTGATCTGTCTCGCACGTTGACCCAAATTAAAAGATATTTTAGTAATATTTTCACAGATTTCAACCCACCCCGCCTCAGTCATCTCAGAATCGAGGATGCTTGACCAAGCCTCCAACAACTTGGTATTCCCCAACTGTGTGCTATACAGGAGTTTGTAAATCAGAGAGACCATATGCTCTTGTTTCACTGCCTGCAAAATTGCCTACTTCACCAAAGCAGTGTGAACATCCTGAATCAATGGGCCCAAAGCAGACCTTATAAACCTGTATTCCCCATGCATGCATTTCTGGAGACCATGAGCATCCCTGAACCTCTTAAAACAGAGCAGCCTTTCATTCTCAGACCTATCCCCAACCCATCAGATGCGGCCCATATACAAAATTGGCCAGAACAGAGATTTGTTATTAAGCCTGATGGTCAGGTTAAATTACAAAGAAGCATCCTTCACGGAACAAGCATCACTGTTCAATTGTTTATAAATTTCAAACCAAGAGTCCTTTAAAAATGCTGCTGGTGTATCTGCGACACACCCCTGCCTTTCCTAGTTGTCAACAAGGAGGCCGGTTCCAATGACCCAAACCCACTGGATTCGGCCAGCGTCCAAGCATCCAAATTGTACTCCAAAAAGGGCAGTATATGGCATGCAGTGAATGACAGATGGTACCGTTGAAAAATTAGGGACAACCCTACCGCCCCTCTGACATGGGAGCTGCAGCTTCCACAACTTCATGCTCGATGGTTTATGGTCCCACAAAAAAACTTTAATCAGCCTATCAATTTCCTTTATAGAGGAATTAGCAGCAGGAAGTGGAACCATGCTGAGAATACAATTAATATGTATGTCAGCTGTCATTTTCAACGCATTCGCCTTGCCCCAGAGCGAGATCTTCAACGACTCCCATCTCATCAGGTCCACCGATAATCGATTTATAGCAGAATCCAAATTTCCTTTCATCAACCCGCTCACCTCTGATGTTAACCATATACCCAAATACAACATCCTGTGAGGACACCATTGAAATCCAAAGCATGTCAAATCAGACTTTCGGCACATCGTAGAACAAGAAATCGCCTCAGATTTGAGCCAATTTATTTTATAACTAGAAAAGCTTCCACATGTTTCCATTTCTTGCATAAGAGCCGGTACTGAGGCAGAAAGATTCTTTAAAACAAGCAGCAGGCCATCAGTATACAACCACAATTTCTGTAACGCCCCATTGAACAGAACACCCACTATCCTGTCATCTTCCCTAATAGCAATTGCGAGCGCCAATGCCAAAACAAACAACAAGGGGGACAAAGGACAACCTTGCCTGGTACTCCTATCCATCTAAACATTTTTTGAACAAATGCCATTCATTAGTCATCACTGCTGCTGTAGGAGCAGCATATAATAATCTGACCGACCTCAGGAATCCAGGCCCAAAATAAATTCTTTCAAGAGTTAGAAACATGAATGCTCAGTTTACCCAATCAAACGCCTTCTCTGCATCCAACGAGAGATCGGCAATGTCTTTCTCGAGATTGCTTGCCTCAAAATTGGCAGTATCAATTTTCTCATATTCGTCACAGAGTGCCTCCATTTGACAAATTCTGTTTGATTTATGTTTTCTGCTTCTCCTAACCCCTCTTGCATGTGCTCTTCTTAGCCCCACATGCCTGTGAAGTAAAGAATGTGTTCTAGTTTCCAGTATGTAATTCCTCACTCTTAGCAAATGTTATATGTTAGGTGTTATGTGTAAATACTTTTTAATTCCTATTTCGGGGAAAATGTGCTTCAAAATTTAATATCCAGATGCATCATTTCCAAACTTTCTTTTGGAGAACCCCCTCCAAACCCTTCTCGGAGGGGTTCATATTGCGTGAAAAATTGTCTAATATGGGGCCACTTTGAAAAAACATTTCTAGGGCCAGTTTTGTTTCCTAAACCACACCTGGCTCCAGGCTCACAGTGCAGTTAGGTGTAGCACCCGCAGTAGAGGGCCCAGTCTTTACAGCCTGTGTATTAATTTCTTTACTGAGTTTCCTAATGTTCTACATGTAAAACAATTTGCTTCAGAGCAGCAGAATAGTTATGAAGGGGATATTAGGGACGGTGGAGAAGGAGCAGGAAAAATACAAGAAGATATGAGGTAAGGTTTGTAGCAACATAATAGATTCATTTAGCTACCCAGGTTACAATATAGCCTAGTGCATTATGGGGCCTGCCTGAGAGGTCATTCAGTTGAGTAGGGTTTGCAAAATAATAGAGGCTTTCATTAGTGCCTTGCTTAATCTCAGTTGGTCGATCAAGCATCTCAGCAATGAGGTGAGATTGTTCCAAAGTTATGGGCCATTGATGGCAATTAGTTTGTCACTGGTTCTCTTCATCAAGTTGATTGGTTGTATCAGACAGTTTGTAAAAAGTTTTTATGTGTAGCATAGTGCAGTCTTCTTGAGATATTTTTGGCTGGGATATTTATGGGTTGTAAGCTCTGTGACCAGTGCAAAGGATTTTATTCTGCATGTGTTGCTGCATAGGAAGCCAGTGCAAGCACTTTTAAGGCCTGATTGATGGTGACATTAGTGCCCAGAAAAAGGATCAACTAAGCTGTGCTGAATGAGTTGTAATCTACCAAATTATTTTCATGGGAAGTGCAGTGTATCCATTATATTACTAGTGCCGTGATCTAATTTTGATACTACAAATGCTTCAAATGTTTCATCATCATCAAATATGTTTATTCTGATAAAAATCCATTAAACACGCACAGAGATTAAAAAGTATATCATTCAGGGGGGCGCTAGTTGCAAGGCATCGAAAATGGCCACAGACTGAAAGCGCTCCGTCGGAGGCTCAGGAATTATGTTCCACTCTGGGCAAACTACACCCTGGGAACACTCGGTGCTCTTCGCGGCTCGATCTAGCATTGCCTTGCGGGGAGCTGCTTCGGGGCCTCTGATCGTTGCGGCCGTGGGGGAACAGAGCGCCCCTCCCCCACCTGGCGAAGTTCCTAGCGGTGGAAGTTTTTCGGCGGTCCCACTGCGGGAGAAGCCGCTGTCTGGGTGTGAGGGCACGTACTGGTGGGGAGCTCCGGGCCTCCAGATCATCATTACACAGCAAAATTCAGAGGTTTGGGCTCCCCCCGCTGAGAACGATAACCGAGACGCCCCTGGTGGATGCTGGATTGTTGTGGGCGACCAGGTGCCGATGTCCGCTGCACCCACAGTGGACCTGCCTGTGTTCAGGATTGGTATGCATCCGACCTCGGGGGCGAGGAGGAGCAGCCGCAGGGGCCTCGGGAGGTGAGTTGTGCGCCTTCCTTCACCCAAGCTCCTTACATAACGGCTCAGGCTGCCGTGAGACCATTCCCTGTACCCACCCGGACTGCTGCGCACTACAACAAGGGGCCAACACTTAAAACTTCATGACGCAGACAATGGGGGTCGGGCGGCGGGGAGCTTGAGGAGTCTGAACCAGACCGTGCCGATGGGGGTGGGTGTCTGCCCCCCCCCGCGGTGGGAAGCTGCAGGCAAATTCCTGTGGCAGTAACGCAATTATACCTCAAACCCCCCCTCTCTTAGTCAGCGCTTGCTGCTCCCACCCCCTTTGAATGGTTTACTGCATGTTGGAAATGACACCTCCTGGGCTGCCTGGTGAACGGGGATCACGGAAAGCTAGCCATGTGGTTTGATTTCATTAATGAAGCCGGTAACCCCTTACTATGAGTGGAGCGGGTCGAGGCTTTGGCCATCTGGTGGGTGTGTAAAAGGTGAATCTTCACCTCAATATAAGTGTTTACTCAATTGACTCCAGCACTGTGGGACCGCCCACACAGCCTGCAGATCCTATAGAGTAGCTTGGGGCCCTTGGGGGAGAGGACTAAAGAGTCGGAACCCCGCCGGGTTGGCCTGGGTCCGGGTGTAACGCTCACCTGGTTCCCACGGGGGCGCTGGTCTAGTCTGGATTGCTGTGGCCTCTTCTAGCGTGATGCGCAGGACCCGGAACACTGATTGGACAGGACCTCCAAATCGTGCTTGCCTGGCCCGTAGGAATATCCTTCTGCAGATGAGAAAGGGGATTAACAGTCTGCAGAATAGTGTGCTAGCTCCCCCCTTTCCACCTTCGTTCCTCTCTAACTTCCTCCAAACCCCGGTTTAAGCTCACCTTATGGTTTGGAAGGATGAACTCTCCATCCTGCTTCTGGTGCAGGGGCGCGCGTTCGTCCAGTTACTTCACTGGTTTTCAGAATGGGGCTGGCAAAATCCACTTGACTTTCCTGAGCGATGCGCCGTAAGTATGAAAGTTCAAAGTTCAAGTGAGGCCCCCTTTATGTTGTCTTTCTAACCTGTGATCTGTCCTTTATTTCAGGTGCAGAATGAAGGCGATGCGTCGAGGGGTTAAACTGCCGAGGTGAGTAGTGATGAGGGCGATCCCTCTAAATGTCCTTATCATTCCCCAGAAATGTCTCTTGTCCTTTCCCCATAGGGGCCGGGGTACGGTACCTGCCAACGGGGCGGCGCCGACCCGAAATGTGGAAGAAAAGCCGGTAAGTATTATGGCTGTTAATCAGGCTTTCCTTCTGTGTTCCTTCTGCTCACCTTTTGTTTCTTCCTCTCTCCCCTAGGTGCAGAGATGTGGCGTCCGATGCTGACAGCCGCGATGGAGCCGGGAGATGTCTCGAGGACAGGTGAGTGAAGCGTGGCACTGCAGCGAGCAACGGGATGCTTTTAAATGGAAGTCTTTCTTCAGGGATGCTGGCGAGAAGATTCCGGATGCAGGTAAGAAGTTTGAAATAGTCCTTGGTTTTCACCTTTCTCTTCTCTTCCTTCCTTGCAGGTCTTCCAGGTTCGAGGCGGGCGTGGCGGGAGTCCAGGAGCAGGAGCAGACACGGTGAGCGTTAAGCTGCAGGAAGCAGAACAACGCGAAGCATGAGCTGCTGTCTGGGCGTGGCTTAAATAGCCTCCAAAGAAGTCCCAGGTATGTATCCTTCCCCAACTAGGTATGTATCCTTCCCTGGCCACGCCCGAGTGAAAAAATAGTCCCTATGAAAAAATAGTCCCTTTCAGGTCTCAGGGAGGCCTGAAGCGTGCAGCATGGTCTGCATCAGGTAAGTGCACAAAACACCTCCCTTTATGAGCCTGGCGCCTATGGCGCCAGGACTGATGTCCAACATGAGCCTGGCGCCAAAGGCGCCAGGACTGAGTCCAAAGAGCCCCTATAAGGGGCCGCTGGGCTTTTACCTGAGGGCATGATGCCTGCTTCCGGGGGTGCTGGGCTTGGCCTGGTGCTCCGGGGGTAGGCATCATGACAGCACTCCCCCCCAAGGCCCCTCCCAAGGTCGTTCCTTCTGGAGGTTTCGGTTTGTTTGGGAAATTCCGATGGAACCTTTTTACCAGCCGAGGTGCATGTACGTGATCACTGGGTTCCCAAGACCTTTCCTGAGGCCCGTACCCTTTCCAATCAATTAGATAGAAAAGTTTTGATTTTGAGATCTTAGAATCCAAAATGTTCTTCACCTCGAATTCAGGCTCCCCATCTATCTGAATCGGTTCTGGTGGCTTTGTTAATCTGGTTCCTGGGTGCACTGGTTTCAAAAGTGACACATGAAAAACGGGGTGAATCCGCATGTTAGCTGGTAGATCGAGCTTGACTGCCACTGGGTTGATTATAGCTTTGATCCAGTAAGGGCCTAAACACCTTGGATTAAAAGTTCGAGGCACCTTGAGTGATAGGTGTTTGGCAGCCAACCATACTTGATCCCCTATTTGGTATGGAGGCGCCTCTCTTCGATGCAGATCCGCATTCTTTTTGTATTTCCCTTTCGCATGTTGCAAATGTGCAGTTGCATCCTTGAAGGCTTGAGTAATCGTAGAATGCAAATGGTCCACTGGGGGCATTTCAAGGCTCAGAGGTGAGTCCAAGTCTGAAGTACGAGAGTGATGTCCATATAGGGTATAAAATGGGCTCTGACCAGTTCCAGAGTGTATCGAGTTATTGTATGCATATTCCGCCACCCATAAAATGTCCTTCCAATTACCCTCCGATTGGTGCAACATACATCGTAGATATTGTTCAAGGGTCTGGTTCGTTCTCTCCGTCTGACCATCGGTCTGTGGGTGGTGGCTGGTCGAGAGTCTTACGTCGATTTGTGCCAGTTGACAACACTTTTTCCAAAAATGAGAAATAAACTGGCTTCCCCGATCGGAGACTAGTATGGACGGAAATCCATGCAAACGGATGATATTTTCGAGGAATTCCTTGGCAAGAACAAAGGCTGAAGGTAATCCTTTCAACGGAATAAAGTGGGCCATTTTGGAAAATAAATCCACCACGACCAGAATAGTATTGTAACCATTACAAGAGGGCAGGTCCGTGATAAAATCTAATGACAGGGTGTGCCAAGGTGCTGGTGGAACGTCTAAGGGCTGAAGAAGACTGGCGGGTCTTGTCTTTTGACCTTTGTTTTGGGCACAAACTCCACAGGACATCACGAAAGATTTAATATCCTTTCGCCAGGAAGGCCACCAGAATTGTCGTTTAACCTTTTCCTCTGTTTTGGCAATGCCAGGATGTCCTTCCATCAGGGTATCATGAGGACGGGAAATAACCAGTTCTTGCAATTCCTTTTCTGGCAAAAATAAGCATCCTTGGAAGTAAGGTAAGCCATCCTTGACTGAAAAGTTAGACCCCCTTTTGATCCAATCCTGCAAGGCTGAAGAGTCCAGGAATTGTTTCACTCGTGCTTGAATGTCTTCAAGGGTTTGTAAAGTGGTATCCCCAAAATTCTTTGTTCAGGAATTATCGACACAGGTTCTGAGTTTGTGTCTATTTCTTCCATTCCAATTCGGGATAGAGCGTCCGCCTTACCATTCTTATAGCCGGGGCGGTAGGTGATTACAAAATCGAACTCAGCAAAGAACAAAGCCCATCGGAGCTGTCGAGACGATTGAGCCTTGGCAGTTTTTAAGTATTGTAAATTTCGGTGATCAGTGATCATGGTGATGGTATGCCGGGCGCCGAGGAGATAATGCCGCCAAGCCTTAAAGGCGGACTTAATGGCTAATAGTTCCTTATCGGTGATCGCATAATTTATCTCCGGCGGCGAGAACTTTCTGGACCAAAATGCTACGGGGTGCAGTTGGTTTCAGGGTCTCTCTGAGACAGGACAGCTCCCATGGCTAAGCTGGACACGTCGGTTTCGACTATATATGGGAGATCGGGACGCGGGTGCTTCAAAATAGGTGCGGACGTGAACTTAGCTTTCAACTCCTGAAAGGCCTGTTCGGCTTCCTCGGTCCATTCAAAACGTTTATTTTTTCACAAGAGTGCAGTGATGGGTTGCACCACACGTGAAAACTCCGGGATAAACCTGCGATAAAAGTTGTCAAAACCAAGCATGCTTTGGACACCTTTCACCGAACTAGGTGATGGCCATTTGAGGATGGCATCCACTTTCCGTGAATCCATTCGGACCCCTTTAGGTGTCAGGATGAATCCGAGAAACTCAACCTCGGTGGTATGGAAAACACATTTTTCCAGCTTGGAAAACAGTTTGTGCTGGCGCAGTTTCTCTAGGACGGCCCTGACATGCTTTCTGTGATCAGATTCCGAAGAGGAGTACACAAGAATGTCATCGATATACACAACAACACAGACATCGATGAGTTCCCGAAGGACATCGTTCATGAAGAATTGGAAGGCTGCAGGTGCGTTGCACAACCCGAAAGGCATCACCTGGTATTCGAATAGTCCATATTTTGTACGGAAGGCCGTTTTCCATTCGTCGCCTTCTTTTACTCGTACCAGATGATAAGCCCCCCGGAGATCTAACTTGGTGTATACGCAAGCGTCCTTCACCTGGTCAAGGAGTTCAGGGATCAGAGGCAGAGGGTAACGATTTTTAACAGTTATCTGGTTCAATGCGCAGGTAATCGATACAAGTTCTAAGGTCGCCTTCTTTTTTAGGCACGAAGAACAAAGCTGAGGATGCCGGGGACTTTGACGGGCGAATGAAACCATTGGCGAGGTATTGATCTAAATATTGTCTCAAATGCAGATTCTCTGGTTCAGTAAGGGCGTAAATCCTGCTACAAGGGGGTTGTGCACCGGGCACCAGATCGATTTGGAAATCGTACGATCTGTGGGGAGGTAACGTGTTGGCCTGTTCCTTTTGGAAGACGTCCTGAAAGTCTTGGTACTCTGGAGGTAGTTGCACGGGGACAGAGGTTACTGATGCTAGATTAATCTTTGGATTTTCTGGGTAGCAGGTTTGTGCACAATCCGGGAAGGTTATTCTCTTCGCTCGCCAATCAATTCGAGGGTTATGTGTCTCTAACCAAGGGATTCTGAGAATAAGCTGAAACTGTGGAGCCTTAATTACATCAAACACAACTGCCTCCCGATGGCTATCCGGACCTACAAGTGTCACCTCAGCTGTGGAATGTGTTACCGGTCTAGAGGCAATTTCGGTTCCATCTAATGTGGTGATGACATCTTTGTTGGTTTTAGGATGCAGAGGGAGGTGTATCCTAGAGACCAATTCTCGATCCACATAGTTTCCTATAGCCCCGCTATTGATGTATGCCTTTATAGCATGCAACCGTTTAGGCTGTTCCGGATCTATGAGGACCATTGGCACAAAGAAATGCGAGGTCTGAGAGTTAGTTTTCAAGCTCGGCAAGCGGACCCCTACGCTTGCCGGGCGTGGTCGTTTCCCGATACAGAGTTTCCATGGATTTTATCATCGCCTCCAACCACCTTCTTGGGCGGCTTAACCGGGCAATCTCGTAGAAAGTGTCCAGAGGACCCACAATAAAGGCATAATTGCATCTGTCGTCTTCTTTCCCATTCTTTTTGAGTTAGGGGTCCTTTAACCCCTCCGATTTGCATAGGCTCCGAGCCATCAGCCCCCTTGGGGTTAGCGTGGGTCTTGGCCAACACCCGGGTTTCAAACTTGGACCGATCTGCTTTTCTGTTTTGCAGCCTGTGATCCAATTGGACCACTAAGTCTATATATTCAGTGCATTCTTGGGGCGGATTTACAACTTGTGCCAGGGCATCTTTAAGTTCACCGCGTAGACCTCGATAGAATAACGTGATTCTTTTATCCTCTGGCCAACCAGTTTCCACAATTAGTCTATTGAAGGTTGCAATGTAGGATAGAAGGTCTTGATTGCCCTGTCGCAGAGATAGAAGTTCGTCATCCAGAGCCTGTCCCTGGGAGTGTCGAGCAAATAACCTTTCCATGCTTGTTTGAAATCCTTGAAAATCAAGAAGAATCGGGTCATCTTGAGTTACCAGTGGGACTGACCAATCGGCAGCACAGCCGCTGAGATATGACAACACAAAGGCTACCTTGGTCTGATCATTAGGGAAGGCCCCAGGTCTGCATAGGAAGTGCAAACAACCCTGATTCATGAATACGGCGAATCGTTTGGGGTCCCCAGCAAAGCGTTCAGGTGGGGCCAGCGGCATGTTTCCAGGTAGATTAATCTGCACCGGGTTACTGGCGACCACAGGAGCGGGGTTCCCCCCGGAACCAGGTAAAGGAGTTTGTCCAGCTTGACCTTGCAAAAGCTGTCTAGCCAGGTCATCAGCTCTATCCTTTATTACAATCACTTCCCTCCTGAGGGCACTAGTCTCTTGACGAGCGGCGTGTACTTCGGCCCGTAATTCCCCCAGTAATTGGGCCAACTGGTCAGTTTCGGAAGTTTCCATAGCGCCTGGGTGGGAATTTGTAGGAAGGCTTCGCGTTCTGTAACGCTCACCTGGTTCCCACGGGGGCGCTGGTCTAGTCTGGATTGCTGTGGCCTCTTCTAGCGTGATGCGCAGGACCCGGAACACCGATTGGACAGGACCTCCAAATCGTGCTTGCCTGGCCCGTAGGAATATCCTTCTGCAGATGAGAAAGGGGATTAACAGTCTGCAGAATAGTGTGCTAGCTCCCCCCTTTCCACCTTCGTTCCTCTCTAACTTCCTCCAAACCCCGGTTTAAGCTCACCTTATGGTTTGGAAGGATGAACTCTCCATCCTGCTTCTGGTGCAGGGGCGCGCGTTCGTCCAGTTACTTCACTGGTTTTCAGAATGGGGCTGGCAAAATCCACTTGACTTTCCTGAGCGATGCGCCGTAAGTATGAAAGTTCAAAGTTCAAGTGAGGCCCCCTTTATGTTGTCTTTCTAACCTGTGATCTGTCCTTTATTTCAGGTGCAGAATGAAGGCGATGCGTCGAGGGGTTAAACTGCCGAGGTGAGTAGTGATGAGGGCGATCCCTCTAAATGTCCTTATCATTCCCCAGAAATGTCTCTTGTCCTTTCCCCATAGGGGCCGGGGTACGGTACCTGCCAACGGGGCGGCGCCGACCCGAAATGTGGAAGAAAAGCCGGTAAGTATTATGGCTGTTAATCAGGCTTTCCTTCTGTGTTCCTTCTGCTCACCTTTTGTTTCTTCCTCTCTCCCCTAGGTGCAGAGATGTGGCGTCCGATGCTGACAGCCGCGATGGAGCCGGGAGATGTCTCGAGGACAGGTGAGTGAAGCGTGGCACTGCAGCGAGCAACGGGATGCTTTTAAATGGAAGTCTTTCTTCAGGGATGCTGGCGAGAAGATTCCGGATGCAGGTAAGAAGTTTGAAATAGTCCTTGGTTTTCACCTTTCTCTTCTCTTCCTTCCTTGCAGGTCTTCCAGGTTCGAGGCGGGCGTGGCGGGAGTCCAGGAGCAGGAGCAGACACGGTGAGCGTTAAGCTGCAGGAAGCAGAACAACGCGAAGCATGAGCTGCTGTCTGGGCGTGGCTTAAATAGCCTCCAAAGAAGTCCCAGGTATGTATCCTTCCCCAACTAGGTATGTATCCTTCCCTGGCCACGCCCGAGTGAAAAAATAGTCCCTATGAAAAAATAGTCCCTTTCAGGTCTCAGGGAGGCCTGAAGCGTGCAGCATGGTCTGCATCAGGTAAGTGCACAAAACACCTCCCTTTATGAGCCTGGCGCCTATGGCGCCAGGACTGATGTCCAACATGAGCCTGGCGCCAAAGGCGCCAGGACTGAGTCCAAAGAGCCCCTATAAGGGGCCGCTGGGCTTTTACCTGAGGGCATGATGCCTGCTTCCGGGGGTGCTGGGCTTGGCCTGGTGCTCCGGGGGTAGGCATCATGACAGCACTCCCCCCCAAGGCCCCTCCCAAGGTCGTTCCTTCTGGAGGTTTCGGTTTGTTTGGGAAATTCCGATGGAACCTTTTTACCAGCCGAGGTGCATGTACGTGATCACTGGGTTCCCAAGACCTTTCCTGAGGCCCGTACCCTTTCCAATCAATTAGATAGAAAAGTTTTGATTTTGAGATCTTAGAATCCAAAATGTTCTTCACCTCGAATTCAGGCTCCCCATCTATCTGAATCGGTTCTGGTGGCTTTGTTAATCTGGTTCCTGGGTGCACTGGTTTCAAAAGTGACACATGAAAAACGGGGTGAATCCGCATGTTAGCTGGTAGATCGAGCTTGACTGCCACTGGGTTGATTATAGCTTTGATCCAGTAAGGGCCTAAACACCTTGGATTAAAAGTTCGAGGCACCTTGAGTGATAGGTGTTTGGCAGCCAACCATACTTGATCCCCTATTTGGTATGGAGGCGCCTCTCTTCGATGCAGATCCGCATTCTTTTTGTATTTCCCTTTCGCATGTTGCAAATGTGCAGTTGCATCCTTGAAGGCTTGAGTAATCGTAGAATGCAAATGGTCCACTGGGGGCATTTCAAGGCTCAGAGGTGAGTCCAAGTCTGAAGTACGAGAGTGATGTCCATATAGGGTATAAAATGGGCTCTGACCAGTTCCAGAGTGTATCGAGTTATTGTATGCATATTCCGCCACCCATAAAATGTCCTTCCAATTACCCTCCGATTGGTGCAACATACATCGTAGATATTGTTCAAGGGTCTGGTTCGTTCTCTCCGTCTGACCATCGGTCTGTGGGTGGTGGCTGGTCGAGAGTCTTACGTCGATTTGTGCCAGTTGACAACACTTTTTCCAAAAATGAGAAATAAACTGGCTTCCCCGATCGGAGACTAGTATGGACGGAAATCCATGCAAACGGATGATATTTTCGAGGAATTCCTTGGCAAGAACAAAGGCTGAAGGTAATCCTTTCAACGGAATAAAGTGGGCCATTTTGGAAAATAAATCCACCACGACCAGAATAGTATTGTAACCATTACAAGAGGGCAGGTCCGTGATAAAATCTAATGACAGGGTGTGCCAAGGTGCTGGTGGAACGTCTAAGGGCTGAAGAAGACTGGCGGGTCTTGTCTTTTGACCTTTGTTTTGGGCACAAACTCCACAGGACATCACGAAAGATTTAATATCCTTTCGCCAGGAAGGCCACCAGAATTGTCGTTTAACCTTTTCCTCTGTTTTGGCAATGCCAGGATGTCCTTCCATCAGGGTATCATGAGGACGGGAAATAACCAGTTCTTGCAATTCCTTTTCTGGCAAAAATAAGCATCCTTGGAAGTAAGGTAAGCCATCCTTGACTGAAAAGTTAGACCCCCTTTTGATCCAATCCTGCAAGGCTGAAGAGTCCAGGAATTGTTTCACTCGTGCTTGAATGTCTTCAAGGGTTTGTAAAGTGGTATCCCCAAAATTCTTTGTTCAGGAATTATCGACACAGGTTCTGAGTTTGTGTCTATTTCTTCCATTCCAATTCGGGATAGAGCGTCCGCCTTACCATTCTTATAGCCGGGGCGGTAGGTGATTACAAAATCGAACTCAGCAAAGAACAAAGCCCATCGGAGCTGTCGAGACGATTGAGCCTTGGCAGTTTTTAAGTATTGTAAATTTCGGTGATCAGTGATCATGGTGATGGTATGCCGGGCGCCGAGGAGATAATGCCGCCAAGCCTTAAAGGCGGACTTAATGGCTAATAGTTCCTTATCGGTGATCGCATAATTTATCTCCGGCGGCGAGAACTTTCTGGACCAAAATGCTACGGGGTGCAGTTGGTTTCAGGGTCTCTCTGAGACAGGACAGCTCCCATGGCTAAGCTGGACACGTCGGTTTCGACTATATATGGGAGATCGGGACGCGGGTGCTTCAAAATAGGTGCGGACGTGAACTTAGCTTTCAACTCCTGAAAGGCCTGTTCGGCTTCCTCGGTCCATTCAAAACGTTTATTTTTTCACAAGAGTGCAGTGATGGGTTGCACCACACGTGAAAACTCCGGGATAAACCTGCGATAAAAGTTGTCAAAACCAAGCATGCTTTGGACACCTTTCACCGAACTAGGTGATGGCCATTTGAGGATGGCATCCACTTTCCGTGAATCCATTCGGACCCCTTTAGGTGTCAGGATGAATCCGAGAAACTCAACCTCGGTGGTATGGAAAACACATTTTTCCAGCTTGGAAAACAGTTTGTGCTGGCGCAGTTTCTCTAGGACGGCCCTGACATGCTTTCTGTGATCAGATTCCGAAGAGGAGTACACAAGAATGTCATCGATATACACAACAACACAGACATCGATGAGTTCCCGAAGGACATCGTTCATGAAGAATTGGAAGGCTGCAGGTGCGTTGCACAACCCGAAAGGCATCACCTGGTATTCGAATAGTCCATATTTTGTACGGAAGGCCGTTTTCCATTCGTCGCCTTCTTTTACTCGTACCAGATGATAAGCCCCCCGGAGATCTAACTTGGTGTATACGCAAGCGTCCTTCACCTGGTCAAGGAGTTCAGGGATCAGAGGCAGAGGGTAACGATTTTTAACAGTTATCTGGTTCAATGCGCAGGTAATCGATACAAGTTCTAAGGTCGCCTTCTTTTTTAGGCACGAAGAACAAAGCTGAGGATGCCGGGGACTTTGACGGGCGAATGAAACCATTGGCGAGGTATTGATCTAAATATTGTCTCAAATGCAGATTCTCTGGTTCAGTAAGGGCGTAAATCCTGCTACAAGGGGGTTGTGCACCGGGCACCAGATCGATTTGGAAATCGTACGATCTGTGGGGAGGTAACGTGTTGGCCTGTTCCTTTTGGAAGACGTCCTGAAAGTCTTGGTACTCTGGAGGTAGTTGCACGGGGACAGAGGTTACTGATGCTAGATTAATCTTTGGATTTTCTGGGTAGCAGGTTTGTGCACAATCCGGGAAGGTTATTCTCTTCGCTCGCCAATCAATTCGAGGGTTATGTGTCTCTAACCAAGGGATTCTGAGAATAAGCTGAAACTGTGGAGCCTTAATTACATCAAACACAACTGCCTCCCGATGGCTATCCGGACCTACAAGTGTCACCTCAGCTGTGGAATGTGTTACCGGTCTAGAGGCAATTTCGGTTCCATCTAATGTGGTGATGACATCTTTGTTGGTTTTAGGATGCAGAGGGAGGTGTATCCTAGAGACCAATTCTCGATCCACATAGTTTCCTATAGCCCCGCTATTGATGTATGCCTTTATAGCATGCAACCGTTTAGGCTGTTCCGGATCTATGAGGACCATTGGCACAAAGAAATGCGAGGTCTGAGAGTTAGTTTTCAAGCTCGGCAAGCGGACCCCTACGCTTGCCGGGCGTGGTCGTTTCCCGATACAGAGTTTCCATGGATTTTATCATCGCCTCCAACCACCTTCTTGGGCGGCTTAACCGGGCAATCTCGTAGAAAGTGTCCAGAGGACCCACAATAAAGGCATAATTGCATCTGTCGTCTTCTTTCCCATTCTTTTTGAGTTAGGGGTCCTTTAACCCCTCCGATTTGCATAGGCTCCGAGCCATCAGCCCCCTTGGGGTTAGCGTGGGTCTTGGCCAACACCCGGGTTTCAAACTTGGACCGATCTGCTTTTCTGTTTTGCAGCCTGTGATCCAATTGGACCACTAAGTCTATATATTCAGTGCATTCTTGGGGCGGATTTACAACTTGTGCCAGGGCATCTTTAAGTTCACCGCGTAGACCTCGATAGAATAACGTGATTCTTTTATCCTCTGGCCAACCAGTTTCCACAATTAGTCTATTGAAGGTTGCAATGTAGGATAGAAGGTCTTGATTGCCCTGTCGCAGAGATAGAAGTTCGTCATCCAGAGCCTGTCCCTGGGAGTGTCGAGCAAATAACCTTTCCATGCTTGTTTGAAATCCTTGAAAATCAAGAAGAATCGGGTCATCTTGAGTTACCAGTGGGACTGACCAATCGGCAGCACAGCCGCTGAGATATGACAACACAAAGGCTACCTTGGTCTGATCATTAGGGAAGGCCCCAGGTCTGCATAGGAAGTGCAAACAACCCTGATTCATGAATACGGCGAATCGTTTGGGGTCCCCAGCAAAGCGTTCAGGTGGGGCCAGCGGCATGTTTCCAGGTAGATTAATCTGCACCGGGTTACTGGCGACCACAGGAGCGGGGTTCCCCCCGGAACCAGGTAAAGGAGTTTGTCCAGCTTGACCTTGCAAAAGCTGTCTAGCCAGGTCATCAGCTCTATCCTTTATTACAATCACTTCCCTCCTGAGGGCACTAGTCTCTTGACGAGCGGCGTGTACTTCGGCCCGTAATTCCCCCAGTAATTGGGCCAACTGGTCAGTTTCGGAAGTTTCCATAGCGCCTGGGTGGGAATTTGTAGGAAGGCTTCGCGTTCTGTAACGCTCACCTGGTTCCCACGGGGGCGCTGGTCTAGTCTGGATTGCTGTGGCCTCTTCTAGCGTGATGCGCAGGACCCGGAACACCGATTGGACAGGACCTCCAAATCGTGCTTGCCTGGCCCGTAGGAATATCCTTCTGCAGATGAGAAAGGGGACTAACAGTCTGCAGAATAGTGTGCTAGCTCCCCCTTTTCCCCCTTCGTTCCTCTCTAACTTCCTACAAACCCCGGTTTAAGCTCACCTTATGGTTTGGAAGGATGAACTCTCCATCCTGCTTCTGGTACAGGGGCGCGCGTTCGTCCAGTTACTTCACTGGTTTTCAGAATGGCGCTGGCAAAATCCACTTGACTTTCCTTAGCGATGCGCCGTAAGTATGAAAGTTCAAAGTTCAAGTGAGGCCCCCTTTATGTTGTCTTTCTAACCTGTGATCTGTCCTTTATTTCAGGTGCAGAATGAAGGCGATGCGTCGAGGGGTTAAACTGCCGAGGTGAGTAGTGATGAGGGCGATCCCTCTAAATGTCCTTATCATTCCCCAGAAATGTCTCTTGTCCTTTCCCCATAGGGGCCGGGGTACGGTACCTGCCAACGGGGCGGCGCCGACCCGAAATGTGGAAGAAAAGCCGGTAAGTGTTATGGCTGTTAATCAGGCTTTCCTTCTGTGTTCCTTCTGCTCACCTTTTGTTTCTTCCTCTCTCCCCTAGATGCAGAGATGTGGCGTCCGATGCTGACAGCCGCGATGGAGCCGGGAGATGTCTCGAGGACAGGTGAGTGAAGCATGGCGCTGCAGCGAGCAACGGGATGCTTTTAAATGGAAGTCTTTCTTCAGGGATGCTGGCGAGAAGATTCCGGATGCAGGTAAGAAGTTTGAAATAGTCCTTGGTTTTCACCTTTCTCTTCTCTTCCTTCCTTGCAGGTCTTCCAGGTTCGAGGCGGGCGTGGCTGGAGTCCAGGAGCAGGAGCAGACACGGTGAGCGTTAAGCTGCAGGAAGCAGAACAACGCGAAGCATGAGCTGCTGTCTGGGCGTGGCTTAAATAGCCTCCAAAGAAGTCCCAGGTATGTATCCTTCCCCAACTAGGTATGTATCCTTCCCTGGCCACGCCCGAGTGAAAAAATAGTCCCTATGAAAAAATAGTCCCTTTCAGGTCTCAGGGAGGCCTGAAGCGTGCAGCATGGTCTGCATCAGGTAAGTGCACAAAACACCTCCCTTTATGAGCCTGGCGCCTATGGCGCCAGGACTGATGTCCAACATGAGCCTGGCGCCAAAGGCGCCAGGACTGAGTCCAAAGAACCCCTATAAGGGGCCGCTGGGCTTTTACCTGAGGGCATGATGCCTGCTTCCGGGGGTGCTGGGCCTGGCCTGGTGCTCCGGGGGTAGGCATCATGACACCGGGCCAGTCCCTCCGCACACTGGATTTACGGGTCTAGCAAAATAGTCCTTCACTCTTTGGAGACTGGTTTCACCGCTGAGTCCTTCCTCTTTGTGCCCAGTGACGGTGTGAACTGCAAGTGGACTGCCCCACTCCGGGGTCTTGGGCGGGTCAACGGTCCCTGGGTTCGGCTCTACAAACCACAACCCGGGGTTGAGTACGCAAGCCCCGGACACCACACCCTGCATCTCCCGGTATGGGCAACCAGAAGCTGCAATCAAAGATGGAACAATTTTCTAGGGCAGATCGTGCACCATGCGGGCAGGAGGAAGTGGCTGGCACAACCCACATAGACAACTCCACCTTAAATGAAACCCTACTGGCCCTGAAGGGAAGCACGGACAGTCTCGGGGCAAAGATAGACGCCTTGACCTGTAAGGTGGATATGTCTGCGATACAGATAGAGAAACTATGTGGGAGAATGTCTGAGGCGGAGCAGAGTATCGGGAGGGTGAGGATAAGATATCCGAACTCCAAAGAGAGGTAGCCTCCCTGCAACAGACAGTTAAGAAAGTAACTGCTAAAAACGAGGATCTTGAGGGGAGATCTAGGAGGAATAATATCCGTATTACAGGGGTGGCCGAGAGTACTCATATCGACAACATGGAACTCTTTGTTGAAAAGCTTCTCAAAGAAGTATTGGACGATCCACCAGTTACAAGCATGTTTATGGTTGAAAGAGCCCACCGCTCACTGGCGGCTAGACCTCCACCAGGAGCCCCGGAAAGGGCTATCATAACCCGAATCTTCAAATACAGGGATCATGATACCCTGCTGAGAGTGGCGAGAGAGAAGAAGAACCTGTAGTGGGGCTTGTCAACAATATGTTTATTTCCTGACTTTAGTCAGCAAGTGCAGGATCAGAGAAAAACTTTTCAAAATGTCAAGATTTGCTGCTCGATGATGTACCCGGCCAAATTCAGAGTGGTGCAAGATGGCAAGGTATCTTTCTTCGCAACCCTTGAATCAGCTGAAAGGTTTGCCATGAATATACCGGATCCCGGGCCCCCCTCACTGGGGACCTCTTGACAGAGGCACCTCATATGCACATACCAGGTAGTGCAATGATTCGATGCCAAACGCATCCAGTGGCGGAACAGTAATCCCCAAAGCAACACAGAAATACATAAATTAAACCACCCGGTGAGTGGGTATCCAAAATTGGTATGTAACTATGGTAAAGAGCCTCCGAACTTCAGGAGCCGCAGAAGCCGCCAGCACCCCCCTGTGCCCAGCGGCCACTTAGCCTGGTGTTAGTCAATGTTTGATCGGTACAGGGAGGTGGGTGGGATAAGGGGGCCGGTAGTTTGGTGTTTCTGGCGTGGGTGGGGTGTGGGGCAATGGTTTAGCTATGTAAGACTGTTTGAGTTATTTAAAAATGGTGGGAGTGTGGGGGGGCTCCAAGTTGCTATATGCACAGACGAAAGTATCTGAACAGACACAGGAACTGACAAAACGCGATACCTAAATCCCTATGGTCTAATAATACAACCGGTAGGGATGTCCCCCAATCAAGGAGCGAAATGGCATCCCCAGTAAGGGGTGAAGGGCAGCACAGGGGGGATATAACCAGGGCCATTTTAAGAACTTTGGGGGCCCGGGGCATGGACACCTCTGGGGCCCCCCTCCAACAGACCAAAGGAATTCATGGATATAGAATATCAAGTGCGCCGCACCCCGTTGCACGATAACAACCCATAGCTTGATATGCTGCCTCACAGAGATCAAAATAAGCATGGTAAACTCCCTTTCAGATACCTTACCCTCTTCATTCTTGTTGTAATCAGAGTGATACACAAGTAGCATGTCAAGGGCAACATTAGCAGTTTACGACGAGGGTACTTGCGTTCAAGCATAGGTACAGCAAACATTTAATCAATAGCAGCCACGTGGAGGTATACTGGACATAGTATAACTTCAGGACACAGATTTTATGACAAAAGTACACATAATCCAGAATAGTCAAACGACTCAGATTAGCTGCCTCAGAGACAGCAAAAGTGCTCAAGCATGGATATAGGCGACCAAGGGAGGCAAGGATAAAACTACACATACCATAGCATATAGAGTGGATGACGATTTGAAGATACCAGGAAAGTGTCTGTATCCAGACAGACTGAAATTAGAAGTGGGACAGGGTTTTCAAGCAGTGTTGCCATTCGAGAGTAAAGAAACAGGTGGCTGTGGTGTGTAATATATCAATGCGCACTATCATTATAGAGAAAGCAACTTCATATTGCGAACTCAGGACTGTGAGACTTGTCCTTGGCCTCAAGCCCTGGGATCGTATCTCTCCAGCTTTGAAATCTCTTCATTGGCACCCAGTGGATGCAAGGATTAAATTAAAAACCCTCTGCATTGTCCACAAGGCTTTCTGGGGCCTGGGTCCAAAATACCTTCAGCTATCCGTCCGCAAATACCTCCCCTCTCGAGCTATTCGCTCCTCTACCTCCAACTCCCTCACGGTCAGTCATTTTTCAAACAAACAAGCTGTGGGTAGATCTGTCTGCGGCTGGGGCCTCCCTCTGGAACAGCCTCCCTACCACTCTAAAACTTGAGGAGAACCATCTCCAGTTCCGGAAGCTCCTCAAGACCTTCCTATTTTCTGTCTGCCTTTGCTCCACAATCCCCTGCTGATCCGTTCTCTCTTGGCACCTGGCCACCCTCTGTCCTCCGGGCCCAGGTACCCGCTCACCCTGCCACCCTCCCGCACTGCCTCCAGGCCACCCCTTGCACTGGAGTCTGTATCTGTACCGATACAGCCCCCCTTTTCTTCTTGCACTTATCAGACCTACCCTGTCTGCTCCCTTAAACCTAGCACTTGCAAATTGCTGGCTGCACTACCACTCTTTGTTACCTTTATTATTTATTTATTGCTATTTATCTGTTTCTCCTCTGCTTCGCACTTTCCACTTCTCCCCCCTTCCATGCACTTTTCCCCTCCCCCTCTCCCATGTACTTACGCATTCTCAATGTCACTGGGCCTAGTAAGATCGCTGTTTTGTTCTCCCCTGTTCCTCTCCCTTGCCTTGTCACGCTCTGAAACACTTGTGTACGAGCGCAATAGAAATAAAATATCAATACCAATATCATATATAGCCAGTGAAACCATGGGTGAGTCTTTTTTAAAGATCATACCCTGAGAACGAAATCACTCTGAAGGGCTGACAATTTTGAAAGGTTTAGGGACTTGCAATTTTGGCAGGTGAGGAAATACAAGATTAAATGAGATACCCAGGAGCACACATTCATTAAGAGGTGAAGCTGGGATTCGTACCTACTCTACTCTTTACCCATTTATTTTCTAGTTTTTACCTTAAACTAAAATGAACCCATTTTACAGAACTGACTTGGAAAATATGAAAATCACATAACCCAATATAAATAATTTACAAAACAAAACTTTATAGAAACATATGCAAAATGGGAATGATTCTAGCTTGATTGTCTCCATCATCAAGGAAAGTATATAAATACCAGCATACTTATGGATGAGATCTTAAAAGATTTCAGATAGGTTTCTCTTTTGCGTGTGCAATGGCATTTAAAAATGGGCAGACAAACCTTTGAATTGTACAAAAAAGCAAACCGTTTTGTTGTCACATAAGCACACCTTAAAATATGCTTGTAAGAAGCCTGCAATATCTGGTCTTCTCTCTTCTGTCTAGAACTCCTTCCACTCAAATGGTCTACATGATAGGAAAAATCAGGTAATTGGCCAAACAATGCCACCAGTATGTGAGAACCAAACCTTTCATAGAAGGCAGTACAGTACTGTCAGTGATATAAGATTTGTCCAGGATCACTGTATCGTCTGTTGGTAAAGCCAGGATCCAAGCATGAGCGCTTTGGTTTCACAGTCTGGAATTTGGATACATAAACACCTATAACACTCTATTGTCATCAATGGAGGTGCCTACCCAGGTTTTACAACTCCTCATCTAAACAACCCAATGTCTAGACTTTTACCATACTGACACTATGTTAGGTTACATAGCAACTGCTATCTAGTACAGGTACATTGGTGATGATAACACCTGGGGTGCTATATAACAAAGTACATATACATGCAGGCTTAACAACTTCATACATTCGAAACACTGAGTCGGCCTTGCTGGAATGCAGATCTCTGCAATGAGTGCTTAACACACTGAGCTATCCTCTGAGCTACTGGGGCACTCACATTTATCAATATGTATTTCAACTTTGGCTATTGCACATGTGCACATGATCAATTTAATCCCCACAGAAAGGTGAGAATGCTACAGGTGTTGTGCCACGCAAACTATGTATAACACAGTGAACATAGCATTACAGGAAGAAAAGATCAGAACAAAATGTGCTTGTCAACAACAGACCAAAAATACGTCTACCCATAGCAGCACACCATAGAAAATCCTGATGTGTAATACTTAATTTTGTTGACTTGGGGAAACTGACTTAAAAAAAAAAAGACTCCTTCTTGGGGCGCCCTCCATGGTGGGGGCCCGGGGCAAGTGCCCCTTTTGCCCTCCCATAAAGACGTCTCTGGATATAAATATACTAACGTGGAATATACGTGGGTTCACGAATAGTAAAAAAACACGCCTGATCACACACTATGCGAGGAACCATCATGCAAACGTACTATGTCTCCAGGAGACACACTTGGGCAGGACATATGAACTCCCCAATTTTCCGGGTTGGGGGATCCACAGGTACGGCTCCTCCTTCTCCTCCCAATCCCAGGGGGTGGCCATCTACATACACCGAATCCTAGAGTTTAAATTGTACAAAGTAATTTCTGATACGGAAGGCCGATTTGTTCTGGTCACGGGGGAGATATCTGGGTGGCCCATTCTCTTTACTAATATATATGGCCCTAACTACGACTGCCCAGACTTCTATCAAATGTGTGTAGATTATTTAAGCACCTTTCCTCACTATGATGTGGTCTGGGCGAAGAATTACAATGCCGCCCTCACATTAGATATGGGCAGATCCTCTTCCACCCAGAACGCGACACCCCGGGCAGCTCAGAAGTGGTGGTCCATAGCGAGAGACTACTCCCTGACTGATACTTTGAGGTTGTTACATCCTAATGACCGTGAATTCACTTTCTATTCGGGGGTTCATGGCAGTTCGTCCAGGATAGACTACATCCAGATGACACCAGAGATGGCCTGATTGACCCGCAAAGCCCACATCCTTCCTCGTACTCTATCGGACCACTCCCCAGTAGTGGTTCAATATAAAAAGCCCCAAGACCCAATTAGTAGGCTCAGATGGAGATTTAGAGCCGGGCACTGGAGGATACCGCCTTCAGGGAGGACATCTGCCGAGACATAATAGAATTCTTCCACACGAATACGGACTCTGTCCCGGACCCCAGAGTGGTCTGGGAAACCTTTAAAGTTTATATTCGGGGCTGTTGTATGTCTAGGGAGGGGGGTGTCCTGAAATGTATTTGCAGATCTATATCAACCCTGGAAAAGGATATCAAAGACATGGAAACGAAACAAGCTCAGGGCGATACCCAGGAATTACAGTCTCTGTTAGGGGAAAAGAGGGCTGGGATTCGCACACTAATGGATAGTGAAGAGCGATTTTTGGGAGACCCTATTGTAGCGGCAAGATACAGGGAGGGGGACTGCCCTAGTAGAATGCTGGCTTGGGCGATTAGGCAGGAACGGCACCTTGACCCTATACTGGAAATAGAAACTCAAAACGGGCATAGGGTTAGGGACAACGAGAAAATTAATGAGACCTGCCGGGTCTTCTATGAGAAACTGTACTCTACATGGCTGACAGTGGGCCACAATATTATCACCCAATACTTAGATAAGGTGGCATTGGGGTGGCTGGACCCGGAACAGGGCGTACGGCTGAACAATTCTCCCACTGATGAGGAAATTCTTAGAGCGATACACTCCTTCCCAAATGGCAAAGCCCCAGGCACGGACGGCATTACTGCTGAGATGTATAAAGCGTACGCTGATCTTCTCATCCCGCTGCTGCGGAACATGTTCGAACATGCCAGGTCGGCAGGTACACTCCCAGAGACCACCATGACGGCCCTGGTTACAGTACTCCTTAAATCTGACAAGGATCCGGGCAGGTGCTCTTCATATAGGCCTCTATCCCTGATGAACACAGATAATAAGATCTTGGCCAAAATTCTGACGTATAGACTCCTTCCTCATATGCCTGCCCTGGTCTTGCCAGATCAGGCCGGGTTTATTCCAGGCCGGTCCACCCAAAATAATCTGCTGGGATTATTTTCGCTAATGCATAACGTCAACACTGAAATCCCAATGGCCGTCGCGTCCCTCGACGCAGAGAAGGCCTTCGACTCGGTCCAGTGGCACTTTCTGTTCATGCTCTGACATGTGGGTCTAGGTAACATCTTTCTGCAGTGGATTCGCCTGCTGTACACGGCTCCCAGGGCATTGGTATACCCCAACCAAAGGCAATCAGCAGCAATATTCCCTACTCGAAGAACCAGAGAGGGTTGCCTTCTATCCTCTGTCCTGTTCGCTTTAGCGATTGAGCCTGTGGCCTATGCATTACGTGAATTCCATTCACACAGGGGTATAAGTCTACATTCCTGCACTTCCATTGTGTCGTTATTTGCGGACGACATGTTGATTTATGTGAAGCACCCAAGGGTCAACCTAACCCCGATAATGAAGGAAATTGCAGACTTCGGGGCCCTATCAGGTCTACAGATCAACTGGTCCAAGTCAGAGATACTCCCTCTGACCACACATGTAACAGGAAATGACATCGGGATTAGGTATTTGGGTGTCCGGGTTTCTTTGTCTCCAATTAAGATATATGAAGAAAACTATTTGGCAATTCTGGAAAGTATGGAACATAAGGTGGAAACGTGGATGCGTCTCCCGATCTCCCAGGCGGCCAGAATCTCAATATCTACAATGGTGATTCAACCAAAATTCCTATACTTTTTTAATAACGTGCCGATCTGGCCACCCACGAGATACTAAACCCGATTTAGGAGCCTGATGAATAGGTTGATAGGGCAGGGGGGCACCCCAGAGTCTCTTTGGACACAATATGCCACCCATACTCACAGGGCGGGATTGAGGTCCCAGATTTCCCCCTTTACCAACAGCATTGGATTGCTTGGCGGATAGAATAGACCTGGATCAATGGTACTCTCCAGACATGGCTATTTATCACGTTCGAGGCATCCCACTCACCCAGGAGGAAACTTTTTGTAAACACGTTAGGAAACTCTGCATTCTCACGATGGGGGATCTGGTGGTGGAGGGTAGATTCATAACCTGGGACGAACTTAAAGAGAGAGGGGAGTGGACACCTATAACAATGTTCCTCTACTATAGACTTAAGGAAACAATGCGCTCCAAATGGCCAACCTTCCTGATAGCCCCGACCATCTCTCCGGTCTTAACTTACATCGCCGCCCCGCAACATAAAAGTATATTAATCTCCATGATATATAAAATATTACGCACTAACACGCCCCTCCCCCGGGAGCCAATATAGGAATAGGTGGGAAGAAAGTCTGGCCTTCACATTATCAGAGGCTCAATGGGACATAGTGTGCGCACAAACTAAGCAAATATCTATGAATAACAGGTTGCGTTTGATACAGTTAAGTATATACACCAAATGTATTACTCTCCAGCTCGCCTAAACAAGTTTTACCCGGACAGGTCCCCCAGCTGTAAGCGCTGCGGGTAGTCACCCGCAGATTTTTACCACGTGGCTTAGTTGTGTCCCCCAGTACAGGCACTGTGGAATAGAATTAAGCAGACGATGGCTACTATACTAAACGCACCAATCTCTCACTCTCTGGCAGTGTGGTTGTTAGCCCGGATAGAATCTGGATCCAGAAGGGAGAAGCGTCGCATGGGCATGGCCTCGATAATAACAAGATTGTTAATCGCTAAAACTGCGAAAAGAACTCCTGCCTTCCCTGAATGGGTCTCCTCAATGTCCAGATGTGAGAAGCGTGAAGCGCTGTATAGTCAAACACTACCTCCAACCGGCAGACCTTTGGACTAATGGGCCCTGTTCAGGCATTATGTGGCTGAGCAGGAAGGGCCCCTGGATTGCCCAAGTGCCGTCCATGAGACTTAAGAGGAAAACTAATAACTTCCAGATTCTGTTAAACCTTTGTTCAATATAATGGCCGGGTTGATTGGACAGCATGTTGGAATGGATGAAAGGGGTTGTGCTGCTGATGATAAGATTAATTTTTTAATGTTTTCATTTTTATTTTGTTGACTGGGAAATGAAAAACTAATTGTAAGCTGAGAAATTAATCGATCTGGAATGTATTTTTCCTCCTTGTAAGTGTCCAACTGTGGTAACCATTTGTGCTACTTGGTTTGGGGGTGAAGGGGCGGAAAGAGGTTCGGGGATCAGGTAGTAGTTTGGTGTTATTGTTAGATGTCATTGATATAAATGTTAATAAAAAACAGTTAAACAAATAATAATAAAGTATATCATCCAAATAACATAATTATTACAAAAAGTGCATCACATAATACAAAAGCACACATGCTACCAATTGCTGGGTCAAACGCAAGATAAACATGTCAGTTCACAGCTGATTACCAATTACAACTTTTCTAACAAACATGGCCTTCTTTAAAAACAATTAAGAGAGACCATGATACATATGGAGAATCAGCAGAAAGGAAGTAACATAAGGCAGGGGGACACTGTGTAAAATGAAAGGCCTGAGCACAGGAAGAATTGTGTCTTGTCTAATGTGTTGGTATGCCTGACAAAACATCACCAGATGCAGAATGTCTTTCAACAGGGTCCCGCACACAACGGACAACCCGAGGTATCTGAGAAGCCATACCAGTTAACTGTATTTGCCCCGAACATCAGACAATAAAAGCTTGCTCTTGTGATCAGTCACCTGCCAGATTATTTGTGATCCCAGGTAAAGTAGGGCTATAAAATATCAACCTGACTGATGGCTGCTAAAAATCTGTTAGCATTAACCTGGAGTTCTATAGACTCATGCTGATCTCTGATTCTACGGTTGAGTAAAGTCCTGTATCATTCTACGTGTTATACAAAAAAATGTATATAAGGAGGAAAAAGTGCTGGTGCCTTTGATAAAATCGGTTGTTTATAAATATAAAATAGCCAGGGAATTTTTCATCAGGCAACCTTGTCCAACAAGGCACTAATGATAAAGTGAGTTAAAATCACGTTGGTATTACACCATATGCGAAGCCAATGTAACATTGGAGCGAGGCGCCCAGTATCTCCAAGATAGCCAGCCCGAAGTTCATAGTGATTTACAAAATCTGGAGCTGAACATGGGAGGCCCAGGAGCCTCTTGCAGAATTCGTTAGAAAGAATTTCCAATTCCGAGGGATTTGCGTATACCCACAACGAGGCACCATAGATTGTAACAGCCTTACTCTGTTACTGCGCCCAAGCAGAACAGGGGTTACAGGGGTGTCCCCCGCTTACCATTACGGTAAATGGGGATAAGATTATAAAATTGTAAAAAAGCACATAAGTGGGAGGAGCTGACGCTGCAGGGGTACAAGGATGCCAGCGGCGCACACATGAGTGTGCCGTTGTAAAGGTAAGTGGTGGGGGGCGGGAGGAGTTGTGGTTCTAGGGATTGCGGGCCGAGTCAGACGGGCAGAAGTGATCTATGTGATCACTGCGCAGTACTGTAATTGCAGTTGACATTTTCATCGGCGGGATTACGGGAGGCGCAGTGATCACATAGATCTATCTAAAGTCTAAAAAAGACCCATAGAACAAGTTTGCTGTGTAGAGGTTGTCCATTTGGTTTAAGACCCCTAGAAAAATTACAAGTTAGCAGATAGTTATATAAAGACTGATTAGCAAAGGTCACCACAGTACAATTCCTTTGTCCACCTTGTCAGTGTGCCAAACCCACCCAACCCTTCTGTCCATTAAAATGTCCTCTAGATTGATATTGGGTCCTATGAATTTCGTGTTAACCCTATGACTAGATTTACTAATCAAAGAAGCAATGCATTTGAACAGGCCTTTGGGCAACAAAGGGACATCTAGTATCACCCCAACAAGGGGGGCAGCAGCCGGTGGCAGGTGGACCTCTGCATTCTCCCCTCCATCTGAAGATTGAGGACCATTGCTGTTGGACTTTCCGGTGTATAATTATCCATCTGGGGGCATATATCTGCCTCTACGTTAACAAGCATTTTTGTATCTGCTGACCCACTAACTACATTTGAGTCTGAAACGGAATGGCTCCGGCCCTCCATACAATAAGCCATCATCTCCAGATTTCTGCCCTGAATTCTAGAGGATTGCTCATTTAAGGTTTTCGTCAACTCTCTAATGGAGTCATCCATAATCGTCATGGTATTCATGATCCCTTCTCTAAATGATTGAAGAAAAGTCAGAATGGGGCCACGCTTCTTATCCATCACTTTGTCACCCAGCCTGACCAAACCTTCTGACAGCAAAGTGCCTTGCTGGGCCATGAGATCACAAATTCCAGCTTCCCCTCCAGAACTACTAAGATGTTGGCATCATTATCCATTTGTTCTGTTCTGGTTGTAGAAAATGAGACAGGTAGCAGGCTCTGGTCAGTCTCCTGAATATCAGGTGGATCCACCTTGTGACCTTCTTATGTGTTGGCCCCACACTCAGAGATAGCCCTATCATTTGCAATGTTCTCTGATGCCTGGCCCTCCATAAAATCCACAACAGAATTAAAGGCACTCTCCCTACCTATTGGTAAATGCCAAAAAGACCCATAAAATAAGGTGTTAATTAAAAGAATGCAGTCATATCACACAGGAACAGCACCCGTCTGTAAGGGACTGTCTTTATGTGGTAGGTACAGAGAAAGGGGGGCACAATGTTGGAAATGTACCCAACGTCAAGATCCACGTCCCTTATCCTCTTTTCGCCACAGAGCCAGGGCCCTTATAGTCCATAGGAACCGTTGAACTTGCACGATGACAGATCAAAATAATTCCCTTGACCTAAGCCAGGGAGTCCAGAAGCAAGGCCCAGACAAACGCTATGAAGAAATCAACGGGGGGATAGGTCACAGGAGCAGGTAATGCCTGACTGGTTCAGGGGGCATCCAAAGTCTGACTCCACCCCCTTTGCTCCATGCACCTTTCGCTATTTGTAACAGTAGCTCCAGGGCCCCTGGCTGTAAGGGGTCAGGTGGGTCAGTGGGTAAAACAAGGATTAGTCCTAATGTAGGCTGCAACCACAAACAATGTGGTATTCCGCTTTTGGGTGCATAAGCCAGAGTGGAACCACTACTTTAATAGTATCATTCACTGCTGAATTGGCTTCTGGGAAGCGGAAGGCTCTTAAACACTCTATAAATGCTGTCATGGTCAAAGGGCCTCATCACGAGTTGGGCTGTAGCCCTTAAATGCGGTGGTAACAGTATTACCGCCGCATTTAAGGGCTGGCCCTATCACAAGTTGGGCGCTAAAACTGCTGTTTTACCTCCATCTTTTTTCTGGAGGTGAAAATCCCTGTTTTCGGCTGTATTAGCCTGCAGTATTAGTACCGAAAATTCCCCATTGGATCCAATGGACCCAATTAGGAATGGGGATTTACCGTTATCCCAACCTGTGATCCGGTGGTAATACCACCGGACCGGTCGGTGCTAGGGCTATTACAATCGCCGGTATTACAGCCGGGAATACAGCCCAACTCGTGATGAGGACCATAGTCTCACTTCTAGCCAGCTCTAGATGTTCTCACTGAATAAACCCTACTGGTTGTTCAGGGTTCATCTCACTCCTGAGCCCTACTGGGCAATTCTGGCTAACCTGACTCCTGATAATCTGCTGGTTGGTGCTGGCTATCTTGAATTCAGAAGCTCTACTTGGCTGATTCCACCATCCCAATTTCGGGAAGCTCTGCTTGCCTGATCTGGCTATCCTGTAGCTCTCCTTGGATGATGTCACTATCTTGATTCCAGAATCATTGATTTGTTGATGTCACTATACTGACTCCTGAAGGTCTGCTTGGCTCAACTTGCTAGGCTTGTCCTTGGAATCAATGGATACCTTTGTTTGTGAAGATGTTCGGTTCATTTTATAATCCTATAGTCTGATTCTATCGCCGCTTGAGTAACTATCCCTGCCTTCTAGATCCTGTTGCTTCTTGCATATCCTATTCAGGGAGGCTTTGGACCTTTGGAAAACTGAACCCAAAGGCAATAGATATATATCTCTTTATATAGTGCCTAGCTCTGAAGTGCCCATCACCGTCCAGTCTAGACTATTGTGTCCAGTTTTATAAGGTAATATGTTAGGTGCTGGGTAGACTTCTCGAGATTCATCTAGAGTATTGCATCCAGTAGTAGGGTTCCTGTGGATTACATTCTGAAGCCTAGTGTCCAACTCTGATGGCCTCATCTTGGAGTTGTCTCTTGATCGTAGTGCCTCAACTGATGAATCATACCTATTTCTGGAGGCCACTTCTGAAACATTGAGCTCCACTCTGTAGTCTAGGGGGCCAAAATCTCAATTTACTTTGGTACAAGTGATGCAATGCACTTAAAAAGATGTGCTCTATGCAAAAAAGGAAATATGAATGTGAGCAACATAAATGCGCACATTCAGAGGCCCTTTTCACCTCTTCGTGCATTTGCACAAGTCAGGGGCATTTTAAAGCATGTGCTTTAAAATGCACAGACATGAAAGACATTCCCCTGTAACTGTTTGGAACGGGGGCGGGGGATGTGCATTGCATGGCAGGATCAATCCTGACCCTGTCACACATTTTCTATCAGTGGAACAGTAGCAGTCACGTGCATTTATATTACTCAGACAGAGATAGACATTATTTTTTCTTTTTTTCACAGTGACAGGCCTTGTAGGTTCTTGTCACTGTGAAATGCACATGGGTGCTGAGAGCCTGCAATGCATCAGTATATGCAAAGGGCATCTTTTGGAATGCTATCCAGCCTCCTTTGAAATGCAGGAAAACTTTGAGAATAAAGTAACTTACACATTTCTAAAACAGACAGAAATAAAAAAAAACACATTCTCTATGCTTCTTTCATTTGTGTTTGTCTATGAGAATCTGCCCCTTGATCTTCAAATAGATAAAGAACAGAGGTAGTCCAGAGGGGAGAGATGAGATGGTACAGGAAATGTCATAGAAAATGTTGAATAAAGGTTTAAGAAATGGTAAAATATTGGGAGGAGATAAAGCAGAGATATGATAAACATATGTGAATCCACACAGGGACTTCACCACTATAGGGTTAAAAATCTACAAAGAGGGCAGTCTAGAAAAAGAGTGAAGGATATTGAAAGGGAGGCATGGTATTAACAGTAAGACAGACACAAGTGACCACAGTTCAAGGGTGTTTATTGAGCTTCAAAAAGGGTTTGAAAAACGCCTATCTAATCCTAAATCCTAAATCTACAGATCGAAGCAAGCTACAACCATCAAATAATAATAACGCAGTCTTCATAGTGTCTTGACAAAATAAAAGGGCCTATAATAAAAAACCTATTGCCAATCCCAACCTCTAAAAACAAATAGTGTGGGAGACAATGTTACGAAAAAGAAAGAAGTGTTCACAAAATGATATGTCAGGATGTTCAGGCCATTGGCCTCCCTTCCCCATGTTTTCAGCACGGGACAAGGCGGTACACTTGAGCTTAGCACAGTCTCTGGCTTCTCTAGCACGAGCATACAGTTCAATCATTAGCATCAGGGCCTTTCGTGCCCAAGTCTCTTTGCCTTTCAAAGTCTCTCCATTCAGAGGGCCTGATGTAACAAACAAACAATAAATTATTTTCTTCTTTCATATTATTACAAGTACTAAAGTTCTTAGGCGATTAGCTATTCACCATGGATCCCCCTCAGCCGGGCTCAAATCCTTTCACCACAATCTTCGTACTTTATTTATGCATCTAATTCCTCATAGGTTACTCTTTCTCGGGTCCCTCACGGTTCACTCCGGATCCCCCTGAGTCGGGCTCAGATCTCGGATCCCCCTGAGTCGGGCTCAGATCTCGGATCCCCGTCAATCGGACTCAGACTTGCTTTAACCAAAACGCTTTTAGCTGATCTCCCTCTGCCTTGCTCAGACCAACTTCCTTTACAATTTCATCAACTATCGAAGACTTTCAAAATGTGCACAGGGGTTTTGCTTGACCCATTGCAGGACCACTTCAAAACCCTATCTAATCCTAAATCTACAAATGGGAGCAAGCTACAACCATCAAATAAAAATAACGCAGTCTTTGTAGTGTCTTGCCAAAATAAAAGGCCCTGTACTAATAAACCTATTGCCAATCCCTGCCCCTAAATACAAAGAGTGTGGGAGACAAAGTTAAAAAAAAGAAAGAAGTGTTCACAAAATATGTCAGGATGTTCATGCCGTTGGCCTACCTTCCCCACGTCTTCAGCACGGGACAAGGCGGTACACTCAAGCTTAGCACAGTCGTTGACTTCTTTAGCACGAGGATACAGTCCAATCATTAGCATCAGGGCCTTCCGTGCCCAAGTCTGTTTGCCTTTCAAAGTCTCTTCATTCAGAGAGCCTGATGCGACAAACAAACAATACGTTCTTTTCTTCTTTCAGATTATCACAAGTACTCAAGTTCTTAGGCGATTCGCTATTCACCTCAGATTCCACTTACCCGGGCTCAGATCCTTTAACCACAATGTTCGTACTTTATTTATGCATCTAATTCCTGATAGGTTACTCTTTCTCGGGAGACTCACGGTTCACCCCGGATCCCCCTCAGTCGGGCTCAGATCTCGGATCCACCTTGGTAGGGCTCAGATTCCTTTTAACACAATGTTCATAACTTTACACAAATTTGCTTTAACCTAAAAGCTTTTAGCTGATCTCCTTCTCCTTCTGCCGGGCTCGGACCAACTTTCTTTATAATTTTATCAACTATCGAAGGCTTTCGAATGTGCACAGGGTTTTTGCTTGAACCGTTGCAGGACCACTTTGATTTCTCTAACACTCTTCACATTTTCCACCTTTCAGCTGGATACGTAACAGAGACTTTTGAATGAGGATCCACGTGGTGCCGGACCACTCTGTCTATGATATCGTATCTTGGCTTCAAAGTGCAATCACTCATCCGCTGAATAATTGTGTTTGCGTCACTTGTCACATACGCTTCACACACTGTTCTCTTCAGTTTTGATTATACAATGTTTCCGCTTGCAACCTTGGTTTCAACATAGACCTGTCTGATATCAGTCTCCCGAACTCACCGGCTGTGCTGACTTCACTGGCGATGCTTTGTTGTAGGAGGCAAGGACAGTATCATGGTGGCAAACGATTCACCCTGCCTTGATTATCGATGCAGGAGTGCCCCGGGTACCTCCGACACACAATGCAGCGTTCTTCGGCCCCGATTCCTGGTCTTACGTTTCTTATTCTCGAAGATTCCTGAAAGTAACGGTGTTCTGTTGAAAAAATCCTCTTCGGTTTTGCCGTCTTTCGCCTTGTATTAAACTGCCATTTTGAAACCGCTGCTTCCTCACGTGCTGTGCCTTGCTCAGAGTGTGCTTTCGTGCTCTGTCTTTCATCCGTGTGGGGAAGTGTGATGAATGTCAGGTTTGTGTAATGGTCAGTAGTTGCCTGTCTCTGCCTGACCACGTCCGGTATACGGCTCGGGTGTTAGTCTGTTTTCTCTCACATTGAGCTGTCCGTGAGAAAGTGTTTTTGTTGGGAAAGGGGGCGGGGGTTGAATTCCTAAGTATCCTACCTGGTAGGATGGGGTAAAGGTGTTACAGGGAAGGGGATACTGCATCTCGCCATCCAGTGTCCCACTTCCACTTCCCAAGAACCCCTCAACCAGGTGATC
This sequence comes from Ambystoma mexicanum, assembly GCF_040938575.1. NCBI lineage: Eukaryota > Metazoa > Chordata > Amphibia > Caudata > Ambystomatidae > Ambystoma > Ambystoma mexicanum. Next base: position 746,553,243 of record NC_090926.1, read on the forward strand.
CTCCCACACTGGTCCACCCCGAGGTAGTGGATCCAAAAGCGATTGCCATGCCCTGGCCACCTGGATGACAGATCTGCAGGGACTAGCGGGTGAGACACCTTCTGGTTTCTCACATACCCTTCCCCTATGCAAGGTGGATATAATTGGTCTTGGTCCAGGCTCTTCAATTTTAAGACCTTGGAAAGACCAAGCTAAATCCAAGGACTCTCGCATATTCCACAGGTTTCTTTTAATCAGTATGGGCAGTGGCGAAGTGTTTTTATTTGTCTCTCGAAAGTATTCAACAAATTGGTCATGAGGCATTGAATCTGGATTTATGGGCTCCTTATGTCTTGTGGGAGGTTCATGGTGTTCTGCCTCCTCCCAGTCCCATATTGGAGAGTTTTGGGCATAGTAGTTAGAGTTCCAGTAAGTTTGGCGTGAAAATTCTGGATGGGAGGTTGGGGATTCCTGCAAAAGAGCAGAGAATGTCGGTAAGTCTCGTCCCACAATGACCTCTTCGAGGAGCCCAGGAATGATGGCTGATGATATCAGACATGACTCGCCCCTGATGTTAGTGTACACAGGTATCTTGGGGTATTTTTTGTTATCTCCGTTTGCACACGTAACTCTAGCTAAGGTAGCATTCTTAAGGTCCGGTGTTGTGACTAAATGGCGGTTTGCTTGCTACCTGAGTCAATTAACACTTTCACTTCGTTCCCATTTACCCAGGCCTTTTCAAATGTGAAGTACGCAAAGGACTGCCACAAGCATATGTTGAAGGTCTACAGATCTTCTTCGGGTTCTTAGCTGTGCGAATATGTGGGCACCACACTATGAGTAAATCCTTTTAGAATATTAGTTATAAGTTAGGTGCACTTAAAAGGTGGTTTTGAAATTTCAAAGGAGCACACTGAAAGAAAGTCCAGAGACCCCGGCTGTGAGTACTGCAATACGAAAAGCTAGGTGAAAACATCTAGCTGATCAGTCGCTCTCAAACTGTCCCCCTGGGGGTTACGATCAATCTTCTAAAGAATCTTGAACTGTTGTCAGATAAATGATAGAGATACAGATTCAAATTATTTCCCATATGGATATCCACTTCAAAAGTAAATAGATCAGAGTCATCTGGTAGTCAAGGAGTAATTTATCTTGTTCAATAATATATTCTTATTGGAACAGAGGTCAGCATATCAGAAGTAAATCTTGGGTTCATATGCCAATGCATTTTGGAGAAAAGGTGCTCCTTCATCAGGGCGAACCACATAGTTATGCAGCAATGCATTAAACAATATCAGTGATATAAATAAGTAATGCAATGCATGTCAAGGAAATAAGTATGTAGAAATTAATTGTACATACCATAGGTTTTCCATGTATCACAACATGGTCAGGGGGAAGGTGAAGACAAAATGGTAAACAGATATGCAATGAATTAGAGGTGAGTTCACTCCACATCATTGTGTAAATAACTGCAAAGTGATCCAGTACTCGTTTTGCCTTTATGCTGTCTTCCATACGAAAATCTGAATGACACTGTGAAGAAGAAAACGGTTGACTTCAAATTACTCAATAGTTCTACAACACTATGCTGTGTTAACGATCAAAAAAGCACTCTTACTTTCGTGTCGTAATGGTTGTCTAAACCACTGTAAGTCGCATACAATGTGTTGCTAATATTTGTTTCGGAAAATCCCACAGCAATTATTACAACTAATCAGAAATAAACAGGCAACCATGAATGTAAAATAAAACCCACAATGTGCATTTGCTATGAACATATCAGTTCGCTGTGTGAATCTAGACCCTTAATGAGGGCCGGCGATAAATAAAGTCGATGGATTAATACATCAATGTTACTACCATAATGTAGGCTATGAGAGATATGATAAAGGGAAGTTTTGAATGTAACAAAAAACAGAGTCATTCATAGGAGAGCCCTCACGCTTGTTTCCATGGTGATCCAGACGCTAGGGTGAGTCCTGCCCTGAGACAATGGGCCTCACTACAAGTCAGCCGGTCCGGAAAGACCAGTGGTGGTAAATCTGCCACCACCGTTCTTTCTGGACCGGCTGATTAAGCGTCCTGCAGGCGGGAGGTGTCATTCCCGCCAGGACTGACCTGGCGGGTTTAACACCACCCGCCTACAGGCGGACATGGAAACACCGGCACCATTACAGCATGGTGCGGGTGTTTCCACTTCCCCATTTCCATGGAGTCCTACGGGACTCCCTGGGAATGGGGATTAACAGAATTCTGCCTCCGGAATTATCGGGTCACCGGGGTTGTAATGCCCCGGTGATTCCGGCAATCACAGAGGCGGAATGGAATGGTAATACGAGTCCGGCGGTAACCTGCCGGAATTTCCGGTATGGTTACCGCGGGACTCATAATGAGGCACAATATCTTGCCAAAGGCTGGCCAGCCTATAAATGAAATTCTCACCCTTAAAGGTCGATTGTAGGGGTGTCACCAAGAGTAAAAGGATGATGGCACTGGTCAATAAAATAAAATACAAACGTAAATGTGTAAAATTAGATCAGAGCTGGCGGGTGTAATGACGTCAGTGCCAAACCCCTCCGGAGAGGCTTCGCCCATGACGTCTCGCGTCCTGACCCTCTCTCGTTGAGGTGGTCGGGACGGGCCGCCGGCCGGGATTAGGCTGTCAAGTTCTGATACAAAGCTACGAAATGTCGACTGTATGTGCAGAACGTAATTGTAACTTTACCTCAAAGGTGTTACTAGGCAAGTTGCCATGGAGTTAGTGTAACTATAGCAACATCTGTGACTTGAAAAATATACAAAAAATAACATCAATCAAAAAAATAAAAGTCCAAGATGTTAAAAATTCTATTACCCTAAAATGTGAAACTCATGGGCAAACCGCCAATGCTGTCTCTCAAAACTCCCAAAATTATTACTGCTGCAGACTATGAGTGATAATAACCTTGGCACTGTGAATTACTGTAGTATAATGTGGAACAATCACAACATTTAGTTCAACCAGTATATAGAGAGCCAGCACATGTATGTGCCTACTCAAGGAGAAGTCATAGATGTAAAATATCTCAAAGTGTTAATGTATAATTAAATGTAACAATTAAAGTTGATCTCTTCATTGAGTCCATTGTGCGCCAAAGTACCCAACCTGTCAATCCAATATAACTCTCTTTTATCACGTTTCAAGTTAATGTCTTCATGTTGGTTATTTTTAAGGACCACTTCAAGAATTTGAAACCTGATTTGGGTGAGATTGTGTCTTTTATCTTTCCAATGACGTGCTACAGCTGAATTAATGTTGGAATTCCGGATGCAGGACCGGTGTTCATTCCATCGAGTCTTGGCAGGACGTGTTGATTTGCCTACATAATACTGTCCACACCCGCAAGTGGCCCGCAAGTGGCCCGCAAGTGGGCTGTTTGGCTGTGTTCTCGGCTCTAAGCTGCTTTGCTGCTCTTCAGAATCCTTTTGGCAGCAGTGCCCATCGGCGTGCAGAAGCCGTGTGGGACTCACAACTTGCAGAGGAAATATTGTGCTCAAAGTAATTATTTTGGTTTACTTTTCTGTTGGGTGCCTAGCTGGACTTATTTACACTGGATTTACTTTGGACTATTTTCTGTTCCGCTCCATTGGCGTTTCACTGCTTGACCACATTTTTCTTTCCTGATTGCAGCTCTGAACACCCCCCCCCCGGCTCCACGTCAATACAACTTCCTATTTCTGGGTCGCGCCCGCGCACCGCCCGCACGCACCCGGAAGTGGCCCTCAAGTGGGCTGTTTGGCTGTTCGGCTTGCAGCGGGGGGCGTAGGGCACAGAAAATATATATTTTCTATGTAAGTAGCCTACGTTTAGTAATTGTAATTTTGATAAAAGAAGATTTTGAGGCTCTGCATTGGTTCTGTTTAGATAAACACTCAAATTGTGTTGAGTATGGTCTCATGTGCTGCGTTGCTTTTTTCTAGTATAGCGCAGTTACATTTTGCCTGATTCCTGCAAAATTATGGTAGGAAGCATAATTTGATATGAAACGAAAAATACAGCATTCAAGAACCGAGAGAAAGGAGAATTTCTCAGGGCCCAAGACAAGAAGCATGATCATGGCGTGTTCATCTGCCTTACCATTGCCAGGATCCTCTGATACAGATGAGGATCTGATTGATTGCGCACAACACTGTTCCCTAGATAGTGGTGAAAAGATTTCTGAAGTGGTTGATAATAACATGGATGTTATCCATGAGTCTTCTCAATCCCTGTATGTTGAAGAAAAAGTGGTTGACATTGAGGGTAATAAGAATTGTGATCAAGTAAATACTATAATTACAATTCACCATTCAAGTGATTCTAACCAATATTTTCGACTGGAGAGATCTCACTCTTATGTTTAACCCAGCATTTGGAACAACGGGAGAATGGAATAACAACTACAAAGTTAAGTCCAATAAAGGAGGTTGATGTTATAACAGGATCTGACATAAATATAAATAACTAGATTATAGATGAGTTAAAGAGGCAATCTCGGTTACTCAATGAGATCTTCCTAGTGTTCACCACTATGCCAGAAGTGTGTTGTAAGGCATGGTTAAGTATGTCTACTACAAAAATAATAATTGCAGATACTCCTGATAAGGATAAAGACAAAATATACATTAAGGTAACTAATAGTGATATAGCCATAGACGGGGTGGATAAGCCGTGTGTCTCAACTATACCGGTGCCTGAGATTCGAAATGCCCCGGTATTTGAAGCTGCGGCTAGGGATATTGCCTTAATTAATAGGCCTTCGATGGATGACTCGGAAGGTGGCAAAATGGTAGGTGATTTCACTGTGAAAATATCGAAAAAGAAAGAAAAAGAATTGAGGCGTAAAAATGCCATGGCTCAAAAAGTGCTGAATACCTCCTCTCCGAAGTTCCTAAGAGATCCAATATTGAGGGATGAGGTAAATGTTCAGCTATGTAGCAAGGATGTGATAATTGTACATTAATCATTAAATGAAATACAAGAAGCATTGGTGCAACCTATAGGAGGTGAAACAGTATCAAGAGCATCTTTGTCTGGTTATGTAAAGAGTACTTAAACTCTATCTGACACTCTTAAGAACAAAGAGATGTCCAGTAGAATTGATAAGAATTTAAGATCAATAGAGAGGGGGGTACAGGACATCTTTGATATTTTTAAGAATTCTGCAGCTGTTTCACGCCCCAGCATGCCCATCTCAGTGAGTCCAGATTCTTCTGCCCCAGACACATGTTGGAGCTCTACTATGCAATCTGCTCTGAGTAGTATAGTGCCTTGTGTCATCAGAAGACAATAAGAAGGAGGCTACTTTGGAACAATTGAGTATACATGGACCAGATAGCAATGGCAAGATTGGAACTTCTATAGGACTGTATTGTAGAGCTGGAAGCAGCTTTGATAGAAATCAACAAATAGGTATGCCTTTAAACTCATCAGGACACCTTATAGGTACGAGTCAGCATCCTAAATATGCACAGGCTGAATTAAATAGACAACAAAATGCAATAAATAACATACCAGCTGGAAATACTGAGATTGGGGAACAAACTCAGTTATCTGAGACAGCAGTTAAGAAGATCATTGAAGAAATACTGCTTAAAAAGAATCTTGAGAAGCAACTTCCAGTTAAAAATAAGAGTATGCAAAGATCAGTTAGGGGTAGCATAGCTATAAAACCACAAGGACAATGTCCCTCTCTCTGTGGGGGCATTGGGGGATATGTGCTCTATAGGGGAAGAACAAAGAAATAGATCAACAGTGGATACGATGGTTGAGCATTTTGCTCCCACTGATCGAGCAAATCATCTAAGAAAACCTGTCTTTCCAAATGAGCCTAGCTTGATCATGCAATACATTCTTGAAGGTGATGGTCTATGGTCTCTGAACAGACCATACATATTAAGCCTGTTTTCGGATATACCGGAATTAAACTTGATTTCATCAACTGACATAAAATTAGTTGATTTTATCCACAAACACAGATTTGACTATGTGAGATTGATTATTCCATCACCTCTTTTAAGGTCCTTAATACTAAAAGAAGCTGGAGCTCTACAGAGAAGAGGATTTGATGTTTTTAATTTCCAAAGTTCTATACAGAATGTAGGTGCTGGTATGCATGGTATTGAAAGAAATGATCTGCCTGAATCATCCAGTGTTGAATTTATGAAAAATAAAGACAACGATAAGGGCCTGCTTAAAGACATGACTGAATGGCGAGATTTGGCGCTTTCACTGAAAGATTCAATTACGCAGCTTAAAGCTTTAGGGCAACCCCTTTAGTGTAAAGGCTAACTTCAGCTTGATATCATGGAATACAAAGGGTAGTGCTAATCTTGCAGTGAATAAGAAGATTTGTCAGTTCTTGGCCTGTTATGATTTTACTTTACTGCAGATAACCTGGGTTACAGGGATGATGTTGTGGGACGAATTTGAGATTCGATGCATTCAAGCTAAAGCTGGGTGTAAGGGACGTCCAAAAGGAGGTATCGCCCTACCCATGAGAAATGATGAATCCACACAAGTTGAATCTGAATTTCACATTCAAGACTCGATTATGGTGCTCATTCTTAGAATTATTAATGATAAGGGCCCACTATATTTAATGATTATAAATATTTATTGGAATGCCTTTAATTATACTGATAGCGAATTGGAAACCAATATCAGGAAATTGGATAAACTTATAGAAGATTGGTTGGGGCAAAGGCCGGATGGTTTCATTGTTATGGCTGGGGATTTAAACGCAGACTGCAATATTGATAACAGTGGCATGGTTTGGGCAATGACCTCCCAAGATGACCGTAAGTCTAATGATAGATGCAAAAGATATAGAGGAAGTATGTGGATGATATTTGCTAAAAGTTGGGGCTCAACTCTTATGCATAATGAGAAACCAACCTGTTTTGCAAGAGGTGAATCCTCCATAATAGAGTATATGTTTGTAAGTACTGAAATCTATATATGCATGGATAACATGGAGGTTATTCCGACAAACTTTAGTGAGCATGCTATGCTAACATGTAACTTGCCATGGTTAAAAAAAAATGAAGACGAATGCATTGGCAAATGCGAGAATGTAGTGATTAATGTTAGGGACTCTAGAATTAAATGGAACCCTGGAAAAATCAAAAAATTCAATGAGAGAATGTTATCTGTGTATGAGTACCGGACACTTGAGGGTAATAGTGGGACTTATTCCGTTGAGAAATTTGTGGAACATGTGGAAGATGTAATAAGCAAGCAATGTCCGATAAAGCGTGTTGTAGGACAAAAGTCATCTATTCATACTCATAAATTTGATCTAGAAGCCAAACAGAGAAAAGCACTTCTAAATAGAGAAATTCATTTGATAAAGAAATTAAACTTTGATATAGAGACAAGCAAGAATAAAATAAGAAAATACAGGCAGGGCTACAGAAATTGGTCAATAAATCACAGTGCAATTGTTCAGCAGAAAGATGCTGAACATTTGTTTCAAACTATGAAGACTGCAAATTCAAGATCTTTCTGATCATTAATAAATGACACAGAAAAAACCCAACTCCAACTGGCTCTTAATCGAATTATCGCTGCTGACTGGTCTAAACACTTTATGAATATGTATAGTGAATCCACTTGTATACCTTTTGAACAGGTTAAGAATATTCAACAGAAATGGAAGCTGGACATATCTATAAAAAACATTAGGAGCTATATACTGAAGTCCAAAGTGTCTAAAACTCCTGGCCCGAATAACATCCCATTCATGACTTTAAAAAATAATCCAGAACGGTTGGCTCTAATCCTGCATATTCTCTTCAGTGATGTTTTAGAAAAGGAAATGATTCCTAAGTCTTGGCTGTTGTCATTTGTATTAACAATATTTAAGAAGGGTAATAGAATGTGTGTCACTAATTATCGCCCAATCTCCTTGATGAACATAGAGGCTAAGATTTTTCTGTACTGGATAGACTAATCACCTGGATTGAGAATAATGATCTATTAGATGTAAGACAAATTGGCTTCAGAAAAGGCATAGGTACAGACACCGGAGGGAGGCTAGTCACACAGTTAAAGAATAACGCGCATATAAATAAGAAAGGAGCATTGTACGCTGCAGCAATGGATCTGTCTGCAGCTTTCGATATGGTTGATAGGCCCATTTAATGGAGATGATTGTTGAATTTTGATATTGATGAGGATTTACTTACAATCATAGTTGACCTGTATTCAAATACCTTTATAAGCGTCAGGTTAAACAATGAAGGTTGTATGACTAATCCAATCAAGGCCAGCAATGGCCTAAAGCAGGGATGTGCACTTGCTGCAATTTTATTCAATCCTTAAGTTTCCTCTGCTGGTGAATCCCTGGATGGGAAAGGCCTTGTTGCACCGAAACTGGGGAAACTGACCATACAATGGTGCGCATATGCGGATGACTTCCTGTTATTTGACACGACTAAAATAGGTTTGCAGAGGTTGATAAATGCATTTGTCTTGTTTATCGAGGGCTTGAAATTGAAAATAAATACAACAAAAACACTAATAATAAACTTGGGTCAAAGTAATAGAAAATCTTCAGGATTCTCCTGGCATTGTAATGCAGAAATCACTGACATTTTTGGGCTATGGTTCTGCAAGTGTACCGTCTCATAACTTTTAAAAAAAATGGTCTGAAATTGAAAGCCAAAGATGCTGCTAAACAGCTAAAAAGCATTGAAAGAAAATATGGTAGATATTCACTTTATGCCTGCATTGAATTTTATAAGAAGAAAATCATTCCACGGATTAGCTATGGTATGGAATTTCTACCGGAAGAATTAATTCCTTATTTAAAGACTATTGAAGGTTCGATATGGAGAAATCTCTTTTTTGCCTAAATGTATTCCTTTTGAAATAATTTGTTACAAGCTTGGTCTTTCCTCTCTTGAAAGTCATATGTTATGGAAAAAGGTTGCTTTATTAAGGAAGTGTCTGTTGGGTAATAAGAAACAGCTTTATAGTAATCTAGTGGAAGCTTTAACTGGGCATTTTATGAAAAACTTGAAAGAAGGCCTTGAACGATCTCTATCCTCAATGGGCTTAACCGTAAAATATTTGTTGGATAAACCCTTGAAAGTGAAATCCTTGATAAAGGCGATTGATTGGGTAGGAAATAATGATATAATATTGAGTTCAAGCTTACATTCACAGTCAGTGTCATTTTGGAAGTGGTATCCGGAACCTGAATTCTATATTCTGAAATATCCTGCATGATCGATGAGGAATTCTCTAATGAGATTTAGATCAAATGTTCTAAATACTCAGGAAATCAGAAATATTCGATATCCTGTATTGGATGAATATACATTTTGTAGGCACTGTCCTATTGATGGGGTGAAAGAAACCCTACACCATCTAGTACTAAAATGCCCTAAATTGATGATAAAGAGAATCAAATATTTAGAACAATTTGTAATTGACACATCTCAAGTGAATTTTGAAATTTTATGGTATGAGATCCTTCACGGAAGAGCTATGGTTGTCACACTCACCTATGTCTCTGCAGGAGTGATGGACGAGCCTCCCTTGACCCAAGTCTTCACTTCCCCTGTTTCACCCGGAGGAATACTTGTCAAATACAAGGTGTACACTCAGACCTGAATTCACCCGATTCCCCTGGGCCCTTCCCTTCTCTTTACTGTGTGCTGTGATGTCCCCCTATGGGCTTACCTTGATCTTTAGTAGGGTGTGCACTCCATCCTGCATTTGCAGGGGCGCGATTCACTCATGTGATTGGTGCCAATGTCTGCAGGCTGAGTTCAGATGCCAAACGCTGTTTTATGCCTTCACAGCGAGGCAGAGAGTTCAAGGCGCCAGTTTCTTCACTGGCTAGAAAGTCTTTCCCACAAGTGAACGTTGCGCGGAGAATGTTGAGTGTCCAAAATTGTCCGTATTGTCTTTGTCTTTATTTTTGTGGGTGAGCACCACTGCGTGTAGAAGCTAGCTGCTGGTAGGTTTGCGCAGCGCCTTCAAATCGAGCGTGCCTGCTAATGTCTCTCCCTTTCCCTTGCAGGAGAAATTATGTGGTATTAGCGCCTCGAGTCCGGGTTCAGCGCTGCTGGAGACTTGGTGGTTTTGCATCGTGTAGAGAGAGAGCCTGCAGTGAAATAAGTGTCCACGTTATTGGAGCGAGCGCAATGAATAATATCTCTTCTTTCTTGCAGGGGTTTGTGCGCTCGTGCAACTAACCTGGATTCCAGCATCGCGGGAAGATTCAGTGAGTATGTGCAGCGTTACTGATGTGTGCATGTTAACGCTGTTCTTCTTTGTTCTTACAGGTGCCGGTGTAGAAGTCCCCTCTTGACTGGAGATAGCTGCGGCTTGGAGTAAGAACCAGGTAAGCTGAAGCTGAATGATCCAGAGCGGGTAAGCAGAAGTAAGATGATCCGGAGCAGGTGAGCAGAAGCAGGATGATCCGGAGCAGGTAAGCAGAAACAGGATGATCCGGAGCAGGTAAGCAGATGCTGGCTGATCCTGAGCACGGCAAGTGTGTTGCTGAAACAGCTCACAGTAAGCAACACGAAGCACTGGAAGAATCTTGGGTGTGGCTTATATAGCCAGCCACACCCAAACACTAGAGAGCTCATGAATCATCATGCACTTCCTGTTTGGCAACAGGAAGTGGTAACCAGGAAGTTGCTACAAACACTAGGAAGGGATTAAAGGAGGGATTTGCTATGGGTTCTTTGTGTGCCTATGCCAGGCCTGCCAAGCCTCCACCCAGCTTGCCCCAACTACCTGCCTGATACCCATGACAATGGTGCTGAAAATAAGAACTATTGCCTTCCTCAAAAATGTTTGTACTCTTGAATAGAGTTTGTTGTGAGCAGAAAAATTGTTGTGGTCATTTATGTCTTAGCAACATTGCAGGTTAAAATTGAGGTTGTATACAGGTTGTTATTACTCTGTGTAATTGGAATTTTAGTTTGAATTCGAATTAATTTTTGATAACTTTTTTCTACTTTTTAATGAATTGTTAAATTGTTGTTTTAATCTCTATTCTATTTGTAAAGGTTTATATAAATCAAAACAAACAAAGGAAAAAAAAATACTGAACATTTTATCGCATATACGATGTTGCTGCTATCGCATGTTCCAAAACTGCATATGGATATTTTCTCCCCGGTGCACGGGTGATTGATTATGTTACTTTTTGAGACAAAACTGTAGTTTGCGCAGTGTAGGCATGGAAAAGTACCTCTACGTTGGGTGACTGGTTCCTTGAGAGGAGGTCTTGTTGTCTCCAATTCACCTCTTAGGTCTGACTTCTCTGAAAGGCACATTTTTTTTTTTTTTAAAAGATGTTGAACTCTTGTGTCACTAGTAACAATATCCAAGTGATTCTTTATAGTATTTTTAATTTTCTGGCTTTGTAGAGAAAAGTAAGAATTCTCTGCGATGCTCCTCAAAGAGCCAGAAATTGGAGCATGCAAACAATTAATTCTAGCACTCTTACAATTCATCGCAGAGAATTCTTACTTTCAGTATAAAAACAGGTTTTTTCTTCAAACTTCTGGGACATGGATGGCGGCCACCACTGCCCCCAACTACGCAAATTGCTTTATGTTTAGATTTGAGACTGTTCATGGCTGTCAAAAATTGAATGGAAGAAGAATATCCACTTATGGATACGGTACATCAACAACATTTTCAGAATTTGGTCTGGCACTGAGGCTGACCTCAAAATGTTCTTCACTTACCTCAATAATATTGACAACAGAATTCAATTTACAAATGAGGTCTCTAAGTCTGAATATAATTTTTTGGACATGAAGATCAGAATCACCAACAACGGGTAAAACACCAACTTGTTTTGCAAGGCAACAGACAGAAACAACTTATTACACCGTCTGAGCTTCCATCAACCTAGCCTTATTCGTAATCTCCCGTACAGCCAGTTACTCCGTGTTACAAGAATTGACAGTGACCCTACCGACTACATCAAAGAACAAACTTAAATGGGGGAAAAAAAAGGCACGAGGATACAGCACTAGTGACATAGAGGCAGCAAAACAGAGAATCAATGAAAAAGACTGTGAAACACTGTTGAGCACACCTGCTAAAGATAAAAAGTGAACCAATCCTTTGGTCTATTTCTCTAAGTTTTCTCTACAAAGCAGAAAATTAAGAATACTATAAAGAATCACTTGGATATTCTTACTTGTGACACAAGTGTTCCACATCTTTTCAAAGAACCCCCCATTTGTCGGAACCTAAGAGATGATTTGGTGACAACAAGACCTCCTCTCAAGGAACCAGTCATCCAACGTAAAGGTACTTTTCCATTCTTCCACTGCTCGAACAGAAGTTTTGTCACAAAAAGTAACATAATCAATCACCCATGCACCGGGGAGAAAATATCCATACGCAGTTTTGGAACATGAGATAGCAGCAACATCATATATGCGATAAAATGTACATGTGGACAGTATTATGTAGGAAAATCAACACGTTCTGCCAAGATGTGATGGACTGAACACCAGTCCTGCATCCGGGATTCCAACATTAATTCAGCTGTAGCATGCCATTGGAAAGAAAAAAGACACAATCTCACCCAAATCAGGTTCCAAATTCTTGAAGTGGTCCTTATAAAGAACCCACATGAACACATTAACTTGAAACTTGATAAAAGAGAGACATATTGGATTGACAGGTTGGGTACTTTGGCGCCCAATGGACTCAATGAAGCGATCAACTTTCATTGTTCTATTTGATTATATATTAACACTTTGAGATATTTTACATCTATGACTTCTCCTTGAGTAGGCACATCCATGTGCTGGCTCTCTAAGTACTTGTTGAACTAAATGTTGTAATTGCTCCACATTATACTACAGTAAATCACAGTGCCAATGTTATTATCACTCATAGTCTGACACAACCAGAATTGAGATAATTATTTAGATTCAGCAGCAGTAATAATTTTGGGAGTTGTGAGAGACAACATTGGCGGTTTGCCCATGAGTTTCCCATTTTAGGGTCATAGAATTTTGAACATCTTGCACCTTTATATTTTTGATTGATGTTTTTGTTTGTATATTTTTCTAGTCACAGATGTTGCTATAGTTGCTATAGTTACACTAACTCCATGGCAACCTGCCTAGTAACACCTTCGAGGTAAAGTTACAATTACGTTCTGCACATACAGTTGACATTTCGTAGCTTTGTATCAGAACTTGACAGCCTAATCCGGGCCGGTGGCCCGTCCCGACCAACTCTATGAGAGAGGGTCAGGACGCGAGATGTCATGGGCGGAGCCTATCCTTAGGGGCTCGACACTGATGTCATTACACCCGTCGGCTCTGATCTAATTTTACACTTACGTTTGTATTTTATTTTATTTCCCAGTGCCATCATCCTTTTACTTTTGGTGACACCCCTACAATCGACCTTTAAGGGTCAGAATTTCATTTACAGGCTGGCCAGCCTTTGGCGAGATATTGTCTCAGGGCAGACTCGCCCTAGCGTCTGGATCACCATAGCAACAAGCGCGAGTGCTCACCTATGAACGATTCCTTTTTTTGTTACATGCGAAACTTCTCTTTATCATATCTCTCATAGACTACATTATGGTAGTAACATTGATGTATTGATCCATCCACTTTAATTAATCGATGGCCCTCACTAAGGGTCTAGATTCATTAGCTCTCACCTCTAATTCATTGCATATCTGTTTACCATTTTGTCTCCTCCACCTTCCCCCTGACCATGTTGTGATACATGGAAAACCTATTGTATGTGCAATACATTTCTACATTCTTATTTCCTTGACAGGCATTGCATTACTTATTTATAACACTGATATTGTTTAATGCATTGCTGCATAACTATGTGAATGATAGGGTTCGCCCTAATGAAGGAGCACCTTTTATCCGAAATGGATTGGCATATGAACCCAAGATTTACTTCTGATATGCTGACCTCGGTTCCAATAAGAATATATTATTGAACAAGATAAATCACTCCTTGACTACCCAGATGACTCTAGTCTATTTACTTTTAAGGTGGATATCCACATCGGAAATAATTTGAATCTATATCTCTATCATTTATCTGACAACAGTTCAAGATTCTCTAGAAGATTGATCGTAACCACCTGTTAGGAATCGGGCAGTTTCATCCACTCACAGAGCAAGGAAACGTCACAGCATCCAGCTAGGAACTACATACGCTCACTGCTCCTGCGCCGTTCCTGTCAAAATACAGGTTGCCATGGCGACGGTCTGTGCTTCCTCGCTCACGGCAGTTACCCCGAAGTAGCTTAACAGCTGATCGCCATATTGCGCACAGACGCGCACACAGAACTGTTAAAACACGCCCCCCTTACCACGGCAGGCGCTTCTGATTGAAGATCCGACCCGCTCAAGCTTTGCTTTGTATTTAAACCGTGGCTGTGTATTTGGACCTTGTTCTGGCCTGGTTTAGCCCTCGATTCCCTCTCCTGCTTGCCTACTTCCTAACCCTTCCTTATTGTCCCCGTCCGACCCTTTGTTCTGATACTCCTTCATCTGCATCGCCCTGCCCGCTGACAGGACCCGGATTGTTCAACGGACCTCCCACTGCTTCACATTTTATCTTCAGTTGGCCCGCAAGTTAACCGGACTCGGATTGCACGTCGGACCTCCTACTGCCTCACGTCTCATCCTCGGCTTGCCTGCAAGTTAACAGGACTCGGATTGCTCATCGCACCTCCATCTGCGACATGTTTTGTACATTTCCTTGCTCACACGTTGCCAGATACGGACAGAAACAGACTGCATGTGACTCATTACTGGACAGGATAATTCCAACCTCAACCACTTCTGTTTTCTGGTAGCACCAGTACTAGAGACGCTTGCTGCCAGGTGCTCTTTTCACCCTGAACTGCCTACTTCCGGAAGACTACAGCTACTGTTGGAAAAGCACTTCAGCCTCTTTTTCAGGTATTGTGGTAGACAGTACTGAATTCTTGCATCCTAGTTTTGTTTGCTCTCCCATGGTAGTCTCTCATATCTTGGGTTGTCATTCCTAGATTACAGTACTGGGACCTTGGGGACCTTTAACATCGCCTAGACTGACCTGTTCCTTCTTTCTGGAAGCTCCAGGTTGGTGCCCATACATAGAAAGCGAGGAGGGTACAGGATTCATATTAGATGTACCGACTTGTTTCTTTCTGTTCCTACAGCCGGTGAGTCCTTGGGCGTGTCTCCTCTTCCGACTGCAAGATCTTTCTGTCTGTATTGTCAAACAGCGGAGAGGTACAACAGTGGGAAGAATTCTTCGGCTACTACTTAAGCTTCCTGGACCTCCTGGAATCTTTCAAAATTCATAAAGAAGTTCCCTAGATCTTTGCCCTCTAGATATGGTTGAAGTATCCCTTGCTTGCAATTCGACTAATTGTGTCAAGTTTTCTTGGAGCCTAGCTTCAGCCTGAATTTGATGGGTAGCCAACTGGGCCATGACAGCTGCTAAGTCGACCATTTTTTCCAGTGGGGTATGGGTTCCTTCTGTAGTTTTTTCGGAATCGGAAAAGAAGCAGGGGGCGTGGCCGGAGCTCATGGAGTGAGGCAGCAGCAGAGCTGAGCTCCCGTCCTGATTCTTACATTGATCCTTGAAATTGCTACCAAAGGCAATAATTTCTGGCAAATATTCACTACGCCAGTTAGAACAAGCGCTGCTGTGCCTTTCCGGCGAAGACCCGAAGAGAATCGGAGCCTGCATACCCCGAAACGAGGTTTGCGAACAAGCCCAATGTAATGGCGGCCTAATCGAAGCTGAAGGCTCCAGCGGGGGAGGAGCTTATTCGGACGCCGTAGGCCTGAAGAACGCCGGAGACTGCCACAGCCCAGATCCGAGGACCGCCGACGCCGAAAGACTGAGGAGGGCGCAGCAGCCCTCCGAAATAGCTACACGTAGTAGCCGCCGCAAATTGAGCCCGTTGCTGCCCACCCCAACTGGCCGCATACCAGTTAAAGGTGCAGCGGTGCTGCCGTGCTGCAGACCTGCTTGAGCACCGCTCCCAGCTGCCGCATCAAGGGAGGAGACCGTCGGCAACGCAGATATACCGCTGGGGTAAGGACCGACACACCGTCCTCCTCCTGTGGCATCCGCGCATTCTGCTGGTTCCCCGCGCGAACGAAGATCGGGACCATGACAAGGTCTCCATATCACAAGTGAAATACGTGGAATAGCAGGGTTCCCTGCTGGGGCGCACACCCAACAGAACACAAACGCTGGAGCCCAGATTCACTTGCAGGCGAAACCTGTGAAAGCCTGAGGGTGCGCCGCGAGAGCACGGATAGAGCTTTGGACCGCAGCACTGTTCATGCCCTCAAGAAAAGCTCCCCACTCGAGGGGCCTCATATACTAGGCCGCAAGGGTCCCAGGGACAATATCCGACCCAGGTGTCAGGGAGCAGGAAGGGGACCCAGTCCCCCACCATGCCAAGATACTCTCTGGCAGAGTGCAGCCCATCCTTTTTCCGCGGCCGGTGGGCAGTTCGGCGGGAAGTCCAAGTGAATTGCGGTGCCCGGGAGAGCTTGGAAGCACTGGTGGACACAAGTCACTGGCATCCGGGTAACACAAGGCCTGAAACCAGGGCGAAGGATTAACGCCAAAACGAGGGAGTGGGGGCTCATCACAACACGCTAAGGGCCACTTTGCACCGCAGTGAGCTAGAACCTGCTGGAATAACCTACGTAACACAGCGCAAGATATCCGCCTCACGACACAAGAATAAATCAGCTACAGTGATGGACTCCTTTTCTGGGACAAGACCAAAACAGCAACTCCAGCATAAAATTACCACGCAAACAGAGCCACCTTCACTCGAGGACGACCCTAAAAACAGGTACTGCAGGCTATTGCGGCACTTCAGACATTTATTGAGACCAAAATAGGCAAATTCAAGGCCGACATGCAGCTCATACGCCAAGATGCCCGCAATCTTACAGATAGGGTGAGTAAAGTGGAGGTGAATTTGCAGGACACCACAGATACCGCCACAGACTTGAAAACCAAGGTAAATGTGCTAGAAA
This sequence comes from Ambystoma mexicanum, assembly GCF_040938575.1. Taxonomy (NCBI): domain Eukaryota; kingdom Metazoa; phylum Chordata; class Amphibia; order Caudata; family Ambystomatidae; genus Ambystoma; species Ambystoma mexicanum. Next base: position 746,570,280 of record NC_090926.1, read on the forward strand.
GGCAGGTTGCACGACTAGAGGCGAGATCGGAGGAGGCAGAGGGGAGGGCTCGCCGTAACAATATACGTATTCTTGGAATTCCGGAAGAAATGGAGGGAACCGACCCAACAGAATGTTACTTCAGTAGATTGGGCCCGGCAAGCTCACACAGGGATTCTCAGTCGAGAGAGCTCATCAATCTCTTAAAAAAAGACCCCCAACCCCCACCAGGATCACACCCAAGCCCAATGATTGCGAAGATTTTGAATTTCCGCGACAGAGAGACGATACATACATTCTCGAGAGAGGGAGCCGAGATCAAACAGAATGACGCCAAGATCGTCATGTATCCTGATCATACCCCCAATGTGCAGCGAGCCAGGAATTCATTCATACCAATTAAAGCCCGATTACGCAAACTCAATCTCAAATACATGCTCCTATACCCCTCACGCCTCAAGATACTATACAAAGGGAAGGCGGTTATCATGGAAACCCCGACCGCAGCCAACATGTGGCTGGAGCATAATAATCTAGCCGAAGGCGATGAATGCACTTTAGGGGCCGAAGGACCAAGCAGGAATCAGGAATCCTACGAATGAAACCTCATCAAGTTACGAAACCAGAACATTGCACCTTAAAGGTGATCCTCCGTTGTGAAGACAAAATGTGCTCCTACAGACGGGAGCTCAGGTGATCACACATGGGCACTGTCACAACCCACCCCGCCACAACCAGTGACGGCCTGTTGCCAGCACTACATCCGCATCTCACGACCTGGATAGGCCAACGGGAAGCAGAAGCCCCCAAGCGTTGCCCTCCCAAAGCAGCTGCTGGGGGCAGTTCACAGTTGTTCCATGTTGTTAATCCACCTCTTGGAAGTTGAAAGTGGTAACAAGTCTCCACTTTCTAAAGCAATTCAGTCACCAAAGACACGTGAGGGAATGGACTATCCACCAATACTGATTAGCCATGAGGGGAGGCATCCAAAATACAAAGCCAACAGGAGGGCGAATCGGGTCTGCCGGAAGCGGGCATTCAAACTTTTCCTCGTACTAACATGGCCACACGCATCAAGGTTGTAACCTGGAACGTGAGGGGTCTGGGTACCTACCTTCGTCGCAACAGGATTAAATCCTACCTCCACAGGAAGAAGGTAGGACTGGCCCTCCTACAGGAAACCCACCTAACGAAGGAGTCCATCGCAATGCTTCAGACACACTGGGGAGGGCAGGGGTTCAGATCCACATACTCCAGATATGCCAGAGGGGTGTTCACATGGATTAGCCCCCAAATCCCCTTCCAACTCAACAGAGCTGAATCAGAACCAGAAGGAAGGTATGTGATATTGTGGGGCCACATAGAGCAAACTGAAATATGCATTGTTAATTCGTACCTCCCCAACAACAACATACCAGCACATTTAGACCTAATGTATGCCAAGGTCACACAGTATAGGAACAGATTCTTTATTTGGGGGGGGAGATTTCAACTGTGTCAGCAACCCAGAACTCGACAGGTCCACCCCTCTCCCCGGGGGCCCATCGGCATCCACTGCAGCACTGAATGTCATGCTGACTCGCCTAGACTTAGTGGACATCTGGCAGGAGCAACACCCAAGAGACCGGGGCTACTCCTTCTATTCGTCCCCACATAACCTCCACACCAGGATTGACTACATTTTCACTGGCAGAGAAAGCCTACCCCAGATCGACACGGCGCGATACTTGGGCCGGACCATCTCCGATCACTCCCCCTTAACAATAGAATGGAGCACCGCAGGGCCCAGATCTCCGATACCCACATGGAGGATGCCTACTGAAGCGCTAAAAGACCCAGCATTCAGAGACGACCAGAGAGTCCCTGGAGAACTACATAAAGGAAAACACAAATAGCGTTGACCACCTAAGCACATTATGTAATGCCATGAAAGTAGTTACACAAGGGGAAATCATAGCAAAGGCAGGGGGAATCAGGAAGCACCTAAGAACCGAACTGGAGCGGTGGGAAACCGAAATTGAGCAGGTTGAATCCGGCACCCGAGTTTCCCAGCAAGTAGAGGATGAGCTCAAGCAAATTAGAACTGAATGCAAAAAGGCTTGGGACAGGCTAGCCAAGTTTGATTATACTACCAGGACCAACAGGGCACCCACCCAGGCAGACAAACCCGGCAGACTACTAGCCTGGTTGTGCAGAAAAGAGCATCCCAGATACCCAACCACATCCTTGAAAGGTGCAGACGGCACGCTACACCAGACCCAACAGGGCATCAAGGACACTTTTAATCAATTCTATGCCCAGCTGTACTCCCATGGCACCCAGGTGCCCCCATGCGAGATCTCGGACACCCTGGAAGAAATAGGACTGCCTAAACTGCCGCTCGCACACAAAGAAGCCCTAGACGCAGACATCACCAAGGACGATATAACCGAAGCGATCAAGTCCCTGGCCACTTGCAAAGCCCCGGGCAGCGATGGGCTGCCCACCGAATTTTACAAGACTTACGAACCTGAGTTAACCCCACTGATGCGTGTGGTTTTTCAGGAGGCTTATGAACTGGGGATCCTACCTGAGAGTATGCATGAAACGCTGGTGATTCCAATGCTTAAACCCAACAAACCTGCTGAAGATTGTGACTCTTAACACCCACTTGCATTGCTCAATTACGATGTCAAGATTCTGACAACGATCCTAGCCAAGCGGCTTTACAGGGTAATAGGAGGGGTGGTGCATCCTGACCCAAATGGCTTTGTACCAGGCCGCAACACCACCGCCAACCTCCGTAGGCTCCAGCATGTTTTGTCTCAAACCAACCTAGACAGGGGTTCCTACGCTCTGCTCTCCTTGGATGCCATCAAGGCATTTGACTCCATCTTCTGGGAGTGGCTGCTGGCGGTGCTCCGGGAATTCGGCTTTGGAGAGAAATTCATTAGGTGGGTCAAGGTTCTTTATACTAAACCAAGGGCACGAGTGAAATCCGGATGGCTTATCTCTGCAGCGTGGGACATACAAAGGGCTCTAGGCAGGGTTGGCCACTCTCCCCCATGCTCTACATACTTGGGCTTGAACCCATTGCCATCTATTTCAGAAAACAATTTTTTGATGCCGGCATACGGCTGGACGGGACAGATCATATAATATCCCTGTACTGGAGGTCCTTGGCAACTTCACCAAAGTATCGGGCATACAATTTAGCAGAAGTAAATCCTGCCTCTTCCCATTGGGAGGCCTCAAAAGTAAACACATGGACGACCTGCCTTCATTGGAGGTGAATTGCCGCCTCACCACATTCCGCTACCTTGGAGTTAACATTTACCACACGCCTGAACTCATGCATGAAAATAACGCAGCGGCAGCACTGCCCCCTCTACGCAAGTCGATAGGGTTCTGGTCCCGACTCCCCCTCTCCATGATGGGAAGGGCGTCCATCATCAAAATGATTGTTCTCCCCAGATTTCTCTACGAATTTCAAAATGTGTTCTACTATATTAAAGCTCCCTTTTTTTCGACTACTAGAGACGATACTTAAAGACTTCTTATGGGGAAAAGGCAGACACAAATTGGCACTATCCACGTTAATCCTTCCGTACAGACAGGGCGGCATTCAACTCCCTGACCTGCAGAAGTATTATTTGGCAGGCCAGCTCAGCTTCGTAGCCAAATGGCTGGCTGATGACGTCACTCCGGAAACGGCACTACTGCAGCACTCAATCGCTCCAATCCAGCTGAATGAACTCATTTGGGCTCCCCAACACCTCACTGGCGAGACCCCCTTTTTTGCCGCCCTTGGAAAACAAATATGGCTCAGAACAAAACGCTTCTCCACCTGAAGCACGCATATACCCCGGACATTCCGCTCCTTTCTGCCTTGTGCCAGAACAGTGTCGATCTAGCAACCATTAGATATTGGGAACGGCTGGGAGTGTACACCTGCGGGGACTTATATAACGAAGGCTCCTTCCGAGACTTCTCCTCTTTACAATCTGAAGATGACATACCCAGTGGCCAATTCCTTTGGTACCTAAAGATCCGGAAACTAGCGCAAACCAAATGGGATACTTGGCCTGATGAGCCCGAGTCCAACCCCTTCGTAACACTCTTGTACAGTTTCAGAGAGGGGTGGAGACCAGTGTCTCAAATATACTGTCACCTACCTAATCCAGGTAGGACAGGCCTAATCACTGTGGCCTTGAACTAAAACTCAAATGGGACAGAGACCTGGGGCGAGAAATGACCGATGGAGAATGGGAGAGAGCACTGGCATTCCCTAAAGAGGTTTCTAGGAATTCCAGATTCAGATTGATCCAGCTCAACGTACTGTATTGCTCATACCTAACACCGCACAGAATAGCGAAGATCTACGAGCAACCCCAGCATAACGGTCCATGGTGCAACAGAGATAAAGCGGACCTAATGCACATGTTCTGGGAATGCGTCAAGGCCCGACAACTCTGGGCCAAAGTTGAGCGAACCTGTAGGGGAGCTGGCATGACCAGTTACGAGTGGACCCCAGGAGAGTGCCTTCTCTGGACTTACCCCAGATTAGCTAAAATTAAGCACACAGTAAAGCTCATGGACCTGGCATGCATCCTCACCAAAAGGACCATTGCCATGGCGGGGAAACGACCAGATGGCCCACATTTCCATGCATGGCGCAACGAACTGGAACGCTGGGTCGGGGCGGAGACTTCGGCCTGGGAAGAAGGCATTGCCAGTTCCCTTGAGGACGCAAGTCAGGCACTTGATCCTTGGAAGGCCCTCACATGGGCTTTGTTCCACCCCTCCAATGATGACAAACCCCCTTGAATGATTCACCCCTATGCTTACCGATCTATTCATCACAAGACACCTGAATAGACCACCGCCTGAATGTACCTGGTCCCCCCTCCTTTCGAACTCCTTCCTTTCCCTTCCCGTGTTGACCCTCTCAAAACGAACTATTTACCGACCACCTGGAGACAATTACTGTTATTGTTAAATGCTTCATGTTGAAGTTGTTTATTGTTCATTAAATGACTGGCTTATATAGACACATTTATTCCATGCCGCAGTTGGCACCCACTGCCACACTGCTGTTGTACCTATTATAAATGCCAATAAAGAAATTTAAAAATAAAAATCGGAAAAGAAGCAGGTCTCGACTCCTTCAGAAAGAGTTTCAAAGTCGTGTGACCCTTCTGAGTCTGATTCTGCCAAAGGAAAGGATTTAGCTAGATTGGTCTCTAACCCTGATGGACCAGGGACTGACGGTAACTTAGTACCCAAAAGAAAAGGTTCTGAACACATCAGGGATTTAGGGCACTAGGCCTAATGAAAGTATGGGCTGGCTGTGTTTTTAACATTATTCGATCCCACTGTTGGATGTTATAATGGGAGAGTGGGAGTGTATCTAATAACAACTGGGTTTTAAAAAACAAATCTTGTTGACCAGTTGGGAGGTCTAGCTGAAAGAGCAAAATCTCTTTAAGGGTGGATACACAGTCAGAGTCAAGGAGTATTCCCCTTCTGGTGCAGGGATTATCAGCATGGATTCTCAATGTTCATCAATTGAATCACATCCCACTTCTGACATCACATGTAAGGAAAGAATAGTATCAAAGGTAAGACAGACACAAATGACCACAGTTCAAGGGTGTTTACTGAACTTCAAAAAGGCTTTGAAAAACCCTATCTAATCCTAAATCTACAAATGGGAGCAAGCTACAACCATCAAATAAAAATAACGCAGTCTTCGTAGTGTCTTGCCAAAATAAAAGGCCCTGTACTAATAAACCTATTGCCAATCCCTGCCCCTAAATACAAATAGTGTGGGAGACAAAGTTAAAAAAAAGAAAGAAGTGTTCACAAAATATGTCAGGATGTTCATGCCGTTGGCCTACCTTCCCCACGTCTTCAGCACGGGACAAGGCGGTACACTCAAGCTTAGCACAGTCGTTGACTTCTTTAGCACGAGGATACAGTCCAATCATTAGCATCAGGGCCTTCCGTGCCCAAGTCTGTTTGCCTTTCAAAGTCTCTTCATTCAGAGAGCCTGATGCGACAAACAAACAATACGTTCTTTTCTTCTTTCAGATTATCACAAGTACTCATGTTCTTAGGCGATTCGCTATTCACCTCAGATTCCACTCACCCGGGCTCAGATCCTTTAACCACAATGTTCGTACTTTATTTATGCATCTAATTCCTGATAGGTTACTCTTTCTCGGGAGACTCACGGTTCACCCCGGATCCCCCTCAGTCGGGCTCAGATCTCAGATCCACCTTCGTAGGGCTCAGATTCCTTTTAACACAATGTTCATAACTTTACACAAATTTGCTTTAACCTAAAAGCTTTTAGCTGATCTCCTTCTCCTTCTGCCGGGCTCGGACCAACTTTCTTTATGATTTTATCAACTATCGAAGGCTTTCGAATGTGCACAGGGTTTTTGCTTGAACCGTTACAGGACCACTTTGATTTCTCTATCACTCTTCACATTTGCCACCTTTCAGCTGGATACCTAACAGAGACTTTTGAATGAGCACCCACGTGGTGCTGGACCACACTGTCTACGATATTGTATCTTGGCTTTAAAGTTCAATCACTCATCCGCTGATTAATTGTGTTCGTGTCGCTTGCCACACACGCTTCATGCGCTGTTCTCTTCAGTTTTGATTATACAATGTTGCCGCTTGCAACCTTGATTTCAACACAGACCGGTCTGGTATCAGTCTCCCCAACTCACCGGCTGTGCTGACTTCACTGGCAATGCTTTGTTGTAGGAGCCAAGGACAGTACCACGGCGGCAAACAATTCTCCCCGCCTTGACTATTGACACGGGAGAGCCCTGGGTACCTCCGACACACAAAGCAGAGTTCTTCATCCCTGATTCCTGGTCTTACGTTTCCTATTCTCGAAGGTTCCTGAAAGTAACGATCTTCCATTGAAAAGGTCAAGGGCACTTCTCTCCTTGCTGCGTCTTCGGTTTTTCCGTCTTTCGCCTTGTATTCAACTGCCATCTTGGAACCGCTGCTTCCTCGTGTGCTTTGCCTTGCTCAGAGAGTGCTTTCGTGCTTCACCTTTTTTCCAAGTGGGGCATTGTGATAGAAGTCAGGTGTGTGTAATGGTCAGTGATTGCTTGACCATTTTAATGGGACATGTCAGGTATACGGGTCGGGTGTTAGTCCGTTTTTTCTCTCAGAGTGAGCTGTCCATGAGAAAGTGTTCATGTTTGGAAAGGGAGGGGTGAATTCCTAAGTATCCTACCTGGCAGGATGGGGTAAAGGTGTTACAGCAAGGGGGATACCACGTCTCGCCATCCGGTGTCCCACTTCCACTCTCCGGGGACCCCTAACCCAGGTGAACCTCCTGCATTGGTCCGCCCCAGGAACTGGATCCAAAAGCGATGGCTGTGTCCTTCAGGTTTCTCACAAGAGAGGATGAGTTTGTCAGAGGTCTAGAGCTAACTCCAGGAAGGTACTGAGTGTTTGGTGGAACTTACGGAGCAGTGTCTTTCTACCACTTACTTGCTGGCAGTCTTTCTACCATATCAATTGCATGAGGAGCACTAATTTCAACAAAACTCTGCTACCCAGCGAAGCGTAGCGGAGTGTGCTTAGTGTTTGGTGAGACTGGTGGAGCAGTGTCTTTCTACCACTTACTTGCTGGCAGTCTTTCTACCATTTCAATTGCAGGAGGAGCACTCATTTCAACAAAACCCTGCTACCCAGCGAAGTGTTTGGTGTATGCAGGTCGGGGTGGCAGTGTCTGTGCTGAGCTTTTACCTTAATAGGCCCCCAATGCTGCTAGCCCCACTCGACTGTTATAAATAAATGGAGTAGCAGCTGCATGGGCAACGTTTCCTGATAACGCAAGCAAGTACAGCTGAACGCCCTGCTACAAGGAGGAAGAGGACGGCTCACAGCTCTGTGTTCAGTAACAGGAGACGAGAGGGCGAGCGCTTCCAAGGTGACACTCGCTGATGAAGTAATTATGGAGAATGAACCTGTGATCAAAGCTACTTATGATATGCATGACAACGAAGAGATATCGACAAACAGATCTTTGGGAACTGCAGGTGAGGAAGTTGTAATCTCTCATCTTTTAGAGCTGAAGTCAGGGCAACATACTTCGATTACCTTCCTCACCATGGAGCAACAAAGGTCAAACCTGTTGGGAAAAACCAAGGTTCATAGAGAGACCCGCCTTGAGAAGGCTCTAGGCCAAAGAGAAGTTTAGAGTAGTAGAGGAAAGAGCTCGACCAATACTCTTCAGGGTGCAGAGATCAATTGAACCTTTGATTCCTGAAAGTGATGGATTGATCATGAATCGGAAAAAACGTCCTAATGTTGTTCCACTACTCACCGAAACTTAGATTTATTGATCCAGATGGTGTTAAGATCGTGGAATTCATAAAGGAAACTTGTCCTGATTGGTTGATTATACATCTTCACTCAATGCTTGTTCCGAATTCCATGTTAGAGGCAGGTGCAGACTTCCTCCCGTTGGGATTTGAAATATTAGAGGGAGTCTGACCCGCAATTATGAAAACAGAAGAAGATAATCCACTATACCAAAACAACGTCAGAGAGAGAGAGGAATTTAAAGGATGATAGAAATCCTCCACCGAATCGCAATCAAATCAACAACTTCTTAGGATCTGCCCCCTCAAGACCATTCCCATTAGGAACTGGGAAATCTTTGGGACTGAAAGTGACTGTGGACGGTGCTCATGGACAAGGAAGAAATTTAAAAATGTGTCCACAAAAAAAGACATTGCAAAGTGATTCAACTGACTGCAGCTGGCTGGCAGCCACGCTTGCACAGGCGTCGAGTCTACAAATCCCGATCACTGAAGAACCATTCCTGCGTATAGCCTCATGGAATGCATGCAGATTATGCATTTGTTTAAGGAGGAGGGTGTGGATATGAATGATTATGATGTATGCTGTTTGCAGGAGACCTGGCTCTCGAATGAACCTGTGTGTGAGGGTTTTGATATTCATTTCAATCCCGCCATCCAGAGAAAGGTGGGAAGGCTTTCAGCAAGCCTATTGACAATGGTAAAGAGGGGTGGCTCATTTACTATTCTGCAAAGAAAACACTCTAACCCCTTTACTCAGGTGGTGTCCTTGTCCTGAGAAATGGGGTAGGGCCAAAATCTCCTAATACTAGTGATAATTAATGTATATTGGAACCCTCTTGGGATGGAAGACCGAGAATTTGTGGTGGTAGTTACCACCGCAATAGATGAGGTGAGAATAACAGCAAATAACCCTCATATAGTATTATGCAGTGATCTCAATATAAGATGTCTGGATGAAGCTGGGGTAAAACTGCCCAAGAGATTACTGTCAAGGAGGGTGGCCATTTGGGTCTCGGAACTCAAGGAAAGAGAGGTGGGCATGGCTAATGGCCAGGTAAAAGGAGATATACTATGTGGTTTTCTCAGGGCTGTCCTGGTTAAGTATGTATAGGGGAACGGTTACTCTGGGGGTCTTGGTGTATATACATCCCCCATGGCATCAGTGATGGTGAATGGGGGGTTCTCGAGGTGGTTTGCGCTTGGAAGGGGTACCAGGCAGGGGTGCCCCTTCTCCCCAACACTATAAGCTCTGTCGATAGAGCCTCTTGCCCAGAGAATCAGGAGCAACCCAGGGGTGCAGGGCATCCAAATGGGAGGGGTGGAATACAAGGGTGCCTTGTATGCCGACGATATGTTGCTACACTTGAGCGAACCCCTGATCTCCGTGCCAGCTGCTCTCTGGCTGATTGAGCACTATGGCACTATAGCCGCGCTAAAGATGAATAGGGAGAAATCGGTACTCTTTCCCCTGGGCAGTGGTAGGGACGGGGATATTGGACAGTTCGCCCCACTTGGGTTGGAGATTAACTTGTCCGTGATGAGGTATTTGGGTGTCAATCTCACTGGAGACCTGGATAGCTTATATGGAGCCAACTTCCCCCCACTGATGTAGAAAATACACAAGGATATAGAAAAATGGCAAAAGCTAACGATTTCCTGGTTGGGTCACCTGAACACATTGAAGATGGTGATCCTCCTGAGGGTGCTTTATCATTTTCAAATGCTGCCGGTACGTATACCAGAGGTGTTCTTTCGGGAGGTACAGGGGGCGCTCCACAGATTCCTCTGTGTCAGGAAACAGCCTGCAAAGAATACAGTTAGAGTTTCTACAGCGTCACCTAAGTCATTAAAGATCTCACCATACAAGGAGCCATGCACCTGTTAGTCTACGCTGCCAGTGTACAGGAGAGTTACCTCGTTCCTTAATCAATGGTGATTGCCATGGCGATGATTGATGCCTTTTGTTGCACACAACCAAGCGAGAACGAAGCACACGTCGTCAAGTCACGTGATCTCTCGGCGCGCCATTGCTCGTGACTCAGGGAAATAAAGATCACCCTCTGTGAAGCCTCAGTGCTTCTGATTGAAGTTTCCAAGACCCCTGTATTGCTTCTTTCGTCTACTTTCCTTGGCACCTTTTGACCCTGCTTTGTTTACTGGATTTTGTATTGCTCTACATCGTTTGGTCCTGATTATTGCCCGACCGCTACAACTCTGCTTGCCCTACAGACTTCCTTTGCTTCGAGTCTTGTCAGAACCCTTGCCCGCACGTTACCGAAACCGGACTGCTCCACAGACTTCTTTGCTCTGCCTAGTTCTGTTTTAGAGCCTTGTTTTGTCAACGGATGAACTATTCTCCTTCATACCTTCTCTACAACATTTGTGACATTCCACTCATCCTTGGGACACCGTTTGCTGGAATTCTCCACACATCCGTACAGCACACAGACTAGAGACACTTCCAGTTTGTGCTGCATCCATCTAGGCATCCTCGTGCCGTTCAGATAGGTGGTTTGTCAGGATTCACTTCTCGGATTGTTTTCATCTTGGTCTCGGCTCTGCTGAACTCTGGACATTCATCTCCAAGTGAACCCTGCTCCGTTAAGACTGGTTTATTTGTATTGTTTTGTCTCTGCAAACAGTAGCATTACCCCATTTCCTCAGCTTACAATGGGTTTACCTTTTTCATCAGATCCTATCCAGTTGTGGGGAATTACAGGTACGCCTGTCATCTATCCACTGCACTGCCAGGCCATATGCAGAAGTATTCCTCTTCATAGAGCAGTTGGTCTACTTCTTCAATTCTCTGTTGGGGTTCTGTTACATCTACAGCCAGAACTAATTATTTGTTCTTGCTTCCACAGCCGGCGTGTTTGGGTTTGTGTCCCATGTTCCAACTACTTGATCCTTCTGGTTGTCATATTTACACAACAGAGGGTTCCAAAAGTGGGAAGAATTCTTAAGAGACTTTGTTTTTTTCCGAGTCCGTGGTTAGTGCCCCTTCTGCAATACACAACGATATTGGCCGTGATTCTTGACACTATGGCAGTGGAAGAAGGCCAGAATCCCCAGGTCTGCCCTAGCGTTAGAAGCAGAGAAAGGTGGGGTTGGCCTCCCAGATGTCCGGCTCTACTATAAGGCAATGCAGCTAAGAGTCTTGATCCACAACTTGCGGTCCCAGACATATCACCAATGGGTGACGATGGATAACGTCCACCTGAGCCTGGCCACGGTCGGAGAATGGTTGTGAGTACCCAGGGACAAATTGATAAGGAGAATACGGGATCACCCCATCCTGGGAACTATATGGGAAATCTGGAGACAGGGGGCGGATATGAAGGGGGTCATGACATGGCTCTCACCTCTGGGACACCTGTGGGTACCCGGTATTAGAGACATCATAACCAACTCAAGAAAGTTTCAGTAGTAGTTTGAAGCGGGTTAGGGCCGGATAGGGCAGCTCTTCGGGGGGTACTTTCATCTCGATAGCGGAATTAGAAGAGGCACTGGGCATAGGCAAACTACCCGTTTTCTTGTTCCTGCAACTCAAGGGGGCACTTACAGACTCTGCCATGTATGGAGCGTTGGTCGGGCGGGAGGTGGCTCCACAGAAAACCTGAGAGGGCGCTGGGAAAGGGACATGGGGTGGAGATTGCTGAGTATCTCTGGAATAGGCTTTGCAGGGGCGTCCAAAAGACTTCACTATCATGCCAATATAGACAGCACACAATCAAGCTCATCCATAGATGGCACTATGACCTGGTCAGACTGTCTAAGATGTTTCCCGATGTTAGCCCACAGTGTTGGAGGAGCTGTGAAGGGAGGGCTGATTATTGGCACATGTGGTGGGCTTGCCCTTGTATACAGGTTTTCTGGGATGAGGTCCTAAGCTGGATCAGAGACCCTGAGGAAATACCTAGAGACAAAAATCCCCTTTTGGTGTTGTTCGGGATGGAGGAGGAGGAGGGGGAATACTCCAGGCTTACGAAAATGGCAGCAGCCAGGGTGCCATGGCGTGCATCACCATCAAATGGAAAAACAAACATGTACCCAGTAAGCGAGAATGGGTCAATACAGCTAACAGCTTCATTTGATGGAAAGAATCAAAGCAGGGCTCCATGGTAGGACAGGGCGAATAGAGATGGAATGGTACCCCTTCATGGCCAGATACTTGACACCGTATGGGCAGCCGGGGTGAAGAGAGGTAGATCCCACGGGGAATGGAGTTGGGGTGTGGTATGCTTGGAATGAGTTGGAACAATGATGAAGCACTGGGGACGCCTAACCGTGGGCAATGCAATGGCCGCGGGACCGAAACCCAAACGGTGAAGGAGCACACAACAGTACCAGGGGTCGTGGGTGGGTGGGAGGATTCTGGGGGGGCGTTAGGGGGAAATTTGGGGGGTTCCCTTTTTCGTTGGTTGATGTTTCATGTTTTCTGTCTCTTGAAATGACAAAGTTGTAACAGTGTAACATTACGTTCTCCCGCAAAACAAAATATAGATAAATGTGCACCAAAAAAATATACTGATACTGATGTACCTGGGAAAACGACGTGGTCTCGGGGTAATTGTGCAGCGCACCTAGGTTATTTCTTTGTATCACAAGGTCTAGCTGAATGGTTAACCACCCTGGAAATTATACTGAGGACTGAAAGCGACCATCGCCTTCTTACTTTGACCCTAAGGGGATGGAATATTGTAGGCCCACAATTAATGACAGACGCACTTAATGTCAATCAGGATGGGACCCAACTCAGAATAGTGCCCAGGGACATTCAAAGTCTCATAACTAAATATCACAAGAACTTAGAGGAAAATGAGGGAGGAATAGACTATACACGAGTCGTAATGGACTTCGATCTAGGGCAGGACCCGAGTTCAAGAAATTGCACTACCTGAGCCACAAAGTGAGACAGATGAAGAAAATTCTGGGAGAAGATCTATGACGCATAGACCATGAAAGTGATGGGGACAGAACTGCGAACAAAAAAAAACAAAGGCAGCAATAGAAAAATTGGCTAATGGCAAGTAGAGCTCAACGCTTCCAGGAAGATGGTGAAATGATAATGAAGATCTTATCTAACAAAAATACAAGAGATCTTTGGAAGCTCCTTAACAATAACACCACATTTCAACTAACCATCATGGTCCCCACGGTCCCAGAAAAGATGTGGATTAATTACTTTGCAGATCTCTTTAGTGGCTCGGATGATGCTCTCTTAGTGAATAAGGGAAAAGTCGCTGGTCCGTGGTCTATAGAGTTTGATAAAGAGGATATACAGATTCTGATAAAACAAACTAAATGTATCCAGAGCAGCAGGACCAGATGGATTGAGTAATAATATCCTAAAAGAAAATCCTGAGGATTGGGCGCAATTCTGTTGGATCCTCTTTAATGAAGTTCTAATTGCCAGAACAATTCCTCCCTCATGGAGAAAGGCATTGGTCGTCCCTTTCAGAAAGGAGACAGGGACATCTCCATCTCATCTGCATTAACCCCTGCTCCTGGTGTCAGATGGAGCTGGGGGACGGATCAATAGAATCAGCATCCCTTCAACATCACAGTCCTGCTGCATATATGATGGTAGGCAAGGATGGTGCTACACTATTCCTATTTTGCAGCCTCCTCCACACAGAGCTTAAAGAAGAGCCACCATCTTGACGGCTAGTCCACAGCGCCCCCCCCAGCTGTCATTCTTTCTATATGGTTGGTGCCAATATGTTTCTATATTTCCTTGTTCTTCTTTGTCATCATAAAGGTGGCTTGCACTTTCTTTTTGCATGACCCCCTTCTTTAGATAACTTTTTCAGAAGAAAACTGAGTTTCAGAAGAAAACTGAGGACACTCATTCAGGCCTCTAGTTCAGGGCCTGATCAGTAGTGGGTCGGCTCGCTGGCAGTTTTGGTAATCTGGGTTTACCACCAAGAAACCACTTGTGGTATAGGTGTGCATAAATTAACAATCTGTTTCACTCATGGGTCAATTTAAATAATAGACCTATGTTTAAGTGAAAATCGTGTTGTATTTCCATACTACACAAACATGAAATCATTATTTACACTTGTCTCATCTTATTTTCTCAAAGTTGTGATTGAAACTAACGAGCGTGATTCTTAACTTAAAATTACCTACACTAAGCCAAAACAGTGGAATTTTCTTTCCAGACTATTCTCCTTAAAACTACAAAAGATTTGGAATCTGTCAACCTCTTCAATCTCCTACCCATGTTACCCTGCAGACAGCTCATTGTTATGTTATTGTTATGTTAACACACAGCCTGCACCGCCTAGGGCATCATGGTGCTAAACAAACAAGAAGAAACGGGTAGCAATGACTGAGATCTAAAATAAGAGAGTTTTAAAAGCACGGCAGAAGGATAGATGTCCCAGATGCCCCAGAGAGAAAGGGGCGGAGAGTTCCAAAGCCGAGCAGCAGCATCAGAGAAGGAACAGCCACTGATGCAGGAGTGTTTAAAGCGGGGAACCAATATGCGCAAGGCCAATGAGGACCGAAGGCAGCGTGAGGGCACATATGGGCAGAATTTGCTGCAGGTATTCCAGCCCAGTTTTATAAAAGGCACGGTGCATAATGCACAAGGACTTAAAATTGACCCGAGAGGCAAGCAGGAGTGAACTGGTGGGTCCGCCAAGCCCTTCAAAACGAGGTAGCAATACCCTTGAGATGAACGGGCATGCAGAAGTTACTCAAACATCAATAATCTTAACGACTCAAGTAGTTGGCAAAAAGGTTAACTGTTTTAACATAAATTATATAAAACAGGGAGTACAACGGATATTAACGGACGTCTCAGCATATGGTTTCTCAATGCATCTTAAAAAAAGCTTTCTTTTATAACAAAAATTCATCATTGATGACGTCAACCTATGTATTTACTAACGTCATCCTACATGGCGAACTACAAAAACCTATTGAAGAAAGTGATAGGACTGGAGGGAACATCTAAGTATACATTCCATTCTAGCCTAAGAGAGTAAAAGGCTCCTTAACATCAGGTGGGGCAACTAAGACCTCCCCCAAAACATGTCACTATGAACGTCACAAAATACACAACGTCCCACTGGTTACACAAACTATAGGACCCTTAATCACGCGGCCCCCTACAACTGGTTGGCACTCTAATCTCCGTTAGTACTTTTCCACCTACGTTAGCAGCACGCAGGCTAGACTTCAGGTGCTGGTGAGCTGGTCATAACCATAGCTTCCCACCAATTAGCATATCATCTATCATCACCTCAGTGGTCTGCTGTCAATTAAGGCTTTGAACTTGTCCTTGGGAGTGTTCTTTACTCTGGGGAATTCAGGGGAGTGAAGGCACGTTCTGCCTACATGCGTAGGTGTGGTCGTCATGTTTGTCCAACTTCATCCTTCCACGTGACTGATGACCACAAAATTGAGCTTCTGGTGCATTTAAAATACTGTTTTCTAATAGACCTCTGACGTCTTCCTTGTTTTTGTCCATTGCTTCTGAGCAGGACTTTTTCGTTCTTTCACACGATTTGTATCCAATTCCTGTTCATACCAGTCTGATACGACCTTGGCTTCTTGGGGCTCATCCAGCCACGCATTTCTGAGTTTCATGCTTGTTAATCAAATTTCATTTATAACTGCGACACACTGGAGAGGCCTTACTTTCTTGTCCAGCACTGCTATAATGCGTAGTGAAAACATCCATTCTTTACTCACTCCTATAAATGTATACGTTGCCGCATGCCACAATATATTCACTACTTAGCTAGCCTCAAGAATACTTCGTCGGCTTGCGTTTCTTTGCATATGTGCACATATAAAATGACTTGATATTGCCATCGCCCAAGATGTCAGTTATCTTTGATTTTTTTTTTCTTTTGTTGTATTTAGTTTGTAAACAACTTTTACAATGCAAATGATTTGTTGGATCTAAAAATATCATAAAAGATCACAAAAATATAAAAACCACAAAACATAGTACATCATTAGTTTGAGAAGGGAGTTGGTGACATAAAGATTGTTTTTTTTAAAAACATCAGCATAAAGTAGAATGGTGGCTTTAGTGCAACTTCTTTGTGTAAATAATAAATGTACAAAACAAGTAAAATGAGTATGAATTTGTTGTCAATTCACTATGCGACCTCCAAGTAGTAGCTAACCCAAGACAACAGGATCTAAAAATATGTTTATGAACTTACATCAAAATAAGCAAGACAACGTGAAGAGGTCACCTTGTTTTGACTTCATTGTGCAAAATAGCAATAATACAAAACATATAGATGTACATAAAATTACTCATCATTTCTTGTGCAACAATTTCAATGGCTATAATTTAAATAAAACTCATCTTTTCCTAATTTCCACAGTACCCCAGATATCATAGAATGTTTTCTTAAACTGAAACTCAAAGCATGTCTTGCATTTTTTTGACATAAATTCAAAGGAGGTGAGTTGAACTCTAATTGCAAATGATAGAGTAAGTTAGTCATCAATTTGCAAGAAGCAACCTCCCAGAAGTCAGACACACATTTTTTTAAATTGTTTCATCGATAATGATAGTTAGGAGGCTAAATACTTAACAATACCATTGATGCAAACGTGTTTTAAATGGAATTGGCCAATTGATTGGTTGCAATACAAAGCTACTAAGCACATTTTAGTTACCTTTTAAGCTTTTAAATGTCCACCCCAATGTTAAAAAATTGAGAGTGCCCTTTCTGAACTATAAGAGAATTCACTTTTACCAATGCTTCCTGTACTTTAAATAACAACTTTGTAAGAGCCACAATTAAACGAATGATGTCTCCCCTTAGGCATATTTCCTAGAAGGAATAACACGCCAAATTATTCGCCTCCGGATAAAATATACCCAAAAGATTACACCGTTCTACTTCAAAATGAGGACAGTAAACCACAAGATGTTTTAGCGTTTCACACTGGTCACTATGTACACAGAAACGACAATTTCTCACAACATTAGTAAGTGAAGATTTATACCAATGTTGGGTTTGTTTGAGCGTATGAAATAGGTGCAGTTTGAACCTAAGGTAAACTATTTTAGCTTTTTTGCATGGGAATTTTGCGGTTTAGTCATTCTGTCGAAAAAAAAGCAACGACATACCAAAGCATCTACAAAAATGCATTGTTTGCCAAAGCATCGACAGTCTATCTTTAACATGGAAGAGTGCCTTTTGATCTAAACCAGTCCATCGAAAATATAAATGGACTGGTTTCAATGGAAATGCAGTTTTACATGTAAAAGATAGCATTTAAATGCTTTTTTTGTAACTTTAAAACGTTACATGGAGCTGTCCAGTGCTGAAATTTCAGCACTGACCAACTCCTTGTAACATTTAATTTTTTTTTGTATATTGGGGGGGAGGGGATCTCCTACCCAGCCCCCCCAAACCTGACAAACACCCCCCAACCCTAACGTAACCCTTAATCTAACCCTAGCCCCAACCCCAACCCTAATGTAGCCCTTAATCTAACCCTAGGCCCAACCCTAACCCTATCCCCAACCCTAACCCTAGCCCAAACCCTAACCCAAACCCTAATGTAACCCTTAATCTATCCCTAGCCCCAACCCTAGTTCCAACCCTAACCCTAACCCTAACCCTAATGTAACCTTTAATCTAACCCTAGCCAAAACCATAACCCTAGCCCCATCCCTAACCCCCAACCCTAATGTAACCCTTAATCCAACCCTAACCCCCTCCCCAACCCAAACCCTAACCCAACCCTAATCTAACACCTAATCTAACCCTAGCCCCAACCCTAACCCCACTAATTTCGATGGATCCATCAAATTATATACAGCGAAATGGCTATTCGATGAAATGTAATTTCGTTGCATATAATTCGATGGTTTGGTATTAGATGCTTTGGTGTTCGATGGATTGACCAGATACCAATTTTGCTATGTAGGGAAATTGAAGTTCTCTTTTTCTAGGGTATAATGTATACTCAGAGTAGGTTTTATATGTATTATTGGTCTCAATTGTATTGATCCAATCCCATTCATAAAGCTTGCGTTTCACATTTGGTAAGCCTTGAGTGAGATCCTAAATTGTTGATTTTATCTTCGCCAGTATTTTATTCATTTGGTCTGCAAATTCTAGAACTGACAGAGGCTTACCATCTCTTAAGAGATCATTAAGGTCCTGATAAAGAGAGTTTCGGGGTGGGACCAAGATTTTGGCATATCTAGTTAATTTATGCCATGTGAATCTTGATTCAAGAGATGAGAGCCCCAGTTCGTGCCGAATAATCGAGTTTGGGATCACAGAGGCCAAGCCCAATGTTCATTTCCATAATTGTGCCTGAAGGGTGTTTAAAACATCATCCAAATCTAAGAGGCAGATATTCAGACCAAAAAATAGGATTGGTTCCACCTTCTTTAAGCAGAAGTCTACAACAAGAAACATTGAACTTACAATGTTTCTTAAATACTATTCTCATCTGTGAAGGCAAAGGACAGGATTTTATTCTTAGACTATTAGACTAAGATTTGATGGAATTAGAATCAGACAAAGAATAGCCTAGGTATCGTAGAGAATTCACAAGCTCAGTCCTTGCACCAGCTACATTCCAGTAGTAATACTTTGTCCTTTTTTTATTGGTGAAAATGATGATCTTGGATTTTAAGGAATTAGCCTGCAAGTTGTGCTGAGTTGCATATTCATGAAATTTGTTTAGCTTTTTCTGTAAACCATGTGGTGTTCTGTCAAACAAGATAATATCATCGGCAAAACACATCCAGTGTAACTTTGCTTGCCCAGTTTCACCGGGTACATTGACGGATCTAGCCACAATGTGTCCATACGGCAGATATAAAGGTTGAATAAAGTTGCAGCAAAATTGCATCCCTGTTTGACTCCTGTCACTGTAAGAATGGGAGGAGTGAGCGCACCATCTTACGTGACCCGAACTTGAAACGTTGTGTTAGAGTGTAGCATTTCCACTAACTGCACAAGCCTATGTGAGAAGCCCAGAGACGGTAGCTTTGTCCATAGCAGTTCCCTGACTACAGAGTCAAAGGCGCAAGGCAAGTCTAAGGCCGCCATATAAATGGGGCCTGAGTTAGTTAATTTTGAATTAGCTAGAATATGGGCAACTATTATAGCATTAAGTGATGTTCCCATTTCTTTCCGAAAACCCACCTCGTACTTTGAATAGATGTTATTCTCGTGAATGAAGCTGCCAAGGTGTTTCAAAAGTAATATTGCAAACACCTTAGCTGCCGCATCCATGAGGGCTACAGGATGAAAGTTGGCAGGGTCGTGTGGATCACGTTTTTATGAATAGGAATGATAATGGCATTTCGCCACGGATCCGGAATAGTATTAGAGCGCAGAATATTGTCAAATTTAGTGAGCAAAAGAGCTGTCCAGAAATGTGGATCAGATTTTATAATACACGAAGGGATACCATCCAGCCCTGTTGCTTTGGATGTTTTTAATCTCTGAATAGCCCAGTAAATATCTTCCACAGAGATAAGAACTCCTCTGTGTATCTTAAGTGAAGTACCCCAGAGTCACATGCTTGAAACTTGGGAGGTAATTGGAATTTGGCACCAATGTACGATTGCCAACAATTTGATAAAATAAAGGAGGCTAAGTTACATTGGTCACTGTGTAAATTTCCTCCAAGTATCGACCATATGCTACGGGTATCTCTTTTGCCCAGTAAATGCATCATCCATTGGTTATTCTTGAGATGGATGGGATGTTTGATAACTTTCAGTTGGTTCCAATATCTTTGAAGGATGCTGTGCTTTGCTGCGTAATAACTTGATTCACTCAAATTCGATTGAGTTAATAAGCAGAGGGTGCGACTCTTGTCTTGTTTGTTGTGAGGTATTGTAGAATTATAAGAATAGCAATGGAGCTTTGATATACTTTCTTGATGCCTTATAGAATATCTGCATTCTCTTTTCTCTGCATCTCTTCTATGTACGTCAGTCTTGCTTCATGTGTGACTTCCTTCTCTTCAATTCATCTGGCCTGTTTCTTCTGGAATATCATTCAAATGGCCACCATACTGTCTCGTATGCATGTATGGCTTTCTTAATGGGAACCTTGCTTCCAGGATTCTCCTTGGTGTCTGTAGTGTCAATGGTGCTTCACGTGTCTCACACTCTGGTTCCCAACATATAGGCAATATGGACGAGGTGGTTGAGGTGGGGGTACTTGGCTCCTTCTCTACAGGTGGTTTGCAGTAGCAAGGGGAGATGCCACCGTGGCCAACCTAGCTGCAGTTTTCTGCACATTCTGCAGACTGTAAAGCAGATAGGCAGGCTGGCCAAGGGTCCAACGAGCCTGAGGTCAAAGATGAAACTACCACAGAACAAAGCTGCCGAGGACGATAGGGCAGACCTTGCCAGAGAATCTGCAGTTTAAAGTTGACAGTCTGACAGACCGCACTTGCTTGAGCTTCCATGGAAAGTGAAGCGCAGTGAAGGTCCTTTACAACTGAGACCAGAACAGGCAGAGTGCCAAGCTTTGGAGACCAAAAGTCAACAGACCAAAGTACAGCGTCGAAGGCAGACCCAATCAAAAGTGCCTTTTTTCCCGCTGTTGAGGCAAAGCCAGTTACAGGTCATCCAGGCATGGACAGCTGACAGGCAAGAACAACAGAGATCCGGAGTAGAAGGGAGGGATACATCGAGGCACACCAGGATCTGAGTGTTGTAGCATAAGAATAACACTGAAACCCAAAAGCATGAATAGGTTTAACTAAGGACTGAAAATACACGTTAACAAGATGGAGGTGAGAGTGCAGAGCCCTGGGGAACACCACAGGCGATAGGCATGGGAAGTGAAGTAAAAGGGGCTAGATAGAGTGACTCAGTATGATAAGTGGAAAGAACGGAACAAGTCAAGGACCAAACTGCCGATACCCACCGAAATAACCTGTCGACTAAGATGGTGTGGTCTATCATGTCGAATGTAGAAGACAGATCTAATAATATCAAATCGCTGATGGCGCCCTGATCAGCATTCTCTGTGTGAAGATGACTTTCAATTCAATCAATGGCCCCCACTAGTAGGTGAACACACTCACCAGTGAAAACAAAATCAGTTTTCTCCAGTACCCTCAGTATTGACACACCATTGTGAAGATAAATGGCCCATTTCAACCGCTTCCATCACAACAACACCTGGGAGATAAAGCAGTACTGATCAAATAAACGAATCATGAGAAGGTTCATCTCCCAATGTGAAGCCTATGCATTCAATTCATAGGACTCAAAGTACTAACGCTTTATTAACCCCCTCCACGTGTAGCAGCTTTAACCTTATCCTAGTATATCGTCCACTCCAGGATATGTCCCACTTTAACGATGATCTACTACAAATTGTAAAAACATCAATGGCCTGAATTGCTCCATGCTGGTAGTAGGCAATTTAAAACGATGGCATCACAATCCCAAAGACTTAGAAGGCGTCTCATTAGAAAAATCACTCCCGGAGCTGGGATGCAAAGTGGAGAATAGTGAACCCAATGCAATCTCCGGAAATATCTTAAGATTGGGTGATTTCTAGAAACCTTGAAGTAGTCATAAAGAGCACTACTTCCTGTATATGGTCAGACTATTGTATTGTTGAATTTACCATATGCTTAAAAGAAATACCAAAAACCTCCGTAAACCCTGCTATGGTTGTGTATAACCGTAATTTTAAGAAAGTGAAACCCCCCCACCGTAAGAGTTGCCTGCAGGAAATTATGTTCTCCACAAACAGCTCTGACAGGCCAGAGAATCTGGTGGATATCTATAATGTCCTGATTAAAATGCTGGACAAAGAGGCCCCTATAGCAAGGAAATTGGGGAGAGAAAATAGAAATCACAACAAATGGTTCACTTACAAACTATTAAGCTTGAAAAAACTAAAAGTGCAAAACAGTCATGGTTAAAATATGCTTCCGCCCAAACAATGGAAAATGGAAGTCTCTGGAGGCAGATTATAAAGCTAAAATCACCACAGCAAAAAAGGATTTCTTTAACAAAGAAATCACAGGAGCCAAGAATAACACCAAAAAGCTATTTGAGATCCTGAAGCTTCTAGAGAAGCCCAAGGCATTAACACAACCCATCCACCCAACAGATAAAGACTGTGATGATGCCCAACTGGCCTTTGTGAACAAAATTAAAATAGCCTGGGAAAAAATTTAAAAAGACTTAGGCAATGGCCTAAATAAACAGGTGCGGTTGACCAATGTCAGTAAACAGACCGAAACAACCAAACTTTGCCTTTACATACGTAACCAACCTCGAGATGGAGTCAATACTGTCCTCAATGCATCCTACCTCGTGCTCTGAGAACATCCCTCCAGTAGAACCTATTCTAGAGAATGGTAAGGAGTTTGACCAGTTTTATTCTAGACTAGTCAACGCCTCGTTCAATCACACCTCAGTCCCAGATAAAATAAAGATTGTTACCATTACCCCCTCTGGTGAAGAAAGCAGGTCTGAACCCAAAAGACGCAAAAAACCTAAGGCCCATCACCAATACAAACTTGTTGCTAAAGATTCTAGAAAAGGTGGCTACAAAACAACTTCAAGCGTACTTTGAGTCAGCATCTATATTTCACAATAAGCCATTTGGGTCTAGATCTGACCATAGCACAGAGACAGCCCTCCTTGATTTACAGACCAACATGCTGGAACTGGCGGACGAAGGAAAGAATGGGCTTCTGGTCCTTCCCGACTTGTCTGCAGCTTTTGACCTACTGGATCCCGACCATTTAATTAACACACTATCAGGCACAGGGAACTGTGCACCACAAGTCATGAGTTGGATCAAATGCTTCTTGTCGGGCAGACAATCGTCAGCCTCCTGGGAAAATGCCTTCTTCCACTCAGCCCCCATCTTTTATTGAGTCCCTCAGGGAGCTTGCATCTCACCAATACTTTTCAACCTGTACATAAGACCTCTGTGCAGTCTTTTAGAATCTTACGGGGTCACGTTTACCAACTACGCAGATGACACCCAACTGACCCTGGAAATTAGTGGGGATTATGAGACGGATATCAGTGTTACGCTCACCTGGCTCCCACAGGGGCGTCGATCTGAATTGAACAGCTGCGGTCTCCACCAATGTGACGCGTAGTGCCGAGATGACGGACTGGACTGGCCCACCTAGCTTCATTTGCTTGGCCCGCAGGAATATTCTTCTGCAAATGGAGAAAGGGAATTAACCACCCGTGGAGTTGAGTGTTAACCCCCCCACTCCCGCTGTTCTCCCCACTGATCACCTTTGATGTCTCCTCTTATAGTCTCGCCTGATGGTTTGGAAAGATGAGCTCTGCATCCTGCATTGAGCGCAGGGGCGCATAGATAACCAGTTGCTTCACTGGCTCGAAGGAATTGGTGAGTTCTAGAACAATATTGACTCTGAGATTTCCGGCAAGACGTCGTAAGTACGTAGTTCGTAAGAGTTCAAATGTCTGACGTTCACTCTTGTCCAATTCCTTGCAGGTTGCAGCTTGACGCTAGCGAAGAGTTCCTCGTGGCAACCGGTAACATTCAGGTAAGGATTTGTATTATCCAACACGGTTCGATAAAATAATATCAGTATGTAACCTGTTGCTTTCTCCCTTATTCAGGCGCAAAGGGAGAAACCTGTTGCTTTCTCCCTTAATCAGGCGCTGAGAGAAAGAATGAAGTCTCGGGGAATAATGCCTCCAGCGGTAAACCAGGTAAGTCTATTGTGGTGAGGAGGTTTCCCCTTGTTTGTCCCTTTGTTTCACCTTGCTGTCCTTTTGTTTCCCCTTAGGGGCCGGGGTTCGGCGAGGATGCAGTGGAAGCTGCGCCGACCCGTGAAGAGGAATAGTACCCCCGGTGGTAAAATCAGGTAAGTCTATGGGGGGTAACTAATCTTGCCTCTGTTTATTCTCTTGGCTCACCTTGCTGTTCAGTCTTCCCCTTAGGTGCCGGAGTGCGGCGGGAACATGCAGAAGGATGCGGTGGAATGTGAAGATGCTGCGAAGGCCGGTGAGTTCAGCGCGGCGCTGCAGCAGGCGAGGCGACGCGCATAAAATAACTTCTTTCTTCCAGCTCGAAGGCGGGGTGGATCGGGAATTCAGGTAAGGATCAAAGGTATTGCTCTTGTTCTAACCTTTTCTCCTTCTTTCTTTTTCTAGGAGCTCCAGACTCGAGGCGGGCGTGGCAGAAGTCTGGATGCAGACTTGCAGGCACGGTGAGCGTTACGCTGCTGGATGCAGAATAATGCGAAGCGTGTGCTGCTCTTCGGGCGTGGTTTAAATAGCCCCCAAAGTAGTTCCAGGTAAGTATTCCTCCCCAGCCCCACCCGAGTAAAAAAATAGTCCCGAGGTAAAGTAGTCCCTTCCAAGCCTCTTTTGGCTTGGAGCTCTTGCAGCATGGTCTGCATCAGGTAAGTTTTAATCTATGAGCCTGGCGCCTATGGCGCCAGCACTGACTCTCCATATGAGCCTGGCGCCATAGACGACAGGACTGCACTCAAATAGCCCCTAGCAGGGGTTGCTGGGCTTGCTTGGAATAACTTGATGCCTGCTTGCGGGGTTGCTGGACTTGGTCTGGGTCCCGGGAGTAGGCATCATAACAGCACTCCCCCCCCAAGGCCCCTCCTAAAGTCGTTCTTCCCTGTGGTTTCAGTTCGTCTGGGAAATTTCGGTGGAATTTATTCACCAATCGGGGTGCATGAACGTGGTCACTAGTTTCCCATGACCTTTCCTGTGGTCCGTAACCTTTCCAATCGATTAAATAAATTATTTTTGACTTTATCAGCTTGGAGTCCAGGATGTTCTTAACCTCAAATTCGGGTTCCCCGTCTACAAGGATGGGGTCTGGTGGCTTGGTTAGTCTTGGCCCTGGTTGCACTGGCTTCAAAAGTGACACATGAAAGACGGGGTGAATTCGCATATTAGCAGGTAAGTCCAACTTGACAGCCACCGGGTTGATAATGGCCTTAATAGAGTAAGGTCCCAAATATCTGGGGTTAAAGGTCCTTGTTCCCTTTAGAGGTATGTGTTTTGTGGCTAACCATACTTGGTCCCCTATCTGGTATTGTGGAGTATCACTTCTATGCCGATCAGCATCTTTCTTGTATTTTTCTTTCGCCTGTTTTAAATGTGCAGTTGCTTCCTTAAAGGCTTGTGTAATCGCAGCGTGCAGATGGTCCACTGCAGGCATTTCTAAGTGTTGGGGTGAGTCAAGGTCTGAGGTTCGAGGATGGTGCCCATATAAGGTATAAAAGGGGCTTTGCCCAGTTCCAGAATGTACTGAATTAATGTATGCATATTCGGCGATCCAAAGAATGTCTTTCCAATTACTCTCAGTCTGATGTAACATACAACGCAGGCATTGTTCGAGAGTCTGGTTGGTCCGCTCCGTTTGACCATGGGTTTGGGGGTGGTGACTGGTCGATAACCTCACATCGATGTGAGCCAATTGACAACATTATTCACAAAAATGTGAAATGAATTGACTACCCCGGTCAGAAACCAATACGGACGGAAATCCGTTTTGAGGAACTCCTTGGCCAGGATTGAAGCTGAAGGTAATCCCTTTAAAGGAATAAAGTGGGCCATCTTGGAAAAAAGATCCACAATAACTAGAATGGTGTTAAATCCATTGCATGGGGGTAGATCAGTAATAAAGTCTAACGACAAAGCGTGCCATGGTGTAGGCGGAATGTCTAAAGGTTGTAAGAGTCCAGCTGTTTCTTTCTTCAGACTTTTGTTTTGGGCACAAATGCCACAAGACATCACAAATGATTTAATATTCTTTCGCCAGGTGGGCCACCAGAATTGTCTCTTAATTTTAGCTTCAGTTTTTGCAATACATGGGTGCCCCTTCATTAGGGTATCATGATAACGGGAAATGACTATCCCTTGTAGTTCCTTGTGTGGCAGAAATAGCCGCCCTTGGTAATAAGGCAGGTCATTGGTGACAAAGTAGTCCGGCCCTTTCTTTACCCAGTCCTGCAGGGCTGTAGGATCAAAGAGTTGCTGGATCTTTACCTGAATGTCCTCTAATGTCTGTAGAGTAGTCATGTCAAGAATCCTTTGTTCGGAAATTATAGGTACTGGTTCTGGGTTCACTTCTGCCTCTCCCATCCCTATTCGGGATAAGGCGTCTGCTTTACCATTCTTACAACCTGGTCGATAGGTTATCACGAAATCAATCTCGGCAAAGAACAATGCCCATCGGAGTTGGCGTGACAATTGGGCCTTGGCTGTCTATAAATACTGTAAGTTCCGGTGATCAGTGATCACAGTAATGGTATGCCTGGCACCGAGAAGATAGTGCCGCCAAGCCTTGAAGGCGGATTTAATGGCTAATAACTCCTTGTCGGTAACCGCATAGTTTAACTCGGGTGCCGAGAACTTTCTGGACCAAAATGCTACTGGGTGAAGCTGGCCAGTTTCAGGGTCCTTTTGAGACAGGACAGCTCCCATTACTAGACTGGATGCATCAGTTTTCACTATGTATGGAAGTTCAGGGCGCGGGTGCTTTAATACAGGTGCAGACGTGAATTTTGCTTTCAGCTCTTGGAAGGCATTTTCAGCTTCTTCAGTCACATAAAGCGTTTATTTTTTCGCAAGAGTGCTGTGATGAGATTACAACATGTGAAAAATATGTGATGAATCTGCGATAGAAATTGGCAAAGCCGAGCATGCTTTGTACTCCTTTAACTGAACTTGGTGATGGCCACTTAAGGATTGCGTCCACCTTTCGTGAGTCCATTCGGACTCCTCTTGGTGTCAGGGTAAACCCAAGGAATTCAACTTCTGTGGCATGAAAAACACATTTTTCCAGTTTTGCATATAGTTTGTGCTGGCGCAATTTCTCAAGGACTGCTCGGACGTGCTTCAAATGGTCAGATTCTGAAGAGGAATATACTAGAATATCATCGATATATACGACAACACAAACGTCAATGAGTTCACGAAGGACATCGTTCATAAAGTATTGGAAGGCTGCTGGTGCATTGCACAACCCGAAAAGCATCACCTGGTATTCGAATAACCCATACTTAGTGCGAAAAGCAGTCTTCCATTCGTCGCCCTCTTTTACATGTACCAGATGGTATGCCCCCCCAGAGATCTAACTTAGTGTATATGCAAGCATCCTTCACTTGGTCTAGTAGTTCAGGGATCAGAGGCAATGGGTATTGGTTCTTAACAGTTATCTGGTTCAATGCGCGGTAGTCTATGCACATTCTGAGGTCACCTCCTTTTTGGGCACGAAGAACAAAGCTGAAGATGCAGGGGACTTGGATGGCCGAATGAAGCCATTAGCAAGGTACTGGTCTAAGTATTGTCGTAGGTGAAGGTTCTCAGGTTCCGTAAGGGCGTAGATCCTGCTACAAGGGGGTTGTGCACCGGGTATGGGATCGATTTGACAATCGTACGATCTGTGAGGTGGTAAGGTGTTTGCCTGTTCTTTTTGGAAGACATCCTGGAATTCTTGGTATTCTGGAGGTAGTTGCACGACTGCTGTGGTTACTGTGGCCAGGCCTGCGTTCAGATTTTTCTTTGGGTAACAGGTTTGTGCACAATCCGGGAAGGTTATTCTCTTCTCTCGCCAATCAATACAGGGATTATGTGTTTCCAACCAAGGTATCCCCAGTATTATTTGGAACTGTGGGGCTTTGATTAGATCAAACACAATAGTCTCTCGATGCCCATCCTGACCCAATAGTGTCATCTCTGTGTTGGAATGAGTTACAGGCCCAGAGGCAATTTCAGTTCCATCGACTGTGGTGATGACATCTGAGGTGGTTTTTCAGCAGAGAGGTAGATTCATCCTGGAAGCCAATTCGTAGTCCACATAGTTTCCTATGGCCCCGCTATCAATGTATGCCCTTACTGCGTGCATACGCGAATGCTGCCCTGGATCTAGTAGGACCATTGGTATGATGAAATGCGAGGTCTGAGTATCCTTCTTCAAGCTCGGCAAGCGGACCTCTACGCTTGTCGGGCGTGGTCGTTTCCCGAGTCTGACTCCATATGGCTTTTATCAGCAGCTCCTACCACCTTCTTAGGTGCTTTTACAGGGCAATCCCGTAGAAAATACCCAGAAGTTCCACAATATAGACACAATTGCATTTGCCGTCTTCTTTCTCTTTCCTTCTGGGTTAAGGGTCCTTTAACATCTCCGATTTGCATGGGTTCTGAAGCATCTGCTCCTTTGGGGTTATTGTGGGTTTTGACCAACACCCGATTCTCAGACTTGGCTCGATCAGCCTTTCTGTTCTGAAGTCTGTGATCTAACTGGACCACTAAGTCTATATATTCAGCGCAGTCTTGAGGTGGGTTCACGACTTGAGCCAAGACATCCTTGAGTTCTCCTCAAAGCCCTCGATGAAATAACGTGATTCATTTTACCTCAGGCCATCCAGTTTCCACTATCAACCTATTAAAGGTCGCGATGTAGGATAAAAGGTTCTGGTTACCCTGTCGTAGGGACAAAAGTTTGTTATCCAGGGCCTGTCCTTGGGAGTGCCGGGCAAATAGTCTTCCCATGCTCATTTGAAAGTCTTGAAAATCCCGAAGAATTGGGTCATCCTGAGTAACTAGTGGAATTGACCAATCAGCTGCACTGCTGCTGAGATATGACAATACAAAGGCAACCTTGGCTTGATCGTTTGGGAAGGCTCCAGGTCTGCATAAAAAGAGCAAGCGGCATTGGTTCATAAACACGGCGAACCTTTTGGGATCTCCGGCAAAGCGTTCGGGCGGAGCTAATGGAATATTTCCTGGTAGGTTTATTTGCACAGGGTTACTCGATGACACAGGAGCTGGATTTCCCCCGGGACCTGGTAGGGGTGCTTGTCAAGCCTGGCTTTGTAGTAGTTGCCTAGCAAGGTCATCAGTTCGCTCCTTTGACAAAATCAGTTCTCTCCTAAGAGCATTGGTTTCTTGACGGGCGGAATGCACTTCAGCCCTCAGTTCCCCTAGTAATTGGGCCAATTGGTCAGTTTCTGAGGTATCCATAACGCCCGGGTGGGAATTTGTGGGTAGGCTTCGCGTTCTGTTACGCTCACCTGGCTCCCACAGGGGCGTCGATCTGAACTGGACAGTTGCGGTCTCCACCAATGTGACGCGTAGTGCTGAGATGACGGACTGGACTGGCCCACCTAGCTTTGTTTGCTTGGCCCATAGGAATATTCTTCTGCAAATGGAGAAAGGGAATTAACCACCTGTGGAGTTGAGCGTTAACCCCCCCACTCCCGCTGTTCTCCCCACTGATCACCTTTGATGTCCCCTCTTATAGTCTCGCCTGATGGTTTGGAAAGATGAGCTCTCCATCCTGCATTGAGCGCAGGGGCGCATTGATAACCAGTTGCTTCACTGGCTCGAAGGAATTGGTGAGTTCCAGAACAATATCGACTCTGAGATTTCCGGCAAGACGTCGTAAGTATGTAATTCGTAAGAGTTCAAATGTCTGACTTTCACTCTTGTCCGATTCCTTGCAGGTTGCAGCTTGACCCTAGCGAAGAGTTCCTCGTGGCAACTGGTAATATTCAGGTAAGGAATTGTATTATCCAACACGGTTCGATAAAATAATGTCAGTATGTAACCTGTTGCTTTCTCCCTTATTCAGGCGCTGAGAGAAAGTATGAAGTCTCGGGTAATAATGCCTCCGGGCAGTAAAATCAGGTAAGTCTGTTGTGGTGAGGAGGTTTCCCTTTGTTTCACCTTGCTGTCCTTTTGTTTCCCCTTAGGGGCTGGGGTTCGGCGAGGATACAGTGGAAGCTGCGCCGACCCGTGAAGAGGAATAGTACCCCCGGTGGTAAAATCAGGTATGTCTATGGGGGTTAACTAATCTTGCCTCTGGTTATTCCCTTGGCTCACCTTGCTGTTGTTGTCTTCCCCTTAGGTGCCGGAGTGCGACGGGAACATACAGAAGGATGCGGTGGAATGTGAAGATGCTGCGAAGGCCGGTGAGTTCAGTGCAGCGCTGCAGCAGGCGAGGTGACGCGCATAAAATAACTTCTTTCTTCCAGCTCGAAGGCGCGGTGGATCGGAAATTCAGGTAAAGATCAAAGGTATTGCTCTTGTTCTAACCTTTTCTCCTTCTTTCTCCCTTTTTCTAGGAGCTCCAGACTCGAGGCGGCGGGGCAGTAGACTGGATGCAGACTTGCAGGCACGGTGAGCGTTACGCTGCTGGATACAGAATAACGCCAAGCGTGTGCTGCTCTTCGGGCGTGGTTTAAATAGCCTCCAAAGTAGTCCCAGGTAAGTATTCCTTCCCAGCCAAACCCGAGTAAAAAAATAGTCTCTAGGTAAAGTAGTCCCTTCCAAGCCTCTTTTGGCTTGGAGCTCTTGCAGCATGGTCTGCATCAGGTAAGTTTGCAGCATGGTCTGCATCAGGTAAGTTTTAATCTATGAGCCTGGCACCTATGGCGCCAGGACTGACTCTCCATATGAGCCTGGCACCATAGACGCCAGGACTGCACCCAAATATCCCCTAGCAGGGGTTGTTGGGCTTGCTTGGAATAACTTGATGCCTGCTTGCGGGGTTGCTGGACTTGGTCTGGGTCCCCAGGGGTAGGAATCATGACAATCAGGAACTTGACTACAATCTACGTAGTGAAAGAACAATGGATGACAGAAAGTTGGCTCTGCCTCAATGGAGTATTAGCCGAACGGCTAGTGTTCGGTAGCCCAGGGGTAACAGCAAAGCTGGGGAATGAATACCCACACTTTCGCTTCAAAGACTATCCCATAGCTGCAGCTGAAAAAGTTAAGACCCTGCTGGTGTTCTTTAACTCCTCCGTCAGCACCGAGACACAGACCAGCTACATCTCAAAAATGCTTACCCATTACCTGAAACTTATTAGGAACATCAAACCCTACATCTCTGAAGTGAATTGTGCTTCTATTGGTCGAGCCTGCATACTACCATAACTCGATTACTGTGACTCCCTTTTTCCGTGCCAGGAAGAAATGCATACACCATTTGCAGACGCTCCAAAAGGATGCAGTTCGGATCATCAAGAGAATCCCTAGACGGAAACATATTTCGTCTGGGAGAGAATCCCTACACTGGCTTCCCATACCTACCCGCATTCACTTTCAAACCGCCACCCTAGTGCATAAGTGCTTGCACGGAAGGGCCTCGGGGTACCTGAAGTCCCACACTTTTCTCTACAACCCTAACCGCACTCTTAGGTCGGTTAACACAGAAACAATTAGGTCCCTCAGATTTTAAGAAAAGTCCGGTGCACATGGTAGAGCTTTCCCCACGAGGGCAGCACAAGTGTGGAATTCACTCCCAAGCTCACTCTGTCTGGAATGATTTTTTTAAAATTTGGTACCCAATTGAAAACCTTGCTGCTCAAATGAATTCGCAACTTTGAACCATGAAGTAAGTAGTCAAAGGGTCTGTACCTTTCATGTATGTCCCGTCCTCTCACATGTCCCTTCGTGTTTGCGTTGGTGCCCTGATGCCTGCGGTTTCCAGGTGCGGTGTAAACAAATAAATAAATAAATAAATTGATGACTTCCTGGCACTAACCCTTTACTGATAACTTTAACTTCATAACAACTATAACTTCTTATCTGGATAGCGGCTTCCAAGTGCACCGTCGAGCGTACCTCTGATCTCCAAGGGATGCCTATGCGGTACGCCCTTACTGGAACCCCTACTGGCTGATGGCGATCACAGGCACGTGGGTGTCCAGTGAGGGTTGTTTCTTTGTATCTGCCTCTGGAAAGTGACGTGGCGCAAAGGCCCCCTTCAGCATGATGTTGCTTTGTTCTGATTCCTGATCTATCTGTGGATACAAATGACAACCAAAGTAACACCCACTAATCGCATGGCAATCTGCGATCCAACTAAGGCTTCCCTCTCCCTGCTGCTCTTAATATCTGTATGATTGCGAGGGTGGCCCAAGTAAACATCAATCCGCACCACTGCAGTCTTGACCAACAGCAACAGAAGTAGTTGTCTTCACTCTACAGTCTGCAGGATAATGGCATTGCACATGGTGGTTGAGCATCACCCTGAGACTCTTTGTGGTTGATTTGGGTGTTTCTTGTGAAGTTTTAAAGTGTACTGTAACTGTGTCTTAAAACTAGGTAATCACCCTTCTTCTGCTCTCTCTTTTTAGGTGGTCGAGGGTCCCTAAACTGAAATGAGCTGTGTAAGTCTCACCAGGTAAGTGTAATTCTAGGGCTGGGAGCGCATGTCCTTTCTTAAAAACTAACCTCTCCCTGTGTTCATTTTTTTCCATGGTAATGTGACGGTTCGGATCCTCAGCAACGGGGATGCCATGAAAGCGTCCTCTTCGTAAACAGGTACCTCTTCTTTTTTTAATCTTCATATCTTTTGTACCAGGCAAGCTGTTAATCTTTAGCTTGTTCTCTTGCAGGTGCATCGGAAGTAGCAAGTGAAGAGAAGCATCCAGGTTAGAATCATGGAACATCTGGCATGTTCTGCCAGGAGGCGGGGCCCTATAAGGCCTTTCAGGAAAAATCACACCAGAGTAAGAAATCGTGCTTTGTTTCGTTCAAAATCTTGTTGCTTGCTGCGATCGACTCCCTTGGTCTTTCCATTGCTAGCCTGTTTTTGAGGTGGCTTGCAATCCCCCTGGTGCACCATTGTGAACCGGGACTGTGCATGTGTTTTGTGTGGGTGCTATGTGATAGGTGGGTCCTGGTTTGACGGTGGTACCTTTCAGGGCACCCATGAAAACAACCTAGAGGTCTTAGTTTATGTGTCCTTTCTAACTCAGCATTCTGACTAACACATCCTAAATTTAAATCATTCAGAAATAAGTGCCTGCAACATAACAGAAACATGGCACTGCCTCATGTGGACATCAAATTGCTATACTTGCTATTATTTGCATAATGTAAAAATGACTCACAAAAGTAACACACCGTTCCCATGAGTGGCTGTCTCCAAAGCCTCCTGCTTGTAACAGTACTGCAGGCTGACTAGGCAGGCTGCCGCTCAAAAGTTCAAAATGAACCCACCTTCAACTAAAATCACATGTCCAGTCATACATATCATTCCTGCACCTGTTACATGTTAAGACTGTCTGCTTGGAAATGCAGTCCAGCTTTCTTCTCAGCAGAGTGTGGATCTCAATTCAAGAAAACTACTATTACCTGCATTATTAACCTGCATTAACACTATGGCTGTGGGGTCAGGTGGCCTCCCAGCCAACCTGGTGGCTCATAGCGGGGTCTTTATCTCATGGTAAAGACCGCGTTACGAGCATCCTCAGAAGTAAGAGACTGTCATCTCCCCCGCCAGGATAAAGGAAAGTGCACCCCTTTTCTCCCCCTCGTCCAGTTCTCCAAACCACTAATTTCCAAATCCCACACCTATCCACACCCCCGCCCCACTTACTTGTGACTTCCATGTCCCTCGCTGCGCATCACCGTCACGGTAATGGCAGCGATAGAAAGGGAGAAGGGACAACTTGTAGTTCCCTTCTCCCTTGTCCATGGTGGCCATCTTATTTTGTATATTTTTTCAACTTGAGAAACATCAAATATGCTGTTTCTCAACTTGAAAAAAGACTATTAGCATCCCGGTAACACATGCCAGAATGATATTAGCAATAAACCCCTCTGGGTGAGGGTATTACAGGGCCTATTAATGTGGCAATAAACCACGAGACGGCGGGCCAATACTGTCCCAGGTAATGCCCCTGGGGCCGTAGTTACATGCCCGAGTGCAGCGAGGGCCTTAACGAAGCCCCGGCGGCATTACGGTGGGTGGTATTGGCCCACCACCGAGGGGCTTATAGCCATTAGTACTCCGGCCATTAGACCGGGGTACTAATAGCAGCAGCGTTTCGGGACAGAATAAAAAAATAAGTCAAATAAAATGGCCGCTGGGAAAGGGAAAACATAGTCCATTTTCCCTTTCCATGGCGGCCATCGAGAGCGGACATGCTGGGAACAGAAGTGTTCCCAGCGCGTTCGCTCCTGAGAAAAGAAGAAAAAAGGCGGAGGAAAAAAAACGTACCTGAGTCCCCAGCGGGGGACAAAGGCAGCCTCCAGGCTTGGGGAGGCTTGGAGCGGGGATTGCCCCATTTCGAGCCTCTTCATTGGCTAAGGCTGCCACGCCCCCCGCCAGGAACGAGCCAATCACGTTACCTGTATCCCGTGGACACACCCACGCCGGGTACTAATGGCCAATATTGCCTTGCAATGTAGTGACGACTAGTTTTTGTTCAATATCGAATTGGCCAATAATATCTTCATGTCTAGTATCTTGATTTTGTTCAATTATCATTGCTGCAATTTCTTTAAATGCAGAAAAATTCAAACACATTTTTTGTTGTGTGCTAACTCAGGGAGTGGATGTTTTACAGATCGGGAGCAGCTATTGCGACAGGAAGAGTAAAATAAAGATCAGCGCCGTCTAGCATGTGTTACCACGTTTGCTAAAGTAAGTGAAGATCTTCTTTGACATATTACAAAAACTGCCATTTGGCTAAGGACTCAAGTATCACCAATGTCCACTCTTTATTTGCATTTTAGAAAGCTTGCAATCGGCGTGAACTGTTAGCGCACACACTTAGTAAACATGAAGAGAAATCTATCACTCAACAGTAGGCCTTTCTCCCACTATTGGGTCATTTTTACAGGGGCATTACCGTGGGCGGTATTGGCTCGCCGTCGAGGGGCTTATAGCCATTAGTACTGTGGGATATTTTGACCCATTCCAATGTCCCCCCTACATCACTTTACTGCAATGGTGAAGGAAACGGCCCAAAATTACCGCGCTGACTCCTGTGCGCGCCAAAATCTTTAAAAACTGCGTTTGGGTCATAACCAGAAAATGGCTGCACCGCCCTGCCAGCCCCATTTCAGGTGGGGTAAAACAAGAGTAATCACTCCAGGAATGTGCCAGTGTGCTCTGCAACATTCAACATGGAGCAAAGGAAAGAAGCAGCAATACTTTGCTGTAAACCCAAAATGCCTCTTTAAAATGTCAGCTTTTCAACCATAAAAAGTGCTGTTTGGAGCTATATCCATTAATTTCTACTGAATCATTGAGATTAAAAGGGCCCTGCAATGCCCAGGATCATCCAGTATGGCTCAGTGGAACGGGGCCTCATCGGAATCACAGCTCCTCCAAATGTATCTATGAAAAAGCACACCAAGAACCCTTGTTTTCATTTTCCACAGGAAAAATGCGGCTAAAACTTTCCAACAAGTATCAGAATCAGCTGTGCAGAGAGAAACTCTAAACAAAGGCATGATACATGTAGCCAAGTTGCAAACAACTCCAGCACTCAAGGAAATAACTAATGCTGACTAAAATGTGTATATGCTGCAGATGAAAATCGGATTTAAAGAAATAAGTTTAATGTGCTTTTTCAGGAAAGAAGAGCAAAATCGCCTGTTCTAAGGTATATTCTTGTGTAAAGGCTTCATTCTTCAAGAATGTCAAATGATTGCTAATGTTAAAAATCTACTTATAAACTGTGTTAATTTTATATGTGTAAATGAAAAATGTAAAAGGTGAAACTAAAGCTAAACCCACTCTGAGTTAATCAACTATATAAAAAAAACAACCCTGCTCTGACAGTTCTAAGCCTGAGAAAGGTTGAAACCTCCACTGCTGGCAGGAAAGGCTAATTGCTGCTGGGAGGCCTTGATTACTTATGACAAAGGGACTTCATTAGACATTTGTCTGTGCTCCAGGCGAAGACAATAGCCGGCTTGGACACTACCCTTCCAGGGGAGGGGCAGGAAGCTCCACTCTCCAGGGAGAGGCCTCTCATTCAACTTCAAAGGATTTGCCATTTGCCCACACTTAGGAAGAAAGAAAAAAAACTGACATGTGACTTTTGGGTTTAAAATGCTTATTTTGCCACTGAACTTCAAGACATTTAACTTGGCAGCAAGAATAAGAAAAGAGTGAAAAGTGCATACATCTAAATCTGAATTTATGCTATCCATTTGAAAACTTGGTAGAATCTCTTACTGCATAAGGAACAGAAGTTATAAACAATGACCAATTGCGCAGCAACTATTAATGTTGCAGATATAATATTGTGTACCCATATTCTAGGGGTAATTGTGCATATATGTACAGAATTGGGAAATGTTAGGCCAAAACCTTTTATGGTTAAAATTGCCAAAATTCAACAGAAAGACTAAACCAGGTCGCACCGACTTGGGAGTTCTATTAGAATGTGACCAACAAAATATGTAATTTATGTATCCGATTTTCTTAGAGGGCATAACTACATAAATATGTATTTGTGGGAAAGTTAGATTTTGGTCCCAATAGCTATGGGAGGTTTCCAGATCATATCATAAAACATGACATCCCTTTCTGTCATCCAACCAGCAAAGAGCAAGGCGGGAACTGTGCTCTTGCCCAATCATAGCCTTGTGGGTGTGGGTAGTAAGTCTGCCCCTACAATAAACTTTGGTGATGTCATTTGGCATGATAAATAAGGGGACCTCACAACACACAGACACACATGTCATGTTGCCTACCCCCGGGCATCCGGATCAAGCCCATCAGCCCCGGGAGCAGGCATCCAGACATTTACAAAAACCCCAGCAGCCCCAGCTAGGGGCTGTCTGGGTTCAGTCCTGGCGCCGTAGGCACCAGGCTCATAATAAAAATCAGTCCTGGCGCCATAGGCGCCAGGCTCATAGACATTACTTACCTCATGCAGACCATGCTGCAAATAAATCCAAGCCAACGTGAGGCCTGGATGAGACTATTTTACTACAGGGACTATTTTTTACTCGGGTGTGGTCCTGGGGAACTTCTTCCCTGGTACTACTTTGGAGGCTATTTAAACCACGCCCGAACAGCAGCACATGCTTCGTGTTATTCTGCATCCAGCAGCGTGACTCTCACCGTGCCTGCAGCCAGCATCCAGTCTTCTGCCACGGCTGCGTGCCTGCAGTCAGCATCCAGTCTTCTGCCACGCCCGCCTCGAATCCGGAGCTCCTAGAATAAAGAGGAAGAAAAGGACAAGGTTAGAAAACAAACTTATTTCAAATTCCTCACCTGATTCAGGATCCATTTCATCTCCCGACCTGGAAAGTACATCAGTCCTGCACGCGTCGCTTCGCCAGCTCCAGCACGGCGCCATACTCACCAGTTCTCACAGCATCTTTCGATCCGGCACTGTCTCCATCATTTCTTCGCCGTACTCCGGCACCTAGGGGCACAAGAATAACAAGGTGAGCCAAGGGAATCAACAAATACCTCTTACCACCATAGACTTACCTGATTTACCACCAGCGGTATTATTCTCCATATCTTCATATGCCGCATCTGTAAAGAGGGAGAAAAACAACACGTTAACGCATGCAATAGTTACCGGACAGCGTTGGGTAACACAGACTCTTACCTGAACACCAGCAGCAGCTACGAGACCTTCTTCTCACGAACTCAGTTGCAACTTAAGGAAGGGGATAAGAGTGAACATCGGGCACATTGAACTCTTTGAACTTGATACTTACCAATCCCACCTGGGACTTCAGAGTCAATGCTTACCGGAACTCTCCCAACGCCTTCAAACCAGTGAAGTAACTGGTATCTACGCGCCCCTGCAAGACACGCAGGATGGAGAGCTCATCTTTTACAAACATAAGGTGAGGTTACTAAGGGGATATCGGAGGTGATTAGTGGGGGAGAGCGAGAACAGTTGGGAGGCCATCACTAAAACCCACAGGTGGCTAATCCCTGTCTCCACTTGCAGGAAAATACTTCTTCAGGTCCAGCAGACAAGACTAGGCGGGCCAGTCCAGACAGTCATCTCTGCACTACGCATCATGTTGACGGAGACCGCAGCTTTCAGGGTCCAATCGACACCCCTGTGGGGTCCAGGTGAGCGTAACAGAACACAAAGCCTTTCTAAAAATACCCACCCGGGTGTTATGGAAACCTCAGAAACCGACCAACTGGCCCAATTATTGGGGGAC
Source organism: Ambystoma mexicanum (assembly GCF_040938575.1). NCBI lineage: Eukaryota > Metazoa > Chordata > Amphibia > Caudata > Ambystomatidae > Ambystoma > Ambystoma mexicanum. The sequence continues at coordinate 746,608,509 of NC_090926.1, forward strand.
CTGAGGGCGGAAGTACATGCCGCTCACCAAGAGACTAATGCCCTCAGGAGAGAACTGATTGTCTCAAAGGAGCGCACTGATGATCTGGCTAGGCAACTACTGCAAAACCAAGCTGGGCAAACGCCCCTACCTGGATATGGGGGAAAACCAACCCCCGTTTCATCAAGCAATCCTGTGCAAGTGGTTTTACCAGGAAATATTCCGTTAGCTCCACCGAACGCTTTGCTGGGGACCCCAAAAGGTTCACCGTGTTTATTAACCAATGCCGCTTGCACTTTTTATGCCGACCGGGAGCCTTTCCAAATAACCAAGCCAAAGTAGCCTTTGTATTATCATATCTTAGTGGCAGCGCAGCGGATTGGTCCATTCCGTTAGTCAACCAGGATGATCCTCTTCTCCGGGATTTTCAGGGTTTTCAAAGGAGCATGAAAAAACTGTTCGCCAGACACTCACAGGGTCAAGCCCTGGATAACAAACTTTTATCCTTACGACAGGGTAACCAGGATCTGCTAACCTATATTGCAACCTTCAATAGGTTGGTGGTGGAAACCGGGTGGCCGGAGGAAAAACGAATTACATTGTTTCATCGTGGACTTCGGGGAGAACTCAAAGACGTCTTGGCTCAAGTTGTGAACCCACCTCAGGATTGCACAGAATTTATAGACTTAGTGGTCCAGCTAGACCACCGACTTCAGAACCGAAAGACTGATCGAGCTAAATTCGAGAATCGGGTATTGGTTAAACCCAACGTTGCCCCCAAAGGAACAGATGCATCTGAACCTATGCAGATCGGGGGGGTTAAAGGACCCTTAACTCAAAAGGAAAGAGAAAGAAGACGACAGATGCAGTTGTGTCTGTACTGTGGAAACTCAGGACATTTTCTACGGGATTGCCCTACAAAACCACCCAAGAAGGTGGTAGGAGTTGCTGATAAAAGCCACATAGAGCCTGATTCGGGAAACGACCATGCCCGACAAGCGTAGAGGTCTGCTTGCCAAGCTTAAAGAAGGACACTCAGACCTCACATCTGATCATCCCAATGGTCCTACTTGATCCCAGGCAGCCATCACGTATACACGCAGTAAGGGCATACATAGATAGCGGGGCCGTAGGAAACTATATGGACCACAAATTGGTGTCAAGGATGAATCTACCTCTTTGCAAAAAGACCACTTCGGATGTCATCACCACAGTTGATGGAACTGAGATTGCCTCGGGGCCTGTAACTCATTCCACTACAGAGATGACACTGTTGAGTCAAGATGAGCATCGAGACTATTGTGTTTGATCTAATCAAAGCCCCACAGTTCCAGATTATACTGGGGATGCCATGGTTGGAAACACATAATCCTTGTATAGAATGGCGAGAGAAGAGAATAACCTTCCCGGATTGTGCACACACCTGTTACCCGGAGAAAACGTTGAACAAAGGCCTGGCTACAGTCGTTAACCCAATCGTGCAGTTACCTCAGGAATACCAAGAATTTCAGGATGTTTTTCAAAAAGAACAGGCAAATACATTACCTCCTCACAGATCATACGGTTGTCAAATGGACCTCCTACCCGGTGCACAACCCCCATGCAGTAGAATCTACGCCCTCACGGAACCTGAAAATCTTCACCTACGGCAATACTTGGACCAATACCTAGCTAATGGCTTTATTCGTCCTTCCAAGTCTCCTGCATCCTCAGCTTTATTCTTCGTGCCAAAAAAGGAAGGTGACCTTAGAACGTGCATAGATTACCGCGCATTAAATCAGATTACGGTAAAAAAACGATACCCATTGCCTCTGATCCCCGAATTACTAGACCAAGTAAAGGATGCTTGTATCTACACTAAGTTAGATCTGCGAGGGGCATATCATCTGGTACGTGACAAGAAAGGCGACAAATGGAAGACTGCCTTTCGCACCAAGTACGGATTATTCGAATATCAGGTGATGCCCTTCGAGTTGTGCAATGCACCAGTAGCCTTCCAGTATTTTATGAACGATGTCCTTCGTGAACTCATTGACGTCTGTGTCGTCGTATACATAGATGATATTCTAGTGTACTCCTCCTCAGAATCAGACCATGTTAAGCACGTGCGTGCAGTCCTTGAGAAACTACGCCAGCACAAGTTATATCAAAATTGGAAAAATGTGTTTTTCATGCTACGGAAGTTGAATTTCTTGGATTTATCCTGACTCCAAAGGGAGTCCGAATGGACTCTCGAAAGGTGGACGCAATTCTCAAGTGGCCATCACCCAGTTCAGTCAAAGGGGTACAAAGCATGCTCGGATTTGCTAATTTCTACCGCAGATTCATTCCGGACTTCTCCCATGTTGTACACCCCATCACAGCACTTTTGCGAAAAAACAACGCTTCTTGTGGACCGAAGAGGCTGAAAAGGCCTTTTAAGAGCTGAAAGCGAAAATTCACATCAGCACCTGTCTTAAAGCAACCACGCCCTGAGCTTCCATACATAGTAGAAACTGATGCATCCAGTTTAGCCATGGAAGCTGTCCTGTCCCAGAAGGATCCTGAAACTGGTCAACTTCACCCAGTAGCGTTTTGGTCCAGAAAGTTCTCAGCACCGGAGTTAAACTATGCGATTACCGATAAAGAGCTATTAGCTATCAAATCCGCCTTTAAGGCTTGGCGGCACTACCTTCTTGGTGCCAGGCATACCATTACCGTAATCACTGATCACCGGAACCTGCAGTATTTAAAAACAGCCAAAGCCCAATCATCACGACAACTTCGATGGGCATTGTTCTTTGCCGAATTCGATTTCGTGATCACTTATCGACCAGGCCGCAAAAATGGCAAAGCAGATGCCTTATCCCGAATATGGATGGGAGAAGCATATGCAAACCCGGATACCAGTGCCAATAATTCCCGAGCAAAGAATTATTGGCATAACTACTCAACAGACACTAGAAGATATTCATTCAAAAATCCAACAACTCTTCGATCCAGCAACCCTGCAGGACTGGGTAAAGAAAGGCCCGGACTACTCAGTCGTCAATGATCTACCTTACTATCAAGGACGACTATTTCTACCACACAAGGAAATACAAGAACTAGTCATCTCCAATTACCATGACACCCTGATGGAAGGGCACCCAGGTATCGCAAAAACTGAAGCGAAAATTAAGAGACAGTTCTGGTGGCCCACTTGGCGAAAAGACGTAAAGTCATTTGTGATGTCTTGTGGCATTTGCGCCCAAAACAAAAGTCAGAACAAAAAACCCGCTGGCCTTTTACAACCTTTGGATACTCCACCTACACCATGGCACACCTTGTCTTTAGACTTTATTACAGATCTACCTCCATGTAATGGATTTAACACCATCCTAGTTATTGTGGATCTTTTTTCCAAGATGGCCCACTTTATTCCTTTAAAAGGATTACCTTCTGCTTCAATTTTGGCCAAGGAGTTCCTCGAAAACATTGTTCGAATACACAGATTTCCTTCCGTATTGGTCTCTGACCGAGGCAGTCAATTCATTTCACAATTTTGGAAGAAATGTTGTCAATTTGGCGCAAATCGACGTGGGGTTATCAACCAGTCACCATCCCCAGACCGATGGTCCGACGGAGAGGACCAACCAGACCCTTGAACAGTACCTACGTTGCATGCTGCACCAGACCGAAAGCAATTGGAAGGATATTTTATGGATTTCCGAATATGCATACAATAAGTCAGTACATTCTAGAACCGGACAAAGCCCCTTCTATACCATATACGGACATCACCCTCGAACCTCAGAACTCGATTCGCCTCAGCACTTAGAAATGCCTGCAGTTAGTCATTTACACTCTACTATTACACAAGCCTTTAAGGAGGCAACAGAACATTTGAAACAAGCGAAAGAGAAATATAAGGAAAATGCTGATCAACATAGAAGCGATGCTCCATGATATCAGATTGGGCATCAAGTTTGGCTGGCTACAAAACACATACCTCTAAAAGGAACTTGGACTTTTAACCCTAGGTATTTGGGACCTTACACTATTAAGGCCATTATCAACCCGGTGGCCGTCAAGTTGGAATTACCCTCTAATATGCGGATCCATCTTGTCTTCCATGTTTCACTTCTGAAACCAGTTCAACCCGGGACAAGACTTGCCAAACCACCTGACCCCATCCTAATAGATGGAGAACCTGAATTCGAGGTAAAGAATATCCTGGACTCTAAGTTGGTTAAATCAAGACTTTTTTATTTAATCGACTGGAAAGGTTACGGACCACAGGAAAGGTCATGGGAGCCTAGTGACCACGTCCATGCACCTCGGTTGGTGAAGAAATTCCATCGGAACTTCCCAGACAAACCAGGGCCAAGGGGAAGAACAATTTTAGGAGGGGCCTTGGGGGGGAGTGCTGTCATGATGCCTACCCCCGGGCATCTGGATCAAGCCCATCAGCCCCGGGAGCAGGCATCCAGACATTTACAAAAACCCCAGCAGCCCCAGCTAGGGGATGTCCGCGTTCAGTCCTGGCGCCGTAGGCACCAGGCTCATAATAAAAATCAGTCCTGGCGCCATAGGCGCCAGGTTCATAGACATTACTTACCTCATGCAGAAAATGCTGCAAATAAATCCAAGCCAACGTGAGGCCTGGATGGGACTATTTTACTACAGGGACTATTTTTTACTCGGGTGTGGTCCTGGGGAACTTCTTTCCTGGGACTACTTTGGAGGCTATTTAAACCACCCCCGAACAGCAGCACATGCTTCGTGTTATTCTGCATTCAGCAGCGTGACTCTCACCGTGCCTGCAGCCAGCATCCAGTCTTCTGCCACGCCTGCGTGCCTGCAGCCAGCATCCAGTCTTCTGCCACGCCCGCCTCGAATCCGGAGCTCCTAGAATAAAGAGGAAGAAAAGGACAAGGTTAGAAAACAAACTTATTTCAAATTCCTCACCTGATTCCGGATCCATTTCATCTCCCGACCTGGAAAGTACATGAGTCCTGCATGCGTCGCTTCGCCAGCTCCAGCACGCCGCCATACTCACCAGTTCTCACAGCATCTTTCAATCCGGCACTGTCTCCATCATTTCTTCGCTGTACTCCGGCACCTAGAGGCACAAGAATAACAAGGTGAGCCAAGGGAATCAACAAATACCTCTTACCACCATAGACATTACCTGATTCACCACCGGCGGTATTATTCTCCATATCTTCATATGCCGCATCTGTAAAGAGGGAGAAAAACAACACGTTAACGCATGCAATAGTTACCGGACAGCGTTGGGTAACACAGACTCTTACCTGAACGCCAGCAGCAGCTACGAGACCTTCTTCTCACGAACTCAGTTGCAACTTAAGGAAGGAAAGGGACAAGAGTGAACATCGGGCACATTGAACTCTTTGAACTTGATACTTACCAATCCTGCCTGGGACTTCAGAGTCAATGCTTACCGGAACTCTCCCAACGTCTTCAAACCAGTGAAGTAACTGGTATCTACGCGCCCCTGCAAGACACGCAGGATGGAGAGCTCTTCTTTTACAAACATAAGGTGAGGTTACTAAGGGGATATCGGAGGTGATTAGTGGGGGAGAGCGAGAACAGTTGGGAGGCCATCACTAAAACCCACAGGTGGCTAATCCCTGTCTCCACTTGCAGGAAAATACTTCTTCAGGTCCAGCAGACAAGACTAGGCGGGCCAGTCCAGACAGTCATCTCTGCACTACGCATCACGTTGACGGAGACCGCAGCTGTCCGGGTCTGATCGACACCCCTGTGGGGTCCAGGTGAGCGTAACAACACACTGATTCCTGACTGCATCCTGATTTCTGTGTGGCGCCCTGTTCCTGAATTCTCCATCTTTGTTCCTAATTCCAGATTTCTGTGCAAAGCCAAGGCCTCTGCATTGCTGAACTCCTTTTCAGCTAGAAAAGGAGTTCAGCAATAGGCCCAAATTCTGAAATAATCCCAAAACCTAAGGGAAGCAATTTGATCCAGTTTGGCTTGCTACCATTAATGCTTGCCTGCTCCAAACTCGCCATCCCACTGATCTCTGGTCTCCAGTAACCAGCGCAGTCCAGTGCAGTCCAGTCCAAGGTGCCAGTCCAGGTGACCAGAACCACCCAGCTGACCTAATCCCACCAGATGTCCCCTGCTATACTTTAGACCCGATCCGTGGGATGACCAGAGGGCTGGAGGGTCCACAATCTTAAATTAAAGCGGACTGTAAGTATTAATAGGAATCATAGTAAACCATAGCATATTTTGCCCTGCCTTGTCCTATCCCAATCTCTAAACCATCCTGTCTTTACCTTAAGAAGCTAGAATACTGTCAGGACCATTCTTTCAACCCTGTCTGTGATTCCTAGTGTTAGCGCTGATATTCTCTTCATTTTTGTTTCACTAGACCATAAACCATTAGTGATTTTGACTAAATAAAGTAATTCCCATAAAGAAAACGGGGTATCCGCCACGTGAAGGATTACAAGCGGCCGTGGAGATTCACGGGTGGCATTCTCTTTTTCTTAGCCATTGAATCTAGTTTAAGTAAAATTAACCATTTTAAAACCGATTTTCTGTTTTTCTCTGCTCTATTTTTCTAAAAACATCACTCATTCAACCTTGCATAACTTTCTCAATTTCAACTCTGACTTAAACATAAGACCTGTAGCTATATCCCAACACAAAAACCGCATCACAAAACAGTGTATTTCACCCGTTTTTCTTAAAAACCATTTAGTAAATTTTAGGCGGGAATTTGCATTTCTGCAAAGGGTACTAATGACTAGTGTTAATAGGATTTGTAGTCCAAAGCATCTGGAGAGCCAAAGGTTGCTAACCCATGCTACAATGAGGATAAAACGTCCCCTTCATTCATACTGCAATTCGTACAATGTAATTTAGTGGCCATGCGGTTTGATTTAGGTTGGCCATATGATCTATAGTATGTCCACAAGAATTATTGAACACCACTCGAGGACCAGAAGGGACATCCTTGAGCACCTTTGGTTGAACAGTTTTGTTCCACCCCACACAACATTCAGGAACTTTGCTAGGTGGTTATGGATCGAGTTGTATCTTCCAAGAGAAAAATATATTTGGAAAAGATCCTGAAGAGGAAGGAAGATACAATATGGGAGGGAGCAATAGTACCTACTGTTGAACTCAAAATAAAGAGTGGTTGGTTGCTCAGTATGATAATTATGAAAACAAAGTTCCACTGTGGCTTAATAAAGCTATTAAACCAGCCGGGGCAGAGTTACAGGCCGGGGCATGACTAGGCATTAGCACCCGGAGTGGGTGTGTCCACGGGATACACGTAACATGATTGGCTCATTTCCGAGCCATACCACGGTGTGATCCCGTGGACGCACCTACGTGCCTGCGTTTGTTCCCGGCAGGGGGTGCATGGCAGCCTTAGCGAATGAAGAGGCTCGAAATGGGGCAATCCCCACTCTGAGCCTCCCCAAGGCTGGAGGCTGCCTTCGCCCCCCGCCGGGGACTCAGGTATGTTTTTTTTCCATCTGCCCCCCTCCCCTCCAAACTATCCCCTACCCAGCCCCCGAACCCCATTTACCTTCTTTTTTCTTCTTTTTTTGGGAGTGAACGCGCTGGGAACACTTCTGTTCCCAGCGTGTCCACTCCCGATGGCCGCCATGCAAAGGTAAAACAGGCTTTGTTTTCTCTTTCCCGCGGGCATTTTATTTGACTTTTTTTTTCTTTCTGTTCCGAAACGCAGCAGTCCCTCGACGGCGGGCCAATTCCACCCATGGTAATGCCCCCCAGGGCTTTCTTAAGGTACTCGCTACGCTTGGGCCTGTAACTACAGCATTACGTGGGGCGGTATTGGCCCACCGTCTCGTGGCTTATTGCATCATTAATTCCCAAATGACATCCAAATTAGTCGATAGATAATAACCAACACTTCTAATACATCAGTGGAGAAGCAGGTATTGGCAATAGCTACCTTATTCAAAACATTTCTACTTTCACATGGTGAGCATTTAATGACCGAACAGCATTTATACTAAGTAACAGCACCAAAAGGCCTTCAACTTACAACATGGGTGTCATCACATTCCACATAATATTTAAGCTAACTGTAGAAAAAAACAAAACATTAGGATACAATATACTGAATGCTGAAGAAGCTCCGGAAGTTGCCAAAGTTTTAAAAGGCATGAAAATATTCATAAGAGATGAGGTAAGCATAGTTTCAAACAATTTGCTAGCTTTCCTATACCAAATACTTCAAGAAATCCTTAAATGCTATGATAGTAATATATTTGAAAGAAGAATGTCATTGTATTTTGGGATCTACTCCAGCTAACACCCGTCAATGCCAAGCCAGAATTTCAAACCATCACCACAAAGCATAGTGCAAAACACAATGGGCAGCACTGGCAATGTTAATTTGTCGGGTTTCTTTGAATATTTTCAACTAACTTAACTGCAGAAATTAGCAACATGGCAACACATCTAAAGCTAGTAGAGTTTTAAAACTCACAGAAGAGGCAAAAGTCATTTTAATTAGTAGACTAGTCACAAATGTATATGCTGACAATGTTGCAGCGGTCCTACATTCTTTATGCAAAGTACGATTATTTTGCAATGCCCCTTGAACAGGACTATTGAGTAATAGAAGTTGCAAAACCAGTTAATTTGTCCACTATGTGCCTGGCCCATCTCCCCATCCACTGCTGTTTTTCTAGGGGGGAGAGGGGCACCTGTTCGAGTGCCTGTCACTCCCCTTTCCTTCCTCTCCCGCCCACCCAAGCTCCACTCCACATTCCGCTTGGCCCCTGCCCCACCAACCCCTCCACACTCACAACACACCTCACCTCCTCCTGCACTGGCACCTCCCTTCCTGCCCCATTTAGCTTTCCATGTATTCCGCAGAGGACGTTTTGCACTGAATTACAGGCAAAACATCCTCTTGGAAATACATGGTGCAGGACATTGAAGCTTCATACATATGCACCAACTTTGTAGAGGTGGAGAAATAACAGCGTGTCTAATATCCACTCTAGCATACTGTGAAAAATGTAACGGAGAAATGATCCAAAAAAAAACATCAACACATCATTGCATTTGAGCCTGTTGCCCAGATCCCAAAACATGTCGTAACTAGTGCAATGAATAATGAATGAAGACATACTGAAATTAGTAAAATAATTACAGCTAGTATCGTTAAATGTCTATATGCATACTGAGCCGAAATATTAATGGAGAATGGGGATGGGTCAATGCTGCAATAGGTTTAAAACTACATAACAATCAATTGTACATTAATTTACTAGAAATTCAGTTTGTCAACATCAAAAAGTACTTCCCATTAAACGAGTAAGTGTGTATGTCATGCTACTCAAAGACGTTTACCTAGCAAGAAAGCAGTTTTCCATTACACCTCTCTGTGCAGTAACCATACAGAAACCACAGCACCAGGTTTAAATGCAGCCATTATTTACATCTGACCCAAACCGTCTACCCAAGGACTGAGCTATGTAGCATTATCCTGAGTATTCAATTGCTATCCCAAAAACAAATAAAATAACGAGAGCACAAAGAAATCCAAAAACAACTAAATAAAAATCAACAGCATCATGTAACACTAATACTAGTAATGTGCACTAAAAAAACTGTCCTAACAGAAACTTGACAAAGCAATGCTATTATAAAACAGTATGCTGCATTAACGAACAAGGCAAGAGTAAACTGCTACACAGATGTTGCTGTAAAGCTACACCTACAAATTCTGCATTTGGTTCAAAAATTGAAAGTGCCACACAAAACAAAGTCACTGCAGATTAAAAAAATCTCCCTTCACAAGTAAAGCAAACCCCATCAACAAATATACATGCAGATCAGTGCTCACTGATATTGACAATTGATTCCATCAACAAATATTACTACGTGTGAACAACACGAGGCTTATGAATTATTATCTATCAGTACTGTTATACAACTCCCAACAACTAACATCAACCAAACTGGTGTACAAACATTCAAAATGCCCTGTCTAATAAAATCACCACCTTGCAAACTAAGATCCACCATAAAAAGGCCACCCTTCTCACTATAACTAAACCTAATATTAATAATGTGACAGTGATGCCTCCTATCTCGACCCCCCCACTTGACGCTACCTCTTACTTCAACTTCCGCAAAGTATCTATCAAAGAGGTTGAGAATGTCATCCTCACTCTTAAACCATCAAACTGCCACGGGGACTTATGCCCAGCACAACTTATAAAAGATGCAGCTCGCGAACTCTCACCTTTCATCACTAAATTAATAAATGCATCCTTCAACTCAGGCACAATACCTAACAATCTGAAACAGTCCTGGGTCCTCCCACTCCTTAAAAAACAAAACCTAGACCCCTCCATCCCTATGAACTACCGCCCTATTACTACAGTACCATTTATGCTTAAAATCCTCGACAAAATGGCATATCTACAAATCCAACAATACCTAGAACATAACCATCTCTTAGGAATCCGACAATCTGGTTTCAGACCCCAACATGGAACAGAAACCGCTTTGGTTGACCTTAAGATACAAACTGACGAGTTGAGAGACCAGGGCAAAACAGCACTACTGCTGCTTCTTGACCTCTCAGCAGCTTTCGATTTAGTCGACCATGAGATTCTGTGCAAACACCCCGAGTCGGCCGCACACTTCTCCCAAGAGGCAATATGCTGGATTCAGTTCTTCCTCAGTAATAGAACAATGCGCGTCTTCTCACCATTAGCGGCTGCTGACCCCACGCCCATTGCCTGCGGCGTGCCTCAGGGCTCCTGCATCTCACCTACCTTGTACAACATCTTTACAAAGCCCCTTTTCGATGATCTCGATGGTCTGGGTATCACCTACACAAACTATGCTGATAATACCCAGATCCTCATCCCGTTGACGGGGGATTATGACAAGGATTTGGCCTTTGTAAACAGAGTGTACCTCATCATCCAGGCATGGATGGCCTCACATGGACTATGCCTGAATGATGACAAAACAGAACTCCTCATTCTTGGTACTTCAGCCAATATTAACAAACTCGGGCAAAACTACTCATCATTTGAAATTGACCATAACATCATCACTGTGGCCAAGGAGGTAAAACCCTGGGTTTTTACCTAGATTCCTCATTATCATTTAAAAAACAGGTAAACGCAATGGCCTCCGCCACTGCCTATACCTGTAAACTCATCCGAGCAGCCAAACCATTCCTAACTCCCAATAACTGCATTACCCTGGCTAGAGCATTGATCTTATCTAAGCTGGATTACTGTAATGCCCTTTATGTAGGCAGTAACAAATACATCATAAATAAGATCCAAATCCTACAAAATAACACCCTAAGAGCAGCACTAAGTATCCCCAAGAAAGCCCACATCTCAGATACCAGAAGATCTGTTAACTGGCTCTCCACGAAAGACAAGATCTTCCTTAAATCTGTCTCCCTGACACACAAATGCCTTCACGACTTGGCCCCGAAATATCTTACAATGAGATTCTCTAGACAGGCTTCCCACCGCCCCTCCAGGAGTGTCAATGTCAACCTACTACTAGTCCCAAGATTCAAACGGACGTTGACAGGAGGGAGCAGGTTCCCTGTTAAAGCAGCAATACACTGGAACTCACTACCGCCACCTCTAAGGAAAGACGTCCCCTATCTTCAGTTCAGGACGAACATTATCCAATGGATGAAGGACCTTGACAAATAATACTCCCTGGTTCCCTCATGCCTGGCCAGCCTATCATTATTCAAATTGGCCAGCGCGATTTCCAATAGATTTAATGTTCAGTGTACTCCCGTTATTCTCTTTGCTACTATGTAAACTGCCCTAGATAAAGTGTCATTGGTATCTGTTACTTATGCTGTCACTGTGTCCCTATTGTAACTCCATGGGACGTTATCTAATATGCTATATGTAACCAAGCTATACAACCCTCTTACTATTTTCGTGCCTTGTAACCCTTGAGGTTATGTGCGCATTATAAATAATAAAAACAAACAAACAAACCATTTAATAGGTGTGCATCACACCTATGAAAAAGAATGCCACTCATCATATAATTCAACACAAACATATAATCAATGAAATTGCCATTTAACTTTACATTCTGGGTGTTAACAGAAATCCATTTGTAGAACTCTAATTTTCTAGAACAAGCACACATGAAGTTTATGCCAACTGTGGCCTTGAATTTAAACAAAACATTGAAGTACCTACATAGGGATTATAACATTTGCATGCCTATGATATAGAGCTCATTTAAAGAAACCACTAGTCTAAACCACATGCACACTCACATCTATTAACCCATACCATCAAATAATTCTGATATTTAACACATCTGTTCCAGAAAGTCATAATTCTATTAAAGACACAGAGGGTTCGGATTCTATAACAAGATGGAGGTGAGCATCATGCTTCATCTTCTTATTTATTACTCTCCAGCATTCCCTAATAAGCATACTGCTCTCTGTGCCCAGTTGGCTAGTGCCTCTGGGTCCACTTCTTCGCCGGTGTCTTTCGCTCCCTCCACCAGGTCCATGATCTAAGCTAGTGGACCGGTTAGATCCAGGTATTTCTCCTGACAGCTCTGCCATGAGCGATCGATCCCTTTCCTGGGGTCCCTGTTAGACTTGGCAACGAAGGCCAACACCTTGGGGTCCAGTTCTGGCGCTTCTACTACTTTGCCTGGTAGTTCTGGCTTTGGGCACTCCGCCCTCATTCTTTGCCTCACCTCCTTCTCCAGCGCTTTGCGCAGTCTTTGAGCCATGTATTTTGCGACTCCCTGGGAGGGCACCCATTCCGAAGAATTCAGGTTTCAGATGTCTTCTGGATGAAACATATCTGAGGTCTCTTCGTCCTCTAGATTATTTAGCTTTCTCAGCATTTTCTTTGGTGGAGGCAGACCTCCTTCATCCCCTTCCTTATCGGCTTCCTCTTGTGAGGAGGTCGGGGATTCTCTGGGTTCCTCTACAGGGAAGCCCTCTTATTCTGTGTTGCTCATATTCTCTTCCCCATGGTAGGGGTTTGTGAGGCTCGGCACCTCCGACTTACTCATGAAGGCTTTACTCAGCCTGTTAAAAGCGTCGGTAGCCTCTGAGGCTCTTGGATCTACCCCTTCTGGTTGGCCCAGGAGGTCAGAAGAATGCTTGCTCTTCCGGGCCTTAGTACACCCCTGCGGCGCGACCCTCATGGACGTGCTTGCTTGGGTTATGGTGCTTTTGTCTTTTTGGCTCAGAAATAATTCAAGTGTTTCTAGGCTGTCCTGGAGGGGTCTGACCCCTTCAGCCACTGCCTCTATGAGTGAGTCTCCAAGCACTTCTTTGAAGCTGTGAGCCAGGTCCTCAGGGGACATGGCTTCTTGCTCCTCCTCACTCCATTCAAACTTAGCCATGCTGTGTGCTGGTAGTTGCCTAATAGTACCCTCTCAGGTGTAGTGGCACGTCCACTGGCTCACTCTGTATGATTGAGGCTGCACCTGCACTGCTAAAGCAGATTCTTGTCAATTAGTGCTGGGCACTGTGTTCACTGAATGCTCTGTATTGAGCTGTGACTTACTCCGGTGATTATATAATCTTTTAAATCTTCTCCGGAGTGTCTGGAGCTTTCAATTGTGTTAATCTGATTTGTCACGTAAGGGAGACCAGAGCACAATGCCCGCGAAGCACCTCGCCCCTCCTCTTCAAGGGAGGGGGCTCTGCGCTCTCCCAATTACTTCGCCGGCCCTCCGGCGTTGGGCCACGACCGCGCGAGTGTGAGGGCTACTTGTGTGGCTCTCTGCGAGCCGAGCACTCGCGCTCGGCGAATTCGCTCTGCCCCCAGAAGGGTGGGGGCTCCTCGCTCACGCTCCGGGAGTTAGCTCCGACACCCAAGGGTGGGGGCTTCTCGCTCGCAGCATGTGCGAGCGAGGAAAAAGCCGCCGGCAAGCCCCTGAGGTGCTGGAAGTGCAGCACGGGCCGCCGGGTGTTTTCCCTTATTAAATCGTTTAACGCTGCGCTATAGAAAATACTCAATCCCAACATCAATATCTCACATAAAAAAAAGAAGAGGGGGATTGCAGGAATATGAAGGACTAGTTCTTATGACCATGGCACTGGGGTTACAGGGACCTAAGACTGATGGGATATGAAGTTTTTTGAAAAAAAAAAAGAAAGTTATTTCAATGAAAAGATTTAAAATTTTACTATTTGTTGAAATTGCTGGAGAGTAATAATTAAGAAGATGAAACATAATGCTCGCCTCCTTGTCTTTAATAGAATCAAGAGCTCCCTGCGCTATTAGCAGGGGAATCTTCATTATGCTTTCTCTTTCATTTTACTCCTCAAGCAGCCTTAACAAAACCAATAATACTAACAACAATAACAAAGATCAGACTACAAGTCCCACTTTAGTCAGAGTCTTTGGTAGTCCAGGTATTATTGGTCCGTGAAAAAACACCACATGAACAACTTGCACCAATCCATAACTGTCTCTGTCCTTAAACACTGTAGATCCTCTGATACGTCCTCTTTCTTTTGCTGATTCTAAACTGCGCCCCAACCGGTAAACGCAAATCTCTGATGAAAGGCCATCTCTGTTTCTCAACTCCCTGTCGTCTTAGAATCGAGCATGAAAGAGCACACTCAGTGAGAAACAACGGGTGAGACAATCGTATCATCAATAACATCTCACAACATTACAAGTATAACTACATATACAGCATGTATAACATATATCAAAATCAGTATAATTGTAAGGGTCGGATAAGTCTTTGCCTCTGTGTCTTTAATAGAATTATGAAAATTCTGGAAATGTGTTGAAAATCTGAATTCTATGTCAAGACCGAAGGCTCGGATTATGCTAGTTTAAAGCTTACTCATCACTAACAATGCCATATACTCCATTGGTTTCAAATAAAACATCCTAAAACTAGACTCATTTGACCAGTCTGCTGATCTCATGATATATTCCAGTGTAGCTCCTACATTATATGCCTTGGTGGCCATTGCTCCCCTCACAGATTGTTCGCCGTAACAGAGCACATCAATGCCGGCCTGTACCATCACTCATGTTAACCATCTGGCCAATGTCGCTGGTACCACTGCTTTATAAGGCTTGCATGAGACTATGAGTAACTGTGATACCCCTGGTGGTCTCCCGTCTCTCGTAATGCTCTTGTATGCTGCCAAACATCTAACTTCACATAGTTTGGGTTGAGAAGGGAATAAATCATGAGATATGGACCTCAATCCTGTTTTAGTCCTTCTCGAGATGAAAAAGGTCACCCTATTGGGCGGTAGGCACTTCCTGTTAACCTCTAGTGCCCTAACATCTTACATGATAGGAGGCACAAAAGCATAGTCAGTTTAAAAGATAGTGCTTTCCTAGATAACTCTAAATTATGGTGTTCAAGATTCATTGATGATGAGCTCAGCCTCGCTCGATGATCCTGGCCTGACCAAAGCTCCCCTGAAATCACCCACGCGATCAGGTTGAGTTTGCCCGTCTGCACTAGTGGATGACTGAGCCCTCTGG
Organism: Ambystoma mexicanum; assembly: GCF_040938575.1. Lineage (NCBI taxonomy): Eukaryota > Metazoa > Chordata > Amphibia > Caudata > Ambystomatidae > Ambystoma > Ambystoma mexicanum. Next base: position 746,623,994 of record NC_090926.1, read on the forward strand.
GATCCTGCACAATAGGTATGTGCTTGGGAAGTGCCACTGGATTGTGGTGTGTCAACTCCAGGATACTGGGGAACCAGGCTTGTCCCCTCCAGTCCGGAGTAATCAGAATCAGAGATGCTTTGTGCCTTCTCACCTGGGCGAGAGTCCTCGCGATCAAAGAGAAGGGGCGAAATGTGTAGTTTAGGCCCTGTCCCAATGACTGGAGGAAAGCGTCCGTTGCATCCGCTTGCGGATCCGGTCGCAAGCTGAAAAAACAAGGTATCTGGTTGTTCAACCTCGACGCAAAATGGTTGTACTGACATGGTCCCCATCAAACCATCAGGTCTCGGAAAACTTCCTCGTCCAGCTTCCAGTCGCTGGCGCCCCTGAGAAACCTGGAGTTCCAGTCTGCTACCTCGTTCTGGCGGACCGGCAGGTACTCCGCTATCACAGACACTCGTCTCTGTAGGCAGAGCTGCCAGAATTCCTTTGCCTTCTCTGCCAACATCTTGGACCTCGTGCCTCCCAGTCTGTTTATTTATCTGACTGCTAACACGTTGTCCATTTTGAGGAGTGCACAACACTGTGCTCTATCCTAATTCCAGCATCTCACTGCAATGGACCCTGTCAATAATTCTAGGCAATTGATGTGTAAGGACGTCTCCTGCTCCAACCACCTGCCTCCTGTCGATAGGTCCCCGCATTAGGCTCACCAGCCCCGTCTGCTGGCATCAGATTCAATGATCAGGTCCGGGGACGAGGCAAATATAGCCCTCCCGTTCCAAGCGTCCATGTGATGTAGCCACCATTCCAGCTCCTCTCCCACTTCTTGGGAGATTGGCACGTTTGATTCGTAAGATGCAACCTTCCTGAGATTTTGTATTTTTAAACTGTGAAGGGCCCTGCAGTTAAGGGGTCCCGGAATATGGCTTGAATCGAAGAAGCCAGATGGCCCACCAATCTGGCAATTTCCTGCAACAACACCTCCTCCTTTGCCAGAGTGTGTCTGATCTGTTTCTTGATGTCGTTTACTTTGGAAATTGGCAGACTGAGAGACCCCTGGGTTGTGTCTATCACAAAGCCTATGAACTCCATGGCTTGATCCGGAAGTATCCTGGATTTCTCCCAGTTTATCAGAAACCCTATATTCTATAGAAATTATATGGTGGTCTGTACCTGTACTTGGGCATCTCCTTGTCCTGGCACCTTATGCATATGTCATCCAGGTATATTATGAGTTGCCCTGTTCTCTCAGGTGGGTTACCACTGGTTTCATTATTTAGTAAAACACCAAGTGGCGATGCCTGGCCAAAGGGTAGGCAACAAAATTCCCATGTTGACTCCGCCCAGATAACTCTCAGTAATCGGTGGTGTTCCGCCGCCCTGGGCACTGTCAGGTATGCATTCTTGAGGTCTATCCTGGTGAACCAGTCTCCCTGCAATAGATTATCTTTAGGAGGTGAATCTCCGCCATTTTGAAATGTCTGTAAAGCACAAACTCGTTCAACCCCCTCGGGTTGTGATCGGTCTTAACTTGTGTTTCCCTCTGGCCAGGAAAATATTGCTTATGCACCCTATTGAGGAGTCTGTTACGTGCACTATGGCTGCCTTGCTCTCTAAACTTCTCATTTCTGTCTCTAATAACAGTAGATCTTCTAGACTTATATGTATGCACTTTGGGGGTGCTGCTTGCCATGGCGCTGTGTAAACATCTATGTGGAAACCCTGTAATGTGTCCAGAAACGAAGCGTCTTTGGATATGGATTGCCAACAGTCGACATTTTCTGCTAACCTCACCCCTACTGGTGGGGTACCTACGCTTATTGCACGCTGGAGTACGCTTGCTCTCACCAGTGGTATTCTGTTGGCGGTCTCCTTGTCGCCAGCCTCTGCCCTTTCGTCTATCCCTGGAGGGGAAGAAGGGGCTTTGTCTTCGATCTTCCTGCTCTCTCCAATGAGATCTATTGATCTATTGCCGTAGGACCTGTTGTATGGGAAGTGGCTGGTAGAGCGACCCTTACCTCTACCCGACCTCCCGAAAATATGTCTCCCAGACACCCTCTTTGGTGAGTCCCATGCTTTATCGAACACTGCATTGGAATTTGCAAACTTGGTTAATTCCTAAATGAATGAATCCCCAAAGAGTTTCCCCTTTGCTGCAGCCGATGACTCAGAAGAAGCTAGTTTGCTGAGCTTGGGGGTCAATTTTGACCAGTAATGACCCCCTCTTGGAAACGCCAGGGCCTATTCCAGGCCCTTTCTCACATCATTCACGTACTTCCCCATGAACGTGACAATTTGTTCATCAGTTTCAGGGCTATCAGCAATCCCCTCAGGGAGGTGTGGTCTTGGCCATTCCACCCTTAACTTGCTCCTGACCTCCTTTGCTAAAGGTGCCCTAAGGCGTTTCTTAAGAAAGGCTGCTATCTTTTTTGGCAGCTCCCATTCCAAAGAGCAATGATGGATCAATGCCTCTGGGATGAAGTCATCACCCCTAGCATCGTCCTCCTTATCCACCTTCTTTTTCTTAGGCGCTTCCAGGCTTTCATCGCCTGAGGATGACATTAAATATACCTCCTCTTCAGAGTCTTCATCCTGCCTGTCGTCATCCCCCTCGTAGGAGTTAGTGGATGAAGTTTCTTGCCACCTGCTAGGCCTAGCTCTGGCTCTCACTTTCCTTTTCTTGACATCTTTCCTCCGTTGTGGCTTGCACAGGGGGTCTGGGCCTCCTGTGCCATGCAGGCTACTTTTCTTCCCCCTTTTACTCTACCTTGTTCCCTTATCCCTTTTAGCTCTTCTAAGCCTTGGTAAAAATTCAACCAGTCCTCCATCAGCGTAAACTGCTGCAGTCCCTGCCTCAAGGTAGCTCCCAGAGCCTGCTGCAGTACCTGGGCCATGCCTGGGTGTAATCTCTTTTGGCTAACACTACCCTCCCCTTCTTTACTGGATGAACTCGTGATTAAATCACAGGGAGGTGTGAGGAACTCATGGTGACCACCAGTAAGACAGACACAAGTGATCACAGTTCAAGGGTGTTTATTGAACAATGAATGCTGTATGAATGTTGGAAAAACGCCCAATCTAAACCTAAATCTAGGATGGGAGCAAGCGTCGACCATTAAATGAAAAATAAGGCAGTCCTAGTGGCATTTTGTCAAAATAAAAAGGCCTATACTAAGAAACCTATTGCCAATCCTCACAACTAATACAAAAAAGGGCTGTGGGATAGTTCTCAAGAAAGGAAAGAAGTGTTCTCAAATAATATGTCAGGATGTGGTAGCCTGGGTCTCCCTTACCCATGTTTTGGACATGGGGTAAGATGGGAGCTAAGATCACAGTACAGTCTCGGTCTGCTCCAGCATGAGACGACAGTTTCAATGGTAGTTCTCAGGATCGTCGATGGCCAAGTCTCGTTTCCTTAGAAAGACTCTTACCTTCGGGGTCTGATGTGCTCAAATAACAAAAACAAAAGTTCCTTTAACAAATTAAAAGTTTGTTCCAATGTTTGCTGGGTGATGGGTTCACCCCTGGGTCCCCCTCTTCTGGGTGCTGACCCTTCTCGTATCGTATTCCAAAACATACCACAGTTTCTTTATCAAATAACTTTGGGTGATAGCTTCACCCCTGGTTCTCCCTCGGTCGGGCTCGAACCCCTCTTATCTTTATATTCTTGGATGACGTCTTCCCCCCTGGATCTCCATCGGTCGGGCTCAGACCCCATTTTCCTTCAAATGTTCTCCTTTACACAGTTTACTGTTTGTGGGATTCACTTCCCTTTCTTTCACAGCGCTTGCAGATCAAAGTCTTTTGATTGTATGGGGATTCTGCTTGACCCTCTGTATGACCACTTTGACCTAGTAATCTGGCCCACCTACGGCATCTGGTACTTGTAGTTTCTCTCATATGGGGCTCGAACAGAGTCTCTTGAATTAGCACCCACGTGGTGCCGCTTTCTCTCTGCAGCTGGTCTCCCCTTCACACTTCTACAAGTTCATCCAAATTTCATCAGGCTTGGTTCAAATCTTACCACTTTGCGATTCTCACTCAACACAATCCGGTTCTCATCGGTTCTCCCCTCGACTCACCAGCTGTGATGAACCGATTGGTTGTCGCATCTCTGGAGTCAAGGCACGGGAGCTTCCCTGGCTCCTGCTTATTGGCATAGGTTTGCCCCATGTACCCCATGTACCTTTGACATCTGCTGCAGGGCACTTGTACTATTGTTTGCGGTCTAAGGCTCTACTCCACGAAGGCTCTGCAGATCTGGGATGAAAAGGTCACTTCTCTCCTCGCCACCCTCTCCATTCCTGCCGCCTTTCTCCTTCTCTAGAACTGCTGCGTAGTAGCCGTCTCATCGTGCTATCTGCCGCACTCGCCTTGCTCGTACTGTGCTCTCTGGCTCCACCTTTTATCCCTGTGGGGAAGGGAAAGGGCTGTCAGGTGTGTGTGATTTGTATACATTTCCTGACTTTGCCTGACCCTTGTATTGGGACATGTCAGGTAAACGGCTCGGGTGTTAGTCCGTTGTCCTTTGTGTTGTGCGAAAGTGTTTGTTGGAAAAGGGGGGGGGTGGTTTAGAATGTCCTACGTGAGCGGAGGGGGAAAATGTGTCAAAGGAAGGGGGATACTGCATCTAACCAGTTGGTGTCCCACGCCTACTCTCTGAGGACCCCGCATCCAGGTGATCCTCCCTCACTGGTCCACCCCAGGAACTGGGTCCAATAGCGATAGCCGTGTCCTGGCCACCTGGATAACAGATTCCCAGCGACTAGCTAGGGAGACAACTTCAGGTTTCTCAGGTTAAATATGGTATTAACAGGATACCTGGGTCTGTCACCATTCAAAATATATATATATTTCTTCTGAGAGACCAGACGCTGATCATTCTGCACAGGTTTAACCTGCGACTGCGCCCGTCAGAATATTGAGCTGTGGTAGCACTTATGGCCCGCATGGGTGCTGTGCGTACACCGCACACGATCACCTGATTGATGGTCTCCGGAAAAATGTAATGCTTGCTTCGGTGAGAACAAGCCTCCTGAGATAATGTGTTAGCGAAAAATTATGCAAAATATGAATCACCTCAATAACGGTCACAGATAAGAGATAAGCGCCGGAACGACGTGGTCCCGTTGCGCTTCTCTCCTCCGTGTCCATGCTGCTCCCTCTGTTTCGCCGGAGTCGTCGTGGACGATGACGTTCCAGCCCCGTCGCGGCCGCAACGCTGACTGAAAGGCTTCTCATAGATATGCTCCACCAAACACTCTAAACGCTGCGCGCTGACAATACAATGAAAAATCAGTACTTTATCCACACAAGTATAGTAAATACTATAAATACAATCTATCATATATGGTCTCTAGGAATTACAAAAGTAATCAGGTACTTAACTCGCGACCAGAGCAGCAAAGAAAGAGGACATATAAGAGGATCTACAGTGTTTAAGGACACAGACAGTTATGGATTAGTTCAAGTTGATCATGTGATGTTTAATCAGGGACCAATAGATGTTTTTTCAGGGACCAATAATACCGGGACTACCAAAGACTCTGACTAAAGTGGGGATTGTAGTCTGATCTTTGTTATTGTTGTTATTGTTATTGGTTTAGTTAAAACTGCTCAAGGAGGAAAATGAAAGAGAAAGCATAATCCGAGCCTCCGGTCTTGACATAGAATACTATTATAGATATTATACGGACTTACACCATCACATATCCACAACATTTGAAACACTCCAGCAGAGAACAAGAAAAGGGACCTTCAGAAAACAATAAAGAAAAAGACAAGAAATCCAGAAACGTAATGTTACCTCCACAACTGTGACAATCTCGTGTAGTGAGATATTTTATTTGATGGCAGAGTTGCACAATTATACTGGGTGAACACCATGTAATGTGGGAATCACAATACAAAGACAACGGAACATCTTTTTAAGATTTCAACATTTCACAATAAGTAAGCATCAATACAAATGATGTACTGTAGAGTATACGTAAACAATGGTAACCCAATAGATTGAAATGATAAATAAAATATTTATTAACAGAAGTATTATGCAAATAATTTTAGAGCTGCCTAAAAAAGAGAAAGCAATCAGTGGGAATATTTATTTTTAAAAGTTGTTACGGTTGCTATCTGTTGAAGTCTACAAATGATGTGAATGCCACCAATCTGGTCTAATGCATCATTAAACACTAAACATAACAATCAAATAAAACCAGCATTCAAACCAAGTTTGCTGGAACCTTATATCACCCTAAAAAATTACAAATAAAAGAGTAATATCTTCAAAACATACATCCACAATCACACTTTATATTAAATGACCTCAAAACAAATACCTACAATCACATGTTTTAATAAACTACCTCACCACATACACCCACAATTACTAAAATCACTGCCTCACAAAAATATATCCTTCCTACCACACTTAACACCCAACAACAACTACCATAAAGATGTAAATTAAAAACAAACACACATGTAACATCACTAAAAAAAACTCAACACAAATAACTATCAACATATTAACATATTCACAAATGAACAACAATCTAAAGAAAAGGGCAACTTAAGGTTTCAGCAATCTTGGTTTTAATGTTGGTCTTATCTTATTTTGTGTTTGGTATTTCAAGTGTGCTGGAGGAGGAGACTGACAATCGAGTGGCATAGTGTTACGCTCACCTGGTATCCACAGGGACCCAACCCAGCTGGGTTACTCACTGGTATGCTTCTCAGCTTTGCCCTGATGTGGTCTGTGGGGAAGGTTCTGCCTGAAAATACAGGAGGACTGTGTTCAAGACTGACCGACTGGGGTAAGTATCCTCCCTCCATCCCGTATGCTTTCAGTCCCTCTGGCACCCTCTCCTCACCTTGTGGTAGAATAAGGCGTGCCCTCCGCCCTGCCTTCTTTGCAGGGGCGCGTGGTCTTTCATGGGCGAGTGCGGTCCAGTTACTTCACTGACGCCTGCCCATTTGATATTGTTCAGGTAGGTCTTATTGCTGTTCTTTAGTTTTATTACTATCCTACATGCCTTTCTTTGTTTAAAATGTCTCTTTTTTCTCCCTTAGGTATGCAGAGCTTCAGCGCGGCGAACTGGCTTGGTTGAGCCCCGCTGGTAAATGATTGCGCATTAAGAGTGCTATGATGCGGTAAGTAAGCGCTATGTGCAGCACTACAAAGTCTTGCCTTTGCTAACCTGTGTTTTCCTTCCTTGTAGGTCCCGGTGTTCTTCAGCGCGAGTGGAATGTCCGGAGTGGTGCCAAACGAGAGGCGACCAGCCAGGTAAGCCTTTTGAGCAGTTCGTAATTTGAAAATGTCTCTACAGCTTTCTTTAATGTTGCCTCTATCTTCCTCTTTCAGGTCGTTCTGTCCGAGAGGCGTGCAGATTCGAGGAAGCTGTTCTCAGTAGCTGCGAGTGTTTAACGATGAAGACTGCAGGTAAGATGCTGCTGCTAATTATGTTCCTTTTGTCTCCTTGCAGGTTCTGCTTCTCCGAGGTTCGAGGAAATAGCTGGACATGGTGAGCGTCATGTTGCAAGCTGCAAAGTAACACGAAGCATGTTCTGCAGTCAGGGTGTGGTTTATATAGCCCAGGTAAAGTAGTACCAGGGAAAGTAATTCCAGGCCTGCCACACCCAAAACACAAGACCGCATAGTTTGGTTCTTAGGAACCAAGCTATGTGGATGCCTCCATGTTGGCTGACAATACAATAAAGTAGTTCCCAAGCACATTGTTGTTCATGCTGTATGAGCCTGGCGCCATAGGCGCCAGGACTGGACCCATGAGAGCTTTTAAAGAGGAGGCCAGGCTCTAGAGGCCCGAGTCCTGACTCCACCTGGCCAATGGGTTTCCCAGAGGGGGTTTTGGGCGAGGGTCGTGACAGCACTCCCCCCTAAGGCCCCTCCCATGGTGTTCCTTCTGTCTGGCCCAGGTTTGGTTGGGAAGTTCCGATGGAATTTCCTGATTAGACGTGGTGCGTGGATATTCTCATTGGGCTCCCAGGATCTATCTTGTGGTCCAAATCCTTTCCAATCGGCGAGATAATATAGCTTGGTCCTAGAGTATTTAGGGTCCAAGATATCTTTGACTTCGAATTCTGGTTCTCCGTCAACAAATATGGGCTTAGGTGGTGTCCCAATCAGTGTGCCGGGTTGCATTGGTTTCAGGAGGGACATATGGAATACCGGGTGGATGTGTAGATTAGGTGGTAAATCTAGTTTCACGGCTGCTGTGTTGATAATTGCCTTAATGGTAAAGGGTCCTAAGAATCTGGGATGAAAGGTCCGGGTTCCCTTGATGGGTACGAATTTAGCGGCTAACCAAACTTTGTCTCCTACTTGATAATCAGGGGCCTTTTGTCACGCTCACCTGATTCCCACGGAGGCGCAGGTCTGGCTTCGAGTGCTGATGCTTCTTCAATGGTGAAGCGCAGGACTCTGAAGATGGACTCACTGGCTCGCAGGAATATTCCCCTTAGGGTCAGGAAGGATGAGCTCTCCATCCTGCTTCTGATGCAGGGGCGCGTTGAAACCCAGTTACTTCACTGGACTGAGGTTTGATGGGAGTTCAAATAAACTTGACTATTCAGGTAAGGTGCTGTAAGAGTTCTGTAGCAAGTTCAAAAGTTCAAGCTTAATAATATTTGTTCATTGTCTTATTGCAGCAAGCGCTAACGCTTATGTCTTTTTCCCCTTAGGGGCCGGGGTTCGGAATGCCGGAGATATGGCGCCGACCCGAAGTGAAACGTGCAGTTCCAGTAAATGACAGGTAAGTTCTGGATGAGCGTTCGGGTAAGGTCTTTGCATTCCCTCATTCAATGTCTTTGTCTTTTTTCCCCATAGGGGCCGGGGTCCGGAATGCCAGGAAGCGGCAGGACCCGAAATGAAATGGGAATTACCCAACAGGTAAGTCTTAGAAGGAAACTGAGCTTTTCCTATTCCCTTCCTTCTCTCACCTTGTGTTCTTGTCTTTTTCTCTCTAGGCTCTGGGAAGTGGCTGCGGATCTGGATGATCGCTGCTGAAGATGGAGGTGCCCAGGAAAGGTGAGTGAAATGCAGCGCTGCAGAGATCGAAGCGAAATGCTTTTAAAATGTTGTCTTCCCTTTCAGGATTGTCGGTGTGATGTCTCTGTGATGCTGCTTTAGCAGGTAAGGTCTTCTTTCTCTCCAATTCTCTCTTAGCAGGTGACCCAGGATGCTGACAGGCGTGGCTGAAGTCCAGAAGCAGGAGCTGACACGGTGAACGTCCAGCTGCGAGGAGCAGAACAACGCGAAGCGTGAGTTGCTGATCGGGTGTGGTTTAAATAGCTTTGGATGAAGTTCCAGGTATGTGTCCTTCCACCGATCAGGTATGTATCCTTCCCTGACCACACCCAGGGAAAGTAGTCCCACAGGTAAAGTAGTTCCATTCAGGCCTCAAGTGGGCCTGGATGTAGCAGCATGGTCTGCATCAGGTAAGTGCACATTAAAACACTTGAACACATGTCTAGCTACATGAGCCTGGCGCCTAAGGTGCCAGGACAGGGGTCCAACATGAGCCTGGCGCCTAAGGCGCCAGGACTGTGTCCAAAGGGCCCCAGCTTGGGCCCGCTGGCACTTCCCTGGGGGAAATGATGCCTGCCTCTGGGGTTGCTGGGTCGGACCTGGCTCCTTGGAGGTAGGCATCATGACAGTACCCCCCCCTCAAGGCCCCTCCCAAGGTTGTTCCCTCCGGGGGTTTTGGCTTGTTCGGGAATCTCCGGTGGAACCTTTGTATTAATCGAGGTGAGTGAACATGGTTACTAGGCTCCCACGATCTCTCCTGAGGTCCATATCCCTTCCAGTCAACAAGATAGAAGAGTTTGGACTTTAACACCTTGGAGTCTAAAATATCTTTAACTTCGAATTCTAATGCCCCTTCAATTTGAACTGGGTCTGGAGGCTTGGACAGTCGGGTCCCTGGTTGTACTGGCTTCAAAAGTGATGCATGAAAAACTGGATGAATACGCATGTTGGACGGTAAATCCAGTTTAAAGGCCACAGGATTGATTATAGCCTTGATGGGATAAGGTCCTATGAATCTGGGATTGAAGGTTCGCGGGCCCTTGAGGGGTAAATGTTTCGTTGCTAGCCATACCTGGTCTCCTACTTGGTAAGGAGGAGTTTTACTTCGGTGCAAATCAGCGTTTTCTTTATACTTTTTCTTGGCTTGCTGTAAATGAGTTGCAGCTTCTTTGAAGGCTCGGGTTATTGTGGAATGCAAATGATTTACTGCGGGCATTTCCAGGGTCAGAGGTGGATCTAGGTCAGAGGTCCGAGGATGGTGACCATACAAAGTATAAAAAGGAGTTTGTCCGGTTCCAGAATGCACTGAATTGTTGTATGCATATTCTGCGATCCAAAGGATGTCTTTCCAATTTAACTCGGATTGGTGTAACATGCACTGAAGATATTGCTCGAGAGTCTGATTGGTTCTCTCGGTTTGTCCGTCGGTCTGGGGGTGGTGGCTGGTGGATAACCGCACATCTATTTATGCTAGTTGGCAACACTTCTTCCAAAAATAGGAGATAAATTCCACGATCCGAGACTAATATGGAAGGGAAACCATGTATGCGAACTATATTCTCCAGAAATTCCTTGGCCAAGGTGGAAGCTGAAGGCAAACCTTTTAAAGGGATAAAGTGGGCCATTTTGGAGAATACATCCACAATTACAAGAATAGTGTTGTAACCAGCACAAGGAGGCAGGTCAGTTATAAAGTCCATTGACAAAGTGTGCCATGGTGCCGGTGGAATATCCAAGGGTTGAAGTAGGCCGGCTGGCCTTTTCTTTTGACCCTTGTTTTGGGTGCAAATTCCGCAAGACAATACAAAAGACTTTATGTCTTTTCTCCAAGAAGGCCACCAGAAGTGGCGTTTGATTTTTTCCTCCGTTTTAGCGATACCAGGGTGTCCTTCCATTAATGATTCATGATGATGGGCAATAACAAGTTCTTGCAATTCTTTACTTGGCAGAAACAACCGCTCCTGGAAGTAGGGTAAATCATCCTTAACGGTGTAATGAGGACCCTTTTGACTCCATTCTAATAAGGCTGAAGAGTCTAGAAGTTGTTTTACTTGCGTTTGGATGTCCTCAATAGTTTGCAATGAAGTTAGGCCTAAGATTCTTTGTTCAGGTATGATTGGCACAGGTTCTAAACTCGAATTGGGTTCTTCCATGCCAATCCGGGATAAGGCGTCCGCTTTACCATTCTTGCAGCCAGGGCGATAGGTAATTACAAAATCAAATTCCGCAAAGAATAGAGCCCATCGGAGTTGTCGTGAAGATTGAGCTTTGGCCGTCTTTAAATACTGTAAATTTCTGTGGTCCGTAATTATGGTGATGGTGTGTCTTGCCCCGAGAAGGTAGTGACGCCAAGCCTTGAAAGCAGATTTAAAAGCCAGTAACTCTTTGTCGGTAATTGCGTAGTTGATTTCAGGAGGAGAAAATTTCCTGGACCAAAAGGCCACTGGGTGTAGTAGGTTAGTTTCTGGGTCTCTTTGCGACAGGACAGCTCCCATGGCCGAACTGGATGCGTCGGTTTCCACAATATAAGGGAGATCTGGGTGCGGGTGCTTTAATACAGGTGCAGAGGTGAATTTGGTTTTCAGGTCCTGAAAGGCTTGTTCAGCCTCAAGAGTCCATTCAAAGCCTTTGTTTTTCTTTAGGAGAGCTGTGATGGGTTGGACTGTTAGGGAAAATTCCGGGATGAATCTTCGATAGAAATTGGCGAAGCCGAGCATGCTCTGAACTCCCTTCACCGAGCTAGGAGATGGCCATTTGAGGATGGGGTCCACCTTTCACGAGTCCATTCGGACTCCTTGTGGTGTCAGGATGAATCCGAGAAACTCAACTTCTGTGGTATGAAAAACAAATTTTTCGAGCTTAGCAAATAGTCTGTGCTGGCACAATTTCTCAAGAACTGATATGATATGATATGATATGATATGATATGGCATTTGTAACGCGCCTATACACAAGTGTTTCAAGGCGCGACGAGGCAGGGAGGGGGGAACAAGGGGAAGACAGACAACGATCCTACTAGGCCAGGTGTCATTCAGACCGCGCAAGTGCAGGGGTAGGGTGAAGGGAAAAAGTGCAAGGGGAGGGGGGGAGTGCAGTACAAATAAGTAGAATAGAGATAAAATAATAAATAAATAGGGCCAGCTGGTGGCAAGTGCAAGGTAAGTGCAGACAAGTGCTGGGGGGGGGGGCTGTAGGGATACAGAGACAGTCCCGCAGTGCAGGGGTTGCCAGGGAGGCAGTGCAAGTGAAGAGTGACTGGGCCCAGGACCGAGGTCGGTGAGAGTGGCCCAGTTGCAGAATCAATGCAGTTTAGGTGAAGAATTTAGCAGGGGAGAGGGATAGAGAAAGCAGAAGTGAAGAGGAAGGTTTTGAGGTGCTTCCGGAACCGGAGATGGTTCTCCTCAAGTTTCAGGGAGGCAGGAAGGCTGTTCCAGAGGGAGGCCCCTGCCGCGGAGAGAGATCTACCCCCAGCTCGTTGCTTCGAGAAGCGGCTGACCCTGAGGGAGTTGGAGACGGATGAGCGTAGGGCTCGGGAAGGAAGATATTTAGGAAGAGAGAGTTGAAGGTATTGAGGCCCCAAGCCCCAGAAGGCCTTGTGGACAATGCAGAGGGTTTTGACCTTTATCCTCGCAGCCACTGGGAGCCAGTGTAGAGATTTCAGTCCTGGAGAGATACGGTCCCTGGGCTTGAGGCCAAGGACAAGTCTCGCAGTTCTGTTCTGGATGAGTTGCAGAGGGCGGAGAGTGGAGGCAGGCAGATTAAGATAGAGGCTGTTACAGTAGTCCAGCTTCGAGAGAACCAGGGCTCAAGAGACAGTGAGCTTCTGGGGGAAGGAGAGGAAGGGAAGAATACCTCTGAGGAGGTGCAGCTGGTAATGTGACTTCTTAGAGACGTCAGATATATGAGCAGAGAAGGAGAGAGTGGAGTCGAAGATGACCCCGAGGTTTTTTGCCTTGCAGGTAGGAGCAGGAAGAGGGCCAAGAGAGGCCAGCCAGAGAGCTGCAGGGAAGGAGGGAGTGGGTGTGCCGATGAGTAGGATCTCAGTCTTACTGGCATTAAGGCAGAGGTCATTGGCAGCACACCATTCCTGGATAGCAGACAGACAGTCAGAGATGAGGGAGGGAGAGGAGGAGGCCGAGGGTAGCCTGAAAATGAGCTGGGTATCGTCCGCATAGCACTGAAAGTTGGGGCAAAGGGCGGCGATGCAGTGGGCAAGGAGTGCCAGATACTGGTTGAACAGCCAGGGAGAGAGATTAGATCCCTGGGGAACGCCGCAGGTGGAGAAAAAGATGTCAGAGAGGAAGGACCCAAGTTGGACCTGGGAGGGTCGATTGGAAAGGAAAGAGGTCAGCCACACCAGAGCCTGACCAGTGATACCCAGGTTATCACGGAGACGGTTGAGCAGGATGGCATGGTTGACAGTGTCAAAGGCAGAAGAGAGATCGAGCAGAATGAGAACACACGGAGTGTTGGAGTCGAGGTTCAAGAGCAGGTCCTCACGTATGTTCAGGAGAGCAGTTTCCGTGCTTCTGGCCGCTCTGAAGCCAGATTGATGGTCATGGAGACTATCAACAGCTTCAGCATGGAGGTTAAGCTGGGAGATGGCCAGTTTCTCCAGGAGCTTGCCCAGGAAGGGAGTGATGGAGATTGGGCAATAGTTAGCCGGACAGGAGGGGTCTAACATGTTTTCTGTGATCGGATTCTGAAGAAGAGTACACCAGGATGTCGTCAATATAAACAATGACACAGACATCGATAAGTTCCCGAAGAACATCATTCATAAAGTACTGAAAGGCGGCAGGTGCATTGCACAAACCGAAGGGCATCACCTGATATTCGAAGAGCCCAAATTTGGTGCGGAATGCAGTCTTCCATTCGTCGCCTTCTTTTATACGTACCAGGTGATAAGCTCCTCGAAGATCTAACTTGGTGTACACACAAGCGTCTTTCACCTGGTCGATAAGCTCAGGGATCAGGGGCAGAGGATAACGATTCTTAATCGTTATTTGATTTAGGGCGCGATAGTCTATACATGTTCTAAGGTCGCCCTCTTTTTTCGGCACGAAGAACAAAGCTGAGGAGACAGGAGACTTGGACGGGCGAATAAAACCATTGGCTAGGTACTGATCTAAATACTGACGCAAATGCAGGTTCTCAGGTTCCGTAAGAGCATAAATCCTACTACAAGGTAGTTGAGCATTGGGTACCAGATCGATTTGGCAATCATAAGACCGATGGGGAGGTAACGTGTTAGCCTGTTCCTTCTGAAAAACGTCTTGGAATTCTTGGTATTCTGACGGTAGCTGTACAGGGGTGGAAGTTGCTGAGGCTAGACCCATAACTGGATTTCTTGGATAACAAGTTGGTTCACAATCAGGAAAACTTATCTTCTTTGCTCGCCAGTCAATTCTGGGATTATGTGTTTCTAACCAAGGAATTCCAAGAATTACTTGAAATTGTGGGGCCTTGATCACATCAAACACGATTGTTTCCCTATGTCCATCCTGACCCACCAGTGTCATTTCAACAGTGGAATGCGTTACAGGCCCTGAGGCTATTTCGGTTCCATCTACTGTAGTAATGACATCTTGGGTTACTTTCGGGCGGAGAGGGAGCTTAATCCTGGAAGCCAATTCACGGTCTATGTAATTTCCAATAGCTCCACTGTCGATGTATGCTTTTATAGCATGCAACTGCTGAGGCTGTTTTGGGTCCACGAGCACCATTGGCATGACAAAATGCGAGGTCAAAGAATCTGTTTTCAAGCTCGGCAAGCAGAAGCTTGTCGGGCTAGGTCGTTTCCCGAATCAGGTGTCAATAAATCATTATCAGTGGCTCCAACCACCTTCTTAGGTGGTTTAACCGGACAATTTCGAAGAAAGTGACCGGAAGTCCCGCAATACAGACAAAGTTGCATTTGCCGTCTTCTCTCTCGTTCCTTCTGCGTTAATGGTCCTTTAACACTGCCGATTTGCATAGGTTCGGATACGTCGGTACTCTTGAAGTTGGCGTGGGTTTTGATCGGTACTTGGGTTTCGTACTTGAACCGATCTGCTTTTCTATTTTGAAGTCTGTGATCAAGTTGAACCACCAAGTCTATGTAGTCTGCGCAGACCTGGGGTGGATCTACTATCTGAGCTAGAACATCCTTAAGCTCTCCGCGCAGGCCTCGATGAAACAATGTGATCCTTTTTGTTTTCTGGCCATCCAGTTTCCACAACCAGTCTATTAAAGGTGGCAACGTAGGACAGGAGATCCTGATTACCTTGTCGTAAGGATAGCAGTTCGTTATCAAGGGCCTGTCCTTGAGAGTGTCGAGCAAACAATATTTCCATGCTGGCCTGGAAACCCTGAAAATTCAGGAGAATGAGATCATCCTGATTTACCAATGGAATAGACCAATCGGCAGCACTGCCACTGAGGTAAGATAGTATAAAGGCTACCTTGGTCTGGTTGTTAGGGAATGCCCCAGGTCTGCATAGAAAGTGTAAACAACATTGGTTCATAAAGACGGCATATTTCTTGGGATCCCCCGCAAAACGTTCAGGCGGAGCCAAAGGCATGTGTCCAGGTAGATTGATTTGTACCGGGTTATTCAAACCCATTGATGTGGAAGTGCCTCCGGAATTAGGTAAAGGAGTGTGCCCTGCCTGGGCCTGAAATAACCTTTTGGCCAGGTCATCTGTTCTTTCCTTGGATAGGATCAGTTCTCTTTTGAGAGTGTTAGTCTCCTGGCGGGCTGAGTGCACTTCTGCCCGTAATTCCCCCAAAAGCTGGGCCAGCTGATCTGTCTCGGAAGTCTCCATAGCGCCCGGGTGGGAAATTGTGGGTAGGCTTCGCTTTCTGTCACGCTCACCTGATTCCCACGGAGGCGCAGGTCTGGCTTCGACTGCTGATGCTTCTTCAATGGTGAAGCGCAGGACTCTGAAGATGGACTCACTGGCTCGCAGGAATATTCCCCTTAGGGTCAGGAAGGATGAGCTCTCCATCCTGCTTCTGATGCAGGGGCGCGTTGAAACCCAGTTACTTCACTGGATTGAGGTTTGATGGGAGTTCAAATAAGCTTGACTATTCAGGTAAGGCGCTGTAAGAGTTCTGTAGCAAGTTCAAAAGTTCAAGCTTAATAATAATGTTCATTGGCCCTCATTACGACCCTGGCGGAAAGTAACTGACATGACCGCCATAGCGTAAATAGCGTTTCCGCCATTGCACGATGGAGCAAAGTGCGGCTAATTCCGACCCATCGGGCACGAGCATCATGCCATGGCGGAAGTGCAAAGTCCGCGATGGCGGAAATGACCCCAAAACGGCCCATACCGCCGTCGTACGCCAC
Source organism: Ambystoma mexicanum (assembly GCF_040938575.1). Taxonomy (NCBI): domain Eukaryota; kingdom Metazoa; phylum Chordata; class Amphibia; order Caudata; family Ambystomatidae; genus Ambystoma; species Ambystoma mexicanum. The sequence goes on from NC_090926.1 coordinate 746,640,355, forward strand.
CCTAGGTGCAATTCCGCCACCCATCTTAGCGGTCACCGTAATGAGCGGTCAGCGCAAATTACGGTCACCGTAAATATACGGAAACGGAAGTGAAAACATGGGGCCGGAACGGGAAACAGCACGCCGTACACCTATAAAATCAGAATCCCAACACAACCATTAAAAATCCGACCCTGAGACACATCCCAACCCGTTAGCCACCCCATCATAAAAAAATAAATATGGGAAAAGTTGCTAAAAAAGCGTGCGATCGCAAGCGGCAGGTCCACTTCTCCCATGAGGAACTCACCGTGCTCACAGAGACCCTCCAGGAGAACGCTGCCGTCGTCTTCTCGACGCAAATGACCAGGATGGCACTTGCGAACAAGAAGGACATATGGGCCCTGGTGGCACAGCGGGTAAGTGCGGTGGGGACCGCACCCCGCAACCCACAGCAATGCAGAAAGCGATGGGACAACTTGCGGATACGCGTCCGGAGCATACTTTCTGCCAACCGAAACATTGCCACAGCTACCGGGGGAGGATCGGAATCACCCATCAAGTTGACCCCCTGGGAAGAAATCTGTGCCTCCACCATTGGAATGGAGAGCATAGAGGGAGTCGGAGGGATGGAGAAAGGAGTGCAGACATCCGAAGAATCAGGTAGGTGGCCCAAATAAAACAATGCTAAATCCACAATGTCCAATCATGTGAAGTACCATGTGTCCCCATAGTGCAATAGAAACACATGTCCAGGAGAACGTCCACATACATTGCCATGATAGCGCCCTTTAAAAGTCAGATTAAATACATAAATAAGTAAAAATCCTAAAAACACCCTCTACATGTGCAGCATGCACACCCTAACTGCAGGCTGCAAAATAACTGCACCCTCAATCCACACGAAAATGAGACCTCCTCCAAGGCCCTGACCCAAATCACCCTCAGGTACCACCCCAATGCATGTGATACATTGCCATTCCAATTACCACAGACCCATAAATAACGCTCGCCTTCCTTTACTCCACCACAGGGTCTGATTCAAACAACGAGCTTCAGGACACCCCTACCAGCACACCTGCAAAGAGGGCCAAGACCAACGGCCAAAGACCCTCCACCTCAGCTGCACGGATCAAGACACGGCAGCAGCACAAATCAAGTGGCAGCACACTGGAGGGGACATCAACAGGCACCCCAGCAGCCAGCATGTCCACAACAGCAGCACCACAGGTCCCCCCAATGGATGCCACAGAAGGCACTGCTTCTGGTGGCAGCAGCACCATAGGTGACACTGCTTTCATGCCAGCATGCTCCGACACAGAAAACGGTGCTGCCGATGTAGGAACCATCCATGACCTGTCTCAATCCCCCTGTATGTTTCATCCCGTACACCATGAGGAAACCACGCAGGGGCACCCACAAGACGACGACTGGCCAACCCCCACAAGGCCTGTGGCAAGGCAACATGAGGTGATCAGCCCCTCTGTGACACCACCGCAAATGGACATGGCCCAGCAGAGGCAACAGTCCCTCGAGCAGATGATAGTGCAACAGCAGCAACTGGCCATGCTCCTCAAGGAGCATGCTGCTGAATGTGGGGGTTCTAAGGCAGCCATTGAAACATCTACTGAGACACTCAGGGCAGAAATGGAGCGAAGTACAGAGACACTAAGGGCACAAATGGAGGGAAGCACCGAGAGCCTGAGGGGACAAATGGAGAGAAGCACCGAGAGCCTGAGGGGGGAACTGCATGCGACGTCCAAAGACGTATGTGGTGAACTTGCCGCTGTGCGCCGTGTGCTCACTGAGCTCTCACAAACCCTTAGGGACATGCATGGACGTGAGCAGGCAGAGACATCATCCGTTGCAAGTTCCGTCCAGGGCAGCCCCCAACGTAGATCTGGGAGGAACCTGCGCTCCACAGGCAGGGGTGCCCCTGATACTCGGAGAGGGGGCTTGCAATAGCGTCTGCCCAATGACAATGAGCATCTCTGGACACTGGTGTTCGGGGGGGAGGTAGGAGGGTGGAGGGGGTGTGTTGTGTTCTTTCGGGTGGCGGGTCGATTGGGTGTGTAATACCATTTCACATTTGCTATACATATATTCACATTAATCCAATGAGATGTGTGGACATTGATCTTTGTGTACGAGGCCTTTCTTGGCGTACAGGCCACATTGTGCATGTTCCAGACACACACAGTGCCACAAGTCCTGTGTCCATGTAACAGCCACCAGGCGTGAGTGCTAGAAGCATGCATCTATGATATTCTGACGATTCTCACGGGCCTCCTGTGGCTCGCGGACTCCTTGAGGTGCTGCCACATCCCCACCCTCATCATGACCATCTTCAGGTGCCTGCAGTTCTGCGTCAGGGGGCATGGCCACATTTCTACGTACGCACATGTTGTGTAGCATGACACATGCCATGACCATCTTTGCAACCTTCTCATGGCGGTACAGGAGTGCCCCGCCAGACCTGCTGAGGCAGCGGAAACGAGCCTTCAGTAGGCCGAATGCCTGTTCAATGACTACACGGGTACGTGAGTGGGCATGGTTGTAGTCCTCCTCATGCTGGTTCTGTGGGTTCCGGATTGGTGTAAGGAGCCATCTCTTCAGTGGATACCCGGCATCACCTGTATGTGGACAATGAAGGATGTTTGTGTAATGACATTGCTACGTACGCATCCCCCCCCCTTCCTGCCACGTCATTGACGCATCACCCACCCCACATTCTCATGCATCAAATGAGACTAACCGAGTAGCCAGGATCGGTGCCCTGCGTGTCGCTCCATGTAGCGTGGTACTGTAGAGTTCCTCAAGACCATAGAGTCATGGGTTGATCCTGGAAATCGGGCACAACAATGTGTAAAGATCCTGTTGGAGTCACACACCATTTGTACATTGATAGAATGATATTGTTTCCGGTTGCGGTACTGGACCTCCATGGCATGTGGGACAACCAATTCCACATGGGTGCAGTCGATGGCACCAATGCAACCCGGTATGCCACCAAGTGCATGGAATCCCACTTTTGTGTTTGTAAGCTCCTGCTCCGAGCGTGGTAAAGAGATGTAGTCGTCTGCGTGCTTCAGGAGGGCATCAAGCACTTGGAATAGTGTCCGTGACAATAGTGGCTGTGAAATGCCATGCAACTGTCCGACTGTGTGCTGGTAGGTGCCTGTGGCCAGGAAGTGGAGTACAGACACCACCTTCAGTAGGGGTGGGATGGCGGTTGGGCTATCTATCATGCTGACAAGGTCAGCGTGTGTCATGTTGACAATGGCGGTTATGGTGTCCCGGTCCAAACGGTAGAGGGTGTGGATCTGCTCAGCAGTGAGGTTGAACGGATTGGCTCGGAGGCGTGGGATTGCGGGCTGCCTGCGTGGTGGTAGTGGCTGTGCTGGTGGGCCTTGCTGCCCCTGCCTTGCCCTCCTCCTCCTCCTCCTCCTGCGTCTCCTCTGTGCGGACGGTTGTTGTAGTCGTTGGTGTTCGTCTTCTTCTTGAAGTTGGAGTACTTGCAGTGCTATCAGGTCCCCCAGGCCCAACATCGCTAGTCCTGTCGGTAGCATTTGGGAGTGGGTGTGGTTGTGGGAGGGGGTTGGGTGTGCAATTTATGTGTTTTCAGGCTGTATAGCCTCCACCTGTGGTGATTCATTCCACCTGTGCCAGCTGCAATTACTTTTGGCCGAGCACGTCCCGCACACAACGCTGCAATTTGACGCATGGCATCTTGCAATTACAATCATGTATATGGTCCCGATGGCAGTGAAATATTGGTTTATATGTTCATTCTGCTATGGTCCCATTGTTTCACATACTATTTTTGCAGTCGCGAACAAACTTGTGAAGGGTCAGTGGAATGTAGTACTCGATCAACAGTGGACCCTCATGCAGCACTGTACCGACGTTCACCGACGGGCGGGGAGTCCCATTAGTGATTGAAGGCAGTTACCATTTTCACACACAGCCGCACTACATAGATGTATTTGTGAATTCAAGCGTCCACAGATGCCTTTTCGACGTGATGTTGCAAATGAGGAATTCGAAGGACAGCGCTTTTGGTTTTCAACTAGCGGCGAGGAGACGCCCACAGGTCTGACTGGAAATGTAACGTTCTATTGTTGAATGTCCTTGGGACAGGGGCCATGACGAGAATGCAATGATTGATATGAATTGAATGGGATGTGCAATAGCGTAGTGGACGATAAGGCAGGACGTCCCCAAATACATGTCACTTCACTACACTAGTAATCCGGGCAGGAGCACAGTGGATTTTGCAGACTGCATTACGCACAGACTCAATGGAAATTTCTAATGTAATGTGAGTAAATATTCAGGCGTTTTTATACCGGGATGAGGGAATGATGAATGGATGCATGGACGGATGATTTAATTGAGAGTTTGTCATGTACATGGCTTTTTGGAATCTATCCCCTTCCACTGCGCTATGTGATGCAAAGCTGCCATAGTGGGTCTATCATCTATCTGCCCTTGTTGAACCCTCCCTGTCTCGACGCGCCTTCAAACACTTGTGTCTGTGCACGTTACTAATCCCATCTAATGGATTCTGTTTTAACAGACGCATGCACACAAACACTCGTTAGCAATAGTGTATTAACCTCGATTTATATCGTTATGATTCGCAAGTGACTTTTGGGTGAAATTAATCCTTTTGAGTGGGCTAGCATGCATATGGTTGTAGATTTAGTGTGTTGAATGAACTGAGTAATACATATGAAGTTCGGATGCCCATACTATTATTTTTTTTCATTTGGGTGACAGGTATCTCCTCCCCTTTTGCCGCTGCCATCTGTACGCCACTCCTGCAGATGGCTTTTTCACTCGACACCTGCAGCTTCGAGTTAATCAGTGGAGCACCATTACGATATTATGGGACGATCGCCAATGGGCCACATGCCCTTACGCAGTACTAGTGGCTAGGAGCAACATATGTACCTTTCAGCTGGACTAGTGCCTACTTCATGGGACGGCCCTGCGGTTCTAGGCGCTTCCATGTTGCCTTTTTGAACGTAAATGTAGCCCCTGTGTACCATGAAGGAACAGGGCGTCACACAAGAAGAAGCTGGTCATTTATTGCGGATGCAGCCCACAGTAATGAAAATTATTTGGGAGTTTATGAGCAAATAGCTGTATGGGCTTGGTGATTTTGATGTGCATTAAATTTATATTCAGATATTGACCGTGTAGGCTTATGCTTTGCTAGCGATGTAGCATATTCCGATTTGTGGCGCGATGTATTGTGAGATGATCTGCATTGGGTTCCGGCTTCTGAGTAGAGTTGTGTGGTACTGTACTGGCCGCGTTTGCCTACGAAGCCCAGTGAGGTCAGGGATAGGGGCTGCCATTATGACTGTTTTTATGATGTCATGCTCAGGGGCGGGGGATTAGCTTTTGTGCAACAGATGCCGGTCAGCCAGGTGGATTGGTGGAATGATGGGATTATCAGAAAATGGCTGGTCACAGGTGCCTGTGTTTGCGTGCGTTTCTTGGAGGGAGACTGAGGTCAGGTCCATTGGAATTGCTTCTGTATTCGTGCCATCTGGGCCCTACAGCTCCCATTGGCCCCTCTTGAGATGAGCCTGGCTGCTCAGTCACTCTGCCAACTTGTGTGGTACATGCTTATGCTGATGGTTGGTTTGTCTACTGGCAAGAGTACAGGGCTGGTGCAGTCTCCCTCAGGATACTGCTTTGAATGTTGATTTACACTGGTGGCAAGCGATGGGGGACTATTGTTGTTTTGTCTCATGGAATATTTCAGTTCATTTTGGTGTACTTGAACCTTCACATGCCTGTGCTGCATCAGTACGGCAATGGTGTCATGACAAATATGGATGGCCACTCACAAGGCACTTGGAGCCCCTGCATGCATTTGTTCGTTGGCATGCATGGGTGACTTGTACATTTCACTGGTTGCATGGTGTGACTGCATTGCGCCTACGAGGAGTTGTGCAATGTGGGCAGGGAGTGGAGTACAGGCACTCAGTAGGGCCATGTACGGTTGGTTCGCGATGCCGTAATTCTCACCATGGCGGAATGGTACTTTCCGCCATGCTTGATGGCGTTGAGTAAATGTCCGCTAGGGTCAGAATTCGCGTACCGTTGCGCCATGGCGGAAATTACGGTTTTGCAAGGCGCGCGTGTGCGTACTTGGTGCAGTTAGCATTGGCGTTCACTACGGTGTCGCTAATGGCATCGTACTTTACGGTGACGGGTCATGATCGCAACGAGCGGTATTCGATGGCGGTATTACATTTCCGCCTTCGTTTTTGGAATTCCGCCAGGCTCCTTACACCAATCCGGAACCCACAGAACCAGCATGAGGAGGACTACAACCATGCCCACTCACGTACCCGTGTAGTCATTGAACAGGCATTCGGCCTACTGAAGGCTCGTTTCCGCTGCCTCAGCAGGTCTGGCGGGGCACTCCTGTACCGCCATGAGAAGGTTGCAAAGATGGTCATGGCATGTGTCATGCTACACAACATGTGCGTACGTAGAAATGTGGCCATGCCCCCTGACGCAGAACTGCAGGCACCTGAAGATGGTCATGATGAGGGTGGGGATGTGGCAGCACCTCAAGGAGTCCGCGAGGCACAGGAAGCCCGTGAGAATCATCAGAATATCATAGATGCATGCTTCTAGCACTCACGCCTGGTGGCTGTTACATGGACACGGGACCTGTGGCACTGTGTGTGTCTGGAACATGCACAATGTGGCCTGTACGCCAAGAAAGGCCTCGTACACAAAGATCAATGTCCACACATCTCATTGGATTAATGTGAATATATGTATAGCAAATGTGAAATGGTATTACACACCCAATCGACCCGCCACCCGAAAGAACACAACACACCCCCTCCACCCTCCTACCTCCCCCCCGAACACCAGTGTCCAGAGATGCTCATTGTCACTGGGCAGACGCTATTGCAAGCCCCCTCTCTGAGTATCAGGGGCACCCCTGCCTGTGGAGCGCAGGTTCCTCCCAGATCTACGTTGGGGGCTGCCCTGGACGGAACTTGCAACGGATGATGTCTCTGCCTGCTCACGTCCATGCATGTCCCTAAGGGTTTGTGAGAGCTCAGTGAGCACACGGCGCACAGCGGCAAGTTCACCACATACGTCTTTGGACGTCGCATGCAGTTCCCCCCTCAGGCTCTCGGTGCTTCTCTCCATTTGTCCCCTCAGGCTCTCGGTGCTTCCCTCCATTTGTGCCCTTAGTGTCTCTGTACTTCGCTCCATTTCTACCCTGTGTGTCTCAGTAGATGTTTCAATGGCTGCCTTAGAACCCCCACATTCAGCAGCATGCTCCTTGAGGAGGGTGGCCAGTTGCTGCTGTTGCACTATCATCTGCTCGAGGGACTGTTGCCTCTGCTGGGCCATGCCCATTTGCGGTGGTGTCACAGAGGGGCTGATCACCTCATGTTGCCTTGCCACAGGCCTTGTGGGGGTTGGCCAGTCGTCGTCTTGTGGGTGCCCCTGCGTGGTTTCCTCATGGTGTACGGGATGAAACATACAGGGGGATTGAGACAGGTCATGGATGGTTCCTACATCGGCAGCACCGTTTTCTGTGTCGGAGCATGCTGGCATGAAAGCAGTGTCACCTATGGTGCTGCTGCCACCAGAAGCAGTGCCTTCTGTGGCATCCATTGGGGGGACCTGTGGTGCTGCTGTTGTGGACATGCTGGCTGCTGGGGTGCCTGTTGATGTCCCCTCCAGTGTGCTGCCACTTGATTTGTGCTGCTGCCGTGTCTTGATCCGTGCAGCTGAGGTGGAGGGTCTTTGGCCGTTGGTCTTGGCCCTCTTTGCAGGTGTGCTGGTAGGGGTGTCCTGAAGCTCGTCGTTTGAATCGGACCCTGTGGTGGAGTAAAGGAAGGCGTTATTTATGGGTCTGTGGTAATTGGAATGGCAATGTATCACATGCATTGGGGTGGTACCTGAGGGTGATTTGGGTCAGGGCCTTGGAGGAGGTCTCATTTTCGTGTGGATTGAGGGTGCAGTTATTTTGCAGCCTGCAGTTAGGGTGTGCATGCTGCACATGTAGAGGGTGTTTTTAGGATTTTTACTTATTTATGTATTTAATCTGACTTTTAAAGGGCGCTATCATGGCAATGTATGTGGACGTTCTCCTGGACATGTGTTTCTATTGCACTATGGGGACACATGGTACTTCACATGATTGGACATTGTGGATTTAGCATTGTTTTATTTGGGCCACCTACCTGATTCTTCGGATGTCTGCACTCCTTTCTCCATCCCTCCGACTCCCTCTATGCTCTCCATTCCAATGGTGGAGGCACAGATTTCTTCCCAGGGGGTCAACTTGATGGGTGATTCCGATCCTCCCCCGGTAGCTGTGGCAATGTTTCGGTTGGCAGAAAGTATGCTCCGGACGCGTATCCGCAAATCATCCCATCGCTTTCTGCATTGCTGTGGGTTGCGGGGTGTGGTCCCCACCGCACTTACCCGCTGTGCCACCAGGGCCCATATGTCCTTCTTGTTCGCAAGTGCCGTCCTGGTCATTTGCGTCGAGAAGACGACGGCAGCGTTCTCCTGGAGGGTCTCTGTGAGCACGGTGAGTTCCTCATGGGAGAAGTGGACCTGCCGCTTGCGATCGCACGCTTTTTTAGCAACTTTTCCCATATTTATTTTTTTATGATGGGGTGGCTAATGGGTTGGGATGTGTCTCAGGTTCGGATTTTTAATGGTTGTGTTGGGATTCTGATTTTATAGGTGTACGGCGTGCTGTTTCCCGTTCCGGCCCCATGTTTTCACTTCCGTTTCCGTATATTTACGGTGACCGTAATTTGCGCTGACCGCTCATTACGGTGACCGCTAAGATGGGTGGCGGAATTGCACCTAGGGCGGCGTACGACGGCGGTATGGGCCGTTTTGGGGTCATTTCCGCCATCGCGGACTTTGCACTTCCGCCATGGCGTGATGCTCGTGCCCGATGGGTCGGAATTAGCCGCACTTTGCTCCATCGTGCAATGGTGGAAACGCTATTTACGCTATGGCGGTCATGTCAGTTACTTTCCGCCAGGGTCGTAATGAGGGCCTTTGTCTTTTTTCCCCATAGGGGCCGGGGTCCGGAATGCCAGGAAGCGGCAGGACCCAAAATGAAATGGGAATTACCCAACAGGTAAGTCTTAGAAGGAAACTGAGCTTTTCCTATTCCCTTCCTTCTCTCACCTTGTGTTCTTGGGCCTCATTACGACCCAGGCGGTAAGTTACCGCCTGGGCCGTGACTTTACCACCATGGCGTAAACTACGTTTACGCCATGGTGGTTGGCGGACTTACCGCCCCATTCCGAGGTTGGCGGGGGCGGTAAGTCCCCAATCCCCATTTACCCTTCCCCATTCCCATTTTTGCCCCATAGGGCATAATGGGAGTGGGGAAGGCGTTAATTACGCCACCGTAAATTACGGTGGCGTAATTAACTCCATGGTCCCTTAGCGCCATGGATTTTAACACCTGCTAAAAGCAGGTGTTAAAAGCGCCATGGCGCTAAGGGACCTCGTAATTGGCGGTAAGGGGTCGGCGCAGCTAACGCTGGCGTAAACCCCTTACCGCCAGGGTGTCTTTTTCTCTCTAGGCTCTGGGAAGTGGCTTTGGATCTGGATGATCGTTGCTGAAGATGGAGGTGCCCAGGAAAGGTGAGTGAAATGCAGCGCTGCAGCGATCGAAGCGAAATGCTTTTAAAATGTTGTCTTCCCTTTCAGGATTGTCGGTGTGATGTCTCCGTGATGCTGCTTTAGCAGGTAAGGTCTTCTTTCTCTCCAATTCTCTCTTAGCAGGTGACCCAGGATGCTGACAGCCGTGGCTGAAGTCCAGAAGCAGGAGCTGACACGGTGAGCGTCCAGCTGGATGGAGCAGAACAACGCGAAGCGTGAGTTGCTGATCGGGTGTGGTTTAAATAGCTTTGGAAGAAGTTCCAGGTATGTGTCCTTCCACCGATCAGGTATGTATCCTTCCCTGACCACACCCAGGGAAAGTAGTCCCACAGGTAAAGTAGTTCCATTCAGGCCTCAAGAGGGCCTGGATGTAGCAGCATGGTCTGCATCAGGTAAGTGCACATTAAAACACTTGAACACATGTCTAGCTACATGAGCCTGGCACCTAAGGCGCCAGGACAGGGATCCAACATGAGCCTGGCGCCTAAGGCGCCAGGACTGTGTCCAAAGGGCCCCAGCTTGGGCCCGCTGGCACTTCCCTGGGGGAAATGATGCCTGCCTCTGGGGTTGCTGGGTCGGACCTGGCTCCTTGGAGGTAGGCATCATGACACCTTTTTCCGGTGTTGGTCGGCGAATCTCTTTTGTTTTTCTTTGGCATGAATAAGGTGTTCCTTTGCCCTTTTGAAATCCTGAGTAATGGTTGTGTGTAGAGTATTTACCGCTGACATTTCCAAGCTGGCTGGAAGGTCTAGTTCAGAGGTACGTGGATGTCTGCCATGAAGGGTATAAAAGGGCGTTTTTCCCGTGCTTGAATGCAAAGAATTGTTATATGCATATTCGGCTATCCATAGTAGGTCTTTCTAATTCCTTTGTTCGTGGTGCAGCATGCACCGTAAATATTGCTCAAGTGTCTGATTGGTTCTCTCGGTTTGGCTGTCCGTTTGTGGATGGTGACTGGTAGAAAGCCGAATGTCGATCTGCACCATTGCACAGCATTTTTTCCAGAAGTTTGAAACAAATTGGCTGCCTCGATCAGAGACCAGAACCGAAGGGAAGCCATGTAGCTTAACCACGCCCTCCAGGAACACTTTTGCAAAAGTGGCTGCGTCTGGGAGGCCTTTGAGAGGAATAAAATCGGCCATCTTCGAGAATAAGTCCACAACTACAAGGATGGTGTTGAACCCTTGGCTTAGAGGTAGATCAGTGATGAAGTCAAGGGAAAGAGTGTGCCATGGAACTGGAGGAATGTCCAATGGCTGTAGGAGACCAGATGGTTTTTGTTTCTGTGATTTATTTTGTGCGCAGACACCGCAGGACTGAATATACTGAATGATGTCCTTACGCCATGTAGGCCACCAAAAGTTCTCTTTCACCTTAGCTAGGGTTTTGGCGATCCCAGGATGCCTTTCGATCAGTGAATCGTGATAGTTTGAAATAATATGCTGTTGTAATTCCTTCCTGGGTACATATAGGCGATCCCTAAAAAAGGGTAGGTGGTCCTTGATGGTATATTGTTCTCCTTGAGTTTGCCATGCGAACTAGGCATCAGGATTCATTGTCCGTTGGATTTCTTTTCATAGTTCTGCTTGTGTTAAGGCTGTCGTGATACCCAAGAGTTTGTCTTCAGTTATAATAGGTACTGGGTCTGGAGTTGTATATACTATTTCATCTATGCCCATCCGAGAGAAGGCATTCGCCGTTCCGTTTCTGACTCCTGGTCGAAATGTGATTACATAATCATATTCGGCGAAGAAAAGGGCCCACCGTAATTGGCGCGAGGACTGGGCCTTGGCTGTTTTGAGATATTGCAGGTTTCGGTGGTCTGTGATGACTGTAATGGTGTGTCTGGCCCCAGAAGGTAGTGCCTGCAGGCTTTAAAGGCCGATTTGATAGCCAGGAGTTCCTTGTCCATGATGGCATAATTAATCTCTGGAGGTGAGAACTTTTTCGACCAGAACGCCACAGGATGTAGATGGCCGGTTTCCGGGTCTCTCTGTGAAAGGACAGCCCCCATTGCGAGACTGGACGCATCAGTTTCAACGACATAAGGGAGGTCTGGACGAGGATGTCGCAGGATGGGAGCAGAGGTAAACCTTCGTTTAAGTTCCTGAAAGGCTTCTTCTGCTTCTTCAGACCAAGCAAACTTTTTATTGTTTTTTCGTAATAGTACTGTGATTGGGTGCACAACCTGAGAAAAGTCTGGGATGAACCGGCGGTAGAAGTTCGCAAAGCCCAGCATGCTGTGTACCCCTTTCAGAGACGTCGGTGAAGGCCATTTCAGAATGGCATCTACCTTGTGCACGTCCATTCTGATGCCTCCTGGAGTAAGGATAAAACAAGATTCTACTTCGGTGACGTAAAAAAAGCATTTTTCAAGCTTTGTAAACAAGCGATGTTGACAGAGCTTGGTGAGGACTGAACCTAGGTGCCAGACATGATCTTGTTCCGAGGCTGAGTATACTAAGATGTCATCTATGTACACTAAGGCTCACACATCAATTAACTCCCTTAAAACATCATTCATGAAATATTGGAATGCCGCAGAAGCGTTGCATAACGCGAAGGGCATGACTTGATATTCAAACAAGCCGTACTTAGTACGGAAGGCGGTTTTCCATTCATCTCCTTTTCTGACTCGGCCCAGGTGGTACGCTCCTCGAAGGTCCAATTTGGTATACATCTGGGCATCTTTAACTTCGTCTAGCATCTCAGGGATAAGTGGCAAGGGGTAGCGGTTCTTCACGGTGATCTGGTTCAATGCGCGGTAGTCAATACAGGTTCTCAAGTCTCCTTCCTTTTTCGGTACGAAGAACAAAGGACTGGCTGCGGGGGACTTCGAAGGACGGATACATCCGTTTGCAAGGTACTGGTCTAAATAGGATTTCAAATTAAGGTTTTCTGGTTCTGTGAGAGCGTAGTTCCTGCCGCAAGGGATTTGTGCACCAGGAACAAGGTCGATCTGACAGTCATAGGGCCTGTGCGGCGACAATGTATTGGCTTGGTCCTTTCGGAAAACATACTGGAAATCATGGTATTCACTTGGCAAGGTATTAGTTGCTCCCAGGGTTGATACTGTCGCTCCGGGAGTCATGGGGATACAGACGTCGGGTTTCTCCTCTTGGTAATAGCAGGCAGGGGAGCAGTCACTGGGGAAGGTTAATTTTCGTGCCCGCCAGTCTATCAAAGGGTTGTCAGCAACCAACCATGGCATCCCTAGTATTAGCCTGAACTGAGGTGCCTTGATGAGATCGAATGAAATAGACTCCCGATGTCCGTCCTGACACAGCAAGGTTACCCTGGCTGTGCACTGGGTTACTGGTCCGGAAGCGATTTCTGTCCCATCCACGGTGGTTACCTTGTCCATAGTTGGCTTAGAACACAAAGGAAGCCCCATCTCTGCTGCCAGTTCTTGATCAATATAATTTCCAACTGCTCCGCTATTGATGTATGCTTCAACGGCATGCATTCTTGACAACTGTTGGTGGTTAATTAAGATCACTGGTATTGCAAAGTGCGAGGTCAGCAACTCTTTCTTCTCACTCGACAAACTGACCTCTACGTTTGTCGAGCTTGGTAGTTTCCCGATTCCTTAGCTTCATCCTTCTCTGTGGCCCCGACTGTTCTTCTTGGGGGATTTACTGGACAGTCTTTCAGGAAATGTCCTGGTTTCCCACAATACAAACAAAGCTGTTGTTGTCTTCTTTTGTCCCGCTCTTGTTTTGTTAATGGAGGTTGTATCCCTCCAATCTGCATGGGTTCTACAGCATTTTGAGGTACACGGGGTGTGTTTTCCCTTGGTTGAACATACACGGTCCAAGGGTCCGTCTTAGACCGGTCTGCCTTTCGGTGCTGCAACCGGTGGTTTAGCTGCACGACCAGATTTATGAATTCTGCACAGTCTCTAGGTGGATCAACCACCTGGGCTAAGACGTCCTTTAATTCGCCTCGTAAGCCTCGATGGAATAACGTGGTTCTTTTGTTTTCTGGCCACCTAGCTTCGGCACCCAGTCTGTTGAAGGTAGCAATGTACGTTAACAAGTCCTGATTCCCCTGTCGGAGGGACAGAGTTCATTGTCTACTGCTTGTTCCTGGGTATGGCGAGCAAAACGTTTTTCCATTTCTCTCTGGAACCCGTCAAAGTCATGTAATAGAGGATCGTCATGGGTTACCAACGGCACCGACCAATCTGCTGCACTACCACTCAGGTATGATAAGACAAAAGCTACCCGAGCTTGGTCGTTAGGAAATGCTCCAGGCCTACAAAGAAAATGAAGGCGGCACTGATTGATGAATGCCGCATACTTCCGTGGGTCGCCTGAGAACCTTTCTGGTGGTGCCAAGGGCACTGTTCCAGGTAACGTGATCTGTACCGGAGTGGGTGGTATGGCGGGGTTTTGCATCGTTGCATTGCTTCCAGGTAGAGGCGTCTGTCCTGCCTGTGGTTGCAAGTATTGCCTGCTAATCTCTTCAGTGCATTCTTTGGTCACTATTAGGTCTCTCCGGAGGACATTAGTCTCTTATCAGGCAGAATGAACCTCAGCACGAAGCTCTCCTAGTAATTGGGCCAATTGGTCCATTTCTGATGTCTCCATGGCGCCCAGATGGATTTGTTATGGTAGGCTTTGTGTTCTGTTACGCTCACCTGGTATCCACAGGGACACCACCCAGCTGGGTTACTCGCTGGCATGCTTCTCAGCTTTGCCCTGATGTGGTCTGCGGGGAAGGTTCTGCCTGAAAATACAGGAGGACTGTGTTCAAGACTGACCGACTGGGGTAAGTATCCTCCCTCCAGCCCGGTATGCTTTCAGTCCCTCTGGTGCCCTCTCCTCACCTTGTGGTAGAATTAGGCGTGCTCTCCGTCCTGCCTTCTTTGCAGGGGCACGTTGTCTTTCATGGGCGAGTGCAGTCCAGTTACTTCACTGATGTCGGCCCGTTTGATATTGTTCAGGTAGGACTTATTGCTGTTCTTTAGTTTTGTTGTTATCCTGCATGACTTTCTTTGTTTAAAATGTCTCTTTTTTCTCCCTTAGGTATGCGGAGCTTCAGAGCGGCGAACTGGCTTGGCTGTGCCCCGCTGGTAAATGATGGCGCATTAAGAGCGCTATGATGCGGTAAGTAAGCGCTATGCACAGCACTGCAAAGTCTTGCCTTTGCTAACCTGTGTTATCCTTCCTTGTAGGTCGCAGTGTTCTTCAGCGCGAGTGGAATGTCCAGAGTGGTGCCAGCCGAGAGGCGACCAGCCAGGTAAGCCTTTTGAGCAGTTCGTAATTTGTAAATGTCTCTACAGCTTTCTTTAATGTTGTCTCTATTTTCCCCTTTCAGGTCGTTCTGTCCGGGAGGCGTGCAGATTCGAGGAAGCTGTTCTCAGTAGCTGCGAGTGTTTAAAGATGAAGACTGCAGGTAAGATGCTGCTGCTAATGGTGTTCCTTTTGTCTCCTTGCAGTTTCTGCTTCTCCGAGGTTCGAGGGAATAGCTGGACACGGTGAGAGTCACGTTGCAAGCTGCAAAGTAACACGAAGCATTTCTCTCTGGAACCCTTCAAAGTCATGTAATAGAGGATCGTCATGGGTTACCAACGGCACCGATCAATCTGCTGCACTACCACTCAGGTATGATAAGACAAAAGCTACCCGAGCTTGGTCATTAGGAAATGCTTCAGACCTACAAAGAAATGAAGGCGGCACTGATTGATGAATGCCGCATACTTCCGTGGGTCGCCTGAGAACCTTTCTGGTGGTGCCAGGGGCACTGTTCCACGTAACGTGATCTGTACCGGAGTGGGTGCTATGGCGGGGTTTTGCATTGTTGGATTGCTTCCAGGTAGAGGCGTCTGTCCTGCCTGTGATTGCAAGTATTGCCTGCTAATCTCTTCAGTGCGTTCTTTGGTCACTATTAGGTCTCTCCGGAGGGCATTAGTCTCTTATCGGGCAGAATGAACCTCAGCACGAAGCTCTCCTAATAACTGGGCCAATTGGTCCATTTTTGATGTCTCCATGGCGCCCAGGTGGATTTGTTATGGTAGGCTTTGTGTTCTGTTACGCTCACCTGGTATCCACAGGGACGCCACCCAGCTGGGTTACTCGCTGGCATGCTTCTCAGCTTTGCCCTGATGTGGTCTGTGGGGAAGGTTCTGCCTGAAATTACAGGAGGACTGTGTTCATGACTGACCGACTGGGGTAAGTATCCTCCCTCCACCCCCGTATGCTTTCAGTCCCTCTGGCGCCCTCGCCTCACCATGTGGTAGAATTAGGCGTGCTCTCCGTCCTTCCTTCTTTGCAGGGGCACGTTGTCTTTCATGGGCGAGTGCGGTCCAGTTACTTCACTGACGCCGGCCCGTTTGATATTGTTCAGGTAGGGCTTATTGCTGTTCTTTAGTTTTGTTGTTATCCTGCATGCCTTTCTTTGTTTAAAATGTCTCTTTTTTCTCCCTTAGGTATGCAGAGCTTCAGCGCGGCAAACTGGCTTGGTTGCGCCCCGCTGGTAAATGATGGCGCATTAAGAGTGCTATGATGCGGTAAGTAAGCGCTATGCGCAGCACTGCGAAGTCTTGCCTTTGCTAACCTGTGTTTTCCTTCCTTGTAGGTCCCGGTGTTCTTCAGCGCGAGTGGAATGTCCGGAGTGGTGCCAGCCGAGAGGCAACCAGCCAGGTAAGCCTTTTGAGCAGTTCGTAATTTGTAAATGTCTCTACAGCTTTCTTTAATGTTGCCTCTATCTTCCCCTTTCAGGTCGTTCTGTCCGGGAGGCGTGCAGATTCGAGGAAGCTGTTCTCAGTAGCTGCGAGTGTTTAAAGATGAAGACTGCAGGTAAGATGCTGCTGCTAATGGTGTTCCTTTTGTCTCCTTGCAGGTTCTGCTTCTCCGAGGTTCGAGGGAATAGCTGGACACGGTGAGAGTCATGTTGCAAGCTGCAAAGTAACACGAAGCATGTTCTGCAGTCAGGGTGTGGTTTAGATAGCCCAGGGAAAGTAGTTCCAGGCCTGCCACACCCAAAACACTAGACCGCATAGCTTGGTTCTTAGGAACCAAGCTATGTGGATGCCTCCATGTTGGCTGACAATACAATAAAGTAGTTCCCAAGCACATTGTTGTTCATGGTGTATGAGCCTGGCACCATAGGCGCCAGGACTGGCCCCATGAGGGCTTTTGAAGAGGATGCCAGGCTCTAGAGGCCCGAGACCTGACTCCACCTGGCTAATGGGTTTGCCAGAGGGGGTTTTGGGCGAGGGTTGTGACACATAGTGGTTACTATTGACTTTTATTTCTATCAAATGAAAAGGAAAACCTAGCTGTCCCTATCTCTATGAGGGGTTTCCTTGCCTCAACTCAAACTCGTAAAGCTCTGACAGAATGTCTGTATGAATCAATAGTCAACCATCCTGAGTCAAAAACCCAACATCTGTCCCTTACATCTAAAACTAAACTAAAGACAAAGTAGACCTTCTTGGTCCAGAAGAATGACTCCCTTCTTCTGGACTGTGGATAGGAGTTTGTTTCCATGCTTTTACTCTTTTCTAGGAGAATGGCTCCCTTCCGCGGGTCAGAAATGTCCTTCAGCACAAAAAGTCCTTAGTCCTGATCCACTTAAGTTAGAGGGGATAGATATGGCTCATGATGCATAAAATGAGCCCATTTCTGTATCCTATCTAATGAGACAGACAACTGTTGGAGTAATAAAGGGTAATGTCTGTGACCGATTCATCTATTCATCTATTGAGAGACGGGTGGAACAATCAGGCTGGCAATTCATGATATCTCCATTGTACAAATAGTGAGACAGCTCAGATGCATGTGCAATCACCATTGTGTACACAGACACAAAAACATGGATATAGCTCATCTCCAATTAGAAATTCTAATTGCTTAATCAATATATGGGTTCAAAATCAACACACCCATCCATCTAAAGTATCAAATCCAATGTACAGGCAAGAGTCGGCCACATCCACACCCCTTGAAAAACCCCCTCAAAAATGTAATTTTGAAAAAAAAAGAAGCAAGAATTATAAATGATGTCATGTGAAAATGAAAATCTCTAAGCCCGTGTTTCGATGTTATGACTGTGGGCAGATTCAAACTACTAGAGTAGGAGGAATACTGTGTATTTTTCCCAACACCAAAATGGCTGCCACATGACATGTAAGCAACAAACTAAATAGCGAAAAGGAACTGAGACACTATCTCCGTGATAAACGCGGAAAGGAGTCGGCTTACATTTCTGATGGAGCATTGACCGCAAGGTACAGACGGCTGAAGATGTGGAAGGCTATCAAGAAATTGCAAAAGACCCTTTGTGAGCAGGTGCCCACCTTAATATTGAATAAAACACACCTCATCACCAAAATGACAACATGCTGTGTGCTGCTAGGTAGTTGTTGGTGAATAAGAGGCTAGTAATTCGGAACACATATGTGTTGCCAGACAGCGTATGCCCACCCCCGTGTGAGGCGGAGTAATAGTATAACTGCTCTGCTGGGACGGGGTTAAATTGGGACACACACGGGCAACAGTCTGTTGAAAATAAAATATCTGGGAAACACTTAGAAGCACAAATCTGAAGGAGCAATTTAGCATCCCAACGCTACAAGTAATGAAGTGGGAATGCAACGGTAGTTAGCCCCTGGGGAGACATAGTCACAATTTATCTGACATCCACCAATATATATGCCGCGCATGATTCATTGCAAGTATAGAGGTGGCACATTGTGGAGACTTTATCAAGAAATAATGCATGTGGCGAACACATTAGTAATCTGATGGCAGCCGTTAGGCCTTGAGGTCAGGGTTGCCTTATCAATATGAGTAATAAGAAAACCATTGGTTAATTACATTGCAAATTAAATCACTACAAATCCCCCCTTTTCTCTACCGATCAGGGTACGCTGGAAGAAAAGGATAAGAACAACTTAGCTGGCTGATGAAATCCATCCAACAATTATCACCCGGCTCACCCACAACAGAAGGTCAGTACCACTTGACAATCGCATGTTTATCTGAATAAAACAGAAAAAGCATTTATGAATATATAAAAGATGTTCATAGACATTTAGGTACAAATAAATAAAAATTGTCAAGCCTGTAGGTAAGATCGTAAAGTTTTAAGCTCACTGACTTGATGCTCTGTGATTCTTCACGCAATCAAGAAAATAAATGTTAAAATCATCCCCAAATGTGAACTAAACCCAGGTCAGTAGTCCTGTATGGAAGTTAATGTCTGAACAAATAAATCTCTCACATATCACCCTACTCATGAGTCGTTTGTATGTTTTTGTAACCTCACAGACTGTAGAAGATATTTTAAAGGGGTAATCCTACGACTCGCAAAGTGTCGATAAAAAATTAAAAAGAAACATCCTGATGAAGGCCCAATTGTAAGTTGTTTAAAAGACCACCAAGTAGGGGCGGATCCTCAACATAGGGCCGAAACACTCAGGGTCGACCATATATTATAAAAAACATACTTCTTAGATGCGGAATTAAAATATGAACTTTACCGCAGGGAGATGCTTTTATACACAACCCGATGTAGAAACTGGTAGCTACATTATCAGCAATTGAATATTGAGTTTCAGATCTACTAATGAAGTGATTTACATGGTGTGTTAGGTCTGGATGCACAACTCTACCTGTATGAATAAGAAAAACATGTATGTGCTGCTCTGCACAAAAAGCACTTTACTGCACTAACCCCACTTTGTTATATTGTTTACTTGCACTCATGCATTTTAATGAGTAGGTTACATTTCTTTGCCTCATTGATGCTATTTGTCAGAAACATTTTATGCCCTAAATCTGTATACCATCCACTGTGGTGGTCTTTTGACTTCAATGTCTGTGGAATATGATATATGTAACAAATCATTGTTTTTGAATAAATTGGTTTAATGAAGAATACAAACCAGAGGTGTAGTGCAGGATGTGTTTCCTAACTGCGCAACTTTGTAATCAGGCTGCTGGGTCTGCACAATAGAGGGAGGCGTATCCCAAAACTCGGTTGTTGTTGACTTGGCCTTCAGCACAAAAGACAAAAGTTCCAGCACGTCTCCTTGGCAGTCACATTGTCTATCTTACTATGTATCATAAAGCCCTTTCCAAGATTGGTTACCAGGAGAATGTCCCCCTTCTCCTGGCATCTGGCTTTCACAGTTCAACACAATCAAGGGGAATAACTCCCTTCCCCCTGGCCTTAGTTCCACTCCAGCGTTACCACTACACACTGTAAGTCTTGCCCGTGCCTTGTTCTGTCAGACCTGGTTTACTCTCCTGCCACGTACTGCCACAAGGAAGATGATCTCTGCTTTTCTTCTCTTGTGGGTGCGGGTCACAGACGTGTGTTTTCTATTGCTGTTACGTTCACCTGGTATCCACGGGGACGCCACTCAGCCCTGGTTGCTGGATTCCACCTGGACCCCTTCCCGATCCCGGATGGTGCCTTCGATGGAAGTCGGGCCTGAAAGCACAGGAGGACTGGATTTAGGATCAGATTCAGTCTCCTCCCACCTGTCCAGGGTTCGACCAGATGGCCCTCTCCTCACCTTGTTGTAATGTCTGGCGTGCTCTCCGTCCTGCCTTCTTTGCAGGGGTACGTAGTTTTCTGCGGGCCTGAACGACCAAGTTAACTTCACTGGTGCAAGCCCATCCAAGTGTCTTTTAAGGTAGGTAAGACTGATTACAGCAGTCTTTATATGTCCTTGCCTTTCTTTCTTGTGATTAATGTATTTTCTTATTTCCCCCTAGGTGAGCGGAGGTTCGGAAGTGCGCAGCTGGGATCCGGCTCTTGCCAGAATGGAAGACGCAAGAGCGTAATACAATTTTGGTAGGTAATGCGCAAAGTGCGGTGTTGTTTTGTCTTTTATTGGCTAACCTGTAATCTTTCTTCCTTTTCAGGTCGTGATGGTCTTTTCTGGCGTGCGAGGTGTTCCAGAATGATGCGGGCCGAGAAATGGCCAACCAGGTGAGGTTCGCGTGATGACTGTGGCTAGCGCCGTACTTGACTTGTTTTAACATTGTCTTTCTCTTTCTCTCTCCAGGTTGCTTCGTTCTGGTGCGTTCATAGTGTCCCAAAGCTGCTGATTACTGGATGGATGACCGCGAGCAGCAGAAGGATGGACGAGCGACGAACAGAGGCGGGATGGAATTCGCAGGTAAGTAGAGACTAATAATGATGTTCTTTTGTCTCCTCTGCAGGTCCGTTGTTCAAGGATCGCCGGTATCAGGTCACTGGACACGATGAGCATAATGCTGCTGGCTGCAAAATACCACGAAGCACGTTCTGTAACTTGGGTGTGTTTTATATAGCCCTCTGTAAAGTAGTCCAGGCAAAGTAGTCCGGGCTACCACACCCAAAAACAATGCACCGCATAGTCTGGTTCTTAGGAACTAGACTGTGTGGGTGCCTCCATGTTAGCTGCAGGCCCTCCACAGAAAAAGTAGTCCCTTCAAGGAGGTTTTCTATTTTGAACATGAGCCTGGCGGCAAAGGCACCAGGACTGACTCCAGGAGAGTCCAGGAAGATAGTGCAAAGCCCCTGAGGCTCCCATTGAACCCCGAGTCCTGACCGTACCTGGCATGTGGGCATGCCAGTGGGGTTTTGGGTCAAGGGTCGTGACAATTGCCTTGTTCTATCAGACCTGGTTTACTCTCCTGCCATGTACTGTCACAAAGATGATTTGTACTTCTCTCTCTTGGATGCGGATCCCAGACCCGTATTACTCTTTTGCCTTGTTCAGGCAGACCTGGTTAACTCTTCAGTCAGTACTGCCATGAAGAAGATGGTTTGTACTTCTTTTCTCTCATAAATGTGAGTCCCAGGTCTGTGTTTCTCTCTGTGTTCAGCTCTCTCAGTGTTCACTTCTCCCCCAGGGGTTCCCTTCTTGCCCCTGGTCTGTGGGTTCTAGTCTGCTCTTTTAGGCCCCCACAAACCGTTCCGGCAACCCAGATACCTTTTGGGTTCTCACCGGCGTCCGCCTGTCGGTCTTGGGCGTTCTCCTTTTCTGCTTTGCTCTTTCCTGGGCTTTTCTCACCCTCTGAAATCCTGTGGCGGCTCTGCAGCATCTGGTTCTTCCCAGACTGCATGTCTGGCTTTGACCACGCGGTCCAGCTTCTTCCCCACTCTGGGCTTCTGCTTCGCCAGCTTCCAAGTAGGTTCTTACCCGTCTGACCGATTATGGACGACTCCGCTTCCACTCCAGTGTCCTGGTCAGTAGTCTCGTCTTGTTTCCGTGCAGCACAGCTTCCTCGCTAGTGGCTCCTCAAGGGGTGGCTTGATGACTATGGTTTCGGAAGCGGCACAGAAGACTAGACTGTTCATGCAAGTTCTCACCATTGCTCTTCCTTGTTCCGCACCGCCTCCTCATTTCAGTACTGGTTAAGTAGGTCTCTTTTAAGTAATTCCTACTCTTCGTCATCTCATTATATGTTAAGTCCTTTGACTTACAAAGATACATGGAAGTGTGGGATATTGGATTAGGTTTTGAAGGGTATAAAGGGGTGTAGGTTGCTGGTGGAGGGTTGGGCATACCGCGCTCTCTCGTGATCTCCTACCTTGTCCCCAGAGGGGGAGTCTCTCCCCATGTGATCCTCCCACTGTGCATCACCCCACGGGGACTTTCGGATAGCTGTCTCACTACCCTGACCTCATGGGAAGGGGCTCCCCCTCGAGGAGAAGAGATGACATCTCGGGATTCGTTACAGTATTTAAAAATAAGTTATCATTAACACTGGCATTCCGATGTTGACAGACTTCAACCTTGATACATAGCAACTATCCTTTTTTGATTTTTTAATGTCGTCCCCCATGTTATGTAGTCAGTTATATGGTTAAATTGCACTCTTCATACAAAGAGCACTTTTTGGGTGGTTAATACATTTGGTGGTCTACAAGGAATGTGCACAAACCTTTGTCAAAAAATATACACCCAACGTAGAATTTTTTGTGAAGTTTTGAGCGGTTTAGTTGAGGAGCAAAGTTATATGGAGACATTTGTGTTTTTTGGTTATTCTCCAAAGGCAACATTTCTGGACAGATTTGCATTACACTTTCACGAGGAGCAGCCACCTCGTCCTCAAAGCATGCTTTACCATACGTGGTGTAAAACAGTCCAGCTTTTTAAAAAAAGAAAATGTCCAAAAGTAGGCAAATTGAATTAGTGCTATCTGGGGTTGGTTTGAGGGCTTGCTGCTGGGTGTCCAGGTTCATGGATTTGTTCAGCTGACTCTGATCTTGATGGTTCAGGACAGGTGAATGGTTCCTAACAGCTGCCATTGTTTTTCATAGTCTTTTGCAGATGCCTGTGTACCCTGCGCAACCAACATAGTGAAAAAGAAAATACTGCAGCCATCTTTGCCACCCCCAAGGCAAGGTTTGGGGTGGTACAGAGTGGTGCAATATACCTCTGAAACACAAACAACTGGACTATTGAACCAAAAATTATCTATGGATTTACCGTTTGTTTACATTTAGTATGAATGTCCACACTAAACAATACACTACAGCAACTATAAAAGTGAAATAAAAGCCCATATTGTGCATGTATACATGCAAGTGCGAATGAAAGAGATTTGGAATGAGTGTGCATGTGCGAATGAGGTTGCAAGCAATGAAGGCTATCCATGGAGGATATGAACCAGTTGGTGTTTTTGTCACTAACTTCCAATTCCCCCAGGACCTTGCTCGAGGCAAGGCCACCAGAGGGTTAATTGCAGACATATATTGAGCACAAGAAGTATAAACATATTTTACAGTTGCAATACAAGCATTTATTGGGCACAAACTTCAAGACAATGTTTTAGAGTGCCAGCAAAGGGCACATAGCCAGCATGAGCGTGTTTTCTTGCAGGGGAATACTGGATTATATTGGGCCTGGCTACTATACAAATGTGTTCTTACTGTGGCATGCTGGTATATTGTGGTCAGAGCCAGCATTTAAAATGTATGCGTACACTGACATATTTTGTAATTTGTGTGTGAAATCTGTTTTATATAGCACTCGTAATCATCTAAAAAGGTATCATGGCACTGAAGAAGTAGCTAAGCAGTGTAACATGTGCATGTGGGGTATCCATTTGCATTTAATTTATTTATTTCTGAAAGTGCCAAATATCTAGCTCACCACTCAGCGCAGCCCGACAAATGTTTAATTCCCTTGTTG
Organism: Ambystoma mexicanum; assembly: GCF_040938575.1. Classification (NCBI taxonomy): domain Eukaryota; kingdom Metazoa; phylum Chordata; class Amphibia; order Caudata; family Ambystomatidae; genus Ambystoma; species Ambystoma mexicanum. Next base: position 746,664,173 of record NC_090926.1, read on the forward strand.
CTAAGAACGAAAAAGACCTGATCTGTCTTCAGACTACCATTTCCTGATCTTTGGTGAAGTCAGCAGGTCTATTTGGGCAGTAGCAAGTTAGATGATCTGTAGGATAGTTGGTTTTTGAAAAGGAACGGATGTATGGACCCAGCACAACGTCTTGAACACCACTCTCTTCCTAATCGCCAGCCAATACAATGATGCTAGACCAGGAGAAATATGTTCATGTTTTTCATTTTCATTTTCAGTAAGAGTGCAGCTGCATTGTTTTGAACTCGATACAACTTGGTAGAACATTTCTCTGATGATTCAAGATGATTCAATATACTATGAAGTTAAGGAGAGCTGACACAAACACATAAACTACCATTATCTTGTGGGGGGAAAATATAAGAAAGGCAGTATTTTCTTTAGTTTCCTTAGTTGGAAGAAATATAATTTTACAACCTGAAAGTCTTGCAATTGTGAGATGAGAATCTATTAGGACCTGGGTTCCTTACAATAGGTGTATGCTCCAGGTACATACTAAACCAAAATGCAGAACACCATTGATCTAATGTGGCATTGACTACTGTGGGAAACCACCAGAAGGTGTCTCACCCACTAGTCCCTAGGGATCTGTCATCCAGGTTGCCAGGACACGGCCATCGATTTTGCATTCAGTTCCTGGGGCTGGACCAGTGCTGGACGATCATCTGGATGAGTGGTCTTCGGGGAGTGAGACACCGGATGGTGAGATGTGGTATCCCCTTCCCTGTATACCTTGTCCCCTTTCCCCATCCTACAAGGTAGAATATTTAGGAACTCAACCCCCCACCCCCATTTACAACACAAACACTTTCTCACAGAGAGCCTGCTATGAGAGAAAACGGACTAACACCCGAGCTGTATACCTGACGTGTCCCAATACAATGGTCAGGCAAGATCAGGCAATTACTGACCATCACACACACCTGACTCCCATTATACTTCCTCACACAGATAAAAGACGGAGCACGAGAGCATACTTTAAGCGAGGCAAAGCACATGAGAAAACAGCTGTTCCGAGATGGCAGTTTAGCAAGAGGAGAAAGACGGTGATACAGAAGGGGATCGCAAGGAGGGAAGTTCCTTTGACCTTTTTGACAAGGAACCTTTACTTTCACGAAGCCTCAAAAGTAGAAAGCGTAAGACTAGGACAGCAGGCCGGGGAGTCCTGCATTGTGTGTCGGAGGTACCCAGGGCCATCCCGCATCGATAATCAAGGTGGGGAGAATCGCCAGCTGCTGTGGTACTGTTCTTGGCTCCAACAACAAAGTAATCAACACAACCGGTGAGTTGGGGATACCGGTCTGTGCTGAAGCCAAGGATGCAAGCAGCAACATTGTATTGCGAGAGCTGTAATGAACATTGTATGAAATGCTTGTGATAACCAACGTGAGTAAAGTTGAACTGCAGATGAGTGATTGAACTTTGAAACCAAGATACAATACCTTTGACAGAGTGGTCCGACACCATGTGGGTGCTCAATCGAAGGTCTCTGTAAGTTATCTAGCTGAGAGTTCACAAAAGTGAAAGAGTCACAAAGGATTGTGAATCGAAGTGGTCCTGCGACGGGTCAAGCAAAATCATGCACATAATCGAAAGTCTTCGATGTTGATACAGTAAAGAAAGTTATAACAAAGTAGATAAAGTTAGTCCGAGGGAGATCAATTGCAAGCTTTGGGTTGAAGCAAGTTTGTGTAACAATAGATACATTGATCTGAGCCCGACAGATGGAGGCTGTTTAGGAATTTTAGTCAAAGCGGATCTGAGCCCGCGGAGAGCTATCCTGGGAGGAACAGTGAATCACCAGAGAAATTGGATGCATGAAAATCCTGAGAACATTGTGTTAAAGGTGATCTGAGCTTGGCGGAGGGGGATCCGAGGTGAATAGTAAATAACCTAAGAAAATGGAGTATATGTGAAATACAAAAAGGAAAGGAACTTTATTGTGTGTTTGTTGCATTAGGCCGTCTGAAAGATGAGACTTTGAATGGCAAAGAGACTTTGGCACAGACGGCCATGATGCTGACGTTTTGAACTGCACCCTTGTGCTAGAGAAGCCAGAGACTGTGCTAAGCTCGAGTGTGCCGCCTTGTCCCTTGCTGAAAATGTGGGGATAGGAAGCCAACGGCTTGAATATCATGACATATCATTTCTTGAACATTTTTCTTTTGCATAATATTTCTTCCCACACTATTTGTATTTAGAGGTCAGGATTTGAAATAGGTTTATTAGTATAGGCCCTTTTATTCTGACAAGACACCACTAGGACTGCATTATTATTATTTGATGGTCATAGCTTGCTCCCAGCTTTAGATTTAGGATTAGATAGGAGTTTTCCAAACCCAATTGAAGTTCAATAAACACCCTTTAACTGTGGTCACTTGTGTCTGTCTTGCTGTTGATGCCATGCCTTCCTTACACTACAAGGACCTTGAGGATTGATCTTGGAAGAGTTAGCATCCATCCAGATTTTTATATTCATCAAGCAACCCCTAAGCACAAGGGATCACAATTCTCTGTTGCCAGATAATTTTACAAGAGTTTGCGTGTCATCTGCATAGAAACTGATTTACCTAACCAATTTAAAAAATGGAAGGATGTAGAGATTACATAGAAGTACGTAGGTTCTGATTAGAAAGATCCTAGCTGAATGGACTGTGAATATCTTTGCAGCATGGAGGCCTTCTAATCCACCACTTGCAAGTCTCAGAAAAGAATGATGATCTACAGTTTTGAACGTAACACCTCCCCTATCTATCTCTTCCCTCAGCATATCTAACATTGTTGTTGTGACCAACTGGGTACTGAATCCCTGTTTGAAATACAGTTGTGCTGTATCTAGGAGAGTATCCTCTTCAAAAGCACTTGTTTCACTGCCAATTGAAGCTGGTTTGTTAGGAACTATGGCTCTGAGATAGGCCAGGAATTACTTTGATCATGGCAAAGCATAAAATAAGCGGTATCGCATTGCATCAATATAATACACCTGTGCTGCTTTTTATTTACTTAGTAATGTCGCATTAACTGCAAGATGATTTTTAGAGCGAGTGCTAAGCTGAAGTACTGCTAATTGTAAGAATATTGTTCAGAGCATGTGGTTTATTGAACCTGCTGGCGAGGCAGAGCCCTTTGGACTGCAATTAATGACTGCAGATTGAATCAGTTCATGGCCCAGGCACTGCACCTGCGTGTTGCTGCTGCCAGTGAAGCACATGTGCTGTCCTTTCATGGTATGAGAGCAGAGGACAGTGTGAGGAATTCCTATCATGGGGCACCAGTGTTGACATTCTCAACACCTTTCTGCAGAGGTAAAGTCAGCTGCAGACTGGGAGTGACGCTCAAAACGCACTCTTTGGTGATCGTACCTGGCTTTGTTTATTTATGCAATCCACAAACAGTTTTAAGGATTTACGCCCTCTGGTTGGATAAGTGAGGGGCTGTGTACCAATCCCTCCTGAGTCTGAGAGGGAGTTTTACAGGGCATGTCTGGACTGGAGTGGGGGAGTAGAGTCCCCAAGGAGCTTAGCTATTAGCAATCTCAACCTGGGCTCCCAGCTCACCAGACATGGTGTTAAATACAGAAAGAGTGGAGTTAACCTGCCAGGTGTTTGGGCAGATCATGCAGGCAGGTGGTGTGAGGGTGAAATACTGTCTGATGTCCTTGTATGAACTACCAATTTACATATTACATTTGCAATTTTTTATTTGGATGTTAATGTGTGTACACTTGATTAAGTTTGCTTGATCGTGCATTTATCATGGCACTTTTCACTGATCCCTCACATGACAAGGAACTTTCACGCTTGCCACTGGAGTTGTTTGTGGCTTTTGTGGCACTACATGCTTTTTTCAAATGGGGTGAGGGTGGATAGTCAGGGGCTGATGAGGCGCATCTGGCACACAGTAGGATTTAACCTCAAACTAAGGATTGATGAGGAAAGACAAAGAAGATATCCATGTTTGCATATATTCTGCAGTGTGGCACAAATTGTTTAATTTGGCAGTTAGACAAACACACATAAGAGCATTGCACCGGCCAAAAGGACGTGTTATAGTAAAAATAATGATCCTCTCACTGTTGAAACAGTGTTTTTGATAGCACATTTTCCACAAGGAATTTGGAAAATATTATTGAATTTAAAGGCAGCTTTGAAAATGTTACATCTCTGCAACAGTCACTTGATCTGCTGAGCCGCCTTTTCAGCTGTCTGCTCCAGCAACAGCCAAGAGAGTAAGTGGTAAGATTCTGGAAACCCTACTGGAACAGGAGAAGTTTTTTTTGACAAACGCGTTAATTACAGAAGCCAAACAAAAATTAGAGCAGATTGAACAATCTTTTCTAGAGTTTAAGAATTTAACAATTGAAAAAAAGACAAATAAATTAAAGAAAGATATTTCACTCTTCAAAAAGGAACTGATATATCCGTACCTTGCAGAAGATTTTCAATCCTCAAACTTTTTGGAAAACTAATGTAAATCAGAATACAGGCCCCAAAAAAAGATGGGTTACGTTTTCGGACACGTCGTCCAGTAATTCGGGCAATGAAGATCCTAATCAATCTTTGGGTGACACCCCTTTTCGAGGAAGGAGCGGCCGAAAAGGCCGCAGAAATGCGCCCCAAGACCGTTTGTCTCGTGGAACGCCCATGCAAAACAACCCCGGACAGGGAATGACGCATCGGGACTTCCAAACATGCAACCGAGCCTACAGATGGTAAACAAAACATTACCCATATTTAATCTTTCTTCCCGTATATTAACAGCATCGGGAACATCAGTACTAAAACGTGGCTTATCGTTTGTACCCTCGCAGAATCCTAGTGCGATGTCGTTGATAAGTGATATCAAAGAATTCTTACGCAAACTTAGACTTCGGTTCTACTTTATGGTTATGGACCATATGATACCAAGGGAACTTAACATCTCTGGTCTCTCTAAACCTTCTTCGTTTACTCCGAATTCGAGTGATCTCCCTCCTGAAGTAGCCATTTTTGAAAAATTGGTTCTTAAAGAAGTAGAACAACAGATCCGCCATTTTAGACATCAATCAGGACCGAATTTACAACTATCGGAATTCCCGGCCATTAAGACACTGGCCTCAGACCCTACTATAGTCATCAAAGCTGCCGACAAAGGCGGGGGGATAGTAGTGTGGGATGTTGATAAATACGATCAAGAAGTCGTGAGACTTCTTTATACCCCAGGTCACTACACCAAAATAGTAAAAGATCCGTCTAAGATGATTAAACTCAAAATATCGCAACTCACGGAAGAAGTTAGCCAAGTAGGTTTTCTTTCGATAAAAGAAATTGAATATATCAATTACTCAGATGACCGCACTCATCTTTTTTACATAATGCCCAAGAGGCATAAAGATATTGAAAATCCCCCTGGACGTCCAATTGTTTCAGGGTGCGGCGCGATTCTCGAACCTTTATCGAAGTATATCGATTTTTTCATCAAACCTCTGGCCATGTTAACACCCACCTTCCTTCTTGACTCCAGAGATGTGATTAATTTGGTAGAAAATTTGAACTTTGATTCCAATATACAAATATTGGTAACACTTGATATTGAGGCTCTCTATACTAACATACCTCAAGAGAGAGCTGTGCAGAGTTTACAAATTATGCTTAACAGACGACCACTCCCACATGCTGTCCCTACTGATTTTTTGTGTAAAGCTGCCAAGTTAGTCTTAACTAACAGCTTTTTCAAATTTAAGGAAGAATTTTTTTCTACAAACGAAAGGGACTGCTATGGGCTGTACATTTGCTCCAAATGTAGCCATTATTTTTATGGCATTGCTTGAGGAAGATAAAATCTTGGCGGATTCCAATACCTTTATACAACAGATTAAGTTATATCGTCGATATATCGATGACATACTCTTAATATGGGAAGGCAGTCCGCAGTCTTTATTACAATTCATGGAATGGCTCAACAAAGTAGATCCAGATATTCATTTTACGTTTGAGTACTCTACTACGAGGATTGCCTTCTTAGATTTGTCTATTTTTGAACAGGGAGGTGTTCTTCGAACTGAATTATTCAGAAAGATAACGGAAAGGAATACCACACTCTGTTTTGAGAGCCAACATCCCTCTAGTCTACTCTGGAACTTACCATTTGGCATGTTCCTACGGCTACGCCGGAACTGTTCTGATATTGATAACTTTACCAAACATGCTACCATTTTAGAAAACAGATTATTAGAACGTGGCTACCCAAAAAAGCTTATCAAACATTCTAGAAATAGATCCCGATATCCAAATCGAGATTTGTTACTGCTACCCAAAAATGATACCACCAAAAAAGAACAATTGGTTTGTGTTTCGACCTACTGCCAATATAGTAATGCCATTAAAGGCATTATTTTGAGAAATTGGCAGGTTCTTAAGGTATCGGGCATGATCTTGCCTAAACCCTTATTTGCTTTTAAGAAAAGCAAAAATGTAAAACAAAAAATTACCTGTGCAAGTAGAACTTCAGTTAAGACAACTGCGATTCGAGACACCAATTTCAACCCAGTGATAGGGCACTACCCGTGCACTTCATGCACTGCCTGTAAGTTCTCTAAAAAAACGACTTCCTTTTTAATGGAAAATAAAACCTAGGACCTACGCACTTTCACATCGTGCAAAAGTAAAAACGTCATTTATGCAATCCTATGTCCTTGCAAAATGATGTGCATTGGAAAGACTACGAGAGAAGTAAGCACCCGAATTAACGTGCATCGCTCGAAAATTAATACTCGGAATCTGAATGCCCCCATGGTGATCCATTTTGTAGAAATGGGCCATACTGCAGAACAAATTGAGTGGTTCTGCATAGAAAAAGTCACAGCTCCTAATATGGTCCAAATGACAAAAAAATTGACTTACAAAGAACAATTATGGATCTTTAATTTGAAAATATTAACTAATGGTCTCAATACATTAGAACCAGGGTATTCATACTCCTAAGGTGCCTTTATAATTGGTTGGTATAAGTTGTACCATACCTTGCCTTATCTCCAATTGAGTCACTGCTGTTGACCATCCGAGTGAACTGTAGAAAGATTCTGTCTCTTTTCTACAGAGATGGTGGTTTCTGACTATTTCGATTAGTATCAGGTACCGGATTGTCTCGGTGCGCATGGGCTTTAATGTGCAGTCAGTTTATTATGTCGAGCAGTGGCATACGATTGAGAGAATGCCGGCATGAAATCTATAGTCCTTTTTCTAGCCTGATGGACAAGCAATAGTCACGTGATCGGTATCCCGGTCATGTGTCTTCCCATCGCGGTCACCTGACTACATTGGCCCATTATTTAACAATGGCGCAGAAACGGTTCTCATGTCGCCTGAGCGTTCCTGTTGTCTGGCGGACTCAGGTTTTCCCGCGAGCGGCTGTACCCGAGCAGGACAGCTCCTTCTAGAATAGTGAGTAGATTTCTCATAACACGCTGATTCTAAGCTTAGAATGCAGCACTTTCTCATTTGTGAGTCACTTTGAGTACCTTCCCATTTGTGAGCTGCCCTTAGTAACTTGTTGTTTCTCTGTTTGTGTATAGTCGGGCTCCTGAGCCTTTATGAATTGCTGAATTTCTTGGCCACCAATAGTCCTATCGTGGCGGGTGCTTTTCCCGCTATCAATTGACTGAACTTAGGTCCCGCTTGCCCGGGTTGCCTTTCTAATTTTCACTGCAACTTGTGTGATTCAGGATTGCCTTACAAGGCCATCTTTGTGATTTTTTCCCCCTCTCTTTTATTTACATAGAGAATGTGAGAGCTGTGGTGGCCTTTTCGACCCCCAAAAGACCATCGTGTTAATGAACAGAACCATTGGCGGACTGATATCTTCCTTCAAAAATTCTCTCTATTCTGCAGTGAATCAGTCACTGTAGAGTAAGATTGATTGGGCTCTTCAGGCGGGTTAGGATAAATCAGGACCTACATGCGATAAAGATTAAAATACTCTATCTAATAAATTTCTTTCAATTGTGACAGATTGGACAATCATCATAATTTGGCTGACAGCCAAGCAGCCCAGATTTTTCGGGACACCGCATATTGGTGCAGCAGTTCTTCCTGTTACTTATATCAGGAACTTCCAGCTGTTTTTCTTCGCTTCGAAGGTTAGTGATCTAAATTAGGCCCACGGTTTGCTCACATTATATAGCATACTGCTCTAACCCGGACCAATCCCCCCTGGTTCTAAGACATAGGTTGTGTCTTCCACTTTGTTCACGGGACCTTAATGCACTGGCACTTTAAACTTCAAACTTAATAGGTCTTCACGTCAACTATGATTGGTGGGTTCTCTCTTGCACTATGGGGCACCAATTATAATGGTAGCACTTTTTCAAGCATGCAAAGACCCCCCTTGTAGTCACAGCACAAGGCTGGGGGCAGGCTGTTTTTCTTGTTTTAAATTATTTTTAGTAAACATCAATTGGTTGATAATTGGGGGTTCTCCCAACTTGTTGACTCTATGATGGGGTCTCATGCATGTATGTCTCCCTGTCTTTTCAGAGTGTAATTGTTTATCTCCTGATGAAGACGTAACTCAATTAAAGTTAAATACGTCGAAACCGGTTGAGAAATCAGAGATGAGGTCGATTTTGGACACCGACGTGACCCATCCCAACCCATGACCACCTGGGCAATTTGTTGTGGTCTCTTATATATTGATTATATATTTCTTTACTTTTTAATGAAGACAATAAGTAATCGATTGTTATGACTTTTTTAGGATAATGTTTTAGCTTATATTTGTTATTGTTGTGTATGTATGAATGACTAATGGACACTTGTTTATGAATGAGATGAATTGTAGGTAAAATCATGTGTTCTTAAATTCTTTCCTGCGATGTAAAATTGTTATGAGTGCTATGATTTAATCATGATTAAAATTCTGATATTTAAATAATGGATCAGGTCTAATTAAATTCCTTGATTCCCTTGTTTTCAAAATTGTATCCTCTGGATCCTTTTTTCTGAGATTAGTAGTATACTAATAGCCTGACCCAGAGTGTGGGGTCCCCTGTGACTTTCAGATAAATATATGCTCCAGCAACAGTGACAGTGTGCATGGTCTAATCTGGCAAGTACGGTCACTGAAAACTGTACACCTCTCTGCATGGGGTTGGAGGGGAGGCAAAGTGAGGTTGTGTGGCACACCATTCATGGGCCAATTGAGTTTTTACACCCCTTTCCATCCCGAAATAATCAGGCATTTGCTTAAGGGACCTCCACACCTTCAGAACCCTCATGAACAGGAGGAAGTTCAGAAGAAAAACGACGCAGCCAGAACAATGCTCCCTCAATTAACGTCTTTTGTTATTAGCAGGGTCTTTGTGTGAATGGTTAGGCGATTGGCATTGAGAGTGAAGATTTCCAACTGAAAGTTCCCCACGCATCTCTCCTTATACATTACGTATTTTAGCATGCGTCATAAAGTGTTAAAAGTACAAATCTGTCAAAAAAGATATTTCAGACTGAATTATTTTGCATTCTGGGACTTGTAGTTTTCTATTCAGGGTGTGGAAAAAATCTACAGGGATTTTCTTTTAAGTTAATATCTTTATTTATAGATGTACATATTGCCAGATTGCTTTATGGCCCACTTGCCCCCACACATCCCGTACCTTTCGGTTATAGGAACAACTTTAAATCCATTATTCCGCTCCTACTAAGAAAGTCATCCAGCACAGACAATACCTAGGGACATAGGCGTGTACAGCAAAAATAAATTACTTACAAACACATAGCATGCTGCCTTAACAAGCAATTAGAACGGCTAACATTTAAGATCACATTGACTCTTTAGTAGATGATGGGCCACTTTACACAAATATGTCATAGAATGCAGGCTGACAAGCACTCCATTCTGTTCTTTGATGTGGGTAAATGCCACCTCACTGAGTGAGATTTGAGAAAAATTATGCAATTGGATAAGATCTGGGTCACAAAAAAGTCCCAACTGAAACAGGCTGACCCTCTGAACACAATGGCATTGAATAGAAGAAATGATCTGGCAGATGAAAGGCAACAGCCGTCACTAAGGTACGACTAGCACCAAATCCCCATTGAGCTAAACTAATGAACGTAGGCACCTGCAGTAGGTGCACATGTTTAAATATGTGGCACAGACAAACACACAATACAGCCATTTTCAAAAATATGATAAGACTGTGCTAATTGTTTACAATCTGTGCATGGGAAATAATTATTGCAAACAGTCACCCTCTAATAAAGTCCTACAACAATAGATGTCTAATAACCTCTACTTCGTACCAGATAACAAGTGTCCTTTGCTTAGGGACCAGAGGTGTTGTTTGCCTCCATGGTTTAGCATCTGAGGGGTGCCACTGAGTACAGATGAAAATATCACAAAAACAGCACATGTGTTAAAGGGTGATACGCATTTAAACAACGTGTTGTGCCCCCTTTATGCAAACAGCAAGTTTTGGCATTGGAAGATTGGGTCCTGAATCCAAGGCCCACCTCGCAAAATGTTTTCCTTTCAGTCCCTTCCTTGTTTTCCTTTCAGTCCCTTCCTTGTTTTCCTTTCAGTCCCTTCCTCGGGCACTCGCTAGCTTTCAAGACCCGAAGTAGGAACCTGCATCCTGAAATGTTAGCCTAACAAAGCTGTCAGGTATTCAAGATTGCGCTTTTTATATACACACCCACTGTGACTTTCTCTCTTTACAAATTATCACCCCTTTCTCCCTCCAAACTCTTACTGTCACCTGTATTCTTCATACAAGGTCACTGGCCTCTCCTTCCTAACTGCCCCATTCCATTTTTTGCCTGAAGGGCTTTACAGAACAGTCCTTGAAAAATTGCATATTACCAGGATACCTTAAGGTAGCAGGGAATGTATTTGTTCATTGTCTTGGCACTGCAGCTGAAGTAAATTCTTGCAATTAACTTCTATCCCCATTGCAAATAGTGAGGACAATAATTGCCAGTCATTTAGGCTGGATTTCTAATCAAATAAAATGTATTTAGCAATTTCCACTAATCAATTTAGCAAATCTAATGTATGCCTTGCATGGCATCTCAGCAATGAGCAGAAGGAGGATATCCATAGCAATTTGTGGAGGTAAGGTGTCAAGTTGGGATCTGGAACACCTAGCAGAAGACAGGAAAAATGTCATTTTCTCCAAGGTCTTGAAAGTATCAAATCCAACAAATAGATGGAATATCAACCTCAGTTGGAAACTCTGATGTACACGTCTCAGCAAACCTTGATCTTATGTTTTCAATTTTCTTATAAAAGAAGTCTGATAGATTGCACATGGATTACTTCACTCATTTACTTTAGAAAATAGCCTTATACAAGATGTTTGTACCTTATTAGTTTCTTTCTAGGAAACAACTGCTTTTTTGCTTTGCAAATTGTGCTCTTGTAAATCCTGTGCTGCATTCTGGAAACAACTTCGATAGTGGGTTCTTGTATTCTGTGGCAGTTTCTTTCTAGATTCCTCAATTTCCGGTGTAGAAAGTTGATTTTGTGTGTTACCCACCTTTGTCTGACATTGTTATTCTTTTGTACAACTATCATGTCTACTGTATTAAGTAGTTACTTAGAGAAATAGTGCAGTGGAGGATGTCATTGGGCAGTAGTGTTATAATCACCCAACTTCTCATTAGGCCAGTGTCATACTCAATTTTATAGATTGTTTGGTTACTAACTTCCAAGAATGAGTCTTAAAGGGTACGTTCACTGAAAAATTGTATGTAAATGTTCATATGGAAAATATGCTTCAAAATGAGGCTCCAAGTCCTGGTTTTCAGGACTAGTAGGCCGCCATTATGTCAGCAGAAACAGTTTCAGCTGATTGTGTTAATGCTGTGCTCCCGCGGCAACAATCATGAAAAAGCCCCATACTGGGAGCTTTTGCTTACTGCTGCCGGAGGGCAGAGCAGTTTTCAACATGTCAGCAGTTCAACTTGGCACCACATATGCGTGGGATGAAGGGGGAACACATTTGGACCCAATTTGGTGGCCTGTAAGAGATGCACATCCTTCGTAGGGGGTATATATGCAGTTAAGGAGGCAGGGAGGAGAGGACATATTGCATCCATTGGAAAGACTGACAATGCAGCTCAGCGGTTCCACTCATCAAGGCGATTGATGGGGGAGAGGAGCAGCAGACTAGGAAATGTCCGGGAATCAACCAGATGCCGGCTAACCTGGGGATACTAAGGAACCTGGGGTGGGCTCCTGAGGAGTGCGGATGGCGATGCCATTAAGGTACGGCAGAAGCAGTGAAATCCCCATGGGCGGGAGAGATGCACAAGGCAACGGAACAGAGGTGGCTCCCTCCAATGTTAAACATTGTGGTGTTCTGAGGCAGAAGTCCGGGAGGACTGGAAACGTGGTGTCTGTGACGAGTGACAAAATCGTCTGGTCACGGTATCTTCATCTGGAGCCCTTCCCAAGCACAGAATTAGCAGCATAAATTCTGAAAAGCGCATTCAGACAATTCAATTCACAGAATTCAAGAAAATACAGAAAACCAACCTTCAAAGGAAGCACCTCACACCTCCTGGCATACAAATACCCACTCTGGCAACCTTAACTGCCAGCCATCTCCTTCCAAACAGATGATGACTGGCATGCCTACCTGGAAAGCGTACAAGGAAATAAAATAAACCAGCCAACTGCACTCATCATGAATTTAAGTGTGTCAAGTTGATCCACATAAAAAGGTTAATTGTTTTGCACCCAAATTTGATTATATAACAGTATATATTGTAATTTGATTCTCTGGCTTCTCAGATATAGTTATTTGACAATATTCAAACACATATAATGAATCTCAAACTGTTGAATTTAATTATCGCAGCCACAGCCTACACATCTTTCGAGCCATAGTCTTTATCGAGGCTGATATTCATTCAATGTTGACTTCCTTAATACATATCATATACGAACACAATTAGTGCCAACATTTGCATATACATACCAAGGTCAAGAATGGGAGACAAACAAAAAAACAAACAGAAGACATAAGGAGAATTTAAATTTAAGTTACAAACCCAGGTATTGAATACCTTTTCTATATTATAATGATATATTTGTCATGCCCTGTCTATGAACAACACCTTATGGCTACCGATTATACATCATAAGAAGTGTGGATTCAGCGAAGCACCCAAAATCAAAAAATAAATAGAAGTGTTTCTTAGAAAAATAGTAATATGCTCATCTTGCACGGTTACATGTGATTTTAACGAATCACAAAACAACAAATTAATTTTTAACAAACCAAAAATATCTTTTTAAATATTCCTGTTACTTATATCAGGAACTTCCAGCTGTTTTTCTTCGCTTCGAAGGTTAGTGATCTAAATTAGGCCCACGGTTTGCTCACATTATATAGCATACTGCTCTAACCCGGACCAATCCCCCCTGGTTCTAAGACATAGGTTGTGTCTTCCACTTTGTTCACGGGACCTTAATGCACTGGCACTTTAAACTTCAAACTTAATAGGTCTTCACGTCAACTATGATTGGTGGGTTCTCTCTTGCACTATGGGGCACCAATTATAATGGTAGCACTTTTTCAAGCATGCAAAGACCCCCCTTGTAGTCACAGCACAAGGCTGGGGGCAGGCTGTTTTTCTTGTTTTAAATTATTTTTAGTAAACATCAATTGGTTGATAATTGGGGGTTCTCCCAACTTGTTGACTCTATGATGGGGTCTCATGCATGTATGTCTCCCTGTCTTTTCAGAGTGTAATTGTTTATCTCCTGATGAAGACGTAACTCAATTAAAGTTAAATACGTCGAAACCGGTTGAGAAATCAGAGATGAGGTCGATTTTGGACACCGACGTGACCCATCCCAACCCATGACCACCTGGGCAATTTGTTGTGGTCTCTTATATATTGATTATATATTTCTTTACTTTTTAATGAAGACAATAAGTAATCGATTGTTATGACTTTTTTAGGATAATGTTTTAGCTTATATTTGTTATTGTTGTGTATGTATGAATGACTAATGGACACTTGTTTATGAATGAGATGAATTGTAGGTAAAATCATGTGTTCTTAAATTCTTTCCTGCGATGTAAAATTGTTATGAGTGCTATGATTTAATCATGATTAAAATTCTGATATTTAAATAATGGATCAGGTCTAATTAAATTCCTTGATTCCCTTGTTTTCAAAATTGTATCCTCTGGATCCTTTTTTCTGAGATTAGTAGTATACTAATAGCCTGACCCAGAGTGTGGGGTCCCCTGTGACTTTCAGATAAATATATGCTCCAGCAACAGTGACAGTGTGCATGGTCTAATCTGGCAAGTACGGTCACTGAAAACTGTACACCTCTCTGCATGGGGTTGGAGGGGAGGCAAAGTGAGGTTGTGTGGCACACCATTCATGGGCCAATTGAGTTTTTACACCCCTTTCCATCCCGAAATAATCAGGCATTTGCTTAAGGGACCTCCACACCTTCAGAACCCTCATGAACAGGAGGAAGTTCAGAAGAAAAACGACGCAGCCAGAACAATGCTCCCTCAATTAACGTCTTTTGTTATTAGCAGGGTCTTTGTGTGAATGGTTAGGCGATTGGCATTGAGAGTGAAGATTTCCAACTGAAAGTTCCCCACGCATCTCTCCTTATACATTACGTATTTTAGCATGCGTCATAAAGTGTTAAAAGTACAAATCTGTCAAAAAAGATATTTCAGACTGAATTATTTTGCATTCTGGGACTTGTAGTTTTCTATTCAGGGTGTGGAAAAAATCTACAGGGATTTTCTTTTAAGTTAATATCTTTATTTATAGATGTACATATTGCCAGATTGCTTTATGGCCCACTTGCCCCCACACATCCCGTACCTTTCGGTTATAGGAACAACTTTAAATCCATTATTCCGCTCCTACTAAGAAAGTCATCCAGCACAGACAATACCTAGGGACATAGGCGTGTACAGCAAAAATAAATTACTTACAAACACATAGCATGCTGCCTTAACAAGCAATTAGAACGGCTAACATTTAAGATCACATTGACTCTTTAGTAGATGATGGGCCACTTTACACAAATATGTCATAGAATGCAGGCTGACAAGCACTCCATTCTGTTCTTTGATGTGGGTAAATGCCACCTCACTGAGTGAGATTTGAGAAAAATTATGCAATTGGATAAGATCTGGGTCACAAAAAAGTCCCAACTGAAACAGGCTGCCCCTCTGAACACAATGGCATTGAATAGAAGAAATGATCTGGCAGATGAAAGGCAACAGCCGTCACTAAGGTACGACTAGCACCAAATCCCCATTGAGCTAAACTAATGAACGTAGGCACCTGCAGTAGGTGCACATGTTTAAATATGTGGCACAGACAAACACACAATACAGCCATTTTCAAAAATATGATAAGACTGTGCTAATTGTTTACAATCTGTGCATGGGAAATAATTATTGCAAACAGTCACCCTCTAATAAAGTCCTACAACAATAGATGTCTAATAACCTCTACTTCGTACCAGATAACAAGTGTCCTTTGCTTAGGGACCAGAGGTGTTGTTTGCCTCCATGGTTTAGCATCTGAGGGGTGCCACTGAGTACAGATGAAAATATCACAAAAACAGCACATGTGTTAAAGGGTGATACGCATTTAAACAACGTGTTGTGCCCCCTTTATGCAAACAGCAAGTTTTGGCATTGGAAGATTGGGTCCTGAATCCAAGGCCCACCTCGCAAAATGTTTTCCTTTCAGTCCCTTCCTTGTTTTCCTTTCAGTCCCTTCCTTGTTTTCCTTTCAGTCCCTTCCTCGGGCACTCGCTAGCTTTCAAGACCCGAAGTAGGAACCTGCATCCTGAAATGTTAGCCTAACAAAGCTGTCAGGTATTCAAGATTGCGCTTTTTATATACACACCCACTGTGACTTTCTCTCTTTACAAATTATCACCCCTTTCTCCCTCCAAACTCTTACTGTCACCTGTATTCTTCATACAAGGTCACTGGCCTCTCCTTCCTAACTGCCCCATTCCATTTTTTGCCTGAAGGGCTTTACAGAACAGTCCTTGAAAAATTGCATATTACCAGGATACCTTAAGGTAGCAGGGAATGTATTTGTTCATTGTCTTGGCACTGCAGCTGAAGTAAATTCTTGCAATTAACTTCTATCCCCATTGCAAATAGTGAGGACAATAATTGCCAGTCATTTAGGCTGGATTTCTAATCAAATAAAATGTATTTAGCAATTTCCACTAATCAATTTAGCAAATCTAATGTATGCCTTGCATGGCATCTCAGCAATGAGCAGAAGGAGGATATCCATAGCAATTTGTGGAGGTAAGGTGTCAAGTTGGGATCTGGAACACCTAGCAGAAGACAGGAAAAATGTCATTTTCTCCAAGGTCTTGAAAGTATCAAATCCAACAAATAGATGGAATATCAACCTCAGTTGGAAACTCTGATGTACACGTCTCAGCAAACCTTGATCTTATGTTTTCAATTTTCTTATAAAAGAAGTCTGATAGATTGCACATGGATTACTTCACTCATTTACTTTAGAAAATAGCCTTATACAAGATGTTTGTACCTTATTAGTTTCTTTCTAGGAAACAACTGCTTTTTTGCTTTGCAAATTGTGCTCTTGTAAATCCTGTGCTGCATTCTGGAAACAACTTCGATAGTGGGTTCTTGTATTCTGTGGCAGTTTCTTTCTAGATTCCTCAATTTCCGGTGTAGAAAGTTGATTTTGTGTGTTACCCACCTTTGTCTGACATTGTTATTCTTTTGTACAACTATCATGTCTACTGTATTAAGTAGTTACTTAGAGAAATAGTGCAGTGGAGGATGTCATTGGGCAGTAGTGTTATAATCACCCAACTTCTCATTAGGCCAGTGTCATACTCAATTTTATAGATTGTTTGGTTACTAACTTCCAAGAATGAGTCTTAAAGGGTACGTTCACTGAAAAATTGTATGTAAATGTTCATATGGAAAATATGCTTCAAAATGAGGCTCCAAGTCCTGGTTTTCAGGACTAGTAGGCCGCCATTATGTCAGCAGAAACAGTTTCAGCTGATTGTGTTAATGCTGTGCTCCCGCGGCAACAATCATGAAAAAGCCCCATACTGGGAGCTTTTGCTTACTGCTGCCGGAGGGCAGAGCAGTTTTCAACATGTCAGCAGTTCAACTTGGCACCACATATGCGTGGGATGAAGGGGGAACACATTTGGACCCAATTTGGTGGCCTGTAAGAGATGCACATCCTTCGTAGGGGGTATATATGCAGTTAAGGAGGCAGGGAGGAGAGGACATATTGCATCCATTGGAAAGACTGACAATGCAGCTCAGCGGTTCCACTCATCAAGGCGATTGATGGGGGAGAGGAGCAGCAGACTAGGAAATGTCCGGGAATCAACCAGATGCCGGCTAACCTGGGGATACTAAGGAACCTGGGGTGGGCTCCTGAGGAGTGCGGATGGCGATGCCATTAAGGTACGGCAGAAGCAGTGAAATCCCCATGGGCGGGAGAGATGCACAAGGCAACGGAACAGAGGTGGCTCCCTCCAATGTTAAACATTGTGGTGTTCTGAGGCAGAAGTCCGGGAGGACTGGAAACGTGGTGTCTGTGACGAGTGACAAAATCGTCTGGTCACGGTATCTTCATCTGGAGCCCTTCCCAAGCACAGAATTAGCAGCATAAATTCTGAAAAGCGCATTCAGACAATTCAATTCACAGAATTCAAGAAAATACAGAAAACCAACCTTCAAAGGAAGCACCTCACACCTCCTGGCATACAAATACCCACTCTGGCAACCTTAACTGCCAGCCATCTCCTTCCAAACAGATGATGACTGGCATGCCTACCTGGAAAGCGTACAAGGAAATAAAATAAACCAGCCAACTGCACTCATCATGAATTTAAGTGTGTCAAGTTGATCCACATAAAAAGGTTAATTGTTTTGCACCCAAATTTGATTATATAACAGTATATATTGTAATTTGATTCTCTGGCTTCTCAGATATAGTTATTTGACAATATTCAAACACATATAATGAATCTCAAACTGTTGAATTTAATTATCGCAGCCACAGCCTACACATCTTTCGAGCCATAGTCTTTATCGAGGCTGATATTCATTCAATGTTGACTTCCTTAATACATATCATATACGAACACAATTAGTGCCAACATTTGCATATACATACCAAGGTCAAGAATGGGAGACAAACAAAAAAACAAACAGAAGACATAAGGAGAATTTAAATTTAAGTTACAAACCCAGGTATTGAATACCTTTTCTATATTATAATGATATATTTGTCATGCCCTGTCTATGAACAACACCTTATGGCTACCGATTATACATCATAAGAAGTGTGGATTCAGCGAAGCACCCAAAATCAAAAAATAAATAGAAGTGTTTCTTAGAAAAATAGTAATATGCTCATCTTGCACGGTTACATGTGATTTTAACGAATCACAAAACAACAAATTAATTTTTAACAAACCAAAAATATCTTTTTAAATATTCCTGTTACTTATATCAGGAACTTCCAGCTGTTTTTCTTCGCTTCGAAGGTTAGTGATCTAAATTAGGCCCACGGTTTGCTCACATTATATAGCATACTGCTCTAACCCGGACCAATCCCCCCTGGTTCTAAGACATAGGTTGTGTCTTCCACTTTGTTCACGGGACCTTAATGCACTGGCACTTTAAACTTCAAACTTAATAGGTCTTCACGTCAACTATGATTGGTGGGTTCTCTCTTGCACTATGGGGCACCAATTATAATGGTAGCACTTTTTCAAGCATGCAAAGACCCCCCTTGTAGTCACAGCACAAGGCTGGGGGCAGGCTGTTTTTCTTGTTTTAAATTATTTTTAGTAAACATCAATTGGTTGATAATTGGGGGTTCTCCCAACTTGTTGACTCTATGATGGGGTCTCATGCATGTATGTCTCCCTGTCTTTTCAGAGTGTAATTGTTTATCTCCTGATGAAGACGTAACTCAATTAAAGTTAAATACGTCGAAACCGGTTGAGAAATCAGAGATGAGGTCGATTTTGGACACCGACGTGACCCATCCCAACCCATGACCACCTGGGCAATTTGTTGTGGTCTCTTATATATTGATTATATATTTCTTTACTTTTTAATGAAGACAATAAGTAATCGATTGTTATGACTTTTTTAGGATAATGTTTTAGCTTATATTTGTTATTGTTGTGTATGTATGAATGACTAATGGACACTTGTTTATGAATGAGATGAATTGTAGGTAAAATCATGTGTTCTTAAATTCTTTCCTGCGATGTAAAATTGTTATGAGTGCTATGATTTAATCATGATTAAAATTCTGATATTTAAATAATGGATCAGGTCTAATTAAATTCCTTGATTCCCTTGTTTTCAAAATTGTATCCTCTGGATCCTTTTTTCTGAGATTAGTAGTATACTAATAGCCTGACCCAGAGTGTGGGGTCCCCTGTGACTTTCAGATAAATATATGCTCCAGCAACAGTGACAGTGTGCATGGTCTAATCTGGCAAGTACGGTCACTGAAAACTGTACACCTCTCTGCATGGGGTTGGAGGGGAGGCAAAGTGAGGTTGTGTGGCACACCATTCATGGGCCAATTGAGTTTTTACACCCCTTTCCATCCCGAAATAATCAGGCATTTGCTTAAGGGACCTCCACACCTTCAGAACCCTCATGAACAGGAGGAAGTTCAGAAGAAAAACGACGCAGCCAGAACAATGCTCCCTCAATTAACGTCTTTTGTTATTAGCAGGGTCTTTGTGTGAATGGTTAGGCGATTGGCATTGAGAGTGAAGATTTCCAACTGAAAGTTCCCCACGCATCTCTCCTTATACATTACGTATTTTAGCATGCGTCATAAAGTGTTAAAAGTACAAATCTGTCAAAAAAGATATTTCAGACTGAATTATTTTGCATTCTGGGACTTGTAGTTTTCTATTCAGGGTGTGGAAAAAATCTACAGGGATTTTCTTTTAAGTTAATATCTTTATTTATAGATGTACATATTGCCAGATTGCTTTATGGCCCACTTGCCCCCACACATCCCGTACCTTTCGGTTATAGGAACAACTTTAAATCCATTATTCCGCTCCTACTAAGAAAGTCATCCAGCACAGACAATACCTAGGGACATAGGCGTGTACAGCAAAAATAAATTACTTACAAACACATAGCATGCTGCCTTAACAAGCAATTAGAACGGCTAACATTTAAGATCACATTGACTCTTTAGTAGATGATGGGCCACTTTACACAAATATGTCATAGAATGCAGGCTGACAAGCACTCCATTCTGTTCTTTGATGTGGGTAAATGCCACCTCACTGAGTGAGATTTGAGAAAAATTATGCAATTGGATAAGATCTGGGTCACAAAAAAGTCCCAACTGAAACAGGCTGCCCCTCTGAACACAATGGCATTGAATAGAAGAAATGATCTGGCAGATGAAAGGCAACAGCCGTCACTAAGGTACGACTAGCACCAAATCCCCATTGAGCTAAACTAATGAACGTAGGCACCTGCAGTAGGTGCACATGTTTAAATATGTGGCACAGACAAACACACAATACAGCCATTTTCAAAAATATGATAAGACTGTGCTAATTGTTTACAATCTGTGCATGGGAAATAATTATTGCAAACAGTCACCCTCTAATAAAGTCCTACAACAATAGATGTCTAATAACCTCTACTTCGTACCAGATAACAAGTGTCCTTTGCTTAGGGACCAGAGGTGTTGTTTGCCTCCATGGTTTAGCATCTGAGGGGTGCCACTGAGTACAGATGAAAATATCACAAAAACAGCACATGTGTTAAAGGGTGATACGCATTTAAACAACGTGTTGTGCCCCCTTTATGCAAACAGCAAGTTTTGGCATTGGAAGATTGGGTCCTGAATCCAAGGCCCACCTCGCAAAATGTTTTCCTTTCAGTCCCTTCCTTGTTTTCCTTTCAGTCCCTTCCTTGTTTTCCTTTCAGTCCCTTCCTCGGGCACTCGCTAGCTTTCAAGACCCGAAGTAGGAACCTGCATCCTGAAATGTTAGCCTAACAAAGCTGTCAGGTATTCAAGATTGCGCTTTTTATATACACACCCACTGTGACTTTCTCTCTTTACAAATTATCACCCCTTTCTCCCTCCAAACTCTTACTGTCACCTGTATTCTTCATACAAGGTCACTGGCCTCTCCTTCCTAACTGCCCCATTCCATTTTTTGCCTGAAGGGCTTTACAGAACAGTCCTTGAAAAATTGCATATTACCAGGATACCTTAAGGTAGCAGGGAATGTATTTGTTCATTGTCTTGGCACTGCAGCTGAAGTAAATTCTTGCAATTAACTTCTATCCCCATTGCAAATAGTGAGGACAATAATTGCCAGTCATTTAGGCTGGATTTCTAATCAAATAAAATGTATTTAGCAATTTCCACTAATCAATTTAGCAAATCTAATGTATGCCTTGCATGGCATCTCAGCAATGAGCAGAAGGAGGATATCCATAGCAATTTGTGGAGGTAAGGTGTCAAGTTGGGATCTGGAACACCTAGCAGAAGACAGGAAAAATGTCATTTTCTCCAAGGTCTTGAAAGTATCAAATCCAACAAATAGATGGAATATCAACCTCAGTTGGAAACTCTGATGTACACGTCTCAGCAAACCTTGATCTTATGTTTTCAATTTTCTTATAAAAGAAGTCTGATAGATTGCACATGGATTACTTCACTCATTTACTTTAGAAAATAGCCTTATACAAGATGTTTGTACCTTATTAGTTTCTTTCTAGGAAACAACTGCTTTTTTGCTTTGCAAATTGTGCTCTTGTAAATCCTGTGCTGCATTCTGGAAACAACTTCGATAGTGGGTTCTTGTATTCTGTGGCAGTTTCTTTCTAGATTCCTCAATTTCCGGTGTAGAAAGTTGATTTTGTGTGTTACCCACCTTTGTCTGACATTGTTATTCTTTTGTACAACTATCATGTCTACTGTATTAAGTAGTTACTTAGAGAAATAGTGCAGTGGAGGATGTCATTGGGCAGTAGTGTTATAATCACCCAACTTCTCATTAGGCCAGTGTCATACTCAATTTTATAGATTGTTTGGTTACTAACTTCCAAGAATGAGTCTTAAAGGGTACGTTCACTGAAAAATTGTATGTAAATGTTCATATGGAAAATATGCTTCAAAATGAGGCTCCAAGTCCTGGTTTTCAGGACTAGTAGGCCGCCATTATGTCAGCAGAAACAGTTTCAGCTGATTGTGTTAATGCTGTGCTCCCGCGGCAACAATCATGAAAAAGCCCCATACTGGGAGCTTTTGCTTACTGCTGCCGGAGGGCAGAGCAGTTTTCAACATGTCAGCAGTTCAACTTGGCACCACATATGCGTGGGATGAAGGGGGAACACATTTGGACCCAATTTGGTGGCCTGTAAGAGATGCACATCCTTCGTAGGGGGTATATATGCAGTTAAGGAGGCAGGGAGGAGAGGACATATTGCATCCATTGGAAAGACTGACAATGCAGCTCAGCGGTTCCACTCATCAAGGCGATTGATGGGGGAGAGGAGCAGCAGACTAGGAAATGTCCGGGAATCAACCAGATGCCGGCTAACCTGGGGATACTAAGGAACCTGGGGTGGGCTCCTGAGGAGTGCGGATGGCGATGCCATTAAGGTACGGCAGAAGCAGTGAAATCCCCATGGGCGGGAGAGATGCACAAGGCAACGGAACAGAGGTGGCTCCCTCCAATGTTAAACATTGTGGTGTTCTGAGGCAGAAGTCCGGGAGGACTGGAAACGTGGTGTCTGTGACGAGTGACAAAATCGTCTGGTCACGGTATCTTCATCTGGAGCCCTTCCCAAGCACAGAATTAGCAGCATAAATTCTGAAAAGCGCATTCAGACAATTCAATTCACAGAATTCAAGAAAATACAGAAAACCAACCTTCAAAGGAAGCACCTCACACCTCCTGGCATACAAATACCCACTCTGGCAACCTTAACTGCCAGCCATCTCCTTCCAAACAGATGATGACTGGCATGCCTACCTGGAAAGCGTACAAGGAAATAAAATAAACCAGCCAACTGCACTCATCATGAATTTAAGTGTGTCAAGTTGATCCACATAAAAAGGTTAATTGTTTTGCACCCAAATTTGATTATATAACAGTATATATTGTAATTTGATTCTCTGGCTTCTCAGATATAGTTATTTGACAATATTCAAACACATATAATGAATCTCAAACTGTTGAATTTAATTATCGCAGCCACAGCCTACACATCTTTCGAGCCATAGTCTTTATCGAGGCTGATATTCATTCAATGTTGACTTCCTTAATACATATCATATACGAACACAATTAGTGCCAACATTTGCATATACATACCAAGGTCAAGAATGGGAGACAAACAAAAAAACAAACAGAAGACATAAGGAGAATTTAAATTTAAGTTACAAACCCAGGTATTGAATACCTTTTCTATATTATAATGATATATTTGTCATGCCCTGTCTATGAACAACACCTTATGGCTACCGATTATACATCATAAGAAGTGTGGATTCAGCGAAGCACCCAAAATCAAAAAATAAATAGAAGTGTTTCTTAGAAAAATAGTAATATGCTCATCTTGCACGGTTACATGTGATTTTAACGAATCACAAAACAACAAATTAATTTTTAACAAACCAAAAATATCTTTTTAAATAACTATTTTTTTCATTTTTTGGGGGGTTCGCACCCCTAACCACCCTTCATTCATACTTTTCTCCCACCCCCAAAACTACTACTTCCATTCCCAACTACATATATACAGTTTTAAAAAAATTGTTATTTTTTTAGGTGTTTTTGGTTTGTTAAAAATTCCGTTGGTTATTTTTCATTAGTTTAAATCACTGCATAGCATCTTGCACCCCTGCAAAGTGCCAATTTACCCAAAGTTAGTTAGTGTGAAGTTGCTGTTAAGTCCCTGCATCTCACTAAGTATTATCTAAAGACTAACCGATTCATGGAATTAATGTGCGCCGAAAATTCCGGCGCAGAGGTGCCAAAACGTGCGATTCGCAGTAAAAGTGCGAAATTCGCAGTGCAACTGCGAAAATCGCAGGGAAACCAGCGCACATCGATTCATGGAAGTCCGTGCGCGAGAAAAATGTTGGATGGGCGCTGAAAAAGTGCGCAGCGCACGCCGGCGCACAGGTCATCCAACGGCGTGCGCCACGGCCGCTGCGAAATCGTACATAGCGCGGCGCACATCACAAAAGTAGGCAGAACACGGGGCGTAACACTCGGAATGGGGAACAACGCGTGAAAATATGGGCGTCACGGGGGAAGTACAGGAGGCAAGTGCGCGGAACGCCCACACGCTCGCCTACAACTCGTATTCATGGAATCGAATAGGGCAAACCAGCGCACGGTGAAAGACGCGCACAGGGCCAAACAAGTACGCCACAAGAAAGCAGGCGGTAGCGTCCCTGCGCCTGAAATAAATGTGCGCCAAAATGTGCGCTAACAAAAAGCACCCATATACAGCTATGATGAATGGTCCATACAGTGGCTCTCTAGGACAAATGAGGTGCAAAGGGGTACCGACAAACACGGACACCCGCTGTGTGAAAAATAGTGTGTGCGTGTATTACGGGGTTCGCGGGAAGTTCCACACGCGATTGGCCTGAGCACGTGTATTCCGGGGTGCGCATGAAGTTTCCCACACAAATTAGCAGGGTACGTGTATTTCGGTGTGCGCGTGAAGTTCCACACGCAATTTCAGCAGAGTACGTGTACTCCGGGTGCGCGGCAAATTCCACACGCAAATCCAGCAGCCTACGTGTATTTCGGGGGTGCCGGGGAGTCCCATACGAGAATTGGCCATGTGGGTCCTCCCAGCTGTTCCCTCTACACCCTCCACGGCCCCTGCAAGCGGCCCACACCACAGGGGACTACCCTGCACCCCTGTACATGTCCCGCAGGCAGCCCATTCACCATGGCCATGCCCCGCAGCCAACCCACATGTCACCTTGCACTACTGCCCACCAACGCATGTCTCCCAGCACCCCCACCCCCCAGCATCCAGGGGCACCCTCCACCAGGCCCCCACTCCTGTCCCCCTGCACCCTCCACCCCCCTGCATCCAGGGGCACCCTCCACCAGGCCCCCACTCCTGTCCCCCTGCACCCCCACCCCCCTGCATCCAGGGGCACCCTCCACCAGGCCCCCACTCCTGTCCCCCTGCAACCCCACCCCCCTGCATCCAGGGGCACCCTCCACCAGGCCCCCACTCCTGTCTCCCAGCACCCCCACCCCCCAGCCGTGCAATATGCCTGGGTACGTGTATTCCAGGGGTGCGCGGGTAGTCTCACATGCAATACCATCAGGGTATGTGTACTATGGGTCCACGTGAACTTCCACACGCGATACCAGCAGGGTACGTGTATTACGGGGTTTGCGGGAAGTTCCACACGCGATTGCCCTGGGTATGTGTATTTTGTGGGTGCGCGGGAAGTTTCACATGCGAATTAGCAGGGTACGTGTATTTCGGTGTGCGTGGGAAGTTTCACACGCGAACTAGCAGGGTACGTGTATTTCGGTGTGCGCACAAAGTTCCACACGCAATTTCAGCAGGGTACGTGTACTCCGGGTGCGCGGTAAATTCCACACGCGAATCCAGCAGCCTACGTGTATTTCGGGGGTGCTGGGGAGTCCCACACGTGAATTGGCCGTGTGGGTCCTCCCAGCTGTTCCCTCTACACCCACCACGGCCCCGGCAGGCGGCCCACACCACAGGGGACTACCCTGCACCCCTGCAAATGTCCCGCAGGCAGCCAATCCACCATGGCCATGCCCCCCAGCCAACCCACATGTCACCTTGCACTACTGCCCACCAACGCATGTCTCCCAGCACCCCCACACCCCAGCACCCCCAGCATCCAGGGGCACCCTCCACCAGGCCCACACTCATGTCCAACTCATGTCTCCCTGCACCCCCACCCCCCAGCAGTGCAGGGCACCCTCCACCAGGCCCCCACTCCTGTCTCCCTGCACCCCCACCCCCCACCAGTCAGGGGCACCTGTCAGCAGGCCCCCACTCCTGTCTCCCTGCACCCCCACACCCCACCAGTCAGGGGCACCTGCCAGCAGGCCCCCACTCCTGTCTCCCTGCACCCCCACCCCCCAGCATCCAGGGGCACCCTCCACCAGGCCCCCACTCATGTCCAACTCATGTCTCCCTGCACCCCCACCCCCCAGCAGTGCAGGGCACCCTCCACCAGGCCCCACTCATGTCCAACTCATGTTCCCCTGCACCCCCACCCCCCAGCAGTGCAGGGCACCCTCCACCAGGCCCCCACTCCTGTCTCCCTGCACCCCCACCCCCCACCAGTCAGGGGCACCTGTCAGCAGGCCCCCACTCCTGTCTCCCTGCACCCTCACCCCCCACCAGTCAGGGGCACCTGCCAGCAGGCCCCCACTCCTGTCTCCCTGCACCCCCACCCCCCATCAGTGCAGGGCACCCTCCACCAGGCCCCCACTCCTGTCTCCCTGCACCCCCACCTCCCACCAGTCAGGGGCACCTGCCAGCAGACCCCCACTCCTGTCTCCCTGCACCCCCTCCCCTCACCAGTCAGGGGCACCTGCCAGCAGGCCCCCACTCCTGTCTCCCTGCACCCCCACCCCCCACCAGTCAGGGGCACCTGCCAGCAGGCCCCCACTCCCTGCACCCCCACCCCCCAGCAGTGCAGGGCAGCCTCCACCAGGCCCCCACTCCTGTCTCCCTGCACCCCCACCCCCACCAGTGAGGGGCACCTGCCAGCAGGCCCCCACTCCTGTCTCCCTGCACCCCCACCCCCCAGCAGTGCAGGGCACCCTCCACCAGGCCCCCACTCCTGTCTCCCTGCACCCCCACCCCTCACCAATCAGGGGCACCTGCCAGCAGGCCCCCACTCCTGTCTCCCTGCACCCCCATCCCCCACCAGTCAGGGGCACCTGCCATCAGGCCCCCACTCCTGTCTCCCTGCACCCCCAGCCCCCAGCAGTGCAGGGCAGCCTCCACCAGGCCCCCACTCCTGTCTCCCTGCACCCCCACCCCCCACCAGTGAGGGGCACCTGCCAGCAGGCCCCCACTCCTGTCTCCCTGCACACCCACCGCCCAGCAGTGCAGGGCACCCTCCACCAGGCCCCCAATCCTGTCTCCCTGCACTCCCACCCCTCACCAATCAGGGGCACCTGCCAGCAGGCCCCCACTCCTGTCTCCCTGCACCCCCACCAGTCAGGGGCACCTGCCACCAGGCCCCCACTCCTGTCTCCCTGCACCCCCACCCCCCACCAGTCAGGGGCACCTGCCAGCAGGCCCCCACTCCTGTCTCCCTGCACCCCCACCCCCCAGCAGTGCAGGGCACCCTCCACCAGGCCCCCACTCCTGTCTCCCTGCACCCCAACCCCCCACCAGTCAGGGGCACCTGCCAGCAGGCCCCCACTCCTGTCTCCCTGCACCCCCACCCCCCAGCAGTGCAGGGCACCCTCCACCAGGCCCCCACTCCTGTCTCCCTGCACCCCCACCCCCGCCAGTCAGGGGCACCCACCACCAGGCCCCCACTCCTCTCTCCCTGCACCCCCACCCCCCAGCAGTGCAGGGCACCCTCCACCAGGCCCCCACTCCTGTCTCCCTGCACCCCCACCCCCACCAGTCAGGGGCACCTGCCAGCAGGCCCCCACTCCTGTCTCCCTGCACCCCCACCCCCACCCCCCACCAGTCAGGGGCACCTGCCAGCAGGCCCCCACTCCTGTCTCCCTGCACCCCCAACCCCCACCAGTGCAGGGCACCCTCCACCAGGCCCCCACTCCTGTCTCCCTGCACCCCCACCCCCCACCAGTCAGGGGCACCTGCCAGCAGGCCCCCACTCCTGTCTCCCTGCACCCCAACCCCCCACCAGTCAGGGGCACCTACCAGCAGGCCCCCACTCCTGTCTCCCTGCACCCCCAGCAGTGCAGGGAACCCTCCACCAGGCCCCCACTCCTGTCTCCCTGCACCCTCACCCCCTGTAACGCTCACCTGATTCCCGCAGAGGCGCCGGTCTTGACTGGGTGAATGCCGTGTCTTCAAAGGTGATGTGTAACACACGGTTGGTTCCTCTGGCTGGACCTCTGTGCACTGTGTGTCTGACTCGGAGAGTAAGATGTCTGCAGATAGAAAATATGGGATTAATGAACTGGGGTTGTTGGATGCCTCTCTCCTCTTCCCTTTCTCTTCTCCTGTAGGACCCCAAAGGTTAACGATCTCACCTTAGGTAGGTGAACGCCGAGCTCTCCATCTGCCTCGGGGGCAGGGTGCCGTAACCAGTTTCTTCACTGGATAAGGGTGCAGGCCTCTTGACCTCAGAGGACTGCTGTCCGTCGTTTACTGCACGAACAGTAAGTTCTGGGCACTTCAAATGTCTTAAAAGTCTTTAGGTGCGTAAGGCGTAGCTGCTGTGGAGCGGTGCCGAGGAGCACGTGAGTATGGCTTTTGACTTATGTAAAGTTCTTTTGTAATGATACCTCTTGTTTTGCAGGGTTCCGGCGATGGCGGATGGCGGGCTGAAGAGAGTTGAGGATCGAACCCGCGTGAGGAATAGAAGCGCTTGGAAGCACGTAAGTGAGCGCTTGTTGCCTGCTTCACGATGCGCACTAACTGTCTCTTTTACCTTGCAGGTACAAGTTCGGAGCTTTAGAGAAGCTGAAGGGTGCTGGGATACCCGCTGATTTCGGCGTGGGAAGGAGTGATGGCACGTGAGTAGTAAAGTTGCCCAATGTCTCTAAACGCACCTTCTTTTGCCTTTCAGATGCGGGATGCAGCGTTGAAGGCCTCCGGAGCGTGCGAAGAGCCGGTAAGCTTTTGTCTTTCAGATGCCGGAATGCAGCGCGAAGACCTTCGGAGCGTGCGAAGAGTCGGTAAGCCTTTGTCTTTCAGATGCAGGTATGCAGCGCGAGGCGTTGGTG
The DNA here is from genome assembly GCF_040938575.1 of Ambystoma mexicanum. Lineage (NCBI taxonomy): Eukaryota > Metazoa > Chordata > Amphibia > Caudata > Ambystomatidae > Ambystoma > Ambystoma mexicanum. The sequence goes on from NC_090926.1 coordinate 746,693,168, forward strand.
ACAGCCGCTGGACCAGGTAAGAGATGCGCTGCCACTGAAGACCGTAGTGCTAACCTGTTCTTTCTTTGTCTTTATAGGTGCTGCTGAAGACTGGATTCCAGGATGGTAAGCCTTTGTTCCCTTAGGCACAGGATCAAAAGACACGGTGAGCGTTCTGCTGCAGAGAATGCAGAATAACGCAAAGCAAGATTCATCCATCGGGTGTGGTTTAAATAGCCTCCTGTAGTGCTTAGGTGTCTCCTTCCACGGCCTCGCCTAGGTAAGAAAAGAGTTCCTGCTTTCCAGAAGAGTTCCAGTGTTCTGAACCTAGGGAGTGGCTCCTGCCCCACCCAACAGGAAAAGTAGTCCCAAACAGAAGAGGATCAGGGGCTCAATTGGCAGGTAAGTAAGCAGCATGGTCTGCTGCAGGTAAGTCCACCCAAGCATTATGAGCCCGGCGCTTCCAGGGCTGGGACTGGGCATATTTATGAGCCTGGTGCCACTGGCGCCAGGACAGGGTCCAAAAGGTCCCAATTGGGACTGGCCGGCACCCGGAACCGGGGTTATGGGTCTGCTTCCAAGGGAGTTGGGTAAGTCCTGACCCTTTGGAAGCAGAGATCATGACAGCACCCCCCCTCAAGGCCCCTCCCAAACCGGGCTTCTCCGGGGGTTTGGGCTTGTTAGGAAATGTTTGATGAAATCTTTTGATTAGACGAGGCGCGTGGACATATTCTGCAGGTTCCCAGGACCTTTCTTGGGGGCCGTAACCTTTCCAGTCAATCAGGTAAAATAGTTTAGATTTGGAGATCTTAGAATCCAGGATACTTTTGATTTCAAACTCGAGTTCTCCATCAACTAGGATAGGTTTTGGAGATTTAGTTAGTCGGGTTTTAGGTTGCACGGGTTTTAGTAGAGAGACGTGGAAGACCGGGTGTATCTTCATGTGAGGGGGCAAGTCCAACTTGACCGCTACCGGATTTACTATGGTAGTGATTGAATAGGGACCAAGGTATCTTGGGTTGAATGTGCGTGGTCCTTTTAGAGGTAGATATTTGGTGGATAACCAGACTTGATCTCCTACTTGGTATTGGGGGGCTTCCTTCCGATGTTGGTCTGCTCCTTTCTTGTATTGTTCTTTAGCCCTTTGAAGGTGAGAAACGGCTTCCTTAAAGGCTTGGGTAATTGTAGAATGCAGGTGGTCTACTGCTGGTGTTCCAAGATCTTGAAGTGGATCCAAATCCGAGGTTCGAGGGTGACTACCGTATAAAAGAAAGAACGGGGTCTTCCCGGTTCCCGAGTGGACAGAGCTATTGTAGGCATATTCGGCTATCCAAAGGATATCTTTCCAAGTTTTTTCAGTTTGTTGCAGCATGCAGCGTAAATACTGTTCCAGAGTTTGATTGGTCCTCTCGGTTTGTCCGTCGGTTTGGGGGTGGTGGCTGGTCGAAAGTCTCACATTAGTTTGAGCCGACCGACAGCAACTTCGCCAAAAATGAGAAATAAATTGACTTCCTCGATCCGAAATTAGAACCGAAGGAAAACCGTGCAGTCGGACGATGTTTTCGAGAAATTCTCGGGCCAGAGTTGCTGCTGATGGTAAGCCTTTGAGTGGAATGAAGTGCGCCATCTTGGAGAATAGGTCCACGATTACTAAGATCGTATTGTATCCGGAGCATGGAGGTAGATCGGTGATGAAGTCCATAGAAAGCGTATGCCAAGGGCGAGGTGGGATGTCAATAGGGCGTAAGAGGCCGGCTGGTTTTTCCTTTTGACTCTTGTTTTGGGCGCATACTCCACAGGACATTATAAAGTCTCTGATATCTTTTTTCCAAGACGGCCACCAGAAGTAGCGCTTGATCTTTTCCGAGGTTTTGGCCATACCGGGATGTCCTTCCATTAAAGAATCGTTATAACAGGAGATTACCTTTTTCTGTAAATCTGTGCTGGGCAGGTATAACCGTCCTTGGAAATACAATAGATTGTCCTTCACAGTAAAGTCCTTTCCCTGCAGATGCCAATTCTGTATGTCTGCTGGAGTTACCAGTTGCCTGGCTTTATCCTTAACTTCTTCAATGGATTGTGTGGCGATTACACCCAGAATTCTTTGTTCGGGAATGATAGGTACAGGTTTAGGATTGATCAAGTGTTCTTCCACTCCCATCCGAGAAAGGGCGTCAGCTTTATCGTTTTTCGTACCAGGTCGGTAGGTAATTATGAAGTCAAACTCGGCAAAGAATAGTGCCCAACGGAGTTGCCTAGAGGATTGAGCTTTCGCGGTTTTCAAATATTGCAGGTTACGGTGATCTGTGATCACAGTAACGGTGTGTCGGGCCCCCAGAAGATAATGCCGCCAAGCCTTAAAGGCGGACTTGATAGCCAGAAGTTCCTTATCAGTAATAGTGTAATTGATTTCAGGAGGCGAGAATTTGCGGGACCAAAATGCCACGGGATGCAAATGATTGGTTACTGGGTCCTTTTGTGATAAAACTGCTCCCATGGCAAGACTCGAAGCATCAGTTTCAACAATGTAGGGGAGTTCTGGGCGAGGATGTTTTAAGATCGGTGCAGAGATAAATTTAGTCTTCAAATTCTGGAAAGCTTGTTCCGCCTCGGTAGACCATTCAAAACGTTTGTTTTTCTTTAACAGGGCGGTGATGGGCTGGACTATTGGAGAGAATTCAGGGATAAACCTACGGTAAAAGTTAGCGAAGCCTAACATGCTTTGAACACCTTTTACGGAGGATGGCGAAGGCCACTTGAGAATTGCATCGACCTTCTTTGAATCCATACGCACTCCGCTAGGTGATAATATGAATCCCAAGAATTCAACTTCAGTCACGTTGAAAACACATTTTTCCAACTTAGCGAAAAGTTTGTGTTGACGCAACCTCTCGAGGACCATTTTCACGTGTTTCCGATGTTCAGTTTCCGATGAAGAATAAACGAGGATGTCCTCAATATAGACAACGACACACACATCTATGAGCTCTCTGAGGACGTCGTTCATAAAATATTGAAAGGCGGCCGGGGCATTGCAAAGTCCGAAGGGCATGACCTGATAATCAAATAGCCCATACTTGGTGCGGAAGGCCGTCTTCCATTCATCGCCCTCTTTTACTCGTACCAAGTGGTACGCTCCTCTAAGATCCCGCTTTGTATATATGCATGCTTTTCTCACTTGGTCCATGAGTTCAGGGATCAAAGGTAACGGATATCTATTCTTAACGGTGATCTGGTTCAGGGCGCGATAATCTATACAAGTTCTAAGGTCCCCTTCTTTTTTTGGAACGAAGAACAAAGCTGAGGAAGCAGGGGACTTGGAAGGACGGATAAACCCATTCGCTAGGTATTGATCCAGGTATTGTCGGAGGTGAAGATTCTCAGGCTCGGTGAGGGCATAAATTCTACTACAAGGAGGGGTAGATCCAGGTATCAGGTCTATCTGACAGTCATAAGACCTATGAGGAGGTAGAGAGTTAGCTTGATCCTTCCGGAAGACATCCTGGAATTCTAGGTATTCGGGAGGTAACTGGGGAACCTCCGAAGAAATTGCTGCCAGTGCGACATCAGGTCGAGGGTAACAAATGGAGACACATTCTGGAAACTGAACCGTTCTTGCTCGCCAATCGATCTGAGGATTGTGCTTCTCTAACCAAGGAATTCCTAGAATAATCTGGAACTGAGGGGCCTTGATCACATCGAACACGATCTTCTCATAGTGTCCATCTTGACTTACTAACGTCACTTCTTGGGTGGTATGCGTTACTGGTCCGGAAGCTATCTCCGTACCATCCACCGTAGTAATCACGTCCTTTACAGCCTTTGGACAAAGAGTCAGATTCATCCTCAATACCATTTCATGATCCACATAATTGCCGATAGCACCGCTGTCGACGTATCCAAGGACTTTTACCTTCGAGGATAACTGTCTACAATTAGAAAAATGAAATGTAGTAGCAGCAACAGAATGTCGTTATACTTCTGTTAGCATGCACATGTATGACTTTGTCCTATCTTTTGCTACATGTCTTTTCTTCTTTTCTCTACATTTTTCTCTATTTAGTTTTATATTTGTTTATATTTTGTATATGTGACTTTGGTGAAAAAATGTACACCTGTATATTTTGTACTTATAATTTCTTTACAAAAAATATGTAAAAGAACAAGGACAGTCACTTAATAAAAGCTGTTCTTTTACAGACTAATGGTCTAGCACAAGTGGATTATTATGGTTCTCTTATGTACTGCTATCCTTGGTAAATACACAAATGGTGATATCCAAGGATAACACATTGTCGTTAAACCTAGGCTGCAATCAATAAGCGGCAGTCGGCTTAGACTTTTCCAGTCAGGACACCCCCACTCTTTGTACACCGCTGTCGACGTAAGCTTCAATCGCATGTAATCGATCCGGACGTTCAGGGCTAATGAGGACCATAGGTATCACGAAATGCGAGGTCACGGAACTGGTTTTAACGCTCGGCAAGAGGACCTCTATTCTTGTCGGGCGAGGTTGTTTCCCTGCTCAGAGTTTGTGACCCTGGTAACTGCAGCTCCTACTGCCTTCTTGGCTGGTTTCACCGGACAGTCTCGAAGAAAGTGCCCCGAGTTTCCGCAATAGAGGCATAATTGCAGCTGTTTTCTCATTTCCCGCTCTTTTTGGGTTAGTGGTCCTTTCAGGCCCCCTATTTGCATGGGTTCCCCGGAGTCTGCTCCTTTGGTAGGAGTTGGTGGTTTGGAAAACACTCGAGCATCAAACTTGGAACGATCGGCCTTCCTGTTCTGTAGTCTGTGGTCTATTTGAACGACTAAGTCAATATAGTCCGAGCAGTCTTGCGGGGGATTCACTACTTGGGCTAACACATCTTTGAGCTCTCCACGTAGACCTCTATAAAACAGCGTAATCCTTTTGTCCTCAGACCATTGGGTTTCCACTATCAGTCTGTTGAAAGACGCAATATAAGCCAAAAGGTCTTGATTACCCTGTCGTAATGAAAGGAGCTCATTGTCCAAGGCCTGCCCCAGTGAATGTCTTGCGAACAGTTTTTCCATGCTGAGCTGAAAAGCTTGAAAATCATGGAGAACCGGATCATCCTGATTAACTAGAGGGATCGACCAATCTGCCGCACTGCCACTGAGGTACGAAAGCACGAAAGCTACCTTAGCTTGATCTGTTGGGAAGGCTGCTGGCCGGCATAAGAAGTGCAAGCGGCACTGATTAATGAATACTGCAAACCTCTTTGGGTCACCAGAAAATCGTTCGGGAGGAGCCAGAGGCACATTCCCGGGTAGGTTGATCTGCACTGGGTTCGTAGAGGATGTTGAAGGATGATTTGCCCCTGATGCGGGCAACTGAGTTTGTCCGGCTTGTGACTGTAGCAATTGTCTAGCGAGACCATCTGTTCGCTCCTTGGAAATAATCAGTTCCCTTCTTAGAGCATTCGTTTCCTGGCGGGCTGCATGCACTTCTGCTCTTAGTTCCCCAAGTAACTGGGCTAGCTGGTCGGTATCCGAGGTTTCCATAGCACTGGGTGGGAGTTTTGCGGTGGGCTTTGCGTTCTGTAACGCTCACCTGATTCCCGCAGAGGCGCCGGTCTTGACTGGGTGAATGCCGTGTCTTCAAAGGTGATGTGTAACACACGGTTGGTTCCTCGGGCTGGACCTCTGTGCACTGTGTGTCTGACTCTGAGAGTAAGATGTCTGCAGATAGAAAATATGGGATTAATGAACTGGGGTTGTTGGGTGCCTCTCTCCTCTTCCCTTTCTCTTCTCCTGTAGGACCCCAAAGGTTAAAGATCTCACCTTAGGTAGGTGAACGCCGAGCTCTCCATCTGCCTCGGGGGCAGGGTGCCGTAACCAGTTTCTTCACTGGATAAGGGTGCAGGCCTCTTGACCTCAGAGGACTGCTGTCCGTCGTTTACTGCACGAACGGTAAGTTCTGGGCACTTCAAATGTCTTAAAAGTCTTTAAGTGCGTAAGGCGTAGCTGCTGTGGAGCGGTGCCGAGGAGCACGTGAGTATGGCTTTTGACTTATGTAAAGTTCTTTTGTAATGATACCTCTTGTTTTGCAGGGTTCCGGCGATGGCGGATGGCGGGCTGAAGAGAGTTGAGGATCGAACCCGCGTGAGGAACAGAAGCGCTTGGAAGCACGTAAGTGAGCGCTTGTTGCCTGCTTCACGATGCGCACTAACTGTCTCTTTTACCTTGCAGGTACAAGTTCGGAGCTTTAGAGAAGCTGAAGGGTGCTGGGATACCCGCTGATTTCGGCGTGGGAAGGAGTGATGGCACGTGAGTAGTAAAGTTGCCCAATGTCTCTAAACGCACCTTCTTTTGCCTTTCAGATGCGGGCTGCAGCGTTGAAGGCCTCCGGAGCGTGCAAAGAGCCGGTAAGCTTTTGTCTTTCAGATGCCGGAATGCAGCGCGAAGACCTTCGGAGCGTGCGAAGAGTCGGTAAGCCTTTGTCTTTCAGATGCAGGTATGCAGCGCGAGGCGTTGGTGACAGCCGCTGGACCCGGTAAGAGATGCGCTGCCACTGAAGACCGTAGTGCTTACCTGTTCTTTCTTTGTCTTTATAGGTGCTGCTGAAGACTGGATTCCAGGATGGTAAGCCTTTGTTCCCTTAGGCACAGGATCAGAAGACACGGTGAGCGTTCTGCTGCAGAGAATGCAGAATAACGCAAAGCAAGATTCATCCATCGGGTGTGGTTTAAATAGCCTCCTGTAGTGCTTAGGTGTCTCCTTCCACGGCCTCGCCTAGGTAAGAAAAGAGTTCCTGCTTTCCAGAAGAGTTCCAGTGTTCTGAACCTATGGAGTGGCTCCTGACCCACCCAACAGGAAAAGTAGTCCCAAACAGAAGAGGATCAGGGGCTCAACTGGCAGGTAAGTAAGGAGAATGGTCTGCTGCAGGTAAGTCCACCCAAGCATTATGAGCCCGGCGCTTCCAGCGCTGGGACTGGGCATATTTATGAGCCTGGTGCCACTGGCGCCAGGACAGGGTCCAAAAGGTCCCAATTGGGACTGGCCGGCACCCGGAACCGGGGTTATGGGTCTGCTTCCAAGGGAGTTGGGTAAGTCCTGACTGTTTGGAAGCAGAGATCATGACACCCCCCACCAGTCAGGGGTACCTGCCAGCAGGCCCCCACTCCTGTCTCCCTGCACCCCCACCCCCCACCAGTCAGGGGCACCTGCCAGCAGGCCCCCACTCCTGTCTCCCAGCACCCTCACCCCCCAGCCATGCGATTTGCCTGCGTACGTGTATTCCAGGGGTGCGCGGGTAGTCTCACACGCGATACCATCAGGGTACGTGTATTATGGGTCCGCGTGAACTTCCACACGCGATACCAGCAGGCTACGTGTATTACGGAGTTCGTGGGAAGTTCCACACGCGATTGCCCTGGGTACGTGTATTTCGGGGTGCGCGTGAAGTTTCACACGCGAATTTGCAGGGTACATGTATTTCGGTGTGCGCGTGAAGTTCCACACGCGACTGGGCCTGTGAGAGTGGGGTACGTGTATTCCAGGGGAGGGCGGGAATATTTACTCGCGACTGGGCCTGGGAGAGGGTGTTACGTGTATTCCTGGGGTGGGCGGGAAGATTTACACGGTCGCCTACAACGCACCAAAAAATAAATGGTCCAATCCTGAAACACGTACGCCAGCATGAAGCAGGCGCACATCCCGCGCAGCATAAAAGAGTGCGCAAACAACAAACAAGCTCAGACGCCAGGATGAATATACCGTTCCTAGCAGCAGTGGCCATGGGATACCGCAGGAGGAGGAGAAGGATAGTCAGGGTCAGAATCTTCACACCCAGAACCAGCCTATTTGGTATGCCTGATGAACAGGTGTATGGGAGGTACAGGTTTCCACCACACATAATACTCGACCTGGTCAGTGAGTGGGAGGATGACCTCACATCACCCACCCTTTGCTCCCAAGCACTCAGCCCCCTGGAGAAGGTCCTTAATGTACTGCACTTCTTGGCTACCGGATCATTTCAGCGGACAAGTGCCATAGTGGGGGGGGTCACAGGCCACGCAGTCACGGTGCCTACACCAGGCGTTGGCCATCATCACTGCACGCCCATCAGTCCGCAGGCACATATACCTGCCCAGAACACCTGCAGAAAGGCTGGCTGTCAGCCAGGATTTCTACAGGGTGGCACAATTCCCCAAAGCGCTAGGTGCCATTGATTGCACCCATGTGGCTCTACGTCCCCCCAGGGCATCTGAGCACATCTATAGAAACCGCAAGCACTGGCATTCCATCAACGTCCAGGTAGTATGTGATGCTAAGGGAATCATCACCTCAGTATATGCCAACTATCCAGGGTTGAACCCACGACAGCTTCATTTACAGGATGTCAATGTAACACTCACCTGATTCTCGCAGAGGCGCCGGTCTTGACTGGGCGACTACCGTATCTTCAAAAGTGATGTGTAGCACCCGGTTGGCTCTTTGGGCTGGACCTCTGTGCACTGTATGCCTGACTCCAAGAGTAAGATGTCTGCAGATAGAAAATATGGGATTAATGACCTGGGGTTATTGGGGTGCCCCTATCTCTTTCCTTTTCTCCTCTCCTGTAGAACCCCAAAGGTTAACGCTCTCACCTTAGGTAAGTGAACGCCGAGCTCTCCATCTGCCTCGGGGCAGGGTGCTGTAACCAGTTTCTTCACTGGATAGGTAGCGCAGGCCTCTTGACTTCAGAGGACTGCTGTCAGTCGTTTACTTCACGAACGGTGAGTTCCGAGTATTTCAAATGTCTTTAAAAGTCTTTTGTAATGCTGTCTCTTATTTTGCAGGGTTCCGGCGATGGCGGTTGACTGGCTGAAGTGAGTTGAGGATGGACCCGTGTGCGGAATAGAATCGCCTGGAAGCGCGTAAGTAAGCGCTTGTTGCTTGCTTCACGATGCGCACTAACTGTCCTTTTATTTTGCAGGTACCAGTTCGGAGCTGCTGAAGGATGCCGGAATGCCCACTGAGTTCGGCGTGGATGGAGTAATGGCACGTGAGTATTTAACGTTACCCAATGTCTTTAAACGCACCTTCTTTTGTCTTACAGATGCGGGATGCAGCGCCGAAGGCCTCTGGAGCGTGCAAAGAGTTGGTAAGCTTTTGTCTTTCAGATGCCGGAATGCAGTGCGATGACCTCCGGAGCGCGTGAAGAGTAGGTAAGCCTTTGTCTTTCAGATGCAGGAATGCTGCGCGAGGCGTTGATGACAGCCGATGGACCAGGTAAGAGATGCGCTGTCACTGAAGACCGTAGTGCTAACCTGTTCTTTCTTGTCTTTATAGATGTTGCTGAAGACTGGATTCAGGATGGTAAGCCTTTTTCCTTTAGGCCCAGGATCAGATGCAGAAGACACGATGAGCGTTCTGCTGCAGAGGATGCAGAATAACGCAAAGCAAGATTCATCCATCAGGTGTGGTTTAAATAGCCTCCTGTAGTGCTTAGGTATCTCCTTCCACAGCCTCGCCTAGAAGAAAAAGAGTTCCTGCTTTCCAGAAGAGTTCCAGTGTTCTGAACCTAGGGAGTGGCTCCTGCCCCACCCAACAGGAAAAGTAGTCCCAAACAGAAGAGGATCAGAGGCTCAACTGGCAGGTAAGTAAGCAGCATGGTCTGCTGCAGGTAAGTCCACCCAAGCATTATGAGCCCGGCGCTTCCAGCGCTGGGACTGGGCATATTTATGAGCCTGGTGCCACTGGCGCCAGGACAGGGTCCAAAAGGTCCCAATTGGGACTGATTGGCACTCGGAACCTGGGTTATGGGTCTGCTTCCAAGGGAGTTGGGTAAGTCCTGACCTTTTGGAAGCAGAGATCATGACAGCACCCCCCCTCAAGGCCCCTCCAAACCGGGCTTCTCCGGGGGTTTGGGCTTGTCAGGAAATGTTCGGTGAAATCTTTTGATTAGACGAGGAGCGTGGACATATTCTGCAGGTTCCCAGGATCTTTCTTGGGGGCTGTAGCCTTTCCAGTCAATTAGGTAAAATAGTTTAGATTTGGAGATCTTGGAGTCCAGAATGCTTTTGACTTCAAACTCGAGTTCTCCATCGACTAGGATAGGTTTTGGAGATTTAGTTAGTCGGGTTTGAGGTTGCACGGGTTTTAATAGAGAGACGTGGAAGACCGGATGTATCTTCATGTGAGGGGGCAAGTCCAACTTGACCGCTACTGGGTTTACTATGGTAGTGATGGAATAGGGACCAAGGTATCTTGGGTTGAATGTGCGTGGTCCTTTTAGAGGTAGATATTTGGTGGATAACCAGACTTGATCTCCTACTTGATATTGGGGGGCTTCCTTCCGATGTTGATCTGCTCCTTTCTTGTATTGTTCCTTAGCCCTTTGAAGGTGAGAAACGGCTTCCTTAAAGGCTTGGGTGATTGTAGAATGCAGGTAGTCTACTGCTGGTGTTCCAAGATCTTGGAGTGGATCCAACTCCGAGGTTCGAGGGTGACTGCCGCATAAAAGAAAAAACGGGGTTTTCCCAGTTCCCGAGTGGACAGAGTTATTGTAGGCATATTCGGCTATCCAAAGGATATCTTTCCAAGTTTTTTCAGTTTGTTGCAGCATGCAGCGTAAATACTGTTCCAGAGTTTGATTGGTCCTCTCGGTTTGTCCGTCGGTTTGAGGGTGGTGACTGGTCGATAGTCTCACATCAATTTGAGCCGACCGACAGCAACTTCGCCAAAAATGAGAAATAAATTGACTACCTCGATCCGAAATTAGAACTGAAGGAAAACCGTGCAGTCGGACGATGTTTTCGAGAAATTCTCGGGCCAGAGTTGCTGCTGTTGGCAAGCCTTTGAGTGGAATGAAATGCGCCATCTTGGAGAATAAGTCCACGATTACTAGGATCGTATTGTATCCGGAGCATGGAGGTAGATCGGTGATGAAGTCCATAGAAAGCGTATGCCAAGGGCGAGGTGGGATGTCAATAGGGCGTAAGAGGCCGGCTGGTTTTTCCTTTTGACTCTTGTTTTGGGCGCATACTCCACAGGACATTATAAAGTCTCTGATATCTTTTTTCCAAGACGGCCACCAGAAGTAGCGCTTGATCTTTTCTGAGGGTTTGGCCATACCGGGCTGTCCTTCCATTAAAGAATCGTGATAACAAGAGATTACCTTTTTCTGTAAATCTGTGCTGGACAGGTATAATCGTTCTTGGAAATACAATAAGTTGTCCTTCACTGCAAAGTCCTTTCCCTGCAGATGCCAATTCTGTATGTCTGCTGGAGTTACAAGTTGCCTGGCTTTATCCTTAACTTCCTCTATGGATTGTGTGGCGATTACACCCAGAATTCTTTGTTCTGGAATGATAGGTACAGGTTTAGGGTTGATCACGTGTTCTTCCACTCCCATCCGAGAAAGGGCATCAGCTTTACCGTTTTTTGTACCAGGTCGATAGGTAATTATGAAGTCAAACTCGGCAAAGAATAGTGCCCAACGGAGTTGTCTAGAGGATTGGGCTTTTGCGGTTTTCAAATATTGCAGGTTTCGGTGATCCGTAATCACAGTAACGGTGTGTCGGGCCCCCAGAAGATAATGCCGCCAAGCCTTAAAGGCAGACTTGATAGCCAGAAGTTCCTTATCAGTAATCGTGTAATTGATTTCAGGAGGCGAGAATTTGCGGGACCAAAATGCCACGGGATGCAACTGATTGGTTACTGGGTCCTTGTGTGATAGAACTGCCCCCATGGCAAGGCTCGAAGCATCAGTTTCAATGATGTAGGGGAGTTCGGGGCGAGGGTGTTTTAAAATTGGTGCAGAGATAAATTTAGTCTTCAAATTCTGGAAAGCTTGTTCCGCCTCGGTAGACCATTCAAAACGTTTGTTTTTCTTTAACAAGGCGGTGATGGGCTGGACTATTCGGGAGAATTCGGGGATAAACCTGCGGTAAAAGTTAGCGAAGCCTAACATGCTTTGAACACCTTTCAAGGAGGATGGTGATGGCCATTTGAGAATTGCATCGACCTTCTTTGAATCCATACGCACTCCGCTAGGTGATAATATGAATCCCAAGAATTCAACTTCAGTTACGTTGAAAACACATTTTTCCAACTTAGCGAAAAGTTTGTGTTGACGCAATCTCTCGAGGACCATTTTCACGTGTTTCCGATGTTCAGATTCCGATGAAGAATAAACGAGGATGTCGTCAATGTAAACAACAACACACACATCTATGAGCTCTCTGAGGACATCGTTCATAAAATATTGAAAGGCGGCCGGGGCATTGCAAAGTCCGAAGGGCATGACCTGATATTCAAATAGCCCATACTTGGTGCGGAAGGCCGTCTTCCATTCATCGCCCTCTTTTACTCGTACCAAGTGGTAGGCTCCTCTAAGATCCAGCTTTGTATATATGCATGCTTTTCTGACTTGGTCCAGGAGTTCAGGGATCAAAGGTAACGGATATCTATTCTTAACGGTGATCTGGTTCAGGGCGCGATAATCTATACAAGTTCTAAGGTCTCCTTCTTTTTTTGGAACGAAGAACAAAGCTGAAGAAGCAGGGGACTTTGAAGGACGAATAAACCCATTCGCTAGGTATTGATCCAGGTATTGTCGGAGGTGAAGGTTCTCAGGCTCGGTGAGGGCATAAATTCTACTACAAGGAGGAGTAGATCCAGGTATCAGGTCTATCTGGCAGTCATAAGACCTATGAGGAGGTAGAGAGTTAGCCTGATCCTTCAGGAAAACATCTTGGAATTCTAGGTATTCGGGAGGTAACTGGGGATTCTCCGAAGAAATTGCTGCCAGTGCAACACGAGGTGGAGGGTGACAAGTAGAGACACATTCTGGAAACTGAACCGTTCTTGCTCGCCAATCGATCTGAGGATTGTGTTTCTCTAACCAAGGTATTCCTAGAATAATCTGGAACTGAGGGGCCTTGATCACATCGAACACGATCTTCTCATGGTGTCCATCTTGACTTACTAGCGTCACTTCTTGAGTGGTATGCGTTACTGGTCCGGAGGCTATCTCCGTACCATCCACCGTAGTAATGACGTCCTTTACAGCCTTGGGACAAAGAGTTAGATTCATCCTCAAAACCATTTCATGATCCACATAATTGCCGATGGCACCGGTGTCGACGTAAGCTTCAATCGCATGTAATCGATCCGGATGATCAGGGCTAATGAGGACCATAGGTATCACGAAATGCAAGGTCACGGAACTGGTTTTAACGCTCGGCAAGAGGACCTCTATTCTTGTCGGGCGAGGTCGTTTCCCTGCTCAGAGTTTGTGACCTTGGTAACTGCAGCTCCTACTGCCTTCTTGGCTGGTTTCACCGGACAGTCTCGAAGAAAGTGCCCTGAGTTTCCGCAATAGAGGCATAATTGCAACTGTTTTCTCCTTTCCCGCTCCTTTTGTGTTAGTGGTCCTTTCAGGCCCCCTATTTGCATGGGTTCCCCGGAGTCTACTCCTTTGGAAGGAGTTGGTGGTTTGGAAAATACTCGAGCATCAAACTTGGAACGATCGGCCTTCCTGTTCTGCAGTCTGTGATCTATTTGAACGACTAAGTCTATATAGTCGAACAGTCTTGTGGGGGATTCACTACTTGGGCTAAAACGTCTTTGAGCTCTCCACGTAGACCTCTATAAAACAGCGTAATCCTTTTGTCCTCAGGCCATTGAGTTTCCACTATTAGTCTGTTGAAAGATGCAATATAAGCCAAAAGGTCTTGATTACCCTGTCGCAACGAAAGAAGCTCATTATCCAAGGCCTGCCCCTGTGAATGTCTTGCGAACAGTTTTTCCATACTAAGCTGAAAGGCTTGAAAATCATGGAGAACCGGATCATCTTGATTAACTAGAGGGATCGACCAGTCTGCCGCATTGCCACTAAGGTACGAAAGCACAAAAGCTACTTTAGCTTGATCAGTTGGAAAGGCTGCTGGCCGGCATAAAAAATGCAACCGGCACTGATTGATAAATACTGCAAACCTCTTTGGGTCACCAGAAAATCGTTCGGGCGGAGCCAGAGGTACATTCCCAGGTAGGTTGATCTGCACTGGATTCATAGGGGATGTTGAAGAAAGATTTGCCCCTGATGCGGGTAATGGGGTCTGTCCGGCTTGTGACTGTAGCAATTGTCTAGCTAGATCGTCTGTTCGCTCCTTGGAAATAATTAGTTCCCTTCTTAGAGCATTCGTTTCCTGACGAGCTGCATGCACTTCTGCCCTTAGTTCCCCAAGTAACCGGGCTAGGTGGTCGGTATCTGAGGTTTCCATAGCGCCTGGGCGAGAGTTTTGCGGTAGGCTTTGCGTTCTGTAACGCTCACCTGATTCTCGCAGAGGCGCCGGTCTTGACTGGGCGACTACCGTATCTTCAAAAGTGATGTGTAGCACCCGGTTGGCTCTTTGGGCTGGACCTCTGTGCACTGTATGCCTGACTCGAAGAGTAAGATGTCTGCAGATAGAAAATATGGGATTAATGACCTGGGGTTCTTGGGGTGTCCCTATCTCTTTCCTTTTCTCCTCTCCTGTAGAACCCCAAAGGTTAACGCTCTCACCTTAGGTAAGTGAACGCCGAGCTCTCCATCTGCCTCGGGGCAGGGTGCTGTAACCAGTTTCTTCACTGGATAGGTAGCGCAGGCCTCTTGACTTCAGAGGACTGCTGTCCGTCGTTTACTTCACGAACGGTGAGTTCCGAGTATTTTAAATGTCTTTAAAAGTCATTTGTAATGCTGTCTCTTATTTTGCAGGGTTCCGGCGATGGCGGTTGACTGGCTGAAGTGAGTTGAGGATGGACCCGTATGCGGAATAGAAGCGCCTGGAAGCGCGTAAGTAAGCGCTTGTTGCTTGCTTCACGATGCGCACTAACTGTCCTTTTATTTTGCAGGTACCAGTTCGGAGCTGCTGAAGGATGCCGGAATGCCCACTGAGTTCGGCGTGGATGGAGTAATGGCACGTGAGTATTTAACGTTACCCAATGTCTTTAAACGCACCTTCTTTTGTCTTACAGATGCGGGATGCAGCGCCGAAGGCCTCCGGAGCGTGCGAAGAGTAGGTAAGCCTTTGTCTTTCAGATGCAGGAATGCTGCGCGAGGCGTTGATGACAGCCGATGGACCAGGTAAGAGATGCGCTGTCACTGAAGACCGTAGTGTTAACCTGTTCTTTCTTGTCTTTATAGATGTTGCTGAAGACTGGATTCAGGATGATAAGCCTTTTTCCTTTAGGCCCAGGATCAGATGCAGAAGACACGATGAGCGTTCTGCTGCAGAGGATGCAGAATAACGCAAAGCAAGATTCATCCATCGGGTGTGGTTTAAATAGCCTCCTGTAGTGCTTAGGTGTCTCCTTCCACAGCCTCGCCTAGAAGAAAAAGAGTTCCTGCTTTCCAGAAGAGTTCCAGTGTTCTGAACCTAGGGAGTGGCTCCTGCCCCACCCAACAGGAAAAGTAGTCCCAAACAGAAGAGGATCAGAGGCTCAACTGGCAGGTAAGTAAGCAGCATGGTCTGCTGCAGGTAAGTCCACCCAAGCATTATGAGCCTGGCGCTTCCAGCGCTGGGACTGGGCATATTTATGAGCCTGGTGCCACTGGCGCCAGGACAGGGTCCAAAAGGTCCCAATTGGGACTGATTGGCACTCGGAACCTGGGTTATGGGTCTGCTTCCAAGGGAGTTGGGTAAGTCCTGACCTTTTTGGAAGCAGAGATCATGACAGTCAACCCTAAACCGGGACATGGAAGCTGGGCGGCATGGCGATGCATGGCTGCTTGATATGATATGATATGATATGATATGGTATTTGTAACGCGCCTATACACAAGTGTTTCAAGGCGCTTGGTGAGTAGAAATGCCACAGCACACGCATGCATGACAGATACAGAGTAATGCCAATACCCCACTAATGATCCCCATCACCACCTCCCCAGGGGACAGTGCCTACCCTCTGAGCACACACATGATGACGCCAATTCGGAACCCCATCACGCCTCCCGAGGTAAGATACAACACAGCCCATATTGCAACATGGGGCATAATGGAGCACACATTCGGAGTGCACAAGTCACGCTTTCGCTCCCTTGACCGTTCTGGTGGGCAGCTGTTATATGCTCCCCCAGTAGTGTGCAGGATCATATTGGCAGCATGTGTCCTGCACAATGTTGCAACACGCCGGGGACTGGCTGTGGACATGGTGGTGCCCCCACATCCCCAACCACATGCACGCCCGCTGCGCATGGGAGGGGAAAGGGCAAGGGTTGAGGCAGCCCGTACGCAGCTGGTGGCTAATTACTTCACATAGAAAGCACACCCCTGTGGAGTGTACACAGCCCTGGCACATACCATCTGACAATCAATGATGACTCAATCTGACAATTCTGATGAATTAAGGGACAGTCAACTGTCAGAACCATAGCAGCCTGAGATTGTTCATCTGGAAGTGTCACAATGTGTGCATCCCTATCTACACAAACACCACCAATGCAGTGTCATCAAAAGACACACTTCCATGCAGCAAAAATGAATACTCACTTGCAAAATACAACATGAGAACAGTGCCATGTCACTCAACCCCTCCCCGGCACGGCCACACAACACCCCATGGCATGTCATGCAATGTGAGAGCAAACAAAATAATCCCCACAACATGACCCAAGTGTCACCAACTACAGTGTCCCTAATGGAAACTGGCCACACATGTAATGCTCACAGTAATGCAGGACCAACAACACACATTACCAAATACTTACCAATAATACCAATCACCTACACAACCTCCAACCTACCATAAACATGACAGTACAGACTTAAAAAATTGGTAGCCTCACTACCTGATAATGCCAGCACTTCGAACACTTCCAATTATACAGTGTTAGCGCCACGCAAAAGTGTAGGTGCACTGCTTACAACATGGACTCCAGTTCCAAAGTAGACCGCCTTGTGAAGACATGAGAAATGGATCTGCAAATTAGGAGGATGAGATGGATGCAGAGGCACATATCAATACACCATGCAGTGTACAATACAACAACAATATGCACTAGGAAGGTATACACAGTATTGACTACAGACTGCCCACACATCAAATGGGAGTCCAACGTCACCATGTAAGTCAATGTCACTTGGGCACACCCTTTGCAAGCCCATGGAAACGGGAAGCAGGAGAGGTGTGTGTCACACAAACCCAAGCATCTGACCCAAATTCAGGACAAGCCTGCATGTGCCCAGCCACAATACAGCGTATGCCCACGGGAGCCACACAAGGCAACACACTGTCCAAAAAATCAAGAATCAAAAATCAAAAAATAAAATAAAATCAAAAATGGCCATGAATGGGCCCGGAGGGGGGTGGGGGAGGCCACCCAGGAGGTCCGAGGACAGGGTGCACACCAAAACCCACCTGTGTGGATCTTGCTCATGGCCTGCACGGCTACCCTATTGTGGGAGAATCGCTGCTGTCGCTCTCCTCACCCTCTGCAGCTGCATCAGGAGGTGGTGGCACTATGGGAGGCAGCCCACGCAAAGCCCTAGTCTGGTCCTCCATGGCAGCAAGCCTGCGGGTGTGGAAGGTCCGGTTCTGGAGGATAATTGTGCGGAGGTCCCCATGCAACAACTCACGGGATGCCCGGACCTTCTCCCTAGTTGCCTGCATCTCAGCTGAGAGCGTATGTGTGAGCCGCTCCAGCTGCTGTTCTGTCCTCGTGTTAGCTGAAGCCTCAAGCTCAACCAGAGTTGCCCTGAGCTGACGGAGTTCCACCCTCAGGGCTTCCTGTGGCCCTGGGACTCAATAGAAATGGCTTCCCGCAGAGTCTCCAGTGACGCCCGCCTGTCCCTGTTGGACGCCAACATGTCCTCCCTGTGTGACTGGCTAATGGAGTCTGTTGCGTGCTGTAGTTGTTCAATTAGCCTTTCTTGGGGGACAATGGAAGTAGCCACACTATCCATGGCCTGAGCCATCATCTCAGTTGATGCTGCCTGTTGGTTTGCCATACCGTATATGGATTGCTCCCATGCGGTATTGCCAGGTGGCGTACGGCCATCGCGTCGGCGGGCACCACACCTGTCTGGGGCAAGGCGAACTGCGCCTTGCTGTGCCGGCACTGCCTGAGGCTGCAGGACTGCATTCCCCCTCTGATCTGCTGGCCCAGGAACAGGATCAGATGTAGCGGAGTGTGACCCTGCATCCGTAACCACCAAAGGCGGACCTACAAACACTGACTTCCCCATTGAGGGTTCTACCCCTGGTGCAGGTGGGTTGGACAGTACAGAATCCCTCCCAGAAACACTTACCTGCGACGGCACATAGGTCTCATCATCCGAATCGACACCTGAATAGAGCTCGCAGGAGGTGCACCCAGAGACACCCCTTGAGATGACGGTCTGCAGCAAGTGTGGGTTCTCACCCACCACCACACCACGTCCCTCACTGGTGCCCGGTCGGGCCTGAGACCCCTCCTGGGTCTGCACCATCTCCACAACCCCATCAGTATCAAGTGCGTCATCCCCTGCAAAGAATTGAAAGAAAAGAAACGGGAACAGGCATTAGCACCATGGAACACAATACGGGCTGAGAAGCAACAGAAACAGTACTTCATTGACACATGTCCCACATGACTATAACCCTCCCATGCATGCACTGTCACTGCGTATGAAGGGGAGGCAAATGGCACACATTGATGACACCAAGATGGAAGACCAACAAGTTTGCTGCATGCTGCCTAGCAGTGCCATCACACATTGGCCTGTGATTGGCATGTCCAATACACATGCATGACACATGCCATCACACAGATGGCATGTACCCTAGCCATGTCACACATGTGCCAATAGGACTGAGAAATGCCTAGTGAAAGTGGTGGAATGCAGACAATCAGCCTGAATGGACACAGAATAACATGCAACTATGTTGTGACAAGATGACACTTCAAGGGCAACTGGCGTGAGGTTGGGCTGAATGTCTATTGTTGCCAGAAGGGATACTGCAACACCCAAATCCTGGTGCGCAGAATGTATTGGATGAAGCACATGGGTGACCCAAACCACTGAGGCACACACCCCCTCACCTGGCACTCAATCAGAAGCCCTCACACACACACTATGCACATGGATGACACACACATGCATGTGCACTCACCGGACAATGCCTCGTAATCTGGCAGGTCTCCCATGCCTTGGATCTGTTCCTCCGTGACGTAGGTACCAGCAACATACTCATGTGGAGTGAGTTCTATGTCCTCTGCCGGAGACCCACCTCCAGTCACTAGAGTTGCGGCATGACTTGAGGCCAGCTTTTTCTTTGCCCTGCGCTTAAGGTCATTCCAGCGCTTGTAGCAATCATTAGCTGTGCGCCTCACGAATCCAAGGGCACTTATGATGTCCGCAATGGTCTGCCAGTGTGCCTGACGTTGTGCAGGTGTGGTCTTGCATCCTGCAGTAATCACCATTTCGCTGTCATGTGCGGACACATACTCCACAAGTGCATTAAGTTCGGCCTGATTGAAGCTGGGCTTCCTTGGTGGGCCGGACTGTGTAGTCGTGTCTGGGGCAACAGCCTGTACTGGACGAGCACTCATCCTCTTCCGCTTGGAAGGTGGTGGTGATACTGAGTGTCCTACGCCGCTCTGGACACTAGGGGCAGGAGCCCCGGTGGACTGTGGACTAGGAGTGTGGGAATGAACACTCACCATGGGACTTGGTGCAGGCATTAGCGGAAGTGTGATGTAGTCAGGGGGAACGTCAGCAGGATGGACTAGGACCGACATTGTCCTGGCTGGGAGACTCAGAGCTGGGGTGGATGGAGCCGCAGCTGCCCCTGCAGCCTCCCCACCCTGCCTACTCGGGGCAGCAGATGACATAGCTGCCCCTGATCCACGTGGGCTGGTGACACCAACGAGCACCGCCACACATGGCCTAGACCTGCTGACCTGGAAGTCATCCATGGAGTCACCCTGTGCCAGGTCTGGTGCCACAATGGGCTGGTCCAACAAGGGCAGAGCAGGGATGGTGTCAGCCACGTTACCCTCAACCAGGGGGGGGCATGGGTGTCCCTGACTGGTCACCCACACATGGGGGGCTAGGGGCACCCTGCAAGTCCTGGCCACGTCCCCTACCGTATCCACCACGGCCACCTCTTGTGGCTCGCCCACCTTTGCCACCCTTACCACGTGCTCGCCTCCCAACCATGGCACTGATGTTGTTGTGCGTATGGGAGTTGCAGTAAACTATTGTCCTGGGCAATTGGGGGTCAAAGGGGTAGGGTACTAGATGGAATTCGTACCCTAGTGCTCTAGCAAAGCTGTATGTGACCCCTGGGGGAAGATGACGGGTCACGCAACGCACAGGCACCCCGAAAAAGGGAGATAATGTGCACGCAACCCCTCCTAGACCACGTGCGTGGAACAAAAAACCTGCACTACGCTGTGGCACCCAGAAACACAAAAATGAACGTATGCGTGTCACACGCAGCCTAGACTGACCTCTGAAGGGGTAGGCAACACACGGGGCAAGCACAGATGTCAAATACGTGCGCGACTCACCGTCTGCCAGGAAATATCGCGTGAAAAATACGCGTGTGTGCGCGTTGGCAACACCCCCGCCAAAAGAAGAATTGTACGCTGTCTGAGGAGACAGGACAACAGGAGAAGTGAACGCTGTTTGAGGAAACAGGCCCAGGAAAAAGACAAGAAGAGAAAAAGCTGTCAGAGGTAACAGGGAGTACGAACTTGGAACGCCGTGAAGTAAATCGCGTGTGAACTGACAAGAAGTACAGATTTCACCCACTCGCTCTCCACGAAAAGCACGTACAAGGAAATGGCGTTCTACATGTACCTTTTAAAGATGCCCACACGTCCAGCGTCACTTCTGCGGGTACGCGCTAAGGCCCCATCCTCCAATCACACGAGCTGACACTCTGACGTGCAGTCATTGGACGTGTAACATGCACCCGTGTACAGGGAAACGCCCGCGCACGCACGTCACAGACGTGCATACGCGCTGGTGGCCTTTGGGCCAATGAATTCGCGTACGTGTGCTGACGCGCTTACGCGCTAAGGCCCTTTCCTCGAATTACACGCAAACGTGCTGGATTTTCACGTGCCAAATCACTCCGTATCAAGCTGGCCACGCGTAAGCACACTGAAGACCACGCTCCTGCCCAGAAGGCCGAATTACTGCCCCCCAGAGCCCCGAGCACGCTCCCACCTGCCATCTGCTGCTGCCCACGTGCCCTGCCATTTGCTGCCTGCACATCAGCCAGGGGTGCTGTTGCTGTGACCACCCCTGCTGGAACCGAAGACTCCCGACTGGGATTCCATCGCTCCACAGCCCAGCCCCAGGACCCAGTTGCCCACCCACTCCTGCCTCTGGGTTTGTCATGTCGGGCACTGCAACATCTGGCACCACTGACAACCCCCGGCCAGAGAGGCAGAGGGGCACCAGCTTCACTGCCACCGAAGTTGGTGTCCTGGTGGAGCAAGTCCTGGGGCAGTATGATGCCCTCTTCGGAAGTTTGCGCGCCGACAAGGAAGGACGGACTCGGATCTGGACGGACATCATGACTGCCATCAACGCGGAGGGGGTGGCAGTCCGCGACTTCCAACATGTCAAGAAGCGCTGGGAGGACTTCAGGTCCAGGACCCTCAACAAGGCCCAGCACCTCTTGAAGGCAGCGGATGCTAAGGGGCGCCGGGGCCACTTGTCGGACGATCAGATGAGGGTCCTGGAACGCATATCCCCAGCGCTCCACGTCCAGGTCCTTGAGAAGCAGACCCGTCTGGAGTCGAGCGGTAAGTGTACATGCATCATGATTGTAAGCTGTGCGTGTGGTGATGTGCCAGTAGTGTGCAGGTTGCACATGTGTTTGTATGGGGCCAAGTATGGGTGGGGGTGTACAGGGCCGTGAGGCTAACACATGCGAGGGCTGTCATGTGTGAGACATGGATGGTGCTTTTGTGTGTAGGCTTGCATGCCAAATGCAGTTGTGTGGGCACACATGTTTGGATGAATGTGTATGTAAGTAGGCATGTTTGTGATGTCACACGTGGATGTTGTTTTCAGCTGTATGTATCAGCACTGTGTACATGTGCATGTGTGTGTATTTGACAAGGGTGCAACAGTGATGCAACATGGATGCATGTGACAGCGGGATGTGGAAGCCTGATTGGCA
This sequence comes from Ambystoma mexicanum, assembly GCF_040938575.1. Classification (NCBI taxonomy): domain Eukaryota; kingdom Metazoa; phylum Chordata; class Amphibia; order Caudata; family Ambystomatidae; genus Ambystoma; species Ambystoma mexicanum. Next base: position 746,715,257 of record NC_090926.1, read on the forward strand.
TATGTGACATGGATGCCGATCTGAACACTGCGACAGTTGGCGGAGGTGTACACATGCATGCAAGTGTGGTGGTGTGTGTACATGTGTAGTGCACTCCCTGTGTTGCATGTGATGTCTGGCTCACCTTTGCCTGCTCATGCTGTTCCATGTGTATGGATGGTGCTGGCAGTTGCGATATGGATGTGGTATGGCTCATGTGTGCAAGTTGAAATGACATGTGTGTTGGCGATTGTGATGCCATGTCTGAGGTTTGCCAATGCCACTCATGTACAACTGTCATGTGTGTATGTGTCCATTGTACAGTGCCCTGATGCCTGTGTTTTATTTCTCCCTGTCTGCAGCGTCAACTGATGAAGAGGGCGGAGAAGGTGCTGTGGAGCACAGCGGTGGGGATCGCACCGCCAGCCGGAGACACAAGGCCCGGCTCCCCTCCCAGTTTGTGATCTCGTCGGGGAGTGAGGAGTCCAGTGCCGCGTCCCAGGCCGCAGCTGCCGGGGGGAGGTCCAAGAGGCGGAGGTCGGAGTTGGACTCCTCGGCAGCAGAAGGGGCAGCTGGGACCCCACAGGGCCCAACGGGGGAAGATGGCACGGAGTCATCCAGGTTGGTGGGGGGTCTGGTGGAGGAGGAGGCTGTGCAAGCAACAGAGACGGGGTCTGGAGGTGGGGATTCCACTGGTGCTAGTGGTGCAGTGCAGGACCAGGGGCAGGAGGCAGCACAGGCCGCCGCGGAGGTGCCTGTGTGCAATCCTGTCCCTGATCCTGTCACTGCATCATCTTGCACCAGCAGGGATGCCTACGTCCAGACCCGTTTTCAGGCAGGGGATGAGCTCACAACAACTGGCCTTCCTCTGCCTGCGGACGTGGCTATCCGGGTCCGGGTTGAGCCTGTCCTGACTGGTGTGGCGTTCCGTCAACGGGCCATGCGAGGTGACCTGCAGTCTTTTCATGAGGAGACTGCACGTCATCTCGAATTGGCTCGTTGACCGCGTCAGCCTACTGGGACAGGTCACCCAGGCCGGATTCCTCCGTTTGATGGGGCTTGCTCAGACCCCCTCCTCAACTGAACCCCCTATGCGCCAGTCGTCCTCCGTGCCATCTTCCCACCCATTAGTGACCTGGGTGCCCTGTGGAGCTGCCTCTGACGGTGCGGCCAGGCTGGTGGAGGAGGCATCCCTGCCACAGTCGGGAGTCGGACGTCCAGCAGGGGTGGCCACATCAACGACTGCACCCCAGCCGGTGGAGGATGTGCAGGCAGCAGGAGCCAGGGCACGGGCACAAGCACAGCAGCAGCAGCAACGAGGTGGGAGCCATGATGGCTCGGGGCCTTCGACATCGGAGGGGCAGGCATCGGCCGGAGGGCAGGGGGACCCAGGACGGGAAGTGTCTTCCGTGTGGCAGCGGTTGGGCCACACCATAGATGCGGAGTGGCAGCGGGCGGAAGAGGCACGGCTCACGATGGTCAAGGCGGAGAACTCCATGCGGAGGGCCCTGAGGCGGCCCTAGTGCCTCGAGGCAATCCGCAGGGAGTTGGAGGTGAACATGTCGACGGCCCTGCAGACCCCCGGGGCCATGGAGGAGGACCGCCTCCGGGACATTGAGCAGGAGTTCGATGATGCCCTGGCCCGGAACATCCCGAAGTGAGCCGTCGGACTGGCCCGCTGCCCTTGTAAATAGTTCTGTAGTTAGTGTTAGGTTTCCTTTGGTTTTGCATTTTTTTTGGACCGTTTGGACAATGGGCCACATTTTTGTATATAGTTTTTTTTATTAGGTAGTGTTATTAGATAGGTTTCATTTCTTCTTTTGGGATCATGGACCCTGAATTGTTTATCTGTATATAGTTGACTGTTGGATTTTCTATTTTTTTTTATGATTTACCCATGGAGCAATGGTTTTTGATTTTAATTTTCCATTGGATTTACTTTTGTGAACTGTGACTTTGGACACCTTTCCTTTGGATTATGATTTGTGGTTTTACATTATTTTACGGACATGCTGCTTTCTTTTTTTTTAATTCCCACTTTCGTTTGTTTATTTTTGATTCAATTTATGTTGCTTTTAATACATATTTTTTCTTCAAACCTCAATGTAGTATCATCTCATTGGTTTCATGCATATCATGATATGGGTTTTGACATTCACTGACACCCATTGTGTGGATGTGAGGGACATGTGTTCATTTACAAACTTGCCATTGGGGTTGTATCATGTAATTGCCATTTCTTAGTGGGTGGATGCAATACTCGGGTGGGTGTTTGGCATTTGGAGGCTGCCCATAAGGGCCAGGGATCTAGATTGTGATGACATGTTGGCTGGGGGACATGTGTGGGGGCCTGCTGCCAGGTGCCCCTGACTGGTGGGGGGTGGGGGTGCAGGGGGACATGAGTGGGGGCCTGGTGGAGGGTGGCCCACAGTGCTGGGGGGTGAGGGTGCAGGGGGACATGAGTGGGACATGAGTGGGGGCCTGGTGGAGGGTGGCCCACAGTGCTGGGGGGTGAGGGTGCAGGGGGACATGAGTTGGACATGAGTGGGGGCCTGGTGGAGGGTGCCCTGCACTGGCGGGGGGTGGGGGTGCTGGGAGACATGTGTGGGGGCCTGGTGGAGGGTGCCCCTGGATGCTGGGGTGCTGGGAGACATGTGTGGGGGCATGGTGGAGGGTGCCCTGCACTGCTGGGGGGTGGGGGTGCTGGGAGACATGAGTGTGGGCCTGGTGGAGGGTGCCCCTGGATGCTGGGGGGTGGGGGTGCTGGGAGACATGTGTGGGGGCCTGGTGGAGGGTGCCCTGCACTGCTGGGGGTGGGGGTGCTGGGAGACATGTGTGGGGGCCTGGTGGAGGGTGCCGCTGACTGGTGAGGGGTGGGGGTGCAGGGGGACATGAGTGGGGGCCTGGTGGAGGGTGGCCCACAGTGCTGGGGGGTGGGGGTGCAGGGGGACATGAGTTGGACATGAGTGGGGGCCTGGTGGAGGGTGGCCCACAGTGCTGGGGGGTGGGGGTGCAGGGGGACATGAGTTGGACATGAGTGGGGGCCTGGTGGAGGGTGCCCCTGACTGCTGGGGGGTGGGGGTGCAGGGGGACATGAGTGTGGGCCTGGTGGAGGGTGCCCCTGGATGCTGGGGGGTGGGGGTGCTGGGAGACATGTGTGGGGGCCTGGTGGAGGGTGCCCTGCACTGCTGGGGGGTGGGGGTGCTGGGGGACATGTGTGGGGGCCTGCTGGCAGGTGCCGCTGACTGGTGGGGGGTGGGGGTGCAGGGGGACATGAGTGGGGGCCTGGTGGAGGGTGGCCCACAGTGCTGGGGGGTGGGGGTGCAGGGGGACATGAGTTGGACATGAGTGGGGGCCTGGTGGAGGGTGGCCCACAGTGCTGGGGGGTGGGGGTGCAGGGGGACATGAGTTGGACATGAGTGGGGGCCTGGTGGAGGGTGCCCCTGACTGCTGGGGGGTGGGGGTGCAGGGGGACATGAGTTGGACATGAGTGGGGGCCTGGTGGAGGGTGCCCCTGGATGCTGGGGGCTGGGGGTGCTGGGAGACATGTGTGGGGGCCTGGTGGAGGGTGCCCATGACTGCTGGGGGGTGGGGGTGCAGGGGGACATGAGTGGGACATGAGTGGGGGCCTGCTGGCAGGTGCCCCACAGTGCTGGGGGGGTGGAGGTGCAGGGGGACATGAGTTGGACATGAGTGGGGGCCTGGTGGCGGGTGCCCTGCACTTCTGGGGGGTGGGGGTGCTGGGAGACATGTGTGGGGGCCTGGTGGAGGATGCCCCTGACTGCTGGGGGGTGGGGGTGCTGGGAGACATGAGTGGGGGCCTGCTGGCAGGTGCCCCGGACTGCTGGGGGGTGGGGGTGCAGGGGGACATGGTTTGGACATGAGTGGAGGCCTGGTGGAGGGTGCCCCTGGATGCTGGGGGGTGGGGGTGCTGGGAGACATGAGTGTGGGCCTGGTGGAGGGTGCCCCTGACTGCTGGGGGGTGGGGGTGCAGGGGGACAGGAGTTGGACATGAGTGGGGGCCTGGTGGAGGGTGCCCCTGGATGCTGGGGGGTGGGGGTGCTGGGAGACATGTGTGGGGGCCTGGTGGAGGGTGCCCATGACTGCTGGGGGATGGGGGTGCAGGGGGACATGAGGGGTACATGAGTGGGGGCCTGCTGGCAGGTGCCCCACAGTGCTGGGGGGTGGGGGTGCAGGGGGACATGAGTTGGACATGAGTGGGGGCCTGGTGGAGGGTGCCCTGCACTGCTGGGGGGTGGGGGTGCTGGGAGACATGTGTGGGGGGCTGGTGGAGGGTGCCCCTGGATGCTGGGGGGTGGGGGTGCTGGGAGACATGTGTGGGGGCATGGTGGAGGGTGCTCTGCACTGCTGGGGGGTGGGGGTGCTGTGAGACATGAGTGTGGGCCTGGTGGAGGGTGCCCCACAGTGCTGGGGGGTGAGGGTGCTGGGAGACATGCGTTGTTGATCAGTAGTGCAAGGTGACATGTGGCTTGGCTGGGGGGCATGCCCATGGTGGATGGGCTGCCTGCGGGACATGAGCAGGGGTGCAGGGTAGTCCCCTGGGCTGCCTGCAGGGGCCGTGGAGGTTGTAGAGCAAACACCTGGGAGGACCCACACGGCCAATTAACGTGTAGTACTCCCCGGAACCACTGAAATACACATACCCTGCTGAATTCGCTTGTGAAACTTCCCGCGCACCCCGAAATACACGTACCCAGGACATTCGCGTGTGGAACTTCCCGCGCACCCCTGAAATACACGTACCCTGCTGAATTCGCTTGTGAAACTTCCCGCGCACCCCGAAATACACGTACCCAGGACATTCGCGTGTGGAACTTCCCTTCCCACGCACGCCTGAAATACACGTGCCCTGATGAATTTGCGTGTGAAACTTCCCGCACACCCCAGGAATACACGTACCCAGGACAATCGTGTGTGGAACTTCCCGCGCACCCCTGAAATACACGTACCCTGATGGAAACGCGTGTGAAACTTCCCGCGCACCCCTGAAATACACGTACCCTGCTGAATTCGCATGTGAAACTTCCCGCACACCCCAGGAATACACGTACCCAGGACAATTGCATGTGGAACTTCCCGTGCACCCCTGAAATACACGTACCCTGCTGAATTTGCGTGTGAAACTTCCTGCGCACCCCGAAATACACGTACACAGGACATTCGCGTGTGGAACTTCCCGCGAACCCCTGAAATACACGTACCCTGATGGAATCGCGTGTGAAACTTCCCGCACACCCCTGAAATACACGTACCCTGCTGAATTCGCGTGTGAAACTTCCCGCACACCCCAGGAATACACGTACCCAGGACATTCGCATGTGGAACTTCCTGCGCACCCCTGAAATACACGTGCCCTGATGGAATCGCGTGTGAAACTTCCCGTGCACCCCTGAAATACACGTACCCTGCTGAATTCGCGTGTGAAACTTCCCGCGCACCCCGAAATACACGTACACAGGACATTCGCGTGTGGAACTTCCCGCGCACCCCTGAAATACACGTACCGATGGAATCGCGTGTGAAACTTCCCGCGCACCCCTGAAATACACGTACCCTGCTGAATTCGCGTGTGAAACTTCCCGCACACCCCAGGAATACACGTACCCAGGACATTCGCGTGTGGAACTTCCCGCGCACCCCTGAAATACATGTACCCAGGACAATCGCGTGTGGAACTTCCCGCGCACCCCTGAAATACATGTACCCAGGACAATCGCGTGTGGAACTTCACGCGCACCCCGAAATACACGTACACAGGACATTCGCATGTGGAACTTCCCGCGCACCCCTGGGACACACGTACCCAGGACAATCGCATGTGGAACTTCCCGCGCACCCCTGACATACACGTACCCTGCTGAATTCGCTTGTGAAACTTCCCGCGCACCCCTGGAATACACGTACCCAGGACAATCGTGTGTGGAACTTCCCGTGCACCCCTGAAATACACGTACCCTGCTGAATTTGCGTGTGAAACTTCCCGCGCACCCCTGAAATACACATCCCCTGCTGAATTTGCGTGTGAAACTTCCCACGCACCCCTGAAATACACGTTCCCCGCTTGGCGTTTGCTGTTTGGCAGCCCTGTGAACTGGTCCAGGGTTAGCACAGACATTTGCGATGAATTGGGGATTTTGATGGCTTTTCCTTGCGCAAGGGCGTTCTTGGGGGCGTAACTGGCGCTGCTGCAGAGTCGCTGCCCCACTCTGCGCCACGGCTGGTTTTGGAGGCTAAAATCCATGAATACGCTGTGCGATGAAACAGATTTTATCGCACGCGGCTGGCGCAGTGTATCGAACGGGGACACTGTGCGCCAGCCGCATGCGCCACTTTTGTGCGAAATTCTATGAATTACGCTGTAATTATTGTGCATTTAATCCAATTTAGTGCGCCACCTAGTGTGTAAAGCTGAGGTTTGGCTAGAAAGTAATGCATTATTGTTGCCCTTAGTGGGCTCTATACTCTCGCTCTCCCTTCAATTTAAAATATGTATGGGCTATCACTTACCCAATGTTGGAATAAGTCTCTTTCCATACAGGGTGTATTAGTGGATAGGCTATTTGCCATTATTTCTTCATAAAGACCTGCAACAATATATGGTCCGAAGTAATTTTACAATGATCCATCCTAGTACAGTTATAAATTAATATTGTAGTATAATACTAGACTGACTTACCCCAGAATATTTCTGATTGCACTCTAATGTTCTGATTTCATGGTAGATATGGTCTTCCTCAAAACATGATAATTAGCTTCAAGGGGCATAGACAGTATGTAATTGGCTGTTGCCATGATGACTTCCAGTATCATTAGATTGTCCGAAGATGTGATGTACTTGGTAATTTACCATTATAAGTTTGATCAATATAATTGCTGTGAATACACCTGTTAAATATGTTTTCTTCATGATTTACTATCATAATGTTCACATACTGAGGCTGATTCATGGAATTATGTGCGCCGAAAAACGGGCTTTGTGCGCCATTCTGCTCGCAAATCCCCATTTGTGAAACAGGGATTTGCGTGCGGAATGGCGCACAAATCCCTGTTTTTCAGCACACATAATTCCATGAATTAGCCCACTATATTTCAAATGATTCTTGTGCCACAGTAACACCATGTTTCAAGTCTTTTGCCACAGTAATGTAATATGTGGCCTTAGGAGATATAGATACATGCATTTAATTATAAGTATTCTTGAGTTTCACTTGGCTAAAGAGCCAATAATCCTCCTTAAATCCCCCTCTTACCTTAATTCGTAGCGGAATGTCCTTTTTGGAATTCTCCTCAGCGTCTTTCACACGCGGGTGACATCTTGTCAATGCCATTATAGTAATGGAAAATGCCAGGTGTCCAGACAAGCTGACATTACTAACTAGGGCAAGGTCGGCCACAGGCATCGGCCTGGTGCACGGTTAATTGAATGGCAGTCATATGACCGATTCTACCCCAGTCCAACCCACAGTTCAATGGCTCTTTCCAAGCTTCCTATTTGATCTTGCAGGCCACTCCGCATCTGCATTGACATACACGGAAAAGGAGCCAATTTCAATTGCTTTTGCTAACCAGATAGGTCAATAATGCCAATTTCTGCTTATGAAGATAAAAAATCACCTTTACGTCATATCTGTTCCTTGAAACAGCTGCAGAGTGTCTAGGTAGCGGTTAGAAATGAAGCCGAGCTCTGGCCCGGCTTCTGCATCGCCAACTTCCTGGAGATAATGGCCTCCCTGTGCATTAAGGCTGTACAGATATATGTTTGTCGTGAAGTTTCCATGGCAACCAGGATCTACTTCAAAAAATGTGTTTTGCACAGCCTGGGCTCGTGCACAAACACCAATTGTCACAGATGGGGAAGCAGCAAGAAGCACAGGGACATTGGACAATAAGAAAAAATAAAATGTCGGGAGTGCACGCGCAAGCTGCAGCACGCGCCCTTCTGGAATCCTGACAGTCTCTCTCTCCCCTTGTCACCCAATGCTCTCCGCCCCCCTCTTTTTTTCCCCTACATCATAGCTCTTTCTTCATGGTCAGATCAAGCGATTGATTGCTATGTGAAGAGCTAATACAGTGTCCACTGCCCACTTCTCTGGAAGCAAGCAGCTGTGCATGGGACTTCATTCCCCCAGCCCTTCCCGTGCTGTCTCAGCACCTGTCTGGCAGTGGGTGGGTCTGTGGAAGTGTGCAGGGTTAGTGCTACTTTCCACAGCTCCGGATTTATGTTTCTCTTTCCTCTTTGCTGTCAGGTTGCGCACAAGTGACTAGGGGAGCTGCCCACCTTCTATTTTATCAAAATCTTCTTGACCCCTTATGCACATGTCCCCACCTTCTCCCTGATGTGGGACCGGCTGGGAGGCATGGAACGTCTGGATCCCAGAAGTTTATTAAATTAAAAGAGCCTGGAAATTGTGTCCTGTTGGCAAGAAGTAATCTGGCCATCTTAAGTACTTGGTCATGCAGGGTTGAGCGAGACCGCAGTCTGAGGAAAACGGGACAAGAGCCTTAAGCTCTCCGCCCCCCGAGTTGCAATTGGGTGACACTCTGAACCCTGCACGATACTCTGTTAAGCCCAGGTACATTAGGGTGCTGCTGACTGCATGCGGAAAACTGCTCTGCTCTCCGGCAGCAATAAACAAAAACTCCCAGCAGGGGGATTTTGCTTGATTGTTGCTGCAAGAGCACAGCATTAACACAAACAGCTGAAACTGTTTCTGCTGACAAAATGGCATCCTCCAAGTTATTGAAAATCGGGACTTTGAGCCTCATTCTGAAGCATATTTTCATATGAACCTTTTTTTAAATAATGCCAATATATCATTTTTAATATGGCCAACATTTTTAAAGCATAACATTTTTCTGTGAACTTCCCCTTTAATAGAGTGGCAAGGGATATCTAGCAGCACCATAGGTGTATCAAATAAAATCCCGGTGAGCTGACCAAAGGACCATATACAGTTCCAATAATCTTAAATCGGAAAAGAAGGTAAATAGCTAGTCTAGTATGTGACCCACCATATGTTTAGGAAATGCTAGCATCTTAATATTTCGCTAAGGTATAAATCCCTGAAGGAAAAGCGTCCTTTGTGAATGAATTTGCAGAAACAGCAGCAGGTTTGCCTTTGACTAACTCAAACATAATACTAGAAGACATACATTTCTGGCTTGATCACATTAAAGAGCTCATTTTATTGAGCTGCGAAAAAAGGCGGTGGGGACTCATTACTTGTGGACATACACGTAGGCGGGCCACTGCTGCTGAATTTTGGTCATTTGCACAGTGGAATATGCATGACAAGCAGCATTTACAATGAATCCCTATGTGGTCCACCTGCTTTTTGCTGGGACATAAAGCCTGCGGGCTACATATGCAGCCCCAGCATTTACGCCGGCATGAAAATGCATGCTGGTTTAAATACTGGGGCATTTGTATGGCGGAGTGGAATGGAGGCAGCAGAAACGCAACTTGCGTTCCACCCCTCCTCTCTGCTATACAAATTGTTGAAAATGAGCTGTGTAGTAAATCACAAGCATAAAAGTCTTACACAAGACCTTTACGCATTTGATTTACTTAAAGGCATGGTCTAGTAAAATTTTTTATTGTCCCTATGGGTCGGCCATGTTTTTTTAAGCCTAAGTGGCGCGATTTTCGAAAACTTTCCTATGTACCTTACCCGAGTTTTCGTCCATTAAACGCACGCGAAAACAAGCACCAGGGAGCCGCCATTTTCTGATAATCCTATCTTTTCCCCCATCGCCCTGGCTGACCTGCTTTTGCGGCACTAAATCAATTCCCCCGCCCCTGAGCCTGACATTATCAAAACATTCATATTCCCCGCCTCTCTCCGTGACGTTACTGTGCTGCGTAGGCAAACGCGCCCAGTCGTCTTCTACGCGACTCCACACAGAACCCGGAAACCAACACAGACCATCTCACAACACAGCGCGCCACAATTCGGAATATGAAACTGTACTTTAAAATCAAACAGCAACACGGTACATTTGGTAAAGTACATTTATTTTACATTAAATGTTTAGAGAATATTCAGCAATTGCCATATGAACTCCGAAAGCCATTTATTTTATTTGATCTGTATCCGCCATGGTACACAGGGTGTTGCTTTTCGTTAAAAGGAGCACTTTGGAAGCACGGTGAACCGCAAGGCTGTTCCATCAACTAGGCACTAGTCCACGTAAAGGTTGATATGTTGCTTCTAGCCACTAGTATAGCGTAAGGGCATGTGGGCCCTTGGCGATCGTCCCATAAAATTGTCAGTGTGCTCCAGTTGTTCACACGAAGCTGCAGGTGTCTACTGTAAAAGCCATCTGCTGGTGTCTCAAACCGATGGCAGTAGCAGAAGGGGAGCAAATACCTGTTATGAAAACAAAAAAATTATAATTAGTCTCGCCAGCCGATCTTCATTAATATTACTTATTTTATTTATTACAGCCGATCAGAAACTATTTGCTTGCAAGGATAGTTCAATGGAGTATGTTCGGCTCTAAAATCAATGCGAAAAGTAACGAAATAAATCGAGGCTAACACACAATGATAAACGACAGTTAGTCTACATGCGTGAGGAATGATATGATATATATGGCATTTGTAACGCGCCTATACTCAAGTGTTTCTAGGCGTGACGAATCAGGTGGGGAACAAGGGCAGACAGACAACGATCCTACTAGGCCAGGTGTCTTTCTGATCGCGCATGGGGAAGGGCTGTACATGGTTAGTTGAATACAAATTAAATAATAGGGCCAGCTGGTGGCAAGTGCAAGGTAAATGCCGGGAAAAGGGGCTGAAGGATACAGAGACAGTCCCGTAGTGCAGGTAGGCAGTGCAGGGAAAAGTGGCTGGGCCAAGGACCGAGATCGGTGAGACCAGTGGCTCGCATACCCATGTGGCCACTACGAACACGTTTTACTTGCTTTTCCTAGCTCTTCATTCATTCATTTATTCATGCATCCATTCATTAAATCTTCATTCCGGTATAAAAGCGTGTAAAGATTTACTTACATTATATTTGAAATTTCCATTGTGTCTCTTCGTAATCCAGTCTGTAAAACGGACCGTGCTCTTGACAACGATTTTTCGTATACTGAACTAAAATGAAATGCGCACCCCCTTCAAATGTAGTTCTTTCGGCATGGTCCCTGTTTCAAGGTAAAAAAACAATAGACTCTTATACTTCCAGTGCGACTTGTGGGCCTCATCTGGGCGCTGTCCTTCGCATTCTTTATTTGCAACATCACGTAGTATAGGCATCTGTGAGAACTTGAAGATTAGAATCCGTCTATGTAGTGCGCCTCAATGTGCAAATGCGAACTGGCTTCTCTCCCAAATGCCACGGCCCGCTTGGCTGGCGCGTTCTAAGTGCCCCAATTTTGTCCCCGTTGTCTTCGAGCTTTGCAGCCCAAATTGAGACATTTAATTTTTGGCGGAAGGTCAGGGAAAGTATAAAGTACCACAGGAGTTCAGTTAAAAGAAAAATTTATTGTTTGTTTGTTTGTTTTATTATTTGCAATACGCAAGCCTCCCCTCCGTTAACAGTGCGCAGCATTTACATTTACATGAGATGAGACATGAGAAAAATATATACATACACATATATGAGGTGAATAGAGAGAATTCAAAGATGACACCCAGCTTGTTCGCCACCCATGATGGTGAAGGTAGGGGTTAGGTTTACAGGTACACTGTACAATAACATTTATTTACAAAAAGACAATCGTATTGCAATTATTTAAACCGGGATTTGTACTTCACAATCAGCTGTGCTTCGGGTGGGCATGGCACAGTCGCAATGTTCGGTGGCAATGGATCACTGCTCTGCACAGAAACGTCCAAAATCCCATATCTGTGCTTCTCTAACACAGCAACAATAAGGCCTTTCACAAAGTCGAACTGCATTTCATCATAGACTGGTTTGATCACCCATTGCTTACTTCGTTTTGAAAACACCTTAGTGTAGCGAGGCATCCTTACTTTACCCCTAGTCGTAGATTGTTCACGTTCGACATTGCTGTTATGGGCCAAGACCGCTAGTAGAGTGCGATGTTTCATGCCCCGAAAGCTAAAATGCAAGCGCTTTGGCCTGTACTTTAGGCACATATTGTGGAACACCTCCAAATCTCCTGTGTGACAGAATTCTGTCAGTCCTCTCAAATCTCTTGATAGAGTTTTGTCGAAAACAATCTTCTCAATGGCTTTGTGCGTCGGTGAAGATGGAATCAACCACTTCTTCTTCCGTGCCTCCTCTGGGGACAAAGGGCCATGTTCACATTGGTGGAAATGTTGATTTGCTGTCCAGCGGTGAAGGTTGGTACAGTGGTGCATCAGTGACCACCATTTTTCAAGTAATATTTCCACTGACCCTTCACAAGTTTTTGAGCTCCACCAAAGATGGTTGGTGATAGAATGTGACCACTGCAAAATACTTTCAAAACCTTTTTTTTCCCTGCAGCCGAGATTTTCTTATTGATTGATTTAGCAAGATGCCATACGTCAAATTGATGACGTGTCTATCCGTGGCTATGAGGTCGATGTGCATTTCCCTTGATTGTAGATATTCCACTGATTTTATAAATCCTAGTTTCTCCATGGCCACTGACGATGTACATTGTGTTACCTGCACGACCACCGAACTCACAATTTTCTTACTATCCATGTCCTGAAAGTGGTAGGTGCAGTACTTGGCAGAAAATCCAGGGCCGTCGCACTGTCCATCGCCGGCTAGCCTGAACCGTTTGCCTTCAAATGTACTTGCTAGAGACAATTGTTCAATTTTCCAAGCATCACTAGTGGCCGGAAACAGATAATCACGTTGGTATATGTAGTACAGCGCTTTAGAAATGAAATGGGGTCCCACAAACTGAAAGAAAGCCTCTAACTTTCTAAAACTGGAGCCACTAAAAAGTCATGCAGCTGCACACAGTAGATTGCCTGCTGGCAGTTTCCCCAGCATCGGTTGTGCAGACCATGAGAACCTATGATTTAATCTACAGGCGGCATTTATTTTGACGTTACTGCCTTTTATTTGACGAGTCACATTAATCAATGGCTTCCCACATACTTTCCCTCTAATGGAATGCACACATTTCAGCATACTTATAATTTCCATCAAACAACTGTCGAATACAATGTATTTGCTCTCTTTCATTAGACTGTCATCCTGTGTCAACGTTGTTTCGGCCTGTAACGTTGTGGAGATTTCAACACATTGGAAAGTAATATCGCTGATATCAAGTTCTGATGCGTCTATGGATGCTGCGGCTGGTTCATTCTCTGTCATTTCAACATCTATTACTTCAACATTGATGGGAGAACACAACAATGTCGACAGGTTTTTGGGTGGCAAATTTTTGGCGGGTGTAGATTGTGTGAATTGATCTGCAACTACTTCAGAGCTATCTTCAATACATTCAATAACATCTTCTTGTGGTGGTGCGGTCGCACTGAAGCTATGGTTCAATGCAACTTTGCTGTAGTCTCCAAACACAGTTAATTCATGTTCTGGCCATTGGACATGAGCATCTCGAGCCTGAACACGCCTCGCCTCAATTAATAGTTCCTCCATAGTGTACACGGTCTGGCAAGCCACATCTCTCATTCGCTTCACTGTCTGTGTATGTATAGTTCTGACACCCACGGGTAACTGGAGGAGAGATTGGAAAAGGGATGTTCAGTTTAAGCACAAGATGGAGTGTAGTAGAATTGACTGGAAAAAAACATAAAATAGTCCCCAGCACATACATTTTTTTAAAGTTATGAACTGTTTGTAACTAACCTTTTTATGTTTTTTTTTCTTTGCAACTTTTTTGATTCGACCTTCAACATCTGCACGCTGTAGCTCGGATTCGTTTCCGCATGTCCTCCCTTCCTCTTGCACCGTAACGACTATATTTTCTATATCCGCATAGACAGCACGGAATGAGGCTCCATCGTCTCCCTGAAACATAGTACTTTCATTACTATGTATCAAAATATTGTTAGCATAAAACACACGTGAGGATGAATACACAGGTACATCTCAATAGCCAAACACGATTTAAACATTGTGTGCAACAATCAAACGACAAGTATTCGACCAGTGATGATCTATTTCGATGGAACTGTCAGTATCCATACCTCTGGCTCTGCATGGACTGCCATGAACGGTTGCATTGGAGAGGAGGCATCCGCATCTCCCTGAAACACAGTACTTGCATTAGTATGCTTTTCAATATTGGAAACACAACACACACTTGGGGTCGACGGCACAGGTACATATAAAGAGATAACCACAAATGATGCATTGTCCAAAAGAATCAAGGAAAATCTAAATATGATCACATTTCATCGACTTATTTCTCTGATTCCTTTACATCTGCATCATCTAAATGAGATGTTGTGATTGTGGTGGAAGCTCCGTCGTCTCCCTGAAACACAGTACTTGGATTAGTATGGTTTTCAATATTGGAAACATAACACACACTTGGGGTCGAACGCACAGGTACATATAAAGAGATAACCGCAAATGATACATTGTCCAAAGGAATCAAGGAAAATCTAAATATGATCACATTTCATCGACCTATTTCTCCGATTTATTTACATCTGCATCATCTAAATTGGATGTTGTGATTGTAGTGGAAGCTTCGTCGTCTCCCTGAAACACAGCACTTGCGTTAATAGGGAAGAAAGTATAGCAAATGGAATCACGTTATATGATCATGCATGATGGAGCTGTCATTATCCATACCTCGTGCTGCTGAAGAATATCTATGGATGTTGCAAATGTAGTGCGCACTTCCGAAAGCTGTTGCGCTGATTCGTATACGCATGGTCACGCTTCCACTTCCCCTGGAATTACTTGAATGTCAGGCTCTGCATCAAGTGCAGGGGTTGACGCTCCATCAACTGCCTGAAACATTAGTGAGGATTACAATAGTGAAAACATAACACACACCTGGGGTCGACAGCACAGGTACATATCAACGGCTAACCACGAATGAAACATTGTGTAGAACAATCAAACGACAAGAATTCCAGCTCTGATAATGACGCTCGATGGAGCTGTCAGTATCCATACCTCCTGCTGGTGAAGAACATCTAGAAACGTTGTAGATGTGGCGGACGCTTCAGCATCTCCCTGAAAGACAGTACTTGCATTAGTATGGATAACACTAATTATAACTGAAAACAAACACCAGTGGACGATAACTAAGGTGTATATCAATTGGAAAGCACTAACCAAACATTCGGTAAAATAATTACACGATAAAATAAAACTATTACTTGACATGCATAAAACAAGTCTGTAGCGGATTAGCCTAGTAAGGTTACCTGATACGCGCAAGAAGTGGTTGATAACTGCGACCACGTCAAGGATGTAGAATGTTCTTGCTTCAGATTCAAGGGATAGTCAAGAAGTTGTAAAGGTAAATTAATGATTGATAATGAAATGCCAATATTAAAAATAGCCATGTAAGGCGACAGAATACTTGAGAAATGCTCAATACAGCACAGTTCCCTGTTCCCATATATATATATATATATATACATTGCGTTTGTGGGTTATGAAATCGAAAAAGAATATATTGATAAATGTCATTATTCAAAAAAACTATACACTCATATCAATATCGAAATTATTAAATTATTACAAGGGATAGAACACCTACAATATCAATTAATCCATTCGGCAACCTACACAATACCGCAAGGCCTAAAGCTAAATCCGGACACTTGACTCACCGGTGGCGGAATGTGGACGAATAGAGTGGGAATAGCGTTTTCGAGCAATTTCCGTGTCGTTCGCCGTTTATTCTTCTTTGTTACCCAAGATGTTGTGTACATGTCCAAGGAAAAGTGCCGGCTGCAGATGCGGTATCGATCACCCCTCTTGTCCTGTAAGACTTGTTGGACTCTACTTTCCAGCTCATCCAGTGGTTATCGCAATGTCTGACCCATTCTCTTATTCGATCAACGTTTTTCGGGAATACATGCATTGTAGTGCCTTCAGATTTCGCATGGGTCTTCGAAGGGCAACCACTAATCGAACAGGCAGGCATTGTTGATAAATCTGAAAAGTAAATATCGACATCATTATACAATCTACAAGAATAAAGATTTGATACAAAAGTAAATGAATCATACAATGATCAATGCAAGGTTTGTTTTGGTCGCAGGAACTATACCAGTTCATTATGTGCGGCTTAGTATTTGCATAAGTTGCAGAAATGTATAAATGATGTGACTAAAATCTGAACATGTGACTCGTCCCTTGGATGTTCTGTCTTGCATGAGAAGGAAACATGCTTACATTATAGACTGGACCCCCGAAGGATGCAATTCGATGACAATAGACACAGATGAAAATAAATAGATCTATTGATAGCATAGCAATCGAAACTCAAGTCAATAGCAATGAGACCAATGAACCTAGCACTATTGTGTACTCAACTCGCAAATAGATAGAAATTTAAAAATCTGCGAAATATGACTAGGATACATGGCCTTACCTTGACCAACAAACAGTTGGATTCAGCAACAGAGCAGTATGTTGCAGGAGAATAGGTGGGTGGCCACAGGTAGCACACTGATGGGTTTGCTCTAAGCGGTCACAGAAGTTCACGGATAGCACGACGACAAGCAGATTAGCGTAGATCTCAGTGGTTGCCAGGTAACACGTTCAGGAGTGGACTTGCAAAGCACAAAGATGTTTTCATGAGACATATCAAGTGGTTTATATTTTTATAAGTATTAGAAACGGTGGTGTGTTTGTGAATGAATGACGTATGTATGCCGTGGTTTTAGGGGGGCGGCCTGCTTCAAGGGGAGGCCTGGCTGGAGACACGGGGTCTGAGGAGACCATGTGACCGATGGCCCCTTGGCGTGGGATACCTTTTGAAGTGTACATGTAGTTTGGCACCTTGGCCTTTCGCGCCCCTGACAGCCCCCCATGCCAGCGCTCATCCACTGCCGCGAACCGCCTTTGATAGAGGGGGGTGGGATGGATGGGCCTGGGGCGTGCAGATAAGGCACAGGAAGACTGCTGAATGGAGACACACTTATGTGGATTGCAGGGGGGCGGCCTGCTTCAAGGGGAGGCCAGGCTGGAGACACGGGGTCTGAGGAGGCCATGTGACCGATGCCCCCTTGGCGTGGGATACCTTTTGAAGTGTACATGTAGTTTGGCACCTTGGCCTTTCGCGCCCCTGACAGCCCCCCATGCCAGCGCTCATCCACTTGCGCGAACCGCCTTTGATAGAGGGGGGTGGGATGGATGGGCCTGGAGCGTGCAGATAAGGCACAGGAAGACTGCTGAATGGAGACACACTTATGTGGATTGCAGGGGGGCGGCCTGCTTCAAGGGGAGGCCTGGCTGGAGACACGGGGTCTGAGGAGGCCATGTGACCGATGGCCCCTTGGCGTGGGATACCTTTTGAAGTGTACATGTAGTTTGGCACCTTGGCCTTTCGCGCCCCTGACAGCCCCCCATGCCAGCGCTCATCCGCTGGCGCGAACCGCCTTTGATAGAGGGGGGTGGGATGGATGGGCCTGGGGCGTGCAGATAAGGCACAGGAAGATGCTGAATGGAGACACACTTATGTGGATTGCAGGGGGGCGGCCTGCTTCAAGGGGAGGCCTGGCTGGAGACACGGGGTCTGAGGAGGCCATGTGACCGATGGCCCCTTGGCGTGGGATACCTTTTGAAGTGTACATGTAGTTTGGCACCTTGGCCTTTCGCGCCCCTGACAGCCCCCCATGCCAGCGCTCATCCACTGGCGCGAACCGCCTTTATATCAATATATAGTATATCGTCTTTATATCAATGATAGTATATCGTTGCTTATCAATAACAAATGACACATACCGGAGATTCTTGTGAGTACAGACCCACACTTCAACCTGTGTATTACAGTGGTCAAGACCCTAAGGCCTGTATAATCCAATGGTAATTGTTAGTATAGATATATGTGTGACTTTTATAGAGAGATAACCCACTGAAAGACTTTGAACAAGTGTTATTTAGTGCATGCATTATCGAGAATATGTTATGTTAGCTTAGATAGATAGTGACCACCCTGCTTCACAGCGACCAGACCTTCACCCATTCGGAGCACTGATGTTTGACGTCCATCCTTGAATGGAGACACACTTGATTCATTTAAAAAATCGAAACAACCGTTGTTAAAATATATGTGGTGTTTTATTTTGTATCTTATTTTCATGACACAAAAATACAAGACTTTAAAGATTATACAGGTCAGGTTGCAGCACAGCGAGAGAAAATCCCCTGTACTGACCGCTGTCACTAGGGAACGTTTCTCTAATGGCACGAACGGCACAGGCGGGTATCACTCTTCGAACGCGGTGTCCAAGCCTCCCGTGGAGCCACCATGTAAAGGAACGATAGGCCACCAGCCTGTACCACCTGTGAAAAGGAATGAAACAAACTGTTTTTAAATTACCAAGATAGGTTTAATAAACGTTTGTTGTCAATAAAAGTTCTTGTAACTAATGGCATTCTGCACGGACAAATGCTATCTAGACAATGCACACTATTGAACGACTTACATGCGTTACAATGATATGTAGATGTAATTTTGGATATAGTAGAAGAACATGAAATAGGAGTGGCATGACAAGCAGAGTATACTTACTCGTTACTCGGATTACGAGGACGAACAGTTGCGTGAAGTTCGTGCATAAACACCATCATTATCCTCAACACGCCCGTGTGAGGCAGGCTGCCCTGAAGTCTGGCAGTTCGGTGATGCATTGCGGTCGTGGCTCGCCTTCCGAAATCTAGGCCAGGCATCCCGAGTTTTCTCGGCAGCAGCAGTTCTCGTCCTCAGTTGGCATTAGCTCGCACCGATTGCATGTGCACCAGGTGGAGACGCCGTCCATTCGACTAGGCCCAGGCTCTTCATCTGTTGATTCGTCCTGCCAACTGCCGTCCGAATCCCCATCGTTTTCGCGTGCTTCCCTTTCCATGTCATGATGCCTACCTCCAAGGAGCCAGGTCCAACCCAGCAACCCCAGAGGCAGGCATCATTTCCCCCAGGGGAGTGCCAGCGGGCCCAAGCTGGGGCCCTTTGGACGCAGTCCTGGCGCCTTAGGCGCCAGGCCCATGTTGGACCTCTGTCCTGGCGCCTTAGGTGCCAGGCTCATAAAGCTAGACATATGTTCAAGTGTTTTACTGTGCACTTACCCGATGCAGACCATGCTGCCACATCCAGGCCCTCTTGAGGCCTGAATGGAACTACTTTACCTGTGGGACTACTTTCCACCCGGGTGTGGTCGGGGAAGGATACATACCTGATCGGAGGAAGGATACACACTTGGAACTTCTTCCAAAGCTATTTAAACCACACCCGATCAGCAACTCACGCTTCGCGTTGTTCTGCTCCTCGCAGCTGGACGCTCACCGTGTCAGCTCCTGCATCTGGACTTCAGCCACGCCTGTCAGCATCCTGGGTCACCTGCAAAGGGAGACAAGAGACCTTACCAGCTAAATCTGCACCACGGAGACATCACACCGATGATCCTGAAAAGGAAGACATCATTTTTAAAAGCATTTCGTTACGATCGCTGCAGCGCTGCATTTCACTCACCTTTCCTGGGTGCCTCCATCTTCAGCAGTGATCATCCGGATACACAGCCACTTCCCAGAGCCTAGAGAAAAAGACAAGAATAAGAGGTGAGAGAAGGAAGGGAATAAGACTTACCTGTTGGGTCATTCCCATTTCATTTCGGGTCTTGCCGCTTCCAGGCATTTTCTGGACCCCGGCCCCTATGGGGAAAAAAGACAAAGACATTGAATGAGCGTATGCAAAGACAGTTCCCGAGCGCTCATCCAGAACTAACCTGCCATTTACTGGAACTGGAACTGCACGTTTCACTTCGGGTCGGCGCCATATCTCCGGCATTCCGAACCCCGGCCCCTAAGGGGAAAAAAAGACATAAGCATTAGCGCTTGCTGGAAAAAGACAATAAACATTATTATTAAGCTTGAACTTTTGAACTTGCAACAGAACTTTTACAGAGCCTTACCTGAATAGTCAAGCTTACCTGAACTCCCATCAATCCTCAATCCAGTGAAGTAACTGGGTTTCAACGCGCCCCTGCATCAGAAGCAGGATGGAGAGCTCATACTTCCTGACCCTAAGGTGAGACTTCACGGGGAATCGTGGAAGGGTATTGTGGAGGGTTGGAAGAGAGTGGGAGGCTTGAGCATAACTCAGTCAGTAGGTAATACTCCCTTTTCACGCACAGGGGAATATTTCTGCGAGTCGGGGAAGCCAGAGTAGAGGGCCCTTCCGGTCCATCTTCAGAGTCCTGCGCTTCACCATTGAAGAAGCATCAGCACTCGAAGCCAGACCTGCGCCTCCGTGGGAATCAGGTGAGCGCTACATTCCAGTAGTTCCTCCTCGGTATACTCGGGCTCGTACATGTAGGGCATTATTGTAGCCATTTTGTGTTAAACAAACTAAAATAATTTATAGCGGTGGTACTGGTATCTGTTCACACGGGCTACAAGCGGCGAAGGTAGCTGACCAGAGCACTGAAACGAGTCACAGAATACTCAAAGTAACACAGAGAGAGGAATGGAATCGAAAATCTGCTGCTGTGTGTTGTGAAACGGTCTGTTTATACTTATTGAGGAAAGAGGCGTCCTGCCATTTCCATGGCGACACGTCATTAGCTGAAGCGCAGCGAATGTTGACACAAGACGTGCTTTGGCGTTGGGAAATGAGCGGTACGAGTCTGCTGATGACAGGCTCTGGGGCGGGGGATTTGATTTAGTGCCGCAAAAGCAGGTCAGCCAGGGCGATGGGGGAAAAGATAGGATTATCAGAAAATGGCGGCTCCCTGGTGCTTGTTTTCGCGTGCGTTTAATGGACGAAAACTCGGGTAAGGTCCATAGGAAAGTTTTCTAAAATCGAGCCACTTAGGCTTAAAAAAACATGGCTGACCCGTAGGGACAATAAAAAAATTTACTAGACCATGCCTTTAACGTTTCCTTAAAAAATGAGCTACTATGGGGCTCATGTTCGTGAGGGGCGTAAAGTATGAAACGTGCAATGTTCATGAGCGGAGCAACATAAGAAACATGCGTAAAAGCCTTTCATAAGGCTTTTATGCATATTTCTTGGAAAGGAGGGGCGGAACACAACTTGCGTTTCTGCCACCTCCCTCTCACCCTGCCATTCAAATGCGCCGGCATTTGTGCCGGCATGCATTTTCATACAGGTGTAAATGCTGTGGATCCCCATGAAGCCCACCGGCTTTATGCACAAGCATAAAGCAGGCGGACCCAAAGGATCCATTGTAAATGCTGCATGCCATGCCCTCATGGCAAGCAGCATTTACAATTAAATACTGCCTACTATGTGAGCATGGTAAGCAGCGCTTACTTATATGAACGGAGCAGTGCAAATGTGCACCTTTGCACTCCACATTTCCAATGACTAAAAGTTGTCGGTTGGGAGCCGCCTACGTGTATGTCTACATGTAATGTGGCTCCACCCCGCCAAATACTGCCCTGAAGCAAAAAGAGCCGCAGTGTAGCTCATCTTTGAAGTCCCCAGAACGTAAATAAAGGGGCTAAAGACAGGTGTAAGAGTTATGCCTGTCTTAATGCCGCCATTCACGCTCCAGTGATTTTCATTGTTTTTTAATGCAGAGGGTGTGGGTGTAACGGGAGACACTTTTTCACCTCCCATTTGTCCTCTGCCTTCAAAGAGATTTTCATGCGGACATTAAACCAATGATGTCCCCTGGTGCAAAAAGCAGGCGGTTTCCATAGGAAATCATTGTAAACGGTACCTGCCATGCGTACATGGCAGGCAGTGTTCACTTTATTCACACTGTGAAATGCAAATAGATAGGCTTAAAGAGGCTTTTGTTGTCTTTTTACACTGCGTTGTGCAAAATTGCTCATAGTGGACTTGTTTGAACATAAGTGCAAATGTAAACGTCCCCTCTAGGCAAATTACGTTTTTAAGGAAAACAAGCTCCACAACATCTAATGCACTGATATAATGCCAGTGTAAAACAAGAGAACTCATTTTGGTCCGGTCCTAACGTGAATGAAAGGTGTAAAACCTTATGTAAGGTTTGTATGCATATTTGTTACGTCATGCTCCATTTTCATTAATTTTTATGGCGGAGAGAAGGTGCGGAATGCAACTTGCGTTTCCACTGCTGCCTCCATTCCTCTCCACCATACAAATGCCCCAGCATTTGGGCTGGCATGCATTTTCATGCTGGTGCAAATGCTGGGGATCCCTATGGAGCCAACCTGCTTTATGCATAAAGCAGAAGGGATCCATAGGGATCCATTGTAAATGCTGTCTACCATGCTCCCATGGCAGGCAGCCGTTACAATTACAATTAAACACTGCCTGCCATGCCAGCATGGTAGGCATTGTTTATTCATTTGCACGGCACAGTAGGCGGTGTACACACGTGTATAGTGCATAGAGATCCACCAATTTTTTCGATGGCATGAAAATCTATACCGGTGCAAAAGTTGGGTGCATTTGAATGGTGGAGAAGGGAGCGGCGGAAATGCAAGTTGCGTTCCACCCCTCCTCTCCATCATACAATTGCAGGAAAATGGAGTGTGACATGAATGTCAGGCTTCTATGGCACCCATTTATATGATGCCCCATCAAGAATTAGCCATATGGAGTTCATTTTGGAGGTCCTTGGGGTGTAAAAACCAGGTGTAAATGGTATATGTCTGGTTTAGCACCTGTTTCTACACTCTGGGACATATTTGTTGTTTTGGTTGGCAAAGCATAAGCAGGGATAAACATGACAGGTTCTGTCTGCTCCATACCATCCACCTGCAAAAATCATGTATTTTATACTACTATGATATTTTCATGATGGCTTTAATGCATAGGATTCCTATAGAATGTGCATGTTTAGCACTTGCTAAAAGCAGACAGAGTGCATTGACATGCATTGTGAAAGGCTCCCGAAAGCATACATTGGGAGAGGCTTTTACATTTATGTGCATTAGGAAGTAAAGAAAAAATGCCTTAACTGTTTTTGAAAAGCGTAATACACATTTTTAAACTTTGAATTGGAAAGCACCAAAATTGCACGAAGGATAAACAAAGTAAAAATTACCCCCATAATGTTATAACTGCAAGTATAGGCAGTAGAAAGTGAAATACTAATGTTTAAAAGGGTAGGGATAGCTGAATGTGGTGCGTATCACGTGATGACATTTCACAACTATGGAGGGTGTTGGAATGCCTCTAAGCGCTGTCACCCTCTAGTAAAAATGCCAGGAAATTAGCTTTAAGATGTGCAAATCTGCCCCAGTTTTTTTTATTTAAATGATAGGACACATGGTCATAGTGGTTTCAAAACTCAAACACACAGGGTTGGTTGCCTTGCTCGTCGGGCGACTTTCCATTTGTCAACCCAACTTATAGCATTTAACTCTGCTTCCTCAACAGTGACTCTGCTGTGGTTTTCGGATGTTTTAAAATGCATTTGCTGTTTCCGAAGCGCCTTACTAACATTCAAATAGAGCCCCATGAACAGAAGAGCTCCGTAAGAGTTAAACACAGAAGAGGCCGGTGGAGAGTGGCGAAAGGGTGGCTTAAACCCGTTAAGTGCTAAGGGCATGGCTGTTCGTCTTGAATTCCCATAAAGAATGGACGTTTTGCTGCACGAGGAGCATGTGCCACCAGATATGTGGAGCTTAGCCGCCGGGTACGCTGCCTGCTACTCGTGACTGCTTTGTAGATGAAACATGCAGTCTTGAACAGCTTCCTGACCTGGAGAGGAAGTCAATGTAGTTTGCGAAGACAGGGTAATTCGGTCAAATCTCTGCACACCCATGATAAGACTTGCTACAGCGTGGTGGACTACTTTTAGGGGAGCCAAGTGAGAAGCTGGGAGCCCTTCAGAAGAGCATTTCCCAATCGACGTGCGAGACGACAAAGGCCTGCATTACGGTCCGGAAGTCCTGAGACGGGATGAAGGGTTTGAGTTAATCGAAGGGTGGAGATTCTGAGCCATGCTGTTTGGGCCTTCTTGGCTATGTGCTTCTGGAAGAACATGCTGCTGTCAATGGTGAGGCCTAAGGATTTTGCAGAGTCAGAGAATTGTGGATACTTCTAGCTGCATATCATTGAGCCATTGTTTGACAAGTTGTTTTTTATCAGGTGGAGCGATGAGGACGAATTCAGTCTTGGGTGGGTTTAGTTTGAGGTAGGCAGTCGACATCCAAGACTGGATGATGGCTAAGTAATCAGAGATGAGTGATGTACTGCTTGCTATTTACTCTCATGTACAACTGAGTATCGCCTGCATATTGGTGGATAGCTATATTGGGATCTTTGAGGAGAGTGCCCAGAGGCTCCAAGTAAAGGTGAATAGAGATTGATGAGAGTATGGAGCCTTGGAGGACTCTGCATGATACCTCGTGTCAGTTAAAATACAACACGTTCATCTGTACAAATGTTTTGTACACATTGTGTGGCTTTGATGGACTTGTACAACTGTGTAGGGGCATGGATCATCATTTCTGAATCTGCCACCCCCATCCACTATGCCAGACAAATCTAACAGCAACTGTACCCCCATGTGATTTCAATGTGGGCAGAGATGCTTTGCACCTGCCAGAATGGGGAGGATTCCATAGCATAGAAAACTCTGTAAATGTGATTGATTGACTGAGTTATTTGTATTGCTCTACTAAACTAACCAAAACGTATCAAGGCACAGATGTTAACCAACAAAGAGACTCTACTTTGAATCAGCAAGACAACAATTTGCTTTTCCCTCTATAATACAATTCTATGGGCCTCATTTCCGGTCCGGCAGTAACCTTGCCAGTGCTACTGGCGAGTTTCTGCTGAAGCCGTAAAAAATTACTGGCACCTGACTTGGGGACCCAGGAGCACCGACACTGTTGATAACGGTGCCGGTGCTCATGTGAAAACTCTGTGGGCGGGTGCTGTCCCGCCCGGGCAGAGTTGTAGTGTGCAGGTCCCAAAACAACGGTGCCGGTAAGCTTACCGGTAAAGTTGTTTCCCGACCGGCACACTTATAATTAGGCCCAATGACTTATTTGAACAAGTGGTTTTAATTTTTTTCGAAAAAGTGCCAAGAGATTCGAATTTCCTCATCTACATAATTTAGGCCTGAATACTGAGAATCTAAAATCACCTCTTGACACGCAATGTGTTGGGGGGTGTGACGTTCTGATGTAAGTTTTACCGAAGCTCATACCGAGTGGTAAAGATATTGAAGATCAGGAAGTCCCTACTGTATGGCCTTTCCTCTAATGCCTGCAAATCTTTTCTCTTGGTCGCCTAGGAGACGAGCACGCGGGAGGAAGAGAAGGAGGACAACGGTTTGTCCTGGGCGTATTGAGAGAGGAGAAGAAGAGCGGCGGTGAAAGAAAGTGAGTCCGATCAAAATACCGGTTAGAAGAAAGAAATACAGGCAGAGGGAGTTGCCGCGACGACGGCGGAGCCTCATCTGTTAACTCCGACGTAGAGTCGTTGGCCGGAAAGAATCAAGAAGGGAGCATTAAAACAGTACGGGTGACCGCTGTCTCCGTATGATAGAGAAAAAGAGCCTTGATGGAAAGGTTTCTCCGCGATTACCCGAAAGGATCAAATAAAAGGTACGAAAACGAGTGAAAACGAAGAGAAGAGATGTGTGATTAATAGAAGTGGAGAAACGCTGGGAAGTGGAACAAAGACAGCGCTGTTGCGTTTTGCTACGAATTTAAGAGTCGGCAGAGAGGCGAAAGAGACTGTTTATATTTTATCGATTGATGCCAGTTAAGCACCGTTGTGCCACCCTTTTGTTATATATATATTTTTTCTGATAAAATAAACACGGACTGCATCATAACCATGAGCAGCTCAGTGTTGGAAGTGTTTTTTTAAAACTGAAATACAGCACAACTCACTCTATTAGACAAGAGAAGATGAATGTTACTAACGAATGAGAGACTAGTCCGGCGGATGGGGAAGAGTAAAGGAATGACTCAAAGCAGAACATATTAGCGACAAAGCAAAGAATATATTAATTACTGTTGACCTCAAAAAATTGAGTTTTGATATAAAGAGTGAGAAAGAAAGAAAACAAAAGAAGGTAGAGAAGAACAACTTAAATGAGAATGCGATGTATTTAACGGAATTTTGAAAATGCCAAAAGAAGGAAACTTTAGTCTCTTACCTGATCTGCTATGAAAATATCCACCTGCATGACGTTTGAAGCCACCCAGAGAAATTGTATCCTTTTCAGTATCTAGAAAGAAAGAGAAAGTACATATTAAGTTAATAAAAGAATTGGGTTCTCGTTGTAATCCAACCAACCTACGTAGTGACTCTGAGTATCATTCTTGTCTTAAAGGCCATTCTCACAATTGGTGTCAGAAGTGGGATAGGAGAACGCTATAGAGGACCTTATTAAAACCCTAAGTGAGGGACAACAATTATTACAACAGGCATTACAATTACAGACTCAGCAGGCCCAAGCAGACAGACTAGCATTTCAGCAAGCCTTACAAATGCAGCAAGCCCAACTACTTGAGGTTACCACTACCAGGAACAACACTCCAGTACCCACCTCGGTGTTACAAAAATACGCAACAGGAGAAGACCCTGCACACTTTTTTGTGAATTTTGAAAGAGTTGCTCGAAATGCGCAGTGGCCAGCCGAGAGATGGTGCCATTACATTGCACCATTGATGACCGGGGAAATGCAGGCAGCTTATCAAACAGCCAACCCTACAGGAGACACTACGTATGGAGATATGAAGAAAGTAGTGTTAGAGAGGATGGGACACGATGAAGAAACGTATCGCATCAAATTCAGAGACATCAAGTTGGGTGGAGAGGAAACTCCTAGACAGTTGTACTACCGAGTTAAAGAACTGGCAGAAAAATGGTTACAACCCACTGTGTCCTCTCCAAATGAAATAACGGAGAAAGTGATATTAGAACAATTTATTGAGGCTCTTCCTGGTCCTGTTCAGAGATGGGTTAAACAACACCATAGACTGTCTTTAAGGGAAGCAGTAAGTGTGGCGTCGGCATATCAAAAGGCTGGACAGGGCCGGATAATGACGTATCCGACAGCTAATAAGTTACATCATCCTATGAATAAACCGGCGCCTCCATCGAGATGGCCGCATTCTATGTTGAAGAAACCTGAAGGAGAAGTTTTACGTTCCCGACCAAACAGTGAGGGTCCTAGCAATTATCGTCCTTTTACCTCCACAGTTCGAGGTCCTCAATGTTTTGATTGCGGTGAATGGGGCCATCTTGCTAGGTTCTGTCCAAAGAAAACAAAGACGGAACCAATGGATGTGGGGGTCTTCGACTCCTTGAAAGAAAATGAATATTTGGAATACCCACCTGGAAAACAACCTCAATACCTGTATACTTGTGATGCGGAAGTGGATGGAAAGCACACAACTGCATTGATCGACTCAGGGAGTCTACAGACCGCTATAACACAAGAGTTGGTAGGTGAAGCTTATCGATCTTCTGGGGAAATTCCAATACGTTGTGTACATGGGGATGTAAAATCTTACCCATCAAAGAATATCCAGATTAAGCTAGGCGGGGAGACCATGGGGGTGAAAGCAGCGGTTCTTCCCAATCTACCAAAGCCATTATTAGTTGGGTCCGATATACCTGAGTTACCTAAATTAATACATAAAATTGAGAAGAGCTGGTGGGAAACTGCCCCTTTCTTTGAAGAAGAAATCGACCCTCCAACCAATAAAGCATTTAAGAGTAAAAAATTAAAGAAACTTCAGAAAAAAGAATGGAAGAGTAAGAATGTACTTCCCATAGCAGTGGACTGGAAGATAGAGGAAGATGGTGATAGTTTCAGGACCGCTCAAGATCTAGACCCCTTACTTCAGTATGCCAGGGAACGAGCTTTGGAAGATCCTAAGGGTCAAGGTCCCCATTTCATCAAAGAGAAAGGGTTGTTGTACCGAGTGAGTAAATCCCGAACTGGGGATGAGTTGAAGCAACTGGTAGTTCCTCAGAAATATTATCCAACAGTATTAGAAGTCGGGCACGTACAAGTTGGGGAGGGACACCTAGGAACAGAGAAGACGACTAAGAAGATTTTAGACAGATTTTACTGGCCAGGGGTTTATCAACAAGTATTTAGATTCTGTCAAGCCTGTGAGGAATGCCAAAAGAAGAATAGGGCCAACGTAAAGAAAGCTCCACTACAACCAATGCCCCTAGTACAAGAACCATTCAGCAGAATTGGTATCGATATTGTCGGACCTATTGATCCCACGAGAAGAGGTCATAAATACATCCTCGTTGTGGTAGACTATGCCACTCGCTACCCAGAAGCTTTCCCCTTAAAGGCCACTAATATACAACAGATATGTGACGTATTAATCCCTTTTATAGGTCGAGTGGGGATTCCCCGAGAAATTGTTACAGACCGAGGAACAAACTTTATGTCCAGTGTGATGAAACAAGTCTGCGATACATTAAAGATAGAACATCTGAAGACAGCAGTATACCATCCACAAACTGATGGGTTAGTAGAACGCTATAACCAGACTATCAAGCAGATGATACGGAAAACAACCTCAACAGAAGACAAAGACTGGGACCGAATACTACCGTGGATACTAATGACCCTCAGAAATACTCCACAATCTTCCACAGGCTTCTCACCCTTCGAATTGTTGTTTGGAAGACCCGTGAGGAGTTTGTTAGACGTATTGAAGGAAAATTGGGAGGAACAACCAGAACAGGAGTTGTCCCTAACTGAATATGCCTCACAACTGCAAGAACGAATAGAAAGACTACGGGTTGCAGCAAGAGATAATCTTCTCCAAGCTCAGTTGAACCAAGAGAAATATTACAACCAGAAAGCCCAACTTCGTACCTTTAAGAAAGGAGATCAGGTTCTAATCTTAATGCCAACGTCAGACAACAAGATGTTAGCCAGTTGGAAGGGACCTTTCGAGATCCAAGAAGTTTTGGGACCCTTAACATATAAAGTGAAGCAACCCGGTAGTAGACTTATGTGTCAGACGTATCATGTAAATTTGCTTAAGAAGTGGATTCCACCAATACAGAACGTCGCTATGATCACTAATGATGTACCAGTAGAAGGAAACTTTCCCCAGATAAAAGAGAAAATAGGTGTCGAAGGGTTAAATATCAACATGGAGTTAACGGTACTACAGAAATCTGAGCTGTCTCATCTTTTACAAGATTTTGATGATGTATTCTCTTCTCTTCCTGGAAGAACTAGTCTAACCTACCATTGTATAGAAACTAAACCAGGGTCTATAGTACGACTCAGACCTTATCGGATACCTGAGTCAAAAGTAAAAGCCATCAACCAAGAAGTTCAAGAAATGCTAGATTTGGGAATCATCGAACCATCATTTAGCGACTGGAGTTCCCCAGTGGTCCTGGTCCCGAAGCTAGATGGTAGTGTAAGATTCTGCATGGACTTTCGGAAATTGAATGAAATTTCTAAATTTGACCCTTATCCGATGCCACGCATCGAAGATCTCTTGAATAATCTAGGGAAGGCCAAGTTCTTGACTACCATCGATCTGACCAAGGGCTATTGGCAGGTACCGCTATCAGCAGCCGACAAAGAGAAAACGGCCTTCGCTACTCCGACCGGACTCTACCAGTTTACGGTATTACCCTTTGGCCTCCATGGCGCACCAGCAACCTTTCAGAGGTTGATGAATCATTTGATAAAAGGGCATGAAGGATATGTTGGTGCTTATCTAGATGACATCATTGTATATAGTAAGACCTGGCAAGAACATATGATTCATCTAAGAAAGCTACTCGTAACACTGAAAGAGGCTGGTTTACATATAAACCCTAAGAAAACCCATATAGCTGAGTTCCATACGAAGTATTTAGGGTATTATGTTGGACAAGGGATAATTAGACCCCAAGAGGAGAAAGTAAAGGCCATCAAAGAGCTGAAGTTCCCAGAAAATCCAAAACAAATACGAGCCTTCCTTGGGTTTGTGGGGTATTACAGAAGATTTATTCCACACTTTTCTACTTTGGCTACTCCACTAACAAATCTGTTGAGGAAACCCTACTTACCAAAGAAAGACTGGCAAAATACTGAAGCTATCGAAGCCTTTAATGCTTTAAAAGAAGCTCTCACCGGTAAGGCAATGTTACAATGCCCTGATTTTGAATCCCCATTTGTTCTTCAGACGGATGCTTCAGGAACGGGACTTGGGGCAGTCCTTCTACAGAATCAAGGGAAAGGCGAAAGACCAGTGCTGTTCATCAGTCGTAAATTATTACCTCACGAACTTAACTACCCAACAATAGAAAAGGAGTGTTTAGCTGTTAAGTGGGCCATTGATGCTCTTAGATACTATCTGCTGGGACGGGAATTTACCCTAATGATGGATCATGCACCGTTAGTATGGTTAGCACGCAACAAGGACTCAAATCAAAGAGTACTAAGGTGGTTCCTTTCCCTCCAGCCCTTCTCTTTCAAAACCGTTCACAAACCTGGGAAGCTGTTGTCACAAGCCGATTATTTATCCAGGGCACATACCCTTCCCGAACGTAAGGGTTTAGTAGAGGGGGTGTGACGTTCTGATGTAAGTTTTACCGAAGCTCATACCGAGTGGTAAAGATATTGAAGATCAGGAAGTCCCTACTGTATGGCCTTTCCTCTAATGCCTGCAAATCTTTTCTCTTGGTCGCCTAGGAGACGAGCGCGCGGGAGGAAGAGAAGGAGGACGACGGTTTGTCCTGAGCGTATTGAGAGAGGAGAAGAAGAGCGGCGGTGAAAGAAAGTGAGGCCGATCAAAATACCGGTTAGAAGAAAGAAATACAGGCAGAGGGAGTTGCCGCGACGACGGCGGAGCCTCATCTGTAAACTCCGACGTAGAGTCGTTGGCCGGAAAGAATCAAGAAGGGAGCATTAAAACAGTACGGGTGACCGATGTCTCCGTATGATAGAGAAAAAGAGCCTTGATGGGAAGGTTTCTCCGCGATTACCCGAAAGGATCAAATAAAAGGTACGAAAAAGAGTGAAAACGAAGAGAAGAGATGTGTGATTAATAGGAGTGGAGAAACGCTGGGAAGTGGAACAAAGACAGCGCTGTTGCGTTTTGCTACGAATTTAAGAGTCGGCAGAGAGGCGAAAGAGACTGTTTATATTTTATCGATTGATGCCAGTTAAGCACCGTTGTGCCACCCTTTTGTTATATATATATTTTTTCTGATAAAATAAACACGGACTGCATCATAACCATGAGCAGCTCAGTGTTGGAAGTGTTTTTTTAAAACTGAAATACAGCACAACTCACTCTATTAGACAAGAGAAGATGAATGTTACTAACGAATGAGAGACTAGTCCGGCGGATGGGGAAGAGTAAAGGAATGACTCAAAGCAGAACATATTAGCGACAAAGCAAAGAATATATTAATTACTGTTGACCTCAAAATATTGAGTTTTGATATAAAGAGTGAGAAAGAAAGAAAACAAAAGAAGGTAGAGAAGAACAACTTAAATGAGAATGCGATGTATTTAACGGAATTTTGAAAATGCCAAAAGAAGGAAACTTTAGTCTCTTACCTGATCTGCTATGAAAATATCCACCTGCATGAAGTTTGAAGCCACCCAGAGAAATTGTATCCTTTTCAGTATCTAGAAAGAAAGAGAAAGTACATATTAAGTTAATAAAAGAATTGGGTTCTCGTTGTAATCCAACCAACCTACGTAGTGGCTCTGAGTATCATTCTTGTCTTAAAGGCCATTCTCACAGGGGGATAATCAAAAAATGCCTGTCCTTTGATCCGAAGGACCTTATAGGTTGATAATCGTTATCAGCCAAGTACCTAGGTGTTAGATTGTTCAAGCATTTAAAAATCATACATCCAATTTTAAGCTTGTTCAAGCATTTAAAAATCATACATCCAATTTTAAACTTGATTCGGTCAGCCGATGCACTGATTGGCGAAACTCTGATATAGCTGTAAATTATTTTACCCTGAACACCAGTCTAACAGCAGCATTTTGGGCTTTTTGCAACCAATGTATTTATTTGGCAGGAGCCCCTGCCGATAGGCTGTTACAGTAGTCCAACTTGGAAACTACACAGGCTCCTACCACAGCTGTGTGAACTTTTTGTGGAACATAAGGGAGTGCCTGTCAGAGCAGCCGCACGGTATAGAAAATGGCTTTGAACCTTTGGGGTAACCTGGCACTCACAACTCCGATCACTCTGCCATGTGCAACCCAAATATTTTACCTTGGAGGCATACTGCAATTTTGCTCCCAAGAAGGAGGGTCGAAGGGAGGGCATCTTTTTGCTCCCACAAGCTGGTTCGGGCCAAACAGGATTATCTCAGTCGTATTGGGATTGTGGTCTAAATCTGGCCTGCCATACACGGACATCGTGGATAGTATTTGAAATGTGTTTAGCTAAAGGCTGTATCTAACACTGAATCGTTGGTCCACCTGGATTTCCATGTTTCCATGTGTAGGTCAGCTGCATTTTGTACCTGGCCTAATAGTATAGCTAAGCCTTATACTCCCTGGTTGGGCCCTGACACAGGCACAATAAAACGGCTACATCTTACTGGGTTGATCGAGGCGGATTGTTTGGGGAGAAGGGGGGAAGGCATCAAACCCCATGGACTGTTGAGAGCAGGAAAGGCACCACACCAGATGAAATGATTGGGGACAGAGAGTCTGTCCCACCGGGATGTAGTATGGGAGAAGCATCACACTTGGAAGGGTGGTTGTAGATCAAAGTGTATCCCACTTTGATCAAGTTTTAAGGGAGGAAAGTGTGCTTCACACGGATGGATGGACAGGGGTGGGAGCTCTATCACACTTAGATGGATTGCTAAGGGTATGATTTGCACAGCAATTAGAGGAAATTGTTTGGGGACAGAAACCGCGCAGCACCCGGATGGAGTTTGGGGGACAGGGAATTCATCGCACCTCAATGAATTCCTAAAGGTGGTAATTGCCCCGCACTAGAATGAATGATAGAGGGTGGGAAATGGGTCGCATTTAGTTCAATTTTTTTGGTGGAGGCATTGTATTGCCGCTTACCAACTTTACTAAAAACTCACCCCTCTGAATACTCACTCTCGGAACTAAACACAACCAAGCCTCTACAGCACCACAAACCACACATACTTCACAACACCCTACATGAAAACCATGCACAATCAATCCTCAACACTGCATGACTACCAACCAAAAACACGCCTACGCTCAGTGACCGGTTTCTCCAAAGAGAAGCTGCCAGCAGCACATCACAGTTCTCTTGCTCTTCTCCCACTAAATGCCACTAACAAATCCTGCAATCCTCCTTGCATTGCAGATCCACCAGAGTGCCAAGAAACCATGCAACAGTGCACAGTACAAGACCCTTTAAAATTTAAATGTTAGACTTACATCCTTTGACAAAACGAATCTAAATAGCATTTGTGCTTAAACACAAGTACTACCAAAATGACCCCCGCCCAAAGAGAGGTGTTTACTATACAAAGAGTGGTGTGTCCATTGGACAGCCCCAATATGCAAGATGGATTTATAGTGCTAGCAAACAGGAGTACTAAGGCCAGACCCATGAGAGCCGGGGCGCGCATCACTGAATCAGAATGAGGCATTTCTGAAGGAAGTTCCTCTTGGAAAGCTTTGACTCTGTGGTAAATGGTCATGTGTTGGCTGTGTGTCTGCCTTGGGATTGACGCTTCTCCAGTACTCCAGCTCCTGGAATGTTTCTTAGTGTTACCTCTTATTTCCCTCACATAGCAAATTATTGTGGGAAAGACTTGGCAAGAGAACAAATAACTGGAATCTGGCCCGTCCCAGCTGTTTCCCGCAGAGGAGCATTCAGTAGGACGGTCCAATCGTCCTGTATTTACTGGGTCTGCCCTGATGTAATGGGCCGTGTCCAGCGTTGTGCACATGTCTGTTCAGTATGGGTAAAAGTCCCAACTTTGAGCAGCTGCCCAACGCCTTCCCAGCACTAAGAGCTGACGCTTTTTTGCGTGACATTTCAAGCACCAGGAAGCACAGCAGCTTCTATTGAGGTGTGAGGTCTCTCTTTGGGTCAGCAGAGAATTATAATGGAAGCAATTAGAAGTTGATGGCCCAGGCACCACAGGGAAGGGTGCATTGGGGTGGGAGGTGGGCACAGTGGGTGATATGACATAACAAGTACAAGAGACCTTTTAATACATTGCATTTTCAGTTGTAAAAACCAAAAGACCTTTGTTTAGGCTCACGTTACTTTGTGTGATGCTACAGTAACCTTCAGTGCAGGGAGGGGGAAATAAATACATCACCATAGACTGCATTTCTATAATATTGTATATATTGTCCAGTTATTTTCTGAAGCAAATTTTATTATTTTCAATTCATCAGAATAAAACGAATGCTTATTTAAATACTTGAAACTCAAGCCTTAACATATTGATTGAGACTGAAGCTGGGAAGATATGTGGTCACCTGCGTAAATTGCAGACTGGGCAAGAATCCTGGCTTCACTACTTAACTAAGGTGTCTGGTCCTGAGCAAATCTTTTCATTTCACTGTGCCTTATCTGCCAAAAATGGGAGTGCCTACAAGTCATTCAGTTTGCAACACCCTCGTGGTTTACCAGACTACACAGTTGCTCCATATGTCATTATAGTGATCATTCGTATATATTTCACAACACAAAGTTCTCTCTCTAGGCTTACTCATAGCAACTTCTTTTAATATCACTACCCATGATAAAGTACCTCGAGTATGAAAGAGTGATGCCACTTGTACTTACACGTGATGTTATTTTTTTATGTCAATGTATATGCAAATAGTGGTTTGTGTATGTCTTTGTCGCACGCGGCCTCGAAATACTAGCCAAGCACCGGAGAACATTCTAGCAGGTTAATGCCCTTATTTTGTGTGCTGTGCGGGTGCTAAAATGCAATTGTCCACTTACGCCATTTTCCACTTATATTATCAAAAAAGTGAATATGAGCGGTGGGGGCGAAGAGGGGCATGGATGACACGCGTGGCTGCAGCACTCCGGGCTGTTTCTGAAACGCCTCCGTTTCTAAAGTGTCGCGTGGAACGATTTAGTAAAATTAGCCACCTTAGGCGCGGGCGGGGGGCTGAGGGGGGGCATGCTGGCGGTCACTGGACAATGCCTGTTCTCGCTGTTAGGTAGTCTCTCCACGGATTAACACCTCCAGAACCGCATTCCGTGCGGTGAAAAGCCACTCTGAAGGGAAAACAGCGGTGAGCGCCCGGAGGCCGAGCCCTGCCGCACCCGGCCTGGTGGAACTTTGGCGCATTGTCTCTCCGGCTTGGACGAGCGTTTGCTGACGCACTGTACTTTACACTACAGAAATAATATTTACCCAAAGATAAGCAACCTGTTACGGCGTCCTGCTTGGAACTCGTGAACCGGTCTTGCAAGAACTGTGCTCGAGGCTTGTCACGTCCTCTAGTGGTACAGAAGAGGCGTGGCAACCACCACGGCGGGGGTCTCGCACTTGCCTTTTTTGTCCGCTTTTAGTTTTAGTCTTCGTTCGAACGCTGAAAGAAAAATACCCGCTCTCCGAGTCTTAGCTTGGTACTGGCTGCAGCATGAGAACACGTGCCCCTTGGTATTCTGGTGCAGGGACGAGGTCTGTAGAACAACAACCCACGGGACCGCATGGGGCAAAGGACAAACCCCCAACAGGCATCCATTATGGGACACACGGAGGGCAGGCGTGAACGTCCACAACACTCCAACCCCAGGCGATTTGATACATTGTGGCCAGCAGGCCAGGGGTGCACCGATGCTAAAATTTCGTGGGGGGGGGGGTAACCCTTTAAATGCTGTGATGTCTTGGAATTGCTCACGAATACTACTTCAAATTGTAAACTGTCAAAGGAATGTCAAATCTAATTGAGTATGTAAGTGCTCAACATTCATGTATCTTAGACGGAATGCGTCACATCTAGATAGAAATGTGAATGTTAGCATGCGCTACACTTAGATGGAATTCTGAACTTCAGACTGCGTCACATCTAGATAGGATTATGAATTTTAGCATTTGCCACACTTATATGGAATTCTGAACTTCAGCCTGTCGCATCTTGATAGAAATGTGAATGTTAGCATGTGCCACATTTAAACAGAATTCTTAGCTTTAGCCTGCGTCGCATCTTGATAGAAATGTGAATGTTAAGCATGTGCCACACTTAGACGGAATTCTCAGCTTTAGCCTGCGTCGCATCTTGATAGAAATGTGAATGTTAAGCATGTGCCACACTTAGACGGAATTCTCAGCTTTAGCCTGCGTCACATCTAGATAGAAATGTGAATGTTAAGCATGTGCCACACTTAGACGGAATTCTCAGCTTTAGCCTGCGTCGCATCTTGATAGAAATGTGAATGTTAAGCATGTGCCACACTTAGACGGAATTCTCAGCTTTAGCCTGCGTCGCATCTTGATAGAAATGTGAATGTTAAGCATGTGCCACACTTAGACGGAATTCTCAGCTTTAGCCTGCGTCGCATCTTGATAGAAATGTGAATGTTAAGCATGTGCCACACTTAGACGGAATTCTCAGCTTTAGCCTGCGTCGCATCTAGATAGAAATGTGAATGTTAGCATGCGCCACACAAATGAAACTGTGAATGTTACCAAGGGCCTCACTTAGATTGAATTGTGATCACTAGCCTGCCTCATATCTAGATAGGATATTGAAGATTAGCAAATGCCACACTCAGATGGAATAGTGAATGATAGCAAGCATCAAACCTAGACATAACTACAAGGACAGCAATGCTAATTAACCAAAGCACTAACAATTTCACCCCTCTGCATACACCTCTCATACTCTAACCAAACACAACCACAAGCCTACAACACAACAATCCGCACAAACTTCACTACACTGCAACAACAAAACAAACCACACATAGACTCGCACAACAGCACACGACGATTACTGACCGTAAAACACCCCAAGCCCAGCCAACGGACCCACTGGGCTGAGGTCGCCAACAGCACATCACTGCTCTCTTGCACTTTTCCAGCTTATCCCCACTAACTCACCCTCCCCTTCCCTCTTTTTTTCAGAGCCGCTAGAGCGCCAGGGGACCACTTCGGTGGTGATAGTGCGCGGTACAAATATCCTTTAACATTAACATATCTGATTGTTGTGAATTCCCCTGTATAAAGCATAGCTCTCAACCATTTGCGTTGCAAAGGTGGGGGAACACACGCAATTTTGTTTTTGGTGGAGGAGAGCCCATTGAAGTGAATGGGAGTGTGGGAGGCTTGGCGGGTGAGTCAGCTGTTTACAAGGCGGGTGACACCCACCAAAAGCGTGTGAGTTGAGCGCTATGATAAAGTAAGAGGGCCAAACTTGATTTTCTTGTTTTCAAATACATTTGAGTTTTGACTCAAAAGAGCCTGCATACTGAATTGTGGTTTTGGGATTATATTCATTCAATTTGCTACCGACTTTGGAATGTGAGGGTCCTAGGACCTGTATGGCAGCTAATTTCTTTGTTGTTGATTTAAAAAAAAGGTTTTATTAGTGAACTGTTTGAACTAGTAACCTTACTCTTATTTAAACGAATCTTAAAAACCAATCACATTTAAACTCCATTACACGAAATCAAATAAAAGGTAACAAACACTGCAACATTGGGCCTCATTACAACTCAGGCGTTAAGGGTTAACGCCACCGTTAACCCTTAACGCCTGATTCTGATTTTAACGCCTGCTTTTAGCAGGCGTTAAAATCCATGGCGCTAACCTGCCATGGTGCTAATTACGCCGCCGTAATTTACGGCGGTGTAATTAGCGCCTTCCCCACTCCCATTATGCCCTATGGGGCAAAAATGGGAATGGGGAAGGGAAAATGGGAAATGGGGATTTACCGCCCCACTCACCTTGGAATGGGGCGGTAAATACGCCTTCCACCATGGTGTAAACAGAGTTTACACCATGGTGGTAAAGTTGGTGCACTTAGCACCAAGGTTGTAATGAGGCCCATTGAGTTTAAAAAGCATACAGCACATCAAGTAAAAATTTGAGCTATATTTACAATTAACATTTTATATTAAAAACATATTCAATGCAGTCAAACATTTTAAAACAGCAATAGTTAGAGTGTTTTTGTTACCGCTAGAAGCCCCAAGCCAAAAACCATATGTTATGTTATTTGGCATTTATATAGCGCTCTATATATCATTGGTATGACCTCGAAGCGGTGGTAGGTTGAACGCCCTCGGGGACCATAGTCCAGGTCAGTAGAGAGAGTAAGGTATCGTAGGGTTCATGGGTGCACCAGTGAACCCTACGCATCACTGGTGCTAGCTGCATCAGTGTGCAGCTGATGTAAATGCCTGATGGTAGCTGCATCCTAGCATTAGGTGTGGTGGTATTGATATCAGTTGAATGTGTGCAGTCTGGCGGGTGGACACCAAGACTGGGTTCTGGCTGCGTTAGGCCCGAAGGAGGCTTATGTGAGCAGCTAGGCCAGTTTGTCATGGGATATAGCTGCGTTTTATTAGAGTGATGAGGTGTTCATGGGGTGGTGTTCATATGTGAGCAGCTAGGCCGAATTGTTCGAGGGGTGTAGTTGCACTCCAAGTGTGCCATGTGTAGAGCAGAGAGTAAGCATAGTGATATGCAGAGGGGAGTGTTTGGGTGGAGTTAGGATCTAAGGAGATCGAACAACCATTACATTTCAGTTACATATTTCCCTATAAATTACTCTCTTAAGGTGCCGAGTGCCAAACATTCATCAATAAATGGTGTAAAGCTTGTGTTGAATTGTTTTTACACAGAGAGCAAGAGTTGGTTAAGATGCCAGTTTTATCTCATATAAAAATAATCTTTTCAGTAGGGATAACGTTCAGCCTCAATATTAGAACCCCGCCTCCTTAGATAAGAATTTGGAAATTTCCTAAAATAGCAAGGGCGATCTCCGAGAGGCTTATCTAATGATGATAAGCTGGAATGGGCTCTTAAACTTTGCATCTGTGTGATGGTCTCCTGGCCTTCCACATCCAATCACCTCAGTCTCCGCCCGATCTGTTTCATCAGCTGGCTCCCGCCTGTGGAACAGCCTCCCCCTTCCTCTCCGCCTTGAGGCGGATCTCCTCAAATTCCAGAAGCTCCTTAAGACATTCCTTTTCACCTCCTCCCTCCCTTCCTCCTTCCTCTACTAATCCCCTACAGTTTCTGAGATTGGTGGGCAGGGCACTTATGTGTCCTCTTGGGCCCTGGCCTCCCACACCCAATCCTCTCAGCCTCTGCCCACTCCCAGCACTTGCCTTGGCACCCACAGGCCAGTGCCACTATAGGCCTGAACTTACATGTTTATTGGCAGCTGACCACTCACCTAGGCACTTACAGCTGATCACTCCCTAGCACTTCCCTCCTGGTACACCTAGCACTTATCCCCACTCGCTCATCCCTCTCTCTGCACTTGCAGGTTCTGAATGCTCACAAGGCCTAGCAGGTCTGCTGCTATCTTTCATTGTTATATTTTATTTTCATTCCCATGTTCCCTCCCTGTTGCCCTGTTGGGCCTTTTAAACACAATTTACTTGATGTACAAGCGCCTGACAAATGCACAATAAATAAAATCAATAAATGGTATCCATCCAATCTCTGAAAAATAGGCACGTCTTAACCTTGTTCGGGTTTCCACACAATTCTTCTTCAGATTGGTTTATCTTGGCTAAGGTTTTCCTCGCCCTAATTTGGAAATTCATTATAGGCAACACAACATTTATTGACAGTTCCCTATCTAAGTCCTCATACAGAGAATCATTTGTTGACACTAATAGATTTCTTTAAAAAGCCAAGACTTTCCAGCCATACCATCCTTGCATTGATGCTATCCCAAGTTCATATCTTAACACATCTATTGGAAAAGAGGTCGAAAGATTCAGTACCTTTTTGCAAAGGATGGATTCCATTGGCTTCCAGTCAATATTCGCAGCGGTACTAAAGACTCTGTATCCATACAATAGAGCAGGAATAACTTTACATTTATAGAAGTCAATTAGAGGTTTCACCATGAAGGCAGTATCTATGATCAAGCCTCTTATCTCTTGGACAATACAGTCACGTTTGCTTAAGCCTTTGAAGTCTTAGGTTAACAGAACAATTAATATCCAGAGAGTAGCCCAGATAAGTCACTAATGTAGGTGGGGTGAGTAGAACATTTTCTGTTCTCCAGGTATACCTATATGGTTTCATTTTGTGTGGAGTACATCTAATTACCATAGTTTTTAGCGGATCAATTTGTAGCTCATTGCCCTTCGTATATCGACATGCTGCATCTATCAAGTATTACAGATCACGTGGAGTATGATCAAATAATGTCTGCATGCAACATCCACATGATGAAAACACAGCTTGATGTAAATTAGCCTCAAGATCAGAAAGAAAAATATTAAAAAGGCACGGGGTGAGAACGCATGCCTGCCGTAATCCTCTGTAGACTTTAATCATTTCTGATAGGATTCCCTGTAGATTTAATCTAACTTGCATATGTTTTTCTTCATGTAAGTGAATTAGGATTGCGAGCAAGTCCTTTGGAACATTCCAGTCATGCTGCTTGTACCACAGGTGCTTCCTACTGACCAGATTGAAAGCCTTAGAAAAATCAATAGAGGCCATATAAATAGGAGTGTCGCCTGTGACCCAAGCCTGCAAGCAGCCCACAAGCTGTTTAACAGAGTATCCATTACTTTCGAAACCCCAATTGATATTTGCTCAATCTCCCTTCAGCCATTGCCCTCTCTCCAAGTCCTGCAAGACAAACAAAGCAACATTTTTACTTTTGCTATCTAGCAGGGCAATTCGGCAGTAATTGTGGGGATCCTGGCGGTCACCATTCTTATGTATTGGAGCAATAACAGAGATTTTCCATGAAAGGGATGTGGACCTTTTCTTTAAGATGTCTATAAATAGCTAAAATAATATTTTACCCCACAGAGGGGGATCCACCCTGGGGCCCTGGAATTGGATAGCTCTTCTTTGCACTCTTCAATTTGAGTAATCTCTATTTCCAGACACCAATCCGTATCAATAGGTGGGGTAAGCACTACAATTTTGGGGGGCTGATATATCTTGGAAAAATGGGACCTCCAATCACTCTACGCAATCGGATTACATTGCGCATTTGAATAAGACTCAGAAAGAAAGGTTATTGGTGAGATCCCAAAAATTGCAAGAGTTTTCTGCGTGATTATCTGAAGCATATGCTCGCTAGCCTTTTGTTTTAATAAATAGAGGTAGCCCTTATGCCGATTTTTATAAGTCTTTTTCAATTGTTGCAATCTCACCTTTTTCTCCTTTGAATAGTCAAGCTCTTGTTTCTACAATTGTTTAAAACTTTTCCCCAATAAAGCTTTCCTTCCTTGTACTATATCATTGTAGAAATGCAACTTTTGTTTCTTATTGTTTTGAGCCTTTGGTTAGTGTTCTGGAGTTTCAAAATAAAGTTTCAAAGCCAGCAGAAGACAATATCTGCAATTTCCATTCCCACTCGGAACTCTCAAAAACATGATATAACCTAATAGTAAATTGTTTAACATTAGTAATCCTACTGCTAAATTGATTCCTCCCTGAAAAGATCGCCAGATTTAATGATTTCAGCTCCCCTTTAGCATGTTATGGTCACTGGCGTCAGTCTCCACTACAGTTAACCTACTACAAATCTTAACAGGTCAGCTGTCAGAACAAGATACTCAATGCAAGTGGACAACAATCCATTTTTTCAAGTAGTGTGTGCAGGAATTTATTTTATATTTAATTATTTATTTTGTCATTTGTTTCTGGCGCAACCAAGTGGCCCAGAGGCATACAGGCGCCAAGGACAGAGGTCCTAAACACAGATGGGAAGAACAAAGACAAACCTAATATGGACACTATCAAGTAGAAGCGATGAATCTCCTAGCCAAATGAATGCCTTTTGAGTTTTTTTCTTGAAGATACCAAAGGACTCACAACTTCTGAGATCCAAGGTCAAGGCATTCCACTTTTTTGGGTGCCGCTACGCAAAACGCACATTGACAAAAACAAGGTTGGTCATGGGGACTATTGGATCTCAAATTCATGGTAATTCTCGTACTCTTCAAGTTATCTGCCACATAAGCCGGGAATTGACCGGCTAGTCATTTAAATTTGATCGTAAACAGGCAAGATTCAATTCTTGCCTCCATGGGGAGCCAATGCAGACTTATCCTAGCATCAGAGACATTATCAAATTTCTTGAGGCCTAGAATGGCCCTTACTGTACTATTCTGAATCATTTCGAGTCTAGCTATCTCTTTCTTACCAGACTGCCACAATAGACAATTTTAGAGCCGCCAATGATGGCCCTTGCTACAGTTTCACAATATTTTTGCAAAAGATAGGGACGGATATGGCACAATAATCTGATATAATAGGCAGATGTTGATACAAGACTACTGAACTGGGCATTCATTGTGAGGAATTGATCAAACGTAACCCCCAAGGTCTTTATTTTATCTTTCGTCTTGATTACAAAGTCTCCTATTAGGAATGGGGAATAGTCAGTACTGAGATTTTTCAGTCTATGCGTGGAACCTATGATCATAAGTTCTGTCTTTTCACAATTAAGTGCCAAGCCATTCGTGCATATCCAGCCATGAATCAGACTATAGATGTTATTAATCATTTTCACATACTCCAGATAATTAATTACCTCTCAGAGTGATGGGGCACTGTGTATCATCAGCATAGTTTGAAAAACAGATCTCATTCTTTTCTAGCAGGGTAAAGAGGGTGGTCATAATGATATTATACAAAATAGGTGATATACAGGCCCCCTGTTGGACACCATACTTCAAAGGAACAGGAGAGGCTTCTGCCGTATTACTACAGACCCTAAAGGTTCTTTTACCCAAAAAAGATTTGATCCAGGTTAAAGCATGGTTACTGAAGTTAGCAACTTTGCGAAGTCTTTGAAGGAGCAGCGAGTGATCCACCAGATCAAACACAGCACACAAATCCAAAGCCATAAACACTGTGTTTTTGTCCTTCATTGATTCTTCTGATTCTTCTCAACATGTTCGATTTAAGATCCAAAAGAGGGAGTGTGGTAGAGTGTCTGGTATGTCGCTGATAACGCCGTTGCTGCTGCTACACTGATTTATCGAGACCTACTTCTTACGGTTGTGAACCTTGCTGCAGACCTCGCAGACTCGCAGAGTCTTTTCCCCACTTTGAACTTTTCAGATCTTGCAGACTTGTTGAGTCTACTCTTGCTGCCTATACCCAGACACCCCTCCTCCTGCTCGCTCTCTTAACCACCTTGTGTAGCGAAGCGTGGCAGAGTGTGGTAGAGTGTCTGGTGTCCAGTGGCCGATTGACGCAGCCATGACGTTACGGAACACAGTGTATCCAGGGCGGTCTCTCTCTGTACGGACTTCACTACCAACTATGACTCAATCTGACCCTGGCACTGAGCGGCAGCCAGTGAGTAAACCAAAGACTTAAATTTTAAACGTAACTATGCAACCCTCACCAACGTCACGGTTTGCACAGAGATCGGTTTCCCCTATTATCACACAGAAGGCAAACCCGTCATTTCTCTTCATGCCACAAGCCACATTACAACCAATGGAAACAGTCCCCAGGCTTGATGACACATTTCGGGAACTGTTTCCCTCAAACATCGAATGCAAGATGCCGCCAGGACACCAGCCAGGCTCGCTAGGGGAAATGCCCCTTCAAGAGGGTCTGCCGGGTGCAGACCGGCAGCTTTTTTCGGGGCCTCATTCATTCAACAATCTGGTTGACTTTAATCATTGTGGCGTTTTGGGTTCTCTAGGCTCTGGCCTTTCTGGTAACCTCTCGACAATGGCCACTCCAGTTGTAGTTCTGGAGCCTTCAACGGGTGAGAATCCAAATCTCCTGTAGACGGTTAACCAATCTGCCTGTGCCTTGGGCACATCACTTTTGATCGAGGTCCAAGTACAGAATAATGTATCACCCCTTGTCAACCTTCGCAGAGTCTCCCGCACTCTACGACAGAGAGTGCAAGCAATGAACCAGACTTCAACATAACGCCTGTTCCGATTGTGATAGCCACAACTGATAACAGTAAGAGCAAGACTGTATTTTTCACAAACTAATAAAACGAGGTCCGGTTTCGGGTCCTATTGTGTCTACTATGTTTACCAAAAAATGAACTTTG
The DNA here is from genome assembly GCF_040938575.1 of Ambystoma mexicanum. Classification (NCBI taxonomy): domain Eukaryota; kingdom Metazoa; phylum Chordata; class Amphibia; order Caudata; family Ambystomatidae; genus Ambystoma; species Ambystoma mexicanum. Next base: position 746,759,478 of record NC_090926.1, read on the forward strand.
CCCACCTCTGAATCTAATCTTGGTGACCTATCTGACGCAGATCTTTTGGAGGGTGTGGAGTCCTGGGGCAGGCATTCTAAAGACATGCATGACCCAGTTGGGGACCAAGATGCGGCCCTCAATTTTATCACCCTGTTCAACTTCAGGGCTCCAGCCGCACCGCTCAGCCAATCGCAGCCTCCATCTTTGCCGCCAGGGCAGAAAAGTCAGAGGGGTAACTCGCCATGGGGTAGCAACAACGTAAGGCCACTGATTCCAAATCAGACGACACCCGCAGCTGGGGGGGCTGGGTGCCCAGCTGACGGGCTATCATCTCCTTCTGGGGCCCCTCATGGGCCTGGCCCGCGTGAGTCCGAGCACCTGTGGGAGCCACCCCTGATGTTGAGGCCCTGGACCCTCAGAAGGTCAGTTCTACTGGTCCTGAAAAACGGCAAGCCTTGGTCCCTAATCAGACCGGGTTGGAAGGAGCCCAGCCGACTTGAGATGCTGACAACAACCAGAGGACTCTCAGAGGATTATGTCACAGCCCTGAGGAAACTGTAAACATAAAGCACAGTTCATTTTCAACTGCCCCTGATCAATTTGATATTTCTTGGACCGGTGCCGACTCATTCTCCGATCAATCACGAACCATTTATTCAAACAAAAAAGAAAACTTGACTTATTTTCCATCATGTCAACAGTCACCATTGCCTTGGTCCTCTTTACTAAACTGTATGAACAACTAAATGATACGTTCAAAGACCATACAACTTTACTGCAATGATCCACTCAAAACTAATTTTTCTGGAAGGATTTGTCACTGCCAACGAAGAACGGCACTTAGGGAAGAATTCCCAATGCGACACAGTCAGTATAGAACACAGAAAAGAGAGTGCCATTATCTGGAAGTCTATTCAGACTACTAGCGTACATTTCCCAGTGGATCTGACAGAGGACTGTCTCGAACAAACAGGGAGCTCCAAGCTCTCACAGAAGGGAGCTCCATTCACCACATATTTGGGAAATGGTCCATGTGTCTGTAACAACAAGAGCATTCAAAACATCTCAGGGGTAAAAGAGGCAGAAGGGACCTCTGGCAACTTAGCATTTCCAATTTTCAATCAACCAAAGTCTTCTGGACCATCTACAAGGAGCAAATTAATTTTAATTTTTAAACCCTTCACTCATTTACAAACTCATACCCAAAAAGCCAACGCGAATAGTACCACGCGGGGAGCCCTGATTCCGGAACCTAGAAAATCAGCTTCAAAGCCGAGAAGCCTGGCCCCAACAGGCCCTTGCAAATCACCTAAAGATGCCACAGCTCCCACTTCTCTGGTACAGCCTCTCACTGAGCCATTAAGTCCAACTGCGCCAGCTCTGCTTGATCTCTCCACTTACTGGATGGATGCCTCTATAAGTAGTCAGTCACCAGTAAGGGTGGCAGTGGCAATGGCTACTGAACTTGAAGCCAAAGCGCGTAAAACAGGGGCACCGTACGTCATTCTGGTTTCGCCTGCTTTCTTGAGCATGGTTGAGAAAAGACCGCGATCTAAATTTAACGTACGATTTGACTTTCCCAAGGTCCAAAAATATGGTGCTGCTCCAGTTTCCCAACACAAATCTGAGCAGCCGGCTAGAAAAGATCAGAGAAACTTGGTGGACTTTAGATCCAACAAGCCTAAAAGGAGTAACAATGCCCGACTGCGGAGAGGTCGGGGCATAAAATCGCCCAATCTTGTACACTTAAACTTGAACGAGTGCTGGACTGCAATAACCTGCTCATTCTTAATCGGAGAACAGTCTTAGATCTTTTTCATTCCATTCCTAACCTGAGACAGTTACATTCTTCTGACATGACGTTGATTGAATTTGTGAAGAAAGGCACCTGAATGCAGTGTTACTCCACATCAGGTCGCCTGTCGTCAAAAACATGCTGGTGGATGCGTCGGAGAGCCTCCTAATTTTGTGGTTCGACCTGACGGCAGGACATTTTTGGGACGATAATAACACAAATGGTTTGAAGTCTGCTCCAGGGAGATATAATAACACCAACAGCAACGCACACCATCTGTCATGAAAGACCTTACCAGCCTACCTGCCACCAACACAAAATCACGCGGGAGCTGATGAAGTGGGGAGATCGAAGCGGGCAACCCTCTGGATGTTGAGGGAGTTAAACACTCAAGCTTCACGGCAGGAAGAAAAGATGACGCTAATGACATTATTGCTTGCCCACCCTCAATACCCATCTATAGGGACCCACTGGGAGTGGGCTGAGTACCGACGGGCCTAAAAATAAGCATCACCTTTCAACCAGATCGTCCCTCACACCATGTAAATTGTGTCGAATTTAAGGCTACCCCCAAGAGGTCTACTTTGGCCTCTAGAGACAGGTCTTGGATGGCACGTGCTCTATCGGTGCAAAAAAGTCTGTAGCAACCCAAATGTAACATCAAAGAACAGCTTCAAGGCCTGGCAAGTGCCATTCCAATTCCCTTCCGGCATAGCCTAAAATTGGCTTCATGGAACACCAGGGGGTTTGCTTACTTGACGTCTCCAAGCGATGTAAATTTAGGGTACTATGACCTGATCTGCTTACAGGAGACCTGGTTGAGGAAAATCCCTGTGATCGACAGTTTCCAAACAACTATTAACCCCGCCACCAAAGGGAATATTGGTCGACCATCCACGGGTCTCCGGACTGCAGTCAGGTCAGGTAGCCCCTTAAAACTTGTGAAATCAACTAACACGAATTTGCTTATTCAAGTTTTGGTGATCGAATGGGAAACCCAGGCGCCTCGGTTAGGTTCTTAATCTACATCAAAAATGATGATAATTAACGTTTACTGGAACCCCGTCCTGATCACCAGCGAAGCCTTCGTAGACCAGGTCGCCGACTTACTGGAGGACGCTTATACCCATCAGCAATCCTCACATATTATTTATATGTGAGGACCTTAATAGGCCCGACATAGTTAACAAAACGCACAGGCATGTCTGGAATTTCGAAGACCAACGCCACATGAGACTAAACTTGTGGAGTGACCTGATGAACTCAAGAGACATGCACTTAATCAACAGTAACTGCATAGGTGATAATCCGTCTCAGCCGATGTGGGAAAACATGGGCAGCACCTCAGTAATAGATTACATCCATGTGTCTAAGAATTTCCTGCCTTCGGTAGAGAAATTCCAAGTCATCAAGACACCACACAGTGATCACCACCTTTTGCTGCTCGACTGGAAGGCTATTGGTGCCCAGGCCCGGGATCAAATGCTTCTTTACTTGACACCTGCAACAGGGGGTTGCCCTTAATACTTTCTTCTCCAATGATAAGATCCTTGATGACGAACCAGGGCTGAGCTGGCGCAACAGTTGATTACTCACCGTTGTTAGAACAATTTCTATACTGTCCAAAAAAGGGTAACCTGGTCTGTAATAACAAACATACCTTTAGAATCGAACTGGTGGCCCGACGTAAGAGCGGAGAAAGCTGATACGAACAACGGAAAAATCAAGATCACTAGAGGCCCACCATATAGCCCGGGCCACCAATTCTAATTATAAAAAGTGGCTTTCTGCATCAAAACAACAAATATACCAACACAATGCAGAAACTATGTTAAAATCCTTAGCAGGAAAAGATCCAAGCAGATTCTGGGCATTAATAAAGGCTGGCGCGACATCAACAAGAGCGGGACAATCAAACCCAGTAAGTGAAGAGACTTGGACTACTCACTTCAGAACTCTCTACATGTCAGCCCATGACAATAAAGATCTCATTGGAACAAGCGACTGCCCTGTGCCATGGGTCACCCCCAACAGCGTGAGTAACATTATTACACAAATTAAAAAGCTGAAAGGTTCAAGAGAACCAGGCCCCGATGGGCTATCGAACTGTATGTTAAAAGAGTTTCCCAACGATTGGGCTACCTTCATATCCATCTTGTTTGACCAAATAGCCATCTTTCACTAACTTCCAAGCTCTGGGAGGAGAGCGATAGTGGTCCCTATCCACAACAAGGGCAATAGACGAAATCCAAAGAATTACCGCCCTATCGCTCTCCTCGACGTTATTGACAAACCTTACAGCTCTATCACCTTGGATCAGTTTAACCTGTGGTCTAGGGAGATTGGAGCTTTTGACCAATTCCAAACTGGTTTTGTTAAGGGCCTGGGTACATCGATAAACATCCTCCTGCTTCAACTGCTGAAAGGGAATCTAGGACCCCAAGATCTATATGGTTTTTGTGGACCTGGTCCAAGCATTTGGCCAAATTAACAGATGCAAACTATGGTCAAAACTGGCAAGAAAGAACTGCCCAAAACCAATATTACATCCGATCATGGCCATGCATTCCAGCTCCTTCTTTAAAAGTAAGACTGAATAAAGCTGGGATCCTCTCGAACGAAATAAGAACTTACAGAGGAGTCAAGCAGGGGTGCCCTATGGCCCCGACACTCTTCAACTTCCTTTTGGAGGATATGCCGGAGGCCTTCTTGGCTACTAGATCATTTCCCCCAAGGGTCGGAGGAGTGCAGCTACCTTGTCTGTTATACATGGACAATATAGTGTTAATTGGTCACCCTCCGGTCGGGATGCAAAGACAACTTAATGCCCTACACTGTTATATGCAAAAAAGCAACCTTGAAATCAACAAGGGGAAAACAAAAATTCTGACGTTCGGAGTCAGATTCAAGGCAAAATATTGTTACTCCTGGTTCATTGACGATGAAAACATTGACCAGGTGCAATCTTTCAAATATTTGGGGGTTTGGCTGAGTAACTTGACTGTCGAGGCACCAATGTCAAACTACCTTGTTAGAAAGATGAAAACCTAAACTAGTCAAGCACATGCACTGAGCCGAACGTTTGGGTGTTTTTCAATCTTGCCAGTGGTGAAGTATTATAGAGCCAATGTGGTACCTGTTGTGACGTACGGGGCGGATGCTCTGTTCAATCTCCCTGTGGAACCGGCTTTTTTTGAGAGAAGGTATTGTGCGTTCCTATGTTCACTCCGATTGCCATCATTTGGAGGAAATTGGGTTTGAATTATTTTAAATTTATGGCGGACTTGAACAGATTCGCTCTGTTCGGGAAATGCCATAATCCCTCTCGACCGGCTATTTTGGAAATGGTGCATAAGGAAATGTCATCCGAGACAAACTCAACTCTGACTCGATGGCACTCAACTATGTTGCATCTGTTAGGTTAGAAGAAATCGGAAGCTCCTTAGAGCAACTCCTGTCTAACCCTACACGGGTGGAAAAAAAACTTCAAGACCACGATTGGATTCTAACACTGGAGAGGGCCAGTAGTTATCAATCGGTAGCGCAGCTGCCGCCAGAACTGCAAAGACAAAATGCAGTCTGTGAGTATCTGAAAGAGTTTCCCGACAAACGGGTCAGGGAGCAGTTCCTGAGAGCCCGCTCGAACCTACACCCTAGTAATGAGATTCAAGCATTTCGGGGTCAAGTCGTGGAAAATCATTGTCGGCATATCAAAGTCCATTCCAAAGTGGAATCACTGCACCACCTGATCTCAATATGTCCCGCCTTAAAGGATTTTCGTTCTAGACATTGTAGACCCCTCTTTTCTGATTTTGAACTTTCTGATGCTGAAGGCTGGTGGTCGTCCCTGATGTCAGGACATAAAACCAGACATGTAATCGCGGTGGTGAAGTTTCTGATGGAGGTCTTGCCAGAGAATGGAACTGTTAAAAACTTTTAATCTGTAAAATTGTAAATTGCAAACTGCAAATTGGAAATTGTATTTTCTTTTTCTTGCTAAAAAAATGGTTGATTCAATTTTAATGCAAAAAAAAAAAAGCAGATTCTGTGCTGATGCCCGGGCCAAAAGTCTGATTGGTATTTATTAAGGATAGAATTATTCTCTAGATTAGCTAAAACTTGTTCATATGCAATTCTATCCAAAATGTTGAGACAAAATGGGGAGTTCGTAATAGGTCTGTAATTGGCAGCACTAGCAGCGATCTAGAATCATACTCATTAACATGCGATGTATAGCCAATAATAACTCATTCGCTGGCTGCACGGCGTCATTACCAGCATCTTGCTCCAGTTCAAGCAGGCTACCCTCTGCAATAAAATTACTCTCTTGGCGTTCCAAGGCTAATACTTGGCTTATTGAGGTCCGTCCTTTACAATACCGTCTATTGATGTAATAATGGGCGAGATCTCCTTGCCTCACCTGCTGGTAACTGCCACTTACACTCTACACACTCTGCACCACTCCGCTGCACGTGCTGGAGTTTTGAATGAAGAGGGGTTCCCTCCAAAAGCATCAGCGCCTAGTAACATAACTTAAAATAACAGTTGAGTGCTGCAATGGTTAAGAAGATATCTTATTACGTTAAGCACTTTTCTTTCTCAGAAATCTGTGCTCACGTGCCTGATTACAGTGCGAAATCCCAGCAAAGCTGACTCGGCCTTTCTTCGCTCTGAGGATGATGAATTGGAGTAAATAAACATTGGTCATGGTAACACGTAGAAAAGAAAGATCCTGCCCCAGAAAGCACGTGTTGGAAAAACGAACATAGCATCGATATAGCGAAGAAGGTCAAGAGGTCATTCCTTCTAAATGAGAGATGTAAAAATGGAGAAGCAGGGTGTCACATTGCAATTTATTTACTCTCCCCAATAAAGAACATAATGAGTTAGTTTGGAGTGAGCTATAGGAAGCCAAATTGGAATCAGTGGAACCAAAGTGTCAAAGTCCATAGCTCAGCTTTGTCACCATGGATACTGAACAGATCATCTTATCTCACTTTATAGCACTGTCTTGAGGGACCAGTTTTGCCTTCTCACATTCTGGTGGCTTTTTTAGTCTACGGTTTGCTCTTTATTTTTCCCGAAGGCCATTAGATTGGAAGGGGCCCTATACAGAAGAGAGCTGACCAAACGCCACAGACCTGTTGCAAGCTTATTTTCTATTCTGCTTTTTCGACACAAAAATGGCTTGCTTTTTTTTAGAATTTCAAATATTCTTCTTCACATCATGTATTTTATATTTTATAACAATGTGCAAGTCTCTGTCAAACAACGAAGATAGGAGGGTGACTTTACCACGCTGTTTCCTTTGTTAGGATATTTAAATATTTCAAAGACAGTAGTAAAAACTAGATGAGATGCCTTAGGCTCACATGAAATAGGGCTAAAACTAATATTTTCATATTACCGTGTCATGTTATTTGTGTACTTTCTAAGTCAGGTCTACAAAACAGGGACATAATTTAGTTCTTGAAAGAGAAACGTTCACAAATAATTCCAACTTGATGTTAGACAAGATCTGGGAAACAAAGAGGAAGTTGCAGGATAAGCACAAGTGCCAGCTTCACCACTTAAACAACATGTGTGATTTTGGGCATCTAATATATTGCGATAGTGCCTACTGTGACACAGTCCACTGCCAGGTCTTCATGGTGGAGGGTGGGGTGGGTATGGGGACTAGTTGCCACCACTTGCTGCGCATGTTGCGCCTAGAGGTGGTGTGGGGAGGATCCTCTGGACCATGCCCCAGCCGTTTGAACAGGGCTTCTCACATTGGTCCACAAAGTGCCCCTAACCCCTTTAGGGGAATCCCAAACATAAGGAAGGTTATAAATCCACATGAAACCCACTGGCACCATTGCTACGAGCTCTTCCCCCCGCAGTGGTGACCGGACCCTCACTTCATGTGAGAAGGCATACTTTGTAGTCCACAAGGCGTCTTATCAGGGCTGCCAGAGGAGGGTCTACTATTTACAATCACCCAGTAAATACCGCCACCGAAAACTTAAAATCTAAAAAATATAAGATGCATAATAGAAAGCGTGCTTTCCACAATGTTCCAACATATGTCAGCAAACACACATCAGAAAGCTCTTGTTCCATTCAGTCTGTCTTCATTGCTGCAGAGCTCTTTCCTGCACAGAGCCAAATTGTATAGCTCCGTACAAGCAACCTTGCTATAGACAGATACCAAGTGGCACTCGAAGATGGTGGGTGGCCCTAATCAAGGGCCTCTCTCTGCTAATTAAGAGGTGGGGCAGGCAAAGTGGCAGAAAGCGCACAAAGTGACACAAACAATCAGACCTAAGACATAATTCTAACCCACACCTGAGAGAGGGTAGGCATGAGCGGTCACCCGGGGTAGGTCCAACCCCCCACGTAACCCATGAAGAGAGATAGATGGGTGTGGGTGTTTGGGGAGGGCGAGGGAGTTTTAGTGAGAGTTTGTGGTGGACAGAGACGGATGTGGAGGTGAAGCAGGAAGGCAAAGGATAGAGAAAGATAGCCAGAAGGAGTGAGAGGAGGAGTGAGAAGAAGAATAATGTAAGGTGGTGAAGAGTAACACCGGAGAGGTGACAGGAGTAAGAATTAAGTGAGGTGAGAGTAAGGGGCACATTGGAGAAGTGGCTGGAGAAAGCACCAGAGAAGGGAGGAGGAACATCTTGAGGCAGTTAGAGGAAACATCAGAAGGTGATAGGATGAGCCCATTGAAAAGGGTTTTTGATAAGAACCCCGTTCACCTGGGCGCTGGAATACTGGTAATGTTGTTTGTGACTGGACTTAAATTGATCTGTATATTCTAGTGCTGTACCCGCATTTCCAGTACTCATCCATTGAAAAGGGGTTTGGAGGAGTCATCAGGAGGAAGAAGGTGGAGAACATTTAGGAGGAATAACCCCCATGAGGGGGCAGAAGGTACAACAGGTTGGGAGAAGTACAAGGAGTAGAGGAGAAAGCGCAGGTAGGTGGTTAGAGGGATGAAAGCGAAGGAGAAGGCATGTTACAAATCTAAAGGATAGAGTTAAGGATGCGTAGGGTGACCATCGTGCGGTGGGGTGTCAAGGAAGCATGGGAGGGGCAGAAGAAGAGAAACCATTGAAAAAGAATCCAGGAGAGATCCCCTTATGCACAAAACTAATGTGACTGTCGGGGTGGCAGATGACAATGTGTATTTATAACTCTAGCCAGGAACACAAGACAGAGAGGACGAGAGAGAAACCTGCCTGAAGCTTCAGAGAAAGTTATCTTGCAATCTATGTGTGGGAGTTTTGGGGACCTGTTGCCATATTACTCCACCATGATCCAGCCGGTTAAGAAGCTTAGAGGCTTCTTGAAGCATGAGAAAGCTGTCCACCAGGGAAAAAGCTCTCCCCACTTCCTGAGATTAAGAATTACATGAATTTAGAGACTTTGTTGTTTTCCCAGAGACTTTGTTGTTCTGTCTTTGTTTGTTTATTTTATTTGTAAAGCGTACCTGACCCGTAGGTATCTGGGTGCTGGTAAGTAAGCAGAAGGTTACACATTACAAGACTTTAGATAGGTGCATGAGTCACTTAATGCATGTTACAGTCATTAGGATTTACAGAAGGTCATATAATGTAGATCATACAGGTTAGTACATAGTCCATAAAATGCAGGGCATTAGATTCAAACACACATAAATAACAAGTGTGGGCAGGCTAGGTGCAGCGGCTAGTAAGGCGATAAGATTAGTTCTTATTGAGTAGCCAGGTGATGGCACATCTTCTGAATTTATCGAATACTTGGATAGTTTTTATGTCCTGAGGGAGTGTGTTCCATAGTTGGGCAGCTAGGACAGGGAAGCTAGAGCCGCCAGCTCTTTTGAGGTTGTATCTAGGAACTAAGAGGCAGGCAGTGTTAGATGCTCTAGTAGTACGTGCGAAGGATCTCATAGTGAATATGTCAGTCAAGTTTGGGGGGGCTCCGTGGTTCAATGCTTTGTGTGTGAGGCAGAGAGTTTTCAGACTGATTTTATCTTTAATGGAGGGCCAGTTACATATCTTGATAGTAGCTGAGATGTGCTTTCTTCTAGGTATGTTTAGGGCCGCTCTAAGAGCATTATTTTGCAGAATCTGCAATTTGTTCCAAATGGACTTGTTGACACCTAGGTAAAGACAGTTGCAGTAGTCCAGTTTGGATTGTATAAGTGCTCTGGCTAGTAAGAGACAGCTCTTGGGTGATAATAGAGGTCTGCACGCTCTGATCAGCTTGCCTGTGTAGGCAGTGGCTGAGGCAGTCATATTTACATGTTTAGTAAATTTGGAGTTTGCGTCAAAGTAAAAACTTAGAGTTTTTACATCTTTGGCAATGGGTATGTTGTTCCTGTCTATACTAGTGAAGTTAGGGATGAGTTTCTGAAGGTTGTGATGCAAACCAACCAGAAGAATCTCAGTCTTATCATCATTCCGGCAGAGGCCGTGGAGGGCCATCCATGTCTGAATGATGGTATAGATTTCATTAATCCTGGCTACATCTGAGTCATAGTTACCCGATAGGGGTAGGAGTATGTGGGTGTCATCTGCGTAATTAGTGTAGGTGACACCCAGATGGTCCAGTTTATGAAATAATGGCTTTGTAAATATATTATACAAAGTGGGCGAAACACATGAGCCTTGTGGTACGGCGCAGGTAATGGGAATGGGGTCAGCTGCTGCCGAGGGTGAGAAGACCCGCATGGTCCTATTGCCCAGAAACAATTGAATCCACATAATAGCTGAACTCGAAAAGTGGGATGCAATGCGAGATGGTTGCAGAGTACCTTGTGATCGACCAAGTCAAAGGCCGCTGACAAGTCTAGGAGGAGAAGGATGGCTACTCTACCTTTATCTTTTAGTTTGTCAAACTGGCTTTTGAGGTCAACAAGGGCAGTTTCTGTTCCATGCTGTGGTCTGAAGCCAGATTGTGGAGATCCAAGTAATTTGTTAGATTCCAAGTAGTCTTGGATCTGCAAATATGCAACTCTGTCTAATATTTTTAAAAGAAAACGGACCGTACTAATCGGTCTGTAGTTTGTGGGTATCAATGGGTCTAGTGTTTGTTTCTTGAGTAACGGGGGCACCCAATGTAAAACCATTTATCAAGCAACCGAGGGAAAGTTACTGTGAAAGAAAGGAAAAAGGGGTTGTAAACTTTATAACTAACCTGCCCAAAGTTAATCTCTCCCAATAGACTTTGTATTTCCCACCCATCTCTGAGTCTGGAGTTGATCCTGCTTGTCTTGTGCCACTAGCTAACCTGCCAACATTTCCAGTCCCTAAAAACGTCACAATTCTAAGTTTCCAAAGCAATTTATTTCTCAGCGTACCATCCTCAAAAAGCTACACTCATCTTTTAAATGTCTATGATGTTACTTAATTTACAATAATAATGATCATTCATACACGGGACACCAAAAGGCATTATCGTACTTGCCTTCCTTGTCACAATAGCATTTAAAAACCATAGCACTCTACTAATTTCAGTCTGTGTTGTGATACATGCACTTTGTTGGTAACCTATAATTAATATCCTCTATCTAAGCTCTGCTTTGTCACTTGCTATACCTTGTCCCTTCAAATCCATCACCTCTGTCCATTCTTGGGCACCTGTACATTCTGTGAGGTTGCTAATTAGTGTCCTGCTTATATGATAGCTTTATGCATACGGTCCTCATATCTTCTAATCCCTGTCTTCTATTTGTGTTAATCATAGACGCATTCCTAATGGCTCCCAGCCCACGCCCTGTATTCACGCTAAGTGCTATGCTCAAAACATATACTCCTCGTTTGTTGTTAGGTTTAGTCTGAGTTCTACCCCTCCGCTCAGGCATGTGCACCCTTTTCATATGGCTACTGCTGTGAGCCTTGCATCTATACTAGAGACTGAATGCTTTCATCATGGCTGCTATTGTTAAAATGTGTCCTGTAGCTATGCTAGAAAACAATTGATTTGCCCTTGAAATGCTGCGTATTATTCTGATCCCAAAATGGGTGAAGGAGATCAGAACACGTCAAGTCATTTTTGATCTCTGTCAAGGTAGCACTTCAAGCTATGGTCTGTGATTGGGATGAAAGTGGTGGGTCGAAAGGGTATTCTAGGATCCCTTAATTTATTTGGTTTGGTGGTGGACCATTTCTCTGTGGTGCAGGACCCAAAAATCTTTAAGGTAGTCTTGTTTTAGAGGATTCCGGAAACTCATGTACAGGAGGGCGGAGCGACCTCTAACAGGCCCATGGGATCATAGCTCACCCTCGAGTACCTTTAAGATGAGATAGCTGCACCTTGAGGTGGACGGGGTGTGGGATTCACTTACTCCAACACCAATCAATAAAGACAACTCAATGGTTTGGCAACGGGAAGTCCATTTAATGACAAGTAAAAAAAATGGGGAAACAATAGGAAATCATCAGTGATGCGATCGCCCGTCTCGCTTCAACTTCCACAATCTTCTTTCAAACAGCAATTCTTATAGGCAAAATTCACATCATTGAAGTGTAACTCTCGAAAGTTTGTCATGCAAGTCTGTTGGTTGGAAAAGGTAACTTAAGTATAGGTACTATATCTGTATATGGTAACGGGGTGTGAGGATTGGATAACTCTTATCGGGTGGGCGTCTACACCCATCCCTCTACATCACTCGTGCTAGACGTCATTACAAGTACGACGTCTCATTGGTTCTACTAGCTATAGAACCCTAGATTACTTGGTCCATTGTGTCAATTAGTTGGCTGAGGATGGCCTCGAAACTGTAGTTTCTTATCGGGAAAAGTTATGGCATCCTCTGGTTTTGGGTGACATCAGACGTTGGTACCTCTTCGCGCTTGGCTGGTCATGTGTCAGTACACCGAGAAGCTGCTTCATTTTCCATCTATTCGCGTATTTGATTCTCTCTTCGTCCTCACCACCTGCCTGGGCCTCCTTATCTCGACCTTCACGGGCAGGCTGTTATGCTTTGAAGTTTCGATTCTTGGAAGTTGCCGCTCTCCTCCCTTCCGTAGGTTGACTTAGAAATTCCCAGGCATGAGCTTCTTCTTGCTAAATTACGGTTCCGCTCTTTCGTCTGGCTTTGTGCTGGTATATGAATCCTGGCCTGTTTGATCCCTACCATCCTGGGCTTAATTCTGCTTCCATGTAGAGTAGACTGCACTTATAATGTGCTTCATTGAGGTAGATATGTATATATAGTTGGCGCTTGCCGCTCTATTCTTCTACTAAGCATAGCAAGCAGTACTGTTCCCTTAGCTTCTTACGTTCCAAGCCTATTTACAGGTGTTAGCTAGTTGCATATGTTCATCCTACTTCCTGGTTACGTTTCTTTATATTTCAACACCGTTTCTTCTTCTAAGTCTGTGATATCCTTATCCATGGTGTTTCGTCTTAGTGTGTCATTTTTTTGGTTGTTGTTTCGTTTATCTGTACATCTGTCCAGGCCTTTGCGTCATCATCATTCGCCTTCGATTAAGGCCCTTTGGGTCTCTTCTGGGACAGTTTGAAAGTAGTCTTCATGTTGTGTCAGCTGTTGGTACGATTGTCTCAATAGGCATCGTGCCGCCCATGGTTGTCTGGTAATTGGCATTTCAACAGGTATTGCTCTTCCGATGGGCACTGGGCAAAGCCCTAGTGCGGCTCTCTGCTGGTTTATTTGCTCATCATAAGTCACATATCTCGGCGAGTATGTTCCTGGTATTTCAAAATGGGTGGCTGGAGTGCAGGCCATATTTGGGACCTCCTCTTCACTCCCCCCTATGGTCGCTTCATCGACCACTTCTGCTTCCTCCTTTGGATTCACCTTACTTGGTTCTTCTGTATTCATTTCTTCTTCATCTTCTGGGTTTGTACATGACGGTATGAAGGAGTGTCTCTTCGGAGTCCACATTTTTATCACTCCTTTCAAACTTCCTGCTGTTTTTACATGTTCGTCTTTGTTCCAGGTCATTAGCTGGCACTGTCCATTTGGGCTGCAATAAATCAATTTTCCTTCGTACTTTCTTCGATTCCTGGGATACACAAATTTTGTTCCTTCTGGTGCATTTTCGCTGGCCTTTATGAATTCTCTTATTTCTTCATCGGTCAGGTCATCCCAGTTTGACATCAATCATGATCTTCTTCCCTATGGCTTTCTTCACAGTATTCTGGCATTGTGAGATAATTATCTTGATAACACAAAATCCGAATAGTATCATCAATAGCAGGGCTCCCAGAAACTTGAATATGTCTGCCATCCATTGTGGGACCCATGAGAATAGTGTTCCAAACCAGCTGTCATCTTTAACTTCGTCGGTTTGATCGATCATCTGGTTCTGTAGGTTTGTCAGCATACCTATGGCTTCTGTTAAGGTCCAATTTTCTTTGTCATTTTACGGTATAAATGTGCAACATGATTCTCTGATTGTTTGCGCAAACTCCTCCATCCATCGCTGTGATCATGTCAAGTACGTATCTGTTCTGGAGAGTCATCAGTCGGATTGCTCTTAACTCTTCCTTGATTGAGTTTAATCCCTTTATTGTCAAGTTGATGGTTTGCAGTAATTCCCATCTGGTGATTTGCAACCATTTAGTATTTGCTCCAACCTCGAATCTTGGCATGATGATCGTTGTGAACACTGATGGGGTGAGGCTGAAGAGCTTGTGCTCATATGGGATTGCAGGGAATGCTTCTTCTGATTTGGCAGAAAAGTAATTTTCTCTCTTCCTTCGGGAAATCAGTTCCACAGATCTCCTTTTCCTCAGGTGAGCATCTGCTTTCGGGAAACTGTCAATATTCAGGTCACTTTTTGGGATCACTAGTGCAGGAACGTGGACGTTCAATATTGTGCATATGCCTCCCCAGTTTTTTGGCAGTCTTATGTATGCTTTGGATCCACACGCCCAATAATGATCCATAATTACTGCGGTTCCATGCGTCATTCCTGGAGCCTCAAAAATTCGTCCACAGTTCTGATTCTCTCCCATCTTCCTCGTGCCATTGTTCCTGAAGCAGAATTTCTGGCTTTCCAGTGGCACTATCTGCAGGGGTCCTCCTCTGTCTTCAACCCATGTCAGTAATCTTGTGAGCTTTAGCCATAAAGGTTTGCACAACCTCTGTGAGTTCTTATAGGCTCCAAAGACCATCCATGCTCGGCAGATCACCACTCCTTCTTCCCATCCGTCTGGTGAAAGCACTGTTCCCCAAATCTGCATTTGACCTCTGTTCTTCCAATCTTTTGCCTGTTCTGGAGTATCTCCTTGGACATTTAGCTTTGGGTTCACTTACCATCTGATTGCTGCTCCTTTAACTCAGGGCTTCTCGTACCTGATCACATGATTCCTAGTATGGGCTATGTTTTTCGTCTTAATGTCCTGTATATAATCATCTTCATCGGGTTAATTTGTCTCGGTTACCCATATCAATGAGGCGTCTCTCCCCATAAACTGTCCTCTGGTGTTGCACATTGCTACATGTGAAAGACAGTGTGCTGTCGGGACATCAATTTCTACAGCCACGAAGATCTTGGATTTCCCCATGCTGTACGGTAGGAGTGCACAAACAAAGCATTCTCCTTCTGATTTCCTTCTTCCAACTTCTTTCATGTGCTGGTACCAAATGTTGTTTCCTAGATGTGCTGTGCTGTCCAGGTAGTCGTTTAGTTCACTGTTATCTTCATGCAGGCCCCTCTTGATCCTTAGTATCTTCCTGTCGTTTGCTATAACTACATCTCTAAACGCGTCTGTGTGGCTTTTCCTTGCTGGAGGACTCTCGGGGATGCTGGTCGATGGAGCAGGTTCCTTTATCTGCATCGATGAGGTAGGTGGAGGTTTTGCAATAATCTCCTTCTCTTCTTGCATTCTTTTCCTGCCCTCTATAAGTGCCTTTATTAGCCACCAGCCTGTCACCGGCCTCGTGTATGGCTGCATTGTGGGCCTGGTACTTGTTCCTTGTGTTGGAACTTGTGTGATTGTCAGTACAGTCTCTGCAGTTTTATTTTTCAGTTCCTCATGCCATTTCTTTGCTCTAGCTATAAAAGGGAATAAATGATGTATTAACATTTGTGTCTTTGCAGTGAATTCTCCTACAGCCGCTTCTGTCTTTTTAAGGGCTTTTGTTAAGTCTTCATCCGTTGGCTTTTCTCTTGATTCTTTTCGGTTTCTCTCATTATTTTCTAGGGCTGATTGTTCGGTAGGCAGTGTCATGCTCTCGATTGCCTTCGCTTGAGGTCCTGTGGCCGTTGACACATGCCCTGGTTCGTGTGCATTCACTGTGTGGGTGCATGTAGTTGTCAGTGCTATGTTTTCATTCATTCCGTGCTTAGCCTGTCTCCAGATTTTCTCTTCATTTGTTACCTCAGGTGTGTATGTGTCACTGTTAATTACATTCATTTTCAGTTAATTTACTTTACCATCAGATTCTCTTGGGACTGGAATAACTATATAGGGTCTGGGTGCTTTTGTGGGACTCATGCGTACATCATCAGGTGGGTGCACTGAAATTGGAACGCTTCGTGCACCAAGAATAAATGCAGTTCTGATTGTTAATGACAGCAAAATAATGATAAACACAATGCATAGATTCATGATAGTGTGGTAGGTTAAATGGCAGCATTTCCTTCCAGAGAAGCGAGGGCACCACTCTGCTTGTGGGAGGACCAGGTTACTGTTCTGGGCCCCCATCTCGATCATAACAAAATGTCAATGTTTCTTTTTCCCCAATTTAATATTGTTCTCGAACAGTTTGTATCATAAAGTGTCTGATGCTTCACAAGTGTCCCCCTCTTGCGGGTGACGATTGTCTCTTGATACAGGATGCAGTATCCTTGCTAGATTATGGAAAAATAGATCAGACTAACACTTCGAATAGTCACTTTTACTGTGCATGTTCAAAGTAGGTGAATTCTCAGTCCACCCTCTTAATCAGCTTCAGTCCTGAGGAAATGCTGGACACTGTTCAATGTGAAGAAATGGGAATAATGGCAATCAAACAAATAAGGACGAAGTTCTTGTCTCTGCTCCCTCGATCTGTCCCTCAGCGGAAAGATGAAGTGCTTGCCTCGGTTTCCTCGATCTGTCCCTCGGCGGAAAGTTTCACTGGAATCTCCTCATATAATCTCTCTGAAAGTTGGAAACCTCCACTTGCAGCATGATGCCATGGAGGAGCGTTCTCATCTGTGCAACATTAGCTGGATCTCTGATGAATGGGAGGACGTCAACCTCTATAGGTCTCCCCATCATTTCTGGAAAGTCAGTGACTAGGCGAAAGAGGACGTTGTGCGCCAGTCAGCTGTCCTCGGGGAACAGGGACATTTGTCCTGCCTTGCTGGGTTCAGGATTACAGGCCCTTCCCTTGACGTGGACAATGCTTGCACTTTCCGGATGCATGGATTGCGACCAGATAGCTTAGCTAGGTCCACAGCTGGCTCAAAAGTTCAGAGTTTGCTGGATCTCGAATAAACGTGAGAGTGTCTGTGGTTCTCCCAACAATAGCTGGGCACTCCTCTATGATGCGAAAGAAAAGCATATTGACGAGTTCATCGCCTGTGGTGGAAGCATTTCTGTCCTTATCACTGTATTCAGGCAGTCCAATGAAGGTAAGTAGTTGCCAGATTACTTTCTTGTTGGCAGGGTCATCACTGTATTCAGGCAGTCCAATGAAGGTAAGTAGTTGCCAGATTACTTTCTTGTTGGCAGGGTCCTGGATAAAGTCTGCGACACTAGTAACCATCCCTACCAGCGACGGATATGATACCAATACTAACTGGAAGTAAGTGAGTACGTCCTTTGTGATGTTTCTACTGGGAGACACCATAAATGCTGCCAAACAAAGTCTTGATATTCGATGATTCAGGATACTGTGTTTAGCTCTTAAGGCAAAAGTCCTTGATCACTGTCTGTTAGAGTCTTGTTTCTCAACAACGCTTAAGTGTGGTTTGATTTACAAGTTTGTGCCAACAAAACGTGTTGTGGCTTAAATGTGCAATTTTCTAATTCACCATGCAACTAGGATGCACAGAGTGTCCGGTTATGTCCTTATCCCCTTTTTCTTAGAGGAAATGTCCAGGTTAAGTCACAACTTGCACAAGAGTCTTTTGTCTTGGCTTTGCTGCTCATGCATCCTTCTTCTGTGTCATGGATCTTGTCTGCACGTGCTGAGGTTCTTCCCCGTTGTCTGTTGGTTCTTCGTGGTGGGGTGCAGCTAGAGGGCTTTCTCCGATATAGGGCTTAATGTCATTGAGAAAAATCCATGCGCTCCTGCCCTGCAGTTTTACAGCTGACGGAGTGCAGTCCTCTATGATGAAAGAGCCATTGAATCTTGGGTCATCCCACCTCTTCCTCATGTGGTTCTTCACCAACACTGCATCCCCAGGGAAAACGAATGGAACACATACACCTTGAGCTGGGTCTGTTGTAGCGTCTCCTGCTGTGTTTCATGCCGTGCTGCACCCTGTTCGTCGTCACTGCAGTTGGTCTGAAATTACCGTCAGACTGGATGTCATGCAGTTCAGATATTTTTGCAATTTGGATCCCAGGACCTCTCGGGGTTGGCTGGGCATCACATCTAGCTCTGTCTCGAGGGGTTAGGGTGACGTAAGATGATGGTCGGAGCCTGGTTGGTTCCGAAGAAGATACAATGCCAGTGGAAGGCAGTGCAACCATCCCCTCTTCAGAGTAAGCTTCAACTTGGCTATCCTTTCTTTTAACAAGCCGTTGAGCCTCTCACAGATACCATTACCTTCCGGATGATACGATGACGAGAACTTGTGCTTTATACCAAGCAACAAGCTAATCTGCTCAAAGACTGAATTTACAAAATGAGCCCCATTATCTGATCTCATCACTTCACACACCCCCCACCTAGGGAGCACTTCCCTCACTATGAATTTGGCCGCACAGGTAGAGTCTGGGTGTGTACATGGACCTGCTTCTATCCATCTAGAGAATGGACATACCACTACAATTAAGTATCTGTACCCGTTGCACACTTGAATCATGCCGACATAGTCGATATATAAGTGCTGAAAAGGCCCATTTGGTCGGGGGATGACTCCTCTCACTACTTTTAATGTGTGCCCAGCAGTGAATTGCTGGCAGATTATGCAGTTCACCTTAAAGAATGCAACATGCTCAGCTAAATTCAGTATGAACCAGTCTTCTGCAAGCGTTGCTGCTAGATTCTCTTTTGACATGTGTAGTGGGTAATGCAATTGCTCCAATGCTATTTTTAGTAGGGCTACAGGCATTGCTGGTTTACCAGTGCTGTCTTGCCGCCACAAACCCGTCAGAGGGGTTTAAAGAACACCCTCGACATTTCCATAGGTTCTTCTCATCCTGTGGTGCCTCCCCTTGAAGCTCCATTAGTTGTGTCTGCCCCAGATTACTATAGGCCTCGGGTGTGTTACGTGTCACCATCATTCTCTCATGGGTGCATGCCACTTCCACTTCTTTGATCATCTCACTTTTGGAGGCTATGCGCTTGGCTTCCGTGCCTGCAGCGTGGTTTCCGTGTGACACGAAATCTCTCCCTTTGGTGTGGGCGGCGCATTTCACGACTGCTATGCCCACTAGGAGTTGTAGTGCCTTAATCAGCCTGTCCAATAATGCTGCATGTTGCACTGGCGTGCCGTCTGCTCGGAGGTAGCCCCTCCTTTTCCAGCGTGCTAGTACTGCGTGCACTGTGGGCGTCACATAGGCGGAGTCACTGTATACCGTTACTTCCTGGGCTGCGTGATTATCAACGCCAAGAATTCTGCAGCCTGTGCTGAATAATGAGATGGTATTCGTGCACTGACGAGGACTCTAAATTCTCTGTTTGCCATGTGTTTCATCACGGCAATACCTGTATATCTTTGTCCGTCTTATTGGTCGATTCTCGAAGATCCATCAATAAAAACGATCTCTCCTCCCGCCAGGGCATTTTCTTTCACCCTGGGGATTTCATCATAGAATTCCTTATAGTTTGCACAGCCATGTATCGGCTCTCCTTCAGTGACTGGCTCAGCTATGAACGTAGCTGGGTTCACTGTTTTATATCAAACTATTTTGATCAATGGATTAGATATGATCACTTCATATGCAGAAGCTCTCTGAGACGTCAACATGCCTTTAGGTTTCTCTAAAATGGCGAATAGTGAATGCTCGACGTATAGCGTCATGGAACATCCCATCACAATAGTTGTTGCCTTTTCTATGGTGAACCCTGCAGCAGCTAAATTTTGTTCACATGGGAAGTGGCCTCTCATTACTGCGTCCAGGTTCCCACTGTAATATGCCAGGGGCTTGTATCCCAACAAAGTTTTTTGAGCGAGCACTGCC
The DNA here is from genome assembly GCF_040938575.1 of Ambystoma mexicanum. Lineage (NCBI taxonomy): Eukaryota > Metazoa > Chordata > Amphibia > Caudata > Ambystomatidae > Ambystoma > Ambystoma mexicanum. The sequence continues at coordinate 746,779,537 of NC_090926.1, forward strand.
GTCATAATGTTGCAGTCTGTGTGAGAAAACAGGTAGAATTCCTCTTCATAATTAGGAATCCCGAGAAATGGAGCTGTACAAATCGCTCTCTTGAGTTCAACAAACCCTTTTTCCATTGCCTCGGACCATTCAATCTTTTCCTTTGTCGCCTGGGCCTTCTTCAAGGCCTGGAGCAAGGGCTTGGTATATGAGCTGTAACCGAAGACCCATGCTATCACATAATTGCATAGGCCTAAAAAGCTCTGCATTTTCTTTATCATGAGTGGCTTAGCCGTGCTCATGATGGCTTCAGCCCTTTAAGGGGTCACCTTTTTACCTTCATGTGAGATTAGCTGGCCTATGTATAGCACCTCCTGTTGACAATATTGCAACTTTTCCTTGTCATCCTTATAACCTTTCTCAGTCAGTATACTGAATAGCTAAATAGAATTGCGTCTGCATTGTTCTTCCGTGGGGCTGCAGATCAAAATGTCATCCACATATTGCAAGATGACACTTTCTAATGCAATATTGCTTAGGTCCATCTGTAGGACTATTGAAAATGGATGGGGACTCACAGTACCCCTGTGGCAACCTCGTGCTTTTCAGACGCATTTGTCTGAAAGTGAATGACGTCCGGTCTTGAGAGTCACGGTGCAACAGGATTGAGAAGAAGGCATTTTACAAATCAATCACTGTGAAATATTTTGCCTCGATGGGTATGTTACATAGGATTGTAGATGGATTAGAGACTAGGGGGAACTCAGTTTCAAGAATGTCGTTTAATGCTCTTAAATCTTGGATTAAAAGCCAAGACACTCCCTTTGATTTAGTGACGGGATAAATCGCCATATTACGGGGTGACTTTGACGTCACTAAGATGCCCTGATCCATCATGGTGGAAATTGTCTTCGCGATCCCTTCATCTGCCTCTCTGGACATGGGATATTGTCGCACTCTCGGTAAAATTGCTCCTGGTTTCAGTTTAATTTTTAGTTCTCCCACTCCCTTCAGGAGGCCTACGTCATATGGTCCTGTAGTCCATACTGAGACAGTCACCTGGGCCACGTCGTCATCAAAGTATTCTGGACATATCAGTGCCAACATCATTCTCTGAGGCACTTCTCTTTTGATCATTTTTACCCAAAATATGAGACTCACTTCCACCCTTGTCTCTTCTAGGTCTGGTTTTTCTTCAAACAGATCGTCATCGGTGACGTCAGTCACTCGATACCCTTCTTCGATGGCGATAATCACACACCATTGTCTGCCTTCATCGTCGTAGCCTTCAACCAATGCTACTTTTCCTCGCACTGCTGCGGTATGTATCATCAAGGGAAATACTTGTCCCTCCTCTTCATGCATTATGGTATTCTTGGTCTGAATAGAAACTCATCAGGGGTTCTCATAGGTCTATCTGCGAGGCCTGGTAATCCTGCCATAAGCCCACGCATGCCATATGTGAAAACTTCTGGCTCTAATGGTATAGCTCTCATGGCTATATGTCCTGAGTATGCCCTGATCATTTCACACGTTTGAATAATGCATTCCTGGAGTGGAGCATACTATGCACTCCTCCGTGAACGAGATAGTCATGTTCAATTTTGTCATTAAGTCTTGACCCAAAATGTTTACTGGGGTCTGACGTGAATATAATAAAGGTACATTAATTTTGCACTCTCCTACGGAGACTGGGTGTGCGTCTGTAATGGGAACTTGACAGAGAGCTCCTGTAAAACTCTGAGTATCTATGGCCTCCCCGGACAAGGAAAACTTGCCTTCTCGTATGGACGAGCATGTTGCACCTGTGTCAACTAAGAAGGAATATTCTTTACCCCCTATGGTGATATTCACCCTAGGTTCTCTATTAGGGTCTGGCATCACTGATAGTATAGAGCACATCAGGGTTCCCAGTGAGCTGTCCTAGTTCATATATAGGTTTGGTCCACTGTACATGTGTGGATTCTCTCCATTCCCTGGGTTGCCTCCCCTTCGGGAGCTTGTGCCCTGAGACGATTGCGGTGGTGCCTGTTGAAATTGCTCTTGTGGCAAATTCCCCATGTTCGGGGGTTGAACCCCTTGTTGCGCACCTTGCTGCACACCTTGTGCTTGCTGATGCACTGTGTGATTTTGCGCATTGCCCTGTTGTGAGATCGCAGGTGGATTCACCTTGCCTGCTCCCATTCCTTGGCTATTCTGCCACACGTCTTGACTTCTGCATGTGCGCGCCAAATGCCCCGTCATTCCACACAGCCAACATACTGGCGGTGGTCATATTATTTGTCCTGTTGGCATATCTGGGTTGCCCGTTTGCACGTTTTGAAAACCTCCTTGATTACCTTGGAAACCTCCTTGATTACTTTGCCATCCTCTTCCTTTAAATCCTCTTTAAGTCCTACGTTACCCTGGTTGTTCTGCTGTGGGTTAGCCACCTGTTGTAAATTCTGTTCAGCTGGGCTATTCAGCATGGCTCCTTCGAGAGCATACTTTGATAATTTCTTTTGCACCAGCTTCACTTCCTCACCCTTTCGAGTTGCCTACTTTTTCTGATTCTTTTCTTGTAACAGTTTATAGTAATGTGCGATAGTTAGCTGTATTTCAGCCCAAGGTTTAGCCTCAACCCTTACCAATTTATTGAGCTGTTTCTGCACTGGTTCTGGCAACCCTTGGCACAATATGTGGTAAAACACTGGTATAAATTTCGTCCAAGATTCATGCGTTTCGAGCACCCACGTGTCTTGGAAGTTCTGGATATAAATCAACGGATCTTCTGACTCCTTCATTTTTCGAGTCATTATAGCTCCCATATCGGAAGTGTCCGGTTACAGCACTCGTAGCGCTTTCCATACTGCTGCTCTGCAATTATTAAATGGCGCTCCGTCGTGAGCAGTATTAATTATGGTTACACCAGGGTACCCTGCCCGTGTCCGTCCACACATCGTCTGCTCTCTCACCAAGTATGGCGATCAGGAGACCTTTAATGTCCCCTATAGCTAACGTGACACCCCCTTTCATTTTTTCTAACCCATGTATCCACTTCCCGGCTCCCGATGTCAGCATTGGAAGCTTGTTTTTCAGGTTTTCTCGATCCATGTGTGGCCAAGGAATATATTGCGGTCTTGCTCCCCCCTTTTCTAGTAGCGGAAATTGGAATGCACAGTCTTCCTTCTCTTCTGTCATAGCTCTCCTGTCGACCGCTGGTGTAATATTCCTGCATCGCTGTCTGCCTGGCAATTTCCTCAACCTGTCTACATAGGTGGGTGCTGACAACCCCCTCTGACCATGGGGTGTTCCATCATGCCGGTCCGACTGTGTGGCAGACTCTGATGTCCTTGGTGCGGACTCACTAGCATCTGACCATCGTACCCCTTTGTCCCTTGGGAGCCGCTTTTCACGCGTCTCCCTTCTTCATTTGTCTCGCACTCAGTTTCCTCTCTGGAGTCGGACATTGATTGTTCCCAATCCACACAACTCCTTGTGTCATCATAGTTTTTACTGATTTCTAGTCTGTCCAGGGACAGTCTCCTGCTCCCACTACTTCAGGTGACATCCTCAGTGTCATACATACAGTTGAGTGCTTTCCAAGCGCTCGTCTTCCCTTCCCCTTTCGGATATTTGTTCTAGTCCCATTTCATCATATATTTTATCGATCATTTCCCTGATGCTTCTGGTATCGAAGTCGTCTTCAATATTTGCCCTAGTCATGCCTAGTACTGAGTCGTACGCAGGAAAGAATTCTTCAATGTCTTCCCATTCTACAACAGGATCGGGTTTTTTAACTTCCTGCTCCAAATATTCGAGATCGCGTGCCCTCTGTCTAAGCTTACGTTAAATGTCAACATCAAATTCTTTGCACTTCCTCACCTCTTCACTGACCTTATCTTCTTCTTCCCTTCTCCTTTCATTTCTACGTTCATCTGCCCTTCGAACTTCCTCATCTTTTCGTCTCGTTATCCTTTTTTCATGTACTCTTTGCTCTTCTTCTAAACTTTGCTGTTTCTGTCTGTCTAAGGAATAGACTGCTCTCTGTTTGCGAACGGGCTGCTGTTCTTGCTGTTCGCGATATAGCTGTTCATGCCTCAGTCTATCCTTCCGTTTTATCCTTTCATCCCTTAACTCCTTTAGTTTCTCCTTTCTCTGTGCCTCATCTAACCTGTCTTTAGGTCTCACATCGTCACTTTCTTTTCCATCGATTTTCAACAATATCTGTCCTCCCATCCATTCGTCTTTTGCGAATGCTATCTCAACAGTTCTGCTTTCACCTTCTTTCCATTTCTTTCCCTCTCTCTCCTTATTGAGAGATGCACTAATCTGTGCCTGATCCTTCCTCTCATCATCGCGTCTCTCCTTGTCCCTCGGGACTGCGGAGATAAGATTCTGGTTCTGATCCTTCCCGCGGTTTTCGTCACTACTGTAAGTAGGTGACTCATATGCGGAGTTGCTATACCCGGTGGCTGCTTTAAGCTCTGTTAATGAGTAGAGTCCTTCAGGCTTACTTCCCTCGGTTTCTGTTTCAGGTGGGGCAGGTGGCGCGGTAGGCATCTCACCCTCCTCCGTGCATACGTTTAATATCCAGTCAGCAGGGGGCTCTTCTTCCTTCGACTGTTAGAACATTCTCCAAAGTTCTAGAACAGCAAGGCGTTTCTCTAGTTTGTTTCCTGTATATGTGGCATGCAAGTAAGTCGTCATATGCTGTAAGATGGCTTTAGATAAAGACCCATTTTGTGGCCACGGCATAAACATCTTGTGGGCGGTGCCCTTAACCCACTCAGTGCTATATTTCTTAAGCTTGGGTGCATGTTTCGGCAGTTGCTTACATAAGTGTGCCAATGGTGTCATTTCTTCCATGCTTAAATCTGTTCTACTTTCCTCTTAAATACCACTTTTCAATGCTTCCATGCAATTTTAACACTGTCAACAATATGAGCGAGCACCAAACACTGCAAACTCCAATCCAATTTTTTCCTGCCAAAACTTTTTATCACCAATTTACTCAAGAACATCAATCCATGTGCGATTCCCTCTCAACTATAGAATCGTGTAAAAACCCTATTGGATTTCAAACAACACAAGACAGAATTTCTTACATGTGACATACAACAGAACATGTATGACAGTCACTTGACAGACTAGACAGACAACAGCTGGACATGAATATCTCTGCCTCTAATTTGTACCCCGACATGGAGTTTAAACAAACCCCTTTTGCAACGTCTTTAAACGTGGTAGTAGCCTAGTCGTCCCCTATTATGTGGGCTCTGAGTTCACGTTTCTTCTGACCGCTATATTACAGCGCAGGAATAAGGTGAATCCTCCCTCTTCTCAGGTGTCCGCCCTGGAATCCTCTCTCTTCTCGGGTGTCTACCCCGGTAACCTCTCCTTTCTCGGGTGTCTACGCCGGTATTCACTATTTATTAAATTATTCTCAAGTCATTATCCCCTTACATATATATACAGTCTTCTCTACTTGTGACTATTTTGTTTTCTCCACCTCCCTCCGTTACCTTTTCCCTTACTTGTTCTAATGCTTAAGATATTTACCAAAGTATTCAATTTTTGTTTCACTGCTCGCATGGTTCCTCTCTGGATCCTCAGGATCACCGCCTCCGTTACCGCCTCCTTTAGTCTTTCGTCTGTTCCGCTGCCCGTAGGAATGGAAGGGTTTATGTTTATAAACCGGGTCCCTTCAGACCCACTGCAGTTTTTGGATAGATTTAAACTATCATTGTCCATGGGCAGCTTTTCAGTCTACTCGGCCAAATGGCGAAGGACTCGTGATATTGCCGAAGACCTAGAGTTACTTTGAGTCGTCGGTCAATAGGTGTCTTATTTTAATCAATAGTTAATAATTGATGGTCAAAACTATCTTCTCCGCTACCAAGTGTACAGGAGGGCAGAGCGACCTCTGACGGGCCCATGGGATCAGAGCTCACCCACGAGTACCTTTAAGACGAGAAAGCTGCACCTTGAGGTGGACGGGGTGTGGGATTCTCTTACTCCAACACCAATCAATAAAGACAACTCAATGGTTTGGCAACGGGAAGTCCATTTAATGACAAGTACAAAAAACGGGGAAACAATAGGAAATCATCAGTGATGCGATCGCCCCTCTCGCTTCAACTTCCACAATCTTCATTCAAACAGCAATTCTTATAGGCAAAATTCGTCATCATTGATGTGTAGCACTCGAATGTTTGTCATGCAAGTCTATTGGTTGGAAAAGGTAACTTAAGTATAGGTACTATATCTGTATATGGTAACAGGGTGTGAGGATTTGATAACTCTTATCGGGTGGGCGTCTACACCCATCCCTCTACATCACTCGTGCTAGACGTCATTATAAGTATGACGTCTCATTATTTTATTTATTTTGCATTTATCCAGTGCACTTGCAGCCCATAAGGCATCAAGGCGCTGTTACAGAAGATAAGCGGACTTAAGATTACAGGCGGGTGCCCAGTGGGCTCATGGTTACACAGTAACAAGCACATATGCAGGAAATGACTGATACAGATTCGTATTTCATATTCAGTTTAGACAAAGAGTCTAGTTTTGATAGCCTTGCGAAAGGCGAGGTGTGATTCAATCAGTCTTAGGTGAGGTGGCAGTGCGTTCCAGTGCGTGGCTGCTAGGGTGGGGAAGCTGGAGCCACCAGCGCACACCTTTCGTGTGGTAGGCGTGACAATCGTGTTGGCATAGCATGATCTTAAGGGTCTGGTGGCAGTGTGCCTGGTGATTCTGTTTGTCAGGTAGGGAGGGGCAAGTTCGTGGAGGTATTTGTGGGTGAGTGCAAGAGTTTTGAAGACAATTCTCTCTTTGACAGGGAGCCAATGTGCTTGCCTTCTGATTTCGGAGATATGGTCTCTTCTTACGGTACCTGTGGCTACCCTTAGCGCATTGTTTTGAGCTAGCTGCAATTTGGCCACGTTTTTGTTGGAGGTCCCAACGAGAAGGGCATTGCAATAGTCTAGCATTGACCCGATAATTGCCCTGGCAATGGTGAGGCAATTCTGGTGGGCCAAGAAGGGCCTGGCAGCGTTGAGGATTTTGGAGTAGTAGGCTGAGGAGGCGGCGATAGCATTGACCTGTCTGTCCATGGATAGGTCGGAGTACAGGTAGACTCTGAGTGTCTTAACATGGTTGGAGACCTTGATAGGAATGTTATCAATGGTGAAGGAGGCGTACTGATCTCCGAGGTTGCCCAGTGTGAAGGGTGATCCTATGAGGAGGAGTTCTGTTTGTCACTATTGAGGCAGAGCCAATTCTCTGCCATCCAGGATTGGATGATAGAGTAGATAGTGGTGAGGGTGTTGGTGTCTGCTAGGTAGTCGCCTGTGAGTGGGATAAGTACCTGTGTGTCATCCGCATAGTTGGTATAAGATATACCAAGGGAGTCCAGAATGCTGAACAGGGGCCTTGTGAAGAGGTTGTAAAGCGTAGGTGCGATACAGGACCCCTGGGGAACACCGCAGGTAATGAGGCTGGGGGTGGCGGATGCAGACTCTGAAAAGACTTTCATGGCCCGTTCTTGGAGAAAGGAGTTGATCTAGTGACAAGCTTTAAGGGAGAAGTTGGCATGGGTGTCTTGATGGTGGCACAGGGTGTTGTTGTCCACGAGATCAAAAACCGCGGATAGATCCAGGAGCAATAGGAGAGCAGGTTTGCCTGCGTCTCTAAGATCGTCCATTTGGTTCCTTAGGTCTAGGAGGGCCGTTTTGGTGCCGTGTTGTGGGCGGAATCCAGATTGCCGCAGGCCTAGGAGACGGTTATCCTCTAAGAACATTTGGACTTGCAGGTATGCTGCTTTTTCCAAAGTTTTGACCAGGAAAGGTACAGTGGTAATGAGCCTGTAATTGCCAGGGACTGTTGGGTCAAGCAAGGGTTTTTTTGAGGAGTGGGCGTACCCAAGCTTCCTTAAGTCCAGACGGGACATGGCCTGACTGGAAGGAGGAGTTAATAAATGCTGTAAGGAAGGGGGGCTAAGGTAGGTGCGGAGTCTTTGATGAGGCTAGCTGGGCAGGCGTCACCCTTGCAGTTGGAAGGTTTGATGGAGTTGAGCAGGGTGATGACCTCTCACTCAGTGATGTCTTTGAACTCAAATAGAGGGGAGACGGTGGTCTTGATGGGTGGCTCAGCGCGCATGTTAGCTATGATGTTGGAGAGGGCTTTTTGGTGGCCGAGGATTTTGGTTTGGAGGGTGTTGAGCTTCTCTAGCATGGCAGACGGAATGCTATTACACCACTTGTTGTCTTTGATGACTGATGGGGGGGGGGCAGATGGTTTTTAAAGTTCCCTAAAGATGGTGAATAGTTCCTTAGACCCTGACTTGGCTTCAGAGATCCTAGCGTTAAAGGAGGTAGCCTTGGCTAAGGTAATATTAGTCTTGTAGGATTTGGAGATGACTTTTAACTTCTGCTGGGTGGCTTCAGAAGGGCTGGCTTTCCAGGTGGAGAGGGCAATCCTCTTTTGCACGCGTTGTTCAAGAAGTTCTTTGGAGAACCATGAGTTAGCATGTTTGGTTTTTTAGGTTTTTTAAGAGTCAGTGGAGCAATGGCGTGCACGGCTGATGTGATGACATCCTTGAAGGTGTCAGCTAAGGTTTCAGGGTTATTAGAAGAGGGGGCCTGCACGGCAGGGTTGAGGAGGTTGGGTGCTAGGTTCTCGACTGTGAGAAGGCGTGAGCTCCTAGCACAAGTTGCTGGGCACGGTGGGGGGGGGGGAAGGCCACTTTCTTGGTTCTGAGGTTGAATTGGATGTAGTGGTGGTCGGACCAGGGGATGGGGGTGTTGGCCGTGATGAGAAGGGAGCAGCTGTGATGACTGATCCAGTCGAGGGTGCGCCCTTTGATATGAGTGGGGTCAGAAATGGAGTGCGTGAAGCCGAGGTTGGACAGTGCCTTCTTGAGGGATTTCCCAGGGGGGTCCTTAGGGTCGTTCAGCCCTAGGTTGAGGTCACCCAGAAGTAAGACCTGTGATGTCTTTTTGATGTTGTTGGACAGTGCAGGGATAGGGTGTCATGGAAGTCAATACATGGGCCTGGGGGTCTGTAGACAATGTGCATGGTTATGGTGCAGTTGAGGAGAGCCATTGATTTTTAGAGGGAGGTAGTCGCTGTTGCTGTCAAGTAGGCCTTCAACATCTCTAATGGCAATGGCTTCCCTGGCAATGAGGGCAACGCCTCCACCTCTCTGAGAGGTGCGGTCTTTCCTGAAGATGGAATACCCAGAAGGGATGGCCAGTGATAGGGCTAGGCCTGAGCTGTCATTAAGCCAGGTTTCAGTAAGGATGAGGAGGTTGAGGTCGTCCTTAATGAGCAGGTCGTTGATGTCAAGGGCGTGTGCAGGTACGGATCGGGCATTAAGCAAGGTGCAGCTGAGCGTGTAGGCAGAGGGAGGCATGGGGATGGGCGGGCTAGCCGGTGTGGAGGGTGGCTCGGATATAATGGGTGGCATCAACCTGAGCAATGGGCATAGACACAGCATTAGGCAGCATAGTGCAACGTGTGGTCATGGGGGCGGCATCAACATGAGCAATGGGCATAGACACAGCATTATGCAGCATAGTACAACGTGTGGTCATGGGGGCGGCATCAACATGAGCAATGGGCATAGACACAGCATTATGCAGCATAGTACAACGTGTGGTCATGGGGGTGGCATCAAAATGAGCAATGGGCATAGACACAGCATTAGGCAGCATAGTACAACGTGTGGTCATGAGGGCGGCATCAACATGAGCAATGGGCATAGACACAGCATTATGCAGCATAGTACAACGTGTGGTCATGGGGGCGGCATCAACATGAGCAATGGGCATAGACACAGCATTAGGCAGCATAGTACAACGTGTGGTCATGGGGGCGGCATCAACATGAGCAATGGGCATAGACACAGCATTAGGCAGCATAGTACAACGTTTGGTCGTGGGGGCGGCATCAACATGAGCAATGGGCATAGACACAGCATTAGGCAGCATAGTACAACGTGTGGTAGTGGGGGCGGCATCAACATGAGCAATGGGCATAGACACAGCATTAGGCAGCATAGTGCAACGTGTGGTCATGGGGGTGACATCAACATGAGCAATGAGCATGGGAGCACCAGTGGAGTTGGGCGTGGGTGGTGTTGCAGAGTTAATGTTATTAATGGGGTTGTTGTTCGTGGCAGCCATGAGGTCTTGTTTGGTGATGTGAACATTGATGATCTGTCATAGCGTGGCCACAGAGTGCGGGGCAACCCAGGGGCTGGGATTGGCCTTAGTAGCGTAGCGCGTGAGTGATGAAGGCTGGCTTCTTACGCCAACCCTTGCATTACGGTATCCTAGGTTGAGAGTATAGGTGATGGGGTTGGTAGGCTGAGTGCGTGACCGTAGTTGTGCATTCCTGTAGTAACACGGCATGGTGCGCATGGTTGTGACCTGGGTAGGTGCACGTGAGAGGTGTGGCGAGTGGGCATAAAGGCTGGAGGCCTTACCTTGTGTGAACTTGCATTGGTTCTACTAGCTAAAGGACCCTAGATTACTTGGTCCATTGTGATTGGGTCGGTTACACCCCCAGGCATAAATCTCCACTTTAATTAGCAGCATGCAGAATGGTTACCCAGATGTGGCATGCCCCAAGATTCACCCTGCCTCCCTTCCATCAATCAGTACTTTAGGGCTATGTGTCAATTAGTTGGCTGAGGATGGCCTCGAAACTGTAGTTTCTTGTTGGGAAAAGTTATGGCATCCTCTGGTTTTGGGTGACATCAGACGTTGGTACCTCTTCGCGCTTGGCTGGTCACGTGTAAGTACACCGTGAAGCTGCTTCATTTTCCATCTATTTGCGTATTTGATTCTCTCTTCGTCCTCGCCATCTGCCTGGGCCTCCTTATCTCAACCTTCACGGGCAGGCTGTTATGCTTTGGTGTTTCGATTCATGGAAGTTGCCGCTCTCCTCCCTTCCGTAGGTTGACCTCGAATTCCCAGGCATGCGCTGCTTCTTGCTAAGTTTCGGTTCCGCTCTTTCGTCTGGCTTTGTGCTGGTATATGAATCCTGGCCTGTTTGACCCCTACCATCCAGGGCTTAATTCTGCTTCCATGTAGAGTGGACTGCACTTATAATGTGCTTCATTGATGAAGATATGTATATATAGTTGGTGCTTGCCACTCTATTCTTCTACTAAGAATAGCAAGCAGTACTGTTCCCTTAGCTTCTTACGTTCCAAGCCTATTTACAAGCGTTAGCTAGTTGCATATTTTCATCCTACTTCCTGGTTACGTTTCTTTATATTTCAACACTGTTTCTTCTTCAAAGTCTATGATATCCTTATCCAAGGTGTTTCGTCTTAGTGTGTCATCTTTTTGGTTGTTGTTTCGTTTATCTGTACGTCTGTCCGGATCCTTGCGTCGTCATCATTCACCTTCGATTAAGGCCCTTTGGGTCTCTTCTGGGACAGTTTGAAAGTAGTCTTCATGTCGTGTCAGCTGTTGGTTGTCTCAGTGGGTACCGTGCTGCCCATGGTTGTCTGGTAATTGGCATTTCAGCAGGTATTGCTCTTCCGATGGGCACTGGGCAAAGCCCTTTCACGGCTCTCTGCTGGTTTATTTGCTCATCGTACGTCACATATCTCGGCGAGTATGTTCCTGGTATTTCAGAATGGGGGGCTGGAGTGCAGGCCATATCTGGCACCTCCTCTACACTCAGACATACCGGCCTAACACACCACAGCCATTTCACCACATTTTGTGCACAGTCGTTTTGCCACTTTGTGGCATTTTTATAGGGGGCGGGGTTAAAAAATAATCGAGGGAGTGGGGGCATACAAGAGTGTTTAAGATGCTTTCCGCTCATACAAATGCCACAAGAAATGATGGGAAAGGGCTGTACCAGATTCACTCAGACTTCACTTCCCAGTATGCAATGTTGTTTCATTCAGTCTCTTGCTCAGAAGAGTTTGGGAAGTCAGACTACACTTCCCGTTATACCATGTTGTTCCAATCAATGTTCTCAGATTTTACTAGCAACTGACCGTTCTGGCCAATGTACTCATATGCTTTTCCCTGGGTAGGGTTGCAATGCCACACAATGAAAACCGTACCCAGCCCTGCCCCCTTTTCACTCACTCTTGGCGTTCATGGGGCTTCTGTGGCCTGGTCTGGTTGGCTTCTGCTGTGCACGTCTCCTTGCTGCAGCCCTGGGAAATCGGCTTTCCTACCTGTTCTCCGATGTTGACAAATTGGATTGTGGAGACTGTGGTTCTGTAAGTAATAAGAAAGAACTCTGGCCAGAAAAGAGGCTGGTAGATATAGTGGGATAGACAGTGGTACCAGCATTTGAACCTTACAAAGCACATTTAGAAGGTTGAGGCACTGCCCCCACCTCCCTCACTACTCCCCTATGGTAGGATCAACTCTGGCATATACCCTAGTAGGCTATCTACCCCAGGCCTGGAGGGGTCATCATTCTCTCCTGACACGGTAAAGCCCCTGACCCTATCACACCCCCACCTTTTCATGTAGGTTCTTGAGGTAGCTCAGTGTATAGCTTTGCTAGGGTTGGTGCATCTCTGTATGTCCTCGCCACTGCTCTTTGCTTCTCTTTAGGACTTGGGCCAGTATTCTGCATCTTAAGCTCAACACAATATGCTCTGATCACTCCTTACTCTTCAACAGCCCTTCAGCGGCACACAGGACTCTGCTGCTCCACCTCCAGCCAACACCTCACACTGGTTTCTCCTCCCTTTTGAGTCTCATTACAAGTCCCTTCCTCAGACCGTCCTTAGGCTGCCCATCAGTACCCACCCCTCCCAGATATCTATTAGTGAATAACTCCTCCCCAACTTATATCATGCCGATCAAATCCACAACCCTACTTTCCTCTATCGGAATTCGGCGCACATCATGACACTGAAGCCATCAGAGGATCAGGCCTGCTTCTGGGCCTGTTGCTATGTGTTTCACCAAAGCTTCTGCAACCTATATTCTTCATACAACTGGAGACATTTGACCCTCTCCCTGTCTAGTCCTTCTCTTTCGTTCGTCTCCGTGCCTATGTGCGCCCAGATGCCTGAGGGCTGTCGGTGTGTTACAAATATACAAATAAATAAAAATAAAAAATAAATACAAGACCCATTACTAGTCCTGTGATCTCTTGTTGGCCCTGTGAGGTAACTTCAGCAAGCACATTGACACGCATTGGTATTTTGTATGGATGCTCCCTTATCCACATCGGCTGAGCAGATTGTCACAACCCCTCCCACTAGGATTGGGCTGAGGAGCTTGTTTCATTGCTCTAAACGAACTATGTTGGTTGCTGGGATGTTCCGAAGGATGGACCTAAAATCCAGATTGGAGGCCACTGCTCTGACCCGCCCAACGCACAGGTGTTGCTGCACCTCTTCAACAACACTGAACAAGGACTACTTTGACTCAGTACCTCATAGACACTAGTGAAACACTATGCCTAATCTCTTACCCATCATCATTAAATGCACCTAAAAAAACGTAAAGGTCACTCAGCAGCCACCCACAACTATTGACTATCTGAAATTACTGAGGATCCCACTGAAACAATTTGACTGAAACAAATTAAGGTCGCTCAACCCCATTTCTGTCAAAGGTATAATTTATAATACTGAAACTAATAGACAGATTATCACATCAGATACTAAATGCTGCAATGAACTCCACGGATTTTAATGCCGGTCTACCACCACTCCTTGCAGAATTCCTAGAAATCTAAGCCATCAAATTCAACATTCACTCTACTTCACCTCACTTATACTGCGTTTAATCTCAAGCCTTGCCTAAAAATGTAATAATGGACAGAAACACTATCCTTGCCTTAGTCAACACAAAATGTTCTCTCCAGGACTTTCTTTGCAAACATTTTATAGATCTCAACATCACTGCCAAACATACAACGTTGTCTTCCCTAACAGAAGATCGACAACTATCGCTAACTAGATCAATGCAGAAACAACATGTCTCTCTACCCCTCGACCTTGTCACACATCATGCTCTAGATAGCCTTTCCAAAACAGAAACTGAGATTGATACCACCTCTGGCCCAATTCTGGACATCATCACACCAAACGCCTTCAAATTCATTACTCGCCATAGGCCTATAAGGAAAGGAGGGGGACTTGCAGCCATTTACCGTGCTTTCCATATGATATGATATGATAGTTTATTTATATAGCGCCCACATACATTGTGTATTCCAAAGCGCTGCAAGCCTGGATACACAATGATGATGGGAACAGCATGATTCAGGGCCACCATGAGAAAGGGTGACGCACCGTGAATCAATGAAGTCCATAAAAGTCAAATCCAGCATTGGCCACAAGACGGTAATAGTGAAACCAGAATGTACCAGGACATACTCCTGCAAAAGTAGGCTGGAGGGCGGGAGGGGGAGCAGGGTAGAAGAATCAAGCAAAATAGGCAACACCTGTGTGGGAGAAGGGTGGGGGGCACAAGGGAACATCACAGGGGATCCGATGGGTGGGGATGGCCTGTGGAGACAGAGGGAGTAAACATATGTTGGTGCATGCTGTCTGAGCAGGGGTTCGGGCCCTGGATCCTCCTTGTCTGAACAGGTCCAAATAGAAATTGCCCTTTTCTTCGACTGCCCTTCACTTCGGACACCCTTGATCTAAGAGTTAAGAGCAGGAAGGAAGAGGCGGGTCTAAGAAGGTGGGCGGGGCTTAGGCCAGGTAACCAAGATCCACTTGCACCTTCTCCCCATCTGCAAAGGAAAAGAAGCTGGGGGCTCCTTAAGAAGGGAAAAAGAGCGGCAACCAGGAAGGCACCAGGTGGGCGAGGCTTAGACCATGTGACTAAGATCCACATGCAGCTGCTCCCCATCTGCAAAGGAAAAGAAGCTGGAGGGCTTCTTAAGAAGGGAAAATGAGCGGCAACCAGGAAGGCACCAGGTGGGCGGGGCTTGCTAAGCAGAAAAAAGAGCGGCAACCAGGAAGGCACCAGGTGGGCGGGGCTTAGGCCAGGTAACCAAGATCCACTTGCAGCTGCTCCTCATCTGCAAAGGAAAAGAGGCTGGAGGGCTCCTTAAGTAGGGAAAAAGAGCGGCAACCAGGAAGACACCAGGTGGGCAGGACTTGCTAAGTGGAGAAAAAGAGCGGCAACCAGGAAGGCACGAGGTGGGCGGGACTTAGGCCAGCTGACCAAGATCCACTTGCACCTGCTCCCCATTGGCAAAGGAAAAGAGGCTGCAGTGCTCCTTAAGTAGGGAAAAAGAGCGGAAACCAGGAAGGCACCAGATGGGCGGGGCTTGCTTAGTGCGGAAAAAGAGCGGCAACCAAGAAGGCACCAGGTGG
The DNA here is from genome assembly GCF_040938575.1 of Ambystoma mexicanum. NCBI lineage: Eukaryota > Metazoa > Chordata > Amphibia > Caudata > Ambystomatidae > Ambystoma > Ambystoma mexicanum. The sequence continues at coordinate 746,794,832 of NC_090926.1, forward strand.
GCAGGGCTTAGGCCAGGTGACCAAGATCCACTTGCACCTGCATCCCATCTGCAAAGGAAAAGAGGCTGGAGGGCTCCTTAAGTAGGGAAAAAGATCGGCAACCAGGAAGGCACCAGGTGAGTGGGGCTTGCTAAGTGGAGAAAAAGAGCAGCAACCAGGAAGGCACCAGGTGGTCAGGGCTTAGGCCAGGTGACCAAGATCCACTTGTACCTGCTCCCCATCTGAAAAGGAAAAGAGGCTGGAGTGCTCCTTAAGTAGGGAAAAAAGATCGTCAAGCAGGAAGGCACCAGGTGGGTGGGGCTTGCTAAGTGGAGAAAAAGAGCGGCAACCAGGAAGGCACCAGGTGGGCAAGGCTTAGGCTAGGTGACCAAGATCCACTTGCACCTGCTCCCCATCTACAAAGGAAAGGAGGCTGGAGGGCTCCATAAGTAGGGGAAAAGAGCAGCAACCAGGAAGGCACCAAGTGGGCGGGGCCTGCTAAGTGGGGAAAAAGAGCAGCAACCAGGAAGGCACCAGGTGGGCGGGGCTTAGGTCAGGTGACTAAGATAAACTTGAACCTGCTCCTCATCTGCAAAGGAAAAAGGCTGCAGGGTTCCTTAAGTAGGGAAAAAGAGCGGCAACAAGGAAGGCACCAGGTGGGAGGGGCTTATTCAATACCCCTTGAATAATTGACTGCCCCTCTCCCAAATCCCCTGAATCTCTCGCGTTCAGCTTATAGGACCACAACGTCTGCCCCCTCGCTCTGACTATCATTTATGGCCCTCCTAGCAAACACTAATTTCCCCAATAATGTATGGAACCTACAGCATCCCTACAACAGGGATTTAAACTCCCCATCCTCACCAGGGACTTCAATATTTGGATTTACAAAGCAACAAACACATTTGGAGAATTCTTATGTAGCACTCGCCTTTACCATGCACAAGGCCGGGCACAGTCCCGACCTTCTCATGTCCTCCATCCACTGTCTTTCCCAAATGTCTCCAATATAAGCTGGTCCAAAAATTCACTCCGGCTCATAGCTCTCCCCACTGATCCTAAACAGTCCCCCTGCCATCTACTCAGTACACTCAAAACACATCAGAGCAAATTCCCAATCTGCCAATCACTCACACCCACTCCATCGTTACAATGGTACATTGAGATCCAGAATTCATTCTCTTACAAAATCAGCAAAATAAAGAACTCAACTCCATCGAGCCCACCCCCACTACTCACCTAACTGATCACATCATCTATCTGAAAAACCAAACCTTCTGACTCACCCACGGACTGCTGCTCACCTCATTTCTTTAACTCAATCAATCCATTTGGCCATTGCTCCACTCATCTCGCGCTTTTGCATCCTAACCTTCATGAAATCAGTGGATCAGTGGCAAACCATCAACTCCAGTCTCATCTTAAATCCATCCACACCATTGACGAAATGTCGGTAATGAAAATGTAATTATGGGTTTGATACCCATAGAAAAATAAACAATAAAAAGCAAAATCCATTTTCTCTGTCGGGACATACTCACACAAGGACCTGAAAAGAAAAAACGTTAATCAAATCACAATGGAAACACTTGGCTATATCATGCACAATCATGAAGAAAAACGGTTGTGCACAGGTTTTACCATAAATACTCCAGATGGGACTTTGATGGTGAGATTCCACCTCAAACCGGCTGCTGAAAGAGGTATGGTTTCAGTGGTTGATGACCTCAGAAGGATTGTGGACTTCCTCTGAAGTGTCTTGTTTGCCCTGGCATTCTTTGGAGAATCAATTAGTTTGTCCTCTCGACCTGTCAGCTGCATTCGACATCTTAGATTACCACAACCTACTAAATCAGCTCAATTGGTTTAACACATTCCTCTCCAATTGATTCTCCAAAGAATTTCAGGACCCCTTTACTGCCCCAGCCATTCGTTCCTCAACTGGAGTGCCTCAGAGCTCTTTTTTTTATCTTCATATCTTTTTAATAAGCACTTGAAACCCAAAACAAATATTCTCAAAGCAGCCAGGTGTGATAACATATTTACAGCGATGAAGCACACATCTATATCGTTGTCCCAGGTGAGGGATCCCCACATCTAAAGAACATGTCCTTTACTCTAAACTAGATCCAATCTTGGATGAGTTCTAACATGTTTTCCTTGAACAAATCCAAAAATGTTTTTTTGTGCTTGGCCCACCAACAGCTCTATCTACTCTCAGCCCCTCCTGAAAAACCTACAGTTTGGGACCATGACATCTTCAAGAAGGCAAAAGGTCTATGAGTAACATACTCCTCCCTTTCCTTCTAGTCGAATGTCAATGCCACCCCATTCTCTGCTTACCACATACATGCCAACCCTCCTGATTTAGGCGGGAGACTCCTGACTTTTTGTGAAAAAATATTGCTATTTTTCACGTTCTCCCGCCTAAAATACTTCTAGTCCCAATGCATCCCTATGGGAAAATGTGCGACTCCCGATTTCTCTGATGAAATGTTCCGCCCAGGTGAATCAGAAAGTTGCCATTTCTGTTACCATACATTAAAAATACTTAGTAACATTAAAACCTTCTCTCTCCATCGTGTAACCCAAGCTCCCACCAACCCGAAACTGGATTATTGCAATTCCATACTAGAGGGAGCCAACAAAACCACTATTAGGACCCTTCAAACTTTGCGAAACTCTGCAGCCAGACTGATATGCAATTACAAATGTCTCAGACATACACAACCAATCCTGAAATCACTCATCTCCTTACAGGTTAAAGAGAGATGCAAATTCAGATCCTTGCTGCTCGTGCTTGTGCATGCCAGTGCCTACCTGGAGGCCTCACACCTTTGGAGGTGTCCCAGAGGCTCTCTGGATGGATTTAAGTTTCACAGTATAGAATGTGTCACACTACCAGAGAGAGAAGGCCACCTGGAGCTGTTTCTCAGAAGGAGGGAATACTGGATCTTGAGACTGTACTTTAAGCAGCCAGAGGGTTTGCAGTCAGATGAAGGGATGTCTTGCTTTCTGTGTCAAGAGCATAGCTATGAAAAAGAAAGCTGTGCAAAAAGGGCATGATATAAATGTTAGAAACTGCATACAACCGTTTGTCTTAATGATTGTTTGTTTGTTCATTGATTTATAAGGCGCGCCTAACCCGAGGGTATCTGGGTGCATTTGCAGTGGTTACCTTTCTACATTAGCTTGGTTAGATACAATAAATACGAGATGTACAGAAAGGATACAGTGGATACACATTTACATTACCTTAGGTACATACAGTACATACAAGATACACAGTAAGATACAGAATAAGATATAGTCGAGTGTGGAATACCATTTTGACAATCACTGGCTTTATTAAACATCGATTGTTACATGAATATGGGACAGTGGGATTGAGGCTTACAAGGCAAATGGAAGGTCTTTTTTGAGAGCCAAATAATGGTATTTCGCCTAAAGTTAGGGACTGACTGCTCCAAGCGCAGGGCGGGGGGAGGTGTTTGCATTTACACATTGCCAAACATGTCATTTGTTCAAAGTTTTTTTTTCTTTTCAGGAACTTGTTGTGTTCATATGTCTGGGTAGAAAAAATGTATTTTGCTTCCTGTTGTTTATTTACGTATGGGGATAAAAACGTGTAATTGAGTTGCCATTACCCACACTGTATAGATCTGTCAGAGAGCTTGCGTTGCACTGCTTAAGCACACTGATTGCACATTCAAAGTTTGACCACTGTTTGTTTTAAAAAGTATATTGAGCTTTTAATGTTTGTATGCTGCTTGGAAAGATGTGTTTGCACTTGTCGCTTAAAAATCTTTTGAAGCACTTTTGGTTGCATGTTTCTTTCTATGGTGGCAGTTTAGGCAGTTTAGGAAGTTGCAACAAAAAACGTCATGTGCCTCTTTGAGAAAGCACGGGGTCCCCATCATGTGAACTGCTGATGGCGATAACTGCCTTCTTAGGAAATAAAGGAATAACATTAACTAAGTCGAACAGCGGCCTGCGCTTGCCTACGTCATTACATCTTTCCATCTGAGAGCATCGTGCGGCTGAGCAGGTTGTTTTTTCAGACTCTCCTTTCTCTGCATATTAGTTTTAAACATAGAAGCCTGCCATGTACAGAAACACAATCATGCACACCGTTTGCTTAACATGGTCTGTGACATCACTGCTTATCTGTAATAGGAAAGTGACTACCACAATTAAACTGTAATAATCTATTACACTTCCGTTATGATATCACATTGCCAAAACCAGGGCATAGTATGAAAGGCAGCCCTCTAAGCTCTGAGGGCACTGTTGTGATGCAGCGATCTGTCATTCCATCAATATGGCTGCTGCAGCTGCTCCAGAGGCCAGGCGTGTTGTAGGTCTGGAAAAGATCCGGGGCTATGCTAATGTCGGGACTGTCGGGATTTAGGGCTAGCTAGTCTTTTGTTTGTAGCCCCTGAGCTTCTATCCGAGGCTACAACGAAAAAGCCCGGGGCTGTAGCCCCCATACCCGCCAGGCTCCCTCTAGCAACGCCTATGCCGGAGACCCGGTGCTTCTGGGCACTAGTGTGCCTGGAGTGTGGTAAGGATTCTGGCTGCGGTGGAGGGATAGTAGGGGTGGTCTGGTATTGGTGCCCTGAGAGTGTAATTGGCCTGTTCCGCTGTGCCCTGCTGATCAGCTCTGCAGCTCATAGGACCCCTGCCATTAGACTGATAAGCATGATTACCATATAGCGTTTGGAAACCAGTCAGTCACATGGGTATGCCTGCCTCCTGGAGGCTGAGATACTGATTCTGCAAGTGCTGATTGTGTTTCGGTCTGCCTAGGTGTGGGGTGTCTGAAGCAAAACGAAAGAGGTGATGGCTGGAAGGTTTAGAATTAATCTTAAAAACTATGGCAATTGCTTTGGACAACCCTGCAGACTATCATTCTTTAGCCTGCCAAGCTATTACAACAGGGGAAAAACCATATGCAAATTAGGCTGTACCCACCCCAAAAGGGGCAGAGTGGGGTGTATCACTACCTACTGGTAGCTGCTGTTCATGCTCCTGAATTGTTTAACTGTGTAGATTTGGTGCGCTGCACCTGGTTGGCACCCTGGTGGTGTCGGGTAAAACACCGGTTGACCTGTGTCACTGGAGGCGATAACGAAACACACACAACAAATAGTGTTTTGATACCTTTTTTTGGATGTCAGAGGATCGGTTTGTCCGATGGCCTAGAGCAGGGAAAATCAACTCAAAAATTGAGAATCTACTCAACACAGTGGAGGGAAGGAGGGATGATGTAACTGCCGTGTAAGTGCCTAAACTAAAAGGACCAGCGGTCCAGAGTACATTCCTGTATCCATGTTAAAAAACCGGGAGTCCGTCCGCGACAATGTCCTGCAAGCCACTCCATCACAGGAATTTTAGAGAGTCGCAGCACACTTCTTTCAATGTCCTTGGCTTGGTTAGCAGCCTTGTGCTTGGTCTTTCTCTTGGCATTTGGGATTGCCGTGCTCCGTGGCTCTCGCTCTATGTCAGCTCTGCACACCGGGGGTAGCAAGTCCTTTGATTGAATACGGACGAGCCTTTCCTCCGAATTTCCGCCAGCATGAACCTTACATGCGGACGACTTGATACATGACGGACTGTACACACGAGCCACGACCACACAGCGTCAGCTCCAGGGATGACGCAGACAGGTACTTCCCACGCCGTTTGACCTCGCGGCTGTGAGCTTTGGGACAGCACCAGAGCTTTGGCCATTGGTGAGCCCCAGTCACAAGTATCTGTTAGTAAGAAGCAGCTCTGCTCCCCTGAGCTGCTACTTCTGCCCTGTGCGTGCCACGCCTGCGGCATGCCTAGCCAGGCATGCCTAGCCAGCCCAGCGTCTCAGAATTGAAGTTTATGGAGTCCATGGCTCCCTAGAGCTACGCCCTGACGAAAGCAGACCCTTGGCTTTGGTGTATCATTCTTAGGTCGTTTTAAATTCCCTCTTTCAACCTAAGAGGAACATGAGACAATAGGAGGCACTTAGTTTCCAGCAACAGACTTCTTACTATATGTTATGTGCTTTAATATTATTCACTGTTACCCTATTTCCTGTTCCAAACAAATAGCATTACCGGATGTAAATGCTCAGTGTAAATGTTAATGCATGTGATATGATCTAGCATTCTTGTTTGACTCTATGTTCTAAACAGTGTACAAAGTTAAGACTCTGCCTTTGTAACATTGAGGACACCTGAGCAGTTTTGTCCCAACAACAATTCTCTTACTATTTGAACATATATATTTATATATATTGTCTGTACATCATTTTTATACACACTGTATTCCTTTTCCCTTTCTTGTCCTTTACTTTTCTAAAGTGTCTTGTTTCAGACACAGCCATCACTGGCTCTCCTCCTCGATTTCCTGTTTGCAATACTGCCACTAATTCTCTGCACTGTATCCACACTCATCACACACCAATCAGTTGTGGATTTACACCATTAGCTTTGAATGTTTATGTTGTTCCATGAACCAATCCTTGAACAGTTTATTGTATTATAGTAATACACTGACATTTATGTTCCACTTTGAAGACGTTTTTGGTCTGTATGACTGTTTCTGGAGGCAGCTAATACTTTTGGTTGATGCGATTAGGTTCCTAATTTATAACCACATTAGTACCTGTATTGGCAACAGCACTTCTCCTTCAGTGCTCCGTGGCTCTGTCTTGGCCTTTGTCTGGATTGTAGGACAAGGAGATGATCCTAAAACTGCCACCGGGGAAAAGCCCATAAGGGCCCGCTCTTGCCCTATGGAAGTCTTTACATCCATAGCATGTAGGTATTTTCCCTCTTACTAAGGGCATTTGGTTAGGATTTTGGCCCCGCCCCCACTTATTCGGGTTCTCATATGGGTTTAATCCCCATATTGCCTTCTTTATTAGGGCTGGTGGCCCCCTCTAGAAGGTCAATGTGGCCATCCAATGCAGTCTGGGCTAGAGCCACCAGCTGGCTTTACTCAGAGGGCCCTATTTGGAGGTGCGTGCAAAATAAGAAAAGTGTTCTTCTGTGGTGGAATTACACTTCTTATTTGAACAACATTTAGACATAAAAGAAATCAGAAATCTAGTGGTCATTGTTTCAATCTCTGCCAATTGCATGATGAGTTTTGCGTCCTCACCCTACAGCATAGTAACGGCCGAAACTGTGAGTAGATTTTCTTTGTTCTGCGCCCTTGTTACTCCACTTCATTCCTTTGAAAAAGGCGGCACCCTTTCAGATGTCATACAGTCATGTGGAGCTTAAATAGATTACTGCTAGGTAGTGTCAAATTGCATGCTGTGATCTCAGGTTTCATCAAAATGTATGCACCCTGAGCGCTCTTTGGCCAGAGTTAAAGGTTGTGTCCGCAATCACCTCCAGTTTATGTCCACACAAGCAAACAAAAGTTCTCTTAGTTTCTTCCAATTGCTGAAAGAAGGGATGTTTGATGACATGACTACTTTGGCGGAACATATGTTTACTAGTGCCGAGCATCTGACAGCCACAGTTTCTTTTTTTTAGCAAAAGTCGTGTCAGGATAAAAGGCGATGACGGGGTGAAACTGGAGCAAAGGGTTTGTTACATCCACTGGCTCGCTGGTGCAACTTTTCACACTTTTGCATGCAGATTGTACAGCAGCCCTGCAACAGTCTTTGCACCCACTTCGGAATAGTGGTGCTGGAGGTTGGCTTTCCACATAAGCTCTCATTGGATCTCAGAAGCAGACTCAGAATGGTTTTCTCACAGCCAATCCCTACCAGTCCTAGGGGCAGGTTCCCAGTATTCCTCCTACTTTTCTTTGTAGCTTCAACCTGCCCTCTCACAACCTCCCCCTCTGTTTCCCTGAGTCTAGACAGCCTTCTTGGCTTGGCCTGCAAAGGTTCTGCTCTTCAGTTGTCCTTCTCCTAAACTACCTGTTGCTGCTTGGCTTTCCTGGCCTGGCCACCACTGATTCTCCTCCTCTATCACTCCTCACAATAGCACCATTCTCTCTCAGAAACGCTGTCCAATAAGTGTGGAGGCGAGTGCCGCTTTTCACAACGGTGCTAATCAAATGACTATGTCAAAGAGTACCTGATTTGTGTATCTGTTTCCCCACATGCTTTGTGCAACACGATTGTACCTTGCTTAATGGTTTCATGTTCCCCCCATTCATGGGGTGGGGGAATCGCATTATCTTCAGGTGTTGCATGCCGTCTATTAGCAGGACTGGACCCATCCCCAGTTCCCAGTGGCCTGGGGTGGTACATACATTGTCTGGCATGTTGGCGCCAGAAAGCCTTATTATGGTGGCCTGAGGATCCAGCACTCCAGCTTCCCTGTGCCCAGGGAGATTCTCTGCTGCACCCAAGTGCTCACTGACTGTGTTTCTGCTAATTGATGTATGTTTTCAGTTTGGCTCCAGGTCATGGTCCATGCAGGAGCTTGCGCACCCGATGTGTGCCACTGCTTTGCTTCACTCCATGCATGGACCTGCAGCTGAGTGCTGCATGCACTGTTGAGGCACCTGCGTTTTATAGGACTGTTACGTAGTCTCTTATGTTAATTGTATCTGGTATTTTGCTCCTATTGTTGGATGTGGTTTTGATCCAGACCCTAACGGATTCCTCTCCCATGAAGTTTATTGCTAACATGTTGGGGTTTTACCCGCTTTGGGAAGGGCTGCACTTCAGGACCACCTATGGAAGGACTGGAGGGGCTCTGGGGATGGTATGATATCAACCTAATACTGCCGCCAGGGTCATATCAAAGAGCAGGGGGTCTCCTCTTGCTCCCAGAGATCCCCAGTCTTCCTCTTCTGGCAGTAAACAGATGCCCTTGTGCTTGTACTAAGGTGCTGGTGGTTAATTATCATTTTCAGGGTGCTGGTTCAAGTGATCCTTGGAGGTGAAGCTTACAGCCAGTAATGGCCCAAAATGTCGCCCTCACAATTATGACGGCCGAAAATGCAGATTTCTTTCATTTTTTTAGACCACCCCTTACACCGTATATATATGAACGGAGGGGTATGTAATATAATGGTAATATGAGGGGGGGTGCGGGGGTCTCCCCCCGCATATGTATGTGGTGTAAAGGGGATTTTAAAAAAAAATAACAAAAAAGAAAGTAGGCATTTTCGGCCGTCGTAATAATAGTGGTCGCAATAATCACATAGATCCTTTCAGCCTAACCTTCTGGAGGCGGAAGTCTTGAAGCTGTATGGCTAGTGGTGAGAAACAAACATATCTTGCCTTCACGAAAAATGACTGTGGGGTCCAGGAGCACAATGCAGACCCTATTGAGGAATGCAGTGGCTGAGGCACCACTCCCAACAGCCCTAATTCCATAACTATGCTTGTGGAGTTAGGAGCCGGTTTCTCCTCTGTGAGCTCGATGCTGGATGCCTGGATGTGAACTAGGCCGGGCAGGGTCGGGGGTCAAGTAATTGAGGATGCAAATATGATTTGGCCAGTGAAGGACTGAAAGAACATCGCACAACCAGTTCATGGAAACCATGGGAACATTTCAAGGGTGTGCAGCCCAGGAATCCAAGTCTCCAAGAATCACCCTCCGCATACCAGAGGCCATCCTGATTTCACATACATATTGTTTGTTGAAAAGTTGCTTATGGACATTCTGAAGGATCACTTTTTCTCTCAGCAGTTTCTGGTAACAAGAGCATACCATTCTTTAAACCCATGTCTATCTACTGGCTGGCAGCCAGTTAGGCCAATCATTGGCCGCATTCTGAATTACAGAGTCTGTGGTTTGATGCCGTGTAATTCCAGGGACTTCTGGAGTATCAGGGATACAGCGCATCTATCTATCTTGATTTCATAGTTTCAGGATAGAATGACTGATGGCTCTCTTTGGCTGTTAAGAAGAGGCACAGAGACAATAGCGTAAAGCATGGGATGCTCTTCCCATCCCTGTTAATGGAGTTTATAGAAAGACGCATTTCTTTGCATCCCTCAAAGACGACTCTGACTTAATAGGTCAAATGTCGTGGCCTTCACTTGGCATACATTGTTAATAATGAAAAATACATAACGACAAACATTTCAGTGAAACCCAAATAACGAAAAAAAAATTGACATGTTTAATGAAAGTGTATGTGGGGGGTGGAGTAAGGCATAAAAAAGGTTGGGGGAGTTTGGGGGGTTATTAAAGCGAGGCAAACGGGGGTTTGCGGAGACTCCCCCCAAATAAAAAAAATAAAATCTACCTTTTTCGTAATTTAAGTGTCACTAAAAATGTCACTCTCAGAGCTGATGGGTCAACTGTTGGGGAGGGGGAGTTGAGATGAGATTTATGAAAAAATAATCTATTTTGCAAGTTTAATTTACCAGGAGTGATTTATTCAGAAGTGCATTTTTTCAGCAATGGGTGCTTGCAAATGCTACATGGCTTTTTTTGCACTCAGTGTACTCTGTTCTTGAATGTTTCACCTACCTGTTTTGCTGGACAGTGGCCACACAGGTCAAACTCAAACTCTGCAGGATCAAGGGGTGTGCCCCGTCTCATACACACATCTTCCTCTTTCATAGCACAGAACTCGACAAGGTGTGGGGATAGGGGCCTGTGCTAAAGAATCTGTGTAGGAGATTGCCTGCAAAACGTCATTGCAGGAAAATACCATCCAGCATAAGAAACCAACACTTGCAAGTAGGATGGTGGGTCCCGTGATTAGGGGCGTGAGCATGGACCGCAGTACTTTGAAAGACAATGATATTCAGTATTAGCTTGCCTGTATGCCACATACATAGTGGACCTAACTGAGGCCTCCAGACTGCTGTCCCAAAATGCAATGCACACAAGACTGTTGCATGTGGGCTGATGCACATTACGCCACTTCCAGGCCTTTGGAGAGAAGACCGGAATCGATCAAGGAGCAGGGGGCTGGTGAGGTAAGTGGGAGGAACAGGGAAATGCAAGGGGAAAGAGAAGGATGGAGGGGGCTCGGGCTTTGCAGAGGGAATGGTGTGCGCAGGAGGAACCTCCTCCCCAACATGGACAAGGGAAAGTGGGGGACTGAAAGAGCAATCATGCACAGGAGCAGCTTTTATCCGGCGGCCCTCCACAATTTCCTTCTTTAAAAAGTGACATTTGGATCTAGATCGTGTGCACCACCACAAACCTGGTGACTTGGCATTCAGCGGTGTGGAAGAGACATATGCCGACAAGCTGTCAGGAGCCGCAGAGTTGATCCGGCCAACCAAGCTGTAGATCTGACATTCAAGATGGTGGAGTACTCATAGAGGGGTTCGGACAACGATCCTACGTACAGCCAAAGGAACCAAGTTGGAACAGCTGTGGAGACAATGTCAAATACACAGAACAATCCATCCTCAGCTCATACAGGGACATGGCGGAGCACTGCTTGGCAGGCAGTCTTGCAAAGCTATAAAAAGACCTGGTGGCTTGCACTGAGGCTGGGTGACAGTGGATGGAGATAGAGTAGGAATGAGGGGACAATGTTAAGCACTGTGGAGGTGAAAGAGTGAAGAGAAGAGAGCACCGAGAAGGAGGAATAACATGTGGTGGAAAAGTAGAAAGAGGAGGATGCAAGGACGAGGTCGGAAAGGTCTAGGAGGAGCGGCGCAGAGTGGCACAGAGAGAGGAGGAGAGAAGAATTATAATAATAGCAAAAGAGGTAGGAAGGAGCAGTTGAAGCAGAGAGAGAAGTGGTGGGAGGGAAGAGTTATAACGAGGATGGAAGAGGCTGGAAGAAAGTGGTTGGAGCAGAGAGAGGAGGAGGGGAAGAGAAAAGGCATAACAAGAATGGACAAGGTTGCGAAAGAGGTGTATGGAGCAGAGACAGGAGGGTGGAGAGAAGATGTCAGAGAAGAGGAAGCACAAGAAAAGAAATTGTGTCAGACTGAAAGTGGAGGAGGAGTAGAGAATTACAAGAATAAAATCAGATGAAGTTGAGGAGGAGGGTGTGGAGAAGGAAAAGGAGGGGGGGGTGAAAACAAGAGAAAAGAGAGAGTGAAAAAGAGCATAAATATCAGTAGGGGATCCAAGAGGTTAAGAAAGAGAAGGGGGAGGAAGGTGGCAGAAGGTGCTGTGGACCAAGAGGGGAGATGAAGAGAACTCTATCATTGTGGCCTGTCAATGAAGAAGCAGAAGAAGACAGAACTTTTGAGTTGAGTGAGTAGACCAAGGAAGGCCAGGAGAAGGAGGCCAAAGGGCACCTGTTTGGTATGATGCCTACCACCCAATGCTGTCATAGACTGTGAAAGTCTATCAACAGTATCCATTGGCCTGTGCCTTGCCATCCCCAAGCTTATAGAGGCCAAGCACAACATCTTACAAGCTATGGCCCAGGGTTCTTGAGAACTAATGGGTTGAGCCCGACATCCTGACAAGAACACCAAAGAAGTAACCACTCAGTAAAGCCACGAAAGAACTGTCACAGATACTTAAAAAACTCCAAAGACTATAAGTCACTTTAACTTTAGCTTGATGACCAGATGGCAGAGGCAATAGGAAGAGGTTGCTGGGCAGATGAACTTATGCAAGCTAGATGCGTTCATCCTTGGTTTCTTTGAATGTGCCACCTCTTTATTTTCATCCTTCCCTACATCCCTGGCACATTTGATTTGAAAAATAACTTTTAACTTTCTGGGAAATAAGTAGTCTGTGGATCCCCTCCGCCCCCCACACCAGCTTTGACACAGACTGAAAGGCAGAGCGCCCACCATAGAGCTTTAAATCTCTGTCACTAATGGGCTTAAAATTCAAGTGTAAAATTAGATCCCAAAAAACTCGATATTTTCAAATGAATACAAGTTCATTCCCTGTTGAAGGCATTTATCCATGGTGAATGAACTGGGGCAGAACATGGTGTACTGATATCTAGTTGACTCTCACGCCATAGCTTGGGGTCTGACTTGCGAGCCCTCAAAATGTATATGCAAATTGGGGTAAGCAGTCCCTTTTGCTTGACATTAGGCAGAGACGTCTTTATGGGAGGGCAAAAGGGGCACTTGCCCAGGGCCCCCACCTTGGAGGGGGGCCCCAAAAAGGCTGCCTGATCTGAAGAAGTAATATTACATTGTTAACCAGTGTTAAATAGCACACATCAGGATATTTGATGGGGTGCTGCTGAGTCCTTAATCCCCTTGCCTTTCTGTTTTGACAAGTACATTTTGCCTTGATCAACTCATCATGTATTGCTTTTTGTGTTCACTGTGGTATACATAGTGTGTGTGTTCCTTACAGCACAACTCTGTAGCATTCTTTCCTTCCTGTGGGAATTATGTTGATCATGTACAATAGGCAACAGTGAAATAAATGCACATTGATAAATTGAGTGCGACAATGGTTCAGAGGTTAGCTCAGTGTGTGAAGCACCCATTGCAGAGATATGTGTTCATAAAAACAAAATTAGAATATCATATTCCGGCAAGGCTGGCTGAGCCTTTCCTATGTCTGAAGTTTATAAAACTGCCTGCATATGTACTTGGTTTTACAGAACAACATTTGCTGGTATCAGCAATGTACCTGTACCAGATAGGGAATGTTATAAAAAATAACTTGTCATCCGTATGGTGAAGGTTTAGAAATTGGTTTGTTCAGATGAGGTGTTGTAAAACCTAGGCAATCGCCTCCAACAATGGCATAAACTGTTAGTCCAAGAGGTGAATAAGTATCCAAATTCAAGACTATGGAACAAACACGTTCATGCTTGTACCCTGGCTTTGCCAGCAGACGATACAGTGATCCTGGTCAAATCATCTAATATATCTTACATTACTTTGCTATCTTCTGTGAGGTTTGCCTTCGTGCTTGCTTCTGGCATCGTTTAGCCCATTACTTGATCTTTCTTCTTATGTAGACCGTTTGAGTGGAAGGGGTGGTAGACAGAAGAGAGCGGACCAGATGTTGCAGGCCTTAGGCAAGCATATTTCAAGGTCTTCTTGTTTGATACAAAAAACTGTTAACTATTTGGTAAATGTCAAAGGTTTTTATGCATGTTTATAAATGAAAATGTCACAAGCCATTGTTTTGGAAGTATGTAAAGCTTTAAAATACACAAGACAAGCCCAGATTACATTTGTTAAATCACATCGATTGGTATGCTGGTACTTATATACTTCCCTTGATGATGAAGAGAATGAAGCTAGAACCATTCCCATTTTGCATAGAACCCTTCTATAATATTTTATTAAAAATGGTCTTGTTTGGTAATGTGAATTGTGTACATTCCAAGTAAAGTTTTTATGAAATTAGGTTGTTTTAGTTAATGGTAACATCTGGAAAAGAAAGTGTTCAAATGCAGGAATTGTAGTGTTGGCACACATCTCAGCTTCACCCCTTCAGCCCTTAACCAATGTGTGATCCTTGGAATCACATTTTCAGCCTGATTCATGGAATTATTTGCGTGAAAAAGGCAGATTTGCGCGCCTTTCTGCCCGAAAATTCTTGTTTGAAGTATAGGGATTTTCGGGCAGAAAGTCGCGCAAATCTGCGTTTTTCACGCAAATAATTCCATGAATCAGGCTCTTAATCTTATATTGCCAGTCCGTAAACCGTTCAAAATTGTCATCCCTTCATAGTGATTTCCTTCTCATGGTATGATCTTCATAAAATACTTATTCATGGTTACACAGGATATAGGGTTGCTTCCAATTTAATAGTGAGCATATTCATATCCCACACCACAGGCATTTGTTCCTTTGATATCACTATTTGAAAACCATATCCCACTTCTGATCTCAATCTGTCTGGATAAAGACACCTTTCTGGAAGCTTCTAATCTGCATCCACTATCCATGCTACGGTATGTGTAGCATTCTCCTTCCTTCCAATTGGTCTCCTCTGTCCATGCATGAGCACTTTTGCATTCTGTGAGGCAGCTAATGTGAGTTATCTGTCTATTATGGGTGACATGTACCTTTTACATATGGCCCTGCATTAATACTAGTCCCAGAGCAGTAACCTATTTGTAGACTGCTAATGTTGGTCTTCAAATGCTACTTGTTTATCATTCTGATTAGAGGAAGAATGACAAAGGTAAGGGGACTTAAAGGGAGTAAAAGTGCTTATTATGCGGCGAGACAGCATATCAACCTATAGGTTGTGAGCGCAACGGGTGGGGGGTGCGCCCATTATTCTTGATCCCTTAATTTGTTTGGTTTGGTGAAGGGGGGCCCCAAAGATGTCCGTCCCCAGGGCCCCAAAAGTGATTGAGATGGCCCTGACATTAGCACTAAGCTGGAGAAGTTTCAAAAGGTAAAGCACGCAAGGCCAGGGCCCTTGGGAGGAATGCCAAGAGCAGGTGGTATGGGGCTAGTGAGCAGCTTGTACTATCTTTGGTTGCTACGAAGCAAGGATAATGATTTGCCAATCCTGATTGTAGTGAACGATAAGGGTCACATGTGTCTGTCCCAAGTTGGAATAAATGGTGCCTAGAGGCTTTGTGATGCCCAGCAGAATCTAGCCTCAGAAGACGAGATTCAGCATACATTTATTGACACATTATTAAAGTATTTGGATCTTATCATCCATGGAGGAACCCATCAGTGTTCAAGATATACTTAAAGTGATAGTTGGCTTTACTTTGTCTAAAGCTACTGAGCCAGATGACCTTACGCCTGAGATTTAAAAAAAAAGACGAGTTGGACCTGGCACACACCTGTTGGAGTAGATGAAAGAGGCATTCAAAGAAGGTACCCTACCTTTCTCTATGAAAGAGTTCCCGGTTGTGGCTCTTACAGGTCCCTTTGGTTGATAAACAGATCCAAACATCTTTGCTAACATAACTGGCCCTCTCATGGTGTCATGGATCTGTCCTGATCAAACTGATTTGTGTGTAGGTGCTCCACAGCTCTGAGCCTGACCATATTATTTGGTGCACTATTCCAGATAGATCCTGAAATGCAAGAAGTGTCTCTTTTACTGTTGTGCCCAGGGTGGGGTTTGGCGAACACATGTTTAAATGGATTTGCCTCCTGTAGTAGAATCCTAGGGTTAAAGTGGTTACCAAGTTAGCATTGTCAGTAAACCTCATGATGTGGCAGGGAACACGACTGTGCTGGACCCTTTCTCCATTGCTATTTGCTAAGTCAATTGAGCCACTTCTGGCACTTGTTGGGAGGCACTATGGTCATGCAGGTATGGCCCTATGGGGCACAACATAGCTATTTACTTGCTCCTGATGTCTACCTGTATCTTAGGGATCCCTACGCTAACTTACGCCTGTGACCAATGCAGTGACTAACTTTGGACATTAATCTGGTTTAAAACCTAAGTTGACCAAAATCTGAACTTTTCCCCTCTGACAACCCCAACCTAATTGAGGTTGAGTTTTTCTAATATAGGATTTTACAGCCGGGCAGCAGAGGATATTCTTTATCTTGGTGTGTGAACGTATAGGAATCCGAGGGAACTATTGAAGGAGAATCATGAAGCATAATTGAGGAACTCATACGTAAAATGAAAAGATGAGGTCCTTTTCCAATATACTTATTCCCTAGAGTTTCGATATCGAAGATTTATGTAGTTACCAAAGTAGTATACCCAATTCACAATATACTAAAGTGGCTGGGGCTGAAATTCTTTGTCAGATCATTTATTTATTTAATTTATTTATTTTTGCATTTGTAGCAGCGCACTAAACCCTCAGGTATCTAGGCGCTAGTTACATTAGGGAAAGGGGGAGTACAGCCAGGTAAAGCTTAACAGGGAAAGCAGGATGCATACTTTCAAGACGTTCAGCAGTGATACAGTGTCTTGGCTCCGAGGGGCTTGCTGGGATACATAGCAAGCTCTGACTTGCAGCTCCAGTTCCTGGCTGCACCAGCATAATGTGCATTGTTCTGGTCTCTTCCCCATGGATCCCTACCGCAATGGACTCCATTTTCCCTTCCCCGGCGGCCATTTACTCAGTCATTTTTTTTCTGTTCTGAAACGCTGCAGCGTTTCGGGACAGAAAAAACTGCTTTTAGTACCCTGATCTCGCAGATCTTGCGGGCCAGGTACTAATAGCAATATGCCCCTCGCAGCGGGGGCATTACCTTAGTTATAACTATGGGCTCCGGGGCATTACCTGACATATTGCTTAATTAGGGAATGAGAGGCAATGCATGCAAGAAGTGTCCGTCAGGGTTACAAGGGAGCGTGTCCTGGACGTTTCTTTTGACTGGGAGACACATTTGTTTTTCACCTCCATAGTATTGAAATTGCTAAGTTTGGTTCTGAGTTTTTGATCGTTACATTTTCGAGATCTGTACATTTACTGCTGCAATCAAATTGTCACAACCAAACTTACCACTTTAAAAATTATGGAGGTGAAACCACTGCACATACTCTCAGGAATTCTTCATGGTCGGGAATTTCATGGGGGCCGGGCAGCATCTCGTCTCCCCCAGTACTGTAGGGATTTCTTTACTAGATGGAATGACGGCTAAGTCGGTGAGACCCAGCTTTCCCTGCCCCCAGCACTAACACTTCCTTAATGCCAGAGAATGTAGGAAGCTTGTGTACACCTTGCAGAGCATGGGTATGGAAGGTCATGAACACCCAGTGAATGGAGCGGAGAGCGCCAGGGAGAGGGTTCTGAGGCAGGAGTTCCCGGACGCGTGTTTGCCTGCATTGGCCTAAATGCATTCTTCTGAAAGTACTGAATAGGGCTTACTTAACACCCGCCAGTATGGAAACAGCTTTCCCACTGCTGTCCCACATGTGATGATGATGATGATGACAATTCTGAGTTCCTTCATATGTCTGAGAATTGTCATGAGGTGACTCACTTTTGGCCTCCAGTTATTACAAAGCTCAGTGATGTAACTAATCTCTCCTGCACCCTGAGCCTCTGGGATGTTTGCGGGGAGCTTACGCAGACCCTTCTAAGGAGGAGCATAGGTTCATTGGCCTGGCTCGGCTGCTTGCTAAGTGATGTGTGCTACAGACCTGGACAGGTACATCTAGACTTTCTGTCAATAAATGGTTTAATGTCTTGCTATGGTGCACTTACTGTGAAGAGGTGACCGGGGAAATCCTGCCCGCAGGCAGCCACAGGTTGATATCTGGGAGAGTTTCCAACTCAATTAGCTGCAAGGTGACGGCCCTCCTGAGGCCAATGGGCCATCTGCACGGTATGATCGTCTACTTGCATCTGTTTTCCTACCTTGTGCTGTACCAGCCTACTTACACCATAGCTGACTAGACTGGAGAGCAGTCATTGCTCTACTTCCAAAATGTAATGCCATTCATTTGTCCTCAATTTTCTGTTTTATGCCTGGCTGTTTACATTATGGCAGTCATATGCAATGCTGTACATGCTTAATGCCTGAACTGTTGCATTGCTGTGCATTCATGAAAAGAGTTATTTTTAAAAAAAGAGGAAACCTAGTTATTTTCAGGCACCGACAGCAAATGTGTCGTCACCTATGGCAGGCGTCTGCAACATTTCTCTCTCCATATGTTCTGGGCTACAACTCCCCTCAGCCCTAGCCAGCATAATCAAAAGTGAGGGATTGTGGGAATCGTAGTCCAAAACATCTGAGAGCCAAACGTTGCAGACCCCTGCCTTATGGGATTGTACATATGCAGTTTGCCCTGAACATTTGAAAAGACTTGTCTCTGTCTGAGTTACCTTGAGCCTCGGCATTTTGTAAGCCATTGGGTCCTGATGTATGTTGTGTCCTTTGAGTTTTAGCTGCACAGCCATAGTTTCTCCAAAAGCAACTTGCTCTCTATATCTGGGGATGATTTGAGATTTGTCACTGCCCTATATAGGAATTGTGAAAACTGGGAGATTACCAGGAAGGTGAAGCTTGGAGATTTCTGGGAATATCAAGCTTGCCCATAATGTTCAAACTGGGACCCAAATGGCAATTTCATATTTAATGGGAGCAGTGCCGGTTTTAGAAATTATGGGTACCTGGGCATCAAAAGATGTGCAGGTCGGCTTAACGTGCATATGTAGTGACATCACAGAAAAACGGAGTCGAACTGCAGAGTCTTTGCAGTGCAGTGGAGTGTGGAGAGTCTGCTGTCTGTTTCCCTGTTTCCACTAGTGAGAGGAGCAGCTTCCTGTGAAAACCCCTTCTGGTGCGCGGAGTAGAACTGCAGAGGCTGCTGTCTGTTTCCACTAGTCAGAGGAACAGCTGCCTGTGAAAACCCATTCTGGGGCACAGAGCGCACAGCGGAGTCAAACTGCAGAGTCTTTGCAGTCTTCACAGGTTTGCAGCCTGCAGCGCACGGGGCTCGAAATCGTTGTGAAACCGGTGTGACTAGCCCAAGGGAGCGGACCGAACACGCAAGTACAAGGTAAGAGATAAAGATTTGTGGTGCTTTTGTGTCAGCAAATCCCTCCCCTTGCTTGCATTTTACTTCTGGTTTGCTTGATTGCCCGTACCTGATTAACCTTACACAGGAAGAAAGGCGAATGCTGAAGGGCTGTTCAACTTGCTGGCAGGTTAAAATGCGCAAGGAGACGGCCACCAGGGGGTGCACGGATGGACTCATCTCCCGTGTGAGCTCTGTATCCCATGGCCTCCAAAGTGGACTGAGCCCCCAGTAGAAGGCCCCCCACCCGGAAATATTTTGGTGAAAGGCATATCTGAACACAGCCCCCTGAAAGTGGTCGAAAACCTGGTTGAAAAAGACGCAGGTATCGCAGAGAAACCCTGTCTGAAGAAAGTGGCGCGCAACGATCTGGACCGGCCACTGACATTGAAAGTAAAAGAAGCCTAGCACTGAGGCGTGTGAGGATTGATAGAAGCCGGAACTCCACGGCGGGGGATACTGCGGGTATGCCTGCAGTGCTTGGCGGAGGTTTTAAGCAGAGACGGCCCCCCCGCCCGGGACACTATACCCGCTATACTGGTGCGAGGAGCCTCCTTCGCGCTCCAGTGACTGATACGTGGTGAAGCCATAGATACTCGGCAGTGCAGCCCCTCGGGAGCACCATCGAAGGTGAGCCGCTTTGGGTTCCCCTTTCAATCATGATCCAGGGAAGTGACCCGGCCGGCCCACCTTGATTATCCCGAGAGCGTGCAACATAACCACCCCAACGCTTAGTGGGAAGGTGCGTGACCCCATCTCCCATGGGATGGGATCTGCAGAAACCGGATGATTGAAAAAGTTTACCCTTACGAAAGAAATATTGTACCCAGAGTGCGGCCTGGGTCCGTTTGAAGTGTGAGAACCCGGCAGGCTCAGATGCATATCTCAGAAAGAACCTGCGGCCCCAGGAGTCCCCCGGCTGACGGACCCAGACTCTTAGTTATAAACTACTGCACCGGTTACGCTACGACCCCGCTCTGCATCTGAGATCACAATATGGTTTTTGAAGTATGCGCAGCGGGGCGTAGGTAGATGAGTGCTGCACAGGGGCCATCTGAATACTCCTCCCATTTCCCACAGCCCTTCTGAGGAATGTGATCCGGCACTCTGACTCTGGTGGACCCTGGCAGACACACGGGGCGCTTTAGAAGCTCCCACTGGACCTAAAATATTGAGTGCAATCCCCCGCACAATACGTGAATCAACATACATTACACAAACCAGGTCCTCTATGAGCTGCTCCACCTCTCAGCCCGTACCTTAATTCTGAAAGGTACCAACAGTCAAACCCCACAGACCCACTGATCTGTCAGGGATACTAATGAAGTATGGCCTGTTACTATGCCTAGATATTGACACACTTTTGGGTGAATGTCCCAGGTTTAAGTGACGAGTAGCCTAAGAAAATTTTTACAGCCCAGTAAGAAGGTACATGGAACCGTAAGGAGCCCACAGACTCATTTGCTAGACATTTGAACTTTTCCTGTTTGGCCAACCCACCAATGATGGGAAACAGAGGGAATCTCCACAAAAGCCCAACACCACGAGTTTGATCCCATATATGACGCGTGTTAGTTCCCTTTGATGCTCTAACCACATCCACGATAGGCAAGAGGGGACAAGGTAGACCCTTTGGCCCCCTATAAAGGAAACTGCATCAGGAAACGCGTCTCTCTCCGTTAAAGCAAATTTATAAAGTAGGCCCTGATACCTGGAACAGCATACACCAAAGAACATAAGAACATTTGAAAATACCACTTGCCCCCTTGGCAGGAGACGTGCAGCCCTGAACTAATAACAAAACAAAAAAAAGAAGGGAAACATTACTTATTCGAGACGGGCACACAGCGGAGCACGCCCCTGGAACCATTCTGGAGCCCTCTGACCCATGACCGCCAATATACCAGAACGAATGCCTCTGCACTAACTCTCATCACTTCAAGGTGTTCGCCTGGCCCAGAATAAGACTATCTGGAGGTTTGGACCCCGAAATCGGGGCGTGTGCCCTCCTCTGGCCTGCCTGCCATTGTCGAACGCCAGTAAGCAGCCATCATTGTGCTAAGCAGGCTCCCATTAGAATCTACGCCCAGAAGGTACTCCGTTGTCCCACCAATGTGAACTTGTGCACGACCTGAGACTCTGACCATCACTTCCCCATATTGGTGGCACATCCACTCTCAACCAAACCACCTGTGGAAGGTCCGAACCAGCTCTACGTCCACAGCTGAAGGGCTGGGCCCTCAAGATTGAGGCTTGTACCCTCCTTCTGAATCTGTTCCCAAGGGGGATCCAGGCTCCCTGTTGTGTGAAAAGACCGACTGAACACAGAGATTTAAATATATCACAAGCGTCCAGGGTGAACTGGAAGAAACAGGTTGGGGTCATGACGCCCGATGGGAACCAAAGAACGTATCAGTCATTAAATTGCACGCGAAGATCACATGTACACACGTTCTGTGGTGAATACCTTCTAATGAAGCTTGACCGCATAGTAGACAAACCTACGAGGCCTCACTCCCGACACAAAGAAGAGGAGCTATATTCGCTATCGCACACCAGTGAGCTCAGACTCCATCCGGAGAGCCTGTCTTTAAGCCCATGGACATAACTAGCCAAATTTGTATACTCTCCGTTCCCCTTGGCAATAGCCCAAGGCACAAACATGGCTACATCAGGAACCGAAGCGGCAGCCACTAAAGGAGATATTGCGGCCTTATTAAACGAAATCAAGAACACGGGGGCCAATATAGGGGGAAACATTGAAAAGATCACGCAACGAATGGACAAGATGGAAGAAAGACTCGAAGGAGTCGAAAATAACCAAACCTCTCTAAATACCCCCGAGACTCAAATGGACCACAGGATCACGGAAATAGAACAAAGAGAGGAAGAGCTCCGTTTTAAAATTGATGATTTAGAAAATCGAGAGAGACAAAACAATGTACGCTTTTTCGCCATCCCGGAACGTGACGGAGAATCGGAGAGGGACCTCAAGAAGATGCTCCACAACATAATGAAGTTCCTATTCAAAGACTAAGTAATCGATGAACCAAAAACGGAAAGAATACACAGAGCCGGAGGTACAGCAGGCAGACCTAGATCGGTCCTTGCCCGCTTCCACAACTACCAGGTCAAGGCCAGAATCCTGAAAAAGGCCAAATGCAGCGGGCAAGTTGCCCTTGGCGAGGCCCGAGTCACTGTCTTTCAAGATTTATCTTCCTTGACCCTCGCCCTAAGGCGATTTTGCATCCCTCTTACAAAATGGTTGAAAGAACGCGGAATACAATACAGGTGGGGATACCCGTTCGCCCTCTCGTTCGAGTACGGAGGCAAAAAAGAGTAGCTGTGGTCCGAAAGAGACATCAAGAACTGCATGTCAGAATTACTGGACAACCATGAAGAGGGGAGAGACCAAGGAGAGTAGGGGAAAAGCGGAAGACAGTGGCGCATCCAAGGGCCACGGAGGAAGCGCATTAAAGGCTTTAGGAAATTTCAAAGAGGAAATGCCTCTCCTTAGGGGGAAGACGGATCTTACCTGATAATGTAATAAGTCTCCCAAAATCACACACCACTCAATTACGAAGAGACCTTATCGCCCATAGAAACACATCGCCACGAGATGACAGATGGCACAACGGTCCCGCCGCAGAAGTTCTCCCCTGCCATCTCTACCGTGCTCTCCCGGAGAACACTTATTCCACGTCTCCAGGAATCTTTAATTTCGCACGCCTTGGGCGCCAGTGGAATGATGTGCTGCTCAGCGGTTCTGGACCAGACCTTCCCTTCCCCGATGCCGACAGGCTCGGGCACAGGTATGATTCTGCCAATTTGGACATCCCTCGCCGGGAATATGAGTGGGTTGCTGTGACTGAACTCGAATGGGGAGCATATATCCTTTCCTTGGTGTTAATGTTATTGTTCTGGGAAGGGTGGGAGGGCGGTAAGTGGGGGCTCAAATGTTATTGCGACTGTTTTACGCAGGGGGCTGTGAGGTAATGGTCTCCGCTAGTGGTCCGGCAATGACCCAGTGAATCCAACTGGGTTTGATTGTACGCCGACTGGGGATGCAGGGGTCCGGGGAGGGAGGTGAGAGGAAGGGGAGGGGAGTGAAGGGAATGGAACAGAACCCTTGTTGTACTATGGAATTGTGCATGTGCTGAAGTCCCACTGTGTGCTAGTTTGCCGACCCCATTGAGGTGTCACTTGATACACATAAGGAGAAATGGCAGATAATTCTCACAGAATAGAGGTCTCCTCAGGGTGGGGACTCTAAAGGCCAAAGGTCTGAACTCTCTGACCAAAAGATCCCTGGTTTGTAGGGAATTTCTCAGAGCAGGACTCGATGTCCTGTTCCTACAAGAAACTAAATACGCCCGCGTAGAGGAGCGAAAGATTCTCAGCATGCGAATGGGGACAGAATATTGGGGGTCGGCCCTTTTAGGAAAGGGGTGTTGGAATACTTATCAGAAAGGGATTAGACTTCACGGTCACGAAGGCATGGGCTGATGTAGATGGGAGAGCGCTGCTTGTGGTAGAATCTATAAAAAGGGTAACCATTACGTTTGCTACAGTATACTCCCCCAACTCGGGACAGTCCAATTCCTTACAAAGACGATTCCCAAAATTATGTTAGAAGCAATCAGACATTGTCCTCCTCGGAGGAGACTTCAATTTATGGGCTGACCCTAGTTTGGACAGGAGAGCAGGTAACCCCAATGCAAGAGAACCAGTAGATGGGGGTCGCAGAGGGGTTATGGACATGATGGGAATATACCAGCTGAGAGATGCATGGAGAAGGGTCCATCCGGGGGAAACGGGATACACCTTCTATTCTGCCCCCCCCACAATATGTTCACTAGGATCGATTACATATTCCTGTCTGAGGAATTAAATGATGCAGTAAAGAGATCTTAGATCGTCCCGGTTACCTGGTCCGACCGCGACCTGGTCCCGGTCGACTTGCACTGGGACAGCCTACCTAGCAAGGGAGGCCGTTGGAGGTGCAACAAATCTCTCTGGAAAGACCATGGGGGTCATTCCGAGTATGGAGGTAACCATGCGTTATTAGCGGCATGGCTACCCCCATACCGGGTACCGGGTCCGGGTTCCTTGAATGAGGAATTACCGGGCCATTCCGACCCTGGAGGGCTCGATAATTCCTCATTTAAGGAACCCGGACCCGGTACATCCCCATTCCCATTTGAGCCGCCATAGGGCTCAATGGGAATGGGGAGGATGCTAACAACGGGCCCGTTAGTAACGGGCCCGTTGTTAGCATCCTGGTCTGCTTGCGGGACCCGCTAAGGACGCCTGGTTTTACCAGGCGTCCTTAGCGGGTTCCCGCGAGCAGACTCATAATGGGGCGGTAAGGGGTTGACGGCTCCGGCACCTTTACCGGCACCGTTAACCCCTTACTGCCAAGGTCATAATGACCTCCCATGTCTTTAAGACGGAAATGGAAAAGGAGATTAAAGAATACTTTAAGATAAATAATACAGGGGAGATCTCCAAAATGACAGTGTGGGAAGCGGGGAAGGCAACATGGTGGGGCATTCTAATCAGAGAAGGAGCAAACAAGAAAAGGGAAAGGGCCCTGGTTGAAAGCAAACTTATAAAAGAGATATGTCACCTAGATGAGGAAGTAAGGGGAACTGAGGAGGGAAGGGCGGACAAGATTCTAGAGGCAAAACGGAAAAGGGAAGAGCTCAGACTCCTCGAGGAGGGGCAATAGTCTGTAAATTGCAACTTCTGAGACAGAAGTTTTACAAGAAAGGGGACAAAGCAGATGCGTTGTTAGCAGCCATATTAAGGAAACAGCAGGTGGAACAAAGGGTTATGGAAATAGAGGAAGGGAGGAGCCCCCAGGGTGCAACGGGTGGAGACATCCCTGAACCTTTCGCCACCTTTTTACCAGATGCTGTACAGATCGGAGGTTGACCCCAGACAATCAGGAACGGATGGTTATCTGGCCTCGGTTGAGATGCTGACACTTTCGTACGAAGAATCTCTTGACCTAGATGCACCGATAACGGCTGAGGAAATCAAGAGCGCAATTAAGAGTCTAACACTTGGGAAAGCCCCTCGCGAATATGGATACACCGCTGGGTTCTACAAATCCTTTATCGCCCCCTTTCTCCCTTTCATGGTCGAGATCTTTAACAAGATCCTAGACACTGGGAAGCCCCCTGACTCCTTTGTTTGAGCCTTCATTTCGGTGATCCCCAAGGAGGGGCTGGACCCCAAACAGTGTGGTTCCTACCACCCAATATCTTTGTTAAATATCAACGCTAAGATTTATACTAGAGTCCTTGCCACAAGGTTAGAGACGCACATGCCTCATCTGATAAACGCAGAACAAGTCGGATTCATATTGGGCAGGCAAGGAGCAGACACCATGCGGAAGACCCTACACCTGATTAATGAGTCCTGAAAAATGCCCAACAACCCTGCCCTACTATCGGTAGATGCAGAGAAGGCCTTTGACAGGGTTGAATGGAGCTTTCGGATGGCGGTACTTCGAAAGGTAGGAATAGGCCCAAAATTTAGGAGAGGGATCCAAGCGGTATACACATCCCCTAAAGCTTATGTTTTCATGAACGGGGAATACTCCTGCTGGTTGAAACTAGGTAGGGGAACACGACAGGGATGTCCCCTCTCTGTGATACTCTTCATGCTCTCCTTGGAGCCCCTAGCTCAGAGACTAAGGACTGACCATCAGGTGGAAGGACTCCAAATGGGGGGGAAAGAGTACAAATGGTATGCCTCCTCCGATTCCTCTACCCCTTCCAGATGCTCCAAATTCGAATACCGAAGCACTTCTTTGAGGAGGCTAAAAGAGCAATGTTGTGTTTTCTCTGGCAGTGGAATAAGGCAAGGGTGGCCTATGATACTCTAATTCTACCCAAGGATAGCGAGGACTGGGCTTGCCGGACCTGAGAAAGTACTATGAGGCCGCCCAATTAAGAATTCTGATTGCCCATTTAAGGAATCGTAAGGAACCCCAATGGGTTGCCCTCGACAACCACTATTAAGCTCCAGCAACCGTCTCCGAATGGCTTTGGGCACCGAGAAACAAATTGCTATGGAGACTAAGGGACCACCCGACACTAGGGACCATATGTGAAATATAGAGGGAAAGAAGTGGCATGCAGAAGATCACTTTGTGGCCATCTCCTTGGAACCATCTATGGGCCCCGGGCATCAGAGAAGACATCCCCAACCTAGAGAGACTCCAGTCCTGGTATGAGCTAGGGTTGGAGAGGATAAACCAGCTGTGGAGAGGTGGCTACTTCATCACAATCACAGAACTAGAAGAGGCTCTGGGATTGGGTCCCTTACGAGTTTTTCAATTCTTGCAGCTTAAAGGTATTCTGACAAGGGACAAGTGGAAAGACGGCATTAGTAGAGACCTCACCCCATTCAAGAAATTGTTAAACTCCAGAACGAAAATTTAAGGTTTAATATTCGCCATACATAGGGAACTGATTGTGGCCGGGAAGGGATCTACTTTGCACCTGACGAATAGATGGGAGAGAGACTTTGGGGATGAAATTGACCTGGACATGTGGGGGAAGATGTGCAGTCGCCTCTCAGGTCTCGATAGCCAGCCAATATAAGCTCCATGCCATCAAACTATTACATAGGTGGCAACATGATCCGCACAGACTCTCCCAGATGTTCCAATCAATGAGCCCGCTATGTTGGTGTGAATGTGGAGAGAATGCAAATTATTGGCCCATGTGGTGGAGCTGGCCCCGTTTTAGAATTGTTTGGGACGAGGTCCTGGGTTGGATCAGAGACCTCGATGGAATTCAAAGAATAGCAGACCCCCTCTCACTTATATTTGGGTTTGAAAGATGTGAGGAAGAATTGAGAAGGATCACAGGTCTGGCAGCCCCCCTTTTATTGGCGTCATGGGCCGCCCTGGTTATGACGCGGAAATCCAAGAATGTACCGAGCAAGGGTGAGTGGGTCAATGTGGCCATGAATATCTGCATAATGGAAAAGATTATGGCTACTCTACATGCCAAATCCATGCAATGAGATCTATTGTGGGAAGACTTTGTGAATAAATACATCACTGTATGATGTAAAAATGAAAGAGATTTGGATATTGTCACCCACCCAACTATTGTAAACATTTTAATTGAACTGCCAGAAGAGACTGTAAAGTTTTCTCCAAAAATGATACAAAAAAGCAACCACGCCTGCTGTTTGTAAAGCGCAAACGCCATGCACTAATCACATCCTTTAGAACCATTCTGACCCTACACTGTTCCATGGGGTGAGTGGGGTGAGGGGGAGGAAAATAATGTCTTGAAATGTTCTATGTTTAGGTTTTTGTGGTGAAAGTGTTAATCGAATGTACACTGCCTTGATATGTCCCTAACATCTATTTGTATTGATTTTGACTGGTTATAAAAATCTCAATAAACTTTAATTTAAAAAAAGAAAAAATGCGCAAGGAGGCAGCCTCGCTTGCTCTCAGTTGTAATTCCCAGCTGGAGGTAAAAACACCTACAGGGGCTCCGGTGGAGGGAGAGGACTGCTATCCCAAACACGTCAAAACCCCGGAGCGCCCATAAACAACTTACCTCGCTAACAGACGAAGCCTGGGGTAATGCGGATATAGTGAACCGACGAGTGACACTCTCACAACGCCAGTATGGAGCAGGACGGTCACTGAGGATCTTCGGGGCTCACTGGTATTGTCTAGTGCCATGGAACCTCCATTGGCTTCGGCAGTCGCCTTTACCTCGACCGATGTAACAGCTGAAGCTCCATTACCGGTCTCTGCCCTCATTGAGTGAAGTCTCAAAATCGATTCTACCACCACTGGAAGAAGCCATGAATGCCTCGATGACAAGGGAAAAACACCACTCCTTAGCGCATCCTCCCACTTCAGGGGAGCACCCCCATGGGTCTCCCCCTAACACCATCATAAAAGTGGGTCTATTACCGGGAAAGGGGGTAAATCTTGTTCACAGGGAAATTGAAAACTTCAATGATGCCTCAGGCTGGAATTCCCTATTACTCTGAATTTTTAGATGGATATAAAGAACATGAAATGTGTCTAGGAGGCAACTCTCAGGGTTCCACTCAGTTGGAAGAAGTGTCGTTCAGACCCTTTATGCTGGAAGGTGCAGCTAACAGGGCCAGGAAGACCTTACCTCTTCTAAAAGCAGCTTGCAGTCTTCCTCTCATACTGTAACTTTCAACATTCTGGTAGACCAGCACTCGGCTATAGTGGCCCGTATGTCTCAAGATATTGTGGACATGAAGCCAACACTAGAAGGGCAAAAAAAAGCCTCACCACCCCCAGGGTTTTTGCCAACCCGGGTGGCTATAAATATGATGGCCGCTGATACCCAAAGGGAGAAGATTGATTTTCAACAGCGGGCGAGGGAAGAGCACCTAAGTATGGCTCCAGAATCTAATGCACACACCAAGATCGGAGAAGGCTCAATTTGTGATGCTCATGTACTAAGCCAAAGAGGACATGTTTTGCAGACCTCCCAGTCATCGGCCTCAGATTCGTCAGACATTTTGCAAAGGAGCTCTTCCCCTTCATACTCAGAGACCAAAAAGGATTGGCAACTCCCGCCGCCTAACTTAAGTCAAATTCAGAACCCTGTAATGGCAGGTTTGGCATTTACTATGAATCCATATATCAAACTATATGAATCGATGAATGAATCGATAAAAGACCATGCAACATTGCTGTCCAAAATCCACGCAAAACTATCCAACATGGAAACCTTTTCGGAGGTATTACAAAATAGGATTGACAGAGAGGCTGAACTGACAGTTCAGTGGCAGAACCAACTCTCAGATCGACCACATGGTGAAGACGCAGATAAATCCATCTTAATGGTCTCAGTCTTGGAAGCTTTGAAATGGGCTCGTGCATGGCAACAAGGAGATCCAGTATTGAATGATCATCAAAAAGAGGACTGCACACATGCCCAAGAGATGATAAATAATTCAGTGAAGGTGAAAAGAAATCTCCAGTGAAGACTCTGATACCATCGGGCCTGAGTAATGAAGTCGATGAGCCTGGAACGGCTTCTTTTTGCCAGGAACCCAATGTCCAAAGAACAGCTGTATCACAGAGTCTCCAGGTGTATGAGAAATCCTCCTCACAGGCAAAAGATATGGGCATGATAACTCTCCTCATAGACCTAGATGACCCTGCTGAAGTCCCGGTTGATTAGACGAATGAACAGTTCCCTCCAGTGACACAAGATACTAGAACTTCCTTTCCAATTTTTGGCAAAGCAGGTATTGCAGATAAAGGGACCAGCCAGAATAAAAGTAAATAAAAACAAACCAGTGATGCCTAAACCTAAATCAAATGGCTTGAGAGCCTTTCTTTGAAAACTAACTACACCTCAACCAAGCAAAAAGTCCAAAGTGCTGAGCCAAAGAAGACCAGAGGGGCCCTATACTCGGGTCCAAACATTGACGAGGGCTCTGCCTCTGGCCTTTACTCCCTGTTTGCAACACGAAAGCGAGAAAGGAGATTTACTGCATTTACTAGATCTATCTACATATTTAGATGGCTTAGAAGATATCGATCCAGAGGAACAAATATAATTCCATCATCAACAGACACTTTTCAGGACCAGGCTGAACCACCTGTCATCTTTCAAACTATAGAGGAAAAGAGACGCCTTTTGGCATTGAAACCCCATCCGATTAATAATATCTCCCAGCATATAGAAGGAAAGGATGAACCTTATGCTGCTGTTTTAAAGAAGGAAATCAAGTCAAAATGAGCAACAAGATTTGCCCCGAATGGGAGAGTGGTCTCATTTTCTAGTGGGGATTCCAGGGGGGAGAGACTAGCCCCGGAAGATCTTGCCAGACCCCAATATACAACATCATTAATGATCGAGAGAATCATCCCAGCTAAGGAGGGCTTAATCCTTAACTGGAAGAACATACTGAAGCTATTACATTGTTCCCTTAGACTGCAGAGTATCCATACTGAGGACATTAAAACGTCCAATTCGTGAACAAATCACGTATGGACTGGGTGATCCTGCATTTGTCATCAACATTGATTAACAACTTGTTAATGGGGGCCGCCTCCGATTTGTTACCACTGGGGTTTGATATCTCAGAAACCCCCACTTCCTTTGGACAAGAAAGAGCCTCCTCCCAGGAATTTCAGAAGGCTTGTCCTTCAAAATTGCAAAGCCACAGTGGCTCCATGGAGCCGCGGCCTCTACCTACCAGGGGAACTGGAGAAGAGCTAGTACCTAAGGAACTCAATTTCCCTGACTTTAAGATAACAGTCAACTGAAAAAAAGGATATTCTAAAGGTTGTCCCAACAGAGGGCCAAAATATGGATGATCCTAATTCATATCAGAACTGGGCCTGGCTAGCAGGATCTCTAGCTCAAACTTATATTAAATAACAGCCAAGGGATGCACACCATCGCCTCTTTAGTATTGGCTCTTGGAATACAAGAGGCTTTGTACATCTTTTTAATGAAGAAGCAAAAATATTAAAACAACATGACATACTTTGCCTCCAAGAGACGTGCCTTAGCAGTGACCCCATGTGTGATGGATATGAGGTCTATACCAATCATGCTATTAAAGGGAAAATAGGAAGACCTTCTAACCCTTATTAAAATGGGACAAGGTCTGAAAGTGCTCAAAGCAGCAAACCCAATACCCCACATACAAATGACGATTCTATTAAAAGAATCATTAGGAGCCACACCTGCGATCACTGTGGTGGTGATCAATGTATATTGGAACCCCGCTAGGATAGGGATACCTTGAAATAATAGACCCAAAGATCCTAATATGAGGTGATCTGAACATCAAGTGCCTTAGTAAAGAGGGAGTGTCCCTCTGGAAGGAGGCTTTGGCCAAAAAATGCAAAAACATCGGTCTTTGAACTACATGATCGTAATATACATATGCTGAATGTCCTGATTAATGGGGGCATCCCAACTAGTCTAACATGGAAGAGACAGGGCCAGAAGGAGGGACTGGACTACTTATTTGTGACAGGAAATGTAGTCACTTCAAGTACCTCCTTGAAGATAACACCACTAGAAAACATTGATCATTGCCTATTAACCTTATCTTGGATTGACAACACTCTGTCACCAGAAAACAAGACGAGGGAAATGGTGGAAGTCATTATGCAGGGAATCATCCAAGAATTCCACCAAGAGCACAGTTGCCAACATTGTAGATCGATATAGGCTGGACGAGAAAAGCAGGAAGTCTAGTCTTGAGTATGGGGGACTGTTTATGAACTTCTGGACCACATTGAATGAGGAGTCGAGAATTGGCTCTAAAAATCCAAATGCCTATGATAAAGAAGTGAGGCACATGAAGAGAGCTTATCAGGCGGCCCTAAGAAAACTAAAATATCTACAATCACCCGATAAAGTAGCTCTCTTGAAAAAAAGACGACAAAGATACAAGAACTGGATTATCGCAACCAGGGCTCAGAGACAACAGTTTGATGCCAAAATAATATTAAAAACATTAGCTTAAAAGAAACTCGAGCGACTTATGGTCTCTGCTCAATAACATCTCTGTTGACCCACCGGCAAGCATGGTCTCGACAGTAAAAGAAGCCAGGTGGACGTCTCATTGTGCTTCCCTATTCGCTGACTCTGAGAAAGTATAAAAGGAAACCTGCCTCAGCCGCTCAGAAAGTGGGCAATCAACTTTGACCGTGATGCCATTCTAATCTTAATAAAAAAATTAAATGTCTCACGAGTGGAGGGCCCGGATGGGCTTAACAACCGTGTCCTTAAGCAAAACCCAGAAGAGTGGGTGGATTTATGTTACATCCTCCTCCATCGCACCTGGACTACTGCAACAGCCTCTTTCTAACTCTGCCTGCCTCTACCCTCTGCAACTCATCCAGAAGAGGACTGCAACACTTGTCCTTGGCCTCAAGCCCAGAGATCGTATCACTCCAGGACTGAAATCTCTGCACTGGCTCACAGTGGCTGCGATGATTAAGATCAAAACCCTCTGCATTGTCCAGAAAGCCTTCTCAGGCCTGGGGCCTCAAAACCTTCAACTCTCTCTTCCTAAATATCTTCCTTCTCAAGCTCTTCGCTCATCTGCCTCCAACTCCCTCAGGGTCAGTCGCTGCTCCAAGCAACAATTTGGTGGTAGATCTTTTTCTTCGGCTGGGGCCTCCCTCTATAACATCCTCCCTGCCTCTCTGAAACTTGAGGAGAACTATCTCCGATTCCGGAGCACCTCAATACCTTCCTCTTTGCTTCTGCTTTCTCTCCTCCTCTCTCCTGGTGATCGCCTGGCTGAAACTGAAACTGCACTGGTTACCTGGCTACCATCTGATCTCGGGCCCAGGTCCCCACCTCGCCAGTTGCACACTTGCACTGCCCCCTGGCTACCCTTGCACTCAGGGGCTGTTTCTCTATCCCTACAGCCCCATACCAGCACTTGACACCTGATGTCTGCACTTATCCTTGTACTTGCCACCAGCTGACCGCACTTTTTATTGATATGTTTTTGATTTATTCTTACTGTTATCCTATGTACTGTGCTGCCCCCTGAACCGCCCTACTTCCCCTCCCCTGCACTTGCACAATCTCAATGTCACCTGGCCTAGTAAGATCGTTGTCTCTGTCTTCCCTCTGTTCCCCTCCCTTGCCTCATTGCGCCTTGAAACATTTGTGTATAGGCGCGTTATAAATGCCATATCACATCATATCATATCATATCCTGCAGGCAGGGGAAATTCCATCTTCTTGGAAATCAGCCCAAATAGTCCCGATATACAAGAAGGGCGATCTAAGTGACCCTAACAACTAACGACCGATCGCCCTTCTGGACACATTGGGGAAAATGTTTGCATCAATTTGATTAAGGGATCTAAATCATTGGGCCAAAACAACTGGCCATGTTGATGAGAGACACGCTGGTTTTGTCAAGAGAGTGGGCACCAATTTGAATCTGTTCTTATTAAGTGTGCTTAAGCAAAGGGCGTTGGAGTTTAAAACAAAAATATATCTGGCATTTATAGACCTGGAGAAGGCCTTTGATAGTGTTCCAAGAGCGGCTCTGGGACAAATTAACATCTTGGAATTGACCAGGGAATCTCTACGACGCCATCAAAGCCCTGTATTCGGACAATACAGTACAAGTGAGGTTATCCAGGGAAGGTACGTTCTCAGATAAAATTCCATCCTCAAGAGGCCTGAAACAGGGCTGCCCGTTGGCCCCCCACTCTATTCAATCTGTATTTATCTGATCTTGCAGATTCTCAAAGGGGGACCCCCGCCTTCCCACCAAAGATATATTTATTTATTTATTATTTTATTTGCATTTTTAAAGCGCACAAACTGCCCTCAGGCATAGAGGTGCTGTTACAGAATACACAATTGACATAGCTATAATATTGTTACAATATTGAGCATGCTGTTAAAAGATTGGTTACAGACATTGTTCATGTTCCAGGGTTACAGGGGAACAGTGGGCAGGTGAATGTTTACTTGAATAAGGTGGTTTTCAAAGCCTTTCTGAAGGCCGTGAGGGATGTTTCAGATCTCAATTTAGGTGGCAGTGAGTTCCAGGATTTCGGTGCTAGTACTCGACCCGCCGGCTTTGTTTCTGTTGAAGGCAGGAATTGAGAGTTGGTGTGTGTACAGGTCACGTTTAGGTCTGGTTGTCTGCACTTGGTGTGTTCGTTCTGTTAGATAGGTGGGAGCCGATTGGGATAGGCATTTATAGTGAGAGTCTTGAACAAGATGCACTCTTTGACCGGGAGCCAGTGGGCCTTTTGTCTTGCTTGGGAGATGGGCTCCCTCCTGGGGATACTGAGAGCTGCTCTCAGGGCGTTGTTCTGTGCAATTTGTAATGTGTTGATGTTTTTGGCGGAGGTGCCCAGTAGGAGGACGTTGCAATAGTCCCGTTTTGCACCTATAGTGGCCCTGGCAATGTTGTTGAGGCAGTTTCCAGTGGAAAGGCGGGGTTTTACAGCATTGATAATTTTAGTTGTGAGTTCTGCTCTGCTGCCGAGGAGATATAGCTTACTTGTCTATCCATGGACAAGGTTGAGTCTAGATAAACTCCCAGAGTTTTTACAGAAGAGGAGACTGTGATTACAGTGTTCTCCATTTTGAAGTTGCAGTATTTGCTGTCTAGTTTTCTGAGGATTTCCTTAGGGCCGACAAGTAGGATCTCTGCCTTGTCCCCATTGAGACAGAGGCCATTTGCTGCCATCCAGGCCTGGATGATAGCATAAGTGTCTTGTAGGGTTTTTAGGTCTTGCTCATAATCACCAGATAGTGGGAGAAGAATTTGTGTATCATCGGCATAATTGGTGAAAGTTATGCTGAATTCTACTAGGTCGTTAAAGAGTGGTAGCGTGAATACGTTGTAGAGCAAGGGAGAGGTGCAGGAACCTTTTGGTACGCCGCAACTAATGGGGGATGGATAGGCTGATGCCTGGTATAAGAAGACCCTCATGGCTCTGCCCTCCAGGAAGGATGTGATCCAGGTGGTGGCCTCAGTGGAGAAGTGGGCAGTGACTATGAGGTGTTTCTTTAGGACCTTGTTGTCCACCAGGTCGAACGCTGCCGACAGATCGAGAAGTAGAAGGATTGGAGATTTGCTCTTGTCCATATTTATTAGGAGTTGGTTTTTTAAGTCGAGCAGGGCTGATTCAGTGCCATGCCGTGACCGTAAACCAGATTGTCTCTTTCCCAGGATGTTGTGTAATTCCAGGTAGGCTTGGATCTGTAGATACGCAGCCTTGTCCATAATTTCCAGCAGGAAAGGCACAGTGGTAATGGGCCTATAGTTGTTTGGGGAGTCAGGGTCTAGAGTGGGATTTTTTAGTAGTGGAAGAGGGTACCGAGCCAGAGGCAAATGAAGCGTTAATAAAGGTTGTAATGAAGGGTGCTAGTGCTTCAGAACAGTCTTTGATTATGTTTCCTGGACAGATGTGCATAGTGAAGGTTTTATTTGTTTCATAATTAGTAAGACTTCAGGAATCGTTACATTTGTAAAGGTGAATAGCAGTGGGGAGTTGCTGTCAGAAGGGATAGGGGGATTAGATTTAGATGCAGTGTGTGTTGTGCGGGTGACCTTTGGTTAAAGTTGGCTGTGAATTTTTTTTTGAGCAGGTTGATTTTGTCCAGCATAGCATGTTGGATGTCATTGCACCACTTCTCGTCCTTAACGGTTTGATGTTTGGACGAGGGAGGAACGACCAGCTCATTGAAGATGGCGAATAGTTCTTTAGAGTGTGATTTAGCATTGTTGATTCTGGAGTTGTAGGCAGCGGCTTTAGCTGTGGCAATGGAATCTTTGTATTGCTAAGTGATTGATAGGTAGGAGTCACAAGTGGAGGCCGAGGGGCAGGATTGCCATTTGTTCAGGGCGTGTCTTTTGAGTGCTTTTAGGTCGAGTAGCTCTTGGTTGTACCAAGAGTTAACGTGAAAGATCGTTTTTCTTTTTTTTTCTCTAGTGGGGCAATGGTGTCAAATACCTCTTTGATAGTGGTATTGTAAAGATCGACCAATTCAGTAGGATTGCTCGGGAGTGGTCATGCTAGTGCTGAGATTTCTAGGAGAGAGAGGATTCTTTCTTTAGTGAGCATTTTTTTTGGTCTAGCTGGGGCAGCTGGCGTGAGAGATTTTTGTAAGGATGCCGCACTTGTTGGGATGTGGAAGTGGATGAGATGGTAGTCCGTCCATGTGCGTGGGGTGTTGGAGCTTATGTCTACAGAGCAGTTGTGGTCGGCTAACCAATCTAGTATGCGTCCTTTGGTGTGAGTGGGAGAGTCGACTTTTTGAATGAATTCTAGGTCCAGGAGAGCTTTAGCGAAGGCTTCGCTGTGTTTGTCTTTAGTATCCTTGAAGCCGAGATTGAAATGTCCTAAGAGTATGGCTCTAGTGTTAGGTTTAAGGTCATTACCTATGAGGTGTAAAAGGTTATCTTGGAAGTCCATGAGGGGGCCTGGAGGACGGTAGATAAGGTGCATAGTCATGGTGTCGTTGTGCGAGAAGGGGATTTTCACAGAGAGGGCATTAAAGTTCTCTGATGTGGTGGATTTAGTTTGTCTAGCCTTAAATGTTTCTTTGGCTATAAGGGAAACCCCTCCACCTTTGTGTGTGGATCTATCCTGGCAAAGAATGATGTACCCGGGGGGTAAGGACTGGCATATAGCTGGTCCAGAAGCTTTGTGTAACCAGGTTTCTGTGATGGCTAGAGCATCTAGCTCCAAATCAGAGATCAGGTCGTGGATTTCTGTGGCGTGTGCTTGCATAGATCTAGCATTAATAAGTGAAAGTTGGATTTGTACAGTTTTATTGTTGCTAGGTTTAGGTTTACCAGTGTTAGTGTGATGCATGGAGTTTGGTCATGGGTTTTTGTCATAAGAGTGTTTGTGTGTGTAGGTGTGCGGTGGGTTTTAGCAGTGAGTTTGAGTCTAGTGGTGGGAGCTTTAGTGAGCGAGCTCCTAGTCTTAGGTTCCTTAGGTGCACGGGTGGCGTGAATGAGCGGGTCTGAGCTACTGGTGTGGGCTTAAATATGGCGTTATTTGGAGGTTTAGGTTGAGTGGCTTTGGAGTGGGCAGTGTATGACTCACTTATGGTGAGGGCTGGCAGGAACAGAGTAGGAGGAATCATGTTTGAGCAGGGAGGCATGGAAGTGTGGTGCGTGGCCATGTTTAGTGCACGGTTGTAGTGATAGTGTAGTAGGTTATTGTGATTGGGCAGAGGGAGCACACCTGTGGTGGGGCTAGAGGATAGGAGGGGTGGTCTGGCGGTAAAGTAGGAATAGTAGTGGACTCACTAGTATGCCCGTTCTGGAGTTATAAGGCTATGAGCAGCTTACTTGAAGAGTGGTGGCAGGAGGCGGCCTCTACACTTGTTCAAGGACGGCCGTAACAAAGTGCACAATCCTTGCATAAAATAGGTAAAAATCACATGCAGATGCACATATGTCTGGTTGGTACTGGCTAGCTGGGCATAGCAAGTGATTGTTTACAAGTAATCATAATGCAGTACATGCAGTAGTTCAGGCAATATAACCATTTAACAATTTAGTTAGGTATTGATCAAGTAACAGTGAATTGCAATACATAAAAGTCCTAGGCTACAATGTGAACTAGCAAGCTGTAGTGGACAGAGTGCAAAAATGGGCAGGTTGACTGCTGCTAAAATGTAGTTGTCAGGTATACAAACTAATGTTGGGCATAAAAGCATAACCACATGTGGCGACGGAGCAATCACAGACTAAACAAAAGTAGGTACATAGCTTCAGTAGGTTTGACATGCAGTCAAGATAGGTACACATGTGTTAGCCAGGCATACACTATTCAGCAAGATAAGGCTATTGCGATGGCTGGATTAATATGCGCCAATGTATATGTGCCGTATATAGATTGGCAGCGGTGTGCGTTTAAAGCTAACAGCAACAACTTAGGATAACAGATGAAGCGCAGTGAGCGCAGTGCTACTGCGGGCAGTTGGTAATGTAGGTTAGATTAAAATTGGATCTGTTTTGCATCTTCATATAAAACAGTACTGGGTGCAGAATGCAGCACGGCCTAGAACCTTTGCAGGTTAGGTATATATTTGTGCATCTCTTAATCCAGTGTGCACTATAAACGGTGGCAACCCTCGAGGTTAGAGTGACGCTGGGGACAATATCTACGTTGTCAATACAAGCGTGACAATGATGCTAGAGCTGGTAGGAGTGTTGTAGGTGGGGGCCTGGAGTTTGCAGGTATCCGAGTAGCCTCAAGAATAACTCGCCGCGATACCTGGATGTGTAGGAAGGCTCTCCGACACTCACCGCACAAGAGCTCCCATGGTTTATGTGTGCAGATGACTTGGTTTTAATTGACCAGACACTGATAGGTCTACAACTTTGTCTGAACCAGCTGATTCTATTCGTAGAGGAAAACGCCCTTAGGATACATGCAAAAAAACACAAGGAAATTACATTATCCCATGGAACGGGCAGCAAAAGACCTAAATTCACCTGGTGTGTGGGCCCTGAAAAACTAGAATGGGTAGACTCAATTTCATATCTGGGAGTAGTTATCAACTTGAGCTCAATCGAGAAACAATGGATGGAGGCAGTGAAATCCAAATGCAAAATCTTAACTTTGCAGGCACAAATCTTCCACAAAAGATATGGGAGATACTCCATAGCTCCGACGATCACCTTCTATAAGCAGAAGGTGATCCCAATCCTTATCTATGGAGCAGAAGTAGCCTCACCCCTACCAGCAACTTTCTGGGAGAGGATGGAATGTGCATTTTGGAAAAAGTTCTTAGGTTGCCTAACTGCCTCCCGATCTCGTTCATTAAACATGAATTGGGATTACAATCCATCAAGTCTATTATCCGATGGAAGATACTAGCATTATATTGGGAGAGACCCTGCTCTTGATGGCTGTAAACAAGACTGCATGGAAGAACGGAACAATCTAGCTTTAACCTGGGATACCTTGATGAGAAATCCCGGGAAACTAAAAACGCTGATCATGAGATTAGATTGGAATGCGAACCAAGCCAAAAGAACAACATACAAAACAGCTATCAAACTGGAACTGGAAAACAGACCTGTTAACTTAGCTACAGCATATATCTCGAAATTCCCTAGTCCAAACTTTCAGGATCTGTTTGTGAGGCTAAGACTTAACGTCTTACCAACAAAAGAGATATTAAATAATAGGAGGCAATCCGAGGCTACTGGCTCGACATGTAGGTACTGTAAGATACAGGGGATAATTGAGTCCTCAAAGCATCTCATGATAGAATGCCGTGAATTGATCTTGCTGAGAATAAAACATCTAGGGGAAGTTGTGGTGCAATCCAAAACTCTCACAATGGAGGAATGGTGGAACATGCTGTTAATTGGGTAAAATATGCCAATGATGTTTGCTGCCTTGACGTTTGTTGAAATTGTTTAAATGATGTAAGGAAATTGTTTGGATTTTTTATGAAAGAAAGAAATTGAAACGTTCTGTTTGTTTTATGAAAGGTTTGTAATAAACTAATGCATAATAAATAAAAATTAAAAAATTATGTCAAAGAATGAGTCTATCATACTTAGGGGGGATCATGGGAAGTGACATAAAAAGAAGTTGCCAGGAGTAAGAGAAGCAACACATACATTTTGTGATGTCTGGTATATGAATGGTCACTGTTATTTCTATATATGGGGCAGATTCATGAGTGATGTTCTTTTGGAGTAGCAGGCAATGTGAGCTGAATCACTTGTAAAGACTGTACATTTTGGCAGATAAAGCATAGTGAGATACAATTATTTGCCGGGAGCACACACTTAGGCCAAGTGGTAAAGCCGGGATTAGAGACGAGTCTTTAATTCAGTCTCTTGAACACATCCTCCCAGCTGTTGATGGTATAACTATTGTGGTCCGCAGGTCCTTTCATAACTTTGGTTTGAAAACACTATTGGAGTTCAATGCAGAAAAACTGTGATTGTATTTTGCTAACTAAAGTGGCCTACGTACCTAAATAATCTCTCCGGCTGTGATTGCAAGTTCCAGGTACCTACTGGGCCTTATGGGTATGTGGCAGACGAATTAAAGCACCTCTACTGCAAGACTGCCTTATAGTGTTGTTAAAGAAAATCCTTTTTACCCCCAAGCTCAAGTATTCATTTGTTATCAAAAAGTGCAATGCTGAGCATAGGAAAAACAACTTCTGCAGGTCAGAAATGCTCTTCCCTCATCCCTGGACCTGGGAAATCTTCATGACCTACTTGCCCTCTCCTCCTTTCCCCTTCCAATCCCCTTGTTTGGCTTTCAGTAATATGCTGTTTTGAAAAGGTGACTTGAAAAGTACACCAATCACAATAAACCACTCTGAAAAATATATAAATCCTTAGAGAAATATGTTCGCAAAACGAGTAGGATTGTCATTGAAGCCTTATTTCCTCCATCTTGAATGGAAGACTACAAATACCCAGACTGAAATTCAGCACGGGTCTAGACTAGCATGTGGATTTAGTAAATGTACTTTCAAGACTTAAAGACTCACAACAAAATATGATGTGAGAGAAAGGAAACTTGCTGTTTTTCATTGGTTGACGAAGGAATGCTTCATAATGTGAGGAATATGTGACACTCGGCGAAGAAATAACGTTTTTTGGTGTCAAGCACATAATTAAGGGAGCTAG
This sequence comes from Ambystoma mexicanum, assembly GCF_040938575.1. Classification (NCBI taxonomy): domain Eukaryota; kingdom Metazoa; phylum Chordata; class Amphibia; order Caudata; family Ambystomatidae; genus Ambystoma; species Ambystoma mexicanum. The sequence continues at coordinate 746,835,262 of NC_090926.1, forward strand.
TTTAAAACATTTTTGTGTGACATGTTTGTCTTGAAAGAAGGCATAGGTCTGAATTGTAACTGATCTGTTGTGTGTGCTTTTAGTATAAAGAATATTGCAATTTATGTCACCTAAACATTAAAACTTAAGCTCCTGTCAAATACAATGGTTACTCAACCTGACCATCACTTACAAATAGCTTCCTATTTAAATGCTGCACCAGTGTTAAGTAGTAAAGTCTTTACAGGCCCCAGTTGGAGCTGTTGTAAATCGTTTGCTAGTCCAAAGTTCTGGTGAGCTGTGGCAATGACAAACAACAGTCATTCTACACTGGAAGCTCTAGGTAAGATCATGCATCCTAGAAGATGTAGTGAACGTTTGCAGTACTGAGCTAAACATGTCAACTTGAGGGAAAGAGTGAGCACTCTATAGGAGGAAAGCATTGCAAGGACAATGAGGTATGAGAAAACCACAATGGCCACCCAGGCTTTAAAGGGTTGGTTAATCATATCAAATGACATGAATATAGCCACAGAGACACATGGTTAATTAAGAAAGTGGGTCAAATGGCAAAAACCCCAATGATCATCAGAGGAAAATGTCTACCAATCGGAAACCAGGAACAGGGATAACAAAAACACTTTTTAGACTCAGGATGCTAGAAACCAGTCACAGCCAAAAGCAACTGTGACCCCTGGAGGAGGAAAGAAGCTGGGATTCTCTGAAGGGGTTGGGAACCCTAATGGTGCTGGAAACCCTGACAAGGCTGAGGCCCTCTGAAAGTACTGGGACCCCAGAAGGTGCACTGGAACTATCAAAAGTGTGTCAAACTAAAAACCAGTGGATCCAAATATAATGGGGTCCCTGAAAATGATAGGCACTCCAAATATGATAAGAACCCCAAAAGTAATGGTTTGCATCCTACTTATCCGGTAGCCCCAAGGTTCCATTCTCTCCCCAGTCATCTTTAATCTATATATGGAACCCTTAAGAACTCTCCTCTATGACCCCAACATAGCTATCCATCAGTACACTGCTGACACTCAGATGTACCTTAAAGCCAGTGGCCCCAGGGCATTGTTTACCTCTGCAAATGCCTGTCTACTATCCAAACATGGATGTAAAATGCTTATCTTAAACTGAACCTGACCAAGGCCAAATTTGTCCTCATCGGTCCCCCCACCATACAACGTGTGAAGAAATAGCTGGATGATATGTGCTTGAATGATTCACCCCTCAGCTGTTAAACTCAGCCAAATCCGAGAGCTGCATTGTTGACAGTAGCCCTTCCTTCCAAAAGTACATAGATGGCTACAGATCCACAAACTCTTCAAAATCAAATCCTTCATTCCCCTTAATGAATTCTGTACAGTGGTCCAAGCTCTTGTTATTTCACACATCGATGAGTGAAATATCCTTCTTACGGGGCTTGTAGCTGTACGCCAGGCCCCCCTTAAAGCAGCACACCATGCTACAACCGGCCTCATTACAAGTGCCTGCAAGTTTGACCAGATCTCTTCAACACTGTGCATGCTTCACTGGCTTCCACTCCCCACCAGGATCAGATTCAAAACTGCATGCATCACTTATAAAGCAGTCCCAAATGAACCCACATACTTGGCGGCTAAACACCACACCTCTGGAGGCTCTCGCACCTCACATAGCAAAACTATAAAAGGTTGGAGTCAAAGATAGCCTTCAAAGAGAAGACTCACAAGCAGTCCATCTCCTGCCACACCCAACAATCTGGAACTCAATCCTGGAAGAGGCTTGAAATGCCCCTACCATCATCCAGTTCCGCGAAACACTAAAAACATGTCTCTTTCAACAAACCCTGCCGGATGAAAAAAAGTCCCTCTCCCCCTCCACCAACAGTACTGCCTTACGGTATAAAATGCCAAGCCCAATTCTGGAACAATCCTGATGTAAAGCGCTCTGCTGCTCTTGAGCTAGGTTCGTGCTATAAGCAACAAAATAAATAATGATGGGAACCACAAAAGTTAAATTAATTTGGAAAAGGAAGTTAACCCTTAATGTGCTTGGAATGGTGACCTGAAGCGCTGATAATCCTGTGAAGTGGAGTGAAGCTTGAAACTCTGGTCACACAAGGAAGAGAATCCAGAAATGATAAGAAGTGTGGGAAGAATGTTGAAGGTGGAAGCTCTGCGAAACCTAGGAAGAGTGGTGAAGTCTGAAGCGCAGAATCCTGGAAAGAGCTATCAATCCTGAAGTTTTGAGAATCCTAGAAAGAGATGTAAACCTGTGAAGCTTTTTGAATACTGAAAGTGTGGCGAACCTTGGACAGCACTAGAAACCCTAAGCAGCACTGTGAACTCTGAGCAGTGCTCTGAATCTGAAACCGCTGTGAAACCTGAACATAACTCTAATACTACCTTTAGAAACATACTCCTCCTCTCACCTCCCTTCTTTTAACACACAAACACAGATGTTAAAGGGAATGTCAAGCTTACTGGTAATCTTAAACTGGGTACTTACTTGGATTCTAAATTTAGTGACCTTCTGTGAATATCAAGTTTACTGGGAATGCTAAACTGAGAGATTAGAAATGTAGAGTTTACTTGAATACCAAACTATCTGCATTTTAGGGATGTCAAGCTTGCCAGGAGTATACTGGGCATGTTAAAGACACAGGAAATGTCATATTACTAGGTATACACCATGCCTGTAGTTCAACATCACATAACATGATGTGACATATCTCAACATATGGCATCATGGCATGATGATCTGTCATGTCATGGTGTCATGTGCAAATAGGAGCATACCTGAGTTGTCTGATGTTTGCTCCTGAGAGGACTTTCATGTCAGGTCTGAAATGCTAGTCCCAAAGCCACTGTAACAGCCAGATCACTGCTGGCCTTTACACCCATGCAATGAAAGGATTTGTATGTGTGTAATGGATAGTGCAATGGGCACATTTTGGCTGATATTAATTTTTGGAGTTTATTTGATACAAATACAATGCATTCCCTAAATAAGGTGCATTATACATTGTTTATTAAAGCTCACTTCTCAGGACAGAAGACCCAGAAGTCAGCTTTGTGGTAGAACAGGCACACTATTAATGAGTATGTTATTGATTAGCTCAGCTGAACAGATCCAGCTGTGGGTATTCAGAGCATTTGGTAAATCTTATCAATACAAGAAATGTAAGCTTTTGTAGTCTAGAAGCCCCATTTCTGTGGAGTGTCACAGTTTATGAGAGAAGCTGGGTTAAAGACCCTGGGTCTGCTCCTTTAGTGAAACAAAGCTTCAAAAGACCACATTTCCATTAATCCCTGACCATTATGACTTGATGCAGGGCAATAAACAATTAGCTATTGTCTTTGCTTCATGCCCTGGCATCTCAGAGGTCTTAGTTCAACTTTCTGCTAATGATGAACTCCCATTAAAATATGCAAGGCACAAAAATAAAATCATGTTATCATCTGTTACGTTTGAACCCTTTGCTTGATTGAAAAAAATCAACACAGATTTAAATTCAATAAAGTGGTCCCTCTCACACACGTATGAACACAATATATTAATATGTATACATTGTTGATACATTTTCATAATTCAATAACTTTCTCATATTACCAGTTATTGGAGCATAAAGGATGTCTATATATAAGCCTCAATAAGTTACCGATCCACAACAGAAATACTTGTTCAGTCCCATTTGATCATAACTCTGGACAGGAGGATAGAACAACCTCCCTTTGTCACATGAGAAAGTACATTGGACCAATACAAAATAAAGGGGAGGATAATTGGACATGTCAGTGTCTGTGGAGAACCTATCATAGGCCCTATCCAATGAGAAAATATTGCATCAAATGATGCTGGATGTATGGAGTTTATCAAGTATTTAAGGCCATGCACACAGGAAATAGAGCAGGCTTTTGGGTAATATGCAGTTGGAGGAAGCTTTTCGAACAGTAGAAACGCTGATTGGGTTTCCACCTGGATGTAGCTGATGGAAACCCGTTTAAGAAGGCCTTTTCCAGACGGAGCCTGATGCAGAAGCCTTGCCCAAGACAAAGCCAAATTGCCGGGAGGGATTTTAAAAGTAGGGGACAGACTGGAAGCAGAGTTTACTTGGCAGAACTGCCTGGAACTGTTGATGCTTATCAATCCTTTAAATGAATCAAGATCTTGTACTCTCCAGAAATAAAAGGCTCTATCCCAAGCTCAAGCCTATAGGCCTGGGGTGCACAACATGAGGCCAGTGGGCCAAATGCGTCCCTTAAGGACATCCTTTATGGCCCTCCAAGTCACCTGAGTTTAATGAAGTATTGCCTGGCCTAAAATCACTGTATCCCTATACCTGCAGTTTTAATTTTATTTAAAACAACGCTTTCAGTCCCATTATGAAAATAAATCAAAGTAGTAATACCATTATAAGGCATAGTATCCCACACGGTACAGTTAAAAATGAGAGCATTAAATAAAAATGGACACCTTAAAACCCATGCTTTATTAATTTTGTTTTGTAGCTCAAATTCATGCACTGACGCCCCTACCACCGATCATCAACATAGACAATCTGGCCCACTGTGTGGTATATTTATTTATTTTAATGTTTATACCGCACCACATGCCCATGGGCCTCAGAACGCACATGAAGGAGACAAGACAAGGGCAGACAAAAGTCAGTAGCCAGGGGGCGTAATAGAAGCGGCACCGTACTTAACCTGGGTTAAGATTAAACAAGTGAGTTTTGACTCGTTTCTTGAACAGTGCAAGGTTGTTGGCCAGGCGTATGGACCAGGTAGCGCATTCCAATGTAAGGGAGACTGGATGTCAAAAGATGTCCCCCTGAAACATGCCAGCTTTTATCTGGGCTGCATGAGGGCATTAGACTGGCATTTAAATGACACCGTAAGAATCTTGCGGGTGATCCTATGTTTTACTGGTAACCAGTATAATGTCCTCTGTGCATCAGATACATGGGCGCGTTTGGACATGCCATGAATGGCACAAATTGTGCTGTTCTGTGAAACCTGTAGCGATTGCGTGTTTGAGAGTGCGGTTCCAGCCAGAAGGCTGTTACAGTAATCAAGTCTAGAATTAGGGGGCGTGGCTACGAGGACATGTAGTAGGACGTGTCTTAGGTGTAACTCCTGCCAATCCAAGAAAGATCATGTCAGTAATATTATCAGCAAGGTGACTTTTTGCGCAGAAATAGGTCAGAAGATGTGGGAAGGTGCAGTGCACACTCGTTGAAAATCTGGCGCTGCTCAAGATTGCAGCAGGGAAGTTATGAATGTTGTAAAGTGCTATCCGGTGATGCAGAACTTAACAAAATGGCAGGCGTGGTAGAACAAAGAGATACATAGTAACCGCAAGCTTTGGAGAAGACAAACTGAGCGGCTGAACAAAGCAGGCTCTGCTGGCTGGATGCAAAAGTGCGTGCCCTGAACAATGGCAGCAGACTTTTGATCACCGTACCCAGTGTGATACAGTATAACGGCACATTGCCGCAGGCACAGCGAAGCTCAGCTGCCCAACAGCAGACAAAGGGATAGGCTGGTGCCCCGTGCGATCCGGATCCAGCTGATGCAGTTAATACAAGAGGACGGGACGGGATCCCCACATGATGAGGTTTTGGGAGAACCGCCGACCCCGACACTAAGCCAGAACTCTGTCCGCACTGGGACGAAGTCGCACAAGACGTGAGTGCTGGAATAGTTGTTCCAAATACTCCAGTGTCGGGGAGAACGCGAGAGTGCTTCAGCCAGAGGGGAACACGCTGGAACGGAAGTGCACTGCATACAAGCCCAAGATAAGCGACGGGGCACTGGCAGACAAGCGCGGCAGGAGAGACGCACACCCTGGATTATTGTAACGTTGCATGCTGCTGCATGCCAGACCCGCTGTGGCTGAAAGGAAATGGTAAGGCCTGCACTACCATAATAAGATCCCATCAGCCCTAGACACATGGCACCCGTTCACACACTGAACAGGTTGGTATAAATAGTCCTGTTACTTGGCAGAACTGAGCCGTAAGGACAAGAGACAGAGCTCAAGTGGAACCTGGAAAACTGAATTCGGCCGCCTTGCGAAATTGTGAAACTGACACAGTCAGGACGAAAGGAATACTCATATACAGCTGAAACTGGAAAGAGGCACAACACGGGCAGGCTTGCCATGTAAACTAAACACTACACAAGCTGTGAGGACATTGAACGCTTGCTGGGGCGCACGGTCACTGGAGTACTATAAACAGTGTACGGGCACAGAATACGAAAGCTGGATTGGGGTATGTGGCAGAAGATGCAATATGGAGGCCCAACTCACAGACAGGAGCGGCCGTTCAGACAATTAAAGAACTGGGGTGCAAAATAAGTTTGTTTTTTCAGAACCGTACACAGCAATCAAAAAGTGAGCGAAAAGGGGATCTGCCAACTGGAAAGGGCACAGCTGATGGGAGCCATGTCAATGCAGAGCTGGAAGGACTCCAGAGCCTAAGACATTCAAGAAAATGTAGCTGGTCTCACCAGAACTGCAGCTGCCACAAGTCAGGCCCTGAAGGGCGTCAGTCTACAAGTGCAAGGTAGTACCAGCCATACCAATACCCATAGGGCCCCCAGCTGGTTCAAAGACTTGTGGCAACAACATTAGCAAGTAAACGGAAGTACTGGGTGGTCGACAACTGGACAGGGTGCTGGAGAACAGAGGCTCCAGAGAGACGGAGCAGGCCTACGAAATAGGACGGGTGAACCCCGTGCAGATAGTTTAACACTGGCCAGCACCGGAGTAGTCCAGTCCAGATCTGGCAGGAGAACATTCTGGGCAGGGCTAAGCATTAGGTACAGTCTGAATGCTGTGTTAACTCTACTACAACACAAGCCCAGTGAGGGAAGACAGCGGCGGCACCGAGGCTGGGAGAGAGTGGGCTGCAAGATGGAGGTGCAGGTATAGTGCCAGCTGCATCACACCGAGGGTGAACCAGGACATATTGAGCAATCACAGACGCAGAACTTGATAATGAACATAGCCTGGCAAGGCGGGAAACCCTTCTAATACCACGAATGTAGAGCAGCTGAGGCACGGCGGCCTTGTTCAGTGCCACAACAGCATTGACCACGGATGTAGAGCAACAACAAAAAAGAAACCCCCAAGAACAGAACAAACTGTCCCCAACATGGGGATTGAGACCTATCACAAAGCAGCACCTGACACGTCTGCCTTACTCGTGTGAAGATGGCATCTAAGTTGCCCAAAGCCAAGGGGAAACAACCTACCCTTGAGGAGTTCGCTAAATCACCACCAGCAGTGGAAGGGGCCAGATCTAAGGGACAGCACACACAACAGGAAGAAATCACAGCTCGCAGCAACAAACAAATACTAGATGCCATAGCGGAATTAAAAGTATCTTGGGAGAGCAAGATGGGCACTGCTATCCAGGAATTGAATACCTTGCTCGAGTGCAAAATTGATGCAGTAAGTGTGAACGTTAATCTACTGCGACAAGATGTTCGAGCGCTAGACGAGCGCACAGTGAACTTGGAAAAGGAGGTAAAAGCCAACATAGGCACGTGCTCGACCAATGCCAAAGACAGACCCTCCAGTTTATAGCGATTTTGCGATCCCGCAAAATGCTGCAAAAACAGCCGTTTTGCGCAAAAAAGCCACAAAAACTGCCGTTTTGTGCAAAAACAGCATCTTTAAAAAACAAAATACATTTTTTTTAAAGTAATCTGCTAAAATTACTGTTTTTAAAAAAATAATACTCAGGGTGCCAGGTTCTCAACTTTTTTTTTACACAAGAAATGAAATGCGCTAACACATCTCATCACTTGCGCCCCAAAAAAGTGCAGCCCAATCCACAAGGGACACATGAATGGGCACATTTTATATGCGCGCCCATTGAGATGGCCTTTTTCACCTCCTTGATCAAATGAAGTGGCGTTTCTGTCAATTTAAAAGCGCAACCCTCATTTCCAAGCAAGATGCACTTTTAAATGTGCAGACATTGTAAGCAACCCTACGTGCACGGGATGTGGGGCTGCCACTGCATGACAGGGTCTTTCCCGACCCTGTCATGCATTTCTTTTAAGGTATGAACTGCTGCAGTGTCGCTTGCATTTCTGTTCCTCAAAAATGCATTTTTTGGGTCGCATTTTACAGCGGCAGGCACCTGGAGGGCCTGTCCCTGTGAAAGGCGCTGGGAGCTTGCAGAACACTGTTGGGAGAGTGATTCTATTCAAAATACTGCCCATTTTGATGACAAAAATCTATCGAATGTTACAATTTCACCTATTTCGTTCAGTATTATTCGATCGATTTTTATAAATACTGAACATGTGTTGCGGGGGTGTCACCAGCTCCCCATGTTCAGTATTTTTGGTCTAGGGTGGTTGCAGAAGTGTTTTCCCCTTTTTCCTCAAAGTTGGAGGTGGGGACAGAAAATAAAGAAAATAACGAAAAAGGGATCTGGTACCGCAGAGTTGCAGGGGAAGTTGCAGCGACCAAGCAGTTAAGTAGGGGAGGAGGTGGGGTGGTGGTGAAAGGTACATTTTGGGTTGTTTGGCTGAAGTGCAAATCAGTTTGCAGCGAAATTGACTACGGTCAATTTTGCCGCAAATAATTTCACTTCGGTCAAACAACCCAGAACACCATTCAAGGCAGCTGGCCAGTGGACAATTTGCGCTACAGCTCAAGCATGTGGAAATGTGCCGGTCACCTTTGAGAATAAGGTGACGTGGTAATTTCCAAAAATGGGTTGTCTAAAAATAGCATATCCTCCGTTCTTTTTTTAAATGCCCCATTATTTGGGGAACTGGGTCAAAATCTACATTTTTAAAAAATAAAAAAATGGTTACACTATGAGAGAGAGGGAGAGTGATGGGTGAGATGTGAAGTGATAGGCAAGAAAGCAGAGGGAGAGCAGTGGGTCAGAGAAGGAAGCACTGCACAAGAGGGCAGAGGAAGCAGTGATGCAGTGGGCCAGAAATCTGAGAGCGAGCAGAGGTACAGAAAGTAGAGGGAGCGTGTGGTCAGTGAGCCAGAAAGCAGAGGGGAAGCAGTTGGCCAGAAAGAGGCAGTGAGCTGCAGATTGGGAAAAAGGATGAGGGAAGAGTGCGATAGAATGGGAGAAAGGATGCAAGATGCAGAAGCAGCACAAAAGAATGAAGGACTGTATATTGCGGGAGGAATTGTAGAGTGTAAGGTGTGAGCTGGGAGTATGATTTGGAGTGTGGCACGGGCTGGGCAGTGCAAATTGTGACTTGACAGTGTGACATAGCACGTGAGTATTTGTATGACAGAGTGAGAGGTTAAGGAATGCAAGTTGTGATGGAGAGTTGGTGAGATGTGTGTTGGTGAGAGAGGTGTGTGGGTGTTTGGGGATTGGAGAACATAGAAGGGGAATATTTTCAGCATTACAATTGATAATGGTCAATTTAGTTAATACTATTAAATAGGCATGAACATTAAACCAGAAATGTAGCCAAATCAAACACTGTTCTGCCAAGCCAAAAACTTCTGGGACCCTTCCTATTAAATTAATACAAAAGATACATAATAATGATACCCTGGCTCTCTTGTACTCTTGTAGCCTTGCACTCTGCCTATTTCCTGCAATTTGGCAATCTTACACCCTCCAGTTAATACAAAATGTCCCGCAAAAAGGCCGCAATGAATAAAGGTTTGTGCCGCAAAATCTGCCATTTCATGCTGCAAAATTTGCCATTTCATGCCGCAAAATCCTGGAAGGTCTGCAAAGAGATCCAAACGTTGCAACAACAAGTGCACAACCTCGAAAGCAGAGCTGAAGAAGCAGAAGGGCGTGCATGCAGAAATAATGTACGCATTGTGGGACTTCCAGAATGCGAGGAAGGATCGGACCTGAAAAATTACGTCGAGAATATGTTATTGCAAGAGATAACTGGCGGAGCACTCAGCCAAGGGTTCGCAGTGGAACGAAGGCACAGAGTCTTGGTCAGAAAGCCGCCACCGGGAGCCCCCCGCGGCCGATCATCGCTAAAATACTGAACTATAAAGACAGAGAGAAGATCTTGGAACATTTCTGGAAAGGGGGGACGATAAGCAGAGCATCGGCAACCATGACAGCGTACCCGGACTACACCCACTTGGTGCAGAGACAGCGTATGAACTATGTGTCAGTCAAAAGGAGGCTGCGGTAGGCGGTCTACAGATACATGCTGCTGTATCCGGCAAAGATGAAAGTGCTCCATAAGAACAAGGCCCTTTTTTTTTTACTCACCAGAGGATCTTATGGCATGGCTGGACGCACGGAACTGCCCCTCATGACCGGGAGACCAGGCGGAGAGGGAGAAGTGAATCGGTACCTTCGCAAGGCCATACATGCGGACATATAGATCCTATGGAGATAAGTACAGCACGTATATTGACTTTGGGACTAGATAATAATCGCGCATTAGATCCGTATCCTGGATCTATAATATATACGGAAGACAGTTGACCTGAGTTGTGGAAGTTATGCAGTGCTCAATATATAGGAACATATCATAACCTGGAGCTTCAATGCAGGAACGGAGGAGATGCACCTATACCCCCAGTAGTTAGATTAGGTAGGATATTAGTAATAAAGTATCCCCCTGCTGGGTTCTGAGTATCAGCTAGGCCGCAGAAAGGGACTAGATTCGGGGTAGCCTGAGATCCAGGGATGGAGCTGGGCAATTGCTTGGGGAGTTGGGGCAGTTGGGGACGGGAAGGGTGGGAAGGGTGGTTTCAGGGAATTGGAGGATTTGCAGTGGGGAGTCGGGGGATTTGCAGTGTTATTTGTTGGGAAATGAGCTTACACACATGCGTGCATGCACATAAAGCGGATGACAGGGAAGGACAATGGAGGGGACTGGATATGGTCAAAATATGGAGGACCTTAAGATAGTTACCTGGAATGTCAGGGGGCTCAACAGTTACCTGAAGAGGAACACAATTATGATGTACTTAAGAGCGCAGAAAATAAATATAGCCCTAATACAGGAAACACATCTCACGAAAGAGAAACAAGAGGTGATACAGAGGAAATGGAAGGGGACCCTCATAGGTGCAACGTACTCGGTTTATGCCAGAGGGGTGATTACTTGGGTAGCACCACATGTCCCTTTCCAACTGCTACGCACCACAGTGGAGGCGGATGGGAGGATGGTGGCAATAGGGGAATTGATAGAAAATAGATAAATATGCATTATCAATACATATGCCCCAAATCAAGACACAATGGCCCTCATTACGACCCTTGCGGAAATTGACTGACCGGACCGCAACAGCGTAAATAGCGTTTCCGCCATTGCACGAAGGAGCAAAGTGCGGCTAATTACGACCCATCGGGCACGAGCATTACGCCATGGCGGAATCCGAAAGGCTGCGATGGCGGAAATGACCCCAAAACGGCCCTTACCGCCGCCGTACGCTGCACCAGGTGCAATACCGCCACCCATCTTAGCGGTCACCGTAATGAGCGGGCACCGTAATGAGCGGGCACCGCAAATTACGGGCACCGTAAATATACGGAAACGGAAGTAAAAGCATGTGGCCGGAACGGGAAACAGCACGCCGCACAACTATAAAATCCGAATCCCAACACAACCATTAAAAATCCGACCCCGACACACATCCCAACCCGTTAGCAACCCCAGTTAAAAAAATAAATATGGGAAAGGTAGCCAAGAAAGCGTGTGATCGCAAGCGGCAGGTCCACTTCTCCCGAGAGGAACTGACCGTGCTGACCGAGACCCTGCAGGAAAATGCCGCCGTCGTCTTCTCCAGTCAAATGACCAGGACGGCCCTTGCCAACAAGAAGGCCATATGGGCCCTTGTGGCACAGCGCGTAAGTGCGGTGGGGACAACACCCCGCACGCCACAGCAATGTCGCAAGCGGTGGGACGACCTGCGGATCCGCGTACGCAGCATACTTTCTGCGAACAGGAACATCGCCACAGCTACCGGGGGGGGATCAGAGTCGCCCATCAAGTTGACCCCCTGGGAGGAGATCTGCGCCTCCACCATAGGAATGGAGAGCATAGAGGGAGTCGGAGGGATGGAGAAAGGAGTGCCGACATCCGGAGAATCAGGTAGGTTTGCCAAGAGAAACAATGCGAAATCCACAAACCACGAACATGTGCAGTACCATGTGACCCCATAGTGCAATACATACTTTGCCCTGACAGCGCCCTCTAAAAGTCAGAATGAATAAACAAATCAATCAAGATGCCATAAACAACCCCTACATGTGCAGCATGCACCCCCTAACTGCAGGCAGCCAAATGAATGCATCCTCAATCCACACGAAAATGAGACCACCTCCAAGGCCCAGTCCCATATCAGCCTCATGTACCACCCCAATGCATTTGATACGTTGCCATTCCAAATCCGACAGACCCATAACTAACGCTCGCCCCTCTTTACTCCACCACAGGGTCCGATACCAACGACGAGCTGCAGGACACCCCTACCAGCACGCCTGCAAAGAGGGCCAGGACCAACGTCCCAAGAGCCTCCACCTCAGGTGCAAGGATCAAGACACGGCAGCAGCAGGAATCAAGTGCCAGCACACTGGAGTGGACTGCAACAGGCACCCCAGCAGCCAGCAAGTCCACAACCCCAGCACCACAGGTCCCCCCAAAGAACGTATCTGATGGCACTGCCTCTGGTGGTAGCAGCACCATAGGTGACACAGCTGTCATGCCAGCATGCTCCGACACGGAAAACAGTGCTGGCGACGTAGGTACCATCCATGACCTTTCCCAATCCCCCTGCATGTTCCATCCCCTACACCATGACGAAACCACGCAGGGGCACCCTGAAGACGACGACTGGCCAACCCCCACAAGTCCTGTGCCAAGGCAACATGTGTTGAGCAGCCCCCCTGTCACACCACCGCAAATGTCCATGGCCCAGCAGAGGCAACAGTCCCTCGACCTGCTGATCGAGCAACAGCAGGAAGCGTCCACGCTACTCAAGGACCATGCAAATGAATGCGGGGGTTCCAGGGCAGCCATGGAAACATCCACCGAGACACTCAGGGCACAAATAGAGAAAAGTAGTGAGAGCCTCAGGGGAGAAATGGAGAGAAGCACCGAGAGCCTGAGAGCACAAATGGAGAGAAGCACCGAGAGCCTGAGGGGGGAACTGCATGCGACGTCCAAAGACGTTTGTGCTGAACTTGCTGCTGTGCGCCGTGTGCTCTCGGAGCTCTCACAAACCCTCAGAGACATGCATGGACGCGAGCAGGCAGAGACGTCATCCGTGGCAAGTTCCGTCCAGGGCAGCCCCCAACGCAGATCTGGCAGGAACCTGCGCTCCACGGGCAGGGGTGCCCCTGATACCCGTAGAGGGGGCTTGCAATAGCGTCTACCCACGGGCAGCATGCATATCTGGACACTGGTGTTGGGGGGGGAGGAAGTAGGGTGGAGGGGGTGTGTTGGGCTTCACTGGGTGGCGGGTCCATAGGGTGTATGAATCAAATCACATTAACAATACAGCACTTCATTATCATCCAATGACATGTGTGGACATTGATATTTGCGTACGAGGCCTTCATAGGCGTACAGTCCACTATGTGCCTGTACTACACACACACAGTGCCACAGGTCCCCTTTCCGTGTAATAGGCACCATGCGTGGTTGCTAGAAGCATGCATCTATGATGCTCTGTCGGATTGCACGTGCATCCTGTGCCTCATGGACTCCCTGGGGTGCCTCCACATCCCCACCCTCATCATCATCATCTTCAGGTGCATGCAGTACAGCGTCAGGGGGCATGGGCACATTCCTACGTATGCACATGTTGTGCAGCATGACACATGCCATGACCATCTTAGAAACCCTCTCATGGCTGTACATGAGTGCCCCGCCAGACCTGCTGAGGCTGCGGAAACGAGCCTTCAGTAGGCCGAATGCCTGTTCAATGACCACACGGCTACGTGAGTGGGCATGGTTGTAGTCCTCCTCATGCTGGTTCTGTGGGTTCCGGATTGGTGTAAGGAGCCATCTCTTCAGTGGATACCCGGCATCACCTGTATGGGACGAATAAAGGGTGTCAGTGGAATGATAGTGCTAAGTAGCCCCCCCCCCTCCTGCAAGGTCATTGACGCATCAAATGGGCCACGATGTCATGCATGGAATGAGACTCACCGAGTAGCCAGGATCTGTGCCCTGCGTGTCGCTCCATGTAGCGTGGTATTCTTGTGTTCCTCAGGACCATAGAATCATGGGTAGATCCTGGAAATCTGGCACAACAATGCGTAAAGATCTTGTTGGAGTCACACACCATTTGCACATTGATTGAATGAAATTGTTTCCGGTTGCGGTACTGGACCTCCATGGCATGTGGGACAACCAATTCAACATGGGTGCAGTCGATGGCACCAATGCAACCCGGGATGCCGCCAAGTGCATGGAATCCCACCTTTGCGTTGGTAATCTCCTGGTACGTGCGTGGTAGTGTGATGTGGTCGTCGGCGTGCTTCAGGAGGGCATCGTGCACTTGGGAGAGTGTCCGTGAGAACAGTGGCTGTGATATGCCATGCAACTGTCCCACTGTGTGCTGGTAGGTGCCTGTGGCCAGGAAGTGGAGTACAGACACCACCTTCAGTAGGGGTGGGATGGCGGTTGGGCTATCTATCATGCTCACGAGGTCAGCATGTGTCATGTCCACAATGGCGATTATGGTGTCCCGGTCCAAACGGTAGAGGGTGTGGATCTGCTCAGCAGTGAGGTTGAACGGATCAGCTCGGAGGCGTGGGATTGCGGGCCGCCTGCGTGGTGGTAGTGGCAGTGCTTGTGGGCCTTGCTGACCCTGCCTTGCCCTCCTCCTCCTCCTTCTCCTCCGTCTCCCCTGTGCGCCCGGTTGTTGTACCTGTTGTTGTTCGTCGTCTTCTTGTAGTTGTAGCACTTGCAGTGCTATCTGGTGCCCCAGGCCCAACATCGCTAGTCCTGCCGGTAGCATTTTGGAGTGGGAGTGGTTGTGGGAGGGGTTTGGGTCTGCTATATATGTGCTGTCGGCCTGTATGGCCTCCACCTGTGCTGATTGAATGAATCTGTGGCAGATGCAATCCCTTCTGGCCGAGCACGTCCCGCACGTAAGGCTGCATTTGGCCGCATGGCATCTTGGGATTGGAATCATGTATCAAATCCCGATGGCAGTGTGATGTACTTTGACTGATTTTCATGCTATGCTCCCATTGTTACACATGCTATGATTGCAGCCGCTTACATACCTGTGAAGAGTCAGTGGTATGTAGGGCTCGATCGATGGCCGACCCTCATGCAGCACAGTATCGTACTTCACCGACGGGCGTGGCGTCCCATTTGTGATTGCAGCCAGTTAGCATTATGACACACAGCCGCACTACATTGATGTAATTGTGAATGCAAGCGTTCACAGAAGCCTTTTCGACGTAATGTTGCAAGTGAGGAATTCGAAGGCCAGGATTTTTGGTTGCGAAGTAGCGGTGAGGAGACGCCCACAGGTCTGCCTGGAAATGTAACGTTCTATTGTTGAATGTCCTTGGGACAGGGCCCATAACGAGCAAGCAATGAATGACATGAATTGAATGGGATGCGCAATAGCGTAGTGGACGATAAGGCAGGACGTTCCCAAGTCCATCTAGCTTCACGACACTACAGATCCGGCCAGGAGCACAGTGGTTTTTGCAGACTGCATTACGCACAGACGCGATGGAAGTTTCACATATTATGTGAGTGAATGTTCATGCGTTTTCATTGCGGGATGAGGGAATGATGAATGGATGCATGGACAGATGATTCCATTTAGGGTCTGCCATGTACATGTGTTTTTTGATTCAATCCCCTTCCCCTGCGCTATGTGATGCAAGGCTGCCATAGTGGGACTTACGTCTATCTGCCCTTGTCGGATCCTCCCTGTCTCGACGCGCCTTCATACACTTGTGTCTAGGCACGTTACTAATCCCATGTCATGGGTTCTATCTTGACGGACGCATGCACAGTAACCGACGTTGCCAATGGTGTATTAACCTCGATTGGTTTCGTTATGTATCGATACTGATTTAGGGGTGTGTATATTCCTTTGGAGTGGGCTAGCATGCATATGGGTGTGGATTTGGTGTGTTGAATGAAGATAGTGATGCATCATGTGTCATGTAGTGCAATCGGTTAATTTGTGTTTCATTTTGGTGACAGGTATCTCCTGCCCTATTGCAGATGCCATCTGTACGCCACTCCTCCAGATGGTTTTTACTCTCGACACCTGCAGCTTCGGGTGAATCAGTGGAGCAGCATTACGATCTTATGGGACGATCGCCAATGGGCCACATGCCCTTACGCTGTTCTGGTGGCTAGGTGCAACATTTCGGCCTTTCAGCTGGACTAGTGCCTGCCTCATGGGACGGACCTGCGGTTCTTGCCGCTTCCATGTTGCCTTTTGGAACGTTGATGTTGGCCCTGTGTGCCATGATGGTACAGGGCGTCACACAAGTGGAAGCTGGTCAATTATTGCAGATGCAGCCCTCGGTGATGATGGATGTTTTGGTGTTATTTTACAAATTGCTGTGAGGCCTTTGTCATTTGGATGTGCATTTAAATTGTATTCCGATATTTGGCGTGTTGCGTTATTCTTTGCAGGTGATGTGGCGATTTTCGATTTGTGGCGGTATGTATTGCGAGATGATCTGCATTGTGTTCCGCCTTCTGAGTTGAGTTGTGTGCTACAGTACTGGCCGCTTTTGCCTACGTAGCACAGTGTGGTCACGGGTAGGGGCTGCCATTGTGACTGTTTACATGATGTGCTGTTCAGGGGCGGGGGATTGGCTTTTGGCCGACTGGTGCCTGTCAGCCAGGTCGATTGATGGTATGATGGGATGTTCAGAATGTGGCTGGTCACAGGTGCCTGTGTTTGCGTGCGTTTGTTGGAGGGGGACTGGGGTCATGTCCATTGGAATAGCTTCTGTATTCATGCCATCTGTGCCCTGCAGCTCCCATCGGCCCCTCTTGGGATGTGCCTGGCTGCTCAGTCACTCTGCCAACTTGTGTGGTACATGCTTCTGCTGATGGTTGGTTTGTTTACTGGCAAGAGTACAGGTCTGGTGCAATCCCCCTCAGGATGCTGTTTTGGATGTTGCCTTGCGCTGGTGGCAAGCGATGGGGGACTACTGTTGTTTTGTGTCATGTGTTCTTGATTTCCATTTTGATGTCTTGTACCTTCACATGCCTGTGCTGCATCAGTACGGCTATGGTGAAATGCCGTACATGGATGCCCACTCACGGGGCGCTTCTAACACCTGCATGCATTTCTACGTTGGCATGCATGGGTGAATTGTAGATTTCACTGGTTGCATGGTGTGAGTACATTGCGCCTGCCAGGAGTTGTGCAATGTGGCCAGGGAGTGGAGTACAGGCACTCAGTGGGCCATTTACGGTTGGTTCACGATGCCGTATTTCTCGCCATGGCGGAATGGTCCATTCCGCCATGCCTGATGGCGTTAGGTACATGTCCGCTAGGGTCGGAATTGGCGTACCGTTGCACCATGGTGGTGTTTGCGGTTTGGCATGGTGCGCGCGCGCGTGCTTAGTGCAGTTAGCGTTGGCGTTCACTACGGTGTCGCTAATGGCTTCGTACTTTGCGGTGACGGGTCATAGTCGCACCGAGCGCTTTTCGATGGCGGTATTGCATTTCCGCCATCGTTTTCCCCTTTCCGCCAGGGTCGTAATGAGGGCCAATGGCTTACTTTAAGACCCTATATAGCAAAATGAGCCCGTACCTGGGGGGGTGGTGATATGGGGAGGCGACTTTAACTGCACGTTGGACCCAAGGGTAGACAGGTCAGACAGGAAATCAGACAAACCCACCTCCGCTGCCAAAGCCCTAAAGACCCTGTTGATAGACCTCCGGCTAGAGGATATGTGGAGGCTCCACCACCCACACGATAGACAGTATTCGCATTACTCTGCCCCACAAAACATGTACACACGGTTAGACTATATGTTTGCCTCACAGGAGATGTATGCAAAAATAGTGTGATCAGAGTACAAAGCGAGGGTCCTTTCGGACCACTCGCCATTGGTCTTAACATGGCAATATCTGCCTCCAAGGACTAGGATCCCAACGTGGCGACTCAGAGCTGAAGCATTGAAAGACACAGTGTTCAGGGAGGACCTGAGAGAAGAAATTACAGAATACTTTGGAAATAACACTGGGAGTGTTGAATCGGCCGGAACTCTATGGGTAGCATTTAAGGTGATGATGAGAGTATCGGCTATAGCCAAATCCAAAGGGCTGCAGGGAGGCATACTAAGGGAACTGCAAAAGGCATAGGCGAAACTAGAGGCAGTTTTGGGTAAAGGAGGAACTCCCGGGAAAATGCTGAAACCATAAGCCAATTGCAGCAGGAATGTGCAGGGCACTGGGAGAGATTGTGAAATCTAAACTAAAAGAAATATATAGAGAGGCAACACACGGGGGAGACAAACTGGGGAGATTGCTAACATGGTTGCATAAAAGTGACACCCCCAGACCAACAATCAGAACAGTAGTAGGGGAGAGTGGGTAAATATTGGATACCCAAGAGGGCGTGAACGGAGAGTTTCTCAAATACTATAAACGATTGTACAGGGAAGAAGGAGGGAGTGAAAGTAGCGAGATAATGGAAACACTAGAGGATATTGGCCTGCCAAAAATAAGTGCTGAAGAGAGAGAGGACCTAGATGTCCCAATTACATTGGAAAAATTAGAAGCGGTGGTTGAGCAACTACCCACCAGCAAGACCCCGAGAGCGGATGGACTCCCCAGTGAGTTTTACAAAATGTATAGGAAAGAAGTGCTCCCTTCGCTACTCGCGATGTTAAATGAGGCATTTGAAACAGGGACGCTACCAGGATCCCTGAGAGAGGCGATCAATATCCCACTCCCCAAACCCAATAAGCCAAGCACAGTCTGCGGGTTGTATAAACCGCTGTCGATGCTGAACCAGGACAGCAATATAATGATGGCTGTGTTGGCAAACAGAATGAGACAGGTTATAAGCAGATTAATACACCCTGATCAGTCCGGGTATGTCCGGTGCAGAAGCATATCAGACAACCTCAGACGACTCCACCGGGTCATAGAGCACAAAGTAGGAGACTCGAGCGATATTGCAATTGTATCAGTTGATGCAGTGAAGGCCTTTAACTCTGTCAAATGGCCTTGACTGATCGCAGCTCTAAGAAAATATGGGATGGGGCCCGGGTACCTTAAGTGGATGAAATTACTGTACAGTTCACCGCTAGCCAGAGTTAAGATGGGAGCGATCATCTCCGAGAGGTGGCAACTCAATAGGGGCACCAGACAAGGATGCCCTTGGTCCCCGATGTTGTACATCCTAGCATTGGAACCCCTGGCGATATACTTGAGACAGCAATACGAGGAAGTCGGGATTTACACAAAAGGGGGACCACACTTAATCTCATTATATGCAGATGACATGTTACTATACTTGAGATACCCTGAGGAAAATCTTTAATACATTCTACAAGTAATGGAGCGATTTGCGTTGCTCTCTGCCATTGAAGTTAATCCCAAGAAATCGTGCATATTCCCCCTGGGGAGGTATTTAGGGGTCCAGCGGGAACAACTGCCAGTCTTACAAATACCATGAGAGACCAACACTTGCAGATACCTGGGGATTGACATTTATCACACGGTAGAAGCAGAATATAAACACAATACAGAGAAAGCGCTAGTGAACATTGAAAATAGCATGAGGTTCTGGACTAAGCTCCCCTTGGCCATGATGGGGAGGGGGCTCTGTTGAAGATGGTTGTGTTGCCTAGGCTACTACATTTGTTTGGGAACATACCATACATTATACCGAAGCGTTTCTTTGTCAAACTTCCGAGCATATGCAGGGGCTTTATATGGCATGGAACTAGGAACAGAATTGCCTTATGGAAGTGGCAGAACACGTATGATAAAGGGGGTATAAAATTTCCTAATTTTGAGATCTATTACTTGGCCAGTCAACTGCAATATGTGGTCAAATGATTAACGGAAGACTCAACATCAGATCGGTTGAGATGGGAGTGTGCCCCGTTTTTTTCTGAAAGAAGTGATATGGCTGCCCAAATCTGAGCTAAAAGGGCACCCGGGGATGTTGGGATTGGGATGGAAGATATGGCGCAAAGCTTGTCAGGTCATGGAGAACCCAACCCTGTGTTCTCTGCAAGTGCCGCTAGTGGCATTGACCGGAGGAGACATGCAACTAAGGAAGACGATTCGTAGGCACTGGAAACAGGTGGGGATAGCAACGGTGGGAGACATATGGCAGGAGGGGGGAGTAAAGGAATTCGGGGTGCTGGCAGAGGAAACGGGTCTACATGTAGGGGGGTATATTACTTATACTAGAATGGTACGGCGGATCAGAGAGACATGGTCTGAAATAATACTGGAAAATCAACCTGACACGCCATAGAAACGATATATGATATAGCAGAGGGAGGGCATGAGGTTTCTCGAATCTATGAGTTGCTGATGTCCAGGGTGGGAAAGGAAGTGGACCAATTAAGACAAGATTGGGAAGAGGAAGTCGGGGAACTCATGAGTGACGGGCCATGGGAGAGAGCTCAAGGGTACCATAAAAAAAGTGTCTAGGAATGCAAGGCTACAACAAATACAGCTATATGTAACCCACAGGGCATACATGACCCCCCAGAGGATAGCTCGGTTTAAGAACGCCGAACGACAAACATGCCCCAAATGCGGGAAAGAAAACGCAGGGAGGACGCACCTGTTTTGGGCATGTCCAGAAATTGGGAAGTTCTGGGGAGAAATAGCCCACCGATTACATGAGAAAGGGATCAAGCTAAACGTGGAATCAGTGTGGGCATACACGGTAGGGGGATTCACTAGACCGCGCCAATTTAAACATGTGAGCAAGCTTAAGGACTTGGCTACTTGCCAAGCGCAGAACTGCTATGGGGTGGAAGGCATGCAACAGACCGAGGGTAGAAGTTTGGTGGAGTGACCTCCAGAAATGGACCGAAGCCGAAACGGCAGTGTGGCATGAAGCGGGAAGTAGGGGAGGGGAGGAGGAAGCAGAAACCCTGAAGGCCTGGAAACACTTAGTGGCCACATTGTATGGGTCCACACAGGACTGCTTAAGTGATCAGGAAAATTAGAGAATACGGAAGGGGAGGTTCCCCTGGTGGAAAGAGAAGCAGAATGCGATGTGGAGTAGGCTCGAGTTTGGGGGAGGGTAAGGGGCAAGCGGTAGAAATGTAACGATATGTACATGATGCTAAAGTGTTATGATAACTACTGCTGGTTTTGTTGAATGTTGATTGTTTGTTGTAAAAACCAATAAAATTGATTTTAAAAAAAAGTCTAGAATTAATTAATGCTGAAGCTAGCAGCACGCAGTTCTTGACTGAACAAAATGGGTGAATGTAATTAAGTAACTTGGAGGTGAGGTCACAGGAGGATCGAATGTAAGAGACGTGTCGTCTCATGGTCAGTTCAGCATCAAGAATAACCCCTAGTGTTTTAACTTTTCTGGACACATTGATGATGTTGCCAGCAATAAAAAAGTTGGCATAGGCCGGCCGTAATACTTGTATGGTACATTCCGCTCTCCGGCTAAATCAGTTGTGCGCCAAACATACCATACCATATATATATATATATTTGTAAAAAACACACGAGGGTGGAGAGTTGTAGCACTACAAAAAACTCCACAACAAAGTGACAGACCCATACCAGTATCTAGTGAAAAAGTAGTCTTTATTTAGTTTAAAAAGATACGTAACCAACAAAAAAATGCAAGTTAGCATTATCAGGGTGGACACAAAATTACTGGTCTCTCCCCATGGCATACATGTCTAAAAAACACTCACCCCCTTAGGGTGGAAGTTTGCCACGCGTTCCTCTTGTTCACCAAGCTTCCTCAGGCTGATTAACATCCACATTTGTGAAAAACACCATTTTAAATGAAAACGGGAACAAACGTTGCTCGAGCGTTAGGCTCCTCCCCTTCCTCTCGTTATTCTAGGTCATGTGATAACCTCAGGTCATATTATCAACAGTGTGAATAATACTGCCATGTTAGACTGGCTAGTTCGCCTGATAGGCGAATGGTACTGTGCATGAAATAATTTAATCTAGCAGTCAAATATGTAATTGACTCTAAAATGAGGCGAGGAAATGAGCCCAAAGTTCAAGAAGCCACGCTTCCAATTCCCTATAAAAAAAAATGTTTTGTAACATGTACATTTTATAGATGGTATTCAGCGCTAATGCGCTATCTTACAACATGGTTATTGTTTATCTAACTTAATAAACATCTAACCATTACGCCCCAAGCTTTGGAGTGTTATCAAGGCCATAGATCATAGCGCAGCGCGGACAACTCTGCCAATTTAAAATGACATACATTTGTATGCACCTTTGTATTTTCATTAGTTGACTCAGTGCCACTTCGTATAAATACCACATTTTTCCAAAGTGCAAATACAATAGTCTTTCCAAAGTGCAAGTGCATAGACAAATTAAAGAAAGGCTAGTAAAGTGCAATATAATGAAAAGACATGTTAATAAGCAGCAGCATATAAATAGAATTTAAGGCAGCATAATCTTTCTAAAGTGCAAATGCTTTGACCTGTTAATGAAAAACAAAGTCATAACAATCATATTACGATTTGGAGCAGCATAATCCATATCCAAAGTGCCAGTGCAGTAATGGAGCATTCTTTATAGATGAACAATAGAAAAAGTGCTAGTGCATCATTATCCCTAGTTCTAAGAACAGACAACTATCAGTCACAAATTTGAATTGGAAACATAATATCAAAAAAATCAAATATAAAATTTAAAAATATCAGATTTGAAAGTATCAGATTTAGAACTGCTGGGTCTCAATCGCCAAGATCATCTCTATTGTTATAGACATATCTAGGAACCACGGGCCACCTTGATTGAATAAATGGGCCACATAGTAGCTACTTAATTGATTCATGGATTCACCTCTAACATTTCATAAAAAAAGAAAAAGAAATATTTACTGCAAAAATACAAATAGTTCTGGGTCAATGTTGAGCCCATTGGGCCTCAGAGTGTCAAATTTGCAAATCAGAGACACCCCCAATTGTCTCAACTTGAGTTCTCTATTCCCCAGTCTCTTGTGTACTGGAACATTAGTAAGACCCACAAATGTCATTTCATTTACATTTCCTCCATGCTTCTCCAACAAATGTCCTGTTAATGGATTGGTAACATCCCCATTTTTAATCGCTCTATAGTGCTGCAGGATACGTTACTTTAAAGACCCTGTAGTCGAGCCAATATAATGGAGACCACGAGCGCATGTAATGGCATACACCACGAATTTGGTGATGCATGTCATTTTGTGTTTATACTTTCATCCCATCCCATTGGGACCAATGAAAGGTTGTTTCGATACAAAATCACACATTTTGCAATTGGCACTTTTGCTAAAACCTGCCACATTAGATTTCAAAAACGGGCTAGAGGATTTGGTTTCAGTGATGACCATACTTGAAGAAAGTATGTTTTTGATGGTAGTGGCTTTGCGATATGTAACATTGGCGGTATTGCCCAGCACCCTTTTCATATCGGGATCAGTTAAAAGGACATTCCAATGCTTTTTCATAATGCGTTTGATGTTTTTAGCTTGATGGTTATATCCTGTAATGAATCTCATCTTTTCTTCCTTTTGGGTTTTGCAGGTCTTGAATAGTTCTGATCTATTGATACCTTCAGCTTTATCAAAACAGTCTGATACCACCTTCTTGTTGTAGCCTCGTTCTACAAATCTACGACCTATAAGTTTTGCTTCTATTTGGTAATCCGTTTCTTTACTGCAAGCTCTTTTGGCTCTCAGGAACTCTCCATAAGGGATCGAATTTTTCAACGAGGTGGGGTGGTGGCTTTGGGCATGCAGCGTGGAATTGGAACTGGTTTGTTTCCTAAATAGCTTCTATGTTAGTATATTATTGGCTACAGTAAACCGGACATCTAGAAAGACCAATTCTTTGCTGCTCAAAACTGATGTCAATTCTAGATTTAAATCATTGACATTCAGAGTTTCAACATAGTCGTCTAACTGTGTCTTGGTACACTCCCATATTATAAATAGGTCATCAATAAACCGGTACCAAACATTATGTGCTTAGTGAACTCCTCCATTTCCTCAGCCCATGCCACTTGTGTTTCCCACCACCCCATATAGAGGGTGGCATAAGTTGGGGCCATACAAGACCCCATCGCCGTCCCTTGCGTTTGCTAAGCACATAATTGTGTGGTACTGGTTGATAAATATCAAAATCTTGTTTATTCTGTTCAGAATAAACAAGATTTTGATATTTACCAACACATATATTTATCGATATTTATTGATATTTATCAAATATATTTCTTATATTTTCAACTAAGTTTGGACAATTACGGATTTTATATTGACTCATTATTGAACCAAGTGCGATTATAGTCTGGTGACATCCTTTGTGACATTTGCTAGTTTTGAGAACCCTAGTGGGGGGTTCCCAGTCATCAAGACTTTTGCAGCTAGTATTCATTTCACATTTCAGTTTGGAAAATAGTGCACAGTTAACAGTATCTCACCCACGGTTGCTCTCTAAATTCTAGAAACCATCAATGCCTTACATCCAGAGAACAATAAGCCATAAGGTTGAAACATTTGTATGTGAATCCAATGTTTTTCTCTGATGCCAATACTTGCCGATGGTGTTAGGGAAAATTAAGTGAAATCTATATTATGATTTATTTCCTCTGATGCTTACACTTGTCAATGGCGAATTAAGTGAAATATAAATTGTAAATATCTGATGAGAATATTTTATGTTTTTCTTTGCGATCTGTTGCTAATAATTGGTGATAATTTGAATATTGATACTGAAGAAGATTACATATTTCTGTCTAGAATATTTACCTTGACTTGTTTTTATAGGAATGGATGTTTGTCTGTATTTTGAATGTAAACACTAGTGGAATAACAGCAAGCAGGTTGCGCTTCTATTCTGTAGACAACCTTCCTGTATTTGTATGGACCATTGTAGGTGATTTGTCTAGCAGTCAAAGTTAGTGGATCACCTTTAATTATTTTGATTTATTATTCTATATAAAATGGACTATTCAGATCAAAAACAGCCTGTTTCTTGTCTGGATTGGAATGGTATTGTTGTGATGAGGGGTGTTATATTAGAGACATTTCGCCATAAAACAAATCTTCAAAACTGAAGAATAGTCCATAGATAAAAGACACTACAAGATCCTGTGCAAGTGCTAGTGCAAATGTTATCATTGTATCATGCATATGAAGAACACCCATATTCGAGGCCCTAGAGCACTATGGGAAATTCTGACTTTTTGGCACCTACAACAGAAGGTAACATCTGCTGGCAGAAAGATGATACAGGTAGACTACAACAGGCTAAGTAAATATAATGAAAGCCAGCCATGGTATGGGGCCCAACTAAAACTGGTTGGAAATGATGTACTTGTAATTGTGTTCTACATAGTTATACAGGAAACCGGGAATGACGCACCAACTGTGTATAATGTATATTAGTAAAGATCTACTAAGTAGGCATAAACTAATGAATTACTTGGCATAATGTAAACTGCTAATGACAAGCTATTTGTTTTTGCTGGAAACCGACAATGATGTGCTAACTAGGCATAATGTAAACTAGTAGTTATGTGCCAACTAGGTTCAGATAAATATATGCATCAAAAAGAGAGACAATAACATTTAGTCATCAAAATATTTGACACCTTATATAGACGTTTCCATTTTGTTCTCTTTAGTTGCATCACAGAGAATCCCACTCCTCCCAATCCTACAACATGAGAGTGACCTGCATCAGGAGACCCGGATCTTGATGCCTACAGTTAAAGTTAAACATTTCTTTACCCCTCCTGCAGCAGGAGGGGATCAGTAGAGTCAACCTTAGGATTCTATTGAGTTGTATAACTAGTAGAATCATCACCACAACATCTCACTGGCTGAGAGGGTTGGGAAGAAAGAGTGGGGCACAGAAGGACATAGAGTAAAGGACATTACAGGTAAATATTCAAGACATTATCCCTTTCTTACTTTTCTTTGTCACAGCACAAAAATATCAGGGTATAAAGAGTAATGAGAGAGGGAGAGTAACACAAGAGGCACACATAGGAAGATAACACTGCAACATCAGTACACAGCTTTAATCAAACAGAATTCTTTGTTGGACAAAATCCAAAACAACTTTCCTATTGGGGCCAGGGGAATCCAAGTGAGACAACCTACAGCGTGAAATGAAGGTTTCAGGATGATACCCAAGTAGCAGCACATCAAATCCCAGGCACATGGTAGAAACACTTGAGAGCGGCCCAAGGTGCAGCCACTCCTCTTGTGGATTGTCCCTGTGTACCCACAGAAGAGGGAGCTCAGCAATATTGTAGGCTAAACAAATGATGAGCTGCATCAATAAATTAACGGTAGGGATGCAGCTTTTAAACCACATCCAGCCAGGTCCACAGACAACCAACAAAGAGTTGGAAGCATTTAATTCAAGGTAGACTCTAACCGTTCTACCACCATTCAACAAATGCACATAATCCCTAGTGATAAAGAGTGCTCCCCTGGAAAATGTCCTCAATCAAATGAAAGAATGAAGTAATATTTGCTAAAAGGGACAAGGGGTTTAGAACCAAACAGTCAGGATATGATATGATATGGTATTTGTAACGCGCCTATACACAAGTGTTTCAAGGAAGAAGATAGAGATACAGATGGACACACACTTGACTCCCAAAATCATTGAATCACCTGCCTTATTAAATGGGCAGTAATTACATGTTTGTTTTTTAAAACTCTTTATTGACATATTTCACAATTTAACACATAAAGAAAACCAAACCAAACATAGCATACAAAATACAATGTAACACTAGGAATAAAAAAACAACAACCAGCGATAACAAATTATCCCACCCTCCTAAGTAAGACCCCTCAAAACATTGCATAAAACATTGAATACATGCCATCTCTAAACAGATCATCACGAACATAAATACACCCAAACACATAAAGCAAGAAACCACACCACATATACATACACACACCACACATTCATACATACACACATACATACATACTCGTCGCTTCACACAATATACCCAGGTCCCCTACCGCCAGTCCAAATATTACACAACACAAAAATAATACCCT
This sequence comes from Ambystoma mexicanum, assembly GCF_040938575.1. Lineage (NCBI taxonomy): Eukaryota > Metazoa > Chordata > Amphibia > Caudata > Ambystomatidae > Ambystoma > Ambystoma mexicanum. The sequence goes on from NC_090926.1 coordinate 746,862,437, forward strand.
TCATCAATTGTGCATATTATTAAAAGGTGTCCAGAGTTCCAAATATAGAACTTCACGATCCTGCTTACTGAACAAAAACCTCTCAAAATCTGACAAAACATGCAAGTCATTCAACCAATACTCTACCTGTGGCTTTTAACTGGTCTTCTGCACCTTCAAAATCTGTTTCGTCGCTTCCACCAGTCCCTTATCTATCCATTGCCCATACTGCTTAGCAATCTCCTACCTCCCTCTTTCTGATAACAAAAGAATTGCAAAGGCGACATTGGAAAACTCAGAGATAAATCGTGTCCATCCTATCCAACACATGCCTCCACAATTCACCCACCCTAGGACAACTCCACAACATATGCACTAAAGAGCCCCACTTCCGACCACAACCCCATCATTCCTCACTGTACAATAAACCCAAACCATGCATGTTCACTGGGGTCCCATACATGTGCCCTAAAATCTTCTGGGGGGGAGGATGCAAGTTCAGATCCAACGTACTTCTAAAGCCAGCCTTCTGCAACCACTCCCATTCCCTATGAAAAATGTCACTCCTCAATTCATCCTCCCAGGTACTTTGCAACTTTTCCCAGGAATCAACAAACAAAGGATCTATTGGCATCATATTCAGGAATGTGGATACTTGACGAACCAATGACGCAAATATAGCGCAAGCCCCAGGTTCAGTTTTCAATGGAGCAGATAACATGCCTAGTCTCTGTGAAAGAAGCGATTCCAACTCTCTGAAACTACCCAGTTCCCTCTTCCCCAAACCAAACACACAGCGGAATTCCACAAATGAAATCATCTACCCCTCCCGTAACACATCTCCAATCCTCAGCACACCCTTCAAGATCCAGCTTCTCCAACATAATGTTTTATTTGCAATCTGAAGTCCCGGATTGTGTCAAAGCGAGGCCTTTTAATGCAGCCACACATTCTGCTCATTGGCAGTCACTCAGAAAGTAAGAGCCTTCTCTGTTGCATCAATTGATGGTAATCTATCACTCACATTTGGTACTCTCCCCATGGAATAGACATTATCCAATAGAAACGGGGAGAAACTATCCTTCTCTAGCGTCGTACAAAGTAGCTCTGGTGACCCCCCACACACAAAGTAATGCAACACCTTTTTTAACAGTAACCTCCTATGATATTTAACAAGATCCGGGGAAACCAAAGCCACCTTCCTGAACACTACACAATAATATCAATCTAGGGATTCTTGGCTTCTTCTCTCCCAATAAAAAGTCTTGAAAAACATGTCAATTTTCTTCAACAATTTCTTACAAAATCGCAAAGGGAGTGATTGGATGACAGAGAACTTTCAGTAAAAGGGACATTTTAATGGTATTGGCATTAGCCCAAATGCCCAAGGACATATTTTGCAATTTCCTTACATTATTCATCATCCCCTCAAGTAAGTGAATTACATTGAATTCAGCAATTTTCTTCAAATCCCGAATTAAATAAATCCCCAAATATTTCACATGAGAATCAGACCACTTGCAATTCCATGCCTCAAAATGCCCCCTCCTGCAAGTCACAGAGAGCGGAAAAAACTCTGTTTTGTCCCAGTTGATCTTATGGCCCAAAAGCCTGCCCACCGTCTTAAAAGCATCCTTGAACACTGCGCTACCGTCACCCGGATTAGACAGGACCACTGCAATATCATCCTTCATTTCCGTCCCTCTAAAAACAAGACCTCAAATGTCCTGTTCCCAACAAATAAATGACGCCAATGGTTCCAAAGCAATGTTAAATAAAGAAGGGTGACAGAGGACACCCGTCTCATGCCTCTCGTGAGTGGCAAAGAATCAATCATTTCATTATTAAACCATACCTTTGAGTAAATCAATGTTTTAAAAGATAGCCTCAGTGGAATTTATTTAAAGAGTTTAAAAATAGGAGATTTCAAACACCTTAAAGCCAAAAGGAGATCCTATATCAGGAATGGAACCCAAACAATTCATCTGGAATTGCAAATGCCCTTAAGAATAAGGCAAACACATTTAGAACCTTACCTATACCACCCCAAGGGCCTCTAAAGGCCTGGGTTGTACCTAGTGTACATGATAACAATGACACCTATTATTCAAGGTTATAGCCAACTTTGAGGAAAACATGTGAAAGGGATTGCAGGAAAGTGAGTCCTCCCACAGTAATAGGAAAAGGATTCTCAATTTATGGAATACATTTTAAGATTAGAAGGCTTCCTAGAGTGTTGGCTAGTCTACACCATGTCCCGAACATAACCAAGTTAACTAGAATTCTTTGTTCCATTTCCAGATAGTTAAACAGAGTCCGGACAGAGTCGGACGTGCTGATCACCACAACAGGGATGGGGGAACTGGAAGAGTACACATGGAAGTTGATTTCATTTCGAGGGGGAGAAGGGAGGACCAGAACTTTATCTTCCATAGTGAAGCAATCATACTGATAAAAGCCTTCTCCCTCTTTACACACAGGAGGACCCTGTAGAGGTGGGGAAATGGAGAGAATGAACATAGGAGAAGGTGTGGCCACACAGGGATAGGCAAGCTGATCCCCAGGCCAATCGATCTTGAGCCCGGGAACATTATCTAGGCGGGAGAACATTCTCTGTGCTTGTGAAAAAGTCCAGAGTGGAGCTGCCAACCATACTCAAATTATTAACAAAATGGCAGGGTTGAGTGTATACTCCACAGAGGAAACAATTGTGTTCAAATCATCTGTCAGGACATTTTCTTCCCAAGATTGTCTGGTACCAGAAGGGACAGAAGAGATAATTCAGCCTAGGAGAGAAATTGTGGGCTACCATTTCCAAGGAGCAGGATATCATGACCTCCAGCCAGTTCACATAAGCCTTGTGTCAGTTCATACTAAAGTGCAACCCCGCTTTAGGAAAAGAGAGAAAGAGGGAGCTGGAATTTGGATTGCTGAAAGCTCCCACCAGTTTCAAGACCTGAAACGAGATTCCGGTTCCTATATGCCCGTAGCAGACCTGTGACACAGAGCAGCTCTCCACAAATGGGTACTGGAATCTGTTGTTAGTACAATCTGTGATGGAGGTTGCAGGGGTAACACCACAATGAGGTCGCTTGGATGCAGCCAGCGTTGAAGAGCCATTCAAATATGGGGGAAGGGAAGGTCACATGAATTATCCAGTGAAAATAGATTGATATAGGGGTCCACTATTTGTGCCGGTTGATAATCAATGGTTAGAGGTTTAGCCTGGCCAATGCGAGCATAAATACCCCCCAAGGACATGTCCCCCTGCAACTGTAACCACATTGGGGCAGGTGTAGTCTTCTTGCAGGGAAAGAGGTCAGCTTTGACTGCAATCGTTTGACTAACAAAGGCATAGGTTGTTGAAGACCTTTCCTCTCATTTTCATCTTCATTTTCACCATCTCACAGAAATCTGGCTGTCTCATTTTAACACCATTATTCCTGCTGCTCTTCCGTCCAATCTTTCTTCCCTCACATCCCTCGTTTGTCTGGACGTGGTGGTGGTGTTGATATTTTCTCCTCTGTGTTTGCAGCCTCCTCTCCCCCTTTGATGGATTTTCCCTGTTTCTTAACCTTCAAATATCTTTCTTCTTCTTTCACTTGCCCCTCTTTGACTTTCATTGTCATTTGTCGTCCTGTTGGTCCTGTTTCTACTTTCTGTGATGATCTCAATCTTCTCCTGCTCTCTATTGCCCCTCTGTTTCTCCTGGGTGACTTTAATCTCCATCTCGCCATCTCTCCTCTACCCATGCTTCTGTACCGCTCATCTCTATTCTTCATTTATATTCACTCTTTCAAATTCTGACTCAACCCTCTAATAGATCAGGGTCCTCTCTTGTCATTATCCTCTACCCTATCCCTATTTCTGCTTTAGTCACTGCTGTTCCACTCTACTGCTCCGCTCACGCTCGTCTCTCTTTTTTTGTTTTCTCTCCCTCCTTTTTCTATTACTCCTAAATCTTCCTCTACCGTCTAGTGCCATGACCTTTGTCTCTTTGACATTTCCTCCTTCTCTTCAACTATTACCTCTATTCTCCCTTCCCTTTCTACTTTTTCTTCTCTCTCTGCTGTTTATTTCTCCTCTCTCCCCTTTGACACTCTGACTGACTCTCTTGACCGTCTATACCCCGTCTCATAGGCCTGATCAGCCTTGGATGTCTTTGACTTTCTGGTCCACTCGGTGCTCGCTGCGTGAGGCTGAGCAGCGCTGATGTAAGTCCGGGGCAGAAACTGATTTGTCTTTCTTATCTGCTCTCCATTCTACCTATGATTCTCTGCTTTTCTCCACCATGCAACAATATTTCCATACTGTTATATGTGATCTTACCGACCACAATAACAGAGTGGTAAATTTAATCACCAACAAAACACAGAAAAACACAGTTTGTTTTGTTTTTTTAATTTGGGGTGTTCCCCTCAATCCCCCTTTTCCCACCCTTTTGAAGCAACCCGAACCCCATCCCTACCCTTTATGTACCACTGTCATGACTACCAACTCAATACCACAAACATACACCCCTTCGCAGCCCCAGGCTGTTCCATTCGAGGTGCAATCCGACCCAAACCACAGACCACTGGGAAGAAAGCCAGTTGGGTTCAGTCTTGGCGTATTTGGTGCCAATCTCATTGTTCTTGACTATGAGTGTGTGAAGGGGTAGATGCTTCCTGGTTCCCCCAGGGCCATAGTATTTCATTGCCAGTAGCTGTCCTGCTGCTGGGAGTGGCTGGCTATATAAGCCACGTCCAAGCAGTCAACCGAGCTTTGCATTATTCTGCCCATGAAGGCAGCGTGGCGCGGCAGCCCCTGCAAAAGAAGAAATCACAAGTCAGTGAACGAAGAACAGCAGAAAGGCCAATACTTACCTGGGAGTCGCATGCCTCCTCATATCATCGAGTAGCAGTTAGCACGGCCGGTTTGTGTATCTCGGCTCCCCGCTCCTCGGACTTCGGAGCTCCGGATCCACTCACAGTGCTTCAGCAGCTCTCCGGTTCTGGTCGGAGCTTTGTTCCGTTCCAAAACCCAGGACCTGCTCAAGACACCATAAACACCAGCAGGAGAGAAAGAGAAATCAACACCAGTTAAAGCAGGCAAGTCGACGGATCGGAGAACGCTTCTGAAACAAGTGAAGATAGCGCTTGCATGCATCAGCCACAAAACTAATAGCAAAGTTGCCACCAGCAAAACGTACAGACCATACGCCCTGCGCATATAAGAGACAGATTAAGGCAATCGTGCACGGTGCATGAACAGCTTGCCCACGTGTACATGTTTACGAAGGCACGACCCGAAGGGGAAGACACAGTGCAACAGTAGACCAGCTCTAGAGACACTTGCAACTGGGAGCAAGCTCCATGACATCTACCAGTATCTTTAGACTCACGTGCCGCGCAAGAGCGCAAGGGAGGAAAGGCAGCATCCACAAAACAGACAGCACATACCTACCTACAGACCAATTGCAGCGCAAGAGCAAATAAGATATTGTGCTGCACCCGTAGCCACAGCTGGACTGGGCTAGGACATCAGCGAAGTAACTGATTTTGCATCGCACAGCTGCACAAACATTTGGCGCCCCTGCTAGTGAGAAGCAGGATGGAGAGCCCACCAATATTTACCACAAGCTAAGCAGCATCAGAGGGGAGAACACGAGAACTGGGGTAAACCAGGGAGGTGGGAAGGAGCAGAGTGGTGCATACCCTAATACCTGTTCTCTCATGCCAGGAGCTGATACACAGGCACTGCAATCCAACCCACACCCCAGTACACGCCCCAGCTGAGACACCAGTACAGTACCGAGGCTCCAGGCACTCCCGAAGAGACCAAGTTAAGCGTAGCAACCACTCTGTTTTGTTTGCAACAAAATGACTGGATACCTTTCCATTCTCTCTTTAATTCTCTAGCCACTCACCCTCGTCGTATTTTCCAGAATTTGAACTGTATTTTTTCTCCAGCTCCCTCTGATCCTACATCAGCCTGTCCCCTTTTGGCAGCTGACTTTGCCAATGACTTTACTTTCAAAATCTCCATACTTTGTTTTTCTATTCCCTCTGCTTCTCCTGCTTCCTCTTTTCCCTCACGTTGTTCTAGTTCTTCTTCCCCCATGATGTCTACATTTCACCCTCTCTCTGATGTTGATATTTCCTCTGCTCTGGCTAGGGCTCCTCCCACCTCTTTGCTTTACGATCTTCTACCTTCTTCTTTTATCCTGATGGTGATTCAACACTTCTTTCCTATCTCACTGCTCTCTTTAACACCCCACTCTCCACTTCTAGTGTTCCCTCCTATTTCAAGCATGCTTCAATTCTCCCTATTTTGACAAGGCGTATGCTTGACACTCCTCACCATTTAATTTCCACCCTATTTCTCTTCTTCTCTTTCTCTCAAAGCTGCTTGTGCACCTTTTTTATTCTGAAGTATCCTCTTTCATTAATCTGCATTCTCTCTTTTCAGTCTGGTCTTAGGCCAGACACTCTAAAGAAACTGCTCTACTATCTGTCATTAACTCACTTGTTACTTCTCGCTAATCTAACCTCTCCTCTCACCTCGCTGTTCTTGATCTCTCAGCCGTACTCGACACGTTTAACCACACTATTCTTCTCTCTTCTTTTGCTGACCTTGACCTTCAGGATTTTGTTCTTAACTGGTTTCATTCTTACCTCTCAGGATGCACCATCTCTGTTTCCTGGACTGTCATTCTTCCCCATCTCTGCCTCTCTTACATGGTGTCCTCCAAAGCTCAGCTCTTGGCCCTCTACTTTTTTTCTCGCAAACCTCTCCTCTGGGCTCTTTCATCTCATTCTTTGGCTTCTCTTATTTCTACAAGGATGATACTTATATTTTTCTTTCCTTTACTTCTTTCATTGATTCCATTCACTCTTCTTTGTCTGCCTCTTTTCTTGCTATTCAGTTGTGGATGTCCTCTTGCTATCTCCATCTCAATTCCTTGAAAACCGAGGTTCTTTTCTTTCCTGCTTCTACCATTTACCCCTTTCTTTCCCCTCCTTCTGTCGCCTTTCCCCTTCTACTCTTTTTATCTCTCCGTTGGCCTGTAATCTTGGCGTCATTCTCGATTCTTCAGTTCCCTTCTCTGCTCACATCCCCTCCATCTCTCGTTCCTGATACTATCAATTGTTCACTATCCAAAAAACACATTGGTTCCTTACTTTGTCTTCGACTAAACTCCTTATTTTTTCTCTAGTATTCTCCAGGCTGTTGTATTGTTCCTCTCTCATTGTTGGTCACCATGCGTCTCATCTTGCTCCTCTTTGCTCAATTTTCAACTCATCAATTCATGCACTTTGTACTCTCTCCACTCGCGACTCTCTAATTTCTGCACAGAACTCTTTATAGTGGCTCTGATTGTGATCCGGCTTATGCTTCAACTTCGAATTGTTTTTAAGTGCGTCCATGGCCTTGCTCCTCATTTTTCTTCTTTAATCGCTGCTTATTCTGAAGCCCGCTTGCTCCATTCCAAAACTCGTTTTCTCTTAGCTGTCCCCCATCCCGCTTTCATTCATTTGCTCTGCTCTCACCTAAACATTGGGTTCCTTCCTTCCTTCCTTCCTTCCTTCCTTCCTTCCTTCCTTCCTTCCTTCCTTCCTTCCTTCCTTCCTTCCTTCCTTCCTTCCCTCCCTCCCTCCCTCCCTCCCTTCCTTCCTTCCTTCCTTCCTTCCTTCCTTCCTTCCTTCCTTCCTTCCTTCCTTCCTTCCTTCCTTCCTTCCTTCCTTCCTTCCTTCCTTCCTTCCTTCCGCCCTTCCTTCCTCCCTTCCTTCCTCCCTTCCTTCCTTCCCACCCCAAGACACTGAGGTATTACAGCACTAGAAGAATTACATTACTTTGTTACAGGTTACAGTACTTTGTTACTTTCTTTACAATCCATATATTCCTTTCCCCTTTTCAAGTCCGCCCTTAAAACCCATCTCCTCCCTTACTGATCTGTTGGTTTTGCCTCATTGATTTGCTTACTTGTATCGTACGTTTGGTTACTCTGTTCAGCGCTTAGGTGTCAAGCACTTTAAAAATACAATGAAATACAAAAAATACAAAGATATCTTTTGATATGTAATTCTTTTCACTATGTGGCAATCCCTGATATATCACTCCCTGTTATACAACTACGCCCACAATTCTAGGACAAGAAACAGGCTGTATTTATAGTTAAAACTCAAATTTATTAAAATAAAAGAAAATCATCTCAACTCTCTTTCCAGGCTCCCTCTCTGATTGTTGGATCTTAGTCTCAATTTCTTCTCACTGTTCCTAAGCCTCCCTGTGGCGTCTACCGATTCTGTTCATTCTCTCTTCTTATGCCAAAGCTTTTAAATGTGCTGCATCTGTCTGTCAGAGCTTCCCCTACCATTTTCCTTTTCTGAACCCAACTTAAAACCATTCCTTTCTACTCTAGCTACTCGAAAATCTCTCTGTGTTTTAATTATCCTCATATTTGTCTCTATGAATTGTACCGCTTAAATTGTTCCCATTGAACAGTGCTTTGGCCAAAGCACTTAATAAATATAAATAAATACAAAATACAAATACAAATAAAGGTGCTCCCCTTCCTTTATGCAGAGGAAGTCACCACAATATACAATAAAGGTATCAGGCGCCCCCCCCTCTAGAAAGAACATGGCATGATAACCTGTTCTGTGGTTTTTTTTCCACATTGAGAGTCTGCAACCATCGCTTTTTGCTCACTCTACTTTTCACAAAGGAGGAATACCCATTTGCATATCGGTCTTTGTTCCGCCCACAAGGGCAAACCAGCACCGAAATGCCAGGCAAACTTCCTTTGAACAAGAGTACCAACAGCAACCCCAGACACGTGTTTCAGCCCTGCTGGGCCTCGTCAGTGAGGTGGAGCTGTGCCTCTCTGAGCACCGTGAGCAAGGGGTCCACGTCTGGGTTCCCCCAGGTAACTTAGGGTGACCAGCCCCAAGTTTCTTGCAAAATATCAAAAAGGTAACAAACGCCCTTATCTAGAAAGAACATGGCATGATAACCTGTTCTGTGATTTTTTCCCACTTTGAGAGTCTGCAACCATCGCTTTTTGCTCACTGTACTTTTCACAAAGGAGGAATACCCATTTGCATAACAGTCTTTGTCCCGCCCACAAGGGCAAACCAGCACCGAAATGCCAGGCAAACTTCCTTTGAACAAGAGTACCAACATCAATCCCAGACACGTGTTTCAGCCCTGCTGGGCCTCATCAGTGAGGTGGAACTATGCATCTCTGAGCACAGTGAGCAAGGGGTCCACGTCTGGGTTCCCTCCGGTAACTTAGGGTGACCAACTTCAAGTTCCTTGCAAAATACAAAAAAGGCAGAAGGCGCCCTTCTCTAGAAAGAACATGGCATGATAACCTGTTCTGTGTTTTTTTTCCACGTTAAGAGTCCGCAGCCATTGCTTTTTGTGCACTGTACTTTTCACAAAGGAGGAATATCCATTTGCATATCAGTCTTTCTCCCACCCATATGGGCAGTTCAGCACCGAAATGCCAGGCAAACCACCTTTGAACAAGAGTGTCAAGATTCGAGAGCCGCACAGACAATGAATACCTCCGTCCCCAAGCACCAGTCAGAAAGGTAGTAAAGAACTTGCTGACCAGTTATTGGGGCCACAGGTGACCTGAACAGGGACACCAGGGCTCCACGTGGCTGTAAAGAGAACAGGTGATGTACTAGGTTAAACAAAGAACAAGACAGTAGCTGGATGCAGTATGATGGAATAAGGAAGATGACATCTACCGGTGGGCCTGTAGGAACGTATATACCTGAGGGAGTATATTGTGCGTTTACCTTTTAAGTGGTGCCGACCTTGTACCCCTGTGTGAGTGTGTGGCTGTAGAATGGAGCCGGAGTTCACCAAATCCCAAAACACTCTCAGGATGTCGCCGCTTGAACTTGATTCCGTGGATGATGCTGAAGTGGCTGTGAGTATCCAGAGAAAAGCGAGGGATACCAGAAGTCTGCGTAACCGATAGCAATTGCTGCAGACAATCCAAGGATACACGTGGTTGTGAAAGGAAACGATATCAGTCCGTGAAGCAATGCCGAGGTCTGCTTTCCGTATGAGCATGTTCCGTAACACTGTGGCCAAAAGGAGCAAATTAAAGCAGTCCGTGATCATAAGCCGAGGTCAGAATCTGTGTTAAATTGATACCCTGTAGCCAAGGGTTCAGACAAAAACAGTCCAGGTAACGTGAGCAAGAAGGTTCGTAGAACCAAGAAGAACACAACAACCGAAACGCCACTCGCCAGGAAACAACACAGCTGAGAAGCGACGAACGCCCAGCAGGATGTTTGTTTTAAGCAGTTGTCTGGAAACCACGCTGCCCGAACAAGGACACGTCAGCACGACAAACAGCGCATGGGCGGGTAGTGTCACGTGACCCCGGAGTTGCCACAGCAACTGGCAGCGCATCCACAGCTGCCAAGGGTTCAGCCCATGAGAATAGATCGTCCTGGTCCTCCGGCGTGATTGGTGCATGTTACGTGTAAATCGACTAGTGTGTAGATGAACAGAATAAGGTGTGTGCACAGAATTGGGGTTGCTTGGAGAGGACATGACAGGAGGTATGGGAGATGACGTGACAGGGGGCATGACAAAGAGTACCAACAGCAACCCCATATACGTGTTTCAGCCTTTTTGGGCCTCGTCAGTGAGGTGGAGCTGTGCCTCTCTGAGCACAGCGAGCAAGGGGTCCACAATAAGATAAATGAACGGTGATAGTTTATTTACACAATTAGAGTTGAACTCCCAATGACAATCTCATTAGGAGGTGGCACACACACAATCATTCCCAAATAACACAATTCTATTCCATTTCATTACATGCCTCTTGCTGTCCAATATATTCAAATAATGTTTGCTTTTTGCACATCACAAGAATTTCTTTGTAACCAATCACACATTTTAGAACTCTTTATTCTCTCCAGTATCAATAACAAGTATTGGTACCAGAGAAATGTTGTATACATATCAACATTATTATCATTCAATAGAAATCAATCCCCCCCTCTCGTAAATATGGTGCTAAGGGTTGCTAATATGTGCATTTAGTTTGAATGCAGGCTATAATGAATTGCACCTAATTCTGCAGATTTGAGTTAAGAAAGCAGTGCTATCAAATTAGAGCCCAGGATATTGCTTTACCCATGCCACATAGGATAGTGGTTTTAGAGCTCACGGGATATTAGTTCACCCACGCAACAAAGGAGGGTGGTTTTGTGATTTTCTAATACAGGGATAAATACCCCTCCCACATCACATCACAGATTGCGTCCCACAGGTGCAAAGCCCTTCACCTACTGTGCAATATCAAGAGAGAGGTGAGAATGTAATTTACATTGGCATAATTAACTTCATTTCATCTCCCAATGTCTCTTTTTTAAGTATCTATGGCTTTCAAAGGTCACAAGTAAAAAACACTATTCTCCATAGGCTAAGAAACATGGGCACTCAAATGACAGCTTGACTACACCTGTGAAAACACTCTCTGCGCAGTTCAATTGGATTGCAAAGAACTGTGCTTTAGCTGCACATATATACTATTAGTTGTGCACGGCATTGACTACAGTGTGAAAGCAAAGTGCCTTTCCCACTAAGGAAGTGGACTTCCCCTAGAGCTAGTGACATCACCTCCCCAGTTCCCTCCCACTCCAGGGACCTAGCAGGCCAATGATTCTAGGAGATCTATCTAATTGGATTGGGGAATTTGTTTATATTCACTTTTGAAGTGCTCCCAGTGAATGCCCAGCTGGCCTCTCCAGTCCATGGTTTTTAGGTATATTTGGAAAATTGTTTTTCAAATGTTCGAATACTGTTAATTTCAATGGTCCATTACATGTCTGAAGCATGGTTACATCCTTAACTTTAATTTCTTAGAATTGTGAAACCCTCAGGCTAGCATCATGAGTCATGTAAACCACTCTCAGAGGCCACGTGGTCTACTTTTCATTATTGAGCATCTGGCCCGATTTATTGCCTTAACTGATGTGAGTGATGTGAGGAGCCGACACATTCTAAGTGCATTGAGCTGTTTGAAGCTCTGGTCTGAAATATCCAGCCCGTAACATACAACTTCAATTTAGATTTTATCTCTCGAGAGACAATTTTTGAGACAAAACCAGAATGTAAATAGATGTATTTTCACAGATTGTTTCTGAAACCAATGTTTTATTATTTTTTATTATGAATTGGCCAAACTAAGTTAGCCTTACATAAGAAATAAACATTGCAAACAAATAAAAAATAATTTCAGATATTAAAAAATGAAAGTAATGAAAGCACAAATATTGCCAATGAATACACATACAAATTAACTAAAATACAAACAGAACAAGAGACAGATAAAATAGAATAGAGTAGAAACCCATGTACAATGGTGTGCACTGCATAGAGCCTGACCCCCCGAGGAGGGCACATGGGATCTTAATCAATTATATAAAAATATCATACAAATAGTAGAGTTTAAATACACAATTGAGTAGGAAAACCACTTGGCTTAGTCTAAAAAGGTGTAAGCACTTTACCAAATTACGATTTAAAACCTATGTTTCTTTAATAGGGATTACTCCAAGAGCACCTAAGAACTTCAGTGTTAGACTCACCTCCTGAACGCTAACCACTCAATCCCAAATGTCCTTCGTATTTAACCAGGAGATATTGTGGACAATTCTACCAAAGTAATTGATTCTGCAGTTATGCAAAGTTCTACACTTACAGATTAAATGATTTCTGGTCTGTGTGACAACCACTACTTAGCACAATGGGCAACCATGAAGGGCTGCACGGATCACCAGTAGAAATTCGGGAATCTGTGAAGGTACTTTGGTAGGGTGCTAACTGGTTTATCAATCTGTGTTGTGAGGGGTCAGAAATGAGGAGCGGACACAAAGTTGTAATGTGTTTAACATTGGACATCTTTATTAAGCAAAAAGGATTGGATGAAGGTCTTTCTGTTCCTATCCTAGAGAGATGTTACCTACCTAGAAAACTAAAACTAAAGATCAGTCTATGTCTCGTCGTCAAACACATAAACTGCCCTTGTGTCCAAAACATAGTATTCTGACCCACACACTAAAATGAACAACTGAGAGTTCAAGGACATGTATCTAACTTATGTTTGGCAAAGGGTGCTCATAACCAAGGCAAGTAAAGAAATCCAACAGAAGCCGTCTTTTCCAAGGAGGATTCCTTTGAACCAGAGGGTGATTTCCCTTCCCCTGGATTATTTAAGTATGCTGGCAAAAGATTCTCCTTCAAACAATAGATTTTTTAAGAATGGCGAAAGCATGGCAAAAGATTCGCTTTCAAACAATAAAATCTTAAGAATGGAGAAAGGATGGCAAAATTGTCTCTTTCAGATAACAGCTTCTTAAGAATGGAGAAAGTTGAGCAAAAGTATCTCTTTCAAATAACAGTTTCTTACGGATGGTTTTAATGTCTCTTTCAAATAATAATTCTTAAATATGGCAAAAGTATCTCTGGTGTAATTCTTTACTATATACTTTGCAAAACAAATACGTTTTTTTATACCACTTAAACAGACCTCCTGGGATACTCCCTTGTCAGGAATCCTTGATCCTCTCGTATACTCTCCTGCCAGGAATCTTTCCTCTCTGTCTGGGATTTCTGATATACTCTCTTGCAAGGAAACCCTTTCAAGGTCTTACAGATCCCCTGGTGTACTTTCCTGCCAGGTGTCTTGCCTCCCAATGTTCACTCTCTGGTGTGTTCCTTTCACCAGAACTTTTCTTGAGTTCACTGTCCATTAAGTTAACACAGTTCATAGACCTGTCGATATGCCCTGGGGCCCCAATGGCTCTGGGTAGACTCACCGGTGTACTGAAGCCTCTCTGACCCATGGCACGCTGCTGCGGTGAAGCTCCTGCTCTGGGACAGCCTCGTCTTTCACCCACCAGCACGACCGTTGCTCCTCTGCACAACCGAGCTCTCAGTAGCTAATATTATGTGTGTATGAGGTATGAATGATGTTTTGCCTAGAGGGCTTTCCAAGAAGAGTTGTTTTGGGTTTACAATGGAAAGGGCTTGTATAGCGACAACAAGCCATCAACATTTTAGGAATGAGGCAATCCTCTTCTCTGTGATGGGAAGAATGCTGCGTCTCTCTTGTTGGGGTCACCACCTTGCCCCGACAGCCGTCTCCTCTTACATGATCCTCCCCCATAATAACACTCCCTCGGTAGTGAACAGGTAGCAGCTGCCAGGGCCAGGATCAGGTAGCGGCTGCCGTCCCCTGGCCACATGGGAGGAGATATTTGTCAGGGAATTAGTGATGACTCCATAGGATTCATCACAGTGTCAAACTATTATAGAAGGAATAAGATCTCATCCTATCAATTGTTTTTTGCCTGTCTTCACGAAAAATAAGCTTTTTGAGCAAATTTGGGACTGACATCAGAAGGTCAGGAAACACATTCATATCCCTTAATATGCTGTTTGCATATATACAAAACCGCCTAATTAGATTACTAGGGTTCTTAGCCTCTGTTTCTGTTTTAAAATCCCCAAAAGGGGATGAAATGGCAGGGGCTAAGAGATTTCTATATAACAGCAGAGTTTCCATCAATACCAGCCCTTAAGAGAAATGAAGCCCAGCTCAAAATGTGACGCTGCCATAGGCACGCATACAGGTAGGTCAAGTGCCTTTCACCCTATGAAAGCCTCAACAGCATCCCCATCAATATCAAAGAAGGATAATTCCTGCCCATACTGTATCAATTGAACTATCTTTAATTTATAGTATTCCAACAATGGCTTGACCATCAATCGGCAGAATCTGAAGTTCATCCATTTTAGTTGTGATGCAATTTACGCCGCTTTAGCCTTGATCTGCAGAGTAACGGTAGCTTTTCTTGGGTGCAACAAGAATATCATCCCTAGGTATTTGAAATCCACCGCAAGAATGAGACTATTTTCACCCACTGACCATGTGTATGCATAATGCCTGTTGGGTCGACCAGAGAATCTAATAATGATTGTCTTTTTGCTATTAATAATAAGTGTGGGGGATTGTTGGCTGTGTTGGTAGCCCTGCATGAAGTCTCTCTACTACCTTCATTCCTGTGTTGCTGCTGCCTCCCTTTAAAATCTGCGCTCCAACCGCAGAGCTACGCGGAGTGTGAGCATGTTTTGACTGTGTTGGGAGCCGTGCTTGAAGTCTCTCTACTACCTTCATTCCTGTGTTGCTGCTGCATCCCTTTAAAATCCCAACTCCCATTGCGAAGCGACGTGGAGTGTGAGGGAGTGTTGACTGTGTTGGGAGCCCTGCTTGAAGTCTCACTACTACCTTCATTCCTGCTGCTGGTGCCTCCCTTTAAAATTCCCACTCCCGTCATGGAGCAATGCAGAGTGTGAGGGAGTGTTGACTGTGTTGGGAGCCCTCCTTGAAGTCTCTCTACCACCTTCATTCCTGTGTTGCGGCTGCCTCCCTTCAAAATCCCCACTCCTGTTTTGGAAGTGCAGAGTGTGAGAGAGTGTTGACTGTGTTGGGAGCCCTGCTTGAAGTCTCTCTACTACATTCATTCCTGTGTTGCTGCTGCTGGTGCCTCTCTTTAAAATCCCCACTCCCATCCCGTAGCAACGCAGAGTGTGAGGGAGTGTTGACTGTGTTGGGAGCCCTGCTTGAAGTCTCCCTACTACCTTCATTCCTGTGTTGCTGCTGCTGTGCCAACCTTTAAAATCCCCACTCCCGTTGCGGAGCAACACACAGTATGAGGGAGTGCGGATTGTGTTGGGAGCCCTGCATGAAATCTCTCTAATACCTTCATTCCTCTGTTGCTGCTGATTGTGCCTCCCCTTAAAATCCCCACTCCCGCCACGTAGTGATGCAGAGTGTGTGGGAGTGTTGACTGTGTTGTCGGGGAGTTTGAGGAACCTTGAGATAAACTATCGGATGAGAATGCATCCCACGCACGACACACGCCGTTTCTTCCCGATGCCTCGAACAAGGCTGCAATAAAAAAACCAAGTGAGCGGACGTTTGCTAAAACCTGATAAGGTTCAAATAGACTCATGCCCCGTGTGTCACCAGAGACTAACTTGCAACTATGATCTACACACTTAATGAAAGACGCTAAGACCTGGTTACAGGATGCCACAGGTGGGGTAGAATGTACTGGTTTAACTAATGCGATGAAGGGCAAAAAGTCTGTGAAACTGAGGACGCACCCGCCTGAAATTTGCCTCTCCTCTGTTGCGGCAGCCCCTGTAGCTGTTGGATGTCCGGTTATGACCAGTGTAGGGCGTCCGGACCAATGTTCAGTTTTAGGTGTGACGGACGCAGCGGTCTTACAAAGCAAGTCCTTACTCGCAACATACCGCAAGGATGCTGAGTGCGATCTCACAGGCCCCTCATATTTTGAGCAGGTAAGGGCTTCTTTCACCATTGCTATGGATACAGACATGGGTGCTTTGAGAGACAGCCCAGGCCAATGTACGCCTCCACTACTGTCCAGCAAGGGGAACAGTGCGGTGAAGGGGTGCGGAAATGGGGGAACCTTGGAGGCTCAGGTTTTCCATAAAGGCCAGGCTTCTAACATGGTTATAGATCCAGAAAGGGCCGCAGAGGTGGCATTTGTGCTGTCATCGGAGTGGCAAACACCGGCCGATAACGAGACTCTACAACGTGTGCTACTGCTAACATGTGAAGGGGCTCCCCGGGAAGAGATGATAGATTTTCGACCAAATTCCTCTAACCCTTCCTGGGTTGTGGGGAGAGGAGACGTCAAGGGTGCTCCTAAACCTGCCCAAAAAGGAAATGAGTCTCAGAATCACAAAGAAACATCACTTGATTTCTTTCTCAACTGACCGGGGGTGGGGGGCAGGCTCACTGAGTAAGACCTTACGGGGATCGATCGCTGGCGTGACCTTTGACGACTCAGTCCTTTCTCCCAAACCCCTGGAAGACCCTAAATTGGATTTGAATTCTTCAGCATTCAACCTACAGTGCAATATTATGGCGGCTCTCTCTAGCTCATTGAATCCATTTGTGAAATTATTTGAGACTATGAATGAGAACATCAAAGATAAAGCAACATTTAGTTCTTTATTACGTCGTTGCAGACTAGGGTTGACCAGGAGGCTGAATGTGCGAGCCAGATCCACAGATCCACAGAAAACTACAAGACGCACTAAGACCTGGAGAGAGCGGATAAAAAATGTATACTAAAATGTATACTAAACGTATACTACAACTAAAAACTTTGGTCCAGAACAGAAAGCCTGGCTTTATACTTATCCCAGATGCAGACCTACAGCATATGACACCTGAGGATGGTTTTAAGCCCCACCGAAGATCTACTAGTAAACCAACTAAAGCAGCCAAGGGCTTTGTGCCCCCGACATCTCTCTGACTCAATCTGATAGTGCCCAAGGGAGGGCCACAATGACGATAGCCCCTACTCCGGCTGATCTAATCTTAGGTGAACCTACTGTTACAATCAGCCAGGAGAGTCTTCCTCCCCTTGAAAGTCATGGTCAGGCGACTGCAAGGGTGGACTCCCAACCGTTTTCCATTTTTCAGTGAAGGAAGAAAAGGAAACTTAACATATGGACCGATAAAGAGATGCAACAGGAGAAGAAACTAAAGGAAGTATCGACTGCTAAATTTAAGATTACCAGGAACGCCTGTGTCTCTATTAGTAACCTTCCCAACCCATGCCCCAACATTTCTGCAACTACAGACAGATTTATGCCGCTAGTCACTATCAGGACTGTGTGAAAACCATTAGATCAGTCCCCTAAATTACAGGGAGGTGGGGGCGTGGTCTTGCGAAATCTACCGAAAAGGATTGATGAAGACTGTTGGAATTGCTCCACATACATGTTTAAACATGAGGATCTCTCAGTCATGGATCCATCGTCCCCAACCAGACCTACTCTATTTGTCCAATGACCTCAGCATGTCACTATTCATACTCAATGGGCCCTCCTGAGACCCATTCGTTGTTGCCTTGGAATCAGTGCAATACTATGACAGATCCAACGATATCTCAGCGATCAACAGACCAGGATACTCAATTTTTACACTTGGCAGAAAGGCGCAGGCCATCTTATTAAACAATTGCCCCCAGTCCAATTGGATTACCCACGATCAACAGTGGAGAACTATTCCATGCTCAAGGATTGACCAGAAGCGGATGAGTGAGCGCCTAAGGGGAGGGAAACCAACATTATCCACAGTAACAGAGTTGAACTCCCTAACCCTGAAAATAATAGCATAAGATCCTGTATGGTAACTTTGGAGTGCTTGTTACCTGCGACGGATGGCCTTATTTTGTACCGATCCAATGTTCTAAAATTGCTCCATAACGTGCCTTTGTTGCGATTTTTGAAATCAGAGGATATGTCTATAGTGGAATTCCCGAAAGAGCATATAACTGATAGGGTGATCCTCCACCTACGTTCAAAGGGTGCCAAGATCTCCCTTTTTGAAATGGCCCATTTATTACTTCCTATGGGCTTTGAATGTCGAAAATGTTCAAGGAAACCAACGCTTAAGCCTCTCTCCACCATACTAGGAGAACAGACTCACTGCCACTTAACTTCAGGGTGACCCGGAGTCAAAACACGGATCAATCCTCTGACACTAAGAAACCTAGGGACAGTTTCGATCAAATCTTCAGTGGGAGATCCAACTCAGAAACTGACGATTACTCAAAAAGACCTAAAGGCACGCTCAAGATTACATTTTGTAACAAGGACTCCTTCAAGCACATAATCACATGCGACTAGATCATGGACACAAGAGAAAGGGCCCAGAAAAATGGAGGATGCATGGGGCACAGACTTAATTCGAATTCCGATTAGTCACGAGAACTGCGTCCGCAGATGGCCTTTTGGAACACAAGAGGATATATGCACCTTCCTACAGATCAATGCATGCAATCGGCTGTCCTGGACATCATTTGTTTACAGGAAACCTGGCTTTGGGTAGCCCCCGATCTGGATGGCTATAGCACCTTATTTACACCAGCCTACGCAGGTGATAGATGGTGCCCTGTAGCCGGTCTAGTCACCTTTGCTAAGAACGGGATAGGATTGATGATGGAATCCTTTGACAGCCCTAACCCTTTTATGCAACTCATCGGCCTGAAGGAAGCCCCAGGTATGGAGATTTGACGCAGTCTAGTGATTAACATCTACTGGAATCCAGCCGCCCTGCCCTCGACAAGGTTCATGAGTGTAGTTGCGACCACTTTAGACGACTGGACGTGGCAATACAAGCCCCATTATATTATCATAGGTGGAGATTTGAATTGCCGTGCATTGAGAAGGGAAATGGCTCATCGCCGTTGAATATTGGATCTTCTTCTCCAAGCGTATTTAGAGCTTCCAAGTGGCAGAACGTGATGAAAACTCAGGATCGCCACATACTTAATGGCCAAACTGAGGGAGATTGTCCCCCGAAAACAACTTGGTCCAACGGTAGCACGTCTAGTATTCTGGACTATGCCTTCGTATCGTCTTCTTTACTTCAGGACATAATCACCTTTGAAATCGTCCAGAAAACAGCGGGTGATCATTCACTGTTAAAATGTATCTGGAAGGTAAGACACAGTGCAGTACGCCAGCTGAAACAGATGACCCTCAAACATAATCAAGGAACAAATAGATTGATGATGAGGCAACACGACATCATAACATTCTCGAAAACATCCTATTAATATGCTGGTGCTTGGAGATTAAGTCGACTACATCGACTACTTTTAGAATTCAAATTTCAGTAAAAAAATAAAAAAAGACTTTAGCTGGGTTGAGCCACAAGCACATGTTCGATGAAAAAATAAAGCTAGAGACAAAATGTATGCGGAAAGAAATTAAAGGGAACAGAAATATAATAATTGGCTTGCGATATACAAAGTGGAGATGATGCAAAAGAAAGCACGACAGATGCTTGCGGCGTGGCTAAAAAGATGTTAGATCGATCTGTCAAACGTTGAACAGAGTGGGCAATATACCACTCTTCTGAACGTCGTCACGGAGGAAGCATGGATGACCTTCTACCAACAATTATTTGAACAAAAGGAAGGTCTAGCCCAGATTCCTCCTCCAAATACAAGCAGAGGATGGTCATTCCCACTACACCTTTTAGACGTCGAACTGTTAATCAAGAAGGTAAAGCATTCTAGAGATCCGGGCCCAGATGGCATTACAAATTCCTTGTTTGAGGAAGCCCCCGAGCTTTGGATTCCGTTGGTATTTGAGCATTTGAAACAGGTCATGAGAGTGGGGGTGATCCCGGGGTCATGGAAATCTGCAATAATCGTCCCCATTTATAAGCAAGGCAACAGGACGGACCTGTCTAACTACTGGTCGATAGCTTTGCTAGACTCTCTTGGCAAACTATTTGCGGGTCTTCTCTTGAAACAACTGCAAAGGTGGATCAAGATTGCTGATAGAGAGAACCTGAGGCAGACAGGATTCGTCAAGGATGTCGGAACAGACCTGAACCTGTTCCTGATCAACATCTTGAAAGGAAAAGCCTTTCGAGAAGACCAACATTTATGTGGCATTTGTAGACTTAAAAAAGGCATTTGATAGCATTGATCGGCAACGGCAATGGGCAAAAATGAAGACGTGGAATTGTCCGTCTGACTTATTGGAGGCGATTAAATCCCTCTACGAGTCTACGAATGTTCAGATCCGTCTTAATGCTCAGGACCTCCTGATCAGATCAATAGCACCCTTTGGTGGCCTAAAACAGGGCTGCCCCTTGGCCCCAACTTTATTTGGGTTATTCATCTCAGATCTCAGAGAAATATGGGATAAAATGAGAGTCTTCCTCCGAAGCTTGGTGACCAACCATTTACAAGACTTCTTTTAGCTTACGAAACAGTAATTGTTCCACCAATTAAATGCGCTGCTAGCACCACAAAAGTTCAAAGACTTCAATAATAGAGTTCAATGTTGCCAATGAAGCAAGTCCTCAAAGATGCTACTCATAGAGATCTCAAAATTATATTTCAATGTTTAATAGTGTCCATATTCAGGAGTCAGAGTTGTGTGCAACACGTGTATCGACCTCCACAGGTCTTTTTCAAGGCAAAGCTCTGCTCAAAATAGGTGATAACAAAAACATGTCAATGCATAGTGTAAAACACAATCCATATTGCAAACCCAAAACATGGACAAGGAGAAAGATTACAGGGCAAAGTATGCAGAATAACAAGAAAAATGCATGGAGATAAAAACAGGAAAAAAACACATAGGGTATACATTACCAAGAACAAATTGCCGAATAAAGTAAACAGGAACATGTCACCAACGGTACATGGAAAAAAAGAGAAATGGCCAAAGGAAACTTATGCGCAAAGAGCAATTGAAGCAGAAAAATGACATGAGTTCTACATAATGTCTAAATAAAATGTGAAGTTGAAATAAAACCTAAACAATTGAATCACATGAGTCACCAACAGAAGCCCAGTATCTCCAAAAGCTATGCCTGCCACCACACCCGCTGGCCAAAATGAAAGATGCACACTGTATGAAATGTGAATAGTAACCTAGTTTGTACTCGTGCCATGCACCTAATTCAAGTGTCACTTCCCATCAAAATGACATGCAGTGTCACTGTTATGTAACATAAGGGGTTAATTACCCAAATTTCAGTTCTTGCCAAATAATGCTCATTTCTAAATGTGTTCGGGAGTAACCGCAATCGTAAATCTGACGTCCTAAATTGAAAATGATAAGGGACAAATCACTGAAAACAAATCAACTACCATCGTGCTATGGTCAGAAAATTTGTGGCAAGATATAACACATACCTCGAAATGTAACTTCACAGCTGAAGTGATGACTATTCGTCGTGGAGCAAATCTTTGTGGATACCCAATTGATCCAAACGCTTCGAGCCTCAAAATGGCATTACCTACCGGAGCATAGGGACGTCTATGTTAGAAACTCAACAGACTCCCAAGGCATTACATTGAGATGTCACACTGTGCGTGTACGGTAATATGCAAACTTACCATGATATACTGCCGTCTGAATTCAATAAATTCATGCCGCAAAGTAGTCTGACTGGCGTTCGTTTCCGTATGCAATAAATAAAGAAGAGGATCTTGCGAGGACATGACGAGTCTCTGGACCTGTCACATGATCTAATCACGTGAGCCGGAAATACATATGGGATAACGCTAAGCGTTTATTACAAACAAGCTAGGAATTGTCTAAATATGAGCCAGGAGCTCGTGAGACATGTGTGACATTATCAAGCAGTTTTCACGTAATTTACTTGCTCAAGCGCTTCCATTTCCTAGCTCACCTCAGATATACTGTTTCTCCTCTTCTTTTAGCTGACAACATGGTCCTAGTTGAACTTGCACCAATCTGATTGCAGCAGAACCTGGATGCCTCCATTAATACATGACCCTAAATGGACTGGCTATGAACCCAGCTAAAACCACCACCTTGTTATTGGGCCCTCGGGATCCAAGGTCAAGATCTGAGTTCAAATGGTACGTCAACAAACAACCATTGATACACACTCAACAGGTGCTCTATCTGGGGGGCTTGATCAACAACAGTAAGACAGATCTACCTCATCAGCTGGCTCTAAAGGCTAAACTAAGAATTCTGATTGCTCAGGGAAGACTGTTTCAGAGGAAATACAGAAACTTCCCAGTCCTGCCGTTGTTGTCTTTTTTTCTAGCGAAGGTTATCCCCTGTACTAACATAGTTTTTCATCTTACTACTTGGGAAATATGGAAAGAAAAACCGCAGCGTTTTCCAACACAACCGCGTTGTTTCTGCCTGAATCTGCTTTACCATTTGGGGCTCTCTGGCTCCCAGGGAGCCCGAGAGCCCCAAATGGTAAAGCAGATTCAGGCAGAAACAACGCGGGATTGCGGAAAACAACCGTGTTGTTTCTGCCTAAATCTGCTTTCCCATTTGGGGCTCTCGGGCTCCCCACGGGGAGCCTGAGAGCCCCAAATGGGAAAGCAGATTTAGGCAGACAACGCAGTATTTAGCATTTCCCATTTGGGTCTCTCGGGCTCCCCACGGGGAGCCCGAGAGCCCCAAATGGGAAGTCAGCTGCAGGTAGAAACACTACGCGGCATGTAAACATAACCGCGTGTGTTTCTGCCTCCTGTGGCTTTCACTTTGGGTCTCCGGTGCTCCCCTAGGCAGAAACACACGCGGTTGTGTTGGAAAACGCTGCGGTTTTTCTTTCCAAGTTTCTCAGGCTCCTCCGAGCCGGAGGAGCCTGAGAAACTTGGAAAGAAAAACCGCAGCGTTTTCCAACACAATAACGTTGTATTTATGTTTGCGGTCGCTTCAAAAGCGACCGCAAACATAAATACAACGTTTTTAAAGCTGCGGTTTTATTTCTAAGTTTTCCGGGCTCCTCCAGCCCGGAAAACTTAGAAAAAAACGCAGCTAGTGCTTATTTTAAAAAAATAAATAAATAGCACTTACCGAGATTCAGCTGCAGCTTTCCTGCTCTGGTCTCCGGTCCCCGTCCTCCGCCTACAGCACTAATGAAGGGAAAGCCATCCAGCGGTAGCCTTTGTTTACTAAAGCTGGCTGGCTTTTCCTTCATTAGTGCCGCAAAAGTAAAAGCCAGCACAGGAGGGCCTCCATTTCACAAAATGGATGCGCCCATGTGCTTGCTTTTGCGAATTTTGAGCTTGAATAGCTCAAAATTTTGCATAGGAAGTTTTAAAACGGAGAATGCTAGTATTTTTTTTTTATGTTGATCGGTGAGGAAAGGCACCTTCAAGAATCAGAAGTATTTTGGTCCTTTCTCCTACGAGAGGAGTTCTTTCCGGCAACATTTGCTTTGGTGAAGTTCTTGAAGGATGTATTCGATAAGGATGGGAAGAGAACTTGACAGAAACGGACCTTTCTGAGGTTGATGCTTATGAGGGACTTCACTTTCTTTGTGGATTTTAGAATGGTGATTTGCTTCTTCTCGTCTTTTCTGGTTTTTAGTTGTGTTTGATAAGAGGTTTGTAATAAACCATCTATCAATAAAATGTTTTAAAAAAAATAAGAATTCATAATTAGATCATTCCCCTGGGCATATGAGACGACAGTGTTAATTAATCTCTGCAGACCAATCTGAGTCTGGTCTGCCAGGATTACGTTGTCCGCATAGGACATCCAGAAGACCTTCAGGCCGACGATGTTCGGGGGTGAAGGTAACGTCCTCCAAATAGGCCTCAAGGTCTGCCAGGTAGAGGTTAAGAAGACAGGGAGCCAGAACACAACCCTGGCAAAGACCGCAAAATGTCTTAAGCGCTTCCGTCGAGTGTCCCTACCTATTCAACCTCACCTGGATGGATGATCCCACATGAATTGGCAAAAACAGGGCTAGTAGATGTTCCTGAATGTGCCAGCTTCTCAATTTTTCCCACACGCAGTTTCGGTTGATGGTATCAAAAGCCAGTAACAGATCAATGGCAGCAAATAAATCGGCGGCACCCCAGTCCTCATGGCAGACTCATGCATGAAATTGACGATAAATCCATTGATAGTTATGCCCATCCCCCTGCAAAAGCCAGTCTGCATCTTGGTTAATTTCCCAACTGAAGATGCCCAGTCTTCTATTTCAGGAAACACTAGAACAGCACTAGAGAAGCAAATATTTTGCTGTCTGGGTCCAGCAGGGTGATGGTACAGTAGCTCGCTGGATCAGATCTATCACCCTGCTTATATATAGGAATGATAACCGCCTCATGCCAAGAGTTTGGTAAAGTTTTGTGGCGCACGATGTTTGTGAAAAATATATGCAGTATGCCTGCCCAGAGGGACGGATCCATTTTAACGATTGCATTACTCATTGGGATCACAGGCACCAGAACTTGAATAACATTTTCTGATGCCGTCAATGGTAATAACCAGGGACCAATCACAATCTGGCAATGTCATGGGGTAGAACGATCTGAAAGCCGGTATGTGGACCCGACATGGCGAGCCCAGGCAGCCTCAATCACAGCATTAGATTGTAATGTCTCTTGAGAAAAACAAAATGATTTATTAAGGGCAAGAATATCTGCACGCTATTAGTCTTTATAATCTGTAACGTAACTTCTCTCCCTTTTTGCTTTCTGTCAAATTTTCGAGCGCTTAACCAATCTTTGCAGATTTTATGTTGGGTTTCCAAATCGAAAGCCCATCACTGTGACTGCTGAAAAGTGGTACAATTGTGCTGCAATCGAATACAAAATAAGTAAAAAACCAAGAGAAAAATAACAATAATTTTTCTTCCATCAACACCTGACTCAGAGCAACTTGAACTTGCTGTAGAAACCGGAACATATTGCCGACTTTTTTTGTGATTCTATGACCATTCATATGAGCAGTAAGATTGGTATATGTTCCCATGCTATTGGTATTAAGCCGATGATGAATAATGAAATGAGCAAAAATCCTCCCACTTAAACCAAACCCATGTGGGAGGGCCAACTGGTCCTTTTTTTCTGTAAGTCTAATGCGTTTCCATGCTAAAAGAAAAACAAACCTATTCACTTCAAATGGACAAACCACATTTCCTGCAACGCTCAAACCTTATCCACATTTGATCATGTATTCAGGGCGAAAACAGAAGACATTATTTTGTCAGTGGCTTCACTAGCATTGCCAAAGCCATTTTAGAAAACCTTTGATTCCTTATACCTTTAAACAGTAATGTAATCCCTATTTTAAAGTTTTGCTGTACACATTATTGTGTAATCACAATGGGATTCTATATGCATTCATGAAGGTTTTTCTTGAAAGAATAATCCAAGGGTCTGATTGATGTTAGAAAATGAAATGCACTGTTTACATTGGAACATTTCTGACACACTTTGGCCATTTCAAATTTTTGGATATATAGTCCCATGATTTACAAGGAATGATGTTATAATTGATGAAATGCAGTGCTGTTGTGCACATCACTACCGTGTCTTGTTTGTAGATTGCGGTAATGTACATTGTTTCAGTGCAGCAAGGGCACTGCTTTTTAAGGATGCAGAAAGCTCCATTTTGAACTGGGGCTTTCAGCATGTCCTGTTGTCAATTTAAAGTTGGTTAAAACCCAGTCTCTGGGCCAGTAAACAGGAATGTTCCTGGTGTGTGTACAACATTCTAGGTCATTTGTAGGGTGTTGTTTGTCAGGGGAGCAGATAACCACCTGCATCCCACAGGTGCACTCTTTTCATGGTATCTGATGAGAAACACAAATCAGAAATGAAGTGATGCATTATTCTAGTCGCCATCCAAATCTAACCACAGTCTCGCAAAACATTCTGGTGTGCAGAGACTCTTTCTGGAAGGAAGCACCATTAATAATCTAATTGTCCAGTTAGCTATTTCCCAACATTGGCTCTATCCTGGCCAGAAGAGCATCCTATTTCGCAGGATCTTTCAGCCAAGGAGTCGTGGTCAGACCTGTGACTGGAGGGATTGGGACAAACTCAACTGAATGTGCACCTCACATTGCATTCAACCCCCAGGATTTGGTAATAGCTGTGCCCCTGATGCCAAAAGCAGGTGGACATGACCCTCTACCCTACGTTTGGAAGAGTGTGAATGATAAACTGATTCATAGTCAGGAGTGCGAAGTAGACGACATGGAGTGGAGGCATCATTTAGCTGACTCATTAGAAACTCATCACTTCAAATGTCTTCTGTTCCCACCTTGACATGATTTTCATCATACCATGCATGCTAGAGCCTAACATCTGACCCAAAGGCAGCCACAATGACCGACTGGGGATATGGCAGGTTTTGCGGAGAGACTGGTGCTGTACCAGAGCAAAGGTTTCAGACAGAGCTGTATCTCTGCCCTTTATGGCAAGTGAACCCTTTACCCTTGAGCAACTGACCATTTTACTATTAGCAAAATTGTGATGGATCTACTGCCAGAACACCTATGAACCAAAATGTATCCTTGTGTAAAAGATACATTTAAATGTCATAAAATGTCCCTAAATAGTTTTCTCACTAAAACAAGAAGCCTTTAGACACCGAATATAATTCCTTTCATGATCATAAAATCAGATCACTAAAATGCTCTCACACTTCTATTTAGCATTTATGCATATGCAGTCTCTTGCAGAGATAACATATGAACAATGAAAATCGCTTAGTCAAACAATAAAGAATTCCCAGTATAAGGAAAAATCGCGCATCCGAAATGCTACCCCAAGTGTGGCTGTTTGGCTGGGACGTCTGTTCGCCTTGCAGTTAGCCTGCTTATTTCTTTGCCTTGGGACAACGCCATCGGCAAGCAGAAGTTCAAGTCCTGCCATAACAGTGCAACAACAACCTTTGCCTCGACAATTCTGCAAAGTAATTATGGACTTTATTTCTTAAACTATATTAACTTCTGTGATCGCGGGTTTCCCGCACCGCCATTATACTCTCCACTGTGACCTTACATTACTGCTTGAGTAACGCTCTTTCCTTTTCCCGCAGCTCCGCCCCCATACCCGCCCACAGCACGCCGTCATCAACCTCACTTCCTTATTAGCACTGGTGCACGCGCATCTCGCACGTGCATCCGAAGTGCTATCCCAAGTGTGTCTGTTTGGCTGTTCGGGTGGGCGGTGAGTGTGGGGGTGCGGGTTCTCAGGAATCTCCCTGGTGACTTTTTGTGTTTGAGAATCCTGTTTGGGGTGTTTACAGACTTTCATTCAGGTCTGAAAGCTGCATTATAATTGTGTATTGAAGTAATTTTTTTATGTCTGTTGTTAGCTGGTGGGTCACTTAAATTGAATGTCTAAGAGTGGCTAGCTAACTATTGACTAAAGGGTGAAAAAAAAAATCTGTCCTTCCTAAATTGACTCTGGCCCAAAGCATGGTCAAAAATCTGAGAAGCGAGAAACGCTGCCTTAATGGTTCTCCGAATACAATGCCTGGGGGTAATGTGTCAGATGAGGACTTGTGGGAAGACTCCGTAAACCAGACAAAAAAAAAGGGGAGGTGTGTGGGGAATCACAGCGGGTGGTATGGATCTCCGTGTTACCATCACTATGACTCCAGGAAGTGCCCTCCCTATCACCTATACTGGTAATCAGGTGGTGGAATCACACAGCGCTCAGTCAGACATATTAAAGGATAATTGTCTTGATACTAATGATGGCCATTTATACCCCTTAAATCCAATTTGCAATATCCCAATTAATGACAACTCCCTCATGGATGCTGTTGGCGATGTGTCAGTTCTCCCTCCGTCAGACACATCTCTAGTGGGCCCAGCAGTGTTGGCTGATCTACATTGTTGGACCCGCCTGTCTAATGGCCCATCAACACCAGCCTCAAAATCTCATGGAATCAGAGAACAAGTCCACTTTCATGCCGCAATTGCTGATAATTTAAAACAGCTAAAAGAGAATGGGAAAAGGGATCAGAGTCTAGTAGCAAATAGCATTAAGCAAAAGGCTAGCTCCCCTTCACATGAGCTAGCGGGTAACCCGAGGGATATCATTTACCCACAATCTCCTGTTTTAGGCTTTGACCCACAACAATATAAAGGCCCACCTGACCATCGTCGCCTCCCTAACTCATCTCTACCACTTTATCCATTGGAGGATACTCTAACAGACCTTAACTAACAGGAGCTCCAAATTCAAATCCCGTATTGACTAGGATTTTGAACCTGCTCGATAAAGGGCACGAATATACTCACGGTGCTATTAACGCTTTAAGCTCCTCCAATTCAGAAATTTCAACAGGCTAAGTAGAATGGAAGGGGTTATGATGGTCCAGGAAAAATGTCACACATTTTGGGCATCCGAACTTCTTATTGGGCAGCATTCTGCACAAAGTCCACAGATGGTCCTCTTATGTACCACTCAAGAACAATCTACGCAAATGGACCTAATGAGTGTTCTAGGGTGCCCTTTGCAGAAGACGTGCGCCCAAATAAAGCAGCAACAAGCCTTTACTGTTGACAGACATAGCCTAGGCCCTGTCCCTGATTATTTAGAAATTTCCAAACTACAGCATGATCGTATACAGGTTTTGGAAAACATTCTTGTGCAGCCAATCTGGTCCCACCGGGATATTGCAGGGGGAACAGATTGGAAGCATGGTAACAAAGGTCCTATCTACCAATGATATGCCTGGTAGCCCGTCTGCCCTAACCAATCTGATTGATCTCGATGTGGCTTCTCATATGGCCCCCCAAGTAGCTCTCGAAGATTCCCCAGAACAGTGGTACTCAACATTCCACTTTTTTTCATGTCTCGTGAAGCTAAAAATTTACATGCTAGAGCACTGAAAAGGCGGGCACAGACAAATGTTCAAAATCCTAATACTGATATATTATAGAGAGGGTAATAAAAAATAAAAAAAATAAACAACTACAGAATTTGAAGTCCGAATGCGTTTACCAAAAATCCTGCCTTAAGCTCTTCGGATGACATGGTTATTGACTTAAATCAATTGAACATAGAAAGTCAATCACGTTTGGAGGTCAATAAGAAACAGCAGAATGATAGCTTACCTACCATCGAGCAGTCACATATGAAATTACTCGACACGATAGATGGGGCAGATGATCTTGACAAGGCTGTTCGTTCACAAGGCTCACCTTTTCTAATTCAAACACACCTTCAAAGGTTTTTTTGAGAAAATGGATAAGAAAATCACATCCTTGTCATCGTATACAGGAAATATTTCAAATACTGCTGATGGGCTGTTCATAAAAGGTAGTGGGCCAAATCGTCGCAGGTCTGGGGAAAGTGTCTCTGATTCATCTAATAATGCAAAGCCAGAAATGTTGGTGGTTAAAGAAAATGGACGTCCTCAATCTGTGTTGGCGTTAAACCCGCAAATGTACCCCTCTGGTGTCGATTCCTTAAAACCTAAACCAGCGACAAATGACAGAGCTGACGTCGAGGGGCCCAGTGCGGCCACGCCTCCAGCATTTAGGGATATACCACCTGAGATGAAACTGGTGATGGGGTGGTGGGCAGACCCAACTATGATAGACAAACCCAATTTAAATCGAGCCGCATTGATGAAAGTCTTCCTCAAAATACCGGCCTAGCGCAATATGGTCTCTGATGACATAGAGTGGATCAGATTACCTCACTCGCCCAACCATCGTATGATTTGTAAGTTCCAAACTACTATAATTGCTTCATTAATTTGGAACTATCATAAAGACCTTGAACTACTAGGCTATAAATTGTTTACCTGCTACTCAATGGAGGACGCTACAAGCTTTATTGATGATCAAGCCCCAGTATCATTACAAGAGATGAATACTGATTCAAGGGATTTCCAGCTGGCAACATTGAATGAAAAAATAAGAGTCCAATCGGAATCAGTAGAACAAATATTAACAGGTCTTGCCTGGTTGGAACCCTTGATGAAATCCATACTTAATGATACACCTTTGAAGGAAAAATCATAAAACAATGTCTTTGTGTTGAATTCGTGGAACTGTTGTGGGTTTAACAATCTTCTTTTGTGGTTTAGAAAGCTGCCTCAGAATAAGAAGCCGGCAATAATTCTTGTGCAAGAAACTATGTCAGATATTCATTTTGAAGGTTATTGTGCTTTTTTAAACTATGCCGAAAAGGGCTTATTTGGGCGCCCATCGGGTGGTCTTGCCATCTTTGTGAAGAATGCATATTGCATGAAAGTGCGGCGTGTGCATTCAACTTCTGAGATGCTGGCAATTGAAGTATCCGCTTGCACTCTACTGAGTGACCCACTCTAATCATCTCCTTATATTGGATCTCTAATGTATTATACATTGAAGAAATAATTGATAGATTAAACAATCTGTTGATGGATGTTGTTGGTGAAACACCGAATGTGCAAATAATCTTAGGTGATGATTTTAATTCTATATTAATGGCAAATCATCTGCTGTCTGAAACACAAAACCATGACTATGCTACTGCCTCGCATGAGAGAGGACATTTATGGGTCTCATTTTTTGAAGAGTGGGATATGCAAATTATTCCCTTTAACGGCAATGAATCTGTGCTCACATGGCCTTGGGGTTCGAAATCGTCGACAATCGCCTATATTGTGTTGCCAAGTAGTCTGGCTAACACTGCTTACTCTTGTACTTTATCAAACCTGTGCTTGAGTGACCACTGTCTGCCGGAGTGCTCCATTGATATGTTTCCAGTGTATACAATTGTAAAACCTTTGGCTGTACCAGAAATGGATAGGCATGCTTTATCTATCAGGTGGAATCCAGCACTTTGTAGGAAAATGAATTTCCTAGTTAATCGGGATATTGTAAAAATCAACTCTACTCTGATGTCTGCAGGGGAATGTAGGTCATGTGACCGCTTGAACAAACAGATGATCTGTGAGCATCTAGACTATCTGGCAGCTCTGAAACCCCATGTACAAATCAATGACTCATCTGTGATATTCAATTCAGCCATTGCTAGAAGGAAACGGCAGAAAAATATTGCGATCCGTGCGTTGTCAAAGAACACTAAGAATAAAATGGAACATATATTTGACAAAAAGGCAATTTTGACAAAGTATAAAAATGATACTAAAATCCTAAAATGTGCCTTTTATCTAAAAAACTATTAAAAAAATGATTGCCGATTTAATAACCAGAAATACCCAGGAAGTCTGGCCGACCCTACGAGACCCTTTAATGAAAGCTCCGGTTCCATTGCGCTCTGCGGTGGGTGGGGAGTCCTACCTTGAGTTTTTTTGACATAAATATGCTCTGCCGCAGAAATTTGTGAACAGTAAATTACAATCTTTAGTGGCAGACCTACCAACCAGATGTCCCCGGGGAGTGGATGAAATTGAGATGGTGATTAGGAATCTGAAACCCTCTAAAGCAGCAGGTCCAGACGGAATCCCGCCCTGCGTCCTAAAAGACGACCCGAAGTTATGGGCCACATGCTTGAAACGTCGATTTGACTATTTGTTTCAAACAAAAATCATGCCAGCCTCTTGGTCATCTGCGATAGTGATTCCTTTGCATAAAAAGGGTTCTCTTAATGATCCGGGGAACTTTAGACCCCTTGCGCTGATAGATGTGTCCGCAAAGGTTTTTGCTGCACTCATTCTTAGAGAACTGAATGCATTCATTTCAACTCGACACATCCTTTCACGTTTCCAGACTGGATTTAGGAAAGGAATGGCCACCCAACTGAATGCCACGATCCTAGCGCACTTACTGCTTGCTTCTCGTCAGAAGGATAATGGTCCAATTTACATGGCACTACTAGATCTCTCCTCCGCTTTTGATAGCGTTATCAGAGAAACACTTTGGGGGAAAATGCATACCTTCCAAATTCCAGCACATATCATTGCCATGATTGCCCTTTTGCATAACACAAATTACAGGGTGAGACTAGATCAAACTGGGCATTTAACAGATCCTATATTTAGCTTTATAGGAGTCAAACAAGGGTGCAATTTAGCGGCCATCTTATTTAACTTGTATCTTGCTGACATTGACAATTTATGGCAAAATTCTGTCTCCTTTCCGGTTAAACTAGGGGCACTGCGCATTAATTGGCTTGCCTTCGCGGACGACGTGATCCTTTTTGACCGGTCTCCGTTTGGGTTACAAAACAAATTGCACCTCTTCTCTGTTCTTTGACAAACATAATCTTAAAATAAACCCAGCGAAATCAAACATTCTTGTCTTTACTAACAAAAGAATGATTACCTCTTACCGATGGAAATCCAATGGGATTGTGATCCCACAGGCTTTGGGTATGATCTACTTAGGCTATAATCTGACTAATACTGACTCAGTAGCGAAATGGCAGACAGCAATTTCCATTAAGACAATGCCATTGATTGCACAGATGAAATGATTACATCAGAAGGTCTGCAGGCTTTCTTTAATTCCGCTTATTGAGCTCTACCTTTTGAAAGTGGAAGCTATTATTCTTTACGGTTTAGACTTGTGTACCTTACCTATTGGACCTATTTTGAACATCATACAAGGTACGATATAGAAGATGGTTTTGCATTTACCGAACTCATTGCCGAATTCCATTATCCATGAATTAGGGCTTACGTCGCTTGCATCAAAGTGCTTATAGCGTAGACTCTCTAACTACGCAAAAATGTTAAACCCAATGCCGAACTCATTATATGAAGACTTGGCCATCATGATAATGAATGGCAAACCAACATCCTTGCATCTAGCCTCCCAATTGTTACAACAGAGTCTGGGAATGATTGTTATGCATACAGAAGATTTGGTAGGGCGTCCTCAGATTGCAAAAAAGAAACTGTATCAATACGGCTGGGCAAATACTTCCGATTTGATTGGGAACTATAAAGTGTATGAAGAATATGCGAAGTTTCGCCATAAGCAGAAACCCTATCTCTTATATATTAGGCAGGTTCCATGCTATAATGTTAGAACAATGTACATGTGCTTTAATTTCAATCTCTTGGCAAATAGAGCCCGCATGAAACATTGGAAAAACCTTAGTGGGACGCTAAATGATGAGAGTTGCAGATTCTGCAAATATATTGTAAGTGAAACCTTGAAACATCTCGTTTTAGATTGTGTCTTCTTTGAAAATGACAGGCAGAAACATATGGGTCTCTATGTGAATCTCGCCACTGGCGATAATCTAGAAACACTATGGTCACAATGCATGTGGGGACATAGGAAATCTATTTGACTGGTGCTGTTTCACTTTTTGACAATTATAGATAACAACCTTGAACATGTGAAGGTGTAGGTTCACCTGAATTGTGTAATAGTGTTAAAATTCTATTATGCACCGGCCTCACTTGAGATTCGTATTGGATGTTAACTAGATGCAAATGATTGGATAATGAATATCAAGGATATATTGTACAAATGATTGTTAAACAAGGCTCGCACATGAACTCTTGGGGATCATACAATCCAATGAGCTATCTATTTGTATGGAATGACACAACACATAGGGTAGCAGTAGTCTTTGAATAAGTCAAAGAGAGATGATTGAAGTAATTAACAGTACATGAAAGAGAATTATTGTAAAATGTTTTTTATATGGATGTGTCGACTTGATGACACGCAAAAGAACACGCAAATTGTAAAAGTACCATTTAGCGACTGCTATTTTATTTGTGATTTTATATGTATGAAATTATTTGTTTATGTAATTGTAATAATGAAATAATGAAATGCATGTGTTGTAAAGATGAGTTCATCAAAAACAACAATAAAAAAAAAAGTAAACAAAGTAAGTAAAAATCTGCTTGAATACAATCCTAGCTTCCTACTCTTCTCCGAATTCTCTTCAAGAAATCTAGCGCCCACAGCCAATCATCAACAGGAATAGCAATCTATAAATGTCAAAGCAAAACTAAAAATATGCATGTGCATTAGTGCTGCCTAGAAAGGCACTCCAGAAGTCATGCGGCACCACTTCAGCCACTGGACAGGTTAATCCCTGCTACTCAAGTGTAAAAGATATACATTAATCTAAACTCACGGTTAAAAAATACAGCTCAACCAACAGTTATCCATCTGCTGGTTCTCTCTCTGGCATCCACCAGAAGAGACATATAAGACAAGTTATTCTAGCTGGAAGAAGTACAAGATGCGCACAGGTTTTGAAATATGTTATACCCAGATATGTGCCACATCTTGGCTCAGTGTATAACAAAAACCAGTGAACAGCCAAGAAGTTAACCTGACAATAAAGTGGCCAATGTAAAACCATGGAAAACATTACAAAATGTAAAAATATTGTTATAAAAGAACAATTCGATCTTCAAGATTCTAGAAGCCAGAATTAAAATGAAAAATTAAATAATTTCCATTAGCATCTGTGGTAGAATGGATGAATCCTGACAGTCGATCAGGAGTCAGGGCTTCTGGGAAATATTCATAAGTGTAGCTCTGGATCCTGACACCTGTCGAGATTCCAACATTCTTCCTGGCACTCGTCGCTCCCCGTTCCTTCACCCACTCTTATCTTTTGGAGGCAGCATCAACTGCCCTCGCCAGCCACTACTTTGGCCTCTTGCTGCTCTGGGTGATCCACCTTCTCCCTGGCTTTGCCTCCATGGTGTGGAAAGGAAGAATGGGTGTTGTTTCCTCTGAGGAAGTGAAGTCCATTTTACATTTCTACGGCATGAGGTTGAAGCCGCAGGGAGAGCAACAGAGAAGGTGCACACCTCCCCCCTCCCGCTTGAGTGACCAATGCACACCCAGTCCCGGGTGATAATAGTATAATTGCCTGCAGCTGCTGGTAGGACAGGATCAGGGATATGACACTGTCAGAAGTGGCAGGGATCACTCTCAACCTGGGGTAGTTGACCTTTTCTGACGCACTTACCCCATTTACGGCCCCAGAGTCGGTCCTCTCCCAGGTTCCCGCTGTACCGCCGACCCCGGAGCCGTCCTGGTCTTACACCGCCATATTCGCAGAGACTTGCGGGCTGCACTGACTCTCCCGCTCATGTTTCCTAGTGCGGGGATGTTGCCGGGAGCCCTCGGGGATCTGTGCTGTCACGGAGGAAGCTGCAACATAGTTGGAGGTTGCCATGGCGCCTCCTCGATGCTCATCGAATGCTCTCCTCCAGTCACGTGATCCGCAAGCGGTCACATGGCCACTCAACCAGGAAATCAGTATAAAAGGACGCACAAAAGGCCGTCCTGTGCTTCTCAGCTGTTTTCTGACCACCTTTTGGCGTTTTGCATTCTGTCTGCTTCTGCTTCTGTCGATCCTGACCTAGACCTTCTCTACCAGACTGCGCTTGGATTTTTCCCTGGATTTTGGCTGACAGTGTTCTCTCCTTGAGTTCTTCTCTTGGCTGTTTTTGTGTGCTCGACCTTTGGATTGGCCTTCTGGACTGACTTTGGAACTTCCTTGTGCTTTGGCAAACTGGACCTTCCTTGCCCCTTTTTCCCTTGATAAAGAACTTTGGACCTTTTTGGACACCCTGCTTGGATTGATTCCCCCTGGAACTTGTTGCTGGAAATGTTCTACCTCCTTGCTGCAACCTCTGCTGTACCTCTACGATAGGGGAACCTTCTCTGCTCCTGGGGTTCTTTTCTTCTACCTTCCTCTATCCCAGCCTTGGTGCCCTATAGGAAGGCGGTTTACTTGGCTCAACAAATCCCTGTGTGGTCAGTTATTGTGTCCATAACCCTGTTCCTTTTCCCTTTCAGCTACATGGGGATCCGGTGCCGCGGTTCCAGCCCACCTGTGGCCCCAATAAACGGTCAGCGAGTGGCTATTGCCTCTCTGACTGGTGCTTGGGGATGGAGGTATTTAGTCCACGTCCACGTCTTGACACCTACCAGGGCATTGCCAGAGCCTGTGCTACTCTAGAGTTGGCTTGAGGAAGTTGAGAGGAAACCCCAGTATGCTTTCAGATGCATGAATGCCTTGGTACCACTGCCTACCAGCCTCTATCCCAGCCAGGTCACTTCTTTTTCTATTGCAGAATTGCCACTATGGCTCCCAGAAGACACTGTGCTGTGGCAGGAAAAACACAAATCCAAGTCGCCGGCACAAAGGTTGTCCCAGTGGGAAAACACAGCAGAATCTTACCTACCTGATCCACTGAAGACACACCACCTCCTTATGTCTGAGAAAGGTAAGGACTGGAGTTACCAGGAACTGTGAGACCCTTAGAAATTCCAAGAGGAAGCCATGTCGAGAAGGCTCCAGCCTTAGGCTTCCCATTAGAACCAGTGCTGGTATAGACTGTAGGCTTACCTGGCAGTTTCACAGTACAACTCATTTGGGGCATGAGAAGCTTCGGAACGCCTGGGCTTGGTTGGTGGGAGCCGATGTGGAGGTCGAAGAAAGACTTGGGGACCATCGTAGACTGGCTCCCCGATCTGACTCAAGAGCCGTCAGTCTTAATGTTAATAAAAACCAGAAAAAACATATTACTTGTTCACATGGTTATCAAAGAAATGTTTGATGCTGGGCAATATGGGCCTTGTGAGCCCAGATGCCCTCCTTTTGCTCCCTCACTTTGTTCAGGCCCATATGCAACTAAGGGCAATAATGTATAGTGAAATATCACCATTGTGCTGGCCATCTGCTGGTCCCATCTATTTCCATTTCTGCACTGCCCCCAACAGACATTCATTTCCTCACTCAGTGTCCACGATCATCTCTTTTATTCTACCCCTTCTACAGTTCATTACATACATTTAAAATAAATGGGCCTTATATCATTGCATGATCTCTATCCCTGCTTTCTCTCTTGGGGGTGTCGCCTCTTCAGACCTATCTTTATAATGACCCCAGTATTTACTTATGGAAAGATGGTGAATCACATTGGTTTATATAAGGGACCTTGCAGCAACTTTATGCAGAAGGTGCGTCTGGCATGTTTGTTATTATGCCTGCAATGTAAAGCATGTAGCAAATGTGAAATGCTGCTGTGAATTTGTGTTAAACATTAATGTTATGCTCTTTTATAGACAATGATTAGATACGCTTGCTCATCATGAAAATTAACACGCCATTGATATAGGCGTTTCATAAATCACATTTTATAATGTTGAGTGCACACTTTTAAAATTAATATTTTCTTGTTACATTTTATAACAACTACTGAATGTTTGCTGCGTAAAACCAAGGCAGCATTAGCGCAAACCATGGTATTATTTGATTCATATATTGAAGTGATAAAAAAGTTGCATCAATCTTGAAGACCTATATGGCTTCTAACTTAGTTCTTTGGGAAGACATTCACGCAGCATACCTTTCAGTCCCTGTTCCAAAACCTCTGCGTTTTTCCCTCTATCTCTAAGGAGGGTGATGACTGCATGCACGTGATTGACATACGTGAGAAGTAGCATATGTTTGCCCCTGACACCCCATGTGACATCATGAGATCCACAGCCTTTGAGCAGGACGCATTCATGGGCATGGAAGGATGAAGCCTTGTAAAAATGGATTCTTCTCGATCTACCTTTCTTCAGACGAAAATGTTTTGGCTTAAAGATGGGCGGACTGCTGCAATTGGCAGCAGTGAAGTTTAAGCTGCATCTCCCTTCACTCCCAGAGGTTCTTATAGAAGTGTAGATAGAAGTATAGAACCTCTGGGAGTGAAGGGAGATGCAACTTAACTGTTGCTAATCATTGTTTTCATATGAATCGCATGTATGCTGCTGCATGAATGTCTGCAAAGTTAGAAGCCATAGAGGTCTTCAAGTGTGATTCAACCCTTTCATCAATGTTGTCTGTAGGGGGTGCGCCTTCAGAAGAAACAGTGAACTGGCTAGAAGTAAGGAGTTCACCTTAAAGGAATTAGAAAACTCCTACCCAAATTGCGCCAGTTATTTGGCCCAGAGAACGTTTCTAGATTAGGCCATCTCTTGGAGGCAATTAATATGTTTGCACTTTGAATGATCGGGTCTACCAGCATGAGATTTGCATGTGATTGAGTGGTAAACGTTTCAACCACCTCCTTAAATAAACATTTCCCAGAGGAATCCTGTTTAACACCCAAATCCTCCTCAACTCCACAGCCCCCAACTTGAAAGGCAACAGTAGATTCCAACATAAGATCCTGTGGGCAGGACTGGCGCCACAGGAAGTGTGGGGAATCTTTTGTCCAGGCAATATTCACCATCTTGTCAGTCATTTGTTTAAAGTCTGCAGACAAGAGAGTAATAGTAGATGTATAACACGCTGTATGCACCACTGGCAGAACAACTGGTACCACTGGGCTGTCTGTGCTATTGAAATACCAGTGGTGTCTGCACTTCTCACTATGGCCCTTTTTCCAATGGGGCACTGCCATTATAAAACGCTCCTGTGCATTAGGCCCTATGTCTTTGCCGCTCCGAGATTAAACAAGAATGAGAATGGAATCAAGAATGAGGGAGATTTTTATGGTTCGTCACCCCACCCTACAAAGACAATAGAACTGCTAGGGACTACAGAATAGACACAAAATATTGCCAGAGGCACTGACCTGTTCTGTTCGTCTTCCCACCCTCTTGAGCTGCAATGCAGGCGAAGCCAAAGAGGTATCACCTTACTCTTGTGACCACAATATCACTTCCAATTTAGGAGATTCTGTCCAAGCCAACATCCGGATCAGTTGAGAAGCTTAAGTGTGCCCTTCGACCGCCATCCCAAAACATCATCCGTTATCTACAGTAGCCTACAGCATCAGGAAGGGAGAGAGTAGGTGGAAGGGTAGGAGCGTATGAGAGAATAAATGCGTTCCACTTGGAATGACGGATGAAACAACAGAGTTTCAAACAGTGCAGAAATTAAAATTAAGCACAAACCACTATAGCTGTCATTGGTAACTCTCGCATAAGGATTTTGCAGACCTAAAAATAAAAGAAGAGTGCATTGTTTGGTGATGCTTACTACTGTATTGGCAGGAACTTCAAGGAAGCAAGTCACTGTGAGAGACAGAAAAAAAGGACAAGTTCCTGACGGTGACGCTTCATATACCCTCCACTAGTGGGAGAAGAAAGCATTTTATTGTTAACTTAAGGCAGTGCGTTTCCCATCTCGGGTCACCCTCATTTATTAGCATTCAGACAAAGAAGACATTCACAAATGTGGCAATACAGCATTTTAACTTCCCGTGGTCACAACAAAATGCTCACGCAATGCGCATAGAGGAGCACATGCATGTGCACTGAAGAGCTTTGTATGCAGGTGAGAGAGTGTGGCAGGGAAAGTGATATAGCAACAGGCCACATTGTTTCAGACTAAAACTTTCCTCATAACTGCTACCATGCTCTTGTTGTATTTGAGTACAGTACCAACATCATTGGGCCTTGTAATGGGCGACTCCCTCAAATTGAACAACTTACAGGAGACATAACCATGGCGGATGAGGCAGTGAATGTCCACATGTTTGATTTCCAGGTAGGGACTTGATGGATCTGCATGTTGAAGGATGCAACACCACCTGCGGCCTTGTTGGCAGTGCCAGGGAAATCCTGGTATTGTGGCACTAGTGACTCAGGATGGGCCATAAATACATTCAAGCGGTCAGAAGAGGTGTAATTCCTGCAGCAGGAAAGAGATCCATGCTGATAAATGAACACCCTCCATTTCCCACCCTACCTAAGACTGGGTGATCTGCTCCCCACTGTTTCCTCCCATGTGATCCCTTGCTGCCAAATTGCCCCCCTCCCGCTGTCAACTCCCACTCCCTTGTATCTCTCCTTCCCCCTATGATCCTATGATTTGTAAAGTGCCTTCTTGCTTCCCAAAGCTAGGTCCGTGCTCAATGAATGCCCTAATAATGATACTAATGTGGCATTAACACCCGATCCGGCCGGTCATTAACACGGATCCGGCAAGTTGGATCGGGTGTCAAGGCCATTAGCACCCGGGTTACCAAAGCAGCAACCCGGGATGCTAAAAAAGAAAGGTTTTTCATTCCTACAACGGGACGCGTCCAGCCTTGACCAAAATGGCTGTCTTGGAAAGAGAAGGGGGGCTCAGTGGAGCCCCTCTTCTCTTTCCATGGTGGCCATTCTGAGCAGAGAGGAAGGTGCAGCTGTGGTGGCGGCGATGGGGCGGGGAATTAAAAATATAAAAAAGATGACAGGAGGAGGTTTGGGGGAAGATGGCAGCAGGGGGTGCTGGTCGTCAGGCGGCTTGGAAAGCGGATTTACACCAGCGGTTCAAGCCCATTTTCCTAGCAACCTAATTGGCGGGCTCCCCCCTGATTACTGAGAGTTCAGGGGCAGAGGATTTTCAAAGGGTTGCCAGCCATAGTGCACCAGTATTATGATGATGCCAATGTCACCTTCCCAGAATGAAGCAATGGTGGGGCATGAGATTAGACAGATAAGCAAACATTGTACTCCACAGACTGAACATTTAAGGAAGAATGCAAAGCAGGCATGAATCTGCAGCATACCTTGTGGTGAGTCTCAGAGAGCTGGTGTTCAGACGCAACATTAAAGAACATATAGACATCATGATCCACAGAGGACATGGTGGTGAGTCTTAGAGAACTACTGTTTATTGCGACTTTACAGAACGGATGACATCATGATCAGAGTGTTGGTGGTCATTTAATGTAAAAATCAACAGACCCAAGAGAAGCTACTTAAATTCAAAGACCCATCCTTAGATGAAGCTTTAAGAATGGCACAGTCAATATAAGAAATCGCAGTGCGGCGGAAGAAAAATGACCACAAAGCAGGGTCGTTCAAAGTCAGCATCATGCCACACTTCAAGAACTGAGCTAATGGCTCTCCTATGCAGTACACAGGGATGAATACATCCAGAAAGAAGTTCACCCAGGCAAGGGTCGTTGTCACAGGTGTGAAAGTGAATCGCACAATTGCGATAAATACTGCTTTGGGAGTGACAAGGAGTATATCATCATGGTGCCAGGGCGTGCTGGTCCAGTCATTCACAGAACATACCAATAGTGACCAGCGATGGTCACAATGACATTGGTGAATTAAAAAATAGTAAGTAGAGATGCTTGGGCACTAGGCTTTGGCTCAACTTGGTGTGGTACTGCAATGTTCCTGGTAAATTGTACGTTTAATTGCAAGGTCACGGGAAGGGGAGGTGTTGCGCACACCTCGTGCTTGGACTTGAACGTAGTTGGGCCCAGATACCTTGCACTTAAAGGAATTACACTTCACATTCTTGTTTGCAGTAGGTTGCATGCATTTTATTTGTGTGATTTAAGTGGGCAGTCAACACGTGTTTTGACCTCTCATGGTCTTTATCAAGGCTAGTATGTGGAATCTCATTGCCAGTTGGTGGTTCTGTGTGGATGGTCAGCTTTCAATGCTTGTCCTGTGGTCTGGCTTTGGATGTCAGCCTGGTTGGGCATTTATCTGGCCTGTTGGCCATCTAGTGCTCCGGATCGGTTGTCCGATTGTTAACGATCAGCTGAGCATCCACACAGACCCACTGCAAACAAGAATGTGAAGAGCCATTACTTTAAGAGCAAGGTATCTGTGACCAATTACGTTCTAGTGGAAATATTGGTCATAATGAAGAAACCAGATGTTGACCCAAATGCATATGGTGGTGCCATGGTGGACCGACTTGGATAGCGAGTGTAGCAGCGTTAACTTGGTGAAAAGGCGGCCTCTGATCCTGGGGTGGGATGATTAAGGAAATCCGAAGATCAAACACAGTCCCTGTAAAGAAGAACTGGTACTAAGCACTCAGGCCCAGACTTGAAGAGACATTGTAGAAAGACACAGAGAAATGTTCAAGTCAAGTAATCTGAGCATTGCATGAATTTCAAGCTGAAAACTCTGCCTGTCAAACATGAAGTAA
This sequence comes from Ambystoma mexicanum, assembly GCF_040938575.1. Taxonomy (NCBI): domain Eukaryota; kingdom Metazoa; phylum Chordata; class Amphibia; order Caudata; family Ambystomatidae; genus Ambystoma; species Ambystoma mexicanum. Next base: position 746,904,598 of record NC_090926.1, read on the forward strand.
AGCTTAGGGCCTAGATATTGAGGAGCAGAAACTCCTTGCAGAGGTGGGTCTTGAGTTATTTTTTGAATTGCAGGAGCGTTGGGCAAGTCTGGTGCTGATGGGGAGGAGGTTGCATAGACCTGCGGCTGTAGGCAGAGAAGGCTTGTTTACTGGTCCTTTCCTTTTTACAGCGGCAGATTTCATGTCTGCACGTATCCTGGCTTCTGGTGGTGTGCTGTCTGTTGGAGATGCTGAGTTTCTCCCCAAGGAAGCTGGAGGACTTGAGGGTGACTGCCTTCTAGATGGTGAAGCAAGACTTGAAGGTGATTTGTGCATGCAGCGGGAGCCTGTGAAGCTCGATGTGGGCCTGGGTGATGTGGTTGTATCTGTGTAGACCCTTCATGAGGCGTACAGCCGCATGTAGGACATTTATCAGGGGTACAAGGGAGGATGACGGGAGGCCTTCGGGGAGGGTATTGCCCCCATCCATGTGGGATAGAACCAGCGCTTGAATGGTGGATCTAAACTGTCCGGAGGGAGGAAGGGCTTGACCTTCTGCAGGAGGAAGAACTGATACCAAGCTGTCTGTGTTTTATTAGCTATGCGTGTCTTGAAGGAGAGGTATTTGTCGATGTGGAACCCGAGGGACTTGGTGCAGGAAGTGAGCTCGGGTGTGAAGCCCTCAGGTTTCAGGGTTGATAGCCAGGTCTATATGTCTGGGTATTCCATGTTGTTGGTGAGGAGTAGGAATTCGGTCTTGGAAGGGTTGAGCTTGAAGTATGCACTGGACATCCAAGACTGTGACAGCGAGAGGCAGGTTTTGAGCCTGTGGATGTCCTTGATGGAGTCGATCTTAAGGTATAGTCAGGGATGGCTTGGCCTACAGGGAAATCAGGAGACTTCCTGGTAGGCCTCTTTTGTTTGGTAACCTATTTTATTTCCATAGCAAAAGGTTTGGGCTTGCTCAAAATGTGTAATATGGGGCCACCTGGAAAATTATTTCCAGGGCCTCTTTTGCTTCACAGTCCACCCCTGTGTATAGCTGTGTGTCATCAGCGTATTGGTGGATGTGGATGTTGTGTGTTTGGGAGGGCTCCCAGCTGCTCCATGTATAGATTAAAGATCACTGGGGAGAGGATGGAACCCTGCGGGGCTCCACAGGTGACGGGTAGCATTGGCAATCTAGAGGAATCCATCTAAACAAACTGCTATCTGTTGGCGAAGTAGGACTTGAACCAGCGTAGGACACGGTCACTGATCCACATGCGCCAAATGTTCTATTTACTCACTGACCACAATCCTTTAGCCCCAATCCTGAATCCAGGATGGACAAAATCATCGACCCCAATACTTGCTACCTTGGCAGCCAAATTGTAGGATGACTTCTTTGAGAATAACCACATACAAGAATTGAAGAACATTCACAGTGATGGTCTCTCCACGTTTCCTATGAGAACACAAGACCTACATATTTTCGACAAAGCTAAGTGCATTGTAACAACCTTCGAAGATGTGAGCAGAGGTTGTTTGTATGAAAATAATAGGAAGTCGTGTAACGAAAGGGATAACATCCTGATACAGGATAAGGAATACCCGATGAAATGTTGGCCTGATGATGGTTATATAGGTCACTCACTGCAGCAATACTGGAAGACAGCTGTGGACATCTCAGCAGAAAAAGAAAGGATTGCTAGACAATTCCACCTGTAGGCAAACAGCAGACTGTAATTGTTGCGACCCATGAAGGACATTTATACGCACTCAAAGATGAGTCAGAGAAGTGCACTGGTGGCTGGGCGTGGCATGGGAAATATAAAAAAAAATGTTAGGAATTAGGAATCATGCATCCGCAGTGAAAAGCAATTGACTCCCAGTGATGAGCAATTGGCTGTTGCATAGTATTATGCAGGAGCTTGGATGATCTGGGCGTGGACTTCAGAGGACCTCTAGGACATGTGCGCCCCGAAACCAGGTACAAATAGTAGTAGTGGAAAATCTCCCTAAATGACTGCTCTGGGGTGGCACAGAGCTGCGCTGCTTTGTGCAGTTTTGTAAACCGATTCCTTATGGAAATCCTATTACTTAAGCAGTTCAATCAGAACCTTTAAAAATACCTTTTCCTGAAACAGTTAAGGGGAAGGGAAATTGAACTCTGGAGACAAGAAGTGCTTTGATGAACTTGCATATATTTATAGTATTGCCTAATTTAACTAAAATGGAAATAGAATTTCTATTGTATCCTTTCCTTGTGTTGTATGTTATTGTGGGGGTCAGATGTATTTTGGACACAAGGTCAATTTGTTTCAGTTTTAGTTTCATAAGTAGGTACATCCTGTTTTTGGTAGGGCAAGATAGGCCTTTTTTGCAACCCCATTTCTTGCAATAAAAATGACTAATTTTGAGAATACTACAACCTTGTGTCAGCCTCTCATTGCTGACCCCTCACAGTTATCTCACCCTCTGACTGACAAGGGTGTTAGTGGCATTTGACTGCACTGCATGCCGGCACAGACAGTCAATGAGAGTGGACATATACGCCTGGAGGAGCCCTGAATTGCATCGCGCATCACCTGAGAATGGCCCAATTGCTCCTGAGCGATGGCTTGCATGTCTGCCTGACGTTGCTCTATCCTGTGAAGGAATGTGGGGGCCCTGCACTGTCCCAGGAGATGGTTGAGGGCCCATGCCCTCATTGCCCAATGCCTGGCCAGCTTGCTCCATGTGGTAATCGCTGTTCTCTGAGTGGTCAAAGCGGAGGTCATGGTGCGATGGAGAGGGTGATGATCGCATGGGTGAGATGCTGTGCATGGGGGAGGAATCTGGTGAGAACTGCTTGGTAGGGGATGTTGCAGGACGGGAGGCGGTGGGGGGCATACTCAGGCTGCACGGTGGCAGTGGGTGCAGTGGGCTGTGCCTGTGCCAGGATATTGTCGGCACTTGGGCGGGTATGTTGTTCCCCTGAGTCACCAGCAGTGGTGGGTGGGGTCTCTGTTGCGGGCGGAGCAGCAGCCTCCATCATTGCCAGAGTAGGTGTAGCAATTGTCGCTGGTGTGCCTGTGCAAATGGAGGTAGCCAATACAGTGTCCTTTGTGTGGTGGGTTTTTGGACACTCCCCTTCCTGGATTTTGAATGGCCGGTGGCCTTTTTTGTGCTAGCTGGTGCAGGTGTGCCTGAGATGCTGGCACATTCCAAGGGGTATCTTGTGTGCCTGTTAGGAGACATGAAAGTGCCTGCCAATACCCTGATGGACGTGTGTCAGTTGTGTTGTCATGTGGTGTTGTGTGCACCATGGTGGCACAGGATGCTAGGTCTCCAGGGGAGAATGCATCATGTGGCTCACAGTATGTGGGATGAATACCTTGATTGATGTGTGTGCATATGGTCATTGTGAGAGTTGTGCCTTGCTTGGAACGTGGAATCATGTGCATCATTTACATACAGGGTCACGTTTGCACATGTAGGGCAGGATGGATTTTACGTGCATGTCCTGTTGTACTGCCAGGTGAGGGGTGACCTGCTGGTTGAGGTGGTGTGGTAACGACATTAGGGTTGACACAGTCTCCATGGAGGCATTGCAATTACTGGTCTGTTGCAGTGGCTGTTAGTTTGAGACACACATCTAGTGGTGTTCATTGCTTGACATGCACAATGTCTTTGGTATGAGTTTGGCTGATGAGCCTGTACATGGGTGGTTGTTGTGCCTGCAAGGGGTGGTGGTGATGTGTCACACAAATGTGCAATAGTCATTGTCACTAGCCGTTTGTTGGTAGTTGTGTCCTACACAATGCCCTTGTCATCCTACCTGGAGGCTGTTTAAGTGGGTTAACGGCCTCCATTGCTCATTAAGTAATGGCCCATGGCCTCACATAGATGCGTCATGCATTGTCGGGGTTACTGTCTCCTGGATACATGGCAGTTTGTGTGTGTCAACATGCTATGGGGATTGTTGTGCGATGGGCCCATCTTTCACTCATGTACTCACCAGGGTTCACCCTGGCTGCTGGCTTGGGCCTCTGCCGAACCCATATTATCCAGGCCTGCCATGTGGAGGATGCTGCTGACTGTATCCTCCCACATGTTCAGCTACAGCAGGGCTATGGTTCTACCACATGTGGCTGCTGTCTCCCAGCAGTGGATGGAAATGAGGGTGCAGACTTGTGCCTTAGGTCGTTCCACCTCTTCCTCATGTCCTCACTGTCCCGTGGGACATGGCCTACAGCCACCACCTTGTCTCTTATCTCTGCCCAGATGGTATTCGTCCGCTGCAGGGTGGTCTTACGATGTGACCCATACAACTCCTTTGAATGGGCAACCACCTGCTCTGCTAGCACATTCAGCTCCTGGTCTGTGAATTTTAGTTTCCTCAGAAGCAATTCTGGTACCTTTCCTTTGCCTTTCTCACCAGACATGTTTGGCATTTCCTCTGGCAATGGATGGCACCCTAACAGATAAATATGGCCACCACAGTAATTCCTGTTCCATCGATGCTGCTGACTGTGGTAACGCTAATTCCCCAATTTGCAGCAGAATTTACTCACGGGCTGTGTTTTTCTATTTTAATTTGGCCAGTGGAATTACCGTTACTGCGAATGGGTGGTGCGCATACCCGCCTTCTCATGATTCGGCGGACATACTGTCTAGCACCACAGCGGTAATGGTAATTCTGCATGACGGAATTACTGCCATCTTCCCCGCAGTACTTGTAATGAGGCCGTATGTCACTGGCAAAGCTGGAAAAACGTTGAACAAGTAGCCAGGAATGTGTGTGCCGGCAAACAGCCCCAATAAGAAACCCCTTCTGATGAGGAGAAGAACACTTCCTAGAAAGCAAAGATCACAGGATTAATATCGCAGAAAAAGTTGATGCCTAATGGGACTCAGGAATTGAATGCTTTGTGATCAATCTGATGATGTCATCACTCCTTTCCCAGACGTAGCCTCTCCTGATGCTGGTCAGGGCGTGGCAGCTGCTACCTGATCCTGACACTGGATGTGGCTACATGAGGGAGGACCACATGGGGGAAGGCAACCCTCAAGGGCATCATCAGATGAAAACATGTATCCCTCTTTCACTTTTGGGGATATTCTCTCCATGTCTCATGCCTTTATGGCTTACTGTGATAGATCTCATCAACCACCCATAAAAATTACTAATGATATCTTTCAGTAAGACATTTCAAGAACTGCCTATCATTCCCACGTATATGGGAGTATTGGGGTGATGAAGATGACTGGAGCGATACAGATCACTGGTGCAGAGAAGCTGGAGACATGCTCTAGTGGTTGTAGGTGGCCAGCAAGCACTAGGGCACTTAAAAGGATTACACCTGGAGAATGGGGATAGAGGGTCATGACTCCCGACTCAGGTCAGAGAGCCTGGAGGAAGCAGATGGTCATGCAGTAGGAAACGGACTGAGGAGATGACGCTCATGGAAATCCTGCTGGGAGAGAAGCCCTGTGTAAGTGTTCGGAGAGAGGGAAGAAGATAAACCTCTCCGATGTAATGGGAACCGTAGAGCAGGAGAAAAGCCAGCTGCCTGCGGTGACCAGTTAGAGATAGAAGCGGAGACCGCAAGGAACTCCAGAGTAGCTGCACAAAGCCGGTGGGGCCATAGCAAGGAGTTAGACTACTGGGGCACTTCGCTCGGAGCATCGTGTAGGAAAGAAGAGCACTAAGCAAGTGGAAGCAAGCCCACAGCAGGGATTTGATAGGCTGGAGCGAAGGTGTAGAACTGATGAATGTGGGAACGGGTCAGGGACCCAATATCTGGGGAAAAGAGAAACCAATTGGAAGAGTGAAGTAATGAAACAAGGTTACAAACCTGGAATCCACACCCAAATGTGAAAGTATTGTATTACACAAGAACGACCTGGCAGGAGAGTATACCAGACAAAGTCAAATTTGCAAGTGTGAGACGTTAAGCACATGAGAAAGCCCTGGCAGGAGAGTATACCAGGAAAAGTCAAGTTTGCACGTGTGAGAAGTGAAGCACATGAGAAAGCCCTGGCAAGAGAGTATACCAAACAAAGCCAAGTCTGCAAGTGTGTGGAGTGAACCACATGGGAAAGCCCTTGCAGACGAGTACACTAGTGTAGAGGAGCAGTGAATGACTCTAAAGGAAGTCCCACCCCCCTACTACCTGTATGTTGGAAGCCTGCACCTGCACCATGCTTGACACCAGTAATTCTGACCATCGCACGACAAATGTTTGAGAAAAGGTATCCATTAAGAAAGTCATACCAGATGTATGCCCAATGAGATGATAATCTCTTGGAAAAGGTCCTGGAAGGAACATGAAAATGAGAGAAAGAGAAGCTGGTGACGTCACAAGAGATGAGTGTGACACACTGAGAAGAGTGGTTGAAGAAGAGGATGTATGGACAGTATAGAAACTGATGATGAAATAAGGAATCAAGTGAAAGTTTCTGTGCAGGAAAGAAGATTTCATGCGTATATGTGACTCACTGAAGACAATGCAAACCGTTTAATAACTGTACAGACGCATCAACGCAAGTAGTCTAAGTGATCATAGAAGCTGGCTACACGTAGTGGATAGACTGCAGGTTAAGCTGCCATTATATATGAAGAAATTGGCTATCAATGCCACAACTCATCCCCACAGAGAAGAAGGATCGAAAACTGTTGCAGCAAAGAATGAGCTGGGAGCATGGAAGAAGCGAGAAAAGCTGCCTGGCCTGATGTCAAGACTGGAAGCAGCCAAGAACTGGTTATCTGTTCTCAAAGGCAGAAAACGTGAGAAGCTGGATCAACCCTTGTAAAGGTACAAGGAAAGAACAGCATGAATGCCAAGTTTATTAATTCAAGACAATTAAATGCTACAAAATGGGCTGAATTGTGGTCGCGTGAGCTAAGGATGAAATGAGGAGGTGGGCATGCGGATCAGAACTGTGATAAGCATGTACCCATACTCCCTTATATTCCCAGAGAAGAGAAACTACTGCAAGGCTAAGTTCAAAGACAGTCTGCGTGGCAGAAGGCATGATCAATGAGAGAGAGATACTGGGCTAATTGAGTGGGGAGGTGAAGTCATGTTCACCCCCTGGCACCTGGGTCTAAGCTTATGTGCTGCTAGTGAGCTGAATGTTCCAGACATGCCCTATCACTATCCCACTCCCTATACAAGGTATACTTAGATGTTCCCTTTGAGCCTACCACAATCCTGCATAGGTTTTTCTTATTTGCCATGTATTATGATGTCACTTGTGACAAATTTCAAGTATAAAAGATTGTGTTTAGGCAAAAAGTATTTGAGAGCTCGAGCGAACATCTGACGTGTTACTGATTAAGGACCGTATGTTCACTAGGCAAAACTAATTGTGTGAAAAGAATCTTAAGGGCAACCCATGCCATTGGGGATTGTGAATTGAGTGAACTGTGTAAGAAAGTCCTGGCAGGAGAGTATACCAGGCAAAGCCAATTGTGTGAAAAGAATCTTAAGGAAGACCCATGCCCTTGGGGATTGTGAATGTGAATTGAGTGAACTGTGTAAGAAAGTCCTGGCCGGGGAGTATACACGGCAAAGTCAATTGTGTGAAACAAATCTTAAGGAAGATTCATGCCCTTGGGATTGTGAACTGAATGAACTGTGTAAAAAAGTCCTGGCAGCAGACTATACCAGGTGGTGCCAAAGTCTGTGAAGTAAAATTGCAAATATCAGGATGAGGGAGCTATTTTCTTGAGATAAAAATAACTTGGTTATATTTTTAGAGCTTTTGTTTTGCTGTAAAGAAACCTGGGGAGGGAGGCATTCCCAGGAACTGTGAATATATTCCAAGTGGAAGCCTTTTTGTTAGAGTTAACCTTTTGCTTTGAACTTGAACATTTGTGCACTTTCAAGGCCAGAGACAATACCCTTAGCATCTTATAGTTACTTTTAGAGTATGAGAGCTAGGATAGGATTTCGGAGACAGCATATTTTGATTTGGACATCTTCACGCACAACAGACCCTTAGTTATGGTTGAGGTAGGGAAAAACCTCCTAGAGTCGGGATAGTGAGGCACTTTTTCTCTCCTACACCAAGGCCTCTTGGTAAATGTAGTTTCGAGCACAGAACTTATTTCAAAGTTTAAAGATATCTCTCACATCCAGATTTACCTCTGCCGTGATCAAACCTAGCAGTTCAAAGACAGCTCTCAAATCCAGGTTTCTCTCTGCCGGGATCAAACCTAACAACAGTTCAAATCTTGAATCTCAGTTTCATTCTCTTGCCGACGCTTCTACGGCATTAGACATTTCACAGAGACTTTCAATTGGGCAATCTTCTTTTGTCGGACCAATCTGTTACTTTGTATCTTTAATTTTCAGTTCTTTACAATGCTTTGCTTTCTCTCACATTTTATCAGCAGAAGTGCAACTGTCATTTGTCGGATACCGTTGCCGTCAAGTTTCATTTAACACAGACCGGACTTTCATTGCTTTCATCAACTCACCGGCTGTTCTTATTCATTTTGGTCTTTCGCGGCTTTGATCCTGGAGTCAAGGCTAATACCACAACTGCTGCTGCACCTTGCCAACTCTGCCGTTCACCCGCTAGGGTGGATGGTATCCTTGAAACACAAAAGAGGTTTGTCTCTTCTCTGTGGCTGGGCTTTCTTGCGCAACTTTCAAGACCCTTCGGAAGAGTGTCCAAGGTTTCTCTGTACCTCAGTTCCGTCCCTCGGCCTGTCGCTCTATTCCACCTGGTTTGCCGTCACCCTGGAAGAACTGCTCCTATTTGTGCATCGTGTGTCTCAGTGTTTCACCTTTTAACCATGTGGGGAGAACTAATAGGTACCAGGTGTATGTAATTAAGATCAAGTACCTGACCCTGCCTGATCTTATTAGTGGAACATGTCCAATGTATTTCATGAGTGGTACTCCTTTTAGCCTCAGACCTCCTCTTCCTCGGTTCAGTGTTTGTATAGGAAAGGGGGGGTATCTGGGAAGTTGGAATATCCTATAACATAGGATGGGACAGAGTTATTTGGAAAGGGGGATAACATGTCTCGCCATTGGGCATTCCTCCCACACTCCCTGAGGACCCGTCACCCAGGTGATCCTCCCACACTTGGCCACCCCCAGGGTCTGAATCCAAAGGCGACGGCTGTGCCCTGGCCACCTGAGTAAGGAATCCCTGGGGTTTCGGCAGTGAAACACCCTCTTTTTTTCACATACCCACTCATATTAACCATGGCACTCCAAATTTGTCAGGGTCCATCCACACTTTATTGAGACCTTCAAATCTCTTTGGACGCACAGGCATGCCATTCTTTTGCAAGATCTTAAACTTTGTGGTCTCGACATACATGCAGTTCTGATTCCTGAATGTCCATGTTCTGGCATATGTAGGGTACAGTCTCAGTCAAGAACTCCCATGAAACATATTTGGCAGCATGTTACAGTGTATCCTCCTCTAAATCTTAGTGATTGGGTCAGATTTCTGCTATTTTACAGGGGGTTCATCAAGTTGAGGAGGTGGAAAATGTTTGGATAAGGCCATCTCCACATTGGCCGCCCTTATGGCCTGTGTTTTTCCCAATGGAACTTGGGCACTGTAGCTGGCACAGAAGCAGGATTTTAATGCTTTCTATTTGTACTTATGCTTTCTCTGCTGACCTTGTGAACTCTCCCTACTACATTCAGAAGGGGTCAGTATTGCAGAGATATTGGACAAATACAGGCTACAACAAAACTGGATGGATTGTGTCAGAACCAGCTTCAGTTCACAGTGCATTTTACCTGTGCAGCACCTCTTAATCACAAAGCACACAAAAGTAGTGTGCCTACTTTTCATGCCAGAATTCCAGAATGGCGTACAAGCAATGTGTTGCTAGGACACACGGCCTTCCCCAGTAGCCTGCAATGAGCCAGAAAAGAAAGTTTGAAACAAAGTTGTCGTTTTCTTTCAAACTCAGACATCTTATTAAACAAAAAGTGGTTGGGATAATACCTCACTAGCCCTATTTGAAAGAGAAACTTCCCGACCTAGAAACTAAAGCTAAGGGACTGTCTGTGTCAGGATGTCAGTTCTTAAAGAAAGCCGTCCTTGTGTCCAAAACGTCATATTATGACCCTTACACTAAAACAAAACAACAAAGGGTGCAAGGAAATGTCTCTGTCTTGATGTTTGAAAAAAATGTTCAAAACCGAAAGCATAAAGGATGCCTCAAACAAAAATGTTCTCCAAGGTAAAGACCCTTGGATCCAGAGGTTGTTCCCTTTCCACTAGATTCTTAGATTGACTGGCAAAAATATATCTTTAGCTAATAGTTCCTTCGTGTCTTCACTGGAATCCCAAAGTTCTTGTTTAAAAAATGTGTTCTGTAACAGTCTCTCTGTAGTAGTTTGGATAACTTTGCAGACCACCTAGTATACTCTCCTTCTAGGAATCTTCATATAATTTTAACTGCCGGGTGTCTCACCTGCCAGGTCTTTTCTTAAGGTTTCTCAGATCACCTAGAATACTCCCCTCCCAGGAATCTTTATACAAGTTCATCTGTCTGGTATACTCGTCTTCCAGGAATTCTTTATGCATTTCACAATTCTTTAGTTATCACATTTCTTTGATTATACCATAACAGCATATACCATGAGGTGCTTGATATATCTGTCTATGGCAATCTTTATTCAATCTTCTCCCCACACCGGCATCTCATGCATCTATCCTTGATTGGGGTTTGCCTTCATACTTTTCCTTGTCTGCCTACGAACATTGTTCTTATTGGATATTGAATGTATGCTTTGTCTTGTCTGCATCCAAACAAACTTGGTCTTTGAACTTTGCCTTGTCTGCATTCAAACATTCTACTTATTGAGTGCTGAATTTGTACTTTGCCTTGACTACATTTAAACAAACTTTGTGCATTCTCTGCGTCAGCAATACTGTAGCATTGAAACACTTGTTGGTGTGCTTGTCGGAAAGCGCTGGTGTCCCCAGCTGCTTTGGGCAGACTCACTGGTTGCTTCCAGCATCACCGATGTTGTTTGCGCTTCTGCAGTGTAAATCCTGCACCCGCTTTCCAGTTCGGAGTGTACAGATGTTCTCCTTAGATCCTGTGTGGCTCTATGATCACACGCCAGCGTTCCATCTCGGCCTGGGCTGGAGAATGTTGTTGCGCCGAGCGGCCCAATCTCCAGGAGCTCCAATGTGGCTCCCAGTGTCTGCACGGCCCTTCTTGCTTGCACGTGGTACTTCTCTTCTTGTCACAGCGGTTCTCTACCTTTCACCAGCTCCGTCGGTGTGCCTCACGTTCCTGAGCCTCAGCATGGACGGCAACGTCTTCTTCTCCTGTCACTTTACACAAACGCCCTTGTCCTCCTCCTCATCCCAGTAGCTGGATGGTTATGGGAGTTGGAGTCCATAGCTGACCTGCGACTTTTAACTCTTAGATGATTTTTCTTATGGATGTCACATAAAGGCACATCAGGAACAAGAGATGTTATCTGTGAGTTGCGGGTGTTTGGGCCAAAGGTGGCAGCCTGTCCAGAACAGTGTAGTGTAAGGAAAAGGTTTCTTGACTATCTCTACAGAGGGGAACCATTAGCTGGCAATAGGCCATTAAAGTTTTGGGTGAGAGTGGGTCTTCCTCATGGGGAAGGAGGATATTGTGTCCCATCCAATGAAATCATGACATCTCCACGGTAGAGGTCTCCTCCCATGTGATCCTCCCTCATAAAGTCGCTCCAGGATCAGGTAGCGACTGCCATCCCCTGGCCACATGGGAGGAGGTTCCCACCGGGGAATCCATGATGACTCCATTGATTCATCACAGGCCCTTTTCCTCAGATTCGCTCCTCCCCAGTAAGGCTCTTCACACCTCCGAACAGGAAATGGATCGGGCTTGGATTGTGTAAAGGAGATAATACTAAAAAGAAACAACGCAAATGCCTTTAGGAAATAAGGATATGGAGACGTACATCACCTCCTTACTCAAACTATTATGTAATACACACTGCACAGTATACAGTTTCAATGTGTCCACAATAAGCTCAGAATTCCTCCCTTTTTTGGGAACGCAAGCTTTCAATGATCCTTAGAAAGGTATTCAATTTCTCAGCCCAGTGGAAAAAGAAAACTATGTGTTTAGAAGTTGAAAATCATGACACTTTCTCAATGGCCATAAGGTCCACAGTTTGTGAAACCAAATTGCATACGGTGGTGAGGAAAGCCTACTCCACAACAAATGTGCAGTGATAACATTAAGACCTCCTTCCAGCCTGCATAGGTCCAGGTGAGTAGGTCTCAAACCAAGAACAAGAATGATAGGATCAACCAGTACCGAAAATCCTGTAAGTTCCTTAATTAGGGTAATGATGTCCTGCCAAAAAGTCCTAATGCTGGGACCTGACTGTCGTGCATGTAAACTGCCTCCCCATTGCCCACATCCCCTTAAACATCTTTCTAAGACTGATGGCAACATTTCCTCGGGATCAAGTGATGTGACGTGGCAATTACATATTACATTAAATAAATGTCTTTAAAGTGGCTGGGGTTCACAAAGCACGCTTACGTCCTTCCAAATGAAGCTCCAAACCTCTTCAATGATCTCTTTTTTTAGCAAATCTCCATTTTCATTTTGGAATTAAACAGCTGATTTAATGGTGAAAGGTGGGGTTTATGCCCCAAAGAGACGTAAGGGGTCTATTGCTGATTTCCAAAGTGAAGGTTTAATTGTCCAATGTCAAATTTAGATATAGGTAAGTCTATCCAGGATTTGATCTTTGCCACAGCAAACTAATCTCCCTGTACCCCACAGCCATTTCCGCATTATCTGGAAATATACCACCATCCATTGTGGCTGAAAAGTTTAGGTTATAGTGGATGAGGAAAAAGGGTGATAGGAATGTGGTGAGGCTACATTTAAAAGCAAGGATTTGGGTGGTGTACTTGTATTCATGCCAGCATATAGGCTTTTTGGTCTATCCTGCTTATTCAGCCCTGGGATCTCAGCCAGGTACTGGCCCCGGCATGATCCACAGAGGACACACCTTCCCCCTTCTTTCACTTAAAAATAATGTGCATCAAACTCTGGGACTGAAGCCTCCCTTCACCTTTACGAGCTTTCAACAATTTTAAAAAGATCCTGGGGTTTCTTCCCTCTCATAACAATCCTATTAGAGGGTATAGCTAAATTCTTAGGTACCTTAACAGGTAGAGGCTCCATACTCAAATATTGTACAAGTAGCAACATTTGATCAGACCCAGTCACTCATCCCTTAAAATCTAATGTGAACATTATATAAGGTAAGCTTTGCAGTACTTGTGATCCACCCGTGAGGAGAACGCCCCATGGATTATGAAAGTAACATACATCAGGGAGTACCCCATCCAGGCCCGGCACATAGGTAAAAACAGATAAGGATCCTTTCCTAATGCAGCTGCTTCACAAAAGCTACCATATAGTTCTCTGATGACCCACACACTGACCACTGATTGTGTGTAATCAGGCAAAGACAGCAGCAAACACCTTAGTTAGGAAGCAGAATCTCTAATGTTTTTTCTATCACCTCTTCTATCTACCCCTAATGTTTCACCCTTGATTGTGATGTTTTCCTTGACTGCAATGGAAGGTCCCGCATCGATAAATTCAAAAGCCCATCGATTGGAAAGTGTAAATTGAATGGGAAGAGCCATTGATCGGTTGTAAGTCCCTGTGTATCGCCAGTGTACCTGGAGCCACATCTTGAAATAGTTGGAGCTGGGAGCGGTCCTAGCTGTATACCTAGCCTTCTGGAAGAGCTTCTCCTTTACCTAATTGAAACGAGTTTGATCGCATCTCCTCTTGGCGTGGCTTCATTGTTATCCATGTTGATGCCCAGTCGGTTGGCTCTGTCAGTTTAGATAGGAGTGGTAAATGATGGACCAAGAATCTCCTTCAATAGCTGCTCCACATATGATAAGATATTGGATCCTTTTGCTCCCCTCTTATGGTACTTAAATTGAATGGTCTTGTGCCTTCACCTATTTTCCGGGTATTCACAGTCGAGCTGGAGTTTTTTTTAAGAGTTGGTGTCTACACTCTCGCCCATCTATTAGACATCCTGCTTGAGGTTATCAATAAAGGTAGATAGATTTGAGCAGGGTGAACCTGGAACATGCCCAGTCATTACATCAGATCCTGTTTGGAGTCAGCAGGCTTTTTCACTGTCTCGCAAAGAAATGTTTTTCATCCTGTTTAGCTTTTCGCGCTCTGAAACACTTGTGTACGAGCGCAATATAAATGAAATATCAATTCAGTTCAATTCAAGAAAGTTCAATAGACTTCTCAGCACTCTCACTCCAGCAACTCTGCAGGGTTCTGGTTTGTTTTTGCTCATGGCGCTGCTTCATTAGCTGGGGCGGTGAGGATGGGGGCCAGCCAGCTACTGATGTAAGCGCTTTAGGCACTGCATCACAAGATCACAATGATGTGTGGATGTCCCCAATAGCATATATCCAACACTCTGCACCATAAGTGGGCAATTGCATCTCACCACAAAGACTCCTCATAGTAGAATGGCTCCAGTACCTTGATAAGGAAGTGTCTGAGCTCTACACAATCTGGTCACGGCATAGCAGCCACCACTGTTCAGGCCACTTGTTCTTCTGGAAATCTCAAATATCAGCAGAATAAGTCTCCCTGTGTGACCGCAGGGAGTAATTAAGTGTTTCAGAAAGGGAATAAACGGTGTACTGCAGGCCCATATAGGGAGAGCCCAAACGTGGATCAGGTCGGGAGGATAGGTCAGGGGCAACATGTTTGTCTTGGAAGCAAGACAACAGATAGTAACACAGGTTTGAATCCTGGGCTTGCAATTAGAAACTGGTCCCAGGTATTAAGCGCATTATAAAAGAACAATAGTAATTATAATCCGTCTCTTAAAGGGGTAGCTTGGTCAGAAATGTTATTGGCCTAATCAATCGAGCATGTATTTTAGAGCATACAACGATCGTTCCTAAAAATATTTCGAATGCAACGTACTCAAGTTTTTCTCACTTAAACACAAATGCGAAAATGACAGATCAAATGCCGACATCTTGAGCTAATCTTATCCGTTGATCCATCAAACTAAGTTCAAGTGCCCTTGCAACACTAATTTAGATCACCCGCTCCTAACGCTGACATCACTAGACGCTCACGCCCCATTTCACAAACTCAATGCACGTCTCATGTCAACGTCCTCTGTGCGCAATCTATTGACATGTCTCCATGGAAATGCCAAGACGCCTCGTTCCTCAACAAGTGTAAACAATCCCTTTCTGATCACACAACATTGGAGTTTCTTTTTCCTTTGTGCCAGTGTATTTCATTTCCAGCTTCCCAGACTTGTTTCTGCTCTGTTCAGCTATCTGCCAAGTACGACACACTGAGAACAGGTACTTATACTGCCTAAAAAGAACTAACTCAGTAGTTGCTTTTGATTTCTTGTAATATGGACAAATGTCTTTACCAAACCATAGTGAAACATGAGTCCTTGCAAACTTTTAAAGTTTGAGCCTATTAATCTGATCTTTTCACAATGTGTTTATGTAACATGGCTGTTTCTTCGCTTGTCTTTCTTTAACATTCAATATTAATGGGAAATCTCTTTTCTTTACTGTATACAAAAAAAACCTTGTTGTTTACCTCACTGTGGATTCTGTGCTTCTTCATTATTCAGTAACTATGACAACAATTCAGCCCTACCTGTACGAGTTCAAATATTCAGAAGAGGAAATCCTTGAAAGAGAAAAAACTCTGATGAAAGTCATGAAGATCAATCACCGGAGCCTCAACCCAGTCACATTGGAATACGTTTCCACCTGGTGTACCTGCCATCGTTGTGAGCTTATGCATACTCAGGTGGAGAACTGCTGTTGCAGAGAAACCTCTGGCTGCTTGGCCTACATTGCAGAAGAAGACACACCACTGCTATGCTATGCTATGCGTTACCGAGCCGTGTTGCGAGTGATGATGGTCCTTGTGCACTAACAGTTATCAGTACAAATATGTCTTTTTAAAATATTACATGTACACAGTGTTCGAAATTATGTCAATACTAATTTAAACATTTTAATCAGATGGTTAACCATATCTTTTTACATAGTTTAACTTATATTGTAAGGTTGACAATCATTAAATCAGCTTTCTCAAGATGTACTTTGTGAGATCAAAGATTTAATTATTACATTTTTGTAACAATTTGATTAATGTTCTTTGAATTTGTTATGTATACGGAATGTACGACTGGAGCGGTCGAAATTGAAGAGACACATGGACAAGGGGTATACATAAAATATTGTAAAATATCAGTTATCCGTTTTAACCGTGATGTAATATTGAATATGTTCCAATGGTTTCCATATTGACATTTTGTTATATATGTATAGGTTTATACAATTTCAAAAAAGCTCTTTTTCAGCTTGGTCTGGTGGTCTGCAAATCCAATTTGAGTGTTTCAAGGAAAATACTGAAAAAAAGGTACATAACAGAAAAGCTTTTTTAAAAAATAAGTTGTTAATCAGTTATTTCATTGATATTACATTTTCATGTTGTAATTCATATATTCTCTATGTGTACTATTAAATAAGAATTTACCTTCTCTTCGATTAGAGGCCTAAGAAGAAGAGGAGCATAAAGACTCAGATAACTACAAAAACTAATGTTGTTGCTTGCCAAACCGTTGTCACTTGGGAGCAGCTACATTTTGAAGCTCAGCATAGTCCTGGCAAGATTCAGTGTCATGATGCAGATGTCCAGTGGCTGGAATTTGAATTGAATGTTAGCAGTGACTCATGGAAAGCAGCCCTAGATCATTGTTACAGCACACAACATCACACAGAAGAAATAGACAACACAGAAGATGTTTCAGAATTGCTTGCAGAACTGCTCACACAATTCACACCATCTAAAAAAAATGCTATCTAAGAAACAGACAACGTTCCCTTTTTCCCCAAATACCTGTGGAAAAATCAGAAATATCACAGACAGCAATAACCGAAGTATCTTCCCTACTGATTGACCATTGTTCTTGTGATGTGGACTTCACTTTTCTAGTGTTGAGAACGTATCCACCACCATGGAATTGCAAACGAGTATAGTTCAGGACGATTGGCTATTAAAGGAAGTAAAATGCATTGTTTTCGACTGCTGCTTGATCGAGATTATGAAAATTATTAAATGTGATCATAAATTGCGTGGGAGGATTTGTAGGGAGCTATTGGTGAAGTTTACTTGTGTAGTCAACGGCACCAACCTGAAGATCAAGAGTAGCTGTGTACAACACCATAACTCATTGGGCCTCATTACAACAGTGCCGGTAAGTTACAGGCGCCTTTGTTACCAGACCGGCAACCTGCGAGCAGACCTCGACGGATGCACCGGCACCATTCATGAATGGCACCGGTGCATCCGGCCTCCCCATTCCCATTGAGTTCAACGGGACTCAAATGGGAATGGGGAGTAATAATTAACGGCACCCAGGGATTTGCCGGGTCCGCCGGGGCTGGAATGCCCCGGTAAGTCCCCATAGCTGGGTGCCGGTAGATTCATGACTCCGGCAGCAGCCGTGCCGGTATTTACCGGCATGGCTACCGCCGGACTCATAATGAGGCCCATTTTCATGGTTTGCTAATCCTATACTTGGAAGAGTGCCTACTGAAAATTTACTTTGATCATCTGCTTTGTTGTTTAGCAGATCAACGTACAGTCCAATTTCAAGTTTTTCTAACTTTGTAGGACTCAAGTTCCTTTCAAAAACCCAGTACTACAAATATCAGAAGGATTTCTTGTTCCCCACTATTAGCAGGCATGGACACTTGAACAGATGTCAATGGACAATTCTCTCACTGGCAAAAAGGCTCTGGCTTGCTGGTGATGTACAGTGTGGCAGGCCAGGTTTTTCTGCTAAACACTGCACTTACCACTTCCAAGACATGGCAACCAAAACAATTGTGAGTTCAATCTTCGTGCAAGTATCTGAATGTACATGTTCTGTTGCAATGGAAAAATATGGTTTCATTAAATCCATTCAACTTCTGCAATCCAGAGGAATGCAAATAGACCTGATAGCCACTGGCAAGCATGTATCAATAGCGAAGGCCATGCAAGAGCAGATCCCAGACATAAAGCATCAATATGATGTATGGCACATCGCAAAATCAATTTTGAAATAATTACAGCTACTGGAAAAAAAGGCTGCAGAAAACATTTTAAATTGGCCACAGTCTATCAGCAACCATCTTTGGTGGAGCTCAAAAACATGTGATGGACCTCTAGATATTCTGCTTGAAAAATGGCACTCATTGATGTATCATTGTTCTATCATACACATGTGGAAAGAAAACAAACATTTCCACATTTCCACAAATGTGTACGTGGACCATTAAGCAAGGAGCAGGAGCGTAAGAAAAGGTAGTTGGTTCCAGGCTCCCCGCCCCAGACAGCACTTGAGAAGATTGTGTACGACAAAATGCTTTCAAGAGACATCAGGGGACTTTTCGAGCTCTGCCACACTGGAGATTTGGAGGTGTGCCCTAATAAGTGTCTAAAGTACAGGCCTAAAAGGTTACATTTTGGCATAGAAGGTTTGGGGGCCAGAAGAAGTCTGGCAGTACTTGCCCACAATGAGAACATTGGAAGGGAACAAGCAAAAACTGCAGGAATTTTCAGGATGTCTCGCTATAACAAGGAGTTCACCAAAAGAAGCAAACAGTGGGTGTGAAAACCAATCTTCCATCAGATGGATTTTGAATTTGTGAAAGATCTGAAATTGAATGTGCTGGCCATGCAAACGCATGGAATTGATTCAGATTTTGTTTCCAGGGCCCAGTCTATGCCACAGAACATTGCAAACTTGAACTTGTTGAAAGGTTGACTTCAAGATTCAAATGTTGTGTGGCTCTCTTCACAATTTATTTGTATTTATTTTATGGTCCATTTATAAGGTGCTTATACAACCGTACAGTGTTTCTGAGTGCCACAATGTTTAACAAAGCCAGTTTCCAGCTTTTGCCCAGTTTTGGAACCTGTTAAGTCACTTGAGATGTAATTGTTAAATAATGTATTTTAATTAATTTACTGTTTGTGAAGTAATGTCACTAAATAGGCCTTAACATTTCTATTTTTCTTTGATTTGTGTATTTATTACCATCAATATAATTTATTTATATTGGAACAATAAATGTCAGTCTGATTATTGCAAGCATGTGACTCAAATCTAATCAAATGTAGAAGAGATTGGTGAGCTTAAAGCCAACAGTTACCAGGATTTACTTTTAGCTCCCCCAGGCCAAATAATGTAACGTTATAAACTAGCTCCTTGTTCCACAGAGGTAGCTCCTGGTGACCGGTTAGTGCTGGATACCCAGGCACTGCTTGCAATTCCTGCTTATCCAATACTAATTTCGAACCCTGTTTGAAATGAACTCACAATAGTTGAAGAATCTAAGCAGACAATTGGAGCAGCAGACATACAGAAACTGAGGCCCTGATTCATGGAACATTTTCCTATGGGATTGCGCCATTATAAAGCACTTCCATGATTCAGGCCCTCAATGTCTCCAGAGCTCTGGTTCTCTCCAGGCTGGACTACTGCAACAGCCTCTTCCTCAATCTGCCTAAATCCTCCCTTCGCCCCCTTCAACTAATCCAAAATAGGACTGCAAGACTTTTCCTTGCCTTGGCCTCAAGTTTAGTTTAGTTTCTTTATTTATTATTCAAGCCCAGGGACCGCATCTCTCAAGTACAAAGATATCTCCACTGGCTCTCTGTGGCTGCGAGGATCAAATTCAAGACATTCTGCATCATCAACAAGACTTTCTGGGGCCAGGTGACCCACTACATCTGACACTTTCCTTAAATACCTCCCTCTTAGAGACCTTCGGTCATCTAGCTGCAATTCTCTGCAGATCAGATGCTGTTCCAAGCAGAGAGTGTGGGGTGGATCTATTTCCTCTGCAGGAGCATCCCTCTGTAATGGCTTCCCTCCCCCTCTCAGGCTTGTGCCTGATCTCCTTAAGTTCCTGGAAGATTCTCTAGACCCAACTTTTCTCTTCTTCATTCCCCCCTCTGCTAATGCCCCCCTCTGTCGCATTGACTGGCTCCCTGGTCCCTTCTGAGTTCCATGGGACACCAGGCCCTCCTCGCCCAGTATACCCCAGCACTCTGTCTTCCTGCCCCCCCACAACCTGCACTTGCCCTTCCAGGCCCCTTTGCCCTGACAAGCTTGGCGGGTGTGCATCCCTACTGAGTCTGGCCCACCCGCATCCTCGTTCTTCGCATGTGGTCTTCACTCTCTGCTTCCCCTGGCACTTGCCCACCTGGCCTCCCCTTAGCACTTGCCTGGCCCCATTGGCCCTCTTCTTCCCCTCCTCCTCCTTCCCCCTACACTTGTATATCCTCTTGTCCCACACCTCCCTCAGACCCTTTTTTCCCTTCTGCCCTGACCTACACCTCCTCTCCTCCCTACTCCCTCCCCCTGCACTTCATGTTACTGCTCTTGCATGATCTGAATTACACAGGGCCTAGGAGATCTGTTTTTTTCTTCCTTATCCCCTTTTTGTCTTGTGGCACCTGAAACACCATTTGTTGTATATGTGCTTTACAAATAACCAATAAATTAATAAAATAAACGTAGACTAACCTTGCTGGAAAGTAGAAATCATGTTAAGTGGCCTCAGATAGCAATAGACCAAAGATTTATGTGCCATAGTGTTTGCCAACATTGAAATAACAAGCAAAGGAATATGTCTTGGCAATGTGCACTATGAACATGCACCTGTGGCCTTTGCACATTTACATCTTACTGTGGAGACCCACATGTGGAGGACAACCAGGCGCACCTGCATCAAAGCAGAAATCAATATGATTGCTGGAATAGATATACGCAGAAGCCAGTAAACCTTTCAAAATTGCACTCATTCAAGGTATGCTAGTGATGTAAACGTTTTTCTTTTTATTGTTGCTCATTGCACGTGTTGCCCTGGCTGCAACAGTCCACCTTGCCTGGTGCAAAATCACCCCTCCCTGCCCATACTTGGCCGGTAAGTTTGTGCTGTCTCTATATATTAACCCACCGCTATTGTTTTCGAATTCTGTTTGTTTCAGAAAAGAAGTGGGCCACTTTGGCCCCAAAAACTGTGCCACAGTATTCATTTTGTTTTTTCGGGTATTGCCCTATTGAAGAATAGGGACATCTGAGCCAGTCTACATCTCGCCTAGGGTCATCTTTGAAAGAATACATACATGTTGTGGGACCAGGTGCATTGATACCGTTGAAATAGAAGTAAATCTCAGGAGAATAGCTCAGGGACAGCGTGCTCGCATTGGAAGCAAGACAACGCGGAGCAACACAGGTTCGATCCCCAGGTCAGCGTTTCCAAACCTCTGGGTATTAAGCGTGTTATAAATAACCAATTATAAATATTTTCATATGTGGGATATTTTGTTGTTTTTCACGCCACAGCTTGCCATTAATATTGTTCAATTGTGTGGCATGTGTTCCCAAAACAAAACTCCCTCTGACACGCTGTGAACGTTGAATGAAGGGTCGCATTGTTATGTCTCCTTGAATTCACTGCACTAACAATTTGAAGGCCAAAATGTGTCGAATATCCACAAAGAAGGGATAACATTCACTATATTGAAAGCTTACATAGGAATGTCAAGTTTCTATTACTGAGATCTGTCTTTCGAAGCGGTGGGTCATCTGTCACAAAGGGATGTAAGCAACGATTCAAATAATATTCATGCAAGTGAGGATGGCAAGTGTGATGTATGCTAAATGATTTACATTGTGATGGATGAATTTTAAATTTGATGCAAATAATAGACACTGTACGTGCTAATTGTAACTTAAATTGATAGTTAACCTGAATATGTACTGTGTATATACAATTATAAATTGGGTACTGAAATATATTTTTGCATTCTCGATTTTCCATAGTTATACTATACCGATGTGCACCTGTGATGGGTACAGTTTACCGGTCGACAGCTTCTTTAACCGCAATTGGACAACAATTGGACAACAATCATCAACACCGCATCTGTAATAACCAATATCTGGGACGATCTCCAGACACCAATCTGTCCTTTTGCAGTTGCAGTAATAAGGAGCAACATGGCCGCCTATAGGTTCTGAAAAAATGCAGATGTGAAAGTGAAATTTAAATCACTCATTTGTTCTCTGTAATGGAACGCTATGTGTGTCGATCAGAAATCAGTGATGGAAGATAATAACTTTCTGTGAAGAATGCAAAAACTAGGATTAATCGATCGATGAACTGAATCAGCATTATAAGATCACTGTTCACAGTTAAACAAAAAATTAGAACCATGCGATGTTCGCTAGCTATAACCTCTATTCGAAAAAGTTACCCATGTATTTGTGGACTTAATTACCTCTTTTCAGCGTTATGTCAAAATTAAAAGTACATTTTATGCCCCCGACTATTGCTGTTTACTTCAAACTAAACCGTTTATCATTTTGCATCTGTTGTGTATGCGTGTGTTTATGTTCCTGGTTCTGCGCTAGATAACGTTAATGCGTTGGTAATGACAGGGTGCGTTTGGCTACGCTGCCCACCAACGTCATTAAAATAGGTGGAGCACATCGTGAGCATCTAGTGATGTCAGCGTTAGGGCCGGGTGATCTGAATTAGTCCCATGAGGGCACTTGAACTTAGAGCTATGGATCAACGGATAAGATTAGCTCAAGATGGCGGTTCCCGATCCATCGTTTTCGCATGTGTTAAAGTGAGAAAAACTCAGGGGGCTTTATTATGAGAAACTTCGACAGCAAGAAGACACAGCACTGAAGGTAGCAAAAGGAGGATAGACTGTCAACTCTTGAATTAAGAGAGCAGCTAATGGCAACACATGGTTGCAGGTGGTCCTTAAAAGTGTATTCAGGACAACCATCCAGGGAGTTTCATCCATGATCAGGGAGAGAGAGCTTTATGAAAAGTCTCCGTCCACCACATGATATACACAATGAATTTCAGAATGCCCCTGATGAATGTCTGGCAGATTTGAGACAGTAGGACAGAAACGTGTACAAGTTGGGCTACTAATATAGCGTGTTAATCGTATTTTTCCAAAAAATGTAAAAAATGTTTACGCTAATGTCACACTAAACTGAAGTAATATTGAATATTGTGTTGGTTTTATGTATTGGTGAAAACATTATTGCTTTTTGGAGTGTAGATTTTATGAATGTATTTAGATTGAAGTAATATGTTTTTGTAATAAAATGGACACAAATCATTTATGTATGTATAGTGTGGCGGGAAGTCTGTTATTTGCTTTAGATTACCCTTTCTCCATTAATGAGGAACATTTTGACACACATTAATGCACCTTCCTTTGGTTGTGTAATATATCATTTGTAGTAGGAAGGCTGTTTACCCCTAAGTGGGCCCGGCCGTAGTGAGATAGATGACCTTTATCCCCTACACATTCCTCCGTTTGGGGATGCGGCGTTCTACATAACTTACCCCTCCTCCCCACAACCCTGAGAAGGGGATACTCAGGGGGATAGATGGCAGGGAGAAGAGATGACGTTTTTTTCATGCAGCATCATTGCTGTCATCAAGCAAATAACTTTGCATCTGCTGCTCAGACAATTAGCATCCACTCATCTGTGCGAAGGTCCCAGCAGGGAAGCTCCTTTGGAGTGACAGCTTTTGAAAACGTAGCTGCCACCATTGAGATTTAACATGCTGTCTTCACATTAACCACGTTGTGATTCTCTTCCCCGTCACCACATTGCTGGTCATTTGCTGCATGGAAATGTTGTTAACATGCCAAATCAATGATTTGGGGGAATAGGCACACGTGTGTGGTTTTAAGTAAATAAACTAGCTGCGAACAATTGCTCTGTGAGTATTAAGTCACTTGGCTTTCTGGTGTGCATTTTTAATCGCGCCCAGAACAGAAAGTTGATGATATAACCAATCTAGTAGACATACAAACTTTGGTGAAAGAAGGTGTCATTTGTTCTGAAAGATGCCCAAAAATGTTTTTTCGCAAATGCGCAAAACTACTGTGAAACATGATCATCACAGGCTGTTCGTAGCATGGCACTATAATACACAGCTGCGCCATGATGCATGCCCCCATAAGAAATGCCAGCATTGCCTGGTGAGCTCTCTACTGTATAACACATTCATATGATACATAGCGCCGCAATACATGGCAGCATTGCCTGGTGAGCTCTCTACTGTATAACACATTCATGTGATACATAGCGCCGCAATACATGGCAGCATTGCCTGGTGAGCTCTCTACTGTATAACACATTCATGTGATACATAGCGCCGCAATACATGGCAGCATTGCCTGGTGAGCTCTCTACTGTATAACACATTCATGTGATACATAGCGCCGCAATACATGGCAGCATTGCCTGGTGAGCTCTCTACTGTATAACACATTCATGTGATACATAGCGCCGCAATACATGGCAGCATTGCCTGGTGAGCTCTCTACTGTATAACACATTCATGTGATACATAGCGCCGCAATACATGGCAGCATTGCCTGGTGAGCTCTCTACTGTATAACACATTCATGTGATACATAGCGCCGCAATACATGGCAGCATTGCCTGGTGAGCTCTCTACTGTATAACACATTCATGTGATACATAGCGCCGCAATACATGGCAGCATTGCCTGGTGAGCTCTCTACTGTATAACACATTCATGTGATACATAGCGCCGCAATACATGGCAGCATTGCCTGGTGAGCTCTCTACTGTATAACACATTCATGTGATACATAGCGCCGCAATACATGGCAGCATTGCCTGGTGAGCTCTCTACTGTATAACACATTCATGTGATACATAGCGCCGCAATACATGGCAGCATTGCCACTGTAACATATCTTCATGATGCCCGTGCCATAACAATACGTTGCCTTGCTTTGAACATGCACAGGGACATAAACACATGTGCACACACACACACACACACGCACACGCACAATTAGGCAGAAGCACAACTATACACTCATGTTTTATAATTGTCTGCTGCAGCCGGCTACCAATAATCCCCTCCGTCCTTACAGATCCTGCACACTCCAGGAACTAGGAAGAATCACATTTTCAGAGCCCCAGGCATATAAGCACTCAGCATGTCTGGAGCTTAGAAAACATGAATGCCCTTACGCTCCTGTAGACCCGTACTTTCAGGAGGTGGCACATGTGTATGCCCTCTGCCTCCAGTGAACCAACCAAAGCGCTGTTTGGGAGAGCTGTATGCCACAAGCTAGGCATGGCCTACTGGGTTTGAGCAGTGGCAGTTCAGGGATCTTGCAAAGAAAGAGGGAGAGATAGCACATCTGTGTGCTTTTCTCTGCTTTTCTCTCCATGCAATAGTTTTCATCTCCTCCTGGCTCCTCCATAATGGGCAGATGGGGTGTCACGTACGACACACTGAGGACGCCATGCCATGTCTAGGGAGGTAATGCCCCACTTCTTTTCGGCTGCCACTGTGACAGAGCGAATGGCCATGAGAAACGGGAGGTCAAATGCAGCCTCCTTCCTTCTAGGGCACTGTCTCTCTCTATCCTGTGACTGCCCTGGGGATGGCTGACTGAACCTTCCCTAGCACACATGTGCAGAGCAGATCTGTCCCAGGATTGTAGAGAAATGTTCCCCAAGCAGGAAAAAATCGGAGCATAGACCCGCACCACCATCCTGGCAGGAAGCAGGGCAATGGAAACAACCTATAGTAGGACCCTACTCTTCTATGCATAGCTGGTATTGAAGCCCTGCCTAAAAGGGGAGAGGCCCAGTACAGTGCGTCTCTGCTGCCAGTTCTGGTTCTGCCATGCTGGTTGAGGACAGTTAGAAGAGCCACAGAGGAGAGCACCGCTAGAGCCTGCATGTAAGTGGGTTAAATATAGTGTGTGTGGGAGGAGTGTGAGTGTATGACAGCGAATGCATGACAGGGGCGGAGCCAGGAAGGTCGGGGGCCGGCCACCACTCCAGGCTGCATTTACTGGATTTTTTCATGTGATACTGTTGTGTCTTGTGTTCCCTGCCTTGGTCCTGCACGAATGCCTGCTTGATAGAATGCCCCGTGGAATGTAGCCCTGTGGAATGTTGTGGTGTGATTGCCCCTGCAAGTTCCATGAATGTCAGCTGGAGTGAAGGGATAAGGTAGGTGGGAGCGTGTCCCCTTGTTCTTCGGAATGGAGTGAGTGGGATTTGGATTGGAGTTTGGAGATTGGAGTGGAGGTGACCAGAGTGTTGTTGGGTATATAGTTTGGTCGCATTACCTGGTGTATTTCCCCTGTGCCCCTTTCCGTACCCTTATCTTGGTTTCTGTTGAGGAGGGAGATGTGTTGTGTCTTGTGTTCCCTGCCTTGGTCCTTGCTGAATGCTTGCTTGATAGAATACCTGGTGGAATGTATGCCTGTGGAATGTTGTGGTGTGAGTGTCCCTATAAGTTCCATGAATGTCAGCTGGAGTGAAGCAGGCTTTGAGAGTGGAAGCCGGTGGATGTTTCCTGTGTCCCTGCCTACTAACTTACCCTTGGACCTACCTGATGTATATACCTTGTCACTGGAACTTGGTAAATAAGTTCACTTCCCTTACCTGCAGTATCAGACTTTCATTTCACCCCGCTACATTGGCGACGATCTGGCTTGAGGGAAGGGCCAGGAACCTGCAGCTGTCAAGAGTGAGCAGTGCTTAGACGCAAGGAAGGAAGCCGTTGAGACCACATGAGGCGACATCCACCGGCCCCCCACAACTCAAAGGTGAGATTACCACTGTCCCATAGCCCAACTGTTGTTGCATGTCAGGAAGGAGGCAGCTGGGGGCGGGAGTTGACTGTATGTAGCAGTTGGAGCAGCAGTGGGGCCACCTTGCAGTATTTGGCAATTGAAGGAGGCTGGTAATCCCAGCCTGGGAGAGATTAAACAGTTGGAGCAGCAGTTTCCAGAGGGACCACCTTGCAGCTTTTGGCCACTGGAGGTGGCTAGTTGGGCGTAATGCCAACCTGGGAGCGTCATACTCAGTGAACCAGGCAGTGCGGTGATTGAGCACTACCTAACAATCTCTTTGTGGCTCTCGTGCTGTAGAGTGTGAGGAAAAGAGAGCGCACCGTTGCGGAGCGAAGCGCCAGTGGAGTCCATGCTGATCCTAACGTTGGAGCAGCTGGGAGGGACGCCAGAAGTCCGTACTCACCAGGAGAAGGAGCGAGAATGATGACGTATAAAAGGAACCCAGGGGTGATGGTGATGCGCTGGTGTTGAAATCACATTTGGATTTTAGAATCTGCCCCTTCAGTAGCTCTCCGTGCTCTGACGGGCTGGGCTATGTACAGCATCACTCGTTGCAAGGTTCTGTTTTTTTCTACATTTCTGCAGTGGGCTCCACAGTCATGGAGCGAAAAGAGGGACGCACCAACTGGAAATGTCCCAGCCAGCGTTCATGGCTGCATCTGCCTTCCCGTTGTGCGCCTCTGTCGGGACATACCAAGAGAGACAGGTAAGGAGAAGAAGCCGAGGTACAGTCTGTGTCCGGGAGGATGCGTGGCAGTTGCCTGCATATTGCCACTGCCGGGGAAATGTTCACAAAGCGAACGGCTGTGTTTTTCAAAACGCTCTGCTGTACACATTTTCTTTCTCTTGAAGTTGCAATTACTACATCCCTCAGGGAGACTAACTGGAACCTGTGCTGTGATGGGTGCAGATTGGTGAAAATTGAAGTCAGCCTCATCAGAAAATTGCCTATGTTAATATCTAATGTCATGTGAGGTCTGTCATTTTACTTGGGTCTCACCTGTTTTAAATTTGGTGCGGTTCTGTTTTGGTGGTTTATAGCTTGAAGTGGGCCTGAATGTGCTTTGTTTGGGTTGAAGTCAAGTATCCATGGAATGTGTGTTTGTAGAATATCTGTTATTGGATATTAGATTTGACTTCAGAAAACGTATGTGTTATATATGTTCTTTTTGTGTAACAAAATCTTGCCTCCACAGGACCACCTGTGTTTGAGAACTTGAATTAGCTCAAGGCTAGGCCTTTAGTAGAGTAGGGTATTTGTTCTTTTACTTGCAATGCCTTAAATGTAATTTTGCCAATGCTTGTGTTTTGAAGCTGTGTTTGAGTTTGTTTGGTGTTGTAAACCCAGCCTGCTGGCTTAGAAAACCACTGGTTCGGGTTTGCGATGGCTCATATCTTGTGTGTGTTTGGAGCACAGTGTCCGCTTATGGGGCTCGACCTGTCTGTGGTGTTACAGCGTCTGCTATCAAGAGACTGACCTAGCCATGGGCCGTCCAGGGTGTTGGACACCCGGCACTTAGTGGTCTCCAACCGTGCCTGTCTTTGGAGGTTGGAACCCGGCACTAGTTTTTTGGGGTATTCTGCCACCCATACCACAATTATTGGGGCGTTGAACACCGCATTTGAGGGGGTTTCCTGCCTGTGCCCTTGGGGGAGTTGGACGCGGTTCCTTAGGTGGTGGAACCTCTACACCTACTTGTTCACGGAATTGGGTGCCTGTGCTCTGTGCCTTTTGAATCTTGAACATTTTTTTTTTGTATAAGAATAGTAGAAGATGAAGGGTGTGCTGTGTTTCA
The DNA here is from genome assembly GCF_040938575.1 of Ambystoma mexicanum. Taxonomy (NCBI): domain Eukaryota; kingdom Metazoa; phylum Chordata; class Amphibia; order Caudata; family Ambystomatidae; genus Ambystoma; species Ambystoma mexicanum. Next base: position 746,933,131 of record NC_090926.1, read on the forward strand.
GTGCACCTTAGTTGTTGGCAGCAGGTTGAATGAGGGTGCTGTTTTGTGATTGTGTGGCATGGCGGTGTGTTGAGAGTTAGGGCTGGTTCCTTTGTTTTGGTGTCTGCTGTTAGGCCTCTGACAGTCTTTGAGTGTATCGTATGGTTGCTTGGCTTCATTGTAGGTCGTTGAAGGGACAGGGTAGGTGGGGCGTGGCTTTTTGTTCTTCGGAATGGAGTGAGTGGGATTTGGATTGGAGTTTGGAACGGAGGTGACCAGTGTTTTGTTTGTGTGGGGGTGACCAGATTGTTGTTGGTGTGGAGGTGACCAGAGTATTGTTGGTGTGGAGGTGACCAGAGTGTTGTTAGTTTTATACTTTGGTCGCATCGACCCGTTGATTTTACCATGTGCCCCTTTCAGTACCCTTATCTTGGTTTCTGTTGAGGAGGGAGATGTGTTGTATCTTGTGTTCCCTGCCTTGGTCCTGCATGAATGCTTGCTTGATAGAATGCCTGCTGGAATGTTATGTCTGTGGAATGTTGTGGTGTGAGTGCCCCTGTAAGCTCCCCGTGAAGGTCAGTTGGAGTGAAGCAGCCTGTGAGAGTGGATGTCTCCTGTGCACCTTCCTACTTACTTACCCTTGGAGTTACCTGATGTACATAACTTAGCAAAGAAGTTCTCTTCCCTTACCTGCAGTATCAGACTTTCATTTCACCCCGCTACAGATACCCTGGAGAAACAACTGTAAATTGTATGGGTTTTTAGTTGATTTTTGTCAAAAATTGTGCAGCAAAATGCATCATTTCTGCCTATTATTTAAAAAAATGCCCACTTAATTATCCTGGGCTCCCTCGCTACACTCAGTTGCTCATGCTAATTTGAGGACATTCACTGGATATTATTCATGTTTCCCTAAAGAAACAAATATAAATTGTAGGGCTTTTTATCATACGTTTCTTTACAATTGTGCCACAAAATGCATAATTTCAGCATATTATTTTGAAAAATGTTCTTGGAGGAAAACCTTCCCTGAACCTACCTTAATTCTTTCGAACTCCTTCGCTATGCTCAGTCCTTCATGATAATTTGAGGAAAAATGTACGTCCCTCCATTGAAAGCCTTCACCACCCTGTGAGGGCTCACCCATGAGTCGTTAAGAATCTTGGTGCACCTTCAGGAGATATCCGCCCCACTGGCAGCAAAAGCTGCCTCCACCATTGATGCATGACTGAGTGTGTGCACATGTAAGAGTTGGTGTGCCTTTTATCTTAGAGCAGGTGTGTGTGAGAGTGGGTGGGGTACATGTATGTGAAAGCGGGTGCGTACATGTGAGAGCCGGTGCCTGTATGTGAGAACTGCTATATTTGCAGAGAAGGGACTTCCTCTTGTGACAGAAGATTACATCTTCGGGAGGTTTTTTGGATCACCATTTAGACATGTCAGCTCAAGTGGCCTATTCTGTCAAATCAACCACATTCTATATCGTTCTTTTAAAACAAATATGCCCTTAGCTCTCCAAGACACCACTGGGATAGATAGTCAGCCCGATGGCAGGAGCCAAAATCGATGATGACAATGCCCTATAGATAGGTTGCAATCAAAGACGAATCAAACAACTACAAGTGTTATGAATTGAAATTGCTAGAACTGCAGTGAACATACCATCCTTCAATTATGCCACCCAAACTCCACATAAATATCACTTGTTCCCAGTCTACGTCTGCATCAACTTCAAGATTGTAACTTCAGTATATAAATACACTCATCAAAACATCCCACATTATCTTAATATCCAAATTCATCTAAAAGAACATTTAAATCCTGGGAAGCTCTCCTAGAAATGACCAGATTCAAACTGAATTCAGCAGGAGCTATATAACCTTTGTGGTTCATAGCCATACCATATGTATTGATCTTCCTCTGGGATTAAGACAATAACATAAACCTAACAAAGACTCATCTTTTTTTAACTAAATTTAAACTAGTAACCCGAGTTCACCTCTGATGTGTGGCTATAACTCATCTCTTTGAAGCCCCATGGACATCAGCACTTCATAAACTTATAAAAAATAAACACAGTAGGCATGCATCATGTTTACAAGGTACGGCTGGCATACATTAAGAGCATAGGCAAGTGAGGCAACATGGACATGTTTTATAATAATGTTGGTATATATCGTGGGCAAAGAGACCATGGACATTATTAACTGGGGCAATGCTGGTATATAGTGGGCACAGCCAGCATGAAAACATATTCTTACAATTGCACCCTGGCATATATTAGGTACATCTAGGTACATCTAGCTTAAATGTATATTCTTGCGGTGGTAAAATTGGCATTTATTTAGAACATGCTGACAAATATTTGGTACAGCCAGAATAAAGTGCAACTATAGGGGCATGCTGTCAATTTGGAACAGCCAGTCGAAAATGTGTTCATGCATTGGCATGTATGCAATGTAAATAGAATGGCATGCGTTTCTATAGTGTCTATCTAGTGTCATTTTGGGAATAGCCAGCATGTTTACATTGACATGCTGGAATATATTGGCCACAATCAACATGAAAAGTGTTTCTTGTAGTGGCAATAATGGCATACAGTGGTGGGCGATGGAAGGCTGAAACTTTGTTTTACAGGGCTGTGTTGGCCTATATTTCTGAGGCAGGCCGCAGGAGTAGCAAAAATGAAAATGTGTCAGAAATACACTCTAGTGTACTGCCGCTGTGGTGACCTGGTCTCTATTGGAACTCATGTGTTTCCTTCCAGAATATGCGTGCTGCCAAAAGCACAATTTCAGGTCATTATTTAATTTTTTTTAAAAAAACCTTAGGAGGGGAGAGTTTCCCCCTAATCCCCCTGGTGGCTAAATGGTTCGGGCGCACCACTTCCCCAAAAATATTTATGGACCACCACTAGAAATAATATCCAGCCTCCGTTTTTACCCACCCTCCAACCACAATGTTAGTGTCTCCTACAGCCTTGCTTGCCATGGGTTGACGCTGGGAAATATTAAGAAATCATGGAGGCTGCCTCGAGTTCAGAGTAGCCTGGGCTCACTGCATTTTCGAATCTGCTTTCGGTGCTAGTTGTAGGGAGGGTTTCTCGAAATTTGTTTTAAATCTTTATTTGCATTATTTTGTTTACAACAACAAAACAGCATGAAATCCGAGTAGGGAGTTTAACCTACTCCGAGTGATCATGTTACTACTACTTTTCCCTTCCCCACCACCAAGATCAAGGACGGTGATGACAAACAGCAAGACTCATTGGGCCTCAGTACGAATTTGCTAGTTATTATGTTAGAATTACCACCAAACTCATTCACTGTGATCGCGCAAGACTGAAATGCGGATGTGCTGCGCGGTTTGACGCGCAGTGTGGCAGATGAGAACGGACCAAGTGACAGAGCGGGCGTTCCACATCGCTCCTTCTGCTTAAGACTTGGGCCTTGTATTAACTGCAGAATCTAAGGCTCACAGCAGGCTCTGCCTTATGGCTGTGCCCAATGGGAGGGAATTAACTACAGCACGTTATAAAGAGGACTGCTGGAAGAGGTGGAACGACCTCAGGGCCTGGGTGTGGGGACACATCTCCCAACACCAGCAGGAGTCCTTGGCAACTGGAGGGGATACCATTGAAATGCAGTACCATCCTCGACATGGAGGATATCGAGAGAGTCGGCGGAGTGGAGGCGGGTGCCGGCAGCCAGAAGGCAGGAGGTGAGTCAATCCCTCACCCCCTCGACACAGCTTATGACTGTGCATAAATGTCAGCCTAGCACAAGACGCCATAGTGGACAGGGACGCATGCCAGCAGACCCAGCATCTGGGCCGGTCAATTAAGGTGAAGTGACGGGGGGCCATATCAGTCATCCACCACAGCAGCCAGGGGGCAGGGCACCAAGTGCACCCCTGAGTGTCACTGCAGTGTGATGAGGTGGCAATCAACCAATCTAAGTGCAATGCACACCACACCACTGCTGGTGGGAAAAAAAACTAACTTTGAATAAAGCTGTTCAGATTGCCAGAGCAGAGGAAGAGACCTCATGCAGACGTAAAGTAATTGCGAGAACGTTGCCGGCGCAGACGTGAATGTGATGCAATGGAGAGGGCAACTTGATAGACCCAGGCAGGACTTTGTTGATGAAAAAGGAGGGAGGAGGAGAGCACCCCTTAAATGTCATCGATGCATAAACACACTGCACTTAGCAAATGACAGAGACCGCCCTGTGAGAAGTAATGAGTGTCCGAATTGCAGAAGATTTGGGCACATCGCCATAGCCTGCAAATGGAAGGGGAGGAAAGTCACCTACATGGAAGGCGACGGGTATGTGAGTGGTGATGATGAAGGTGATGATGATAGGCCTACAGTCCTAATGGTGAACAGCTCAAAGGTGAGAGGAGAGAAATCTCATTGTGTGATAAAAGTAGATGGCAACGAGACTCTTGTGATGACGGACATAGGTTTCTGATCTTACAATACAGCCCATCCAAATGTACAAGGACATGGTGGGACATCAGGAAGTGGAAGTACGAAGAACCAAACACAGACCCACAGTGTTTCGGGGCATGTCAGTGGACCTGTTGGACTACACCAATGCAAACATTGAATTCAAAGGCAGATGGGGAGCAAGTGCAAGTGGATTTAGGTCACCTGGCCTAAGCCCCGCCCTCCTTCTTAGCCCTGCCTCTTCCTTCCTGCTCTTAATACTTAGAACAAGGGCCTCTCTCACCTGGGAGTCCGAAGCGAAGGGCAGACAAAGAAAAGGGCAATTCCTGTTTGGATCTGTCCATCACCATCTTGTGGCCAATGCTGGATTTGACTTTCTGGACTTCATTAATTCACGGTGCGTCACCCTTTCTCAACTCTCATGCTGGACTTCCATTGCATCTTGAACTCATGGTGGCCCTGAATCATGCTGTTCCAATCTTCATCTTGTATCCTGGCTTGCAACATGTGTTACTACTGACTTCTGCAATTGTAATCGCTCTCCCCTCTTGATTCTCTACTCTTTTTGACTGCTTACTCTCTGTTCTCTTCTCCTCTCCCTTCTCCCTTTCCTATCTCCTCCCCTCCTCCTTTTACTTTCTTCTATGCACTTCCTAGAATGATAGCAACCTTGTCTGTCTCCTCCCCCCTCCCCTTACTTGGTTTTTTCCTACCTCCTACCCCCAGCACTATCTGGAATGTCATCAGGCCTAGTACAATAGTCACTTGTTTTGTTCCTCCCCTCCCTTTCTGCACCCCTCTCCCTCACCTTTGGTTTTCTCTGGCTCTACCAGAAATGTCGTCAGGCCTAGTACGTTAGTCGCCTGCTTGTTTCCATTTCCTTCCCAATCTCCACCTCCCTTCCTTATCAATGTCTTAGCTCTTGCAGTATCTGAAATGTCGTCAGGCCGAGTACGATAGTTAATTTCACATCCTTACAATTACATTGTATTTTCCCTTGTTCCCTCCCTTGCCTTGAAGCGCTTTGAAACACATTGTGTATAGGCGCTATATAAATAAACTATCACATCATATCATATCATAAACCACGACCAGAATCTGTTTCTCTAAGAAAGCCAGGCAGTATTGGGGTGGGATGACCAACACAAACTGAACATAAGGCTGGATCCCAGCACTGATGTTCAAGTGCTATCGATCAAAACAGGGGGACCATTAGCATTGAAAGATGACTTCCCCGTACTGTTCTCTGAAGTGCCAGGAAAAATAAGAAAATATGCTCACAAAATCCGGCTCTAGCCCAACACAATGCTAATCAAACACAAGGTGAGGCCCGTGCCTGCAATTGCAAGAGGCGCTTTTCAAGCCCAACTAACAAAGATGGTCAAAGGAGGTACCATTGAGACTGTGGAATCCTCAGACAGAGTGTGCATTGATCTGCGCAGCTTAAATGTGGCGGTAATAACAGACGGTTACCCACTGCCTAGTATCAACAAATTAATCCTCATGATGAAGGAAGCCAGATATGGCTCAAAATCGGACATGCACGATGCGTACCAACAGACAAGCTTCCACAAGTTGCCAAAGACGCCACCCCGAGGAAAGTTGCCAACTGTGATCGAGATGGATGGCCCAGTGCAAGGACCATTCCAGAAGGACTGAGGCTTCACTGGAATGTGAGCAAAGATATATAAGAGGCCGATGGGCTACTGACGAGAGGGGATCAAGTTATACCTCCCATAGTAATACTGTGCTGAGCACACACAGGCCATCTAGACGGCAACATGACCAGGCGAAGAGTGCGAGAATTGTACTAGTGGCCGTGTATGGTTCAAGACATCAGGGTAATGATTGAGATATCCCATGAGTGTAGGAACGCAGATAAGAGGCTTCATACTCGGCAAGCCCTGTTGATCCCCAGTGAGATTCCTGAGGGAGTGTGGCACAAGTTGGGCATGGACTTCATAGGACCGCTAGACTCCATGTTGCCCAACCATAAGTATGGTGTAGTGATAGTGGACTGCTTGTGGAATTTGTACCCAACATAACAACATCCACTGTCATAGAAGTGCTGAACACCATTTTTCAGAAAGAAGGCTTGCCCAAGAGTTAGTAACGGAAAATGGGAATAAGCTAGTATTCAGAGAAATGGAAGTGTTCTTACGTAATTACAATATCAAACAGATCAAAGCGAGCCTCTGTCACCCCCAAGCTAATGGACTTGTTGAAAGGACAAATAAGTTCATAAAAAATGCCGGTGATGGACCCACACAAAACTGCTAGGGAAGCAAAAGCAGCTCATCATCAGACCCCGAACATGGTCACCAATGTGTCTCCTTTTCAGCTGTTAAGGGGAAGAAGGGCTGCATCTCCTTTAGTGCCTCCAATGGTTATCCACGGTGAGGCAGGACGACTGGGTCGACATGAAAGAGCTAGTCTGGAGAATACAAAAGAATAAAGACCAGATTAAAGCACTGAGCGATTCTCGCAGAGCGGCTCTGAGAACAGAGGACAATGAGGTGGACATAGTGAAAATAAAATTGCCACATAAGGATCAAGTGACGGGGTCCAAGTACAGCCAACCGGTGGAAGTTGTGTGGAAAGGTTCTAGGGGATTTGGTTGAGTTTTTTCATCAAATTTTAATTTGTCAAATGTATTTATTTATTTTTTTCAATTTGGCCACAAATAGATGTGGGGGGAGACCCCAGTCAGCACCCCTCAACTACCCCCTAGATTTATTTAGATGAATACCCACCACCCTCCATATATGGCCAAACCTCAGCCACAAAAATCAGAGGAATTCTACTACGACCAAACCTCTCATTCCCATGCCGAATGTCACCAACCCCATATGCACCAGAGATGGAAGAAAATGGAATCTTGAACGAGTCGCTACGTTTAGAAGTAGGACTCTTGAGTCAAGTGAATCGTCTTTGGTGGAACCAACGCCAGAAGATCCAGGAGCGTCCTGAGAACAGGAGACCGAGAGAGGAGAGACTCAAGAAGAGAACAGTCCCAGAGAAAGTACAAAGGGGAAGAGAGAAATACAAGATGAAGAATTCATCACACGGAACGTCAGGGGCAGAGTGGAGAGAACAGAGACCATGTCCCCCAAGACCATCTCCTGCTGAGAATCACCCCAAATGCGAGAGGAAAAAACCTGCAAGGTACAAGGACTTCATGATGGAGCAGTACCAGGTTTCTCAACAAAAAGAGGTACGTGGACATGCAACCTCGCGTGATCATGCAGGTGACGACGAACACAAAGCCCAAAACAAAATGGAGGAGTCACCCCCGATAACCCGGGCAGTGTCCTCCTGCTGGCCTCCCCCTCCTCTGGCAAGAAGGGGAAGTGCCGTCCTCAGCGCGGCAAAAGGGAAGGAAAGCCCGGGAAAAAAGAAAGCGCAGCGAAATCAGGGAAAAGGCCGCGAAGGGCTGACAAAAGAAAGGGGAGGGGCTTCCCCTTTTATAACAAGTGGGGTCCGACGGAAGACAGCTTCCAGCCGCTGCTGTAGGACGCCCGCTCTTTACGCAGAGAAGAAGGTTTTCGTTTTGTTTGCTGCCATAGGAGGAAGTTATCTGCGTGTCTGAAGGGAGGCTGCGAGAGTCGGGAGCAGTACCGGCGGAGGAGCCTGCTTACGCGGCGGTCATTGCTCGCTCTGAGTAGAGCTGCTGCACGATTGAGCCACCGGATCGAGAGTGGCATCAGCTCCAACAATATAGAAGTGCGACACGGTGTGCTGAACAGCAGAGGAACAGCAGGAAGGAGCTGCGCGGCAGGACACCGTCGATGCTGGAGAAGGACGACAGCTGATCGAGTGAGGAGGCAGTACCAGGGGACGATCGGCTTCAATGACGGAGAGGAGACACGTGGATCGCAGAAGGATACCTCTGCCGCCGGATAGAATTTCGAACGTGAACGGCAATAAAGGTACGGCAGGGGAGGCTGCAATACCGGGAGGAAGCGGATCAAAAACAAGAGCGGGTGCGAAGAGGAGCAGATCAAAACAAGCAAAGGTATCTTTCCCTGTGCCCGGATACCTCAGTCGTGTGGAACATCTGACTCTTATAATAGGACTAAGCACTGATACAACCGGCGCAGTACCGGCTCAGATGGTGCTGGGGGCAACCACAAAGCCTCGGCCACATTGACTGCAACAGCCACACAAAGCGGAAAGTGTGTGGCTTGAGCTTGGAGTCGCAAGGGGCAGATCGGAGCCACGCCACAAGCTGCTTTAGCCACACACGTCGGGACACCGTGAATACCTAAAGAGGAGATTCAGGTGGTCTCAAAGGCACACATGGCCTGAGGAACAAAGCAAAGCAACAGGACTGCTTAGGCTGCACTAATCATTAAGAATGGACATGGATGCTTTCATGGCAATGGCCAAGCTGGTGGTGGTGAAGCATGGCAGCAATTGGATGGAGGCTTTGGTGTCACAACCAGGGAAAGAACAGCCAGGACCAAGTGAAAGGTCAGAATCCCCATTGATGTTCCAGGATGAGGAAGAAATGAGGAAGAAATACAGGAACAAGACGGGGAAGGACTGGGCGAAGAGGAAGAGGAACCTCCTGCGGGGAAAAGGAAAAGAGTGATGACGTAAAGGGCCAAGGCGAGCAGATAGCAAGCTGCGAACAGCAAGAACGCGAAGGCAGCAGGGACAAGAAACAGGGGAAAAACACAGGAGGTTGTAGCCGTACCGTCGCCCGCACCTGTGGAAACACCAAGGGGTGAGGGACCACCCAGCACACCTGGTACCAGACCGGTGGCTGCAAGGGAGGACGCACCCACATCATTGGAGGCTGTGAAAGGTATGGTGATGCAATGTATGCAAGCATGGGGAAATGGAAATGGGGTTAGCGGGCAGTTGCTGAGTGGAATGTAAATGCATTTAATCAAATGGGAAGTGGGCAGCGGTACTACAGCAGAGAGGAGTAACTCCTGGAACAGGGGGCCGGGGGTGCATCGGGGTACCAACAGCCAGAGAACCTGTTCAACCTGGGGATGCCGGGTGGGGGGGAGCCAATGGCCAGGGTCCTGGCCAACCACACCACCAGTAAAGTTCAATCAGGTTCAAGGTCAAGTGGCCACCTCGGTGGCTAGGGTAGATACTGTGGGCATTACCACAACGCCACTTTCCCAAAGCCAACAGCCCATGGCGGTAAGCATCACAAACCCCTTAAACAGGCCTGGCCCAGCAGATCAAGGGGGGCTAGCGGTAACTGGGGCAACACAAGCACCCGCATGGTGGGGGCAAGGGGTGTCAGGCCCAGGCCTACCTCCGGTTCTCAGCAACAACACCCGACAAGAAGGGGTATGGGGGCCAATGACTCAGTATGGGAGAACAATGCCGGGGTTTGGTCCAGTCAGGGTGTCAGTTAACTCTTTATCATGGCATATACCTTTGTCAATCAAGGAGAGGGTATGGAGGAAAGAGTTCATAGAAATCCTTGATTTTGTGGGGATGGAACCACTGGGTAACGGGATAAAGGAAATATCTGAGAAGGAGAAGAGGAATAAGGAGACACCCAAGACTGAGGCAACCATTCATAATTGGCTAAAAGCATTCAAGGTATATACATCAATAATGATAGAGAAGTACCCACAAGATGCTTTAGCAATGCTGGCGTATGGTCAATACATCCATGATATTTATTTAAAGCGAGGGGGCGAAGGGTTGTTACAATATGATCGGGCATTCCGTTTGAAAATGCAGGTATGGCCAGCCCTGTCCTGGGATGAAATGGATGTGGGCGGGTTTTTGGATAAATTGGTACTCTCAGGAGAAGGGGGTGAAAACCCCACTGGGGAGAAACGTCATGTATGGAGGGGCAGGGGGGGTCCTCCCGGCGGGGGACGGCGTCCTTTCGTGGGTACTCCTCTTGGAACAGCAGAGCCAGCTACCAGGGGGAGCAAGCTGTTTGCTGGAGGGTCAATTCGGAGGAAGGTTGCCCATTTTGCAAAACATGCCGATTTGAGCACCCTCGGGGAGGGAGCAACAAGGAGCACAGCTCCTCTGCCACTGAAGGGAGGCGCAGGAGCAGCCCAAAAGGAAAAAACAAGGTAAAAAAAGAATGAAGTTAAAAACATGATGCCAAAGTGTACCCCAGAACGCATGTGTAATGATTTGATTAAAAGTGGGCTGCCAACTCCGGTTAACTTGCAAGCAATGACTCCGTGGTTGAATACTTACCATAAACCATAACAGTAAAGATGCAAGATTGTTGTGGGAAGGTTTCAGGTGGGGTTTCAGGATTCCATGTGCAGAAGTGAGGAATGGCACGGAGGCGCGCAACTTGCGGTCAGCACAGGGGATGCCGGAAGTGGTAGCACGGAAAGTAGCCAAGCAGGTGGAATTGGGCAGGGTGGCGGCTCCTTTTTCGCAGCTCCCACCGCTAGGGCTGGTCCCTAAGAAGGAAGAAGGGCAATACCGGCTGATTCACCACCTATCTTTTCCAGAGGGGGAGTCAGTTAATGATGGGATCAGTGAGGAAAGGTGCAGAGTGCATTATGCATCCTTTGATGAGGCAGTAGAGGTGGTAAGGGCAGCCGAGAGAGGAGACTTCTTGGGAAAGGCTGACATTAAGTCGGCATTCCGCTTGTTGCCCATTCATAAGGAAAGTCACCCTTTGTTGGGTTTAAAGTACAAGACCTATATTATTATGACAAATGTTTACCGATGGGGTGCGCCATTTCATGTGCCTATTTTGAAGCATTTAGCACCTTTTTAGAGTTCGCAGTAAAACAAGAATGCCAGGAAGGGACAGTGATACACTACCTTGATGATTTTCTGTTTGTCGGAAAGATAGGGTCTAAAGAGTGTGAGGAACTCAAGCATACTTTCCAGAGGTTGATGAAAGTAATGGGTGTCCCGCTAGCCAGGGAGAAAACAGTAGGCCCGGTGACCTGTCTGACCTTTCTGGGGATTGAAATTGACTCTGTGAAAGGGGAATGCAGGCTGCCGCAGGACAAGGTGACAAAACTAAAGGAGATCATCAAGGGTTTAAGGTGCAAGACGAAGGCAAACCTGAGGGAGCTCCAGGTCTTGGCAGGCAACCTCAATTTTGCAGGAAGAGTCATCCCGGTGGGCAAAACATTTGCAAGGAGTGTTGAACTAAAAACAGTAGGCCTGCAGCATGCAGGACAGCATGTGAGGTTGGGGTCTGAAGTGCCAGAGGACTTGGCCATGTGGGATACATTCCTAGAGAACTTTAATGGGGTGCTAATGTGGAGAAGCGAAAGTAACTGCAAGGACAGGCGCAGGTTGTTGACCGATTCATCTGGGGCGTTGGAATTTGGGGCAATCCTTGACAACAAGTGGTGCGGCATGGCATGGCCGACGGAATGGCATCGGTCAGGGGTCATCAAGGATATCACGCTGTTGGAACTCTTCCCCATCGTGGTTGCATTTCAGCTTTGGGGGGAGCAGCTGAAGAACAGCAAAGTCATGCTCTGGTCGGACAACTTAGCAGTGGTCCAAATCATTAACCAAGGTTCTGCCAATGGCACAAAGGTTTTGAGGTTACTAAGGGAGCTTCATAGATGCATGCTAGAGGGGAACATAGAAGTACGAGCTAGACACATTCCAGGGGTTCTGAACACAGCAACTGATGTTCTCTCTTGTTTACAGTGGGAGAAATTTCGGGAGAGTTGCCCTCGAGCGGTGAAAGTGATGTCCCCGTTCGAAACACAGTGGTGGGACATGATTGGGGTAATCTGAGTAACCTGATTCAGACGGCACTGGCACCAGGCATGACAAAGAGGTATAAGGCATGCTGGGAACGGTACCTGAATTTCAAACGAGAGGTGTTGGGAGAAAACCAGCAAGAGATTCCAGGGAGGGCCTTTGTAGGTTGGGGCTGGCATGTAGGGAAAACCAGGTCATGGATGGCACACCACCTGGCAGCTATCGCCCATTTTGCTAAACTGGAGGGTAAGAGCGATCCCACAAAGGAGCACTATATTTGCATGGCTATGAAGGGTTGGTCCAAGCAGGTGAAGCCTAAAGGTGTTGAAAGGAGGCCCATAGAAGTGGTAAAACTCCAGAGGGTAGTGGCTTGCTTGGAGCGAATTTAGAGATTCGAAGTAGCATTATTCAAGGCAGCGTTTACGTTAGCATTTTTTGGGGCGATCAGGGTGAGTGAGCTAGTGCCAGAGAACAAAAGTGCGAAAAGGTCGAGTTTTCTACAAATACAAGATGTGCACTGTTCAGAGGTGCAGGTGACACTATGGCTAAAAAGATCTAAAACAGATCAGGAAGGCAAAGGGTGCACAGTGTCACTCCAGCGCATCACGGGAAGCACAGTATGCCCGGTCAAGGCAGTGTCAGGATTTCTCTATTTAAGACCGCCTTCAGTAAAGGAGGATCCGCTACTCATTCACCAGGATGGTTCAGCACTTAGTCGCTTCCAGTTCAGAGGGTGGTGGAGTTGGCTCTGGAAGAAATTGGGGAAACGGAAGGGGTATTTGGGACACACTCATTCCGGATTGGGGCAGCTGCATCAGCCGCAGCAGTGGGCATGGGGAAGTGGCGATCAGACAGATAGGTAGATGGAAATCTAGTTGTTTTAAAAGATATATCAGGCCTGAAAAACTGTAAAGTTGACTTGCCTCCTTCTTTCCCCACCAGCACCAGCCCGAAGGAGGAGGAGATCTGTATGGGTGATAGGACAATCATTGGTGTCTAGGGCATGGGCAAGCTGGACGGCGGAGCAAGAAAAGCTGACGGCGGGCGAGTTCAGGATTAAGTGGCACGGGGTTTCGGGTATGAAATGGGCACAATTACAGGGTCAGGTGCACAGATTATTGAGCACTAAGCAGAAACCAGATGTATTGGTCATTCACCTGGGGGGAAACGACTTGACAAGTTTGGGGAGAGGGACTCTGATGCGGGAAATGATGTTTTCTTTACAGGAGCTGGCGTGGCAATTGGGGGAAATAGAGATAATTTGGTCAGAGATTATACCAAGGCTGGAATGGAGAGGTGCCAAAAAGCACACAGCAGTGGAGAAATCCAGGCACAAGCTCAATTGCGCAATGGCAAAATTCTGCAGGGGCAGAGGCTTCGGCCAGATCAGGCACGGCCTGATTAACTTGAAATCTCCTGAATATTTCCTTAATGATGGGGTGCACCTGTCACCACTAGGTATGGATTTGTTTTTCTGGAATGTCTGCACAAAGATCTTGGAAATGTAAGGAGGGGAGCAAGGGGGGACCCACAGTGGGCGGTAACCCACTCGTGGCGTGGCAGTGTTTGGACGAACAAACACATGAGACAGACTCCGGAGGTGCCAGGAGAAAGCAGGAAGGGTCTTCGCTCTTCTCAGACCCAGAGCCTCTTGGGAACTTAAGCGGCAGGGGCGTCTAGGAGCAACTAGGGCTCAGCTTCCCCCAAGGAAACGGCACTCTCCCCGCTCAGGAGCGCCTGCAGGGGCAGGAGGGGCTCGGACGCAAGGTTGGGAGAGTTGGGCCTATTCTGGACTTTTGGGGAAGGAAAGGGGGAAGCAGGTTATTTTGGACACGGAGCAGTTGCCGCATCTTATGAGTAATTTCCACAAATGTGTGCAGTTTGTTTGTGTTGTTATGGAATAAATCTGCTGCCTTTTTATGCCAAAAACAAACAGGACTCATTCTACATTTCTCTGGGGGGAAAGGGGAATGAGCTATGTGTATAGGTGGGATACAAATGGGAAGATGCCGGGGTTATGGCCGTGCATGATCTTGCGAGACTGCAACGCGGATGTGTGTGGCTGGGAGAGCACAGCGCAGCAGTTGAGAGTGGACCACCAGGGTCAGAGGAACGGACGCTCCTCGGCGCTCCTCCTGCTCAAGGCTTGGGCCTTATATTAACTGCAGAACCCAAGGCTCACAGCAGACTCTGCCTTATAACTGTGCACACTGGCAGTGAATTAACTGCAGCACGTTACGAAGAGTACTTTAATGGCAATGTCCGATTACCTTTGTCAATCTGATTTGCAAGTGCATAATAAACCCGCCTCAATCATCATTCTGTGCAGCGTCTTGTGTAAGGCCACTGCATTCACTCCAGTTTTTGCTGCTGGTGCGCTCTCCATTTTACCTCCCAATTTGCAGTTCGGTGGTGCGGTCACAGACCTGCCACCACTTTACCACTGTTTTTACCCTAACGCAGAACTCGTAATGAAGCCAATGGAGCATTATGAACCAATAGAAATTCGTCTGAACTAATTTAGGCAGCAAGTTCTGAAGATATGTGGTAGTAGATAAAATAAGTGAAATATCCGTGCTGTCAATCGTCGCACTTTCTGATACCTGAGAACCTACTGCCATCTAGTGGATAATTTTGAAAGTTGCACATTGCGTCTGTGAGTCTCGTTAAGGTTTTATAGAAGAGAAGTATTCAGACGTTTTATGGAGTTTTGTGGGGTGTTTATAGGTTGTTTAAAGTGTATGTCGTAAAACACGCCGTATGGCCCTGAACGGGAGGACTCTGGCTAGAAATGTGTAAAATACAAAAGTCAAAGAAATTAACCTCTGCCCCCCCCCCGCCTATTCTGCGACTGCTTCCTGCTGCCACCCCCCACCCTCCATCTGATGCCCCTCATGCCCCTTCCCTTTAATGCAGGCTGCTCCTACCTCTGTAATGACCTCTACTGACCACTAGCCCCCACCCGCTGGCAATGTCTAGCCCGTCTTAAAACCCAACCCATGTATAAAGTCTGGAATCCTTATTGCACTCCTCTCCTGTCCTACTCCCTCCCTTACCCCACCTATCCACCGCGGCAACGGCAGATACGGGGTTCGTAGCACATTATAAAGGCCAGATTGAATAAACCCACTTCTCAGCTTAAGCAACTGACCATCCACTCCCCTCCACCAACCAACGTTCAGTTCTTCCAGCTACCTACCATAATTCAATTAGTCTGCACCACTTCGCCACCCTCATGCATTGCCCCCAGCACTGCACCCACTCCCTCTGCCACCATTTCGTTTTTCAGCCAGCCCGTATCCGCAAGCCCTTGCGCTGCCACTAACACTGACTGCACTCCCGCACACGCTCCACTGTGGCCATCCTTGCATGTAGCACTTCACAACTCTCCTGCACTAGACCAAGTACCGTTCCCGCCGCCTCCTCCCGCCATTCCCTTACTCCCAACCTCTTCTGCATCCTAACCCTCCTGCACTACTCCTTACACAGCAATCCTACTTCTATCACCAGTTAATGCGCCCCCTCACCTACGACCCACCCACCCTTTCTGCAGGTCCTCTCACATTACACCCCCATTCCTTCTCACTGGCATTGCACTAACCACCACATGCCAGCATTCACTTCTCAGGCTTGCAGTTCCACACCCTTCTGCAATACCCAGGAGCCCTCTTCCACTGCAACCTAAAACTTCAGCAATTCATTATTTGTATACCCCAGCTGCCAGGATATGCACAATCGGTGCACAACTTCATCTACCCCTTGTAGTAAGAGCGAAGGGAGACTGATAGGGTGGTGAGGAAGAAGGTTTAGTGAAGACGGATCCGGTGGCCGCGCCGCTGCACCGGAGCCCCACCAGCCATCAGATACGAACGGAATGTGGAACCCCCCCTTGGAACATAACACGCAGGGGATTCCACCACAACACACCTCTACGAAAACCTTAATTTCTCCCTGTGTCCTCAGCCATCTTGACTATTGCTCCCCTACTCTCCTTGACATTACTCGCTAGTAGTCCCTGAACAAAATACCTAACTTCATAGTCTTTACCAACTCCCACGTACCTTTCCCCCCTGTGCCCACCACCTTCACGCGGGGGTGGATCTCTATGCAACACAACATGTCTGTTTCCTCCTTTCTCTCCACCTGTAACCCTGCCATCGCATACCCCGATGAAACCTTCACCCTTCATGCCCAGCATCGCTGCAACTCCCTGGCCCCTGATATCATGAACACTCTCACAATACCTGCATGTGCAATGTTCTGAAAAAGTACCTCCTTTCCAGAGAAGGGGTGCCAGAGTCACCACCCCTTTCCTTGAACCCCAGCCCCACCTTCCATTGCATATCATGAAAATTCATGTAAACGATCTATATAGAATGTAGTGTGTATATATGATGTCCCCAGTCCATGTTCCCAACTGTGTCTTCCCTCTGACCCACATTCTGGTAACGCATCTCTATCAATAATCAATTCTTGGTAATTAGTCTGCTGGGGTTTTGCTCAGCTCAGGGTTTCTTGTAGGAGTGCTTACCTTTCTCTTCCTTAAACTGCACACAATACACTAACTCTAATGCTGCTCTCCTTTCCCCTCTGAGCATTCCTTATAGTGTTTATGTCATTGATGATGTATAATGCAATACACGTTCACCTCAGGCTGCAGGAGCGGTAGGGAGAAAAGAGAGATGAAGGGAAGGATGGACAGAAAACACTTCCCCTGCATCTACCACATTACATTGGCAGCCTCTAGCGCCTCATTCCGTACCCGACATCCCTCATTCCGTATCCGACATCTAACCGTGCGCTTCTGCTCTGCCTCCCCTCAATTGCTTCTCAGCTCAAACACTTCCCAACCCTGGGATCAGACCCCAGTGAACTCCATTCTCTTTTAACACCCTGCGCCCCCACTGTGCCAATGCTGCTACAGTTGCCAGAATCCCCCTGCCAGTCTAAACCACACACTCTCCACACTCACTGCACTCCAGATTCCAAGGAACAATCGTATGGCACACGCCCCTCCACATTCTGTCATTGAGAGCGACATTTGCGGAATTGCCCATTTCAATGACGCACTTCGGCACTGCGTTGGCCCTTGTATCTCAAAAACACCCCAGACACGGCCTTGCGAGACACTGGTCATCATTTCACCATTAGGCGGCCCCTTGCCACTGAAGGGATCGTGGCCTGGCCACAACGCGGTTTGAGGAGGAGGAGGGTGTGATATACATTGTTGTGTACTGCGTACACGAGGTACGCATGCGCGAGCCTCTACGGAGCTCACGCATGTGTGTTTAAAGAATAAAGGCAGTGCCCGGCAGTTCGCGCCGGAGACCGGAGCCATCACACGTCTCCGGCGTGTGTTCTATGCATGCATGGGTGCGTGTGGATGTATGCTTGTGTAACGGCCGACGGCCGGCCCCCGAACACACAAAACTGGCGACGAGGCGGGATCGGAGCTGTCTTCCCGTTTCCGACGACATCGGCGAAACGGAATACAATTCTGCAGTCGCGGACCCGCTCTAACAGCCGGCGGCCATTGTGAGTGCTCGTTCACTACAACACACGCAGTGGTTGCGGCCCCGTTTTGAGTGCTCGTGCGCCATCTGCCCGTTCCAAGCAGCTGCAACAATTTTTGGACACTCCACAGCCCAGCTGGTGCAGGGCTGTGACACAGGAAGTGGCAGAAGAGCCAGCAGGAAGACTCTGCCACAGTTGGGAGCCGGATCACCCATCAACTTGCCAAGAAAATACTGTAAGTACCTATTGTGATGGGTGAAGAAACAGATGATGAGGGCGCCGTTGCCCCAATACCACGCAGAGTGTGCACCACTCTGGCTCCCATGCCCGAATTTGATACCACGGGGCCCCCATCGAAACTTGGCCCAAAATGGCTCATATGGGTCAAAAGACTGGAAATGATGTTCAGAGCCTCGGGGGAGACAGAGGACGAGGCAAAGATCGCCATCATGATGTACTCCGCAGGCACTGAAGTCCAGAAAATATATGACTCCCTCGACATTCCAGTGGCGACATATGACGCTGTCAAACAAGCACTTCGGGATCACTTCCTACCCTTAGCGAATGTTGACTTCGACAGGTTCGTCATGGGGGCAGAAAAACAACAGAGCGAAGAGTCACTGGACCAGTTTTGTGCCCCTCTGAGACACCTAGCGAGCTCCTGCAGGTGAGTCAACGAAGAGGAAATGGTCCCTAACCAATTGCTGTAAGGATGCTGCTCAGGAAAACTCAGGAGGCAAGTCCTGAGGGAACCAGGGCTGACTCTCCGGAAAATCCTAGACATGGGAAGAGCGTATGAACTGGCGGAGGCCAGAGGATCGAAAATGGACGCAGCCACGCATCCCAAGAATGAGGAGGAGGCACTTGCAGTCGGACGTTTCACACCTGGGAAGGCCAGATGGACACCGAAGAGGGGAGAAGGACCCACGACATCAGGTACCCCTCAGTCGTGCTCTTACTGTGGATATGACCTCCCACACAGGGGTGAATGCTCAGCCAAATCACGAACATGCGGCAGGTGTGGGATACCTGGGCATTACGCTAGAATGTGTAGGGCCGCCATGCCCGTGGCAGCAAGTAGAGGACCAGAGAGGGCCGGTAGAGGTGGCGCTCACACCTTGAGGGGCATATCATCCCTTGAACAGGACGTGCATGACCTGCACATTGCCGAAGAAGAGGAAGAAGAGGAGGAAGAAATTTTCTTCATTTCCATCATCGCAAATGGCCCTGGAACTCGACGAAGACCCATATGTACTGTAGACATTGGAGAAATTCCCACTCCAGTCCTCATCGACACGGGAGCTTCAGTCTGCGTACTGGCGGACAGACATTACAACGCACTTGCAGGCCCACCAACCCTGTCGCCCTCCAAGGCTCAAATATACGCTTTTGGTGAAGATACTCCCCTACCCATCCAAGGGGTATTCGTAGCCCCAGTGACCCATGGCCAGAACAGCATCAAAGCAAGGTTTTTTGTTACCAGCGTAAGCCCGCACTCTCTTTTAAGCTGCGCGGCATCTGAAGCATTCAACCTTGTTCATTTCACTTTTGCTGTATATCATACAGATCTGGACAGCCTGCTGACACGCTTTGAGAGGCTCTTCAGAGGCATAGGGAAACTGAAGGCTGAGCCAATAAGGCTGGGGCTGTACGCATTTGCGTAGACATGAGACTTCCTAATCTGGCTATAAAAAGAGAACGTCATCTCACTCCCACTCTAGACGACATTGTTGGAGAACTTCAGGGTGCAAAATTCTTTTCGAAACTAGACCTGAGAGCAGGTTACCACCAGTTGGAGCTCCACCCAGAGTCTAGATATATTACGACCTTTACAACCCACGAAGGACTGTATCAATATAAAAGACTCAGTTTTGGAATATCTATATTAGAAGTCTTCTAAAATGCTATCAGGGGGGCTCTGTCCGGACTAAAAGGAGTGATAAACATGTCAGACGATATCCTAGTTTTTGCCAAATCTGAAGCAGAGCATATCAAGCGTCTGGAAAACACTTTTCACAGACTCCACAGCCTCAGGCTGACGCTGCACCAAGAAAAGTGCGAATTCCTGAAGGACAGCCTAGAGTTTTTTGGATTTGTCTTCCATGCGGGAGGCATATCCCCAGATCCTGAGAAGGTGAAAGACATTCGAGAGGCGTCACCTCCCACGTCCCCGGCAGAAGTCCGCAGCTTTTTAGGGATGGTGAACTATTGTGGCCGTTTTATTCGAGATTTAGCATCCCTTTCTGAACCCCTGAGAGCGCTCACTAGGAATGAAGTGGCATGGACGTGGACTGGAAAGGAACAGAGAGCATTCACGGCCATCAAGGATGCTCTGTCTGAACAAGATACCATGGCATATTTCAACCCAGCCCGGGAGTCTGAAATTATAGTGGATGCCAGTCCAGTGGGACTTGGGGCGGTTCTCATGCAGGCGGATCAACAGGGAACCATGCGACCCGTTGCATACGCCAGCCAGCCTCTCACAGACACAGAGAGAAGATACTCTCGAATTGAACGTGAAGCCCTCGCAATACTATGGGGCTGTAAACTTTTTAGACTATATATCCTGGGGAAACCTGTTGTAGTGGTGACGGACCACAAGCCCCTAATTCCCATTCTGGCAGGCGCTTCTTCCAAACCGCCACCTCGCATAGAAAGGTGGATGCTATCCCTCATGGAGTACGGGGTGAAGCTGGTATACCGCCCAGGTACGCACAACCCTGCGGACTATTTGTCTCGTCACCCCGGCGCAGGACGATCCAGAGATACTACGGAGGTTGCAAATTGTGTGGACACCATTCACATGGTCGTCGAGTCCGCACTTCCCATTGCCTTGACAAGACAAGAAATTGCCAACGAATCGAACTCGGATGAAGCATTTCTGAGAGTGAAAGGTGCGGTAGCCACAGGAGCATGGCGGGAGCTCCTCTTGAACAATGCCCGGAGAAATGCAGAAACGCAAAGGGATTTACAATTGCTCTGGAGTGCACGACATGAACTGTCAGTAACTGCCGATGGTCTCCTGCTGAGAGGGCACCGGATTGTGATCCCCAGGTCACTCGTGCCGAAGGTCCTTCAGCTGGCACACAACGGACACCAAGGGATGACCAGAATGAAGGCACGTCTCAGACGCAAAGTCTGGTTTCCCGAATTGGAAAAGAGAGTGGAAGATTTTGTGAGGGCATGCATCCCGTGCCAAGCCACGAGCCCGGCGGAGAAAGGACCACCGATTCAGACCATGGCAAGGAGTGATTTACCCTGGGGGACAGTACATGCCGACTTTGGCTCTACCGGAAGAGGACTACACTTCCTAGTAGTAACTGACCAGTGGTCCCGATATCCAGAGGTGGAACTGGTCGAGTCCCAGGCCACCGACCACACCACCCTGGCCATGGACAAGATATTTGCTACCCATGGTTTTCCCATCGAGTTATGTTCTGACAATGGGTCACCTTTTCAAGGGCAATCGTTTGCTCGATACTGTGAAGAGAGAGGGATAAAACACCGAAAAGTTACCCCACTATGGCCAAGAGCCAATGGAGAAGTAGAGCGTTTCATGCGCACACTAAACAAGGTGTTTCGCATATCCGAAAATGGAGGTGAAGACCTCTGACAAAATTTATTCGAATTTCTCCAGGAGTATCGCACAACACCTCATCGATCAACTGGAATAGCCCCTGCGGAAGCACTTTTCAAGAGGATTCCCAAGAGGACTCATACCTGAATCAGAAGGGAGACAACCAGGAGTGATCGACAATGACCAAGTACAGTTAGAAAGGTCATGGAGAAACGATAATGAAACAGCGCGGAGAAGACTGCCGGAAAAACAGATTGCAGTTGGAGATACCGTGCTGGTACGAAACAGAAGAGCAGAAGGAAAGCTGTCGACAACTTACGAGACCCAACCACTGGGTGTAACACACGTGAAAGGTACAATGGTCACCGCAGCCAATGCCAGAGGAACCATCACCAGAAATGTGTCATTCTTCAAGCGCATCAAGGCCGCTGGTGGCGAGGCCACAGCAGAACAGGTCCCGGAACAAGGGGAAGAGACAGGGATGGAGGAAGCCACTCTACCTGCAGATCCCGAGACATCGGAGGCCCCTGGTGACGCGGCACCACGATACCCGAGCAGGGCCGGACGACGACTTCCACAGAGGTTCCGAGACTTTATCATGGACCCTGCACCATAGGCGGGGAAATCTGTCGTTGTAAATTCGAAGCAGGAACCAGGTTGTCTTTCTGCAGTTAATTGTTAATTGTTGTTGTTTCTGCAGTTAATTGTTAATTGTTTGTTTCTGGGGAAAAGGAGGGATGTTGTGTACTGCGTACACGAGGTACGCATGCGCAAGCCTCTACGGAGCTCGCGCATGCACGTTTAAAGAATAAAGGCGGTGCCCGGCAGTTCGCGCCGGAGACCGGAGCCATCACACGTCTCCGGCGTGTGTTCTATGCATGCATGGGTGCGTGTGGATGTATGCTTGTGTAACGGCCGACGGCCGGCCCCCGAACACACAAAATACATGTCCTTTCAACCATAGAGGCTTTCAGGTGCCCTATTGTCTCTTTAGCGTTGGTCCATGTGAGGTTACGAGCCTGCCCAGTGAAATCATGATGGATTGGAAACTAGGATTGGTACCTGGTTAACCCCTCATAAAATTGGACAAACCCTCATTCAACTGCGCACCAGGTTTCAAACCGCTCCACCAGTGGGGGTTTGCCACAAAGGGAGGGTGCTAAATGTTGTTATTGTTTAATTTACTTTCTGGTTTTGGGGTGTGTTTTTATCTAAATCCGATATGTTTGGGGCGTGCCAACTCTTACAACCGAATTGGATATAATCAATAGACACCATCCAGTATTTATTATTATTTGCTGTTTTTGTTTATTACCTGTGTTTTTACAGTCACTGTAGCAGTACTACGTATATAGAGACAGGTCGAATAGTACATCAACACTTACGCCATTTAGGTTTGTGATGTAGCAGAACTTTCAAGCTCATAAGAGTTCCAGCCGCCCTCATTCCCTCCATGCCCTTAGGCTTTCCAGACAAGCTTTAATGTTGTCCTACACGCATACATTAATGTGACAGGGTATTTCACTGTGTGGTTTTTGTCTGAATCCATTGTTGTCCTGAATGCGCTCAACTCCTGAGATACCTACATGGATATACAGTATTTGTATTTGTATTTATTGTGTTCACATAGCGCTTTAATCCAAAACGCTTTACATTTTAATAACAGAATACATATAACAATATAACTGTAGAAGCAATTTACAATCATGAATCAAACCAACAAAACAGAAATTAGAGCAATTAAACTGTGAGGGAAGAGGGAAGGGGTGAGGAAGGGATGGAAGAGGGAAACAGAAGGGGTATAAGGGCGAGAATGAGGGAGGGTAGAGGGAAGGGGAAGGTAGAGAGAGGATCATAGGGATGATTCGAGGGAAGGAGAGGGAATGAGAGGAGGGGAAGTTTTCATGGCGGGGAATGGAGAAGGAGAGATTTCAGGGAAGTGCGGAAGGATGAGAAGGTAGGTATAGAGCGGATTGAGAGAGGTAAGGAGTTCCAGTGCAGGGGGGCTAGGAGCTGAAAGGAGCGGAAACGGGAGGAGGCACACGGGGAAGGAGGAACAGTGAGAAGGACTCCAGAGTAAGCATTGGACTCCAGAGAATGTGCTAAGTAAAAAGCACATTTAACACTTGAGCCATCAAAGCATGCAATGTAGAAGCACTTATAAAAGTGTGATAAGAGATGTATGATTTACTGCAGAACCTGTCATAAGGACTGGGCCAAAAGATACAGTGCAAAGTGTGACGAGCCCTTGGTGCCGTCACTTTTCCACGGAAGGGGGACCCTTCACAAGAGGCCAGGGAGGTGAGGCCGCTACCCGATAGTCTCCCTGGAGGTGGTACTCAGCGGGAGGATCCCATGAGAGGGGAGACCCTCTGTGAGAGAGGTCAAGACTATCGAGGAAGAACACGGTATGTTAA
The DNA here is from genome assembly GCF_040938575.1 of Ambystoma mexicanum. Taxonomy (NCBI): domain Eukaryota; kingdom Metazoa; phylum Chordata; class Amphibia; order Caudata; family Ambystomatidae; genus Ambystoma; species Ambystoma mexicanum. Next base: position 746,956,754 of record NC_090926.1, read on the forward strand.
TCACCATTCCTACAGGCATTGGTCACCCAACAACATGAACAGGGCACAAGCACCCCACCCTCTGTGTCTTCTCTTTCTTCTGCTAGTTAGCTCATACATAGCAGCCCTGCCTATCAAGTAGATGATACTGTGATGAGGAAGAATGAGGGAAGAGTGAGTATGTATGACTCCAAAAGTGCTGACATGAGGAAGAGCAGGGCAATGAAGAGCACTACGCAAAACCAAGACAAACATGCTAGCTATCCGATACTCGAGAGTCAATCTGCCATAAACACTGACAAAGTATTCTCCTCAGTGTCAGTCCTGCCCCAGAGGAGCATCGAGCTGGGGAGTGAAGCTGTGCAGAGAGGATGCGCTGCAGACCCGAATGTCTGGAGCGGGAAGGCAGGGGCCGAGAGGGCAGAGAAGAGCAAAGACGTTCCCAAAGGCTGGGGATCCCGACGTCCAGTGGCAGGAAGGCAGCCATCCGAGTGGTCCAGGTGGGACCTTACATGCACGGAGAAACCAGTGTGGCGGAGCTGCCAAATGCTGAGAGTAGGCCACGAGGACCCAGGGAAAGCCAGAAAAGCATACAAGTGTTGCCGAGGACCGGAACCCTTGCAGACCAAGTTGTAAGGCACAGCGAGGGACTAGGAAGGCACTGGGAGACCCTAGAGGCTGTGGTTGGGAGGAAGTAGAGAGCCATCTTCCTCGTCCCAGTGGGACCAGATGGGATCCACTCATTTTTTCGAATGCATTTTTTTCGAAATGTAATTATCTCGAAAACATTTTGTCGAATTATTTTTTTAATGTATTATTTTGTATTTAATATGTATTTTTTGGGGTTTTGTAAGTAAAAAAAAGTATTTAAAAAAAACAGGGGTTTGGGGGGGAACCCCCCTATTAAAAAAATAAAAATAAAAAACATTCGAAAAAATATTTCCGACAAAATGGTGTCGAGAAAATGGCATTCGAAAATATGTCATTCGAAAAAATCACTATAAACCAGACCAGACAAAGAGAGTAAATAAGGGCATATTGGGTGAGAGAACACCTCAGAGATACCTGATGAGAGGTCTGGCAGGATAGTGAACTGGGCCTAATAAAGAGACACTATGAATCTAAGAAGGGGATCTGGGACCCGAATAATGAGAAACTGAGAGAGTTGTACATGCGAGAAAATGCCTGGCAGGATGGTGAACCAGGCTTAAGTAAGAGACGTTACAAAGCTGAGAAAGGGGCCTGGGACCCAAATACTGAGAAGCTGAGAGAATTGCACATGATATGATATGATATAATATGGCATTTATAACGCGCCTATACACAAGTGTTCCAAGGCGCGACGAGGCTAGGGAGGGGGAATGGTGGGAAGACAAAGACAACGATCCTACTAGGTCAGGTGTCATTCAGATCAGGCAAGTGCATGGGAAGGGGGAAGGGGAAAGTGCGGGGGGAAAAGGGGAGGGAACAGTGCAGTACATGGGATAGTAGAATAAATAACAATAGGTCAAGGTACGGCCATCTGGTGGCAAGTGCAACGGTAAATGCAGACATCGGGTGTCAAGTGCTGGAAGTGGGACTGAAGGGATACAGAAGACAGTCCCCAAGTGCGGGGGTTGCCCGGAAGGCAGTGCAGGAGTGCGACTGGCGTGTGGGTCAAGTAGCCAGTGCAATTTCAGTTTCAGTCAGGAATTCAGCAGGAGAGAGGAGGAGAAAAATCAGAAGCAAAGCGAAAGGTTTTGAGGTGCATCCGGAACTGGAGATGATTCTCCTCAAGTTTCAGGGAGGCTGTTCCAGAGGGATGCCCCAGCCAAAGAAAGAGATCTACCACCGACTAGTTGACTGGAGAAGCGACTGAACCTGAGGGATTTGGAGGCAAATGAGCGAAGAGCTTGAGAAGGAAGATATTTAGGAAGAGAGAGTTGAAGGTATTGAGGCCCAAGGCCCCAGAAGGCCTTGTGGACAATGCAGAGGGTTTTGAACTTAATCCTCGCAGCCACTGGGAGCCAGTAGAGATTTCAGTCCTGGAGAGATACGATCACTGGGCTCAAGTCCAAGGGCAAGTCTCGCAGTCCTGTTCTTGATGAGTTACAGAGGGCAGAGAGTAGGAGCAGGCAGATTTAGAAAGAGTTGATGTACATACTCAGATATAAGACATGCGCCTGTTGATTTTCTGCAAAGTGAATTTAATTTGTCGTATTTTCGCCCTTAGATGACACATGTTTCGGCTCATGCTGCCTTTTTCAAATCAGGGCTCATGCTCGGGAAAGACGGGACAGCAACAATGGCACTTCTAATTGCAACAAACTGTGGCAATATAGTGATCTTAAGTCAAGCAGGACAAGTGTCGTCTAACCGATCAGACCCCTAAAAGCCAACATCTCAATGAGATTTAGAAAGAGGCTGTTGCAGTATTTTTTTTTTTGTTACATATTTATATAGCGCCGACTTCCCACGGGCATCGGGGCGCTTACAAAAAGACATGTACAAGCTCAAGATAGAGCCAGAAGAGGCGACGGGACAGCAGACAGATTTATACCAGTTAGCTGATTCAGAGTGGCCTAGACGAGGGATTACTTGAAGAGCTCTGTGTTGAGTTTTTTGCGAAAGACCAGAAGGTTGGACTCCAATCTAAGGTGCTTAGGTAATTTGTTCCAGTTGGAGGCTCCTCGGTTCGGGAAAGCTCTGCCCAATCCGAGTTCTTTCTTGAATTTCAGGGGTGTTATGAATCCATTTGACTCTGATCTTAATGCCCTCCGTGGATGGTAAAACGTGAGTTTGGACTTCATGTAGTAGGCAGGTGCCTTGCCATATAAGCACTTGTGAGTAAGGCACATAGACTTGAATTGCATACGTTCCTCTATTCTCATCCAGTGAAGGTCTCGTCTAGCTCACTTATATGTTCACTTCTTGATTTCTTTTTTACCATTCTGATCGCGTTGTTCTGGACCAGTTGGAATTTTTGGATGTTATGCTTACTAGCTCCTACCAGGAGAGCATTACCATAGTCTAGACGTGACATGACGGTCGCTCTTGCAATTGTGGCGCTGTTTTTCTCACTCAATAGTGGTCTGATGGCTTTAAGTAGCCGGATGTAGTAGTTACAATTTTTACTAACATAGGTCGCCTGGGCATCAGAATTGAGAGATGCTTCCAGCGTCATGCCTAAAGTTTTAACCTTGTCTGTCACTGGGATAAAGGTCTCTTTGATTTTGAAAGCCTGATATTCCACGGAAAGTTTGGCACATGCCTGAGTAGAACCAAATACCATTAATTTGGTTTTGTTTCCGTTCAGGCACATCCAGATATTGTTCGATGTTACCATAGAGTGTGTTTAGAGTCTTACTATCTTTAGCGTAATCCCCAGTCAGTTCCAGGACCAGCTGAGTATCATCAGCATAGATGGTGAAGAATATCTGGAGTTGTTGTAGTAGCTCACATAGAAGCCGGATGTACAGATTGAAAAGTAAAGGGGATAGACTAGCTCCCTGTGGAACCCCGCAAAAGATGTTAAATTCGGAGGAGAATTTGTCGCCCCAGTGTACTCTGGATATTCTGTTTTATAAAAAGGATGTTAACCAGCTTATGGATTCCTTAGAACAATTTGCAACCTTCTCCAGTGCTTGTTACAAGAGCTGGTGGTCAAGCAGGTCAAAGGCGGCACTCAGATCTAACAATATTAGTAAACCAGCCTTTCCCTGATCCATAATTTCCAGCATTTTGGACTGTAAATCCAGCATGGCGGTTTCAGTGCTGTGCGCAGCTCTAAAGCTAGATTGTTGAGGGTGTAAGATCTCATGGCTTTCTACATATTCTTGGAGTTGGGCTGTTGCTATTTTGTCTAGTACTTTAAGTGTAAAGTTACAATTAGTGATGGGTCTTAGGTTGTTAGGGTCGCGAGGATCAAGGGTATGTTTTTTAACCAAGGGTGTGACGGTAACCTTTTTTATATTGTTGGGTACTACTTGGTCCCGAAATGAGGTGTTGACAATTCTAGTAAAGAGTGGCGCAAAAAGTTCGGGGTGTTGTAGGATGATCTTGGGAGGGAGTAGGTTTTCAGCGCAGGAGGATGGTTTCATGGTTGCTAACGTTTTTAACATAGTTTCTGAAGAGATGGATTGAAATTGAAACTTCTCCTTGTCCGTTACGGTTAGTTGTTCTGCAGGTTGGCTGCGTTGCGGTTTATTGGCCTGTGATAATGTAATTCGTACTCTGGCTTTGGATATTTTATTTGCAAATGCAGCCTGATTGTTTTCGCATTCGGTTTGTGAGGGATTAAATTCAGGGGCCAACGCCTTAGGTTTTTCTAAGGATTTAAGAATGTCAAATAGCTTACTGGCTGAATTAGATGATGCTTCAATTTGACTATTGAAATAGTTCTTTTTCGCCTCGTTGATCTTGGTTTTGTAGGATTTTTCTAGTGACTTCCAGCTTGTTTTTTGGTCTGCTGTTTGTTTTTTTTGCCATTCAACTTCACTACGCTTTTTTTCTTTCTTGAGAGAGATGAGTTCAGGCGAGAACCATTTTTGATGGTTAAGGTTGGGTCTTACAGTTTTTTCTCGATTGGGTGCTTTCTGATTGATTAACGTGAGCATCTGCTGATCGTATTTTTTGATTATGGTGTCACAAGAATCTTTTTCATTGATGTCAGCTAAGATGCTATTGATGCAGAGTTGCAAGTCTGCTTTATCAACATTTTTAAAGTTTCTGGACAGAACATTACTTGCCTTGTTAGCTGTTTTTTTAACTGGGATAGGTAGGTGCATATCAAAAACTATTTTATAATGGTCAGACCATATGCAAGGGGTGGTGACATAGTTATTGGTATCTAGGTTGTTGGTAGTGGCAGTAGTTCAGCCTAGAGAGAACCAGAGCTCCGGATACAGAGAGCTTCTGGGGTAAGGAGAGGAAAGGAAGAATACCTCTGAGGAGGTGCAGCTGGTAGTGTGACTTCTTAGAGACGTCAGAGATGTGAGGAGAGAAGGAGAGTGTGGAGTCAAAGATGACCCAGAGGTTTTTAGCGTCACAGGTGGGAGCAGGAAGAGGGCCAAGAGAGGCCGGCCAGAGAGTGACAGGAACTGAGGGATCGGGTGTGCCGATGAGGAGAATCTCAGTCTTACTGGCATTAAGGCAGAGATCATTGGCGGCTCACCAATCCTGGATGGCGGACAGGCAGTCAGAGATGAGAGAGGGAGAAGAGCCTGAAAAGGAGCTGAGTGTCATCCGCATAGCACTGGAAGTTGGGACAGAGCCCTGCAATGCAATGAGCAAGCAGTGCCAGGTATTTGTTGAACAGCCAGGGGGAGAGGTTAGACCCCTGGGGAACACCATAGGTAGAGACAGAGATAGAGGAGAGGAAGGACCCAAGTTGAACCTGGGAGGGTCGATCAGAGAAGAAAGAAGTCAGCTACGCGAGGGCCTGACTGGTGATACCCAGATTATCACAGAGACGGTTGAGCAGGATGGCATGGTTGACCATGTCGAAGGCAGAAGAGAGATCAAGTAAGATGAGGACGCAGGGGTTGTTGGAATCAAGTTTGGAGAGCAGATCTTCACGGATGCTCAGTAGAGCAGTTTCCATGCTTCTAGCAGCTCTAAAGCCAGACTGATGATCAAGGAGACAACCAACAGATTCAGTGTGAAGAATGAGCTGCGAAATGGCCAGCTTTTCCAGGAGTTTGCCAGGAAAGGGGTGATGGAGATTGGGCGATAGTTAGGTGGGCAGGAAGGGTCGGTAGAGAGTTTTTTAAGAAGAGGGTGCACAAGGTAGTGCTTAAGGGGGGAAGGGAAGGCTCCACTGGTGAAGGAGAGGTTGCAGAAGTCAGCCAGAGCAGGAGCCAGAGAGTCAATGGGGTCCTTGATGGTTTTGTAAAAGCAGGGAGGAGAGGTGGTCAAAGAAGGGCCAGAGGAAGAGCAGGGAGTAGAGGTCGGAAGGGGAGAGAAGGAGAGAGGACAGGATGTCCTGAGTTTTAGAGATAAAATGAGAAGCCAGTGCCGTGCAGAGAGCCTGGGAAGGGACAGGAGAGGTAGAGACTGTGGCAAGATTAGCCAGTTCCTTCCAGATTTTAAAGAGTTCAGCCGAGTTGTTAGATGCCGCAGAGATGCAGGCTTGTATGTGAGCTCTCTTTTTGGTGAGGACAGAGATCCGCTATTGTCTTTGAAGCAGGCGGCAGGCCAGTTTGTCAGAGGATGTACCGGAAGCAATCCATTTCCTCTCAGCCACCCTGTACTTGCGTTTTAGGGTGAAGAGGTCTGAGTCATACCAGGAGTTGCACTTGGCTTTGGGCTTCAGACGGATCCTCATGACAGGGGCAAGAACATCGAGAGTGTCAGATATAGCCGAATGGAGCATGGAAAGGGCTGTGTCAGGGTGTGAGTCAGCCAAAGGTGGAGGGGGGGAGAGAAAATGGCAGCAAAAGCCTCAACTGACACACGCTTCATGGGTCGGATGACCGAGAAGGTGGGCAGAAGTGATGGAGTTGGCTTGGCCTGAGGGGTAGAGAGGGTGAGCTGGGAGGAAAGGAGAAAGTGATCAAGCCAGGAGAGAGGAGTGATGAGAGCGATAGAAAGGGGAAGGTCTGAGGAGATCAGAACATCCAGAGTGTGCCCTGCAGAGTGAGTCGGGTCAGAGGGGAAAATAGAGACTGAGAGAGAGTCGCAAAGGTCACAAAAGAGTACAGAGGAAGGACAGGAAGCATCCAGGTGGATGTTGAAGTCTCCTTGAAGGAGGAGTTGAGTGGTCGAGACCAGGAGGGAAGAGAAGAGATCCACCCACTCAGAGAGGAAGGAGGAGATCTGACCAGGTGGCTGATAGATAGTAGCCACAGTAAGAGAATGGCTAGGAGAGAGAGAGAGCCTGCAGATGGGGCATTCGACGGAGGAGTAGCCCTGCGTAGGAATGACAGAGGCAGGAATCCACTCGGATAACTGCAAGATAAGACCTGGCAAGATAGTGAACCGGGCTAAAATAAGAGATATTACAAAGCTGCGAAGGGGGTTTGGGACCCACCTAATGAGAAGAGAAGGCCAAGGGGTGAGAAAGCTATCCTTTGTCAAAGGACAGAAGAAGAACAAACAAGGAGAGAAAGACTCTCTAACCAAAGTCAAAAGAAGACCAGGGGAAGAAAAAGAGAGATCCTTTGGCACATGTTATGAGAAGGGAGAAATAGTGTCCAAAGTTTAGACATTCCCATCCCCTGCACACCTTAATGCTGAATAACAGCCAAAGAGTTTGCTTATGTACAAAACATAATTTAAAACATAAATAGTTCAAAACAACATGGATTGTGGATTTCAAAAGTATCCTCCAAACTTCTTCAAATAATGTTCTACTCTTTCAAAAAGTCCTTCATGCTCTACACGTTTCGGGGTAATGTGCCCCTTCTTCAGGAACTGACTGCTTGGTCTTTCAAATACACATCAATGAACAGTGTTCCTAACGGGATACACCTGTTTATTAGGAATGTGATCCCTGCAAGTTGCTATATAGAGTGCACACCTCTTCTCCTCATGTGGATGTGTGTTCTGCTTCATAGGGAACTTAACTCCTGCTGTACTGTTCTTGTGTAGCCTTTTCTCCTGACTTTTTGCTGAACACGAGGACACAGCAATAATATATTCAGGTCTGTAGTGAATTATCCCATAATTACTGCCTCATCGTTTGTGAAGCGCTTCCCATTTCAATATTCAGCATTTGAGATATAAATGAGGACGAGACAGGGGAGGCAGCGCCAGGAACACATCCACCATCAGCAGAGCCTCGCAGAGTGACTTGCAATACACATGTTATGAGAAGACCAGAGGAAGGAAGATATATCCTTTGGTAGAAATTGAGACCGTATAGAAAGAGAGCCTAAGAAAGGTTTGTGGAAGGGAGACAGCTTCACAATCTTGTTTTTGGAACTATTAGCAAATTGCCTGGGAAGGTCTGTGGAAGAGAGACCTCCTCCTCATCTGTCTGAATCAATCCAGAAAAGCCTAGTGACGATCAGGGGAAGAAGGATATTTCCCCATCATTCACAAACTGCCTAACAATCATCCCAAAGGAGGGAGCCACCCTTTTGGAAACAGGGTGTAGCCTACTTTCTAGATGCCTTGTGAAGTGTAAGGGACAGGAATAGGTTTGGGGCATAGGACAGTGGACTATTTGTTTTTGACGGACATTCTGATACCATCCTTAGTTTTGTTTGAGGCAGGGAAACCCCTCTTAGTTATAGGGGCAGGTAGCGTTCTTCCTTATTTTCTGTTAAATAAACGTTTGTGATATGATATTATATGATAGGTTATTTATAACGCGTTTAATACCCAGAGGATCGAACCAGTGTTGCTTTGTGTCATCTTGCTTCCAAGGCACGCACGTTGCCCCTGAGCTATCCTCCCGAGACTTGTGCCAACAAGCCTGCCATCTTTGCATCCCGTGCCTACTTCTGAACCCTTACAAAAGTCATATACACTTTTCCACATGCCACTGTAAACACAAACTTTGGGCAAAAGGCATGAGAATAGGGGACGAATGGTGACCTACCAGTTTACTTTCCCTTAGAGGCTAGCCTCCCTCACAGCAAGGAGCACACTTTAATCTCCTTCAGTTCTCTCCTTCCCCTACTCATTCATACTAGAATGCCAAGAGTTATACAGATGATTACAGCCATTGGTGTATCAGGGGGTCCCTGTAGCCCCTACAGTGTGAGGGGCCCCACTGCCACACGTCGTAGGGGTCCCCATCGGATTTCCTTTTGAATTCGCTCTAACTTCAGAAAGAAATGCTTTCCATTACGGTGTGGTACTGTAACGAAAATAATTTATTTTTGAAGTCAGTGTGCTCCCCACATGACATGATAGGAACAAGCATTTCTGCTGCGTGGAGCAGGGAGCTCAAGGCCTCGTTTCTCGAAGCAACGGATAGGAACAAGGTGAGAAAATGTATTTTGTGTAAATGTGTGTGCGTGTGTGTGTATAGTGTTTTGTGTATGAATGAGCGAGTGCATGATGTATGGGTGGCTGGGTGTGTGAGTTTATGGTGAATGGATGCACATGCAAATGAGTGAGTGAATGTGTGTGTGCTTGTGTTTACCGCCTGGATTACGTACTTTACGTAAGTCTTCATTACTCCAAGCCCAGTATTGAAGCATGTGTGTTCTTACATCATGGGTAGAGGCATTTGTGCAGCCAAACAAGGACATGTTTCCTTACTGTAGCATTGCATGTTTTACTGGTGTAGAGGGCAAAGTCCACTTGAAGAGTATCATTGCATGGTGATGCAGGAGTTTGGCAGGCATTTGTGTAGCCAGAAATAACATGCTTTCTTTCTGTAACAGGAGATTTTTACTGGCATTAAGTGCAAAGGAAACAAGAGAATAGTCACATATAGGTATATTGGCAGATCCAGCATGAACATGTATTCTTATTGTATCATTATTTTGCGTAATATTATTGCCCACGCACAGAATTGGTTGGTACATTTGGGTGCCCGGAGCCAGGCACAGCCCTTTGTTACTACACTAGGTGAAAGATTTAAGGTTGAATTAAAACACATATTTATATCGTTCTCCTAGTGCAGTGCCCCTGCAGAAGCATGATCACCGTGGGCATACGTGGTGGTCCAGCTCGGCCCGGAATGTGGCGTGATCGTGACCAATGCTTTGTTGCCGAGCTTGGGGGCGGGCTCTCAACATGGCCTGCAGAGGGGGGGGGCACATTTAGTGCAACCCCACTGATTCTAGCCATCCATCAAGGGAACTTTACGCTGTCCCACAATTCATGTTCCAGGCTCATTTTCAATGGACTGTGCAGGCATAAACAATACTCACCTGTTAATAGAAATTATATGTTTTTCTATACAAACTCCTTTACAGGACAAACTCCCTTGTGCCCCCCCCATACCTGCAGAGGTTTTGTTTTATCTATGCTGATGTTGTTAAAATATATACCTACTGTTCCCCTTTTGTAAATGCCTCTGCTGTGTTTTGATTATCTCTCTTTCACAGTTACAGTACAATATAAGCTAGGACATTTGCTGTCACTTTTCTACAATATGGCCTCTGCAAGAATTTGATATCAGGTGTTCGGGTACTGTGCTTTGGTTTCTTCTGACTTTCCTTTTTGCAATTGTCCATGACTTCACAGTGTTGTACGCTAGGTTTGTTTTTTTAGTGCCAAGACTATGGGCTTCATTACGAGGTTGGCGGTAAGCCGCCGGTGCCACCAGCGGGTTGCAACGAACCCCCTAACACTGAATCTGGCGCCTGACTTCCTGGTGCCACCGGGACATTACAAGTCCCGGCGGAGCAGGAAGTGGGGAGAAAGAAGCACCGGCACTGTTGCTAACGGTGCCAGTGTTCTGTGACGGCTCTGCCTATGGTGGCGGCAAAGCCCAGCAGGGTCAGACCTGTCAGGCGCAGAGGCACCGGCAGGCAGACTTGTAGTGTGGCGGTCCGGAAACAAGGGTGCCAGTGAGATTACTGGCACCATTGTCTCCGGACAGCCACACATGTAATGAGGCCCAATAGCTGGAAAACCTTATTGGTGTTGACAAAAGAGCCTGGCTCCTGAAGGCTATACCCTCCTCCTTATGGGAGCTAGCATATGAGGTTTCAGACAGAGGCCCAGCCTCTGACACTAACAAGGGAAAGCAAATATGGCGGCTGCCTGAGTTAAAGCCTCAGGTCACAGACCAATGCTTTTGTGAGCACAATAACTAAAAACTGATGGATGTTTGGTAGTTCCTCCATGAGCTACCTAATCACAGATCCTGCTTAAGACTAACCCCCAAGCTGGAATCATTCATTACATTACCGTGTCGTGAGAATATAAAAATGGACAAACAATCTGCACAGTTGTGGGAGTAGGGACTTTGAGATGAGATAATGAATGTTGAAGCAGTGAGGGGGAGGTGATAAAGAAGCAGAGCAGTGGATAATCGTTGGCAAGGAGCATGTCAGAGTTGAGAGTAGAGGAGGTGATGGAGGACCAGGCAGGTGGTGAGGAAAAGATCAAAGAAATAAGAAGTGGACGAGTGAACTATTGAAGGATGTGGAGGATTCCTCAAGAGAGGAAAGAAAAGAGCCGGACTACAGCATGGCACATCATCAAAGCTAAAGGGAGGAGGGAAAGCCATAGGGAGGAGGGAAACAGTTAGATATTTAGTAAGGTGGAAGTAAGGAAGCGTGATTAGAGAAAATAAAATACGAGGAGAGAAGGTTGGCCTGAATGAGTTTCTAAATTGTATCTTGACTTGGTAGAGGAGACCTTCAAAAAGGCCATAGACAGCCCAAGAAGGAATTGAGCCTAATAACCCCTAAGCCCAATGCGATCCTGCTGATGATGTTAAAGAGTCGGATGATTAGCCCACGTCCCGACGACACAAGGCCAAGTAGTGGTGGTGCCAAATATATCTAGGATGAGAAGCAGACAAGCAACATCCCGACAAGAAAGACATCTAATCCAAGAAAGAAGTGTGGGCCACTGTGAAGGGATCATAAAGCAAGACATAGACAACAGACTTAAAATTCAAAGTAAAATACTTTACTTAATCAAATGTTAGGATGGTAGAAGGGCTAACTTGCTCTATGCTAAAAAACGAAGGAAAGTCTAAGTCAAAGAGTTCAACTTAAAAGTAGAGCTGTATCCAAAACCTATACTTGCCATCACAACTAAAGCTAACCAATGTGTAGGGAAGTCAAAATTAAAAGAAATAGTGTTCAACTTAAAGTTCTGAGCTTCTTCCAGCTTGCAGCTTTCTTTCAGCTCCCCTTCCCCAAGAATAAGAAAGTTCCACAAAAAAGTCTCAAAATTGCCTTTCTTCAGTTCAAGGTGATACAGTTCATAACCAATTCTCGGGGTTCCTGTCCCGATGTTCCAAGCAACACAGTTCACATAAAAACAAGAGGCATTGAGGCTTCTTTCTCAAGACCATACAATGTAGCTCCTCAAGTCTCAGGGTTCCCTTCCCCAAGACTTTAACTTCATCGTCACAATGTCTTTGGGTTATCACCATTTTGGGCTCACTGGTCTAGGCACAGTTGTCAGACCAAACGGCCCAGCCATCACAGGTCTCGCAACCAGGATCCCTGACTCTCGGCCTCTTGGCTTTGATGTGTAGGTTTACAATCTTCTTGCTTTTCCTTGTCAGCCTCTTGGCTTTGCTACACTTATCAGACAGCCTTTCCAGTTTTTGCCCTTTTCACTCTGCATTCATTCATAAAGGTTAAGTTTAAGGGTGTTTTGCTCACACCCACCTTCTTGTGATTCTTTGTCACACTTGCGCCCTTTTCTGTAATTCGTATTCACATGGGCATTTGTATTGCTCACTTTATTTGCTTAGCCCATGAAGGATTTTATTATATTCAACACTTATAATGCTTAATTTCAGGGTTTCATTCAATTCAGTATTCGATAAACAACCATGCCGCTTAATTTTGAAGTTCCATTTAGTTCGGTATTCAATATGCATTGGTTTCACTGAATTTTAAAGTTGCATACGGTTCAGTATTCAATAAGCATTCATTTAGCTTAATTTAAAGTTCCATTCAACTCGGTGTTCACTATGTATTTGTAAGAGCGACCCGGTGGTCGTGTGTCCTTCCTGACACTCATTGGTTTGTGGTGGCTCCTTCAGGCAGTACCCTCTGCATCTTCTTCACTCGTGCTCTGCTCACCCGCTGCGTGCCCCTCTCTGCACGCCGGCAACCAGAATCAATTTAAGACACGGACAGCGCATTTTGTTCTTTGTGCTCTCTCGCAGCTCCTGCTTCCGGTCCTCTGTCATAGAGGCTCCCAGACTTGCAATAGATACACGGCCCATAGGCCACGGGCTGGGAAAATCTTCTAGGGAATTTGCTGGCGTCCTGGCTCCTTGTCCGGCCCCACCACAGCTGCCTCCTGTGAAGCAAGGTCCCCTGCTGGTCTCTCCCACACAGGTCTCTCAGTTGCTCACAGTTCTGCTCCGCTAGTCTCTCTTTATACACCTCCAGCCCTGTGACAGGCTGCAGGTGTGGATCTCTAATGAGACTTGCCTGATCATATTAAGGGGACATGCCTGACACTTATAACTCCTATAGTGTTGAAAGGGTGCAGCGTTAATTACTCTTAGTTGCCTCATCTTGGTACCAGTACTTTCAAGTGTTATATGTGGGGAAGTGAGGGGAACAGCTTTACAATAATCCATAAAGGTTGGGGTAGGTTTTGGTTGATTCGCAACAGGATAAGGGGGATACCATGCCTCTCCAAAGGGTATCCCACTCCCAGTTCCCAAGGACCCTCCACTCAGGTAATCCTCCCTCACTTCGCCACCCCAGGGGTGGGATCCAAGAGTGATGGTCTTTCCCTGGCCACCTGAGACAGGGATCAGGGGAACTAGGAGTGAGAATACCCTCGGGTTTCTCACAGCACTCAAAAGACTGAGTGATCTTTTGTCTACCCCAGGAAGGTGGAACCAAAGGACTGAGGACCATGGTCCCAAAAGGAATTTTGATTTGTTTACTTTTCCATCTACTTACCTCAGTTGAATCTAGTGCATTAGCTTTCTGTTGTTATAATGAAGACCCTTGGAACTTAGCATCAAGCTTTGAGGCGCCATTGATCCCTTAGCAAGTGACATCCCCCAAGACATGGACTTTCACCAGGTCCTTTGGACAGGATCCATGTCTTCTGAAATGCCATCCTGTTGAAATGCTAAAGCTTGATGGATGTATTGTCCATGAAATGCACGTCTTTAAAGTCCTCACCTGGCTCCTTCAAGTGTTTTGCATGCAACACCTGCTTCTCCTTCGTAATATCACTGATACTAGGGGACAGCCTAAAAGCACAACATGTATGGAAGGCTGTAGTTTCTTTTTTTTTTTTTACTTTTCTTTATTGGCAAGAAGTAATGGCAGGTACACAACACAGTACATAAATAGCTACAATCTCATAATTAGCTTTTACAGTGCATTTGAGACATATTCAGTGGGGTGGGCTGTCAGCCCGGTATGTTTTCCAAAGTGCGGGGCTAAGGTTAGTCTTGTACACCTGGCGAGGGAGGAGTGTCAGGTTCTATATCTTCCTTGTTGTTGAGATAGCTGCAAAAATATGTCCACACATATTTTGGGCGGGAATGCGCTGGGAGGGAATTGATATATTCCTCTTCACACATCTGTGTCCTTGTGAGAGTTCTTAACCACATCTCAAATGTGGGGTGAGCAGCGTTTCCAACATTGCAATATGCACTTTTTAGACACCATGCCGCTCACATTAAAAAATGTAGACATTTTCTTCACATCATCCCCGTCCCACATCCCAAACAGTATAGCTAACGGATCTAGGCCCACTGTGGTCTGAACTATTTCTGAGAGGGCATCAGTCACTGCGCTCCAGAACACGCCAAGCGCATTGCAGGACCAGAACATGGCAAATGTGTGTCTGATTGTGTGCAAATTTCGCCACCTTGTTTGGTGTGTAGTACAGTCGGTTGAGGAGTTTATATTGCATGCAGCGGAATCTAAAGTTAAGGGAGACCTTGCGTGTGTGTAAGCATATTCTTCTCCACATGCCGACGGTGATCTCCAGGCCCAGCTCCTCCGCCCACTCGTCGCGCAGGCCGGAGGTGTGTCCTCAGATTTTTCCAGTAGTATCTTGTATAGAGAGGATATTATGCCCCTGTTGTTAACTGAGTTGGCAATGTAGTGGATCTCGGGTGTGTCTGGGGGCTCGTTCGGGTAAGAGGGCCACATATCGCGGACAGCGGCTCTTAATCTGAAGTATTGCAACATCTTCAGTGCCGATCCCGAGTGGCCCGGGCGCCATGTCGCAGGGGTAATGAATTTGCCCTCGGGGTATAGGTCTGTCGGTGCCTGGTATGCCAGGTCTAGCCAGTGTCGCAAAGGAGTTTGTCATGAGTGGGGGTACGACCCCGGGGATTGCCAGATGGGTAGCCACTTGTAGTATGGCACATGCTCAGGCGGGGAGTGCAATAATCGATTCCATGCCATAATTGTAGTAGCCACGGGGTCTGACGGGGCGTCTGTGAGGTATGTACGGTGGAGATTTACGGACATGACATTTACTTCCTCGACTGCTAGTTTTTCAAGTTTCACATGAAGGGGTGCAGTTGGATGCTTGTACCAGTGTGTAGCGTGTTGGGCTTGCGCGGCAATCCAATATCGAGTTAGGTCGGGGGCCGTGAAGCCCCCTCTCTCGTAGGGGAGGGTCATATGTTGCCACTTCTTACGGACCGCACCAGAATGTCAAAGAAATTGGACACACGCGGAATGCAGCTTTTCAAAGTATTGCTTCCCAGGCCAAATCGGGACATTGGCAAAAATGTAAAAGGAGTTTGGGGACCACTATCATCTTTATTAGTGAGAGTTTGCCCGCCAAAGAGAGTGGGAGATTGAGCCATCTTGCTATTTTTGATCCTATGAGCTGCGCTGTAGCAGTATAGTTGTCAGTCAGTAAGGAGGATCTAGATAGTGACACTTGAACCCCTAGATATTTGATACCGCCTAGGGACCAGCGGAGAGGGAATTCACATGTCAGCCGTTGGGTTGCTGCAGTGAGTGGGAATATCTCTGATTTAGAGAAGTTAATGGTGAAGCCCGAGAATGTGCCTATTTTCATTATGTCACGGATGATGGGGTCAAGATGTGTAGGGTTCCTGATGTAAAGCAGTACATCATCGGCATATAGTGATATTACTTCTGGTGTATCCTGCAGGCGTATGCCCTTGCAGGTTTTGTGAGCCCTGACATTATCGGCCATTGGCTCAATGACTAGCACACATAAAATAGGGGAAAAGGGGCAGCCCTGACGAGTGCCCCTTTGCAGCTTGAAGGGTGAGGACGTTAAGCTACAGGACCTATGTATAGTAGTTTAATGTAGGATATCATACTTGGGCCAACCCCCATTTTCTCCAGGACCGTCCACATGTATTGCCAGGACACCATGTCGAATGCCTTCGGAGCATCTAGTGTGATCGCGACTGCGTCAGCTTTTGGATCAATCCTGGACATTACATTGAAGAGCTGTTGGATATTAAGGCCTGTTGAGCGACCGGGGACAAAGCCGCTTTGGTCTTCGTGGACAAGGTTTGGCATAATTGAAAGGAATCCTTAGCAAATTTGTTTGTGTCTGTGTTTATAAGTGATAGGGGCCTGTAGGACCCACACTCGTCGCGGGGTTTACCTGGCTTGGGAAGAACAGTTATGAGAGACTCCTGTAGGGATTGGGGCAGGGTGGATAGACAAAGTGAATCAGCCCAAACTCCAAGCGCTAGGATGGCTACATGTTCTTGATAAAATTCTCAGGTGAGCCCGTCCTGTCCCAGGGCCTCACCTTTTGGGAGGTCTGAGATGGCTTTAACTATCTCCTCAAGAGTGATGGGGCGTCAATTTGTTCTCTAGTGGTTTGGGAGATATGGGTCATAGGGAATTGGTCATGCTAGGGTGTGCTCATGCTAGGGTGCATATAAGGCAGCATAACATTCCAAGAAAGTGTTTAAGATTTGCTGGTCAAACCAGTGTTGCGTGCCTCTTGCATCTATGATGCTATCTATGCGGGTCCTGCCCCCTCGGTGCGCACCTGTCTGGCTAGGGTTGTCCCTGGTCTATCCCCCTCCCCGTATTTCCGTGCCGCTAGTGGGTGTACTGTACCTCCCTCATGGCATGGGATTCAAAGATTTCCAGCTCTGATCTTATCAATGCCAGCTTTGCTGGGGTAGACGATGCGGTGCATTCGCACTCTAGCTCCTTGAGTCTAGTTTCAGAGCGGTGTAGGTCGCATTTTATGACCTTTAGTATCGCCGCTTCCCTTGAGATGCACATACCTCTGATGTGAACATTAAATGCCTCCCAGCAAATTCCATCAGTTGTGTCGTTTTCTTTATTGCAGTCAAAGAAGGTATTTATGTCAGATAATATCTCAGCTTTGAACACAATATTGCACAGTGCCTCTGATTTGAAGCACCAGGCAGTGTGGGTAGGTGGGCCCGTCCCTAGCCTAATCTGCATAATCACTGGGGTGTGGTATGAGAGTGTTCCCGTCAGTATCTGGATATCTATGACCCTGCCCATCAGACCACTCAATAGTAGAAACAGATCTATCCTGGACGAGCTGTCGTGTACTGATGAGTAATAGGTGTATTCCTTCATGTGTGGACGAAGTGTCCTCTAGGTATCTGTTAGGGAGAATTCTCTGTTTGGGCTGAATTTCCTAACCTAGTGAGTCCCCCAGCAGCTTTGCTGGATTTCGGGAGTTTGTTTTTTTTCCATCCTGCCAAGAGTGAGACTCTTTTCCTCCCACTCTTGGACATGTATGTGTGTAATTCCTTTGAAATATCAATGTGTTCGATGGGCTATGGGGTCTTTTACTCCATAGGGTCTCATATGTTTTTCTATGTGTGTTACACCGCACCCTATGTGCCGTAACACTGGGGCGTCCTAGCGGACCTCCACCATAGACTCCATACCCGGGGACTGACTACTGTCTCCCCGGGCATGTAAAGTCACCATTGGCTTTACTAGACCTAAATTTACTAACAGGACTAGTACAAACCATCTTATTGTGGACGTACTAGTAGGGGTACTTCGATTACTCCTGGACCTGTTACTCGAGGGGGCACTGTCCCGTCCCCCCTCGTCAAGTTTTGGCTGGTGGCAGTGGAAACTACTTGTTATGTTCGACCCCGAACATAACCCTATGGGATTCGTCCCATTGTTGGAGATTGATACTTTTTCTCGTTAATCTCCAACGTACCACCGGTCTACTTATCCTAAATAAGTTTATCGGATGGTATTTTCTGCCAGAACTCGGTTTGTAAAATGGCGTCTGTGTTCGTCTCTGTGACTCCTAAACCAAAGGTTGAGCCCTTTGTTCCAATTTTGGCGGGCCTCTGTACAGAGACCCTCCAAAGTGGTGCCATTCTGTCTGGGTTACCACAGGGGTGTGGGAGGGGGTTTAGGCACCCTGGACCGAGTTGCCTTGCCAACTCTGGTCGCACTCTGGAGTGATTGGCCCAAGTGGTGAGCGTTCCCGCTCACCACTTCGCATGTGTTGATTGACAGCTAGGCTGAATGAATGGGGGTTTTCTGCATAAAAGCAGGGCTTTTGGGACTGGATCTTCAGAAGTCGCCACAGGACCTAAGAATCCGACGAGGGTAACGCTGAGCCGACCTGCAACGACGACACCTCCGGTGGAGCCCTGCTGAGCCGACTCACCACTTCCCGACGACAGAGGAGATCTCCCTGCCGGAGAGTCTCTTCCCCTGACTGGTGGGAACAACCAGTCCCCTTTGCTTTTTATTTGCCTCAGGACGCAGTGGTCGAATTGCCCGTGCAGAGCACCCCGGCAACCGGATAGCCACTACCCCTGAACCGCGACCAAAAGGTGGTGCCTTGTGACGGAGCACTCCGCGGCTGGTCTCTTCCCTGGTGGTGCACCGGACTTCACTTTTCTTCAACGACGAGAACCTCTCTACTCTTGGCAAAGACCCGACGTGCATCCACCACCAGGAACAACTGCCCCCGCCGGAGCTGCCCTCCACAACAAGGTACCGTGTCCACCTGGCTTCCCTTTCGATCGGTTTGAGTGAGGTGTCTTAATCCTTTCCTTTCCGTTGGGTCGCCTCCAAGCTTTTCTCATTCATTGTTCTGAACTGGTTCAATCTGCCGATAACAATTTGCTATAAGACTTGAATGCATCTCCGCTAGAGACTTTTTGGGACATCGCGCCTCGCCTCTCTCCGAGTGGGCCTGGCCTCTGAACTTTATGCTCTATTATGATGCTTGCCTTCTTGCCGTGCATTTTACCCGCGAAGTATTGAACTGCGTTGATTTCGTAACCTGCCTATCTTTTTCTCTCCCGTCCTAACTAATATTCGAGTGTCATCTAGGTTGAGGTATACACCTCTGTCTGAAAATAAGTGGTACCGGTAGAACCTAGAGTTGTCGAGATATTGCTAGGGGGATTGATCGTTTTCTTATTCGTAGAGTAATTGTGTTTGATTTGTTTGCCGTGCTAGTGCCATAGTGTTTTTCATAGATGTTCTGTTATAAATAAATGCCTTAATATCTGTACACTAAGCCTCGTTGCGTGTTTGCTTGTCTTGCTGTGAAGAATTGCCCTATTTTGTATACTCCACATACTGCTCATCTTTTCTTGAGAGAAGTCTGACTGCTCAGCCACAGCTACCACGTGAATCTGTGTGGTGCAGACTGCTACCAAGTGGGTTCACCGCCAACGCCTGTAGTCCTAAATCTTTTGCAGTGTTCCCAGAGGGAACTGCACAGGTTTCCGCCTAACACTGGTGTACAGCGGTGGGATTTGTATCGAGTATACAGTTTAGAGTCCTTTTCAACACTGTAGGATAACTAACCACAAACCTTTGCACAAAAAGCAACTTTCAAAAAAAAAAAAAACATGTCTACGATGGAAACTTACAGTCAAGAGTCCTTGTCAGGTGAAAATACTGAGAGTTTGCGAGCTCTCTGTAGACAAGAGAATCTTCCTGTAAGAGGCAAGAAGTTAGAACTAATCGAGAGATTGCTGGCGAACCAAAGTCTGGGTGCTGGTTCAGAAGAACCAATCTCTCCAGCGACTGTAGATAACAGTGATGGTGTTGATCTGAATCGTAATTCTGATGATAGCGATGCAGAGGCTGACGAGGACGGCGAGGCTAACGAAACTGTCTCCCCTGCTCCTCTACCCGCCTTACCAGCTGTGCCTACGGGGCCCATACCAGGTCCCACAAGTAACCCTGCTTATTTTGAACTTGAAAAAATGAAGCTCGAACTAGAATACAAACGGTTCTTGGCTCAATCTGAACGAAACTAAGAGCTCGAGTTCAGACGGATGAATGCCCAGGCTGAGCAGAAGCAAGCTGAGTTAAGACTCAGGGAAATAGAACTTAATCACGAGTTAGAGATGAAAAAGGTGTCTATGGAAAATGCTTCTCTCTCCTCTGGTTCCTCTACGAGCTCCAGTCCCAAAAGACCCCGGATGCCGAAGGAATTAGTGGGTATGTATGAACCGAGATTGGATGTGTTGGATTGGTTGAAACTGTTTGAATACAATCTTGGGCTCCAGGACATCACCGGGAATGCTTTGCTTCCCTGGTTGTTCTCTAGGCTCCCTCCTGTTGCGACTGATGTGGTAATGGAGTTGGGGGAGGCGGATAAGACGGATTACGAAAGTGTGAAACAAGCTTTAATAGCTAGATTCGGGAAGACCCCTTCCCAGTATCTTAAGAGGTTTAGAACCCTCAAAAAACATGATGGTACCCCTTGGGCGACCTGGGTGAGTGAAGGGATGAAAAACTTAGAGGGATGGATTAAGGGTTACAAAGTGTACACTTATGAGGGTATGAGGAATCTTTTTATGTTGGAGTCTATTTATGATGCCTGTTCTCCTGAGCTCAGACAGCACTTGGCTGATTCGAAGGAATTGGATTCCAGGGCACTAGCTAAGGCTGCTTACTTGTGGGTTGCCAACAGGGCTACTCATAAGGATTCTGGGGCAACTCAGAAAAAGGATGAGGGAAAACAGCCTAACAAAGACTCAAAAGAGAATTCTAATTCCTCCCAACCCAAAGAGGGCCCCAAACAACAAAGTAACCAGGGTAGACCCCAGGGAAAACCACAACAGAATAGTGTCCCTTCTGGTCACAAACCAGAAGGAGGTCAGAACAAGCCACCATTCCAGAGAGCATTTGGAACATGCTATCTCTGTGGGGCAACTGACCATATCAAAGGAGATCCAAAATGTAAGGGTAAACCTACTGGGATCAGCACAGTCTCCTTAGCCTTCACTCCGGAGGAGGAAGTCCAAATGACTAGTGCTCACTTTGAAGTCTTTGCTGAAGAACCTTGGGTTCTTCAAGCAAGTGTAGCCGTAGAGTCAATGGATCTGGTTAGTAATCAGAATAGGAGAATGTATGACTCTATACCAGAATACTCTAAATGTTATTATGTGGACAGTGTTCTTGTCAACGGCCAGGATACTCCTGCCAGGCGAGACTCTGGGGCCAGCAGAACAGTAGTGGACGAAAGCTTTTTCAGGCCTGAGGATGTTGCTAAGGCACCCAAAGGTCCCGCTAAAATGTCTGGAGGCCCTGTCCAAATGGTTCCAATTCTACCAGCCCTCATTCAGTGTAATGACATGACAGTGTTGATTCCTGTCAGTGTTCAGACTGAGGTGCCTGGGAGAGTCCTGTTGGGGAATGATCTAAAAACTCTAGGAGTAGTATCTAGTACCCCCAGGCCTCCCAGTATGGAGACCCAGAACCAAACCAAATTGGCTAGGGAGGCCACCTTAAGGAACCACTCTAAGCCTGTGGGACCCTCTACTGAGAACCCCACTTCAAGCCCTGGTGTTGGTAAGTTGACCTCTGACCCAGGCAAATTTCAGGCTAACATGTTAGGGAAATGGGAGCCTCAACCAAGCTCCATCATTGTTCCCCCAGTTATAGAGTCTGTGACTCCCCCTGCTTCTGAGGAAGAGGTGGGTAGACCTACTGGAGCCCTAACTAGGCCTAAGAGAACTGGTAATTCTCGGTGCTGGTGGAAAACCAGAAAAGAAAAGTCTAAGGCCAAAAACCTTCAGACTGTTGGACCTTCCACAGAAGACTCCGACTCAAATCCTAGTATTAGGGGGGAAACTCCTAAAGTAGGTAAAGTAAGATCTCAGAGGAAGGAGAAGCATGTACCTTGCTTATCTCCATACCCTCCAACCAAGAGGCCTAAAACTCAACCTTCTCTCAACAGAGAGGTAGGGAAGACCTCTGGAGGCCCCTCTAGATCTAAGGGAATCCTTTATAAGGACCCCTTGAAAAAGCCTAACACAGGTTCAGAAGTTGTAACAACTTTTGAGGGACTGGTCAACCAGATCCCCTATAAACTTAAAAAGTCTGATGTTCCTAGGAAGGTTTGTAGGTCATATAGCTTACAAAGGAAAACCTGGAAACCCATTGAACATAGGTCAAGGTGTCACCACCAAAATGCTGATGGTCTCTCTAGGATGTATGTCATCGACTAGAGGTATGAGATTCATCCAGGAGTGGATTAAATCCTCCTGTCCCTTAGTCTGGGGGGGCGAGTGTTAGGGAGAATTCTCTGTTTGGGCTGAATTTCCTAACCTAGTGAGTCCCCCAGCAGCTTTGCTGGATTTCGGGAGTTTGTTTTTTTCCATCCTGCCAAGAGTGAGACTCTTTTCCTCCCACTCTTGGACATGTATGTGTGTAATTCCTTTGAAATATCAATGTGTTCGATGGGCTATGGGGTCTTTTACTCCATAGGGTCTCATATGTTTTTCTATGTGTGTTACACCGCACCCTACGTGCCGTAACACTGGGGCGTCCTAGCGGACCTCCACCATAGACTCCATACCCAGGGACTGACTACTGTCTCCCCGGGCATGTAAAGTCACCATTTGCTTTACTAGACCTAAATTTACTAACAGGACTAGTACAAACCATCTTATTGTGGACGTAGTAGTAGGGGTACTTCGATTACTCCTGGACCTGTTACTCGAGGGGGCACTATCCCGTCCCCCCTCGTCAAGTTTTGGCTGGTGGCAGTGGAAACTACTTGTTATGTTCGACCCCGAACATAACCCTATGGGATTCGTCCCATTGTTGGAGATTGATACTTTTTCTCGTTAATCTCCAACGTACCACCGGTCTACTTATCCTAAATAAGTTTATCGGATGGTATTTTCTGCCAGAACTCGGTTTGTAAAATGGCGTCTGTGTTCGTCTCTGTGACTCCTAAACCAAAGGTTGAGCCCTTTGTTCCACTTTTGGCGGGCCTCTGTACAGAGACCCTCCAAAGTGGTGCCACTCTGTCTGGGTTACCATAGGGGTGTGGGAGGGGGTTTAGGCACCCTGGACCGAGTTGCCTTGCCAACTCCGGTCGCACTCTGGAGTGATTGGCCCAAGTGGTGAGCGTTCCCGCTCACCCCTTAGTATGTGTTGATTGACAGCTAGGCTGAATGAATGGGGGTTTTCTGCATAAAAGCACAGCTTTTGGGACTGGATCTTCAGAAGTCGCCACAGGACCTAAGAATCCGACGAGGGTAACGCTGAGCCGACCTGCAACGACGACACCTCCGGTGGAGCCCTGCTGAGCCGACTCACCACTTCCCGACGACAGAGGAGATCTCCCTGCCGGAGAGTCTCTTCCCCTGACTGGTGGGAACAACCAGTCCCCTTTGCTTTTTATTCGCCTCAGGACGCAGTGGTCGAATTGCCCGTGCAGAGCAACCCGGCAACCAGATAGCCACTACCCCTGTACCGCGACCAAAAGGTGGTGCCTTGTGACGGAGCACTCCGCGGCTGGTCTCTTCCCTGGTGGTGCACCGGACTTCACTTTTCTTCGACGACGAGAACCTCTCTACTCTTGGCAAAGACCCGACATGCATCCACCACCAGGAACAACTGCCCCCGCCGGAGCTGCCCTCCACAACAAGGTACCGTGTCCGCCTGGCTTCCCTTTCGATCGGTTTGAGTGGGGTGTCTTAATCCTCTCCTTTCCGTTGGGTCGCCTCCAAGCTTTTCTCATTCATTGTTCTGAACTGGTTCAATCTGCCGATAACAATTTGCTATAAGACTTGAATGCATCTCCACTAGAGACTTTTTGGGACATCGCGCCTCGCCTCTCTCCGAGTGGGCCTGGCCTCTGAACTTTATGCTCTATTATGATGCTTGCCTTCTTGCCGTGCATTTTACCCGCGAAGTATTGAACTGCGTTGATTTCGTAACCTGCCTATCTTTTTCTCTCCCGTCCTAACTAATATTCGAGTGTCATCTAGGTTGAGGTATACACCTCTGTCTGAAAATAAGTGGTACCGGTAGAACCTAGAGTTGTCGAGATATTGCTAGGGGGATTGATCGTTTTCTTATTCATAGAGTAATTGTGTTTGATTTGTTTGCCGTGCTAGTGCCATAGTGTTTTTTATAGATGTTCTGTTATAAATAAATGCCTTAATATCTGTACACTAAGCCTCGTTGCGTGTTTGCTTGTCTTGCTGTGAAGAATTGCCCTATTTTGTATACTCCACATACTGCTCAACTTTTCTTGAGAGAAGTCTGACTGCTCAGCCACAGCTACCAATTGAATCTGTGTGGTGCAGACTGCTACCAAGTGGGTTCACCGCCAACGCCTGTAGTCCTAAATCTTTTGCAGTGGTCCCAGAGGGAACTGCACAGGTTTCCGCCTAACAGTATCGAGTATGCCCAGCGATCTCATGTGTGTGTGCAATCGGCGGGCAGCTCAAGACATAGCTCTGTTGGTTGCCCTTGTTCTGTTAAGATCATTGTCTAATATCAAGTTCATGTCTCCCCCCCATATAATAGGGACTCCGATATATCCCATGTGTAGGGTGGCCACCTCGTTGAAGAATTCGGGGGCGTCAATATTCGGGCCATATGTCTTTACAAGCAAGCACTCCTTGTTTGCTAACATACAGTGGAGGATAACATATCTGCTCTCTGGGTCTATGTGGCTCGTCTTCAGTGAGAATTCCACCGATTTATGAATTAGAGTCAGCACTCCCCTGGATTGAGTGGAGTATTTTGTGTAGAACCTATTGGATCCCCAGGTTGGCGCCAGGCATGATGCAAGGTGCCCCAGGGTATGTCTCTCCTGTAGGAGGAGTATTTTGATTCCGTGTCTCTGGGCGTGTGCAGTGATTCTACGGGCCTTTGTAAAATTACTTAACCCCCGAGCATTCTATGTCATCAGTTTAGTGGTCATAACGTGGCATTATGGAACATCCCAGCAGTAGGACCTGTCACCATTCAGCACTGTGCGTGTCGCCGTGGCGTGCTTGTGACATGGCCCAACCCCAGCCACCACTTTCCCGCCATTTTTCTCGTAACATTCCCCAACTTTGCCACCCCCCGCCCTCACTGCCCAACCCCAACCAGCAGTGTAGTGTCTCCCCCCCATAGAGCGGGCTTCAGCGTGCCATCCCCAACTCAGCACAGCCAGTCTGCAGGCCCAACTGGGGCACAAACTCAACAGTTTCGCCTGAGTAAACATTTCAGCCGCAGCGGGGGTTGCCGCTGCCATGTGACCAACTTTGCTTATAACTCAGTGTGAGAAATCACCATATATATCTCAACGGCAGGTGATGCTCTGAATTACAATAGAAGTCACAAAATGCATGATGAAAAATCTGAACATATGAGATATAAACTTCGGGGCCTACAAATGTTCCAATTAGACGGTGGCGCTGCCCCAGCCCGTGCAGTAATAGCGAACAGGGTCAGGGATGTCTCTCAGCCTGATTGTGGGTGAAACAAGGATACTATTGTCGGGGGTCAGTCATCCCGTGGTGATATGAATCCAGGGTAAGGGTGAGCCGTGGGCCGGAGAATAGAGCCCCACCTGGGGACGGCCAGCATCAAATGGCAAGTGACATTAGCCTCAGTCATTGTCCACCAGATCGTCCGCTGGATCTTTACGTGGGATATGTGCCTCTATATATTTCACTGCTTCATCTGTGACCGTGAAGAAGTAGAGTCTATTGCGGTGGGTACATTTTAGGTGAGTGGGAAAAAGCATTGCATAATCGATTTTCCTTTCTCTGAGCATCTTCTTCACTCCATTGAATTGCCGTCACTCCATTTGCACCCCTGTGGAGAAGTCCGGGAAGATCCTGATGATTTGCGATTCTAGCCTAAGCGCTCCTTTTTCACGTACCAGTCGGAGTATGTGATCCCTATCTCTGTAACTCAGGATCTTCGCAAATTATTGGCCTGGGAAGTCACCCAGTTTGGGGCGAGGAGCTAGTGCACGGTCTGCGCGCTCAACAGCAAAGAACGGGGAGAGCTCAGGGTTGTCAAGCAGGTCCTTGAGTAAGTTTTCGGTTGCAAGCTCCATGCGTCCTTTGAGTGCAGATTCAGGAACACCCACAATGCGAATGTTGTTTCTGCGTGACCTAGACTCTTAGTCATCGCACTTGGCTTTGACAAATTTCATGTCGCGTCCGAGCTCCGTGACTGTGTTCTGCAGTGCGTGAACCCCATCCTCATTAGCACCAATTCTAGTTTCCGCCTCAGTAATCCTGGCTCCATGTTCGTCAAGCTTGGTTTTTAGCGACGCTACATTCGCATTTATATCGTCCAGTTTTTCATGGAAGGATGCAAAATTCTTGCCCATGGATTCCTATTGGTGTCAAGTCAGGGTGAGGAGGATCTGATGGTATGTCCATATCTTCCTGGCCTGCGGAAGGGCCCCCCTCCTCATGCCTGGGCGACGCTTTGGTAAACTTAGCCATAGACCCAACTTTGTTAGCGCCCCGTGATCTGTTGGACATCGCAGAGGTGGATAGTTTTGCACCCTGGGGCGGTCAGGCGTCACGTGTGCACCCTTAGAATGCTAAACACTTCAGCTCATGTGGTGTAAAGTCCGATGACTAAGTAGTATGGTATCAGCTTTTTAAATGGTTGCACAGTACTCAGCATTGTGTCCTCTCGGAGATTCCAAGTGAGCTTTCACTACAGTCTGGGCCGTTAGAGGGACCCAGCTGCTCTCCCTAGGCTCCACCAAGGAGGCCAGGAGAACCAGGGAGGTCCAGACAGGTCGCTGTAACGGGACCAAGGGAGGGCTATGTTCTCTATCTGACAGGCCAGCCGTATTCCGTTTCCGCATGGGAGAAGATGGCAGGTAGAGGCCAGCGGAATTGTTATGCTCTTATAGGGGGGCAGTCGTGCAACCGAGAGGCTGCGTTTGTATATGCGGCAAAATTGCGGGTGTTCTTATTGGGCCACCAAGAAGGTAGCTGCACGGGCAGAGAGATGTGGATGGAGCCAGGTGCCGGTCGTGGGACAGTATTTTGTGATTCTGCTGTGGTTTAGAGAGGAAGCGGTATTATGTCCAGCCGAGTCATATGGACAGTGTGCGATAAAGTAGGGACCTCAGTGGTGCGGCCCGCGGCCGGCTCTGCACAGAATGTGCTCAGGGTGCGATGGATTCCCTGCAGTCGGCTCCAGCCGGAGAGGGGCAAGTACCAGCGGCAAGGATGTGGGCCCGTGTCGGCCAGCTGCACCATTTCTGATAGCTAAGGCCCCAACCTGAGCCTCAAGGCCGGGTGAGCAGGGAGGAGCGGGAGCTGCACTCCGCCACCGGCAGGGGAACAGGTATGTAGTAGCGACCCCACAGCACGCCACGGCCGCCGGAGTGACCGCCCCCACAGCCTGGAGAGATGCAGGCGGGGGCCAGCCAGTCGCAATCAACTTCAAAGCACAGTGGCAGTGTCGCCCCCCCGTCCCACCGGCACACTTACTTGGGCTGCAGTCGGCCGGCCACAGCCCACGGGGGCCCAGGCTGGATAGTGCATGCCAGCTGCTGGGGCGCGCAGCACGCCGCCCACCACACACAGCGGGACCACCTAGTCGGATGCACTCCAGTCGCGTATCCCTCGCTCGGGCTCCCGGACCCAAGGTAGTGCGGAAATCCGGCTCTGCGTGTCCCCGGCCGGCACCCGGCATGACACCCCTGACAGAAGAGAGCAGCTGCAGTCGCCTCACATAAAATCCGCCCGCATCAGGAGTTCACAGCAGGAGCTCAATGCGGAGTCGGGGCCACGTAGCTCCACGCAGCCCAGCGGGCAGGCCCACTGTCGGTTCAGCTGCCCACAAGTACAAGTAGCCGTATCTCAGTCGCGGGCTTCCGATTCTTTTTGATATCAGAGACGAGTATCCCTTGCACTCACGGCAATGTGTGTAGGCGATTGCAGGGCTCAGCATTCAGAGATTCCGCCTTTGTTGTCGGATTGTTGTCGGTGACACACGGAGCTTCCCAGCTAGGCAGCTATTTTGCAGGTTGCTCAACAGCGCCCCCCCCAGGAAGGCTGTATTTTCTAACCCTAATGTTACAATCTGTTGGAGGGTGATATCATTGAAGTCACATCTAGTCGAAAGTTCGAACAGCTGGATATTCATTTCTGGGCCACTGATTTTAGGTATTGTTCGGTACAGGAAAAACAAGAGAAAGAACTGTCTGGTTGGCTTTAGTAGTGAGGAAGCACAAGGGGAACACAAGTAGTCAAAACACTGTGTCTTTGAATGGCATTTACCTAAGAACAACCTAAAAGCAATATAACATCATGAGTAAAGGTCTTTCAATCCCGCTTCAAGGATTCCTCTCATCTGTCCTCTGTGTTTTGATGGCTCAACTCCTAGCCAAAGGAATACGAGGTGAAGCACAGGCTATCTTTATTAATTGTGCCAACATTTGTGCCATGATTAACGCAGTGTTTCACCAACACATGGAAAGTTGAAAGGTTTACCTTACGAGAATACCTCCTGGTGCATCTTAATGATGTAACCATGGAAAATAAAAATGTATGTTGCAAAGAATGAGTAAAATGGCTTATTTCAGCCCCCAAAATATTAAAATAGTTAAAAAAAATAATAATTATAGAATTTGGAAAAAAGAGCCAAGACCAGTTTACTGTTTTAGGGTGAACACATCTGGAAGTGTTTGCTTCCTATTACCAAAGGAGTTCAGCATTGACTTCAGTTTATTTAAGTAATCATAAAAAATCTGAATTTTGGAAATATTGGCAAAGTGTCAATTCTAGGGCCATAGAGTAAAACTACAGTTATGGCTACTGTAAGGGAGGCATGGTATCACAACTATGACACTGACACAAGAGGTACACGTTTCAAAACCTTTATTTAGTTCTTGGGTTTTCAAAAACTCCTACTTTGCCCTATAGCTATAATGGGCATAGTCTCTACCATCAAATAATATAGAAAACCCAGTCCTAGTCAGTCTATGTCAAATCAAAATGGCCTATACTAAAAAAACGAATGTCTGGACTATCTCTTATACACTTATACAAAAGGTGTTTAAAGGGGAATGTGTATGCAACGGAAAGTCAGTATTATAACATAAAGTATCAAGATGGCTTAGTCAGTTCACTGCCCTACGTTGGACAGCACAGAGTGAGGTGGCCCCTGTAGACAGGATGACACACTCTGGCTCAAGTTATAAAAAAAGACAGTTCAAGACATGGGTCGAGGCCCGCTTGGCCTTCCACGTTAAAGTCACTTAAGTTCACAAAATGTTCTTTCACGATTCCACAAAATTGTCGTAGGTCTCCCTCCGTTGGGCTCAGGCCTCTCAAGGCATCAGTAGTTCATGTAGGTCTCCCTCAGTGGTGCTCAGACCTCTCAACAAAAGTACCTGATTCAACGTAAATCTCCCTCAGCCAGGCTCGGACCTCGCAATCACAGCACTTGTAGGGGTTCCCTTCCTCAAGCTTTATTCGCATTCGTTAGAGCGTTCACTTCCCCTAATTTATGTCATGCTCTACATCTCCCTCAACCGGGCTCGGACCTTTCACTGATGCCGAAGACTTTCGAATGTGCAAGGCGTTTCCACAAACCTCTGCAGGACCCCTTTGGCTTTCACCTCAGCTCTTCCTTATGGTAGTTGCCCCAGTGTCTCTTGATTTGAGTAGTTCCACAACATAACCTGAAAAGTTCAAAGAAGTCTTTCTCTTAAAGCAGTAACCTTTTTAACTTCGCATATTTCAATGTTCATTCACTTTGTTGCTTTATAACAAACATCAAACATTTCACTTAGACTTTCAAGTGCACCATTTCCTTTCGCTGGACTACTCTGCTACTCTTTAACACTGGTTTCACAGTTACCGCAGACTTTAAAGTTCACTACGGGTTTGCTTTCTTTCACGTCTCGTCAGCACGTGCGCATACTTCAATTGTGAGATAGACTGTTGCAGCTACAATCTTTCCTTGACACAAACCGGCCTTTCATGTCTTTCGCTAACTCACCAGTTGTGTGCATTCTTTTCTGTTCCCTGCTGCTTTGATTCTCGAGTTAAGGTTAATAGCACAGGCTTGGCCTCACCTCCCCAACTCTGCCGTTCACCAGGGAGGGTTGCTGGCATCCTCTTGTCTGGGTTTTGGCTTTCTCTGCATATCTCTCATGTTTTACCGGAGGCAACGACCTCCTGCAGGGATGTTCAGGGTTTCTCAGCCCCTTACTATGGTCCCTCGATCGGTCGTCCTGCTCCAATGGATTTGCCTTTGCCCCGGAACTTCTGCTCCTTCTCGTGTTCCACCTTGCTCAGAATGTGTCTCCATGCTCTGCCTTTTATCCGTGTGTGGGGAGTTGATGGGTATCAGATGTATGTGATTAAGGTGAAGTTCCCAACTTTGCCTGACCTTATTACTGGAAGATATCCAATGGGATATGTAAGGGTTAGCCTCTTTTCTCTCAGTCCTCCTCTTCCTCTACCCAATGTTTGTGTATAAAGGGGTTTGGGGAGTTGAGATGTCAGAGAATCCTATAAAATAGGATGGGGTATGGGCACGGGAAAGGGGGGGGGATACTGCGTCTCACCATCGGTTGTCTCACCCCCACTTCCTGAAAATCCCTCACCCATGTGATCCTCCCACACTGGTCCACCCCCAGTGTCTGGATCGAAAGGCGATGGCCGTGCCCTGGGCACCTGAGAGAGAGATCCCTGGGGACTAGCAAGTAGACACCCATTAAATTAGCTGCTTTCTCTCTCTTTCTCACGCATTCAGTCAAGTTCTGTGGGATCAGCTAGATCCTCTAAACTCTGTATTCTTCAGCGACCTGGCCACTGGCTGCTTCTGTGAAGTGTGCTCTCGATATCTTGTACAGTTTATTAAAAAGGAGGCCAATGTGTTTTTTAATTGGAAGTTGGAAGGGTGTAAATGTTTCCTATGAATATTGCAGGAGCGACTGAGCATAGCGACGAAATGCAAATGAACTAACAGGTGCTCGGGGGACTTGAGGGGGGGATCTATACCCAATACAATTTTGAAAAGTAATGGGTTAAAATTGAGAATTTTACAGCACATTTTCTGAGAAAATTAGGTAAAAAGCCACACTGTTTGCACTTAGTTTAATTGGGTAACACATGAAAAAATCCAATAGCTACAAGTTACCAACAGTGCTCAGTAGCATTTTCCAACGCATTTTTGTGATGCCTTTGACACAACATATGCCAGTATAAAAACCTTTTGATGCTGGCCGGGCCCATGCATTTTCATGCAGGCTGCACCAATGTATGCCAGTATTCCTATAAATAAACATATACTCATGTTTGTTTTGCTCAGAATGGCAGTAATGATACTACAAGAAAACATGTCCATGCTTCTCCTGCCAATACATGCCAGTATCACCACGTCATAATATACTCCTATTGGCTTAGCCAGTAAAACAATTAAATGCCACAGTAGGAAACAAACATCCAGACTGGCTGCAGTAACAAATCAAATTGCAGTCTGGAGCACACCATTATCTTATCTGCTTTCCACTTCATTGCACTGTCAGAAAACAGACTCTATTGAATACAACAACTGCTTTAATTAATACTAGGGCGCAAGCCAAGACTTGCACACCACTGGGTGTTGCAATAACTACTCCTCGTCTCTCTGCAGCCTGGAAGAAATATGTTTTACACACTGTGATGAATCCTTGGATGTTGTCCCTTCTCCCATGAGGGAAGACCCTTCTAATAGGGCCAGGGTGGTGCGGTCACAGTCCAATTCTCCTCATGGGGATGGTGCATCGTGGGATTATCACATGGGGAGGGGAACCCCTTATGGGACAGAGGGCGACACCTTAGGGAGAACGCAGTATACACCCACCCCTTTAAAACCTCTCTTACACTCTATGGGGTGACATAAGGGCTCATTATAAGTTTCCCAGAAACTGTCCCTACCATCTCTGCCACCTGATATACTGGTATTACCGGGATATTATGGACGGCAGAAATGCTGGTAAGTTCCCATTCCATGGAATCCCATTGGACTGCATGGGATGGAATTGCTGGAATTAACAGCACCAGTAGTACCGGTGCCGGTGATTCTGGTATTTATTTTCCCGTGGGGCCAGCTGTAACGGCAGGACAGGCCTGCCGGAGGATTGTGCTCCCATGGCAAACATCTGTTTGCCCAGTCCGGAAAAAATGACGGTGCCGGAATTACCAGCATTTTCACCAGCATATTTTCCAGACCTGGGAACTCCTAATGAGTCCAGCTGAGATGAAGAAGAGCATCAGTACCTCAGTGAATCATAACAATTGGGGTACTGCGATGAGAAAGATGCAGGGAGTGATGAGGAACACTCAACAGAACCAACAGAAGCAGTCTAGCCAATGTGGGCAATTGATTACAATGGGTGCTTTAAAAGGTAAGGACGCACTAGTCTTTTCAACAAACCCCACACATGAGGAAACGCGAAGTTCAAAGAAGTTGGAGAAGGAGAACGACCAACGTCACAAGAAGGGAAAGCGAGCCCAGAGGCAGTCCGGTGTCGAACGGACACAAAGGAAAGACTAAAGAAGAAACTCCTGGCGACCCGGAGGGCCGAGGAACATGGGAAGCAGAAGTTCAGCTGCCAGGAGAGACGCTGCTACCCCTGCAGAGATTCTGCAGACAGAAGGCAAGCGAGGAACAGCGGCAAAACCACATGGCTGACAGCCACGGCCCAAAGAGCCCCAACAATGCGGCAGGCCAGAGAAAAAGGTACACAGGCTGCAGGGGAGGCAAAGGGGCCGAAAGCCAGTATGACAAAAGTTGGCAAACACAGAAAAGCTCAACATACCGGGTCTAGGACCCCAGGGCAACAGCTATATCAAACTATAGAGGCATTGAGAGTGCTCATCATAGTCACAGTACCTGGCAGGAGAGGACACCAGGTAGACTACACAGAACATCAGAGTATGCAAGACTGGGACCTGCATCCAGAAAACAATACCTCGGCATCAAGAGTGCTCATCATAGTCACGGTACCTGGCAGGAGAATATACCAGGTGGAGCAAGCAAAGAAACAGTTGTTCATCATTGCAATACCTGGTAGTGAAGATTCCCAGGTAGTGAATCGACCGAATAAGCAAAGAAGCAAGAGAAGTCCAAATAGCTATTTTTCGATGCAGTTCGTAAAGAGAAGAATACACCAGGGGTAGGGAGTCATCCCATCGGGTATTTGTGTACAGAAGGAAGAAGAAGAAGAAAGCTGGGGAAGGGAGTCATCCCGTCTGGCAGCTGCAAACACTGAAAGAAAACCAGTAAAAGAGAAGCCCTTTTCCCTGGCAACCTTATCACAAACTGACCAAACCCTCTGTCCAGAAAGAGGGAGGCATCCTTCTGGACCATCACAGAGACATTATCTTCACTGAATATAAGTGTTAGGGACAGAAGAAGGGTTGACAAAATGGACTTTTATAGTTTGTAGGACATTCTGATATTCCCCTAGTTTACCATTTGAAGTAGGGAAAACACCCTTAGAAATAGGGATAGCTAGGTTTTACCTTTTCTTTTCATGATAGCAAAAGTCTCTAGTCAAAGACATGCCACCTTGGTTTTGGGCTGTTACTTCTGCAACCTTACATTACCTATTACTTCATTATTGTCTCCTTGAGCTTTTGCTATCTTGCAATAGCACTGCCCCTTGTTGATTATGTTTATGGTACAACAAGCATTTCTTTGTGACAAGTTTTATCGTTCTTTTTTATTATGGGGAATTTTATGATTATAATTTAGTATTAATTGATGTGTTAAATCTCTCCTTATCTTGCTTATAACTGTAATCACCTTGTTTCCCTTTTGTATTTTCTCTGTCAACACAGAATATTAATGC
The DNA here is from genome assembly GCF_040938575.1 of Ambystoma mexicanum. Lineage (NCBI taxonomy): Eukaryota > Metazoa > Chordata > Amphibia > Caudata > Ambystomatidae > Ambystoma > Ambystoma mexicanum. The sequence goes on from NC_090926.1 coordinate 746,990,351, forward strand.
AATTCCTTCTTAATGTTCCCTTGCCAATCCAGAAGCTTGGCCCATATCCATATTTCAAATGGATTGTGTCCTCCCACGTATTCTTCATCTTAGATATATCCTTACCTTCAGCTTTGCTGCTTTGGAATTTTTTTCTCTCTCTCTCCACCAGAGGGCGCTCCACTCGAGGCGGCGGTGTCGAAGTACCTCGGCGGCATCTTTCGAGCGCTGACATCATCCGTCGTATAAATGCCTCGAGCACGCCCGTTGGCCTCAGTCTCATTTTTCCGTTAGCTTCGCTTCGGATCAATATAAACGGCGCTTCAGTTCGAACGATTATGTCGTCTTCATCGAACCCTTCCACACCCGAAAACTGGATTTAAAAAATGCCAGAAATGTGGGAGAAAGATGTCGCTGACTGACCATCATCGAAATTGCCTCTGGTGCCTCTGTTCCGACCATTGTATTGATGACTGCGGTTCTTGTCAGTTGATGACCCATAAGGCCTTAAAAGAACGAAGAGGGAAACTGGCAATGGGGAAGGAATCCTCGAAGTTTTCTTCGAGAGGGAGGAAAGACTCCGCTGAGTCTTCAGCAAAACGTCACAAAAAATCTAGGTCGAGGAGTAGATCCAGGAAGTCTTCTTCTTCTTCCTCTAAAAAGGCAAAGTAAAGACGACATCGATCTCCCTCTTCCTCTTCCTCAACGTTATCGGAGGAAGTTATAACATGTCCGACAAGACATGACTCCCCTAAAAAGTGGGAAGCTTTCACAGCATCTATGTTAAAAAAAAATTAGAACGTGGCCCAGACCCCCTCAAAAATGTCTGATGTAGACCATGCTCCTATGCACAAAAAAGTGACAGGGGAAGATCCAAGACGAGGAAATCCGACAAAATATTGTTGTAACGCTCACCTGATTCCCGTAGAGGCGCCGGTCTTGACTGGGCGTATACCGTATCTTCAAAGGTGATGTGTAACACACGGCTGGCTCTTTGGGCTGGACCTCTGTGCACTGTATGTCTGACTTGAAGGGTAAGATGTCTGCAGATAGAAAATATGGGATTAAGGAACTGGGTTATTGAATGTCTCTCTCTTCTTCCCTTTCTCTTCTCCTGTAGAACCCCAAAGGTTAACGCTCTCACCTTAGGTAAGTGAACGCTGTGCTCTCCATCTGCCTCGGGGCAGGGTGCTATAACCAGTTTCTTCACTGGATAAGGGGAGCAGGCCTCTTGACTTCAGAGGACTGCTGTCTGTCGTTTACTGCACGAACGGTAAGTTTCGAGTAATTCTAATGTCTTTAAAGTCTTTAGTAATGATGTTTTCTTGTTTTGCAGGGTTCCGGCGATGGCGGATGACGGGCTGAAGTGAGTTGAAGATGGAGCCCGTGTGATGAATAAAGGCGCCTGGAAGCACGTAAGTAAGCGCTTGTTGCCTGCTTCACGATGCGCTCTAACTGTCTTTTTATTTTGCAGGTACAAGTTCGGAGCGGCTGCAGGGTGCCGGAATACCCACTGGGTTAGATGTGGAAAGGAGTAATGACACGTGAGTATTAAAGTTCCCCAATGTCTTTAAACGCACCTTGTTTTGTCTTTCAGATGCGGGATGCAGCGCCGAAGGCCTCCGGAGCGTGCGAAGAGTTGGTAAGCTTTTGTCTTTCAGATGCCGGAATGCAGTGTGAAGACACCGGAGCGCACGAAGAGTAGGTAAGCCTTTGTCTTTCAGATGCCGGAATGCAGCGCGAGGCGTTGGTGACAGCCGATGGACCAGGTAAGTGAAGAGCTGTCACTGAAGCCCGCAATGCTAACCTGTTCTTTCTTGTCTTTATAGGTGTTGCTGAAGACTGGATTCAGGATGGTAAGCCTTTTTCCTTAGGCCCAGGATCAGATGCAGAAGACACGATGAGCGTTCTGCTGCAGAGGATGCAGAATAACGCAAAGCAAGATTCATCCATCGGGTGTGGTTTAAATAGCCTCCTGTAGTGCTTAGGTGTCTCCTTCCACAGCCCCGCCTAGGTAAGAAAAGAGTTCCTGTTTTCCAGAAGAGTTCCAGTGTTCTGAATCTAGGGAGTGGCTCCTGCCCCACCCAACAGGAAAAGTAGTTCCAAACAGAAGAGGATCAGAGGCTCAACTGGCAGGCAAGTAAGCAGCATGGTCTGCTGCAGGTAAGTCCACCCAAGCATTATGAGCCCGGCGCTTCCAGCGCTGGGACTGGGCATATTTATGAGCCTGGTGCCACTGGCGCCAGGACTGGGTCCAAAAGGTCCCAATTGGGACTGGTTGGCACTCGGAACCTGGGTTATGGATCTGCTTCCAAGGGAGTTGGGAAAACCCTGACCTTTTGGAAGCAGAGATCATGACAGTACCCCCCCTCAAGGCCCCTCCCAAACCGGGCTTCTCCGGGGGTTTTGGCTTGTCGGGAAATGTTCTGTGAAATCTTTTGATTAGGCGAGGAGTGTGGACATATTCAGCAGGTTCCCAGGATCTCTCTTGGGGGCCGTAGCCTTTCCAGTCAATTAGGTAAAATAGTTTAGATTTGGAGATCTTGGAGTCCAGAATGCTTTTGACTTCAAACTCGAGTTCTCCATCAACTAGGATAGGTTTTGGAGATTTAGTTAGTCGGGTTTGAGGTTGCACGGGTTTTAATAGAGAGACGTGGAAGACCGGATGTATCTTGATGTGCGGGGGCAAGTCCAACTTGACCGCTACCGGGTTTACTATGGTAGTGATGGAATAGGGACCAAGGTATCTTGGGTTGAATGTGCGTGGCCCTTTTAGAGGTAGATATTTGGTGGATAACCAGACTTGATCCCCTACTTGATATTGAGGGGCTTCCTTCCGATGTTGATCTGCTCCTTTCTTGTATTGTTCTTTAGCCCTTTGAAGGTGAGAAACAGCTTCCTTAAAGGCTTGGGTGATTGTAGAATGCAGGTAGTCTACTGCTGGTGTTTCAAGATCTTGGAGGGGATCCAACTCCGAGGTTCGAGGGTGACTGCCGTACAAAAGAAAAAACGGGGTTTTCCCAGTTCCCGAATGGACAGAGTTATTGTAGGCATATTCGGCTATCCAAAGGATGTCTTTCCAAGTTTTTTCAGTTTGTTGCAGCATGCAGCGTAAATACTGTTCCAGAGTTTGATTGGTCCTCTCGGTTTGTCCGTCGGTCTGAGGGTGGTGACTGGTCGATAGTCTCACATCAATTTGAGCCGACCGACAGCAACTTCGCCAAAAATGAGAAATAAATTGACTACCTCGATCCGAAATTAGAACCGAAGGAAAACCGTGCAGTCGGACGATGTTTTCGAGAAATTCTCGGGCCAGAGTTGCTGCTGTTGGCAAGCCTTTGAGCGGAATGAAATGCGCCATCTTGGAGAATAAGTCCACGATTACTAGAATCGTATTGTATCCGGAGCATGGAGGTAGATCGCTGATGAAGTCCATAGAAAGCGTATGCCAAGGGCGAGGTGGGATGTCAATAGGGCGTAAGAGGCCTGCTGGTCTTTCCTTTTGACTCTTGTTTTGGGCGCATACTCCACAGGACATTATAAAGTCTCTGATATCTTTTTTCCAAGACGGCCACCAGAAGTAGCGCTTGATCTTTTCTGAGGTCTTGGCCATACCGGGATGTCCTTCCATTAAAGAATCGTGATAACAAGAGATTACTTTTTTCTGTAAATCTGTGCTGGGTAGGTATAATCGTTCTTGGAAATACAATAAGTTGTCCTTTACTGCAAAGTCCTTTCCCTGCAGATGCCAATTCTGTATGTCTGCTGGAGTTACAAGTTGCCTGGCTTTATCCTTAACTTCCTCTATGGATTCTGTGGCGATTACACCCAGAATTCTTTGTTCGGGAATGATTGGTACAGGTTTAGGGTTGATCAAGTGTTCTTCCACTCCCATCCGAGAAAGGGCATCAGCTTTACCGTTCTTTGTACCAGGTCGATAGGTAATTATGAAGTCAAACTCGGCAAAGAATAATGCCCAACGGAGTTGTCTAGAGGATTGGGCTTTTGCGGTTTTCAAATATTGCAGGTTTCGGTGATCCGTAATTACAGTAACGGTGTGTCGGGCCCCCAGCAGATAATGCCGCCAAGCCTTAAAGGCAGACTTGATAGCCAGAAGTTCCTTGTCAGTAATCGTGTAATTGATTTCAGGAGGCGAGAATTTGCGGGACCAAAATGCCACGGGATGCAACTGATTGGTTACCGGGTCCTTTTGTGATAGAACTGCCCCCATGGCAAGGCTTGAAGCATCAGTTTCCACGATGTAGGGGAGTTCGGGGCGAAGGTGTTTTAAGATTGGTGCAGAGATAAATTTAGTCTTCAAATCCTGGAAAGCTTGTTCCGCCTCAGTAGACCATTCAAAACGTTTGTTTTTCTTTAACAAGGCAGTGATGGGCTGGACTATTCGAGAGAATTCGGGGATAAACCTGCGGTAAAAGTTAGCGAAGCCTAACATGCTTTGCTCACCTTTTACGGAGGATGGTGATGGCCATTTGAGAACTGCATCGACCTTCTTTGAATCCATAAACACTCCGCCAGGTGATAATATGAATCCCAAGAATTCAACTTCAGTCACGTTGAAAACACATTTTTCCAACTTAGCGAAAAGTTTGTGTTGACGCAATCTTTCGAGGACCATTTTCACGTGTTTCCGATGTTCAGATTCCGATGAAGAATAAACGAGGATGTCGTCAATGTAAACGACAACACACACATCTATGAGCTCTCTGAGGACATCGTTCATAAAATATTGAAAGGCGGCCGGGGCATTGCAAAGTCCGAAGGGCATGACCTGATATTCAAATAGCCCATACTTGGTGCGGAAGGCCGTCTTCCATTCATCGCCCTCTTTTACTCGTACCAAGTGGTAAGCTCCTCTAAGATCCAGCTTTGTATATATGCATGCTTTTCTGACTTGGTCCAGGAGTTCAGGGATCAAAGGTAACGGATATGTATTCTTAACGGTGATCTGGTTCAGGGAGCGATAATCTATACAAGTTCTAAGGTCTCCTTCCTTTTTTGGAACGAAGAACAAAGCTGAAGAAGCAGGGGACTTGGAAGGACGAATAAACCCATTTGCCAGGTATTGATCCAGGTATTGTCGAAGGTGAAGGTTCTCAGGCTCGGTGAGGGCATAAATTCTACTACAAGGAGGAGTAGATCCAGGTATCAGGTCTATCTGGCAGTCATAAGACCTATGAGGAGGTAGAGAGTTAGCCTGATCCTTCCGGAAAACATCTTGGTATTCTAGGTATTCGGGAGGTAACTGGGGAGTCTCTGAAGAAATTGCTGCCAGTGCAACACCAGGTGGAGGGTGACAAGTAGAGACACATTCTGGAAACTGGACCGTTCTTGCTCGCCAATCGATCAGAGGATTGTGTTTCTCTAACCAAGGTATTCCTAGAATAATCTGAAACTGAGGGGCCTTGATCACATCGAACACGATCTTCTCATGGTGTCCATCTTGACTTACTAGCGTCACCTCTTGAGTGGTATGCGTTACTGGCCCGGAGGCTATCTCCGTACCATCCACCGTAGTAATGACGTCCTTTACAGCCTTGGGACAAAGAGTTAGATTCATCCTCAAAACCATTTCATGATCCACATAATTGCCGATGGCACCGCTGTCGACGTAAGCTTCAATTGCATGTAATCGATCCGGATTATCAGGGCTAATGAGGACCATAGGTATCACGAAATGCGAGGTCACGGAACTGGTTTTCACGCTCGGCAAGAGGACCTCTATTCTTGTCGGGCGAGGTCGTTTCCCTGCTCAGAGTTTGTAGCTTTGGTAACTGCAGCTCCTACTGCCTTCTTGGCAGGTTTCACCGGACAGTCTCGAAGAAAGTGCCCTGAGTTTCCGCAATAGAGGCATAATTGCAACTGTTTTCTCCTTTCCCGCTCCTTTTGTGTTAGAGGACCTTTCAGACCCCCTATTTGCATGGTTTCCCCGGAGTCTACTCCTTTGGAAGGAGTTGGCGGTTTGGAAAATACTCGAGCATCAAACTTGGAACGATCGGCCTTCCTGTTCTGCAGTCTGTGATCTATTTGAACGACTAAGCCTATATAGTCCGAACAATCTTGTGGGGGATTCACTACTTGGGCTAACACATCTTTGAGCTCTCCACGTAGACCTCTATAAAACAGCGTAATCCTTTTGTCCTCAGGCCATTGAGTTTCCACTATCAGTCTGTTGAAAGACGCAATATAAGCCAAAAGGTCTTGATTACCTTGTCGCAACGAAAGAAGCTCATTGTCCAAGGCCTGCCCCTGTGAATGTCTTGCGAACAGTTTTTCCATACTGAGCTGAAAAGCTTGAAAATCATGGAGGACCGGATCATCTTGATTTACTAGAGGGATTGACCAGTCTGCCGCATTGCCACTAAGGTACGAAAGCACGAAAGCTACTTTAGCTTGATCAGTTGGAAAGGCTGCTGGCCGGCATAAGAAATGCAACCGGCACTGATTGATAAATACTGCAAACCTCTTTGGGTCACCAGAAAATCGTTTGGGCGGGGCCAGAGGTACATTCCCAGGTAGGTTGATCTGCACTGGATTCATAGAGGATGTAGAAGGAAGATTTCCCCCAGATGCGGGTAACGGGGTCTGTCCGGGTTGTGACTGTAGCAATTGTCTAGCGAGATCATCTGTTCGCTCCTTGGAAATAATCAGTTCCCTTCTTAGAGCGTTCGTTTCCTGACGGGCTGCATGCACTTCTGCCCTTAGTTCCCCAAGTAACTGGGCTAGCTGGTCGGTATCCGAGGTTTCCATAGCGCCTGGACGGGAGTTTTGTGGTAGGCTTTGCGTTCTGTAACGCTCACCTGATTCCCGTAGAGGCGCCGGTCTTGACTGGGCGTATACCGTATCTTCAAAGGTGATGTGTAACACACGGCTGGCTCTTTGGGCTGGACCTCTGTGCACTGTATGTCTGACTTGAAGGGTAAGATGTCTGCAGATAGAAAATATGGGATTAAGGAACTGGGTTATTGAATGTCTCTCTCTTCTTCCCTTTCTCTTCTCCTGTAGAACCCCAAAGGTTAACGCTCTCACCTTAGGTAAGTGAACGCCGTGCTCTCCATCTGCCTCGGGGCAGGGTGCTGTAACCAGTTTCTTCACTGGATAAGGGGAGCAGGCCTCTTGACTTCAGAGGACTGCTGTCCGTCGTTTACTGCACGAACGGTAAGTTTCGAGTAATTCTAATGTCTTTAAAGTCTTTAGTAATGATGTTTTCTTGTTTTGCAGGGTTCCGGCGATGGCGGATGACGGGCTGAAGTGAGTTGAAGATGGAGCCCGTGTGATGAATAGAAGCGCCTGGAAGCACGTAAGTAAGCGCTTGTTGCCTGCTTCACGATGCGCTCTGTCTTTTTATTTTGCAGGTACAAGTTCGGAGCGGCTGCAGGGTGCCGGAATACCCACTGGGTTAGATGTGGAAAGGAGTAATGGCACGTGAGTATTAAAGTTCCCCAATGTCTTTAAACGCACCTTGTTTTGTCTTTCAGATGCGGGATGCAGCGCCGAAGGCCTCCGGAGCGTGCGAAGAGTTGGTAAGCTTTTGTCTTTCAGATGCCGGAATGCAGTGTGAAGACCTCCGGAGCGCACGAAGAGTAGGTAAGCCTTTGTCTTTCAGATGCCGGAATGCAGCGCGAGGCGTTGGTGACAGCCGATGGACCAGGTAAGTGAAGAGCTGTCACTGAAGCCCGTAATGCTAACCTGTTCTTTCTTGTCTTTATAGGTGTTGCTGAAGACTGGATTTAGGATGGTAAGCCTTTTTCCTTAGGCCCAGGATCAGATGCAGAAGACACGATGAGCGTTCTGCTGCAGAGGATGCAGAATAACGCAAAGCAAGATTCATCCATCGGGTGTGGTTTAAATAGCCTCCTGTAGTGCTTAGGTGTCTCCTTCCACAGCCACGCCTAGGTAAGAAAAGAGTTCCTGTTTTCCAGAAGAGTTCCAGTGTTCTGAATCTAGGGAGTGGCTCCTGCCCCACCCAACAGGAAAAGTAGTTCCAAACAGAAGAGGATCAGAGGCTCAACTGGCAGGCAAGTAAGCAGCATGGTCTGCTGCAGGTAAGTCCACCCAAGCATTATGAGCCCGGCGCTTCCAGCGCTGGGACTGGGCATATTTATGAGCCTGGTGCCACTGGCGCCAGGACTGGGTCCAAAAGGTCCCAATTGGGACTGGTTGGCACTCGGAACCTGGGTTATGGATCTGCTTCCAAGGGAGTTGGGAAAACCCTGACCTTTTGGAAGCAGAGATCATGACAATTGTCAAGGGTGTCACCCAGGGAATCTTCCCAAACACCTCAAAAGAAAAACCTACCAGTGCATAATTCGGAGGTAGAACCTAAGAAAATGGCGTTAGACCCTCAAACGTCATCAAAGTCCTCATCTTAAACATGTCGGAAGCCTCTATCGAAGGCGGTCGAACACAAGGGGTCGATAACCCAACCTAAAAAGGTTACGTCAAGTACACAATCGACGATATCGAAGGCTTCTTCGATGGTGTCGATGGTCTCGACAACTCCTTCGACGACATCGACGATTCCTTCGAAGCCATCGAAAACTACATCGACAATATCGAAGGTAGTAGCTACAACATTGATGCCATCGACCCTTCTGTCGACGTCGACCCCCATTACAATGGTGAAATCGACACCAATGGCAAAACCTATGCTACCTTAAAAGGTATTTATCCCAGAAGGTAGACATGATTTTTTTAAGACCATGTCATCTATATGTGAAGGAATGTCATCAGGAGAAGAAGAAGAAGAAGAAGAAGAAGAGGTTTCACCTGCTGGTGTTAAACTTGGTACAAGACAAGTTCCTGAGGAATTAGTTGATCCTCAGTCTAAGATGAAAGATCAATATGAGTGCTTGCAATCAGCAAGTGGTCTGGATACCTCTCCAGAATATGAATTTGAAAAACATGACCCAGCAGAACATGCTCATGCAGGTTATAGAAAATTAATTAACAGGTTTAGGGAGTTCATGGGATGGGGTAGAAATTCCCCTGTCTATCAGGATGATGACATGACTGATATCCTGTCAGGAGGACCTCAGCCAAACCCCATACTTCCATTTCATATAGCTTTACAAAGGAAGGTTAATACTGCATGGGAAAAACCTGAAACTATTCCGGCAGTAAATAAGAAATATGTGTCAAAATATAGACCCTGTCTTTCTGATCCAGAATATTTAAGTAAACACCCATCTCCAGAAAGTCTGGTAGTTCAAGCAGCTACATTGACTAGGAATGCTGCATACTCTACAATTCCCCCTGATAGGGATGATAAAAAGATTGATGCATGGTCTAGAAAGATTTTTACATCAGGGAGCATGGCTCTAAAAGGCACAAATGTATCTTGCACCCTTGCGAGATTTACATATACACTGTGGGAATGCATGTCAGCGGCAGCTCAACACATCCCGGAAGGTGAGGAACGCGATGGGTTCCTATCAATAGTAAGGGATGGAAAGGAGGCTTCGGGGGAATGCCTTCAAGCAGGTTTGGACACAGCTGACAGTATCAATAGGTCCATGGTGTCTAGCGCAATGCTACACAGATTTCCGTGGCTAAGAAAGTGCAATCCAGACTTCTTAATATGCCATTTGACGGCTCAAGGTTGTTTGGCAGCAAGGCGGATGTTTGGAGAAGCTGCAGACCTCCAAGGCAGCGGCAAAATCACTTAGTGCCGCTGTAAAACAACCTCAACAACGCCCCTACACAGGCTCATCTTCCTGGAGGGGTCGTCCCTTTCGATTTTACTCCTCATTTTGGAAAGGAAGGAGACAGGCCAGTCAGAGAGGACAAAGGAAATGTCCTCGGGGGCGAGGGAGAGGTGCTAGATCTGCCCCAGCAGTGGCATCTGTCCCTTCAGCCGCTGCTGCAGCTGCTGCAAAACCACTCTGAGGTTTTGATCCACAAGACCCCAGTGGAAGGCAGGATATCACAGCATCTGGAGGAATGGCGGGGCATTACCTCAGATGCTTGGGCACTGGAAACAGTATCCCAAGGTTACTGCCTTACTTTTCAAAAGAAACCTCAGAATCACCCACCGGGATACAACTCTGCCAAAAACCCAGAGCCGCTCCTGTTGCAGGAAGTTTTAACCCTGCTACAGAAAGGTGCAAAAGAACATGTGCCTGTAGCGGAGAGGAACAAGGGTTGGTATTCCCCATATTTCCTCATATCAAAGAAGGACAGAGGATTGAGACCCATCTTAGACTTGAGAAGCTTGAACAAGTTCCTCAGGAAGGACAAGTTCAAAATGGTCACACTTTCTCAGATCCTTCAGGCTCTCCAACTACAAGACTTGTTGGTATCATTGGACCTTCAGGATGCTTACTTTCATGTGCCAATACATCTCAAGCACAGGAAGTACCTGAGGTTCGCGATTGCCAATTCTCACTATCAGTTTCGAGTTCTGCCATTCGGGTTGACCTCTGCCCCGAGAGTTTTCACCAAGTTGATGGCGGTGGTGGCAGCGAGTCTCAGGGGAGGGGGGATTCACGTCTACCCATACCTGGACAATTGGATGATCAGGGCACGTTCTCCAGAACAGGCCCAGGACCATCTGTCCAAGAGTTGCCACTTCCTTCACAAACTAGGGTTTTCTCTGAATTAAAAAAGTAAAATATGATACCATCACAGAAACTCAATTTATTGGAGCAGTCCTGGATACTTGTTCGGGCAAAACCTCGCCTCCTGAAGAGAGAGCTCACCACATTCTGCAGATGGTAAAGAAATTCCAGAATGCTCAGTATCTACCGGCCTTCGATTTGCTCAGGTTGCTCGGTCTCATCCTGCATTTTTCTGGTGCCAGAAGGCAGATTGAGGATGAGATCCCTTCAATGGGCCCTCAGAACTCAATGGTCCCAATTTTCTGGGGAAATGTCAGATATTTTTCAAGTTCCAACCGGGGTAGTACAGGATCTACAATGGTGGGCTTGCAAGGAACATATCCTCAGGGGAGAATCTTTTTAGCAACCATGGCCGGAGATAACCGTAGTAACGGACGCCTCACTCACAGGGTGGGGAGATCACACCAACGAGTTGACGATCAGCGGTCGTTGGTCTCCATTGGAGTCCAAACTACACATCAACCTATTAGAGTTGAGGGCTTTCAGACTAGCGCTGAAGGCCTTCTTGCCCTCTGTAAGGGGAAAGAATTTCCTGATAATGACGGACAACATAGTGGCCATGTACTACCTCAACAAGAGAGGAGGAGTAGGGTCACTACCACTGTGCAGAGAAGCAATGCAGCTCTGGTTCTGGGCAATACAAGAAGGGATCTCTCTGTCGGCAATTCACCTAGCCGGAGAGCAAAACACAGCGGCGGACGCTCTAAGAAGGCAGAGCAAAGTGTGGACTAGCTCAGGAAGTCCTTCAAGAGGTCTTCGCCCTTTGGGGAACCCCACAAGTGGATCTGTTTGCGACTATTGTCAACAGGAAATGCGAACTGTACTGCTCAAGGGAATTTCCCCCGAGAGGAGCTCTATGAGACGCATTCGTAGTGGTTTGGGAGTTTCCACTTCTGTATGCGTTCCCTCCAGTCCCTGTGATTCCTCAGGTAATCAGGAGGTTGAGAAAGTTCAGGAAAACCATGATCCTAATTTCCCTGGATTGAACCAGGAGAACGTGGTACCCGGACCTTCTGGACATGTCCATCTGCCCTCCAATACGTCTTCCAAAAAGAGAAGATTTTCTCTCGCAAGAGGAAGGTCACATTGTCCATCCATAGGTCAACACACTCAACACACTCAACCTTCACGCATGGCTTCTGAGAGGTTGAGATACAAGGATTGGGACCTTCCGGATGACGACATGGAGATCTTGCTTTCGGCATGAGGCCAGCAACTAAATCTCTGTATCAGTGTCGCTGGAACAAGTTCAGTAACTGGTGCAGAGTTAAAAATGCGGACCCATTTCAGTGTAATATTCCTACAATATTATCTTTTCTGTTACATTTGGCTAATCTGGGGCTCCAGGTTAGTACGATAAAAGGATACTTAGCAGCGCTATCCATAAGCGCTCGTCAGAGGAGGAATCTTATTTTAAGATACCTTTTAACAACCCCATTCTTAAAAGGTCTAAATAATGTGTTTCCTCCAATACCCTTTCAAGTTCCTGTGTGGGATTTAAACTTGGTACTAAAGTTCCTCACATGTGTTCCATTTGCGCCTTTACACTCTTGTCCATTAAGGCTTCTTACTCTAAAAACAATACTTCGGATTGCAATAACATCAGCCTGCAGGGTAAGTGAGTTACAGGCACTTTCTAGTGGTCCTCCTCACACCATCTTTTATAAAGATAAAGTTGTCCTTAGGGTCAAACCTTCTTTTTTGCCAAAAAATCGTCTCAGATTTTCACCTGTCACAAAAAATAATACTACCTACTTTCTACCCTCCTCCTCACACAAGTAAGGAAGAGGAGCGGCTACATAGATTAGATCCTAGAAGAGCTTTTAGCTTCACATTTCAAGATTGGCAAAAATACGTCAGTGTGACCAACCTTTTGTGGGATACACTGGCCGTAAATTGGGACTAGCTGTAACCAAGCAAAGATTATCTAGATCGATAATCTTAGCTATAACTGAATGTTATAGATTAGCTGGGAAAGATCCCCCAGATCGGTTAGAGGTCATTCAACCATGGGCATGGCAACGTCAACAGCACTTCAAAGGGGTGTCCCTGTCCATGATATTTGTGCAGCAGCAACATGGTCATCCATGCACACTTTCATAAAACATTATGCTCTACATTCAACTGCCTCTCAAGGAGGTCTATTTGCTAAATCAGTACTTCATTCTGTACATGACTAAATACATTTCTGTACTCTCACCTCCAATACAAAACTGCTTTGGGAGTCTACCTAAGATGAGGAATACGTGGGAGGACACAATCCATTCGAAGAACAAGTTACTTACCAACTGTAACATTCTTTCGATTGGATGTTCCTCCCACGTATTCCTCATTGACCCTCCCAGCCTACCCCACAGTACAGTTTACGTGGTTACACTTTAAGTTCTTTAAGGCTTGGGTCAAAAGAGGCACGCCTTTAACTACAATCCATTGGCTACAATATACAAAAAAACAGAACAGAGGCCAATGGGCGTGTTCGAGGCATTTATACGGCGGATGACGTTGGCGCTCGACGGATGCTGCCGAGGGACATCAACGCCGCCGGCTCGAGTGGAGCGCCCTCTGGTGGAGAGAGAGAGAAAAAAATTCTGAAGCAGCAAAGCTGAAGGTAAGGATATATGTAAGATGAGGAATACATGGGAGGAACATCCAATCGGAAGAACATTACAGTTGGTAAGTAACTTGTTCCTCCCAACCATCTGAATCCCCAGGGCTGGTGAAAAGTGACAATTTCATTTTTGGCAGGTGAGAGCCCATTGAAGGTTATGGCCAGGTAAGGGGTTTAGCAGGTGAGTGAACTAATTCCATGGAGGGTGATACCCACCAAAAGCATGTCAGTTCAGAGATATTGTATATATCGTTGGCCTAGTGGAAAGAGATTTGAGCAAACTATCTCTAAGCCATAGACTGTGAAGAATGGGCAACAAAGAAAATAAATCTTTATGGTCTGAAGGTCAGACCACTTCCTGATCAGAGTTCTAGTAGCTGAAACGAATATGACAGCCTCTGGTGCTGTGAGACTTTAGTATACCCTTGATTGGCTTTGAGTACTGGTCAGTGCATGTTCTCTTCTCTCTACTGTGGGGCTTTGTACGTGTGGAGTGGATGCTTATGATGTCACCTGTGCAATGTCACAGTATGTTGTCCTATCTGTGTTCTGAGAGTGTTGGAGCACCAATGGGATGGACTCTTAATGTGCTGAAGTTTGTAAAGTAACTCTTCTCAAGTCAAAGCTTTTGGATGTGAATATACTTACCTTTTGTCCTTTGCAACATAAGCGATGAGTGGGCAGTCCTCAAAGGAGAACCGGAACACATAAGGAAGCTGAAGAATGCTGGGGCGGGGGAGCACCTGTTGACCTCAACACACTGCCCCCCACGGTAAGGCCACCACCCAAGATAAAGGTCCTGCCAACTTATCAGCATAGCTCTGCTGCATTGGGTACCCTGCTAGTCCTGCTTCAGCGCCTCATGGAAGCCAGTGTTGGGATATGTATTTCACTCGGTCCTGTGAGAAACCAGAAGGTGTCTCACCCGCTTGTTCCCGCGGATCTCTCTCTCTCAGGTGGCCAGGGCACTGCCATTATCTTTGGATCCAGGCCCTGAGGGTGGACCAGTGCAGGAGGATCACCTGGGTGAGGGGTCTTCAAGGAGTGGGAGTGGGACACCGGATGGCAAGACGCAGTATCCCTAGCCCTGCAACACTTTTACCACATCCTACCAGGTAGAATATGTGGGAACATTACCCCCCCTTTCTCTTTTCCAACACTTTTTTACATGGATAGCCTGCTCTGGTAGAAAACAGACTCGCACCCGAGTAGTGTATCTGGTATGTCCCTCTACTGTGGTCAGGCGAGGTCAGGCAATTACTGACAATCACTCACATCTGACTTCCATTAAAATTCTCCACACGGATAAAAGGCAGAGCACGAAAGCATACTCTGAGCGAGGCAAAGCACATGAAGGTACAGCAGTTTCGATTCAGCAGCTAAACGAGGGGAGAAAGACGGAAAACCAAGAAGGGTTCGTAAGAGGGAAAGTACCCATGACCTTTTCAGTAATACAACGTTACTTTCAAGAAACCTTCGAGGCAGATGGTATAAGGCCAGGAAACCAGACTGAAGAAGCCTGCAGTGTGTGTTGGAGATACTGAAGGCCTTCCCGTGTAGTTGACCAAGGCTGGGAAGAGCAGCAGCCACAGCCACTGTGGTATCGTCCTTGGCTCCAAGAACAAAGAAACGCCAGAAAGAGCAACACAGCTGGTGAGTTTGGGGAGACCGATGCATGACCAGTTTTTGTTGAAGTCAAGGTTGCAAGCGGCAACATTGTATAACGAGTGCTGGAAGGAACATTGTTATACATGTGTGATGAAAGACGTGAGTAAAGCTAAACTGCTGATGAATGTTTGAACTTGAGAAGGAAAGATACAATACCATTGACAGAGTGGTCCGGCACCGTGAATGTGCTCAATCGAAGGTCTCTGTGAGGTATCCCGCCAAGAGAAACAAAAGTAGAAGATTGAACAATTGTGTTTATTGAATCGAAAAGGTCCTGCAATGGTTTAAGCAAAACCCATTACACATTTGAAAGACTTTGATTTTGATATCAAGGAGATCCAAGCCCGAACAAGGGAGATCCATATCAAGGGGATTCGAGCCTGAATGAGGGAGATCCATATCAAGGGATCAGAGCCCGAACGAGGGAGATACAAATCAAGAGAATCCATGGCCCGAGCCCGAACGAGGGAGACCAATTGTGAACATTGTGTGAAAGGGATTTGAGCCCGAAAGATGGGGATCTGTGGTCTGAGCCCGAATGAAGGAGGCCAGTTGGAACTTGTGAATGTGAAAACCCTGATAAAGAGAAAGGAACTTTTGGGTTTGCTTGTTACCCGCTAAGGATGCCTGGTTTTACAGGCATCCTTAGCGGGTCCCGCAATGGGAACCTCGTAATAGGCGCTCCCGTAATGAAGGGTGCTGGTCCCGTACCGCACCCTTCATTACGGGAGCGCCTATGTAATAATGAGGCCCTTAGTGTCAACTATATTTCATTTTGTTAGGAAAGATTCACCATATTGACAAGTGAACACTTTTGAAAATACACATGATCAGATATTCAAAAGCTTTTGATGACAAACCTTGTTCTGTAACCTTAAGGTTGCATACATCTTGCAACTAGTGCTCAACCCATGAGCGAACCCATTCTCCTTGATATTCTATATTATCACCCTGTTGCTTTATACCAGGTACCCTGAAACTAAGAGGACCACAAACTACAATATTCCACCTAGTTTGCCCAGTTCTCTACCTGCTACTCAATCCACTCTGCTTAGTCTCTTTCTTGCCTCTTACATAATGAATACACAAAGCAAACTAGATGCTTATGCAAAGTAGTGATCAGTAGTTCGACCCAGTCTGTACATCTACAGATCTACTTCAATACCAAACACTGTAGTTAGCCTCCAAAGCTTGCTTTGCTTTATGCTTATGATTGCATTATTTGATTGCAATATATATTACCACCTGTGGGAGACAACTAGCCAAACTGTTTTCAGAGCCTTTTTGATCATATCTATTTATTTGTGTCCAATGATACAGCTAACCTTTTACATTTTACAGACTCATCTACTGCTCGGAAAGTCTTTTCGCCCACTCGCATAGTCGAGTAGATTTTATGAAGGAAGAGTAGCATTTACATCCCTCCACTGGCTCCCAGCGGCTGCAAGGATCCATTTCAAGACCCATGCATTGTCCACAAGGCTTTCTGGTGCCGGGGCCCCACCTATCTCCAACGCTCTCTTCCTAAGTACCGTCCTTCCAGAGCCCTCTTCTCGTCTACTTCCAATTCTCTGCGGGCAAGTCACTTCTCCAAGCAGGCACTGGGTGGTAGATCTCTTTCCTCTGCTGGTGCCTCCCTCTCGACGGGCCTCCCTGATACTCTCTGCCTTGAACCAGACCTCCTTAAATTCCCGAAACTCCTCAAGACCTTACCTTTCCCCCATCCTCCTTTTCTCTCTGCCTTCACTCTGCTATCTTTCCCTTCCTCCTGCTCAGTTATGTTGACTGGCTGCCTGGTGCTCCTCTGAGTCATATAGGACACCTGCCCCGCTCCCCCGTCCAGTCCCTTACACTTGCCTTTGGGCCCTCTTGGGCCCTGCCTGGCCTTCATTGCACCTCCGGGGCATGTTCCCATTGGAGGCCCTGCCTTCCTTGCACTTAACCCAGGGCTCTGTTGCACTGGGTGCACTTCTCTCCCTCCCTCTCCCCTGCACTTCTTTCCTGCGCACTTGCACAGTCTAAATGATAGTAGGCCTAGTAAGATCATTTGTCTTGCTCTCCCGTTTCCCTTCCCTGCATGGTTGCGCCTTGGAACACTTGCGTATAGGCGCATTATAAATAACCGATCAATCAATCAATCAATCAAAACTTGGTTTGGTGAAACACATAGGGGCTTATGTTCAATGGGGGTGTAACTGAAATGGAAATCATAAAAGCATTTGGCTTTTACACCTTACAATATCATTACCCCCATTTTCCATCGTCTGTGTGGCAGAGAGGAGTGCCGGACCCCAACTTGCATTTCGACCACCTCCTTCTTCTCCGCATACAAATGCTCAAGTATTTGTATCGGCATGGATTTCCGAGCCAGCGTAAATGCTGGTGTAGTAAATTGCTTGTAATGAATACAGGAGTCTCCGAGCTTGTAAACGCTGTATTTATTCTATCATTGGTTTCATGCAGGATGCACACAACATGTGTGCCTCAATAACAGAGGCCAATGGGCCTAATGTGGCTGGGAGGCAGCTGCCTTATGTCTGTGTCCAAGTTTCATAAGGAGCGGACCCCGTATGAGGAGGGCTCAGCAGGACGCGCCTTATCGCGTCCTCCGCTCGTCCCGTAGTGCGCGCGAAGCGCACGGGGCGGAGCTTTGGTCCGCGACGAGATCTCGCGAGAGCGCGCGCTCTCGCGATATCTCTACACATCTCCCTTTTTCACTGCACGGCGGAATCACTGCAAAACATAGTCATTATATCTCACCGGTCTTCTGTGTTCTCTTCTGGGCCGATCATCAGTTCTGGTGCAATTCTCCTGTTGCTCCTGATCGGGATCTGCACCCAGTGCTTCTGGTTCGACCTCAGTTTCCACCCTCTCTCTGTCGTCTCCTTCTGGTTCTCGTTCTTCACCTGCTCCGCAGTCTCTTTCGGTTTCCGTTCGTGATCTCTCTGGGGTCTTCGCTCTTCCCCGAGTCTTCTGGTATAGTGCCACTCTTTCAAGATTCCACGCTCGCCCGTCTTCCGTGCGAACATGATTTGTTCCTTTGTGAATCACTTTGATGGGTCGGCTAAACCGAGACCCAGTGACCTGATCTTTCTTCGGCAACTGGATTTTTACCAAGTCTCCTTTTCCTATGTCGGACGCTTGCTTGGTTCTTCTTCTCCTATCACTCCATTATTTCATGCGTGACTTGTTGCTTTCGATTCTCCAGACTACTTCTGCCATGTCCACCACTTCATCTTCTCGTATTTTCGACAACCATGGTGGAATCAGCGTGGATGCCGCCTCCTCCCTCTCAACATTTTGAACGGGATATTTGGGTGATCCCATTTGGAGTGAGTCTGTGGGCCGCTATGGCCTCCTTGGTGGTTTTGAGCGGGTCCATGCCCGAAGCCGTTGCTAGTTGGATGGCGCCTTTTATGAACCTGTTGGCCCTCTCTACAAGCCCATTGGCTTGGGGGTGATATAGGGCCGCTTTCCTTTGTTTTATGTGATTTCTTTTTAAGAATTCCTCCATGTCTTTTGAGACTAGTTGCACCCCGTTGTCTGTAACCACTTCCTTGGGGAGGCCTTCCCTCTGAAAGATTTCTGTGAGTACTTCTATAACGGTTGCCGTGGTTATGTTCGGGACGAACGCGGCCTCCACCCACTTGGATAGATAATCAACCAGTACTATGCCATACCGGTGTTCAGGTGCCATTGCTTCCAAAGGCCCTATGAAGTCAATGCCAAGCTTTGACCACACGGCTTCTGGAATTTCCGTGGGTATTAGGGGTGCTTGGCGAACCTTAAGTCTCTTGTCGCTGTTGAGACATTCATGGCAACGTTCTATCATGGATCGAATCTCCTGGTCCATGGATGGCCACCAGTAAGCCTCTCTCACTCTGCGACGGGTCATGGTGTTTCCCAAGTGGCCTGCGTGGGCTCTACATAGGATGATCCTTCTCATTCCTGTGGGAGGAATAATCTGATCTGATTTCATAATTATCCCCTCCGTTTTCTTGTTTTGCAGGGTTCCAACGATGGCGGATGACGGGCTGAAGTGAGTTGAAGATGGAGCCCGTGTGATGAATAGAAGCGCCTGGAAGCACGTAAGTAAGCGCTTGTTGTCTGCTTCACGATGCGCTCTAACTGTCTTTTTATTTTGCAGGTACAAGTTCGGAGCGGCTGCAGGGTGCCGGAATACCCACTGGGTTAGATGTGGAAAGGAGTAATGGCACGTGAGTATTAAAGTTCCCCAATGTCTTTAAACGCACCTTGTTTTGTCTTTCAGATGCGGGATGCAGCGCCGAAGGCCTCCGGAGCGTGCGAAGAGTTGGTAAGCTTTTGTCTTTCAGATGCCGGAATGCAGTGTGAAGACCTCCGGAGCGCACGAAGAGTAGGTAAGCCTTTGTCTTTCAGATGCCGGAATGCAGCGCGAGGCGTTGGTGACAGCCGATGGACCAGGTAAGTGAAGAGCTGTCACTGAAGCCCGTAATGCTAACCTGTTCTTTCTTGTCTTTATAGGTGTTGCTGAAGACTGGATTTAGGATGGTAAGCCTTTTCACTTAGGCCCAGGATCAGATGCAGAAGACACGATGAGCGGTCTGCTGCAGAGGATGCAGAATAACGCAAAGCAAGATTCATCCATCGGGTGTGGTTTAAATAGCCTCCTGTAGTGCTTAGGTGTCTCCTTCCACAGCCACGCCTAGGTAAGAAAAGAGTTCCTGTTTTCCAGAAGAGTTCCAGTGTTCTGAATCTAGGGAGTGGCTCCTGCCCCACCCAACAGGAAAAGTAGTTCCAAACAGAAGAGGATCAGAGGCTCAACTGGCAGGCAAGTAAGCAGCATGGTCTGCTGCAGGTAAGTCCACCCAAGCATTATGAGCCCGGCGCTTCCAGCGCTGGGACTGGGCATATTTATGAGCCTGGTGCCACTGGCGCCAGGACTGGGTCCAAAAGGTCCCAATTGGGACTGGTTGGCACTCGGAACCTGGGTTATGGATCTGCTTCCAAGGGAGTTGGGAAAACCCTGACCTTTTGGAAGCAGAGATCATGACAATTGTCAAGGGTGTCAACCAGGGAATCTTCCCAAACACCTCAAAAGAAAAACCTACCAGTGCATAATTCGGAGGTAGAACCTAAGAAAATGGCGTTAGACCCTCAAACGTCATCAAAGTCCTCATCTTAAACATGTCGGAAGCCTCTATCGAAGGCGGTCGAACACAAGGGGTCGATAACCCAACCTAAAAAGGTTACCTCAAGTACACAATCGACGATATCGAAGGCTTCTTCGATGGTGTCGATGGTCTCGACAACTCCTTCGACGACATCGACGATTCCTTCGAAGCCTTCGAAAACTACATCGACAATATCGAAGGTAGTAGCTACAACATTGATGCCATCGACCCTTCTGTCGACGTCGACCCCCATTACAATGGTGAAATCGACACCAATGGCAAAACCTTTGCTACCTTAAAAGGTATTTCTCCCAGAAGGTAGACATGATTTTTTTAAGACCATGTCATCTATATGTGAAGGAATGTCATCAGGAGAAGAAGAAGAAGAAGAAGAAGAGGTTTCACCTGCTGGTGTTAAACTTGGTACAAGACAAGTTCCTGAGGAATTAGTTGATCCTCAGTCTAAGATGAAAGATCAATATGAGTGCTTGCAATCAGCAAGTGGTCTGGATACCTCTCCAGAATATGAATTTGAAAAACATGACCCAGCAGAACATGCTCATGCAGGTTATAGAAAATTAATTAACAGGTTTAGGGAGTTCATGGGATGGGGTAGAAATTCCCCTGTCTATCAGGATGATGACATGACTGATATCCTGTCAGGAGGACCTCAGCCAAACCCCATACTTCCATTTCATATAGCTTTACAAAGGAAGGTTAATACTGCATGGGAAAAACCTGAAACTATTCCGGCAGTAAATAAGAAATATGTGTCAAAATATAGACCCTGTTTTTCTGATCCAGAATATTTAAGTAAACACCCATCTCCAGAAAGTCTGGTAGTTCAAGCAGCTACATTGACTAGGAATGCTGCATACTCTACAATTCCCCCTGATAGGGATGATAAAAAGATTGATGCATGGTCTAGAAAGATTTTTACATCAGGGAGCATGGCTCTAAAAGGCACAAATGTATCTTGCACCCTTGCGAGATTTACATATACACTGTGGGAATGCATGTCAGCGGCAGCTCAACACATCCCGGAAGGTGAGGAACGCGATGGGTTCCTATCAATAGTAAGGGATGGAAAGGAGGCTTCGGGGGAATGCCTTCAAGCAGGTTTGGACACAGCTGACAGTATCAGTAGGTCCATGGTGTCTAGCGCAATGCTACACAGATTTCCGTGGCTAAGAAAGTGCAATCCAGACTTCTTAATATGCCATTTGACGGCTCGAGGTTGTTTGGCAGCAAGGCGGATGTTTGGAGAAGCTGCAGACCTCCAAGGCAGCGGCAAAATCACTTAGTGCCGCTGTAAAACAACCTCAACAACGCCCCTACACAGGCTCATCTTCCTGGAGGGGTCGTCCCTTTCGATTTTACTCCTCATTTTGGAAAGGAAGGAGACAGGCCAGTCAGAGAGGACAAAGGAAATGTCCTCGGGGGCGAGGGAGAGGTGCTAGATCTGCCCCAGCAGCGGCGGCATCTGTCCCTTCAGCCGCTGCTGCAGCTGCTGCAAAACCACTCTGAGGTTTTGATCCACAAGACCCCAGTGGAAGGCAGGATATCACAGCATCTGGAGGAATGGCGGGGCATTACCTCAGATGCTTGGGCACTGGAAACAGTATCCCAAGGTTACTGCCTTACTTTTCAAAAGAAACCTCAGAATCACCCACCGGGATACAACTCTGCCAAAACCCCAGAGCCGCTCCTGTTGCAGGAAGTTTTAACCCTGCTACAGAAAGGTGCAAAAGAACATGTGCCTGTAGCGGAGAGGAACAAGGGTTGGTATTCCCCATATTTCCTCATATCAAAGAAGGACAGAGGATTGAGACCCATCTTAGACTTGAGAAGCTTGAACAAGTTCCTCAGGAAGGACAAGTTCAAAATGGTCACACTTTCTCAGATCCTTCAGGCTCTCCAACTACAAGACTTGTTGGTATCATTGGACCTTCAGGATGCTTACTTTCATGTGCCAATACATCTCAAGCACAGGAAGTACCTGAGGTTCGCGATTGCCAATTCTCACTATCAGTTTCGAGTTCTGCCATTCGGGTTGACCTCTGCCCCGAGAGTTTTCACCAAGTTGATGGCGGTGGTGGCAGCGAGTCTCAGGGGAGGGGGGATTCACGTCTACCCATACCTGGACAATTGAATGATCAGGGCACGTTCTCCAGAACAGGCCCAGGAACATCTGTCCAAGAGTTGCCACTTCCTTCACAAACTAGGGTTTTCTCTGAATTAAAAAAGTAAAATATGATACCATCACAGAAACTCAATTTATTGGAGCAGTCCTGGATACTTGTTCGGGCAAAACCTCGCCTCCTGAAGAGAGAGCTCACCACATTCTGCAGATGGTAAAGAAATTCCAGAATGCTCAGTATCTACCGGCCTTCGATTTGCTCAGGTTGCTCGGTCTCATGGCATCCTGCATTTTTCTGGTGCCAGAAGGCAGATTGAGGATGAGATCCCTTCAATGGGCCCTCAGAACTCAATGGTCCCAATTTTCTGGGGAAATGTCAGATATTTTTCAAGTTCCAACCGGGGTAGTACAGGATCTACAATGGTGGGCTTGCAAGGAACATATCCTCAGGGGAGAATCTTTTTAGCAACCATGGCCGGAGATAACCGTAGTAACGGACGCCTCACTCACAGGGTGGGGAGATCACACCAACGAGTTGACGATCAGCGGTCGTTGGTCTCCATTGGAGTCCAAACTACACATCAACCTATTAGAGTTGAGGGCTTTCAGACTAGCGCTGAAGGCCTTCTTGCCCTCTGTAAGGGGAAAGAATTTCCTGATAATGACGGACAACATAGTGGCCATGTACTACCTCAACAAGAGAGGAGGAGTAGGGTCACTACCACTGTGCAGAGAAGCAATGCAGCTCTGGTTCTGGGCAATACAAGAAGGGATCTCTCTGTCGGCAATTCACCTAGCCGGAGAGCAAAACACAGCGGCGGACGCTCTAAGAAGGCAGAGCAAAGTGTGGACTAGCTCAGGAAGTCCTTCAAGAGGTCTTCGCCCTTTGGGGAACCCCACAAGTGGATCTGTTTGCGACTATTGTCAACAGGAAATGCGAACTGTACTGCTCAAGGGAATTTCCCCCGAGAGGAGCTCTATGAGACGCATTCGTAGTGGTTTGGGAGTTTCCACTTCTGTATGCGTTCCCTCCAGTCCCTGTGATTCCTCAGGTAATCAGGAGGTTGAGAAAGTTCAGGAAAACCATGATCCTAATTTCCCTGGATTGAACCAGGAGAACGTGGTACCCGGACCTTCTGGACATGTCCATCTGCCCTCCAATACGTCTTCCAAAAAGAGAAGATTTTCTCTCGCAAGAGGAAGGTCACATTGTCCATCCATAGGTCAACACACTCAACACACTCAACCTTCACACATGGCTTCTGAGAGGTTGACATACAAGGATTGGGACCTTCCGGATGACGACATGGAGATCTTGCTTTCGGCATGAGGCCAGCAACTAAATCTCTGTATCAGTGTCGCTGGAACAAGTTCAGTAACTGGTGCAGAGTTAAAAATGCGGACCCATTTCAGTGTAATATTCCTACAATATTATCTTTTCTGTTACATTTGGCTAATCTGGGGCTCCAGGTTAGTACGATAAAAGGATACTTAGCAGCGCTATCCATAAGCGCTCATCAGAGGAGGAATCTTATTTTAAGATACCTTTTAACAACCCCATTCTTAAAAGGTCTAAATAATGTGTTTCCTCCAATACCCTTTCAAGTTCCTGTGTGGGATTTAAACTTGGTACTAAAGTTCCTCACATGTGTTCCATTTGCGCCTTTACACTCTTGTCCATTAAGGCTTCTTACTCTAAAAACAATACTTCGGATTGCAATAACATCAGCCTGCAGGGTAAGTGAGTTGCAGGCACTTTCTAGTGGTCCTCCTCACACCATCTTTTATAAAGATAAAGTTGTCCTTAGGGTCAAACCTTCTTTTTTGCCAAAAAATCGTCTCAGATTTTCACCTGTCACAAAAAATAATACTACCTACTTTCTACCCTCCTCCTCACACAAGTAAGGAAGAGGAGCGGCTACATAGATTAGATCCTAGAAGAGCTTTTAGCTTCACATTTCAAGATTGGCAAAAATACGTCAGTGTGACCAACCTTTTGTGGGATACACTGGCCGTAAATTGGGACTAGCTGTAACCAAGCAAACATTATCTAGATCGGTAATCTTAGCTATAACTGAATGTTATAGATTAGCTGGGAAAGATCCCCCAGATCGGTTAGAGGTCATTCAACCATGGGCATGGCAACGTCAACAGCACTTCAAAGGGGTGTCCCTGTCCATGATATTTGTGCAGCAGCAACATGGTCATCCATGCACACTTTCATAAAACATTATGCTCTACATTCAACTGCCTCTCAAGGAGGTCTATTTGCTAAATCAGTACTTCATTCTGTACATGACTAAATACATTTCTGTACTCTCACCTCCAATACAAAACTGCTTTGGGAGTCTATCTAAGATGAGGAATACGTGGGAGGACACAATCCATTCGAAGAACAAGTTACTTACCAACTGTAACATTCTTTCGATTGGATGTTCCTCCCACGTATTCCTCATTGACCCTCCCAGCCTACCCCACAGTACAGTTTACGTGGTTACACTTTAAGTTCTTTAAGGCTTGGGTCAAAAGAGGCACGCCTTTAACTACAATCCATTGGCTACAATATACAAAAAAACAGAACAGAGGCCAATGGGCGTGTTCGAGGCATTTATACGGCGGATGACGTTGGCGCTCGACGGATGCTGCCAAGGGACATCAACGCCGCCGGCTCGAGTGGAGCGCCCTCTGGTGGAGAGAGAGAGAAAAAAATTCCGAAGCAGCAAAGCTGAAGGTAAGGATATATGTAAGATGAGGAATACATGGGAGGAACATCCAATCGGAAGAACATTACAGTTGGTAAGTAACTTGTTCCTCCCAACCATTTGAATCCCCAGGGCTGGTGAAAAGTGACAATTTCATTTTTGGCAGGTGAGAGCCCATTGAAGGTTATGGCCAGGTAAGGGGTTTAGCAGGTGAGTGAACTAATTCCATGGAGGGTGATACCCACCAAAAGCATGTCAGTTCAGAGATATTGTACATATCGTTGGCCTAGTGGAAAGAGATTTGAGCAAACTATCTCTAAGCCATAGACTGTGAAGAATGGTCAACAAAGAAAATAAATCTTTATGGTCTGAAGGTCAGACCACTTCCTGATCAGAGTTCTAGTAGCTGAAACGAATATGACAGCCTCTGGTGCTGTGAGACTTTAGTATACCCTTGATTGGCTTTGAGTACTGGTCAGTGCATGTTCTCTTCTCTCTACTGTGGGGCTTTGTACGTGTGGAGTGGATGCTTATGATGTCACCTGTGCAATGTCACGGTATGTTGTCCTATCTGTGTTCTGAGAGTGTTGGAGCACCAATGGGTTGGACTCTTAATGTGCTGATGTTTGTAAAGTAACTCTTCTCAAGTCAAAGCTTTTGGATGTGAATATACTTACCTTTTGTCCTTTGCAACATAAGCGATGAGTGGGCAGTCCTCAAAGGAGAACCGGAACACATAAGGAAGCTGAAGAATGCTGGGGTGGGAGAGCACCTGTTGACCTCAACACACTGCCCCCCACGGTAAGGCCACCACCCAAGATAAAGGTCCTGCCAACTTATCAGCATAGCTCTGCTGCATTGGGTACCCTGCTAGTCCTGCTTCAGCGCCTCATGGAAGCCAGTGTTGGGATATGTATTTCACTCGGTCCTGTGAGAAACCAGAAGGTGTCTCACCCGCTTGTTCCCGCGGATCTCTCTCTCTCAGGTGGCCAGGGCACTGCCATTATCTTTGGATCCAGGCCCTGAGGGTGGACCAGTGCAGGAGGATCACCTGGGTGAGGGGTCTTCAAGGAGTGGGAGTGGGACACCGGATGGCAAGACGCAGTATCCCTAGCCCTGCAACACTTTTACCACATCCTACCAGGTAGAATATGTGGGAACATTACCCCCCCTTTCTCTTTTCCAACCCTTTTTTACATGGATAGCCTGCTCTGGTAGAAAACAGACTCGCACCCGAGTAGTGTATCTGGTATGTCCCTCTACTGTGGTCAGGCGAGGTCAGGCAATTACTGACAATCACTCACACCTGACTTCCATTAAAATTCTCCACACGGATAAAAGGCAGAGCACGAAAGCATACTCTGAGCGAGGCAAAGCACATGAAGGTACAGCAGTTTCGATTCAGCAGCTAAACAAGGGGAGAAAGACGGAAAACCAAGAAGGGTTCGTAAGAGGGAAAGTACCCATGACCTTTTCAGTAATACAACATTACTTTCAAGAAACCTTCGAGGCAGATGGTATAAGGCCAGGAAACCAGACTGAAGAAGCCTGCAGTGTGTGTTGGAGATACTGAAGGCCTTCCCGTGTAGTTGACCAAGGCTGGGAAGAGCAGCAGCCACAGCCACTGTGGTATCGTCCTTGGCTCCAAGAACAAAGAAACGCCAGAAAGAGCAACACAGCTGGTGAGTTTGGGGAGACCGATGCATGACCAGTTTTTGTTGAAGTCAAGGTTGCAAGCGGCAACATTGTATAACGAGCGCTGGAAGGAACATTGTTATACATGTGTGATGAAAGACGTGAGTAAAGCTAAACTGCTGATGAATGTTTGAACTTGAGAAGGAAAGATACAATACCATTGACAGAGTGGTCCGGCACCGTGAATGTGCTCAATCGAAGGTCTCTGTGAGGTATCCCGCCAAGAGAAACAAAAGTAGAAGATTGAACAATTGTGTTTATTGAATCGAAAAGGTCCTGCAATGGTTTAAGCAAAACCCATTACACATTTGAAAGACTTTGATTTTGATATCAAGGAGATCCAAGCCCGAACAAGGGAGATCCATATCAAGGGGATTCGAGCCTAAATGAGGGAGATCCATATCAAGGGATCAGAGCCCGAACGAGGGAGATACAAATCAAGAGAATCCATGGCCCGAGCCCGAACGAGGGAGACCAATTGTGAACATTGTGTGAAAGGGATTTGAGCCCAAAAGATGGGGATCTGTGGTCTGAGCCCGAATGAAGGAGGCCAGTTGGAACTTGTGAATGTGAAAACCCTGATAAAGAGAAAGGAACTTTTGGGTTTGCTTGTTACCCGCTAAGGATGCCTGGTTTTACAGGCATCCTTAGCGGGTCCCGCAACGGGAACCTCGTAATAGGCGCTCCCGTAATGAAGGGTGCTGGTCCCGTACCGCACCCTTCATTACGGGAGCGCCTATGTAATAATGAGGCCCTTAGTGTCAACTATATTTCATTTTGTTAGGAAAGATTCACCATATTGACAAGTGAACACTTTTGAAAATACACATGATCAGATATTCAAAAGCTTTTGATGACAAACCTTGTTCTGTAACCTTAAGGTTGCATACATCTTGCAACTAGTGCTCAACCCATGAGCGAACCCATTCTCCTTGATATTCTATATTATCACCCTTTTGCTTTATACCAGGTACCCTGAAACTAAGAGGACCACAAACTACAATATTCCACCTAGTTTGCCCAGTTCTCTACCTGCTACTCAATCCACTCTGCTTAGTCTCTTTCTTGCCTCTTACATAATGAATACACAAAGCAAACTAGATGCTTATGCAAAGTAGTGATCAGTAGTTCGACCCAGTCTGTACATCTACAGATCTACTTCAATACCAAACACTGTAGTTAGCCTCCAAAGCTTGCTTTGCTTTATGCTTATGATTGTTTTATTTGATTGCAATATATATTACCACCTGTGGGAGACAACTAGCCAACCTGTTTTCAGAGCCTTTTTGATCATATCTATTTATTTGTGTCCAATGATACAGCTAACCTTTTACATTTTACAGACTTATCTACTGCTCGGAAAGTCTTTTCGCCCACTCGCATAGTCGAGTAGATTTTATGAAGGAAGAGTAGCATTTACATCCCTCCACTGGCACCCAGCGGCTGCAAGGATCCATTTCAAGACCCATGCATTGTCCACAAGGCTTTCTGGTGCCGGGCCCCACCTATCTCCAACGCTCTCTTCCTAAGTACCGTCCTTCCAGAGCCCTCTTCTCGTCTACTTCCAATTCTCTGCGGGCAAGTCACTTCTCCAAGCAGGCACTAGGTGGTAGATCTCTTTCCTCTGCTGGTGCCTCCCTCTCGACGGGCCTCCCTGGTACTCTCTGCCTTGAACCAGACCTCCTTAAATTCCCAAAACTCCTCAAGACCTTACCTTTCCCCCATCCTCCTTTTCTCTCTGCCTTCACTCTGCTATCTTTCCCTTCCTCCTGCTCAGTTATGTTGACTGGCTGCCTGGTGCTCCTCTGAGTCATATAGGACACCTGCCCCGCTCCCCCGTCCAGTCCCTTACACTTGCCTTTGGGCCCTCTTGGGCCCTGCCTGGCCTTCATTGCACCTCCGGGGCATGTTCCCATTGGAGGCCCTGCCTTCCTTGCACTTAACCCAGGGCTCTGTTGCACTGGGTGCACTTCTCTCCCTCCCTCTCCCCTGCACTTCTTTCCTGCGCACTTGCACAGTCTAAATGATAGTAGGCCTAGTAAGATCATTTGTCTTGCTCTCCCGTTTCCCTTCCCTGCATGGTTGCGCCTTGGAACACTTGCGTATAGGCGCATTATAAATAACCGATCAATCAATCAATCAATCAAAACTTGGTTTGGTGAAACACATAGGGGCTTATGTTCAATGGGGGTGTAACTGAAATGGAAATCATAAAAGCATTTGGCTTTTACACCTTACAATATCATTACCCCCATTTTCCATCGTCTGTGTGGCAGAGAGGAGGGGCGGAACGCAACTTGCATTTCGACCACCTCCTTCTTCTCCGCATACAAATGCTCAAGTATTTGTATCGGCATGGATTTCCGAGCCAGCGTAAATGCTGGTGTAGTAAATTGCTTGTAATGAATACAGGAGTCTCCGAGCTTGTAAACGCTGTATTTATTCTATCATTGGTTTCATGCAGGATGCACACAACATGTGTGCCTCAATAACAGAGGCCAACGGGCCTAATGTGGCTGGGAGGCAGCTGCCTTATGTCTGTGTCCAAGTTTCATAAGGAGCGGGCCCCGTATGAGGAGGGCTCAGCAGGACGCGCCTTATCGCGTCCTCCGCTCGTCCCGTAGTGCGCGCGAAGCGCGCGGGGGCGGAGCTTTGGTCCGCGACGAGATCTCGCGAGAGCGCGCGCTCTCGCGATATCTCTACACATCTCCCTTTTTCAATGCACGGCGGAATCACTGTAAAACATAGTCATTATATCTCACCGGTCTTCTGTGTTCTCTTCTGGGCCGATCATCAGTTCTGGTGCAATTCTCCTGTTGCTCCTGATCGGGATCTGCACCCAGTGCTTCTGGTTCGACCTCAGTTTCCACCCTCTCTCTGTCGTCTCCTTCTGGTTCTCGTTCTTCACCTGCTCCGCAGTCTCTTTCGGTTTCCGTTCGTGATCTCTCTGGGGTCTTCGCTCTTCCCCGAGTCTCCTGGTATAGTGCCACTCTTTCAAGATTCCACGCTCGCCCGTCTTCCGTGCGAACATGATTTGTTCCTTTGTGAATCACTTTGATGGGTCGGCTAAACCGAGACCCTGTGACCTGATCTTTCTTCGGCAACTGGATTTTTACCAAGTCTCCTTTTCCTATGTCGGACGCTTGCTTGGTTCTTCTTCTCCTATCACTCCATAATTTCATGCGTGACTTGTTGCTTTCGATTCTCCAGACTACTTCTGCCATGTCCACCACTTCATCTTCTCGTATTTTCGACAACCATGGTGGAATCAGCGTGGATGCCGCACTCCTCCCTCTCAACATTTTGAACGGGGATATTTGGGTGATCCCATTTGGAGTGAGTCTGTGGGCCGCTATGGCCTCCTTGGTGGTTTTGAGCGGGTCCATGCCCGAAGCCGTTGCTAGTTGGATGGCGCCTTTTATGAACCTGTTGGCCCTCTCTACAAGCCCATTGGCTTGGGGGTGATATAGGGCCGCTTTCCTTTGTTTTATGTGATTTCTTTTTAAGAATTCCTCCATGTCTTTTGAGACTAGTTGCACCCCGTTGTCTGTAACCACTTCCTTGGGGAGGCCTTCCCTCTGAATAATTTCTGTGAGTACTTCTATAACGGTTGCCGTGGTTATGTTCGGGACGAAGGCGGCCTCCACCCACTTGGATAGATAATCAACCAGTACTATGCCATACCGGTGTTCAGGTGCCATTGCTTCCAAAGGCCCTATGAAGTCAATGCCAAGCTTTGACCACACGGATTCTGGAATTTCCGTGGGTATTAGGGGTGCTTGGCGAACCTTAAGTCTCTTGTCGCTGTTGAGACATTCATGGCAACGTTCTATCATGGATCGAATCTCCTGGTCCATGGATGGCCACCAGTAAGCCTCTCTCACTCTGCGACGGGTCATGGTGTTTCCCAAGTGGCCTGCGTGGGCTCTACATAGGATGATCCTTCTCATTCCTGTGGGAGGAATAATCTGATCTGATTTCATAATTATCCCCTCCGTTTCAGACAGTTCGTCCGACACCTTCCAGTAGGGTCTCATGCCCTCGGGCAACGCCTTTTCAGTTGGCCAACCTTCCTTGGTCCATTTGCGAATCATGGCCATGGTGGGGTCTTTCCCATCTTCCTCTTCCCAGTGTCTCTCACTGAGTTCCAGGTAATCTGGCGCTCTCAAGTCCATGATGGATGCAACTATGCATTCTCCATGAAGGAACGTGGTGGCTTTATCCTTACCCTCCGGCAGTCTCGACATGCAGTCAGCTTGTGAATTTTTCCAACCTGAGATATGCTGGATCTCAAACGTGTACTCTTGCAGCTTGGCTGCAATGCGTGCCAATCTGGGTGTGGATACTTTTGTGCCACCCGGGCTGAGCATATGGATGAGGGGCTTATGATCAGTTACTAACTTGAATTTGGTGCCCCATACATACGTCCTGAAGTGTTCTACCGCCCCATACATACATCCTGAAGTGTTCTACCGCCCATGCGCAGGCCAACATTTCGTTTTCAATGGTGGAATAGTTCTGTTCCGCTTCCGATAATGCCTTCGATGCAAAGGCCACCACATGTTCAGTGTCACCTTTCTTTTGTGTTAGCACTGCTCCCAGTCCATACGCACTGGCGTCGGTGGTTACGACTGTTACCCAAGCCGGATTAAACGGTTGAAGGCACGGGGCATCTATGATGTGCTGTTTTATATTCACCATCGCCGTCCTTTGGGGTTCTTGCCATACAAATTCCGAGCCCTTTTTGAGTACGTCGCGAAGGGGTGCCGTGGTCTCGGAAAACTTCGGTATGAACTTCGCATAGTATTCAGCCAGCCCCAGAAATGACCTTACTTCCTCTTTGCTGTTTGGTTCCGGTGCTTTAATGATTGCTTGCATGAGATTCTGTTTGGGACTGATACCCTTTTCTGAAATCTTGTATCCTAAGTATTCAACTTCTTTCACTCTGAACAAGCATTTTTCATACCGTAACCGCACCCCTGCTTCTTGTAGCTTGTTTAGGACAATTCTTAACGTGGCGTTGTGCGTCTGCTCATCCTCCGCATACACGAGGATGTCATCCTGGAAGTACACCACGTTTTTAACTTTCCTTAGCAAGACATCCATCATGCGTTGGAAAGCCGATGCTGCTGATGACAACCCGAATGGCATCTTGGTGAATTGGTAGGTGCCAAATGGAGTGATGAATGCCGTGAGGGGTTTCGACTCTTCATGTAGCTGTATTTGGTGGTATGCATTCCTCATGTCCAGTTTTGAAAATATTCTGGCTTCTTTCATTAACAGAATGAGTTCATTTATGCTTGGAAGAGGGTAGTTATCTGTGATGACTTCCAAGTTTAAACTGCGTAGATCTATGCATACTCTGAGTTCCTGTGATTGGGGTTTCTTTATAAGCACGACAGGGCTCAGCCATTCAGATGCTTCGATTTCTTCGATGACACCCTCCATCTTCATTTTTCCAACTGACTTCTGAGGCTGTCCCTTGCCGTGGCTGGTACTGGCCTCACTCGGTGCTTTACACCGACCGCATTCCTTTTGAGCACTATTTTGTGCAGGATACCCTTAATGTGCCCCGGCTCCTCCGAGAAAAGTGTTGGGTAGTCGCTTTTGACGACAGGTCCGCTCGTCACCCTGACCGACAGGACCTGATCTTCGGTGCTGGGATCCAGTCTGATTTTTAGCTTGTCTTGGTCGTCCCACCCTAGCACTGCTGGGCCTTCGTGACTGAAGTAGACCCTGGTTGTGGTTTCCCTTCCTTTGAATTCTACTTTGGCTTTGATGTATCCTAACAGTTCGACTGACGCCCCTCCAAAAACCGTGGGTTTGTGCCTCGTCATAAGCACTTGCACCTTTTCTTTTCCCACCATGTCCTTATATGTGCAAAGGGGAATGATCGTTAGATCCGAACCTGAATCTGCCATGACCCTTGTTTCCATGCCATCAATCTTGATCATGCAGTGAGGTTTCTCTCTCCTTGCTCTTGTGCTGTTCACCATGATGACTGTGGGTCTTCCTTCATCTTCTGAGGATGATTCTTTCTCTGTATTGCGATCTGCATTAAGGCTGGAGACTTTCTTGTTCCTCCACCGACACACAATGGAGAAATGGCCAATGCGTTTACAAATGGAGCACTCCTTGTCTCTGGCTGGGCACTCCCTGTCAAACGCCAGGTGTTTCGTGCTGGTGCACCTGTGACACTTTAGGGGTTCTTTCCTGTTCCCTCTCCCTTCTCTCGTGTCAGTTGCCGGCCTTTCTCTTCTTGCATGGAAACCCACAGCTTGTATTTCAGCGGAACTCTGGGCCCCAGTAAGCTCCTTTCGTCTTCCCGCCGTTTCCTCGACTGCTCTGGCGATCTCAATCGCTTTCTCCAACTGCAGTTCCTTTTCCACAATAAACTTATCCTGGACCTTCCGACTGTTAGTGTGGACGACCAACATGTCACATATGAGGCTCTCCGCATTGTTGCCAAAATTACACAGCGCTGCTAATTCCCTCAGCTTGGTGACGTAATCGTCAACTGGTTCAGACATTTCTTGCCTTCGCGTGTAAAACCGTATCCTGTGGAGCACTGTGTTCTCTTTACTGGCAAACCTTTTTATGATTCTCCGGACTGCCTCCTTGAAAACATCGTCATTGTCGCCAGCCACCGGTATCGGGGTGAGACTCTCGAATATTCTTTGACCTTCCACTCCCAGGGCATTTAGTAACATGGCCCTGCGCCTCGCCGCTGAGAACCCTGCCCCACCTAGGGCCTCCACATATGTCGTGAATAGGGGCTGCCATTGTGGCCATGGGATGGCAGGCCTACCTGGAGTTTGGAGAAAGGGTGGCGGTGGCGTTGCTCCTTGCATGCTCTTCCGTGAGTTCTGGTGGTGATCCTCGTCGCCAATTTATGTAGTAAATTGCTTGTAATGAATACAGGAGTCTCCGAGCTTGTAAACGCTGTATTTATTCTATCATTGGTTTCATGCAGGATGCACACAACATGTGTGCCTCAATAACAGAGGCCAACGGGCCTAATGTGGCTGGGAGGCAGCTGCCTTATGTCTGTGTCCAAGTTTCATAAGGAGCGGGCCCCGTATGAGGAGGGCTCAGCAGGACGCGCCTTATCGCGTCCTCCGCTCGTCCCGTAGTGCGCGCGAAGCGCGCGGGGGCGGAGCTTTGGTCCGCGACGAGATCTCACGAGAGCGCGCGCTCTCGCGATATCTCTACACATCTCCCTTTTTCAATGCACGGCGGAATCACTGTAAAACATAGTCATTATATCTCACCGGTCTTCTGTGTTCTCTTCTGGGCCGATCATCAGTTCTGGTGCAATTCTCCTGTTGCTCCTGATCGGGATCTGCACCCAGTGCTTCTGGTTCGACCTCAGTTTCCACCCTCTCTCTGTCGTCTCCTTCTGGTTCTCGTTCTTCACCTACTCCGCAGTCTCTTTCGGTTTCCGTTCGTGATCTCTCTGGGGTCTTCGCTCTTCCCCGAGTCTTCTGGTATAGTGCCACTCTTTCAAGATTCCACGCTCGCCCGTCTTCCGTGCGAACATGATTTGTTCCTTTGTGAATCACTTTGATGGGTCGGCTAAACCGAGACCCTGTGACCTGATCTTTCTTCGGCAACTGGATTTTTACCAAGTCTCCTTTTCCTATGTCGGACGCTTGCTTGGTTCTTCTTCTCCTATCACTCCATAATTTCATGCGTGACTTGTTGCTTTCGATTCTCCAGACTACTTCTGCCATGTCCACCACTTCATCTTCTCGTATTTTCGACAACCATGGTGGAATCAGCGTGGATGCCGCACTCCTCCCTCTCAACATTTTGAACAGGGATATTTGGGTGATCCCATTTGGAGTGAGTCTGTGGGCCGCTATGGCCTCCTTGGTGGTTTTGAGCGGGTCCATGCCCGAAGCCGTTGCTAGTTGGATGGCGCCTTTTATGAACCTGTTGGCCCTCTCTACAAGCCCATTGGCTTGGGGGTGATATAGGGCCGCTTTCCTTTGTTTTATGTGATTTCTTTTTAAGAATTCCTCCATGTCTTTTGAGACTAGTTGCACCCCGTTGTCTGTAACCACTTCCTTGGGGAGGCCTTCCCTCTGAAAAATTTCTGTGAGTACTTCTATAACGGTTGCCGTGGTTATGTTCGGGACGAACGCGGCCTCCACCCACTTGGATAGATAATCAACCAGTACTATGCCATACCGGTGTTCAGGTGCCATTGCTTCCAAAGGCCCTATGAAGTCAATGCCAAGCTTTGACCACACGGCTTCTGGAATTTCCGTGGGTATTAGGGGTGCTTGGCGAACCTTAAGTCTCTTGTCGCTGTTGAGACATTCATGGCAACGTTCTATCATGGATCGAATCTCCTGGTCCATGGATGGCCACCAGTAAGCCTCTCTCACTCTGCGACGGGTCATGGTGTTTCCCAAGTGGCCTGCGTGGGCTCTACATAGGATGATCCTTCTCATTTATGTAGTAAATTGCTTGTAATGAATACAGGAGTCTCCGAGCTTGTAAACGCTGTATTTATTCTATCATTGGTTTCATGCAGGATGCACACAACATGTGTGCCTCAATAACAGAGGCCAACGGGCCTAATGTGGCTGGGAGGCAGCTGCCTTATGTCTGTGTCCAAGTTTCATAAGGAGCGGGCTCCGTATGAGGAGGGCTCAGCAGGACGCGCCTTATCGCGTCCTCTGTTCGTCCCGTAGTGCGCGCGAAGCGCGCAGGGGCGGAGCTTTGGTCCGCGACGAGATCTCGCGAGAGCGCGCGTCTCGCGATATCTCTACAGCTGGACATCCCTATTGGGTCCGCCAGCTTTATGCACCAGCATAAAACAGTCAGACCCCATAGGGATCCATTTTAAACATCATCTGCCATGCTTGTATGGACGGCAAAGATTACGATTACAAATGAATGCTGCCCAACATGCTTGCATGGTAAGCAGTATTCACAAATTAACCTTAAACTCTCTCTGCAAGCATGTCGAAGAGTGTTTACTTGTGATTATGAGCGCCGCTTGCCATGTGCGCATGGCAAATTGCGCTCACAATTGCAAGTAAATGCTGCTGGCATGATGGCAGGCCAGGTAACGTTTACTCACTTTGCAATGCCAAGTGCACATACAAAGGGAAAAAGGAAGTGTACCCGCTTGTAGGCCGTCTTTTGCCCTTTACATTTGCACCCAGCAGTGCAAATTACCAGAATTGGCAACAGGGACATTAAAGTGTAAACGTAATGGGACCCCGCCGCCAAGTTACTCATTTTTTTAAATGAGCTCCATGGAGAGATGCACTTTCATATATGTGCATACAGAGCTATTGGCCCTCGGATGCGACTGCTGAGTACAAGTTTGCCAGTGGGATGCCCTGGTTTACCTCCACCGTATACTGAATGGGGAACCTAGTATGTCTAAACCTGACCCTTACCCGGACTACATTAAACCAGCAAAAAAGGTGGGTCTGGTGAATTGAAATTAATTTTATATACCTTTTAAAATACTAGGTGCCATATAGTCACACCCCTTTGTTCTTTGATTCCAAAAATATCTTAATTTAATTATCAAAACATGATATAATTTCTTCACATATATTGAAACATTATAGGAGAAAGGCCTGGTTATATGTCGGAAGAAATATCAAACGACAAGAAGTGGGGAGAATAAAGCTGAAATGAATAGAGTACGAGAGCATCTTAAACGGGAAATGGATGCACAGTATGAGAAGGGCACGTTCTTTATAAGACAGAAATACTGGGAACAGGGTGATAAAAGTGGTAGACTGCTTGCCAATAGATTGAGGGGCCTGATTGATAATTCTTTTGTTCAGAGAGTGGCGCGTGAGGGGGGGGACATAAAATTAAAAAAGAAGAAATATGTGAGTGTTTTAGGAAGTTTTATGCATCATTGTACACAAAGGACCGGTTCCCGACACCTCAGGGATTGAATATTTCTTGATAAAATAAACTTGACAACACTGTCTGTAGACCAAGCCACCGCTGTTGACTGACCTATTGGACAAGCGGAGGTATTAACTGCCATTAACCAACTTAATTTAGGTAAGCCACCAGGCTTAGGCGGATTACCAATTGAGTTTTACCGAGGGCTGGGCCCTGAGCTGGGTCCTTACTTGTGTAACCTATACAATAATTTTATGACCAAAGGGACGATGTGTCCGACGATGAAAGAGGCATGTATTGTGGTGATCCCGAAGCTGGGCAGAGACCCCTAAAGATGTGAGAATTATAGGCCAATTTTGTTGTTAAATGTAGACCTCAAAATATTCACCAGAATAATGACAAAGAGGTTGGATAAATGTATTGGAGTATTGATAAATTGGATTGATAAAATCCAAGCAGAGTTTATGTGTGGAAGGTATGGATATGACCATGTTAGGATGATTTTAAACATAATGGGACTTCCTAAAGAGAAGGTTAGGAATGCACTTCTAGTCTTCATGATGCAGAGAAGGCTTTAGAAAGGGTCAATTGGACCTTCTTGACTTGCACACTCAAAAAGATGGGTTTCGGGGAGAATTTAAGAACTATAAAAACGCTGAGCTCGTCCATTAGTGCTCAAATATGGGTTAATGGTGTTCTGTCTTCTTCCTTCTTGCTGACAAGAGGTACTAGACAGGGCTGTCCGTTATCGCCCTATCTTTTCAAGTTGGCACTAGAACCACTCATAGCGTACATAAGACATGAGCAAATTCTTCGGGGACTTAAATTTGGGCGCGGTGAGATTAAAGTACTGTTCTACGGAGCAGACGACATGACAGTCATATTGACCAATCCTAGGGAAGAGGGCGATAAACTAAAATGCATGTTTGAGGAAGTGGGGCTCTTGTCTGGTCACAAGATCAACTGGGACAAGACAGTGGTTTTTCCTCTAGATATTGCGCAACCAAGGAAGGGTTTTGAATCATTGAATTGTCAGTGGAATGTTGGAACAATAAAGTATTTGGGTGTCTACTTGATCTGTGACCTAAGAAAGATGGTGGAATTTAAAGTGTCAAAGGTTATTGAGGGATATACTGAAATGGGACCTATTGGGGCTGGGGCTTTGGGCAAGGGTCAATGCCATTAAAATGGTACTTTTGCCAAAGGGACTCTACATTGTCCAAACTATTCCTTTAAAATTTACCAAAAAAATCATTGGCCACATTTTCCAAAACTTTCGGGGGAAGGTAATAGATCCAAGATCTCAAAGT
Source organism: Ambystoma mexicanum (assembly GCF_040938575.1). NCBI lineage: Eukaryota > Metazoa > Chordata > Amphibia > Caudata > Ambystomatidae > Ambystoma > Ambystoma mexicanum. The sequence continues at coordinate 747,028,131 of NC_090926.1, forward strand.
ACATTTTAATGCGATCTGTACCGGTAGGGGGTTTTGGCTATCCCAATCTGACTAATTATTGTAGAGGGTTTGTTCTGAAAAAATCAACAATTTACTTTGTCGGTACGTACAAATGCCCTATTGGCAAATTATTGAGAGGGAGAAATTCTCACTGTATGACTTACAAGACATGTAAGAGGCCTATTTCAGTTAACGGATTGCTAACTGTGGACATTACTAGAGAGACCCTCGAAGAATTCATGACTGCTAGGGGGGAAACATCTGGGTTCACTATGATGCATCTCTATGGCACAATTCGGGGCTACAGATTGCAAACAAGACTTTGTGCTGGAAGAGCTGCATGAAAAGAAGTATTCTTAGTGGGAAGTGCGTACAAAGTGCCCTGGCTGTTTGACTGCTCCTGCTGCCCTGCTGCTCCTGCTTCCTTAACGTGTCTGTGCCATCAGAGGACTATATGCCCAAGAGGAAGTTGCTTCTGCGACAGGCGAAACGCGGAGTGACAAGAGAACGCCTCTATCCTAGAGAACGCCTCTATCCTAGTACCGCTCATCTGTTCCCAGCAGCCCTATAACAGCCAAGGGCTAGCACACGTGTGCGCGCACACGGGAAGTGCGTACAAAGTGCCCTGGCTGTTTGGCTGCTCCTGCTGCCCTGCTGCTCCTGCTTCCTTAACGTGTCTGTGCCATCAGAGGACCATATGCCCAAGAGGAAGTTGCTTCTGCGACAGGCGAAATGCGGAGTGACAAGAGAACGCCTCTATCCTAGAGAAGTAAAACTTTCTTATGGGACAATAGTTATTTTGCTTAGCGCACGAAGCACTCAATTTTTTTAATTCTAAAAATAGTTCCTTTTTTGATTCTAGCGCCTCTGTCCTAGTCCGCCCATCTGTTCCCAGCAGCCCTATAACAGCCCGCAGTGCTTTAAGTGGGGTAAGAAATTGAGGGGGGGGCCCCTCGTTTGGGGGCGTGGCTTTCATTGTGGGCGTGGCCTAAATGTGCACAAATCATAGTAAGGTGCACAAACAAATATATAAATGTATGTGAGCATTTATATGTTTGTATGCGTACTACTATGCTGTGTGTACTTTTCAAACCATATTTTATAAACATAGCAATGTTACATATTTCTATGTTTATAAAAGGTGGCTTGAAAAGTGCACAAACCATAGTATTTTACGCACACTTGTGTGCTTACCTTACTATGGTTTGTGTACTTTTCAAGCCACCTTTTATAAACATAGATATTTGTAACATGTTTCTATGTTTCTAAAAGATGGCTTGACAAGTAAACAATTCAAGGCATATTTTATAAAGGGTTGATGACGGACAAAACAAACCGCAAGGTTGAATTGTGCAGGTTTCAAGCCGTCTTTTATAAACATAGAAATATTTCTACCTTTATAAAAGATGGCTTGAAACGTACACAGTTCAAGGCATCTTTTATAAAGCTTTGCCGACGGAGAAAGGCACCTCGGGCTCTGTGATCTCTGCTCAGAGCACATAGATCACTGAGCCCGAGGTGTCTTTCACCCTCTGCGAACCCGTGGGCTCCGTGATCTAATCTGCATATTAGATCACGGAGCCGCGGGGGTCACTGACCTGGGGAGGGAAAACAAAGGGACAGTAACTTCCTCTGATGACCCTGATGAGGGGTCATCAAAGGGAGTTACACTAACTGACAGAAGTGCCGCCAGCCTCAGCGTCGCTGTGGCTGGCTGGCACTTCTGTCTGCTTGGCCGACATAATGACGGGCGCATCTCCCGTCGCGGCTGCGCCCGCGGCGGGATAATGCATCCCGCCAATGTTGTGTGGGACGGGGCCAGCTCAGCCCCACTTTCTGGAGACTGCCGGGGCCCGGCCCCGGCAGGCCCCGGCCCACTTTAAGCACTGAGCCTAGGGCTAGAGCACATGTGCGCGCGCACGGGAAGTGCGTACGAAGTGCCCTGGCTGTTAGGCTGTTCGGCGACGGAGGTGACGGGCACGGGATGGGAGGCAGTTCACTTCAAAGTAAAGTTTGTTAAAATCATGCTTTATGCTAAAACTAAACTACGATATAAGTGATCTGTTGTGCTGCAGTGCAGTATAAGGGCGTTCGGTTTCTCGCAATTCCGTGCGTTCAGTACGCGGCTTCCTTTACAGTATTCAGATTGGTTAATGTGTCCAATACCTTGATCTAATGATTATTGCGTGGGTGTTGGCTTGAGAGTACAGAGCTCTTTGTATTGGTCAAGTGTGGACTTACGCGCAATCTTTTCAAAGAACGTACACGTAAACTTTGCTCTGCTAATTACTTTGGTACACAGTGTTAAACGTGTCTATATTGGTGAATAGATTTCACACAGAATGGTGGGGAGTTTGTGAAGCGGTAAAAGCCTGACAGTGCCCGATGATCATACCGGGTTAAATGCAACGGCTCCCTTACAATTGCATGACTCAAGTATAGAATATGTTGGTTCTACTTTACATGTTTCTGCCTATGGGGAATGTGTACTTCAAGCTGATACGGTTCAGTATAGCCAACAATCTTTGGCAACTGAACCTAATGACGTGAGGATTCTACATACTACGGCTGCACAGCTGGCATTAACACCAGTGCATTCAATTATAGACTCAAACCGAAAATGTGATCCTACTAAAGCATTTATTGGCCTGAGTGAGGGGGAGTACAGGTCACAAACTGACACAATAGAAATGGAGAGGTTAGCTAGCATGAATGATGTTTCCATCCTAGCCAGGGCTGGACTGGGAACTAAAAGATGCACTGGAAATAATTACTGGGGAGCAGAAGAGGCCCTGGAAATAAAGTTCAAAGTGGCCCTATTTGACACATTTTCAGCAAGCCCAATGCTTTTCCTATGAGAAAATTTGGAAATACCACAGAAAAGAGGCCCAGGGTGCAGAGGCCCACCGGGAAATCTCCAGAGTTCCCTAAAGGCCAGTCCACCCCTGATCCTAGCCCCCACATTGGTTAATGAATGGGAAAAAACGTTGTAGAATTTCGCTTGCGCCATCCTCACCAGTGGTTTTTTTACCGTCTGAAGTGGAGAGGATTTCGTTATACAACCCACATGGGGTGACATTTACTGAGCTGGGCTTGACTCATGACATAAATCCTGAAAAAAGGCACGTACGACAATCAACAAGCTCTCCTACGAACTCAACTCATCTCCGGGGATAGGCCCTGGAGCAATAAATCATACAAAAGGTCATGAATCTGATTATTCTGACTGTGAAATAAGTGATCTTAATGCTAAAAGCATATTAAAAAAACAGTTGAACTGCCAAATGACAATTTGCTCCCGCAAGTCATGGAAAATGAGGCACATATGAAATTCCCAGTAGTGACATCACTGCTAAACATATTGGATAAAGGCCAAGAATTGACTCATGTACACTTACATTCTATAAAGGACATGATGATAGGAATATCTGAAAAAATACATAAGTTAGAGGGCTTTATGTTGGCCTTCACTACTGGGCAAGCAGAAAAATGGAGTTTAATAGATGCTGGTTTGTTGAAAAGGATTTTCCCTGATAAATATGATGGCTATAACAAAGGTACGCAAACAGACGTAATAGACAAAGAAATGGTTGGGACTAGATCCTATGTATCTGCGATAACAGAAGGGGTAAACTGTCCAGCTCCTTATTTGCCCTCTGGAACTATTCCTAATATTGAGGTAGTGCAGTCGAATTCATTGAAATTGGATGATATTCTCACAGGTCTTAGATCTGTACACTATATGACAAAGGTGAGAAGTGATACAGGGAATGTATTCTCCAGCATGGGGTCTGGCATGGATTCACATGCTCATGAATATGCCCCGTCGTCAGGCTGGGAATCCTCGGTAAAGAAAAAATCAGTATCAGTTTTGTTTCTGATCTGTCTTTCTTAGTAGTAACCAATCACTGGTCTCTGGGTCATACTGCCCCAGCCAATGACTGCCCTCTCCCTAAGTCCCGGCCCTGGCAGCGATCCTCAGATTTTTACCGCACGTTCAAGTGTTGGGAGTCCTCGTGCTATAGCTCTCGAGCTTTTACTGCGTTTTGCGATTTTTCAAAGAGTTTAATCTCATTTTTTCGGTCATTCGAGCCTCAAGCTCCACCGTTTCTACTTCCGATCAACGAGGACCCGTTTCGGAATTTTCGACACCCCTCAAGGGTGAAGTTTTCGTCGAGTTACGCTTCTTGGAGGATTCCAGAAGTTTCTGAGGCCACCCCGCGGACATGGCCCAGGAGAAAGGAAGCTCGACACCCGGATCCAAACTGTTTAGGAGCTGTCCTGGATAAGGATTACAGAATGTGTACAAGGAGGACGAGCACTCGAGGTGCCTCTACTGTCTTCACGAGGACAAAACGCATGTGGAGAAGGACTGTGCGTTTTGCATGAACATGTCGGATCGGACTATGAGGGATCGTCGGACCCGTCTCGCCAACTGGCTGGAAGGCAAGAGCACTGCAGGTGAGAAGAAGAAGTCTGAGCGGTCTTCTAAGTCCTGTGAGGCCGCCCCGGCGAAGGGGGCCCAACAGAAGGCAAAGCACAGCGAGTCCGCGGGCACCGGGAGCGCCGAACGGTCGGGCTCCTCGGCTGCCAGGCAGGGCGCACCTTCACCAACGCCATCAACCACGAACCAACGCTCTGGCTCGGGGAAGAGAAAATCCGAGAACCCGGCTAAGCTTCTGGAGAGGCCCTGGTCAATCTCGAAGGAACCGGCCGAAGGGGAGCAAGGCGGTGACCCTCCCCCTAAGGTGAAGGCCTCAAGTGCGCCCAAGGTGGTGAAGGCCTTGATTCAACTGGCCAAGGCCTCTATTGAGGGAGTCGCTGCGGCCATGGCGAACCTGTGGAGGCTACCCCAGTGGAGGCAACCTCAGGGCCCAGAGTTTCCCTGCCTCTGCGGAGGGAATCCTCTTTTAAGCCAATCGAGAAGACCCCTGTTGAAAGGGGCCCCTAGGGGTCCCTCGCGTTATGGAAACAAGGCAAGTCACCACAAACGATAGATACGCCAGACACGAGGTTGTATTCCCAAAGCTAGGGTTTATTGCAAAGCAAATAGTCTCAGTTGGCCAACTCGGTCTCACGCCCCACGACATGTATCACTAGCCCTCGAGGGACGCAAGAGAGCAAATTACGTACATCAGTTACATATATACAAAATGCATATCATACAATCAGCTGTGACATGTTTAACACCCCCCTTTATTGTGTTTCTTTGAACTCGGTTTGATGATGGACAATTTCGATGAATATGACACCTTCAAATATCTATTCTAGCAAAAATATGCAAACTTGCGAGTGTGGTGACATCTTTTCTTTGTTGAACAGAACACAGTGCTTCTGTTCTTGTAAGCGAGCTACATACGGGGGAAGAGTCACATTCCAGACCTTGCTATCTTTGAGGTGCTATTCGTGTCCTGGGAGCCGACACGCTCTACAGGGCTCGGAAAAGGGGGGCCGTAAGAAGAGCATAATTCAAGCCTTTAGCTGCTTTATTCTAACATTCTCTACCATATAACGAGACTGGTTGGCAGCTGTGAAATGATTACATGCCCTGCGGCTCTCCTTCAAGGCTACATTCGGGAGGGAGCCAGGCATTCCTCTCCAGAGCTGCCTACGTTGTGTTTCAACAAACTCTTATTAACCTCGCAGCCTTGCGGCCTTGTCCTTTCACGTTCAGACAACAATGTTAACATTCGAGCAGAGTAAGCAGAAATGTGCTGCAAAGCAGTTTGAACAGAAAGCAATGAGCAATCGTTAGAAAACAAAATGGCGATCCTTGTTACTTCAAAATGGCCGCTCATTGGTCAAACTCGGAAACCTGTATTTCTATCGTTCTGTATATGAGACGGTTGGTCTTCGGCCACCAAAATACGTTTGCCGTCAATCGTGAGAGGTGTCCATTTTTCTAGACCGACACCGTGAAGACCGAGGTGGAAAAAGAGGGTGTGGGGCCGGTGGCCATTACGGACACGGACACAGCCTCCGAGGAGGAGCTGGTCAAAGTCGAAGAGGGACTCGACAAGAATTTGGAAGAGGCCCGGCCCCACGGGAGGGATCCTGATGAGGGGGACGACGAGAGCGAGGGTGGTGACGACAAGGCTCCTGCGGAGGAGGAGCAACCGTCGCGCCCGTCACAGCCCTAGCCACAGGACAACTCGGCGGCCATTCTGACGGCAATCCAAGCCTTATGCAGGGAGATAAGGACGAGATTGCCCCTACCCCCAACGGACGACCCAACTGAACCGGGTCCGTCGGGGAGCCCTCCAAACAAGAGGAGGAGGATTCATCCAGCCCCGCCCTTTCAGCCCTCACGGCCCTCTCATCCTTTGCCTCTTTCCCAGGTCCCGAAAGATGACACGGGAACAGATACAGCCACGACGGGGACAGATGACGATGGTGGTGACGACGGGACTGACCTCCCGTCGCCGATTCCTCGGGCATCCTCACCCGACAAAATTGGCTCCTTCCTCTCCATGATTGCCGGGCGTCCGAGCTTTTCCAGCTCTGCCCCGAAGAAAAGAAGAAGTAAGGCTTCCTCTACCAACGGCGCGAGGCCAAGAGGAAGACGGTCCTCGCAGTGCCGTTGCTGGATGACATCTGGGACGAGGGACTTGCTCTCCTGAAGAGCCCGTCCACGACGTCTGCCAAGAGGGACCGGTAGGAGAAGAAGTACCGGGTCCCCGACGGTGCCCCTTTGTGCCTTGGTGCTCAACCGACCCCGGATTTGGTCGTCTCGGCAGCGGCCAAGAAGAAAGCGGGGGGACATCGGCTTCAACTTCAACTTCCCCGCCGGAGGGCGAGGGAAAGTGTCATGAATAAAGCTTCAGGCTCAAGAAGATTTGTGGCCCCCTTTGTTGTTCGCAAGAGAAGCCGTGCTCCGACAGGTTCTGGCCCTTTAAGACGAGGATTACCAGGCGCATGGAAGTTGGCTTGGCAATGCTGGCGTCCTGTCATTTCTTCATTGCCCCGCCTCCAGCGTGCTGCTAGCGTATTCACGTGATCACTATGCGCTCACGTGATTGTTTTAATAGCGCCGCCGGAATCACTCGGTGCTTCTGAACTTCCTGGTTTCCAGTGGCGTTACTTTGTATGATTGAATCTTGTGTACCTTCCCTCCCTTTCCCCGCCCATTTTGGAACTGCATTCCTGTGTATCGGATTTCGGACTGTCCCTGGATATTGCCTGTCTCCTGCCTCCTTGGTGTTTGAACTTTGTTTGATCTATTCATTGTACTGCTCTGACCTCGGAACGTCCACGGATTTCGAACTAGCCTACGTTTGTTTGCCTTCTGGATTGCTACGGACTGCCTTTGAACTGCCTTGGTTTACGGATACTTTGGATTTTGGTTCTGTATCTTCCTTTTGGATTTGGAACTTTGTGTGTACTTTGAACTTAAGACTGTCAGTGAGTCCTGCTTAGGCGTCCTCGTTCCGTCGGGGTAGTTTCTGTTTGGATTCTCTGCATTCCTCTACGGACCCTCGAATCATCATTGCCTCAACTGCTCCAGTACAGCTTCCTTCACGGTAAGGGTGTCTTTTGAGTTTTCCTTTTTGTAATCATTAGCCTGTCAATTCCAGTAGCTAGCATTTATTGTTCCATTTTCTTATCCACAGGGGTAAACTGGTAGATTGGCTGGTTCATTTCTTTGGGTTTGACAGTGTTTAACTCAAAGGTCAGTGTTCCGTTATTCTTTGTTCACACTGTATTACTGTTAAAGATTATGGATAACTTACGTCACTTTCCTTACAGTCGCTTCCAGTCTACCTATACTCCTGTGTCGGCGCACCTTATGCTGAGTACTGCAGCCATCCTGGTCTTCGTTTGGCATCCTATCTTTTGGCTACTAGATCGCACTGGTTGTTCACTTTCAGCCAGCGGAGTATAATAGTCAGAAGAATTCTTCGGCTACACTACGAGGGCAATATTCCCCTGACAGAAAGAAACTAGATGCCATGGGACGACGAGTCATCTCATCGGCGGCGACGACGATTAAGGCGGCCAACGCCCTAGTGATTGTGGCCCGCTGCGACAGGGAGTTGTGGTACAAGATCGCCCCCCTGTTGGACTTCCGCCCGGACGACAAGAGGGCAGAGGCCCTGGCGATCCTACAGGAGGGTGAGGTGGCATCGGACCACGCCATAACGGTGGCCACGGACATTGCCGACACCGGTTTCCGCCAGTTGGACAACGGCATTTGCCTTTGACGGCGGGGGTGGCTCAAGGCGACGGATTTCTGCCAAGACGTACAAGCCAAAGTTTTGGACATGCCCTTCGATGGAACAATCTGTTTGGGAAGACAGTGGATGAGTCCCTTCAGGCCATTAAGGCAGACACAGAGTCGGCTCGGGCCTTGGGAGTTCTACAGCAATGACGGCCGCCCTTTCGGAACTCCGGAGGCAAGCAAGGTGCCTCCAAAGGGTTCAGCGACGGCTCCTCGACATACCGTCAGGCGGCCTGTTCCTCGTCGCAAGAAGCCTACAGGGGACGAGGCAAGTCTGGGGGATCTCGCCGTCGTCACCAGGGAGGCCAAGGTGGCAAGGCCGCCGCCAAGCAAGACTGAACCAGCCGTTGCATCGGGCCCCCACCGAAGCACCCCGGTGGGAGGCCGGCTGATGAAGTTCATCAGCGTGTGATAGTCCATCTCCAACGACCGTTGGGTGCTGGATGCCCTGGCACACGGGCACACTCTGGAATTTCTAAAGATGTGCCCCCGCATTCCTCCCGTGGCCAGGAAGGAAAATCACGACCCTCAACTGCTGTTGGAGGGAAGGGCGATGCTCAAGAAAGGGAGCCATCAAGCTCGTCCCAAAGAGGCTCCGGGGCTCCGGAGTATACTCAAGATACTTCCTCGTCAGAAAGAAGAAAGGAGGATGGCGTCCCATCCTGGACGTGCTGGGCCAGCTGGAGGAAGGAGACTTCCTATCATAATTGGATTTGGAGGATGCGTACTTTCACATCCCCATCCTAAAAAGACACAGAAAGTTTCTCAGGTTCGTAGTCCAAGGGCGGCACTACCAGTTCAAGGCCCTCCCATTCGGATTGCAGTCGGCACCCAGGGTATTCACCAAGTGCCTAGCTCCAGTGGTGGCGCGCCTGCGCCTGCAGGGGATCCACGTCTACCCCTACCTGGACGATTGGCTCATCCGAGCAGGAACAAGGGAACTCGCCATCGAACACACAGAGAAGGCTGCTCACGGACCTGGGATTCTCCATCAACTTCCCAAAATCCCACCTCGGAGGAAAGGACAAAGGCCATCCTGGGCAAGGTGCAGCATCTGCTGGCCACGGACGTGGCCAGGGTGAGGGCCATCAAGTCCCTTTTCGGGATGATGTCCTTGTGCATCTATCTGTTGCGCCTGTGCAGGCTTCGGATGCGTCCTCTATAGGAGTTCCTCGACGCCCGTTGGATACAATCGGCGGGCTATTTCGAGGACAAGATACGCTCGAGGAGGGCTTCCGCCAAGCAATTCGGTGGTGGGACACTCACACGCACCTCGCGGCGGGCATGGACTTTCAGACCCCAGTACACCAAGTGACGGTGACGACGGATGCCTCCCTGGAGGGTTGGGGAGCGCACACCGGAAATCTTCACGTGAGAGGCCTTTGGCTCCCGGAGGAGAGGCCGCTCCACATCAACATACTGGAGCTACGGCGGTGTTCTGGGCCCTCAGGTCGTTCCTCCCGTCCCTCCAGGGCAAGGTGGTGAGGATCTTCACCGACAACACCACCACAATGTTCTACATCCGGAAGCAGGGAGGAACCCTATCTCCAGCCCTATCCAAGGAAGCCCAGGATCTGTGGCACTGGGCCATCGCCCAGGGGATGTTTCTGGTACCCTTCCACCTGGCAGGAATAAAAAACACCATCGCCAACTCACTCAGCAGGAAGCTGCGCTCGTACCACTAGTGGGAACTAGGCCAGGATCAAGTGGATCGACTCTGCCAGCGATGGGGCAAACCCAAGATCGAACTTTTCACGATGGTGACCAACTCCAAGTGCCAGAGGTTCGCCAGCAGGTTTCCCCAGCCGAGGAGCATGGGTGATGCTTTCTCGTTCCCCTGGGACGGCCTGTTCCTGTATGCGTTCCCTCCGTTGCCGTTGCTGCTCCAACTCACCAATCAACTCAAGAAGTCCCGGTGCAGGATGATCCTCGTAGCACCGGCGTGGCCGAGATAGATCTGGTTACCAGACTTTCTGGACTTGTCAGCGTCCCCACCGATCAAACGTCGACGGACGCAGATCTTCTCTCCAGAGAAGGAGGCGCCATCCTTCATCACGATCCGGGGTCGCTGAACTTGCAGGCCTGGCTCCTGCAGCACTAGAGTTTGGAGGGTACGATATCTCGGAGGACAGCAAAGAGGTCCTTGCAAAGGCCAGGGCGTCCTCAACTCTTAAGTGCTACAGACACAAGTGGAAGGGGTTCGTTGTCTGGTGCCGTGCACAGAAGATTAACCCTCTACAGATTACGGCCCCTCAAGTGCTACCGTACCTACTGTCGCTGGCCAAGGCGGGACTGACACATGCTTCCATCAAGATACACCTGGCAGCGATTTCCTGATACACCAGAACTACAGGACGTCCATGACGGTGGTCTCATCGCCTGGTGAAGGAATTTATGAAAGGACTATTCCGATCGTTCCCGCTGGTGAAGGCTCCGGCCCCGGCGTGGGAGCTCAACGTGGTGCTGACCAGGCTCATGGGGGCGCCATTCGAGCCTCTGCATCCTGCACCATTGAAGTTCCTGTCGTGGAAGACAGCATTTCTTGTGGCCATCACCTCCGCACAACGCGTGGGAGAGATCCAGGCCCTATCCTGCAAGCCTCCATACTTGACTTTTCACGATACGAGAGTGGTGCTGAGGACGCACCCCTCCTTCATGCCCAAGGTGCCGTCGGACTTTCACCTCAACGAGCCCTTGGTGTTACCAGTTTTCTTCCCGTCGCCTTCGTCGCCGGCCGAGAGGCCATTGCACTCGCTGGATGTAGCTAGAGCGCTGAAGTTCTACGTGGACTGCACGGAGAGTTTTCGGAAGACTTCACAGCTGTTTGTGAATTTTTGACCTGTAAATCAAGGGAAGGCTCTCTCGAAGGCTTCCATTTCCAGATGGCTCTCCGGCTGCATCATGCGATGTCACCGGTTGGCAAACCGACCGTTGCGCGGCCGTCCGAGAGCCCACTCGACCAGAGCGATCGCTGCTACCACAGCGTTCTTGTCTGGTGTGCCCCTGCTGGACATCTGCGGGGCTGCTACGTGGAGGTCGACGCACACCTTCACGAGATTGTACTGCGTCGACCGGGATTCCAGGGAGGAGTCCAGATTCGGCCAGGCAGTGCTACGCAACCTGTTCGCTTAAGGTGAGCCTGGTGAGGAGGTAAGAGTTGCTTAATGTTGAGTTTATGTAATGCTTAATTTTGAGCCTTGCCACCTCCCCTGGTTGTGCATGTGTGTACTGCTATGTATTCTTATATTCATGAGAATGTGAATCCATGCCAGACCCCATGCTGGAGAAGGAACAAGTTACTTACCTGTAACTGTTGTTCTCCAGCATGGGTCTGGCATGGATTCACATGCAAACCCTCCCTCCTATCCCTCTGCGGCTCTTCACTTGGTCATACTGCCACTTTACGTGCTACCAAATCTGAGGATGGCTGCCACGGGCGGGCTTAGGAAGAAGGCAGTCATTGGCTGGGGGCAGTATGACCCAGAGACCAGTGATTGGTTACTACTAAGAAAGACAGATCAGAAATGAAACTGGTACTGATTTTTTCTTTACCGAGGATGCCCAGCCTGACGACGGGGAATATTCATGAGCATGTGACTCCATGCCAGACCCATGCTGGAGAACAACAGTTACAGGTAAGTAACGTGTTCCTTACCTGAAAGGGACAATTCCATGTTGGGAACTTCAGGCTCACACCCTAATAGTCCCTCACCCCTAGTTAAAATCTAAGAAACTGAACTGGTAGGACAACAGGACTTGGTAGCTCATGATGAAAAACAACAACTAAGGGGGGCGGGTGGGGTTGAGGGTATAGATATGCAAAAGGAAATTATTGAATCACACAGATAGACACCATTTTTTTCACGAAAAATGAAGCGTGCACATGCTAAAGTATTGAAAAAAGAAAAAAAACAACAACAAAAAACAAGATAAGGAGAGCACTTTACAGAAAGAATTTAAAAAAAAGATTTAACTAATCATTATCTTAAAAATGGTGACGTCTCAGGTAGTGATTTGGTAATTGACCTGATGCAATTAAATGAAGAATCCAAAGTGTCTCTTAAGAGCAAACAGCTTCGGTCACCTTCAAAGTTATATTTTTATTTTTTTGGTTAACAGGCTGTTTTTGCTTGGGTAGACCAAGCCAAAACAGCCTGTTAACCAAAAAAATAAAAATATAACTTTGAAGGTGACCGAAGCTGTTTGCTCTGGTCATGGCGAGGACAAAATAGTTTGAACACAGAAACAGGGGCGATTGTCTGCTTTCTATCCTATGGCTGCAAATAAGATCACGGGTGCAGCATCCAAAGTCTCTAACAAGGCAGCGGATGAATTGTTACCCCCTTTACCAACCATGCAAGCCGAGGACATAAGAGTTCATAATGATATGGAACACTGTCCCGTTGTGAAGGAGGACAATGAAGTAAAAGAGGCAAAATTGCTACACCATGTAGAAATACTATCATCGCTCCCGTTGGTTAACAAGTCAAAATCTGATTTAATTGGAAAGGAATCAATATCTGACCAAGAGATTTTGAAAGTCAGAAAGAAATGTAATGATAATTTACGAAGAAATAATGACACTTATGTGCAAAGAAGAGATTATGACCTAGTTAGGGAAGATTGTCTCTTCTCTAGAGATGTGAGATATTTCTTGGGTTGGCATAGTGACCCCAAGATAAATGGACAACAGCGACTGAATCAAGCCTTTTTGTTCAACCTATTTAAAGGAAGCCCACAGTTAAGAACATTACAGTCAGATTACATTGATTGGATAAGACTCACCAATCATAATAATTTTCGTATGATATGTGCTCCACAATCAGTCATCATATTAAAACTCCTTTGGGACCATAGGGAGGATTTTTTAGATACGGGGTCTGACTCTAGAACGTTTTAGATCTCTTGAGGAGGCGGATCAGTTTGTAGATGCACAGCTACATCAAGCTGAGGTGAGCTCCTCAACGGATCAGACGAACCAAGTGATGCCGGCACAGACTGTGGACTTTATTAATCAGATATCTGGCCTTGTTGGGGCAGCATCTAATATTACATGGTTGGCTCCATTGATGACCACGATATTAGATCTTCAATCAAAAAATAAGCAACCTCAGCTAGATGAGTGTTCTCTGATATCGTGGAATTGTTGTGGTATTAAAAACTTCAGAGTATGGCTGGCTCTTACTGAGAATGTGAGTTCTATTTCAATATTTTTACTACAGGAACCCATGTGTATCACTAATGTGGTGGTAGAGGGTTACTCTAGTTTTTGTGTTCCTGCGGTTGAGGGACAAGTTGGCCGTCCTGCGGGTGGCCTTGTTACTCTAATAAGTAATGTCCATCGGCATGAGTCCCACATTGTTGGTGCCACAAATGGTCTCCTGATTGTTGAATATAAGCCTGATAGATCTTTGTCTTTCTCGTATATTTTGATAAATGTTTATTTTAATCCTGCTGAATCTACAATTGAACTGATTTTTGACCAATTGGATTTGATTTTTGAAGATTCGATGTTAAACAACCCCGATAATGTATTTATTATAGGGGGTGACTTTAATTCGGTCTGTTTAGACCTAAAATCGGATTATGACAAATATGGAAAATGAACAAAAACCAGGGCCAGAGGTTGTAAATTCCTATTTTAATAAATGGAATATCCAACGTGTTGAATATAAAGATGGCAGTCACACTGGAACATGGGCTAGAGGTAATGTTGCCTCTTATATTGATTTTTTTTTTGTGTCAGTGACTTTATTGGAAAATATTGATAAGGTGTCGATCCTAGAGACCACCTTTAGTGATCATGCCCCTATACAGATGACCCTATGACATAGGATTGAGCTGCTTGAGGTCAACTCTACACTAAAACTTATAGAAGTTGACCAAATGTATATTTCCATCAGATGGCATCCAAGATTATGCAGAGAGTTGACCTACTTAGTGCATCGGGATGTGTATCGAGCATGTGAACATAGAACACATGGGCCAGATGCTAATGAGAGGGAGGTTTGGAATTGGAGGATAATAATGAAACACATTCTTAAAATATTAAAAAAATGCATTACCACAAAATAATGTAACAACATCCACTTTAAATTCAGAAATTGCTCATATCAAACGAGAAGGAAATAGTGCTTTGAGAGCTTTGAAGCGATTAAATCTTTATGTAGACGAGTATGAGCAAATGAAATTCCAGATCTCTTTGAAATTTAAACTCTTGTTGAAAACCACCTGTTATAGATATTATTTGGAGGGAAATCAAAGGATGTTAGGTCTAATAATTAAAAGAGATACCCGTACCATATGGTCGTTATTAAACTACAGGTGTTTTGTACAGTCACAGAGCCTAGCTAACGCAATTTCTGCGGAGGTGTGGGAAGCCTATATTGGTAATACATTTAAAATTACAGTACTCTTCAGGAAAAATCAGGAATCCGTATATTGTGTTGTAATGATAAGATGTCCTTTTCCTTGGATGATATTATTCAAGCAATCAAGGTTCTTAAACCTTCGAGAGTGGCTGGTCCGGATGGGCTTCCTGCTTTTATATTAAAGAATGACCCTTTCTTCTGGGCTGCAATTTTGCAAACAAAATTCGAATATATCTTATCTACTAATAAGATACCAAAATCATGGCTTAATGTTATAATTATCCCCATTTATAAAACAGGGGACGCTAATAACCCGGCCAGCTATTGGCCTATAACATTAATGGACTCATCAGCAAAGGTGTTTGCGATATTACTACTAAAACATATTCAAGATTACATCCAGGAACACGACATCTTCTCAAAATATCAAAATATCAAACCGGATTTCGTAAATATATGGGGACGTAATTAAATGCCATCATTATAGCCCATATTTCTACTAAATATAGAAAGCATACCAGCGGACCTATACATGTAGCAGTGCTAGATTTAACTAGTGCATTTGACTCCATTACTAGAGAGCTGTTATGGAAAAAATTGCTTAAATTGGGGTTTCCGCCACGAATTGTGCAATTGCTTGCGCTGCTGCATCTTGACACCACTTTTCAGATTCGAATCACCAAAGCTGGGGCTCTTACCTCTCCAATTATTCATGGAATTAATGTGCGGTGAAAATTCCTGCGCAAGCGTGCGAAACCGTGCAAATCGCAGTGCAAGTGCGAAAATTGCAGTGCAAGTGCAAAAATCGCAGCAAAACCCGCGCACATCGATTCATGGAAGTCCATGCGCGAGTAAAATCTGGGATGTGCGCTGAAAATCGGCGTGGCGCACGCCGGTGCACAGGTCATCTAACAGCATGCACTATGGCCACAGCGAAAGCGCACATAGCGCGGCGCACATAACAAAAGTAGGCGTAACATGGGGCATGACACGCGGAATGGGGAACAACGCGTGAAAATGTGGGCGTCACGGGGGAATCACAGTAGGCAAGTGCGCGGAACGCCCACACGCTCGCCTACAACACGTATTCATGGAATCAAATAGGGCAAACCAGTGCACAGGCGAAGACGCGCACAGGCCTAAACACGTCTGCCACACGAAGGCAGGCAGTAGCGTCCCTGCGCATGAAAAAATGTGCGCCAAAATGTGCGCTAACAAAAAGCACGTATATACAGCTCTTATGATTGTCCCATACTGTGGCCCTCTAGGACAAATGACGTGCAAAGGGGTACGCGACAAACACGAACACCTGCTGTGTCAAAATTAGCATGTGCATGTATTTCGGGGGTGCGTGGGAAGTTTCACACGCAATTGGCCTTGGGCGAGTGGGGTGCGTGTAAATCTGGGGTTCGCGGGAAGTTTCACACGCGATAGGCCCCGTGCGAGTGGGGTGCGTGTATTCCTGGGGTTCGCGTGAAGTTTCACACGCGATTGGCCTGGGTAGGTGTAAATCTGGGGTGCGCGGGAAGTTTCACACGCGATTGGCCTTGGGTGAGCGGGGTACGTGTATTTCGGGGGTGTGCAGGAAGTTTCACATGCGACAGGCCCTGTGCGAGTGGGGTACGTGTATATCTGGGGTGCAGGGGAGTCCTACACGTGAATTGGCATTGTGGGTCCTCCCAGGTGTTCCCTCTACACCCTCCACGGCCCCTGCAAGCAGCCCACACCACAGGGGACTACCCTGCACCCCTGGTCATGTCCCGCAGGCAGCCCATCCACCATGGGCATGCCCCCCAGCCAAGCCACATGTCAGCTTGCACTACTGATCACCAACGCATGACCCCCTCCATCCCCACCCCGCAGCAGTGCAGGGCACCTGCCAGCAGACCACAACTCATGTCCCCGTGCACCCCCAGCAGTTCAGGGCACCTGCCAGCAGGCCCCCACTCATGTCCCCTTGCACCCCCACCCCCCAGCAGTGCAGGGCACCTGCCAGCAGGCCTCCACGTATGTCCCCTTCCACACCCACCCCCCAGCAGTGAGGAGCACCTGCCAGCAGTCCCCCACTCATGTCCCACTCATGTCCCCTTGCACCCCCACCCCCCAGCAGTGCAGGGCACCTGCCAGCAGGCCCCCACTCATGTCCCACTCATGTCCCCTTGCATCCCCACCTCCCAGCATTGAGGGGCACCTGCCAACAGGCCCCCACTCATGTCCCACTCATGTCCCCTTGCACCCTCACCCCCCAGCAGTGCAGGGCACCTGTCAGCAGGCCCCCACTCATGTCCCCTTGCACCCCCACCCCCCAGCAGTGCAGGGCACCTGCCAGCAGGCCCCGACTCATGTCCCCTTGCACACCCACCCCCCAGCAGTGCAGGGCACCTACCAGCAGCCCCCCACTCATGCCCCTTGCACACCCACCCCCCAGCACTGAGGGGCACCTGCCAGCAGGCCCCCACTCATATCCCCTTGCATCCCTACCCCCCAGCAGTGCAGGGCACCTGCCAGCAGGTCCCCACTCATGTCCCCTTGCACACCCACCCCTCAGCACTGAGGGGCACCTGCCAGCAGGCCCCCACTCATGTCCCCTTGCACACCCACCCCCAGCACTGAAGGGCACCTGCCAGCAGGCCCGACTCATGTCCCACTCATGTCCCCTTGCACCCCCACCCCACAGCACTGAGGGGCACCTGCCAGCAGGCCCCCACTCATGTCCCACTCATGTCCCCTTGCACACCCACCCCCCAGCACTGAGGGGCACCTGCCAGCAGGCCCCCACACATGTCCCCTTGCACACCCACCCCCCAGCACTGAGGGGCACTGTTGGGTGTCCTGACCCACGTTTGAGCTATCATGCTGCAACATTTGGTGCTGTGGGCTTAGAAAATCCAAGATGGCCAAAAAGCCCACATGTGCGCCAAAATCCAGGAGAACCGCACAGTTTGTGCACGCTAAAATGGTTGCCTAACTTGCCACCCACCAGTGCGAGCAGGATGGGCCGGGGTGCCATGAGTGAAATGTGTGCCAAAGGAAAAACCGCACTTTAAAATTACCTTTGGTTTCTCTGAATGCCAGCTCAAAATGCCTATTTTCAAACATTGCAACACATCCAAAAATCTCACTGAACACCAGCGGACATCTGGCAGAATGAAGTATGTGTGCATACTAAATCTGGGAAGTTGAAGAGCCCCAAAACAATGTTCATAACAAGACTGGCTGAGCTCTGCAGGTCTGCAGCAGCCTAACTGAAACTGGATTTAAAACTACCAAAAATCGAAAATGTTTAAATTAACTGAGTGACCTACTTTTGAGTGTCGCATAGTTTGTAACTGTTAAAATGTCATAGTTTTGAACTTAGAATCAGCATTCTAGCTCCATATGTAAAAATTGTCTTGACTTAAACTGGGGAACAAAAAGTGACATTTTACCTGAAACCTGGCTTAAGGAAACTGGAATTCTGCCAGACAGCTACCCCCGACAGGAGTGGGGGCTTGCCCAACAAATGCATTCCCAGGCCTGACTGCATTCTGTTGCTCCTGCCAAAAGGAGGTCACACACTCTCTGATTGAATTACCAGGGGATTGCAAGAAACTAAAGAAAGGGCCCAGGCAGATGGTTTATTAGGGTGGTCGTAAATGGCTTCCTTTTGAACAAAGCCCTGCCTTGACTCAGGCAGATGGTTTATTGGGGGGACCGTAAAACAGCTTCCTCTTGGCAGAAGCTGGGAGGGGCAGGGTCTCTGAGCTTGGCAGAAACTGGATAAACTGGTTTCTATACCATGTGACCTGAAAAGACACACCCCTGTTGGCCAGAATATGATTCTAAGAAAGATGTATAACTCACAGTTCGGACTTCTCAAAATTATTTAAATGATACCATAATTCTTGTGATTTTTCGGTGCACGTTTTAAGACGCGTTGGGAATTTGTGTGATGTTCTGGGGCAAAACCCCGCTATTTATTGACACCACAGACTCTGTGTTTAAGCTAGAGATATGGGAATTTACTGGAGTATGTATGGACAGGCCGTGTATATGTGTATAATTTTTAATGAAAAACCAATGTTGCAAAACCAGTTAAAAAACGCAAAATGTTGCCAGTTCTGAATGCGAGCTCTTAGAAACATCAGAGTTTGAACAGAGTATACCTCATGTGATCCGTGATGGGTGCATGTAATTTCAAACCACTGTGTATCTATGAAATATGTCTTTAGGTCAAATATAGATTTGTGTGTAATTTGACAGGGGAGTGTCCTTTCTGCAAGCCATTAAATGACATAATTCTGACACACAATCCTGTTCTCCAGTGAGAACGCAAAGAATTCTCCAACCTATCAGAACTCTGAAGGGGTTGGGCCTAGAAAGCTAGCCTCTCCACCCACTTTCAAAACACATAAAAAGAGACTGCTGGGACAGGTAGAGACATTCAATTCCATTTGCTGCGGAGCATGCTGACCGACGACTTCACATCCAGAGATCCTACACTTAGACTTCCAAGCTAAACAGAGACTACAGAACTTTGAACCAAGAAGGCCCACTGCAAGCAAAAGTATTTGTCAGCAGGCCCAAAAATCATTTGCAGACTTTCAACAGCTGGGCGAGCTGTTTGAATTCCCTGCCTAGAACGTTGCCGGGACCGGTAGCAGTGTCCAGGAACCGTGCAGATCAGCGGTGTGTCCGGAGAAAGCGGGACCAGGAGCCGTGCAGACCGGTGCTAGACCAGACCAGCAGAACCCAAGATCCAGGAGCAGTGCCGGTGACCCAGAAAGCATAGCTGCACTCGGAACCGGAGACCAGATCGCTGTGAAGTGATGTGCGCAGTGACCGGATCCGTGACAAAGTCGCCTTCCTGTCCAAAATCTCTTGTGAGTACTCAGCAAAACTCAGAACATATCCCTTAGTTTAATATAATATAATTCAATCTATTTAACCTAAGTAGAACTGTCACCTGTCATTTTCTAGCTGCAAGCTGTAACCTGTCGCTTTGAACTTTTAAAATTTCAAATCCGAAAAACTACCTTTATTTAATCGTCCGTAGCTCTGGAACCGTTTGGGCTAGGAACTTGGTTTAACTTTTCCTCTGAAAGCTTAGAATCTCAGCTTTCCAACAAGCTTAGAACCTTATACTTTTGCCGTAATCACGATTCACGCACTTGCAAATTTTACCACGATTTGCGATTTGGTTAAAAATCCAGCCACGTGTAACCATGAGCAGTCATCTCTTTCCTTGCTAAAAATTTGTTTGCCTCTTAATCACCATCTCTGAATCATTGCTAAAGTGAGCCTGAACTCATATTAACTAGATACCACTCACCCTGAACCTCCTGAAGGGAATTAAAAGTATTTTCAGCATATTTCTCGCTGCATTGTCACCATATTCAAAGCATTTTGCCTGTGTTTCAAAACTCCTATTGTTGTATAAGCTTGCTGGGGTGAACTGAATTACATTTGATTGCATTTCTAAGAACTGTGTGCTCTCCTCTTCATTTCCCTACATTGCATAAGGGGGGGGGAGTAGATTGCCAGAGAAAAGTGATTACATTGTTTTGTTGAAATCATATTGAGTATTTTCTGTATTGCATTTTCATTCAACATTGCATCCATCTGAAACTAGATAAAGCATTCTCTACCACCTTATTCTTCTGTTCCTATTCCCAAGCGTGCTACCTCATCCTTTATACTACTCCTGGGTAATCAAATCAGTTTATTAGTAGAACATTACCCATTGTGGTTAACTGCTCATGTTCTGAAGTGTGATATTAATTATTAATTTATTATAAAGTGTGATATATATATATTGTTTACATTCTCAAATAAACCGTTTAAACTTGCAAAACAGAACTACTTCTTGGCTCAGTGGGGTCAGGGGGGTCCCAAGAGAGGGGTGTTATATAGGGGTAGTCATCCAGAACTCATGAACTGGACATAAAGATATATCAATAAGGGTTTCCATTCAGTATCCCAAACTAGGCATTGATTTAGCTGTAGTGCTGGATTGAATCCTCTTACAAAGTGGGGGCTCGAGCCGGACGTTTGGGTTAGATTTATCACTTGTGCAGATTAATACAGTGTGCCAGCTGACCAGATACACATATCCGGTCGGATCACCACGCTGTGTTACGCTGTAAAGCACTCCTCAAAGGAACGCTCTAAGGAAAAGGTCTGTTTTGCAAAAATAAAATACAAACTTCTGTAAATCAGGAAGGAACTCAAATTCCAGAATGACGACCTTGGTAGATATGAAAATAGCCAGAGAGCACTTCTTACATAAGCTATTTGTGAGAGGTGAGTGGACTCATCAGGACCAGACGGTCTGGTTGCAGGCAATCGCACCCCAGATCACTGAAACAGGGTCAGATACATGGAGAGACCAGGGTCCCTTACATGTGGCCCTGAGTGAACTATATATGTCCCCTAAGGCCAAGGATGAGCACAACAAGATAGCCAGGGTAGCGGCATATTTATATTTACATATGGAAGCCATGCAGGACAAATGTGCTGAAGGCCAAGATCTGGCGAGTAGGCAACTGCTGGCATTACAGAAGGCACAATCTCATCTGGACTCTTCTGAGCAGAGGCTGCAGAGGAGCCAGGAGTCAGAAAATGATAGTAGGCAGTATATCATTAAAATAAAAGAGGACATGGATATACTGCAACAGGAAAAGGCTGACCAGGATACCAGAATTCTGGCCTTGCAGAAGGAACGCCAAGACAGTTTGGACTCCCTACTGCAGAGCCAGAAAAAGCTGGAGCAACAGATCAATTTCAACAGGGCATGCACAGAGCAGGTAGCCACCCTGCAAATCCAACTAGACAGAGAGAAAGAGGAGAGCAATAAACTGATCCTGAAAGACCTGGATACCCAGACAGAGTTTGATCAGGAGCGCCAGAAAGCTGGTGCCTTCCAAAGGCAAAGGGACGACCTGACGGTACAGATGCAGACTCTTAGTCAGGAAAGGGACACCTTAGGCCAGGAAGTCTGCCACTTAAAAAGAAAAATGGAAGAAAATCACCTGGCCCACCAGGGACTGGGTGACCTCCAAAAAGAACACCAGGACTTGCTAGAGCACACCAGGAGGGTGGAGGAGGCTCTGGCAAGACAGGAGCAGGCCAGTAGGGATGGGACTCAGGAGGTAACCCTCCTGCAGCAAAGACTGGCCCAGTGCTCCAGGACCAATCAGGAAACGCAGAGAGAGAATGAGGCTCTCTGCCAGCACAATGATAGGCTCCAACAACAGGTAGCAATGCAGGAGAGACTGATAGAGTCTAGTAAGGCCTTAACTGAGGAACTGAAGGCGCAGGCTCTTGCATTGCAACAGGGAACAGGGGCGGATAGAGACCAGGTTCGCTGGGAAAGGGAAACTCCTGAGCATAACCTCAGGAGCCCTAGTACCAGAGGCCTTTATCTCTCTCAGTCCCTGGACTCTGCCACCCCCATGTCCCCTGGCGCACATGAGCACCGGGCCACAGGGATGGCAGATTACTATCCACCCAGAAGCATGGGGCTCATAGGCCAGTACCTCCCAGGAATGGATGGGCGGGCATCCGGGTATGGGCACCCAAGCACAGTGCAATTTAGTGGGGAACCCCAGGAGAATAGGCCCATTAAGGGCATCCTGAAAACTTCTGCCCAGTTAAGTCAGTGGGGGGGTACCCATCAAATCCTGGCAGCAAGGAGGAATCTGAAGACTCCTCTGAACGGCGCAGGACACAGGAGACCAGGTCCCCACATTCTGCCAGCCAATCCCAGGCTCGCAGAATCCGGGAAAACCTGGAAGATCAGACAGGAACCTCTGGGAGCAGTGCCTCTGAGTCAGAGGATGAATGGACCAGGGTTACCCGAACCAAAAAGGCCAATAAGGCAAAAAGGGCCTTGCTTAAGGACCCATTGAAGCAAATAAAGGCAATAAGGAGTGTCATCACGCCTTATCACAAGAACGCCAAGTATTCTGTTTGGGAACACTTGGAGCTTTACGAGCAAATGATGGAGACTTTCCATTTGAAGGACAGCCAACGCTGTATTCAATATTTAAAGTGGACCTTCTCACCAGAATACTCCAGTTTCTTTGCGGGGCTGGAGGACCAAAATCATTTAAGATGGTCCACCTATAAGGCGGCCATCTTGAAACATTTTTCTGTTCACAGAAATCCTCAAGAGGCTCGCAAGGCAGCCTACAATTTGCAATGTGGGGAGGATCAAGCCCCACAAGAATTTGTGCAAGAGCTGAAACGTGCCTTTGTGCAGACCACCAGAAGGGTGCGCACAGACAGCAGAGAATTTGTCAATACATTTTTCCATGCCTTGCCCAAATATATAATGACCCAGCTCGTGAGAGATTTTCATGAGAAAAGATCTTTAGACTGGGTCATTGAACAGGCTACCCGGATCTATGAGGTGCAGAAGCCCATAGAAAATAAAAGCAATACCCAGAAAAATCCCAAAACCAACAGCACCCCTGCTGCTGCCAAGGTGGCAGAGGTAAAGGTCACCCCCGTTTTGGATTTGGAGATGTGGGGCCTAAAAACCTACCTGCACCTAATAATTCACAGCCCAGAAGGCCCTCGGGCCAGTCACAGACAGGGAGTCGAGGAGGTAGTCCCACAAATGGGGTCCCCCGCTCCCCTGACTATGTAAGTCCCCGCTATAAGGGAAACCGACCAATCCTGGGTTATGTGTGGACTCCTCCAGCCCAAGGGGGGGGATCCGGCCAAGCACCTAACCCAGGGAACTTCCCTCTCAACTTCACACAGGAGGGCAGAAATTCTCCAAATCCTGGGCAGAACTTTTTCCCCAGGTATCTGCCCAATTTCCAGCCCCAAAATCATCCATCATTCTTTCCCCAATTCCCTGAGCCCAGACAACCTAATCCGGGAGAGGGGAGGCCAAGGGTGGAGGGGTACCAAAATCTTCCCAACCAGGGGTACTACCAGAGAAGGGATAGCTACCCTTCCCGGGATCAGCCCAGGGGAGAAAATAGAGCCCCGTATCAGCCTGAGCGGGTTTCCCAGTTAGAGCGCCAGGTCCAAAATATGGCACGGGATCTGGGTCACATACTGAGGGCTCAACAGAACCCTCAGATGAGCATGCCACCGCAGAATGCCCCAAACTCTGGACCTGGTGCTCCAGAACAATGACGGGGGCAGCACCCCGATAACACACCGGTTCCTAGGGAGGACGCACAAGGGGAAGGGGGGTGTAAAGCCTTGGAGGAAGCTTCCTTCCCAACTTGTAAACAGCCTCTGGAAAACCAGGAACCGGAAACAAAATCTCCTACCCCTGAAAGCCTGCCTCCCAAGGAGCAGAGGGGGGGTAGGAGAAACAAAGGACCCAAACAGACCCACTTTGTGGAGGAGGTACAGATCTTCCAATTTGAGGGAGAGGGATCCCCAGAAGATCCTGGGAAAAGGATCTTCTCCTTCAGAGATGGGGGAACTCCTCCCAAAGAAAAATGGGTCCCAAGGGATTCCAATCCAGACTGGGGAGATATGGAGACTGAGCTACCGCCGCCCATCATCTCATCCCAGAACCCACAATACCAAAATCCCCTGTTTCAAACCCATCCTGGTGACTGCCTCCAAGAAGGGGGAGGCGGCCCAGAACCGGAACCAGGGCAACCCACAATGGCTCTGATCTCCAGTTGCCAACTTTTTCTTTCAGATTCCCAAGGCTCTCCACAGAATTCTGCCCAAATCTCTTCGCTAGCAATGTCCAAAACCAGAAAGTTAGCCCACCAGTTGTCCAAAAATGTGCATTATCTTTGCCCCCTTGAGGAGAAGGAGGGAAGATACTATGCCCCGGTACAAGTACAGGGGCAGGGTACAATTTTGGCACTGGTGGACACTGGATCCCAAGCTACCCTTCTATCCAAAAGGGCCTTTGATGAACTAAATGCAGGAAGGGGGGAGAATTACCGTATTCCTCTCACCTCTCTTCCTGGACAACTGCAGAACTTTGACGGGAAGGAAATTCCCGTTGAGGGGACTGCAGACTTGGACATTAAAATTGGGCGACACAAGGTGAAACACCCGGTCATAGTAGTGATTCCAGAGGGCACCCCTTGTTTACTAGGGAATGACCTCTTGAGAAGGTTGTCACCCCTAATAGATTGTGTAAACAAGGTCCTCTGGACCCAGACTAGCCGACCAATAAAATTAAAACAGAGTGTCAACCATGTTAGTTTAAACGGCACCTGCCACATGGTTGAACAAAAATCTGACCAAGTAGAATTTCACTTCCAGAACAACCAAACTCCAGACGTGACAGTAATAGCAGTAGGACAACAGACTGGTGATGGGGGTCCTCTCTATTTCTGAAAATCAACCTTCCTTCCAGTTTAAAGTGGTACTCCACAATGGAAGGAAACACTTTGAAATTCTTTACTAATCCACAATCAGAAACTCCCACTCCTATAGTCCAGAAAGATGTGAAATCAGCTCAGAGCCTGGCTGATATTCAGCAAATTGGAGAGCAGTTGTTCATCCCTGTTCAGTTAAATGATGGGAAGGACTCTGTTCTCGCTCGAGTGTGTGTGAACAACGGTAAGAGCTTCATCAGCGAAGCCATGTTCCGCCAACTCCCAAAAGATCCAGCCATTCCCACATTCAAACTGATAGACAAATAGGAAATGGACCTGAAAGCACCCAATTCCAAACATCTCCTGCCAAGCAGGTGTATGCTCAAAATCTCCATTGGCAACAAGAGCATAGTCCACAATTGTTGGGTCGTGCGAGACGTCACTGCCGCTTTTTACTTAGGCAGTGACATTCTCAATCGCTTTGCCATTAATTTGGACCTAATAAACTTCAAAGCTTGGTCCCGATTAGCGGATAATCCCATGGGCTTTGATGATCTAGAAAAAGCATTTAGGTCAGCTCAATTGCTACCTTATGCAGTTGAAATTCAGATCAAAGAGGAAGTCACCATCCCAGAAAGGACCCGACAATTCTCCCTGGAAGTGAAAGTTAAAAGAGGACAATATTTGCAAAACCCTGATGCTTACGTACATCTAAATGCTTCTCTCCAACAGCAAGGGTTGGGGGTAAACCCAACTCCATTAGTCAACATAGAACATGGCACCATTCCAATAGAGGTGGATAACAGCGACTTAAAGAGTATTACTCTAGCCGCAGGCACCATTATTGGAATGGCGGTTGATGACCGACATTTTTCCATTGATCTAGGAAATGAACTGTTAGGACCAATCCCCAAGGACTGTTTTGACAGTAACAGTGAAGACAATACAACACCAGACAGGATGTTTACCCGGCATGGGGGGAACTTCCTGGTGTACACTTCCTGCCCTTATGGTAAGGAGGAAGTGACTTGTGACTTCAGAAGGGATGAGGTGATTTTCCAGGTTCATGAAGGCTGCCTTTCCCACCTGGGGCCTCCAGTCCAAATCAGCGCTCTCACCAGGGACTTCTCCACCCAGCTGGAGGAGGCCGCTGAGATAGCCAAACCAGAAGTCTTTCCAGGCTTCAGGCAGATGGTGGAAGAGAGAGTCAACCTAGCTGATGCCTGTGTGACCCTGGAACAAAAGCAAAAGTTGAAACAAGTTTTCTTGGATTTCCAAGATCTCTTTGCGGTAGACTCATATGACTGTGGTCGCACCGACATCCACACAACAACAATTCCCACGGACCCTGGAATGACTCCAGTGTTTGTGAAGCAATATTGTTTGCCTCTCGCATCCATGGAGTCCCTTACTGAAATAATTAAGAACCTTGAGTCCCGGGGATAATTCGTCCAATACACAGCACCTTCAATAATCCGGTGCTGGGAATATTGAAGCCGAACGGCCAGTGGAGACTCTGCGCCGACCTTAGGGAGCTCAACAAACGGGTCCATACTTCCCGATGGCCTCTGCCCTACATTGACCAAGGGCTGGCCCAGATCCAGGGGTCACAGGTATTCACTGCAATAGACCTGGCCAATGGATACTGGACCGTGCCTGTCAGTAGGGAGGACCAATACAAGCTGGCTTTTACCTTTGGGGGCCAGCAGTACACATGGACCCAGACTCCCTTCGGATACCTCAACTCCGGCAATGAATTCAACATTTTCCTACATAAGGCCATGCCCGACCTGGGTGCGAGGGGTAACCTGGCTTATGTAGATGATGTCCTCATCAAAAGTTCATCTGTGGAGGAACACATAGCGGAGATCCGTTATGTTCTGACCCAGTTGAGGGCTGCCGGAGCAAAACTTTCCTTTCAGAAAGCACAGTGGTGTAGAACCCGTGTTAATTTCTTGGGGCATGAGATTACTCCTCAGGGTCTCTGTCCCCAGGAAAAGAAAGTGGAAGCACTTCAGAAACTGAAAGACCCCACAACTCTGCGGGAACTAAGGAGTCTCCTTGGAGTGACTAATTACAGCAGAAAGTTCATTGAGGGCTACGCAGAGATCACCAGACCCCTGATTCATCTCCTGAAGGGGGGGTCAAGTGGGAACGGGGTCCAGAACAAGCCGAGGCAGTAAGACAACTCAAAAGAAGCCTCTCACAAGCGCCTTGCCTAGATTACCCTGTCAGAAACAAGGAGTTCTTCCAGGAGACAAGGTTCTCTAATACGTGCTTGACGGCAGTATTATACCAAAAGCATGACAAGGTCAATAAAGTAATCTCCTATGCGAGCAAAACTTTATCCTCTGTGGAGGAAAAATTCAACGATTGTGAGAAGGCACTCCTGGCAACGGTGTGGGCATTGAAGAATTACCGCCCGTTTATCCAGGGGGAACACATCATCGTGGAGACTCCACACCAGCCTCTGCAATATCTCCAAAGTGACAGAATCCGGGCCGGAAATGTGAGTAATTCCCGAATTACTTCCTGGATTCTGTCAATGCAAGGCTTTCCTGTGGAGGTCAGATATGGCCAAAACAAGAAGAGTCCCCTCGCGCAAGGTCTGGCTGACTTGCATGATTGTGCCAGAGAAAACTGTCTCGAGGACAAAAGTCTAAAAATCAAGGACAACATGGAGGCATACCTTAATTCCCCACACAAAGTCTTTGAAGAAGACAAGTGTGAGGGAATGCCCACTGTCTATGTGGGTGGATGCTCTTACCATGTTGACAACAAAGGGGAGAAAGAACTGGTGGCCGGCGTAGGGAATGCATGGGTGAATGAGTCCCCAGAACCCTCCGTTGGATACAAAATTGGTCCCCGAAGTAGTCAGGTGGCAGAATTGATGGCTGTGCATCAAGCCATCCTCACTGCTGTCCAACATCAACTCCACGAACTGGTCATAATCACAGATTCTGATTATGTACGGAACGGGTTCGTGGAGCACCTGGTTAATTGGAAAACCAGAGGCATGTTATGTGCTAACAACAAACCCTTGAAACATGGGAAGTTGATCCAAAACATTGATGATCTGGTCACCTCGAATGAGATGACCATCTATTGGAAAAAGATCAAGGGTCATTCCAAAGTAGAGGGACCAGACAAAACTGGAAATGACTTAGCTGATCAGCTGGCCAAAACCGGGGCCATCCAAGGGGATCTAATTGAGATTGAGTCCCTGTTGGGGGAAATCCAGGTCACTGCTTTCACTAGGTCCCAGACAAATGCTCACAATGATCTTTCAATTGCCCAATGGAGTAAGGAGAACCCTGATGCTGATTTGATTACAGCTCAGAAGGGGGATCCAATTATTGGTAGGTTTTACCAACACCTTGAGGACCCTGAGAACTTTCCCCTGACGGATACCGAGTACATTGGGAAAGAGGACCTAAGAGTGTTGATGAAATGTCCAAAAATGTTCCGGATCCGAGACGGTTTGTTGATAAGGAAATCCAAAGCTGGCCACAATCAGTGGGTGGTTCCTACCTCATTCGGAAGCCTGATGCTAAGTCACGCCCATGATGCGGCCACCGCCGGTCATAGGGGGTTTCACACAACATTGGAAATCTTAAGAGAGGTTGCATACTGGCCACACATGGGGCAGGACCTCAACCAATATTTGAAGGGTTGTCTTGTGTGTGCACAATTTCAGCCAACATCCCTCACACACCGGGCGCCTCTCCAAAAGAGGGGAATGACACTCCCATGGTCAGATTTACAAATCGACTTTGTAGGCCCTGTGATTCGCTCCGCTAGGGGGAATAAGTACATGTTGACTGTGACATGCTTGTTTACCAAGTGGGTGGAATGTCTCCCAGCCCCAAACTGTAAGGCAGAAAAGGCAGCTGCCTTGATGATTAACCACATCTTTTCCCGTTTTGGTCTACCTCAAAGGATTGAGTCAGACAGAGGTAGCCACTTCACCAGTGAAGTAATGACAAAGATGTGGGAGATACTGGGGGTCAAAAGAAAGCTACATATTGCTTACAGGCCATCTTCTTCTGGGGCAGTAGAGCGATATAACCGAACCATTGTGAGCATATTAAAGAAGTTTGTGGCAGATTCTGGGCCAAGTTGGGATATCCGATTACCTCTGGTCCTAATGGCCATCAGATCTACCCCTCATCTGCAACCAAAATGTCACCATTTGAGTTGATGACTGGAGGCAAGATGGTGCTTCCTCAGCATTTGCTCTACAGAACCCAAGAGCAAACGTTGATAAATGCCTCCACAACTCATGAGTATGTGGAGAATTTAAGGAAACACCTTCAACATGCTTTTGCCTATGCTCAGCGGAATCTAGAAAGATCAGCCGAGAGTATGAAGACCCACTATGACCTGAAAACTTCCAGGAAGGAATATCAGGTGGGGGACCGGGTCTATCTATACAATTTCCAAAGGAACCAGGCCAAACAGCAAAAATGTTTGCCTACATGGAAGGGACCCTTTGAGATTATAGACAAGATCTCCCCTGTGGCCTACAAGATACGCATCCCCAAAGGCGGTTTGGCAGAGGGGGAAGACAAGTGGGTACATATAAATCAGCTAAAGTGTTGCCATCTCAGGCACACTCTGCAGCAACTGGAGGAGTCCTCTGCAATAACAGAGGGGGCCGCTCCAGAGTAATTCAGTTCCAAACTTATAATATCCTACGTATAGCCTATCCAATTCTGTGTTTCTCAAGTTTATGTGTTCCTGTCTCTTAATTTAAAAAAAATGTGCATGTTCATATCTGTTGAGTTCTAAAATATATATGCCACCCCAATATATCAATGGTGGGGGAGAAATGTCCATGAATAGATATTGCCGCTTTTCCTTTGTCGTCCTAGGAGAAAGAAAACCTGGAGACTGGCCTAGTAGGACGATCCGGAGACCGGGAGCAGAGACCCAAGGGGCCCGGGTAACTGCCCAATATTCCCATCAGGACCGGCGAGGAGAACCGATCGATCAATACCGGATGGAGGAAAAGATGCTGAACTGTGCCATTTGCAGAATTGGAAGAAGATTATGCGGACATACCAGTGCGTGGGTCATCACCTTTTGAGCACCCGACTCCCCAACGACTCAAATTCAAAGTTCAGTCGCTTGGGGGGGCCTTGTTGGGTGTCCTGACCCACGTTTGAGCTATCATGCTGCAACATTTGGTGCTGTGGGCTTAGAAAATCCAAGATGGTCAAAAAGCCCACATGTGCGCCAAAATCCAGGAGAACCGCACAGTTTGTGCACACTAAAATGGTTGCCTAACTTGCCACCCACCAGTGCGAGCAGGATGGGCCGGGTGCCATGAGTGAAATGTGTGCCAAAGGAAAAACAGCACTTTAAAATTACCTTTGGTTTCTCTGAATGCCAGCTCAAAATGCCTATTTTCAAACATTGCAACACATCCAAAAATCTCACTGAACACCAGCGGACATCTGGCAGAATGAAGTATGTGTGCATACTAAATCTGGGAAGTTGAAGAGCCCTAAAACAATGTTCATAACAAGACTAGCTGAGCTCTGCAGGTCTGCAGCAGCCTAATTGAAACTGGATTTAAAACTACCAAAAATCGAAAATGTTTAAATTAACTGAGTGACCTACTTTTGAGTGTCACATAGTTTGTTAACTGTTAAAATGTCATAGTTTTGAACTTAGAATCAGCATTCTAGCTGCATATGTAAAAATTGTCTTGACTTAAACTGGGGAGAGAAAAGTGACATTTTACCTGAAACCTGGTTTAAGGAAACTGGAATTCTGCCAGACAGCTACCCCCGACAGGAGTGGGGGCTTGCCCAACAAATGCATTCCCAGGCCTGGCTGCATTCTGTTGCTCCTGCCAAAAGGAGGTCACACACTCTCTGATTGAATTACCAGGGGATTGCAAGAAAATAAAGAAAGGGCCCAGGCAGATGGTTTATTAGGGTGGTCGTAAATGGCTTCCTTTTGAAGAAAGCTCTGCCTTGACTCAGGCAGATGGTTTATTGGGGGGACCGTAAAACAGCTTCCTCTTGGCAGAAGCTGGGAGGGGCAGGGTCTCTGAGCTTGGCAGAAACTGGATAAACTGGTTTCTATACCATGTGACCGGAAAAGACACACCCCTGTTGGCCAGAATATGATTCTAAGAAAGATGTATAATTCACAGTGCGGACTTGTCAAAATTATTTAAATGATACCATAATTCTTTTGATTTTTCGGTGCACGTTTTAAGACGTGTTGGGAATTTGTGTGATGTTCTGGGGCAAAACCCCGCTATTTGTTGACACCACAGACTCTGTGTTTAAGCTAGAGACATGGGAATTTGCTGGAGTATGTATGGACAGACCGTGTATATGTGTATAATTTTTAATGAAAAACCAATGTTGCAAAACCAGTTAAAAAACGTAAAATGTTGCCAGTTCTGAATGCAAGCTCTTAGAAACAACAGCGTATACCTCATGTGATCCGTGATGGGTGCATGTAATTTCAAACCACTGTGTATCTATGAAATATGTCTTTAGGTCAAATATAGATTTGTGTGTAATTTGACAGGGGAGTGTCCTTTCTGCAAGCCATTAAATGACATAATTCTGACACACAGTCCTGTTCTCCAGTGAGAACGCAAAGAATTCTCCAACCTATCAGAACTCTGAAGGGGTTGGGCCTAGAAAGCTAGCCTCTCCACCCACTTTCAAAACACATAAAAAGAGACTGCTGGGACAGGTAGAGACATTCAATTCCATTTGCTGCGGAGCATGCTGACCGACAGCTTCACATCCAGAGATCCTACACTTAGACTTCCAAGCTAAACAGAGACTACAGAACTTTGAACCAAGAAGGCCCACTGCAAGCAAAAGTATTTGTCAGCAGGCCCAAAAATCATTTGCAGACTATCAACAGCTGGGCGAGCTGTTTGAATTCCCTGCCTAGAACATTGCCGGGACCGGTAGCAGTGTCCA
The DNA here is from genome assembly GCF_040938575.1 of Ambystoma mexicanum. Taxonomy (NCBI): domain Eukaryota; kingdom Metazoa; phylum Chordata; class Amphibia; order Caudata; family Ambystomatidae; genus Ambystoma; species Ambystoma mexicanum. The sequence goes on from NC_090926.1 coordinate 747,059,971, forward strand.
GGAGCCATGCAGATCAGCGCTGTGTCCGGAGAAAGCGGGACCAGGAGCCGTGCAGACCGGTGCTAGACCAGACCAGCAGAACCCAAGATCCAGGAGCAGTGCCGGTGACCCAGAAAGCAGAGCTGTACTCGGAACCGGAGACCAGATCGCTGTGAAGTGCTGTGCGCAGTGACCGGATCCGTGACAAAGTCGCCTTCCTGTCCAAAATCTCTTTTGAGTACTCACCAAAACTCAGAACATATCCCTTAGTTTAATATAATATAATTCAATCTATTTAACCTAAGTAGAACTGTCACCTGTCATTTTCTAGCTGCAAGCTGTAACCTGTCGCTTTGAACTTTTAAAATTTCAAATCCGAAAAACTACCTTTATTTAATCGTCCGCATCTCTGGAACCGTTTGGGCTAGGAACTTGGTTTAACTTTCCTCTGAAAGCCTAGAATCTCAGCTTTTCAACGGGCTTAGAACCGACTTGTACTACTTATACTTTTGCAAATTTTACCACGATTTGCGATTTGGTTAAAAATCCAGCCACGTGTAACCATGAGCAGTCATCTCTTTCCTTGCTAAAAATTTGTTTGCCTCTTAATCACCATCTCTGAATCATTGCTAAAGTGAGCCTGAACTCATATTAACTAGATACCACTCACCCTGAACCTCCTGAAGGGAATTAAAAGTATTTTCAGCATATTTCTCGCTGCATTGTCACCATATTCAAAGCATTTGCAAGCATTTGCCTCTGTTTCAAAACTCCTATTGTTTTGTTGAAATCATATTGAGTATTTTCTGTATTGCATTTTCATTCAACATTGCATCCATCTGAAACTAGATAAAGCATTCTCTACCACCTTATTCTTCTGTTTCTATTCCCAAGCATGCTACCACATCTTTTATACTACTCCTGGGTAATCAAATCAGTTTATTAGTAGAACATTACTCATTGTTGTTAACTGCTCATGTTCTGAAGTGTGATATTAATTATTAATTCATTATAAAGTGTGATATATATATATATTGTTTACATTCTCAAATAAACCGTTTAAACTTGCAAAACAGAACTACTTCTTGGCTCAGTGGGGTCAGGGTGGTTCCAAGAGAGGGGTGTTATATAGGGGTAGTCATCCAGAACTCATGAACTGGACATAAAGATATATCACTAAGGGTTTCCATTCAGTATCCCAGACTAGGCATTGACTTAGCTGTAGTGCTGGATTGAATCCTCTTACAGCACCTGCCAGCAGGCCTCCACTCATGTCCCACTCATGTCCCCTTGAACCCTCACACCCCAGCAGTGCAGGGCACCTGCCAGCAGGCCCCCACTCATGTCCCACTCATGTCCCCTTGCACACCCACCCCCCAGCACTGAGGGGCACCTGCCAGCAGGCCCCCACTCATGTCCCCTTGCACACCCACCCCCCAGCACTGAGGGGCACCTGCCAGCAGGCCCCCACTCATTTCCCACTCATGTCCCCTTGCACCCCCACCCCCCAGCAGTGCAGGGCACCTGCCAGCAGGCCCCCACTCATGTCTCCTTGCACCCCCACCCCCAGCAGTGCAGGGCACCTGCCAGGAGGACCCCACTCATGTCCCCTTGCACACCCACCCCCAGCACTGAGGGGCACCTGCCAGCTGGCCCCCACTCGTGTCCCCTTGCACCCCCACCTCCCAGCAGTGAAATGGCGATCTCATGACACAAACGAAAAGTCAACTATGTACATCAACACATGTCCGCCACACGAAGGCAGGCGGTAGCGTCCCTGCGCATTAAAAAAATGTGCGCTAACAAAAAGCTTGTATATACAGCTCTGATGAATGTCCCATAAAGGGATAAAAGGGGTACGCGACAAACACAGACACCCACGGTGTCAAAAATACTGTGTATTTCGGGGGTGCGCGGGAAGTTTCACACGCGTTTGTGCCTGGGCGAGCGGGGTACGTGTACTTCAGGGGCTCGCGGGAAGTTTTACACGCGATTGTGCCTGGGTGAGCGGGGTACGTGTACTTCAGGGGCTCGCGGGATGTTTTACACGCGATTGGGCCTGGGTGAGCAGGGTACGTGTATTACTGGGGAGGGCAGGGAAGTACAGGAGGCAAATGCGCAGAACGCCCACACGCACGCGCCAAAAAAGATGCGCTAATCCAGAAACACGTACGCCAGCAGGAAGCAGGCGTACGTGGACCCGCGCAGCATAAAAGTGCGCGCAAACAACAAGCAAGCTCAGACGCCAGGATGAACATACCGTTCCTAGCAGCAGTGGTTGTGGGATACCGCAGGAGGAGGAGGAGGATAGTCAGGCCCAGAATTTTTACACCCAGAACCAGCCTTTTTGGCATGCCTGATGACCAGGTGTATGGGAGGTACAGGTTTCAACCTCACATAATACTCGACCTGGTCAGTGAGTGGGAGGATGACCTCACATCACCCACCCTCTGCTCCCAAGCACTCAGCCCCCTGGAGAAGGTCTTCAATGTACTGCACTTTTTGGCCACCGGATCATTTCAGCGGATAAGTGCCATAGTGGGAGGGGTGTCACAGGCCACGCAGTCACGCTGCCTACACCAGGTCTTGGCCATCATGACTGCACGCCCATCAGTCCGCAGGCACATATACCTGCCAGAACACCTGCAGAAAGGCAGGCTGCCGTCCAGGATTTCTACAGGGTGGCACAATTCCCCAAAGTCCTAGGTGCCGTTGATTGCACGAATGTGGCTCTTCGTCCCCCCAGGGCATCAGAGCACATCTATAGAAACCGCAAGCACTGGCATTCCATCAATGTCCAGGTGGTATGTGATGCCAAGGAAATCATCACCTCAGTATATGCCAACTATCCAGGGTCCACCCACAACAGTTTCATTTACAGAATGTCAACCCTAAACCGGGACCTAGAAGCTGGGCGGCATGGCGATACATGGCTGCTCGGTGAGTATAAATGCCACAGCACATGCATGCATGCCAGATACTGAGTAATGTCACAACCCTACTAATGATACCCATCACCACCTCCCCAGGGGACAGTGCCTATCCTCTGAGCACCCACATGATGACGCCAATTCGGAACCCCACCACGCCACCCGAGGTAAAATACAACACAGCCCATATTGCAACCCGGGGCATAGTGGAGCGCACATTCGGAGTGCTCAAGTCACGCTCCCTTGACCGTTCTGGCGGGCAGCTGTTATACGCTCCCCCAGTAGTGTGCAGGATCATAGTGGCAGCATGTGTCCTGCACAACGTTGCAACACGACGGGGCCTGCTGGTGGACATGGTGGTGCCCCCACATCCCCAACCACATGCACGCCCACTGCGCATGGGAGGGGAAAGGGCACGGGGTGAGGCAGCCCGAATGCAGCTGGTGGCTAATTACTTCACTTAGAATCACACCCCTATGGAGTGCACACAGCCCTGCCACATAACAGCTGACAATCGATGATGACACAAGGGACAGTGAACTGTCACAACCATACCAGCATGAGATTGGTCACCTGGAAGTGTCACAATGTGTGCATCCCTACCTACAGAAACACCACCAATGCTGTGTCATCTAAAGACACATATGCTGCTAAATGCATTACCCCCTTGCAAAATACAACATGAGAACAGTGCCATGTCACCCTCCCCAGCACCACCACCCAACACACCATGGCATGTCATGTGAGAGCAAACAAAGCAATCCCGAAAACCTGACACAAGTGTCACAAAGTACAGTGTCCCTAATGGAAACTGGCTACACACAATATGCTCCCAGTAATGTTGAACTAACAACACACATGACCAAAAATCAAAAATGGCCATCTGGGGGCTGGGGGTGGAGGAGGAGGCCACCCAGGAGGTCTGAGGACAGGGTGCGCACCAACAGCCGCCTGTGTGGATGTTGGGAAAAAAAACACCTCCATGGGCTCATGGCCTGCATGGCTATGCCAATGTGGGAGAACTGCTGCTGTCGCTCTCATTACCCTCTGCTGCTGCCACAGGAGGTGGTGGTGCTATGGGAGGCAGCCCACGCAAAGCCCTGGTATGGTCCTCCATGGCAGCAAGCATGCGGGTGTGGAAGGTCTCGTTCTGGAGGATTATAGTGCAGAGATCCCCATGCAGCACCTGACGTGATGCCCGGATCTCCTCCCGAGTTGCCTGCATCTCAGCTGAGAGCGAACGTGTGAGCCGCTCCAGCTGCTGTTCTATCCTCAAGTTAGTGGAAGTCTCAAGGTCAATAAGAGTCTCCCTGAGGTGATGGAGTTCTACACTCAGGGCTTCCCTGTGGCCCTGGGACTCTATTGATATCGATTGGCGTAGAGTCTCCAGTGCCGCCCGTCTGTCCCTGTTGGACGCCAACATGTCCTCCCTGTGTGATTGGCAAATGGAGTCTGTTGCCTGCTCTAGTAGCTCCATCTGCCTTTCAGGGGGGACAATGGAAGTGGCCACCCTCTCCATTGCTTGAGCCATCATCTCAACTGATGCTGCCTGTTGGATTGCCATACCGTAAATGGATTGTTCCCATGCGGTATTGCCTGGTGGCGTACAGCCACCGCGTCGGCGGGCACCACACCTGTTTGGGGCAAGGCGATCTGCGCCTTGCTGTGCCCGCACTGCCTGAGGCTGCAGGACTGCATTTCCCCTCTGATCTGCTGGCCCAGGAACAGGATCAGATGTTGTGGAGTTTGACCCTGTGCCGTAACCGCCAAAGGCTGACTAACCAACACTGACATCCCCATAGAGGGTTCTACTCCTGGTGCAGGTGGGTTGGACAGAACAGAACCCCTTCCAGAAACACTTACCTGCGACACCACATAGGTCTCATCATCCGAATCAACACCTGAATAGAGGTCTGGGGAGGTGCACCCAGAGACACCCCTGGACAGAATCGTCTGCAGCAAGAGTGGGTTCTCACCCACCACCACACCACGTCCCCCACTGGTGGCCGGTTGTGCCTCAGGTTCCTCCTGGGTCTGCACCATCTCCTCAACCTCAACAGCAGCAAGTGCGTCATCCCCTGCAAAAACATGAAAGACAAAAAATGGAAACAGGCATTAGCACCATAACACACAAATAGGCCTGACAAGCTACAGAACCAGTACATGATTTACACATGTCCCACATGACTATAACCCTCCCATGCATACACTGTCACAGAGTTGGAAGGGGAGGCAAAAGTCTGACACTGATGACTCCAAGATGGAAGAGCAACACATTTGCTGCATGCTGGGTAGCACTGCCATCACACATTGGCCTGTGAGTGGCATGTTCTATACGCATAAATGACATATGCCATCACACAGATGGCATGTACCATAGCCATGGTACATTCCACAAGTACATCCATATGTCAGTGAATGTGTACTGTCACCCATCCATGTGAGATGGACATGAAGAGATGAAAAATGCCACATAGTGTGAAAAGATACGCCATGTGCCACACACTGCAACGCATCCAGTGTACAAAAATACAGTGATTGCAGGGCCATGTACACATCAATGGTTGCGCACTTCAACATGACAGGAAACAACTAGCATGTTCCACATTCAAACAGGCCCAAAAACATCATGTGATCAGGTGTCAGATGAACTCCTACTTTCTTCTAACTTCACCCCTGTTCCCCCTCTATCTTCAATACCTTCCTGCTCACCTTGGGGTATCTTTTCCGGTTCAGCTCCGAATCTCCTTTTCCAGACTTCCTGTTCTCTGGTATGATGATATGACCTACCCCGAGAGGAAGCCACCTTGCCCCTCGAACTCGGGGCAAAAGGGGGCCCCCGAACCGGGGTAGACCGATGTAGGGGAAAAAGCCTAAAAGGCACAAAAAACCCTTTCTTTGCAGGTCAGTAGTGGTTCTGGTCAGGACTGCAGGGCATACCAGGAGTATGTCGATAGCGAAGCTTGAAGGGTCCGCTTAATAGGGCAGAGGCAGGAGTGTCTACCTATGAGGGCAGAACGGTAAGCAGAGAAAGGAGCCAGTAGGGAACGCGACACAATGAGAAAGCATAAGAAGGAGATCCCAGTAGTCAATGAGGGAGAGAACCAAAGGGAGAGGACGAGGAACGGAAGGAGGAACAAGAGAGGGAGGAGAGAAGCAACAAGGGGAATGCGGTGGCGAAAGCCACGGAAAGGAAAACTGCAGCGTACCAACCCAGAGCCTGACGCGAAGGTTGCAACGCGCGGGCTTCCGGGTTGGGTGATGTTACATAGGCTCCGCCGGGGAAGCGCGGAGAAAACTAGACCGCTGCATGTGGACGCCGTCAGCGTGACGGCCAAATCAATGGCCGCCCCATCGCCAGCGTCTCCACAGCCGCCAACGGCGGCCGAGCGTGACAGTATGCCCCCCTCCAAGGCTGGTTCCCCCGGGCTTACCCGGATGAGCTCGGTGAAAACTCCTGACCATTCTGGGAGCACGAATATAGGATTTAGGCTCCCAGGAGTCCTCTGAACTATGGTAGTTCCTCCAGGAAACCAGGTATTCCAACCTGCCCTTGCGATATCTGGAATCACGAATGGCTGATACCTCATATTCTTCGGGCAGGTTCTTGGCATTACTGGACAATCCAAAAGCCTTCTTAACTGAGATATGGGGATCAACAGGACGAAGGAGGGATGAGTGAAAGACCGGGTGTACCCGGTGCATGGACTTGGGAAGCTGTAATTTATAGGCCACAGGATTGATCTTCTTGATGATCTTATAGGGCCCTACAAATCGGGGGGTCAATTTGGTCGAATGCACCCATCTAGGCAAGAATCGGGTTGATAACCAAACTCGATCACCCTCCTTCCAATCAGGGCAAGGCAAGCGAGACCGATCAGCAAAAACCTTATACCTATGCCTAGTGGAAGCCAAACTCCGTTGAGCGGTAGAATGTGCGGTAGTTATGCGATCCAAGGTAGATTCAATAGTAGGTATATTAGAGGGTGAGGGAAACACAGGAAGTATACTACGAGGGTGAACCCCATAGGAGCAGATAAAAGGGCTAAGACCCGTAGCCGAATGTACTGTGTTGTTGTAGGCGAATTCTGCCGTGGGCAGAAGGCTAACCCAATTGTCCTGATTCTTGTTGATGTAACACCTAAGGTACTGTTCGAGGGAGGCGTTAAGTCGCTCCGTCTGGCCATTGGTCTGGGGGTGGAAGCCAGATGATAAGGCCCTTTCTATCCCTAGTCGGTGGCATAGGGCTCCCCAAAATCGAGATGTGTATTGAGTGCCTCTATCAGAGATAATCTTATCGGGAAGACCATGGAGTCTGAATATGTCCCTAAGAAAAACTTCCGCCATCTGGGTGGCAGACGGTATTCCTGGTAATGCAGAAAAATGTGCCATCTTGGTAAACGTGTCTATGGTGACCATGAGACAAGTCGAACCCTGGGATACTGGCAAGTCTACAATGAAGTCTGTAGAAATTTGAGTCCAGGGTCTGTTGGGTAATTCTGGTTGAGTCAATAACCCATAGGGTTTGCAGGTGGTATTCTTATTCTGTGCGCACACCATACATGTTCTACAGTGCCTTCTCACATCCTGAGATAGCGATGGCCAAAAGAATGAGCGAGAGATCAACTCTGTGGTTCCTTTAACTCCTCTATGTCCAGCTGTCATATGGTTATGGCCCCAATCCAGTACCTTCCGCTGTAGGATTTTGGAGGGAACATACAAACGCTGTCCCACTAGCAAAAGTCCTTCCGACCAACCTATCTGTGGGCGCAGACTCCCAGGTATTGAGGTGACTAAGTCCGGTCTGGTTACCATCTTGATTTCTTGCAGAAAGGAAGAAACTAATCCCACAATCCTGTTTCGAGGAAACAGAGGGTTTCCGATTGGAGGGGTGAGGTGCTCGAAAGACTGTCTTCTGGATAGGGCATCGGCCAAGCAATTCTGAGTGCCTGGTATGTAGGTTATATCAAAATCATACTGGCTAAAGAAATGTGCCCACCGGGCCTGCCTGGAGTTGACACACTCCATACTTCCGAGTACCTTTAGGTTCTTATGGTCCGTGCGTAACACGAAAGGATGGGTACCGCCTTGGAGTAGGTGTCTCCATTCTTCACAGGCGACTTTGAGGGCCAAAAGTTCTTTTTCTATCACAGAGTAATTCCTTTGGCTAGTTGAAAGGGTTTTAGAGAGATAGGCTACGGGATGTTCTGTGCCATCCTTAAGTTGAAGGAGAACGGCTCCCAATGCGTGGGCCGAAGCGTCTGCCTCGACTATGAAGGGCTGGTCCTGATCCGGTTGAGACAGAATTGGAGCGGAGCAGAATCTTCCTTTCAGATCTAAAAAGGCTTGGTTGGCCGATTCCGACCAAAAGAAAGGTTTGGCCTCCTTCTTCAGGAGGGCGGTGATTGAAAGCACTATCTGTGAGAAGTGATTGATAAATTTTCTATAGAAATTAGCTAACCCCAAAAACCGTTGGACGTCTTTTTGGGATGCTGGAACTGGCCAATCCAAGATGGCAGATACCTTCCTGGGATCCATACTGATTCCTTCTTGAGAGAGGATGTATCCTAAGTATGGAATAGAAGGTTGGTAGAAGAGACATTTCTCAAGCTTGACCAATAGCTGTTGCGAGCGTAGTCGCTGGAATACTGTCCGAAGATGACACACGTGTTCGGAATTGGTCTTTGAAAACACCAAGATGTCATCCAAATAAATTATGACACTACAATATAGCAGATCGGAAAACAGGCGATCCATAAAGCGTTGGAATATGGCGGGTGCGTTTACCAGGCCGAATGGCATCACCCGATACTCAAAAAGGCCAAACGGGGTCCGAAAGGCAGTCTTCCATTCATCCCCATTTCTAATTCGCAGGAGATGATAGGCACTGCGAAGGTCCAATTTAGAAAATATTGTGGAACCCTGGACTGCTTCCAATATGTCAGCTATCAGGGGCATTGGGTATCTGTCTCGAATTGTGACCTTGTTCAGGCCCCGGTAATCAATAGAGGGCCTTAGTTCTGAAGTATCCTTCTTAGGTATGAAGAAGAGAGATGCACCTGCCGGTGATTTGGAAGGTCGAATAAGGCCATTAACTAAATGGGAATCCAAATATTTACGAAGGGCCCTCTTTTCCGTAAGAGACAAGGAGAACATGCGACTGAATGGCACCAGGGCATCAGGTAGCAACTCGATGGCACAGTCTTCCGGCCGATGTGGGGGTAGTTCCAAAACTGAGTTGTCCTTGAAGAGGTCTGAAAATTCGGTCAATTCCTGAGGAACATTACAAATCTCGTTTACCCCTTGTTGTAGAGGAGTAAGGACCTGTACCGGCTCTTCTGCGGGATGGATACCGCAATTGTGTTTACAGTATGAGGACGTGAAGGCCAAAGTGTTCTGTGTCCAATCTATTAGCGGATTATGCATCCTCAGCCAGGAGATTCCAAGTATTACTGGGAAATGTGCTGCTCGAATTAAATCGAACTGTAACTGTTCCGAATGGTGAAAGATGCGAACCATCATGGTTTCGGTGGAGTGGGTGATAGGACCTGATGAAAGCGGAGAACCATCGACTCCTTCCACCTTCTGGACTTCCTCCCTTTGTACAAGTGTTAGCCCTTGTTTGTGTGCCCACATAGTATCCATAAACACTCCTGCAGCGCCACAATCCAACAAGGCCATGGTGGTAAGGACTTCCGTCGGGGTAGTCAATTGGATGGGAACTGCCATAAGACGTGAGTCCAGCGTAGTTGGATGTGACGTCACTGTCACTGTAAGATAGGGACTAAAAGTCCGACCTCGTTCACTCGTCCCCTTTAGTTCCGAGGTCGTTCGTTTCCCGACCGTCTTGGCGGTACTTCTGAGCAATTTCGAAGCAGGTGGGAATCCGAGCCACAATACATACAAAGCCCCAATTCTCTACGGCGTCTTCTCTCTTCGGATGACAAAGGAGTTCTGGTAGACCCAACCTGCATAGGTTCTTCCTTGTTGCTGGGGTGAGCTAGAGAAGGTACAGAATGGGCGCCTTGAGGAAGGGAGACAGGGGACTTATACTTCTTTCTCTCTGCCTTACGTTCACTCAAACGATACTCGATCTGGGTGACTATGGAAAACAAATCCGACAGGGTTGTTGGACGAGCTATTCTTGCCAATTCGTCCTTGATCTCCTCCTTCAGTCCACGACGGAACACAGTATACTGGGCCTGTTCTGGCCATCCTGCGGTGGAAGCCAAGCGCTTAAATGTGGAAATATACGTCAACAGGTCACTGGAACCCTGGTGAACATCCAATAGCTCTTCTGCTGCTACATGGACTATCTCGTCTTGTTCAAAGGTCTGGCGCAATAAGGTCACAAATCCACCAAAATTACTTATCACAGGATCATTGTTTGACACCAGGGGAGTGACCCAAGCTAAGGCGTTCCCTGTCATGTCGGAAACCATAAATCCCACCTTGGTGTGATCAGTTGAAAACAGACTAGGTCTGAACGTGAAATACATAGAACAAGCTTCCAGAAATTCTTTGAGGCGCCTTGGGGTTCCGTCAAACTTGCCAGTAGACAAAGCCATGGGAGGCAAATCATGATCCCTGGGTTCTCGAGGTTCTCGTGAAGTGATCAATTGTCTCAAGGTTAGATTATCAGCCTTAACGTTCTGTAGTTCAACGTTCAAGGCCTGAACTGCGGCCACTAACTCCTGTACCTGTTCAGGGGTGGCCATGGTTACTTCCGGGCCTTGCAATCTGTCAGATGAACTCCTACTTTCTTCTAACTTCACCCCTGTTTCCCCTCTATCTTCAATACCTTCCTGCTCACCTTGGGGTATCTTTTCCGGTTCAGCTCCGAATCTCCTTTTCCAGACTTCCTGTTCTCTGGTATGATGATATGACCTACCCCGAGAGGAAGCCACCTTGCCCCTCGAACTCGGGGCAAAAGGGGGCCCCCGAACCGGGGTAGACCGATGTAGGGGAAAAAGCCTAAAAGGCACAAAAAACCCTTTCTTTGCAGGTCAGTAGTGGATCTGGTCAGGACTGCAGGGCATACCAGGAGTATGTCGATAGCGAAGCTTGAGGGGTCCGCTTAATAGGGCAGAGGCAGGAGTGTCTACCTATGAGGGCAGAACGGTAAGCAGAGAAAGGAGCCAGTAGGGAACGCGACACAATGAGAAAGCATAAGAAGGAGATCCCAGTAGTCAATGAGGGAAAGAACCAAAGGGAGAGGACGAGGAACGGAAGGAGGAACAAGAGAGGGAGGAGAGAAGCAACAAGGGGAATGCGGTGGCGAAAGCCACGGAAAGGAAAACTGCAGCGTACCAACCCGGAGCCTGACGCGAAGGTTGCAACGCGCGGGCTTCCGGGTTGGGTGACGTTACATAGGCTCCGCCGGGGAAGCGCGGAGAAAACTAGACCGCTGCATGTGGACGCCGTCAGCGTGACGGCCAAATCAATGGCCGCCCCATCGCCAGCGTCTCCACAGCCGCCAACGGCGGCCGAGCGTGACATCAGGACAATACTCATTCAGCCTGAATGGTCAAATCATTCAACTACCAAGGTGACACATGTGGGCCAATGTGGGGTTCTTCAATGACAGAAGCATGTCACTTATGTCACAATAGGGCTGAGGAATGTGTTGCAAAAGTGGGAGAATTGAAACAATCAGCCTGAAAGAACACTGAAAAATACAAACAATGTTGTTGCATGATGCCACCTCAAGGGCAACTGCCGTAATCTTGCGCTAAATTACTACTGTGGGCAGAAGGGATAGTGTCATACCCAAATTCAAGGCCGCAGAATGTTTTGGATGAAGCACCCATACTACTCAGTCACACACACCCTCACCTGGCACTCAATCAGGACCCGTCACCCAAACAACATACACATGCATTGCACTCACACGCATGGGCACTCACCGGACAATGTGTCATAATCTGGTAGTTCTCCCACACCTCGGATCTGTTCCTCTGTGATGAAGGTCCCAGCAACAGACTCATGTTCAGTGAGTTTGTTGTCCTCTTGTGGAGACCCACCGCCAGTTACCAGAGTAGCGGCATGACTTGAGGCCAGCTTGTTCTTTGCTCTGCGTTTCAGGTCGTTCCACCGCTTGTAGCAATCATCAGCTGAGCGCCTCACAAATCCAAGGGCACTTATGTGTTTGGCGATGGTCTGCCAGTGTGCCTTACGTTGATCAGGTGTGGTCTTGGACCCTGCAGTCACCACCATTTTGTGGCTATGTTGCAACACATAGCTCACAATTGCATTAAGTTCCGAATCATTGAAGCAAGGCTTCCTTGAGGAACCGGAGTGTGTAGCCGTGCCTGGGGTCTCAGCCTGTCGTGCCAGAGCACCCTTCTTCCTCTTTTTAGAAGGTGGAGCGGAGCCAGAGTGGCTAACGCCGCTCTGGTCAGTAGGGGCAGAATCACCGGTGGACTGGGTTGTTGGAGTGTGCGAATGCACATTGACCATAGGACTTGGTGCAGGCATTGTCTGGAGTGTGATGTTGGCAGGGGGAAAATCAGTATGATGGACCAGGACGACACTGTCCTGGCAGGGAGAGTCAGAGCTGGGGCGGATGGAGCTGCAGCTGCCCCTGCAGCCTCATCACCCTGCATACTTGGGGCAGCAGATGACATAGCTGCTCCAGATCCACGTGGCTTGGTGACAACTTGCACCGCCACACGTGGCTTAGACTTGCTGACCTGGAAGTCAGCCAGAGAGTCATCCTGTGCCAGGTCAGGTGCCACAATGGGCTGGTCCAACAAGGGCTGAGCTGGGATGGTCTCAGCCATGTTTCCCTCAACCATGGGGAGGGGTCATGGGTGTCCCTGATTGGTCCTCCACACATGGGGGTATAGGGGCACCCTGCAAATCCTGGCCACGTCCCCTACCGCGCCCACCACGTCCACCTTTTGAAGGTCGGTTACACCTTTGCCTCCCTTACCTCTTGGTCGCCTCCCAACCATGGCACTGATGTTGTTGTGCGTATGGGAGGAGCAGTAAACTATTGTCCTGGGCAATTGGGGGTCAAAGGGGTAGGGTACTAGATGGAATTCGTACCCTAGTGCTCTAACAAGGCTGTCTGTGACCCCTGGGGGAAGATGATGGGTCACGCAATGCACAGGCAGCCCAAAAACAAAAATAAACGTGCACTTAACCCCTTGTAGACCACGTGCATGGAAAAATGAACCCCCACTACGCTGTGGCACCCAGAAACACAAAAATAAGCGTACGCGTGATACACGCAGCCTACAATGACCTCTGAAGGGGTACGCGACACACGGGGCAAGCACAGTTGCTAAGTATGTGCAGAACTCACATGGCTGGAAAAAGAATGTGAAAAATACGCGCACACCCCCGCCAAAAGAAGAATTGTACGCTGTCTGAGGAGACAGGACAAAAGGAGAAGTGAACACTGTTTGAGGAAACAGGCTCAAAAAAAGCAGAAAATGAAAGCTGTCAGAGGTAACAGGGAGTACGAACTTGAAACGCTGTGAAGTAATTGCGTGTGAACCGACAAGAAGTACAGAATCCACCCACTCACTCTCCACAAAAAGCACGTACAAGGAAATGGCGTCCTACACGTACCTTTTAAACTGGCCCACACGTACACGTCACTTACGCGTGTACGCGCCCTTTCCTCCAATTACACGCGCTGACACTCAGACGTGCAGCTTTTCCACGTGTGCTCTGTCATCACATGCTATGAGGGAAACACCCGTGCGCGTCACATCACATTGGCCTTTGGTCCAATGAAATTGCGTACGTGCGCTGACGTGCTTACGCGCTAAGGGCCTTTCGTCGAATTACACGCTGACATGCAAGATTTTCACGTGCCAAATCACTCCGTATCAAGCTGGCCACGCGTTCACACACGGAAGACCACGCTCCTGCCCAGAAGGCCGAATTACTGCCCCCAGAGCCCCGCTCCCACCTGCCATCTGCTGCTGCCTGATTGCCTGCTGCCCACGTGCCCTGCCATTTGCTGCCTGCACGTCAGCCAGGGGTGCTGTTGCTGTGACCACCCCTGCTGGAACCGAAGACTCCCGACTGGGATTCTATCGCTCCACAGCCCAGCCCCAGGACCCAGTTGCCCACCCACTCCTGCCTCTGGGGTTGCCATGTCCAGCACTACACCATCTGGCGGCACTGGCAACCCCCAGCCAGAGAGGCAGAGGGCCACCAGCTTCACTGCCACCGAAGTTGGTGTCCTGGTGGAGCAAGTCCTGGGGCAGTATGATGCCCTCTTCGGAAGGTTGCGGGCCGACAAGGAAGGACGGACCAGGATCTGGACGGACATCGTGACTGCCATCAACGCGGAGGGGGTGGCAGTCCGTGAATTCCATCTTGTCAAGAAGCGCTGGGAGGACTTCAGGTCCAGGACCCTCAACAAGGCCCGGTGCCTCTTGAAGGCAGCGGATGCTAAGGGGCACCAGGGCCATCTGTCAGAAGACCAAATGAGGGTCCTGGAATGCGTATGCCCAGCGCTCCACGTCCAGGTCCTTGAGAGGCACACCAGTCTGGAGTCGAGCGGTAAGTGTACATGCAAACTGATTGGAAGCTGTGCGTGTGGTGGTCTGCCAGTAGTGTGCAGGTTGCACATGTGGTTTTGTAGGGCCATGTATGGATGTGTATGTACAGGGCCATGAGGCTGACACATGCAAGTCCTTTCATGTGTGAGACACATGGATGGTGTATTTGTGGGTAAGCATGCAGGCCAAATGCAGATGTGTGAGCACATATGTTTGAATGACTGTGTATGTCAGTTGTCAAGGTTGTGGTGTCGTACATGGATGTTGGTTCCAGCTGCATGTATCTGCACTGTGTACATGTGCATGTATGTGTATCTGACAAGTGTGCAACTGTCATGCAACATGGATGCAGGTGAGACTGATATGTAGAAGACTGATTGCTAGATGTGACATGGATGCTGATCTCATCACTGCGACACTTGGTGGAGGTGTACACATGCATATAAGTGTGGTGGCGTGTGTGCATGTCTAGTGCACTCCCTTTGTCTCATGTGATGGCTGGCTCACCTTTGCCTGCTCATGCTGTTGTATGTGTATGGATGGTGCTGGCTGTTGCGATATGGCTGTGGAATAGCTCATGTGTGTGATTTGAAATGACATGTGTGTTGGGGATTGTGATGCCATGTCTGAAATTTGACAATGACACTCGTGTGCAACTGTCATGTGTGTATGAGTCCATTGTACAGTGCCCTGATGCCTGTGTCCTATCTCTCCCTGTCTGCAGCGTCGACTGATGAAGAGGGCGGAGAGGGTGCTGTGGAGCACAGCAGCAGGGATCGCACCGCCAGCCGGAGATACAAGGCCCGGCTCCCTTCCCAGGTTGTCATCTCGTCGGGGAGTGAGGAGTCCGGTGCCGCGTCCCAGGTCGCAGCTGCCGAGGGGAGGTCCAAGAGGCGGAGGTTGGAGTTGGACTCCTCGGCAGCAGAAGGGGCAGCTGAGACCCCACAGGGCCCGATGGAGGAAGATGGCACGGAGTCATCCAGGTTGGTGGGGGGTTTGGTGGAGGAGGAGGCCGTGCAAGGGACAGAGACGGGGTCTGGAGGTGGGGATTCCACTGGTGCTAGTGGTGCAGTGCAGGGGCAGGGACAGGAGGCAGCACAGGCCACCGTGGAGGTGCCTATGTGTAATCATGTCCCCGATCCTGTGACTGCATCATCTTGCACCAGTAGGGATGCCTACGTCCAGACCCGTTTTCAGGCAGGGGATGAGCTAACGACAACTGGCCTTCCGCTGCCTGCGGACGTGGCTATCCGGGACCGGGTTGAGCCTGTCCTGGGTGGTGTGGTGTTGCGTCAACTGGCCATGCAAGGCGAAATGCAGTCTTTTCATGGGGAGACTGCATGTCGTCTTGAATGGCTCGTTGACCATGTCGACCTTCTGGGACGGGTCACCAGGGCCAGATTCCTCCATTTGCTGGGCCTTGTTCCGACCCCCTCCTCAACTGAACACCCTATGCGCCAGTCATACTCCGTGCCATCTTCCCACCCATGTGTCACCTGGGTGCCCTGTGGAGCTGCCTCTGACCCTGCAGCCAGGCTGGTGGAGGCACATCCCTGTCACAGTTGGGAGTCGGACGTCCAGCAGGGGTGGCCACCTTAACAACTGCACCCCAGCCGGAGGTGGATGTGCAGGCAGCAAGAGCCAGGGCACGGGCAGAGGCACAGCAGCAGCAGCAACAAGGTGGGATCCATGATGGCTCGGGGCCTTCGTCATCAGAGGGGCAGGCATCGGCCAGAGGGCAGGAGGACCCAGGACGGGAAGTGTCTTCCGTGTGGCAGCGGTTAGGCCATGCCATAGATGCAGAGCGGCAGCGGGCACAAGAGGTACGGCTCACAATGGTCAGGGCGGAGAACTCCATGTGGAGGGCCCTGAGGCAGGCCGAGTGCCTCGAGGCAATTCGCAGGGAGTTGGAGGAGAACATGTCATCGTCCCTGCGAACCCTCGGGGCCATGGAAGAGGACCGCCTCCTGGACATTGAGCAGGAGTTCGACGATGCCCTGGCCCGGGACATCCAAAAGTGAGCCGTCGGACTAGCCCGCTGCCCTTGGAAATAGTTAGATAGTGTTAGGTTTCCTTTGGTTTTTTCTTTATTTTGGTTGTGCTGGGACAATGCACCACGTTTCTGTATATAGTTTTTCATTAAGTAGTTCACTATTGGATTCATCTATTTTTTTTGGATTTCCCCATGGAGCAATGGTTTTCACTTTTGTTTTTCCCTTGGATTTGCTTTGTTGGACTGTGACTTTGGACACCTTTCCTTTGGATTATGATTTCTTGTTTTTCATTATTTTACAGACATGCAGCTTTTCTTTTTTTATTCCCATTGTTGTTTGTTTGATTTTAATTCCATTCATGTTGCTTTTAATAAATGTTTTCTTCATACTTCGATGTGTGTTATTATCTCATTGGTTTCATGCATGTCATGATATGGGTTTTCACATTCACTTACAACCATTGTGTGTGTGTGACGGACATGTGTTCATTTACATGCTTGCCATTGGGGTTGTATCATGTAATTGCCTTTTCTATGTGGGTGGATGCAATACTTGGTTGGGTCTTTGGGCTGGGGAGGCTGGCCATAAGGGCCATGATTGAGGATCGTCATGACCTAGGGGCATGGGGACATGAGTGGGGGCTTCCTGTCAGGTGCCCTGCACTGATGGGGGGTGGGGGTGCAAGGGGACATGAGTGGGACATGAGTGGGGGCCTGCTGGCAGGTGCCCTGCACTGCTGGCAGGTGGGGGTGCAAGGGGACATGAGTGGGACATGAGTGGGGGCCTGCTGGCAGGTGCCCTACACTGCTGGGGGGTGGGGTGCAAGGGGACAAGAGTGGGACATGAGTGGGGGCCTACTGGCAGGTGCCCTGCACTGCTGGGGGGGGGGTGAGTGTGCAAGGGGACATGAGTGGGGGCCTGCTGGCAGGTGCCCTGCACTGCTGGGGGGTGGGGGTGCAAGGGGACATGAGTGGGACATGAGTGGGGGCCTGCTGGCAGGTGCCTTGCACTGCTGGGGGGTGGGGGTGCAAGGAGACATGAGTGGGGGCCTGCTGGCAGGTGCCCTGCACTGCTGGGGGGTGGGGGTGCAAGGGGACATGAGTGGGGGCCTACTGGCAGGTGCCCTGCACTGCTGGGGGGTGGGGGAGCAAGGGGGCATGGGTGGGGGCATGCTGGCAGGTGCCCTGCACTGCTGGGGGGTGGGGGTGCAAGGGGACATGAGTGGGGCATGAGTGGGGGCCTGCTGGCAGGTGCCCTGCACTGCTGGGGGGTGGGGGTGCAAGGGGACATGAGTGGGACATGAGTGGGGGCTTGCTGGCAGGTGCCCTGCACTGCTGGGGGTGGGGGTGCAAGGGGGCATGAGTGGGACATGAGTGGGGGCCTGCTGGCAAGGTGCCCTGAACTACTGGGGGGTGGGGGTGCAAGGGGACATGAGTGGGACATGAGTGGGGGCCTGCTGGCAGGTGCCCTGCACTGCTGGGGAGTGGGGGTGCAAGGGGACATGAGTGGGACATGAGTGGGGGCCTGCTGGCAGGTGCCCTGCACTGCTGGGGGGTGGGGGTGCAAGGGGACATGAGTGGGGGCCTGCTGGCAGGTGCCCTGCACTGCTGGGGGGTGGGGGTGCAAGGGGACATGAGTGGGGGCCTGCTGGCAGGTGCCCTGCACTGCTGGGGGGTGGGGGTGCAAGGGTACATGAGTGGGGGCCTGCTGGCAGGTGCCCTGCACTGATGGGGGGTGGGGGTGCAAGGGGACATGAGTGGGGGCCTGCTGGCAGGTGCCCTGCACTGCTGGGGGGTGTGGGTGCAAGGGGACATGAGTGGGACATGAGTGGGGGCCTGCTGGCAGGTGCCTCTCAGTGCTGGGGGGTGGGTGTGCAAGGGGGCACGAGTGGGACATGAGTGGGGGCCTGCTGGCAGGTGCCCTGCACTGCTGGGGGGTCGGGGTGCAAGGGGACATGAGTGGGGGCCTGCTGGCAGGTGCCCTGCACTGCTGGGGGGTGGGGGCGCAAGGGGACATGAGTGGGAGCCTGCTGGCAGGTGCCCTGCACTGCTGGGGGGTGGGGGTGCAAGGGGACATGAGTGGGGGCCTGCTGGCAGGGGCCCTGCACTGCTGGGGGTGCAAGGGGACATGAGTGGGACATGAGTGGGGGCCTGCTGGCAGGTGCCCCTCAGTGCAGTGCTGGGGGTGGGGGTGCAAGGGGACATGAGTGGGGGCCTGCTGGCAGGTTCCCTGCACTGCTGGGGGGTGGGGGTGCAAGGGGACATGAGTGGGACATGAATGCGGGTCCGCCGGCAGGTGCCCAGCACTGCTGGGGGGTAGGGGTGCAAGGGGACATGAGTGGGGGCCTGCTGGCAGGTGCTCTGCACTGCTGGGGGGTGGGGTGCAAGGGGACATGTGTGGGACATGAGTGGGGGCCTGCTGGCAGGTTCCCTGCACTGCTGGGGGGTGGGGGTGCAAGGGGACATGAGTGGGACATGAGTGGGGGCCTGCTGGCAGGTGCCCTGCACTGCTGGGGGGTGGGGGTGCAAGGGGACATGAGTGGGACATGAGTGGGGGACTGCTGGCAGGTGCCCTGCACTGCTGGAGGGTGGGGGTGCAAGGGGACATGAGGGGGACATGAGTGGGGGCCTGCTGGCAGGTGCCCTGCAGGGTGGGGGTGTAAGGGGACATGAGTGGGGGCCTGCTGGCAGGTGCCCTGCACTGCTGGGGGGTCGGGGTGCAAGGGGACATGAGTGGGACATGAGTGGGGGCCTGCTGGCAGGTGCCCTGCACTGCTGGGGAGTGGGGGTGCAAGGGGATATGAGTGGGGGCCTGCTGGCAGGTGCCCTGCAGGGTGGGGGTGTAAGGGGACATGAGTGGGGGCCTGCTGGCAGGTGCCCTGCACTGCTGGTGGTTGGGGGTGCAAGGGGACATGAGTGGGGGCCTGCTGGCAGGTGCCCTGCACTGCTGGGGGGTGGGGGTGCAAGGGGACATGAGAGGGGGCCTGCTGGCAGGTGCCCTGCACAGCTGGGGGGTGGGGGTGCAAGGGGACATGAGTGGGACATGTGTGGGGGCCTGCTGACAGGTGCCCCTCAGTGCTGGGGGGTGGGTGTGCAGGGGACATGAGTGGGGGCCTGCTGGCAGGTGTTCTGCACTGCTGGGGGGTGGGGGTGCAAGGGGACATGAGTGGGGGCCTGCTGGCAGGTGCCCTTTACTGCTGGGGGTGTGGGTGCAAGGGGACATGAGTGGGACATGAGTGGGGGCCTGCTGGCAGGTGCCTCTCAGTGCTGGGGGGTGGGTGCGCAAGGGGACATGAGTAGGACATGACTGGGGGCCTGCTGGCAGGTGCCCTGCACTGCTGGGGGATCGGGGTGCAAGGGGACATGAGTGGGGGCCTGCTGGCAGGTGCCCTGCACTGCTGGGGGTGGGGGCGCAAGTGGACATGAGTGGGGGCCTGCTGGCAGGTGCCCTGCACTGCTGGGGTGTGGGGGTGCAAGGGGACATGAGTGGGGGCCTGCTGGCAGGTGCCCTGCACTGCTGGGGGGTAGAGGTGCAGTGGGACATGAGTGGGGGGCTGCTGGCAGGTGCCTCTCAGTGCTGGGGGGTGTGGGTGCAAGGGGACATGAGTGGGGGCCTGCTGGCAGGTTCCCAGCACTGCTGGGGGTTGGGGGTGCAAGGGGACATGAGTGGGGGTCTGCTGGCAGGTGCCCTGCACTGCTGGGGGATGGGGGTACAAGGGTACATGAGTGGGGGCCTGCTGGCAGGTGCCCTGCACTGCTGGGGGGTGGGGGTGCAAGGGGACATGAGTGGGGGCCTGCTGGCTGGTTCCCTGCACTGCTGGGAGGTGGGGGTGCAAGGGGACAAGAGTGGGACATGAGTGGGGGCCTGCTGGCAGGTGCCCCTCAGTGGTGAGGCGTGGGGGTGCAAGGGGACATGAGTGGGACATGAGTGGGGGCCTGCTGGCAGGTGCCCTGCACTGCTGGGGGGTGGGGGTGCAAGGGGACATGAGTGGGACATGAGTGGGGGCCTGCTGGCAGGTGCCCTGCACTGCTGGGGGGTGGGGGTGCAAGGGGACATGAGTGGGGGCCTGCTGGCAGGTGCCCTGCACTGCTGGGGGGTGGAGGTGCAAGGGGACATGAGTGGGACATGAGTGGGGGCCTGCTGGCAGGTGCCTCTCAGTGCTGGGGGGTGGGGGTGCAAGGGGACATGAGTGGGGCCTGCTGGCAGGTTCCCTGCACTGCTGGGGGGTGGGGGTGCAAGGGGACATGAGTGGGGGCCTGCTGGCAGGTGCCCTGCACTGCTGGGGGGTGGGGGTGCAAGAGGACATGTGCCGGGGCCTGCTGGCAGGTGCCCTGCACTGCTGGGTGGTGGGGGTGCAAGGGGACATGAGTGGGGGCCTGCTGGCAGGTGCCCCTCAGTGCTGGGGGTGGGTGTGCAAGGGGACATGAGTGGGGGCCTGCTGGCAGGTGCCCTGCACTGCTGGGGGTGGGGGTGCAAGGGGACATGAGTGGGGGCCTGCTGGCAGGTGCCCTGCACTGCTGGGGGGTGGGGGTGCAAGGGGACATGAGTGGGGGCCTGCTGGCAGGTGCCCTGCACTGCTGGGGGATGGGGGTGCAAGGGGACATGATTGGGACATGAGTGGGGGCCTGCTGGCAGGTGCCCCTCAGTGCTGGGGGGTTGGGGTGCAAGGGGACATGAGTGGGGGTCTGCTGGCAGATGCCCTGCACTGCTGGGGGGTGGGGGTGCAAGGGGACATGAGTGGAGGCCTGCTGGCAGGTGCCCTGCACTGCTGGGGGGCGGGGGTCCAAGGGGACATGAGTGGGACATGAGTGGGGGCCTGCTGGCAGGTGCCCTGCACTGCTGGGGGGTGGGGGTGCAAGGGGACATGAGTGGGACATGAGTGGGGGCCTGCTGGCAGGTGCCCTGCGCTGCTGGGGGGTGGGGGTGTAAGGGGACATGAGTGGGGGCCTGCTGGCAGGTGCCCTGCACTGCTGGGGGGTGGAGGTGCAAGGGGACATGAGTGGGACATGAGTGGGGGCCTGCTGGCAGGTGCCTCTCAGTGCTGGGGGTGGGGGTGCAAGGGGACATGAGTGGGGGCCTGCTGGCAGGTTCCCTGCACTGCTGGGGGGTGGGGGTGCAAGGGGACATGAGTGGGGGTCTGCTGGCAGATGCCCTGCACTGCTGGTGGGTGGGGGTGCAAGGGGACATGAGTGGGGGCCTGCTGGCAGGTGCCCTGCACTGCTGGGGGGTGGGGGTGCAAGAGGACATGAGTGGGGGCCTGCTGGCAGGTGCCCTGCACTGCTGGGTGGTGGGGTGCAAGGGGACATGAGTGGGGGCCTGCTGGCAGGTGCCCTGCACTGCTGGGGGGTGGGGCTGCAAGGGGACATGAGTGGGGGCCTTCTGGCAGGTGCCCTGCACTGCTGGGGGATGGGGGTGCAAGGGGACATGATTGGGACATGAGTGGGGGCCTGCTGGCAGGTGCCCTGCACTGCTGGGGGGTGGGGGTGCAAGGGGACATGAGTGGGGGCCTGCTGGCAGGTGCCCTGCACTGCTGGGGGATGGGGTGCAAGGGGACATGATTGGGACATGAGTGGGGGCCTGCTGGCAGGTGCCCCTCAGTGCTGGGGGGTGGGGGTGCAAGGGGACATGGGTGGGGGTCTGCTGGCAGATGCCCTGCACTGCTGCGGGGTGGGGGTGCAAGGGGACATGAGCGGAGGCCTGCTGGCAGGTGCCCTGCACTGCTGGGGGGCGGGGGTCCAAGGGGACATGAGTGGGACATGAGTGGGGGCCTGCTGGCAGGTGCCCCTCAGTGCTGGGGGGTGGGTGTGCAAGGGGACATGAGTGGGACATGAGCGGAGGCCTGCTGGCAGGTGCCCTGCACTGCTGGGGGGTGGAGGTGCAAGGGGACATGAGTGGGACATGAGTGGGGGCCTGCTGGCAGGTGCCTCTCAGTGCTGGGGGGTGGGGGTGCAAGGGGACATGAGTGGGGCCTGCTGGCAGGTTCCCTGCACTGCTGGGGGGTGGGGGTGCAAGGGGACATGAGTGGGGGTCTGCTGGCAGGTGCCCTGCACTGCTGGTGGGTGGGGGTGCAAGGGGACATGAGTGGGGGCCTGCTGGCAGGTGCCCTGCACTGCTGGGGGGTGGGGGTGCAAGAGGATATGAGTCGGGGCCTGCTGGCAGGTGCCCTGCACTGCTGGGTGGTGGGGGTGCAAGGGGACATGAGTGGGACATGAGTGGGGGCCTGCTGGCAGGTGCCCCTCAGTGCTGGGGGGTGGGTGTGCAAGGGGACATGAGTGGGGGCCTGCTGGCAGGTGCCCTGCACTGCTGGGGGGTGGGGGTGCAAGGGGACATGAGTGGGGGCCTGCTGGCAGGTGCCCTGCACTGCTGGGGGGTGGGGGTGCAAGGGGACATGAGTGGGGGCCTGCTGGCAGGTGCCCTGCACTGCTGGGGGATGGGGGTGCAAGGGGACATGATTGGGACATGAGTGGGGGCCTGCTGGCAGGTGCCCCTCATTGCTGGGGGGTTGGGGTGCAAGGGGACATGAGTGGGGTCTGCTGGCAGATGCCCTGCACTGCTGGGGGGTGGCGGTGCAAGGGGACATGAGTGGAGGCCTGCTGGTAGGTGCCCTGCACTGCTGGGGGGCGGGGGTCCAAGGGGACATGAGTGGGACATGAGTGGGGACCTGCTGGCAGGTGCCCTGCACTGCTGGGGGGTGGGGGTGCAAGGGGACATGAGTGGGACATGAGTGGGGGCCTGCTGGCAGGTGCCCTGCGCTGCTGGGGGGTGGGGGTGTAAGGGGACATGAGTGGGGGCCTGCTGGCAGGTGCCCTGCACTGCTGGGGGGTGGAGGTGCAAGGGGACATGAGTGGGACATGAGTGGGGGCCTGCTGGCAGGTGCCCTGCACTGCTAGGGGGTGGGGGTGCAAGGGGACATGAGTGGGGGTCTGCTGGCAGATGCCCTGCACTGCTGGTAGGTGGGGGTGCAAGGGGACATGAGTGGGGGCCTGCTGGCAGGTGCCCTGCACTGCTGGGGGGTGGGGGTGCAAGAGGACATGAGTGGGGGCCTGCTGGCAGGTGCCCTGCACTGCTGGGTGGTGGGGTGCAAGGGGACATGAGTGGGGGCCTGCTGGCAGGTGCCCTGCACTGCTGGGGGGTGGGGCTGCAAGGGGACATGAGTGGGGGCCTTCTGGCAGGTGCCCTGCACTGCTGGGGGATGGGGGTGCAAGGGGACATGATTGGGACATGAGTGGGGGCCTGCTGGCAGGTGCCCTGCACTGCTGGGGGGTGGGGGTGCAAGGGGACATGAGTGAGGGCCTGCTGGCAGGTGCCCTGCACTGCTGGGGGATGGGGTGCAAGGGGACATGATTGGGACATGAGTGGGGGCCTGCTGGCAGGTGCCCCTCAGTGCTGGGGGGTGGGGGTGCAAGGGGACATGGGTGGGGGTCTGCTGGCAGATGCCCTGCACTGCTGCGGGGTGGGGGTGCAAGGGGACATGAGCGGAGGCCTGCTGGCAGGTGCCCTGCACTGCTGGGGGGCGGGGGTCCAAGGGGACATGAGTGGGACATGAGTGGGGGCCTGCTGGCAGGTGCCCCTCAGTGCTGGGGGGTGGGTGTGCAAGGGGACATGAGTGGGACATGAGCGGAGGCCTGCTGGCAGGTGCCCTGCACTGCTGGGGGGTGGAGGTGCAAGGGGACATGAGTGGGACATGAGTGGGGGCCTGCTGGCAGGTGCCTCTCAGTGCTGGGGGGTGGGGGTGCAAGGGGACATGAGTGGGGCCTGCTGGCAGGTTCCCTGCACTGCTGGGGGGTGGGGGTGCAAGGGGACATGAGTGGGGGTCTGCTGGCAGGTGCCCTGCACTGCTGGTGGGTGGGGGTGCAAGGGGACATGAGTGGGGGCCTGCTGGCAGGTGCCCTGCACTGCTGGGGGGTGGGGGTGCAAGAGGACATGAGTCGGGGCCTGCTGGCAGGTGCCCTGCACTGCTGGGTGGTGGGGGTGCAAGGGGACATGAGTGGGACATGAGTGGGGGCCTGCTGGCAGGTGCCCCTCAGTGCTGGGGGGTGGGTGTGCAAGGGGACATGAGTGGGGGCCTGCTGGCAGGTGCCCTGCACTGCTGGGGGGTGGGGGTGCAAGGGGACATGAGTGGGGGCCTGCTGGCAGGTGCCCTGCACTGCTGGGGGGTGGGGGTGCAAGGGGACATGAGTGGGGGCCTGCTGGCAGGTGCCCTGCACTGCTGGGGGATGGGGGTGCAAGGGGACATGATTGGGACATGAGTGGGGGCCTGCTGGCAGGTGCCCCTCATTGCTGGGGGGTTGGGGTGCAAGGGGACATGAGTGGGGTCTGCTGGCAGATGCCCTGCACTGCTGGGGGGTGGCGGTGCAAGGGGACATGAGTGGAGGCCTGCTGGTAGGTGCCCTGCACTGCTGGGGGGCGGGGGTCCAAGGGGACATGAGTGGGACATGAGTGGGGACCTGCTGGCAGGTGCCCTGCACTGCTGGGGGGTGGGGGTGCAAGGGGACATGAGTGGGACATGAGTGCGGGCCTGCTGGCAGGTGCCCTGCGCTGCTGGGGGGTGGGGGTGTAAGGGGACATGAGTGGGGGCCTGCTGGCAGGTGCCCTGCACTGCTGGGGGGTGGAGGTGCAAGGGGACATGAGTGGGACATGAGTTGGGGCCTGCTGGCAGGTGCCTCTCAGTGCTGGGGGGTGGGGGTGCAAGGGGACATGAGTGGGGGCCTGCTGGCAGGTTCCCTGCACTGCTGGGGGGTGGGGGTGCAAGGGGACATGAGTGGGGGCCTGCTGGCAGGTGCCCTGCACTGCTGGGGGGTGGGGGTGCAAGAGGACATGAGTGGGGGCCTGCTGGCAGGTGCCCTGCACTGCTGGGTGGTGGGGGTGCAAGGGGACATGAGTGGGACATGAGTGGGGGCCTGCTGGCAGGTGCCCCTCAGTGCTGGGGGGTGGGTGTGCAAGGGGACATGAGTGGGGGCCTGCTGGCAGATGCCCTGCACTGCTGGGGGGTGGGGGTGCAAGGGGACATGAGCGGAGGCCTGCTGGCAGGTGCCCTGCACTGCTAGGGGGCGGGGGTCCAAGGGGACATGAGTGGGACATGAGTGGGGGCCTGCTGGCAGGTGCCCCTCAGTACTGGGGGGTGGGTGTGCAAGGGGACATGAGTGGGACATGAGTGGGGCCTGCTGGCAGGTGCACTGCGCTGCTGGGGGGTCGCGGTGCAAGGGCACATGAGTGGGGGCCTGCTGGCAGGTGCCCTGCACTGCTGGGTGGTGGGGGTGCAAGGGGACATGAGTGGGGGACTGCTGGCAGGTGCCCTGCACTGCTGGGGTGTGGGGGTGCAAGGGGACATGAGTGGGGGCCTGCTGGCAGGTGCCCTGTACTGCTGGGGGGTGGGGGTGGAAGGGGACATGAGTGGGACATGAGTGGGGGCCTGCTGGCAGGTACCCCTCAGTGCTGGGGGGTGAGGGTGCGAGGGGACATGAGTGGGACATGAGTGAGGGCCTGCTGGCAGGTTCCCTGCACTGCTGGGGGACTGGGGGTGCAAGGGGACATGAGTGGGACATGAGTGGGGGTCTGCTGGCAGGTGCCCTGCACTGCTGGGGGGTGGGGGTGCAAGGGGACATGAGTGGGACATGAGTGGGGGTCTGCTGGCAGGTGACCCTCAGTGGTGGGGGGTGGGGGTGCAAAGGGACATGAGTGGGACATGAGTGGGGGCCTGCTGGCCGGTACCCTGCATTGCTGGGGGTGGGGGTGCAAGGGGACATGAGTGGGACATGAGTGGGGGCCTGCTGGCAGGTGCCCTGCACTGCTGGGGGGTGGGATGCAAGGGGACATGAGTGGGACATGAGTGGGGGCCTGCTGGCAGGTTCCCTGCACTGCTGGGGGTGGGGGTGCAAGGGGACATGAGTGGGACATGAGTGGGGGCCTGCTGGCAGGTGCCCTGCACTGCTGGGGGGTGGGGGTTCAAGGGGACATGAGTGTGGGCCTGCTGGCAGGTGCCCTGCACTGCTGGGGGGTGGGGGTGCAAGGGGACATGAGTGGGACATGAGTGGGGGCCTGCTGGCAGGTTCCTTGCACTGCTCGGGGGTGGGGCTGCAAGGGGACATGAGTGGGGGCCTGCTGGCAGGTGCCCCTCAGTGCTGGGGGGTGGGGGTGCAAGGGGACATGAGTGGGACAGGAGTGGGTGCCTGCTGGCAGGTGCCCTGCACTGCTGGGGGGTGGGGGTGCAAGGGGACCTGAGTGGGGGCCTGCTGGCAGGTGCCCTGCACTGCCGGGGGGTGGGGTGCAAGGGGACAAGAGTGGGACATGAGTGGGGGCCTACTGGCAGGTGCCCTGCACTGCTGGGGGGTGGGTGTGCAAGGGGACATGAGTGGGGGCCTGCTGGCAGGTGCCCTGCACTGCTGGGGGGTGGGGGTGCAAGGGGACATGAGTGGGACATGAGTGGGGGCCTGCTGGCTGGTGCCCTGCACTGCGGGGGGGTGGGGGTGCAAGGGATCATGAGTGGGACATGAATGGGGGCCTGCTGGCAGGTGCCCTGCACTGCTGGGGGGTGGGGGTGCAAGGGGACATGAGTGGGACACAAGTGGGGTCCTGCTGGCAGTGCCCTGCACTGCTGGGGGGTGGGGGTGCAAGGGGACATGAGGGGGACATAAGTGGGGCCCTGCTGGCAGGTGCCCTGCACTGCTGGGGGATGGGGGTGCAAGGGGACATGAGTGGGACATGAGTGGGGGCCTGCTGGCAGGTGCCCTGCACTGCTGGGGGGTGGGAGTGCTGGGGGACATGTGTGCGGGTCTGCTGGCAAGTGCCCTACACTGCTGGGGGTGGGGGTGCTGGGAGACATGAGTTGGTGATCATATTGCAACGTGACATGTGGCTTGGTTGGGGGGCATGCCCATGGTGGATGTGCTGCCTGCGGGACATGACCAGGGGTGCTGGGTAGTCCCCTGTGGTGTGGGCTGCCTGCAGGGGCCGTGGAGGGGGTAGAGGTGACACCTGGGAGGGCCCACACTGCCAATTCACTTGTAGGACTCCCCGTGCACCCCCACAATACGCGTTCCCCGCTCTGACAGCAAAATCGCGTGTGAAACTTCATGCGCAGCCCGGTAATACACGTACCCTACTCCAATCACGTGTGAAACTTCCCACGCACCCCTGAAATACACGTACCCAGGCCAATCGCATGTGAAACTTCCCGCGCACTGTTAGGGAGAATTCTCTGTTTAGGCTGAATTTCCTAACCTAGTGAGTCCCCCAGCAGCTTTGCTGGATTTCTGGAGTTTGTTTTTTCCATCCTGCCAAGAGTGAGACTCTTTTTCTCCCACTCTTGGACATGTATGTGTGTAATTCCTTTGAATGTCAATGTGTTCTATGGGCTATGGGGTCTTTTACTCCATAGGGTCTCATATGTTTTTCTATGTGTGTTACACCGCACCCTACGTGCCGTAACACTGGGGCATCCTAGCGGACCTCCACCATAGACTCCATACCCGGGGATTGACTACTGTCTCCCCGGGTATGTAAAGTCACCATTGGCTTTACTAGACCTAAATTTACTAACAGAACTAGTACAAACCATCTTATTGTGGATGTACTAGTAGGGGTAATTCGATCACTCCTGGATCTGTTACTCGAGGGGGCACTGTCCCGTCCCCCCTCGTCGAGTTTTGGCTGGTGGCAGTGGAAACTACTTGTTATGTCCGACCCCGAACATAACCCTATGGGATTTGTCCCATTGTTGGAGATTGATACTTTTCCTCGTTAATCTCTAACGTACCACCGGTCTACTTATCTTAAATAAGTTTATCGGATGGTATTTTCTGCCAGAACTCGGTTTGTAAAATTGCGTCTGTGTTCGTCTCTGTGACTCCTAAACCAAAGGTTGAGCCCTTTGTTCCACTTTTGGCGGGCCTCTGTACAGAGACCCTCCGAAGTGGTGCCATTCTGTCTGGGTTACCACAGGGGTGTGGGAGGGGGTTTAGGCACCCTGGACCGAGTTGCCTTGCCAACTCCGGTCACACTCTGGAGTGATTGGCCCAAGTGGTGAGCCTCCCCGCTCACCACTTAGCGAGTGTTGATTGACAGCTAGGCTGAATGAATGGGGGTTTTCTGCATAAAAGCAGGGCTTTTGGGACTGGATCTTCAGAAGTCGCCACAGGACCTAAGAATCCGACGAGGGTAACGCTGAGCCGACCTGCACGACGACACCTCCGGTGGAGCCCTGCGGATCCGACTCACCACTTCCCGACGACAGAGGAGATGTCCCTGCCGGAGAGTCTCTTCCCCTGTCTGGTGGGACCAACCAGTCCCCTTTGCTTTTTATTCGCCTCAGGACGCAGTGGTCGAATTGCCCGTGCAGAGCACCTCGGCAACCGGATAGCCACTACCCCTGTACCGTGACCAAAAGGTGGTGCCTTGTGACGGAGCACTCCGCGGCTGGTTTCTTCCCTGGTGGTGCACCGAACTTCACTTTTCTTCGACGACGAGATCATCTCTACTCTTGGCAAAGACCCGACGTGCATCCACCACCAGGAACAACTGCCCCCGCCGGAGCTGCCCTCCACAACAAGGTACCGTGTCCGCCTGGCTTCCCTTTCGATCGGTTCGAGTGAGGTGTCTTAATCCTCTATTTCCGTTGGGTCGCCTCCAAGCTTTTCTCATTTATTGTTCTGAACTGGTTCAATCTGCCGATAACAATTTGCTACAAAGACTTGAAGGCCTCTCCACTAGAGACTTTTTGGGACATATCGCCTTGCCTCTCTCCGAGTGGGCCTGGCCTCTGAACTTTACGCTCTATTGTGATTCCTGCCTTCCTGCCTTGCATTTTACCCGTGAAGTATTGAACTGTGTTGATTTCGTAACCTGCCTATCTTTTTCTCTCCCGTCCTAACTAATATTAGTGTGCCATCTAGGTTGAGGTATACACCTCTGTCTGTAAATAAGTGGTGCTGGTAGAGCCCAGACTTGTCGAAATATTGCTAGGGGGATTGATCGTTTCTTCTTCGTAGAGTAATTGTGTTTGACTTGTTTGCCGTGAAAGTACCATAGTGTTTTTGATAGATGTTTTGTTATAAATAAATACCTTAATATCTTTACACTAAGCCTCGTTGCGTGTTTGCTTGTCTTGCTGTGAAGAATTGCCCTATTTTGTATACTCCACATACTGCTCAACTCTTCTTGAGGGAAGGCTGACTGCTCAGCCACAGCTACCAAGTGAATCTGTGTGGTACAGACTGCTACCAAGTGGGTTCACCGCCAAACACCTGTATTCCTAAATCTTTTGCAGTGGTCCCAGAGGGAACTGCACAGGTTTCCGCCTAACACGCACGCCTGAAATACACATACCCAGGCCAATCGCTTGTGAAACTTCCCGCGCACCCCTGAAATACACGTACCCAGGCCAAACGCATGTGAATCTTCCTGCGCACCCCTGAAATACACGTACCCAGCTCAATCGCGTATGAAACTTCCCGCGCACCCCTGAAATACACGTACCAGGCCAAATTGCATGTGAAACTTCCCGCGCACCCCTGAAATACACGTACCCAGGCCCAATCGCGTGTGAAACTTCCCGCGCACCCCTGAAATACATGTACACAGGCCAATCGCGTGTGAAACTTCCCGCGCACCCCTGAAATACATGTACACAGGCCAATCGCGTGTGAAACTTCCCGCGCACCCCTGAAATACACATACCCAGCCCATTCGCGTGTGAAACGTCCTGCACACCCCTGAAATACACGTGCCCAGCCCAATCGCATGTGAAACTTCCCGCGCACCCCCGTAATACACGTAATCCACTCGCACAGGCCCTTTCGCGTGTGCAACTTCACGCCCACCCCAGTAAAACACGTTCCCCGTATGGCGTTTGCTGTTTGGCAGCCCTGTAAACTGGTCCAGGGTTAGCGCAGCCCTTTGCGCTGAATTAGGAATTTTGATGGCTTTTCCTTGCGCAAGGGCGTTCTTGGGGGCGTAACTGGCGCTGCTGCAGGGTCGCTGCGCCACTCTGCGCCACCGCTGGTTTTGGAGGCTAAAATCCATGAATACGCTGTGCGTGGAAATCGATTTTAGCGCACGCGGCTGGCGCAGACATTCGCACTCGCACACTGTGCGCCAGCCCCGTGCACCACTTTTGTGCGAAATTCTATGAATTACCCTGTATAACTGCAACAGGAGTGAAGCAAGGGTGCAATCTTGCTACAACCTTATTCAATCTTTATCTTTGTGATATAGAGCGAATATGGGATGATACCAAAATGTACCCTGCTAAATTGACTGGTTTGAAAATACATGGGCTATGTTTTGCGGACGATATTGTCCTGTTTGACATTACACCTTATGGGCTGCAAAATAAGTTAAATGAATTTATTGAATATGCAAGGGACCATAATCTGGTGGCAAACGCCTTGAAGTCCCAGATTATAATGTTCCACTAGACTAAACGATTGAAATCTTATAGTTGGAATATTGCAGGAGATAAAGTAGAGCATACTGATAGAATTCGCTACCTTGAGTATGACTTAGCAGAGACCAACACTTTGAAATCTTGGGAGATGAGGATAAATACCAAAGTAAGATCACTATCATCTATGATGAAGATAATTCTACGAAAATACTGTAAATTCTCATTGATACCGCTTATAGAGTTTTATACACTCAAAGTGGAACCTATTATATTGTGTGGGTTGGACATTTGCTTGTTAGATGTTGACATTATATTGAATAGGGTGCAAGGGATTATTTGGAAGAAGACTTTAGACTTGGCCATGTCGCTGCCCAACTCTATAATACGTCAAGAAATTGGAATACCTTCTTTGGCTGGGAGATGGACATGGCGAAAGCTGACGAGGTATGCTAAGATTATGTCACCGCCACACAATTCGATTTATGCTGATTTGTACTTAATTCTCAGGGAGCGTTCCCTACCTTCTATGGCGAAATGTTCTGATCAGATGGATAACATTCTATACAATATTAATTCCTCAATTGAAGATCTACAGTTGGGCTTACCGAAAGTGAAGCGCAACCTATATGATCTGGACTGGGCTAATATGCTGGACAGCAACAAAACTTATAAACTATATGCTGATTATGTACTGATTATGAGAAAGAGGGAGCTTCGTGCACTTTATTTCATTCTATGCCCTTCGAATAAAATACGAGCAATTTATATGCGATTTAAACTAAATCAGTTTAAAACTCTGGAACGCATTTATAGTTGGCAAAATGGTGCTGGGCTTTCAAGTTGTAGAAAATGTCATTTTTGCAAAAACATTACACAACAGGAAACATTGAAACAATTATTGCTCTATTGTCTGAGCCTTGAGAACAAAAGATTAAATCTACTTGGAATCTTTTATCCACAGGCATCTGAAATAGCTATATCTTGTTTTTGGGAAAGGTGTTTAGCTGGGAATACTGTATCTTTTATTGTGGCTTTATCTCGCCTTCTATCCCGTATTGAACAAAAATGAACACAGACAAATTCTAATGAACATCAAAGGATTTAAATATGTGTCCAAAGGGTAGAAAAGTATAATTCTGACCTACATATTGTGTATGTAGAACTATGAGATCAACTTCATTGAAATATGATAAAAATATGATGAAGTTATATGAAAAAGTGATAGGGAAGGTGGTGAGATCATGATGTACCTATACAACCTTGTTTCCCTTGGTATACATTTCAAGTCTGGCTAAAAGTCAAATGAGGATTACTGTATGATACTATGGTTGTTTATGGGATCCAAAGAAATGTTGTTAATTTTGTTAAACTTATGATGGTATTTTGTAAATATGCCTACTACAAACAAAATGAAGAGACATTTTTTCTTTATATATGTATGGTTTAAAACAAAAATGCGTCAAACGGTAAAAATGTGATATCTATGTTGTAAAAGTTTGACAATTTATTTTTTGATATTTTGTATAAACTAAAACCAACTTTTAATTAAAAAAGAAATAAAATGTATTGTTAGAGTACGGGATGCATGCGTAGGTGGCCAAATGTTTCCATTTGAACAGCTCAGGGAAATATTTGGGCTAGGGGGCAGAGAGCACAAGCGCTACATTGATTTAAAAGGCCTCCTAACCAAACAACAGGGAATGCTAAGTTACCCCATGCAAGAGAGACCTACAGTTTGTAACATCTTTCGTTCCTCCCCATGTGCATTGTCGACGTGTATGAAATTGATGCCGGCAGATAGCTTGCATGCAAAGGGATGGGAGAAACTGCGTCAAGCTTGGGTGGAAGAGCTAGGTACGGACATTTCAAAAGAGTGGAACAAACTACTACGTATAGGCACACAGTCAAAGATGGATCTAGGCCTGCAGTATGTATGGCAAAGAATCATATGCCGATTGTACTGGACCCCTGTGCGGATGGCCAAGGCAGGACTATCTGACAATGATACTTGTTGACTTCTGGAGTGACATTTTAAGCAGACTAGATCTTGTGCTGGGGAATGCAATTCCGAGAACACCATACTATACAATTTTGTTGTCAAGCAAGGGGAGAGGTGGAATGGCCCAAAATAACAATGAATGGATGAATAGAGTTCTGGTGGTAGCGGCAAAACAAATATTAAAAGTGTGGAAGTCCAGCAAAAAAACAAATGTTGTGGACTGGTTACTTTGATGTTCGTACTCTGTTTGAATATGAAAAAATTACTTTTATTACTTTTAGAAAGCAGAAAAGGGAGGAGCATTACTTTGAAGTCTGTGGATTGTTCAATGGATTGTATAACTAATTTAAAATTACGAAGCATGGGATAGGCGAATCATAATAGAGAAAGTTAACAGAATTGTCTGTTTTATGTTGTGTGTTAATGTTTGTCAGTGATGTACTTACTGTTCAATGTTGGTAGTTGTTTTTAACCATTACTAAAAATAGAGGCCTGTTATTGTAAAATAGGGATTGAATTTATAAACGCTTACTAGTGCTGTACCTAAAGGTTTGGATACTGTATATATTCTATATATTATAGTGCTCAAATATGTGCCTCTGATGTTATGAATATATTTTGTGTCCCTATCAAATTACAAATAAAGAGATTTTTTAAAAAAAGTTTAAACAAAAGAAAGTTCTTTGTGCTGATTATCAAATTCAGGGTATTCGATCTGCTATTTAGAACAGACAAATGAGAGATAAGAATGTTGTAGTCATGATAGCACAAGAAAAATTGTGTTTTTAAAAAATGTTTTTATATATGTGAAGAAATGTTTTGATAATTAAATAAAGATATTTTTTTAATCAAGGACCAAAGCGGTATGACCATATGGCACCCAGTATTTCAATGTAAATCTAGGAGACTGGTGTATTCCCCAAACTGCAAATTCATTCCAATTCACCTGCTCTACCCTTTTTGCTGATTTACCTCCAGCCAAGATCTGGAGGTAAGTCAAGCACCCCACCAGCAAAAAACAGCAGTGCTGGTAATAGCGCCGGTAAAAGCACCAGTAATAGCGCCAATCCTGTGGACTGCACGGAATGGGGATTAACATACACTTGCCGGTACGTGTAATCTGCCAGTAATAACAAGGCCCGTTGTCTTTTGCATCCCTTTTTTGCAAGCATAACTAAAACACACAAATCATCATTTAAACCTTTTCAATTTCTTGCTGGGAGCAAAAACACATTTTGATTGCAAGCCACATGAAATGTGCTGACTTACAGCCAAAAAAGCTCTCTATATTTAAATACATTTCTTTCTATGGAAAACGCACAGGGTATGAAGAACTATGAAAGGGTTAATTTCGATCTTGTAATGTTTACCCACCATTTTGTGAAAACATTGTTTGTCTCAAGGACAAAATGAGTGCTCGCTGAACAAAGTTATAAACAATTATCATTTTATTACTTAATTAAGAATGAAACTTTCGAAAACATGGTGAAGTGTTTTGGTTAAACACATGTTGTTTTGGAAGCAATTCATTGCACACTCAGGTTCGAACCTTCTTTCTGCACCTTTCTTCAAGAAAACCATGTTTACATTCTCTCGCATAGTACATCTTTGTAAATTGTAACACGGACAGTTAAATCATTGTAAGTTTAATATATTCAACTAATCATGAATCTGAAAAATAACCAAAATGCTTGTTGTCATAAGAAGCCGATGCTAATTGGCTGCAACTATAATCAGGTGGTGCACTCATCCTAATCTGAAGTTTGTTATGTAAACATTTGGCAGAATCCATGTTAGTCAATGAGAAAAAGAACTGAACTACATGAATACTGGTTGCAATGAGCTGATAGCAGCGGGAAATGGGCCGGCTCTCGTCTTGGGACGCTCTTCTAAGATGGTAGACAGTTTGACACATAACGTTTTGCAAACTTTTGTTATCTCAATGTGAAATTAACACAACCAGCAGAGCAGTTGATAAAATGATTGATTGCATGAATTACTCCTGTGTGTTTAGATTGGCTAGCAAGCAAACGGCTTTTCCTGATGAGCCTGAGTGCTGAAGCCATTGCCATTTTGGGGTGAGAGGACACTGCCGCCCCATTCATTAGGGCTGGTGTTACTAATAAATTCCCTGCTCCTGACTGCCTCCGAGTTAAAGAGGTAGACGTGAGCAGCGACTTCCTTGGCAATACCAGGCACTAGGCCATTTAAGGCTGTGCCCTGCATTACTGGCCATTTATTTGCGGAGCTCAATGGGTTTTACACAAATAGCATTAACCAGAGTGTTGAGAGGTTGGCAAAGTGTAGGAAGTCAGATCTCACCAACCTCTTAACTTTGTGCCAATACTGTTAAAGTGTGTCCTTACAAAAGTTGTGGTTGGTCATCTGGTTTGGGGGTGGCAATCTGATGGTGAAAGCAGGTAAGTGTAGTATGTATTTACTTAGGTATGCATATGAATTCATGCATGGGGTTCTCTGAGTGTGTGTATGTGTCATGTGTATGTTGGTCGGAAAGGAGGGGAAATGCTGGTGGGAAGAGGCACCACCATCGCTATTTTTGTGCAGGTGGGGTGTGAGTAACAGTGCCGTTCAGGATGTGGGAGGGAGAGGGAGATGAGAGGCATAGTGTCACGGTAGGGGAGGGGAACATCAAATTCACATTTGCAAATTATTATTGCAAATGTGAATTTGGGCCTTCAACTCGGGCCCCAGGTCGATATCACCCGATCCGGGGTGCAGTGTTAACGCCACAAACAATTTAAAATGGATTCTCTACAGTAACACATGAAAAGATCCAGTAGATATCATGCCACCACTAGTGAACAAAAAAAGTTCCCAATTAGGGAACTCCCATGCCCTGCACACTTTCAATGGCTTAATAAGTAAGTCCAACAGTTTAGAATAGATCTTGGTTCTTTAAGCAGTTGTTGACATTGCATTCACAATTCTGTTATAAATAGTAGACATCACCATTTGTTATAAATTTAACATAATACTTTTTAATAATTATGTAGCCCAACACATTTCGAGACAATACTCTTCTTCAGGGGCAACGATTTATCTACAGAAAAAATCAAACATAAATATCAATTATTCGATTAAATTATGATCATATAATGTACATTGAGTTATAATAACCTGTCCTTATGATTTAGATATTTCAATACTTCCACATAATTGTAGCAATGTGGCTTACATAAACCCAATTTTGACCAATTGTTCTAATCCTTGCTGATCATTTGGTTAGTTTCATCATAATGTGAGATTTTAATTGACCTTAATATTATTACATATATGCCAGACAAAGGCCTTATTCCAATCACATTTGTTGGACACAACATTTGAAAAGTGTAAAAAATGTGTAAACAAAGTTTGTAAGTAATACAATTTTAATCATCTGCTCATTCCTCCTTCCTTAACTAAATAGGAGTACACTAACGGTCTAGAATTTCATTGTTATCTTTTGCTAATCCGCAATCACTTAAGAAAAAAGTGGGATGAGCTTTTTTGGTTCTTTCATTGTGGAAGATATCACGTTGTCTGCTGTCAAAGTGCAGGGTAGGCATGGCTGGATTTTCTGGGAGACGTGAAAATCTTTGCTGGAAAGACTCCTCTGCCTGCACCCCTAAAACGACGAGGCAAGTACAAACATCGGGGAAGAACCACAGCATGTGCAGGCAAGATCGTTGACGAGGAAGAAGGACACAGAAGTTGACAAGTAGAAGGACAAGACCCAGTGGTTGTGGCTTAGTTTGGGACACTCCTTTTAAGTCATTTATAAAAGGGACAAGAAATACAAATTCGAACACTCTGTGCATCTCAGTTGCAGGGTTATGGGAAGATCCTTTTGTGCTTAAGGACACAGTAGCTTATTGACTTTGGATTGAGGCATGCTTAAGCCTTGATAAGAAACGGGTTATGCCAGATTTTGATCATGGACACAGCAAGTGGAAAAAGATACAATACCCAGATTCGTTTAACACAGAGTTCCTGTTTGTATTTTCTTATGGTGTTACCCAGTGATGACCTTACTAGAAACATTCTCACTTATTTCGAGTTAGTACTGTACAATTGTCCTTCGCTGGTGGGGGAGAACCACCGGCATTCCAGCCTTTTTACAAAATCCTAAGAATGAAGAAGTTATAAAAAAATTGCTCACAGTCAACTCTGAACAGTTCTTGCAATTACCTGAATACAGTGAGGAAAGTAAAAATGCCCCTATCAAACGAAGCTGCCCATATACTAGTAGGTGTGATGTTCTTTCATCTAATTGAAGAATATCCGCAACTTGTTGGAAGGCACACTGATATGGGTACCTTTCTCAGAGACCCAAGAAACACTGCAAATCTGAATGTGATCCTGGAAGGTATTATTATCCAAGTGAGCACCTATTCTGAAAGAAATCACAGGTTGGTGTAGAAACTTTCCTCCGAGGGACAGATTGAGAAGTTGTTGATAAAGACGTTTTTGGTTCCTGCGGAAAGAAATTCGATATGTCGTCTGGACTAAGGCAGATTCAAGGCATAGATTGGAAGATCATTTATGTCATACAGATTGTATAAGACTTACAGAGGTTGTTTTTTCTTCATACTAAAGAGGTGTCTGCATTTCAACTAGTGAAAGACTGATTCCATTCCAAAGACACAGAGAGAGTGGTTTCATCATACAGTAAGCAGACAATTGATCAAGGGCAACTTGCTGAATCAAGACGGCAGCTTCCAGAAGCAGTTCACTATGCTGAAACATAAAAAATTAAGGTTTTCCTTCCTTAGGTTGTGGGCTACATTGAACAACTCAACAGAATTCTTCTCTATAACCAAGCTGCACTTCTGCATTTAACAGCAAAATGGCTGCGCTGGCTCCTTGGGGGCACCATTGCATCAAAATTGCGACTTGCAGCAACAAAAGGATTTCTGCACCATCTTGCCAAACACAAAATGGGTGAGTTGGGACCGGGAGCACACAGATAAAGGTGCCAGTGTGTTCTGGGGTGCACCCAAAAGAGGCGAATCAAAGCAACACTGCTCTGCTGCTGGCAAAAACTAAAAAAGTTCCCATTGAAAAAGGGAATATTTCAAATTAAAAAGAATGCTGCTCTGGTGCTATTTACATATGTTTTTCGACTTTTTTTTAATAAGGCCTTGTCATGCCATCCATATCTACATTGTGCTTCAACAGAAGAAAGCATGGCCCCTGAATGACAAGCTCTGTCAAGCAAAACCTGGGGAAATAAGAGAAACTTCATTTTCAGCCGCACGGGAAATGCTTTACTTTTGAGTTACAAAGTGTCAAAGACCAATAATTCAAAGAAAACTCCAGCTCTCTGGGTCTATGTCAATTTCAGTGCATCTGTGTTCAAACAAGAAACTAACTATCGCTGCAAAACAATATTGCGAAGTCAGATGGAAAAACCGAATTTGATAGGAAAATACAAGCTTTCACCACATGTGTCAAAATGGGCTTTTGCAAACCAAAGAAAAAATGCTTGTTTTAAAGGTACAATATTAAATAAAAACGTATCCTTCCCTAGCGATGTGAAAGGGGATTGTGATCTGCAATATATCTATGGGAAGTTTTATTCAGCAGGCTTTCTTCTGATTCAGTACAAAAAATAAATAAGATAAGTAGTTATAAGGCAGTGGCTACATGGGGGAAAATCCGCCCAAGACAGGTTTCTGGTTGGAGGATGCTAGCAACAAAGGCCTCTCACAGTAGATCCTAGAACACATGTGATATTTGCTACCTTTATAGACTTTGGTCTGTGCTCCAGTCTCTTACAATAGGATTTCTGTCTGGGACATGGATGTGCAAAGTGGATAAGGGGCAATACACCTTCAATCAAGCTGGGAAACCCCATTCTCCCTCTGGGGGAGATGACAGTTGGTGGTAGCTGCAGAGAAAAAATGGTCCATTGAAGGACAAAGGCCAGCTCATTTGCTTCCAAAGACTATGTTATTAATAAAACTTGTAAGACTTTTATCTTTGAAACAGGACTTTGCAAAAATGTAAAAAGTTAACAGTTTAAATGTGATTTTATGGGCTTTAATTTAAGATCTTGTGGACTTCACTGCCATGTTGGAAACAGAAATGGCAAAGAAGTGGATATTCTGAGGAAAGTGTACAGGTTTCCACTGTAAAATTGAATACTGACATGCCTAATAATAATCTATACACATGTGTAAAGTCATAGAATTTTAAGTGATATAATTCTCACTGAAAAATGCAAAAATCTGGTAGAAGGGAAAACAAAGTCCTAAAACATGAAGATTGGACTGCTATGCTCTACATAAAATATATAATCTGCCCATGTGATCTGTTAAAGTGCCACAACTGTACAAATGTGTAAATTATGTTATGACGGATTTTTGGCAAAAAGGACTGTGGGAAGGCTTTTCACCTCATAAAATGCATCCTCATAAACTGAGACTTCTCCTCGAGCAGGCAATTACCTTAGGCTGACCCATCCGAGTCTTGGAGGTAGGCCTAGCTCAGATCTGCCCACCAATAATTCTGTGATGTGACCATGCTCTATATAAAGGGTGGGTGACAGAACAATAGAAAAATTATTTCCTGAATTTCCTGCGCCTGCGTTCCTGATCTTCCACATTCATCCTGCCAGACTACAGATCCCACTGCAAAGCCAAAGCATAGCTGATCCCAGATCCCACTGAAAAGCCAAATAATAGCTGACCCTACTGCAGCTAGGCCAAAGCATAGCTGAACCATCTCAGCAAAGGCCTAGATTCAGAAAATCCTACTAAAAATCCCATTAAAAAGGGGAAAAGCTGTGGTACCTTTAGTATCCTGAGACCAGACCGGCTTGTCCACTACCTGCATCCAGCTGTACTTGCCATCCTGTGATCAGACCTTTGCCCAGCTGTCTTTTGCCAGGAGAGCCGCTATCCGGTGACCAGAATCTTTTGTGAGCAGAACCCTGACTGTTCCAAAATCCCAAAACTCAGCGTGGAATGTGAGTCTCTCCCCATCCCAGAGAAACACATAGTCTCCCCATCTTGACCCTTTTGTCTTTATTCCACTCTCTAAGCAATCCTATCCATACCCTGGTAACTTGTTAAACTGTTAGAATTCTCTGTGCACCCTGTCCTTGACTTTCTAAGTGCTAGCGCCATCTTTCTATTAATTCTGTCTTGTATAGATCATAAGCCCTTAGTCATATTTTGAGTAGTCTAATTTCCAAATAAAGTTGAACGCTGTGGTGACAAGGTTGACGTCGTGAATCAACCTTGGCTCTTACTGTGTCCCTCTTTAACAATATAGTCTTAATAATCCAGTTTACGTCAAACCTGTTCTTTTCTCAGCTGATTTTCTCTCTTTCGCTGCTTCATTTTACCTAAAGCAAGCCTTCTTCTATCTTGCAGATCTCATCCAGTTTTATAGCTAGAGACATTCTTTCACTTCCATATCTTCCCTGTGATATACATCTGCCCCCGAGCTCAAAAACTGCATTCGAAATCAGAGTATTTCACCCATTTTTCATAAAAACAGCCCGATATTTAAACTGCAATTGAGAAATAAAATGCAACTTTCAAACGTGTAATTCGGCTGCGCTGTGTTCCTACTTTCAACTTGTTTGTGAACTATATGCCTTGTGTTGAGAGCTTGCCTTGTGATTGTTAGTGTTTATACATTCATGCTAGTATGAGAAATCATATTTGCCTCATAGATTTAACAACACATTAATTATTTATTTGTTAATTTCCGAGTGTCATTTTAGGCCTTGTTTTGTGAGGGAAAGTCAGATTTTGATTCTGTTTGTTGCCTCTTATTCCTGACTACGTGTTGCTTCTTTCTCTCCACTCAGAATTCGATTATTTGTGGGTTGAGGGAACATTGCCGGGGGAAACCTTAACTTGGGTGTTATCTATCCTAATTTAAAAAGTGCTCCTATTCAATTGTGCTTTGAATATGTTCTACTAGAAGGTCAACCAAGTGCATTGCTTCCA
The DNA here is from genome assembly GCF_040938575.1 of Ambystoma mexicanum. Lineage (NCBI taxonomy): Eukaryota > Metazoa > Chordata > Amphibia > Caudata > Ambystomatidae > Ambystoma > Ambystoma mexicanum. The sequence continues at coordinate 747,100,742 of NC_090926.1, forward strand.
TTTCCATTGTCATTATCACCCATTGGTCATTGCTGCCCAATATTAAAATGTGTGTGATTTTTGTGATTTTTAAAATAAATAAATATTGTATTTTCACCAACCGGCCTGGTTCATGGTCCATTGTTACCTGGGGTATTTGTAAAAGGGGATGTGAAATGGTTTGGGTACCGGCTCAATTTGAATTCATTGAAATGAAAGAAAAAGCATTCCTATTGAGCACCACATCCCAGGATAAGACCAAATGTCCTGGTCCGGGGTGTGATGCCCGATTGGAATCCTTAACAAGGTGGTCAAGATGGGTAATTTGAATAGCAACATTATTCTGCTGCATGAAGAAAGGCGCTCATGTTGTCCAAGAAGTAGATGTTGCAGGTTAACGTACCACTGTATAATCTACAGCTGCATTGTGTTCATAATCGTACTGCTTTCCTTGACCGTGAGAACAGCATTTTACATTGGTGCACATGGAGCTAACACTCCTGTGCACATTTTTGATCAGAAGGAAACTGTACGTGTGGCAACTACTAGGCGGCCTAGACCATATGCAGTTATTCCTGTCCCAAAGAAAGATGCCAAATTGCCTGAGCTTGAGAGGGATGTCATTCATAATAATTCACATACAAAACATGTCTTAGAGACCATTTCTAGAGGCCAGAGACAAGCTGTGAAGACCCGGCAAGGTAAAGGTGTGCTAAAAATTGAACCTACATGAGAGACACATACAAATACACCTAGTCCAGCGGCAATTGACCCAAAAACAAGTCTTTAAAGAAAGTCCCAGGTGGAGATTATGAGAGATATTTTCATGCCTAAATGGACTGCTGAACAGATGAGACAGTGTGAACTTTCTCCTACACAGGGACCCGGAGGGATGTTCCTCTGACTAATTCAGTGAGAAGAAGCTACATGGGTATACTTCATGATATGGTTAGGGAAGCTCATATGAAAAGAAAGAGACCTAAAAGAAGCACACAGGAAGATAGTTATGAACTAAATGATTACCTGGACAGCACAGCACACCTGGGAAATAACATATGGTACCAACACATGAAGGAAGTAGGGAGAAGAACTTCAAAGGAGGAATGCTTTGTATGTGCACTCCTGCCATACAGCATGGGGAAGTCAAAGATCTTCATAGCTGTTGAAATAGATGTCCAAACAGCACATTGTCTTTCACATGTGGCACTTTGCAAAACAAGAGGCCAGTTCATGGGTCAAGATGCCTCTATCCAATAAAGACACTAAACAATGCAAAGACGAGAAGGCTGGTGATCAGGTATGAGAAACCTGGAGTAAAAGGAGCAGAAATCAGAAGAGAAGTGAACAAGAAACTGGAGATTGCAGGAAAAACTGCAGATGAGATTCGAATTTGGAAGAACAGAGGTCAGATGCAGATATGGGGATCAGTATTTTCACCAGATGGATGGGAAAAAGGAGTAGTGATCTTCAGAGCATGGATGGTAACTAATGGTCCTGTATTAACTATTGTAAATGTACAAGAGATATGCAAATTATTGGGGCCAAGACTTTCTAAATTATTGACATGGGTCAAAGATAGAGGAGGACCCCTGCAAATAGTGCCTTTGGCGAGCTCAAAACTGTGGTTCAGAAATAATGGTACAAGAAAGGTTGGAGAAAATCAAAAGTGCAATTGCATCTCTAATACATTAGGAATGGTGCATGGCACAGCAGTAATCATGGATCATTATTGGGCGTGTGGATCCAAGGCCTACATCAGGCTACCTAAAGACTGGGGAGGAATATGCACATTAGTGAATGTCCATGTTCCAGCATTGGTGATTCCAAAAAGTGACCTGAATCTTGACAGTTTTCCAAAAGCAGATGCTCACCTGAGGAAGACGATATCTGTGGAGCTGATAAAAAGAATAAAGAGAGAGAACTACTTTTCAGCCAAATCAATAGAAGCCTTTTATTCTATCCCATATGAACACAGACTATTCAGCCAAACTTCTTGTTCACGTTGATCGTCGTGCCAAGAATCCAAGTTGGAGCAAATACCACGTGGCTACAGATAACCAGATGGGAATTGCTGCAGACAATCAACACTACCATAAAGGGATTCAATGCAATCAGAAAAGAGACGAGAGCCATAAGACTGATGACTCTCCAGAATAGGTAGATCTTAGACATGATCACAGCTATGGATAGAGGTGTTTGTGCAAAAATTGGAGAATCATGTTGCACGTTCATACCTTCTCATGATGACGAGAATGCAACCTTGACAAAGACAAAGGCCATCGACATACTGACAAAACTCCATGGCCAGATGATAGATGAAGGAGAAGACATTGCTGATGACAGTTGGTTTGGATCACTTTTCTCTTGGGTTCCACAATGGATGGCAGATATGTTCAAGTTTCTTTGGTATTGCTCGGATTTTGTGTAATCAAGATAATAATTTCACAGTGCATGAAGACAGCAAAGAAAGCTATAGGGATGAATATTATGATTGATGTTGAGCCAGTATGGAAGCCCAAAGATCTGATAGATGAAGAAATCAGAGACTTTGTGAAGGCTAGTATTTATGCACCTGAGGGAATGAAGTTCCTGTACCCGAAGAACCACAAGAAATATGTGGGAAAATGGATCTATTGCAGTCCAAGTGGACAGTGCATGATCATGACATGGAACAAGGATGAGCATGTGAAATCAGCAGGATGTCTGAAGGGAGTCATAAAGTTATGGATCCCTAAGAAGCAATTCTTCAGACAAGGATGTCGAGATGTGAAGGATGATGAGAGAGTGGTTCATAAATCGCCCAGAGGGGGGGGAGTATAGAGGAGGAGCCAAGTACTCCCCCTCCAACTGCCTGGCCCATATTACCTATATAATGGGGACCAAGTATGTGACGTATGCGGAACAATTGAACTAGTAAAGAGCAGAGCGCGGACTCTGTGCCTACCCATAAGAGTACCAATACCTAAGAGAGTCTGAGAGGCAAGGTAGCCATTGAGAAAACCGTACCTAAATGCAAGACAAAATGATGGCCATCTGAATGAGATTCCCGAAGAAGCAGAGCAGTTAAAAGGCAAGGATGAATGGTGACGTCATGCGGAAAGAGATGGTGCACATAGAAGAGATTGTTATGCTCACCTGATATCCCCGGGGGCGTCTGGAAGGCTTTGAGATCTGGAACCCTGGATGTGTATTTGCCCAGTGCTGAATAATGAATCTGCAATTACAGAAGGGAGGATTTGTGAAAACTGTCTCTAATGGGTGAATCTCCCACCTCCCTCTGACCGATTCCCTTCTCACTGGGTTCTTTTCTCACCTTAGTTATTTGTAGGGTGAGCTATCCGTCCTGCGTTTCTTGTGCAGGGGCGATTGACATTTGTTGGTGAGCTGCCCGAGTTGCTTCACTGGTGCAGTACGCCTTCCTTGGGCCCAGGCCTGCTGTGACCCCGAATCTGCTGGTAGGCAGTCTTTGTCCTGTTTATAGTGGGAATTCGCTAATGTCTTTGGGCCTCATTACACGGATGGCGGTAAGGGTTTACCGGTACCAGTATTTTACCGGTACCGGTAAATCCTTACCGCCTTACTACGAGGTCCCTTGGCGGGTTGGGGAATTTAACGCCTGCTTTTTGCAGGCATTAAAAACCAACCCGCAAAGGGACCCAGGGAGCTAATTACGGTACCGCAATTTGCAGTACCGTAATTAGCGCCTTCCCCATTCCCATTATGCCCTATGGGGCAAAAATGGGAATGGGGAAGGGCAATGGTGGAAGGGGGAATTACCGCCCCGCCAACCTTGGAATGGGGCGGTAATTCCCCTTTCCACCAAGGCGGTGCCGGTATTTTACCACCATCCGTGTAATGAGGCCCTTTATCTCCTTCTTTTCAGGTGCGAAGGTCTTGATGCTGGTGTGCCGGATGGAGAGGCACATTTCTAGGTAAGAGAAAGCGCGAAGCACAGTGCCTTTATTGTCTTTTAAAGCTAACTTGTGTTTTCTTCTTCTTCTCCTCACAGGCCGCTGTGGTGCTGCGGGTGGATGAGAGCGTGATGAAAAACAGGCCCGGAATCCATTAAGGTAAGTACAGCGCTGTGCGGTTGTTTAATATTGAAAGCGAACCTGAATATGTCTCTTTTCCTTTGCAGATGTTGCTGTGGTGCTCCGGATGGAAGCGTGGCGTAGCGCGATGGAATTCAGGTAACACTGATGGAATTCGATGTTTTGCAAGCGCGCGTTCTAATATTGTTTTTCCCTTTCTCGTTATTGCAGGTCGCAATGTTCGAACAGCAGCTGTGGTAGCGGTTCGTCGGAAGTCCTTAAGCTAGTACTCACAGGTGAGTGATGTTTCTTCTTCTCTCGGTTTCCTCAGATTGCAGCCCAGTTGAGATGCTGAGGGCTGGATGGTGTTTTCTCAGGTAAAACAGAATAATCTTGTTCTTGTTCTTGCAGGATTACATGAAGATGCTGAAGACCAGGAGATGGACACAGTGAGCGTCACGCTGCTGGTTGCAGAATAACATGAAGCGTGTTCTGCAGTCAGGGTGTGGTTTATATAGCCCAGGTAAAGTAGTACCAGGGAAAGTAGTTCCAGGCCTGCCACACCCCAAACACTAGATCGCATGGCTTGGTTCTTAGAACTAGACTGTGTGGGTGCTTCCATGTTGGATTTAAAGGCCCATGTACATAAATGGGACCTAGTTTGAACAGCCCTTCCTTCCTACATATGAGCCCGGTGCCAAAGGTGCCAGGACTGGCTCCAGGAGCCCTTTTGCAGTGGTTTTGAGGCCCTCAGGGTTCTGGTGGGAGCCTGCTTGTGGCACAACTTGTGCCCCCTCACAGTGGTCATGACAGAGATGCAGAGATCAGAGAATGCAGATGTTTTATAAGGCATCAAGAAAGCAACAAGAACAAGTGACATCTTGGGCTCAGGATGAAGAAGCTTATTCCGCAGAAACAGATGAAGATATCAAATCATTTTACACGTGTACAGATGCAGAAGAAATGCAAGCAGCAAAGTGATCATGAAGCTAGCTCTAAGCTTATAATAGATAGACCACGGCAAGCACCAATACATGTATATATATATACCTCTATAGATGAATATGGACAAATAAAAGTTGTATATTTCCAGTATACGTTATAAAGCAGTGTTGAACAGAAAGGCCTCACTTCAGTGTGTTACAGTTAAAAGCAAGTTTTAATTGCACAAATGAATCTCAGCAAACAGAGATAAGGCGAGCAAGGAAGCCAAAAGTCTTATCAAATAGGACTTGGCTGACATTGGATACAAATTGTGTGAAGGAACAAGGGGCTCCTGTTCAGGAAGCTTGAGCAAAACAAAATATGTCAGAGGACTATTAAAAAAGAATATTAAATACACGAAAAGCTTGATTTTATGGTGTCCAGTCACATGGAAGAAAGAAATTAGACGATTGAGGTGGTCACACCTACGCACGAAGGCCGGCTGTGCCTACACTCCTTAAAATTCTCAGAGCAAAGAACAAACCCAAGGCCAAACTTCAAAGCACTAATTGACACTGGACTGTTGAGGTGATGATGGATTGATATAATAATTGGTGGGAAACTGGTTTCTAGATGAGCCTACTAACACCTGGATGTGCAGTCTGCATGCTGCTAAACGTGGATGGAAAAGTAGTGATGGGGGCGGTAGCCAACCAATTGTAGAGGACTATATAATCAAGGGTCCTATAGTTTGTGTAGCCGATGGAATGTCGTGTATTTAGTGACATTCATAGTGGCCATGTTTAGGGAGGGCTTTGTTGCACTACCTGATGTTAAGCACCCTATCACTTTCCTTCACGGTTCTATACTGATATGGAACTTATGTTTAGACATTCACTTAGAACCAATCACTCCCTCTGATAGGTTTTTGTATTTTTTCACGTAGGTAGTTCATGAGTTATCTGTGAAAACACATAAATGTGTTTGCAAGCTACCTGACACTTAGGATCTCTCTCCGTTGATTCTCTCTCTAAGCTCAAGAGTGCATAAGAAACCAGTTCACTCACCCTGTGCGTATGTATCTCGTACACCCTTGCAGTGTGTGTCTTAAGGTTCTTTAAATTAGTTGGGTGAAGATTAGTCTGTGGTAGCTGTAAACGAAACCGATTAGAAAAATGGGTTAGTAGTATTGTCCCGTGGGGATCCAATACATTCAATCAAGTCAGTATGTCATACCCGTTACAGTATTTCACTTACCCCATTATAGAGCGAGTCTGTGCTCCTCGGATTGAACGGGTAGCAAGACGGTCACAAACACAAATGGCGACCTGGTTTTGCTTTCTCTCAGATTACACTAGGTATTGATCCCAAGGCGAGTACGCTGTATGAGAGAATAAAGGTAAGTGTGTTTTTCGTGTTTAATGATATAGGGGTCGATTCATGGAAATAATGTGCGCCGAAAATTCCCGCGCAGAGGTGCCAAAACGTGCGAATCGCAGTAAAAGTGCGAAAATCACAGTGCAAGTGCGAAAATCGCAGGGAAACCAGCGCACATCGATTCATGTAAGTCCATGCGCGAGAAAAACATTGGATGGGCGATAAAAATGTGCGGCGCGCATGCCGGCGCACAGGTCATCCAACAGCGTGCGCCACGACCAATGCGAAATCGCACATAGCGCGGCGCACATCACAAAAGTAGGTGGAACACGGGGCGTAACACTCGGAATAAGGGAACAACGCGTGAAAATATGGGCGTCATGGGGGAAGTACAGGAGGCAAGTGCGCGGAACGCCCACACGCTCGCCTACAACCCGTATTCATGGAATCGAATAGGGCAAACCAGCGCACGGTCAAAGATGCGCACAGGGCCAAACAAGTACGCCACAAGAAAGCAGGCGGTAGCGCCCCTGCGACTGAAAAAAATGTGCGCCAAAATATGCGCTAACAAAAAGCACCCATACACAGCCATGATGAATGGGCCATACAGTGGCCCTCTAGGACGAATGGGGTGCAAAGGGGCACCGACAAACACGGACACCCGCTGTGTGAAAAATAGCGTGCGCGCGTGTTCCTGAGTGCGCGGGAAGTTCCACACGCGATTGGCCTGGGTACGTGTACTTCGGGGTGCGCGGGAAGTTACACACGCGATTGGCCTGGGTACGTGTACTTCGGGGTGCGCGGGAAGTTCCACACGCGATTGGCCTGGGTACGTGTACTTCGGGGTGCGCGGGAAGTTCCATACGCGATTAGCCTGGGTACGTGTACTACGGGGTGCGCGGGAAGTTCCACACGCGATTGGCCTGGGTAGGTGTACTTCGGGGTGCGCGGGAAGTTCCACACGCGATTGGCCTGGGTACGTGTACTTCGGGGTGCGTGGGAAGTTCCACACACGATTGGCCTGGGTACGTGTATTCCGAGGTGCGCGGGAAGATTTACACGCGATTTCAGCAGGGTACGTGTATTTCGGTGGTGCCGGGGAATGCTACACGTGATTTGGCCATGTGGGTCCTCCCAGGTGTTCCCTCTACACCCTCCACGGCCCCTGCAGGCAGCCCACACCACAGGGTACTACCCTGCACCCCTGCTCATGTCCCACAGGCAACCCATCCACCATGGCCATGCCCACCAGCCAACCCACATGTCACCTTGCACTTCTGATCACCAACACATGTCTCCCATCACCCCCACCCCTGAGCAGTGCAGAGGCAGCCTCCACCAGGCCCCCACTCATGTCTCCCATCACCCCCACCCCCCAGCAGTGCAGGGGCAGCCTCCACCAGGCTCCCACCCATGTCCCCCTGCACCCCCACCCCCCAGCAGTGCAGGGGCAGCCTCCACCAGGCCCCCGCTCATGTCTCCCATCACCCCCACCCCCCAGCAGTGCAGGGGCAGCCTCCACCAGGCTCCCACACATGTCCCCCTGCACCCCCACCCCCCAGCCACCAGGGGCAGCCTCCACCAGGCCCCCACTCATGTCTCCCCTCACCCCCACCCCCAGCAGTGCAGGGGCAACCTCCACCGGCCCCCACCCATGTCTACCACCACCCCCACCCCCCAGCCACCAGGGGCAGCCTCCACCAGGCCCCCACTCATGTCTCCCATCACCCCCACCACCCAGCAGTGCAGGGGCAACCTCCACCAGGCCCCCACCCATGTCTACCACCACCCCCACCCCCCAGCCACCAGGGGCAGCCTCCACCAGGCCCCCACTCATGTCTCCCATCACCCCCACCCCCCAGCAGTGCAGGGGCAGCCTCCACCAGGGCCACACACATGTCCCCCTGCACCCCCACCCCCCAGCCACCAGGGGCAGCCTCCACCAGGCCCCCACTCATGTCTCCCATCACCCCCACCCACCAGCAGTGCAGGGGCAGCCTCCACCAGGCCCCCACACATGTCTCCCATCACCCCCACCCCACAGCAGTGCAGGGGCAGCCTCCACCAGGCCCCCACCCATGTCTACCACCACCCCCAGCCACCAGGGGCAGCCTCCACCAGGCCCCCACCCATGTCTACCACCAGCCCCACCCCCCCGGCCACCAGGGGCAGCCTCCACCAGGCCCCCACCCATGTCTACCACCAGCCCCACCCCCCAGCCACCAGGGACAGCCTCCACCAGGCCCCCACACATGTCTCCCATCACCTCCAGCCCCCAGCAGTGCAGGGGCAGCCTCCATCAGGCTCCCACACATGTCCCCCTTCACCCCCACCCCCCAGCCACCAGGGGCAGCCTCCACCAGGCCCCCACTCATGTCTCCCATCACCCCCACCCCCCAGCAGTGCAGGGGCAGCCTCCATCAGGCCCCCACTCATGTCTCCCATCACCCCCACCCCCCAGCCACCAGGGGCAGCCTCCACCAGGCCCCCACCCATGTCTACCACCACCCCCACCCCCCAGCCACCAGGGGCAGCCTCCACCAGGCCCCCACTCCTGTCTCCCATCACCCCCACCCCACCCCCCAGCAGTTCAGGGGCAGCCTCCACCAGGCCCCCACCCATATCTACCACCACCCCCACCCCCCAGCCACCAGGGGCAGCCTCCACCAGGCCCCCACTCATGTCTCCCATCACCCCCACCCCCCAGCAGTGCAGGGGTAGCCTCCATCAGGCTCCCACCCATGTCCCCTTGCACCCCCACCCCCCAGCAGTACAGGGGCAGCCTCCATCAGGCCCCCACTCATGTCTCCCATCACCCCCACCCCCCAGCAGTGCAGGGGCAGCCTCCACCAGGCTCCCACACATGTCCCCCAGCACACCCACCCCCCAGCCACCAGGGGCAGCCTCCACCAGGCCCCCATCCATGTCTACCACCACCCCCACCCCCAGCCACCAGGGGCAGCCTCCACCAGGCCCCCACTCATGTCTCCCATCACCCCCACCCCCAGCAGTGCAGGGGCAGCCTCCACCAGGCCACCACCCATGTCCACCACCACCCCCACCCCCCAGCCACCAGGGGCAGCCTCGACCAGGCCCCCACTCATGTCTCCCATCACCCCCACCCCACAGCAGTGCAGGGGCAGCCTCCATCAGGCCCCCACTCATGTCTCCCATCACCCCCACCCCCCAGGCCACCAGGGGCAGCCTCCACCAGGCCCCCACCCATGTCTACCACCACCCCCACCCCCCAGCCACCAGGGGCAGCCTCCACCAGGCCCCCACTCATGTCTCCCATCACCCCCAGCCCCCAGCAGTTCAGGGGCAGCCTCCACCAGGCCCCCACCCATGTCTACCACCACCCCCACCCCCCAGCCACCAGGGGCAGCCTCCACCAGGCCCCCACTCATGTCTCCCATCACCACCACCCCCCAGCAGTGCAGGGGCAGCCTCCACCAGGCCCCCACTCATGTCTCCCATCACCCCCAACCCCCAGCAGTGCAGGGGTAGCCTCCACCAGGCTCCCACCCATGTCCCCTTGCACCCCCACCCCCCAGCAGTACAGGGGCAGCCTCCATCAGGCCCCCACTCATGTCTCCCATCACCCCCACCCCCCAGCAGTGCAGGGGCAGCCTCCACCAGGCTCCCACACATGTCCCCCAGCACACCCACCCCCCAGCCACCAGGGGCAGCCTCCACCAGGCCCCCACTCATGTCCCCCATCACCCCCACCCCCCAGCAGTGCAGGGGCAGCCTCCACCAGGCCCCCACCCATGTCTACCACCACCCCCACCCCCAGCCACCAGGGGCAGCCTCCACCAGGCCCCCACTCATGTCTCCCATCACCCCCACCCCCCAGCAGTGCAGGGGCAGCCTCCACCAGGCCACCACCCATGTCTACCACCACCCCCACCCCCCAGCCACCAGGGGCAGCCTCCACCAGGCCCCCACTCATGTCTCCCATCACCCCCACCCCCAGCAGTGCAGGGGCAGCCTCCACCAGGCTCCTACACATGTCCCCCTGCATCCCCACCCCCCAGCCACCAGGGGCAGCCTCCACCAGGCCCCCACTCATGTCTCCCATCACCCCACCCCCCAGCAGTGCAGGGGCAGCCTCCACCAGGCTCCCACACATGTCCCCCTGCACCCCACCCCCCAGCCACCAGGGGCTGCCTCCACCAGGCCCCCACTCATGTCTCCCATCACCCCCACCCCCCTGCAGTGCAGGGGCAGCCTCCACCAGGCCCCCACTCATGTCTCCCTGCACCCCCACCCCCCAGCAGTGCAGGGGCAGCCTCCACCAGGCCCCCACTCATGTCTCCCTGCACCCCCACCCCCCAGCAGTGCAGGGGCAGCCTCCACCAGGCCCCCACTCATGTCCAACTCATGTCTCCCATCACCCCCACCCCCCAGCAGTGCAGGGGCAGCCTCCACCAGGCTTCCACACATGTCCCCCTGCACCCCCACCCCCAGCCACCAGGGTCAGCCTCCACCAGGCCCCCACTCATGTCTCCCATCACCCCCACCCCCCAGCAGTGCAGGGGCAGCCTCCACCAGGCCCCCACCCATGTCTACCACCACCCCCACCCCCAGCCACCAGGGGCAGCCTCCACCAGGCCCCCACCCATGTCTACCACCACCCCCACCCCCCAGCCACCAGGGGCAGCCTCCACCAGGCCCCCCACTCATGTCTCCCATCACCCCCACCCCCTAGCAGTGCAGGGGCAGCCTCCACCAGGCTCCCACACATGTCCCCCTGCACCCCCACCCCCCAGCCACCAGGGGCAGCCTCCACCAGGCCCCCACTCATGTCTCCCATCACCCCCACCCCCAGCAGTGCAGGGGCAGCCTCCACCAGGCCCCCACTCATGTCTTCCATCACCCCCACCCCCCAGCCACCAGGGGCAGCCTCCACCAGGCCCCCACCCATGTCTACCACCACCCCCACCCCCCAGCCACCAAGGGCAGCCTCCACCAGGCCCCCACTCATGTCTCCCATCACCCCCACCCCCTAGCAGTGCAGGGGCAGCCTCCACCAGGCCCCCACCCATGTCTACCACCACCCCCACCCCCCAGCCACCAGGGGCAGCCTCCACCAGGCCCCCACTCATGTCTCCCATCACCCCCACCCCCCAGCAGTGCAGGGGCAGCCTCCACCAGGCCCCCACTCATGTCTCCCTGCACCCCCACCCCCCGGCAGTGCAGGGGCAGCCTCCACCAGGCCCCCACTCATGTCTCCCTGCACCCCCACCCCCAGCAGTGCAGGGGCAGCCTCCACCAGGCCCCCACTCATGTCCAACTCATGTCTCCCATCACCCCCACCCCCCAGCAGTGCAGGGGCAGCCTCCACCAGGCTCCCACACATGTCCCCCTGCACCCCCACCCCCCAGCCACCAGGGGCAGCCTCCACCAGGCCCCCACCCATGTCTCCCATCACCCCCACCCCCCAGCCATGCGATTTTCCTGGGTACGTGTACTTCGGGGTGCGCGGGAAGTTCCACACGCGATTGGCCTGGGTACGTGTACTACGGGGTGCGCAGGAAGTTCCACACGCGATTGGCCTGGGTACGTGTACTTCGGGGTGCGCGGGAAGTTCCACATGCAATTGGCCTGGGTACGTGTACTACGGGGTGCGCGGGAGGTTCCACATGCGATTGGCCTGGGTACGTGTACTTCGGGGTGCGTGGGAAGTTCCACACGCGATTGGCCTGGGTACGTGTACTACGGGGTGCGCGGGAGGTTCAACACGCGATTGGCCTGGGTACGTGTACTTCGGGGTGCGCGGGAAGTTCCACACGCGATTGGCCTGGGTACCTGTACTTCGGGGTGCGCGTGAACTTCCACACGCGACTGGGTCTGTGAGAGTGGGGTACGTGTATTCCAGGGGTGGGCGGGAATATTCCCACGTTCGCCTACGACGTGCCAAAAAATAAATGGTCCAATCCTGAAACACGTACACCAGCATGAAGCAGGCGTACGTCGACCCGCGCAGCATAAAAGTGCGTGCAAACAACAAACAAGCTCATACGCCAGGATGAATATACCGTTCCTAGCAGCAGTGGCCGTGGGTTACCAAAGGAGGAGGAGGAGGATAGTGAGGGCCAGAATTTTCACTCCCAGAACCAGCCTTTTTGGGATGCCTGATGACCAGGTGTATGGGAGGTACAGGTTTCCACCACACATAATACTGGACCTGGTCAGTGAGTGGGAGGATGACCTCACATCACCCACCCTGTGCTCCCAAGCACTCAGCCCCCTGGAGAAGGTCCTCAATGTACTGCACTTCTTGGCCACAGGATCATTTCAGCGGACAAGTGCCATAGTGGGTGGGGTGTCACAGGCCACGCAGTCACGCTGCCTACACCAGGTCTTGAACATCATCACTGCACGCCCATCAGTCCGTAGGCACATATACCTGCCCAGGACACCTGCAGAAAGGCAGGCTGCCACCCTCGATTTCTACGGTGTGGCACAATTCCCAAAAGTGCTAGGTGCCATTGACTGCACCCATGTGGCACTACGTCCCCCCAGGGCATCTGAGCACATCTATAGGAACCGCAAGCACTGGCATTCCATCAACGTGCAGGTAGTATGTAATGCTAAGGGAATCATCACCTCAGTATATGCCAACTATCCAGGGTCCACCCATGACAGCTTCATTTACCGAATGTCTACCCTAAGCCGGGACCTAGAAGCTGGGCGGCATGGCGATACATGGCTGCTTGGTGAGTATGAATGCCACTGCACATGCATGCATGTCAGATGCAGAGTTATGTCACTACCCCACTAATGATACCCATCACCCCCCTCACCTCCTCACCAGGGTACAGTGCCTACCCTCTGAGCACCCACATGATGACGCCAATTCGGAACCCCATCACGCCTCCAGAGGTAAGATACAACACAGCCCATATTGCAACCCGGGGCATAGTGGAGCGCACATTCGGAGTGCTCAAGTCACGCTTTCGCTCCCTTGACCATTCTGGCGGGCAGCTGTTATATGCGCCCCCAGTAGTGTGCAGGATCATAGTGGCAGCATGTGTCCTGCACAATGTTGCAACACGCCGGGGCCTGGCTGTGGACATGGTGGTGCCCCCACATCCCCAACCACATGCACGCCCGCTGCGCATGGGAGGGGAGAGGGCACGGGGTGAGGCAGCCCATACGCAGCTGGTGGCTAATTACTTCACATAGAAATCACACCCCAGTGGAGTGCACACAGCCCTGGCACATACCATCTGTAAGCAATGATGACTCGACCTGACAATTAAGACGAACAAAGGGACAGTCAACTGTCAGAACCATAGCAGCCTGAGATTGTTCATGTGGAAGTGTCACAATGTGTGCATCCCTACCTACACAAACACCACCAATGCAGTGTCATCAAAAGACACTTCCATGCTGCAGAAATGAATTCCCACTCGCAAAATACTACATGAAAACAGTGCCATGTCACCCAACCCCTCCCCGGCACGGCCACACAACACACCATGGCATGTCATGCAATGTGAGAGGAAAGACATTAATCCCCACAACATGCCCCAAGTGTCACCAGCTACAGTGTCCCTAATGGAAACATGTCCACACATAAAATGCTCACAGTAATGCAGGACCTACAACACACATTACCAAATACTTACCAAGAATACCAATCACCTACACAACCTCCAACCTACCTTAAACATGACATTACAGACTTAAAAATTTGGTAGCCTCACTACCTGATGATGCCAGCCCTCCAAACACTTCCAAGTATACAGTGTTAGCGCCATGCAAGAGTGTAGGTGCACTGCTTACAACATGGACTCCAGTTCCAAGGTGGACCGCATTGTGAAGACATGAGGAATGGACCTGCAAATTAGGAGGATGATGGATGCAGAGGCACATATCAATACACCATGCAGTGTACAATACAACAACAATATGCACTATGAATGTATACACAGTATTGACTACAGACTGCCCACACAGCTCATGGGAGTCCAATGTCACCATGTACGTCAATGTCACTTGGGCACACCCTTTGCAAGCCCATGGAAACGGGAAGCAGGAGGGGTGTGTGACACAAAAACCCAAGCATCTGAACCAAATTCATGACTAGCCTGCATGTGCCCAGCCACAATGCAGCGTATGCCCACGGGTGCCACACAAGGCAACACACTGTCCCAAAAAAAAAAAATAAAAGAAATCAAAAATGGCCATCAATGGGCCCGGGGGCTGGGGGAGGCCACCCAGGAGGTCCGAGGACAGGGTGCACACCAAAACCCACCTGTGTGGATCTTGCGAAAAAAAACCACCTCCATGGGCTCATGGCCTACACGGCTACCCTATTGTGGGAGTATCACTGCTGTCGCTCTCCTCACCCTCGGCAGCTGCATCAGGAGGTGGTGGCACTATGGGAGGCAGCCCACGCAAAGCCCTAGTCTGTTCCTCCATGGCAGCAAGCATGCGGGTGTGGTAGGTCTCGTTCTGGAGGATAAGTGTGCGGAGGTCCCCATGCAACAACTCACGAGATGCCTGGACCTCCGCCCTAGTTGCCTGCATCTCAGCTGAGAGCGTACGTGTGAGACGCTCCAGCTGCTGTTCTGTCCTTCTGTTTGTTGAAGCCTCAAGCTCAACAAGAGTCGTCCTGAGGTGAAGGAGTTCCACCCTGAGGGCTTCCTTGTGGCCCTGGAACTCTATGGAAATCGCTTCCTGCAGAGTCGCCAGTACCGCCCGCCTGTCCCTGTCAGATGCCAACATGTCCTCCCTGTGTGACTGGCAGATGGAGTCGGTTGCCTGCTGTAGTCGCTCCATCAGCCTTTCGGGAGGGACAATGGAAGTGGCCACCCTATCCATGGCCTGAGCCATCATCTCTGATGATGCTACCTGTTGGGTTGCCATACCGTATATGGATTGCTCCCATGCGGTATTGCAAGGTGGCGTGCGGCCACCACGTCGGCGGGCACCACACCTGTCTGGGGCAAGGCGAACTGCGCCTTGCTGTGCCGGCACTGGCTGAGGCTGCAGGACTGCATTCCCCCTCTGATTTGCTGGCCCAGGAACAGGATCAGATGTCGCGGAGTGTGACCCTGAATCCGTAACCACCAAAGGTGTACCTGCCAACACTGACATCTCCATTGAGGGTTCTAACCCTGGTGCAGGTGGGTCGGACAGAACAGAATCCCTCCCAGGAACACTCACCTGCGATGGAACATAGGTCTGATCATCCGAATCGACACCTGAATACAGGGGAGGTGCAGCCAGAGACACCCCTTGAGAGCACGACCTGCAGCAGTTGTGGGTTCTCACCCACCACCACACCACGTCCCTCACTGGTGGTCGGTCGGCCCTCAGACCCCTCCTGGGTCTGGGTCTGCACCATCTCCACAACCCCAGCAGTATCAAGTGCGTCATCCCCTGCAAAGACATAAAAGAAAACAAATGGAAACAGGCATTAGCACTATGGCACACAATTAGGGCTGAGAGGCTACAGAAACAGTACTTGATTGACACATGTCCCACATGACTAAAACCCTCCCATGCATGCACCGTCACTGCGTGTGAAGGGGAGGCAGATGGCACACATTGATGACACCAAGATAGAAGATGAACACATTTGCTGCATGCTGCCTAGCAGTGGCATCACACATTGGCCAGTGATTGGCAGGTCAAATACACATGCCATCACACAGATGGCATGTACCCTAGCCATGAAGTGAAGAGGGAGAGGAGGTCACCAATTGTTCATTCAGTCCAGTTTGCTCATGTAATTGATTTTTTCATTGAAATGGTTCAAATGTTTAACCTGCAGCTGCCAGTCCAAAATGGTCCAATAGCACAGGGACATGTCTAAACTAATCATGTCCAGGAAACTAAGCCAGTCCACTGTACCATAGCCATGTCAGACATGTGACAATAGGACTGAGAAATCCTGAGTAAAAGTGGTGGTATGCAAACAATCTGCCTGAATAAACAGAGGTAAATAAGCAACAATGTTGTGGCAAGATGACACTCCAAGGGCAACTGGCGTGGTGTTGGGCTGGATGTCTAATGTTGGCAGAAGGGATGCTGCTATACCCAAATGCTGGTGCCAAGAATGTATAGGAAGAGGCACATGGGTGACCCAAACCACTCAGGCACACACACCCTCACCTGGCACCCAAACAGAAGCCCTCCCACACACACCATGCACATGGATGACACACACATGCATGTGCACTCACCGGACAATGCCTCGTAATCTGCCAGTTCTCCCACGCCTTGGATCTGTTCCTCCATGACGTAGGTCCCAGCAACCTGCTCATGTGGAGTGAGTTCTATGTCATCTGCTGGAGACCCACTTCCAGTCACTAGAGTTGCGTCATGACTTGAGGCCAGCTTATTCTTTGCCCTGCGCTTCAGGTCATTCCAGAGCTTGTAGCATTCATTAGCTGTGCGCCTCACGAAGCCAAGGTCACTTATGATGTCCGCAATGGTCTGCCAGTGTGCCTGACGTTGTGCAGGTGTGGTCTTGGATCCTGCAACAATCACCATTTCGCGGTCATGTGCGGACACATACTCTACAAGTGCATTCAGTTCGGCCTCATTGAAGCTGGCCTTCCTTGACGGGCCGGACTGTGTAGCCGTGTCTGGGGCATCAGCCTCTACTGGACGAGCACTCTTCCTCTTCCGCGTGGAAGGTGGTGGGGATCCTGAGTGTCCTACGCCGCTCTGGACACTAGGGGCAGGAGCGTGGGTTTGCACACTCAGCATGGGAGTTGGTGCAGGCATTAGCTCAAGTGTGATGGTGTCAGGGGGAATGTCAGCATGATGGACTTGGACCGACACTGTCCTGGCTGGGTGTGTGAGAGGTGGGGTGGATGGAGCCGCAGCTGCCCCTGCAGCCTCCCCAGCCTGCCTACGTGGGGCAGCAGATGACCTAGCTGCCCCTGATCCACGTGGCCTGATGACACCAACGTTCACCGGCGCACGTGGCCTAGACCTGCTGACCTGGAAGTCAGCCATGGAGTTACCCTGTGCCAGTTCTGGTTCCACAGTGGGCTGGTCCAACAAGGGCTGAGCATGGATGGTGTCAGCCACGTTAACCTCAACCAGGGGGGGGGGGCATGGGTGTCCCTGACTGCTCCTCCACACATGGGGGGCTAGGGGCACCCTGCAAGTCATGGCCACATCCCCTACCGGATCCACCACGGCCACCACTTGGGGCTCGGCCACCTTTGCCACCCTTATGGCTTGGTCGCCTCCCAGCCATGGCACTGATGTTATTGTGCGTATGGGAGTCGATGTGAACTATTGTCATGGGCAATTGGGGGTCAAAGGGGTTGGGTACCAGATGGTAATCGTACCCTAGTGCTCTAGCAAGGCTGTATGTCACCCCTGGGGAAAGATGACGGGTCACGCAACGCACAGGCACCCCAAAAAAGGGAAGTAAGGTGCACGCAACCCCTCCTAGACCAGGTGCGTGGAAAAATAAACCTGCACTACGCTCTGGCACCCAGAAACACAAGAATGAACGTATGCGTGTCACACGCAGCCTAGAATGACCTCTGAAGGGGTACGCGACACACGGGGCAAGCACAGATGTTAAATACGTGCGCGACTCACCGCCTGCCAGGAACAAAAGCGTGAAAAATATGCACGTGTGCGCGTTGGCAACACCCCCGCCAAAAGAAGAATTGTACGCTGTCTGAGGAGACAGGACAACAGTAGAAGGGAACGCTGTTTGAGGAAACAGGCCTAGGAAAAAGAGGAAAAGAGAAAAAGCTGTCAGAGGTAACAGGGAGTACGAACTGGAAACGCTGTGAAGTAAATCGCGTGTGAACCGACAAGAAGTACAGATTTCACCCACTCGCTCTCCACAAAAAGCATGTACAAGGAAATGGCGTTCTACACGTACCTTTTATACACACGTCACAGACGCGCATACGCGATGAGGCCATTTCCACCAATTACACGCTTTAACACTCGGACGTGTATCTCTTTTTTTTTACACGGGCCATTCTCTACGGCCATGCGCGTGATGTCACAGCTGCGCATGGTGGCCTTTGGGCCAATGAAATCGCATATGCAAGCACACGTGGTAAAACTGCACGTCCGAGTGTCATCGCGTGTAATTGGAGGGAAGTGAGCGTACACGCGATTGGCCTGGGTACGTGTATTTCTGGGGTGCGCAGGAAGTTTCGCACGCGATTGGTGGAAATCCACGTGTGCTCTGCCATCACGTGTAATGAGGGAAACACTCGCGCGCGTCACGTCACACACGCGCTTACGCGCTAAGGGCCTTTGGTCCAATGAAATCGCATATGCGTGCTGACATGCATGCGCGCTAAGGGCCTTTCCTCGATTTACACACAGACGTGCAGGATGTTCACGTGCCAAATCACTCCGTATCAAGCTGGCCACGCGTAAGCACACGGAAGACCACGCTCTTGCCCAGAAGGCCGAATTACTGCCCCCCAGAGCCCTGAGCACGCTCCCACCTGCCATCTGCTGCTGCCTGACTGCCTGCTGCCCACGAGCCCTGCTATTTGCTGCCTGCACATCAGCCAGGGGTGCTGTTGCTGTGACCACCCCTGCTGGAACCAAAGACTCCCGACTGGGATTCCATCGCTCCACAGCCCAGCCCCAGGACCCAGTTGCCCACCCACTCCTGCCTCTGGGGTTGTCATGTCGGGCACTGCAACATCTGGCACCACTGACAACCCCCGGCCAGAGAGGCAGAGGGGCACCAGCTTCAGTGCCAGGGAAGTTGGTGTCCTGGTGGAGCAAGTCCTGGGGCAGTATGATGCCCTCTACGGAAGTGTGCGCGCCGACAAGGAAGGACGGACTCGGATCTGGACGGACATCGTGACTGCCATCAACGCAGAGGGGGTGGCAGTCCGCGACTTCCAACATGTCAAGAAGCGCTGGGAGGACTTCAGGTCCAGGACCCTGAACAAGGCCCGGCGCCTCTTGAAGGCAGCGGATGCTAAGGGGCGCCGGGGCCACTTGTCGGAAGATCAGATGAGGGTCCTGGAACGCATATCCCCAGCGCTCCACGTCCAGGTCCTTGAGAGGCAGACCCTTCTGGAGTCGAGCGGTAAGTGTACATGCATCATGATTGTAAGCTGTGCGTGTGGTGATGTGCCAGTAGTGTGCCGGTTGCACATCTGTTTGTATGGGGCCGAGTATGTGTGGGGGTGTACAGGACCATGAGGCTAACACATGCAAGGGCTGTCATGTGTGAGACATGGATGGTGCTTTTGTGTGTAGGCTTGCATGCCAGATGCAGTTGTGTGGGCACACATGTTTGGATGAATGTGTATGTAAGTGGGCATGTTCGTGATGTCACGCATGTATGTTGTTTTCAGCTGCATGTATCAGCACTGTGTACATGTGCATGTGTGTGTATTTGACAAGGGTGCAACAGTGATGCAACATGGATGCATGTGACAGCGGGATGTGGAAGCCTGATTGGCAGATGTGACATGGATGCCCATCGGAACACTGCGACAGTTGGCTGAGGTGTACACATGCATGCAAGTGTGGTGGTGTGCGTGCATGTGTAGTGCACTCGCTGTGTTGCATGTGATGTCTGGCTCACCTTTGCCTGCTCATGCTGTTGTATGTGTATGGATGGTGCTGGCAGTTGCGATGTGGCTGTGGTATGGCTCATGTGTGCAAGTTGAAATGACATGTGTGTTGCCGATTGTGATGCCATGTCTGAGGTTTGCCAATGGAACTCATGTGCAACTGTCATGTGTGTATGTTTCCATTGTACAGTGCCCTGATGCCTGTGTTTTATTTCTCCCTGTCTGCAGCGTCAACTGATGAAGAGGGCGGAGAAGGTGCTGTGGAGCACAGCGGCGGGGATCGCACCGCCAGCCGGAGACGCAAGGCCCGGCTCCCCTCCCAGGTTGTGATCTCGTCGGGGAGTGAGGAGTCCGGTGCCGCGTCCCAGGCCGCAGCTGCCGGGGGGAGGTCCAAGAGGCGGAGGTCAGAGTTGGACTCCTCGGCAGCAGAAGGGGCAGCTGGGACCCCACAGGGCCCAACGGGGGAAGATGGCACGGAGTCATCCAGGTTGGTGGGGGGTTTGGTGGAGGAGGAGGTCGTGCAAGCAACAGAGACACGGTCTGGAGGTGAGGATTCCACTGGCGCTAGTGGTGCAGTGCAGGACCAGGGACAGGAGGCAGCACAAATCGCCGCGGAGGTGCCTGTGTGCAATCCTGTCCCTGATCCTGTCACTGCATCATCTTGCACTAGCAGGGATGCCTACGTCCAGACCTGTTTTCAGGCAGGGGATGAGCTCACGACAACTGGCCTTCCTCTGCCTCTGGACGTGGCTATCCGGGTCCGGGTTGAGCCTGTCCTGACTGGTGTGGCGTTGCGTCAACGGGCCATGCAAGGTGACCTGCAGTCTTTTCATGAGGAGACTGCACGTCATCTCGAATGGCTCGTTGACCGCGTCTGCCTACTGGGACTGGTGACCCAGGCCGGATTCCTCCGTTTGATGGGGCTTGCTACGACCCCCTCCTCAACTGAACCCCCTATGCGCCAGTCGTCCTCCGTGCCATCTTCCCACCCATCAGTCACCTGGGTGCCCTGTGGAGCTGCCTCTGACGGTGCGGCCAGGCTGGTGGAGGAGGCATCCCTGCCACAGTCGGGAGTCGGACGTCCAGCAGGGGTGGCCACATCAACGACTGCACCCCAGCCAGCGGAGGATGTGCAGGCAGCAGGAGACAGTGCAGGGGCAGAGGCGCAGCAGCGCAGCAGCAACGTGGTGGGAGCCATGATGGCTCGGGGCCTTCCACATCGGAGGGGCAGGCATCAGGGGTGGACTGGCCTTTAGGGAACTCTAGAGATTTCCCGGTGGGCCTCTGCACCCTGGGCCTCTTTTCTGTGGTATTTCCAAATTTTCTCGTTGCTGAAAATGTGTCATATAGGGCCACTTTGAACTTTATTTCCAGGGCCTCTTTTGGTCCCCAGTAATTATTTCCAGGGCCTCTTTTAGTTCCCAGTCCAGCCCTGGCAGGCATCGGCCGGAGGGCAGGAGGAACCAGGACGGGAAGTGTCTTCCGTGTGGCAGCGGTTGGGCCACGCCATAGATACGGAGCGGCAGCGGGCGGAAGAGGCACGGCCCACGATGGTCAGGGCGGAGAACTCCATGCGGAGGGCCCTGTGGCGTGCCGAGTGCCTCGAGGCAATCCGCAGTGAGTTTGGGGGGAACATGTGGACGGCCCTGCGGACCCTCGGGGCCATGGAGGAGGAGCGCCTCCGGGACATTGAGCAGGAGTTCGATGATGCCCTGGCCCGGAACATCCCGAAGTGAGCCGTCGGACTAGCCCGCTGCCCTTGTAAATAGTTCTATAGTTAGTGTTAGGTTTCCTTTGGTTTAGCATTTTATTTGGACCTTTTGGACAATGGGCACATTTTTGTATATAGTTATTTTTTTTAGGTAGTGTTATTAGATAGGTTTCATTTCTTCGGTTGAGATCATGGACCCTGGATTGTTTATCTGTATATAGTTGACTTTTGGATTTTCAATTTTTATTATGATTTCGCCATGGAGCAATGGTTTTCGATTTTAATTTTCCATTGGATTTACTTTTGTGGACTGTTACTTTGGACACCTTTCCTTTGCATTATGATTTGTGGTTTTGCATTATTTCACGGACCTGCTGGTTTTCTTTTTTTAAATTTCTACTATTGTTTGTTTATTTTTGATTCAATTTATGTTGCTTTTAATACATATTTTTGATTCAAAGTTCAATGTGTAGTATCATCTCATTGGTTTCATGCATTTCATGATATGGGTTTTGACATTCACTGACACCCATTGGGTGTATGTGAGGGACATGTGTTCATTTCCAAACTTGCAATTGGGCTTCTATCATGTTTTTGCCATTTCTAAGTGGGTGGATGCAATACTCGGGTGGGTGTTTGGCATTTGGAGGCTGACCATAAGGGCCAGGAATCTACATTGTGGTGACATGTTGGCTGGGGGACATGAGTGGGGGCCTGGTGGAGGCTGCCCCTGGTGGCTGGGGGTGGGGGTGGTGGGAGACATGAGTGGGGGCCTGGTGGAAGCTGCCCCTGCACTGCTGGGGGGTGGGGGTGGTGGGAGACATGAGTGGGGGCCTGGTGGAGGCTGCCCCTGCACTGCTGGGGGGTGGGGGTGATAGGGGACATGAGTGGGGGCCTGGTGGAGGCTGCCCCTGGTGGGTGGGGGGTGGGGGTGATAGGGGACATGAGTGGGGGCCTGTTGGAGGCTGCCCCTGGTGGCTGGGGGGTGAGGGTGATAGGGGACATGAGTGGGGGCCTGGTGGAGGCTGCCCCTGCACTGCTCGGGGGTGGGGGTGGTGGTAGACATGGGTGGGGGCCTGGTGGAGGCTGCCCCTGGTGGCTGGGGGGTGGGGGTGCAGGGAGACATGAGTGGGGGCCTGGTGGAGGCTGCCCCTGCACTGCTGGGGGGTGGGGGTGGTGGGAGACATGAGTGGGGGCCTGGTGGAGGCTGCCCCTGCACTGCTGGGGGGTGGGGGTGGTGGTAGACATGGGTGGGGGCCTGGTGGAGGCTGCCCCTGGTGGCTGGGGGGTGGGGGTGATAGGGGACATGAGTGAGGGCCTGGTGAAGGCTGCCCCTGGTGGCTGGGGGTGGGGGTGATAGGGGACATGAGTGGGGGCCTGGTGGAGGCTGCCCCTGCACTGCTGGGGGGTGGGGTGGTGGTAGACATGGGTGGGGGCCTGGTGGAGGCTGCCCCTGGTTGCTGGGGGTGGGGGTGGTGGGAGACATGAGTGGGGGCCTGGTGGAGGCTGCCCCTGCACTGCTGGGGGTTGGGGGTGGTGGGAGACATGGGTGGGGGCCTGGTGGAGGCTGCCCCTGCACTGCTGGGGGGTGGGGGTGATAGGGGACATGAGTGGGGGCCTGGTGGAGGCTGCCCCTGGTGGGTGGGGGGTGGGGGTGATAGGGGACATGAGTGGAGGCCTGGTGGAGGCTGCCTCTGGTGGCTGGGGGGTGGGGGTGCTAGGGGACATGAGTGGGGGCCTGGTGGAGGCTGCCCCTGGTGGCTGGGGGGTGGGGGTTAAGGGAGACATGAGTGGGGGCCTGGTGGAGGCTGCCCCTGCACTGCTGGGGGGTGGGGGTGGTGGGAGACATGAGTGGGGGCCTGGTGGTGGCTGCCCCTGCACTGCTGGGGGGTGGGGGTGGTGGTAGACATGGGTGGGGCCTGGTGGAGGCTGCCCCTGGTGGCTGGGGGGTGGGGTGATAGGGGACATGAGTGGAGGCCTGGTGTAGGCTGCCCCTGGTGGCTGGGGGGTGGGGTTAAGGGAGACATGAGTGGGGGCCTGGTGGAGGCTGCCCCTGCACTGCTGGGGGGTGGGGGTGGTGGGAGACATGAGTGGGGGCCTGGTGGTGGCTGCCCCTGCACTGCTGGGGGGTGGGGGTGGTGGTAGACATGGGTGGGGCCTGGTGGAGGCTGCCCCTGGTGGCTGGGGGGTGGGGTGATAGGGGACATGAGTGGGGGCCTGGTGGAGGCTTCCCCTGGTGGCTGGGGGTTGGGGGTGATAGGGGACATGAGTGGGGGCCTGGTGGAGGCAGCCTCTGCACTGCTGGGGGGTGGGGGTGGTGGTAGACATGGGTGGGGGCCTGGTGGAGGCTGCCCCTGGTGGCTGGGGGGTGGGGGTACAGGGAGACATGAGTGGGGGCCTGGTGGAGGCTGCCCCTGCACTGCTGGGGGGTTGGGGTGGTGGGAGATATGAGTAGGGGCCTGGTGGAGGCTGCCCCTGCACTCCTGGGGGGTGGGGGTGGTGGTAGACATGGGTGGGGGCCTGGTGGAGGCTGCCCCTGGTGGCTGGGGGGTGGGGGTGATAGGGGACATGAGTGGGGGCCTGGTGGAGGCTGCCCCTTGTGGCTGGGGGGTGGGGGTGCAGGGAGACATGAGTGGGGGCCTGGTGGAGGCTGCCCCTGGTGGCTGGGGAGTGGGGGTGGTGGGAGACATGAGTGGGGGCCTGGTGGAGGCTGCCCCTGTACTGCTGGGGGGTGGGGGTGGTGGGAGACATGAGTGGGGGCCTGGTGGAGGCTGCCCCTGCACTGCTGGGGTGTGGGGGTGGTGGTAGACATGGGTGGGGTCCTGGTGGAGGCTGCCCCTGGTGGCTGGGGGTGCAGGGGGACATGCGTTGGTGGGCAGTAGTGCAAGGTGACATGTGGGTTGGCTGGGGGGGATGGCCGTGGTGGATGGGGTGCCTGCAGGACATGTGCAGGATAGGCCCCTGTGGTGTGGGCCACCTGCAAGGGCCGTGGAGGGTGTAGAGGGAACACCTGGGAGGACCCACACGTGCAATTCACGTGTGGTGCTCCCCGCGCACCCCTGAAATACACGTACCCTGCTGCTTTTGTGTGTGATACTTCCCGTGCACCCCTGGAATACACGTACCCTGCTGTTTTTGCGTATGATACTTCCCGCGCACCCCTGGAATACACGTACCCTGCTGTTTTTGCATGTGATACTTCCCGCGCACCCCTGGAATACACGTATCCTGATGGAATCGCGCGTGATACTTCCCGCGCACCCCTGAGATACACGTACCCTGCTGCTTTTGCGTGTGATACTTCCCGCGCACCCCTGAAATACACGTACCCTGCTGTTTTTGCATGTGATACTTCCCGCGCACCCCTGGAATACACGTATCCTGATGGAATCGCATGTGATACTTCCCGCGCACCCCTGAGATACACGTACCCTGCTGCTTTTGTGTGTGATACTTCCCGCGCACCCCTGAAATACACGTACCCTGCTGTTTTTGCGTGTGATACTTCCCGCGCACCCCTGGAATACACGTACCCTGATGGAATAGCGTGTGATACTTCCCGCGCACCCCTGAGATACACGTACCCTGCTGTTTTTGCATGTGATACTCCCCGCGCACCCCTGAAAGACACGTACCCTGCTGCTTTTGCGTGTGATACTTCCCGCGCACCCCTGAAATACACGTACCCTGCTGTTTTTGTGTGTGATACTTCCCGCGCACCCCTGGAATACACGTACCCTGATGGAATTGCGTGTGATACTTCCCACGCACCCCTGAGATACACGTACCCTGCTGCTTTTGCGTGTGATACTTCCTGCGCACCCCTGAAATACAAGTACCCTGCTGCTTTTGCGTGTGTTACTTCCCACGCACCCCTGAATCACACGTACACAGGACAATCGCGCGTGGAGCTTCCCGCGAACCACTGAAATACACATTCCCCGCTTGGCGTTTGCTGTTTGCCAGCCCTGTGAACTGGTCCAGGGTTAGCGCAGCCCTTTGCGATTATTTGGGGATTTTGAAGGCTTTTCCTTGCGCGAGGGCGTTCTTGGGGGCGTAACTGGCACTGCTGCAGGGTCACTGCGCCACGCTGCGCCACGGCTGGTTTTGGATGCGAAAATCCATGAATACGCTGTGCGCGGAAATCGATTTTAGCACACGCGGCTGGCGCAGACATTCGCACGGGCACGCTGTGCGCCAGCCGCGTGCGCCACTTTTGTGCGAATTTCTATGAATTACCCTGATAGGCTTTAGTATTGAAAACAAATGACACATCAGATACAGCCTCACAGTGATGCCGGGACACCATACCGAGTGTTACACACATGCAAGAACAAATAAGCCTGGGTTTAATAGCCTCGTGTTTGGAAGAGGCTTGAGTTTGGTACAGTATTAAGTCATATTTTTCTAGTGATCATGATGTATGAATTTTTTACATCGCAGCCATCTGAAGACTGCCCTCGACAATTAAACATGTAAATGTAGTGGTATGTTAAAGATGTTTGTTGCCCTGTGGTAAATTGGTTTTCACACCAGTATTATGAAATAGAATTTGAAGTTACAAGTGAAAAACATGGAAAAATCAAAAAGAAAATCACTTAAGGAAAGTATAGCATAATCACTTTCTTGTATAAATTAATAATCGCAAATCTCTCTTCAGGAAGTTTGATGTCTTCTGACAATGTATACATGTAATATATAAATATAGAAAAGATGGAGAGTGGTGTATATGTTTTTTAAAACACTATTATTATCAGTATGGTGCAGGACTAGAGCTCGGCTCCTCCAAACAAGGGATTTAAAAACTGGAAAGCCCCCATAATGAAGAGCATAAAGGATAAGTCTGGAGAAATTATGAGGTAGGCACATTTGAAACTTGGGGAACCAAGGTGTCAAGCCTTATATCCTGGCATGGCCAATGGATGATCTTGTGATCCTTGAGAAGTCACCTAACCTCTGTGTATGGTGTTGTGCTCTGTGAAACCTTTGCCTTCCCACATTCCTGGTCAACACACAACTGATCCTGTGATAAAACCTCATTAAAAAACATTCAGTACACCAATACATATTTTCAAGCATGATTGCCCCATCTTTCATTACTTCCAATCATGCTATTCATAATTAATAAAGTGCATCTTACACATATATTGGGGAGTCTCTTGTCTTTTTGTCTTTTTCTAGCTCCCTAAGGTCAACATTAGTACAATAATGTATTCATGTCATTGAGTACAGCATTTTGGGATTCATTATTTAACCCGCCTTCTGTTCCAAGACAACATTTAAAATTGCTATTTGGTGATTCTATAATCAGTGCCCACACATTGGCACTGTCTTCCCTGGGTATATAGTTAGCCATTGTCTGTTCTTTCTTTGTTGTAGTCTTGTTGTAGTCTTTTTTCCTTTTCTAGGAGTGACCTCTGACAATCTTGTTGGGACAAACTTTGAAGATGTTTCTCAGCATATTGGAGTAAGAAAAGCAGTCATCTAACTTGTTAGTTGGATTCTAGGGTCGTCTCGGATTCTCTATTGAATATGTTCCCAGTTTGTTCTTTCATCATCCCCACCTGTATCTTCATTTCATCTCCTCATCCGATATTTGGCCACCCACATTCCTGAGGCAATGCTTAGACCATTGATTTTTGCTTCTTTTCATGTAGTCTATTTGAAAGAAAAGGGTCCTAGACAGAAGAGAGATGACCAAATGCTACTGACCTCTGGCAAACTTACTTTCAGGTTTGTTTATTTGTCACAAAAACGATTTGCTTTTTTGTATAATTGCAAATGTTCTTCATCTCATCATGAATACAGATCTGCAAATCTATGTCAAACAGTGACTGCACGTGGGGGATTGCATCACGCAGTTTCTATTGGGTGTATTTAATGCTTTAAAATATGGTGCTAAAACACTGAGATTTTTAGGCTTACATCAATTCGTTATTCATAACAAGTTTCTATAAGGGTTCCTTTTGAATTGTTGTCATGTTGGGTTATCATGTGATTTGTGTACTTTACAAGTGTGGTCTACAAAATAGGGTATTATTTTTGTTCATGAAAGTCAAACAGTCACAAATAATTGCAACTTGCTATATGACATGAACTTAGAAACAATGCTGACAACTGCTGAAATTGTAGACTGGGCTCAAACCCCAGCTTCACCATTTAACCAGATTGTGTGATTTCAGGCTCCTTTAACCTCATAGGGCTCTTCCTATTAAAATTGCCAGTACCAAGATATTTCAAAATTGTCATCCCCTAAGAGTGATTTAGTTCTAGGATTCACTCTCCAAAATAGCCTCATTCGTGGTTTAAAGTGCTGCAGTGTTGTTTCCTATACAATAATAGCTTCCATTGATATATAAAACACCACAAAGTCATGGGTTTATTTCACTATTTATGACAACACCCCTTGAAAACAATAGCTGCTTTGTAATCTCAGTCTATGTTGGTATACATGATATTTCCCTGAAATCTCTCCTTCTCCGTCTCCCACCCTGACACCCTTAACTTCTCCCATTTCTCTCTCCTTTCTCTCACATCTTCCCCTACGCACCTCTCCTCACCCCCTCTTCCCTCTCACCCGAACAGATTAATTGCTCTACTTACTGTCTTTGTATTGGTTTGATTCATGTTTGTAAATTGCTTCTAATGTAATAAACTTTATGTACCTTCTTGGTATAATGTAAACCGCTTCGGATTAAAGCGCTATATAAACACAATAAATACAAATACAAATACGAACTTCTAATCTGTATGTTATATCTATTTTGTGAAATGTGCATCATCCTTGTTGCTTCGAATGTGTCTCCTATATTCATTCATGAATGCTTGTGCATTCTGTGAGGCTGCTAATCTTGGTTGTGTGTCCATGCCAGGGAATATGTACCTTTTTCATGTCTACTAATCTGTGTCCTGCATTTATAATACAGCCTGTACACTGTCCTTGTGACTCCTATTGTTACAAGTGTGTCCTGTACCGTCTGCTAGAACATGGGTACCCTTGTCATGGACTGCTAATGTTGCCCTTGAAATGTCACTTATTTATTATTCTAATTTCAGTAAGCCTGAGGAAGGTTTGGGGACTTTAAGGGAATATCAATGATAATGTTGATCATTGCTGCTGCAGCATATCAAGCTTTGGGTTGCAATTGCAACAAGACTGAGAATGCAACCAGTCATTCATTGATCGCTTCAATTTTTTGGTTTGTGGTGGGGTTGGGTTTGTGCACCAGGCAACAAAATGCCTTAAGATGGTCCGAGAATCAATGCCCTGAACCATAGCACTCTTTCATGCCAAGGCAGCACTTCGAACAGGAAATAAAGGGATTCCAAGTGCCACCATTACTGCCAGTTTAAGTCTGAAAACAGCATTTCCAAAGGCCTGATTTTTTGAGAGAACCATTATCTACATGGGGATGAACAGGTTCGACAACATACAAGCCACGCAATGCCGATAGCCCATCTTTATCGACAGACCAGTATTGGCATGTGGGGTACCTGCACTGAAAAGGAAGAGACGTCATAAAGGTGAAGGAGAGTGTCCCACTAAAAGCTTGTCAGTATCCCCAATAAGTGTTCTTCAACACCAAATGTAAGTAACTGTGCTGTATTGTGTAGCTATTTCCTGTTTCATCAACCTTTGTAAACTATTACACTTTCAATTGGAAGTGAAAGAGTTCAGCACTGTGTGCTGAGCTATTCGCACGTGTGAGGGTGTCATTCATCATTTTTTATTGGCATTGAAAGGGTTTAATACTATATGGGGTACAGTAATTTGTTTTGTATTATTCCCATACATGATCAAGTCATTCATTTTCTGCTGGCATTGGAAGGGCTTGATATTGTATAGTGTTGGGGTCTGCCACCTGCGGCTCTCCAGATGTTCTGGACTACGACTTCCAGGATCTCTCACCATTGACTGTGCTGGCTAGAGCTGATAGGAGTTGTAGTCCAAAAACACCTGGAGAGCCAAGGGTTTCAGACCCTTACTATATCGGGGATCAGTATTGATTGTTATTGTGTTCTTACCATTTGCGAGGCCCATGACATCAGCTATTGTTGTCTTCTTAATTTCTTTAGCTCCAATACATCGGCTGCTTCTACTGGACATCATCTTGAAGAATGATAATGCCATGGAGTGCGAAAAAAGGTCCAGGGCTATATCAACCTAACTAATGTCTCAGCAGTGGGGGAGGTGCAGGGAGTGCACAATAAAGCTGGTGGACAAGCATGGGTCAGAATCTGCCTACCATATTGCTGATGTAGCTGAGGTTCAGCAAGTGCAGGAATGTCCTTCAAACATCCTTCAAACAATACCTGGAATCTGCAGGCTGCCGTACACCCCTGTCCTCCTGGATGCAAGAATGTTCACTGAACTATGCAGTTAGAAGTGGTATTTGCACATTCTTTGGAACTATATGCACCCATTAAAGAGGGCAGTAAAATTGGAGCAAAGGCAATCTGCAACAGGAGGCACTGTTGGGGACATTTGATATACACACTATATCAACAAGGAAGAATCCGGGGAGGAGTACATGACCCCAGCCATCCATGACATACACCCTAGCATGCAGTGCCTGAAATGACCACTGCCAGTCCTCCACAGACTGCCGTATCCCCCATGCTTTTTAACAGTCATCATAGTGACCTCATCCTCACCTCAGCACCCTAACCCGGCATGCCCGTTGATCCCCCACGAAAACGTTCCCCTTTACAACATCACTAATGAAGTTTTGCCCACACTACGTTTCTGGACATTTGCACCACAGTAACCCCTGTCCATTGCTGGAACCCCTGACCCAGTTGCTTCCGTTTGGCAGCTCAGATTCCTTACCACCACTCATAGTTCAAAGGTTGTAGAGGTCAGGTGCACCATTGCCAAATACCCATTGTGAGCCATTGTGCAGAAGGATCAGTAGGTCATTGTTAGTGTTTCCAAACACCTCCTGAGTATGATGGTCCACCTTCTGCCTCAATATTCAGTCACAGTTGAACAGTAACAAAAAGGGTTAAAAAAAAATAACTTAGGCGGGTCAGAAAAGTCATCCCTGCCTTTTAATCTGAAGATCATGATTCAGTCCTTTGTGACACACATCGCACCTATCAGGCTCTCTTCCCCGTAGTCAGGTAAGTTTCTTTTCCATCTCCCTCAGGCCAACACACAACTCTTCTCTTGATCCTCCAATGACTCTCCAGGACACAACAGGAACCTTCCAGCCCGCCACCCCAAACCATATACCCTCTGATAAATGCAAACTTATTTATTTGTGTATTTTTAATTTATGCATTTATGGTATATATTTATAGGATGTCCAGATAGCCGATTTGGACATGCCATCTTCAACTGGTACAGTACAAGTGACGAATGGTGAAATAATACAATATTTGTACTTAATCGCCCTATTCAACTTTCTCTTTTTGTAATTCCGAGTAATACGGTTTCCTCATTCTAGCATGTACCTAATCACAGAAATAGGGACAGTAGTTTCCATGTGAACGGGCCATATTAGAATGATGTGAGCGAGCATGACACCACATTATGAAGGGCTTGCTTTTCTTTATGAACTGTGCATCTGGCCGGATCATCAATGCTGCTTGGAACCCTCCTCGCTCCACACAACATCCACATACACCAATACACAGATGACATGCAGATCTACCTCAAGATATCCTCCATCGAAGACATCCACAGGCTCAAGGCTGTAACGCTTACCTGGTCTCTGCGGGAGCGCCTGCAGCCTCTGGACGGTAGATGCTGCCGGGGAGTTGGGTGGTAGCTGTCTGTAGGGACTGCACCTGAGTATATATGCAGATAGGCTCTCCGTCCTGCTGTCTGTCACAGGGGTGCCGTTGTACACTACCAGTTCCTTCACTGGTACTTAGCCCCAGGCCAACTGTGGCTTAAGGGTGCACCTTTGCTGTCCTTCAGTGGTTAAGGCCCGGTAGAGCGGCCTAATGGGGTTCAGTTGCCTTGTTTAGGCTGATAGTTCTGTCTGCGCTTCTCTGCACTGTCCTGTGTGTTCCCACACTGTTCCACGTGGATCCCAGGGAACCTGGAGGGTATGTCTGAGGTGGGAGAAGCGTATTGCCTTCTCTATGTAGAGCGTGTGCAATCAGCTGTTTTTGGTTCTGCTGCTGCTAAACCATGCTGCTCTGTATGGAAGTCAGCTGCTTGCTCTGAAAGTTCGGTAGCAGAGTTGTTTGCTGTCAGCTGCATGAGGTAAGTCTTGGAGAATCAGCTGCTTGCGGTGTGTATGGTTCTCAGGATGCGATTTGGCTGTGTTCTATGTGCTTGCCCGTCGGCCTAACGTTGTCTTTTCCTCTTTCAGGAGCTCGGAGCTGCAGCTAAAGAGAGATGGTGTGCCGGTGCTGTACAGACTGATCCGGTGCTTCGGGAGTGAAGAGATACCGGCCGGATGACAAGCGTTTGCTGGAAATGCCCCTGAAAGAGTTACAGGATTCAGGTGTTGTACGCGGCATTAAATGTAAGCCTGGAGTTTCTGCTCACATCTTCAATAATGCTTCCCCTCTAATATATTGGGCCTCATTACGAGTCCGGCGGCAATCAGCCGTTTTTTCCGGCTCGGTTACCGCCGGACTCGTATTACCATTCCGCCTCCGTGACACCCGGAATCACCAGGGTCGTAACCCTGGTGTCCCGGGAATTCCAGAGGCAGAATTTCGGTAAATCCCCATTCCCATTGAGTCCAATAGGACTCAATGGGAATGGGGAAGTGGAAACACCGGCACCATCTCGTGATGGTGTTTCCACATCCGCCTGCAGGCGGGCGGTGTTAAGCCCTCCAGGTCAGACCTGGCGGGAACGCCACCTCCCGCCTGCAGGACTCGAGATCGGGTGGTCTGGAATTAACAGTGGCGGTGGGTTTACCGCCACTGTTATTTCCGGACCGCCCGACCCGTCATGAGGCCCATTGTCTTTTCTCAATTGCCGGTCAGAAGCTCGTAGGAGGCAGAGGCTCGCTGGTAACCGTTACACTGCATTGAGCAGAATAACACAAAGCACAGGCGAATGTCTGGGAGTAGCTAATATAACCAGCCACTCCCAGTAACTAGTAAAGCATTCCCCACAGGAGTCCTATGGCCTGCTAATCAGCCATGTTAGGTGTACCAGGAAGCAACCACCCCTATAGTGTCTGTGAATTTAAAGAGCACCAGGTGCGTCAGGAATCAGCCCAACTTGCCCTCCTACCAGTCTTCTTGGGCCTGAGAGCACCTTGCGTGTGAGTATAAAGCAACCTATACTTGATTGGTGAGGGGGCTTTGTTGGTATTCATGACAGCATTCCCCCCCAAGGCCACTCTCAAGGACGGAGTACCGGGTCCAGGTTTGGTTGGATGGTTTTGGTGGAACCTAGTTATGAGCCGTGATGCAAGAATATTAGGGCTGGGTTCCAATGTTCTATCTTGTGGGCCATACCTCTTCCAGTCTACAAGATCGTACAGGGTCTTTCAGACAACCTTGGAATCCAGTATATCCTTGACCTCGTACTCAGGTTCACTCTCTATGGATACTGGAGCCAGAGGTGCCTTGACCCGAGTGCCAGGTTGGACTGGTTTAAGTAAGGAAACGTGAAAAACTGGGTGTAACCACATATTAGAGGGTAATGACAGTTTAATTGCAACAGAGTTAGTCACAGCCTCGATGTTATATGGGCCCAAGTACATCGGATGGAATTTTCATGGCCCTTTCAGGGGTACATGCCTGTTAGCCAGCCATATGGTGTCACCCACTTGGTAATTAGGGGGCTCTTTTCGGTGACGGTGTGCACATTTCTTGAGCGTCTCCTTGGCTGCTGACAGCTGTTTGGTAGCTTTATTTAAGACCTGAGAGATGGTGTTATGTAACGTCTTTACCGCTGGCATCTCCAGTGTTTCTTGTGGGTCGTAGATCGTAGCCCGTGGATGCCACCCGTAAAGCACTTAGAAAGGACTATGTCCAATAGAGGTGTGTGTCAAATTATTGTATGCATACTCAGCTATCCATAACACATCCACCCAAGAACTCTCAGTTTGATGGAGCATGCATCGAAGATACTGTTCCAGTGTCTGGTTGGTATGTTGTGTTTGTCCATCAGTCTATGGGTGATGGCTCATGAATAACCGTACATCAATGTATTCCAAGTTACAGAAATTGACAAAATACACAAATTGACTGCCCTGATCTGATATTATGACAGAGGGGAAACCATGAAGCCTAACAATGTGTTCCAAAAAGGCTTTATCCAGGGTGGGCGCTGTTGGAAGCCCTTTCAGAGCTACAAAATGGGCCATCTTGGAAAAGAGATCCACCACGACCAGAATGGTGTTATCTCTGTTACAGGATGGGTAATATGTGATGAAATCTAATGATATGGTGTGCCAGGGTGTTGGCGGAACACCTAATGGTTGTAGAAGTCCTGCTGTTTTTTTGTTTTTGAGCCTTATTCTGTGCACAGACCCCGCATGACAGGATATATTGCGTGAAGTCTTTACGCCAAGTTGGCCACCAGTAAAACCGCTCAATCTTGGCCATGGTCTTGGTGATTCCGGGATGTCTTTCCATCAGCGTATTATGGTAATTTGCTATGACCTGTTCTTGTAATGTGTGTGTTGGGAGATACAAGCATCCTTGGAAAAGCGGTAAGCCATCCTGGATGGTACGGTGTGGATCTTCGGCAACCCAAACCTGTTATTTGTCTGCAGGCATGTTGAGTTTTACTTCTGTCTTCAAAGCTTCCAGGGGTGAGATTGTGGTTGTTAATGCACCAAGGAGCTTATCTCCCGGGATGATGACCACTTGTTCAGGTGTAGCATAGGTATCATCTCCCTTCCCTAAGCGCAAAACTGCATCAGCCTTGCCATTGCATACTCCAGGTCAGTATGTGATTACAAAATTGTACCCTGCGATGAACAGTGCCCACCGAAGTTGACGCGATGATTTAGCCTTGGGCGATCATAGATACTGTACATTTCAGTGATCTATGACGACTGTAATGGTGTGTTTTGCTCCCAGCAGGTAATATCTCCATTCCCTGAGGGCGGCTTTGATGGCCAACAATGCCTTGTCGGTAATGGCATAGTTCAACGGTGCTGTAGTGAATTTCTTTGATCAAAATGCCACGGGGTGTAGGTGGCCAGTATCTGGGTTCCTTTGAGAGAGCACTGCTCCCATGCCCACATTGGAAGCATCTGTCTCGACCACGTATGGGAGATCCGGATTTGGATACTGCAAAACTGGAGCCGTTGTGAACTTACGCTTCAGGATTAGGCAGGGGACCAGTCTAATTTCCTACTTTTTCGGAGCAAGGAGGTGATTGGATGTACTAACTGGGAGAATCTGGTGATGAAATGACAGTAGAAATGAGCAAACCTCAAGAAACTCTGGACCCCTTT
This sequence comes from Ambystoma mexicanum, assembly GCF_040938575.1. Taxonomy (NCBI): domain Eukaryota; kingdom Metazoa; phylum Chordata; class Amphibia; order Caudata; family Ambystomatidae; genus Ambystoma; species Ambystoma mexicanum. Next base: position 747,135,702 of record NC_090926.1, read on the forward strand.
CACGGTAGTAGGTGAGGGCCAGTTGAGGATCTTGTCCACCTTTCCATTATCCATTCGTATCCCCTGACGAGTTAGGACAAATCCCGGGAACTCAACTTTCGAGACATGGAAGGAGCATTTCTCCAGTTTTGCATAAAGCTGGTGTTGCCGTGGTTTATTGAGGACAACTCGTACATGAACACTGTGGCCTTGGATGGTGGCGAAGTAAATCAGGATGTCATCGATTTACACCACAGCACACAAATCTAACTTTTCCCGCAAAACATTATTCATGAAGTAAAGGACATTGCCTAATACTCATAAAGAGCATATTTGGTGCGGAAGGCGGTCTTCCATTCGTCTCCGTTATTTACTCGCACCAGATGGTATGCCCCCATGAGGTCTAAATTGGTATAGATCCGCGCATCTTTAACCTGATCTAGGAGCACCGGTATAAGCGGAAGTGGGTATTGGTTCTTGATTGTTATCTGGATCGTCAATGCATGTTCTTAGGTCCCCCTCCTTCTTTGGCACAAAGAAGAAGGGAGAGGCTGCCAGAGACTTGGACGGCTGGATAATCTGGTCAATATAATTCTCCAGGTGGAGATTTTCCTGCTCAGTAAGTGCATAAATCCGGCCACACAGGAATTGGGATTAAGAAATGAGGTTGATTTGGCAATCGTACAACCTGCGCGGAGAGCGAGTATTTGCTTGTTCTTTTTGAAAGACATCCAGGAACTCTGTGTATTCAGGAGGCAATACTCCAACCAAGCCAAGGGTAGAACCAGACTTCTGGATGGTCTTTACCTGGTTTCTTGGAGCATAGCCGTCTGTGTAACATGAACGTCCGCACTTGTTGGAGAAGGTCAGGGTTCTTGCACACCAGTTGATGCAGGGGTTGTGGGCTTCCAGCCAAGGCATTCCAAGGATAATCTGGAACTGATGGGCGCTGATTAAATGAAACGAGATATCCTCCCTGAGCCGTACTGACAATGCAACGTGATTTCTTCTGTGCATTGTGTCACAGGGCTGGATAGCAACTGGGTACAGTTTACTGCAGTGACGTCTTCGGCTATGGGTTTAGAATGAATGCAACCCCAGATCCTGTTTGCCAGGTTGTGCTCCATGTAGTTGCCCACAGCCCGGCTGTCCATGTATGCTTCCAAAGCATGCATCCCGGAAGGCTGTTGATGAGATATTAGGATCACGGAATGACTAGGTGTGAGGTCTGAGATGCCTTCTCTATGCTCGACAAGTTGACCTCTATGCTTGCCGGGAGTTGGAGTTTTCCGATTTCACTCTCTCCCTTGTCTAAGGCTCCCACCGTCTTCCTGGGTGGTTTGACTGGGCAGTCACGAAGAAAACGACCTGCCTTTCCACAGTATAGATACCGTTTTTTGTTGTCTCCTTTGCTCCCTTTCTTCTTTCGTGAGCGGACTCCGAACACCTCCCAGCTGCATAGGTTCAGGATGGGTCTTGGGGTGACGTGTTTGAGTTTCTTTCGCACGGACGTATAACGCCCTTCCCACCGAGCACACACAATCTATTCTGCGGTACTGTAACTGGTGGTCTAGTGGTACTGCCAGGTCAATGTATTCTGCGCAGTTCTCAGGGGGGTTGACAACTTGAGCCAGGACATCCTTTAATTCCCCCCGCAAGCCCCTATAAAACAAGGTGTTTTTTTTTTCTTTGGGCCAGTTAGTTTCTGCGACTAGCCAATTGAAAGTAGCTATATATGCTACAAGGTCCTAACTGCCCTGCCGCAATAACAGCAATTTGTTGTCCAAGGCTTGTCCCCGAGTGTGACAGGCAAACAGTTTCTCTAATTCCTGATGAAACCCTGGAAAATTGCGAAGAAGAGGATCGTCCTGGTTTACTAAAGGGATAGACCAATCTGCAGCGTACCCCCACAGACAGGACAAAATGAAGGCCACCTTAGATTGATCGGTAGGGAACACCCCTGGTCTACAAAGGAAGTGCAGGTGGCACTGATTCATGAAAACAGCAAACTTATTGGGGTCCCCTGTGAAACGTTCTCGGGGTGGGGCAAAGTAACTGTACCAGGTACAACCACCTGGTCTAGGGTGACTGGAGGAGCCTGGGGCTGCTGCTAGGCAAGGGAGCCTGCCCTGCTTCAGTTTGAAGCAGCTGTCTAGCCAGTTCCTCAGTGTGATCTCTGTTTACTACCAACTCCCACCGTAATGCGCTTGTCCCCGCTCTGTCGGAATGCACTTCAGCTTGGAGCTCCCCTAGCAAATGGGATAGCTGGTCAATTTCAGAGGTTTCCATTACGCTCGGCAGAGATTTGGTGTTTTGGCTTCGCTTTCTGTTACGCTTAGCTGGTCTCTGCGGGAGCGCCTGGATCCTCTGGACAGTAGATGCTGCCAGGATGTAGAGTGGTAGCTGTCTGTAGGGACTTCATCTGAGTATCTATGCAGCTAGGCTCTCCATCCTGCTGTCTGTCAGAGGGCGTCGTTGTACACTACTAGTTCCTTTACTGGTACTTAAGCCCAGGCCAGCTGTGGCTTAAGGGTGCACCTTTGCTGTCCTTCAGTGGTTAAGGCACTGTAGAGCGGCCTAATGGGGTTCAGTTGCCTTGTTTAGGCTGATTGTTCTGTCTGCACTTCTTTGCGCTGTCCTGCATGTTCCCACGCTGTTCCATGTGGATCCGATCCTAGAGAACCTGGAGGGTATGTCTGAGGTGGGAGAAGCGTATTGCCTTCTCTATGTAGAGCGCATGCTATCAGCTGTTTTTGGTTCAATAACGGAGCTGCTGCTAGAGCATGCTGCTCTGTATGGAAGTCAGCTGCTTGCTCTGAAAGTTCGGTAGTGGAGTTATTTGCTGTCAGCTGCATGAGATAAGTCTTGGAGAATGAGCTGCTTGCAGTCCCTATGGTTTGCGAGATGCGAGTTGGCCGGGCGCTATATGCTTGCCTGTTCTCCTGCTAACATTGTCTTTTCCTTTTTCTGGAACTCAGCGCTGCTCCTAAAGAGGGATGGTGTGCTGGCGCTGTGCGGGCTGATCCGGTACTTCGGGAGTGAAGAGGACCGGACGGATGACAGGCGAATGCTGGAAATTCCCCCGAAAGAGTTACAGGATTCAGGTGTTGTATGCAGCATCAAAGGTATACCTGCAGGTAAGAAGCTCATAGGAGGCTCGCCGGTTAGTGTTACGCTGCATCTAGCAGAATAACGCGAAGCACGGGCAAATGTGTGGGAGTGGCTTATTTAGTCTGATGGCCTGCTAATCGGCCATCTTAGGTGAACCAGGAAGCAACCACCCCTACAGTGTCTGTAAATGTAAAGAGCGCCAGGCGCACAAGGAATCAGCCCAACTTTCCTCCTACCAGTCTTCTTGGCCTGAGAGTGTGCTGCGTGTGGGTATAAAGCAACCTATCCCTGACGGGTGAGGGGGCTTTGTTAGTATTCATGACAGCGGCTTGCCCCCCATTGATTCAGTTCTGGATGTCCAATACCTACTTGAAGCTCAACTCCGCCAAGACTGATACCTTACTGCTGACCAACAACATCAAACACCCGGACATCCAGACCTGGCTCTCTGTTATGAATCACTAAGTCTCTAAGGTTTGACATCAACAGACACCTCACCTTCAAACAGCACATAGCAAAGAAGACACAAATGGCTTGGTACCAACTTTCTCTCCTTTTGAAAATCAAGCCATTCATTCCAGAAACCAACTTCAGATCCGCTGTCCAAGCCTGGGTCCTCACCTGGATGGTGGCAATTCCCTTTTGGAAGGCCTTCCATAGACTACCCTGGCACCCCAAAGATGTGTCCTGCATGCACCAGCATGATTCATCAAAGCATTCTGCAAATTTGACTACATCACCCTGACCCTCATGGAACTGCATTGGCTCCCGTTGCAAGCCTGTATCATCTTCAAATCATGTTGCATCATTTATAAGGCTGTCACCCTGAAGTCCTCAAGCTACATCACTGAGAAACTCAGCATCTCCAGAGGCCTGCGATCCACCAGAAGTAAAGACGTGGGCAGACTTGAACTCCATCAGTGCAGGAAGTAAAGAGCCAGAAGACAGGGCTTCTCTGCCTACGCCCCAAGACACTAGAACCTCTTCTCTGTCAACATCAGACTTGCCCCATTGGTTATACAGTTCAGGAAAGAGATAAACATCCTCTTGTAGGAATGTCTCCTCACTAACACCTAGGTCCAGACACCCTGCACTCCCCACCCTACCTGAGACTCTGTGATCTGATCATCACTGTTTCCTCCCCACGTTGCTTGTAGATCCCTTGCTGCCAGTTATCCCCATCCCCTGCTCTTAGCTCTGCGCTCCCCTTTTCTCTTCTTCCCTCACTATGCTCTTGCACCTCTGACTGTAAAGCTCTCTGTTGCTTTGCAAATCTAGGTCTGCAATCCATAAAATCCCTGATAATAATAATGCTGCTGTTAAGTGGGCTCCTCACATCATGGCAACAGTTATCAGTATAAGGGAGAATGCAACAGTGCACTGATCACTGTAATTCCAAATCAGGCAGGTACACCAGCAAAAAACTTTAATCCTATTGCTTTACTAATCATCATCATACATTTGGATACAAATGTACAGGTAAAGGTCTTGGTCTACAGACTGCAGAAAGTCATCCCCACAGATTACATTCTCCATTGCCCATCTACCCTAATGTAAAGCTTGGTGTCATTGGATAATATTTAATTCTTAAAATGTGTCCTATGGTTTCATTCTATGTCAAGACGGAGGCGAGTATTAAGCTTTCATCTTCTTTATTCTCTACTCTCCAGCAGTTTCAACAAATATAACTTTGTAAACTTTCAATTTAAATTCTTTTTTTTTTTCAAACAAACTTCAAATCCCATCAATCCTGTAGTCCCCTTGTCTCTGGCCATGTGACCTAGTCCTTCCTGTTCCTCTGTCCTTCCTCTTCCTTTCCTGCTCTCCACAAGATAAGTACCTCTTTATCTTAGCTGCGTAATATTCACTTAACAAAACGTATTTTATGTGATTAACGTATATAGAATTGTACAACGTGGACAATAATAGAATAAACATGTACAGTAGAGCGCGCGAGCATTAGTGTTTTAGTATTTAAAAGGGATCCGGAGGCCCCGTGTCGTAATGCACGACACCTCAGGAGCCTGCCGTACCCCCTAGCAGAGCGCAAGTTTGCAGCCCCAACCCTTGGAAGGGCGGAGCTCTACGCAGGCGGGAGACTTCCTGCGAGCCGAGCAGAAGCGGCCACGCGCAGCGAATATTCCAATAACGAATGCCTCCTGCGCGGGGGCGTGACTTTAGACAGCGGCGCCGCACGATTATAGAGTATTACCAGGTAAATCGGAAAGATATATCCTGCAAACATACATATTGTATAAGCAAGGAGCAGCCTCGAGCAAAGTGAATCTGTGGACGTGCCACTACACCTAGACAGGTATTGATTCAGGCACCGGCCAGCACGATGTCGAACTTCGAGTGGAGCGAAGAGGAGCAGGAGGCAGTCTACCAAGAAGACCTAGCCTATAGCTTCAAAGAAGTGCTGGGAGATTCACTGACAGAGGCAGTGGCCCAAGGAGTGCAGCCTTTACAAGAAAGGCTAGATACCATAGAACTATTCCTGAGCCAGAAGGAAGAACGCACCAAGCAGGAAGAAAGCGCGTCCACAAGGGCAACGTTTAACGACCCTAAGGGGTGTAACAGGGCCCGGAAGAGCAAAGACTCTTCTGACCCCCCGGGCCAACCGACAGGGGCGAGTACAGGAGCCCCTGAGGCTACGGACACGTTCCTCAGACTAAAGGAAGCGTTCATGAAAGATTCCCAGGTGCTGAGCCTCCGGACCCCTTACCCAGGGGAAGACAATATGGGTTGTACAGAGGAGGAACCCCCAGAAGGCTTCCCAGACGAGGAACTGCCGATATCCCCCACATCCACTCAAGCGGATGCAGATAATGAAGGGGATGAGGGGAGCCAACCTCCGCCTAAGAAAAGGCAACGAAAACTCCACCACGTAGAAGAGGACGAAACGGCGGACATGTTCCAACTGGAAGAAATCAGAAATCCGAGATCCTCGGAGTGGGTGCCATCGCCGAGAGTGGCGAAATACATGACGCAGAGATTGAGGAAAGCTCTCGACAAAGAGGTCAGACAAAGACTGAGGGCTGAATGTCCAAGACCAGACCTGCTGGGCAAAGCCGCAGAAGGACCAGAATTGGACCCTAAAATGTTGTTGTTCGTCTCCAAATCGTACAGAGACCAGAGGAACGGCATAGACCGCTCCTGGAGAAACTGCCAAGAAAAACTCCTCGACCTAGCATGTCCGCTAGCTAAAATAATGGACCTAGCCGAACGAGCCAGAGATACAGGCGAGGAGGTAGACCCAGGAGTGCTAGCGAACTGGGCCCAACAGGCCGTATGTAGACTAGGAAACACAAACTGCGCGATTTCATCAGAGCGCAGGAGAGGCCTCCTTTTGAAAATCGACCGGAAACTAGGAGATCTGTCGTCATACGAAGCCGGCGAGGCAGCACAGGGCCTATTGTTCGGAGAGACTTTTGGTAAGGAGATGGGGAGGTTTGTAGGGACCTACACCTCCCTGGAGAAAGCACAGGCTTCGATGAAGAAAATTCTCCCAGGGAGAGTTTTTGGCGGGACCGGTCGATACAGAGGTCGCTCGACCGGTCGATACCAAGCATCCAGAAGGCCTCAGAACAACAGAAACCAATACTGGGAATCCAGGCAGCCTGATACCTTTTTTCCCCCAATAGGCCGCTTCCCTAGAGGAAGACGAAGCAGGGGACAGGGAAGAGGACAAAACTTCCCCACAGGTGAGAAATTTTACATATCCGCCAGTAGGGTGGAGGACAGTTATATTCTGGGAAAATTGGCGCTCGCTTTCCAGCGACGCTTGGGTCCTTCAAACAGTGAAAGGCATGTGTATAGAAGTCACAGAAACCCCCGTTCAGGACCAAGTGCCACACCCCGTAGTCACGACGCTGACCGAGAAAGAGCTGCTAGACACAGAATTGCGCAGCCTAGCAGAGAAATGTGCGATCGAACCACGCATAGCGCCGCCAAGATTTGTGAGCAACATGTTCCTGGTTCACCGAAAAGACAAAGTGAGACCAGTATTAAATCTAAGACACATGAACAGCTGGGTGGCCTACAACCACTTCAAAATGGAAGGAATCCACCAGGTCAGAGATACGCTCAGACAGAATGACTGGCTGGCGAGGAAAGACTTGAAAGACGCCTATCTTACAATTCCTGTTCAGAGGGATTTCCATCCATTCCTAGCATTCGACTGGGAAGTGCAATTATGGCAGTTTGCAACAATGCCATTCGGGCTCTCCTCGGCGCCGTGGGCATTCACAAAAGTGATGAAGCTGGTAGCCGCAGCGATCAGAGGGAAAGGAATTTGCATGATTATATATCTAGGCGACATCCTACTGATGGCCGACAGCCGAGAGACCCTAGTCTACCAGACCGACTGGATAGTACACCTCTTAACCTCGTTAGGTTTCCTAGTGAACTGGGAGAAGTCGGAGATGGCTCCGGCGAGGAGGATAGAATTCCTGGGGTTTGTTATAAACACCAGGTCGGCGACATTGGAACTCACAAACAAAAAGATCAGAGACATAAAGAGAGAAATAAGAGCATGTCTCAGCAAAACGAGTATATCACTCCGCACCATAGCGAGAGTAGTAGGCTTACTAGCGGCATCAATACAAGCAATCTTCCCAGGGCCATTACACTACCGAGCCCTTCAGAGGCTGAAGATACGGCATCTTCAACAAGGCCTACACTACCACCAGCTGGTACTCTTAGATCAAGAGTCCAGGACAGAGTTGGAATGGTGGTTAGCGAACATGGAGGCCTGGAACGGCAGAGCCATCTTCGGCGACCACCCAGACCTGATAATAGAATCAGATGCCAGCAGAGCAGGCTGGGGAGCCCGGTGTGGAGATCTCCAGACAGGAGGGAGATGGAGCGCATCGGAACTCCAACTACACATAAACTGCCTAGAGTTACCAGCCGGATCCTTTGCGATCAGGGCATTTACGAAAGGGAAAGTGAACTCCTGTATTCTGCTAAAAATGGACAACATTTCGGCAGTCAAATACATCAACCATTTAGGAGGAACAAGGTCCAAATTGCTGGCGGAAATAGCCAAGGATTTCTGGCATTCCTGCCTAGAATCAGGGAGCTCGGTGGTAGCCGAATACTTATCAGGTTTGTTGAATGTAGTAGCGGACTGGAACTCCAGACATCTCTCAGACTCCAGCGACTGGATGCTGGACCAGATGATTTTTCAGAAACTGGAAAAGATCTGGGGCCCAATATACACAGATCTGTTTGCATCCAGGCTGAACGCTCAGAAAGAGAGGTTCTTCAGTTGGAGATTGGACCCAGCGGCAGCCGGGGCGGACGCTTTCCTACAAGATTGGAGGTAGCACACACTTTACGCTTTTCCCCTATTCATAATGATGAACCGAGTACTAGCAAAGGTACGCAGAGAGACAGCGGACCTAATAGTGGTGGCTCCGATCTGGAAATCCCAATTATGGTTCCCAGGACTCATGGAACTATTGGTAGATTACCTGAGAATATTGCCCCAAGGAGAACGCCTCCTCACGGACCCAGCTGGGTCATCTCACCCTCTGAGAGTGAAGGGGACACTGCCATTGATGGCGTGCAGGATAGCAGGAGACGCTGGAATCTCCCGGGCATTTCGTCACAAGCTGCAAGTCTCATCGCAGAGTCATGGGCTCCATCAACTCGAAGGAGCTACGACGCAGCTTGGAACAAGTGGTCGACATGGTGCAGAAGGAGAAATATTCATCCCGTTTCTGCCCCTCTAGTTGAGATCTTGAATTTCCTATCAGAACTCTTCCAGGATGACAAAGCATACAGAACAATAGGGGTATACAGATCTGCAATATCAGCAGGTCACCTACCCGTGGAAGGAGTACCGGTGGAAGAGAACGTAGCAGTAATACAGCTACTAAGAGGAATAAGATTCAGGAAACCACCGCAGCCGAGATATGAATCTTTATGGGACGTAGCAATAGTATTGAAACTATTTGCGGACTGGCCCGACAACAAGTATCTGTCCCTAGGACAGCTGTCCGAAAAACTAGCCATGCTACTATGCTTGATGTCATGCAGGAGAGTAGCAGACGTGAGAGTCTTAGAAGTGAATAGGAGAACGTACGGGCCGGACGGCGTGACGTTCAGTTTAGCCAGAAGAACTAAAACTGATTCTAGTACCATCACATAACTGTACATGCAGGAGCACCCAAAATGGTGCGTAGAGGCATGTATAAAGGAATACGAAAATAAAACAGCCGAACTAAGACTGGCGGGGATGACTCAATTATTAATTGCGCGCAGAAAGCCACACAGAGGAGTAGCAACAGCCACCATAGCACGGTGGGTCAGAAACATTATGAATTTAGCAGGCGTAGACATGACAAGGTTTGGGGCACACTCAGTCAGAGGAGAGATGGCCTCAAAAGCACTAGGACTAGGCGCAACATTACAAGACATCATGAAAGCCGCAGACTGGGCTAGTGATACGACATTCAGAACGTTTTACTACTGACCTATTAATGCGATGGCAGGAGTAGTAGTAAGAAGCTTTGAACAAGCTTAATGCTCGCCTCTGTCTTGACATAGAATGAAGATTCCCCCTGCTAATAGCGCAGGGAGCTCTTGATTCTATTAAAGACAAGGAGGCGAGCATTAAATTCCCATCCCGAATACACAATGAATGCAATGATGAAATACATGTTGTGAAGTACTGTTGATAATTAACATGGCTATTTCTTCCAGAATAGGGTGTGTATTCCCTCCCTAACATACACAATTTTGTTTCTTATTGACTTTAGGGGATGAGCAAAAGAACAGCTGAAAGCCCTAATCAGAGCAGGTCGCCTGGAACAACTTCGCAAGCTAGTATGTGAGAGATTGAGCCGGTACAAAGCAGGAAGTTCAGCACAAGTTCAACCATTGAGTGTGCAGTTAAAGAGAAAGGACAGTTCAAGCAGTCAAAGAAGAGGAAAGACAGAGGAACAGGAAGGGCTAGGTCACATGGCCAGAGACTAGGGGACTACAGGATTGATGGGATTTGAAGTTTGTTTGAAAAAATTTTTTTTTTAAATTGAACGTTTACAAAATTATATTTGTTGAAACTGCTGGAGAGTAGAGAATAAAGAAGATGAAAGCTTAATGCTCGCCTCTGTTGTGTCCTATTTCTATGGACGTGCATTGTCAGTATGTGTGTCCTTTCTCTTTGTTAATGCCAGGGTGGCGGGGTGACGCCGATAATAAAGAAGAGTAGATCTCATTTACCCCGGCTCCCGTGTCTCATTTCATGCGCCTGATTTATTTGCATGCTTCATTAATCACGGAGTTCCGATCCCGTCGGAACTCAACATTGGCGACGAGGACGACTGACCCAATCACGCAGGCAGCTCCTGGGACGCGCGCGGATCACGGAGGAACGCAGAAAGCCCCGACCCCAGCGTCACACCAAGTCAAAGAGGCGGTGGTGGAAAGGCGCCCGCCAACTCACGCACGCTGCAAGAGAAAAGGCCGTTTGCTCTCCAGTGACGCCCCATGCAGACCAGATCACTGCTAGCCCCCACATTCAACCGGCGAGGCCGTGCTGAAGAAGGAAGGCGAGGTGGACCCGCAGTGCACACCAGTCCAGTGAGTAGAGTGCCACAGCAGCGCAGCTCAGACACACCTACTAACATGTAGGCAAACAACACTGACAGCGGCCTACACAGCCCTCAAGTCAGCTCCACTCCGAGAGCAGCCAGTAACAGTGAGGACATTTCCTCTGAATCTTTGCAGCTACAAGCAGTGCCTCATTTTGATATGACTGATACCAATAGCCTGGCCCCCAGATGGGCTCGCTGGCTGAAAGAACTCCACATTTACATTGATGCACCTGGTGTGAGAGAAGAACGCCGGTTGAGAGGCATCCTGCTTCACTCATTGGGTCCCATGGTGCGGGACATTGTATTCGAAATGCCTGAAGCCAACACCAACTCATTTCAAGGTATAATTGACTCATTAAATGCATACTTCGCACCCCTAAGGAATGTCGACTATGAGAGACATGTCTTCCATACAACTACACAAGACAAAGAAGAGAGCATGGATAACTTCATCATGAGGCTAAGGAAGAGAGCCAAATACTGTGACTTTGACAAATATTCCACTGCAGAGGCCATAAAATCACAAGCCATCGCAGGGGGTGGTTCTCCTGACTTTCGCAAAAAATTACTGCAAAAGAGCAGGACATTGGAAGAGATTCTTCAAATTGCAAGAGCGGACGCTGCATTAACCCTGCAAACCGAGTCTCTGGGTAACATCTCCATCACACAAAATGGCAAGTCAGCGTCGCTCTGCCCCATCCGCACACCTGCTGGCCCGTCAGAACAAAAGAAATGCTACCGATGTGGATTCCGCTTTCCCCATGTAGGCCCATGTCCCGCGATTGGACATCAGTGTGATAAATGCGGGGGGGAAACCACTTCCAATCCGTCTGCAAGAACATTAAATTCCTCCAAGGCACAGGAAGCACGAGAGAAGGCGGGAGACATGAAGGTGGACGCTCCAGGCGGGAAAGCCCGCGCAAATATTCAAGTCGAGGCTCCACGTATGAAAGGAGGCGTTCTCACAGTTCACCCAAGGAACACGCGCCACCCTCGAGGAGGCGAGAAGAAAGGAGAGATACATCCAACCACCGCGAGAGCAGACACCACTCCCCGCACCGCAGAACAAGACAAAGGATCAGCTACGTGGATAATTCGCCTCAGGAGAGACAAACAAACAGGTCATCTTCATCCAGTGGGGAGAGAAAGCGAGCATACGTACACGCCATCGGAAATGCCACTGCGGCTGAATACAGTCCGACCTTGTTACTCCAATTGAATGGGCAAAACCTAGAATTTCTGATCGACACAGGCGCCACTGTTAATGTGATAAATTACATGATATACACATCTCTGCAAAGTAGGAAAGACTTACAGGAAGCTGACACCGTAATATACCCCTACGGGTCCAACAAACCGCTAGACTGTATAGGAATGTTTAATGCACACTGTCAATACAAAGAGCAGAGCCAGAAAATAAAAATATACGTAATTAAAGGAGACGTTCCGGGAGGAAGCATCCTAAGCTTCCGCACGGCCATACAAATGGGTCTAATTAATATCATGTATCAGATCATGTCTGCATACACCTCCAGCGCCAAAGACATGATTCAGAAGTTATTTCCTTCACTTTTCAAGGGACTGGGGCGCCTAAAGGATAGGCAAATCAAATTACACATCAACCAACAGGTGAAACCCATTGCTCAGCACTACCGGGGCATTCCCCTCAATATACAAAGGCAAGTAGAAGACGAGATACACTCACTACTCCAACAGGACATAATTGAACCAGCGTCGGGCCCAACCCCATGGGTGTCACCAATAGTCCCAGTACCCAAGAAAGATAGTACCTCCAAAATACGCATCTGTGTGGACATGCGTGCACCAAATGTAGCCATTGAAAGAGAACGACACTTGGCTCCACGCATGACTGACATGATACACCTTCTCCACGGAGCCACCACTTTCTCGAAACTTGACCTGAACAAAGGTTATCATCAGCTCGAACTTCACCCTTCATCACGGTATATCACCACATTCTCAACTCATCTGGGACTCTTCAGATATAAAAGACTAAGCTTTGGAGTTTCGTCTGCGGCCGAAATCTTTCAGAATGAAATACACCAAATAATAAAGCACATTCCCCACTGTTTGAATTACAGTGATGACATTCTCATTTTCGGCAAATCCCAAGAAAGTCATGACGACACTCTAAGAAGGGTCTGCATGGCGTTAGAAAACGCTCATCTCACTCTCAACCCGGAAAAATGTGAGATTAGCAAAACCACGCTCAAATTCTTTGGACACATATTTTCAAACAAAGGCATGCGTCCAGATCCAGAGAAAGTACAAGCACTGGTGGATGCCCCCACTCCCACTTCATCATCGGCCATAGGATCCTTTCTGGGCATGGCGAGCTATTGCACGAGATATATTCAAGACTTTGCGTCAGTGAGCACCCCGTTAAGGGTCCTCACCGGAAAAGACCAGGAGTTTGAATGGACAACAGAATGCGAAAAAGCTTTCCAGGAAATCAAACAACGCATATCATCAGCTTCATGTATGGCCTACTATGACCCTGATTACGACACAGAACTCACAGTAGATGCCAGCCCAGTAGGCCTGGGTGCCATTCTAGCTCAATCCAGACCGGGAGCCCCTCCCAATTCACCCAAGCGCATAGTAGCCTATGCCAGTCGGAGCTTGTCAAAGGCAGAATGTGCGTATTCGCAACCCGAAAAGGAAAGCCTCGCAGTTGTATGGGCGTGCGAACACTACCATCTCTTCCTATATGGCCGCCCATTCACTGTTGTTACAGATCACCAGGCGCTGACAACGATATATGGCAAACCCACTGCCAAAATGCCTCCCCGGATTGCCAGATGGGGTCTGCGTCTACAAGAATATTCCTTCAAGATTGTGCATCGACCAGGTAAAGAAAATAATCCCGCTGATTTTCTGTCAAGATACCCGTTACCAGCTCAAGTGGAACGCCAGTCCACAAAAGCAAACCAATACATCAACTTTTTGGTCAACAATGCAATTCCAAAGCATGTCTCCATCGCTCAACTTGTGGAAGCCACATCGGCAGACAAGCTCCTACCAATTGTAAAGGAGTGTCTGCAAACGGGCCGGTGGTACATCAAAGAACTGACGGAAGCAGAGAAAGTGCAACTTCGTGTTTTCAAGCTGATACAACACACATTTTCTGTGCCCCCTGAAGGTTTGCTCCTTAAAGAGAACAGAATTGTAATCCCCACCAGCCTGCAAAAACAAATACTGGACATAGCTCACGCTGGCCACCGTGGCATAGTGTCCACAAAGAGACAACTGAGAACAAAGGTCTGGTTCCCAAAACTGGATGAACAAGTGGAACAAATCCTAGGCAACTGCCTCACATGCCAGGCGGTGGGGCCCCGAACATTCCCAGCACCCCTCCAGTCGTCAGAGATGCCTCTGCAAGTGTGGGACAGAGTGGCCGTAGACATGTTTGGACCTTTGGCAAATGGGAAATATGTGCTGGTAATAGTGGACGAAATGTCAAGATTCCCTGAGGTACATCTCATTCACTCAACAAGTGCACAAGCCGTGATACCTGCTCTGGACAAGACTTTTTCTGACTATGGCATAACATCAATAGTAAAGTCAGACAATGGCCCACCTTTCAGTGGGCACGACTTCGCAATGTTCGCGGAACATCTCGGTTTTCAACATAGAACAATCACACCACTGTGGCCACAAGCAAATGGAATGGCCGAGAAGTTCATGAGCTCTCTCAAGAGAACCCTCCAAGGATGCTCAATCACAAATCGTTCATTCATGCAGGCCATCTGCACTCTCCTACGAGAATACAGGAATACTCCACATAGCACCACAGGGGTATGTCCATCCACACTAATGTTTGGCCGTATCATACGAACACAACTGCCTCATAACCCCCGTGCCCTACCATCGCCAACCATAGTAGGTGACGCACTCAATCGTGACAAGCGAAGCAAAGAAAAAGCAAAGGCATACACTGACCAAAAGAGGCAAGCCAAGTCTTGTCACATTCAAGTGGGCGACGTGGTGTTAGTAAGACAAGAACAAAACACCAAGGACACCCCGGCGTTCAGACCTGAACCCTTAGAGGTGACACACGTCAACGACTCTATGATAACAGCTGCCAGCCCACGGGGAACCATTACGAGAAACTCGTCATTTTTCAAAAACTTTGTGGGAAGCACTGAACAGGCCACTGATCGCTTGAGGATTGACTATGAATCCTCAGATGTGGAGTCCGAATACCGGATGGAAGAACGTGATGCAGATGACAGCGACAGTGACAGACCTATGGACTGGGAGAAGACACCACGGAGGAGCCCGTCCAAAAGGAACATACGCCGACCCACTCGGTGGATAGAAGAAATGAAGTAACACGTACTCCTCATTTAAGTGAGGGGGAGATGTTGTGTCCTATTTCTATGGACGTGCATTGTCAGTATTTGTGTCCTTTCTCTTTGTTAATGCCAGGGTGGCGGGGTGACGCCAGGGAAAGGGGAGAGGCGGGGTTACCGCCTCGGAGTTCAGTTTGGCGCCGATAATAAAGAAGAGTAGATCTCATTTACCCCGGCTCCCGCGTCTCATTTCATGCGCCTGATTTATTTGCATGCTTCATTAATCACGGAGTTCCGATCCCGTCGGAACTCAACAGCCTCCTTGTCTTTAATAGAATCAAGAGCTCCCTGCGCTATTAGCACAGGGAATCTTCATTCTATATGTTTTCTATCTTTTTTTTGCAAAGTTATGCTTTTTATCCAAACATCTTATGAGAGCAGCCAGGGCCTTCATCTAGACTGCTGCAAATCTCCATTAGCAAGGATCAAGGTATAACGCCCATGAACACAAGAGGTGTACTTTTCACCCGTTTGTAAAATAGCAAAAATTAAGGGACGTTTCTGATCATTCAAATTGCATCCCATATTTAAAATGCGCAGAAAACAAAATCTGTACCCTGCACTTGTTTGGAACAAGCGCACGCAGATGTGAAATGCATGATATTGTCCCTTACAACCTTTCATTAATGTTCCTTTGAGGGGAACAGTGACAGTATGAACTACTGCTGTCCCGCATGCATTTCTATCCCTCAAATACAGATAGAAATAAGCCCGTCATTATGAAATGTGCTCCCAGTACAAGCATGGATTTTGGGAACCTATCAGCGTCAAGAATGAGCTCTTGACACTAATGTATGCAGGAGGTCTGGCCAATAAGCATATGGGAGATTATTTGTGTAAAACTCGAACCCTCCTCGAATTTCCATGGGTTCAGCCAGGTAGAACTTTGCTGAGATTTCCTGAGGTTCGGCTCTAATAGGTCTGATATTGTGTCTGTGTAAAGGAAGGCGCGTTATAAGCAAAATTGGACTTGTGTATGTCACTTATAATTTTTGAAAACCTTTTTAAAAAGGCTTGTCACACTCTTTTGGGGATTTTGAATTTTCCAGAGTATGCTTCCTTTGGACTAATTTAAAAGCCTAATTCCTAATTATGAGAAGCTTCTCTGAGTGACAGCAGCTGTTTTGAAGGCTGCAGGCAATAGGAATGTCCGTGAGGAAGGGCCTGGACAATCCCAGCCAGCAGCAGATGCTTAGAGACAGGCGGTATTCCACTTGTTTTCGTTTTCTTTTGAAGGGGAATTGTGCTTGCATCTTTTTTCAACTCTTGAAGTAAACTAGTAGGTCACTCCTGGGTTGGCATTGAAGGAGGCAGGCGCAATACTATGACGTTCTGCCTCTGGATACTTAGGGAAAGGAATTTGTGTAGTAAGGGCACCTGGAGAATTAGGATTATTTGTAGTGTGGGTGAAAGTAGTATTACATCGATAATTGTGCCTAGATAGATTAAGGGAATCGGGGTAAAAATGTGGGGGAAGTTTGGAGGCACATGATTTGTGCGTAGAGGCTGGGCAGCACAGCAAAGCAGGAAAATGCAAAATCAGTGAGAGCCCCATGAGCTTTTAGTAGGGGGGAGAGCGTGAAAGCATTGTCAAGCACACCGGAATGTTGCAGGCTGGGGAGTATGTTAAATCATAGCTCTCAACCATTTATGTTGCAAAGGCGGGTGAAAACACCCGATTTTATTTTTGGCGGCTGAGAGGCCCATTGAAACGAATGGGTGTAGAGGAGGCTTGGCGGGTGAGTCAGCTGTTTACAAGGCGGGTGACCCCCGCCAAAAGCGTGTGAGTTGAGAGCAATGGTTAAATTAGTTTTAGACAAACATGCGATATGCTGAAAAATATATAGTTCATTATACAATTATAAATAGAATCTCTATAAGGTAAAATAATTACCATTGATTAAACACAATACAAACACAAAACATCTATTTTAGCAATAATCCCAGACCGGGGGATGGGGGTGGGGCATTACCACTTGTTAGGCAGAAACCTGTGCAGTTCCCTTAGGGAACACTGCAAAAGATTTAAGACTACAGGTGTTGGCAGTAAACCCACTTGGTAGCAGTCTGTACCACCCAGGTTTACCTGGTAGCTGTGGCTGAGCAGTCAGACTTCCCTCAAGAGAGTTAGGCAGTATGCAAAGTATACTCAATAGGCACTCAGATACAATAATACAAGCAAACACCGAGCAGAGCTTTGGTATCAAAGTATATAATTATTTATTTAAAAACACACAGTTGAAACACCCCAGCACTCTTATTGTAAAATACAGTTACTATTATGATATATACACCCCTTTTTCCCTATTAGAAAATCACAGTAAAACACCACTTATTTTCATACAGAGGTGAGCGCTTAACTAGATTGCACTCTAATAAGTTTGTGAAAAAGGGGGGAAGAAGACAGAATATGAAAAGGTACACCACTCTACAATTCCAGAACACTGTTAGCAAGGCAGAGAGCAAAAAGTCACTGGTGAGCCAAAGTCCAAAGGCTGGGCCCACTCTTAGAAAACACAGTTACACTAGGCTTAGAAAGTCTTGCAGAGGGTTCAGAAAAGCGTTGTGAGAGGCTTAGAAAAGTTTAGCCAAGGTGTCCCAGGCTAACCCAGGTTCGAAAGCCGGGGGCTAAATCTACCCCGTACAGTCTGTAGCAAGGGAAGCCAGGCGGGACACGGTACCTTAAGTGGGAAGTATCCTCCAGCGGTGGTAGTTGTTCCTGGTAGTGGGTGCAAGTTGCGTCGTCGTCCAGGGGAAGAGAAGATCTCGACTTGGAGGAAAGATGAAGGTCGTTGCACTACCAGGGCAGAAACCAGCCGCGGAGTTTTCCGGTTAAAGGTGGTACCTTTGTCTCGCGGTCGTGGTAAAACGTGGTATCCCGGTTGCTGGGGTGCTTGGCACGGGCAAGGCGGCCACGAGATACGTCGGGAAAGTGAAAAGACGGTGAAACTGGTTATCCCCACCAGTCAAAGGAAGAAGACTCTCAGGAGGGAGATCTCCTCTGTCGTTGGGAAAAGTGGTGAGGCAGTCCAGCAGGGCTCCACCGGTGGTGGTGTCGTGGCAGGTCGGCTCAGCTTCTCCCTTGTCAGATTCTTAGGTCCTGTGGCGACTTCTGAAGTTCCAGTCCACAAAGCCCTGCTTTTATGCAGCAAACCCCCATTCACTCAGCCTAGCTGTCACTCAAACATGCTAAGTGGTGAGCCGGCCGACTCACCACTTGGGCCAATCAGGACGGAGTGCGACTTGAGTTGCGTAGGCAACTCAGTCCAGGGTGCCTAAATTCCCCTCCACCCCTCCTAAGTACCCCAGACACAGTGGCACCACTTTGGAGGGCTTCTGTGGAGAAGCCCGCCAAAAAGTGAAACAAAGGGCTCGACTTGGGTTGGAGTCACAGAAGAGAACACAAACGCCATTTTAGAATCAAGTTTTGGCAAAAAATACCAACCGGAGAATTAATATTAATTAAATAAACTGGCGGTATGTTCGAGGCTACCGTAAATAATTAAATAAAGGTAGTAGCCTAAAACAATGGGAAATCCCACAGGAAAATATTCGCGGTTGAATATAAAAAGTAGTATCCACTGCCACCAGCCAAAACTCGATCAGGGGGGACAGAGACGTGCCCCCTCGACTAACAGACCCTGGGGCAATCGAATTGCCCCAGCCAGTACGTCCACAATATGATGGTTTGTACTGGTTCTGTTCAGAATTTAAGACTAGTAAAGTCAATGGTGACTTTACATGCCCTGGGAGACAGTAGTCAGTCCCAGGGTATGGAGTCTATACTGGGGGGTCACTATGACACCCCTGTGTCACTGCACTGAGGGTGCTGTGTAACACACATCACAAAAACACATGAAGCCCTATGGGGTAAAAGACCCCATAGCCCATTAAACACATCTAGATTCAAAGAAACACACTCAAATCATGCCCAAGAGTGAGGGTAAAAGAGTCTCACTCTTGGCAGGAGAAAAAAATAAACCCCAAAAAATCCAGCAAAGCTGCTGGGGGACTCACTAGGTTAGGAAATTCAGCCTAAACAGAGAATTCTCCCTAACACCACTTCAGGTAATGCCCTGGGGCCCATAGTTACAGGCCTGAGTGAAGCAAGGGCCTTAACGCAGGCCCCAGGCCATTACATGAAGCAGTAATGGGCCTCCCCTGCCGGGGCTAATTGCTATTAGTAGCCCGGACTGTAAGATCGGGATACTAAAAGCAATTGATTTCAGTTGTGAAACGCTCCAGTGTTGCGCAACAAAAAAAAGACAAAAGAAATGGCCGCCAAGGAAAGGGTAACAAAGTCTGTTCTCCCTTTCTATGGCAGCGAAAGAGTTTAAAACAAACAAACAGAATGCCCGCCATGCAACAGGAGAAGGGACTACACATAGTCCTTTCCCTTTCCATGGCGTCCATTCAAAAAATAGGAAAAAAGTAAACAAAACAAAAAATGCGCAGATGCGCTCGGGACAGAAGTGTTCCCAGCACATCTGCTACGAAAAGGATCCAAAAAGAAGGTAAGGGATGAGGGAAGGGAAATCTGTGGACTGGGGGAGGGTAGAACCTATCTTGTCTGATGGGGAAGATGGCGGCCTCCGGTCCTGAGGAGGCTCAGGGTGGCGGGATTACCCTCTGGTAATGCCCCCGTCCCGAGCACCCTTATTGGCTGCGAGGCTGCCCACTTCCCCCACACCCTTGGGAACTAATATAAAATAATGATTGGTTAAAACCCAAACTACTTCTAAACTAACTCTGTTGCCCATTACCTAGTGGTAAACACATCACAGGGCCAAGGGATGGGAAGAAAAGAGGGACCCTAGACATTCAAAACACACAGCACCACCATTAAACACATTCAGAGGGTTCCATAAACCTCTAAGGCATAGTATTATATACAATACAAACTGCCCACCATACAGTGAATGTACGGCCTACAGGAATAAAACGTGGTTAAATACTTTAGGACACCAAGCCATAGGCCACTGAAAGTCAGAACACACTTGGCTTATATCAAAAACTCATTACACTCCTATGAAAATAGGTATAGTAACCCTTTACAGTAATAGATTGTAAAAAGGCATTCTCAATAGGCAGGAATGTAATGTAAGACTTTACAAATACATATAACAACAGTGATACTTGCTAAAGTTCTAGTCTTTGGCCAAAAACTCAATGAAACCATGGGAGGGGAAGCAGGAAAAATGTCCAGTGTCCTCAAAGGTCATTTAGGAGAGCTGTGTGTGAATTTAAAAGTTCCCCATAGAAATTCATGGAACTAAGTCAGTAGGCACCTCCATGTTTATGGGGGAAAGGACGTTAAGTTCAATTTCTGCCCCACAATTGTGGAGAGGACAGCAGCAAATCCAAGGTGATCCCCTCTTGTAGAGATCCAGAGCCAGGCTTGTAACCCAGCAGCCCCAGGAAGAGAGCAGCCGAGCAGTATTTGGGCCAATGGATGTCTATGCCAAAAACACGGTTGAAGGTGGCCTGCAGAAACCTTTGATCCCTGACCACAGGGACCCAGTAGGGTAAATATCATGAATAACCTACCAACCCAATACCAAAAGATACGTACTCCTTAATCCGGAAGGCCAAAACAAACCGGTGAGTACAGATCTTTTAACATAGGTATAATTTATAGGATCCAGTCACCCACAAACGAGAACCCTGGACCAACAATTACCCAGACGACCAAAAAAAAAGAAGAATCAGTCTTTCCAGGAGTGGGACACCAGCCAGAAGTGAAAACAGCTTAGATTGATGCTAGGAGATTTAGGAACCTGGCCGAGCAGATTTGAAAGGCTTGAAAGAGAAAGAGAGGCAGCCAACCAGCAGAAAATATTCCCACAATAAAAATGTAATAAATAGTTGGGCTCTCCTGACCAGGTAATTCCGAACATGTCTGCTAGTTCCAGCTCCAGCCTTGGCCGACCTCTGCAACCTCTCTTTCACCCCTGGAGTTTTCCCCTCTCCTCGCAAGCACTCTCTCGTGCACCCTCTGCTCATAAAACCTTCCGCCGACCCGTCCATTGCGGCAAACTATCGCCCGATCTCCATCACTCCTTTCCTGGGAAATCTCCTGGAGAAGCTGGCTATCACTCAACTTACCCTCCATACTGAATCTGTTGGTTGTCTTAATGACCATCAGTCTGGCTTTAGAACATCCAGAGGCACAGAAACTGCTCTTCTGAACACCCATGAAGACCTGCTCTCAAATCTTGACTCTAACTTTCCCTCTGTCCTTATTCTTCTTGACCTCTTTTCTGCCTTTGATACAGTAAACCACAACATCCTGATCACCTGTCTCCGTGATACCTTGGGCATCAAAGATCAGGCCCTGGCGTGGCTTGCCTCCTTTCTCTCTGAACGGCATCCCAGGTGGAACTTGGTCCCTTTATCTCCTCTACCACTCTCTCTATGTGTGGTGTCCTCCAGGGATCTAACCGTTCCCCCAGGTTCTTCGATATCTACATGGCCCGGTCCACAGGATCTCTACCCTTACCTCTAACTTTCAGTGTTATGTAGATGATACGCAGCTCTCTTTCAGGCTACTCTCGGCCTCTTCCTCCTCCTAGCTCATCCCTGATTGTCTATCCGCAATTCAGGCTTGGTGTGCTGCTAACAATCTCTGCCTGAATGCCAGTAAGACAGAGATTGTACTCATTGGGATCCCTGCTCCTGCCTTACTACTTTCTCACTGGCCTGCCTCCCTTGGCCCTGCGCCCTTGCCTACCAATGAGACAATATATCTTGGGGTCATCTTCGACACCACTCTCTCCTTCTCTTCTCACAAGTTCAACTACCAACAGCACCTCCTTAGAGGTACTTTACCTTTTCTCACTTTCCCCCAGAGGCTCATCACCTCGAGAGCCCTGGTTCTCTCTAGGCCTCTTTCTCAAATCTTCCTACTTCTACTCTCCGTCCTCTACAATTCATCCAGAACAGAACCGCAAGACTTATGCTTGGCCTCAAGCACTGGGAGCGCATCTCTCCGGCGCTGAAATCCCTCCACTGGCTCCCTGTGGCTGCAAGGATCAAGTTCAAGATCCTCTGCATAATCCACAAGGCTTTCTGGGGTCGAGGCCCACACTATCTACAATGCTCTCTCCCTAAATACTCTCCCTCTAGAGCCCTCTGTTCGTCCTCCTCCAACTCTCTGCCGGTGAGACGCTTTCACAAACAGAGATTTGAGGGTAGATCTTTATCCTCTGCAGGTGCATCCCTCTGGAACAGCCTCCCTGACTCTCTCTGTCTCGAGCCGGAGCACCTTAAGTTCCTGAAACTCCTCAAGACCTTCCTTTTCTCTTCCTCCTTCAAGCCCCCTCTCCCTTGCTAACCTCCTTTCTTTCTCTTCACCCTCCTTTTCCCCCTAACTCTGTTCAGATTTTTCTGACTGGTTGCCTGGCTCACCTCCAGAGCCTAAAGGTCTCAGGCTCCCTGCCAGTCTTTTTGCACATGCCTTCGGGCCGCTGCACTTTGTTCAGCATTACTGCACGTTCAGCTCATGCTCCATGCCTGTGGCAACCTCCCTGCACTTAGCCCAGGGCCCTGCTGGACCGGACTTGTTTTATTCACCCCCACACCCCGTTCCCTGCACCTCTGTCTGTACGTATGCATTACCTATATGTACTAGTACCATTTAGATGTCTGTCCTGTTCCCCACTGTCTCTCGCCCCCCCCCCGTAAGCTTGGTCGCTACTTAACACTTCATGCACTTGCACTAGGAGAAATGTTGTCAGACCTAATATCCTAGTTATCTGTGGTGATCATTCGGAATCTTCAAGGCCTATGAATGATTACTGTATTCTCTTGCTCCCTTCCAGCCTTGTAGCGCTTTGAAGCATTTCACCTGTGTATAAGCGCTATATAAATAAACAATAAATAAAATAAAATAACAGTGTTAGCAAGCGCATAATAATAGTAAAAAGACTAGCAGAAAGACCTTGCAGAGGCCTTTGTGCTATGTTCACCACTAATGCATACTTGCCAACCCTCCCGATTCATGTGGTAGACTATTGCCTACCGATTTTCCTGTCAAAACCTACCGATTAATGATGGCTCCACTGGACCTGGCTGCCTATTCCAGTGTATTGAAGGTGGGCGTGTTAATGGCCCGTTCATTTTGATTGATGGCATGCTGCCTGGCGTGAAACAGACACTCTCTGCTATGCGCACCCTGAGGTCAGTGTCAGAGTGACAGCGCGACCGTGCCATCCCATGCCTCTCAGATACCTGCCTCCTCATGCTGTGTTTGTTCAGAGCAGAGCAGGAAGTTCTTCTGAACTTCAGGCTTCTGTGTCTGTCACTGTCTGTGCTCTGCTGTAAATACATGCAGCTGCTAGCTGCAAAAGTCGTCTGAGTCAGGTTCGTAAATTAGTTACTTTGTACGTTTGTTAAATGACATCAGGGCAGGGACGGCATCAGGGCCTTTCCACCTTTTCAGTTGAAAGGGGCCATGCATGAGCCTCAGGGCAGCCCCAACAACTGCCCCATGTGATCCAAGAGCATGTATGCTTCCTTTTTTAAAGGATCACAGATTTTAACCCCTTTACTGCAGAGCTTTAATCAAGTCTATGCAAAAAGGACGAGCATGCTCGGCCTTAGCACTTCCTCCTTAGCACTTAAGGGGTGTCCACAAAGGAGCTTCCGGCCCTCTCCCCTTGCTGTGCTCATCCTTTCTTTCCCACATCCTGATGCACACTCACCCTTATCCTCACTTCCGTAGGTGGGGAGGTGGAGATGGATTGACCCCGAGCAGCAGGCGAGCTATGCAGCCAGGAAGTCCATGAATGTTTCCAAAACGAGATATCTATGTCAGAGCCGGTTTTACATGTTTGATCTCTACAGCTAGCAACCTGCAAGCAAATGAATGGGCATTCAGCTATAGTCATTTGTCTTTCCCCTGCAGACAGTTTCCAAAAATAGCCAATACGCTGGGTTTCCTTGATGTGCATGCCTTTTGTTATAAATATTATTAAATAGCAGGTGTAGAGCTAGAGTTACATCGCAAATCGGTTGGATTATTCTGAACATTTTCTGAAAATTTTCATAATAATCCAACCAATTTTCTCGCCCTCCTTTTATTAACTCGGGGCACACCTGACAAATGTCATTCGCAGCAAATGAGCTTCAGGAATATTGCGCTTGTACCACACCTAGAAAGAATCTTTTTTTAAATGACCTATGTTGTGTATCATGAAACGCTAACCTACAGGCATATTTCGGACTTTTAAGGTAAGTAAGATGTTAGAGGCGAGTTAAGCTGGTAGGGGCAGGGATGAGCTGAGGTGGAGGGCACAATTGGTAAGCTAAGGTGGGTACATTAAGTAGGGTTGAGGATGGTAGGAATGGGCTGAAGAGGTGAGTGGCTGTAGGCAGGGGTTTGGCTAGGGAATAGGGTTGGTGGGGATAGGCAGGGATGAGGTAGGCTGTGTACAGGATCTTAGGGGTGAGTTAAGGTGGCTGGGCTTAGGATCGGTACGGAAGCGTGGATGTAGGGTGAGTAAGGAGGAGGATCAGTAGGACGCGAATAATAGTAAAGGCCTAGCCATCCCGATAGCTATGGGGGATTCCCTACCTAAAGGAATAACTAAGCTACTCATCAGTCATCAGTGTCCAAAAGAATACGTAAACTGTCCAAACTCTACCTATCTGACCATTTTACTAATACAACAAAAAAAAAGGGCAGGAGAATGACTCCCTTCTCCTGCTTGGTGCTTTCCATACTTATTTTCTTAAGAGATGATCTTTCTAGATTATTTGGTCATTCTTTTGATCAGTTCATACAGTCATTTTTTCACACTGGCCCACTTGTTTCCCACCTTGGGCCTAAGTGTACTTGATTTGGGTTGATTTATGGCATGATGGAGGGGTAGAGTAATGTGAGGTGGGTAGAATGGGGTGAGGGTAGTGTGAATGGGGGTAGAGCTAGGTGGGGTTTTGGGTAGAGTTACGTGAGATGAAGAGGGTGGGCAGTGGTAGTAGAGTGGGCTAATATAGGGTGGGTAAAGTGGGGTGAGTCTTTAGGGGTAGAATGGGATGATGTACAGTGCAGTGGGGATGGGGAAAATGGGTAGGGGTGGATTGTTGTGGGTTAGACTGTGGTAGGGTAGAGAGGGTTAGAGTGGGGTGGAGTACAGTGCATGGGTGGGATAGAGGGAGAGAGGATAGAGTGGAGTGAGGTGGGGCTAGAGTGGTGGTGAAGTGAGTGGGTGGGGTAGAGCAGTTGGGTGGTGTAAACTAAAAGAAGGGATATGGCAGCGGGATGGGGTAGAGTAAGAGAGAATGATGGAGTAGAGTAGTGGGTTGGATTAAACTAGTGGGGTTGGGTACTGTGGTAGAGTTATGGGTAAGATACGGAAATGGGATAGAGTAGTGGGGTGGTGGTGATATTTGGATGAGGAAGAGTCATGGGGTGAGGGCTGTCTCGGTTGGGCATAGAGTGGGGTTAGCTTGTGGTGCATTGTAGAATTGGGTGGGTGGTGGTGGTAGAGCAGGGTTTTTATTATATTTTATCTATTGGGTATTTATAATGAGCCTATACACAATGTGTTTCAAGGCACAATAAGGCAAAGGGGCGCAGGGATGACAACACAAAAAAAGGTCCTACTGGGCCTTGTGTCATTCAGATCGAGCATGTGCAGTAACAAGAAGTGCAGGGGCGAGTGGATAGAGGGAGTGCTGGTGAGGGCAGAAGGGCCTGTGGGTTAAGCGAGTGCCAGGGGAGGCCAGGTGGACAGAGCCAGGGGAATGCAGAGAGTGCCGGAGAAAAGAGCTCCACAAGCTAAGTGCATGGAGCGGGGCTGCAAGGGCTCCAGGGGTTCAGGCCCAGCCAGGCTAGTGCAGGGGGAGGGGGAAGGAAGGGCAAGTGCAGGTTTAACTAGAGTAAGGGTAAGGTTTAGGAATGAAGTTAGGGTGATTGTGAAGGGGAAAGTGGAGGGGGCAGTGCTGTACATGGGATCAAACAATAACAAGAAGTACAGCCAGCAGGTGGCAGGTGCAAGGGTAAGTGCAGACAGCAAGTGTCCAAAAGTGCAGGTAGGGGGACTGTATGGTTACAGATACAGACCCAAGTGCAAGGGTTGCCGGGAGGCAGAGTGGGGGTGCAACTGGGTGGGTAGGGACCTGGACCCGAAATCAGAGGGTAGCCAGGTGACCAGTGCAGACAGGAAATCAGCAGGGGAGAGGAAGAGAGAAGGCAGAAGCAAAGAGGAAGGTATTGAGGTGCTTCCGGAACCTGAGATGGTTCTCCTCAAGTTTCAGAGAGGCAGGGGGGCTGTTCCAGAGGGAGGCCCCAGCCGAAGAAAGAGATCTACCACCTACTCATTGCTTGGAGAAGCGACTGACCCTGAGGGAGTTGGAGGTGGAGGAGCGAAGAGCTCAAGTAGAAAGGTATTTACGAAGAGAGTGTAAGAGGTATTGAGGACCAAGACCCCAAAAGGCCTTGTGGACAATGCAGAGGGTCTTGAACTTAATCCTTGCAGCCACTGCGAGCCAATGCAGAGATTTCAGTGCTGGAGAGATACAATCTCTGGGCTTGAGGCCAAGGACAAGTCTCCCAGTCCTGTTCTGGATGAGTTGCAGAGGGCAGAGATTTAGAAAGAGGCTGTTGCAGTAGTCCAGCCTAGAGAGAACCAGAGCTCTGGAGACAGTGAGCTTCTGGGGTAAGGAGAGGAAAGGAAGAATACCTCTGAGGTGGTGCAGTTGGTGGTTTGACTTCTTAGAGACGTCAGAGATGTGAGGAGCAAAGGAGAGTGTGGAGTCAAAGATGACCCTGAGGTTCTTAGACTCACAGCTGGGACCAGGAAGAGGGCCAAGGGAAGCCGGCCAGAGAGTGACAGGAAAGGAGGGTACAGGTGTGCCGATGAGGAGAATCTCTGTCTTGCTGGCATTAAGGCAGAGATAGTTGGCGGCACACCATTCCTGGATAGCAGACAGTCAGAGATGAGAGAAGGAGAAGAGGTGGCAGAGGGGAGCCTGAAAACGAGCTGAGTGTCATCTGCATAGCACTGAAATTTGGAGCAGAGAGCAGCAATGCAGTGGGCGAGAGGTGCCATGTATTGGTTGAACAGCCAGGGAGAGAGGTTAGACCCCTGGGGAACACCACAGGTAGAGAGTGAGATAGAGGAAAGGAAGGACTCAAGCTGAACCTAGGAGGGTCGATCAGAGAGAAACAAGGTCAGCCAGGCCAGGGCCTGATCAGTGATACCCAGGTCATCACAGAGACGATTGAGCGGGATGCTATGGTTGACCGTGTCAAAGGCAGAAGAGAGATCGAGTAAGATGAGGGCAGAGGGGAGATTAGAATCAAGGTTAGAGAGCAGGTGTTCATGGATATCCAGGAGAACAGTTTCTGTGCTTCTGGCTGCTTGAAGCCAGACTGATGGTCATGGAGACAATCAACAGATTCAGTGTGAAGATTACGCTGGGAGATGGCCAACTTTTCGAGGAGTTGGCCCAGGAAAGGAGTGATGGAGATCGGGTGAGGGAAGGAGGGGTCAGCTGAGGGCTTCCTGAGAAGAGGGTGCACAAAAGAGTGCTTCAGGGGGGAAAGGAAGGCTCCAGTGGCAAAGTAGTGGTTGCAGAAGTCAGCCAGGACCGGAACGAGGGTGTCAATGTGGTCCTTGATTGTCTTGGACGAACAGGGAAGAACCGGTTTTGATGAGACTTTCATAGATCGGACTTGTCTAGAAACCTCATCAGGGGAGAACAGAGGAAAGGAAGAGAAAGAGGGAGGAGATGTGGCCACAGGGGTGCCAGAGGTAGAGGACAGAGTAGAGGGAGAAGGAGGAGAGGACGAGAGGGTGGACAGGATGTCCTGAGTTTTAGACATGAAATGAGAAGCCAGGGCCATTCAGAGGGCCTTGGAGGGGACAGGAGAGGTAGGGACTGCAGCAGGATTCGCCAGCTCCTTGCAGATTTTAAAGAGTTCCGCAGAGTTGTTAGATGCTGCAGAGACGCAGGCTTGGATGTGGGCTCTCTTCTTAGTGCAGACACAGAGCCGGTATTGCCTTTGGAGCAGGCAGCAGGCCAGTTTGTCAGAGGATGCTGAAGAAGCTAGCCATTTCCTCTCAGCCACCCTGCACTTGCATTTAAGGGTGACGAGGTCAGAGCTATACCAGGAGTTGCACTTGGCTTTGGGTTTCAAGTGGATCCTCATAACAGGGACAAGAACATCAAGAGTATCAGAGATAGAAGAGTGGAGCATGGAAAGGGCTGTGTCAGGGTGTGAGTCAGCCAGAGTAGGAGGAAGGGGAGAGAAAGTGGCGTAGAATGCCTCAACTGACACACGCTTCATCGGTCGGATGATCGAGAAGGTAAGTGGCAGTGCTTTAGTTGGCTTGGCCTGGGGTTAGAGAGGGAGAGATGGGAGGAAAGGAGAAAGTGATCACTCCAGGAGAGAAGAGTGGTGAGGGAGATAGAGAGGGGGAGGTCTGAGGAGATCAGAGCGTCCAGAGTGTGCCCTGCAGAATGAGTCGGGCCAGATGGGAGAATAGAAAGAGAGAGAGTCGCAGAGGTCGAGAAAGAGTCCAGAGGAGGGACAGGAAGCATCCAGGTGGATGTTGTCGAGGGCACGAGGGAGGAGGTAAGGACCACCCACTCAGAGAGGAAGGAGGTGATCTGACCAGGTGGCCAATATATTGTAGCCACCGAAGCCACGGTAAGAGAGTGGCCAGGAGAGAGTGAGCCTGCAGACAAGGCATTCAAAGAGGAATAGGCCTGCATAGCAATGACAGAAGCAGGAATCCACTCTGGAAAATCAAGGCTACACCCCCTCTGGAACGGTTGGATCTGGGTGTAGAGGGGATCTTGTAACCATCAGGGCGGGGGGGGTCAAAGCTTGTGACATGGCTGGCCGTGAACCATGTCTCGGTGAGACCGAGGCTATCGAGATCAAGTTCTTCCAGGAGGCGGCAGATGTCAGAGGAGTGTTTGACAGCTGAGCGAGAGTTGAGAGTGGCAATATGGAGAAGGTTGCCAACCTTGAATGACTTCTGGGGAGGGATACAAATCAGAGGTACGCAGAGGTGTTGAAGGAGCCCGGTGGAGGGTGCAGAAGAGGAAGGAGGAGATGGCAAGGTAGCCAAGGAGGAGGCAGAGGGAGGAGGCAAGGAAGCCAAAGAAGGGAGAGAAGGGACAGCAGGGGAAGAAAGGAAATTGATGAGGCACAGGAATCATCTATCAAAGAGGAGAAGGTTGGCCTGCAGGCCTGGGACCAAGGCGCTGCCATTCAAGTGAACATTACTGATGACCATAGAGGAGTGGAAGGGGCCCAGGAGGGCATCCCACTGGGTGCCACCATTAATGGGAGAAGAAGAGAAAGGAGAGAGCACAGAGACCATATGAAGAGTCCATAGGTCTGGCGAGGGAATGACAAAGAGGATGTAGGTGAGGGTCTGTCTGGAGGAAGCACTGGTATAGGTGTCAGTGATAGGGAGGCCTAGGTTGGAGACCAGGATATCCTTTTTGAACTTCTTCCTACCAGACTTAGTGGGGAGAGCAGGATAGTCGATAGAGAAGCAGTTTGAAAAGATAGGAGAAACAGAGAGCACCATAGAGTAGGTGGGGGAAGAGGCAAGTGGAAAAGGGGTGGAGGGGAAAGGTGGGGGGGCACTAGAGGAGGAAACAAGGAGGGGTGCAAGCAGACAAGACAGAAAGGCACAAGACAATAGTGGGCGATTGACTAAGTAGACAAGAACTCAGATGGAAGAGTAAGCAGATAACAAGGCAGTCCGGTAAGCAAATCAGGTTACCAGGGCATCAGGAACAGAGCAGTCATTAAAAAGAGAACCTAGAGTAGGATGGAGCACAGCAGAACACAGAACAATATACAAAAGAGCAAAGCAGTTGACAGTTGACAGTAGAAGAAGGAAGAATGCAGAAGAACACAAAGCAATACAGTGTAAAACAGAGCAGTCAATGAGGAAGAGCAAAGGGGGCGCATGGGTTCAGGCGCCCGGAGATGGGCGGGTGCGAGGCACACGCAATCGGGAGGCGCCACTGCAAGCGAACTGCACACACATGCTGCAACGCGAGAATATAACTTTTACAAATGCACAACTTACTGTGCCACGGAGCACCTGTCCTCATCCCAGTACCGGAGAAGTTGATGTTGGCGTTGCCTGATGATGGTGGGGATGGCCTGTGGGGACAGAGAAAGTAAACACACGTTGGTACATACTTACCTGCTGTCTGGACAGGGGCTCGGGTCCTGGGTCCTCCTGGTCCGAACAGGTCCAAGCAGGAATTGCTATTTTCTTCATCTGCCCTTTGCTTCAGACGCCCAGGGCGAGAGCCGCCCTTGATCTAAGAGTTAAGAGCAGAAAGGAAGAGGCAGGGCTAAGAAGGTCAGTGGTGCTTAGACCAGGTAACCTAGATCCACTTGCACCTGCTCCCATTCTGCAAAGGAAAAGAGGCTGGAGGGCTCCTTAAGTAGGGGAAAAAGAGCAGCAACCAGGAAGGCACCAGGTGGGCGGGGCTTAGGCCAGGAGGGCTCGTTATGTAGGGAAAAAGAGCGGCAACCATGAAGGCTCCTTAGGCCAGGAGTGCTCCTCAAGTAGGGAAAAAGAGCTGCAACCAGGAAGGCACCAGGTGGGCGGGGCTTAGGCCAGGAGAGCTCCTTAAGTAGGGAAAAAGAGCAGCAACCAGGAAGGCACCAGGTGGGCAAGGCTTAGGGCAGGAGGACTCCTTAAGTAGGGAAAAAGAGCAGCAACCAGGAAGGCACCAGGTGGGCGGAGCTTAGGCCAGGTGACCTAGATCCACTTGCACCTGCTCCCCATCTGCCCAGATGTGGGCCCCTTGCTTGCTGCACCATAGAGAACCAAGCTGCACCTTACTGAGGAGGTCCAACAAGGCCGAAACATGTCTGTGGTGGCTTGTGTTTCCTTCCAGAGGGGACCTGGCCTCGCAGTTCGGGTAGGGATGCTCCCATTGGTAGCAGTACCTGACTGATTTGCATATGGCTGGACCCCTGTTGCAATGGTGCACACTGGCTAAAAAAAGGGGGTATGGAAGGTTGCTTAGAGCAATGCCTGTGGTTCAGATTAATTCAATACCTTTCACCCATCACTTTTTTGGTTACATTTTCCTGGGGACATTTTCATATAGAACCAGGGTTAGTGGGTAAAGTGGGTTGAGGAGGGCATAGCGTGCGGTGAGGTAGGGTGTGTTGGGGTAGAGTGAGGGGGTAGACATCCAGTGTGTAGAGGTAGATTGCAGAGAGGGTTAAAATGGGGCACAGTGGGGATGGATAGAGTGGGATAAGAGAAGAGTGGACTGAAGTACAGTGCATTGGAGTAGAGTAGGTTGAGATATGGTAGCGTTGGTTGAGGTGGTAGTTGAGTGGGTGGGATAGATTAGTACAGTAGAGTGGGTATAACATTTTGGGGAGGCAAGTGGTAGGGTAGAGTAGTGGTGTGGCATACTGGAAGAGAATAGTGTGGTAGGATAGGGAAGTGGGATATAGCAGTGGGGCGTGGTTAAACATGGGGAAGAGTAGGTGGTGGGTAGAGTAATTGTTTGGGCTAAGCAAGTGGGTAAGAGTAAAGTAGTGGGGTGGGGCCAAGTAGTGTACAGAGTGGGTAGAGTTGAAGTGGGTGTAGAGAGGGGTGAGGTTGGGGTTAGTGGGGGTAGAGTAGTGGGTTGAGGCAAGGTGAAGGGTATGGTAGAGTGGGCTCAGGTTACAGTAGGTGTGGGTAGAGAAGGCAGAGCAGTGGGCTGTGGTAGAGTAGCGAGGTGTTGGTAGTGTGGTTAGTAGAGTATCAGGATGGGGTACAATAGTGGGGTAGATTAGTGGACTGTGTAGAGACATTGGGGAAGTAGAGGAGTGGGTATAGTATTGGGGTGGGAATAGAGTGGGATGTAGTTACGAAAAATGGGTGAGGTGTGGTGGGATAGAGTAGGGTGAGGTGGGGTTGAGTGGGTAGGGTAGAGTGGGTATAGTTATAGAGTGAGGTGGAGTATTGGTGTGGGCTATAGAAGTAGAGTGTAATATCACACATGGCATCAAGAACACACCAACTCTCAAAGACAATTCAAGGGTTTTTATTTGAGGATTCGAAAAAGGGCTTGTGAAAGACCATCCCTCTCTCTATCATCTACTGCAGGCACTTCCCCTGCAGCCTAGACATCCCTCAACACCAGGATGGTCTCTAGTGATTGGTAACTCCTACTATCTAAAGTTATTTTTGACCTTCTCACACAGTCACCCTCTGGAAATAATCTATGTGGTCCCTGAGCTAGGTTCTCTGATGCAGTGTAAGTAAAGAATAGGTGCTTTTCAGACACTTAGGCACCACTTGGATGTTTCCTTTCACTCCCTCTTCCTCCTCTCCCTAGCTCGCTCTGTCTTTCCCTTTTCTCCTCCTACTCTCCTCCCAGTTACTCCACCCACCGTCTCTCCTCCCTCTCCCTAGCGCTCACTCTTCTGTCCCTCTGATGTTCCTCTCTCTTCTTCTCAATGACCTACCTTCACTCTCTGATCTTACTCTCAATCTCCATTCCTGAATTCAGCCACACTAAAATTGTACTGATTTAATCTCTGCTGCTTTAGAATTTAGCCATTGTTAAACGGTAATGATTTGGTTTCTGTTGTTTTAGGATTTGTCCACTTTTAAATTTTACTGATTTAGTTCCTGCTACTTTTCAATGTAGGCGCTTTTCAACTATACTTATTTGGTGTCTGCTGCTTCTGAATATAGTGATCCTAAAACTGTACAATTTGATTTCTGCTGCTCCTGGATTTAGCCACTTTCATACTGTACTGATTTGGTCTCTGTTGCTTCTGATCTTAGCGACACTAAGTTTGTACTGATTTGAATTCTGCTGCTTTATAATTTAATTCCATCGCCACTGCTTTTGAAGTTAGCCACACAAAGTTTGTACTGATTTAGATTCTGCTGATTTAGAATTTAACCACACAAAAGCTGTATGAGTTCAATGTCTGCTGCTTCTGAATTTAGCCACACTTATGCTGTACTGGTTCAATCTCTGCTACTTTTGAGGTTAGACACACTTAAACTGTACTGGTTTAGTCTCTAATGCCTTTGAATTTAGCCACACTAAAGCTGTATGGGTTCAATCTCTGCTGCTTCTGAATTTAGCCACACTGAGGTTGTCCTGGTTCAATCTCTGCTGCTTTTGAAGTTAGCCACACTAGAACCATGCTGATTTGGTTTCTGCTGCTTTAAATTTAGCCACATTAAAACTAAAACTGAGCTAATCTGGTTTGTCCTGTTACTGAAATTAGCCACACTAAAATGTTGCTGTAATGGTTTCTGCTGCTCCTGAATTTAGCCACACTAAGACCCTACTGATTTGGTATCTATTGTTTTCAAATTTAGCCACATAAAAACTGGGCTGATATGGTTTCTTCTGTTCCTGAATGTAGCCACAATAAAACTTTGCTGATTTGGTTTCTACTGATCCTGAATTTAGTCACACTAAAACTATACTGATATCGCGGCTGCTGTTTTAGATGAACTCGTTCAATCTCTGCTGCATTTGAATTTAGCTACTTTTAAACTGTACTGGTTTAATTGCTGTTTGCTCTGAATTTAGCCACCTTTAATACGTTGATTTGATCTCTGCTGTCTTCTGCTGCTTTGAACCCAAACACACTTAAACTGTACTAGTTAGATTTCTGCTGCTTTCGAACTTTGCCACACCAAAGCTGAACTGGTTCAATCTCTGCTGCTTTTGAATTCAGCCACTTTCTTAGCTTCTTAAATACCAAGCCACATTATACCTTCAAACACAAAACTCCCAACGACATACAACAGAAACTGGAAAAGACTTGACCTTGAAACTTTAACACAACTGTTAGAAACTACCAAGCCAAACAACTCCCACCTTTACCATATGACACCAGACAGAGTCTAAGAGAACCTTCACACCTGGGTCACAGAAGAGTTAGACCAACAAATACCCGGAAAACTCTTCAAACCCACACTGAAAAAAGTCACAGCAAGGTGGTTCACAGACAAACTAAAAAAAAAACCTGCAAGCTAGAAAAGCGATAGAGGAAGCACTACAACCAGACGGACAAAATAAACTACCAACGACAAATTCAGCTGTATAAATCGACAGTTCTGACAGTTTTCCTTAAGAAGGGCAACCCATAGAACTACCCAATTCAATATGATTTATAAGGTACCTGCAGTGGTGGAATCATGTGGTGCAGTATTTTCGTGTGACAGTTGTGGGTCACAATTTGTATCCTCGATTAACTGACCAAGTATTTCAACATTGTGAACCTGATAAAATGCATAATATTGATTGGCTCATGCTCTCCTCTCTGATGTGGAGATGGTTGGGGAGAGTGGCAAAAAGAACTGCTAGCAATCTTAAAGGCATGGTCTAGTAAAACTTTTTATTGTCCCTACGGGTCGGCCATGTTTTTTTAAGCCTAAGTGGCTCGATTTTAGAAAACGTTCCTATGGACCTTACCAGAGTTTTCGTCCATTAAACACACGCGAAAACAGGCACCAGGAAGCCGCCATTTTGTGATAATCCTATCACTTGCCGCATCGCCCTGGCTGACCTGCTTCTGTGGCACTAAATCAATTCCCCCGCCCCTGAGCCTGACATTATCCAAACATTCATATTCCCCGCCTCTCTCCGTGACGTTACTGTGCTGCGTAGGCAAACGCGCCCAGTCGTCTTCTACGCGACTCCACACAGAACCCGGAAACCACACTTGGTAAAGTACATTTATTTGACATTAAATGTGTAGAGAATATTCAGCAATTGCCATATGAAATCCGAAAGCCATTTATTTTCTTTTATCTGTATCCGCAATGGTAGACAGGGTGTTGCTTTTCGTTAAAAGAAGCACTTTGGAAGCACGGTGAACCGCAAGGCTAAGGCTGTTCCATCAACTAGGCACTAGTCCATCGTAAAGGTTGATATGTTGCTTCTAGCCACTAGTACAGCATAAGGGCATGTGGGCCCTTGGCGATCGTCCCATAAATTTGTCAGTGTGCTCCAGTTGTTCATACGAAGCTGCAGGTGTCTCACGAAGAAACCGTCTGCTGGTGTCTCAAACCGATGGTAGTAGCAGAAGGGGAGCAAATACCTGTTATGAAAACAAAAAAATGATAATTAGTCTCGCCAGCCGATCTTCATTAATATTACTCATTTTATTTATTACAGCCGATCAGAAACTATTTGCTTGCAATGATAGTTCAATGGAGTATGTTCGGCTCTAAAATCAATGCGAAAAGTAACGAAATAAATCGAGGCCAACAGACAATGATAAACGACAGTTAGTCTACATGCGTGTGGAATGATATGATATATGATATGGCATTTGTAACGTGCCTATACTCAAGTGTTTCAAGGCGCGACGAGGCAGGTGGGGAACAAGGGCAGACAGACAACGATCCTACTAGGCCAGGTGTCTTTCTGATCGCGCATGGGGAAGGGAGTAGGGGGGTAAAAGTGCTGTACATGGTTAGTTGAATACAAATTAAATAATAGGGCCAGCTGGTGGCAAGTGCAAGGTAAATGCCGGGAGAAGGGGCTGAAGGATACAGAGACAGTCCCGTAGTGCAGGTAGGCAGTGCAGGGAAAAGTGGCTGGGCCAAGGACCGAGATCGGTGAGACCAGTGGACCTGCATGCCCATGTGCCCACTACGAACATGTATTCCTTGCTTTTCCTAGCTCTTCATTCATTCATTTATTCATGCATCCATTCATTAAATCTTAATCCCGGTATAAAAGGGTGTAAAGATTTACTTACATTATATTTGAAATTTCCATTGTGTCTCTTCGTAATGCAGTCTGTAAAACGGACCGTGCTCTTGACAACAATCTTTCGTATACTGAACTAAAATGAAACTCGGTCTAGTTTCAGAATTTTCTGCCTTATCGTCTCTTACGTTATTGCGCACCCCCTTCAAATGTAGTTCTTTCGGCATGGTCCCTGTCTCAAGGTCAAAAGACAATAGAGCCTTATACTTCCAGTGCGACTTGTGGGCCTCATCTGGGCGTGAGCTGAAAATCAAAGCCGCTGTCCTTCGCATTCTTTATTTGCAACATCACGTAGTATAGGCATCTGTGAGAACTTGAAGTTTAGAATCCCTCTATGTAGTGCGCCTCAATGTGCAAATGCAAACTGGCTTCTCTCCCAAATGCCACGGCCCGCTTGGCGCGTTCTAAGGGCCCCAATTTTGTCCCCGTTGTCTGTGAGCTTTGCAGCCCAAATTGAGGCATTTAATTTTTGGCGGAAGGTCAGGGAAAGTATAAAGTACCACAGGAGTTGGGTTAAAAGTGAGATTTATTGTTTGTTTGTTTGTTTTATTATTTGCAATACGCAAGCCTCCCCACCATTAACAGTGCGCAACAGTGCGCAGCATTTATATTTACATGAGATGAGACATGAGAAAAATATATACATACACATATATGAGGTGAATAGAGAGAATTCAAATATGACACCCAGCTTGTTCGCCACCCATGATGGTGAAGGTAGGGGTTAGGGTTACAGGTACACTGTACAATAACATTTATTTACAAAAAGACAATCGTATTGCAATTATTTCAACCGGGATTTGTACTTCACAACCAGCTGTGCTTCGGGTGGGCATGGCACAGTCGCAATGTTCGGTGGCAATGGATCACTGCTCTGCACAGAAACGTCCAAAATTCCATATCTGTGCTTTTCTAACACAGCAACAATAAGGCCTTTCACAAAGTCGAACTGCATTTCATCATAAGAGTATCAGAGTTCGGGAGGATATCTCGCGCTCACACCAACAACTTATTATAAGACCTATTATCACTGTTGCTAAATTTCCTCAGGATAGGTTCAAAAAATCCTCAAATTACATAACGCTTTTCAGTTCAATATATTTTAACTCATCTTCCAAAGTAAAGAACAGCCGACACGTGTTTCGACCTTTGGTCGTTATCAAGGCTGTACAGGTAATTACATTCATCCAATATATCACACATATTTTTTGAGGAAAAACTAAATTATTGTTTTATGTTCATTTTTCTTTGAATATTCATCTTATATCTTGACTATGGCGTGAATTTTCCCATATCCTGACCTGACATGTTGGCACCATATGGTATGGTTTTTGAATTTTCTCTTTTTATTCTCCTTTTTTCGATATAAAGCGTTATGTAATTTGAGGATTTTTTGAACCTATCCTGAGGAAATTTAGCAACAGTGATAATAGGTCTTATAATAAGTTGTTGGTGTGAGCGCGAGATATCCTCCCGAACTCTGATACTCTTGTCTACTATTTTACAAACTTTGTGGGAAGTTTGAGGGAGTGATATCACTTGCTGCCGACCCCCCCTTATTTTATTATATTATAAATTTTTTTGAAATTTGAGAGTGGAAAATAGCGCACGCAATTTGATAGCGATCCCACAACAATTGGTATTTTGCATTTCATCATAGACTGGTTTGATCACCCATTGCTTACTTCGTTTTGAAAACATCATAGTGTAGCGAGGCATCCTTACTTTACCCCTAGTCCTAGATTGTTCACGTCCGACATTGCAGTTATGGGCCAAGACCGCTAGTAGAGTGCGATGTTTCATGCCCCGAAAGCTAAAATGCAAGCGCTTTGGCCTGTACTTTAGGCACATATTGTGGAACACCTCCAAATCTCCTGTGTGACAGAATTCTGTCAGTCCTCTCAAATCTCTTGATAGAGTTTTGTCGAAAACAATCTTCTCAATGGCTTTGTGTGTTGGTGAAGATGGAATCAACCACTTCTTCTTCCGTGCCTCCTCTGGGGACAAAGGGCCATGTTCACATTGGTGGAAATGTTGATTTGCTGTCCAGCTGTTTCAAGTAGTATTTCCACTGACCCTTCACAAGTTTTTGAGCTCCACCAAAGATGGTTGGTGATAGAATGGGACCACTGCAAAATACTTTCAAAACCTTTTTTTTTTTCCTGCAGCCGAGATTTTCTTACTGATTGATTTAGCAAGATGCCATACGTCAAACTGATGATTAATATGTGGGAACTGCTCTCTCATTGTCTTGGCAATTGAAACGTGTCTGTCCGTGGCTATGAGGTCGATGTGCATTCCCCTTGATTGTAGATATTCCACTGATTTTATAAATCCTAGTTTCTCCATGGCCACTGATGATGTACATTGTGTTACCTGCACGACCATCAAACTCATAATTTTCTTACTATCCATGTCCTGAAAGTGGTAGGTGCAGTACTTGGCAGAAAATCCAGGGCTGTCACACTGTCCATCGCCGGCTAGCCTGAATCGTTTGACTTCGAATGTACTTGCTAGAGACAATTGTTCAATTTTCCAAGCATCACTAATGGCCGGAAACAGATAATCACGTTGGTATATGTAGTACAGCACTTTAGAAATGAAATGGAGTCCCACAAACTGAAAGAAAGCCTCTAACTTTCTAAAACTGGAGCCACTAAAAAGTGATGCAGCTGCACACAGTAGATTCCCCAGCATCGGTTGTGCAGACCATGAGCACCTATGATTTAATCTACAGGCGGCATTTATTTTGACGTTACTGCCTTTTATTTGACGAGTCACATTAATCAATGGCTTCCCACATACTTTCCCTCTAATGGAATGCACACATTTCAGCATACTTATAATTTCCATCAAACAACTGTCGAATACAATGTATTTGCTCTCTTTCATTAGACTGTCATCCTGCGTCAACGTTGTTTCGGCCTGTGACGTTGTGGAGATTTCAACACATTGGAAAGTAATATCGCTGATATCAAGTTCTGATGCGTCTATGGATGCTGCGGCTGGTTCGTTCTCTGTCATTTCAACATCTATTACTTCAACATTGATGGGAGAACACAACAATGTCGACAGGTTTGTGGGTGGCAAATTTTTGGCGGGTGTAGATTGTGTGAATTGATCTGCAACTACTTCAGAGCTATCTTCAATACATTCAATAACATCTTCTTGTGGTGGTGCGGTTGCACTGTAGCAATGGTCCAATGCAACTTTGCTGTAGTCTCCAAACACAGTTAATTCATGTTCTGGCCATTGGACATGAGCATCTCGAGCCTGAACACGCCTCGCCTCAATTAATAGTTCCTCCATAGTGTACATGGTCTGGCAAGCAACATCTCTCATTCGCTTCACTGTCTGTGTATGTATAGTTCTGACACCCACGGGTAACTGGAGGAGAGATTGGAAAAGGGATGTTCAGTTTAAACACAAGATAAAGTGTAGTCCAATTGACTGGAAAAAAACATAAAATAGTCCCCAGCACAAACATTTTTTTAAAATTATCAACTGTTTGTAACTAACCTTTTTTTGTTTTTTTTTCTTTGCAACTTTTTTGGCTCGACCTTCAACATCTGCACGCTGTAGCTCCGATTCGTTTCCGCATGTCCTCCCTTCCTCTTGCGCTGCAACGACTATATTTTCTGTATCCGCATAGACAGCACGGAATGAGGCTCCATTGTCTCCCTGAAACATAGTACTTTCATTACTATGTATCAAAATATTGTTAGCATAAAACACACGTGAGGACGAACACACAGGTACATCTCAATAGCCAAACACGATTTAAACATTGTGTGCAACAATCAAATGACAAGTATTCGACCAGTGATGATCTATTTCGATGGAGCTGTCAGTATCCATACCTCTGGCTCTGCATGGACTGCCATGAATGGTTGTATTGGAGAGGAGGCATCCGCATCTCCCTGAAACACAGTACCTGCATTAGTATGGTTTTCAATATTGGAAACGTAACATACACTTGGGGTCGACGGCACAGGTACATATAAAGAGATAACCACAAATGATGCATTGTCTAAAACAATCAAGGAAAATATAAGTATGCAGATTTCATCGACTTATTTCTCCGATTCCTTTACATCTGCATCATCAAAATGGGATGTTGTGATTGTAGTGGAAGCTCCGTCGTCTCCCTGAAACACAGTACTTGCATTAGTATGGTTTTCAATATTGGAAACATAACACACACTTGGGGTCGAACGCACAGGTACATATAAAGAGATAACCACAAATGATGCATTGTCTAAAAGAATCAAGGAAAATCTAAATATGATCACATTTCATAGACTTATTTCTCCGATTTATTTACATCTGCATCATCTAAATTGGATGTTGTGATTGTAGTGGAAGCTTCGTCGTCTCCCTGAAACACAGCACTTGCGTTAATAGGGAAGAAAGTATAGCAAATGGAATCACGTTATATGATCATGCATGATGGAGCTGTCAGTATCCATACCTCGTGCTGCTGAAGAATATCTATGGATGTTGCAAATGTAGTGCGCACTTCCGAAAGCTGTTGCGCTGATTCGTATACGCATGGTCCCGCTTCCTCTTCCCCTGGAATTACTTGAATGTCAGGCTCTGCATCAAGTGCAGGGGTTGACGCTCCATCAACTGCCTGAAACATACTACTTGCATTAGTGAGGATTACAATAGTGAAAACATAACACACACCTGGGGTCGACAGCACAGGTACATATCAATGGCTAACCATGAATGAAACATTGTGTAGAACAATCAAACGACAAGAATTCCAGCTCTGATGATGACGCTCGATGGAGCTGTCAGTATCCATACCTCCTGCTGGTGAAGAACATCTAGAAATGTTGTAGATGTGGCGGACGCTTCAGCATCTCCCTGAAAGACAGTACTTGCATTAGTATGGTTAACACTAATTATAACTGAAAACAAACACCAGTGGACGATAACTAAGGTGTATATCAATTGGAAAGCACTAACCAAACATTCGGTAAAATAATTACACGATAGAATAAAACTATTACTTCACATGCATAAAACAAGTATGTAGCGGATTAGCCTAGTAAGATTACCTGATACGCGCTAGAAGTGGTTGATAACTGCAACCACGTCAAGGATGTAGAATTTTCTTGCTTCAGATTCAAGGGATAGTCAAGAAGTTGTAAAGGTAAATTAATGATTGATAATGAAATGCCAATATTAAAAATAGCCATGTAAGGTGACAGAATACTTGAAAAATGCTCAATACAGCACAATTCTCTGTTCCCATATATATATATACATTGCGTTTGTGGGTTATGAAATCGAAAAAGAATATATGATAAATGTCATTATTCAAAAAACTATACACTCATATCAATATCGAAATTATTACAAGGGATAGAACACCTACAATATCAATTAATCCATTCGGCTACCTACACACTACCGCAAGGCCTAAAGCTAAATCCGGACACTTGACTCACTGGTGGCAGAATGTGGACGAATAGAGTGGGAATAGCGTTTGAGCAATTTCCGTGTCGTTCGCCGTTTATTCTTCTTTGTTACTCAAGATGTTGTGTACATTTCCAAGGAAAAGTGCCGGCGGCAGATGCGGTATCGATCACCCCTTTTGTCCTGTAAGACTTGTTGGACTCTACTTTCCAGCTCATCCAGTGGATATCTGCAATGTCTGACCCATTCTCTTATTCGATCAACAGTTTTTGGGAATACATGCACTGTAGTGCCTTCAGATTTTGCATGGGTCTTCGAAGGGCAACCGCTAATCGAACATGCAGGCATTGTTGATAAATCTGAAAAGTAAATATCGATATTATTATACAATCTTCATGAATAAAGATTTGATACAAAAGTAAATGAATCATACAATGATCAATGCAAGGTTTGTTTTGGTCTCAGGAACTATACCAGTTCATTATGTGCGGCTAAGTATTTGCATAAGTTGCAGAAATGTATAAATGATGTGACTAAAATCTGAACATGTGACTCGTCCCTTGGATGTTCTGTCTTGCACGAGAAGGAAACATGCTTACATTATAGACTGGGCCCCCGAAGGATGCAATTCGATGACAATAGACAAAGATGAAAATAAATAGATCTATTGATAGCATAGCAATGGAAACTCAAGTCAATAGCAATGAGATCAATGAACATAGCACTATTGTGTACTCTACTCGCAAATAGATAGAAATTAAAAAATCTGCGAAATCTGACTAGGATACATGGCCTTACCTTGACCAACAAACAGTTGGATTCAGCAAGCAGAGCAGTATGTTGCAGGAGAATAGGTGGGTGGCCACAGGTAGCACACTGATGGGTTTGCTCTAAGCGGTCACAGAAGTTCACGGATAGCACGATGACGAGTATATTAGCGTAGATCACAGTGGTTGCCAGGTAGCACGTTCAGGAGTTGACTTGCAAAGCACAAAGATGTTCTCATGAGACATATCAAGTGGTTTATAAAGTATTAGAAACAGGGGTGTTTGTGAATGAATGACGTATGTATGTCGTGGTATTAGGGGGGCGGCCTGCTTCAAGGGGAGGCCTGGCTGGAGACACGGGGTCTGAGGAGGCCATGTGACCGATGGCCCCTTGGCGTGGGATACCTTTTGAAGTGTACATGTTGTTTGGCACCTTGACCTTTCGCGCCCCTGCCAGCGCGCATCCACTGGCCCGAACCACCTTTGATAGAGGAGGGTGGGCTGGATGGGCATGAGGCGTGCAGATAAGGCACAGGAAGACTGCTGAATGGAGACACACTTATGTGGATTGCAGGGGGGCGGCCTGCCTCAGGGGAGGCATGCATGGAGACACGGGGTCTGAGGAGACCATGTGAACGATGGCCCCTGGGCGTAAGATACCTTTTGAAGTGTACATGTTGTTTGGCACCTTGGCCTTTCGCGCCCCTGACAGGGCGCATCCACTGGTGCGAACCGCCTTTGATAGAGGGGGGTGGGCCTGGGGCGTGCAGATAAGGCACAGGAAGACTGCTGAATGGAGACA
Organism: Ambystoma mexicanum; assembly: GCF_040938575.1. NCBI lineage: Eukaryota > Metazoa > Chordata > Amphibia > Caudata > Ambystomatidae > Ambystoma > Ambystoma mexicanum. Next base: position 747,178,516 of record NC_090926.1, read on the forward strand.
CACTTATGTGGATTGCAAGGGGGCGGCCTGCCTCAGGGGAGGCATGCATGGAGACACAGGGTCTGAGGAGACCATGTGAACGATGGCCCCTGGGCGTAAGATACCTTTTGAAGTGTACATGTTGTTTGGCACCTTGGCCTTTCGCGCCCCTGACAGCGCGCATCCACTGGCGCGAACCGCCTTTGATAGAGGGGGGGGCCTGGGGCATGCAGATAAGGCACAGGAAGAGGGTTGAATGGAGACACACTTATGTGGATTGCAGGGGGGCGGCCTGCCTCAGGGGAGGCATGCATGGAGACACGGGGTCTGAGGAGACCATGTGAACGATGGCCCATGGGCGTAAGATACCTTTTGAAGTGTACATGTTGCTTGGCACCTTGGCCTTTCGCGCCCCTGACAGCGCGCATCCACTGGCGCGAACCGCCTTTGATAGAGGGGGTGGGCTGGATGGGCCTGGGGCATGCAGATAAGGCACAGGAAGACTGCTGAATGGAGACACACTTATGTGGATTGCAGGGGGGCGGCCTACCTCGGGGGAGGCCTGCCTGGAGACACAGGGTCTGAGGAGACCATGTGAACGATGGCCCCTGGGCGTAAGATACCTTTTGAAGTGTACATGTTGTTTGGCACCTTGGCTGTTCGCGCCCCAGACAGCCCCACATGCCAGCGCTCATCCACGGGTGCGAACTGCCTTTGATAGGGGGGGTGGATGGATGGGCCGGTGGGCGTGCAGATAAGTGTGTGGGAACGAGGGGCCATCAGGCCTCTCTCGATGGCCCCTCTCATGCTTTACTTCTCAGTAGAAACTCGGACCAAGTGCCTCCAGTAGTGGGTTCACCCCTTGCCCTTATGTGATAACTTTGGTTGACAATCGCGTAGATGGGACCACTGAGCATGACTCTTCCTCTGAGATCACTGTCCTGCATGTGAACCAGCCTGAACTAAGCACATCGCTCGTTCATCTCCATAAACGTGTCCTTGCCCACACACCCTCGCCAGTGGAAACTTACTGCCATTGTGACCCTGTGTACCTGCAAGGTATTCTCTTCAAGTGCCAGACCACTGACCACGACATGATGCCCACCTAGCAGATCCCCAATTAACATTAGACCCCTACTGCAGTATATCGTTGCTTATCAATAACAAATGCCACATACCAGAGATTCTTGTGAGCACAGACCCACACTTCAACCGGTGTATTACAGTGGTCAAGACCCTTAACCTAAGGCCTGTATAATCCAATGTTAATTGTTAGTATAGATATATGTGTGACTTTTATAGAGACATAACCTACTGAAAGACTTTGAACAAGTGTTATTTAGTGCATGCATTATCGAGAATATTTTATGTTAGCTTAGATAGTGACCACCCTGCTTCACAGCGACCAGACCTTCACCCATTCGGAGCACAGATGTCTGATGTCCATCCTTGAATGGAGACACACTTGATTCATTTAAATAAATCGAAACAACCGTTGTTAAAATATATGTGGTGTTTTATTTTGTATCTTATTTTCATGACATAAAAATACAAGACTTTAAAGATTATACAGGTCAGGTTGCAGCACAGCGAGAGAAAATCCCCTGTACTGACCGCTGTCACTCGGGAACGTTTCTCTTATGGCACGAACGGCACAGGTGGGTATCACTCTTCGAATACGGTGTCCAAGCCTCCAGTGGAGCCACCATGTAAAGGAACGATAGGCCACCAGCCTGTTCCACCTGTGAAAAGGAATGAAACAAACTGTTTTTAAATGACCAAGATAAGTTTAATAAACGTTTGCTGTCAATGACAATTCTTGTAACTAATGGCATTCTGCACGGACAAACGCTATCTAGACAATGCACACTATTGAAAGACTTACATGCGTTACAATGATATGTAGATGTAATTTTGGATATAGTAGAAGAACATGAAATAGGAGTGGCATGACAAGCAGAGTATACTTACTCGTTACTCGGATTACGAGGACGAACAGTTGCGCGAAGTTTGTGCATAAGCACCATCATTATTCTCAACACGGCCCGTGTGAGGCAGGCTGCCCTGAAGTCTGGCAGCTCGTTGATGCATTGCGGTCATGGCTCGCCTTCCGAAATGTAGGCCAGGCATCCCGAGTTTTCTCGGCAGCAGCAGTTCTCCTCCTCGATTGGCATTAGCTCGCACAGATTGCATGTGCACCAGGTGGAGACGCCGTCCATGCGACTAGGCCCAGGCTCTTCATCTGTTGATTCGTCCTGCCAACTGCCGTCCGAATCCCCATCGTTTTCGCGTTCTTCCCTTTCCAGTAGTTCCTCCTCGGTATACTCGGGCTAGTACATGTAGGGCATTATTGTAGCCATTGTGTGGTAAACAAAGTAAAATAATTTACCGAGATGGTATAGGTGTTCACACGGGCTACAAGCGGCGAAGATAGCTGACCACGGAAACGAGTCACAAAATACTCTAAGTAACACAGAGAGAGGAATGGAATCGAAAATCTGCTGCTGTGTTTTGTGAAACGGTCTGTTTATACTTATTGAGCAAAGAGGCGTCCTGCCATTTCCATGTCGACACGTCATTAGCTGAAGCGCAGCGAATGTTGACACAAGACGTGCTTTGGCGTTGGGAAATGGGCGGTACGAGTCTGCTGATGACAGGCTCAGGGGCGGGGGAATTGATTTAGTGCCGCAGAAGCAGGTCAGCCAGGGCGATGTGGCAAGTGATAGGATTATCACAAAATGGCGGCTCCCTGGTGCCTGTTTTCGCGTGCGTTTAATGGACGAAAACTCGGGTAAGGTCCATAGGAAAGTTTTCTAAAATCGAGCCACTTAGGCTTAAAAAAACATGGCCGACCCGTATGGACAATACAGATTTTTACTAGACCATGCCTTTAAGACCTAGGGGGCTTTCTGTAGTACCCCAGCAGGCACATGCGGCAGTAGCAGGTGGCCCCTGCATGTCCTAGATCATGGTAGAAGGGGAAGAAAAACGAAAGCCATGTGTGGCAGGTGGCAAGCCACAGGGCTCAGCAAGCCTTCCCATGCCCAAGGCCAGTTGCACAACCCCAACACCTGACTCACAAACTGTGCAGCTCTTGGAAGACCCAATTTCTACAGCCCATAGGTAGGGAAGTGGGAGTAAGAGTAAAAGAAATTTAGTTTGGGGTCTCCTTCCACAGTCATGGTCCCAGCACGCCCCCTCACCAATCAAACATTGCAGTACTTAATTTATTTTTATTTTCTATTAATAGATACACCATGACTCCCAAGTTACAATGCCACAATGAATTATCAAAGAAAAGGACAATTCAGCCTAGGATGTGAACTAAACAACAAACGTGGCAATGCCCTAAGCATTTATATATGGAGGAAACATTGTACTCTATCAAGAACCATATACGAGTTACGCTTTTTGTGAAGAGTTTACTTCACAGAACCACTTCTTGGTAAGCCCAATTTTGACAGCCACAGAATTAAGATCATTTAAGTAGAGTGATAATCCGAGGATCACATAGTTTGATCAAGTGGGGATTACTGGGTGGGAGCCCAGGTTTTCTGAATGCATAGTTTGAAAATGTGCAGGCTTCATACCACACATTCCCCTGTTGCATCTTTAGTTGTCCTAGGTAAAGGATGCCTCGCAAGTCCTGACTTTTTAGCTCACAAGTACCACAACGATAGAGCTGTGAACATTCTCACATGTGCAGAATCAGTGCAGAAGGATGCCACAAGATCCCTGCATAGATATGTCCAGCCTCTTAGGTAGGCCACTATCTTTGGTGAGGCAAAATCTAGGACTATGCCTCCTGGAACCACATATGCAGTTGTGCACGCATCCTGGGTGGCTCTCCTGTACCTGTGACTTGGCGCTAGAGCTGCTAGCTGTATTGAGCGTTCGATGGGGCCAATGTTCACTTAAATTGAGTGAACCATAATGCTACTACAGAGATCCTCTCAACAATCTATGATTGTTGAGCCCGTGCCAAGGCCTAAGATGGACTTTCATTTTGTAAACTCTACTGCTGTTACACTAAGCCTCTGTTTCCATTATTGGCAAGTACAGGGTGGTTTGGTGTTAAATCTAGTAAAGTAGAGTTATAGGCATCCTGTTGAACCTTTTTGTCAGCGGACACTCTGGCAGCTTAGTATACATAGCCATAAGATTCCAAGTTGGCCCGGTAGAATTCACACAGGCTCTTGTGCAGTAAGACCACTGAAACAGAGTTCTTAGCAGCATTTGGTATTGATGCTCTGTCAGCGAGTGGGTGAGAATGTCATGGTTTCCATTCTTCGCCCTTTTAAGCAGGACGGGGAGATATTTACTAACTATGCAGACGACACACATTGTCACGTCCCAATTATAGGTTCTCACTCTCAGGACGAGGAAGAACTGAACAGAGTGTACACTATCATGGAAAATTGGATGGTGTGGCACAATTTTGCCTTGAATAGGGACAAAACTGAGTTGTTGATTGTGGGCACTCAGTCAATGCTGGCTAAACTTGGTCCATCTTACAATAATTTTTATCTTGGAGAGGTCACAATCTCCCCCCAGAACAAGGTAAACACTCTGGGAGTGGTTTTCGATCAGCAGTTAAACATGAAAGCTCATGATGGAGATTTGTCTCCTCAGCAGCTTATTTTATTAAGCTGCTGGCTCACCTTAGACCTTTTATTTCTCAGGATAATGCTGAGAAGATATCTAGAGCAATTATCGGATCCAAAATAGATTACTTCAGTATACTCCTGGTGGGGCTTAGTAAAGCCGATGCGAATAGGCTTCAAGTGGTGCAAAATGGCGTGGTTAGGGTAGTTGTGGGATTATCCCGCAGCAACCATGTTTCAGCTGCCAGAAAGTCCCTGCACTGGCTCTCTGTGGTTGCAGAGGCTCTTTTTCGTCTTTTGGTGATCACTTTTAAATGTAGACATATCTGCAAGTTCTCATCTCCAACAAGGTGAATAGCAGATCCTTGTGGTCTATTAACCAGATGTATCCTACCCTTCCTAGAAGTAGGATTAAGAAGGTTGAAAGTGGAGCATTCTTTATCGCCACTCCGAAAGCCTGGAACTTGCTTCCTTCTGATCTTCGTGGTCAGGAGTCCTTAGCATGTTTCAAGAAAAACTGAAAACATGGCTGTTTATCTGATTCTCTTGGGTAGTGTAGTTTAGGAGTTTCCACGTTAGAATGTATTCCTATTTCTGTTCAGTGTTTTTCAATTCTTGTCTGCGCCCTGATGCCCATGGGTCCATGGTTGTGCTATACAAATAAGTAAGTAAAAGTAAAGTAAAGTCATTGCTCACGTTGATGACTCTTGGAAGATTAGCTGTGAACTCACGGGTTGCATTTGTATTGTTGAGTTGGTGGTAGCCTACATTTAGGTTTGGAGAACCACTTAGTCCCATTCTGATCTGCCAGTATTTTATCAATCATAGGAGTTCTAAACCACTTGCTCTCTCTCTCTCGCTCAATGGCTTTACCTGAGAATATCATGTCTATGCATATGTGTGCCTTAGCGTGTATCTTTGCCATCTTCATGAGGACTATGGGGCTTGCCACAAAGCTGAGCCCTCCACTACTTCAATGCTGCCCCCCTTTTCCAGTTACAGTAGATCCATTTCAACCTTCTCATGGGTATGGGATGGGATACAGCAGTGCCTGAGCTCCACTCACTGCACAGATTCATTGGTGTGATGATGCATCTGCTTCCCTTAAAACCATCCAATTGTACTAGGATGTTGTGGGATACATTATGTAATCTTTGATGTGTATACTTTTGAGTGAGATTCCTGGTTGTCTCAAAATCTTGCAGCTCAGTTTCACTGATTTACAACTTTGAAGGGGTTTTTCAGAATCTACTATGGTGAGGAATTCTGGAAAGCCATCTTAGTGGACCAGAAAAAGTTCACACTATAATCTAACCAAACTTGCAACAGTATAGCAGCATAGCAGTAAGGCGTAGACTCTGGAAGGTGTAGGATAGGTACAGAGTACAATTAACATTTACACAGACTGGTAAGTAACTAAAGTCCACACTTTGAGCAGATCTGCCTTGTCACGCCTTCATCCTTGCTGAAATCCACCCTAGGTGGTCCACTTCTACAAGAAAGGCATGCAGGATGGTCTCTAAGGCTGAGATCACCTCCTCTGCCAAGAATAGGTTCTATAGCAGGGCCAGGTGCCTCAGGCTCAGCTGGAGATGGGACAGAACATTTCACTTTCTTGGCCTTGGGTTTCCTCTGTGTCTTAGGCTTGGGTTGAGACTAGGCTGCAGTCAGTGCCTTTTTGGTTAGTGACCTAGTTCTCTGTGGAAGAGATGGTGTAGTAGAAATCAGTGCTAGTTCCTTAAGATCATTGCTTAAGTGCACCCTTCCTGGAAGCTGCTTCTGAATGCTCACTGGTAAGGTGGCTATGATCCCACTCTTTAAAGGAGTGATGGGCATAACTGGGACATTTCAAAGGGGGCATTCCGTCAGTTTGGTCATCCTTAGAAGAGCCATAGCAAGTTCCTCTAGGTCTACTTATTAAGCAATAAACTCCACCATACAGGTGCATAATGGGGTCAGGTACCGGGTACAGGTCAGCTTTGCTCGGCCTGTAACTTGGCTCTGTGCCGCTCCTGTCCATATAATGCCCCTGCATGGAGGGGTTTATTGCTATTAGAATCCCAACATGCTTTTCCAGGATGCTAATAGTTTTAAAGCGTGGTTGCTGTTTCTCAACTTTAAAAAGCGACAAAGCAAGATGGCCACCAAGGAGAAGGGAACTATACATAGTCCCTCCTCCCTTTTCGTGTTTGTCATTGCTGCAGCAGGGAAGTGCCAGACAGCTGAATGCTCCAGGCATCGGCTAGGGACGTGGCAGCTGCAGGTAAGTGGAGCAGCGGTTGAAGTGGTGGGGAGTGGGTAAGGGAGGTGGGATTTGGAGGGTGATTGGAGGAAAATAGGTCAGGCTAACTTACCTGTTGACGGTAGGGAAGATGGCGGCTGCCCCGCTTCTGAGGAGGCTTCGAACGTGTGCATTAACATGAGGTAAAGCCGCATTCCGAACTTCCTCATGTAGCTTGCACACTTATCACTCTTGTGGCCCTGCTTGTGGGTTATGTTAATTTGACAAATCTTTTTCTTTCTGCTTCTTGCCCTCGACATACTTATGAGAAGCTCCTTTGTCCTTTTGGGCACTCATGGGTCAGCAACTACTGCCAGCTTTTCAGGATTGAACTCCTTTGAGTCTGCCACATGCTGCTACCATTTCAGGGTACTTTGAATGCATCACAAAGTAAGACACGGACAACAGATTCACTTTTTCTGAAATAAAGGATTTTATTTGTCAGTATGGAATAAGGCCTAACCTGCCCTATGCTAAGGTGGGATTCCCCTACCTAAAGAAACTAAGGGTAGTATGCATCGTTAAGTTCAACTAAAAATTCTGTTCTCACAACTAAAGATATAAAATGTATAGGGATGTCAGCAACCAAAGAAACAGTGTTCTAAATAAAGTTCTGAGCTTCTTCCAGCTCTTTGGCTTGTGTTTCAGCCCCTTCTCCAAGTTCAAAACAGTTCCACACAAAAGATCGCAGGATTCCCTTCCCTAAGTTTATCACAGTTCCAAAAGGCAACAGGATTCCCATCTCCAAGCTCAACACAGTTCCAAAAGGTCTCAGGGTTCACTTCCACAAGAAGGCATCTCTTTTAGCTTCCAAACCACAGTCAGCTCTCTTGACTTTCAATAAGTATTCCAAACCAACTTTGCAACCTTTCAGGCTTCTCACTAGTTCAATTAGCTTGCTCTTTTCTTGAATGACTTTAATACTTGATAGGCACAACAGCTTCAGTATCTTATCTTTCCTTGGTTCACTTGAAGTACAGGTTATTCGGTCTAGGCGCAGTTGTCGGACCACACGGTCCACCCATTACAGGTCACGCAACCGATAACCCGTGGCATTTTGTTATATTCACTTTTTCTCATTGGGCTTCCTTGCTAACAGAGACTCCCTCTTTGAACCTGTGTCAATTGCCCATTTACAGTTCTTTTTTTCCTTGGCAGTTTCTTGCCCTGCCACAACATGACTTTCACACCATTCACTTTGTGGGTTGTTTTCCTTGTTACCACATTGCTTTCACACTTCACAATAGTGCTTATTATTTGCTTTTCACTTGCTTCCTAGGCCCTTGTTACTGGCTTTCATTTGGCTCATACATTCACATTGTCCATCAATGCTTTATGCTTGCTTTCACTGTATTCGAAAATGCACATTACTTTAATTTTACTTGTGCGGTACTACCATGGACTTTTATAACTTTTCCTTAGTTCGGTATTTAATAATGCATGAAACACTTTGCAGCTCGTTTTGCATTCACAAACCTTTCCTTAGGTCTCCCGAACCTTTTATCATAAGGTTTCATTTAATCGGCTTCTCCTTGTGCCCAAACCAACCCATGGAGTGCCCCGGCGTGACTTTTCCCTCTCCGTCACTCACGGCATCCGGCAGGTCCACCGGGTGCTTTCAGTTTTCTCCTCTGCTGTCTCTCACTCCCCTTTCACTTGTTGGGAGCTCCGATGAGCAGCGCTCACTTCTTCTGAACATTCCTGCTGCTTTTGGGGACTCCCTGGAGTCTTCATTGTCCCCCGGCTACAGGTGGGTACACACAGCACTGAATTCTGCACGGCTCCCAACATTCTCACAGCCCGTTTGGGCTGCAGCATCTTTCTCGCTCTCCTGCAGTGCTCAATGTCCTTTTCACTGGCCCCTCTCCAGCTTGCTCCGTACCGGGTTGATGTGTCCTGTTCCCCAAGCAGGTTTCTTCCTCCAGGCGGAACGCACCCCCCCACCCCGCAGTGGACCTATCTTTGCCTCTTGCATGTTTCTGCTTATATACACCTGTAGCGTGTGTGTGTGTGTGTGTGTATATATAAAAGAGGGGCAGACTGATAATAACCTACAAAGGTAGGGGGAAGGAAGGGTGTATTCTGACAAGGGAAGGGGGGATACCATGCCTCATCTGAAGACATCCTCTCCCCACTCCCCAAGTTCCCTCTACCCAGGTGATCCTCCCTTGCATATTCACCCCCAGGGTCAGAATCCAAAAGCGATGGCCTTTCCCTGGCCACCTGAGAAGAGGATCCAAGAGGAGTAGATGGGAGGATGCCCTCAGAATCCTCACAGTACATGAATCAAAAATATGCCCAGGTGTGACCATACTGACTACGGCCACCAAAGCGTTACTATGTGGCCATCTATCCAACCATTCAGACTCTTAAGGAAGTCCCAAACAAAAAATACTCACTGCGCACACGCATTCTTGCTTTGCTTTTGTTATCGCTGAACTTTCTTAATTATTGGGCAGGAGTCCTCACAAACTTACAAAATAGCGCTTCTTTCATTCTGTCACCAAATATTGTTACTAGTTTTCAACTCAAGAATAGCATTCTAGCAACTCTCTGGGAATCTAATAACGAGACATGCTGCATGATCCCAGCACCGCGCCTAAGGTATGCTTGTATGCTAGCAGTGTGGCATGGTGTATAGCCTTGCGGATTTAGTGTCCTGCATACATGTTACATGTTATGGACGATGCAGCCCATGGGTGCAATTAGGGTAGTGTGGATAGTGCCAGCGCATACTACTCATTTGCTGTCAAAGCAGGTTTCTGGCTGAGTGACCTCAGTGTAAGCCTGCACATCTTGCAACCTTTTGGTGGACCAAATTTCATGGCTGAAATGCACTGAGCTATTGAGAAAAGACTTGGTAAGTGATCCTAGGTAACTGTATTTCACACATACTTTTCTTGACACGTGGGCAGGTAAAAAAATCAATCTATTGAAAAGGTCTCCAAATATATGGAGACTCCTGTCCCCTGCACACCTTTTCCTATAAATACAGGCAATACCCTAAGTAGGGTATTGCCTGTATTTATTGTATACCCTAAGTAGGGTATTGCCTGTATTTTTAGGAAAAGGTGTGCAGGGGACATGAGTCAGGCAATACCCTGATTAGGGTATTGCCTGTATTTATAGGACAAAGGTGTGCAGGGGACGGGAGTCTCCATATATTTGGAGATTTATTCAATAAAACTGGAGAAGGATGTTGGCAGAAACGAGGTGTAGTGGTTAGAAAAGCACAAACACACACCTAAGGCTCAACTGGCTGAAGCCATGGAACCCCATGGGTCCAAAGTGGCTTAAAGCTGTCTTGTAAATCAAGGTCTACAGTGGCAGCACACAACACTGATTCTAAGAAAAGTAGTAGAAAGTCATGGTTACTGTAAAGAAGGAAGCAGAGTACCGGCATTTCATATGTGAGGGGACTGCAAACAGGACGCATATGCCTAGGCTCCACCACCTTTGGTAAAGTTAGGATAGCTTCAGGTGGGCTTCGTATCCTTTCAGGACAGGTGTACTTAAGGATCAATAGATAATCCAGCACCCTGAACTCAGAATATCACTAGCAAGACCCCCACAGGACAGAATATTGTTGGGGAAACTGGGCTCACTGATAGCTTCTGCAGGAACAGGCCCCTGGTAGGGGATGCACAAAGCTTTCTCCCACTGCTGGGTCTGACAACAGCCGATACACCTGGATTGGTAGAAGATGGCAGAATTCTGAGTCCCACAAAGCTAGTCCCTCCCCATGATGAAGAACGGCAACAGCAAGTGGTCTTTGCTGTCCAGAGAAGGTGCACATGAGGTTTCCAGCCCCAAAGTGAGAAGGTCTCTATACACTGAGATAGTCCTGCTCGCGGAGGACACAGGTGAAATGATGCAGCACTGCAACTCTTCCGAGTTCTGGGCCAGCGAAGACAGCAAGCAGAACTTCATACTGGTTGGTGCCACCAGTACAAGGGAGGTAGACACATCTTGGTGGCCTCCCTAGTTTAGAGGAAGGCAGAGCTTCCCTACATTGTGGTTGGCAGAGTCAAAACTGGTCACAGCAACATTTCCCCAGAATCTCTCTGATGTATCTTCTACATAGGATCCTAAGCTCTAGTGGTCAACATGAAGAAATGGGTTCAGATCCTTTCCCTCTAGACTAACTGCATGCTTGTGGGATAACTCAGCCTTCCCATGGATGGGACCTGCAACATTCAACTAGGTAGAGGCTGTTCATTCACAGTCAACCAGATACCCCACATCTGCCCAGCAACGAGACACATTCTGGCTGGGATTGTACATTGGGGCCGTACAGCCCCGATTCCCAGTTCAGGCACAAATAGCAATGACTGGGGCTTCCTTGGAGGAACCCAGGGAAAGTGCATGACCATATATGGCAATTTCTGACCTAGCCAGGCAGGAAGAGGGCCAACAAAGGGAATGCAACAAAGAACAGTGCTTAAACTACAAGGAGCAGCTGATTTTAGTATATTTTACTTAAAAAGGCATTATAACAGTAAAAGAGAATTGTGCACTGTGTCATGGTTTATTGGACGGTCACTCTCACCCCAAGGAGTCCCCCCAAAAAAGGTGGCGCACAACAAAGTGCTTACCAGATTCAACTTTATATTAACATTCAGCAGATACCCTCTGTACCACCAATAAGCTAGGAACCAGGCTGGTGTATAGTAATAATATATGTATTTATTTAAATTTTACTACAATGAATAATAAATCAATCACAAGGACAGCAGCCACCGACTCCATGGCACAATGCCATATAACAACTTCAAATTACTTGCATCAATTGATGGACATATATGTCTAATAGACCTTCAGTTACTACAACAACACAGGTAGAATTCAGAGATTTGCAGTCACAACTTACGTCAGATTTCTTTGCAAATGAACCGATAGAAAAAGTTTAAGACACACAGTGATTGCTCAGTTTATCCCAATGCTCTTTTCACCCAGCAACCCCCACCCTCCAGGCATCAATTAGATATGACCCTGTTATAATTGGATCCGTGGGTTTGGTCGGTGATGGCATGTGGAGTGTGGAGTGATGTCACTGAAGGTGGAATGTTTGTGCATGTGCTGTGAGCTAGGTTCTATGGATGGCAGTTGGTCCTGAGTAGCTGAGCTGGGTGGATGTCCCAGTGCATTCTTCTCTACATCCTAACTATAGAATAAACATACTTGTAAACTTACCTTCTGGTTCCTGGCATTGTGTAGGAGGTGGCTCAGTTTACATTACTGGCGACGAGAAAATGGGATCCTGCTGGGAAGAAGCAGTATAGAGGAGCATTGCCTTCCTGGAAGACGTCCATCCAGTGGGGTCCAGCCCTGCATTGGCTAGAGGGAATTCGCCTGTGCAGATCTTGTAGGCCGGGCGGTGCAGGAGTGGCGGAGGTCCAAGGTCAAGGTCCAGGACGGGGTCCCTGAGGATCCAGTTGGAGCACAAGGTTTTCTGCAGTCCAGGAAGGTGGAGGAACGGCCTGGGGGTGCCGTGAAGCCTGTTGTGTCAAACAGACGTGCAGTGGGCTGAGGTGGCCCATTACCAGGTGCTGCGGTCTGAGCTTGCATGTCAAGTCTGACCACGTTTGGCTGTGAGGGGCGATCAGTGCACAGAGGTCCTGTTTTGCCTAAGAGTGGCTGCCTGTGTCTCTACAGGAGCCCTGCACGGAGAGCAGTGGGACGGAGCAAGCTGCAGACCGGGTCGGTCTTCGGGAGGAGCACGTTCTGGGATCAGAAATTGTTTTGTCACTTTTCTGTGATGGTTGCGAGGACTGAGGTGACTGGGGCATGGCTGAGGCAGTTGGAGTTTTGCCTGTTGGCCGTGGTGTTGACTCCTTGGTGCCGGAGAGCAAAATGATGATGTCACGGCACAGGGGGCAGGCGTTCAAGTGGGTCCAGCTGGAACGCAACGTTCTTTTGGAACGCAACGTTCTTTTGGAGTGCAGCGCAGGTGCCAGAGGCAGGCGCTAGTGTGTTCCGGAAAGGCAGTTAAAGGCTAAGCTGTCTCTGCACATTGCTGGAGAACGTGACGTTAGAGTGGCTACAGAGTTCTTTGGGGCGCATTTTGTCTGTGCGTGGCCCACAACCGAGATTGTTGGTGGGCGAGGAGACGGTGCGTTTTTAAAACTGTTAATGAGCGCGGAGGGCGCGGCTCCTGAAAGGGGTGTGTTTTTGTAGCTAAAGGAGAGCGCGGAAGGCGCGATTGGATTTGTGGACATTTGCTTCATGTGCGCTTGGAGATGGGAGAGGTTGTTACGAATGCCGTGGTCCTGCAGGAAGGTTGCAAAAGTTGCGGGAGCTGGATCCAGATTTGTGGGGCTCCTGATCTGGGCCCCTGCATCCGGATCAAGAACCCATCAATGGTTTGATTATGGTAGGTGTCTGGGAGGACTGTTATGATTGTTGTCATTTCTGGTGTGCTCTTGGGTGTAGTGCGTTTTACGGGGTTGGGTCCTGGGTGAATTTTAGTTTGTTATCAGGCCTGTACATGGCGGTTGTAGATTGTTGTGTCTATGTCTGTGGCCTGTTACATTAGGATTTTTCCCAGGGTTTTGCCGTGGACTGGAGGGTGGGGGTCAATGGTACTGGGGAGTGTTTTCATTGTTATACTTCTTCTCTGCATAGGTGGGTGGTTCTATGGACATGGGGGTGCGGGGTTGGCGCAGGGACTTTTGCGCCATATCATATTTTGCATCTTTTGAACATGTGGGTGCGGGGTTGGTGCAGGGACTTTGGCGCCATGTCATATTTTGCATCTTTTGGACATGTGGGTGCGGGGTTGGTGCAGGGACTTTAAAGCCATGCTCATTTTTCTTGTTATGCATTTTTGGGGTTGGTCTTGGGTACGATGGTCATTGTTTGGAGAGTTATCTGTTGTCTTGTAGTGTTTTGTTTTGTTTGTTTGTCGTAGGGGAGCGTTACCCTGGTGGATTCCGGAGTGGCCGGGTGGGCTCTGGAGCTGGAGAGTGTGGTTTTTGTCTATTTTGTGGCTGATGTGAGGTGTTTTATGCCATTAGTGGGCAGTCTGAGTGCAATTTTCTGGTGGTGAGGGTATTTCGTCGTTTATGTGGTTGGTCTTTGTATTGTGGCGCTTAGGCTGTTTCCGTGTTAGTTGGGGTTGCAAGGTTGTACTATTTTACACATTTGAGAACATTGTTTTGTCTTTTTATTTGAAAGGCAGGGTTTGGGAAATGGGGAAATGAACTCAATGGGGAAATTGTTTTTCAACACTCATTCAGATGAAATGCAAGGTTTTGGGCTTCTGATTTGGGAATAAATGGGAACATTTGTTTTGCACACACTACATTCACTTGAAAGGCAGCTTTTTATGGCTCCTTATTTTGGAATTAAGGACATCCCTCTTCTGTAAGGAAGTCAGGGGTTACAGGAATATAGGGTCACCCAATTACTTTATTGATTATAATGGCTGGAACAGGCTCGGCATGACATGTGTTAGTTTCAAATTGTAACAAAACTCAACCCGTGATCTTTTCTATATGGTAATTAATTGTGCTAAGGGTCTACACAGTTTTGACCCCTCACCCAGAATTAAATGTACAGGAGTAAGGCAGATGGTTCCCAACACAATTTAATTTAAATGGATAGGGTTTGTTTCTATGAGGAATTAGTTGAGTTATCTCTTTAGTCAAATATGGCCAGGGTCTACACAGTTTTGCTCCCCCCTGCCCACTATGCAAGAAGGAGATGAAGGCTGGCAGAATCCCCTCACACTTTTGTTGTCATCAGAATCAATCTACTTACATGGGAAACCTTGGTTATTGGGTACTCAGGGAAACAACAGGGCCCATCATGGGAAAGCACAGATCTGATCAAAGGCTTCTGTCAAGGATAGTCACCATCACCCAGTCCTCATCTGGCTCCTCCAATGTCAGGCCCAGTTAGCTTCTAGATTTCCCTGTCTCTGCCGCCTCTGAAGGTTTAAGGCCTCTCCAGGTAGACAGCTTTTCTCCTGGCAAAGTGGTACCCCAGTGGTTTTGTTAGCGCTCCTTGCCTCTTGGGTTAGTTGTCCATCGCTAGAATCGCATCTCAGATATGAAATTGATATTATATAGTGCTGATGACACTTAACCATTATCAATATTCCCATGGTATGGATTGGCTACCTCTTTCCCTCCCCTTCCCACCAATTACGCCCACTGCTTGCTGATAGGACAAGGAGTTGGGAGGTGTGGATTATGGAGACTGAAGGGAGGAGAAAAAGGCAGCACTCCAAAATGACATGTTTGTTTATCATGTTGGTTTTCATAAAACTTACCTACATGGCAACTATCTTTATTTTTCAGATAACTGCATGAGCATATATATTTTTGAATTCTACATTTAATGGCTAATCGGGAAATACTAATTTCACTTAGGCACACCCTTCACCGGAGGAGCTATTGTTTTTTGCGATTTGCTCCTGAGCCGAAATAGTCTAAAATATTCCACTTCACAATTCAAACATTAATTTCACAACCTATCCTCACCAACTTTCCACTTCCTCGGAATTATGAGAAGGTCAGAATCATGGTTTTCTTTGTAACTGAAATTTTATACATCACACATGGTTAATATTGACATGGAACTGATGGGCTTTTTATGCCCTTTAATATGAGTCCTGGATGAGCTCACCGGGATGCACAATTCTCTTTTTATAAAGGAAAAAGCAGTACAGTGTCAATCATAGGCAATGCATCACATGGGATCCTGAGTTTCACATCTTTAAAGATCTCTGTTCAAAGTTAATGCACAGTTCATGGGGATGACCTTAAATGTAATTTCTTCTGGCTGTCTTATCTGTACCCTCCACATCTACTCTTTTTATTTCTTTGCATTTTATGCTGAAAACCAGATCTGCTTCTCCTGGTGGACCCAGCCCAAAGGTCTTGAGGTCAATGTTTTAGAGGCGCAGACCTTTCAGTTCAGTGGGGACAAGCTACATACACAATTCTAACAGAATAGCATTTTAAATTGAAAAGATGTATTTTACACATGCCATTCTGTATCACATCTTGTCAAGGAATTAAATATTTATTTAATACAATAATTAAAAAGATATGAGTCTCACTTTCAGTATTATTCACACATAGGCCACAGTTAACATAGGAAACTAGTGTTCACTTCTACCACAAGTAGACCTTTCCTTTTCAATTATGTCATTTTCAATGTTGGTGGAGCTCCGGCGCAGAGTTCAGTCTGCAGCAGGTATTGTCTGTGAGAGGAGCTGCAGCAACTGTTGGTGTTTGAACACTTGGTTTTTTCTGCTGACTGGCCCTTTAAACTTTGCGAGCCCACACCCCCTTAAAAACTCCAGGCATGCGCAGAGCACGTGCAGAGTTCAGGCACAGAGTTCAGTCTGCAGCAGGTATTGTCTGTGAGAGGAGTTGCAGCGACTGTTGGCATTTGAACACTTGTTTTTTTTCTGCTGACTGGCCCTTTACTCTGTGCGAGCCCACACCCCCTTAAAAACTCCAGGCACGCGCGGAGCGCGCACAGAGTTTGGGCGCAGAGTTCAGTCTGCAGCAATCCGCAGGAGGAAGCGGGAAGCAGGTAAGCAGAAAAGCGGCCCTGCAAGAAATGGCGGATAAGGGGCCTTTGACTCGGCAAAAAAGGAAGCAATTTCATGCCAGACCTCAGGAAATAAATAAATCATTCTCGCAAGATGAGACAAATTATATAAATACATCAACTTGTGACTTGGGGGGGTATGACTGGTCCCGACATCATAGTCATGGAATGACCCAAGTGATAGTGCCGCGACTAGCAGTCTTGGCGAAGGCATGAATGAATAAGCAAAAGCCACCTAATACAGTAAACACTTCCAATATCGAGAGTGACGCGGATGCCGCTTTGGGTGCTCCATGGGCAGGGACGGAGGTCGCTGACCATGGAGGCCCCAGTGCGGGCAAAAGCGCCCCGATAGGAAAACATTCCGAAACAAGTTATGCTGAGAATCCAATGGCGATAGAGATAAATATTGCCGCATTCCAATCGCCGTTTGATGTAACAGACATCAAATTATTGGAAATGGAAGTCCCTCGCATGACAACTGGCTTAAATATGTACAAATTTACTTTTCCAACCTCGCCAGTAAGCGAAAAGGCAATACTAACAGAGATTCAACACGATCAAAATTCGCCAACGAACATTAGTGCGATAACGAATTCAAACAACGACCATGTAATATCGCCTTAAAAAAAGCCTCAAGTCTCAGAGTTTGTTCATAATGAAAGCTGTGGTTGCCAAGACAACACAAAGGAATGGTCTTCGGTGCAAGGAGAAGCCTGAATACTAAATACAGGCAATATAGGCATACTTTCAACATATCCCACGCAAGACGTACAGCTTATTGCGGAATATACAACTCTTGACCATTTAATAGGAAAAACAAACTCGACATCAAAAGGACCCGTCTTGGCAGGTCGCGAGGCCAGACTAATTGAGCACCTGAAAGCTGACTTCGAGCTGATGAAAGGTAAGCTCACAGAGAGCTTTTCAAAAACGAACAAAACAAAGGAGAGACACTCTGTTTTGCGAATGGAGAAAACGCCACAACAATTTCTTTCGGTATGCAAAAAAACATGAACTGAACGAACTAGCACTCCGTCATTAGGATACATCAATGAACGCGCAAAACCGAGTAAACTAATAAATTGCAGCGCATTGAAAGATCGACGAATAATGGGTGAAAATAAAAAACTGGCAACAGAAATTCCGAAATTGTAGCTCAAAGTGGCAATGAGCGTACAAATTCCGTAATTAAAACCAAGGCAACTATATAGATCAGGACTGCTCAACCAAATCAAATTTGTCGGTGGCAGCCGCAATACAAAATCATAATAATGTTTTAGCAACAACTTCACTGGCACTGATTCCTTTTGTAAAACTCTATGAATCACTAAATGAAGCAGTATGTAATAATGGAGCAATACTGGGGACATTATCTGAAAAATTAACAAAAATAGAAACTCTAAATGAATTGCTCCAAAAACGGCTCGATAGTGAGGCGGAAAAAAACGCCACATGGCAAAATAGAAGTGATTTGGCAATAAGAGACAATAATGATAAAACTACCTTAATGGAGGCTCAAACACATAGGGCCTCATTATAACCCTGGCGCTCCCGTAATGAAGGGGACCGGCCCCCTTCATTATGGGAGTGCCAATTACGAGGTTCCCTTTGCGGGACCTGGATCAGACGTCTGGTAAAACCAGACATATTTTCCGGGTCCCGCGAGGGGAAGAGGGAGGTAATAACGGGCCATTCGTAATTTGCCCGTCATTACCTCCCTCTCCATTACCATTGAGCCCTACGGGGGCTCAAATGGGAATGGGGAATGGTTCCTTCAAGGAGGAATTACCGGGTCCTCCAATGTTGGAATGACCCGGTTATTCCTCATTGAAGGAACCCGGTAATGGAGCCGGGTTTGTAGGCAGCCATGGTGCCAATAGCACCATGTGCCAATAGCACCATGGCTGCCTCCAAACTCGTAATGAGGCCCACAATGTCGAATGATCACGACACCCACCCTCCACTTAAAAATCAGGGTTGCCAATCCGAGATCTCCCAACAACAGAAAAAATGTCAAAGCCAGGCAAATCGTGCCACACAACCGACATCAGACACTTTAACATCAGCCCAAGTCGCAGAAAGAGAAAGGGGCCAAAATACTGTCGCTCCTATTGCGACACAGGATGATATTGCTATGGAACAACGCAACCTGCAGGCTGAAGAAACTCAAAATATCCAAGCTGAAGGACCTACAAATGCCAACTTGGCTGTAATCGAGAAATTAAAAATCCCCATTGAAGCCGCAGCAGACGCAGTTAATGGAAATGTTTCGGTAGTCTTGGATGCATAGGCCCCAGTCCAAACTTCTAATGCAGGACAAACTGCTAAGGCGACATTTGGTTTATGTAACGGTGCAGCTAAAACTTTTCACAATCCCCCGAATTCGACAAACAAGCAAAAAGACGAGAAAGGATCAAACAAAAAACTGGAAAAGAAAAAAATACTTGACCAAAAGTAAACTCGGTCAAGAAAATGTATAAGGAATCTGTCAACACCAACAAAACCAAGTGTGTTCTCAAGCGAGAAGTTTGATCTACCAAAACAAAGCACACAAGTCAAAAGAAAGAATAAATCTATGGAGGCATCTAATGAGATAAACAAGAGAAATCCGAAAAAACGTCCAAGATTAGATCTTATTGACATCTCGACATATTCAACTGCCTCTTCTGTGGACTTATGTAATATGCCAACTTACTCAGTAGACTCTGATGGCGCTAGTAGTCCAGACAGTAACGAAGTTGCGATGGATTGCCCCACAAATCCAGTGTCTTCGAGTAACTATACATCGGAAAAATCTGCCAAGACTAAGAGCCAAGACTCTCAAAAAGAAAACAAGAACCCTATGAAATTAGAGGTTGCGACTAAGCTAGGAAGCTCATGTGAACAGGAAAACAAGAACGCCCTTCAACAAAAGGTGGCAATTTCAAACAAAACGCAAGCTAACTTAAATCTGAAGTTAACTTCAGCACAGAG
Organism: Ambystoma mexicanum; assembly: GCF_040938575.1. NCBI lineage: Eukaryota > Metazoa > Chordata > Amphibia > Caudata > Ambystomatidae > Ambystoma > Ambystoma mexicanum. The sequence goes on from NC_090926.1 coordinate 747,197,923, forward strand.
ACAGAAACAAAATCACTAACCAATAAAACAAAACTTGGTTGATTCGAAGGCCTTGTCTTGGAAACTTTGAATTGAAAACATATTTGTGGACGACAACAAAGTTAATTTAAATAGAGGAAACGTTATGCGTCTATTGCACATGGTTCCAGCTGTTCATACAGTAACCACTAATGACATATGTATAGTTGAGTACGTAACTGAAGAATCCCGTTGACACGGTCCCATTACATTTAAAATCACAGGCAGTACGAAAAACTCTGCTGGCAGCGAGGGAAGAACTACTGTTCCTTGGATTCGATATTTCAGAAGAAGATATCAAATCAAATACAAATGAAATCACCGGAAATGATTCTTCTTCGGACGTTCGAACAAATGAACAGAAACGAGATGAGCCAAGCAAAAGATTGTCTCGACAACGACTGCAGTAATAAGACAAAATACAACATATGAAAGTCAGACAGCTAAGTACCACTCAAAAGTAGGAGTGCCTAAAAATTAGCTAGTACAGGAAGAAAAAGAAGACCTCTCAACATTGATATCATGGAACACGAGAGGCTTCTGACATTTATTCAATGAATTTCCAGTAGACCTGACCAATAACTTTGCCATTTGTCTACAAGAAACCTGGTTGCGAAATCCACCAGCGAAAGATGGTTATCTGACATTTCTAAATTTGGCCAAGAAAAACCTCAAGGACGGCCATTCTCTGGTTTAATAACAATGGTAAAAAATGGAACAAGCTGGGAAGTGATAAAAACGAAAATCCAAACATCTTCGTCCAAAGCACTCTCCTACAACGACTCTTTAGTGGAGTGCCAAAGGTACAATATCTTCTCTTGATTAACGTGTACTGGAATCCAGCAAAGATCTCATCAGAAAGTTTTGTATCTTCTGTACTGTCTCTAATAGACTAATACCAAATACATCATAACGATTTATCAATAATTCTCTGTGGGGACATGAATCTTTTATGGTTCGAATCAGTGAAAGCACATGAGCTGTCTGAATACAGAGAAACATCTAAAACAAGCAGCCGACGAAGTAGATGGGAAAAAGCCATCAATTCACGAGATTGTGAGATGGTCAATGGGAATGTTCACGGCGACTTGCCACCAATGCCTACATGGCATAGTCTGAACACAAACAAGACTCTAGACTATATCTGAACTTTTCGGAACATGTGGAATAAAATCAAAAAGTACACCATAAACCTGACTACCAATAGTGATCACGACGCTTTGGAACTGTCTTGGCATCTACAGTGTAAAACCGGAACACTCAATTCAAATCAATCAATTGAGACAAACTATGGAAGAAATAGACTCAGGATAAATGTTAAACAGATAAATCATTTAACAACCATACTACAATCATCGAAAATCCAAACTGAGGAAATGATCAATTATGCACCATTGTTACTTCACCCAAAAGCTGGATCAAACCAGGTGAAACGAACTTTACAACCATACAAACACCAATGGAGTGCAAACGTTAATAAGGAAAAAAAAAACAACTGAACAAAGACATTCGAGAATTAAAGAAAACATTTAGCTATCTAGCCACAAGCAAAATTAAAAAACGAAGACAGAAATATCGAAATTGGCTAAAAGCATACTCCTATTGGCGAGACCAAGAGCGTGGAGAACAGATGCTGTCCTTAATAAAAACAGACAACTCAAGAGATATTTGGCGCATCTTGAATAAAGGGTATGTAAATCAAAGCGCAATATTGGCAAATGTGGTACCAGAGATCCTCTGGATCAAACACTTTACAGAGGTATTCTATGCGAAAGCAAAAACAATCGTGACACCTACCTGGCAAGACGCAACGATCTAGGACATCTCTGAGTGTGAGGAAGATATTGCTCACGCAATTTCAAAGCAAAAAAACTTGCGAGCAGCTGGCCCTGATGGCATCACGAATGCCATGCTTAAAGCAAATAAACAAGAGTGGTCCAGATTCATCGCAATACTATTCTCAAAAATTGCTGATTTAAAAAGTCTTTCATCTTCTTGGGTCTCCGCGATAATCGTCCCAATAGTTAAGAGGGGAAATCGGGCTGACCCATCGAACTATCGCCCGATTGCCCTTCAGGACACAATCAGCAAGTTACTCATCACTTTCTTGCAGAAAAAACTAACAGCATGGGCAATGAAAGCCGGAGTAATGGACTGCCGCCAGACAGGCTTTACAAAGGGGGTTGGAACTGAGGCAAACCTAGCTATCTTACATCTGCTATAACTTGATGCCGTGGAAAAGAAGTCAAACATATTTTTTGCATTTGTAGATATGCGTCAAGCATTCAACACAATAGACCTTGAGATCTTATGGACAAAACTACAGAAATTGGATTGTCCGAAAAATATACTACAGCCAGTTAAGGCATTTCACACAAATACTTCAATCCGAGTTTGATTAAATGAAAAGGGAGACCTATCTGAGGCCATTGCTACCAACAACAGAGTCAAACAGGGATGTCCTCTTGCTGCGTTGTTATTTAAATTGGTCATCGCTGATATCCCAAGTGCCCTGAAGACCGTGAAATGTTTTCCTCCAAAAATAAATGGTCACTATATACGATGTGCAACATATGCCGACGACCTAGTTCTTTTCGACACCACACAGATGGGTCTCCAACGACTTCCCACAAAACTCGAAACCTATATGCAAGTAAATGAACTACAGATAAATGTGATAAAAAACAAAAATAATGACGATTGGCCCAATCAAAGGTACTAAGAACAGGAATTTCAGTTGGTTTATTAATGAAGAACAAATTGAAATAATCTCTGAAATTCGCTACCTAGGCGTGATGTCCAACAAATCAATCCGAGAATGGAGCTGAGTTCAAGATCTAATCCAACGAATGAGATCCTTCTCCCTACAAGGTGCAAAAATACATAACCAATATGGAAAATTCTCCCTGATTCCAGCACGCACGTTATATATGCAAAAAGTGATTCCGGCCATTACATTCGGAGCAGAAGCAGTCTGGAACATAGACCACAACATCTGGTCATATCTAGAAGGGCTATATTGGAGACGAGTGATGAAGTTACCTAAAAACATCTCAATGACCATCATTCGCCATGAATTGGCCCTAGATGCTCTATATGGAACAGTAATGGGGAAATCAATGGTGTTACTAAGGAAAATGATTACAACAAAAACTGAACCGGCATATGAAATATTCGCACCATCCACATGGAGGTTTATTACTGTTATGGGACCAGAGGTTGAAGGAGATTCTCCAGTTGACTGATATAAAATTGGAGACATTACTGGCTAAACCACAAATCGCCCTGGAAACAGCACTTGATTTGGGACCCACTACGAATGCACTAGAAAAACTGCCAAAATATCTACAAAAGTTTCCGTCAAGACACCATCAAGATTGTTTTATGCAATTGCGGATAAATGCTGTTCATGAGACATGATCGAGACACCAAAGACAATGTATGTAGATATTGCCAAATCAACGTGGAATCAACGAAACATCTAACTATTGAATGTCCACTGCTCAAAGATCAACGAACATTATATCTTGGAAAATGTGCGCCATTAAACACCAACATGGAGGACTGGTGGTTCCTTATCCTAAGTGGGAATATTGTGCAATTAACTTTGGCAACTATAAATTACCTTGATAAAATATTAGTGTGAAATTGAAACGAGTCGCTTCGAAAACTCAAAGTAGCAATGTTCTACACTAGGAAAATAAGTTGAATGCGCTGGAAATCATGTAATTAAAAACTGATCTAGTTGAAAGTTAGAATTAAGATATGAACAAGATGTGGAAAGGAATAAAATGTTTGTGATAAAAAGTTTGTAATAAACTAAATGTTACAATAAAAAAAGAATGTTGAAAAGCAAGGGTTTTCTTTGTGACAAATGCAAAGTGCTTGGCTTCACTTTACATTTCTAGATCACAGTCTTGAGCTGCATTTAAGTCAATGTAACATGCTGCTATCTCTCTCTTTAAGTGAAATTGTAGCTTTTCATATTTTATGAAAAACGCATTTTTAGCCACAGCTGTCTTTTGCAACTGCATTGGGCGCATTCGTCTGTATTAATGATTTAAGACACGCTTTCCTTCTCCTTCCCATTTGGTAATGTTGAGAGGGGCCCACTTTTCGGACACGCTTTCCTTCTCCTTCTCATTTGGTAATGTTGAGAGGGGCCCACTTTTCGGACACGCTTTCCTTCTCCTTCCCATTTGGTAATGTTGAGAGGGGCCCACTTTTCGGACACGCTTTCCTTCTCCTTCTCATTTGGTAATGTTGAGAGGGGCCCACTTTTCGTACACGCTTTCCTTATCCTTCCAATTTGGTAATGTTGAGAGGGGCCCACTTTTCGCATTCAACAGGCCTCATGGAGTTATCTCCGAAATGCAATGGCAAATGAGCCTATATTGCTGAGGATGCTGTTTGCCTCTATCTATGATATTTACCACAGTTAAAATACTATTTTTTGCGAAATATGCCTAAAGCATTGGATATTATTCTGTAATTATTTCACGAGCAAAGAACTTACATTTGAACAAAACACCAAGGATTATATTGGTAGGTTATATAGCAGCTTTTGTATAAGAGCAGCTTGAGAGCGTCTGGCCTACTGTGTGGTTACACCCATTTTTTTTAAACATTTGATTTGGGATCCCTGTGTCACAGGATCTTTTTCCAGACAGCTCCTCTATATATTCTTAACGGAGTAACTAGAATTTAATAAGTATTGAATTCAATTATTTTGAGGTGGTGCCCACTTTATTCCCTCCGTTCCTCCTAATTGCCAGTTCTATGTTCTCTGATGTGAACCCTTGGAGATCTGTGTGCGTGGAGGGGTTGCAAGAGCTTGCTGCTCTGTGATGATCTGCAGCAAAGAGGCCGTCAGCATCATAATGAGCAAACACGCGCATAAAGGTTGCCATTTCTGGAACTTGCGCCCGTGCACAAGGAATGAATGACCTTTAATTGTCATGCGCGCTGATCTTGGTTGCCCATATGCCTATATGTCTGTGTCATAGAAAAGAGCAATCTTCAAAGAGAGACGGCACCCAGGGACAGTCTGTGTTCTCAGAAGATGAGAGCCTGCTTTCTAAGGCACATTCTGACACTGAGAAACCAGGTCCTCCCATAAGTGTCATAGGGACAGTGTGTTCACTGATTTTCAAGCCTGCCACACTTTGAATGATGCTTCCGGCCATTTCTCTGCAGACAGAGAAATCTCTATTATACTTTTATCTGGAGAGAATGGGTACTTCTCTGCACACTGGTTTGTCACATGTAAGTATTATGTAATGTATCAAACTCAAATCTAGATGACAAGCAATGCAGCACGGTACATAGCGAACACACCCGAGGTTTACATGAGGGATGTGGGAGTAGACGAGCCATATGTTTAGAGCATAAGTGCTCCTATAAGGGCAGGCCTGCCAAACGGTTACCAGGCGAGTATGTGCACTTATGATTCAGGAATGTGAAATGTTCCCTGGGACAATATAGCTTTTCTCTGAAGGCTAGACTGCCATAGAATTAAATGGACAGTATAGATTCTTCTCTGAAGGCAGAACGTTCATATGCTTGACAGGACAGTATGGGCACTTCTCTACAGACATGACTTCCATATGTTTAAAATGATGGTTGCAGGCACTTGTATGCATGCGAGGCTGCTATATCTAACTGGACAATGCAGATACTTCTCTAGAGGCAGAAACTCCATAGGTTTTAACAGGGCAGTGATGTGATTGCTCTTTACTGTATGGATGGATGGATAGATGCAGGTTTGGAATGTATGTGGCTGGAGTGAATGATGGAATAATAGAATGTGTGAGTGTGCGAATGCTATGTCCCTGGCGTTCCAACTCTGGCACTTGGAGAGAGGTAGCCTGGGTGTTAGTGCCAGTGAGCTCCTGTCCAGTAACCATCTTTGACCTATGTTGTAACTTAATAAAGCAACTTAATGGATTTACCAGCAGTGTACTGGACGCATCCCTTATAACAGGCAGTACAGACACGTGTCTGCAGCATGACTGCCATATATTTAACAGGACCGTATAGGCACGTGTGTGCAGGCAGGACTGTTATGTGATTAACTGGACATTGCAGGCACTTCCCTACAAGCAGAACCTCGACATGTTTGTCAGGATAGTACAGACACTTCTCTGCAGACAGAATGGCCATTTATACAACAGGAAATGACATTCTCCTTTCTAAGGAACATTCATAGTATTACCAGGACACAGCAGGCCTTTCTCTGCAGAGAGGACTCCTGCCATGTGTTTAATTGGCACTTCTCTGCAGGCAGGTTTGCCATTAGTATAATGAGAGCCCAGAAACACTTCTCTAGTGGAAGAGCTATCGTATACTACAGTAAGCACAATATTCATTGTATAGTCTTTTGTAAATCCTCTTGTATTTTATGTGTAACCCAAAGTGTAACTATTTTAATGTACATTGCTACAAAACCATTATATTAAAAAAAGACAGTCACAAGGAGGCACGGATGGGGTGGTGTTCAAAGACAGTTAGGATGCATGCTGAGCAGTCGAAAAGCAGAGCTTCAGGAGGAGCTTGAGTACCTCAAATGAATGTACAACTACGCCGTGTTACCTCAAGGTTTGGGTGTAAAATCAAATGTAATAAATAAAATAAATAAATAACTTGGATAGGACGAGGCTTCAATGAAGGAATGGCCACCAACTGTGCAGTAGAGCACACCACCTCTTCTGTGCACGGATAGGATAGGTTTAATGTCACGATACTCGCGCTTAGCGGGACACAGGCCTTTCTCTGTCAGGAATCACAGGTCTTCTCGTATATCACTAGCTGAACAGGTCTCGGGGCTATCCCGAGGGACCCAGGCGTTAAGTCGCTGTAGGTTTCTTTGCACGAGCCCAGATATCATTAAGAAGATGCAGCCCACCTGTTTATACAGCAACTTACTAAATCTGATTCTGTCCACACAGCTACTAATTGAAATCACCTGCATACCAGCACAGCCTCCATGATGAATGTTTGTGACAGGAAAGCGCTAGGAGAAGAACAAAAACAGAGCAACAGAACAGCAGAAGGGATCCAACCCTGTTAATACTTTTACATTGTTTTGGGATTCAACCCTGTTATTACTTACTTAAGTGGTTTTTGGCTTACTGCACAAAAACCGAGACTCATTTAAAAGTGGAAAAGGTCGCTTTAATGTGACAGGCCAAAGCTTACAATTAAACGCTTACCTGGCTCCATGGCCTTACAAACATAATAAATATTTTAAACAACCAATTAAATAATTAAACATTTTCATTTCCCCCCAACAATTAAATAATTAAATAAAGCCACTTCCTCCCTAACTATCTCTTGGACCCTACCATCTCCTTACCCCTTTTCCAGGCGTCCCGCTTTCTCCCCGGGGCCATACCCCTCCAGGCTCAATACCTGTTCCCCCGGGGTGGCATGCTTGTGCAAACAGCACCACCCCACCCTTTCGCGTGCCATTCCCCCATTGTGCTTCGCTCCCCCCCACATCAAAAGGGGCCATGCCCCCGGAGCCCAGAACCACTTCAATACCCCTCAGACTCTGCTCTACACCAATCTCCCCCTTCCTATTACCTGCAGCCAGTCTGACCTGCCACATCAGCAACAGAAATTTTACATTACAACTTCACTAATGACCCGACCTGTCACACAAAACTATTAGACAATAGCCCCTTAACAGACACCAAAAAACCCCGTAAAAAACTTGACATGGGACGTAAAAAACCCAGCAGAACCCAAGTACAATGGTCCCCCCCCTTTTAATAAAACCAGTCCACGGACCTAAACCAAAATGAAGGGGTGGGAGGGCAGGACAATCACCAAGTCCAACTGTTGCCTGCCTGCCGAACCTTAAATACCCTGAGGAGGCACTCTGCCCCTCACGACCTCTCGCTGGCCGTGTGCAGCGCCAAAAACATCCCCGGGGGAAACCCTTCGCATTCCCCCCGGCCCCCCTTTTGGCTTACTGCACAAAAACCCAGACTCATTTAAAAGTGGAAAAGGTCGCTTTAATGTGACAGGCCAAAGCTTACAATTAAACGCTTACCTGGCTCCATGGCCTTACAAACTAAATAAATATTTTAAACAACCAATTAAATAATTAAACATTTTCCTTTTCCCCCAACAATTAAATAATTAAATAAAGCCACTTCCTCCCTAACTATCCCTTGGACCCTACGTCTCCTTACCCCTTTTCCAGGCGTCCCGCTTTCTCCCGGGGCCATGCCCCTCCAAGCTCAATACCTGTTCCCCCATTGTGCTTCCCTCCCCCCACATCAAAAGAGGCCATGCCCCCGGCACCAGAAAAACCCTCCACCAAGGTGTTCTTTCTGTATCACCCCCCCACCAATTTTCTTTACCTCCAACTCCTTAACCCATCTCCCAGCCAAGAGCCCAAGTCCGCCAGATAATGATTATTCCCATAAAGCGACAAGTGTACACCATCCTCTCTAAAGATCATGAATCCTTCATAGACTATTTCCTTATGGTCCATAACCTGTACCGCCACCGAGGCACAAAACTTAACCATCTCTCTGTTTATCCCCTTCCTAGCCCGCTCTATCGCTCCCTCACTTCTCACTCCCCTCCAAACTCTCCTCGGCAACAACATAGTCCACACTACCGCTGCTTGTGGCCACATTTTCCGTCACCCAGACTAAATCCCTTTTCATTTTCCTTAGCAGAGCCACCCCCGTATCCCTTACCAGGTAATTCTCCCCAGCATGAATAATCAACGCCTCTGAAGCCCCGTAGCGTTCCCTCAACCCAACATAGGAAGCAACTGATCCCAGCGCAGCCCTCCAAGCCCGGACCATCTTACCACAACATCTTTATAGTTGCAACCCAGTTGCCTACCAACAACCCTTTTTTAAGCTTCTTTCCCCACCCACTTAACCCTAGAATGTCCCACAACCAGATTTTTGACATCTGACCCGACCTCCTAGCAGCATCTGAAAAATAAATTACAAAATCACTTACAAATCAACAACATCCTAATAAATGCAACACTCCTGCTACCTACTGAAAAATTCTATAAAGACATCCCGTTTGCCCCGTTCCCTGCCATACCCTTTGTATCTCCCAGCGACCCAACCTTTTCACCTACTCCTTTTAATAGCCAAGCCTGCTACCTTCAGATGCTGCACCCCTCCTAAATGAATGAGTTCCAACCTCCTAACCTTTCCCACACCACTAGCAACACCTTCCTCAGTACCTTATCCTTCCTGGCCATCTCCTTATCCCTCTCTGGAAACACTCCCTGTCCTCTCCTACCTGTCCCCCTATATTTCAGACCTTTCACCTGACCTTTAAACAATACACCTAAACCCACTTGGCCCCATTTTTTCCTCTAAACTATTACCCTCCTGCTCCCCTTGCCCCCCACTTTCCATCACCTTATTAATATGGCCCTGTGTTGCCCCCCCCTGCACCAGGGGCCCATGTGCACACCCGTCCATGCAGGCCCTTTTCTTTATTACTCCTCTTCGCCACTGCACCAGGGGCCAAACGTGCACCCCCGTCCATGCAGTCCATTCCATATAACTAATCTTCAAGCTCCTTGCATCCATTACCGCCTGTTTCCCACCTGCACCAGGGGCCCTAGTGCACCCCCATCCATGCAGGCCCCTTTTCTGCCTTACTCTTCTCCACCGCTGCACCTTGGGCCAAACCTGCGCCCCGTCCATGGAGACCATTCCATATAAATTCCTCTTCCAACGCCTTGCTTCGTTGCTCCACTTTTTTCCCCCAGCTGCACCAGGGGCCCTAGTGCACCCCCGTCCATGCAGAGCAGACCCATCTCATCACTTCCCCCTGCTGCACCAGAGGCGCTCCCGCACCTCCGTCCATGCAGCCTGAAGCTTACTCACCTTGTCGTGCGGCAAGCGTGAGGGCTTTGCCACCGTCGACCCTGCCCTCCAAACGACGCCACCACCTCTTAACAATTTCCACAGTTACATCCCCCCTGCGGCCCTCCCCTGCCCTACCTACATGTCTTCCTCCTCACCCCTCTCCTACCCCCTTTGGATTGCCCCCAAAACCTCTCATCAATCCTTGTGCCCCCCCTCCTTTTATGATAAACTGAGCCCGACCTACCAGCACACCCTAATTTACCTGGCATGCGGTCCTTCCCCCTACCTCCTTGCCCCGCTCCTTTCCCTGACCCACTGTCCCGTGCCTGAAAACAATCTGTAACCGGATGCCGACCCGCACACCTGCTGCACTCGTGTTTAAATTTGCACATCCAGCTCGTGCAGCCTTCTTTATTGAACGCCCAACATGCTGTTGAGGGCTGTCCTTTTCCTCCTCCCCCCGCCCCCTCATGGGCGGGGCGACCAAGAAAGGGCCGGTAAGGCACAGGCAGCCCATTTGCTGTGTGCAATGTCGGGGCAGGCCTCGTCAGAGCCATCCATTGCAGCCAAAGATCCATGTCTATCTCCCCCCAAACAGCCTGACTGTCCTCCGCCATTCTTGATCTGAATTCCTCATCATAGCGTACCCAGGCAAAACCCCCCAAAACTCGTGAAAGCCTTCCTAATTACGTCCATATATTTAAGCAGGGCAACGCTCCGGGAATTTTTCGCAATAAACACTGGCATAAATGATAAATGCTGACATCCAATTCTCAATAGTCACTGGGACCCTTGGGCGCGAAGCCAGTTCCCTCTCTTCTTCCTTAGACCCCTCCTTTGCTCTCACTTCCCTATGGAGCAGCTTAAAAACATCTACAAATTCCCCCGCCTGAATCTTCTCCCTGGTCGCTGCCATCAAGTGCGCCCCCGAGGGTTTTGTGATACCCATGTATGGCAGTTTTTTCTCCTTGCCTTTCACTTCAACCTCCTTTTCTTTTCCAACTTGCACCTCGAGCACCAATGGCTCCACCACCTTGTCGGTTTGAACCTCCACTGAGCAAATGCTCTTCTCATCCCCAAGGCTCCAATGGCCTGTACACCAACTTCTTTCCTTACCCCTTGCAGTCCAGACCCTTCATTTCCCGTCCCCCTTCTCGTGTCCACTCTCTGCCATGCAGATGACCATTCCCTTTCCCGCTCACCTCTTTCCACACAGGCCGTCTGCGGTCTGGCGTCCACACCGATGCTCCTCATCTCTTTTCTTAGAGGGCTCCTACTGCGGGGACAAAACATATCAGCAGACTCACCCAGCCAATAGTTCCCCCGACCTCTTGCCCCCGACCACCCTGCACCTGCCTTTCCCGATCCCACCTCAAACTTCTTCTCTCCTCCCCCCTTTCCCTTACCGACCTATAACCTTCTACCTCGCCCTGCCCCACATAATCCTCCTATCCAACTTCATCACCCCTTAAATACCATTGTGGATGCGAGCTCATGCCCTAGTTGAGTTGATCTTCTTCATGCGAGCCCGGGGCGTCCGCCCGGCCACTCTTTTTACGTCTTCTAGGTGGGGTCGCAGAAACCCCTGCCTGGTCCTCTTCTCTCGGGTGAGGCGTGCCGTCCTCCACCCTGGAATCCTCATCGCTGGGGCTGTGCTGCACCCTCTAGGCTCTCCTTGCGCTGACCGAGGAGGGGCTGTTCTAAAACCCTCTACCTCCACCTGAACAGCGGGGGCTGCACAGCGCCCTCCGGCCCTCACTCCTCCTACCCGGGTGGGCCGTTCCGCGCCCCACTCTAACCTCCTCAATTGATGGGGACCTCTCCCTCCTTCTCCCACCTGCACTCTTCTGCAGGTATTTACCCCCTCTTCCCCTCTGCTCTGTCACCGCCTTCTGCGCCCCATCACCGCCCCCACCGTGGTTCCATTGGCCCACCTCTTTTTGAGCACTCCTAGCTTCCCTAGGGCTATCATTCACTCCCTCCCTCACTGGCTCGCCACCCGAAATCATTTCTCCCCCGGACGCCCACCTGTTTATCTCCCTCCTCATCTTCCTGCCCCTGGATTCCCAAACTTCCCCTCTCCCCGCCGCTGGGGTGCAAGCCACCACTGCCGCTAGAGCCCCATCAGCCGCAGCTCTACGCTGCAGCCTGCCCCCACCTACCTCTCCCTCTCCCGTTACTTCCCCTACCGCCCCTTCCAAAAGGGCCTTAGATGCCCTGCTAATGATCTCCAGGGCCTCCATCAGAGCCCTAGCATCCACCAGCCCCTTCTTACTTGCTCCCTGTCCCACCATTGTGCCCTAATACACTTAGTGTGCACTAAACTTATGCCCCTGCAGCTAACTAGCTAAGCCACCGAGCCAAAACCTACCCGTGGACAATATCCTAGGAAAATTGGGACAACCCGTAAAGCAGATAGCACTACAAAGCTAATAGCTCTGAGAAGTCCAATACCTTGTAATTACAAGATATAAGTATTATAAAAATATATATATTTTTTTTAAAACCCCTCTTAATATTCCCAAATTCGGCCCCCTCTAGCCCTAACTGCTACAGATGAAAAATGCACCCCCAAAAAAGCAACCCAGGCTCAACTAGGCCCCAAAAAACGAACTTTACACACTGCCCCCTGGAGGATTGACAACCTAACCGCACTTGCCACAAAAAGTTCTTTATTTAAACCCTAAAATGACCCTTTCCGTGATGGACCCCTTCCTCAACTTAAAAATAGCGTCACCACCACAAAAGACCACAAACTGGGCTCACAGGATCCAAATTGTTGAAGAAAAACCGTGGTAGACACTGCCCTTTAGCGGCGTACCAGGAGAACCGCACTGCAGCTGCTCTATCTAATAAACTGGCCCTTTAGGAAACCAGCACTGCCCCCTCTGTCAAGAGACAGCTAACGTGCCACAAAACAAACGCTTCAAAGAGAAATGCTTGCCGGCCCCTTTACACTCCCTGAACACTAAGATACGCATGCCTAATCCTGACGCTCGACGCCACCCCCTCCTCCCCCTTTGCAGAGGCAGAAACGTTCCGATCCACAAAACCTGCACTGTGCTATGTAGCAGCTCCTAAATACGGCGCTTTCCTACCCGCAGGCAAGAAAAAATGGAGGTACCTTATTTACGGTACCTCCACTATAAAAAAAAAAATATATATATATATATATATATATAAATATATTTTTTTTTAATATACATCTTACTACCTATCCACCCACCCACCTACGCTACACTGCCCTACTCCTCACCTCACTTGTAACACCCCTCAAAGGCCCAACTTAGGGAAGGCTCGGGAGCAGGCAACAGGACTTGACAATCACCAAGTCCAACCATCGCCTGCCTCCCGAACCTTCCCTGAATCCTTAAATACCCTGAGGAGGCGCTCTGCCCCCCACGGCCACTCGCTGGCCATGTGCAGCGCCAAAATCAACCCCGGGGGGAAACGTTTCGCGTTCCCCCCGGTGCCCCCCTTTTGGGATCTAACCCAGTTATTTTTTATCAGATATGATTTGACTGGGAACTGGAGAGCGCGCCTCGCCATCCTCTTTTTTTATGAATGTGCATGCTCAGCACTTACTTTGCATGCATTTCTCAGCGGTGCACCAGAAGAGCAACCATGCATGCATGCGCTTACACTTTGCCAGGCTATGACCACCGTTAACGTGGGTGATACTAACATGTATTATTTAAAATGCTGTGAAGCTAATTGTATTCCTTTACCTATGACAAGTATTCTAGTCATTGTGAATGTTTGAGTGATGCACACTGCAATATGTGCATCTGGTGTCAAAGCCACTCCCCCCAGCCCCATGCCTCCGTTGCCAATCTAATATTCCAGGGCAGCACATTGAAAGCCGAAGTAAACCCTTCTTTTTTAAATTGTTTAGTTTAAATGTCTGCTTGTCAGGACCACATACACTGTATTACTGCAAATCTTTCATCACATCACCGACAAGAACAAACTCCAGGTCCTTGTCAAATAGATTTACCAAAAAAACCTTTAACACATAAAAACACACTATTCCATATCCATACAAATCCATATAATACCAGTCTACATAAAAAATGCACTTCTATAAACAAGTTTAAAATTTCACAATAACATTTCTATCAAGTAATGAATTGTATTCTGATAAAAGAAAATTGGTATAGCAGCATCGCAATGCTCGGGCTTGTTACACAGAGCTCTCTAAAGGCATTAGAACAGACCTAGGATCCTGGGGGATGCGGGCAATCTCGTGGCTCGGTATGATATGATATGATAGGTTATTCGTAACGCTTGATACCCAAATGTTTCTAAGCGTGGACCGAACCTGTGTTGCTCTCTGTCGTCTTGCTTCCAAGGCGAGCACGTTGCTACTGAGCTATCCTCCCGAGACAGTACGATTGCCACGGTGTAGATGAACATTTTACCTCCTTTGCTACAGTATTTTCAGGCGCTCCTGGTTGCTATCTCTGCCCACGCGTTAAAAAAAGGTGCAACGGGACATCCTGGAATATGTGTGGAAATGTGGGAGGGCCAGGATAGCCAGAACAACCCAATTCAGACCTAGGGAAGGGGATGGTATGGCAGTGCCGAACATAATGCGGAAGTACCAAGCGGCGCAATTGAGAATTTTAAACATGACTGGGTTAAACCGTACACTACCAAAGGTTGATGTCACATTGAGGAGGATATATCGGGCAAACTGCTCCGGTACATCCCTTGGCTAGTGAGACGATATAGGGCATTGCGTATGAATTAATTACCTATCCCTAGAGTGATTATGCAGGTTTCGGATACAACGGCTATATTATTATTATTATTATTATTATTATTATTATTATTATTATTATTATTATGGTATTCATTGAGCACGGACCTAGCTTCAGGAAACAGCAGAACGCTTTACAGAGGTACACACCAGTACAGATACATAATGGAGTGCTTTACAGAGGTAACAACAGAACAGATATACAGCGGGGGTAGGATACAGATGTACCAGGTGGTGGGCAGAAGAGAGGCGGGTGGCATCCACAAGTCAGGTGGCGCTTGGAGCAATGTGATGGCCTAGGTGTTGAGGAGGAGCCACTCCTTGAAGAGGTGGGTCTTGAGTTCTTTAGTGATATGGGTCTAAGACTCTCTTCTATCCCCTTCCCTATCACTCCTTTTCACTGTAATCCTCGCTTTCAACCGCCCAAGGGAGAGTAGCCTTTGCTAACTGGAGAGTGGGTGGCTGCGGGATTTTTTGCACACATGTTTGAGAATGCCCCAATCTGGTCCTTTAAATCCTGTAAGGGAACCTTTTGGGGTTGGTGAGAAAGATAGGTTTGGATACTGGCAGCTTCGACACTGGGCAATGCAACCTCTCTATAGGAAGGCACTCACTAGAGCATTGACTGCGTTTGAGAAAATGATACTGTCGCAGAGTGACTCCACAAGCCTCTTATCTCGTTTATATAGCTGCCTAGGCAATAACAGGGCACAATACTACACAGCCTTACATACAGGCCTGGCCTGGCACACTGGGTGGAACTCCCAATGGAGAGCTGGCGGGAAGCCTGCAGAGGAATGAAGGGATCAACCAGGAGTGTACAATATGCAGGGAGAAGTTTCAAATTCTCAGCTAAAGGATACTTAAGCTCGGATAGAATAAGACACATGAGCACGGGGAGGGAGGACGGACTATGTTGGAGGAGATGTGGGGGCACAGAGAACCTATGCGCACACCTGGTGATGATATCGAAAGCTTACACCTTACTGGTCAGAGACAATGACTACACTTAATAGCGTAAGCAATGCATCGCTACCAATGGATCCGATTGTCTGCCTGCGAGGCGTCTTCAGAAGTGGTAAAGCAGTTAAGTACTGTACAAACATACTCCTGCTGAGAACTATGCTCCTGCTAGCAAAGGTCACAATCGCGGCCTGTTGGAAGTCACTGAGGCCGCCTACGGTGGAAGACTGGTGGGCATATATGTGGTCGTTAGTGGCGACAGAGAACGTTGTGTACTTTTCGGAAGATGAAGAGCAAACATTCTTTGCAAGATGGCGTCGTTTCCTGTAGTATGCACAAATACAGACTTCACCTGTCCCACTAAGATGGGGTACGGGGTGACAGTGTTATGGGTTTGCTCGCATGCTCCTAATGTCTTGCCCAAGCCTCCCTATGCTCAGTTGTTGAGATGGAGAAATGAATATTGTGGTTTCATGATGCGAGCCATTAAGATCAGCCGAGGACAGAGCACTATTGCTGTTTGGTTTGTGTTATTATAAAATGGCAATAAAAAAGATTAAAATACAAAAAAAAATATTGGGTATAGTGCAATCAGCAGCGCAAAGTGGTAGCAGACAGACGCCCCCACAAGGCCTCCCAGGGAGCGATTCTCAGGTTTGACACATATAATCCGAATGTTCGCAAGTGCCTCCCTTCCACTGGAAGGTGCCTTGTTTCACTGTTTCCTGAACAGTATCTGCAATGTGGAATAACTTCCCCTATCTCTTTCCACAAATTGAAATGTGCTCGAGTTGGTAGCATGTTGAGTCTAAACCTCAGAATCGACATACCAAACCACCAAGATAGATATTTAGCCAATTAAGACGCCTGTTTTCCTAATTGTTTATGAGTTTTAACCAAATCTCTGTACCTCGTGTATTCACCAAATTTGTCGCAAGTGTTGCACCAGTTGAGCCTCCATAGATGTTTTTTATTGGCTAAAGAGTCCATAAAAAGAATCTTCCAATTACTGGCCGCTTTTTTAAACTGTTCTGCACACGCTGCGACATAGGGCTTGACAGCCTTTAATGCGTCTAATTTAAAACCTCCATATAAGGAATGCTGGGTGTTGGGGGAGGGGCGAGGGGTTGGGGTGTGTGTACAAGCTTTCTGTATTCGTATTTGTATTTTGTTTATTTGTAAGGGCATCAGGGCGCATGTTTGGAAAGGTAGTTACAGAACAGAGTTACAGAGATAGGTTCAAAATTACATAGTTACATTGTATAGACATGTTTACAATAAGAAAAAACATGCATCAGAAGTATTGAACGGAAAGGCATAAAGGTCATCAGTACAATATATACAGTGATTAGCCTGTATGCGGTGACAACTGCAGAGTTACAGAGCGGAAGCTAGAGCATCCTGTTCATGCAGCCAACGTTTAGTTCTGTTTTTAAAGGATTTGATGACTGGCACATTCCTAAGATCATGGGTAGAGAGTTCCAGAGCTTAGCAGCCAGGACTGGGAGGCTCGCACCTCTAGCTGTCTGAAGCTTGAATCTGGGAATGGTTAGTATGTGCACCTGTGCAGATCTTAAGGGTCTGTGGGATGTTTTTACCCATGCATCCAAGCCCTACCATAAAACTGTGCAGTACTGGCATGGAAAACATCATGATGGCCAGAACTCCCCAGAGAGTGCACAGGGAAAACATGAAGAATAGGCTGCCACCAATTTTTGCCTATGTTGTGAGCACAGGAGGGCACTGCCTAAAACCACCATTGGGCTACACACACAGTAGCCTGAAACCATTGGGAATGGCAATGCTGATTGCCAAAAAGCAACTCAGAACTGTGGAGAATTCATTTCCTTAATCCCAAAAATGGTTGCATTACCAGTACTCACCACTATCAGAAAGCCGGCGTTTTAAAACCACCAGACTTTTGTGTAAAACTGAACAGAGGAACTCAAACCAGACCAAGGAAAGACTTGCTAAGAGGTGGATACAATGTAAAACTATATTCTGAAATGACTTGAAGGAAGTAATTATTTAATGTATAGGTAAAAATTGTAAGTTTGATTTAAACTGTGAACTAAAGTGACATTTAGCTGAATTCTGCCTGACAACTACCCCCGACAGGAGAAACCTGCTCAGCCACTCTTCCCAGGCCTAGCTGCATCCTGCTTCCCCACCAAAAGGAGTTGACACCTCTCTGATTGAATTACTGGGGACTGCAGGAAACTGAACAATGGACTCAGGCAATTGTTATATTGGGGGGGGCCGTAAAGTGGCTTTCTCTTGGGAGAAGTGGGAGGAGAAGTGCCTCTGGGAGCCACCCGAGCTGGAGGCGGGGGCAGACAGAAGCTTCCCCCATGTGCTTTGGAACCTAAACCACACCCATCTGGGCCAGAGCATAATTTTAAAAAGATAGATAACTCATAGTGCGGACTTGTCAAAATTATATAAGTAATATCATTATTCTTGTGATTTTTCTGTGCACGTTTTAAGAGGCGTTAGGACCCTGTGGTGTATTCTGGGGGGTTGCTAGCGGAAAATAGGGTCTTACTCCAAATGTCTGCATTTTAAAAATCTGACACTTCATCAATTAATGTCCATACTCCTTGCGCACATGTGTGTAATTTTTGGTAAATGTCCGATATTGGTAAACCAGTCAAAAAGTGCAAAATGTTGTCATTTTTTAATGCAAGCCCCCAGGAAGATCAGAGGCGGACAAGCATGGACCATAAGGAATATATAATGTGTACATGTAATTTCAACAAATTGTGTATCTGGGAAATATGTATTTGAATCAAATATAGATTTGTGGGCAAATTGACCAGGGGAGGATCCTCTGACCCATAAACAGACCTCATCATGATGACTCACATTTCCTTCCCCCAATCATGGGAGAGGGGAGAATTGGGCCAATGACAAGTAGAGAGGGGCAGGCTCAGTTATGCCACGCACACACCCACTTCCAAAACACATAAAAAGAGACTGCTGGGACAGGTAGAGACATTCAATTCCATTTTCTGCGGGACGCTCTGCCGGGAGACTCCAGACTTCAAATCCATCAATCTTCAGAGACCAGAAATTTACTTCAGAACTTAAAGCAAGGGCCTAAACCCACAAACTGAGAACTCTTCTCAGCAGGCCTCAGCATCTTTAAAATCATCTGCAAACTATTCCACAGCCAGGCGAGCTGTTTGAATTCTTTGCCAAGAACTTTTTCCGGAACCGCAGACCAGACCCAGACCGCTGTGAACAGAACCAGAGATCCGGATCGCTGTGAGCAGAACCGGTGCCTGATTGACCCGCCGAGCAGAGAGAACCGCCGCCGGACGTGTTGACCAGATCCGTGACGAGGCCTAGTTCAAATTTATATTGTGAGTACCTAGCAGAACTGTGCAGAACCAATCTCTTAGTTAAAATAATCTAATTCAAGCTATTTTAACCTAAGTAGAACTGCCTCCTAGAAATCGTGTCATCTGTCATTTTTAAAGCTGCACAACTCTCACCTGTCAATTCTGCAGCTGCAAGCTGTCACCTGTCATTTTGAGTTTTACTTTAAATCCGAAAATCTACCTTTATTAAATCGTCCGTATCTCTGGAACCGTTTGGGCTAGGAACGTAATTTTCACTGTAAAGCTGTGATTCTAGGCTTTCCAACGAACCTAGAACCGACTTCTTACTCCCTATACTTTTTCCGCAATCGCGATTTACGCACTCACGAAATTTACCGCGATTTGTGATTTGGTGTAACGCTCACCTGATTCCCGTAGAGGCGCCGGTCTTGACTGGGCGTATACCGTATCTTCAAAGGTGATGTGTAACACACGGCTGGCTCTTTGGGCTGGACCTCTGTGCACTGTATGTCTGACTCGAAGGGTAAGATGTCTGCAGATAGAAAATATGGGATTAAGGAACTGGGTTATTGAATGTCTCTCTCTTCTTCCCTTTCTCTTCTCCTGTAGAACCCCAAAGGTTAACGCTCTCACCTTAGGTAAGTGAACGCCGTGCTCTCCATCTGCCTCGGGGCAGGGTGCTGTAACCAGTTTCTTCACTGGATAAGGGGAGCAGGCCTCTTGACTTCAGAGGACTGCTGTCCGTCGTTTACTGCACGAACGGTAAGTTTCGAGTAATTCTAATGTCTTTAAAGTCTTTAGTTATGATGTTTCTTGTTTTGCAGGGTTCCGGCGATGGCGGATGACGGGCTGAAGTGAGTTGAAGATGGAGCCCGTGTGATGAATAGAAGCGCCTGGAAGCACGTAAGTAAGCGCTTGTTGCCTGCTTCACGATGCGCTCTAACTGTCTTTTTATTTTGCAGGTACAAGTTCGGAGCGGCTGCAGGGTGCCAGAATACCCACTGGGTTAGATGTGGAAAGGAGTAATGGCACGTGAGTATTAAAGTTCCCCAATGTCTTTAAACGCACCTTGTTTTGTCTTTCAGATGCGGGATGCAGCGCCGAAGGCCTCCGGAGCGTGCGAAAAGTTGGTAAGCTTTTGTCTTTCAGATGCCGGAATGCAGTGTGAAGAACTCCGGAGCGCACGAAGAGTAGGTAAGCCTTTGTCTTTCAGATGTCGGAATGCAGCGCGAGGCGTTGGTGACAGCCGATGGACCAGGTAAGTGAAGAGCTGTCACTGAAGACCGTAATGCTAACCTGTTCTTTCTTTTCTTTATAGGTGTTGCTGAAGACTGGATTCAGGATGGTAAGCCTTTTTCCTTAGGCCCAGGATCAGATGCAGAAGACACGATGAGCGTTCTGCTGCAGAGGATGCAGAATAACGCAAAGCAAGATTCATCCATCGGGTGTGGTTTAAATAGCCTCCTGTAGTGCTTAGGTGTCTCCTTCCACAGCCACGCCTAGGTAAGAAAAGAGTTCCTGCTTTCCAGAAGAGTTCCAGTGTTCTGAATCTAGGGAGTGGCTCCTGCCCCACCCAACAGGAAAAGTAGTTCCAAACAGAAGAGGATCAGAGGCTCAACTGGCAGGCAAGTAAGCAGCATGGTCTGCTGCAGGTAAGTCCACCCAAGCATTATGAGCCCGGCGCTTCCAGCGCTGGGATTGGGCATATTTATGAGCCTGGTGCCACTGGCGCCAGGACTGGGTCCAAAAGGTCCCAATTGGGACTGGTTGGCACTCGGAACCTGGGTTATGGATCTGCTTCCAAGGGAGTTGGGAAAACCCTGACCTTTTGGAAGCAGAGATCATGACAGTACCCCCCCTCAAGGCCCCTCCCAAACCGGGCTTCTCCGGGGGTTTTGGCTTGTCAGGAAATGTTCGGTGAAATCTTTTGATTAGGCGAGGAGCGTGGACATATTCAGCAGGTTCCCAGGATCTCTCTTGGGGGCCGTAGCCTTTCCAGTCAATTAGGTAAAATAGTTTAGATTTGGAGATCTTGGAGTCCAGAATGCTTTTGACTTCAAACTCGAGTTCTCCATCAACTAGGATAGGTTTTGGAGATTTAGTTAGTCGGGTTTGAGGTTGCACGGGTTTTAATAGAGAGACGTGGAAGACCGGATGTATCTTCATGTGCGGGGGCAAGTCCAACTTGACCGCTACTGGGTTTACTATGGTAGTGATGGAATAGGGACTAAGGTATCTTGGGTTGAATGTGCGTGGCCCTTTTAGAGGTAGATATTTGGTGGATAACCAGACTTGATCCCCTACTTGATATTAAAGGGCTTCCTTCCGATGTTGATCTGCTCCTTTCTTGTATTGTTCTTTAGCCCTTTGAATGTGAGAAACAGCTTCCTTAAAGGCTTGGGTGATTGTAGAATGCAGGTAGTCTACTGCTGGTGTTTCAAGATCTTGGAGGGGATCCAACTCCGAGGTTCGAGGGTGACTGCCGTACAAAAGAAAAAACGAGGTTTTCCCAGTTCCCGAATGGACAGAGTTATTGTAGGCATATTCGGCTATCCAAAGGATGTCTTTCCAAGTTTTTTCAGTTTGTTGCAGCATGCAGCATAAATACTGTTCCAGAGTTTGATTGGTCGTCTCGGTTTGTCCGTCGGTCTGAGGGTGGTGACTGGTCGATAGTCTCACATCAATTTGAGCCGACCGACAGCAACTTCGCCAAAAATGAGAAATAAATTGACTACCTCGATCCGAAATTAGAACCGAAGGAAAACCGTGCAGTCGGACGATGTTTTCGAGAAATTCTCGGGCCAGAGTTGCTGCTGTTGGCAAGCCTTTGAGCGGAATGAAATGCGCCATCTTGGAGAATAAGTCCACGATTACTAGAATCGTATTGTATCCGGAGCATGGAGGTAGATCGGTGATGAAGTCCATAGAAAGCGTATGCCAAGGGCGAGGTGGGATGTCAATAGGGCGTAAGAGGCCTGCTGGTCTTTCCTTTTGACTCTTGTTTTGGGCGCATACTCCACAGGACATTATAAAGTCTCTGATATCTTTTTTCCAAGACGGCCACCAGAAGTAGCGCTTGATCTTTTCTGAGGTCTTGGCCATACCGGGATGTCCTTCCATTAAAGAATCGTGATAACAAGAGTTTACTTTTTTCTGTAAATCTGTGCTGGGTAGGTATAATCGTTCTTGCAAATACAATAAGTTGTCCTTTACTGCAAAGTCCTTTCCCTGCAGATGCCAATTCTGTATGTCTGCTGGAGTTACAAGTTGCCTGGCTTTATCCTTAACTTCCTCTATGGATTCTGTGGAGATTACACCCAGAATTCTTTGTTCGGGAATGATTGGTACAGGTTTAGGGTTGATCAAGTGTTCTTCCACTCCCATCCGAGAAAGGGCATCAGCTTTACCGTTCTTTGTACCAGGTCGATAGGTAATTATGAAGTCAGACTCGGCAAAGAATAATGCCCAACGTAGTTGTCTAGAGGATTGGGCTTTTGCGGTTTTCAAATATTGCAGGTTTCGGTGATCCGTAATCACAGTAACGGTGTGTCGGGCCCCCAGCAGATAATGCCGCCAAGCCTTAAAGGCAGACTTGATAGCCAGAAGTTCCTTGTCAGTAATCGTGTAATTGATTTCAGGAGGTGAGAATTTGCGGGACCAAAATGCCACGGGATGCAACTGATTGGTTACCGGGTCCTTTTGTGATAGAACTGCCCCCATGGCAAGGCTTGAAGCATCAGTTTCCACGATGTAGGGGAGTTTGGGGCGAGGGTGTTTTAAGATTGGTGCAGAGATAAATTTAGTCTTCAAATCCTGGAAAGCTTGTTCCGCCTCGGTAGACCATTCAAAACGTTTGTTTTTCTTTAACAAGGCAGTGATGGGCTGGACTATTCGAGAGAATTCGGGGATAAACCTGCGGTAAAAGTTAGCGAAGCCTAACATGCTTTGCACACCTTTTACGGAGGATGGTGATGGCCATTTGAGAACTGCATCGACCTTCTTTGAATCCATACGCACTCCGCCAGGTGATAATATGAATCCTAAGAATTCAACTTCAGTCACGTTGAAAACACATTTTTCCAACTTAGCGAAAGGTTTGTGTTGACGCAATCTTTCGAGGACCATTTTCACGTGTTTCCGATGTTCAGATTCCGATGAAGAATAAACGAGGATGTCGTCAATGTAAACAACAACACACACATCTATGAGCTCTCTGAGGACATCGTTCATAAAATATTGAAAGACGGCCGGGGCATTGCAAAGTCCGAAGGGCATGACCTGATATTCAAATAGCCCATACTTGGTGCCGAAGGCCGTCTTCCATTCATCGCCCTCTTTTACTCGTACCAAGTGGTAAGCTCCTCTAAGATCCAGCTTTGTATATATGCATGCTTTTCTGACTTGTTCCAGGAGTTCAGGGATCAAAGGTAACGGATATCTATTCTTAACGGTCATCTGGTTCAGGGAGCGATAATCTATACAAGTTCTAAGGTCTCCTTCCTTTTTTGGAACGAAGAACAAAGCTGAAGAAGCAGGGGACTTGGAAGGACGAATAAACCCATTTGCCAGGTATTGATCCAGGTATTGTCGAAGGTGAAGGTTCTCAGGCTCGGTGAGGGCATAAATTCTACTACAAGGAGGAGTAGATCCAGGTATCAGGTCTATCTGGCAGTCATAAAACCTATGAGGAGGTAGAGAGTTAGCCTGATCCTTCCGGAAAACATCTTGGTATTCTAGGTATTCGGGAGGTAACTGGGGAGTCTCTGAAGAAATTGCTGCCAGTGCAACACCAGGTGGAGGGTGACAAGTAGAGACACATTCTGGAAACTGGACCGTTCTTGCTCGCCAATCGATCAGAGGATTGTGTTTCTCTAACCAAGGTATTCCTAGAATAATCTGAAACTGAGGGGCCTTGATCACATCGAACACGATCTTCTCATGGTGTCCGTCTTGACTTACTAGCGTCACCTCTTGAGTGGTATGCGTTACTGGCCCGGAGGCTATCTCCGTACCATCCACCGTAGTAATGACGTCCTTTACAGCCTTGGGACAAAGAGTTAGATTCATCCTCAAAACCATTTCATGATCCACATGATTGCCGATGGCACCGCTGTCGACGTAAGCTTCAATTGCATGTAATCGATCCGGATTATCAGGGCTAATGAGGACCATAGGTATCACGAAATGCGAGGTCACGGAACTGGTTTTCACGCTCGGCAAGATGACCTCTATTCTTGTCGGGCGAGGTCGTTTCCCTGCTCAGAGTTTGTAACTTTGGTAACTGCAGCTCCTACTGCCTTCTTGGCAGGTTTCACCGGACAGTCTCGAAGAAAGTGCCCTGAGTTTCCGCAATAGAGGCATAATTGCAACTGTTTTCTCCTTTCCCGCTCCTTTTGTGTTAGAGGACCTTTCAGACCCCCTATTTGCATGGGTTCCCCGGAGTCTACTCCTTTGGAAGGAGTTGGCGGTTTGGAAAATACTCGAGCATCAAACTTGGAACGATCGGCCTTCCTGTTCTGCAGTCTGTGATCTATTTGAACGACTAAGTCTATATAGTCCGAACAATCTTGTGGGGGATTCACTACTTGGGCTAACACATCTTTGAGCTCTCCACGTAGACCTCTATAAATAGCGTAATCCTTTTGTCCTCAGGCCATTGAGTTTCCACTATCAGTCTGTTGAAAGACGCAATATAAGCCAAAAGGTCTTGATTACCTTGTCGCAACGAAAGAAGCTCATTGTCCAAGGCCTGCCCCTGTGAATGTCTTGCGAACAGTTTTTCCATACTGAGCTGAAAAGCTTGAAAATCATGGAGGACTGGATCATCTTGATTTACTAGAGGGATCGACCAGTCTGCCACATTGCCACTAAGGTACAAAAGCACGAAAGCTACTTTAGCTTGATCAGTTGGAAAGGCTGCTGGCCGGCATAAGAAATGCAACCGGCACTGATTGATAAATACTGCAAACCTCTTTGGGTCACCAGAAAATCGTTCGGGCGGAGCCAGAGGTACATTCCCAGGTAGGTTGATCTGCACTGGATTCATAGAGGATGTAGAAGGAAGATTTCCCCCAGTTGCGGGTAACGGGGTCTGTCCGGCTTGTGACTGTAGCAATTGTCTAGCGAGATCATCTGTTCGCTCCTTGGAAATAATCAGTTCCCTTCTTAGAGCGTTCGTTTCCTGACGGGCTGCATGCACTTCTGCCCTTAGTTCCCCAAGTAACTGGGCTAGCTGGTCGGTATCCGAGGTTTCCATAGCGCCTGGACGGGAGTTTTGTGGTAGGCTTTGCGTTCTGTAACGCTCACCTGATTCCCGTAGAGGCGCCGGTCTTGACTGGGCGTATACCGTATCTTCAAAGGTGATGTGTAACACACGACTGGCTCTTTGGGCTGGACCTTTGTGCACTGTATGTCTGACTCGAAGGGTAAGATGTCTGCAGATAGAAAATATGGGATTAAGGAACTGGGTTATTGAATGTCTCTCTCTTCTTCCCTTTCTCTTCTCCTGTAGAACCCCAAAGGTTAACGCTCTCACCTTAGGTAAGTGAACGCCGTGCTCTCCATTTGCCTCAGGGCAGGGTGCTGTAACCAGTTTCTTCACTGGATAAGGGGAGCAGGCCTCTTGACTTCAGAGGACTGCTGTCCGTCGTTTACTGCACGAACGGTAAGTTTCAAGTAATTCTAATGTCTTTAAAGTCTTTAGTAATGATGTTTCTTGTTTTGCAGGGTTCCGGCGATGGCGGATGACGGGCTGAAGTGAGTTGAAGATAGAGCCCGTGTGATGAATAGAAGCGCCTGGAAGCACGTAAGTAAGCGCTTGTTGCCTGCTTCACGATGCGCTCTAACTGTCTTTTTATTTTGCAGGTACAAGTTCGGAGCGGCTGCAGGGTGCCGGAATACCCACTGGGTTAGATGTGGAAAGGAGTAATGGCACGTGAGTATTAAAGTTCCCCAATGTCTTTAAACGCACCTTGTTTTGTCTTTCAGATGCGGGATGCAGCGCCGAAGGCCTCCGGAGCGTGCGAAGAGTTGGTAAGCTTTTGTCTTTCAGATGCCGGAATGCAGTGTGAAGAACTCCGGAGCGCACGAAGAGTAGGTAAGCCTTTGTCTTTCAGATGCCGGAATGCAGCGCGAGGCGTTGGTGACAGCCAATGGACCAGGTAAGTGAAGAGCTGTCACTGAAGACCGTAATGCTAACCTGTTCTTTCTTGTCTTTATAGGTGTTGCTGAAGACTGGATTCAGGATGGTAAGCCTTTTTCCTTAGGCCCAGGATCAGATGCAGAAGACACGATGAGAGTTCTGCTGCAGAGGATGCAGAATAACGCAAAGCAAGATTCATCCATCGGGTGTGGTTTAAATAGCCTCCTGTAGTGCTTAGGTGTCTCCTTCCACAGCCACGCCTAGGTAAGAAAAGAGTTCCTGCTTTCCAGAAGAGTTCCAGTGTTCTGAATCTAGGGAGTGGCTCCTGCCCCACCCAACAGGAAAAGTAGTTCCAAACAGAAGAGGATCAGAGGCTCAACTGGCAGGCAAGTAAGCAGCATGGTCTGCTGCAGGTAAGTCCACCCAACCATTATGAGCCCGGCGCTTCCAGCGCTGGGACTGGGCATATTTATGAGCCTGGTGCCACTGGCGCCAGGACTGGGTCCAAAAGGTCCCAATTGGGACTGGTTGGCACTCGGAACCTGGGTTATGGATCTGCTTCCAAGGGAGTTGGGAAAACCCTGACCTTTTGGAAGCAGAGATCATGACAGTTGGCTCCATTTCTCCACTTGTCAAAATAGCAGCTCCATTCTTTCCTTTGTTAAAATCCGTTTGCAACCTGGTAATAACTCATAGAGCATTGCTAAAGTGAGCCTGAACTATTACCAACAAGCATCTCTCACTCACCCTGAATCTCTAGAGGGAATTAAAATCAGTTAGCACATTTTCCCATCCATTGCCATCACATGTAAAAGCATTTTGGGCCTGTGTTTCAAACTTCTACCTGTTTCCTCTAAGCTTGCTGGGGTGGAACTGAGTTCCGTATTGTATTTGATTGTATTCCTGAAGACTGTGTGTGTTACTTCCATCTCCTTGCATTGCATTTAGGGGGGGTGAATTGCCACCAGGGGAAAAGTGAACATATTATCTCTTATGAAACCATATCAGTTTATTTTCTGTACTGCATTTATTCCACCTTGCATTTCCTTGAAACCATAAAGCATTTCAGCTACCTCATCCTCTATACTACTCCTAAGTAATCAAGTGTACCACTGTAACATTACCCATTGTGGATCCACATCATATGTCTAAGTGTACTATCAGATATTAATTTGTTATAAAAGTGTGACAAATATATATTGTTTAATTTTTCAAATAAACCTTTTAATTTGCAAAACAAACCTACTTCTTGGCTCAGTGGGGTCAGGGGGATTCTAAGAGGGGGGTGTTATACAAGGGTTGTCATCCAGAGTACTGAACTGGACATAAAAATACATCAATAAGGGTTTTCCTCTGCATCCCAGACTAGGCATTGACTTAGCTGTAGTGTTGATTGATTATCGCTTACAGGTCTAGAAGCTGTATGAAGCGAGTGGACAGGTAAGCAGGAGCAGCATTATTTAGTGCCTTGTATGTGAGGACACATACGAAGTGTAATGGGTAGCCAGTGTAGGTTACGCCTGTTGGATGAGATGTGGGAGCGCCTGGGTATGTTCAGAGCAGCCTTAATGGCATTGTTCTGGGTAACCTGGAGTTTATCAAGGTTCCTTTGACTGGCCCTAGGTAAAGGGCGTTGCAATAGTCAACTTTGGACATGATGAGAGTTATGGCTAAGATCAGACAGTTGTCCGTTGTCAGGAAGGGGCGACAAGCTGTGATGAGTTTACACGTGTATGAAGATGCTGAGACTACGGAATTGATTTGCCTATTAAGCGAGAGAGTGGAATCTAGGTAAAATCCAAGTGTTTTCGTGACGTTGGTGACTTTAATAATATTTCCATCAATAATGAATGAGTTATATTTGGGGCCAAGTTTCACGAGTTTGGATTGAGAACCAAGGATGAGTAACTCAGTTTTCTCATCATTAAGGCAGAGACTGAGTTGAGTGCGTTGACATCGGTTACATAGTCGCCTGTGATAGGAATGAATATCTGGGTGTCGTCCGTGTAATTCGTGTAGGAGACACCCAGATAGCTAAGAATATCGAAGAGCGGTTTAGTAAACACGTTGTACAACGTGGGCGCTACACACGAGCCTTGTGGGACTCCGCAAGGGACATGTGCTGGGTTCCCCGCGGCTATGGGAGAGAGGATCCTCATAGATCTATTTGCCAAGAAGGAGCTGATCCAAGCGGTAGCTGCGTCAGAGAAGTGAGCGGCTGTCCTAAGGTGATGGCATATGATTTGGTTACCGACCAAATCGAATGCTGCGGAGAGGTCGAGGAGGAGTAAGAGAGCTTGTTTGCCCTTATCTTTCAGGTCCTCAATTTGGGTTTTTAGGTCGATCAGGGCTGTCTCCATACCATGTCTTGGACGGAAGCCAGATTGTCTAACCTTGTTGGTGTCAGTAACACACGTTTCCACAAGGCTTTCACATTCAAAGAAGCAATTCCTAACTCAAACTTAATTACTGACATTGGTATTGATTGGGCAGAGCCAAAGTGCCTCTCCAAAACAGACCTACCAAGTTTAGGTCAAGGTCAACCCCCGGATGATACAGTTCCAGACCATAACTGATCATAGGGATAACATTGCCCTCATAACATTTGATAGCAGGTATTATCATTGAGAACTCCCCAAATCGCCTTTGAAAGTTCATTTGTGAAAGTAAATATTGGCCCTTCAAATAACCATGTCAAAAAGTTATTACAAACAGGTGTCATAATCACACAGTTTCTTTCATGGTGTGTCTTGAAAATGCACTAGGTAAACTCAGGAGATAGTTGGAGGTTATGTTTTAGTACAATTGAAGTGGCAATTTGTTTGAATTGTGTGTTAACTAGTTAAAAGTACAAAATAGCCTAGCAATTCTGCGCTGGTCTGCAGTTGCGTGCAAAAGAAACCCCCCCGCCCCCGTATGAAATGAACAGACCTCCTTTGGTTGCTGCTGCGTGTGTACAATGCGCAGGCCCGCCCTGTGTATAAATACTGGCGACAGCACTGAAAGGGCATCTATACATCACCGCAATTCTAAGAAGAAGCCGTCTTTAGAAAGAGTTCCTGCTCCTGCACTTATTCTTTTACCATGTTCCTCGACTGGAAAACGTTGTACTCTAGAGAAAGGGTAATAACATCACAGTCAAGATCCCCTGACTTCTTCAAGTCACACTGTACACGGATATGCGCGGGCGGGTGTGTGTGCACAGCTAGGGTATCCGGCCTATTGTGGCCTGGCCTGCTCGCTGCGCTGCTCCCTTCCAGTAGCCTCCATTGTGCGCTATTTTATGTCTATTACAAAGAAAAACACAAACAGGCCCGCCCCTCAATAAACCTGGGAGCCCTGGTGGGGGAGGGGTTTCGGAGAAACGATGCCTTTATAACCAGGCCCCTTTCCGCTCAGCACAGTTCACTGGCTCACAGGCGTTAAATGGAAGTATTGGCCCCGCGGACGGCAGGCTGAAGTGAGGTGAGCGCGGAGTGGAAGGCGTGTACTGGCCGCACGGGCCTGCTGCGCGCGCACTACGCCGCCGCAGGAGCAGGTGGGTCTTTCTCTCCATCTCCCCTGAAAGCACAGAGGAAGGAGGGCTTTGCGGGGGCTCGCTTTACAAATTCACAAACAAGTATGTTGAAACACGGCATGTCCACTCAGCCATTATCCCTCCGAGGTTGATAAAAAATGAGTACTATTAAGTTGGGTGAAAATAAACATCTGTTATCTGTCAATAGCGCCAAGATATCCTTCTGGGTGAAAGTGCGCTCTACAAATGCACCTGTTAGTTTACGTCATGCCTTTACTTCTTAGAGCAAGAATACGTCAACGATACGTGCTTCCTTCAGGGTATGCCTACTGTACTTTTCAGTGGCGTCGCTAGGGGAGGGCCTGGGGGGGCCGCCCCCCCCCCCCTGTGAAACCCTGTGCCCCCCTTGTCCCCCCTACCTAAGACGAGCAGTGACCACGTTCTCCCCCTACTTTTGTCTTTGGCCCCCCTCTGTACCCCTCTTAAATTTGATTCCTGGTGACGCCACTGGTACTTTTATAGGGCAGTAGTACTAACACTTTTAAGCAGGTCTGACTGTTGTACTTTTGTAGGACTGACACGGGGGATAGTACTGCGCTTTTCAGCCGGGCTGCGATGCTTTCCATGCAAGACCCCAAGACTTCTCAACAATGCGGCTGCCCTTTCAATCGGAGGCCGTCGGCTCTTCTGAGCTGCACTTCTCAACACATCTCATATCATTTTAAGGACAGTTCTCGTGTTTTTCAGCAGGATTTCTGTTTTTTTAGTTAAAGTTTTTATTTACTTTAAACAAACCGAACTGAACCCCTAAATACAATGAGAAGAATTAAATAGTGTATACAAACCGACATCACCATAAATAGGGACATCTCCATCACCAAAAACAGCGTGCCCGCATTTCTCCCACTCAGACCACGGCTAGTAGCTCCTTGTGCGCGCCCCCGTGCTCATAGTGTACTGTGGTCATTATGACTGATGTGCCCTTGACCACTTGCTAAGTTCTCACTCCCAATGCGTTTGCTCTATGACCTGCACAGCGCTCTGTGGCTCCAGAGCTAGGTCTGCACTATTACAATATACCATAATAATTCAAAATTCTCTTTAAACATATATGTTTTGTCATCTGACTGCGTGAGTCATCCACTGTCGTAGTGTTAGTTCGCTGAGGCCTATAGCAAATTCTTTGTCCTTGCATCAAAACGTAAAATTACCTACTTTAAATTACCTATTTTACGCACTTACTCTGCCTGTTCAGACTATTATCGTCGCAGAATTTCAAGGGCTATGAGCGACTGCGTTTTCCCCCCTGTTCCCACCCTCCTTGAGCGCTTTGAAACACTTGCCTGTGTATAGGCACTTTACAAATAAACAATAGCATACCATACTTGTTTCCAATTCGTCACACCTACTTCACTTACACACCCTGACCACATGGGGCGCTGCTGCCTCTATCCGTGGGGTCAGTGTCGATTTCATAGCAGGATCAACAGAACAAATACAAAGAGTGTTCATTTTTCAGATCAGAGCACACAAGTTAGTGCTTATTTATTTGTTTATTTAATTATTTATTTTATCTATTTTGTGTACTTACTGTGCCCGAACCTACCTTGAAGAAGCAACAGAGCGCTGTGCAACAGTCTGGGTTACAGGCATCCATCTGATGCTTAGAGGGTGGGACGTCCTTACACCATAGCATTTATTCCAGGTGTATCTTTTAGGGTAACGGGATAGCTGGCATTTACAGCTAGTGGGGAACATGTAACAGTGCTGAGAGGTGAGATGGGGGAAAGTCTATCCTACAGGGAACCGGCTCCTTTAAAAGGATAGTATTACATTCCTGGATTGAATTATTTTCTGAATTTCATGAGGGTGAGGTTGAGTCTCATGTTCCACAGCAAAGGGCTGTAGACTGAGAATGCCCGTTTCTCAGGATCATTCATGCATGGTCTGTAACTCTAGTTAACGCCGGCCCAGTGTCCACATTTTTTCGACGGACCCCAAGATCTCCTGAGTCCGTAGCAAATGAAAACAGAAATGAGTCTACAGATTAATTGATCCTGTAGATCAGTCAAAAAGCGCTGCAGGCCTAGCCCACATTGGTCATTCTCAACATTTTCAGATCTGTATCCGAATTCCGCCTACAGAAGTACAGAAGAGCGACTTGCAGAAAGCAGCCCGGTAAAGACTGCCCCTGGCAAGATCAATCTTTGTTTTCTCCCTCCACCAGCTAATATTCATGGGGGGTGGGTCCTCCTTCACACTGCATGGCCCCCACACCCATCTCCCTGTGCCCCTCTGATCCCTCTCCCCCAACCTAATCCTAACCTTTGCTAACGATGCCGGTGCTTCAGTGAAAACAATGCCTGCAGGGGCCGGTGGTCCAGGCAGGTCAGACCTGCTAGAAGCACCAGCCCCTGCAGGCATTCTAGTAGTCTGACGGTCCGTAAAGGGTGCTCTACCTGGACACTTATTTCCAGACCGCTAGGCTTGTAATGAGGCCCCAGTCTTTGGGTAACTGTTTTTAACAGTTCTAATGATTTCATTATAATGTACCAAGGTGTTGCCCAATACAAACTAGCCATCAAAGTCTTATAATTGACAGTAAAGCAAATGCATTCCGATCACAAACAGACAAAACCTTCCTTGGGGTTCTGCCTGGATCCCCAGGGCACAGGGTCCAGGCCATGGCTGCTGGGGGCTGCCAGCTGACATACAGAAACAGGGATCATCCTATTTGCCCGTGGTCACAACGGCGCACCATGTCCTTGGGGCACCCAGGCCATTCCAGCACAGGCAGCCAGAGATGCCCGGCAGGGACGCTGCTTATCACAGGTGGGCAGCGTTACCTCGCAGGGGCACTGCCATGGTGAACGGATCTGCAGGGCCACGCTGGCGCAGCGCAGAAACAAAGACACAGCAGACAGAAGTCCGATGGAACTGACTTATATTACCATGGTCACAGACATGTGACATAAGCACGATCCCTTAGCAGGGACTCGATCCTCCTAAAGGGGGGGGCACACTACACTTAGCTGACCCAAAATTGTGTCTTCTTTGTCTACCCTATTTTAATTTTACAAAACATAAATATAACGACAACCTCTGTAATTCAGAGAGCAGATATTCTGATCAAGCCATATAACTCTAGGAGACGTTTCCACCCCTCTGTATAAGCCCACCTTCCTGCTGGATACCCAACTTCGACCCTGAACAGCAAGGAAGCAGTGACAGAGGCAGCTTTTGGTGCTGGAGCTGGGGAATGGGGGGGTGGGCTGGATAATAGGGTACCAGAGGGAGACTGCGGGGTGCACTGGGGATCACGGGGGAACTGTGCGAGAGGTAGGGGGATATGGACGCCCTCTATACCCCTCCTGGCTCCACCACTGCAAGGAAGAAGCCACTTTCTCTAGAGATGAGCAATGGAAATATTGACACAGCACCCTGTCTCCCATCAAACCCGGTCAACTATGGGCCAAATGGACATCTTTGAGGTTCTTGTCATACAGGAGGTGGGGGAGGGCAAGATCTCCTGGCATCAATCTTGCACGCTAGACACAGATAATCTGTAACGACTTCTAATAGGTCAGTTACAAATATTCATGGGAAGGCCTTTGTACATTTACCCACACACAACACTTCACATTTAACTGTCAGGTTTTTTAGATTGTGATGCAGCTGAAGTGCATTTAATGATATCTGCAATCTTATCAGTCCTATGTAGGCGTATAGTATTATCAACATTGATAACATGGTGGACCATTGGGTGATATCGTCCATTTCCGGAGAAACCCTGCCAGCGCCAGTGATTAATAACAGTGAAAGGAGCCTTTTTAGACTGGCCCTCCTCCCATTTTTTGAATCACAGGCACATTGGCCCAAAAACATCCTTATATTTGAATATAAAAAACAGATGGGGACGTGAACAGTACTTTAGCTGGATTGAGAGAATAGCCAACAGATCTTTGATTACTCGATTTCGCTTTGATATTTTATCTCTTGCAGTTTTTACATCAAAATGGGCTAAGGTTAACCCTATGTCTTGTGGCACTTTAGCGGAAACATATATCCATTTCATTTTATTTTGTCCAAAGTGTACTAATCAAAGGAAATAATCGATTAAACCGTAGCTTAAAAAGCATGGCGTTAGACATTTCGATGAACGCCCTGTGCTTTCTTTTTTTAAATTGAATTTAAAGCATAGACGTAACAAAACACAAACCACAACACAGATGGCAAGACCACCCCCATACAACACTCTCAATACTCTTATAGCCAACAGAAAAAGAAATGAAGTCAGACCCAAGTCTCAGCAAGCGGATAGGGGGTCAGACCCCACAGAAGCGTTGCTGCTGATCGACAACACGCAAGCAACCTACGGATCCCAAATGTCTTTCGATCTCGAGGCTGGGTGCACAACAGTTCCATATTCCGTCTACAGTTCATAACAGTTTAAGATGTCTGACCTCCACTGGTTGTGTGCAGGCGGGCGGCCCCTGCCCCAAACCATAGCCACTCTCCTTTTGGCCAGCAGTAGCAACAGACCGAGTAGCTTTCTAACACGCTTAGGTAGCTTGTACATGTATCCCATCAATGCTACAGCAGGCAACGGTACCATCCTTTCACCCGCAATTCCCTCGACTGTGTCACACACCGGAGCCCAAAAAGAGAGGATTCGAGGGCAGTCCCAGGCCAGGTGTAGGAAGGTTTCTGAGGATGCTCCACACCTCCAACGTGAGTCAGGGGTTTCGGGAAAAACTCTGTGTATGTGCTTGGCCGGGAGAAGCAGGGAGTAAAGTCAAGTGCTCACATCTCTGGACTCCAACTCCACAGCTGTCCTCATTCTACTTGATCTCTCTTCTGCCTTTGATACTGTCAACCATTCCATCCTCGTACAAAGTCTCCACGATACCCTTAGTATCACGGAATGGGCACTGGAATGGCTGACTTCTTTCCTAACTGACCGCTCTTCCCATGTCATCCTGGGCACCATGTCCTCTCCTACTTCCTTCTCCACCTGTGGTGTCCCCCAGGGATCTATCCTCTCCCCTTGGCTCTTTAACATCTACCTTGCACAGCTGGCACGCCTCATCTCCTCCTTCTCCCCCAACTTCCAGACGATACTCAACTGGTTTTCAAACTTACTGCTGACTCACTTGCTCCTTCCTTCATCCCTGACTGCCTGTCGGCCATCCATGCTTGGTGCTCTAACAATTATCTCTGCCTCAATGCCAGAAAAACTGAGATCTGTCCAATTGGGATCTCGGCTACCTCCTTCTTCCCTTCTTTCTGGCCTCCCACCTTGGGCCCTCCCCCTGCTCCTTCTTCTGAAGCCAGAAACCTTGGAGCCATCTTTGACTACTCTTTATCCTTCCTCCCTCACACACAGAACATTACCAAGATATCCCACTTCCAACTCTACCTTCTCAAAGGAATTCTCCAATTTCTCACTTTCCCCCAGAAGCTCAATGTTTGCCGAGCGCTGGTTATCTCTAGGCTTGACTATTGCAACAGCCACCTCCTCAATCTACCTTCTTCCACTCTGCGACCCCTTCAGCTAATCCAGAATAGAGCAGCAAAACTTATCCTTGGCCTTAAGCCCCGGGACTGCATCTTTCCTGCCCTAAAAAGCACCACTGGCTCCCTGTTGCTGCACGGATCAAATTCAAATCCCTCTGCATCATCCACGAGGCTGTCTGGAGCTGGTGTCCACTCTATCTGCAACTCTTTCTTACGTAATACTTTCTTTCTAGACCTCTTCGCTCCTCTGGTGCCAAATCTCTGTGTGTAAAGCGTTTCGCTAAACAGAGAGCAGGAGGCCGCTCGTTTTCCTCAGCTGGATCCCTTCTCTGGAACAGCCTCCCCTCCTGCTGCGTCTTGAGCAGGACTTTCTGAAGTTCCAAAAACACCTCAGGATTCTCCTCCTTTCCTCCTCCTTCCCTTCTTCCTTCCTCTGCTAATGCCACAGTTGCTGTGATTGGTGTCTTGGACACTTCATGCATCCTCTGGGCCTCTGACCATTCACACCCAATTTCCCCAGCCTCTGTCTTCCTTCAGCACTTGTCTCGGCACATCTTCGTACTGAAGATTTGCACATTCCACCCAATGCGTCTCTTGGCCGCATAGCACTTACCATACCTTGCACTTCATCTGCGGCTCACCCTCAAGCACGGACACCACAGCACCTACCCCACTGTCCTCTTCCTTCCTGCACTTGCACGTTCTGAATACTCACAAAGCATAGTAGGTTTGGCCGTCCTTTCCCCCTCTTTATTTTTTGTATTTAATTGCACTGCTATCCCATGTTCTCTCTCTGCTGCCCTGTGGGTGCTTTGAAACAGAATGTATTTTCTGTATAAGCGCCTAACAAGCAAACAATAAATAAAATAAAAGATACATTACGCAAGATGCCCTCCATCCTGTTCCAGATGCTACAGGTAAGTTCAACCATATTACGAGCTCTGACTATTCGCTGCGGCGAGGTTAGAACGACTGCCCTCAGGAGCGAAGATTTTATTATCCACATTTTTCAAGGAGATCTGGTGATAGAATGCACAGTTCTCTGCACTCTTCCCTGGTTTTAGCAGAAGTGCAACCACTGCCTCGCGCATTAACTCGGGCAGCGCCATGTCATGCAGCACCTGTTCATACATGCGCAGCATGTGAGGAACCAATATATCCGCCTGGGCCGGCGGCTTTTCCAGAGGGAAGGGCTTTCATGGCCTCATGGATCTCTTTCTCTGTTAAAGGCCTACCCAGCCACTCCCTCTCCCCCTGTGCAGCCCAGTACAGGCCGACCTGTTCCAGTTACTCGTCAATCACATCTTGTCCTACTGTGATCTTCGAGGAATACAGAGCCTTATAGAAATCCACAAGCGCTCCCATTATCTCCTCATCAGTCTGCAAAAGTTTCCACGCTCCATCAGATATCGCAGAGATATGCGAGTTCTCAGACTCGCTCAATCTGGCTAATAGGGTCCCAGTCCTTTGGACCTCCCCATACCATCTCACCGCCACACTCCTTTATAGAAACATCCCATTCTGCTGCATCCCGGAACAGCACCAGTTCCTCTTGGAATCTATCCTGCATACCAATGTCTCTAGAGAACCCTGCTCCGTATTCCAGCTCTCACAATCGAGTTTCATGAGCTGCCAAATCTGCCCTGCTAGACCTAAGGACACCAGCCTCTTTGGCAATGCAAAGCCCCCTTATCACACACTTGAGGGCATCCCAAAGGGAAGAATGGGATGCCACAGATCCCTCATTTTCCTGAAGGAAGCGAAGCACTCCCTTCTGTATCTCCACCCAGAAAACACAGCATCCCATAAACTCTCATTCTTAAAGTACAAACTCCTACCCCTCGCTACTTCCCATGGACTAGGAGAGACGCAATAACAGGAGCATTGTCAAAGAGTGCATGCACTAAGATCTTACACTCGGAGAACCAACCCAACCTATTTTCAGAAACCAGTAGATAGTTCAGCCTGGAAGCAGACCTGTTCACAGAGGATCTTAATGCATATACTTTTTCAAAACCATGGCGATCCCTCTATAAATCCACTAATCCTTCATTCGCACAGATCTGCCATAATTTGACAGTGACTCTAGTTGCTCCCCTACTGTGACACCCCGACCTGTCCAGTGCGGTACAGATTACTGCATAAAAGTCCCTTGCCCAGAATAACATGTTCTCTGGGTATTTCTGAAGGTACTCCTCAATAAATTCCAGGGTCTCTAAAGAGTCTGTATTAGGTGTGAAAACCCTCCCATGAACCCGACCTGAGAGAATCAGTGTCCTCCCCTTTGTGTCCCTCACCACCTCAATGCACCTAAGCCCCAGAATAACCTTGATGATTATGCAGACCCTGCAAGAGAACCTGGAATAAAATGAGAAATACCTGTGGCAACCCCATGATTTGGGAAAAGCAGCCTCTGCAGTTGGTGAAAGGTGGCAATGTCCACCTGATGCCTCTGCATGTAGAGCAGGACCTTTCTTGCTTTGGAGGGACAATTCAGGACCCGGACATTCCAGGTCATACATGTGACCCCCCTGTTAGCCATCCCCTCTCTGCCTAAATGTAAGCATTGCACGATGCTGTGAACCCCCCATAATGATTGTGCCCCCCCCCCCGTTCTCGTTGAGGCCGGAGGCTGTGTGCCATCAGCACTATACCAACAGTAACCAAACATCTAACCAGACCCCTCCCCACACCCTGCCTCCGGCCCCACCGTCAACACCAACCTGCCAGTTAGAATCCCGCCTCCCCTCCAACTTATAACCATGTAGTCATTGCATGGGAGCTTCTCAAGGCTTAGCCGCCCCCACCCGCCACCTCTACAGCTTCAGACTACAAAAATAGATCACCCCATCCTCCTGCAATCGCCACCAATGATAAGGGCACTGGCCCTCCACCGGTTCCTTAACCTGGGTCTCTGGGGCAAGGGACTACCATGGCCCCTCCTGTTCCTAGCTGGACCTGTGCCACTGTCCGCATAGCCCAAGAAGTCACTTGCCTCCTGTGGTGATTGAAAAAACAGGGCTTTTCCATTGTGCTCGACTCGCAACCGTGCCGGGCACAACATGGCATATTTGTACCCCTTTGCTTGGAGTCTCTTCTTCACCTCTATAAAACTTTTCTGTAATGCTTGCACCCTTTTGGAGAAATCCGGGAAGAGCCAAATCTGGTCACCATCATAACTGAGGATATCCAAATCCCTGGAACAGCGCAGTATAAAGTCAATGTCACGATAATTAAGAAGTCTGGCGATAATGGGTCTGGGTGGTACCCCCAGCACTGGCGGACACCCGCTGGGTATGTAATGCGCCTTTTCCACCACAAATGCTGACGAGAAGCACGTCCCACTGAGCACCTCAAGTAGCATCCACTCTACCCATTGCTCTATGGGTCCCTTAATCTGATGCCTCCGGCACTCCAACTATTCAGAGGTTATTTTGCCGGGACCTGGATTCCAAGTCGTCCTGCTTCTCCAGCAGCTCTTTGACCACCTTCTTCAGTTCAACCACTTCCTGCGACATCGACACCGATTCATCCTCCACCGTGGACAGGCACTGTTCTGCTTCATCCAGCCGTCGCCATGTCTGTTAAGCCTAACCTGCATATGATTGACCTTGCTGGTGAGGGTGTTCGATTTGCTATCCTGGGAGTTGATACAAGATTGTAACTGCGTCAAAATCCCTTTTATATATCGCAGAGTGTCTGATGAACGTTCCAACCGGGGTTCCAGCACCTCTTCCATGCCTTGCATCCTTTTTTTGTAGCCTGTTTTGACTGAGAGGGTGTGCCATATGGAAGCTTGGACTGTGTCTTTTCATTTTTCCCAATCCTGCCCGCAGCCCAGGAGGTTGGTCCGGGACTTTGAGAAGTATCTAGCTTTGATTAACCTGGTTCAACCCTGTTGCAGCAGCCTACCACCAATGGCAGGGACCACTCCTCAGCCCTCAAAGCCACCAGAAGGCCAAGCCCCCAATCCAATTCCACAGCTCAGGCCGCCAGATAAACGAAAATTCCCAGCCTCCAGGTCTGAATCACATGCCCTGGGGGTCAGTCCCATCAAGTATTGGGGCCATGCACTCAGGTACACCCTTGGAAAAGTATGTGCAGGGCACCTGTTGCACCTGTCCTTCCCCCTTATGGACTAATGGCACCACTCCCCACACCAAACAGTGGTCCCTCTACCCCTGGGAAAGCCTCCCAGTCGTCACTGCCCAAAATAAAGAGTGGCCGTAACACAGATGAAGGTAGCTGCCTCCTGGTTACACCAGAGGCCTCCCCCCCTCAAGGGCATCTTGATTCCCAGGCTGAGGGGTGTAGAAGCTGGCCAGGCCACCACCTCTGTTGTCAGTTTAATAAAGGTTGCAAGAGGGCCAGGCTGGCAGCCACCCTCCAGCCCCACCACAGACTCTCATCGATGTTGCTTGTCTGCCAGCCCACACAGAGCGTGTGCTTGCATCAGCCTCACCAACAGATATAACAGGGGAGCACCCCCGACCTCTGGCTCCTCCTGCTCCTATGTTGCTGCTTAGGACGGATGCTCAGCCCGGGATAAGAGGATATCCGGCGACCGCCCCAGGCAGGCAGTGACGCTGCAGCAGAGCACTCCTTGCACTGCAGAGCATGGGCAGGGAAGCCCAAGCGAGAGAGCCGCCTGTCACAAGGAAGCAGCCTAACAGGTTCCCGGGCAGAGACGTTTTTATGGTAGGGCAAAAAAGGGGCACTTGCCCAGGTCCCCCACCTTGGAGGGGGGCCCCACAAGGCTAGCTAATCTGAAGAAGTAAGATTCCATTGTTCACCAGTCTTAAATGGCACACATCAGGATATTTTATGGGGTGCTGCTGAGGCTCTAAAACAATTGCCTTTCTGTTTTGGCAAGTGCATTCTGCCTTGATCACATCATGTATTGCTTTCTGTGTTCACTGTGGTATACATAGTTTGTGTGTTTCTTATGGCACAACTCTGTTGCATTCTTTCCTTCCTGTGGGAATTATGTTGATCATATGCAATAGGCAATGGTGAAATGCATATTGATAAATTGAGTGCCATAATGGTTCAGAAGTTAGCTCAGTGTGTGAAGCACCCATTGCAGAGATATGTATTCATATGCAAAACTAGAATATCACATTCCAGCAAGGCTGTTTGAGCCTTTGCTATGTCTGAAGTTTATAAACCTGCCTGCATATGCACTTGGTTTTGCAGAACAACATCTGCTATTATCAGCAATGTACCGGTACCAGATAGGGGTTGCTATAAAAACAAACATATCATCTGTATGGTGAAGCTCTAGAAATTGGTCTGTTCAGATGGGCTGTTGTAAAACCTAGGCAATCGCGTCCAACAATGGCATATACTGTGGACCATATGTTGCAGGCCTCAGGCAAACATATTTTAAGGTCTGCTTAATTGACACAAAAAAAAGTTTGCTTTTTGGTAAAAATCAAAGGTTTTTATGCACGTTTATAAATGAAAATGTCATAAGCCATTGTTTTTGAAGTAGTTAAAGCTTTAAAATACAAAATACAAACCCAGATTTAATGTGTTAAATCACATCGATTGGTATGATGATTCTTCTATACTTCCCTTGATGATGAAGAGAAGGAAGCTAGAATCATTCCCCTTTTGCATAACACCCTTCTATAATATATATATATTTTTTTAAATGGTAATGTTTGCTAATGTGATTTGTGTACTTTCCAAGTCCGTTTTTTAATAAAATGAGATTGTTTTAGTTCATGGTAAGAATTGGAAAAGAAAGTGTTCAAATGCAGAAATATGCAGAGTTGGCACAAATCCCAGCTTCACTCCTTCACCCCTTAACCAATGTGTGATGCTGAGCATCTATTTTAATTTTGTATTGCCGAACCTCTCAATATTGCCACTCCCTAAAACTTTCAAAATTGTCAGCCTTCTGAGTGATTGTCTTCTCATGGTATGATCTTCATAAAAGCCTTATTCATGATTTCACTGTGTTAATAGTGAGCATATTTATATCACAAACCACAGGCATTTGTTCCTTTGATATCTAATGGCAACACCTATTTGAAAACCATATCCCACTTATAATCTCTGTCTGGATAAAGACACCTTCCTGCTAGCTTCTAATCTGCCTCCACTATCCATGCTAAGGTATGTGTACTGTTCTCCTTCCTTCCAATTGGTGGTCTCTATCCATGCATGAGCACATTTGCATTCTGTGAGGCAGCTAATGTGAGTTCTGTCTATTATGGGTTAAGTGTACCTTTTACATACCGTCTTGCATTAATACTACAGGCTGCATACCTTCCTGGATGCTATTGATAGAAAGTATCTTGTATTTACTAGAACAGTAACCCCTTTATAGACTGCTAATGTTGGTCTTCAAATGCTACTTGTTTATCATTCTGATTAGAGCAAGAATGAAGAGGGCAAGGGGAATTAAAGGGAGTAAAAGTGCTTATTATGCTGCGAGACAGCATATCAACCAATAGGTTGTGAGCACAACAGGTGGGGGGCACAACCAGTATTCTTGTTCCTTAATTCCTTTTGGTTTGGTGGAGGGGGGCCCCAAAGATGTCCGTGCACAGGGCCCCAAAAGTGCTTAAGATGGCCCTGTTCCCGGGCTTCCCCCAGCAGCGGCGCTGTGCTGCACCGCGTCTGCTGCACGGTGCCGTGCTGCACCGCGTCTGCTGCACGGTGCCCTGGCTCATGTTAGACGTCCCCCGCCAGGCCCCATCACAGCCGCTGCTCTGCTGTAGCCAGAGATGTTGCTGCCTCACCGCAGGGGCATAGGGAGCGCCCACTCCAAGGCCTCCCTTCATGGCTCTCACTTGCCGTACGGATTCACAGTGAGCCTCCCGCCGAGGGGGCGAGAGCAATAGGCTGACAGCGCCCGAGGCCTTCCTCGCTGCGCACATCGGCCAGGATCTCAATTGCAGAGGCCAGTCGCTGCAGCCCTCAGCGCGGACAGCCCTTCAGTTTCGCCTGCAGGGCACAAGGGACGGCTCCCACCTCTCACCGCTCACGTTTCACTAGGCCTCACAGCAGGCGAGCCCACCGTTTCCACCTTGCAGATGATCAGGGGCTGAGGAACCTCGCAGGCAGCTCTTCCATCATGCCAGCAATGCCCACACAGTTGTTACTGGGGCATCTTAGTGTCAATGTTCAGGATAACACAGGATATTTAGCAAATTAGAGGAGCGACCATGGTGCGGCTATCAAGCACCCCCTCGCCCTGCGCTTTCTTAAAGCATGCAACAATAAGGAAACATCTGTTGCCGTAGCAACATTTTTACACATGGCTTTCATAGAAAGGAAGACAGCTAGCCATTCTAGCTAAGAGTTTGGCCTCCTCTAACCTGGATACTGTTCTGTGGCTTTAATGGGATAAGGCATCCCTTTCCTCAGATACTTTCCTCTCTTGATGTTCCTCGATGTTTGTATTCTTTTATTAGAATTATCTTATTATGAGCCTTTTAAAAACCTGCAAAGTAATATGTTCGATATATTATGAATTTTTGATTATGGATTGTATTCTTTTTGACTATGCTTGTTTACCTTTTTCAATCTGATGATATGACACAATTAGGCTCCTTGTTGTTGATTTTATTTTTTTATGTACCATGATGGCTTGGAGCCGAATAAAGGGTTCATTCGGTGATATCAACAGGGAGGCAAAGGATCTGCCTTTACTTAGTGCCAAAGGAATGCCAGCTAGACACTAATGAACAGGAGGTGGGGGGGCAAGCACACATCCATGCTCCAAGCCTTTGCCCATAATGATCTTTTCAGAAGGATGGCCCTTCCTGTACCATCACACCTGAACTCTATCTAGTGTTTGAGTAAAGGGCCCTAATCATGTCCAGATACCGTGATCATTCACCTTCCTGCACAAAGTGCCCCAAATCACATAGCCAAATTCCCTCCATCTTTTTCCACTGTCTTTTTAGGAAGTAGGGAAAGGATCAGGCAGTGGGGACAGAGAACCCACTGCGAAAACTCCATGGTGATACAGGACGTGGATTTCGATTTCCCTCCATTTTAGCAGAGCTAGCCCCCAGATTTCCAGGTACATGTATCTCTCTACACGGCAGAGAGCCAGCCAATGGGGCGGGACTTTATGCAGACACAGAGAGGGGAACAGAGAGAATACTGCATGCCTGGCGCCGCTGCTCCAGTCCCTGTCTCACTGTGTTCTTTAACCTCTAACTTACTGTCAGGCCATGTTTCTTTTCACTTCCCAACCCCACACCCATATTTCTCTTCCAACCTCATCCCCCCTTTCCATCTCCCCTGCCTACTGTTCCACCTTTTTCATCCTCTCTCCTTTACCCCCACAGAGCTTTGCATCAGACTGGAGTTGATATTAAATATTATACAAGAAGCCTGCACTATGCATACATTTTTCCAGTACCCATTTCATAAAATGCAAAAGGATGTCAAAACAACGACTACACAATATAAAGTGAGATTTTGCACTTCTCCATTTCAGCATTAGCAGTGAGGTCAGCCCCATAGACTCATGGGTATATGACCCCTTCCAAGATGTCACGCATGACCTGCCACAGGAAACCACGAGTGATGAGTGAGTGTCCGCCGGAATAAGATGTGGCGACGGGAGGCATGTTAAAGGCTGCCGGAATGCTTGGGGCAGAGATGAGCACCACGAGGGTCCTGCTGGCTCTTCTTCTCACATCCGCAGGTACCGTATGATGGCTCCTTCCCAATAGTTTTACCAGAGGCCTCTGTGAGCGGCAGTACCATCATCTGAGCTGGGATTTGCATGTAACAATTTAAAGCGTTATACAAATTCTAGCATTTTCTCTCTTTAGCTTGACCTATACCAGGGAAATTCCCCAGGGCCTTTGCTGCAATGAGTATCTATGTAAACGCTCCAACGGAATACAGCCATCACTGCATAGTTTCAATGTTGTATAAGAAAACATTAAAAAAAATCAAAAAGCAGCACGTTTTACAATTCTAAATGTTATCAAAATCAATTTGCAGCATACGTTTTTTTTGTCATTTCATTTCTTGATCGATAGTGTTCTCATTATTCCGACGGACCCTGTCCTCATTATCCTCTATCTCTTTTACCATTGAATTTACCGTCTTTTCGGAGGCTATATGTCGAATCTGGTCCCCTCTTTGCTGGACCACATTGACCTTAATCCTTGGGGGCAGTGACTGCTGGGCCAGCGAACCCTTTGGCCTGACCTCCACCCCCCCATAATAGTTACAGCCAGCACTGAAGCAGCACGTTTACCATTGAATGTAGCTTCTTTTCGCGGCTGTACAGCAAATCTGATCACATTTTTGCTTTAGTGGACCACTGTGAACATAATTCTTGGGGGACATGACTGCTGGGTCAGCAAGCCTTTTGAGCTCACTAACACCACAAAGCAGATCGCCATCAGGTGATCAAGATGGATGGTACATAGGTGTGCTGTCATAAAATCGGAAAAAAAGTCGAAAGTCAAAAAAATCGAAAACATAATGCCGAAAAAAAAGGTTGAATGATTTATTTTTTTATTTATATTTATTTTTTGGCTCTTGCATGTAAAAAAAAAGGTTAAAAAAGAGGGGTTGCGGGGAACCCCCCCATTTCGAATAAAAAACGTAATAAAAAAGAAATTCGATTTTATTTTTTTGACATTTTTTTTCTCAATTTTTTGACTTTTGACTTTTTTGTTTTCGATTTTATGACTATAAACTTGGTACATATCCATTGAGCATATTCACAATTGATGGCGAAATGTTGGAAGAAAGTGTAAAACCTGTTACTGTCAATACCTGTTAGTACGATCTCAGACAAACTAGATGTGATGTCCCAAAAGTGATTAAAATACCAGAAAAGTCAAGTGCCA
The DNA here is from genome assembly GCF_040938575.1 of Ambystoma mexicanum. Taxonomy (NCBI): domain Eukaryota; kingdom Metazoa; phylum Chordata; class Amphibia; order Caudata; family Ambystomatidae; genus Ambystoma; species Ambystoma mexicanum. The sequence continues at coordinate 747,242,884 of NC_090926.1, forward strand.
AAATAACCACCATTGCCCTCACTGCCAAAATAACAAATTATTTTCAACCTAGCGATGACACACAGGGGCTTCCTAATTTTTTGCATTCAGTATCACCACCAAACTGGCCTGCTTGGAAAGTAAGCTGACACATGAAATTGTTCAATCTACTTGTCTTCCTAATGGAAATCAACCAACACTTAATGTATCTAACAACTTGCCAATGGGTTCTGAAAATACCACAGAACTGGAAGGAATTATATCCCCTGATATTCTGGCTAAAACACATACACATGGCCTCGCCCAAACTAAAGACTCTCCTGCACCTCTGTGGATCCGTTAAGTAACAATCGAGGTCATTGACATTCACCATCACCATACTAACCCTCAGGACGAAAGCCTCTTACTCACCCCAGACTAACTCCATCTTTAGTAAAGATAACCCATCTGAGGGTCACGGTCCCCCTAAGACGCTTATCATCGCTAATGCATCGAGAATAAAATTACCCGAGCATGAGTGCCCCTCCTCTACAGCACATTTTCAAGCCCTTGATCATTTTGTGACAATGCTGGTCAATAAATGCGAAGGACTAGAACCCATGACTGTTAGTCATACTACCTTACGTAACGCCATCTTCCTTATTTAAATCCATTTTAGAGGGATTGACGATGCCCAGGTTCCCCTCAAATGTGGCGTTCAAGATGAATACCTCCTCCACCATTGAGTCGGTTGATTCTCAAGAACTACGCACCACTTCCATTAAATTAACCTGTTAAGGGTGTGAAGGAAGGGAGCATGATTAATGACTTAACAGTCTATCTCCTGACACAATGATTAGACGCTTCTCTTGTTGTTAAATAAAATAAAATGAGGTTTACTCAGAACACACACAATGTAATCATAAATAAGAAAAGAAACAAAAAGCGTGGGTTTAATGTAACTGGTGCCCAGACAAGTTCTCTAATAAACAATGATCTGGGCAGATACAAAATAGACAGCAGCGCAAAGTCAACTATTACATTATACCCAGGAGGCCATAAAACCATACAAAGAAAGAATACCAAAAACAAAAGAAAGACCAACCGAAACAAAGATCGGAGCTCCTCTATGTCTCCTAATAACGAATCTGATTACTAATTCTAATTTCATCCTCAAGATACTAGACAAAATAGCAACTAACCAACTGCAGAAACAAATAGAAGTTCAGGTAGCATTGCACAAACAACAATCAGGCTTCAGGGCCGTCCATAGTACGGAGACGGCCATGTTAGACCTGCAAAGTCATATGTTGGAGCTAGTTGACAGTGGCAAAACATGGATGCTGATGTTGCTTTGTCTTAGCGCTGCCTTTGATCTGGTAGATCATCAGCTCCTAGTAAAAAGCTGAAAAGAATAGTCAGGTGTTCTACGGTTGCCTTGGACTGGTTTACATCCTTTCTTACGGAGCGCCAAGCCAGAGTGCACTGGGTGGTTATGTTTTCTGAGGCCATATCTGTCATCTGTGGAGTAACTCAGGGAGCAAGTTTATCCCCGCTGCTGTTCAATAAATACATGAGAAGCTTATGTGACTTGTTGGATGAGGTCGGCGTCTTTTTCATAAATTACGCAGACGATATGCAACTTGTTATTGAACTGGAGGGAGATTATACTAGGGACAGTGTCAAAATAGCGCAAGTGTACAGCAAAATAGACCTATGGATGCAGCAAAACTAGATTTGTCTAAATAACATGAAAACGGAGCTCATGATCTTTGGAACCAGCTCAGCTAGGGCCAAATTAGGAGAGGAGTATGAGACCTTCTCAATAAAAGAGGTGAAAATTCATGTTGTGAGCCAGGTTAAGACACTGGGGATGATGGTTAATGCCACAGTCAGCTCAGAGGCTCAGGTTAACTATTTGCACAAAGATACGGCACATCACTTACGTCTCATGAGAGCAATTAGACTGTATCTGAATGAGGAGAACACAGCAACTATTGCGAGAGCCATAGTATTGTCTAGATTGGATTATAGCAATACCTTGTTAATAGGAGCTACTAAAAAAGATCTCGCTAGGTGTCAAGTCATGGAAAATGACACAGCACGGATAGTGAAGAGGATAAAAATCAGAGATCACATAACAATGGCAAGAAAATCTTTGCACTGGCTCGAATGGAGGACAGGGTGAACGTCAAATCTATGACCATCATACATAGGTGCCTGTTCGGAGACGCTCCCCTCGACCTTAAGAATCAATTTGTAAGATACACACCTCTGAGACAGCTACGCTCATCAGACAAAGGACTGCTCAACGTGCCAAGATATAAGCTTAAGGCAGGTATGGGAAGATCCTTTGCAGTGCTTGCCGCGCAAAAGTGGAACAAACTTCCACTCACTCTGCGGCTGGTAGATAATTACCTTACATTCAGGAAAAGCCTGAAGACGTGTCTCTTCAAGTGATTACACCTAGTTAGGAAACTGAGAGCCCAGTTGGGATTACTAATGGTGACCCCGGTAGATATAGTTTATGTTGTATGTCACAAGCGCCCTGATGCCTGCAGGCTGCCGGCGCTATATAAGTATACATAACATAACAATCAGATGCTGTATTGGCAGAAAATGATACCAACATTTTACCCTCTACTAACATCCGGAAATACCTATGTAAAACTGTCCGACAATTTAAGCACCTTCTGGTCTAGACACATGAGACTACGTGATGCTACTCTGGTCCCCGACAGTATTATAAGTACAACAGACAATCCCTTTTCACCGGAAGGTGGAGCAAACTATTCCATACAGATGATATTGCGCCAGACAGAAGTGAAGAATCAACCCAGACGTTTAACCTGCAAGATCAGTAAAAACTACACACAGTCCAGTGGCCACTTGTCTAGGATGCTTACCTCCATTACTGCAGAGGTTGGCCAAATGAACCCCCTAGCGTACGCAAACTATCAATTTACACCTTGAGAAAACTAATTGTGTAGTCAGAATACACAGTCTTTTAGCAGAATCTCAATTGGTCCACTATACTACAATTGCTCCATTGTATGATACTTTTGCGGAGCATACTGAGTGAAGATATTGCAATAGTAGAACAATTGGAGGAATCTTACTGCTCTACTTCAATTGTGCATTTCTATTCTTTTTCCTCTCTAGAATGTGTGCTATCACACACTTGAGATCTATGCAAAAAAGGATACTCTTAATAGGTAGAAAGAGCAGATCCGTCTCATAAGCACATTTAAAGAACAGTCTAATACGACTTCTCGGGGTTGCTTGCAGCATAACCTTGGGCCTCCTGGGCTCCTACTAAAGCAGGAAGAGATAAAATACTACAGCTCAATATTAACATTGACACATAGGGTAAGATGCAGATGATCTCCACATTGGAACCAGAAACCGTAGAACCCATCCCACCTAATAAGTGTAGTTGGCTACATGGCTTTACAACCTCTGCTCCTTAAGCGACCCTAGCAAGCCTTTTTCCATTTTCACCTGGAACACCCGCGGGTTTAAATATTATACTGGCAAGGGTGGCTTTTTGGATGACATAGTGAACTATGTGGTTGCACTACAAGAAACTTGGCTGACAGACTCACTTAAGATGGAAGGCAGACAAACCAATCATTCTCTTGCTATGAAGGGTTGCAGAGGGAGGCACGGTGGAGGTCTTGCAATTTATGTCAGCTACTACATCACCATCACCACCTCTGCTATTGGCTCAGATAGCCTACTGGCTGGAATATTAGTTAGGGGAGACCGGGTCTATGTGATATTTCAGCATTAAAGGGCGAATACAAAAAAGACATTTTTCTTCGGCTGATTTTGTGCGGCCTTTGAAATGCTGAAATATGACATTCTGAACCACCCAACCCTCTGGGAAGACGATACTAGCCCACCCTCTCGTTTTCTGGAAAATCAAGGGAGTTTTATCCCCCTGAACCCACCCTTTCATCACCCAGCCCTTTTCCCTGCCCACCACATTCCCCCTCCTCTCCGACAGTCACGCAAACACACGCTTACCCCCCAAACCCTCCCTCCCCACCACAAACATTCCCCCTCCTTTCCCACACAGACACACACTCACTCACAAACACACACACACCATAACAACACTGGAAACACACTTCCCTCATCTGGCCGCGCATGTCAGTCCCTGCGCGCACTCGTGTACGCAGGGCCGTTGGATTTTGACTGCCGCTCTGAGCGGTGTTTCTAAATCAGTCTTTTTTTTCTACTTTTTTAAAAGCGTTTTTTTCACTGCATACAGAGAAACCGACTGGCATGCAACGGACACTCACAGCGATTAATGTATATGATCCACCTAATACAAGTAATCACTTGAGCACTGTGAAGACTGAAGGCGAATTATTAGATTCATACTGTTTAACTCCGATCATGATGTGTGGGGATTTCAATGCCAGAATACTTGCAAATCATACTTTTTCTTGCTACAGTGATATTTCATGCACTCCTGTAGGGTGCTCTTCCGATGCGAAAGGACTGCAGTGGGCCAACCTACTTTATCTACATGGGTTTACCATGCTGAGCGGTCAATGCCCTGGAGATTGCCCTAGCAGGCACACCAGAGTAGCTGGGAAGCAGGTGTTGGGGTAGAGGTGGTCTTTTCCCACCCCCTTCCGATCCCCGCATCAACGGATCCCGCTTATGCTCGAGGGGAAAGATGTCCCCTTTCCCGCTTACGCGTGATCCGCATTATCTCCCTCTCATTACTAACGAAAGAATCATGTATCCAAGCCTTATCAAAGCTCAAAGACCTATTTGTCTAACACACCGGACGCCATCTTTTACTTGGCCCGAAAATGATCCCTAGAAAGCTATCTCTCCCCCTGCCCAGCGCCTCGCACAAATAGCCCAGGCCTCCCCTGCCTCCTGCCAGCTCTACACAAACTCTGTTCTCATGGAAGTCCAGCCATTTATTGTTGCAATAATTATTATTGCCCAGAAGGAAGTTGAGCTCACTGCACTGTGTGAGACCGGAACATGCCCCTGCTCTTGTGAACATCCGTCTCCACTAACCCTCGACCCGCACCCCACTTTGCCATAACCCGCTTGGCCCAGGCCCCTCTGCTCTTTGATACAGATACACATCTGACCCCTCACAGTGACCAGAGGAGAACACCCACCATAGCCCTAATCCCATACACCAATATATTCTTCCTAAAACTGTATCGTGAGGCATCAGGTAGATTAAAACCCCCCAATTCGGGCACCTGGGTTGGGGCATTAGGTTTATGGGTGCCAAGGTGCAAAGGGTACAATGTAGATATATAACCTGTTAGTGAGCTTTGAAAGTGCTCCTATTCGGGCCAAATGTTTATGATGGTCATTTGTCTCATGCCCTCAGATTCTGTTATTCTAGCCTAGGCAGTCAGGGAATGTATCACTTTGCCGGCATGGCCTTCACCCCGCAGAGATGAGCCCAGCTGACCCACGTGCTGAGGGAGTGACACGCAAGCAACCGCGTATCCAATGTGGCCAGCACCTAAGGATGCATACTGTACTAATGTACCTCACCAATTATATTGTACAATTGTGTACTTATACTTTGGCGTCATCAGTGACGCGTTTGCATCTTACAATGTGCTGCCCATTTAATGCTTGGCAGAGCGCTGTCCGGGCATCAGAGTTCTCTGTGTGCACAATTTATCTTATATAAAACTTTCTTCCACTTCCATCGCCTGGTCTCATTCCCTAGCACCCTAGCAGGGTGTGTCCATTATTCGAGGTTTTGGATATTGTGTCGGGGAATGGGCGCCTTCATAGGCTTCAACCATTGATTATGTCTTTGTAAGTGCTGCCTTGCGCCCCTTATTTGCAGCTATGACAGTACAGTCTAGAGAGGAAAGTGATCATTGGCCTCTCTACACAATCTTTCATCTGGATACTCCCGAATCCACAATTGACAGAACTGGACCTGTTAGTATTAGCACGGGGTTAAATCGCACTAGTTGGAACTCCACCTCGAAAGAGAGAACACTGCTGCTATAATGGGACTGGGTGCACTTATGCTAAATAGTCAATAACATTTTTCAAATATTGGTTCCATCCTAGGTGCAAAGGAATGTATTAAGTGCAACGAGACTACACTACATGGGTGTAATTTTAGAGGCGACAAGGGTGTTTGTCTCGCCAAACTTTTATGGCACACCATTTTGTCCACCTCATTTGGCAGGAGTCCCTTTCATTTAGATGTCATGTCCCCCCCCCCAACATTTTCAGCAAATATTCTCCACCTCCTCACTATCACTAATTTCGAGCTATTCAGTGGCCACATTGAATAGCAGTAATGGGTGTCCTATTATTAAGTCCAACCTTAGCCATAAACGTATGTTTGACAAGGGGATACATGTAGCGAAACATAACCTGAGGCACGATTTACACACGATCACTGGCATGATTTTAGCCACCTCTGAAATCACGCTGCAAGTGCAGTCCAGGAGTGCCTCATATCAGAAATGACTTAGAGCTCACTTTTGTCAACTCAATTTAGACTTGTGGCCTTCCCTTGCGACATGTGCCAATTCAAAAAACGAACGGGCCTTCTGGACGATCATTGTTAAGACGAATGTCCAGGCAGGTATAAGTTTGGATGTCCTTTATTAAGTGAGAACTTCAAAGACAGCAGGCACCCCCTTGAGAGGCAGGCTCCAACTGACTTGCATTGGAACATACAGTAAAGGAAAACACTCCAAATAGAATTACATGGCATCACAATGTAAAGAACTTGAAACATCACTCTGCTATAACTCAACACTGCTGAGTCTTAGTCTAATGCAAATATAACAACGTAAATAAAGAATAGATAAGATTCACCTCAACAATCATAAATAACAATAAAACTACAAGCGCTATAATTAGTGAGGTCTCCCAGGCTGGTTGGATTACATATGTTAACAGCACAATAGGTTAAAGTACAGCGAAAGTGGTAATACCATTACAGATAAATATCAAGGGGACTATCTGCTCTCTGTAGCTGCAAACCCTCCTGGGCTTCCGGCCCTAATGGTATTTGCAATCTTTTGCTGAGAATGAACCTCCCTTTATTGGCGCATACCTTGCATCGACTATTCATAACGCTTAGTTATACAGGAATATTTCCCTCCACTTAGACGGATAGCACCATCATGCCAGTTCATAAAAAGGATACTTGAGATCTACCCTGCACTATAGAATTCTTGCTATGTTGGATGTGCCTGCTAAAATCTACGCACGTGCCCTTTTGAATAATTGGATTGCGGCATGGAGTATTATTCCCTATAAGCAAACAGGATTTCGCCAGAATTCCAGTACTTTTGATAACATGTTAGCTTTGGTCACCGTTGTTGAGACTGCAAGGAAAATCTGCAACCAGCCCATTTACACAGGCTTTATTGATTTCAGTTCTGCATTTGACATGGTAGTTATGACCAAACTCTGGACTAAATTGTGATACAGGAATATTCTGAAGGGGCCTGCTCACCCTGATTATTGCCCTCTATTCCAATTCTAGAGTTAGAATACGTCTAAACGAATTAGGCGCAGTGTCGGACTGGGTGCAGACATGCATAGAATTAAGACAGGGTTGCATTTTGGCCCCCACTCTTTTTTATCTTTATTTGGCAGACCTCACTGCTGTTCTTACATCCAATAAGGCTTGTCCACCTAAAATAGGGGAAATTGTAATAGAGTGATTGGGATATTGTAAGGAAGGCATGGTATCAAAGAGTGAAGGCAGACACAAGTGATCACAGTTCATGGGTGTTTATTGAACTTCAATGGGTTGGTTGAACGCCTATCTAAGCCTAAATCTAAGGATGGGAGCAAGCTACGACCAACAAATAATAATAACGCAGTCCTAGTGGAGACTCTGTCAAACTAAAAGGGTCTATACTAATAAACATATTGCCAATCCTTACTTCTAAATACAAATGGTGTGGAACAATAATGTATGTAAAAAGAAAAAATGTTCAAGAAATAATATATGAGGACGGTTGGACAGTTGGCTTCCATTCCCCATGTTTTCAGCACGGGGCAAGGTGGCATTTTTGAGCTTCGCACTCACTCTGGCTTCTCTGCCACGAGTATACAGTTAAAAGCATAGGTATTAGGGCCTTCTGCCAAAGCCTCTTTCCTAGTAACAGTCTCTTAATGCAGAGGACCTTTTGTAACAAACAAGTTCCTATCCTATCAGGATTTTCACATTCACAATTGGTCTCCCTCAATCGTGCTCGGACCAGGGATCTCCCTCCTTCGGGCTCAGACCCCTTTAGCACAATGTTCACATTTGGTCTCCCTCGATTGGCTCGGACTACTTTAGCACAATTTTCCCAATTGGTCTCCCTCGATCGGCTTGGACCATGGGATCTCACTTTCTAAGTTTCCCTCTTTGTATCAAAAATCAAAGACTTTCGAATGTGCATTGGGTTTTGCTTAAACCATCGCAGGACCACTTCGATTCACTTCACCTATCATTCTTCTACTTTCGTTTCTGTCACTTCTTGGCTGCATACCTTACAGAGACCTTTGATTGAGCACCCACGTGATGCCGGAATCTCTGTCACTGGTATTAAATCTTTCTCCATAATGTTCAAATATCCATCAGCAATTAAGCTTTCATAGCACATTTGACCAATCTGAATTCTTACGCTCTTAATACAATGTTGCTGCTTGAAACCTTGACTTCAGCACAGACCGTCCTTGCATCAGTCTCCCCAACTCACCGGCTGTGTTGATCTCTCTGGTGCTGCTTTGATCTTGGAGTCAAGGACGGTACCACAGCGGCTGCTGTTCCTCCCCGACTCAGTCAGCCGTGCAGGATGGTGCACAATACAGGATTATTCAGTTTGGTTTCCTGGCCTTATGGTTTTTTTAGCTGGTGGATTCTGGAAAGTAGCGGTTTCTCGCTGGAAAGGTCAAGGGTATCTCCCTCCTTACAAAGCCTTCTTGGTTTGCCGTCTTTCTTCCTTTGTTCAGCTGCCATGTTCCTTCATGTGCTTTGCCTTGCTCAGAGTGTGCTGTTATGCTCCGCCTTTTTTCCATGTGGGGAAGCTTAATGTAAGTCAGGTGTGAGTGGTTACCAGTAATTGCCTGACCTTGCCTGACCACAGTAGTGAGACATGTCAGGTACAATGCTCGGCTGTGAGTCTTTTTTCTCCCAAAACAGACTGTCCGGGTGAAAGTGTTTGTGTAGGGAAAGGGGGGTTTAAGTTCCTAAATATCCTACCAGGTAGGATGTGGTAAAGGTGTTACAGGGAGTGGTATACCTCGTCTCGCCAGCAGGTGTCCAACTCCTACTCCCCGAAGACCCCTCACCCAGGTGATCCTCCTGCACTGGTCCTTCCCTAGGGTCTGGATCCAAAGGCGATGGCCGTGCCCTGGCCACCTGAGAGAGAGATCCCCGGGGACTAGCAGGTGAGACACCTTCTGGTTTCTCATAATATGCAGATGGCATTTTCATCATAGATTACACTCCCAATGGTCTGCGAGGCTTACTTGATTTATTGAGTAGTTATGTGATACACGATGGCCTAAAGATAAATATCGAGCTCATTGTTTTTGATTTGGCTAAATCTAACTTTAAGGGATTTAAGTGGACTCTCAACAAGAGCACTGTGGAGATTGGCAAATAATGAAAATATATAGGCATAATAATTGACAATAGGCTAAACTGGCAAGTGCAACTTCAAAACATCAGTTTGAAGTTCTAAAGCACACAGGTGTGCTTAGAGCTTTTTCTTACAAACATGGGGGAGGGAATGCAGTCAATACCATTGTTAATATGTATCTCACCAAGATACTCCCAATAATTACATATGGTGCTGAAATTTGGGCTGTTAGGTTTTGTAAACGAGTCAATGATACTGAGAGTAAATGTTTGAAAACATTGCTCACATTGCCACCTAATACCCTGATAGAGTGTGTCTATTTGGAATTTTACTTATGTAGACATAGCTCCGCTATGATTGCAAGGAGGTTTAATTTTTATTAGCAATGCCATAACGCAGCCCTTGGCACCTTGCTTCAAATGATTGTCAAGGGTTATGCCTCTTGTACCTTGTATCTCAAGGGGTGCACTCTGCCCATTCTACACTCCACCTATAGTCTCTGGAACCATCGCATTTGTGTTAGTACTAATCACCGTAGCTATGATCTGTATAAGAAAATGGCACGTCTTACTTTTGACACCGAACAGAATTCAGTAGATCTGTCAACAAAGCCTAACAGCACCCTATTTATAGATTCTAAGCTTGCCACTTTGGAGACTACAATTTACACAATTTAATTTCCCTGCACTCACATCCTCTGGAAGAAGTTCAAATTTAACCTAACTAACACACATGAGGTTATTTGGGTTAGATCTAAAATACCTAGAGTGGATCACACTATAAAAGTGGGTGAGGGGGGCCTGTGGGCAAGCAAGAGGACAGGCCAGGCGAAATCCCATGCCCAAAAATTGGAAGAGTCCAAACATTTGGCAAAGAACTGTTTTATTTGACAAAACTCATATAAAACAGGAACAGCTATGAACATCAAGGCGATCTCCCAACTCTCAGGTAACTTCAAGCTTGACAGAGCCTTAAAAAGGATTATGACATCACAATTGACATTACGTCGTGAAAACGTAAGTTGGGGTGGGATTAGTTAGGGGAATCAACTAGATATATGTTCCATATAGGGTAGTACATTCATTGGCTACACCACGACTGGTGACTCCACCTGAGACCACGTACTAAAAAGATACAAGTAAAAACATGTCATCATAATGCAGTGTAATTGGCTGTAGCAACATTGATAGACAAGTGTTAAAGGTGGGAAGGGATTGGTCAGTAGTATCTTTTTTAGCTTTGGCACCTTGGACTGTTAGCAGCACATGAGCGACAATAAGGGTTGCTGAGAACGGCACCAAGGTGCTGCCTTTCCCAATAAGGTTACCATTTCTGATTCCCTAGTTGTTTATCTTTCAACACTACACTATCTTGTAACTTTTGTCCTGAGAAGTAGAAGGGAACGAAGGTCTCAGTCTGTCTATCTCTGACCACATTTTGGATTATTCTGCTCAGAATAAATGAGGATTTTAGCACTTCTTACTGCGGGTGTCATTACCTTCCTTGGCCTCTAGAGACTTATTCAAGCTACCTTCCCCTTAATATTAAGCTGGTGGGAATCTGACCTTCCCGCATTATTTGTTTCCTTGCTCAAGCTAAGAGAAATGTATCTCCTGTCTGGGAACTGTTATCATCTGTTCTTTTGGGTTTCGATTGGAAACCTTCCTTCCACGTTAACCTTGGCGAGGCAGGTGCACCTACTGTCTGAGCTGTTCAGATTTGGCTTTTGTGCTAACTCAGTGTGCATAGTCCCCCTGCAGTTTCAAGGTTTCTCAATGTCTCCCATTCACCCAGACATGGCTGCACCGTCCATCTTGTTTTACATGTCCTCACATTTTAGTTGCAGTCTGCATTAAGCAAGCCTTATGTGTGTTCTTGTGCATCTTGCGTTTCAGCGTATATAAAGCATGTGTCTTCTAATCTATTGGATGCAAGCATCTTCATGTCTAAGGGCAATTTCACCTGTTGTTTGTGTATCTTAGTGGTGGATGCGTATGTGCTTCGTGTTTAATGCACCGACGTTTGTCTGTGCTCAAGAGTGAAGACATTTGCTTTTCTTGCCTTTGTTACAGCATGTTCATATCCTCCATAGCTTGCAGATTTAGATCTTCTGTGATCCCTGAGGAGTAGGGTCGGTAGGGTTGTCTCAGCAGGTTCCATCTCTCATATCTACAGTACAGTGGTGAGGAGGAGTCCGATACAATAAGTGATGTGCACCTGCCATTTCTGTAGCATCGGGACGGGGAGTGGGCTGATAAAAAAATGACACATTCATTTGTCTTTCTTCATTCCCCCCTCTGGTCGAGACTATGACCACATTTTCCAGAGGACCCGGCCCATTGATGGGTACCTTGGAGAGCCATATCTGTGTCACCCCCTCAGGTCATCTGAGTTCTTTATATGCTCGTCCACGCTGCAGGTCATATAGCAGAACTCTGCATCTGGCTTGCAGAACACACAACGTCCCATGTAATTACAAGGGTCTTGGGGATAACATAATTTTGTATCTGGGGGAACAATGGGGCTTTGTTTTATATGGAACAGAAGTAGATCACCCATCTGTGTTTGCTGATCTTTTTTAGTATCTACATCTACCAGTATTTTCATCCCTATTGTCTTCTGGGCAGTCTTCTTACATTTGGCTATTTGTCTACGGCTATTCTAAGGACACAGAATCATCCAAATAACACTAATAATAGTGCAGTTATGAGTTATTTGAACCTGTTGGACATCCAGAAGGGGATCAAAGAGAATAGATACGCAAGCCAATCTTCGTCCTGCCCCACTGTGTTAGTTTCCGCCTCCATCTTCGCGTGCAAGTCTGTAAGCAGTGTTATAGCTTCTGTGAGGGTCCCATTTTCTTCATTGTGCGCAGGTATGTCAATATAGCAGGATGGGCCTATTTTTGTGCATAGGCCACCCTCCATGACGGTGATGAGGTCTAGAGCGTACCTATTTTGAAGAGTTATGAGCCTCATGACTCTGCGCTCCTCCTTTATGGCGTTAAAGCCCTTTACCGTTGAGTTGATTATGTGCAACAGCTCCCAACTAGTGATTTGTAACCATTTGGCATTTACATTTGCTTGTATCCCAGGAACAACAGAAGCGAAGAAGCGAAGAACATCTCTGTTCTACTGAACAGTCTGTGTTCCTCTGGTATCTCATTGAGTGCTACTTCCATCTTGCTAGAGACATAATTGCCTCTTTTTACGCATATAACTTCCAGTGTATGTCTTTCTGGGGTACTATCCGGCCTGGTGTATTCAGTAGCACTAGAGAACATATGACACCCCAGTTTGGGGGAAACTGCATGCAAGCTTTGGAACTACAGGCCCAATAGTGATCCATGAGCACTGCCATACCTACTTTCATACCCAGTATTTTTAATATGCCTTTACGCCCTTCATTTGCTCCAGCCATCATTCGGGAGGCATCGTGAGGCATTCTTGAGGTGTATTATGGGTACGGGTCCTGCTTCATTCTTTACCAATGTGAGCAACTTGGAATATTCAGTCCACTCATTGAGGCACTCATCATTCTCTGTCTGTATTACTTCAATTGGCACTGTCAAAAGTGCTTGTGCCTTGCACCCCATCAGTCTTTCGACCCATCTCCTGTAAACGCCTGTCCATGTACCAGTAGTTGAGGAATTTCCAACATCCATGCATTTGCTTCAACTCTCTCCTCCCATTTGTTGGACACTGTAACTCCTTTTGGTTTACTATTCTAGATGCCCCTCTATTTGGGACATCCAGTATGTATTGTATCATTTTATCCTTGCTCTAATAGTCCCCTATCATCGCTTTTGATTTATGTAGCTATCCTCATAGGACATGGATGTCATTTTGTGGCATCCATTGCAATGTAGCCTATTTCGCTTGGAATTGGCCCATAGTTGTGGAGAGCACCAAATGCATTAGGCACTGTGCTCTAGTCGCCGGGATTTCAATGGACCTGAATGTCCTGGAGGCTGTCATGGCGTAAGGAATGAGAGCACACATGTAGCAGCTACCCCTTGATGTCTCTCTCCCCACCTTGGTCATGTGCTGGTACCACATATTATTGGTCACATGAGTCGAATTAGCCATGTAAGATTATATGTGTTCGAAGTTGTTATTGACACTCCTTTTGAGCCTTTTCATTTCTCTAGTGACACTGGTAAAAGGTTGGGTTACTACTTCATTTACCAAGTAAACAGGGATCACTTTAGCATATGTTTGTTTGTGTATATGGTAATGAGCTGCTTTCTGTAATGCCAGGAGTGTAAAGAGGTACAGACAGCAGAAGGCAAAAAATATTGCTACAATCATCTTCGCTGTTGAATCCATATGCTGCAACTGTCTGTGAGCCAAAAGCTGATGCTTAGCAAAATCTACAATATTCGTTGTCATCATTTATTTTTCCCTGATACCTTCACACCTATCCCTAAACATTGAAGACCTAAAGAAAGAACTGGATCAATATAGCTAGGAAAAAACTTTAAAAAATACATTAAATCTTTACATTTGTGAGTAAGACAATAATTGGTACTCTGCTTTTCTTAAAAAACACTGTAACTGTTCACTATAAATGGGAGAACAGCATAGATGAGTATCTGGAAGGGTAGCATTGAGTACTTGTCTCTTGCATTATCAAAAATGCTTTTCTAGTTTTTTACACTGCAGATAAAAAGTTCCTTAGGGACACAGTTTGTGCAAGCAGATTATTTGCTTCAGTAAAGAAAGACAGTGTGCATTTACTAATTCTCTGTGCATTCTTGTCTGCTCCTTGTCATGGAACAAGTCTGTACTCTTTCATATTCTTCTTGAGCAGCACCTTATGTGGGGCAGGTGGGTCTTACCGTTACAGGGTTTGATGTCACCATGGGTATTCAAGTGCTACGCCCTACCACTTTCACTGCTGTTGGGGTAATGTCCTTGATAAGAAAAGGCCCCTCAAAATGGAGCTTGAATCATGACTTTGTAAGATTTCTCAAAAGGACAGTATAGCCAGGATATAGGGCTGGGGGTTTAAGACATTCTTGTAGATCTGTTTGAGTGTTTTCTTCATCATAATTCTTTGACCTCCCCTGCCGTGCTTGAAGCTCTTGTGAAACAAAAGAAACACTAGCCATCTTTGCCACCAGGTAATCATGCATCTGAGAACCCAAAACAACAACGGCACTCTGGGTATCTGTTAGCGCTCTAGTGGGAGGAGCAAGGGGTATGCTCATGCAGCGTCCAGTCACTAGCTCATGAGAAGTCAGTGATGGTCTGGTCTGAGCTGGGCTAATTTCATAGTGCAAATAGAGTTAAGGGCAGTCAATGAAGCCATCCTTTTTTTCAGAGTCAATTTTAATTTCGTTATTTTCTCTTTGAGCAGGCTATTGAGGCGATCACAGTAGGATTGTGATATGCTTGAACTCTTGGTTCACAAAGTGCAGTCTATTGTTGACCAGAGGACTTTGCAGACCCCCATCGTGGGAATACCTCTTGTACGAGGAATTTGCAGGTGGCATCAGGGTGTTTACATGGACCGGCTTCGATCCATCGAGAAAAAGGGTATACGTCTACCAGCATATATATGTAGCTGTTACACATTTGGATCATGTCGACATAATCTATATGCAGATGCTGGAAAGGTCCAGTAGGACGGGATATTGCTCCTACTACTACTCACAAAGTGTGCCCTAAAGTATATTTCTGGCATTCAATACAATTAAAAACGAAGGCAGCAATATACTCTGCCAAAACAATCTGCAGTGCAAGACTCTCCTTACTGGATTGGGTGGGATAGTGGAGCTGCTCTAAGGGCTAATTTAAGTAAGCGAGGGGCATTACCACATTGGTCGGGAATACTGAGCTCCCCCTCCTTTTCCATAGCTCCTGCTCTTCTGATGAGGCACAACCCTGCAACTCTAGCCTTTTTTCATGATCATGTTGTGCGCTGGTTTGTACTTATTAGGTGGCATGTCAAATTTAGTTACTTCAGGAAAATATGCTGCTCTTTTGGCCTCTGTGTCGGGGGTTTAGTTGCTGCGGGGGGTTATGTCTTCCCCCCTCGTATGGGCCGCGCACTTCACCACAGCAATGGCTGATGGGAGTTATAGCACGCCTATGAGCCTGTCCAATAATAGCACGTGTTGCACTGGTGTGCCATCAGCGCGTAGGAAGCCCTGCCTTTTCCAACGTGACACCGTGATCTCTGCATCTTCATGTGTTTCTAATGTTAATATAAGAGCTACTAATTCTGCTGCTTGTGCTGAAAAATGCAAAGCCAATCACGCATTGCCCACTACCTCAAAGTTTGTGTTTGCCCTCATTTTTACCACTGCATTCCCAGTGTGCCTCTCCTCCGAATCCTGATCAATTGACGAGGAACCATCATAATACTATGATGATATACCCCAGGGTATTTCCACTGACCTGGGGTATATCATCATAGTATTATGTGTATTTGATGTAGTCATGCACATAATCTCGTTACTCTACTGGCTTTGCTATGAGCTTTGCTGGGTTCACTACTCTGCATCTCACTATTTTTATTGCTGGGTTGGAGATGATCACCTCATACCCCGATGCTCTCTGTGTGGTCAATGTGCTTTTGGGTTTCTCGTGAATGGCGAATAGAGCATGCTCCACGTAGAGTGTTGTCTCAAAGCCCATTGTAATATTAGCATACTTCTCAATTGCAAAGGCTGCTCCAGCCAACCCATCTTCGCAGGGATAATGACCCTACATCACTGGATCCAAAGCGCACTATAGTACAGCAATGGGTTGTGTGCCAGGGTAGTCTTCTGTGTGAGCACTGCTGTCATCATCACCCCATTTGCGTGTGAGAAGAAATTCAATTCTGCACTGTAATCAGGGATCCCTAGAACGGGTGCTATGCTATGAATATTGCTCTTTTCGATTCGTCAAAGGCCTCTGTCACTTCACCTGTACAGGCTATCTTGCTGTCATCTCTCTGAGCCTCTTTATATCCTTTTAAGAGGGGCCTAATGTATGTGCTGTAATCAAAGACCCACGCCCTACAGTAGTTGCAAAGACTGACAAATCGCTGCATCTCTCTCACTGGCTTTGGTTGCAGTGTTTTCATGATTGCTTCTGCTCTCTCAGGGGTCACCTTCCTGCCTTCTTGTGATATCAACTGCCCAATGTAAATATCTGCCTCATGACAATATTGCAATGTGGCCTTGTCTACCTTGTACCCCTTGTCTGCCAACACTGTCATCAACTGTATTGAGTCTTTTCGGCACTGCTCTTCTGTCTCACTGCACACTAGGATATTGTCCACATATTAAATTACTGTGCTGTCGAGGTGTACATTCCCTAAATCCATTTGGAGGACCCTGTTAAATATAAAGGAGGACTCACAGTGCCCCTGGGGCAGCCTCATATGTTTCCACTTTCTATTTCTGTGTGAAAAAGAGGTCAAGCCTTTTGACTCCTCGCGGAGGGTGATTGAGAAGAATGCACTTTTTAGATAGATCATTGTGAAATGTGGCTTTGGATGGGATATTGCATAATATCGTTGCTGGGTTGGGGACCAATGGAAATTCTGCATCAACATTATTATTTAGAGAGCGTAAATCCTGAATAAATCTCTACAACCCCCCGTCCCTTTTTTCACCAGGTACACAGCTGTGTTACACAGGGACTCTGATGGCACCAAGGTTCCATGTTGCATTAACATGGAAATTGTCTAAAAAATACCCTCATCTGCTTCCTTCGACATGAGATATTGTTTCACTCTTGGCGGATCGCTCCTGGTTTAAATTTTATGTTCACTGCCCCCAGTCTCTTCATTAGGCCAACATCATAGAGACTACTTGCCCACCATACACTTGGAACCTATGCTAAGTCATCCTCGAGAAATGATGGTGTCTTTTTTTTTTATCAGGGCCACCCTCTGTGGCATTCACTTTTCTCAATTCTCATCCCATAAGTAATGCTTCCTCATCGTCTTTGACTAGCTCTTCACCCGTCAAGTCTGTTAGTCTGTGTCCTTCATCTAAAGCCACACTGCCCGCCATGGTTTCCCCTCATCAATCCTGTGGAGAATTACTCTCTCCTGTCTTTCTATCACTGCTCCCAATTCTAGTGGCAATACATGACCTTCATCTTTATTAATGGGAATCTCTGGTCTAAATATAATCTCTTTGGGTAGTTGCAGAATTTTGCCCTGTAGGCCAGGGAGCCACGCTAATATAACTTTACACTTTAGGATCTAGGGGTGCCGCCCTCTGTGCTGTTTGGCCACAAAATGCTGTCATGAACTTATGTGCATTCATATAATGAATACCTGGAGTGGAGCACACTATTCCCTGATCAGTAAATGAGATTGTCATGTTGAATTTACTCATCATGTACCTTCCAAATATGTTAACTGGTGTCTGGCGGGAATACAATAGGGGCATGGTGAGGTTGTGTTCCCTGATAGTTAATGCTAAATGGAACCAGATTTGTAGCCCCAGAAAAGCCTTGTACATTCATGGCAATGCCTGACATTGGGTATCGCCCCTCCCTAACACAGCATCTGGTCGCTCCTGTATCTACTAGAATAGAGAATGTTTTCTCACCTATGGTCATGCCGACGTGGGGCTCCTCTTGCGGGTCAGTTGTAACAGATAGGATTAAACACATCAAGTCAGTCTGTGGGTGCCCTATTGTGGGTAGATGTTCATCCCCCTCCCAGTGAAAGGGTTCCCTCCCACTACCATCGTGCTCCCTCTTCTGGGTGCAGGAGTCTGCAGGAGTCTGCACTGTGGTAATTGCACCTGCGTCTGTTGCATCTGTGTGGGTGCTTACTGTGCTTACTGTGGTTGCGACTGTGGCTTTTGTGCATACATTGGTGCTTTCTGTGGCAGTTGCAGTTGCGGTGTGTGTCTAATACTGTGTGTGATCTTGGGCATAACAGTCAGGTGGCTCATTGCTGTATGGTTGTGGATAGTTTGTCCCCCTCTTGAGTCCTGACAATTCTGTTAGATCCCTCCCCAAATTCTACGTACATTTTCCCACATGCCCAACATTGCTCTGTCCCATGGGTCTGGGCTGTCCCCTGTTAAACTCTCCTCCTCCTTACGGAGTTTGAAATGAAACCTCTCTCCCTCTAGGCACGCCCCCTCTTCCTCAGGGCCAGTCATTGTATTTCCCTTCCTGCAAAGCCATCTCTTGCCATTGGCTGGCCGTGCTGTGTGTCCTGCATAAGCACTCCGTCTCCACTTGTCAACATAGCCCCTGCCATTGAATACATACAAAAAAAAATCAGAACTAGTTTTGCCTCTTCCAGCTTTCTTTCCTCACGGTTCTTTCTAGCGTTCTCTTACAGCAACCGGCAATGGTGAACTATAGTCAACTGAATCTCTGGCCATGGTTTCGCTTCCATTCTCACTAATTTCTTCAACTGCCTCTGCATTGGCTCTGGTAAACCCATAATATGTGATAAAAAAGAATATTGTCTTGTCTCACAAGTTTTAAGGCGCCAACGCTCTTGAATCTCTTGGATGTATTCAATGGGGTCGTCATCCTCCCACATTTTACGTGTCATTATCGTGCTCATATCTGACGTGTTGGGATATTGTTCTCTAAGCGCTTTCCAAACTGCTGCCCTGCAATTACTAAATGGTGCTCCGTCATGTGCTGTATTCTGCGTAGGCACACCAGGGTACCCTGCTTGTTTCCAAAGGTCATCAACTCTTAAACCAAAAATGCCAACGAGCAAATTCTTTGGGCCTGATTCACAGAAGGTTTTGCTATGGGATTGCGCCATTATAAAACACTTCTGTGAATCAGGCCCATTATGTCACCCACTGCTAACTTCATCCCTGCTGTCATTCTTTCCAACACATAAATCTATTTTCCTGCTCCTGATGTCCATTTGTGGCCATGATATGTATTGTGGTTGCTGTCCCCCTTTTTCTAGCAATGGAAATTGTGTTCATTCTACATCAGGCTCAGTCACTCACCCCCTTCGTCCTTGCAAAGGCCCCAGTCATTCTCACTCACTTTCGCCCTGGCAAAGCTCTCTACCTCTGAGTGTATGGGGTGATGTCCAGTAAGCTGCGCAATCGTCATTTTGAGCATTTACTGTGTGTCACAAGTTCATGCTTTTCCCCTTTTATCTCGTCCCCCTCAGACTATTCTGCCTCCTGTTCTGGACTGGCTCCCACAGAGGGACTGTGTGCACTTCTCCTCTCTTCCCCATCTTCACCTTCCCCCTTTCCTCATCTGGCCCCATTGCCATTACAACTGCCATCACTTTCTTCATCCTCTTCAGTCTTGAAATCCAACCATTTTAACCTACTTTTCCTGTATCGTCCCTTCATTGCCTTATTCAGTGGGCTCTGCTCCACCCTCAGCGGTGACTCCATTATGCTTCTGTTCACCTTAAGGGTAGCACCACTATCCCTCCTACTCATGTACAGTGTCCCAATCCTCCTTCGTATCCCTGCTCCCTCATCCTCATCTGGAAGTGTGATTCTTCATTATCTACTCCATTTCTCTTAAGCACCGCTCCCAACTCCTTACACATTCCCACTCTTGTTCCTTACTTTTCTCTTTCTCTCGCGCATACTCTCCTTAACAAGTCTTTCAATGTCTTTTCGCCTCCTCTCCCTGCTTATCTCTTGTTGTCTCACCATTTCCTCCTCTACCACCCTCTTTACCTTCTCCTCTGTAGAGGAAGAGCCAAAAGCCCCTACCAAAAGCTCTGCCCCCATGCTGCCTATATGTTGGGAACCAGAAATTGCAACACATGCAGTACCAGTGAGGATGCTTATACAGCAAAGAATTCTTGAAACAAGGTATCCACTGAGGAAACCTTATATGAATTCACAAAGAAATGATGGTCTTCTGGA
Source organism: Ambystoma mexicanum (assembly GCF_040938575.1). Classification (NCBI taxonomy): domain Eukaryota; kingdom Metazoa; phylum Chordata; class Amphibia; order Caudata; family Ambystomatidae; genus Ambystoma; species Ambystoma mexicanum. Next base: position 747,263,293 of record NC_090926.1, read on the forward strand.
CAGTGTTCCGGAAGAAGTGTGAAAATGAGCAAGAAAAAGGATTGGTGACATCATACGCAGCAGAACTGATGCACCCTGAAAAGATAGCAAGATGAAAGAACGTAGACATTCTATAAGATCTGAGTAGGAGGTGTCAAAGATGAGCAAAATTTCGGGCTCGAGATGTAAATGCCCATGCAAATAAATAATGAAGAAAATGCAGTCATTTTAAATTTGTACAGATGCAGTAACGCAAGTAGACAAAGTGATCTTGAAGGTTGCTACATAGTGAATAGATTGCAGCGATGCGCCAATGCATATACATAGGAATGTATAGAACCTGGATGTTACACGATGCACTTTAGCAAGGTTTGAACCCAGTGAATAGAAAGGGGTTTCAGTGTGAAGCAGTTGGAAAATAGCTAATGGCGAAGGAGAAATTCAAGAAAGGCTTGGCTGGCCAGCACCAAGAGTCAAGGCCACCATGAGCCTGGTTGTCTGTCAAGTAGTTACATGAACGTGAGAAAGAAATGAGGTGGCATGAAAATACACTGAAGGCGTGAAGAGTTCATCATTTAATAATATTATATGCAGCAAAAGAGCTCGAAAAAGTGGTCTCCAGTCACATGGTCAGATTGAAATAGACTTTGTGTCGAGCTACACCGAAACCAGAAGATAAAACCAGGCCATACTCCCTTTTATTCTCAGGCACAGAGAGCTTCTACAAGGCCAACTTCAAATCCTTCATTGAATAGCAGACTGCAAGAGTGATGATAGATGTCAGACTTATTGGGTGGGAAGCTATGGTCAAGACCAGCCCACAGTCAGCTGGGGTGCCAGCCTGCGTGCTGCTAGCGTGTGGAATATTCAAGAAGGGTACAAGCATGCCAACCAATTGTATAGGGCCACGTAAAAGAGAGCCCTATAGTTTATATAACCAATGAGTTGTTGTGTATTTTGTGACGATGAAGGAGGGCACTAGAGGAGGGCTTAGTTGTCCATCTGATGTTAGAGACCCAATCACTACCCCTGTTAGAATGTAATGTATACTTAGATGTTCCCTGTAAGCCTATTGCATCCCCAAGTAGGTTTTTGTATTTTGCCACGTAGTATGATGTCAGTAGTGACAAATATTTAGTATAAGAATGTTGTTTTGTCTTGAAATGTTTTGAGTGAGAGAAGTCGAGCGAACGTCCGTTGATATCGGTGTAACTCCCTGTTTTAGATAATTGCAAATAAAACAGTACCTTGTTTTGACAACTTCCTGAGTCGGTTTGATTATTGATGTATGAGTAAGTTCTCCATCCCCATCCATCTCTAAGTATTGCTACCTCGTCTTGAAGGGCGTAGGTCTACGGGTTCGGTTCCCTCTTCTTCCTTCTGTCTTCCCCTGTCCTCATTTTCTCTTCTCAGCCTTTCACGGTCTTCTCTTTCCTTTTCCCTTTCTACTTCTAATTCCCTCATACTCTTCTCCTGCCATTTCTTTCATTCCTTTCACTTTCCTCCACCTGTTCTATTGCCTTTTCCCATTCTCTTACCTCCTCCTCTGACTTCCTTCGCTGTTGTGCCTCTTCTTTCTCCTTATACTGCCTCTCCTGGACTTCCTTTTCTCATTCCTTTATATCACGCAGGTTTTTCCTGTCTAGTTTAAGCAATACCTGTCCTCCCACCCATTCACTTGAGCTGGTCGTCATCCCTTCCTTGTCACTCTCTGTTAGCTTTGCCTGCAGTTCGCAGCGCTCCTTATATTCATTGTGTGTTTGCCCTGGCTTCTGGTTGTGTCTTATATACAGGGTTAGTATAGCCAGATGCCACTTTCAGTTCTTTTAATGGGTAAAATCCCTGTCCTTCAGATGGTGGATCTGTGCCCTGGGGAGGAGGAGGAGCCGTGGCCATTTTGCCCTCTACTTCATGCTGATTGAGCATCCACTCTCACCCTAATGGGTTCTCCATCTCATCCCCAAACATATTCCATAGCCCCAGAATTGCTAACCTATTGCATAGCTTCTGTCCCTTGTAGGCAGCATATAAATATGTGGCCATGTGTTGCAGCACAGATTTCGAAAGACTGCCCTCCTGGGAGCGAGCTTTAGCCATCTTCCCTGGTGTTTCATGAGCCCATTCCGCGCTATATTTACACATTTCAATCTTATACCACGGGAAGGTCTTGCACAAGTGCATAAGGGAGTGTCTCCCATGATGGCAGTCACACTTTCTAGCTGCTGATACTTACTTGACCTCAAACATTTTTTTTATTTTTTGTATTCAAGATGTTTCCACTCAATTTCTCATTAACAATAAATCTGTATCTTCCAAAATTCAACATCTCTTGAACTAACACCAATTGGGACGGGCACCACAAAACGCTGCCCACACCCCATACTCTGCCCTTTAAGGCCAAACCAAAACTCCAGGTGCTCCTAAAACACAGACCAATATCAATGCAACCTCTTTTCGCAACCTCAAGCCAACGTCTCACCCTTTAGCTATTACCTTGCACTACTAAAAAAGAAGACCTTTTCCGTCTCTTCACCACAATCTTCGTGCCCCCTACCATGGGCACACAAACTCCTCACATCGATCCTCCAAGTCCTATTCACAACCCCCTTCTTCCGCTTTTACCCAAACCTTCTTACTTGCGCCACTGACCTCTACACATATAATACATATGAGTGCACTCTCGAAACAACACAATAACCAAAACCCCACGACCATCTTCCTGCCATACTTCTGATAAGGGATCCGTCTTCTCTTAAATACTACCCCTCGGGGCGAGACACCTTCGGCTATGTCCTAGACAAAGGATAACTCATTTACTTCTTTGTTTTTTATACTTTTTATTTTTTATTTTCTCAAAACTCACTACACCTTCTCAGAGTGTACAGTGTCCCCTTCCCTAACCCTGTCTACATGTAAACTCTCATGAATAAACACTATCACTTTCCGGACAGTTACATACACAAATCCTCCAAATACGCAAACAGCTCCCTCCCACCTTTATTGTGAAATCAATGCTCCCACACTCAAATGCGTGGATCAGCCGTAGCCTTCAGAACTGCTCTGCCCACAATGTGCCACTCCGCCTTCCAGCATGCAGGGCGTCCCATGGTAATATTCAACAAACAACCATACCACAACAACAAAACAATTTTTAGAAACAGGTGTGGAACCCAATTATGAACATACCACCGTTGTTCAAAATGATCTGAGCTTTCTATTCATTTACCTGTAATTCTCAGTGCACATGTTTTCCGAACCATCCTATTTCCTGGTCAACCAGTTTCGGTTAGAATATCCACTGTTTGAGTTAAGGATAGAGCCTTCGTGAGGGCTGAATTCTTCCAATGTAGGGGAAAACTGGCAGGTAAACACAGGATCCTTTCAAAAAAGAGAGAAAGCGGAGTATCCACAAGTTTTGTAACTGCTGTACTAGCCCCCATACTTAGCATGTTTAGTGTTGGAATCTAATCCCCAGATTGAATTGAAATCTTTTCCATGAAACTACCTCGTTCTAATTTCAAGACAGATGAGGGAAATATGACTCCTCTGTCCTCATCCCTTTACCAGAACCCAAGGGAACTGGCATGCAATTGGTCCATCTGTTGTCTGTAATCCAACCATATGGACACATGTGGCAAAATATTATGTGTATCTGTTTTACTGTACAGCTCATGTGGTAGGGGCCACTTCAGAGTGCTTTGGGAAACCTACTTAACAAGGTGACAACAGCTATTGTTTGTGAATAAGTTGCAAACACACACTCAACTGCATCCCTGGGTCTCTGTCAGGTCCCTTTGGTTCTCTCACTATCCTCCCTGACGTCTAATTCACTGTCAGGCCTGAATTTGTTTTCTTTAATCGCCCTTTGCATTGATGGACTCCTATGGAAGGAACCGAGACAGTTCTGTTTGTAGTATGCACGTACAGGGAAGCAGCATTACATGACCACACATCCGGTTGCTTCTTCGCCTCTTCTAGTCCTTCCTTTCTATTCTCCTATCCCGTACACCAGTCCTTCTCCCTTCTTTCCCCTCTGCATTTGTAATGACGAAGATGATCTCATGCTCTCTTCTTCCCCATCCCACTCTCTCTTCACCTACCTTCTGTCCCCGCCACTCTATCCTCTTCCTTGCACTGTGATTTTCAGTTTCCTTAGTGTGAAATAAGTGCTACAGATGTAATCAATATAGTCAGGAATTCTTCCTTATGAGAAAGTTCAGCTTGTATAACCCAAAGCAGAGGAATTCTTGGCTCGCTCTTTCATTGTTGGACCCAGAGGAGAGTCCTTGACAGTGTCTATGTTATCTTGGTTTTCCATCCTAGGCTGCCTAACACCAGGTCAGGGTGACCAAACCCAAATGTGGAATTTTTAAGTTCCACCCCTTAGAGTGCCAATCCTGTCTTCGAGTTGTTTAAGCCTCATCCACCTGCACACCACTTGAGAAAGTGCATGCCACCTCCCACCTTCACATGTCCCGGGCTACCGGGTAGCACCTCCCAAATAATTACCGCCTCATCCCAGATCTGTGCTGATCCAACCTCTCAGCCTCCCTCCTTGCTACCTATTCACCTTGGCTTAATTTCTGCAGTGAAACCCAGCAGCAATGCCTAGCCCGCTTTCCTGTCTCTGTCTCCATCCGATGCCCCTCACTTGTCCATTAAAGCTCTGCCTGTCCATTTTGGTGGATTTGCTCATATCTCTCCATTCATGTCCCTGTTAGGACACTGGTCCACTGCATTCCAGTCCATGAGATGCTTAGTCCCTGAATAGTGAGATGATGCTTTGAGTTGTGCCAGCTGCCGTTGCCCTTTGCTCAGTTCCTCATGCACACTCAAGCATACCCTGGCCCCTTGGATCTTTTCATCTTGCTGCTCATAGCAACAGTTACCCCATGGATTCTGGAGTTAAACAGGAGGAATTCTGGTCCCGCGGTTCCATCATGTGTCATTAACGCTCTCAAAAGCAACCATAGCCTGAGTCATGGAGTTCACCATCTGGCCAAGACCAACACAGCTTCACCAGAGCAGCTACTTCAGCAAGAGAGAATCTTAGTGCTTGAGCTCGGAAAGATTAGGTCGAGCACCCTTGGCTTTGTGTGCACTGACCTACGAATAACATCACACAGAGGGAGTCTTCCTTTTTAACTTATCTATCTGTGTCCCTGACCACCTATGGAGATGAGGCTGCGCGTACCTGTCATTTCCCCCCAGATTTCGCTTCTTCCAACTCGAGCCTTGGGCTCTGTAGGTAAATCAATTGATCAGAGGCACAGAGGGCACAAGATTGGCCTGTCTGCAAATACTGTTCGGAATGAGGCAAGAGAGCTCACTCACCTGCTTACATGGGATCTCCTAGTCTGGTTCTGGCTCAGCTGCCTTTCCTATGCCAGCACTCAACCTCAAAAAACACATTTGATTTAGTCTGCCGCACTCTACTCTGAGCTTTTAGGTAAAGCTCTTTTAATAAACTTAAAAGATTAGTACTCATGTACAAAAATGTATTTCTATCAGCTTCATGGTCATGAGATCTTCCTTCTTCAGAATTTTGATCATGTTTCAGCTTCGATGCGCGATGATGAGCACGTTCTTCAAATGACCTTTAGATGGCGGTTTAAGACCACAAAACGTAATGCAGAAAAACAAAGTTAAAAAAAACAAAAAAGTTGATTATCTTGGGAATGGGATGACCTATCGAGCCCGAAATAGTTGCATTAATTCGGGAATGAACTAAAGAATAGTCGTTGCAAAATTCATGACACCAGACTTCACCGTTCATGAGGAGTTACGCTCCCAAGAACGCCAAATGCAAGCTGTCACGGTGCTTGCCCCCAGACATCAGGAGCAGGCCAGCCTGCACCAGGTACCGGCACCTATGGGGACCTTTAAGGCCCCAAAGGGTTGCCTAAAGACTTCCTGGACTCTGTCCTGGCGCCTGTGGCGCCAGGCTCATAATGCTCTTTCAAGTAAGGCAGCTTGCATTACATTCAGCCTTGTCTGAGGCATCCTAGAGGGACTACTTTGTCTGGGACTACTTGTGTAGGGTGTGGTTGGAGGAACTACTTCACTTGGGACTACTTGCATGAGGCTATACAAACCACACCCTAAGAGCAGAACACGCTTCGCCTTATTCTGCACCCCTGCAGCGTAACGCTCACCGTGTCTGCTAGCTTCAGTCAACAACGGTCTTCAGCCACGCCCGTCCTGGTCTTCACGAACCGTTGCCTGTGGAGAAAGAAAGGAAGAGAGAGAGAAAAACAAGAACGAGATAGCAGTTAAGTTCTTACCTGATGCTCCATCTTCAGTCGCTCTGGAGCCGCCGCATCTGCCGAACAGAAAAGTAACATCAGGTTAGCCGGGCAGAGCAAAAGACCACGTTAAAGATATTTCAACACTACGCAGCGCTAATACTCACCTGAAGGCTGCTTACTCTTGCGATCCATCGAGACACCATCACGCGATCCCCGCTCCGGAGCTACCGCACCTGTCGAACAGAAAAGAAACATCAGGTTAGCCGCGCAGAGGAAAAAGGCCTCATTAAAGACATTTCAACATTACGCAGCACTAATACTCACCCGAAGGCTACACCCTCTTGCGGTCCCTCGTGACACCATCACGCGATCGCCGCTCCAGAGTCACTGCACATGCAGAACAGAAAAGGAACAGCAGATCAGTTGCACAGAGGGACAATACTGTATTTTAGACATTGTCACATTGCGCTAGAGTTGAATCTCACCTCTAGAATTCTGCTCATCATTTGTGGAGAGGAGACACTCTTCATCGGGTGCATCAAAAAGGGCATCTGCAAAGAAACAAGCACAGTAGTGAGCATTTTGGCAACTTGAACTCTAAGCAAACCACACCAAGAAATATTGGCATAAAGACTTACCTACAGAGTCACAGTTGTTCGGAACTCTACAGTAACCCGCAGGATCAGTAAAGTAACTAGATACTTGAACTGCACTGCACCCCAGCATTCAGCCTCAGGATGGAGAGTCTGCCATTCATAACTCTAAGGTGAGACATAGTAGAGGGGTGCACAAGGAGGTCACGGGAGGTGGGAGTCGGTCCTCCTCCTTATGGCTAGTTAATATCTTGTTTCAACATTTTAGGCAATCCTTCATTTGTGACGGAAGAGCAAAACAGAGCGGGCACATGCAGCCATTCACCACTACGCTACGTGTGACGTTGGTGGAGACAGTCGCCGCCCATCTTCGTTCGGCGACCCTGTGGAGACCAGGTGAGAATAACAGAACGCTTACCCTTCACAAAAACCTCTACCTGGGCGCCATGGAAACCTCAGAGACTGACCAATTAGCCCAGCTTTTGGGGGAACTCCGAGCAGAGGTGCATTCAGCTCGGCAAGAAACCAACGCTCTAAGAAGAGAACTGATTGTGGCGAAGGAGCGTACAGATGACCTAGCCAGACAATTACTCCAATCCCAAGCTGGCCACACATCATTACCTGGAATGGGGGCATCAGTCCCAACTCGGTCAAGCAACCCAGTGAAGGTGGTTCTTCCAGGAGCTATGCCTTTGGCTCCACCAGAACGCTTTGTGGGAGACCCAAAATGGTTTGTGGTTTTTATGAACCAGTGCTGCCTACATTTCCTATGTAGGCCTGGAGCCTTTCCGAACGATCAATCAAAAGTGGCCTTTGTACTTTCATACCTCAGTGGCAGTGCCGCGGACTGGTCTGTACCACTAGTTAATCAAGACGATCCCCTTCCCGAGATTTCCAGGGGTTTCAGCAGAATATGGAGAAGTTGTTCGCCCAACATTCCCAAGGCCGAGCTTTAGATAACGAACTTCTGTCTCTACGTCAAGGGAACCAGAATCTGTTAACATATATTGCAACCTTCAATAGACTGGTGGTGGAAACCAGTTGGCCTGAAGACAAAAGAACTACGTTGTTTCATCGTGGGTTGAGAGGCGAGTTAAAAGACGTTTTGGCTCAAGCTGACCGAGCTAGATTGGAGAATCGGGTGTTTGTGCGTCCGAGAGACAACACCTCCAAAACCACCGACACGTCCGAACCCATGCAAATTGGAGGAGTACGGGGACCGCTATCCAAAACAGAGAGGGACAAGAGAAGGCAACAACAATTGTGCTTATATTGCGGGACAGCCGGCCATTTTCTTCCAGACTGTCCAGTGAAACCATCCAAGAAGGCATTCGTGGCCGCCGACAAGGTCAGCGCTGAACCAGAGCCAGAAAACTACGTAGAGGTCCGCTTGTCGAGCGAGAAGAAGGACTCTCAGATCTCGCACCTAGCCTTACCAATGATCCTCATTAGTCCCCAGCGACCGTCTCGTATGGATTAGGGCAGAGCTTACATCGACAGCACAGCCATAGGTAACTATATGGATCTAGAATTGGCTTCAAGGATGAGTCTTCCACTTTGCGAAAAGGCAACAACTGATTTGGTCACCACTGTCGATGGAACGGAGATCTCTTCTGGTCCTGTATCGTACTCGATGACAGAGATGACACTGCTGTGCCAAAACGGGCATCAAGAAACCATTGTGTTTAACTTAATCAACGCTCCACAATTCCAAATAATTCTGGGGATGCCTTGGTTAGAAACATACAATCCTTGCATAGACAGGCGTGATAAGAGGTTGACCTTCTCAGAATGTGCTCATACTTGTTATCTAGAAGAATCCTCGACCAAAAAAATTGCAACAGTCATGAGTCTGACAAATCTGCTACCTCAGGAATACCAGGATTATCAGGATGTTTTCCAGAAGGACCAAGCCAATACCTTACCGCCTCATAGACCATATGATTGCCAGATCGATCTTATACCTGGTGCCTGTAACGCTCACCTGATTCCCACGGAGGCGCAGGCCTGGCTTCGAGTGCTGATGCTTCTTCAATGGTGAAGCGCAGGACTCTGAAGATGGACAGGAAGGGCCCTCTACTCTGGCTTCTCCGGCTCGCAGGAATATTCCCCTGTGCGTGAAAAGGGAGTATTACCTACTGACTGAGTTATGCTCAAGCCTCCCACTCTCTTTCAACCCTCCACGATACCCTTCCACGATTCCCTGTGAAGTCTCACCTTAGGGTCAGGAAGGATGAGCTCTCCATCCTGCTTCAGATGCAGGGGCACGTTGAAACCCAGTTACTTCACTGGATTGAGGATTGATGGGAGTTCAGGTAAGCTTGACTATTCAGGTAAGGCTCTGTAAAAGTTCTGTTGCAAGTTCAAAAGTCCAAGCTTAATAATAATGTTCATTGTCTTATTGCAGCAAGCGCTAATGCTTATGTGTTTTTTCCCCTTAGGGGCTGGGGTTCGGAATGCCGGAGATATGGCGCCGACCCGAAGTGAAACTTGCAGTTCCAGTAAATGGCAGGTTAGTTCTGGATGAGCGCTCGGGAACTGTCTTTGCATACGCTCATTCAATGTCTTTGTCTTTTTTCCCCATAGGGGCCGGGGTCCGGAAAATGCCTGGAAGCGGCAAGACCCGAAATGAAATGGGAATGACCCAACAGGTAAGTCTTATTCCCTTCCTTCTCTCACCTCTTATTCTTGTCTTTTTCTCTAGGCTCTGGGAAGTAGCTGTGTATCCGGATGATTGCTGCTGAAGATGGAGGCACCCAGGAAAGGTGAGTGAAATGCAGCGCTGCAGCGATCGTAACGAAATGCTTTTAAAAATGATGTCTTCCTTTTCAGGATCGTCGGTGTGATGTCTCCGTGGTGCAGATTTAGCTGGTAAGGTCTCTTGTCTCCCTTTGCAGGTGACCCAGGATGCTGACAGGCGTGGCTGAAGTCCAGATGCAGGAGCTGACACGGTGAGTGTCCAGCTGCGAGGAGCAGAACAACGCGAAGCGTGAGTTGCTGATCGGGTGTGGTTTAAATAGCTTTGGAAGAAGTTCCAAGTGTGTATCCTTCCTCCGATCAGGTATGTATCCTTCCCTGACCACACCCGGGTGGAAAGTAGTCCCACAGGTAAAGTAGTTCCATTCAGGCCTCAAGAGGGCCTGGATGTGGCAGCATGGTCTGCATCAGGTAAGTGCACATTAAAACACTTGAACACATGTCTAGCTTTATGAGCCTGGCGCCTAAGGCGCCAGGATAGAGGTCCAACATGAGCCTGGCGCCTAAGGCGCCAGGACTGTGTCCAAAGGGCCCCAGCTTGGGCCCGCTGGCACTCCCCTGGGGGAAATGATGCCTGCCTCTGGGGTTGCTGGGTCGGACCTGGCTCCTTGGAGGTAGGGATCATGACAGTACCCCCCCTCAAGGCCCCTCTCAAGGTTCTTCCCTCCGGGGGTTTGGGCTTGTTCGGAAATCTCCGGTGAAACCTTTGCACTAATCGAGGTGCGTGGACATGGTTACTAGGCTCCCACGATCTCTCCTGAGGTCCATATCCCTTCCAGTCAACAAGATAGAAGAGTTTCGACTTTACCACCTTGGAGTCTAAAATGTCTTTAACTTCGAATTCTAATTCCCCTTCAATTTGAACTGGATCTGGAGGCTTGGACAATCGGGTTCCTGGTTGTACTGGCTTCAAAAGTGATGCATGAAAAACTGGATGAATACGCATGTTGGGCGGTAGATCCAGTTTAAAGGCCACTGGGTTGATTATAGCTTTGATGGGATAAGGTCCTATGAATCTGGGATTGAAGGTTTGCGGGCCCTTGAGGGGTAAATGTTTAGTTGCTAGCCATACCTGGTCTCCTACTTGGTATGGAGGAGTTTTACTTCGGTGCAAATCAGTGTTTTCTTTATACTTTTTCTTGGCTTGCTGTAAATGAGTTGCAGCTTCTTTGAAGGCTCGGGTTATTGTGGAATGCAGATGATTTACGACGGGCATTTCCAGGGTCAGAGGTGGATCTAGCTCAGAGATCCGAGGATGGTGACCATACAAAGTATAAAAGGGGGTTTGTCCGGTTCCAGAATGCACTGAATTGTTGTATGCATATTCTGCGATCCAAAGGATGTCTTTCCAATTTAACTCGGATTGGTGTAACATGCACCGAAGATATTGCTCGAGAGTCTGATTGGTTCTCTCGGTTTGTCCGTCGGTCTGGGAGTGGTGGCTGGTGGATAACTGCACATCTATTTGTGCTAGTTGGCAACACTTCTTCCAAAAATGTGAGATAAATTGACTTCCACGATCCGAGACTAATATGGAAGGGAAACCATGTATGCGAACTATATTCTCCAGGAATTCCTTGGCCAAGGTGGAAGCTGAAGGCATACCCTTTAAAGGGATAAAGTGGGCCATTTTTGAGAATAGGTCCACAATTACAAGGATTGTGTTGTAACCAGCACAAGGAGGCAGGTCTGTTATAAAGTCCATTGACAGGGTGTGCCATGGTGCCGGTGGAATATCCAAGGGTTGAAGTAGGCCGGCTGGTCTTTTCTTTTGAGCCTTGTTTTGGGCGTAAATTCCACAAGACAGTACAAAAGACTTTATGTCTTTTCTCCAAGAAGGCCACCAAAAGTGGCGTTTGATTTTTTCCTCCGTTTTAGCGATACCAGGGTGTCCTTCCATTAAAGATTCATGATGATGGGCAATAACAAGTTCTTGCAATTCTTTACTTGGCAGAAACAACCGCTCCTGGAAGTAGGGTAAGTCATCCTTAACGGTGTAATGAGGACCCTTTTGACTCCATTCCAGTAAGGTTGAGAGTCTAGAAGTTGTTTTACTTGCGTGTAACGCTCACCTGATTCCCGCAGAGGCGCCGGTCTTGACTGAGCGAATACCGTATCTTCAAAGGTGATGTGTAACACACGGTTGGCTCTTTGGGCTGGACTTCTGTGCACTGTATGTCTGACTCGAAGAGTAAGATGTCTGCAGATAGAAAATATGGGATTAATGAACTGGGGTTATTGGGTGTCTCTCTCTTCTTCCCCTTCTCCTCTCCTGTAGAACCCCAAAGGTTAACGCTCTCACCTTAGGTAAGTGAACGCCGAGCTCTCCATCTGCCTCGGGGCAGGGTGCCGTAACCAGTTTCTTCACTGGATAAGGGTGGAGGCCTCTTGACCTCAGAGGACTGCTGTCCGTCGTTTACTGCACGAACGGTAAGTTCCGAGTATTTCAAATGTCTTTAAAAGTCTTTTGTAATGATGTCTCTTGTTTTGCAGGGTTCCGGCGATGGCGGATGACGGGCTGAAGTGAGTTGAGGATGGAACCCGTGTGAGGAATAGAAGCGCCTGGAAGCACGTAAGTACGCGCTTGTTGCCTGCTTCACGATGCGCACTAACTGTCCTTTTATCTTGCAGGTACAAGTTCGGAGCTGCTGAAGGGTGCCGGAATACCCACTGGGTTCGTCGTGGGAAGGAGTACTGGCACGTGAGTAATAAAGTTACCCAATGTCTTTAAACGCACCTTCTTTTGTCTTTCAGATGCGGGATGCAGCGCCGAAGGCCTCTGGAGCGTGCGAAGAGTTGGTAAGCTTTTGTCTTTCAGATGCCGGAATGCAGTGCGAAGACCTCCGGAGCACGTGAAGAGTAGGTAAGCCTTTGTCTTTCAGATGCCGGAATGCAGCGCGAGGCGTTGGTGACAGCCGATGGACCAGGTAAGAGAAGCGCTGTCACTGAAGACCGTAATGCTAACCTGTTCTTTCTTGTCTTTATAGGTGTTGCTGAAGACTGGATTCAGGATGGTAAGCCTTTTTCCCTTAGGCCCAGGATCAGATGCAGAAGACACGATGAGCGTTCTGCTGCAGAGGATGCAGAATAACGCAAAGCAAGATTCATCCATCGGGTGTGGTTTAAATAGCCTCCTGTAGTGCTTAGGTGTCCCCTTCCACAGCCTCGCCTAGGTAAGAAAAGAGTTCCTGCTTTCCAGAAGAGTTCCAGTGTTCTGAACCTAGGGAGTGGCTCCTGCCCCACCCAACAGGAAAAGTAGTCCCAAACAGAAGAGGATTAGAGGCTCAACTGGCAGGTAAGTAAGCAGCATGGTCTGCTGCAGGTAAGTCCACCCAAGCATTATGAGCCTGGCGCTTCCAGCGCTGGGACTGGGCATATTTATGAGCCTGGTGCCACTGGCGCCAGGACAGGGTCCAAAAGGTCCCAATTGGGACTGGTTGGCACTCAGAACCTGGGTTATGGGTCTGCTTCCAAGGGAGTTGGGTAAGTCCTGACCTTTTGGAAGCAGAGATCATGACAGCACCCCCCCTCAAGGCCCCTCCCAAACCGGGCTTCTCCAGGGGTTTGGGTTTGTCAGGAAATGTTCGATGGAATCTTTTGATTAGACGAGGAGCGTGGACATATTCTGCAGGTTCCCAGGATCTTTTTTGGGGGCCGTAGCCTTTCCAGTCAATTAGGTAAAATAGTTTAGATTTGGAGATCTTGGAGTCCAGGATGCTTTTGACTTCAAACTCGAGTTCTACATCAACTAGGATAGGTTTTGGAGATTTAGTTAGTCGGGTTTGAGGTTGCACGGGTTTTAATAGAGAGACATGGAAGACCGGATGTATCTTCATGTGAGGGGGTAAGTCCAACTTGACCGCTACTGGGTTTACTATGGTAGTGATGGAATGGGGACCAAGGTATCTTGGGTTGAATGTGCGTGGTCCTTTTAGAGGTAGATATTTGGTGGATAACCAGACTTGATCTCCTACTTGATATTGGGGGGCTTCCTTCCGATGTTGATCTGCTCCTTTCTTGTACTGTTCCTTAGCCCTTTGAAGGTGAGAAACGGCTTCCTTAAAGGCTTGGGTGATTGTAGAATGCAGGTAGTCTACTGCTGGTGTTCCAAGATCTTGGAGTGGATCCAACTCCGAGGTTCGAGGGTGACTGCCGTATAGAAGAAAAAACGGGGTTTTCCCAGTTCCCGAGTGGACAGAGTTATTGTAGGCATATTCGGCTATCCAAAGGATATCTTTCCAAGTTTTTTCAGTTTGTTGCAGCATGCAGCGTAAATACTGTTCCAGAGTTTGATTGGTCCTCTCGGTTTGTCCGTCGGTTTGAGGGTGGTGACTGGTCGATAGTCTCACATCAATTTGAGCCGACCGACAGCAACTTCGCCAAAAATGAGAAATGAATTGACTACCTCGATCCGAAATTAGAACTGAAGGAAATCCGTGCAGTCGGACGATGATTTCGAGAAATTCTCGGGCCAGAGTTGTTGCTGTTGGCAAGCCTTTGAGTGGAATGAAATGCGCCATCTTGGAGAATAAGTCCACGATTACTAGGATCGTATTGTATCCGGAGCATGGAGGTAGATCGGTGATGAAGTCCATAGAAAGCGTATGCCAAGGGCGAGGTGGGATGTCAATAGGGCGTAAGAGCCCGGCTGGTTTTTCCTTTTGACTCTTGTTTTGGGCGCATACTCCACAGGACATTATAAAGTCTCTGATATCTTTTTTCCACGACGGCCACCAGAAGTAGCGCTTGATCTTTTCTGAGGTTTCGGCCATACCGGGATGTCCTTCCATTAAGGAATCGTGATAACAAGAGATTACCTTTTTCTGTAAATCTGTGCTGGGCAGGTATAATCGTTCTTGGAAATACAATAAGTTGTCCTTCACTGCAAAGTCCTTACCCTGCAGATGCCAATTCTGTATGTCTGCTGGAGTTACAAGTTGCCTGGCTTCATCCTTAACTTCCTCTATGGATTGTGTGGCGATTACACCCAGAATTCTTTGTTCGGGAATGATAGGTACAGGTTTAGGGTTGATCAAGTGTTCTTCCACTCCCATCCGGGAAAGGGCATCAGCTTTACCGTTTTTTGTACCAGGTCGATAGGTAATTATGAAGTCAAACTCGGCAAAGAATAGTGCCCAACGGAGTTGTCTAGAGGATTGGGCTTTTGCGGTTTTCAAATATTGCAGGTTTCGGTGATCCGTAATCACAGTAACGGTGTGTCGGGCCCCCAGAAGATAATGCCGCCAAGCCTTAAAGGCAGACTTGATAGCCAGAAGTTCCTTATCAGTAATAGTGTAATTGATTTCAGGAGGCGAGAATTTGCGGGACCAAAATGCCACGGGATGCAACTGATTGGTTACTGGGTCCTTTTGTGATAGAACTGCCCCCATGGCAAGGCTCGAAGCATCAGTTTCAACGATGTAGGGGAGTTCGGGGCGAGGATGTTTTAAAATTGGTGCAGAGATAAATTTAGTCTTCAAATTCTGGAAAGCTTGCTCCGCCTCAGTAGACCATTCAAAACGTTTGTTTTTCTTTAACAAGGTGGTGATGGGCTGGACTATTCGAGAGAATTCGGGGATAAACCTGCGGTAAAAGTTAGCGAAGCCTAACATGCTTTGAACACCTTTTACGGAGGATGGTGTTGGCCATTTGAGAATTGCATCGACCTTCTTTGAATCCATACGCACTCCGCTAGGTGATAATATGAATCCCAAGAACTCAACTTCAGTCACGTTGAAAACACATTTTTCCAACTTGGCGAAAAGTTTGTGTTGACGCAATCTCTCGAGGACCATTTTCACGTGTTTCCGATGTTCAGATTCCGATGAAGAATAAACGAGGATGTCGTCAATGTAAACAACAACACACACATCTATGAGCTCTCTGAGGACATCGTTCATAAAATATTGAAAGGCGGCCGGGGCATTGCAAAGTCCGAAGGGCATGACCTGATATTCAAATAGCCCATACTTGGTGCGGAAGGCCGTCTTCCATTCATCGCCCTCTTTTACTCGTACCAAGTGGTAGGCTCCTCTAAGATCCAGCTTTGTATATATGCATGCTTTTCTGACTTGGTCCAGGAGTTCAGGGATCAAAGGTAACGGATATCTATTCTTAACGGTGATCTGGTTCAGGGCACAATAATCTATACAAGTTCTAAGGTCCCCTTCTTTTTTGGAACGAAGAACAAAGCTGAAGAAGCAGGGGACTTGGAAGGACGAATAAACCCATTCGCTAGGTATTAATCCAGGTATTGTCGGAGGTGAAGGTTCTCAGGCTCGGTGAGGGCATAAATTCTACTACAAGGAGGAGTAGATCCAGGTATCAGGTCTATCTGGCAGTCATAAGACCTATGAGGAGGTAGAGAGTTAGCCTGATCCTTCCGGAAAACATCTTGGAATTCTAGGTATTCGGGAGGTAACTGGGGAGTCTCCGAAGAAATTGCTGCCAGTGCAACACCAGGTGGAGGGTGACAAGTAGAGACACATTCTGGAAACTGAACCGTTCTTGCTCGCCAATC
Source organism: Ambystoma mexicanum (assembly GCF_040938575.1). Classification (NCBI taxonomy): domain Eukaryota; kingdom Metazoa; phylum Chordata; class Amphibia; order Caudata; family Ambystomatidae; genus Ambystoma; species Ambystoma mexicanum. The sequence goes on from NC_090926.1 coordinate 747,279,390, forward strand.
GATCTGAGGATTGTGTTTCTCTAACCAAGGTATTCCTAGAATAATCTGGAACTGAGGGGCCTTGATCACATCGAACACGATCTTCTCATGGTGTCCATCTTGACTTACTAGCGTCACTTCTTGAGTGGTATGCGTTACTGGTCCGGAGGCTATCTCCGTACCATCCACCGTAGTAATGACGTCCTTTACAGCCTTGGGACAAAGAGTTAGATTCATCCTCAAAACCATTTCATGATCCACATAATTGCCGATGGCACCGCTGTCGACGTAAGCTTCAATCGCATGTAATCGATCCGGATGATCAGGGTTAATGAGGACCATAGGTATCACGAAATGCGAGGTCACGGAACTGGTTTTAACGCTCGGCAAGAGGACCTCTATTCTTGTCGGGCGAGGTCGTTTCCCTGCTCAGAGTTTGTGACCTTGGTAACTGCAGCTCCTACTGCCTTCTTGGCTGGTTTCACCAGACAGTCTCGAAGAAAGTGCCCTGAGTTTCCGCAATATAGGCATAATTGCAACTGTTTTCTCCTTTCCCGCTCCTTTTGTGTTAGTGGTCCTTTCAGGCCCCCTATTTGCATGGGTTCCCCGGAGTCTACTCCTTTGGAAGGAGTTGGTGGTTTGGAAAATACTCGAGCATCAAACTTGGAACGATCGGCCTTCCTGTTCTGCAGTCTGTGATCTATTTGAACGACTAAGTCTATATAGTCCGAACAGTCTTGCGGGGGATTCACTACTTGGGCTAACACATCTTTGAGCTCTCCACGTAGACCTCTATAAAACAGCGTAATCCTTTTGTCCTCAGGCCATTGAGTTTCCACTATCAGTCTGTTGAAAGACGCAATATAAGCCAAAAGGTCTTGATTACCCTGTCGCAACGAAAGAAGCTCATTGTCCAAGGCCTGCCCCTGTGAATGTCTTGCGAACAGTTTTTCCATACTGAGCTGAAAAGCTTGAAAATCATGGAGAACCGGATCATCTTGATTAACTAGAGGGATCGACCAGTCTGCCGCATTGCCACTAAGGTACGAAAGCACGAAAGCTACTTTAGCTTGATCAGTTGGAAAGGCTGCTGGCCGGCATAAGAAATGCAACCGGCACTGATTAATAAATACTGCAAACCTCTTTGGGTCACCAGAAAATCGCTCGAGCGGAGCCAGAGGTACATTCCCAGGTAGGTTGATTTGCACTGGATTCATAGAGGATGTTGAAGGAAGATTTGCCCCTGATGCGGGTAATGGGATCTGTCCGGCTTGTGACTGTAGCAATTGTCTAGCGAGATTGTCTGTTCGCTCCTTGGAAATAATCAGTTCTCTTCTTAGAGCGTTCGTTTCCTGACGGGCTGCATGCACTTCTGCTCTTAGTTCCCCAAGTAACTGGGCTAGCTGGTCGGTATTCGAGGTTTCCATAGCGCCTGGGCGGGAGTTTTGCGGTAGGCTTTGCGTTCTGTAACGCTCACCTGATTCCCGCAGAGGCGCCGGTCTTGACTGGGCGAATACCGTATCTTCAAAGGTGATGTGTAACACACGGTTGGCTCTTTGGGCTGGACCTCTGTGCACTGTATGTCTGACTCGAAGAGTAAGATGTCTGCAGATAGAAAATATGGGATTAATGAACTGGGGTTATTGGGTGTCTCTCTCTTCTTCCCCTTCTCTTCTCCTGTAGAACCCCAAAGGTTAACGCTCTCACCTTAGGTAAGTGAACGCCGAGCTCTCCATCTGCCTCGGGGCAGGGTGCCGTAACCAGTTTCTTCACTGGATAAGGGTGCAGGCCTCTTGACCTCAGAGGACTGCTGTCCGTCGTTTACTGCACGAACGGTAAGTTCTGAGCATTTCAAATGTCTTTAAAAGTCTTTTGTAATGATGTCTCTTGTTTTGCAGGGTTCCGGCGATGGCGGATGACGGGCTGAAGTGAGTTGAGGATGGAACCCGTGTGAGGAATAGAAGCGCCTGGAAGCACATAAGTAAGCAAGCGCTTGTTGCCTGCTTCACGATGCGCACTAACTGTCCTTTTATCTTGCAGGTACAAGTTCGGAGCTGCTGAAGGGTGCCGGAATACCCACTGGGTTCGGCGTGGGAAGGAGTACTGGCACCTGAGTAATAAAGTTACCCAATGTCTTTAAACGCACCTTCTTTTGTCTTTCAGATGCGGGATGCAGCGCCGAAGGCCTCCGGAGCACGTGAATAGTAGGTAAGCCTTTGTCTTTCAGATGCCGTAATGCAGCGCGAGGCGTTGGTGACAGCCGATGGACCAGGTAAGAGAAGCGCTGTCACTGAAGACCGTAATGCTAACCTGTTCTTTCTTGTCTTTATAGGTGTTGCTGAAGACTGGATTCAGGATGGTAAGCCTTTTTCCCTTAGGCCCAGGATCAGATGCAGAAGACACGATGAGCGTTCTGCTGCAGAGGATGCAGAATAACGCAAAGCAAGATTCATCCATCGGGTGTGGTTTAAATAGCCTCCTGTAGTGCTTAGGTGTCCCCTTCCACAGCCTCGCCTAGGTAAGAAAAGAGTTCCTGCTTTCCAGAAGAGTTCCAGTGTTCTGAACCTAGGGAGTGGCTCCTGCCCCACCCAACAGGAAACGTAGTCCCAAACAGAAGAGGATTAGAGGCTCAACTGGCAGGTAAGTAAGCAGCATGGTCTGCTGCAGGTAAGTCCACCCAAGCATTATGAGCCCGGCGCTTCCAGCGCTGGGACTGGGCATATTTATGAGCCTGGTGCCACTGGCGCCAGGACAGGGTCCAAAAGGTCCCAATTGGGACTGGTTGGCACTCGGAACCTGGGTTATGGGTCTGCTTCCAAGGGAGTTGGGTAAGTCCTGACCTTTTGGAAGCAGAGATCATGACATTGCGTTTGGATATCCTCAATAGTTTGCAATGAAGTTAAGCCTAAGATTCTTTGCTCAGGTATGATGGGCACAGGTTCTAAGCTCGAATTAGGTTCTTCCATGCCAATCCGGGATAAGGCGTTCGCTTTTCCATTCTTGCAGCCAGGGCGATAGGTAATTACAAAATCAAATTCCGCAAAGAATAGAGCCCATCGGAGTTGTCGTGAAGATTGAGCTTTGGCCGTCTTTAAATACTGTAAGTTTCTGTGGTCCGTAATTACGGTGATGGTGTGTCTTGCCCCGAGAAGGTAGTGACGCCAAGCCTTGAAAGCAGATTTGATGGCCAGTAACTCTTTATCGGTAATTGCGTAGTTGATTTCAGGAGGAGAAAATTTTCTGGACCAAAAGGCCACTGGGTGTAGTTGGTTAGTTTTTGGGTCTCTTTGCGACAGGACAGCTCCCATGGCCGAACTGGATGCGTCGGTTTCCACTGTGTACGGGAGATCTGGGTGCGGGTGCTTCAATACAGGTGCAGAGGTGAATTTGGTTTTCAGGTCCTGGAAGGCTTGTTCGGCCTCAAGAGTCCATTCGAAGCGTTTGTTTTTCTTTAGGAGAGTGGTGATGGGTTGTACTGTTCGGGAAAATTCCGGGTTGAATCTTCGATAGAAATTGGCAAAGCCGAGCATGCTCTGAACTCCCTTCACCGAGCTTGGAGACGGCCATTTGAGGATGGCATCCACCTTTCGCGAGTCCATTCGGACTCCTTGAGGTGTCAGGAAGAATCCGAGAAACTCAACTTCTGTGGTATGAAAAACACATTTTTCGAGTTTTGCAAATAGTCTGTGCTGGCGCAGTTTCTCAAGAACTGCCCTAACATGTTTTCTATGATCAGATTCTGAAGAAGAGTACACCAGGATGTCGTCAATGTAAACAATGACACAGACATCGATAAGTTCCCGAAGAACATCATTCATAAAGTACTGAAAGGCGGCAGGTGCATTGCACAAACCGAAGGGCATCACCTGATATTCGAAGAGCCCAAATCTGGTGCGGAATGCAGTCTTCCATTCGTCGCCTTCTTTTATGCGCACCAGGTGATAAGCTCCTCGGAGATCTAACTTGGTGTACACACAAGCGTCTTTCACCTGGTCGATAAGCTCAGGGATCAAGGGCAGAGGATAACGATTCTTAATCGTTATTTGATTTAGGGCGCGATAGTCTATACACGTTCTAAGGTCACCTTTTTTCGGCAAGAAGAACAGAGCTGAAGAGACAGGAGACTTGGACGGGCGAATAAAACCATTGGCTAGGTACTGATCTAAATACTGACGCAAATGCAGGTTCTCAGGTTCCGTAAGAGCATAAATCCTACTACAAGGTAGTTGAGCATTGGGTACCAGATCGATTTGGCAATCATAAGACCGATGGGGAGGTAACGTGTTAGCCTGTTCTTTCTGAAAAACGTCTTGGAATTCTTGGTATTCTGACGGTAGCTGTACAGGGGTGGAAGTTGCTGAGGCTAGACCCATAGCTGGATTTCTTGGATAACAAGTTGGTTCACAATCAGGAAAACTTATCTTCTTTGCTCGCCAGTCAATTCTGGGATTATGTGTTTCTAACCAAGGAATTCCAAGAATTACTTGAAATTGTGGGGCCTTGATCACATCAAACACGATTGCTTCCCGATGTCCATCCTGACCCACCAGTGTCACTTCAACAGTGGAATGCGTTACAGGCCCTGAGGCTATTTCGGTTCCATCTACTGTAGTAATGACATCTTGGGTTACTTTCGGGCGGAGAGGAAGCTTAATCCTGGAAGCCAATTCACGAGGTCAAAGAGTTAGTTTTCAAGCTCGGCAAGCGGACCCCTACGCTTGTCGGGCTAGGTCGTTTCCCGAATCAGGTGTCACTAATTCGTTATCAGTAGCTCCAACCACCTTCTTAAGTGGTTTAACTGGACAATGTCGAAGAAAGTGACCGGAAGTCCCGCAATACAGACAAAGTTGCATTTGCCGCCTTCTCTCTCGTTCTTTCTGTGTTAATGGTCCTTTAACACCACCGATTTGCATAGGTTCAGATACGTCGGTACTCTTGGAGTTAGCGTGGGTTTTGATCGGTATTCGGTTTTCATACTTGAACCGATCTGCTTTTCTATTTTGAAGTCTGTGATCAAGTTGAACCACCAAGTCAATGTAGTCTGCGCAGACCTGGGGTGGGTTTACTATCTGAGCTAGAACATCCTTAAGCTCTCCGTGCAGGCCTCGATGAAACAATGTGATCCTTTTGCTTTCTGGCCATCCAGTTTCCACAACCAGTCTGTTAAAGGTGGCAATGTAGGACAGAAGATCCTGATTACCTTGTCTTAAGGATAGCAGTTCGTTATCAAGGGCCTGTCCTTGGGAGTGTCGAGCGAACAATCTTTCCATGCTGGCCTGGAAGCCCTGAAAATTCTGGAGAATGGGATCATCCTGATTTACCAATGGAATAGACCAATCGGCAGCACTGCCACTGAGGTAAGATAGTATAAAGGCTACCTTGGTCTGGTCGTTAGGGAAGGCTCCGGGTCTGCATAGAAAGTGTAAACGACATTGGTTCATAAAGACGGCATGTTTCTTGGGATCCCCCGCAAAACGTTCAGGCGGGGCCAAAGGCATGTGTCCAGGTAGATTAATTTGTACCGGGTTACTCAAACCCATTGATGTGGAAATGTCTCCGGAATTAGGTAAAGGAGTGTGCCCTGCCTGGGCCTGTAATAACCTTTTGGCTAGGTCATCTGTTCTTTCCTTGGATAAGATCAGTTCTCTTTTGAGAGCGTTAGTCTCCTGGCGGGCTGAGTGCACCTCTGCCCGTAATTCCCCCAAAAGCTGGGCCAGCTGGTCAGTCTCGGAAGTCTCCATAGCGCCTGGGTGGGAAATTGTGGGTAGGCTTCGCGTTCTGTAACGCTCACCTGATTCCCACGGAGGCGCAGGTCTGGCTTCGAGTGCTGATGCTTCTTCAATGGTGAAGCGCAGGACTCTGAAGATGGACAGGAAGGGCCCTCTACTCTGGCTTCTCCGGCTCGCAGGAATATTCCCCTGTGCGTGAAAAGGGAGTATTACCTACTGACTGAGTTATGCTCAAGCCTCCCACTCTCTTTCAACCCTCCACGATACCCTTCCACGATTCCCTGTGAAGTCTCACCTTAGGGTCAGGAAGGATGAGCTCTCCATCCTGCTTCAGATGCAGGGGCGCGTTGAAACCCAGTTACTTCACTGGATTGAGGATTGATGGGAGTTCAGGTAAGCTTGACTATTCAGGTAAGGCTCTGTAAAAGTTCTGTTGCAAGTTCAAAAGTCCAAGCTTAATAATAATGTTCATTGTCTTATTGCAGCAAGCGCTAATGCTTATGTCTTTTTTCCCCTTAGGGGCCGGGGTTCGGAATGCCGGAGATATGGCGCCGACCCGAAGTGAAACGTGCAGTTCCAGTAAATGGCAGGTTAGTTCTGGATGAGCGCTCGGGAACTGTCTTTGCATACGCTCATTCAATGTCTTTGTCTTTTTTCCCCATAGGGGCCGGGGTCTGGAAAATGCCTGGAAGCGGCAAGACCCGAAATGAAATGGGAATGACCCAACAGGTAAGTCTTATTCCCTTCCTTCTCTCACCTCTTATTCTTGTCTTTTTCTCTCTAGGTTCTGGGAAGTGGCTGTGTATCCAGATGATCGCTGCTGAAGATGGAGGCACCCAGGAAAGGTGAGTGAAATGCAGCGCTGCAGCGATCGTAATGAAATGCTTTTAAAAATGATGTCTTCCTTTTCAGGATCGTCGGTGTGATGACTCCGTGGTGCAGATTTAGCTGGTAAGGTCTCTTGTCTCCCTTTGCAGGTGACCCAGGATGCTGACAGGCGTGGCTGAAGTCCAGATGCAGGAGCTGACACGGTGAGCATCCAGCTGCGAGGAGCAGAACAACGCGAAGCGTGAGTTGCTGATCGGGTGTGGTTTAAATAGCTTTGGAAGAAGTTCCAAGTGTGTATCCTTCCTCCGATCAGGTATGTATCCTTCCCCGACCACACCCGGGTGGAAAGTAGTCCCACAGGTAAAGTAGTTCCATTCAGGCCTCAAGAGGGCCTGGATGTGGCAGCATGGTCTGCATCAGGTAAGTGCACATTAAAACACTTGAACACATGTCTAGCTTTATGAGCCTGGTGCCTAAGGCGCCAGGACAGTGGTCCAACATGAGCCTGGCGCCTAAGGCGCCAGGACTGCGTCCAAAGGGCCCCAGCTTGGGCCCGCTGGCACTCCCCTGGGGGAAATGATGCCTGCCTCTGGGGTTGCTGGGTCAGACCTGGCTCCTTGGAGGTAGGCATCATGACAGTGCCCAGATTCCATGCAGTCGGATCTACGCCCTCACGGAACCCAAGAATCTTCATCTAAAACAATATTTAGATCAATACCTGGCTAACGGCTTCATTCGCCCGTCCAAGTTCCCGGCGACCTCGCCATTATTCTTCATCCCTAAAAAGGAAGGAGATCTAAGAACTTGCATCGACTACCGCGCATTAAACCAAGTGACTGCAAAAAACCAGTACCCCTTGCCTCTAATCCCAGAACTGCTGGTCCAAGTGAAGGACGCTCAAATTTACACTAAATTGGATCTCAGAGAGGCGTACCATCTCGTACGAGTCAAAAAGGGGGATGAATGGAAGACCGCCTTCCGCACCAGGTATGGGCTATCCGAATATCAGGTGATGCCCTTTGGGCTTTGTAACACCCCGGCAGCGTTTCAATATTTTATGAACGACATCCTTCGAGAGCTAATTGATGTCTGTGTCATCATATATATTGACGATATCCTGGTGTACTCCTCTTCCGAGCAGGACCATGTGAAACACGTCCATGCTTTACTTGAAAAACTCTGGCAACATAAACTGTATGCTAAATTAGAAAAATGCTTCTTCCATGTTAATGAGGTCGAGTTTCTTGGGTTCGTTCTGATTCCTCGTGGTGTTCGTATGGATTTGCGGAAGGTAGATGCCATCCTCAAGTGGCCCTCTCCAACTTCAATCAAAGGAGTCCAGAGCATGCTTGGATTTGCAAACTTCTATCGCTGATTCATAAGCGCTTTCAGGGGTCTGATGAAGCAGAAAAGGCCTTCCAAGACCTAAAAAAGAAATTCACCTCAGCCCCAGTCCTAAAACATCCTTGCCCAGACCTCCCGTACGTGGTAGAAACTGATGCTTCCAGTCTGACAATGGGGGCGGTCCTTTCTCAAAAAGATCCTGAGACAGGTCAACGTCATCCAGTGGCCTTTTGGTCATGAAAGTTCACAGCACCTGAACTGAATTACGCCGTAACAGACAAGGGACTTCTAGCCATCAAGGCAGCATTCAAGGCTTGGCGACATTATCTTCTTGGAGCCAGACACACCATTACAGTGATCACAGATCATCGTAAGTTACAGTACCTAAAGACGGCGAAGGCCCAGTCCTCTCGTCAGCTCCGATGGGCGTTATTTTTTGCCAAATACGATTTCGTGATTACTGACCGACCTGGTTGCTGAAATGGAAAGGCGGGTGCTCTGTCCCGCATAGGGATGGAAGAAGCATACTCAAGTCCAGACCCAGTGCCCATAATCCCTGGGGGAAGGATCCTGGGAATTACTACATCTCTGACCATGGACGACATCCACAAGGAAATTTTGCATCTCCTCAACACCAAGGTCTTACAAGATTGGTCGACTAAAAGCAAATATCATTCAGTCACATATCATTTGTCTTATTTTCAAGGGCGCCTTTATTTACCCAGTAAGGAACTTCAGGAAAAGGTAATCTCAAATTACCATGCGTCATTGGTTGAAGGTCACCCTGGAATTGCAAAAACCGAAGCCAAGGTCAAGAGACATTTCTGGTGGCCAACATGGCGTAAAGAGATCAAACAATTTGTGCTATCATGTGGCATTTGTGCACAAAACAAAGCCCAGAAAAAGAAACCATCGGGTCTACTACAACCTCTGGATGTTCCACCTACACCCTGGCATACACTGTCTCTTGATTTCATCACTGATCTTCCCATTTGTAATGGCTTCAACACCATTTTAGTGGTAGTAGACTTTTTTTCCAAAACGGCCCACTTCATTCCGCTAAAAGGTCTACCCTAAACTTCGATTCTGGCGAAGGAGTTCCTAGAACAGATTGTCCGGATACACGGATTCCCCTTCGTTCTAGTTTTGGATCGGGGCAGTCAGCTTATCTCACAGTTTTGGAGAAAATGTTGCCAGTTAGCCCGAATTGGTGTAAGGCTTTCCACCAGCCACCATCCTCAAACGGATGGTCAAACCAACAGAACTAACCAAACACTGGAACAGTACCTGAAATGCATGTTACACCAAACAGAAAGCAGCTGGAAGGAAATTTTATAGATAACTGAGTATGCCTAAAACAACTCTTTACACTCCAGCACTGGGCAGAGTCCGTTCTATACAATATATGAAATGCATCCATGAACCTCTGAGCTCGATCCACCTCAACATTTAGAAATGCCAGCCGTAAGTAGTTGCACACTACCATTACACAAGCCTTCAATAGAGCGACAGAACATTTAAAGCAAGCTAAGGAAAGATACAAGAGTTCCGCAGATCAACATAGGAGTGAAGCTCCAAAGTACCAGATTGGAGATGAGGTCTGGCTAGCCTCAAAATACATACCAATAAAAGGAACCCACACATTCAATCCCAGATATGTGGGACCATACACCATTAAGGCCATCATTAATCCAGTGCCAGTAAAATTGGAGTTACCTCCGAACATGCAAGTCCACCCCTTGTTTCACGTCTCTCTTTTGAAACCAGTGCAACCTGGAACTCGGGTAATGAAACCACCAAAACCAATCTTGGTAGACTGTGAACCAGAATTCGAGGTTAAAGACATTCTGGACTCCAAACTTGTCAAATTAAAACTATTCTATCTAATTGACTGGAAAGGCTACGGACCACAAGAAAGAACATGGGAGCCAAGTGACTACATTCATGCGCCACGTTTAGTAAACCGGTTACATCGAAACCATCCGACCAAGCCTGGACCAGCGAGACAAACCACCTTGGGGGGGGGGGGTGCTGTCACGGTGCTTACCCCCAGACATCAGGAGCAGAGCAGCCTGCCCCAGGTACCGGCACCTATGGGGACCTTTCAGGCCCCAAAGGGTTGCCTCAAGACTTCCTGGACTCTGGCCTGGCGCTGGTGGCGCCAGACTCCTAATGCTCTTTCAAGTAAGGCAGCTTGCATTACATTCAGCCCAGTCTGAGGCATGCTAGAGGGACTACTTTATCTGGGACTACTTATGTAGGGTGTGGTTGGAGGGACTACTTCACTTGCATGAGGCTATATAAACCACACCCTAAGAACAGAACACGCTTTGCGTTATTCTGCACTCCTGCAGCGTAACGCTCACCGTGTCTGCTAGCTTCAGTCAACCCGGTCTTCAGCCACACCCGTCCTGGTCTTCACGAACCAATGCCTGTGGAGAAAGAAAGGAAGAGAGAGCGAAAAACAAGAACAAGACAGCAGTTAATTTCTTACCTGAGGCTCCATCTTCAGTCGCGCAGAGCAACAGACCACGTTAAAGACATTTCAACAATACGCAGTGCTAATGCTCACCTGAAGGCTGCTCACTCTAGTGATCCATCGAGACACCATCATGCAATCGCCGCTCCGGAGCTACCACACCTGCCAAACAGAAAAGAAACATCAGGTTAGCCGCGCAGAGGAAAAAGACCTCATTAAAGACATTTCAACATTATGCAGCACTAATACTCACCCGAAGGCTACATACTCTTGCGGTCCCTCGAGACACCATCACACGATCGCCGCTCCGGAGTCACTACACCTGCAGAACAGAAAAGGAACAGCAGGTCAGTTGCACAGAGAGACAATACCGTATTTTAGACATTGTCACATCGCGCTAGAGTTGAAACTCACCTCTGGAATTCTGCTCATCATTTGTGGAGAGAAGACACTCTTCATCGGGTGCATCGAAAAGGGCATCTGCAAAGAAACAAGCACAGTAGTGAGCATTTTGGCAACTTGAACTCTTAAGTAAACCACTCCAAGAAATATTGGCATAAAGACTTACCTACAGAGTCACAGTTGTTCGGAACTCTACAGTAACCCGCAGGATCAGTGAAGTAACTAGATCCTTGAACTGCAACGCACCCCTGCATTCAGCCGCAGGGTGGAGAGTCTGCCATTCATAACTCTAAGGTGAGACATAGTAGAGGGGTGCACAAGGAGGTCACGGGAGGTGGGAGTCGGTCCTCCTCCTTATGGCTAGTTAATATCTCATTTCAACATTTTAGGCAAGTCTTCATTTGTGACGGAAGTGCAAAACAGAGACAGCACGTGCAGTCATTCACCACTCCACTACTTATGACGTTGGTGGAGACAGTCCCTGCCCAGCTTTGTTCGGCACCCCTGTGGAGACCAGGTGAGCCTAATACAAACCCACAAACCAACACAACTTTGTTTTATATATATATAGATGTAACTATGCTGTTTTGTTAAAAAAATAGTTTTACAAGATAAACTTTGATTCAATTTGCTTCTTAATTTTCATGCAGCTTTCCAAATGACCCAAACTATATAATCGTATTTATATGTTTTCACTTCTCTAATGCATTTCTTCAAACCATCCAATCATATAAACTTCTTATGTTGACCAAAAAACAATATTCCTGTGAATCTTCACCAATACAAGTGGTATTTGCTTTTAATTCCAACACGTTTCAAATAATAATTCATTCATCTTCAGGGATTTACAAACAGATATGTCAAGGACCAAATAAAATACTTTTAGTATTTTATCCGTAACAATTTTTATCCATCATTCTTATAGGGGTATCTGAACCCTCTTACTAACCTGATATCATCTATAACACCCAATTGTCCAATTCAAAGTTGACTAATTGGAAGAACCTCATTCTGCAAAAGGAAGGGAGAACACAACCCCCGTAAAAATTATTTTAATAGTAACATCATCTTCCATACTGCAGTTTAATAAAAAAATTAGTGATCCACACTTACGAGTCTTCATCGATTGACTTTCCCTGAGTTTGGTAACATAAATCCTTGTCATCCCCACTGCAACCTACTGAAACATCATCTATATTAGTTTTAGAGTTTAAACTCCTGTTCATGTTTTAGTAAATTCCTACACACTGCTATCAATCTTTAGTTCAGTATGTCAGACTCATTTGAATCTGAAACCCCTCCCCGTATTGCATTTAACTTACCTATGCTTTGTCAACAGGCGGGAAACTCTGTACGAGTACCCTTGTGATGTCATAGACCTATACTTTTAGGACAACTCTCATAAAAGGCGTGCCTTAATTCAAGTACCATTTCGAAAAAATTGGTATCTTCTAATGTAAAGATATCATTTTCATTTCTATATTATTCCCAACTGTAAATATTCACTAGCCATGCTGTTTCGCTTATTCTATGGAGAAGGACACTCTTCTCATAGACATGAATAATGTGAGCGATCTATGTATGCTTTTAATAATCGTAGATATTGATGTGTCTACAACGGGAACGAAAACACTCATCATCTTGGAATGGTGCACATTTTTACAAACATTCTTGGAAATCTTTACATGTCTCATAAACTCTGTTGTCTTTTTAAACATGTTTTATTAAAGTGTCCTTGGTTACATATAAACATTTGAACACTGCAAAAGCCACAATATCACACAAAAAACCACATATTCATATCATTCAGCATTTGCCTAATTAATCAAATTTAGACATTCCCATATTTTTCTTAACACCATTCTAAAATCACATTATACATATATAAATCATTCCAGCCAAATAACTTCTGAGTATATGCCTTTTCTTGCTCTAATAGAAGTTTCTATAAAATCAGTGTGGTAATATTATCTGGTTACATGTCTTTATACCGAGGTATTGTATACCGAATCACTTATATATCGAAACATATACCTTGAAAACCTGAACATTAATTGTTTTGTCTTCATTTATTTTGTATTTTGGGGAGGGGTTTCCCACCAAACCCCTGTTTCTGACCCCTAAAGACCCACCCCAACCGTTTCCCCCCAAAAAAGAACCCTTTACCCCAGCATAAATATATTCGATATAAGGGTTTTCAAGGTAAATGTTTAGATACATAAGTGATTCGGTATATAATTTTCAATATAAAGACTGTATACCTATTATCCTTGATGTTTCCAATTAGTTCCTGCCAATTATAATAAACATTACAATTTAAAACATGGTTCACCACTGAATATATATATATATATATATATATATATATATATATATATATATATATATATATATGACCATGATCGGTCAATCTCTAAAAATCGGATATCCATGATTTGTTTGTTTGTTTGTTTATTTATTTGTAATGCGCGCCAGACCCAAGGGTAACCGGGCGCAGTGAAGAGAATATACAAAGCTTACAGTGTTACGTAGAATGACAATGTTACATAGAATTACAATGTTACATAATTTACAGTGATAGAGAGATAGGTATATACAGACTTAGCAGGGAGCAGATCTGATCAAAAGATTGAGGCATTGTTATAAAGCGGGGCGGTCAGTTATATACTATGTTACTATAATTATTTACATTTGTGATATATCTCTAATAATACATATATACATTCAGATAAAGTAGCATAACACAAGTGTCTAGCAGTACATTACATATTTTTGTCATTGAGGTGTTTGATAAGATTAATTCTAAAGTGTGAGAAAGGTTGGTCTGTTCTCAAGTTGTGAGGCAGGGCATTACACCATTTATCGGCTGGCACAGGGAATCTGGTGCCGCCAATTTTAGCAAGTTTAAATCTAGGAATTACCAAGCAGTTGGAGTTGGGAGTTCTTGTAGGCCTACTGGAGATTTTTCTTTTTATTTTGTCCATCAGGTAGCTAGGAGCAGCGTTATTGAGGGCTTTGTGCATCAAGTTGATCATTTTTAGATGGATTTTATTGTCGGTGGAGAGCCATTTGTATTGGTGTCTGATAGAGGAGATATGTTCCCTTTTATTTATGCCTAGAGCAGCTCTGAGGGCATTGTTTTGTAAGATTTGTAGCCTTTTGGTGATAGTTTTATTAGCACCACTGTAAAGGGCATTACAATAATCAAGTCAGGATAATATTAAGGCTCTCGCTAGGATCATGCAACTATCGTTAGATAAGAAGGGTTTACCTGCTCTTATTAATTTACAGGTATAAACTGTAGTGGAAACTAAGGAGTTAACTTGATTGGTGAAAGACATGGTGGAATCAGGATAGAAACCTAGTGTTTTTACTTCTCTCGAAACCTTAATGCTATTGCCATCTATGTTAAACATGGAGTAGTCCTTGCCTAACTTGTTGATATTGGCCTGCGTGCCCAGGATAATCAGCTCGGTTTTATCATCATTCAGGCAGAGGCCATGGGATGCCATCCATGCCTGAATGATGAGGTACACCCTATTCACCAACTCCCTGTCCTTACTGTGATCCCCAGAAAGCGGGAGGAGAATCTGTGTTTCAACTGCATAATTAGTGTAGGTGATACCTAGAAGGTCCAGATCATCGAAGAGGGGTTTAGTGAATATGTTGTATAGGGTCGGTGAGACACAAGAGCCTGATTGGTGAAGGGTCGGCTGCTGCCGAAGGGGAGAAGACTCTCATTGTTCTGTTGCTCAAAAAGGATTCAATCCATTTAGTGGCATGGGTGTAGAAGTGTGCAGCAGTGTCCAAGTGTTTGTAAAGGACCTTGTGGTCCACTAGATCGAAAGCAGCTGAGTGATCAAGTAGAAGGAGGAGTGCTGTCTTACCTTGATCTCTCAGTTCATCTATTTGGGTCTTTAAATCAATGAGGGCAGTTTCAGTTCCATGGAGTGGACGGAAACCAGATTGTCTAGCTCCCAATAGATTATGTAGTTCAAAGTGTCTTTGAAATTGTGTACAGGCAACCTTGTCTAGTATTTTCAGTAAGAAAGGTACCGTAGTAATGGGCCAATAGTTGGTGGGGATGAGGGGGTCTGGAGTCTGCTTTTTGAGAAGCGGGAGCACCCATGATTGTTTTAGATTTGCCGGGATGTTACCTGTGGCGAAGGAGGCGTTTATTAGTTTGGAAATGAACAGTGAGAGGTCTCTGGCAGCGTCTTTTATTAGTTGTGCTGGGCAGATGTCACCTTTGCAATTCGAAGGTTTAAGGGAAAGGATGGTTTTCTCTACCTCTGAGGTGGTGGTTTTAGTGAAGGAGAATTTGTTGGTAGGGTCGTTGGTGGTGTCGTTGAGTGGCGGCTTAATTGGGAGGTTTAAGGATTCTTTTTTTAGTTGGATTTTGTTTTGCAGCGTGGTCATTTTGTTTGCTAGGGCAGTTTGGATATCTGTACACCAGGTCTGGTCCTTGATACAGGTATCTGATGTGGCAATGGGAGACTCAAGTTCTTTCAGGATGGAGAAGAGTTCCTTCATGCTTGAGTTAGAGTTGGCAATGCGAACATTGTAAGAGTTACGCTTTGCTAGGCAGATTTCATTTCTGTAGTGCCGAGAGATGTTAGTTAAGTTAACTTTGTTCTCCTCAGTTGGACAGAGTTTCCAGTCTGATTCGCATTTTCTTTTGGTTAAGCGCAGGGCTTTAAGTTCTGGCGTGAACCACTTGTTTAAATGAGCCTTGGGTTTGCTTGTTCGCATTTTGAGTGGGGCGACTTTGTCCATAGTAGTACGCATGATATTATTGTATTCGTTGACCAATGCTCTAGGGTCGAGGTTATCTGGCAGTGCATTTAAGGTTGGAAGGATCAGGGGAATAATGTTATCCACTGTAATATTCTTTTTGTTTCTTGTGGGGCAGGGTGGAGCCACCTGTAGGACTGGAATGGGTGGTTTAGTTGTTAGTAAGCTAAAGGACACCAGGGAGTGGTCGGTCCAGGATAGGGGCGTAATAGAGGAGACTATGGCTGAGCAGTTGGAATCAGCGATCCAGTCAAGTATTCTTCCCTTCACATGGGTAGGGGTGTTGACTTTTTGGGTTAGTCCTAAGGTGATAAGGGTATTGGCAATAGTTGATGCATGAGCATCTGCTTGGTCATTGAAGCCAAGGCTAAAGTCCCCTAGTACCAGCAAATGTGAGATAGTTTTGGTATTGTTGGACAGAAGGCTGTGCAAATCCTCCTCAAAGGTTCCAAGTGGACCTGCTGGTCTGTAAATTAGGTGAATAGATAGAGTTTGGGTATTGTTTATGGGGATTTTCGCAGTGAGAGTTTCACAAGATTGCATGGTTGTGGCAGGGGCTAGTCGTAATGATAGGTTTATTTTGGATATAATGGCGATTCCACCTCCACGGGAGCCTTCTCGGTCCTGCCTGGATATGGTGTAACCGTCGGGAATGGCCAAGATGAGTGATGGACCTGCCGCACTGTGTAGCCAGGTCTCGGTTATAGCAATAAAGTCTAGATTGGCTTCTATAATTAGGTCAGCTAGGTCGATGGCGTGTGCCACTAGGGATCTTAAATTAAGGAGTGCTCCCTTAAAGGAATGTCCTTGATGGTCCATTTTAGTTAGGGCAGTATTTGATGAGTTAGTATTTGTCTTAAGCTTGAAAGTTTGGGTATTTATGTTCACTGGTAGGGAGTGAGGGGGTTTGGGACCATTACATATCCTGGTATGTTGGCCTTTCATTGTACGCTTTATAGCGGGAAGGGATCTTCTAAGTGGTTCATAAAGTTTATTGAGTCTGGCACTTAGTTTGATGTTTCTCTTGTGAGTTGGAATAGGCTGAGAGGTATAGGCTAGTTGGCCTGGTATGGCCTGGTGCATGGGGCTAGTATGGCCAGAGTAGTTGAGTACCTTGGGAGTGTTGGGTGGTAGAGGAGGCGCGAGAACTGACTTGCATAGGGGGACTTCAGTATGGCACTTCTGGGTACTGGGGGCATGAAGCATGGCCATGACCATTATAGTATAGATATTAAGTAAGCTTGACATAGTGCAAAGCTATCCCTGGCGACTAGCAATGCTACTTGGTGTGAGCAAACTAAGATTTCAGGCAGTCTAAGTTACTAGGTGTCGGATATCTATATGACTAAGAACAGGTAGGTAAAATGGCTAGGTACATTTACCAAGTATGGCAGAATCTCTGCAATATAGATGCCATTCACTAGTGGGGCACAGAACTATAAAGTGCGAACAGGCACGTTAAAATGCTAGGTGCATTTTACCAAATGTGGGAGAATCTATGCAATCTAGATGCCATTCACTAATAGGGGCACAAATCTGTAAGGCACGAATAGGCAGTGACTAAAATACATAGCATAGGAGGCACCTAAATGCACCAGTCCCAACAAGGCTAAAATGCAATGAGTAAGGGCACCTAGATATGGCTATCAAACAATGCCTAAAATGCAGAGTATAGTTACCTTTACCGTGAGGCAAGACAAGTAGTGATACTTATATGGGTGAGAGGGTGCATTTATCATATCATATCATGGTGTTCTGATATCCCTTTTTATACAGTTCTACCAGCTTCTCACAACCAGTAAGCAGGTGTCTAGATGTCTCTATCTCTTCCTTACATAATTGACACAGTCTGCTTTCAACCAGCACATTGGTCCAAGCACCCATCCTCCAGAATGTCTGAAGTTGTTCTAATCGTAACATAAGAATGAACCTTTTAACCTTCGCATAATACGCTTTGACGGCTTGTTTTACGTTGGCATGACTTCTAGAAAAGTTTAAATCGGGTGGTGTGAACACAAGTCAAATATTCGTACCAATAATATGTCATTACAAATTACAACTCACTTTTTGGAAAAATCTCATACTATATCCTAGTTACGCTTTATCATATTGAAACAAGTAATGATTTCAAAGAGAGGTGGCAAACTTACAGAGAGCCAAGCATGAAGAGACATGGATACATACATTGGAGAGACAGACCCCAAGGTATGAATCAGGAATGAGATCTTTCATATTATATTTGATCTAGCTTGAAAGTTGTAAGTTGTGTTGTATTGTATGTGAGTGTAGTCAACCACATATAGAAATGCCTTTCACCCCATAAACAGTCTGTATTTTGGTTCCCGCTCTAGAATAATATCTTGATGTAAGTCATGACGGGGATCTAAATTACCAATGATTCTCTAAACAAGAATTGACTGAGGGTAACCAATTAGGGATGGTGGAAAATCACCTAGGAGTTATGACACTGTTTTCGAGTATAGAAGAACTAGAACATAAGCCCGGAAGCTGGTTGACATTAATTCTGGCATATGATTTGGTGCAAGTTATTAACCAGCAAGATGGGGCTGACTCATTGCCATACACATGGTCTAATGGAGAAAAGCACTTATGGATGGCTTATGTGCTGGTTAGACAAACTTGTACATGCCTTAGTGATCATCTGATACTACAATTTGCTTATTTGCAAAGCACAGAAAAGAATTATAATAGTCTGGCTGAGGAATACCATATTAATGGTGCCGTAAATCGTGTAACTTGGTAAGAACAAAACATGCTTGCTTTTAATGAATGCATTTTAGATAACGTATTAAGTGATGGTGTCTCCAATTTTAAAAGTATTAATGAGGGGTGTGGCTTGGAGGGCCATCGATGTGGCTGCTCCTGTGAAGCCATCCGTGGGAAGCCTGCTGCCAGAGCTGGAAAAATGCAGTTCCCATGAGACTTCCGAGCCACTGACTACATCTACGGCTGTTGGAACTGCTGCTGCACGTCTGGCTCGGAGATGAGCACCCCAGATTGCATCGTGATTCTTAAATTTAGATGGGACTCCTCTGCGCCCAACAACTCTCGAAAAATCAAAATGGCGTGCGCACACTACGCTTAGAAGCGTAGGCGTGTCGCGTGGGGAGCCCTGGCATGGAACACCCCGAGACTTGTCGGTCGGCCCGGACCTGGATAACTGCAGCATGACAAGAGCGGAGAATCAGCTGGCGGGTTACCCTGCTCCTGCGGGACATCACAGGCGGCCCCCGGCACCCGGAGCAACAGGCGGCAGAGGCAGATCCTGGTGAGGGCAGACATAAAGTGGTGGAAAGCCAGGTGGCAGGCTCCCCCGCTCCCGCGGAGCAGTACAAGCAAACACCCCGAGACTCGGCGGCCGGCCCGGACCCTAATCACTGCAGCCCCACAAGAGCGGAGTGCCAGGTCCCGTGGGTTATTATAGTTGGCCCGCGGCGCCTGAAGCAACGAGCGGCAGAGGCAGATCCTGGTGAGTGCAGCCCATCGGGAGCGGAGAGCCAGGTGGCAGTCTCCTTTGCTCCCCGGCACCCAGCGTTACAGCGCCTGAGGCTCACGGCTCCCCCCGGGGCTTGGGCTGGGTGCCTTGGCAGGGCCCCGGGTGGCACAAAGGCCCCGCTCCTCAACAGAGGTATCCTGGAGGCATGCCCCTGAGAGCGGCGAAACAGGGGCCTGGAAACAAAACTTACAACAGCGACCCCCAAGGCAAAGAGGGAGATGGGGGTCTGCCATAGAATCTTCAGGAAACCCCCCCCCCCCCGCCCGAAGCAACAGTGCAACCAATGTATTCCCCCAGCAGCTCCTGTGCGCTCTTACTGGGCCTCCGAGGTGACACGAAGACACCAGGAGGTGCCACATTCCTTAACGGATAAAGCCCGACTAACACACTACAAAGGCGGTGATTCCCTGACCGCATGGATGAGGTGCAGTCCAGCAAGGCCCACAGAGAGGAGAGTGGCAGATTTGGGCAACTTAAACCTGGGCTGCTAACAGAGATGGGAGTAGAACCCGCAATAAATTCATAGTGAATGCATGGGAGCAGGGAGGGCAGCGAAGTGCATTAATCAGCGCCCCTCTCACGGTGGACTCACTGATCAGGCCACCGTACAGCCTCCACCGCCAAAAAGGAGTTCCTCAAGACCTGCAGAACTCTAGCCACACTTGAAGCAGCATGGGCTTTCATCCCCGGCCCCAACGAGGCTGGGCTGATCCACCACACTACCAAGGCGGTGTAGATTACTTTCTCTGCCCCCCCCGGCCCACATCTTCAGTCAGCTTCTCTCCCCCAGCCCAAAGAACGAGGAAGGACACCACAACCCCTCTCTTTACCGGAAGAACCATAATCACCCTCTCTTCCTCGCCCAATATTGGGAGGCCACAACCTTCTTGAACACCGGCACTGATAAGACATGACCTGAACTCTTGGGGCCTCTCCTTCAACAAATTGCTAAATCACTACACTTCGGCCTCGGCTAGCGGCCTCTGGACTGGACCCCAAAAAGGAAACTTTAGCACCACTCATCCCTTCCCTCCCGAACCATCACAATGACCCAACAATCAAAAGCTGGCAAGATCTCGGACATCGCCACTATGTTCTCATAGACAGACAGAGGAAAGAAACCCGACCCCTCCAAGCTCACCCCACAGAACCCCAGGAAGAAGGAGAAGCCCTTGCCACCAAAGGAGATATACTGGCCTTCATGGCTGATATCAAGTCTGAATTTAGAACCTGCATGACAGAACTCACCACTAAATTAGAGCACACCGATCAAAGGGTGACTGAGGTGGAGCAGAGGCTGGGGAAGATTAAAGATCGCTCACAAGACCATACAGCCACACTGGGGGAAATCTAATGCTCAATCAGATCCTTACAAGAAAAATGTGAAATCCTTGAATTCAAGCAGGAAGATCTCAAAAACCGGGCCCGCCGCAACAATCTCCGGATCCGAGGAATTCCTTCCTCCGTCCGGGACAAAAACCTGGCAGAATATGTAGGGGACTTCTTCCAGTCCCTACTCCCACAACTGGACAAATCCCAACTTCTGCTGGATCGCACCCACAGACTGCGCCCACGGCGGGGAGTGGACTCGGACCTCCCCCCAGATGTCATCACCAGGGTCCATTTCTTCACTACAAAAGAGGCCATTTCAGCTATCAGCTGCTCACGAGATGAACTCTCCTTTCAGGGCTCACCTCTCCAGATCTATCAAGACCTCTCACTTCTCACCCTTCAGAAGAGAAAATCACTCAGGTGTGATATAGATGGCTATTCCCAACGGCCCTACAATTCTCATATAATGGTACCCTACGGAGAATTACCCACCTTGAAGATGCTAACAAAATCATCCACCCATCCTCACCCAAAGAGGCCAACTCGCAGAGCCCGGCGGTTGACGAAAACTTGGAAACTGCCCCCTCCCCGAAGCCCAGGCGGTCCTCGTGGTCAAAGGTGCAGCGGAGCACCAGGAGGAGATAGTCAAGGGTGGGACCACACAATATGGACCCCCGACTCATGCATTCACCAACCACCCAGCTCTGCTCTGCGGGACAACGTCATCACCAACCCAGCATACTAACAGCTATAGCCATGGCAGCGGGCTACACCCACGGCCCATGCCCATTCCAAGGTACGTTCCATCTCGGAGTCCTTGAAACCACGTATTACTTATATTAACTTGATTGGCCCAGTTGGCCAGGGGCTCAGCCGCACTCACAATGTCGGCCCCCCCGCCAGTTAAAGTTACGGCCTCCCGTTGGGGGCTTGTGTTAAAATCCCAAGAGCAGGATGGCACACTACTAGCTCTCATCCGAGATGATGGCTAACTCTTGCCCCTCTGACCCCCGAAGCGGTGGCGGGAGGGGACCTGGTCCAGGAACATCAAAACTTAAAATTTCTCTTGCTCAATGTCAATGGGCTGAACTCTCCCGCCAAGCGGAGTCGATCCTGCAAAAACGTCAGGATAAAGGTGCAGCGGTGGCTACGCTCCGGGAGACTCACCTATTACCAGCAGACTTTGGCCGACTCCGCTCCCGACCATACCCACTACAGTTCTTCGGCTCAGGAGGCACCAAGAAAGGAGGCAGGATCCTCTTCAGGAAGGACCTAAATCCCCAGATCCTAGACTCGAAAACATGCCCGGAAAGTGGATTTATAGCAATCGAATGCCTTTTGCTGGGAGACCTGTTCACCTTTGTTTCGGTATATGCCCCCTATTCTGGGCAAACAATTTCTATGACTCGCTGGATTCCTCCCTATCGGGCTTTATAGAAGGTCAAACTATAGCCAGGGGTGATTTCAATGGAGTAACAGACCCTACTAGAGATAAATCTCACCCTCTCACCCTCCCACCCATGGAGACTTTACTTAGGCGCTTAGCCTCCTACGCTTATTCAGATCCCCCCAGAGGTAGTGGATTCATGGCGGGTGTTTCACCCCTCCGAAAAAGATTATTCTTTTTATTCCTACGTTCACCTAACCTTGCCAAGGATCGACCTCCTTTTGACATCCCCTCAGGCACTCACCTATGCCAACGAAGTAACTATTGGCCCAAGGATCCTATCTGAACACGCCCCAGTAATCATGGAAATTCGGACATACGATCCCAAACCCAACTCCCCACGTAGGTGGTCTCTCTATGACCCAATCCTCAATGATATGTCGTAAGGGACAAGATCACAACCGCGGTCAAGTAATTCCTGAAAGAAAACCCAGTTACAGACACTTTCCTGGCAAACAACTGGGACGCCATGAAGGCAGTGATCAGGGGAGTCCTGATCGCACAAGGGGTGGCCTTCCACCGTAACAGGCGGCAAATCCGGCTTGCCCTTGAGGAGGAACTTAAAGCGGCGGAGGAAATGCACAAGGAAAAAGGTTGGTCCGCCAGGACCAGGGACGTCATTTAGGGGTCGCCAGAGGTCGCAACTGCAACCTCTGAGGTCACCCTAGGGACTCTGTGGACTCCCTTGCGACCTCTAAAAAAAGAAAAACAGGAAAAAATACTTTTTTTTCTTTTTGTAATGCAACCAGCACCATGTGACTCTTTAGTTCTGGAGTGGCTGGCTTTCTTGTTCATGCCCCTTAAAAAATCCAATAAGAACAGGAGTGCCACAAGTCTAACACTTTCAGCACTGGCCCTAAATAAGAAAGAATAGGAATACCAAATAATGTGTCTTTCTGGAATTCTATACAATAATTGCTAGACTCATTAAGGGTTTATTTCAAGCATACTTCATGGGGTGAGTCACTGATTTAGTTTGTTCATAAACACCTCAACTCAGCCTTTCATCCTTCTGAGGTCGATAAATGAGTACCAACACAGGTTGGGTGATATTGGGTGCATTCACAGTAATTTGGTAATATGGGCCTATACACACTGACTGATCTTAACGATACATATGGTTTTCCATTCTTGTATGAAATGTACATCACATTATAGTGATATCGGAACCATATTTTTTGTAGTGTACAATGCTATGTGATGCCACTTCCTATTTTGTCAACCGGTGAAAGGTTGTGTTCCATCGCTCCACGCAATATCACTTGGAGGTGGGGTCAAATGACATCACTTCCTTTGATGTCATCAGGGGAGGTCAAGGGTCAGGTGATGTCACTTCCGCTACCCCTGGCATTTTGGTGAAATGACGTCCCTGCCCAGGACACAGCGAGCCATCCGCACGGCCTGAAAGAAACTAGAGGCCCACTATGCCGAACACACCGCACAACTGATGACCAAGGCCAAACAATCCGATTATGCGAAGAATAATAAGGCAAACAAAATACTTGTAGCTTAATTGGTCAAAACAAGATGTACCAACACCATCGCTGGCCTGCGTGATCCACAGGGAGTGATCCAATATGCAGAATCGAAAAAACAACAACTGGCAGTGGACCACCTGACCCAAGTAATGACGGCACCACCGCGGACCAGTCTAAACAGGAAGAATATCTACGGGGAGCAGCCTTGCCCTGACTACTGGACTCGGCAAGAGAGATCCTAGAGACGCCGATCATAGATGAGGATGTTGAGGAAGCCATCAAAGCTCTTAAATCTCGGGCCCTGGGCCCAGATGGATTCTCCTCCAGATTCTATAAAACATTCAAACCCCAGCTGATCCCCCCCATGGTGACACTCTTCAATTCCTTTAGGGAAACAGGGGCAGTGACCCCTTCAATGCAGGAATACACCACTGTCCTCCTACCCAAGCCAGGGAGAGGCCCGAGAGACCCGGCCTCATATAGGCCAATAGCCATGCTGAATATAGACACTAACCTGTACTCCAAAATCCTTGCCAACCGCCTAGCTCGCATACTACCCGAGATAATTCACCCCATCGGGCAGGCTTCATCTTAAACAGAGCAGCAGGAGATAAGGTCCGCAGAGCCTTCAACTTGGTGGACATCGCCACCTGAAGTTCCCAGGGGCTGGTACTAATGGCCTTAGATGCCATTAAAACATTTGACAGAGTGGACTGGTCATTTATGAGACTCACCCTGGTGGCTTTTGGGTTTAGCGTGACGTTCCAGAAAATGGTTCTGGCTAATTACAAATCCCCAAAGACTTTCCTGAGGATCAACGGGTCCATCTCAGCCTCAATTCCCCCTAACTTGCGGAACCAGGCAGGGCTGCCCAATATCGCCGCTGCTTTTTGCGCTTACCATGGAACCCTTTGCTCAGAGGATTAGGCTGTATAACCACATCAAAGGTCGGTCCATCTCAGCATAAAATTGCTTTGTACGCTGATGATGTGCTGCTTACGATCACGTAGACCCGCTCCTCATTAAAGTATACCCTGACGTAAATAACCAGCTATGGGGAGGTGTCCGGCTTCTCTGTCAACTTCACCAAATCGGTGGCCTTGGGCATCGGCCTCCCCCCGGAAGAACAGGAGGTGCTGGCCAGGATGTGCCCAATTGCATGGAAGAGAAGGGCCATCCCCTACCTGGGAGTGCACATTCATGCGAACCCGAAAGACACATACCAGGCTAACTTCCCTCAGTTGTTTAGGGAACCGGAAGTGGACCTGAAGCGTTGGACATCCCAGGAAATCTCACTGATGGGACGCATAACAGCCTGCAAAATGAACTTACTCCTGAGATTCCTCTATGCCTGCTCTTCCCTCCCAGCGGCAATCCCAGTACCAACCCTTTGTGACTTACAGTGGAAAATGTTGAAGTTTATCTGGGGGGGCAAAAAGGCCAGAATCCCCCATAAGACACTGCTAGGTAGCTCTAAACTGGGTGGACTGGGGGTCCCAGATCTACAAGCCTACAGGGTGGCAGCGCAACTGGAACACATCTGCGCATGGCAGATAGCTACGAACCGCCCCAGATGGGTAGAATTGGAGCAATCACAACTCCCGCTCCCCCTGCGGTTTCTTCCACATATTCCACCTCCCCTCAGAGAACGTTGGAAAGGACTTCTGCTGGCGACCAAACACACTCTGAACTCCTGGGACTGGCCACTAAAACAAATTCCGAGGGGGCTGAGTCCCCTATCGCCAATCTTCCACAATCCAGCGTTCTCACCCGGGGCGAACCCTCATAACTTCCAGAACTGGATAAATGGAGGCCTCGAGACCTTACCACACATTCAAACAATGTAAGGAAAGGTTCCAACTCCAGGAAAGAGACAGGTTTACGTACATCCAGTTACGTCACTGGTGCTCAAACCCCCAAACCCTCCGAGCAGCCACGCGTGCCCTCACCCCTCTCCAACTAACACTCAAGGACCTCCCAACTCAAGGCAGGGTTTCCACTCTATATCGACGCTTCTTGGGAGACTTCCTGGTCTCAAAAACCTGATGCATGGCCCAGTGGGAGGCCGACCTGGGACACCCGGTGGAAGACCAGACCTGGGTGGATATCTGGGCCCGAACACACTCCTGCTGCAGTGGTATTACTCCCCCCTCAGGCTTCACCATATGAACCCCCGGGTGGACCAAGCTTGCTGGAGAGGGTGCGGCCAACCGGGCTCCTTCTTTCATATGTGGTGGACATGCCCAAAGATCCAGCAATTTTGTAAACTGTGCTTGGTGACTATAGGACAGATCACCGGGACGGCTCTCCCGCTGGAGCCCAAGCCCATCTTTCTGGGGGTCCCAGTCCCCGGATCTATCCACGCTCCGGGAGCAGAGAGCGAAACTGCTGAATCAATGTCTACTAGCGGGGAAAATTGTGCTCGTCCGCTTCTGGAAATCCCCTGACGGCCCTTTCATGTCCCAGTGGTGGGGGAAGCTATGTGATATATTGATCGCGGAGAAGGTGACAACGGCAAAAGCTGGACTCCTCCACCGCTTCAGAACATTTGGGCCCCAGTACTGGAGTATGACCAGCGATTCCCTGCCCTGACCTATAAGCCTGTCAATACCCGGTGGACCCTGAGGGGCCGGGAGGACCCCTAAGGGGGAGCATAGCTGTCTGGGTCACAGAGCGGGTAGCACGTGGGAAGAGACTTCAGACCAAGAATGGGGGTGGGGTGCGTGGCCAGCAGCGAGATGCGAAGGACGTGAGTCTTTCCAGCTCCCGCAACCGCATCGAACATCCTGACCAAATCGCCTGTTTCCTGAGCACTACTGGACCCAAAAGGTTTCTGACTGGTGCCGAACACCCTGGGACACAACTGTTGCAAAAATCGGCAGAAATTGCTCCTGGAATCCCAGAGCTGTGGGCAAGAAGAGCTTCGAGCGAGCGCCGATCAGCCCGCCAAAAGATGGCCGCCTGCGCGTGGTAATCAACACGCCGCAGCGGGAGAGCAAGGCTTCGCGGTGGTGAGACCCAGACCGCCACCTGCT
Organism: Ambystoma mexicanum; assembly: GCF_040938575.1. Lineage (NCBI taxonomy): Eukaryota > Metazoa > Chordata > Amphibia > Caudata > Ambystomatidae > Ambystoma > Ambystoma mexicanum. The sequence goes on from NC_090926.1 coordinate 747,305,754, forward strand.
TTCCAACAACGGCAGAGGTGGAGCGCGGCTCCTGGGGAGGCTCCAACATCACTCCGGTCTGCGGGCAGCCTGTGACGGACTGATCGAGAGGACGGGAACACGGGACACCCCGCTTGTGCACAGTGCTCTGGGTCCTGGCGGCCGGGTCCCGAGGCGGACCCCAGCGTAGGAGGAGAGTCCAGCACCCGGGCGGGGGAGGCAGATCGAGGGCCCCATGCCCTGCAGTGCGGCGGGATCCCCCGGTGGCAGCCCGGGGAAGAGATTGAGACAGTCCGGGGCTCTGGAGCAGAGGCCCCCCTGCGGTGCACTTTGGTGTGGCTCTCTGGCACCGGGCGCTTTGATTCGGGAGGCCTGTGTTGCAGTGAAGGCCGCCGACTACCGGACGTTGAGGGGGCTTGGAGGAGCGTAGATGGCGGTGAACGCGACGGTCCGTGGGCGGACCCGGAGGCCTGCATTGCGTGGCGGCCGAGGCGCAGCACAAAGACAATTTCAACCCTTCGGAGGGGGCCCACAGGAGCACGGTTCCCCACATGGACTACAGCTGCGCGGACTGAGGTGGGAGGCCAGGAGCACTGTAGCGCGCCGCAGCCATGACATCCTGAGCACGCACGGCCTGATCCCCGCCCCGGTGCTGAGCAGTCCGTTCCTGGGGAGAGGCAGAGAGGTCACATCACTGCCCGTCATTCCTGACATCCACGACAGCCGCACGCCGCTGGGCCCACCGCAAGGTAAAGACGCACCCGCACCCAGGGACACGCAGCGGGCGGGCTCTGCTGGGCAGCCACTGATCCGCGCACTTGGCGGGGCACCTCCCAGGTCGCGTATCTCCAGACCTGCCAGCAGCACGACACCGGGCCCGGGGGCGGCGACCCCCCCTCCATAAAGTGCGACACCATCACACACAGCCCCCAGCTAGAATTGCAGGTATATCCAGGAGGCATCCAGACAAAGCAGCAAGGCCTACTGGTATCGGACTGGACACGTGGGGCACAGCCAGCCCCCGCTACACTGAGGCATTGGATCTCGTTCAGAGTGCCTACAGACCAAAAGGAAGCGAGTGGTCAAGGCACACACCGTTTGTTAACCTCCGTCAGGTGATCACAAGGCAAGTACTGCATCTACGAGGCACAACAGAAAACATGGGGAAAGATAAAACGAAAAGGCTCCCCACTCAGAGCAGAATGGACCAATATACCATAACCCCACCGCAGGCCCTTGACCCCCACTCACTATCTGCAGAAGAAGCAGAGACAGACAATGTAATCTCTCTGAAAGATGTAATGGCCGCTATTGCGGAGTCCCGCACGTCCATGGAAAAGAAGATGGATGGAATAAGTATGGATGTATCCCTCCTTAGGCACGACCTCCAAAAGCTAACGGCGCACACCGAGGAAGCTGAACAACGCATTTCCACCACAGAAGACGGGATTCACAACATGCAACAACAACTTCAGCACGTTACATCCAAACTCAAGGTGTTGGAGGACATAATTGAAGACAGAGAAGGCAGGTCCAGGCGCAATAATGTGCGCATACTCGGTATTCCCGAGAAAGTGGAAGGCCCCTGCATGGAGCTGTTTCTGGAACAGATGCTCACCGACCTATTCGATCCAGACTCCTTCTCCAAGTTCTTTTCCATAGAAAGAACGCACAGAATGCCATCTGGCAGGCCGGTGCCAGGGGCACCCCCACGAACAGTGATAGCAAGATTCTTAAACTTCAGAGATCGGGACGCTTTACTACAGCTCGCACATGCCAAAGGCACGTTTACCTTCAACGGCTCCAAAATCGCCTTCTTCCCCGATTACACAAGGGAAGTGCAGAAAGCAAAACAGTCCTTTGACCACCTCAAAAAGCAATTGCAAACAATGTGTGTGAAAGACGGTCTGCTTTTTCCCGCTCAGCTCAAAATTTACTACAAAGGGACTACAGTTCACTTTAACGACCCCAAAGAGGCATGGCGCTGAGCTGAACAACACATAGAAGGAGATTGGTCGGCCTCCCGCAGCAGGAGTGGGAGGAACCACAGAACACCGCCTGACCAACAGCGCGCACCCCGGCAGCCACCGGCTCAGGTTCCACCAGAGGACGGGGGGATGACCCCTGCCTCAGCCCATACCGTGCCCGACACTCCGCACTAACAACGAGCTGAATCATTGCCCCAATAGCAGCACACCTCAATGTCCAATCTAAGGTAACTCACACTTGCTTATAGCGGTTGCGGGAACGCCCTGTGTCTGCACGTTAAAGGGCCCCCCGCCCCCGACGAAGACAATCTTATGTCAGCACTAGCAGTGGTAGTTTCCCCCCTAGTTGCACGTTTCGAGGGGGAGCCATCTGTACTTCTAATTCAGTTTGTTTTATGTGAGTTGTCCAGTTGACAGCTTGTATTTTCATGTTCGGGCGACCGATGCTTCCAGTTGGGAGGAGTATAGGGTGGGTGGTTATGGGTTTGTTATGTTTAGTTATGGAAAGGGCCAGTCAAGCACGAAACATATTAAAGACAAACAAGGGAGTAACAGCAAATGAACGCGCTGAAACCCGGCGCCTGGCGCCACCTCCAGTGGCACACACTTTCTCGTCCGTGATTAGTCATGGCAGCAAGCAACACTAGGGCCAACATAAGCAGAACAATAACATTTTTGGCTTGGAATGTCAATGTGCTCGCAATCAAACGCCGATTAGTAGGGCAATACTTGAAAAGGCATGCAGCAGATATAGTTTTTCTAGTTGAAACACACCTTGCAGGCACAGAATGTTCTCTATTGAAACGCACAAGCTACAGACTTGCACTCCATGCAGGCTTCACAATGGGTTCACGTGGTGTCCTGATATTGATACACAAAAACCTCCCCTTCCACTTGCACAGAGTGACACAGGATACCGGAGGCAGGTACATATATGCGACGGGCACGCTCTGGGGAAACTCTGTCACATTGCTTGCTATCTATACTCCACCAACTTTACTAACGCCACTACTCACTGACATTTCCCCCATGATCACAGAGGATACCTCCAACATTACAATAATAGGAGGGGACTTAAACAAAGTCATGGACACAACCTTAGACCGTTCACACTTGCGTAATAGAAACCCTGGTGTTCATACAAAACTTGCCACATTTACGAACGCCCTGGGTCTGTGCGATGTATAGAGGGATCTCCACCCCGAGTCCAGGGAATATACCTTTCACTCTGGGGCCCATCCCTCGCTCTCCAGGCTGGACTACTTCTTTATCCCATCAACTGACTTACACATAGCACAAGAGGCATATATACTACCGAGGGGCATCTCTGATCACTCCCCGTTGGTGCTGGAAATTACAACTTCTAGACCGTCCCCCCTGCCGAACTGGCATCTGAATAACTACTATTTGGGCAATCCGGACATGATAGAGAAGCTCCAAGATTCGACCGAAACATATTTCGAGTTAAACATGGAGTCTGCATCAGACCCTGGGTCACTATGGGAGGCGTACAAAGCAGTACTGAGGGGGGAACTCATCTCATGGACATCCGCATATCGTAAACAGCACCTGCTTAAGGTACATGAGGCGGAACAACAGGTTAGACTGGCAGAAGAATCACATATTACCCATGACATGCCCGAGACGAACCAAGCCCTACTTGGAGCACAGAAACTGCTCCAGAACACAGCACTTGACAACGCCAAACACGCACACACTGCAATGAGGGCACAAGTATATGAGACGGGTGATAAAGCTGGAAAGATGCTAGCGTGGCTGGAACGTAAGGAGCAGGGGCGTAGCCATGTTCATCAGTTACAGGTGGGGAGTTTAAGTCCACTAGTGTCAGATCAAGACATATCCCGGGGTTTCGCGGACTACTATGCTGAACTCTATAAGAAACCCACCGCCCGCATGGACACGTCAATAGTGGATGAAATGAATTTCCCCATTTTGAATCAGACACAAGTAGAATTGCTGGAGAGGGATATAGCGGAAGACGAGGTGTTGTGTGCTATGTCTGCCCTCCAGACGGGCAAATCCCCAGGCCCAAACGGCTTCCCAATTGAACTGTGGCGGAAGGTGGGGACCAGCGTAATTGCCACACACTTACTGAGAATGTACCAACATGCAAAAGAACGGGGCATCCTATCGCCAGACCTAAGAGAAGCCACAATAATCGTACTGCCCAAACCAGACAAGCCCCCTGACAACTGCAATTCATACCGGCCCATTTCACTTATTAACATCGAAACCAAAATCCTAGCTAGGATACTGGCAGATCGTTTGCAGCAGGTGATACCCTCTCTGATTCATCCTGACCAATGCGGCTTCATGCCCCAGAGATTGTCACGCATGAACTTCCACAGACTGCATGCAGCACTGGAGAAAGCTGACAGTATACAAGGCCCGTTGGCTTTGCTTGCAATCGACTTCGAAAAGCCCTTTGATTCAGTGAGATGGGATGCCATTTGGCACTTAATGGGGTGCATGGGGTTTGGCGGAAATTTAATGAGCTGGGTGTAACTACTGTACAAATACCCGACGGCCAGGACTAGGGTTAATGGCTGGCAATCGGATCCTTTCAATCTGGGCAGAGGCACTAGGCAGGGCTGCCCTCTGTCAGCAATGATCTTCGCAATAGCCATCGAACCACTGGCTGTCCTCCTACGTGACACACCACTCTGGGAGGGCTTCCGCTGGTCGGAGACATGGGAGGACAGAGTCTCACTCTACGCGGATGACCTGCTTTTTTACTTGAAAGACCCATGTAACTCCTGTCACAAAGTAACACATATGCTGAAGAGATATGGAGCCTTCAGTGGTTTACGCATGAACTGGTCCAAGTCCATCCTATTCCCCATAGGCAGCGTGGCAGCCGCGCGCCCCGCGGACTGCCCCTACCAAATAGTGGCAGAGCACTTCAAATACCTAGGGGTAATTGTCACGAAGCGTTTTACAGACTACACAGTGCTGAACCTCCACCCAGTCGTGACGCGATTTGCAGAGGACACTCGCCATTGGATCTCCCTGCCGCTAACACTGATGAGCAGAGCTGCCCTATTCAAAATGATCGCACTCCCCAAGTTTCTGTACATCCTGCAAAATGCACCACTGCACATCCCACATCATGAATTCCTCAAGATGGACCGTATCCTTCGTAAACTGCTATGGAGTGGAGGTCACCCGCGGATTGCTCTCTCTACCCTTCAAAGGTCCATCTGGAAGGGTGGGATTGGGTTGCCTAGACTGCAGACTTATTACTGGGCCAGTCAGATGGCGGTGGTGAATGGCATGCTTCATGGGGACAGCGGCCTGCCGCACATCAAAAGGATCGATACTCAGAGTGGAACCTCACCCCTAGAACTCCTGTATCGCGGTCGATGCCGCACACCAGCTCTCAACATGGACACTCATATCACACGCATCTGGACTGAAGCACACCGCTACATAGGATGGGATGCAAAACTGACTCTAGCCCAGCCTCTGTGGAACAACAGCCTTCTTCCCGAAATACAGAAGCTACCCAAATGGCCCGCATGGGCCCGAAGCGGTATTGCCAGAGTCGGAGACGTAATAAGGTAAGAGACAATGGCCCCGTTTGAAACACTACACTCCGAATTCGCCCTTCCTCCTACTAAGGAATACCACTATACTCAACTGAAGCATGCAGTGCACGCACACCGGCAGATCTTCAACGATATTCCAGAGTGCACCCCGCTGGAACGCAACATTGTCCAGGATCAAATACAGCGGAAAGTCACCTCAACCATGTACCAAGTTATCACATCCTTTGCCACGCCCGAATTGACCATCCTAAAAGCCAGGTGGGAGCGCAACGTGGGCCCACTTCAACCTGAGGACTGGACAGAGGCCTTGATGTATCCCCGGGAAGTGGCCATTTCATCGAGACTTCGACTCGTCCAACTCAAAATCCTACACCGCATCTACTATCCTAGAGTAGTACTCTTCCAATGGGGCAGAACCCCAGACGCGCGATGCCTACACTGTAAACGGGAGGAGGGAACTTTCTTTCACATCATATGGCAATACGACAAAATACAGCAACTATGGAGGAAATGCTGTGACAAACTTTCCCGAGTCATAGGCAAGCCAGTACAAAGGGGACTGACTCAGCTCCTGTTAGGAATTTTCAACGAAAGTGATCTGACCCGCTATGAGAAACTACTCTGGTCGACCGCAACAGCAGTCCTCAGAAGGAACATTGCGCAGCTATGGGGATCAGAGAGAACACCCTGCTAAGACCAATGGGTCACAGATGTGGACATCTGAGTGATAATGGAACGCAGGGTGTATGCAGCGAGTGGATGCCCGCAAAAAGCAGACAAAATATGGCAGAGATGGGAAGAGGATGGCTAAGCTTCCGACGAGATGTAACAAACAGTTTGAACTGACTGGGCGGGGCGACTCTGGGTTGGCGAGCCCGGCACGCACAAGCTGTTTCATGTGCTCCCTCATCGAAGACTTGATGGTCCGGAGGGCTAAGGCCCCAGATTTCCCTTCCCCTTCCTTTCCCTGAAGTTGTTTTATCCCCCTTTTTCCTTTTCCTCTCCCTTTAATGTACAGCTATGTGTAATGTTTATTCATGTTTAAAAATCAAATAAAGTCTTTGATTAAAAAAAAAAGAATGGGTTGGGGTAGTGGGTGGGAGTCGAAAGGGATTGTTGAAAAATGTGTTACATGTCTTGTTCATGCTGTATGGTTGTCACCCTGCCATGGTTTAAAATAAACACATATATTTTTTTTTAAAGTATTAATGAGTTTGTGCCCATAGTTAATAGCATTTTAAATTGAGTTTAGAAGAGGCAGAACCTTTCTATAAAAAGGATGGGAATAATCACATTAAATGGCAATTGCCGGGAGGAAGAAACAGTTTAAAATTAACATTAGAGAAATAAAGAAGGGGAGCAAGACTGCCTCGGAGAAAGGTTTGGATATTTCCCTACTTAAGACTAGATACAAATACTGACTGAGAGTATATAAAGGATCTATGAGCACGGCCCACTGCACATGATGCTTAGAATTCTCAGAACTAATGACATTAAAGGTTCTGGTCTCTGCTGAAGTGGGACCCACAATAAAATATAGATACTAAAGAGATTAATCCCATTGTGGAGTCCACTTGAATAAACAATATACCAGGAAAGTATCATAGGACGGTATAATAATGTAAAGAAAATGCCCTTGGAATTACTGGCGATGATATAGAAGGTGTCATTAATAAAATGAATGTCATCAAGGGCCTCTGGTCCGGATGGTCTGGCCAAGGAGGATCTGACGATTTGGACTATAACTATACAGGATATTATTAAGATAGTCAAGACCACTGATCACCTGTCAGCTGGACTAGAACTATACTTATACCTACGGACATCCCAGGGAAGTACCGTCTTTTAGCTATGATTGTTTCTATTGCAAAGATATTCTCGGCCTTTCTTCTCCAAAGAAATAATGATTGGATTAATAAGGGTAACCATCAAACTGGGTTTAAGGGTGGTTTCTTGACTGTACATAGCGTGTACCAAAGAATTTCTCAGGGAATTCCTCTTTTTATAGGCAAACACTGGTAAGTCATTGAAAAATTGCAATAGCTCAGAATCAGAGTACAGGATCCTCCAGTTCCTTATAATTCCGTTTTTGATTTGCTTACTCTTTTGAGAAAATGTTGTAATGGTTACTAGCTTAGGAGCCTTTGTTGGAGACTTTTATTATAACCGTTCTATTCTAGAAATTCAAACAACTTTTGCTTCCGCTTGGAGAAGCATTTATTCATCACAATGTATCTGTTTAAAATTGATCAGTTCTTGTTTTTTTAGCCGAACCTCATGGGGCCGCATTTCGAGTTTGGCGGTAACCTGCCGGTAGTACCAGTGGGTAACCGGTAAACTCAGCAAACCCGATTTACCGTTATAGGCGCCTGATATCCCGGTGTTACTGGGATATCATGGGTGCCAAGAACAGCAGTAAATTCCCAATCCATGGAGTCCAATCGGACTCCATGGAATGGATGTGCCCCAGTCACCGGCACTGGTAGTATCAGTGCCGGTGATTGGGGCAATTCTTTGCCTGTAGTGGCCTGAACTACTAGCAGGTCAGGCCTAGCGGCAGTTCACTGCCCCTACCGGCAAACTCGGATCCAATGTTACTGGCATTTTTGGGAAATCTTTACTGGACCGGCACACCCTTAATGAGGCCCATGGTCTTCAGAAATTATTCTCTTATATCTTATGATTTGGCTATATGGAATTCCCATTGATTAAACTTCTTGGGTAAAAACTGTTGGTTTTAGAAAATAGAGGTTTGCCACCTTTCATTTTGGACACACACCCGCTCTTTTTCCTCTCTGACTTCAAACTCAATCTTAGGTCCTTAACCCTTACACTGTCAACCCCAGATGTCGCTTTCGTCCCCACCCGCTGTTGTTAGGCTCTCCCCCTAACGACTGAATCTAGAGTTTGAAGTACATGTGTTGCAAGCATGGTTTGGGGGACATTTTATAAGTGCAAAATAAGGCAGATAAGCAGGAAGTACGCTGTTTACTCCTTATTTTTACACTCCAAGGATTTTCAATGCGGATGAAGGAGTAGGGGCACAAACCATTTAAGACTTATAACTGCTGAACCCAGAATAAATTGGCTCACACATTGTTTGTCAAGTGTTGGCAATAAAAGGCTGTAGGTTTTTATTGTACAGATATGGTTATGGAGATAACAATAATCACATATCATGAAAGTAACATACTTTTGAGCACCGGGTCTTGGGGTTAACCCCCTCTGGCCCGTGCCCACCTTCTCCTGTCCCACGACTTGTTGTGGGCACCGTACAGTGCCTTGTACTTCTTTTCCTTTGTTCTTCCCCCTTATTTGTAGGGTGGGAGGGTTTTGTGGTAAAGAAGCAAAGATTTGGAAGGCACTGAATAAATAGTGCACCGCCTGCGTGTTTGGGCCCCCGTTCAGGGTCCACAAACTGTTTGCGTTTTCTCAGAGCATGCCGCTCTGTATTTATAAGACCCAGGGGAGCCCTGGGTCTTTGATATGTATAGTAGTGGGGGCTGTTATGTTCCAGCCCCTGGCCGGATAGCCCACTATCTGGCCCCTTGGGGGGGGGGGCAGGTCTTTGAACCTGATCCCTGCCTGCCTGTTGGTTTCCTTAGGTGCTTAGCACCTTGCTGCATGAAGGAAGGGTGAGGTGATTGCTCACACCTCACCCTTCCTCAATATTGTGTTGCGCAGACTGTATGTCTTTCCGGCTTGGGGGAAGGAGAGGAGCAGAAAGGGGGGGGAGATTGGGCTGCCCCTCTCCAGGCCTGGTGATGGTAACAGCAGTTACCCTGCCTCACTTTGGGCGGCCCTGCAGCATTGCCCATAACTGCTGAACCCATATGCATGCAAACATTTTGCCGACCTCATACCCTCACCCAGAATAAATTGGCTCACACATTGTTTGTCAAGTGTTGGCAATAAGAGGCCGTAGGTTTTTATTGTACCGATATGGTTATGGAGATAACAATAATCACATATCATGATAGTAACATACTTGTGGGCACCGCGTCTTGGGGTTACCCCCCTCAGGCCCATGCCGCCACACGTGGGCAGGTTGGCGGCTGACCACATTCCCCTGAAAGTATCTCCTATTGGCAACCCCTGGAGGCTAGAGTTGCTGTAATTTCTCAAAAGAAATGTTCCATGCCTTGGTTTGATAGATGGGTGCCGTCTTTGTGAAAAAGGTCCGGGTCACCCAGTGTAATGGCTGGGTGCTTTATGAAGCCCAGTCCTCTTGCTGTACAAAGTTTTTCTAGCACCCTGTTGAGTTTTCTTCTAGATATGTCTACAGATTTGTAGCAGTTGGCCCCTTGCCATTTCTTTCTGGGTTGGATGGCCGAGAAGTATATTTCCGTTCCTTTCCAACTGTGTGAAAATCCTGCTAAGGAGGAGCACATGTCCTCAAATAAATTTCTCCTTCCAATGGACACCAGGTCATTGCGCCCTAGATGTATGACCACAAATTCTGGCTCTGCTAATGTTCCGTGGATTTCTGCCCATCGTAGGCCTCTGTAACCCCACCATGAAGAAATGGTGTTTCTGAAAGGTGGCTTTTCTTTGGTCTCCTCTGCCCATCGTCCCGTCCTGAAGCTAAAACAGTGGCCGACTATCCATGCTGATTGGAGAGAGTTCCACCCTTCGCCTGGTGTTTCTGTATGAAGGGGGGAGAAAGAAAAATGAGGGCGGCTGGCTATATTATCTGTGGTCTGATGTATCTTTTGTAAGAATCTGACTTCCAACCCCCTATGTTTTTTAGTTGTTGAGGAGCTAAACCTCCTTGCCATGCTGAAGTGGCGGCACCTATTCTGCAGGAGTGGGTGCCAAAACCTTTGGGGTCCCACCCTGCATTGCTGATTGCTTTCATCAGCACCCCTTTGAATTGGTAGCGGCTTAGTGGATTAAAAACCTCCCCCCAACCTTGGGTCTTTGCGTGTAATAGATGTTGGTGATGCATATCGGGCAGTTTACTGCCTCATCAATGCAACAAATGTTGATAGTTCTTTTGGCCCCAGTTTTAGATTGTTGGATTTCTATGCTGACGCTCTCCTGTCTGACCCTGACCTCCATGACACCCAGACCGTTGTTGGCCTTGGTGCTGGAAGCAATGAGCTCTCCCACACGGAAAGCCCCGAAGTATGCCAGGAAAAAAGCTGTTTTGAACAATAAGATATCGTATGGATGCCAGCATATGGCTTCCAGCTGATTTGCAATTTGTACCAGTTGGTTGAAATCCAGGGGGCGGCGGGTGTCCACCTGGGGGCCCTCTATTCTACCCCAACCTTTCAATGCGTAAGAAATTAGGGCACTTTGAGTGGGGTCTGAATCACCCTGGATTTTTGAGAAATATGAGATTGCAACTAGGTGTCTTTTTGCCCAATCTCTCTTAAAGCCCTGGTCATGCGCCCATTTTAAAAATATTTCTATGTCTTTAATCGTTATTAACTCTGCATGGTTTACGCCTGTGGCGTTAAATACTGTTTGTAAGCACTTACTGTACTGCGCTGCGGTGGTGCTTGCCAGTGCTTTCCCTACCATCTCTGTGAGGAAGCCTAGGGAGTTGTTGGCACCCGTTATTGGGGTGCCTGTTTCTTGTTGGGCATCCCGGCCTGGGCTCTCTGGCGCTGGCGTTGATGCCGTTATTTTTTGGTTTCCCATTATTTCCCAGCATTCCGCCGGTATTGGCGACATCTTTTCCTGGGAGTGCAGCGCTAGCTCCCGGAATCTTGGCCACTGAAAGCGAGATAAAGCATCTGCAATGTTATTATCCGCTCCAGCAATGTGTTTTGCTTTGACCACAATGTTTTCTTGTAGTGTGACTGCTGTGATGGCTCTTAGGACTTTTAGCACTGAAGGGCATTTAGTAGACCTTCTGTTTATGGAGCCTACTACTGCCATGTTTTCGCACCAGACCAAGAGTTCCATGTTAGCTAGCTGCCTGCCCCAGATGTGTAATGTTAGCCAGATGGGAAATATTTCTAGGAGGGTGATGTTTTTAGTCCACCCTGCCTGTTGCCATGAGTTGGGCCATTGTCCTGCCACCCACTCTGTGTCTAGTATGGCTCCAAACCCCTTGCTCCCGGCTGCATCAGTGAAAAGGACCCTTTTTGTCCATGTGTACAAAGGCGTTCGCCAAAGTGAGATCCCGTTGAAATCTTTGAGGAAATTCCCCCAAATTTCCAGATCTTGTTTCACCTCTGCGCCTAGTCGGATGTGTAGGTGGGGTTTGGTGTATGATTTGATTTTTAGTTCCAAGCTTCTGGAAAATACTCTCCCTTGAGGGATTATTCTAGCAGCGAAGTTGAGACTGCCTGCTAATGATTGAATTTCTTTAACTGTGCCCTTGTCTTTTGTTGTCAGGGCTTGTATGCTCTCCAATAGTTCTGCAATTTTTGTTTTCGCGATCTTGCATATTCCCTGTACAGAGTCAATTTCAATGCCCAGGCAAATTATGTTGGTGGTTGGTTTGGTCGTTTTTTCCCTTGCTAGAGGTATGCCCCACGGTGCGGCCATTTCTTCTAACTTCGCCAAGGCCCTGTTGCATTCCTCAGAATTTGCTGGGCCCATTACCATGAAATCATTGAGTTAGTGTACTACTTTGGTCCCTGGTCTCTGTTTTTGGAAAGCCCATTGAAAAAAGTAGCTGAATTGCTCGAATAGGGCGCAGGATACTGCTCACCCCATGGGGAGGCATCGGTCTACATAGAATTTGTTGTTAAAAGTAAAACCTAACCATTGCTGGGAATCTGGATGGACTGGCAATAATCTGAAAGCGGATTTAATGTCTAGTTTGGCCATCAAGGCATTCCTGCCACATTCCTGTATGAGTCTTACCGCCTCCTGGAAGTGTGTGTAGGATACTGCAGATTCCGTGTGTGGAATGCCGTCGTTCAGTGATTGGCCTTTGGGGTAGGATAAGTGGTGAATTAGCCCCATTTTCCCAGGTTCTTTTTGGGGACCAGTCCTAGTGGTGATATTATGTAATCTTTGAGGGGCATGTGGTCCCAGGGTCCTGCAATCCTGCCTAAAAGCAGTTCCTTCTTGATTTTGCTCTCCACTATTTGGGGGTTGTCCCTGGCCGACTTTAGATTCAATGGGATGTTCTGTGACCCTGTGCCCTTAAATGGGATGATAAAGCCCTTGGTAACCCCCTGCCAGATTGCCTCGCTGGTTTCCCTGTCTGGGTAATTCAAGAGTGCTTCTCTAAAATTGGTTGGGTTGATGGGAGTTCTGCATGTTGCAAGGCCTGGGGTTGGGGTTGAAAAGGAGTGGTTGGTGCTAATCTTTTGAATTTTTGTCTGGCAGTCTGGTGCAGCTGCTTGTTGCGTGATCACCGTTGCAGTTTGTGCAAGCGTGTTTGTACCAGCATTCCTTACCCCAGGTGCACTGGTTTTACCCAAAATTCCTGCATGGAATGTTAGCTTTTGCAGAGTGGTTCTTGTTTTGCCTGTGGGTATTAGACTTAGCCGCCCATGGCTGGTTCTTCCGAAAGGGCTGTTCCCCCTTTTTATGTTTCTCATTATCGTTATTTCTGGGACCTTGTGTATTTTTGTTATTTTTGGAGGAGTTCTGTGAACCCTCTTCCTCCACTGGGGAATCAGCATTTAACATGTACAAGTCATTTTGGACCTCGTCCCATTCTATGGCTGGCCTCTCTGAGATGCTTCTCCTAAATCGGATATCATATGCTAGCCTGGTCTTTCCTTTCTGAGCGATTTTCACTTCTCTTATTTTATCCATGTAAGCCCATAGTTTTCTGCCATCATTGGGAAATTTCTCCTCGTAAATTGTTGCCAAGATGGCAAAAGCCTGTAGCCAGTTGTCCCAATTCTGTTCTACCTGGGCGTTTTCTGGCTATGGCTTTCTCTTCTATCTTTTTGGGATCCCTAAAAGCATCTTTTCCTTTGTGTTGGGCTTCTATCAGTGAAAAGGTTTCTATGAACTTTTTGGCACATATGGCTTCTTTGATTGTGGTGTCAATGTTCCATGCTAGGCATCTTTTATATCTATTCAGTATTTCAGTCAGAAAGGATTTCAATTTTAATTCTAATTGGGCATTGCAGATCATTGCTATGTTTGTTGGGTTGCTGTTGCTTTGCCCAGTTTGTCCCACTGGGTCTGTACTGGAGGTTGCCCATGCTTTTAAAGCACCTGTTGTGTCTGCCGTGGCTGCAGTTGGTGCAACTGTGCTGGCAGCTGTTGGCATTGCTGGCATTTGTGGCAGTGGTGTGGCTGGGGCTGCTGTTGTTTGGATTGTTGCTGGTGCGGGGGGTCACAAATATGGTAGGTTCTAGTGGTATGTTGTGGTTTGTGGGCCCCTGCTCCCCTGTTTGGGGTAATTGTTTCCCCCTCATTTCCCACAATAATTGTTGCATTTCTGACATGTTCTCGCACAATTTCGCCAGTTTTTCGTTACTTTTTCTAGGGCCATCTGTCACTTTCTGTCTCTTTGATGGTGTTGTGACGTCAACTTGAATGGATGGCATGGGTGTCCCTTCCCTTGGTAGGTCGTACATATTCTCCCTGACCCATGCCCAACCGTAGTGTTCCGCTGCCTTGATGGCTGCCAGAAGGTGGGGTGATTTGGGTTTCTGTGCTGGTGTGGTGGGTTCCCGTGATTTCCGTTTGGGACCCATGTTTCCTTTCAGCCTGTTTTGAATAAAAGAAAGCAATTATTATTATTATTTTTTTTAAAGGCTGTGTTTGGCCCTGTAGGGGTTTGAACCCACGTCAGCAGTCTCTGCACAGATGTCAAAATGAGCTCTCTGATCACTACGCAACTGCACCGGCTATCATGTACCTTTATAATGTTTGTTATTGTCAAGATTGGACTCCTCTTCCCCTATCTCCTCCTCACCTGGATCTTCTTGTATCTCCTCCAACCTTAATGCTTCTGTCTTCTTCCTAGTTCTTATGCTTTCTCCCGTCTTCTTCTCTTTCTTCTGACGTAAGTAAGGACGCGCTCCCTCGGTGGCCACCTTGATCTGGATGTTTTACAGATCTTGGGGAAACCCGAGGAGCACGCCCTTCGTGCTGGGAAAAAGCCCAAAGGCAAAAAACCCTGAGAGATCTTAACTGTCCGTCTGTAGATACGGTGAGTGTTTGAAAGTATCTTTCAATTGTCCTTTGGAAACAGGAAACCAATTCTCCAACAATTCCTCTTTTGATTTAAATATGGGTTGAATATGGAAAAACAGATTCCAGTAGTTTCAATCAAAAGAAAGAAATAGGTAAGAAGAAGATAGAAGATAGCGGGAAAGAAATAGAATAAGACAAGACTTCCGATACAGTGGACGTCAGTAAATAAAGAGAAAAAGCTGAGAGAGATAGCCGAAGTAGACACTTATATGGAAATAGCGGCAGACACAAAGGGAGGTTAGCGCTACGTGTACGAACGAATAGCGAAACAGAATCAACCGCTACCTTACCTTAACCTGTAAACACCCACGTGAGGGAATAAAGGTGAAATACATACAGAGAGGAAAGAGGAGGAGAGGAGGAGAGAAGGAGCTCTGAATTGCAAGTCGCCTCTGGAAAACGAAACTGGCAGCGTACGTAACAAAGTCGATACAACGCGCTAAGCGCCAGAATGTATTGGTGTTTATAGTTTCCGGCGGCCATGTTGGAAAAACACTAGACCTTCAACTTGGAACTATCAGAACCATGTTAGTGGTATTTCCATCTATACACGAATTTCCAGGGCTGGTGCATGACAGTATGCCCCCTTCTATACCTGCTTCCACCAGGCTTCCCCGGATTCCGTCGGTGGAACTGTTGAACCAGTCGAGGGGCATGTACATGGGATCTAGGTTCCCATGTTCTTTCAGCAATCGGATAATCCTTCCAATGGATCAGGTATTGAAGAGTTCCCCTTCTATAACGAGAATCAACCAATCTGGCCACTTCATACTCCTTCGGTTCTTCGGGAGGAGCAGTAATCGGGCTTCTTCTTGTTCTTTTGTAAGGATCGTCCTTATGAGCCTTTAGAAGAGACGAATGAAAGACCGGATGAATTCTTCTTAAGGCGCTGGGTAGTTGTAACTTGAATGCAACTGGATTGATCCTGGATAGAATGCGATATGGACCTATAGATCTGGCTGCAAATTTACCCTTATGGATCCAACGAGGTAAATACCGAGTAGAGAGCCAGACTCGATCTCCTGGTTTCCATAATGGAGTAGGGCTTCTTTTGGTGTCGGCTGACACCTTGTACTTCCTCCTACTGTCTTCCAATGCTCGCAATGCTTCTTTGTGTGAGACCCTGAGATCTAGTAACATCTCTTCAATGGCTGGTGTGGATATCTTAGATCTTGGAGTTATGATTCCTGGTAAGTGATGAGGATGGTACCCATAGGTACATTTGAAGGGACTCATCTTGATAGCCGTATGATAAGTGTTATTATAGGCAAATTCTGCCATGGGTAGCAAAGAAGCCCAGTTATCTTGCTCTCTATTGCAAAAGCAACGGAGGTACTGTTCTAAATTGGCGTTCAGTCTCTCCGTCTGTCCGTTTGATTGAGGATGATACCCCGAGGAGAGAGCTCGTTGAACTCCAAGTTGATGACAAAGGGAGTCCCAAAATTTTGAGGTAAATTGGGATCCTCTGTCAGAAATTATGGTTCGGGGTAAGCCGTGTAGTCTTATAACTTCCTTGAGGAATATGGTAGCCGTTTCGGAGGCAGAGGGTACTCCTTGTAACGCTACAAAGTGGGCTAGCTTTGTGTAAGAATCAATCGTTACCAAAATCGCTGTTTTACCATTTGAAGTTGGTAACTCTACTACAAAATCCATCGAAAGGTCTTCCCAAGGACGTGTCGGTGCCTTGGCTTGATGTAAGAGTCCTAATGGTCTTTGACGAGGTGTCTTATACATAGCACAGATGGGGCAAGTAGAAACATAGGAGGTGATATCCTTTCGCATAGATGGCCACCAAAAACTCCTGGATATCAGTTCATAAGTTGCCTTTTCCCCCTTATGTCCTGCCAAGGGTAGATCATGACAAAAGCGGATGGCTTGGTTCTGAAGAGTTGAGGTGGGTAGAAATAGTGCAGACTGGCGAAACCATAATCCGTCAATGTCTTGCAATTGATAGGTTTCTCTTACTTCTTGTGTAAATTCTTCCAATCCACTATGAACTTCTTGTAGAAAAAGATTTGCGATCATATAAAAATGATGCTTCGGTAGGATTCTTTCCTTCTGTAATTCTGGCTTCTCCTCATTCTCCCAGCTTCGGGATAATGCGTCAGCAACACTGTTCTGAGATCCAGGGATGTAGGTGATTTGGAAGTCGAAATTGGAAAAATAATATGCCCAGCGAGCATGTCTCGAATTTCTACACTCCATTTGTTGGAGTACCTTCAAGTTTCTATGATCCGTGCGGATCGTGAACTGTTGCGCTGCCCCTTGCAAAAGGTGTCTCCATTCTTGACAGGCAGATCGCATAGCTAATAGCTCTCTCTCGAGCACAGAATAATTCCTTTCACTTCCCGTCAAGGTGCGGGAATAGTAAGCTATGGGGTGTTCTTCCCCTTCTTGATTCTCTTGTAATAATACTGCCCCCAAGGCACCTCCGGAGGCATCTGTCTCCAGGACAAATGGTTTAGTCTGATCAGGTTGTAACAAAACTGGAGCAGAAGTGAAGTGTTTCTTGAGGTTCTTGAATGCCTCCTGTGCTTCTGTATCCCAGTGAAAAACTACTCCCTTTTTAAGGAGTGAGGTTAAGGGCAAAACCAGGTCCGAAAAATTTGGAATAAACCGACGATAAAAATTTGCCAGACCAAGGAAGCGTTGTATCTCCTTAACTGAGGAAGGATCTGGCCATCGGTCTATTGCCCGGATCTTGTTAGGATCCATTCGTACCCCATTAGCTGACAAAATAAATCCGAGGTATGAGACTTCGGAAGCTTCGAAGACGCACTTCTCTGGCTTAGCAAAGAGGTGATTCTCTAGTAGTCTCTGTAGAACCCTATTAACCTGAATTCGATGTTCTTCCAAGGACGGTGAGAAGATCAATATATCATCCAGATATACCACGACGGATGTATATAGAAGATCTGTAAAGATCTTGTCCACAAATCTCTGGAATATCGCCGGGGCGTTCACTAATCCGAATGGCATCACGCAGTATTCGAATAACCCCATTGGTGTTCTGAATGCAGTCTTCCACTCATCCCCTCTCTTAATCCTTAACAAATGGTAGGCCCCTCTTAGGTCGAGTTTGGTGAATACTCTGGAGTTCCGGACAGCTTCGAGGATATCTCGAATAAGGGGCATTGGGTATCTGTCACGGATAGTCAGGCTATTTAAACCCCTGTAATCGATACATGGGCGTAACTCCTTTGAGTCCTTTTTAGATATAAAGAACAATGATGCTCCTCCTGAAGACCTTGATGGTCGGATCAAACCGTTCTCCAAGTTGGTATCTAGATAATCTTTCAGAGTAGACTTTTCTGTTAAGGATAAAGGGTACATCCGTCCAAATGGAAGAGAAACCTCCTCTTTGAGGTCAATACTACAATCTTCTTTTCGGTGAGGTGGGAGGAGTCTAGGGTTTATATCTTCAAACACTTTTGAAAAAGTCTGGTACTGTACGGGGATAGAGGAAACAGAGATGTTGGATAGTCCTTTGGGAATGCTAGATTGGACTTCAACCTGGAGTCCCTTCATGCAATGTTCTCCGCAATAATCAGAATCAAAGCTGAGTTTGTTAGCTGTCCAATCTATTCTGGGGTTATGACGTCGTAACCAGGAGATACCTAGTATCAGAGGGAAATGTGCCGCTCTGATGACATCAAAGCTAAGGTTCTCCGTGTGATGTCCCATTCCCAACGAGATAGGAACCGTTTCCCTCGTAATAAATCCGGAAGATAAAGGACGTCCATCTACACCTTCAACCGGGAGAGGGGTTGTCTTCTTCTGTAGTGGAATATGGTTTTCTTGGGCCCAGTTGACATCAATGAAATTTCCCGCAGCTCCACAATCTAGCATGGCTAGTACAGGGATATTCTGTTTCAAGTTGTAGGAGAACAAGACCTGAAATACCATTAAACGGTTGTCTTCTATTCCTTCCTGACTGAATCTGGTAAGATTGCAAGGGTTTGAGCCGTTGTCCCCACGATCTCCCTTGCATAGACCTGGGGTCTGTCGTTTCCCTGTCTTCTGGAGGGAATTTCAGAACAGTCCTTGAGGCTGTGTCTAGAGGATCCACAGTACATACAGAGGTTAAGTTCTTGTCTTCTCTTCCTTTCATTCTTGGTTAAGGGTCCTCTGGTAGATCCTATCTGCATCGGTTCCTCTAGGGTTGGGCGCTCTCTTCTTCCTTGTGGAGGACTATACCTTTGGACATAGCCTCTTCCTCTCCTTCTCTCCAAGCGTCTCTCTTGGATCCGGAATTCGGTCTGGAGGGAGAGGGTAACTAGTTCACGAAAGCTGTTGGGACGAGCTACGCGGGCCAATTCGTCCTTCATTTCTTCGTTCAATCCCCTTCTGAAGATTGTTTGTTGCGCTGTATCTGGCCAACCAGCGGATACTGCTAGGCTCTGGAATTGCGCGATGTAAGCTTGAAGGTCCTGATTTCCCTGCCTTACATCGAGGAAAGCTTCGTATTTGGTATACTGGACCTCCGGACGTTCAAAACGGTCTTTGAAGCCTTGTATGAATACAGCATAATCATTAACCAAAGGATCCTGGTTAGTGACCAGGGGGGTTGCCCAGGCCAGAGCACTACCCGCTAAGTTAGCAATGATAAATCCTATCCGAGCCCTTCCAGACTCGAAAGCTCTAGGTCTGAAGGAAAAATATACAGCACAGGCATCTAGGAACTCCTTTATTGTCTTGGGGTTTCCTTCATATTTACCATATGAGAATGGCATAGGTGGTAGATCATCTCTACTCTCTGTTCTAGCTGCCGCCTGTTGACGAAGTAGAAGGTTCTCAGCATGCAGGGTTTGCATCTCCACTCTGAGTCCTTGTATGGCGTTACACATCTCCTGTATCTGTTCCGGAGACGCCATAAGTTTGATTGGGCGTTGTATACTGTCAAGATTGGACTCCTCTTCCCCTATCTCCTCCTCACCTGGATCTTCTTGTATCTCCTCCAACCTTAATGCTTCTGTCTTCTTCCTAGTTCTTATGCTTTCTCCCGTCTTCTTCTCTTTCTTCTGACGTAAGTAAGGACGCGCTCCCTCGGTGGCCACCTTGATCTGGATGTTTTACAGATCTTGGGGAAACCCGAGGAGCACGCCCTTCGTGCTGGGAAAAAGCCCAAAGGCAAAAAACCCTGAGAGATCTTAACTGTCCGTCTGTAGATACGGTGAGTGTTTGAAAGTATCTTTCAATTGTCCTTTGGAAACAGGAAACCAATTCTCCAACAATTCCTCTTTTGATTTAAATATGGGTTGAATATGGAAAAACAGATTCCAGTAGTTTCAATCAAAAGAAAGAAATAGGTAAGAAGAAGATAGAAGATAGCGGGAAAGAAATAGAATAAGACAAGACTTCCGATACAGTGGACGTCAGTAAATAAAGAGAAAAAGCTGAGAGAGATAGCCGAAGTAGACACTTATATGGAAATAGCGGCAGACACAAAGGGAGGTTAGCGCTACGTGTACGAACGAATAGCGAAACAGAATCAACCGCTACCTTACCTTAACCTGTAAACACCCACGTGAGGGAATAAAGGTGAAATACATACAGAGAGGAAAGAGGAGGAGAGAAGGAGCTCTGAATTGCAAGTCGCCTCTGGAAAAAGAAACTGGCAGCGTACGTAACAAAGTCGATACAACGCGCTAAGCGCCAGAATGTATTGGTGTTTATAGTTTCCGGCGGCCATGTTGGAAAAACACTAGACCTTCAACTTGGAACTATCAGAACCATGTTAGTGGTATTTCCATCTATACACGAATTTCCAGGGCTGGTGCATGACAGTTATATTATTTGTGGATTCGTTGTGGGTTTAGAAATGCTGTTTCCCGTGCTGGGTAACTGTCTAATGTTGTCCCAAAAATATTTTGATTTAGTTCAGATAAACTGCCATGCAGTGGACTTTGGGAGCAGAATTATTTCTTGTGCCCGGTTCGATTTCTGCGTAATACGTTATGCCTTTGTTAGCTGTAACTAATTGCGTGTGCCCGTTGTTGGCCTGTGCCTTAAAAATGCCCCAGTTGCTGAATGAGGGACAAAAATATATGCATGCTGTCAAAAGGACCCGTTGTTGGCCTGGGCCTTAATAATGCCACAGATGCTCTATGAGGCACAGCAGTATATGCATGCTGTAAAGATGACCTGTTTACAAAGTTTGTCGTGCATTAAGAATAATGTTTCCCAGAACGGGGTTTCCCTGCGGCCTCTCTGTTTCAAAATTGCAATGTTTCTATGAAAATAGACGCGCAGCGTGCATTCCAAGTCCGCCAGGGGAGCGGCTGCCTGCGGATGTTTACTTTTGTTTACCTGCGATTAGAAAACAGTGTTTCTATTACGTGCTTGGAGCCCGGCGTGGCGGCTTAGCTTGCAATTGATAGTTTTCTGGAAGACACCGCCTACGCCGGGCTGCACTGCAGGCTTTTCCTTCGTTCACGCTAGTACTGGGATCCTGCTTCATTGTCTGTTCCGTGTTCGCCGCTCGCCTCCCAGCCGTGAAAAGGTTTGTGAACAGTATAATGTTCAACAGGGGACACAAAGACGTTCGAATGCAGCGAACTTCAGAGTATGCTAAAGAAGCAAAGGTTTGGAAGGCACTGAGTAAACAGTGCACCTCCTGTGTGTTTGGGTCCCTGTTCAGGGTCCACAAACTGTTTGTGTTTTCTCAGAGCATGCCACTCTGTATTTATAATACCCAGGGGAGCCCTGGGTCTTTGATATGTATAGTAGTGGGGGCTGTTATGTTCCAGCCCCCGGCCGGATAGGTGACTATCTGGCCCCCTGTGGGGGGCAGGTCTTTGAACCTGACCCCTGCCTGCCTGTTGGTTTCCTTAGGTGCTTAGCACCTTGCTGCACGAAGGAAGGGTGAGGTGATTGCTCACACCTCACCCTTCCTCACTATTGTGTTGCGCAGACTGCGTGTCTCTCCGGCTTGGGGGAAGGAGAGGAGCAGAAAGGGAGGGGAGGTTGGGCTGCCCCTCTCCAGGCCTGCTGATGGTAACAACAGGTACCCTGCCTCGCTTTGGACGGCCCTGCAACATTGACCATTTAAAATGGCCCAGTGTGTTAAATGGAGGAGGAAGAGTGAGGTGTAATGCTTTTCCACCTCCATTTTACACGCTGTGCCATTTCGGAGCAGTGAGAAGGCAGAGGAGGGGCATGGAGGTGAGTAAAGAGCTCTGCTGTACTGTCCTCCTCTCACCTGCGCGTCTCATTGTGTGCCTGCATTAGAACCCCATGCATGGATACAACTAATGGATTCCTGTGGAATCCACTTTGGTTTTGCACCTAGGCAGGACCAGAAATATTCCACAGGGAGTATTTGCAGGTGGCATTCACTTTTTCACAAGACTGACTGGGAAAATGAAAATGAAAAAGTAAAAGTGAGTTTGCCTTGCTTCTAGTCTTTCCTTCTCCCCTCTGCCTCGCGAATGTGTAATATTGCATGCAGGGTATCTCACAGCACGTAGGTGCTAACAATGGTAGTACTCTGCATCCAATTTACATTTCATGCAACACAAGGCTGTTACCATTTCCGCTGTGCATTCCTTCTCCTGGTGTTGTATCTGCATCAGTAAAATGAATTGATTCCAAGTTCACCTGCCACCAGAGATTAAAGAGATTAAAATCAAAGAGTAAAGGGGAAGTTGCCAGTTTTTGCTCTTGCATTACCTCTCCATTTTGTAAACGTTAAGAATTGCATGCAGGCAACCCATCAACACTCACATTTCTGTTCCCCTCTTGCAATTTGCACTTATTTAATAAAATGATCCCCCCAAGTCTTGGATGAGCAATCCTATCAGAAGTCATCCTCCCCGAGTCAATCCTCCAATTGGATGTTGAAATGAAGAAGAATGTCCGGTCTTTGGTTGAATTTGGGGACTCGTAGTCTGGCGCCTTGAGGCAATGTCTATGAACCATGGGAGGCTACCAATTACAGTTGCCGCTTATTTGCTTCTCTGCATTTTAGTGAGGAAACTTTAGAACTTGCAGTTGCCTTGATTCTGGGCTGCAACTCTTTGTCAAAAAGCTGGTGGTAACATGATCCTCCTCCATTTCATTTTTCTACTATTCATTAGAATGTTTTTTTTTTTTATTTACCGGTTTACTGTCCACCACATTAAGGTTGATTTGTCACTAGATCTCTCTAATGCTCCCAGCCTCATCACGCTGTGAATTTGGGTGGTCTCCATCTTAGATATTGGCAAACAGGCAGAAGGGGTCTGTGAGGGTGACCTCTGTGAGCATATAGTAGAATCTGGAAAGATGGTATCTGGAAAGCAGTCTCTGGTGGTATGGCATACGTGAGTGTGACCTCAATTGTAAGGTGCTGTTTGTGAAGAGGCATTTGGAAAGACGGTATCGACCAATTTGGCTTCGGGGAAACAACGCCTGAGTGGATGGTGCAAGAGAGGACCGCGTACGGGAGTCTCAGGTCTACAAGGATGCCATCTAGGAGAGGGTCCCTGGAGAGATAGCTTCCTGGAAGATTGCGTGCTTGGGGTGGCATCTGGGAGGGCAAGGTTTGCAAAGGTGGCAGCAGTATGCAGTTTGTAAAATGGTTTCTAGAGGATGGTGCATGCTTGGATGGCATCTGCATTCATCTCATCTGCAAGAAAAGGAACTCGAGATTGAAGTCTGAGAGAAGAGCATCTCGGTGATTGTGCCTAGTGACTTGGAGTGTAGCATTTGGCTGTGTGGTTGCTTTGAGGATAGTGTCTAGGAAGAGGGTATCTGGGAGGATGGTGTTCGAGGGGACATTGTATAGAAGGTCCAGGTCTACAAGGATGCCATCTAGGAGAGGTAACCTGGAGAGATAGCTACCTGGAAGATTGCATGTTTAAGATGGTATCTGGGAGTGCAAGGTCTGTAAAGGTGGCAGCAGAATGCTCTTTGGAAAGATCATCTTTAGAGGATGATGCACAGTTGGATGGCATCTACAAGGATCTCCTCTAGAAGGAAGGGAACTGGGAGGAGGGCATCTGGAGGATTTTGCCCAGTGGACAGAAGGATAGCATCTTGTCTGTGTGGTTGCTTTGAGGATGGTGTCTAGAACGAGGATGACCTCTGGGAGAGTGGCAGTTGGGAGGAAGCAGTCTGCGAAGTATGAAATGACCCTGCCTGGTTTGAGGGCATCTTTGAGGGTCACTCCTGGAAGTAAGACATCTGGGAGTGTGCTGTCTGAGAGGATGGCATCCCTGAAATTTGAATCTGGAAAGAAGACATCTTGGAGGAAGGAGTTCAAGTGAAGGTGACGGGGAGTAGCATATGTAGGTGCAGGTTATTTGTGAGGGTGTCTGTCTCGTAAGCATGCGTCTGAGAGAATGGTGATTGGCTGGATGGCGACCGGTTGGATCGTAGATGCTACTTCTCAGAATGTAGTCTTTGCAGGGTTTCCTCACTAACATACATCCAAAAATATATGTAGATACTCTTAAGTAATGATACTCCAGAGTTCAGCTGGACGGTGCAGAGGCATTGTGATGGTGGGCAACAGAAGCGTAGTAAAATAATTAAACACTTGTCCATCTTCGTAGGTCTGCGAAGGAGCAGCCAGGAGGAGATCGCAGAGCAGCAGGACAGTTCCCTGATCACATCCCTGCTGGAAACGTACAGTGCAGTCCAGATGCCAAACAACGGCAGCATGCCTCTGCGTGTCTCCATCCTCATCAGTGTGTCCAACGTGATGGACGTGGTACTGAGCTAGCTCGTATTCGGCTCTTGCTGCCTCTTCTCTGTCGCTTGGTGGTGTGATTAGTGTCCAGGCATCTGGTCTTCGTGCTCTGTAATATCAATTGCCATTCTCAGCCTGTGATTGGTAGCTTTGGACCACCCTCTGGGGCTCTCTTCCTATCAATGGTCGTTTGTGTGGCTCTATGCCTGAGGCTGGTGGCTTTGGACCAAATTAAGGGTCATTCTGCCTCTAGATCGGTGGTAATCAGACTTTTTTATTCGGAACCCCTTGTTCAGTAACATATCGTTCTCGTCCCCATGCTATAACTGCTTAGAGCAGTCCCAGTAATCCCTTTTTAAAGTCTCACCCCCCCACCCAGATTTCCTCGGACTCCTCTAAGGGGGCCCGCCCCACAGTTTGAAGACCACTGTTCTAGATATAGACTGAACCATTCTAGTATTCAGCTCTCTGCATGTGACCTTTGACTCTTTTTGCTCAGTGCAGGTCTCAGGCTGTGGTGACTCTGTAACACCCATCAATGGCTGTTGCTCTGTGATAGCTCAGTAAGTTAAGTGCTCACCCCTGCCATCTGTGTTGAGTGAAAGAAAGATACCAGCTTGAATCATGGCAGGGATGCCTCCACTTTTCATCCTTCTGAGGTCGACAAATGATGTACCAATTGCACTTAAATGCAGGAGCAATCCATCAAGAAGCACTATATAGAAAACGTGACATTAGCATTTATATCCGGAAGACTGAGGATCAATGCCTGCTTATGGAGCATGGGCACACAATGTTTTGACCCAAAAAGAAACAAGATCATTTTGTTGGAAGAAAGTCAACGTCAGCAATTTCACTGGTCACAGTACACAGACCTGCTGCGGAGCCACGTAGGCTTTATTATACATATATACATTCTGTATAGGATACAGTTACTCACAGTATGTACATGACATGTTCAGGTATACACAAGTGGAACAGACCCACCGGCCATCCTTTAACTCCCAGCTCAGGCCCCCAACTGACAGTCATAGAACACTCACACATTCAGTCAACATTCTCCGGAGCTCTCTATCATGCATATATCAATATTCCATCAGCATGCACTCCTGGCCAGTGATACAATACAGACTGACTTACATTACAACAGCCATTTCAACCCTTGATGCGGAGAGGGAGTGAATGTGTTTACAGAATGTAGCCAATTACTCTGACGTCAAGGAGTGGTTTGCGCTTTAGCCCTGAAGGAAAGAACGTTGTCTTCCAGGTTCAGGATAGGGAGCTGCCACAAACTCAGACACAGTAAGCTCCACTGCAACACCACAACCCGTCTCCTATCAACTCAATTCCGAAAATCACTGCAGAGCCACAAGCTGCAGAGACGTCTTTCAGGGATGGCAAAAGGGTGCGTTGCCCAGACTCCCACCCTGGAAGTGGCCCCTACCCACATGGCTGCCTGATTCAACCAAGTCAGGGCCTGTTTTTTTTTTACAAAACATACATTACACATGCAACGACATCGTAGTGTGCTTTTGAGGCTTGGCGCCTGCTCCCGCAATGTTGTTGACAAGTAAGTTCCAATGTTATCAATTAATTCTGTAATGCATTCTGAGTTCACTTCAGTTGGCACAGTTTGTGCGTCCAGTAGAGCACAACCCGGGTACCCTGTACACCTTTCTGTGTGGAATATATTATGTACTGTAACCGAAGCTGAAATGCACATTGATCAATTTCAGTGCCACAGTTGTTCAGAGAATAGCTCAGTGTGTTAAGCACTTGTTGCAGAGATCTGTGTTTATATGCCAGATTATGGTACCAAATTCCAGTAAGGCTTATTCAGTCTTTCCTCTTTCTCAGGGTAATTAATGAACGTGTGTGTGTGTTGGTTGGTTACAGTAACACCTATTGTGTTACCAAACAAAGTGCGTGTGACAGGCAGCGCTTGTTATAAAAGTAGCATCAGTAGGGACAGGTCTAGTGCTCAGTTCTTCTAAATGAGGATTGTAAAACCTGAGCCGCAGGCACCCACCAATTAAAGCATAACGTGGTAGTCGGGAGGGCTGACTATGTAGCTGAATTCGAGGCTGCTATTCCGACTTTACCACATCGGTCATTTAGTAGATGGGGGTCCTAGACAGGAGAAAGCCAACGAAATGTCGCAGGTCTCCAGCAAGCTTATTTTCAGCTCTACCTATTTAATATAAAAACCAATCACTTTTTTGTACAATTTCAAATCTTCTTCTGCACTTCATGAGTAACAATCCGGAAGACTGTATGTGGGTGTATTTAAAGCCATGAAATACAGCTGTAAACCACAGGGGAGATTGTTTTGGTTCACATCACTACATATTCTGGTACTTGTATAGACCCTTTGACAATGGAGAAAATGAAGCTAGGATCTTTCTCTAATTTTTTTATATAGTCTTTTTAACAGGATTGGCATGATGCGTTTTCATTTGATTTATATACTTTCCAAACCAGGTCTGCAAAACAAGGTATTTTAGTTGCAAGAAAATCAAAACGTCACAAATAATGGTACCTGGCATTATGACAAGAATTGGGAAACAACGTGGCCGAGTGCAGAAATAGCATAACGGGCTCGAGCCCCAGCTCCACTTATCAAATTGTGTGATCCTAGGTGATAGGTTGTGCTCTCAGGGTTCAATGAAGTGCACCAAGTCAGTAATATGGGTTCAAGACTGTACTGGGTCACGGACTGAAGTTACATAGGAAAATACAGGAGGTGAGTCAAGTAAGTACATGTATAGGGATGGAGACATCCACCGGCCCCTCGTCCAATACTCTCCAGGCCCCAACTGAATTACATGGAACGTACAACCCATACTACAGACAAACATTCCAGTCCAACATTCCAACAGGTACAGCACGCACTCACATCAGCCCAGAGACAGAAGGATCTAAACACAACACTAGGCATCTCATAGTGCCCAACCTGTCACGACTGTCAGTCCCTAAGAGCTATTTAGTTCTTAGGGTACCTCTCCAAAGAAAGCCTCACTCATGGTTTAAATGGCTGCAGTAAGAGTGGCTATAGATATATTGCATTCCACAAAGTCATTTGTTTCTTTGCTCACTGCTGGCAACACCACTTGAAAATCTAAGTCTGCGTTTGGCTATGTGCACTTTCATGGTAGATTCTAATGGCCATACATGATCTCTATGCTATGGTAGTGCATTGCGTCTCATCTGCCTCCTGTATCTATGCTTGGGCTCGTTTACATTCTGTGCTCATGCTTCTCTGTGTCTTTGCCGAGGCATGTTTACCTTTTTCATAGCGCTACTGATCTGTGTCCTGCATCTGTTCTACAGTCTGTATAACCTCCTCGTGGCTGCTGCTGTTAAGTGTCCTGTACCTAAATTAGCAAGCAAGTACACTTGGCATGGATTGCTAATGTTGCTCTTGAAATGCTGGTTGTTTTATTACTCTGATTACATCAAGGAGGATGATAAGGGTAAGAGAACTTGAGTGGAGTAAGGATGCTTATTTTGACCACTGCTAGGGCAGCAGATCAAGCTTTGGGTTGTGATCCCAGCGAGGGGGTTGGTGACCAGATATTCTCAGACTCTTAATTTCTTTTGGTTTGGAGGATGGGGGGGGGGTCTGTGCCACAGGCCCCAAAATACCTTAAATTGGCCCTGATGCCTCAAACCCCATGATCAGTATCACTGGAAAGATAAAGTTCAAATACCAAAACAGCAGAGCCTGTCAGACCGCCGCTGTGACGATGCCCAACACACTTATGGGTCGAAGTATTACCCGCAGGATTGGTGGGACTGATCTTAAGGAACCCATGAAAGTTGAATGAAGAAATATGAATCCTTTCTCGATAGTGGGTGACACCCCTACTATCTAGTGGTGGCTGATGAATTTTTGAACTGCAGCAATGTAAATGTGTGTGTCTAATAGGTGGGAGCGATCGAGCGTAGAGAGGGAGCCCGAACCAAACATTTAAAATAATGCTTAAAATGGTGCATTGTACAGCACTTGCTGTGAAAAATTGAGTAAGAAGCCACACAGTTTGCCATCAATGTTTTATGGTAACACACAAAAAAAACAACAGTACACAGGACCATTTTCCAACACATTTTTATTGTGCCATTATCCCAGTGGTCTTCAAACTTTTTGGTCTGGGCGCCCCCCTGAGCAAAACTGGGCAGGCCGGGCTCACCAAAAATGCCAAATGGGCAGTATGTACAAATGTCTGTGAACTATTGCGTGCCGTCACCGCACCCTACTCCCCGTATCGTCCCTAGGCTCTGCCACCTGCTCCTACCACAGTCGCTGGGCTCCCCCCACCCAGTACCACAGTCCGAGGGCCAGTGAGAGCTGGTGAATTTGAAGTGGAGGGGCATAAATATTTCTCTCAAAAATGCCATAGCGACCAAACACAGTGAGGGAGCCCAAACCAATCAATGGTGGTTCGTGGGGGGTTTTCCGCCTGTGAATTTGTTTTTAAATAATGGGTTAAAATGTTGCATTTTAGAACATACTTTAAAAACAATGGTAAAAAGCCAAACAGTTTGCAATTGGCGCTGGGGGGTGAAGGGGGAAAGCATGGTATTTTTGACTCGACATCTATGAAAGATATCCGTTAAAAAAATACCATCCCTGTCCCCTGAGCTCCACAGCGCCTCAGAAGGAGAGCTGATTTTGGCAGGTGGGTAGGGGGATTGTGCAACAAAAAGCTATTTTTAAAATGCCTTTGTTGTACAACCCCTCTTCCCATCTCTAGCCCCACCCCCACTCGCTGAAATCAGCTCAACGAACCGAAACACACACATTCACACAGTTCAGCCAGCCAAGGAGCACTCCCTCAGCTGGAAAAAGCATTATCCACATAATAATCTGGTATAAAAAACATGTTCATGCTGGCTGCACCAACATATTCAGTATAACCATGCAAGCATATACTCATGTATGCTTTGCTCATATTGCCAGTAATTATACTATAAGGAAACGTGCAAGTGTTGGTTCTGCCAAATGGTGCCATATCCCCACGTAAGTAAGAACATACTCCTTTTGGCTCTACCATAGTAAGAATAGTCCAGTCTAGCCCCATGAGGAGCCGTATCACATTTGCTGTACCTTAATGCCCAGTAAAAATGCTATGCAACAGTAAGAAAATATATCCAGATGAGCTGCACCAAGGTAGGACCATCCACTCATATAATAACACTTAGCATGTTTGCTTTACCCTTGATCCCCAGTAAATAAATGCCATGAGTCAATAGGAATGTATACCCAGACTGGCTGCACCAATGTTCACTAGTTTATACATGTAATAACACTTAGCATGTTTGCTTTACCCTTGATTCCCAGTAAATAAATGCCATGACACATTAGGAATGTATAGCCAGGCTGGTTGCACCAATGTTCACCAGTCTAGCCATGTAATAACACTTAGTAAGTTTGCTTTACACTTGATGCCCAATAGAAATTGCCATGACACAGTAAGAAAATATATCCAGAGTGGCTGTACCAGTGTAGGCCTGCCTAGCCATGTAATTAAACTTATGTTTGCTTTACCATTGATGCTCAGTAAAAAAAAATGCACTGCCACAGGCAGAATATATATCCAGACTGGCTCCACCAATGTAGGCCAGTCTAACCATGTAATAACACTTATCATGTTTGCATTAACCTTGCTTTCCTCTCACAACAGCACATACAAGTTACACCACAAACGTGGCCCCGACGGTGGCACATCCTGGATGCCCTCTTATATGCCGGCATGTCAAACATTTTCATGCTGGCTGTGTCTATACATGTCCATGCATGCTGCACCTATATATCCAAGTATGTATATAAAAGGCCTCCCGGCCAGTAATAAATTTCATACCACAGCAAGCAAGTTATCCAGTCTGACTATGCCACGATAGGCTAGTGTACCAAGTAATCACACTTAGGTTTGCTTTTACCCTTGATGCAATGTACAAAAATGCCAACACACAAAGAATATATGGCTAGATTGGAGCCACCAATGTAAACCAGTTGAGCAATGTAACAACACTCCCCATGTTTGCTTTACCCTTGATGTCAAGTAAAAAGTAACAAATGCCATGCCACAGTAAGAAAGTAAATGCACACTGACACCATAGGCCAAGCTAGCCACTTAATAACACTTATCATGTTTGCTTTACCCTTGATGCCAAGTAAAAAATGTCATGCCTTAATGTGGCATGGCATTTCTTACTTGGCGTCAAGGGTAATGCAAACATGATGTGTTACTTTGTGACTAGACTGACCTACATTGTATGTAGGCCAGTCTAGCTGCGTTATAACATTTCTCATATTTGCTTTACCCTGATGCACCATAACTGTGCATCAAGGGTAAAGCAGAGGTAAGTGTTATTAGGTAGTAGACTGGCCTACATTAAATGTAGGCCAGTCTAGCCATGTAATAACTCCTTGCTTTACCCTTGATGCATGGTACTGTGGTAAGAATGCCCTGCCCACAGCAGACACACACACACACGCATCCATGCATGCAAACACACAAATACTTTCACCCATGCATTCACACATCATTCACACAACTCCTTTGCATGGATGCATTCATTAGAAAAACCATCAACAAACATACATACACATAAAAAAAACACTTACTTTACTGGCATGCACTCCCCAAATGTGCCTGCGCTGCCACAAGGAGGACATGAACAGGAGAGGACTCCTCTCGTGTCAAGCAGCATGCCTATGCTGCTAGCACAATAATAAGATGCAGCAAGACCAGTCCTCCGCCACCCCTCTGCCTCCCATTACTATGCACTATATTTGTTGTGGCACTGAAAGGGCTCTGCAACAAACAAACAAAATGCATAGTGGGGATGAGCCCCTGCTCGGAAACGGGTAGGACAGACCCTGATGCAAATAAACCACAAGGGGGACAGTGCTGCCTGTCACTTAGGTGAGGGGGTGGTGCCCCCACACATAGTGGTGGGCTGCCACTGTTACTACCCCACCTACCTAACACACCTATCACTGGAGCCTTTGGCTGAGCAGAATCTTCTCAGTGTGGTAGTCAGTTTTCCAGAATCGGGGTGTTCAACGCAAAGAAAGTAAGTTGCAGAGTACACATTAACTCTGGCACATATGTGGCCCACCAAAGGGCAGAACAGGAGAATTCTGGTTGTGTTAGACACCAAGTATGCACCCGCTCTGTCAACAAGCCTACTTCAAGGAAGACTTGGCAGCTAGAGAACTAACAACTTTGAACAAATCACCATACCAGCAAGGCCTGCCAAAATGCTGCTAGGGTAGAACAACTGGTAGACTACTACCAGCAAAGATGCTTGGCGCTGGAAGAGCCTGCAACTGATTCCGTTCCTGGTGTCCTACTCATCTAGAGAACCATGATGAATGACACGCCTCAGAGGTTGAAATACTTGAGGATTTCATTCACCAATGCTATTCACCAAAATTGCATCCTGTTGAGGGAGTCAGGGAAGCTCAGTTCAATCTAGCATATGATAGAACAAACCTCCATTGCTCAACAGAAGATTCTTGCCTTGGATCTTCAGAGTTCAGAGTTTGGGGACTCCACCCCTATCGGAAAGAGAGACAGAACAGCTACATGCCAATCTTGTGGAGAAAACCAACACTTTTTCCGCTTACAGATGGAACATTGGACAAGCGCTTGGGGTTGAACACAGTATCAGAGTAACAGACAGTAGCCACTCCCAAAGTCCTGCTGCAATGCTCCAGGAAAGGTTGAAGATGTCCAATGACCCCTCAATGAATGAAGTCAGGATCATGAAGGTCTTAAGTCCATATTCATTAACCAATGTTATGGCCCAGAAATAGAACCACCACAAACACATGTCCGTCGACTACTGCAAGCTAACGAGCTGCACTGTACCAGATCATTACACCACCCCACTGGAGGATGGAGCTCCGAACTTCCCTACTGTGATTAGATGGTTCACCTTTCTGGACCTGAGGAGTGGCTATTACCAGATGTCCATGTAACCACAAGATCCAGAGAAGACAGACTTTATTTACTCACTCATGTAAAAGATCCCAGGTGCACCAGAAACCTTGTAATATATGGTGGAGAGAACAGTGAGTTGCATGAACTTGATGGAGAGGTTAGTGTACCTGTGTGACATTGTATCTGGCTGAACCTTTGAAGAACAAGACAGGACTATTGAAGGTATTCGGTCACCGTAAAGCTCAGGGCTTCAAAGTGTCCATCATGAAGTGTCAATCTTGTAGAGACAGTCTAGAGTATATAGGGCACATAGTATCTGCTCAAGGCATTGCACCCAACTAAACTCTGAACTCCAAAGCTGCCTGGGTTTCTGCAACTATTTCAGGACATGTGCATCAGACTTCAAAAACATCAACTGGTCTGTGGTGAGCCAAACCAAAGAAGGGTATGAGAACTGCCCCAACTAACCGAGAGCTTCTCTTCAAGATTCTAGTGCCCGCCAGGGAGAGATTGACTTCACGCTTTAAGCAAGCTTGTACTGAACTGGTAACAACTCTCACTTAATTGCTTGTCAAAGCCTAAGCAACCTCAACTACCCTACATTGTGCACCATGATTCCATCCTGGATGACATAGGGACTGTGCGCTACCGAAATAGTGATCATGAAACCAGACCAGTTTCTTCACTAGCAGAAGACTGCACAGGACACAATTATCCAGTGCACAAGTTAGAGTTTCCAGCATTTAAATAGGCAGTGTCCGCACCGAAAACAACCCTTTTACTAAAATGTTAAAATCGGTTAAGCTGGAAACCACAGGGCACTGTTGTTTTGCTGTCTCATCCGGCTATGATTTTCAGTGGTATTATTGTACTGGTAGGAACAATAATAATGCCCAAGACCTACTTCACAGGCCTTATGCCGCTGCTGCAGAAAACTGAATTCTATGGACCAAAGTGGCATCTCTAGGCATCGGAGCCAGCTACAAAGCCCCTGCATAAAGGGCACCGACTGAGGTACGAACTGTAGCATTGCAAAGGGAGGAATCCAGAGTTGTCCCATCAATATAGTCCAATCTCATAAGCATTGAAACACAAGAAATTCCAAGACTGAATCAAGAAGAAACGAAAAGCTCAACTTGTCAGACCAATTATTGCAGAAACATCTCAGCACCTAGGCTGTTGGCACAGACGCCCCACCAAGTGCAGGTGCCAATTTCGATGCCTGATTGTTGCTGAAGTAGTGCATAAGACTACTTGTGAAAGGAAGAATCCTGTACAAGGATAGTACACTCCAGCACCAATTGCTTCACAGACTCATACTGCCTTGAAAGTACTGCCTCTTGGTACTCTAAACCCTGCAAGATCAACATGGCCATATGGCCAGGGACAGAACATTAAAGACATCAGTTGTACTGACCACAACAGACCAAGGATGTGGAAGAATACTGTTAGAATTGTTCCAGATGTGCAGTATACAAGACTATTGCTAGGCCTACTTCCTATCGGTACCACCTGGAAAGTCCTGGTCCTAGTTTGCTTTGACTTCCCATACCTGGAGAAATGCAAGGGAATTAAGAACATTCTAGTGATTGCTATTTCACACTTTCTGCTCATTCTTTCTCTACAAAGGATCAGAAGGATGGCACAATTACGAAGTACAGTGGGAAAAGTATGTTGTTCACTTTGAGTAGCCAGCAAGCATTAAGTCAGACTAGGGTGCATACTTCAAATCAAAACTCATCAAGCAGATGTTGGAACTGATGGTGATTAAGAAGACCAGAACAACCCCCCTACCATATGCAAGTAGATGCTTAGGTCGAGAGTTTCAACAGAACCTCAATAGACATGCTTGAAATCCATAATCCATGGAAGATCTGCTGAAGTTAACATGTTTCCACTTTGTCCCTGCCTATCAATGCACCAGAAATAAAGCCACTGGGAAGTTCTGCCTCATGTTTGGGGGTGGCACCTGACTGCCAGTCGATGTCTTCTGAAGTATCCTTAGACTGGGGAGGTCAAAAGGCTACTCGAAATTCGTGCAACAGCTAAGGCAGTTATGGGACCCGGCCCACTGGCCTGCAAAGCGACTTCTGAGAAAAATGGTAGAAAATCAAACACCTGATCAGAAGGTTACATTTCTAACTTTAGAACCTAGAGACACTATAGAGTCCACATCCGAAGTTTGGAAAGACAAGTTCGGAATAAGCCAGGTAAAAAGTAGAGTCCGAAACTGAATGCCAATTGGTCAATGTTCTGTTGTCCCAAATTCAAGAAGAGGATAGTCCAAGAAACTGCAGTGCACTAAATTGCAACCACCTATTGCCAATTGGGAAAGATGTCACCTCCTATGCTGAAACATGGCTGAGATTGCATGTGTGCAGAGGGGACATGGCTTAGCAGTTGCGACTGGGCTGCTACTTTTGGTAGCTGGGCCAAAACCAGCCCCTCCCCCCGAGAGGCATAGCCAGGATTGCCTAGCAAATGGGGCCTGATGCTAATGTAGTTGGGCCCACTGCACTGACAAAAATATCTGTAAATGCCCACACAACGCTGCTGAGTGGGCATTTACAGATTTTGGGTGGGCCTCTCCCCCAGGGCAAAGACTGGGAAAGGCTCGCTACAGCAAGAGTCTTTCAAATCTTTCACTTTTGAGAGCAGAGTGTTTACATTTAAAAATGATGAACAAGCAGCAATAAGAAAGCATACAGTAGCAGAGGACAGAAGACGGCCCTGCACATATCAGTGCAAATATATCATGACAAAGGCAAAGATTTAACTGACCTGCTTAGCTATTAGTGGCTCACACCTCACAATGATAATCATCTCTCTGTGAAGCAAAACATCCTATGAATTGGGGTGAAAGATACATCTAATGTGCCAAAGGAAGGCAACATGGAAATTCAGTTTCCTGCTCTCAGAGGACAGAGGGTCGACAGCCCAATGGGTTAATGCACCTACTACAGCCTCCTATGTGTAGCCTGCAGGCGACACATTCAGTTGCTGGTGAGATACTCATACAGGTTTGCTTGCTATGCAGGGGCCGGTGGACACCTTGCAGTGCATCGAGAAGAGGAGCAGTCACTAGACCTAGCTGCCAGCTTCAATGCTGGGAAGTTCGCTAGTAGATGCTGTGGCTCAAGGGGTGAGACCCCTACAAGAAAGACTTGAAACCTTAGAAGCAATGCTAATTAAGCCTAAGGAGAGCACCACAAGGACAGACTGCACGCCCATTGGACCATCAGGGTCAAAGGGGAGTACTGAGGCCCTAACGAGGAAATCCTCTGACGACCCCAGGGCCCATCGGATGGGGCAAATAATAAGGCCTTGGAGGTCGCCGACACCTTTGCCAAGCTCAAAAAAGCATACTTGCAGCGTCAGGCAGTGCCAGACCTCATGACCCCCACTCCTGGGGATGACAATGATGGAGATTTAGACCCAGGCTCGGAAGAGGAGCCAGCAGAGGGAGACCCCTCGAACCCAGATATAGAAGGGCCAATCGAGGAAGAATGGGTGAATCCCAGCAGAGGTAAATGAGCCCGCAAGGAAAAACTTCACTAGGAGGATCAGGATGACATGTTCGACCCGGACAGCATCCGGATCCCGAGATCATCCGACTGGCAGCTGTCACCTAGAGTAGCTCAATATATGACGGTGAGACTAAGGAAAGCACTAGACAAAGAGGTGAGACAGAGCCTTCGAGCGGAATGCCCACGCCAGGACCTTCCCGGCAAAGTAGCAGAGGCACCTGAGCTGGATCCTAAGATGCTCACCTTTGTATCCAAGACCAGCAAGGACCCCCGTAAGGGCATAGATAGATCTTGGAAGAGTTGCCAAGAGGAAGTGCTGGATTTAGCAGGTCCTTTCGCTAAAATCATGGATCTTGCAGAAAGAGCGAGAGACACAGGAGAAGAAGTGAACCCAGAGGCCTTGGCAGGATGGGCGCAAAGAACAGTTTGCCTTCTGGGAAACGCTAACTGCGCAATCGTCTCGGAAAGAAGGAGAGGGCTCCTGCTCAAGATCGACCCAAAGTTCAGTGACCTAGCGTCTTACGAAGCAGGAGAGTCAGCACAAGGTTTGCTGTTCGGAGAGACTTTCGGGAAAGAGATGGGTCGCTTCGTAGGAACATACACAACCTTAGAGAAAGCACAGGCCTCCATCCGGCCATTTCAGGGGCCGTTCTGCCGGTCGCCAGCAAGGAGGAAGAAGGCCCCCCAACCAAAGAGCGCAATATAGGGAAAATAGACAGAAGGACGATTTCTTCCCAGTCAGAGTTTGTAACCCCATGGGGCACAGAGGCAGAGGCTTCAGCCGAGGGCAAGGATTTACAGCAGGTAAGAGTGATTGCCTACCCCCCAGTGGGGGGGAGAACAAGCATATATTGGGAAAACTGGCACACGCTTTCCAGTGATGCCTGGATCTTGCAAACCGTGAGAGGTCTGCAGATAGAATTCATTCAACCACCTGTACAGGCTCGCACCCCCATCAGCAGTGCCCAGCGACAGTAGAGCAAGAATGCCTAGACTGCGAACTAGTAGTACAGAAACAAGCTATAGAGAAGTGCACAGAAGCCCCCAGCTACATAAACTACATTTTTCTTGTTCACTGGAAGGAGAAGGTACGACCAGTAATACATTTGAAGGAGCTAAATGGATGGATAGAGTACCACCATTTCAAGATGGAAGGCATCCATCAGCTCAGAGATTGTCTGAGAGAAGGAAACTGGTTGACAAGGTTAGATCTGAAGGATGCTTACCTCACAGTCCGAGTGCTGGTGAAATACAGGACATTTCTGGCTTTTCGCTGGAGGAAGCAGCTCTGGCAATTCAAGACGATGCCCTTTGGGCATGCGTCCGCGCACCCTGGGCTTTCACCAAGCTGATGAAACCAGTGGCAGCAGCGATCCGAGAGAAAAGGATAAGGCTAATTATATATCTAGATGACCTACTGCTGCTGCTGGGTGCTCAACCTGATCCAATCTCTAGGTTTTCTAGTGAACACAGAGAAATCAGATACCAAACCAACACAGAGACTGGACTTCCTGGGGTTTGTGTTAGACACAAAGAAAGCCACGCTGAAACTTCCGGCAAGGAAAATACGAGATATCAAGAGAGAGATCAAGCTATGTCTGAAGAAGCAATTGATTTCACTGAGAGTTCTTGCAAGCATTGTAGGGATGTTAGCAGCTTCCATTCAGGCCATATTTCCAGGTCCCTTACATAATCAAGCTTTACAAAGATTGAAAATAAGACACCTCAACAAGGGTTGAAGTATCACCAATTGGTACCACTGGACCCGGAGTCCGTCTCGGAACTGGAATGGTGGTTGCAGAATATGGACGCCTGAAATGGGCGTGCCATTTTTTTCGGGGACCGACCGGACCTGATCATAGAGTCGGATGCCAGCCGCCTTGGCTGGGAGGCAAGGTGCGGAGAGTTGCAGACAGGAGGCAAGTGGAGCAAAGAAGAGCTGAGTCTTCACATAAATTGCCTAGAGCTCCTTGCAGGTTCTTTCGCGATCAAAGCATTTACAAGAGACAAAGTGAAGTCATGCGTACTGCTGAAGATGGACAATATCTCAGCAGTGCGTTGCATAAACCACCTCGGTGGAACGATATCCAAGATGCTAGCGGAGTTAGCGAAGGATCTGTGGCATTTTTGCCTACAAACAGGGACTTCAGTGACAGCGGAATACCTGCCCGGAGCACTGAACGTGATAGCAGACTGGAACTCCAGATACCTCACGGTTTCCAGCGACTGGAAGCTGGATCCGACAGTATTTCAACTACTGGATCAAATGTGGGGACCAGTGCACAAAGATCTGTTCTCTTCTCGTGTCAACACTCAGACAGCCAGCTACTTCAGCTGGAGACTAGACCCAGGGGCACAATGGACGGACGCATTCCTGCAGAACCGGTCAGGCGAGATTCATTACGCATTTCCCCCCTTCATGAAGTTCAGCAGAGTTCTAGCGAAATGTCGGAGGGAGAAGGCGGAGTTAGTGTTAGCAGCGCCCTTATGGAAGTCTCAAGTGTGGTTCCTGATACTGATGGAGCTGTCAGTTGATCGGCCGAGAATCCTCCCCGAAGGAGAAGGGTTACCCACGGACCCAGCTGGGTTGTGTCATCCTCTGAGAGTGAGGGGACACCCATGCTCATCGTGTGCAGAATATCAGGAAACGATGGGGACTGCCAGGCATTTTGATGCAAGCTGCAGAACACATTGCAGAATCCTGGGCACCTTCCACTAGGAGGAGCTATAATGCGGCTTGGGCCAAGTGGACTAGCTGGTGCAAGGGAGAAATCTTCATCCCATTTCTGCGCCTGTAGTGGCTGTACTGAACTTCCTTGCCCTGCTCCTCCAAGACAGTAAAGCATTTTGCACAATAGGAGTGTATAGATCTGCGATCTCAGCAGGCCACCTGCCGATCAAAGGAGCGCCGGCAGGAGAACATCCAGCCGTGATTAGACTCATCAGGGGAGCTAAGTTTAAGGTACCGCAAGAACCCAAGTACAACACACTATGGGACGTGACCGCAGTTCTGCGGCTGATAGAGTGCTGGCCTACAGACAGGTATCTATCTCATAAGCAGCTGTCAGGGAAGCTAGCAATGTTACTTTGACTCATATCCTGTAAAAGAGTGTCAGAGGTCAGAGCTTTAGAGATCAATAGGAGGACATTTGGGCCGCAGGGAGTAACTTTCACAATAGTGCAGAGAACTAAGACAGGAACGTCTTCAGTTCACTATCCGTACTTTCTGAGTAATATCAAGTGGTGTGTTGCGAGCTGTATTAAGGAATACGAAGTTAGGACAGCGGAAAACAGAGCAGCGAGTACTACCCAATTGTCAATTGCGTGCAGGAGGCCTTTCCACGCAGTAAAAACAGTAACCATTGCAAGATGGGTCAGGGAAGTCATGCAAGCAGAAGGGATTGATTTACGAAAAGTATGGAGCACACTCTGTGAGAGGGGCTAAGGCATCCAAAGCGTATATGATGGGGCTCATTTACAAGAAATTATGTTAGCAACAGACTGGGCTAATGATCGTACCTTTAAAGAATTTTACTTTAAGCCATCTGACAGTATTGGGGAAGCTTTGAATAGGCATAATGCTCGCTACCAGTCTTGCCATAGAATAAAAATTACCCCTGCTTTCTGCGCAGGGAGTATTAATTCTATTAAAGACTAGGAGGCAAGCATTAGTTTCCCACCCTGAACGATATTGTGGATAATGTGCATTGTTGATGATATGTATTGCTGTTTATAATGGATAATGAGATGATAGCAATACATGGACACCACCCTTATTTTCTGTTTTGTATTCTTTCCTAGGAGAGGAACAGAAGGATAGTTGAGGGAGATGTTCTATCATTCGTGTTATGAATAAGCAGCCGGGAGACTAGCGGCAGCCAGTTGCAGTGGATCAAGTTTTGCACGGTTGGCGGGACAAAAGTTGATCAGAGCACATAAAATAGAAGAGTAGCTCAGAGACAGGATGTGGTCATAGCTGAGCTGAGGAGTTAAGGGACTACAGAGACTATGGGACTTGTAGTTCAAAAAGAGGAAAGTCACTTAGGACATTTCAGAAGTTGTTTGTTTTTGGTATAGTTGTTGAAACTGCTGAGAGTGGTAATGAAAGAAGTTGAAGCATAATGCTCGCCTCCTAGTCTTTAATAGAATTAATACTCCCTGCGCAGATAGCAGGGGTAATATTTATTGTTGACTAACTAGGATTGCTAAGCAATATGCATTTACGCAATGTTCAGTTTCAAAGGAAAGCATGACCCTTGTTGGCGCTTCTTCTCATATTTGTATGGACACCATGGTAATATCAAATCCTGCTATCACCATGCAGTGCCCATGAAACGTAGGTCAACACATTGGGCCTCATTAGGACCCAGGCGGAGTGGGTTTCCGCCAGCGCTAATCGCGGCGGACCCGTCCGCCGTACTACGAGTTCCCTTAGCGCCATGGAGGTTTTCTCCGCCTGGTTTTACCAGGCGGAGAAAACCATGGCGCTACGGGACCTCGTTGTTAATTACGCCACCGTATTTTACGGTGGCGTAATTAACTCCTTCCCCACTCCCATTATACCCTATGGGGCAAGAATGGGAATGGGGAAGGGCAGAATGGGGATTGGGGATTTACCGCTCCGCCGAGGTCGGAATGGGGCGGTAAATCCGCCAACCCCCATGGCGCTATCGACGGCTTTCCGCCGTGCTTCGCGGTGCATTTAGCACCGCGAAATCCGCCTGGGTCCTAATGAGGCCCATTGACTCTAAATGTCAATGGCAGAACTTTAAAGGAGACACTTCTCCTTTTTTAATCTTGGAGTTTGTTTTATGATCTGACTTCCAATTGATTTGGAACCGCTCTAATATTTTGGCTCTGTTTAGGGAAATCCCACACTTCGATTAATTTCCACTAAGGAAATTGAATTGGTCGACTTTTTGATTGATGGAAGAAAATACATAGTAGTCATCAAGATTCCCTCTGAAGCAGTCTATGTCATGTTGGTAGAAGAAGGTGAAGCTCTGAGGTCAATGGTGTATGACCTTTGACCAAGTTCTATTGGTCACCCATCAATGATAGTCCGTGAGACAGTAAATGTAAGGAACACTGTGGGCCACCGAGTCATTGGTGCTGGGTTGAAGATCTCTTGGGCCAGGGGAATAAGGTGAGGAAAGTCGCTCTTACAGACCCTCCTAAGCCAATGTCATTGAAGACCGGTCATGGTTACCAGCAGCATTTTATATGCACAATGAACGAAAAGCAGAGGGGAGGCATTGCCAGTAATGTTATAAAGATAACTCAAGGGCAAAGACGGAAGATATCTCTGGTATCTTGGAATTTGAGAGGATACAAAAAATTGTTGTCTAATAGAGAACTGTGTGGAGAAGGAAAACAACATTCTATTATTTTCAGGAAACTTGTACTAGTAAGCAAATCTTGTGGGATGGGTTCTCAGTATATCAACAAGAAGCCTCCAATATTAAGTGATGAAGACCCACTGGTGGTCATTTGATCTCCATTAAAAATAATCTGGGCCTAAAAAATTGAAAATCCCACCATTAATCATTTCTACAATTGACTGCTGATAAATATTTATCAGCATCCTTTCCACTCATTACAGGTGAGCTTTCTCTCTGCTCTTGAGAATCTCTTGTGTGAATATAAACTTAATTCTCCGGACCGGGATATTGGGGGTCATTACAAGGTAGAAGGTAAACATGCCGCTATTAGCGGCATGGCTACCCCCTTACCGGGTACCGGGTCCGGGTTCCTTGAATGAGGAATTACCGGGCCATTCTGACCTTGGAGGGCCCAGTTATTCCTCATTCAAGGAACCCATTCCCATTCGAGCCCCCATAGGGCTCAATGGGAATGGGGAGGGTGCTAACAACAAGCCCATTAATAACGGACTTGTTGTTAGCACCCGGGTCTGCTCGCGGGACCCGCTAAGGGCGCCTGGTAAAACCAGGCGTCCTTAGCGGGTTCCCGCGAGCAGACTCGTAATGGGGCGTTAAGGGGTTGACGGCTCCGGCACGATTACCGGCGCCGTTGACCCCTTACCGCCTAATTGTAATGACCCCCATTGTGTAAGTTGGTGAGTGGAATTTGATTTATATTCAACCTGAACTCTGTGATAACTTTATTATTAATGGGGGACAGAGATATACCTGTAGACTTAGGACATTTGGTGAGCTGTGCACCAAAGTTTCCAAATATGGGGTTTGTCATTTCTTAGCGGCAATGTAAATGGCGACATACCACGTAAGCCCACTTGGCATAGGGAAGACTCAGTAGCTTGGATAGATTATATATGTCTTTCAGAGACTCTCTTCAACACATGTGAGCATGTTAAGATAAAATCCACCAGCTTCAGTTACCATTGCATGCTGATCGCCACCTTTGATGAGTACAATGTCAGCGTTTTCCTCAATTTGCCAATATCTGAAGTTGGATGGTACAAAATGTTGTGTAGTCTGGAATTCGAAGTAAATTGATGTTTTCAATGAGCATGGGTATGGGATTACGAGAGGAACTAAATTGTTGCAAAAAATGACAATTTTTAACCCAGACACATTCTCCACTTTTATTGAAAATGAAGTTATAGCAATGGTGGGGCATGCAGCAAGACAATGTTCTATTCCCAGAAAACATGCATTTGATATACTATTGCAAAAAGGTTAAAGGCTATAATGGTGGGAGTTATGACCTATTACATTGTCTAATATAAAAATAGGGGTAAAAATGTGTTAGATTAGAAAGTATAAACAACAATACAGATACTGGGCCAAGGCGCACATGCATTTACTCCTGCAAAAAGATGGAGAGATCCTGGTCTATAGTAAAACATAATGTAAATAATTTCTGGTCTCTAGTGCAAAATAAGGGGAAATTTCCAAATGAGGCACAGGCCAACCCCATTGCAGAAGATAGCTAGGTATAATTTGTTTTAAAGCAGTATGAAGGTAATTCGATGTTTCCATATGAAGACATTTTAGCAGCCATTAAGGTGTCATCGAGCCTCTGGCCCGTATGGGCTAAGTAACAGAGTCTTTGAAGTAGACTCTGATATTTGGGCTGTCATACTTTTTGTTCTCTTAACAACATTGTACAATCTAAACACCTTCTGGAAAGCTGGAAAGTTTCCTTTATTATTCCGATCCATTAGATAGGCAACCACACTAGCCAATAAACTACAGGCCAAAAGCGCTCCTTGATGCTGATGCCAAAATCTTTATTTCACTTGTTTTGAAATAAATTGAGAAATGGATTTCATCATTGGGGTGCCTTTGTATGTTTCAACCGGGCTCTAGGCAGGGCATTAGGGCTGTTGTAAATGACCTTATCATCAAAGCATTAGTGGAAAAAGCATGCAAAAAGTGCACCCACCCTTTGTATATCGCATGTGTTTATCTAATGCATGGATTTGCCATGATACACAGAAATTACAGAGATGTGGTCTACTAATGATCATACTATCTATTTTGGACTGCCTCCATATAGACACTTCCCTGCGTATATGACTCCATATGAGGGGGGCTTTCACCAAGTCTATACCAACAAGCAAGGGCTACGTCAGGGCTGTGTCCTTGCCCCTTGCTTGTTTAATTTGTATTTGTCTGACTTGGGGAATCATTTGGATCATGCAGCATTTGTTTTGACAAAAATTGCATGGGACAGTATAACTTGATTGAGCTTTGTGGATGACGTAATTCTTCTAGATCAAACGCAACTGGGTTTACAGCAGCTCTTATCAAGTTTTGAATCATACACTGTACTGAACGAGCTAAAAAATTATCCGACTAAAACCAAGATTATGTGCTTCCAAAGTAACAATAAGATAGAGCATTTCTGGAAACTGGGAGATGTCCGTCTGGAAGTGGAAAAGAACCTACTTGTTTTTTGTAATTGTTCAAATGTCTCAACGGGAATTATGTAAAATCAGTCCGGGAATTATGTAAAATCAGTCTCTCGTGAGCAATTTGGTGTTCAAATGTTTTATATTGCACGCAAGTATTGAAAGTTCTCATTCATTCCACTTAAAAAATATTACAATCAGAAAGTGATCCCAGCTCTCCTGTATGTGTTAGAAACTTCCTTAATATCTGAGGAATTTAACTTTGACAAGTTGGAAGGGAAGATTTGGCACAAAGCCCTGTCTTCACCTAATTGTATGTGAAAAGGAATGGTACCTCAAAACAGCTTGAGATATAAACAGGGGCACAACATAAAAAACTCAAAAAGTTGTAAACTCAATTCCAAGACAAGTACACATGAGAAATTACTGACAATTAATTAGCATTTTCACTAGATGTATTTTCAAATTGAAATAAAATAATTTTCCAGACACAATTAGATATACATTGTGTACCACAAGTTTTCATAAATTACAGAATAATATTTGCATTTGTACATATATCAGTACGTCAAAATTCACAATCAATAATTTCTAAGCATTGTTTCAACAGAAAAAAATGTTTACTACTAGATTTCCTTAATATACTACAAAAATGTTGCGTTCAACAGAGCTAGATAATATCACGATATCTAGACAGGGAATAGCTATCTGAATAGACCTAAGGGTACTCCACCAATCTTTTACTACGCGTTTCGTGCGTAACGCCCTTCTTCAGGTATGGATATCGTGAATATGCTTTCTCAAATTTTAACAGAATAATTAAAATTTAATTACACTGAATAAAGATTGTTTCATTAGAGCTCATATTAGCGTTAATTTATAGTAAATCTAACTAATGGTAAATGAAAAGGGGTCTCTTCACTAACCTGTGAAGTGCATTCATATAGAGCTAGAGTATATGTTTTGAAATGCACAGAAATGTCTGTTTACTTTGGCAAATGTGCAAACAGGTTCGGAAACCACATCCGAATGTGTGCATCTATTTTTTTTTTTTTTACATTTTATTCACATTTATAAATTGTACGTTACAGATTATTCCTTCATATTTATCATTACAGTGCCATTTCTTGCCATTATATTACAACTTCAAAAACGTACCAACAATAAACAACAACTGTCTT
The DNA here is from genome assembly GCF_040938575.1 of Ambystoma mexicanum. NCBI lineage: Eukaryota > Metazoa > Chordata > Amphibia > Caudata > Ambystomatidae > Ambystoma > Ambystoma mexicanum. The sequence continues at coordinate 747,350,589 of NC_090926.1, forward strand.
CATCTACTACTTCACATTACTTTACTCAGATGGGAGAAACATAAATCTGATCAGGGCTTTCCATGCTTCGAATATGACACTAACATCTCCAGCGTTTACAACTATACCGCATCCCAAGCCTCTGTTTCTGCTGCAGCCCATCTTTCCGTTTCCCTCTTCCACCTTGCATATTGCGGGCCCATCTTCGATTTCCATGCCATTGCTATTGTCCTCTTTGCCAATATACATGCCATGCCCATGAATTGGACTGTATGCTTAATCTTGCTCAGTCTGGGATAAGTGCCCAAGAAACATTCTTTTGGGGACCATTCGTATCTGGCGATTCCAGCCTTCCTACAATCCTGCTCAATGTTTGCACCAAAAAATTGTGTTTTCTCACACCCCCGAAACATATGCATTAGGTTAGCCTCTTCTCTACCACACCATGGACATGCTGATCTGGTTTGTTTGCTGAAGCTCGCCACACTCATAGGGGTCATATAAGTTCTACATAAGACATTCATCTGGGGTGCATCAGCGCTCTCTCCCATTCGTTCTCTGTGATATCTACTCCCAGATCCTTTTCCCATTTAGCTTTCAGCGCCACCATGCTGAAAGCGCGGGGGTTTGGCCTGTCATTTAGTTGGGCGTACAATCTCAACACTGGCCTCCATCCATCGCTCAGATTATATAATTCTGTCATCAGAGGGTTAACTTCTGGTTCTTCCAGCCACTCGTCCCAATTTGTTCTAGCTGCATGTTTAATTCTATGATATCATAGAAATTGCCCTATTGGTAATCCCTCCTTCTCATGTAGTGAGTCAAGTTCTCTAAATGTTCCTTCTTCATATATGTCTCCCCAGGTATACAAGCCCAGTCTTTCCCAATATCTAATGGTGGTAAGGTCAGTGGTGAGCATTCCTGACTCTGCCATTAGCGGCATTTTAGGCGAGTAAGGGTGCACCAAGTGTAGGACTGTTTTTTTTTTTCAAAAAAACATTTTATTGGTTTTACAAGATGGAGTGATTACATGTAGCAGCGCAGCATCTGTCGATACAAGCTTTAGTTAGATCCTTTATAATCTATTGTAGATTGTAAAGTAGGGGGAAGGTGGTTGCTCCTCGGAATGGCGGTTGGGCGGAGCCTTTCTGGTTAAGTGTGCTCTTATTTGCTGGAGTGTTCGGGGAATGGACGGTCGTTATTAGTTAGTAGATGGGACTGCATTGGAGCCATCTGGTGAGTGGCGGCCTCCTGGTGAGGGTTGGATATTTGGTCGCATAGTCGAAGAATGGGTCCCATATATTCATGGTTCTGTTTAAGGAGTCGGTGCGAATAGCAGTGATTTTTTCTGCAACTGCAATCTCCCAGCATTTAGCCCACCATAGGGCGATTGAGGGGCCATTTCTGTCTTTCCACAATCGAGCCATTGCGATCTTTGCGGCCAGGAGTAGGTGGGTGCAAAGGCGGGAGATAAGGCCTGAGATTGGGAACGCTCCATTGCCGGTTTCGCCCAAAAGGATAATTCCTGGGTCCCATGGGATTGAGAGGCCAGTGATTTCTTTAATGTGCTTCAGCACTTCCTTCCAATATGCTTCTGCCTTTGGGCATGTCCATACTAAGTGGTAGAGGGATCCCGCGGTTTGGCAGCCCCGCCAGCATGAGGCGGAGAAGTCTGGATTGGATTTATTGATTTGGGTGGGGGTGACATAGTATCTGTAGCATAGTTTGTAGCCTCCTTCCTTATTTGTGACGCATTGTGAGCTCTTATGGAGTCTAGCCCAAATTTGCTCCCAGCTTTCCGCAGCTATTTCCTGGCCAATATCCTTTTCCCATTCCGTCATGTATCTTTCTTTCTTTGCTGGATCCGATCTGTCTAGGAGACGGTATATGGTGGATATTCTACCTTTGTTGGACGGGGATGTTAGGGTGAGTTCCATGGCTGTTGGCTCTCTCGAGCATTTGTCTCGGGTCGCTTTGTGGGACATCCAGTGCCTGATTTGTGAGTATCGGAATCTTTCTCGTTCATCCACTCTGAATTTTGTTTTACATCTTTCGAATGTGATGGGGGAGCCCTCTTCTATAAAGTCGCTGGTTTTGGCTAAACCCCCTGCTATCCAGGCGTGGAAGTTTCGGGGTGTGTTTCCGGGGGAGAAGGCTGGGTTGTTCCAGATGGGAGACATAGGTCCTAGGTGACCACGAAGACCCCATTTCCGCGCTGCGGATTTCCAGCTTTGGATTGTGGTGAGTGTGGCCGATAGTGGCCCCGAGTTGGGCTGAGCTTTTGTTGTTGGTAGGTGTGGGAGATCATGTAGTGGGACCGGGCTCCAGGATTCTTCAATTAGGCGCCATAATGGGGGGTCTGCTTCTTGCATCCAGGCGAAGGCATGCGATAGTTGGGCCGCTAGTGAGTAGCCGGCAAGGTCCGGGACTCCCATTCCTCCCAGCGGTTTGCTCTTCAACATGATTCGTTTGTTGATTCTGGGTTTCTTCCCACCCCAGACAAACTCCATCACCTTCTTCTGTAGAGCTTGTATGGCCGGTGGTGGAATTTGTATTGGTAGGGATGCACATTGATATAGCCATCTGGGTATTAGATTCATTTTCACGGCTGATATTCGACCGAACCAAGAGATTTCTTGTTGTTTCCATCTTTTGAGGTCGCTTTGCAGAGCGCTAAGTAGTTGTGGGATGTTTTTGGAGTATAGGCGCGTTGGATTTCCGGTGATCTGGACTCCGAGATATTCTATGGCGTCTTTGGCCCAGGGAATCGGCGAAAGTGGTGCGAGTGTGACCTCGTCCAGGTGAGAAAGATTGATGGGTAGTGCTGAGGATTTAGTTAAGTTGACTTTAAATCCTGACATGGAGCCAAACGTCTCGATCTCTTTCCACAGGGACCCTAATGAGGCTGGGAGGTCTGTCATGGTGAGCATGACGTCGTCGGCATAGAGTGCGATTTTATATTCTTGTTTTCCCACCTGGATCCCTTTTATGGTTTCACTTCGTCTGATTCTGGCGGCAAAGGGCTCCATGGATAGGGCGAAGACCAGGGGTGAGAGCGGGCAGCCCTGTCTAGTGCCTCTCGTAATGCGGATGTGTTCAGATCTCGTTCCGTTAACTCGGAGTTGTGTGGTGGGGATTTGATAGTTGGCCATGACCCATGATGTAAAGTTGGGGCCGAAGCCAAAACGATAGAGGACCTCGCGAATATATCCCCAGTCCACTCGATCGAAGGCTTTGTGGGCGTCTAGTGAGATTACAGCCATTTTCGTTTTGAGTTTATGAGCGCTTTCAATTAGGTTCAGGACCCGGCGTATGTTATCATGGGTCCCTCTGCCGGGGATGAATCCCGTTTGGTCGCGGTTGATTAGGTCTGGAAGGGTCGGGCCCAGTCTTCTGGCTAGCACTCTGGCAAAGATTTTTCCGTCGTTATTCAGGAGTGATATGGGCCGGTAGGAGTCAGGCAGTTCGGGGTCTTTTCCAGGTTTGTGGAGCAGGATCGTGATTGATTCAGCCATGGATTTTGTGACGGTTTTCGTGGACAGAAAGGAGTTGAACAAGGTGGACAGCTGTGGGGCCAGGACTCTGGCGAATTTTTTGTAGAAGGTTGCGGTAAGGCTGTCTGGGCCTGGAGCAGAAGGTTTGAGGACTTTGATGGCTTCGGTGATTTCTTCTTCCCCGATGGGAGCCTCTAGGTGTTCCAGATGGTCGGCGTTGCGGGGCGGAAGTGCATTTAGGTATTCTGGTAGGTCTTTTGGTTTTAGCGGATCGCTGGACATTATAGAGGTATGGTATCTCAGTAGTTCATTTATTTTCTCCGATGGGGAGAAGAGTAGTTTCCCATTTCCACTTCGTAATTTGAGAATATTGTTCCGGCTGCGGAGAGCTCTTAGCTTCTGTACTAATATTCTATTCGCTTTGTTTCCTTTAGCGTAGTAAAATTGTTTTGTGTATGCTAAGGACTTGGCTGTCCGGTCGGCGCAGTGCATTTCCAAGGCTGTTTTTGCCTTCCTCAGGGCTCGCTCGGATTTCCTTGAGTAGTGCGTTTTTAGCTGGGATTCAAGGCGGGTTGCTTCCTCCTCCAGTTTGGAGGAGGCTATGTTTGAAATCCTTCGCTGCTCTGCTCCAGCCCCTATTAGCACTCCCCTAACCACCGCTTTCATTGCGTCCCAGATTATATTGATGGGGGATGATTGTGTGGTGTTCTCTTCGAAGTATTTTATCAGTGATTCCTCCACTTCGGCCCTTATACTTATGTCCAGGAGGAGTGAGTCGTTCAGTTTCCAGTATCTTTGAGGGGGTGATTTCTGGCCTGAGATGAATATGTTTACTGATATCGGGGAGTGGTCGGAGATCATGCGAGTGTGGATGTCCGTGTTGATGATGCATGGGACGAGGCAGCCGGGGATCAGGATTAGGTCAATTCTTGAGTATCCCTTATGAACGTTGGAGAAATGTGTGTAATCTCTTATGTTGCCCTTTTGTATTCTCCATGCATCTACTGTCTCTGTTTCTCTGAACAGTTTAAGTAAGGCTAAGGCCTGTGTATAATCGTTATTCGTGGCGGGGAGAGTTTTGTCTAATAGCGGGTTGGGGAAGGCGTTGAAGTCTCCGCCGATGAATAGGTGGCCTTCCCGGAATGATAGTATTATTGGTAGGATGTCGTTTAAGAACTTGCTTTGGGCGGTGTTGGGGCTGTAGATTGAGGCTAGGGTGATGGGGAGTTCTTCGAAGATGCCTTTGAGGAGCAAATAACGGCCTTCTGGGTCTCTTCTTATTGTGATATTGAGTAGTGGAATTTTGTCACTAAGTAGAATTGCCACCCCCCTTTTCTTTGAGCCGGACGTGGCGAAGAATGACTGTTTGTATTTTTTGAATTTTATGCGGCGTTCATCTTCTGTGAGCAGGTGTGTTTCTTGCAGTAGGATGATGTCTCCGGCCAATTGATCCAGGCGGTGTTCTACCGATTTGCGTTTTCTTGGTGAGTTCATCCCCTGTATGTTCCAGGAGAGAAACCTTAACTCGCTTGTGTTAGTCATTTTTGGCGGCTTGGTGATGCTGTTGTGTTGTGGGGTTTATCCCTGGGCTGGTCTGTAAGGTTTGAATAAGGCCTGTTGCGTGTAGAGGGTTATGGGCTTGTTTTCGCATGTTGCTGCATGTTGTGCTGCAGAGTCCAAGAGTGACTCTGAGGACGGTGCGTAACCGTGCTAAATAAAACATTCTTGTAAGTTTCCGAACTTCTTTCTGTGTATTCACTTCTTTCCCAACGTAGGACTGGTAGATGGAACTTCTACCTACTGCCACTGGGGAACTTGTGGCACCAATGCGCTTGATATGGCCAACTGGGCCGTCGTGGTGAACCGGAAGCGGGCTCGTCGGAGGTTAGACCCCTGTATAAGTACACTAGAGTTGTTTGCGGTGCTAACAGGGGGGCCTCGTTTGGTCTTGGGAGAACGCTGTTTGAGAGAACCACCACCTTGTGGACCGGTGCATTGCGGCCGTGTGCTCAGCCCCTGTCGCCATCTTTTTTCGGGGGGCCTCTGAGTCTGCGCCGTCTGTTGGATTTGGACCATGACCCTCCTGGGGAGCCGTCACGGGGAGGGTGAGCAGGTTCATCCTGTTCGGAGCTGGGGACGGTGCTGGTTATGCCCATTAGTTTCTCCGCCTCTTTCAAGGATTGTATTTGTCTTTGTGTTCCTTCCCATCTAAATTTCACTGAGGTGGGAAATCCCCAGTGGTATGGGATTTTCTTTTCCTGTAGCCATGTTCTGAGGGGCCGCATTGCTTTCCGTTTCAGTAATGTTGTGCTCGCTAGGTCTTGGTAGATGGAGATCGTAGCCCCTCTGAAAGTGATCTGTTTCATTTGCCTTGCTTCTCGCATAATGTCCTCTTTTATCTGAAAGAAGTGAATTCTGGCCAAAACATCCGGGGGGAGCGAAGAGGTTTTCCTTGGCGTGGTTCTGTGCACCCGGTCCAGTTCTAGAGGGGAGGTGTCTGGGAGGGTGATGATGAATCTAAAGAGATCCGATATGTAGGATTTCAGTTCTGGCTCCGGGATAGTAGTGGGAATACCTCGGACTCTAATGTTGTTCCTCCTTGATCGATTTTCCAAGTCCTCCTGTTTTGCATCAAGTATGTTACAACTTGCTTCGAGGGCGGCTATCCGGTCCTTGTTATGTTCATCTTCGAATCTATGGTCACAGATTTCGGATTCAATTTCGGCGGTCCGATGTTCCACTTCCCCCATTCTCTTGTCAAGAGTGTTTATTTTCTTAGTGATTTCCTCAGAGCTTTTTTGGATTTCCTTGGTTAGGGCTGCTAATAGGTCTTGCAAGTCAGCTTTGGTTGCAGCTTGAGGCGCCATGGGATCTGTTTCTACGGGTAGTGGCGTGCTGTTTTTGATCGCATCCCCCGGTGGGTCAGCTTTCTTAGCTCTTTCGGTAGCAGCGGAGGACATGAGGGTGATAATGTCAGATTGTTTAGGTGGCTTCCCGCCTTTAGACATTGTAGTGAGGGATTGAGTGGTGGTGCCTCGGTGATGTCGAGGTGGAGAGATCAGGGCGGTGTTCAGGAGCTTTTAGAACCGGGCCTCCGAGTCCAGCGACGGAAGCTTATTTGAGCCAGGGGGGAAGCGCATCCGGGTCTGGAGGAGGTCCGGAGCAGCAAAGGCGCAGCCAACGGATTGGGGGCGGCGCTGGGGACTCCAAGCTTTAGTGATATGGGCTCTCAGATAGACTGGGCCGCGAGTTTGTGAAGTCTCGCTTCACCGCACCCCCGGTGCATGAATAATGCCCTCCCGTGCTCCCCCCGACTCCTCACCTCTCGGCCCCGGTGCTGGGGTGTTATGCGGTTGTGGTGGGCACGTGTATCTTCTGCGGCCAGGATCCACCTGCGGAGGTGTTGGGGGGCCTCCGCCCCAGCAGGGTTGTAGAGTGATGGTCCAGGAGGGGGGGTCAGATGGCAATTGGCCTGGGGGTGATTGATGTGGTGGCCGGGGGGGAGGAGAGCCAAGGCGAGATCTGCTGTTGTTTTGGGAGAAGGAGGGGGGGCAGGGGGCCCCGTTGCTCCGATGCGGGCCTCAGGCCTTGGCGGAGGTCCTCAAGATGGCCGCCGGGCTCGGAGATTGCCGGGACTGCAGGAGGAGTAGGTCGGAGTAGCCCTGGGACCTTGGGCCACCGAGATGGAGCAGGTGGGTAGTGCTGTGGTGATCCGAGAATACCAACGGGAGCACCACCACTCATCTAGTCTTCTAATCAGGGTGCGGGGGTCCCGGGAGCCGGATACTCTGTGGTACTGATATGGGTTTGGAATGCGGCCCCCCCCTGGCGGGCTTGATGGCTGGTCGAGTTGCGAACCCTCGAGATCCGGGGGCGCGGGGGAAGGCTGATGGACTTCTGCGGCGGGCCGAAGGGGTGGAGGCAGGCCGTGTACGTGGGGCCGGCACCGCTTCACTCTGGGCGCAGGAGGAACAGGGGCTGCGCACCGGGCAGCGGGCGAGAGGGGAGTCGATTGTACCTCTGCTCAAGGTGCCGCCTTGCCAGTCGGGCTCCACTGTTGCGGATTCCTGTTGGGACTCCCGCGTCCGCCGGAACAAGCAGGAGCCTGTAGGGTGTCTGTGCTTGTCGAGTGTGCTCGGCGTGCATCAGGTCGAACCCCTCCACGCCAGTCAGGGCTCGGTCGCACAGATCGCGGCCAGCGGCTGTGTCCCGGCAGGCGAGGGGAGAGTCCGCTTTGGCGCCTTCGCCTCCTTGGGTGCAACGCTGCTTCAGGCTGTGCTCGGTTGGGGAGGCAGAGGGATGGGTCCGTGGGCAGTGTGGTTCCACAGCGTGCGACGAGCCAGCAGGCTCCGAATCACCAAGGGCGGATGCCAGTCGGATCAGCTTCTAAGTCCGTTCCGCCCCCTCTTGGGAAGGCTCCCGCTCTCGAGGCTGCGGCGGCCATTTTACCGCCGAGTGGGTCCCGGGGCTGTCGAAGGGTCTCCCGCGGCCGTTTTAGAATGGAGCCGGGACCCACTCGGGCTGTGGGAGCAGGAGAGGTTCCCCCGCCGGTGGTTTCAGTTTCGGGAGAAAACGGGGGCTGGAAATGGGGTCTTTATGTGTAGGACTGTTTTAACCCTGTTCCAAACTTGCCTACCCAGTGTCACCAGCATGGGGTCTTGTCCCATGCGGTTTTGTGGGGACCATAAAATTTCTTTCAAATGCACTGCTGCAACCAGATCTCGCAACAGTCTCGTTTCCACAGTAACCTCATCTGATAGCCATCTAGTTGCATGGCTCATTTGTGCCTCCAGATAGTACCTTTCAAAGTCCCGGAGTTGTATACCCCCTTCTTGTAGGGTAGTGTTAGTGTGGTCAGTGCTAGTTTGTGGCGTGTCGTCCCCCAGAGAAAATCCCTAACCATTGCTTCCAAATTGCAAAAGAAAGATGGCTTAATGTAATAGCAAATGTTTTGAAAATAATATAGGAACCTCAGTAATAGGATCATTTTGGCCTCCCCATCATTGATAGTGGTAGTTTGGACCAGAACTTCATTGAGTTGCGCAAACCCTGTATCACAGCCTCTGTGTTGTGTTCATGTGTGAGTGTTGCTGCGTGCCTAATTTTAACCCCCAGGTATCTGAACGTGTCTCGCTGCCATTGTATTCCAACCTCTGGTAGTTCCTCAATTCCTATCCCTCTCGGGCATGCAAGATTTATGTCTACTGAAGTGTATTCCAGAATAGCGTGCAAAATTGTCTAATACTTCTAGAATTGTCGATGCATTTTGTTTTGGGTCCCTCAAGTAGAGCAGTACGTCGTCTGCACAGAGTGATATTATATGGTGTTCCCCACCTATTTTTATCCCAGCGTCAAATAATTGCTTTCTGATGTAAATCACAATGGGTTCCAATCCCAGGATGTAGAGCATGGGTGATAGTGGGCATCCCTGTCTGGTACCCCTCTGTATGTACCAGGCCCCCAACACCATCTTCCCTGTCTTTACCCTTGCCTTCAGGTCTTTGTATAGTACCTGTACCCACCGCACAAAGCCCTCCCCAAACCCGAATTCCCGTAGGAGCTCTACCAGCCATTCCCAATATATAGAGTTGAATGCCTTAATGGCGTCTAGTGACATCACTGCTAGGTGTTCCCCATCTTGTTGTGTTTGCGCCATAGCATGCTGCAGTCTGCGTAAGTTAGCGGTTGTGTTGTGTCCCGAATGTGTGCATCTATGATCCATACATTCAAATGCCTTTTGAGGATAGGGTTCATATTCCCTTGGGGCAGCTCATCATTTGCACTCAAAAACGTTTTGAGACATTGTCTCTATATATTCTGAGAACTTCGTCTTCATGATTATCCTACTTTGTCTAGTTTACTGCACGTGTTGTCCTTGCTACTGATAATTAAAACAACAGAGCATGGCACCCTCTTGAATACTTATCTAGGATTTTGTTTTCTAATACATTTCTCTGTGCCCAGAAAATGTTCCAATCAGGGCTCAAGTTGTGGGTACAAGCAGGTGGACAGTGTCCACCCACGTTTTTCAGAGGACAGACGTCGTTGTCGAAAGTATGGGCCCTAGAGACAGTAAGTAAAACTATTTTCTTTTATTTAATGCAATATGCAGTTGCATGGAATCATACGAGTCCTGCTCTCAGGCCCCACCAATGGTTCTCTCCCAGCATGCTCTCCTCTCAGGCTTAACCTCTTGCATCACATCATAGGTTCTATGACACCAGGCAGCCCTGCACTACACATCCCCTTTCTTTCACCACAGTTATTCCACTGCTTCAACTAATCAGCATAGTTGTCTAGGTAAAGTGGTCTTCTATAACTCCTTCTCCATCTCAAAATGGATGGCAAAATATCTGATGTGCTTGACAAGGAAGATTTGCCAATCCTTTCAACACTCCACCTCCCACCAGCCTCACCCCTGTATCTTCAATCCTTCTCCCAATCTTTTCAAACAGTCTCGATTCCATCACCTTTTCCATATTCCACACCATACCATCATTCGTCCTCAGGGCATGCTGGAATACCTCCACCGCTTCAGTGGGTTTAGACCATCGACAGCCATCACCACACAATGCACCTGGCAACTTGATTCTGACCCAGCTTCCCACATGGGGAACATTGCGTCTCCTGAACCGTCTGTTTGCCCTGGGCAGCCTTATTTTTCAATTGGCAATTTCTGATCCTCTCTCCCGTGCCACTCAACTTCATCTCCATTCCTGGCACAACCCCCATCAAGTCAAGAAAGAGCCTAGTTGTACCCTTTCTTCCTCTACTGTGTTCGAATTGGGAAATATCTGTAGTGCTATGTGGGGTGAATCTATGGGCAACAATCGTTCACCTTACCACTTCCTTCCATTTCTTTCCATTGGGCCATGCCCACCTGATGGTTTCCTTAATTGTTCTACTATACCTTTCCACAATTCCATTAGTTTGAGGGTGATACATAGCACTTATATACAATGGCTTTCTTTTTGAAATACATTTCCATTTCTTTTGATTTAAATTGTGAAACGTTAATGGTGAGAACTACACCCGGGTAGCCCTCACGCTCATACAATTCTTCCAAAAACTCAGTATACTTTTTGTGGTCACATGAGGTGTCATCTTCACCTCCGCCCATCTAGTCAAAACATCCACAACCACTGTCCAGTATGTATGACACCCATCACTCCATATCGGTCCCAGAACATCCATCGCCAATTTCTTCCACAACCTTTCGAAATGTCTGTTCAAGTCATGGGACACCTCTCACTCACACACACTTTGTCACTATTAGCGCAAAGGATACAATCCCAGACTTTCTTCTCTATATGTGCATTGCACACCGGCCACCAGTAACTTTTCTTTATGATGTGCTTTGTCTTCACAATCCCTTGATGGCCTTCATGACCAAGACGTATTATTTTCTCCTCCAATCCATCTGGAGGTACCAGTTTGTCCCCCTCATGAGAATACCATCATACAAATGTAGTTAGTTTCTTATGTCCCACAACCCTTTGACACCCGCTTCTCTCCCTGTGTCTTTACTCAATTGTCCTTCCAACAAATCTTTAATTATGATTTGCAACTTGTCGTCTTTCTCCATTTCACTATACCACTCCTGTTAAGAAATTGCAGGTTCCCATGCTTCACAAATTTCCTCTTGCTCCTCATCATCACTTTCCGCTTCCACACTGCGAGTCACATGTGACAAGCAGTCAGCAGCATAATTCCTTACTCCTGAAATATATAGAATTCTGATATCAAATTCCTGTAACCTGAACACCCACCTTCTTATTCTGCCGGATACTTTATCCAATCCTTTAGTTGAAAAGATTTTGACTAACGGTTTGTGGTCAGTGTGAAGTTCACATCTGGTGCCCCATAAACTATTTAGTGGCCCACTTCACCACCAGAGCTTCTTTCTCAATGGTTGCATAGGCTTTTTCTGGCCCTTTCAATAGGCGTGACACAAATTCTATCAATTCTCCTTCTTGTCCTCAATTTGCGAGAGTACAGCACCTAATCCCACATTACTGGCATCTGTGGAAATTACAATCTGTCGTTCTGTTCTATAATTAGGTAATGCTGGAGCTGTTGCCAAAACATGTTTAATATATTGGAATTCTTCCTCACAATTCCTATTCCATGAACATTGCACATTTGATCTGAACAAACTTCTTAAGTAGCTTGTCTGATCAACAAAACCCTTGATGAATTTAGAATAGTATTCAGCCATTCCTAAAAATGTTATCACTTGATCTTTACAGTTGGGCGTGGCCATTTGCTCTATTGTGTTGACTAGTTCCTTCTTTGGTGAAATACCATCCTTAGAAATTTCCCTACCGAAATATTCAATTTCTTTCCTATTAATTTTAGATTTTTCCTTGCTAATTGTCAATCCCACTTTACACCGTTTTTTAAATACATCCTCTAGTCATATATCGTGCTCTTCTTTGTCATTAGTGTAAATCAAAACATCATCCTGGAAAAAGATCACACCTTCTTCTCCATCAAATATTCTGTAAATAACTCTGAAAAACTGAGAAGGCTGAAATGGGGCCAAAAGGCATCCTGCAATATTGAAATAATCCCTCCGGTGTAATGAACGCTGTAAAATGGTGAGATTCTTTGTGCAGCTTGATTTGATGGTATGCTGAGGTAAGGTCGAGTGTTGAAAAAAACTTTGCAGGGCCCATTGTGGAAATTAACTCTTGAATATTGGTCAGCGGGTGCCCGTCACGTATGACATGTCTGTTAGTTGACAGAGATCCACACATACTCAGACTTTACCTGAAGGTTTCCACACTACCACCAGGGGTGACACCCATTCCAGAGCATCAATGATTTCTATAATACCTTGCTTCTCTAATTTTCTTAGTTCATCTTTTACTTCTCCTCTCATGGATAGCGGTATGGTGCATAGTTTTTGTGCAACAGGCTTGCATCCTTCTTTCAATAAAATGCGGTGTGTGATCCCCTTGAGGCTTCCAATCCCTTCTTTGAACGCCTCATTTTCAGTCAAACTCTTGTGCTGTTTCACATCTTCATTTGCAAACAGTGCATCATAAGTATTTGGATCCAGTCGTACCTTCAGGAGTCTTTGATGTGTTCAACTTAAGAGAGAGGACGCTCGCTTCTTTGATACGCATACGTCATCTTGAACCGGCCAATCAGCTCAACCTTCACCCCTCCATATGCTCTGGGATATATGTCTACCGCATGCAAATATTTAGGACTGATTCTTGGCACCAGAGTCATCCATCATAGTAATCGGAGCACCGTTAACATGGACAATTGTCATTGGGCTATCTGTGGTATATTAATCCGCAACAGCAGATATGCATTTTTCTCCTTCATCACTTTCTTCCTCTCCAATCCAATTGGTGGAATCTTTGTTCCTACAACATTTCACTATATGTCCTCTGCCCTTGCAAATCTTGCATTTCATCATTAACGCTGGGCATGTCGTACTGTTGGCTGGATGGGAGGCGCTGTCATACCTATAGCAGGTCCTGACCATTCTCCCTCCTCTCGTGCTCTGACCTCTCCCACGTCCCTCCATGTCCGGCGTTCTTTCAGAGCTTCTACTCAATATTTCTCTACTCTCACTGTTGTATCTGAAACCTCTGTTATCATTACTCCATCTTCTCATCCCACTTTGATTACTTGTTAACGCTATGGATTCATTACATGGCTGTGGAGAACCTGCAGTTGTAGACTTAACTGAAGTTTCCTTTACTCTGTCTTCTAAGGTCTTACACATTTTTCTGTATGTTTAACCTCTTTGGCCTCCCTCAATACTGTTTCCAATAGTGGCTCACCCTCTGCCCAGAGTCTTTCTCTTACTTTGCTACTTCTACATTCTAACATAAATTGGCCTCTAAGTCTCTCACCCAAATGCTGATAAACCTGCAAGTTCTTGCTAGTTTGCGTAATGCACTAATATATTGTTCAACACTCTCTCCCGCATCTTGTATGCGCTTACTAAACTTGAACCGATCCAGGATTACTCTGTTTTTTTCATGATGTTTGCTCAATTCCTTTACGGCTTTCTCATATTCTTTCATATCTTGACCCTAATCCGTGCCTAAATCTGCTAAATCTTCACGTTGTTCCTGTCTGGCTCGTCCTAGGCAGTTTTAAAATAGGGATTTCTTCTGGTCTATGCTGTAATTTGTACCACAAACTATGTTGGCGTAGTGCTCGAAACCTTTTAGCCATCTTTTCCAGGGCAGTGATGGCTCACCAGCCTCCGGTAGAAACATAGTAGTTGGAGCGACACTGTGCACGGCCATGTCTCCAACACCTCTGTGAGTAGCCATGGTGCTATTGTTATCCACGTGGTCTTTGGCCAGTTGTCACACTTAAAATTGCATGTTATATATTCATCAGCAAGTGGTTGTTGTGTTATTATCATGCTTATCAAGCTTGCAAAGAATTTATTTATATTTGACTGCGATGAGGTGGAGTATATCTTAAATGTGGATGCAGTTCATCATAGTCTTGCCTGGCCTTTGAAGATGGCTGCCTGTCGTGTGATTACGTCACGTGCGGCCGGGTGCTTTCCTGTAATGCTTTCCGCCTTGTGTCGTCACAACTCAGCGGAGATTCCTTGTTGCCCGTTGCTGCGTGTCTAATCTCAGGCACGCCCTCTATTTTGCGTTGTTCCCCGTCCTCAAACCTGACTGTTTAAGGGAGGCAGGGCTTGCTTGCCACTCGTCGGCACTTAAAGTATGGGACTGGGAGTCAGTAAGTAAAACTATTTTCTTTTATTTAATGAAATATGCAGTTGCCTGGGATCATGCGAGCCCCGCTCTCTGGCCACAGCAACGGTCCTCTCCCCTCGCCCTTTCCTCTCTCGGGCTCAACCTCTTGCGTTGCGTCATCGGTTCTATGACGCAATGCATCCCAGCACTACATCGTCCAATGGGTATTTTAAGTGCGTCCTTGGGATTCAAAACATGGTCGCCAGATTTACTGGTCGGAGCTTTCACCACTGCTCCAAATAACCTGGAGAAAAATAATGAACTAAAGGTGGAATTTCACTTTTTGGGACTGCACTCACCAAGGAAAACTACCATTGATTCTTGCGGTTCAAAACGTGCACACTTATGAACATTTTCAAACACTATTCGAAAATATCCTCGCCCAAATGTGCACAGAAGGGGCATTTGCCTTTCATGAAATCAAAACACACAAAAACAAGTGAGGATATTTTCTTGTAATAGTATTTGAAAATGTTAAAATGAATGAACGTTTTGAATATCCCTTTGCACTTTGTATGGTTATGCAAAGCCAATTGGGTTATATTTGCATATTTCACTTTGATAAACTAATTTCTGATGATGCCACATCACGTTGTTTATATGAGTCGCCCCACCTTTTCTTTAGGACTTGACCCCTGCTCCCAGAGCTGCTACTGGCCCTAAGCCCAAGGAGAGATTGCCACAGTTCCCCATTAGGCACAACAAGGAGGAGCAGGCAGCACTGACATATCCTGCATGGTGGCACAGAGGGGAGAAAACCTAAAGCAATATGTTGGAGGTGGAAATCTTCAGGTCTAATCAAACATACCGGGTAGTAATATAAGGTAATGTAAAGTGGTCTTCCATAGGGCCCTCCTGCCATTTTTCGGTGGACTCGAAAGGGGTGAGGTTGTTAGTGATACAAAGGGAGATGCAGATGCAAAACCTGTGCCGTTGATGGATGCAGGTCACAGCAATCCCAGTTGAGATTAGCATTTGATGCAGGGGTGGAGGGTGCAGTGGAGCTAAAGAGGAGAGCTTCAGAAGAGCTCAATCATGGTTCATGTGGTAATTGATAGGCCTGAGGAAGGAAGCCATATGCAAGGTATTTATGTGTAGTGCAGGGTGGCCGGCGATTTCAGAGGGGTGCAGGTAAGTCGGGGAGAAAAGGGATAAGCAAATGAAGGGCCTTAGGGAGCCATCCTGGTGTGAGGCAATGGGTACCATCGGGGAAATTGGCTGTTTGTGGTAGTAACTATTCAATTCAATTTCGCTTGCATGGAGCCTGACCTGAATGAGTCCATTCTCTGAGAGTTGGGTGGTGTGGGTTCCTGTCAGGTTCATATCATTTGAGGGGTGCCCTTTATTGGGTCCAAGCTGTCAAAAGTAGGTGTATAGTCGGTTGGAATATTGGTGCTGGTCTCGTGTGATTGTGCTTGCTGACTCTTGACACAGTCTAATCCCATGGCCCAGGAAGGTCCACCTTGCCTACGAAATATTGTAGTAACATAATGTATTTAACTTTTTTGTTAGGAGACAGCCATGGCCCACAAGTGATGGGGCCATGATCGATGAACAAGCTGAGAGAAAATGTGGTGTGCACAATTTGTGATTTATTCAATCTCTCCTCTGAGTAATAGATATGTGATGCTACAACCGGCTCTTAATCATTGCTTGATGTAGTTGAGTATCTTGTTGTTACGCATGATATGAATTCAAGTTGCATTTCCACAAAGGAAACTTAACATACGGTAACATTACAGATATCAAATGATGATTTTCCTTTGAAGAAAGTGATGTTACTTTGGAACTGAGAGGTTGGAATACTGTGGCAAAGAAGACGAGCACAGGATTTTGCAATGATGATGCACTTTCACAGCAGCCTACTTGGGAAACCAAATGTGCTACAGCAGATGCCACCCCGCCATCACCATCCCACAGCTACCAACCTACACTATCTGTCGCATGGGGGTGAAAGATGTAATTGGCCAAGGTACACAAAGAATCAGTGAAAAATGCATGTGCCATAAACAATGGTGGTTACTAAAATGGTACTTATTTTTATTAACCCTTAGAGGATAGAAATCACCACTGCCAGATACAAAACTCTGACATGACAATTTTCTCACAAATCACAGCAACAAGTGCTTAACTCACGGAGCACTCTTGCTGTACAGGGTGGGGGGATTAATCTAAGGGATATACTGTGCCTGCTATCTGTTATCTATTTACACAGCTGAACTAAACAATAGGTCAGAACAAATCATTAAATGCTTACATTTACACAGAGTGGGTGCAGCTGCCATTAACAAACAAAACATCAAAAGGCAATACAGTGAAACGAGAAGAATCAAACATAACAAAGAAAAACAATAGGTACATTTGTCCAGTGGACAATTGGAGACGTGCACATGTTTCCTATGAATAGGCAGGAGCAATAAAGCGTAGCGCGGACGACCAAACAATCAAGGTGAGTTTGGACGGTGCTCTCCCCGCCAAGAACATTTTCATAGTTATGGGTTAAAAAGAAGCACTTCACAGCAAACCTTCTGTAATAAATTGGGTAAAAAGACACATTGTTTGCATCCCTTTTTTTTGTAAGGGTAACACATGATAAAATCCAAATGATGCAAGTCACCAAAGGTGCACAGGAGTATTTTCCAAAACATATTTCTCATGCCTTTGTCCACATTATATACCAGTATAAAAACATGTTCATACTTGCTGCCCATGTTTGCTGCACTAACATATTCAGTTTACCCACATAACGAAATACTCATGTATGCTTTGCCCATGTTGCCAGAAATTATGCTATAAGAAAACCTGCAAGTGTTGGCTCTGCCAGTATATGCCAGTATCCCCACGTAAGTAAGAACATATTACTATTGGCTTTGCCACAGTAAGACAACATGTCCAGACTGGCTACGCCATGTAATCTAGTCTAGCCACGTGAGAACTCGTGTCACTTTTGCTGAACCCTTAACATCCACGAAAATGCCCTGCCACAGTAATAAAATATATCCAGACTAGCTGCACCAAGGTACGTCCAGGACACTCATTTAATAACACATATCATGTTTGCTTCACCCTTGATTCCCAGTAAATAAATACCATGACACAATAGGAATGTATATCCAAACTGGCTGCACCAATGTTAGCCGGTCTAGCCATGTAATAATACTTAGCATGTTTGCTTTACCCATGATGCTGAATAGAAATTGCCTTGGCACAGTAAGAAAATATATTTAGTGGCTCCACCAATGTAGACCAGTATATCCACGTAATAACACTTATCATGTTTGCATTAACCTTGCTCCCCTCTCACCCCTTCCCTTTAAACGCCAGCATTGTCATGAAGTTTTGTCTTTGGACTTTTTCCCCAGGGACTCACTGTCCCCCTGGTCACCTTGGTGATTGTTTCTACCAACACCAAGGTAGCTTCTGGCATGGGCCACCCTTTCCTTCACAGCAGCACCTGGAAAAAGAAAGTAAGTGACAAATTGCGACACGCCTTTAACATATTGTGACACCAATGCGAATCAGCCTCGCATAGTAATATGGAACAAGTATAGGATCTAGTGGCGGTGGTTCAAACGCATACGGCAGAGATCCAGTCACTTAAGTTGGGGAATGCCACACTTCGCCAGAGTGTGGCCGATCGCAATATGATAATGGTGGAGTCAACACCATCTGCATCAAGTGCGCCTCGTGTTGATGGCAATCCTAAGATGTCTAAGGAGTTCCTGAATGCCATGTACAGTTAACCTTTTGGACCACCCAGTAGCCCACACAACGATGAAGGATTGGGTATAAGATCAGCCATTTGTACAGTATTGCCCTTGTCTGCGTCATGCCCTATGTGTCTACGTCTGACGTAATCCTTAATGATTGTGATACCTTTATTATGGCTCTCAAATGCAGGTTTGACCATCCGGATCTGGTATATACCAGTGATGAGGCCATCTTAGATCTATGCCAGAGGAACCAGGATATTCTGTCGTACATTATCAAATTTTAGCAGCTCACCCACGGAACCAGTTTGCCAGAGGGGACACAGTTTACCCTGTTCAGGCGGGGCCTACAAGAAGGCCTAAAGGTCAAATTAGCCTGGTTTCCCAGACCTGTGTCCTTGCAAGCCCTGATTGACTGGTTTTTTCAAATTGATTTCTGTATGCAAGAATGGAAAACCAAAAATAGAAAAGATAGGCCTCTTGTTTCTCATACTTTTCCCTGAACATACTTACCGAAGAAAACAGACACGCAATCAATTGGGTATGGCTAGGGATCCACTCACTGATGAGGAACGTCAGTGATGATGAACCAACGGTTTATGCCTCTACTGTGGAAGTAAGCGTCATCTTTTTAAGATCCTGCCCTCTTCATCCTCTTCCCCAGTCGGGAATTAAATAATTCTTGTACATGAGTGTAAGGGGTACATGGAAGAGGACGGATCACTTCCAAAAAAGGGAGGAGACATCAACTACATCCCCTGGCCAAGAGAGCTCGGCACTACACCAGAACCATCATCAACTGTAAAAAACCTGATGGATAACAACCTCACTCTGGGGCCACAAGTAAACTCGGTAATCAAGAAATGTTTCTTCCTCCTGGGAGCAGCAAAAAGGATTCTACCTATCCTGTCATTCGCCAACAAAACACTTACGATCATCGCTCTGATCATGTCCAGAGTGGACTATGCCAATAGCCTATACCTTGGCATGCCCGAACGACTTCTAAAAAAACTGCAACGGATACAAAATGCAGCAGCCAGACTCCTCCTCAAGCTACCCGGAAGAGAACACGTCACACCCGCGCTAAAAATACTACACTGGCTACCACTGAAACAGCGAATAAAGTTCAAGGCCATGTGCATCACGCACAGAGCAATACACCAACAAGGTGCAGAATTCCTAAGCGACAAACTACGCCTACACCAAACGAGAAGAACACTAAGATCAAGCACCGACATACGCCTGGAACCAAAACCCTACAACAGAAAAAAACTCGGAGGATCGTCTTTCTCTCACCAGGCACCTAAAACCTGGAATGACCTACCTAAGAATATACGGAATACAACAAACCACCTAGCATTCAGGAAACTCCTCAAATCAGGGCTCTTCAAAACATAACCACAATGGAGACGCACTAGAATGCCCAGACATTAAAACAATGATGAAAATAACTCCAACCTCGACCACTCTCAAATTGGACAAACACTCAAACCAAAGAACCAACCACTCGACAGAGCAAAAGACATCATGGAAAATAGCCACAAAGGAAGGCTGCAGAGACTACCACATACCTAGACCCACACGAAAGCCCAATTGACTCTCCGACTCACACGTACCGGACAAACATATCCAGACCGGCAGACGCATCGAGATAGACGCTGGCCTGCATCGCATCTGGATAGGATCGATTGAAGGATAACATGTCCGCACCTAGGAAAACGTGAATACTAACATGGGTCACACCTAGAGTTGTGAACACCAGCCTGCGTGGCGCTCAGATGGAGTTGTGCATGTTAGCATGTCCACACCTGGACGGGTCTCCAGACACTAGCCTGCGCCGCATCTGGGTGGGAGTATGAGTGTTGGCATGACCACACCTGGATGGAGTCCTGAGTGTTGACCTGCACCACGTCTGGATGGGAATGTGAGGGCCGGCAAGTGCCACACTCAGACAGAACTGAGAATGTTAGCATGGTAAAGGTCAGGTAACCCACTAACCAATATAAGCTCAAACTCTGCATACTTATCTCACTCAAAAAACTCATACAACCTTCTCTCGCACAACAAGCCACACACACTTGACAACACTGCAACAACACATAATCCAGAACAACAGCACACGCAGACTGACTCCGATCTGATACCCACACCAAAGCTCAGCACCCAGTGTATACCGAGTTGAAGCTGCCAACAGAACACCACTCCTATCACTATCCTACTCCCTTCTTCACTTTACTAACCCATCCCACCTTTATCGTTTACAGATCCGCCTGAGCGCCTGGGGACCAATTCCGTTGGTGACGGTGCGCGGTACAAATACCTTTAACATTTAACATTTAACTTCCTTGCATCAATGAATTGTATCCTAAGGCAATCTTGTTTCTGGTTGTGTATTGGTGCATAGGACACCAGAAGAAGCACTTGAAGTACCTGCACTGATCGATAGTGGGGTCCAGTGTCAGGGGCTTCAGGGCAGAGACATGCCCAAAAAGCCTAGAAACACATGTGTACAGGCCTGTTATAAATTACTTATATCATATAACGCAGAGGGGAGAAACTTATATGAGAGACAGGAGTGTAAGGAATCCTCCAGACTAGAAAGGATAGGCAATAACTACAGGCATGCACCAAAGGCAGTGAACAGAAAGGGGCAGGGAGTACAAGTAGGACAAACACAATAGGATCCCAATTGTGATGTTTACAGAATGGGGGAAGAGTTTCCCACAGGGTCAGGGGAAACACTAGCCTTCTGAGCTGGTAACTATTACAGGGCCCCACTCTGAATGATCATGGAAAAGAGCAGCAGGAGTGGGTGTCTGTGTCTGGACACTATGGCACAAACAATGAAACAGTACTCACAAGACTTCCACACTTGCAGGCAGAGTCCTGGGTGTTGTAAGCCCAGAGAGCTCATTTTTGTAGGCAGGACCCTCAGATAGTGCACTGGGTCCTCTATCACAGCTGGATGTGGCTAAGGAAAAAGAAACATTATTGAAGGACAAACCACTTCATCACAGGTCAGCGTCCCTCCCACCACAAAAATGCCCCCTAGGGCAGGATGCCTGGACCAGGGTGTTCCTTGATCCTGTAGACAAACTGCCCCAATTAAACATAGGCAAAAACATTGAACCCTGGATCGGAGTTGTGAAGGAGAACCCTGGAGGGCCCCCAAAAGAATATGAACCATTCCTACCAAACATTGCGTGTGGAAATGGTACCCCCGGCCCGAAAGAACCCCGTGGTAAAAACGTAATGCCCTGAGGCAAACCGGGAGTCACATCTTTTACAACACCAGACACAGAAGACTCACGACTGGTGCTCATTCGACTGGCGCTGGAGCTGGTTGCGCTTCTCTGCTTCGTTCACAGGCAGAGTTGGGGAACCCATAGACGGCAGACCGGCCGACCGCTCCTACTGGGCCATTTGGATCGATGCCCCCCCCCAGCCCCTCTCCAGACTTTCTCAGCTTCTTTGCTGGAAGCTCAGCACTGGTGTTGGTGCTTCTTGTGGCACTTTAGGCTTCCTTACTCTTGAACCTGGCGCTCTTGCATGTGGCCGCGGTTCAGACGCCTCTCCTGCTTCTGTGCCCCCATCCAACAAGTTGTGGACCATTGCATGCCTTCTCTTTGGCTGTATCCAGGAACATAGTCATCAAAGTCAGTTGTTCACACTAAGATTCTTGCTCAGGAGCTGGCACTCCGGCCATGCTCTTCTTCTTAGGGGCCATGACTTGGGATGCTCCCTCAATTAATGCCTGGAGCACAATACCTATGGGGAGCACGAAGAGAAGACATCATACGTTATGTTTCTCCTACAATAATTCACACACACATCAAAATGCTATCCCTGCGTTGCCATCTGAGCCCTGGGCACCTTAACAGAACATTTTCAGAGTTACTCTCCCCAAAAGTATATGTTTCCGCGAAACCCAGTCACTAGTTCCAATTGTCAGGCCACTTCGTCACTATCCCTGAGGCTTGGGCTAATTACTGGTTGTAAACTAAATAACTGCCCATAAACACAATAGCCTGCGCTAACTAATTATGAATGTACGAATAGCCCTTAAATGCAATAGCCTGTGCGAACACAATGGACTGTGCTTCTTTGCGGCAACTAAATAAATATTAAGCACAGGTAAAATATTCCTGCACTCCCGACCTGCCCCAATGTAGGCCGTCATCGGGGCTTGAACCATGCCACCGGATTCGCAGTTTGGGACCTTCTCCACTGCACCACATACTCTCATGCAGGAGTCCCTGAACCGTAACCCACATAGCGCAACATAGAAAATGTTTCCCTCCGCCTGCTCCAGTCCCCGGCGATCAGAAAAGAAATCCAGCGAATGTGTCAAATCACCCCATGGCATGTTACGGCCATGCATAGGACCCTGTGTAAACACGCAAACCATGCCCCACCAACAGTCCTTAAAGTAGGGACTGTCTAACAATTACTTCCCGCGCGCACCGGCCACACGTCACATAAAGTGCTGTGTCGAATACGCTTCTAAACATCAGCCGCTACTTCAGTGTGACCCTGGACAGCAGACTCAACTGGGAAAGCCACATTGAGAATACTCAGCCGAAGGCAACAGGAAAGATGGCAGCGCTGTACCCACTCCTGAAGAGCAAGTCCATGCCCCTCCGGACAAAGATCAACGCCTACAAGGCGATCATCAGACCAACCCTGATTTATGCCTCCCCAGCATGGATGACCTGCCATGAGCGACACCGGAAGAGTCTTCAGATAGTCCAGAACAAGGCCCTGCGGATATCGTCTGGAGCTCCAATCTTCACAAGGATAGCAGACCTTCACAGAGACCTGGACATCGAGATGTTGGATGAACATCTAGCGAAGCTGAGTAAGAACTTCTGCCAAGAACTGGATCAGAACCCGAACCCTCTGATCAGAAGACTCACTGCCACCACTGCAAACCCCTTCGACCGCTACCCGCGGCCCATCACTGCGAAGACCCTGTGAAACCAGCCCTACTGTGACAAGACCACACAGACCAAGAAGAATACAAACCCACGACTACACACTCAACCCGAGAAGATGGAGTAATGAGGCTCAAGCCTCGGTATCCAAAAAAATCACCGCTGATGGATAAAAATCTATCAGCAAGAAGAAGAACAAGCAGGGGGCTTCTAAACATGAAACTAGACAGTGCATGTGCATACAAGATGCGACTAGTTGTGACGGGAGTAGCAAACATTTTGAATAGGTGGCATGTTTTGTTCAGGCTGACGGGGGCTGCATGTGTTCGGTGCTGGGGAGGTTAAAGGTGACACGGTAGTTGGTTGTTGGTACGTGTGTGGTGGGTGTCCTTGCCCGCTGATATGAGTGGGCAGGGGAATGCTCTAGAGAAGGCGGCTGTGGTACGGGCGTGGGGGTGCAAGATGGCGTATGGTCTGCTCCTGGGCAGGGTGATGCATTGAGCAGTAAGGGTACCCTTGGGTCTGCAGGGGTTGATGGTGGTGAACCTGACATGGGGTCCCTTAGGACTGGAGGTGGGAGAAGTGCGAAGAAAAGTTGCAAGGTTGATGGTGGGAAAGGGAAATTGGGTACATGTGGTGGTCGCCAGTCTCTGGTCGAAGGTTTGGCGGGAGCCGGTGTTGAAGGTGGGGGGACAAAAAGGGAGTTGCATGGTGATGACAGTGGGGCGCTGCTTCGTAGAAGATCCCCTGGGGATAGGAGGGTTGAGGGCAGTGGGGGTTCTGGTGGTGGACAGCAGTGTGTGGGTGGGTGTGAGTCTGGGGTTGAACCCATGGAGGCAGAGTTGGGTTGGCAGGTGGTTATGAAGTCGCCGAGGCCCGATCAGGAGTTAGCCCTTTTGTAGTGTCAGAGTGGGTCCGGAAAGGGATTGGTGCTGTGCAGTCTGTCCAGGTAATCAGTGGGGGGTGTTTGTTGGTTAAAGGTGTGGGTGAGGTGACCAGGAACAAGGCATTGGATTTGGGTTGTCTTGGGAGACATCCTGTGTCCGTGTCGGAACAGGGTGGTGCACTGTGTAAAGGAGTGATTTATGGGCTACCGCATGACAAGGATATTGTGAGTTCCTTGCAGGAGTTGGGGGTTTTTGAGGGGCGGCGGTTGGGTAGGGAAGCCCCTGGTGGGGGCATAACCTCTATGACTGTGGCTCTTCAGTTTAGGGGTTGTGAGGTGCTGGAGCATGTGTTTTTGGGGTTTCAGCGTTTTAGGGTGAATCCTTATGTTCCATCCCCTCTTTGGTGCTATAAGTGTCAGGTGTATGGCCATGTGGCCCGATCTTGTAGGAAGGAGAGGAGGTGTGGTAAGTGTGGTGGTCCCCATGATATTAAAGAATGTGTCTCGGTGTGTACGCCAAAGTGTTGCAACTGTGGTGGGGATCGTGTTGCTTCCTTTAGGGGTGTGTTGCGTATGTGGAGGCCTGTAAGGTTGTGAGTATGAAGGTGAGCCATAACATCAGTTATGCTTCAGCAGTTCAAAAGGTGTGGGCAGAGCAGGAAGTTGTGGTGGGTAGTCCTGCTGCAGTGGTGAAGCAAGTGGAGGTGGGGGAGGTTCAGTCTTTGGGGGTTGGAGGTGATTGGCGGGGGTGTCACTATCAGAATGGCAGATTTGTTGTGTTTTATTATAGCAACTATTAATATGACGATGAAGTGTGTGTCAAAATCGGACAGGTTGCAGGCAGTGGTGAAGGCAGCAAAGATGTATTTAAAGATTGGAAATATCACAGTTAAGGATGTTCATAGGTTGATGAGTGGTGGTGACGTCCCTCATGAGAGTTCAGGGGTCTGAGGTTGTGGCAATGGAATTCGTTTGTTGGCGAATGGGCAGGAGTTGAAGAAGGAGTTGTTGAGGGTGGGTGATGTTGATGTCGTGTGTGTTCAGGAGACGCGGTTGAGAGAGGGTATTAATTTCCGCTTTCCGTGGTATGTGTTTAAGAAGGATAGAGTGGTGGGTCATGGGGGAAGGGTTTGCATTTTTGTGAAGAATGGTATTCAATGTTCTGTCCTTGAGTTTGGAGGGGAGTTAGAGATGATTGGTGTGAGGTTGTTTGTGGGTGATGGTGTTTTGGTCGTTTAGAATTTTTACAATCAGTGTAGACCTCTTGACGTGGGGGCATTGCAGCATGCCTTGGGGCAGAGCAGCAGATATGTTTTCTGTGGTGATTTTAATTGATACAATACGCTATGGAATAGTCCTCTGACAAACTTTAATGGGGCTATTTTTAAGGTGCTGCAGGCTTGTTTTATTGAACTCGCTGGGGCATAACAGGACTGATGTTCATAAGGGTATGGGGTCTTGCCTGGATTTGACCTGGGTATCAGCTTCTTTGGTTTCTAAGTGTGTGTGGAAACTGAGGACGGAAGGGGAGATGGGGAGTGATCATGGGTCTATATCCGTAGAGGTGGATATCAGGGTGGTTAAGTCGACAAGTCCTGCCCCGAGGGGTTGTAACTTACGTAATTTGGAATGGGTGAAGTTTGGAGAGGGGTGTAGCAGGTTGATGGTTGTGATGGGGATGGGTAATGCCCTGGGGTGGGGGTGCCAACCACTGTGGATGAATTAGATTTGACTCTTATGGGCATCTTTCAGAGTGTTGTGGCAGAACTGGCCCCGGCTCGAGGTAAGCTCTTCTGGAAACCTGAGGTCCTGTGGTGGTCGTCAGATTGTACAGTAGCTGTTCAGGATAGGAAGAGGAAGTGGGGAAAGGCTATGCGTACTAAAGCAGTGGCAGACATTGTCGTGTATAAAAAGGCTAGAGCACTGGTGCAGCGGGCGACTCAGTGTCATAAGCAGGTGTATTGGAGGAATTGTTTAGTGATACTTGTTTGTCGAAGGTGTGGGCAAGGTTTCGGCGTATGTCCAGGCAGGCGAGAGTTGGATCTCGAATTTCAATGATGACTGATATGGGGTGTGATATGGTGGATGATGGTGGTAAAGCAGTGGCACTGGGTAAGTATGTTGCAGGTGTGCACCGTACAGAAAAATATATCCTCTGGTGTCCAGAAGGAAAATGTCTGAGTTTGTGGCTGTTAATCAGGGTGTGCTAAATGCTGTGGACAATTGGACATCCAGTATGGATATGTCCTTCACTTTGAGTGAGTTGCGTGCTGTGATCAAGGGGCGACGGGATTCAAGTCCGGGTGAGGATGGGGTGCGTTATGTTTAATTGCAGCATTTGCCGGATGGTTGTTTGCTGGAGGTGATACAGCTGTTTAATGTAGTCTGGGGTAGCGGTACATTGCCTGCTGGGTGGAAGAGGGTTGTCATTCTGCTGATTCTGAAATTGGGGAAGCTGGCTGGCTTGTGTTTGATTCCTATTGCCCCATTGCTTTGACTTCTGTTTTGTGCAAGGTGATGGAAAAAATGGTGTGTGCCGTCTGGTGCACTTTTTGGAGTTGGAGCAGCGGCTGTGTGTGTTTCAGCATGGGTTCTGTAAATTTAGATCAGTGATGGATGCGATGGTGGCATTGGCAACATATGTGGAGGAGGTTTGTCCTGTCGGGAGATGGTGGGGGTGACCTTTGTTGATATGGAGAAGGCGTACGATATGGTGTGGAGGGATGGGTTGCTATTTGTGTTACGAGAGAAGGGTGTTAAGGGGAAGATGTTTTCTTGGATTAAGGATTTTGTGGGGAATATGGTGTTCGGGTGCGCGTTGAGGATGTGTTGTCCCGAGAGTTTTTAATGGCAAATGGGATGCCCAAGGGTAGTGTTGTCAGCTCTATTTTGTTTCTTGTAGCAGTGGATGGCCTTATAGAGAAGGTTCGGGAGTGTGGTTGTCAGGTGGGATTCTATGCAGATGATGGAGTGATTTGGGTTAGGGGTAACGTGGGCGGAGTGATTCAAGGAAGGTTGCAGGGGGCTTTGGAAGTAATGAAAAGGTGGTATCAGGCTTGGGGTTTTACTCTGTCCTCCTCCAAAACGTTGTGTATGCTGTTTAACAGGCGATGAAGTGGAGTCAGTTTGGACCTCAAGTTGAGCAGGGCTGTTTTGATACTGGTGTTGGAATTCCGGTATCTTGGTGTGCTCATGGATGAGCGCCTGTAGTGGAAGTTACAAGTGGAGAGGACAGTGGTAACGTGGGGTTGGTCAGGAGTGTGCTGGAGTTCGGAGTTCAGCCTCAGAGCAGTTATAGTTAGGCTCAGCTGAATCTGTTGGATGGTGTCCAGGCAAGGGCGATGAGGATTGTGACTGGGACGGTTCGGTCATCCTCAACAGAGGCCATGCAAGTGTTGGCAAGGATGTTACCATTGGATATGAGAAGGGAGAAGCTGAGTGCTAGGTTTTGGTTGAGATGTGAGTCCCTCAGTGTGTGGCATCCTGTGAAAAAGGGTCTGGTGGTTCATTGGTTGCATGCCTATAAGAGTGGGAGTTGAGAGAGGAAAGGGGGGACTTTTGGGTTCCAAGCGGACAGGTTGGTGAAACGATTTGGGGTGGAGGGGTTGCGTATGATGGAATATGTGGATAGGGTGGTGGTGCCGGTTTGGATGCAGCATGATCCAATTATCTGTTTGGATTTGGTGAAGGCGGTGGTCAATAAGAGTGGTGATCGGGGGGTGATTAAGAGATTGGTGGTGCAGTAAGTAGGGGGGGAGAGTTGGCGCTCAGGAATATACAGATGGTTCCAGGGGCCCGGAGAGGGACAGGGTTGAAATGGCCTGCTATTTTCAGACGGATGAGGAGTTTGGGGTGGATAGGTTGTCGGATAATGTGTCCGTCTGCACGGAGATGATGGCTGTTAATATGGCAGTGCTTAGGATTATGGGGAAACTGTTGGCTAAGGTGGTAGTGTTTGTGGATTCGATGAGTGTGTTGTTGGCTATTAAGGAGGGGAATTGTGATAGGGGGGATATAGTTGTGCTCATTAGACAGCAATTAGAGGAGTGTGTTGCGGGGGGTACTGTGGTTGAGTGGGCATGGGTCCCCAATCATTGTGGGGTCTTGGGTAATGAATTAGTGAATCAGACTGCTTATGGGGCCACGCTGAGGGGGAGGTGGATGTGGAAGTCCCATTGAGTGTGGCTGAGGTGCAGGTGATGGTGCGTGGCAGGATTAAGGATATGTAGCAAGATCGATGGGATATGAGTTTGAAGGGGAGGTAGTTGTATGCAGTGTGCAGGGAGGTGCGAGTTTGTGCGTTTAATGGGGGTGTAGAGTTGGCACGCAGGGAGGAAACTATTTTGAATCGCCTTAGGGTGGGTCATGCAGGGTTGGCAGGGTGGAAGTGATGGGTAGAGTCGCCTCGGCACCGTGTGAGGCTTGCGGTTGCCTGGAGACATTGTCTCATTATATGTTGGATTGTGTGAGGTTTCATGTACAGAGGGAATTGCTCAGAGTTCGGATGAGTGGCATTGTTGTGGTTGCATGGGGGTTATCTGATATGTTCTGTTGGAAAAGAGGGGGGTGGAGGATAAACAGTGTAGGTTTCGCTTCAGTTTGTGCGGGAGACTGGGAAGTGGGAAGAGATTGAGTGGTGATGGTTGGATGATTGGTGCATATTTTGGCAAACATCATCTAGTTAGATGGAAATCGCCTGCTCTGGGTTTCTGGAGTTACCCTAACAAGAAGAAGAAGCTTCTAAAGACAAGGCATGAAATTCTCAATGACCTCTGAATGGAGAAAAAGCTTGGAGCGGAATGGACTCTCCCCGTCTACACAAGCACCCACAGCCGCTTACTTTGATCTCCGCTGCAAAGGCAGTGATTCCGTCTGCCTCGAAACTTGATGGTTGTTCAGTCCCACCAAGGATTAATGGACACATAGCACCGCCGGCGTAGACACAGGACCTGGACCGTAGAACACAATGCGATTGCAATCTTCCTCCAATCCTCTTCAGGGCACGGGCGGTGGGAAACAGGATGAAGCAGTGGCTCTGCACCTTTTCAGTAGGCAGCCCACCGGATGCAGGTAAGAACAGACCCTCAACCTCCATCACTGCACCCCTTGCCATTGGCCCCACCATGACCTATGAGGCAGCCCCTAATTGCGCTGCTCTTTTAGGGACATGGAGGCTCATCCACCTTCGTCAGCTCTTTAGGCACGCCTGCCACTGCCATCTGTGACACTGTTTCTATCCTGAAAGAGTGGGTGCCATATTCTACTGCATCAAGCCCCGCTTCTGTCAAACAGTTCATCATAATGCTGCCAAACTGGTATCCTGTCAGAGGTGATGCATCCTTCTGAGTGAGACCATCTTGTCTCCTCCTTTTGCCAACAGGTAGTTTATGACCACTCACAGTGGCATCACCTCTGTTATTCCCAGAGCCATCCTCGCCCCTCAGCATGACCCAAATGTCTTAGTCCTCAGGATCTTAAGCCCAGTTTGGTCCTATCCCACCAAGCAGTTCCCCACTGCCAGGGGCCGGACTAGCAAGGGGGCAAAGGGGCAATTTCCCCCATGCTGACTGGGTTGTTGCCCCATGGGCCAGAGCTCCAAAATGTAAAAAGAGCTATCAAAAAAGACGAAATCCTTCATAATCTAGCCTCCCACAAACAAACTGAGTGCAGCAAAGCCTGCTCAGATTCTGTGTAAATGAGGCGAGGCATTCGTCCTGATTTCTGCAATGTTGTAGATGTGCATTGATGGCCCCAACACATGGGCCTCCACAGCAATTGAGAGGTGTCTGGGCTGCAGGGGGATGTTCATAGCATGCAGTGCCAATGCATGACTTTGAATAACAGATTCTGTGACCCTGGATGGCAATGTTGGCACCACTGCTCCACATACACCATTGGTCTGTTACAATCCAAAGCAGCTTAACATGACTCCTACTTGCCAAAGAAGTAAGGGTCCATATCTGATTAAAGACTGTCCTCGGTATCATTCTGTACTAATGCTCCCCTATGTTCTGGTGAATTTCTTGAACACCATTGCGTTCATACAAAAAGAGTTTAATAGCACCCTGAATAGCACCCTGGGATATTACTTTTATAGTGGTTATAGAAATGGCTGTTGGTTTTTGGTACTTACGTTTGGACACAGTTGAAAAACATCAAAGAAAGATTTAATATTCAGGTATTGTTAGAAGACTACGAACCACCGCTGAAGAAAGTTGCTAGCTCCAATCGTGGTATTTCTGGAAATCCACCCTACTCAATTTTTCCAACCAGTAGAGGTGGTATTACTGGAATACCTCCAGTGCTATTTCAGCAACACCACCATCAATGGCGGTAATGTAAAACGTTTTTTACCATTTGTTTTCAGCCGTTTTTAGCATCAATGTGAAGGGAGAAATGGATGTACAGTAGTGGCTCATATCACTACTGTTGATTTTATGTATGCACAAAAGGATCAACCCTGGTCCTTTTATGCATTATATGGGTAGGGTGGAGAGAGGAGGCAATCGTAGATGCTCACCCCATTAGCTCCTCAAAATGGCCATTTGTAAATACATTTTTCACTCTGTTGAAGGGTAGCACCTGTGCTTCAGTTCTGTACAGTAAAAAGAGAGATTCATACAATTAGCGGTGAGCTTAGATGTATTACCTCCGCCTAAAACTTGGAGGTAAAAATAAGTGACTTTTCTGCAAAATAGTATTCCTAAAATACCACTGCCGCTATTCCCACTGGATACCACTAATGGTATTTGATCAAACCCTGAATTGGGTGAACAGTAAAATCAATGGTGTTTGCCAAATAGTGATGATATCACTGTTATCACCCAACTGTGAATGACCCCCTAAATCTGTGATTGTTTTTCATTTTCTTGTCCAGAACACACTTCTCTTATGTGATCAACAAAAGACACACATAAAAAACAACACCAGATCAACACCAGATTCAGATATATCGATATAAAATTGCATGAGCACAGATCCATCCATCCATCCATACACGTTCACAATTACACTCAAGCACAATAACAGAGTCACAGAGGCTGTCATGGTGCATGCTCCCAAAACCCTGAAACTGGTGAGCCCATCCCGGACTGTGGCTTCCTTGGGGACTTCCCAGGCCCCAGCTAGGCTTACTGGGACTAGCGCCAGGCTCATGGTAGCTGCTTAATACATGTGCCATATACTTGGCTCCGAGAAGCTGAGCCATTCAGTACAGGGTGTGGCTTGGGACTACTTTACCTGGAGACAGGATACGGTTAAGGGGGACTATTTTCCTTGGACTACTTGCAAGGCTATTTAAACTGCACCCTACAAACTGAACACACTTCACGTTGTTCTGCACTCCTGCAGCGTGCTCACCGTGTCAGCTCAGCTCTTGCTTCCCTTCTGCCACGCCTGTCCCGAGTCTTCTTTCCATCGGCACCTGAGAAAAGAGAAGAACAGGAGTTAGAAACGCATTGAAGGCCTTACCTGCAGAACATCCTGATCTTGCCTTCTGCTTACCCACGGACCGCCACATCTGTAGAAGAGCAGAACTGAAGGTACCCTCTCAGGTAGCTACTCACCCGAAATCGGCCACCTCTAGAAACTCCATCGAGCTGTTCTTCATCATTCCAGCATCGCGCCGCAACTCAACCCTTCCATCATCGTCCTGGGACTGCGCCGCACCTGCTGAACAGAACAGACAAAGCAGGTTAGTTGCACACAGCAAGGAAAGCTAAATACAGCAAACAATTAGCGCGCCCCGCACAGCGCTATACTTACCAGCTGGAATCCTGCTAATCATCGTCAGGAGAATCATCCATCATCCGAAAGCTGCTTAAAGCCGCACCTGAAAGACAAGAACGAACATTAGATATCTCGGGCAGAAAGACTTAAGGCAACTATTTCAAGGAGTTATTGGAATAGAGACTTACCTGCTTACTCCGGCCTTCTAGATCCTGGAAAGACTGTGAAACCGCGCTCCTGCCAGAGTGTGCAGGACGGAGAGCTCGTCCATTAAAAAACCAAGGTGAGGCAGAGGAAGAGAAGGGTAAATCGGAAGGAGGGGAAAACCAAAACCAGCTCCATTCAATTGGCTAAAATCTTGTTTCGAGTTGCAGACGAACATCTCCTGAGGCAAGAACGAAGGGAAGACGTGAACTAGCACCCTCAGTTAAGCAGAGCAACACCAGTGCAGACATCATCCTTCGAACACGAGCATGCCCCTGTGGAGTCCAGGTGAGCATGACAGAAACTGAAAAAAACACACAAACTGAACCTTATTTGAAATAAATGTAATAGGCCGCTCTAGCTCCCTCTTCCTCACTAGGTCCAATTCCCCTTGCATTTCTCTCTGCTTCTGTGAGTTAAAAAATGCAGCTGACTTTCCAAGAAAGTACAATTGGGAGCACAACAAAAAGCCCCCCCCCTCACCGTTTTTCACTCTGCTTTATCCAATTGCAGACCCCATAGCCACAATTACCAGCAAGACCCCGACCACAGCTTCTTGTTGTGTCTGGCAGAGGCTGACTAGCAAATCAAGGTGGTCTATTGTCTAACTGTGCGCTAGCGCAACGGAAGGTGGTGTGAGGCAAGGAATTTATTTTATTTATTTATTTGCTTTTGTATAGTGCAACTGCAGCCCAGAGGCATCGTGGCGCTTGTTACATGAAGTGTATAAGCATTTTCAGTTGGCCGGTTAAATGTGACCGAGAGGTCTCTTAGTTACAGGTACATAATTCAGCAGCAATACATACACAAATTTTTGCAGTAATACATACAGATAGTTTAGTCAGACATAGGGAGCAGTTGAGTGGTATTAGATGAAGAGTTGTGTTTTGATTGCTTTGCAGAAGGCTAGGTGGGATTCAATCATTCTTAGGTTGGGCGGAATGGCTTTCCAATGTGTGGTGGCTATTGTGGGAAAGCTGGATCCTCCTGCACGGGCCTTTTTGGTTTTAGGCACAAGGATGAGGTTAGAGTACCCCTCTCTAAGAGGTCTTGTGGTGGTGTGCTTGACACAATGGAATGGGCTTGGTATGATGGGCAATTAAAGGGTGTGAGTAGCAAGGAATTGGTGACTGAGCAATGTGAGCAAGGGAAGGAGATTGAATTACTAGTTAAAGGATGGAGCAAAAGGGAACGCAGCCCTGAAAGTTAATTGTAATAAACAGGGGGACTTGCAGATGTGGTGAAAGGGAAAGACACAGAGGATGATGGGTAAGGAAAATAGGGTAAATAAGGCAGAGGTACACATCTGAAACGGTAGGTCAGTAGGTCTACTGTTGCTGAGATCTATGTCTGACCTGCATGCCACTGCACCAGATTGTGGGACAGGCTTGACCCGTTTTTTTTAAAATTTATTTATTATTGATATCGTTGAAATAAATCAACTTTTCAATACAAAATATTACATACAATTGATCTTAAAAAGTACATAAGATTAGGAAATAAGAAAGGATGCATTAAAATTGATTGATTGGGGCATTGAAATTGATGCATTAGAATAATATACAAATCACCTGAACAAGAAACAGTGAAAAACAGATTATTCAATTCAGTTCATAATAAACACATTTAACTAAAAATACTGAGAATGAGAAGATTCAACAAGCCATTCCTGAATAAAGGACCGGGGGCTCAAGTAAACAGCAGCAATTGTTTAACATGTTAAGTTCACTCCGTAAAGAAATTTGACAATAGCAATTTGGAGAGAAACGTTGGTCGTCAGCAATAATGTAGACCATCTTTCTACTGAATCTAAGTTCCCTAGGTAGCTACAATGCCATGCAAAAAATGTTAAGCGTTTTTGAATTAGCGCGGGGCAAAGTGAAAGTATATGCTCTAAGGTTTCTACGACTTTAGTATCACCGCAAAATCTACAAAAGGAGGCCACCTCTTCACTGCCCTTCCGTTTAGCCAAAAGTTCACGAGTATGCCATAAGTTCAGACGCATTCTAAGAATGGCTGAACGCGTTCTCTTACAAGGAAATTTTAAGAGATAAGGTTCAATACATCCCAATCTCTTATGTCGAAATTTTTCAGGAATTGCAGACTTATATCGCAAACATTGGTTTCGAGTGTTAATCCAATCATTGCGGTAAATTAATTGTTTTACTTTGCTTGGATTGGTCAAAAGCAATTCAAGTGATGCATCTGCCTCTACCAATGTGCGATAAATTGCCCGCAACCACTGTTTGACAAAAGAGTGATCAGTGTGAAAAATGTAATTTGATAAAAATTGTAAAAGATTATGTTCATGATGAGGTAGGAGAGTTTTCCGGAGTAAGGCACATGTTCTCCATTGATACTGAGCATGGAGAGAGGAAAGACCCAATTCATATCGTATCCAGACAATCGGAATACATTGAGGCAGCTGAAGAATGGCTTTCCAGAATTTACCTTCAAGCTTGTCAAAGACTTTTGGTAGCCATGGTGATTGAGACTCTAAGCCATATAGAATACATAGGGTGGCTTTTTGTTTCCAAAAGAGGACAGCTGGTTGCATAGAAAAGGCACCATACCGATGCATTATAATTTTAGTTTGGGAGATGGCAGAGTTAAGCTTACACTTAATTGCATCGAGGTGAGCATTAGTAGTGATACTGACATCAAAGACCATACCAAGGTAAACATAGCTTGATACTATCGCCAGATTTATGTGGTTAATGGACCAAGATGAAAGAGATCTTATTGTATTATGTGGTCTGTAGACGACAACCTGGGTTTTAGTTGTATTCACATGTAAATCGTTGGCCAGTATATAGTTATTAAAGCCATCGAGAAGTTTTTGTAATCCAACTGGAGTTTTGGAGACTAGCACCAAGTCGTCGGCATACATTAAAGTTTGAATCTGGCAATTGTTTAACCTGGGGGAGTCTGATGTTATTTCCTCGAAAACCTTGCGCACGTCATACATATAGTAGTTGAAGATTGCTGACGCTAGAAGGCAGCCTTGTTTAAGGCCACGAGCAGTTGGAATTGCTCTAGATAAAAGACCTTCTAGGTTCAGTCTAATGCGCACTGAGGTATCCCCATGCAACAACTGAATAATTTGTTGTAGAGTGGGCGGACACTTATCTCTAGTAAGTTTGGCAAAGAGAATCGGACGAGAGATGGCATCAAGTGCCGTGTGGAGATCCACAAAAGCAAAATAAAGTGCTTGTTTGGTATTTTGCGCTTGAGATTTGAGGGCGTTAAGACAGAACAAATTAATGTTTGTGCCTAGCCCTGCAAGGAAACCTGTTTGAAACGGGTCTCTTGCATTGGCTGCTTTGGTCCAGATGTTAAAATCTCTCAAAATAAGTTTTGAAAAAAGCTTTCTGGGAGCATCTAGAAGGGCAATGGGTCTATAATTGCATGGTAAAGTGCGGTCGCCCTTTTTGTGAATAGGAACTATAATAGATGTTTTCCAAGAGTTTGGAATCTCGCGAGTCCTGATAATAGATTGAAAGAGATTATTTAGTATTTTAGCCCACTTTATAGGGTTCATTTTAAACATATGGTTACTAAGGCCATCAGGGCCTTTAGCCCGAGAGGAGCTAATATGTCTGATGCAGTCTTCAAGTATAAGAGGGGAACAAGCAAGAGACCAACGCTCGGAGTTGCTAGGTAGTTTGACCAAAGGCACAAAAGACGAGTCTGCATATAGACTAGAATAGTGTTCAATCCATTGGGTCTCAGTAACACTAGAGACCTGTAAAATACCTTGAGAAGTATTAGCACGTTGGTTGAAGATTGCCCAAGTTTCCGCTGTATTCTTATTCGCTATTAATTTGAGCATATGTTCACCATCTAATTGTAAAATGTGTGCACGATGTTGTTTCATCCAATTATGGAATTTGCTCTTCACAATTCTCAACTGTTGAATAGAGTTAGGCAAGTTCATTTTAAGAATCATTCTTTTTTCACGATGATATTCAGTCTTTTTGGCCTTGATTAATGGGTTGAAGGTATGTTTATGTGGAGGAAGCACATGACTTTTCATACAAGAATCAAAAGTAAGGAGAAGGTTAGTATACTGTTTTGGACAAGTAGAGCTATCATTTAAAATGATTAGACGATTCAAAGAGAACAGCTTACTATTTGACCAACGAAGGCGCGTTTTAGCATTGTTAACTATTAGGTCATTCGTATAGTATGACCTTTTAATTGGTAAATAGTTCCACTTAATTGTAAGCACTAGTAGATGGTGATCACTATGTATTTGTGGAAATATGTTAAAAGTGCTTATTTGTCCAGATAAGTTGGAATGTGTATAGATATAGTCTATTGTAGTAGATATGGAACCTCTATGCCATGTGGGCTGAGCTGGAATATCGCCTTGAATTACACCATTGGTCATATGAAAATGGCGATTTGACATAAAGGAGGTCCAACGCTTAACCTTCTCCATTGTAATCTTTCCTTTAGGATTAATACAGTCCAAATTAAGATCACCTACGATGAGGGTATCCGTGATATCTTGGGAAAGGAAAACCAAATCCAAAAGTCTGGACAGACCTGTATAAAAAGCAGTATCAGTCAACCCTAAAGGATTGCGATATATATTCATCAATGCAATGGTATGTACTGGACCTGTAATCTTGACAAGTTGGATAAAGGCAGAAACAGAATCCCAGGCTTCAATGGCGAAACCACTGGATATGTTTACTCCTGTCAATAAACCTGATGATGGTCGACCTCTTTGGCTCCCAATGGCTGGAAGCAGAACAATTTCATAATTGTTCCATACAGGTGTTTGCAGAAGCCAAGCTTCCTGTAATGCTATTATGTCCATAACTGCTGGAAAGTTAGCAATAGAGGTTTGTAGATGAGAATAACCTCTAGTGTTCCAGCTAGCAACATTAATTAGATGGTCTTTAGGTGTTTCTAATGGTTATGACATATACGACTCGGCACGAGCACTGTTCTGCGTCGAAGGGAGACTTGCGCTAGATTGATAAGATGGTTGCTTTACATTAGAGTCCCCATTTATAAATGCAGGGTCTTGTGCTAATAAGAATCCCATTGAAAATAATTGCATTTTTGATTTCCAGATGGTATTTAGAACGATGCCCGAAGGTATCCACAAACGCACCACCGAACAAGTATTGTCAGAGATGAATTCAATCTGCTCAATGTCGCTCGAGCTTATGTCTTCGAGCTCTACCACTTCAGAAAAGATGTTAAGCACCCTGCAGCGATTTAAGTCATAGGTGCCAAAGTTTCCTCCTCGACACTTCAAAATTAAAGAATGGCATTTACGCCGTGCCAAGGGATGAGAAGTGGGTACCACAGGGATGTTATTTAGGGTATTGTGGGTTACAGTATAAGAAGGAGTCTTTAGATTAGGTTTAGGTGGATCTGAGGTGTGAGCTGGAGTAGCGTGAGGGCGATTATCAATACGCAGAGAGGATTGTTGAGTTACTATAGATGTTGGCATGGAACTCGGTAAGAGCCACTGGCTCAACAACGAATTTGGACCACTTGGTTTTTGTGGAAGCTTAGAAGGAATAAACTGAGAGCATGAGGCCAAATATGCATCTACAGCCTCACGTATTTGTTCCGCCGAGACTGTGATCGGGGGGTCAATGCTCTTTTTGGTGGCTGAAGATACAATTTTTTCACTAACAACTAGGTTTGTTTGGCCTTTGCATTTGTTTGGAGGTTGGCAGGTGGAGGCTAACTCAATTCGCGAATCAAAGCATCTAAGGGAGGATGGCTAGAGGCCATGGTGGTAATCGACACTGGAGGCAGCACTGGGATAGTGGACTCAATATTGGACTGAAAAGGGTTCTGACATGGAGGTGGGGCAATTAAAGTCAGGTTTGGGGAAAACGCTGCAATATTAGCCAAAGGAACAGTGGGAAGTCCTAAAATGGGTTTAGGATTCTGCAGACCAGGGATAGGGAGCAATGAGGAGGGGGATATTGCTATCGATTGTGTAGAATCAAGAGTTTGAACTGGCTTGCTTGCCAAAGAAGCAGTTATCACTTGAGTCAGGGAACAAGAATTTGTACTACTAATAGGAGGAACTGAATCGGGAACAAGCGTAGGTGAAATTTGTTTAGACACCAGCACTTGTATTGAATCTTGAGGAGCTTCTGGTGCTGCCAAAGACTCAGGTACCGGAATTCAATTTTTAAAAAAAGTTTTCATAGTTTGCTTCTGTAATGTTAAGGTAACCAGATTAGAATTTTTCTTATTTTTTTTTTCTCGGTATTGTAAGAACTTTTAGAGGGCTTTTTTCTGTTTCTTCTTGCTGGTAAGAACGGAATATCATTTTCTTTCTCAACAGTAATTGCAGAAAATGCAGGGGCTGGGGAGGGTGAGAGCACTAAAATAGAAGAATCAATTGGGAGAATGATATGAGGATCATTTATCAGTTCATAAATGGTGGGAGGATTCCGCCGTCCTTCAGAAGTAATAATAACCGCAATTGCTGGTATAATCTGCGGAGGTGGAAACTTAGACATGGGACTTGTAGATCCGATGGTCATAATTGAAATATCGTCATCATGAGCATTATTAGTTGGACAAGAATGGCGAGAATTTTATGACAGATTATCAGCTAAAGTCTTGAGTAGTACTAAGGTTTCGTGTGCTTCTGCTGAATGAGCAGTAACTTTAGCATCTAGACATTCAAATAGCTTAAACAGACTTTGTAAATTTAGCTGCATAGCGGCCAAAGTAATGTCGGATGTTGATGGAGCAACCCTGACTTCTATAGGGAGGGTAGTCAATGGGAGATGAGAATCAACTGGTAGTATAGCCCGCACTGGCGATGTTATTGTAGCAGGAGATGGGCTCTTAGATGGAATGTTTGATTTGTCCACCAAATTATCTAATGAAGTGATACATAGATTCTGAGATGTGGGTTTTACCACAGCACTTTGAAAAGAAAGTTCCTGTGGGACTTGTATTTGGACTCTGCGAGGAGTCGGATAGACAAAGGAAAATGAAGGGGAATTTGGTGAACACTCCAAACATGAACTGGCTGAAATAAGATTGATTACACTCTGAGAATCCTGCAATATCGAATTATTCAAATCAGAGTGTCTAGCATGTAGTGAGAGTTCAGGCTCAAAACATGGAGAGGACGTTAACGGTCTATCTAAATGCTTAGCGTCTCTTCTTTTTGTAGTCATACATGGCAAAGGTGTATGCAACATTGTGTTGTCTGAGAGTGGTAGAGCCGCTCTCAAGGTGTCACTTTCAGTGTGCTCCTTCATTAAAGGCTGGTAGGGAGACGGAGTGCCAAGAACTGGAAGAACTTCACTAGTGTGATCAAGGATTGATGGAATCTTTGTGCAGTGGGAGCTACCTAGCATGGTAGCAGATGGAAAATGGACAATCCTACGAGAGAGACAAGGGAGTCGTGCCGCAGGTATTATCAATCCCTTCTGGTGCAAATTTTGAGGCATGCCCGAAGTTAATAAATAGGCCATGTGAATCAAATATAAAAATGCCCAACAATTCAAGATTGAAAATTAAAAAAAAAATACAAAATTGAGTTTTTCTTAATGGTATCACAACAATCGAAACACAGTGATTGGTTTGAGTGCTTTCAAAGTTCGGTAGAACGCTTCATGATAATATATAATAGACACTTAAATTTCTGAATCAGATAAAGGTTCACAGTTTATCCAGCCACAGGGTAAGGAACGCCCGACAGCTTAAGGAGCTGCCAGAGTACACACTGCACACGGCCAAACAGCAAAACAGCATCTCCAGCCCTTACTGCCTCCAGGCCTTAACGCCGCAAGGGTGGTTGTACCGGCGATTTCACTGCTGGATGAAGTCACGTGACCAAACACGTGTCGGAGTTCAGCTCCGCCCCCTCCAGGAAGCGGTTACTGCAGCAAGAGCAACGCTCGCAGTGCTGCCAACAGGGTGCGGAGGGTAAAAGTAATTAGGAGACACAGCACTCCTTTAGAGTATGAATGAAGCCGCCTCGCGGGCGGTTGTGCCGGCGATTTCACTGCTGGATGAAGTCACGTGACCAAACACGTGTCGGAGTTCAGCTCCGCCCCCTCCAGGAAGCGGTTACTGCAGCAAGAGCAACGCTCGCAGTGCTGCCAACGGGGTGCGCAGGGTAAAAGTAATTAGGAGACACAGCACTCCTTTAGAGTATGAATGAAGCTGCCTCGCGGGCTGTTGTGCCGGCGATTTCACTGCTGGATGAAGTCACGTGACCAAACACGTGTCGGAGTTCAGCTCCGCCCCCTCCAGGAAGCGGTTACTGCAGCAAGAGCAACGCTCGCAGTGCTG
Source organism: Ambystoma mexicanum (assembly GCF_040938575.1). Taxonomy (NCBI): domain Eukaryota; kingdom Metazoa; phylum Chordata; class Amphibia; order Caudata; family Ambystomatidae; genus Ambystoma; species Ambystoma mexicanum. The sequence goes on from NC_090926.1 coordinate 747,390,573, forward strand.
CCAACGGGGTGCGCAGGGTAAAAGTAATTAGGAGACACAGAACTCCTTTAGAGTATGAATGAAGCCCGTTTTCTCTTTTTGGGCAAAGTGATGCATACATGCTTTATGAACATATGTTTCAATTACTTCTCTTATATTTTTTCAGGTTGCTTTATCATGTGACTTGGTGCTTTGAAAGTACACACAATTGTACAGACTTAGATTATAATTATAGTACGTTTTCATCATAATCATAATCTTAGTTGGTTTCTCAGATGTATTTGCCTCAGGATAAAGATGATTAATAGGCTGCCCCTTGTAGATATATTGGTGCTTTGAAAACCAGTTTTATTGAACACTATGCTAGTTTAGACCTTGAATAACTTTGCAGAACGCATTTATTTTTTGTTTCTAATTTTGAAGATGCCATAGGAGAAGATGAAGTCTCCCCTGCTTTCTGCATTGGAAACTGTGGAACCAGGAAGACAGGGCTCAAATCCCAAGCTTCACACTTCATACATTTAAATCCTGAGCAAATAACTTTTCATCATTGTGCATTATTTTCCTTAACTATCTTTAGAGAAGCCTCACTCTTATGGGTTTATACTCTATAGTGTTACTCTATAAATAATTGTAACAATGTATGTTAAGCATACTGGCGAGGAGGCAGGATGACAACTGAGGGTCTTCTGATATGGGGTATGGAGAGAGTGCCAGGTATGAGTTTTCTGTTGTAAACTGAGGAAGCAGGAAGCCAGGTATGGGTCTTTTGACATGCCAGCTCATGTTTGGCTCTGAGAGCAAACTCAGACCCCTTGGTTCAGCAATGGCTGTGCTCTATCAATGAATTCTCTAGGTTTGCCACTTCTTTACATTGTTCTAAAACTAAAGATGAGATGAGATGAGATGGGAGGACATGTAGCCTTCAGTCAAATTACAAACTGTACCACAATGAAAACTGGGCTAAATCTCATCTTTCCCATTTGACCAATTATATTATCCTGGTGAAATAATGTTACTATTGTTTGGTAAGTGGGAGCATTTCCAGGGACCCGGGTCTCTATGAAACCACAAACATAACTGAAAAATATGTTGCATAAAATGAAAGTAATGTCAATAGTGTATTATATATACATACAAATGTGTGGGAGAAGGAGAGGTTGGTATTGAGTTGACTTTTTCTGGAAGATGGGGCCACTGCACAGTGGGCCAGAAAAGTAAACACCCCCGCAGGTCAAATGTTGCCAGTCCTCTCCAGCCCAATGCACAACCTTACTTGCGTCTCCTTTCTTTTCTTCATGTATATGCTAGTTCACTCATCCTGGTGGCAGCATAAAAGGCCACTGAGAATGTGCACAGAAAGAGGAGGCATTCAAAATCATCTGCGCATACTCTTGCCAGACAGTCTATGATGTCCTGCAAAGACTTCCTGGAAAGGCCCCTTCTTTTGTCCTTCTCACGCTTGGCTAATCTACTCTCCGCCTGTTGCTTGTTTAACCAAAAAGGAGAACGGCATTGTCTTCCTCACCTAGCAAGGACAATGCATGAAATACACTTTTAGGGCTGCCCACGCTATGAATGTTTCCAATTTCAAGGCCAAAAGAACAAGTGCCTGCACTGTCTTTTCTGACTGCCAAAGGTACCCATATTTAAACAAGGCATTTTAGCATTACCCATATTCGTGAATGCCAGCTTCAAATTCCCCTTAGCCCCCCTAGTCAGAGACAGCGTAACCGGCGCGTTCAGTCCTAGAGCCCAATGGTCCAGAGGCTTGGCGGGAATGGTGAAATCTCTTTTGTTTCTGGTGCCAGATTTCCAAAGGTGGCCCCCTTGAAACAAGGCAAAGCATCTGCAATTTCATGTTGGGTCCCGCCACAATCTTAGCAGTAAAATAGATATTCACTTCCAGCCAGCGTACACCAGTGACCCCAAATGAAGCAAGCTGTGAGGGCACCATGCAGATGGCTTGTTCAGCACATGGCCAACCAACCAGCTGTCGGACCAGAAAACAAACTGCCTGTTGACCAGCTCTTTTCCCTAGATGTTTAAGGCAACCATGAAGGGGAGCAGTGCCATAAAGTTGATGTTCCTAGCCCATTCCCCATTAGATGGTTTACCATCCTTCTTACATTCGCCGGTTGCCTAGTGCCGTTCTACTTTCAGCTGGTCTGTAGGGAGGGGGTCCCTCCCTCTCCTGGGGAAAGGAATGTGCAACCATGCCCTTGCCCGGTCAAGAAACGTCAGGGTGAAGCATAGACATTCTCCCATCCAACACCACTTTTACATTGTAAAGCAGACTTCTGCCAACACGCCCTTTATATTACATGTGTAGTATAAAACATATGATAGCTCAGCTTCCCATGTGTGCAATTATCTGAAATGGTGAATTGTTTGCATTTGTGCATGTGTCCCCATTTGTCGATGATTGGTTGTACTCTAAGGTAGCTTTCAGATCTTCCTAGGTCAATGGCAGTTCCAAAGCTTACTTATCCTTGGCTGTGATTGGTGGCTCTACATGATAGCCTATGATTGGTTGTGTGTGGTTTGTGGTTGTCTTTTTTTAGTACATATTTGCTCAACTGGGCTTGTTTGGACTCTACAAAATAAAATTGGAGATGGGTCGGTATCAAATGCGGGGTTCCAATCCACCGAGGGGTTCCAAGGGACATCTGATGAATGAAAGCGAAGGCGTAGCTGTCTAAAATGGATCCGAGTCATGTTTCAGCAGAACGCTTTTCCACAGAACATGATCCTGTGCATCCGGATTCCACACCTACCTGCTCTCAAGGCCCCCTGCTCCTTCATGTCCCTTGGGGCACTTTCTACCACTCATCCATCCCCGGCACCTACTTCCCTCTTTTTGTTTTTTTTTCTGCATTCCCGGCCGCCCAGCAGCATGCAAAGGGCATGTCCATTGCACACGGTGGGGATAGGTGTGTTCTTTCCTGGAGGACACCCCCTCTTTTGCTCTACAGAATCCTAGTCCACAAAATCACGGCCCTGAACCAATGAGCAGGTCCCATCTGAAATAATCCTTAACACTAGGTAAAATGCACCCTGTAGCTGAATCTATGTTGTTCATGCCCCCCTACATTAATTACGAATGTACTGTCCCTTCTAGACACGCAGTGCAGTAGTTGTAGAATGGAGGCATGAGGAAACAATACATTACATACAAAATACTGGATTCACCCCCCCAGCACTACATTAACGCAAAAAGGAAATTAAAACAATCCTTGCAGAGACAATGCTGTCATGTCTGAGGTGTGACATCGCAGCTGTTGATTCTGAACTGCATAATCCTCTGTCAGGGCATCACATTAGGAGAATACAGCATTCAGAAAGGGAAATTGTTGCTAATGGAAGCTGGATGCAACAGTTAGAGGTCCTCAGGTTCAGAGTGTGTCTAGCTATTTGGTGCACCAGAACCCTAGGTCCAGGCGTAGGCAAACTACCTTCGGTTGAGAAGTATGGATGGATGAATGGCCAGGAAGGCGCAGAACCCAAACTAACAGCTGTCCTTTTCTCACCTCAGGATATCCTGCAGTACACCATCTCTTCTGTCCTGATGCTGAACCAGGTAAATCCTCTTTGAGCACATTTGCTTCTTCACAGGCGTTATAGTGGCTCATGGCAGACCTGGAGCCTTTGATGAGTAACACTGCAATGCATTTGGATCTTTCTGCCGCATTCATCACCCATATGTGTTGATTTATTTCTGTAGTGCAACATTCACCACTGAGGTGGCCGCTTGTCACTAAACCCAGGATGGGGCAAAGGATCTGGAAGAATCCTATTTTTTGAACCATGTCTCCAGAGTTTCTCATAAGAACTGAAAGCTGGGAACAATCATGTTCTGCAGGGAAAGACAGTTCCAGAGTTCTTTTTATCAGGGGTTTGATGTATGCTGACTTGAAGGCGGACAATATAAGTCCTCTTTTGAGTGATAGGTTCATTAGGTTCCGGAAGTGTGTTGCCGGGGTTCTGTGGTTGAGGATTCCTTTGACGATGTCAGTGAGCAGGGGTCCCTTGGGGATCCTGCAAGGTTGGTGTCCTTGATAAATGTGGTGAAGGTTTCTACTGTGATTGTTTCAAGGCAGGTGAGTTTTGCTGTAGTCTGTGTTTCGCCCGGTGTTCGGTGGTTCGGCGGTTGTGGTTGTATTAGCCCGGGTTGTGTTGATGGTCTGCTGGATTGTATCTATTTTTGATCTCAGGTGGTTGGTTATGTTTTGACAAAGTGCTTGTGTCAGGATGATGGAATTCTTGCAGGATAATGTTTTTTTAATCTCTTTGATGATTTTGAAGGGTTCTTTCTGTGGATTGTTTACCGATTCTATTCTTGTGTCGTGATAGTAATTTATTGCTTTGAGAACTGTTGATTTACACAGTCTGAGCTATCTTTGGATTATTTTGTTGTGTCGTTTGAATTGTTCTCTAAATTATTTTCCATTTTGCAGTTTTCTTTTTAGTTCTTTCAGCACTTCTGTGAACCATTTCGCTGCCAGAATTATTTGTTGTGGCTTTGAATGGTTTTGCGGTGGTCCATGGCCTTAGTGATCCAGGTGTTGAGTGTGTTTTCTGCTGCGTCTATTTCAGTGGGTTCTGTTCTGCTTGGAAAGGTTGAATCTAGTAAGTTTGTTAAGGCCTCCAGGTCTATGTACTTCCAGTTTCTTTTCTTGCTGGCATGGAGTATCTGCTTTCCAGCTGGTAGATGGGTTTGGAGTGTGATGTAGAATGTTATCAAGTAACGGTCGCTCCATTCCATCGGTGAAGGTGGCAAAGATAGTTCTTCTCTGCAGAAAATTGTGTGTATGGTGTGTCTGGCGTTGTTGGTGCATCCATTTACTATTTGCTTGAAGTGCAATGTTTCCAGGAGTGCGCAGAGTGAGTCCGCTGTGGTTTTGTTTTGTTTTTCAAACCAGATGATGAAGTCTCCCAGTATTACTAGGTTGTCGTGGTAGGTTGATAAAAAGGTGGCCGTGGCAGCTAATTTTGTTTCGAAGTTGGGGTTGTAAAATGGTGGTCTGTAGATCAGGTGGAATACTATGTTGGTTTGGTCATTGAGTTCATTCTTGATGAGGAGGGATTCACAGTCTTCTACGTCGGTTGGGATGAGTTGAGACACTCTGATGTGTTATTTGTGTATAATTTTGATTCAGCCTCCTCTTTGTTTTTCTCTGTTGGCATGTATTAATTTAAAGTTGTCCGGTATGGCTTCATTCTCGATGGCTTTGTAGTTGTCCGATAACCAGGTTTCTGTAAGAAAGAGCACGTCTATGCCGCCTTCACTAAGAAGGTCTTCGATTTCCTTTGAGTGGTTTGACTTGGATCTAATGTTGAGAATGCTGCAGTGCAGTTTGTTTGATTTTCCTTTAGGATTGTTGTGTGTATTGTTAGTTCAGTTCGGTGTGTTGTCAGTTGTGTTTCTGTTGCTGGTGGTTCTCTTCAGGTTGTGCCTGTTGGGAGGGGGAGTTCTTTGTTGGTCAGTTTGTTCATTGAGTAGACTGATTAAGTTGATGGCAGAGTTCATTGGTTTTGGTTCATTTCGGCTGGTGAGTTGTGTTGGTGCCTGTCCTTTATTCCAGTCTTTGTTGATGTAGGGCGTGTAGAGGGTATTGGATTCCAGGTTGTCCCTGATTCTAGTCGGAGTATTGTGCATGGTGTAGGCCAGGTAGGTGGCTTAACAATTGTCGTGTTGCGTTTGCCGTCCCGGTCGTGTCTGTATTTGATTCCCTTATTGCCTGATGGTTTGTTGTTGGTGGTCCGTTTTTTCTTGCAAAGCAGTTGTATGTGGAGAGGTAGTGAGCAATGTAGTCTGTGTTTGCTCTATTCTTTGTATGTGTCCTCGGTCCGTCTAATCTCTTCTTCACCAAGGGAGTTGTGGGATCTTGCTGGTTGACACCTTCCCGCGAGACTGAGGTTTCCTTATTATTTCTGTTGTCCATTCTTGCTTTTTTGCCTTGATTGTGGCGAGGCATGGTGTTTGATTTGTGGGTTGGATTCCTTTAAGTGTGAGTCCTCTTTGGATTGTATGTTTTCTGGTCAGTGGGGTTCAGTCTTTACTGTTTGTGGTTAGTTGTTGCTTGTGGTTGGTGACGTTGTAAACCCTTGCAGTTCGGTTGTTTACTGGTATTTTCTTTGTGGCGCCATCAGTCTGGCAACATGCAGCTAGTCAGTCTGGCAACATAGTTGCCAGACTGACACAAGACACCCATGTGAACTTGTCCCCTAGGTATCCTTCTAGGCATCTGGGGAGATGTGGCGATCACATATAATATAGTACATTAGAATGTGTGCCTAGTGCCATAATGGTGGCTAAAAGGGATATTGCAGTGATGAGGGGTAGCTACAAACCTTACTACAGACAATGGGGAAAAAGAGGGTTAGCCACTATATGTACTTAGGTAGTACAGAACATAGGGTTAACACATGTGAGGGGGGTGGAGTGGGAGGATTCACACGTAATGTTCTTGTGGACGAATCTTGACTCCAGTATTTGTTCTATGTGATCTATGTATGGTTAAACAAAAAGACTAAGGGTCTCAAACTGTGAGATCATCTTGCTTATTTTTGGAATTTGGTCTTTTCTCTGCATGTTCTAAAATTTGACATCTTTATTAGCAACGAGGGGGGTCATTGGCCACTTGAACACAGATTCTTTGGTCCAATACCTTCTGTGCTGTGATTTGCTTTGAAAATGCCAATAAAACTGTTTATAAAAACACTCTATTACAGTTAACATGGGCCATTGAGGTTCATCAAAAGAGAGACTGTCTTCCATTATGAGACTTCAGGTGTCTGGGCCACGAGGGCTCTGAGTAGGCTGTGAGCCAAGCTGTGCAGGTGCTTCACTACTAATCAAATTTTGCTATGCTTCCTTTATACAGTCCTGGTACGATTATCGCCTGCGATGGAACGAGACTCAGTACCCCCATCACTCCATCACTGTGCCCTTGGAGACTGTCTGGACACCCTCGTTCAGCATCAGAGAGGCGTGAGTTTCCGAGATCACCTTTCCTGGTTTGCCTCAAACTCATTAGCCCTTACCCTAGCCTTCTTTCACATCTCTGTCTCTCTGTCTTATCAACATCTATCTGACTCCGCACTTCTTCGCAACTTCTTTCATCATATTTACTCCACCACATCTAGTACTTGCCATCGCCAAGTGCCTTATGTAGGCAGGTCGAAGCAAAGAGTCAGGCAACCTCATCACTGCAATCACCTAGCGCAAGATGGTATGAGCAGGTACAATGTGTAGGCTCCTGGCATGAGAACATGCGGTAGGCACGCACACTGACAGGTTTCAATTTGGGGTAGCAAATCACAGAGGTCCTAATCTTTAGTCAACCTGGGGCAAGTATTACACAGCATGGTTAGCTTCTTGTGCAAGATAGTTTGCACAACCATCTTGGGAAGTCTGTCAAAAACAGGTTTCATAAGAAATGTGGTTAAAACTGGTTCCACACAAGATGAATAGAAAAGGCAAGCCATGCTGGCTAATGAAAGCAGGCAGGTATATAGTGCAGACTGCTTTTAACCAGCATTATGTGCAGGCAGAATAACTGTCATATTGTATTGTGAGTTGTATGTATGGTATTGTACTTTGCTCAGTCGTCACCCAGATCATGGTCTTGCAGGGGTTCAGACTCCGTTTCCAAGATTGCTTATGGGGTTAGGCCCATGCATCCTGTGTATAGGCAAAGTTTATTAGGGCCTTTTCAGACAGGTAGTTGAGTGTCTGTATGAATACTCTAGCAGGGTGCTGATATCTCCCTGCCTCGGTTAGTACTGTCCTTTGAAGCCTAACTTCAGAGCTGTCTAGCTACTAGTTAAGTGGCCAAAGGACCTTAGGAAAGCAGTTCACCAATACCCACGGTGAAGACCGCCTAGTAGGTACTGCTGCATTTAAATTGGGATCTAGGAATATTACCAATATTCTTAGTAAACAAGCAACTTATAAAGCGGGCGGTCAAGAAAAGAAAATCAAGTAAGCTCTCCTGGGCAAATACCATCAGCTTCCATGATGCACATGACCAATGAGGATAGTGTAGGAACAGCTGAGATGGTGATGCCTAGTTCCATAAAGAGATATATAGACAACCTATCTCTGACCCACTCATGCTTTGCTCATGGTTCAAAACAAATGTTTACTAGTATCAAAGAATAGTGCACAGCTGAACTGTTTTGCAAGCGACACCACAACCCTTTGGCTACAGTTATCTAACCTTGTATCGACTTTGCCTAATGCTACCCCCAAACCACACATTGCCTCCTGTGGGAAACCAGAGGGTCTTCTCACTTCTATTCTCTTTGAATCCTCTATGCAGGTGGCCAGGGAAAGGCCATCGCTTTTGGATCCTGCCCCTATGGGCAGTCAAGCGAGGGAGGATCACCTGGAAGGAGGGTCCTTGGGGATTGGAAGTGGAAGTCCCATGGGCGAGGTGCGGTATTCTCCATCCTCCCTTCAGAAAGAGAAACCCCTATCCCAGAAATGGTTATGGGATGATATTCATCTGGTTCCCTAATTTAAGAGAACGGTAAAAGATATTATCAAACCAGACATTTTAAACAGAGCAAGAGAAAGAATAGGGATAGGATACTTTATAACAAGACATGGTATCCCCCTTATCCTCTTGATAACCAATCTAACATCCCCCCGACCTTTATGGGCCATTTTAAAAGTGTTCTCCTTCATCCCCCTTTTAAAATACATTCAAGTGCTGAGAGGCGGAAGCGACAACTGTGAGTAATGGAGATGACCTCCTCTCACCACTGTGCTAATGGGACGAAAAAGATGCAAGAAGGTCAAGCATGTACCACTAATGAGGGTCAGGCAAAAGGTATTACAATTAGATAATTAAGCGTTTATGCTGCTTTTCGCTATTTTATAACAGCACACTCTGTTAGCTTCTAACTGTGTCATTGCCGAGACTCGCTTGTGTTTTGCTTCTAGCATTTACATCTACTGCTCTGTGTTTTGGTGCAGAGATAAAACGCTCTCAGTTTTTGACTTACATGTTTCGGAGCTGAACACTCCGCTTGAACTACAATTCTGAGGTTCCCCTTGGTCACATATAGAGAAGCAGCAGGCGCTTCAGCATCAGTGCTTGAAAGCCAGGCCGGTCTTCGCCGTATGCGCCAACTCTGCCACTATATATTATCGTTTTTTCTTGTACGCTTCGGATTCTGAGGTTAAGTCACTTATGTAGGTATTGAGCTCTTCTGCCCAGGGCTAGTCATTGTGGATAAAGTCATGGAAAATGCTGTGTGCTGATCTTTTGACTTTGAGATTCCAACTAGATGACCTTTGACCATCTCACCGGACAATAACAGCATAATCTGAGATGAATGAGTCGGGATGGCCATGTGGCCTTTTATTCTTGAACATTCTGGGCCTCTTTTATATGGTGGTTGACAATGTTGAATTGCTTCCTTTGAAGAAAAATAGCCATTTCTGACCTTTGTTTTCTTTTGAATTTCTTCTATTCTGTCTTTTGGTTTTTAATAGAGCTCCCATCGTAACCATTTCCCCTCCTCCTGTCTACCTATGCCCCCTTCCTTTCATACCTCTGTCTTCCCTTTCCCACCTATTATTTCCATCTTTTTCTGACCTTTCCCGACCCCATTCAATTTCTCTGGGTGTCCAGGAGTTTGTAATTAAAATGGCGGGTGTTCGCCATTGTTTCTCGTCATGCTGAATGAGTACAACAACGTTTTGTTGAAACACTGCAGAGGCCAAGGTGACCCCGACTAACCCAGATAGTATTGAAAGATGAAAAAACACCAGGTTCCTAAATGCCAATTGAAGACCCTTTTATGCCAAGGTGTCTGTTAATTAGCATTCAATATATGCATGGGTCCTCCGGCAGGGTTTTATTTGGATTAGCAAGTGGAAGTTGACTGCATTAAGCGGCAGCCACTAGTGGGCTCAAGGGTGGACAGAGGATTCATGTTGGCTTAAGAGATATTCACATCTAGATGTGTTGAAGTAATCTGGCCTGCAATTGGCCAAAGACTGGAATACTTGCGTGTATAAGTCTCCCCTTCCGATGGGCTTAGGGCGGAGGCTATGCACTCAACACCTTGCACTTCCCTTCAGATTAAAGAACTCGGGGTATGGTTTGGCCAAGGTCTGCCATTTTGGATGCAGACCTCACAACCAGTAGATCTACCAATTTTATTTAGACAAAAACATGACAGGTTTTCCTTAACACTCATAGATTTGCGTTCATTTGCACACTTACGCTATCAAGGCTTGACTACGACACTTCCATGTACAAGTGGTAGCTGGTCAGTGCTGTGGACTAGCACCGGTGACTACAAAACTAAGAAGTACAAGTAATGTTCACATTGAAAAAACAAATCACTGCGCAATTGGCCAGTCTTCACTGGCCGCCTTTAACCAAAGTGATTAATTCTACTGCCCAGGTTGGGCTCTGTTGCAGGGGCAGGCCTGATTCTGCTAACCTATCACCGGATACACAACATTAGACCCATCAGTGTGACCGTTGGTGGCCCGCAAACATGCAAAAAGCAAATCAGGTAGCTGGCTGCACTCTAGCAGTTCATGGGGTGGGGCTCTGCAATGACATTCGTTTGTCAGTTTCTCCTTAGGCTCTTTTAACTGTTAAAAGAATAGGCACCTTTATTTTGTGGGTAACTGCAGTCACCCTGTGCTGAAGATCAGCGTGTTTACCTGGCAGCCTCGGAATTCTGGCATTGGGGTATGCACCTGGCAGTGGTGGTTAGAGGATGCATTGAGTGCTAGTGATCAAAGTATAGACAACTGTCACTGGTTGCATGGAACAAGTACCACAAGTGGCAAGAGCACCAAGTGCATAGGTGGCCTAGAACTCTGCTGGGTGTGAGGGGGGGGGGGGTCAGCATATAGGACTTTGACTGGTTGAGGTCGGCTGGCACATGGGAAGCAGGAGTAGAGGAGGTGTGACGTTATGACTGAAGTAAGCCACTTCTTTCTGATGCAGGCATACGGTGGAGACCAAGGATCTCTCGCCCAAGGTGAAGCTGCATAGCTCTGGGTGGGTGCAGCACATCCTGGGACTGCGAGTGGACAGCAACTGCAACTTCGAGCTCTTCCGATACCCAGAAGATGACACCGACTGCCAGCTGACCTTCTCCTCTTTGCTGGACACTGGTGAGTTAACGTTCCCATCTCTGTACCCCAAGGTGTGCATCTTCCAACCAGAGGCCAGTGCTGGAGCTTTAATTGGCACTGGCCTACAAACAGAATCGGTCTATTTCCATTTGGGCCAGTCATTCGGGACCCACCTGACCCCCGACCCCTCTAACTTTAGTGACATCTCCCATCAGGTCTTCTCTTCGTTCTTCCTTTCTCCTCCCCTATTACCCTGCCCTCCTTTTTCACTTTCTCTGTATTAAGTGCTGGTCTGGTAATGCTGGGGCTCGGTTTAAGTAACTCGGCCATGGACATTACCTTACCCGGTAATGCACCTGTCGTCGGGATTTATGTCTTAAATATAAGCCTTTTAACAATCAATGTTGTCTATTAAACATAGACATGCATCTGAAACTCCATATAGAAACAGCACTGTTTCTATACAGTGAACTCATGATGTGACAGCAATGACATAATGTGACGATTGCCTCTGCATGGAGAATGTGTGGTCGGTAGGATTGAATATATTAATTTTAGGCAGTGTTCGAAGTGTACGAAAAGAAGTAGTGGAACTATGTTCCCTGCTGGCCTGCCCCCGCTCCCCTATCACTACGCCCTCTCCCACACAGAACACAACCCCCCTAACACATGCACCTGCTGTTTAAGGGAATGTTCTGTTAAAGTAACAACTTCTTCCTACACTTTAATTTGAAAACTAAACCATTCCGGAACGGTTTTGTTTTAAAATAAAAGTATAGGAACAGTAAAACTTAATTTAAAAAAGTAGTGGAGCAATGCTTCCAACCGCTCCCGCTCACTTCGACCACTAATTTTAGGGGCTCTATTCAGACTGTGTCCAATGTGTGTGTTGCATGCAATATTATCCAATTTGATCGATTTTAATTGATAGAATTGCACATCTGGCCGAATTCCGCCATTACCATTCGATGGATAAAAATTGATCAAAGTGGGTAATCACTACCAAACATTGGGAGCAGGGGTTGTGGGGGTATCCCATGCTCCACATGTTCGGTGTTGATGGCCTTGGGGGGCAGCGGGGGTATCCCCCACTTCCTGAGGACTGGAGGCGGGGGACAAAAAAATAAAAATAGAAAAGCGGACCCTGCGGCGACGGAACTGACGCTGCAGGTTTAGAAGGAAGCGGCCGTGGAAAAGGTAAGTAGGGGAGGGTGGGCATACATTTGTGGATATTGGCCACAGCAAAAGTGGTTTCACAGCAAATTGACTACAGTCAATTCCGCCGCAAACAATTCTGCCACGGCCAAATCACGCAGATCCCTTGCATACCACGTGTGAAAAATGTAATGAACGTATTTATACTAAGTGAGTTCTTTTGTTGATATAAGACATTGTAATACAATATGAATTTTCTGTGGAAATCAAAATATCCCCCTTTGGTTTCCCATAAACAAGTATATTGACTAAGCAATGTTAATAGTTAAATGCAGACACTGATAGGCGTCTACCTATTTCACTGTCCCTAGTGGGATTATGTATTCGCGCACTGTTTCCTCCCATTCCCGATGGAGGTTCAAACAGTTCCTTTTCATGGTCCTCTTCTGGCATATTATTGCAGTGCACATGCTATACAATTGTATAATGTCCTTGGCATATGTCGGCGGTGCCCTGGTTAATACACAGTTGTTTTATAAAGCAGCCTTCTGCGTCAGTAACTTTTTGTTTTATCAATATTATACTAATTGTAGTTTTTGGTTTAATTAATTGATGTCACTTCCTGTGAAGTCATAGCGGTCAAATCCTGAGAGGATTTGCTTGTCAAATCCTGAGGGGTCTAATTTGAGAGTGTTCAAAGCTCATGTGATATTACTTCCTGTGATGTCATCAGAGACAGACCTTTTATGAAGTTGTATGTGTTATCCTTGGGGTTTTTCGTTGAATTGACCTGACTGACATCTTTCTTTGGATCCTTTGTTGAAAATCAAGAATTGGCCTTCGAAGTCAGCTATGTGAATGAAATTGAGAACGTAAAACATGAGTACTTAGTAACCACGTTGGATGCTCGCACCTCACATGGACCTGGACCCCCCAGCTTCAGCCTGACAGTAAGTGACCTCTCTTTAGTACACACCCTATAACCACCCCGAAGAGTAATGCGGTGACTGTGGCCAAACAAGTCTCAGGTTCTCCTCAGACTTGAGTAACATGTGGCAGGTCAAAGATGGAGGCATTCATACATTCAAGCTCCCTGTCTTTATTTGCAGTGTTCAGAGAATGTAAACTAAGCACAGAGGGTCCATTGATCAGGCAGGTGCATTACACAGTGGATGCAACAATTTCCCACTGCACGTACACTGTAGAGGTGGGAAAGCCAACAATGGCTCGAGCCAAATATCGGACAGGACCTTTTTCAGTAGGAAGAGCAACATCTGATACAGGATTTCCTGTTAGCAATTATTTGACTGCACGAGAATAGGACTCATGGCTCCTTGGAATGTTTGTATTTTCAAATCCTTCTGTCGCCTTTTTAAACTCAATCACTGGCTCAGCTCACGAGTAGACGCTTGGAGCCGAGTCAAGTGTTGGCGCAGCTCTTCTTGCTAATGTTCAGGCATGCTCACCTCTGTCCATCCCAGCTCCTGCATTAGCAACTAATCACCTGCCTGATTACCACCTGTCTGAGTCCTGCCCCACCACAGAAGCTCATCGGTTGAGCACCTCAGAGGCACTTTGGCTGAGAACTTGCGTCTATCAGAAAAACACAATAGCCTGGGCCATAGATTTCTGTTGTCTTAGTCTAAGTGACAATTGGCTCCACTCATTTTCTTCACCTCTCCTCCTCGTTAAGCCATCTTCTGCATGGTTGAAGTGTATTGCATGCATGCCTAATCAAGTTGGCATCCGCTTACTGGTGGCGCACTAACAGAAATGGCTCTTCCAATGGCTGAGTAGACACTCCACAGTTACATTGGTGAACACATGTTTTACCACCGAGGACCATTGCCTTAGTACATGCCATCTCAGAGGCCCCTTAGCTGAGAACAAACCTCATCACAGACCCATCTATCCTGATTCCATGCTCCACCACAGAGGCTAATTGGCAGTAAACATACGCACACACACACACACACAGCCCACCCACCACAGAAAGCAGTCAGCTGAGCATACGTTCCCTCACAAAGGCCCAATGGCTGAATACATGCTAGATCACAGAGACGTATTAGATGAACTCATGCTTCACCACAGAAACTTACTGGCAGAGGACGCAATCCATTGCAAAGGCGCATCAGTGCAGCATATTCCACTGCGAAGATGAGCATTGGCAAGGAAACGTTCCTGCTCAAGCCTGTTCATTGATTGATATTATTATTGATTCATTGATCTGCAGGTCGCAGGTTCGAATCCCGGCCAGGCCAACTCAGCCTTTCATCCTTCCGAGGTCGATAAATGAGTACCAATTTCGGTTGGGTGATATTGTATGTAAATATGTGCTCTGTAAAGCGCTTTGGATAAAGGCGCTATATAAATAACACATCATTATAATTATGTATGTACTCAGTCAATCAGACGAAGACATGTTCACCACAGAAGCATGCACATCTTTCAGCATTTACACCTGTTGGCTAATCATACCCTGCCAAAGAAAGCACCATTAGCAGAGTAGATGACCCGTTCAGACACCCATTGGGCCTCTTCCCGAGTTCGGCTGTAGCCCTTAAATGCGGTGGTAACGGTATTACCGCTGCATTTAAGGGCTGGCCCTATCAGGAGTTGAGCGCTAAATTGGCTGTTTTACCTCCAGCTTTTTTCTGGAGGTGAAAATCCCTGTTTTCGGCGGTATTACAGCCGGCTGAATTGGCCCGCAGTATTAGCACCGAAAATTCCCCATTGGATCCAATGGACCCAATCAGGAATGGGGATTTACCGTTAAGGCCCAACCCGTGATCCGGTGGTAATACCACCAGGCCGGTCGGTGCTAGGGCTATTACAGTCGGCAGTATTACAGCCAGAAATACAGCCCAACTCGTGATGAGGCCCATTGTCTGAGCTAATGTTCCACCAGGGAAACCTATTGGCTAAACATGTGGTCCTTCAGAGGCCCATTTGCTAAACACACAGTTTTCCACAGACGCCCATTGTCTCGCCACATGCTTTGCTGCAAAGGCTAATTGTCTTGTACATGAACCACCATAGGGGCCTATTGTCCAAACATGCAATTACTAATTAACAGGTGTTCCTTCCTGAGCCAGCATCTCGAATCAGAGGTTCGGAATACTGATGGTAATGAAGACCCAGGCATACCATTGAAGATATTGGTTAAACACAAAAGACACCGAAGAGGGCATGAGTGAGATTTATCAGTCGCATAGAAGGCCTAAGAACTCTTCATGAGCCATGTCAAGCCTTTTGTGGTGATTCTTGGGAGCACTGTCTAATTCCACGTTATCAGTGATGTCTGGGTGTGGGGGTGGGGGCAGCCAGCATCTGGTGGTGATTACCCTTACTGCTTTCATCTTTCTTTCTCACCAGCTTCACCTCCAACACACTCCATCCAAGACGGTCCTCTCTCTGATTGTGCCAAGCTTTGCCGTGCTTATTGCTGATGTGTTTGGATTCATGCTGCCAATTCTTGGAAACGAGAGGATTTCCTATAAGGTCACCCTTCTGCTCGGATATCTGGTCTTCCACTCATCCCTGGTGAATGGGCTGCCTGGGTCTTCATCTTGCAACCCGTTGCTCAGTAAGTACACGTTCATAGCTTCAGCCCACAAGCACGTCGCATAGCCATCTCCATGAAGCGGGCATCAAGAACATCCGAGCAGACATGCCCGGGGCATTGCTCCCAGAGGAGCCACACTACAAAGCTGACCCTTATTTAAGGGTGCCCACAGTTTCAATCCACTTTCCTGTCTATATGTAGAGATGGGGAGGGCATTTACTGGCATTTCTCCAGTGCATTGTTTCAACGCCCTCTCAATAACACTGACACATAGGTGTAACAATAGGTCTCTCAACCTGACCATCCCTGAGCCAAAGACATTGGGTCTCATTACAAGTTAGCCAGTCCGGATTTAATGGTGCCCGTAAAACTGTACCGGCACTCTTTTCCAGACTGGCTAACTACGTGTTCTGTGGCTGTGTGGTGTTACACCCAGAAGTAACGCCACCTGCCACAGATGAACAAGGAAACACCGACACCATTACCGCATGGTGCCAGTGTTTCCTCGGCCCCCATTCCCATGGAGTCCTATGGAATGGGGAGTAACGGAATGCCGGCGCCGGAATTACTGGACTACCGGGGCTGTAATGCTCTGGTAATTCCAGCAAGTCCGGCGCCGGTAAATACCAACAAGGCAGGCTGCAGCCTGCCGGTTTTACCCGAACAGCTACCTCCGGACTCATAATGACGGCCATAGTGTTAGATATATTGAGATTGATATTTGGCTAGTACACCAAGTGGTCACCTTGATCAAATGCCGCCTAGTTAGACAGTCCCACCCCAAAATTCGGGGCAAGAAACAACCATTTTTTTAAACAACTGAATTAAAGGTGAAGACAAGGGAAAGGTGTCCCCAGCTTTATGCAGGTGAAGTCACCACAAAGTTACACAATCACAGACATCTTGTCTACGAAATCAAAAACGGCTTACCTGAATTTATCTCTCAATCTCTCACACACAACATACATTTCCATAATCAATTCTGTATATACTTTGAAGTCTGGATAACTAAAACATTCTAATTGTTACTCTGCTGCTTAGCGGACATTGGGTTTAAATGCGCTACATAGCGATAAAGATGCCACATGGGAAAACATTTTAGTTTCTCTGGTATGCTAAAATCTTTAAACTGCACATAAAGTTACACCTGCACATAATACACAGGACTTTTGCTTTCCCCAAATATTACCAACACATGCTGTCATCAGGGACAGGTTGCATACCACCCTTTCCCATAAACATATGGTGCTAATGTTTACTAGTATGTGTGTATCATTTAAAGCAAGCGCATAGTGAATTGTCTCAGATCCCTGCAGGTTTCAGGTTAGGGACGCGTGTCACCAATTTAGAACGCATATAATTTCAGCGCATACCGAAACACTGGTTGCTTGATTCCTAAAAGCGCATACCCTATTTTGGAGTGCATAATGTTCCCCAATGTATTGCATTTTCTTCATCTGTACGGCCCGATCCTATCATCAATAACTCTAAAGTCAGTTGTGTTCAATAATTTATTATTCCTCCAATGTAGTGGGATCCAAAAACCAATTTAGCCCAAACAATCAAGCCTATCCTGTTTTGAGCTATGCTCTTCTCTTCTTCAGGACGCTGCAACAATTATTTACCAAAATATATTTTAAAATTCAACTGTGAGATATGTGTTAAATCTGCACATTGTGTAACTAGTACATAGGAAATAACACCTTTCCTGTGCACAATGCATGTTAGTTTGAACAGTTAAACGTGACAGAAAATTCTTAGAGAGAATCAAACAAAAGAAGGTATCATTATGGTTAGTCAAACATTTAAGGCGCAGAAATCCACTATCGCCAAACAGAACCATAAGTGGGTTGGGGCAAATGATAAGGGGAATGGTAAACTTCAAATTATAATACCAAAGGTTAAGCGAGGTATGGGGCGAAAAAACATAAATATGAACTAGAAAATAAAGACAATGAGCAGAACACATTTGCATTTATTATATTGCTCATTGAGCAAGTTAGTTAAACAAAAAAGAGATTAACTGGTGTGACCCAGAACTATCATCCTGCCCTCGTGAGCACTGCACTCAATACAAGTGGGTATATTCAATTATGATAGACTATGGTCAATCCAATCAGGGTCACACTGATTATGAGACAGATACTAGTGCTTTTAAATAGGTAATTTCTGTATTCGAGTGTAGTGTGGTTAATGTTGTAATCAGGTGTGCAGAATGACTCCAGAGTGAGGGTAAATATCTCACTAGGCTTTCGAAGGGTTGTCTGTCATGTCAAATGTTCTAGGTATCTTGAACTAAAGGGTCTCTCGTGTGAATGTTCTGTCTGGAATAGGGAGGTAAGTTAGCGATGCCCTCTGAGGCTGCATGTTAATGGTGTGAATGACTTGAATATGTGATGTGCAATGAAAAGAAATATGTTAAAACAAACTGGGCTCCGTTTATGCAAAGTCGCGATTCACTGTAGATTATGTGTTTATAAAGTCAATGTTATAGGAACAAAACCTATGTGTACGATGTCATGGAGCGTGTTATCATCCTGAAAAGAAAATAGTAATGATAAAAATAAAAATAAACTAATAAAAATACTTTGTCTGGAACTTTAACTATTAAGTATGCAAGTTGCATTAAACATATCTAAGGAATCTTCCTCCAATATATCCTCCCCCAGGTGGCCAGGCAAAGGCTGTTGCTATCGGATCCTGACCCTGGGGGTGGATATGCGAGGGAGGATGACCTGGGTGGAGGAGACTTGGGGGGAGGACATGAGGTACCCTTAGTTAAGAAATGATATCCCCCTTTTTCCTCTCAAAATGTCCCCTCAATCCCTGAGACCTTTGTGGGCTAATGTAGGTGAGATCCTTATATTTCCATTGACATTCATTCATACACACACCACTTTAGTACTGGGACGAGGAAGAAGCAATAGAAAGTGACAAGATTCTAGAACTCACAATGTGCGATCTAGCTGTCAAAGAACCAAACATCTCGGGGGGATGTTAAAATACCCGCAGTACTGGAAGAACAAGAGGACAGTGTTGGCTATGGCTGTGGACGCAGACAGACACAATCTCCATGGGAAGCTGTGCAGAGGAAAGATTGAGTGCCAGTGTTGTGGAGCAAGGAGGCTCTCTGACGAGAGTCGGGGCAAGTAAGCAGCAGGCTGCGGGGACGCCTTGAGCAGAGGAGAAGCTCTGGGGTGTTCGCAGGTGCGGGCAAGCTGGACAAGGCCTACCAGAGCTTTACCCGAGATGCTGGGAGAAGTGCCGACCGTGGAAGCCAGAGGTAGCCGAATGAAGAGAAAGCAGAGCAGACTTCACCATAGCCAGAGCTACGGTTCAATGCAAGAGAAACCAAATGCGCCCAAGGAGACCAGTGAGTCCCGTGAGATGGGAAAGGAACACCAGGGCATATCGGAGGTGGCCTGTGTAAATAAATAGCAGATGTGCATAGTCCTTCCCTGGAGAAAGTTGCATCCAGAGTGTGTCTGGCGTCATGGGCGGATCCATTTACTATTTACTTGAAATGCAAAGTTTCCAGAGTGCCCAGAGTGAGTTTGCTGTGGACTCTTTTTATTTTTCAAACTATATGTTGAAGTCTACTAGTATGACTAGGTTGTCATTGTGGTTGATACAATGGTGGCCACAGCCATTAGTTTTGTTGCAAAGTTGGGGTTGTAAGAAGGTGGTCTGTAGATCTGGAGGAATACTCTGATGGTTTGGTCGTTGAGTTCTATCTTGATGCGGAGGGATTCATAATCTTCTGAGTTGGTTGTGATGAGTTGAGGTGCTCGGATGTGTTCTTTGTGTATGATTGCGATTCTGCATACTCTTTGGTTTTCTCTTTTGGCATGTATTAATTTATAATTGTCCAGTTTCACTTTGTTCGTGATGGCTTTATAGTTGTTTAATAAGCAGGTTTCTGTAAGAAAGAGCATTTCTGTGCCTCCTTCGCTTAGAAGGTCATGGATTTATATTGAGTGTCTTACCATGGATCTAACGGCTGTGATGGCTGCAGTGTAGTTTGTTTGATTTTCCTTTATGGTAGTTGGTTGTATTGTTTTTTCGGTCCAGTGTGTTGTCGGATTGGGTTTCCGTTGCTGGTGGATTTTTCATGGTGAAACCTGTTAGGTGGTGTGGTTCTTTGGTGATCAGTCTCTTCATTGAGTAGGCTGATAAAGTTTGTGGTGCGGTTGGTTGGTTTTGGTTTGTTCCGGGTGGTGAATTGTGTAGGTACCCATCCATTGTTCCAGTCTTTGTTGATGTAGGGCGTGTAGAGGGTGATGGATTCCAGCTTGTCCCTGATTCTAGTTGGGGTGTTGTCCATGGTGTAGACCGGGTTGGGATGGTTTTCCAGTTGCTGTGTTGCGTTTGGTGTCTTATTGCCAGTTGATTCGTTGTTGTTGGTCAATTTTTGCTTACCACGCAGTCATATGTGGAGAGGTACTGAACGATGTAGTGTGTCTTTGCTCTGTTGTTTGTATGTCCCCTCGGGCCTTCTGGGCTGTTTTATTCCAGTTTTTCAGAGTGGGATCATGCTAGTCGGCACCTTCCTGAGTAGTTTGGGGTTTCTTATTGTGTCTGTTTAGTAAAGAGTATGCATTGGCAAGCGCCACAAGAATCTGGAAAAGGGCAACATATGATTAGTGGCAAACTTGTGTGTTGTGAGAGAAACAAATATTGACAAGAGCCACAAGAGAATGGGAATGTGTATCATTTGCATAGCGCCCAACAAGTAAAAGTAAAGCATCAAGAGGATCTCAAATAAGCCTGATCTAAATCCCACTGTGAAGCTGAAACAGTGGCAACATGCAAGTGAAGGAGAAACCAGTTAGGTGTATTGGTTGTGTGACCTGTAATGTGTGGACCATGTGGTCCAACAACTGTGCCTACACTGAGGACACCCATCAATGGAAAGCCAATGTTAATACCTGCAACAGAGATGGTGGGTGAATCAGAAGGAAACTCAGTGTGAACTGGAACTGAGCATTTGCACTTTGTGAACTGTGTGAAATTGTTGAAAAACCTGAAGCCTTGGGGATGGGAGACCCCTTTGGGCTTTGTGAACTACCTGGAAGCCTTGGGTTAGGGACACTTGTTTGTGTGGCTTGTGAAGTATATTAAATCATAGGGAAGGGAGATCTTTTTAAAACCAGAGCTGGAAGAAACTTGGAACTATTATTTGAAAACTTATGACTTTGAAGTGACATCCCTACACACTGTATACAAATAGCAGTGAGAGCAAGTATAGGTTTTGACAGAGACAGATTTTTACTTTGGACGTCCTGACATAGACTGTCCTTAGTTTCCTTCAGGCAAGAAAATGCTACTTTAGTTTAGGCCTTTTCCCATCCCTCTTTTGATATACTAAAAGTACAAAGAGAAAAGTTGTAATTCAGTTGTCTGTGTCTGCTGCATGATGCCTTCACACATGTTAAACCAACCTTTGCTTTGATAATTGAAGATCATAATTCAGTCTTCTAAAGACTGCATGCTTATGAGATATATGTTATTAAACCAAACACTGTATGTCCTCTGGCATGGAGCATATATAAATTCTAGAAGATAGAAGACCGTGGGCCTCATTACGACCTCGGCGGTAGGGCTGGCGCTATTAGCGCGGGGGCTATTAGCGCGACTGCCATAGCCCCGGCGCTAATAGCTCGGGATCACGAGTTGGCCAGATTTGGAAGTCCCCATTCCACATTGAGCCCATTCGGGAATGCCCCATTCCCCATTGGGCTCAATGGGGAAATTTCGCACTCATACCGCCGGCGGATTTCCCGCCGGCGGTATTAGCGCGAATTCTCAGCGGATTTCACACCAGCTCAGAACTGGGTTGAAATCCGCCGAAGCCCTGATTCGGCGGACCCTTAAATCCGGTGGTAATAGTGCTACTGCCGGGTTTAAGGGTTACTGCCGAGGTCGTGATGAGGCCCTGTGTCAGGAACTTTCAGGATAATTTCAGCTTGTATTCAACATATAAAAGCCCTCCTCCTCTTTCACTTCACATATTAATCTCACTGTGCAATTTCAGAAAGAGGGGTTGCATGGGCCATTTGCACCATTATTATGGGAGTAGAAATTACACAATTAACCTTGCTCTCTTTAGCCAGTCTTTATTAAACAGCTATGGCCTTCAAAGAATACACATTATCAAGAAAAATCTTTATTAGGCTTTGCAATGGACATCTTCATAGCACAGCCCAATGTTACCTATTTCTGTTACAACACTTTGGGTAAAGTTTAATGAGCTTACTATTTTTAAAGGTTGGTGCATCAAATGCACAGAAGATCTGTCTATATCATTGCGCACACACCTCAGAAAGGTATTTTAAGTTGAATTGAAATGTCACTTAAATTTACTCGCAGTGACTTACACTGTTTATTTCTCTTTTAAACCATTATATTTGATAACACCTTCCCAAACCACCCCCTTTCTAGGACTAAGCAGGAAAATAGCTATAGAGAACATATATAATTTCTTTTGGTGAAATCTCATACTCACCTTTGAGAAGATGTTTTCAGTTTTAGGAGCAGGCTGAATCTTTGAATTGAAAATCTCCCAGGGAGCGGGATCTCTCCACATCTGCTTCTATGAAATTAGGACTGCCTCAGATTTCCTCTTTGCAGATTTCTTTCTAGACAGGGATCATTCCCTGGAACAGGAATCTTCCTTTCTGCAGCCCTTAAATTGGTCTCTCTCTGATGCATCCATCCATAATCATAATCCCAGGTGGTGTTCTTTCCTGCAGCTTTTCCAATATCAGTCTAATGCCCTGTATGCTCACACTTTTAAAGTGTCAAATATTCCCATGCTTATGTCATGATTATGTCACACTATCTTATTGGCACGATCATTCCATTGGCCTGCCTTAAAGTCAGTCACGCCTATCGAACACACACTGCCAGTCTTCATTGGATGATTATAATTTCTGTACTTGTGACCAAAAAAAGACAGGGGCTCAATCTGCTCTTAAGATTCTTGACTGCAGAATGTTTTTTGTTCTACAATTTCTGGAAGCAACCTGCTACATCAATAATATATGGATTGCTGTACTCCCTTTTTTTCCGGAGATACATGTCTGCATATGCTTCATGGATTTGTAGTGTAATTTGTTATATTTTTATGAATATGAATCATTTTGTTAATTATTAAAGATCAATGTGAATGGTGTCAAAGAGAGACTCTTACCTTTGAAATACACAGAGTGCCATATTCGCATCTGGTATGGTCCCAAAGCTATGAGGCAAAACTGTTTCCATATATAACGTGATTGCCAATATCATTTCAGTTTTAAATTATGCATTCTTTTCTATGGATTCCCATCCTTAGTTTCTTTTCTAGGTAATGAAACTCATGATGCTAGCAGGCTTCTCAGCCAATGATTGATTCGGGTTCTACGACAAGTCCCTTTGTTCTCATTCCATTGGAACAACAACCATGTGGTATATGTAATGGAAGGCAGGGTTGAAATGTGAATACCCTAAGAGCAATAATGTATTCTTTGAAGTCTGACTAGAGCCAGGGCTCTCTGCTCACTTCAGATCTTAATCTGTGTGAGCCACATGAATGTAATGTCTGTTGGTGTTTTAGTGTATATTCATAAGAGGATCTTGTCTTGGACTTGCAAAGGTGGGGGCTGCTCATTACTCCCAAGGCCTGTTCACATGGCCTTTCGTCCTAGAAATGTACACTGCACCCTTCTCAATGTTAGATACATGGTTAAAGCACACAATACATCTTTCTACCCTGAAAGGCCAAGACTAGCCCCATGGGAGCCCTAGCCTACCCACATGGGAACCAGTACACAAGGCTGAAGTGCATTTAGTTCATCAGTGATTTTACTGGAACACTAGTCAGTATTGCCCCAAGCCAACTCATAGCATTTTATGTTTCTGTTTGCCTAAAAGGCATACTGACTTCTATTGTAATGACAAAATATACACCAATACAAAACACCATATATTGTTAAGTACATAACACATGTTATATAACTCTGAATACATCCACAATTGCCAATATAAATAAAACATCATCCTTTAAATAGATTTTCTCTGGTATAAACTTTAGAACCTGTGTTTAGGTCATTTCATCCATGTACAGTAGAAACATGCTTCTTTGAAAAACATGGCTACATACTATAAAATGAAAGGATGATTTACTTTTCTCGCTTTAAAGTGTATTTCTCTAACACAGGCTGTGGTATTCTGTTAGCAAAATTACATTTCTGACACATTTGATCTCCATGAATAAATGTAGTGTTTTTACCTTGGAGTTGTTTAGTGTTTGTTGCCCTTCACTCACAAGTATTCAAACATACTCTTCGGTGCAAATTGTACTCAAGGCCCCATATTGTTATTGGGATGGTTTAAATGAAGGTGCAATCCACATCATGCGCATCTAACTCTGCATTAGGCAGTCTCCATGTCTTGTATCTGGTTCTGTCCATTACAAAAGGCGGCATGGTCTTCATTTGCCTTTAATCCCCCCCCCCCCACAATACTCACATGATACTCTAAGGTGTAGCACAGTTGCTACCCTCCCATGGGAAGTTTTCTTTGTGGGCAACCCACCCCTGGTGAACTAACCCCTTGCTTCCAGGACCTCAACTAGTGCCAAAAAGCCATGGACTGTCGCACCCTACAAATACCGCTTATCATTATTTAAAATAACAATCGGAAAACAGTGCAGTCCCCTGATGACAAGACTGAGTACCCACCACAGCAATAATATATTTTCATCAACAAAACACTATATTCTAGTAATCCTAGCACGGCAGTTTCCCTGTGACACGTTATATTCTGCCGAAGAACATATTTTCATTAGCTTTACGAGACAAAGCCAAACAAGAGTGTGTCTAATCCTGGTGCACCTCCGCTGGTGAATTATCAAATAAGAGGCCACTGAAACAGATAACAAATTTCAAATAGAACGCAGGAATATCAGAAGGACTTGTAGTACAGAGGAAAAAATAGATTGAATGAGAAGTAGTGGCAAGGGGGGAAAAGCAACAACAATAGCTATCTGAAGTCACAGTCCCAAATACAATATTGGCACTGACTGAATACAGGGAATACATTCTGATGGATCCAACTAAACACCAAGTAATAGACCCACAACGGATGTACACACAAGCAGGTGAAATCTGGATCAGGTTGAAAAATGGCATGCACATTTGGCGTTAAACCCAGCCAGGAACACAATGGCAAAAGGAGAAAGTCTGCCGGCACAAATTAATCAAAGGTAAATAGGAAACCAACTCCAGTGACTTAGTCAGACTGAACATGCAGAACAGGACCAACAAAAAGAAAACTGCAGTACCTGTAGCAGAATTCTGCAAAACTGGAGTGTCATCCCTGACTGATACAATCTTCTTCAGAGACGCCTGGGTGCAAATCAATGGAAGTGTCCAAGTTTTATTAGTGAAAGACAATGTGGTAGAGAATGCAGAGCCATCAATAGTGGACGAATCAGCATTGCACAAGGCGGACCTCAAGACCTCCACCTGTCCACCAACCTTCCCACACAGAAAGTCGCTAATATGGGCACATGCCCCCTAACACCCAGTACCCTACATGTCTGTAGGTAGATAGGTGCCAATTGAGCACTGTGCAGGCTAGGATGGCATGTACACTCATGTAAAATGGAAAGGAGGAGAAGAAGGATGTGCAGGAGGGTGGTCGGAGTTAGGAGCACTAGTGACCTGGCCAGAAATTGGGAGCACTAAATCCAGAGGTCGTTGAGGTGTTCTTTGAAGAGTTGCAGCTTAAGTTCCTTTCTGAACTAAAGGAGCAAAGGGTGTGTGGGGGGGGGGGGGTAGTCTGCTGTGGTGTGGGATGCAATTTTTTACACTGGGTGCAAAGATGCAGTAGGATTGTGTTCACATGTTCAACCTTTAACATTTTTCGGTTTCTAGTCTCGCAATGTTGTGCTGTCTTGTTTTGTGTTAGCCTCCAGAAATGGTGGGTTTTTCAGACATGCTGGAGCCTTTGTCATTGTGGCTTTGCATGTGAAACCAGGGATCTTAAAATTGATGCAAGACAGGAATGGGAATCCAATGTAGATCGCCTAGGGTGTGGATGAGTCAGGCTGTGTCATGAAGACTGCTAATCAGTATGGTCAGTGAAGAAGAGAGGGCACCGAAGAGGAGAGCATAGCCACCACCCAGGTGGGAGTGGACCAGGGCCTTTGTAATGTGGTTCATTGTACAGAGAAGTGAGAGTTGGTATCAGGCTGTCATGGGTTTCTTGGTGATTGACGGAGTGCTCACTCGGTTCATGATGAATATAAGTGACTTGCGTTTGGGGTGAGTCAGGATGTGAATTGGTTTAGTTTCATCTCATCGAGCCAGGTCTGCATTTGGCTTTGTTTTTGAAATGGCTGGGTAGGATAAATACAGTCTTTGTTTGGTTTAGTTTTAGGTAGGTAAATGAGGTTGAGGCAGTGGTTAAGTTGAATCTATGTCATTATGTGTGACCCCCATTACTACGACCTCAAAAAGGCTGATTTTGTTTATTTTATTTTGACCCCTTTTACACCACATATATATGCGGGGGAGACCCCCACAGCCCTCCCTACTTGTATTATATACCATACCCCCCGCTCCCACATATAGACGTGAAAGGTCCGCATTTTTGGCAGTCGCAGTTATGGGGGCACAGTTATAGTATTATTCGGTTGAGTCTATGTATGCCACTGACTGAAACTTAGCTACAGTGTGTGTTGTCTCCATAGTTATGGGTCTCAACAACATGGTCCATGAGGTGTTCTCCCAGTGACTCCATGTACATCTTCAACTTGATCTTTGGGAGTTACATGCCTAGGGTACCCCCAGAGGCCACTTGCTGTCATTGGCATCTACTAATTTGCATTGTACAAGTTGGTGAAATTTAGTGTGGTAAGAGAAGAACAGTTGCAGAGCTGTGTACTTCAATGCAATGCCCAAATGACAGGGTGTTGATCTGGGTTTTGTGGAGGCTTTGTGGAGGACAGTTCCAAAAGCTGCATAGAGATCAAGCAGACCCTGTAGGTGACAGGTGGTTAAGGTTGACTTTGTCTTCACATTACAGTTGTGATCATTGCCATCATGATCACTCCCAAAAGGAATTAAACAAGACTGATCATGATAGTCTCGGGGGCACAGAATAGATACAGAGACTGCTGCACAGGATCCAGGCTGCACTATAGAAACGATAAGATTAATGCCCTGTCCTTGTGTGCCTCAATACAAACTCAGTAAGTTGCTTCCGAATGGATTGTGTCCTCCAATGTATTCCACATCTTTGACATGCAATGTCCACAGCTGTGCACATTACATGTCAAAGATGTGGAATACGTTGGAAGAACATCCAGTCGAAAGAACGTTACCAGTTGGTAAGTAACTTGTTCTTCTGTAGTTTTATCCCACCCACGGGCCTGTCTTAGGTTTCACAGTTTATTGGCCTTTCCCTGGAATTATAGGTATGACTTGTGACCAGATCTCTATTTGCAAAATATGATTCAATGACTTCCTCTGCGCTTCATTACATCATGCTTTCTGCTTGTTCCTCGCTGATGCTCTTTGCCAGTGGGTTGATAATGTATAACATTACATCATGAATTGTTAAGCTAATGTTATTAGGTCGATATTAAGTTCCCTCTCACCTTTAAAACATGCATTAGAACTGCTGCGCCCAGCTAAACCTGTACCCTTGTTGGTGGTTTTGAAGAATGATGGGGTGTCAGTCTCAGATTGCTAACATGAACTATGAGCTTTTCATTAGATACATAATAATTGATTTTCATTTGTGGCAAAAGGAACTGTGTGCTTCCTCTCTGACTCATATCAGATGTCTCTTTATTGTGGATCGCTATTAAATAAAATATTTCTTAATCATGGATTTATATTCGGACTCAACTGAAAAGCCCTGACTGTTTGTTTCTTCTTTTTGTGATGAAGGGAGAGTGAGCAAATCTGGGACCAAGGGAAGGCGCATGCTCCATGATGTGAACCTTGGAGTCAATAAATGGGGGATCGGTGTCGCGCAACGCGAGGTTCCAGCTCATTCAATTTAATATCCTGCATAGAGTTTATGTGACCCCCACCAAGTTGCATGTCATAAATAATGCGTTGGGCTTGGACTGTCCCCATTGTGAGAGGGGGCCGGCGGGAGTGTGGTACGTGCTCTGGGGATGCCCAGTAGTAACATGTTACCTGCAAGTGGTGATCGCAGAGATTAATTAACAAATTGCTCAGCTCCAATCCGCCCGAAGGTGTGTTTGTGGAGTCTGCTCCTGGGTGGATCGACAGAAACTATGAAACTTACTAGCCCAATTCATGTTGATACCCGCAAAAAGACGGTTGGCGATAGCTTGGAAGAGACCCCAGGGTCCATCAGTGCAGCACTGGAAGGAGGATGTGAGCAGGTGGGGAATGGCAGAGCTAGACATATAAAAAAAACTAGAGATCCTGAGGAGGACGATGAGATAACGGTGGAATGAGGCCCACTGTTGGATGAACTGAGATTTCCAGCGGATCAAAAACCCCCATGAGAAGGAGGTGTGAATTGGTAATGTTAAAAGATGGGGGGAATGGACCTGGGAAGGTCGTTGGGGTATATCCCAATGTGTCCGGTATCCCTTTGTCACACCTACACTGTTATGGTATATTCCTATACTCAGTGCTGTATTTCCAAATGTATGCAAAATTCGATTAAACATATGGTTTGAAAAAAAGGGGGGTTCCCCTAGTGCTTCCTCCCACAGGCTGACCATGAGCACATATGCCTCGGACAGATAGCTGGTGGCCCCTATACAGCTTGGTTAGACGACCTATTAAATAAAACAAGGTCAGCAGATCATTGCAAGTTGTAGTAGAACCAGCACAGCGTGCAACCGAGGTGCAAAGCCTGATGTGGATCAAGGAAAGAGCCTTCAAGCAAAAAAGACGGCGAAGACAGGAACTAGGTGCTTGCGCTTGGCACGCGACCACAAACAACAACTTTGCATTTACTGTGAATGGCCAAAGAGAAGGGAGCCATATCCACATATCCACATGAAATTAGAAGGCTGCCTAACCGTAACCTTGTGGGCCTGAACTAAACCATTAGAAATCTCTCCTCCCCTGCAAGTAATCAGGGGGAGGGGTTACCCACAATAGGATGAAGTGGGCACACACAGTGCCACGGGCAATAAGGCCTAGAGAAAATCAGGAAGAAATTGGTCAGCCAATTAGCTAACCTATTGCCACAATCACCTCATTTCCCTCAAGAGGAGAGCAGGAATAGCTGGAGAAACGGGAGTGAGAGGAGGAGCCGGAAGACGTGGGGAAGCAGGAGTGCTAGCAGTAGAAGGAGGCAGAGGAGCAGGGGAAAAAGCAAAAGGATTGCAAAATTTAGAGTGTAAAGACCACGAGGGATACTTTACAGCAGAGCCAGGGAGACCAGGGGGATATACTCCGTGGCTCCACAGCAACCCAATACCCAGGGGAAGGAGCTAGGCTAAGGCAGGAGATGTGGACACAAGCTTGCAGAGGCCAGGCTTTGAGTGATAGGTTGCTCAAGCGAGTCAGGGGCATTTTATCCCCACAAGGTTGCTGAAGCGAGTCAGGTGCACTATATCCTGTTAACGTTGCTAAAGAGAGTCAGAATTGCTATACAACGTTAAGTTGGAAAGAAAGCGGGGCACTTAATCCTCGGGCCGGAACGACTAGAAATACAGTGTAGTGTGCATGCTAGAGGTTAAGGTGCAGGCTATCGCCCCCTCCCAAGATACTAGTGTTATTGCCCAGGTGTGGAGAGAATATCCAGTCCAAGCCAACCCAGGTCGGAATGCATGTCAGGCCATGAGACCCCTAAAGCAGGAGGGGAACTACACACCTGCTCGCTCCAGACCACTGTGAACATGACCCATCCAATGAGAGTCAGAGATCATCCCAATGCCCAAGGAGCCAACACAGCCAAGGCAAGACATCAAACCAGGAACAGACTCTCGGAGGAATAGACCCACCATGAATACAAGAAGTGCGCAGAGAAACTCTAAATACCTGAGACTGAGTGACACTGTCACAGGGTAACTCTAGAACCTTGCCTTCAAGAACACGCTCTAGACTTTTGGACTAAGAACCATTGGTCTTCTGTCAAGAGTAGGGGATACAAGAACAGAACTGGAGGTCACAAGGATTGATACAACAATTATTCAATAGGTAATTGACTCAGGTGGGTGAGGGGGTGATAAGAGGCTCATTACAAAGTATCATCATAAGCGCAGTTTCAACGACCAAAAAAACAATCTAATTCAGTCAAAAAAGGTCGGAAAAAAGCTGATAGTCGTCTTCTTCAGGTCACACAAATGACATAACAATTCAATTTTTGGAAGGCCACAACATTTTTAGGATACAAAATAGCAGCAAACCAGTAGGTCGCATAATAACAGATATACTGTGTTTCAATTTTGATTGAAGATCTGGACCTCTAATGCACAGAATAAAAAAACATATAACAAACTTTTTGTTAAAAAAACTGTGATTAAACATGACTGTGACTCAGCACACACCCAACACCCATTAAAGTTCAATTTATAGGACTACCTAACTGAAAGAGTAGGGGATAACCTATATAATTTTACCACCTGTTAGGGAGAATTCTCTGTTTAGGCTGAATTTCCTAACCTAGTGAGTCCCCCAGCAGCTTTGCTGGATTTTTTGGGGTTTATTTTTTCCCCTGCCAAGAGTGAGACTCTTTTACCCTCACTTTTGGGCATGATTTGAGTGTGTTTCTTTGAATCTAGATGTGTTTAATGGGCTATGGGGTCTTTTACTCCATAGGGTTTCATGTGTTTTTGTGACGTGTGTTACACAGCACCCTCCGTGCAGTAACACAGGGGTGTCATAGTGACCCCCCAGTATAGACTCCATACCCTGGGACTGACTACTGTCTGCCAGGGCATGTAAAGTCACCATTGACTTTACTAGTCTTAAATTCTGAACAGAACCAGTACAAACCATCATATTATAGACGTACTGGCTGGGGCAATTCGATTGCCCCAGGGTCTGTTAGTCGAGGGGGCACGTCTCCATCCCCCCTGATCGAGTTTTGGCTGGTGGCAGTGGATACTACTTTCTATATTCAACCGCAAATATTTTCCTATGGGATTTCCCATTGTTTTAGGCTACTATCTTTATTTAATTATTTACGGTAGCCTCGACCATACCGCCGGTTTATTTAATTAATATTAATTCTCCGGTTGGTATTTTTTGCCAAAACTTGATTCTAAAATGGCGTTTGTGTTCTCTTCTGTGACTCCAACCCAAGTCGAGCCCTTTGTTCCACTTTTTGGCGGGCTTCTCCACAGAAGCCCTCCAAAGTGGTGCCACTATGTCTGGGGTACTTAGGAGGGGTGGAGGGGAATGTAGGCACCCTGGACTGAGTTGCCTAGGCAACTCAAGTCGCACTCCGTCCTGATTGGCTCAAGTGGTGAGCCGGCCGGCTCACCACTTAGCATGTTTGAGTGACAGCTAGGCTGAGTGAATGGGGATTTGCTGCATAAAAGCAGGCCTTTGGGGACTGGAACTTCAGCAGTCGCCACAGGGCCTAAGAATCCGACGAGGGAGAAGCTGAGCCGACCTGCCACGACACCACGACCGGTGGAGCCCTGCTGGACCGTCTCACCACTTTTTCCCAACGACAGAGGAGATCTCCCGCCGGAGAGTCTTCTTCCTTTGACTGGTGGGGATAACCAGTTTCACCGTCTTTTCGCTTTCCCGACGTATCTCGTGGCCGCCTTGCCCGTGCAAAGCACCCCGGCAACCGGGATACCACGTTTTACCACGTTCGTGAGACAAAGGTACCACCTTTAACCGGAAAACTCTGCGGCTGGTTTCTGCCCTGGTAGTGCAACGACCTTCATCTTTCCTCCAAGTCGAGATCTTCTCTTCCCCTGGACGACGATGCAACTTGCACCCACTACCAGGAACAACTGCCACCGCTGGAGGATCCTTCCCACTTAAGGTACCGTGTTCCGCCTGGCTTCCCTTGCAACCGACTGTACGGGGTAGATTTAGCCCCCGGCTTTCGAACCTGGGTTAGCCTGGGACACCCTGGCTAAACTTTTCTAAACCTCTCTAAACTCTTTTCTGAACCCTCTGCAAGACTTTTTAAGCATAGTGTAACTATGTGATCTTGGGCACATTTGTGCTCTACTCTCTCTAAGAGTGGGCCCAGCCTTTGGACTTTGGCTCACTAGTGACTTTTTGCTCTCTGCCTTGCTAAACAGTGTTCTGGAATCATAGAGCGGTGTACCTCTTCATATTCTGTCTTTTTCCCTCCCTTTTTCACAAACTTATTAGAGTGCAATCTAGTTAAGCGCGCCCCTCTGTATGAAAATAAGTGGTGTTTTACTGTGATTTTCTAATGGGGAAAAAGGGGTGTATATATCATAATAGTAGTAACTGTGTTTAGAATATTTTACAATCAGAGTGCTGGAGTGTTTCAACTGTGTGTTTTTAAATAAATAATTATATACTTTGATAACAAAGCTCTGGTCAGTGTTTGCTTGTATTATTGTATCTGAGTGCCTATTGAGTATACTTTGCATACTGCCTAACTCTTCTTGAGGGAAGTCTGACTGCTCAGCCACAGCTACCAGGTAAATCTGGGTGGTACAGACTGCTACCAAGTGGGTTTACTGCCAACACCTGTAGTCTTAAATCTTTTGCAGTGGTCCCTAAGGGAACTGCACAGGTTTCTGCCTAACACCACCCCAACTCTGCATTACAGAACGATCTTCTTTTGTATGTTCTGTAGGTAACCTCCAAGGAATCCATAGGTGTTTCCTCTACCTGTCCATGAGATCCTTACTTTCGGGGTATCTGGGCCTGCAGGCTGTTGGCAGATGGAAACCTAGCAGGGTGATTGTGAGCTGGGGGTTGTCTTCATAAGTTGATATTTTTCTCCAATTTGCTATTCCCAGAGATGTGCAACTGTCTGTGTTCATAAAACTGTAAGTAAAAACTCTGTTTCTAATCTCTGGGTGATCTGTTCCTCTCTGCAGCACCCTTTTTCAATGATTAGCTTAAGTTCCAAGTTTTTCAAAATGTATTTTCAAGTCTCTTTGCCTGAAGATCCGTTTATATTTCTTTATGTCTCATTAGCCCAGGTGGGAAAGACTTCACACACTGCAATAGTATACATTCATTTGACATAAAAGCCCATTTTTAAAAGTCTATAAATAGGTTGTAATTACAAATGTTGAATAAAATGTGTATGACTTGTGTATGAATGTGTCATAACACCAGTGTGCGATGGTGGGGCTATTGTTTAGTAGGATTAAGAATGTAGATGATATGCTACTATTAGCATTTAGGATGGGTAAACCAAATTTCATGTGGGCCTACAGAAAACAGATAGTCCCTGGGGTTGGTATTCAGTGGGTGGATCGCATGGGGAGGGCAGACTCCATTGAGAGTAGTGACTATCTCGGGAGGACGGGATATCCCTTTGACCCTCCCACCTTCCCTCAACTCCACACTACCCAATGTCCCCATGTCTTATTACGGTATATCTCAGGCAAGGACTACATGGACGAGGAAGAAGATCACTGACAAGAACAAATGCGTACACTGTAGCCTTTTTAGTGATCCTATTGGACAGCTGCCATTCAACGGCAGTGGGGGAAGAGACAGATGTAGTCTTCATTGTCGGCTGGGCCAGAGCCGAGAGAGCGTCCAGGGACGCACAGGACCACAGAGGCAGACATTGCCAAGGAGGGAAGCACACTCGCGGCAGGCCTGTGATGCGGAAAGCAGACCGGAGGATGGGAGAAAACACCCGCCAGTGACCGAAGATGCTGGAGTGCCTCCATACTGCCAGCGAGCTGCAAGCGAGATGCGCGTAAGACCGCAGAAGGTCCAGGTGAGCCAGGAAAGCCTCAGAAGCACCTGGGAGATCCACCAACAATGGGAGGGACATGGGCAAGACCCTGCAGGTACAAGGGTGGCTAGCCCCAGGATTGGGGAGACCCAGAGAGTGCTTGAAGAACACAGTGAAGGACAAAAGGAATACTCATGGGGGCAGAGTGACCTAGTGAAAGGGGTCTGGGACCTACATCAGGAAGACATAGCCTGACCAATAATAAGGGGGAGTACGCACTTTGCAGATACTAGTGGCATGCACAGGCCTTGGCAGGAGAGTAAACCAAGGCTGTGGATCAAAGAAAGATCAGCCAAGGAGAACGTTATAAACAACCAAGTGAAGGGGGTTTGGGACCCATATCAGGAAGACATACCCAAACTAGTGATGACAGGGAATACGTACTTTGCATACATAGAGGATACTCAGATAGCTTGACAGGAGAGTAAATCGAGGATGTGGCTCGAAGAGAGATCCAATAAAGACTACTGGAAAAGTAACCACGTGAGGGGGGTCTAGGACCCATGCTGGGGAAACGCACCTCAATCATTAATAAAGAGAAGTACAATCTGTACTTATAACAGTGACACTCAGAGACCTTGGCAGGCAAGTGAAACAAGGCTGTGGGTGGAAGTGAAGAGAGAGAACTGTGAATCTAAGAACGTTGAGTACCCTTCTTGGCAGGAGAGTGGGCCAAGGAGGGGGTACTAAGAAAAGGGCCAGGGACCTTCAGTACAGCTTGTGAGAGATAACCCGGCTATTCATCCTCAGAATAGGAGGGGGACCGGTCTGCTCATCAAGGGTCTGGGACCCTCAAGATGGCTTGGAAAAGGTGTCCAGGGCATTCTTCCTTGTTGTAGCTCCTAGGAGCCAGGCCTGCTCATTAAAGATAGAGAGATAATCTGGCATAACGTGGAAAGACTCAGGGGAAAGGGAATCGACCCCTTGAGTCTTGTGGAACTGTAACTTGCTTTAATAAACCTTTTTCAAACTTTTGGGTCTGAGCTACAAAGTCAGGCTGCGGGTCGACTGTCAGAGAGAAATTTCCCTTTTCACCTTTTGTTGAGTTTGGATTGTGAGGGATAGGTTAGGATTTTTACACAGAACTGCGAACTTTACTTTGACATTGTGACATAGACAATTTCATTAGCTAGTTTTGTTGAGGTAGGGCTACTTAGGATTTCCTCAACCCTCCCTTGCTTTTGTTATTAATAAACATCCTTGCAAATCAGCATGCAACCCTTGTGTCCGACTCTTACTCCTAAACCCTCACAGCACCCTGAGTATAGAAATTGAATTCTCACAGAGTATTGACACAAAAGATGAAGTTGTACATGCAAAGGAAATTACCTCTGGACAATGGGTTGACAAAAAACAATACATAAAAGCTTGCTTCACCCCAGAATGACCCTGCAAGAGTTTAGCCTACCGTCAGCCGAAGGGCCCAGATACCTGACCAGGCTGGCGCATCCCAGGGCTTAATGAACACTGCATGCCCTTTAGGACTGCCCTTTCTCTGCATTCTGAATTTTGAAAGGGTTGTTGATCTCATGATTTCATCCTCTCGGGTCACTTGGGCCGTTGTGTGAACATGTGGAGTTTCTGCTCATAACCAAATAAATACTAAATACTAATAATATTGACAGGTGTCAGGATGGGTTGTAAGCAATCCTGTAATCCTGTAAATCACCTACTCTAGGATGACCTGCAGTCCAGAGTCCAAATGTATGGGTCCTATTCTAAAAACCCAGCTTCATGAGTGATCACACCCAGGACAATGACAAAGTCTCAGGCAGTTCTAGGGACCCAGTATACTTCTTTATCCTAGGTGGGGCCATGTCCTATGGGCCGCTGGTTATTGCTTTTTGTCTGTGCCTTGGCTGTGTTGTCTCATGGGAAGGTGAACACGAACTGGACCTCCTAGCTTATTCTTGCCTCTAATAAACTTTAATGGGCAATGTATGTAGTTCCTCATCTGCCTTAGGGGTATCTCTTGCTTAGTTGCTTTGCTTGGAGAAGAAGGGTAGGTATCCACCCCATGTGAGTGCTTCCAATTAGGATTCCCCCCACAACCTGGGTACTAACTCTTAAGGGGATTGGGATCATGCTGATGCCCTGACCACTGCCACCCTAGTTTCACCACCTATCCTACCCCTCTATGATCTCCTTGTCTGGTCCCGGTTTTAACACCACACATGCCATTCTAAGTTTCTGAGTTTTCAAAAGTCCCATTAATCTAGCCTGGAGCTTGGACTTGGCATTTTTACCACCGTCATGCTATGGAAAAAGCAGCCTCCTGATCACAGGTGCTGTGTCCAGATGACCCTGCTTGACAAACCACCACAGCTCATGCCCTCCTCCTTGAACTCAATCTCTTTCCTCTGATCCTCCTCCTCCTCCAACCCTTTGCGCCAACTTGCTACACTAGAACACCATCCTTTTCCACACACTGCTACAATTCTGCATCCTTTTATATTCAAGATAATGGTGTGAGAGGGCCAATAAGGGTTCTGATTCGCAAGTCGATTTTATCGCTAGATTCAAGGGTGCTGATTGGAACTCACCCCATGAACACACCCGCTCCCCCTATAGGAGTTCCTTCACCCTCCATAATTCAATATGCTGAATTGTGCGCCATTGTTGCAGAGCCACTGCACAGGTCTCCTTTTTCAAAATCAAGCTAAGGAATCATGGGAATGAAGTGCCTGGTTTGCGGGGCATTGGCTCTCTTCTCGCTGGTCTGGTGCATGCATATATATGCAGCAGTCTTTGTTCCTCTGCTGAGTGCAAGCCCATCCTCATATCTCTATCCTCGCTGCTGTGAGCTTTTCCCTGAGACCCAGTTGCAATGCATGTCTGGATGTGTCCCGCTAATGGAGCTATGGGCTACGTCCATATTATGTGGCGGGTCTCTCTTTCATGTGTCTGCTGCCAGTTAGCCCCTATATTTGTATTTCTCTGGAGTTTCCTCATCAGCTTTTGGATTCTTGCTGGATATCTTTAGGAGACGCGTGGTTGTAAGCCCTCTTGTACCAGCTGAGGGAAGATAGGGGGAGTCTTGGGTTCCCCCATTTTCATCCCTTAGGGGTCACATTATGCAACTGTTGGCATCCTTTGGCTCTAGCATAGCCTAGTGTCCCTATGCTGGCACGGGCCTAGTGACTTCATCACACCCCTGTTTAGATCATTTGGCCACAAGAATAAACACCCCCATCAATGTCGAAGAACTGTGTTTGGAGTCGTTTGACAACTTTTTGCTCCAGTAATGTGTTCTGGAAATTACATCATTTCTAATGGCTATTTGGATGTTAATATGGAATGACATTTGCTGGTCTCCATGGATACTGAATCTATGTATAGTGAGATACACCAATGGGAGACCTTAGAAGTCCAGTGATTTTAACGAAAACAATTACAAAGAGATATTTTTCAGAGAAACAGTTACATCGGCGATATTTGTCCCTCTTGTCAGAGATCGTTGTATATCATTCTAAGGAGAGAAGGATGTAATGGGTATATTAATGATATAATCATGATTTGTTCGGGGGATAAGTATACTATCTGTGAGGGTGCTACATAGATCAACAGCCTCAATCACCATCGCTTTTCACCCATAAATTAAGCAGAGCATAAATGCATGCATTATATATTGAGAGCATTGAAATGAACTGGACACTACAAACCAGGCTTTACGCAGAGCACATAGACAGGCATTCTTTGTCGAGATCATAGAGTTTTCACCCTAAGGCATTCAGGGAAGCGAACGTTAAGGCAGTTCTTGAGTGTAGGCTATTTGCATAAATCCAGAAGGCTACAAATAACACCCTGCTGTCATAGCAGAGAAACCCACTCAATGGGGATACTAGAAGCACTTGTAACAAACACACCTGTAGCATCTTCAGAGACTCCTTTCTCGATTCTAAAGGAAATGCTAATCCGGGTTCTGAAACAGTGTCCAGTGTGGCTAGTTACACACCGTTCTTGAACACGACATGGAAATCCTCTTCAAAGACAAGAACATTTGCAAATGTGGGAATCACAACTTTCATTTCACTTCAAATGATTGATTGACACATACACACAGTCACAGAAGCATCCAAAAACGGTGTGACACTCCATGTTATGGGAATTTGCTCCAATCACTGGAAATTCAGTCTGCCCTACATTTGTGGAATGGCCCTTGACTCATGTGCTAAACAATGAAGATTACCCAGGCTAACAGCTCAGGGAATCTTGATTCTATTAAACACACGCAAGCAAGTCTTATGCTTCAACTTCTTCATTCTTTACTCTTCAGCAGATTTAAATCTTTAACTTTGTTTACATTTCTTTTTTTTCTTTTTTTTTATAAGGGAACTACAAGTCCCTGTTAGTCCTTTCATTCCTGGGGTCCTCTACTAGACCTGCTTATTCCTAGACCTATTATCGAATTTCTTGTGTAGGTCCCTTGCTTCACTTTTGATGCTCCAACATGGCACCTTCACTCAACAATGTCCCATTTAGGCAACTTGAGATGAACACCAACCAAACTCAACCCCTACAGGACTTGAACTTCCTCTCGTCTCTGACGACTATGATGCCTTTCCACCTATCTTGCATTTAATCCGCTGGTCTTTTGCTCCTCCCCTCTAAGACAAGAAAAGGACACCATCAGAGAGGGGCATATGCATTATAACTGCTGCAAAACAGATAATCTCAAAGTCAACCCTGCTAACTGTGCATTTGCTGGGCTGGAATCAAGACTCCGAGCTGTAAAACTGGGTAATCTTCATTCTGTGTCAAGACCAGAGGCAAGCATAATGCTTGTTCAAAGCTGCGAAGTACTGTAGTCACCACTGGCGTTATTGGCTTGAAATAAAATGCCTTAAAGACGTTATCACTCGACCAATCTAACGCCCACAAAATATCTTGGAAACTGACCCTGCAATGAAGGCCTTGGAAGCTATGGCTCCCCTAACTGAATGCACTGCAATCTTAGACATACCTACTCCTGCTTGCGACATGACTTTGCACACCCATCTAGCTATGGTGGCTGCCGCTACCACCTTAAAGAGCTGCTTGCGTGCTATCAACAGTTGATTCTCACCAGCTGCTCTCATCTCTTCCGTCCTGATCTCATACTCTTTTATGCATGACGCCACACAAAGCTGCAGCTGGTCTGGCAAGTAAGGAAAAGAGATCGAGGCATACGTCTTTGTCCTTTTTGCTATCATAAATGTGCCGCCTACGGGCCGTAAATCTTCCTGTCAATTTCCAAGGCTTTGACGTCTGAAACTCTCTTACCCGAAACTAAACATAACAGCATAATCATCTTCCCTAAAGCTGAGTTAATGATAAATATTTGTTCAGGGAACCTTGCTGAGAAAATATAGGATGATGTCCACATCCCAGAGGTATGCATATTTAGGGAGTGGCGGTATTCATCATTTCACTCCCTTAACCAGCCTGACTATGGCTGGGTGGTTGCCCACTGTTTTCCCTTCGACAAGGTTATGTCTGGCTGATCTGTTGCCACCCAATATCCTAAAAGCTATACAGTCTGCCACTAGTGAGGCTAGTAAGTTAAGTACCACCACTATAGACGCAGAAATGGGATGAACACCTTGTTGCGGAAACCAGTCCTCCCACTTCATTTGATAAGCTGGGGAGCCTGTCTCAAAATGCCTGGCAGGCTCTAACGTCCCCTGACAAGGGTGAAACCTCCCAGTTGAGTCCATGACCAGGCCTTGGTCCTGAGGAAGCGCTCTCGGAAAATCCGAGAATAGTTACATCAAAAATGGAAACCATGCTTGCGTCTTCCAGGCGGGGGTTACGATCACCACCTTTCCTTGTGAATCTGTGCCAATACTCTGCACAGCATTATAATGGGCGGGAAAGCATACTGAAGATCCACAGGAATGGGAAGGTACTGTTCCTCCTCCGGCTGTGATATCCCAGTAGCACCGGAATGTCATGTGGGAAAAATGGTAAGGCGAGGCTGCTGGTAGGCCGCTGGTACTACTGGTGACCTCGTAATGAGGCCCATATTCCATCCTGAGGAGAATGCTGCTGTTCACTCTGTCTCTTGTAAATGCTTTGATGGCGAACGACCCAACTAAAAGTTCGAGACAGTTGATATGAAGCCTATTTTCCCCCTGTCTCTATGGTCCTGCACCAGGCTCCCCAACCTGCTCTGCTGGCTTCCGATTCTATGGCCAGTTCTGGCACATCCCCGAAAATGGCTTGTCCATTGCATGCCTCCATTTTCCAGAGCCATCATTTCAGTTCTGTCCTCCCTTCCTGATCCAAGAAAACCATCTGATTATGTAGGACCTGCTGTAGATTCTTCGTCTTTAACCTCTCAGTTGTTCTGTAGTGTAAGGGCCTGGATGGAGGAGGCCAATAACCCTACAATCCTTGCTAGAGTTTGTATCAATATCTCCACTCTCCTGAGGCACCCACTGATCTCCTTCTTGAAGTCCCCTATCTTCCTCACTGGAAGCTCCAGAGTGGCTTTCCAGGTATCTACAATGAACCCCAGGAAATCCATCCTCTTGTTGGGTCTGAAGTCTGACTTCTCTTGATTGATCAGAAATCCAAGGGCCATTAGCAGGTTCCCTCACCCATTGTTTCTGCTCCACTAAGTTTTCTCTGCTCTCTGCTAGAATCAGAATGACATCTAGGTAGACTATCGTCCTGATATCTCTCTCTCCGATCACCATCACGAGTCTCAACAATTTGGTAATCGCCCATCACGTTGAGCAAAGTCTGAATGGCAGCATCTTGAGCCGCCAAATATGTTCTCACCATCAGAAACAGAGCCACAACCTTTGTTTCAGTGCCACTAGAATCGTAAGCTATGTGTTGTTCATGTCTCTACGGGCAAGCCAATCGTGCTTCCTGAGAATGCCCATGAGAAGATGAATGCCTTCCATCTTGAAGTGTCTGTACACAATCCACCTGTAGAGCACTTTTAAGTTTATCACTGGTCTCACTTTGTCGTTTCTGTGTACTAGGAACACATATTGCTGATGAAGGTGCCGGCCCCCAAGTCGCTACACTCTATGGCACCCTTTTGGCGGGGCTCCTGCCAATCGGTTTCTGGCAGGCGGGATTCCTTCTGGGATGTATGAATGTGGGGGAAGGGGCATGCTTGTGTGGGTTGTGCTATGAATTCCAGCTGAAACCCGGCCTCTGTCTGCAGTACCCAAACATCGCTTGATAGCTCACACCACTTATGCATATAGTCTATGGTCCTTCCTCCTACCTGAGGATAAGACGTGGGGATGTGTCCCACCTGACTTTGCCACCTGTAATCTGCCATAACGTCTTCCTCTACGACTTCTTGTATTTCGTCCCCTCACTGGAAAGAATTAATTTTGCTGCTGTGATTCCCAATATTTGGCTCTGGCCCTTTTTCTTAATAGAGGGTTGGACTTTGACAAGAGCTGAATACGTGCCAACAAATGTGCCCATTTCTTTGGCGAATGACTCTCCAAACAGCAGCCCCTGTGCTGCTTCCCCTGATTCATTAGATGCTAGGTCTCCCAGCTTGGCATAAAACCTGAGGAGGATGCTCTGCCTTTCGGATGACAACACACAGTTGCCGTTACCTAGGAGGCAGACTGCTCTCTGTGCCCAGCTGGCCAGCATGCCTGGGTCTACAGCTTTGCTGGTGTCCCTGGCTCTCTCGGCTAGGTCCATAATCTTGGCGATCAGGCCTGACAAGTCCAAGAGTTTCACTTGACAGCTCTTCCACGATCTGTCCATTCCTCTATGCAGATCCTTCAATACTTTAATGACGAAAGTGATGGTGTGCGGGTCTAGTTCGGGTGTCTCTGCCACTTTTCTTGCTAATTCTGGTCTTGGCCATTTGGAATGCATATGGAGCTTTGGTTACAGTTGGTTGGAGTTGTCTGGGTCGGGTCTCCCTACCTACCGCGCACCTTTCTTTTGGGACAATTGGTGAGTCAGCCTGCAGCCTCGCTCCTGGTTCGTCTGGGGACCAACTCCAGGGTTCCCAATTGGCTGAATGATTGGGTGGGATGACAGACCTGCGGATAATGAAAGGCACTGGGGGGATTCAATAGTCCAAGAATTTAGCAGTTATGCTTAGGTATTGGTGCTTATAACCTTTTACTTTATTATTGCTTTTGGAATTCCACAAGGCAAATTGGAAACATCATAGTGGCGGATAATGCCAGTTTTTGAACATTGGTGAGTGCAAACAGCCGACGCGTGTTTCGACCTAATTCTTTTTCAGGGCCAATTGAGTAGTATGGTGTGCTCTGAATAGGGCTGATAGCTGGTCCTTCCGGGTCCGGGTACCAGTAGGGCTAATAAGCCTGTTCTAGCGCCGCGGCTCCATCATGCTACTCAATTGGCCCTGAAAAAGACTTAGGTCGAAACGCGCGTCAGCTGTTTGCACTCACCAATGTTCAACAACTGGCATTATCTGTGGAATTCCAAAAGCAATAATAAAGTAAAACGTTATAAGCACCAATACGACTCCTCTGATCTGACCATGAACCAATACCTAAGCATAACTGCTAAATTCTTGGACTATTGAATCCCCCCAGCGCGTTTCATTATCCGCATGCATATGGAGCTTTGTCTCTTTTTCTAGCGGCTTCCTCATTCTCTGCCTCATATGCTGGGCTATATATAGGGGATGTGGATCTTGGATGTCTGATACTATCCAGGTGAAACATATCGAACAATTCTGTGTCCTGTTGCTTGACATGCTTCTCTTTGCTGGCTCACTTTCTACCTTGCACTGGCTTTTTCTTCACCTTCTTGTTAGGCTCACCGTCTGTTGATGAGGCGTCAGTGTCTTCTATATCACCCATATTATCATCCTCTGGGGTAGGGGGTAGGAGGCCCGGCATTGCTGACTTTGGAAGGAACCCTTCTCTTAGCTTCCCAAATGCATCAGCAACCTCTGGGGTACTTTTCAAACCCTTGGCATCTTGACCTGGGGGAGTAAAAGAGATGTTGCTCTTCTGCGTCTGTGTACTCCCCTGCTTGTCACTCTTGCTAGTGGTGACATTGAGGGGCATGTCTTTCATTTTTCCACTCTGTGCGCTATTGGTACTATTACGTATAAGGGTCTCAAGATTGTCTAATCTCTTTTGCAGGGGGCAAACCCCTTGGACCACTGCCTCAATTAGCAAGCCTCCCAGCACTTTTCTGAAGTTGAGCACCAGCTCGGTCTCTGCTTTTGTGACCTCTTGGCTCTCCTCACTCCATGAGTATTCCTCCATGTCTGGAGGGAAACTGTATTGATAAGTAATTGACCTGGAGCTGTGATGTTGTCCTGTCTGTTCCATTGTCTGGACTTGCAGGCTGCGTGACACGCCCTCAAAGACTGCAATTGGGCTTTATTATAATCTTCCTTTAATATTATTTAATTATTATTATTTTTTTTGTATCCTTCAGTCTGGCTCTGCTTTCACTGTAATTCAATGTGACGCAGAGAGGTGTGGCAGCTTTCTGATTACTGCCAATAGTACCCCTGGGCTGAAAGCTGTGTTTTCTCACACTGCTTCGCTTCTGTGACTTCTTTTACTAGATTTCTGCTCCCACAGTGAGTGATGTACTCTCAGACCGCCCGGGGAAGATCCTGCTGTATTTTGCACCACTTGCTGCTGGCGGGTCACAGAGCTGACAATGCTCATTAACCGCTGCTGGCTACCGAAAGTTGCTCATGTGGATTACGAGATTTGTGCATGTGCTGAACTCCCCGGTCTGTTCCTTCGAGCTCGAAACTCCACCCGATACACATGGGAGACCCGACACGCTAGGGAAAGACTGTCATAAACTGTAATTCCCTCCTGTAACTCCTCCTCACCTGGATGCTCAATGGAACTTTCTTGTGTTTCGGAATCCTTCTTTCTCCGTAGCCTCTTCTGCTCCTTAGTCTTCTTTTCCTTCTTTTGGTGTAGGTAGGGGCTAGCTCCCTCGGTGGCCACCTTGACTGGAGTGGAAACCAGGTTCGGGGGACCTCTGAGGAGCAAACCCTCAAATCAGGGAAAAAGCCTTCTAGGCACAAAAAACCCTGAAGGTAGGTATAACAGGATCTGGTCTGTATTCCTTGATATGGCAAGTATTGGTCCAGATGTGTTTGCTTGATGACCCAAAAGGGCAGGGAAGTGGTCTCGAGTCTATAAAACATTGGAATGGTGGAGGGTGACTTCAGAATGGAAGTACAAGTGCTGGTACAGGCAATGCGGTCTCTGGACGCAATATGTACTAATATACAGCTACCATGGAACCATAAGGAAGGGTTCAGAAGCTATAAGTAGAAATACAGCACTGAAAAGTAAGCAGAACGAGACATAAAAAAATAACGCTGCTGGGATAGAGAATACGGCAGCAGCAACAAAGCGGAAAGAAGGGCGAGTAGTAGAATCGGAAAACAGAAGGAAAAAGAGGATAGGGTACAGATGCGAAAGTAAGAAGGGCTACAAGGACAGCTAAGAGCTAAAGAGAAAGAGGACAGAATCCAAACAGGTACCGTAACGAAAAAAGGCAAAGAAAGAAACAGAACCATGCGCGGTAAGTGGAAAGTATAGAGAGGGCAAGAAGAATGAAACTGAAAGCAAGGAG
This sequence comes from Ambystoma mexicanum, assembly GCF_040938575.1. Classification (NCBI taxonomy): domain Eukaryota; kingdom Metazoa; phylum Chordata; class Amphibia; order Caudata; family Ambystomatidae; genus Ambystoma; species Ambystoma mexicanum. Next base: position 747,434,861 of record NC_090926.1, read on the forward strand.
GAAATCGACATGGAAAGAGGTCAGCTAATAAAAAAGGAAAATCAGAATTGTGTGCAAAAGAAAAGGGAAAAATACTGCGAAGGATTACCTGTAGAGGATGTCAGCCGAACGTGCAGAGTTGTAATCAAAGGTAGAATAGAGGAAGGCAAAAGGCAATGCTGGAACACTGAGCAAACAGGAACCGGCAGCATGAACCAAAGAGACGGATACAACGCAAAGAGGAAGAGGATTCCTCCCAGTGTAAGGTATCGTCAGCCATATTGCAGGAGGACTAGACCGTCAACACGGAACTAGGGGAAGCCATTTTATGTGTATTTCTAGCTGTGCCAGCACTTCCAACGGTGGTGTATGACAAAGACACACACAGGCCCCGAGGCACTCCATTATGAGTACGGGCCCTTTGTGTGTTCCTTGAGGCTTGAGCCACACTACTTTTAATCAAAAGCAATTATTAATGCTGACACTAAACAATGAGTGCGCACGGTGAGCTCACAAGCTGGCATGCGTGTCTGCCATAAAATGATGTGAAAATATATACTATCCATGCATTACACTATGTCTGAAGATCAGAAAAGGAAGAGGGAGGGAGCTAGACAGGAAATGAGATAATAGGTCCAGGAAGAAGGAGGTCTAGTAGAGGACTCCAGAATTGAGAGGACTATCAGGGACTTGTAGTTCCCAAACATAAAAAATGTAAAATACATTTAAACTGAAAGTTAAAGATTTAAATATGCTGAAGAGTAAGGAAGTTGAAGCATAATGCTTGTCTCCGGTATTGATCTAGAATTGGACTTCGGCATAGAATCCCAATGGATGCAAAAAGCCAATACTAATGGAAATACATCTAGAGTGATTTGTCTAATACATTTTCCTGGATTTGGTTTCTGTACAGTTGCTAGAGAAACTGGGAAGTGTCCCTCTGGGTTTCTTCTGGATGGTTCTGCTGGCCAACAGAGCCTGCTGAAACATTGCTATTCTGGCTAGCTTGTGGCATCCCACCCTTCCTCTTTCTTAAGTTCCTTATTCTTCTGACAACTACCCTGTTATGGTTGTGCTGCATCCTAGTGTCATTCTGACCTCTTCAACTTTCCCTGCCCTCATCATCTCAAGCCTTCTTTCCAAACTGTTCTTGCCAAAGTTTGCAAACCTCTTCACCTCCCTTCAAACACATATTGATCGTCTCCAACCGCCTCCCATCATTTTCCTAATTGACAATCTTTAAACTTGTTCTGGATCTCTAAAACAACCTCATGTTCATGTTCATACACCTTCTTTTCTGCTTCATCCACACACAATGGTAGACTGTCAGACACCTCCAGACTCCCGCCATTCTCCTCCTCAACCTTCTGCTTTGTCTTCAAGCTTCTTTCCACCAACACATCACCTCACTATTACCATGACCTCCTGATCGTAACACCTCCTCCTTACCACTAGCACAGACTCCTGGTCTCACAATTTCCTCCTTCCACTACCACCACCTCTTGGTCTCAAAAACCCCTCCTTTCATGTACCCCACCCTGGTCTCACTATTTCCTTCTTATCACTACCATCTCCTGGTGTCATCGCCTCGTCCTCACTACGAACACCTCCTGGTCTGGCTACCTGCTCCGTGTTACTACCACAAATTCCTGCTGTAATATCATCCTCCTCCTTATCTCTTACCAAACTCTTCCTCCCACTACTCTTAGGCTTCTTCGATGTCCTTCTGTACACGCCATCCTTGTCCCCTCTCCACTCCCCAACCAACTTGAAACTGCAGCCTCTTCCTCCAAAGTCCCACACTTACTCACTGTGCTGCAGCCCATTTATAGGCAAGGGGCTGCCTATGTGAGTTGATATTGGTAAGAGCCTGTTTGGCTAGTGCAAACAGCCTCACTTGGGTCTACCAGAGGCTAAGAGGGCTGGATTAAACCTAGGGACCAAGAGAGCATGACCAGGGGCTACTCCCCATACCTCCCTCACCCCATGATCCACTCATTTGGGAAGACACCCAGCTCCCTAGGTCTCTATTGGTCCCCCAAATCTGGCAGGGGGTTTCATCACTTATTTCCTGCTCTTCCCCCCGGCCTCACCACAGTTGGTTGATATGGGTGGGAAATGCCCCGGAGGGGGATAGACAAGCTTCTGGCGTCCATGTAAGGTCATTATTCCAGGTGCCTCTCTGGGTTGAAAAGTTGGATGGCCGATGTAATTTTCCCCTTTAGGAAGATTTTACACCACCCTAGAGTTTGTGAGATTGACACCCTGGCCTTTAAATGCCTATTGGCCCTCCCTTGGGTATTCACCAAATCCATCACTTACCACCCATTCAGAGCTGAGAGTAGAGGTCAGACCCTTTCCATCACATTTTTTGGTTTTTTGGTTTCAACCTTCCTGGAACCAACATGAGAAACAGGAGAATAAGGTCTGCACTTAGGTTCCCTGGTCTCCCCTCAACTCACAGGCAGACCAAGCCTCCTGTAACCTCCTTGAGTGGGGTATGTGTAAGAGCAGAAGAACATCCAGTTAAATTCAGCATATCAGGGTTGTGGATTCACTGGTGATTGTGCTCTGATTCTAACTACCTGGGTAAACTATCCCTTCTTTTAGCAGGTTCCTCACCGCTCCATTCATCACAGGATGTCCTTGGCTTGTTACGTGAGGGTTTGGGTTTTCAGACTCTTCCTATTGAGCTGACGGTGTGCCTGGCTGTGCTACTAACCTTGGTTCCCTACCAGCAAGGGGATCTCAATGGTCCTTCACACAGGGGTTTCTGCAAGGATACATTGGAAGCTGGTTGTGGAGACGTGTCCTGGTTCTGAGGTTGTCCATAGAAACTTCCTTCTAGATCCTGCGGTTTTTCTGATTGAATGCCCCAAGGTTCGTCACAATCTGGAGTTTTTCATCCTGTGGATTCTGTTGAAACTGCTGAGCCCCTGGGATCATCTTCCTGGACAGTCGTAAAAGATAGGGTACCTACCCAATAACCATGAGCTGACACGCTCAATGTACCCCTGGGAACCCGTTCCAACACTAGCTTTGTCTCTGCCTTGGGGATAGTATTTGGTCCCTCTGGATTATCTCTGCCTTTCTTTAGGCTGGGTCTCACCGGTGCATCTCCCTCTGGTTCCAGTCAATATCGAGACTCCACGTTGAATTTAGCCAGTACGTTCCCCTTTCTGATGTGGACTGGTGTTCGGGTTACGTTTACCACCAATAGGGTAATTCCACCTTGGTGCCCTTCTGGGGAAAGAAGAATGCCTGTGACAGAGATCCTCTTGGCTAAAGTATGATTATAAGGGGCCTTCTCAGATTTCCACCCTCACTCCAATCTCCATCACTAGCTTCTCAAAAGCCAGCACATCCAATTCAGTAGTTGCAAATACCTGAAACTGTTGTTCCCATAGTTGAGTGGTTGGGGCTCTGCCAATTAATTATATTTGTGTTTCAATCTTGCTGGGGTCAGTTTGAGTTCTTCTATTCCTAGCTCTTTTAGAAGTGGAGATCCTACCCCACCTACTTTCTAAAAGAAAACAAGAGTATGGCAGCAGGGTGGCTGCCTACTGAGGAGGTATTGTACCCTAGAGCTCAGTGAAGCCGAGAAAGACCAGCTTGGGTGGAAGGAACAGGGAAAACTCTAACTACTTTAGGGTAGAAGAGTTTAGTTAGGCTGCACTTGAATACCCCTTCCATCAAAAGAAAATGAAAAGGAATTCCAAGATATGCCTAGTTTTCCTGGCATTGCTATATTTTGCTGGCTCATTCGTCTAAACAAGTCGATCCCACTTCGGACACCACATTTCATGTGATGTGACTGGATCAAAAAACCAGAAAGACCATGCTCCAGTTCTTGTCAAGTGTTTTATAAGAGTCAACGTACAGTGTTTATTAGGGTTGGTCAAAATAACACCCTTCTTCTAGAAATGAAGTAATGAGGATGGTTATCCTTTCCAAGGTTAGGTAGTGTCTCAGGAACTGAACTGACAGAAAATGTCCAGACCGAGGAGTCAGAACCTATTGCATTGTCCACAAAGAGGGTGCCGGGAATCTGTGTCTGCTTCTGGATGAGGTAGTCCAACAAGCTCTCTGGGATGTCGACCTCTGGTGGGAGTTGGTTTCTAGATGATAGGGAGAGACACAGGGATGGGTTCCTATGGGTTTCTACTAGGTTGTTCTGCTCAAATGTCTATAATCTCCTCTCACTACTTGGGCATGCCCCCACCCACCTCTCTGAGCATAAATTAATATTTCTGTCAGTTCCAAGTTCTTCCTCCCAGTTCTAATGCCTGCCTAAATCTAGCTTCGCAGATAGTACCTTCTTAATCGGGCTAGGTTGCAGCCTTTCTCCGTCCTCTTGACAAATTTTCTTCTCCCAACTCTTCCCTATTGCATCAGTGGGGGCGTCCTACAACCTCCCTCCAGCCTCCTTGTCAATGTTTGCAAACCTCTCCACCTCCCATCACTTAATGGCGGCCTTCAACCTCCTCCTGTTGTTCTCCTACTCGACTATCTTCAAATACCAGAAGACACCTCACAAGAAATAAGAAATGCTATTCCATAATTTATACTATTAAAAATATGTTTTTGTGAAAATACACAGTGCCTATTCTGTAAGGGACCTTACCAGAAGAGAAAATAGACTAGAACATTTCCCCAAAATATACCAAATGAGGAAAATGCTAAAAAAAGTTGAATCTCATTCATTTTAGAATGTTCATATTTTTTTAAAAGAGCACTCATGTATCACAAGAAACCTATTTATCAATTCCAACAATATTCATTGAATGCATTACATTAGATCTATTTACCAAACATTGATCTGGTAGTATTAATTAATAGCAATTGTAGTAGTAGTGAAGTACTTCACTGTTTAGGACAAAGTAGGTACTCATACCTTTCCTATTATAGACATGTGTACATTTATTTATCATATTTTAGCCTGTGGTCATGCATCGCATCATACAACTGCAGCAACTTTCAACTGTTCTTAATTGGACGTCTTTGTCACAACCCCATGGAACCTGCTTAATCCAAAAAAACATAATAGCATAAGTGTTGTGACTTGCATGTTCCCTTTGCCAATGTAGACCTAAGGACTAGTGGTCATCTTTGATTTCAAATGTTCTGATGGGTTCTAGGATGCACTCTCACAATGTCCTCTTTGTGCTTCTTGTATAGACGTTTTTTTTTATTAGTAATAGACCACTACATGAATCACAAAATGGTTTCCACGGTTAATGAAACTGTTGATCTTATAATGTCTTACGTTGTGTAATTACATGTATTAAGATGTATTTAAATAATAGGCGCACACACAGTACATGGGCCATGTTTACAAAAGCCATTTGGCAATGTTGGTAGCCAAGTTCAAGTATTGCATTTGCTTGCTTTTAGAAAAGGTTTACAAAAATGATCTTTTAATGTTGGGACTCTGGTGTATTTAAGTGTTGAAAAATCTTCCATGTAGTTTGATAAGTCCATTTCAAGTTTTATTATAAGCCAATGTTTACACTGCATTTTATGAATCGAGTGTCTTTCATTTATATTCTGTGATAACACATATTTTTTAATCAAATTGCTTATACTTTATGAGAGTGGTACATTTAGTTCTTTATATGTTGGCATCCTTGTTAATTGTTTTATTCAAGTTACCTTTAGGAAACATTTACAGATTAGTTGTTTCATTGTAAATACAGTAGCGTCAAAGCAATTTCTTTGATCTAGAGTAAGTTATCCAATGTGGATTTTCTTTAATTGTCATCTGCCACCACTTTGAGCATGGAACACTGAGTTAACTGCAGCTGTGTACGTTGCAATTTGGTATGAATGTCAGTGTTCAGTATGTAATTGCTAGATCCAGAAATACTATTTTGGTGGGACTGCTTCCATAGGTAATTCCAAGTTCAGATCGTTTTTGTTTAACCACATAAGATAGTCATCCAAATTTTGTGATCTATTGTTCCAAATGATCAAATTATCATCTATAAATGCATCTATTATACTATGCATTGTGCTAGACTATGTTGATTTCTGTGTAATATTCATGTACAATAATCTTACATTCCCAGTTAATCTAAACAATTCTAAGCATATCTTTGATGTGCTGTTGGAGTCCAATTTAGTGACAAATAGACTAAGTATTGTGTCTATGTATTATGAAAATCGTTTGGTTAAAAAACCTGTACAGATGATTATTGGGCAGAAAGATGAAAAAAAGATTATCTGTTTTATGATTCTTGAGTAAAAGGTGGCCTTTGTGGTGTTGTCACCTTTCATGTATTCATTTTTCTTACAGCTCTTGTATTTCATGTGTTTTTTTATAGTCTTGTGTAACATGTTCCATCATCTGGTATTGAGGGTTGCACCTCAAGGTGTGGCCTTCGAGAGCCCTTAATGGCAGTAATTACTTTATATAAATAACTGGAATTTTGCCATCATCCCTCCAGACTAATGAGATGTCACTCATATGGATATCCAATAAATCAAATGCTGGAGATTGTTAGAGGGGGAAGTTAGATGGATTCTCAACAAAAATACAGTGTGTATCTTTTCAATACACCAATCACAGGTTTCCCACAAAACTGCATTCCTCTCATAACAGTGCATTGTACTCACAACACTTCATTATCTCTCTCAACATTATCTTATTTTATTTTTGGTATTTATTGAGCATAAACCTAGTTTTGGGAATCAATGGAGCACTGCATATCAGAAGGGGTTACAAGCATCAATTAAACTGTTAACAGAGGGCATCGGACAGTTTACTGTAACCTTTCCTCTCTCTTCAGTTCATCTCTTCCTCAGCATCCTCACCTTGCTCTTTATTAGCATGATCGAAACCATCTTCGTGACCAGGATAGCGTCTGAGGACCTGCCTAGCTGGATGAGCCGTATACTCTGGACACACTACACACCAGGCAACCAGAACACTGGCGATGATGGCAAAAGAATTGAGGCCGAGGAGGACAGAGTGACAGGTTAGTTTACATTGTTTACTCTACTTGTCTTCATCTCAATCCTTACAAAGTGATGGGAGTCCATGATCGGGAGACCTTTGATCTGAGTATACTTATGCTTGACACCATGCCCAAAACATCCTGTTAATCATACCAAAACAGTATTATCACATTGGACAGTAATGAAGATGGCACAGCACCTGTTACAAGGAAGAGTAGGACTCAGTGTCATGAAGAGAAAGGTTAAGTGTTGAAGGACTTTATACTTTATACTGTCATTCGCTCTCATCACCAATCGTATAACATAAAGTTATACAAAATATAGAGTCAGATCTTTGACTTACACCACTCAGAATCCACTCACATGCCATATATAACAATGATGTTTCATTTGTGGAGATATTGTAATCAAGCAACAGATCCAAAATTAGAATGTTGTGTCTGGGGAATCCACAAGTCAAAGATAGCAAAAGTGAGCTGCCAACTCACATTGTCTGGGTAGTTCAAGAGGATTGGAGCCAACTGTCTCCAAGATGGATGTCCTGAGGTCTGTGTAAGGGGTCAGAAATGAGAGGCGAACACAAAGGTATACTTTTCTCAGTTTCAGTGATGTTTATTAAACAGAAATGGGTTAGATGATGGCCTCTTTATCCCTATCCTACGGCGAGTTTCCCTGCCTAGGAAACTGAAACTAAAGTAAAAACATTACAATCGGACCCTCACACTAGAAATGAACAACTAAGAGTGTAAGGAACTGTCTTTGACTTAGAGTTGGCATAATCAAAATTAAACGAGTAAATCCAACAGAAAAGTATTTTCCAAGGAGAAACCATTAGATCCAGAGGGCGATTCCCTTCCACTGGATCTTTAGGCAGAATGACAAAAGTGTCTCTTTCAAATAACAGTTTCTTGATGTTTAGGTAGAATGGCAAAAGTGTCTCTTTCAGGCAACAGTTTATTGGTCTCTTTAAATTAGGTTCAGAAAATATTTATGAAAAATACATTCCATAACATTCAACTCTTTCTTGGTTTATTTGTATTGGATTCACAAACGTTTTTATTCATATGATGAATTTCACAATGGGTTTCCCTTTTACAGCTTTAGTGGATCTCCTGGTATACTCCCCTGCCAGGAATACTCTTATGCTTCTTCAGATCCCTTCTTGTACCATCCTGCCAGGTATCTTCCCACAATTTGAAAAGTTTGTATTCAATTTCAAAGTGCATGTTGTATTTGGCTGCCAGGACTTCCTTTATAGAATTCTCAGATCCCCTGTTCTACTCCCCTGCCATGTATCTTGCCACAATGTCTTGCAACTTCTATGCCTTTGGTGGATTGCCTGGCACACTCCCCTGCCAGGAATCCTTCCCCCTCAAATGCCTGGTGTACATCTTTTGCTCAATTTCACTGTCCTTTAAGTAAGTCAGTTATGTCACTTCACTGTGTTTCTATTTGCTTGCTTAAGGTAATACTTGTTCCAAATTTCCCCACATTGACATCTGCTTGCATAAAAACTTGTCAAGTTTTGGTGTTGTTTTTATCTCATTGGTAGTTATTTGCTTAAGGTAACACATGCTCCAACTTTCCCCACATTATATTTGTAATTGGTTATTTATAACGCGCTTAATACCCAGAGGTTTCTAAGCGCAGACCCGGGGATCGAACATGTGTTGCTCCGCATTGTCCTGCTTCCAAGGCGAGTGTGTTGCCCCTGAGCTATCCTCCTGTAACATCTCATACATGGGGACCTGTTCATGTTTTGTCATTGTATGTTATCTGGTCTGTATTCAAATGTTCTTAATGCATGTACTTGCGTGCACGCCTGTCGGTATGCCCTGGGGCCCCCAATACCTCTGAGCAGACTCACTGGTACTTTGAAGCATTCCCGACCTACTGCGTGTCTCTGCGAGGAAGCTCCCTCTCTGGTACATTCTCCTGTGCACTGCGGACCTTCCTACAGCGTTCCTTACAGCTCTGCGCTCACCCATCGGCTTCTCACTGTGACCTGGACTGGAGAATGCTGCTTTTCAGCACGGCTTCATCTGCGAGAGCTCCTCTGCTGCTCCCGGTACTCCGATAGTCCTCCAAAGGTGCCCGCTGAGTTTCTCATTCCTTCTCGCCACGCTGGTATGTGATTCTCGCATCTGCAAGCTGCTGCATAGATGTGCCTGTTCTCGCAACTTCTTTTGGCACGATCCTCTCCCGTTCTGCCTTCTCATGGAGTGCGGATGCCATTTTTAAATGTTCTGCGCACTTGTGATTTAACCAAACAAATAGTCTGCAAATTCAACTTTGGGTTTCCTTCAACCTGCATCAACTCCTTCCTCTTCTTTCTCGTTTCAGTACTTGAGGCTTTATGGGAGTTGAAATCCCTGAAGTTTAGGAGAATTCTAAAATAATATTGTTTAGGGAATTGTACTTAGAAAAACATCTTAGCCAGGAGGAGTTATATGTGTATGGTGTATGTTGGAGGTATGAATGGGGTTTTGACTAGAATGTCAGTATGTTATCAGAAGTCTGGGTGCCATGGGGTTTTCAAGCGAACGGGGGAATACTGCCTCTCTTCCACTGGAGTCATCAACTCTGGCTGTGGGGTCCATTCCTTGTGCCGATTCCTGTTCTGGAATCCTGAATACTCATGAGATCACTGGTCACAGAAGAAGCAAATGACATGGTGTCGGGTAGGTTCCAGATAACTTAATTTTAGAGATGCTCATTGGGAGGAATTGAAAGTTTCCCATTGCCTTGTCAGTGTCTGGTCAGCGATCGAGGAGAGCAAGATAGCACCTGCACTTCTCATCAGCACACAGTGTCCCATTCCCGCAACTGTGGCCTGGTGAGCCAGCACATCAGTAGTGCTGCATGAGACAAGGAGAAGGAACCTGCGAGCTGATGCGGGACACAATGCGCCATTAGTCAGCCAATGCAAAGCTACAAAGCCCCAGAGCAAATTTGTGTTGAGACAGTGAAGTGTGTGTCCTGGGTGCACTAAAGCTTGGAGGGGTATCCTGACAGTCTCATGGGCTTTGGCACCCAGATTAGGAGTTCCAGCAGGTGAATAGATGAAGCACCAAAGGTGAATATTTTGCAGAAGATTGAAACTACATAACACCAATTTGACTTTAAGGTATTGTTGAGTCTTGCTGTTTCTCAAACTGGCCCGAACTTGTAGATGGGATTAATGTGAAGTCACTTCTGCTATGGCTCATGTCGTCCCTGTGCCAGAAAGTTCAGGAGTTTGAATACTTTCTTTCCAGATTCTTACGCAGATCGTCATCTTCCCCAGAAGACGCAGAGTTGAATGCATTTGATTCCAACGGTTTTAAGACAGAGAGAGGCACTCAAATATGTGAGGAGGCAGTCAGCTAGGCCCAGCTGAGGCAGCAGTGACTGAGGTGACATTGCGGAGCACACAAGCTTGCAGAGAGCGGTACTTAGTATGTTAACAAAGGAGGCCGAGCAAAGGATTATAGACCGGAGGTGAAAAAATAAAGGAAGACTGAACACAGTAAGTGGTGGCACACTCCCCCCATTAAGCGACAGGGACAACAACCCTGGATTGGTACACGGGAACAGTCACTTAGGGGCTGTGATGTAGTGGCCTGTTGGTAAAGGAGGTGTTCCTAATTCACACAATGTGTTGACTGAGAAAGTCTTAGGATAGCAATGAGTGGGGGATTAAGGGTGGTTTATGAATTTGCTGATGCATCTAAACCACCACCCACCGACACCCTTTTCCTTTCCTGCCTCCTTAGACAGGGAAGGAAGAGTGATCTGGCAGTAGTAAATGTTTGTACAAATTGGGGAAATAAAACTATATTTGGGGGGGGGTAAACTGAAGCAGGGGACATTTACGGGGCCCCACAGAATGGTTAAATGGCAGTAAAAGTGACAGTAGACTTTTACCTAAATGTTTACTGATCTGCTGGATTTTCAACAATTTGTCAGGAGGAGTTGGGGAGCAAGGGAGACTGAAAGTGTCCGCCTGCTGTTCCCACTCCACGTGACAAATCTCCTGCTTTACTGCCAGCCTGCTGGTGGTAATGCATTGTATTCCTTAGGAGCATGCCTGAAACCATATATATTATTCTTTATTGTTTTAGTTGTGATTACAACTTTTTCAATAGGTATAGATTAGTGATAATGTTAGAAGCACATTGTATATTTTTCATACATATTTAAAAGCGCAGAAGTTAAAAGGAGACAAGTTAAACTAATTGTTTGATAATAAAAAGGAAAAGCACACCGTCTATGGTAAAATATCTAAGACCAGTATCGCCAGGGGCGGGTGTGATGTCCTACACATTGGCCTTACGGATGGGTAGATGTAGATCTTTGCTGTATCAGGTTTGTTCAACCAGAGTAGCATTTAACAAGCATTGAGGTTTTAGGGATGAAAACACAATAAAGATGCGCAGTTAAAACAAATCAGTTACAATTAAGATGCACAATTAAAACAAATCCATTACAATTGATTAAGAATAAATAGCTAATTGTTAAAAAAATAGGTGAGTTGATTTGAGGGAGTGCGAGGAAAATAAGTAACTAAGTATGAATTCTTCCAAACATAAAGGGTGGCAAGTTATAAATTCTTGCAGGGATGTAAAAGTGTGATTTGTATTATTGTGCGATCTGTATTATTTGATATGATATCATAGTTTATTTATATAGCGCCTATACACAATGTGTTTCAAAGCGCTTCAAGGCAAGGGAGAGAACAAGGGAAAAATACAATGACATTCTTACAGGCCATGAACAGTAAGGATGTGAAATTAACTATCGTACTCTGCCGGACGACATTTCAGATAGTGCAAGAGCTAAGACATGAAAAGGAAGGGAGGGGTAGAGTGGGAAGGAAAGGAAACAGACAGGTGACTACCATACTAGGCCTGCAACATTTCTGGTAGAGCCAGAGAAAAACAAGAGGTGAGGGAGAGGGGTGCAGAAAGGTAGGGGAGGAACAAAACAAGCGACTATCGTACTAGGCCTGATGACATTTCAGATAGTGCTGACGGAGGTGCGGGGGCAAGTAAGGGGAAGGGGAGGAGACAGGCGAGGTTGCTAACATACTAGGTCCAGGGACAATTCTGATAGAGTAAGTGCATTGAGGGGACAAGGGGAGGAGATGGGAAAAGAGAGGAAGAGAGAACAGAATAAGCAGTCAAAAAGAGTGGAGAAGCAAGAGGGGGGAGTGAATACAATTACCGAAGTCTGTAGTGACACATACTGTTGCAAGCCAGGATACAAGATGAAGATGGGAAAGCATGATTCAGCATGATTCAGGGCCACCATGAGTACAAGATACAAAGGAAATACAGCATGAGAGTTGAGAAGGGTGACGCACTGTGAATCAATGAAGTCCATAAAAGTTAAATCCAGCATTGGCCACAATACGGTGATGGTGAAACCAGAATGTATCAGGACAGACTCCTGCAGAAGTAGGATGGGGGTGGGGCAGGGTAGAAGAATCAAGCACACAGGCAACACCTGTGTGCGAGAACGGTATCATCGGGGGACCAGAGTGGTTGGGGATGGCCTATCACATTTACAAGGAGAGTCACATTGGTGCAACCCGACTAGCATATAATAGCATTGAGATTTTAAATAATTTGAAAGCAGTTGAGATGCACAGTTAAAAACAAGTTCATTGTAATCGATTAAGAATAAGTAGCTAAAACTCAAGATCTCTAAAAATGAAGATGATATAAGAGAACGCGTGGCAGAAATTAAAAAGGTATGTACAAACGTCAGTTATGTTATTGTCAGATTTTCAGATATAAAAAAAGTCAGAATGATAGTCGTGGGAACATTGTATTAACAACTTAATGCACATCACGCATGAATTAGGGAGGAGTAGGGCTGTCTGATAGATTTAAGGCAATCAAAAATCTCACTGTGGAAATGTTCAGAGAGACCTTGGTCGCATTAAAGATCTTTGTCCACATTTGGTCCTTTGTTAATAGTTTAACTTTGTTCAGGTGATTGTAGTAAGAGTCCTTCCTCGATTGTCCAAGGGCAGGGCATTCAGTTATCAAATGTTGGAGTGACTCTTTATAATCAATCATTTAGCAGAATCTGCAAGTTGTATCTGAGATTAAAGCTTTGTTGTACTGAGCTATTTAGGTTCTTGTGGGTGAAAGGTTCAGACAAAGTCTTAAAATCGCAAGAGCATATCTCGTGTCAGGGAATTTAGTCAGGTACATTGGCATCTTGTGAAGTGATTTAAGTAAAAAAGGACCTTTATGTATTGCTGATCTCCCAAGTAATGCGCCAGTCTTATATTGCCAGAGTTTTCTTTTGGCTTTATCAAGAAATTCTTGGAGCATTTCATTGGTTATATCAGCGTCTTCTAGGATGGAGGTGCAATATGCTTTCCAAGTTTGGAAAGGGTTGTTAGCCCTGGAATTTAGCATTGCTTTCAGGGCTGGGAGAAGGGTGTTATTAGAAGTTGTGCTGCATGTGCTTTTTCTGAAGGAGGACAGAGCTTGCCATGCAACAATGGCTGACAGCGAAGTAAGAACCAATTCATATCTAACAATTGCGATTGGGGTGCTTTGCGGGAGGGAAAAGCTTTTTTCTACCAATGTAAGCCAAGCAAGTCCCATTTAGGACAGTTCAATGGGAGGTTGGTTTGGGCTCCATATGTGATTGTGGGTATGACTTTGTGCTTATAAAATATTCTCGATGGATTTAAAGAATATTTCCCATATTTATTTTGGACAGCTTTGCCTTGGGTTGTTAACAGTTTCATTTCTGCCTAGCTAACTTGAATGAGGGAAGTTTTTTAGAGGTTCCAATTAAATTTGTATTAATGGTTGGTTATTTTGTTCTGGAAAACAATGGCATTTGACTTTTGCACATGTATAATAAAGTGGTTGCTATGAGCATAGTCATCTAAAGCAGATAGCTTTCTTTGGAGGCCTATCGGAGTTCTATCGAGTATGACAAGATCGTCGGTGTAGAAAAGCCAAGATATTTCTTTTGTGCCGAGTTTCGGGGCAAAGGAGCGTACCGAATTGAAAGCTTTATTAATATCATCCAAGAGGGCTATTGGTCCATAATTTATGGGGTCGCTACGATTGCCTTTTAAAAAAAATGTGTATTACAATTGACTCTTTCCACGTGGGCGGAATGAGACCATTTGTGATGACCTTAGTATATATGATTTCTAAGATTGCTGCCCATTCCGTTGGGTGGGCCTTGCTGGTTACGTTACGTTACGATACGTTTGTCAGGCTGTCTGGCCATGGGGCTCTAGAGGGGCTGAGCTTTTCTATAAGAAGTAGGATATCTATATGGTCAAATGTCGAATTTCTAAGCTCAGGGATGGAGCTAAAAGAGAAGGATGTTTCTAGTGTGTGCTTACTAAGAAGTGTGGAGAAGTGTGTACTCCATGTTCGTTCACTGATAGCATTTAGTGTCAGTAATAATGTGGCGCATCTATTTTTTTCATTTAAGAGATTCCAAATTTGGGAAGTTGATTTATTTGTTATGGCTCTCATCATCTGTTCAGCGTTATTTTGGATTCTACTGGCAATAATTTGCTTTATAGGAAGTTTTCAGACTACGTTTTTGTTTTGAGTGTGAATGCCTCAATGCCTGGCATAGGTTCATCTTAAGATCCTGGATTTTCATATCGTTTGTGTATTTATGTTTGAGTATTGGGCGAGTTAGGGTAGTAGTCGATAGGGTGATTATTTTTAAGGCATCGTTGTAATGCTGTACTATTGGAGCTGGATTGTCATAAATGTTTAGTGATAGCTGATTTTTTTTTTTTATAAAGCTAGCTTGTATGGTTGCCAGATCAAGCGCTTCCTGCCTTGATACAGCAGTATTGCTGCTTTAAAATATTCTTGTTGTGATGTTATGTATGGGGCCCAGGTTACTTCCAAAATGTGATGCTGGCTCTATTTGTTGGGGATGACTTTGAATATTGATATTTGGCTGATGGACATAGAGGAGATAAAGACATCAATGGTTGAGCAGGCGGCGCCACTCGACCAGGTAGGTGCTGGGTGGGGAGGCCTCTTGAGTAGAACCGTTAAGCATGACAAAGTTCCATATTTTCATAAAATTCATCCATTTATCGGCTCTGGTCGGGCAGCGTTTGGTATTTGCTATAGTGCAATTTGTGTTAAAATCGCCTACCATTAGAGTTAATCAAATGTTTGGGTCAAGTAGGATACGATCTAGCATGTTTACAATTTGGTCTAGAAAATGATCTTCTTTTATAACTGCTGGGTTCAAGTATAGATTCAGAATTGCTGCTTGTGTTGAAAATAGATGATGGGGATTTGTTACTGATAGCATGACAAGTTCAATCCCTGTGTAAAGGGAAGCCCAGCTTTCCAAATGAATTTGGGAGTCGAGTTTGACTGCTATCAATAGACAAGTGGCAGGATGCCCTTTTGCGGATTTTATGGCAGGGACCAGGCAATTTGGAATCCCGGCCATACTGGTTGGGTAGTAATCCAAGTTTCTTGGAAGAGAAGGATGTCATATAGATCTAGTGTTTTGCTTTGGAAGTTAGTAAATGAGCAAATCTTCTGGTGTTCCAGACAGCCATAGTGCAAGCATGCGTCTGTTGTTGTAAGTAGGTCTAGTGATTGTCAAATCGGTTAATAGTCCGGATGGTTTCGGAGAGCCAAGTCCATTTTGATTTTGGACACAGTAGAGAGTTTTAATTTAGTTGTGTTAGATGTGTGGGCGCATTTTTGCTGCACTTGCAATTACAACAATTCTGCTGTGATAAGTCTGGTCTAGGTTCATAATCTCTACTATACTGGTCTTGATCAGGATATGCTTGCGGTTGACGATTATATCTATTTTCTTGACATGAAGTGTCTATTTGTTGATTGTTTGTAGGCATTAAATTCGGAGGGACTAATTGCTTTTGCACTTAAAGATCAAACCTACGCAATTGAGATTGTGTTTATTTTGCCATATTAGGTTCTTTACAATTTGCGATGGGATAGTTACTTCAACGGTGTTGTAGTTATGAAGGATCAATGAAGGCAATGGCTTTAATGTAATTCGAGCAGATATATTCGAAATCTATGATGGAGTGAAAGGCTGTTAGCAGAGTTGATCTATTAGGAATGGGTCTGTTTGTAGTCTGTCCAACATTGTTATGATGAGCTTGTCGGATGCTAGTAAAGCCGCTTTCTGAGAAGTGGGGGGGATTGAATGTAAGACTGGTGGCTGGATTGGTATGTCTTGCGTTGTGTGACATGGTGTAGGCTCTGGTATTTTAGAGTGGAGCTTCTCTAGATTGCGTTGGAGGCATGTGTAGAGCCATAGTAGGCAGCTGTTCTGCTAGTCTAGTATGAGTTGGAATGTCTTTGTTTTGGATTGGGGACTTATCCAGAGAAGGTTTAGTTCTGACTGGTTCAGCGCTTTTTTGTTCCAACGTCTTGAAATCTGAGTAGTCAAGGTCTAGGTTGACATAGATTGTTTGTTTGGGGTTGTTTTTTAGGGTCTGCGGACAGTGTAGACTCTGATGAACAATGTCTAGTATTGGTATGGACGACACTGAATACACTGAAAAGTTCACGAGGTGAACATTGTCATTGGTAGGGTTAGTTAGAACATCATTCACAGCCATTGAGTTCACACTATTATCATTTACATTTAATGCAGAATTAGACAAGTTACCTTGAGTGCTTGCCGGGAACCTCGAAGGAGGGAGAGCAGAAGTCAGTGGAGGCAAACTTCTTTGCTGGTCGGGATATTTTCTTCTCGATCAGGAGTTAGTGGAGAGGAAGGGGTGTCGTTTTTGGGGATAGTTAGGCCATCAATACATTTTTTTTGCTTTTTGCTAGGTATTCGTTTTGTTTGGTTCTGGTTAGTTCTTAGATATTTTTGGTTTTGAATGGCAAGCGGACAATTCGCTTTTTTCTTTTGTTGCTTTGGTTGAAATAGGTCAAAGATGTGAGGTTCAGCACTAGTGATTTTGGTGCTGTCTGGATTATCATTCTGAATGACAGGTCCTTCAAGCTGTTCATTTAGCGTACCCAGTAGGATGACTGAATCAACTGAGTCCATAGGGGGACTTGGAATGCTCTCTGTCCGGGCTTGTGGCAAGTTCAGGTTAACTTTGGGAGGAAGGATGGCGCTCTCATGTGGAGAGCAGGGAGGCGGAAAGGGTAGTGTCTACGGGTAGAGATGTGGGGTGTGGGAAGCCAAATAAAGGTCTTGGCGTTGGCTTAGAAAAAGACGCTACCATTGAAGTTTCAGAAAAAGACGAGGTGATAGTATCTGGTGCCTCCTGATTAGTGTACAGAATGGTAGAGTTTGTTAATCTAGCTGTTGCATCGTTTCTGTTTTTTTCCAATTGGCAGTGACGATCAGTATCCGGGAAGTTCTGCGCAATCTGTGTGGACTGCTTCAATGGGGTCTCCCCTGTAGGCTTGGTGGGAGGAGGTTGCGAGCATAGGTTCACAATGAATTTCTCATGAGGAGCACCTTGGAGAACCTGTGAATACAGTGGGGGGATTTGCGTGTAATCTACTGTGTGGATGGTTGCAATAACTTAGGGTTGCAGTGGACTTTCCATATCGGCATTGGGTGTCGGATAGCAATCAAGGTCTTGTTCAGCAACTGTTAGAATAAGGCATTTTTGGATTGCTATGTCCGAGAGCTCTAAGGGAGTACTTTTGTTCGATGGAGTTGTCTCCCCCTGCTCAGTGTGTCAAACTGACTCGTCAGAGTGAGGGAGCAAAGTTTCCAGGTGTGGAGTAAGTATTCTTGTAGCGCAGTCTCTGTTATTGCAACAAATTTGTCTTATGTCTGCGATTCCCATTTAGATGCGTTTCTGGGTCTGCATGCGCTAGTGGCAGGAGATTGGGGTGTTCACTGATGACGAGGGTGGAATCTTCGAGTGTGTGTGGAGGAGGGATGCAGTCTACAGTGGCATCGCGCTTGTGGGACGGTATGTTGCCGTGATAGACTCTATTAGACTGTAAATGAAACAGTGATAAAGAATTGCAAAAAAAGTAGATATGGTCGTATGAAGAGTTAGTAGGATTCCAGGGGAGACATGGGCACACAGCACAGTGGAGCAGCGGACAGCTGACAGCACTCGCCTTTGCACTCACGGATGCGCGCGGGTTCACACTGAAATTGAGATCACGTGATTGAACGGACGTGGCTAATCTGAATAAAAGAGAAATTGAATTAAGTGATATTATGAACATTTAGAGTTCATATATGAAAAAGTTATGAGTCCATATGAGTGTATATACCAAGTGAAAGTTCCAGGAGTTGAGTAAGTTGAATAGAGTAGGTCAAAAGCAAATTCTGCATGGCACATTGTTGGAGGAGTCAGCGAGTAAGTTGAGCAGCAGGTATAGCTGACAGCACCCACTTGTGCACTCCCCGAAGCGCACGTGCGATGCTCGCGGGTTCACACTTAAAATTATATCAAGTGATTGAATGGGCGTGGCTAATCAAGTGAACGTTTCAGGAGATGAGTAAGTTGAATGGAGAAGGTCAGAAGCGAATTTTGCATGGCACATTGTTGTAGGGGTCATCAAGTAGGTTGACCAGAAGGTACAGCTGACAGCACTCGCCTGTGCACTCCCCGATGCGTGCCTGAAACTACTTCCTGCTAAAAGCAGGCGGATTCCATAGGAATCCATTGTAAAGGCATCTGACTTTTGATAATTGTGGGAGACATTTACACTTTTCCACACACATGGTGGAAAATGAAAGTTCAATGCAATGTTGCCTTTGTTATCTGTTTTACTTTTACATGGGGCGAACCGCTAGAAATCTTAAGTGCAAACTGAAGTGGTCCTGTCTATGCAATTAACGTGGCAAAATAAAACTTCACCCACTGTTTTTGATAAAATGAAGGATTATGTCAATTGTTATGAAGTGTGTAATTGAAACTTCACTATGGTTTAGACTGTATTTCTAAGACTGTTGCCAAACAGAACATTTGAAATAAGTAAAATAGACTAGGGGGTGGGGGACCTCGGAAATCCACCGTAAACTGCATACGACTTCTCATGAGGCTATCCGGCCCATAGCGAAATGGTATGAGGCACATGAGTTAAGACACCAGACAGTAGTGTATTGCAGAATATCTGCAGAGCTGATAGGCCCATCAACCTTGAAACCAACAGCAAGAATGAGTAGCACAAATCCCAAAAGAAATACATTAGATCAGGAATAACTGAATGTGGAAACCTTGAGCAAGCAAGGCTTACAATCGCAATTAGTTACAACTCACCAAGGCATCCATCTGCTGAGCATACAATCCAGCACAATGCGCAAGAATAAGTGACTCTACGGCGGTTCTCCAGTAGTGAATTGCCACAGATGTACGACACATAATCAATATACTCCTTGCACATGAAGCACTGTCTGGCAAGACGTAAGGTACAGCCTTATTCAAGGTGCTACATCACAAAGAGAAAATGGCCAAGCTTTCAAGAACCATCAGTGAGGCCTGAATGGGCAGATTTAAACATTAGAACATAAGAGAAATAAGACATTTCCTAGAAAACTAGCAAACACCTGGAGCGTCCACAAAAGAGATGCAGCTGTAATGAAATCTGCTGTCTCCATATCTGGACCCTGGAGGTGACCCAGAGATGGGAAGGGTCGAGGCATAAATAATAGGCAATGACACCGACAAATGAGTTACCTAAAAACCTGAACAGAATACCATCAAAAAGTTGTTTTTTAAAACGGCAGATTCAAAGGAAAGTCAAGCCAAACTGGCAGAGAGACAGCCTCCCCATCCAATAGCATAATGAACAGGAGCCCACAAATGACAGGCTGGGCTGTCATTAATGTATTCATGAATGTAAGACACTGTACTGGAGTAGTCCATATGACTCTTATCTTTGGAACACAACTGAGAGCCATTTGGGGGCACAAGACCACCAAGGCTGACTGGATGTGCCACAGGTAACCACTTGGCTCCTCTACTTTGTGCTGCAGCTCTACACCACTTCTTGCCCTTCCCCCTTAACATGCCCCTGCAGCGGATTAGAATCTGGCACCATAATATCTCTATTACAGCATGACAGCTCCTCAGGATCACCCCCTAAGTAGTTACCATTCAATTGTGTTGTGCCTTAAGGTCTCTTACAGACTATTTCAATTGTGTTGTGCTTTATGGTCGTTTACAGTCTATTACAATTGTGTTGTGCCTCTTGGTCGCCTACAGACCATCTCCTGTCCCTGCCAACTAGCTCATAGGGAACCCACTCTGGCAGCCAGCACCACCATCATGCACATCAGCGTGCACCTTCTATTGCACTACCTCCTTACCACACATCTGTCCCTACTCACTCAACCACCCAAGTCAACCACTCCTACCACTGAGGCTAATAACCTGGCCTGCCCTTACCCACTTGACCTAGCGTCACCCACCATGACCTTGACACCCTCACCGAGTCCTTCAGTAACTACCATTGACGCTCACCACCCCTGCAACCAGATTAACCAATACCTCAATGACCCAGCCCTCTGGCTCAAACACTTTGCCACAAAACCTACCCCCAACCAACCCTGCCCTCTCACTCTCAGGAACACGAGACTAGGCACCAGATTCCGCATTCGTCCTTCCCGCACCAATAATACCAAGCAAGCCCCACGCACTCCACCCAGCCCACCCTCGCCCACTGCCACTTGCAAAACTAAGACCACAGGGGCTAAATTGCCTGTGCTCAAGGGTGCCCTCATCAATGCTAGATCTCTCACAGCACACGCTCTTGACATAGCCGACCTTATCACCACTGCCGACCTTGACTTCATTGCCATATCTGAAACCTGGCTACATGCCGCCTCTGGCCCTTCTCTATCCTTGGCCTTACCGCCTGACTATGGCATCACTCGCTGTGACCGCTCCTCTACCCATACTAGAGGTGGCGGCGTGGCATTCATCCACAAAAACTCCCTTGACCTAAGAGTGGTATCCGAATCCAAACTTGAATCAGCTGAACTGCTGACAATCAAATTACTACTGACACCTAACCAAACGGCCACCCTTCACCTTATCTACAGGCCTCCAGGGCCGGCACCCACCTTTGTCAGTGAAATGTCCACTCTTCTTCTTGACAAAACAAAAAACAACTCCCAAACAATCATCTTAGGTGACTTCAACCTTGGTCGAGGTGACCCTAAGGATCCTGTAGCAACTGATCTGGAATATGCTCTTACCGACCTTGGCCTCACCTTGTACATACAAGAACCGACCCACATCAAAGGCAGGACCATCGATTGGTTAGCCGGTTCCAATTGCAACATCCAGGTCCTCAATAACTCCCCTTGCTTATGGTCTGACCATCACATCATAACATTTAACATTGAAGCTACCCCGCGAGCCCTAACACCCATAGCCCCAGCCCTCCCCACCCGTAATAAAAAAAACATAACAAGAGAACAACTCCTCCCACTGCTACTCCCCTCTCTTAATGCGGCGACCAACGCCTGTTCTGATCCCACCTCCCTAGCAGACATCTACAACCAAACGATGCTCACGGCCATTGACACCATAGCACCAATTAAAACCAGGAAGGCTAAACCACGAGCACATCTCAACTCATGGTTCACTCCACAGCTAAGAATCCTCCGCAAAGCCAAACGCTGCACGGAAAACCGTTGGAAAAGCCACCCTTCTGATGAGCATAAAGACGGCTTCCTTCTCGCCTCCTTCACTTATAAAGACGCCATCATCACTGCTAAAAAAGAATCGTTTAATAATCGTATCATGCAAGCCGACTCTAATTCCAAGGAACTCTTTAGAGTCCTAAAAGAGCTCGAAACCCCAGTCTCCCCGCCAGACACTTGCACGAAAGACAGCAAATGGTGTGCTAACATTCAAGCAGCCCTTCTAAACAAAATCTCTACGCTCCAATCTAAAATAAATAAAAAACAGGACTGCCTGAGGCGGGACAACCGCTCATTCTCCCCCACTAGGCCCACCTTCTCCAACTCTGCCAACATCAAACCTTTCACCTTCGCACCGCTTACTGTCACCGAAGTAGAAAACATCATCCTCAGGATGAAACCTTCCAACTGCCAAGGTGACCCGTGCCCAGCTCCCATCATTAAGGACTCCGCCCATGACCTAGCCCAATTCATTACAACATTCATTAACTCATCCTTTGAAACAGGTATTGTCCCGGACAACCTTAAAGATGCCTGGGTTATCCCGCTACTAAAAAAACCGTCCCTTGACCCAAGCATACCCACGAACTTCCGACCCATCACTACAGTACCATTTCTGCTGAAGATACTGGACCGTGCAGCTTATCTGCAGATCCAAAACTACCTTGAATCTAACAATCTGTTAGGTCTACGACAATCCGGATTTCGGCCCAGACATGGGACCGAAACGGCTTTACTAGACCTAAAAACCCAGATCGAAGTCCTGAAGGACAAGGGCAAATTAGCAATGCTATTACTCCTCGACCTCTCCGCCGCATTTGATTTGGTTAACCACCAGATCCTTTGCAGGCACCTCCACTCTGCTGCCAACTTCTCTCCCTCCGCAGCGGCCTGGATCAAATCCTTCCTGAGTAACAGATCTATGAGGGTCTTTGCACCTTCCGCTGCCGCAGCTCCCTCCCCTATTCATTGCGGTGTTCCTCAGGGCTCTTGCGTGTCACCTACTCTTTACAATATCTTCACGAAACCACTCTTTGATGTGCTTGATTATCTGGGTGTCTCCTACACCAACTATGCGGACGACACCCAGATACTCATTCCCATTTCTGGTGATTATCTTGCTGACACCAAGGCCCTCAATGACGTCTACTTGGTCATCCAAGCCTGGATGGCCCAGCACCAGCTATGTCTGAACGACGATAAGACGGAGCTACTTATCCTGGGTACTTCACAACGCCTTAGCAAACTTGAGCCATCCTATCAGTCATTCACCATAGACGGCAACTCCATACAAGTCTCGAAAGACACTAAAACACTAGGCTTTTACCTAGATTCCACCTTATCCTTGTCAAGACAAACTAATGCAGTCAGGTCCACCTCCGCCTACACGTGCAAACTCATTTCAGCCTGTAGACCTTTCCTCACCACCCACAATAGCGTCACACTAGCGAGAACACTTATCATGGCAAAAATAGATTACTGCAGTGCTCTATATTTAGGCACTAGCCAAGAAAATCTATCCAAACTCCAAACCACCCAGAACAATGCAATTCGAGCGGCCCTGAATATCCCTCGTAACCACCACATCTCAGAAGCCAGAACTAGCCTTAAGTGGTTACCCGTGAAGCAGAGAATTTCCCTAAAAACACTGGCCCTCACGCACAAATGCCTAGCCAACAAGGCTCCGATCTATCTCTGCAGTCGGCTTTCGCGCCACTCCACTGCCCGTCCACTAAGAACTGCCCAGACTAACTGCCTTACTATCCCCAGGTTTAAGCTCCAAAAAGCCGGAGGCACCAGCTTCCCTGTCCTAGCATCCAAACTTTGGAATACCCTCCCCGCTGCCATCAGAGCTGAAGACTCCTTCAACACCTTCAAGAATAAAACCAAATCCTGGCTCTTTGACCAGCAATAGTTGTTTCAGACATTTGTCCTACTTACCCAGCCCGCCTGTTCCCTTACATGATTTCCGGGCTGCTACCCTCCTAACTACCTCAGGGATACCTCCTCTGCTGAGCCTAGGGTTACTGTACCCTGTGTAATATTTGTAATTATTAAGTTTGTTTTTTGCTGTTTTGACACACTTTTATTGTAATTTATATCCCTGTATGTTCTTTTCTTGCAACCTTGTACAAATTGCGCCCTGATGCCCTTGGGCCCGTTGGCTTGCGCGTTATAAATAAACAAATACAAATACAAATGATCACAATCATTAGTATACATTTCAATTTCCCATTTGGCAGGGCAGGGCAACCCACTGTGAGTGAATTGGAAAGAGAATCACTTCAAAACATAGTCCTGTCTTGCAGCAGAGACTAGAGTCCCAGAATGCATTATGTGGGGGTATTACCAGATGGGGATCTATAACATTCTTATTTTCAGTAGCACAGGGTCAACTTTGTGAGATAATTATGATATGATATGATAGGTTATTTATAACACGTTTAATACCCAGAGGTTTCTAAGCGCGGACCTGGAGATCGAACCTGTATTGCTCCATGTCGTCTTGCTTCCAAGGCGAGCACGTTGCCCCTAGGTTATCCTCCCGAGACATATACACTGCACACCTTCTTCTATCCATACACTTATTTATTCATTTTATCTCTTCGATTTCTCTGAGTTTGTTCAAACTCTACGACCAAACATTAACTCTAATGAGAACCTGGTAGTAGCACAATGCACAGAGCTACATCGGCCGGTGTAAATATTAATATGTCAACTGAATAACTATTATTCTATTGGCTTCTGTTTGAAACAGGCTGGCATTTCAATGGGCAAACGATAAACAGAAAAGGTCCTGCTCAAGCTCGGAAACCCCATAAATACAGTCATGGAAGTCACTGCCCCTTCTTTGGGCATCAGGGATATTCACCCATTGCCACGCAAATGCATAGCGCTGAGCATAGAGACCTGAAGAAATCCTTGGCAACCTTTTCTTGCATATTTCTTGGAGGCAGAAACATTTCAGCATATGTCCCAGTCAGGGCTTTGCTGATGCTCTGGCAGACAGGGCATTCCACTAGTGCCTACAGTGTGATGACTAGGATTCTGCTCTTCAGGAGCACAAGGATGAGTAGGAGCGAAAATGCCCAATTAGCCCTCACACTTCTACAAACCAAGAGCCAACACAATCATACATGTAAAAGAAGCACAGCTAAGAGATATACCTCCTTCACCTTTTGTAGTAATATGGGCTCATGGAAGGCTCTGTTCTTAAGAGGGGCCTGAGTGTGATAAAGAAGTGACCCAAACAGCAAAGTAATACAGTCCAAAATAAAGGGAGTGGCCAACCAATGTTTCATACAAAATATATATACTTTAATCAAATACACCATCTGCAATAGTACTATCTAGAAAACACTGTAAAAAACCACCCCTGTGGAAAGACCGAGAATATGCAACAGACAGAAGAATGGTAACACTGGGTATGAATACCAGAGTGTTAGGCAAATTGCTAACCACAAACAAGGATAGTTCTTTGTGTAAAAAAGGTGCAGTCTCTAGGGCCCAAATGGAACAAAGGGGCAAGCTCAGTTTGTGCATCGTGGATCGTGTGGGTTCAAGCATCAAGCAGGTGTTGTCAAGGTTTAAATGCTGTAGATCTTGTGCTGCTCGGAGGCAGCTTTCGACGATGCAGGTCTGGTCGGATCACTCACCAGAATCTCTTCGAGGTTGGGCTGAGTCAGGCATGCTCCAGCGGTTTGAGTCGATGGGTGGTGGTTGTCGAAATGATGATCCTGTTGCTCTGATGTGCGCTTCGGTTAAGCAGCAATTTGAAAGGGAGTTGGATCGAGTCGTGGTGTAACCCCTGGTTTGAGTCGACTAGTAACTCTCCAGCAGTTCGAGATGCTGTCCTAGTGTTCAGCGGTTGATCTCAGTCTAGCAGGTGACGGGCTCAGCGACGGCACGACACAGCTTTGAGGGGGCTCTATGTGCAAGCAACTGTTTGAAGGTTTGGAAGAGTGCCATAAAGTAGCACTGGTGGGATCCCTCGTTGTCAAATTCGCTTCACTGGCTGTCCAACTGTTTCGGGGTGGTGGAATAGGGAGTCTTAGCAGATCAAGACCTAATTCAAAGGCTCAAGAACAGGCTGAAACCGTTCAGGGACTGCTCTCCTATCTCTTGAAGATTCTAGCGCTGAATGGCAGATCCTAGTCCACAGCAAATGTCACCCGCAATGTGCCCTGGGAGTGGGTAGGGGGCAGGGCTCTCCTCTGCCTTGGAGTACTCCTTCTTCACCACATTGGTTGAGAACTTCGGAAAGTATTAGTTTCCCAAAAGAGTTTGAGCGACTCCTCAGGTGTTATTCCAGAATGAAACAAAGAGGCAGTAGGAGAGCCCTTCATTTAAAGGGAACTAGCCAACCTCTCCACAGTCTCCTCCTCCCCTTCTCCTTCTCCTTCTCCTTCCCAGGCCCTCTGCAATGCACTGGCCTCACACATTTTTACCAAAACTCAGGACATTCTGACCACCCTTTCTACACTCCCTCACAACCCATCCCACCCCCCACCAAACCCCCTCCTCCTTTCCCTCCTTCTCTCCTGTCACACCTGAAGAAGTTACCAGAGCTGTCTGCTCCGAGAAGGTCTCTTATAAACAGGTCTCCCCTTGCTCATCCAGGACCATGAAGGATAACATTGGCTTTCTTACCCCTGATCTCGCTGATTTATGCAATCACTCTACTATCACTGGATCTTTCACCTCCCCCGTTAAGCACTCCCTTGTGCGCCCACTTCTGAAAAAAGTCCTCTGACCCTACCTGCCCTGCCTGCTATCGTTCTATCTCCAGCACCCACTTCCTGGGAAGCTACTTGAGAAGCTGGCCTTGCCCCAACTTATCTCTCACACTGCACTTGTTGATAACCTCCACGACCATCAATCTGGATTCCGAGCATCCAGAGGCACGGAAACTGCTCTTCTGAACACCTGTGAAGAACAGCGCACATCTCTGGACTCCAACTCCCCAGCTGTCCTTATCCTTCTCGATCTCTACTCTGCATTTGACACAGTTAACCCTTGCATCCTTATACAAAGGCCTCCTGCAGTGCTCCAGATAAGATTTTGAGATGGGAGTATTTTTACTCCCCATTTTTAAACTTTGAGAGTAAATGTGTTTTTAAGAGAGTAAACATGACTTTTCTCCTTTGCAAGAGAGTAAAATGTATGTGAAAGCCAGCCAACGTGTACAAAAACAGTATGGAAATCATTGCTATGCGGCAGCTTTCTGCATTGTGACAGAATACACCTTTCATTATTTCTCTAAAGTCTGGCCATTTGATCTCTCCTGTATATGTTTAAATGTTGAAGACATAAAAACCTAGCCAATTACATAGTAAAGCAAGCATGAATTGTATTGTGTGTTTTGAGCTTCTATTTCAGAATTGTCTTTTGATGTTTAATGAAGTCCTAATTTCCTGGAGCTATTACTACCTATTGGTATGCCAATGTTATGATACAACAGTGCAGAGAGGCAAGCACTCCAATGTTAAATTCTACATCTAATCTCATGGTCAAATGGTTATTATATAGCTTTTTTTGGCAAAGTGCTGTACATAGAACATAGATATCAAAATTATAAAAATCAAAAGCTTTCAGGGTTTCTGTCAAGTAACCTGACTTTTGCACTGTCTGCCCTCTGCTCTAAACTTGTGTGTAAATTTACACAGGAAAATAATAAAGCTGTCGTATTTGCAAGATTTTCATGCATAAAAAGGCCTAGTACACACCTTATCTGGAGGCCTGGCCTCATGATACACTTGGTATCTCGGAACAGGCACTGGATTGGCTGTTCTCTTTCCTCTCTAACCACTCGTCCCAAGTCATCCTGGGCCCCTTCTCCTCTCCTACTGCCACCTCCACCTGTGGTCTCCCCCAGGCGTCTATACTCTCCCCTGGCTCTTTAACATCGACCTTGCTCTCCTTGCACGCCTCATCTCCTCTTTCTCCTCCAACTTCCAGTGTTACGCAGAGGACACATAGCTCTTCTTCAGACTCCCTGCTGACCCTCTTGCACCCTCCATCATCCCTGACTGCCTATCTGCCATCCAGTCCTGGTGCGTCTCCAATGATCTCTGCCTCAACGCCTGTAAAACTGAGATCCTTCCCATTGGGACCCCTGTTCCCTCTTTCTTCCCCTCACTCTGGCCTTCCTTCTTGGGCTCTCCCCCTGCACCTACAACTGAACCCAGAAGCCTTGGAGTCATCTTTGACTGCTCTCTCTCCTTCCTCCCTCACACTCTGGACATTGCCAAAAAGTCCAACTATCAGCTCTTCCTTCTCAAAGGAATTCTACCTTATCTCACTTTCCCTCAGCAGCTCCGTGTGACTCAAGTCCTGGTTCTCTCTAGACTTGACTACTGTAACAGCCTCCTGCATCTTTCTTCTTCACTCCGCGACCCATTCAGCTTATCCAGAATAGGGGAGCCAGACTTATCCTTCGCCTTAAGCCCAGGGACTGCATTTCTCGTGCACTAAATATCCTTCAGTCGCTCCTGGGTGCTGCACGGATTAAATTAAAATTCCTCTGCACCATCCACAAGGCTGTATGGGCCCGGGACAATACTATCTTCAACTTTATCTCACTAAATACTCTCCCTCTAGATCACTTCACTCCTCTGGCACCAACTCTTTCTGAGTAAAGCGTTTTGCTAAACAGAGGGCAGGGGGTGGCTCACTTTCCTCTGCAGGCTTCCTCCTTTGCAATAGCCTCCCGCTGTGCCTTGCGCAGGATCTTCTCAAATTCCAGAAGCTCCTTAAGACTTTCCTCTTTTCCTTCTCCTTCCCTCCTTCTCTCCTCTGCTAATCCCACAGTTGCTGAATCGGTGTCCTTGGCCCTTATGCATCTTCAGGACCTTGACCTCCCACACCAATCAATTCTTCCCTGTCTATCCACAGCACTTTGCATCTGCACACCCTGCACTCTGGAGACTCGCACTTACTCATCCCGCGGCACAAGGCCATGTAGCACTCAACATTCCTAGCACTTCGTCCATGGTTCACCCACGAGCTCAGACTCCCCATCACTTACCCCCTCTTTCCTCTTCCTTTCTGCACTTGCCGTTCTGAGTACTCACAAGGCATAGCAGGTTCGTCCCTCTCCCTCTTCCCCCTGCTCTTAAATATTGTGTTGTAATGTATTTCCCAACCTCACTCCCTGCCCTGTGGGCGCTTTGAAACAGTATATTCTTATTGTATAAGCGCCTAACAAGCAAACAATAAATAAATAAAAAGGAAAACGTCCACAGGTGATTGGACTAAAGCTAGCCTGCCTAATCTGTCCAATCCCTGTTCTTTAGAAAAGTGGACTTTGCCCTTCTGACATCACACCCAAAGTGCTTTGCTCCAGAGGAAGTGGCAGGGACAGGAAGGAGAGAGAGAGGCAGAGAGAAACAAAGTGGTGGAAGTCTTCATCCACTGTGCAGATCCCTGACTACTGTAACCCCGCCCCTTCCTTTCTCACTAGGATGAAAAACCTTTAGAAATGCTGCACCCTGGTGTGAGGCAACTCCCTATGAATGGGTGTGCTCCTTTGATGTCTGGGAACAGGGCAGCTGGCTTGTGGGTGGCTGGCTCTGGTGGACAGCATTGCCTATACTAGCAAAGTGATCAAAGAAAAGGCATGGCCATTCAGGTTCCTGTCCTGTCATTTGGCAGGCTCAGCCTGTCTAGCCCAAATACACATCAACCTCTATAGCTTTGTTGACCCAATCCTTGAACTTCTGTCCCACAAACGTGTGCTTCCCTATTTCCATTTCTCCTTCTGGGTTACATGTGATTTTAACAAATAGATAATAACGAATAACATTTTGATCTAAACATTAACGAAAACAATACAGATTATTTTATTTTGGGGGTCCCCCTCGCCTCTAAGCCCATGTTTCCCTTCATTTAAATCCCATCCCAAACCCCTCCCCACCCATGTTAACCCCTTACCCCAGCCACCATGTATGGATTCAAAAACATTTGGTATGTTTTTTTTGTTGAAAATGTTTAGATCAAAATGTCATTCGTTATTATCTATTTGTTTAAATCACTGCATACTACATACTTGTCCAAAAGTTTTGGTGGAGCACGTTCAGACTTCATAGGTCAATAATCAGGATATCAGGGGCCTGCAGTTCTTTCGATTGATCGGTTATGCCTCCTAAGGGCAAAACCCCCACGCTTTCACGATTCTTTAGAATAACTATATGTAGATAGATGTTTTCAATCATGGATGGTTCCACTTCACAGGCCATCTCTTGGCCCCCTGAATGTTGACAGTTGGTTCCTTACGGGAGATACTACTGTCAGTAGTTTCTTACTTTCTTTTTTTAATGAAGATGGACGCCACTTTTGTGAACTTGGTGATGTGGGCTGAACTTTCTATAGAATCAGCGCCCCCATGATCAATCTCATTTGAATGTGGAGTGGGTATAGAACGCAAACTGTGTAATTTTGTACTATTATTGATGTTCTCTCTTCATATTTTTGTTCCTGAGGTTCCCCTCCTCGAGGGACTGTGTTCTCTGTCCTTTATTCTTCTTTTTCATCTTCCTTTTTGGGGTCTCAGGTCCAATCAGTGGTTCTCTTGGTAATTCAATTAGATCCCTTACCTCCATCTCTTCCATTCCCCCATCTCACATGGGAGATGAGCCAATCGTGCAAACTCTTCCAGTACCGCCTCTGAGAGTGGTGAATCATCCAAGTCATTACGGACTTGTTCTACCTCTTTCATTGGTGCTTCTTGTTCAATTCAGTCGACACAGGCCAGACTGCCACTTTTCAAATTTGCCTGTGTTTTTCCCAAATGGGCCGTTGGTTCTAATGTTTGTGATTTCATATCACTCAATAGATGTGCATGATGTTTCAGTTCTCCTTTAATGGAATCCATCACCCCTAAGAGATTTATATTTATTGTTGATTTCAATCCAACTCACATTTCCAGCAAAATCCAAGAATTGACGTGCACTTCACCTTTTAATAATTAAAACAAATTCATGAGGACATTGAGGACAAAGTTCAATGCTGACAATGTTACCTCACATGTCCTTTGTTCTGCCCTCCTTGACTTTCAGGGATTTGCTGTGGAAATCGAAACAGGTATTCAGTTTTCGTAACCCGGTTTGGCTCTTCTTGTATGGCTAATGAGCCCCCAACCACCGGCGTTACTGAAATTGAGCTCAGATTGAGCTCGCACACAGTAGCATTTTAGAGTGTTTGATTGGTTCGGTGTAGAGGCCCCAATTCCACAGAGTCCACAAAGACCACTACCAAATTTGCCTCAGTATCCAGTGTCAAAGAGGGGGGCCTCTGCATGCCATAGATCACCTAGGCTCAGACCAAGCCCTTTAAAAAAAGAAGTCAGTAATCTTTTATTTCATAGAGGAACGCCGACAGTGTAATTGTTAGTTATCTGCCTAAGTGGCCCCACCACCCCACTGTATGGAAGGGGAGTCGAAGCTATTGTAGGTGAATGAACCCCTTCATTATCCAATGTCTTGGGTAAACGCTGTACCAATGCTTCAGTGTATTTTGCCTGTTTCGCTGACACAAGTCTGACCATCCAGCGTCTCCCATACAAGCAGTAGTCTTTTTGAATTGCCTTTGGATCAACACGGTAGCATCCGCTCCGTAGATTATACATTCTGTTTGGTTTGCAAAGGTATTTGTTGAAAATGTAACAGCAAAATGATTCCCTGCCGTGTCAGATTTCGAGGGGTTCTTTTAATGATTCTTGACGGATGACAGCATGCAATGACAATGAGGACACGCATTACACATGCACATTCACCAGGCGCAGGTCTGCAATGAGACCAGGAGACTTCAGCAGGTTGAACTATCTTTATTCAACTCCTGCGGCGAACTTGCACTTCCCGTGCTCCTCACCTCGCATGCCCGAACCTCACTCATGCTCATTGGCCCATCCCTCAGAGCTCCAAGGCGCCTTTAACTGTGTCTTTGCCAGGAGACTACATCTCCCCCTGTCGAACAAACAAACTCAGTCACAGTTCTGTCTTTATATTTTTTCAATTAGACGGACCGTTCTTCTGAGGCATCTGGCCGCCCTCGCTCAACATCCTTCTGGCTCTGTCTCTTCTCTCACTGGCTCACTACCTTAGGTCACTAATTTGCCTCTTCTTCCTTGTTCTTGATCTTCTTACTTATACCGTTTGAACTGGGAGACATTTCGAGTGAACACCTTGGTAGGAGATCGAGCAGTCACCATCGTTCCCTTGAATCAGCACACTGTTCGGTTTTCTGGATCAAATCTCGAATCCGGTTTTCTTTCCTGCCTTCTGCAGACGATCACCTTGTCTCCCCACTGTAGATTGGAGCTCTTGGCTGTCAGCATAGACCTTCATGTCCTGCTTCTTGTGGGCGTCCGTTTCTTACACCGGTTTCTCATCTCCTTTCGGAGTGCCTGCCAGGTAAGGAGGTCTGGTTCTGATTCTCCTGCCAAATAACTCAGAGGGACACCTGCCCACTGTGCCGTGAGGAGAGTTCCTGTAGTCACGTAACATGTTGCACAGTGCTTGATTGAGCGACATGGATCTTAACTGGTTCTGTTGTCAGACTCTTTTGAGGCTTCAAATGAATCGCTCCACCATGCCATTTGCCTGTGGCCAGAGGAGGGTAATCTTTCGCTGGTGGATGCCCATGTACTTCATGAATTTCGCCAACTCTAGACCGCTGAATGGCAGGCCATTGTCTTTACCTGGGTCGAGGTCTTTACCTGGGTCGAGGTCGGAGGTGGTTGTGCCCTCACTACCTCGGTATTCTGATTCTCTCCCTGACCTGTATACTAGACATCAGTCCGGGTTCCATAGCAAGATGGCCGCCGGAGCCACACAACACCTTGCCTCCCTCTGCACTTCCAGCCAGAGGCACCCGGTAGTCAGTCACACAGTGATTGGATCAGCTGTACTGCAAATGGGAGGTCGGCTTCAAGCCAGGAGGTGAAGCCGGCCCCCGTTACAAGGCCCCTGGACCTCTCTTTACCTGTCTCTTGCCAGGATTCTGAATGCAGATCTGACCAAGGTAAGAGCTGCACACCCCCTTGCAGACTCTCCAGTACGCCTGTCCGCTCTCCCCATTTATACCTTGCCGCAGCCGCCGAGCAATGCCTGCAATCATGCACGACTCCTGAACCTTTTCCTTACGGTAACGTTAACCATGTTTACATTGCCTCGGCCCATTGAGTCTGCAACACTGTTATTGGAATACAAACTGCCATCCTCTTTGCCACTTATTCGCGTTCTTACATTAAAATGGGATGCCTATCTTATCTCCGATCCTGCCTCCTTACCACCACTGCTATGTTCATTAGTCCATGCCGTGTATACCTGTACCTACCCCCTCATGTCTGTATACTTGAAGCAGCCACCGTAACAGGATGCCAGGCCTGCTAAAAGACCTATGTATTCCTGTCGCCAACCTTTCACACCCACTGTTCCCAACGCTGCATGTGTTTGCACCAATCTGCATTTACCCAAAATGACCCACCATACCATGCACTGTACTTGATTCTCTTATCTGTAACAACCTAACATGACCTGCCTAGCTCTGCGCTGCGCCTGATTGCACCCGATTAAACTATATAAAGTGACCACCCCAGCTCCGCTCTGCACCCAAATGTACCTATTGCAACTATCTAATGCGACCAACCCAGCTCCGCGCTGCACCAATTCTACCTATTGTATCTATATAATGTGGCTAACTCAGCTCCGCACTGCACCGATTGTACCTATTGTATCTATCTAATGTGACTAACCCAGAAACGCGCTGTGCCCAATGGTACCTGCAAACTTACCTATAATGTCCACTTGCGCTGTGCAGTGATGGCAAGTCTCCGGCTTATTTTTATAACGCTGCGCTGCTCACTGATTTTGGCTGTAATACTACCTATTAGGACATCTCAGCTGTTGGCTGACATGGAACCAACTCGTCTATGAGTCTACAGCCTTTGCAGCATGTACAACCTGCCTATACCACCTGCACTTTTACTGTTTCTCTATCTACTTGTAACTGTATGTTTGATGTAGCTCCTTTGCAACATGAGGTGAGGCTTTCCAAACTGCACTTCCTGCTCACCGTAACAAAGCTCGAATGACTGTAACCAAAGTATGTATCCTATGATATACGCAACTATTGTGACCAACCATCTTAAGTAAAAGCGCCTAGATGCCTCTGGGTTCGGTGTGCTATACAAATGTCAAAATAAATAAATAAATTGTCCGACCTAGGAACTTCCGGAATGTCCCACGCAGAGAAAGTGCTATCCAGCACTGGTATGATGGCACTGGCACCTGTGGATGATACCATGTGCACCAGAGTTAATCGCGAATACTGATCCACGAGGATCATCCAGTATTTACTCTCCCCAAATGGGCCGATCGCCAGGTGAGTTCATGGGAGTACTGTAATTCCCGACATCTTTAGAAGTTCTGGGTTATTTGGCCTGGATGTGCACTGACATAGGTGGCAGGTACCAATTGTGCGTTCCACCATCTGATCAAGTCCTGGGAACCACATGGTGTCTCTCACCTGTCTCTTCGTGGCCACTACCCCCGGTGTCCTTCATGAGGCAGGTCTATGACTTTCTGCTGCAGGTCCAAGTAGATCACTACTCTGATCTCGCATGACAAGCCCTTCCGCTAATGATAACAGTTCCCCTCTTATATTGCTGAAGGTTTGCAGTTCTGTCACGGTCCAGTCACTGATCTCTCTATTTGTGAAATCTGCATCTCTCCACCTTCCAGACCTAATGAGGTCTTGTATTCGTAAAAGCATAGCGTCCCATTCCGTGTGCTTCAGTATCACTTCTGGCGTGATGGCCCTTGGGGGCCCATTATGAGTGAGGAAGTTCAAATACTCCTTGGCCATTGATTTGTCATTTGACATGTACACAAGGGGATGCTGTGACATGAAGTCCGCCGGGTTGTACTCCTTCAACGGCTTATGAATGATTGTTAAATCAAAATCCTGCAATCTCAGGCCCTACCTCTCTATTCGTGGAGGCATCTTGCATTTGGAGCTGCCATAGATGGTCACTAGAGCTTGGTGATCCGCCACAATCAAGAAAGTCTTGCCGAGGAGAAACCTCTGAAAATGCTCACAAGCCCACACAACGGCCAGACTCTCTTTTTTCTGGTTGTGAATATCGTGTCTCCCACTCCGACAGGCTCATGCTAGCATAGACAATCACAGTTCTGGGGATTCTCGCCCGGGTTGATGTTCAACTAGGATTGCCCCCAGGCCAACTGGACTGGCATCAACTGTCACTTCAGTGCACAAGTTTGGATTGAAATAGGTCATGCGTTCCACCAAGGCAATGTCCTTTTTAATTTGTGTGAAGGCTTCCACACATTGCTGAGACCATCAGAATTCCCTTCCCTGCTTGGTGAGCTTCCTGAGCGTGGCACTGACGGTCGGGAAGTCTCAGAGGTATCGGCTCCAATAGCTGGCCATCCGCAGGAAAACTTCAGCTCTCTGACATCCTGGGGAGCTGAGATCTGCAATATGGCTATCACTTTTCCTGTATCGGGGCTCATGCCTTCATGTGAGAAAATATGCCCATAGAATTTAAGGCGAGATTTATGAAACATATATCCTTGTTCAGCATCAGGCCAGCCTCTCCGAATGCCATGCATCTTTGGTGAAGTGCTTGATCGTGCTGAGCGAGGGTGGCTCCAAATACCAGGATGTTATCACTGTAGTTGAAACAGTTGCCAACATGCTTAACCAGTCTCCGTACCCTCTCCTGAAATATTTCAGCTGCCGAGCAGATGCCGAAAGGGTTCTCTTGTATCTGAAGAGCCCGACCGGTGTGGCGAATGTGGTGATGTAGCGAGAGTGTTGGTATATCATGATCTGATGGTAGCCTTTTTTCAAAATCAAGCTACGAGAATACTCTTGCCTCATTCAGCAGGCTGATCATATCATCCAGATGCATTCCTGGATGCCTCTCACGCCCAATGGCCTTGTTCACTTGTCGCATGTCCACACACACACACATTTCTTGTAGAGGATCCTCCTTTGGGTACGGCCACTATGGTAGACACTGAGGGGGGTGGACCATCAGCCGATTCGATTATTTCTACTGTTAGCAACCACAGTATCTCTTCTTCAACGAGAGGTTGCAGGGGAACTCGAATTCTCTTTGGGTGCTGAGCCACGGACTCTATGGATTCATTGATGTGAAGTGTCACAGGGTCTCCTTTGAGGCATCCAATGCCTTCGAACAAACTTGGGAAAGCTTGCGTGACTATTAATCCGTGTTGCATGGTGTAAGAAACAGCCGCGATTTCCATCTCAAGGGCAGTGGGGCACCCAAGCAGATTACTTGCAGGAACTTCCCCTTGCAGGACATGACATTTGGCTTTCACACACTTTTCTTTGTAGCGGATTGTCATGACAAACTTCCTTTGGTTCTGCATGGGATCTCTCGCTGCCCACTGTAAAACTCTGAGGTCCAGCAACCTTAGCTGGGGTGGAGACGCCATCTTGCAATATTTCAATAAGTATATAATGTTTATGGTTTCACCAGTATCAATGAGGAACTTGGCCTGGTGATCGCCCACTAGTAAGGTGATGTTGCCTTCCGATGTCGAGGTCATTCTGTTCATCATGTAAACATATTCCCATTGGGAGCCATCTGTAGATGGCGAGGGCAACAGAGATCTTCCGGTCACTTACCCGACGTGTCTCACAAGGTCTCTCCTTGCAACAGCATCTCTTCTCCCAACTTTGCTGCGTGCGCTGGACTTTGATCGGCATGGTGTGGTGCTGTATCCCTGCGAATGTCCGGGTGGGAAGTTGCAGACAACCGCAAGGTGGTTTTCCCTACCACACTTGGCACAGGGTTGCCTAAAAGCATAACATTTCACACCTTCCACGGCTATCGATGAGACCCGTTAAGCTTGTTTTCGGCCTGAAATCTTACCGGTCTCAATTTGCAAAGCTTGCGTGTCTGCTCTTGACTCCTTCCTAGCCATTTGTAATATCGTCGCCAGCGGGAGCGGTTCACGTAGTAATGTCTTCCTGAATGAGGAGGACAAGCACCCTCCTGTAATCATCAGTCTGATGGCTTCCTCATTCGTGAACTTGTGAAACTCACAATGCGCCACTAGTTTTCTAAGTCGAGTAGAGAAAGCATCCATGCACTCATCCGCCATTTGGCATGCCACGTTGATTGTGTGCTTCTCGCATGTCAATATTGCGCTTGCGGTCGAAGTAGTTGCTCAGCGCTTCTTTGAGGCCATTGTAGGTCCTTACATCTTCAGGCGGGAATGTAGGAATGAGATCTTCCACCTCATCTCCAACCAGATTCACCAGCAACCGACCAGCGAACTTGTCAGGTGCGGTCTCATCAAGGGCATGCAAGTAATTTTCAAATCTCCGAATCCATCTTTGGACGACTGCAGACCACCACTTGCACGCCCACTTCACAGAGTTTTCTGAAACTATCCTGGGCCAAGTTTTCCAGCCCCACCTCCTCACAGTCCTATTTGAATCTATCAACTAAAGAGAAAACTTTAGTGCTTTATAAGTTGTTTTCATTGTCATCCTGACCCAATCCTGATGAGTCTTCTGGAGCATTCTCCTTTGCCTATAGCGCTTTCCAAAAATCTAGGAATATGTATTCTGAAAAAGCAAATGTATTGTGAATACAATTCCTAGCTGCCACAAAATCTGCCACGCTTAACAAAAACTTTAAAGGGGAAACATTGGCTAGTATAATTTATGAAAAAAGGCGAGGGGCTACAGGTAATGGTTACACAATTAGGAAGTGTGTGTACACTCCACTGTCCTTGCAGTGCAGACCTGGGTGACCATTCCCTTAAGCCATTGTGGCAACTCTTGACCAAACAGAGAAGTATGTGAAGAGAGCTGGGGATTGAGACCCTGAACTTGGGAAAAACAACCAGGCAGAAGAAAACTCCAGTACAGGCACATCCTTTGGTGCAAAAACACAGGAAGGTTCCAACAGAGGCCAAGCTAAATCCAGTAGCACAAACGTGGAGGCGAAGAACAGGAAAGGTTGTCTTGTGTCCCTTTTAGAAAGTTGGTTCATGATCTACCAGAAAGGTAGAGTATGCCAGCCTTGATGTTCTGGGCTCCTTCTGAGACACTCCAATAGAGGAAAGGCAGTGTTTCAAAACAAAGAAGACATCTTAAACAAACCTGAAAAGTCGGAGGCCTGATCCAAGCCAACACAGCACACTGTATTTGTGATCTTAAACCCCCAAGTTAACAGCCTGTGGGCACCAGGCACATGGCCACATTGACAGCCCTATTGGCTTCACCCATGAACCTGATGAGCATCTAGGCCGGAGTACCTCTGATGTAGATCTACCGTTATGATCACAGCATATGCTAGAGCCACAACCCTCAGGCATCGTGATCACCCCAATGCGCTCACTGTGTGTCTCCTGCTTCTAATGCTGGTCATTTCAAATATCTTCCTACAGTATCAGCACTAATCTACGATATGTACCAACTATTATTCTGCTATTATGGGACCTTTCATGCTTCCTAGCAGCACAGGTGTTGCCATTAACTACAGTCTCGGTTCCGCACAACCACTCATCACATATCAACCTCTGTTCTGACCATCCTACTAGCCTGCAAGCTCTTATCAAATTATAATATCAACTCAAGAACTGTAACTACAGGGAACATGAAGAATTGTGCCTAACACTTTCTTATATACTTCTCAGAACGCATTACACCAACTTTGAAACTGGACCTCTATTTTTAGAGTTTAAAATGCTTGTCAAATTTCATGACCCTTGTTTGCTTGTTAAAAACATAACCCCACTGATTGACTAGCAATCCTTTGTTCAAACATTGTTTGGTAGTCTTCTTGAAAGGCCGCACAATCTTGAGTAAAGAGGTTAAAGGAATAGACCATACCAATGCATCCCTGCGTAAATGACCTAACGCAACATTTACCTCAGCTTGATCATTAGGGAAAAGAGGGGAGACAGAGGGTGAAAGTCATGGAATTTTCATTGTTTGAATCTCATGAAACCTCTTGCCACCCCCCTGAATCTTTACCATCCTGAGCATACTAACCTTCCCATCCGTTCTTCCACCCTGCAGAGCCTGATTCCTATTTAACACCAATTCAATTGATTCAGAGACCATGAAAATTAATACTTGTCACTAAAGCATACCTAAATTATTCCTTGAGCTCATGCGCCTACTCAGTGAGCTCAGTCTCTCACATCTGTATTGATGAGGAACTTACTGTATTTAACTTGGAACGTGAAGGGTTACTGTTACTGCTACTTTTTCCTCTCCTGTCACTTTTGACATATGGTCCTCCCCTCCCACCTTCTCCCATGTGGTGTCTTGAAGCTGCTCCGATCTGCACCAGGGGCCTTATAAATCACCAACATGTACATGAATGAAATAATGTTGTGGTCTGGAGGAACACAAGGGTTGCCCCCAACTTAAGTTTTTTAAAATGTGCAATAAATGTTTCAAAATCCTGTGGTCTTTCTTTAATATGTTTAATTATCAATTGCGCCTTATTGACTAGCAGGCTTATGTTCAAATATTTTCCAGAATGTTTGTTGAAAGGCATTTCAAGTAAATGTTAGTTGTCTGTTAGAATAGGTGAGACCCCAGAGTAAGCTGCATTATATATCACACAGGTTATCGTAGATTGATCATCAGAAGCACCAGAGTCTGTGGAAGAAATGTAATTTACACTGCATGCAACGACGGGCCAATTTCCACTGAATGTTTCAAGCAATGGAACTGGATACCCCATGAACATTGCCGATTAACCTGGTAGTCAAGGAAGTCTTTGCATAGTTACTCATCAGAAACACTGCCAACACGGGTTTCAACACATATTAACAGAGTCGCGTCAAGGCAACACCACACGCAGCACTCTGCAGTGGAAGCCAGTGCTGGAAAATGAAAATGGGACCTTTATACTCCTGAAACCCATAGAGCCTCCAGTGAAGCAATAGTCTCTGTGACACTGAGCAAGCTCTGCAGCAACTGACTCAACCCTTAGCAGCTCCACATCACAGAAGACCCCAGGCCTCCTGACATTGCAGAAACCAGAGCGTATCTGCTGCTTCATTATCATCATTGATGGAGATTGGTGTCTCTGCAATTCCGTGCACACTGAGGCAGCTCACTTGTACCGTCTTGCTATCTCTCAGTATCACTTATATGCCTGCGTTATAAGCTTGGCAGTCTGGAAATAAGGACGCCGGTAGCAACATACTGGCACCCTTTCCGGACCGCCATACTACAACAATGCCAGTAGGGGCCACGGATCCACCGGCAGGCCTGACCTGCCGGATTTTCAGGCCCGTACCAGCATGGTCGTCACTGAAGCACCGGCACCGTTAGCAACGATGCCGCTGCTTCAGTGACCACATTTCCATGGAGTCCTACCGGACTCCAAGGAAATGGGGATTTACCGTTATCACCGCTGCTTGTGATATCCCGGTGGCACTGGGATATCAGGCAACAGTAAAGATGTTACATGGTTGGCGGTAACCCACAGCCTACAGGCGGGGTTAACTGGCAACCCTGTAATAATGCCAATAGACATCTTGTCAGGTCCAGTTTACCACTAGTATTTTATACTTGGAAAGGTCTGAGCCAAATAGGAATACACTACTTAGCCAATGCCCTGACAACTTCACATAGGTCACACTTCTAAGTTTGCTCTCTGAGTAGTCTCGCCTATATGTAGAGAGGAGTACCTAACTCAGATCTATGTGGACACGGTTTCACCAACCTACGCTAATTACCTCACTTAGGACCAATGGCAGTGAGAACCACATTCACAGCTACACTGCTGCACCTCAATTCTAATGTGCAGCATGCCCATTTATTCTACTCCGGATACCTACAAGGAAACTAACAATGCCCCTCAATTCTGACTTGCAGCACCTCCTCCTTCAACTGAAGCAACACTCACCTCATGACTACGCCAACACACCTCATCGCACCATGGTCTACAAATGATTTACATGTGCACTTGGGCAGGATAATAATCTATGTGCTTGCATACCTGTAATGTGGGGCTGAGAGAGAGAAGTAAAGGGTCTCATCAGGTTTGTCATTCTTTTCTTCTTTCACACAGAGCCCAGAAGCGCACAGGAGATGGAACAGCGGCGCCAGAAATTGGCAGCAGGCTTGGACCGAGGGTTTACCATCGTGTATGTCTCCTTCTTGTTGTTATTCTATGCAGGCTTTGCTGGCACTTGGTTCCTTATGGAGTGCCACACTGAAGCCAGACCTAGGCCCAGGCCTGGGTTCTAGTGCCGGGAAGGGGGGAGAAGATCATTCTTCATCCTCAAGAGTCCAGATGCCTTGATTCCTGTACATCCTTGCTTGTCAACTGGAGGGGTCCCGACCGCTATTTCTGCGACCATCTGGCATGGTGGGATGTCACTCCAGATTCTTCGCAGTCACAGCGCGGCATGTCAGACATCATCACGTCATGTACCCTCAGAACTGTCTAAAGCATGAGAGGACTGCTTTATTCCCTGGACACATAAGGCTACGAGTCTACAGAACCCTCATGCCCAAGCATGCTATTTACATGGTCAATCAATCCTGTCAAAAGTTAGGCAGTGTTTAATTACCTCCACGTGTGTATTTTACCCTTATGCAATTAAAACATGGTGATCTTGGTGAACATACGGTCTGGGGTTCACATGGGTTTATTTTTAGTGAACATACGGTCTGGGGTTCACATGGGTTTATTTTTGGTGACCATACTGTCTGGGGTTTCCATGGGTTTATTTTTGGTGAACATACGGTCTGGGGTTCACATGGGTTGTTTTGGTGGCCATACGGTCTGGGGTTTAAATGGGTTTATTTTTGGTGAACTTACGCTCTGGGGTTTACATGGGTTTATTTTTGGTGAACTTACGCTCTGGGGTTTACATGGGTTTATTTTTGGTGACCATACGCTCTGGGATTTACATGGGTTTATTTTTGGTGACCATATGCTCTGGGATTTACATGGGTTTATTTTTGGTGCGAGTATATAGCAGTTAAAAGGAAGACCAGAAAGTCATTAAAGCAATGGTCATTGGGCATCAGCAGAGATTATGCTCGTAGAGGTTCTATGCAGAGAACTGAGCATGAGAGCTTGTTCTCGATGGAGTTCCTCTGTGTACTGTGCTGATGCTAAAGGTCAGGCCTGAGGACCCACGTTAGAGCTGTGTGTGGGTTTCAGTGGTAGACTAACAGGGTTGCTGCAGGCCAGGGCTGAGGAGCATTTGCAGGGATGTCTGAGGTTCTAGCACGGGAATAGCAGGGAGTGGCACGAGGAAAATGGTGGCTCCTTGGCAGAGTGGCATGAGCTTACTGCTGAAATAGCAATAATGATAAGGACTGAACAAAGGTACAGCTGCAACATTGTGTGTGGTGGACACTGTACTGGACTACTATGGTATGCTGTACATACAGTGTGGAGGTCTTTGTTGGGGTTGACCTGCCCTTATCCAATAAAGGAGTGGCCAGATGCGCCATCTTATGTGCTTAGTTTGCTGATGGGAATATTTCCACCTGGTGACAAGGGTTATACAATAACCTTTGAATGAAAGAGTCCATTCCGAGCTGAGCAGCAAATCTAGGT
This sequence comes from Ambystoma mexicanum, assembly GCF_040938575.1. Classification (NCBI taxonomy): domain Eukaryota; kingdom Metazoa; phylum Chordata; class Amphibia; order Caudata; family Ambystomatidae; genus Ambystoma; species Ambystoma mexicanum. Next base: position 747,477,027 of record NC_090926.1, read on the forward strand.
GACACACCATGGAGGCAGCATTCCTTAGAGGCAAACACACACTGTATTGGTGCAGCTGTAAGTAGGGGCCATCTCCAAGCATTTCCACAAGCAATAACCTTCTTAAGGGACACCATTTCAACCACCATTAAGTGGACATCAAATTTAAGTGAGATGAGTTGCAACATGTTTGTGGTCTACATGATTCAAGGACGACACAAAAAAATCAACAGAACCATGGAACACAAATCTGAAAAGTTGGACATCAAACTAAAAATCGGCAGAAGCAAGATATTTTACAATACAACACACGAGATTGAGTCCTTCAAATAACAAAGCAACTCCCAAAAGAGTTTAATAGAGTAGGTTTTGGCAATGGTAAACTTTTGGATCTGATCCTTCAAATCAGTGCATCCAAATGGAGTGAATATTTATTTGGATTGGTGCCAATATTGATTGACGAGATTGGAGATTACTGCTACTAATAGGGCAAGCAGACTGGTTAGTACCTTTATTACAAGTGCCCGAATTCACCTGGAACAGATGAGCAAATTGTGCCTGTCATGTCTATTACAATATAGAAAATTACGGAGGAAAAACATGAAGGTGAAAGGGCACATCTGAAATCAAGGATGGGATATGATGAGAGGAGAGACTGAGCCCAAACTTCCAATTTTTTGCGGCGCCCACAAATGGGTAATTACCGGGTCCGACATGGCCGTAATGACTCGGTAATTGCCCATTTGCGGGCGTCGCAATAAATTGGAAGTTTGGCGGCAGCCTGCCCGTTTTACCGGCATGGCTACCGCCAAACTTGTAATGAGGCCCAATGAAGCTAGAATAATTCCCATTTTGCATAGTTTGTTTCTATAACATTTTGTTTTAAAAAAAATTCCATGTCAGCTCTATAAAATTGTATTATTTTAGTTTATTGTAAGTGGAAAATAAAGTAGTAAAGCGCAGGAATTGCCTTGTGCGGGCAAATCCCAGTGTCACCACTTAACCAATGTGTGATCTTCATCTCAATTAATCTCGTATTGCCTAACTGGTCAAAATTACCAGTCCCTAAACCTTTTAAAAGTGTCACTTTTCGGAGTGATTTCATTCTCCGGGTATGATCTTCAAAAAAGCCTCAATCATGGTTTCACTGGCTATAGTGTTGCTTACTCTATAATAATAGTGAACAATTTATATGTTGCACAGAGCAGCCACTTGTTTCTTTGCTCTCTAATGGCAACACTACTTGAAAACCATGCCGGACGAGGGTAATGGGGCTTAAAGGGAGGACCTCATGTCTGTTATGATTGTTGGGTGACAGCATATCAAGCTATGGGTTGTAATTGCAATGAGGGGGGGCGCAACCAGAAATTCTGGATCCCTCAATTCTTTTGGTTCAGCGGAGGGGGGGGGGGGGGGCGCCAAAAGTGGTTAAGATGACCCTGTGGCTTATGGTTATTTCACCTGGACATGTAAGGAGACTATGCAATTACATGCCATCTGACTGTTGGGGTCCAGTCCTTCCGGAGAAGTAGTCCTTGTACAGTCAGTCAAGGAGACAAGGCTAGCCCTCAATTCCCCTGCATGTAAAAACAGTCAACGCTGAAACAGGCAAATGTCGGTATTTGACAGGGTCTACAATGTGCACATACGTTTATTGACATTGTCAGAGAGAGGCAATGTTGAACCTTTTTTAAACAAGCCATGTTACATTGCTTCATACCAGACCACATGCCTTTAGGTTCAAACCAGAGGATTATTCACTTCACCATACCTTCCTGTGAATCTTGCGTCACCTCTGGTGGGTGAACATGGCATTAGGTGGTCTCTAGTGATAGCCAGCACAAGGCAATGTGAAACTCCTTGCTACCTTCCTGGCCCAGAGCACACCCACAGGCACCCAACTCCTGTTCTGCGGTGGGAATAAAGGCAATTTTAATGAAGGGCGGGCCTTGGTCTGTCAGCTCTCATGAAGGCTTTAGATAGGAGAGCAATCTTCAGATCACACAGCTCTCCAAAAGGGCTAGTTGCATACTGCGGATCCTTAGGATTGTAGCCGACTTTCCGTATATCTAAAATGAATGATATCACATAGAACCCTTCAGGTTATACAGCGGTCTGTATCGCCTGAGATAGCAATGCTAAACCTCATTGCTCTTGTAATCTCATATGCATAAGCAGTCAAAACCTTTTCAGAGGAACATCCTGCCAGACAACAAAGCTCTCCAGGCATACTGACACCTCTGAAAACATATTTCCCCCACTTCACAATCTCGGCTGACTTGACATATGACTGATCCTGTCCTGGACCCATCAGCCTTTTGGAAAGTCTAACAATATAACTACTGGCCAATGTGTCTCTGCCCTTTTTCATTTCAAACATAAACCCAGCCCTACTGGCTTTAACAGTGTGCAGGGGAGAAGGCAATGCAGTTTAACCAATCAGAGTGAAGGGGTGTGTGTATGAAACTAGGAATCTAGAAGTAGGGTGAGAAGCCAGGAGGACCAAGTGATGAGTTAGTAGGATGTTAGTTCGCTAAGGGATTAAGGATGACAAGTAAAGCAGAGAAACAAATACATAAGAAGAGAGAGTTATTGGAAGTGAGGGAGAGAAATTAAAGGAGGAGGAGAGAGATATGAGAGGGAGAATTACTGGAGACTTGGGAGAAAGAATGACAACTAAAGAGGAGCAGTGATGACTGGCGTTCCGAAGAGGAACATTAAGATATGAAGTGCGAGGATGACAAATGAGAAGTGATGATGACTAAGAACGAGGAATAAGCAATTGTCCGGTTCGGGGTGCTGCTGAATCCTGCTTCTATGCGAAAACGAACTCTGTGCGCGCCCTTAGCTCACTGGCTCGCTCAGCAAGTTCTCCGATGGAGCGTGCACACACTTCTGAATCGGCTCGCGCCACACACATGCTGTCAATTCTTGGTGCTTCAGTGAAGACCTACCAATTGGCCAAAACACACAAACACAACACAGTTCATAAAATGTAAACGGCTTAATCTCTCCTGACGTGCTTACCCTAAAATCTACAAGCACTGCTTCTGAACAAATATATGAAACATGAACGTTGTTTTGATTTGCTAGGTAAAACTAGGCTACTGCCCTAACAACATTTCCACCCTCCAGAGGTTCTGCACCCTGTCGCTTGCTGATTTAAAGGGATTTCTAAGTCTTCATTTTACAGACAAACAGGCCTCTTTCAAGAGTATCCTGGAAACAGGTCTTGTTGCTGGCTAAGAAACGGTTGAAAATAAAGTTAGAGAACACTGGCACAAATGATATGCTGCCTGGCTGGAAGGTCTCAGAACAAATCAGCACTTGGTCCCCTATTCCAGTCTTGGATTACTCAACTCATCCCTTGTGGATTGGTTTTTAGAATTTACTGCTGACTTGCAGGTCCAACACCCTGAAATATTTGTTGCAAGTGATCTTAATCCTAGAATTAATGATTTGGCAGATCAAATTTCCACTCACTTTTTTTTTTACTGAAATGGCCGATTTACGCCTTCATTAACTTGTTTCTGAACCAACGCATCAGCTTCGCAGAGCGTTGGATCTTGTTTTTTCATCCATAACCTTAACGTCTATTTTTCCTGTTCTCTTGTTCTCCGTACGACCTGGGACTGAGCGTTTGTTGTTCCCTTTTCTATTAGGTGCAAGGTCCATTCTCCTACTTTTAATCATCATGTGATGAAACGTAGATGGAGTTTAGTTTCCACCTGTGACGTGTCAGCCCAAACAAATGATTACTGTGCTGCTTCTCAAAACTCAATTTTCTCACTTATGCAGGCTTTTACTGCCTCTGCCGCCTGTCTGGCCCCACTTAAGTGGTCTAGTCATTGTTGTCGCCCTTCTGAGCCTTGGCTCAATGAGGACCGTAAGCTACTTCGGCTTAATCGAAGACAAGCCGAGTGGAAATGGCGATCAACTTATTCTCAGACTGATAAAATATTGCTATGCCAAGTCACGTACCATAAGCCATCTGGAAGGCTAAACGTATTTTTTATACCAACAGAGTTGATACGGCTCTCAACCAATCTAAAGAGCCGTTTAGTCTTGTGCATTTGCTTTCATCTTGCTCAGCTTCTCAAGAGGTGGTTGTTCCTCCCTAGCAACGTTGTGATTCTCCGTCTACATTTTTTATGCAAAAGATTGCTGACATTCAGGACAAATATCTTCGTCCAGTTTAAGGACTCAAAAATTTGCTCTGAATATCTCGAATTTTAAGTCAGACCACCTGTGGTCTTGCTTTCCTGGATTTACCCCTAACGGCATGATTGCTGCTACCAATAAGATGAAGTCTGCCTCCCCTCTCAATCCGATCTCTCGCCATATTGAAAGATATCATGCCTGATATTGCAGTCTGGGTTGCCCAGGCTGTAAATTATTCATGTCTGTCTGGTTCTATTCCCTCATTTGTGATTCCTCCCTTAAAAAAGCCCTCTTTAGACCATGATGTTCTGGCTAACCTTTGCCTTATATCCCTTTTATCTTTTCTAATGAAGCTTTGTAAAACATTATTTGTCCTCTATTCAGTTCATTTCTTGAAGAATCACACTTTTTCAATCCTTTCCAATCGGGCTTTCACCCTGGTCGTGGCACGGAGAGCGCACTTGTCTCGGTTGTTGATTACCTGGCTTGCCCTGCTATAAAGTTGGAGTAGGGGCACTGATTCTACTAGACCAGGGGTCTGCAACCTTTGGCTCCTCAGATGTTTTGGACCACAAATCCCATCATCCCTAACCAGCATAGTTAATAGCCACATATCATGGGAATTGTAGTCTGAAACATCTGGAGAGCCAAAGGTTGCAGACCACTGTACTAGACCTATCAGCTGCATTTGATACCGTCGACCACTCAATCTTGCTCTCTCGCCTAGCAGGGGCGTGCCTCACTGACATAGTGCTATCTTGGTTTAAATTGTTTCTCACCAACCGTGCCCAATCTCTCTCCCCCTTTCGTTCTCCTTCTGTTGCCTTGTCCCCCATCCTGTTCAATGTATATATTCAACCATTGATGAACCTCTTCCACTCCCACAGCCTCCTTTGCCACTCCTACGCAGATATGCAGATCATTGTTCGGCTGAATCTTGCTCAGTCGGATACTGCGCGTCTGCTGAGGGGTTGATTGGAGGCGGTGGGTTGCTGGATCTGCGATAATTGGCGTATATTGAACAGGGACAAGACAGAGGTGCTGGTTATCGGTCCCCCCACAGCTGCTTCTCTTTGGACTCCATCTTTTGGCCTCCGGTGCTTGGCCCTTCCCCCACTCCAGTTTCTGTGGTCAAAGACTTAGGTTTTAAAATCTCTGCTTCTTTATCTACTGAAGCCCAGATTAGTACTATCTGTCAATCTGGACATTTTCAATTGAAGGTGCTGCCTAAAATTCTGCATTTTCTTCGTTCCCACCTACATGTGATTGCTTATTTGGTCCATTTCTCCATCCACTACTGCAATTATTTATTTCTGGCTTAACCTATGTATTTGATTTGCGGTCTTCAAATACTCCAGAATCTTGTGGCTCAGATTGCGACCAAATCTCCTTTTGGAGCCCACATATCTCTGCTCCTTTGTTCCTTGCACTCGCTCTCTCTACACGGATTCACTTTAAATATGTGCGTATAGTTCATCAGGCTTTCTACGGGGCTGGTGCAGAATATCTTCAATCTAGGTTCTGCCCATATGTCCCCCATGACGTCCTTCCATCGCAGGATGCCCATCTTATCCTTGTACCCCGCTTTAGACTCTTGCAGATCGGGGGTCATGCTTTCTCAGTGGCTGCAGCTAAATGGTGGAACTCTCTTCTTCCCCCTTTACATGCCACTGAGAACCACTTGCTATTTCGTCGTTCTTTAAAAATATTCCTTTTTTAGGACTAGATTGTTATGATCTGTACTCTAGTTGCTTTCCTGTCTAAGGTTTAGCGCCAAGATGCCTTTGGGCGTACGCTGCCCTCTATCAATGTTGGTAATATATCATAGTTGTTCCCACCATTTTATTGCAAATCCAAATAGTTAAGAAAAAAGAGGAAAGAGAAGAGAAACTTGCTCACACTCACTCAACTATCCTAATTCCTTCCAGAACAACCTTCACAAACTTCTGAAGGAAAAACAACCTGCCACTTTATAGGTCCCCACAGCCAAACCCATTCTGACCTTGGAGAATTTGATAGAAAGACTGAGGAGGAACATTATAAAACCTAAAATATACCATATACGAAGAGTGAGGAAGAATGAGCTGTGAAACATGAGGAGTGAGGAGTAGGAGTGTGGAGGAGAATTGAGGAGGACCCAAAAAGGATTCTGCATTCCAGGTCCTTCGCTGAGCTGTTATCCGATGATACTTTAATGGGTTTATTCTGTGCAATGGTCTTTGCATAGCAGTTTACTTTGTCAACATAAATAGTCATGACACTTAATATGTTATACTACTGTTGTCATTTTGGAGCTATCCAGTCTCTGGACACTGGTCAAAATTCCTGAATGTCCTCCAGTTCGGTTTAGAAGCCTTATGGGGCCGGGTTGCCTTCTTTATGAGAGGCAGTTCCACTTGAGACAGAATAGTCTCTAGAGGATGTTATTTGCATAGTGCAAGCTATTTTCTACCCTTGCCTTTGCAAGCTAAAGTTAAACGAGGCAGTAGATGGAAGATTGAGTGAGTAGGTTAGGGTTTATCATACCCCATGTCGGCTGGGGGATTTCTAAAGTAGTGCAGGTGCAATCCAGAACCAGCTCAAAGGCACTAGAGTAGACGTTCCCTCAAATTTGTTTTTAAATAATTGTTCAATATGGTGCATTTCACAACATACCTTTCAGGACAATTATGTAAAAGGCATAAAACGTGCAATCAAGTTCTATAGGAGAACACATTAATTTCTTTAAACGACTTCAGAGAGCCAACACTGCACATGAACATTTTGGGACATTTTCTACCTGGCTATACCCAAAGAAAAACACAAGGTCCATCTCAAGAATATATACCATGCTGGTTGTGCCCAAAGAATACCATTGCACATCAAACCATTTAGGACTGATATCAGTGGAATCTTCTCCATAAAGGATTGACATCACCCATTACGGTCGGATCACCAATGGCAAAAACGGGGCACGCCTTCTCCAGTGTCGATTTTAAACAACCCTTCTCTTCCTTCTCCTGCAGAGGCTCGCTCTGGAATCTGGTGATTCCAAAAGCACAGGCCACCTCAGCAGCCTCTCCCTTTTTTTTTGGTGCACCACTTCCCTAACCTGGACCACCTGCTCTGAGGTTCAAGTCACAACCCAATAAAGGTTGGTTTCACTGTTCACTGCCTAAGCTTCTATTTTCAGCACCATTGCTTCAGGTGATGTGTCTGGTGTGCGCAAATTCGAGAGATTGTATTTTCTATGTGTACAACTAGTACCCTAGCAACGGTAGCAACACTGTTGCCTGCTAGATTCCGTTATTGGCTCACTCACAGGTGGAATAGGTGACACGCATTTGCTCATTGTAATAATGGGCGGAGTGGCGGTGAGTGGCAGTCTTGCAGCAGCCAGTGTTTTTTCCAGCTCTACCCTCGAGAGGTGTGTCTCCTGCTACACCTTTCCCTACAAAACCTCATTTACTCCGCGGAGCGGACGCGGAGTGGCGGTGAGTGGCAGTCTTGCAGCAGCCAGTGTTTTTTCCAGCTCTACCCTCGAGAGGTGTGTCTCCTGCTACACCTTTCCCTACAAAACCTCATTTACTCCGCGGAGCGGACGCGGAGTGGCGGTGAGTGGCAGTCTTGCAGCAGCCAGTGTTTTTTCCAGCTCTACCCTCGAGAGGTGTGTCTCCTGCTACACCTTTCCCTACAAAACCTCATTTACTCCGCGGAGCGGACGCGGAGTGGCGGTGAGTGGCAGTCTTGCAGCAGCCAGTGTTTTTTCCAGCTCTACCCTCGAGAGGTGTGTCTCCTGCTACACCTTTCCCTACAAAACCTCATTTACTCCGCGGAGCGGACGCGGAGTGGCGGTGAGTGGCAGTCTTGCAGCAGCCAGTGTTTTTTCCAGCTCTACCCTCGAGAGGTGTGTCTCCTGCTACACCTTTCCCTACAAAACCTCATTTACTCCGCGGAGCGGACGCGGAGTGGCGGTGAGTGGCAGTCTTGCAGCAGCCAGTGTTTTTTCCAGCTCTACCCTCGAGAGGTGTGTCTCCTGCTACACCTTTCCCTACAAAACCTCATTTACTCCGCGGAGCGGACGCGGAGTGGCGGTGAGTGGCAGTCTTGCAGCAGCCAGTGTTTTTTCCAGCTCTACCCTCGAGAGGTGTGTCTCCTGCTACACCTTTCCCTACAAAACCTCATTTACTCCGCGGAGCGGACGCGGAGTGGCGGTGAGTGGCAGTCTTGCAGCAGCCAGTGTTTTTTCCAGCTCTACCCTCGAGAGGTGTGTCTCCTGCTACACCTTTCCCTACAAAACCTCATTTACTCCGCGGAGCGGACGCGGAGTGGCGGTGAGTGGCAGTCTTGCAGCAGCCAGTGTTTTTTCCAGCTCTACCCTCGAGAGGTGTGTCTCCTGCTACACCTTTCCCTACAAAACCTCATTTACTCCGCGGAGCGGACGCGGAGTGGCGGTGAGTGGCAGTCTTGCAGCAGCCAGTGTTTTTTCCAGCTCTACCCTCGAGAGGTGTGTCTCCTGCTACACCTTTCCCTACAAAACCTCATTTACTCCGCAGAGCGGACGCGGAGTGGCGGTGAGTGGCAGTCTTGCAGTCATGCCAGGCAAGACGGGCCTGGCGGCCTCATCACCTTCAAAACCACAATGGTTGGACTCAGAAGACTTTACAGGCCGCTCTCTAAGAAGTAAAATCAAGTCGCTAACCAAAAACACAACTACATCACTCACACAACATCAACTTCAAACTAGTCCCCCTTTGACTGCAATGGAAACATCAGACGATCGTGATATCCCCACGAACCCAAGCTTCAACACTAAAACAAAAGTGGGAAATAGAATCTGTGTTGCTAACGCCCAATTTCCCCACCATAAAACCATCGAGAAAGGCTCTGCCACCTGTAGCAACAAACATTTACCACCTTGCAGCGAAGCTGCCTTACCCGAGGAGGAGCTTGCAGTCCTGGGAGTAGACGCCACGGGTTTCCCCCCGACCGCTGTGTTGAAGCCGGCCGCTGACAGCCCGCGGCCCGGCACTCTCGGGGGTTTTGCTTGGCCCCGAGAGAGAGTCGGCGCCGCCCGCGTCGGCGCCCTCATCGGTCGTTGCCTCGTCGAGGACTCGGGGACCCCCCGGAGGGGGGACCGCCTTGAGCCCGGAGTCGGAGCCCCCGAGGGCGCTGATAGGGCCGAGTGCTCTGATCGTCCCCGCCACTGCAGCCGCGGCTCCGCGGCCCCTCGAAGGCGAGGCGGCGTTGAGCGGGCAGGCAGCGCGGGTCTCGACGGAGATCGAGGTTTACACGGCGGGGTTGGGGGGGGACCCCAGAGAAGGCGCCCGGCACGCCAACCAGTTGAGAGAAGGAGAGACACAGCCAGTTGGAGCCTCTGAGATCCGGCGCCCATCGGCAATAGGGCAGGAGTGCCCGAGTGGCTTGAGAGTCAAGCACGGCTTATCAACCTTGGTGAAGGAAAGAGAAATGGACGCAGCGCCACCTATAGCTGGTCTTACGGTATCAGCAATGATACATAGGGAAACCCATATCAACTTACCAGCAAACATACCAAATCCAGAAAACAACGCGATGGCTTCAACAAGCTCATTTGTGCCCCAAGAAACAAAGTCACCATCGCAGGAGTCTAATATCATAACAAAAAAAAAGAGATCACGACCTAGAGACGTCTCTACCAAGAAAAATTCAACCCTAGAATTGTCAAATAACCAAGTGGAACCCACAAGATTGGTTAAACCTCTACCTAAACAAACACATCCTACTAAAGCTCCTCGTGCCGGCTCCAAAGCAACAAGAAAGGGCAGTAAAAAACCACAACGCCCTTTTAAGCTATTATCAGACTTTTTCAATAGACACTCCAAAGCCATCCAAGAAAAATGTGAAGAGCTGACTGACGCAGAAATCCTTGAGGCAGCTGATGCAATAACACCACCTAGCAAGCATCGTAGATTGTTACAAGCAAAACGAAGATCCCCTATCCCCCAAACAAAAGATGACACCTGGCCAGCTCCGGATATTGATCCAACAAAATGGCATTTCTCAGGCCAAGTGTCCTCAAAAATACCACAAATTATCCAGGAAGAGTCGGGGACTTCGCAGGTTCGAAACTTGGCACTACTATCTATAACTAATCTAACACCAGCCCCAGAAAGCACTACTTCTGCGAAAATCTTCATCAGTGATCAAGAAGTGCAGAGTCGCACCCAGACTTTCACGCGAGAGCAAGTCGAAGCAGAGAGCTCTGTTCCTCTCCCAACCATCTCGGCATCACCAAAGCAAACTGGCTCTACGATAATAAATCCCACTCAATTTCTGATACAAGACCAACAAATGATCAATGACACATTACATCAACCAAACGACAGCACCAAGCACAAAGATCAGGTTCTGTTGACTTCACCACAACAACTAAGCGAGCCCTCAAGATTAATCCCCCAAACTCAAGACAAAGATGGTGGAAGTCAGTATTCTGTCAAATCTAAAAACAAGTTACAGTTTGAGAAAACTTTAGATTCTTTCTACTCAAACCTAGACAATTATAGTAACCAAAGAAGACATTCTTATGACTTCCCCCCTAGAAGATCATTAAACATCATTACACCACCTATACGACCATCAACTCCTGGGATAATTAAATCAGCTGTTCATCGTGACACCAATGCAACTGACCCACATCCAAAAAAGCTTGACACTTGTACTTTAATGTCAGCACTATCGATAGCCCTCAACCCTTTCATTAAACTATACGAAACAATAGCGGACTCGTTGAAAGATCACACAGCGATTCAAACTTCAATGCTGAACAAAATAACTTTTTTAGAGGGTTACATCATGGCACAAGAATCAAAGACTTCCGCATCTATGATCAAACCGAACCAAGATCAGATTACCGAGCCACCTCAAAAATTGGCTCCAACTACGTGCTATACCCCCCAGGTCATCTCGCAAACAAATTCAGAAAGTACTCAAATTTCTTCATTCATCGACCTAACTGCCCCACCCACTTTCTCGACAGAAAAAACCAAGTTGACAAAAAGGGTGGAAAAAACAAATTCTCACCAACAAGGATCAATACTAATAACACCTTTAATTCAACAAGCGAACTCAACAAGCTTAAAAGCTATAGATGCTCAAAGAGACCTCTTTACTCCATTAAAAATAAAGGATAAACCAAAGAAAACTGGGGTGGTAAGCAGAGTCGAAAAAGAAATACAAAATGTATCTCCTAGAGGAATAGAAGCATTTCTAAATAACGAAGAAATGATGAACATCTCTCAACATATCACTGACCAATCAACCACCTCGAACCGAAACTCGGAAGAAATATTTGATCCATCTACAATTCCTACACTGCCGGTAGGAAATTCCAATAAAGAAACAAAGACTAGAGAATCTCCATTTCTAACTCTAGAGGAACGAAGAACGCGACTGGCCATGACCAACCATAAATTTAAAGATCCTGCACTTGAAAAGTCCTTGATAGCCCCTAAAACGAACTATTCTAAACAAGAAATTGAAATACGGAAAAAAACTTTTTCGAGTAAACAGCCAGCAAGACGATCCCATAGATCGCATAACAATTCCCAACGTTCGTGGCCAAAAGCACAACCAAAGAAATTTTCAACAAGAGCCCCCAGCAAGGAAGCCCAACGACCAACCTACAAATCAAAAACCACAAAACACCACACAAAACCTCTAATACGATGGATATTGAAACTAGAACAGATCCCGGGAAATCATGATGAGGTAATATTAAATAGAAGATCGGTTATGGACTTATTCAGTTACATTCCGAAACTACGAGTAGTGAAGTCTGATGATCTCCAAATTGTTGACCCGAGCCATCAGGGATCCAGGGCAATTTCACACCTATACATAGCGTCATACGCAACAAAAAATGCCCTGGAATCTGCCCTTGAGGAACTTTTAATAATGGGCTACGATCTCACCGAATCTTCAAGAGAAATTAAAACCTGCAACTACCAAGCTAATAAAGATTTCTTGGCATCTACAAAAGTAACAGAATACTCCCAGTTTTCACGTCAAAAACATCACCAATCATCAAAAAAAACGATCAACGGCCCAGCCTTGGATCAAAAACCTAATCAGTCTGAAATAATCAATAAATCAAAATCTAAGGAGCCATCTAAAGGCCCGGAAAATCTAAACCCAGAGCATAGAGAGCGGGCTGGTAGACTGACGCTCCCAAAAGAAGGTCAAAAACTTCAAAGGACAGTTCAGAACGAACCCTATCCAGTGACAACAAATCCATCTTCAAACCCATCTCTACTTTCTCTCTGGTCATGGTTACCAAAGGCTCTAAAGTTAAACCAACAAAAGTAGCCATTCGAGAATACGATCAACAGCAACACAACAGACCGTCTAAATGTAAATGTTCAAAACCAAATAAAATTGTGCTCGTGGAACACCAGAGGTTTCCTTCATTTAACATCAGGACCTTCAAACCTAATAAACTATGATATTGTCTGCTTACAAGAGACATGGCTTTTACATTCTCCAGTACTTGATGGCTATGAAATCCACACAGTGTTAGCTAAGAAAGGTTCTTTAGGCCGCCCAACGGCTGGTCTTCTGATCGCAATCCGTAGCGGACGAGGTCTCGTAAACTCGCAAAAGCTAAAAGAAAACCATTTCATGCTGATGGTAAAGCTAAATTGGATTACCAAAAAAAGAGAATCGTCTAAAACCTTGCTAAAGACACTCATAATTGTGACCATCTACTGGAACCCAGCCACTATTGAAAGTTCAAGATTCATCAATACAATAGACAAGAACTGGACTGGGTGCAAGTTACACATAAGCCTGACCACGTAATTTTATGTGGCGACCTCAACATAAACAGTCAACCCTCGATAAACCCAAAGGGATATAGATCAAAAAAATCAGCAGCAGACCAGAGGCCGACAAAATGGCAAAACTTAATGAAGTCTAGATCTTTTGACAACTTAGATCTAACATTTCCCGACCCTAATAGACTTCCAACTTGGGAAAGAGCAAACTCAACCTCCACAATTGACTATATCTTTGTATCTCGTTCTCTATTACTTCACATCATCTCCTTTAAAGTGATTAAAACAAAGGAAAGTGACCATAACCTGTTAGAAACAATCTGGTCTACGTCCTCTCCGATTAACCACACCATGACTTCAGATATTGAACTCTCCACGCAAGGAACAAGACTCAGATTAACGGAAAAAGCAATAACAATTATTACAGCACAATATAAAGACTACAGTAATCAACTCCCTAGGACAGACGTGGACTACCTACCCCTACTGACCATCTTCAAAGCTCCTAAAAAAAAAAGAAGACTTCACCACCAGACCGAAAACATACCTATGACACATTAGTCATGGAAAAAAAAAGAGAACTGAGGAGAATAAAAAGACAAGCAAAAGGGTTGGAGCCCTCATCTGCACTTGAGACCATTAAAGCGGCCGTTAAAGACTACAAATCATGGTTAAAATGCTTAAGTCATAAGTTGTACCAACAAGACGCGGAAAATATTCTCACGGCCATCACCAGAAACAACGCCAGAGACTTTTGGACCTTACTTCATTCAACTGCACCAGGAGATCGACCATGTCAAATAAACGGAATTGGTCAACTGACCTGGGAATACCACTTCCAAACTCTTTTTAAGAGTCCAACTATCAAATCCCCTTTGATGGAACCAAACGATACCCCCTGGATCAGTGTGGACAACATTGAGGACATTATCGCCTTAATTAAAAAGTTAAAACCATCACGTGCGCCTGGACCGGATGGCATCACGAACCTCGATTTGAAATCTCATTCAGAGACTTGGGCTCCTCTCTTGAGCCAAATATTTAAACGCTGCACAGCCACAAAATCAATTCCATCTTCATGGACTTGTGCAAATGTTGTCCCTATCTATAAAAAAGGGGATAGATTAGATCCAGCGAATTATCGTCCTATCGCCCTCCTTGATCCAATAGGCAAAATGTTTGGGTCCTTGCTGTTAAAACATTTCATTACCTGGGCCAAAGATTCCCCGTGCCACGACAAGCTTCAAACTGGCTTTAAAAAGAATTTGGGGACAAACGCCAACATTTTGATATTGAGTGCCCTCAAAAGCAAAATCTTGGAGGGTCGCCCACGCCTATATATCATCTTTGTCGATCTCACACAAGCTTTTGACAAAGTCGATCGAGAAAGACTGTGGAGAAAGCTTACCCTATGGAGATGTCCATTAGACGTACTCAACCCAATTAAAGCCCTCTATTCAAATACTACCATGAGGGTCCGTCTGAATAAGCAAGGTACACTAACACAAGCAATAACAACTAACAGAGGCGTCAAACAGGGATGTCCACTGGCACCGGCTTTGTTTTTGTCCTATTTAGGCGACTTTCAGGACACGGAAACAAAGATTCGAGTTTTTCCCCCTAAACTCGGAGGAGAACAAATTAGTCGCCTACTCTACGCCGACGACCTGATTTTGCTGGATAATACCCCTATTGGTCTTCAACGCCAATTAACAAATCTTCAACTTTACATGACGTCAAACAATTTGGAAATAAATGAATCCAAAACAAAAATGATGATAATAGAGAAATTCCCTAAAAAGAAATCAGCACCGAATTTGAAACTCGGCACTACTACCATTGAAAAAGTCACAAATTTTAAATATTTGGGAGTCACCCTAGATAGCTCATACAAAGAAAAAGCAATGCAAGAGTCCCTACGCGCCAAAACTACCAAGCTAGCCACACAAGGAAAGGCGATTGACATCAAATATGGTAGATTCTCAATTAGACCTGTAAGAGATTTCTACAAAAGGAAAGTTATCCCATCCTTGACATATGGCGCCGAAGCAATGCCGAATCTTCCTCACGACTTATGGCCAAAACTAGAAGCAAACTTCTGGCGCCCAATCTTGGGCCTGCCGAAAACAACTCCGATATCAGTAATTAGACGAGAACTAACTCTCTCCTCGTTAAAATCAATTGTGGATTGCAATAGCGTCATGCTTTATCGGAAATGTAGACAGAAAGAAACGCCCTACGCATACCAGCTGATAAGTGAAGAAATCCGACTGGGTACTTGCCATATGCTCACTCGATGGGAAACTAAAGTTTTGAACCTCTTAGACTCAGTTGCCTGCAACACAGAAGACCTCATCGCCAATCCCGTTCGAGTTGTCAAGAAAATCAAAGAACTCGACTGGATCAACACCAACGACTTTGCCTCAAAGTATAAACTTGCCAGTCACCTACCTCCCTTCTCTAAGAAACTCGACTCTATCCAACCTTTTCTGAAATTATTTCCAAATAGAGCGGCCCGAAATTATTTTTTAAAAATAAGATTGAACCTTCTAGAAACTAACGAAATACTGGCGATTAGACAACAATCCTTATCCAGCTGCTGCCGTCTCTGCAAGTCCACGACGGACAAGGAAACCATACGCCACCTACTCCTGAGCTGTCCGGCGACGATAGAAATTCGTGACAGATACCTGACAGACATTTTTACAAACTTTACTCTTCAAAAGGAAGAAACGTGTTGGAACAAACTGTTGGACGGAGACAAACAGGCATGGCAGTTGGCAACTATAAACATCATGAAATACATCCTTAACGTGCTTCTTCCAATACAGACTGAATGAAAAGTTCCACCGTTTCTTCCGTTTCTTTCGAACAAATCCTTTCTTCTCAACTGTTTTTTTTTTTAAACTTTGTTAAAAAATCTATAAAGATTATATACAAATAAAAAAAAAATAAAAAAAAATAATGGGCTCTGGCTCAAAGGTATTTCCAGGTCCCAGGAACAAAGCAAAAACATATTACCTGAAGGAAAGGTGGCTCTATGCATTCATAGATGATAGAGAATCTGTCCCTTGTAGGAGGAGTGGATTCTGGGAATTTGCTCAGGGAAAAAAAAAACTTTCCCTTGCAGGAAGTAGCAGCTCTGACTGATCACGCATGGACAAAGAGCCTATCCACTATATGACCTATGGGTTTGCAGGATTCACCCATGAACAAAGGACTGGGTACCTATAGAAAGAATACGCTCTGGGGATCAGCACAAGGACAGATAACCTGCCATTAATATGCACCCTTGTGCAGTAAGCACTTTTGCAACCACAAGGTTTGGTGATTTTGGAGCAACGTGTTCTGATGATTAGCAAAGAGTTGGCTAGCCATTCACATATAGGAAAGATCACTTCTGGAGAGTGGCCCCAGGACAACCATCTAGTTATTTGGGACAGGGGTGGCTTTTGTGATTCACCAGAGACAGAGAAATTGGTCGCCTCAAGGAAGGGGTACGAAGGAAGGGGTAGGCTCTTGGAATTTAGATGATGATCAAGACCCTGTGAGGAACAAACAGAGCAATTGCATGCCTCAAGCTGAGCTCCCACAACATCCTATTCAATCAACGGTAGCTAAAATAAAAATAAAAAAAAATGCATCAAAAATGGATTCATGAGAATAACACAGGGAATATAGTCTGTTACCTGTAGGATGAGTTCTGGGATTCACTTACCAAGGGAAATTAAAACATGTAACTCGGAGGAAGAACATAGACAACATGCCACCTGTAGGACGGACAGGTTTTGTGGAGTCACCCAGGGACATACAACTGTCAAACAGCAGCAAAGGTGGGTTCTAGGGGCTCATACGATTTAGGAAATTGTTGACCATAGAAAGGATGGGTTCATGCAGGGACGGTGAATCTGCCAGCTGCAGAAAGAATGGGTCTGGGCATTCCTTACAGGGACAGGGAATTTGGCTTATAGAAAGAATGGGCTTCAGAGGATTCACACAGGGTACGATAAAAGGTCACATTATGATTAAGATAGCGTGGTGAGTTAAGCACTCCCATCAGACATTTACATTTTTAGTCTAGAGGAAATAAGTTCAAAGCGCTGCAAGGCCAATTTATCCCTAGTGCAGTCTGAGGTCTATAAATTAAGTACCATTACAGCAACTAATACTACATATTGGTTACAGATTTCGATGCAAGAGAGTCCAGCAGGAAGTGCGTTATAACACATTATTAATCAATTGGTAAATAACCTTTCACACAGGGTAAACCTCTGGAATGCACATTAAATCCCTGAGGCTGGATGGTCCAGGGCACTGTCACAGAGATAAAAAGCACCGCCCCCCCCCCCCCCCCCGCCCAAGACAGAATGGGCTGAAGTGTTTAAACCGGGGACACAAAGCCTTTCACCCACAGTGAAGGATGCACTCAGTGGTTCAGAGCAGGTATACAATGGCATTCACCTCAGATTGTGTATACACAGAATTAGACTGGAAAGTGGCAAAGGATTTAGGAAAGAAACAGAACTTCCTATTTCTCAGACTTCATGGATTACATTTGTTACTAGGAAACAACATGGGTTTGGGAAATTGAAACAAGGGTATCCACAGCACCCTTAATTAAGAATGGATGCCCTTATGGGAACTGCACAAGATGCATCACTGCACATTCCACCATTTAAAAGGTGTGAAATCTAGAAAGTGATTTTGGATGCTAGGGTAATGCTGGCTGGCCTATTATTGCAAACACCCCTCAAGAAATTAGGTTTTCTGTATGCATGCCCATTCTGTCCTTGTCCTCTCTCTGGAGAGAGCGCATACAAAGGTGAGGTGCACACCCTATTTCCACATGTATTCCATTGTATCCCCATTTTCCTACTTTGTATTTTTTTGTTTAAAGCACAGACCTAGATCGAGAGCACAGTACAAGGTGTGGACAGCCAGCGTTTGGGTTGGCATCTTTTAACAGTAGCGCAGTAATGTGTGTATCAGAGGGACATCTCCCTCCATACCCTTCTCCTCCAAATGTTTAACCGCCCTGCTTTCTGCCCGCCGCTTCCCATGATCCATCAGCATCACTCTCCATGCACTTATTCGGACCAATCAGCCATAGCGGTTAAGGTATAATAACTTTAGCTCATTATCCTAACCACAAGCTCAGCTCTTACTATGGCTGTGAGCAGTATATGAACCATGGGGATAGGGAGACCCTGGGAGAAACACAGGAGAGGTGAAAACGAAGAAAATCATATTGCAGAGAAGAACACGATCTCATGAGAAGCCCCAACACATTTGTCCCATCGTTCCCTGAATTTTTACTAAGTGGGAGGGAGGTATGCTCAACCCAGGCAGTGTGTTGCAGGGTTTGGAATTTGGAACGCGTTTGTTTCAACTGAAGGATGAGTTGATGTTGGCTGCGTTGAGGCTCTCCTCTGCCTCATTCTAGCGTCTGCGGTTAGTGACGTGGCACTGCGTTAGCGGTTACACTCACCACATGGGCAAGCATCTTGCACTTGCACGCCAGCCGTCAGTGCTGCATAAACCTGACGGACTCAGAAACAGTCGCAAAGAAACAGTTCACTGCAGCAGCCAAGGCCCAAGGAACAAAACAGCCATCATCCTAAGTCAAATATAGGCAGCAGCACATCAAAAGCAGGATGCTCAGATTTCGACAGGCTCATTGACCATGTTATCGCCAGGGCAGCACAGGATTTCAATTAGGATTAAAGTCCGTCATAGGAACTAAATGCGCAGCGCCCACTAGAAGCCCAGCTAAGAAGTGCATGCCACAGTCGCCCAGGCCAGCGTGGACAATGACACATGATGGCTATGATGGAGCAGGGCACTCCTCATGCTCATCTAAGTGAAAGATGAAAGTACATTTTTTTGATCAAACCATACATCATTCAGCTAGCAGAGAAACAAAGGGGGAGGCTGCTGGTCCTTGGCGCCCAAACATACCAGCTGCCACTGTGCGCAGCTATTAACGTTATTATGTGTATGCCAGTAGAGAAGCCATTTAGTGGAGAGGCATTACCATCTCCTAAGCATGAGCGTGAGGGACCGAGTGTAGCGAGGTAACCCTAGGTCATGTAGGGAGGTACCCCCTGTGAACATTTTTTTAAATATGTTCAAATGGTGCATTTTCAACATTATTTTTGGGAATAAATGGGGGAAAAGGCAATGCACTTGCCAACTTGGTTCTCTAGAGTAACACAGGAGAAAATGAAGTCGCTGCAGAATTGAAGGAGGAGATCTAACAAGGGTGATGGCCAAAAGAGTGGTGGCATTGTCTAAAGGGAGGCATGGGTATTCCCCAAACGAATAAATAACAAGACCCTGCAAACATGTATTTCCCCCAACATGCTCTCTGGTGGTCTTGTTTTCACGCAGTCTGGATCAGTTTGTAAATAAATCCATGTCTTTAAATAAAAAATTAAAAAAAACTCGCTCTCTGAGTATATACACGATTTAAACAGACAGGCTCATTTTCATTCATAGTGAAAATCGCATGCAAGGCAATGCTAACATTAACATGCTGGCGTGTCCCCTGCATGCAATTTTGCACTGTTCCAAAAAGTAGCGCAATAGCAAAGAGTAATAGAGGCAACATCACCTTTATGCTTTCATTCCCTATCCATTTTGTAAAAAATGTAAAAGCCGCCAGCAAAGTAAGAGTAGTTACCATGGTTTCCTGTGACATACACCTGCTTTTAGAAGGTGCTAAATTCAGGCAGATTCATTCGTTTTATCCGTGCATGAAAATCTCATTCAGGTGTAAAACTAGATGGTTTTTCTGGAGAAGTAGGAATGAGGGGAAGGAAATGTATTTACGCTCCTGTCTCCCAATGCGCCTGCAAAAGGTTTTAAAAGTGCCCTGTTGCTGTAAAGACTGGTGGACGGCTTTTACGTCCCATCTTCAAACTATTGCACTGCACTGCGGCTTTTAAAATGAGTCTCAATAGGTAAATTACCCATATTCTGTAAATAAATCACTGCTGGAAACGACAAGTAGCACCTGGCTATTTTGCATAACTCAAAGAATAACCACAGATTTGTATACTTGGCAAATATGTTTTGGAACATTACTCATGCTGGAACCCTTCTGAGCCTGTATTGCACACTGGGCTTGGTCTTCATTTCGTTTAACACAACACTTACCCTAACAGTAAAATGTCTGCCTCTCATGAGATACATATACCCATTTGGACAGGTTTTTTCAGTTGTGAAATTTGACCTTTCTGCTTGAGCAGCAGACATACAAAGATTGTCCCACAGTGAGACAAAGGGGGATCCAAGGGTCGTGTTTTACATTTTGAGGGTGTCTGGACACCCTTAACCCCCCTGCTGTTTGCGCCCATGGTCCAAATGAGTTGCACTGGTGAAGCAATGGAGACACTGAACGAGCATTTGATTCAAATGCTCCATTTGGCTGTTTGACTGGGGGCTGACATCCAGATGACTGCACCCTTTCTATCCCCAGAGCTTTACACAAGTCTGACCCCCTTTCTGAGATGATTTTTATTAGGAGCCCCTGTAAATATACAATAACTGCAAGGTATTCCTCCGCTGCTGAGACAGTAGCACATGTCTCTATGGGCATAAAGCGTGCCTTATTAGAGGATAAGACATTGGTTGCCATAATAGTTCTTTTCATTAGATGGAGACCGATTAGTTATAAAACTGTGGATAATCTATGCAGTGGAACAGAAGCTTCAACGGGCCAATTGGTCTTTGTATAGGAATATTGATCAGTTCACTTACTAGATAGGGGGAGGCATAGGATTCAATATCTTCTATCATCAAGGCCCACCAGTAATACCAGGACATTTACTCCATGGGGGCAGACATGGGTTATCATGATACACAAAATGCTATCTGTTGCACTTCTGGTGTATGTAGAACCATACATATGTGTTTAAGGAAAAACACAGTCACTTGCAGTTTCCCCTTTCCTTCTGAAAAGATGAACGCAAGCCGACTAGGGGAATTTCCTTCTAGGCGATGTCAGGGAACGAAGCCATCAACAGAAGAGGACCCTAGGTAAAAACTGTCTGCGTCTGAGAAGCCATGCCAAAGCTAGTCATGGGATAGCAACGGTATTAGGTTATAGCCGGCCTGTTGAGAGTACCAGATCTATAGGTAATGTGAAAGTTGCATTGGGCAAAGAAACATACCCAAAGGACTGCTGGCTGTTCTAGTGTTCAAAACACTGGAGTAGATGAAGATTTCTTTGAGGGGTATAGCACTCTCACTCAAAAGAGGTACCAAGCCAAGTAGCTGCACATACAAAATAATTGGAAGATTGCCATACTAGGCAAGACATCATTTGGTAAGCCTAGTCAATTTGCCCTGAAAAATTACTAACATAGCCGAGAAACACATGTTGGTATAACGCAAGACCTACCAGAACAGCTGCTAGGTCACTTATCTCAGCTACTGTTTTGCCTTTTTAGCTACTGGATTATATTTGCTGGCCATATATAGTATCTTGTTTGTTGGCCACTAAAGCTCAGATGGTGTGAATCAAACACTGGTCCTACTGTTCATATCACAAACCTGTTTTTTTTACTAAGATAACGTGTGCATTGTTGGAGAGCAAGGAAAGCAGAGCGAATCTGTGCAGTCCAGCGCCCATAAATACCAAGTCTACATTAGATATTTGGAGGCGGCGGCAGGCAGCATCCTACAGACCTCTGCTGCCCCCAGTGCGGCCATGTTAAGAGCAGAATTCTACACCATGAGTACAGCAAAGGTGTAGATATACATTTCATGCTGTACGACAATGTTGCTGCTGTCCAAAGCTGAGGAAATGCGAGGAAGGGTCACAAATGGCCTGTCTGTGCAATGCACTTTGCCTTGCTCCGGAGACCTCCCTCCCGCCCCTCCACCAACCCAAGTATCTTCTAGAGTGATCCACCCAATGAAATGGCAGCAAGTCCCAAAGCCTTCCTCTCTCTTCCAGTGAGAAAGTTAATTACAGAAGCTCTGACCTAAAGTAATTGATTTTAAAGTAAGAGACAAAAGAACAGCCATGTGGAATAGGAGGGAGGGTCACACGTGAATCTATAAAAGATGCCAGTCTGGAGAACCAGAGTTAAAAGTAAGTAACTAATTCTCTCTCCAGCATTGGATCTTTCACAGATTCACATGCTGTGAATAGATCACAAAGCAGTATTACAACCATGCATATGGGTGGAGGTAAGCTCCCAGCATAACTTACAGACCGGAGTCTTATTAACCTCACGCAAAAAGGTTCTGCATAGCCGACTGTAGACTCTTCTGAAGAATCTGTCGACACAGTAGAACATAGTGAATGTATGCACTTATCTCCAGGTGGCTGCACGGCAGATGTCAGGCAGCGGGATTCCAGAGAGGAAAACAGTGGTCACCGGCCTGTTGATGGCAGAACGAGATGCAGGCTGCAAGCCATCTTGAAATGGAGGACTTTCAAAGCCTTCCCAGGCCCCTTAGGTTCAAATGAAACAAACAGTTGATCTGTTGTACGGAATGACTTCGTACGAGAGACATAGTACTTGAGGGCACACACTACAGCCGGCGTGTTCAGGGTGCAGGGTCCGCTAAGCTGGAGACGTTGGTGTGGTAAAGAACACAAGCAAAACCACCCCCCCCCCCCCGATTGAGATGGAAAGAGGCTGGGACCTTAGGCATAAAGGTCGGGTTAGTATGTAGAATAGTCTTGTCCTCGTGAAATGTCAAATAGAGCGGTTTTGAGGAAAATTCCTGGATTTCACCCACTCGCCTGAAGTTATTGCCACCAAGGACACTTGTTTTCCAGAAAAGATGTTTAATGGATGCCTGGTGCATGGATTCGAAAGGCGGTTTCATGAGCGTTGCGAGTAGCACATTCAGCTCTCACACTGCTGCTGGGCGACGGACAGGTGGAAAATATCAGAAAAGCGCACGCAAGACTCATTCACCAGCTGGTGAGACTGCAGGGATGGTACCCCTGTCGAGCGGTTGTACATGGAGATTGCCGCCAGGTACACCTTAATGGAGGAATGCTGCGTCGGGCCAGACTGAGCCAGTTACAACAGATAAGGCAACAAATCCTCTGGTCGGATGGTTTAGAGGTTGCAATTGATGGGTCCTGCACCATACTTGAAAACGTTTCCATTTGCTCTTGTAGAACTTCAAGGTGGACATAGCACTTGCCTGGGCGAGGTCCTCCTGCCAATTTTGCAGAAGGGACAGAGCTCTGAATTCTAAGAACACAGGAGGCAGGCTTTCAGATTGAGCACGGCCGGGTCGTGGTGCAGTACCGCCCCCTGGTTCCTGGACAGGAGCGGCAAGTTGGTGCAGGCTCAACTTGATTGGTGCTGCTGAGGAGGCAAGGAGGCCGGAGTACCAAAACTGTTTCGGCCACTGATACAGTCTGAAGGTGTGTAGGGCTCGATGCACCAGAGGAATCAGGAGGAATGCATACAGAAAAGTCCCTTCCCATGGAAACGCAAAGGCGTCCCCCAAGCGCTTTGGATGTGGGAAACGGCTGGCAAAGGTCTTGCAGCGACTTTTCTCATAGGTGTCAAAAAGGTCAATCTCAGGAGTGCCACACTTCTGAAAAGACAGGTGAAGCTGGTCGTTGTGCAGTTCTCACTCAAGACAAGAGTGCAACTCCTGGGTGAGGGAGTCCGCTAGAGTGTTCTGAATCCCCAGTAGATGAAGGGGAATGAGAAACATGCTGTACTGTAGAGCCCCATTCCACAGGGCTTGGGCCTCCTTGGAAAGCTGTGGGGACCTCATTCCTCGTTGCTTGCGGACATAAAACATTGATGTTGTGTTGTCAGTGTAAATCTGTGCCACCTTTCCCATCAGGAGCGGGAGGAAAGACTTCAGGGCCTTGCTCTTTTCCTCATCTGACCAAAGGCCTCTGGTATGTTGGTCCTGACAGTGGGCGCTCCAGGTTGATGTGCTTGCTCTTTTCCACATCTGACCCAAGGCCGCCGGTATGTTGGTCCTGACATTGGGCACTCCAGCCCTCCAGTGAGGCATCCATTGTAACGGTGGTCTGATGGTCCGGCAACCTGAAGGGGGCGCCTTGCACCAGATGTTCCCTTGCTGACCACCAGCGAAGGCTCTGCCTGAAAACTGGTGTCAGAGCAATGTAGTCGTCCCAGGACCCTGAGGCTTGGATCCAGCAGGTATCCAGGAATCCCTGCACCGGTCTCATGTGTAACCGGCAGTTGGTGACCAACTGGATGCATGTGACAACATCCCCAGCAGGGATTCTTAGCTGCGCACTGACGTTACCTGGGCGCCGTTGAGACAGCGCACCTTTTCCAGAAGAGCCGCCACTCTTTCGTCAGCGCAGGTTTGGGTGTCGAGTCTTGCTTTGAGTGTGCATGCTGCAACGCAACCAGGCATGACTTTGGGAAGTTGATAGAGAAGCCCAGCCGTTGTAGGTACTGGATGGCGGTGGCAGTGTTTGTCTCTGCCAGCAGGTAGGGGGGGGCTCTCATCAACCACTGGTCTAGATACGGGTAGACATGAACTCCCCTCAGCTGTAGGTGTGCCACCACTGGGGCAAGTCATTTGGTAAACACCCGTGGAGCAGACCGCAGGCCGATGGAAGGGCCTTAAACTGATAATTTACTCCTGCCACCATGAGGCATAGGTAGTGCCAGTGCGAGTGCCGAAGAGGGATGTGAAAGTAGGCGTCCTCAGGGTCGATGTCATGATTCCTGCCCCTCATGTCCCCAGCCCTCCAAGATGTCAGGCTGGAGCCAGGCCACAATCACCTACATGGCCCTCAAGGGCCTCTCCATCCCTCCAAAGACCCACTTGGAGTCAGACTTGGCGCTTGTGGCACCAGACTCACTCACTCCCATAGGATAACATTGGTGATTGGACTTGAAATGCATTGAAGGGGACAAGATGGATGCCCCCACATATTTCGGTTCCCAGAACTGCATGTGCGGTCTAGTCTTTTGGGTGTGGTTCAGCCCAGAGACACCTGGGATACCCAGAGACTATTTAAGCCACACCCAGGCTGAGAAACATGCACCTGCTGCGTGACACTCACCGTGTTCGGATCGGTCTCCAGTAGGCCTGCATCTTTCTTCTGCGCTCAGCTCCTGCAAGAACACCGTTAGGAACAGCCTTACCTTGCGGCACTTCTGCCCATCATTCATCGCTCCTTCTGTTCTGTGGGCATCTTCGGCGGTGTAATTCCCGTCCCGGCACGCTGCTTCCTAAGGAAAAGGGAAAAGAACAGAAAAAAGGCATTAGTAAGCATTCTGCAAATCTTTGCTTATTTTTTAAATACTGTACGAGCTTCAAAAGCTTACCTGAATCCCAGCCGCTCTGGGGGAACTCTGTCTCCGGAACTTCTCTTCCATCTGCAAGAGGAAAAAGACACTCCAGGTTAGCATGGAAACATCTAGAGGCGCCGCATACTGCGCTTACCCATCGCATTTGTTCTTCATAACCGGCATCCATGCTGAAAACGTTGCGGCACCTAAAAGACACAGAAAAAGAACTCAGTTCAATGCAAATACGAAAGGGGTACATTGCGCATCGCGCTCTCACTCACCTTCAGCGCTACTCATCTCAGCAGCACCCGCCATCCGCGGACGCTGTCCATCATCTAAGGAAGGAAAGGAACGAAGTTAGAGAACTGTTCAAAAGACTCATTATACTTACCTGTCGGACTCTTGCCAGTGAAGTAACTAGGTAACTAGGCAGCAACGAGCCCGCATCAATCAACGCGCCCCTGCGCTGAAAGCAGGACGGAGAGCACACTATCCAAGAAAACAAGTTGAGCTGTGGATCAAAGGGAAGAGTTGGACCCAGGGGAAGAAAGGGTTCAAGCACACAGAGACAATAGGGAGTTAAACGCTACCAATCCTGGGTTTCAGGCCCAGTCTCCAGTCGAATAGCCTCCAGGGAAGGGTTCGAGGTTGTAAGAGGTCAGAACAGGCTGAGTGATGTCCCTGTGGATACCAGGTGAGCGTTACAGTCGAGGGAGGCCAAGAAGTCTCCTTGTTGTAGCTGGGACAACACCTGCTGCCTTGTGACCATGCGATACCTTTGTGCCTTTAGGAACTTCTTGTGCACCCTTAGATCTAATATTGGTCTCCAATACCCTTTGTGGTGCAGAGACTTTTTCCTTACCAGGAAGTAGCGCGAGTAGACTTCTCTGCCCAGCTCCTCCATTGGAACCTTCTCCACTGCTCCCTTTAGCTGCAGAGCCCGTACTTCCTGCAGCAAGAGGTGCATTAACTTTTCTGGTTTATGTGCAGGTGGAATGTCCGGTGGATAGTCCACGAACTCCAGCGAGTAGCCCTGCTGGAGGAGGGATAGCACCCATTCATCAGTTGTGATGTTTGTCCATTCTTCGACCAACAGTAACAGTCGTCGCCCCCATCGGGGTACTGAAGCAGGAGGACCTGGCCCTGGGCTGGTCATGTCTGTTTGCCCGACTGGCCTCTAGATTCAGACGAACCACAGCGTTGCTGCGATTCCCTGTAAGACTGGGACCTTTTTCTATACTGGTCCCCCGATGAGTATGGAGACATGCAAGAGGATGAGGATTGGTACGTGGAGTGGTTATCTTACAAAGTCCTGCCATAACGCCCTTTTCCTGAACAAAATGACTGGCACCTTTGCTGAAAAGTGCCCATGAAGCGAGCGGTTTTTGTGTTTTTATGGACTGCAAGGCTTCCTCCACCTGCTTTCCAAAAAGGGCAGATCCATCAAAGGGCATATCAACTACTCTGGACTGAACATCAGGTCTAAAGTCTGTGGCCTTAAGCCAAACCTGCCTGCGCAGCACTGCTCCATTTCTGAGCTGGCAAAACCCAGTATGGGTGATGTCCACAGAGACCATGATGGCATGGTCCGACACCGATTCGCCCTCATGGAAGATGTCCATGGCCTTGTCCTCTAGCAGAAACTCTAGCAGGGGCACCCATCTTGTACCATAGCTCGTGATCGTAGCGCGTGAATATGGCCATTGCATTTTCTGCCTTGATCGTTGTGGCCGCTGTGGCAATGATGATCTTACCGAAGGTGTCGAGGCGCTTGCCTTCCTGTCTGGAGGCACAGAGCAGGATGACAATGGGTTAGCTGACCTCTTTCTGGAAGCAGTAAACACAACACAGTCTGGCGTGGGCTGGGTGCAGAGGTAGGCCCAGTGTTCTCTGGAGCTCTGTACTTTTTGTCGAACTGGTCTTTTTTTAGCTGGGGCAGTTGCGAAGTGCACTAAGGTGACCAGGCCATCCTCCCACACATCTTCCAACAGAGGGATGGACATGACAGATTTCCTCCGCTGTTCTCTGCGTTGGTATAGCACTCTCTCCTTGCGCTGCTCCTCTGGCGCAAGGCCAAACATGTTGGCTGCCCTGGACATGAGAGCGTGGAAGGACCCTACTTCGTCAGGGGGCGAGTCCCTGAGTGCAATGTCATCCGGTTCCCCCATCACCTGCGATGAAATCGTCAAATTCGGCAGTGTGGGAAGTATGAGTGGAAAACTGGTCAGGATCAGTGTCTCTTCCAGTATCGGACAGTCTCTGTGGTGCTGACCGGTATTTGCCCCTTCTTGTGGGACGACGGTTGTCATCTACCTCCCTGGACGGCCCAGGGACATCTGCGTGCTGTTGCCTGGAGGCACCGGAACTGGGGCAGGCAGCCGTTGTTGCAAGGTTGCCACCAGAGTGGGTAATGTGGATAAAATGTCCAATTAAATGTTTCCCTGTGGAGGCAGCAATGGAGCTGGCTGCATTAAAGGCAAACTGTCCTCAGCCTGAGATGAGTGTGGAGGAGGTAGACTGGATTGCCTTCTGGGAGGCGATGTCCTGCATGCTGGAGACAATGGCGGTGACATGGTGGCCTCTTCATGTGATTCCTTTACCTCTTCTGATTGGGAAAGACTTGGCTCTGTGACCACAATACCTCCCGGTAGCAGGGCCACCCCAAGGTTCGGGACAGATGTCCGTGGATGGGCTGTCAATGCAGATACATGCTGGTGTGGGTGTCGGTGACGCCAGTTACAATGGCGGTGGCTCCATCGACGGGGTCATCAATGGTGCCGTTGACGATGTCATTGGCATAATTAAGAATTGAGAGTGGTTTATAGTTTCCCAAAAAACAAACACTTGTGCACTATGTGGTATATTTCCATTACATCACACACAAATTAAATATTATTATGGCATCAAGTAGATAGGGTACTCCACAGTGACTTTGGTTATTTTTTTTTAGCTCGCAAATAGACACATAATACAGCTTTACAATAGTTAACTTTAACGTAAGCACATATTTCATCTAGGTTTACTATTTGTGACTGCTGGCTTGTGGTTGCCATCAGTGAAAAGTGATATATTTTTTGTAGAGCACGTGGTCGATTTCATCACAGTTAGGATAACGCTTTAAGGGAATTAAGGCCCTCAGCAGCATTGAATGACTCTACATGGCTACGCCAAAGTAGTTTGGGATTGCTTCCACTGAATCACTCATTTAATTATAATAGTTTTGGTTTATGCTCGCACAACGTTGTCTTTTCTTGAGCGTCGTAAACACGTGGTCTGTCGCAAAAGCATTCTTAACTGCGATGCAGGACGGGAAGCTGTACTTGCAGCCGTGTTCCTGTTCCCGCATCGCAGTTAAGCTGAAACATCATATAGGTGAGTGGAAAATGTGGGACTTTAGATCTTTGTTTATAAGATATTTTTTGTGCGGATTAGAATTCGTACATAATTTTTTTCACTAAGGCTATTTTGTCTGCCCTTTAGATCCTAGACTGGAGGTAGACCAGAGTGCTTAATTCGTTTTCTCACGTATGCAACCAAGTGGACAACATACATTACTTCTTTGTAAAAACATCACATATGATTACCATGAGAGGTGTAAATTAGGCAAATAGAGTTACATATCGGCACTATTTTGGTATGTTTTCCAGATTTTGGTGATACTCGACATTAGATCTAGCCTATTAACTCTACAAGGAGCTGAGTCATTGTTGTCTATTAAGGTCAGTTGATTGACAATATTACCACAATACGTTCACAAGTGTTCTGTTTGAGGAATACACATTAGTTACATTGCTGTTTTATCTATTTTCTTTGACAGTTATGAACCATAAATAACATCTACACCTGAAGGAGGAGTCAGGGAACCCCGAAACACATAGTGTGAAGCATTGACCATATCTACTATATCTACAGGAGTGGATGTAGTAAAAATATAGAGGGATCAATACATGGATGTTACTATAATATCTTGACAAAGTTTATATATTGTTTTGAAATCTAGAATAATTCTTCTGTATAAACCCAGCAAGGGTGTGAATATATATTTATGTTGTTTTCGGCACCAGTGAGATTCACTGAGTGTTCAATTTAAGTCAACATTGAATAAGTAAATGTTTAATAATATATCATTTTTTTGTAAAAGAAACATGTGGATGTGTTGTTGATTATTTACTTACCATGTAAAAAAGTAGAAACTATTGAAGAGGTAAAACCCTCGACGAGAGTGACCAGGTTTTGTGCCTCAGTTGTGTCTGAGGTAATCTAATTTGTGCATTTCCAGCTCTTAGCAGCAATAGCTTTTACTTGGAGCACCAGAATCAGTTTGAATGATATATAGCAGATCACTTTCTTAGAATAAATGTACAAAAACCTAGATGTCGGTGCACTATAGTTTACATTAGCCCTGCCATTGACGATGGTCTCACAGCCATCGACGTAGATGTTCTTGATGATGCAGCAGCACTGGTTGTGGCCCGGACGGTGTCATCGATGACGAAGTCGTGGCTGTTGACGGTTTCTTCGATGGCACGGTAGTAGTGGTTGATTACGGCTTTGCTGCCGGGGAATCGGTGGACGATGACGACGGCTCTTGGGGTAGATGACCTGGAGGAACGCTTGGTCGTCGACAACGCACCCGTTGCTGATCTGGACAAGTCATTTTTCAACACTCAAGGTGAAGAGTGGCCACCAGATTTAGACATGTACTTAGATGAAGACATATCTTTGGGGCGATGGAAAGGGCCTCGACTCTCCTTCCCTGCTGACTCCGCTCAGACACTGACTTTGGTGAAGATCGCTCCTTGTGCGAGGATATGGGCTGGTTGCCAGAGGTGTCTTTATGCCTCTTCTTGCTGGTGGTCTGGACTTTATTTGCGTTCTTGACTGCCCTCTGTAACTAAGCATGACTTTGTACTGAAGCGGAGTCAGAGGCCCTGCCGGCGTCCCCGAGGCACGTGACGAGATGACTATGTCGATCTTTCTGCATCTTATTGGAGAACGAATGGCAGATTTCGCAGTCGTGGATGACATGGTGAGGGTGAAGGCATTAGAGGCAGTCGTCATGATGAGCCTCTAGAAGACATTCTTCAGGCCGCATCGGGCATAAGCCTTGAACAGGCTCTTCCTCGTTGATTCAGCCATGAGGTAGGCCCAACTGCGCAGACAAAGCTTCATAGAAGATTACCGGCGGCAGGAACGGTCTATGGAGCTAGCACTGTCACCGCCAATACCGGTCCAGTAGAAGACGAAAAATATAATTTTTCACGGAAAAGATGTTAAAATCCAATAGTATTCGAAGAAATGCTGAAGAGATGATTTTTGGGGACTCCTTACACTAACGTGCAGTAAGAAATAAATCTGAAGATGGCCGAAAGGGGTGGAGTTGAGGGAGGTATTCCTATTGGCTGTGGGTAGTATGACCCAAAATGATTGTAATAGAGCACAAAAGTGACTTAACGTTTTCAGTTTAAGTTTAAACTGCTCTACGTTACCAAGGATTACCAGCCTGACGACTGGTAGCATGTGAATCTACGAAAGATCCAATGTTGAAGAACATGGTTCTTTCAACAACACCTGACCAAGGGCTAATTCCAATGGATGCACATACCAACGCACAGACCTCACAGTACTGCGCTACTGTTGAAAAATGCCAGCCCAAACATCAGCTACCCACACACTATACAGCTCTCTGCTGCTCTTGAGCTAGGTCCACAGTTTAAACAATAAAATGAATAAAACAAATAAAAATAAATATCTTTCTAAGCCCTTTCTGGAGAAGTATACACCTGATCTTAAGGTGTGGAGTACATCTCCTTTCCAAGTTGATGTTTTAGGTGATAGTGAGATTGAGGATAAAGTTGTCTCGGAAGGATAGCTCAGGGGCAACACGCTTGTCTCGAAAGCAAGACGATGCAGAGCAACACAGGTTTGATCCCCAGGTCTACGCTTAAAAACCTCTGGGTATTAAGCGCGTTATAAATAACCCATTACTATTACAATGCACTGACGTCTTGTGTCCAAGAGAATGACTTGACGCGGATTGCTTTGATTTTGAATGCATCAACGGTTCCTCGTCCTTGAAAGAGATGTGGAGTGCTTAAATGTCAATAAATTGTTAGTGTCAAAATGGACAAAAGGACCAAAAACAGGATGAGAGACACTGCAGATAAGTCCCTCGACAGAGAAGCAGCTGATCCACTGTGTGAGAGGAACCAGAGGGATCAACAGAGGCACCGGGGTGGTTCTTTTTTCAGGCAGATAGAGATTTTCCTACCTCCATGCCTTTCAGCATCACGTGACAACCCGAGGGTTGTGACCTAGGGCATTCCAGTGAGCACATCCTTGATGGACGTCGCCACCAAGACGGGTCCTGTCACACTATCAATTACTGGTAATGTCTTCAGGTAAACAGTACATGCACATATTGTGATCATCATGTTTTGTCATCTTAACCAGACATTCTAGCAAACTGTCAAACATAGCATGCCTGGTAAAGGCATGAGGCAGTGGAGAATCCAAGAATGACACAAGAAAACGTCAAAAATTTGTTAGTAAACTCAAAATTCATTTGAAAAGTTCAACATTTAGAGGTCACCAAGGGTCGCAGACAAAATGGCTGCCTGTTTTCCAAGTTCTGTAACCCCCTTCCCGAAAAGTGGCTGTGAGGCAGTGAAATTTGCTCCCGATACCAACTGAAGTTGTGGAAGTGGAGATGAAACACGTGGGCATCCATGGAAGCGATTTTAGGGTCAAGCACCCCTCCTAGACCATGGCACAGAGCCCTCCATCGGAAGACCGCCAGAGTGGTGCTCGGCCCTCACTGGGAAGACTGCTAGTGGTGGTCGGCCCTCACCCTGCAGGCAGGAAGTAAGGTTGGAGATGTGACATTGGCCCGGATGGTGGCAGACCCTAGCCATGGTGAGAGTTGGGGCGGACTGCGACTCAACCTTAGGAGGACCCCCAGAGGGTCTCTGGAATTTAGAGGCTTCCTCACATCACCAGCTGGTGAGGGCAGGCAGGGACGTGGGAGCGGACAGGCCTGGGCCGAGGAGAACACCAGCCACAGAGGAGCCCATCAGAGTTTGGAGGGCACGTGGTAAAGATAGGGCGGGTGTCCCCCTAGAACGGTAGAGAAGAAAGGGAGGTGAGGGGCATCACCAGCTGCCCTAGGAGGTCCTGTAGGTTGAGGGCACATCCTGTGAGTCACTGCCTTGTTCCCCATGGAGTGACCGGATTGGGCAGGTCTGGCGACACAGCTCACTCAGAGGACATTTGAAACTGGTGGTGATGGCAGATAGGAATTTGCCGGTCGAATGGTGAGGAGAGTGACCAGGAGTCTTAGTGGAGGAGCTCCATGATAGGGATCTGGATCTGCAAGGAGACCACAGAATAAGACTCCCAGTGTAACAATCCTGAGGACAACAGAGGAGACCCATACAGTGCTGTGAAGGTGAGAGACTTTGCTACGTCTTGTTCTAGAAGGTTGAATGAGCTGGAGAGTGACACTGCAGCAATACCGTCACCAAAGCCCGGAAGCAATGGAGGGGCAAAAGCTGACCAGGCTATGCGCAGCTCACCTGACACAGAGGTAGGGGGAACCAAGAGTGTCATTAAAGCAATTCTGGAGGAAATGGGGGGCATGAGAGATGACATTGGAGCCAAAATGTTGGAAATCAATGGAAAAGCAGAGGGAAATGAAGTGAGACTGCTATGACTGGAAACTAACCAGTCCTCGTAGAGATTCTCAAAACCCAGATGGATATAAGCTCGGAGGTGAAGAGGCAAAGCAATGAATTACGCCTTAAGCTGGAGGATGTTGAAAATAGGGAAATGCGTAATAATCTCAGGTTGTTTTGGCATTCAAGAAAGGGAAGGCGAATCCCCCAAGGACATTGAAAAGATGATCCAAGATATTCCTTCTCTTGTCTTCAAAGGAGAAGAAAGACCCAGAAGTGTCATCAAAGGGGCACATAGAGCAGGCAGTCGAGACTCGGATCCTGATGAAGGCAAGGAGCATGGGATCTTTAGAATATGGTAACCCCAAAGTTGCGATTTATCAGGACCTCTCCTACACCTTGTTGCATCACAAACAGCGTTCAACCCTTACACAATGGCTGATGTATAGGGGGGCGAGATACAGGTGGGGGTACAGTTATTCCGCTATCTTTTGAATGGTAAGGGATGAAGTACCATCTTATGACCAAAGATGACAAACGGTCACAGAGGAACTGATGAGAGGGGGAGGGGATGGTCAGGAACCGCTCGGCCCATAGCTAGAGGTCTTGCCTGAGGAGATTGGAAGCACAGATGGATGTAAAATTCAGGAGGCGAGGAAGTTTAAGAAAGTGAACACACCTTCCCCTAGAAAAATGAAGATCTGAGATGCAGGGTTGTGATATTTCTTTGTTCATTGTGTACTGCATAATGGCCATTTGGGCCTCAATGGGGAGGGCGTTGAGGTGACCTGGGGGTTGAAGTTATGGTGTGGATATAAGTTAGAGATTGGGTTGAAGGGGTATAAGGCCTTCTTGGAAGGTAGGTTCAGACCATAAGGAAGTGGTCTCAATCAGAGGTTTAGAAAGATTGGCTGGGGAGGGGGTTCTCAGCCTCAGGATCCCTTTTTGTGCTGGGCCCCTATGAGTAGTTATCTCATTGTTTCAATTGTTGTTGGGAGTGCTGCCAAGGTTATACATGTTCTTGGGTGTTGGGAAGGAGGGTGGGGGGGGGAAGTTTACCTGACGGTTGGTTCCTGTAGGCTGGTGTGGGGGTAGACCGGGGTGAATGCCTTTTGTACTGCATAACAGTTTGATGGTTATATGTCTTTATGTCTTCCCCTTTCCTGGTATGCTCCTGTTCATCTGCTCCCGAGTACTGCTATTCGTCCTGAAAGGATCTGCTTGCAGGTTAAAAAGGAGTGCTGGGGATGGAGCATGTTTGAGACAATGCACGTCATGTGGAGATGATAGATTTGGGGACTTGCCTTAAAATAGGCATGTTTAACGTGATGTGCTTAAACTCTCCTTTCAAGAGATCACTGCTGAAGAGGAAATTCAAGACCTTAGACCTGGATATCCATTGCACACAGGAGACCCACCTGGTGAGGGGGACTGAGCTGTGTATTAGGAGAGGGAAGGTTTTGAAAGTGTATTCCTCATCAGGGTGACAACGAAACTGGGAGTAGCCATAGCCCTGGGAACTTCATGCAGATTTCAGGAGTGTGCAGCGGAATGTGAACGGGAGGGAAGGGTCCTCTTTTTGAAGAGCCTTTATCAGGAAACTAGACTAGACTTACGGTGGCCTCTGAATACTGCCCCCACTCCGGTTAGATAATTTTTAGGGAGGAGGTGGGACAAAGTCTGAACAGATTTGTGGAAAAGGTTTTGCTGGTGGGTGGGAATTTGAATATGGTCCTGGACCCGCTGATGGATAGGTTGAGAACGAATGGGACCCGTGAGGTGGTAGACAGGGGAGGAGACTCTATTAAATTCAAGGAAATTAATGAGGCGCCGGGGTTGGTTGATTAATGGGAAGCATGGACCCGAATTGGTATACAACTGGGTGCCCCATTTACTTATCATTCAGTAGTGCACAAATCTTTCTCACGTATAGATTTGGTACCGATGGCTTCCGGTACCCTTAAGTGGGTCCAGAAGAACGATACGAGTTCCGTACCCTGGTCGGATCATGACTTGGTCACAGCAGTGATTGGAGTTTGGGATGAGAGGGTCAACCGAGGCAGTTGGTACTGTAAGGACTACCCTGTTGAAGGAAAAGGAAGTGGGAGCAGCCATTCCCATGAAAATTAAGGAATATTTTGAATTCAACAACACAGGGGAGTGCAGTACAGCAATTGCGTGGGAGGGATTTAAGGAGAGCATCAGGGGAGAATCGATTGGGGTAGGCTCTCGAATAAGGTGTGACTGATTAAAAAAGGAAGAGTCCTTGAGAAGGAGGATTGCGATCCTGTGTCTCAAAGGTGATGTGGGGGGCCACTAGCATAAGCATTAAAAGGCTGACTGACCTTAGGACATATAGGGCCAAGCTTGAGGCTCTTCTTGCATACAAAACTGATTGGGCCTTCAAGCACCTTAGGCAGAAGTATTATGAAAAAGGGGAGAATGCAGATAAGCAGTTGGTGTGGAGATTGAGAGCACAAACGCAGTCTAGAATGGTAAATGTTGTGTAGTGAGAAGGAGGTGAAATTCAGAGAAGCAATTTGGATATTGTAGTGGAATTTAGGAAGTACTATGCTCTTCACTATACTTGAGTGGAGCACTGATGTTGAAAAGGACATTCCTTAATGGGTGGAGTTTCTGGTGATGTCGTCAGACAACGCTGCCCTGTTAAGACTCTCCCGTTACTGTGGAGGCGGTGGTAGTAAACATAAAAATGCATGAAGAGTGGTAAATCCCCTGGGGAGGATGGTCACACAGTCAGGTTTGACAAAATGATCTGGTCTATCACAGCGCCCAAGTTGGTGAAAATATTCAATGAGGTATTGACGGGAGAGCCCCTACTGAAGTTGATGCTAAAGGCTATCATTAGGGTTATCCCTAAGGAAGAGAAGGACCCGAAACTATGCACGTTATACAAGCCCATTTCCGGACTCAACACAGATGTTAAGAAAATGGCAAAGATCCTGGGGAATAGGCTCGATAAACTTCTCGCCTTGCTTATTCATGGGGATCAGGTGGGTTTTATTTGAGGGAGACAAGGATCCGTTTATAAGAGGAAAACGCTGAACCTCATGTACCGAGCCCAAAAACTAACTAGAGAAGCATATTTGGTCTCCCTCTCCCTAGACGCTGAAAAGG
Source organism: Ambystoma mexicanum (assembly GCF_040938575.1). Lineage (NCBI taxonomy): Eukaryota > Metazoa > Chordata > Amphibia > Caudata > Ambystomatidae > Ambystoma > Ambystoma mexicanum. The sequence continues at coordinate 747,513,039 of NC_090926.1, forward strand.
CATTTGACTGGGTGGAGTGTTTCTTTATGAACGAGGTCCTCGTCAAATTTGGTTTTGGAGAATGCTTTAGGGCCTGGGTGGCTGCGCTTTATCAGGGTCTATCAGCGAGGGTGCCGGTTAATGGGATTCTATCTGATGACTACCCCCTATATAGGGAAATGGGCCAGGGGTGGCCCATCTGTCCCCTTCTCTTTGTCTTGGTGATTGAGCCCCCGACAGCAGCAATTACGGCAAACCCTGGGCTAGATGGCATTGATTTTGAGGGGGTGGAATTTAAGATTTTGCTATTCCCCTCCCACCCTAGCACTTCGCTTATTGCGCAGACTGACCCCCCACCCCCTTTTTGCTCTGCACTTGCATGATCCGAATGTCACAAGGCCTAGTAGGACTGTTATTGTATCTTCCACCCTTGTTCCCCCACACCTTGTTTTGTCTTGTGGCACCTTGAAACACTATTTGTTGTATAGGCGCCTTACAAATGTCTAATAAATAAAAAATGTGCAGACAACTGTGTCTATGTTACACACCCTGGGGACTCTATGAAGAAAACTAAAAAGTTTGAGGTCTGTGGTGCTATTGCAGGCCTTAAAATTAACCATTCGAAGGCTTTCATCCTCCCGATAGGGCAGGATGGCTTGCTGTCTATGCCCAGTCATGAATGGTATGGGTTGACATTGGTAGATGAAGCAATACCGTACCTGGGTTTCAGGATTTCGAGGAATTTTACAGATCTGTATAGGCTAAACTATGACCCCGTTATGGGAGTGCTTCAGTGAGATCTGAAGAGATGTTCTGACCTCACTTTCTCTTGGATAGGGAAGATGACGGCAGTTAAGATAAATATGCTCCCCAGTCTGCTCTTTCAGTTTATGATGCTTCCCACGTCCTTACCGGACAGATTTATTAAGGGCATTTCCCACATATGCGTTAGCTTTGTGTGGTGAAGGAAAAGGGCACGGATATCGTCTAAGACCTTGGTGCTCCCTAAAGGGGAGGGTGGGTTTGGATTCCCAAACTGCTTTCTATATTAGAAAGCGGCCCAACTTAGGTTAGTGTTGGAACACAAGTCAGAGAACTTGTGGACCTATTGTACTTATCTGGAAGACTGCGTCACATTCCCAAAAAAGTGCAGGGGTTTTTTATGGTCACTGATTAAATGTATGTGGATTTTGTGGAGGAAATGTATGTGGATGTTGCGGAGGAATAACTGGTTGAATAAAGAATGATCCTTGTGGTCAGGGATAGGGACCTCCATACATATGTGGTGGGCTTGTCCTTGTGTCCGTTTTTTTTCCAGTCAGATTTAATGAGCTAGATCAAGGACATTACCGGCAGCTTGACCCTCTCACACTTTTCATGGTGATCCCACTCAATGATTATGATACATTTAGATTTCCAAAGATGTGGGAAACCCTCATACGTGTGAGGAGGATAGCAGTGGCACAGAAGTGGAGACAACCCCCTGTACCTATTTTTGGCTACAGAAGGTGTGGAATGTTTATCTGATGAAAAAATAGACATACACGGCACACAATGATTTGACCACATTTATGGATGAGTGGGGATGTTTAAAGCAAAATTCGGCTCTGGTCAGGGGGATTCCTTCCCGCCAGATACCCATTTATGGGTACACCACGAGATGCAGGTTGAGAGTAGAGTTGATTAAAGTGGCATTTGTAGCCATCAGCAGGGGGCAGAAGAACCCCCTCGGAGTGCAAGGGTTCCCATGCTCCCAATAGTTGTATATATGACTTGCTTGGTTGGTCAGTGATGATGTTGCTTAATAACAGAATGGCTCCCTTTAGACACTTGCACTGTCAGCCCCTATGTTATTGCTTTGGGGCCTATCCAGTTATGAGGTGGCAACATACGATAATATGCTCTACTAAGGCCGGTAGGCCTGATGGGCCAATGTTACCATGCTGGAATCCTCCTGGATATGATTTAGATGGTTTTATGTTGTTTTAATTCTTTGCTTGTTTTTTATTATTGTTGACAGTATTTCTTTGTAATGCGTTGTGTGTTATAAAACTTCAATAAATACAGAATGATAAAAAAGTTCAACAATTTGAGGGACATCTCACGGTGGAGAATAACATTTTATAACTGCAAAACACAAGAAAACCAACTTTTTAATATTTGAGCTTCTGGAAAAGGACAATGTTCAGCTCTCTGCCAATAACCCACAAAGGGGGCTGGACTGACGGTCGGCGAGAGAGAGAGATAAAGGGAAAGTGCTGTATTTCAGTCAAGTGTTTAAAAGAGTGGGCTCCAGGTCAAGCCGATGTGTCGAATAGTTTCTCAATCATCTCGCCCACATGCTCCACCCGATATTTGATGTATTTCTCATGGTTCTTCGTGAAAGGTACACTTCCGTATCTGCAAGGGGACAAAACAGTATAAGTGAGATTTCAGCAGTTCCACCCAATGAACATTTCTCTCCCCTCACTCCAGGCATAACTAATGCTCTAAACCCCAAAAAATGAGTAGACACGAGACTCACAAATAGAACATTGTACAAATGGCAATTCTAAACTGACTGGAGGCTTAAAGAAATGGGAAAAAGGGCCCTTAGAACGATGTGAGCAAAGAGATTAAGGGTGGTCAGGAGTCTGTAGCATTGTGATTAAAGGTGTTCAAGTGGTTATGAGAGCATGGATTAGGAACGAGAGAAAGGCATATTGAGAACGAGAGTTTAAGTTTTTTAATTTATTTATTGGACATTTGTATGGCGCCTATACACAAGTGTTTCCAGGCGCCACAAGACAAGATAGGGGCGGGGGGGGGACATGGGAATCACAAAAGTAGAACAACAAAACGGTTATTTTGGCCTTGTGACAACCCTACCGTGCAAGTGCATGACAAGGTGGTAAGTGCAAGGGGAAGAGTGGATGAGTGCGGTGGACAGGGAGGACCAAGTTGGGTTAGTCCAGGAAAAGGAGCCTAAGGGCAAGTGCTGGCAAAGGATCCTGGGGGGACTGGAAGGGGGTGGTCTGACCCCTGTATGACTCTGAAGGCACCAGGTCCCAATTGCAGCAGCAGAGGGAGAGTAAGCAGGAGAGAGGGAAGAATGAGGAGAAAAGGAAAGTCTTGAGAAGTTTCCGGAACTTAAGAAGATCTGGCTCAAGTCTGAGGGTGTGGGGGACCCATTCCAGAGGGAGGAGTCAGCTAAGGAATGGCATCTACCTCCCACTCTCTGCTTAGAGAAGTGTTTGACCTGCAGAGAGATGAAGTCAGAGGACCGAAGGACTATTCGAGCTGATTCTAACCTGGTTCGAAGGACTAACCGGGAGGTATTTAGGGATGGGAAGCTGGATGCAAAGAGGTCCCAGGCCCCAGACAGCCTTCTGGATGATGCAGAGGGTCTTGAATTTGATCCATGTGGTTACCGGGATCCGGCGGAGAAATATTAGGGCTGGAGAGATGCGGTCCCTGGGCTTGAGGCCAAGGATAAGTCTTGCAGTCCTATTCTGGATTAGTTGAAGGGGGCGAAGGGAGGAAAGAGGCAGATTGAGGAAGAGGCTGTTGCAGTGGTCTAGCCTAGAGAGAACCAGGGATCTGGAGACATTGAGATTCTGGGGGAAGGTGAGGAAAGGTAGAATGCCCCCAAGGAGATGCAACTGAAAGTTGGACTTCTTGGCAAGGTCTGTGATGTGTGGAGAGAAAGAGAGAGGAGTCAAAGCTAATCCCATGTTTTTTTTGCCTCACAGGTGGGTGAGGGGAGAGGACCCAAAGAGTCTGGCAGGAGAGTGGGAGGGAACCCAGGAGCAGGTGACCCAATGAGAAGGATCTCTGTCTTACTGGAATTAAGGCAGAGATCATTGGCAGAGCACCATGCCTGAAGAGCAGTCAGGGATGAAGGAGGTGGAGGATGGCAGCTTGAAAGAGAGCTGTGTGTCTGCATAACACTGCAAATGAGGATAGAAAGTGGAGATCAGGTGGGCCTGAGAGGCCTGGTAGATGTTGAAGAGCCATGGCGATAGGAAAGAGCCTTGAGGGACACCACAGGTAGAGAGTGAGGTAGAGGAGAGAAAAGGACCCATTTGCACTTGGGTATGTCTGTTTGAAGGAAGGAGGTAAGGCACACCAGTGCCCTGTCCGTGATGCCTAGAGTATTATGATGATGGAGTGGTTGACTGTATCAAAGGCAGAAGAAAGATTGAGGAGGATCAGAACAGAGGGAGTGTTAAGTCCAGGTTAGAGAGTAGGTCTTCACGGGTGTTCAGGAGAGTAGTTTCCGTGCCTTGTCAGAAGAAAGAGTTTGACAGAATAATGTGGGAATCAGGATTAAGGACTGGAAGGAGTTTGTAAATTGGCATACATGGTTGTAATGAGGATCTAAAGAAATCCCGGGCTGCATATACGTAGTGAAGATGTGGATTCAGAGGGGCTGTGTCACAGTCACAGAGTGGATGCAAGGGAGGATGCATGAACAGTTATTGAAGAATGCTATGAGAAAAGAAATTATAGGTGGTCAGGAAACCTATTGTGAACAATGAAATTAAGGGTTGCAAAAAGTGGTATGTAAAGACTGTAAGGAGGCTTGGAGAATACAGATAAGATGGTGCCAGGAGTCTTGCAAAATGGGATGTATGGGATGTATGCATTCCAGAATGATCCAAGTTTAGCATCAGAGGAAGTGGTGCCGCCCAATCAGGAGGCACGGAACAGAGCTGCCATGTCTGTTGGCTCCGCAACCCTGTTCCCAAGCCCCATTTCTACTCCTGTCTCTACCAGTTCCTCTGCCATTCACACCTGAAGGTGGGCAATGTTATCTTTTTTCCCAATCCCACACCATACCCGCTACACAGAAATGTCACACAAATAAGTTCCTGGTCCCACTGCTTCATACGTCTGTATGAATATTCTGTAAAACTGTGTTGGTAAAACTGTTTCCCAACACCCTAGTGTCTCACCTCTGGAGAAATGCCCCATATTCATTCTGTACTATTTTCTTCTGTGCTTGTCGAATCTTGTCCCTCTGCTCCTGGTCTGGTATGGCCCATGCTTTCTGAATTTTACATAGCTCCTCCAGGCCATCGTTAAACCCCTGAGAGGCAAAGAAAGAGGGAAGAAAAAATAAAACCACGAGAAACGCATCACAGACCGCAATAAGACATGATATTTGACACAGCATAATTGAAGAACAGGTAGGCCTTATGGAATGCCATAGTGGGTAACATTGCCCTGCACAAGCAAAAATGATTGCTGTCCCCTGCAGCATATGATTAACGTTTAATGGGCACACAATGCAAGTCTTTTGTAAAAAAGAGGTTTAAACATTTGGCAACATAAACCTTTGCTGCAATGAAGTAAAATAATAGTTTACACTTGTTACCATGCTGACGCAACAGCCTGAATTACGAAGATAAGCAACACTATTTTTTTCACACCTTGTGATTGCCCTTTCATGTTATGCTGAATACCTTGATAGGGTGTGCAGGCATGGTAAAGTGATTCATTTGGTAAAAGGAAACGTAGATGGAAAAGGAACACCCCAAAAAAGCTATTTTCTGGCCTACTGTTAAGTCCAAGTCCTTGTGCATCACGCACAGAGCAATACACAAACAAGGCGCAGAATTCCTAAGCGATAAACTACGCCTAGATCAACCAACAAGAACACTAAGATCAAGCACCGACATACACCTGGAACCAAAACCCTATAACAGAAAAAAACTCGGAGGATCCTCTTTCTCCCAACAGGCACCCAAAACCTGGAATGACCTACCTAAGAATATACGGAACACAACAAACCACCTAGCATTCGGGAAACTCCTCAAATCATGGCTCTTCACAGGGTAACCACAACGGAGACGCACCAGAATGCGCAGACATTAAAACAACGATAAAAATAACTCCAATCCCGGCCACTCTCAATCTGAACAAACACTCAAACCAAAGAACTAACCACCCGACAGAGCATAAGATATCATGGAAAATAGCCACAAAAGGAAGGCTCCAGAGACTGAACACATACTTAGATACAGACGAAAGCCCTAAAGTGACTCGCCCACTCGCACGTACCGGACGCACCATATCCAGACCTACAGACGCATTTAGATAGAACTGAGAATATTAGCATGGCCACACTTGGATGGAGTTGTGGACATTGGCCTGCGTCGCATCTAGAGGGGACTTTGAATGCTAGCATGCCCGCCCTTAGATGGAGTTGTGAATGTTAACATGTCTGCATTTGGACAGAATTGAGAATGTCAGCCTGCATCGCATCTAGATAGGACCATGAGTGTTGGCATGCCCGCACCTAGGTGAAAGCTGAATGCCAACATACCCACACCTAGATAGATTTGTGAAATATAAGCCTGCATCGCATCTAGATAGGACCATGAGTGTTGGCATGCCTGCCCATAGGTGAAAGTTGAATGCCAACATACCTCACCTGGATAGATTTGTGAAATATAAGCATGCGTCGCATCTAGATAGGACTTCGAGCATTAGCATGCCCGCACCTATGCGAAACCTAAAGACTAGCACAGGCCACACCTAGAATTGCGGACACTGGCCTGCGTCGCATCTAGATGGGATTGATTGAAGGATAGCAAGCCCGCGCCTAGATGAAACTTGAATGTTGGCGTGTGCCACACTTGAATTGTGAACACCAGCCTGTGCAGCATCCAGATGGGGTTGCGAATGATAGCATGCCCACACCTGGACAGATTTCTGGACGTTAGCTTGCGCCACATCTGGACAGGACTGTGAATGTTGGCTTGCCCACACCCACATAGAATTCTGGACATTGGCCCGGGCCGCATCCAGATAGAGTTGTGGGGGTCAACTGGTGCCACACTGGGACAGAACTGCAAAGGCTAGCATGCCAAAGGTCAGGTAACCCACTAACCAATATAAGCTCAAACTCTGCATACTAAACTCACGCAACCATCTCTCGCACAACAAGCTGCACGCACTTCACAACACTGCAACAACACATAAGCCGGACCAACAGCACACGCGGCCTATCACAGACCCGATACGCGCACCAAAGCTCAGCATCTGGTGTATACCGAGTTGAAGCTGCCAACAGAACACCACTCCTCTCACTATCCTACTCCCTCTTCACCTTACTAACCCACCCCACCGTATCATTTACAGATCCGCCAGAGTGCCTGGGGACCAATTCCGTTGGTGACGGTGTGCGGTACAAATACCTTTAACATTTAAAATTTCTCACTCATCACAGGTGAATAGAAATTACGCTATTGCCCACTCTTCTGCACACAGAAAACCTCTCCACTGCATCCATTGCGCCAAATCAAGAGGTCGGGTGTGACAAATACACATACAGAACCTTTGCAGGCCATTGGTCTAGAGTAGACTTGATTGGCTATTTTCCTGAGGATGATATTGTACAGAAATGATAACCTTTCTTTATTGACCTCCTTTCAGCAAATCAGAAAGTTCAATGCAGTCAATAACTACTGCATTCCAGACATTATTACTTCAGAAGCAGCCAGGGAAACAACAGAAAGCATTTCTCTACATTTGCCAACAAAGCAATTCCCCAGCAAGATTTCGTTCAACAAAACATTTCAACCTAGTTTAACACACCAAAGGGAAGCTAAATAAATTGAACAATGCTTTCACTTTTGGGGGGGAAGAACCCTTTTCACTTTAACATTGCACCCACCACAAGCTCATGCTAAAGCTATTCCAGTTCAACCAAGTTTACCATTAAAATGCTTACATTCTAAAGACAATCTAGTTATTTAAGTATGAGTAAATTAAATGTGATTTTAGCACGTTTTGTGTACTCACTGGTTTTACTTCACCACCACAATGATTATTCCGATTAGCACTATATGCAGATAGCCTTATAGACCTCGGGATGGGATGGCTCATTATCGCTTGGAATAACAACCCGTCCCTAACTTCTAGCCCTCAGCGAACTCTGCACCTCCCTCAGTCCATAAAGCCATATTAGGCACCCCTGTTCATAACGTTTTGCTTGGCTCAGCCAAAGAGGCATGCAGATTTCAAGCAAATCGTGTGGCACGAATACCTGGTATTTGCTCTAAATCCTATTCATTGACCAGCTGGGCCAGGGTGAAGGCCCATATCCTGCCTCTCCCCCACCATGTCCCTCTGCACGCTTACCTGCCTTTCTTCAGCTAGCTGCAGGTGGCTCTGTCCTGTTGCCTAATTCATGCATTGTGACCCTTCCCTTTGCCGCAACGCCATGTCTGGGGAGTCAGTGTTGCATCCTCCCACTGTGCTTTCTCTCAACCCACCCATAACAACCCCCTTGCCCCCATATATTTTGTAAGCCCTTACCACCCACCTCCAGGAGTGCTTAAAGCCTTATCATACGGGGGGTTGGAATTGCCAGTCATTAGGTGCGCAAGGCCCTCCTTCACCCCTGTGCTTCGCTCAGACCATTAAATTGGACTTGCAGGCACCCAATGCCCTGGAATATCAGCCTCCAGGGGTGGCAAGGCTTGAGTAGACGGGCTTCAAACGACAACACTTAACTCATGTAAGTAAATGATGAAAGTTCACAAGGCTGGATACCACAACAGGGTACCTATTGGAATGTAGATCATGCGCTAGGCCTGAATATGTGTTGCTAGGGGGAGCTCCCATCCTTGTGTCTATGAGGGGCAGGTTACACAGTTCTGAGGGAGAATATGAACTCATTGAAAAGGCACGGAAGGTCACAAGTTCACACAAGTTGGCCAACCAAATATGCCATGTAACACCACATTGTATTGCTGTGGATGGGGCCCAACTGAAGAAATACAGCTTATTCAGTTGACATCACAACTAACCCTTCAGGATTCAGCTCTAATCTACAGAATTCAAAAGGGAAGTATTGTTGGACTTTCTCGATCTCTCTGCAGGTGTTTGTTTAAAGTAAATCAATCGTACGACCATTGAAATATACCATTTCTGAAGTTTACCGAACACATAAACAGAAGTTTGATTTGTATTGCAAAACGTGTGTTTGGTCTATATAGAAACGTGATGTTTTTAAATAATATCTTACCTAGGCCTTGCCCATTTAAAAATTACAGCATGATAGGTAGTGGTTTTCAAATGGAAAGAAGTGGGCCTATTAACAGGCCAACAGATGGAAATTGACAGCACAGCAATGACAAATACCTTCTTATTCTTTGCCATCCATGGTGTATGCCTTATCGCCATCTCATGAGAGACCGTGATTGTGAGGGCATAAATACATTTGGTGCTGCTCTATGGGAACAGCAGTCTTTTGGAGCATCTTCGGCATCCCAGCAAGAGACTGGGACAGGCCCCACATTTCCCAGCATCATTGTTGAGATGGATTTCTAAAATAAGCCTCTGGAAAAAGGATTTAGGAGACCCCTTTATTTATTGTAAATAGGGAAAGTTAGCCCAAACACAATCAAGGTAGGTGATGAGCAGTCAAAGCTTAGTCTCTGGAAAAGTGTGAGATTGGTATAAGGCTACAATGAGTCCACACAGAACAACAATAATAACTCGTCAGTAAGTATATAAAAATACAATTATGTATTGGCCCTTTAGGAACACAATAGGCATTTAGAAATTCAGGGTAAGTAATGTAAATAAAAAATATACATACATCCACCCATAGAAATAGAATTGCGTATGAATTATGTACGACTGTTTAACAGGTGAGTAATCAGATGCAGAAAAATAAATAAATAAAAATCGGAGGAATTGTTAAAGTAAGCACAAACTCAGTTCCCTCCATCCTATGAAGTCTAGCCCTCAGATGCAAGGGGTCTTGTGCTCAAAAGGCACAAAGACCAAATTGTGGTTTCTTCAGGACTGATGTAATGGGCTGTGGTGGTGCTTTGGAAGTTCTTTAAAGGAAGGTAAGCATTTACTCCAAATCAGGTAAGTACCCCACTCTAACCTATTCCCAAGGTAGGCGTTAGGAGAGGATCCTCAGCCCAGGTTCGACGACCAGAGGCCAGGCCAGTGGGAGTTTAGGGACAAAGACTACACCAAATGTTACCCTATGGAAGACATGAGTACACAGTAACAGGTTTGTTCACTTACGCACCGACTCGGATTGTTCCAGATGACACTGAAGGTCTTCTGCAATTTGCTGGGGACACAATCTTCTGTCCTTGATTTAGGTGAGGGAAGCCTATGGGACCTGGGTGCAGAAGTCACTTTTCAGGGCAGAAGCTCACCAGATGCATCGAGTCAGTTTCAAGAAGAAGACCACGTTTTCTTCATTTGGGGGGGAAGACTTTGGTAGTGCAGAACCTTTAGAAAAGCCTCACAGGGGTGCAGAAATATAGTTCAAGTGGAGGTCACCATGGTCAGGTGGTGAGAGGCGATCTTTCAACTGTGAATACAGAAGCAGCCCCTGCACAGCTTTCCTTGTAGGGAGACGACGAGGACGGAAGACTTACGGCATAAGCTGAAGATCTTGCAAGTTCCAAGGCTCTGCTTGGAACAGCGACGGCTGCAGTATGGTAGTCCAAAATGGATCTGGTCAGACCACAGGGTGGTCCAGGGACACTTCCAAAGGATTCCAAGGAGTGGATCCTTGAGCAGGGGGTCGAGACTGGTTGTTCCCATCAGCCCACGAGTCAAAGCACCAATAAGGGTCTTCGGAGATCAAACAAAGGAGCAGAGCTTTACAGTCACTGGAGTCAATGCTGGTTAGCTGCAAGGGTCGTCCTCAGGTCGTCAGCAGGCTGCTCTTCGTAGAGGTCTAGGTCACAACAATGATGTGCCGAATAGCTGCAGGAGCCCTCCTTTTATCCAAGTTTGAGGCTGGGAGTAAGCAAGCCCACCAATGAGAAGGATCTGCACCATTCAAACAGCCTAGGGTTGCAGCAACAGACTTTGGGCAGAAGAAGTGAACTGGGACCAGACAGTTCCATCCCCCTCCTCCAGCCCATACACCCAAAGCCCACTTGCCCTCGAAAACAGCAGTTTTTTCCAGGAAAGGGGTTACCATATATGGCATTGCCATACCCGAGAAGGCAGGCAGAAGGACAAATAACAATATGGCCAAAGAACAAGCGGCACAGCCATTCTAGGATGCTAGCCACCATTAGTAACCATTCACGGTAAATGCAAAATTGCACAAGAGAAACATCACAAACTGTAAAAATTCACAAAGCTGGTGGCAGCTAGTCTTAGGCACATTGTCAAAGTAACCAAAAATCAATTAGATAAAAGGTTGCAAGGATACCAAGTTCCCTAACTGCACTTCACGCAAAGTGATGTGTGCAATTGTAAAAACACTAAAATCCCAAAAGAGTGACAAAGTCCCTCAGTACGGACAGTCTTAGGGACTAGTCAGTTTCCCCATAAGAACGAGCAAAACAAGCAAGGGAAGTAAAGCAGAAGGCTTTACTGACCTAGAAAAATCAGGACAGGGTTAAAAAAATGAGCAAGACAACTGCAATGCCATTGGAATCTATGGAGGAAAAGGTGCAAAAAGAAAATCTCTCCTAACTCTGTCCCCACTCCCCCAGACTAGGGACAGGAGGATCTAATCCACCCCTTGAAGGTTTTCCCGTTTCATTTGTTATACATCCTGGGCAGCACATTAACACTGCTATGTTGAGTACCTGGCCTATGCCCAATAGTGAAGTCAAAGCACTGGAGACTTACGGACCACGTGAGCAACTTAGCTTTCTCTCCCTGCATGTTCATCTGCCATTGTAAGAGCTAACAGTAATAATTCTGTATAGAGAAGGGAGTCCAAAAGAGGGAGGGTCTCGGGTGCAGAAGGGCCCGAACGATGGAAAAGCACTCCTTTTCCATTGTGGCCCACCTTAACTCTTGGATCTTAAGCAGCCGACTGATGAAACGCATATGGTGCTCATTGCCTTTGTTGTCTAGCTGAGAGAGGACTATTCCTATTTCAGTGTCAGAGGCATCAGTTTGTAATATTAAAAGGCCTCTGATAGTCAGGTTCTTCAGGTGCCTGGCAAAGGGAATCCTCCAGGACCTGAAAGGCCTTCTCATACTCCACTGACAAAGTAACCTTGTTATGCTTCTTTTGAGTGGTGAGGGCAGTCAAAGAGATAGCTATGGTTCTATAATATGCCATGAAATTCCTGTAATAGCCAGTGAGGCTGAAAAAAGCTCTCTCCTGGGTTTAGGCTGTGGGAGTTACCCAGTCTTGTACTTTACTAGGTATAGGCTGAATTTCACCCCCACAAACCTCACACCCAAGTGTACTGCTTTTTAAAAATGTAATATCTTAAAACATGGAGTCTACTGGAAATGCATTCTGAGTGCTCTCAGCAATGGACATTTTCCTCAGGCCTCAGTGAAAAGCTGCATTTTAACGCGAGCTCTGAATACAGTTTTCTCTAGAAACTGTCTATATTAGTCTACAGTGCTTCAAGGACAGCTTTGCCTGATAACATTGCAGGATCCGAAAGCAAACTTTACGCTCCCATGAGAAGATTGGAGTGTTTACCTCTTGGAGTTTTCCATCTGACATTTTGGTCGAATGCTTGTGAAGACTTGCAACAGGTGCACTTCCTGGAAAAGTACTGTCCTGCCTTTATGGAAAGTTTAAATGGGAGCGCACCAGATTAGGCTGTCAGAGAAAAGGCTTCAGGGCTGGAGAAAAGGTGGATGCATCTTTTCCGGTCAGACCCGTTGTGAAGGTTCTCTCTGCAAACCTGGTCTGGAAGCTGTCCAGTGAAGTTCTTGGCAAGATGAAGTGGCCTATAGATTCACCAACGGTGATGTATTTTATCTAGTTTACTTTTTATTGCATTTTATTCACTTGTGTATGCTTTTGTTTTGATTTAATAAACAGCCATTAAGAGCCCATGTTATAATCTAGCTGAGAGTCGAGTGAGATCTTGCGTTTCAAGTGTACAATGCTTTTTTATTCAGTGTATTGGGGAGAAATATAAGTAATATGTCTGTGCACTTATTTTGGAAAACGCAAAACAAATTGGTGTCACAAACATCTTGGCTGCCTTGTGCTTTTAAATTACAGGCAGCTGCAATCTGTACTCATACCTTGAAGTGCATGATTATGTTAAATGTGTTTCTTTGAAGTGAAAGCTTTGCTGTGTGTTGGAAGCACTTTGTGTGCAATTGTTTTGAGGGACTTCATTTGGACTGTAGTCAATTATTCATTGTACGTAGAGCTGCTCGCAGAGATTCCTGTGATATTATAATTCCTGGTTGAACTAAAGCACTGTCAGATTTATTAGCTAAGGAATTCGCATGTGCTGCGGTTTTAAAAGAGCCATGGGATGAATTTTTGGAACAGCGCATAGCCCGCTGACATTGTGTTTTGTTTACATAAGGTACCAGTGCAAAAGGGGAATGAGTGTACAGCGCTGGGAAGGCGGGGCTGGGTCATTCTTCATGCTTACTGTAGTATACATCAGAAACTTATGGAATTACAGACAGATGTGTTACATTTGGAGAAATAGTTTGCAGCTGAGAGACATTTTTTTGATGCATCAATTGCGGTAGAAAATCTGCCATGACAAGGCTTCTAGGTATCAAGAAGTGGCAGAGAGCTGCTGTTCGGGTTGCAAGGTTTAGGTATAGGAAACGAAGGGGTCGTGTTGACAGACAAATTGGAAGCAGTAATTTCCACTGCTGATGCAAATTGGAATCCAGATGTATGGGACGGTGACAATTAGCGTTCAAGAGAGACAGATTCTAGTCCTGAAGTGAAGACAGAATCTACACTTAAACAGGATGGGAAGACTGTTACTGCTAACCCAGTGACTAGACGTAGGACAGGTCTGCACCCACACAATCCGGGTGGTGGTGTGGTAGATTTTACCACACTGGAAGATTACACACAGCAAGAGGTGGGTGAGGTTATTTCTCCATTAAGGCAGAAGTCAGACGAGCCCTTATTGACCTGGATGGTGCGCATGCATGAGGACAGCACTGGTGGCTTGTTTGTGGATGCCACGTCCCACGCTTCCTACCGCTGTCCACTGATACTATAGGTGTTACAGGCTGGGCCTCCGCCTGATGCGAATGGGCAGGCCTCGCAGGTGTTTTTGTTGCACCTGGCAGCTCAGGGGTGTAACCAAAAGTACCCTATTGCAACAGATTGGCCCACTGAGGAGAAAAAGTGGTATACCTTAAAGGAGGCAGTTCAAAAAAATCAGAGAATATGCTATGAAGGAGGCAGTTCCCAGTACATATGGGGGTGTTGCCATTTTCAACCAGAAGAACAAGTTACTTCTTACCTTGTAACGTTCTTTCGACGGGATGTTCCTCCGACGTATTCCTCATCTTAGATATCTCCTTCCAGCTCTGCTGGCCTCGGAAAATTTTTTCTCTAGAGGGCGCTGCGCGTCGACGTCCTCCGAGTCGATGTCCCTCGACAGCCGCCGTATCGACGTCGACGTCATCCTGCCTATAAAGGCCGCACGCAGCGTCCGTTGCTCAGTTCCGTTTTGTAGCCCACAATAATACTTTCTGGACTAGACTAATCACCCTGAAGGAGCGTAAGCTGCAACACCACGGGAAGTAGAACTGCGGGGATGGATGGGAGGGCCGATGAGGAATACGTCGGAGGAACATCCCGTCGAAAGAACGTTACAAGGTAAGAAGTAACTTGTTCTTCGAAGGGATTGTGTCCTCCGACGTATTCGTCATTTTAGATAGGCTCCCATAGCAGTATTCTATTATTGGAGGAGGGAGTACTGACTTCACGCTGTCTTCTATTGATGAATAGAATGCAGTACAGCCCTTCCAAACCTAGTCTCTTGACTGGAGGAGGAATCCAAATTGTAAAAACGTGTAAAGGTATGGACAGACGACCATGTAGCGGCCGCACAGATGTCTTTAACCGGCACGCCTCTTTTGAGGGCCGATGAAGCTGCAATACCTCTGGTCGAATGAGCCCTAAGGTTTTGAGGGGGCTCTTTCCCTGCCAGTTTATAACATTCCAGAATGGCTAGAATGATCCATCTGGAAATGGTCTGCTTAGTTATTGGTAACCCCAGCTTGTGACCTGCATAACCTACAAACAGCTGGTCTGCCTATCTTATCCTGGCTAGTCTACTAATGTAAAAACTTAAAGCCCTTCTAGGGTCTAGCCTGTGTAACCTCTCTTCCTCTTTCCCCGGGTGAGGAGGAGGATAGAAAGATGGTAGGGTAATCTTCTGAGTGATATGGAATTCAGAAACCACCTTTGGGAGGAAATTAGGCTTCACTTGCAGGACAACTTTGTCTTTGTGAAATATTGTGTGAGGGGGTTTACAAGAAAGAGCTTGTAATTCGCTCACCCTTCTAGCAGATGTAAGTGCTATTAATAAAACAGTTTTAAGGGTAAGGAATCTTAACGAACAAGAATGGAGTGGTTCGAAAGGTGTGCCCATCAGGAAAGTTAGTACTAAGTTTAAATCCCATAGGGGAACTTGGAATGGTCTTGGGGGATAAACATTGGTTAACCCCTTTAGAAACTGTATTACCAAGGGTAATTTAAAATAGGATGGTTCTTCCGCAGTGCGTTTAAAGATGGATAGCGCTGCGAGATAGCCCTTAATGGTGCCAACTTGAAGGCCTGAATTCGCCAATTATAGAAGGAAGGACAAAACCATTGGTGTACCACATGAAAAAGGGTCGATATTCTGTTCTCTACACCAGCTGCAAAATCTGTTCCAACGGCAGTGGTATAAAGACTTTGTTGCTGGCCTCCTTGCCGAAAGCAACACCTCCATAACATCATCAGGGAGGTCCCAATCCTTGTACCTCAACCTTTCAGAAGCCAAGCGTGAAGGTTGAGGGTTTTGATGTCTGGATGGAGAACCTGACCTCCCTTCTGTGAGAGTAGGTTCTCTCTGAGAGGAAATCGAATTGGAGGGCAGATGGACAAGTCTAGAAGGTCCGGGCACCACGTTCTCCTGGCCCAATCCGGGGCAATTAGGATCATGGTTCTCCGGAATCTTCTCAACCTCCTGATCATTTGAGGAATGACAGGGACCGGTGGGAACGCGTACAGAAGCGGAAACTCCCAGTCCACTATGAACGCGTCTCCCAGAGCTCCTCTCGGGGGAAATTCCCTTGAGCAAAACAGATCGCATTTCCTGTTGACGCTGGTGGCGAACAGATCCAACTGAGGGGTTCCCCAAAGGGCGAAGATCTCTTGAAGGACTTCCTGAGCTAGTTCCCACTCGTGGGAGACTGAGCTCTGCCTGCTTAGAGCGTCCGCTGTCAAGTTCTTCTCTCCGGCTAGGTGAACTGCCGATAGAGAGATTCCTTCTTGGATTGCCCAAAACCAGAGCTGCATCGCCTCTCTGCACAGGGGTAGTGATCCTACGCCTCCTCTTTTGTTGAGGTAATGCATGGCCACTGTGTTGTCTGTCATTATCAGGACGTTTTTCCCTTGTACAGCTGGCAGGAACGCCTTCAGCGCAAGTCTGATGGCTCTCAGCTCTAACAGGTTGATATGTAGTCTGGACTCCGATGGAGACCAACGACCGCTGATGGTCAAGTCGTTGGCGTGGGCTCCCCACCCCGTGAGTGAGGCATCCGTGACTACTGTTATCTCCGACCAGGGTTGCCAAAAATGTTCTCCTTTCAGAATGTTCTCCTGACAGGCCCACCACTGAAGGTCTCGAGCCACCCTGTCGGGAACCTGAAGAAGATCTGTCATTCTCCCTGAGAATTGTGACCACTGAGTCCTCAGTGCCCACTGGAGGGATCTCATTCTCAGGCGAGCCTCTGGCACTAGGAAAATGCAGGATGCCATGAGGCCTAGCAACCTCAAAAAGTCGAAGGCTGGGAGACGTTGGGCATCTTGGAACTTGGTAACCATCTGTAGAATATCTTGACCCCTCACCTCTGGTGGCGAGGCTTTTCCCAGGGAAGTGTCCAGGATCGCTCCTATGAACTGGAGTCTCTGCGATGGTATCATTTGTGACTTCTTTAAATTGAGGGAGAAGCCCAGTCTGTGAAGGGAGTGGCACACGTGATTTAGCTGGATCTGAGCTTGTTCCGAAGAGACAGCCCTGATCAACCAATCGTCCAGGTAGGGGTAGACATGAATCCCTTCCCTCCTTAGACTTGCCGCCACTACCGACATTAACTTGGTGAAGACCCTCGGGGCGGAGGTCAGCCCAAATGGCAGCACTCGAAATTGATAGTGAGAGTTGCCAATTGCGAACCTCAGGTATTTCCTGTGTTTGAGATGGATAGGCACATGGAAATAAGCGTCCTGAAGGTCCAGAGATACCAACCAGTCCTGGAACTGAAGGGCCTGGAGGATCTGAGAAAGAGTGACCATCTTGAATTTGTCTTTTCTGAGGAATATGTTCAATTCTCGCAAGTCCAAGATGGGTTTCAGTCCTCCGTCTTTCTTTGGAATGAGAAAGTAAGGGGAGTACCAGCCCTTGTTCCTCTCCGCTACAGGTACCGGTTCTATGGCACCTTTCTCTAGCAGGTCCAAAATTTCCTGCAAGAGGAGCGGATCTGGAGCTTTCTGAGAGCTGATCCCCGGTGGATGACTCTGAGGTATGCGTAGGAGAGGCAGGCAGTAACCTTGGGCAACTGTTTCCAATGCCCAAGCATCTGACGTGATAGCCTGCCATTCCGCCAGATGTTGAGTCAACCTGCCTCCTACAGGTGTCCTCTGAGGGAAGTCCTCAGAGTGGTTTTGGGGCGGCTGATGCAGATGCCGATGGTAAAGAGGCACCTGCTGTTGCTGCGGCCTTTGAATATCTACCCCGTCCACCTCGGGTAGTTCTTCTTTGTCCCCTTTGAGCCGGTCGTCCTCTACCTCTTACGAATGCGGAGTAGAAGCGAAAGGACTTGCCTCTCGCAGAGGTTCCTGTGGGACGAAAAGGTGTCTGACGGATTGCAGCGCCTAGGGATTTTGCTGCTGCTTTTGAAGTTTGCAGTTTTTCTAAACTGTCATCCGCCTTTTTCCCAAACAAAGAAGAGCCATCAAATGGCATGTTCAAGAGCCTGGCTTGCACATCTGGGGCAAAACCAGACTTTCTCAACCAAGCAAATCTCCTGGTTGTTGTACTTGCCGCCATTGCTCTGCTGATACTTGTCGCCATTGCTCTGCTGATACTGTCAGCCGAATCAATGCCCGTCTGGAGGGATTCGCACATAGCGTCTTTACCGTCCTGTATGATATTCAGGAACGCCTCCCTTCCTTCTCCCTCCGGGATTCAGTCAGCCGCTGTAGAAGCACACTCCCAAAGTGTATGGCTGAATCGAGCAAGGGTGCAAGTAGCATTCACAGATTTTAACGCCATGCTACATGCCGAAAAAACTTTTTTTGCCATAGCATCATACTTTTTATCGTCCCTGTCCTGTGGGACGGTAGGATAAGCCGTCTTGACATCGGTAGAAGATGCTGCCTGTACCACCAGACTTTCTGGGGATGGGTGTTTTGACAAAAACTCCGGGTCTGTAGAGGATACCCTGTATTTTGTAGACAGTTTTTTATTTACTGCCGGGACGACATCTGGGGTTTCCCAGTTCGTCATAATCTTCCTCTGAAGAGCTTTATGGAAAGGCACCACAGGATCCTCCTGTGGGCCTTTATCAAGAATATCCGTGAGGTCATCTTGTTGGAAAGATTGTGAAGGTGCAGACCACCCCATAAACTCTGTGATCCTGGCCATTAAGGCTCTATAGGGGGTTTCAGCATGCTCCCCCGGGTCTGGCCTAGCAAACTCCACCTCAGGGGAAGTGTCTAACCCACTTGCCTCATGTAAGGAATCATGAAGATCCTTTAACCTGCGTTCTTCAGAGGAAAATTCCTCTCTAGTTGGGGTTACAGGTCCCTGCAACTCAAATGTGTCTTCCTGTTCAGACAATTCACCCTCTTCCAAAATTGAGGACATAGTTCTCAATTGTTCTGAACTCATAAAGGGTGTAAATCCCATTTCCAAGGCAGAGGGTGCCGAACTTGTCATTATCGGCCTCGAAAACGTCGATGTCGTCGACGTCGAAGGCTTCGAGCGTGGCGTCGAAAACAAAGGCGGAGGCCTCGATGACCTCGACAGAATTGGGATTCTACTCGACAATCTCGAAGCCATCGTCATCGAGGACCTGGGGATAGTCACTGGGTGTGTCGTGACCGTGACTTTTCTTGGCGTCGACGTCGAGTCGACAGACCCGTGTGTCGAAGGTCCCTTCGACAACGGCGTCGAAGACACCGACCTCGGCGTCGACGGAACCCTCGTCGACGGCGTCGACGGAACCTTCGAGGAAGGTTTGGAGGTCATAGTCCTACTCGAGGGTTCGAGACGCGCTCGAGAGGTTTCCTTCGCCGGGTACTGCGACTCGCGGCGTTTTTGACCTTCGGGTCTTTCGACCAGAGCATCGCTCTCGGCAGTCTTCGAGGGGGTCGAGGCCGCTTTCTCGAAGACGCTCATCATATTTTTGCGGAATTCCTCCCATTCAGCCCGGGAACTATGTTTCGTGGGGCAAGGGATTCTTTTTGGCGAAACAGAGGAAGAGGAAGACTGAGAAGGGGATCTTCGACGTCTCCTCTTCGAGTGCTTCGATCTCGAGGAGTGATGGGACCCACTCCGAGACCTGGAGCGCGAATGGCGACGAGGAGACGAATGTCTCGACTTCGTCGACGAAGAAGAAGCTTTAAAAGTCTTACCTTTCTTCAGCTTCCCCCTACGCTCCTTCAGGGCCTTAGCTGTCATGGACATACAGTCCTCGCACTCCGAACAATGATGTTCAGCTCCCAAACACCACAGACAAACTCTGTGAGGGTCAGTCAGTGACATCTTTTTTCCACAATCTCGGCATTTTTTGAAGCCGGATCGAGGAGTTGTCGGTTCCGACGAGGAAGCCATCGAGTACGGATCGAATAACTCGAGGTAAATAGGTTTAATCTGACAAAAACTGAGCAACGGTATTCCGAGGCACTGAGTAAGCGCGGTAAAAACGGAACTGAGCAACGGACGCTGCGCGCGGCCTTTATAGGCAGGATGACGTCGACGTTGATACGGCGGCTGTCGAGGGACATCGACTCGGAGGACGTCGACGCGCAGCGCCCTCTAGAGAAAAAATTTTCCGAGGCCAGCAGAACTGGAAGGAGATATCTAAGATGAGGAATACGTCGGAGGACACAATCCCTTCGAAATATGGTTATCAGAACTGCCCCACACGCATATAAAAGTGTCATTCCTACTTTGTTGGTGGGCATGACTGGGAAGGCAACTGATAAAGTGGTGGATGCTATACCGCAATTGTCAGATCTGGGTGAGGGGGACAAAAAGAGAGAGAGCTAGAGAGCGCGCCAGAGAGAGGAGAACGGAGGGCAGGAGACAAGATAGTAGAGATTCCTGGGTGTCAAGAAAATAATTATTTTTGGCATTGTTGAAAGATGGTGTACCATAGTAAGAGATTAATGATATTGAAACCAGGGAGATGTGTGAGTTACACAAAAAGAGAGGGCTTGCTGGGAAAGTCAAGATACAGGTGGTTTCCAAACAGAGAAATGACACTTCGCGTTCAGCGCCTCCTGGGGAGGAGCAGGAAGAAGGGTCCATGGGGATTGTTGTAGGAGGCAAATGTGTTCATATGTAAATATATTGCTCTCCAATTACAAACATGTGTAAATATGTTATTCTGCCATTTTAACCTTGTAGCCAATGGAGTGTACAGTATAACACCTTCCATTCTGGAATGGAACATTGGGGTACTGTTGTTGGAGAGAGATGTTATGACTTGAAGGCAGACTGAAGAAATGGCAGTTTGGGGCTGCTTACTACGTAACTTGAGAATTTGATGGAAGAAATAAATGCTTACAATTACTTCAATGTGCCTCAAGTGTGCATCTCATTACTAGTGATGAGGATCTACTGAAGCAGCTCCAGCCGGAGCCTACCTCTGGCCATACTGCAGAGGAAACAAAGTGAAAGCGAGATGTGCAGGTAGAGGAAATGAAGCGAAATATACACACAAAGCGATGTGAGAGTCCTGTTGAGGTCCTAAAAGCAAATTGGGGACGGCACACAATTTTTGGAGATGCCCCTCATCCAAGGTACTGAGCGCCAGGGGGCTGGTGGCCGCACTGACAGCCGTAATAAGTAAAGCATGAGGGTGGGCACGCACGCACGCGCAAAAAGGGTGCAAAACAGACATCGTAAGGTCAGACGAGCTCGAAAAAGCAGCAGTGGCCATTTTAAAGTCAGGCGACATACAGACATAGCAAGCAAAAAGGTGCTGGGCGGCTATCATATGGTCAGGCGACCTTAAAAAAAAAGTGATTTTTTCCAGACAAAGAAAGCTCCAAAAAAAGGGATGTGCAGCTACTTTAAGGTCAGATGACCTTGGAGTAAAGGACAGTTTGCAGAAAACACAAAAATTAACATCCAAGGAACAATACCGTTTCTACCACATCAAGGGGAACCAAACATGAAATGGGATGATTGGAAGGAAGGATTCATCCGATATATACATGGGGTATATAGCAGCAAATATTTTAGCGAAAGAAAAGACTCCTTGCTTTATTGTTGCTTGGGACAAGAAGGACAAGCAGTATTCAAGAAACTACCAGAACTGCCTGGAAGTGAAGCTGAAGGTTTAACCCTTTAAGTGCCATGGGTATTTCTCCCCAGTGCCAGGGCCTTTTTTGGTGATTTCGGTATGTGGCCATTCAATGGCATGTAACTTTTTTGTTACATGAGATATCTCTGCCAAATGTGGCTCCTTTTTCCCCACATGTAGGTGGTCGTAACGCCACCCAGGAATCCTAGGTTGCTGTAGGGGGGTGAGAGAAAATAAGCAAAAAGGGCGAACATTTTGGGTTTTTTCAAATAATGCCAATAAAATGATGCACAAAGAAGTGTTTTACACTTTCCTTGCAGGAGCTAGGAACAAACAGTTTGCTGTGCTGAATTCCCCAATTTCCTGGCTTTCAAGAACAGGTTGAGTGGAAACGGAAAAAAATTATTTTGATGTGATTATCAACTGTTTTGTGAGAGGTAGGAGATTTTGGCCATTTTTGCCAATTGGACATGCATGGACGGAATGGGAGAAAAGGGTAGGAAAGCCAAATTGGTGGACGGAAAGGCAAATGTTTCTGAAAAGTAGAAAACATTCCAAGTTTAGGAAGGGGTGATTTGTGTAGGTCAGGCAAACACTAGGTAGGGGAAAATGCCATAGATTGGGGGAAAAACCGGGAAAAAAAATCGAAAAAAAGCTATGTGTTGGACATGGTTCGCTTGGTACGGCAATGGCTTCTATGAATTTTGAGAAAAGCACTGCTCCACTACATTCCCCATGACTCTGGCAGTTAGGAAAGCACACATTTTATAAAGTGTTTTACAAAACAAGCAATACCACAAGCCAAACACTGAGCCATGGTACACAGGAGTTTTACGCTCACGACCTGAACAGACAAACTTAGCATGTGTAAATTGGGAAAACCAATGTGGTGAGGAACGGCAAGCATAAATCTTTTGAAAGAGCACAGACAGACCTTTTCAAGGGTAGGTGACTTGTGCAGGTTACAAAAGAGTATGGTGCCTAAAGCAGCGTCTAAATGTAGGTCACATTTGGGAAATGAAAGGGTTGTGTGACAAAGGGCACCAGCAAATGGGACAAAACGTTATGAAAACCACACAAACACAACACATGGCCTACCATCCCGCGTCCCCACTGGTGTCCCGATGAAAACGGTACCTCACATGTGTGGGTGCACCTACTTGGCCGCCAAGAGGAAAGCCTAAAACACAAGTAACCCCAAGTCTGTTTTCAGACCGGAATTTCAGACACTCTGCCGACCAGCACAACATACAGATATGGGCCTCGGGTGTCCAAGCCACCAAGGAAAACAGGGAACCCCATGCATTTTCGAAAAGAGGACATCTGTGGGAATCCGCAGAGGTATGATTTGGGCAAATCGCCCCAGAATTTATTACCCAGACACCCCTACAAAGTCCGAAAAGTGGATATAAAAAAAACGCATTTTCCGTACATTTCGCTCGGCTCACCCATCGAAACACCCCCCCTCCCCCAACAACACATGGCCTACCGTCCCGCGTTCCCACAGGTGTCCCGATGAAAACGGTACCTCACATGTGCGGGTGCACCTACCTGACCGCCAAGGGGAAGAACAAGTTACTTACCTGGAACTGTTGTTCTCCAGCATGGGTCTGGCATGGATTCACATGCTCATGAATATTCGCCGTCGTCAGGCTGGGAATCCTCGATAAAGAAAAAATCAGTATCAGTTTCGTTTCTGATCTGTCTTTCTTAGTAGTAACCAATCACTGATCTCTGGGTCATACTGCCCCCAGCCAATGACTGCCCTCGCCCTAAGCCCCGCCTCTGGCAGCCATCCTCAGATTTGGTAGCACGCCAAGTGGCAGTATGAACAAGTGAAGAGCCGCAGAGGGGTAGGTGGGAGGGTTCGCATGTGAATCCATGCCAGACCCATGCTGGAGAACAACAGTTACAGGTAAGTAACTTCTTCCTTCTCCAGCATGGGGTCTGGCATGGATTCACATGCTCATGAATAAAAGAATACATAACAGTATACACATGCACAACCACGGGAGGTGGCAACAGGCTCAACATTAAGCAATACAACAACTCAACATTAAGCTTCTCTTACCTCCTCACCAGGCTCACCTTAAGCGAACAGGTTGTGCAGCACTTCTTGGCCGACCCTGGACTCCTCCCTGGAGTCCCGATCGACGCAGTAGAATCTTGTGAAGGTGTGCGTCGACCTCCACGTAGCAGCCCTGAAGATGTCCAGCAGGGGCACACCAGACAGGAACGCCGAGGTAGCAGCGATCGCTCTGATTGAATGGGCTCTGGGACGGTCGGGCAGCGGTCAGTTTGCCAACCAGTGACAATGCATGATGCAGCCGGAGAGACATCTGGAAATGGAAGCCTTCGAGAGAGCCTTCCCTTGGTTCACAGGTCCAAAGTTCACAAACAGTTGTGACGTCTTCCGAGAACTCTTCGTGCGGTCCACGTAGAACTTCAGCGCTCTAGCTACATCCAGCGAGTGCAAAGTCCTCTCGGCCGGCGTCGAAGGGAAGAAAACTGGTAACACCAAGGGCTCGTTGAGGTGGAAGTCCGACGGCACCTTGGGCATGAAGGAGGGGTGCATCCTCAGCACTACCCGCGTGTCATGAAAAGTCAAGTATGGAGGCTTGAAAGATAGGGCCTGAATCTCTCCCACTCGTCGTGCAGAGGTGATGGCCACCAGGAACGCTGTCTTCCATGACAGGAACTTCAAAGGCGCCGAATGCATAGGCTCGAATGGGGCTCCCATGAGCCTGGTCAGCACCACATTAAGCACCCACGCGGGGCAGGGGCCTTCACCGGCGGGAATGATCAGAATAGTCCCTTCATAAATTCCTTCACCAGGCGATGAGACCACAAGGACGCCCGTCCCATAGTCCTGGTATATCGGGAGATGGCAGCCAGATGTATTTTGATGGAGGCGTGGGCCAGTCCAGCTTTGGCCAGCGACAGTAGGTACGGCAGCACTTGAGGGGCCGTAATCCGCAGAGGGTCAATCTTCTGTGCACGGCACCAGACAGAGAACCTCTTCCATTTATGACAGTAACACTTGAGAGTTGAGGACCCCTGGCCTTGGCAAGAACCTCTCTGCAATCAGCCGGGATATCGTACCCTCCAAACTCTAGTGCTGCAGGAGCCAGGCCTGTTAGTTCAGCGACTGTGGGTAGTGATGGAGAATGGCGCCTCCTTCTCTGGAGAGAAGATCCGCGTCCCCGGCAGCTTGACTGGTGGGAACGTTGACAAGTCCAGAAGGTCCGGGAACCAGATCTGCCTCGGCCACGCCGGTGCGACGAGGATCATCCTGCACCTGGACTTCTTGAGCTGGTTGATGAGGCGGAGCAGCAACGGCAACGGAAGGAACGCGTATAGAAACAGGCCGTCCCAAGGGAACGAGAAAGCATCGCCCATGCTCCTCTGCTGTGGGAACCTGCTGGCGAACCTCTGGCACTTGGAGTTCGTCGCCATCGCGAACAGGTCGATCCGGGGTTTGCCCCATCGTTGGAAGAGTCGATCCACTTGGTCCTGGCGCAGCTCCCTGCTGATTGAGTCTGCGATGGTGTTTTTTGTTCCTGCCAGGTGGAAGGGAACCAGAAACATCCCCTGGGCGACGGCCCAGTGCCACAGATCCTGGGCCTCCTTGGATAGGGCTGGGGATCTGGTGCCTACTTGCTTCCGTATATAGAACATCGTGGTGGTGTTGTCGGTGAAGATCCTCACCACTTTGTCCTTGAGGGACAGAAGGAACGACTTGAGAGCCCAGAACACTGCTTGGAGCTCCAGAATGTTGATGTGGAGGGACCTCTCCTCCGGGAGCAAAAGGCCTCTTGTGTGGAGGTCTCCGGAGTGGGCCCCCCAAACCTCCAGAGAGGCGTCCGTCGTCACTGTCTCCTGAAACGCCGGGATTTGAAATTCCGTGCCTGACGTGAGGTGAGCACGGATGCCCGACCATAAGATCGCCCGAGGGAACTCCTCGTCGAGAGGGATCCTGTCCTCGAAACAGCCCCTCGCCTGAAGCCAGTGGGCGTCGAAGAACTCCTGTAGCGGACGCATCCGAAGTCTGCAAAGGGGTACAAGATAGATGCATGAGGACATCATCCCGAGGAGGGACTTGATGGACCTCACCCTGGCCACGTCCGTGGCTAGCAGGCGCCGCACCTTGCCCAGGACGGTCTTGGTCCTCTCCTCTGAAGGGGAGGCCAATTGCCCCACTGTATCGAGCTTCGCTCCCAGAAACAGTGCTATCTGCGATGGAACCAGGTGGGATTTGGGGTAGTTTAATGGCGAACCCCAGGTCCGTGAGCAACCGGACGGTCCTCGCCGTGTGTTTGACGGCGAGTTCCCTTGTCCTTGCCCGGATTAGCCAGTCGTCCAGGTAGGGGTAAACGTGGATCCCCTGCAGACGCAGCCATGCCGCCACTGGTGCCAGGCACTTGGTGAAAACCCTGGGTGCCGACTTTAATCCGAACGGTAGGGCTCTGAATTGGTAGTGGCGTCCCTGAACCACGAACCTGAGGAACTTCCTGTGCCTTTTTAGAATAGGGATGTGGAAGTAAGCATCCTCCAGGTCCAAAGACGATAGGAAGTCGCCTTCCTCCAGCTGTCCCCAGCACGTGCTGGAGGGTGACCATCCTGAATTTCTGCGCCTTGATGTACTTGTTTAAGTGACAGAGGTCCAGGATGGGGCGCCAAACGCCTGTCTTCTTCTTGACGAGGAAGTACCTTGAGTACACTCTGGAGCCCCGGAGTCCTCTGGAGACGAGCTCGATGGCACCTTTCTTGAGCATCGCCCTTACCTCCAACAGCAGTTGAGGGACGTGGTTTTCCTTCCTGGCCAGGGGAGGAATTCAAGGGCACTTCTTTTGGAATTCCAGCGAGTGCCCGTTGGCCAGGGTGTCCAACACCCAACGGTCCATGGAGATGGACTCCCACAAGCTCACGAACTTAGTCAGCCCGCCTCCCACCAGGGTGCTTTGGTGGGGGCCCAACAACATGGCCGGGTCAGTCTTTCTTGGAAGCGGCCTTGCCGCCTTGGCCTCCTTGGCGACGACGGCGGGATGCCCCTGGCTTGCCACGACCTCTGTAGGCCTCCTGGGAAGAGGAGCGGGCCGCCTGGCGGTAAGTGGAGGAGCCACCGCTGGAACCTTTGGAGGCATCCTGTCTGCCTCCAGAGCACCGAAAGGGCCGCCGCTGTTGAAGCACCCCTAGCGCCCGGGCCGTATCCGAGTCGGTCTTGCCGTCCACCGCCTTACCAAAGAGATTGTTGCCGTCAAACAGCATGTCCAACACTCTGGTCTGGACGTCCTGGCGAAAGTCTGTCGCCTTGAGCCATCCTCGTCGTAGGAGGCAAACTCTGTTGCCTAGTTTTGCAAAATCCGGTATCGGCAATGTCCGTTGCCACCGTTATGGCGTGATCCGACGCCACCTCGCCTTCCTGCAGAATTTCTAGGGCCTCTGCCCTCTTGTCGTCAGGCAGGAAGTCTAGCAGGGGAGCTATTTTGAACCAGAGCTCCCTGTCGTAGCGGGCCACGATCGCTAAGGCATTGGCCGCCTTAATCGTCGTTGCCGCCGACAAGATGACTCGTCGTCCCATGGAGTCCAACTTCCTGCCCTCGCTGTCCGGCGGGGAAGTGGAAGTTGAAGCCGCCGCACCCGCTGCCTTCTTCTTAGCCGCTGCCGAGACGACAGAGTCCGGCGTGGGCTGGGCCCTGAGGCACAAGGGGACAGTATCAGGGACTCGGTACTTCTTCTCGTACCTGTCCCTCTTGGCGGAAGGATACTTGAGGACAGCAAGCCCCTCGTTCCAGATGTCGTCGAGCAAAGGCACCACGAGGACCGTCTTCCTCTTGGCCTCTCGTCGTTGGTACAGAAACCCTTCCTTTTTCTGTTCTTCAGGGCAGAGCTGGAAGAACTCGGATGCCCTGGTTATCATGGCGTGGAAAGAGATGTCATCACCGCCGTCATCGTCAGTCCCCGTCGCTGTGTCTGTCGCCGTATCCTCTCCGGCGAGGACGAGGGGTCCACAGGTCTCGCAGGCACGAAGGGCGGAGCGGGGTGGACTCTCCTCTGCTTGTTCGGAGGGCTCCCCGATGGGCCCGGTTCTGGATCCTCCGTCGGGGTCCGTGGTAACCTCGTCCTTATCTCAGTACATAAGGATTGGATTGCCAACAAAATGGGCAACGAGCTATCCTGAGGCTCGGGTAATGGCTGCGACGGATGGGATGGCCGTTCCACTGGGCCCTCTACATCGCCATCGTCGCTATCCTCGATCACGTCAGCAGGGGCCGCCCGATGGGATCGAACCCTCTTGAACCTCTCATTGAAGCCTATGATGAACCTCTCCTTGAGGCCTATGCTCTCGTTGAGGCCTATGGACCTCTCGTTTTCTACCAGCTTCTCCTCAGAGGCTGATTCCGAGTCTGTAATGGCCACCGCCCCCCCCCCTCTTTTTCCGCCGGGGGCTTCACGGGGGTCTTAACGATGGGCTGGAAAGAGGATTCCCTCCGCGGTGGCAGGGATACTCTGGGCCCAGAGGCCGTTTCCACTGGCGTAGTCTCATCTGGCTTCGCCAGGGTCGCAGCGACCACTTCGGCAGAGGCCTTTGCCAGATGGATCAAAGCCCTCACCACCTTAGGTGCGTCCTGGGCCTTCGCCTTGGGGGGAGGGTCAGCACCTCGCTCCCCCTTCGAGATCGACCGGGTCTGCTCCAGCGGCTTAACTGGGTTCTCGGACTTCCTCTTCCCCGAACCAGAGCGCTGGCTCGTGGTCGAACGTGCTGGGGAAGTAGCGCCCTGCCTGGCAGTCGAAGAGCCCGACCTTTCGGCGCTCCCGGTGCCCGCGGACTTGCAGTGCTTGGCCTTCTGTTGGGCCCCCGTTGCTGGGGCGCCCTCACAGGACTTAGAAGCCCGCTCAGACTTTTTCTTTGCCTTCTCACCTGCTGTGCCCTTCTCCAGCCAGGCGGCGAGGCAGGAACGACGATCTTGTTTGGTCCGTTCCGAAAGGTTCTTGCAGAACGCACAGTCCTCCTCCACGTGCGTCTTGTCCTCATGAAGACAGTAGGGACAACGCGAGTGCTCGTCGTCCTTGAAAACGTTCTGCAATCCGCATCCAGGGCAGCACCTGAACAGCTTGGATCCGGGCGTCGAGCTGCCCTTGTCCTGGGCCATGTCCGTTGAGGTAGGCCGCAGATCTTCCGGAATCCTCCAAGAAGTGTAAACTCGACGAAAACTTCACCCTTGAGGGGCGTAGAAGAATTCCAAAACAGCTACCCGTTGTCGGAAGTAGAAACGGTGGAGCTTGAGGCTCGAATAAAATGAAAAAAATGAATAAATCTTCTGAAAAGCGTGAAAACGCAGCAAAAAAAACTTGAGAGCTAAACACGAGGACTCCCAACACTTGAGTGTGCGGTAAAAATCTGAGGATGGCTGCCAGAGGCGGGGCTTAGGGAGAGGGCAGTCATTGGCTGGGGGCAGTATGACCCAGAGATCAGTGATTGGTTACTACTAAGAAAGACAGACCAGAAACGAAACTGATACTGATTTTTTCTTTACCGAGGATTCCCAGCCTGACGACGGGGAATATTCATGAGCATGTGAATCCATGCCAGACCCCATGCTGGAGAAAGCCTAAAACACAAGTAACCCCAAGTCTGTTTTCAGACCGGAATTTCAGACGCTCTGCCGACCAGCACAACATACAGATATGGGCCTCGGGTGTCCAAGCCACCAAGGAAAACAGGGAACCCCATGCATTTCCGAAAAGAGGACACCCGTGGGAATCCGCAGAGGTATGATGTGCGCACATCGCCCCAGAATTTATTACCTAGACACCCCTGCAAAGTCTGAAATGTGGGGAAAAAAAATGCATTTTACGCACATTTCGCTCGACTCACCCATCGAAACACGCCCCCAACAAAACATGGCCTACCGTCCCGCGTTCCCACAGGTGTCCCGATGAAAACGGTACCTCACATGTGTGGGTGCACCTACCTGGGCGCCAAGGGGAAACCCTAAAACACAAGTAACCCCAAGTCGGTTTTCAGACCGGAATTTCAGACTCTCTGCCGACCGGTACACCATACAGATATGGGCCTCGGGTGTCCAAGCCACCAAGGAAAACAGGGAACCCCATGCATTTCCGAAAAGAGGACACCCGTGGGAATCCGCAGAGGTATGATGTGCGCACATCGCCCCAGAATTTATTACCTAGACACCCCTGCAAAGTCTGAAATGTGGGGAAAAAAAACGCATTTTACGCACATTTCGCTCGGCTCACCCATCGAAACACGCCCCTAACAACACATGGCCTACCGTCTCGCGTTCCCACAGGTGTCCCGATGAAAACGGCACCTCACATGTGTGGGTGCACCTACCGGGGGCGTAAAAGGAAAAGGGTAACCCCACTGGGAACCCCAAGCCTTTTGCCACTGCCCATTTTGTTCATGTGGGCAACCTACAGATTTGGGCCTAGGGTGTTGAAGCCAGCAAGGGAAACAGGGAACTCCATGCATTTCCCAAAAGAGGACAGCCGTGGGAATCCACAGAGGTCTGCCTTGCGCAAATTGCCCCAGTTTTTATTAGCCACAATCCCCGACAAAGTGTGATATTTGGTGGGGAAAAAAAAAACACAATGTTCACTTTGTCTGGGGTTCTGGGTAATACATTCTGGTCCGCTTCGCGCAAGTCAGACCTCTGTGCATTCGCACGGGTGTCCTCTTTTGGGAAATGCATGGGGTTCCCTGTTTTCCTTGCTGGTTTCGACACCCTAGGCCCAAATCTGTAGGTTGCCCACATGAACAAATTGTGCTGTGGCTAATGGGTTGGGGTTACCAGTTGGTTACCCTTTTCCTTTTGCGCCCCCGGTAGGTGCACCCACACATGTGAGGTACCTTTTTCGTCGGGACACCTGTGGGAAGGCGAGAAGGTATGATATCTGTTGTTGGCGATGGTAGAACACACAGAAAGATCCATAAGAGCATTGAATGCTGAGGCCGGTAAAATTGATGTACCAGCGGCCAACGTGGTAGCGAAGATGGCACCAAGAAAACAGTCGGTGAACAAGGAGGAGGTGAGAGCACCGAGAAAGAAGATGGAAATAAAGTACACGAGATTCCCCTACAAAAGGTTACAGGTGCGGCAATCCAGAACACATAGCAAGTGACAAACAATGCTTTGCACATAATATAGTACGCAGACTGTGTGGCAGGAAGGGTCACATTGCTCGCTGTTGCAAGCAATGGAGCAAACCAGGAGAAATCAAGACAAATGTACAGTCTACTGGCAGCAAAGTGGTACAAGCAATGAAGACGATGTGTGGTAAATGCAATTGATG
Organism: Ambystoma mexicanum; assembly: GCF_040938575.1. Classification (NCBI taxonomy): domain Eukaryota; kingdom Metazoa; phylum Chordata; class Amphibia; order Caudata; family Ambystomatidae; genus Ambystoma; species Ambystoma mexicanum. The sequence goes on from NC_090926.1 coordinate 747,543,813, forward strand.
CGAGACCGAGAAGAATAAAGCCACATGCATTGGTTGATATAAATGATGTACTGTTGAATGTACTAATTGATAGTGGACCAGACTACACGCTGCCTGTGCAAACTACAAGAACCCACTGTGAAAGCACATGCTTATGGGAGCATACCGATAGACACGGTAGGGGAGTTCTGGGCACCTTCAAGTATGGTATGGGTGAAGCTCAAGGGATGGTAAGAGTCACGGCAAAAGGAGGGAACCTACTATTGTGGGACACACAGGCTGATTTGGGTCTGAGACTAGACCCCGACCACCCAACACAAGTGATGGTCATATAAAAAACTCAGGAAAAGTGGAGTTATTGGAAAAGGAAAGAATTACATCACAAGATGGTTTCCAAAAGTATAAGAGAAGAAAACTGGTTTGAAACAATTTGTACATTTAATATAGATGAAACCAGGTGCCATGCCGCTGAGGTCCAAGGCACGCACTATACCTTTGGCTTTAAGTGCGGATGTCGAAAAAGAGTTGGAACATAGGTTAAGTGAAGGGATCATCGAAGAAGCAGAGTGAATAAGCCCATAGTAGCAGTACGCAAGCCTAAGGGAAGTGTGAGACTATGTATTGATCTGAGGGGGCTAAATAGGAATGTGTTATCAGATAGGTTTTCATTGCCAAATATTGATTGTCTGTTGTCAGAAATTGAAGGGGGAAAAGGTATTCTCAACAGTAGATTTTTAAGCGTCTTACCATCAGGTCAAGTTACACCCTTCTTCTATGGATCTAACAGCATTTATAATGCCCTTTGGTTTGTATAGGTGCAGGAGGATGCCATTTCATCTGATTTCTGCATCTAGCTTATTTCAAAGTGTAATGAATAAATTGCTCAAGGAATAGAAGGTGTAAGGAATTATCAAAATGATATCTTAGTGTGGGGAAGGGATATAGAGGAACATAACGAATGATTAAAAAGTGTGTTGGAGAGGATGGACGAAGCTAATTTGACTATATCAATGGAAAAATGCAAGTTCAGAGTGAAGAATGTACAATATTTGTGTCATGAGTTATCCACTGAACGACTATAGCCCAAAGTGTCTACAGTGGAGGCGATTAGAATGATTAAACACCCAAGAGACAGGAATGAGTTATCTTCATATTTAGGTCTCGTCGCTTATTATGGCAAATTTGTTCGAAACCTGCCGGAAAGAACAAAAGCAATGAGAATGCTGGTGAAGAAAGGAGCAAAATACATTAGGTCTGAGGAATGTGAAATGGAGTTTGAAGATGTAAGAAGTTCTTTGACGCAGGCACCCATCTTAAAAGGATTTAAAGAAGATTTGGATGTGACATTGTTTACAGATGCCAGTGAGAATGGTTTGAGGTGTGTGCTTATGTAGCAAAAGGGGAAACAATTGGAGACCATAGCATTTGCGTCAAGATTATTGAAGGATGCAGAGCGGAGATATTCCATCATAGAACGGGAGGCGTTGGCTTGTGTGTGGGGAGTGGAAACATTTAAACAGTTTCTACTGGTTACGGATCATAAACCCCTCGTGGGTGTTTTCGAATCAAAAGGCATCTCTTGGAGAATTACTAGATGGATTTGTGGGCTGCAGGGTCTGGATATGGAAGTGAAACACATGAAGGGTGAACTTAATGTAATTGCAGATGCTTTATCACGAAATGCAGTAGAGGATGAGGAATGGAAAGGGTGTTAGGCGGATGCAGACGTGTTCACGAATTGCAGAGTGGCAGATGAAAAGGAATAGAGAGAACAGTGCGAGAGGGACAAGTGTATACCGTGTGAAGTATGTGCATAAGGGGTGGCCAAAGAAAGACGCTGAAGAAGAATTAAAAGAATATAGAAGAGTAAAAAATGAGTTGAGTGTTGAGAAAGGGATTTTGACTCGAGGAGACAGAATGGTGGTACCGGAAGGAATGAGGGGAGTGGTATTAAGCATAGCCCATGACCGTCATTTGGGTGTGTGTAAGAACAAGGCCTTGATTCTGCAAGATATTTGGTGGCCTGGATTGGATAGGGATGTGGAGAATTTTTTCAAGGAATGAGAGGGTTGTAAAAATAGTGACAAGATTTTGGTCGCCAGGACGCCAACAATTACTGTGACTGAACCACCCAAATCTGTCTGAGATGTGGTCGCTGTAGATATTCTAGGTCCGATATCGGCAAGAGGACAACAAAGCGCTTTTGTAACAGAGGTTATGGATTTATTGTCCAAATGGCCGGATGTGTGCGCATTAAAGGACATAAGTGTGCACAAGGTCGTGCGTTTTTTGGAAGGAGGATTTTGGAGGGAGGGAATTCCCAGGAAATTGGTATCAGATAATGGGCCACAATTTGTGGCTAGAGAAATGGAAGACGTTTAAAAAGAGAATGGAGTGGGGCATACCACAGCAGTGTTATATAATCCCAAGGGAAATGTGACTGTGAAGAGATTCAACAGGACTTTGATGCAAGCGATACGAATTGCTGTAGCGACAGGTGGAGATTGCTCACGGGCTGTGATGGAAAGGGTCATGCAATACAGAATTGCACCGCATCAGGTCACGGGAGTTTCACTGTTGAGAAGATTACCTAATACCAGGTTGAAGCCAGGATGAAAGGGGACATTTGGTGGTGATCGCAACATAGTGCCTCAAGAGGTGATACGTGAGAGGGTGATGATACGTGACCAAATAAAATCTAAAAGGAGGTATGATGAAAAGAATTCTGGAAGGGAGTGTTTGATATGAGAAGGTGAAGTGGTGAAGGTGAAGAGTGGAAGGAGAGTGCAGAAAGGATATATGAGGTGTTCCAGTCCTCTTAAGGTGGTGAGAGATTTTGGAAATACGGTACTTTTAAGCAATGGTGAGAAATGGAGTAAGGAGAGGGTGGCGATATGTGGAATGAGGGAAGCACATTAAGGAAAGGTCCTTATGCATATCATTCAAGGGGAAGGAGGTGTGTTGTATCAGGTAAATGTGTACATATGTAAATACATTGCTCTGCCATTACAAACATGTCTAAATATGTTATTCTGCCATTTTAACCTTGAATGTTTGTAGCCCATGGAGTGTACAGTATAACACATTCCATTCTGGAATAGCACATTGGGGTTCTGTTGTTGGAGAGCGATGTTATGACTTGAAGGAAGAAAGCAGAATGATGAAATGGCAGGCTGGGGCTGCTTACTATGCATCTTGATGAGAAGTAGCAAATGCTTACAATTAGTTCAATGTGCCCCAAGTGTGCATCTCATTACGGATCCCTTCCCGGTACCAGCCAACATATGCTGAGTTGAGAAAAACAGTGAGATCAATGTTGGAGGCTGAGCCTGGGTACATTTATTCTAAGTTTGAATAGGAGTATGGCCAAGTCCCGGCAGTGTCAGCTCACATAAAAGTTGACAGACGACCTCATGTTAATGTTAAGATATTTTGGAAACCTGGGAACACACAAGAGGTCTGAGCTTTGATAGATACTGGGGCTGAGCTCTCATTGATTCATGAAAATCCTTCAAGCTTTAAAGGTCGACATTTTACCATTACCGGGTGGGTGGAAAAGAGGCACCCACAGTACAAACAGAAATGGAAATGAGGATAGGCAATTTGAAAAAAACAGAAATATCAAGTATTGATTGTCCCAATAACTGAATACATTATTGGATTTGAAATTCTGGCAGGGTTGACTCTGGGACTAGGAGGTCAAACCTATCAGTTTTGGGTAAATGCATTTACTTGTATACCCATGATTGTATGCAAATTGAAAACCCCTCTGGTGTATGTGCCATTGGCCACAGAGCGTGCATCTATGAAGCAATAATGAATTCCCGGGGGACATAAGCAAATTCCAGATACCATTAAAGAATATGTAGAGGCAGGTGTATAGAGGCCAGTCTCTATTGCTTGGAATAATCCTGTCTGGCCTGTGAAGAAGGGGATGTAAGCTGCAGAATGACTGTGGACTATAGAAAGTTAAACAAATACACTCCCCCGGCAGTGCCAGATACTGTTACTTTGACTGAGAACATACAGACGTTTGAGGGAACCTGGTACGCTGGGTTAGATTTGGCAAATGTATTTTTCATAGTGCCAATTGCCTACGAGTGCCAGGAGCAGTTTTCATTTTTTTAGGGTGGCCGTCAGTACACCTTCACAAGATTGCCTATGGGGTACTTGCATAGCGCAACCCTCTGTCAGCGGCTGGTGGCAGAATACTTAGACAAAATACCATGTAAGCCTGACATACAAATCTCACATTACATTGATGATATTCAGATTCAGGGCAAGGTTGAGCACAGTGTGCAAAATCAATTGGAAGCAATCATTTATGGGTTGAAGAAGGAAGGCTGAGAGATTAACCGTAACAAGATTCAAGGGCCATCTGAGACCGATATTTTTGGGAATTCAATGGCACAATGGGCACCGAGAGAAAGTGCTGAAGTCAGAGAAAAGATACTTGAATTTACTAATACAGTGAACAAGAAACAAGTTGAACAGTTCATAGGGCTGCTTGGATTCTGGAGACAGCATATACAACATTTAGGGCAAATCTTGGCCCCACTTTACAAAGTGACACAAAAGAGATATGAACTTGAGTGGGGTGAAGAGCAGCACAGCGCAGTGTGTGCTTGATTTGTGGCCTTTGAAGTCAGGAGAAGTGGAATAAAATATATCTGTACAAGAAAATTAAACTAACTGCAGTCTGTGGCAGAAGCAAGACAATAAGCGAGTTCCTTTAGGATTTTGGAGTCGCAAATTACCTGGGGCAGGTGATAAATACACTCCATTTGGAAAGCAATTGCTAGCATGCTATTGGGCTCTTATTGACACTGAACAATTGACAGTGGTTCATGATGTACTGAGGGTTGCAAAATGACATGAGCAAGTGGCTAACATACCACCCGTAGATTACATACCACAGGAAGTGACTGGGGTACATGGGTCTCCAGTGAAAAGGGGAGTACCTTATGGAGATCTGACAGTGGAGCAGACAGAGCATGCCTGGTTTACCAATGTTTCTGCTCGCTATGTAGGAACTGAGCGTTACTGAAAAGCAGTGTCATATAATCCAAAGACAAAAACGATCTTGACAATGTCAGGGAAAGGGAGGAGCACTCAGTTTGCAGAACTCTATGCAGTATATCAAGCTCTGAAACAAGAAACACCTGGTCAGTGTCATTTGTACACAGACTCATGGTCAGTGGTGAATGGCTAGCTATGTGGATGCTAACATGGCAAAAGAATGGGTGGAAAATCCATTCAAAAGAATTGAGGGGAAAAGAACTGTGGCAAGACATCTGGGAAATGCTATCACAAAGTGAAGTAACAGTGTATCATGTGGATGCACACTACTACTGACTCTTAGAACATTGGTTTAGTTCTGTTGCAGATGAACACATCAAGATTTCATCTGTGGGCGTAGAGGCTCAGGAGGGCAATTAGGAGGGTCTGGCCAAAAAATAAAAAGCTACTTGCAGGAGGGCACAAGTTTGGGGGATCAATATCCTTTAGAGGTAGTGAAAACAATCATTTTGCAATGTCGTGTGTCAACATCAACCGCATAGGCCTGTCCCTCATATTGTCCAGGGCACTTTGCAGAGATGCAAGTTACTGGGTGAAAGCTGGCAGATCGATTAGATTGGTCCTATGCCAATCAGTAAAAGTAGCCAGTATGCATTTACCATTGTGGATACCTTTTCAGGATATTTCATGGTGTTTATTTATTTTTAAATGTTTTTATTGGCATTTATAAATATACATACACAAGAAAAAGAAAACTGTTGAGCAACTACTCTGGGTTGTATCGTCTGATGCATATATTGTGTGCCAATTAATCTTACAAAAATGTAACAACAAATAAATAAACAAAATAACAACATCGACTGTCCCACCGTGTACTAGGGCCTTATATTCCTTGTTTCTATGTTAGGGGCATGGGTGCGGAGCCAGTTCTCTGCATTTGCCCACTCAGGGTGGCGACAAAGTTGAGAACATAGGTTTGATGGGCTGTTCTCTGCTGCCTGTTGTCTTCTGGGGTTCGGGGGGGGACAGGCTCAAGGAGGTTTATAGGTCGTTGAAAAGATAATGTTTCTCAGGAGGGCCCTCCAAGCCTCTAGCGTGTTGCTCACGTCGTCGCCTCCCCGTCTGTTCCCCTCCTCCCAGGCTCTAGTTTCAGCCGTGGTCCACCTTTCCATCTCTTTGATCCAGGGCTCATACCTGGGGCCTGCTGGGGATTACCAGGCCATGGCAATTGTCCTCTTGGTTAACACGCAGGCCATGTCCATAGGCTTCGCCAGGTGCTTGATTTTAGTTAGTCTCGGGTAAGTGCCCAGTAGGCACTCCTTGGGTGTCCACTCGTATGTCTCTAGGCCAGCGTTCCTGCAGGTTTGTTCGGCGGCCTGCCAGAGTTTCTGAGATTTGGGGCAGGTCCAGAACATGTGGATCATGTCTGCCAGGTCTGAGGAGCACCAGGGACATTTTGGGTCGGCTGTGTTTTTAAACGTAGATATCCTGTGTGGGGTCATATATGTTCTGTAGAGTATGTTCAGTTGGATCAGTCTAAACCTGGCATTCCTAGATATCTCCTTTGGGTATATCAGGGCTCTCGACCACTCGCCCTCTGTGATTTCGGTCCCCAGGTCTGTCTCCCATTTTTCTTTCAGCCTTGCACTCTTTGGATTGGATCTGTTGTTTATTTGGGTGTACAACCTTGATGTCGGTCTCCATCCGTCGCTGAGTTCGTATATTTCCCTCAGGAGGGGATGTGTCTCTGGCTCCTCAGGCCATTCGGCCCAGTTCTCTTTGGCTGCATGTTTCACTTTTTGGTACCAGAGGAATTGGCCTGGTGGGAGTCCGTCCCTTTCTTGGAGTGAGTCAAAGTCCCTGAAGAGTCCCTCGCAGAACATGTCCCCCACCATGTGTAAAGGCCGTGACTCTCCCATCTCCTCATCGTTGTTAGATCGCTGGGGGTTTTGCAGATGTCCGCCAGCATGGGAATGTCGGGTGTGTATGAGTGTTGTAGTCCGACTATGGATCTCACCCTGCTCCATACCCGTCACCCCACCTCTAGTATCATGCGTGGGTTGGGCGGCCCTGCTCGAGTGTTCCAAATTAACTCTTTGGGGTGTAGCGATGAGGAGGATTGGGATAAGAGATTCAGCTCCGCTGTATGTTCATCTGAAAGCCATTTTGCTAGATGTGTCGATTGAGCCGCCAAGAAGTACCTTTGGAAATCGGGGAGTTGGATGCCGCCCTCGGCATAGGTGAGTGTGAGGACATTTAGCGTGAGTCTGTGCCTAGCTCGTCCCCAAAGAAAGTCTCTAATCAGGGATTCTAGCTTCTTAAAGAAGGATGGGGGGATGTAGTATATCACGTTGGTGAAGTAGTAGAGGAACCTGGGGAGAATTATCATTTTGGATATTGCAGCTCTGCCCATCATGGAGAGCGGGAGCTTTGACCAGAATTGTATGGATCTACGCACTCCGCTCATTGCAGCCTCCGTGTTGGAATTGTGGGTGGATATTGGTGTGTGTGTGATGTCCAGGCCTAGGTATCGAAAGGTGTCCACCTGCCAACGGATCCCGATCTCAGGAAGCTCCTCCACAGGTTTACCCTTTACCCTTGCAAGTGGGAACGAGCATGACTTCCGTCTACTGAATCTTATCCCCGAATATTTCGCGAAGTTATCCAAGACATCCAGTACAATCGGGGCGTTTTCCAGGGGGTCGCGCAGGTATAGGAGGACGTCATCTGCGTATAGGGAGATAATGTTGTCCGACCCACCAATGCTAATGCCAGCGTCGAAGAACTGCTTCCCAAAGTATATTGCCACTGGTTCCAGTCCTAGGTTATATAGCATTGGTGAGAGCGGGCATCCCTGCCTGGTGCCCCTCTGGATGGGCCAGGCCCTTGATACCACAGCGCCTGTTTTTACTCTTGCTACTGGGTCGCTATAGAGGACCTTGATCCAGCGGATGAAGTGCTCTCCGAGCCCAAATTCCCTCAGAGTCTCTATCAGCCATTCCCAATAAATAGAATCGAAGGCTTTTATGGCATCCAGTGAGAGTACTGCTAGGTCTTCCTCGCTTTCGGTCGTCTGTGCTATTATGTGTTGGAGCCTCCTGAGGTTGGCAGTGGTGTTTCGTCCTGGAACAAAGCCATTCTGATCCTCGTGCACCAGAGATCCGATCACCCTCGAGAGCCTCTTAGCCAATATGGTTGTTAGTATTTTGCCGTCATAGTTTAGGAGCGCCAATGGGCGATACGAATCACACCTGTCGGCTGGTTTGCCTGGCTTGAGCATTGGGACGATGAGGGTTTCTCTCATGGAATTGGGAACAGTGCCCGACTCATATGCCTCCGTGTATACTGCATGTAGTAGAGGGGACAAGGTCTCCTCGTAGGCTTTGTAGGATTCTGGGATGAGGCCATCTGTCCCGGGGGACTTGCCTGTGGAAAGGGATCTAATCGCATCCGTGATGTCCTCAATCGTGACAGCTTCTCCCAGTTTGTCCCGTTGTTCTTAATTCAGCCTGGGTAGTCCTACTTCGGCCAGGGTGTCTCTTATGTCTGCCGCGGGGATCTCGTTCTTGTGAGCGTATAGGTCATTATAGAAATCCGTGAAGGTGTCATTGATCTCTTGTTGTGTCCTGCGGGTCATATCCTTGCTGTCTTTGATCTCCTTGAGGGCTTGCCTCGGGTGTTCCTTTCTGCATAACCATGCGAGTATTCTGCCCGGCTTATCTGCTTCCCTGTGGGCCTTCAGAGTGCGGACAGAAAAGTCGAACTTTGAGAGTCTCTCCCATGCCGCCCTGCAGTCTTCCCTGATCGGTTTCAGTTCTGATTCCTTTTCAGTGGTCAATGGACCGTCACTTTCGAGTTGTTTGATTTTCTCCTCCACTGCCTCTAGTTCCCTGCGTAGTTGCCTCCTGATCCCGCCAGCTTCGGCGATTATCTCTCCCCTTGTCACCACTTTCATCGCCTCCCAGAGTGTGCTCCACTTCTCGACTGAGCCCTTGTTTATCAGTAAGTATTCTTCTAGCTTTTCTCCTAAGGTTTCCTTGAATGCTGGGTCGGTCAGGGCATCTACTGGCATGCGCCACATCGGGATGGGTGGGCGAGGGCCCTTGAAGCAGAGCTGCAGCAGTAGAGGGGAGTGGTCCGATATTGATCTGCCCATGTATTCTGCCAATTCTACTTGTGGGGTTAGCTCATTGGCGATGAAGAAATAGTCTAGCCTGGTGTGGAGGTTATGGGGAGCCGAATAGAATGAGTATGATCTGTCGAAGGGGTGGAGGTCTCTCCAAATGTCGGTTAAGTGTAGGTCTGCCACCATCTTGGAGAGGGGCCCTGGGGAAGGGCTGTTAGGTATGCGTGGCGTTACTGATCTATCTAGTTCAGCATTCATGACGGAATTGAAGTCTCCCCCCCATATGAACGTGTATTCTCTGTAGTGCAGCAATCTGGCACATAGTTCCTTGATGTGAGAGGGTATGTTGTGATGAGGAAAGTATGAGTTTACTATGCACAGAGGGGAGTCCTCAAGCATGCCCCACACTATTACATACCTTTCCTCTTTGTCCAGTTCGGCCCCCATTTGTTGGAACGGTATTTCCAGACTCACCCACGTGTAGACTCCTCTTGCATGCTTTGAGAAGGATGCGCCGTTGCCCTGGCCCCCCCAGTAGTTCACCATCTTGTCTGTGGCCTCCTTGGTTAGGTGTGTTTCTTGAAGAAGGGCCAGTGATATTCTTTTTCTCTTCAGGTATGAATATATTTGGTTTCTCCGTATGTATGTTCCCATCCCTCTAACATTCCATGTGATTAACTTGAGTTTTGCTGCCATTGCGCAAGTGGGTTCCTCGTTGCGGGGAGCGCCTCCCCTTCCTCCTGTGTCATATGCGTCGCATCATGTGATACATGTTGTTCCGCTTGTGTGGGATGGGCAGACCCAGCCTCTGGTTCGGAGTTCAGACCAGGCCAATCATTGTTCATCTGAGGTAGGACAGTCGAAACGATAACAACTTAAAAAAAGTAACTGTAACTAACGCACCCAGCTTCTGTCACCGGAGTGCAGTGCTCGGGGGCTCTCGCGCTGTCTGACCTAATCCGGGTCTCTGGCACGAGTGGGTGCGTGCAGGCAGCTGGCCTGCACTGGTCATCAGTGGGTCCGTGGTCTGTGTCCATGGGCGGGAGGTCAGGCAAGCCCCGCAGTCGTTTAGCATTCTCACTTAGTAGTTTTGCTTCAGTGATAGTGTAGCTTTGTTCTGGTTTAGGGTGCGATGCAAGGGGCTTGGGTGCCCCGGCCGTGTTATTAAGCGATCAACCTTGGCTGCTTTCGTTATGTTTCTCAGATGTGGGTTCTGTGGGGACCTCAGCCAGGTTGTTGTGTTCCATCCACATGGTAGCTGCCTCTGGTGACTAAGAATATTGTGCGCCCTTTATGGATTACTTTCAATTGTGAGGGGTATAGCAGCATGTATTTCAGGTTTAGTTTCCTCAGCCTGGACTTGATCGGAACAAAGGAATTCCTTGCTCTCTGCACCGATTGGGTACAGTCAGGGTATATGGTGATCTTTGAATTGCCCCGCTCTATTTCTCCTCCATCTCTTGAGAATTTCAGAATCACCTCACGATCGCGGAAGTTGAGAACCTTAGCAATGATGGGGCAGGGAAAAGATCCGGGAGGAGGCCTCTTCTGAAGAGATCTGTGGGCTCTCTCTATGGCAAAACCCTGTGAGAGGTTTGATGCCCCTATTTCCTGCTGTATTAGGGATTCTACATAGGCTGTCGGGTCCATGGTCTCTGTCCCCTCCGGTATGCCCAGAATCCTGATATTATTTCGTCTGGCCCGCCCTTCTGCTTCCTCGGACCTCGCCTCCAGGGAGCTCACTTTGCGTTTTAAGTCTGCAACCTCTTTCTGCAGCGACGATGTCCCGTCTGAAATGTCTTTCTGGGAGGATTCAATGATGGTTACGCGCTCCGTTAAGTTGCGGGCGTCTTGCCTTATGAGTTGGATATCCGCCTTAACCTCCCCTATTTTCGTGTCGATAAATGTTCTCAGGGCTGCGATCGCCTCGAGCAGTTGGTTATGCCTGGCCTCTTCTTCCGGGCCATCGTGATTTGCTGAGCTCTTCGGGGTGGATTGGGCAGTGGGGTGAGGCTTGGGTGTTATGAAGGGGTCTAGGGTAGCGTTCTTGGCTTTGTTCCTGGCGGCGGCCATCTCTCCTTTGCCTGGTCTCACCAGGTAATGCAGCGTATCTGTAGCTCCCCTTGGGGGAAGTATCGTGTGTGGGCTCTCAGAGGTTGTTTCAGCCCAGTGTGCGACTGTGTGGTTCTGCCACTCACCGTGATGGTCTGGACCCTAAGGCGTGGTAGCGTCTAGCCTCGGTGGCAGAAGTGGCATTAGGGACCGTGGGCACGCCCCCCTGGGGTGGTCTATAATGTTGAAGGGCCTCTGCGGGGGCTCTTGAGATGGCACCGTTCAAGTGGTGTGATATGCGGTTGGAGCGGTGCGAGGGGGCTCCCTAGCGTGAATCAACAGTGTCCGGTTGATTGATTCGTCCACTATGGAGTGGCCGTAGTCCTTGACGGCTGTGGTCTCACTTGACAGGTGGAGGAGGTTGGCAATGGGACCCGCGCCAGCCCCAGGGGGGACTGTCCGTGAGTGCCGCGGATGGGCTCCGATGTTCTGGTGTTGTAGGGCTGTGGGGTTGGGTGATGACCCGGCCCCCGTCGGTGAAGCAGGATCTCCTTCGGGGAGCGGACGCTCGGCTCCCCTATGTCGAGGTGGCCGTCCGGGAATCCGGAATTATAATGCTGTGGGTTGAGGGAGCTGAGCGACGGCCACCAGCACCGCCGATGGAGGAGGCTCTGTCCCGGGGAGCGGCTCCCCGATGTTGGGGTGTCTGTCGGGTGGTGGGGTGAGTGGTCCCGGAGGGGTTCGTCAGCGTGTTCACGCGTCACCCTGGAGCGGAGCGGCGTCTCCCCCCAGCGGGTACACCGGGGTCGTGGATCGGGGGGGACACTCACCAGGTGCGTTGGGGGGGTGCAGCCTCTCGGGTGAGGGTCAGCACTGTTCCTCGGCGTGCAGTCGGTGTGCTCCCTCCAAAACGGACCTCAGGCGCCGCCGGCTCTGCCGTCTTTATGTGCTCCAGCCGCACAGTGATCCTCCGTGGCGCCGGCCCTCGGCGGTTATCTGGGGCGCTCGGGCCGTGGGGGGAGGGGCCACCTCCGGTTCTTGATAGCGTCCTGGTGGGCTCTAGCTGTCGGCCCGTGGGTTCGCCCCGTGCTCCCAGGGACGGACATCAGCAGGGGGGCACTCATAAGCAGCCTGGGTCTGTGGTCGCTGGTTCCCGGCCCCGATGTGCGCCACGGGTCCGTCAGCGCGAGGCGGCCGCCATCTTGTGCGCCTCGCACGGGGAGGAGAGGGAGCTGGGCCGGATCGCGGCAGAGGCTTCTCGGGCTCCGATTTTTGTCGGAGTAGGGCGGAAAGCGCAGTTCTTCGCCTCGGTCGTTGATGGATCACCGTGTCTATGGTGTGTCTGTGGGCAGAAGCACCCAGAAAAGGATCGGACTGCTGTGGCTTAGCCGGAGCTCAAGGAGCCCGCGTCCTCACTCCTCGGACATCAGGCCACGCCCCCGATATTTCATGGTGTTGGCATGTAAGAGGGCCACACAATTGAACACCATTGAGCGGGTAGATCACATCGTATTGCATTATGGAGTGCACTTGCAAATTCAGAGTGACAATGGCACACATTTCAAAGGCAAGTTAATTCCGGAGTACTATCAGGAGAACAATGTTGAGTGGCTCTACCATGTGCCGTATCATCCACAAGGGGCGGCCCTGATTGAGAAGATAATGGTTTGTTGAAAGAACAATGAAGAAAAAAAAGAAAATCAGGAATTGGCAGTTTGGTAGGTTGGCGTGACCGCGTGTTTAATGCTGTAAAAGCAGAGGCGTTGCTAGTGGGCGGGCTAAGGGGACTATAGCCCCGGGTCTTTTGGTTGTAGCCCCGGATAGAAGCTCAGGGACTTCAACCAAAAGGTTATGGCTAGTCCCGAATCACGCCAGACCCGACATTAGCATAGCCCCTGATCTTTTCCAGACCTAGCAACTCCCCTGTGTGAAAGTACTTCATAGAAAATTATAAGAGAACGAAACATCTTTGACACGCCTGTTATCATCTACAGTGCAGATGCAACCTAATTCAGCTACTGAAACACCAATGTATTGGGAAATCACGCAAGTTGTCCTCGCCACATACCGCGCAACTCCAGAATCTGCAGGAGTAGACTTGCATGCTAATGGATAAATCAGATTAGAACCCAGGGGCATAATAGTCATTGAGACTGGGATTGGAGTACAAATTCCCTCAGGACACATGGGATTGATTACCCCTAGATCTGGATTAGCATTGAAGGGCATCCGAGTACTGGGAGGAGTTATAGATGCTGACTATCAAGGAGAAATCAAAGTCATTTTAATGAACAGTGGAGATCAGATTTTGCCTATCCATGTAGGAGATAGGATAGCTCAATTGATGGTCATACCTGTAAAACTGCCCATGATCAGAAAGGGAGAGTCCACTAAAGTGTTAACTACTTGGGGGAACCCCGGATTTGGCTCATTAGACAGCATGGTACCGGGTGCAAAGGTGTGGGTAGAAAAGCCATGTGGCCCACCAGTACCCGCTGATGTCATAGCATCAGGCAGAGACCAAGTTGTTTAAGTGATGGAGCCTGGGAAGGAGAAATGGGACTTTGTGCGTGCTGATAAATGTTATTTAAGAGAATGATCATCAACACTGAAATGTTTTTTTCTGGGTTTTCTTTACAGAGTCTGTGCCTGGCTGGTGTAACTGTACTTGCAAATGGACTCCACTTGGAAGAATTAAGCAACACGTTGCAACAAACAAAAGATGTCGTATTTGCGCAGCTTTATACACCACCCTCATAGCCCCTGTTATCTCCGCATTTGGCATCTCCCACCATTTCTGTGCTGACGACACTCAACTCTTCCTTTCTCCTCTTTCTCAACTGACCTCCACCTAAAACTTTCTTCGTGCCTTACTGCTATAAAGAATTGGATGTCTTCCCGCTTTCTCTCCCTTAACACTGACAAGACTGAAGTTGTATTCTTTCCCTCCAACTTTCTTCCCCCTCCCTTTGCTCCGCCTTTCATTCACTTTCCTCCCTCTAATCTCCCTATCTATCTCCATGCTTGTAACTTAGGCATTCACTTTGACTCCTCCCTCTCTTTCTCCCCCCATCTCTCTCTCTCATTTCTTGTGCCTTTCGCTACCACCTCTTCAATATTCGCAAAGTCCGTCCCTCTCTCATCTTCCATGCTACCAAACTTTTAATCTCCTCCCCTATCTTCTCCCGCCTCTTTTACAGCTCTTCCTTATTCTTTGGACTACCTACTTCTCATCTCGCCCCCCTCAAATCTATCTACCATTCTGCTGTTCGTACCCTCTGTCTCCTTACCTCCCGTGACTCCATCTATACTTCCCTCTCTTCCCTTGGCTGGCTTCCATTTCACTCCCAACTTAAATTTCACTTTCTCTGCCTTGTCTTCAAATCTCTCCATGGTCTTGCTCCCCCTTATCTCTCCTCCCTCCTCTCTTTCTACTCTCGCTCCCGTTCCCTTCGGTCTGCTGACCATTTCCTTCTCACTGTACCTCTGTCCCCTTGTGCCCCCTCCTGTTTCTGCTCCTTCCAACTCCTAGCCCCCCTGCACTGGAACTCCCTACCTCTTGCAATCCGCTCTACCCCCACCTTCTCCTCATTCCGCACCTCCCTTAAATCTCTCCTTCTTCACTCTCCTCCTTGAAACCCCTTCCTGCCTCCCCTCCCTCCTTTATCTTTCCCCTTGATTATCTCCCTCCCCGCCCCTACTTCCCCACTCTCACCTTTTCCCCATCCCTCCTTCTACTCCTCCTCACCCCTACCCCCACACAGTCCTACTCCAATATTCTCCCTATTCCCTTCAGTTAATTGCTCTTCTTACTGTTTTGTTGACTGATTCATATTGTAATTTGTTTCTACCGTTATATTGTTTAGGTTTCATGTATTAAGTTGTTCAATTGTGCAGCGCTTTGGTGTAAAGCGCTATATAAACCAATAAATACAAATACAAATCTGACGATGATGAGGAATGATGTTCGTGAGTTGCTTGATGCAGACATACCAGCCACTACAGGCACGAAGAAACGGATTTGCAAAGCATTGAGGATAAACCAAATACAAGCTTCCCAAACGAAGAACATATGGATTTACCTTGCATGCAAAGTCCTCAACATTACGTATTTCCGTTTATCGAATGCGCACAATGTAATGGACCTATTGACAACATGTCTGGTAGCGGTGCCAACACCTGCTTCAACTTTTGAGACAAATTTGAGCATCACTCAAAACGACCCTTTGGTGGAGGATAATGACATTCGTTTTCTGTTTATGAATATTTCAAATTTTGCGAAGAGACCAACCAAAAATGGAAGAATTTGACTAGGATTTTTACATACAATATTGCAAAAGGTGATGTTTGCTTTTCCATGACGTGTCAGTCAGAAGAGGTTGTCAAGTGTCAGCAATTGAATATGACCAAACAAATGTACCGGACTGTGTTTGAAAAACAACTGTGCTCACGTGCTCCAAGCACATGCACCAACGTTGACAACACAATGATCTGTAATCATACAATTTTAACTGCTAGCCATTTGAACCATGTCAACCCTCCAGTAGGATGGCTGTTTTCATGCAGGAATTCTACTTTTACTTGCATTCCTGCCAACATCTCTGGAGGATCATGTGCAGTATCACGACTAGTCCTTACGTTATTTCCTTTGCAGCCAGCACTACCTAGAGTTAAAAGATCAGTTTTTGAATTTATAGGTATAACCGCAGATTGTGATTCAAACGTGCATTCATTGGCTGAATCCGAAGTCTTACCTCTTGCATATTCATTGGGGGGAGTCTGGGGATTAGCTGCTGAGGCTATGCATCTTTAAGTTAGCATGTTTAGTAGTGAAGGGGTTACATCATACCTCTACAGCCTTAGAAGAATTGCTTTTAGCCAATTTATGAGAAAAGCAGTTTTGCAGAATAGAACTGCTGTTGACTATCTCTTATTAAAACATAATTTAGTGTGTATTGCATTTGAAGGAATGTGCTGGTTGAATGTGAGTGACCCTTCCCAGTCTATGCAAAACCATATTCAAAGTTTGAAGGATTTGACAAAGCAGGTGACATCTTTTCATAATTTTGATAGGGGATAGATTTAGTTCTTAAACACTCCCTCCCCTCCTTTGCTATGGACCCTACTCAGTTTCTTTCATTTTTGTTTTATGTGGTCTGTCTTGTGAGCGCCCTGAGGCCTTCGGGTGTGTGGCGCAATATAAGAAAATTATAGATCGATTGATAATGGGAATTGGTGGGATTGGTTGTTTTCATGGATTCCAAATATTTGAGAAACCTTACAGTATGCATTTGCTTGCATTGGATTTTTTTTGTTGTTGTTTCCAATGCATTTCTAGCCTAGCTATAATGCTCCGTCGGTTTCAGAAGGCAACTTTAGTGTCACTGAGGTATGAAAGTCAAATGTCCAAGGTTGGAATGTAATGCTTTTTAAAAATGTAATATCTTAAAACATGGAGTCTATTGAAAATGCATTCTGGGTGCCGCCAGCAATGGACATTTTCCTCGAGCCTCAGTCAAAAGCTGCATTTTAATGTGAGCTCTAAATACTGTTTTCATTAAGCGTCTGTTAGTCTACAGTGCTTCAAGGTCAGTTTTGCCTGATAACACTGCAGGAGCCGAAAGCAAACTTTACGCTCCCATGAGAAGATTGGAGTGTTTACCTCTTGGAGTTTTCCATCTGACATTTTGGTCGAATGCTTGTGAAGACTTGCAACAGGTGCACTTTCTGGAAAAGTACTAGCCTGCCTTTATGGAAAGTTTAAATTGGAGAGCACCGGATTAGGCTGTCAGAGAAAAGGCTTCGGGGCTGGAGAAAAGGTGGATGCATCTTTTCCGGTCAGACCCGTTGTGAAGGTTCTCTCTGCAAACCTGGTCTGGAAGCTGTCCAGTGAAGTTCTTGGCGAGATGAAGTGGCATATAGCTTTGCCAACGGCAATTTATTTTATCTAATTTACTTTTTATTGCATTTTATTCACCTGTCTATGCTTTTGTAGTGAGTTAATAAACGGCCATAAAGAGCCAATGTTTTAATCTAGCTGATAGTCTGAGTGAATTCTTGCGTTTCAAGTGTACAATGCTCGCCTATTCCATGTATTGGGGAGAAAACGAAGTAATATATTTGTGCACTTATTTTTGAAAAGCAAACCACCTAGGTAGGTCACTGAACCTTGACCAATCTGGCATTTGGTAGCCTTAATGGTCAAGTGGCCTGCTGAATAGCCTGTAATACAATCCCCAGGTGTTTCACATGTTCTCCCCAACACATTGTGTATAGGCGCTATAAAAATAAACTATCAATATCAAGTAGGGCTGAAGACTACAATATCATCAAGATATGCCATACAGAATTTGCCTAACCCATTCAGGACATGAATAACCTTTTGAAAAGTGGCAGGCGTAAGCTTTAAGCGAACATGCATTTCCCTAAACGAGCAAACTCCCTCTGATGTTAAGAATGCAGTCTTCTCCTTGGAGTTTTCTGTCAGGAATATTTGGCAATACCATGCAGTAAGGCCAAAGGTGCTGAGGTACTTTGCAGCACCCACCTTTTCAAGCAACCCATCAGCTTATGGAAGGGGGTGAGCATCTGCTTGGGGACAGTATTAAGAGCTCTATGGTCCACGCAGAATCTAAAACCTGTGGTGCTTGCCTTTGGTACCCATACCAACGGACTGAACCATGGTCTGTTACAGGGCTCTATCACCATCAGATCCAACATGTTGTTGACAGATTTGATGTGTGATCTAATCTTGGCCGACATCCTTCAACTCCTACTTTTGGTAGGCACACTATCTCTAGTGTCAATTCCATGCTGACACCAAAGTGTTAAGTGTGGAGTTGGAGAAAACTGCCCAAGCAAAGTTTCCACCTCACCTTGCTGTTGCAGAATGTGTTGAGGGGACAATCAGACATCCTTAATGAAGCCATCTGAAGTGTTACCCTGGAACTGATCAGGGAGAGGTTCAGACTCCTCTTCCTCCCTATCTGAAGCCAGAAACAGGGCACCCTTTTCAACCATAGTGATGAATGCCTGCAGTCTATTTACATGGAATGCTTTGGGAGATTGATTAGGTCTTCCAAGGTCCACTAAATAGTTCACCTCAACTATCTAGTAATGCCCACACCATTCATCTTGTAAAGCTCTCAATCTTATGGGATTCATGATCAGGATTTCTTGGCCTGGGGAGTACAAGTGAAGCTTTCTGGTCATGCTAATGTTTCACCAGTGCTCGTCTAGCCTTCAACTTGTCATTGACCAGAGCCATCAGAAGGTCCATCCTCTTTCTTTCTTATGCCCAGCACATATTCAACTACATTTGTAGTAACAGGAGAAGTGTGGGCCTCACATCTTTTCTTGACTATAGCTAAGGGTCCCCTGACAAGGTTACCAAAATGCAATAAGAGGTTCCAAGGGGCTGAAACCAACCACCTCTGGAGTCACCTCCCCGTAGTCAAAAGGCATCATAGAAGAAGGTTCCACATCCTACTCTGGGCTTTTCAAGAGCTTTTGAGTTCGGTTGAATCTCTCAACTGGACTTTTTGTCTACGATGGTATGTGGATGAAATGTTATATGGCCACTGTGAGAAACTGGAGGGTATTCTCCCAAGTAGGCCCCGAGAATCACTTATTCAGGTGACCAGGGAAGGGCTGGCGCTCTCAGATCCCAACCCTGGGGGTGGACGAGCAAGGGAGGAGCACCTGGGTAAGGGAGCCTAGGGTTGTGCTCAGAGGAATACCCTAGGTGAAATGCAGTATCGTACCAGGGAAGAAGGAGAGGAGGACGACATACCTTTACATCTTGTAGGCTGTAATAGATGTAGCCCGCTCCTCCTGTTGAATTTATCTCACCCAGAAACCATCTCTCCCAGAATCCCTGATTCCCTGCCCAAATTCTCCCAATAGTTCTTCTCCATGTCCCTCTGACACAAGGGTCAGGCAGAGTCAGGCAATTAACCTGAATCACACACCCCTGATGGCCTTTCCTTTCCCCACAGGGATAAAAGGTGGAGCAAAAGAGCACAGGCCGAGCAAGGCAGATCGCACGACGTGAGAGCTAACTCAGCACGGCAGTTCAAGAGGAGGAGAAAGAAGGCGCAGACCGAGAGGGTAACAGGGAGAGAAACAACCTTTCCCTTTCTGACTATGGCCTGCGAATTCTCCATAGAAGGAATCATAAAACTGCAAACAATAGCCGAGTGTGTTGCAGCAGATGTCTAGGGTACCAAAGACCCTCCTCTGCTGATAACCAAGCCGGGGAAGGACGCTGGTCTCGGGAGTACCAACCTTAACCCCAAGGATAGAAAAGTAAGCCGTTCATCACAGCCGGTGAGTTGAGGGGAGAATCGATAAGAAACCGAACTGTGTGGGACGAAATGCAGCCAACGGCTAATTTGAACATTGAAAGAATTAAAGATCCAATTGACGAGAGAGGGGTAAACCAGCAACAGAGGAGTCCGGCACCACGTGGGTGCTCAGGCAGGAAACTCTGGGCGATTACCCGATGGTAGACACTACTGTAACCAGAGGTCCTTGGGAAGAGGCAAAAAGAGGTCAAAGTGTTCATACAGGGGTCTTGTAAAATCCTCTGTACCATCGAAAGTCTTTGACCGACAGATGATTATGAAGCTAAGAGAAATGTATCCCGCATGGCGAAATCGTTACATGAACAGTGTGTTTCATAAAAGGTTGGCAAGAGTAGACCTGGCAGAGGGATGCTAACAAAAAGGGGCAAAGTCCAAAGTCATGAAGTACAGTGAACTGTTTGTAGTTGGCGAAAGTGAACCCGGCAGAGGGAAGCCGACAACCAAAATAGTGTGTTGATCGAAGTGAAGCTGACCAAAGGGTGTCCACAGTGAACTGTCTGTAAAAGTTGTCGAGAGTCTACCCAGAAGAGGCAGCCAACAATCAGGGGTGAAGCCCAAAGAACTGTTTAAAAAGAGATTAAGATTTTTGAAAGTACAAGAAGCCACAGTGTACCCGAAGGAGGGAGGCGACCGTCTGCAAGGGGACCGAGCCCAAAAGAGGGAGATCCGGTTTGGAAAGTTGTCACCCTAAGTGCATTGAAAAAGGTACTGTTTAATCGACTGGAAGAGAGAGACCAAGGGGTGAAACCATCACCCAAGGTATACGTGAAGCAGAACTTGGTGTTTGTGTGTTGGATACATCAGGCCTCAAAGGCAAGAGCATTTTGTGAAGAGACTTGGCCACAAAAGAACCCGATAGCTGATACAGAACAGTCGGCTCGTGCTGAGAAAGCTTGAGTGTGTACGGTGCTAGCTGGAACGGAACAGTCAGCTCGTGCTGAAAAAGCTTGAGCGTGTGTTTTGTGCTCAGAAGTCACACCTTGTCCCGTGGGGAAGGGAGACACTTGGCAATAACATCATGACTTATTATTAGGAACACTTCTTTTCTATATTGAAACCCTATCCCACACTCTTTCTATAATTAGTTGTAAGGAAATTAAAATCGTTTTTTTTTTTTTAGCATTTGCCCTTTTATTTGACACACTGCCACGAAGACTGCCTTATTTTTCTTTTGATGGTTGATGCTCCCATCTTAGATTTAGGTTAGGCGTTTTTCCACCCTGCATTTATTGTTCAATAAACACCCTTGAACTGTGATCACTTGTGTCTGTCTTTACTGTTGCCACCATGATTTCCCTACATTTGCCACATTCATTTCACATGGACTGAATATAGTTAGTGCCTCTGTCTGACACCATGTTTTTTAAGGAAGACAACCCTAATGAAAATGCCTCACAATGCTTTAGAAACTGACTTGGCAGTTACTGTTGTCAGTGAAATGGCTTCAGGATATCTGGTGGCATGGTCAACTACCACCAAGATAAACCTGCTGCCTGATGATGTAGAAGGATCAAGGGGACCAACCATGTCAATGCCTCCCCTCTCAAATGGGACACCCACTACAGGAAGTGGTACCAGTGGAGCCTGAATCTTTGTTCCACTTTTGCCAGACAATTGACAAGTTGTGCAACACCTGCAGTGACTTTCTACTTGGACCCCCATCGTAGGCCAGTAGAAATGCATGGATAACATCTTCTTGTGACGCCAAGATGACTTTCAAGGGGGGGGAACTTCATCAGCCAGCTGCAGGAAAAAGGGCTTCACAAGCAAAGGCACCACTAGTCTCCTAAGGCTGCCTCCAATGGACTCACTCTATAGTAACCCAGCTTTCCAATAGATTCAATTCTTCTCAGGGGATGCATCTTCCAACTGGTAGCAGGCCTGTCTCTTCAGGCTTTCCAGAGATGGACACTCTCTCTGACTCTTACTAAACTCATCTCTAGAGGGACCTCCTTCTGCAAGTAAATATTGCAGCTCAGTGTGCTCATGAGGATTGAGTATTTCAAGCAACCCTTCTTGCTTGTCAGGTTCTAGGGTTTGGTCAGCCCAGTAGTAGTTTTTTTTTTATAATTCTTTCTCTCTTTGGCTTTGGTTTTCCCCTTTGGCTTAGGCTTCTCCTTAGGCTTGGCTAAGACAGCCTTCTTCATTTGAGACGTAGTACGTGGCAGCTCTCCTGTGTCGCCCATAAGAACTAAGTCTCTGAGGTAATTTCCTAGCGCAATACTACCTGGAACTTGGCTCTGTACACTTGCATGTATCCTGAACGCTCCTCCATTTACTGATAGAGTGACAGGCATTACTGGGAATTTAAGAGGGGGACCATAAACCAAATTGATGGGTATCAGAGGAGCTCTGGCCAGAAACTCTGGGTTTACACCAATGTGGAATCCACTACAGTTTGGCTGGTTCTACGTTATTTCGCCGCAGTATTTTTCATCGCAGGTTTTTTCATCGCTGTTTTTTTGTTCGAAAAACTCATCTTTTTTTTTGGGGGGTTGGGGGGGTTGCCCCATCGCAAGCCACCCTTTTGTTTTTTATTCTCTTACACCCACAACCATATATTTAATTTTTAACCCCCCCCCAAAAAAAACGAGTTTTTTTTCGAAATAAAAACAGCATTGAAAAAACACGCGATGAAAAATACCGCTGTGAAATGCGTGTATACCGTTTGGCTGGCCCCAGTGTTCCTGATAGCAGAGGTGTCAGCATAATCTAACAGTACACTACCATTGAAATAATGTTTACTATTGTCAGGGATGGTAGCATACACTTCAGCAACTCTACGCTCCCAGGAACACTATACCTACTAAAGATCCAATGCCTCTGAAAGGGTTCTCTCTCTCCCACATCATATGAAAATGCCAGATTCACAGAATGGAACCCCCAAAGTCTTAACCTTACATCTGGGGTCCCCTTCACATGGTCACTTGCTCCACAGTTGACACAGATCGTGAGGAACCTTGTACGCAAGGAGGCTTACTGTGCCCACTTTCTTGCTTGAGCTGCTAAGACCCTTGTAGTCTGGCCAAATCCAGCTTGACTGCTACGTCCTCCTCAGCCACATCAAAGTCCATCTTTGCAATATTCTCTGCACTGAAGCTCTTCCTTTCTCAAATTCAAAATCATTAATACTGCTAAGCCCTGCCCCA
Organism: Ambystoma mexicanum; assembly: GCF_040938575.1. NCBI lineage: Eukaryota > Metazoa > Chordata > Amphibia > Caudata > Ambystomatidae > Ambystoma > Ambystoma mexicanum. The sequence goes on from NC_090926.1 coordinate 747,566,504, forward strand.
GCATCTTCTACACCACTAACATCAGTTAAATATGTCTTTTCTTGCTTCCTGGTAATCTATCAGTTTCTGCACAAGATCAACATTAACAGTAGACCTAGATAAACCCTTCTCTATACACAGTTTCTTTAAATAAACCATTTTGTGGAGCAAAGCAAGAGTATTTCTAGTCTATGTTTTCATAATACAATAGGTTAAATGGCTTTTACAGGCCTAACATCTTTAAAGCATATTATTCTGGGTAACTAGCACTATGGTAGTTGCAAATCAATTTAAGATGGATTTAGCTAAGTACCCCACTCTATCCTAGTCTCAAGGTAAGTCCTAGGATTCCCTAGGAAAGGATAAATGACCCCAGGTTCGACGACCAGAGGCCATGTCAGAGGGAGTTTAGGAACAAAGGCACCACACCCAATGTTACCATATGGAGAAAAGAAGGGGACAAAAATAGGTATGCTCATTTACCCTCCCTGTCTCTGATCCTTACTAGGTGGCACTGCAGGTCTTCCAGAATTCTGTGGGGACACAATGTTTTGTCCTTGGTTTGGGCGAGGGAAGCTCAGGGGCCACAGTTGCAGAGGTCACTTTTCGGGTCATGGGCTGGTACGGTTCCACTCAGCTTCAAGAAGACCTCCCAAACGAGGAAAAGATGATGACTTTGGCAGTGCAGACCTTTCAGAACACCTAACGGGCGGGAAGAAAGAGTGTTCCACCGTAGAGCAACACGTCAGGTGTCAACAGGCGATCTTCCAGCGGTGAACACAGGGCAGTCCCAGCACAGCTTCCCTTGCAATGACATAGCTGAAAATGCGACGGAAAACGACTTATGCCATCAGCTGAAGATCTTGCAAGTTGCAAGGCTCTGCTTGGAACAACGATGGGTACAGCGCGGTAGCCCAAAAGGGTGCTTGTCAGCCACCAGGTGGTCCAGGGACATTTCCGAAGGCTTTCAAGGTGTAAATTCTCAGACAGGGGCCAAGACTGGTTGTTTCCACTGGTCCAAGTGTCTAAGCACCAACGAGGATTTTCTAAGATAAAACGGAGGGTCATGGCTTCACCAGGCCAAGCACTGGAGTCGATGCTGGTCAGCTGCAGTGGTTGTCCTCGGGTCGTCAGCAGGTTGCTCTTCCTCATAGAACTCTTGGTTCCAACGATGATCTTCCGAATAGCCTCAGAAGCCCTCCTTTTATCCAAATCAAAGCTTGGTGCAAGCCAAAGTCCAACAATGGTAAGGATCTGCAACATTTAAAAAGCCCATTGTTCAATCCTGGACAACCACTGGCCATTACATCCAACCAGAAAGAGACTTTCGGGCACCAGAGGATGTGGACTGGGTCCAGACAGTCCCAGCCCCCTCCTCTGGCTACACACACAAAGCCCACTGGCCCATCAAAGCAGCAGCGTTCCCTGCAAAAAGGGTTAACATATATATATATATATCATTTCCTGACCTGCGAAGGCAGCAAGAAGGCCAAAGAACAATATGGACAAAGCAAAAATGTAGTGGCACAGCCATTTAAGGGTGCTAGCCACCTTTAGTAGCCATTTGCGGTATATGCAAACATACAGAAGAGAAATAACACACGTGCCACCAGCTTGTCTTGGGCACATTGTCAAAGTAACCAAAAAGCCATTAGGTAAAACTTATCCTAACTGCACTTCACTGTAAGGTGATATATGCAACTGTAAAAATACAAGAATTCCAAAAGGGAGATCAAGTCTCTCAGTACGGACAGTTTTAGGGACTAGTCAGTTTCCCCATAAGAATGATACAAATACAAATACAATGCAAGAAAACAGGCAACTAAAGAAGGCTTTATGGACCTCCTAAAATCATTAAAGGTTTAGAAAAATAAGCACAAAGGCTGGGGCCCCCATAGGAATCTATGGAGGGTAAATTGCAAAAATAAATATTTACTAACAATTATTAATCTGACTTGTAATAGTGTCAAGTTTTATATAGAGCTTCATGCTTTTTTCTTCTCGCTTCTAGGCATTGTAAGAATAGGTGCAATTATTTCCCAATATAATGGTACTCAATTCATCGACTTCAGGAGATGAAGGGCTGATTAGCCCTGTTGTAATTTAAACCTGTGACTGTGGATTACACACAGATGTCTGAACTACCACCCTGAGCTAGCTTGGCATACAGGTGAATAGCATTGTATGATGGCATCCTAATAGCGACTCAAGCATGTTATGTTGTTCCATGGGAGGTTTCTGACAAGATTGCCCATGTACCTGCTCAGGCAGTGTGTGATGTCACAGACAACATTCAACAAGCCCCCTCCATCCCAATTGAAAATATCTGGAGGTCAGATATCAGAGATCCTGCAGCTCTCATCGGCTCACACAGAGGAGACCTCATATCACATGTTCTGGTGTATTGCATAACCCAAAAGACAGGGAGAGACATTAAAAGATAGCACAATAGTTGGGACTAAACAAATTCTCTCGTGATAACCTAGTATAGTCTGACTTATGTCAAAGACTCAAGAACTTGCATATTTTATATATTTAAACAGTTTTCTATAGCAGGGACCAGGTTTATTGGCAAATAAGCACTATATAAATAATAAGGCATTTCACTCATCAGAGCCATCATCTTCTCAAGACGTGACTTTTCCCAGTCCAGCAATGCCTGGCTCCATAGTTTTCAAAACAAAGCTGGCAGACTCATGTACATTTTAAAGCCACGAAGCCATATCTCCCAAGCCTTGCTTCCATTACATTGCCTTCCATTTTCCACCCATGGAAAATGTATGCCCCATGTCTCACCCACAAAACAGTGACTGAGAATGGTCCGTCATATCATTCCTACCAACGTGCTCAGTCACAGTGTCACTTTTGTAGTTCTTCAAATAAATAATGGGAGGTTCCTGCGATATTAAGTTAGACCTTGGTAACGTCTGTATGTGTATATAACTAAAACCCTGAATTGTTAATGAGAGAAACATTCTTTTTGATTGGATTGAGGCCTTCAAATCACTTTTTGGGCTCAGTGCCCGGCTTATAGGGCTCACAGACACATCCAGGTCATGTGGCTGTGTGAAGTAAGCCTCAAAGTAAAGAAGAAAGGAATGTGAAGAATGAAAAAGGAGAGTGGTAAACTTAAAAGAGAAGATGAGAAGCACAGCCAGAGAGGTATTAGTTGAGATGGAGGAAAGGGAGCAAAAATGCAGAAGCACAGAAAAAGAGGGATTGACAAGGGGACAGGTGGGTAGAGATGGGAAGCAAAGAGGAGCATTGAGTGAGAAAAGGCTAGGCATGATGGGGTAGCAATGAGAGGAAAGAGAGGGAGCAGATATACTGATGCATCTTACCTTAAATCGTTCCTTAATCATCTGTCTCTCTTTATCTTTGAGCTGCATAAAGTGGAGGGAGACAAGAAAAATCATAATGATTATGTGAAAAAAACATCTCCTTGCAAAACCACAACTTAATGCCTAGGTAGAAATGGGATCTAGAAAATATTAAGTTTATATGCTGCTTTTCTTTCCCAACTTCTCCAACTGTGTCACCACACCAATAAATGTATGGGCTTGTTAATAGGCCTTAAGTGTGATTGTGAAGCCTCTTCCCAGCATCTGTGGCTGGGAAGGACATCTCATCCAGGTATGCCACACTGACTGTCCAGGTACACCACATCTTTGACAGGGTTCTAGGTCCAGGATCCCCCTCCACAACAACTGAACAAATATAGTATGTCATCCAGCTGTGAAGGCAATGGCCAAATACGTCTGGACTTTGACTGGAAATTCTCAGTGATAGGGAGATTATTCTTAGGCTCTCTTTCCAGGGCCCGATAGATCAGCCTATTTGGTTTACAGAGTGGTTCCTCCAAGGTATGCCGACTCTTGAAGGAGTACATTTCCGGAGCAGTCACGGTGAACTCTTTGGAGGGGGGACATATGGTTAAGATGTCCTATACACACTTTCCAAATACCAATGTTTGTCAAAATAGGTTATCAAACCTTGTGCAAAGGACTATCTACACTTTTACAGGCAAGTAAAATAACTTTCTTAGACACAGTAAAGCATTTAGAAAATGTGATTATGCAGGGTTATACAGCATGTGCACAATCCACCAAGTCCACCACAACTTTAGGTGAAGCTCACAGGCCCCTTTAGGAATTCAATTCCATAACCACACTAGAAAAAATATTCCTTTTAGAATAAAGGAGTGCTTTCACTTGCTGAGCAGTCCCCAAAAGAAGTCAACGGCCGATGCAACTCTATAGGTGATAATTTCAGGAGCCCCATGGAATAGAAAAGCACAAGAAAGTCTTAGATGGAGGAGGGGACCACATTGAAGGGATCCAGGGACAAAAAATACACACCACTTCAGTGAACCCGAGACCACTGGGAGGTGCTTTGATTCCAGATGCTGGAGGTGCTGATCCGGATGAGCCAGGATCTGCAATGAAGCCCACTCAACACCAGGTAAATGGAACAAATCTGGGTAAATCTATGGACCCCAAGTGGGGATCCAGTTGAAGAAAGGATGTTTAAGTAACATGATCTTCAAGCTTGCAGACAGGACCTCTTGGAGGAGCAGCAGCCAGACACATCACTGTTGTTTGCAGAAGGGGCAAGATCGGCAGAAGAGGACGCCTGGGCCAGAGGAGCAGAACTAAGAGGCCAGTCGGAGCCTAGAGACCCCAAAGAAGTCTGCAGAAAATATGCTGAGTTTCACGGGTGAATGGGCTGCAGTGTGTATTTCAACTTAGAAGGGTGCAGAAGTAAGGCTCGGACACAATGGTCACATGTTTTCGGGTATAAACCTTTATTTATTAATGAAAGGGTGGAAAAATGCCTCTATCCCTATAGCTAAGAAGGGTTTCCCGACCACAAAGAAAACTAGTGAAATTGCAAGGAAGTCCAAAGCTAAAAAGTCTGTCACTGTCGTGTCTCAAACCTACCTCTGTCCCCAACACTAACAATCTAAAGTAACTGTGCAAGGATGATCTCTTCTCAAAGGAAAACGTTTTTTTTGTTTTCAAACAGAAAAGTTCCCAGGGCCTGGTAATAAAAAGTGAGGGAAAATAATGTTAAAAAAATATAAGCTTCCAATGCTAGGTTTGTGCACCTTTGCCCTAGACTTCTTATCTGATGCTCATTTCATTAGGGCTCCCGAGCACCCTTTTCGCTTAGAAAAAATGTCACTGGACAGTTCACAAGGTAACGCGTCTTGTGTTTGTGTTTCTTTATCCGAGAATCTTGGCAAAGTTTGCTATCAAGCTTAAGATTACTTTTTGTCAGTACCAGGATTTGTTTATCCTCTTGCTCTCAACTTCTCATATGGGTGCAAGTCCCAGACTCACAATACTTTACACAGCTTGGTTGACTCTCCTGCCAAGCCAGTGTTTCCTCATTGAATGTCTCTTTCTATCACAGGGTCCCAGACTCTCGTTCCTCTTTGGGTGCAGATTCCAGACTTGCGGTGCTTGGTTGTAGCCCCTTGGTTCACTCTCCTGCCAAGTATACAACTTATTCAGGGTCTTAGACCCTCTTAATCTCATTTTCTGTTTTGGGTGTGGCTCCCAGACTCGCACAGCTTTGTAGTATCCCCTTGGTTCAGTCTCCTGGCAAGTATATAACTCACTTGGGGTCCCAGTACTTCTAACTCTGTGTGCCTCCTGTTTGCTTGCACCTCCGGCACCTCCCAGACACCCCATGTACCCGTTTCCTTCTTTCTTACAGGTTACAAAGGTTCCAGGGCAGCTGCGACCCTCTGCAAGGTTCCGGTAGTGTTCAGGCTTTGAGTGGGGTATGGGGCGGCTCGGCAGTGTTCCGACACGTCTCAGCTGCGCGTTCCCTCCTTCGTGCACTTTGCCAGGGCCTGAGACACCTGGAGGACTTGCTCAGCGGCAACCCGAGTAGTCCATTGCTGGCAGACCACATTCGGGTTCTCCCTTTCCTCAGTGCGGCTTCCCTTGCGGCTCGCGTCTGCTGCTTTCCTGCACGGCTCCTGTTGCTCTTCCTCAGAGGAACTTTCTCGTCTCAGTCCCAACTGAGCTACTTTAAAAGTCCTGCATGGACCGTTTTACTTCCTTGGACTAATCGGTTGTGGTAAGAAGCTAGACCGCTCATTCTGCTTTGACTCCTGGTCATCTTCACAGTACCAGTTCCCAAAATATATGTATAACACTTAGTACTTTCTGGTCTCTCAGTCTTCTCATGCACTTTGTTCTTACGGACTTCACAACAAAATATATTATCTCTATCTAGATAGGAGGAAGGAAGGCCTAGGGTTGAAAGGAATCATACTGCTTTCTCCGATGATGATCGTCCCCAATCCCATAGAGGGATTCCTTCCCCATGTGATCCTCCCTCGGTGCACCACCCCCAGGGGGACTATTGTACTGTGGAGACACCGCCCTGGCCCCATGAGGGAACCAAGCTGCACCTCACTGAGGAGACCCAACAAGGCCGAAACATGCCTGGGGTTGCTTGTGTTTCTGTGCAGAGGGGACCTGGCCTAGCAGTTCAGGCAGGGCTGCTCCCATTGGTGGCAGTACCTGACTGATTTGCATATGGCTGGACCCCTTTTGCAATGGCGCAGACGGGCTAAAGAAACGGTGGTGTGGAAGGTTGCCCAGAGCAACACCAGTGGTTCAGATTAATTCAAAACCTTCCACCCATCACTTTTTTGGTTTCAGTTTGTCTCCCTATGTGAGAGAGGGTATGCCCAGACGTGGGTCCCTTGCTCGCTGCGCCATAGGGAACCACGCTGCACCTCACTGAGGAGGCCCAACAAGGCCGAAACATGTCTGGGGTTGCTTGCGTTTCCGTGCAGAGGGGACCTGGCCTAGCAGTTCGGGCAGGGCTGCTCCCATTGGTGGCAGTACCTGACTGTTTTGCATATGGCTGGACCCCTTTTGCAATGGCGCCGACGGGCTAAAAAACGGTGGTGTGGAAGGTTGCCCAGAGCAACGCCAGTGGTTCAGATTAATTCAAAACCTTCCACCCATCACTTTTTTGGTTTGAGGTTTCTCTATACCTCATAGTGTCTGATACACTTTAAAGGTAACAAAAAAGGATTTACACGGGATGCAGATTTCAGTTGGCTTCTTACCTTTGTAAAAGAGTGAGGATACAATTGCCCTCAGTCTGGTACAGCCGATCTGATGCATGGATCAGGACTGTATTTGGTGGGTTTATATGGTGCTGGGCGACGCCGCATGATGACATCACGCCCGCGTTCATTAGCACGATGACGTCATCACTCCGCTGCGATGTGGCCATTTTTATTATATTTATGTTGCTTTTTTTCACAACAACGTTAATTCCCACGCTGCCTACCAGTCCACAATAGGTAACAACAAATTTGAGTGGTTTTAGGTGTGGCTCTTTTCAAAAAGATTATACCTGGTTAGCGCTTTCGTTCCCTTTTTTGTAAACCGCTATTGAACTATATTTTTAGTTACACATAAGGCTCTATTTGATTATTCAAATTGAGTATTCCTCTCTTAATGGTGATGAAATATATGGAATGGAGTCCACAATTAACCTTTCATGTATGGACTCCTACCATTTCTCTAGATTACATTACCCTTAGTCCCTATGTGGTAGCTGCTTTTCCGAGAGCACATATATAGCCACGTGGCACACTTGCCAAAAAACAACTTGAAATTGAGCAGAGTTTACACCATAGAGGCACTGATTAATATGATATGATGGGTTCTTTATAACGTGCTTAATACCCATGGGTTTCTAAGCGCGGACCCGGGGATCGAATCTGTGGTACTCTGTATCGTCTTGCTTCCAAGCCGAGCACGTTGCCCCCGAGCTTTCCTCCCGAGACTTTCTACCTTATCCTTATAAAAATGGAATACATGCCTCCTTTTTCATTGTTAAATGAATACAGTTTCCTTGAAATGCAAAACCAACTAAATACTAAGGCTCCTAATCATATTTACAAATTTGGCAATTCTCATATTATGATCAATAACAGTATTGAAGTTGGGAATAATTCTAGCCAATTGTAGATCTCATTATCGCAATTGAGCCCAGTGTTACATGTGTCCATCTGGCAAATCCACTTGGCTTCCTTTTGTCTCAATAGCAATTCTCCATTTCCGCCCCTAGGCAATTACTTTATCCGGTCAAATCCAAAAACGTTCAATTGTTCCACTGCACAGTCTGGGTGTTCCATGCAAAAGTGAATTGTAATAGCGAACCTCAAGTCATTGTTTCGGATTGCTGGTAGGTGTCAAAAAATTCTTGTCTTTAGTGCCCAAATTGTGCTCCCTATATAGAGTTTATCACAAATACATCTTATTCCATATACCACAAACGTACTGTTACAGTTAATAAACTGAAGGATTTGTTTATTTTACCGTTAGGTAGATTCACACTTTTGGTCCCATTCGCCATTTGTGGGAAAAGTTTGTAATTCCCACGTGTGTGTGCCCAAAATTGGGTCCAAATTAAGCATTCTGCTTAGGCTTCTCATTTTCAATGGCTTGAGATGAATAGGACTAATCATTTTTGATTTATGGAACCCTCTGGTAGCAGATTCATGGAGTGTCATCCAAATGTTTACGCACATTTTCATCCATTTTGAGGATGTGCCAGAATTTGTTGAGGATTTTCTGCATTTTAGATGCTTCTGAGCTGCACGTTGTAATACATTTTGTGGTTGTGAACTGTGTGTTGGTTTTGGGTTTATCCTTTAACAAAAATTCTCTAGTGATGTTTTCTGCTTTTTCCACAGCTTTATCGTATTTTTTTTTTTTTTTTAATCAGTGTATCCTCTTTGACTGAATTTTTTTATGTTGTTTTCAATGTTGGCTTGGTAGGGTCATTGAGTGCTACAGTTTCTTTTGAGTCTTAGGATCTCCCCATAGGGGCTATTGTCGATCACATGCCTCGGGTCATTGCTATATGCGTGCAATATGCTGTTTCCAAAGGTGGGTTTTATAAGTTTGTATGAATTTTGCCATTTTCTGTGTAGAGTTCTAGATCCAGGAATTGTTTCATGGTAGAGCTTTCATTCATGGTAAATTTGAGATTAGGTGTTCTCATTGAAATGATTGACATAGGTGGAAAGTTCTCATGCATCTCCTTCCCAAATCATAATGATATCATCAATATAGCGACCCCAGAATATGATATTTCTGGAATCGTTAAATGATGGGTGTTTCCAAGCATGATTGATCTCGAAGAAACCCATGAATAGGTTCGCATAGGCTGGTGCAAATCTTTACGCAATTGCAGTTCCTTGAAGTTGCCTATAGATTTGTTTTTTAAAACAAATATTATTACAAAGTTAAAATATTAACATTTGATTTAGCATGTTGTTTTGTTCCTTATAGGAAATGGAGCGGGTTTCAAGGAAGAATTCAGTACTCTTGATTCCTAAATCATGTTGGATGCTCGTGTAAAGTGAGACAACATCCAATGTAACAAATCTGTAACTGGCCTGCCATGGGATGGACTCCAACTGTTGAATGACATGTTTGGTGTCTTGAATAAAGGAAGCTAGATTTGATGCTAATGGTTGAAGATGGATGTCAATATATCGCGAAATTCTTACTGTGAGCGAGCCTATTCCATTGATAATGGGGCGACACAGGTGGAATTTTGTGCAATGTTTATGAATTTTTGGAAGAAGATATATTGTAGCCATTACTGGTTCCTGGGCATTAGTGTAATTAAATTCTTCTTCCAGAATTAAGCCTTGATTCAGCCTATTTTTTTGCTCATTTCAATGCATTCTTTGACCAATTCTTGAAGTGGGTTGTCTTTGAATTTTTGATAGCACTCCCGGTTAAGATGCATATTCCCTTCTTGGACATAATCAACTCTATTCATCAGTACTACATTTCCCCCTTTGTCCACCCTTTTGGTGATGATTGATTCTTTTTTAGAAAGATCCTGAATTGCTCATTTTTCATTTAATGTGAAGTTGTGATACATTTTTCCTTTTTTCTTTGATAAGTAGTTAAGACAGTTCATTGCGAATTGCTTTATGTAACAAATCAATCACGTTGTCTGAACTGAACACTGGTATGCATTTTGATTTTGGTTTGAGTGATGCTTCTTCAGATAAAAATGTATCTATTTGTAGTTCTTCAAAAAATCTAGTTGTAGTGAATTCTTACTCTTCTGTTAGGTCAAGAAGTTCAAAAGTATTCTCAACTAGCTCAACTGAGTGAGTAGATGGAGCTACTTTTTCAATTCTATAACGGTTTCTTCTAGGCGTTTCTTCAAAAACAATGTTACGTTTTAAATGTCAACAAAACTTGTAAACATACAGTTGTGTTTGAAAGTAGCCCGCTTGGCAAGAAGGTCCTTTATTCAGTGCATATTTTAAGGTTTGATTGATTTCAAGGTCCGGAAGGTTTAAGATGAGATCTATCTTGTGTTGCCATGTTGCTGCAATCTTGTCATCATTCCTTGTGTGTGTTTTCCGCTGTGATTTGGTTGACCCTCTCGTGAGATTGTGTTGGTTGTTGAGGTATTTTGCTTGATAGCCCATGTATTGAGCAACAGCAGGGAATAGCACACCAGGCCTCACACCAGGCCTCTGGAAGGATGCAATGTTCTTACACCAGGGACAGGTAGTAGAGCAGAAAAATGCCTTGCTGAGGTGGTGTTTGACTGCACCCACCAGATCAACGGGAAGGAGTGCTGCACATGGTTCTTACTGGTCACAGGAGAAGCAGTGCATCAAAGTCAGTGAATCAAGGGTTCCAGTGCTGCTTCTGCAAAGCTTCTGTCAACGTTTTGCAGGGATTGCTTCGTTCTGGAGTGCTAGCATGAAGTGCCAATGCTTGACAAGATACTGGTGAAGAGTCTCAGAGTACATTCCAAATACTGCAGAGAAGGTCTGACCCTACCCTCCAATTATCTACTCCGACCATTCAAAATTTGGGCGGTTAGCCAATAAGGAACAAGTTACTTACCTGTAACTGTTGTTCTCCAGCATGGGTCTGGCATGGATTCACATGCTCATGAATATTCCCTGTCGTCAGACTGGGAATCCTCGGTAAAGAAAAAATCAGTATCAGTTTCGTTTCTGATCTGTCTTTCTTAGTAGTAACCAATCACTGGTCTCTGGGTCATACTGTCCCCAGCCAATGACTGCCCTCTCCCTACGCCCCGCCCCTGGCAGCCATCCTCATATTTGGTAACATGTAAGTGGCAGTATGACCAAGTGAAGAGCCGCAGAGGGGAAGGAGGGAGGGTTTGCATGTGAATCCATGCCAGACCCATGCTGGAGAACAACAGTTACAGGTAAGTAACTTGTTCCTTCTCCAGCATGGGGTCAGGCATGGATTCACATGCTCATGAATATAAGAATACATAGCAGTACACACATGCACAACCACAGGAGGTGGCAAGGCTCAACATTAAGCATTACATAAAATTCAACATTAAGCATCTCTTACCTCCTCACCAGGCTCACCTTAAGCGAACAGGTTGCGCAGCACTGCCTGGCCGACTCTGGACTCCTCCCTGGAATCCTGGTCGACGCAGAAGAATCTCGTGAAGTTGTGCTTCGACCTCCACGTAGCAGCCCCGCAGATGTCCAGCAGGGGCACACCAGACAAGAAAGCCATGGTAGCAGCGATCGCTCTGGTCGAATGGGCTCTCGGACGGACGGGCAACGGTCGGTTTGCCAACCGATGACAGTGCATGATGCAGCCGGAGAGCCATCTGGAAATGGAAGCCTTCGAGAGAGCCTTCCCTTGGTTCACAGGTTCAAAGTTCACAAACAGATGTGATGTCTTCCGAAAACTCTTCGTTCGGTCCACGTAGAACTTCAGCGCTCTAACTACATCGAGCGAGTGCAAAGATGGAAGGAGGGGTGCGTCCTCAGCAATACCCTCGTCTCGTGGAAAGTCAAGTATGGAGGCTTGCAGGAAAGGGCCTAAATCTATCCCACGCGTCGTGCAGAGGTGATGGCCACAAGGAACGCTGTCTTCCACGACAGGAATTTCAACGGAGCCAAATGCAAGGGTTCAAATGGCGGGCCCATGAGCCTGGTCAGCACCACTTTGAGCAACCCACGCCGGGGCTGGAGCCTTCAGCGGCGGGAACGATCGAAGCACTCCTTTCATAAACTCCTTCACCAGGTGATGAGACCACAGGGACGACCGTCCTGCAGTTCTGGTCCATCAGGAAATCGCTGCCAGATGTATCTTGATGGAAGCATGAGCTAGTCCAGCTTTGGCCAGCGACAGTAAGAATGGTAGCACTTGAGGGGCTGTAATCCGTAGAGGGTTAGTCTTCTGTGCACGGCACCAGACAGAGAACCTCTTCCACCTGTGTCCGTAGCACTTGAGAGTTGAGGACGCCCTGGCCTTTGCAAGAACCTCTCTGCAGTCAGCTGGGATATCGTACCCTCCAAACTCTAGTGCTGCATGAGCCAGGCTTGCAAGTTCAGCGACCCCGGGTCGTGATGAAGAATGGCGCCTCCTTCTCTGGAAAGAGGATCTGCGTCCGTCGGCAGTTTGACTGGTGGGGACGATGACAAGTCCAGAAAGTCCGGGAACCATATCTGTCTCAGCCACCTCGGTGCGACGAGGATCATCCTGCACCGGGACCTCTTGAGTTGGTTGATGAGCCTGAGCAGCAACGGCAACGGAGGGAATGCATACAGGTACATGCCATCCCACGGGAACGAGAAAGCATCGCCCATGCTCCTCGGCTGGAGGAACCTGCTGGCGAACCTCTGGCACTTGGAGTTCGTCGCCGTCGCGAACAGATCGATTTGGGGCTTGCCCCATCGCCGGAAGATTTGATACACTTGATCCTGGCGTAGTTCCCACTCGTGGCACGAGCGCAGCTCCCTGCTGAGTGAGTCGGCAATGGTGTTTTTTTATCCCTGCTAGATGAAAAGGTACCAGAAACATCCCCTGGGCAACGGCCCACTGTCACAGATCCTGGGCTTCCTTGGACAGGGCTGGGGATCTGGTTCCTCCCTGCTTCCGGATGTAGAACATCGTGGTGGTGTTGTCGGTGAAGATCCTTACCACCTTGCCCTTGAGGGATGGGAGGAATGACTTGAGGGCCCAGAACACTGCTCAGAGCTCCAGTATGTTGATGTGGAGCGGCCTCTCCTTCGGGAGCCACAGGCCTCTCACGTGAAGATCTCCGGTGTGCGCTCCCCACCCCTCCAGGAAAGCATCCGTCGTCACCATCACCTGGTATGCTGGGGTCTGAAAGTCCATGCGCGCGTGTGACTTCGTTGAGCGAGATCTTGTCCTCGAAGCTGCCCGTCGCTTGCATTCAACGGGCGTCGAGGAACTCCTGCAGAGGGCGCATCCGAAGCCTGCACAGGCTCACCAGATAGATGCAAGAGGACATCATCCCGAGAAGGGACTTGATGGACCTCACTCTGGCCACGTCCGTGGCCAACAGACGCTGTACCTTGCCCAGGATGGCCTGTGTTCTTTCCTCCGATGGCGAGGCGAATCGCGCCACTGTATCGAGATTGGCACCCAGAAACAGCACAACCTCTGACGGAACCAGGTGGGATTTGGGGAAGTTGATGGAGAATCCCAAGTCCGTGAGCAGCCGGACAGTCTTTGCTGTGTGTTCGACGGCGAGTTCCCTTGTCCCTGCTCGGATGAGCCAGTCGACCAGGTAGGGGTAGACGTGGATTCCCTGCAGGTGCAGCCGCGCCGCCACTGGTGCCAGGCACTTGGTGAACACCCTGGGTGCCGACTTCAATCCGAACGGGAGGGCCTTGAACTGGTAGTGCCGCCCTTGGACTACGAACCTGAGGAAACCTTTGGTGTCCTTTTAGGATGGGGATGTGAAAGTACGCATCCTCTAAATCCAACGACGATAGGAAGTCGCGTTCCTCCAGCTGCCCAGCACGTGCTGGAGGGTGCCCACCCGGAACTTCTGTGCCTTGATGTATTTGTTTAGCCGACACAAGTCTAGGATGGGCCCCCAACCTCCTGTCTTCTTCCGGACGAGGAAGTATCTTGAGTATACTCCGGAGCCCCAGAGCCTCTTTGGGACGAGCTCGATGGCTCCTTTCTTGAGCATCGCCCTTGCCTCTAACAGCAGTTGAGGGACATGGTTTTCCTTCCTGGCCACTGGGGGAATTCGGGGGCACTTCTTTAGAAATTCCAGAGTGTGCCGTGGGCCAGGGCATCCAGCACCCAACGGTCGGTGGAGATGGACTCCCACACGCTGACTAACTTCGCCAGCCGGCCTCCCACTGGGGTGCTTCGGTGGGGGCCCGACGCAACTGCTGGTTCAGTCTTGCATGGAAGCATCCTTGCCTCCTTGCCCTCCCTGGCGACGATGGCGAGATCCACCTGAACTGCCTCGTCCCTGTAGGCTTCTTGCGACGAGGAGCGGGCCGCCTGACGGTAGGTCGAGGAGCCGCCGCCGAATCCTTTGGAGGCACCTTGCTTGCCTCCGGAGTTCCGAAAGGGCGGCCGCCATTGCTGCAGAACTCCCAAGGCCCGAGCCGTCTCCGTGTCGGTCTAAATGGCCTGCAGCGACTCATCCACTGTCTTTCCAAACACATTGTTCCCATCAAAGGGCATGTCCAAAACCTTGGCTTGCACGTCCTGGTGGAAATCCGTCGCCTTGAGCCACCCCCGCCGTCGAAGGCAAACGCTGTTGCCAAACTGGCGGAAACCGGTGTCAGCCATGTCCGTGGCCACAGTTATGGCGTGGTCGGACGCCACCTCAATCTCCTGTAGGATCGCCAGGGCCTCTGCCCTCTTGTCGTCCGGGAGGAAGTCCAACAGGGGGGCGATCTTGTACCACAATTCCCTGTCGTAGCGGGCCACAATCGCTAGGGCGTTGGCCGCCTTAATCGTTGTCGCCGCCGTCGAGATGACTCATCGTCCAGCTTCTTTCCCTCGCCGTCCGGTGGGGAAGTTGTAGATGAAGCCGATGCCCCCCTGCTTTCTTCTTGGCCGCTGATGAAATGACCGAATCCGGGGTCGGCTGTGCCCTAAAACACAACGGGGCGGCGTCAGGGACCCGGTACTTCTTCTCGTACCGGTCCCTCTTGGCAGGTGTCGTGGACGGGTCCTTGAGGAGGGCAAGTCCCTCGTCCCAGATGTCATCCAGCAATGGCACCGCGAGGACCGTCTTCCTCCTGGCCTCGCGCCGTTGGTAGAGGAAGCTGTCCTTCTCTTCGGGGCAGAGCTGAAAAAGCTTGGATGCCATGGCAATCATGGCGTGGAAGGAGCCAATCTCATCGGGCGGGGACGCCGTCGTCATCCGTCCCCGCCGTGGCCGTGTCTGTTCCTGTGTCGTCCCTCGGGACCGGGGAAGGCGACAAAGGCTGAGAAGGCCGTGAGGGCTGAAGGGGCATTGGATTAATTCTCCTCCTCTTGTTTTGAGGGCTTCCCGACGGACCCGGTACAGCTGGGTCGTCCGTCAGGGGTAGGGGCAGTCTCGTCCTCATCTCCGTGCAGAAGGCTTGGATTGCTGTCAAAATGGCCACCGAGTTGTCCTGCGGCTCGGTTTGCGACGGGCGTGCTGGGAGCGACGGTTGTTCCGCCACCACGGGAACCTCGTCATCGTTGCTACCCTCGCTCTCGTCGTACCCCCCGTCGGGATTCCTCCCGTGGGACCGGGCCTCTTCCAAATTCTCAGTCATTTCCTCCTCGGAGGTTGCGTCCGTGTCCGTAACGGCCACGGCCCCCCCCTCTTTTTCCACCGGGGTCTTCACGGGGGTCTTCTCGATGGGCTTAAAAGAGGATTCCCTCCGCGGAGGCAGGGAAACTCTGGGCCCTGAGGTCGTCTCCACTGGGATAGCCCCCACAGGCTTCGTCAGGACCGCAGCGACTCCCTTGATAGAGGCCTTAGCCAGGTGAATCAAGGCCTTCACCACCTTGGGTGCGCTTGAGGCCTTCACAGAGGGTCACTGCCTCGCTCCCCTTCGGCCTGATCCTTCGAGATCGACAGGGGCCTCTCCAGAAGCTTAGCCGGGTTCTCGGATTTTCTCTTCCCCGAGCCAGAGCGTTGGCTCGCAGTTGATGGCGTTGGTGAAGGTGCGCCCTGCCTGGCAGCCGAGGAGCCCGACAGCTCGGCGCTCCCGTTGCCCGCGGACTCACGGTGCTTTGCCTTTTGTTTGGCCCCCGTCGCCGGGGCGCCCTCACAGGACTTAGAAGACCGCTTGGACTTCTTCTTCTCACCTGCTGGGCTCTTGTCTTCCAGCCAGTTGGAGAGACGAGTCTGACGAGCCCTCATAGTCCGATCCGACATGTTCATGCAAAACGCACAGTCCATGTGCGTTTTGTCCTCGTGGAGGCAGTAAAGGCATTTTGAATGCGCGTCCTCCTTGAACACATTTTGTAGGTTGCAACCAGGCCAGATCCTGAACAGTTTGCCGGGAGTCGAGCTTCCCTTCTCCTGGGGCATGTTCTTCTCGTCCGCGAGGTAGGCATCAGAAACTTCTGGAATCCTCCAAGAAGCGTAACTCGACGAAACCTTCACCCTTGAGGGGCATAGATAAATCCGAAAAGGGTCCCCGTTGATCGGAAGTAGAAACGGTGGAGCTTGAGACTCGATTAAACCGAAAAATGAGATAAATCTCTTTGAAAAGTCGCAAAACGCAGTAAAAGCTCGAGAGCTATAGCACGAGGACTCCCAACACTTGAACATGCGGTAAAAATCTGAGGATGGCTGCCAGTGGCGGGGCTTAGGGAGAGGGCAGTCATTGGCTGGGGACAGTATGACCCAGAGATCAGTGATTGGTTACTACTAAGAAAGACAGATCAGAAACGAAACTGATACTGATTTTTTCTTTACCGAGGATTCCCAGCCTGACGACAGGGAATATTCATGAGCATGTGAATCCATGCCAGACCCCATGCTGGAGAACTACAGGTTTCCACATACACATTTTCGCAAGCATTTAAGCACACAAACTAGGGGGGCTGTGAATTCCCAGACATCCACCCACAGGTGCACACTTGCACACACAAACCAGCCATTTGTCAGCTCCTTGACCAGAGCTCTCATCTGGAATGACCCTTTATGGTCCTTCCTGGTAGCCATAAACCAAAAAGAGTACCAAAACCTAGTTCAATCGCCAGGTTACTGAATTTAAACAAACTATGGTAAAATGATCACATAAGGTGCAGCTACGAGACAGGGTAACACTGCCACCAACCCCCTGCCTGAGTAATCTTACTTGCCCAGGGAAACTAATGGGCGCTATCATGATAGCCCCCTCCTTAGGGGTATTTACATGTTCCTAAGGGGTACAAACTATACAGAGTTACAACCCATGTGATGCCTGGAGTATGACTTACTAGGGATAAAGGGACAGGGCATCACTGGAAAGAATCAAAATTCTCAATGGACTCAGTGTGCAAAAGAGAATGTACACCTTACACTTCGTTTTCCACAATCTCTAAGAGGAACTACATTACCCCACTGTAAGACAAAGTTGGCTCCCATCTTTCTGTACACCTGTGAGAAAAATTGTCCTCTTTGCAAGACGCAGTTATAAAAAATGCCTTACCCCACAGAATACCAAGGCTCCCATCCAATAATCATTGACCGGGATGATGATTTCTCATGAGGGTGCCCATCAAGTTTGTCCAAACCTAACTATTACATAGCAGAGCAGTCCGCCTTCAGTCTTGGGAGGAGAGTAAATTACTATCAAGATTCAATTATGCCCATACGGACAAAAGAATTGTGTGTGTGTGTGTCTATACATAAACAAACACACACACATATATATATATATATATATATATATATATATATATGTATATATATATATATACACACACACACACTGATAAAACACTTACATTATAATACATATACATCACAAATGTACAACCTCCACGTTGCCAACTCTCAACATTTTTCACCATATCACGGCATGAGACCTCTACAAGAACGGGGCAGGACAACACTTGTTTGGCTACCCTCATCCTATATCCGTTCCAAATAGAGCTACAAAATATCATTCTGCAAGGCAAGTGAGGCCTTGCAAGATAAAGTGATTGGAAAGGTCTGAAAAATATATACAGGAGACTTGGAACAAAGTCAATTTTAACAAATAGAATTCAACCAAAACAATTGGTAGCCAATAGCCCCAAAGAATGCAAGTCCTTCCCAATCCAATAGCCCCAAAGAATGCAAGTTCTTCCCAATCTTAGTACATTTAGAGGAGGCGGAGTGTTGGCCCTGCAGTTCCTGCGTTTGCTGTGCTCCCTTTGTTTGCCTTGATGCTGCTCTCTGTAGCTGCTGTCTGGAGGAGGAGCAACCCCCTTACACTTGCCTCTCCCGATGCAGAGTGTCGGCTGAGTATTACCTGTAGTGGTAGCCAATGGAGCCTCCTCCACCTGTCAACTGCATATTGACAACCCGGAGCAAAGCCCGACTCCTACTGCAATGTGAGGTGAAGAAACCTTATATGCCCAGGTCCGGCTCATCCAGTGGTCTCTCCCGCGAAGTCATGACGGCGGCCAACAAACTATTACCACCAGGTACTCTCTGTGAGGTCACTCTTGAATCGGTGGCATTGTGTGAATCACAATTATCCCTTACAGATTTAACACCTTATCACCTCCCTGCTCCACCTACCGCCATAACCTTAAGCCGGATCGCAGGGAATAGCGAAGAGACCTCCACCGACACTGCCTGCATGGAACACACAATTTGCCGTGTGCAGAGTCCCTGCGTATCGATGACGTTGTAGGGCAATGCGAAGGTGCGCAAACAGATCACCTGAGAACACCACCCAAAAGCAGATATTGGTAATGGTTGGCCCACTCAGTACTGAAAAGAATAAACAATAAGCTCACCCTTAAAGATGAGTATTATTCACAAACTCCAAAGTACCCAACTACTGAAAAAAAGAAGCAAATAGGTTGCAGACCCAGTGATTCTCAGATGGCATTTTAAACGGATACACTATTGTCATCGCCACTTAACCAGGCCCTTTTATGCGCGCAACAGAAAAATGTCACGAAAGAGACAAGTCTGATGATGTCGAGTTGGAGCCCCGATGATATTGAAAAGCAGCAATGTCCTTTTGTTAGAATCTAAAAAAGTGCTGCTGGGCAAAATTTCTCCTGAAATTGCTAGCGAAAGTAAGACTGCACTAAATCCTAGCACGAGCGACATGACTGCTTGTTCTGAAAATGACAATGTTCTACTAACAAGTGTAAGAACCACTCCAACCTGCTCTCAAGCGGCGTTGTGTGGAGTATCCAAAAGATAGAAGCTAGACCACTACATACCGATATGCCAGAGGTCGTCAAACAATCCATGGACATATCTGTAGACCAGCTCCACTCACACTGTGTTTTAAGATGGGTCTGAGGACTGGACTCCCCAAATGAATTCAATACTGGCGGCACGGCTAACAAATGACATTGCCGACTTAACTCTGCGCCTAGAAGCTGGACGTCAGAACGGAAAACGCCTATGGCCTGACCCGAGTGAGATTGTGGTCTCGGTCAATCCTTTACAAAATAAAAAATGTAAATTTATTACACCTGGACTGACCTCCCTATCACGGACTGAGAATGAGTTCTGCTCTCTACATAGCTCGCCACCTGCGGGTTCTTGTCACGCAAGTAACCACCATAGCCACAGATTCTTTGAAGCAAGTGCTCATTTTCACCAACAAACTAGCTCTAGCGACAAATCTGACGATGAATCAGATGCCGAACTAACTAGTGCGTCACCACATGAGACCGTTCCTAGGAACCTTTACATGTGGAAACACCTCTCAGGGAAACCCAATGATTCCCTGGAAATCCGAAATGATGGATTAGAGAGCAATCAACTTGACCAACTTCAATCCAACATAATCTCTGCAGTCTCAATTATGTTGTCCCCTTTACTTAAAGCTCTACGAAAATCTGAGCGATAACTATAAAGACCACACAACCCGGATTGCCTTAATGAACTCAACATTTATTCATACAGAGTCCTTCATCGAATTAACTAAAGAAAGAAAATCTAAGGACAAAGAACTGGAAGGTCCTGTCCTGAAGTCTTTGGTTGAGCTAGCCAAAGATGCGAAAGCTGACCAAAAATCTTCCTTGAAGGTGTATTTGACATTGAACCACTGCTCAGTCTGTTCTTTGACCACCAATTGTAAAACTATTGAGCTCAATGGCAAAACTTGGAACCTTTGCACTTTTTCTAACTGCGCATCTGACTGGCTCATCTGTGGCATCAAATGCCCATGCAATTTACTTTACATAGGCAAAACCAGCCGAGCGGTACGTTTAAGAATATGCGAGCATATATCTTGTTTGAAAAATAAAACTGATAACAAACCCCTCGTAGCTCACTACCTCTCTGAAAATCACAAATACACTGATTTACACTGGTTTGTTATTCAAAAAGTTCCATCACCCCCCAGAGGGGGCAATAGAGTATTATCTCTTAGTATGACAGAACAAAGGTTGATTTACAACCTTAACACAGTTAATCAGGGTTTGAATTCCTCCGTTGAATGGAATAGTTTGATGTCTTAATACAGTATCATCAGCCTTGATCTCTCTCTTACAATACCTCGTGATTTTTTCTTTCCTATGGGATTCTCTAGAGATAGAATGACATCTTTTTTTCTCTCCCACTTATATTGTTCTTTAATCACAAGTTTTTGTGCATATGCATAAAGAGAGGTTACGCTTACAATTAGAAACGTCTGCATTTAGGGCGTTTCTCACCAGGGGCATAGTTGGCCCTTCTGAGCCCACATTCTCATTCATTTTTCTATCCCGATGGACTCATGACGCACCCTGTGCTTTTATGTTTTGTACATTGCTTTCCATTGTACTCGTTTAACATCATTGCCAAACGAGTGCGCTACCTCTTTAAGAACAAGGTCGTTTTCGCTTGTTCAGGTGATCTCAACACGCATTTTACGTTGTGAGGTATTGAAACGCACATCCCATCTGCTCTCTCCTTCAGTTGGAGTGCAGTCGGGGATGCGAGCTGACGCTCTGTGCAGTACTTTGATAATACCGGTAATCCTTCTCTAACTACTTTTAGGATCCCACATACCCGCGTTCGCGCTGGGACATGTGACTTGAGTTCGATGTACAGCTTTTAGTTGCCTACCGTGGTTTATCCTTTAATTGCTCTACCTCTTTATCTGTAGAGCTGTGCTACTGACATGCCGTTAATTTGCTGCTCCATTGATTTAACAGCGACGCAACTAAGCTTCTTCATTGGCATTCTAGAAACCGTGCCACGAGTGTGTCTCGCGTTGTTTTACACTATTTAGTGTTTTGAGGTATACATAATACTGTTCTTTCAAATAAAGCATGTGCAGATTTCTCCGTGCGAACCACCTTAAATAGAAGTGCCTCTAACATGATGCTCTCTCCTATCTAGGGAGGGCGCCACTAGTACAGAACCTCGAGACTGCGGGACCGGCCATTTCTGCATTCATATTCGGCACAGCAGTTAGCCCCGAAGCACCATCCCTTTTCTTTTTTTCTAATTTTAAAACTAAGGAACATGTAAGGGATTAGTTTGGGTTTTGAACTAATTTCATTCCGTCCACTTTCTACAACACTTAATTTAGAGTGTAACAGAACTCTGTGGCAGAAATCGCGTAACAGAGTCAGTTCAATCATAATAATGCACAATACTAATGATATGGTCACTTTATATTTACTTTTAGAGTGACTTTTTGTGCTCTCCTGGACGAATACATCTAGATGTACCTGGCTTCAGTCTTGCTGCTCAGGGACCTCCAGTTTTGACCGCCACAAGTCATTTATTGACCCCGTGTGTCTTCTTCACACGTGATCCTATGATGAAAAGTAAGAGGTTGAACCACTTTATGTGTCACACTGTTATGTTACTTATTTATGTCTCTCTTTTATGATCTTTTCAACAACTTGGTGTAGACAACAAATATATGTCGCAATTGTCTCCCATAGTGAAACAAAGGTCTGTTAAATATTAAAATGGTTTGTTAATACGAGAATATTTATATGTTTTAGTTAGTTGCTTATACACATTGAATGTATATGTAAATTTAAGGGAAATGTTTGTATTACATGTGTAATACCACCTTTGTATGGACATCTGAAAAAATGTCCAATCCAACTTTTGGCCGAAACATGTCGACTTTCCACATCTCAGTAAACGCCTAAAGTTAGGCGTTTCTAGAAATTAGTACATAGGATTATAGGGTGTATTTATTTACCCACCTAGTCTCTTTTTTCCTTTTTCCTTGCCCCCTCCGCCTTGGTTGTTTATGTGTTGATACAAAGAACATTTGTTTGCTTTTGTGTCTTTTTATTATCTAGATGTATTAAATTGATCCTTCTTTTTTAACTTTTTATACAATTAAACTTTGTTCTCAGGTACGCGTTGGCATCCGACCATTTGTATCTGCTGACCTTTGTGTAAATGTTGTCATGTAGACATTTGTGAGTGTGACCATAAGTGCTTCAACTTCCTTTTAGGATCTCTGTAGTGAGGGGTAAGTAATTCTCAGTGCCGGTTCCCGGCACATTTTCTCTTTTTTTTCTTCTTGTGACATTGAACTACTCAGGAAAATGGAAGAACATACACTGTGTAAATCCTTCATCTATTTCAGTAGATCCTCGGCGAGACAGTCAACGCGCAACCAGCTTGACAGGGATACCCACTCAGTCCAACAAGGACATTGTGAATGCCTGCCCAACTTTACCCAGTGACAATCCGTAACTATCTGTTTCTGTACATATACATCAATCAGCCTGCCCAAATGTTGCTCAACAGTCAACATTCGATAATCCAAGTGGTAACTTGGAGCCTGACACTATTATCATAATTGAGAATGAAGAACCTCAACCTATGGGCAATGTTTCCAACTACTCAATATTTAGTTCAAAGCCCCAAGGGAAGCTTAAAAATGCTTTGAAAGCATTGAAAGCTAAGCAGGCAAAGGAAACAAAAAACATCCCCACATCACGAAGCTCCACGAAAACGTCAAGTTCCCAGAGCTTTGTAAGGAATCTAAAGGCACCACCAGTTGAAGCCCTGACTGCTTCAACCTCTGACCTTAGTAGAAAAAGAAATACCGTCATGATGATTATAAGGAACCTGCAAGAGCGCTTTCGCAACAAGCAGTCGATTTAACTCAACCAGAACTATTGGACAAGCTGTTGCTGCAGCTCTCAACATATGAGGAGGATTATGGTGAAAGCGCAACAAGCAAAGACCTATACGAGGTTCCAACGAAATAGCGCTCTGCGAGTGCTAATGATACTTCCATCATACACTCTCCTTATCTTACTTTAGAAAAGAGACAAGTGAAAGCATCTGCGTCAGCGACTGATTCCTTGCAGCCAGCAACCCTGTTGGCACAGATGCTTAGCCACTCAAAAAAATTAACTTCAAACTATCGGCTCAATCAGAAAAGGCAATCACAGGAGTTTTGGCAGCCAGAACTCCAGGCAATCACACAATCTATTTGTGATTCACAAACAAGGAAATCTGGATTGTATCCAGTACTACTAGAGAGAGTGCTCAGAGCTTATGATGGCTTCATTTGAAGTCGCTTCAACATCATGTGCTTTCTCCATCATGTACTAAAGTTAAGAGTGATTCACTCCAATGACATTAAAATTGTGGACTTTTTAAATGACGAGGAAAACGATAGTGTGTCTGTATATGGCCTCAGCTGCCTTGTCTGCTTTGCTTATAGACTCACGAGATGAACTGCAACCGCAAGGCTTCGACATAAAATATTCAGAGTCTCTGCAGCGCCCACGCTCTCCTAGGTCCCCATCAACTGCCAGACACTCCTGCAGCAGACGACCTACAACTACAAGTGAGAGTTCTGTTGAACACCTGCCGGCTTCAGACATACCCAGCTGCAATAGTAGAGAAAAGAAGCTCCAGTCTATTGACTTAGAATCTTTCAAGAACACTATAAAAGGACGTAATTCTTTCCCAGAAACGAAAAAAGTAGCACATCAAGATTTCGCTGAACAGACAATGCACAATCGCGGGACTGGCTCGCGAGAGCTTTGACCTCCACCAAATAGGATTAAAGCCAGACGAATGATGATCAGTGGGCGTTGGAGATTGGGTCATGGAACAACAGGAGCTTCGCCCACCTTTTCAAGGGCTTAACTCCCCTCCGATGTCCAATCTCAGGATTATATGCGTACAGGAAACTTGGCTCCTCGAAGCACCCATCCTTGATGGCTTTGTCATGCATCATAACAAAGCCGGAAAAGGCTCAGCTGGTATACCCTCGTCTGGTTTGATAATTCTCCTAAAAACAGCCTAAAACTGAGTTATTCCGTGAAATCCAGCCAAATCCATTCATCCAGATCCTCATCATTAATCTTAACGAGAGGCTTCTAAATAATAACTCAAAGCATCTGGTACTTTTCAACCTGTACTGGTATCCTGTCTGCGCAGAATCATCTTGCTTTTTCGATACCATGATGGTTTCGATTGATGAACTCTATGCAATCCCACACGAGACACTACTGATAATCTGCGGCAACCTGAATATAGACTGCTTAAAACTACGCCATAGGAACACTAAGTCTGATTCATCCAAGTTCAAAACTAAAAGCCTTCGATATCAGCAATGGTCCGAGGAGACAAAGATTCGACATCTCCATATTCTGAACAGGAATCTGCAAGGAGATTTTCTAGGTGCAAAGACTTGGCACAATGGAGATTTAAGTGCCAATCTTGATTATTTCTTTATATCTAGTAACAGGATGTCAAGAGTTGTGGCACTAAGAGTTCTTCCAACTTTAGCTAGTGACCACGACTCAGTCATACTATCATGCTCCCTGAAAGGCAAAACAAATCCCGATTTATGGACACAAGGTCGAATTAGAACCTGGAAGAAATCGGGCTCATATTAAACTGCACAATGCAATAAGTTTAACGGAAGAGTAGTTATCCTGGCAAGCACTCAACGAATATGGGGTGGAGTGCGAGCGTGTGTTGATTGTATTTAGAGAACAATTACATAGGAGCAGCAGACAGCATTTTAAATCAAAACACCCTTTTGATGATCAGATCTGTACCCAAAAACGTCTCCTTCGAAAGACCTTAAGAGAGCGTTGAAATGCTCCACTGATTGTGAGGGGCTATTTGATCAAACAGCAGAAACAGAAATATAGAAACTGGATCGCGCACATAGATCAATGATGTACCAAAAGGATGCAGAAGCGATGGATGCTACAAGCTATGGGCTCACATAACACGAGAAACCTGTGGAAACTGCTAAATGGAGGGAAACCAACCATCTGTTCCTTCCAATTAAACCCCATGCCTGAAAAAACAGTGGGTGAACTATATAGACATTTATTCAATATCACCACTCAACAGAGAGATGATCATTTAGTTACTGAAGGTATATCATGGAAAACCAGCTTTGACAAAGAGGACATTTTATCCATAATCATGAAAGCTAGCAGGTCACAACCCCCTACTCAATGTTCTAGGAAAGATCTTTGCTACAGTTCTGCTAAGACGGCTAAATGAGTGGGTCAGCGAGTAAGGCGCTTTTGATATCCGCCAACCAGGCTTCGTCAAAGGCATGGGGTGCAACTTCTCTTAATGAGCCTTTTGAAAACAAAGACGGTCCGAGGTGATTGTATGATCTACATAGCATGCAACAACATATAACACGCCTTCGATAGCATTGTTAGAGAGCGTCTGTGGGAATAAACTGTCTTAACTCCAGAGTGTCCTGCAGATTTACTAGCAGCTATTAAAGATCTGTATACTACAATGTCTTTGCAGATCAGACTTGATCAAGAAGGACACCCGACTAAAAACATCCCTACATGTAAGGGATTAAAGCAGGGATGTCCTCTAGCTGCTACATTATTTCATGTTTCCATTGCTGATCTGCGCAAGGCCATGGACCCTCCACCTTCCTGCTCTCCAAAGATCAATGGTCACATGACACGGTGGCTCCTGTATGCCGAGGACTTGGCGATATTAGATAGAACCCTGCATGGCCTGTAGAAGAAATTGGATATTCTTCAATGATACGTGGAACTAAATTGTTTGCAAATCAACGCCAGCAAGTTCGAAATACTAATCTTGGAGAACAGAAGTAGCCGAAAATCAAAGACCATGAGCTGGACCCTAAACAATCATCGAATCAGGCCGGTTCCAACTATATAATACCTAGGGCGCTATGATAAGTAAAAACCCATGTAAAAGCCCATGGAAACATCACTTAGAGAGCAAAGTCAAACAACTAACTGCTCAGGATATGCTAGTCGGACGGAAATATGGAAAATGTCCACTCCTTCCGATTGTACACTTTTATAATCAGAAGGTGATCCCAGCTGCTGCCAAAGCCTGTCTTGGATTGTCATGAGAAATATGGGATCGCCTCGAAGGAAGGTTCTGGAGACATATTCTGCACCTACCAAATGCTGTCCCTATTGGCCTGTTATCACTACAAGTAAGAGTGGTATGGAAATCTTTACTCCTCTTTAGCAAACTACAAACAACAGACTGCCTGCCCCAATTCAGTATTCTGGTGTCAAACCAAATTGTAGCCCCAGACTGGTCATTGAATATGTGGCTGGGAAGATGTATTGCAATTCTCTTTAACTTGGGCTTATCGATTGACATTATATGTCGAAATCCAACATACGTAAAAAGAATACTGTGGACTGACGATTAGAGGGACACTGAAATAAAAAGGAGCCAACTCAAAAGGCACACATGCTCTCCCAAAAACTTTCAGCTTCTCCTAATGTGACACCGTTATACCTTAAAAGGTTCCCTAGCTCAAGACACAGATTTGTTCCACAGATTTCGGCTAAATACTACATACAAAGACCAACCTATGATGCAGACTGAGAGCAGAAAACACCAAATGCAGACTGTGTAATGCTCAAGTAGAATCCTTGCATCATCTAACCCTGTTTTTCTCAGAGTTGAGATTGTACAGGATTTTCTATCTTTACAACTGTTTGTTCAAGAATCTCTGAGTCAATGCTGAAGCATGGTGCGAGGCCTTGTATTGTGGGGAACATGTCAGGCTGACTTGCGCTTTGGTAACATTTTGGGAGATTAAGGAATTGTAATTTATGGAACAATTGGGATGATTGTGATCTTGACTGGCAAAAGGTTGTAATTAACTAAATGCCAAATAAAAAAATAAAAAAAAGAAGAGGTGGCCAATTTGCAGCAAAAAGGACAGATACATTACTTGTCAATTGTAACACAAACTATTTTAAAGAGGAGGCAGCAAACTTAAACTTAAAAGTTCTCTAATATTATTTAACTCATTAGGGCTTAGGTGAAGGTTTCTTACTATTGGGAGACTTTAATCTACATCTATCTTCTATTAATGCCTCTTCTCCATTGTTTGCTAATATTGCCTCTTATTGTCTCTCCCCCCTTCCTACTGCTCCGTCCCACATCTCTGGATCCTCTTTGGATCTTATTTTTACCTCTTCTATGTCTACTTCTGATGTTTCTTTGTATCCTGTTTACTCCTCTGATCATCATTTGCTTTTGTTTTCCATGTATCCTTCTTTTCTTGACACATGCTTACCTCCTGCTGCTTTTACACCTTCATTTTTCCATTGTGATCTTCATACTTTCAATGTCCCCTCTCTTTGCATCTCTTCCATCCCATTCTACCTTTTCAGCTCTCTCTGTGGATGATGCGGTCTCAGCTTTCTCCACTTCCCTTTCTACCTCTCTTGATACTCTTATATCCTCTCTCTAAATGTCTCCCTTCTCATAAGACTTCGCAGCCTTGGCTTACTCCTCATCTTCGCTACACGCAAAGGGCTCTCCATCGCCTGGAGCATTGCTGGCATAGATCTCGATCTATGTCTGATGGTGTGTCCTTCTCTTCTTATCATACTCTATATGATGATGCACTTCTTTCTTCTGGAGTGCTGGCATCAATTGCCAATGCTGGACAGAATTCTGGTGAAGAATCTCAGAGTACATTCTAAATGTCTCTATTACTCTGATCTCTTGCACTCTCAATCATCTCACCCAAGAACCTTTTTGCAGACTGATCAAGCATAATCAGTAATAGAAAGACACGTGCATGGGGAGCACAGCACTATAGCGATTCATCTGAGGAGTACCATTTGTCGTGAGAATAGATCATGCACCTCTACTTAAAGTACTCAGTGCAGGGGGAGCAGAGAAATATCACCCAGATTGTTTAGAATGGTATCTGGATTGGTGGGATACAATTACAAAATGAACACTAGAGAGGGACAACAAAACAAGCTTACAAATTGTCTTTCAAGGATGCCGGTGTTGGAGGAACAAATTCATGATACAATGGATGATGAAGTGTCTGTTATCTGGGAGCACTATGAAAAAAGAGAGTTGGATGAGCACACAGAATGAGGATACTATGTTACAGGAAGTGAGTAGCTATTTGTTGGAAGTCTGGCCCCTGCCTAAGAGTTAACCTGGGAAACCAACACCACTGGGTATGATAGAAGAGGAGTTATCCACTGAGGATGGAATACCGAGGAGAGGGTAGTACCTCCTAAGGATATCAGAGGACAGATAATAGCAAATGCACATGTATGCCATTCGGGTACAACAGGTACAAAAGAGCTAGTTGGAGAACATTTTTGGTGGGCAGGCATGGACAGGGAAATCAACAGATTTGTCAGAATGTATAGCCGTGTAGCATGAATTATAACATTTTGGTCACTAGGACACCACCGATGATACCTTCTAAGGTGCAGACAGAGCCACAGACTAGGGTGGCTATGGATATTATAGGACTGTTTCATGGGATGAAGGCTGGAAAGTATTATGCAATAGTGTTGATGGATTATTACAGTCATTGGCCTGGAAGTACAATTTGTCAGAGAGATTACCATATATGTACTAAAACATTTTTGCAGTCTCTATTCCATAGGGAAGGAGTGCCTTTTGACATTGTCACAGAGGATGAGAAACAATTTGTGTCAGTAAGCATCACCCACAAGCAAATGGTTTGGTAGAGTGCTTCAAATGTGTAATCAAGAACACTGTACAACCAAGTAAAAGCCAGAGTCTGGATTTGAGGAGGAAATTGATAGATGTTTATTGTACAGGGTAAGAAGGCATCCCTGTACTGGTAAATCACCTTTTGAATTGACGAGGGGAAGGTGCCATAGGGATGCTAGATTCACAGACTGGTTGAAGTGTATGGTGAATGGTAAGAAGGAAAACGCGATTATGTGTTGAATACAAAGTTGTTGGAGAAAGGAAAGCAAGAATGAAAGATGAATACAACAGAAAGAGGAGTACAGGATATATTGGTACCAAAATGGGAGATATACTCAATATACAGTTGCCATACACACTGCATAAGTACGATTCTAGGTTTAATAATCCTGTTAAGGTGCTTAAAGTTACCAGGACAGGCTTCATGCTTAGTGAATGATGTTGGTGGAATCAGATTTGTGTTGCTAAGCTTAAGGTGTCTGAATGGGATTTGTAAAAAGGGAAAGATGTGTTGTGATCTTATCTTAGGTTCATCAGGAATGGAAGTGTGAACAGGATTCCATTCTAGAACCGAGAGCCCAGAAGAGATGAGTGAGCTTCTCCAGTGAAGTTGTCTGTGGCTGTCCTATGATATCCTTGACAAATTAAAAATAAATAAGAAGATGGAACTTATCTGCAAGTTGTGAATCCGTCATTACTAGGAGCATAACATACTAGGGAAAAATATATTTGAAATAGTACAGGAATGGCAAAAAATGCAGGAGTTCCTTCTAGAGCCGCAGCTTAGGACCTTTGGTCTAATGACATTAGGCAAGTATCGCGGGAAGGGGTGGGCCATAGAAGTGTAAGCAACACCATCTGAGAATGGAAAGTAACAATTAAAGTTTGTTTTTTGAAAAAGTGTTTGCAAGCTATATTAGTTTTATTTCGCTATATTAATAAGAATTGTAAGATAGAGTGTTTTTCCTTTGTTTAGTCATAGAGAAAGGGTATGGATATAAATCATTCTGATCTGAAGAACTGTCTTCTCGGGCCCCAAGTTTCTAAGCAAGAAGTAATCTAAACATATAATAAGCAATTTTCACTGAAGCAATTCCCTTCAAGTGAATTAGAATTGACTGTGTTCCTTTTATTAAATATTGTGCCATCTAGTATGGGCTAAATGCATCTGGCAGTGTGATTCATGTTAGGAAATAAGCTATGAGATTAAAACAGGGTATATTATTGAGCTCTGTTAGAGGGCACCAGATGCAGAGAGATAGCATTAGGGAGCGCTGACTGCAATGCTGTCACCTTCTGAGAAGATGATACAGAGGACGAGTCACCCAAGTCAGATTTTAAGGCGCTGCAAAAGGAGAAAATAAAGAACACAGAACCAGCAGGTAAAAGCAAAACCAGTAGATGAGCCTCTCTTTTTCTTAAAAGTGAAAACAATCATTGGGATCTCCTTCTTAAATAGGTTTAGCACAAGCTGTCTGATTCGATTACAGGATCACAAACCCAGTAAACTTATTTGCATTTAGGTACTTCTAGTCAAGGCCAAGACAGCTTGTGAAAAGGGAAAAAGAAAATGTATCAAAAGAGCTTAGTTAAACTCAAGAGCAACGGGCCCTGACCAGATTTCAAATATCATGTTGAAGAAAAACAAAGTACATTGGGCCAAGTTCATGGAATCTCTATTCAGAATAGTGTCGGAAAACAAGAAAATTCCTGAGTCATGGTCAAAGGCGATTGTGGTACCGATCTATAAGAAGGGCGATAGGAACGATCCGATGAACTATCGTCCAATCGCCCTTCTTGACACAATTGGGAAAGTCTATGGCTCCTTCCTTCGAAAGAAACTTACTTTATGGGCCCTCAAGACGGGAATACACGATGTTCGACAAACCGGTTTCACCGAGGGGGCCGGAGTTGACGTAAACCTACTCTTGCTGAACATTTTAAAACTTGAGGCTCTGCGCTCAAAGAGAAAAATCTTCTTTGCATTTATAGACCTAAGGCAAGCTTTCGATACGATAAACCGCGAGAAACTTTGGTCCAAGATAAAAAAGTGGGGATGTCCATCAACAATCCTGGAACCACTGAAGCTCTCCATTCCAACACCTCGATACAGATCAGGTTAAACCAACAGGGTGAGTTGAGCCAACCGGTAATATTTCATAAAGGCGTCAAGCAAGGTTGCCCGTTGGCAGCTGAACTATTCAAGATCTTCATAGCTGACCTACCGGCATGGTTAAACTCAGTATCATGTTTTTCGCCTAGGGTCAAGGACACCCAAATCAAATGCATCATCTATGCAGACGATATAGTACTAACTGATTATACACAGATCGGCCTACAGCGCCTTCTGACACGACTGAACGAGTACATGAAATCAAATGAGCTACTGATAAATACAGACAAAACAAAAATCATGAGTATCAGTCACACTCACAAGAAGGCAGGAAAAAAATTCATATGGCGAATCGCCAGTGATAAACTGAATATTGTAACATCCATAAAATATTTGGGTGTGATGTTCAACAATTCCATCTGTGAAACGGCATGGGTCAATGACCTGACCAGTAGAACTCTCAAACTCGGCCTACAAGGAGCAAAAATCAACCATGACTATGGGAAATTCACTATTGCACCCATATTGACTTTCTATCTACAGAAGGTCATTCCGACCATTGTATTTGGCGCGGAAGCCGGTTGGAACTTGGATTTTCGCTTATGGCAAAGACTAGAAGGTACCTTCTGGAAACGTGCCTTGAGGCTTCCCCACAATATCTCGATATTGGCATTGAGATACGAACTTGCACTCAACTCGCTGTACATGACAGTAATTTGGAAATCCCTCTCCACCATTAGGAAAAGGTATTGTAGCAAAAAAATACCAGCATACGAAATCTTCAAGATCAGAAACAATGACACCCAATCCATATTAATCCAAATTTGGAAACAAAATCTTGAAGCCATCATGGACGCCGCAAATATAAGCCGACTCGAGCTAATCAATCGAACGCAACACACAAAAGAAAACCGAGAAGAATGGGACTGGATGCAAAACATTGAAAAACGCATGAAACTAAAAACAGGCCTTCCATTAGGACTAGGAGAAATCAAATTACACAAGCCACCGAAATACCTACTAGACTGTCCTTCAAGATATCACAGGAACATGTTTCTAAAATTCAGGCTAAATGCCCTAAACAATCGAGAAATGCTCTGGATAAGAAAAAACAAAGATACCGCAGACAATAAATGTTGATTCTGTGAATCAGGTGAAATAGAATCCCTCAAGCATTTGGTACTTGAATGCATAGGCACAATTACCCAGCGGACCTTGCATTTGAATAGCTTCAAACCTCGGAACCATGACATGAATGATTGGTGGTCATATGTAAGTGCCGGCCATAACATCAAACTATCATGCAGGCTAATTGACTACCTAGCCATGATTCTCTGCGATACAACTTGTGATAGGAAAAATCAAAAGTCTAACCAATAGTGACCTAAATGTATCACCACCATAAAGAATAGACTGTGATCAAAGACTTGGGGGGATCGACGTGATGTGGAAGAGATTTAATTGTAACAAAAGTTTGATATTGATTTATTGAACTGTAGTTTTCTTTTACAATAAAAAAAAAGAGAGCTTTAATGGCCTAACGGAAGGTCCTCAAACCTGCAGTACTATGAATGTCCAAAGTCAAGGCATTCCAGAGGTTAGGGGACCATATGGAACATTGTTAAGAGCCCACACTAGTGTAGGATCCTGGAAAGCCAATTTAGTGGACCTGCAAGGAGTTTTAACACTTTGGTCAAATCAAACTTTGAGAGTAGCAAGGGTGAGCAGTAAGGCTTAGACATAGGAGATCAGGGGCTTGGTGGCATTTACAACTGACATCAAATAAAGTTGATAAGTAATTAAATGATCACATAGATGTAACCAAATACAAGTATTATGAAAAACAGACGTACAGTAAAAGTCAATATTACTACTCACTATGCAAAAACAATCTAAATATGCATACAGTGTATAATGTCATGCAAGGGGCTACTCCCCACTTCAGTGTACACACAGTGATATTAGTAGTTTTAGTAATGCAAAGCACGTGCAGCACTACCAAATTAAAGTTGGAGTAAAAGCAATATTATGATGGATAAACAGTCAAAATGCTTAATAATTCCTACACTACATAACCAGTACAGACATCCGATTTTCAGTGGGTCCAGTTCAGCAGTAAATACCTGGAAAGAGGCAAAGGCAGTTACAAGTTCTGAAAATGAAGATTTGGACAAAGCCGACAAGTAAGTTCCAGGCAGCAACGTTGTTCACTCAGAGATTGGTCCAGGCACAGGGACTATCCATCGACTCTTCTCAGCTGCAGGGAGAGCAGGACAGCTGTGCAGGACTGCAGACTGATTGGGCCAACCAATCTAAGGAAAGGAGGCACCTCACCTGGTGAAGGTCTCTACTTGTGACTTGAAGATGGTCCAGAGGTTCCAGAGTAGTTGACTTTGACAATTCTGGTCTCCAACTGCATTCCTTTGGCGTTCCCTTACTTTGTTCGTAGTCTTGGGACTCTTGGTTCCAGTCGGTCTGCTGTAGAATGGCGCTAACCTCTCTTCTTACATCTCAATCCCAGACAGGAAGCAATCCCAGCCATATAATGTTAAGGATGGACACAATTCAATTGGACAGCAGCTGCCCCAATATATAAGGACCTGGCCAGCAAATGACATTCCCTGGCTGGAATGTGGGTTGGAGGCGGGACCAAACAACCCCAAGAACCAGTTCCATCTGGAGCTGTTCAACCATCCACCAAGTTCAGACCAACACAGCACTGCCAGGGAGCACATGAATGGACTCTACAAAAGGGCATGACCACATTGAACAATGTCCAGCCTCAAAGAGCAGGAAGATGGTCACAAAGCAAGATGGCACAAATAACAGGACTTTTACCACATGCAGCAGCCATTTTGAGATTATGGCTTTATTAAGATAAAAATACTGTTTCACTATAGTGCGCCATAATAGAAACTAAAACTATGCTCATTGCCACCAGCCTGTTCTTTGCAAATCTAAAAGGGTAAATAAGTTAAAGTTAACTGGGCCAACTTTCATGATTGGATTGATGGAGGTGATCTATGAAACACATGTGTATGAGCGCAATACAAATAAAATATCAATATCAATATGAAGAGGTTTACTGTCATCATTTTTAATAAGTTAACATCTGATGGTTGCAACTGTTTTATGCGTTTCATTTCCCTAATGTGTCCCTTAAATAAATGTGCAATTAATTATAGTTATGATGATGTATTGTGTTTGTAGTGGGGTGGAGGATTGCTGTCCTGTATATTGTGACCTGCTGTCTC
This sequence comes from Ambystoma mexicanum, assembly GCF_040938575.1. Lineage (NCBI taxonomy): Eukaryota > Metazoa > Chordata > Amphibia > Caudata > Ambystomatidae > Ambystoma > Ambystoma mexicanum. Next base: position 747,600,764 of record NC_090926.1, read on the forward strand.
TTAACAGAGTAATTTCTAATTTATAAAGAGAAATAGTCTATTCTGAACACCAAGAATAAGCGAATGCCTCAGTTTGTACGTACTTTTTACAGCAACATTTTTTTTTAAAAAGAAAAGAAGAGAATTCATCTGAGCAATAAGACTGAAATTGGGTTGCCAGACGACTCCTAGACTTTCTATTTTCTTCCCAAATGGGAGAACCTCACAAAAATGGTGGGTTAGGCAAGTTCTGCTGGAGAAGATTAGGTCTAAGCAGCAGCCCTTCCGTTTCAGAAGCATTGAAATCTAGTCTGTTCCAACTCACACAACAGCCTACTTTTTTTTAGTCCAAAGATAAGAGTTGTGAAGTCTTCATGGGGGCACTTGCATGCGGATCTATCAGCGTAAGCATGGTATTTTAAATTGAGAGAAGCAAAAAAGTTGAGATATGCCACAGATAGACGTTCCATAGGACAGGAGTGTGTGTGAGCACTGTGGAACTCTGGATAACACAGCTACTGGCGATGAGCAACAATTGCCAACTGACTCCCCTCCAAAGGGGTTCCAATGGCAAAGGCCACATGGTTTAAACACTTAAGCAGTTGTGAGAAACCAGAAGGCGTCTCACCCACTAGTCTCCAGGCATCTGCCATCCTGTGGCCAGGACACGGCCATCGCTTTTGGATCCAGTTCCTGGGGGTGGGCCAGTGCAGAATCACCTGGGTGAGGGGTGTTCGGGGAGTGGGACACTATATGGTGAGATGCAGTATCCCTGCCCCTTTAGCACCTGTACCCCCATGCTATCAGGTAGGATATGTAGGAATTTGCACCCCCCCCACCTTTCCCATCACAAATACTTTCACGCGGACAGCCCGCTCAGGGAGAAAACCGACTCACACCAGAGCAGTGTACAAGACATGTCCCATTACTATGGTCAGGCAAAGTCAGGTAATTACTGACAATCACTCACACTTGACTTCCATTAAACTTCGCCACACGGATAAAAGGCGGAGCACGAGAGCACACTGAGCGAAGAAAAGCACACAAGGAACAACAGTTTCGAGCAAGCAGCTGACCGAGGGGAGAAAGACGTCAAACCCAGAAGAGTTCGTAAGAAGGGAAATACCCTTGACCTTTTCGGCAAGACGCGGTTACTTTCAAGAAACCTTCAAGGCAGAAAGTGTAAAGCCAGGAAATCATGCTTTGTGTGTCGAAGATACCAAGGGCCCTTCCGTGTAACAGACCAAGGCGGGGAGGAGCAGCAGCAGCTGCCGTGGTATCGTCTCTGGCTCCAAGAATAAAGAAGCGCCAGAGAGAACAACAAAGCCGGTGAGTTGGGGAGACGGAGGCAAAACTGGTCTGTGTTGAAGTCAAGGTTGCAAGCGGCAACATTGTATAAAGAGCGCTGGAATGTACATTGTTAAACGCGTGTGATGAAAGACCTGAGTAAAGCTAAACTGCAGATTCATTTTTGAACGTAAGAAGGCAAGATACAATACCGTTGACAGAGTGGTCCGGCACCATGAATGTGCTCAAACGAAGGTCTCTGTAAGGTATCCCGCCAAGAGAAATTAAAGTAGAAGATTGATGAAAACAATTGTGTGAAGTGAATCGAAGTGGTCCTGCGATGGTTTAAGCAAAACCCATTGCATATTCGAAAGTCTTCGATTTGGTAAAAAGAGGATCTGAGCTCGAACGAGGGAGGTCTATGGTCTGAGCCTAAACGAGGGAGATCAAATGTAAACACAGATAACAAGAGGATTCAAACCCAAACGAGGGAGATCTGTGGTCCAAGCCTGAAGGAGGGAGACAAAGTGTGCACATTATGAAAAAGGAGGTCTCAGCCTGAAAAGGGAGACCCACGATGAACATTGAAAGCGAGAACTTGTGCATGTAAAAATCCTGATAGGAATGGAACTTTGAGACTTTGTTTTACAACAGACCCTATGCAGTAAGAGACTGTTATTGGAAAAAAAGCTCTGGCAAAAGGCCCTGATGTCTGTGCTTTAACTGTATCCTTGTGGCCGAGAACACTGTGTGTGCGAAGCTCGAACGTGCCACCTTATGCCGTGCTGAAAACGTGGGGAAGGGAAGCCAAATGTTCAACTGGCCTGACATATTATTTCTTTAACACTTTTCTTTTTGCATACATCACTGTCCCACACCCTTTTGTATTTAGATGTAAGGATTAGCAATAGGTTTAATAGTATAGGCCCTTTTATTTGACAGTGACTTGATTAGGACTGTGTTATTATTATTTGATGGTCATTGCTTGCTCCCATCCTTCGATTTAGGTTTCGATAGGCGTTCAACCAACCCATTTGAAGTTCAATAAACATCCTGGAACTGTGATCACTTGTGTCTGTCTTCACTGTTTGATACCATGCCTTCCTTACACAGTAGACTGTGGTCAAACGTGCCAACGGGTGCTGAAAAAAATCAAGCATAACAAGCAATGAGAGACATCCGCTGTCAGCCGCTTGTAAGGATATTAGGGTGAAAACCTGAAGGAGAAGGGCCCAGGATGGAAACCACAACCTTCTCCAAGATTGTGGACAGCCATGACAGTTTGGTGATGGGCAGGAAATTGTTACAAACATTACAGAAGCATAAAGGTAACATCCATGTTTATGAGATTCCATCCAACATGTTAAAAAGTTTCAGAAGGCGAGGAGGCCACCAGAGGACGCACAGGCTATGGCAGCCTGAAGTCTGAGCTCCCGCCGAAGCTGAGCTAAGACCAGGGATTGAGCCCCCCCAGGACCCACCCACGGGTCAACCTCAGCCAGCCGAAGCAGTGAGCCCTGGGGCCCACTCCCCCGGTCGAAAGAGTGACGCTCAAAGACCCCCGGGAGCCAGAGAACGAGACCCGTGGCCCAGCCCAGTGAGAGGAGACGCGAGTAATCTGCGCGCCGCTGCGGCAGCGGGAGGAGACGCGGGGCACCGGAGTGGCGGAACTCGCCGGTACGACCACTCTTCCCCCTTCCGGCCCCTGCAGGGTGGACACCAGAGGATCGGCAGGGAATCCACCTGCGGAGGCCCACGGTGCTGGAGGACGGCGCGGGAGCGAGGTGAGAGCCCCTCCCCCCAACCAGTAGTGATCTGCATCGGATGCCCAGGCCCGTTGGCGGGGAAGACGCCTGTCCAACTCTGGACCCGGACACTGCAACAAGCTGTGTAGGACCCGCAGCCCAGGCCCACAGACCCCAGTGAAGACCATCACGGTGGGGCCACCGCAGGCCTGGCCTCGAAGGCCCATCCGGCCCTACTCAGCCCAGGAAGGGAAGGAAGAACCATCCCCGGCCCACGCACCGGCACGCCCCCAGCTGCTAGACGACGGGTGCAGAGGAGTCGCTGGGCCGGCACAGCAGTGGCCGGGTCCTCGGAACCCCCCCCCCCAGCGGGGGTAATGGTAGGAAAGCAAACCCTGCTCTCCCCGAGCGACAAGAAGTGAAGAGGTGGGGATCCTACGCCCAGAACCCACACGGGTGGTGGCCCCTGGCTCCCAATCCAGGGCATGTGCCCGCTCGGTAGGGAAATAAGAAGGGAATACGGACAGTCAGAGCAAGCTGGAGTGGCCCGAGTGAACATCCCACGGTTCTGCCCCGGCGGACGCCACCAACCCCTTTGCGCCCCACCCTCCCCCGCAGATGTGACAGAGGGACTCAGAAGGCCACGAGGAGAACGGACAGGGTGTGTGGCCCCTACCCCGAGGTCGGTGGGGTGTGTACCCACCCAGAAGCTGTCTTCCAGAGACGGTCAGGTCAGAAGGAAAGAGGGCAGACTCTCAATTTGGACCGCTTGATTACTCCCTGAGGGATTCTAGCCGGAGAAAGGGGAAGGGGGGCCTAATGAGCTGGCAAAAAACGCTCCAGGAATATCGGTACCAGGACACCAGGGGTGAGAACAGCGGTCCGGTTCGAAAGAGTGCAATGGCCCAATTGGAGACTCTCCCTCCGTCCACCATAACGGATGAGTAGATAGAGTGGATGAGTAGATGAGTAGATAGAGTAGATGAGTGGATAGGGCGGATGAGGGGATAGGGCGGATAAGTCGATAGAGTGGATGAATTGACAGAGCGGAGGAGTGGATACGTGTACAGTGAAGATGAGTGTACAGAACGGTTGAAGGTATAGAAAAGATGAGTGTAGAGATGAATATATGGAACAGCATAATGCTGTTAATGTGTGTAAAGCACAAGTGCAGAGAGCGGACGAGTGCGCAGAGAGGGGACGAGTGCGCAGAGAGGGGACGGGTGCGCAGAGAGGGGACGGGTGCGCAGAGAGGGGACGGGTGCGCAGAGAGGGGACGGGTGCGCAGAGAGGGGACGGGTGCGCAGAGAGGGGACGAGTGCAAAGAGATGATGTGTGCCTAGAGGGGATGAGTATATACGACCGATGAGTGTATATGGCGGATGAGTGTATATGGAGTGTATACGGCGGATGAGTGTATATGGCGGATGAGTAGATGGAGCGGATGAGTGGATAGTGCGGATGAGTGGATGGAGCGGATGAATGGATAGAACAGATGAATGTATAGACCAGATGAGTGGATAGAGCTGATGAGTAGATAAGTGTACAGAGAGAATGAGTGTACAGAACGGATGAAGGCATAGAACAGATGAGTGTAGAGATGAATATATGGCACAGGATATTGCTGTTGAATGCGTGTAAAGCAAGAAGTCCTTAAAGCGGATAAGTGTGGGGAGCAGATGAGTACGTAGAGGGATGAATACGTAGAGGGGATGAGTGCGTAGAGGGGATGAGTGCGTAGAGGGGATGAGTGCGTAGAGGGGATGAGTGCGTAGAGGGGATGAGTGCGTAGAGGGGATGAGTGCGTAGAGGGGATGAGTGCGTAGAGGGGATGAGTGTATAAAACAGGTGAACGCATAGTGCGCCCACTAGCCGCTCTGTGAATTTAGAAGTATGCCCAATAACCTCTCTGTGAATTAAGTAGTATGCCCAATAGCCTCTCTGTGAAAAGTTGAACTTAGAAGTGCACCCAATAGCCTCTCTGTGAATTTTAGAAGTGTGCCCAACTACCTCTCCATGAAAGTTGAACTTAGGAGGGTGCTCATTAGCCTCCCTGTGAATTCAGAAGTGCGCCCAATAGCCTCTCTGTGATTCTAGAAGTGTGCATTTAGAAGCTGAATTTAGAAGTGTTCCCAATAACCTCTCTGTGAATATTAGAAGCATGCCCAATAGCCTCTGTGGATTTAGAAATGTCTGGTAGGGCATGTAACCCATCATATCTCACCAACACGCTTACTCTCTCCTTACGTCACCACTCAAACAGAGATACTATGACACCATTCGGTATAACTGTTCTCATATCAACATTCGCTGCTCACTCCACATCATTCTAAGTAATCACTGCTGGTTACACACCCCCCCAGCCTGGCGTTCTCCTCAGGCCTAACGCAGCCACTTCTGATCTGAATAAATCCTGCCAGAACGAACACATACACCTGACCTCTCAACCATCACACCTACCGCTAGAAAGCAGCAATTACACGGATACCACACGAGCTGTACACATAACCGGTGCTCACACGCACCTTTTTGACTCTACTCTCTCTACTGATATGAACTTCGGTTCCCAAGGGCGTTCAACCTACCAGCGCCTTCAGACCATACCAATGGTATATAAGGCGCTATATAAATGCAAAACAACAATAACAATGGAAAATGGTTTTGCCTCTGTGTTACAGGAGATCAGGGACATGCGAGCGGACATTGCCCAGAAAATGGACCAAAGGGTGGACAAGGTTGAGGACAGACTGGTACAGCTGGAAACCAACCAATCATCGTCATTGACCCAGGAGATGGAAATGAACTTGAGACTGTCGGCTCTGAAGAAGAGAGAGGAAGAGCGGACCAGGCAAATGGATGATTTCGAAAACAGGGAATGGAGGAACCACCTCAGAATTTTCGGGGTTCTGGATTTGGAGGGAGAAACGGAGAGAGATCTGGTCCGGGCGGTGAGAGACATCATCACCCTCCTCTTCTCAGATGACATGACAACGGAACCAACATTCGACCGGGTCCACAGAGCCGGAGGTAGGGCGGGGGATCCCCAGTCCATCATGGTCCGATTCCACTATTTCACTGAAAAAGTAAAGGTGCTGGAGGCGGCCAGGAAGGCGCGGGAGATTACGTACAACAATGCTCAGGTGTCCATCTTTCAGGACCTCTCCTCGTACACACTGGCCAAACGCAGGATGTGCTGCCCTCTGATGCAGTTGCTAAAGGGGAAGGGGGTGCGCTACAGATGGGGTTACCCCTTTTCCCTCATGTTTGAGTACATGGGCCAGCGGACGACCCTGGTCACCGCGGAGGACATAAGGGCTGCCAGTCAAGACTACGTGACGGACCCGCCTCTGCGGAGGGAACCCATAGGGGTTGCCGCAGAAGGCGCTAGAGGACACGGGCCTCAGGGAGACAGGAGAAGGAACACAGGGTCGAAGAAATTCAGAAAACTAAACTCACCATCCACGGCGAAGGACAGTGAACGGAATGACCCCGCCTATGGGGGAATGGGCCAGTCCGGCCCACGAGGGGGACAGGGAGTTGAAGTATACAACGGAAGAGGAGAAGGGGCCTGGGGGTCCTGGCGGGAATCTCCAATTGAGGGAGAGCAAACCTGTCTGGCCCGAAAGTGAGCGGGCACCATAATCCGTGGGACTCAAGAACACATAGGGTCCCCCTGGACAGCAGGTATGGGGGGTCCCCATGGGAGGGTAGAAGGGGGGCTCAAAGTGGAGTGATTTTCGATATCAGCCTAGCAGCAGGCGGTAGGCTGGTGGTCCGGCCAATTACCAGTAATGGTAGGACTATTTGCCTGGACGCCAGGGTGGGTGGAGGGGGCGAGAGGGAAGTTGGGGTTGTTAAAGTTGAAGAAGGGAACAGGAGGCAGTTAAGGAAAAGTTTGAGGCCCACCTGGAGGGGAGGGAGGGGGGGTAAAGGGGAACCAAACGCAATCCAAACGGAGCTAAGAGGGTGCGGTGCTGGGAGAAGATTAACAGAGAGAAAGGAGAACCTGGTTAATGGCTGAGAACCTGCCCGCCCTGGGCATGGGTACCCTTAATGTGCGGGGGCTGTACACCCCAAATAAGAGGTCCTTGGTCTGTAGGGAATTTAGGAGGGCCAAGCTTGACCTGCTCCTCTCACAAGAGATGCACTGGGCGCGGGGGAAGGAACCCAAGATGCGGGGGGGAGGAATCAGAGAGGTGTTTAGTGCATCGCACTTGACAAAAAAAAGGGGGGTAGTCATCCTGCTGGCAAGGGAAATCGGCTTTGAAAAAGAGGCCATGTTGAAGGATCCGGAGGGCCGATATCTGCTGGTGAAAGGCTCATTGCGAGGCTCCCCCCTGACTCTTGCGGTAGTGTATAGCCCAAACGAAGGCCAGGCTCAATTTTGGGAGGAATTACAGACTGAAACTTTTCGCTCATGGTATGATGGTGGTGGGAGGAGATTTTAATATGGTCTTTTACCCTGATACTTGACCTGGGGCCCCAACCCTCAAGGGCCGCGGACAAAGCCATGGCCCGATCTTTCCAAAAGGTTAACGCTGAACTGGGCCTGGTAGAAAATTCCGAGCCCCAGGACTGGAGACCACTCTTTTACTTTCTACCCAACAATTCACACGTTATACTCCAGAATAGACTACATCCTAATTGATGAGCTTCTCCGCCTGAAAACCTATGTTTCCGGTCTCAGGGTCGACCCAGTCCCCTGGTCTGACCATGATCTAGTCCGTGTCACTATAGCGGGGGGATGGCGGAGTGCCAGCAGAGGGAGATGGAAATGCAACGACTCTCTGCTGAAAGATGAGGTTCTGGCACAGGACGTGCTAGAAGCCATCACGGACTATTTTTAACTTAATGACAACGGGGAGGTGGGCACGCATGTACTGTGGGACGCTTTCAAAGTGATCATGCGGGGAGTCCTCATCAAGATGGGAGCCCTGAAAAAAAGGGAGAGGGAAGCCCAGGAGAGATCTTTGAGAGATAAAATAGCCCAATTCCAGCCGGTAGGTCCCCCCGAGGAACCCCTGGAGAGGGATAAGATAGCCTCCCTGGAAGACTATAAGCTCCAGCTGAAAGACCTCCTGCTGCATAAGACGGAGCGGAGCCTACAACTGGTGAAACAAAAGTACTATGAGAAGGGGGACAGGGCGGATAGAATCCTAGCCTGGAAGTTGAGGGAGGTTCAGAGAAGCAGAATGGTAAAGGCAGTGAGGAACGAACGGGGGACGTTGGGCTATGACACCCCACATATAGGAGCGACCTTCCGCCAATACTACAAACAGCTATACTCGTCAGAGTATGACGTGGACAACGCCCAGATCGAGGGATTCCTGGACTCCGTCCGGATCCCAGCCTTGACAGGGGAAATGGCAGAGGGATTGGAAGGCCCAGTGACGGAGGAGGAGGTTGCGATCAGTCGGATGAAGGTGGGGACATCCCCGGGAGAGGACGGCTTTTCAGTTTATTTCTATAAGAGGTTTCGGTCCACCCTAGCCCCACACCTGGTGAGAGTGTTCAATGCGGTGTTAGAGGGGGGAACTCTTCTGGAAACCATGATGAGGGCCATAATAGTGGTACTGCCCAAAGAGGGCAAAGATCCAACAGAATGCTCCTCCTACCACCCGATAGCTCTCCTTAACATAGATGTTAAGATCCTGGCCAAGGTGGTGGGAAAGCGAATGGAAGGGATAATATCTAAACTGGTGCATGGGGACCAAGTAGGATTCATAGGGGGCAGGCAAGGCTCCGATAACATCAGAAAGACGATAGATCTAGTCCATCACGCCCAGGAGGCAGACCTCGAGGCGAGCCTGCTTTCTCTGGGCTCCGAGAAAGCCTTTGACAGGGTCGCGTGGAGATACATGGAACTCCTCCTCCAAAGAATGGGTTTTGGGGTACACCATTAGGAACTGGTTGTCTGTGCTATATAAAGCTCCAACGGCACGGGTACAGGTGAATGGGGAGTTGTCGGACTCATTCCCCCTCACGCGGGGGACTAGGCAGGGATGCCCACTCTCCCCTTTGATATATGTGCTAACGATGGAACCTCTGGCCATAGCAGTGAGAGCCCACCCTGACATCAAAGGGATTAAGAGAGGTGAAGTGGAGTTTAAGGTTTCCCTGTTTGCTGACGACATCCTGGCATACTTGGTGGAGCCAGGGCCCTCGATCCCCCCCTCTCCTATCCCTGATGATGGCCTTCGGGAAGTTCTCGGGGTTAAAAAAGTCAGTGCTGCTCCCTAGGAGGGTCCGGGACCCGGGGCTGGATCACCTGGATAGATACAAGGGAATTGTGGTGGTGAAAGACTCCATCCGATATTTAGGAGTTCTCTTTACCAGAGATCTTTCAAAGCTGGCCCCAACGAACTATGGCCCTATGGTGGCAGGGATCACATCAGACCTGAGGAGGTGGGGTGGAATGATCCTGTCCTGGTATGGGCGCATGACGGCGGTTAAGATGAATGTCCTGCCGAAACTGCTGTACCTCTTTACGGCACTCCCAACAGGGGTCCCCGAGCAAACACTCTGCGATTTACAGAAGGCAGTTAGGGAGTTTATATGGCAGGGTAGGACCCCGAGGATAGGGAGGGCCACCTTAACGTTATCCAGGGAGGAGGGTGGTTTCGGGCTGCCAGACTTTCTCCTGTTCCACAGGGCCGCCCAGCTGCGCGTCCTTTTGGAGCATATGAAAGAGGGGATGGGCACCTACTGGTCGTATCTGGAAGACATGGACGCCCACCCTCTAAAAGTGCGCAACCTTCTCTGGATGCCGCGCAGGTTTATCCCGAGCAAACTGAAGGCCCATCCAACCTTGGGAATACTCTGGTCGATCTGGAAGGAAGGGCCCACGACCGCACACCTCACCTCTTGGCCCTCTTCGATGTCCTCATTATGGGCTCGCCCGCTGAGTCCCGGTAGCAGGGGGTTCAAGAACGCCCAATCCTGGTCGGACAGGGGGATGGAATGGGTGGGGCAACTGTTCAAGGAGGGCGAGTTTCTCGAATATGAGGAGAGGAGGGGGGCTCTGGGGTCACTCTGTCTTCGAATACCTGCACCTAAAGGGCATCCTTTGTGACCAGAAGTGGGACCAGAACCTACAGAGACAGCTAACCCCCTTTGAAAAGCTATTGGACATGGCTACAACAAGGAAGGGGGCTGTGTCTAAGATGTACCAAATTTTGAACACTGAAAAGTTAGAGGGATTTCGTGGGTTTTGGAATGATTTGGCCAGGGAGGCCCTCTCAGAGGACGCATGGGCGAGGACATTCAGAATAGCATTTCATGGGAACCTTTTCACGTCGGACATGGAGCACAACTTTAAGATTTTGCACGGATGGCGCAGAGACCCGTTGAAACTGTCAAAGATGTTCCCGGGGGTGTCTCCCAGATGCCCGAGGGGGTGTGGCCAAGTGGGAACAAGGGGGCATTTGTGGTGGTCCTGCCCAAAGGCCCAGAAGTTCTGGGAAAACGTAAGGGGGTGGATGGCAGAGGTCACCGAAGAGCTTATCCCGCTACACCCGTTGACGATGTTGTTGGGCCTCCCCCCGGAGGAGGCGGAAATATACAGGTACCCAAGAATGTGGGAAACGATGTTGCGGGCGGGTAGGGTGGCCCTGGCGCAGAGATGGAAGAGCCCGGAACCCCCCTCCAAGGAGGACTGGCTGAAGAAGCTAAAGAACATGTTTCTCATGGATAAACTGACGGCTATGGTCAACAACGAATCAGGCACCTTTCAAGAAACTGGTATGGGGTGTATCAGGCTTGGGGATGGGATGCCCATTGATACCACGGGGTCACTTCGGTGCTTGAAGGACTGGGCTCGCAGAGAGGGGCACCCAAGGTCAACTGTGAAACCCATGTCCAGAGGGGCTGCAGACGTAACACAGCCATTGCACAAGTGAATGTTTGGTATTTCTCCCAGGCACCGAGAGGAGGTGCTCAAAAGAAAGCTCCGGTAGACATCAGTTTTGATTGGACTTTTTTCGGGGGGGAGGGACGGGGTTGGGGTGGGGGGACAGTGGGAGGAAGGTTTCGGGGTGGGGCTTCGACAAAGGTGTTAATTCAGCATTTACAATGAACATGTTTGTTATATTAAAAATGCAAATAAAACCAAAGTTAAAAAAAAAAAAGGTTTCAGAAGTAGGAAAACAGTACTTTTCAAGTTTACAGTTTTTAAAACCTAGTTTAAGAGGCATTCAAATTAAAAGGAGACAGAAAACTGCTAAGGCAACTGTTGAAAAAACAAAATGTCCAAGGAGAATGGTACATCCTCTTCAGAGCAGGTTTTGGACTATTCCACAAAAAACATTTACTTTTTGACAGAAAGGCATGGTTCGGTCACACACCTCAAAATACTTTATGGCAAAATGTTTCTTTGCTTACATGCTGAAAGGCTGTTCTACTTTCCACAGTGCAAAAGCAGGGCAGTTATCGGTTTTGTACGAGTGCAACAGGATTATAAACTTTCCCAGCTTTCAGGATTTCAAGGAATAAGTTTCAGATGTTGGATCACAAAGCTAGTGGTAGATTTCCCAGCAGCATGATTAGTGCAGTCCTGAATTTGGAAAAAGAACACAACTGCTTTTTCTTTACAGTCACTAATAGCCCAAACTGACAAGTGTGGGCTGTGTACACACGTTTAAAGGTTTCTAATATTCCTGACTCTTTGAGCACTTGTTTTTTTCCCTAACAAAGTCCAAGTTTCCCTGATGCTACTCTAGTTGCCACTACTCATGCTGTGCTTCTGTTGTCATGTGCTTAAGTCTACCAGTTGCAGCATTCCAAATCTTTATACCATATATTCAAACTCATGAATAATTCTTGCAGCAAGTTTAAAAATCAGATTATCTCGACAGGATTCCACTCTCCAAAAGTAAGAGAAGTAAGCAATACTGCAACCGACTTCTGTGCAGTTTCTGTATTTTTGGGTGTAACTCACAATTCGATCCCCTGTCTATGCAGCATGGCAGGCAATCTCGTTCATGTTTTGGGACAGCAGCACCCGACTCACAGAGACGCAGGTTAAAATGAGCAGCTCAGGAATTCCAGATGGCTGCCGGCAGAGGAGGACGTGCAAAGGTGTCTATCCCCGCCGCGCCAATAAGCAACTCAACAAAGCGATTCCGCAGGGAGCATCAACCCCACGGACCTTCACATGGAACTAATGTGGACTCCGATGGGAAGGAGAATGGCGGGCGAGCGCTCCAGCGAAGGTGGCATGGTGGGCCCCGCCCCTTGGTGGGGGTTGCCCAGCCTCCCTCCTCCCCCCACGACTCAAACAGGTCAGGCGGCGGGGATGGAGGGGGGGGACACGTTAGCCCGCACCCGGAAGAGGACGGTAGCGCGTGAAACGTGAGGGTCAGGGAACCGAGGGAGAAGCAGGCCCCAGAAAAGGCACGTTTTTTTCTAGACCCCATCACATTCTCCCTCGGTTTCCTGCCTCACCGGATCGTGTTTTTGTTTTGTTGCAGGAGTGCAAGGAGGAAAGATTCCAGTGGGTGGCCTATTCTGTTTTAGAGTGGATATCGTGGTGTGGCGTTTCCAAGGAATCTGGAGGAGAGTTTCCGGTGTGCAGGGGCAGTTTCTTTGTTCCGGAAAGAGGGCCCCGTTCCAGCCAGAGGGTTTGGTGTTGCGGAACAGTGGAAGAAAAGGTACGGCCTTGGACGGAGATAGGAAGGTATGGGGGTTCGCGGGTGTTTGTTGTGCAGCTGGACGCCGGGTATTTAAAGTCGTCGGCGGTGGTACGAGTAGTAGGGTCGGTGAGGGTACTGCCTTAGGGAACAGCCTTGCGGGCGGCGGTAATGAATATGGGGAATAGGTGCATGTGATGCAGAGGATATGTAGTTGATGCATGGGGGCAGACTTAGGCCTCGGGCTACTAACGTTGTGCCGGTAGATGCAGGTTGTGAGGTTAGCGAATGCAAGGTTAAAAAAAAAAAAAAATGCAGGGGACAAGGCCAAGGGTGATTTGTGGTCTGGATTGCGGACGGTCGCGGGCGGAGTGGGGGGTTCCACTGCAGGAAGCTCCATTTACACGGTGCATGGGGGATGCCACAGCCGGGCGGTTATTTCAGCGTCGTTCGGGGGAGTAGATCACCACGGTGCCGGGGGGCAGTCTGACCCAATGGTTATGGGGGCGCAGAGTGGCTGGGAGCAGGGGCGGGTTGAGGGGTGGGGGCGCAGGGACTGCAGGATGGTGAGGTTGGGGGGCACAGGCAGGGGAGGCACCCCTCCCCCTTCTTGCCCCGTAGCACAGGTTCCGGCCGGATCCGGAGGAAGGTGACCAGTCGGTGCAAGGAAGGTTGCTCCAAGAGTTCCATGGCAGCTGTTGTCGGTTCCGGTCGGGGGTGATAAGGTAACGTATAGGAATTTTAGCTTCGTGTTACCCCTGTCGGCTGTTAGGACGGACTGCAGCGCGTCGTGGGTGGCGGGGAGAGCTGGCTAATGTGCAAGGTAGCATGGCGGCTGCGAAGCAAGGAGAGGGAGGGGTATCGGTGGGGGCATCACGGTGTAAAGGTGGGGACAAGGGGACAGTTTAACCCAGTGACCAGAGGGGCCAGTATGTGAAAGGGATTATGGAATTTGTAGTACATGGGTCGGATTGCAAAAAGTCTGTGGGGGGATCAAATAGAAGGGTACTGGGTAGAACAGAGGGCGGCATTGGTAATACCAAGATAGACGCGTGTGTGGGTGAGCATTAATGTGTTGTGGAGGGTACGGGTACCGCAGTCGCATCGGGCGTATCAGATGGCCAGAGGATCAAAGTCGGTCGTTGTACATGGAGGGCGGTATCGGCAGGGCAGGACATTCAGCGGTGAAGGCGGCTGCTTTGCTGCTTGCTATTGTGTAAGCATAAGTGAAAGTAAAAAATCAGAGGACTGGACATACACGGGGGCTATGGGCAGACCAGGATAGTGGGGAGCTATTGTTTAGGCAGTCTTGTTCCATGGTCGCTCACCGGGGTAACAAAGTTGTGGCAACAATATGTTACGTGCGGCAGACTCACACGGCCTAGGCTATACTCGGCCACCCCACCCCCCGTCAGGAATATGTTTCATAGTCCGTGCGTACGGGCGGGCCCCCTTGTAGGCGGTAACTTTAACTATGCGTTGGAGGTATGTGATATGTTGTTGTTATTGCAAGGGCCGCCGTGCCACGTGCTACTAAGCCAAAGCATGGTGTTCCGGTGGTGGTTGAATGCAGCAGGTTGTTTTCAATTTCTATGGCCGCCGCGCCATGCGTTTAAAGCAAAGCCAGTATGTTCGTGCGGAGGTAGTGCAACACGTTCTTTTCAATGGCGATGGCTGGCCGCCGCGCCACGTGTTTTAATTGTGTGTTGGAGGGAAGTTACTGGGGGGATCTAGCATGTTGTTTCTTTCACGAGCCCAAACCAATGGCCGCCGCGCCACGGGTACTAAAGTCGAGTAGGGGCGGCATGTTTTCACGGTTTTAGGCTGCCGCGCCACGTTTTCGTAGGTTCGAATAAATGCAGCATTTAAGTATGATATTATGGGCGCACAATAGTTGTATTAAAGATTAGGATGCGCCATTCTTTAATTTAGGAATCTCAGGATACCAAGAATTCCCAATTTGAGTAGAGGTGTAGGTCAAATGGCGGGTACAAGACGTTGATGCGGCGCTAGCAGAGGGCCCAAAGAAGGAATGGAGAAAAGAGGGGCGGGCGTTATCGCATTTGGGGTGAAATGTGGGGGGAAGGGGGGATTGCAAAACATGGGGGGGGGACCTTGTTGGAGTGGCTACAAGGATCTTGTGGTTTCGGACGCATAGGCTGAGGAAGGCGCTGGTAGTTGCATGCAAGGACAGAAGGGGGTCCTCAAGGCAGCATCAAGGCCCGGTTTAGCGGCCAGAGGGAGTACGAGAATTTAAATTTTCAAACTCGGCGCGGCGCAGGGCTTGTGGTGAATTACTTGTCATGGAGCTCATTCAGGGGGCGTGTGGCGTTGTAGGATAGGAAAATGTTATGTCATGGGGGAAGATGAGGGTAAGAGGTGGGGGGACAAAGAGCTTGCAATGCCTTGTGGGCAAGTGTTACGACTGAATTAGGTTGACCTCCAACCAAAGGAAATGGACAAAATAATATTTTAAAACAGCGCAATTTCTTTATATATGAATTCAACTTTAAACCACTTCCATGGCACTGATGACGAGTTACTTCACTGTGCGGCTAATAGTTTTGACCAGTGTTGGGAGAAAGACCACACGGAGCACCACACATTTGCTTCGAGCCCACTCACCCCATGCAGAGAGTGGCTGGGGATTGGGGTGCTCGGTCCGGCGAAACAGGGAGTAAGGGGGGCACAATATTAAGGGATACAGAACTGGACACCGCAAATTGGGGGGGGGCAAGGGTAGAGCACCAATAACACATCCAAGCATGATCTGTTGGGCAAGACCGTTATAATGAACCAACAAGTAAGTATCACAAAGTAACGTGCCGCAGGGGCAAAGTGCGGATTAATGGAGAGGCATCGCCTGAAGGGGGCAGTAGAGAATTCACGGGAACTAATTTCCAATCCACTATAAATCCACATGGTAAGGAAGCTAATCAAACAACAATGCAAGGGCATCGCGTATTTATTCGTGGCATCTATGGTTAATAGATCTTTGATCATTCGCTAATGTAACTTCTATAAAGTCGTTCATCATGAAGTAATCGTACTTCAAAGGAAGGTCCCGCGCGAGCGCCTGCGACCCGGCAGTATCATATTCTCGTCTGGGACTAAGATACGTTTATTTAAGTAAATAAAGTAATACAGCTGGGGGGTGGGGGGGATGGGAGGCGGCAGGGACCAGGGTGTTAGATTAGGTTTGCAAGGAGGTGCGGGGAACATCAAAATGCTAAGGCCCAATGCTGATGGTTACGTTATGGCAACAGTACGTTGCAGTGTGGGCCTCACATGGCCCCCCAGAGTCAGGAACACGCTGCACAGGCTGTACGTGCGGGCGGGCCTTTATATGCAGTTATATTAATTATGAGTGGAGGAATGCAGCATGTGGTTTCTATTGCGATGGCCGCCGCGCCACGTGTTGTTTAAGCAAAGGTGCCAAAGAAAGATTTGACAATGCGCCCAGTATTGGACTTACGGCCTGCCAACAAGTATGTCAAGCCCCAAACATTTTGTATGACCACGCTACAAGAGGTAATCCCCCTCCTAAAAAAGGGGGACTCTTGGCACAGTATTTATTCTTCCTATTGCTAACATATTGATTTCGTGTCCGGCACGGGTGGTGTATGGAATGGCATTATAAACTGCGCCAACTAAAACTATTGGCAGGCGGCACATCCAACAGGGGAAGAGAAGACTGGGCAGCACTTGCTTACTGCAGCCTTTCCAAATCAGATTGAAAAGCTCACTTAACGGTATGAACGGTATAACGGTATAATCAACGGGACGGTTATTGTTCAATTAAGGGGTTCAGGGTATGTTAAACGTCATACCGTTACATCCCTACGAGGGACCTGGTCAGCAGGCCCCGGATGGTAACACGAAGCATCACACATTCGGTTTGAGCCCCCACACCCTGAGCAGAGTGTTGCTGGGGAGTGGGGTGTTCGGTCCGGTGCAACGGGGAGCAAGGGAGGCAGTACCGGACACTGCGAATTGGGGGTTGCAAGGGTTAGAGCGCAGATGATGCACGTGAGGGGGTACTGATCGAAAGGGCGTGGGTGGGGGGTAGGGTCTAAAGGGGAGGCAATTCCTCCTCTTACCACCACCCATCTCCCAAACATCCACACGAACGAGCAGAGGTGGAGGCGCGGGGGCATGCTAAAGCAAAACGAATACTAGGAGGGGAGTGCCCTGTGCAGGCTGGGGGGAACTCTCCGCCGCCGGCAGCCAGCAGAGAGTCTTGGAGGTGTCACAGGTCAATCCCTTTAACGAAGCACTGGCAGACCCATAGGGGAATGACCAGCCAACAGTTTAGATTTACGGCGCCCCAAGAGTAATAGGCTCGGGGGAGGCCCTGGGAAAAAAGGGGAGGGACGTAGGGGACTTGGGAGCCAATTCCAAGCCCAAAATTGCAGGGGGGGGGAACGAATAACAAACTCACAAACAAGGCCATCAAGGGAAGTCGGTCGGGGGGGGACAAGAGGAGACGACGGGGGGTCAGGTAACGGTGACAAAATAACAGCAAGGGGAAGTCTTCACGGAAGGAGGGGGGCATGAGGGGGAGGGAGGTGGGGGATCCAAGACAGGGCGGCAAGGCGAATAGAGGGAACAGGGGGGATGAAGCCAGTCCCAAGGAACGGAAGGAAGGGGGGGGGGCAAGGACCAAAAGCTGGGGGGACAGGAGATGGGGTACGGAAGAACAGGGCTGGGAAGTCTGCCTCTGGGGGGAAATGGAGCTATGATATGGAGGGGCAGAAACAACAGGGAGGGGGGGTTTGGCGGGACCCAAAAAACTGGGGACCTGGTGAGTCGAGGAGCAAGCTTGGGAAAGGAAGGAAGGACAAGGGATAGGGTACCCGGAAGAGATATTACTATGGCAGGGGGGCACTGGGTCAGACTTCACAGGGAGGCCTTGGGGGAGAGGGACTGGGAAGTTCTCAGGGGCTCGGCAAGACGGAAGGGAGACATGGGGGGCAGCATAGATAGGATTGGGCTTCCAGTACAAGCGGCAATCGGCGGACAAAGGGGGGGACAGAGTAGAGTAGAAACGACTCAAAATAGACGGGCATCGCAAAGCGATGACCATATAGGCAGGCAGAAAGGTGTGGGCCGGCACCGGAGGGCGGTGTCGGCCTTAACAACAGATGTGGGATATGTGTAACGTTGGGGCACTTGTGGTGGTGCCGGTATAGGAACGTGAATACTAGCGAGGCACCGCGTGGCTGCCGGTTTTATCTAGACCCAGACCCAGGACACGGGGTAAGTGTCAGGGTAGGTGGGGGCGGACAGGGCATTCCCAACAAAGACCTAGAGCAAAAGGGGGGGCATATGGAAAAACTCGGTCATGGGAAATCTACAAACGGCCGGGGGTAGAGAGAGGTTATTAGCAAGGGCCGGGCGGGCAAGGGATACCTAGGTAGCCGCACACAGAGTAGTATACCTGTGGTGGTGAATTACGGATCGCCTGTAAGATAACTCCAAGACTTTATGCAAAATAAAGCTGCTGAGGCATTTTAATCTTCCAACTTTACCAAGTGTCTGAGTTGTTTTTTCCAACATGTGATGTATGACATATGCCGGGTTGCATGAGGGGAGGAGGGGGGTGGGGGGAGAGTGAGGGGCCAGGCATGGAGGAGGGGGGAGGACAAGGCACTGGGATGCCCACGCTAAGCCCTCGGAAGGTGAGGTCCACAAATAGACTCAGACTTCAGCACGGACCCAGATTGGAGGTGGTCCCATAGGCGGGCCAGGTAAACGTACGGCAGCTGCCAGTAAAGACGGTGGAGGAGGGACAGCAAGCTCCGCTGTGACATTCACACCCCCACAGAGCATCAACGGAGCATAGACCGGACGTGTGGGTAGTCTTCAGCGAGAAGGGGAGAGCCCTCAGAACAGTCGCGCGGTGAGGTACAAACACAAACCAGACCACATAACTACAAAGCAACTACTGGGAAGGCATGGGAAGGTGAAAGAGGGACATAAGGTGCCCTCTCAGGCCCCCCCCCCAAGAGACACCGAGACTGGGAAGGATTCAATGCCGGCACCGGAGGGGCACACATTCGGGAAATGACACAGGAGGGACCGGCCCATACCCGCATCCCGGGAACGCATATGGCAAGAGTGGGGAAAAAAACATCAATGAACAGGACCATGTCGGGGGAACGCGGCACTTCACGCATGAGCTCCGGCAACACCAGCAACAGGGCTATACAGACCCCATAACAACAACATAAAGCCATGAGGAAACAGCGCATGCCACCACAACAAAAGACCCTGCAGGGCTCCAGCAAACAAAGGACGGAGGACAAAGCAGGGAGCAAGCCACAACTGCCGACACCAAAGCAAAGCCCAGCCAAAGAGAAAAGGCAAGTGCTCAGCACCCCTAAGAGCAACCCACCCGGAAACAGGGCCTGTGGGAGAAATGACAGACTGAAAACCCCAATCAACACCTGGCCCTGGCGGGGTGGGGGGGGGTACGGCAGCGGCATTGAGACAAAGTGAGTATAAGCAGTGTGCCGACGGGAGGGTCACCCACAGGTCCATAAAAAGCTGCACCAGCAGCTGGTAGTTCAGGCAGCAGCATATAAACTAAATAACACCCGCTGATACACAGCAAAGACAGTATACATGGTGCGGGCAAGAAGAAAAAAAGGCATCCAACACCAGCAAGGGGGAGGATGCCCTCAACACAGACCAACGACACAGAGCAGAATCCCATCCTCCACAGGGCCGCTGATGCCACCTCCCCCCCCCCCATCACACACCAGCAACAAATACCAATCCCGGCAGGGGGACCCAAGAACATTGGGGTGCCCCAAAAGGCAGTGCAAAACAAGAAGCAGCAAGGAAGCAAAGCCCCACTGGACCACCCGCAAAGGGCTCAGAGAGGAAAAAGGAGCGAGGAAACCCCCCTCCACAAAAAAACAGTGACAAAGGGAAGTGAAAGACACCAAATAATTATACAGCCCCAACACAATTGGCTGAAACGTGCGCAGGGGAGGGCCGCACATCATGACAAGCAATGACCCAATGAATACCACAGGAAGCCAGATAAAAGAAACGCCACATCAGCATTTATATCTAAGTCCAGACAGAAAACCACGACCCCAGCTCAACCAGACTCCCCCCCCACCCCCCCAGGGAAACGCCATAAAAACCTAAAACAGCTTTGGAGCACAGGCAACATAGCTACATCGAGACGAGGCGAGATAATCCTCACCCAAGAACGGCAGGAAATGGGTAGAACACAATGTCCAAAGCGGACATGTAAAATTGCTTTAAAGAATTTCAGAACCAATTCCTACTCTCCTGACAGGAACAATTCAAAACGCTGAAGGAGGGTATGATATAATCTCTACTGGAGGTAAAGATGGACATTGCGAAACTGGAGGAAAGAACGGACACGTTGGAAAAAGTGGTGAAACAAATAGAGGACAACTACCAAAAATCGGATGAGTTATTAGAGTATCTATTCCGCCTCACTAATAAATTGGAACTCCAATGCTAGGATCTGGAAAACAGTTCAAGAAGAGACAACATTACAATTAAAAACCTACCGGAAGCGGTAGATGACAAAGACCTGCCTGAGACAGTCCTCCAACTCTTCTCGGAAGTTCTAACAAGGAACACGGAAACCCAGGTCCAGGTCGACAGACTGCAACAAGTAGGCCCAAAAAGACTAGCCGAACCAGGGGCACAACTGTTAGGCAGAATCCTATGCAGTTCCCTTGGGGAACACTGCAAGAAGATTAAGACTATAGGAGTAAGCAGTAAACCCAATTGGTAGCCGTCTGCACCACCCAGATTTTACCTGGTAGCTGTGGCTGAGCAGTCAGACCTCTCTCAAGATGAGTAGGGCAGTATACAGAGCATACACAATAGGGCCAAAAACACAGTGGAGCAAACAAACACTGACTAGAGCTTGGTATCAAAAGTATATAATTATTTATTTAAAACGCACTTTAGGAAATACACTAAGCACTATAGATCAAAGCAAGTTCAAACACAGTCAGATAAAGTATACACACCTCCCTTAATAATTATTAGACAAGTCTAGGTCAAAACACCACTATTTGTAAAAACAGATGTGAGCGCGTAACTTAGAGGGCACTCCAATAATTAAGTTAAAGGGAGAGAAAAAGGCAGGTCATGAAAATAAAACAGTTCCCAACACTTTTCTAAGACCACAGCAAGTTAGTGAAGGCAGAGTCTACTGTAGAGCCAAAGTTCATAGGCCAGGCCCACTTTAAATGGAGCAGGGCGAAATGTGCCCAAGATCACACAGTTTAAAAAGCACTCAAGTCTTTGCAGAAATGTTCAAAGGAGGTTGGTTTGATGCGAAAGATAAAGTAAGAAGGTCTGGGGCCAACCCAGTTGGAAAGCCAAGGATTTAAGGGTCACCTTTAGCAATCCGCAGAAACGGAGGCCAGGCGGAACACAGTACCTTAAAGAGTGAGGAAGCTCCAGCGGTGGCAGTTGGTCCTGGCAGCGGTTGTAGTTCGTGGTTTCACCCAGGGGAAGAGAAGATCTCATCGAGGAGGAAACTTTGAGTCGTTGCACGGCCCAGGGAAGAGACCAGCCGCGGAGTTCGTTCGGTAAAAAGGTGCGTTCCTTTTATTCGCGGTCACAGTGGTGAAGCTTGGCTATCTGGCCGCCGGGGTGCTTGGCACGGGCGATTCGACCAAGGGACATCAAGGAAAGCGAATGGCGAACTGGTTGTCCCCACCAGCTCAAAGGGAGAAGACTCTTACAGCAGAAGATCTTCTCTTGTCGTCGGGAAAGTGGTGTCGTCATTGCAGATGGCTCAGCTTCTCCCCTCTTCCGATTTCTTAGGTCCTGTGGCCAACTTCTGAAGTTCCAGTCCCCAAAGCCCTGCTTTTATGCAGAAAAACCCCCATTCAACAGCCTAGCTGTCACTCATACATGTTAAGTGGTGAGCCGGGCGGCTCACCACTGGGCCAATCAGAACAGAGTGCGACTTGGGTTGCTAAGGCAATGCAGTCCAGGGTGCCAATTCCCCCACCCACACATCCTGTGGAACCCAGACAGAGTGGTACCAGTTGGAGGGCTTCTGCGGAGAAGCCCGCCAAAAGGTGGAACAAAGGACCCGACCTTGGTTGGAGTTACAGAGACGGACACAAATGCCATTTTGCAAAAGAGTTCTGGTGAAAAGACCCAACCGGTGATTTTATATTAAATAAATAAACCGGCGGTATCTTTAACATTGCACCAAAAAGTGGTGCGTTTAAAATCAATGGGAAAATCCCATAGGGAATATTCCGGTGGAATATTTTGCGTGGTAACCACTGCCACCCACCAGAAACTCGACAAGGGGGGACTGGACAGTGCCCCCTTGGGAACAGACCCAGGGGCAATCGAATTAACCCCTTCCATTACTTCCACAATATGATGGTTTGTACTGGTTCTGTTCACAATTTTGGACTACTAAAGCCAATGGTGACTTTACATGCCCTGGGAGACAGTAGTCAGTCCCAGGTTATGGATTCTATGTTTGGGGGTCACTATGACACCCCTGTGCTACTGCACTGAGGATGCTGTGTAACACATACACTAAAACAGATGATACCCTATGGAGTAAAAAGACCCCATAGCCCATAAGCACACAATAAGTCAAAGACATACCTCAAATCATGCCTAAGAGTGGGAGGAAAAGAGTTTCACTCTTAGCAGGAGAAAAAAACAAACCCCAAAAATCCAGCAAAGCTGCTGGGGGACTCACTAGGTTTGGGAAATTAGCCTTATAAGAGAATTCTCCCTAACAATGACCAAGAGACGCACAAGCAGCAATAAAATCTTACGGCCAAAAAGAGCAAATCCTGCGCAAGGCAAGAACAACGGGACCATTAAGAGTAAATGAACAAGAAATACAGTTAAACCAAGACCTTGCTCAATCCACGCTCCAAAAGAGAAGAAGAATGGGTCCTATAGTCCAGCACTTAACAACCAACCAAGTAAAATACAAATGGACGTTCCCGTTCGGACTCCTGTTCACATGGGAAGGGCGACAACACAGGATCACTACATACGAGGAAGGAGAACATATTCTTTATGAGAAAGAACTTTGGGCGAGTCTATTACAAGACAACAATGGGAACACGTACAGAGCTTAATCCCCAAACTAACACGCTCAATACAGGTGAGGGAAATGTGGCAAAACGTCTTACTACAATGGCATTACACCCCCGGGAGACTTCACGCAAGGTACCCGTCCACAAGGGACACATGCTGGCGAGGATGCCCCACGAAAGGAGACTGGAAATACATATGGTGGAGTTGCCTGAACCTCCAGCAGTTCTGGGGGGAAATAAAATCCCAGGTGGCCAAAATGATGCAGAGACCAGACCAAATAGCGGACAGGATATCGGTGGCGGGAATGTGGGAACAGGACCTGGGTCCCACACGAAAATGCAACAGAGGTGGGTGATGATCTTGGTAATAGCGGCATGGCTGACGATAGCCCAACAATGGAAACAAAAAACCCCACCCACGATTTATGACTGGTTACAAAAAGTGTGGAGATTTGTCTCACTCGAATGGATGACTTACAAACTACAAGGCTCACCCCAAGCGTTCAGAAAGACCGGAGTCACATCCTAACTTACTTACAAAGTGACTATATGCTGCAATGGTGCCCGCATAGCACCAGAATCCTGGACATTATGTAAAGCAGTCAACACCCAGATCGGAAAATCGGCCAACACCACAAAGGATGGAGTGGGGTGGGAGGGGGAGGGGGAGGGTGAGTGTCAAGGGAGCTGGGGGGTGTTGATGGCATTTATGCATGATTGTAAAATCAACAAAATATGTTTTAAAATGAGCGGCTCGGCATGGTGTCCCACTTGTTTTATGGACTCTCTGAAAACTCCTTCCCTACCCTCAGTGAGTATAAAAAAAAGGTTTCAGTTAAGTGGTCATATGTAGGGTAGGCAGAGTTGAGACTTTCATTCGGGACATTAAAACTAAAAGATTCCCTGTTGTTAGAGGTTATGATGACCATCTTAAGTTTACTTCCAATGTAACCTCCAACAGAGGGTGTAGCTTGAATGGGGAACATTTGTGAGCACCTCTGTTGCACAACAATGTTAGCGCCAAGATCAACATTGGGCGTTAGTGCATTACATCTATATCATATCATTCTGTGGGGTGGGAAGTCCTAAACTGTAACGTCTAGTGAAAAATCCCTGCCCTTTTTTGGGTTTCTCGGACTAGTTTACTGGCTTTATCCTAGATATGTTAAAACCTGAAACATCTTTAGGGTTAGTATGATGTGCCCTCCGTGGTCCTTCAGCCTCTCAGGGTTACGGTGCCCCAAATGCACCCTGTTCCCTGAGTGAGTAACCTCGAACAGTTAACTGTATGGATTCCACTAGTTTGTGGAAGTCTATGGTGTATGTGTATACATTTAGTGGGGTACTTTCTGATGTGCTCCAGGGGTGCGACTACTGGCATCCCCTGAATGAATAGCAGTACATGGCCATTGGTCTGTGAGAGTGAATGGGACATGGAGGTTGCCATATATGGTCATAGTTTTGTTCTGTATCAAAAGAGCAACCAATTGTGGTTAGTTGCAAAGAAGAACTCGAATGAAAGAGGTACGTTTTCAAACTATTACAGAAGGGGAACAGGGACTTAAGACTACACAGATCCAATGGAAGTGAATTCCACATGCAAGGCCCAATTACCAAGAACTGTTAATCACCTCTGGTTTTGCATCCGAGGGTGGGAGACGACCAGCAAGTAGCTTATTTTGGCAGCAAAGTGGCACAGAATGCAGAATAGTTGAATCCTGTCAACTAAATACTGTCAGGCAGGCCTGTCTAGGAATTTTAAAACTAAGCATAACAACTTGAACTGATTTCTATGGCAATGTAAGGATCTGGGTAGACGGATAATGAGACAAACAGCAGAATTATGTAGTCTGTAGACAGGAGAGTTTTTTTATTCAGGGATTCCTGCATAAAGTGCATTCACATAGTCAGGTTTAGAGTTGACTAAAGAATCCCACAAAGGCTGTATGATTCTCTCTTGCAAGATGGTGGGAGAGGGGGGGGGGGGGTTTCAGAAGAGTGGAAGTCTAAAAAAAAAAAAGCAGATTCACAACCTCAATCACTTGATAGTCAATGCCCAAGCCAGATTGGCAAACAAAGGCTTTGTTCCTAACTCTGTCAACAAAAGAGGTGGGAAGCCCAAAGCACAGGGGGAGGTGAAGAGTGATTAGACCCTTAAGCAGATGCTCCAGCCCAGGAGGGCTAACTCTGTCTTGGACGGATTCAACTGGATTCACACCCAGTTCTTCATAACAATAAGACAAGAGACCACCTGAAAATCCTTGCAAGGGCCAGAAGTCCACAAATACACCTGGATGTCCTTGGGGTGTTAGTGGTATTTATATCTAAACCTGCAGAAAATGCTCAATTAATAAAAGAGGCAACAGGGAAGACCCCTCAAGGTCCCTGCAAAGGATTGGAATAGATTTGGACCTACCTGAACTGAGCTAAACTCAGATTGCATGCACTTTCTGGTAATTGAAACTGACTTCTGCCTCTGGACAAGCTGTGGATCTCCTCACATCAGCAGTTCATCTTCGCTCTGACACAGTGCCATATCCAGTAGCTCTTCTGCAGACCAGCGTCATCCCTCATCCGAGACTGGAAATCAGTACCCTTGACATGTAGCCTTGAGAGAAACTAAAATGTCGATAGCTAGTGACCTAAACATCTGAAGATTTACTACCAAGATGTTGCCTTGTACTCAGATCCCTCCAGAGAGATATACAGTTATCACGAACCTCAGCTCTCGTTCATTATCATTGGGTCAATTGTGGGTACTGAAACATCAGGAACAGTATCATACTGTATCAATTAGAAGCCGTTCCACTGCTCGTTAGCTCCTGTTGATTTCAATGAGATACTTAATTGGTTTACCCACGATAATCAAAGAAATACTTTCCGAATGGAGGTGCTCCAAACCCTGCCCAGAACACAGCTCTCTCCGACAGCACTGCTGTAAGAAATGGGAACCGATGCAGGTAGTTTCTGTGTCTGTGACCTGGCACAGTGTAGTTAAAGGGGAGGAGAGAAAGGAGTAGGAAGCAGGATGCCATGCAAAGGTAAGGTCAATATTGGATGGTGGGCTGGGTAGAAGTGTGGCAGTGCAGGGTGGCAGAGGACAGCGGAATTGAGCAGGGTGATCAACCCATTCAAGAACGGCAGGTGTGGTGCAGAGAAAATGGGTAATAGGGACAGAGGAAAGCAGCAAGGTGAACAGTCAAATTGAATTCTCCAATTTGGTGAAGGGGTGCAAAGGAAAGGGGATCAGTGGGTAAGGATTGATGGGTGGGATAAACAGCAAGCAGGATTTGGAGAAGGCACATAGATCCAACTAATGACTAGTTGGGTGGATGCAAGTTACAAGGTACCTCTGGGGTGCTGTCAGCCACACTTGTAGCACAAAGGACCTGTTTGACCTAGGACATTTCCTATGACGCTTAGTTGTAGGGTCACTACCCTTAACCAAGAAAGTACTATTTCTAAACAAAGTCTACTTACCTGCACATCATTTATTAGCTTCACAGAAAAAGAAGTATTATTTCATTAACATCACAGTATGTAGATTCTGTGAAGATGTGACCTTGAGAGACACCAAGTGATCAACCCTCGATAATACTAGCTGAGGTGGTTTATTTTGGACGATTTTGTGTAGCCTCCAAAATGCTCACATATCACACATTGAACCCCGACCCCCACCTCCATCCCCCTGCCCAATACAACACATTCCCTCCTCATTCGCCACCACTCACGCAAACGCACTATTACTCGCACCCCTGACTCCTCCATTCGCCACCACTCACGCAAACACACTTTTACTCGCACCCCTGACTCCTACACACACACACACACACACACACACACACACACACACACACACACACACACACACACACACACACACACACACACACACACACACACACACACACACACACACACACACACACACACACAAACTCCTGCAACTTCCCTCACATGGCCACGCATGTTAGCCCCTGCATGCACTCGTCTGCGTCACAGGGAGCAGCTGTCCTCCAAACATGGTGGGCGCATCTGAATGAAGCCTCGCTGACAGCAAGGTAAGTAAAGGGCGTGGGGTGGGTGAAGGGTGTTTCTCATGATCATTTTGGAAAGAGCGAATAATCGCTTTCATGCTGTCTTTCTAAAGCCATCATAAATGGAGTCGGAAACAAATAATCGTTTTTTTCACTTAGTCCCATTTGGGCCACAGAAGGTTTGCAGACAAACATGTAGCCTGACTCTGTCTCACTGAATTTCACATTGGGCACAGGGCTGTAAGAGAAACCACCCTAATCCATCCAATGTAATGGATTCAAGATAGATTAATGAACATTTTTAGCTTCCTGGATCTGTAGAAATGTCTATTGCAATGTGAAGGTCCAGATTCCCAAAAAGGCAGGTGCCTATTCTTAAATTGGCAGATGTTTGTAAATTTACCCAGCACTTACAAACCCATCACATTCTCTTTTCTTTTCTAATGTTGATAAATACTAAACAAGCTTTCTCTGCAGAAGGCAGCGTTACCTCCTACCTTCAGATGCGGGCACTGTTGCCCCATGCCCCAGCTTCTGTCAGACAAGCTATTGGTGCTAACTCCCAATAGCAAACATGTACAGATCAAGGGGAGTTAAATGACAAGGCTAACATCATCTATGTATTTCCATGAAACTACAGGTAGGAGAGAGTTCCCTAGAGGTGACGTCTCATCAAAGGACAAGGGAGTGAATTGTCCTGTGTGACAATCATGGGAAAATGTAGGGCATAAAGCCCTCCATACCTGTGCAAGATGTTCCCTCTGACTCCTATTGTGCATTACACCTGCTCAGGGTCGGTCACTTCAAAGTTAAATAGATAAATACCACCGACGCTGCCATTTGCCCTGCAACCTTGATTTGCTTTGAACCATTTATATCACGTAGCGACATGTATATCTGGACACAGAATGGTACGGATGGTTAATAAGGATACAGAAGCAGAACAAAAGAAAAACATAGAAACTACTTATATAAAGAGGTAGGTGTTAAGATTCTTCTTAAAAAGAGTCAGAAACTGCATACATTTCAGAATAATAGGGAGGGGGCTCCAGAGACAGGGGCCCAGAACAGCAAAAAAAAAGTTTTCATAGATAACTCTTGTCAAACACAGATCTGGAGATTGCTAAACAGTTTGCGGATATAATTTACATGAAACAGGGAGAGGGCTCACATAATGTGAAAACTGTGGGGGCTGCATTACCTGTGTTGGACGGGAAGCAAGTACAACCAGTATTAGCATAATTGTTTGTTTTTATTTGGTCGAAAGGTACATTTGACCGAATTTGGCCTGTACTATTCAACTGAATAAAAATGAACAATTAGGCCAATACATACCGAACATGTGGAGGGGAGGTTGCCAGGGTCTCCCCCGCTCCTTATGATCGGTATGTATTAGCCTTGAGGGGTTGCGGGGTGTCCCAGCTTCCTCAACATGGGAGGCGGTGGACTGGGGGAAAAAAAAACACAAAAGAAAAAGGGACCCTGCAGCGTCGGAGCCGACGCACGTTAGAGGGACGGATCTGATGCCGCAGGGATGAAGGGGACCAGGCGGCATCCAAACAGGTAAGTAGGGGAGTGGGGTGGGTTGGTGTGCACGCATTTGGTTTGCGCTTTGTTCCTCTGACAATTGATCGCATGCGGGCAGGTTTTTTTTGGTCGGCTTGCCGCGATCAATTGTCAGACGAACGAACTCCACCAAACCGTACAACCTTCCTTGTCAACTTTGGGGAACAAAGGAGAGGCCTCTCAACCCCCTCTAATATCAGCCCAATACCATATCGATGTTTTAAAACAGTGTCTCCCCAGAAACATGCAAATTGGCAAAACCTTTATGCCTCCAATTGCTGATGAGTCCCTGAAGAAATCTGTCATGGACCACAGACATTTTGTTATTAGTAATGTGAAGCACTCCAAAGGTCCCGAACCTAGAGCTGCCCTGAGGAATAAGGTACTGGCATGGTTGCGACAAAAGACTGGCCATGGGCTAGTAAGAATGTCAGATCTTAAAATCATTTGCAGGATCAAGATCGAACCATGGTGCACCCAGAACGGTCGGAACTGCATTTTGTTTGGTTGGGGCAAAAGCAATTTGATTTCCTTTTTGTCCATTTGCAACAACCTGGTGAGAGTTTCCTCTGATTTGAAACTGGTTATGGACTTTCCTGATGGTACTTGTCCAAAGGTGTCCTGAATTTAGGACCTGCTGTTGATGAGCCGTATCTTACCACCTGTCAAATGTCTTCATGATTATTCTTGTTTTGATGTTTTCTTTTTTCTTTTTCAATTTATTACATGTTTCGTTTTATTTATACTGTCTGTAAGATGTATGTAGCGATTTGAGGCCGATGGGCGTATAGCGCTTTATAAGAAATAAACTAAACACCTCCAGAAACATAACATGAGGTAGTTACTAGTAACACATGGTTTTGTGTAGACCGAAGCTTTCATGTCAGACGATACATTTGAATCCGATCATCAAGATTGCATGGCCTAGCACCATGCTGACATTTAAGAATAAGACACAAGATTTTGAACATTATCATCTGCTTAAATGGTAGCCAGTGAAGGGACCTTCAAAATTGAGGAAGATTTTGGAAGATGGTAAATATGTCTAACATCTGCATTTTGTGCAACCTGCAGGCGAGACAATTGCCCCAGAGGTTTACCGGCTAAAATAGCATTGGCATAGTCCAGCTTGGAGTAGACCACAGCCCCTACCATAGAGGGATGATTTGCAACTGTTACAAAGGGAAGAGCAAAACCTAAGAAACAAAGCCTTCATGAGATGGACTTAATGGACCAACCTGCAGCCCAAGTCAGGACACAAGTCAATCTTATCCACAAAGTAAAATGTGTTAAAGAAAATACAAAATACACGTTTATCTATCTAAATAATATTTGCCTCATAAACCACCAGTGTATGTCGATATACACCCATTTACTCACACACAAAGCGATGTAGAGATTCAGACACCTAATATACATACCGACATATGTGGCACACATGCAAATACATCAAAACAAAAACGAATGTAAACACATACAGGCATACACAGCACTTTTGGATGCTCTACCCTCTCCCCCTTTTCCTCCAGAATTTTACCTTTGCACCTTGAAACACAATTAGATTTTTCTCAGAGACATAATCTGTGACCTTTGACCAGCTGCAGGAAAGAGAATGAAAAAAGACTCACTAAGTAACAATATTCACATAAGAAAATGGGGAGTGCAACAAAAGTGTCTATAGGAATGGAGCAAGGCACAGCATCTCATAGAAGAACAGTATAAACAGCAATTATTTTAAGGGGGAACAGAAGAACAAGTTACTTCTTACCTGGTAACGTTCTTTCGATGGTATGTTCCTCCGACGTATTCCTTATCTTGATAGATCATCTCCAGCTTGCTGGCCTCGGAATTTTTTTTTCAGTAGAGGGCGCTGCGCATCGACGTCCCTCGAGCCGATGTCCCTCGACAGCCTCCGTATCGACGCCGACGTCATCATGTGTATAAATAGACTCGCACAGCGTCCCTTGCTCAGTTCCATTTTGACGTTAACAGTTGTTTTACATGAATTGGTTATTGACCCAGAAGGAGCGTTTTACTGAGGGGATGGATGGGAGGGGCGATAAGGAATACGTCGGAGGAACATCCCATCGAAAGAACGTTACCAGGTAAGAAGTAACTTGTTCTTCGAAGGGATTGTGTCCTCCGACGCATTCCTTATCTTGATAGACTCCCATAGCAGTGGTGTATAACTGGAGGTGGGAGTAAAATTGCCATGCTTCCCTTCAAGAATGAACAGAGTGCAACACAGCTTTGCCAAATCTAGTCTCTTGGCTAGAGGAGGAATCCAGGTTGTAAAATCTTGTGAAGGTATGTGCAGACGACCATGTGGCAGCCGCACATATGTCTCGAATCAGTACCCCTCTTTGGAGGGCCGAAGAGGCTGCGATACCCCTGGTTGAATGAGCCCTAAGATTTTGAGGAGGCTTTTTCCCTGCCAGTTTGTAACATTTCAGAATGGCCAAAATAATCCATCTGGAAATGGTCTGTTTTGTTATCGGTAATCCCAATTTGTGCCCTGAGTAACCTACGAACACAGTTGGTCTGCTTGCCTAATCCTAGCAAGTCTGCTGATGTAAAAGCTCAAAGCCTGCCTTGGGTCCAGCCTATGCAGCCTTTCTTCCTCTTTCCCCGGATGGGGAGGGGGATAAAATGACGGTAAGATAATCTTCTGAGTGATGTGGAATTCAGAAACCACCTTTGTGAGAAAATTAGTCTTCACTTGTAGGACAACTTTGTCTTTATGAAAAATTGTATGAGGGGGTTTACAAGATAGACTTTGTAATTCGCTCACCCCCCTAGCAGATGTCAATGCCACTAATAAGACAGTTTTAAGGGTGAGAAACCTTAGTGAACAAGAGTGGAGTGGTTCAAAAGGAGTACCCATCAGGAAATTTAAGACTACATTTAAGTCCCATAAGGGAACTTGGAATGGTCTTGGAGGATAGACATTGGTTAATCCCTTCAGACATTGTATTACTAAGGGTAACTTGAAATACGATGGTTCCTCTGCAGTGCGCTTGAAGATCGATAGCGCTGCGAGATAGCCCTTGATAGTGCCAACCTGAAGGCCCGAATTTGCCAAATAGAGTAGAAAAAAAAACAATGTTTGTGTACCACATGAAAAGGGGTCGAAATTCTTTTCTCTACATCAGCTGCAAAATTTGTTCCAACGGCGGCGGTATAAAGTCTTTGTTGTTGGCCTTCTTGCCGAAAGCAACACCTCCATGACGTCATCTGAGAGGTCCCAATCCTTGTATCTCAACCTTTCAGATACCAAGCGTTAAGGTTGAGGGTTCTGTCTGGATGGAGAACCTGACCTCCCTTCTGCGAGAGAAGATTCTCCTTGAGTGGAAGGCGAATTGGAGGGCAGATGGACATGTCCAGAAGGTCCTGGTACCAGGTTCTCCTGGCCCAGTCTGGGGCAATTAGGATCATGGCTTTCCGGAACCTTCTCAACCTCCTGATCATTTGAGGAATGACAGGGTCTGGAGGAAACGCGTACAGAAATGGAAACTCCCAGTCCACTACGAAAGCGTCCCCTAGAGCTCCTCTCGGGGGAAATTCCCTTGAACAAAACTGATCGCACTTCCTGTTGATGCTGGTGTCGAAGAGATCCACTTGAGGGGTTCCCCAAAGGGTTAAGATCTGTTGAAGGACTTCCTGAGCTGGTTCCCACTCGTGGGAGACTGTACTCGCCTGCTCAGAGCATCCGCTGTCAAGTTCTTCTCTAAGTGAACTGCCGATAGAGAGATTCCTTGTTGGATTGCCCAAAACCAGAGCTGCATCGCCTCTCTGCACAGAGGCAGTGATCCTACACCTCCTCTTTTGTTGAGGTAGTGCATGGCCTCTGTGTTGTCCGTCATTACCAGGACCTTTTTCCCCTGTAGAGCTGGCAGAAAAGCCTTCAGCGCGAGTCTGATTGCTCTCAGCTCTAACAGGTTGATATGTAGTTTGGACTCCGATGGAGACCAACGATCGCTGATGGTCAAGTCGTTGGCATGGGCTCCCCACCGCGTGAGTGAGGCATCTGTGACTACTGTTATCTCTGGCCATGGTTGCCAAAACAGTTCTCCTTTCAAGATGTTCTCCTGGCAGGCCCACCACTGAAGGTCTCGAGCCACCTTGTCCGGAACCTGAAGGAGGTCTGTCATTCTCCCTGAGAATTGCGACCACTGAGTTCTTAGTGCCCACTGAAGAGATCTCATTCTCAGGCGAGCCTCTGGCACAAGGAAGATGCAGGATGCCATGAGGCCTAGCAACCTCAAAAAGTCGAAGGCTGGGAGACGTTGGGCATTTTGAAACTTGGTGACCATCTGCAAAATATCTTGAGCCCTCACCTCTGGTGGCGAGGCTTTTCCCAGAGAAGTGTCCAGGACCGCTCCAATGAACTGGAGTCTCTGTGATGGTATCATCTGTGACTTCTTTAAATTGAGGGAGAAGCCCAGTTTGTGAAGGAAGTGGCAGACATAATCTAGCTGGATCTGAGCTTGTTCCGGAGATACAGCTCTGATCAGCCAATCGTCCAGGTAGGGGTAGACGTGAATTCCTTCCCTCCTTAGACTTGAAGCCACTACCGACATTAGCTTGGTGAAGACCCTCGGGCGGAGGTCAGCCCAAATGGCAGAACTCGAAATTGATAATGAGAGCTGCCAATTGCGAACCTCAGGTATTTCCTGTGTTTGAGATGGATTGGCACATGGAAATAAGCATCCTGAAGGTCCAGAGATACCAGCCAGTCCTGGAGCAGGAGGGCCTGAAGGATCTGAGAAAGAGTTACCATCTTGAACTTGTCCTTCCTGAGGAACTTGTTCAATTCTCGTAAGTCCAAGATAGGTCTCAGTCCTCCGTCCTTCTTCGGTATTAGGAAGTAGGGGGGAGTACCAGCCCTTGTTCCTCTCCGCTACAGGTACCGGTTCTATGGCACCTTTCTCCAGCAGATCTACAATTTCCTGCAAGAGGAGCAGATCTGGAACTTTCCGAGAGCTGTTCCCCGGTGGATGACTCTGAGGAATGCGTAGAAAAGGCAGGCAGTAACCTTGGGCAACTGTCTCCAATGCCCAAGCATCTGACGTAATAGCCTGCCATTCCGTCAGCTGTTGAGTTAGCCTGCCCCTACTGGTGTCTTGTGAGGAGAGTCCTCAGAGTGATTTAGAGGCGGCTGATGCAGGTGCCGAGGGTAAAGAGGCACATGCTGCTGCAGCTTTTTTATTTTTACCCCGTCCACCTCGGGTGAATCTTTTTTGACCTCTTTGAACCGACTGTTCTCTGCCTTTTCAGAATGCGGAATAAAAGCGAAAGGACTTACCTCTCCAAGAGGTTCCTGAGGGGCGATATGGCGTTTGATGGATTGCATCTCCCAGGGACTTTGCTGCTGCTTTGGATGTCTGTAACTTTTCTAGGCTGCCATCCGCCTTCTTACCAAACAAAGAAGAGCCGTCAAAGGGCATATTTAAAAGTCTGGCTTGTACATCTGGAGCAAACCCAGACTTTCGCAACCACGCAAATCTGCGGGTTGTAGTACTTGCCGCATTGGTCCTACTGATGCTGTCAGTAGAATCCATGCTAGTTTGAAGGGATTCGCACATTGCGTCTTTACTATCCTTAATGATGTTTAGAAACGCTTCCCTTTCTTCTCCCTCTGGGAGGCAGTCAGCCGCTGACGAAGCACACTCCCAAAGTGTATGGCTGAACCTTGCGAGCGTACAAGTAGCATTAATAGATTTCAACGCCATGCTACATGCTTCTATGGCTAAGAAAAAACGTTCTTAGCCATAGAGTCGTATCTTTTGTCATCCCTGTCCTGTGGAACAGTAGGGTATGCCGATCTACTGCCTGATGCCGTTGCTGCTTGAACAATCAGACTCTTTGGAGTTGGATGTTTAGACAAAAATTCAGGGTCAGTAGTAGATACCCTATATTTGGCTGACAACTTCTTGTTAACCGCCGGGATAACCTCAGGAGTTTCCCAGTTAGCCAATATTTTTCTTTGTAATGCAGCGTGAAATGGAACCACAGGATCCTCCTGTGGGCCTTTAACTAAAATGTCTGTAAGGTCATCCTGTTGGAATGCAGGTGAATGTGTAGACCAACCCATGAATTCTATAATTCTTGCCATTAAAATTCTGTAAGGGGTCTCAGCATGTTCCCCTGGGTCTGGTTTGGCAAATTCTATTTCTGGGGAAGTATCTAACCCACTTGCCTCATGTAAGGATTCTCGAAGGTCCGTCAACCTATTTTCCTCAGAGGTAAATTCCTCTGGTTCTGGTGTTGCAGATCTCTGCAACCCAAAGGGTCTTTCTTGATCCGAATCCTCCCCTTCCTCATAAATTGAAGACAAAGGTGTGAAATGATCAGACCTTGGAAATGGCTTAAATCCCATTTCCAGAGCAGAAGGGGCTAAATTTGTCATAAATGGTTGGGAAAACGTCAACGTCGTCGACGCGGACGTTAAAGGCTTCAAAAACACAGAAAAAGGCGTCAAAAAGATTGGAAGAGGCCTCGACGAACCCGAGAGGATCGGGATCCTACTCGAGGTTGTCGATGACCTCGAAGTCATGTTAGAGGCCCTGGGTATGACCACTGGCTGTGAGGTAGTAACGGCCATGGGTTTGTTTTTTTTCAGCGTTGACGTCGAAGACGGCGTCGATTCGATCGATCTATGCGTCGATGAGCCCTTCGATAATGGCTTCAATGACGCAGGTTTATGCGAACGGACCTTCGACGAAGGCGTCGACGGCACAGTGCTTTTGCTCAAGGGTTTGTGACGCTCTCGAGTAGTTTCTTTCGCTGGGTGCAACGACTCGCAGCGTTTAGATTTTTCGGGTCTTTCACCCAAGGTATCACCCTCAGCTGTCTTCGAGGGGGTCGAGGCCGCTTTCTCGAAGACGCTAAGCATCCTTTTATGGAATTCCTCCCACTCAGCCTGAGAGCTATGTTTTGTGGGGCAGGTGACTCTTTCCGGAGAAACAGAAGAAGAAGACGAGGAAGGGGATCTTCGACGTCTCTTACTTGAATGTTTGGATCTCGAAGAGTGGTGGGAACTGCTTCGAGACCTAGAACGAGAATGTTTCCTGTGTCGGCGAGGAGACTAATGTCTCGACTCTGCGGAGGAAACTTTCGAAGGAGTTTTAACTGTCTTACCTCTCTCAAGCTTCCCCTTACGCTCCTTCAAGGCTTTCGCCGTCATGGATATGCAGTCCTCGCACTCCGAACATTGGTGCTCCGATCCCAGGCACCACAAACCGATCCTGTGAGGATCTGTCAACGACATTTTCTTTCCACAGTCTCGACATTTTTTGAAACCGGACCGTGGAGTCGTCGGTTCGGATTAGGAAGCCATCGAGTAAGAGTTGGTATTCTCGAGGAATAATGAAGAATATATTTTCTGACTAACAAACTGAGCAACGCGATTCCGAGGCCCACGAAGCATGGAGAAACGGAACTGAGCAACAGACGCTGCGCGAGTCTATTTATACACATGATGACGTTGGCGCCGATACGGAGGCTGTCGAGGGACATCGGCTCAAGGGACGTCGATGCGCAGCGCCCTCTTCTGAAAAAAAAATTCCGAGGCCAGCAAGCTGGAGATGATCTGTCAAGATAAGCAATAGGTCGGAGGACACAATCCCTTCGAAAGGGGCATTTAATTGAAGAACAATGAGGGGACATGTAAAGGCATAATAGGATAAAAGTGCAGCAACCGATAAGTGTAAGAAGGGGTATCTGATGAGGGTGCATAAAATCAGAGTTTGAGGAAGGAAGTACAGGTTACTCACCATAGTAAGTAAATGGTTACTTTCCTGTATCAACATTTTGCAACTTCATGCCTTCTATACATTAAAATGTGGTTTTCCATCCAGCTATGTACTGGTTGAATATGAAATTGACCAAGATGTTTCTTTAAGAAACATGTAGCCAAGTGGGTATTGAACCAGGGCATGCCTTATCCATCATTTCAGAGGCATCTAATCCCGACCAGAACTCCACTCAGTCCAATCTACAAGTTATTTCTAAAAATTCATGGGTCATTTTAAAACGATATCAACCTGCGTTACTATGGGTTCAGATAATTAACATTTCCCTTTTACAACATGTATCGTTTCACATAGTTAACATGACATTCTAGGTCTTTCCTTAAAGACGTGGCCTCCAAGAACTGCTTGTCCTACCTGTGCGGCGCACCCAGCAATGTTGAGAACACTGATTGCATGCCAGATAGCCATTGTATAGGTAACTAAATAATACCCGACACTGAGTTGAATTTTAGGTGGGGTACTGAGTTTCTTACATATAGGAATTATAAAGCACGAGCCTATCTGGGAAGCAACAGGGTGCTGTAAATAGGCAACACGCCCAGGGTTACAGGTAAGGGTGCAGGGTAGCAAATGAGCTGCTATCAATAAGTATATACAGGGTTGAGTGAAGCAGTCTAATCTGCATTAGTAATTTGTCTCAGAGACGGGGTCCATAGTAGGAAAAAGCCAATTTCCTGTTTTTCCCACTCTTGCAGTTTTTTGTTTTTGTTTCCAGCCTTGCAGCATTATGGCTTCTGGTGGTGCACTGGCAACTGGAGATGGTGTGTTTCTCGGCCAGTAAGAGTGGTGCTTTGCAGGTGATGCTGGCTTGAACATGACACATGCTTGAAGGGGTAGCCAGTGCAGCTCCATGAGGATGGGGGGTGATGTGGTTGAACCTTCTTAGTCCTGGGATCAGGTAGGCCGCAGCATGCTGGGCGGGTTTTGGAGGGGCCAAGTTGGCATGTGGAAGTATAGTGTTGCCACTGACTAGGTGGGAGATCACTGGGGCTTGGACAACTAGTCTGAAACTCAGGGCAGTGGTCTTGGCTTTGCAGAGGAGTGCAAACTGGTACAATTGTGCTTTGCTCTTTTTGGAGATGTGCGTTTTGTTTGGCTGAGAGGTCACAGATTATGGTACAATAGAGAGATCATGCACTGAATATGAGATAAGAAATCAGTCTAGCTTCATGTCAGTCATCCAATTCTGGACTTGGGTGTGATGGTGGAGTTCCCTAGAAGAATGGTTTCTGTCTTTGTAAGGTTGCGCTTCAGGTAGGTGAAGAAAGTTACTGATGCAACTGAATTTTAGGTAAAGTGGTGTGTTATCGGCGTGTTGGTGTATCATGCCGTCAGGGTTGTCGAGAAGTTCTCCCCCAAATGTTTGATGTAAAGCAGAGCTCGGCAACCTTTGTCTTTCCAGATGTTTTGGACTACAAATCCTGCCTTACATGTGCTCGCCAAGGAATTACAGTAAACCTATCACATTCTCTGTCATTCTGAATTATCCTATGAGTCAGAGTGGCTTTGGGGATTGCCCAAATCGTAGTACAGTAAATTGATGGCCCTGAACTCAAGGTCTTCAACAGATAGAGGGGCCAGTTCTTTATTGACTGTGAAAATTGGAGCAGACAGAGATACCAAATTTATTTTTCATAAATACATCTGCAGGGGGGAAAAGGCAGCTGGACAAGTTGCATCTGAAACCACCTTGATGTAATACACTTTTATTTTGATTGTAATCTATCGGCAGCGCTGAGTAAAAATAATGATTCTCCACCCCAATAATTGCTTTACTGTAGTTCTTGTTTATTTATGTGCATGCACCATCTCAGGTTTTTAGCAAACCACATTCCAAACTAATCAAATTCCTTCATTTGGAAAATCGGCTTACCCTCTACCATATAGGCACATACTTACTTGGAATTGGGACCAAGTGCCAATATGCCCGATTTCTTAACACTTATCCTAAGGTTCGGGGATTTTGATGAATTTTAGGGGCTTTAGGCTCCTAGCTAGTCATCAGCATAAAACAAGGACATGATTCTCTTCCCTAAAGGAAGAGGAAAAACAGATGTATGAGGCAATAAGAAAACGTGCAGAAATGGTGCATCAGGTTTGAATAACAGTGCGCACGCCTGGTGAATACCGTCTTTATTGGAAAAGGGTCAATACAGGAACCTAATTTCCCAAACATAACCACTAAATGTGAGTTTTTATGATGTTGGGTCAAAGGCTTAAATAATCTTTTACAGATAACCAGATGATCTAGGGCTTACCATGATTAGCCACTTGCAAGATGCATTTTCAGAATCAACCCTGTAGCCAGATTCTGAGGGGCCACCCTCCTTTGGTGAACAGGAAAATAAACTATCATCTATCAAGGTAGTGTGACTGAGAAGCAAGAACACTAGATAACTGTAAATGTAGTAATTGAAGAAACCAAAGTAAGTAGTAATACACCAGTGAGAATTAGGTAAGTAACGAAAGAACAGTTGGAACAAAATTAAACTGCCTTATTTAAATAGGCCCATATCATTTAAACAGT
This sequence comes from Ambystoma mexicanum, assembly GCF_040938575.1. Classification (NCBI taxonomy): domain Eukaryota; kingdom Metazoa; phylum Chordata; class Amphibia; order Caudata; family Ambystomatidae; genus Ambystoma; species Ambystoma mexicanum. Next base: position 747,639,433 of record NC_090926.1, read on the forward strand.
CCTTCCCTGCTATGGGATATGGGCCTTAATGCCATAGGAATCACAAGTCCCAATGTGAGCTCTTTGCAGGGAGTTAGGATTCTTAAGAAGACAACATGTAGGGTTAAGTGTTCTTAGAAGTTCAGAACAAGGCAAGCAAAGTTATTTTGGTGTCCTCTCCAAATTCCATCACTTTAGGGGAAGCCCAGGTGGTGGAGATTCTGGGTCAGAACTCCACTGATCACAACCAGGCAATGGAGAGGTAGGGATAGGAGTCTGCACCATTAAACCCTACAGAAGGAGTGGGTACAAACCGTTATGTAAGTTCACCCCCTGTACTCAGATTCCATCAGAAACCACTTCTGGGGCTTCTGAATCTGCTGGACACACTTACCTCATGTATCAGTTCAGTTGAGTTGAAGGGGGTCTATGGGTCGCTAGTGCAGAGGTCACTTTTGGCATCAGTATTTTGGGTCTGGCTAGTGGATGGGTTGGGATGGAACAGCTGGATGATCCTGGCAGGACGGGAAGACCACTACCATGAAGCTGATGACCCAAGGACATGATGATGAACACAGCAATCATGCGGCAGAAGATTACCTTTGTGGTGGGAACACAGAAGCTGATCCAGCAAGCCCCTCTTAGAGCTGAATAGCTGAAACTGCACCCAACAGCTTAGTTTGGTCAGCACTTAATTTAGTCACAGTGCTTTTGCTAACACTAGCACCGTGGGAGGAGGTCAGATGCTGCCACTTCAACTTCCCTTGATTCCTCAGGCACACATTACTGGATAACTACATCTTTCCATTTGGGTAGGTTCTTGAAAAGGTGTACAGCAAATCAACTTCCCCATCACCTTTCCGAATACAATCTTCTTAGAGAGTATACAATTGATTTCCATCCTTTGTGTGGCACTCAGATAGCTACCCATCAGGTGGGTGATGAGACAGCTATGCTGAATGTTGAGGATGTACCGTTTACTGGTGCTTCTCAATCTCTCAGCCACATCTGACAAAGTCAGCGATGAAATATGTATTAATACCGTACCCAATAGCATGGGATTTGCTGGTTTCATCTTAGATTAATACTCCTCCTTTATTTGCGATCACGCATGTGTGCAGGTGACCTCCTCCTGGTAAGAGCCCCTCCCCATGCACTGTGTACTATGCAAAGACTTAATTCTGGTCTCCCATTCTTTTTTAACATCTAAATGTAGCAGCTTTGAGAACTGGTCAAGCATCTCAATACACCAGTACGCTAATAAGATACAATTATATCTTAGAGTGCCACCCCATTCTGACATACATTGCCTAAGTGACTGTTGGGGTAGTACTAAAGACTGAATGTTAGCCTCTTCACTCAATTGTAATCCCAGTAAAAATGTACGTTATTTTGATTTCTACTTCTCCCCCTATTTCTTGGTGAAGGTTGGTTATATCTACTCTTTGGGAATCTCTCATAATGTTGCCCTCAGTAACATATTTGGACTTTATTCAAATTTTTTAAAACTTGATTAATTAACATATTAGACTCACAGCACAAATCAAGAAATTCAATAGATCATGTGAAACCATGTCTCATGTTCTGCAAAAAAATAAATAAATCACATGACGACAATCGGGGAGAAGGTTACAGTCTGTGTTAGGGCCAACAAATAGCTTCCGAAAGGGGTCCATTTGACACATGCCTTTCGCCTTGATGGGATGATCAAGAATGGACGCCTTCACGTCAGCACACCAAACAATTGGCCTCATTACAAGTCTGCCGGTCCGGAATCCGTTATTTCTGTGAAGGCATTACCGCGTCCGCAAGCATGCGGAAATAAGGTGCGATTACAGGTTGTCGGTCGTGTGCACCAGACCTTCGCGGAAACAGTGTCACCGCTGGGACGCAAACACCCACTGATACGGATGTACCGGGAAACGTGGCAGCAGTATATTCATATCCGCCTCTGTCACAGAAACGGAAATACCGGTTCTGGAAACACTGTGATCGCGAAAACAGGAAGGAGAGCGGCAGCCATTACTTAAACCACAATCCACTGCCATCCTCTGCAACCACAAGGCCTACTTCGACTGGGACCTGCTACACACCACAAGGAAGATGGCATTGCGCATCCCAGCCATCCGCCAGCGGAAGCCACGATTCAGAGAGCTTGAAATGACAGTGCTGGTGGAGCAACTTGTAGAAAATGCCCCAATGCTGTTTAGTGCCGACCAAAGGCGCAGCACTCAGCAGCGGTGCAAGGAGATCCAGGCGGCAGCAGCACAGAAGTGCACTGCAGTTGGTGTGACTGTGTGCACAGTCAAAGAGTGCCACAAGCAGTGGGACGATCACTGGCTGCGTGTGCGCAACCTAATGGCAGCACACCGCCAGCACAGCACCAGCTTGCATAACCCCTGAAGCTCCAGACAGGGAGGAGATTTGCAGTAGTGTCCTGCACCTCAAAGGGATCCAGGGCGTAGGTGAAGCAGAGGCCGGAGTCAGCCCACCTGGCGAAGCTGGTAAGTACACAGAGTTGAAAGCCTCGAGTGTGAATGTTGGATCCCCGCCAGGCCCAGAGTTACCCAAAGCATCCACCAATGACTCACACCACACTCCACACACACGCATGCCCCCCAGGACAGGCAGACAGCATGCAACTGAGTGCAAGCTGAGATACACACACCTGAGTGCATCACCCGTCAAATGAGTGTACATGCAAGTGGACAATGTATGAGGATTGCGTTGCATGTAATGGACCCATTCACATCCTGCCACACAACTAACAGCATGCCCTGCATCTCTCCACAGGCACATCAACCGGCAGGGATTCTCTGCAACAAGCCACACCACGTACTACCGCACGGAGCCGATGTAGCCGTCCGTCGCAGGATGCCACTGCCAGCACCTCTGCAACACAACCATCGGCACTGCCAATGGTGGCTACGGACACCCTCATCCCCGCTGCACCCCCAGGGCAGCATGTTGCCACAGATCCAACACCTGCTGCCACATCTGGCGCACCCATCAGTGCCCGTCCAGATAGCACTGAGGAGGATGCATGTAGCAGCAATAGTGCACCGGTTGAACAGTGTGCTGACGCACCACAGGATCAGGATGACGTTGGAGGCATCACTCCCCTACAGGACTCAGTATTCAGCCGACAGGCCTCCGCAGCCCGATGCGCTCACCCAAATCCTCAATCACTGAACTCAGCGCCCGCCTCCTGCGCATTGAGCAATACCAGTCCAGCCTCACGCAGTTAGTAGAGCAACAACTACAGGAATCGAGGCTGCAACGCAAGGAGGCCAGAATGCAGAGGGAGAGCACTGCCACCTCTGTGCGTAGGCTGTCTCGGGCAATAGGCAGATTCGCAACCACTAACATGGTCCTGTCATGGCGGGTGAGGGGGGCGGGGAGACAATGTAATGTCGACCGTAGCCTAGTCAATGCAAGTGGCCCAACAGGCATTCATGGGCAATGTGCCAGCTGCAACACCACCAGTGCCATCTACAAGCAGCACCCCCTCAAGTTCGGTGGCAAGTAGCCCGCGGAGGCGGTCCTCCCGGCTGACCGGACCCTCCGGGAAGAACACATACACCCACAAGCGTGGTCGAAAATAGTGAGATAAACATTGGACTGTCATCTGCACAATTGGGATGGGGTTGTCGTACGGGGGGTGGGTATATTGAGGAGGTGGTCCTTAGTGGGGTTAGTCGGTTGGGGCGTGGGCATGTTGGGGAGGTGGGTGTGCACGGGTGTACTTCTTTTCCATCCAATTCCCCACACCCCTGTTATGTTGTGAATAAACTATTTTGGAATTGCAAGTGACGAGTGGACATCCTTAATTTCATGTGCATTCAAACCATTTAATGTTGTGCAAAAACATGAAGTACATGACGTGCATGTGAAGTAGTTCAAAAGATATTTTGAACGAGTGCTGCCCATGCATGTTGTCCATCCTGGGCACCCCTGCCAGGGAGTGCACCCATCCCATCGTCATCATCGTTGTCAGCATCATCATCCTCTGTGTCCGGGGGCAGTGGAATGTTCCTGCGTATGCACAGATTGTGAACATGGCACATGCAAGCACTATTTTCCCCGTCTTGACTGTGTTGTACAGCAATGAGCCTCCAGATCGGCTCAAGCAGCGGAACCTGGCCTTGAGTAATCCAAAGGTATGCTCTATCATGCCACGTGTGCTCTGTTGTAGGCCTCCTCATGCCTGTTCCTCGGCCTTCGTATGGGCGTCATCAGCCATGGTGCGAGTGCATATCCTGCATCACCTGCATGGGAGTGAAAGCAAAGGCACATGTTAGTGTTCGTGGTTTCTCTGTCTGAATCAGATGCAGTACAATTATGGCCCGTTTGTGAATCTGTTATATGGGGCATCTTATGATCAGACATGGTGGACAATACCATGCAGGGGTCATTGATGGTCACATTAGTGCATTGGCATTGTGCAACGACTTGTTGCACACAGTTTGATGCCCATGAGTTCATATGTGATGGGTGGCTATTTTATGGACACACCTGCAGCAGTCAGACACTGGTCACTGTGATTATGTGAGCAATGTACACAGCCGGGTAAGCGCACATCGTTGGCATTGTGTGAGCACAGGTGCATTGGGCGGGTGAGGGACTCACATCCTCATGTCGACCTTGCTTGTGGTGCCACAACATGTCTAGGGTGTGCATGGCCATTAGCAGGGTAGGTACTTGCACACTTTGGCAGTTTTGGATGTGAAGCGTTGCAATGTTTGGGGTGTGGTGACTGTCCATGCCATTGGGCAGGGGTAATGCATCGGCATTTGGGCGCAACCAAATGCATGGGACATGTGTGCCTTTGTCCCCCCTGCACAGGGGTCATGCATTGGCAGTTGTACTTACCCAATAGACATGTGCGTTGTCCTGCATCGCGTTCCATGTAGTGTGGCAATGTCGAATTCCGCAAGTCCATTGAGTCATGTGTTGACCCAGGGAAACTGGCACAGCAATGGGTGATCACTAGTCCTACATTGCATACCATCTGGACATTCAGTGAGTGAAATTGCTTCCTATTGCGGTACACCGCCTCCATTGCATGTGTAACTGTCAACTCAACGTGGGTGCAGTCTAATGCACCTATGCAGTTTGGCATGCCTGCGATGGCATGGAAGGCCAACTTGATGGCAATGACCTGGGCAAGGGTACGGAGTAGGGAAATGTACTCTGACGCATGGGTCAGCAGCGCATCCAGTACCTGGTCAAGTATTCCAGATAGACAGGGCTGCGACAGCCCGTGCAGCTCACCAACAGTGTGCTGATATGTTCCAGTTCCAAGGAAATGCAGTACCGAGCTAACCTTCAGCAGGGGGGCGGGAGGGATTGCAGTCTGGATGGCAATGCGGCTGCTGATGGCCTCCTCGATTAGGGTGATGATGGACATGATTGATGGACGGTCAAGCCGGTATAATGTGTGGATCTGCCCTGGGGTCAGGTTCCAGGGTGAACCCTGATGCAAGGTATTGCAGGCTGCCTGCGAGGTCGTGCTGGCTGCACATTTATGTTTGGTATGGGTGCCGGGTTTGCGATTTGCCGCCTGCGCTGCCGCCACCTCCTTCTCCTCTTACTCCTCCTCCTCCTCCTCCTCTGCCCCGCTGCTGCCACAATGTGCACTACTGCCTGTAGGTTCACTAGCCCAAATGCTGCTACAGCGGCAGTCAGCATGGCTGTGTTTGAAGGTGGCCTGGGTGTGGCCCTTTTTTAGGCTCCCAGTTGCCTACGTGGTGCAGCTGGCCTCATTGTATGCACCTATGGCCTGATTCAGCTCACCTGCCACTGTTTAACGCCATCTCTGCGGTGCCGGCGGTAACACCACGATGGTCATGGTGTTTCCGCCATTATATGGGCGGCGTTTCCGTAGCTGTGCTACTCGTAATGAGCACTGTGTTACGCATTGCCAGTGACTGGCGGTGAGTCGGTGCACCACCGACACAAATTCCAGGTAAGTTGTCATCGCGGGGGTGGCTTCGAGGTGATGGCGTTTCCGGGATCACAGGTCGGAATTAGCCAGTCCGGTAAACGGTGCCGGTACGGTTTTACCGGTAACGTTATGTCCGGACCGGCAGGCTTGTAATGAGGCCCAAAGTCTCTCATCCATTCGGTATCAGTAGGCAGCATTGGGCATGTCCAGGTCTTCAAACATCTTTTCACTATTAGTAAGGCTTTATTCCTGATACATATCAAACTTGACGGTTCACATCTCACCTTTAAGTATTACTTAACCCTCCTTTTGCACAGAGGGTCACAGTAAGCCTGGAACGAAGGGTTAAAATGAACAATAACGACGAAGTGTTTCATGCAGCTAGTACTGAGGCAAGACAGAGAAATGTGCTTTTTTTCCTCCTGGAAAAAGCCCCCTGGAGCTGCATTGGCATGGAAAATGAACATGCTTAACTGAAATGCATAAAGAATGCTTACAGAGACATTTGAGACCGCAAGGAATTTATGTAGACCTTTGCATGACCACTTCGACTTCTCTTTCAACAATCCTTCAATTCATCAACATCTTGTGGCACCAATACTTCCTGTGTAATACCAATACCTCTTGGTAGTTGTAGTTCTTATTCTCTTTTAATTTTAAGGTTCAAGTTCATATTCAACACCAATTGCCTCTTGCTACTTCGTAGTGCTTGTTCTCTTTCACCTGCCTTCTTGGCCTTTTTCCAAAGTTCTTATATTTTACTTTTGCCCTCTTGGCATATTTCACAGTTTACAAATGTCACTTTCAACTAATTCAACTCTTTCCTTATTCAGGTTTCTTTGATCTCCGCTTGTAATATCTTTCAAAAATCATAACATTTCACAGAGATGTCATCTCGCAGGACCACTCTGCTACTTTGTATCCTTGTCTTTCATTGTTCTCTTCATCTGCATTTTACCGGCACACGCGTGCACATCCTTCAACTTTCAAATTACAGTTACTTTCCCTTTAAAAACAACCAGACTTTTGTTTCCCTCGATAACTCACCGGCTATGTTATTTGGATTTCTTTCATCTCTTTCCTGCAGCTCAAGACCGTTAACAATGCCTCTTCTGCTCCTCCCCAACTCTGCTGTTCACCCGCGAGGGTAGCGGGCCACTTTCTGGTAACTTGAAGGTTTCATTCCTCCGCTCTCCCGGCTTTGCTCTTTGAATGCTCACGGTCTTCCGAAAGCATAGACATCTTGCCTGGCTTTCTCTTGATTCTCACAACTGTCGAAAAGCCCAGTGGCCTTCCACAGCCTGGTTCGCATCAGCCTCGGAAGAGCTGTTCCTTCTCGTACCCAGCCTCGCTCAAAGCGTGCCTGCGCGTGCCACCTTTTGTGTTCAAAGGGAGTGCTAATAAGTGGCAGGTGTACATTGTTAGAGTTACGTGCCTGACTCTGCCTGGCTTCATTACAGGGACAGGGCCAATGCAAGTCAGGGGAGGTAATCCTAACCACATTCCTCATCTCCCTGATGCAGCCTCTTTGTCACAACAAAGTGGGGAGGAATTATGGGAGTTGTAGTTTCACATAAAATAAGCAGGGATAGGGCTTAAATGGGTTGTGGGGAAAAGGGGATACCATGTCTCACCATTGGTTGCTTCTCCCTTATTCCCCAAGGACCCCTTACCCAGGTGATCCTCCTTCGCTTGTCCACCCCCAGGGTCGGGATCCAACATCAATGGCCTTTCCCTGGCCACCTGAGCACGGTATCCCCGGGGACTAGGTTGTGAAATACCATCTGGTTTTTTACACACCCTTAGCGGGTGCGTCAGCCAATCAGGATGCTCCAAACACAGGCTGACAGAAGATGCAAGCCTGGGTTCGGAGCAACATCCTCCACTCCCACTCTCCTGATCTTAACAGGGCTCCTCCTCATGTCATGGAAATGGAGCCCTGCCATCCATTTCCATGCTAACCATGACTCTTCTTGGCCGCTGCTGCGAATGAAGCAGAAGAGGTGTTTTTTTTCTTTTAATTGCCATTATCACCTCAAGGGTTTGCCTTGAGGTGCTAATGGCAGTAATCATGCGGTCAGTTGGCTTCACCTACACAGTAACGGCAACGGGACCCAGTGTTAAGGCCCTTGCTTCGCTATGGCCTCTAACTTGGGCGCCGTCCTGTTACCGGCCGGTGGAGCCCACTGAAAACACGATTATTCCCATAGTAAAGTATCCCTAAAAATCCTAAGCAACTATCTACTCAAGTATTCAAGTCAAGTTTACAGATAAGTATAGTTTAAGAGATTTAGAAACATTTGTCCATAGACAATGGAACAACTTCAGTAGGCAGCTGCTGGTTATATGTAAAAGTAAGCAGAGTCCAGGGAGAGCTGTAGAAAAGATCATCATCAGGTTGGGATGGAGGATCCCACAAGAGGAGATCACAACCTAGGTTCAATGTCCAAAGGCACTTGAAAGGCGGTTGGTCAAGAAGACTGAGGAACTCAGATGTAATGTGGCTCGCAGTTAGAATACCCAGGAATGAGGACTGCAGGCACTATAAGGAGGCATTCAAGATGCCGGATCAGAGACAGGATGGAAGTCTGAAGACCCCCAAGATTTTCTGTAGCACTGACTACTGAAAGAGGTGTAGGTAGCCTAGGAGCCATGTGCCCAAAGTTCAAATCTGTCGACAGAAGTTAGTTTTGGTTATGGTACCTGTTTCTGCAGGAGGATCTCCAAGCATGAGGAAATGGTTTCCTCATGGTTGGAGGACCCCCACATGATATCCCAAGAAAAGCTGGTCTAAAAGCACAGCAGCGAGGAAGCACAATGGTGGACCCTTGAAAAAGACCAACTGAAGAGATCTGGCCCAAGATGTTCCACAAGGGAGCAAGCGCTATTTTATGAACAGCCTGTATAAGACACATACCTAACCAACTAGTATCAGAGCACGCAGCACATCAAATAAAAAAAGCATGATTTATTGACAAACAAAACAAGACATAATGTAACATATGTATAATTAGTACCCTGGGCGAGTGAATAACTCCTTCCATAATAGTCAATTTGTGGACTAAAAGCTCAAAGTTTTTGTATAGCATGCAAACTGAAGCGTTGCTTTACTGTTTCTCAAATCCGCCCACTCTACGTCCCCCCAGTAGTGGCTTGAGTGAAACTCATTTTCTGACAGATACCGTCCTTTTTTCATTTGTTGGTTTAAATTTGTCAAAAGAAAAAAATAACTATAAATAAGCATCACTTACATTTTTGTGATGTTATTTTTCATGTTTTTTTAAAACTTAAATATTCCAAATGGAACATTGAAGTCCCCAAGAGAAAAACAATACAATAATTTAAAACAAATTATATTTTTGCATGAAAACATTTTTGTGTTTGGCCATGGGTTCTAATAGCTTTATAGATATCGGCCGTGGGTCATACCGTTGTTCTGAGCCCTCATATCTCTTTAAAGGCGCTTGCTGCGCTCAGCCTTTAACTCAGTCTTCTTGGTCCATAACTCCCGGTATAACTCTCAGGCCAAGTCTTTAAAGCTACATTATACAACCCGGATGAAATTATTTTACAAATATATAAATACAAAAGCAGCATAAGCAAACAGCTAAATTGATATCTAAGACATTTTGGACATGAACGATCAGGAACCAAGACCACAAACACTTAGGTATCGTTTGAATAGTAAGTAGAGCTTTCAGCTTGTTGTGGAAACATGTCTTTTGAGTTAAACGCAGTGAGGATGGGAAGGAGTTCCAAAGCATTGGGGCATAATGAGAAAAAACTCTATACATTTTTCCTCAACCACTCACTGCTCTTACTCATCATCCACTGATCACCTGATATTTTTCGCTCGTCTGTCAGATAGCTGGGTTTATAAAGTAATAGGAACCTTTATTTGTATCCAATAGAAATCTACCGATATTGGGGATATAGGATCAAGTTTTCTTGTTAAGGAAATTTAAGTTTCTGCTAAACAAAAAAATCATGTTTATGTGAGATTTTGAGATGCCCATGAATAACTAACTTTCCCCATCAACATGAGCAGGCACTAAAGAGTGGATTACCGTTGTAAAATGTTCATCTGGGAAAATGCCTTGATCTTATTTAGAAAATGGAGTTCGAAAAAAAGCAGTCTGCTCTTTTTCTTAATATGTTTCTTAAAATTGGTGGACGGCTCATAAAAAAGCCTAAGGTTTTTGCCTCCTTTGACAGAACAGTAAGGAAGAAATTTAGTTGCACGGCCATCAATCAGGGATAATGACATCATTCCTTACATAAAGTAATAGGAAGAACTCAGTCTTTAACAGGGTTTATTTCACGTTCATTGACACGTGGATGGCATTAGTCTATTTAAAACTAGACTCTTAGGAGATGGACGTCTGCAACAGACAACACCTTGATATATACTTGTGAACAGCAGCCTGTTCGGCTTTAAGTAGGCAGAAGGGACTCCCACATTTATCCCAGTGGGGATCACGTTTCTGGAGCTTTCAGAGGAACACACAGGGCTGTGTTGTTGAGCTGCTCCTGTCGCATCAAAGAGGATGAGCCTGAAGCAGGACTTATCGGGGCAAAGAGAGGAAGAGATTCATCTCAGGAGGATCAGGAGACAGTAACAAGTAGGCTTGGGCTATCGCACCACTCCACACTTCGATGCACTATTCAAAGATTTGGCGGCGCCCAAACAGGGTACGACACCAAACTCCACTTTTGCTGAGGGGAGGACGCAAATGGATGTTGACTGAGGGCTCTGGAAGAACCTCATTCAGTCAAAACTAGATCAAAGGATCTTTGAGTTAGATCTCTTAATTAGAGCTTACGTATTGGACAGTCAATTTGGCATTCCTTCTGTACACACAAGAAGGCTATAACGAAAATGGTCAGGCCACAGGACTTAAAAGCAGGACTGCAAGCAATTATTCTAGGGGGCAGTTCAGTTCATAGACCTGCCCATTCGTTAAAATTAAAGAAGTAAAAAACAGTATCCTCTGTGCTTTTGCACGAACATATTTTTGAGAACCAGGCTCAGTGCCACCTAAGGACTACAAAGTCGCTATTCTTGCTTGTTATGTCAATGCCTAGGACTTGCTTCTCCACTGACTCATCTCTTGTATTAGCAGGTTTCCACACAAAAGGGTAGCGTTTACTAAATGGCACAATGTCTTACATGTACACACATGGATTTCAAACCTGAGCTTAGCAGCCTTAGGTGAGCCCCTTAGTGAGACAAAAGCACTTCACTTGGCAAGTAAAATAAGAAAACAATATTAGAGATATGCATGCCCTCAGTAAACAAATGGTTCAATGCTCAGGGCTGAGTGGTACAGCGTGTATTCCCACAGATAAGGTGAGCAAGCATTCTCTAAATTTTGAGAAACTGCGTGAACGGTTGTCTGTCGTTGGGAGCGCAAGTCGCACAATGGTCAGTGGCGATTGTACTACAGTCGTCACTACCGTGTCAGCCATGCAAACGCTACAGTAAATTGCACTATGTCGCTTTTACCATGCACAAAATCAAATTTGCAATGATGGAGAGAACAAAGTGTGCTATGATTCCAGGGTGGTTGAGTTCTTCACAAAATGGGTGGCAAATATAAAACATATGCTGTCACCAGTATTGTCCCATGTAAAACCTCAATAAACTCTTGGCCCTAGGACTGCTATGAGTAACTCATCCACTACTGTTTTTTTCTTTGCATTTTGGTCCATGTAGTTTTGCTTTCTTTTCTTCATTAGTAAGGCAGGAATACAAATATCAAAATGCAAAAAATAAATGCGTTTTTTACCTGATCTGTCACAACATAAAAGATCTGTAAGCTTTCACAACAATGTTACAAATCGTAACAGGGCAGGTGTTCGTTCAACAGCTAAACAGGTAACGTACAGCAGTGTGCTTGGTGCACACTGCTGCAGTGTGAGGCTCTAGTCAGGAGCTCTATATTTAGATGAACAGCATGTCACATAGTTGCACGCTGGAATAGTGTACAATAAGCTTCTATGAAAAAACTAACTGTTCCTGCCGTAACATTTGCCATTCTAGCATATCTTAAAGGTCAATTATGGTCTGTATTTAATAGGGTCACTTCGGTCCCCCTTCTTAAATATCGGAATTACCACTGATCGCTTCCAGGAAGGGGGTGTAGGACCCTCTGATTTATTAATGGTCATTGAAAAGGCTAAACATATAGGAAACTGTCTTCTTTTGAATTTGAAAGGCATATTTGAATCATATATATTGTCACTGCTTTACTGTTTCATGTTCTATGTATTCTTGTTGTTAAACTGTAAAGCGCTTTGGATTAAAGCGCTATATAAAAACAAATACAAATATTTGTATCAGATGGAATGAGAGGTATGTGCGGTATAAAAACAGTATCTAAGTTTAATCCATCGATTACACAGGCCTCTATGATGGGTCTTTATAGACGTGTAATTGTCAACCTTGTTCCATTGCAAAGTCCCCGAGATGGCATAAGATTGCGTAGTAGCATATTTACAGCAGCTACATTCAGTTTTAGCTTGTGAGGAGGAATTAGTCTACAGCGTTTCACTCTTTAGAGACTGAAACGTTGATCAAGGAATTAACTTTTCATTGACACTGGAACCGGCGTGCTCTGTGTGAAGAGAAGTGGGGGTGGAAAGAAGTAACTTGAAATAATTCTGAATTTTTGCGAAAGTGGAAGGTGAAGGAGACTGCGTAGAACCATGCCCATTCTATTTGTTAAAATGATAGCTTTTGTTGAAGTGGAAGGGCACACAGAGGTGCACTTTGCCATTTGGACAGCAGAGGGCAATCTAACGGATGGATACGATTTGGCCGTGGCAGAATTCTTCACGGGCGAATTGACTGTGGTCACTTCGGCCGCAAAGACAATTATGCTGCGGCCAAATCTGGCCAAACTTTAACCCCCCCTTCCGCCCCTGATACATCCCCCCATACACTCCCTACTTACCTTTTGACATTTGGTTTTCTTCTGACCCTGCGGTACCCATTCCGTCCCTCTTACATGGGTCATATCCGACGCAGCAGGGTCCCCTTTTCTTTTTTTTTTCTTGTCCCCTGCCTCCAAACCCCCGGAAGCAGGGGACACCCCCGCTCACCATGTTTGGTAGTGATTACCCAATTTGATTGTTTTGAATCGATCGAATGGTACTGGCCAAATTCAGCCAGATGTACCATACGATCAATTCAAAACGATGGAATTGGGTAATACCAACCTAACACTAATACATTGCATCAGCTGAGTACGGAAACATACCTAAGCGTTTTATATATAAATAGATAGATGGGGATATTATCTGAAAGAGGGATATCAGCATACCTGGAAATGGGAAACCAGTTCACTTCTACTAAAAAGCAATACACCTGGTCTGGTGCCTCAAAATAGACTGAAAGATCTGAAGCATTGGAGCATAATCAATAAGTGGCTCCGATGTCCCTTCCTGCCCAGCAATGCTACATCATACAAGCAGCATCCCTGCGAGGTGCACAGCCACTTTAACAGTGGAATTTCCCCATAGTTCGTGCTAACCCAATCACTCCCTGTGCTAAAATGAAAAGTGGGTGAAGCGAGAGGTAGTCTCAATAACATGGACTGTGTCCATTGCTGTGCACCCCACTGCCCCTTAGTTTTCTCTCTCAAAAACCATTCTCACGTTTCAAGTGTTTTGCATCTGTACAAGCCATGAAGTTGGAGGGCCAAACCCTTCTTTTCCTTGCATTGAGAGACAAAACAAAATCAGAATAGGACCATAAAAGCATCTAATTCGAACAAACAGATTTTAATGGGAAGTTCAACTATAACAGCATATTAACATTAGACAAGTTTCTCAACTTAAAAGTTGAACTGTGAGTGTTCGGACATTAAAATGCTGTACCAACCGTAACCTCTCATAGAAAAGAATTTCACTGCAGGAATATTTTGTGGGGTCACATTCTAGCAGCTCAATTTGTTTTCTAAAACAAATTGTAAGAGGTCTCAGCATGGGCTATTGGGCTATGCTTTACCATTATAAATGCAGAAACATAGAATGCAAAGAAAAAACAGGACTTGATGAGCCACACAAGGCACAACATAGCCAAACACTTGCAGACTATAATCACAAGATTTCTTATGATGTTGTGCTATCTTGAAATCCCAAGCGGGGCCATACAGACAGTTAATCAAAAAGTTGTATTTATTGATGCACTTACATTCCAAAGAGTCTATGATGAACACATGGTGATGATTGAATGTAGAAAGTTTGCATTTTCTTTCTTCCGAGTGTTGCGCTTGAGCGACTTTTATTGCACACACTGCAGTTTAGTAGCCCTGCATCTGGAAGCACCAAGACCTGTTCCTTTCCCAAGTTGCCTATGCATGGCCTAGTCTGTCTTAAGTGGCTTATGTGAAAGGGTTGTTATTGCACTGCCATTAAAGTCCTTTATTAGGGAAACATGCTTGAAATTGGCATGCCCGAGGTAAATGGCAAACAATCCTTTCCTGGAAAAGCCTTTCAGTCTTTGGTCAGGTGTATTTAGTTACCTTTGCCCGGTAAAGTCTTTAGTATATTTATACTGGGGTGGGTCCTGTATGGGAATGCAAACATGCCTTATCCGACAACTGAGGGAGGAAAGTGGGTGCTGCCAGGGCCAGCGAGAAACAGTGCCCCCTGTCCATATTATCGAGAAAAGCCATTTGCAGGTCTGAAGGAATAACATTAAGCATTTGAAAATTAGGGGCTTAGCTAGTAAAAGAAATTAGGAGGTCTGACCAGAATCTCAGAACTATTTCCAAGGGACACAAAGAAAGCATAAACCTAAGGTCAAAGGAAACAGCAACTAGGAAGTGCTAGGAGGTAAGACCTAAAAGAGGTGTGTTATGATCTGGTTGCATACATGACGCTCAGGCAAGGATTAAGAAGGGCATATTTATATTTGCAGTGATCAATTTCTGCAACATAAATCTGAGTAACTCCATGGGTGTAGAAAAGGCTTGCAGGAAATGCAGGAAAGAGCTGTTCCTTCTGCTGCATATGAGCGAGCAGTGCTTGAAATGGAAAGAAAGAAGTGCAGGTACCTCCCAATTTACATGTAAAAACAAAAGAGGGGTGAGGGGCGCACTCCAAATCCTGGCCAATATACTACCTGAAGAAAGAAAAAGAATAACTGGGTGAAATCCCAAAGTGTCCAATTCACTGGGTTAGATCCCATTTGTTGCAAAAATGTTCACAGGGTTGGATGCCTTCTGCTGCATTTGTACTGCTGTTCTCCTCCTGGCGTTTTCGCGTCCCAACACTCTTCAGGGAGGCTGTGTTGCCTTTCTTTTCAGGTGAATCCAATTAAAATGCTAATGCAGTCTCTAAGTAAGGATTATGGGAGCTGTAGCTGTACCTCCCAATTTAGGCTTAAGGGGGCCAGTTCTCAGCCACAGTAGAGTCCAAATATTGCTCTTGAGCTCTCCTTCTGATTTCTATTTATCTCAATCTCTGTGTCCAACTGAAAGTGAGACAGACAACTACACAAATACAATATGTGCCTCACTATGTGTCACGCTCTTTGTGACCTTCCATTTGTGACCCTTTTTATATGATTCTCTCTTCCCTGCCACTTTTAGTAATGTTCTCATCAATCTCTCTGCAGGTCTGTTTTTTCAAAGCCTGGGTCTTGGAAACATTGCTACGCTGAATAATGTCAATCAGGTACATCAAACTATGAGCCGACTTGTTCATAACTTGACTTCAAACCTGCTAATCTTAACTGGCTGTTTTGCATATCTTCAATCAGAGAAAATGTTATTAGCAATGTGTATTTACGTTTAGGGTTCATAGAAGGAGAGCAACGTCCATATCAAAAGGATGGAGGGAAGATCCTCTCCAGCCTACACCCACGATCAAGTCCGACAAGGCCTGCTTCAGATCCACTTCACCCTGTTGTGGGATCTCCTGCTTGCTGAGTTCATCATATCCACTCCTGCTCCTTGAATTAAAGTTCACCAATCCAAAGACAACGTGGCATGTATCTACAGAGTTCTTTTGCATTATCTTTCTCTTTTTTTTATAGCTCTTTTGATCACTGCCTGGGATCTCACAAAGATGTTCTGCTTGACTTTCTTGCTGCTGCACTCCTATGTTATGTTATGTTATGTTACTTTGCATTTATATAGCGCCTTATATACCATTGGTATGGTCTGAAGGCGCTGGTAGGTTGAACGCCCTTGGGAACCGAAGTTCAAGTCAGTAGAGAGAGTAGAGGGAGACAAAGGTGCGTGTGAGCACCGGATATGTGTGCAGCTGGAGTGGCATTCGTGTAATAGCTGCTTCTTAGCGGTAGGTGTGGTGGTTGAGAGGTCAATAGTATGTGTTCGTTCTGGCAGGAATTATCCAGACCGATCGTGGCTGCGTTAGGCCTGAGGAGAACGCCTGGCTGGGGGGTGAGTAACCAGCAGTGTTTAGTTAGAGTGATGGGGAGTATGAGGCAGATGTTGGTATGAGAACAGCTATACCGAATGGTGTCATAGTATCGCTGTGTTCTATTTGAGTGGTGGTGTAAAGAAGAGAGTAAGCGTGGAGATGTGAATATGGTGGTTTACTGTAGGTGCTTGAGATCGCGCCCACTCCAGTAGTTCCATGAACTTCATCCGTTCCATGTACTCCGACTGTTCCGTGCATTACGACCGTTTCAAGCACTCAGACCGTTCCTTTCAATGCTCATTCAGGCATTCCATGCGCTCCAAACCATTTCATGTACGTCCCGCCATTCTGTGCACTCCAATCCGCTCGGTGCACTCCAACCCGTTCCATGCACTCCCATCCGTTCCATGCACTCCCATCCGTTCCATGCACTCCCATCCGTTCCATGCACTTCAACCGTTTTATGAACTACTCCTTTCATTCGTTCTATCCACGTTATCATTTTTCCATGCATCATCCATACGGATAAGTCATCTTCACACTGCTCCTTTCATTCGTTCTACCCAAGTTATCCTTACTCCATGCATCAGCCATCCACATATGTCATCTTTGCACGTTCGATTCTTGCACCAACTTCACTCGTTACACCCACTTCACTAGTTCCCCCCACTTCGCCGGTTCCAAGTACATCACCCGTTCATTTGCCTACTTCATCCGTTCTACCGTTTCACCCTTTCCACGTCACTTCACTCGTCCCATCCACACACTTCACCCGTCCCATCCACGCCCTTCACCCGTCCCATCCACGCCCTTCACCCGTTCCATCCACGCCCTTCACCCGTCCCATCCACGCCCTTCACTTGTTCCATCCACATACTTCACCCGATATAGGGCATCCACTTCACCCGCTCAGCCTATATAGGGTAGATTTTCAAGACTTTGGCACAGTGACGTTATTAGGGACACTGTCAAATCCCGCTATGCCAGAGGGGTGGTGTTATATACACTTCTAGAATCAACTTTGTACCGAGAGGATATTAGGCACACATCAAAATTCAACCAAGGCACGCTCAAACGTGCCCTTTCAGACAATCTCTACACTTCTAAATTCAACTTCTAAATGTACTTCTAAATTCAACTTTCACAGGGAGGTTATTGAGCGTACTTCTTAATTCACAGAGAGGCTATTGGGCATACTTCTAAATTCACAGAGCGGCTACTGGGCACCCTTCTAGATTCAGCGAGGCTGTTGGGCATACTTCTATAATCACAGAGAGGCTATTGGGTACACTTTAAAATTCCACTTTTCACAAGGAGGCTTTTGGGGACATTTCAAAATGCAACTTTTCACAGAGAGGCTATTGGGCACACTTCTAGATTCACAGCGAGGCTATTGGGCACACTTCTAGAATCTCAGCGAGGCTATTGGGCACACTTCTAGAATCTCAGCGAGGCTATTGGGCACACTTCTAGATTCTCAGTGAGGCTATTGGGCACACTTCAAGATTCTCAGAAAAACTATTGGGTACCTTCTAGTATTCACATCGAGGCTATTGGGTACACTTTAAATTCAGCTTTTCACAAAGAGGCTAGGCTATTGGGCACATTTCTAAATTCTACTTCTAAATGTGCTTCTAAATTCCACTTTTCACAGAGAGGCTATTGGGGCCACTTCTAAATCCAACTTTTTACAAAGAGGCTATTGGGACACTTCTAAATTCAGCATTTCACAGAGAGGCTATTGGGGCCACTTCTAAATTCAACTTTTCACAAAGAGGCTATTTCGCACACTTCTAGATTCACAGCGGGGCTATTGGGTACACTTTTAAATTCAGCTTTTCACAAAGAGGCTAGGCTATTGGGCACACTTCTAAATTCAACTTCTAAATGTGCTTCTAAATTCAACTTTTCACAGAGAGGCTATTGGGTAAACTTCTAAATTCATCTTCTAAATTCAACCTTTCACAGAGAGGCTATTGGGCACACTTCTAAATTCATCTTCTACATTCATTTCTAAATTCAACTTTCACAGAGAGGCTATTGGGCACACTTTTAAATTCAGCATTTCATAGAGAGGCTATTGGGCACACTTCTAGATTCATCTTCTAAATGCAGTTCTAAATTCAGCATTTCACAAAGAGGCTATTGGGGACACTTCTACATTCAGCATTTCACAGAGAGGCTATTGGGTACACTTCTAAATTCATCTTCTAAATGCACTTCTAAACTCAACTTTTCACAGAGAGGGTATTGGGCATACTTCTAAATTCATCTTCTAAATGCACATCTAAATTCAACTTTCACTAAGAGGCTATTGGGGACACTTCTAAATTCAAATTTTCATAGAGAGGCTATTGGGGCCACTTCTAAATTCAACTTTTCACAAAGAGGCTATTGGGACACTTCTAAATTCAACTTTCACAGAGAGGCTATTGGGTACACTTCTAAATTCATCTTCTAAATGCACTTCTAAATTCAACTTTCACAAAGAGGCTATTGGGGACACTTCTAAATTCAACTTTTCACAGAGAGGCTATTGGGCACACTTCTAAATTCATCTTCTAAATGCACTTCTAAATTCAACTTACACGAACAGGCTATTGGGTACATTTTTAAATTCAGCATTTCATAGAGAGGCTATTGGGCACACTTCAAGATTCAACTTTTCACAGAGAGGCTATTAGGCACACTTCTAAATTCATCTTCTAAATGCACTTCTAAATTCAACTTACACGAAGAGGCTATTGGGTACACTTTTAAATTCAGCATTTCACAGAGAGGGTAATGGGGCACTTCTAAATGCACTTCTAAAGTTCAGAACTCCATACTAGGGTGGCAAATGCTAACAGTCACATTTCTATCTAGATGTAACGCGAGCTAAACTTTGTGGTTCTCTCGGGGTATGGTGCTAGTTAAATTATACTGCACGCAGTGTTTGCTGTCCAGCCATGAATAGGTCTAGGCTGAAGGTCACATATGTCTCTAATAATGCATGGTGTAGGTCTGTAGCCGTCTAGGCCATTGAAAGGTAAGTTAGAGTGGCAGGAGCTTTCTGGAGTAGAGTAATTGCTCTACCCGCCACCCATGCCAGCACTTACAGTATTGTCGGTGTCTGGTGGCTTCCCCTGCTGACACCTGCGGACACATCTTGGGGCCGTCCTTTGCCTCGGGGTCCTTCGCCGCAGGGCTGCCAGGCAGAGGGCTGCCCTGGGGTGTCCTTGATGTCGGATTTGGGAACCAATCCGGATGGAGGGGGGGTGTTGGGAGGCGGGCAGAGGGGAACCAGGAAGCAGGTGGGCTGGGGAGAGGGACCACGGTCTCCAGGGCTGTGTGGTGGAGGGGAAGGCTTGTCCAATCAGGGCCATTGGGAGGCGGGGATAAGGGAATCCAGGAACTGTGAAGCCCGGGGAGAGAACGCACTGCCGCCATGCACCGCATGCTTTTTAAGGCACTGGCGCTGTTTTGGGGGGTTGTATGGGGCCATGGCGCAGAGAGGCAACTCACCTTGCCTGGGGTTTTCCAGCGAATGGCGCTGGTGCCGCGCTGTTCGCAGGTCTCCAGGCCTGTGTGGTGGAGGGGAAGGCTTGTCCAATCAGGGCCATTGGGAGGCAGGGATAAGGGAATCCAGGAACTGTGAAGCCCGGGGAGAGAACGCACTGCCGCCATGCACCGCATGCTTTTTAAGGCACTGGCGCTGTTTTGGGGGGTTGTATGGGGCCATGGGACAGAGAGGCAACTCACCTTGCCTGGGGTTTTCCAGCGAATGGCGCTGGTGCCGCGCTGTTCGCAGGTCTCCAGGCCTGTGTGGTGGAGGGGAAGGCTTGTCCAATCAGGGCCATTGGGAGGCAGGGATAAGGCAATCCAGGAACTGTGAAGCCCGGGGAGAGAACGCACTGCCGCCATGCACCGCATGCTTTTTAAGGCACTGGCGCTGTTTTGGGGGGTTGTATGGGGCCATGGGACAGAGAGGCAACTCACCTTGCCTGGGGTTTTCCAGCGAATGGCGCTGGTGCCGCGCTGTTCGCAGGTCTCCAGGCCTGTGTGGTGGAGGGTAAGGCTTGTCCAATCAGGGCCATTGGGAGGCGGGGATAAGGGAATCCAGGAACTGAGAAGCCCGGGGAGAAAACGCACTGCCGCCATGCACAGCGTGCTTTTTAAGGAACTGGCGCTGTTTTGGGGGGTTGTATGGGGCCATGGGGCAGAGAGGCAACTCACCTTGCCTGGGGTTTTCCAGCGAATGGCGCTGGTGCCGCGCTGTTCGCAGGTCTCCCGGCCTGTGTGGTGGAGGGGAAGGCTTGTCCAATCAGGGCCATTGGGAGGCGGGGATAAGGGAATCCAGGAACTGAGAAGCCCGGGGAGAGAACGCACTGCCGCCATGCACCGCATGCTTTTTAAGGCACTGGCGCTGTTTTGGGGGGTTGTATGGGGCCATGGGGCAGAGAGGCAACTCACCTTGCCTGGGGTTTTCCAGGGAATGGCGCTGGTGCCGCGCTGTTCGCAGGTCTCCAGGCCTGTGTGGTGGAGGGGAAGGCTTGTCCAATCAGGGCCATTGGGAGGCGGGGATAAGGGAATCCAGGAACTGTGAAGCCCGGGGAGAGAACGCACTGCCGCCATGCACCGCGTGCTTTTTAAGGCACTGGCGCTGTTTTGGGGGGTTGTATGGGGCCATGGGGCAGAGAGGCAACTCACCTTGCCTGGGGTTTTCCAGCGAATGGCGCTGGTGCCGCGCTGTTCGCAAGTCTCCAGGCCTGTGTGGTGGAGGGGAAGGCTTGTCCAATCAGGGCCATTGGGAGGCGGGGATAAGGGAATCCAGGAACTGAGAAGCCCGGGGAGAGAACGCACTGCAGCCATGTACCGCGTGCTTTTTAAGGCACTGGCGCTGTTTTGGGGGGTTGTATGGGGCCATGGGGCAGAGAGGCAACTCACCTTGCCTGGGGTTTTCCAGCGAATGGCGCTGGTGCCGCGCTGTTCGCAGGTCTCCAGGCCTGTGTGGTGGAGGGGAAGGCTTGTCCAATCAGGGCCATTGGGAGGCGGGGATATGTTCCAAGGCTATGACAAGTTCTGAATACCAGGTCTGTGCAGAAAACACCTTGAAACCGAACATCACTCATATTGAAATCAAGCCCCAAGCTGAAAACATGCCCAATTTTTAAACATTGCTTATACTGAAAATGTCTCCTTGCAAAAATGCCTCCTCTCTAAAACTGCCACTGTTCTGAAGGACCCTGATGTTGAAATGTTGTATGTTGTCTGACATTTTTGGCTACTCAGATTTGTTTTTGACATGTGCCCAAACATTTGATTGCTCCGACATCCTTTTCTTGGTTATTTGGTGGTTTATCTCTCCTCTGTTAGAGCTTTTTGACTTTGTCATCAAGTCGTAAGTGACCCCCTCCTTATGCCAATGAGGAATTGAAATGAACAGGATAAGCCTATGCCATCTATTAGTGCACTGATCTCAATTGTTTTTGCTTTACTTGACACCAAATTCCATCTGCAGAAGGATCTGCAAATGTAAGAAATCAGTTGTAGGCAAGCGTATGGGATGATGCCCTGGGCTCGCATATTGCAAACAGGAGTATCCATGTCTTGGACTACATGCAATGCAACACTGCATTGATAGGTGTGGTATTGCACCGAGCAGGCACAAACAATTAAAGTAAAATAAGTCATGACGTACTGCTTTGAGTATATGTGCAGAATCGCGGGGCCCAGGGGACGATTCTGTGACTGGTACTGACAACTGCTCCTCTGATCCCTGTATCACACTAAACCAATTCTGCCATTGTGAACTCAGTCCATTTGAGGATCATTACAGCTGTTGCTGTCCAATGCGAACAAATTGACAAATTAAAAGTATTCCTCCCTTCTCCCCAGGGAGGAGCCACCCCATGTGAGGCAAGGGAGGTGAGCCACTCAGCAAGACCCTCACTAGCGGTCAAGGCAAGTGGGACCTCACTGGGGGTGACTCCCAACTAGGGGACAAAGACTCTCATTCCCAAGCGGAACTCCCTAGACAAGCAACAATATCTGCTTATATGGGATTGCCTTTAATATCAAGTAATGTGCCTTTCGTTGTATTCAGGCAATACTGGTTCAAATACAAATCATGAAGGAAAACGGAACGCCCCTTTAAATTCTTATGTGTATGTAACTGGGACGAACCGATTGAGAATAGAGAGAGAGTGACATATACAGGGGAAGCCCTCCGACGTAGCTATGAATTACAGAAGGGATATCCCCTACGTTGGTACAAACTGGGGAGAATAAATCGTACACAGAAAGGGTGTTCCTACCAGTAGTCATTCAGCATATATTTAGCAATTTCTTCATATGAAACTAATTCAATAGGTAATGGTATCTCATTAAAATAAATTGAGATTTTTAGGTGTATTATTGGTGTCTTGATTTAATAAAGAGTATTTAATCTCAATCATCATAGTGCATAATTTCACATCATTTTTTGAAATAGTTCAACACAGGTTTACACACAGACAATATTCCAGAGGAAGTGCTGGGACGTAATATACTTCAGACGAAATTGTATGGAACAAGTTACTTACCTGTAACTGTTGTTCTCCAGCATGGGTCTGGCATGGATTCACATGCTCATGAATATTCCCCGTCGTCAGGCTGGGAATCCTCGGTAAAGAAAAAACCAGTATCAGTTTCGTTTCTGATCTGTCTTTCGTAGTAGTAACCAATCACTGGTCTCTGCGTCATACTGACCACAGCCAATGACTGCCCTCTACCTAAGCCCCGCCTCTGGCAGCCATCTTCAGATTTGGAAGCGCGTGAAGTGGCAGTATGACCAAGTGAAGAGCCGCAGAGGGGTAGGCGGGAGGGTTCGCATGTGAATCCATGCCAGACCCATGCTGGAGAACAACAGTTACAGGTAAGTAACTTGTTCCTTCTCCAGCATGGGGTCTGGCATGGATTCACATGCTCATGAATAAAGAATACATAGCAGTACCCACATGCACAACCACGGGAGGTGGCAAAGGCTCAACATTAAGCATCACATCAAACTCAACATTAAGCAATCTTACCTCCTCACCAGGCTCACCTCAGGCGAACAGGTTGCGCAGCACTGCTTGGCCGACCCTGGACTCCTCCCTGGAATCCCGATCGACGCAGTAGAATTTCGTGACGGTGTGCGTCGACCTCCACGTAGCAGCCCTGCAAATGTCCAGCAGGGGCACACCAGATAGGAACGCCGTGGTAGCTGCAATCGCTCTGGTGGAATGTGCTCTCGGACGGCCAGGCAGCGGTCGGTTTGCCAACCGGTGACAGTACATGATACAGCCGGAGAGCCATCTGGAAATGGAAGCCTTCGAGAGAGCCTTCCCCTGATTGACAGGTCCAAAGTTCACAAAGAGTTGTGACGTCTTCCGAAAACACTTTGTGCGATCCACGTAGAACTTCAGCGCTCTAGCCACATCCAGCGAGTGCAAAGTCCTCTCAGCCGGCGACGAAGGCGACGGGAAAAACACAGGCAACACCAAGGGTTCGTTGAGATGGAAGTCCGACGGCACCTTGGGCATGAAGGAGGGGTGCGTCCTGAGCACCACCCTCGTGTCGTGAAAAGTCAAGTACGGGGCCTTGCAGGAAAGGGCCTGGATCTCTCCCACCCGTCGTGCGGAGGTGATGGCCACAAGAAACGCTGTTTTCCACGACAGGAACTTCAACGGGGCCGAGTGCAGAGGCTCGAACGGAGGTCCCATGAGCTTGGTCAGCACCACGTTGAGCTCCCACGCCGGGGCCAGAGCCTTCACCGGCGGGAACGATCTGAACAGTCCCTTCATGAACTCTTTCACCAGACGATGAGACCACAAGGACGTCCGCCCCGTGGTTCTAGTGTATTGGGAGATCGCAGCAAGATGAATCTTGATGGACGCGTGTGCCAGTCCAGCTTTGGCCAGCGTCAACAGGTACGGCAGTACTTGGGGAGCTGTAATCCTTAGAGGGTTAATCTTCTGTGCGTGGCACCAGACAGAGAACCTCTTCCATTTGTGTCCGTAGCATTTAAGAGTCGAGGACGCCCTGGCCTTTGCAAGAACCTCTCTGCAGTCGGCCGGTATGTCGTATCCTCCAAACTCTAGCGCTGCAGGAGCCAGGCCTGCAAGTTCAGCGACTTCGGGTCGTGGTGGAGGATGGCGCCTCCTTCCCTGGAGAGCAGATCCGCGTCCACTGGCAGCTTGATTGACGGGGACGCTGACAAGTCCAGAAGGTCCAGGAACCATATCTGCCTCGGCCACGCAGGTGCGACGAGGATCATCCTGCACCGTGACCTCTTGAGCTGGTTGATGAGCCGGATCAGTAGTGGCAATGGAGGGAACGCGTATAGGAACAGGCCCGCCCAGGGGAACGAGAAAGCATCGCCCATGCTCCTCGGCTGGGGAAACCTGCTGGCGAACCTCCGGCACTTGGAGTTCGTCGCCGTCGCGAACAGGTCGATCTGGGGTGTGCCCCACCGTCGGAAGAGGCGATCCACTAGATCCTGCCGTAGTTCCCACTCGTGGCACGAGCGCAGCTCCCTGCTGAGTGAGTCGGCGATGGTGTTTTTTATCCCTGCCAGATGAAACGGCACCAGAAACATCCTTTGGGCGACGGCCCAATGCCACAGGTCCTGCGCCTCCTTGGACAGTGCTGGGGACCTGGTTCAGCCCTGTTTCCTGATGTAAAACATGGTGGTGGTGTTGTCGGTGAAGATCCTCACCACCTTGCCCTTTAGGGACGGAACACTGCACGGAGCTCCAGGACGTTGATATGGAGGGACTTCTCCGTCGGGAGCCAAAGGCCTCTCGCGTGCAGATTTTCGGTGTGCGCTCCCCACCCTTCCATGGAGGCATCCGTGGTCACTGTCTCCTGGTGGTCTGGGGTCTGGAAGTCCATGCTCGCCGTCAGATGCGCGCGGGTGCCCCACCACCGGATCGCTCGGCGGAAACTCTCGTCGAGTGTGATCCTCTCCTCGAAGCTGCCCGTCGTTTGGATCCAGCGCGCGTCCAGGAACTCCTGCAACGGGCGCATCCGGAGCCTGCACATGGGAATGAGGTAGATGCAAGAAGACATCATTCCGAGGAGGGACTTGATGGACCTCACCTTGGCCGCGTCGGAAACCAACATCCGCTGTACCTTGCCCAGGATGGACCTGGTCCTTTCCTCCGACGGGGAGGCCAGAAGGGACACTGTGTCGAGCTTCGCTCCCAGAAACAGTGCGTTTTGCGCGGGTACCAGGTGGGACTTGGCGTAGTTCACGGAGAATCCCAGGTCCGTGAGAAGTTGGACGGTCCTTGCCGTGTGCTCCACGGCGAGCTCCCTCGTCTTGGCTCGGATGAGCCAGTCGTCCAGGTAGGGGTAGACGTGGATCCCCTCTCGGCGCAGCTGCGCCGCCACTGGTGCAAGGCACTTGGTGAATACCCTGGGCGCTGACCGTAGACCGAAGGGAAGGGCTCTAAACTGGTAGTGACGCCCTTGGACCACGAACCTGAGGAATTTTCGGTGCCCCTTTAGGATGGGAATATGGAAGTAGGCATCCTCCAAATCCAACCACGACAGGAAGTCGCCCTCCTCCAGCTGACCCAGGACGTGCTGGAGGGTGACCATCCGGAACTTCTGAGCCTTGATGAACTTGTTCAGCCGTCGTAGGTCTAGGATGGGGCACCATCCTCCCGTCTTCTTCTTCACGAGGAAGTATCTTGAGTAAACTCCGGAGCCCTGAAGCCTCCTTGGGACGAGTTCGATGGCGCCCTTCCTTAGCATCGCCCTTACCTCCCGGAGAAGCTGAGGGACGTGAAGCTCTTTCCTGGCCACAGGGGGGACGCGCGGGCACCTTCTTTGAAACTCGAGCGCGTGGCTCTGGGCTAGGGCGTCCAGCACCCAACGGTCGGTGGAGATGGACATCCACACGCTGACTAAGCTCGCCAGCCGGCCTCCCACCGGGGTGCTTCGGTGGGGGCCCGACCCCACGGCCGGTTCAATCCTGCTTAGACGAGGCTTTGCCGCCTTGACCTCCTTGGCGACGACGGCGGGGTCCGCCTGACTTGCCTCATCCCCTGTAAGCTTCTTGAGACGACGAACGGGCCGCTTGACGGTAGGTGGAAAATCCGCCGCCGGAACCTTTGGAGGCGCCCTTGCCTCCGCCGCTCCGAAAGGGCGGCCGCCGTTGCTGGAGAACCCCGAGAGCCCGGGCTGTCTCCGTGTCTGCTTTAATGGCTTGAAGGGAATCGTCCACTGTTTTCCCAAACAGGTAGTTCCCATCGAACGGCATGTCCAGGACTCTGGTCTGTACGTCTTGACGGAAGTCAGTAGCCTTGAGCCATCCACGCCGCCTAAGGCACACGCCGTTGCCCAACTGGCGAAATCCAGTGTCGGCGATGTCCGTCGCAATAGTGATGGCATGGTCCGACGCCACCTCACCTTCCTGCAAGACCTCCAGGGCATCCGCCCTCTTGTCGTCCGGTAGGAAGTCCAGCAGGGGAGCCAGCTTGTACCACAGCTCCCTGTCGTACCGGGCTACGATAGCCAAGGCGTTAGCCGCCTTAATCGTCGTCGCTGCAGGCGAGATGACCCTGCGCCCCATCGTGTCCAATTTCTTTCCCTCGCCATCCGGCGGGGAAGTCGACGTGGAGGCCGCAACCCCCCCCCCCCCCGCTTTCTTCCTGGCCGCCGCGGAGACGACGGAGTCCGGGGTAGGCTGCGCCCGGAGGCACAAGGGGGCCGCGCCCGGGACCCGGTACTTCTTCTCGTACCGGTCTCTTCTAGCCGGCGTTGTGGATGGGTTCTTGAGGAGGGCGAGGCCCTCATCCCAAATATCGTCCAGTAGAGGTACCGCGAGGACCGTCTTCCTCTTGGCCTCGCGCCACTGATAAAGGAAACCTTCCTTCTTCTTCTCCTCAGGGCAGAGCTGGAAGAGCTCGGATGCCCTGGCGATCATGGAGTGAAAAGATCCAATCTCGTCGGGCGGGGAAGCCCGGGTGGGAGGAGATGACGGCAGATCCTCGTCGTACACCTCGTTGTCCGTACCCGTTGCGGCCCTGTCAGTCCCCGTATCATCCCCTCGAGTCGTGGACGGGGAGGAGGGCTGAACGGGGCGCGACGGCTGAAAAGGAGGTGGAGGGTGAATCCTTCTTTTCTTAGGAGGGGGGCTGCCCGAAGGGCCTGGTTCCGGGTCCCCTGACGGGAGTGGTTCCTCCACTGGTAACGGCAGTCTCGTCCTTATCTCTGAGCATAAGGACTGTATAGCCAACAAAATGGCCGCCGAGTTGTCTTGCGGCACTGGCAGAGGGGAATCCGACGGGCGGTCAGGGGCCCCGTCGGTACCCTCGACGATGTCGTCGTCTCCTGCGTCGGGATCCCTCCCGACGGGCTGGTCTTCTTCCACACCAACGCCGTGGCTTAAGACCTCGATCAGTTCTTCCTCAGAGGTTGAGGCCGAATCCACAGCGACCTCCTGCCCCCCCTTTTTCTTCTCCGTCGGAGGTTTCACGGGGGTCCTGTCGATGGGCATAAAAGAGGACTCCCTCCGCGGTGGCAGGGAGACTCTGAGCCCCGAGGTCGCCACCACCGGCGTAGCCTCCACAGGCTGAGCCAGGGCCGCCGCGACTGTCTCGATAGAGGCCTTGGCCGGATGGATTAAGGCTTTCACCACCCTTGGTGCGCTCACCGCCTTCTCCTTGAGGGGGGGGGCACTGCCTCGCTCCCCCTCCGCCTTCGAGCTCGACCGGGGCCTCTCCAGGAGCTTCGCCGGGTGCTCGGCCTTCCTCTTACCCGACCCAGAGCGTTGGCTCGTGGTTGATGGTGCCGGGGAGGGTGCGCCCTGCCTGGTGCCCGTAGAGCCCGACCGTTCGGCGCTCCCGGTGCCAGCGGACTCGCGGTGCTTGGCCTTATGTTGGACCCCCGTCGCCGGGGCGTCCTCAAAGGTCTTAGAAGACCGCTCGGATTAATTCTTCTTCTTCTTCTCGCCGGACGGGTTCTTCCCTTCCAGCCAGTTGGCGAGACGTTGATGGCGGTCCTTCATGGTCCGCTCCGACATGTTGCCGCAAAACGCACAGTCCTTCTCCACGTGCGTCTTGTCTTCATGTAGGCAGTAAAGACAAAAGGAGTGCTCGTCTTCCTTAAAGACATTCTGCAGCTGGCATCCAGGGCAGACCCTGAACAGCTTTCCGGGCGTCGAGCTTCCCTTCTCCTGGGCCATGACCGAGATGGGCCTGAGAAACTTCTGGAGTCCTCCAAAAGCGTAGCTCGACGAATCTTCACCCTTGAGGGGCGTAGACCAATCCGACACGGGTCCCCGTTGATCGGATGGAGAGTCGGTGGAGCTTGAGGCTCTTTTGACCGAAAAAAACGAAGTTTTTGAGAAAAAACGTGAAAAAATAGCACTAACGCTCGAGAGCAATAGCACGAGGATCCCAACACATGAACGTGCGGTAAAAATCTGAAGATGGCTGCCAGAGGCGGGGCTTAGGTACAGGGCAGTCATTGGCTGTGGTCAGTATGACGCAGAGACCAGTGATTGGTTACTACTACGAAAGACAGATCAGAAACAAAACTGATACTGGTTTTTTCTTTACCGAGGATTGCCAGCCTGACGACGGGGAATATTCATGAGCATGTGAATCCATGCCAGACCCCATGCTGGAGAAGTACATAATTCCGAAGGTGGAAGACACCAAGTGATTAAAAGTCGCAAAATAGCTGTGTTTCAGCAAAAGATCATTTGCCGCCTTCTTCAGGACAGGACTCCCAAATCTGGTACAAATCCAAGGAAACGGTCTACAGTAAGTAGTATTCTCAGCAGGTGATCTATATTCTTGTTCCGTTTGCTTTTACGGGGGACATCTTCAGTAGTCAGTTGATAGGAGGAGGCATGTAGTGATCCCGTTCGCTCTGCATCCCCGGAGCGAACAGGATCACTGTAATGTTCTTTCGCGGAAATGCAGCTACACTGCGCCGACCCGGGACTACTCCCAAGAATACATTTTGCAAATTTTAATCACTTTGTGTCTTCGACCTTCGGAATTATGTTCATTCAATGTCATCTGAAGTATATTATGTCCCAGCACTTCCCTCTCGAATTCTGTCTGTATGTAAACCTGTGTTGAGTCCTCATCTTTGATATCCATTTCCCAAAGCAGTTGCTTTTCGGAATCTTTTCCACCGCCAGGGGTGGTGCATTGCATCTCTGCCCGATGCCTCTATGCACACCGCGTCTTGGACAAATATAGAATCGAAGCAGTAATGCTTAGCAGACGTGTGCAATGAAGCCCATGTAACTGCTTGGCAAATACCCAGAGAAGGAACATCCCCGCTGCAGAGCTGAGAGTGGCGGCAAGCCCTCTGGTAGTATGAGCAATGAGACCCTCAGGGAAATATGATAGCGGAGCATTGAGCCGAGGATTGAGCAGTCTGCAGCAGTCTGTCTACTCTGTCGTTCGTGGGAGGTACCACTTAACCCCAGCAAACACCGCAGAGCGGTGAGCGGAGCATTGAGCTGAGGATTGAGCAGTCTGCAGCAGTCCGCGGCAGATTCCCGGCTGTCGGCGGGCTTGTCCTTATGGAGCCCGTTGTTGAAACTGCAAATCTAATTCCAGAATTTTCCTATCTGACGACTTCTGTTGGGTCAGCTTTGGAAGCACGGAAACTCAGGAGTAACCGCAAGGTTCCAGATCACCACGTACTCCATGTACAGAAGTCTTTAACCAGAAAAGTGAAGGAGACAAGGACTGTTATCAACCCCCCCTCTATCGGAACTAATTCACCAAACAAAGTCACAGAAACGACAAAACCACAGTTTGACTTCGAAAATCCCTTCGACACTACTCGGCGTTCCCCATTTCCGTCTCCCATTAATCCCTCCATCACTAACCTACCGGTGGAGCCTGTGGAGACTATGACTGCCACAAGTCATTTTAACTTTTCTGCCGCCGCCGCCGAAAAAAGGACATTTACATTCTGCAACACTCCATCTGTTGCTTCGTCCCAAGCAGAAGACCCGATTATGCCTCCGACCCTTTCCATCTCACCTGTGCTGTGGGCCGCCGCGCTGGAGGCGTGCCCCTCCCCTGGGGGAGCATGCGAGCCGCGCTCACCGCGACTGAACCCCGAGGTGACGATTTTCTCTTATTCCCCGTGTGCGGCTTTGTCTGTCCAGCCTTACCGCCTGCCCTCCGGGGTGGCGAGTGGAGCGGAAGCCGTGACTGCTGGAGGGCGGCCGGCCTCCGCCCCTGAGCTGGTTGCTTCACGGGGGGAGCGACGTGATATTGCGCCCGCGGGAGTTAGCCTGCCTCCCGGAGGACAAGCTCCGGGCCAGGAGCCAACAAGGGAGGGCGGTTGGAGGGTTCCGCCAGGGGATGTGGATTTCCCCTCCCCCGCAGTAACTAAGTCCAACCACCTCCACCATTTACAAACCGCGGAGGATACGACCGAAGGCTCACAGGGCCGTCGACTAGACATCTCTTCTACCAGCACTATCAATGTGAGGCCAGTAAGTACGACGGTACTAGCACAAATCCATGTACCATGGAGTCCTAGCACGGACTCGCAAAAGCAAAAAAACGAAGGCCTACAGTCTGAAACTGAAGAAATGGGCAATAACACACCATCGGGGACGTCCCTATCCCAACCCTCGGAACGACATAGAAACAACGAAATAAACGTTCAAAAGGTGCCAATACCCATAGAGGCAGCTTCTACTATTCCAAAAAAATCTTCTGTTTCCTTACCAAGACAACTACCTGCTGAAAAAGACTCAAGCAATACCATAGAAGCGGATTGCTTTGCACCAAAAAATATCAAAACCCCTAAAAACCAAAAATCAAAAAGTCAAGTTTCTCTGGACAAAGTTGATAAAGCCGCAAAAACATCGCGTCAAAAACCGTCGAAAGACCCCAGTTCGTGTTTTCAGAATATACAATCCTCAAAACTTAAAAAAAAATCCTCAACAAAAAAAAACCTCCCACACCCGCTTCTATCAACTGCACTTAAAGATTTTTTTAAAAGACAATGCAAGAGAAAACTGGACCAAGTACACGAACTTTCGGACGCTGAAATCCTTGAAGCTATCCAAGATCTCCCCCCAGTGTCCAAAGTAAGGAAAGTGATAGAAACAACAAAACAAAAGTCATTTGGTCCATCTACAAATGACGAAATCTCACTGGAAAAAAAGAAGGACCTCAAAGGAGTTTCAAGATCTACGGACGCTCAAAATTCGTCCATAGTAAATCATCCTGGAGAGATCACGGATCATGGTACACCAATAAAAATGATTCCAGAAGGTCGGCCCGAAACAAACCCAATACAACCAGAATTGCAAATACAAATACTCAGTAGCATTAAAGCC
Source organism: Ambystoma mexicanum (assembly GCF_040938575.1). Lineage (NCBI taxonomy): Eukaryota > Metazoa > Chordata > Amphibia > Caudata > Ambystomatidae > Ambystoma > Ambystoma mexicanum. The sequence goes on from NC_090926.1 coordinate 747,671,094, forward strand.
ACTACAGACCAAGCTCAGAACGGAACTGCACAACCCCGATCCGGGGAGCGCCCTCCAAAAGAAAAATCACCCTTAAGAACAATCTCGGGATTGATGCCATCCTCCACCAAACACCGACCTTCTGGCCGTTTAGCAGTTGACCAACTGGAACCCGACAACTCTTTGCCACAACCAACAAACTTGAAAAGAACAATCCAGACAGATGAAAGCTTTGCACTATTAATGCCATCATCGCCGCTCAGATCAAGAGATCGCTCGCCACCTAAAAACAGGAGGCTTAGCGAAATATCTACAACTTGTACCAAAGAAGCCACTCCGAAAAAACCTGACCTCACAACTATCATGTCTGCTATAACAATAGCATTGGCACCCTTTGGAAAACTGTATGAGAACATTAGTGATTCCTTAAAAGATCACATTACAGTTACAGCAATGATGCACACTAAACTGATCTTTGTTGAAGGTTTTATAACTGCCTTGGACCAAAGGAATAAGATACATAGCGATACCTGGGACTTAAAACTAGCCGCGCTAGACGAACAGATCAATTTCCTAAAATCTATTACCAGAGCTAAAAAAATCTCGATTGATAAAGAAACCCAGACAACGCTACCACCTACATCCATAGAACTTGCGCCAATTGACAAACTCCCCCCCATACCAAATAAAGCACCCAAACCTGCTTCACCCAGTGAGGGGCCCCAAAAAGCGGCGCCCGTAGGGAAGCATCATCCGGTGCTGAAGCTTGCTTTGGGTGCCCAACAAGATTATTCCCAGTTGAAAACAGTATCCGCTCTCGATCTAGTGTTAGCGCCGAAAAAAATCGCCAAAAAACAAACAAAAAATGCTCGATGGAAACCAGGCTACACTACACCGGAGCGAAAGCAACATCAACATAGAACCGGATTCTATGCCTTCCCCCAGGACCTGTGAGGAATTTCTGTTTCGAAGCCCTTTGATAGATCTAACGCAACATTGGGATACTATAGAAAACACAGAACTGCAAGCAGAAAGTGTATCTAATTCAAAGCTCGAAACATCTAATGAACCCCCTGGATCTAAGAACGACAAACTTATGTCGACATCAACTAATCTCAATCCGGAGAGAAGGGCCAAAACTACAACAATATTGCCTTTACAACCTCCGAATCTACATCAAAAGGAGACCTCAAAACATATGGCAACTTTACCTGAGCAAAGACATGTCAAACAACGTAAACTGTCAACTACAAAATTGAAAGAGACGCCTCTAAGTTCTCATGCTTTCAAATCAACAGATACCCGGCTATTCAAAATAGAACAAAAAATTATGGACGATCATTATATGATTCTGAATAGAAGAACAGTACTTAAGATCCTAAAACAAGTTGATACCCTTCGGTCCTTAAAATCAGACGACTTTATCTTAATCGAGCCGTACCATAGGTCCAAGCAAGCGAAAGCATACCTTCACATTAAGTCATCGGCAATTTGCGAAATTTCAGAAGGCGTCTATGCAGAACTAGAACAATCAGGCTTTACGCTCACTGAGGTCCCGGTCCAAAATACAAGTAACAAGAGTGAAGAAAACTCTAAGACCTCTCCCAGCAAAAAATACAGATTTAAATCTCGTACGGAGGACTTATACGGCTCATCGGGACAGAGAAAAACCCCACTCTGTTGGAGTGAATCCAACTACAATTCTACTAGATCAACTAGGGACCGCCCAAGCACCTGGGACAAACCAAGATACGAAAAATCGGAAAACGGAAGAACTCGAACAAGACGAGAGCCTAGAAGCCAAAATGACTACGGGAGATCTCAAATCCGTAGATATTCCCCAAGAGTACGTCACCAAGATCGCCGACCTTCCCCATCTCAAGAAACTGAAAGCAGGAAAAATCCACCACACCCTTCGACACCCATTACGGATAGTGTCCCAAAAAAGGGTCGCTGGTCTTGGATACGAGAGGTCTTAACATCAGGACTAAAAAAAAAATAGCAGCAAACAGGGGCCCAACTCCATCTTTTCAGCCCCCCTGTCTGAGTCAAAAGGATCCTCAAAATTCATTTATGTCTATAGCATCATGGAACACCAGAGGCCATATGCATTTAACTAAAAGTGACAGCTACAATCTAGGAATCCACGACATCGTTTGTCTCCAGGAAACCTGGCTATTGGATAAACCGGCTCTGGATGGTTACAACATAGAGATCTCTCCGGCCCACAAAGGCCCTCTAGGCCGCCCATCATCGGGCCTACTTATAGCCGTCCGTATAGGCTCAGGGATACACATCACTAAGAAAATAGAAGCATCCTACGGACTGCTGGCAATCCTGGCCACATGGCCGGAGGAATCATCGCCAAAAGGCAAAATTTCCTCAGAACCGTTTGCCGTCATCAACATATACTGGAATCCTCAAAAAACATCACCAGAAACCTTTTGCGATGCTGCCTCTAACATCATTGACGAAATCAGAATCAAACATCAAACTTCGAATATTGTTATCTGTGGGGACTTTAACGCAAACTGCGTGGCTTCAAACATGCCAAAAACAAACTCACTACCCAGAACTCTGGCCGAGAGAAGGGGTAAAACATGGCTTACACTAATGAAGTCTAGAAACTTCCATAACGCTGTCAACGCAATGAAGAATCAAAACTTGATCCCGACATGGGAACGCGACAACTCATCGGCCACCCTTGACTATATTTTTGTTTCTGAACAAATCTACCACCGCATAACCACCTTTGAAATAATTAGAACCAAGGAGAGTGATCATAACCTTTTGAACCTCATTTGTAAAACTGTTGCTCATGATCGCCAATTTTACAAACAATCGATTGAGATAAATTCCCAGGCAACCCGCCTTTGTATGTCTGCCAAAGACATCAAATCATTGACTGCCAACTATAAAATGCTAACTTCCGCCATTGACACTAAAGATGATACTTTTAGAGACAGCTATATTCCTCTACTCCTTCCGTTTAAAAAACCACGGAAATTTTCTAACGATTCAATGCTTCAACATAATCACACCTACAACGCCAATTTGGTAATTAAACGTAGGACGCTAAGGAAAGCAAAGAAAGAAGCTGCTGCCCTGAATACAACCATCTCATGGGAAATTTACCTCACAGAAAAGAGAAATTACAAACAATGGCTGAGATATGTACGGAGCTCTCTCTATCAGTGTGACGCAGAAAACATGCTTAAGGTATTAGCCTCGAAAAAATCGCGGGATTTCTGGTCTATGATTAACCAAACAAACCATCACCCGAAAGCTGCTATGACCAACTCGGTCACTGAAGGAAATTGGGTTAAACATTTTTCTGATCTTTTTGAGGCACCCCCAATAACTACCACTCCTCAGAAGCAATCGCCAGCGAGAAACTGGGTCGACCTCTCTGACGAAGATGCGATAAAAAAAGCCATCACAAGATTAAAACTATCCCGAGCCCCTGGTCCAGACGGGCTAGCAAACTCGGACCTCAAGCGAAACTCTGACGACTGGGCAGCAGCAATGAGCCTAATCTTCAAAGATTGTAAAGACCAAAAGATAATACCTGACTCTTGGACCCAGGCGGTCGTCGTCCCGATTTTTAAAAAGGGCATTAGGGAGGACCCTTCGAACTATCGCCCTATAGCCTTGTTAGATGTTATAGGCAAGGTCTTTGCTACGATGCTTTTGAGCCATTTCCAGAGCTGGGCAAGGCTTTCCCCCTCTGCAGACCCACTGCAAACGGGTTTTCAAAAAAATGCAAGTACGGCAGCTAACATAATGATCCTGAATATCATCAAAGATAAAGTCTTGTTGGGAGCACCAAGAGTCTTCCTAGCATTTGTTGACCTCTCCCAGGCGTTCGACCGAGTCGACAGGTCAATATTGCGGAACAAATTGAAAGCGTGGAAGTGTCCTGAAGACATCCTGGACCCCATAATCGCCCTTCATTCGAACACTAGGATGGCCGTTCGCCTGAATAACCAAGGACTGCTATCCGATCAAATTCCATCTTATCGTGGAGTGAAGCAGGGATCTCCGCTGGCCCCCGCACTCTTCATATCTTTCCTAGGCGACTTTAAAGACTCCCAAGACATGATCAGGTCATTTCCACCTAAAGTCGGCAATGTAGGGGTCAAGCGGCTTCTATACGCCGACGACCTGATAATCTTGGACCATACGCAGGTCGGACTTCAGCGGCAACTCGACAATCTTGTCCAATACATAAAGGATAACAACTTGGAGATAAACAAATCAAAAACTAAAGTCCTGATTTTTCAAAAACAGGGGACTAAAAAGAAAGAAAATCTACAGTGGTACCTCAACCAAGTAAAAATTGAAGTAGTTACAACGTTTAAATATTTGGGAGTCGAAATTGACAGCTCCAAGAACGCTACCACAATGCAACAAACTCTATGGATAAAGGCGAAACATCTAACATCTCAGCTGCAAGCAGTCCACAGAAAATATGGCAAATTCAGTCTCCTCCCTGCAATCCAGTTTTACAAAGCAAAAGTAATCCCGTCTTTAACATACGGCATGGATGCAATGCCTACAATCCCGTCGACGCTCTGGACCAAACTAGAAGGCTACATCTGGCGAACAGTACTTGGACTTCCTAAATCTACATCTTCTGCAGCAATAAGACGTGAACTAGGACTGCTTTCTATAGCTGTAGAGGTGACACAAAGTACGATTCAACTATTCAGAAAAATAAGACATCCAGAGAGTCTTCAAATATACCGTATGATTAATGAAGAAATCAGTAAGGGAAACAATAAGTTACTTAAAAACTGGGTTCAAATTCAGCAACAAATCCTGCAGGAGATAGCCTGCTCAGAAGATGAACTACTCGGGAATCCTCTAAGAATAAAATCAAAAATGGAGTGGTTAGATTGGATAAATACTAATGAAAAAGCATCATCAAACAAGCTGCTAAATCATCTACCACCCGTTTTTAACAAACTCAAAGAGCCTATGGAGTACTGCAAAAGATATCCCTGCAAGCTGTTAATGAAAACCCTACTGAAAGCCCGTCTCAATTTGCTTCCTACAAAAGAAATTTTAGCCATCCGAGCTGCCACTAACGAGACAACATGTCGTCTCTGTAAAAATCCTGAAACTACAGAATCTGTAAGACACCTCCTGATGGTTTGCCCGGCGATCGCACAGGAAAGGAATGCCTTTTTTGGTCCCTTGCTTATAAACTCTTTCATCAATGACGAAGACATGTGGTGGAACCGCTTAATTACAGGAGCTCAAACTAGATGGCTAATCCCGACGGCAAAACTACTAAATATCAGCATGGAAAAGATCTCCCATCTCTCTGACATTTAATGAGAAATTCCCCTCAACTTTGATAAACCGTGGACGGTGTAAACAATAACAATAATATTGCTTTAAACACCTATTAGCTCACAACTTTTTACATTTCTACATTTCTATTGTCAGCTATATGTAATCACAAGAACTTCTTTTGTAAAAATCTAACAAAGATTATATACAAAATAAAAAAAACATTAAAAAAAAGATAGCATTCTAAGATGCAGAGAACGATCCACCGAGACAGCATCTGTTTGGTTACAGCACTGCCAGCCCGGGCACCCGCATAACCAATGAAAAGCTGGTCATCTGTTATAGTTTTCCTTGCGAACAACAAACTGGAATGGAGGAAACTTATTAGAAAGATCCCACAATAATTGCATAAGCGTGGGGGAATCATGAAAAAAGGGCCTTGCTCCGGTGTCCTCTTGTAGCACGATAGCCCTTTACAGTATAGATTTGCAAGCCTGTCTGGGCTTAAAAAACAAAAGAAAATCCAAAGAAGAGGATATGAAGCTCTCCCGGTGCCAAGTTGAAAATGTACACCACCTACATGCATAGATGGATTTGGTGCCAAGTCTTTTAACAGAGAACGTCTTCTGACAAATCCCACTGCCTATATCTCAGGCTTTCAGCAGCAAGGCATGGAGATCAAGGTTGCAGAGGTTCGGGTGCAGGACCCACCACTCAAGGGGGAGAGGAGGTCTGTCCTCTGTGGAGGGCAGCAGGGAGGGGAGATGGCAATGTCCTGCAACTCTGGGTACCACGTTCTCTGGGCCCAGTATGGCGCAATCAGAATTATGCTGGACCTGTACAGGCTTAGCCTCCTGAGAACCAATGGTATGACATGGATCAGTGGGAACGCACTGAGCAGGTCCAAGTCCCACTCGACTGTCAAGGTGTCGCCCAGAGCTCCCTGATGAGGTTCACACTGAAAGCGAAGAGATCCACTGGAGGAGTACTCCAACTGGAGAAAATCTCTTCTAGGACTTTTTGGCAGAGCTCCCACTCATAGGAAGTCGAACAGAATGTCCACCAGAATGTTTCTCCTCGTCAGCCAGATGAGCCACAATCCGAGGCACACTGTTCTCCAGAGTGCAGAAGAACCATCACATTGCTTCTCTGCATAGGGATAAGGAGCCCACACCATCCGACGTGTTGGGGGAATGCATGGCTACAGTGTTGTCCATCAGGACCAACACAATCTTTCGCTTCACAGAGTGGAGAAAAGAGACTAAGGGCCAGCCTGATTGCTCTCAAATCCAGCAAATTGATGTGCTCCTGGCACTGATGGGGATCACAGGCCACTCACTAAGATCTTGGAGGGGAGCGCCCCAGCATTTCAGGAATGCATCGATAACCAGAGTCACTTGTGGCCAGGGTGGACGAAACAAGGACCTTTTCAGGAGGTTGTCCTTCACAGACCACTATGGCAGGTCTCTGAACACTCTCTCTGAGACTTGGAGAAAGTCTGTTTGTCCTTGAAACTGCAACTATAGTAAACTTAGAAGCTACAGCGGCAACCTCATGCAGAGCCCAGTCTCTGGCACTATAAGGACGCAGGAGGCCATAAGGACCACCAAGTGTAGAAAAGCAGAGGCTGGAACACTTGCCTATGGTTTGAAAACTTCAAACATCTTGTAAATATTTGCCACTCTTTCTTTGTCTGCGAAACCCCGGCCCAGGTAAGTGTCAAAGACAGCTCTGATAAATTGGAGGGACTCGGATTGCGAAACCTGAGACTTCCTTTAGTTCAAGGAGAATTCTAAGTTGCGCGAAAGGCTGCATGTATGGCACAAGTGTGCCGACACTAGGACTGGGGAGCAGGCTCGTACGAGCCAGTCATCAGATAGGGAAACAATGAATGCCTTCTGAGGCGAGCCTCCACCACTGCTAACAGCTTGGTGAAGACTGAGTGCCAAAGAAAGTCCGAATGGTAGGACCGACCTTGAACTGGTAGTGGCTGAATCCCGGGTACTTCCTGTGCCCAGGATGTAAACTGGAAATCCAGGGAGACCAACTGGAAATCCAGGGAGACCAACCAGTCATTCAGGTCCATGGCCTGGAGGATCTGGGCTATAATAACCATCTTGAATTTGTCCTTGCATCGGTACAAGCTCAGAAGTTGCAGATCCAGGATGGGTGTCAGACCTTAGTCCTTCTCTGGCACCAGAAAATAGGTTGAATATCAACCCCTGCCTTATTCCAAGCAGGGCACCAGTTCCATGGCCCATTTTACCAGAAGCTTATGGACCTACTCAGTAGGAGAGGGTCCAGAGGCAGGGTTTGGTGTCTTGGGTGATGGTCTGGAGGGCAAAGCGAAAATGGGAGGCAGTTCCCCTGTTGGATGACCAGTAAGGTCCAGGCATCAGAAGTGGTATATTTCCCTTCCTCCCAAAACTGGGATATCCTGCTTCCCATGAGAAACTGATGGTGAAAGCCCACTTCATAGAGGCTTCATGCCAGGGGCTGCAGAGGGCACAGTGGTAGTGGAAGAACCCCCTCTGGGCGCATCCCTACCCCTACCTATATAGGGACGACAGTGCCAATGTTTGCCCTGGGATTCCTGGCCTATACCCCTCTGGGCGTAGGAGTCAAAGGGGAAAAATCCCTGCCCACAAAGCTCGCCAGCCGATGTTTCTTGACTGCTCTGCTGTAGCTTTGGAAGCCTGGAACTTCTGTAAGGACTCATCATCTTTGTTATCAAACATGTTCATGCCATCGTAGGCCATTTCCAGATGTTTCTCCTGAGCATCCGAAGCAAAGCACAACATCCTGAGCCAAGAGAATCTGCGCAGAACATTGCTGATGCCATTGTTCTTGCTACACAGACTCTTGTATCAAGACCTGACTACAGGATCTGTTGGGAGGCCTCCTTGACGTCACTGACAAGAGCCTCGCAAACCTTCACGCATATCCCCTTCAGCGATGTTTTCCGATGCCTCCGCCATGACTGAACAGAGTCCAAAGGAAAATTTGAGCAGACCACAGGAGACATTTACACACCGGAGACCCATGGTTGAAGAGCCAAAGCTCCTCCTTTCCCATGTATCTAGCCTCTTGCTCTGCCTGTCCCGGGGCAGGGATGGAAAGTATGTGGTTTTAGGGTTTGCTGCAGTGGCATGGACCACAAGCTTTCTGGTGAAGCATGGGCGGAAGGACACCTGGTATCCAAATGTGCCGGGCTGCCTTTCTTTGCCAGGTTGCGGTCCACCGTGAGGACTGAAGCCAGTTTAGCCCATAGTTCCATCACTGATCCCTCAACTGCCCGACTGAAAGGCAATAGTGTTCCTTCCTATGCCCCTCATCCAAGCTCGAGCTGAACCTTTGGGCCCAAAGGGGTGGTTTGCCCGGGGTAGAAGCTGGTAGCATGCCGGTGAGATGTCCATGCCACTTGCCTCTTGGAAGTCTGCTGCAAGATCCACCAGGCCCTGTTTCTTCTCCAGGAAGTTGATGACCTCCCTTGGATGCAGGGGTTTCAGTTCAAAGGGAAAGGGGTCCCCCTCTTCATCATGAATGTCCTCCAAATGGGACATGTATGCTCTTCTAGGGAGCGGGGCAAATTCCCTCGTTACACTGGCATCGTAGGCCTGCACCGGTGGTGCCATGAGAGGGGGGCTTAGGTCTGAAGGCCGAAATCCGAAGACGGAATGGTGTGACCCTTGGATGGGATCTTGTCTTGTCTACTTAGAGTCCTTGTCAGCTCATCTGAGCACGGGGGGGGGCGGGGGGGGAAATCGGTCGGCTTGGCCGGAGCCTTAGGCGCTGATGTCGAAAACGCTGGCATCGAAGCCGCCATGTCAGGACCGAAGCCACTGGTGCCTTCGCAAAGATGTTAAGAATCTTCTGCCTGAAGGCCTCCAATTCCTCTGCATTAGAGGTTTGAGTCAGGAAGGGTACCTGTTGGACCTCCACGTGCGGGGCTTACCTGGAGTGGGGACTACTCCTCTTAGACAAAGAAGAAGAGGGGTGTTTTAAAGAGCCACTTGGGGATCTCAACCTCTTACAGTGCTTCCCTTTCTTGTCCTTTCGGACAGGGGGCCAATACTCTGTGCTGTAGTCTGCACCTGGCGTCCTCAAACAGGTACTTTTGTCACCTCTCTTTGTGAGAAAGGTGAATAGCTTTGCTTTGTGTTCTCGAAGCATTCACCAAGACAGTAAAGATAAATGCGGTGCAGGTCTAAAACTGATATTTGGCACCCACAGATGGCACAGGGTTTGACTCCCGTAGACTTTGTTGGATTTGACGTGATGTCGGGCAGAGTCGGCGCAGAGCCGTGCTGCACCCCTTGGTGGCAGAAAGGTTTTCGAAGAGTAATCTACTGGGAAATGGATATTAAATAGGTGAAATCAGTGGGAGGAAGGAGTCCATTAGAAAGAGTCCCATCTATGACACGGAAGGAGCATCCCTGGATTTGCATCCTTGCAGAACAGGTTGCAAAGCCACATCCTAATAAATATTTATAACTTGTTGCATATAGCCTTACACACAGCACCAACACTATACACACTTGACAGTAGGCGAAGAACACTGAAAATCACAGAGCAATGATGCATAATGACAGCATTGGGTAAAAAATGGCAATAATAAAAAAGTAATCTGCTGGTGTTGTGAAAGATGATACAGTTAAGTAGAGTTACTGTGGGGGTGTAATAGGATGCAGCATGCCAGAGACGGTGTGAGACGTAATGTTAATAGAGCATGGTGCTACTAAAAATACACAATGTAATGTACCCAGACAAGACCACTTACGGAATGCAAGTAGTTTGGCATGGTAACATTACTTAACGGAGATTATTTAGCCCACTGTTGCAGATCTTGCATGTGACCATTCCATCAATTGCTTGAAATGTGCTCTGTTTTTACATGTGTGAGTAAATGAGGCATATACCCTTCTGGACTTATAATCACAACCCATTAGCTTTCATTCCAAGTTAGGGCTTAACTTGCATAAAAACAAGGGATTGGGAATTTTGCGATTACCACACACACACACACACACTGCAAACAAGGTTATTTGTAGGTTATAAGAACCATCAGCACATCTGCAGACAGACCTAACAGAGTTAATGATACAGGATTCAAAACAGTCTTGCAACTTCAGTTTAGGAAGACATGCGCTCATGACAAGAGGGATAATTTACAGCAAAGTGAACGGAATTAAAGTTTTTGAAAATTACCAAACAATTTTGAGTGATTGACTACCAGATGGACATTGGGAACAAGACACAGTAAAAAAACTGGTGCAAAGCATAGCCTTCTACCATAAGTCAACGGATCAAATTATAAAAGTAGTGAAGTCAGACTTCCTATAGTAGTGAGAGAATAGCACAAACCTATTTATTTTATTGATCAGCAGTTGTTTATGATCTGCCCATTACCAAAACAATTAGTATGCATGTGCAATTAACCTATCCCACTTTGAAGCTGTGCTATTTGCCACTTGTGACAGATTACCTGGCAAGGCCATTAAGAATATGCAGTCAGAAGAACAGGGGAAGGCATGGCGGTACAGCTGAGCAGGGAGGCTTGTGTTTAATGGCATGAGTGAAGCCCCCCTGTAATGCCCCGGAGTACTGGTGTGTGTTTGGCTTTAGCTTGTGTAGGAGACCCGGCAGTTGAAATGATGTTAAGACGATTGACAAGAGGGCTTCAGCCGTCTGCAGGGTGGGAACAGAAGGAGTCCTGACTGGATGGGTCACAAGGGGTGGAGGGGGCTGGTACAATGTAGTGGACTGCTTTCATTTTCCACTTGCGCTCCAGTACGTCAGCTTGTAGAAGTCCCAGTACTGGAAAGAAAATACGAGTTGCAGCCCTAATGGCTAGCTATAACTGCCCCATTTAAAGCTATGTGTGCAAGGGACTGGGGGCAAGCAAGCACAGTGGTTTCATGTAAACTAGACCTCTGTGATGAATCAGAGATGACTCCTCCCAGAAATCTGGTCTGGGACCGTTCTAATGTGACCGGGAAAAGGCAGACGCTTCCTGATCCCGATCCTGGGGGTGGTGTACTGCAGGAGAATTACAATGGGGTGGGGAGGCACAGACCGGGAAGACTGGGACAACCCCCTTTTTAACTTTCCCCTTAATACCACACTTTTGATGTCCGTTTGCCAAACTGCACAAATTGAAATAACTAACTCTGTTGAAGGGAACTACGAGTCCCAGCATTCCAGAAGTACTGGGACGAGGAAGAGGGCTGAAGATGCATGCAGTTGTAACAGTCAGGCAATTGGGCCTAACAACCACTGTACTATTCAGGCATTTGGGCTTAACAGCCCACACCTGAAGGAACCTAGGAGGCATAAAAGGCCCCCTCAGATGCAAGCAAGAGGAAGGAGAGGAAGGACTTGGAACGTTGGCTGGAGTGCAGGCTGTAGCTGTGGAAGCAGAAAGAAGGCACAAAGCTGGTAAACCAAGCAGAAGTGGGAGAACAAGAGGTATGCCGGAACATGGAGACCGCAGATTTCACCCGCATGTTCTGAGAGAGTCTGGTTCCCACAAACTCTGAGGTGCAGAGGCTGTGCAGCGGAAGACGTGTAGGAGAGATCATTTTCCACATGTGAGCTGGATTGCTGTGTTTGCTGAACTGCTGGTGTGCAAGAGATTGAGGCAATTAGCAATTGTCATGCACACGTGAGCAACACCCAATACGTATCCCAGGACCGGAGACACCTGTTCAGGAGAAGGGTGTGGGTCCCCAGCGAGCCAGGAGCAGTAAAAGTCATAGTGGAAGTCGGGAAAGCAGTGTGACCCAAAGAGCAAGTATTTCAGAACCCGGTGAGTGAAGCGCAGTGTTCTAAAAACATTGCGCGAGCCTTGCCGGTAACAGTAACCAGCTCCTGAAGTTGTTTGTTGTATTGAAAATCCTCTGAACAATGGAACTGTATCACACGAGTATAAAGTAAAAAGCTTCTTATTTGCGTAAGAAGCTAACGTTACCAAAACCCATTGTTCTGTTATTGAAAGACTATTACTGTTCAAAGAGTAGTCACGTGTCCCTAATTAAGAAAAGGGAATGCTGGTAAGACCATTTCCGAACATTTAACTTTCACAATACAAGAGTTACAATCTTTGCTGTGGGAAAACTACATTAAAGAATTATCACGTGTGCCCAATTGTGATTCCCCAAGGAGGCCTGAACTCTATCCTTTTCTTCTATGCGAATACAATTACATATCCATATTTAAAGCTTGAAAACTACATCAAAGAGTGGTTGTGTGTGCCTAATTGTAGTTTCTACTAAAATACTGAACCTTATACTATTATACAAAGTGACATACCTTTCATTCACAAGAAGTTAAAGAGTGTAAACTGTTGAAGAGAGGAACAAGCATTGCCCGGGGCCAAGAAGCTCCCCATTCTAACAGTGAAATCAACCTTACTCAGAGTTCAAAAGCAATCCAGCAATACTGTGAAGTTACTAACAGTTAACTGGCCTAAACCAACAGCATGCAAGTATTACCCAAAGCTAAGAGAGTGGCACCAAGGTTTCTGGGTAATTGTTGGGTTGAAAGCTGGCAGAAAGGTGCAGGTAAAGTTGGGGAAGGGGAATTGGCTGCTTGCAAAGACTATTCTGAAGCAGACTCAACCTGTAATGCCCAAGACAATGGAAGCCAGAGGGAAGTGAGTCTTAAAAGGCAAACCCAGGTTGTTACCATGGCAGACAGACAGGAGAGGCATGGATGCTACCCCTTTGAAGACAGCTATTAAGAGTAAGAGTGACTTGCCTATCTGAGGAGGTTGAACTGCTTTAAAAATCTATCTTGTCGAAGTCAAGTCTAAAAGGCATCGAAGCTGTGGCAGTAGTTCAAAGAATTGAAACTAAAGAGGTATATCTGGCTGTCAGTAGAAGCGACATTGCAGTTGTTGAAATCAAGGTGAAATACTGTGGAACAAAGGTAACTGTTCTTGTGGTAACACAAGCAGAAATATAGTTGTTGAAGTAAAAGCAGAAGTATTAAGAAGTCATCCTGACAAATATACCATTTTGACTGTTCCAGCTATAATTCAAGGAATCCTAACTGTTAACCAAGCACTGTATGTCAATGACAGTGTGGATATTGTATTTTATTTTGAACTGTGGCAAATCTTCCTCTGAGAGTGACAAAGCATCGCGGCCGGGGTTACCATTGGGGCTATTTTGCTTAAGTGGGACTTTTGTTGATGAACCTTTTCTTTGACTTTGAAACTTCACAAACTGAGTTAAGACATTTTCTTTCTTTGATTGAGTGACTTTGAATCCTGGGGAAGGGAAATCTTCAAGGACATTATAAGGTCATTTAGGAAATATGATTGTTGGTTATGTTGAAGTGCCATATCTTTTATGTATTTGTTGTTTAGTGTGAGGGCCATTTATCCTGTGTTAGAGTGTATTTCCTTAGCTTTAGGTTAGGCAGGGAATTCCTCAGTAGAGTAGAGACAGTGAGGTATTTTGAGATATTTTCTTTTATATTAAAAATTGCATATTTTGAGAAATCCTCAAACAGTTGTCCACCTCGCATTACTGGCTCCTCACACCTTAGTCCATAGTCAACCTTCTGTAACGCTCACCTGATTCTCGCAGAGGCGCCGGTCTTCAAAGGTGATGTGTAGCACCCGGTTGGCTCTTTGGGCTGGACCTCTGTGCACTGTATGCCTGACGTGTAGAGTAAGATGTCTGCAGATAGAAAATATGGGGTTAATGAACTGGGGTTATTGGGGTGTCCCTATCTCTTTCCTCTTCTCCTCTCCTGTAGACCCCCAAAGGTTAAGGCTCTCCATCTGCCTCGGGGCAGGGTGCTGTAACCAGTTTCTTCACTGGATAGGTAGCGCAGGCCTCTTGACTTCAGAGGACTGCTGTCCGTCGTTTACTGCACGAACGGTAAGTTTCGAGTCATTCAAATGTCTTTAAAGTCTTTAGTAATGATGTCTCTTGTTTTGCAGGGTTCCGGCGATGGCGGATGACGGGCTGAAGTGAGTTGAAGATGGAGCCCGTGTGATGAATAGAAGCGCCTGGAAGCACGTAAGTAAGCGCTTGTTGCCTGCTTCACTATGCGCTCTAACTGTCTTTTTATTTTGCAGGTACGAGTTCGGAGCGGCTGCAGGGTGCCGGAATACCCACTGGATTAGATATGGAAAGGAGTAATGGCACGTGAGTATTAAAGTTCCCCAATGTCTTTAAACGCACCTTGTTTTGTCTTTCAGATGCGGGATGCAGCGCCGAAGGCCTCCGGAGCGTGCGAAGAGTTGGTAAACTTTTGTCTTTCAGATGCCGGAATGCAGTGTGAAGACCTCCGGCGCGCACGAAGAGTAGGTAAGCCTTTGCCTTTCAGATGCCGGAATGCTAACCTGTTCTTTCTTGTCTTTATAGGTGTTGCTGAAGACTGGATTCAGGATGGTAAGCCTTTGCCTTTCAGATGCCGGAATGCTAACCTGTTCTTTCTTGTCTTTATAGGTGTTGCTGAAGACTGGATTCAGGATGGTAAGCCTTTTTCCTTAGGCCCAGGACCGAATGCAGAAGACACGATGAGCGTTCTGCTGCAGAGGTTGCAGAATAACGCAAAGCAAGATTCATCCACCGGGTGTGGTTTAAATAGCCTCCTGTAGTGCTTAGGTATCTCCTTCCACAGCCACGCCTAAGTAAGAAAAAGTTCCTGGTAAGAAAAGAGTTCCTGCCTTCCAGAAGAGTTCCAGTGTTCTGAATCTAGGGAGTGGCTCCAGCCCCACCCAATAGGAAAAGTAGTTCCAAACAGAAGAGGATCAGAGGCTCAACTCGCAGGCAAGTAAGCAGCATGGTCTGCTGAAGGTAAGTCCACCCAAGCATTATGAGCCCGGCGCTTCCAGCGCTGGGACTGGGCATATTTATGAGCCTGGTGCCACTGGCGCCAGGACTGGGTCCAAAAGGTCCCAATTGGGACTGGTTGGCACTCGGAACCTGGGTTATGGATCTGCTTCCAAGGGAGTTGGGTAAACCCTGACCTTTTGGAAGCAGAGATCATGACACCTTCCTCCATATTTATGGGACGTCCCGCTTTATGGGAACGGGGAAGGAACCAAAGTCAGTTGCTTAGCATCACTTAAATGATATTTCTACAACTTCCCTTGCATGTCATGGGCTATTCCCCACTTGGGTGTTCCTACATTCGCTCTGATAAACCATCAGTCCCTTTATTATAGGTCCTTATCCAGAACTACCCCATTTGCTCATAGACCAGTTTGCTCGAGGTCCATTTGGTTATATGTGATTTTTACCACATTTTACCGCAAAATGTAGGTGGGGTTTTAAGTATTTAGAAAGGTGGGAGGGAGTATGGGGTGGAGGTTTAGGGGGGTCTCCCACTGTATTTCTTGCGGTAAAATATGCTAAAATATGCTAAAATAAATTCGACCAAATGGGCCTCCAGCAAATTGCTGGGAGGAAACATAGATGCCTTTATCATTTAGGACTCGGTAGAATTCTGAGTGGGAGAGGCCTGAGGACTTATGGAGGGAAGGGGTCTATGGACTAAGAGTACGTTGAGTAACCTTTTTGTACTCTTAAGTCCCGCCCCCTTTTCTACATACTTATGGGATATTCCAAAGAAGCACCTCCAACCTAAAATGGATGGTTGGACATTAATTATCAATTTAAGAAAAGTGGCACAGTGATACCTGCCCAAAGCTGGCTTCCGCGTTTGAGCAAGAGACCAGGATGTAGTGTTTGCAGAAGGTGCGAGGAGTAACCCAGGTTGCATCCACACACACACACACAAAAAAAAAAAAAAAACACATTTTCAGGGGAATATGCCTCTGAAATGCAATCGATGCAGATATGGCTTTAAGGAGGTGAGATTGAGGAGCTTGATTCCTTGTCTTGCAGTCTTTACCGGAATGATTGATAACAGCAATGGAGCTATGGTGGGCTTTTTAGATGCCGATTTGCCAGGTGAACTATCACCAAAGGTGACAGTTGTTTCATTTTTCTGATCCCCATTCTCCTTTCCAGTGAAACTGGTCAGCGGCCTTGCCACGTCCAGGGAGTGCAGGGTTCTGTCACCATCCGAGTAGAGGTTTGGGAAAAAAATAGGCTAAAATATTTTTTTAGTTCATTTCAAAGCTCGATACCACCTTCCACAGGAAGAATACCTGAGTTCTCAAACCAACCTTGTCGGTCTGAAAATTCAGGTATTTTTCCCCCCCATGTATAGCGCCTCGTAATTCAGCAATCCTATGGGCCGAGGTGATTGGCACTAAACATTTGCATTCAGGTAGACTCTGAAAGATGACAGGTAACGTTTGATAGCTTATAGGTATGTCCTACAAGGGGGGGGGGGGGGGCACTGAGACCCCTGTTTCCATGACACAGGTAATGAAAGTTAGAACATTATACACTGCGGCTTCCAGTGGATTGATTTTCTTGTCAAAACATTAATGACAGAAATTAATCCAATTGCTCCCATACTGTGACCTGGTCAAATTCTTCCTTACAGCCATAATGATTTTAAAATTATTTTCTGAGAGACCCAGGTGCCCAAACACTAAGTCCTGACTAGACTGTTCAGGACTAGACTGCTAAATTAAGAAGTGGGTAGGTGTACAAGACCACCACCCCCTGCTGTAGATCTTGATGAAGCAGGTGAACCAAGAGCGTTGCTCCTCAGGTTCTGTAGATCCAAAAACAAGATCCGCTTGGGCCAATTCCAAGCAATCGGAACGAGGTGACAGCCTGGAGACCATTTGAGCTTGTGTAAGACCTTGGGAAGAAGCAAACTAGGAGGAAAGGCCAAGGTAGACGAAAGGCATCACCCAGTCCAAACCTTTGCCCTTCCACGACACATACATGGGGGGAATTCCTGTCCACCTTGCTGGCAAACATTTCCAGGAAAGGCACAAGACAGGCCTCAAAAATCGATTCTAGTACTTCCCTGTGGAGTTACCATTTGTGAGGGGGTGGAGGTCGCCTGCTCAGGGAGTCTGCCAACAGATGCTCCTATCTCACTAGATGGATGGGAAAATGGTGTGGAGTAGGCACCAGTCTGAAATCTCCACCAGGAGGCATAGGTCCTGTGAATATGTTCCCCCTTGTGTGTTTGTAACGCTCACCTGGTATCCACAGGGACGTCACTCAGCCTGTTCTGACCTCTTACGACCTCAAACCCTCCCCTGGAGGCTATTCGACTGGAGACTGGGCCTTGTTTTCTTGGCTAGTGTGCTCTCGGTCCTGCTTTCAGCGCAGGGGCGCGTTGATTGATGCTGGCTCGTTGCTGCCTAGTTACTTCACTGGCAAGAGTCTGAAAGGTAAGTATAATGAGTCTTTTGAACAGTTCTCTAACTTCGTTCCTTTCCTTCCTTCCTTAGATGATGGCCGGCGTCCGGGGATGGCGGCATGCTGCTGAGATGAGTAGCGCTGAAGGTGAGAGAAGGCGATGCGCGATGCGCCCCTTTCGTATTTGTATTGAACTGAGTTCTTTTCCTGTGTCTTTTAGGTGCCGCAACGTTTTCAGCGTGGATGCCGGTTATGAAGAATAAATGCGGTGAGTGAGCGCGGTATGCAGCGCCTCTAGATGTTTCCACGCTAACCTGGAGTGTCTTTTCCCTCTTGCAGATGGATGAGAAGTTCCGGAGACAGAGTTCCCCCAGAGCGGCTGGGATTCAGGTAAGCGTTTGAAGCTCGTACAGTATTTAAAAATAAGCGAAGATTTGCAGAATGCTTACTAATGCCTTTTGTCTGTTCTTTTCCTTTTTCCTTAGGAAGCGGCGTGCCGGGATGGGAATGACACCGTCGAAGATGCCCGCAGAACAGAAGGAGCGATGAATGATGGGCAGAAGCACCGCAAGGTAAAGCTGTTCCTAACAGTGTTCTTGTTCTTGCAGGAGCTGAGCGCAGAAGAAAGATGCAGGCCTACTGGAGACCGATCTGAACACAGTGAGTGTCACGCTGCAGGTGCAGAAAACACAAAGCATGTTTCTCAGCCTGGGCGTGGCTTAAATAGTCTCTGGGTATCCCAGGTGTCCCTGGGCTGAACCACACCCAAAAGACTATACTGCAAATGCAGTTCTGGGAACCGAAATATGTGAGGGCATCCATCTTGTCCCCATCAATGCACTACAAGTCCAATCCCCAATGTTATCCTATGGGAGCGAGTCTGGTGCCACACGCGCCAAGTCTGACTCCAAGGGGGTCTTTGGAGAGATGGAGAGGCCATTGAGGGCCATGTAGGTGATTGTGGCCTGGCTCCAGCCTGACATCTTGGAGGGCTGGGGACATGAGGAGCAGGAATCAGGACAGTGTTCATATAAAACATCACTGGTTATTGTGTGTGTACATCAATACAAGTTGCTTTCAAAGAGCAGGGTGAAAGCCTGTCATCACTTATAAAATGCCCTTCAGTTCCATGTAGTTGATATGCAGGAGCAGTGACACCTCAGTCCAGAGTGTGTGCACTTTCAGGACCCGATCACCGCCCCCCAAGCCTGAAAGAAAGGAGTCCACAAAGAGGGGACACCACAGGGCAGGTTTTGAACCTTCTTCCATCACAGTAGGTATGATCCCATTGCCGGTAAAGTCAGAACTAACTCTGATTGATACCGAGGGTCCTGAAGCCAATGGCTTGTCATTTGACGTTAGGTATTTGTATATTTGTAAAGCGCAGCCAGGCCCAGGGGCATCCGGGCGCATTGTCTATAGGTTACAGGACGTTAGCAGTTACATACAGTACGTAAGTAAGATACATAGAGGTTACAGCAGATTACAGTTGCATACAGTGAGAAAGGCAGACAACGAAAAATAGTACAATACAATATTTACAACACTCTAGTGGGGCAATCGACAGGTCAAAATCAGGGAGGTTAAGCTGTCGTAGTGTCCAGGTTCTGAAGCCAACTCTTAGTGTTACGCTTGAATACGTGGAATGATGGTTCAGATCTGAGGGAGGCAGGTAGTGTATTCCATAGCTTGGATGCCAATACAGGGAAGCCAATACCTCCTGAGTTATGGAGTTTGAATCTAGGAATGATCATAGTATGTGCTTGGGCCGCTCTAAGTGGTCTTGACGACGTATGTGCGGTGAGTTGGTTGGTAAGGTAAGCTGGTGCGAGGCTATACCTAGCTTTGTGTGTAAGGGCGAGGGTTTTGAGTGATATTCTGTGCTCCACCGAGAGTCAGTGCAGGTTGCGTCTAGTCTTCAAGATATGTGACTTCTTAGGGATGTTGAGGGCTGCCCTGATGGCATCATTCTGAATTACTTGTAACTTGTTGATATTTTTGTGGCTAGTACCAAGATAAAGGGCGTTACAATAGTCAAATTTTGACAGAACTAAAGTTCTGGTAAGTGGGATGCAATTCGGGGTGGAGGTGAACGGCCTGCAGGCGGTGATTAGTTTGCAGGTATAAGCGGCTGAAGATGCTACCGCGTTGGTTTGTTTGGACAGTGATAAAGTGGCATCGAGGTAAATGCCGAGCGTTTTAGTGTTGTTTGAGACGGTAATGGGGTTGCCATCTATCGTAAATGATTTAAAGGCAGAGTTTAGTTTTTTCAATTTCGCGTGCGTACCAAGTATAAGCAGCTCCGTTTTTTCATCGTTTAAGCAAAGACCATGTTGCGCCATCCATGCTTGTATCACTGAGTACATTTCGTTAAGGGTATTGCTGTCAGTTCCATAGTCTCCAGAGATAGGAATGAGTATCTGGGTGTCGTCCGCGTAGTTAGTATACGTGACACCCAGATAGTCAAGAATATCGAATAGGGGCTTTGTGAAGATGTTGTAGAGCGTGGGGGACACGCAAGAACCTTGCGGGACCCCGCAGAGTACTGGAGAAGGATCGGCAGAGTCAGTAGGAGAGAAAACCTGCATAGTTCTATTCGCCAAGAAGGAGCTAATCCAGGAGGTGGCTGAGTCGGAGAAATGTGCTGCAGATTTCAAATGATGGCATGGTGTTTGGTGATTGACCAAATCAAACGCTGCTGATAGGTCAAGCAGTAAGCGGAAAGAGGATAGCAAGTTTACCATTGTCCTTTAGGGATTGAATTTGAGTAGTGAGGTCATTCAAGGCAGTTTCTGTTCCGTGTCTTGGACGGAAGCCAGATTGCCTTAAACCCAATAGATTATTGGATTCTAGGTATGCCTGTATTTGTAGGTATGCTGCTCCATCCAGTATTTTTAGTAGGAAGGGTACCGTTGTTATAGGCCTGTAGTTAGATGGGTTGGCTGGGTCAAGAGTCGTTTTTTTGATTAAAGGAATGACCCAGGCGTCTTTTAAGTTATTGGGTACTACTCCAGTTTTGAAGGAGGTATTGATAAAGTTGGTGATAAATGGGGCAAGGTCATGCGTTGCTGCTTTGATGATCGGAGCAGGGCAGGCATCCCCTTGGCAATTAGAGGGTTTGAGTTTCCTTATGATATTTTCCACTTCCCAAATAGACAGTGGTGAGAAACTGAATGGTTTGCAAGTAGGTTCAAAGGTGGAGGACTTATTAGGATATTGTTTGTAATCAGGGTCAGAGAGAAGCAAACATTTTTTCGCGTTGATTTTAGATTGTAGCAAAGTTATTTTATCTAGTAGGGCCTTCTGGATGTTCGTACACCATAATGCATTGGTGATGCATTTGTCAACAGGGGCAATAGGAGAATCCAGTCCTTTTAGGATCTTAAAGAGATCTTTTGTATTTGATTCCGCTTGTATAATCCTTTTGTTGCAAGTGTCTTTTTTAGCCAGTATGATGGTCTCTTTGTAGTTCGAGGATGCTAGGGTCAGCTCATTTTTATTAGTTGCTGATGGGCACTTTTTCCAATGTGCTTCAGCAGTTCTTTTAATTTTACGTAGATCTCTTAGATGTGGTGTAAACCATGAGTTCAAATGACCTTGTGGTTTAGATTTCCGCAATTTTAAAGGGGCGATGGTATTGCCTGATTGTAGATATCCACTAGGACTGTAGGGTCCGAGGTGGCAGTGTTGTTGAGAAGGGGGAGTAATAAGGGGAGGAGTTTGTCAGGCGTGATGTCTTTCTTATTCCTAGTGTAGGTGGCTGGAGCAATGCTAGGTGGCGGGCATTGTAGGGTAGCTGTGATGGAGAATGTTATTTTGTGGTGATCGGACCAAATACATGGTTCATTCGAAAGCAGATCAATAGTACAATTGAGGTTGGTGAGCCAGTCCAATGTTCTTCCTTTTGTATGTGTGGGCTCCTGAATGATGTGTGTGTGTGACCAAGGTCAGAGAGTATTGGCTAGGTCAAGGTCGTTAGTATTCAAAGGGTCATTAAGGCCCAGGTTAAAATCCCCAAGTAAGATCATTTGAGAGTTAGGTTTGGTGTTAGTAGAAATAAGGGATACAATGTCCTCAGTGAATGTGGAGATAAGTCCAGGGGGTCGGTAGATAAGATGCACTGTTGCTGTATGGTTAGGTAATAGTGACAGTTTGATAGACAGGGATTCAGCAGAAGGGATTTGTAAGTCTGGGATGACTCTAACGTCGATGGTGTTTTTGAAAATGAAGGCAAGGCCACCTCCCTTCATCTGGTTGGTGTTTCTATCACATCAAATGATGGCATAGTCGTTTGGTATGGCTAGCGCCAAGGAGGGGCCCGAGGCTGCATTTAGCCAGGTTTCGGTCACCGCAAGTAGGTCAAGCTTTTCAGAGATTATAAAGTCAGCAATGTCCAGTGCATGGGCAGGGAGGGACCTGGCATTTACCAGAGCTGCTTTAATGAAAGTGTCTTTAATAGGTGTTTTTTGTAAAGGTAGGGGTAAATTGTGCCGAGGGCTGGAGGCAGGCTTAGAGTCTGATACAGTGGCATGGTTGACTCGGTTGTTATGCCAACGCGTGTGTTTATTTCTCTTACGGTAGTGAAGCTGGGGAGTTATAATCCGCAGACGAGCTCCTAATCTGAAGTTTCTGGTTATAATGCTCGGGTGGTAGGGCTGTGGTATAGTTTGAGCATGGTTGTAATATTGATACGAGGGGAAGGTAGGCTGTTATACGGCTTAGCGTTTGAGCAGTGTATAAGTATGGTGGCTCTCGAGTTTAGTCTGAGGTTTCTATTAGATGTGGGGCAAAGTTGATTGGGAGTAGGTCTGGTAGCAAAGTGATGTATCCAGAGTGCAGGATCATCTAAATAAGGGTTAGCACAAACCATAGTATTAAACCACACGATGTGGGTGATGGCTATCTCGGGTGCGTGGGTGGTTGTGTGGTGGCCAGTATCAGGATGTGGCTGGAGTGTCCAGCGACTTTTGTAAAGTAGATGGAGGAGAGTGGTTAGACACCAGTACATAGTGGAAATCTGAAGTGCCAGTAGACAGGGAATGTATACTGGTACTTTGAGTGTACAGTTGCCAGAATGCAAGAAGACATCACTCCCAAGAGTCTCTGAAAATGATGTGCAGTCATGGAAGATCTAGTTAGAACATCCTTGCTGATTGCAAATATGTCCAGAATACTCTCTTTGGAAGGAACGACTCACACCACTTTGCAATATCAGTTAAGATCAATGTACATAATCCTCTGAGGGGGAGGAGGGGCAATGTTGGATTTCTCCTTGTTTACAATGAAGACCAGTACAAAAGAACACAATAGACTGTGTCCTTTACCTGAGAGGGTGCAAAGGCCCTGACCAGCCAATCGTCTAAATAGGATGTTGTTCAGGAGAGATGCTTGCACAACACTGTATAACCATTAACTTAATTGTAGATCATTGTGTCACCCAAAAGCAAACACTGATCCCTCTGTCACAGATGGCCTGCAGAGATCTCAACGTCTTGAAGACCGTTCAAGGGTTTTTATTTGTTCAGTAGTCTGGGGATCTCCAAGGACAGTCCCTCTCGGTCTAATCTACGAATGACCAATCCCTCATCAACTCAAGAGTCCCTCAACCCTAGGTTGGTCACTTGAGATCAGTAACCCGTACTTGTCTAGAGCCTGAGTTAATAAAGGCGATAACCTGAAGGTAAATGCCTTAAGTCACTTCAGTCTCCCTTAGGGAACAATCTAGTTGGTGTGGTGGGTCAGATATGGGAGATGGCCCAGAAGACATGATCCAATGGTATTATTAACAGAAAAGAAACCTCAACTATACCCATGTCTATTATGACGGGTTTCGAACACTAAGAAAATAACAAAACTGGTGCTTACATAAATGACGTCCTCTGTCGAAACCCTATTCCGACGTATGCTTGCCCTATTACTAAAACTAAACAATATAACATAGCCTAAGTCAGTTAAGAATCACTATACTTTGGCTACGCTGACTGGTTTCTTACCCCTACCCACTTCTTTATCTCTCAGGCCCTCTGCCTCTTGGTTTTCAAAGATGGGTTATTTAAACTCCTGGAAAAGGCTACTCAATACCCCTGTGCAAAGTATGTTAAACAAGTTCTTCTCCACCTTGGAATATTGGTTGCCCTGGACTCCGTTGTCGACGACAAACACAATAAGTCTCTGGTTTACCCTTAGAAAGGTTATTAGTGATTTTATCGCTCTTAGCTTGACTTGAGCTATCCTTCAGGACCTTGGTTTCCTATTTTGTGTTTGACCCCCTTCTGAGGTATTCTCACTTGCAGCTACTCATCTGCCCGTTGATCTTTCAGGCCTTCTGCTTTCTGATTCACATTCATCCCATTTCGGGATACTCCGCCTTTGCCCCTGGTGAGTTTCTCGTTTCGGTTTCAGCCATTCATGGCATTCTTTATTCAGCTTCCCCTTCATTAGGGATATTCTCTGTTTCAGCCTTTCGTGGCCTTCTTGGGTCTGCTTCTCTCTCTCTCTCTCTCTCTCGATAGTCTTAAATTCAGCCCTTTGTGGCTTGCTTTGGTACCTCTCCGCCCTATATCCGCTCCTTCTCTGAAACCGCATACATGTGCTTTGGTGGAGATGTTTGCCAGGGCGGGTGAGGTGTTGGTGGTTCCTCCTGTCACCCAGAGACAGGACTGCAGTGCTGGTACGCTACTGCAACAGCGACTGGATTCCCGCTCGTGTAGACTGTCATCGACTCTCAGTTTGCTTCCTGGACTTGGCAGCATTCCGTGGGCTCTCTGCCCACCACACTTCCCAAATGGTCATGCCTCCAGGCTCCTGAGACTGCTGGCCTCCTCCAGCTGGCTTACTCATCCCACTTTCTCGCTGATGTGTTTTCAGTCCTTCCCTGGAAGGAGAACAGAGATTGCATTGCTTCTCAGCAGCAAGTAGGCGTGCCAACAACACTAAGTCATAAACCTAACCAAACCCGTTATAAGAGCCCTGCACAGCATAACATTGCTCAATTGCCATATATCCTATGAATGCTTGGGAGTCAGTGTAACAGGGAGGAAGATTATCATCTCTACTTGAGGTTGCCTTGCCCCCTAAATACTTGAGGTTGCCTGGTCTCATAAGTTCGAAAAGGGAGATCGACTGGGCGCATTTGTAATATTAATTAATGTAATGTGATGTCTACTATACCCATGATCTCTCACGTGTCGAGGTCCCTCAGATTGTTTAGTTTCTGACATGAAGTGTGTGCATGGAGAATAGGTAAGTTGTGATGAGGTGCGAAACATTTAAGATTTTCCCTAGAACCTTCAACTCCAAGAGCGGAGCAAGGGTGGGCGCATGTGAATCTAAGCAAATACAAGTGTCAGAAGAGAATGCATTACTTACCGTAAAAGCATTTCTGATGGTTGTATCTGCTTAGATTCACATGCTGTGCATAGGTCCGACACCCAGTGGTTACTGCGGAGTATTGCATTTTGTTTTTCGTAGTCGAAAAGGGGACGTCGACAAGGCGTGTCTGAAACACTATCCCTATAGTGACGTGCGTTGTACCCACAATCCCTCACGCGTCGAGGTCCCTCTGTTTGTATTTTTCTGCCCTGAGGGAGCCTTCTAGACGTGAGTGAGTACAGAAAAGAGAGAGATATATAAAGGAAGTCTATGTTCCTTCCATCCGAGCGGGGAGGAAGGGTGGGCGCATGTGAATCTAAGCAGATACAACCATCAGAAATGCTTTTACGGTAAGTAATGCATTCTCTTCTGATGTTTGTTAATCTGCTTAGAATCACATGCTGTGCATAGACTAGCGAGCAGTACCCGGAGTTGGCGGTGGGTTATGAGAAGGAACAGTAGAGAAAAGGTGTCGTAATACTGCCTGTCCCACCTGGGAGTCAGATCTAGAGTGTGTATCTAGACAGTAGTGTTTTGTAAAGGTGTGCACAGAACTCCAGGTAGCCGCTTTGCAGATGGACTCAAGGGGAACATTTGCAATGAATGCTATGGATGCCCCCGTGCCTCGAGTAGAGTGTGCTCTTGGCCTAAAGGGCAGTTCTCTCTTAGCAAGAGTATAGCAGAGAGTGATGCATTGAACAATCCATCTAGAAATAGTGGATTTTGAAACCGCATCTCCTTCTCTTCCTGCTGCCACCGAGACGAAGAACTGATTAGTCTTCCTCAGTGGTCTGGTTCTTTCCATGTAGAACATGACCGCTCTGCGTACATCTAGTGTGTGCAGAGTCCTTTCTCCCAAATTGGAAGGATTTTGAAAGAACGTTGGTAGTTCTATAGATTGGTTTACGTGGAATTTAGAAATAAATTTCGGAGCAAACCTAGGGTGAGTGCGTAGAACCACTTTATCTTTGTGAACTGTAACGAAGGGGTCTAGAATAGAAAGAGCCTGAAGTTCACTTAGTCTCCTGATGGAGGTGATAGCTATTAAAAAAGCAGTCTTAAGCGTGAGGTGTTTAAGAGATGCTTTGTGCATGGGTTCGAAATGGAGAGCCCATGAGTCTGGTAAGTACCACATTAAGGTCCCATCCGGGAGCTGGGTCGGCTATCGGGGGGTGTATTCTCTTTACTCCCTCCATGAAGGCCTTTATAACAGGGATCCTCCACCACGACACTTTGAGTTGGGAAGTGGTGTATGCAGAAAGTGCAGCTAGGTGGACTTTAATGGAGTTAAACACTAGACCTGAATCCAATAGGTGGGTCAGGTATAGGACCACATGTGTGGGAGAGCAGTCAATAGGGTTGATGCTTTTACTCCTGCACCAGATGACAAATCTTTTCCATTTGCTAGAATAGCAGTGGCGAGTGTTTGGTTTTCTGGCTTCCCTGAGGATGTCCATGCATCTTTGCGGGAGTTGTAGATGTCCGAACTCTATGATCTCAGGAGCCAAGCTGCTAAGTTCATGTTCTGGGGGCATGGATGCAGAGTCCTGCCCTTGTCCTGAGACAGCATGTTGTACGGGCAGGGGAGTTTTACTGGGGGGGATAGAGACATCTCCATCAAGTGAGCGAACCATGGTTGTCGTGCCCACATTGGGGCCACTAGTGTCATGGTCACTTGTTCCTGGTGCATCTTGTGCACCACTCTGTTGAGTAGGGGAGTCGGGGGAAAAGCGTAAACAAATTTCCCTGACCATTGCATCGACAGACCGTTCCCCTTGGATTGGTTCTGGGGGTACCTGGAGGCGTAACTTAGGCATTGTGTGTTTTCCAGGGTTGCGAACAGGTCTATTTCGGGAAATCCCCATTGTGTGAAGACGTCGAAGATGATGTCTTCGTGCAGGCGCCATTCGTACTCTTCGGGCAGGGGGAAATCTCTGCTGAGACTGTCTGCCAGCAGATTGAGTTCCCCGGGTACATGTAGTGATAGTAGGAACATGTCCTGTTTGAGAGCCCACTTCCATATATTCTGGGCCAGTTTGGACAGGCCTGAAGAGTGGGTGCCCCCTTGCTTGTTGATGTAGTACATGGCTGTAGTGCTGTCTGTAAGGACCATTACTGTTTTGCCTTGTAGGTGTTCCTGGAAGGCTCTTAGCGCCTTGAACACAGCTAGTAGCTCCAGTAGATTTATGTGTTTGGATGCTACGTTCGGAGTCCACACTCCGTGAGCAGTCTGATGGGATAGGTGCGCCCCCCATCCTGTGAGGGATGCGTCTGTGGTTAGAGTGGCTTCCGCCGCGGGTGTGGCAAAGGGTTTCCCTTTTTCCATGTTTTCCTTTGTCCACCACCGTAGCGAGAGAACCAAGGCTTGCGAGACCACAACTAGATCCTCCCATAGTCCGCTGGCCTGACACCACTGGCTGTTGAGCCACTCTTGCATTGGGCGCATGCGCAGGCGCGCGTGAGGTACCAAATAAATACACGACGCCATCATTCCTAGCAAGCGCATTGCTTTGCGTACCGTCACCTCTCGACCGGTCACATATTGAGGGATTTGAAACAGCATGTTTTGGACCCTCTCTTTGGAGGGGAAGACGAGGCCGTCCTTTGTTTGAATTAGAGCCCCTAGGAATTGCTTGATTTGACTGGGGTCTAAACTGGACTTCTTTTCGTTGATGGAGAAGCCCAACTGGAACAAAAGGTCTACCGTCTTTTGGGTATTGGAGAAGCATGTTTCGTAAGAATCCCCTGTTATGAGCCAGTCGTCGAGGTAAGGGTAAACTGGGATGGACAACCTGCGCAGGTGGGCCGCTGCCACTGCCAGCACCTTCGTGAATACCCTTGGTGCTGATGCTATGCCGAAGGGTAGCACTTTGAACTGGTAGTGTTTGCCCTCTATCATGAACCTGAGGTATTTTCTGTGCGCTGGCAACATTAAAATATGAAAGTATGCATCTTTCATGTCCAATGTTGTCATGTAATCTCCCTGAGAAAGCAGTGGGATCACTTCCTGTAAGGTTACCATACGAAACTTTTGGGGTTTGATAAACTTGTTCGCTGGGCGCAGATCTAATACAGGGCGCATGGTTAGATTCTTTTTGGGTACAAGGAAGTACACTGAATAAATACCTTCCGTTACCTGAGATAGAGGCACGACCTCTATGGCTCCTTTTTCCAGCAGTTGTTGTACTTCTTGGAGAAGGATGGCAAGATGTTCCGGTGTCATGCGACGTCCCCTCGGGGGTCTGTAGGATGGGGAACTGTTGAATTCGATACAATATCCGTGGGCTACGGTGGAAAGTACCCAACGGTCTGACGTTATCTCCTCCCATGCAGGAAGAAAGGATGTTATCCGGCCCCCGACCGGTGTTGCATGGGAGGGGACGCGAATCTTCGCGTCACTTGGAGTTGTTGGGGGCTTGGGAGCCTCTGGGGGTGGATCCCCGACCTCTCCCCTTACCCGGCGTTGGCCTCTTTGGCTGTACTGCCCACTATTGGTCTGGTAATTGTTGGCAGGGTATTGTTGATGTTGACTTTGTTGTTGTTGTTGGCCACGAAAAAAGCGTTTGTTGCCATAGCCGCGTCTGGTAGTGGGCTTAGAGATTTGGTCAAGAGTCTTGATAGTATCGAACTCTTTTTTCGCCATCTCTAGAGCTTCATCCACCGCTTTTCCGAAGAGGTTAGAGTCTTCCACAGGTTTATTTATTAAAGACGCCTGTGTCTCCGGTTTAAACCCTGAGTTGCGCAGCCATACATGGCGTTTTAGGAGTATTCCCTGCACCAGGGAACGTCCCGCTGTTTCTGCCGCGTCCAGAGAGTTTTTTACAATGCTCTGGTTCACCTGGGTTCCTTCGCCAATAGTTGAAAGTAGGCGTGTACGTAAAGGCTCCGGTGCTTCCTCGGCGTCCTTGCGCATTTTGGCCCACTGCGAGTCTGCATAGCTAGCAAGCAAAGAATTGTTGTTCGCAATTCTTGCTGAAAAGGCAGCCGAGGAAGTTACTCTTTTTGCAAGGGCATATAGCCTTTTGCCCTCCTTGTCAGGGGGTGCCTCACTGGTGGAAAGTGGTACCCCTGCCCTCTTTCTAGTATTAGATACTACTAGGGAATCCGGAATGGAATGTCCCCTAATGTAGAGCGGGTCTGAGGGAGAAGGAGTGAAAAGTTTTTCAATTCTCTGATTGACCCCTCTGATCAATGCGGGAGTGGCCAGCGAAGGGATGATTCTCCTCTTCACTGAAGCTAGGAGGGGAATGGTCTGGTTGACCGGGGGTTTCTCTTTAATTACTTTTTCCACAAAGTCTAATTCTGGAGAGAGCTCTCCAGTGTCCAGTTCGAAATGCGCTGCTGCTCTGCGCAACAGTGCATTGAAAGTGGGCTGATCGTCAATTGGAGACGTGTTCCTAACCGGTGAATTGTCAGGAGGATTTAGGTTTAGGACATCAGTGTCGGAATACACTGATGGGGATTGCCAGGGGTGTGAAGGTCCTTCTTCAGTGTCTTCTCGGAAGCCTTCTTCTATAATGTCTGGCCTGTCTTCCAGACATTCCTCCTGGTTCTGTCCTTCTTGATCGTCCATGAAATCATCCTCCTCCTCCAAGTATTCTTCCTCCCCAGTGAGGTCGTATACGTTATGGAAGTCTGAGGCTGTGTCCACCTGGGGATCGACTAGCCTTGGATTTTTGGCCCTGGGGTCCTCCTGAGGCCCTTCTCTAGTCCTCTTGGGAGTTTGAGAGGTCTGGGTATTCATAAACCTTTCCATCCTCTCCATACAGAGGTGGAGTCTTTCCATGGTTTCATGGGGTACCCCAGAGCGGTCTGGCGGGGGAAAAATAGAGTCATCTAACTGGAAACGGCTCGACCTCTCCCAAAGCGTCGAGGAAAGTGTCCCGTCGCCCTCCGAAAAACCTTCAGGTGTGCTGGGTGACCCCCCGACTGAAGGGGGTAGTCCCTGCCTTTCTTCGGGCTTTTTCGGCGTGTCTTTCGACTTCTGCGTAGCGCTCGACGTGTTCTTCGGCGTACGCTTCTGGGCGTCGGCTACAGCGATCCTCGCCAAGCTGTCGGCGACTCGTTTGTCGGCGGAAGCTTGCGTTTTCGACGCTATGGGTGTCGAACGCTCTACGGCGGTATGCGCCTTCTGTTGATGCGCGCCGGCCGATGGTTTGGGGGCGGCGCCCTTATTTGCCGAAAGCCCAGTCGCTGGTCGCGGCTGCGGTTGCGAGAGGGGCTTCGAACCCGAACGGTCCGAGGAGGCCGCCGGTGGAACCTGCGTCTCCTTGGGCGCCGAAGCTCTTTTCGTCTTAGACGAAGAAGAGCCATGGGTTGTGTGCTTATGTGAGTCTTTGTGTGCGTCAGTGTCGCCGGGGTGTTCATCCCCATAAGCAGGGCGTGAGCCGAGCCCGTCGGGGCCGGGGACAGACGACGAAGCGCGCAAGCGCTCCTTAGAAGGGGTTTCGACTTCCGTAGCGGAGGTCGTGTTATCGCGTTCCTCGTCACTGTCGGTGGTAGCAGCGGCGGGTGAACCTTCGGCCTTCGACATCGCGTAGGCCGCCCACCTTTTAACCCTACGGTCTTTTAGAGTTTTAGGCTTAAGAAGCCGACAAGCCGCGCAACCTTCCTCCTTGTGATCGAGGGGCAAGCAGCGGTTACACCGTGAATGCTTGTCCTTCCAAGTAAATTTGCCTTTGCAAAGCGGGCAAAACCTAAAGGGTGTCCTCTCCATAGCCGAGGCAATAAATCGCGATAAGCACCCCAAGGGAAAGGAAGGGGAAAGGGAAAGGCATTCTCAGAAAAGACCCAGAGATGTCCCACGACCCCACTCTCCCTACTGTATATGGCCTGCGAGGCCAGGCCACGTGTTCGGCAGCGCCGAAGGATTTCCTCCGCTCGACCCTCCGTCGAAGATTCTTTTCGGCGGAGAACAGCTTACAACTGCGTCGAGGGAGGGATTATTAATATTATGAGAAAAAACGACCAAAGGTCGAGGAGTTGCAATGTCTCTCGAGGAGCTCCGCGTGAAGGCGACCAGAAGCTGGGCGGAAAAAAACAATCTGAGGGTCCTCGACGCGGGAGGGATTGTGGGTACAACGCACGTCACTATAGGGATAGTGTTTCAGACACGCCTTGGCGACGTCCCCTTTTCGACTACGAAAAACAAAATGCAATACTCCGCAGTAACCATGGATGTCGGACCTATACACAGCATGTGATTCTAATATGATTATGGTAAGTAATGTTTGCCTTCTGAGGCTTGTAGATCTGCTTAGAATCACATGCTTTGCGTAGATTAGCAAACAGTACTTGGAGAAGGTGGTGGGTTATTTGAAGTGAAAGCGGCAAAAAGATGTTTAACACTGCTTGACCCACATGTGTGTCACCCTTAGAATTTGTATTGTGAGGAGTCAGGAATGAGACGTGGACACAGAACACATGTTATGGTTATAAACGCTGAGGTTGGAAATTGCCTCACTATACCTAATTTAGGCAGTGTTTCCATATCTCAACCAAATCAATGGGTCTGTCCTTTGTCAAGATGTTCAAAGCAAAAATAAGTCCTGTGTTTGAAATCCTATCCTGGCCCTCACACTTAAAACTAACTCTAAGATGCAAAGGATATTGCCTCTGGTTCTCCAAAAGTGCACAAAGGTTTGAATCCAACTCAAAAGGGATAAATCCAGCAAACGGTTCCAAGTGGACAATGTTCACTGCTCCAGGGAATTACTCCCTACCCCAGATTCCTTTTTACCAAAATGAAAAACCCAAGAGGATAACTCCCTTTTCTTGGGATGTTCACAGTACCCGGGGAAATGGCTCTCTTCCCCAGATTTCTCTTCACATTCAAGACAGTTAAAAATCCTAAGGGCATGTGTCTTCATTGAGGATTCTCTTTTGACTTTGTTACAATTTGGGTACGGGTCCCGGACTCGCAGATCACCTGGTATACTCACCTGCCAGGCTCTCTTTCCACCTTTTTAAGCATTCACAATATCAAGGGCATGGATCTTCCTTGAGATTCTCTTCTTATTGTTGTTTACTACACACTCTTGACTTTGCCTGGTATGCTGTCCTGTCAGGAATGCTATGCAGTCTTTATAATACTCGGATTGCAGTTTCTTTGCAAACACTTGGCTTCACCTGCCAGGACTTCTGTACAGTTACTTTTCCTTTTATCCACAAAATGGCATTTGCCAAATGCTGGTTTATCAACCCTTGCTTAACAAAGTTCATACTTCTATTTGCTTGCCTCTTTTCATATTGGGTCTCTGCCCCTTCTCTCAAACCATTCACATTTACTTTGCTTTCTCCTTTCAGATATGGGTTAAGCAACCTGGTCACGGCATGGTTCATAAATCTGTTGACCTCTTCACAGGTTTCACTTTGCGTCTCTCGTGTTAATTCTTTGGAACGGCAAACACTTTTAAGTAACCCGTTAACCTGTCTGTCTTTCCACAGTTTACTGGGTACTTTAAGTGTCCCTCGCGTCACTCTGTGTCCGTTTCACGTGCGTCCCATTAGTCGCTGTGCCTTTGCCATTCCCTACTCTGCCGTGTACAGTTCAGACTGCCTCTCCCTCCCAGGCAGCAGGTTTTCTGCATTCGGGTTCCTCTTCTTGCTGTCTGCGTTCGTTCTCTCGTCACTTTACCCAGAGTGCTTTTCCTCTGCGTTTTTTTGGTGTCGGCACAGCCCGTGGTACAACTCTGCCTCTGCAGCTCTCTCCCACGTCTTCAGCTGCGGCAGATTTACAGTTCCCGGTATGATTGGACAACTTTCCAAGACTAGATTGCTGTGTTGATTTACCGGTCTTAGTTATCTTCATTGTTCCATCCTTCTTTCTCATCTCAGTTGTTTGCACGTTGTTTCCTGTATGATGTTGTGGAGTCTCATGTTGGACGCCATTGGAAGTAAACATAACTGCTCCCTGCTTCATCCTCGTCTCAGTTAATGACATACCATTCCTTGTGTGATATTGTGGAATACTTGAGGTGGTCTTGGCAAAGGGGTGAGGGAGAGCATTACAATATGCCATCAGGACATGTAGAAGGGAGGGAGCATCCCTGAAAAGGGAATGGGGGGGAATGTGACTTTCTCCAATGATGTTGTGTCAACAGCCCTTGGGTCGTCTCCCCCATGTGGTCCTCCCTCATGTAGCCGCCCCCCAGGGTCAGGATCAGCTTGCGGCTCCAGTCCACTGGCGACATGGGGAGACGCCACCCCCGGGAAAGGAGTGATCACAACATTAGATACAGTGATGAATCTTAACAGTAATGTTGTGTGAAGGTATGAACAGAACTCCAAGTGGCAGATTTGCAAATGGTATCAAAGGGCATATTTGCTATGAATGCTAGAGTAGACCCAGTGCCACGAGTTGAGTGTGCTCTGGGCTTGAAGGGTAATGTTCTCTTGGCAAGAGAATAACAAAGTTGGATACATTGAACAATTGATTTTAAGATAGCCGATTTAGAGATAGAATGACCCTCTCTCGCTACGGCCAGAGACACATGAAAAATAGTCTGTTTTTCTGAGTGGTTTAGTCATTTGAACGAAATACATGACAGCCCTTCTGACATCTAGGATATGTAGGCTTTTGTCTACTGCATTCTTTGGGTTTTGAAAGAAAGCAGGAAGTTCTATGATTGGTTTGCATGGAACTTAGAAATTAATTGGAGCAATTTGAGAATGTGTGCGTAGTACAACCTATTCCTTGTGAATAATGACAAATGGATTTTGCACTAAAAGTGATTGCAGTTCACTAACTCTCCTTATTGATGTGATAGTGGCAAGGAAAGCAGTCTTATATGTTAGATGTTTAATACTGGCTTTGTGCATTGTCTCGACGGGCCCCCTCCCCATGAGCTTTGTAAGCACAATATTCAAGTCCCAGCCGGGAGTTGGATTTGAAACTGGTGGGTATAACTTTTTAACACCCTCCATGAATGCGTTCACCAGAGGCACCATGAAACATTATGTGGTGTAGGCTGAGAGAACCGTTATGTGCATTCGTAAGGAATTAAAGACTAAGCCGGAGTCTAAAAGATAAAGTGTACTATATGTGAAGGTGAAAAGTCATTGGATGGATGGTATGCTTTACACCATAAGACAAAATGTATCCATCTGTTAAAATAGCAGTGTCTTGTATTAGGTTTCCATGCTTCCTTTAGACTGTCTATACACCTCTGGTTTAGGTTTAGTTGACCAATCCCTATGAACCCCAGGGGTCAAGCTCAAGTCAAGTTCAGCGTCTGAGGGCATGGGTGGAGTGTTGGTCGTTGGTTCTGTGACATGTCGTATGGGCACGGTAGTTTCATTTGAGGACAAAGAAACATCTTCAGTAGGTGTGAAAACCATGTTTGTCATTCCCACTTTTTCCCCAGTGTAGCTTATGGACAATAAGCTGTTGAGAAGTGGAGTTGGGGGAAAAGCATATGCACATTGCCCTCAACAGTTCATTAACAGGGTGTTCCCCTTGGATCTTGTCTGGGGAAAACATGGATGCGCAGTCGTGGCATTCTGCGTTTTCTTGTCTAGCTAAGAGGTCTAAGTCCGGAAACCCAAAGTTTATGAAGACGTTGTGTAGTATGTCTGCATTCAACTGCCATTCGTGTTCCGATTAGAGTTCTGCACTTCTGCTTAGTACGTCTGCTAGAGAATTGTGTTCCTCCGTAGGTTTGCAGTCACCACTGCAAGCACTTTTGTAAACACTTGTGGTGCTGAGGCTATGCCGAATGGTAGCACTTTGAATTGGTAGTGCTACTCTCTCACTTCGAATCTTAGTTATTTTCTGTGCGCTGGCAACAATGAAATAAGCAAGTATGCATCTTTCATGTTTAATGCTGCCATGTAATCCCCCTGTTTTAACAGAAGAATTACTTCCTGCAGCGGTGGCATCCTGCCTGAATTTTTGTGGCTTGGCATATGTGTTTGTAAGGCGCAGGTCTAAGACTGGGCGCATTGTTAGATCTTTCTTTGGAACAAGGAGGTACACTCAATAAATGCCTTGGTTTTCTCACAGAGGTGGAACCAGCTCTATCACTCCCTTCTAGTAGTGTTAAAACCTCTTCTACTAAAATAAAGTGATGTTCTGATGACATTCTTCTTGATCGAGGATTATGGTGGCAAGGTGTTTCTAGGAATTATACTGAATAACCTTTGGCCATGGTCATTAGCACAAAGCAATCTGATCTTATCCCCTCTCATGTGTGGGTGAAAGAGGTTATACAACTCCCTACTGGGAAGCATGGGAGGGTACCTGGACAGGAGCGTTATTTTTTGGAGGAGGCAGTAGAGCCTCTAGAGGCTGCAACTCTACCCTGACGTTTACCGCTCTTAAACCCTTTTTTTTACTGATTTGACAAGAGGAGGATTTGTTTTGGAGATTGTACTAAGATGACAAGGAGGCTCCAGAGCCAGACTGTGAGGCCCTTGAGAAATCCTTGCTCCAAAATGAACGCTGAGCATTGAAGGTGCTGATAAAGGGTTATTAGAAATGTGTCCTAGTGTTTTAATGGTTTCAAGCTCCTTCTTGGTGGTCTCTAACTGGTTCTCTACTACCTTGCTAAAGATAACAGGATTTTCAGTAGCCATGTTTATTAAAGTTGCCAGAGTCTCGGGTTTGAACCTTGAATCCCGAAGCCATGAATGGTGCTTGAGCAAGATGCCCTCAGGTATCACTCCACCAGAAGTGTCTGCTGAATCCAGAGTTTAAAAAAAAATATTCTGGGCTACTTGTTTCCCTTCATTAGAGATTTTGAGTAGGTGGGACGTAACTGGCTCGGGGACAGAATCCAGTTGTTTGTGTATTTCATCCTAATGAGTATTATTATAGCTTGCAACTAAAGTAGTATTGTTTGCTATCTGAGTTAAATATGCCCCAGAGGTGGTCACTCTCTTGTCCAGGGTATATTATCTTTTGCACTCTTTATTGGGTGGTGCTTCAGCACCAGACCGTGGCACGCCCATCCTCTTCCTAGTGGTGGTGACAACTATTGAATCAGGCTTTACAAGACTTTTAATGAAAAGAGGGTCTGAGGGTGATGGCTTAAAACATGTTTCTATCTTGGGGTTGACTGCACAAGTAAGTGACGGTGTAGTTGGAGACGGGGACATTCTCTTTCTTATAGACTGCAAGTGTGGAATAGCCTGACTAATGGCTTTACTCTCATTTAAAATATCATCTATGAAATATGAGTGTCTGCTACTGTTTCCTGAGTTTTAATCTTAAAATGATTAGCAGCCCTTTTTAACAAGCCGTTGAGTAAAAGTTGATCATCAATGGGAGAAACCGGACCACCTTCAGTAGGAGTGTGTGAGATGTGTTCTTGATACTTTTTATGGTGTTTTTCCTTGCTAGAATGAATTTTATTGCAATTTCAAAGTGTGTTTTTCGGCATTTGTGAAACATTTGTCGAGGGCCTCTGTTGCACCTCCACTAGCACCTGTTTAGTGTTTTCTCCTTGCGGTAGTTGTGGGTGCAGAAGCACACTGGACTTATGACGCTCATGGTTGGTAGGCCGTGAGGTGCCTTCAGCCAGCGTGTGGCGTTCTTTCGACGCATCCATCGAAGAACGGTTTGGGATTGTGTGCTTTTTTAAGTGTGTGAGTGTCTTTGACGCCAGTAATCTTCCGCATAGCAGCGCGCTGCAACTGCATTTTGGGCTGTGGACTGACATGTGGGAGCCGGAAGGTTCCCTCTAAATGTCTTTGGCTTCCAGAGGTCGCTGCCTGGGCCTTTCACGCCTGACTCAAAGGCACTGTTAGGGGTTCCGGACACATCCTTTAAGAGTTTTGGGCCTAAACCACTAGCAAGACATGCAACACCCCTCTGGTTGGTCTCGGGGAAGGCACTGGTTGCACACTCAATTGATGTCTTTCTACAGGTAATTTCTGTTACAAGATAGACAGAATTTAAAAAGAGTTCTCTCCATTGTTCAATGTTGGTGAAAAGGCAGCTAGACAAGAGCAGTGTATAGTGGAAGTGGATGTATGCATTCTCTAAAAAAGATAATCTGTCCCCTCTCTATCCCTACTGCAAGGCCAAAGCCTGTCGCCGAATCGGAGGACCCGTCAAATTCTGCAGTCAAAAGTTCTTCAGGATGTTCGTTGAAATGTGCATTCAAACTCCGACCGTCGAATGTTGGTTGAGAATTATGTTGCACTACACTTGTTTAGGGAATGGGAACTGTAAAGCCAACCAAGAAGGAGGAGACAGAATGTGGTGTTCCGTTATTGTCCTGCCTTTACTCCAGCTCGATAGGTGAATGAACTGCTATTTACTGGACTGTAGCTCTACTGCTGTGCTACAGATTTTGTTGACTTTATCCTGCTGTAGTGAAACCAAGCAATGGCATATGTTTGCCTGTTATGTTACTGTATTTAAAAACAAAATTGTCATATGAAAAAAGTTATAACTAATAACTCAAAAAAGTAGCAGCGCTAAACACACCGTGCAAAACCCTTGACCAAGACGGCAGAAAAAAATAATCGGAGGGACCTCCACATGTGAGGGATCATGGGTACAGTAGACGTAACATGGGTGATAATATTACAAACACGCCCATTCGACCTCCCTTTTTGAACTACGTAAACGCCATGTGCAATACTCTGCACCTACCACTAGTTGTCGGCCTATGCAAAGCATGTGATTCGAAGCAGAACTACAAGCCTCAGAAATATATATTAGAGAGATTTTTTAGAGGTGAGTAAATAGTAGACCCCTAGAAAATATAACAAGTTGTAGTACCACTATGATTAGGAACCGAGAAGACACACAGAATTCAATTATAATTTTCATATTATACTCTTAAAACAAGCAGGATACATAATTCACATATATACACTATACGGTTATAACACTTAGAAGTACTTCACAAGGGAACCCAATATCCAACACAGCCAGGAGGGCTATCAAAGTTCAGGATATGCTTCAGTGAGACATTCCCTGGGCCCAGCAGGGCATCTGACACTTCAAGGAGGAATACAGTATAAACACTCAGTGATACAATGTATATCCTAGGTAGGAGTATAATACATAGATTTAAAAATTCATAATAAATCAGGGGGAGTCACTAAACTTCCAAGGCTTGGTCGAGAGATCTAGGGACCCTAGAAAAATGCCTCCACCCAGGTAAGTACCTTGCAGTGTTACTTGTGGGAAAACCAGTTTTGAGAAAAGTGCCCCATCAGAAACAACAGGACAAAGTTTGTAGCCTGACCGGAGGTTATGAGGAAAAGCCAGTTAAGTCCCAGTTCCTTCCCACAGGAACCCGTAAGAAAGTAGTCGACCCCAGTGGAGACCCAGAAGAAAAGATCCAGTGGAGGGTTTGCCACCCAGCAGCCCCAGGAGCAGAGAAGCAGAGCATGATGCAGTATTCAATGTAAATCAATGGGGAAATGCGTTTGAAGAGGACCTGTGGAACACAAGAACCATAGACTACAGGAGAACCATGTGAGTATCTTAAATGTCTTGCCAACCCAAGGCCCTGGGGTAAGTACTTACAGTGTTTGTTCCTATAAACATTGTTCCATGAAGGTAGAACTACCCAGTAAGTAAACACTTCACTTTACAGAGCTAAATGAAGGTTCCAGTTACCCAGGTTCTTGAACCCTTGAACAATGAACCCAACTGCCCAAAAGAAGAACAATTATACACAACAGGAGTGGAACCCACCATCGAGAATAAGCAATGGAAATGGCTCCAGAAGGATGGAGTAACTTGCACATGGCAGATATTCATGGCTCAGCAGGCAAACATGAATGGGACACCAGCAAAAACATCAGGAAAATCATGGTGATGACAGTGACAAATCTGGACTATTTAGTGCTTCTTCCCAGAGATGAGCCAGCCCCTTTGAGGCTTTAGAGGTGAGCCCACTAAGCAAGACCCTCCCCTAGGGGGCCTGGGAAAGTGGGTCCTTACGAGGAGTGACTTCGTTCTGGGGGACAAAGATTACCATTCCTATGAGGTACTCTCTATCAAGAATACATTGTTTGCATATATGGAAATCAAAAGGACTGCCGCTAGGGGGCGCGTACCTGAATGGACGTGTGAGGTCGTCGCCCTGTCAGCTCCCGTTGGGCTTGCAGAGCTCCCTTCTTCCCCCGACCGAAGACAGGCAGCCTGGTGGCCCTGGGTGCCCTGGGGACACCACTCGCGACTGAAGCAGAGAAATCCCCCCCCCCCACACGAGCCAGCAACTGACTCTGCAAATGTGGCCCCGCCGCACAAGAGGAGTGAGCCACATCCGGCACCCAACCTTGGTGGCGGGAAGGAGCGGGGCATACCCGACGAGCTCAAGAGAAGGTGGGAGGAGACCTGGGTGACCTTCCCGAGGCCACAGCATCGCCCGGGGTGTGCCTCCCGCCCCTGGCTGCCTCAGAACACCCAGGTGTGGAAACAGAGGATCAGTCATCGGGCCCTGAGAACCTGGCGCACCACAGACCCTACCGACGGAGACCCGAAGAGGGACAGGGCTGGTAACGACAGGGCCGTGGACCCAGGACCCCATGGCCAACAGTCAGTGTTAGACGCCGGAATAGACTCCAGCCCGCGCCGGAGGGGAGACCGAGATACCATCTGGGGACGTGCAGAACGGCTGCTCCCCACCCAATGTGTGGACACCCATATGTCGAGCAGGCACCAGGAGGGCCCCCTCAGATTTACAGCCCGAAGAAGGCGAGGAGTAGGGCCAAGGAGGAGCAGACGGGGAGGCCCCCACACAGGAGCCCAGTGGGGGAGAGTATACTTCGGGCCCACACCACCATAGACAGTAACGCGCAGGGGAAATCGCGAGGGTGCCCATACATCCAACGGACAGTGAATCCGGGCCTGTGAGGTAAAAAAGGAACACTGCTTCCGCAAAATACGATCTTGATAACATACAGGACGAGCAAGCACCCTAGGAGTGGCACAGGGGGGCGGCCCACACCGAACCTCGTTCTGAAGTGTGCCAGACGGGCCAGCCAACACCCAGAGGCCCCCGTAATTCACGAGCAAAAGACCTGATCCGTGATCTATAAAGTGAGTCCACGCAGCAACCACAGAAACAGCACGGGGCCCTGCATCATAGAGAGAAGTAAAGAATACAAACACCATACACAGTGCCACCACGTAGGATGGCAGGCACAGGGCTGCGGGTGAGAGTATCGGAGAACCACGCAGTAGCCCGGCTGAGGGATACAGTGCTTCCACGGGAGGGCGTCCGGACTGCGCACAGGCCTGGCAAACGTACTTAAGAAGGGGGAGCACCAACAGGATCAGCATAACGCCTGAAAACACGCAGCGAGACAATGGGGCAGCTGGCCACAGGGGTTCCACCCCCCCTAGGAACCAAGCCTCATCAGCAGATACAGGGGAGCCCCGAGTGCCTCGAGATATGGAGGAACATGGGTGCAGAGGGTGGACCCTCCACTCAGCGGATTTAACCAGCCTCACGGCCTGCGCATGCCATAGGGGTCTTAAGACATTTTTGAAGATACAAGTGACGGGACACAGACCCCGGCGACAACACCCTAACCAAGGCGCTCCGCATCACAGCGTAAAAGGACAGGAGTCAGCAGGGTCAAGCCCTCTGCACAGCAGTCAACCAGTACTCAGGGGTCCCTCCCTTTCGACAGCCCACCTTGGACACAAAGGGAGACAGACGCCAGAGGCCAGGCTGGGATTCATAACACTCGGCAAGCCTCAAAAGTGCAGGGGATCCAGTCCCCCATACCGGGTGGCGCCAGAACCCGAGAGACGGAGCACCACATTTACCCAGCACAACCGGACATCACACTGGAGGATTCACAAGGCCAGGCCACTAAGAAGAAGAGGGCCCTCACCGGGATTCAGTCGCTGCAGCACTTTCAGAGGCCTTTGGGCACAGCCAGAAGGGTGCACCCCCAGCCCTCTACGAGATGGCGTCAGGAGAGGATGCCTCCACCCCTCCCCCAGCCTTGACCAGGGAGGATCTGAAAGACATATTCCAAGAGATCAGTGCCATAAAAACAGACATACAAGCCTCCATTTGTGATCTTAAGGGCAGGGTCGACAAAATAGAGGACAAAATGGAGGGGCTCGAGCACAACCACCTGCAAATGGACGTTCTAGACATGAAATATGAGGCGCATCTAACAGATTTGGAAGTAAGGGAAGAGGAGATGCTGTTGAAATTAGACGACCTCGAAAACAGGGAGAGACGTAACAACCTGCGGTTCTTCAGAGTGAGCGAACAGAAAGGGGAATCATCGGCGGAAGTCGGAAGGAAAGTACAGGGCCTGATTAACCAACTATTTGCACTCGAGGGGGGAAAACAAGTGCAGCTGGAGAGAGCACATAGAGATGGAAGAGGAGGAGGCAGGGGCCCGAGGTCCATAGTAGTGTGCTTCCTTCGGTACACAGAGAAAATGTAGGTGCTTGAAAAAGCGAAGCGTCTGGGCAGCTTCCTCTATGAAGGAGTTTTAGTTAAAGTATTCCAAGATCATTCGGCCCTGACATTGGCCCGTCGCAGAGTGTGTCGCCCCCTCACGCAATGGCTCTTCGACAAGGATATTAGATATCACTGGTCCCACCCTTTTGCATTGACATTTGAACAGGGAGAAGTCGATTATAGAGTGACGAGTGGAAAAGAGGCCCTCCAAGTGCTACAGGTCATCCAAAGTGAGAAAGGGGCCGGGAACACAGAGGGGGCAGAGGCAGAGCCCCGAGACCAGCAGCGGGGTCCCAGGTGCCCACAGGCCACATAAAAGAAGATAAAAGGAGGTAGAAAGTTCAAGAAACTGAATACCGCTCCCCGAGAGGAGAAGGGGGAAGAAGAGAAATGACAGTGAGCCTTTTATCGACGAAAGGGTGGGGGGGTTCACACAAAAGTGTATCACTCCTATCGGGTGGAGGCGAGGGGTCATGGGAACCAACGGGGGAGCGGAGGTCTCAACCGTAGTGGCACACCTTAGGGTGGATGTCTCCGAAAATGTAGAGTAAAATGGTGGGAGGAGGGGGATGAAGGGGAGAGGGTACGGGGGCGAATACAGGACTTGACACACGGACAGGCGAATCTGAAGTATTAAAGGAGGGCAGTCTTGTGGGACATCAAAGGGTCATTGGGGGGAATACTCTGGCTCCAAATGGCGTCCTCTAATATAGTAGGCTGGGTGGAGGCCCTCAAAATGGGCTCTCTGAACGTAAAGGGTCTCAACTCTCCCACAAAACACTCTCTTATTGGGGGGGGGAACTGAAGAACGGCAACCTTGATGCACTCTTAGTGCAGGAGACCCGTACAGTCCTGGGGGGAAAAAGACGCTTCCCGGGAGCCTACACTGGACAGGTATTCTGGGCCTCGGGCCTGCTAAAAAGGGAGGAGTGGGGATCATATTGAGCCCGAAGTGTAGGCTCTCAGAACCAGTAGTCTGGGGTCGAGCAGACAGGAGGGTGCTTGTGGTCTCTAGACAACACAAGAATAACTCTCGCATCGGTCTATTGCCCAAACACAGGCCAAATGCAGTTCCTGAGAGAAGCTATGAGGGAGATCATGGACAGAGCGGAGGGTCTTCTCATTATAGGAGGGGACTTCAAAATGTGGGAGTACAGGGCAATGGACCACAGTGGGGGTGCATCCCAGTAGGGAGTAGAGGTGGGTCCGCTAGTGGAGGCTTCACCAGCCACATGTGGAGCCAGGGGTTTGTAGATGTCTGGAGGGATTCCAACCCGACAGAGAAGGGCTATACTTTTTATTCCCCGGTCCACGGATCCAGAACATGGATTGACTATTTTTTCCTAGAATACTGACATCTCAGTAGGGTGAATTCTTGCACACATTTCCCGATCAGCTGGTCAGACCATGATCCCGTAGAGCTTAAAGTGACCCTGTCAGGCCAGAAACCCAAGGAATCACTCTGGCGATGTAACTACCTCCTCCTCAGGGATGCAGTCTTTGTGGACGAGATGAGGGAGGCCATTGAGGAATTCCTCTGGATTAATGTGGCAGGGGACGTCGAAAGGGGAATGGTTTGGGATGCTGCAAAGTCAACTTGGAGGGGCCTTCTTATTAGGGAAGGAGCAGAAAAGAAGAGGATTAGGTCTCTTCTGGCTGGAAACCTTAGGAGAGAAATCCACCTCTTAGAAAAGGCGGTGGGCAAGGAGGCGGGGCAGAGGGAGGACGACCTCGGAGTGGCTAGAGGTAAGCGCCAGGAGTTAAAGGACTTAGAGATGAGGACAATGCTTGCCAGCCTACAGTACCTGAAGCAGAGATACTATGAGAAGGGGGACAAGGCAGACGCCATGCTGGCCGCGAGATTTAGAGGCCAGTGTGCGGAGAGGTGGGTGGCTGAGGTTCAAAGTGAAGGCGGGCAGAGGCTCACTGGAGAAGGCGAGGTGGCAGGGGGTTTCAAAGCATTCTATGAAAAACTGTATGGTAGGGAAAGAGCTCTAGACGAGGATACGCTGGGAGAATACCTTGCAGGAATCCCACTGCCGAAACTTGAACATGAGGAAACCCTTGACCTGGACATCGGGCCTTAAACTAGGAAAGGCAACCAGCGAAGATGGATACACAGCAGCGTTCTATAAGACCTTCGCCGGACCCCTGGCGCGACACGTAGCTGCCCTATTCATTGGTATCATGGCCACAGGGAGGGCCACCCCGTCATTTGATAACAGTCATCCCGAAGGCGGACAAAGACCTTGTAGACTGTAAATCATACCAACCCATCTCATTGCTTAATGTGGACGCAAAACTGTTCACAAGGATACTGGCCACGAGAATGCAGAGTCTTATGCCAAGGCTTATCCACTCCGATCAAGTGGGGTTCATTCAAGGGACTAAGACGGTCCACATTATGAGAGCGGCAGCGGGGGAAGAAGGCAACCCAGTACTTGTTAGGAAGAATTCTCAGAAATGTGCTAATTCCCTTCACCTTCGAGACCCCCAGCAACTTTTTTTTACCTGGAAAGAGTGAGAGCCTTTTTTCCCACTCTTTCATGTATTTTAATGTGTGTTTTACTCTTGTGTTCATTGATTATGGAGTTTTAAGATAACTCCATAGGCATCTTTTCACGCGCGTCACACAGCACCCTCAATGCAGTGACACAGGGATGTCTTTTTAGATTTTCCACAGGTGTAAATACCTTCTCTGGGATAAACTACTGTTTCCCATAGAATGTAAGGTTAAATTGACTTTACTAGCCTTTTTAAATTCCTAGACCGAGCACACACCATCTTCCTATAGAGTGCTGGAGGGGTTACCTAGTATCCCCTGTGTCTAGAAACTCATGTAGCAGTCAAATGCTACCCTTTTCTATCGAAATGGCTGGTGGCAGTGGTTTTAAAACAAACTTCCATGATTTTCCCAACCGCAAACACTAGTAGCTAAAAATCCCGGGAGCCATGTTTTTCATGATGGTGCCTTAAGCCCCTTTGTTTAAACAGGTCCTGGTCTTCATTTTTCGCCATTTCTTTTTGGAAAGGTCCTTCTAGTGTTTGTCTCTGTGCGCCAAACCAGGTCTGGTTCCTTTGTTTCTATGCCTTTGGTAGGCTTCAGGACTGAAGACCGCGTCTGTCGTCTGAGTTTCTCGGATGGGCAGGAAGTGAGGGAGGTGCCCGAAACTCCCTGTGCTTAGTCTCCTAGGAGACCCAAATGCATTCTGGCGTGATTGGCTGGCTGTTAACACATCATAGGCAGAATCAATTTATTTATAAAAAGTTTATACCTCCAGC
Organism: Ambystoma mexicanum; assembly: GCF_040938575.1. Classification (NCBI taxonomy): domain Eukaryota; kingdom Metazoa; phylum Chordata; class Amphibia; order Caudata; family Ambystomatidae; genus Ambystoma; species Ambystoma mexicanum. The sequence goes on from NC_090926.1 coordinate 747,715,675, forward strand.
TTGAGTCCCTACAAATACTTAAATGTCCCTATAAAGAGATTCTCTCTATCCCTTGAAGTCGCTATCCCTAGTTGGGCGCTGATGTGTCACCTATCTAGGTGAGGGAATAGCAGAGAATTCTCGCCCTATCCTACCTCACTACTTTCATAATACACTAAAAAGGGGTGCACACTGTTTGAAAGTCAGCAAACTTCTTTGATTGTGTTGCTTCCACCCAGTGTGACTTATCATAAAAGTACAAAAGCAGACATATGTCCAAGAATGGTATTATGTCCACTATGCTTATCTAGAAGAAAGGATGTCGTGTAGCCAAGCTCACTCTCTGTTTGTGTGAGGCAAGTGGGTCAGGTCATCACCCTGAACCAACCCATGTCGACCGGTTTCAGTGGGGAAATCAATTTGCTGCTTTCTTCAGGACTGTAGATAATGCCTAGTTAGGACACTCTACCACAAATAAAAAAGACAATTACATAGTTCAACTATCTTCACGTTTATTTGTCTGGAGAGGGTATCTTCCAAATTGCTGGGACGTCTTGTCAGTACATCCAGTGCCTGCAAAGAAAAATACACATATCAGGGACTTCTAAATACGTGTGACTACTGTCATCTGCGTGGTCTTTCAAATGGTTGGTCTTATCGAGCTGTGTCGCCAGGTAACATGAAGCACTAGTTTGGTGTCTTTGCTGATGAAGGTGGGCTTGTGTGCCTGGAAATAGATAATCCAGGGTCAGAGTATTGCCTTCATCATCATATGGTGTGTGGCTATGTAGATAAGAGGCTGTCCAACCCACTTACCATTATCAGTCAGATCTGCTGACTTCCAAACAGTGTGCACCCCTTTTTAGTGTATTAGGAAAGTAGTGAGTTCGGATAGCGCAAGAATTCTCTGCTATCCCCTCATCTAGATAGGTGACACACCAGCACCTCACTAGGGTTAGCGACTTCAAGGGATAGAGAGAATCTCTTTATAGGGACAGTTAAGTATTTGTAGGGAATCAAGCTGGAGATATAAACTTTTTCTAAATAAATGGATTCTGCCTATGATGTGTTAATAGACGTATGGGGGAAGACAGAATCTGGAAACCCTTGTAACTTCAATTGTAGTGATTGGCTGGCTGACTGTCCGGCAAGGACAGCCACCCTGCTAGGTGAGTGGCAGCTAGGCTGGAATGAAAGGGAGAAAACCAGTTAAAAGGCAAGTCTCTTGGGCTGGAAAGCAGTGTCGACCACTGGAACGAAAGAACCGAAGACGAGCTGGAAGAGGACGACTGCTGCAACTCCTGGACCGTTGGTTTGCCCGGTGAAGCCCTGCTGCAGGCCCGAATCGCCAAGTTCATCTCGACAGAGAAGCACATCCAAGGACGACTTATTCCTTTGAGTTGGTGGGACCAATCAACTCGTAGGTCACCTGGATACCATTCTCGGTGCTGGTTAGGATTAACCAGGGGGTAGGACACCAGCTTGTGTGCTTGAATTACAGCTACTGGAACTGAAGTGACTCCATTTTGTTAGTGTTTTCCGATGTTCCCGTGCAGTGCAATCTGTGGATTTGTGTCCGAGTGTTGGAGGAGCAAAAAGGGTTAGAGGAGCTTGTGAAACCCAACCTTGACACCATGACTGTCTATGCTAGATGTGGTGGCCTCTCGGTCAACGCTCAGGTTAAGATGGATTTTCAGAAAGCCTGGGATGGGGTGTTTCTCAAAGGCCACCCTAGTTAGTCAATCGGTAAAAATGGTAACATAGACTGAGCAGTTAGGCAGTCTTCAGAAGACGTGGGAAGAGATGGGAGTGGTGTAATAGTACAGTTAACCACACACAAAGTCCATAAGAAAAATCAAGCAACAGAGGAGTACACACATATACTAGTTTTTCAGGCATTTAAACCCTGAAAAGGCAAAGTAAAAGTCAAGCAGCTATGACTAAAACACATATGTACTCAGTTGGTGAACTCAAAGTGAGATCGGTCACCTACACTTTGCAGTAAAAACAGTACAAACAGTTCAAACTAATGGAACAAGGGCAACTGAGCAGTGAAATGAAAACACAATCCATTTTAATCCTAAACAATATACTCTTATAAAAATATTTTTTTTGTGCATTTTCACATATACAAAAACAACCCTTTGTCCCTCTTTTCTTCTCCTGTTTTCCCCCCTCCCCATGCCCGACGTTATGATCAGTTAATGATACATAAGTTGGCACTTCCATGTGAGATCCAGTGTCTACATTATATCTAATAAACTTAGGTTTTGGGGCACCATTGTAGCATGTAGTCTCCCCTGAGGTAGTCCAATATCATTCCCCAGTCTTTGCGGAATTTGACTCCATCACCCTGCATCTCAAATGTAATCCTTTCCATGACCACCACCCCTACACCTTATGAAGCCATGCTATGTTTTTGGGAGGCACTTTTCTGCTTCCATTTCCTTGCCAAAAACAATCGTGCCGCTATTAATAGTAGTATAAAAGCTTTGCGCTGAGGTTTAGTTGGAATTTGAAACTCAGGGTCAAAAAGACCACACATCCATTCTCTCGGGGATTAGGTTGGCGGGCCACACACCATCTTTATCTGACCACTAATGTCCCCCCCAAAACTTTCAGTATCAGGCAGTTCCACCATAAATGTCTCCAATTGCCCTTGCCCGAGCATTCCCTCCAGCATTCTTGCGTTTCCTAGATAGATCAAATACAATCTTTCTGGAGTATAGTGCCACTGTACCATTATCTTGAGCCATGCTTCTCTGGCTTGGATGATCTAGTTAATTTCAGTTTTGATCCCAAAGGGTTTGCCAATGCTTTATAGGTATTTCTTCCCCCAGTATCTAAAGGCCATCACAGCATGCATGTCCATGTACGGTCTGGGCCCTCCCCCTGTAGGATCGCATATAGCTTAGACACCAACTGTTTGTCCCTCTCGTGTGTTATAATAGACTTCTCAAACGGAGTCTGATCTCTTCGCACTGCCCTTTGTAAATCAGGTTGTTTCAACCAGTGTCTCAACTGATAATATTCCAGCTTATCTTTTTCTATCAGTTCCAACTGTTGCTTACAATCCTCAAGGGTCCTGACCTCTACCGCCTCCATCATATCTCCCACCTTTGTGCCCCCAACTAACCGCCAACTTGCAAAAGCGCCCTGGCACATTCCTGTGGCAAACTGCGGATTCCCAAACAATGGCGTGAACGGAGATGGATGCGTGGACAAGTGACCCTGTATAAGGAAGCAATCACATACATCGCAGCCTACCACTAATACCTGACTGAAGCCTACATTCCGGGGACTACCTTGCCTTTGTAACCCGAGGGACCCCTCGAAAGGAGTCCCTGCTACCGCCCGCTCCATCCTAGCCCACGGCTTGGACATATCGTTGGAGAGCCTTCTCGTAAAATCCACAGCTGTGCAGCTGCATAGTATTTAGCAAAGTTCGGAAGATCTAAACTCCCCTTCAATGTAGGAGCCATCAAAGTCTACAAAGCTATTCTAGGGAGTTTGTTCTGCCATATAAATTGTGATACTAATTTGTTGATTACCTTAAAGTACGATTGTGTAACTTCAACGGGGAGCACCTGGAAATGGTAAAGTAGTCTAGGAAGGATGGTTATTTTTATTGTAGCATCCTCCCCAATCAAGATATACGCAAAGGAGTCCATATGTTTAAATCTGCCTTTATTTTGTAAAGCAGCCCCAGATAACTTGCCTTGCCCTTGGCTTGAGTTAGAATTGTTTACCCCTAGGTAGGCCATCACATTCTTATCCATTCTAAACGGGGATACCTTTGGCAGATTCAACACCAGATTTTTGTAAGCACCAAACTTAGCCATTCAGATTTAGCCATATTGACCTTTAGCCACGCTACTTTCCCCATCCTGGAGTTCTATTAGCAATGCCGGTATTGTGGTTTCTGGTTGTGTCGGGGGTCATCAACATATCCTCAACGAAGGCTGGTATTTTATGCTCCTCTTCCCAAACCTTATCCCCAGTAGATCTAGATTTTGCCTGATGGATATTAGAAGTCGTTCTAAGTACACTGCATAGAGGAGTGGGGACAAAGGTGTCATGATGCCTACCCCCGGGCATCAGGACCAAGGTCCTCAGCTCCGGGAGAAGGCATCCAGACATTTGTTTAAACCTCAGCAGCCTCGGCTAGGGGCTGTCTGGGTTCAGTCCTGGCGCCTTAGGCGCCAGGCTCATCATAGAAATCAGTCCTGGTGCCATAGGCGCCAGGCTCATAGACTTTACTTACCTGATGCAGACTATGCTGCAAAAGAGTCCAAGCCTACATGAGGCCTGGATGGGACTATTTTGTTACAGGGACTATTTTTTACTCGGGCGTGGCTCTAGGGAACTTCTTACCTGGAACTACTTTGGAGGCTATTTAAAACCACACCAGAACAGCAGCACATGCTTCGCGTTATTCTGCATCCAGCAGCGTGACGCTCACCGTGCCTGCATCCAGCATCCAGTCTTCTGCCACGCCCGCGTGCCTGCAGCCAGCATCCAGTCTTCTGCCACGCCCGTGTGCCTGCAGCCAGCATCCAGTCTTCTGCCACGCCCGCCTCGAATCCGGAGCTCCTAGAATAAAGAAGAAGAAAAGGACAACGTTAGAAAACGAACTTATTTCAAATTCCTCACCTAATTCCGGAACCATTTCATCTCCGGACCTGGAAAGTACATCAGTCCTGCACGCGTCGCTTCGCCAGCTCCAGCACGGCGCCATACTCGCCAGTTCTCACAGCATCTTTCGATCCGGCACGGTCTCCATCATTTCTTTGCCGTAATCCGGCACCTAGGGGACACAAGAAAAAACAAGGTGAGCCAAGGGAATCAACAAAACAACTTCTTACCACCATAGACTTACCACCTGCGGTATTATTCCATAACTCTCCACATTTTCATATTCCGCATCTGTAAAGAGGGAGAAAAACAACACGTTAACGCATGCAATAGTTACCGGACAGCGTTGGGTAACACAGACTCTTACCTGAACGCCAGCAGCAGCTACGAGACCTTCTCACAAACTCAGTTGCAACTTAAGGAAGGAAGGGGACAAGAGTGAACATCGGGCACATTGAACTCTTTGAACTTGATACTTACCAATCCCGCCAGGGACTTCAGAGTCAATACTTAGCGGAACTCTCCCAACGCCTTCAAACCAGTGAAGTAACTGGTATCTATGCGCCCTTGCAAGACACGCAGGATGGAGAGCTCATCTTTTACGAACATAAGGTGAGGTTACTAAGGGGATATCGGAGGTGATTAGTGGGGGAGAGCGAGAACAGTTGGGAGGCCATCACTAAAACCCACAGGTGGTTAATCCCTGTCTCCACTTGCAGGAAAATACTTCTTCGGGTCCAGCAGACAAGACTAGGCGGGCCAGTCCAGGACAGTCATCTCTGCACTATTCATCACGTTGAAGAAGACCGCAGCTGTCCGGGTCTGATCGACACCCCTGTGGGGTCCAGGTGAGTGTAACAAAAGGACACCCTTGTCCCTCGTGAGATTTGCACCTTTTCTGACAAGCGTGAGTTAATAGAAAGCCTCATCGTGGAAGTACTATAGTTAGCCTTAACCATTCTTACAAATCTGTTCATACTTTCCATTGCCGTGAATAGAAACAACCATTCGATATGGTTGAAAGCCTTTTCGGCATCAATCGATATCAATACCGCCGGAACAATAAGGTGCTCCACCTTCTCTGTTAGATGGGACACCTTTCTTGTACTATCCCACGTATGCCGTCCCCTTATAATCCCAGACTGGTCTGTACTAACCAAATCAGGTAGGAGAGTTGATAGTCTAGCCGCCAATCACTCGCAACCAGGACAAGAGATTTATCGTAGAATCTGATGCCTCTGATTATGCATTAGGGGCAGTGTTACTCCTGGAAACTGAACGGGGAGACTAATGCACAGCAGCTTATCTATCCAAGACTCTGACTTCGGCAGAACTTAACTACTCTGTACTCGAAAAAGAGTTGCTAGCCATTAAAAGGGCCTTTGTTGAATGGAGGCATCTGTTACTAGGAGCTAAGTGTTAGGCACACCTGGTATCCACGGGGGCGCCACACGATACTGGATGGAGGTCTAAGCGTTATCCCGGACCCCTCTCTGCTTGGTTATGTGCCAGACGTTGGGTAGCACCCATAACAGGAGAATGGAGGGTTAAGATACTGGTTCTGTGATGGGTGGACTCCCACCTCCCTCTGGTCCAAATCCCCTCCCTTTGAGTTATTACTCACCTTAGGTGTATGTGCGTTGAACTCTCCGTCCTGCGTCTCTGTGCAGGGGTGCATGGTTGGTGCGGGCGTTCCGTGGACCTAGTTGCTTCACTGGTCCTTGTGCCCTTATGTCGGGTCCAGACCGGCTGTGACTCCGACTCTGCTTGCTGTCTTCCAGGTGAGTTATAATGTCTTTTCCGTCTTTATTCTGTCTCTTTCTTTCCCTCTGTTTTCTCTGTCTTCTCAGCGTCTTGCTCCACTACGCTGTTCCCTAACAATGTCTCTCTTTGTTTTCAGAGGGATGGTTGTGATCTCGGAGTTGCCGCGCCGACGGCAGAGACCACAGTGAGTTATTGATGCGCAGAGCGCTGCGCTGTTTATTGGTGTTAATTGCTAACCTGTGTTCTCTTCTCTTTGTACAGGTTACAGTGATGTTCCAGAGTGATGAGCGTTCGAAGCGCTGCTTGCCCAGATAAGTGCTTTGTTAATGCTGACCTTGTTCCTTCTCCCTTGCAGGTTGTGGTGAAACCCAGAGATGGGCAAAGTAAGAGAAGCGCAGGATGGATTCAAGACCGGTTACTTCACAGGTAAGGGTTCTTGCTGGCTAATGCTGTTCTTGTTCTTCCAGGATATTAATGGAATCCGGATCTAGGGCTTCAGGATCGGGCTGCCGGAGAAGCAGAAGAGCAGGAGCTGGACACGGTGAGCGTTACACTGCAGGAGTGCAGAATAGTGCGAAGCGTGTTTTGCTGTTTAAGTGTGGTTTAAATAGCCCAGGTAAAGTAGTTCCAGGCCAAGTAGTTCCAGGCCCAGCCACACCCAAAACACTAGACTGCATGGCTTGGTTCTAAAGAACTGAGCTGTGTAACAGGCCCCCATGTTGGATTAAGGTCCAAAACTGGAATTGCATTATTCCTGATAATGAGCCTGGCGCCAAAGGCACGAGGACTGACTCCATGTATGTTTCTGATGGAGTTTTAAGGCCCTTGGGGCCAGTGTGAAGGGCTTTATCCCCACTGCTGCCAGGGGGCTGTTATACCCGAGGGGGTCAGGGGCATGGATCGTGACACTAAGCTTCCCATCGAGGTACGAATGGATCATCATCACTTGAAAGCACTACAATATGCTCAGACACGGAATAGCCGTCAGGCACAGTGGGCGCATTTCTTTTCACAGTTCAATACCGTTTTCACTTTCATCCCAGGAAGGGTTAACCTGTGCGCTGATGCTCCTTCCAGGAAGGAACCATTAGGCTCCTTACAATTTTGTTCCGAATGACTTTTTCCTAAAGCTGTATTTGTGAATGCCATTTCTAACTTGTTACAACGGATTGCTACCGAAACACACTCATGAAGCCGAATGTATACTACTGGTTCCCAAATTTTAGTTACAAAAGGCATGGTGATGCTATTTTCGGGATCAACAAGTATACCTCCCTATTCGAGCGGCAGGACATCGAGAGATACACAATACCACAGAGTTGATACAGAGACATTTTTGGAGTCCTACGTTGCGTACGGATGTCCACGATTAAGTAGCCTCCTGTAAAATATGTCTCCAGTCAAAAATCCCCAAACATCTACCTTTGCGTCAATTAGCACGAATGCCCATACCAGACCTTCCTTGGCAGATTATATCTACCGATTTTATTGTGGATCTACCTCCTTCATAGGGACTGACTGCGGTGATGGTCACTATTGACTACTTTACCAAGCTGACAATTTGGACCCCTACCGGGTGTCCCATCAGCTGCACGTATGACATGTGTATTTATAGATCATATCTTTTCATGCCATGGGTTACCTGACACCATGGTATCTGACAGGGGTTCCCAGTACACTTCTCAATACTGGCAACAGGTCTGTGCCATTCTCGACATTAAACGGGCCCTGAGTTCAGGATTTCACCCCCAGACTAACGGTCAGACGGAGCGCCTGACCCAGACCTTAGAGGGGCACCTGCGTTGTTTCATTTCTTCCAGACAGGATAACTCGTCAGAACTGCTTCCGTTAGCCGAGTTTGCTATAATAACGCTTCTCATTCAGCCTTGAAGACCAGTCCCTTCTTCAGTACCTATGCCTACCACCCTGCTTGTTTTTCGGTGGTATCCCCTGCAGCAACTCGTTTCCCTGACATTGATGATTTGATGCACAAGATTCAAGCAGGACATAAGTCAGCACGCATGGCTTTGCAGGATGCTCAGGAACGTGTCAAATGATTTGCTGACCGTCACTGCACTCCAGCCCCCATTTTTAGGCCAGGGGACCAGGTCTGGATGGCTTTGCGTTTTGTTCTGAGGCATCTCGTGCCATCCAAATTGTCTCCACGTTACTTTGCACCTTTCGTCATTGCGTACCGTGGGCTACACTGCAGTGCATCTCCAGCTTCCACCCTCTTGGTCCCGTAGTCATCCTGTGTTTCATCTCTCACAGCTCAAGCTTGACATGGTTTACCGGTTTGGACGTTATTCTGGCGTTAATCCTCCCCCTGTGGTCACAGACTTGGGCCCGGAATTTGAAGTCTCTGGGATTTGCGACTCCCGGTACTTTAAGGGACGGCTCCAGTACCTGGTGGACTGGAAGGGTTATTCACCGGTGGAACGCACTTGGGAGCTGGCCACAGCCGTTCATGCTGACTGTCTTTTCCGCCGTTTTCATCTTTTCTATCCTGGCAAGCCTGGTGGCAGGCCCCTTCGGAGGGGGAATACTGTCATGTTCCTGAGGGAGCATTGGTCTTTTTGGCACCGCTGGCGGCGCATGGGGACTGTGTGCTGCTCTTCCCCCAAGATGGTGTGTCGTTGTGCAAGCGGCAGCGCAGGCTACGCAGTGTCTACAGTCTTGGCTCTGCCCCCTCAGTTCACTGGAAGGCATTATCAGAAGGCTCCTGTCAGTGGATCAGCGCATTGCTACTCCAGATAGCGAGCGCATCGTGAGTTCGTATGCTTATGCTCTCATTTCTTGTCCTTCCTGGCTACTTGTTTGTTTCATGTTCTTTCTTTCTTGGCAACTATCATTGCAGATTAACATGGCCCCTCGCGTGTGTCACCGCAGCCAGTTCACCGTTTCAACAGTCGCCAACCTGTTGCCTAGTAACGGTGCATAACAGATTGTTCTTTCCCACATACTGAGTCTAACATTACCGATCCCCTGCTAACCTTTGTGCTCTCAGTAGGTTTTTACAGTAAACATTGTCTCACTTATCTCCCAACCATACTTCCCTGACATCCATTCTACACATGGCCAACACGGAGGTAGGTTTTCATTCCGTTCGGGTCTCGGCTTCCCGCTGCTCTCCTTCATTAACCCACCATCATTCTATCTCTCTCTCTCTTTAGGACCGCTATCGGTGCACAAATTCCCGGAATGCTCAAGAAGGCAGTTTAAACAATGTTGCTATATTCCACCTTTCACGCATTCCCACAGTCCCTGGCAGCTACTCTCTTCAGTCCTCGGCTCCTAGGTAATTGAGTGGGTCTTTGAACTCCAAACGTAGTCCTAATTACATGTAATTACTTACTGTACTCCTCCTTTTGTAGAATAGGCTTTGAACATTGAAGACAACTATTCAACATTACTTATCCTGAAGACTCCTCTGCATCAAGTAGTTAGACCCAAGAACATCTCCTTGTGAAGACTCCACGGCATCAAGTTGCCAAATCCGAAGATGCATCCTGAAAGGGTTTTCTTCCCCAGAGGGTTTCCCTGACGGTTTTGCCGTTCTCGCTTCTGTCTTTCCAGACGAGGAGGTGCAGAGACACTAGGGAGATTCTTACTTTCTTCCAGGCCTCTACAAGATACAGGTTAGTGCAAAATATAGAATTGCGATTGTACTCTGTGATATAGAAGCTTGGATTCTGACATAGTGTCCAAGTTAGGACCCAAAAATCGTCGGATCTTTATTGGGATTGCTAAGCACCACTACCTTTGCCTCTGCCATAAAAGGGGTCACAGATCGAGTTGAAGAGACGCGCTAGCCTCAGACTCAGTGGTGTACAGAATTTTTGACAGAAACACACCGGATATCCATCTGGTCCGGGAGTTTTGCTTTGCGGCATACCCTTAATTATTGCTTGCACGTCTTCCCCCATAATTTCCTCTTCCCGGGTATCCCTATCAGGGTCTACCATTTTCGGCTTTCGGACCCAAGTATTGATTTACTGCCCGCTGGTCAGGGTTGTCGGTTCTGTGCAAAGACCCATAAAATTCCTCAAAGGAGTTCAATATCTTTTCTGTCTCCGTTGATATCGACAAATCCGGTTGTTTCATAGCCATTATAGTACTCAGTTGTCTAGCTAAAAGCCTATGCACCATGTTCATGTTTATATAATAAGGCTGCCTTGTGTACAATAAGGATCACTCTGCCCTGCGCAAGCGAAGTAGTTATAGTTGGGATCCATGTTCTTTCAAATTTCGCTCGACACAATTTCCCTGCTAAGGTTTGCATGGTCACCCGTATCTGGGATTCTAAGTCTACTTCAACAGCTGCTATTTGTTTAAGTTTTTGGGACTGAAGGGCAATAATTTCATCTCGTATTACAGTTTACATCCCGTTCTGTGTCGCCTCCAGATTCTCTTGATCTGCAAAATTCTCGCCTATCCTGCCACCCAGCCTCTCCACCGCAATTTCGTCTGACAATCTCTCTCGAGGAAACAACCCGGCCCACAACCCTCTACGTGGTTCCCATCTCTTTATAGTGATCGTTAGAGGTGCCTGGTCAGACAATGAGATCCCTCCCAAGTTTACATCCTCTCCCTCTCCCAGGAGGGCTGCTAACATCCAAACATAATGTATTCTAGACAAGGTCTGGTAAACATGTGAGAAACAAGTGAATCCACTTTCCTCCCCTTTCTTCACCCGCCAAACATCATTGAGAGCTAAGTTGTCAAAGACCTCCTTTAAACGCTTGGTAGGGGTACAACCCCTGTGGATGCTCCCAAAACTTCTATCTCTGATGGGGTCCCATGCCAGGTTGAAGTCGGCAGAGAGGACAATTTCCCCTATTGCAAACCTTTCCAGTTTCAACATTACTTCTTGTAGGAAACTTTCCTGTCCTGTATTTGGCGCATATATCCTTCCCAGGGTCATTCTCCTATGCCCCAATTGCACTTGTAAAATTAAAAACCTCCTCTGCTTATCTTCGAGCGTGCGTAGGACCTTCGCTTGAAGTGAGCTCTTAATGCCCATCAATACTGTCCTCCCCTGTGAGTTTTCCAGATAGAGTTGTGTAAATTGGTGAAAGCGGGGAATTGATTTATCAGTTTTCTTTATGTGCGTCTCCTGGAGCATTATAATATCTGCCCGAAAGCGCCTTATTTGCCCTTCAACCTTTTTCCATTTTGCAGGGGAAATTAATCCCTGTACATTATATGATGTAATCTTAAGCGACATTGTACCTGTCCCGGGCCTTTCCCCTCTTTCGCACCATTACCAGAATCTTAAAATGTTTTGAACTTGCTCTACAGGCATGGGTCACACCCCAACTCCCTTCATCCCCCACCCATTCGCTCAGGGACTTCCCTTCTCCCCCAAAGTTCCCATGTTCAACCTCTCACATTGCACAAAGTAACCGTGTCGTCTAGAATTACAATCCGAAACCCTTGTACATTGTCATGTTCCTTCTGTGGGGCTCACAACCCTTCTTTGGCTAGAGGACCTTCCAGTTGTATGCCTCTGTTGCCTCTCCTTCCCCGCCCTCCAGAACATTCCCAGGGTTTGATGCCTTTTTGAGGGGAAGAGGATCTAGAGGTTTGCAACGTTTGCCTTTCTTCTTCCTCCACAGTCATTACCGACAGCCCTTCTTCACATGTCGTGACTCGCCGCTGCCTAACTTCCCACATAAAAAGTAGCCCAAACCGGAACGTCCATTTGTATGCAATATTTTGGTCACTGGGTGCATAGCCTTCCTCTTCTGTAGCGTGGTCAGCACAAGTCCTGATAAAGGTGGATCTGGGTCCCATTAATTGTTATTCCTGGATGGACCCTCACTGCACATCTTCCTTCATTGTGTACAATGCCAGGGCCACCAAAACATCTCTTGACCTCGACCCTGGACTCTGTCTCTTGGGGGCCACCCTATGCACCCGGTCTATCCTCACTTCTTCTGGTTATGTCTCAGTCAAGAGGCTTCCAAAACATTGGTGCATAGTGTCTCAGGCCAGAGTCAATAATTGCCTCACTCAGCCCTTTCACTGGTATGTTTGACCAGAAGGAACGATTTTTCCAAATCTTCTGCTTGCAGCTCGAGGTTATGGGTAGCCCTGGCTACTTGCTCCAAAAGAAGGCTGTTCTGTTTGACCTCCTGCGCTACTTCCAACAAAACCTGTTCCGTGTGTCCACACTGGTGCCTAGGTCATTTATTTCCTTTCTAACCTCCAACGATCGTCCTTCAATTTGGCCATTTGGTCTTGTAATGAGTTCATCATTCCGTCCTCCATACCTCCAAGACACTCCTGTAGATCTTCTTCATTCAGGGCCATGTTGTGTGGTTGCCTCTCCGTAGGTTCACTCTTTGACTACTTCCCTAGCTTTGGATATTTACAAATGAGAAGTTATGCTTGCTAAAGCTCTTGCATTGCAAAAACTAACTGACTCAGTAGAAAACAGACCCAAAGCACTGTTTCGTGCAATAAAAAGTTTTTCTACTCCCGAGAATATTAATTCTCGCCTTCCAGCATCAATCACTATGGCCAATCAGCTTAACTGCTTCTTTCAAGAGACAAATAATACTATTCAAAATAATATGAATGTCTGCCCGGCTGACACTGTAGCTGTTCAAGTTTATCTAATCCCCTTCACTCACCCAGAACATGCCCTAAATTATTTTTCTCTGCCGCTGGGACTGATGAAATCCCTGATCTTTTAGGAAAAATGAAACCCACTAATTTCAGTTATGATCCGATCCCAGCATACCTGGCTAAACAGCATGTCATGGCACTTAGTGCACCAATACAAACCATGGTGAATGCTTCAATATTGCATGGTTGTGTTCCCCAATTATAAAAAAAAAATACTTTCTTACATCACTGCTAAAATAAAACAAAATTGGATCATAAAGTCCTCTCCAACTATCGTCCCATAGCCGGCCTGTTATGGCCTGCTAAGATTTTGGAGACAGTGGTGACAAAAGCAGACTTTTGTAGATGAATACTGTTTTCAGTCAGGTTTTAGACCATGTCATGTTACTGAGACAGCTCTGGTGTCAGTCTGGGATGACGCGCTGGGGGCCACCGCAAAAGGAACCGTCAGTATGCTTGTCATGCTCCATTTGTCCACGGCCTTCGACACAGCCGACTTTGAAACCCTCATTACAAGGCTGTCCTCCATGGCACAGATCTCAGATGAGGCTCTAAAATGGTTTGTGTCCTGTCCCAATCGCACCCAGCAGGTAAAAATGGGAGACCATGTTTCACATGTCATGCCGTTCGAGTGCGGGGTACCTCCGGGGTCTTCACTCTCGCCTCTGTTGTTTAACATTTACATTCAAACACTGCTTAACATATTTACTGAATTTGGCTTGTCATACAATTTGTACGCAGATGACCCCCAAATGTATGTGCGACTTAATCATCCACAGGAAGCAATGAATCTGGTTCTGTCTTGTGCTAGCAAGATTAAGAGCTAGATGCTGGAGAACAAACTCCAGCTAAATCCATCAAAAACGGAGGTCATTATGTTGGGTCCCAAGAGCCTGATAGGATATTTGGTTAAAAAAAATCCTTGCCCCTCTCCATTTAGTGCTCCTACAAGATAATCAGATGCAGTGAAGAACCTGGGCTACATTTGGCAGCCAAGTATGGACTGCAACTCTCAGGTCAGTCAAATGGTTAAGTCAGTGTATTAACAACTGAGACTCTTAAAACCAGTTATCTCTCTCATCGCAGAGAAGGACCGGCCAATAGTGGTTGGAATATTGACTGATGCCAGGCTCGATTACAGCAATGCCCTCCTCATTGGTGCTCAAATGTTTCAAATTAAAATATTGCAGGTTGCTTAAAATTTCACCATCAGACTTCTCTTCTCGCTATCAAGAAGAACAGAAATATCTCAATATCAAAGGAATCTTCATTGGCTTCCGGTTTTCCAGAGAATTCTATTTAATGTGCTTTGTCTGGTATTTAAGTTCATGGAATGGCACGAGCTTACCTGAATGCAAAAATCCAGCCGCATCGTCCACAGCGATAATTTTTTTTTTTTAAACCTTTATTTATTTGACTTGACAACACACGGAAGAACAGAGATGGTCACATCGTACTTGACAGAATATTCCTTTAACACAATACAGTGCTGGCATTTCGTTTACATAAAGAGGAGGGTAGGGTCTGGGTGTTGACATGGTTGCAGGGTCTGAAAGTTACAATTCACAGGAAGGCACTAGTGGGGGAAAGGGTGGGGGTGGAGGGTTCAGAGTCTGAATTCGACGTCATGGCAGACATAGAAGTGCGAAACTTCTGCCAAATGTCCCTCGGTCTCGAGTGCGGATGTTGCAATGTATCCCAGGCCTCCTCTGTATCGTGTGCCCATGTGACTGTTCTGAGCCACTGTGCATATGTGGGTGGTCTGGGCTGAAGCCAGTTCATCAGGATGCAACGTACCGCCAGTATCATACAGAGACCAGCTAGCTTCCTTGAATCGCGTCCCAACTGTGGGAAGTTGTGAAAGAGGCATCGCGCAGGGGATGGGTCTATCGTGTGATCTAATATGGCCGATAAAGTGGAGCATATTTCGGTCCAGAATTGCATCAGCCGCGGGCAGGACCAGATCATATGAATGTAGGGAGCATGGTCAGAACCACATCTAGGGCAGCTGGAAGGGAGCTCACTGAACACATGGTGTAATCTGTCTGGAGTATGATGGTACCTGTGCAACACTTTAATTGTATTAGTTTAAAGCGAGAGTTATAGGAAACATTGTGGGTATGCGCGCACATACGGGACCAGTGCACATCAGTGATCTTGACTTTGAGGTCCTCACCCCACCTTTGTCTCAGTTTAATCAAGGGGGGGCTGCTCTGGTCTGCAATAGATTGTAGAGCCTTGATATTTTCCCTTTAAAGGAATCGAAGGAGCACAGCTCTGCAATTATGGGCTTGTCAGGTGGGATTGTGGGGAAGTTGGGGTAGCTGGCTTTGAGATTTTTCCGGAGCGAGGAGTATTGTAGCCATGCTGATGGGTTCCGTTTGAGGGGGGGTGGGAGGTCCGCCCATTCAAGAAAGTTGCCCTGTTCAAAGGCATCGCAGAGTGTTAAGAAGCCCGCGTCAGCCCATCGGGATATAATGGATTGTGGAATGTGTGGGACATCAGGGAAGAAGTTCCAGAGTGGAAGGTCCCCGTGGAAGGGTTGTGGCGTGTCCACCAGTTTCCAGATCTTGGTGAGGGCAAGGGATGTGCTAGCAACAGGGTCCGCCGGGTCCGGGTCAGGTGGGGTGGGGTGTCTTTGAGAGTAAGGGAGCCAATTACTCGGTCACTGATTGTTAGCTTCTCTAAGCGGACATGAGGGAGGGGGAGAGGGAGTCTGTGGTGTTAAACCAGTGGGAAGCAAATTGGGACTGAGATACCAGCCAATACCTGGTAAATTCAGGGGCGCCAAACCTGCCCAATTCCACAGGGGTGGTCAGTGTTGATAATTTGAGTCGGACTGCACCGGAGTGCCATAGGAAGGTGTTGGTTATATGGCGTAGCGAGAGAAAGAAGTCATCGCCTGGCCACAGGGGGAGATTAGTGAAGTGGTAAAGGAGTTGGGATAGCACCACCATTTTAAGTATTCCTATCTGACCCGCTAAGGAGACAGGAAGTCTGGTCCAGCTAGCAGTTTTGGTAGCCAGGTTTGTGAGGCATTTCCGGTAGTTGTTCTCACGCAGTTGCTCCATGTGTCGGGAGACCAGCACCCCCAGGTAAGTGATGCTGGATTGCGACCATGTGAATCCTCCCAGGTTAGTGGGGGGTTGTGTGCATTCTGTAAGTGGGAATAGGACAGATTTAGAACAATTTACCTTCAGTCCGGATATGTGTCCGAAACACACCACATCCTCCAAGATACGAGCAAGGTTGGTTTCAGGGGAACGGATATAAAGGAGGACGTTGTCAGCATACAAGGAGACAATATCAGATTGACCTGCAGTACGCAAACCTCTATGGGCGTGAGACTGACGCATCATGTCAGCAAAAGGTTCCATGGCTATTGCGAATATTAGTGGGGAAAAGGGGCAGCCCTGTCGTGTTCCTCTGGCTATCTGGAAGGGGGCGGAGCACCTATCCTCAGTGCGAACCCTGGCCGATGGGCTGGGGTATAGCAGTTTAACCCAGGTACGAGGCGGGCGTGGCCAACCGCCATGTAAGGAAGTCATGTCCGAGACAACTCTGTTGATACGTCCAACATATTGCCGCAAATCTGCACCTTCGCCATTGTAAAACCTCTGCAGTAACCCGCGAATCAAGAGGAAAGTGCCTCGAGATCCATCGACCGAAGTCCTAGACCCCTGCGAGCCTCGACCGACGAGAAACACTGAGAAAGGAGAAGGGACGAGCCCGAAAATGGCGCCCTCCTGCTAGCTGCCTGGGCGCCGAGCCCTGCATCTGGCACAGCGGCGTAGCGTGAGCAGAGGGGCTTGCCTCGGCTGCAGACGAATTGGCCGAGACTACAAGGGGTGAGCTACTAACCCTGCTGCCGGCTGATGTGAAGAAAGCGCCGAGGCCAACAGACCAGCGCTGTGACCTGCACCCGAGGGCCCTCCTCCGGAACGGGACCGAAGCGCGGAGGGAGGGACGGATCCGGCAACTGCACTTCCAGCGGTCTGGGATCCAGCGGCCGGAGGCGCCCGTAAGCGGCTTCGGGACGAGAGGGAGGCGGGGGCTGGGAATATTCCTAGACCATTACTGTACCAAACAATGAAGCCCATTCCCGCTCCTCCATAAAGGCTCCGCTGGTGGACCTGCACCCCGCGGGGGCCGTGCAAACAATTTAGCCTGAGGCAGCAGGCGGAAACCGCACAACCCTGTTAAATGGGTCTACAAGTGGCCTGAAATAGGACTGGGTAGACATAACTGCAAATAACCGCGGAAGTGTGGCGCCCCCGGACCGACCTCCCTGCGGCTCCCCAACAATAACACCAGCTCTCCCGGGGGCTTTACCTTTAGTCATTGATTAGCTGTGCATAACAGTCCGCATGGGACAGCAGCCATCCGTGTAAGCAGAAGCGGAGAGCGCAGAACACCAGGAAACACCCACGGCCAGGCGCACTGAGTGTGCTGGTACCCGGCGAAGTAGCTCCTGAAAGTAGCTAGCGGCCGTGCCGTGTATAGACAACACACGACCAACCAGCCCAGCACACCAAGCTGAACCCCCCCCTGGGTCACCATCAGCACTGCGCCCAACTAGGGCTGGAACGGGACCACACCGCTATACCTAGAAGGGCAGATCCCGGGAACACCACATAACAGGAGGTAGTCACGCCTGAGCCACAGAGCCTGCAATTGTGCCAGAGTAGTGCTGATACAAGCAAACCACCAATACCATTTGCATGGCCGGAGTAGGGACACAGCAGGCCTGCCTGCACACGAGGGGATGTTCGTAAAAGGCGCCAGAGGCAAGCACAGGCAGACAACCATGGAGACCTTTGTAGCCACGGGGCGTTACCAGACCGGATGCCACATCCACCTCCTTACCTGCTACGGGGGGAAGAGCCTCTCGAACCAGCCAACTTGCAGCTTCTAAAAGCCATCATGGCGCTACAAAAACAATGGAGAGCAAAATAGATGCCATGGCCATTGACTTAAATTTGCTTAGACAAGACGTGCGTTCCATCGCGGGCAGAACGGAGGCACTGGAGTCCCAGGTGAAGGAGAACACCAAAGCCAAGACCCAACTCTTGACGGAAGTGGACGCCTTGGCCCAAAAAGTAAAGAATCTCGAAGACAGGGCAGATGAGGCAGAGGGGCAAGCACGCCGTAACAACATTAGAATCATTGGACTGCCAGAGGGAACTGAAGGAAATGACCAAACTAATTACGTAGAAAATCTGTTATTGCAAGAAATCGGAGCCGGGAAAATAACACAGGGTTTCACTATCGAAAGGGGGCATCGTTCCCTCACCAAACAACCACCACCAGGGAATCCGCCCAGGCCAATAATTGCCAAAGTCCTCAATTATAAAGATAGAGAGACGATTCTAGCCCACTCAAGATTAGGTGGCCACATAGAAAGAGACTCCGCAAAAATTGCCATGTACCCGGACTATACCCTTCCAGGTCCAAAGAAGCCGAGCCCAATACTCCCACATCAAGGCCAGACTGAAAAATGCGGGCTTGCTATACATGCTACTATACCCAGCGAGATTGAAAGTCATCCTAAACAATAAGACTCACCTATTCGACACACCCACAGAAGTAAACGAATGGATGGACAGGGAACAGATCCCATACGTAAAAGGAAGACAACGTAAAATACGGTAAAATGGCACCAAAAAAATCAACCAATACCACCCTCTGATAGGGTAACAAAGTAGCCAGACCTTGCAGAGTGCGGCAACACTGAGCTACTTGGAGCTGGAAGAACATGTCCTGCCCGGTAATAGACACTACTGAGGCAGTGTTTCCTGCACCCCCAGAATCTCTTTGGGTAGTTAACCCGCCCGTAGGGCACCAAGAGACCGTAGGTCGAATGGAGTGGAAACAGGATAGTCAGAACGGGGGGAACCCCGCTAGACTAGTTTTGTTAGTTGAGAGTTTAAAGTTTAGCATTAAATGGGAAGGGAATCCGCATGTTGAAATCCCGATTGGAGCTTTTTATTGGGGAAATCAAGACCACTCAAAGCACCACACACTATTAGATCAAGCGAGAGTCGTTAGAAGAGTATGCCATGATCACTCACCGCACCACAGACCAACAGTCCAGGAGGTAGAGCCACCACATAGCCCACCCATGAACACATACCCACGCCACATCCATGGATAATAAAGTCAAAGTCATGTCATGGAATGTTAGAGGCTTGAACAGCTATATCAAGCAACACAGAGTCCACACCTTTCTCAAACGCCACAAAATAGGAATCGCCCTACTGCAAGAGACCCACCTGAATGCACAAAAGCTAGCAGCGATGGCCAAAGTCTGGAGAGGAACCATGATAGGCACCTCGTATTCTAACTATGCTCGTGGAGTACTAATATGGATCGCCCCTTCCATTCCCATTAACCTGATCCACACTAATACTGACAATGAAGGCAGAATGGTCCTGATACGAGGTACCATTGAAGGAAGAGAAATTTGCCTAGTGAGTACATACGCCCCCAACCACAACGCCACAGTCTTCTTCCGCTCGTTGTACACCCGGCTGAGCCCGTGCAGGAATGTCATGTTGTGGGGGTGCGGGGGGTGACCACAACTGCACTCTAGATCCACGCTTAGACAGATCGGACAGAAAACACTCCCACCCTTCCCCTCCCGCTAAAATATTAAATGCTATACAACAATACGCCCTGCAAGACCTCTGGAGGGCTCAACACACAGAAGGTAGAGCGTATTCCTTTTACTCACCTCCACACGCAGTACGCACCAGAATTGACAGCATACTGGTGAGCGAGGAACACTTAGATGCCTTCGAGGACACACAATATATGGCTAGAGTGCTTTCGGACCATTTACCCCCTGATATCCTCATGGACAATAATGGCACCTAGACCCCCTATACCCACATGGAGACTCAGAAGCGAAGCGCTATTAGACAAGGCGTTTTGCGAGCAGATCAGACAATGTACAAACAACTACTGGCAGACAAATATAGACCGTGTCCAGCACATCAGCACGGCATGGGAGGTATATAAAGTGGTGATTAGAGGGGAAATGATGGCCGCTACTGGGGGAGCCCAAAAATCCATCACGTCGAAGTTAGCACGCGCTGAGGATGAGCTGAAACAATTAGAAACCTTAGCCTCTTCAGACCCTGCCCACATACGCAGGAGAGTCGAACTAAAGTAGGCTTGCTTGCAACACTGGGAGGCACTGGGGAGACAGCTACGCGAAACATATCGAAAGAAGTCATGCCCTAGGAGATAAACCAGGGAAGCTGCTAGCGTGGCTTTATAAACGAGAAGCCCCTAGAAAACCCATCTGCCTAATCTGCGATGCAGATGGCCTAGACACACACTCACAAGCAGGAATAAACCACACATTTGCAAAGTACTACCAGGCCCTCTACACCGATTCCTCACCACCAACCGACACAGAGATAGAGGATGCACTGGACATCATTAGGCTACCACACCTAGATGAACAAACAGCAGAGTCTCTAGCAGGCCCTGTCACCCCTGAGGAGGTTGCGGCCGTCATCAGATCACTGCCCTCCGGGAAAGCACCGGGACCGGACGGACTCCCAGGAGAGTTCTACAAGACCTACGAGGACATACTAGCTCCGTTATTGTCCCAAGTGTTAAATGAGTCATATGAATCAGGCCACCTCCCAGATACCATGAAAGAAGCAGTCATCATCCCACTGTTAAAACCCAACAAAGATAGCACAGAATGCGGCTCATATAGACCCTTGTCCTTACTAAATGCGGATACCAAGATTCTGACGGCAATATTGGCTATGAGGTTACGCAAAGCCATCCAGACTCTAATCCACCAAGACCAAACGGGGTATGTGCCAGGTAGAACCATCACCGAAAACTTACGTAAGCTGCATCATGTCATTTACAGTACCGAAGGTAGACAGGAGAAATGTGCAGTGGCGTCTCTAGATGCCTCTAAAGCATTCGACTAGGTCAGCTGGAAATGGCTCCTGGCCACCTTGTCCAAGATGGGAATAGGGCCTAGCTTCATCAAATGGGTCACACTCATTTACACTAAATCCACTGCCAGAGTACACACCAATAATACCTTCTCCGATAAATGGTTGCTATCCCGGGCACTAGGCAAGGATGCCCCCTATCTCCCATGTTATACCTCATTGCTATCGAACCAGTTGCAGCATACCCTAGACAAGAGTATGGAGACGGGGGCATAGAGATAGACGGGGTAACCCACTTCATTTCTATGTACGCGGACGACATGCTCCTCTACCTAAAAAACCCCGAACACATACTGCCTTACATATTAGAGACCTTAGAGGGATTTCATAGGTATACTGGGATCCAGATTAACCATAGTAAATCCTGCCTGTACCCCCTGGCGGCCCTGAGCGGGCCTGATGCTGAAGCTCTCCCAACACTGGCGCTAAAATGGGAACCTACCTCCTTTAAATATCTGGGCATTAAGGTCCACCGAGACCCCAAGACCGAGCACGCTCTTAACACAGTCAGGGCGAGGGAAAGCCTGGCGAAATCAAGGGATTTTTGGAGCAAACAACCTCTCTCGGTGGCAGGCAGAGCGGGTCTGCTCATAATGGTTGCACTACCCAGACTTCTCTACTTTTTCACCAATGTACCATACAATATACCACAACAATTCTTTAATGACTTACACAAGCTCTGCAGGAAATTCCTGTGGCAAGATGGAAGGTGCAGAGTCGCCCTGGAGACAATGCAGTGACCCTGTGACAAAGGAGGCCTCAAGGTCCCCAATTTCAAACTTTACTATTTGGCTGGACAATTGAAACACGTGATCCAATGGATGGCCGACAACGCCTCAACGGACACCCGCCTGCTGCAGCCCGGAATCACCCAAATGCTACTAAGTGATCTGCTGTGGACCGTGCAAGGAACGAAATAATACCCACACTTGATCCTACTAGGAACTCAGATATGGAAAAGAGCCTGCAAGGCTGCTAAACTAATAGATCCCTACTCCCCGCAGATCCCGATCGCGGCAATCATGGAAAATAGACCGGGGAGCCACAAGACAATAAGACATATGGGAGCCATGTGGAGTTGCCACCCTAGGAGACCTGGTAGATGAGCAGGGTATCTTAAATTTCGCTGAGCTGCAAGAGGCCTCTGGGATACATACGAGACAGTTCCTACTGCGCAACGCAGTAGTGAAAAGACTAGGTTTTCCACTGTGGGCCAGCAGGCTGCTAGACAACGGCCACGAGAACATCGAGAGCCTGCTGGGGGCAGCGGAGGGTGGCCACGAGACCTCCAGAATCTACGAAACACTGCTGGACTGCACTACCCAGCACAGCCTCCAGTGCAAGGCAAAGTGGGAACTGGAACTTGGCCTACAGTTCGAAGACAAAGAGTGGGAGGCCATAACACGATACCACAAAAAAGTATCCAGAAACGCCCGTTTTCAGCTTATACAATTCTACATTATGAACAGAGCATACCTCACCCCAGACATCTCCAGATTAGCGCGGCCGAGGCCACGGGTTGCCCCAAATGTAATTAACCCCAAGAAGGAATGACTCATATGTTCTGGGGATGTCCTGCAATACAGACCTTCTGGGCGCAAATCAAAGCCAAGGCGGCTGAGGCCGACATCACCCTGGAGGTGCACACGCCTAAAGCATGCATCCTGGGGAGATACCCCAGGAACAAAAAGAATAAACCACTGAATAGACTTAATGTACTTTATCGCAATAAGATGCATCGCCATGCGCTGGAAGCGCCCCCAGGCCCCGAGCTCATCATTGTGGTGGGAAGACCTCCGAAGATGGTTGAATGCTGAAACGGGAGCCTGGGAGACTGCCCAATGCCAACAAAGACTGGACACTTCTAATGACTAACTTCAATGGGTGGTGCTCGCAGTGACGCTGTTCAGCCCAAAGGCGGAAGGCTCCTCAAGTGAAGACACAAATAACTCACAATAATTACAGTACACAGAACTTGTGGTGCAGAACGTTATGGTCTTGAAAGTTGAGAGGGAGGGAGGGAGGGAGGAGAAAAGGGAGTTAGCGGATCGTTGTAAGCGACCAGGCGACGTCCCTTTTGTTGTATTGTTATGAAAAAATAAAAACAAATGAAAAAAACAAAAAAAACCCAGGTACGAAAGTTGGGACCACATTTGTTCTTCTCCAGAACTCGCCACAGATATTCCCACAACACTGAGTCAAATGCCTTCTGCGTGTCTAAGGTGGCCACCACTGCCTGCACCTCAGGACCTATCCTATTTATCACATTGAAGAGTCTTCTAAGGTTCAGTGGATCTACCGGGGACAAATCCCACTTGATCAGGGTGTATGAAGTGGGGCATGAATGAGGCAAGTTGGGTAGCTAGTAATTTGGCATATATCTTGACATCGCAGTTGATTAGCGAAAGGGGGCGGTATGAGCCGCATTGGGTGGTTTGCCAGGTTTAAAGAGGATTGTGTTCATTGCCTCCCGGAGTGAGGGGACGGGGAGTATGCCCCTCTCGCATGACTCCTCCCATAGGGTCAGTAGGTGTGGAACAAGGAGAGATTTAAATCTTTTATAGAAGTCAATGGGGAGGCCATCAGGGCCTGGGGCCTTACCCGATGCCAACGATTCAATAGCTTCCCTGAGTTCTTCGGGAGTAAACGGTCTCTCAAGGGAAATGCTGGCATCGGGGGAAAGGACCGAGAGAGGGAGGTTTTCTAAGTAGGAGTCGATTTCTGATGTCTGGGGTCCATCAACTTTCGAGTATAGGGAGGAATAGAATGCCAGAAATTCTGAGTTTGAAGTGGCCAAAGTATCATCAGATCTCTTTATCGCCAGTATATTGGGGGTTCCGAATTCTCGGCGTATCAGCCTGGCCAGTACTCGGCCCGGCCGCTCTCCCTCGTCGTACTTCCTTACCGCCCGAGGGCTGTCCAGGAATTTGACCTCTCGCTCAGCTAGGCTGCGGAAAGCATCTAGTTCCAATGCCAGGCGTGCTAATGTTTCAGGGGACCGAACCAGGGCATATTGGGATTCTAGGGTGGCTATGGACGACTCGCTGTCAGCGATATCAGAGCAAATTCCTTTTAGGATACCACTACTTTTGGAGATGGCAATGTCCCTGATATATGCTTTATAGGATTCCCAGAGGGTGCCTTGTAATGGTACAGAGTCAGTATTGACCTCAAAGAATTCCGTGATGGAGGATTCAAGTTCAGAGGCGAAGACCTGATCTAGTAGCACATGGGGGCTCATCCTCCACTGCCTCGTTCTATTATAGTCGTGACCCCAGTTCAATGAGATAGTCACAGGCGAGTGGTCGGATAAAGTTCTAGGGAGGATCGCCAGGTGTCATAGGCACCTGACCAATATGTCTGATATGAGCCACCTATCTATCCTAGAATGTGAGTCGCGCACTGAGGAATAGTACGAATATGAGCGGGAATCGGGGTACATGAGGCGCCAAGCGTCCACAACTGCCAGTCGAGGGAGCATTGTCAGAATAGTGTGGGCTGCACTGGAGAGCTGGCGAGGCCTAGAGCCAGATCTGTCCAGGTTGACATCTAGGATTGTATTAAAGTCACCACCCCACAAGATAGGAACCAGGAGATAACTCTCAAGCACAGAGGCTAGGTGCAGGTAGAAATCTGGGTCATCAATGTTCAGGCCATAGCTATTTAAGATGGTTATCTCTTGATTTCGCAGTTTGCCGTGGACTTGTATATATCTCCCCTAAGGGTCTATCTGTGTGTGACAGCATGCAAATTTAAGGCTTCTGTGTATCAGAGTGAGGACACCACGCCTTTGGTGGAGTAATTGGTGTAGTACCTCTGGGGCCCCCACTGTTTAGCAAACCTTTTGCATTGTTCAGAGCGTGCATGGGTCTCTTGTAAGCATAGGATTTTAATGCTGTGGCGTTCAACATATACCTATATCTGCCGTATCTTTTTGTGGTTACCCAGACCCCTCACATTCCAGCTCATGAATGCTATGCTACTATCCGCCATGTATGCAGAGGTGTTGGTTGAGTTCTGTGAATTAGTATTGTGTCTCGTGTGGCATCTCTTGTGGTTGTCAAGCCTTTTTTAACATAACTCCCGATCTCCCCCTCCCACATGCCTCCCTCCCCCAAACTGAGGAATGATAACCTACTACAACTATAACAACCGTAAACTCATCGCCATCAACGCCTGGGGGCCTGTTAGCTGGCCTGGCGGTGACGCACCGGACTGGGAGAACATTAGGAGATTTTCAATACCGTACAATGAACCAGTATAATAAGCATGGGTAGCGTTAGCGGATCAGCAGTTCAGAAGGAAAACAAGAACAACTGTTAGTAGATTCCAGTGGAACATAGCTGGCATGGACTCGGGGTGCAATGAACGGGCCTCGTCAGTAACATCACGCCAGCGGAGAATCAGCCTGGGAAATGTTCGTCAAAGAATTTTGAGGTCTCCTCTGGAATCGTGAAGAAGAGTGTCCGATTCAAGTGTTCGATTCTTAGTTTGGCAGAGAAAAGCATGGAGCATTTAACCCCTTGATCCCGGAGCCTTTTTTTCACTGCCACAAAGGTTTTGCGTTCCTGTTGCACCGCCACAGAGAAGTCAGGGTAAAGATGGATCCTTGCAGCCCCCAGACGTAGCTCCCCTTGACTCTAGCCGCTCTCAGGAGAGCATCCCGATCGCGGAAATTTAGTATCCTGGCAATGATGGGGCGTGGAGGCGCACCAGGCCTTGGTTTTGCAGTTAAGGAGCGGTGGGCTCTTTCCACTGCGAACTACGGGGACAGTTTCGGAGACAACAACATGTGCTCCACAAAATGTTCCATGGGCTTGTTGATATTGTCCTCGGGTGCACCTGGAACGGTTCTCTGGTTTTGGTCGTCGAGCCTGGAATGCTCTTCCTTTGGAGCTCCGATGCATCGATTCTCTGTCTATCTTTAGGAAACAGCTAAAAACTCATCTGATTGCATAAATGTGTTCTATCTTGCTTGAGTCAGTGTGATGCAGTAATAATCTGATTAGCTTATACTTGCGCCTAGATGCATTCTTTGCCTGATCCCTCTAGGGTATGCGCGTTATAAATGACAACATCAAATAATTCCCCAGGCCTGCCACTGATGCCTCTTCTGGATGTTGACGCCAGCACCGTTCCAACTGTCCCCCCTGTGGATCAGTGGCCCCTTTAAATTTGCCTCTATAGTCCTGCCCTTATGGGTCTTTCACATTTCCCTTTCTTTGGGTTGCCTCCCCCAGAGAGGTGAAACAGTAGTGCCTCAATGTGTCACAGAAGAGGGGGGATAGGAGGCAGGGCACTTAAGTTGTTTAGATTGTTCGGTCAGACCCTCAATAGAGTCACAATGTTGTTCTGCCCAATTTTTTCCAATCAGATAATCAGGCTGAATCCTCAGAAACGTACAGTGCTGCAGCCCAGTGCCACTTCAAAACAGACAGACCACACTGGACTCATAACATGACCAGTCCTGATGGGTGAGATGTTCCCCACTGTACACTCTTCTGTCGCGGGACTCACTTCTGTGACAACACGTAAGACAGACACAAGTGATCACAGTTCAAGGGTGTTGTTGAACAATGAATGCTGTGTGCAGGTTGGAAAAATGCCTAATCTGAACCTATATCTAAGATTGGAGCAAGCATCGACCATCAAATGAAAAATAAGAAAGTCCTAGTGGCGTTGCGTCAAAATAAAAAGGTCCTATACTAAAAAACCTATTGCCAAACTTCACAACTAATGCAAAAAGGGGTGTGGGATAATTCTCAAGAAAAGAAAGATGTGTTCTCAAATAATATGTTAGGATGCGGTAGTCTGGATCCCCCTTCCCCAAGTTTTGGACATGGGGTGAGATAGGCGCTTGAAGCACAATAGAGTCTCGGGCTTCTCCAGCACGAGAAAACAGTCCAAATGGCAGCTGTCAGGACACACTCTCGAGCTTTCAGCTTTCAGGGCCCTCTATGGCCAAGTCTCGTTTCACTTGAAAGTCTGTTGCCTTCGAGGACCCGACGTGTTGAAATAACAAACCAAAGGTTTTATAAGTTTGTTTCCAATGTTCACTGGGTGATGGGTTCACCCCTGGCCCCCCCTCTTCTGGGCACTGACCTTTCTCGTATCGTATTCCACAAATCTTGATGTCTTTTTAAACAGTTCAAAATACACTGTTTCTTGTGACTTTAGACATTGCCCCGCTTGGGATTCGCTTTCCTTATTTCTTTTCACTGCGGTATTCACTTCCTTTGCTTTCACATAGTTTGTTGATCAAAGTTTTTGTTGATTGTACGAGGATTTTACTAGACCTCCTGTAAGAACACTTTGACCTCTTTTAGCAACTCTCCTACGGCCTTCTGTTACCCGTAATTTTGCTCAGATGGGGATCGACCGGAGTCTCTCGAATTAGCACCCACGTGGAGCTGTATTCCCTCTGCAGCTTGTCTCCCATCAACAATTCTTACAGTTCACTAAACTTGGTTCAAACTTGCCACTTTGCGCTTCTCAATCAACACAGCCCTGTTCTCATTGATTCTCCCCCCTCGACTCACCGGCTGTGATGACCCGTTTGGCTTTTCTTCTTCATTGGAGTCAAGGCCGGGACCAAGATTGCGGGAGCTTCCCTCGCTCCTGCTTATCGGCGTAGGCTTGCCCCGTGTACCGTTGACATCTGCTACAAGACACTGGTGCTATTGTTCGTGTTTTTAGGCTCTCTTCCACGAAGGTTCTGCGTGTATGGGACAAAAAGGGCAAGGTCACTTCTCTCCTCGCCACCCTCTCAATTCCTGCCACCTTTCTCCTTCACTTGAACTGCCGCGCCTGCTTAGCTGTCTCGTCGTGCTGTCTGCCGTGCATGCCTTGCTTGTACTGTGCTCTCTGGCTCCACCTTTTATCCCTTTGGGGTAGGGAAAGGGCTGTCAGGTGTGTGTGATTCTGATCAATTGCCTGACTTTGCCTGGCCCTTGTATTGGGACATGTCAGGTAACGGCTCTGGTGTTAGTCCTTTGTCTTGTTGGAATGTGCACGCGCTGGAAAAGGGTTTTCGGGGCAGCAGTTTGGAACGTCCTACGAAAAGGGATGGGGAATAGGTGATACAGGAAGGGGGATACTGTGTCTCACCCGTCTGTGTCCCACTCCCAGAGGACCCCCCCATCCAAGTGATCCTCCCTCACTGGTCCACCCCCAGGAACTGGATCCAATATCGATGGCCGTGTCCTGGCCACCTGGATGACGCATCCCCGGGGACTATCTAGGGAGACACCTTCAGATTTCTCACACTTTCTCTAGTCATTCTGCGAATACCAGGCCAGACACTCTTATCTAGGCCGTTCTCAGCTTCAGATCGGGGCCAAGGAGCACTTTCTTGAAGTGTGTAGATGTTAATAGCAGAAGGCCCAACAGGAGCAACCCCACTCCTTACCCTATTTCCACTTGCCTTCTTCACTGAGCCACCTACTTCACCTAATTCTCTTTCACATTGCTCCCTTGGCGTGCTACCTGCGCTCCAGATGCCTCTGCATATTGTCCGTTGGGGTGATATCACCCCTTATATGGGGTCATCAATGTCACAAAAGAGGGTGTCCTCCTGAGTCACGTACCTCTCCCATTCTCCTTCTCGACACAATCAATCCCCTACCCCTGCTCATTGAATGGGCGAGGGCCTCTCCACAGCCCAGGTATTAAAGCTGTATCCCCTGTCCCAAGGGCGATTCCTCAGCTCCTCTACCCCACCACACTCACCGTCTCACAGAGCAGGGGGGCAGGTCTCCTCTCCTCACGATTACAGGAAGCAGAGCAGCAACTCCCAGTGCTTCTGGATTGTCCCTCGCACTTCACCTCTCCAACACCAGCTCTGTGTGGGCTACATTGACCCACTGAACAGAACTTCTCCAAAACCAGAAACAGAAACAGCAAAATGGTTGCGCTGGTTCCAGTGAGCACCATGGCCTCAAAACTGCATTGTGCAGCAACAAAAAGATGCCTTCATCATCTTGCCAAGCACATATAGGGCAGGATGGAACAAGGGGCCCACCGAGGAACCTTGCCAGTGTGTTTTTACATAAACATAAGAAATAGAGTGAAAAAGCAGTGCTCTTTTGCTGCAAGCCCCAAAGTCCCCATTGAAAAAAGGAAGCTTTTCACCTTTAAAATAATGCTGCTGACGCTATTTTCATCTGCTCTTCCTTTAACCACTGTGATTAATAAGGCCCCGGCCATGCCCATTCATATCCTCATTGTGCTTCGGCAAAACCAAGCATGACCCCGAATTACAGGCTCTGTTGAGCCAAATCTAAAAAAATAAAAGCCCAAGAAAGTTCACTTTCTGCCGTGCATGGGAAACGCTTTATTTTGTGCAACAAAGTGTCAAAGGAATTAACTCTGCAAAAGAAATCATAGCTCTGTGCACATGTCATTTCCAGGAGACCTTTCCCTTGTACAGACTTGAGTGTACAAGGAAATAACTATGGCTGCAAAACAATGCGGGAATCTAGATAGAAAAAACAGATTTACAAGAAAAATGCAACTTTCAGTCACCACATGGGGAAATGTACTTTTGCAAAATAAAGGAAAATATCTGTTTTAAAAGGGCATGTTCGATAAGGCCCTGCCCTTATGTAGCAATGTGAAGGGGATTGTGATGTGAACATACAATGAAGGAAATGGTTCTATTTAACAGATTTCCTTACAATTCAGAGCCAAAATAAATACAATTAATTCAAACTTCAGTGGCTGCTGGGGGTATGTCAGCTAAAAGAAATAGGTTTCTGCTGAGAGGATGAAACAAGAGGGCCTCTCAGTAGATACTAACACCTCTGTGATAATTACTAGGTTGGACAGAATCTAGTCTAGGCTGAACCCACTGACAATGGAATTTCCAGGACAAGGATACGTGAAAAGAAAGTCACAGGTCTTTGTGATTTCTACAGGAGGCTTCAGAGGAGATCTCCATGACAGCCCTGCCCTTAAGGGGGGTAGCTTGGAAGCTATTCCCAAATATGGGGGACAAAGGACTGCCATTTGCTTCCAAAGACTTCTTATGAATAAAAATGTAAAAGACTTATCTCTGCAGCAGGACTTTGTAGAAATGTAAACATTTTGCCAGTTTAAAATTGATTTTATGGGCTATCATTTAAGACATGGTAGAATTCCCTGACCCCTTGGCAATAGAAATGCAAAGAATCAGGGATTACAAAAAGTATCCATGATGCCATTGCAAATTTTCATATGTACATCCCTTATGATGATCCACACATGTATAAAGTTATGGAATTTTAGGCCGAACATTTCACACTGAAAAGCACAAAAAAACTGGTAGACGGGCCAAACAATGTCTCACAAACTGGAGGATTGAACTGCTATGTACTGCATAAAATATGTAACCCGTATATGTAATTTGTTTAGATGTTTCCACTGTATAAAGGTGCCATTTAGGGCAAAACTGGATTTTAGTTAAAGTAATTGTGGGAGGTTTTGGACATTGTAAAACTTTCATCATAAATCTGACATCATTCCCTTGAAATCCAACCAGCATAGAGCGAGGCGGGGACTAGCACCCCTGGCCAATCCAGTAGTTTAGATGCGTGCTTAGCTAAACCTGCCCAGCCATATACTTTGATGATTTCACTATGCATTATAAATAAGAGTCCCTGACAATACTCCAGACACACACACACTTCCTGAAGTTCCTGCACTGCTTTCCCGATCTGCTCCATCCAGATTCCAGACCCCACTGCAAGGCCAAAGAATTGCTGACCCTACTCCAGAGCCCACTGCAAAACCCAAACATAGCTGATTCCTACTCCAGCAAGATTATTGATCCAGATAAATCCACTAAAATCCCAAATAACCAAAGGGGAAAGCTGTGGTACCTTTTGCATCCTGAAATCAGACTGGCTTGCTGCCCACTAACTGCATGCCCGCTGCAATCTTGCCATTCCGCTGTCCTTGCCATCCGGTGACCAGAACGGCCCAGCTGTTTTCTTTTGCCATGCGCGCAGCCGTGTGGTGACCAGAACCTGTTGACGATCCAAAAATCCCAAAACCAAAAGTGGACGGTGTATAATCCCTACCCCATAGAAACCCATAACCTATCTTGACTCGCCTTTGTCCTTATCCCACTCTGTATGCCATCCTACCCTTATCCTGATAACTTCTTAAAAATGATCTGTGCACCCTGCCCGTGACTTTCTAAAGTGATAGCGCCATCTCTTTTCAATTTTGTCTTGTGTAATCATAAACCATTAGTCCTATTTCGAGTGATCGGACTGTTTTCCACCAGTGTTGGGCGCTGGGGCGACATGGTTGAATTCGCAAATCAACCTTGGATCTTACTGTGTCCATCTTTGGTGGTCTAGTCTGAATACTTTAGTTTAGAGTAAAACTGTTCTTGTCACAACTGATTTCCTTTCCTATTTCGCGGCTTCATTTTGCTTAAAGCGCACCTTTTTTATATCTTGCATAACTCATCCAGTTTCATAGCTAGAAACCTATTTTCCCTTCTATAATATCCCTGTGATATAACTCTATCCCCGCACTCCAAATCAGGGTATTTCACCAGTTTTTTATTAAAAAATGTTTTTAAAGCAGGAATTGAAAAGAAAATGGAACTTTTACACGCGTCATTTGGCTGCAATCTGTCCTAAAATGTCCACTCATTTTTGAATTGTATGCCTTTTGCTGATCCATTGCCTTGTGATTGTCAGTGATAGACCTACATGCTATTGTGATAAAACATATGTACATTATAATTTAACCACACATTAATTAATTATTTGCCATTTCCGATTGCTATTTTAGCCCTTTGTTAAAGGTTTAACGTCTGTTTTTGCATTTTTTTCTGTGAGGTGAGGTCAGATTTTTATTCTGTATTCTGCCTCTTATTCCTGATTACCTGCTGCTCCTTTCTATCCACTCAGAATTCAATTATTTGTGGGTTGAGGGAACATCGCAGGGGGGGAACCTTAACTTGGCTGCTATCTTTCCTAAATCAAAAAGTGTTCCTATTCCATTGTGCTGTGTATATATATATATATATATATATATATATATATATATATATATATATATATATATATATATATATGTTCTAGGGGAAGGTTAACCAAGTGCATTGTTCACAATTTAGTTGTAATTATCACCCCATTGGTGATTGCTGTCCATATTAAAAATTGTATGATTTCTTTTGAATTTTACAATAAATAAATATTGCATTTTACCAACCAGCCTGGTTCATGGTCCATTGTGACCCGGTGTATTTGAAAAGGGGGTGTGATACGAGTTGTGTACCATCTCAAATTGAATCTCAATAAAATAAGGAGAAAAGCATCTCAGTTGTGCACTACATACTAGGCCGAAACCAAAGTGTGTGTCGCCCGACTGAAATCCTTAACATCTGGTCAGGCACTCCCGATACGCAGCACCTGCCCCCACTGCCACAATAGTCCACCGCCTCAGCAGATCTCTACGGCACCCTCCAGGCTAGTCCCTCCTAATCAACAGCAGGCACTTCACAAGCCAAAGGGGGGAGCTCCTCCCAGCGGATCACCAAGCAGATTAGCTGCAGGATGCGACGTTCCATTTCCCCAGCCAGCGCTTGTCAGCTCCCAAATATATTTGCTACTTCTGCATTGCGATAGTCTCTTCTTGATTGACATCACCCTTAGGTTGTCATCCCGTAGGCCCACTTCCGAGGGCCCAGACAGAGGACAGAGTGACACGTCCTCACGCGTCGGCTGCCATCTTGGAATTCAACAATATACTCTTCATTTTTATGTATTTATTGTTTGCTTGGTAGGTGCTTATACAATAAGTAAATACTGTTTCAAAACACCCATAGGGCAGGGAGGGAGCAAGTGAGGGAAATACAGTTAAATCACAATATTTAAGAGCAGTGGGGGAAGTGGAAGAGGTATGAACCTACTATGCCTTGTGAGTATTCAGAACGTGCAAGTGCAGCAAGGAAGGGGGAGGAGCGGGTAGTCCAGACTCGCGGGAGAGCCACAGATGAAGTGCTAGGAATGAATTGAGTGCTACACAAACTGGGCCGCGGGAGGTGTAAGTGCGAAACCTTCAAGCAGAGGGTGTGCAGATGCAAGTGCTATAGACAGGAGCTGGGCAGAATTGGTGTGGGAGGTCAGGGCCCGAAGGATGCATAAGAGCCCAGGACACGGATTCAGCAACTGAGGGATTAGCAGAGGAAAGAGGAAGGGAATGAGGAGGAAAAGAGGAACGTCTTAACAAGCTGCTGGAATTTAAGGAGGTCTTGATCAAGGCGGAAGGGGAGTGGGAGGCTGTTCCAAAGGAGGGAGCCCGCAGAGGAGAGTGAGCGACCACCTGCCCTCTGTTTAAATGCTCCTATAGCTTTAGCAGTCCCACGCTTGGTGCCTCAAGAGAGTCCAAGTACCAGGTAAGTACCTAAGTCCGGAGCAGGACGTCTTGAAAGCCTCCCCAAATAAGCTTTGGGAAAGCCAATAGGTTAAGCACAGTTCCAGAACAAAGCAATTTAAGGGTTTTGAAGGCAATTAAAAAGGTTTTAGGGGTACTCTCCCAATTCCACCAAACTAGGGGTTCCCCTGGGGGGGGGGGTCCAAGGCCAGAAATCCACAGATCATGACCAGGCAAGGCAGAGTGAGGGAATGGATTTTACTCCCATGCAATGCCTATGGCGTGAGGGGGTAGGCAGGTATGCAGGCTCATGCTCTGCACTCTGATTTTCAGAGTGACCAGTCCAGGGTTACTCAGAATTGCTGGGGCTACTTGTGTATAAGTTCAGTTGCAGGTTGTCCAGGAGCCATGGATACAGTGGTCAAAATTGGTGCTGAGTTTGGTTTGGGCTAGACGGTGGCTCTGAACTTCATTGGGATTATTCTGAAGATCTTCTAGCAGGATGGCCCAGGCACTCCAGGACAGCAGCCACAGCATGTGTCACAGTGTGAGAGGACTCCCACAACATGGCAGAGACAGGCAGCAGCAACGTTCACACTATCAGGGGGCAGCTGGCAAGAGACTTGATAGGCAGCTGGCAAGACACCTTGTGGCAAGGATGATTTGGCCTCAGGAAGGACCCTCTTTATTCTAGTGAGCAGCAGGAGTGAGGTCTTCAGCCACAAATCATCAACCTGCAGAATTTCGAGCTCCAGCTCAGGATGGTGATCAGTGCAGCAGAGAGACCTTTGCAGAGGCTTCACAGCCCACAGGAAGGACCTGGGTCGATTCTGATGGCTTCTGATGTTGGGCTTCTCGTGCAAGAGTCTGGGACAGGTTGGTCCCAACAATACATGGTTCGAGACACTGACAAAGGTCTTCAAAGATCACAGCAAGAGAGACAGGGCCTGGGCTTTGGCCATGCTGCTTGTCCTCAGCAGCAGTTTTCTGTGTCTTCAGTTCAGGTTTCTCTTTTCAGGGGTCTTCACTCCAGTGGTTGATCTAAGAAACGCATGTAGGGTTCATCTTATTAACCCATATTCAGGCTGAGGGCTGTCTCAACCCAGCAATGACAAGGGTCTGCACCATTCAAACAGGTAAAGACACTGTAAATACTATGCGTTATGTTTAACCTAAGTACTAACTGGACTTATTAGAGAGTCTATGTGTGGTTTAATAGTATTTCTTAGTATATCAGTTTAGTGCGTTTTTTGTGGGTTACTGCAGGCATTACCTGTACTTCACTACCAGCCTTCCTCCCTTCCCTTGAGTTAAGCTTTAATGTTTTGCCACAGCTGCTACTTTAGAGATGTTTGGTCTTTCCTTTTGGTTGTTACCCTGTTTCACTTTCGGGCCAATGGTTTTACACCCCCCACAATAGCCTTGCATCTAATTGCCCAAATATGGATCATTTCAAGACGATACCTCATCGGCTATGCATATCATTCTAGAATGCAAGCCACCATTCACAGTGCAACTGAGCTCTTAAAATACGGTTTGTAAGTAGAAGGACTACAATTGGCCACAAAAAGCGTGTCTGAACAAAATATGCCATTCTCACATCCCAGGTTTGCAGTTAAAACCCTTTCCAACATCAAAGTTATTCAGGATTCTGCTTCAACTGAAGGCTTTCCAAAGGAGGACAGCAAAAACATATCCTGAATAACAAGTGCATTTGATGAGTATAAATGAAGGATCAATCCCAAGAACAACCTAGATCTTATGGAAACCTGTGTAAGGTTCACAGGAGTGAAGAGCCTGAAGTTTGCTAACCCTTAAAGCAAAAGTAGCAGCAACCGGGAAAACAGTCAACTGGGTCACCTAAGCTCACTGGCAAGCAAAATGTTTAGAAGGCTAATTCGCCAGAGCAGAACTAAATAGAATCTGAGAAGGAAAAAAAGCAGACACCCTTTTAAAAGGATGCTTTACAACAGCACCTGATGTCAGACCAAGGCCAAGTAAGAAATAAAAGACAAAACATCCATTCAACACTTTGGGGACACATTTGCATGACCACAACAAACACTGAGCTACTTGATTTTGTGACAACAGCAGCAGGATTCTTCCATGGCAGTTGGGGGATGTTAATGTTCTAATAGACTAGTTTCTCAAAAACATGTCGGCCAAATACAGCGATTGAGTGCTAATGTGGGGTGCTATCCCCTACTGCTAGACGAAGAGATTCATTTGACGTACAAAGTTTCCCACCATCTGGGTAAAGGAATTCCGTTACAGCAATACAATCTAAAACAATGCCCATTAGAGAGATGATCCTTACCCATACAATGGTCAGATTGAGGGCACAGACTGGAGAAACGGGTCTGAACCATAATGACAAAGAGGGGAGTTGTCACCTGTGCGGGATGGAGTGTTTTAGGTAAGTCTGATGAAGATGTACTCCCTCGACTGGTCCACATGTCAGGAGGGCTAATGCTCCATAACGAAATCTGTGAGGAAAAACATCTTAAGCAGGGTCCTAACAAACAGAGCTAGGCATTGAAGTACCAGCCGAGGGCAAATATTGCCTTCTCTAATTTATTTTTTACATCTCACTTTATGGCGTCCTCC
Source organism: Ambystoma mexicanum (assembly GCF_040938575.1). Taxonomy (NCBI): domain Eukaryota; kingdom Metazoa; phylum Chordata; class Amphibia; order Caudata; family Ambystomatidae; genus Ambystoma; species Ambystoma mexicanum. Next base: position 747,751,650 of record NC_090926.1, read on the forward strand.
TCCAAGTTCCATTCACTGGATTAGGGATGAAATCCAGGTTGCGCTGTTGTCTTGTTCCCAAGGTGAGTGTGTTGCCCCTTAAAACTAGGTTTATAGTTGTCAGATCAACCCGCATATCCTACTCGACCCAGCAGCCAGAAGCACGAGTGGGTTCACTGATCTCCACTATGCATATATCCAGCAGTTGCAAGACTAGCTCAACAAGGGACTCTTCGGGAACAGAGACAGGCATCTATTTTATTTATGTGTACGTTTATAAGATGATTTAGCTGGTGGCAGATGCATACCCAGACTGCTTGCCTTGCAGTACTATCGCTTGTTCAAGGCTTAGGTGGTTGAGGGGTTAGGCGAAGGAAGACAAATTTTATCAGAACATTTAGCAGGGGCATTACCATTCTCTCATCTATCACACCAGACAGAAATTATTAGTGTTTTTTTCCATGAACGGTCAAGTTATGCCATATCCTCGTTGCACCCTACCTTCAATGAGTCCATACACTGTGACACAAATTTTGAAGTATTTAGTACATTTGGCAAGAGGCATGATTTACCAAGTTACACTGTTAGGTCAGAAAATCCTTTATGACCCAATTTGGTAGCCCCTGTTTTTTGCTGTAGAATCCTGCAGGGCAAAGTCCCGAGCAGAGTATCATCCAACCTGTTGCAAAGTGTCCGTACTGAACTGTTGCAGTTTTTTGGGCCACTGACTTCAGGGTCGTCTCATGGGGGTACTCAAATCCAGTCTACACGGTTGGTCCAGTCTTTATGTGGCCAAGTGCTCTGCCTGTTGTTCTGACTCCATTGAACCGGAACAGTGTCCAGTGGAAAATACAATGTTGGATCTCGCCTCTGTACCCTTTTCCTATGAACCTTTTCATTGCACACTAGCGACCTTATTTGGCCCTTTGCGTCTTCCGACTCCTATAGCGCTGCTGATCTAATTTGTCAGTGGGTGGGGGTTCCGTCTGCAGACCCTTCGCCTATCATTGTGAGATTACCCTACCTTCCTTTCTGGGTGGACTCTTAGACCGACTACCCTCTGGAACAGTCCCTTGACTAGATCTACCCAAAGATTACCTTCTCTGCAGCTCTTTCAAACTTGGTGGCGTAACCTTTGTATCCTAGAACTTTTAGCTGCCTATTGACCTTCTGGGAATTGTTGACTACTTGTTTAGCTTGTTATTTGTTTTGAGTCTCTCAGGGGCCAGCTCCGTATTCTTATGCTTCATTTGTGAGTTTGAGTACTTAGCTGTAATGTGGATATTTCTTTTTCACACACATTTATATAAATTGAATATTTTGAGAAGTGTAAATGTGTGTGTAAGCTGTATTTTATTATTACCCATCGCCTCTGCTGAGTGAAACCTTGAATTCTTTGCCAGCTACCACTGCGAGTCTAGAAAAACTTAAGGGAAACCATACCTACTACTTCTAACAGATTGATCTCCTCAAGCCCCCACCAAAGGACTTAGCAAATCACCTTAAACAGTCATATGACTTGAAGGTAAGGAGGAACTGCTCATAACCTTGTAGTTCTCTTTAACAAAGAGTTTAGGTTGCACCATCAAGTGAGTGGGCAAGCAACTTTACCACACATTTCATAACAAGTTGACAATGACTTGTGACAATTTCTGTTCTGGAAAATGGTGGTTTGTACGTTATACATCTAGGACTCCTCCATATGTGTCAAAAGCCGTCAGCAAAAAACAACATAGCAGCAAACCCTCGCAGAGTTATATGGCAGACACCAATTAACAGCCATCCCTAATGCTCTGAGCTACTCAAATGGGCAGGCATTACCGTTACACCACTATATGCAGCTTAACTCTCCACACCACCTCTTTGGGGCCACTGAAACCAGTGAACAAAGGGGGTATGGAACTACCTTACCTGCTCTGATAGGACTTGATCTGCTCTTCAATGTGTCCTCTATACAGCTTCTCAGCAGTCTTCAGAGTTATGGACACAAGCTGAATGAGCTCAGATCTTTCGAAAGAGAAGATAGCACAGTCAGCGACCAAGCAAAATCAGATCCATCAGCAAAAACTGGACAGTGTGTGGATTATTAATATCTGAGACTAAGGTGCGTGGGATGGTTAGGGATAGAGAAATGACTAAAATGAATGTAGACCCCCGTCTTCTAATAAAAATTTGTATTGATGTTTGGTGATGTACTAGTGGTCTGGAGGTATTAAAACGAAATAGCCTAAGCAAGCTGAAAAGTGAAGAGAAGAGTCTTTATTTTCTTCCCAAATATACATAGTCAACAGCAGAAAGGAATTGGCTTCACACACAGGACAGGTACAACAAATACAGCAACAGATCAAGCTTCTCATAGACAGTAGAGAAAGTTTTCTTCATGCACAGAATGTCTTCATATACTCACTTTTCAAGAGACTTGAGGATATAATTGTAGTTGTTATGAAGGAAGATCGCACTGAGAGCCATGTCTTCATACACTTTGGATTTACTCAGTAGGTTTAGCTGCAGGTTTCCAAGCACTTTACCTTCATGAGACAAAGATATTTTTCTACCACTGCACATTGGGTAAGTGTATATTTACTGGACTATTACAAGCAGCCATCACTGTCAATGATTCTGATGTTTTCAATCTATCCTATTCCGAATGCTATGTAACATGCAGCCCTTATCTACACTAGTCAACATGCTTCCACGCTGCACCACAGTGTGCTAGAGGCAGGAATCAAACTACACAGCACACAATATATAGTTTAAAACTGGGAGAAACTTGGCTTCATAGGTGAACTGCTTCGTCAGTAGTCACAGAATCCCCTGACTGTTTCTGGGCCTGAAGCAGCGATTAATGTTTCACTAGCCCTACAATGCATCCTACTGAAAAAAGCCAAAAGGTGAAAGTAGCACCATGTCTCCTAATCTGCGATGTATAGCTCTGGTCAATATGAATGTACTCGTGGGTAATACAAGGTGCAACAGTTAACAGGGTTGGGGAGGATCAGGTGTGGCTTGTCAGATGGTTGAAACACAGTACTTACACATATAGTGGCTGAGAAGCTTCCGGTTAAACTCTGAGCTGTAACTTGTGGCTGACGAGCTGGTCTCTGTAAGTAAAAATACCTTTAAAAAATTACAAGGAGTGGTGGAAATTAGGGCTGCTACATATCGCACACAAAGTGTAACATTGTGGCTTTGCTGATCACTGGCCGCATGCAAAGATTGTCTTGGGACATTTGTGATGGAAAACAAACTGCAACTCATTTGGTCTCTGAGGAATTAATACACCTTCTTTGGCCATATCGCTATCCTATTTGGATTTAAGTATCTATAATGTGGGGGGTGCAGAGAGGGGTTAGAACATCTCATTTCAGAATGGAGGATGGTGCACACGTCATTCCTATGGAAGATAGAAATATGCACCCAAAAGTAAACTTGAGTGTGTGGGATGTCTGTGTTTAACTGAGAAACAATTGAACCTGAACTTAACTACCAGCTCTAGAAATCATTATTTTCCACTTCATTCCTTTACGAGGTAAAAGAGGGCCACATGCCAGTGTGCTAAAACATATGTTATATGCATGTGGAACAACAGCTCTAAACATATGCGTAAAAGATGCTTTTTTGTGCAACCTCAACATATGAGTCTAGGGGAAAAGGGAACGATGTTGCAAGCATGCTTTGCTCAGTGGTCCCGTCTTTACGTAGAAGGCTTTCTCTGCTCTAAATGGCCTGTGGATCTTTCTTCCATTCTGAAATAAAGATCAAATAATGGTTGACATAAGAGACGTTTTAGGGGAGGAGGAGACTCCCTGAAAAAAATCTGACTTCTTGATCCACTAACTTTCAGACACCATTCTATAGATCTGTGTATGCAGTGGAATTGGAGGAAGTAGGAAGATACATTCTTACATTTGTCCTTGTCACTAACATACACCGCCTTCGCTGTTCCATTGTCCATGGAGGCATAAATCAATGCAAAAGGAGCTCCGAATTTGGGTACGCTTTACCCGATTGTGAGTGCATTCCCATGAGGTGTTTGCAACCTTAAGCTCCTCAGAGGTTTTGGATTATAACTCCCATCAACCCTAGCCAGCATAGTCAGAGATGAGAGATCATGGGAGTTGCAGTGCAAATACATCAGGACAGGCACAAGTTGCATCCATCTACCATGGGGAATAAACCTCTAGTACTCCTGGGGGTGAAAACTTGCACTGGGGCTCAGTCTTTAGGGTTGTTGTGCCAAAAATCCTGTAGAAGCAACAGAGGAAGGCACTTTTTCTCCACTCTTTCCTGTTGATCTGACACCACTTCATGTCAGAAGGGCACTGGGTACTCTGGGAAAGCTGGGCATGGCAGACGTCAGAATAGAAGTGTTTTTTGTTCCGTTCCATGGACTGCCCAATTTCGATTGCTTGTTTGCACATTTATGCAGCCGCTGAAAAGCCTGGATTTTTGTAAACAGAAAGTAAATTGGGGCATAATTCCTGGTGCTATATTTGATTACTGGTCTGGCTTATTAGATTCTTGACACAAGGAGAATAAGATAAGCTGCATGCAGAGAAGAGGAATGTGGGAAGGGTTAATGCAAAAAAGATAAGTTAGCACTTGTAACCACTTATCATAAGAGCTGTCTTTCTGGGTTTTGTATAGAGCAAGCTGTGAATCAATGAACCTCCATACAAGGGGTTGTAGAGATAGAATTCAATAAGACATGGATAGAATTAGGAGAATAAACTATTAAGGGGACACTTGAAAGGTCATGGGGTGAATACAAAGGGCTACAGGCAGGGGATTCAGGTTAGGGAAGAATAGAGGGGACTCATTCTTGACTGTCAGACTTCAAATCAACAAATCCGTAAGCAGGGAGAACTGTGCTCATCTTGCACGAAATTCTGGGTTCATTGGGCAAGCCTAGCTTCAGAAGAACTTTACAGTCAAAGGCACACTGTGTTCCCCTGAAACCTCAGTCACAAAGAGCCCTGTTAGCTGTGAACACCTTCAGATCGGCGACACAGACGTGTCAGAAACAGCCTGGGGTCCTATCATCGGGACAATACATAGGCCAAACTTGTATATGTGGGATTGTAAATATGAAGCTTTCACAGTCGCAATTCAAATAACTGCAGAAGCTGCTTTGCCACTTACCACAGGCCAAGTGGAGTTTTTAGGCAAACTGCGAAATACGCAATAACAATGATTTACTATAACAGATGCAGATATTTTCCCCAATTGCTTCTCGGATCCTGATCATTGGCTCAGCACTGATATGCATACCAAGCACTCTCAATACACATCAGCCTCTGAATAGAATGACCCTTAAAGCAGAGGTCTACAACTTGAGGCAGTCAAGATGTTTTGGAGAACATCTCCCTTGATGCCTCACCACTGGCTGTGCTGGCTAGGGCTGATAGGAGTTGTAGTCCAACCCATCGTAGAGCAAAAGGTTTCAGAACCCTGCCTCACAGCATGCTGCTTTTCAAGTACCTAGACATTCCCTTCCTTTATATTTCAAACTTGCATTCACACATCCGCACCATAGTTATGCAACTCAGACCTTGTTTGCTATTTGCCATTTCAGTTCTGGGGGGTGCACACAGAACACGGGCAATGTACTTTTAAGGTAATGTGTAGCCTGCCATACTGCTACACTTCTAGGACAAACTGATACATGCAGATACAGACCACACAGTTACCCTCCACCCCCTATTTACCGCCCTGACACCAACTAATTTCTTGTTAATGCAGCTCAGTTCTAACTGGATTCATTTGTTACAATCTCAATACTGCAATGCAGACAAACAGCACTGCTAATGCTCCTCAATCCTAGCAACGTGAGTTGTGCCACTAGCACATCCAGCACACATTTGCTCTGTATGGCATTTTATTATGGTGGAATCAACACTCTTAAGAAGGCCTCGCACTTTCAAGATATCATATAGATTTCCATGAGAAAACTGTACAGCTTATCTGGGATGGCTGTAGTGTACCAGTAGGGTTAGTATTTGACTACAAAGTGAGCTCACAGAATTGCATAAAAGGAGGTCGCCCCTTTGTATAGTCCACCCAAACACAGGGTTTAATGTGCCTGAGTGCCAATGTGCAGTGCACTCTACGCCTGATTACCTGCTGACATTTTCATTTATTTATTTGACACTTATAAAGTGCGCTAAACTCAGAGGCATCAAGGCGCTGGTTAGATACATGAGATCTTTTTTTTACGTCCATAGAGGTTAGTTTGTTACAAAAGAGAGGTTAAGGTCTACGATCAAGAGGTTGCGTGGTGTGCACAGTGGTTTGCAGGTAGCCAATCAAATGTCAGTTTGTGGCAGGAAGGTGGTTAGATCTGGGTTCTTGTTCTTCTCGCAGAACAGCCACATTTTTAGGTGCTTGCGGAAGGCCCAATAAGAGAATTTGGATCTTAGTGAGGACAGCAAGGCATTCAAATTTTTTGCTGCGATAACAGGGACGATGGTCCCACCAGCTCTTTGTCGGAACAGAGAGACAACGTGTGTAGAAGGAACGGGTGGGTCTGTTGGATTGACATAAGGTGAATTTGGAGGAGAGATATTTAGGCGCAATGTTGGCAATGCACTGGTGTGTAATAGCCAGAGATTTGAACAGAATGCGATCTCTGACAGGAAGCCAGTGCACTTTTTTTCTGGTTGCAGATATGTGATCTTTTTTCAGGATGTTCAGGGCCGCTCTCAGGGCATTGTTTTTAATCGCTTGTAATTTGTTGATGTTACGTGCGGAAGGGGCAGCGAAAATTGAGTTGCAGTAGTCAAGTGTGGATCCTATTAGTGCTCTTGCTAGCGTGATACAGCTGTCGGAGAGAGGAAAGGTCTGCGTGCATGGATTAGTTTCGTAGTGAAGGCTGCTTAGGAAGCAATTGAGTTCACTTGCTTTGTTAATGACAGATTCGAGTCCATGTAGATCCCCAAGGTTTTGATTTCGGACCATTCAAGAGGATCTCAGTCTTATCATCGTTGAGGGAAAGAGAGTCATGTGCCATGCAGGTCTGGATGGTAAGATAGATTTCTCCTAATGTGTTTGAGTGCGTGGGGTAGTCACCTGTGAGAGGCAGGAGAATCTGGGTATCGTCAGCGGAGTTGGTATAGGAGATATCCTGAGTGTCCAGAAGGTCGAACAGTGGCTTTGTGAAAACATTGTTCAGGGTGGGTGAGACACATGAGCCCTGTGGGACACCGCAAGTGACTAGGGTGGGCGGGGCAGAGACTAATGGTGAACAAACTTGTCATTCTGTTGGAGAGGAAGGACGTAATCCAGGTGGTGGCAGCTAAGGCTAGATGATCGCAGAGAATTTGATGATCACTCAGATCAAAGGCTGCAGAAAGTTACAGCAAAAGGAGGAGAGCCATATTGCCAGCATCTTTGAAGGCGTCCATTTGTTTTTTTAGGTCTAAAAGTGCCGATTCCGTACCGTGGCCCAGATGGAATACTGATTGGCACAACCCCGGGAGCTTGTTGGATTCAAGGTGAGACTGTATTTGCAGGTAGGCAGATCTGTCTAAGATTTTAAGGAGGGAGGGGGTAGTTGTGATGGGGCGAAAGTTGGTGGGGATGTTAGGGTCAAACGTTGGTTTCTTTAGTAGCAGAAGGACCCAGGCGCCTTTTAGGGTCGGAGGCACTGAGCTGCTGGCGAACGAGGAATTGATGAAAGTGGTAAAGAATGGTGCAAGAGCTTCTGCACAGTCTCATGATTGTGGAAGGGCATATGTACCCTTGTAATCTAGAGGGTTTGAGGCCTTTTATGATTTTTGTTACCCCCAGAATTGAGACTGGTTTGAAGTTGAACACGACTTTGGTGCTTTGCAGTGGAGAGGGCTTTGCACAGCTGTTGGGTTCTGATGAGGGTGTTTTTTTTGTTTAAGCTAGGATCTTTTTTTGCAGTAAGGCGATTTTATTCTTCAGGGCAGTTTGTATGTTTGTGCACCAGGTGAGGTCATTGGTGCAATTCTGAGGCGGAGTCGAGGGAGATTCCAATTTCTTTAGAATAAAGAAAAGTTCTCTAGTAGATGATTTGGCATTGCTTATTATAGCATTAAAGGTGGAGCTTTTTGCTTCCATTATAGCCCGTTTGTAATCGTTTGCTAGCGTGGCAAAGTGGGTTTTGTCATCGTCTGAGCGGTCATTCTTCCATGTCGAATCGGCTGCCCGTTTAGTCGCGCAGAGTGTATTGAGTGCGGGAGTGAACCAAGTACTGATGTGGGACTGAGGTTTAGCCTAAGAGTTCCCATGGGGCTATAGTATCGGAGGGCTGCAGTAGGGATAGATTGTAGGTTTCGACCAGTATGTTGGGGCTGCTTGATGAGGGCTCAGGGTCGGCAAGAGAGGTTATTAGAGGCAGGATCCTAGCTGGGGTGATGTTCCTAGTGTTTGTGAGTATGGCTGGGAAGGTCACAGGTGATGTCTGATGTTTCTCAACAGAAATGCTGAAGGCAATGACGTTGTGGTCAGACCAGGGGCATGTTGCATTTGCGGAGATGTTAATGTTGCAGTTGCGACCAGCTACGCAGTGTAGAGTTCTGCCTTTGTTGTGGGATGGGCTGGTAATAAATTGGGTGAAGAAAAAGGAGTGGACAGTTGTGGCACACCCTAGTAGTAAGGATATAGATAAGTCTCTAGGTTAATTATGACAACGTTTTTAAGAAAGTAAAGGAATAAATTTGAGAGGCAGAGGAGAGAGAAGCGACCTTGACACATAGGTTGCACGAAATATTGAGAAACAAAGTAAGTTCCCACATTGGGAACTCACGTCCCCTGCACAATTTCTAGTATCTGGAATACCAGACCAACAGTTAAGGTGTTACTTAAACAGTGATTCAAATCTTATTTTAAAGAATCTTTGTATTATAAAAATTCAGAAAGCCAAAATGTTAAAGAAATAAACATTCAATCAGATGGGGTCACAAGAACCAATCTTCATTTTATTTGGGATGTTGAAGCTGTGGAGGGCCCAACTTGTTTCGAGTGGTACAACACTCTTCATCAGGGGCAAATAAAAATGTCTAGGAAAAAATATATATACAGTATTTACATTAGATTATTTGAAAACGCACACATTTTTCTTAAATCCAAACATTGTAAATTGACCATTTCAATAGTTAATGTATGGTCTAAGGGCATTTTTTTGGGCACAATATCCATGGTTTAAAGAAATATGGTCATGTTAACCACTTTAGTATAATTATGCTTAAGGTAAAGAGAAAGTAACAATGGGACATCATAGAACACCCCTTGTTAGTGGTAGTGAACACAAGAACATGTAAAGAATGATTTTAGTGCGAGACCTGAATGTCAAAAAAATAGTAGTGACTCTAACCCGGGCATTCGGGAAATCAAGTTGCAAGGCTTGAGGGAAATACCTTATCTGTAAGAAGGGAGTGGACATAAGAATCGTCTAGCTCAAATTCTAATAATCCAAAAAGTGAAAAGAGGATGAAAAAAGAAAGAAGAAAACTTACAAGTGTTAGCAGTGTTCCAGGACGGTGTCCTAATTATAAGGGAGTTCCAACACGAAGAGGTTGTAGAAGGATGTACTTATAAACTGGGATGGTACCAGGGTTTGACCGGTGTGCTGGCCAAGAGACAGGCTCTCAGAGATGCCAATGTAAATAAAAAGAAAAAAAATAAGAAATGAAGAATAGCTTCAGGATGAGAGAATTAAAGTAAATGAAACCGCCTGCATGGTGCTGGCTACACAAGGATTAGGGAAGATCTTACCTGCCACCGACAACGTTGCAACATGGAGACCGGAGAACAGGAAGTTGTCCGACTGCATTTGCAACGCCGTCAATTACGAGCAATTGTGTGACGTCATAACGCGCATGCACGTGCAACGTCACAGCAGTCATCCGAAACGCTGTAAAAACCATAAAAAAGACATAAAAGGAATAAAATGTGGCACTAAAGATGGGTGTACATAAATTACACATAGATTTGGGGATATTATTTTGAAATAGCTGACCGGGTCAGTTTATAACATGACATCATCACGCCTGTGCATGCATGAAGCCATATGTAAACAAACCGGTGTCAGTGTCACAGGGAATCGGGAGGTAAAAATAAAGAAATGGGTTATGGAAGAACCTGGTTTATGTTCAATGGTGAGTGGACTTGGTGAGAGATGGGCCCCAAGGTCGGAAGGAGCTAGGAGGTATAAATTTAAGAGAGAGATAGGAGCTTAAGAGCATTGAAAACAAATGCTCGTAGAGACCATTTTACGCTAGTGATCCTATGAAAGATGCCCATAATTTTGAAATAGGACTGAAGAAAGCGTTACAATTATTATCCATAATGTTAGGCCGATAATATTTGCCATGTGACAGTAACGTGCGCGAGCGTCGATAGGGTCTCATGAATAAAGTACGGTATCCTGTTGTGTCAGGACGCAGAAAAAATTTAGTGTTGCTGAGCATAAAGGAGGTATGTAATAGATAAAGCTGGTAGGCACAGTATAAGGTAATACCTTAATCCAGGTACGGCCAAAAGGCTATAAGAACCTAGGGGTCTCTCCTCAGGAGAACAATTGAGTAGGTGCTCTAAATGCACGTCACTAAGGTGTTAAAACCAATAGTTGGTATCTGCTTACAGAATAAAAGTATGCTATGTCAGTGTGTAGAGGACTGTGAAGCGGAAAAGGGATGTCGTCAATTCTAACAAATACTCATGTATGATATTCAGAGATGGTCAGTGGCGAGAGAATGTACATACTGGGTGTAATAAATTGGGTGAAGTCAAGCGCTTTGATAGCTCTCACTAGAGCCAGGGCACTGGGGTCAGTGCTATCGTTCTGACCCAAGTTAAAGTCGCCCAGAAGGATAATTCGGGAGGATGACTGTTTCAGATGAAAGCAGGTGTGTGATGTCATCTTCGAAGTAAAACACAGGACCGGGTGGTCAATAAATAAGATGTAGGGTGAGGGTGACAGTGTGTGAGATTGTGAGTTTTAAAGTGAGTAGTTCCCCTGATTGAAGGGTGGTTGCATTGTTGGCTTCTCTAATGTTTATTGTGTCTTTAGCTATGAAGCCGATCTCCCCCGCCCCCTCTGGTATTCTCTCTGTCTTTACCATAGATGGCATAGTTATCCGAGAGGGACGGATGCAGAGTGCAGCCATATTTCAGTGATGGCCAATAGACCCAAATCGTTGGCAGTGAGCCGGTAACAGGTCTCTAGGGCATAGGCCGTTAGAGATCTCGCGTTGATGAGAGCAGCTTTGATCAGCATGCCTTCGTGAAGGGTGCAATTGGAAGGTGGGCCGGTCAGTTCAGGTAGAGGTGTGATTGATGTGGGCTGAGTGAGAACTTTAGCGGTAGGAGTGGTGAGCTTAAGGTCAGGGATAAGAGGTGGTAACGCTAATATGTTGGTGGGTAGTGTGGAGGGTGCAATTTTGGCAAGCATAAAGGACGAGCTAGGTTGAGGGACTCGATATTGAGTCAGGGCAGTAAGCTGCTTCCACTCTAGGTGGTGAGGCTAGGGTCAATGAGGTAGCAGCTGTTGTGATGGTGGGCGGTGATCTGGGTTGGGCAGATAAGAGGGAATTTGAGAGTGGTGGTTTTGAGTCCATGCTGGTGTAGGATACACTGCCAGTCGTGAGGTTGGTAGTGCTTTGTGCGTTGACTTGGAGGAGTCTGGGAGCACCAGCAGAGTTTCTGGGTGAACTAGTACACAGTGTAGTGGGCGGTGCGGGTGCAGTATTTGAGGGCAGAGAGCCGCCAATGCATATCAAGGCCTGTGTGTGCTGGTGAAGGCTCGACAAAATCTGGGTGCCAGTTGGTTTTTTCAGGTGCCTTGGAGTTGCGGATGTGGGCAGGAAATGAGTTTGCAGTCGCATGTTTCTTGCGAAAGTGCAGATGGGATTGGAAGCTTGGAGAGGGCTTGCATAATGATTGCGGGGAAGCAAAGTATTGTAAGGGGCATACTTGATGGTGCAGGTTGTGGGTTGCACCTCATTTTTTATATTTGTAAAGGGTCGAGGGGTGGGGTTGCGAGTCGGGGTGAGGATCGGAGATGTGCGGCCTAGGAGGCGCTTGTATCTGTCTTTGTGAAGAGGTGGATGGGCGGTATGGTGCTGACGTTCCTCAGTGCGCATAGCAAGGCGTTCGCCTTGGTGTGCCTAGGCATGGGTTACAAGGGAAGCGGGTTGCGGATGTCAACTGCAGGTGCCGGTTGGCTGAGGCTTGTTCGGCATAAGTGAGGGGAGAGGGGTCTTCTGCAGGCTATACTTTTCTGTGTATTAAAGAGGTAGGGGGCATGGAATTGTGCGCTGGCAAATGCAAGGCCATTGAGAGTTATACACAACATTTGGAAATGGAGTTCCAGGCGTCCAGTTGTTGACAGGTAGCATTAGGGAGGCCATCCATGGCCAGATAGTGGAGGTCTCAGGCCTTAGCAGAAGGTCTTTGCAAAGGGCTGGCGTCGCCAATCCGGCTCCCATGGGAATTGGGCCAATCGGCTGCAGTAGAAGGCGGGCTGTGGCCCTAAAGCACATCAGAGGGGCAACTTGTAAAAAATTAGGCAGCCATTTCATAAGGGCCAAAATCAGATATGTCCAAAATCGAATCTGGAGTTTTTTCTGTGAGGGTTTGCATTGCAACATGTAATACAAACTAGATTCTAGACAGTTGATTACTGTTAGGAAGATAATTACTTTTAAAATCTTTTCCATCCCTCTAAATGGGATCCCTTGCATATCTGCAGATGTTACATGTGGTCAACTTCACACCATGGCTTAACTCATTGTTCTTGGGCACCGGCTATCGAAGACTACATGTGTCGGGGGATCCTGTCACCCATCCAATTATATTGGAAAGCACTGTTATGCAACACAGGGATAATCGTGCATTGCGTTTGTTGTACACCTCCAGGATCAGGAACTACAAATTCCTTGCAAGGCGTTCTCTGGCCATCCCGCTATCCGCTGTGTCCATGGGCTTTCAACACAGCTGCCACCCTGCAATTAAGTTGGAGTGACTCGGCAGTCTGAATGTCTCCTTAAACAAGTCTGAGGTGAGACTGTTCCATTATTATGATTGAATGTTGGATACAGTATATGAGAAGGCTACATATCTGTAGCATTTTTTTTCCTTGCAAGCTTACCACAAAGACAGTCCTGAAGAAGGTGGCACTAACAACCAAGACCAACAAAACCGGTTGACACAAAAGTGGAGACGGAAGTGAGGCTGCTGCTGCAAACCACGTTCAAACCATAGGGAGACTAAGAAATTCTAGTACCCACTCCCCTGATATAGTCTTCACAACAAGATCATTCTTTTTAGTCCTGTAATCAGAGACAAATCTTTAAATTACGGTTCATTTACCTCTTATAACGGCCAATAAAGTGACATTTTTGTCCTAATACTTTTTGGTATTTGTCTGTACCCCTTATTTTTTTATTTTATACAAGCAAGGGCCTTGTTTGATCTACGCTGTCCATCCTTTCCACACTATGCAATGTTTGGGCCAGTTAGAACTTTCTCTGTCCTTTTTTTGATCGACTATATTGCTGATTGATGACAGGCTGAGGCAAATCTTGTTGTCTGTAGATTACATTACAAACCAGTAACATTATTCAACAGTGTGATGGGAGAGCGTTGTTCTCATTCTCCCTCACCCCTTGAGACATATAGGATAATTCACAAACATTATACATGCTGCCTATGAGTGAACAGTCAAAGAGTCTGAATGTTACAGCTCCTTCCACCTCGATTATGGACTAGGGTTACCCAACTCGAGATGTATCAAGTATAAATCTAGAGACATTCTGCAGCCGTCCACTTGAGCTAACTCTTTAAAGAAGTCTATGCTGAATAACGCCAGACGACTGCTGCTGCATTTCTACTGGCTGGATGCAGTGGTCTGAGCACATCTGTGTTTGGGATTTGCTGCTGCTAGAAGTCCATCCTGAGATTTATGAGTTCTTGATGAATCCCCTTGTGTGTTGAGTCAGGCCTTACAAGCTGGGACGATCTCCAGGCTGTTTTACCACTGCCGCTATTGACTGGAAGGGTGAAGTCTGCTCCTTGGGTCGGTCTGGGTCGCCTCCACCGTGAGACCGTTTTCTGTGGCTGGTCCACCCTCCTTTGTCCGCCCAGCTGGCTGAATTTGTTTTTAGAGGTTCCCTCATTTTCTTTGAGCCTTCCTTGCTCATCTTTACGCTAGATACTTAAGGGCTCCCTTGTTTGAAGGCAATTTATTGTTCTTTTTGGCGTTTGGTGTCTTTGTTGGCCCAGTGTTCAGTTCCAAGTAGTCAGAACCTTTAAACTGCATCTACAAAAGAAGCCCTGTATTTACCGAGCTGTTTCTGCCCTCTGGAGTAGTCTTTTTTGAAACCAACATTCTGAGTACTAACCCTTGGGTCCTAGAGTGGGCACTTGTTCTTGATGCGCTTCCTCAGGGATCCCACTGGTCTGGAAGTAAGACTTTGTAAGCACGTGTTTACCGCATTTCCCCATCAGATAACATTGGGGGAGGCCTTCCTGCTTTGCTGCACCCTCTCATAGGGATTGTGGTTCTTAAACCGCCGGCTGTATCTTTTCATTGTGGTCTCATATGGTCCTCCATGGGGGTCTTTGCCACTGAGTCTGCACCAGTTGGGTAGAACTGAGACTTACCTTCATTTTCCAGATGCGAATGGTGGCCTTCTGTCTTTGTCCTATTTAATACATTCTACTCACCTTAAAAAAAACTCTACTAAAGTGACTTTGGGGGTACCTATCTGCCCTGGACAGTTCTCCTGTAGTCAACTGTTGTCCAGGGAATAACAGGCCAAAATTGTGATTTTTGATACAGTTATAAAGTAATGCTCTCCACTTCTGTAGATTCTTGGTTAGAGTGTATTTTTAATAACACTATGCTTATTGTATTGAATTGCACTGGTAACTGTCTAAAATGCATCTGGATTTTTTATATGCCTTTGGCTATCTTCTCTAATTGTTTTCCAGCCTCTTGTGTGGTCTTTGACTGATGTAAGCATTTGGATTTTACAAATACTATTCCTTAGAGGGCCAGAATTACTGTGCCGTGTTGGCCTTCAGGGCCTGCAAGGGTGCAAAAAGAGGAGACTGACACAAAGGTGGGATGGATGCCGACATACACTTATATTATACCAAAACAAAGAGTAAACCTCCCGCTCCCTAATTCTATAAGGGGTTGCCCTACCTCAACTGAAATACTAAGAGTCCTGTCAGAATGTGCAAGCAACTGAAACATCCACCATCCTGTGTCAGGAATCCTACCTCTATCCCTTACACTTATAGGTAAACTAATAAAGTAACAAATCTTCTTGGTCCAGGAAAATGACTCCCTTCTTCTGGACAGCGAAGCAAAGTTCCAAAAGGGTTTCAAAACGTGAGGGAATTACTCCATTCCCAAGGTTGCAGGCACATTTTCAAGCACAAAACAAATTTCCAGTTTATAACGTTGAATAGCAGTAGAGTTCCCAATTCAAACTTAAAAGAAAAATGTCCATCTCAAAACAATCAACATCCTTTATTTCCCATAGTTATTTCTTAACTATTGGGTTCCAGGGGAATGTCTCCCTTCTCCAGGTATTTTGACACTAAGGCAGGGGGGATGAATCCCTTCCTCTGGACTCTTTTCACTTGATTCTATGATTTCACAATGCCATGGGAATGACTCTTTCCCTGGCCTTCCTCTGGCTTTGTTCTTACAGTTCGCAACACCAAGGGGAATGTCTCCCTTCCCCTAGTCTTTCTCAGTTTAGCTTTGAGCACGCAGTTCTTAACTTCTCTTCTTTGATTGTGGTTTACTTGGTATCTTCCCTTTACCAAGTACAGCAATGAGGAAGATGACTTGTGCTGTGTGCAGCTTTGGGTCTCAGTCCCTGCTTTCTCTTGTAGTTTGATTCGGCCCACTTGGTTCACTCTCCTGCTAAGTGAGACCACTAAGAAGACCACTTGTTTTCTGGTTTGGGTCCCAGACCCCTGATTGTCTCCTTTTTATGTTCCACTCCCTTTGCTCACTCTCCTGCCAAGTATGGATGCGAGGGAGAGAATCTAAGTGATTTGTCCGTGGCTGAAACTACTGCGGGCAAAACGCTTGCATGAGAAAGGTGCGAACTACCAAAAGTTTGCACCTTCCTCATGCGAACACATACATACTCACACCCACACACACACAACACACCCATAACACCCCCCCCACCCACACCCTCTTCCACACCCCCAACATAAACAAACCCCACTTACCTTCATCTTCACGCTGGGTTCCTGCAGCACCAGTTCTCTTTCACTTCCGTGATCGGGAACTGGCGCCGCAGGGTCCTTTTCTTTTTTTTTTTTTTTATAAACAGAAGGCTGCAGGGGTGTCCCCCCGCAACGCCCGCTCACTATACCATGAAGTATAGTGAGCGGGGCGATGCGGAGGACACCCCCGCAGCTCTGTTTTTTTTTTTACAATGCTACCAACAAAGGTTCGAACTTTTGGTGTTCGAACCTTTGGTCATTGCGACCATTTTTTATTTGGTAAAATGTTCAACCGAGGGAGATGGCATGCTTCTTGGTGGGGGTCGCTGATCCCGGTTTCTCTCCGGCAGACCTGGTTCACTATCCTGCCAAGTACTGCAACTATGAAGATGACTGATGTTGATATTTGTTATTGAGTCCCAGTCCCAGAACCATCTTTCTTGGTTTCTTTCTTGGGTACTTACTAAATTAGCTTTTCTACCAAGGATTTCCTTTCTCATCCTGATTGGCTAGGTCAGGGATCCCACTGCTCCCCTTCTGCCCCTACCTACCGTTCTGGTCACCCCATGATCATTAGGGTCTTGCCTGGTAGGTGTTGGTCCTGGGTCTTTTGAATTCGTTTTGGGCTACACCGCTCCTCTGGCATGCTGCAGCGGCTCCAGAGAGTTCAGTCCCTGACAGCGAGCACATCTCCTCTTGACCGCGCTGTCACTTGGCTTCGCCCACCTAGACTGCTGCTTCTCCTTCTGGCCGGACGGTCATTCCACGTTGGACCGTTTGGGAGCACAACTATAGACCCGGTAAACCCCGGCTCTGCAGCCCCTTCTGTTCGGCGACAGCTCTAGTGTTCCCCACGCCTGCAGTTCCTTCAGGGAAGGCTTCTCTCTCTTCCTGGTTTTCCCTCTTCTATTTTGTATTGGGCATGGCCAATAGGAATTTGTGAAACACTAACCTGCTCAATAGTGTTTTGAGAAGTGCTCTTCATACCTCTGCACTTCCTGCTCGTCCCAGTATTCCCCCGAGAGTTCTCTCCAAGGTAGACCTGACTCTTCTTAGTCCCAGTACCTTTACCATAGATCTCCCTTGGGTAGACTATGTTCTGCATCGTCCCAGTACTGTTGTTACTACGTCTATGAAACATGTACATGGGATGGCAAGGTAATGGAGGGTTAGGTGAGGAGGACTGGAGTGGAGTATACGCTTTCTACCTGGATAGTCCTCCATGCCCTCAAAGGGGGGATCCCTCCCCAGGACAACCTCCAGCTGAGTACCACCACCAGGGTCACTATTGGGTAGCAGCCTCAGCTCCCTGGCCTCAGGGGAAGGGGCTCCCGCTAGGGAAGAAGGGACACAATCCAAGGATTTGTCACAGGCCTATATAACATTTTCCTGTCTGTTAAAATGCTTGGTTCCCTTATCTTCTATCACAGAGGTCTTCAAACTCTGGGGTGTGCCCCACTAGGGGGCCGCGTGCGCAAGCCCAGAGGGTGGGGGGTGCAAGAGCACAGCATGAAATGAAACAAAAAATAAAAAACAAAATGTCATTTTTTTTTTTGATTGGAGAAAATGGGTGGAGGGGGCTCACATGGTGAGACTGGAGAATAAAACTGTCTCGGGCACCAATAAAAAAGTGGCCCACATTTGCAAATGCCTATTAATCATTCCTTTAGTCACAGACTGTTTGAATAATAGCCAAGGGGGTGTTTTTTGTTAAAATGTGAGCAAATTGTGATATTTAAAGAATATTTATTCAGCAACAATGGTCAAAACTTCTAGCTGCATAGTGAAATAACTAACTGGCCCACACTGGCCAAAAGAGTGGGCCATTTTGACTGGCCCACACTAGCAATTTTGGGACGGGCATTGCCCTTTTGCCCTATAGGCCAGACCGAGCCTGGCGGATCATCCATAATGGGCGAGGGACCCCCTCAACCATTATGGAGGTGCTGAGGAGGCAGCTCAGTGAAACGCTGAAAACTCCCTCAGCTGCTTTTTCCAGCTAAGGGAGCGCTCCTGGGCTGGCTGAACTGTCAAAGGTAAAACGCTGAAATAGGGAGTTGGATCAAAAGAAACTCGTTACAACTTAACCCCAAAAAGACTGAGGTTAATCTATTTGGACCTAAACACCTGCTTGAGGAGAAAAGAAGCCCTCCGTCACCCCAGTTTTTGGGATCTAGCCTTAATATGTCAACAAGGTTAAAAATCTTGGCTGTGTTTGGCAGTGATTTGGGCTGTAGTAGTCAGGTTTCAGCCGAAGTGTAGTCAGATTTCTACAATATTCATCTCTTACATCAAGCACTGCCCCATGTGCCTGACACTGACCGTGCTATGGTTGTGGGAGTTCTAGTTAATTCCAAATTAGATTATTGTAATGGACATGTGACTAGAGCTCCTGTTAAACAGATTCACTATTTACAAAAAGCTGTATTCGGGGTATTCAAAAATACCTCAACCTCAGGTCTCCGCCGCTCTCTACATTGGTTAGCGGTAGAGGACCGCAAAAAATGTAAGATAGGTTGCTTGGTATATGAGTGTATTAACGGGTTGGCACCAAGCTATCTAACGAATAAGCTGAAGCAGTATCATCCGACTTGGCCATTGAAGTCGGAGGATCAATGTCTGCTTATTATTCCTACGACGAACTGTGTCTCAAGAGGAGACTGCAGCTTTTTAGTTGCTGGACCGAGATTTTGGAACAGTCTCCCTCTGAATCTAAGAAGGGCAAATTTCCCATTGTCCTTCATGGCAGGTCTAAAGACTGCGCCAGGATTCGATTAAGTTTGTTGAGCCATGCAAGGCTGGGGGCGTTTTGTTTTGTCTATGTGCGAGGGGGAGCTCCTCACACATACGGACAGAGCAGCCTGGAGCGGGGTGTTTCAGCACCCAAGCCCAAGCCCCTGCAGAAGGTACGATCATTTATTTTTTATTTTAATACGTGTATGAATGCTTGTGTTATGAGTGAGTATGGTGATGGGTACCCATGTGAAAGATAGTGATTGTTGTGTGAATGTGTGTGTGTTTGCATGTTTGTTTTGGTCCGTTAAGCTGATTTTGGTTGGGGGGGGGGGGGATCTGGAGGGTTGTACAACAAAGGCGTTTTAAAAATGACTTTGTTGCACACTCCCCCTACCCACATGCCAAAATCAGCTCTCCTCTGAGGCGCGGTGGATCCCAGGGGACAGGGATGGTATTTCTTTTTACTGGATATCGAGCATAGATGTGCAGTCAAAAATAGCATGCTTTCCCCCATGGCCACCCAGCGCCTTGCATACACACAATCATCTTGATTGTGTTAGGCACTGTGGGGCCCAGGGGACAGGAATGGTATCTTTTTACTGGACATCTATTATAGATGCCCAGTAAAAAAAAAAAAAAATCATACCCGCCCCCTGGCCCCCCGCACCTATTGCAAACTGTTTGGCTTTTTAAACATTTTCTTTTTTTAAAGTATGCTCTAAAATGCAACATTTTAACCCATTATTTTAAAAAAATTCATGGGGTGAACCCCCCCCCCAAACCATCCTTGATTGGTTCGAGCACCCTCACTGCGCTCAGTCGCTATGGCATATCTGGTGGAAATATTTATGCCCCTCCATTTAATAAATTCACCACCCACTACTGGCCCTGGGATTGTACTGGGAGCAGGGTGGAGGAGTTCCGGGACTGTGCTGGAAGCAGGATGGGCGGGAGCCGTGGGATAGTGGTGGGCGCAGGGTTTGGAGAGTCCAGGGTCAGTGGTGGGGTGGGGAGAGCACAGGGACTGGGCTAGGAGTGAGATGAGGGAGTCCAGAGACTGTGATTGGAACAGGGACTATACTGGGAGTAGGGGGCGGTGACGGCGTGCAATAGTTCATAGCCATTTCAACTTACAGTTCATTTGGCATTTTGGGGGGGGGGGCCTGGTCTTCCCACATTTTGCTTGGGGGGGGGGGCCCAACCTTAAAAAAAAGTTTGAAGACCACTGTTCTACCCACCCCTTGTCTATATGTGTTGCGTACCTACCACTAGGTAGTAGAGTGGCCCTACAAAATATTATAAGAGCAGGCTGAATTTTGTTGCACAATGTACTATTTGTGTGCAAGCACTGGCTATTTTTACCTGTTAGAATTTCTGGTTCACTTTTTCTCTCCTGTTGTCACTATATGTTGTGCACCTATCGTTGATAGTGGACATCCAAATATAGAGTTGAGGAGAGCCAGCAAAGACATTTACTGTTTTATAATACACTGTGTGTATCCTGTGCAAGTATTTATTTCAACGATAGTCTCTCATATGTGTAGCCTCATAATGTATATATTTTTCAGTTGATCAGTGTGGTGTATTTTCTGTTAAGTGTGTGGACTTATTGTACCTTGGCGCCCGCTTGCTAACTGTCCTGAGAGTTACGTTTTATCGTTCTGCCATACTATCTACCTTTAGAGAGGCCCTTTCTGGATTGAGCGCTTTTGCTTTACCATAGGATTAGTGGCTGAACAGCCCTCAGCAGGGGGGGTTGTACAAAAACTTCCTTAACACCCAACAATGCTTTTCTTTTTGGCTCATGGCAAACAATTAAGGATGGGTAGGTGAAATAAGCCAGGTCGGCTATCTTAAATTTTCGAAACTACCTTGAGGAGACTGCACCTTAAACTAGCTTGGTTACCATGGGTATTTAGGAGGAAATGTTGGATGGAGACTGTTGCAGAGGTTGTGAGGTACATACAGGTGGGGATTTCCCCCTGCCCCATTAAAAGAGCAGGTTGTAGGTGCTGTGATGACATGTGGAGGATATATGGGTGACTGCCGTAAGAGGAGAGGAATTTGTGCTCAGGGTAAAACTCATTTGAGTTGGGGGTTATTCCTTTTGCACTCCATTTACATTTTAGACTAATACTTAGGACTGTCTTTCCGATTGGTCCAATCTACTTTTCACATCTGTTTTGGCCAAAGCTACCTTGAGGGTGTGTTGGGGAGATTTTCCTTTTGTTAATCTTCCCCTGTCTTCACTGAGCCTCCCAGCACTACTGCTGGACTCACTGGGAGTATTTCCCATTGACTGTGTGAGACTGTTTGAGCTGACTGCCTTTATGGGTTTCCACTGTGGGGCAACGTCTCCACTTAGCATCTGCATTTTTCAATGGCAGCACCAAAAACCCTACGTTGTGTGGTGCTAGGTTCCCTTAAGGCCCCTTTCCGTTATGATATTTTGGGTGCACTGGGTAGCCCATGTGCCTACCAGTACAGGTGTGGTCATCTCACTAACAGGCTGGTGGCAGTGTTATTTTTACCTTTTTCTCCTGATGCAACATTGTGTTTTGCTTTTTAGCTGCAGTGATATTTTTCTGAGGACAATATGCTAAAAATGGCCTCCCTTTGAGCTTTTAGTCATGTTCAAGATGGCCTGGCCTTTGTTGACCGTCTAACTTGCCAGGCGAGGAAGTGTCCTCTCTCTTCATGCAGAAAGGCCACAACGGTTCTTCCCGGTCTGGGAGCTGGCATCAAGTGGAGAGGGGGCCCGTCTGCACCCAATCCACATTCCTCCAGGGGCATAGCTGAGGATGGGTGAATTGTGGCAGGCTGGCTGTCCAGTAGTGGACCACTACCTCCAAGTTTGAACGTTGCAAGCTCCCTTGTTGGAGAGCTGGGCGACACCCAGCCCTAATTTGGATAAAAGGGAGCTGGATCCAGGACCCAAGTCAACCATTGGAGCAGAGGAGATCCGAAGAAGGCAGCAACCAAGGGAGGCTGAAGGACTTCTTTAGAAATCGGCATTGGCTCAGCCAACTCGGCGGTGTCACAAACCTCATCCTTCTGTTCGACAGGGGGGACTTCTGCCTCACTTTGACTAGTGGGACCAACAAGTCAGCTGTCCTGCTTGATGTTCATGACCTTTCCCGGGTTGTTGTATCGTATATTATTGCCATTTCCTGCAATCTCCAGATGCAGCTTTTCTACGCTGCAAGGACTTCCTTTTGGCCCAAGGGTAGGAACACTTTGTGGGCATCTCCGGGGCTCGGCTACAACACTGGAAACCTGTTCTGCTGACTGCCATCATAAGAGCCTGTCGGGAACCCAAAGTCCAACCGCTGAGCAAATCCTGACCCCACCAGGGGTCAATGCAAGACCTGCATCAGTCAAGTCATACATGAGGGTCTTATATTCATCATGGGATCAATCCAAGGGGTCCCCCACAACTGTACGAGGTCTGCAGTGGAATCTTAAGGCAACCAGTGGTGATTGCACATGAACCCATGTCCTAAAGACCTCGCAGACGGCAGTGAGGTAAGTCTTCCGCATGGATTTACTGTTGAATGGGACAGTTTCTACATTTCTGGGAGCTTGGGTGCTTGAGATCCCTTATATCTCTTGGACTGCCTCCCTCCCATTGGGTGCACATATCCTGATTACCTATCTGGCGCTGGCCCAGGGAGGTGGTATCTGGGTGAGTACTCTGGGGCTCCTCATCGGGGCTGGTTACTGCTTCCCAGAACTTTGCATCCGGACTTAAGTTCATTAAGTCATCTTTCTACAACCATTTTTTGCTCCACAGCAACTGCTTTCTTTGTCCTGGACTCCCTAACGGGGTGGCTTCTCCTAGACTACTCACCTGTGATTCTCAGAAATTTTTTTGGGCCACCTAAAGGCTTCCAGAGACTTTGTGTGGACTAAGGATGAACTTCTGAAGGATAGGTATATGGAGTTGCAGTGTGTCAACATTATCTGATGCATTGTATTGTCTAATAAGTGCTTATGTTTCTGAAGTAGTGCGACACCCACATTGGGTTACCTAATTGCAAGCTATATATATACACATACACGGTTATTAGATGTAGAGTATTTGAAATGTGCCCTAGTGTAGCACTGCAATAAATTAGTGCTATTTATGTACTTACCTGTGCAGGACATTTTATTTACTATTTGTGTGACGTATTAACTGTATTACACATCAGTGCCTCTTTCCTCCATAGTTCAATCTTACTGCTTGGTCTATGTTACTTAAACGACTGGCTTAGCTAAACTGGAATTGTGAAAGCCTTGCTGACTCTAGTTTGGTTTTTCCAAGTCCTACCACAGGGAGGGACTTTGAATAAAAACCCTAACAGGGTGATTTTTCACTTCAGCAGTATTTGTTGTGCCCTATTTATTTCCATTGGCCCTAATTCATCACAAAACTTCTTATGGTGGTATTTTTGAAAAATTATATTTTGTGCCTAGTCCCTATTGTTCCTGCCACTATTTTCACATCCAACTCACCCTGCTATTACCGGAGAACCATTGGAGAATACTAGGGAATACGTTAGGTGATCTGTGTGGTTATGTCGGAATTTTTTTTAAAGTTGTAGTTCACCTGCAAGTCATTTTTTCTTTTTTTTTTACTATCAATGGGAGCCAGAATTAATCCAACAGACAAAATAATTATTTCTGTGGGTTCTCCACGAAAATTACTGTGCTGGTACACTAGCCTTTTCAGCTCTGCACACCAAGGCATGATGTTCGAGCCGAGTCAAAAGCATTTGTAGCAAATAGTGAACATTTTCCATGAGGCAATTAAGATTCTGAGGATGAGGTAAGCGGAGGCTCAGTTTCTATCAATATAGGTAAGCTGAAAAGGACCTTTTTATAGGGACACATTAAATTCAAGTTGGCTGGGTGATTTACAAAAGAACTAGTTGACAAAATGGCTAAATTGGATGATGGCAAATGTTCGGGGCAATCTACGTTAATGTAATTATTGCTATAAAACACTTTGTCCAGCATGTGGGAGAATGGAGCAGAATATCATCTGTGGAGCAAAAGCTACAACATTTCAGGACTCGCAGGTCACTTTACCTGGAGCGGCTTTCATGGAAGCTGTGCATTAAAATGCAAATTGAGTTCGGGAGACAAAGCTCCGCTGCTTGCATATTTTCCAAAATTGCAGAAGTGTTTTTAGCATACCTGCAAAGGGTCCAGGCAGAGAAAGTAGAACCAGCTGGTCCCTCCACTGATCACTGATATGGCGATGAGAGCTGAAACCCTTTAGTAGGTTCTCATTTTTGATGCACCTCATGAAGTTCAACGACACATCGACCATTGGAAATAGTTGCTAGCCATTTTGGCGGTCATAATACTCCAAGCAGCAACTCAACAGTAGCCACAAGCAAACTGGAGTTGATGTTGAATCTTGCAGGTCATGCTGCATTCATGGCCAAAACAGTGCAGTGAAGCACTATTTAAGGAGCATACCAATGTGCAATTGTGCAGGATCCTTTGCGAGTGTCCGACTTCCCACAAGGAGCCATCCTCTTCACAAACTGCAAATCTGGGAATTCACCATTCTGTAGGTATTTTGCTCACCGTTTGGAATGAAGACATTTAATTGTTGGCTTTCTTACGGCAACTCTGGCTACATGCAATAACTAACTGGATCAAGTTTTAGCAGCTCCAAGTTGAAGGCTGACAAACTAGATATGGCATAGTGGTGTTTATGTTTCTTCACAATTTAGACGTATTTATGTTATTTTGTCATTTCTCTTTATCTAGTAACTATTCTTAAATATACTACATTTTTCTTACCTTTGTTCATGGCACTGAAAATAATAAATGTGCTCTGCATAAAAGGAAGAACCTTGGTGACTGCACCTGGTTACTGTTTATATAGTAGATCTGAGCCTGGCTGAGAAAATGTACTGTCCCTCTCATCCTTATCAGAATAAACAATTTAAAGGGAGGCAACCACCAACACTGACTAAACATCTCAATCCCACCTATCCTTAGCTGCTCTTAATCTTTTATTACTCGGATGCACACACACAGCTCTACCAATGCACCTACAAAGCTGTAGATCACTGTTTATTAAGCACTGACAGGAGAAAGTGGGTCATGAAAAACCCCATTTGGTCACTATTAGGCTGGGATATAAAAAGAAAAGTCTGTACTGTGCTTAAACGAGGCAAGAAGTCTCCAATGTATGCACAGAAGCACCCAAGTTAGAGAGAAGTAATGTACACTTTGTAACCCACTTAGGAGCATGTTTATTGACAGTGCAATAACCAGGAGGATTTCTGCTCATGACATCAGCAGACAAGAACCAGTACCTTTTCGGACCACATTACCACACACAAAGTTTAACTTCTCTCTGTCCTCGGAGCATGCACAGCGCAGATAGGACTCTGTGCTATCCCACAGAAGGTGGAAGGAGCAGTGGTGAATACTACTTACCTCTGAGGTCTATGGGAATATTGTAAGTGTCGCCAAGAACTAAACAGTTATAGATAGAGTAGACAAAGATTCAAAGAGAGATGTAAGGGAAATAAGCAAGGGGGAAAAGACAGTGTGGGATAAGAGAAGTAATATACATATATATGAAAAAGAGAGGGTAATGAGTGGGGGAGGTAATGAAACAGGGATGGGGAGAAGGAGGAATGGAATTAAAAAGAGGCGCAATAGAAGGATACACTGAGAACAGGAAAATGGAAGGGAGGGGAGAGGAGAGGCAAAGAGTGAAGAGAAGGAAGAGACAGGTCAAGTGCAAAAAAAAGAGAAAGAAACAGGTTAGAATTTGCAATCCCTTTAGAAACAGGCGTTAATACAAAGCAGCTGAAGAGATAAGAGTGTAAACAGGGCACAGGAAAAACCTTCACGGTCAGAGAGGGGACATTAGCAAGGGCCAGATATTATAAAGGAAGGAGCCTGCCAACGGGAATGAAGAGTGGGAGGCAGGCTGCCACATGGGACACCTGCTCATTGGAAAATGGAACAGGTAACTCACTGTAGTGTTTCTTGCACTCTTAGTCTTCAGTATCAAACTCATGAAAGAGTTTGATTCCATCAAGTAGAAGACACTGGAGCAGACGTGTGTTCAGCATAAAAAGGTTTTTAAAACTAGAGAGAATGCACAGGGTACCCCTGCCCAGTGTTCCCATGGACCATTTTCCACCCCCATGCTACACTCAATGATGTCATGCCTCAGTCCATGGGCTCATCATTTCAGAATTATAAATTGTGGAGGCATGAGTGTTACCACTTATTGCAATAAGTAACTCATACTAATTTGTATTCCCAGTCCCCTTACTCCAGACCCACAAGAATATTTTAAAGTGAATATCTTGAAGGTTTAACTGACAGAAGGTCCCTCCAGCATTCAAAGTAGGGTTTATGGAGAAAACAGAGTGGATCCACTGGTTAACATTTTAACCTAAAAGAATGTTTGGCAAAAATGCCAGTTGGTTGGCAAGGACTACATTTCCTTGTGAGAGTATCACCAGTCAGCAGAAAAATAAACTCCCCTATTCACTGACCAGAGGTAACCTCCACAATGTAAGACGTCATATCTCCAATTTTAAGCCACTAGCGGCTATTTGCTTTGAATGTTTGAAGGCCAACAATGACAACAACCATAAGCAAATCCACAACTGGATGGGTTTTCTGGACAGGGGGAAATGTTTGACTGCAATGCAATGGAGTAAAGAGCTCTCCTTGGATTCTCCTATGAGCTGTTTGTTTGGTGATGCGTACCTATAATGCTTGCCGCAGCTTTGCCTTCTAAGTTCAATTTGGAGCCAAGTGTAGGCTCCTATCCAGTTCTTTGAAAGAAGGCGACAAAGGCAGGTTGAGAAATAAATATGACGGAAGGTGCACATGATGCTTAAACTCTATAAACTAATCATGTTCTTCAGGATACTTGGTCCTTTTGCCATTTTGCGCACTATAGTAAACTAAAAGCTGCCATGGGTTACAAAATCAAATGTTTACAAGAGTGCACACAAAAAATGTGAAATAAGCGCGCTGTCGCCGGGAGGACAGCTCAGGGGCAACCCGTTTATCTTCGAAGCAAGACAGTGCAGAGTAACACAGGTTTGAAACCATGTGCTTAGAGGCTGGTCTACGGTACCAAGCGCATTATAAAAGATTAATGAATTGCCATTAGCCACCTCGGCTTCACGAAGTATGGCCATACAATCAAAAGAAAGGGGACACTTGGTTCCCTGTCACTACTCTCCTTAACAGATTTAGTAGTGATACACCAGTGACTTAAATGGGGAACAGGATGCACCTGGATTGGTAGCCTTAAGGACTAACCAGAGCCCTCAAACTGAAGTGAGTTGAGCAGGGGAGTGGGTTTAAAAACGAAAGTACCTCACTCCCAGCTCAGGCTCTCAAACAGTCATATCTGCTGACTGATATGGGTGAAGAATCTGGTCACCTGGGGACAACAAACTGTGGATTCATAGATCAAAAGGTACTCCCAAGATGTGTTGCAAGAGCAAAACTGAGTTAGATGAATTACTGCAGCAAAGGGAGATCGAAATACAAATCCAGAAGAAGGCAAGAAATGGGAATAGGAAAACAACAAGTAATAAGAAATTATTAATACAAAGGTACTAATTGAAGGATTAAAACAGCTTTGTGACAATATAGGAAAGTGATGTCCATTACTGCAGTAACTCTCATATACCATGATACAGGAAAACAAGTTAGTCTTTTAGGGCATGACGTTTGCACTAGTTCTTCTGAAAACTGTTTGTTCTTGGCTGTCTTCCAGCACATTTTCTTGGAAACCTTGGTGCCAATCTTCACGCTCAAAGGACCACCCTCTTAGAATGCCAAACACTACATCAGTCTCCCCCTAAACCCCATGCCATCTTCCTGCTTGTCACAGTATTCTGCCCAGAGTAAAGGTTTCTCATAGGCTACAGCCTACAAGGTAAGAAATACCTTTACCATGAAGAGAGAGCTTGCTCCAATCGCAGCAATTTCAAATGGTAAAGGGAACCATTTGCCAAACGAAAAGAGGATCTCAAACCAGCTGTTCAATAATTGACACAGATGGATGCTCTGATGATGTAAATGAGCAGCCGCATACTAATTCTCCAAGAAGAAGTAATAGCGATCTAAAAAGGACATTCTAAAAATGGCACCCAGCTAATGTCGGTTGAAGCAATGGGTTCAAAAGGCTTCTGCACAAGTGCCAATAGAACCACATCAAGGTCTGTAAGGGTGTCGAAGAAGGATGCTGACACAAGGGTGGCATTTTGGTTGGTAAAAAAAAGAAAGAAACT
Source organism: Ambystoma mexicanum (assembly GCF_040938575.1). Classification (NCBI taxonomy): domain Eukaryota; kingdom Metazoa; phylum Chordata; class Amphibia; order Caudata; family Ambystomatidae; genus Ambystoma; species Ambystoma mexicanum. Next base: position 747,779,873 of record NC_090926.1, read on the forward strand.
CACTATCCCCATCTTCTAAAAGGGGTTTCCCTGCTTCAAACTAATACTAAGGATCTGTCAGAAGGTCAGTTGAAAATCAAAGTCCACCGTCCTGTGTCACAACCTACTTCTATCACTTACACTACAACCAAAAGATAAGTCAACAGAAGATGCCTTCTCCAGGAGAATGACTCCCTTCTCCTGGTATTTGGCTGGTATTCCCAATAATGTTCTTTGGCAAAAGGATGCCTGGGGAAATGGCTCCCTTCCCCTGGCTTGTGGTTCCAACAAACCTTTGCACCTGTCAATTTTCAGAAGCAGAAGAATGACTCCCATCTCCTGGTATTGGCTCCCGTACTCCCACTTAGTTCACACTAAAGCCACAGGGGATGACACCCTTTCCCTGGCATCTGTTGATCAATGAGCTTTCAGTTTCGAATTTCGGCACTAAGGGGAATTACACCCTTCTCCTGGCTTCTCTTAAATGTATCAAAATGGCTTTCAGTGTTTTCACCAGGAGAATGACTCCCTTCTACTGGAGTTTTCTCCCGTATCTCTCAACTTGATATTTCTTTTGCCCCATTTCTCGTGGAATTAGCAAAGCCCTAAATCCTTCTCTGGGCCTTGGTTCAATTTTCCTTGCCACTGCGACGAGGATGCTTTCCTCAGATGCTTGGGATACTTCTGTTGGGGTCCCACACCATTCTCTGGTGGTCAGTGGGTTTATTGCCTCCAATGCAACAAGGAGGTTTTCCTCTGATACTCGGTTCACTTGTGTCAGGGTCCCAGACCTTTCTATGGTGGTCAGAGGGCTTGCTGCCTCCATTGCAATGAGGAAGTTCTCCTCAGATGCTCAATCCATCCTTCCCAATAGTTGACAGTTGCTACTGGGCATGCAGTAAACCGCTCAAGCCTCCCTCTCCCTCTCTTCCACCACTGTTTCCCCTCTGGGTCTCTCACACCTCCCATTACCTTTGTTGGGACTTTGGTATGCCACCAGGTCTTCCTGGACTGGGGTGCGTCTCTCTGGCTCTTCACGCTTCTCTTTCTGCTCCGTAACTCAACGGTGGCTCTGCGCTCTTCTGGACTGCTTGGCTCTCTTCCTGCTTCGTGTTCGGGTCTGCTCCAGCTGATCCCATGGAGAACTGCATCAGGGATTCGTCGGCATCCTCCGCTCTTCATCATCCCCGTTCAGCTTAATGGTTTTCAAACTCGTGCTCTGGATGGTTTCCACCTCTGCTGTGTCTCCCGGCTGGGCTTGGCCAAATCATCAGTCCTTCTCCTCTTATACATTGTTGCCAGTCCCGCCCTGGCAGATTGTCAAAGTCCTTGGTTGTTCTTGATAGGGTGATCTTTATGCATCCTCTAGGCCACCCCGTTCCAGTACTAGCCCAGTCATAAATCTTCATGTTTTCCATGTTCTTTATCATCCTGGTACTCTGTTTTAGCTGTTTGTCCTACACCACAGAAGTACATGGGTCTACTCTAAAGGAAGTGGTTTGAAATGGAGGGGACATTAGGGAAGGTTGGGGGTGTGATGTTGGCCAACAGGCGGTACCTTAGTTGTTCGTCCTTAGCTACAGAGGGGGAGTCCCTTACCGTGAGGTCCTCCCGCATTAAATCACCCCTAGGGGGACTATTAGGTAGCTGCCGCACCTCCCTAGCCTCATGGAATAGGGCTCCCCCTTGGGGAGGAGTGACGATACCCGGCGAATCATCACAGGTCCCACAGGGTATGAGCTTTCTCCTTGGTGGGGAAAATTGATAAAACATTCAAATATGTTTTCATTATGGGGGTTGTGAGCAAACCATTCAAGTATGTTACAACTGCGTGACAAAAGGCAGCACATAATCTAAAAGCACCTCCAGGTGGTTATTGCCATTTTCTAGGCACCATTGACAGAATCACGTCCATTTGCTGGCATATTGTTTACAAGTCGAAATTTTCCAAGTGCTCTAATGATCTCCACGTTCTTTTTCGAGTACCCCAGGTGAGCAAAACATACCTCTGCAGAGACAAGGCTGCTAAAGTAAGAGATTGTGGGCTGGGGCGCAGAATCATCTCCCCCTTGTTGATGCAGTAGGTCTGGTCTCAATGGCATGATCTAGGGGGCTTTATTCCCGAGTGCCTCCTGGTTTGAGTACCATACTCTCTTGGCCCGGCTTGGCACGGTCAGGATCACGATTTGTGCACTTAAACCTATGGAGGACCTTTCGAAACTAAAAGTTGAGCATTCGCAGTTTCCATGCCGGAAATATCATCAATATCTCTCTATACAGATCCACCTCGTGAGAGGTATGTGACTTTTGGCTTCTCTGACATTCTCCTCCCCCACCAGATGGGAGGCTTTTGTGAAAATGGGGTGTTGTAGAAACCAGCCCCAACATTGAAGGGCTAAAAGGCAGGGGGCGATATTATGCTCCCCTGTTATTTATATAAAAGTTTTGGTTGTGTTGTCAGTGTAGACTAACATGCGGTAACCCTGCAAATAGGGACAGGATTCCAGTAAGATGGCCTTCAGTTCCAGGAAATGCATGTGGCGAAGTCGTTCCTCTGGACCCATAGGTCATGGACTTCCCCCACCAATCACCACTTGCCAACGCGAGAGACACAAGTGCTTCGAGAGGGTCCATGGTAAAAGGAGGGGCTGAGAAGGGTAGACCCTTTGTCAGAATGCTCTCTTGCATCCACCACTGTAGGTCCGGGTGTAACGACACAGGGACTTCTCTCAGTTCGGTTTGTGCTTGTGAGGTCCGAGAAACATTGCGCTACAAGGTGATGCTGGGAAAGCCTCATGTGCAATCTCACATTTGGAACAACCAAGATGTACAAGGCCGAGGATGTGGAAATTGTATTGCCGGAAGCAGAACCCTTCAGGAATTCCCTGCATGCGGAATGTAATTAGATGATCCATTCTGTTTGGGGTTGGTGTAGACCCTCCCCCTTGAGCACACTACCAGACAAGGCCAATGTACTATAATCTCTGTGCGGGTCTGAAAGTTCATTTTTCCCAATTCACGGTCAGGCGCAGCTCAAAGGCCAGTCGGACGACACAGTTGACTGACTCCAACCAACAGGTTGTGGAGTCCCGAATCAGCTAGTCGACCAGGTATCAATACATATGTATCCCCTGATGACACAGATGAGCCATAAGTGCATCCATGCCTTCTGTACATACCCTTGGTGCAGAGCGTAGGTGGACTGGCAGAACTCTGTACTAGTAGGGCACATTCTGAATGCTGAGACAGAGAAAACTTCTGTGGGGCTTCCACCTTGTATGTGCATGTATACATCCTGCAGATCTAGCTCACAAAGACATTCCCCTTCCATGGGAGAGGCCAGAATCTGTCCCAGAGTGACCATCTTGAATCTCTCAGTTGGAAGAAAGTTGTTGAAGTATGACAAGTTGAGGAAAGTTCTCTGTCATACTCTGTCCTTCGTGGGCACAGTGCAGATCTGCAAGAAGTAGCCTTCTGAAGGAGACTCCAGCTCAATCTTGTCTATAGCGTCCAACAGCAGTAACTTCCGAAGTCCCTCTAATAGGTTTGATGAAAATTGTTGAGGGATTTGGTAGGAAAGAGGAGGGTAATGGAAGTTTGAAGCCACTCCTCACTACTGATAAAAATCCAGTCTGATGTGATTTCCATACACTATAGAAGATGGAGGGACAAGATGAAGGGATACCCTTCCACCGACTGGCGATGAGTGCTGCTGGGCCTTGGCTGTGTTAAACCTTAGGCTTTCCAGCCTTGCTCGACAGTGTCTAAAACTCCCTTGCCTGTTTTTGGCCGTTCCCTCAATATTGCAAAATTGTTGTCCTAGATGGAATACATACCAAACTGATTTTGACCTAACATTGTACTGAATGCTTATTTTGCTAAAGATAGCCAGTGTCCATAATTTAGCAATTAAAAAGGCAAACTCAATCCAAAACATTTAAGAACCGAGGGAGAACAATGTATGAATTCTGAATAGGTTTAATTGAATGAGTGAAAAAATAGGTTATCATATTTTCAGATTTATTCTCTCCAAAAATGTAAAACCAAAACATAACAGCCACTTATCTAAGAGCCACCATTTGTATGAAAAACCATATAGACCAGTCACAGACATTGAACCACATGGACAACAATGCAGGATTTCAATATCTATTTCAGATATTCCTTCTACTGTGCATGGTCCGAATTACATATATTCTTGTAGTACACAGTCATTAATCGCACTCAAATTACATATACAATGCCAGGCTTAGTCTAAACTGACATGTAACAGCTATGTATTGGCACTCGCACATTAAATGTGATAGCCTCTTCAGGACCATTGTGCAATTGTTGTCACTTAATAGATGACCTGTCATTGTTCATTCAATGTGAATTATTCTTCATTTAATGTGTCGAAATGATTTCCTATCATAGGGGCTAGGGATCCAGAATTGTTATGGCAAATTATTCCACTTTCTAACTGTTCTTAAATTTAATTCTTTATCTTTCCTTATTTATTGGAAAAATCCATTCCTTGATGGTGTGGTCAGCTGTACCGTTCAGTAATGTGTTCCTTGTTGCTCATAAATCACATCCTGCTTCACGACACAGACTCCTAATATGACAACATGTTTTGTTGTTTTCTTGGCCGAGGTCCGGTGTGCGACTAGTTTTATCCCTGCTCCGGGTACGGACCAGGAAGCTCCTAAAACTTGCTGACGTGCGCTGGACCCTCTGTTACGCAGATGAGGCAGATTTGGTGGCTGGCCAGGCCGACACGCTTTTGGCTGAGAGTAATTGGATCTTTACTTTTGTCAGCTCCTCTTCTGTGCTGGAAAGGAAGAGAGTGAGACCATTGCCTTTTCCTGGACCTTTGGTAAAAGCTATGTGCTCTTGAGCCAAGCTGTTCTGATGAGGTCTACCCTGAAGCACAAACCTCTTGTGGCTGTGTCCACATGGCCAGCTGTGGCTCCAGTATATTGTGAGCCACCATATTTTCCTCCCATAGGCTGGCAAGGAACTATTGTTTCCCGAGTTCAATCAGGTCGCATACAAATTCCTTCCCTTCACTCCACAGTTGTTGCATGATGCCAAAATGGCATTGGTTTGCCTTCCACAGATGTAGGGCACTGTTCAGATCCATTTTCTTTCCAATCCTAACCAGTGCCATCCAGTGTTACCTATCCAATGTCATCTCCTTGCTCCCCAAGGAGTAAGGGAGGGGTTGCCAGACCCAGAGGAAGAGGGTGAATTCCCTTTTACCAGAATGGTCGATACCACTGTGTTGGGGGATTTGGGCTGATGCAGAGCATCTCTAAAGGAGTCCGTATATATTGGGCATCTAACCACTTGTTCATCTGTGTCACATTGTGTGGCTTTAGCCGAACCTTTTTTGTTTCTGCAAGGGTGAAGTGAAATCCTGCAGTGCCAGCCTGATTTGTCTGGTATGTTGGTGAGGACCTCTGCCAAGACGGCAACCTCTTAAGCTGCACAAACTCAAGGTACTCTGCTTTTGTGGAACATCCAAATGGAATACCTCTCTTCCTCTGTATCAGCTGGGTATTGATGTTCTGCAGGGACCGGAATATGTGGGTCAGAGAATGTGGAGAACCCTAGCGGCACTGGATGGTCATTTGAGAAGGTTTCAGGGGGAGTCTGCGACTGCTCTGCCCTTACTGCAGCCTAGCGTCCCAAAGGTAAGATGTCCTTGAAGAATCTCCTCATGTCTGGGATAGCCATGCCATTTTTTAACCTTCACATTAATGAATCATATGCCAGCCCAGTAAGCATGTTCTGGCAAGACCCGATCGCACAAATGGGCTGCTGTGGCACCACTTGGGTGCTCTGTTTTGCTATACATGGTAAGTGTGTATCGGCTGCCACGAATGCACACCTAGGTATGAATCTCTAATCAGGGCTGTCCACTGCACCCTCGGTGCAAAGGAATGTGACAACGGTGCTTGTATGGCTACAGGTGGCGAGGGCACCACTGTTTGCACAGTCCTAGTCAGCCCGGGAGTGGAACAGGACGGAGCAGTCCCTCTGGTGTTGGTGCGTGACCTCCTGCGAGGTTCACCTTTCCTCATCACTCACATGTGTAGACTATGCTTGAGGCTGGCAGGGGTTCTACTGTCTCTGCACAAGGCTTCTCTACCAACAGCAAAACCCTGGTGTATTGGCTCGTGTCCAGTGTCTCCATCTACCCAGTTCTCTTGAGGCTCTCTCTAAGCCATCCAGTGTGTGCCTAGTGTGCATAGGGGAGACATGTGCCTGAGTTTTCCTTTCTTTTTATGGCTTTTATGATGACAATTAGGCCCAGGCATGGTCTGCCAGAAGGTGTTTCGCAATCTTATGCCATGGCTCATGCCAGCAGGCATGGTGACCACTATGATGCCCATGGCCATCACGATGCCCGTGGTTACTAGTAGAACACTCCTTTCCATACCCCGGCTCCTTAGAGAGGACACTGGGTGTGGCTGTTGCATTCACACAGAGAGGAGCGAGCTCCCTCATGTGTCCATGCTCTTGGGTATGGGCTTGTGTCAGGAGTTCCATGGCTGTGGGTGGGCAGGGGGCGAGGGAGAGCGGTATAGCAGTCAATTGGAGGACCTGGGCCCAGAGACCAGTATGTGAGTAAAAGGTCTGGGTGACCCCCCCGTGTATGTGGAAGCCTAAAAGGGTGTTCACCACACGAGGTGCCTGTGAAAATAAAAGGTGGAGTTACTTGCAACTTGTCCTTTGATGTGACAAAGTCCTCAATGTCCCATGGAGGAGGCTCACCAAAAGCCTCCTCCCAATGTGAGATCCTACGAAGGAGAGAGCACCACACACATGGCAAGTGTGCCATGCATGTGAATGCGCCAACCAAGTCTGTCAGAAACTGTAGAATCTCCTTGGACAACCTGCACAGTGCGGGGTGCAGGGAAAGAACAGTAATATGGTACCGTACGAAGCAGAGAAATGGACTGGCATTTGGGCGGGGCACAAAGAGGAGGTGCTGCGCACTGGTGTCGCTGAGACATACCCACACCTGTGCTACTAGAAAGTTCTATTTAATGCTGCTTTGCAACAGGCTCCAGCCACATTCTTGTTCCATATGATGTCCCAAGAGCATGGAGGAAAGGGGACGGGACACAAGAGTACAGCTGCTTTAATGATCTGTGGCCTGAATGTGGAGCCATGCATTTCTCTAGCAACATGCTTGTTCTTGATTGAACAGAAGGACTGCTTGTTAGTTGGAGTCATATTTCATTTCTTGCACCAATTTCACCAGCTAGGCTAAGGGAGATTCTTAGGAGTATGCCTGGAGTTAGTCAGTGTAGGCAACTAGAGTGTGCACTATTGTTAGGCTTTACTGGCATACTAAATGTTAGAATGGTAAGACTAATCAGACAAGTCTGAGAGATATCTATCTGAACTAAAAGGTAATACAAAACGAGAGCAAAAGTTGTTACAGTGAATTAGTCCAAACCCAGGCGGGTCAGCTAAGCAGAACGGCGTGCAATAGCCTTAGGGTTCCATAAAGTGGGTGCCTCACAGCATATGAGCAAGGCTAGTAATCTATACGATGATGGTGGACAGGAGTGGGGCAAAAGTGCACACATGGCACGAAGGTGAAAATGAAATAGCACAGTAAACCAGGGGTTTGTAACTTTGACTCTTCAGATGTTTCAGACTACAACTCTCATCAGCCCTAGCCAGCCTTGGCAAGGGTGAGGGATTGTGGGAGATGTCCTCTGTAACACATGCAGACCCTAAGATGGCAGAACCTGTGGCAGGCACTTACCCTGAGCAATGAACATATTGCTTCACAAGCAAAGAGACGGGAATGAGGTAAGCAGGCCGGCATGTTGGGAGGGGAATGCATGGTTTAGTATAGGACCTGGGTATCGGCTGCACAAGTTTGCACTTATTTCTTTTTTTGAATTCTTTTTTATTTTAACACTTTTTATGCTGAGTTTAAACACATTCCACTGTCCTGCACTTAAAGAAAAACATCCAATGAGTCTGGTGAAGATGCAAGGAAGATAGGAGTACTAAATTCCACATGTAAGTGGGAAAATAGCAAAAGAGAAACCAAGAGTCCATTCCATTAATTGCCAACTTATCAGGAAGACGGTTGCTTTAAAGCAGCCTCCTGTGACTACTGGTGTTGACACTATTGTCCCAGGATCTGCACTCCTGTGATAGCTGGAGGCAACCAATCCTGTGATTGGGTGGCAGGATAACACAAGTAGCCTTGCTGCTGATGTCCCCACTTTGCACATTAAAAGGGTCAAACATTCACAGCTAATGAAAAAGAAATGGAAGATCAGAGAATGAAAAGTAAAGGAAAGGCAAGATGCATTGGAGAAGAAATAAACCGACTTACCTGTAACAATGGTTTGGAGTCTAGATACCAGTTATAAATTCACATGATAAATTCACATGCCATGCATTATTCTTCCATTGAGGTGTAGGGTCTGGATTGATTACTTAATTTGATTACAAAATGTAAAACCTGTGTTTCCTCTGCATGTATGTAATGAGATTCCCCTGTGACATTGTCTCAAATCCCCAAACATCCATGCCATCTCCAGATTGTTATTTTTAAGCCAAGTATTTCGGTTTGTGTGAACAATGTACATTAGCACCGGGTGGCATGCTTCAACAAATCAGATGGTTTGGAAGGTGTGCTTTACCCACTGGTAAATGCCCACATTCAGAGCCCCTGTATCAACTACGCCCACCTCCTGGCTGAGCACCTCGGCCACCCCCACCCTCTGCATCTACCCCAGTGCCCCTAGCACTGCATTTCTCCACCCCTTCTCAATTTAATACACCTGCCAACTTCCCACAATCTGCACCAGTCTCCCTCTCCTTGACTCGGGATGCATTGCAGCCACCTTTATTTATAGATTCTTTTTACCAGGAGAAATAGGCTTGCACTGTTTCTCATGTAAGAAAACAAAAATGACCTTAGCACCCAGATGTTATTCCTGACAACCAATAGCTAAAGTACTCTGTCTTGAGGGTTTTCCCAGGCTGTAACCACACTTGGGACCATGTTGAAAACCCTCGTTTCGTTTGGGTCCTTGATTCCTGGGAAACTCCACAAGGTTGGGTACTATTGCTTATCTATGGATCTCTTCGTTCCCACAGCGATGAAGCGGGTAAGATGTCTATTACAGACATCAACCAGCAAAACATGTATGCATGCATGTAGCATTTTTCTTCTGCAGCATACATTGGCCCTAGATCCTTATACTGTACACAGACTGTTGGGAAAGATTAATGGACCCCCAGTCTTTATGTTCTGTTTTTTACCTGTTCTGACTTGGGAAGCAATGTCTTCTACTTCACTTCAACTTCACTTGCCTTGTCCGTTGCTCATTGGCATTGGGAAACGGATCAGTCCTATGTTTTCCTGTTGAATTCTTGTACTTTTTAACATCTTACACAGTACCTGTGGATACTATTGCATCACCTGCACTTTTTACACTTGGGATTTTTTGGTTACTTTTAAACGTGCCTAAAGACAAGCTGGTGGCAGTAGATACATTTGTACCATTTTTGCATTATTTTGAGTGTGCACATTTGCGTTTACCGTGTATGGCTACTAAATGTGTTTCCATTTTAGATAAGAAAAGGACCTCTGAAGCATTTCTTCAAATCATTGTTGGAGCCAAGAATTCCCCAAAGTAGCATAGCCTGCTGAAGGTCTGTCAACGACTCCTGGAGTTGCTCAGCATCCCTTCCTGTGTCCGGCCCAGTGAAGCAGTTTGTGACTACATGATCACTGAAGAACCTGAACGGTGCTTCAACCCTTAGACTAGTGGTACCAAATAGTTTCAATGCCTTCTCATGGATCCTGCCCTTCTGAGCCTTCGGAAGTGTCCCTGGACTGCCCGGTGGACTGACCAGCTCTCTCGTGGGCTACCTTGACAGAATTGTTCGCTGTTCCACTATTAAGCCCGGAACTTCGGTGGTCGCCGGCTGGTGCCACAAGTCCCCGAATTTCAGCATCTCAGCATCAAGAGATCCTGTCCTGGAGTAGTTCCTTGACCGTGGCTGGAAGGGCCCATCAGCACCTGTATGCAGAGACCATCACTGCAACTCACTTACCTCCACCCCTATGTAAACCCAGTCCCCCCCCCATCCCCGCACCCCCCAGTCCTCCATAGGATAACATTAGGAACAAGTCCTTTTGTCTCCCTCATTCCATTTCACTCACCTTTTGGTCGTCGAACCTGGGTAGAGTAACCTGAAATATAAGAAAACATGTACTTACCTTACTCAAATTATTGGACAACTTTTGTAAGTATCGCCAGCACAAGTGTACTGTAGCTTATCTGCAGATACTCCCTTGAGGGGAGAAACACTGGGTCCTGTGAATTTTGGGCACAAGTCCCCATTCTTTTTAGGGGTTGGACTGCTTAGATTAGGTAATTCACTTGTGCCCTGGTTGCATAATTTTATTGCATTCAATCTACTTGCTGAATAAGTTACTTTTAATGCATATTTGAACTGTTGTTTGTATGATAAAGTGTTGTACCATAATAGTACCTTTTGGATTCATTTTTCTGTGTGTTCAGAGGGCCTATAATAAAGAACTATTTTTATACATGCCTGTCTAAATTTAATTATTGTGTGCACTCAATGAGGGCCTATGATCCCACTCACACTCTCCTGAGAATAAGCTTTGATTGCTCTCCATACTACAAAGTAGAACTGCTCCCCCTCACTGTAAAGATTGGAGGATTTTGTTAGTAGCGCTTGTCCCACCACAATATCCTGTTGTTAAGGAAAATCAACCCAATTCAGTAATTCGAAATGTGTGCATTGAGGGTCAAGTTGCTACTCTACCTATTTCCTGTAATGACATTTTTCCCAAATTAGTGACTGGCTCTGTTTATTTTCAAGCAGATTGAACTTTTGACCAGGAGACAGATTATGAGTCTGTTTGCGGCAGCCTTAATTACTGTAAATCACGCAAAATGTCATACCACTTGCACGTTCCAAATGCTCTCAAGACCTAGTAGGTTTGTTTTGTCTGTCCTTTCCTCCCCTACCTTCACTCCCCTTATCCCCCTCTCCCCTCACTTATGTTCAGCACTTGCATGTTCCGAAATGTCTCAAGGTCTAGTAGGATCATTCTGTTTTTGTTTTTTATGCTCTCTTGTTCCCCCCTCCCTTTTATCTTGATGCGCCATGAAACACCATGCATAGGCGCATTACAATAACTAAAGTAACCACAATATCAATATTTACCAGGAGGGAGGACAGAAGAACCGCCGAAGAGGGATATGTGGAAGGAATATTATATACATAAAAAAGTGAGCATATTACAACTGTTTGATGAAAGCTACAACGGCTTGCACTTGATGCCAGATTTGGTTTCAAGGTCATATGTATTACCCATAAGACTGTCATGGCAAACCTCTATAGTACATGGCAACAGACATACTGATCTATGAAGGACAAAGTGGTCTTCAGAGATAGGATCTGAAGGTACCCAGGCTTGGAGGCTCATCCATGTTATATGCGGTCTCATGTTGGAACCGCCTCTTGTTTCCTTCACCTGATACCCGATTGGCTCTCTATATGAAAAAAGCTTAAAATGTGGCCTTGGACAAAGGTCTTTTCTTTGATAAATTCTGCTCTGCATTCTGCATTATTGTAAGGTCAGATTATCAGGTGGTTTTTAACTCCTGCGATCTGGCCATTCTCTTTATGGTCCTCCTCGTATGGAGTATGGGAGGGATTGGCCATCTTGAGCCGTTTACCTACTATAAGGAACTCAGGGTGGCAACAGTAAAGACAGACAAGTGATCACAGTTTAAGGGTGTTTATTAAAATGTATATGAGAGTTGGAAAAACGCCTAAACCTAAATCTAAGATGGGAGCAAGCTTCGACCATCAAATAATAATAAGGCAGTCCTGGTGGCGTCTTGTCAAATAAAAGGGCCTATATTAAGATAAACCTATTGCCAATCCTTACAACTAAATGCAAAAGGGTGTGGGATAGGATTCACAAGAAAGAAAGAAGTGTTCACAAATGATAAGTCAGGATGCGTTAGCCAGGGGTCTCCCTGCCCCACGATTTGAACATAGGACAAGGCGGGACTCCTAAGCACAGCACTCGCTTGAGCTTTCCCAGCACGATACAACAGTTCCACTCTCAGCTATCAGGATCTTCAGTGGTTCAGTCTTTTTTCCAACAAAAAGACTCTTGCCTCAGAGGACCTGATGAGTTCACAATAATAAACAAAAGTTCCTTTCTGCTTGTACGTTGGGTGATGCCCTTTCACCCCTGGATCCCCATCTTCTGCGTTCAGACCCTTCTCGAATGTTAGCCTCCCCTCCATCGGGTTCACTATGGCTTTCCAAACCAATTTTATTTATGGCATTCACAAATCTTAATGTCTTTTTTACACAGTTCACTGTGGACATCCCTCCGTCGGGTACACTATTGTAAACACACTTATTTGGGGTTTCAGATTTCGCCCTGTTCGATCAGCATCCCTCCGTCGGGTTCAATCTTGCCAATCACACAGTTCTGTCTTTTCAACTCACTATGCGAGATTCATCTCCCTTAGCTTTCCAATTACGTGCAGGTCAAAGACTCTCGACTGTACTGGGGTTTTTGCTAGACCCCTGTATAACCACTTTGACCTTTTCCTTCTGGTTTCGGTAGTTTCAACAAATACGGGATCAACCAGAGTCTCTTGAGAGAGCACCCACGTTGTGCCGCACCCCACTGCAGCTGGTTTGCCCTTAATGTTAACAGTTCTTAGAACTTTGCCACTTTTGTTCAAAACAGTTGCTTATCGGTTCTCCACGCGACTCACCGGCTGTGATGAACCACTTGGTTTTTCTTGTATCTAGAGTCAAGGTTGGTATCACGGTAGCAGGCGTCTCTCTCTGCCTTTCTCCTCCTCTGGAACTGCTGTGCTTGGATAGCTTTCTCATCGTGACGTCTGCCTTGCTTTTCGTGTGCTCGTGTGTGTGTTCGTGTGTGTGTGTGTGCTCGTGTGTGTGTGTTCGTGTGTGTGTGTTCGTGTGCGTGTGTTCGTGTTCGCGTGCGTGTGTCTCTCTCTTGTCAATTGCTCGACTCTGCCTGACCCTTGTGTTGGGACATGTCAGGTAAACGGCTCTAGTGTTAGTCCGTTGTCTTTCGTGGTGTAGCAAAGTGTACGTGTCGGAAAAGGGGGAGGGGGTGGGTAGAGTGTTTGAGTACCCTACGTGGTAGGATGGGTGATCCTCCCTCACTGGTCCATCCCCAGGAACTAGATCCAATAGCGATGGTCGTGTCCTAGCCACCTGGATGACAGATCCACAGGGACTAGTCAGGGAGACACCTTCAGGTTTCTCACACTACATGACCTATGAGTCAAGCTCACCAAGGTTTCCCTCACTGTAGGGAATCCAGTTTTAAGTGGGCCAGGGTGCGCCAGACAAATCAATCCACAGCCATTTGTGTGTGCCTGTGAAACAGGACTGAAGTCTGCCCCCACTCTTTGGTAGGCTGCGAAAAGTTTGATTGATTCATGGGATGCGTATATAGTAGGGCTAGGTTCACCTCCAGCCATGTGTGTTACGCAAACTTTCAAGTATTTTATACTGTACACACCACTATCATATTGGTTTTATAGCTCTGAGCCTTGCCCAAGTTGTGGAATATTGTGCCCCACCAAGGCTAAACCAGACTGTGGTATGTCGGGAGAATGGAAAAGTTCAGTAGTTGGGTGGGTAGGAGGATCAAGAACAGCAAAGCGACTGACTCATAGATGGAAAAGTAGACAAGAGTTAAAGAGCGGGGGTTATGTGACAGCTGGTGCCCAATTGAAGAGATCCAGAGGCATCACTTACTCCACCTCCAGGGAAGACAATAACACAGAGGATGCTGCGGGCGGAAAGCTCTGCTGATGGAACTAATGATACTCCTAAAGGTGAATCCCTGCTGCTTTCCACCTACCAGCTGTGATGATTCGAAGGCATTTGTCCCTTCTACCAAGGGGGTGCACCTCCACCTTTGTGTTTAGGAAGGTGAGCATGGTCCACAAGACCCTCCCTATGGGTCTGGTGAAGTGGGACCTCACTGGGAGAGACTCCCCTTTAGGGGACGTGATGAATCCTATGGAGTCATCACTGATCCCCATCCTAAAATCTCATCCCCTGTGACCAGGGAAAGGCACCACTGAGAGCAAGACCACGAATTGGAGCAAATTCCTACCAATGAGGAAGGCTCACACTCAAATCTGGAAAGTATGGGCAAAGCCCTAAAGAAAAATGGAAAGAGGAAACAAAGTAAAATTACCAGATTTCTGGGAGATCCAACCAAAAGTAACAAAGAGGCTGTTAAATAAACAACCGAGAGACAGAAACCAATAACAACAAACGTGGAAAGTTCAGATCATAATACATTACAGACAAACTCATGAGAATCCCAGACACCCTCTGCTCAGAAAAACTATGAGGTGGGCAAAGAGAAAACTCCAGAAATTCGAGAGCCATGCATGAATGTAAAAGCAGATCAATCGACAAGTGATACATTTCATGGCATCACAATGGGTTGGACGATAAACCCTGAATCCTGTGGTCAGTTACACATGAACAGAGGCCAAATGATTAAAGGATTTCAAGCAATACCGACATTGCAGGCTTTGCGCTCTGATATAGAGAGAGATGCCTGCCCAAAAAAAGGAGCAGAGAAAGCAGTATGCTACTACACCTCTAGTCCGATTGGTCAAATTGTCTGGAAACAGAGGGAAGTCCTCAAAACTTTGGGTTATAAGCTGTTGGAACTTTGCGATTCAAAACCTGTGAGTGAGTGTCTGGAGCAGGTAACTAACACAGCAGACAGTGCCCACTGTCGACAACCAAATGGGCACTAGTGCTGCAGCAAAAATAGGGGGTTGAGGACTGGTTGTGGCTTGACACTGCATTAGAAATGTTTAAACAGTCAACACCAAGTAAAAATAGCCTTTAAGTCGGGACCACTTAAAATTGTTTTGTGGAATGTATGTGGATTTTAGAAACTGAGTGGGTTCCTTTCTAAATGTTTGACTCATGTGAATATAATTCTCATGCAAGAATCAATGTCATTAGAGAAAGTTGAACTAGAGGGCTATTACACATACTGTAAAAAGGCTGCAAAAGGCATTAAAGGACGCCCTAAGGGTGATCTAGTTATTGATATTGACCAAAACCTCTCACACATTGGTAACAACACCTACAAACGACTTACTTGCAATTAACATCTTTTTCCCCAGTTTGCAGGCTAACATTCTGCTGGTAAATGTCTACTGGAACAGTGACAATCTGTCTCTGGGGGGCATACATGCTGAAAAAGATGACCTGCTCTTGGGATGGTTGGGGTAAAAACTAAATCTGCATGTCATCTTGGGGGCAGATCTAAATGTAAAATGTGTAGTGGTACAGAACAAGAGAGGTTGGGAAGTAGAGAAGATGTCTAAACGTACTAGGGGAGTGGAATTGGGAGCCCTGTGGAATGAATATCTGGTGTGTTGGGACCTAACCATATTCCTGCATGTGGAGGAGGAGATAGGAAATGTTTTTTTCACTTGGTGCAGAGGACAAAAATAATCTTGCATTGACCATTTCTACATCTCGTTCGAACTAGCCAGGATTTGTGAACCACTGACTAAGGGTTCAGCGTCTGGCAGCTACCATTTTCCATTAATACTGACCCTACGCTTACCACTCTCTATGGCATGTTTCGATCCCTGCACTGTCTTTTGGCCCCAGACGGGGGCGGTCTCACGATAAAATGGAATGCTGCAGTTTACAGAAATGTCATGTTGAACTGGGAGCTCCTTTTGAGTAACATGGGCAGCCAAGCTGAGTGCTTCTTTGTCAATAATTTTAAACACACCCTATTAAATTGCATGAAACAGTTTACTAACAGAGGTTAAGTTTACTCCAATAGGGAGCACCTGCATACTTCTGATCAAAGGGCTAAAAGAAATGCACTAAGGGCCTTAGCTTCCAAAGAAATTGGAAGCCTGGACTTTGAATCCAAGAGGAAAATCGTGGCAACCGCTAAGCGACTTTTTAAGTCGCGTAGACAAGAAGCCCATGTAAAAGAAAAGCAAGGTATCTTAAAAACAGTACTTGAGAACAATGGTTTGAAATTATGGTCACTTATAGGAGGAAAACCTAAGGGTCCAAAAGTTAGCTTGGATTGTCCGATTACAGAACAAGACTGGATAGCCTTTTTAAGTGCTAAATATAGCCTTACAAGAGGTAAAGCTGAGAGCAATGCTGTTTATGAGGGAATAGATGATAAAACGGAATACCCCTGGGACAAGGGGGATCTAAGGCGGGCAATTGATTGAGCTACACCATCTAGGGCAACAGGTCCGGGTTGCATTCCAACGATGTTGATAAAGAAAGATCTGGTAGCCTGGTTTCGCCCACTGGGAGACGTATTTAGGGATATTTACACTACACATAGGATTCCACACACATGGCGAGAATCTAACATCATACCTATATATAAGCACAGGGATACTGCTGAACCTCAAATTTACAGACCAATTGCCTTGCTGGACTTCTCTAGTAAAATGTTTGATACTTTATTATTGAAAGATCTCAAGACTCAAATTTCGTCAAAACACCTACTTTCATGTTATCAGGTGGGTTTTCACTCAGGTATGGTGACCACGTTGAATGCCTTTACCATGTTGCATCTTCTGGCTGTCAAAAATGGGGTGGTGGGGACTGCATATATGGCCTCCATTGACATGTCAAGTGCGTTTGACATGGTTAGCAGGCATACCCTTTGGACAAAGTTGCTTGCTTGGAAGGTGCCAGTAAAGATGGTGCAGCTTTCAGCTTTATTTCACACCAACACCACTGAGTGCTAGGTTAAGCCGGGAAGGAAGAATATGGGAGTCGGGTACAACAAATCCAGTAAAAGTGGGTAGTTACATTGGACTGGATTGCATTTGCAGACAACATTGTACTGTTTGACAAAACCCTACTCGGTCTGCGCAAGAAGCTTTCTCTTTTTCATAGCTATGCAGTAGATAAAAACTTAATTGGACAAAAGTCCAAGGTCATAACATTCACCACCAAAAGACGACCAAAGATCTTTAACCGGAGAGTGGGAGATCAATCATTGGAAAGAGTGAAATCCCTAAGATATGTGAGCTACTGTTTGGCAAACAGTAGCGCGATGGCGTGATGGAAGCTGTTTCTAAAGAGTAAATACACCCCGCTCTTGGCAAAGATGAAGAGAATCTACTCTCAGCTGTGTCGGTACGCCTTGCAGCCACTTGTTCAGTTTTACCTGCTAAAGGTCGAACCAACGTTACTGTACGGGTTAGACATCTCAACGTTTGACATGGGGGCTTATTTGAATACGCTTCAAGGGCTGTTATGGAAAAGAACTCTAGGATTGGCAAACTCGACTGCTAACAGTTCTGATCTCATTAGGCGCTAGAGCAAAATGGAGGAAACTTACAGAATTTTCCAGATTGCTAAATGCTCCAACAAACTCTCTTTATCAACAGTAGGGTGTTGATCAGACTTCAAACAAAGCAGCCACAATAAACGACTTCAAAACATCTATGAACGAAATGTTACTACAAATTGGCTCCACAAAGGAGGAGCTAATTAACAACATGTGTAATGTCAAAGAGAAGCTATTTAAATGTGACTGGTGTGAGATAACGAATCTGCTGCCTTCTTAAAACATAAAATACGCAAAGTTTATAAGGAAAAGGGAGATATTATGAAATATATATCCTTTTTCCATGCCTCAATACCCGAATACAATACCTACGCTTCCGTCTAAATACATTTTTAACGTTGGAGCGGATTTTGAAATGGGACAGGTCTATAACTGACTTGTAGGCTCTGTAACAATGGTGATAGTGTGGAAAGCGTAAAGCATCTGGTTTTGGAATGTTATGCGCTCAGAGAGTCAAGGGTGCGCTTTTTGGGTTCAACGCAGCTGTCAGAGCTCACATGGGTTAGGCTAATGTGGGGCGATTCCCAAACCTTGATACTATCAATATGTGCTTTTTTAAGAATTCTAATAAGGCTGGAGGCCCTTTAGGCATCACTAGGCAATTTACCTCATCCTCCCAAAATGGGACTCCTGTCCTACTGAATGGCCAGATACAAGAGTGGGTGGGATTGCGATTAGTTATCTCTGGACTGAGGTTGTACTTGCCTAACAGAAATCTAGCTGGCATAAGGCAACTATGGACATATACTCTTAACTTGGAGTTGACACTGAATACAATGAGAGCATGAAGTGCACGGAGGATTCATGCCATGTCGCTTTGTTTTATGTAATTTGATTTAACTTGTTTTCTCTTGTTTTCTCTTTTTTGTACTACATGTATGATATGAAAGGTTTATAATTTGTTTTATAAATCAAAACACAATAAAACAAATAATTTTTTTAAAAAAAAGCCATTTGTTTTGCCATCCTGAGAAAAGTGTTCTATGAAAAAGAAAGACATTTGTTTTGGCAACCTGAGGAAAGTATTTTGTGAAAGAGACCTTTCCATTGACTTGAATAGAACATTGTTGGTACAAAACACTTTCAACAGTTTTCCAGAATTAGTTCAAGGGAAGGGAACCAACCCCTTGACACATGGATTGCTTTGTTGAAATTACACCTTTGAACTTTTACACACCTTTGTTGAGTTGGAAACAGATATTTACCTGGCACCGTTTGCTTGTGTATGTTAGGGTGAGGGTCAGACATTCTGGACAAAAGGTCAGCTTGCTTTAGTTTTAGTTTCATAGGTAGGGACACATTAGTAAAGGGACTGATGGGTCTTTATCCAAACCACTTTTTTTTTTTTTTAAATCAAAATGGTGAATGTTGAAAACATTACAACTTTGTGTCCGCTTCTCATTTCTGACCCCTCACAGGGACAAGGACTCCCAGTCCCATGATGAACTCCCTAGACCATCCACCATAATGGCATACATGGGACTACCAGATGTAAAGAACATTGTGAGCTCCAGGGACTTCACTGAAGACAAAACTAAAATATCCCAGACTGCACAAAAAGGAGGAACGGTCTCTTTAAGTGGAGACATACATTTACCTAAGACAAGGAGGCTGGAGAGAGAGTGTATGCCGATTAAAGGCGACGCACCAACAGAAAGAGAAGAGACTAAGCAGGCGCAGCCCCATGACAAGGTGGCGCCAGGAAGAGGCTGAGCAAATGCAGCCCGCATCTTTTGTAGGAGTCCCTGGCAGCATAGGGAAACGCAAGAAGCTCTGCATTTCCGAGAAGAGAGCAACGAAGAAGGAAAGTCTTATCCCTGTAGTAGCGTGACCACGAGGACTTTGTGGTGGGCAGTCCGCCTGTCGAACAACACCGAAACCAGCATGCCAGGCTGTCCAAGAGAGACCCTGCAACCTGTAGTCTGACACAGTCGCATAGAGGAAGAGAACCGAGTGAAAGATACCGACAAGGAGGAAAACAAGCAGCCGAGTAGAGGAAGAGAACATGAACGAGTGATGAGCCTCAAAGTGTTCCCCTGCAAAGACAGAGATAATGAGGAGGATGGCAGTAACAGGAGGCCACCGGGACATTGCTATGTAAGGGTAGAAACTTGTCTCAGCGGAATTGACAAGATACTGAAAATAACGCCATTAAAGTGGAACTGTATGAATGTAACCATGAGAATAAAAAATACGCCCGAGAGAAGGCATCAAGGAATGGATGCCAAGAGAAACATGAAAGTGGCAAATTCCTAAATGTAAAGCCCATAAAGTGGAACTGTAATGCAGTGATCCCAAGAATAGTGAATAAACCTGTTAAGAACTGGAGAGAAAGAACCTGGAAAGAAGGGAGGGAAACGAAATGGGAACTGAAGTCAAATGAAGTAGGACAGAGAAGAAGTGATCAAACGGTGCCATGCCAGGAAAGGCTCACGTTGCTACAAAGGAAAGCCAACCTAAAAAGGCCAGAGTTATAGAGATCAGAAAGCATAAAACCCTGGGAGAGAGTATAGGAAAGAGAATTACACAGCCTTGTGGAATAACTAGCCCAAGAGGGAAGAGCAAACCTAAGTACATTATAAAAGAAATATAGGACCTTTTCCAGAAGGTGAGCAGAGAATAGCTGAAAATATCTTACGAAAGAGAACTATGGAACACACACACACACGCACAGACAGTGCTGTAAGAGAACAACAAGAAGGAAGAGACGTTTTCCTGGTATAATTTAAGTCAGTCAAACAGTGGTAGGGTCAGTTAGAAATAGTTTTGGGCAGAGGACATTTGCATTACAGAATTCTTGATGACTGATTAGCACCTTCAGTTATTTATAGAGGCAGGGAAATCCCTGCAGTGATAGGGAAAGCTAGTCCTTATTCTTATGGTTTGAATAAACCAGACTCAAAATGTCCTTCAAGTGTCCGCCACACAGTGTAAAGTCCTTTTTGTGATCCCTTCACCCTTGATATGGAGGGCACAGTCGGATCCTCCTCCTCTGCGGTCTTTTAGTGCTCTCCTGAAGCTCCTGGAACATGCGTCTCACCATCGCAGAAATGGGAGCCCAGGTGGTGCTGCTGAAGACAGAACAACATTGTTTCTTGACTGAACCTCCTCTCTTTTGTCCTTTCCCGAGTGTCAAGTCATGAACTGAGCATCCGGATACCTGTCCCAGAAGGTCAGCATTGTGTTAACTTGCTGCTGTGCCTTGATCCATCGACTGTCTTGGGGGAGGGTGGTTCTCCAACTTCACTGTTCAGGCATTGTATGGATAACCATGAGGGCCCATAGCCAAGCCTGTATTTCTGGTGCCACTAACAACCCGGGCAAACTGCAAGGAACTCGCAAACTCTACTGCAGCCTCCACTTCTCCCCTGCCTTCCCTAACCCTCTGTACTTCACTGGTCTCCCACTTCTTAACCAAAACTAAGGATATCTTGCCCTCACTCATCTACACCCTTCCCTTCTCCATCCTCAGTTCTGAGGCTACCTTTGCACCCCCCCCCCCATGTCTTCCTACTCTCCTCTTTCTCGCTCATAGCAGTGGATGAGGTCACTAGACAAGTCCTCTCTATGAAAGTCGCCTCCAAAAAGGTGCTCCCCTGCTCCTCCAGAACTATTAGGTACAACATTGCCTCCATTGCGCCAGCCTTGGACAATTTCTGTAATCACTCCTTTGCCAATGGCTCCTTTCAGCTAGCGCTCAAGCACTCCCTAGTGCATCCTATCCTCAAAAAGCCCTCTGCCGACCCGTCTTGCCCGGCTAACTACCACCCTATCTCCATTATCCCCTTCCTGGGCAAACTCCTGGAGAAGCTGGTCATCTCCCAACTGATCCAACACACTGAATCTGTTGGTTGTCTCTTCAACCACCAGTCTGGCTTCAGAGCAGCCAGAGCCATGGAAACTGATTTCCTGAACACTCGTGATGACGTGCTCTCAAATCTCGATTCCAACTCAATGCGTTCTTATCATTCTGGATCTTTCCTCTGCCTTCAACATGGTCAATCATGCCACCCTGACAAATCGGCTATGTGACACCCTGGACATCACAGGCCTGGCACTGGACTTTTGACCTCATTCCTCTCAGACTGACATTCACAGGTTCAATTGGGCCCTTTTCTCTCCCCTATCAGGCTCTTCACCTGCGGCGTCCCTGAAGGCTCCATCCTCACGGTGGCTCTTCAACATCTACTTTGCCCCTCTGGCCCTCCTGATCTCATCCTTTTCTCCTCACTTCAAATGCTATGCAGATGACAGAGCTCTCCTTCAAGCTTCCCTCCACTGCCTCCTCTCTAATCCCTGACTTTATGACTGGTCTTCAGGCATGAAGCCTGCGGGCTTCCGGCGTGATGCAAGCATATAAATAAAAATGGTGTGCTGCCATTGATCTCTGCCTTAATGTCAGTAAGACTGAGATCCTTCTCGTTAGGACCCCAGCTCCTTCCTTCCCACTGGCCGGCCTTCATTGGTTCCCTTCCCGTCACCCTATAGACTTTCTCCCATTGAACACCATGGAAACATTTCATAAGCAATCTTAAACGTCTTACAAGTACCTCGGAATGTTACTTAACCTTGTAAATTGTGATTCAAATTGTTTAGATGGGGAATTACAATATTTAGGTGCCTGGCTTTGAGTTATAAGACTAGCGGTTGCTTTTAAAATAATGTATGAACTTTTGTGGATGCTTTGAACATTTATGTCTCTAAATGGCTTGGACATTTTTCCATATCATAAAAGTGTGTGCTACTGATTTTAAATGCATTTGAGTCTCTGGCACTCTTTAGTGTTTTTCTTATAGCATTACTCTATTTCAAATTAGTTACCTTTTTTGATATTTCTCATTACATGACCCCATAATGAATGGAATATTGTTCAGTAAGCATACTGTGTGTATTTAATTATAGTGTGCTTATGTGCGGCAAGCCGTAGCTTGGTACTATCCTTCTCATCTCCTAGGAATAAAGTTTAGCCGCTCTGTCAAGTTTATCGTCATAATGCGAGACTCAGCTAACTTGGTGGTAAACTTACCTAACACTGATGATTGTTTTTTGAGCCCTCACCAAAGGACACTTAACAAAATCTCCTTAAAATTAAGATTAGATCATATTTCAAACTTAAAAAGATGTGCTTTTTGTAGAACTTCACACATATCATGCAACAACAATTCACTTCAGATCAAAATGACTCATTGGGTCATTTCACACTCAGAAAATAGAACATGGAAACCTGTTGTCCAAAATGTTCACTTGGCGTCATTACAAATTAGGCAGCAGTGGTAAACCACTTGCTGTTTGGAAATACTGCATGTTTTACTACTGTCAAAAGTTGAGTTTTGGTACATAAACTCTTCCTTTTCTGGCTCTTTTTGTGTGTAGGAACATTCCTCTAAACAAAAGCATTAATGCATGTGTTATTACAGCAAGTCTCCAACTGAGTGCTAGGGATTTCAAATAATGCTGACCCTTCCTGTAACTGCATACCTCCTGCATGCCTATGTGTAATTACATACTGCCAAACTCAAAATGTCCTCTTATTCTTTGTGTGTTCATTATTTGCCAACCATCTCAACTTTTCACCTACCCGAGCAAGATTTTTAAAAGAAAGTGATATTTGTTTCTATAGCCCAAAGCTGAAAGCTAATCAGTATCTTGACATTTGTATTCCCATACAACCTGCTACTGATTGAGTGGACCTTCAAAATGACTGCTGGTTCGGAGAGGTTTGGTCATCTCAATGTTTAGATCATTTTCAGTAATCTTCCCAGCTTAAAACTCACTTTGAACCCAATGGTGGAAAAAATATGAAGATGGCATGGAAGGTTGAGGTTTTCAGACTAACTTTATAGGGGAGTCTTACTACAGACACACATTGTTACAGGCTACAATTTTACATTTTTTAAATAAGCAATTATTAACAATTCCATACCAAACCATAACATGGCAAGTTAATGAACATCATGTGAATTTATAAAAGATTTACAGTGCAAAACAATAAATCATGATGCTTGAATGTTGGGGTGCATGGCCAGGAATAGAATGAAGCTCAGTCACACAGGCTATCGGGCACTGATTAAATGAATGTGAAAGTGGGTGAGGTTGTTGGGTGAGAAATCGTTTAAGAGGGAATTGAAAGGAGCACTAGTTGGTAGACCAACAGGGTTTCGGTTAGACATCAGTGAACGAAGGTTGTCGTAGGATAGGAGGTGTCCTTGGTTAATGCATCATGGAGTGAGGGATGGATGACAGGCAGCTGCATGGTGTGACATGGTCTTGAAAGCACAGGGATTTAGGCACTCGCATAATACAGGCTGAGGCATCGAGAGTTGGAGAATACATCACACTTGCGGATTGAGGGGGAACTCTAGGTCAGGATGAACAGAACCTGGATAAGGGGGGCGTCACAAGGTGGGACTAGCTCTGAATTGAGCTTCAAAGTGGGGATGAATGAAAGTGTCTGCTTAAAAAGCGAAAGGGAAGGAGATGTCACTCTCTGACAAGTCTCAGAATGTGCTACAACAGCCAGGTTACCCTGAAACATGTGGGGGCATTGATTTTCTGCAGTGGAGGGCTATTCCTTATCCTAAGCACCCATTTTTCATCTGCTTTATGAAAAGAAGATGAAGCTCTGTAGTAGCCATAACTGTGTGAGGTAATCTCACACTGTCCTGTAAACACACTGAAGAGGCATATACTAAATTGCTTGCAAGCTCTCTTGGCTGAATTAGAATATTGTGCCACCAGCGGGTAGGGATTTTGTAAGCAATATCTTGAATTAAAGAACATATTGTTTGAAGGATAATACAAACAAATCTTTCTGTCTCTGCATTTCTGGTGCCAGACGACAAGTACTGCAAATTCATGGTTTCCCGAAACTGCAATTCAGGCACATACAAAAGGAAATTACTGAGTCACCAGACTGGCCTGTTGGACACAACACTGACACTGAGCAGAAAAAAAAGCATCAGATCCCTTCCATAACTAGGTGCTTTGCGTCTTCAGAGGCACAGGCAGGGTTTTTGGGGGATAAGGGAGTTCAGCTTCAAAGGCAGGGCAGTGGGGGCTAACCTCCAAACAAAGTACATTTTTCAAGTTCATGCAACAGCCTGTGGAAGTCTTCCCATCAACAGAGAAGTTTATAGTAACTCTTCTGAAAGGTACCCACAATGTACTTATTTATATCTAGTTAATGTTGTTTGGTCAATTTTGTACAAATACATATCTAATGTTGTGGAACACCTTCTTTATGATATGAGGTGTTTGTAGTTCAACCAGGGCTACTGGTAAGAAGTGTGATTATTATACTCCCTATTTTTATAAGGAAAAATTGAATTCATATTTACAGTGCAATACGTTTTAAAATGTACTTTAACTTAAAACATAAACTGTAGAAATCCATGCTTCTAGTTACTTACTAACTAATGCCAATCATAAGGTGAATTTGTACCTTAAACAACAACTTCTGATCAGGCACTACTATTGAGCTCCTTCCTGTGGCCCTGTTCAGAAGGTAACACTAATCTGAACATTTTCATAGAGCTGCGTTGGTGGAAGAAGGGGGAAAGCTTCGACCTATCTGTTTCTTATTTTTCATAAGGAGCATTTCTACTGCATGTTTTCTTTTGTTGGGAGTATTTGCCTTTTTCTAGCAAGTAAACGTGCGTGGCACACTACCCATCCGTAGGGCAGATGTCAACATAGATTTAACCGCACCGAACCAACAAATTCATATGCTTCCAAACTTTGTATGTAGGCAGCAGCCAACCACCACCTTTCAAACTATGTGTCTAGAATCTGGAACATTTCTGGGGGATAGCCAGGCAGGATAAGGTAAGTGCTTGGAATCCGTGTCCTAGGGCAGGTAGCTACCTGGAGGGCCACACTGTTGAGGGATAGACTATGAGATCTGTAGATCTGTGCAGATGGTGGTGGTGTGCATATGCAGAGCTGGATACATTATCATTGAAGATACAAGTGGTGCAGGATGAGGAACGGATAATGCCATGAAACTAGATGGGGAATACAGTCAAATCTCATCAATGGGGAATAGAGCATATGTATCCAACCAGCTATCAAGGTTGAGATCAAGAACACCCCCAAAATTAGCAACTCCGTGCACATAAATATCAACTGCATCCAGATAACGGGTTTATCAGCCACTTTTACTCCCTAGAAATAAGTAAATGCTCCCAAAAAATATTTTTACTCGCTTTTAAAATACTTCTATTAGGAATTGGACTTCCATTTTTACTCTCTAAAAAATCATTTTACTCCCAACTTAAAAAAATAGGGAGTAAAATGGAGCACTGAATCTTTCCGCTACGGATAATTAAGCACATTTGCAATGTGTCTTGAGCTATAGTGGGGAATCGTGCACAAACAGGGACTTGCTCAGAGACTTCTCCAAAATACCTGTACTTATTATTTTTCCTGAATCTAAGGGTTAGTACTTTGATTCATGCCTGCCTGCTAACAACAATTTTGGATGAAGATAGATCTTGCCCAAACCCTAATGGGTAACGCCACGAGCAGCGTATATATTTTGTATCAGTCTGATTGAAGAGCTGCCATATCTTGGGTAAGGCTCAGTCAGAAAGGCTGTTTTTTGCATCTTGCTCTTTGGAATACCGCAGGGCTGACTGGCAAGACCCAAAGGCAATCTGTGCATGCCCAAACTACACCCACTACCCAAAATACTTTTGTGAAATGAAGATGATTAGGGATAGGCTCGGAGTGCCTTGCTCCCTTCCCAAAGATAGCAGGACATGGCAGCAGTCAACGCAAGGACAATATTGTGTAAGGGACAGACAACTGGGGAAGATGACATTGGCATGACAGATGAAGAACTATACAGTTATGCATTCAGAAAGATACATGTACCTTGGGAGGCTAGCATGGCACCCGCCGTCTCCTGGAAATCCAGAAGCTGCTGCAGAAAGAGGATTGCCTAAGGGAACGAAATCAGAATGCAAACTTTGAGACAGTAGTTACATTTCACCATCTGCTACCATATTAAAGAAGAGCAGACCATCATCACCACCAACTTGACCCTTTACGCTGCGGTGAAAACAGTCGACCCCTGCATTTCACAGTTTACAGTAGAAGTAAAAAGAAATGGTGATCACCCCCTTCAATCCAAACTCCACCAGCGTGAAAGACACCTAAACGCTGAATAATGGAATAGAATTACAATTGTATGCAAAAACACATGGCTTTCCATAATGTCCGGACAGTGGTCTTTCCTGCCATTCCCACATGCATCAGATCCTCGGAATTAAATGTCAGCAAATAAGAGTCAACCGATTCCATTACACAGTAGGATCATTAAAAAGGTCAATGTTGGCAGATTAACAACAATCAGGGAATTTGATTGGAAATACAAGATTTGGCCTTAAGTGTCTTATTAAACAGGATTCTTCTTTTAAACTACATGTGTTACCTACCTGTCCCTAATGGAAGAACACCCTTTCCCTGTGTGGGGTGTTTGTCCGTAGGTGGGAGCTGGTGCTACGCCTATCTAAAAGGGAAAGATCAGGAGAGCTATCCCTATGTCTAAAATGTTAATTCACCAATTAAACTACTCTGTTAAAAAGGCAAAACAATCTCTACTCAATTACTGTCAACATTTCTAGGAGGAACTTTTTCCCTGGGGCATCATAGCCCTGTTTCTTTTTAATGACCTGCCAAGAAGTGTGTTGGCACTATATCGTAGATCAGTTGCTGTATTTTAATAGAGTAGTTTAATTAGTGAATAACATTGAAGACATAGGGATAGCTCTCCTCATCTTTCACTTTTAGATAGGCGCTGCACCAGCTCCCACCTAGGGACAAACAATGTTGGAGGCAGCCAGGTAGATCAACACGTCTGGCAGACTTCTCACCGGGCAGGTTAATATCACATGCTTTCTTTTTCTGGATTACCCAGTCCCTATGACTTGAAGAATGATGGGTATCTTCAGGATGGTCCCACAGAAGGTATGCATTACATCATGGAGTATTTCTTGACAGATGCCCTGTACTGGCCAAATGGAAACATGGATACCTCCTAACCACTCGCCCACAAAGACCCATGTTATACACAGTTTATTTAAAAATGTCCCCTGCAGGAAAGACATCAACAAACAACTCCCACTTAGAGAATGACATGGTCATTTATATTTTCCCAGGACAATGCCCCTTAATGGCCTGAAGAGCAAGTGATTTCTATTGAGACAGCTTCCTTTTACAGGAAACAATTGGAAACCAATTTCTCCCTAGAAGACAGATACGTGACCATTCCAGGAACCAATGCTGAGGAGCTAATGAGAAGTTCACGAAAGCCACATTACGATCTGCAATGCTCACTGTATGAGGCAATGAAGAAAGTAATGTTAGAACATCAAATGTACAATAAAGTGCCCATGGAATGATAGCAAAGACTCAGGGGACCATTCAAGAACGTATAATGTCGACTGGGCAAGAGGGAGGTTGACGAGAGTCATAACAAACCATGAAACATACCCAAGTGATCTTTACCAAGGGGTTATAATATCCATGGTGTACAGAGGCAATGACAGTTCTGCAAGCATTGAAAATCCCCTAAAATGTCCATAGGGTGAGAGAAATTAAATGCTAAGTATGAGGAGGTTTTTCAGAACTACTAGTGGTGCACATTTCTTAGAAGCCAACCTTTGTGGGCCTGCACAGGGTCCACAAATGTCTAACCAAACTCTCACTTGGCAACGAGAATTAGCAATAAGGCATACACTGGAGATTATGGGTTTGGTGGTACAATTAGCAAACGAAAGAGACTGTCAAGCATTAGACTGTCCAGTAAAAGCAAGTTCGAAAACACTATTTATTTAGCAACACATATGTATTAAGTCGAATAAACTAAAATTTAAGTGAATCAATATTTACCAATATAAAATCGCCATTTGCTGTCCAACATGGGACACTCATGACACTTTAGTATTCACAAAGTTTCAAAAGCAACACTAGCAATAGCCTAAAGTAAGGGAACAAATGTTAGACAATTTATCAAAGGCCTTATAATGTTATAAACACTTGATAGTCATCTTAACAAGTCCAATAACTATTCTAAGAACAGAGTTCACCAATGTTTAAGGTACGTGATCAGTCTTTGACTACTTAAGGGTAGTGTGCAAGATTAGTCACACTTCTCCATAGGAAGCAAAAACTCAGGCTCGTATTACAAATCGTACTAAAGGAACTATAGAATTTGAGTATGGCAAAATGTTGAGATGGATTTTCAGAATGAGCCCTGTGGAAGATTCAGACAGGCCACCCTATTCTGATGAACAGGGACAAACACCAAAATCTAGCCAAACTCTTTCTGGGTAGTGTGACTGAACACTGTCAAGTTATGTAGTACGCACACCTTTCTTTGAAAGCCCTATTGTGTAGTGAAAGACGTCCAATTGGATAATTCTTAACAAGTTTTGGGTGCAGGGAAGAAAATGCAGTTCTGGCACAAAAACTGCTACTGTATATCAAGAGAAGTAGTGTCCTTGTTGATGGACACTCCCGTCCCCTGCACCCCATATATGCTGAGAAGGAATCAGTCAGAATTTTAATCAATTCTTGTACATAACAATACATGAGTATTTTTTCATGTGTTTGTCTAAACCAGAATTTTATTAGTGCTTTGCAAGAAAAACATGTGATAAGCTAAGTTTTCAAATACAAAAATTAGCTCTACGTGTTTCAGGATCACAGTCCCTTCATCAGGTGCAGTACATATTTAGGAAAGTAGCAAATACTCTTCAAACTTCAAGTTTTATATAGCTAAAAAGAATACATTCACACTAACACTTCACTTTTGAATACAATTATGGATACTTTTCAGGATACTGTAAGTGTAGTAAAGCAGGTGAAAGAAGAGGTAAGTAATCAACTATATGAGAACGAATGGGTTGAGAATAAAAAAAGAGTTAGCAAACACCATATAAAACCTATGAAATAAGGTACTATTCTTAAAAGACCAAAAGAACCCTGAGGGTATTCCCACAAGTAGACCTCGAGAAACCCATAATCAGGTGGCCAGGGGAGGGCTGGCGCTCTCAGATCCCAATGCTGGGGGTGGACGATCCAGGGAGGATCACCCGGGCAGGCGAACCCGGGGTTATGTTCGGGGAATCACCCCAGGTGAGACGCGGTATTGTGCCGTGGAAGATGGAGGACGACGATATACCTGGGGTCTTTGTAGGCTATGATACGTTTACCAACCTTCCTCCCATTGAATCTACCTTACCCAAACCTACCATCCCCTCTGTATGTAACAAATCCCATAAAATCCCATACCCTGCTGCATTCAGAAACCATCTCTCTCAGAATCCCTGTTTTCCAGTTCCCTATCTGAATACTACCAATCATTCTTCTTCCCGTCCCTCTGATTAGGTTTTCCCGCACTCCCAACCTGCTCAGAAAAAATGCTTCAGTTCCCACCATCCACCTTGTTCATTTTACGGTTCCAACTATTCCCGTTTACTCCGGAAACCTTACCAATCCCGTCCTTCTTATTATAATTTTCCGAATTCTCACAAACCCTCCTGCTTATTTAAAAAACTTTCCCTATCCCCATCACACCCCATAGGATATTCAAAGTCTTTAACTTTCCCCCTGTCTGACACAACAGACTTGTAATGTTAAACCTGTGAAACTGACATGTCCCAACCCTGGCGCCGGGCAATTAACCTGAATTACACACACCTGGCGGCACTTTCCTTTCCCCATAGGGATAAATGGTGGAGCAAGCAAGCGCAGAACGAGCAAGGCGAGTACAGTAGACAACACGACGAGAAGGCTAAAACACAGCAGTTCAAAAGAAGGAGAAAGGTGGCAGGAATCGAGAGAATGGCGAGGAGAGAAGGGACCTTGCCCTATTCGTCCCAGGCCGGCGGAACCTTTGTGGAAGAGAGTCCAAGACCCGGAACAATAGCATAAGTGTCCTGCAGCAGATGTCAACGGTACACAGGGCAAGCCTGTGCCGATAAGCAGGAGCGAGGGAAACTCCTGCGCCCGTGGTACCGGCCTTGACTCCAGAGAAGCCACAAGCCAAGCGGTTCGACACAGCCGGTGAGTAGAGGGGAGAACCGATAAGAACTGGGCTTTGATGAGTGAGAATCGCAAAGTGGCAACGTTTGAACCAAAGATAATGAACTCTGAATGAACTGTTAAAAGTGTGAAGGGGAGACCAGCTGCAGAGGGAAAATGGCACCACGTGGGTGCTAACTCGAGACACACTGTCGAGCCCCATATGAGATAAAATACAAGTACCAGAAGGCCGTAGGAAGGCCTGCAAATAGGTCAAAGTGGTCATACAGAGGGTCAAGCTAAATCCCTGTACAATCGAAAGACTGATCTACAAACACTGTGAAAGGGAATTGAATCCCGTTAAGGCAAGAGGGGTCCGAGCCCGACCAAGGGAGATCCAGGGGTGAAGCTATCATCCAAAGTTGATCGATAAAGGAACTGTGATATATTTTGGAAATACGATACGTGAAAGGTCCGCGCCCAGAAGAGGGAGACCCACGGGTGAAAGCATCACCCAAGAAACCTTGGAAAAAAACTTCCATTTGTTAAAGGAACTTTTGTTTTGTTGCTTGAACACGTCAGGTCCTTGAAGGCAAGAGACTTTCAAGGGAAAACGAAACGTAGTCATCAATGTCCGTGATAAATGACAGATCGAGACTATACTGTGCTCCCAAGTGTCCTGAGAGCTGCCATTTGAACTGTTGTCTTGTGATGAAGAAGTCAGACTATACAGTGCTCCAAGCTCCCATCTTACCCTGTGTCCAAAACGGGGCAAAGGGAGACCTAAGCTACCGCATCCTGAGATATTATTTGAGAACACTTCTTGAGAACTATCCCACACCCCTTTTCGTATTAGTTGTGAGAGTTGGCAATAGGTTTCTTTGTATAGACCCTTTTTTGATTTCACACACCACCACTAGGACTGCCTTGTTTTTCATTTGATGGTTGACGCTTGCTCCCATCTTAGAGTTAGGTTTAGATTAGGCGTTTTTCCAACCTGCATTCAACATTCATTGTTCAATAAACACCCTTGAACTGTGATCATTTGTGTCTGTTTTACTTGTTGTCCCCATGAGTTTCTCACACTCTATAGGAAGATGGAACAAGTGTTGGGTAGAGCCAACAGGTAGTATGTAAGTGTTCCAATGTTCAGCAAAAACAAGAGTAAGGTCTTTAACAGATACACTCCAAATTCAACCACCTTAGGGGAGACTCGGGTGAGGATACCCAACCAGAATACCCATAGCCAGATCAAGGGGCAATCAAGTTGTGCAGTGACCCATGGGCACTACAGATAAAGGGCGCCGCCAGCTCACACAATGCAAAGTGTCATCTATGGCACTTAACATTATTTGAGCTGGCAGCGGCCTTTATCTGCAGCGCCCCATGTAAAATGTCAGTCAATTACTTTCAAATTCTCAAATTAGTGAGTTACTCACTAATAGAAAGTAATGGACTGATACTTAACATCACACTGTGCGTTTGCATTCTGGTATTGTTCAAACAATACCAACAATACCAGAATGCAAAGGCGTAGCGTGAACGCGCCTCTGCCTCTCAATCACAAATTGTATACCACTGTTCAAGGCTAGACAAGGGAGAGTTAGGGTTAGGACTTTACACCCATATAACCCTATGGAGACAGAGGGACAAACCAGGTATGTTTACTCATCCATTGTACTCACATTCACTCAGGAACAACCTTAGAAGTACCTGAAAATGTTGGGCCTTGTGGATTCATGCCTTGGTTCCATTGGGGGCAGCCCAGAGGTCAATTCAGGCATCTGGTTTATGGGTCTGGTTAGTTTGTGCCACTATTCTCTTATGGAACAATACAAAGAGAGACCAAGGACAGTTTAACGATACAGGGGTTCAGCCCTATAACAAACCATGGACACTCTCAGACCAAGAAACCCGTGTGTCACCTCAAACTCTCCTCTTGACAAAGGACTACTCAGTCCATGTACCAAATAGGTACCGACTATGCTCTGATGGACCTGATCTGGATTCTCGACAGCTGGACTCCCAGTATGCACAAGTTTCTGGGCCACCACTCCGGCAACGACCTCAGAGGACTCCCAGGATGCAATGCAAGTTTCAAACAGCAATGGCCACTTGAAGAAAATGGCAGAAGACGTCCCTTGTGGGGGAAACAGAGAAACTGGTCCAGCAAAGCCCCTTTTTGTGGTGGAGAGCTGCAACTTCAGAGAAATGCATTTTGCTCCATAAATTGAGGATCTCCGGTTTCCCAAGGTTCAACTTGTGAAAGCGACAGTTGTATCGAAGTAGTCCAGGAGGTTTAGCTAGCTCACATCATGGTTCCGGGGCTATTGCAAAGTCTTCCAGAACCTAGATCTTAGAGCAGGGGTTGGGACTGGTTGCCCCCCCCCCCCCAACAGTTCAAGGGTCAAAGCACTGATGAAGGTCTTCAGGAGATCTGCAGAGAGACAGGGTTTTGCCAGGCAAATGGTGGAAGGGCTGCTGGTCTTCTTCCAATGTTGAGTTCCAGGGGGATTCTCTACTCCGTAGAGGTCTTGGCTTCAACGATGATCTGCAGAATGGCTGCAGGAGTCTTCCTTTTATCCAGGATCCGGGCTAAAGTTGCCCCAAGCTCACCAACGGCAAGGATCTGCAACATTCAAACTGGCAGGGCTGTCCAATCCTGGACAGCGTCTGGCCACAGCATCTGCCCAGTAACAGACATACTTTGGCACCAATGTGGACTGGGTCTCAGCAACTAGCCTTAGCGGTTTGTGTGGCTTCTCTGCGAAAAGGTAGGGTTGATCTCTTTGTGAAGTCACAACGGACTCCTGGTATGTACAGAGTCAGAATGGCTCTCCCAAAGACACAGGAAAAAACCTCCCAGGAAGATTGGTTGAATCCCAGGACACAGCGAAGATGACTGAAGGTGTCCACTAAGAGCAGAGGCTGGGCTAAGGATGGATACTGGCAGAGAGCAGGAGGGAAGAAGGCAAAAGTGAAGGAAGAAGAATGATTCAAGTACTGAAAAGCAGGCTGAAGGACAATGAAAGCAGGAGAATACAGAAAGGGAACATCCTGCAACAGGAAAGTTGTGACGCGCAGTCGTATCAGGCGTTAAGATGGATTTCTCAAATCTTGACTGGTGGACAGATTTCGGGATGCAACCCTAGTTATAGTGAACAGGGGAACTCAGAGGTTAGCCAGACCCAATCAAGGTAAGGGTGGAGAGTGGTCAAGGCTTAGTCTCAGGAGATGTGAATTGGGTCAGGGTCCACAATGAGTCCACACAGTGAAAAACTCAATGGTTCTACTTAGACCGGTAAGTACAAAAATACTATATTTATTATAGGCTCCAAAACACATGACTCAAGCAGGTAATATTATCACACAGCACTCTAAATATAAAACATATATACAGTCACCTTTTGTTATAGAAATGCATACAATTCACCTACAAAGGGAAGGTGAGTAGTTATGCAATGAAGAAACCAGTCCACAAGAATAGAAGCCCTAACTGTTCCAATCCAATCCCTAAGTTGAATTGGGACTTGTGCACAAAAAGTTCACAAAGTTCCTTTAGGAGAAGGGACAAAGGCAGAAAGAGCTCTTGTGGTGGTGATAAAAGTTCCAAAAGGATTCACCAAGATTTCACTGGTAAGTAAGATACTTTTTCTATCACTTAGAACAGCTTGGCTTCAACGATGATCTGCAGAATGGCTGCAGGAGTCTTCCTTTTATCCAGGATCCGGGCTGAAGTTGCCCCAAGCTCACCAACGGCAAGGATCTGCAACATTCAAACTGGCAGGGCTGTCCAATCCTGGACAGCGTCTGGCCACAGCATCTGCCCAGTAACAGACATACTTTGGCACCAATGTGGACTGGGTCTCAGCAACTAGCCTTAGCGGTTTGTGTGGCTTCTCTGCGAAAAGGTAGGGTTGATCTCTTTGTGAAGTCACAACGGACTCCTGGTATGTACAGAGTCAGAATGGCTCTCCCAAAGACACAGGAAAAAACCTCCCAGGAAGATTGGTTGAATCCCAGGACACAGCGAAGATGACTGAAGGTGTCCACTAAGAGCAGAGGCTGGGCTAAGGATGGATACTGGCAGAGAGCAGGAGGGAAGAAGGCAAAAGTGAAGGAAGAAGAATTTTATGTATTGATTTTGCATACAACTTATAACCAAAACAACAAAACAGCAAACTAGAGTGTCTAAGGGTGCATGGACAATATAAGGATGTATTGCACATTAATAAAAGTCTGTTGACAGTTACATACAGCGTGTACAACAATTCAGTGGTCAGTGGCAGATACGGAGATAGTAGTTGGCAATAAGAATTGAACATAGGGGCCCCGTATATCCAGAGGACGAGCATGCATTTGCAATGTATGAAAAAATGCAACCTCTAAGTCCTAACAATATGCAATTTCTTCCAGCTAGAGTCGATTTGGTGCTGGCCCTTTCCACCATACTAGGGCTACACTTCTATGAGCCAACACCAAGAGAAGCACAGCCAGCCTTCTAGCATGTCTTGCTAAGCCTGTGGTCAGGCCCAACAGTGCCATTATAAGATCTACCAATACCTGTTCTTTGATGATTACAGATAACATTTCAAAGACCTCCCCCCAGAACGTGGCGACCGGGGGACAGTGCCATGCCAAATTGACAAAATCAGCTGTATTTGCTTAGCACCATGGACATTCCTGCGGCACATCTGGAAAATATTTATGCAATCTGGATGGGGTGTGGTATGTTTGATGTATACAATTAAAGTGGATCAGCTAATCTGGAGAGAGACACTTAGTTTAGCCCACTATATACGACCACTCCATGTCTCCAATCTCGATGCCCAACGTATTTTCCCATCTTTGTCTTGAGGTGTCTCCTACTTGAGGAATCTCTACCACTAGTCTGCCATATATTAGTGAGAACAGCCGACCCCCAAGCCTCCCCCTTGAGCTCCGATAACATTGTGAGAACATTGTGTAACAGTGAAAAGGATGGCGGCTGGTGCGGAAACGTGGGGAGGTGTGTCCCAAATTCATTCCTGATATGAAAATACATTAATATACCTAGGGGGCTGGTCCCCCCTTTTTCTTTCAACACTTCAAGGGATATTTAAATATCTTCCCTAAAGTAATCTCTTAGTGCACCAATGTCAAGTTTATTTATTAGATTGACAGACTCTTGTGTGCGATCCTCATACCCTACCCGAAGCAGAGGAGAATAGGGCGTCCCAACTCCCATTTTGTCCGCTATTCTGTACCAGGCTGCACAGGTGCAGGAAACAACATTCATCATCATTGGTTTATACTTAATGTATTCAGGAATACTTAATGTATTCAGGAATGCAGGAGCCGTCATGGCCCTCTGAATCTGAACATGTAGTCTGCAAGGTCTTGTTTCATACCAAAATGATAGGAAGTGGACTTGAGCTGACAAGTACTGTTCAAGGTCTGGAAGCACCAAACCACCTTTTGCGTATGGCTGTATTAAGTGTCCAATTTAACTCTAGGTTGTTGCCCTGCCCAGAGAAATTCCAATAGAATGACACAAAGTCGCGAGAAAAAAAAACTGGGAGATAAATCGGCACATTTAAAATAAGTATAGACATTTCGGCAGGACAATCATTTTCGTTACAGCAATACGCCCCATAGAGGAAAGGGACAGACCTCGCTATCTCTGTACCTGCTCTTGAAGGGCGTGAACCGCTCTACCATAATTTGCACAAAAGAGAATGACCGGACCGTGTGAGATTTCGATGCCCAGATATCTGGCGTTATCCAGTTGCCATTTAAATCCGAAATCCTCAACAATTATTGTGCTCGTGGTTAGGGAAAAAAATTACATATTTATTGGGATTCATCCTCAGACCCGACAATTCTGGCAATCTCGTCACTTGCCTCATTGGTGGGTTAAATTTCTCCCATGGTTCCTTTAAGAATAACGCTATGTCATCTACAAAGAGGGAGATAATCAATTTATACGGATCCCCCTATACAGGTGTTGCTCTCGTAATAAGAAAGCAAGAGGCTCCAACGCAAGTGCAAACAGTAACAGGGATAGGGGCAGCCTTATCTGGTCCCCCTCCCTATTACCAAGGGTTCAGAAATTCCACCATTTACAGCGGTCCTTGCTGATGGAGTATTGTATAAGAGGGCAACAAACTCAGAAATCTGGAACGCGGTCCCATTTTCCTAAGTATCAGGAAGAGAAACGGTCATTCGATAGATCAAATACTTTTTCAGCATCTAACAGTACAGATATCACTGGGACATCCTGATCCAGTACCTCAAGAAGCCCAACAAATCTGCATAATTCATTCAAGGTGTTCCTGCCTGGAACAAATCCAGATTGGTCTGCAATAACCAGACCATGCATAAGGGGAAGGAGTCTATTGGCCAGCAGCTTGGCATATATCTCATCATCGACATTGATGAGCGATATAGGTAGATACGATGAGCACTCCTCACGTGGTTTCCCCTTTCTTGTGCAAAAAGATTATTATAGCCTCCTTCCGTGTTGGGGGAAATCTGCCTGTTTCCAGGGACTTGGAGTACAGCCTGGAAAGGTGAAGCACCATTAGATTTCCGTAAGCCGTATAAAATTCCCCCGAAATACCGTCAGGACCAGGGCCATTGGGACTGGGTAACTGTTTGATAACCCCCATATTAAGGGCCTCCCACTTATCTTTGGGATAGCCAGTAAATCTCAATCTCTAAGTATTGACAAATGTGTGCCTCTGAGTGCGTCTTCCTCAGGGAATATAAGGCACTATAGAAGTCACTGAACACTTCTGCGATATCTGCGGTCTCATATTTATATTCCCCTTGGTGGTTTCTAATTTGATCTATCGGTGTGGGTTTTCTCTCTGATGCAAGCATTCATGCCAAGAATGTTGGCCCTTATCATATTGCCTAAAAAGAGCAGTTAGATTCTGGTATTTAACTTCTTGTAAAGCATTGTCATAAAAGCTATCGCATCCCTTTCTAATATTAGCAAGTATACATTTGTCCCCCCTTAGTTGGACATTTCTTTCTAAACCCTTCTACTTGGCTTCAATTGCATCAGGTTCTGCCCTAATTAATTTCAGAAACCCTGCTTCTTTAGCTATGCATAACTTGTGAATATAGCATTTAAACGTCTCCCACAACATCGCCTGGGTTTCCACCAACCCTTCATTAGTCGCGAAAAAGGAATTTATCTCAGCTTGCAGTTCATTTTGGATGACTTCATCTTTAAGTGCTTCTGCTATAAAACGCCATTAAATCTTCCTAGATTGTTTTTCTGGAATAGAGCATTCCAAAGTGACGGGAGAGGGATCCGACATAGTTATCGGAAGGATTTCACACTCACCTAAAAGAAGTGCCAATGTCCTGGAGATCAGTGCCAGATCAATACGGGAGGCCGTACTATGCACCATGATTGGAAGGTGTACCCCACTTTGTCTAGCATGCTGCACCGACATATATTGGTCAGGTTATACAAGGAGAAAATATCTACAATCTTTAGGCTCGCCTTGGATTATCGTAGCGTGCCTGTAATGGATCGATTGAGCACCATGTCCAGAACTGCATTAAAGTCACCCCCCAAAGGATTATTGAGTCTAGGTTTGATGCTAAATTCGAGATTACCCACTCAAAAAACCCAGGGTCATCAACATTTGTGGCTTATGCATGAAGCAACGTAACCTTGACACCCTCACTATATCCCGTAATCATTAACATCTGACCATCATGGTCTTTGCGAACCTCCTGGAGACAAAACCTGAGGGAACTATGAATAAGTATTGCTACTCCTCTGGCATATGTGGAACCTATGACACCCCCATTGAGCTGCCCATTTACTTTCGGAAGAGTAGATCATGTGCATTTCTTGGAGACACGGAATATTTTTACTATGGCGCTTCATATACAAAAGGAGTTTTCTGGTCTTGCCCCCTCGTATTTTCCAAGTGGTTAATTTAAATCCCATCTTGTGAGAACCAGGGTACTGCCCTCCCCACGGGCCACAGCAAAGTGCAGATCCAGCATACCCCCCCCCCCCCGCCAGCAACTGACCCTGAGAGCTCTGTCAATTTTAACTGTCCAGTGTCGATCATTCGTCCATGCGCAAAAACCATTCTGCAAAACACTCAGAAACAAGAACAATAAAACACCATTTGTGAATTCCTTCTGTAAGGAAAGCATGGTATCAAGAATAGACGGACTCAAGTGATCACGATTCAAGTGTGTTTATTTAAAAACATTACGCAGATTGGAATAACGCCCAATCTAAACCTAAATCTACGATGGGAGCAAGCTTCGACCATCAAATGAAAAATATGGCAGTCCTTGTGGTGTCTCGACAAAGTAAAAGGGACTATACTAAAACCTATTGCCAATCCTTACAAATAAATACAGAACGAGTGTGGGTTAGGGTTCACAAGAAAGAAAGAAGTGTAAATGACTAGTCAGGATGTGTCGCCGGGGTCTTCCTACCCCACGTTAAAGCACAAGATAAGGTAGGACTTCTGAGCACAGCACTCTCTCTCTCTCAAGCTTTCCCAGCACGAGACAACAGTTCCATTCTCGGCTATCAGAACCGTTGATGGTCAAGTCTCTTTTCTACTAAAAGTCTCTTGCCTTCAAGGACCTGAAGAAAGCAAATAAACAAAAAAGGTTCCTTCAAAATGGACGATGGGCGATTGCGTTTCACCTCCTGGATCCTCCTCTTCTGGGACTCAGATCCTAAACAAGTTCTTATCGCTATCAGGACCTTCAGTGGTTGATTTTCTTGCTTCTAGGGGCCTGATGGATTCAAATGTAACAAACAAATGTACCTTTTGGATTACTCTTGCAGTGATGATTCTTCACCCCTGGGTCCCCCTCTTCCGGGTACAGACTCCTCTTGAATATCAATCTCCCTCCCGTCGGGTTCACCCCGGCTTATACTCAATAATGTCTTTCCAAATGTCCACTGTGTGATGCCTTCACCCATGGGTCCCCCTCTTCCAGGCACAGACCCCTCTCGACTGTTTGCTTGCCTCTGTCGGGTTCACTCTGAATTTTGCAAAAATATTTTCTCCTTGGCATTCACAAATCTTAATGTCTTTTTAAACAGTTCTCCGTGGACATCCCTCTGCCAGGTTCACTTTTGTCAACACACTGTTTCTTGGGACTTTAGACTTCGCCCCTCTTTACTGGCATCCCTCCTTCGGGTTCACTCTTGCCACTTCTCAATTCCTTTTTTTCCTCTCTTAATGCAGGATTTATTTCCTTTGCATTTTCA
The DNA here is from genome assembly GCF_040938575.1 of Ambystoma mexicanum. Taxonomy (NCBI): domain Eukaryota; kingdom Metazoa; phylum Chordata; class Amphibia; order Caudata; family Ambystomatidae; genus Ambystoma; species Ambystoma mexicanum. Next base: position 747,819,592 of record NC_090926.1, read on the forward strand.
ATGGTTTGTTGGTCAAAGACTTTCGACTGTACAGTGATTTTGCTCGACCCCTGTATGAACACTTTGACCTGTCTTGGCGGCACTCCTATGGCCTTCTGGTATTAGCAGTTTCAATCAACACAGGATCAACCAGAGTCTCTGGAGTGAGCACCCACGTGGTGCCTATACCCTCTGCAGCTGGTCTTCCCTTAACAATTTACAGTTCTTTTAACTTTTCTCAATATGCCACTTTGTGACTTTCATTAAGCGCAGTCTGGTTTCTTTATCGGTTCTCCCCTGGACTCAACGGCTGTGATGAACCGCTTGGCTTTCTTCGTATCTGGAGTCAAGGACGGTGCCATGGTAGCAGGAGTCTCTCTCGGTCCTGCTCATCAGTGTATGCACGCTCACATGTACCGTTGACATCTGCTGCAACACACTTGAGCTATTGGTCGCGGTTTTACGATTCCTTCTATAGAGGCCTCACAGGCCTGGCTCGGAAGGGGCAAGGTCGCTTCTCTCCTTGTCACCCTCTCAGTTCACGCCATCTTTCTCCTCTTCTTGAACTGCTGTGCCTTGATAGCTGTCTCGTCGTGCGGGCTGTCGTGCAGTCTGCCTTGTTCGTACTGTGCTCTCGTGCTCCACCTTTTATCCCTGTAGGGAAGGGAAAGGGCCATCCGGTGTGTGTGATTCTGGTCAATTGCCTGACCCTTGTATCGGGACATGTCAGGTAAACGGCTCGGGTGTTAGTCTGTTGTCTGTGGTGTGCGAAAGTGTTCGTGCCGGAAAAGGGGGGGGCGAATACTGGTTTTGAATATCCTACGTGGTAGGATGGGGAACAGGTGTTTAAAGAAGGCGGATACCGCTTCTCATCCGTCAGTGTCCCACTTCTACTCCCAGAGGACCCCCCCCATTCAGGTGATCCTACCTCACTGGTCCACCCCCAGGAACTGGATCCAATAGCGATAGCCGTGTCCTGGCCACCTGGAAGACAGCCCCCCGGTGACTAGTCAGGGAGACAGCTTCAGGTTTCTCACACTTACAATCAGCAACCCCAACTGGCCCAAACCACAGACACCCTCCCACCCATTAGCCATAACGAGACGATTAACGCAGATGGCGCCTGTGCCTTCCCCAGCACACATTCTCTTGAGGACCTACTAGCATCGAAGTGCACCCACCCTCAACAGTGCCACCCGGGTAACATAACTGCAACTCTGTTTACTCCCAAATATTCAAAACAGAGATGACATGCATTACTTACCGTAAAAGCATTTCTGATGATTGTATCTGCTTAGATTCACATGCTGTGCATATGGTCCGACATCCAGTGGTAAGAGTATTGCATCTTGTCTTTCGGGGACCGAAAGGGGACGTCAGCATAGGCGTGTCTGTAACACTGTCCCTATTCAAAACAGGAGATCAAGGAAGTCCTGCACTTCATCAACACAACCAGCAGTTTTGTTCCCCCCTTGCCGTCCCCCTCTGGGCAGCATTTTGGTAATCATCTCCACAAATGAGCTTGCAGCCTCTGGTGAAGTGAAAAAATGTATTTTCCCATCGTGTTGGATCCGTAGTTTAAATATGCTACCATGTGGTTAAAGAGGTGCATAGGAGTACACCCAAAAAAGCTAAAAATAAAGTTAACACTACCTCCAGTTTTTCCGGACTTGAGATAGTATGGAAAAAACACCCATACAACTTAAGGCCCAACAATTGATCAATGCCCACCAAAATGGAATTACACAAGTCAGGGAGTGAGCAAACATGCTGGGGTCACTTTGAAGTGGACAGGAAAGAAACAAAAAATATTTTCCTAACACAAGAAACCACAGTGCACAATGAGGAACAAGATAAGGCTCTTCAATGGCACTAGGGTGAGGATGATGAAGGAAAGACAAGACATGCAATATTCATGTATGGTATTAGGAAAGATGTTTACATTTGCAGCTTTCCAATCTCGCTCAATCCGGCCCCAAACGTATCTGCAGTCTGTTTCAGCGATCCGCTTGTTTTTATAGTGTGGTCTTTTTTCAGCTTCACTCACAACTCAACACATTTCATTTTGGGGGCACTGGTTAGTCTCCAAGGCTACCAATTCAGGGGGACCCTGTCCCCCATTAATTATTTGGTACAGCACTGGTACCACATTTAAAGATTGTAGTGACAATGTACAATTATCCCCTTTCTTTTTGCCTCCAGTGCTTTTCATACTTCACTGTGATGCCCACTATTTACTTGTTTAAATGCAATTCTGTTCTCCTTAACCCTATTTTTGCCGAATAGTTGCCCTTTGTCTACTAGGGTGTCCAAAATGGCTAGCCTTGTTGCTTAAACCTGGTCTTTTCAGCTCACTTGACATTTTTGACTGTCTTCTTCCCGACCAGCTCTAGGACATCTGATGGGTATGCTGGGGTTCTCCCAGCCAAGAGGTCTACATATCAGGAGGGGATCAGGAGCCAATTGCTGAGTTGACCAATGGAACCTGTAAATCAAAGCAAAATGAGAGGCCACTGAAGGGACTATGGCACCTGATGCTGTAACAAGCATTGTCAACACTGACTGCCTTAAGGAATAGCTCTGTCCTCCCCAGCGCATATATGCTTGTTTTACCAGTGATTTCAATGGCGCATCCGTTCCTTGAGCTGGTGGAAACCACAAGTTAGCGGTTCAACACCTCATTGAACATTCACCTTGAGCTTGGTCTATGTCATCTGGAGAAGGGACTCCTCTACGCCTGGACATCGTTGTTAGGGAGAATTCTCTCTTTAGGCTGAATTTCCTAACCTAGTGAGTCCCCCAGCAGCTTTGCTGGATTTCTGGAGTTTGTATTTTTCTCCTGCCAAGAGTGAGACTCTTTTTCTCCCATTCTTGGACATGATTTATGGTGTTCCTTTGACTGTTAATGTGTTTGATGGGCTATGGGGTCCTTTACTCCATAGGGTCTCATGTGTTTTTACTATGGGTGTTACACAGCACCCTCCGTGCAGTGACACAGGGGTGTCATAGTGACACCCCACCATAGACTTTATACCCTGGGACTGACTACTGTCTCCCTGGGCATGTAAAGTCACCATTGCCTTTACTAGTCCCAAATTATTAACAGAAACCAGCACGTCTCTGTCCCCCCTGATCGAGTTTTGGCTGGTGGCAGTGGATACTACTTTTTATATTCGACCGCAAATATTTCCCTATGGGAGTTTCCCATTGTTCGAGGCTACCAACTTTAATTATTTAATGCTCATAGCCTCGAACATACCGCTGGTTTATTTATTTAATATCAATTCGCCGGTTGGTATTTTTTGCCAGGACTCGATTCTAAAATGGCGTTTGTGTTCTCTTCTGTGACTCCAACCCAAGGCGAGCCCTTTGTTAAACTTTTTGGCGGGCTTCTCCACAGAAGCCTCCAAAAGTGGTGCCACTCTGTCTGGGTACCACAGGGGGTGTGGGAGGGGGTTTAGGCACCATGGACTGAGTTACGTTGGTAACTCAAGTCGCACTCTTGTGTGATTGGCCCAATGTTTGATTGACAGCTAGGCTGAGTGAATGGGGGTATGCTGCATAAAAGCAGGGCTTTGGGGACTGGAACTTCAGAAGTCGCCACAGGACCTGAGAATCCGACGAGGGAGAAGCTGAGCCGACCTACCACGACGACACCACCGGTGGAGCCCTGCGGAACCGACTCACCACTTCCCGACGACAGAGAAGATCTCCCGGCTGGAGAGGCTTCTTCCCCTGACTGGTGGGCACAACCAGTTTACCTTCTTCTCTTTGCACCCCAGACCGGTGTGTGGTCAAACTGCCCGTGCCAAGCACCCCGGCAGCCGGATAGCCACTTACCAATGGACCGCGAATCACCGGACCGCTCCTTGTACCTGAGAAACTCTGCGGCTGGTTTCTTCCCTGGCAGTGCAACGGACTCCGGTCTTCCTCCCCGACGAGATCCTCTCTTCCTCGGACGAAGCACCGACTTGCATCCGCTGCCAGGAACAACTGCCCACGCTGGAGTGCTCTCACCACTTTAAGGTACCGTGTCTGCCAGGCCTCCCTTTCTAAAGATTGCTACAAGGTAATAATAACCCCTTAACCTTCTGGACTGGGCTGGCCGCCTTGACCCTCTAACGGGTCCCTTTCTTTGGTCCAACTCCTTTTTGAACCGTTACAAGACTTTTGTGCCCTGCAACCGTGTGACCTTGGACACATTTCGTTTTGATCCTCTTAAAGCGGATCCGGCCTACTGACTCTGAATTCACGGTGTTACTTTGCCTTCCTCTCTTGTTGTGTTCGTGAAAAAGTGTTGGGATCGGTTTCAATTTATTCTCTGCTTTTCGCTCCCTTTTTAAAACGAATTATTAGAGTGCCATCTACGTTAAGTGCTCACTGCTGTCTGAAAATAAGTGGGGCTTTACTTAAGACTTGTCTAATATTCTTTTAAGGGAGTGTATATCTTTTAGTGACCATGTTTTTGAATTGCTTACTATTAGTGCCTGTGTGTTTTTATAGATGTGGTTTTAAATAAATAATTATATCTCTTTTACACCAAGCCCTGGTCAGTGTTTACTTGTTCTATTGTGTTCTCTTGACCTATTGTGAATACTCTGTACACTGCCTAACTCTTCTTGAGGGAAGTCTGACTGCTCACCCACAGCTACCAAGTGAATCTGTGTGGTACAGACTGCTACCAAGTGGGTTTACTGCCAAACACCTGTAGTCCTAAATCTTTTGCAGTGGTCCCAGAGGGAACTGCACAGGTTTCTGCCTAACAATCGCGCAATGTCCAGTGCTGTGCAAACACACTGTGGACCTTCTTTGAGGGACACCTGACTTCATGGCTCTGCTGTGGATGTTCACCCCCAGGTGGAGGGGCCTGGCTGGGGCTGAAGTTCTTTGTCCTGTTGGTGCCTGCATTTCCTTGCTTGGTCATCAAGCTTGCTTCACCAAGCTGCTACGTCATTTTGGTCTTTTCTCATTATGGAAGTCCTTCATCAGTAAAAAGCCTGAAGTCCAGAACCAGGTGGCCTCCAGAGCCAAGACGTCGCATACAGAGACCGAAACCGCAGACTTGCTAGACCAAGCTAACTGGAAAAAAGCCACCTATGCATCCACAAACCCTAAAGCCCAAGCACCACAACCAACAGAGAGTACAGTCATCCCCAAGGGTGTAGGCTTACCTGCAGTCAACTATTTTGGTCACGATTCGAGGAAACTGGTGGCATCCCTATTTTTTTTGTTAGCCCTTTTTTGTTGTCGATTGTTTGTTATGATATGATATGATTGGTTAGGGGCGTGGCTTGAGCAGCCATGGAGTAGGACGTGCTTCTTGGCAGCTCCTAGGGGATCAGACAATGATTTTTTGAAAACTACCCTTAAAATCGCCTAATTTGGCCCAGGACTGGTTGTATGTGAAGGGGAAGATGTGCGCCACACTCGGTGCATAAATCGAGTGAACCGCAGGCTTAATTCGGGAAGATTGCACCGACGAAGACGGCCGCTGCTGGACACTTTTTGTTTTGTTGCTCAAAATGGCCGACCACAAAGGAATCGAAACTGCAGCGGCACACTGGAACTGGCAGAAAACATGAGGGAGCTGTAATGCGGAGCTCCCGCGGCGGCGATCTGAGCGGCTACATTGTGTCATGGCAGCCGCGAAGCAGACCGCACTGAGTGCGTGCCGCCTCTAAAGTTAGAAGCCCGGGGACAGAAGTGGAGGAGATGGTGAGAGGAGCTGACTGGTAGTGCTGGGACGCAGTTCACTCGCAGCAGGAGCCCTGCAGTGGGCTGCGGGCGGTGCGAGCTTGGGTCCACTGAGAGCTGGTGCGGGGCGCGCGTGTTGGAATATTCTGCGCGGCCCTGCTGCAATCTACGGGCCGCGCTGACATGGATGCGAGTTATGCTTGCCCGGCTTTGCTCAGCAAGCGACGGACTGTGTGTTGGACGGCGGCACACGAAGCATCGCAACGGCCGAGAAGAGAGGACGAGCATACCCGGCGGGATGGGATCTGGGATGCACACGGGGCACGCACCATGCTGGAAACGAGTGAGGCTTCAGACGCAGTGAAATAGACGTTTTATACGCACAGAGACCTCGTATGAAGGAGGTCGCACAGCAGGAATAACTAACTGCGTGGCATCTGGAGTCAGGCGGGTGCAGATTAAAAAAGGGTGGCCTGCGAAACACGTTAGAACTCCCTACATATAGGAGGGCACTGCCCAACCTGAGTTCAAGCTCAACAAGCGCAGGCTACTGAAGGGGATCACTTAAGACATTTGCCTTGTGGGCGGCACGAGCTGAAAGTAAGCAGCACACCTGATACACTCGAGTTTGGACAATTTCGGGAGCACGAGAGAGGCCCCAAGATGGCGGCAAGAGGGGTGGTGACCAAGAATAAGAACAAGCAGGCCACAATTGACATATTTGCCAAAACACAACAATCTCCTGTGGTCAGCACGCCCAAAGACCTTACAACAGCGGCGGAGGGTGCGGCAGCGACTGAAAACCATCACATATTGGCGGCCATCACGGAGCTTAAAGATTCATGGGGGACAGCTCTGTCGGATCTGCGCACTTCCCTAGAGGCCAAAATAGACGCAGTGGGCATAGAAGTTACCCGGCTGCGGCAAGATGTTAGGGGGCATGAGAACGGACGGGCAGTCTGGAGATTGCAGTGAAGGCCAACACGGAAACCAGCACCGACCACGCAAAAGAGATTCACGTTCTTAAACAACAAGTGGCCAACCTGGAGTCTCGTGAGGAGGAGGCGGAAGGGCGAGCGAGAAGGAATAATATCCGCGCGATAGGCCTGCCGGAGGGAGAGGAAGGACAGGACCCGACATACTATGTAGAAAGCCTACTCTTACAAGAAATTGGGGCTGAAAAACCTTCGCAGGGATTTGCTGTGGAGCGAGCACACAGGGCACTTATGCGGAAGCCACGGCCGGGGGCCTCTCTCCGAGCAATAATAGCCAAAATATTGAATTATAAGGATTGCAAGAAGATACTGGAATACTTCCGAAAAGGTGGGACTATTGAAAGGGCCTCAAGCACTGTCACGGCGTACCCAGACTATACGATGTTGGTTCAAAGGCAGCAGTACTGCTTTGTGGCGATCAAAAGAAGGCTGCGCGTGGCGGGGATGAAATATATGCTCTTGTATCCTGCCAAATTGAAGGTGGTGCATAAGGGTAAAATGTTTTTCTTTGACACTCCGGAACAAGCAACGACATGGCTGGATCTGCAAGGTTACCCGGAACGAGATACGGAGGCGGCCCCAGATGGACACGATAAGCGACTGAGATACTGTATGGGTATTGCTAGGGTGTAAAGGGAGCACTTTCGGGCCACAGCCGGGCGAGGCTGCTATTTTGTTGGAGCGCTGCGGAATGCAATGGGTTTTAAGGACTGGAATATAGCAACATGCATATGGGTGCACATTGTGTAGCGATGGGAAGTTAACCTGAAAGGACAATAGGAGCGGCAGGGCGAAAGCACCCTTTCCCCCCCAATTGTAGTTGTAGTAGTAGTAGGTTAGCCACTAGGGCGGCCTCACCCTGCGGAACTACAAGTACAGGCGAGAGCCAGAAAGTGCTAGATGCAGGGGAGCCTGAGATCCAGGGATGGAGCTGGGCAACAGTTGAGGTGTGTGTTGTTGGGGAAGGGACGGGAGGGGGAGGGGGAGTCTTTGGACAGGGGGAGTTTGGGGTGTTCGAGTCTAAACATGAGCCTTTGTGGGAGAACTAGAATCAGGAATCTGTTTGTTGTGGGGGGGAGGGCTGATTGGACGGGGGAAGGGCAACTATCGATGAACCATGGGGGACCTTAAGATATTAACGTGGAATGTTAGAGGGCTCAACAGTTATTTGAAGCGGAATAAGGTCATGCTGTATTTGAAGAGATCGAAGATAGATGTCGCTCTGCTACAGGAGACGTATCTGACGCGAGAGAAAGTGCAATTGGTGGGGAGGGAATGGAGGGGGACTGTGGTAGGTTCATCGTACTCTGCCTATGCGAGGGGAGTACTGGTCTGGGTGGCGCCGCATGTCCCATTTAAGTTGATTTAGGAAGTTGTGGAAGCGGATGGGAGGTTGGTTATATTGAGGGGGCTGATAGAGAACAAAGAAGTATGCATTGTGAATACATACGCCCCTAACCAAAACACGACGGCATATTTTATGACGTTGTGTACCAAACTCAGTGTGTGTGTGGGTGGTGCGATGATCTGGGGCGGGGATTTTAATTGTGTACTGAATCCTAGGGTGGACAGGTCGGATGATAGGACGGACAGGCCCAACCCAGCGGCTAAAGCATTGCAGACGCTGCTGGCGGACTTTGGCTTGGTAGACGTGTGGAGAGTAAAACACCCTGATGAGAGGCAATACTCGCACTATTCGGCGCTGCATCAACTGCATACGAGGCTTGATTATATCTTTGCCACTCCGGACGTAGTCGCAGAGAGTTTCTATATAGATTACAAAGCGAGAGTCCTCTCGGATCACTCGCCCCTGGTCCTCGGGTGGCAGTATTGCCCACCGAGGCCACGGATACCGACGTAGCGCCTCTGGGCAGAAGCGCTTAAAGATCCATTCTTTAGAGAGGACATAAGAGAGGAGATTATTGCCTACTTCGAGGTGAATACTGGTAGTGTAAAGTCTGCAGGTACTTTATGGGAGGCTTTTAAGGTTGTGATACGGGGGGTCGCCATTGCGAAGTCGAAGGGATTGCTGGGTGGAGTTCTAGCTGATCTACAAAAAGCTGAGATCGAGCTGGAAAGAGTGTTAGAAGGGGGCGGGGCTGATATGGAGGTAGTACTCAAATTACAGCAGCAGTGCACGGAATACTGGGATAGGCTCTGTAACCTCAATTATAAAAAGTATATAGAGAGGCAGCATGCAGGAGGAGATCAAACGGGCCGGCTTCTGGCGTGGTTGTACAAGAGCGAAACCCCTAGATCCCCGATTCGGATTGTAACCAATGAAGAGGGCGAGACGGTAGATACCCAAGAAGGTGTAAATAGGGTATTTGCGGAATACTATAAGGTGTTATATGAGGATGAAGAGGGGGCAGCCAGGAGGAGATAAATGAAATACTAGAAGATATAGGCCTGCCCAAAATCAGTGACGAGGAGAGAGAAGAGCTGGATGCACCGATTACTTTGGAGGAACTGAAAGAGGTTGTAAGGCAGTTACCCACTAGCAAGGCTCCAGGAGCAGACGGGTTCCCTAGTAAATTTTATAAAGTGTATGGGGAGGAGGTGCTCCCCCCATGCTAGAAATGCTCAACGAGGCGTTTGAGGTGGGACGGTTGCCGGAGTCACTCAGGGAGGCGATCATAATACCGCTCCCCAAGCCCAATAAACCGGGACACAGTTGTGGCTCCTACAGGCCCTTGTCGATGCTGAACCAGGACAGTAAGATATTGACAGCTGTCCTGGCAAAAAGAATGCAGAGAGTAATCGGCAAGTTAATTGACCCAGATCAAACGGGCTATGTCCCGAGCAGGAACATAACTCACAATCATAGACGACTTCATTGAGTGGTCGAATGGGGGTGCAGCAATGACGGCGAATCAGCGATTGTGGCATTGGACGCTGTTAAAGCGTTCGACTCTGTTAAGTGGGCGTGGTTGTTGGCGGCCCTAGGAGGATATGGAATGGGGCCATGTTATATTAAATGGGCTAAGATGCTATACAATGAACCGTTGGCCAGAGTTCGAACAGGTTCAGTGGTGTCTGAGAGATGGCAGCTTGGCAGAGGCACTAGGCAGGGGTGCCCCTGGTCCCCGATGCTTTACATTTTAGCCCTGGAGCCCTTAGCAATATACCTCAGGCAACAATATGACCCGATCGGTATTGAGGTGGGAGGGGAACGACACCTTATATCCTTGTATGCAGATGATTTGTTACTATATCTGAAATACCCGGAAGAAAATCTTCAATATGTTTTGGAGAGGTATGCCAGGCTGTCCGGTATAGCGGTGAACCCCCAGAAATCTAGCATATTCCCGCTGGGTAGCTATGTGGGAATTCCGGTAGAAAGGTTGCCGGTGTTGCAGATTTCCGTGGGCCGCGAGATCTTTCCGCTACCTTGGGATAGATGTGTATCACACGACGGAAGAAGAACATAAGCGCAATACTGAAATAGCCATTGGGAAAATCGTGAAATGCATGAGGTTCTGGGAAAGGTTGCCCTTAGCGATGATGGGCCGAAGTGCTATGCTTAAAATGGTGGTCTTGCCTAGGCTTTTGCATTATTTTAACAATATTCCATACATGATATCTAAGAAGTTTTTGTTAAGCTGAATAGTATGTGCAGGGATTTTTTGTGGCATGGTACCCAGAATAGAGTTGCATTATGGAAGCTAAAGAAGTTCTAGCGGCGCAACTGCAATATGTAGCTAAGTGGCTCTCTGATGAAGAGACCCCTGAACACAGGTTGTTTGGGAGGGTCTGTACTCCTTTTTACTTGCGGGAAATGATCTGGGTGGCTAGCTCAGAAATGAGGGAGCGCCCTAGAATGATGTTGTTGGGGTGGAATATGTGGCGTTGAGCTTGCCGAATGATGGGGGACCCTTTCCCGTGTGTTCCGCAGATACCGTTGGTCGCATTGGCAAAGGGAGACAGGCAGCTGAGGGTAATTATTAGGACCTATTGGGAATCAGTGGGACTAGTCACGTTGGGAGACATTTGGCAAGGCGGGACTATTAAGGATTTTAAAGGACTTGGGGAAGAGGCGGGATTACACATAGGCCAATATGTCACTTATCATTGAATAGTGCAGAAGATTAGAAGTATGTGGCCTGAAACTATCTTGACGGAGGAACCGGATGCTACGGTTGGGACAATTTATGATATATCGGAGGGTGGGCATGAGGTCTCTAGATTGTATGAGATGCTGATGACTAAGGTTGGGAAGGACCTGGCGCATTTGAGATTAGAATGGGAAACAGAGATGGGAGCCCCAATGGAAGATGGGATGTGGGAATGCGCTTTGGGATATCATAAGAAGGTGTCAAGAAACGCTGGGTTCAAACAAATACAGCTATATATAACGCACAGGGCATACATGACCCCTCTGAGGATATCGAAGTTCCAAAATGTTGGGCGCCAGGCGTGCCCTAAGTGTGATGAGGAGAATGCCGACATGATACACATGTTCTGGGCGTGCCCGGTAATTGAATGCTACTGGGGCGAAGTGGCACATAAGCTAGCAGGGAAGGGGGTTACGCTCATAATAGACTCGGCCTGGGCCTGTTTGCTGGGAGGGTATCCCAGGGCGCGGAAACTTAAACATGTGGGGAAATTGAAAGATTTGGCATATGTGCTTGTGAAACGAAGGATTGCCATGGGATGGAAGGAGTGCCATAAGCCACAAGTGGAAGTCTGGTGGAAAGACCTACAAAAATGGGCGGAGGCTGAAACAATGGTGTGGCAAGATGCTAGTAATATGAGTGGGGATGAAGAAATGGGCTCTCTCATGACATGGAAACTATTGATAGCTGAAATGTTCGGAGTAGTATCGGATCCAGCTGAATCTGAGGGCAGCGATACCCTGCCACACGGAGCAGATACTGAATGCGAAGAACAAACAGGCTCAGAAGGGGGGGTGGGCCTGGGAGTGCAGTGTTTATGTTGTTAAATGTGCTTAATCGAATTACAATAAGTTCCACTGCTTGTTTGGTTGTTTTGTTGTTTGGTTTGAATAAAATAATAAACATTTGTAAAAAAAAAAAAAATATGATATGATTGGTTATTAACATGCTTTATACCCAGAGGTTTCCAAGCGTGGACCCGGGGATTGACCCGTGTTGCTCTGTGTCGTCTTGCTTCCAAGGCGAGCAAGTTGCCCCTGAGCTATCCTCCCGAGACAAGTTAAAGCCAAGCCAATGTGACATAAAAGCCCCCTCCCCGTAAGTTATGCTTTGCCCTTCCCTCTTTGGAACCTGGGTGCAGGAATCATGTCCTGTCTATGCCTCTCTAGACACTTGGGATAGTCAGCTCAAGGAAAAACTGTAAGCATCATCTTACTAATTGAGTATTGTATTGAGCCCATTAATCCCTATGGGACAACTTTGACAACTCTTTTTAACTCCCCCTAAGTCACCCAAAACAAGACAATTGGCGAATAATTCTTTAGGGTTGGACTTCCTGAGATAGTTTTACCTTGTACTGGTTTGCCTCAAAAGTATAAGGCTTTTAGTATAACCTGACATCTTTCCCTCCACTTTAGCCTGTGTAACAGTGTATTGTGGGAATGACAGATTTGATCTAAAGTGTGGTTGGTGTCTTGTTATAATAAGACATGCATTACTTACCGTAATAGCATTTCTGATGATTCTATCTGCTTAGATTCACATGCTGTGCATATGGTTCAACATCTAGTGGTAACCGCAGAGTATTTCATCTTCTCTTTCGAGGATTGAAAGGGGACGTCGGCATAGGCGTGTCTGCAACACTATCCTTAACGTGACGTGTAGTGTACTAAGGAATCTTCACGCACCGAGGTACCTGCGATTGTATTTTATTTCTGCCGTGAGGGAGTCTTATGACTATCGTGAGCGAGTACAGAAAGAGTGAAGTAGTAAGACGTCTATGTTCCTTCCATCCGAGCGGGGAGGAAGGGTTGGCGCACGTGAATCTATGCAGATACAATCATCAGAAATGCTATTACGGCAAGTAATGCATGTCTTCTGATGCTTGTTAATCTGCTTAGAATCACATGCGGTGCATAGACTAGCGAGCAGTACCCAGGTTGGAAGGTGGGACGTGAGAAGCAACAGTAGTGAAAAGATGTCCTTGCCACACCTGAGAATCAGACCTAGAGTGAGTGTCTAGGCAATAGTGTTTTGGAAAAGTGTGTACAGAATTCCAGGTTGCCGCTTTGCAAATGGACTCGAGAGGAACATTTGCAATGAATGCTATGGAAGCACCCATGCCTCGAGTAGAGTGGCTTGAAGGGCAGTTCTCTCTTGGCAAGTTTGTAGCAGAGTGTGATGCAGTTGACAATCCATTTAGAGATAGTGGATTTAGAAACAGGGTCCCCTTCTCTACCAGCTGCCACTGAAACGAAAAACTGGTTTGTTTTCCTTAGTGGTTTAGGTCTTTCCAGATAGTACATGACTGCCCTGCGCACATCTAGTGTGTGTAGGCTCTTTTCTGCCACGTTGGTAGCGTTCTGGAAGAATGTAGGTAGTTCTATAGATGCTTCATATGGAACTTTGAAATTAATTTAGGCTCAAACCTTGGGTGAACTACCTTATCTCTAAATTGTGACAAAAGGGTCTAGAATAGAAAGGGCCTGTAGTTCATATGGAAGTGACTGCCACTAGGAAGGCTGCCTTGTAAGTGAGTGATTTTAGGCTTGCTTTGTGCCTAGGTTCAAAGGGAGACCCCACAAGTCTGGTTAACACCACATTAAGGTCCCATCCGGGAGCCGGGTTGGAAATGGGAGGATACGTTCTCCTAACCCCTTCCATAAAAGCTTTAATCACTGGGATCTTCCACCAAGACACTTTCTGCTGGGACGTAGTGTAGGCTGAAAGTGCAGCTAGGTGAACCTTTAGGGAATTGAATACAAGACCTGGGTCCAGCAGGTGAGTCAGGTAAAACACAATATGTGTAGGGGAACATTCAATGGGATTAATGTCCTTGGTATTACACCATATGACAACGTGTCTCCATTTACTGGAGCAGCAATGTCTGGTGTTAGGTTTCCTTACCTCTCTGAGTATATCCATGCATCTATGAGGAAGCTGGAGATGCCCAAACTCGGAGCCAGGCAGCTAAGTCGAGAGTTTGCAGGCATAGATGGAGCTTTTCCCCCCTGTCCTGAGAAAACAGGCAAGGCAGCTTCATTGGAGGAAATAGACATTTCCATCACATGGGAGAACCAGGGTTGGCGTGCCCATAATGGGGCCACCAAAATCATGGTCACTGGTTCCTGGTGCATCTTGTGCACAATCTTGTTGAGTAGGGGATTTGGGGGGAAAAGCGTAAACAAATCTCTTACCATGTTATCCAGAGACTGTTCCCCTTGGATTGGCTCCGATGGTACCTGGAGGCGTAATCTGGGTATTGTGAGTTCTCGAGAGTTGCAAACAAGTCGATCTCTGGCAAACCCTATTCTGCGAAAACATTGGAGACAATGTCTTTGTGTAGTCGCCATTCATACCCTAATGGCAGTGGGAAATCTCAGCTGTGCAGTGTTAGGCAGAATTGCAGGCAGTACCCACTGAGACCACTACACACAATTAGGACTACAGGTGTTAGCCAAACCAACCTTTGATATAATTCTGTACCACACAGTTTTTGGTAGCGAGCCGAGCAGACAGGCGTATCTCAAGAGTGAATGTGAGCAGTACAAGTAGTTACACAGAGGACTTTCAATCAAAGTAGTTCAAGTAAACACTTATACTCAAGGTTTCTTGGTAAAAACACTTAGTAATGTATTACACAATCATTTAGGAAATGTTTCACTAGAAGAAGGCAACTTAATATTATAAACCAATACACTTCAATACAAAATCCTAAGGTTTTGAGACAGTTTGAGCTCCCCAGAAATAAGAGCCAAATGGCAGTTCAGTTACTTAGAAAGGAGCAAAAGGCCCAAGTTAAGTAAAATAGATCATATATACTTTTTAGACAGTGCAAATAGTTTCAGTTCACCAGAAGAGTTCAATTCAAGTCAATAGGCCATGCCAAAGTCAATGGGCTAAAGTTCTGTATAGGAAAGAGCAGTTCTGGTATCAAACAGTAAAGTCTTTGCAAAAGTTCTTTGAAGTAATTTAGGCGAAAAAGAATCATATGTCGGGTCACAAGCCGATTAGGCCTGCAAGTTGGAAAAGTTTCACAATCGTGTTGGCACAGTACCATAGTATGAAAAACAAAATGCAGCTGAAGACTTTGATTCCTGGCAGGTCCTGCAGGTCTCACTGTTCCTGAGCCTCAGTTGTGGGGACAAGAGGGAGAACGGCTGGGGACTCCTGCACTGCACGGGATCGTCAAAAAAACAAACAAGGTGGAGTCACTTCAGTTCCAGTAGCTGTAGATTCAAGAACACAAACTGGTGTCCCTCTCCCTGGTTAATCCTAACCAGCCTTGAGAATGGTATCCAGATGTCTAATGCGTTGATTGGTCCCACTTACTCAAAGGAAGAAGCCGTCCTTGAAGGAACTTCTCTGTCGAATGGAGTTTGGTAATTCGGACCTGCAGCAGGGCTTCACCGGGCAAACCAACGGTCCAGGAGTTGCAGCAGTCGTCCTCCTCCAGCTCGTCTTCGGTTCTTTCGTTCCAGTGGTTGACTCTGCTTTCCAGTCCTGGAGACTCGCCTTTTAAACAGTTTTCTCCCTTTCATTCCAGCTTAGCTGTCACTCACCCAGCACGGTGGCTGTCCTTGCCAGACAGTCAGCCAGCCAATCACGCCAGAGTGCATTTGGGTCTCCTAGGAGACTAAGCACAGGGATTTTCGGGCACCCCCCTCACTTCCTGCCACACCAGACACTCAGACGCCAGAGGCGGCCTTCAGTCCTGAAGCCCACCAAAGGCACACGAACAAAGGGACCAAACCTGGTTTGGCACGCAGAGACAAACACTAGAAGGACCTTTCCAAAAGGAAAGAGTGAAAAATGAAGACCGGGACCCGTTTAAACAAAGGGGCTTAAGGCACCATCTTGAAAAACATGGCTCACGCGATTTTTAGCTACCGGTGTTCACAGTCGGGAAAGATCATGGTAGTTTGTTGTAAAACCACTACCACCAGCCTTTTCAATAGGAAAGGGTAGCATTTGACTGCTACATGAGTATTTAGACACAGGGGATACTATGTAACCCTCCAGCACTCCATTGTAAGATGGTGTGTGCTGGGTCTCGGAATTTGGAAAGACTAGTAAAGTCAATTTCACTTTACATTCTCTGGGAAACAGTAGTTTATCCCAGAGAAGGCATTTAAACCTGTGGGAAGTCTAAAAGACATCCCTGTGTCACTGCACTGAGGCTGCTGTGTGACACACATGAAAAGATGATGCCTATGGAGTTATCTAAAACTCCATAATCAAAGAACACAAATGTAAAACGCACATCAAAATACATGAAAGAGTGGGAAAAAAGGCTCACACTCTCTCCAGGTAAGAAAATCAAGTCCTCAAAAATCCAGCAAAGTTGCTGGGGGTCTCTAAGGTGAAGGGAATTGGCACATTTATGAGAATTCTCCCTAACAAGCATGTCTGCCAGAAGATTGAGTTACCCTGGAACGTGTTGAGACAATAGAAACATCTTGTGTTTGAGATCCCACTTCCAAATGTGCTGAGATAGTTTGGACAGCCAAGGAGAATGAGTGCCCCCCCTGCTTGTTCAGGTAGTACATGACTGTGGTGCTGTCTGTGAGGTCCAGTGCTGTCTTTCCCTGTAGCTGCATCTGAAAGGCTTTCAGTGCTTTGAACACTGCTAGTAGCTCCAACAAGTTTATGTGGTTGGAAGCTACTGCTGGGGGCCAAACCCTGTGCGTCGGCTGTTGAAGAAGGTGAGCCCCGCACCCCGTGAGTGCTGCATCTGTCGTGAGAGTGGCTTCTACTGAAGGGGTGGTGAAGGTTTTCCCCTTAAAGAGGTTTTCCCTCGACCACCACCTCAAAGAGAGAACAAGGGCTACCGGACAACCACTAGATCGTCCCATATTCCGCTGGACTGGCACCATTGGCTGTTTAGCCACTCTTGCATGGGGCGCATGCGCAAAAGTGCATGAGGAACCAAGTAAATGCAGGACGCCATCATACCTAGCAGTCGCATGGCCTTGCGCAACATCACCTCGCGACCGGCTACATACTGAGGGATTTGAAACAGCATGTTTTGAACCCTCTCGTTGGAGGGGAAGACAAGCCCGTCTTCTATCTGAATAAGAGCCCCTAGAAACTGCTTGACTTGACTGGGGTTGAGGCTGGATTTCTTCTGGTTTATGGAGAATCCCAGACTGAATAAAAAGTTGAGTATTTGCTACGCATGTTTCGTAGGAGTCCCCTGTTATGAGCCAGTCGTCGAGGTTAGGATACATTTGGAAAGACTAGTAAAGTCAATTTCATGTCCAATGTTGCCATGTAATCCCCTTCATGAGAAGACTAATTACTTCTTGCAGCGTCACCATACAGAACGTTTGGGGTTTGACAAACTTGTTTGCTGGGCGCAAGTCTAGCACAGGACGCACGGTTAGATCCTTTCTGGGTACACAGAAATACCCTTGTTTACCTGTAGAACGGGGACGACTTTGATGGTGCCCTTTTCTTGCAGGATCTTGACCTCTTGTAGCAGGATCTGGAGGTGTCCTGGTGTCAGGCACTGCGATCTTGTGGGTCTGTACCGAGGTGGCCGGCTGAACTCTATACAGTACCCGTGGGTGACGGTCTTGAGCACCCACTGGTCCGATGTGATCCCCTCCCATGCATGCAGGAAAGATGTTAATCGTCCCCCAACCAGGGAAGCATTGGGGGGGGACCCAGACTGGAGAGTAATTTTTGACCAGAGACCGGGGAGCCTCTAGGGGTGGTGTTGCGACCCCTTCCCTTTCCCCGACATTGTCCTCTGGGAGGGTAAGTAGTGGGGGTGTTAGAACCTTGTCCCGAAGACCAATTGTTCCCTGAGCCATACTGATTATGGGGGGGGTACGTTGATAGGATTGGCCGCGAAAGGAGCGGCGAGAACTTCCCCCCTCTTTGAAAAGGTCTTTGGGTAATTTGGCTCATGGACTTGAGTGTCTCAGGTTCGTTTTTGGCTGTCTCCAGTGCCTCATCCACCTCTCTTCCAAACAGATTGGAATCTTCCACGGGTTTGTTAATCAATGAGGCCAGAGTCTCAGGTTTAAACCCAGAATTTCTCAGCCAGGCATGGCGCTTTAACAGGGTACCTTGTGCCAGGGAGCAACGAGATGTTTCAGCAGCATCCAAGGTATTCTTGAGAATGTTGTAATTAACTTGTTTGCCCTCCGCTACGATTGCAAGTAGGCTGATGCACACTGGTTCTGCGACCTCCTGCAGACCCTCTTGCAGTAGGTTCCACTGGACATCTGAATAACTAGCCAATAGGGTGGCATTATAATATGGAGTAAGCTGCATCAGTGGCGATTCTTTTCCCCAGAGCATATAACCTTTTGCACTCTTTTAAAGTCTGGTGGTGACTCGCCTGTAGACGAGGGCACCCCTGCCCTTTTCCTCATATTCATGACCACCAGAGAGTCTGGTGTAGCATGACCTCCGATATATAGGGGATCGGTTGGGGAGGGTCGAAATAGTTTCTCCACTCTGCGATTAACAGATCTTGTCTGAGAGGGTGTTAATAAAGAGGGGGCTATGCGCCTCTTGATGGAATTGAGAAGGCGAATAGCTTAGCTAGCCGGCGGCTTCACTTTTAAAATGTCCTCCACAAAATCTGAGACTATAACAGCCTCCTGTGTGGCTATCTGGAAGTGCTCTGCCGCCTTCCTGAGAATGGCCATGAACGCCATTTGGTTGTCCACAGGAGAGGCTTGACGCACAGGGGGAGACGATGTAGAGTCAAGGCCAATAGCATCCTGGTCCAGCGTTGGAGTCGGTGATAGCCATGGTGTGTTCTCACCAACAGGTTGGTCATCTCCCCAATTCGGGGTGTGATCACGAGGATCATCGAAAAGATCATCCCCCTGTGTGTAAGGGTCCTGTTCATAAGGGTTCTGTGCCTAAGGGTCAGGAGGAGCCTCTCTTCTTCTGAAAGATCGAAGACCTCCTCATGGAGAGGGTGGAGGTCCTCTGGTATTTAGTTACTGTGGGTACAACATAAGGGATCTCTTCACAAGGCCTTTTTGGGGTAAACCATTCTGAAAAATCTACCCATTTTTCTAGCCTGTTCATACACCCCTCACATTTCTCCCTAGTCCATTTAGATGATCTAGAAGTGTCTAAAGGGGAAAGGAATCCTCTAGATGATCCTGTAGTCTACAACGTTAAGCTTTTTCACTGAGTCTTAGACAAAGACTGGGGACTCTCTGTAAAGTCCTGTCGCTCTTTAGGGCGTTCTGGCATCTCTTTCGACGTACTTTTAGGCCTATCCCTCCCTTCCGGGCGTTCGGATGCGTCTTTCGACGTATCCTTGCGTTTACCAGCCGCCGAGACAAGCTTTGCGAGGCTTTCGCTGATGCTCAGCGTTACTGGATGTTGTTTAGGCGGAGAGGGCGGCTGCGTCAAAACTTTCGGCGCCAGCAGAGTTTTCTTAAGCGTCGGCGCACTCTTAGAAGGCGCGTCGATGTGGGATTTGGTGCTGGCGCCCTTAGTTACAGAATGCCCGCCCGTAACCGCTGACGCGGTTGCGGGGAGGGCTGCCGATCCTGCGAATCAGCGGGTGTTGCCGAGGAACCCGACGCACCCATTGTCGCCTTTGACCGCTTCGACTGAGAGACCGAAGCGGTACCGGGGTGGTGTGTTTAGTCCCATTTGATGTGGGTATGTCCTCGTCGCCGGGGTGTAACCTCCCAATAGCATGACATGCATCGTGCCCATCGGGGCTGAGGACGGATGGCTTGGAGCGAGTATGTTCGGTTGTCAGGTCAATGGCATCCATGTTGGAACAATGGTCATCGCTATGGGCCTCATCGCTTTTGGCAGCTGTGGCGGCGGGGGAGCTACCTTTGGCCTGCGACATTGAATGGCCACCCACCATTTTACATGATGCTCCTTTATGGTCTTAAGACGCAGGAGCTTACAGTGCCGACAGGACGCTTCAGCGTGGTTGAGGGGCAGACACTTATTGCACCCAGGGTGCTTTTCTTTCCAGGGAAATGTTCCCTTACAGGAAGGGCAACATTTAAATGAAGTCCTGTCCATAGCGCAGGGAAACAGAAGCAACGACAATACCAAAGGGGCAAATAGAGGGGAGAAGGAAAGACATTCTTAAAAGAAAGGAACCTCCTAGGCCGGTCAGAAGGCCCGGCCATGCGGGAACGCCAGCAGTCGAAGTCTGTTCTGTCTTCGGAGGTGGGTCAGTAATCTTCAAAGAGGGGACGAAAGTTGTTATAAATGACCAAAGGTCAGGATTTTTACAAATTGTAATTTTTGATAGAGCTCCACATCAGATGACCAGTTAGCTGGGCGGAAAAACACAATCTGAGGGACTTCGACGCGTGATGATTTCTTGGTACACTACACGTTACGTTAGGGATAGTGTTACAGACACGACTATGCCGACGTCCCCTTTCGATCTTCGAAAGACAAGATGCAATACTGTGTGGTTACCACTAGATGTTCGGATTATATGCACAGCATGCAATTCTAAGCAGATTAACAAGCATCAGAAATATGAATATTTTGTATACCTGCTTACTGAGTGGACAATCTATTGCTTGAAAACCATTGTGTATGTGAATTGTACTTTACAACAGTCTCCTCCCCTCCTCAATCTAAGCTTTATTTCTCAGTCAAGATACCAATGAGAGTTTGGTTAAACTTTTATAAAACCATGCAGGTCCACTAAAGTTGGTCTCCCAGAACCCTATATTATTAATGGTTCGGCAAAACGCTCGAAGCATGTGGGAATGAGGCAAACAATTTCATAGTTTTCATAGTTTTACTTACGTTGCTGGTCAACTCATGCACAGTACCATCCTTTGGCATATTATACTCTTTATCTGGATCATTCTGAAAGGGAAGCGGAAAAGGGAAGTCATGTAGTGTACCGCTGGAGCATCAAAGCACTGATGAGCACAGGGGGATAACCAAGGCAGACATGCATTCAACACATGCTGACTGATGCACATAAATACACAGGTAGTGAGGAAAAAACACACACATCAATGTACAAGTTTCAATACAGACAGGTAGGGAGGCAAACACACACACACGTGCGTATGGACAAGTTTCAGTTTTGTCTATTTCTCTGTCCTGTTGCAACAAACCTTAATATAATGCCATAGAATATAACAACAATCAAGAAGGCAGAATGGTGATATATCGGCTCCTTTGAGAGGGGCCGTGGCCCATTCCACGCCACCAACCGTGGGGACATTCTTGACATCCTGTTGGCCTGAACACAGCAATTTGACAACCGTCTGTGGGTAGAATCTGATCCTTGTTCCTCCGAGTCCAGCTGTAGGTAATCCTGCTAAAGGAAACGCTGAAGATTTCGACCCACATATCAGCACTTATGTGAAACATAATATGCCCCCACTGCTGATGCGTTAAAAGTTTGATTTTCCCAGTTTCGGACCCACTCTAATTGCATAGTTCCCAGGCGGCTTTGTTTCTAGTCAGATACTGTACACTTCATGGAGGGGAGGAAAGACTGAGGTTGAAAGTCCTCAACTACACCTATGGCAAAAGTCCCTGAAAGATTTTCTACCCTCTCCTGCCCGCCCACCCCCCATTTATTTACCAACCTTTTACCCAGATGAGAACTAATTAGCAAAGCAAGTCTGAAGGGTAAAGGTACACAAAATAAACTGCTGCCTGTGCGAGTAACCTGGGGTCAGTAAGTTATGCTGGTTCCACTAGTTGGAAGCAGTGCTAGGTGAGAAAATCCTTTTTGGTTCTCTTTGCCTAACTTTGGTTACCCAATAGTATTATTACTAGCTTTTTGATGTACTGCTATCATTAAAAGTTTGATGTTCCCAGTTATGCATAATCCTTTATCTAGGCTGTAGTAGGCAGCCTGTGCTAAGTTCTGTGTGGTACCCCTGGACCATGACTGTTAATTATTACTATGCAGCCTTGTCTAGGGTCTTTTCGTACCATGCTTGAAGTTTATACGTATTGTTTCGACTGTCTTATATGCATATGTATATAAGACTGTTGTAGAATTTAGATGCGTGAATAGGGATAGACTATGTTCAATACAGCCAGGAAGGCTACCATAGTCCAAGATATATTTTAGTTAGATAGTCTCTAAGCTGATAAGTGCATATTACACACCAAAGAGTGAAACATAGCACCACAGTTAAGCATTGTACACCCTATGCAGGAGTGTAACCAAAAGATTTATAAAATACCTAACATATCAGGGAAAGTCTAAGAAAATCCAGGGCGTGGTGGAGAACTTTTTGGGGACAAAATTGAAGAAAGTGCAGGCCTCTAATAATCCCAGCGCATCAGCCCATACACCCTATTTGTGTCACCACCTGCATAAGGATCCTGCCCCCTGCAGTACAATGCAGTGAAACATTCTGCAGTTAAACAGCAGCGGTGGGGGGATACCTTCTCAGTTAGCAGTTTCGGGGAAGACCTGTAACTCTAGCCCCCTAAAGATAAGGAGTGGGAGTAGAGCACTGTGCTTGCAAGATCATGCTATGTGATTGCTGATACATAAAATAAATCAAGCCATTACTGTCAGGAAATTGAGCTAGATGTTGGTCTGAGGAGTAAGAGGTACCACCCCGGAGGGTGCCATCTCATTAGAACAGCACTGTGACTTCAAGAACTAAGTGAATGAAACTATGAAAGAAGATATGACACACACCTGACCAAAACTAAAGAAAAACAATCGCTAAAAACCTTAGTAAAGGCTGAGGAGGACTTGGGAAATCAGTATAGGAGAACCTGTGTATGAGTAGCATAGGATCTGAAGTGGGGGTCGGGGTTGTGCAGTTTTTTCAAAACCATGTTTCCGGGGGAGGTGAACGACTAACTCAATTGGATTGTATGCATCGGTTAGGTCTGCTGCATGTGGGGCTGCAGTCTTTCCCTAAATACGGAATTAGGAAATGCCATATCAACACCTTGAAGGAAAATATTGTGCTGGCATCCTGCAGAAAGGGCACAATGGACAAACACTTCACATATTCCAGTACACAACACTCTGGCAGAAGCATCAAGCATTTTGCCCAATCACAGATGAGCAATATAAATGGACATTCGGTCTGCTCTTGAAGTGGGATGCAAAGAAAATGTAACACTATGGTACAGGCCGCCTCTCTACTAGGAATAGACATCCACACAACCCCTGACCATCATAACTTGGAACATTGGAGGACGACGGTCCGCCGCCCCATTCAAAAAGATCCTGGAGAAGGTTATACAGATAACAAAACCTTGACATCCCAAACTATATCCTAAACTACTATATCCCATGCCCTATTTTTCAGCAATGCTTCTGTGTCACTAAAACCTACCTTCTACAAGGATTGCATCCTTAGTAACGCCATCATGAAACAATTCTCTTGATCCACACCTTACCTCCCAGCTATATGTTTCTACTGCAATGTCCGTGGACACCGCCGGAATGTCTGCAAATCCAACATGGGGGCGTTTCCAAAAACCTGACGCACTTCACGCTGACGTATTTGCGAACATCACAGGGCTGTCTCCGAACATCCAGACAGTTCGCAGACTTCGGGATAAAAACCACGTTTTTTGGCTTCTTACAGCCATATCCCATCCCATCCTCATCACCCCTTACCTTCGCAGAGATTGTTTAATAAGTCTGACAAGTGCAATGTTGCTTTTTAAAATATTTTTCTACCGCAATGTCCCCGGTCACCGCCGGAATGTCTGAGAATCGGACATGGCGGGTGTTTCCAAAAATCTGACACTCTTCACACTTTTCACCATCCAATCAGGGGGCACGTCTGATGTCCGCGGACATCACGTCGCCTTCTAGGCAAATCCACCACTCCTGGCCAAATATGGTGAAAATCCGTCCAGCGGTTTGGGCTTTCCATTATGTCTATGGAAAAAAAAAAAAAAAATCGGAAACCCCATATAACTTTGCCGCACCTTGACGAAACCCCACCAAAAACTTGCCAAGAAAATTCAGAGCGGGCTATATACATTTTTGACAACATTTGGTGAGGATTCGTCCAGGGGGAGCAAAGTTATAAGCCACCCAAAAAGTGCTCTTCCTATGGGTTTATCAACTAGCGCAGGCCGTGTAATATATATGGGATACATTACTCACTGTAATCGTATTTTTGATGCTGGTATTTGCTTAGATTCACATGCTATGAAGACGCCGACATCTAGTGGAAGCTGCAGAGTATTAGAGTTGTTGTTTTTGAAACTCGAAAAGGGGCGTTGACAGGGCATGCCAGTAATACTATCCCTAGTGTAACATCCACTGTACCCATGATCTTTCAAGTGTCGAGGTCCCTCAGATTCTTTTGTTTCTGACATGAGGTAGCATGAAGTGTAGCAGGAGTACAGGTGTATCAAAGCAGATATGTATCAGATAAAGCTCATATAAAGCATCCATGCACCTTCTCTCCAAGGGGAGGAAGGGTGGGTGCATGTGAATCTAAGCAGATACAAGCATCCAAAATACGATTACAGTGAGTAATGTATCCCTTCTGAGGCTTGTGTTACATCACATGCTATGCATAGATTAGCGAGCAGTGTTTGGAGAAGGTGGGGGGTTGTGAGAAGGGCCAGCGGCAAATAGATGTTTTAGAACTGCTTGTCCCACCTCTGTATCTGCTTTGGAATGAGTGTGAATGCAGTAATGCTGAGTGAAAGTATGTTCTGACCTCCATGTAGCTACTTTGCAAATGGTGTCGAACAGGACATTTGCGATAAAAGCCAAAGTTGCGCCTGTACCCCTTGTGGAGTGAGCTCTTGGTGTAAAAGGCAGTGTTTTGCTTGATAATGAGAAACAGAGCTTGTGGGATGTCGCAACCCACTAGTCCAAGCCCTGCAACATTACTGTGCATTGCTTGCAGCAGAAACATCATAATGGCCGCCGGAAAGCATGCTGCTCGCTAAAAATCACCAGAAAGTGCGCAGTAAAAATCTGAAAAATAGGCCGCCATCCACTTTTGCCTACGTCAGTGGTAACACAGGAGACCACTGCCAAAACCCATCACTTGGCTACCCACAGAGCAAAATCATCGCAAGAGAAACACAGAGCTGTTTTCAAAATCAGTTTTTATTGGTTGTCAAATGTGCAAAAATCATGGCTCACAAACCACCCAAAAGACCCCAACCTCCTTGTGGGGTGTTAAACATCATTCTACTCCAAGAATCCACATAAATACACTATCCACAGAAGTACACTTATCAGAGGAAAATCCACATCTGTCAAAAATGGGTGTAGTACCGTTACTCACCTCTGTCAGAAGCCGGCGATTTAAAACCTATCATGTGTAAAGTTGAACATTGAACTCAAACTATGCCAAAGAAGAAATTTCCATCAAAATGCCACATAAGAGTGCCACACATTGATTTCATGTTGAAAAAGGACTGGAAGTAAAGATGGGTCGCTTATTTTAAATTTATAAATGTATTTTTTTCACAAGGAACTATGTTACAATTGACCAGAAGGTAACCTGATTCAGTTAAAACTTCCATGAGGCCTTCTTCCCCTGAGAAACTCGCACCCTGTTCATTCCCACCAAAAGGAGGATTTCGCATTGGCATGTTAATCAGAAGGGATGGGGAAGGGGAGGAGATTTCCTGTGCTGTCCTGAGCAAGAAACAATGGGTTCTTGGACTGAATAGGAATGCTAATTCGGGTGTGAATGACCACAACTGCTCTGGCTGGAAGGCAATCCATGTGACCCTCTGGCTCAGCCCAGCTCTAGAGGCGGGCCAGACTGAAAATGTGGATTGAAGTGGAAGTAAATGTATGTTTTATAAAAATGCTTATAGCAAAGTGTACTGAAATGGCATAAATATGAAACTTAGAGATTGTTAAAATGGAAAATTCACTCACAGTTTAAGACTTAGCTGGAGTCTGTGCGATGTTCTGATATTTAGCCCATGGGCATTGAGGCGCTGTTACTTGCAATAACTTAGTTACATGGTACAGGCATGGTAGCGATTGTTGACACATTATGAATACAACATGACATACTGTTATTATAGATGTTGCATTTGGTTATATAATACAACAAACATGAGTTATTCATATTGTAGCTATGGTGTTTATGTTAGGAACATGAAAAATTACAGGAATGTGCCCGGATGGGATGTGCATGCATGTATAAAAATTGGTGCAGAACTAACATTGAGAAACCCACCAAAAGGGCAACAAAGTTGTCATTTATGAACCATAGCTCGTAGGAAAATGAGAGTTGGACAGAAATGTACCTTAGGTAATCTGTCATGTAATTATGTATTATGAACAACTTGTGTATCTTGGAAATATGTTTTTTGGGGGAAATAGATTTCCTAAGTAAAAGCAAAGGGGAAGGGATTTCCTTTGGGCCATAAACACAGCGTCACTCTGACACATATGACACACTGCTCCTGTCTCAAATCAGGAGAGGGGGAAATTCTCTGACCTATCAGATCCTTAGAGGGTTGGGCATAGATAATGTAACGCTCACCTGATTCTCGCAGAGGCGCCGGTCTTGACTGGGCGACTACCGTATCTTCAAAGGTGATGTGCAGCACCCGGTTGGCTCTTTGGGCTGGACCTCTGTGCCCTGTATGCCTGACGTGCAGAGTAAGATGTCTGCAGATAGAAAATACGGGGTTAATGAACTGGGGTTATTGGGGTGTCCCTATCTCTTTCCTCTTCTCCTCTCCTGTAGACCCCCACAGGTTAACGCTCTCACCTTAGGTAAGTGAATGCCGAGCTCTCCATCTGCCTCGGGGCAGGGTGCTGTAACCAGTTTCTTCACCGGATAGGTAGCGCAGGCCTCTTGACTTCAGAGGACTGCTGTCCGTCGTTTACTGCACGAACGGTAAGTTTCGAGTAACTCAAATGTCTTTAAAGTCTTTAATAATGATGTCTCTTGTTTTGCAGGGTTCCGGCGATGGCGGATGACGGGCTGAAGTGCCTTGAAGATGGAGCCCGTGTGATGAATAGAAGCGCCTGGAAGCACGTAAGTAAGCGCTTGTTGCCAGCTTCACAATGCGCTCTAACTGTCTTTTTATTTTGCAGGTACAAGTTCGGAGCGGCTGCAGGGTGCCGGGATACCCACTGGGTTAGATGTGGAAAGGAGTAATGGCACGTGAGTATTAAAGTTCCCCAATGTCTTTAAATGCACCTTGTTTTGTCTTTCAGATGCGGGATGCAGCGCCGACGGCCTCCGGAGCGTGCGAAGAGTTGGTAAGCTTTTGTCTTTCAGATGCCGGAATACAGTGTGAAGACCTCCGGAGCGCACGAAGAGTAGGTAAGCCTTTGCCTTTCAGATGCCGGAATGCTAACCTGTTCTTTCTTGTCTTTATAGGTGTTGCTGAAGACTGGATTCAGGATGGTAAGCCTTTTTCCTTAGGCCCAGGATCAGATGCAGAAGACACGATGAGCGTTCTGCTGCAGAGGATGCAGAATAACGCAAAGCAAGATTCATCCACCGGGTGTGATTTAAATAGCCTCCTGTAGTGCTTAGGTGTCTCCTTCCACAGCCACGCCTAAGTAAGAAAAGAGTTCCTGGTAAGAAAAAGTTCCTGCCTTCCAGAAGAGTTCCAGTGTTCTGCATCTAGGGAGTGGCTCCAGCCCCACCCAACAGGAAAAGTAGTTCCAAACAGAAGAGGATCAGAGGCTCAACTGGCAGGCAAGTAAGCAGCATGGTCTGCTGCAGGTAAGCCCACCCAAGCATTATGAGCCCGGCGCTTCCAGCGCTGGGACTGGGCATATTTATGAGCCTGGTGCCACTGGCGCCAGGACTGGGTCCAAAAGGTCCCCATTGGGACTGGTTGGCACTCGGAACCTGGGTTATGGATCTGCTTCCAAGGGAGTTGGGAAAACCCTGACCTTTTGGAAGCAGAGATCATGACAGTACCCCCCCTCAAGGCCCCTCCCAAACCGGGCTTCTCCGGGGGATTTGGCTTGTCAGGAAATGTTCGGTGAAATCTTTTGATTAGGCGAGGAGCGTGGACATATTCAGCAGGTTCCCAGGATCTCTCTTGGGGGCCGTAGCCTTTCCAGTCAATTAGGTAGAATAGTTTAGATTTGGAGATCTTGGAGTCCAGAATGCTTTTGACTTCAAACTCGAGTTCTCCATCAACTAGGATAGGTTTTGGAGATTTGGTTAGTCGGGTGTGAGGTTGCACGGGTTTTAATAGAGAGACGTGGAAGACCGGATGTATCTTCATGTGCGGGGGCAAGTCCAACTTGACCGCTACTGGGTTTACTATGGTAGTGATGGAATAGGGACCAAGGTATCTTGGGTTGAATGTGCGTGGCCCTTTTAGAGATAGATATTTGGTGGATAACCAGACTTGATCCCCTACTTGATAGTGAGGGGCTTCCTTCCGATGTTGATCTGCTCCTTTCTTGTATTGTTCTTTAGCCCTTTGAAGGTGAGAAACAGCTTCCTTAAAGGCTTGGGTGATTGTAGAATGCAGGTAGTCTACTGCTGGTGTTTCAAGATCTTGGAGGGGATCCAACTCCGAGGTTCGAGGGTGACTGCCGTACAAAAGAAAAAACGGGGTTTTCCCAGTTCCCGAATGGACAGAGTTATTGTAGGCATACTCGGCTATCCAAAGGATATCTTTCCAAGTTTTTTCAGTTTGTTGCAGCATGCAGCGTAAATACTGTTCCAGAGTTTGATTGGTCCTCTCGGTTTGTCCGTCGGTCTGAGGGTGGTGACTGGTCGATAGTCTCACATCAATTTGAGCCGACCGACAGCAACTTCGCCAAAAATGAGAAATAAATTGACTACCTCGATCCGAAATTAGAACCGAAGGAAAACCGTGCAGTCGGACGATGTTTTCGAGAAATTCTCGGGCCAGAGTTGCTGCTGTTGGCAAGCCTTTGAGCGGAATGAAATGCGCCATCTTGGAGAATAAGTCCACGATTACTAGAATCGTATTGTATCCGGAGCATGGAGGTAGATCGGTGATGAAGTCCATAGAAAGCGTATGCCAAGGGCGAGGTGGGATGTCAATAGGGCGTAAGAGGCCTGCTGGTCTTTCCTTTTGACTCTTGTTTTGGGCGCATACTCCACAGGACATTATAAAGTCTCTGATATCTTTTTTCCAAGACGGCCACCAGAAGTAGCGCTTGATCTTTTCTGAGGTCTTGGCTATACCGGGATGACCTTCCATTAAAGAGTCGTGATAACAAGAGATTACTTTTTTCTGTAAATCTGTGCTGGGTAGGTATAATCGTTCTTGGAAATACAATAAGTTGTCCTTTACTGCAAAGTCCTTTCCCTGCAGATGCCAATTCTGTATGTCTGCTGGAGTTACAAGTTGCCTGGCTTTATCCTTAACTTCCTCTATGGATTCTGTGGCGATTACACCCAGAATTCTTTGTTCGGGAATGATTGGTACAGGTTTAGGGTTGATCAAGTGTTCTTCCACTCCCATCCGAGAAAGGGCATCGGCTTTACCGTTTTTTGTACCAGGTCGATAGGTAATTATGAAGTCAAACTCGGCAAAGAATAATGTCCAACGGAGTTGTCTAGAGGATTGGGCTTTTGCGGTTTTCAAATATTGCAGGTTTCGGTGATCCGTAATCACAGTAACGGTGTGTCGGGCCCCCAGCAGATAATGCCGCCAAGCCTTAAAGGCAGACTTGATAGCCAGAAGTTCCTTGTCAGTAATCGTGTAATTGACTTCAGGAGGCGAGAATTTGCGGGACCAAAATGCCACGGGATGCAACTGATTGGTTACCGGGTCCTTTTGTGATAGAACTGCCCCCATGGCAAGGCTTGAAGCATCAGTTTCCACGATGTAGGGGAGTTCGGGGCGAGGGTGTTTTAAGATTGGTGCAGAGATAAATTTAGTCTTCAAATCCTGGAAAGCTTGTTCCGCCTCGGTAGACCATTCAAAACGTTTGTTTTTCTTTAACAAGGCAGTGATGGGCTGGACTATTCGAGAGAACTCGGGGATAAACCTGCGGTAAAAGTTAGCGAAGCCTAACATGCTTTGCACACCTTTTACGGAAGATGGTGATGGCCATTTGAGAACTGCATCGACCTTCTTTGAATCCATACGCACTCCGCCAGGCGATAATATGAATCCCAAGAATTCAACTTCAGTCACGTTGAAAACACATTTTTCCAACTTAGCGAAAAGTTTGTGTTGACGCAATCTTTCGAGGACCATTTTCACGTGTTTCCGATGTTCAGATTCCGATGAAGAATAAACGAGAATGTCGTCGATGTAAACAACAACACACACATCTATGAGCTCTCTGAGGACATCGTTCATAAAATATTGAAAGGCGGCCGGGGCATTGCAAAGTCCGAAGGGCATGACCTGATATTCAAACAGCCCAGACTTGGTGCGGAAGGCCGTCTTCCATTCAGGTGCGGAAGGCCGTCTTCCATTCATCGCCCTCTTTTACTCGTACCAAGTGGTAAGCTCCTCTAAGATCCAGCTTTGTATATATGCATGCTTTTCTGACTTGGTCCAGGAGTTCAGGGATCAAAGGTAACGGATATCTATTCTTAACGGTGATCTGGTTCAGGGAGCGATAATCGATACAAGTTCTAAGGTCTCCTTCCTTTTTTGGAACGAAGAACAAAGCTGAAGAGGCAGGGGACTTGGAAGGACGAATAAACCCATTTGCCAGGTATTGATCCAGGTATTCTCGAAGGTGAAGGTTCTCAGGCTCGGTGAGGGCATAAATTCTACTACAAGGAGGAGTAGATCCAGGTATCAGGTCTATCTGGCAGTCATAAGACCTATGAGGAGGTAGAGAGTTAGCCTGCTCCTTCCGGAAAACATCTTGGTATTCTAGGTATTCGGGAGGTAACTGGGGAGTCTCTGAAGAAATTGCTGCCAGTGCAACACCAGGTGGAGGGTGACAAGTAGAGACATTCTGGAAACTGGACCGTTCTTGCTCGCCAATCGATCAGAGGATTGTGTTTCTCTAACCAAGATATTCCTAGAATAATCTGGAACTGAGGGGCCTTGATCACATCGAACACGATCTTCTCATGGTGTCCATCTTGACTTACTAGCGTCACCTCTTGAGTGGTATGCGTTACTGGCCCGGAGGCTATCTCCGTACCATCCACCGTAGTAATGACGTCATTTACAGCCTTGGGACAAAGAGTTAGATTCATCCTCAAAACCATTTCATGATCCACATAATTGCCGATGGCACCGCTGTCGATGTAAGCTTCAATTGCATGTAATCGATCCGGATTATCAGGGCCAATGAGGACCATAGGTATCACGAAATGCGAGGTCACGGAACTGGTTTTCACGCTCGGCAAGAGGACCTCTATTCTTGTCGGGCGAGGTCGTTTCCCTGCTCAGAGTTTGTAACTGTGGTAACTGCAGCTCCTACTGCCTTCTTGGCAGGTTTCACCGGACAGTCTCGAAGAAAGTGCCCTGAGTTTCCGCAATATAGGCATAATTGCAACTGTTTTCTCCTTTCCCGCTCCCTTTGTGTTAGAGGACCTTTCAGACCCCCTATTTGCATGGGTTCCCCGGAGTCTACTCCTTTGGAAGGAGTTGGCGGTTTGGAAAATACTCGGGCACCAAACTTGGAATGATCGGCCTTCCTGTTCTGCAGTCTGTGATCTATTTGAACGACCAAGTCTATATAATCCGAACAGTCTTGTGGGGGATTCACTACTTGGGCTAAAACGTCTTTGAGCTCTCCACGTAGACCTCTATAAAACAGCGTAATCCTTTTGTCCTCAGGCCATTGAGTTTCCACTATTAGTCTATTGAAAGATGCAATATAAGCCAAAAGGTCTTGATTACCCTGTCGCAACGAAAGAAGCTCATTGTCCAAGGCCTGCCCCTGTGCATGTCTTGCGAACAGTTTTTCCATACTAAGCTGAAAGGCTTGAAAATCATGGAGAACCGGATCATCTTGATTAACTAGAGGGATCGACCAGTCTGCCGCATTGCCACTAAGGTACGAAAGTACAAAAGCTACTTTAGCTTGATCAGTTGGAAAGGCTGCTGGCCGGCATAAGAAGTGCAACCGGCACTGATTGATAAATACCGCAAACCTCTTTGGGTCACCAGAAAATCGTTCGGGCGGAGCCAGAGGTACATTCCCAGGTAGGTTGATCTGCACTGGATTCATAGAGGATGTTGAAGGAAGATTTGCCCCTGATGCGGGTAGCGGGGTCTGTCCGGCTTGTGACTGTAGCAATTGTCTAGCAAGATCATCTGTTCTCTCCTTGGAAATAATTAGTTCCCTTCTTAGAGCGTTCGTTTCCTGACGAGCTGCATGCACTTCTGCCCTTAGTTCCCCAAGTAACCGGGCTAGGTGGTCAGTATCCGAGGTTTCCATAGCGCCTGGGCGAGAGTTTTGCGGTAGGCTTTGCGTTCTGTAACGCTCACCTGATTCTCGCAGAGGGACCGGTCTTGACTGGGCGACTACCATATCTTCAAAGGTGATGTGCAGCACCCGGTTGGCTCTTTGGGCTGGACCTCTGTGCCCTGTATGCCTGACGTGCAGAGTAAGATGTCTGCAGATAGAAAATACGGGGTTAATGAACTGGGGTTATTGGGGTGTCCCTATCTCTTTCCTCTTCTCCTCTCCTGTAGACCCCCACAGGTTAACGCTCTCACCTTAGGTAAGTGAATGCCGAGCTCTCCATCTGCCTCGGGGCAGGGTGCTGTAACCAGTTTCTTCACCGGATAGGTAGCGCAGGCCTCTTGACTTCAGAGGACTGCTGTCCGTCGTTTACTGCACGAACGGTAAGTTTCGAGTAACTCAAATGTCTTTAAAGTCTTTAATAATGATGTCTCTTGTTTTGCAGGGTTCCGGCGATGGCGGATGACGGGCTGAAGTGCCTTGAAGATGGAGCCCGTGTGATGAATAGAAGCGCCTGGAAGCACGTAAGTAAGCGCTTGTTGCCAGCTTCACAATGCGCTCTAACTGTCTTTTTATTTTGCAGGTACAAGTTCGGAGCGGCTGCAGGGTGCCGGGATACCCACTGGGTTAGATGTGGAAAGGAGTAATGGCACGTGAGTATTAAAGTTCCCCAATGTCTTTAAACGCACCTTGTTTTGTCTTTCAGATGCGGGATGCAGCGCCGACGGCCTCCGGAGCGTGCGAAGAGTTGGTAAGCTTTTGTCTTTCAGATGCCGGAATACAGTGTGAAGACCTCCGGAGCGCACGAAGAGTAGGTAAGCCTTTGCCTTTCAGATGCCGGAATGCTAACCTGTTCTTTCTTGTCTTTATAGGTGTTGCTGAAGACTGGATTCAGGATGGTAAGCCTTTTTCCTTAGGCCCAGGATCAGATGCAGAAGACACGATGAGCGTTCTGCTGCAGAGGATGCAGAATAACGCAAAGCAAGATTCATCCACCGGGTGTGGTTTAAATAGCCTCCTGTAGTGCTTAGGTGTCTCCTTCCACAGCCACACCTAAGTAAGAAAAGAGTTCCTGGTAAGAAAAGAGTTCCTGCCTTCCAGAAGAGTTCCAGTGTTCTGCATCTAGGGAGTGGCTCCAGCCCCACCCAACAGGAAAAGTAGTTCCAAACAGAAGAGGATCAGAGGCTCAACTGGCAGGCAAGTAAGCAGCATGGTCTGCTGAAGGTAAGTCCACCCAAGCATTATGAGCCCGGCGCTTCCAGCGCTGGGACTGGGCATATTTATGAGCCTGGTGCCACTGGCGCCAGGACTGGGTCCAAAAGGTCCCCATTGGGACTGGTTGGCACTCAGAACCTGGGTTATGGATCTGCTTCCAAGGGAGTTGGGAAAACCCTGACCTTTTGGAAGCAGAGATCATGACAGATAATCAGCCTCCCCACCCACTTTGCAAATGGATAAATAGGGACTGTTGAGAACCCAGAGACACACACTTTCTCACTCATCAACTGATTTGTTGGCGAAGCACCCTGCAGGAAGATCCAGGCTCTAGACATAGATCCAGAAACCAGACTCTAGAACTTTGAAGCAGAAGGGCCCAACCCCCAAAAGCTGAACTCTTCTCAGCTCGCTGTCATGATGCCTACCCCCAGGCATCCGGACCAAGCCCATCAGCCATCTAGACATTTGGTAAAACCTCAGCAGCCCCGGCTTCAATCCTGGCGCCAGGCTCATTGTAGGAATCAGTCCTGGCGCCTTAGGCGCCAGGCTCATAGTCGTTACTTACCTCAGGCAGACCATGCTGCAAATGACTCCAATCCAACATGAAGCCTGAAAGGGACTATTTTTCTACAGGGACTACTTTTTACTCAGGTGTGGTTCTAGGGACATCTTACCTGGGACTACTTTTGAGGCTATTTAAACCACGCCCGACCAACAACACACTCTACGCGTTATTCTGCATCCAGCAGCGTAACACTCACCGTGCCTGCAGCCTGCATCCAGTCTTCTGCCACGCCCGCCTCGAATCCAGAGCTCCGAAAACAAAGAGGAAAGAAAGGGACAAGGTTAGAAAACAAACTTATTTCTATTCCACACCTGATTCTGGATCCATCTTGTCTCCGGACCTGTAAAGAACCTCATTGCTGCAGCGCCGCGCCATACTCACCAGTCTTCACAGCATCCTTCGGGTCGGCGCTGACTCCATCATTTCTTCGCCAAACTTCGGCACCTAGGAGACAAAGGAAAACCACAAGGTGAGCCGAGGGAACCAACAAATATAATTTTTTAAATTTTTTTATTACGAGTGTATAATCACCGTGGTGATTTGTACAAGAAGATGAACGAAAAACACTCCCCAGTTCCAACAATTATCTGTCAAACTGTCTAACTGTGGCCAGGCCCGTTAAAACGGGGGTACATGTACAAAGATCTGATCCAAAATTTTTGTGGCTGCAATAGACCAGGATGTTCTCAAGCCTCCTATTAAGCGCTCCCACCAGAGCTCTTCCTCCCTCAGATAGGAGTTTTTTAAGTGATGGAGAATGTATGGTGATCTAAATTTGTCAGTACCTGGGCATAGTAGTAAAAGGTGCCGTAAAGTTTCGCTTTGTTCAATGTTATTACAAAAGCGGCAAGTATTTGTTGTTGAAAGGCCCCTTGTGTACAGAATCTCATTTGTAGGTAGCAAATTTAGCCTCGCACGGAGTAGGGTGTTCCTAGTTTTTTTGTCTGGGTGCTTTGTCAGGAAGGGTTGGAGTACATTCAGTTTTCTGTTTGTTGGTGGAAGGTGGCTAGTTAACTTGTACTCAGATGCCTTTTCCAATGTATTTATCCAGTCCAATTCTTCTAAACGGGTTTTAGTTTTAGTCGGGTTCCCCAGAAGTTCTTCAATCGAGCTGCCGCAGATATCAAGTTGCTGTAAACACATTTGCTCCCATTTGGACGATAACATGGATTTGCTTGAGTTCATCTCTTCATGGACCATCTGGAAAATTGCAGAGGAAGAAGGATCTATTATTTTCCGATATAACATAACTGACGCTCTTTTCACAATTGACTCTAAAGAGGAGAGGGAAAGTTCACGTCTAATCAGAGCAATCGGAGTAGAAGATGGCATGTTCAGTACTGAGCGCCAGAACTGACTAATTCTTACCACCATAGACTTACCTGATTTACCACCGGAGGCATCCTTTGTGACTCTCCATATTTTCATGTGCCGCATCTGTAAAGAGAGACAAAACAACACGTTTTCCTCGTGCAACATTTACTGGACAGCGCCGGGTAATACAGACTCTTACCTGAGCGCCACCAGCTGCCACAAGAGCATCTTTTCACGAGCCAGCTGCAAGACAAGAAAGGAAGGGGGGAACAAGAGTGAACATCGGACATATTGAACTCTATGAACTTAATACTTACTGGTCCTCACCAGGAACCTCAGAGTCAATACTCTCCGGAACTCTCCTGAGCCTTCAAACCAGTGAAGTAACTGGAATCGACGCGCCCCTGCAAATCCACGCAGGATGGAGAGCTCATCTTTCAAGAATATAATGTGAGATTGCTGTGAGGGCATTTCGGAGGTGATTAGTTGGGGAGGACTGTGGGGGGTGCCATCACTTGAATCCACAAGTGGCTAAATCCATCTCTCCACTTGCAGGAGAATATTTCTACGGGTTAAGCAGACAAGATTAGGAGGGCAGATCCAGTCAGTCATCGCTGCACTACGCATCACGTGGATGGAGACCGCAGCTATCCGGGTCCGACCGATGCCCCTGTGGGAGCCAGGTGAGCGTAACACTCGCCTTCAGAATCTTAAGAAACCTGATTCTAACCCCTAAACTTCCAAGGGGCACCACAAAATCCAACAGCCTGGCTGAGCTGTTTTGCTCTTCTAGCTAAGAATTCAGTGCTAGAACCCAAGATCCAGATCCGTCCAGCAGAGCTGTAACCAAGAACCCGTCAGAACCAGTCCAAAAGACCGTGCAGGCCAGAGGGCCTCGTTGAGAGCAGAACCCAGTGCCCGAGACCTGTCCGGTGGCGAGAGAATCCCAGACAAACCCATGACCAGATCTTTGACGGGCCCATTCCATTCCAAAGTCATAGGAGTGAGTATTTAGTATAGAACTGTCCATAGTCATCTCTTAGTTTAAAGTAATCCTATTCAATCCAGTTCAACCTATCCAAAACTGCATTATAGAATCTTGTGTCCATCCTGAATTCTTCTCATTATATTGTCTGTGATAATTGTAGCAATAATCATCTATGCGCTGATATTTTTCAAGAAAGTTAAGTGTCCTGGCGCACAACAATCAGAGTGGCAGGCGCCCTGTTCTGGTGGTTGTCCCGTTGGGTATCTTGCACTTTCATAGCCCCTTAGCATAAGTCCATGTTGGTTCCTAATTCTTTAAAGCGCATCTTTCATTTTTGAAACCTTGACTCTGTTCCTGAAAAATCTACCTTCACAAAAACCTCTAACTTTTGAACCGTACGTCCTAGCATAGTTTTGCTGTAATCTCGTTTCCCGCACGCGGAAAGTTGCCGCAAATTTGCAATTTGGTTAAATTTCACTTCATATAAAGTAGCTGTTTCTTGTTTTCAACTTCTGAATTTCGTTTTCCATCTGCTAATCATTCTATAATCATTGCTAGTGTCTACCTGAACCAATCCAAAGCAACTCTCACTAATTCTGAATCTCCTTTAGCGAATTAAAATCAATTTTAGCATTTTCCCATTCATTGCAATTCACATTCAAAAGCATTTTGACCTGTTTTTAAAAGCATTCCTGTTCTCTCTAAGCTTGCTGGGGGAATCGGGATTGAACTGCATTATTGATTGTTATTCCTGAAACCTGTGTGCTCTCTTCCACCTCTTCATATTGCATACTGGGGGGGAGTGAGTAGTAACAGGGGAAAGAGGGATCATATTGTCGTTTGATTGAAATCATATCAAGTCTTATTTCTGTGTTGCATTCTTTCCTATCATTGCATTTCCTTGAACCATACAAAGTATTCTCTGTTAGATTATTCTTCCTATTCATACTCCTAAGTGATTAAAGAGATTGTTGATATTGTAATATTACTCATCGCTGATCATTGTTCATATTCATAAGTGTGATATTCAGATACTATTCATATTCATAAAAGTATAATCTATATATTGTTCAATTCTTCACATAAATCTTTTAACTTTGCAAAGAACAAGTTACTTTCTTACCTGGTAACGTTCTTTCGATGGGATGGTCCGACGACGTATTCCATATCTATGACAGGTAATGTCCACAGCTGTGCTGCTTGGGAAAATCTTTGGCGTCTGCGTCCTGCGTCGATGACGTCGATGCGCCATCCCAGAGGACCTCCTCCGACGGCCGACATCACCCGATGTGATAAGTAGGACGCACAACGCCCATAGCCTGTTATAATTTTTTCCCAGAACGTGTGCCACTAGTTTTCTACCAGTCAGACACACAAGGCCTTGCGGAACGCAAGCTGCAATCGCAAAAGAAATTCTGCAGCGGGGAAGGCAGGGAGGGAGCGATATGGAATACGTCGTCGGACCATCCCATCGAGAGAACGTTACCAGGTAAGAAAGTAACTTGTTCTTTGAAGGGATTGGGTCCACCGACGTATTCCATATCTATGACAGACTCCCAAAGCAGTACCAAGCAAGGAGGTGGGAAAGAATTTAGAATACAAATTTAGCATGCCCAATCAAATTGCGGAATAGAGAACTGCCTTGCCAAAGGCCAGATCTTGCCCTCTGATGGAATCGAGGGAATAGTGACGTACAAAAGTATGTACTGAAGCCCAGGTGGCTGCATCACAGATGCGACGAATAGGAACTCCCCTCTGCAGGGCAGTAGACGCAGCCACTCCTCTGGTAGAATGGGCCCGCAAGCCAGCCCGAGGGTCCTTACCCACCAAGCGGTAACACTCGGAGATAGCTAAAATAATCCAACGAGACAAAGTATGTTTCTTCACAGCTTGTCCCAAACGCTTTCCAGCGTAACCAATGAAAAGTTGATTGTCCACTCTGACCTGGGACATGCGCGAGATATAAAAGCTCAACGCTCTCCTAGGATCAAGCCTATGGAGCCTCTCCTCTTCCTTACCAGGATGTGGAGGAGGATAGAACGCCGGAAGAACAACCTTCTGGCTCAAATGAAATTCCGACACCACCTTTGGAAGAAAAGAAGGACGAACACTAAGGACAAGCCTGTCCTTGTGAAACACAGTGAAGGGTGGCTTAACTGAAAGTGCCTGTAACTCACTCACTCTGCGAGCGGAAGTAACCGCAACCAAAAACACAGTTTTCAGAGTCAACAGCCTCAAAGGGCAAGAATGTAAAGGCTCAAACGGAGCACCCATAAGAAACTTAAGAACAAGGTTCAAATCCCAACCTGGCACCAAAAAAGCTGACGGAGGGAACACATTAGTGAGCCCTTTCAAAAACTGTGAAATTAAAGGAATCTTAAAATAGGAACACTCTTCAGACGAGCGCTTAAATATGGACAGCGCCGCCAGGTAACCTTTAATGGTCCCCACTTGCAAGCCCCTGTGGGCCAAAGAAAGCAAAAAAGACAAGACCATGGGAATGTCGCATTCAAAAGGATCCACATTCTGAACTCTGCAGCAGTCGCAGAACTTTCTCCAACGGAAACGGTACAGAGACTTAGTTGCCGGCCGCCTGGCCAAGAGCAACACCTCCATCACGTCTTCAGGGAGGTCCCAATCCTTATACCTCAACCTTTCAGAAGCCAAGCGTGAAGATTGAGGGATCTGACCTCTGGATGGTACCCCCCTCCCGTGAGAGCAGATCGTCTCGGTAGGGAAGACTATGTGGAGGGCAGATGGACAAGTCTAGAAGGTCCGGGTACCACGTCCTCCGGGCCCACGGCAGAGCAATGAGGATCATCCGGGAACCGAACCTCTGTAACCTCCGCAACACTTGCGGGATGACGGGGACTGGAGGAAACGCGTACAGCAGTGGGAATGACCACTCCACCACAAACGCGTCTCCTAAGGCTCCTTTTGGAGGAAATTCCCGCGAGCAAAACCTTTCGCACTTCCGGTTGACACTGGAGGCGAAGAGATCCACTTGAGGGGTCCCCCAAAGGGCGAAGATCGCCAGGAGAATCTCCTGAGCCAGCTCCCACTAGTGAGAGATCGTGCTCTGCCTGCTCAGAGCGTCCGCCGTCTCGTTGTCGTCTCCGGCCAGATGAACTGCCGAGACCGAAACTTCCTGCTGGATGGCCCAGAACTCGAGCTGCATTGCCTCCCTGCACAGCGGAAGTGACCCTGCCCCCCCCCTTTTTTGTTGAGGTAGTGCATGGCCACCGTGTTGTCCGTCAAATCAGGACACTCTTCCCGCGCACAGTCGGCAGAAAAGCCTTCAGGGCTAGCCCGACGGCCCTCAGCTCCAACAGATTGATATGGAGTCTGGACTCCGACGGAGACCAACGACCGCTGACTGTCAGCTCGTTGGCATGAGCTCCCCATCCCGTGAGAGATGCGTCCGTCACGATCGTCACCTCCGGCCAGGGCACCCAAAATGGGGCACCCTTCATCAGATTGCCCTTGACTGCCCACCACAGAAGGTCTCGGGCTACCGAAGGCGGCACCTGAACAGGGTCCGACAGCCTGCCGGAGGACTGAAACCACTGGAGCTTGAGCGCCCACTGCAAAGATCTCATCCGCAGACGAGCCTCTGGCATCAGAAAAATGCAGGATGCCATGAGGCCGAGCAGTCTCAAGAACTCGGACGCTGGGAGAGTCTGGGCAAACTGAAACTTGTGCACCATCTGCTGAATGTGAAGAGCCCTCACCTGAGGAGGAAAACACTGCCCCAGGGATGTGTCGAGCACTGCTCCGATGTACTGGAGCCGCTGGGTTGGTGTCAAATGGGACTTCTTTAAATTGAGGGAGAAGCCCAGCCTGTGAAGGGAGTGGCAGGTGATGGACAGATGATCCAGGACTTGCTCGGGAGAGCTCCCCCAGATCAACCAATCGTCCAGGTAGGGGTAGACGTGAATTCCCTACTTTCCTGAGATGCGCTGCCACCACCACCATGAGCTTGGTGAAAACCCTCGGGCGGAGGTCAATCCGAACGGCAGGACCCGAAACTGAAAGTGCGAGTCGCCAACCGCGAACCTCAGGTACTTCTTGTGCTTGGGATGGATCGGCACATGGAAGTAAGCATCCTTGAGG
Organism: Ambystoma mexicanum; assembly: GCF_040938575.1. Classification (NCBI taxonomy): domain Eukaryota; kingdom Metazoa; phylum Chordata; class Amphibia; order Caudata; family Ambystomatidae; genus Ambystoma; species Ambystoma mexicanum. The sequence goes on from NC_090926.1 coordinate 747,859,877, forward strand.
TCGAGAGACACCAACCAGTCCTGAAATTGAAGGGCCTGGAGGACAAGAGTCACCATCTTGAACTTGTCCTTCCTGAGGAGTTTGTTCAAACCGCGCAAGTCCATGATGGGTCTCAATCCCCGTCTTTCTTTGAAATCAAAAAATAAGGGGAATACCATCCATTGTTCCTCTCCTCTACAGGCACCAGTTCTATGGCGCCTTTCTCCAGAAGGGCTTGAATTTCCTGCGCAAGAAGCGGATCTGGACTCTTCAAAGAGAGGTTTCCTGGTGGATTGTCGTGAGGCCTCTGCCGAAAAGGAAGACAGTAGCCGTGGGTTATGATCTCCAGAACCCACACATCTGAAGTAATGGCTTGCCACTCTACAAGATGCTGCGCCAGCCTTCCCCCAACCGGTGAACCATGGGACCTGGCCTCATGACTGAGTGGTAGCGGCTGCGGCGTTGCCTGAGGGCAAAGAGGCAACAGCCCGAGCGGCCTTGGCACCTCGAGTACCTTTGTTTCCACCTCTGGCACTCTTACGATGGCCTCTTTGACTGCTAGCTCCTCTCGCTTTACTGAAGGACGAGTAAAAGCGAAAGGAACCTCCCCTCCATTGCTGTCCCCTAGGACGAAAAGGCGGAGGTTGTCGAACTGCAGCGCCCAACGACTTCGCTGCAGCTTTGGAGGTCTGCAACCTCTCAAGGCTCTCGTCAGCCTTGCTGCCAAAAAGGTGTTCACCGTCAAAGGGCATGTTGAGGAGCCTGGACTGCACATCAGGAGCGAACGCAGACTTCCTCAACCACGCAAACCTGCGCATTACGGTGCTCGCCGCCATGGACCGGCTGACACAATCCGCCAAGTCCAAACCCGACTCAACGGCCTCACACATGGCATCCTTGCCATCCTGAACCATAGCAAGGAAACCATCCCGTTCGTCCCCTTCGGGAATATGATCAGCCGCTAATGCAACACAGTTCCACAGAGTGTGAGTGAAACGAGACAAGGCACATATGGAGTTGGCCGCCTGAAGCGCCATACCCCCAGAAGAAAACACTTTCTTCGCCCAGCCGTCAAAACGTTTGTCGTCCCTATCCGGAGGGATGGTAGGATACGACGCCTGCTTTGCCGGGGCCGTAGCCGCCTGCACCACCAAACTCTCCAGGGTGGGGTGCCTAGACAAGTAGCAGGGGTCGCTACTGGCTGGACGGTATTTTCGCGACAAAGACTTGCCCACTGCCGGGAGACTCTCCGGAGCAGTCCAAGCCGCCGCCACCCTTCTCTGCAAAGCCATATGAAAAAGGCAAAACCGGGTCAATGGGTGGACCGAGATCAAGGATGTCCGTGAGATCATCCTGAACGAACTCCCCTGGGGGAGCTGACCAACCCAAGTACTCGGTAACCCGAGACATAAGGCGCCGATATGACGAATCGGCATGAGTGCCAGGCTCCGGCCGACAAAACTCCACCTCCGGAGAGGTGTCCAGTCCACTGGCATCATGCAGCGACTGCCTCAGGTCATCAAACTGGCTATGGCCCGAGATAAGGTCATCTGGAACCGTAACCGGAACCAGGCCGCCATCAGAGCCTTCATCGCCCTCTGAAATGTACTCCAGTCAGGGAGAAGACCTCTGCGGACCAAAGCAGTGCCGGACCTTAGCCATAGCCTTTCTAGGGGCAAACCCCGTGCCACGGGGCCCCTCCGACACCACCGCCTCGAAAGGCGTTGAGGGCGCCGAACGAGTCTGCGCCGGCAGAAAAGGCGTCGACGTCGAGCAAATCGACGTCGACTTCAGCTGCAGCGCTGCCAGCATCGGCGGCGTCGACAGAGTCCTCGAAGCCGGAGCCCCGAGCGTGTCTCGACAACCTAGGCGCAGACGACCCCCTCGGAGGCGGAGCCTCGAGAGAAGTCATCGACGACCTCGGCGCCACAGGCATCGACGTCTTCGAAGACGGCACAGGATCACGCAGTCTCGAGCGCGTCAAGGACCGGGACCTGGAACGGGCATGGCGAGAACGGCTACCCTTGTCTGAGCGGGACCTCTCCCGCAAGCCGTGCTGACCACCCGAGCCCGAAGGCGTACGGGCGGTGTCTCTCGACCGGTGCCGACCGACCCCACTCGGAGGCGCAGACGGACCGGTGCCCTGCGATTCCAGAATCGCTAGCATCTGCTTCCCGAAGGAAGCCCATTCCTCCGGTGTCGCTTGCATGGAGGGATAAGCGACCCGCCGACGGACGGAGTCCTCGGAAGAGGACGGGGAAGGCGACCTATGCCGGCGCTTCCTGGAATGCCTAGAAGAGGCGGAGGAGTGGTAAGACCGACTCCTGGAAGGAGACCCACCGGACTTCCGACGACGACGCGGAGAGTCACCCCTCGAGTCATCGGTCGAAAGTCCTGCAGACATCGACTTCCAGGGCTTAGACACCCAACCTACCGACAATTTCTTCTTGCGTTCTCGCAAGGCCTTCGCAGTGAGCGACTGGCAGTCGACACAGTTGTCCGTATCGTGGGCCTCCCCGAGGCACCAGAGGCAGGCGTCGTGCGAGTCCGTGACCGACATCTTGGACCCATAGTCCCCGCAGTTCTTGAAGCCCGGACGCGGGGTCGAAGATGAGAAAGACATCACCACAAACAGGTCTTCACACCAACCGAACAGGTTCAACGAACCGAGAAAGAAAACAGCAACTCCAACGAGTCGAGGCGTACCGAGATTCATGAAGCGAACACGTTCGCGGAAAAAAACAGAACTGAGGCTATGGGCGTCGTGCGTCCTACTTATCACATTGGGTGACATCGGCCGTCGGAGGAGGTCCTCGGGGACGGCGCATCGACGTCATCGACGCAGGATGCCAAAGATTTTCCGAAGCAGCACAGCTGTGGACATTACCTGTCATAGATATGGAATACGTCTGAGGACCCAATCCCCTCGAAACAAACCTACTTCTTGGCTCAGTGAGGTCGGGGAGATTCAAAGAGGGGCGTTATATAAGGGTACATCATCCAGAATTAAAAGAACTTTGACATAAAAAATATATAAATAAGGGTTTCCATTGGGCATCCCATACTAGGCATTGACTTAGTTGGAGTGCCAGATTGAAATCACTTACAAGCTGTATGCATCTGACTATCCATCTGGATATGGCATTCTTGGAAATACGATCCCCTTTTCTGCCTGTAGCTACGAAGACAAACAGTTGGTCTGTTTTCCTGAGCGGTCTGGTCTTGTTTGCATAGTAAAGGAATGCCGTCCTTACATCTAGTGTATGGAGTTTTTTCTCAGCTCAGCTGGTTAGGTTCTGAAAGAAGGCCGGTAGCTCAATGGATTGGTTTACGTGAAATTTGGAGATGAACTTAAGTGAAAACCTATGGTGTGTGCGTAAAACCAATTTGTCCTTGTGGATGACAAAGAAAGTGTCCTGCACCGACAATGCTTGAAGTTCACCAACTCTTCTTATGGAAGTAATAACCACTAAGAAGGGAGTTTTATAGGTAAGGTGTTTAAGACTTGCCTTGTGCATAAGCTCAAAGGGAGGTCCCATGGGCTTTGCAAGAACTACATTGAGATCCCAGCCTGGCGGTGAGTTTGAAATCGGAGGGTGGAGTCTTTTTACTCCTTCCATGACTGCTTTGATGACAAGGGCTTTCCACCACAATACTGTACTCTGTGAGGTGGTGTAAACCAAAAAAGCCACCAGGTGAATCTTTATAGAGTTGAATATTAACCCTGAGTCTAACAAGTGTTCCCCTTGGAGTCGGGTTGGGTAAACCTGGACGCGAAGTCTGGGCATTGCTTGTTTTCTCTTAGAGCGAATAAGTCTAGTGTAGGGTAACCCCAATGAGAGAAGATGTGGTCTACGACCTTTATGTCTAGTTGCTACCCGTGTTCCTCTGGTGTTGGATCTCCGCTCAGTGAGTCGGCTAGAGTGTTGAGTTCCCCTGGAACTTTTTGTGAGGGTAGGAACATCTTCTGTTTGAGTGCCCATTTCCAAATTCTTTGTGCTAGCTTGGACAGATATGGAGAATGTGTGCCCCCCTGTTTGTTGATGTAAAACATTGCAGTAGTGCTGTTGGTGAGGATCTGTACAGACTGATTTGTTAGTTGTACTTCGAATGCTTGAAGTGCTTTGAATACTGCCAGAAGTTCCGGTAGGTTGATGTGGTTCTGTGCCGTGATGTGAGTCCACAGACCATGTGCTATGTGATGAAGGTGGTGAGCTCCCCACCCGGACAGTGACGTGTCTGTCGTAACTATAGCATGCACCACCGGATCGTGGAATGGCTTCCCCTTCAACAGATTCTCCCTTGTCCACCTGCGAAGGTTTTGTACGAGTGTTGGCGAAACGACCACTACATCGTTCCATTGCCGGCTTGTCTGAGACCACTGTTTCGCCAACCACTCCAGCATGGGGCGCATGCACAGACATGTGTGTGGGACCAGGTAAATGCAAGATACCATCATGCCTAGCAAACGCATAGCTTTGCGTATGCTTATCTGGTGGCCGGCTTGATAATGAGGTTTTTGCAGTTACATGTTTTGAACTTTCCTTTGAGGGAAAGACTAACCCTTCAAGGCTTGATTTTTTCTCGCTTATTGAGAAGCCCAATTGGAAGAGAAGGTTGATGGTTCTTTGAGTGTTTTGCCTGCAAATTTGTGGTGACTCCCCTGCAATCAGCCAGTCGTCCAGGTAAGGGTACAATGGGATTGCCTCCCTGTGCAGATGCGCTGCCACCACCGGCAGTACCTTTGTGAATACCCTTGGAGCAGATGCTATTCCAAAGGGCAGCAATTTGGATTGGTAGTGCTGATTTGCTATCTTGAAACGCAAGAATCTTCTGGGTGCTGGGAACATTGAAATATGAAAATGGGCATCTTTCATAGCCATTGTTGCCATGTAGTCCCCAGGCTTTAGCGGAGGGATTACTTCCTGTACTGTTGTCATGCAGAATTTTTGTGGCTTGCCATAGGCTTTGCAGGGCGTAGGTCTAATACTGGGAGCATTGTTAGATTTTTTTTTGGCATATCGCTTTGCCATCTGCTTCTACTAAGGCCAGTTGCGATTTGAGGGGTTCAGGGGCTGAAGCTAATAGTGTTGTAACCTCATCCCACTTGTGGCAATTGTAACTTGCCAGTAGTGTTGTATTATTCGCAATCCTTATCTGGAAGGCTGCAGAAGTGTCCACTTCCCTTCCCAGATTATATAGTTCTCTCTTTTTCAGGGGGCGCCTCCGAAAAGGCTAAGGGTGTTCCAGCCCTTTTGCAAGTTGTGGTTACCACAAGAGAGTCCTGTTTTACTTGTCCCCTGATGTAGAGAGGGTCTGTGGGTGCAGGGCGGGAGAGTTTTTCGATATGCGGGTTGACTGCACGCGTTTGGTTTGAGGTCTCCAGAGAAGGTTGTATCCTGCTTTGGATGGATTGCAGGATAGGAATACATTGGGTGATGGCTTTCCTGTCTCCCAATATATCTTCCACAAAGTCCTTATCAAGCTGAGTGCCTGGGTTTGGATCTGAAAGTGTTCAGCTGCTTTAATGAGCATGTCGTTCTGCAGTGGTTGATTGTCCACTGGTGAATCTGCCACTGGAGGGTCTAGGTTGACGGGAGAGGTAATGTTGTACACATACTCCTCATCGTCATCGTAGTACTGGTCTCCTCCCTCCTGTATAGTGTAATCATCTTCAGTGTCTGTATTTGGATCTATATTTTGATTATATAGATCAATATGGACTGGCTCCCGAGGAGAAATAAGGAGGGTGTCAGGACATGACCTTTTAGGTGGGGGCTGAGAGGAAGAGGCAGCAGTAGTGGGTGGTGGGGACTGTAAAGTTTGGACTGCTTGTGGGTTTTTCTCAAAGATGTCTGCCATAAATGACATTCTCCTCATGACTCTAACAATGTCCTCGCAGGTCCACTGAGCTGAGTTTGGTATTGACCTGGAATTTTGAGGAGTTGCTTGACCCTGAGGTGTGATTGGAACTGGAGGTGTAGGCTGGCCCTTGTTCTGCAAGGCTGCTGCAATTCAGTCCCCTCCACCCTGGGAACCAGAATCTTTCCCTGTGTGGTGTAGAAGACATCTCCCTATGAGGGTGATGGGTCTTAGAGTGCTTCTTGGTAATTTTCGCCTTAAGGATGCTTACAGCTTTTCAGCAAGTGGGCTATTACCGAGCTCTTGGTGCTCTTGGCTGTTTTCGACGTGGAGTGTCTAATCTCGGCAGTGGAGTGGACCGAAGTCTCGTCTTCTGTTTGGCAGAGGGTTTGGACACGGCATCTGTATTGTCTTTTGACTTTCGGGGCCTGCCATGCGGCGATTGAGACATCGAGTGCCCAGAGGACAGGGATTTGGTGGACCTCCCCCTTCACGCTGTGTGCAGGCGCTTGGTCGAATCTTGGCCCTTGGCTATGTGTTTAGTGCGGGAAGATGTGCGAGTGCTTCAGCCGCCGGGTGTCGTCCCCGTAAAAGAGCCGCCGGCCTGTCTATTGGGGTCAGGAGCTTGCACTTGGAAATCTAACTGTTCCCGTCGCCTTCGCCGTCCGAAAAGACTACGACCCTGCCATTGCTAGAGGCACCCTCCACGTCCATGGTGGTCTCGGCCAGCATGGCGTGATGGGCCCAGCACTTTTGTTTTTCGCTCCTTGAGCATTTTAGACTTGAAGAGCTTGCAGGCTTGAGAAAATGGCCCTTGTCATGATCCTGTACTAGACAAAGATTGCACACACGGTGCTAGTCTACCCTGGGGAATTTCTTGTTACAACTAGGGGAACATTTAAATGGAGAGTTTTCCATAGTGATAGCAGAAGGCATAGAAGGCAGCCAGGCGAGAAAAGAGTGTAAAGGTGAATATGCATTCTCTAATGTCCACCTCCCACTCTCCCTAATGTTTGGGCCGAGGCCCTGTGCGGCCTTCCAAGGCCGAAGGTGTCAGTCGATGCAAGTTCTTCGTTCGCTGGTCGTCCTTTTTCACCGCTGTCGAGATGTAAATGAAATCGGTGATAGAAAGGATAGGAACAGTAAACAAAATCAATGGCATTAGACGAAATTGGAACTCTGTGATTTAGCATCTGTCTACGATGGTGGAAAAAAACAATCTGAGGGACCTCGATGCGTGAAGGACCAGGGGTACAGTGGACGTAACACTAGGGATAGTATTACTGGCACGCCCTGTCGACGTCCCTTTTCGAGTTTCAAAAACAACAACTGTAATAGCAGCCTCCACTAACGTAGCATGTGATCTAAGCACATTCCACAAGCCTCTGAAATATATGTATCTGTTGCTACGTTTTGTTTTTTCGTTTGGAATTTGTATTTCACAATAAATGTATGAATACAAAAAAATACAAAACAAGCTACATATTTAGCAGTGGATCACAAAAGTGGCAAAACATGCAAAAAGAGGGTCAGGCCTCTGGGAGGAGTGTCAGCAGGGCAGTTTCTAGGCAACATAGCTCAACGGGTGAAACAATAGAAGGCACCCTTATGCTCCCAAACCAGCACAGCAACCCTTCCTATTAATATAAAATCATTGCAATAAAAGAAAAAATGATTTTCATTAAATTGTGATTAAAATAGTAGTAACCCATTAAAAAGTATACAATATTGTAAAAAAATGAATACACTTTCAAATATACAAGTTCATTGTTTAAAGCACATTGTCCCAGATTTTGCTGCTACAAAAGTGTCTACCGCTGTTGCGTGATACATTTTTGCAATCTTTTTGCTTTTAATTGAATTTATATCTAGAGCCAATAGCCCACTTCAGTCATTGTTTTCATCAGAATCAATTAACGGAAACAATCAGCAACAGTAGCAGTAATTAACATCTTCAGGGCAACCCACACATTTGGAAACAAAAAATGATTCTTCGTTTTATGTATGTGTTGCAACAAAGGCCGCTTTTTCACTATTCACAACCTATAGTTGATTAGTTGATGGCTTTGTCAAGAACTACAGACTAGGGAACCATGACTGAGGCTTTTTTTGTTATTTTTTTTTTTTAACAGAGCATACCTTCTGGAGACTCCAAATTGTAATAGTTGGGGCACAGGGAGATTTGATGATTTGCCAGGCACCAGACACTTGGTAAGTGGTGAAACTGACATTTAAGCCCAGTCTGCAATTTATGCATTTGAACAGGTCTTCACAGCATTAGCTGGTTCAGATATGTGTTAACTGGAGCCTAAAGAAATCTTCTTTAAGTGCTCCTGGTACAGATGTAAAACTCACAGACCAAAGTGAAAATACAAATAATAATAAAGTCACCAGCTTGTTGTCACTGTTTTACATAACAGTGAGCTGGTTATATGCATCCCCGTCCATTGCTTATCACACTATTTGGATTTCTCAAGGGACACTAACAATAGTGGCTGCCTAATAGCCACTTACAGCTGTTTCTGCAGTGATCTACCATGAAGCAGTTCCTATTTAAAATGTTAAGCCGCCAACCAAGACATCTTTAAAGCATACTTGACAGACTCTGTCCAGTATTATTTCTTTGTTTGTACTTGAAATGCAAAGGATTAAAAACCTGCCAGATAGAAACGGGGTTTGTAAAGGAGGGAACAGCGCATCCTGCGCCTTCAAAGTACCTGCACCATTTGGTGCACCCATGTACGCAAGCGGAAAGCTGTACACTCATTAGCCGACTTCACTTTGGCAGCAAATTGCTGTCCGATACAGCCAGCCAAGTATTCTTACGAGATTATTCGAGTGTGAAACCACTTTCTGGGTTGTTGGAGTACTTCCATAAAGCTGCAGTGTACCATGGATGATAATACTCCCATACGAAGAGCTGCAATCGTCGCAGGCACTCGTGCCAATGAGCTCTGTGTGCCTCATGTAGCACGGATTCGTGAATGGAAACACAAGACCTCTGTAAAGGCGGACTAGAAAGTCGCTGCGTCTTCCCCGTATCAGCTGTGCCACCATACGTACTACTAGCCTCCAGCTTTTGCTTGGCATCACAATTACAACATGTGTGAAGTTTGCAAAATTTTCACAATTCACATTTCCCAGTGTTCACATGCCAGAATAAGGGATATATAGAACGTAATAGTGCTTCTTAAATGTACTCAACAAATTCTATTTCATCGGACTACTGCAGTGCTGCTTGCATAAGGCACTGCATGGAATACTGGCAAACAGTAGCCCTCAAGCCCTAGCAACAAATGGGGGGCTGTGCATTTAATGGAAATCGCCTCAAATAAGCTGGTGCCACAGTTCGGGAGTTACAGGTTACAATCGCCAGCAATATAGCTCTGGGTGCTAAGGTGCCTGCTGCAGAGATCACTGTGTAGCCTGAACGTCACAGGTTCTAATTCTAGTAAGATAGCTCAGCTGGCTAATGGGTTTTTCTACAGAGATACTCTCAATCACTTTCCTCCTCCCCCAACAGATTGCACACTGGGCCCCCTGGAACCTTAATCTGGCAGTGGTGTCCCACCACTCTTCAGGACGATGGCGTCCTACTCCAAGGCACACAACCAAGGTGATAATCAGGAAGAGGGAAGTAAAACAGCCCAGAAATAGTCATAACACATAAGTCTCAGTCCAAACAGCGAGGATGACGAGGACAGCACAGGAAGGGTGTCAAAAAGCCAAAAAACAGAGTAAGGTGCCCGGATCCCGCCAGTATGACTATAACTGGACAAAAGATTTCTGCAGCAGCAGCTTCATGGCAAAAGTCCTTTCGCTGGCAGGTAACCAAAACACAAAAGTCACAGCAGAGCTGTTGCAGGGTTGGGGCCTTCCTTATATACATCAAAACATTCACAGGGTCGCCTAAACCAGCTATCAATCAGACACATTGGCACCAACATAAAGAGCTGGCTCGAAAAAGTCAACTATTTGGGCCCAACTATGAAAACAATACTTTGACATTGAAGTTGTTACAAAGGGATCTTTTTGTCCCCTAACCAATTGCTTTGGTTGAACTGGTTTCGAAAACCTATATTGCTCAAAGGGTAAAGGATATATTTTTCAATTAAAAGCACACTTCAGTCTCATGATTTGTTTGTTATTGTTTCCGGAATAAAATCTACATAGATGGTTTCTACAAAGGTAGACCATAAGGCTGCTTGAATAAAATATTTCTGTTCAGTTTTTTTCTTGGCGCAGTGACTCTATATACAACCTAGTTTGAATTGCCACAGGACCATATACTGAAAAGGATCTCGGGGTTGGGGGGGGGGAGCCTCAGTAAAAGTCCACTTACCACAAGAAGATCCTAAAAACCCAAAATCTTAGGGGTCCCATAAAATAGGATAGTGGAACCCCCTAAAATGGAATTCTGCGTAACAGTAGCCATTGGGATACTAATGCATTTTTTAAAGCCCTGCTCTGTGTCATTTTGTTTTGCTTCATCCCCTGTGGATCTTGGGGCAGGGTTAAAATGGCTGTTTTGACATGTTGTGCTGAGATTGACTCCTCCTGAGCCCAGGCCTGCACCCTCTATTCTATTTATTTATTGTTTGGTTATTTCTAATGCGCCTATACAGCAAAATGGTGTTTCAAAGCGCATCAAAACAAGGGAGAGGGAGGTACAGGGAGAAAAGAACAAAACAACGTTTAGGCTAAGCCCTGAGGTGCAAAGGGCTGAGGATATCGCTGATTGCTGTGGCGAGCGTTACTTCCAAGTGAAGAGGAGAGTGAAGACCAGAAGAGAGTAGGAGAGGAAAAGAGGTGCATGTGCCTGTGCCTGTACCTGTACCTTTAACTGCCTGACCTAGTCACCTGACCAGGCAAAACTGGTATTTAAGGCTGCCTCTTTCGCCCTTGTGGCGCTAAGCCCTGAGGTGCAAAGGGCTGAGGATATCGCTGTTTGCTGTGGTGAGCGTTACTTCCAAGTGAAGAGGAGAGTGAAGACCAGAAGAGAGGAGGAGAGGAAAAGAGGTGCGTGTGCCTGTGCCTGTACCTGTGCCTTTAACTGCCTGACCTAGTCAACTGACCAGGCAAAACTGGTACTTAAGGTTGCCTCTTTCGCCCTTGTGGCGCTAAACCCTGAGGTGCGAAGGGCTGAGGATATCGCTGTTTGCTGTTTGGCGAGCGGCGCAAGGTGTAATACACAGATCATAGCACCAGCAATGGATCCATCGAATCTAATGTCAACAAATCAGATTTTAAGAACTAGAGCCCAAGTGAAACAAACTGCAAATTCAGATGCAATGCCTGCAAAACGATTGAGAACTAAAGAGGCGATCCAATACTTCTCTTGTGGATTAGCAACTGATAAAACAGATTTATCTGAAGATCCATCTGTGGTTCTGACAGAGGATGTGTTTGAACCCTCAAGACCGGAGGAGGGAAATCTGCCTCCAAATTATGCTGCTTCGACGCCTTTGCCCTTGCAGTCAAATCTAACCCCTCCCACCACAGTGCCTCCCCCTGGCTTCTCATTAGCCGACCTGGTGGAGAGGGTTTGTTGATATCATCAAAAAAGAACAGAAAGGCTGCCAATGTTTTCGTCGGCAATAGCAATAGTGAACTTGACTCACCGAGTGGTGGGGCCGCAGTGTCACGATCCCTGTGTGGGTCTGGAGAGGCCGTGTTAATTGATGCAGCACCGGCGACCGAGGACGTTGCTGCGAAGCGGTCGATGGAGGACGCGACACAAGCTCCAGCCGCGGCATCCACAGATGACGTTGGTAAGCAAGATTGCGGGGTGTGGCCTGTGGCCGCGGGTGAGCCCGGCGCGGCTGCAGAGATCTCGCGCGGAGCAGATTTCACGCAGCGCCAGGTCGCTTCGCTGGATGTGAATGTGAACGATGTTGCGACTACTCGACCTGAGTCCGCTCTTGGCCGGACCATGTCGCCATGTGAGTCAGGGAGTGCCAGAGCGGTCCCTTCACATGAAGAAAGTGCATCCCATGCTTCACTTATGTTACCGATTCATGCTATAAACGATTCTCAGCGTGAGACTTTTTCCTCCATTCCTCATGCTATGATCCACATTCCCAAGCCGTCCCTTATGGACACTCTTCATAAAGAATCTTCTGTAAATACAACATGGCAGAAGGAAAACGTCCAGAATGGGGTGGAAAAGGCTTCTTCTGCTGTGGTTAATGACAAAAGAAATTCGTTAGAGGTGGTCTCAGCAGTTTTGCAAAACCTGATAAGCCTGAAATAATCCAGAACCTCTGATCGGTTTTGCTGTATCTACTCCAACCCATGATATACCACATAAAGGCACACAGAAAAGACACTGTATGAACGTCACCGATATTAATCGAAATATCTGGGGATCTGATAATCACAAAAGACACAAACCACGAGAGATTGTGTCTCCTGCCGGTTCAGTACAGTCACAGGAGGGAAATGTGGCTGATTCCCAGAAAAGAGTGCCCATCCCTTACAATGCTGGGCTGCCTAATAGGAAGAGGAACCAACTTAATAGAAGTATAAGTTCATTTCATGAAGACTCATCAGATGATTCTGAAACAACGGACTCCTCGATTGGTGAACGTCCATTTCCAAAGATCAGGAGAGAAGGGGCATGCTCTAGATGAATCACACGTGATTCACAGGAGAGAACTGAAATCATGCATCCAGCGTTGTGTGTCCACGTGCCCTCTAATGACCTATTAATAGCTCTAACATCTGCAATGGCAATTTCCCTCACTCCATTCACCAAGTTGTATGAAACATTAAATGAAAATGTGAAGGACGTCACGACGCTATTAGCAATGATGAATTCAAAATTGGTTCACCTAGAGGCAAAGCAGGGGACGGACGGATACAAACAAAACGATAACCATCAAATTTTGTCAGGCATACAAGCTTTAAATGAAGCCAAAAAGAATGATATGCTCAACAAAAAGCTGTTCGCAGAAGTGGCGTAGGAAGCCTTGTCTTTATTTCAGAAGTCACATATAGTGCAAAAAAAGTGAAGAGTTGAAGAATGACAGAAATCAGAAAGACTTGGGAAGTAAAGCTTCAGTTTCCAACTCATTTGCTGTAGTTAACTTTCCCAAGCTTGCCAAACACAGCCGGCCCAACCGCATAACCTTATTCTCCAAGCTAACAGGTCACCGGAAAGCTTGCCGATTGAAGTGCTTGACTTGGTTCATGAAGGACCTAAAGTGGGTGCCTCATTGACGGATCCTGAGGTGGGAAATCAGACGGCGGTCAATAAGTCACACGGTAAACGGGACAGCCAAGCAAACTCGCTTGAAACTTCATTTAATACAGCTTTTCTACAAGCAAAAAACGCATCGAATCCAGCCTTGGTGGACTTTCAAACGGCTTCTGGCTCATCCCCTTGTCAGAAAATATCAGACTTGGTCTCCGTCCCGCAAGATGCGCCGCTAGGGCAACCAAAGCTGGCAGGTCTATTTCCCATTTTTGGAAACTCAGATGCAGAAGCGCAACCTACTCTGACAGTGGATGTAAAGAAAAATCTCCCCCAAACAAAAAAGCAAAAAAACATGCCAGCCCGAAAAAAATCGCAACAAAAAGGAGCACGAAAATTTCTGCGTAATCTAAATATGTTTCAATTAGTTGACAAGGCTATTTCTACAAGTTTAAAATTAGCAGACACAATTAAAGAGACTAAAATCGCTCACCTCGATCAAGGGGATGCAAAGTCGAATGTTATGGAGAGTCCGCTCAACGAAGAGGAATTGGCTATACAGGTGGACTTAATGGAACTATCAGTCTATGAAGACAAGGTTTAGGATGACGTTGAAGTTGTGAAAGCTCCTGTGGAAACAAGTGACACTCAAAGAGTTGCCGGATCTTCATCAGAATCAAATTCTAAGAACCTAAATCAGTTAGCGAGTGTACCACAGAAGTGGCAAGATCTCTCAACCAATCCTACACGGGAGGTTAGTGACAGAGTGTGTGAGATAATTCCTCCTGCTGCAGAGACAACGGATGAAGGCAGTGAACCAAGGAGTCCGAAGTTCATCACATTACAAGAAAAAAGAGATAGACAAAGGACCCAAGAACAATCTAAAACCCTGAATGCTGATGGTTTAAGTCAGCGTCTTCCGAATGGGGTGATTTTGAAGAGAGGAAGCGAATTAGTGGCGAGTGCCAACTCAAACGCCAAAGCACTTAAGTTTCAGAAATTGGACTTCCACCATTCAGAAATGCCATCGCAAAATCAGAAAAACAGAAACCGGCTGCCTCCGGCACGATTGGCGGAGCCGTCATCTCTGATTAAACTAATGTTAGAGCGACTGGAGGGCACCGATAAACTAATTTTGAATCAAACAAATGTGTTAAGGTTGTTGCATCATGTTCCTCGACTCCGCTCTCTCGAGTCAAAAGACTTGAAAATCATTGAATTTCCAGATGACTCGTGTACTGACAAGGTGATTCTACATCTAAACTCCAATTTAATTGCAAACGTAATCTTGGAGGCAGATGAAGAGCTGCTGTCCCTAGGTTTTGATACCTACAAAGTGCTGGGCCCGAATCGATGTGAAAAAGAAGAGCTGAAAATTAGTCAAGGGGAGCCATTGCTTTCTAGCAAGAGTGATTCCGCGCCATTGGAGGACTTGAGAAAGAGGGATCAGATGGCCCAAAACTGGCAGCTTCAATCTGGTAAGAGTGGACTAGTTTGTAATGTCCAACTAACCGCTTTCCTGCTTCAAAGTTCGGCGGCGGTAGAACAGGAGTCGAAGATCAGAACAAGTCCTATGGAGAAAATCAAAATTACCATAGATAATGAGAGACTATCCGATAAACCCTCTTCTATACAATCTAGCAACCAAAGAGCACACACCCCAAGGGAAGATTGGAACTGGATGGCCTCTGCATTAAATACAAATTGGAACAGCTAATGCCTAAAGTCTAACGTAACTCAGGAATGATTCTTTGCTTCATGGAACACACATGGCTTCTTACATCTCTTAAACAACAACTGGGCACACGAGCTACAACTGATCTGTCTCCAGGAAACCTGGATGTGTGAATTACCAACTATTACAGACTTTTGAATGTGCGCTGAACCCAGCTATTAAGGCCGAGAAGGGCCGCCCTTTAGCTGGTCTCTTGACAATGATCAAACGGTCGTCAGGATACCGGTTGCTGAAATCAGTGAATTACACGCCTTACATTCAAGTCTGCGAGATAAGAAAATCCGTTGTTAGTCACAAGGCTTGCGATGCGATCCATATTATTAATTTATATTCGAACCACCAACGAACTGGGATACAACCTTTTATTGATCAGGTTACCGCTATTCTTGATAATTTGTTAGAGTCCAGTACTGGAAGTGTCTGTGGTGATTTAAATATTGACTTCTTTAATCCACAGAGTTCCCTCAAAGGTTAGCAAAATCATGGTTAGACAAAATGGAAGTAAGAGGTCTCTCAATGCAAAACGGCTGCACGCAAGGTGATATACCGGCAAAGCCGACGTGGCAGCGAGAAGGCCAAAGTTCCATTCTTGACTATATCTTCGTTTCTGACACCATGCATGGGAAAATTAACTCAATGAAAATTCGGACAATGAACAACAGTGACCACGAAATGCTGGAACTAAAATTTCAAGATTTAAGAGGCCCGCAGAGTAAAAAATGGAACACTAAAATTTCAGTGGAACCAAATCGCTTTCGTTTAAAGCTGGAAGAAAAGGAGGTAATCACAATCTGCAACCTATTCAAGTCAACGTCGAAGGAGATTGATTATGTGCCAATCTTGACGCAATTCAAAACAAAAAATATTGGTCTGAAAAACTGGTCTTTTCAGAAAAAACAGTTTTGATCTTATGATAAAACAACGAAAAAGAACGATGAGAGCGGAAATTCGAAAAAATAATCAAGGCCCAAAGGGAGAAATAGCAGCAAAAAACAAAGCAGTTAGACAATCCTACAAAAATTGGATTAAAAGCCATCGAGCAATATTACACCAGAATGATGCCGAAGCAATGATGAAGATTCTAATGAATAAAAACAGTGGTGAGTTCTGGCGAACAATCAATTGCATGGGAACCCCGCAAGTGGCCCTGCAAGCTTGCCCGGTTCCAGAAATAGAGTGGGTGAACCACTTCACAGCCCTATATCATAAAGATCTCATTCCAAATAAGTCAACTTCTAACATAATATCATGGAATCTACAGTTCTCAAAAGACGACATCCGTGAGATAATCGTGAGCACCTGGACCGGATGGGTTGTCGAACTGTATGATTAAACAGTTTCCCGACTTATGGGCTGACCTGTGCTGTGATTTATTTGTAAGAATCAACTCGCAAAATCAAACACCAGCCTCATGGAAGACAGGGATAATAGTGCCTATATTCAAGAAAGGTAATAGATCATCACCGAAAAACTACCGACCGGTGGCCTTGCTTGATGTTCTGGGCAAGATTTTCGCATCTCTGTTGCAAATAAAACTGACTGCTTGGGCGAAAACAGCGGATAGAGTGGACGAAAGACATGCAGGTTTTGTGAAATCTGTTGGGTGCTCTCTGAACCTGCTTGTATTAAATCTGCTGAAAATGGACGCCCTAAGAACAAACACGAGAGTGTATCTTGCCTTTGTTGACTTTTCCATGGCATTTGACATGATCGACTGTGAAGTGTTGTGGCAAAAATTGGAATTGTGGGGCTGTCCAGTCGGATTACTTGCAGCAATTAAAGAACTTCACACTGACACCTAAATTGCAATTCGGCTCAATCAATCTGGGACCTTATCTGCTCAAATCAAGACGCATAAAGGTGTCAAGCAGGGTTGCCCGTTAGCAGCAGCAATTTTCAGCCTTTTTATCTCTGATATCAGTGCAACGATTCAATCTGTGAGATCTTTTCCACCAAAACTCAATTCATCGAAGGTAAGCTGGCTGTTGTATGCTGACGACTTGGTAATCCTTGACTTGACAGCAATTGGGCTTCAACACAAACTGGAAGCAGTTCAAAAATATGTGTGCCAGAACAACTTAACGATCAATACTACCAAGACTGAAATACTGGTTTTTGAGAACTTAAAAACAAGCTGGAAATCAAGGGGCTTAAGACATGTGTGGTCTTTAAATCAAGAGAAATTGCAATCTCAAAAAGTGTAAAATATCTCGGCATGATTCTAAACTCCAGTATCTGCGACAAGCCTTGGGTAGCAAACTCAAAGCTAAAGTGCGGCCAGCTGGCTTTTCAGGGCCTAGTGATACACAGAAAATACGGGCGCTTCTCAACGCAACCGCTGCGCAATTTTTATGAACAAAAGGTTGTCCCGATCTTGACCTACGGTGCGGAAAATGCTTTTGGATGCCAGTCGATTCACTGGGCCTCACTGGAACATATGTTCTGGACTAAATCCTTAAGCTTACCGCCTGGAATTACATCAGCTTGTATAAGATATGAATTAGCTCTAATCTCACTGCACGCTAGGATATGCTGGAACCAGCTAGCACTGTTTCGAAAAAACCAGAGCGGAGGAAGGAATATTCCAATTTCAGATATTCCATCATGCTCCTTCTGAAGGTCCAGATATCCTCTCGCAATGGGTCAAACTATGTGAAGATCTTTTAGTAATGAATAACATCAACTTGAAAACTCTTCACACAAATCCAACGGCAGCTAAAGTGACATTATGGCACGCCGTCTGGATAAATACATGTACTGAACGTCTAGCTGCAAACGCGATGAAAGATTCACCTGCCGAAGAAAGAGGGTACAACATCCTTCAAAAATATCTGACTCGCTTTCCGAATCCGAAAACTAGAAAATCATTTATGCTATTCCGGCTAAATGCAATGAAAACCAGGGATCAAATTTGTCACTGGGCATGCAATGTGGGTCTAAATCCCATCTGTCGGTTGTTTAAAAAAGCCGGAGTCCCTTAGACATTTAGTCCTTTCTTGTTCAGCGTTGAAAGATGTAAGATCAATTCATCTGGGCCGGTGGCACGACCATCAGTCGGCGTGCACTGATGTGTGGTGGCAGAGCATGTGGAATGGTTTGGACATGAAACTAATCATACCCTTGACCTCCTTCCTGGCCGACATAGAAGAGAGCTTAAAGGACAACAATGAGTAATTAGGAGACGGCTAGACCAAGCGTTCTATGTACTTTAAGAACGATTGAGCAATGTCAAGATTTGGGGATAAAAGGGAGGATGTTAATTGGGAAGAAATGATAAAGGTTAATGTGTTATTTTTAATTCTTAATTTTGCTTTGTGAAATATTTTAAAGGTTTGAATTTAAACCAATAAAATAAAAATAAAAAAAATCCTATAAGATCTTGAGACATTCAGATCGTGCAAGTGCGGTAACAAGCATGCAGGTGGGAGGGAAAGTGGGGGGAGAGGTGAGGTTTGGGTGAACAGGGAAGAAGACGCATTAACGTTCCTACTAGGTCGTGAGACAATTCGGAGCGTGCAAGTGCAGTAACACAAATGAGCTTAGAGGGGGAGGAGGGGAAGTGAAGTTGGGATCAACAGGGTAGAAGACAAACATTGTGGTTTAAAGTGGTGTAGACCGGTTTAATATCCCCAGGCATCCCAATCTACAAGCAGTGTAGATGGACAAGTGTGTTTGACAAAGGTTAGGGCTAACCTGATTGGCTGACTGGCACACCATTATAGGCTGACTCCTGATAGGATTGGTGGGTGGCACCGGCCAGCCCGAGTGGATGTATTATCAGAAGTAGACGTTATGCCTTCCTCAACCTGTACCTGTTCTCTTGCATGCCTGCTGTTGAAGATGCGCTGTCGATGTTGGGGATTTACTGGCCGGACTCTGCTCTTTTATCTATTCCAACTGCTCCTTCTCTGCTGGTGCCACATCCTTGCGTCTCCCTTAGCTTACCAATGTCACCCTAGCTAGCTGCACTGGCCTGTCTTCCGTGGGACATTTTCCGAGCCTCTCGATAACTGCCTCCCTTAAAAAAACTTCTGGCCCAACTGCTCCAGGGTGAGTGGTCTTTCTGGCTTGGAAGTTGGCTGGATTGCTGCTGCCGCTCAAATTTTGGTACATTCTGGATCACCTCCTACCGTTGGCATTGTGGTGTAACCATTTCCTGCTCTTTGGCTTTCCCCTCCTGTCCCTCAAGCAGTCCTGGAACCTTGGGCAGGGAGCTCCTATGCGCCTCTCACCATTCTCATGGATGCTGATGCTTCCGTCTCTTCTTCTCAGGTGTTCCAGTTTTTGCTCCTTGCAGTCGTCTGGGTCCAGGGTTCGAGTCCCTACTACTCTGAGTCCCCAACCAGACCTAAACTCGACACCCAAACTCACTTAGGCACCTAAAGTTTGTGGAAACATTTCTTTAGATTGAGCATTGAGACTACTTGTCCGTATGGTCTGCGTCCCCATTCTGTAGTTTGCTTTATCTGCAGGAGTCCCGTGGGTCTAGAACGTAGGGGGCTCTCAAGTGCCGCTCCCACGTTACTGGTGATTCCTATTGCTGGAGTACTCGCCCTTCAACCAGCTCTTCTTGGTCTGCTGGTTCTTGATCTCTCCGCTGGAACTCTTTTTTTTGGGGGTGTCATCTAGTGTCCCCTTATGCTGGTTGCCCACTATTCTTAAATCCCTCTGTCCTGTAACAGCGGCAAACTTATGGCATTTTGCCCCATTAATTCCTATGGCATACCTTTTACAAACTTTTTAAACTCCCAAGTGATTAAAGTACATCCCTGAACTGAGGATTTTTCCTGTACCCCACACGGTTGTGGAATTTTAAGAATAAAGACTGACATTTTGGAATGTACCAATGATTTATAAAAGCTGTCATTAAATAAATCACTGCAGTTCACTCTGCGCTTTTGAAAGTAATTGTGATGCAGCAAACACTAGTAGATACGTTTCTACTTGTTTCTAAAGATGAACGTGGACCGATCCAGGGCCAGATTTCTAATTGTAATTTGACTGCCTAATTTGTTGGCCCTATGGCTTGTTTCCTTATATGTTCTAACCCTTTTCCTGCCTCCTTTCTACAACTTGCATAGGCCTAGTATTCACCTGTGAGGTAAGTCTCTTGTACTTTATGTCCTGGAGTGAAGTAGAATTAATGCCGTAGCCCTGTTTCCTTACATAATAGTTCACTGCAGTGTTTGTTCCCAAGTACTTTTCTAACTGCATTTCTCCTTATGATCCAATATTGCATAAATGTATTTACATTTTGCAGTCTATTAAGTGTGCTTCATTGTGTAAATTGGGACGTCTCAGGGCCAACTCGAAGAAAGCATTGCTTTCTCACTGTAGCAAAAAACCCTTAACTCTAACAACATGATCACGAATTGGGCGTTAGCCCTTAAATGCGGCCCTCACACCCTATCACAAGTCTGGCATGTTTACCTCCAGTACAGAGCTGGGGGTAACCACTAAGAAAATGCCAATTTTTGTCGCAATTACCTGCCGGCGGTATTACTGTGCGGTAATTGCACCAACATTCCCTATTGGGTCCAGTGGACCCCCATGGGGAATGGGGACTTCCAGTTGGCTCCCAACCCGTGATGCAGCAGTAATACCGCCGGACGGGTGGGAGCTAACACTAAAGTTAGGTGGTATCCCAGTCGGGATACCGCCCAACTCGTGATCCAGCCTCTAATTTATTTCTAAATCATTTATTCATACCTTTTACATTTACTAAAAATTAAAACCATGTATATTTGTGTTTTAGTATGACTTTCTCGAGAAGTTAAGCCCTTGCGTGAGAAAATGGATGTGATGGGTGTTTTCAAACGTGTTTTCCAAAATGGTGCAGCCAGTATTTTATAGTTTTCATGTAGTTGGTCCCATGCTCTTTCAACTATGACTATAGAAACACTAAGGCTGCATGGTTGTGACTTTAACTCAAACTGGACTAGTCAGAAGGAATAGAGGGCACATCGCGGAGTGCATGTCGAGTGCTATGAGCTGGGGCAAGCACATGCTACTGATCTTGCTCCTGCGACATTGGAACACTGCGATCCCGCTTACTGTGATATTTCTTCAAAGGACCCTTCTGAGCCCATTATCAGCGGTACGCTGTGGTCCTTCACTCTCTGAAGACGTCAACTGTGTTAAATTTGCTTACTGTTTTCCAGCACCCGAGAAGGCCCCATCCCCACTCCAACCTGGACTCTCCATAAAGAGCGGACCATGCGCATTATGCGCACGCGCAGTGCTGAGTACACGGCGAGTGCTGTTAGCTTTTGGCTGTGCAGCTGAAGGCACTCGACGTTTCACTCTGGCTTTCTATTACCTAATCCGTTTGAACAACTATTCAGGATGGCTGTCTAAACTCTTAAATCAGCGATGCCTGAAAATATGAGGAGTGCGAAGAGTGGCCCTCATGCCCAAACACCTTGCCCTGTAATACAGGATCATGAATCTGTCTGAAACTCCCCCTATGAAGGAGGAAAAACGGCTGAAGAAGCGCCCTTATTCCTTTTCAATGGATGCAAGAGCCTCATGGGTAACCCAAAACAAAGGAGTCCACCTCGCCCCGGTTTACTAATGTGAACGGGAGAGAGGCAAGTGGACTCGAGCTGTCCCAACATGCCATGGAGATACCGGATAAAGTACTATTAGCTCTCCTGTACTAACCTAAATGCGGGGGACAAGGTGTTAATAATACACACAGCATCTGCTAATACTAGAGCGTCAAGTCATGACGCGGCGAGCAAATGTTAGCCGATACTCTACTCATAAGTCTTAATGAATACGGCAGGAACACCGCCGGGAGAAGGTTCAAAAGGACAAATAACCTTGGTGTCCCCTACACAAGCTACTTTGGTACCTGCAACATCACTGCCTAAATTGTCAATCTCTGAGAATATTTCTGAGATAAAAGAAATTCAGACAGAGGAACTAAATGCAGGCAAAGCAATGAGAACATCATTAAATCTATCCCAGTCACCGATACTGTATCCTGAATCAGCGGAATCTTCGCCAAATTCCACAGCTTCATCACAAATGTTCATCTAACCCACTGCGAGACCCTCATTTGGCATCCAACAGCACCCTCCGCTGGCATGGGAAATAGCTCTGAGTACCATTCACAAAGGAATCCAGAGCATAATTAAAAAATGTTGAAGTAATGGACAAAAAAAAAATCAGATGCGCAGATGCACATGCTAGAGGTACTAGCTTCCAAAGTTGATTGGATAGCAGGCGTACTGCATCCTGCACAAATCAACGCTTATCTTGCACCAAGTAACACTGCAGTGATTATCACCATTGCAGAGGAACCAGAGGAGGAAATCGCAGTGGGTATTATTGCTGTACAGTAGATGGTAGATTTAGAAGTGTCGTAAGATATCTTGAGTTGTCAAATCACTACGAATGAGAGTCAAGTAGTGACAAATGTTAATGAAGAGGGGGAGCCTTCAGTTTACGATATTTTTCAAATGAATAAAAGAAAAAAGAATAAAAAGATCAATAGAGATGCGAGTAACATGCCTTCCAAAAGGACACTAATTAACAAATAAATCAAAAATCAAAATTTCTTAAAGAAAGGGACAACAAGCAAGTCGATAAGATTCATAGGAAATCTAACGACGCTTATAGAACGGATGCAACCTGCTCCTAGAGTTAAGTGAGTCTCAGTGAAGACGCAAGAGAAACAGAGTAGATTGGATACGGGTAAGCAGCATCAAGAAAGCCGTATCTACTGCATCAGTAACTGCCTGTCGGGCTGATGCAGATTATTTGATGAACCTCTCCACTTATTCAATCACAACCTTACCTGATGAGGTAGTGATGACAGCTAGACCTATAAGTGGTGATTTATTGATACTTACTGAAAATATTAACAGCAAGCGTAATAACTTCGATGACCAAGACTTCTTAACATTAGAACAAAAAAGATCTCGGCAGGCTAGCCCCAAATGTAAACATCAAAAGTGTACACAAAATTATTGAGCGAGAAATCAGTCTGCATGGAAGTATGAAAATGAAAAATGCAACTGCCAAACCACAATCTAAAGACCTGTCTGACTGGCACTATGACACTAAGAATAAGTCACAACAACGTAAGGAGGAGATCCTGACGATTAGGATGGTAGACGGGCAACAACAAGATCCTTTCCCAAATAGATCTACTGTGCTTGCAATTTTCAAATTAATACCAAGCCTGGAGTTAATACAATCTCGAGATATACAATGTATTAAAAATACAAACACCGAATTTATGGACACGGTGGAAATAACGATTCCATCTTTGATTATAAAAGAAATAATTTGGAAATCCAAAGATAAACTACAGGAGTATGGTCTGAAAGTTGGAAAAAAATATACAAGCAGATCAGAAAGATCAAGACAACGGTTATGCTCTGAAGTGGAGTCAGAAATGATATCTAATAGCTCAAAGTTTCAATCCTTAACAATTGTCTAGGGAAAACAGGTAATTTGAACCGAGAAGCAGTGATGAAACCAATTAAGGCGAAAGTAATTAAATCAAAATGGGCCTGGCTGATGAATCCCTCAAACGATCCAAGATCACAAAATGAATATTAAGGCCAGATCGCAACTAAACCTGCAAATATGAGGATGGCGGCATGGAATACCAGGGGATTTAAATATCTTATGCAAAAAAAAAACTGAAAATCTGGTAAATAATTATGATATACTAATTTTTCAAGAAACCTGGATCATGAATGAACCCACTTGGCCGGGATATGAGATCTGCTGGATCCCGGCCTTTAAACATCAGAAAGGAAGACCATATGCAGGTATGTTAACTGCTGCTAAATTGACCTCACAGGCGACATTGTGCCCATGGGCCTCCCCTGATCCAGGCATTCAATTAA
This sequence comes from Ambystoma mexicanum, assembly GCF_040938575.1. Taxonomy (NCBI): domain Eukaryota; kingdom Metazoa; phylum Chordata; class Amphibia; order Caudata; family Ambystomatidae; genus Ambystoma; species Ambystoma mexicanum. The sequence goes on from NC_090926.1 coordinate 747,883,515, forward strand.
CAAAACTAACCTTGCCAGATGTGGGAAACTCCCCTAGAATCAATATTGCCATCCTCAATCTCTATTGGAATCCAAGTGCCATAACCAATGATTTGTATATAAGATTGGTCACGGATATGTTACAGCATATACCAACTGATGTGACGAATACAATAATAATAATGGCTGGAGACTTGAATGTGAAATGCATAGATATCAATGATGGTCTGATTTCAGTGCGTGCAAAGCGATGGTTGCTCTTAATGGAAGACAGGAACTTTATCATGCTTAATGGCACAATGAAAGACAATGTGCCTCTGGCCACTACGTGGCATGGGGACCAATCAGCATTGATCTTGAATTATGTATTTATTGCACATGATCACTTAGATTTAACAGAAAACTTTAAAATAATACCAACACCACATAGTGATCATAGCATTCTAGAGGTGAGCTGGAACATTGAAAACCAGATACCCGGTGACTATTACAAAGAGTGCATTCAGTTGTCAGAAGGTTGCAAACTAATAAAATCTTCACCACAATATTTACAAAAGCTATCGAAGTTCTATCAAAACAAAGACCATAGCAGAAATACTAACGTAGCGTACAAGGTATTATATTTCTTCCATGAATCTAAAGATCATATCATGAGACCTAGAATAACTCATACATATCCATATGATGTAGTGATAAAAAATATGAGAACAGCAATGCGAAAAGAGTTCAAGGAAATACAAGCAAGTGATATTGAGGATAGAGCGAATTTGCTTAGAACTACACGCACAATATAAACAAATCGTATAAAAGAACAAACTCCAATAAATTCAAATAGAGGCGGAAGGTGTGCTAAAAGAAATTAGATCCAAATCAAGTGCAAAAATCTGGAAATGGTTAAAACCATCTAATTGCGCATTAAGGGCAACTCACCTGATCAATGTCATAAGTGAAACAACTTGGCTCGCACATTTCTCCACACTATTTGCAAAAGCTACAAACTTAACATCTCCTATTTAAAATAAGCTTGATGTCGTGAGTGGTCGCCTAGTGTTCGATCACATAGTCATAACTGCTGTAATAAAATAAAAAAACTAAGCTCCTAATGGGCCCCGGGCCCTGATGGGCTATCAAATACCATCTTGAAGGCACATCCAAATACCTGGGCATACATTCTTAATATCATATTCCAAAAGATCGTTGAGACAGAAGTAATTCCAGCTATCTGGAAAAAAATAATAATTATCCCTATATTTAACAAGAGAAATAGAACAGATCCGTTGAATTATAGACCGATAATTCTGCTCGATATGCAGGGGGAACTATTCGCCCGCCTCATCCTCAGATTTGCAGTCCTGGTTAAGAAAGACCAAACAGGTAGACAAATATCAATATTGTTTTGTAACAGGACTTGGCACCTCAGTTAACTTATTAATCTTGATGGCCATAAAAAGATAAATGAAAATCAGGTCCTAGCATTCAACCAACCAGCTTATTTTGCATTCATTGATTTTAAACAAGCTTTCGATTTGATCTCTAGAGAATTGTTATGGCACAAACTATTAGAAACAGACTGTCCGGCCTATCTACTTGGGCTAATCCAATTTTACACGGATACAGCAATACAGATAAAAATGAACCTCCGAGGCCTACTAACCACACCTATACCAACAAAGAGGCCTAAAACAAGGTTGTATTCGTGCAGCCACTTTGTTCAACTTTTATATAAAAGACAACCACGTAGCATTTGAAACCACAAGATCCTTCCCGGCCAATGTGGGAGGGCAACCAATTTCATGGTTATTTTACGCGGATGAACTTGTAATAGTTGATCTAACACTGATAGGATTACAAAGAAAACGAAATGCAGTACCAGTATACGCAGGAAAGAACTTACGATCAATAAAACAAAAAAATCGAACACCCTTACAATGTCAAAAAGAAATATTAAGGCCTGTTTGCATAAGTGGAGTATAGGCGATCTGTATTTGGAAAGAGTGCAAGAATTCATATATCTTGGCCAACATATCGATAACAACATGAAAGAATTAGCATATAAAAACGAAATTAGATACAAAATAGAGACCTTAACTTAGCAAGCCAAAATAATACACAATAAGTATGGAAAATTCACTTGTAAGCCGATCATAATGTTCTACAAACAGAAAGTAATCCCAATCGTGACATATGGTGCTCAATCCCAAGGAAACCAGCCAAACTGGAACTTAATTGAGGGAATATACTGAAAAGTCCTATTAGCCCTACCCAAGAGTTTTCCTATTCAAAAAGTCAGATTTGAATTAGGCTTAACATCTATTCAAACAATTGGCTGGCAGGCACTGGCTCTTTATAGAAAATGTCTTATCTGATAGCCAAGCACATACCTTGCTCCCAGCTCTAGCCAAAGATCTAAATACTGAGCACGATATTTAATTAACATCTTGGAGAGGGCTGTGCACTAATATAATGGAAGAGGAGGCTATAGATCCATCCCTCTTAATGGAAAGCCCGCAGTTGGCCAAAAAAACCTTGGATAGCACGACACTTGCATGAAGTATAATGTTTTTAAGGATGGGAAGGTTAAAATGAAATTAATGCTGCAGATCCCAACATACATTCAACATTTCCCTGACCAGAAATACAGAGCGCATATTATGCGGTTGTGCTTTAATTTATGGCCAACTAAACATGCAATGGCCCCAAGACATAAACAAGAAAGGACCGTACCTTTTGTAGATTCTGTACTTTAGCCTCTGAAAATGAAACGCTGGAACATCTGCTAACTAAATTCAGAAATCTTATAATCTGGCGGAAAGAATATTTCCACAAATACCTAGGGAAATTTAGAACACTAACCCTGAAAGATATGTGGTGTAAGATATTGAACGCTAATCAGATTTTGCTAAATATTGCTACAATTAATTTCCAATTGAAGTTACACTTAGAAGGTCCTCAAACAAAGACATTGGGCCTCATCACGAGTTGGGCGGTAATCTGGCTTTAATATCGCCTGACTAATAGACTTAGTACCCACCGGTCTGGCAGTATTACCACCAGAAAACGTGTTGGGTGTTAAACGATACATCCCCATTACCTATTGGGTCCATTGGATCCAATAGGGCATTTTCTGCACCAATACCGCAGGCTAATGCAGGCGCCTAGTAACACTGCCGTAAACAGGGCGCTAAATGGTATTTTCACCTTCAGAAAAAGCTGGAGGTAAAACACCCCATTTAGCGCCAACTTGTAATAGGGGCTGCCATTAAAGGCAGAGGTTATACCGTTACAGCCGCATTTAAAGGCTACAGCCCATCTCGTGATGAGGCCCATTGAGTAAGTTTGGTGCTGAAGAGTGGTAATCGGTGTGAAGGTATGTTTGTTTATTTATTTATTCGTTTTTAATGCGCACCAGACCCAGGGATATCAGGGCGCAGCAGATTACGACAGATGCAAAGCTTAAAATATTTGTTACAAAACATAAGCAATGATACAACATATGTTCAAATTAAACAGTATTGCATGAGAGGCAAGGGTACGGCAGATCAGATTATACACAGAGTGAAATCTATATACAGCAGACTTTAGGTTAAAGATATTTGATTGATTATACATACATACATACTACTGAGGAATAGGTAGCCAGGCCTACCGGTCGGTAGATTTCAGTAAGTTGATGTAATTACTTCTAAAATTCAAGTATGGTTGATCTTCCCCGAGTGGGTGTGGCAGAGAGTTCCAGAGTTGGGCAGCTTTCACAGAAAAGTTGTTGCCACCTACCTTAGTGAGTCTGAATCTTGGAATGGTGAGGCAGTTCCTGTTGCTACGTCTCAAAGGTCTGATAGATGATCTCCTGTTGAATCCATCACTGAGATAGCTGGGGGCGGCATTGTTGAGTGCTTTATGGGTGAGGGGTCGAGAGCCAGTTATTTTGGCACCTAGTCACTGAGATATGTGATCTTCTAGTCACACCAAGTGCAGTTCTTAGGGCGTTATTTTGGAGGATTTGTATCCTCTGAATGATAGGTTTATTGGTGCCAATGTAAAGGGCGTTACAATAATCTAGCCTAGAAAGAATCAAGGCTCTGGCTAAGATCATGCAATTGCCATTTGACAAAAAGGGTTTGCCTGTACTAATAAGCTTACAGGTGTAAGCGATGGCCGAGGCCATTGATTTCACCTGTTTGTCGAAGGAGAGGGTAGAGTCAAGGTAGAAGCCAAGGGTATTTAACTCCTTGGCCACCTTAATCAGGTTCCCGTCAATAGTAAAGGATGAATACTCCTGGCCTAGTTTCTTTAGGTTAGAGTGGGTGCCCAAGATAAGGAGCTCAGTCTTGTCACCATTCAGGCATAGACCGTGGGTAGCCATCCATGCCTGGATGATGAGATACACTCTATTCACCAACACCAAATCCTTGTTATAATCCCAGAAAGTGGGAGAAGAATCTGAGGATCATCTGCATAGTTAGTGTAGGTGATACCCAGAAGGTCCAGATCATCAAACAGGGGCTTGGTGAATATATTGTTTAATGTAGGGGAGAGACACGAGACCTGGGGGACGCCGGACCTGATTGGAATAGGGTCCACCGCTGCTGACGGAGAGAAGATCCTCATGGTTCTGTCACTCAGAAATGATTCTATCCATTTGATGGGCTCTGTAGAAAAATTGGCCGCCGAGTCCAGGTGTCCGCATAGGACCTTATGGTCCACGAGGTCGAATGCGGCTGAGATGGTCTAGTGATAGGAGGGCCAATTTGCCTTTGTCTCTTAGCTCATCGATCTGGGATTTCAAATCGATGAGGGCGGTTTCCGTTCCATGCAGGGGGCGGAAACCTGATTGTCTTGCTCCCAGGAGATTGTGAAATTCCAGATAATTTTGGATCTGGGTGTAAGCGATCTTATCCAGTATTTTGAGCAAGAAGGGTACTGTCGTGATAGGACGGTAGTTAGTAGGAATTAACGTGTCTAATGTTTGCTTCTTTAGCAATAGGAGCACCCAGGATTGTTTTAAGTTGGTGGGAATGATGCCCGAAGAGAATGAGGCATTGACAAGTTTGGAAATAAAAGAAGCAAGATCTCTTGCAGCATCTTTTATGATCTTTGCTGGGCAAAGGTCACCCTGGCAATTGGAGGGTTTTAGTGACATAATAACTTTTTCTGCCTCAAGTATAGTTGTTTTAGTAAAGTAGAATCTAGCCCGTTGGTCAGATGGTGTCTCAATGGAGCAGGGGGCTGAGTTATTCAGCTCTGGTAATAAGTTGAGGGAGGCGTTTTTTTGTTCTGTAGAGTGGTTACTTTATTGGAAAGTGCCTGTTGGATTTCTGAGCACCATGTTTTATTTTTGATGCAGATATCAGGTGTAGGAATAGGTGACAAATTCCTTTACTATAGTGAACAATTCCTTCCTACTGGAATTGGCATTGGATATACGTTTGTTGTTGGAATTGTGTTTAGCCAGGCATATTTCCTTTTTTATTGGGCTCATATTTTGGTTAGTTTGGCCTTGTTTTTTCCGATGGGAGTAGTCTCCAGGTGGTTTCACTATTCCTCTTTAGTAATCGTAGGTCCCTTAATTGGGGGGTAAACCACTTGTTTAAGTGGAGTTTGGGCTTACTCGGTCCGAGTATGTCCCGCTGGAACCTAAATGTTATTGTCTATGAACCGATTTCATGCATTTTAATAGTGTAAATATCATGAAATTGCATGGGGTTTGTTTTTAAATTGTAGTAATTGTCAAGCGCTGATTATAAGCAGATTGCACAGACTAAGTAAAGGACTAGGAATCGTGGAGGTCCCCAGAGCAAGTAATATTTGATCTCATAGTAACTGACTTAAGCTGTTTTAAGTGATCAAATATGTATTGTAATGATATGAATATAACAGTAAATGTAAAATTAAGATTTTTGTATGTATTTGTGTTTGATTTTTACTTTGTGTAAGGTTGCGTAGCAACTAAAATCACAATAAAAATAAATAAATAGAAGGAATAGATCTGTGAGACTGGTGAGGGACTCCAAGTGAGTATTCACCTTTTGCCAGAATCCGATTGTGATGAGCATTTGTATGGGCAAAAATGGAATGAAAGTAGAGCTGGGCTGTTTAGGTAGGTTGTATGGCAAGAACCAATTCAAAGAGCTCACACTACCTACAGTGCTTTAAACATTCATAAAAAAACAAAAAACAAATCAAGAACAGAAAGGGTCATCAATCATTGCATACAAGGAACCTCAATTAAAAACAAAAAGAATATTTGATTAATTGCACAGCTGATCTTTGAAAGTTCAAAGGTTCAGGGGCAGATGGCTCAACTCCATATTCGACGAGAGACAATACAACGAGAACTCAAGAAGTGTCATGAAAAGTCAGGTCAGCTCATCTTTCCATTTTTCAACCACTAGAGGAATAAATAAAGTGTAATGAAAAATATTATTTTGTTTTAGCTTTCCCCATCTTCTTCAATGGGTTCCCAGCATATTTGTAGACTGACCATGTGTGATCCTGGACTTTTGGGATTAAGGTCTATCTCAACTTCACTCACTAGCTAACCCCATTTCATTTTGGGGGCACTGGATATTCCTTAGCACTGGATAGTCCTTAAGGTTACCAGTGCAAGGGCATTTATGTGTACGGTAAATGACCGCTAAACCATATAAGGTTAGTAGCACAGAAACATTTTCTCCCCATTCCTTTTACCTTTCTGATATTTGTATATACCTACTGGAGCGCAGACGGGCTGATGGCAGCAGAACCTTTATTTTTACCTTTTTTGGATACAATCCTGTGCACCTTTTCTCTTTTATTGCATGGGCCACGAGAGTGCACAACATGGCTGGCCATGTTGTTTGAAGCCCTGTCGCTGTGCTCCACTTTCTGTGTTGCAGTTTGCCTTCCAGGCTGATATAGGATGTGGCCGTATAGGGGCATCCTCTTCGCGGTCTCTAGCCAGAGATTGCGAAGTAGCCTCTCTGTGAATGAACTAGTTTGAGCTCGTTCGTGGGCTACTGACGGACTCAAAACACATGCCAAACCCTAAGTGAGTTATGGTTTTATATGATCACTTAAATGCAGCAGGCCCCCAATAGGTGGGTTGGGGTCCCCTAACCCAGGATTTTGTATTTTAGGAGGGGATCTGTAGCCATTCTTCAGTCGACCATGGGAGCAAGTGTTCCAAGACAAAGGTCGGAGAGGGACACCTGAGAACTTCTCCTGGGAAATCCATTAACAAAGCCATCCACCACATGGTAAAGACTTGCATTTGACACAACAGAGGAGACTTTCTGCAGTGCTTCCCATCCTACAACTGATCGGCCCAATGAGCTACAAGTCCCGCACCAGGAGGAAGTACCTGGGAAGTACCACTTTGCTGCACTACTCTCTGCTGGATTTATATCATGGACTTTCTCTTGGTTGCCTGGTACGGCTCGCTATATAATATAGCGTTCTTCTCTTCAAAGTCTCTCATTCAGCATTACACTGACTTTATTCTAAACAGTATGTCTACTCTATTTTGTATAGGATCGCTGTATTTACAACATTGTGTGTTTAATTAGACTGGCTCTGCCCCCTATGTGACATTGTTTAGAATTTGAAAAACAGCGTGCATCAGGAGGAAGTACCTGGAAAGTACAGCTTTGCCGCTTTGCCACGCAGCGAGCGGCCAGTTACCCCTCGGTACATTTGGATTTTAGTTCTATTAGCAGACTTTCACCAGGTCAGTTTTCCTTCATGTTCTTTTATGCACTCACTATCGAGAACTGTTGTATGCCTGCATGTCTGTTCATACCTACACGCTAAGATCAAGCATGCAGTCTAACATAGTGGCTTTGCAGACTGCTGTAACACTGGGGCCTCAAAGTCACAGACGTGTTTCTAAAAAAGCAATAGTTCTGTCTCCTGCAACGACACTGTGCCATAAAACGGTGACAGCAGACATACAGGGATTTTGCCGCCTACATACTCCCAAAGTTGTCACTGTTTCTGATACTGATACAGTAGCAAAATTGGGCACACCTATGACTGACTCTGCCATGCAACACCTGTCCGACAAGACGTGTGGAGTAACTGACTCCCCTTCTGAAGTATCCTCAGTCACCACCCACCCTCATTCTTTTGAACGTAATGAGGGGATGGCAAATGAGAGCAATTTCAGTCATTGCCGCTCAACTAACATCAATTTAGAGCGGCCCTTTTTCACTCCTTTCGCAGCACCGACTCTACCAAAGGCACTACAACAAATTATCTTAGATCATACCATTCTATCTTTAAGTCAAAATTTTACTCCCTCAAGTAATACGAATAACACAGTCGAAGGGGAGTCAGTTACAATTCACGGCACTGCCTCATTTTCAGACATTTCAATACATGCCAATCTTCAAGACTCCAATATTGCCCCAAATGTATCGCAATCCCCAGATTTATTCAATTATGATTCGCCTGAAACGTTCTCTTTATCTGAATCATTTGTTAACCCCACTCCACGCAGACCTATAGCACAAACTCTAATACTATGTTAGAGATCACTCTTTCAGCAAACAACATGACCATTGTCAGCCTACATAAAGTGTTTGAGACAATGAATACTAAAACCAGTCTGCAGTCAGTACAAATTCAGCAAATTGTTGATTGGATAAACACTAAACAAAATGATGGATCGTCTGATCAACACCCTCATACAGAAAGTAATCAAACCAGTGCCCGATTTTTCCCTGCTGACCCAATAAAGCTAGCCAGGGTGTTCCTAAGAATAATGTATTACTCATATTTGCAAAAACATACGCCCTCTAGAGATGGAGCCATCTGATGTTGTGGTAATCGAGGCTAAGGAATCTCAAGCTCACATCTCTACCAACATAAGTGAGGGCCCGAACCCACCGCAACCCTTTGGAATCTTTACCTGCAAGAAAACTCAGAAAAAGATCCTCAAGACAAATACAGATAAGAAAACACTTCTAACAACAAAAAAAACTAAAAATGTCAAATCAGATTCCTTGAATAAAAGAACTAGTTCCAAACAATTCATACATGCCATTACCTCAGTTCAAAGACATACGACTAACACCACTTTGGCTATCACAAAGAAATATAAAAAGTTAGCCAAAGACAAGAAAAATCGTGATATTGAGGTTAAACCATTGTCACTGGTACATCCACCTTTGGATGAGCTAATATTAGAACTAAAAAGACAACCGCCAACTAAGATAACTCCGATGCCTAGCTCAGAAAATCGCGTAACACCAGCATATTGCTACACCTATCAGGACTAGAGATACTTTCTCTTTAGAACAACGGTGTATTGAAATAAGAAAAGAAGTAGATCTTTACTTAGAAGGACAATCCAAGAATGTGGTGGCTCCAGTGGCGAAGTCCTTCCCAATATCAGTTGTGCAAACAATGGCAACCGATTTGAATGAGCATATTCATAATTATGAGAGGCCTCCGATGACACGATTCAATTTAAACTTGCAGCAACATTTTGATCTGCAACCTAACAAGAATTCAAGTCTAGCTAAAAGCAATCAATCAATGGCAACTCATAAAGATCCTGTAGCAAATCACATGAGTGGAGCAACAAATAAGAGCAAGATACATCGCTCACTCCACGATCATGAAATGTCGCTCGTCTCCATACGAGTCATATGACTTCAATAGAGCCAGCATCCCGAACATACTTCAGGAAATACCTTTATTAGAAAATATTAAATCTCTCGACATTGACCAAGTTGAGTTTCTTAGTGAAATCGATTAGTCTATTGTTAGGCTATGGATTCCATCAGGGGTGGTATTAAATACTCTATGAAGGGCAAAAATTGAGCTATTCACGATTGGCTTCATTATTGCCCAAGATAGGCGCACGGACGACATTAAAATAGCAAATTATCGACTAACAACTCCACTTATAAAATGTCTCAAGTGTGTTGAGCACGAAGAGCAACTTACAGCTCACCAGCTTAATCGCCGAATATAACTAGAAAATGCAAGAAAATGCTCATGACATCAAGAAGACCTAGTCCATAGTGTACAAATATCCATAAACAACCAAATAGATAGTTACGATATTGTGGCCTTGCAGGAAACATGGCTGACTAACGCTGGTATGGAATGATTATGACTTAGTGTGATCGTCGGCCAAGTCCTCACTAAAACGGCACCCTAGCTCAGGCTTACTAGTGGCAGTCAAAACCATTACTGGATTAACCATCCAACCCTGGGCTGCCCCAAATATCTTTTTACAATTAGTAACAATCACAAGTCATGATCGGGGGATTGCCCTGTTAAATGTCTACAAAAACCCTGCTGGCATCTCTGACCATCGTTTTTTTCAAGAGTTCGGCAATTGCTAGATACCATTATGCATGACCCCTCCATTACCAATACTATAGTCACTGGAGATCTTAGTTTACACTGCCAGCTGGAAGTAATCTATCAAGATAAGGAATACGTCGGAGGAACATCCCATCGAAAGAACGTTACAAGGTAAGAAGTAACTTGTTCTTTGAAGGGATTGTGTCCTCTGACGTATTCCTCATCTTGATAGACTACCATAAAAGTGGTGTGTAAACAGAGGTGGGAGTAAAATTGTAATATTTCACTTTAAGAATGAACAGAGTGTAACACAGCTTTGCCAAATCTTGTCTCCTGGCTAGAGGAGGAATCCAGATTGCAGAATTTTGTAAAGGTATGTGCGGACGACCATGTGGCAGCCGCACATATGTCTCGAATCGGTACCCCTCTTTGGAGGGCCGAAGAGGCTGCGATACCCCTGGTTGAATGTGCCCTAAGGTGTTGAGGGAGCTCTTTCCCTGCCAATTTGTAGCATTCTAGAATGTCTAAAATAATCCATCTTGAAATGGTTTGTTTTGTGATTGGAAATCCTAATTTGTGTCCTGCATAACCTATAAACAGTTGGTCTGCTTGCCTTATCCTGGCTTGTCTGCTGATATAAAAACTCAAGGCTCGCCTTGGATCCAGCCTATGTAGCCTCTCTTCCTCTTTCTCTGGATGGGGAGGAGTATAGAATGAAGGTAAGGTTATCTTCCGAGTGATGTGGAATTCAGAGACTACCTTTGGGAGGAAACTAGGCTTCACTTGTAGGACAACTTTGTCTTTGTGAAAAATTGTATGAGGAGGTTTACAAGATAGAGCTTGTAATTCGCTCACTCTTCTTGCAGATGTCAAAGCCACTAGTACGACTGTTTTAAGGGTGAGAAATCTTAATGAACAAGAATGGAGTGGTTCAAAAGGAGCACCCATCAGGAAATGTAAGACTAGATTTAAGTCCCACAAGGGAACTTGAAACGGCTTTGGGGGATAGACATTAGTTAACCCCTTCAGAAATTGAATTGCTAGGGGTAATTTGAAATATGATGGCTCCTCCGCAGTGCGCTTGAAAATCGACAGCGCTGCAAGGTAGCCCTTGATCGTACCAACTTGAAGACCTGAATTCACCAAATAGAGCAAAAAAGATAACACCATTGGTGTATCGCATGAAAAGGGTTCGATATTCTTTTCTCTACACCAGCTGCAAAACTTGTTCCAACGGCAGCAGTATAAAGTCTTTGTTGCTGGCCTTCTAGCTGAAAGCAACACCTCCATGACGTCATGTGGGAGGTCCTAATCCTTGTATCTCAACCTTTCAGAAACTAAGCGTGAAGGTTGAGGGTTCTGATGTCTGGATGGAGAACCTGACCTCCCTTCTGCGAGAGAAGATCCTCCCTGTGCGGAAGACGAATTGGAGGGCAGATGAACATGTTTAGAAGGTCCGGGTACCACGTTCTCCTGGCCCAGTTTGGGGCAATTAGGATCATAGTCTTCCGGAATCTTCTCAACCTCCTGATCATCCGAGGAATGACAGGCACCGGAGGAAACGCGTACAGAGGTGGAAACTCCCAGTCCACTACAAACGCGTCCCCTAGAGCTCCTCTCGGGGGAAATTCCCTTGAACAAAACTGATCGCACTTCCTGTTGATACTGGTGGCGAACAGATCCACTTGAGGGGTTCCCCAAAGGGTGAAGATCTCTTGGCGGACTTCCTGTGCTATCTCCCACTCGTGGGAGACTGTGCTCTGCCTTCTCAGAGCGTCCGCTGTCAAGTTCTTCTCTCCGGCTAAGTGAACTGCCGATAGAGAGATTCCTTCTTGAATTGCCCAAAACCAGAGCTGCATCGCCTCTCTGCACATTGGAAGTGATCCTACGCTTCCTCTTTTGTTGAGGTAGTGCATGGCCACTGTGTTGTCCGTCATTATCAGGACATGTTTCCCCTGTACTGATGGCAGAAAAGCTTTCAGAGCTAGTCTGATTACTCTCAGCTCCAACAGGTTGATATGTAGTCTGGACTCCGATGGAGATAAACGACCGCTGATGGTCAAGTCGTTGGCATGGGCTCCCCACCCCGTGAGTGAGGCATCCGGGACTAGTGTTATCTCCGGCCATGGTTGCCATAACAGTTCTCCTTTCAAAATGTTCTCCCGACAGGCCCACCCACTGAAGGTCTCGAGCCACTTTGTCCGGGATCTGAAGGAAATCTGTCATTCTTCCTGAGAATTGCGACCACAGGGTTCTTAATGCCCACTGGAGGGATCTCATTCTCAGGCAAGCCTCTGGCACAAGGAAGATGCAGGATGCCATGAGGCATAGTAACCTCAGGCAGTCGAAGGCTGGGAGACGTTGGGCATTTTGAAACTTGGTGACCATCTGCAGAATATCTTGAGCCCTCACCTATGGTGGCGAGGCTTTCCCCAGGGAAGTGTCCAGGACCGCTCCGATGAACTGGAGTCTCAGTGATAGTATCATCTGTGACTTCTTTAAATTGAGGGAGAAGCCCAGTTTGTGAAGGAATCGGCAGACATAATCTAGTTGGATCTGAGCTTGTTCCGAAGATACTGCTCTGATCAAACAATCGTCTAGATAGGGGTAGATGTGGATCCCTTCCCTCCTTAGACTTGAAGCCACTACTGAAATTCGCTTGGTGAAGACCCTCGGGGCGGAGGTCAGCCCAAATGGCAGACTCGAAATTGATAGTGAGAGTTGCCAATTGCGAACCTCAGGTATTTCCTGTGTTTGAGATGGATTGGCACATGGAAATAAGCATCCTGAAGGTCTAGAGATACCAGCCAGTCCTGAAGCTGGAGGGCCTGAAGGATCTGAGAGAGATTTACCATCTTGAACTTGTCCTTCCTGAGAAATATGTTCAATTCTTGTAAGTCCAAGATGGGTCTCAGTCCTCCGTCCTTCGGTACTAGAAAGTAGGGGGGAATACCAACCCTTGTTCCTCTCCGCTACAGGTACCGGTTCTATGGCACCTTTCTCTAGCAGGTCTAGAATCTCCTGCGAAAGGAGCGGGTCTGGAAACTTCAAAGAGTTGTTCCCCGGTGGATGAATCTGAGGGGTGCGTAGAAAGGCAGGCAGTAACAATGCCCAAGCATCTGACGTAATAGCCTGCCATTCCGTCGGATGTTGAGTTAACCTGCTCCCTACTGGTGTCTTGTGAGGAGAGACCTCAGAGTGGTTTAGGGCAAGGAGGCATCTGCTGCTGCTGCGGCTTTTCTACTTTTAACCCGTCCACCGCGGGTGATTCGTTTTTGACCCCTTTGAGCCGGCTGCCCTCTGCCTTTTCCGTATGCGGAATAAAAGCGAAAGGACCAACCTCTCCAAGAGGTTCCTGAGGGGCGATACAGAGTTTGATGGATTGCAGCTCCAAGAGATTTCGCTGCTGCCTTGGATGTTTGTAGCTTCTCTGGGCTGTCATCAGCCTTCTTACCAAACCAAGAAGTGCCGTCAAAGGGCATATTCAAAAGCCTGGCCTGTACATCTGGAGCAAAACCAGACTTTCGCAACCACGCAAATCTGCGGATTATAGTACTTGCCGCCACGGCCCTGCTGATACTGTCAGCAGAATCAATGCCAGTTTGAAGGAACTCACACATTGCGTCTTTACCATCTTTAATGATGTTCAGAAATGCTTCCCTTTCCTCTCCTTCCGGGAGACAGTCAGCCGCAGATGATGCACACTCCCAAAGTGTATGGCTGAATCTTGCAAGCGTGCAAGTAGCATTAATGGATTTAAGCGCCATGCTACATGCCGACAAGACCTTTTTTGACATAGCGTTAAACCTTTTATCATCCCTGTCTTGTGGAATAGTAGGGTATGCAGATCTACTGTTCGATGAAGTTGCTGCTTGTACAACCAAACTCTCTGGAGATGGATGTTTGCTCAAATATTCAGGATCAGAAGCAGATACCCTATATTTGGCAGATAGTTTTTTGTTAACTGCCGGGATAACCTCAGGAGTTTCCCAGTTGACAGATCTTTCTCTGCAATGCAGCATGAAAGGGAACCACCGGATCTTCCTGTGGGCCTTTAAGTAAAATGTCGGTAAGATCATCCTGTTGAAAAGAAGGTGAGGGTGTAGACCACCCCATGAACTCTATTATTCTGGCCATTAAGACCCTATAAGGGGTCTCAGCATGTTCCCCCGGGTCTGGTTTAGCGAATTCTACTTCTGGAGAAGTATCTAAACCACTTGCCTTATTCAAAGAGTCTTGAAGGTCCTTCAATCTGTTCTCTTCAGAGATAAATTCCTCTGGTATAGGTTTAGTGGTCCTCTGTAACCCAAAAGGTCTTTCATGGTCAGAATCCTCCCCTTCCTCATATATAGAGGACAAAGCTCTGAAATAATCTGACCTTGGGAATGGTTTAAAACCCATTTCTAGAGCAGAAGGGGCCAAGCTTGTGGTCACCGGTTGAGAAAACGTCGAAGTTGTCGACGCGGAAGTCAAAGGCTTTGATTAAACCGAAAGAGGCATCGAAAAAGTATGAAGAGGCCTCCAAGAACTCGAGAAGATTGGAATCCTACTCGGAGTCGTCGAGGTTATCGACGACATCCTCGATGTCATGGTCGAAGCCCTCGGTACATCTACTGACTGAGATGTAGTAACAGCAGTAGGTCTGTCCTTTATCTGTGTCGACAGCGGTGTCGAGGACGGCGTCGATTTGACCGATTTGTGTGTCGACGGGCCATTCGATAAAGGAGTCGATGACGCAGATTTATGAGTCAAAGGAACCTTCGACGACGGCGTCGATGACGCAGTCTTACTGCCTTTGTTCGAGGGTTCATGACGCTCTCAGGCAGTTTCTTTCGCCGGGTGCAACGGCTCGCGGCGTTTCGATTTTTCGGGTATTTCACCCAGGGTATCACCAATAGTCGTCTCTGAGGGGGTCGAGGCTGCTTTCTCGAAGACGCTAAGCATTTTTTTACGGAATTCCTCCCACTTAGCTGGAGAGCTGTGTTTCGTGGGGCAGGTGACCCTTTCCGGGGAAGTGGAAGAAGACGAAGAAGAGGGAGATCTATGACGCCTCTTTTCCGAGTGTTTAGATCTCGAAAACTGATGGGAACCACTTCGAGACCTTGAACGGGAATGCTTCCTGTGACGGCGAGGAGACGAATGTCTCGACTCTGCCGAGGAAACTTTCGAAGAAGTTGAAGTTTTAAGAGTCTTACCTCTTTCTAGCTTCCCCTTATGCTCCTTTCAAGGCTTTCGCCGTCATAGACAAACAGTCCTCGCATTCCGAACAGTGATGCTCCGATCCCAGGCACCAAAAAACGATCTTGTGAGGATCCGTCAACGACATTTTCTTCCCACAATCTCGACACTTTTTGAAGCCGGACCGTGGGGTCGATGGTTCGGAAGAGGAAGCCATTGAATGAAGAAGATATCTTCGAGGAATAATTAGAAATCTCTTGAAGAAAGAACTGAGCGACACGATTCCGAGGCCCACGAAGTGCAGAAAAACGGAATTGAGCAACGGACGCTGTGCGAGTCTATTTATATGCATGACGACGTCGGCGCCGATACAGAGGCTGTCGAGGGACACCAACTCGAGGGATGTCGACGCGCAGCGCCCTCTACTGAAAAATGTTTCCGAGGCCAGCAAGCTGGAAGTAATCTATCAAGATAAGGAATACGTCGGAGGACACAATCCCTTTGAAAGGATTAATATCTCTGCTTGCCATGTACAAGTGGTGATGTTGCGCTCTCTTCAGAAATTGCTTCCTGGCCTCAAATTTTACCACACTGTTAAAACACTCTCCAACTACATGCTCCTTTCGGGCCATAAATTGCCAACACAACGGAGAGTAATGGTTTCTCAGATCCTTGCTGCTGCTGACATTACTATTGAGATCCTTATTTCAGATCCCAGCAGGGCTAAAACCAAACTTTAGACTTTGCACCCAGTACAAAAATTTCAGAGAAAATCCATTTGAGGAAAAAAAGACTACGTATGGCTGAACCATACTTGCTTAAACATCCTTCTCCGCTGCTCAGGTCTGCCATATTGCGCATGCGCCTAAACGTGTGGCCCACAAGAGATCTGTTGGCCAGAGTCTGTCATTAACGAAGAAAACTATTTTTATCGCTACTGCACTATGAAAGAACATGAAGAGACCCTGCGACATGTAATGACACAGTGTTTGGCCGTTATGCCTGTTAGAGCAAAATATTTCTTTAAACATCTTGAGTATTTCAGACATATTGATGCTGATACTTCATGGCAGATACTTCTCTGCACGTCAAGCACTAGTCTTAGAATAGCCTCCACAAACTACTTGATTGCCATATTTATGGAAATGTAAAACTAATTGAAAATTGGGATTTTTTGCCAGCGAATTACTCATCTGATGTTCTTAGACAATGAGATACTGGTCCAGATCCACTATTTTCTGGTGACAAATTATTTAACTGTTACCAGTCTATTTTAACAACTCTTAGGAATCAATGTTTCAATTATCACCTGTGATCTAAGTACCTTAATAGAATGAATTAATGCAATTCATTTTAAATATATTCAAACGCTAGCCTAACTAGAATGGGCCAACACTGAAGATAAGGGCAGAGCATATTGCCAATGTTGTCTTGCTGTAATTTTAACTTGACATGATCTTGATTTTAAGCTGAATGGTTTATTGCTGTATATTTTAATCTTAGTCTCATGATGTCCAAACACAATTGTTTGATTGAAGTGACATGTTTCATAGAATCTGATTGTATTAGATGTTTAGCGATAATCGACTTTGTATTAATTCATTTTGTAAATTTCAAATTAACAATGTAAACAAACAAACTGAAAAGTTGATTTATAGTTGGAATATGCTGAGCCGTATCCCTTTCACCTCCAATTACTGAGGATATGCACCTGTTTATTCGGTGTTAGATGAGTTTCTTGCAAGAGCACAATCTGGATAGCCTTTCTGCGTGGGTAGGTCAGCACCCTAACTCTCTTGATGTAGCTGTTTAACCCACGTACGTTCCACGTAGCTATTCTCAGGTTCTTCTCCATTGGAGATTCATAGTATATTTTCTCCTGCAGTTGTTAGAAATGATGCATCCTCGTCCTGGGTGCTGAATTGTATTATGGTGGAGGTGTTCATCCTCGCCAGTTGCATTTACATTGCAGTTTACTTTGAGTATGGTGTTATGTTTCCTTCCTTCAATATTGGCTATTTTCTGCCTCACCTCAACTGTTTCTCAGACCTTGCGTTTCCCCTGTGGGCCTTGGGCTTTCGGCTGCATCTCAGCGCTGCAACTTCTCCGCCGAAGGGTAATTACCTCCTGTGACTTTAACAACAGAACTGGAACATAATTTAAAACTAGTTGCCAATTGGTGGAATTCCGTAGAGGCATCTCCACCCTTTCCCCAAAAGTCTATAGGGAGTCGGTGGATAAGTACCTAATATACTCCTAGTCCATTTCGGATTGGATAGGGGATCTAGCCCCGTCAAATCTAGAAAGTTTTGTTAAGGTGATCCGGAAGTGGTTTGATGTCTACCACCTTGTTTCTGAATGAGTTCTTTATGTAAGCTTGGTTGGATCAAAGTGCTGGGATCATGCTATTTATGCTTGCATTTCTTGAGATCAGTAATACTGAGGTCTGGCGAAAAAGCTACTGATCTACTCGATTGTTCCGCCTGTTTCTTTTCGAATGCCTCTCGAAGTTGGCCTAAATTATGCTCATCCATCCAGGAGTTTATTGCTTCCGGGGTCTCGAAAAATAAAGATTTTCCATTATAGAGTACCTTCATTTTTGCTGGATAAAGAAGCATACATTTAATTCCCTGGCGTCATACTCTTTCCTTGGTTGGAGCATATTGAGTCCGTCGTCTCTGCACTTGTATCGTGTAACTCAGGGTATATCGCCAGGGTAGATGAGCCTCTTTGGATCACGCCTCCTAACCTTGAGAAGGTTAGTATCTTCTCTTTGTCACAGTAATTTAGTATCTTCGCGATGAGTGGTCTTGGCGAGGCTCCTGGTGGAGGCTTCTTTATGAGGGCTCGGTGGGCCCTTTCTACTGCAAACCCCTGTGATAGATTTCCTGGCCCTATTTCCTGGAGCAGCAGATTTTCTACATATTCTGTTGGGTCTTTTCCCTCAGTTCCCTCCGGAAGCCCTAATATTCTGATGATTCCGTGTGCCCTTCCCTCCGCGTCTTCCGCACGGTCTTGCAGTGTCTTAAATTGGGAGGTCAGTTCATGAACTGTGCTCTCAAGTTCTTTGGTCGTAGAGGCCGTTTGCTCCAGTTTCTACTCGGTGTCGCCCACTCTGCCAGCCCGGTTGCGGAGGTCCTGGCGTAGGAGGTTCATGTCACACTTTATTTCTCCAATGTGCATTTCCATCGAGGTACGCATGGCGGCGATTGCCTCTAGGATTTTTATTTTCCTCCACTACGTGTCGTGTTTCTGGGATGGCTTTTTTTCTGGTTGTACATCCTGTTGCTGGGAGTCTGCCGTAGGATCCACTTTCCTCACGTAGCTTTCCATCGTCGCCTGCCTGGGTTGTGCCGTCACTTGCTTCTGGTGTGTTATTGCTTTCTTCTTCCCTTCTGGCATTTGAGGTTCAGTGATGGTTGTTGATTCTGATGGGCGTCTCGGTTGAGCTGCTCGGATTGTCGTAGCTTTCCCAGGTTGGTCAGTACCTTGGGGTGTAGAGCACCTGATTCCGGAGAGCTGTTGGCTACCGCTGGCCTGGGTGTCAGTGTCTCTGGGTGTCTTCGTACTTTTCTTAATCTTGTATTTCATGTGGGGCCGCTCTTTCGTTTTGATCTTTTCAGCAGTGCGTTGTCATCAATGGGAGTCAGTAGTGACTTTCTGGTTGACTATTGAGCTTGTGCAGTTCTTGCTGTGCATGATGGCAGCGTAGGTGTTGCTTTTTCCTGCTGAGAGCACTCAGGCTAATACCCCACTACAAAGGCATTGCAGTCGTGCTGGGAAGACAGTGTTGATGATATGTAAGGGTCGCCCGTGGTCAAGGTTGGTTTACCTCAGGTCCTTCTCCCAGCCGCAGGTAGATTGCCTTTGGTACAGGTCTGCAGTGTGTATTATCTTAATTGTCCTGTTTATGTTCCTCTCGCCGTGCGGTCAAATGCGTGGATATTTTAATATTGATTTTACAAAACTGAAGAAAGTTCTCTTTTTTTTCCTAGATGATAGTGGTAATAATGATGAAGATAGCGAACAGCATTACGTTGCGTTTGCTGAAAGACTGATTATTGCACCCTTGCTTAATTCTTAAGCGGAAGTGATTCCAATTTGGTGCACTCAGCCAAAGGGGCTTGTAGGATCATCGCTTTAGCAATTGTCCATTCAGTCTTTTCTCCACTTGGCAAACAACCCCACCATACTACTACTTCTCGTAGAGTGTAGGCATCTAATGTAGGGCCTAGGTATGTTTGTCTAAGGTTCAGGGTTGCGGGCCACCACATCAAGAGGTGCCATACTGATCGATCATGGTCGCGTTCTTACAGAGTCTACATGTGTTGGCAGTCGAAAGGCCTCTCACAGTAAGAATTTTGTTTGTAGGTAGTAGGTTTAAACGGGCTCTCAAAAAGGTTTGCCTTAGCGTTTTACTTGGGAAACTCTTGATTACTTGCTCTATTTGATAGAGTTTCTTGGTGTACACTGGAAGATGTCTCCGGAGCTTATTTTTACTTGCCGTGTCCTGGGTTTCGATCCAATCCAGCTCCTCCATTTTCTTCTTGATTTTTATTGGATTTTGCATCAGGTCTTCCTCCGAGCACACGATTAATTCCAGCTGCAACCTTTTGTTTTCTGCCCAAGTCGATAGCATTTTGCATTCACCACCTTTTAGTTCCTTGTTTATCAGTTTGTATAAAGGTGGCGAGTCCGGGAGGATCACTTTCCTAAAGAATGACATTCCGCATGCTTCGACTGTTGCTTTCAAGGGGAGCAGGCCTAGCTCTCTTCTGATTGCTGGAGTGGAAGTGGACTTTGGGAAATGGAAAAGTAACCTTCTATTTTTTGCCATATATCTGATGGAATTGTAGGCATTGCGTCTCCTCCATATATCAAGGATGGAACAACTTTTGACTTGTAGAACTTTATCACCGGGATCAACAAGAAACGTCCACATTTCTTATCCATCCCTTTGAGCTTGGGTAGTCAATTTCTGCGCCTTCTCCCATAGATGTGTCTGTATTCTCACTTCAGATATTGAGCTGTCGATCATTACCCCAAGATATTTAAATTCACAGACTTCGTCAATTTTAATACTATCCAGGTTCCAATATGGGATCTTTAACCTTTTTGTTGGTTTTTCCACGATCATGATCTTTGTTTTTTCTTGTTTATTTCAAGGTTGTTCTGAGTAATATAGCTGGCGAGGTTATACAATTGCCTCTGCAATCCTATAGGAGTATGGTCTAAGAGAATGATGTTGTTCGCGTATAACAGTCGGGGGACCAGAGACCCTCCGACTTTAGGGGGAAAAGATCTGATGTCGCGACATGATTCTTTATAGTCGCAGAGCAATGTTATGAATAGTGCAGGGGCGAGGGGGCAGCCTTGTTTTACCCCTCTCTTAATACTTATCTCGTATGACAGAAGACTTGGGCATTTCCAAGCTAGAAGTTTTGACCACAGCATTGTTCTGTCGATCTGGTCAAAGGCTTGCGTGAGGTCAATAAACGGGGGAACACCCTCCCTTTCCCATCCATGATTTTGCTTTTTACAATGCTCAGCAACATGATGTTCACTGTGGTGCCTGAAGTTTTCATAAAGCCCGCTTGGAAAGGGTGGACGCTCGGCGATGTTTTTGCCCATAGTTGGCATCTCCTTAGTAAAAGCGACCCGAAAACTTTTCTAATCGTGTCAAGCAAGGCTATGGGGCGGTAGTTCCGAGGGTCAGACCTGTCTCCCTTTTTGAAGACTGGAACCACCACCGGAGAAGTCCATGATCTTGGAATTGAGCTTGACTGGCTACATTCTTTAGAGAGCAAGCTGATGAATGATGCCCATTCGATGGATAGTTCTTTAGGTCAATGTTTGTGAGCCTGGGGCTCTTGACGATTTTAACTTGCGTATTATGTCTTCGATGTTTTCTTTGTTTGAGAGGTCTACCCAGGACGTAGTAGAGCTTGTCGTGTGAGAGGACGTTGATTGAGGAGGTAGTTGGAATAGAGCAGTAAAGTGCGTCTTCCACCTTTCCTTACTCACAATATTTGTCAGCGATTGGTCAAGTTGTGGACCTGCAGACTTGACTAGAGTCCAGAATTCCCAGCCGTTGTGCCCTGATACTTTCTTCAACATCTCCTCAGAGACCTGCTGCTACAGTTTTATTCGATGATTTTTGACCCAAGATTTAGAATTTTTGGTTTCCTCAAGGAGTTTGATTTGTAGAAAGCCTGGTTCGGCGTTTGCTGACTTTCTCTTTAGTTGTCTTAAAGCTCAGCGTTTCTCCACCAGCTGTTCATCATATTGGTGGGTTTCCACTTGTGGCAGTCGAGACTATTTTAAGGACCTTGTCTGATAGGGTATTAGAAGGGGTTTGTAGTCGATTATCGGGGCCTCAGTGTGGCTATTTGGCGCAAGCTAGTTTTGGTAATTTAGCATTAATTCATCGATTCTTTTAGCTGTTAGTCTGAGATGATTCCTTTGGTTGTTACTTTCCACCTTCTCCGCCATGGTCGTTTTGAGAGGTATATGTGATGCCCATGATATTTTCATGATGTTATGGTTGCGAGCGTTTGATTGAATTATCTCAAAAAAGAGGTGACTAACTTGAGCATCGCCTCAGAAACAAAAATGTAGTCAATTGGTGCCGTTTGATTTTCTCTCTCCCACATCGGTATTTGGTCAGGAATGAAGAACTCCTGGTTAATGTTATAGAGTTTTCTGGAATCCATAAGCTTCTGCCATTGTCGACTGCGGTTTTCTGTGGGAGTTTTGGGTGTTTTTTCTTGCTTTTCTGATGTGGAGGATTGCTGGGGTCTTGGGCATTTGGCGTTTAAGTCTCTGCATACGATTATGTGCACGACTTGTAATTCAGCGTAGATCTCATCTATCTCCGTTTCTATACTCCTTAAAAACGTCTTATCCGTTGCAGTGTAAGGGTTCCAGTATGCTGCAATTATGACTATTGGAATAGTCAAGTTTGCTCCAGTCATGATTTTGTGGTAAACCCACTTCACTAGGACCGACAAATGGCTTTGCGTATACATGAGACATTTTTGGATGTCCAACCCGCTGCTGGGGCGGACCGCCAGTAGAAGTCAAGAGGACAGTCAGCCTAACCAGCCTTTAACTGCAGTGAAGTTTCAATAGCGAAACTGTCCATGGAGGGTTTTTCGGTTAGCCAGGTTTCCTGGAGGGCCAAGACGTCAAAATCACCCAAATCTACTCCCCACCCCCCCGTTTTCATGAGGTGTTGATGATCGCGGGTGTTCCAGGAACCCATTTACAAAAGGTATCCAGTTAAAAAGTTGGAAACATTTGGTCGAATGCAAAAATGTCGAAAATAAATGTCGAAAATACATTTCGAATGTGTTTTTTTTTTTATTTGAATGTTTTTTCGGTGTTTAGCTAGTAGAAATAAATTGTAAATAAAAAAAAATAAAGGGGGTTGGGGGGAACCTCCCCCCCCATTAAAAAAAAAACACATTTGACTTTTTTTCCGACATTTTTGCATTCGACATATTCACTATAAGCCTTTTTAAAATAGTAACTGCTTCAACGCCCATTTTATTCTTCATACTCTACTGCCTCTCCGTACAGATGGCGAATTGCTATTTAAAAGAGCTATTTGAAAGAGCTTTCGGAAGCCAAGCCCAAAGTTGTTTTATTGGAGCTAGTGATGAATCTTTGTTTTGGCTTTTTAACGGTTTTGTTGCGCTCGTCTTTCTTTGGTTGTCATCCGGGGCTCTGGAAAAGCCGATACCGTCCGGGGCGTCTGGGACTTGATAATGTCGATTAGGTGAATAAGCTGTCTTTAGATTTTCTGGGCTTCTTCTTAGGTGTCTCTTTTCCTGCTTAGGGTCGTTTGGAATTGACTGTAGGGGGTCATAGAAATGTTTCTGTTTACTAATTGAGGAGTCGTCAATTTTTGTGTGTGGTTGTCTACTGCTCCTATATAATGCTTCCGTTTTCGACGTATAATGCAGTCTTGAGAGAGGAAGCTGCTTAGGGTCGGCTAGGGGCTCATCTTCTCGCGTTTTCGCTGTCAACTCCGTTAGGTGGTACCCTCATTGTAGTAAGTCTTCCGCTCCTTCTTTAAACGATGATCCTAAGGCAGTAGCTCTAATGTGGAGATATGCTTTCAGTTTCCGGGCTTTGTGATATGGTTCCACCAGAATAAAGTCATCCGATTTCAAATTTTTAAACTCCCGAATGTGCTTCAATATTTTCAAAACGTACCACGGTTTAGAATGAGGTCTTCACTGTTCTTTGGGATTTGCTCCAACTTGAAGGTTGTCGGAGTTGATTGTGACGTGTTGTTTTTTAGAGCGTAAATCCTCCTCTTATTTGGCCACACGCCTTGTCGGCGAGGAGTGGGGATCTGAGTGTACTTGCAACGCTCTACATTAGAGCGTGGGCCCCTGTTTGTTGAGTTTCTCCAGATTGAATAGTGAGGAGGTTGGTCGCGCCTTCTGGGTTCCCTTTTTTCAGATCGAGCTTCGTCACTACTTGGTTTTAATGAAGAGGCCACGTTTCTCTTGGTGTGTAAGGGGCCCCTTGGTTTTCTCGAGCTGAATACTGGTGATATTGGGGGAGATTGTTCACTGTTAAGTCTGTTTTTTTAATCGCAATTCTCTTCCCTTTTCGCAGTCTTCTTCTGCTATACTTGGAGACCTCATGGAGATCACCCCTTCCAGGCATGAGATGTAAGGTAATGTTCATAAGATTCTCATCCGCCAGGAAGTCTTCAGTGGTTATTGGGGATTTACGTGAAGTCTTGAGAGATTCTCTGTGGTACGGGTGAGTTTTGCCTCGCTAGGGCTGCTAGTGCCACTTTTTCTTGGTTTTTCTTCTTTACTTGGGCGCTGGGGGGTTATGGGGGCGGTTACCGCCCTATCTTTTTTCGAAAATGCCCCTTCTTGAATCTTGAGCGTCACTTGGCTCACTCGATTTACCACTCTTCCAGAGTTGGTGACTTCTCTCAAGGGGGACCTTCTGGTTGTCGAACCATCTTTTGTAGAGGACCCAATGATGATACAAGATTGGTCTGCTTGTTTTGATTTTTGAGTCTCCCCAGCTATTTCCCCTTCCTTTTGGGTTTTAGGCTTTTGGTGGTTTCCAGAAAATCTGAAAAGATCTGTTTGGGAGATGCTTAACGTGTTGAGTCGGCAGAATTGGAGGTTAAGAGGGTTGAGGGATGGCAGATTTTTGTCGCGAGCAGATTGGAGAGTTTGATAGATTTTCCCAAGTTATGTAGTTTGTCAGTTTGGGTCGCAATGTTTAGTCCTGATTTGCCGACGTCGCACAATGGAGGGTTACGGTTTTCTGCAAAGGCAAGGGTGCTGGATAAGAGTTCAAATATTGCCATTTGTTCCTTAGCCGCTTTCTCCATAGCTGTGATGTATCCTTCCAAATAGGTCAGCTTAGTGTGCATCATTGCAGATACTGTGGTGTGGTCCTTCAGCGTGCCGTTTAATGCCTCATACAGTTTTCCGAATGGGGCTAGCGCAATGGTTACGGCGGACATTATTATCAGCAAGTCTTTTTTTAATGGAGTTTCTTTAGGAGTAATAGGTGGAAATTCACTTAATCTCCGACTTCTGCGAGGCGTGTTTAGTGTGGACTCATGCGAGGTAAGTTGCGGGGGAGACAGATTTTCTATAACATGTTTGTCGCTCCGGTTTTGTGGCAAAAGGCTCCTTATAGCATTTTTGCCCGTTGGCAGTATCGGCGGATCATCAGCGTCTTCAGGGTGCATTAATTCAGAGTTGGACTCTTCCCTGCTGTATGGGATGGGCTCAAATTTCTTAATTTGAGAGGAGTCGAGATCCCCACTTGTTGATGGCTAACTGGGACCAGGTTTGTTTGGTGGCACAGAGAAGTATTCGCTCGGGGACTTGTGGCCACATCAGCGCCCATGGATTTTTTTTTTCTTTATTGCTGGGATTTCTTAGGATTTTATGGTCTTGTCTACTCATATCATTCGGGCTCAGCGTTGAGAAATCAGCCGAGCCTTCTTTGGGATCTTCTGAGTAGATAGTCGTAGGAGGACCCAGTGTTTTAGATTGAGAATCTTCTCCAAAGTTTCACCCCGTTTTACGGATTTTGGTCACTGGGAATGGTTCAGTTATTGCTTCTAATATCTCGGCGTCAGATAGTTCAAGGAAATAATTCTTGCGCTTCCCTTGTCTTGTAAAAAAAAGTATTTTAGGGAATTGCAGAGTGATGTTTTTAAGGAAGGTTTCTTTAACGATCCAATGTTCTTTTTTCCTTTTGGCCCACCAAACGCCTGGTCTTCTTTGCTTCTAGGGTTGTGGTTGAGGGGTCTCACTTTGCGATGGAACTGTGGTTTTAGTCAATTTTGTGTTCTTCAGACAAGCAATTGCTGGTTTATTTACCAGTTTGTTGTGTTTCCTTATTTTTTTACGGGGATCTTGTGCTTTTTCTCCACGTAAACTCCAGCCAATCGGCTGGGTTTTAAGAGAATGTTTGTTTGTCTCGATGGCTGTTACTGTTCCTTTTTTGGGTGGAGAAACTTCGATGGATTGGCCACTTAATGGCTCTTGGCTGGCTTGACCCTCCAATAGGCTCAGGGTCTGATCGACGTTGTGGGCAGCATGCACCTGTGCAGCAACCGTGAATGGACCCGGCTTCCTAGCCAGCTCCGGTGGAGCCCGAAGCAGTGTCGGTGATGGAGTAGGCGGGGCGGAGATGAGAACTCCTTCTCTTCGCCTTGCGTAGAAAGCCGCTTCGGGACCTCCGCTTCCTGGGTCTCTTCCTGGATGTCCAAATCAGCCGTTGGATACAAGGACGGCTCCCCCGAGATAAGTTGTTCTTCAGCTGGGCTCTCGCGCGAGTCGGGCTTCATCGAGACGCATGACTGCACTCGCTTGTCTGCGTCCTTCGCCGCAGCTGAAGCCCTCGCTGTCCGTCCTTCGACGGGCAGCACTGGGCCGCTGCTAGCAGGGGACCGACAAAATGAGACCATATCTGGGTTTGTGTTTGCATGCTCAGAAGCCGGGGAGGATGTTTTGGTATTTATAGTAGCCAGTTTGAGAACGGTCTTGGCTAGGTTGAATTGGCTGAGAGTTTTTGAAGTCTCGACTCTCTCCTCGCCAGCCTTCTTATTGGCATTTGGCGCTAGTTGGGAAGGTCGATGAGCCGCCATAGCAGGGTCACGTAGGTCCGGATGTGGAGGAGGCTCCAAGCTCGCCTCTGGAGCCGACGAAAGGCAGCCTCTTTGAATTTGTCGAGCAGGGAAAAAGTCTTGCCTAGGCGGCATGATGTGAGAACTACGGAAACATCTTTTTTCTTTCTCCCCGTCCAACTGCGTCTTCAAAGGAGTGGTCGGGGGTCTTTAATTTATTTATTTTTTATATTTATAGAGCGCACTACAGCCCTTGGGCATCGAGGCGCTGTGAAGGTCATGGATGAAGGCATGATTCGGGGTTACAAGAGTGCGGTCCCACAAAAGTACTTAGTGCATACTGATCAGTTACATAGTGATCAATTACATGAAAAATGACAAGTAAGCATACAGCCGACTACATTGTTTGTCAGTCTTTCAGTACAGCCAAGGACCAGCCAAGGACTGCAAAACGCTCTGCAAAACGCTCTGCAAAACGCTCTGCTGCCGTTGGTGAGGTTATATGGGTCCTCCCACTGAAATTAAGACACTGTAGAAACACTCAGGAAGAACGAGCAAACAGCGCTGATATCAGTTACTTTGGCTGGAGGGGGGTTTGGGCTGTCTGGTTACTATCCCAACTTTTGCGCGCTGTCAGGACAAAACGGGGCTAAAATCCAGCAAAATTACGCTGCGCTCGCGTATTCCTCTTCGTTGAGCTTGCGTGATGCTGCAACGCCCCCCGTTTGTGGGGGTCTATCCGGTGTTCCACATCGGCGCTTAGCGGGCAACTCTCTCCCAATAATCTTGGAAGCGGGGTCCATCCGTGTGAACACTGCTCTGATCTTCGGTAGGAGGCAGTTAGTGTTGGGGGCTCTGATCACATGTTTAGGGGGGTTGCCCCGCCAGCCCTCAGTTTACCACCTGTGCGTTGTGTCCCACAGGAGACAGGGGAATCCAACGGTCGCTCCCTGTGGTGTTGCAGGGCACCAGAGCTGCACTGGGTGCATTCTGTGTCTTCGACCGACACCACTGCAGCTGTGTCTTCTGGCACAGTGGCCCACCCTTGGTGTGCTGCGCTCCGCCAGGGATCGGGGGTCCCAACAGCCGTCCCCGTCGGCACCACAGGCCGCCGAAGCCACTCAGTACGGCCAGGCACCCCGGGCAGGCACAATCGCATCTGTGTTACTCGTTGCAGCACTGTCACCGTCTCTCTCCAGTTCGGGAAATCACTGATCTTCGGTTGGCGTCTCGCTTGGCATCAGTCTGGTTCATCGATCTGCCGAGTTACAGAATCCAGGGACCTGCATATCACTCTTCTACGGCCTCAGCCCCGTCCTGCCCCATTTTGTAGATTTCTTATCGCGCACGCCCCATTAGTCCTAGGGCCAAACTATTCACTTTTCAGTGTCGGAAGTAACATAATTCACGTCGCTCAGACCTGCGGACCTTCTGTGGTCATTACTGTCGTGCGATCACCAGCTCTGAACTGTTTTTAGGATCAATTATCCGGATCAAGCAGCACATTTGAACACATAATGCCATTTAGAGTACCATGTATTCTGAAATGGCTGTGCCACAAGGATTTTGCCTTTCCTTTGGGCATTTTGTGAATTGGTCTCTTGCCTGCCCTACCATATCCAGAATTGCCTCATCTGGAAAGCCCATTCCCAGGAAAAGCTTCTGATTTCCCAGTCAAAGTGTCAGTCTGTGTGTATGGCAGAATGTGGGGCTTGTTTCTGTCTGGACCCAATCCACCTCCAAGCCAGCATGTCTATTACTGGGCAGATGCGGTGGCAAGAGGCAATCAACATTTTACAGCCCCTGCCAGTTTGAATGGTGCAGATCTTTGCCATTGGTGGCTTAAGGGTGACTCCAGCCCAAATCATGCACCCATTCCACAGATGCCCATAGAAGTCAAGACCCCTACAAAGATGTGCAACCCAATGACAACCCGAGAATGACAGTTGCAGCCAATCAGCATTGCCGCCAGCCAAGTCCTGGTGAAGCCCTGCTCTCCTCTCTAAGATCTCCAGAAGGCTCTCATGATTGCTTCAACCACTGAATTTGTAGGAACAACCTGTCCCAATCCCTGGTCGCAGATCGGTGCTTGACGAGCCTTCTTAAGTGTCAATGGACCACCCAGTGGGCTGACCAGCTCTCTCCTGGGCTACCTCACTGAAGTGGTTGCCATTCCGAGTTCAGATTTCAAACTCTGCAGACTTTCAACTTGTGTGACAATACACCTTTCTCTGCAGTATCTGCTTTCCTGCAGAAGATCAGCTGAGCAAGAACTGTTTCTTTGTTTTCACCACAAGGATCAGCAGTCACCCCCTGATCGTGGTGACTGCTGCTGCAACCTGACTTCTTCATGTCCTGGGGATCCCCTGCTCCGTGGAGGTCTCCAACCTGTCATGCCAAGGGTGTCCAACTGGCCATTCTGTTGAACAGTCTTGTCAGAGCCCAGAACCGCCGGCTAGTCTGGCCCAATCCAGATGCCAAAAGTGACCTAAGCACCCACAGCTGTCATGATGCCTACCCTCCGGGAGCAGGCATCCAGACATTTGTTTAAACCTCAGCAGCCCCGGCTAGGGGCTGTCTGGGTTCAGTCCTGGCGCCTTAGGCGCCAGGCCCATCATAGAAATCAGTCCTGGCGCCATAGGCGCCAGGCTCATAGACCTTACTTACCTGATGCAGACCATGCTGCAAAAGAGTCCAAGCCTACATGAGGCCTGGATGGGACTATTTTGTTACAGGGACTAGTTTTTTACTCGGGCGTGGCTCTAGTTATTCTGCATCCAGCAGCGTGACGCTCACCGTGCCTGCAGCCAGCATCCAGTCTTCTGCCACGCCTGCGTGCCTGCAGCCAGTATCCAGTCTTCTGCCACGCCCGCCTCGAATCCGGAGCTCCTAGAGTAAAGAAGAAGAAAAGGACAAGGTTAGAAAACAAACTTATTTCAAATTCCTCACCTAATTCCGGAACCATTTCATCTCCGGACCTGGAAAGTACATCAGTCATGCACGCGCCGCTTCGCCAGCTCCAGCACGGCGCCATACTCACCAGTTCTCACAGCATCTTTTGATCCGGCACTGTCTCCATCATTTCTTCGCCGTAATCAGGCACCTAGGGGACACAAGAAAAAACAAGGTGAGCCAAGGAAATCAACAAATACAACCTCTTACCACCATAGACTTGCCTGATTTACCACCAGCGGTATTATTCCATAACTCTCCACATTTTCATATGCCGCATGTGTAAAGAGGGAGAAAAACAACATGTTAATGCATGCAATAGTTACCGGACAGCGTTGGGTAACACAGACTCTTACCTGAACGCCAGCAGCAGCTACGAGACCTTCTTCTCACGAACTCAGTTGCAACTTAAGGAAAGAAGGGGACAAGAGTGAACATCGGGCACATTGAACTCTTTGAACTTGATACTTACCAATCCCGCCAGGGACTTCAGAGTCAATACTTACCGGAACTCTCCCAAACGCCTTCAAACCAGTGAAGTAACTGGTATCTACGCGCCCCTGCAAGACACGCAGGATGGAGAGCTCATCTTTTACGAACATAAGGTGAGGTTACTAAGGGGATACGGAGGTGATTAGTGGGGGAGAGCGAGAACAGTTGGGAGGCCATCACAAAAACCCACAGGTGGTTAATTCCTGTCTCCACTTGCAGGAAAATACTTCTTCGGGTCCAGCAGACTAGGCGGGCCAGTCCAGACAGTCATCTCTGCACTACGCATCACGTTGAAGGAGACCGCAGTTGTCCGGGTCCGATCGACACCCCTGTGGGGTCCAGGTGAGCGTAACAACAGCTCCTAGACCTCCCTCGGCTAACAAATCTTAATGGTAAGTGGACCCAGCAGATTAAGGAATCTCTGAAGTGGTTGCTGAAAATAATCAGAGTAAGGGGGTGAGTTTGCATACTCATGACCACCCCCGTCACCCTAGGTTTGTATGGGCATAAAGCTATAACCCTACCTCTCCCTTGGGTGGCTAAGATCGGTGGTGGTCTGGTCAAGGGGCTCCCTGGGCTTCCCCTAGAGTTGTGGGATTGGGAGAGGGACCTGTAAGAACTTTACTCAGCTTGCTTTTCTAATTATGGAACACTTACCAGCAACAGTCTGCTTTGGCAATTTCTGTTCACAAAACACATTATAAACTCTCATGTAAAGTGAGTATTGTGGTGATGGTGACCTTTGGGCACTAGGTCCGAATTTCTAGCAACATAGGACTTATTAAGAATAAGGGACCTACATCTAAAGTTTCTTGAGGGTGTTTAATAGTTTTCTAGCAATTTACTTATCTGTCTACAAATGGTTCTCAATTGCAGTGTGTTCTTTCTTTTTCTCACATGCTTAACCATACAGTCACTTTCAGTTTTGTTTGTATCCTACCAATGATTGTGCCCTGCTTGACTGTGCTTATGAAGCTTGTTGCCACTGCTAACTAATTTATGTTAATACTAGCATAACTACACTGTGTAAGCCTACGTTAGCACACAGGCCAGTCAATCATGAGGCCCACTGCCCTAGTTATCTCCTAAATATCGTATCCCACTCGCACTAATATTCTGAAAGTCTGCGCTCTCCCTATTCTACACAAATTTGACACCGCTGGACGCTATATCAAGGCCTCCTACCGCCTATATCCTAACCTCTCCACTTGTCACACTATCCAGAGCCTACGTCACTGCCCTAGGACTGTTGCCCAACCAAAGCATCAATACTGGCCATTGCAAACTGTTTGCAGGATCACTATGCCGCCCGCAGCACCTAATCTGACTGTTTTAATCATCTTATTAACACTAGCAAGATATTTGACAAACTCTACCGCTCTCTTACCCCATAAGTCTGCCATGACAGTGAACGCTCCATTACCTTATCTCACCATCACTACCCACATGTCAGAGCATAATAATATGAAGTATGACCAAACTCCTGACTATCCCTCTAGGCCTATTGACTCAGCCCTCAGGAACCCAAGGCCCCGCTCCAGAATAGCCAAAATATTTGAACCCTGCACCAGATCTGCCTCTCTCCACAATCCTGAAAGAAACAACCTTAATGTTTCCAAAACCTTTCCTAGAAATAAACTCACTGACGCTAGGACCAAAGCAAATTAGGCACAACCCTTCTAAGAAAACCCCTACACAGACTAAACATACTTGTGCTACTGCACAGCCACAAGTGGCTTCTAGTCCCTAACCGCCCCCCCCCACCTTCAGACAATCCCACATCAGATCTTAAAGGAACATTAATTAATGCCAGATCCCTAGTGGTGCACCCCACAGAGATATCTGACCTGATTCTGGTGGAAAACTACGACTTTCTGGCCATAACTGAAACTTGACAGCACGACACAGCAGGCCCTGCCATTATGCTAGCAGTCTCGGACGGTTACACTATCCTTAGATCTAATAGATGTAAGATGCGAAGGGGGGGCATTGCCCTAATTGCTAAAGCCAGCCTATCCATGAGACTAGACCCATCCCCCTCACCTCACATCCTGTGAGGCCCTTACAGCTAAATTGCCCATCGCCAACTCACAGACCCTCATTATTCATCTCTTATACAGACCTCCAGGCCCCATCGGGTCATTTGAGGAAGATATTTCCACTATCCTATCAGACAACTTAAAAAGAACCTCACAAGTTCTACTATAAGGGGACTCTAACCTGTGCTTTAAGGACCCACTAGACAAACCTGCTACAAGTACTGCCCATATCTTGTCAGAACTAGGCATTACACAAATGTCAACCTTCCTACCCATAATAATGGAGGAATTCTGGACTGGGTAGCGGACCAGAACTGCAATGTCACTATTACTGCTATTACCCCACACATTTGGACAGACCACCACCTAGCGTCCTTCAGTCTTGCTACCACAAAACCCACGATCAAAAATGTCGCAGAATATAATTAAATCATGACAGCCTCTCTCGACTCCATCGCCCCTCTCAAAATGAGACAAAGTCAACCTAAAGCACACCTCAACTCCTGGTTTACCTTACACCTGAAAACCTTGTGCTTGGAAAATCAAAGATGTGAAACATCTTGGAGACTAGTCCTGTCTTTGGAAAAAAAAACTAACCTCAACAATATAGCAACACTCTAAAAAAAAGAAATCTGTCTGGCGAAACGTGAATCATAATAACCGAATTTCACAACCCAAATCGAGCATGAAAGAATTATTCGTAATTCTCAAAGAATTAGAAACTCCTATCCCAATACAAGACTCTTGCACTAAAGAAAAAAGGTGGTGCACCAATATTCAGTCTGCTCTAGCTAATAAAGTTACCAACCTTCAAGACAAAATTGCCCAAAATAAAGCCTCTCAACCAACTGTGCCTCAGCCTAAACCCTCTCTGAGTCCCCTCCACAACCCTGTAACTTGCTTCAGCTTCTCTAAAGTCTCCATTCTGGAAACTGAAAAAGTGATATGGTCACCCAAACCTTCGAACTGTCAGGGTGACTAATGCCTTGCCCAACTTAACAAGGATGCTGCCAGAGAATTGGCATCCTTCATTTGGAAGCTTATCAACTCATCCTTTACATCCGGCTCCATTCCCAGCAACCTTAAAGAATCCTGGGTACTCCCTCTCCTGAAAAAACAGACTCTGGACCCCCCTCCATCCCTACTAATTACCGACCCATCACCACAGTACCTTTTCTCCTTAAAATTATAGATAAGGTCGCATACATACAAA
Organism: Ambystoma mexicanum; assembly: GCF_040938575.1. Classification (NCBI taxonomy): domain Eukaryota; kingdom Metazoa; phylum Chordata; class Amphibia; order Caudata; family Ambystomatidae; genus Ambystoma; species Ambystoma mexicanum. The sequence goes on from NC_090926.1 coordinate 747,916,792, forward strand.
TCCAGATATTCTTACTTAAAACCACTTACTAGGAGTGCGTTAATCAGGCTTCCGTCCTCAACACAGAACTGAAACTGCCCTAATTGACCTCAAGGCGCAGATAGATGAACTCAGAGATAAAGGGAAGCTAGCCCTACTACTCCTCTTAGATCTCTCAGCTGCATTTGACCTTGTGAACACAAGGTCCTATGCAGCCACCTAAATTCAGCTGTGCATTTCTCCAAGGAAGCTATTACTTGGATTGAGTCCTTTCTTAGCAACAGGACCATGAGAGTCTTCTCACCCTCAGCGGCCGCAGACTCTACCCCCATCACATGCAGAGTACCCTTCCCACCTTGTACAATACATTCACCAAGCCCCTTTTCGACGATCTGGACCATCTTGGCATCACCTACACTAACTATGGAGATGATACTCAGATTCTCCTACCACTTTTCGGTGATTATGGGAAGGCTTTGACCTTGGTGAACAGGGTGTACCTCATCATCCAGGCATGGATGGCAGTCCACGGCCTATGCCTGAATGATGACAAAACTGAGCTCATCATTCTGGGTACTACTCCCAACCTTAATAAACTTAGCCTGGAATACACTTCCTTTATGATCGACGGCAACTCTATCAAAGTTGTCACAGAGGTAAAAACTTTATGTTTTTACCTTGGCTCCACCCTCTCATTCACCAAACAAGTTAAATCCATGGCATCCACTACTGCACACACATGCAAACTTATTAGAGCTGGGAAAGCATTCCTAAATGCCATTAGAGCCGCCCTGGGCATCTCAAGAAGAGAGCACATATCCGAGATCAGAAGACAAAATAACTGGCTCTCCACAAGCAACAAAATCCTTCTTAAAACTGCCTTACTCACCCATAAGTGCCTGAACAACGCTGCCCCGGTCTACCTAACAGAGATTTTGCAGAAAACCCTCCACTAGGCCCACAAGATCAGCTAATTCCAATTGCCTCACCGTCCCTAGAACTAAACTGTCGAAAGTGGGGGGCTGCATTTTTCCCATGAAAGCTTCTCAGCTGTGGAACGCTCTGCCACCTCTGGTACGAGCGGACCAACCATATACGCACTGTAGACAGAAACTTATCAACTGGTTCAAAGCCCATGACCCATAATCCCTGCCACATATTTTGCATCACAGTAAGACGGCCGACTGCTTCTCTAGGTCTTTGTAACCATATAACTGTATTCCCCATGTCATGATATCATTGCACAATTGCATTTCCTTGCATATCTGCCTGTATTTATCCCTGTAACCAAGCCTTGAATCCTCTTGTAACCTCTGCGCCCTGATACCGTCAGGTAATACAAAAGAATAAACAAACAAACATTGCTTAGTATTGCATAACTGCTTTAAAGGTAAAGGGTTGGTGTTCTGTTAGCAGACCCCCCACACAATGGATGTATATATGTGTATAGTAGCTGTGGGCCAATACTTACCCATGGTTTCCATTGCTTAGAGTGTATTCAAAGGCCTAATAAAGTATTGTATATATGTGTACATCTTCTATCTGCTCTATGTGTGCATCTGTAGGCCTAGACCACTCTCAACTCCTCCTGAGCCTAAGCCTTACTGCTTTGCTACTCTAGCTTGATTGAGATTGGAGAGACATCAGTGCCTTCTCCCTATTCACCACAATAGGGTGGCCTCTCAGAATCGACCCCAAGGTTGATTCAGAAAATCCATTTCAATAGACCTCCTAAGAGGGCAGTGTTCCAGGTCCTGATAGGTTTATTTCAACAGATACAGTTCATTACATGTCATATTGCTGAAGAGTCAAACACATAATTCATTCTTCTACATCGTCTTCCCAGAGCAAGGAAACAACTTTTGCTCAATTACCTTTTGCCTAACTGATAGGATGTAAACTGCATGCCATTTCATCAACTGAAAGACGAACGTTTGTGACTCCAACTCTCTAGCTAGGAGGTAACGCTTGTCTCATGCTGTTGACTTCAACTCATCACCTCTTGAACAACAGTGGACCATTACATCTGCCAAATAGCAGAGATGATGAGCCTCTAATAAAGTTGAAACAAACCCACATTTCAACATGACGGAAACCTTCCCATTTCCAAGATATCCGAGGTTCAACTCCTCTCCAACGCATTGAAGACAGAGTATTTTTACCTCCTTGTCACATGATGGGATTTAACCTGCTTTCCTGATATTGAAAATGTTTGCTTCTTCCCGGATGGTAAAATGTTTCCCACTTTCCAGATAGAGGCCTTTGTATCCCATTCTACATTACAGTGTACTGCATTACCAAAATGGTGAAGTTCCCTCCCACTCAATTGCAGAATGTGCAGTTTCACAATTTCTCGATATTCCATTTCAGCTCAGTTTCTAGATGGTTATGGTTACTTCACCTTCCCCAAACCCCCATAATTTATTGTGAAATTGCCCTCCCATGCCAGACGTGGACATTTATCTCCCATTCCTACATTGTACAGTTCAATCACGTCCTAAATGGCGTAGTGACACATGTCCCCTTAACAGACAGTAGGAGAGGTATGTAACATTTGGCTCTCCAAATGTTTTTGACTACAACTCACATTAGAGCTAGCGAGCATAGTCAATGGTGAGGATCATGGTAGTCCGTACAAAACATCTGGCGAGCAACAGGTTGCAGGATCCCTGCTTAGAGATTTCTATACCACTCTTCAAGGTGCCAGACAATGCTCTAGAATCAGGCAGTTGTGTTAGACCTCATTCTCCCAGCAAACAGTTCTTTGATCAAATCATAGTCAGAATCTTACATGCGCTTGGCATATATCTGATGCAGAACTTTCTGGATGAAAACATACCTTAATGCTGTCTGCGAAGTCTTCCAGTGCTTTGGCCCCAGTGTTCTCCATAGAGCTGATGAGGTTGGGTAGCTTGTTCTTGGTGCTGGCGGCAGTGCCCTGAAATCAAAGAGAGTTTATACAGCTATGCAGAGGCTATGTTTCATAGCACAGAGTCCTTTTTCAAATCTTCAAATCTGCATTCCCATCTGCTGGCTCACAGACAAGCCTCGAATGCCGTAAACTAGCAAAATCACACCTTTCCAAAATGCACAATTTATAGTATTATTCTGCAGAGGGAACAGCAAACCCCGTTGTAAAGAAGAAATTAATTCTGCCCATTTTCATGAGTCCCCTCCAATTTTTGCTTGTCCATTATGAGGCGCTGCTCTTTTTATTTTTTTTTTTAATCATAGTTCCATCCAGATCTCACTGGGGAAACAACACGTTTGTGGCCCTTGGGGGCCCATTGTGGACCCCAATATTGGGGCTACCACCAAAAAGCGCTCAGGTGTCTCAGTGTCAGTATCTTCACCAAGACAGTTGTTCTGTTTCTGGGCAGCGGCAGTATACATTAATGAGTGGCTGCACAAATAGAGTCTCCAGTGTTGTGAAATATTGTAACCAAGCAACTGCCCTTTGGTGCCCTTGAGTGTGTTCAAGGTATTTTTAATTTCGCAAAACGTCTCACTACTTCATTTTAGCCCCTGCGGTATTGCTGGACTTTCCATTGACTTTTAGGGCAAGTGGGGGTTTTCAACTTCATTCACCTGCACAGTTAATGACTCCGAGGATAGGTGGGGGCACTGTGGAAGGAGGAAATCTTTTTACAAGTACAGAAATGAGGCTGTATCCACAATAGGACAGCTCACTGGGAGACTTGATGTGTTCAATACTATCCATGATGGAACGGAGGGTAGACGTCAGTGTAGGAGGCAAACGTTTTCGTTTTTAGTAGACACGGGTGCAACACATTCGTTTATAAAAGTGGGAAACATTTTAATGTCTGGCAATGCCATGAATATCCAAGGTTTCACAGGAGCTACAAGTAGAGTTCCTTTACCTGAAGACTTACCAGCCTCTAAAGGAGAATGTGACATATCGGTGCCACTGCTGTATTCAAGGCAGACACCTGTCAATATATTAGGTCGAGATTTGATGACCAAGTTGAATAATACAATCTCGTTTACTGATAAAGGTATCATGTGTTCAACAGGAATGCATTATTTAAAACGTGAATTAATTTATTATGGCATTTGCAGGACAAATGACCATGAGAGCTATCCCGTTAGAACCCGATTATGGGGTACTGGTCTTGTTGACGTGGCTGCCAGGCTTGGTAGGCAAAACTATGAGAACACCTGATGAGTTTTTATTCAGGCCAAAGATACCTATGGATGAAGAGGAAGGGTGAATCTTTCCTCTTGAACTACAAGCAGCCATAGTACGAGGAGAAATGGCTTTGCTTGATGGGAATGATCATGATGGCAGACGATGGTGCACAGTGATCGCCATTGGGGAAGGTTACAGATTGACTGACGTCACTGATGAGGACATGTTTAGAGATCATCCATCAGATGATGAAGTAATATTTGAGATGAGCCTTACTTATTGGGTACGAGCCATTAAACGCGAGGTTCCCCAGAGAATGATGCTAGTACATAAGCATCCAGAATATTTTGAGGAAGACATAGCAAAAGTGGCAGTCTCATTATGGACTACAGGCCCTTATGACATAGAACTATTGAAGGGAGTTGGACAAGTGAAAATTAAATTGAAACCAGGAGCAATTTTACCTCAAGCACAACAGTATCCTATGTCTCGAGAAGAAGATGAAGGTATTTAAAAGACGATTTCCGCTATGATGGATCAGGGCATCTTGGTGATGTCAGAGTCACAGTGTAATATGTCAGTGTACCCTATCAAGAAATCTAAGGGAAGGGTCATTAAGACTAATTCAAGATTTAAGACCGATAAACCAAATTGTAGAGGCCGAGTACCCTCTAGTTCCTAATCCGGCTAAAATCTTATGTAACATACCTGTTGAAGCACGCTATTTTACTGTGATTGATTTGAAAAATGTGTTTTTCTTAATCCCCTTGCACAAAGAATCGCAGGATCTAAAGTCATTTACGTTCAGACAAACTAAGTTAAAAAGCACAAAACTACCTCAAGGGTATTGGGAGTCTCCATCGATTTTTAATAGAGTTCTCCAGCTGGATTTAAGCAATATTAATTTGGAAAGTGTTGTCTTTCAATATGTAGACAGCATTTTAGTTTGCAGCACTTCAGAGGAAGGATGCAGACGTGATTCTATTCAGCTGATGATTACACTTGCTGACAAAGGATAAAAGGTTGATAAGGAAAAGTTACAGTATTATCAACAGAGGGTATTGTTCATAGGTCAGTTGATTTTGCATGAAGGAAAAAAAGTTACTCCTGAGAGAGCTAAGGCCATTTTGAAAACCACAAAGCCACAAACGATAAAGCACATGCAAAGATTTTTGGGACTATCTAACTATGTCAGAGCATGGGTCTTTGATTATAGTTCATGTACAAGGCCTTTGTTACAAGCTCTAAAGAAAGCACAGACTACTCAAGAGAAATTTGCTTGGACTGTGGAGATTGAAGAAAGATTTGAGGAATTGAAGAAGGCAATTTGTACGGCTCCAGTTTTAAGGATTCCTAATTATGCTGAGTAATTATTTTTGTTTTCACATACGGATGGTACCGTTATGAAGGCAGTCCTCACACAAAGAACTACAGTAGGGGTACAAGCCCCTTGCATATTACAGTGGGATTTTAGACCCAGTAATGAGATATCATTAACAATCTTTCGCGGCTGCCGCGTTCGCCATTGAGAAGGCTGCAAGTATAGTGATGGGATGCTCTATGACGTTGTTTGTTGAGCATTCATGATCTACTATCTTGGAAAAGCCAAAAGGAACATGGACTTCCCAAAGGGCTTCTGACTATGAAGTAGTCATATGAAACCCAGCAATCAAAATAGTATGATGCAGAATAGTGAATCCTGCCAGGTTTGTAGCTGAACCGTTGGCAGAGGATGAGCATGCGCACGACTGTTCAAACTATGAAGAGCTCTATGATAAGATCCTGTTACGCTCACCTGGTCTCTGCTGAGGCGTTGGGGCACGATTGCAGCCCTCCAGGGGATCAGGTCTTTCGGGTCCGACTTCGCCCTCTGCGCTTATGTGGTAACTGGTGGTAATAGGTGATGCTGCTCGGAACTGCTCCTGCGTGGAGAATAGGGAGCGTGAATATGCCAGCTTGTGCGCCTGATCCCCTTCTAGACCCCCTCTCCCAAACCGTGGTATCCGTGGGATGCGTTGTCCCTGGAAAGCTCACCTGTTGATTAGTTTTGGCGAGCACTCTGTCCTGCTGCTTCTGGCAGGGGCACTTGTATGATCTGGTCCGAGTTCCTTCACTGGTCCCTTGTACGTGGTAGTCCAGTCCTGCTGCGACTAAGCCAGTATACTTCAGGTAAGTGTTCCTGTTTGCCTTTGTCTTTCCTCGTCTGTTTTTGTTTTGTAAAGTTTGCTGTCTTGTATTGCTGTCCGTTCCGCTTTTGATGTTTGCTCTTTTGCTTTGTTCCCTTGCAGGTGATGTTGCTGGCCCGGCAGAAGCTGCAGAGCTCGAGGCGGCAGCCGGAGGGAACGAGGAACGAAGCTCCAGCAGTACAGTAGCTAGTAAGTTGTTAACTAGGGTGCGCGCAGGGTTCAAATATGGCATGGCCCTAGGACGGATGTTCTAACCTTGTCTTTCTTCTTCTTCACAGGGTCTGAGTTCATGGATGCGTAGCGCGGTGCTGCGACGTCAGGATCAAGATCCCTGGATGCCAGGAGATGAGTCTGAAGATAAAGCAACGAAGCACCGGTTTCCTGGAGGTGAGTATGCAGGAGAACGCCTGGTTTCAAAGGTAAGTAAACTGGTCCAAGCAGCGGTGAGCGTCACGTTGCACGCAAGTGCACAGTAACACGAACCACCGGCCTTAAGGATGGAGCCGCTTATATAGCCAGGCTTCTGAAGCCACACCAGGTTCAGCCTGCCTGCGACACCCTGCCACACCCGATGAGTCAGCACATGAAGACCAGGCCTAGGGAGCCACACCTGATGAGTCAGCACATGAGGATGGTCTCTGGAATAAAGGCTTTTAGTTCCTGGAAAGTTCTTGTAAAATAAAAGCACTCCTGCACTGAAATAAAGTGTTCCTGCTCACATCTCTATATGAGCCTGGCCCCAAAGAGCCAGGACTGAGTCCAGCCAGGGCCCCTGTGTTTATGGGTCCCAAAAGGGACATAAGTGAGTCAAGTGACCCATTGCCCCCATCACTAGAGGGTGTGGTTTTTGTGTTCTGGGGCATTTGGCCATGACAGCACTCCCTCTCAAGGCACCTCTCATGGGTGGTTTCCCCCCTAGCCCTGGTTTAGTGGGGTATTGTGGTGGAACTGCCTGATTAATCATGGAGCGTGGACATGCTGACTGGGTTCCCAGGTCCGATATTGGGGTCCATAGCCTTTCCAGTCTAAATGTAGTATAACTTCGACCGGACCATCTTAGAGTTTAGGATCCTTTTAACTTTGTTTTCTGGTTCTCCTTCAATGATTTCGGGATCCGGTGGAGTATCGATTTGCGTACCTGGTCTCAATGATTTTAGGAGGGAGACATGAAACACAGGGTGGATCCGCATGTGGGCCGGTAATTCTAATTTCATGGCCGCAGGGTTGATCACAGCCTTGATAGTGTAGGGTCCCAGATATCTGGGACGGAACGCCTGTGGTCCTTTCAGGGGGATGTTTTTGGATGCTAACCAAACCTAGTCTCCAACTTGGTAGTTGGGAGCTTCCGTTCGGTGTCGATCCGCAAACTGCTTCTGTTTCTCTTCGGCTCTGGCAAGATTCTCTGCTGCTTCCTTAAGAACCTGGGTGATGGTTTTGTGGAAGGTCGTTATGATGAAGCACCGGTTTCCTGGAGGTAAGTATGCAGGAGAACGCCTGGTTTCAAAGATAAGTAAACTTAAGGAGAGAGCAGCTTATATAGCTGAACTTCTGAAGCCACGCCCACCAGGTTCAGCCTGCCTGCCACACCCGATGGGTCAGCATTTGAAGACCAGGCCTAGGGAGCCACACCCGATGAGTCAGCACATGCGGATGTTCTCTGGAATAAAGGCTTTCAGCTCCTGGAAGGTTCTTGTAAAATAAAAGCACTCCTGCACTAAAATAAAGTAAAAGCACGCCTGCACTAAAATACAGTGTTGCTGCTCACATCTCTATATGAGCCTGGCGCCAAAAGCGCCAGGACTGAGTCCAGCCAGGGCCCTGTGCTTATGGGTCCCAAAGGGACATAAGTGAGTCAAGTGACCCATTGCCCCCCCATCATTAGATGGTGTGGTTTTTGTGTTTTGGGGCATGTAGCCATGACAGACCCCTAGGATAAAAGAAAATGCCTTTAACAGGGGGAGAAATTGTTTTTATTGATGGTTCTTCAAGGATCGATCAAGATAATGTGCAGAGATACACAGGTGTCGATGTGGTAAAACACACAGCCAATGTGGAGTATCAGGCATTGGTAAGTGCATGGCTCTCATCTCACTATTCAGCACAGGCTGCAAAGTTAGTGGCGCTGATAGTTGCGCTCTAGAATCATGCAGACCAGGAAGGAACAGTGTACAGTGACTCCGCCTATGTGACATCAACAGTGCACGCAGGATTAGCATGTTGGAAAAGGAGGGACTACCTCAGAGCGGATGGAATTCCAGTGCAGCACGCTGCTTATTGGACAGGCTTATTAGGGCACTACAACTCCCAGTAGCCATCGCAGTCGTTAAATGCACAGATCATAATAAAAGGGCAGATTCTATCTCACTTGGAAATCAGGCAGCAGACTATGAGGCCAAAAGAGCTGCATGTTTAGAGGATATAATGTCTTTTGATACGCCTAATGTGAATGAAAAAATGGTGGTGATGATGAGTGTGTCTGATCCATATAGTAATCTTTCCAAGACACAATTAATAGAGATTCAGGGAGAAGCACCCCAAGATGAGAAGGGTCTGTGGACCTGAAGAGGGTGTTCTTTAAACTGCTCTGAAGCTTTGTGGTGACAAGAAAGCACTGGTAAACCGGTGATGCCTGTAGCCTTATTAAGGGTGGCGCTGGAACAGCTACAGTACCCTGCGCACACAACTAGAGAAAACCTTGCTGCAACTATTGCAGAGGAATGGTTTGTACCAAATTTGTTAGAACACGTTGCTTTCTATGTAGTGAATTGCATAGTTTGCCAAAAATTCACCGCTGGGCACACACTACGCACAGTTAGGGGAGTTACTCCGAGACCTACTGGCCCTTTTCAGCATTTGCATATCGATTATGTCGACATGCTGCAAGTATGTAATGGGTATAGATACATAATTGTAGTAGTTTGTCCCTTTTCATGATGGATTGAAGCTGGTCCATGTACGCATCCAAACTCTACCTGTGCAGCAAAATTCTTAGTGTGAGAAGTATTTCTTAGATGGGGAATATGTGAAGTATTAAGATCATATAATGGTCCTCATTTTGTGAATCAGACTTTTGAACAGATTGGCTTGTTGCTTGGTATGAAGCACAAGTTTTCTTCGGCTTCTCATCCACAAGGGAATGGAATCTGCGAAAGGCTCAACGGCTTACTTAAAGAAAGAATGGCCAAATTGAAGCTTAGCTTGAAGAAAGGGTGGTTGCATTGCCTACCACTGGCATTATATGGATTGAGGAACCAACCAGGTTCAGACCACCATCTCACCCCCCCACGAAATACTGACCGGGAGACTAATGGGGACACCCCTCACGCCTCCGTCCAGAGTTAGAAGTGATGCCCAGCCAACGTCAGAGCTGTTAGGAATGGAGCTAGGTGAATATCTTACGTGTATGACTTCAAGTCTCTGTCATTTCAAGTCAGCTATGGCGAAGAGGGTGTGGGGCAGCGTAGAACACAGAAGGAGATGCATCAGCAAGTGGACCTAAAGAACTATGTGTTCCTAAAGTGTTCCCTGGAGATGCAATCTTAATTAGTAACCATACAAGAAGTGGGACGAGCCCCGCTTTAACGGTCCTTTTATCGTGGGAGACGTCACCCCGTCTGCAGTCAGAGTGCAAGGCAGACGCGCTTGGACTTTTCTAGGAGACTTAAAAATGTATGCTGGAGAAAACCCTCTGCCCCCATCCCCATCGGAAGCAAGCATCAGGGAAAAACATCAGCACGTGCAGGCGAGGTCTATGACGAGGAAGAAGGACACAAAAGCTGTGTAAAGATAAAGAGTTCATTGGACTGTGGCTTGTTTCGGGACACTCTTTTCAGTCACTAATAAAAGAGTTAAGGGAAGTTGATTCGAACACTCTGTGCAGTCATTTCAGAGTTAAGAGAAGATATTTGTTCTTGAGCCACAGGAGTTTGTGACATTGGACAGAGGCATGCTTAAGCCTTAATAAGAAGATATGCCAGATGTTGAGTTTGTTTTCGACAATTGGAAGAGAGTACAGTACCCTGATTCATTTCTCACTGAGTTCCTGTTTGGGTTTGCTTCTGGTGATGCCTGATGACAACATTACACAGATCATTCTTGCTTATTTTCAGTTTGTATTGCACGCATATCCTTAGAGTGTGGGGAGAATTTCTTCTTGCGAGATCCTGAAAAATAGCCCAGTTGTGAGAAGATTGCTTACAGTTATCACTGAACCAATTCTTCAGCTTCATGAGTACAGTGGGAAAAATACAAATGCCCACCTCAGCTGATAATGCGCACAGACTGGTCAGTTTGGTCTTCTATTACCTGGTTGAAAAGTGTCCACAACTTCTCGGAAGACACACTGATGTGTGTACATTTCTAAGGGATCCGAGAAACAATGCAGCATTAAATGAGATTCTGGGAGACATCAAATTCCAAGTAAACGCTTACTCTGCAAGAACTCTGAGATCTGAATGAGGCTTTTTCTTTGAGGGACAGATCGAGGAATTGGCTTAAAAGAACCCTTGTTTCATGCTGAAAGAAGATCATCATGTCATCCAGTGAGGCAGAGCTGAGCGCTTAACCTAAGATGGCACTCATAAGTTAAAGAAAAAGGGAGGGAAAATGCAGAGTTATGAAAGCACACAATTTCAATACTTTTCAAAGAACCACAGTGAGGCAGGTTAGGCAAAGTCTACTGGAGAGCAAGGAAGTTCAAATGCCAGGCCCACTTTTAGAGAGAGCAAGCGAAATGTGTCCAGGATCACACAGTGGGGTTATGCCCAAAGAGTCTTTGTAGATAGTTCACAAAAGATTGAGATCAAGTCAGGAAATGTTAGTTAACAGGCCCCAGGCTAACCGAGGTTAGAAAGTCGAGGGTTTACGGTCACCCCGAACGATCTGTCGCAAGGGAAGCCAGGCGGGACACAGTAACTGAAATAGGAAGAACGCTCCAGCGGGGGCAGTTGTTCCTGGCAGCGGGTGCAAGTCGGTGTTTCGTCCAGAGGAAGAGGAGGTCTAGACGTGGAGGAAAGATGAAGGTCGTTGCACTGCCAGGGAAGAAACAAGCCGCAGAGTTTTTCCGGTTACAAGGTACTACCCTTTTCTTCGCGGTAGTGGTAAACCGTGGTATTCCGGTTGCCGGGGTGCTTGGCACAGACAAGGCGGCCACGAGATGGTCCAGGAAGGCAAAAAGACGGGCAAACTGGTTATCCCCACCAGTCAAAGGAAGAAGAATCTCCGGACTGGAGATCTCTCCTGTCGTCGGGAAAAGTGGTGAGACGGTTCAGCAGGGCTCCGCCGGTGGTGTCGTCGTTGCAGGTCGGCTCGGCTTCTCCCTCCTCGGATTCTTTAGGTCCTGTGGCGACTTCTGAAGTTCCAGTCCCCAAAACCCTGCTTTTATGCAGAAAACCCCTATTCATCAGTCCTAGCTGTCACTCAAACATGCTAAGTGGTGCGCCGGGCGGCTCACCACTGGGCCAATCACACCAGAGTGCGACTTGAGTTGTCAAGGCAACTCAGTCCAGGGTGCCTAAACCTCCTCCCACACCCTCTGTGGTACCCAGACAGAGTGGCACCACTTTTGGAGGCTTCTGTGGAGAAGCCCGCCAAAAAGTGGAACAAAGGGCTCGACCTGGGTTGGAGTCACAGAAGCGAACACAAACGCCATTTTGGAACCGAGTTTCGGCAAAAAATAATCTCATTGGTGAATTTATATTAATTTAATAAACCGGCGGTATGTTCGAGGCTATATTAAAAAGTGGTAGCCTCGAACAATGGGAAAATCCCATAGGAATATATTCGCGGTCGAATATAAAAAGTAGTATCCACTGCCACCAGCCAAAACTCGGTCGGGGGGGACTGGACAGTGCCCCCTCGAACAACAGACCCCAGGGCAATCGAATTGCACTGACCAGTACGTCCACAAGATGGTTTGTACTGGTCCTGTTCACAATTTAAGACTAGTAAAGCCAATGGTGGCTTGTCATGCCCTGGGAGACCGTAGTCAGTCCCAGGGTATCAGGGTATGGAGTCTATGTTTGGGCGACGCTACGACACCCCTGGGTTAATGCACAGAGGGTGCTGTGTAACCCACATACCAAAAACACATGAAGCCCTATGGGTATTGCTCAAGAGTTTGATTGGTCCTCTCGGTCTGACCATCGGTCTGGGGATGATGACTGGTTGATAACCTCACGTCGATTTGCGCCAATTGACAGCATTTAATCCAAAACTGCAAAATAAACTGACTACCTCGGTCAGAAACCAACACGGAAGGAAATCCATGTATTCAGACAATGTTTTCAAAAAATTCCTTGGCCAAGGTTGAAGCTGAAGGTAATCCTTTTAAAGGAATAAAGTGAGCCATTTTGGAAAAAAGATCCACTATAACTAGAATGGTGTTAAATCCACTACATGGGGGAAGGTCAGTAATAAAATCTAGGGACAAGGTGTGCCATGGTGTAGGCGGAATATCCAAAGGTTGTAAAAGACCAGCTGGTTTCTTCTTCAGACTCTTGTTTTGGGCGCAGATACCACAAGATTACAAGAATGACTTTACGTCTCTTCGCCAGGTGGGCCACCAGAATTGTCTTTTAATTTTGGCCTCTGTGTTTGCAATTCCTGGGTGTCCCTCAATCAAGGCATTGTGATAATTGGAGATAACTAGTTCTTGTAGTTCCTTGTGTGGTAGGAATAGACAACCTTGATAGTAAGGTAGTTCATTGATGACTGAATAATCTTGGCTTTTCTTTAGCCATTCCTGCAAGGCAGCTGGATCGAAAAGTTGTTTGATCTTTAAATGAATGTCTTCTAGAGTTTGTAAAGTAGTTACACCAAGGATTCTTTTCTCCGAAATTATAGGCACCAGTTCAGGGTTTGAATAGGCTTCTCCCATTCCTATACGAGATAACGCATCTGCTTTGCCATTTTTACAACCTGGTCGATAAGTAAATCACAAAATCGAATTCCGCGAAGAACAAGGCCCACCTAAGTTGACGTGATGATTGGGCCTTGGCTGTCTTCAAATAGTGTAAATTCCTGTGATCGGTGATTACAGTGATGGTATGCCTGGCACCGAGAAGATAATGCCGCCAAGCCTTGAATGCAGATTTGATGGCCAATAACTCCTTATCGGTAACTGCATAGATTAATTGGGGTGCCGAAAAATTTCTTGACCAGAATGCTACTGGATGAAGTTGGCCGGTTTCAGGATCCTTCTGGGAAAGAACAGCCCCCATGGCTAAACTGGATGCATCAGTCTCAACTACGTATGGAAGCTCAGGACGTGGGTGCTTTAAAACAGGTGCAGACGTGAATTTCAATTTTAGTTCTTGGAAGGCCCTTTCAGCCTCTTCGGTCCATAGGAAGCGCTTATTCTTTCGCAAGAGTGCTGTGATGGGGTGTACAATATGTGAGAATTCTGAAATGAATATGTGGTAGAAATTAGCAAATCCAAGCATGCTTTGTACTCCTTTAACTGAACTAGGTGATGGCCACTTGAGGATTGCGTCCACCTTTCGAGAGTCCATTCGAACTCCTTTTACGGTCAGGATAAATCCAAGTAATTTGATTTCTGTAGAGTGAAAAACGCATTTTTTCAATTTTGCATATAACTTATGCTGGCGTAGTTTTTCAAGAATGGCACAAACGTGCTTAACACAGTCTGATTCTGAGGAGGAGTACACAAGGATATCGTCTATGTATACAACAACACAGACGTCAACGAGTTCTCGAAGGACATCGTTCATAAAATACTCGAAGGCTGCCGGTGCATTGCACAACCCGAAAGGCATCACCTGATATTCGAACAATCCATACTTGGTGCAAAAGGCAGTCTTCCATTCGTCGCCTTTCTTTACACGTACCAGATGATATGCCCCTCGGAGATCTAACTTGGTGTAGATACAAGCATCCTTTACTTGGTCCAGTAATTCGGGGATCAGAGGCAATTGGTATCGTTTTTTTACCGTAATTTGGTTTAATGCGCGGTAATCTATGCACATTCTATGGTCACCTTCCTTTTTGGGCACAAAGAATAAAGCTGAGGCTGCGGGGGACTTGGTGGACGAATGAATCCATTAGCAAGGTATTGATCCAGGTATTGTCATAGATGAAGGTTTTCGGGCTCCGTAAGGGCGTAGATCCTACTGCATGGAGGTTGTGCACCGGGTAAAAGATCGATCTGACAATCGTATGATCTGTGAGGGGGTAACGTGTTTGCCTGTTCTTTCTGAAAAACATCCTGAAATTCTTGATATTCCTGAGGTAACTGCGCAATTAGAGTAACGACTGTGGCCAAGCTTTTATTCAAGGTTTTTTCTGGGTAACAGGTGTGTGCACAATCCGGGAAGGTTATTCTCTTCTCTCGCCATTTAATACAAGGATTATGTGTTTCCAACCACAGCATTCCCAGAATTATTTGGAACTGCGGGGCCTTGATTAAGTCAAACACAATGCTTTCTCGATGCTCATCTTGACCCAACAGCTTCACCTCTGCAGTGGAGTGAGTTACTGGCCCAGAGGCAATTTCAGTCCCATCAACAGTGGTGATGACATCAGTTGTGGTCTTTTTGCAAAGAGGCAGGTTCATCCTTGTAGCCAATTCGTGGTCCATGTAGTTTCCGATGGCCCCGCTTTCAATGTATGCTCTCACTGCGTGCATACGTGATGGCTGCCTTGGATCAATAAGGACCATTGCCACAATTAGGTGCGAGGTCTGAGTGTCCTTTTTTAAGCTGGGCAAGCAGACCTCTACGCTTGTCGGGCGTGGTCGTTTCCCGAGTCAGGCTCTATATGGCTTTTGTCCGCAACTCCTACCACCTTCTTGGGTGGTTTAACAGGGCAATCTCGCAGAATATGTCCCGAAGTTCCACAATACAGACAATTGCAATTGTCGTCTCTTTTCTTTTTCCTTTTGAGTCAAAGGTCCTTTAACCCCCCCCCGATTTGCATGGGTTCTGATGCATCTGTTCCCTTGGGGGTAACGTGGAGTTTGATAAATACCCGATTCTCAAATTTAGCTCGATCAGCCTTTCTATTCTGAAGTCTGTGATCTAACTGGACCACCAAGTCTATATATTCAGCGCAATCCTGGGGTGGATTCACTACTTGAGCTAACACATCTTTGAGTTCTCCTCAGAGTCCACGATGAAATAACGTAATTCATTTTTCCTCAGGCCATCCGGTTTCCACCACCAACCTATGAAAGGTTGCGATGTAGGTGAGCAGATCCTGGTTACCCGGTCGTAGGGACAAAAGTTCGTTATCCAAGGCCTGTCCTTGTAAATGTCGGGCGAATAGTCTTTCCATGCTTATTTGAAAGCCGTGAAAATCCCGAAGAAGAGGATCATCCTGGTTGACTAGTGGAATTGACCAATCAGCTGCGCTGCCACTGAGAGACGATACTACAAAGGCTACTTTGGCTTGATCGTTCGGAAAGGCTCCAGGTCTACATAAAAAGTGCAAGCGGCACTGGTTCATAAATACGGCAAACCTTTTTGGGTCTCCGGCAAAGCGTTCGGGTGGTGCTAAAGGAATATTTCCAAGTAAAACTATTTGCACAGGGTTGCTTGATGGACAAGGAGTTGGGTTCCGCCCCTCGCTCCCCCCCCCCCCCCGACTCCAGGTGAGGGTATTTGCCCAGCTTGGTTTTGCAGCAGTTGCCTAGCAAGATCATCAGTGCGTTCCTTAGACACAATCAGTTCTTTCCTGAGAGCATTAGTTTCTTGGCGGGCGGAATGTACTTCTGCCCTAAGTTCCCCTAATAATTGGGTCAGTTGATCAGTTTCTGAGGTCTCCATAGCGCCTGGTGGGAATTTGTTGGGAGGCTTCGCATTCTATTACGCTCACCTGGCTCCCACACGGGTGACGGTCGGAACTGGATAGCTGCGGCCTCCACCAACGTAAATTGTAATGCAGAGATGACTGACTGGACTTGCCTGCTCAATTTCGTCTGCTTGACCCGCAGGAGTATTCTTTTGAAAGCGGAGAAAAGGTATTAGCCACCCGTGGATTGAGCAAGCACACCCCCACCGTTTTCCCACTAATCACCGCCGATATTCCCTTTCACCAGTCTCACCTTATGGTTTTGAATGATGAGCTCTCCATCCTGCGTGGAGTGCAGGGGCGCGTAGATAACCAGTTACTTCACTGGTCCGAAGGAATTGGGCGAGTTCCAGACCAATATTGACTCCGAGGTAAGTGGCAAGGAGCCGTAAGTATTTGGTTCTTATGAGTTCAAAATGTCTGTTATTCACTCTTGTCCGATTCCTTCCTTTGTCTTGCAGCTTGATTCAAGAGGAGGTTGTCACGTAGCAGCTGATTACGTTTAGGTAAGAGTCTGTGTTACCCAACACTGTCCGGTAGAAAATGCCAGTGCTTAACCTGTTGCTTTCTCTCTCCTTACAGGTGCAGCATACGACGATGTGGCGTGTAGAAGAATAATATCTCCGGCGGTAACTCAGCAAGTCTATAGTGATAATAGAAATTGTCTTTTTTGGTTTTCTCGGCTCACCTTATTGTCTTTCTTCGTCCCCTTAGGTGCCAGGAGTTCGGCGATGAATGATGGAGCAGCGCCGGGTCGAGGAGGTGCTGTGAAGACTGGTAAGTATAGCACGGTGCTGCAGCTGGCGGTGCGACGCGCACAAAATAAAGTCTTTTTCCTTGTTCGGATGCGCGAAGGATCCAGGATCAGATGAATAATTAAGGTAATGTTCTTGCTCTAACCTTTTCTTCTTATTTCCCTTCTTTCTAGGAGCTCCAGATTCGAGGCGGGCTTGGCAGAAGTCTGGATGCTGGACTGACAGGCACGGTGAGCGTTACGCTGCAGGATGCAGAATAACGCAAAGCGTGTGCTGCTCATCGGGCGTGGTTTAAATAGCCTCCAAAGTAGTCCCAGGTAAGAAGTTCCCCAAGACCACACCCGAGTAAAAAATAGTCCCTGAAACAAAGTAGTTCCTTCCAGGCCTCACGTTGGCTTGGATTCTTTGCAGCAGGGTCTGCATGAGGTAAGTTTCTTCATATGAGCCTGGCGCCTATGGCGTCAGGACTGATCCCATATATGAGCTGGGCGCCTACGGCGCCAGGACTGAACCCAGATAGCCCCCAGCCGGGGTGGCTGGGTTTTCAATAAGTGTCTGGATGCCTGCTCCGTGGACTGATGGACTTGGTCTGGATGTCCGTGGGTAGGCATCATGACAGGCTGTCCGTGTCCTTATGAGTTTAGTCATCCTTTTTCTCTGTTTCGGTTTCAGTTTGAGTCTGTGGTGTTGTAGAGCCAGGTTTTTAGTGATTTCCTGAATTTTAGGTGATCTTCTGTGTTTCTTATATCTTTTTGGATGTTGTTCCAGGTTTTTGCGTCTAAGTGGTAGAAGGAGGTGCCTCCAAGTTTTTTCTTAAGGTATGGTTTAAGTTCCAGGCGGATTTCGTTGCTTGATCGGAGGGGTCTTGTGTTGGTTTGTAGATTATTTTCTTTCGTAGGAATTCTGCTCCTTGTCCGCTGATTGCCCTAAGCGTTATGCACATTGTTTTGAAGGTGGTGCGATGTTTTACTGGGAGCCAGTGTACTGTTTTTAGGGCAGGAGTGATGTGATCTCTTCTGGATAGTTTGAGGAGTAGTCTTGCTGCTGCATTTTGGATCCGTTGTAGTTTCTTCAGGAGGTATTCTGGTATTCCGAGGTAGAGGCTGTTTGCATAATCAATTCTTGATGAGGGGGACGATCGTGAGAGTTTTGTGCGTGAAGGAGAGGAAAGGTAGAATTCTTCTTGCCGTGTGGAGGAAGAAAAAACATTTCTTCACTGTTTATTTGTAGTTCTAAGGTTAGGGTGTTGTCCATTAGGACTCCCAGATTTTTTACCATGTTGGTGCGTCTCCCATTTCCGTGGGCCACGGGATGGTGGTTTTGTTCTCTTGGTCTTTTGATATGATCATGATTTCTGTCTTTCCTGGGTTGATTTTCAAGTTGTTGGCATTCATCCAGTTGAAGACTTGCAGTCGATTATGGTTGAATGATCGGCATCAGTGTCTTTGATTTTGTAGATGATTTGAGTATCATCTGTGTAGTTGTAGCATGTAATGTTGTATTGTTTGAAGATTCTGATGACCGGGTTCTGGTAGATGTTGAAATATAGTGGAGATAGTGAGAATCCTTGTGGCACTCCACAGTCATTAACTTGTGGAGTGGATTTGAATGGTTTAATCCATACGGTTTCTGTTCTGTCTGCTAGGAATGATTTGGTCCAGAGTAGTGCTGTGTCTGTTATGCCTATGTCTTCTAGTCTTTTGATCAGGGTGTCGTGGCAAACTGTGTCAAAGGCTGCAGAGAGGTCGAGCAGAATAAGGGCTGCGGTAGTGTTGGAGTCTGCGTTAGTTTTAAGGTTGTCCCAGATGGATAGTAGTGCTGTTTCCGTTCCCCTTGCTGGTCTGAAACCGACTTGTCTTGGTCTAGCAGGTGGTGTTTTTCTACGTGTTCTTGAGTTAGTTTATATACGTAGGTTTCTAGGAGGTTTGCCGGGTAGGGGATGTTAGAGATCGGAATGAAGAAGAATGAAGAGAGAGAACTACTACTCAGCAAAATCTATCAAAGCTTTTGATGCTATTCCTTATGAGCACAGACTATTTAGCCAGACTGCATCAGTGTTTTCGTTGATCTTCATGCCGAGTGTCCAGGTTGGAGCAAATACCAAATGGCTACAGATTACCAGATGGGAATTGCTACAGGCAATTAACACTACCATAAATGGATTCAATGCTATTAGAGAAGAATTGAGAGCCATACGACTGATGACTCTACAGAATAGATATGTTTTGGACATGATCACAGCTATGGATGGAGGTGTTTGTGCAAAAAGAAATCGGCGAATCATGTTGTACATTCATACCTTCTCATGATGATGAAAATGGAACTTTGACAGGCCAAAGGTATGCTGATGAAACTTCATGGCCAGATGATCAATGAAGCAGAAGATATTATGGATGACAGCTGGTTTGGATCACTCTTCTCTTGGGTTCCACAATGGATGGCAGATATTTTTTAATTCCTTGGAGCCCTGATACTAATGATATTGCTTGGATTCTGTGTGATCAAGATAATAATTTCCCAATGTAAGAAAAGAGCCAAGAAAGCCATAGGCGTGAAAATCATCATTGATGTTGAACCTGGATGTAAAGCTAAAGACTTGACAGACGAAGAAATCAGAGACTTCGTGAAAGCCAGTATCCATGCACCTGAAGGAACAAAGTTCCTGTATCCAAAGAATCAGAATAAGCATGTGGGAAGATGGATCTATTGCAGTCCAAATGGACAGTGCAGTCTCATGACCTGGAACAAGGATGAGCACGTGAAAACAGCAGGATGCTTGAAGGGAGTCAAAGATATGGATCCAAAAAGCTTTTCTTCAGACCAAGATGTCTGGATATGAAGGATGATGAGAGAGTGGTCGATAAATCGCCCAGAGGGGGGAGTGTAGAGGAGGAGCCAAGTACCCCCACCTCAACCACCTTACTTGTATTACCTATATGTTGCGAACCAGAGTGTGAGACACATGCTGTACCAGTGAAAATACCGATCCGATATCTAAGAGAATCCAGGAAGTAAGGTTCCCATTGAGAAAACCGTATCTGCATACAAGAAAATATGATGCTCGTCTGAATGAAATCCCAGAAGAAGCAGAGCAAATGAATGGTCAAGACGAATGGTAATGTCACACAGAGCAGAGTTGAAGTGATTAGAACAGATGCAGAGACTAGAGAATGCAGATATTCTATAAGGAATCAAGAAAGTATCAAGGATAAGTGACATCTTGGGATCAAGGTGACGAAGCTTATGTCATAAAACGGATGAAGAAATCCAGTTAGTTTACATGTGTACAGATTCAAAAGAAACGCAAGCAGACTAAGTATTCTTGAAGCTGGCTTTACAGTGAATAGATTGCGCAATGCACTTTATATACATATATTCATTAAGGATAAACAATGGATGTTTCCACTACGTGTTATAGCAGAGTAGGACTAAAAATGGAAGGCCTCGTCTTCAGTGTGGCGCAGTAAGAAAACACCTGAATTAAAAGTGAATCTCGGAAAGACGAGGCTGATTGAATAATGAAGTCAAGCCAAGAATCCAAGGTCTTATCAGGATGAAGTTAACTAGCAGTGGATACAAAATCGTGTGAAAGAACAGCTCCTGTTCAGAAGGCATGAACAAAACACAAAAGACGTCAGAGGTCTATTAAAGAAATTGTAATTTAAAGAAGAGCTCGAAATCATGGTCTATAGTCACTTGGAAGGATGAAGTTGGACGAGCAAGATGTTCGCACCTACGCATGAGGGCAGAGCATGCTTTCACTCCCCTGATTCTCCACAGTACAGAACAAACTCAAGACCGAGCTTCAAAGCCTAATTGACTACACTGACCACTGAGGTGATTTTAGATTGATATGCTAATTGGTGGGAAGCTGGGGTAAAACTGTCTCCCCAGCTCCTGGAAATCCAATCTGCGTGCTGCTAGACGTAGGTGGAAAATTACTGACGAAGGTTAGAGTGCCAACCAATTGTAGGGGACCGCGTAGTTATGGGTCCTATAGTTTGTGTGGCCAATGGGACGGCGTGTGTTTAGTGACGTTCATAGTGGGCAGTTTGAGGGAAGGGCTTAGTTGTCCCACCTGATGTTAAGAGACCTATAACTTTCACTTACTATCCCATACTAGTATAGAACGTATATGTAGATGTTCACTCGGAGCCTATCATAGTTAGTAATAGGTTCTGTAGTTTGCCACGTAGGATGACTTGGTCGTGACGCAGGTCAACGTCAATGATGACAAGTTTTGAATATAAAAGTACCCTTTTTTATTAATTTCGTTGAGTAAGAGGACGAGCGAATTCGTTGATGTTCGTTATGCTCCCTGTTTTAGACAATTGAAAATAAAACAGTTATCCTTTTTACCAATTAACTGAGTCATTTTGATTATTGATGTGGAGTAACTTCTGCATCCCCGTCCATCTCCAGGGTAATTGCTACTCATCTTAAAGGGCTGAGGTTATCCAGTTCAATTCTGGTCGTAGAACTTTGGGATGGGCAAAACATTGCTGAAAACACATAAGGAGATTTAATATGACTTTCAAAGGG
Organism: Ambystoma mexicanum; assembly: GCF_040938575.1. Taxonomy (NCBI): domain Eukaryota; kingdom Metazoa; phylum Chordata; class Amphibia; order Caudata; family Ambystomatidae; genus Ambystoma; species Ambystoma mexicanum. The sequence continues at coordinate 747,938,211 of NC_090926.1, forward strand.
CTCTGACTGGTAGCAAGCTATTTCTTATCCCAATTGCCAAGCCCCCACTAGCATGTCCTCGCAAAAAGGAAATAGCTGGATTCTGTAATATAAAATAGCAGTCAATGTTGAATGCACTAGTCAGCCAAGTTTCCTGCAGGATGAACAGATCAGTAGCCAGAATCATGGCAAATCCAGTAGGGTTTGTAAGAAATGATCTATAACCCCTGGTATTCCAGGTCATCCAGATCAATGTACGATCTATGATCACCTGTCAGATTGCCACGTCCTTTACACTTTCTGAAACCCATTGAGCAATTTCTTGATAGTAATCACCGTTTTTTCACAGATGAGTTGAGAATTACAGAGAATAGGGCGTTCATAAGGAACAAAATATGAACCATCTACATTTAGTGTGGATTGTTAAAAACTATTCACAAATTGAACTTGTTTCCTTACTTTATGACAAATAGTCACTGAGAAACCCATTTGCTCCAGTAAATACACTTTTGGCAATGCCACCATAAGAGGGGAGGTAAACCAGTCACTACCCCGACCCGGGAAGTTCAATTTGGGGCATGTCAGCAGAAAAAATAATGCTAAAATAGCTAATTCTGCTGAAAATGCCCAAAATATGAGATTGATTTAAAAAGGAGCTTTAATTAGAGGGATTACTTTCCTCTAATATTGCCCATTTACCCAAGTCGCACACGTTTTCGTCTGCCTTATACGTTTATATCAGCCTGTACAGTCTGAGTTCTACAGTCTTCCACCAGAGCTGCGGTAGGCAGATTTTATAAAGGTTGGTTGATTACTGCAGTTTGTGGCCTTTGCTGTGTGTTCAGAAGATTCTCTGTTAGTGGAGAAGATGGAACAATCATAATCGGCCAGTACGCAGGAATGCAACCATCGAGATAAAGTGCCCTAGAGACAAACCTGCGTTGTAGAGCCATTGGTTAGAGTATTTGTTACCAATGTTTTGGGATGACTATCTCGCATTTTACAAGAGCAGTTGGCCGCAACTAGTTTTTATGGGAGGCCAGATACTACCTTGTTTATATTAGTCTTTAGCTTCCCCTTATACTTTTTCTTCTTTCCATTAAATATAGTAATAGTAGTTACCGATTTATGGCTCCTGCTTGTACAGACAGGCGCATGGAAGTAGGAGGAATCAGAACCTCCTCATAATCTCAGTCTGCCTAAGTAGTAGGTGAATGAAGTCTTCCCAGAATGCCTTTCACAGGGTTATGATGTAGTGCTACTCTCAAATTAGCCCCGGACAGCTTGAAGTATTGAGCTATGGGGTTTGAGTCCATTTGTTTACATCGTGTTAAGGGAGAAGAGGGAGCGGATAAAGGGCTTTCAATATGTTCCGATCGCAAGTTTACCAATACCAAATCAACAATTTTTGTCAAGATTGATTTTAAAGTCGTCGTTCTTTAGCAATAATTGCAATTCTAACAGATAGAGGGTCTATCTTGGCAATAATTAAGTTTGCTGTGTTTAAGGGTGTAAGCTTGTCTGCAGTGATGAATGGGACCACCTAAGGCACTGAGACAGAATCACTCTCGGATTCAGAATCCAAGTAATCTGAGGAGTCCAAGGAGGAAGCTAAAGTGGTCAGGTCCGGAGTGATAGAAAGACATTCCAATGATGTTTTCCTTACTGCTGTTGTGCGGAAGAGAGTTGCCCCCACACAATGATTCTCTCAGGCCAATACACATGTTTAACAGGGAGTTATTGTTATCTATTGTAGATGACAAAGATTGAGCCATTTTGTCAGCGTTAGACTGGAATGCTAGTGAGTTAAGTTGAGAATTGGAAGTAGCTGCTGATCGAGTGGCCTCAAAATATCCCGTAATTATGGACTGCGTACCCACACTCTTCCCGGGCTTATCTTTAGTACGAGCGGCTTGATCCATGATGGTAGAATCCACTGCAGGGCTCCTAGATCTTTTACCAGCCTGAGTAGAAGCACTACACAGTCCATATTTCCTTGCAGAAGGACGCTTCATGTCAATACAAGAGACGGCTACAAGTTCTAGCCTAGCTGCCAAATGTCTAGTGTGGTCTTGTGCTCACGTCCGTGTCTCCAAATACCAGGTGAGTAAGGCTTTTGTCAGTCGGGGTCTCAAAGGAAAAGGACCCCCGAGGTTGACCCATTGCATTCCACTTCGCAGCTGGACAAACAGATAGCAGAACACCAGTGCACACACTTACAGGCAACCCCTCGAAGCACCCAAACAATAAGCGCTTTCCCCCGACAAGCTTTCAGCAGGCCCTCCATAGCGAACTCTACTAGTGATACTTAGTGGGGGCAAGGGGTGTCACGTAGAGGTGCAAGTAGTTATTTAAGCCTCAGAGAACTCACAGAGCACCCAGAGCCGGCTCTATCTGCAGCCTCAATAATTTAGGCAGTATCACAGTATGCAGTAAATAATATACAGTGGTATATGGTGTGCAATGTAGAGTGTGCAATGAGGCAAGCACTCCGACGGTGAACCTGATACATGCATATGCAACCTACTGACTGCTGCAGGCTGCCATGTGCTGCTGGAGTTCACACCAGCAGGTCCACTGCAAAATCAGACGCTGCCAGTCCAACCTGTCAATTCGCTCAGATGTCCCCCCAGATTACAGAGGGTTAATACTTCTAGCGAGTACCACTCTCAGCTCTGGATACAAAGAACACACGCTGCAAATGTATTTACTTATTAGGTGCTAATACAGGAAGTAAATACTGTTTCAAAGCACCCACAGGGCATCAGGGAGGGGACAAGGGGATGTGAACATTTAAATACATACAAATATTAAATACAGTTGGGGTGGGTGGGACGAACCTACTATGCCTTGTGAGTGTTCAGAACATGCAAGTGCAGAAAGGGGGAATGGGATAGGTGCTGTCATGCTCGTGGGGGAGCAACAAGTGTAGTGCAATGTAAGGTAAGCGCGAGCCTCGAGGGTGGAGGGTGAGCAGAGGCAAGTGCTGAGGATAGACAGAAGCTGGGGGCGAATTGGTGTGGGAGGTCAGGGCCGAGGATGCATAAAGGCCCTCAACACCAAACGAGCAACTGTGAGATTAGCAGAGGAGAGTGGGGGGGAAGGAGAAGGTAAAGAGGAAAATCTCCAGGAGCTTACAGGATTTAAGAAAGTCCCGCTCAAGATGAAGAGGGAGTGGGAGGCTGTTCCAATAAAGGGAGCCAGCTGAGGAAAGAGATCGACCTCGTGCCCTCTGTTTAGCGAAAGGCTTAACACACAAAGAGTTGGTGTCAGAGGAGCGCAGAGGTCTAGAGGGGGAATATTTAGTAAAAAAAGAGTTGCAGATAGTGTGGTCCCCGGCCCCAGACAGCCTTGTGGATGATACAGAGGGATTTGAATTTAATCTGTGAAGCAACCGGGAGCCAGTAAAGACTTTTTAGGGCAGAAGAGATTTGGTCCCTGGGCTTGAGGCCAAGGATGAGTCTTGCTGCTCTATTCTGGATTAGTTGGAGAGGTTGCAGAGTGGGAAAGGAACATTCAGGAGGAGGCTATTGCAATAGTCAAGCCTAGAGAGAACCAGGGCTCGTGTAACATTGACCTTCTGGGGGAAGGTGAGAAAAGGTAGAATTTCTTTGAGAAGGAAGAGCTGAAAGTGGGAATTATTTTCATTGTCCTGAGTGTGGGGGAGGAAGGAGAGCGAGGAGTCGAAGATGACTCCAAGGTTTCTGGCATCAGAAGAGGGAGCAGGTGGAGAGTTCATGGAGGAAGGCCAGAGTAAAGGGAAGAATTCAGAAGCAGGGGTCACAATGGGAAGGATCTCCAACCAGCGCTCGAGTAATATCGAGCTTCTGGAGGAAATCAACCACCCTATTATCGACTGACCTGCATTCAGCGTAATATGCTCAAACTACCTCTGGGGGTACCAGTTTGTCTTGCTTCCACGCCCAAGAGCCAAACGCTGGCATTTTTCAGCAAGCAAGCAGTTTACCGCCACCACTGATTCGTATCCGGAACCCAAGAATGCCTAGAGGAAAGCACCTAACAATGACATACAGTACGTGTCAAGTCTCACAACAGCTAGCCTGAAGCCACCTCCGACACAATTCTCCAAAACACCACCGGATGTAGAAGTGTCTGGGGAGTACGATGAAGTGACTGTCCTGTATGTCAATGTGGGTGTTCAAAAAGGAGGCTTTGACTGACAGTATTTCACGAGGTCGTCACACAGGTCATAGAAACCTTTTCAGGGAAAACGTGGGTTTGTTTGCATCATACTTGGCGCTGTGGGAAACCGTTATATGTGTGGTGTGAGGGGAATGTTAATCCAAAGAATCAGGGGTATTAAAGGTTATTAGGAAGGAATTGGCTGACAGTGAGGCAGTGATCCCACAAATTCAAGCAGAGCCCGACTACATGGGTGAACCGGTTAAACAAAAAAGGATTTGTGAGGGGTTGCAGAAAATCCATAATGCAGGACACAAGGAGGTGAAGTTTCTGGCAAGGAAGGCTTCTGTTCGACAGTATGGGGAGGGACAGCGCCCTGGCAAACTGCTAACACAACCGGCTAGATCAGACATATTCAAAAGGCATGTTGCAGTAATTAAGGATGCACAGGGCACCTCTAGGTACATAGATGGTGACATTGTGTGTTTTGTGAATGTTACGCACGTCTTTACTCTTTCCAAATTCATGGCTCTGAGCTGGTTTTGAGGGTTTTCTTGATCAGGTGGCACTACACTGGTTTAGCCCAGAAGAGAGGGAATGGCTTTGTTGGCCCCTTACCTTGCAAAAAATATTGGGTGTGATTAAGGAGTTACTGTTGGGGAGAGCTCCTGGGCTGGATGGCCTTACAGTGGATTTCTACAAGCATTATGCAGCATTTTTAGCCCCGCATCTGCTGGAGGTTTATTGGCAGGCCCTGCATGAAGGGAAGCTACCTGAGTCTATGAGGGACGCAGTGGTTGTTGAAACCCAAGAAAGCAACGGATGAATGCTCTTTCTACCGTCCAAACTCACTTATTAACTTGGATAATAAGATCCTAGCCAAGTTGTTAGCTACGAGGCTGGCACAGCTGATGCATAAATGTGTCAAGTCGGATTAATCCGGCTTTATCCCGGGACGCTCTACCTCTTATGGGTGGAGACAAATGTTTGGGTTCATGTCGGCGGCACCTAGCGACGATTCTCTGGTGGATGTCCAGCTGCATGCCAAAAAGACTTTTGATTTGGTGGAATTGCCCGGTTGGTTTGCGGTGTTGAGAAGAATGGGAATGGGGGAGGGAGCACATAACTGGTTTCCCTGCTCTATGCCCTACCAACTGTCAGGATTAGGGTGAATGGTCAGCATAAACCGTTAGTCCCCTTGGGGCGAGGGATGCCGCGAAGGTGTCCCCTTTCAACTCTGTTTGCCTTAGAGATCAAACCACTGGCAGAATTAATTAGAGATAAACATTTACATAGAGGAGTGCACTTGTATAATCACATAGCTGGTGGTGTCCTTGTATGTGGATAACATGGTGCTTTACGTAAAGTGTCCAAAGTGTTGCCGATCGATGTGTGTTGGAATTTGGAAACTATTCAAGGTTGAAAGTCAATCCTACATAATATATGCTTTTTCCGTTCAACGCTCACACATGACAGTACACGGATGGGTTGAACTTTCGGTGGTACATGGACTATACTCAATATTTGGGAATAGATCTAGCCTGGTCTCCAGAGATTTTGTATGAGCGCAATTATGGCAAGGTCTTGAAGCAAGCTGGGGTGGAGGTTAGGAGGTGGATGCAGTTACCCTTCACCCTTTATAGACAGTTCTCAATTATTACAATTATTCTGCTGCCCCGGTTTCTGTATCAGTTTTTAGAGGTGCCACTGGTGTTACCCAAGTCTTATTTCAGGGAGGTGAAGAAGGATGTAACAGACTTCATATGGGATGGGAAACAACCTTGCATGAAGTGGGAGCTGTTGATTGCACCCACAGGCCCAGTTTCTTTTGCGGGCTGTTATATTGGTGCCTCCGGACAACCAGTCTAGGACTCAACACATGGTGGAGTTGATGTGCAAATCCTGAGTGTATATTGAACGGAAGGGGAGGATGTATGTTCTTTACACTCCCAGTCTGCCGGTTACACACATTCCGAACATACCGCTGAACGCAGTTGTGTGCACTGTATGCAGAAGATGGGTATTACACAATTCCGGGATCCGTTTCCTGGTGGGCAGTTTCTCTCCGTCTAAGAGTTTAAGGGGAGAGGGAACACTAAACCCTTGGATTTATGTTAGTATTTTTCGTTAAAAATATCCCTGAAAGTATGTTTCCCGACTTTCCCTTGCAACCGGAGGTAGCAAGATTCTAGCTGGGGTGATATGCTTCGAGAATACCATTAAACTGGTCTCCAACCTCTATCACAAGATAGTGGACAGCACGGTGCACTGCGCAGAGTCCTCTTGAGGGAAATGGGAAGTGGCTCTTGGAGGTGCCATTACGGATGATGAGTGGAGATAATGCTGTGCTCAGACCAGAAAAATAGCTATAAATAGTCGGTTTAAGCTGATACATTTTAAATATCTTCACCAATTCCATTATACCACAGCGACTCTACAAAAATAATTTCCAGAGAGAGTGGATGAATGTGTTTGATGTGCTGCTTCACCTGCAGATGTTTTTCATGTGGCATGTCCACCTGTGTTGTGTTTTTGGCAGGATGTATTTGATGTAATTAGTGATATCATCGATGAGCTGGTGATCCCCTCCCCCCACACCAATGACGGCTCTGTTGGGTTATACAAAGCACATTGCTGGTCATGCGAGGAGACTGGCGGGACTGCTGTTGTTTCTGGCCAAGAGGAGAGTGGCAATGGGGTGGGGTAGGGTAGGAAAAAAGCTGCTCATTGTTGAAAACTGGAGCAAGGACATTCATTACTGCAATGAGATGGAGATGAAGTATGGAACAGTGGTGCACCCAAACCAATAGACATTTGGGATCCGTATAAGCAGTATCTTATTTCACAAAAGCAAAGAACTGGCTCGATATCAGAGCCTGATATAACTTAAAGCATGGGGGAAATGTATGCTGGGGGATGTCACAGGTAAGCCACTGGCTGTACCTGCCGGGGCTGGAGGCATCATATTTGAGATTACAGTGCCATTTGATGGGAGAATGGGTGTGGGGGTTGGGGCTATGATGCATTTAAGGTGTTAAGGGGGTGAGGTTTAGCATTGTATTTTGGACCTGGGATTGCTGATAGACCGCCGTCTCTTGTGTTGTGGGTCCTGTTTTGGAAACAAAAATATATATTTTTTTAATGCAAAAAAGAATGAATAGGAAAAGTTAGAGGTCTAGCCACTTTAATGAAGCTAAATCTGATCTACCGCACAGGTGCGTATTCTGCAGCAATCAACCACAGGTGTGCCAGAGGAGACCCCAAGGAAGTGTTCCAGAGCGCTGAAGATGGACCCAGGATCCAAGTAGAAGAAGCAGAACAGTAAAACGCCCACCAACAGAAGTGTAGTTGAAAGGCAGTAAAGATTTGTCCCCATAGAATTTCTACCACAGAACAGCTGGAAATCTGAGGGTGAGTATCTCGAATAATCACCCACCCAGGACCTGAAGACAAGTACTCTCATTGGTGGCTTCAGCGAAAACGGCTCCAGCAAACTGAAACAACCCAATGAGTAAACCGCTTTTTTTCCCACAGATGCGGTTTTCAGTATTTGTTGCCAGGGAATTGAACACTAGACCAACCACGACCCCAGCAATCCAGAAAAGGAACAAAGTCTCTTCCCAGGACCTACACCCCCACGCATGCATCTAAAATTTCTTTGAGAAGGCTCCAAGGAAGATTCAGTAACCGGCAAAAATGTCTCCCCAAGCAGTTCAATGGACAAAAGAAGGCAGAGCACAGCTGGAAACGGTCACTGGACGGAGACAATAGCTGGTGACACTCTCAGACTCCTAAGCGGACGGTCAGGCAGTTAGTATCAAGCACCTGCTGGATATAAGCAGTGACCCACAGTCAATCAGATGATTATGGTGGTAAACAGCAGGTGGCAGCGATAAATGGCTTAAAAAGCAGTCCCAGAGTGGAGGTCTCGAACCAGCAGATGCGGGGAGTCACCAGGAGTTTTCAGGATGCCCAGACCGGACCTTCAGTGGCAAAAACTCCAGACCGGGATATGCCCAAGCCATTGCACTTAGCAAGTATTGCCAAACAAGGGGCTTTGAAAAACCACACAAATGGCAGGAATCGATGGGGAAACTCATTCAGCAGGTCAGCAGGACAACAGAGGCAGGACAAATTCTAAATACCCTTGCACAAAGGGGCTGGCCAAACGCCAGCCAGCCAATCCTTTGTAGGGGAAGGGGGGGCAAAGGGTCAAATTACCAATCATACTGGTGGGTCAGTGAAACTGCCTCTTATACCAAGCCACCCACACAGGAGGTTAAAAGGGATAGTCCAGGGACCTATAGAGGCTGCCACTGTAGGCTCACATTGTCAGAAGAGCCACTTTAAAGGCCTACCATCGTGGTACCCTAGACAAAAGAATCCCTGAAACACAAAATGGCCATGTGCAGGATTTTAAAAACAAGCCACTCGAACCCCAAAGGCTACCAAAAGGTACATTGGGATACCAATGCAGTAAAAATGACTTTCACCCTTGGTGAAGCCAAAACTAAATTATAGCTGTGACCAACCTACTCCCATAAACCTGTGTAGTGTGATAACACTGTAGGGCAGTGGTCTGCAACCTGAGACTCGCCAGATGTTTTGGACTACAACCCCCTTCTTCCTTCACCATTGACCATGACTGATGGGAGTTTTAGTACAAAGCATCAAGAGAGACAAAGGTTGCAGACCTCTGCCCTAGGGCAAAAATGGGGAGCGTAAGTGGCGCCCTAGGACTGGATGCATTAGGGGTGACCCAATACCATATACCTTATATAAGGTAAAAAGGGACATAATGGAATATTGTCTTGGTGTCCATTTCATGTATTGTATTTGCAGCATTTCATGTTTAAATTGGTCCGAAGAGGGCTTCTTTCAGCAAGGTTTTGTTTTCTTCAGTAATACTTTGGCGCCTATTTATTTGTATCCTACCTGCGTGCCAGGGATGGAAGCATTTCATATATAAAACAGGAAAAAGATATACATCCAACATTTCACAAAATTGTACAAATAAAATGAATCTTGATTGTTGTCTGGGCCGGCTCAAACGAAAAACTGGGAGAAAAGTAGTGAATAAGTCAACAAGCAGCTGCCAGTTACAGGGGAAGATAGTGTAAAGTTACCAGGTTCACAGAGGAGTTGCAGAAGAGTGATGATGGTGGATCCCACCACAGGAGATCCTGACCAGCAGTCAATGAAGAGGCCCTTGAAGGAAGGTTGCAGAGAGTAACGGTTCAGGTACCCAAAAGCAATGTCTGCAGACTGGAAAACTGAGCCAGGAGTGGATTTGTAGGCTGAGGAGGCCCACAATTTCAAATGGGCTTCTGGGCTGCATTCAACAGGTCCAGGGGACAAAGGTACAGAGGGTCAGTTCAAGCGTCTCGTTTGCTATGGTTACGGTTGAGGTACCAGGTAATAAGGACTGCAGGCAACCCTTGGATATCGGAAAGCTGGAACCAATGATAAATGTAGCTATAGGAATTTCTTTCTTTTTGGGGGAAGGGCTCTGTTCCTAGACCCTCAAGAGGCAAACTCTCTTGAACTCTCACAAAGCTTTTTAACAAACTCACCTCACTAGAATCCTAGGTCTCCAAAGGGGTCCATGTCAGTAGAAACACTAGCACATTCAGGTATCCCATCTCACTATGCACATACCTTCTAGTACTGTGGAAATTTCAACTTCCCCGATTGGGACCTTGTTTCACTATTTCAATAGGGCAATGGCTATCTCTAGAGGAGCCTCACTGCATTTCCTCTTCAGAGTCAGATGGCAGGAATACAGCGTGTATCCCTAGTACTTGATCTCGGCACATAGAACATTCACTGATTGGTTTATTAGTAGCAGGCCCATTAGTCTGGGACCAGCCCCATGGGGTTTACCCACCTCTACCATGGCAACCTGTGTGGAAGGGGTTTAACCCTGGCTAGATTTCTTCATCTCCTCAGACTTGCAGGAAACCCTCTTGTCATTGTGGTCTCTACAAGATATCCAAAAGTCAACAGAGACAGCTAACGATTTGAGATCCAGAACCTTACAACCTGAGTGTTGATGCATAAATTACTTCAGAATGACAAAATGGATGCCTTTTAAGGAATCCACTTTGTTGCCATATACTCACCACATATGTTTTCAGATAATCATTTCCCCAAATCCCAAATCGCCCAAAAGACGCTATTCTTCTGATTCTTCATGATCTCATATGTCTCTTGCTCAGGCTCATGCAGCACAATAATTGCTTCAGAACCACTCTGGATGGAGCCAACTCACAAGACACATAACATAATATTTTCCTTTCGCCACGTGCAATCGACAAGCCATCTCAAACTATTTAGCCAAACTAAAATAATTTCCCTACTCACTCTTTTGTAAATTTCAGAGTGGATGAAACGCTGAGCCATTGAGAGTCTTGGAAGAGTTGAAACCTGCAACCTTAGCAGCCACTAACTCCCTGTTTTAGTGCAAGATGGCCACCAACTGGTGTGCTCTTCAGTTATCTCTTGAGCCAGATCGGCTTCCAACTTCCTGTCTTCCAAACCTTGTCTCCGGACTTTAACGTCTCTGATTTTTTTAAATGTTCTGCTTTTTTTAGCCCTGTCCTGTGGCCTTAAGTGTAAAAGGCTCTCTTTCAGATTCAAAGAGCAACAGCGGACACTGTATTTTATGCAATAAGAGATGTAGGGCAATCAAAGGATTACCAAGAATACTAAGTAGAAGTACTGTACTGGATTTCTACAATTACTTTGATTAATACAGATTCTGGTCTAGAGTGTTCAATCCTCACACACTTCCTTCAGTTTCTCAATCGCAACATAGCGTGGGCTTCAGCAGTGAAGATATTGATTTCTGTGGTAAGCAACTTACTGCTAGCTATTCATTTTCAACACTTGCAGTGGAGAGGCTTAACATCAGCACCTATGTTCACTGAGACCTTATACTGTGAATCGCCCCCACCGCCAGGCCACTACTTTCTCAGGGGTATTTCCCACAATGCCTCTTGTTGGGGCTTAGAAAGACCAACCTATTTTGTATGTACAGAGTTTTGTATGTATAGAGTTTCCCTCAAATTATTCTCGACTCTCCTAGTGGTGGCTGCCAGAGCAAACAAGGCTTCATACTTCGGAGGGGAGAGGTGTAGTAATAAAGTAAGACTTACACATAAGCACATGTGCATACAATAAAGGAAGGTTCTCAGTAAGCAACTGAAAAATATATGCTTTACACAATGTTGTGCATTAAATACATTTCTACAATAACAAGTAAGTGCTGGAATTTAGAAAAGAGTTATAAAAAAACCTTAAGGTGTTACTACACTAGACAACCGTCTAAAACATTATCAAATTGCACATCCAGGTAGAACCTTTGAAAAAGTTGATAAGGTTTATATTGGTCTGAAAGTTTGTGCTTAGAAGTTAGCATGCAGCTCCTAATTATAGATAGGATTTCTGATTTTTAGTTAAACCCTGGGAAAACAACACCAGGAGTAAAAGTGCTTCCTTGGTTTAAACTAAAAAATACTGTTTTTCCCCTCCCAGTGGTGCCTTAGTGTGAGCAAGGATGGGGGGTGGGGAGGAGGTGGCTGAAGGGGGGCTTGACATACTATATGAGAAGGGCCTTACCTCTCCCGCACCCCAGTATGCCTGTATGCTTTCTCCCATTGTGCCCTCTCCTGTCCCCTTATCTTATGAAAAAAATAAAATGTAAATATTTCGTAGGAATTAGTGGCTATTTTGAGGAATTGTAGACAAATTGGAGGCATTTTTGTGGCTGCTGATTCACGTCTCAAAATTGGCCAAAACAGCCTTGTATTTACAAAAAATTGTATTACAAGGATTTTTCAGTGTCTCTAATTGTGCCCCCAGACTCTTTTTTTCCCCTCCTTTGAATGCAAGGTTTGAATAAGACATGCATTGATTTCAAAAGATTTTAAGTTGTATTTTTTTTGTGCAAGTTCATTTTTTTAATGTATTTTTATTTTATTTGTATTCACTACAAAAAACCTTTACATAACGAAACAAGGGAAAGATAGAACATAAAATACCACAATACCCAATATAATGCAGGTTAAAATACAGATTAATTACAAATGAATCAAAGTTCAAATTAATACACCACACAGTTCAACAACAATTAAGTTCACCAACCAATGCTATATTTATTTTTTCCAAATCACCACAAGTGCAGAGGAAGACACTCACTGTGTTCCTGAAAAAACGCAGGGAGCTTGGCCTCAGTCTGAATATTGCTAAATTGAAGGTTATGGTCTTTTGCCCCAGATTTACTAAACGTAAAACACTGAAGATTGCAGTACAGGGTTTAGTCCTTGAACAGGTCAATTATTACGATTATTTGGGGTTTAGATTTGAAGAATATGGCAGCTGGGATGCCCAGATCACAAAATTGACTGCCACCGTAGAAAAAGTAAGTGGAGAAATCTTGGCATTCCATGCGAAACATAAAAGGGTGCAGATTCCCCAGCTCTGGATTTAATCCAGAAGCAAGCTATTCCTAATGCGATATACGGCTCTGAACTATGGGGGGTATAGCAATATCCAGAAGCTAAGCACGCATGAACATACATTTCTGGAGAAATTGTTGCTGCGCCCTGTACGTTTTCCCACAGCACTGGTCTTCCTGGAGCTGGATGGCACCCCGGTTGCCGACCAGATCCGTGCAAGACCTGCATTATTATTAGCTAGGTTATAGAAACAGCAGGATTTAGTAGGTTATCGAAATGTAGCACTTCATCTGCCAGCTATGGTGAGTTTCAGGACCTTGATTTGACCGACGTGTGGACACCCCCCCCCCCCTAATTTGGGTTTCAGCATCGATTGCAACCATCAAGAAAATGGTTAAGAAGAGAAGTAACAATTGCCTTTTGGTTGATGCCTCAAGCCTGAAACTGGGGCCTGGTTACATTCACTGGAGGCATCAAGCGGGGTACAAAATATATCTGGATGTGATTTACTGCCCCCTATGAAAAGGCTATGTATCTGCGATTTGATTCTCTTGGTGGCCTCCATTACCCAAAACTGGCTACCATCTAATACAAGCAAATGCCTCCTATGTGATAAGGGCAATGAGACAGTCACGCATTTTCTGTTTCTGTATTTGAAGCCATTATTGAGGGAGGCAGGGGTTTGACATTTGGACGGTGCTGTGAAACCCCTGGGTCAGTGTATAGACATGCATGTGGTCAGAGCAACGGCCCATTACATTCATAGAGCATGGTTACTTAGGGCAAAAGCTTAAGTATTATAGACAAGCCCAGAACTTGATAATTGCTAATGGTAGATGAGGCTGCTAGCTGTAGACTCTACTCAACCCCCTATTTTTGTATAAAAACTTGAATTTATAATGTAAAGCACTTGCACTTTGTAACGAACATTCATTCTCCGTTACACTGGATTTTAATGTTTTGCCGGGACATGCCAATTTTGATATGCTGATTTTATTACGTTTTATCTTGGTTTTATCTTGAACCAATTGACTTTTTTTATCTCTGTATACTTTTATGGTTGATAAACCGAAATAAAGTATACGATTTATTTTATTTTTATTGTGGCATTTATAAAGCGCACCGAACCCGGGGGCTTCTGAGCGCTGGTTTACATGAAAGAACAAGTTACTTTCTTACCTGGTAACGTTCTTTCGATGGGATGGTCCGACGACGTATTCCAATCTATGACAAGTAATGCCCACAGCTGTGCTGCTTCGGAAAATCTTTGGCGTCTGCGTCCTGCGTCGATGACGTTGATGCGCCGTCCCCGAGGACCTCCTCCAACGGCCGACGTCACCCGATGTGATAAGTAGGACGCACGACGCCCATAGCCTCAGTTATAGTTTTTTCCCAGAATGTGTGCCACCAGTTTTCTGCCAGTCAGACACACAAGGCCTTGCGGAACGCAAGCTGCAATCGCAAAAGAAATTCTGCAGCGGGGAAGGCAGGGAGGGAGCGATATGGAATACGTTGTCGGACAATCCCATCGAAAGAAGGTTACCAGGTCAGAAAGTAACTTGTTCTTCGAGGGGATTGGGTCCTCCGACGTATTCCATATCTATGACAGACTCCCAAAGCAGTACCAAGCAAGGAGGTGGGAAAGAATTTAGAATACAACTTTAGCATGCCCAATCAAATTGCGGAATAGAGAACTGCCTTGCTAAAGGCCAGATCTTGCCCTCTGATGGAATCAAAGGAATAGTGACGTACAAAAGTATGTACTGAAGCCCAGGTGGCTGCATCACAGATGTGATGAATAGGAACTCCCCTCTGCAGGGCAGTAGACCCAGCCACTCCTCTGGTAGAATGGACCCGCAAGCCAGCCGCAGGGTCCTTTCCCCGCCAAGCGGTAACACTCGGAGATAGCTAAAATACTCCGAGACAAAGTTTGTTTCGTCACAGCTTGTCCTAAACGCTTCCCAGCGTAACCAATGAAAAGTTGATCATACACTCTGACCCGGGACATGCGCGAAATATAAAAGCTCAACGATCTCCGAGGATCAAGCCTATGGAGCCTCTCCTCTTCCTTACCAGGATGTGGAGGAGGATAGAACGCCGGAAGAACAACCTTCTGGCTCAAATGAAAATCCGAAACCACCTTCGGAAGAAAAGAAGGAAGAACTCTAAGGACAACCCTGTCCTTGTGAAACACAGTGAAGGGTGGCTTAACTGAAAGTGCCTGTAACTCACTCACTCTGCTAGCGGAAGTAACCGCAACCAAAAACACAGTGTTCAGAGTCAACAGCCTCAAAGGGCAAGAATGTAAAGGCTCAAAAGGAGCACCCATAAGAAACTTAAGAACAAGGTTCAAATCCCAACCTGGCACCAAAAAAGGTGACAGAGGGAACACATTAGTGAGCCCTTTCAAAAACTGTGAAATTAAAGGAATTTTAAAATATGAACACTCTTCAGACGAGCGCTTAAATATGGACAGCGCCGCCAGGTAACCTTTAATGATCCCCACTTGCAAGCCACTGTGGGCCAAAGAAAGCAAAAAAGACAAAACCATGGGAATGTCGCATTCAAAAGGATCCACATTCTGAACTCTGCACCAGTCGCAGAACTTTCTCCAACGGCAACGGTACAGAGACTTAGTCTTCAGGAAGGTCCCAATCCTTATACCTCAACCTTTCAGAAGCCAAGCGTGAAGATTGAGGGATCTGACCTCTGGATGGAGAACCTGACCCCCATCCTGTGAGAGCAGATCATCTCGGTAGGGAAGACGACGTGGAGGGCAGATGGACAAGTCTAGAAGGTCCGGGTACCACGTCCTCCGGGCCCACGCCGGAGCAATGAGGATCATCCGGGAACCGAACCTCCGTAACCTCCGCAGCACTTGCGGGATTGACGGGGACTGGAGGAAACGCGTACAGCAGTGGGAATGACCACTCCACCACGAACGCGTCTCCTAAGGCTCCTTTTGGAGGAAATTCCCACGAGCAAAACCTTTCGCACTTCCGGTTTACACTGGAGGCGAAGAGATCCACTTGAGGGGTCCCCCAAAGGGCGAAGATCTCCAGGAGAATCTCCTGAGCCAGCTCCCACTCGTGAGAGATCGTGCTCTGCCTGCTCAGAGCGTCCGCCGTCTCGTTGTCGTCTCCGGCCAGATGAACTGCCGAGATCGAAACTTCCTGCTGGATGGCCCAGAACTCGAGCTGCATCGCCTCCCTGCACAGCGGAAGTGACCCTGCCCCCCCCCCCCTTTTTGTTGAGGTAGTGCATGGCCACCGTGTTGTACTTCAGAATCAGGACACTCTTCCCGCGCACAGTCGGCAGAAAAGCTTTCAGAGCTAGCCCGACGGCCCTCAGCTCCAACAGATTGATATGGAGTCTGGACTCCGACGGAGACCAACGACCGCTGACTGTCAGCTCGTTGGCATGAGCTCCCCATCCCGTGAGGGATGCGTCCGTCACGATCGTCACCTCCGGTCAGGGCAGCCAGAATGGGGCACCCTTCATCAGATTGCCCTCGACGGCCCACCACAGAAGGTCCCGGGCTAACGAGAGCGGCACCTGAACAGGGTCCGACAACCTGCCGGAGGACTGAGACCACTGGAGCTTGAGTGCCCACTGCAAAGATCTCATCCGCAGACGAGCCTCTGGCACCAGAAGAATGCAGGATGCCATGAGGCCGAGCAGTCTCAAGAACTTGGACGCTGGGAGAGTCTGGGCAAACAAACTTGGTCACCCATCTGCTGAATGTGAAAAGCCCTCATCTGAGGAGGAAAACACTGCCTCAGGGACGTGTCGAGCACTGCTCCGATGTACTGGAGCCGCTGCGTTGGTGTCAAATGGGACTTCTTTAAATTGAGGGAGAAGCCCAGCCTGTGAAGGGAGTGGCAGGTGATGGACAGATGATCCAGGACTTGCTCGGGAGAGCTCCCCCTGATCAACCAATCGTCCAGGTAGGGGTAGACGTGAATCCCCCCTTTCCTGAGATGCGCTGCCACCACCACCATGAGCTTGGTGAAAACCCTTGGGGCGGAGGTCAATCCGAACGGCAGGACCCGAAACTGAAAGTGCGAGTCGCCAACCGCGAACCTCAGGTACTTCTTGTGCTTGGGATGGATCGGCACATGGAAGTAAGCATCCTTGAGGTCGAGAGACACCAACCAGTCCTGAAGTTGAAGGGCCTGGAGGACTTGAGAAAGAGTCACCATCTTGAACTTTTCCCTTCTGAGGAGTTTGTTCAAACCGCGCAAGTCCATGATGGGTCTCAATCCCCAGTCTTTCTTTGAAATCAAAAAATAAGGGGAATACCATCCCTTGTTCCTCTCCGCTACAGGCACCAGTTCTATGGCGCCTTTCTCCAGCAGGGCTTGAATTTCCTGCGCAAGGAGCGGATCCGGACTCTTCAAAGAGAGGTTCCCTGGTGGATTGTCGTGAGGCCTCTGCCGAAAAGGAAGACAGTAGCCATGGGTTATGATCTCCAGAACCCACACATCTGAAGTAATGGCTTGCCACTCTACAAGATGCTGCGCCAGCCTTCCCCCAACCAGCGAACAATGGGACCTGGCCTCATGACTGAGTGGTAGCGGCTGCGACGTTGCCTGAGGGCAAAGAGGCAACTGCCCGAGCGGCCTTGGCACCTCGAGTACCTTTGTCTCCACCTCTGGCACTCTTACGATGGCCTCTTTGACTGCTAGCTCCTCTCGCTTTACTGAAGGACGAGTAATAGCGAAAGGAACCTCCCCTCCATTGCTGTCCCCTAGGACGAAAAGGCGAAGGTTGGCGAACTGCAGCGCCCAACGACTTCGCTGCAGTTTTGGAGGTCTGCAACCTCTCAAGGCTCTCGTCAGCCTTGCTGCCAAAAAGGTGTTCACCGTCAAAGGGCATGTTGAGGTGCTGGGACTGCACATCAGGAGCGAACCCCGACTTCCTCAACCACGCAAACCTGCGCATTACGGTGCTCGCCGCCATGGACCGGCTGACACAATCCGCCAAGTCCAAACCCGACTGAACGGCCTCACACATGGCATCCTTGCCATCCTGAACCATAGCAAGGAAACCATCCCGTTCGTCCCCTTCGGGAATATGATCAGCCGCTAATGCAACACAGTTCCACAGAGTGTGTGTGAAACGAGACAAGGCACATATGGAGTTGGCCGCCTGAAGCGCCATACCCCCAGAAGAAAACACTTTCTTCGCCCAGCCGTCAAAACGTTTGTCGTCCCTATCCGGAGGGATGGTAGGATACGACGCCTGCTTTGCAGGGGCCGTAGCCGCCTACACCACCAAACTCTCCGGGGTGGGGTGCCTAGATAAGTAGCAGGGGTCGCTACTGGCTGGACGGTATTTTCGCGACAAAGACTTGCCACTGCCGGGAGACTTTCCGGAGCAGTCCAAGCCACCGCCACCCTTCTCTGCAAAGCCATATGAAAAGGCAAAACCGGGTCAGTGGGTGGACCGAGATCAAGGATGTCCGTGAGGTCATCCTGAACGAACTCCCCTGGGGGAGCTGACCAACCCAAGTACTCGGTAACCCGAGACATAAGGCGCCGATATGACGAATCGGCATGAGTGCCAGGCTCCGGCCGACAAAACTCCACCTCCGGAGAGGTGTCCAGTCCACTGGCATCATGCAGTGACTGCCTCAGGTCATCAAACTGACTATGGCCCGAGATAAGGTCATCTGGAACCGTAACCGGAACCAGGCCGCCATCAGAACCTTCATCACCCTCTGAAATGTACTCCAAGCGGGGAGAGGAAGACCTCTGCGTAACCAAAGCAGTGCCGGACCTTAGCCATAGCCTTTTTAGGGGCAAGCCCCGTGCCACGGGGCCCCTCCGACACCATCGCCTCGAAAGGCGTCGAGGGCGCCGAGCGAGTCGGCGTCGACAGAAAAGACGTCGAGGGCGCCGAGTGAGTCGGCGTCAACAGACAAGGCGTCGACGTCGAGCGAATCAGCATTGACGTCAGCTCCAACGCCTCCAGCATCTGCGGCGTCGACACAGTCCTCGAAGCCGGAGCTCCGAGCGTGTCTCTCGACAACCTGGGCGCAGATGGCGTCAACGACCACCTCGAAGACGGAACCTCGAGAGAAACCGTCGACGACCTCGGCGCCACAGACATTGACGTCTTCTTCGAAGACGGCACAGGATCACGCGGTCTCGAGCGCGTCAAGGACCGGGACCTGGAACGGGCATGGCGAGAACAGCTACCCTTGTCCGAGCGGGACCTCTCCCGCGAGCCGTGCCGACCACCCGAGCCCGAAGGCGTACGGGAGGTGTCTCTCGCCCGGTCCGACCGACCCCACTCGGAGGCGCAGACGGACCAGTGCCCTGCGATTCCAGAATCGCTAGCATCTGCTTCCCGAAGGAAGCCCATTCCTCCGGTGTCGCTTGCATGGAGGGATAAGCGACCCGCCGACGGGCGGAGTCCTCGGAAGAGGACGGGGAAGGCGACCTATGCCGGCACTTCCTGGAATGCCTAGAAGAGGCGGAGGAGTGGCGAGACCGACTCCTGGAAGGAGACCCACCAGACTTCCGACGACGATGCAGAGAGTCACCCCTCGAGTCATCGGTCGAGATGCCCCGCAGACCTCGACTTCCGGGGCTTAGACACCCGACCTACCGACAGTTTCTTCTAGCGTTTCCGCAAGGCCTTCGCAGTGAGCGACTGGCAGTCGACAGTCGTCCGCATCGTGGGCCTCCCCGAGGCACCAGCGGCAGGCGTTGTGCGAGTCCGTGGCCGACATCTTGGACCCACAGTCCCCGCAGTTCTTGAAGCCCGGACGCGGGGTCGAAGATGAGAAAGACATCACCACGAACAGGTCTTCACACCAACCGAAGAGGTTCAATGAACCGAGAAAGAAAACAGCAACTCCAATGAGTTGAGGCGTACCGAGATTCACGAAGCGAACACGTTCGCGGAAAAAACGGAACTGAGGCTATGGGCGTTGTGCGTCGTGGGTCCTACTTATCACATCGGGTGACGTCGGCCATCGGAGGAGGTCCTCGGGGACGGCGCATGGACGTCATCGACGCAGGACGCAGACGCCAAAGATTTTCCGAAGCAGCACAGCTGTGGACATTACCTGTCATAAATATGGAATACGTCGGAGGACCCAATCCCCTCGAAGTCATGGTTACAAAAGGTTACAAACAGCAGTGGTACATACACGGTGCACAGATCTAAGTTTCTGGTCTTGGTGGAAGTTGCAATTGCCACCTGCATATAGAGTTGTGCAAGCTCAATTACTTAAGGAGGTCTTGGGCGAAGAGCCAGGTTTTGAGGCCCATGCGGAAGGACCAGAAGGAAGCATCTGATATTAGAGCTAAAGGCAGGGTGTTCCAATGTTTGGCAACAATCACAGGGAGCTTCTGACTCTGGCTTTCTGAGGTTTGGTCATGATGATGATATCATAAGCAGATAATCTAGAGGCATTTTAACAGAACTCCATTTGTTTTCGCGTCGACTTATACTAAGTAAAACGTTTCTAAAATCACTATACATTCAATCGTTAAAACCATTAAAACAATTATAAACTACAATGTATAAATGTACTAATCATACATATATAAAATAGAAATTCCATTCAAATTGATTCGATCATACAATACATTTGTGATAAGAGAGTGAAGGAGAGTGAAGGAGATTTCATTGCCCTGTCCTCTCACAGATAGCATTAGATAGAGCTTTTACAATAACACACCATAGCTGGTACAAAGCTATGTGGACAATTTCGGACTCCGTATTAAGGCAAAAGTAGTTTTATCGAATCGAAGTTATGCCCAAAACTAGCCATTATGGTCATGTAAGCCGAGCCCAATAGTTTGCATTCAGTAAAAAAGTGTTTTGCTGTTTTGAGGAGCCCTAGGAGTTGACATATTCGGCAGATCCTGTTCTGTACTGACATTTTGAGATTTTCACCTCAGATAATTTGAAAAAAGGAGTTGGTTACTCCTTAATCTCAATATAAGATACTGGACTGCAGGACTAGGACTTGCGTGTAAGTACGCAATGTAGAAAGGTGCAAATAATTATTTTTCCAATCCCATTTCTTCAGTTTGCTTTTAAATAACTGTTTTAATATGGGAAAGTTAGTACCTTGTTTAAAATCAGGTAACCATCCAATACCCTTGTACAACCTGGCAATTAATCTACTAAATTCCTCTCTACTACACCTATGGCTTGATCTATCATAGGGCCCCGACAAAGTCAGTAGAACAAGTTACTTTCTTACCTGGTAACGTTCTTTCGATGGGATGTTCCAACGACGTATTCCACATCTATGACAGGTAATCACCACAGCTGTGCTGCTTCGGAAAATCTTCGGCGCCTGCGTCCATGACGTTGATACGCTGTCCTTGAGGGGACGTCACTGGATGTTATAAGTAGCACGCACGACGCCCGTAGCCTCAGTTGTAGTTTTTTCCCCAGAACGTGTGGCACCAATCTTCTGCCAGAATGACTACAGAAAGCCTTGCAGAAACGTAAGCTGCAATCGCATAAGAAATTCTGTAGAGGGGCAGGCTGGGAGGCTTCGATGTGGAATACGTCGTTGGAACATCCCATCAAAAGAATGTTACCAGGCAAGAAAGTAACTTGCTCTTCGAGGGGATTGCTTCCTCCGACGTATTCCACATTTATGACAGACTCCCAAAGCAGTACCAACGTATGGAGGTGGGAAAAGAATGTAGAATTTTAGAATGCTCAATAGAATGCCCAATCAAATTGCAGAATAGAGGACCGCCTTACCAAAGGCTAAGTCTTGCCCATGGATAGAATCCAGGGAGTAGGGATTTACAAAAGTATAGACAGAGGCCCATGTGGCTGCTTCACAAATGTTACGAATGGGAACACCCTTCTGCAGAGCAGTGGAGGCAGCCACACCCCTAGTAGAATGGGCCCGCAAGCCCACCAGAGGGTCCTTACCCGCCAGACGGTAGCATTCAGAGATTGTCAAGATAATCCACCTGGACAAGGTCTGCTTAGTAACAGCTTGACCCAAACGCCTTCCAGCGTATCCTACAAAGAGCTGATCGTCCACTCTGACCCGGGACATGCGTGAGATGTAAAGGCTTAGCGCTCTCCTAGGATCCAACCTATGGAGCCTCTCCTCTTCCTTACCAGGATGTGGAGGAGGCTAGAACGCTGGAAGAATGACCTTCTGGCTCAAATGAAACTCCGACACAACCTTCGGAAGAAAAGAAGGACGAACCCTAAGGACAACCCTGTCCTTATGGAACACCGTGAAGGGTGGCTTGGCGGATAGTGCCTGCAATTCAATCACTCTGCGAGCGGAAGTAACCGCAATTAAAAATACAGTTTTAAAGGTCAACAGTCTCAAATGACAACAACGTAAAGGCTCAAATGGAGCTCTCAATAGGAATTTCAGAACAAGGTTCAAATCCCAACTGGCCACCTGGAAAGGTGACGGTGGAAATACATTAGTGAGCCCTTTCAGAAACTAAGAAATCAAAGGAATCTTAAAATAAGAACACTCCTCAGACGAGCGCTTAAATATGGACAGCGCCACCAGGTAACCTTTAATGGTACCGACTTGCAGGCCCTTGTGGGCTAACAAAAGCAGAAAAGACAGAACCACAGGAATGGCACATGAAAAAGGATCCACATTCTTAACCCTGCACCAGTCGCAGAACTTTCTCCAATGGCAACGGTACAGAGATTTTGTTGCGGGCCTTCTGGCTGAAAGCAACACCTCCATCACGTCTTCAGGGAGGTCCCAATCCTTATACCTCAACCTTTCAGAAGCCAAGCATGAAGGTTGAGGGACTTGACCTCTGGATGGAGAACCTGAACCCCCCTCCCGTGAGAGCAGATCGTCTCGGTAGGGAAGACGGCGTGGAGGGCAGATGGACATGTCGAGAAGGTCCGGGTACCACGTTCTCCTAGCCCATGCCGGAGCAATGAGGATCATTCGGGAACCGAACCTCCGTAACCTCTGCAGCACTTGCGGAATGACGGGGACTGGAGGAAACGCGTACAGGAGTGGGAAGGACCACTCCACTACGAATGCGTCCCCTAAGGCTCCTCTTGGAGGAAATTCCCGCAAGCAGAATCTTTCGCACTTCCGGTTGACACTGGTGGCGAAGAGATCCACTTGTGGGTCCACCAAAGGGCGAAGACCTCCAGGAGAATCTCCTGAGCCAGCTCCCACTAGTGAGAGACCATGCTCTGCCTGCTCAGAGCGTCCGCCGCCACGTTTTCGTCTCCGGCCAGATGAACTGCCGAGATCGAAATTTCCTGCTGGATGGCCCAGATCCAGAGCTGCATCACCTCTCTGCACAGAGGGAGAGACCTTGCCCCCCCTTTTTTTGAGGTAGTGCATGGCCACTGTATTGTCTGTCAGAATCAGGACATTCGTCCCCCACACAGCCGGCAGAAAAGCCTTCAGGGCTAGCCTGACGGCCCTCAGCTCCAACAGACTGATATGGAGTCTGAACTCCGAAGGAGACCAATGACCGCTGACTGTCAACTCGTTGGCATGAGCTCCCCATCCCGTGAGGGATGCGCCCGTCACGATCGTCACCTCCGGCCAGGGTAGCAAAAATGAAGCCCCCTTCATCAGATTGCCTTCGACGGCCCACCACAGAAGACCCTAGGCGACCGAGGGCTGCACCTGAACGGGATCAGACATCCTGCCGCAGGCTTGCGACCACTGCATCTTGAGAGCCCACTGCAAAGATCTCATCCGCAGCCTGGCCTCTGGCACCAGAAGAATGCAGGATGCCATGAGGCCGAGCAACCTCAAGAACTTGAACGCCGGGAGACTCGGGGGGCACGTTGAAACTTGTCCACCATCTACAGAATGTGATGAGCCCTCACCTGGGGAGGCGAACACTGCCCCAGAGAAGTGTTAAGCACTGCTCCGATGTACTGGAGCCGCTGGGTAGGTGTCAAGTGGGACTTCTTTAATTTGAGGGAGAAGACCAGCTTGTGAAGGGAGTGGCAGGTGACTGACAGATGATCCAGGATTTGCTCGGGAGAGCGCGCCCTGATCAACCAATCGTCCAGGTAGGGGTAGACGTGAATCCCCCCTTTCCTGAGATACGCTGCCACCACCACCATGAGCTTGGTGAAGACCCTCGGGCGGAGGTCAATCAGAACGGCAGGACCCGAAACTGAAAATGTGAGTCGCCAACCGCGAACTTCAGGTACTTCTTGTGCTTGGGATGAATCGGCACATGAAAGTAAGCGTCCTTGAGGTCGAGAGACACCAACCAGTCCTGAAGTTGAAGGGCCTGGAGGACTTGAGAAAGAGTAACCATCTTGAACTTGTCCTTCCTGAGGAGCTTGTTCAAACCACGTAAGTCCATGATGGGTCTCAATCCCCCATCCTTTTTCAGAATCCAAAAATATGGGGAATACCATCCCTTGTTCCTCTGGCGCCTTTCTCCAGCAGGGATTTGATTTCCTGCACAAGGAGCGGATCCGGACTCTTCAAAGAGAGATTCCCTGGTGGATTGTCGTGAGGCCTCTGCCGGAAAGGAAGACAGTAGCCGTGGGCTATGATCTCCAGAACCCACACATCTGAAGTAATGGCACGCCATTCCACAAGATGCTGCGCCAGCCTTCCCCCAACCGGCGAACCATGGGACATGGCCTCATGACTGAGCTGAAGTGGCTACAGCAGTGCCTGAGGGCAAAGAGGCAACTGCCCTAGTGGCTTTGGCACCTCGAGTACCTTGTTCTCCACCTCTGGTACTCCTACGGTGGCCACTTTGACTTGCAGCTCCCCTCGATCTACCAAAGGAAGAGTAGTATCGAAAGGAACCTCCCCTTCATTGCTGTCCCCTTGGAGGAAAAGGCGGAGGTTGGCGAACTGCACCACTCAACGACTTTGCTGCAGCTTTGGAGGTCTGCAACCTCTCAATGCTCTGGTCAGCCTTGCTGCCAAAAAGATGTACACCATCAAAGGGCATGTTGAGAAGCCGGGCTTGTACGTCAGGAGCAAACCCCCGACTTCCGCAACCACGCAAATCTGAGCATCGCGGTGCTCGCCGCCATGGACCGGCTGACACAGTCTGCCATGTCCAGACCCGACTGAACGGATTCACACATGGCATCCTTGCCATCCTGAACGAGGGCAAGAAAACCATCCCGTTCCTCCCCTTCGGGAATATGTTCAGCTGCCAAAGACACAATTCCACAGAGTGTGCGTGAATCTTGCAAGGGCACAAACAAAGTTGGCTGCTTGTAAAGCCATACCCCCAGAAGAAAATACCTTCTTCGCCCAATCGTCAAAGCATTTGTCGTCCCTATCAGGAGGGATTGTAGGGTATGGCGCCTGCTTCGCTGGGGCCGTAGCCACCTGCACCAGCAAACACTCCGGAGTGGTGTGCATAGTCAAGTAGCAGAGGTCGCCACTGGCTGGACGGTATTTTTTCAGCAACGACTTGCTCACTGCCGGGAGACTCCAGAGCAGTCCAAGCCGCCGCCACCCTTCTCTGTAAGGCCAAATGAAATAGCAGCACCGGGTCAGAGGGTGGACCTTGGTCAAGGATATCTGTCAGGTCATCCTGCAGAAAATCCACTGGTCGCGCAGACCACCCCAAGTACTCCGTCACCCTCGACATGAGACGCCGGTATGAAGACTCGGCATGCGTGCCAGGCTCAGGTCTACCGAACTCAACCTCCGGAGAGGTGTCCAGACCGCTGGCGTTGTGCAAAGACTGACGCAGGTCTTCCAACTGGCTATGACCAGACAAGAGTTCGTCAGGAACCTCATCAGGAATCAAACCTTCATCAGACCCTTCATCCACCTCAGAGATGTAATCCAGAGGCTGGAATAAATCCCTGGATGAGGGCACAGAAAAAGGATCAAATACAGGCCTCACTGACTTCCTCAGGGCCTTCCTCAGAGTTTCCACCGATGCAAGGGGTACCTCCGGTAAAGCTTCCAAAAAAAGGCATCGACGGAATCGGTGTCGACGGCGAACGAGGCACCGACGGCTTCGACACAGGCCTCGAGGCCGGAGCCCCGAGCGTGTCCTTCGACGGCCTCGGCACCGATAACTTCCTCAGAGGCGGAGCCTCGAGAGAGAGTCCCTCAACTGACATGGCGCTGATGGTGTCAACGTCTTCTTAGAAGACCTCACAGGCTCTGAGGGCATCGAGGACCGGGATATGGAGCGGGCATGGCTAGAGCGATCTACCTTGTCCGATCGGGACCTCGACGGCTCCAGATGATCGCGCTGACCGCCAGAGCCTGAAGGCGTGCGAGCGCTGGCCCTAGCGCGTTCCTTGCTGGCTTCTCTCGAAGGCGCGGACGGAACAGAGCCCTGCGATTCGAAAATCGCCATCATGTCCTTAAGAACCGCGTCCCATTCCGCAGGAGAGGAATGCTTGGTAGGACAAGCTACCCGGACCACTTTGTTGGCAATGATCGGTCTGAACACCTTGAGCGCTAAGAAAATCACCAGAAGCTCCAGATGATTTATGTGGAGGAGCTTGTCCTCATGCAACCAAAGATCCAAGACCTGAAGAAGGTCCAACGTCGCACCCCACACCAAAAGGGAGGAGTCTGTTGTGACCATTACCATAGGAACTGGGTCCTGAAACCCTGGACCCACCGACAGGTTGCTGAGAGACAACCACCACTCCAGGTCCGTTCTCATGGAAGCCAGAATCAAGATCAACTTGGAGTCCGGATCCACAGCCTGACGCCAAGAACTCCGAAGAGCCATCTGAGTGCGCCTCATCTTGAGACGCACAAGAGGAAGAGCCAACACGCACAAGGCCATGAGGCCCAGAAGCCTCTGGATCCACCAGGCCGACATGCTCTCCGACTGCACAAACATCTGACACGTGGCCAACAGATCCGCCATTATGTCCCCGGTCAGGTACACTCTGCAGTCGATTGTGTTCCAGCGAAAACCCAGGAAAATCAAGTCCTGCAAGACCGTCATGGAAGATTTCTGCCAGTTCACTGACAGCCCAAGATGGAACAGGAGCTGAAGAAGAGACTGAAGATTGCACGCGGCTTTTAGAGGGCAAGGTCTGCTTAAGAGACAGCCGTCCAAATACGGATATACATGGATACCCTGCAGACGAAGATAGGCCGCACCGAGCTGAGGCCAAAAGGAAGCACCCGAAACTGGAAGTGCTCCTCTCCCACAGAGAAACAGAGCTATCTCCTGTGTGGATTCCAGATCAGACTATTCATGTATGCATCCTGAAGGTCCACCATGCTGAGCCAAACGCCCATCTGCATCCGAATCTGGCTGGGCGTAATCATCTTGAATTTCTCTTGGGGTAGGAAAAGATTGAACTGGGAAAGGTCTAGGATGGTGTGCAGGCCCGCCTGGTTGGGTTTGGGCACCGTAAACAGCCGGGGGTAGAAGCCCTCTCCTCGTTCCCCGAGGGGTACGGGTTCCACAGCTCTGAGGTACAGCAGCTTCTGGACCTCGGCTATTAGGGAGGACGAACCCGACTGTTGGAAAGGAGGGTTGAAGGGCGTGGTAGGGGGTAAGGGTAAGCGGAAGCCCGCCCGAGCGACTGACAAGACCCCTCCAGTCCTCGGTGGTCTGCCTCGCCTCCCAATGAGACGCAATGCGTCCTCCCACCGGGGTCTCGTGCAAGTGCGTAGAACCCTCATTTGCCAGGCTTTTCGGTGGTGTTACCACCTGAACCTGAGAAAGAGGCTGAGGAGCGGGAGAAAAATCTGAGTCCGTTGCTGCCTCTGGCGGTTATTACCCAATGGGGTATCCGCTCTGCGGGATTTCCGATCTAGAAACCCTCTAAAACCAGAGGAGGCCTGGCTTTGCAACAACGGTCTCTGGGTTCTAAAAGGAGTTTTAACCAGGACGGACAAGGACTTGGCTGTCTGGGTGCTGTCCTTCGTTTTGGTCAGTTCCACATGCGCTGTGGAATGAAAAAGCTCCTTACCATCAAACGGCAGGTCCAGCACCTTGTCCTGCACCTCCTTTGCGAACTTGGTGGCATGCAACCACGCTTGTCAAGAGGTATCAACTCCCAGCATAAGGCCCCGAGCCGAAGTGTCGACGTGTTGAGCCAAGGCCTCCAGGAGATCCTGGGCCAAGACCCTGGCATCGGACAACCCCGCCTTAAAGTCCTCCAGCTTCTCGACCGGAATGAATTCCTCGAACTCCGACAGACCTTTCTACATTTTCATATTCGCCCCCGCTAACACCAATTCTGCATTGGCCTGCCGGAGCTGCAGGGCCGAGTTAGCAAAAACCTTTCTCCCAAGGGAGTCGAGGAGCTTGTCCTCCTTCCCCAGGACTTGAGTAGGCGTCGTAGAAGAGGATGCTGCAGGCCTGGACTGTAAAGTGGCCGCAGCCACCACCGTGGAGGAGGGGAGCGGACAAGACGCTAGGGCCACCTCTTCCGAAGCATGCAGCCTGTATCGCGCGTCAATTTTCTTATTAATGAAAAGTCCAGAGTGTGGCTTCTCTACAGACTATGGCCAGAACGTCCTTCTGCAGGAACAGGCCGGTACGCTCCGAAGGAGATAAGGTGAACGCCCCCGAAAGCACACCCTCCTGCGGAGCGGGTGCCTCGGGCACTGGGACATCCAATAGACACATCAGGTCCAGTACCCAGTCGTGGAAAGCTCGAATAGAGCGGGGCTGGTCTTCGGTGTCTTGATCGTCCTGCGCATCATCCGACATGTCAGGGTCTTGCTGAGCTGCGTCGGGCAACGTCTTGTCCACCGGGGACAAAGGGGGCATGGACGGAAGGGTTGGGGAAGGAACCGCAGGCAAAGGCAGCGCTGGCGGAACCACCGGGAGCGCGGGTGGAGCCGGAGGCACAGGCGGGCATATTTCCCTAAAAAGGCCCTTAAAATACTCCCTTCATGGGGTCGGTACGTATGAGCGTTTGATACTTGCCAAAAAAAGCATCCTCTGCAGAAGGTTTTGGAGCTGCCGGAGGAGGCTTCTCATGAGGAGGATAATTCCAGGGACGCAGAGGGGAGGGTTGCCAAACAGGCCCATCCCCAGAGGTGTCCACATAAATCAAGGGTGCCGAACCCACAGGCAGCGAGATGATGTTCGGAATAGGCATCCGAGCGTTCCAGTCGTAAACTGGACGAAAAGGATGAGCACAAGGAATCTTATGTTCACCCAAAGGATCAAACCCTACACCTGCGGCCGATGGCGTAGTTGTAGGGGAAGCACCCAAAATGGCCGACGTGGTTGTGGCGGGAACGGCTGCCATTTTACTATCACCTGGGAGAAACTGCTGCACGAGTGGAAGTGAAGCAGGGGTCCCCCCCCCGATGTATCAGGGGTCTTCATTTTAGCCTTTACACAAGGAAACTCGGCCGAGCCGGTACTATGCGGCCGGGAATGTTTCTGCGGCATACCAAAAGCCAAACTAGCCTTCACAGGAAGGAGCTCGGCACTGCCGGTAAAGGAGAAACTTCACTCACCCCTTGCCCCCTCAACCGTTCTGGTGTCGCCACAAGAGCGGGATCGGTGAGAAAGACCTTTCACCGATAAAGCCTTCTCAGAACTGTTGGTTACCTTAGGGACCTCGGACCTGAGTCTGGTAGAAGCCTCTTCACAGCGGCCTCCGAACATACGTTCGCTTTTAGCAAGCCCAGCCGAGACCTCGGGGCGCACCCCAGTACTTTTGAGGGAAGCTGATATGGAGGTCTCGGAGCAAGCTCTGGTACCCCACGACTCAGTAGAACTAGGTCTACACGCAGCCCCCACAGGAGGGGCCTCGGATTGTAATCCAGTGTCCACAGGCCCCTTACAGAGACCCTCGGAGAAAACTCTGGTTAACTTTCTAGGCCCAAAAGGCACCTCAGGGCAAGCCCCGGTAACAGAGCGGTCAACACTCCTCCCGGTCCGGCAAGACCCCGGGAAGGAGTCCCATGGCCGGGGTGCTCTGAAAAGTAAACTACTCACCGGGCGTTTCTTCTTTTCGTCGATGAAGGATTGGAAGTGCATAGGAGTACGTTGAAACACCTCCTTCCACCGCTCTAACCGACGTTGAAGGGCCCAGACCGAAAGGGAATCGCAATAGAAACAGGAGTCTCAACGGTGATCGGGACACAAGCACTCTAAACAGAGAGGATGGGAGTCCGCCCTCGCGAAGCGTCATTGACATGAGTTACAATTTGGAAAATCTAGTTTAAACGACAGACTACTACGCGATCGCTAGCGAGAGCTAGAGAGGAGGAAAAAAGGAAGAAATTCTTCCGCAGATGCAAGTGCGTCCAGTCCCGAACAAGCGGAGAAAAGGACTGATGGGCGATAGGGAGCCAAGGTGGGCGGAGTTACGGCCGCGTGCCGTACCCCGCATAGAAAGAGAGGAAGGAGAACATTTTTGCAACATTTTTTTATGCTTTTTACAAAGTGCTCTGGTACGTCCCACAGGGCGGAGGAATGTCCCATAAGTATGGAGGAAAGGGGACGGGACGTAGGAGTATATAGTGTCTTGTATTATTGGTTCTGTGTCCCACAACCACAAGTGTTTTCTATGAAAAGTCATGGAATCCCGGTTGACCATGTCCTCCCAACTTCACTATAACAGGATTGCTCAGTTGCTTGTTGGAAACATGGGTGAAAGTATGCACGCTAAATATACCTGTAAAACCTTGTCGAATTCCGGCTTCATCTGCTTTAGATGCCGCAAAACTGGGAAGATAGTCAGCACGGCAGAGTAGTCATGCCGGACAATGGCTTTACGAGCCGCCATCACAATATTCTCTCCTTCGATCATCAGGCTATCCAAGGCTTCCTGCAATACAACAATGAGGCAGATAAACAGTCTCATCCGGAGGTCTTTCAAAGGAATGAACAGAAGGATGAAAAAAGTGCAATGTTCCATTTACGGTAGACAGTAATGGGATACAGCAAAATAGTTTAGGATAGAATGTAAGGATGGCACCGTTATATGGATTTATATATTAGACGACAGGGCTATTTAGAATGGGATTTGATGCTAGTATTACAGGATATATATATATTAAATTGTAGGTCTTTTAAGAATAGGATTTGGAGCTATTCCAATAGAAGAGATGTACTGGGTTATTTAGAGTACCATTTTGAACTGGTTCTGTAGGAGACTGATGCTCCATTTAACACAACTATTGGGCCTGATGTGTTTTACCAGGAATTGTGATTGTATGAGGCCAGAAACAAACTGCAGAAATCAAACAGGCTATGTATGGGTATCATAATAGTTAATGACCTGGATCAGTGAGTCAAATGTCTTCTTCTGGTGGTGCTCTGGGATGATCTTGCCCAGTAGCTGGTACTCGCTCTGTGCCAGTTTCACAAAGGCACTAATGCCGTGGATGTACGCGTCAATTTCGATGTCCAACACATCCTCCTTTCCTGGGCACACAAAAGAAAGTCAGTACAGCAGGTAACAGGCAGATAAAGAACACAGTACACATCTGCCTGAAGACCACACGTTTACCCTAGCCTGTTACTGCCCATCCTCATGGCACAGGGGTGAGATACTAGTAAGAAACCGGCATATGGTGGCATTGCCCTCTAACTGTATGGTTTCATGCAGACACTGGCATGAAGTTTCATGCCATATAATTAGCACACTGAAACAACTCTAGTGTGTACCTTATACGAAGCACAAGAACTAGGAGCACAAGAACTAGGAGCTGCTGCCCAATAATAAATGCAAGGACACAGCTGTGGGGAGTACAGTATCTGAGTATACTGTCTAAGTGGTCTGTGGAATACTAGAACCCTGATTCTGGGATATTTCCTTCTATAAGGCGTCACTCTGCTCCAGTTGAATAAGAAGTGCACAGTGCACCTGCAAGGCGCAGCTGTGTAACCAGTGAATGGACTCCCTCCACCTCTCCGATATAATAAATCCAGTAAAAAGGTGTGCAAACCAAAACCCATATTTTACCTGCTGCAACTGCTCATCAACACTCTGAACATTTTATCCACATCGTGAGTGCTGGTTTATTCCCCCATCGTGCTTTGGCATGCACACACTGCATGTACAGACCCCCCACTAACCCACTACAACCCTTATACCTTTTCAAAAACATATTCGGAGCAGGATCTCCAATGTACTTACCACTGCTTGACCCATATTTCTCAGCCAGGGTGTCCCCCGTGTGTTTAGCGCGTGAATCATGCTCATGACCTATTGAGATGCCAGGTAGCACAAACAGAAGGAACTTTTATCCAGGGTCAGACGAGCAGGGTGGCACTTCTGAAGCCCCGTCAGAACTGGATTCGGCCTTTGGTGAATTAATTGATTGCGCAGCCCATAAAACCCTGGTACAGAAGTACCAAAGCCTTCAAGGCAAGAGTCAGACATGTCACAAGACTGGCTTTTTCCTTTTTTACCTTTTTTTTTAATGAAACAGGGATGATGTTACAGAATCCATGGCCAACTCGTTTTATTTTAGCGCTCTCTGCCACTATGGGCTCCAGCTCCATGGAATACATAGGTCCTCTACCCCTTCTTCAAAGGTCTCTGATATTCCTCCTCTGATCCCTGACCTGTCAATCAATCTGCCAACATCGCTTTGTTGTGTGCTTCATCAGTGCATCACGTGTCCATGTAATTACTAATTTCCCACCCTTTACATGTGGTATGTTACTCTTCATAACTCTCATCCCCTTCAGGAGCAAGCTCTATGTTGAAGGGCACGAAACGAGACAGCCTACCACTGGAAAGTCTATACCATTACCCCAGAATCCATGCACTCTCCAAGTAGTTCACTACCACATTATATAACTGGATATCTACTACATAACAAGCACACTGAAGAGCTGCTATGTGACATGTGGTGCTACATAAAACACAACATTGAACTAATTAAATACAAAAGTTACTGCATCTCCCTTTTTCTTCCCCACGGCCCCCATCCCCTTCATCTCTCCTGTCGGATCACATTTATGCATTATCTTTTTGTCACATATACTCTCTATGTGTGGTCTGTCTCAGGTCTGTCTGTGCTATCTTCTCAATCTCTCCCCTGGTTTTGATTAACTTTGATCTCTTATTCCCTTGCATCTTTCCCTTCTCTATCTGTTCCTCATGTTTTTTCGTCTGCCCCCATCACATTTCCTAAACGCACTCCTTTCAATACACTCACCACACTACTTTTTTTAAAATCTACATGCCCTCCTTCACTACTCTCTGCATGCGTTCAATAGAATACCTTTTCTCCATGTCCTCTTCCCACTTCCCATTCCTAACTCGATTCTCCCACTTTGACTCATCCCATCATTTATCTCTTGCGCTACGCTCACTCTGCACCCACTCAGCCAATGCTGCTATTATCACTGTCCCGTAAAGGACAGGAGGATCAAAGATCAGGTATGAAAAACCACTATGGTTGTGGTCAGAATTCTCTAGCATGCTAGTACAAACAAAGAGTTAAAAAGAGGGTGCTAAGGCACAGAACACTTCCAAACAACATATCAATGGAGTTGGTGCAACAAGGCAGAGAGGTTTATTAGGGAGGGTAAGAATCAAGCCAACTCCGACTCTTAGGGCTTGAAGGGTCAGGTTTGTGTTTGCATCTTCCAAGAGTATAAGATAGTGAGACACACGGAAACTAGGAGGATCCAATCAACACAAAAGGCAGAGCAGAGTTTCTGTTAGCAAAGGGATGAAAACACATGATGGCCAAAGTGAAATATACACTTCCCACCTTCTGCACTCACTCTTCCTCCCCCTTGGCAAGTGTTTCCAGGTTACCAGCTGTTTAGCTGCTCATTCACTAGATGGAGAAATTACTTACCAGTAATGTTCTTTCTATGGATTCCTCACCACAGATTCCTCATCCTAATAAATATTCATCCAACATCAGGTGCTATGAAATTCTTTTTTTACAGAGAGCTGTGCCGCTCGACAACTCCCTCGTATTTGAGCGTGCCACTCCTCGATACAAGAGGCAATGTCGATCGGCATACTAAAGTGATGCACTGCGCCCCCTTACCACAACCAATTGTTACTGTCCCAACCCATCACTCTGCTCCTCCTGTCATCAGTACATATAAATGCGACAGCAGATTGCAATTGAGACCATGGACTTCCAAGCGGGGTAGGCTGGGAGGGCGATGAGGAATCTGTGGGAGATGAATCAATAGAAATAACATTATTGGTAAGTAAATTCTGCTACAATGGATTGCATTCTCTCACAGACTCCTCATCTTGATAGACTGCTATAGCAGTTTCTATGCTGGAGGAGGGTCGGAAGTCACAGCAAGAAACTCTGGAGGACCTCCCGACCAAAGTGAGCATCGGCCCCTCAGCAATGTCTCAGCTGTAATGCTTGGCAAACGTGTGCAAAGAGGACCACTTTGCTAGGCAGCAAATGTCTCTAAAAGGAATGTCTCTAGCTGGACTCTCTCGAGTCTGATGGGAGCTGAATGCAATAGCTAAAACGGATCCACCATCAAGAAGGTGAGAACCAAATTAAAATCCCAATTAAGGACTACAAAGGACTAGGGAGGGAAATAATGAACTAGGCCCTTTAAGAAGTGAGCCACCACTGGAACTGTAAAAATGTAACCTTGCTCTGGCGTCCTATTGAACAACGAAAGCCATCAGATACCCCTTTACCGTGCCCACTTGCAGGCCTGTTAGGGCCATGGCCAACAAATACTCCATCACCGAGGAGGTGGGACACGACATGGGATCCACTCCTTTCGCCTTGCACCAAGTCTCGAACTGTATCCATCTGCACGTGTACAGAGACCTAGTGGATGGCCTACGTGCAATCAACACCACCTCTAGCATCTCCTGGTCGAGGTCCCAGTTCCCGTACCTCAGCCTCTCAAGAGCCAAGCATGCAGGTTGAGAGGATCCAGGTTCGGTGAAGCACAATACCTCCTGACTGATATCCAGCCTCCGAGGAAGTATAGGAGGTGGGCATACGGCCAGTTCCAGGAGATCCAATTACGACTTCCTCCTCGCCCAGTCTCAGGCAATCAGGATCAGGTGAGCCCTGAATCTCTGCAACCGCCTAAGAACTCAAGGGATGACCGGTAGTAGCGGGAACACAGGTATGGTTCTGATATCATGAGAGCTTGCAGCTCTGAAACTCTCCTTGCTGATGTAATGGTTAACAGGAATGAGACGTTCCAAGAAAGGAACTTTAGAGGAGCCGTTGCTAGTGGCTCGAACGGTGCTTTCATGAGCCCATGCTAGTACCACATTGAGACTCCATTGTGGTGGAAACATTTTTGTTGGTGAGAGAGTCCCCTTGTGCCAAAGATAGAAGGTACAGAAGGATAGCTTCTGGACTTGCAGAGAGGGGTTGAATATTTGGTTGTTGCGCGCACCAGGAACAGAACCTTTTCGATTTACTTTGGTAGGAACGATTTGTGGCTGGGGCTTGCGCCGCCTTCAGAATGTCTGCGCATTCACGTGGAATATTCAAATGGATAGAATTCTCTGAAGCCAGAAGCCACGCGGTCAACCCAAGTGTTTTCGGGTCATGGCTTAGCACCTTGATATGGTTTTGTGAAATGATTTCCGGATGGTCGTGTAACTGGATCCGGGCCATCCTTCGCCACCCCTGCGACAACTGCAAAAGGTCAGAGTACCACGTCTGCCTCGGCCAATTGTGTCTTATCAGAAGGACTTTACAATGGTACATTTGCATCATCTGGACCACTTTTCTGATGAGTGGGAATGGCAGGAAAGTATATGTGAATAGGCCTGTCCAATGGAATGAGAACACGTTCCCCATAGATTCCTTCTGGACACATTTTGTGTTTTCCTTCATTGCAAATAAATCGACTTTTGGTCGCCTGTTAGGCAAAATCCTGTGCAGTTCCCTTGGGGAACACTGCAAAGAGATTAAGACTACAGGAGTAAGCAGTAAACCCAATTGGTAGCAGTCTGCAACACCCAGATTTACATGGTAGCTGTGGCTGAGCAGTCAGACTTCTCTCAAGAAGAGTAAGGCAGTATATAGAGTATACACAATAGGGCTAAAAACATAGTAGAGCAAACAAACACTGACCAGAGCTTTGTATAAAAAGTATATAATTATTTATTTAAAACACATTTTAGGCAGTATACTAGCACTCTAAATCAAAAGCAAGTTAAAACACAGTCAGGTAAAGTATACACACCTCCCTTAATAACTATTAGACGAGTCAGAATTAAAACACCACGATTTGTTAAACAGATGTGAGCGCATAACCTGATGGCACTCCAATAGTTCAGTTAAAGGGAGAGAAAAAGACAGAGCATAGAAATAAAACAGGTCCCAACACTTTTAGTAGTTCTCAGCAAGGGAATAAGGGCAAGATAGACGGTAGAGCCAAAGTTCATAGGCCAGGCCCACTTTAAAGAGAGCAAAGCGAAATGTGCCCAGGATCACACAGTTTAAAATGCACTAAAAGTCTTTGCAGAATGTTCAAAAAGAGGTTGGGGTGATTCAAGAAGGTAAAGTTAGAAGGTCTGGGGCCAACCCAGTTGGCAAGCCAAGAATTTAAGGGTCACCTTGGGCAAACCGAAGAAAGGGAGGCCAGGCAGGACACAGTACCTTAAACAGAGAGGAAGCTCCAGCGGTGGCAGTTGTTCCTGGCAGTGGTTGCAGTTCATTATTTCGACCAGGAGAAGAGAGGATCTCGTCAAGGAGGAAACTTGGAGTCGTTGCACTGCACAGGGATGAAACCAGCCGCGGAGTGTCGATAAAAGGTGCGTTCCTTTTATTCGCGGTCAAAGTGGTGATGCTTGGCTATCGGGCCGCCGGGGTGCTTGGCACGGGCGATTCGACCAAGAGGCGTCTTTGGAAGGCGGAAAGGGCAAACTGGTTGGTCCCACCAGCTCAGAGGAAGAAGACTCGTCCAGCAGAAGATCTTCTCTTGTCGGCGGGAAATTGGGGAGGTAGTTGCAGCAGGGCTTCACCGGTGGTGTTGTCGTTGCAGATGGCTCTGCTTCTTCCCTCTTCGGATTCTTAGGTCCTGTGGCGACTTCTGAAGTTCCAGTCCCAAAGGCCCTGCGCTTCTATGCAGAAAAGCCCCCATTCAACAGCTTAGCTGTCACTCAAACATGCTAAGCCGGGCGGCTCACAACTGGCCCAATCAGAACAGAGTGCAACTTGAGTTGCTAAGGCAATGCAGTCCAGGGTGCCAATTCCCCTCCCCACCCATCCTGTGGAACCCAGACAGAGTGGCACCAAAAAGTGGAACAAAGGGCTCGACCTTGGTCAGAGTTACAGAGACGGACACGAACGCCATTTTAGAAAAGAGTTCTGGCAAAAAGACCCAACCGTGAATTTAACATTAAATAAATAAACCGGCAGTATCTTTAATATTGCACCAAAAAGTGGTGCGTTTAAAATCAATGGGACAATCCCATAGAGAATATTCTGGTGGAATATTTCGCGTGGTAACCACTGCCACCAGCCAGAAACTCGACAAGGGGGACTGGAAAGTGCCCACTTGGAAACAGACCCAGGGGCAATATAATTAACCCCTTCCAGTACTTCCACAAGATGATGGTGTGTACTGGTTCTGTTCACAATTTAAGACTAGTAAAGTCAATGGTGACTTTGCATGCCCTGGGAGACAGTAGTCAGTCCCAGGGTAGGGAGTCTATGTTTGGGGGTCACTATGACACCCATATGTTACTACACTGAGGGTGCTGTGTAACACATACACAAAAAAGAGATGATACCCTATGGAGTAAAAGACCCCATAGCCCAAAATCACACAAATAGGCATGATTTGAGGTTTGTCTCTGACTAAGAGTGGAAGTAAAAGAGTCTCGCTCTTAGAAGGAGAAAAAAACAAACCCCAAAAATCCAGCAAAGCTGCTGGGGGACTCACTAGGTTTGGGAAATTAGCCTTATAAGAGAATTGCCCCTAACACTCCCACCTGGCGAACAGTGCATTCAACTTGTTGTCGCACAGTTCCCACTCGTGGGATTGGCTGGTCGCGCTGATGAGGCTGTCCGCAATCTTTTTGTTCACTCGAGAGAGGTGAAAGGCTTGCAGTGTTAATCTGTTGGAGATGGCCCAGTGCCAAAACCGTTGCGCCTCCTGGGATAGTGTTGGAAAACCTGTTCCTCCCTGCTTCCCGATATAATACATGTTGTTGAATTGTCGGTGAGCACTCTGACCGTGGCGTTTGAGTACTGGCAGGAACGACTTTAGGGCGTAACCCACCACCCTGAGCTCCAAAATGTTTATATGGAGAAGACTGGTCTCCTCCATTGTCCAATTGCCCTTGATGTGTAGGGATCCTATGTGCGCTCCCCATCCTGACAGAGGCATCCGCTATGAGTGTTTATCCAGAATGGGGCCCTGGAAGGGGCTCGGGTGATGTTTTCTCATGCTGTCCCACCACTGCAATAGGCGAGTGAGCTTTTGCGTGATGCATTCTCTGTCCTCCCACGATCCAGTTCTTTGGGCCCAGTTGGTCACCGGGAACTCTTGTAGCGGGCGCATGTTGAGCCTGCAGTTGGGTATGAGCGGAATGCAGGAGGACATTGTCCCCAGTAATCTCATTCACTGCCTTATGATGAATTGTATCTCTGGTTTGAATAGAGGGAATGACTGGAGTGTGCATAGTCTGTACCAAGAGGGACGCACTAGAGCCTCAGATGTTGCAAATTGGGCTCCCAGAAAGATCAAGTTTTTGGATGGTTTCAGCCAGGATTTCTCGAAGTTTATCTGGAATCCGAGATGCCGTAGCAAGTGCTTGGTTTCCGAGATGGATGTGTGCCCCTTTGCAATGCTTGGTACTCGCACTAAACAGTCGTCGAGACATGGGCATAGGTGTTGTCCTCTTTTCTGGAGGGCTGCTGCGACCCGCACAAAGCATTTAGTGAAAGTTTGTGGAGTGGATTTTAACCCAAACAGGAGCACCCTGAACTGATAGTGCTGTTTTCCTATTGCGAACCCCAAGTACTTTTGATGTTTTTGATTAATTGTTACGTGGAAATAAGTAAGCGTCTTTAAGATCGAATGAACTGTTGCTTTCTGACGAATGTGTTTAGTTTGCGCAGATCTAGTATCGGGTGCCAGCATCCGTCTGTTTTTTTCCACTACAAAAGATTCGGGGAGTAAACCCCCCTTCCCCCGTTGATTGTATGGTACTTTTGGCATGGCGTTTTTTGCCAACATTTGCTTTACCTCTTGTTTTAACACCTTTAGGTGCGGGACGGACTTGTTGATCAGGGGAATATTTGGTGGTTGTTTATTGAACTCTATTAGGGGGCCGTATTGGACCACCTGAGTCTTCCTCCCACTGATGTGATAGTCTTCCTCCCACTGGCGTCGTCCTGGTTGCGCAGTCTGGCCTGCGCTTTTGTCCTACTCCTTTGGGAGCCGGTGGGTCCTCTTCACTGCTGCTGCTGCTTGTAGACTCTTTACTGTTGATAGCCTTGGGTGTGTTTCTTGTATCCCTGGGAGTACTTTGAAGAGCGCCAGCACGCTTTGGAGCAGCTGGTGTTTGTGGAGTAGGTAGATCTTCCTGGTGCACCTTGAAAGGTACAAAAGGTGTGTTTGGTCTGCAGTGTGGTAAGTGACTGGACTGTGTACAATTCAGCATTTATTGGTTTGAGTGCTTTGTCGATTTTAGGGCCAAAAGGTATATGTCTAGGAGCTTTTGTTGTATATCCGGCCTAAAGTCGGTGCAGCGTAGCCACCCCTGTTGACGTAACACCACCCCATTATAGATCTGTTTGAAGCCAGTCTTGGCCAAATCCAAAGCAATATTTATGTTGTGGTTTGCGGCTTCCTCCTCTTCCTTTAGGATGGCAACTGCTTCTGCATGCTTTTCCTCCGCTAAGTGTTCTAGTAGAGGTGTCAGTCGGTGCCACATTTCCCAATCATACCTCGATGTTATTGACTGCGTATTTGCCGCTTTAACTGTAGTAGCTTCTATGGAAAGTATATTCCTTCCTAGAGCATCTATCTTGCGGCCTTCTGGCTCTGGGGGTGTTGTACACTTACGTGTCTTAGCGTGGACCTTCCTGGTCGCAGTTGTGAATACTACTACTGACTCCAGTGACAGTTGCGACGTGAGGCACTTAGTGGTGGTATCTGGCGCATTGAATTTCCTTTGGAGCCTTTTAACGCCGGTTCCGTGAACGTGTTCTTCATTACGAGTATTCCCTCCTCCTATACATGGTCAAGGATGGGGATCAACACCACTGATATTCTTCTTCGGTGCATTTGATCGAAAAGGAAACATTCTTTCTTTCCTTCAGTAGGTTATTAGGCCAAATTCTTGGAACTCTCCAATTTTGACTGGTGGGGGGCGTTTTTGGGGCTCCTCCACCGGGTCATCCATTTGTCATCCATTGATCATCATCAGTGTCCCACCGGTCATCCAGGGGTGGCAACTCAGTGGTTGTAGATCCCGCCATCTTCTGGTTCTTGGTCAGTGTCCGTGCTGCGAGTTCCCCTTCCCCTTGGTCCACTTGTCTATTTGGCGGTGCAACTGGGCGCAAGCGCTTCCCTGTGTTTGATTTCCACAGGATGTCACCATGGGGGGGGGGGGGGGGAGGGGGCAGGGTGGGACAGTGATCTGCCTGCATGTTTGCAATTCATACATGATGGCTTTGCGCGGTGAAAAGAGTGACTTTTGTAAGTTTGGACGCAACCTGGCCAGCAACTCTGATTCCCCCTCCCTGGGTGACTTTAAGGCCTCTTGGGTTGGCACTGTAGGGCCCTGTACGGCCCTTGGGAGTCTGGTATCCAGCTGGGACCACAGATTTTGAAGTATGGATAACACATGCAGCAATAGCAGAATTTGCAGATTCAATAGCGGTTCTGGTTGCTGCGCTTGAAGAATCGGTCTGGCTGATCTTTCGGACCCTGCTGAGGAAGGCGTGGAGAGCTGAGTGGGGGAACTTGGAGCTGCAATTTGCTCTCTATCACCACTGAATCGTCAGAGTCCGGAAAAGCTTGTGACTATATAGTGCTTCGTACTGCAGAATCTCTTCAGGCATGACCAGGGAGTTATGTCATAGGGGAGAGTGGAGCTGTGATTGGCTGGGACTGTGTCCCACCCTGTTCTCCTGTGCGAAGCTGTGGCGTTTGGAGTATTTGTGTAGTGTCCTGGGCCTGTATGGCCTCATCCGTCTGTTTTGGCGGAGTTCTGCTATGTTTTATCACTTTATCGGTGCCTTGTTGTATTTCCTGTCTGTCGACGAGTGCCTTTCTTCAGTCATCAACTGGCTGAGTCTGGGTGTCTCCTTGCCCTCTTTTTTAGAGCTTTTTCCCATTGACGAGTGCTTTCCCATCAGCAAATGTTTTCCAGTCAACATGTGCCTTCCATTCAGTGAATGTCTATCCGTCGATGGGCGACTCACTGACGAGGGCTTCTCCGCCGTCGCTGAGGCTTTATCTGTCAACGAGCGTGGCTTGCTCATCTGGTTCTTTCCTGTTGACGAGCAACACTTGTCCGATCTAGCCCCTTTTAGGTTAGGCTTTTTCTTTTCTGAGCGCTTATGGCCCGCCAGGCTTCTAGAAGACTGTGCTTCTGAAGGGAGTTGGTGGCCTTCATTCAGCCAACAGACAAGGCATCTGTGCCTGTCTTTGAGCGTTTTGTGCTAAACCCCTTACAAATTTGACAATCCTCAACAAAGTGATGAGGTGTCAGCAGTAAATGCATTCAGCATGCTTATCCCCCTCATAGACATTCTTTAAGCCACAAGTGGCACAGGCTTTAAATAAAGATTTCTTCCCCTCCATTCTTTCCCTCACTTATCTATAAAACCAGTGGAATAAAGATTGTGAAGGTATCTTCCAAACAGTTAAAAGTTAAGTTGTGGAATTTTCCTGAGGAGAAAAAACATGAGGACTCCTTCCAGCGTAACATGCGGATAGAAACTGAAAGGAGGCTGCAGGGGAGAAACTACACACTCGATGTCCCATTGGCGGAGGTCAAAAGCACACAAAAGGAGGGATATAGGCTACAAAATAGACACCTATTTTCTTTAATTATTAATGTAAAGGTGAACCGAGGATTCCCAGCTTGACGACGGGGAATGTTCATAGTATGCGACTATGATCCAATGCTGGAGAAGTGCCATCAAAGGCCCAGAGAAAACGGTCAAGGGCGTTGGGCACGGAATTGGAGGATGTAACATGGTCTAAAATGTGTAAATCAACTAAAGGAATGTCTTTACATTCGAATTTCAAAGCCATACAATTTTTACTTGTAAAAGGTGAAATACCCCCAGGCCCCCCAATCCAAAGTCGCATCCTGAACTTACAAAAACTCTGCTGTGCCATAGGACTTACTGAGACAATCGCCACAAGACTTAGTCATGCACATTACCTTCTGTAGGTGTAAGAGCCGAGCCACCCTTTTTGCTGTCCATCCCATGCTGGGAGTACTGTTTCAGGAGGTTCTGCGCTTTACGGATCGTGCCTGCCACCAAGAGATCGAGAAAGAAAGCGAGAAGGAGAGAAGACCTGGAAAAGTGAGTCAGGTGCGCCAGCAGCCCCAGGCCTACACAACAGCAAGCATGCTCAGCAGGAGCATCCTGGCTCAGATGGAAAACACCAAGATACAAGACATAAGAGTTTTTATTGGATTAGCTACATTAAGTCATAGGACTTCTGACCGTGCTGGTGTTTTATTTTTTAGATGCAATACTCAAGACCCATGTGCTCATCTGATTTGGCAAACTACACCGGTACTTAAACTGCACCTGAAAAACCCTTCCTCAACAATTTCTATTCTCCAAATACTGGCACGTCAAAAGGAAGAATCCTAGTGTAGATGGTCTTTACCAGCTTTTTTGAGGTGAAGCAATGCCGGCTGCTAATTAGCGACCCGATTATAGTCTATTTAAGGAGCATTCCAGGCAATAACGCAGCATATGGATGGGCAGATTTACCATTTTATGTGAGGTGTCTAAGCCATAGGCATTTACTCTCTGATCCAACTGATCCTTATGAATGCCTACTTGTCTGGCATACTAATAAAAATGTGCATTTGAATGCAACACAGAAAAGAAAGTTCCAACTGCAAAAGCGCAGAAAACAAATACTTATAATGCTCAAAACAAAATATTGTTTTTTCCAATAAGGAGGACTTTTGCATTTGCTGTGCCTTTTTGCCGAAACAATATTGTTTTTTTTTATCATCGGACGGACCTCCCACTATTCAGCGTATTTTATGTAAAGCGATCTACATCAGGTGATGCGTTGCTGGGCAATACATGTTATTTGGAGTAGGTCCACCACTGGGTATTTTATTTTGTTTTGTTAATCTTATGGTTCCTTTTGAGTGCAATCATTCACTATATTGTGCACCTGGGCCCTCAAAGCATCACTGAGACACATTCACGGTTCAGTGCAGATACAGCAAGTCTTTATAGACTTAGAAAATAGTAATACAGCTTCAACATGACTAATATCACTAAAAGAGATGCGCAGGCCTGTACTGAAAAGGCTCCGACTCCATTTTGAATACATTTAACATTTAGAAACCGGTAATATTTCCAGATCAAGGTTCTCGCAGGCTGATAAGAGATGTCCATTGCCATCTAGAAAATAACATTTCGTATACACAGTCATGGTACAAGGCACCAGGATTAGTATAGAACTAAGTGGAAACAAATGCAAGGCTCGACGAGATGAGGGTATCTCCTATGTGCAGCAGTATTCTGTCAACACATCAATTTCTGCAGGACATATTTTGCCAGGCCAATGAAAAGGTGTGAAGGGTTCAGTGAGCTGAAACGTGGTTGTAGACCCTCCTGAGTGGACGAAATTCCATAGAACAGGGTATTTGACCCATGATCGTTCTCAGTAGAGGGGTTCCCACACTGCTTTATAATATTTTAAACTTGGGGTTTCAACCAAAGTAACCCACGTGGACCCCTTACTCACTGTGCATTAGGGAGGCCCGACTAGGCCCAAACACATGTCTGGGGTTGCTGTTGGTTGTTCAGAGGAGAATTGCCTGGAATTTCAGTGCTGGACTGCCCTTGTGGTTGGGACATAGACGGATATGCAAATGATTATTACTCCTTTGAGAAAGGTACAGTGAGCTAAAACGTGGTTGTAGACCCTCCCGAGTGGGCACCTTCCCATTGAACAGGTTATTTAGCTGTGTTCGTTCTTGATAGAGGGGCTCCAAATATCTTGCAATGTGCTTGCATAATTTGAAATTTGCAGATATTGCGTCATTAATAAAGACATGTTCAAAAGGGTTTTAATATAAAACTTGTATTGCCATAATGATTATTTTACCTAACCCAACATGCAACAGGCCGCTCGTAGAAAATCCCAGTCCATTCAGTCACACACTTCCTCGTCATCTACTATTATAAATGCTGCACCTTTATTTTCAGTAGAAGTGGCATCAGCAGTCTACATCATTGTGTGTGTTAGTGTAG
Organism: Ambystoma mexicanum; assembly: GCF_040938575.1. Taxonomy (NCBI): domain Eukaryota; kingdom Metazoa; phylum Chordata; class Amphibia; order Caudata; family Ambystomatidae; genus Ambystoma; species Ambystoma mexicanum. The sequence continues at coordinate 747,982,092 of NC_090926.1, forward strand.
ATAAGCTACTCGGGGGCAAAAAACACCTTGTTGATCTGAATGCAAAGAAGACATACATCAACTTCACTCTGCCGGACGCACCTTGGATGTTCTCATCTCCTCAGACATCCCCCTCTCTAACCCGCTCTCTGCACCTCTCTTTTGGACTGACCACGTTCTACTCTCCTCTCACCTGAAACTCTCTGTCCCTCAGGCTAAGCCCTCCCAGGCACTGCCACCTACCTTCTCGGTCATTGGGGCCATGAAGCGTGTGTCAGTGGATGCCTTTGCAGCTACTTTCTCTGCTCCTCCAATGCCTGCGGCTGAATCACACTCTGACACAGCCGTCTCTAACCTCAATATTTCTATCTCTAACACTCTGGACGTCCTTGTCCCTGTCATGATAATACTTCTGAAGCCTACCCCCCCCCCCAAGTGCAACTCTCGGTATGACTCCGACCTCGGCACCCTGAAAGGAAGTGAAGGGCTTTGGGCACATCCTCTGACAAACTGGCCTACCGCCTGCTCCAAAGGCAATACAGACTCTCAGTCCTGTCCAGGCAGAGCGTCCACATTCAAGAACGTGTCTCTGCATCATCTAACAGGGCCACACCCTTTAAAATCTGCAAGGAACTGGCCAATCCTACTGCAGTCTCCCTGTTCCCACCCAGGCACTCTGTGCGGCTCCAGATTATCACTTCACCACTAAAACTCAGGACATCCTGTCCCCTCTCCTCCCTCACCCCCTCCTCCTCTCCCTCTGCCTCCTCCACTCCCTCTGCCTCTCCTCCTCCTTTCTCCGCTTTCTCTTCGACTACATCTGACGAGGTTTCTAGACAAGTCAGCTCTATGAAAATGTTGTCCAAACAGGTGCTCCCCTGTTCCTCCAGAACCATCAAGGAACACATTGACAAGCTCGCTCCAGCATTGGCCAAATTCTGCAATCACTTGTTCGCCACTGGATCTTTCCCCTCTCTCCTCAAGCACTCCCTTGTGCACCCCATCCTTAAAAAGCCTTCTGCCGATCCTGTCCGGTAAATGATTGCCTAATCTTATCACTACATTGCTGGGCAAACGCCTGGAAAAGATGGCCATCTCTCAGCTTAACTCTCCACACTGAATCTGTTGGCTGTCTCCATGACCATCAGTCTGGCTCCAGAGGAGCCAGAGACACAGAAACTGCTCTCCCAACACCCGTGAAGATCTTCTCCAGCCTTCCTTCTATCTGTGAGGACCTGGGCATCACGGATCAGGCCCTGGATTGGTGTACCTCCTTCCTCCTGCACCGACCGTCACAGGTCCAACTTGGGTCCTTCCTCTCCACCACCTCTCTCTCTACACGTGGTGTTCCCCAGGGCTCGAACCACTCACCCTGGCTCTTCAATGTCTACTTGGCCTCTTTGGCCTACCTGATCTCTATCATCTCCTCTAAGTTTGAGAGTTATTGTGGATGACACTTGTCTCTTTCATGCTCCCCTCACCCTCCTCTCCTCTCCTCTCCTCTCCTCTCCTCTCCTCTCCTCTCTTGCACATTCCGGACTGTTTATCCGTGATTCAGGATTGGTGCGCCTCCAACGATCTCTGCCTTAATGCCAGTAAGATTGAGATCCTTCTCAACGGGAACCCTGCTCCCACTTTCCCTCTCTCACTCTGGCTGCCCTCCTTGGGCCCTCCTTTGCCTTCCTGTGAGGCAAGAACCTTGGTGTCATCTTCTACTCCACCCTCTCCTTTTCACCTCATATCACAGGCTTTGCCAAGAGGGCCCACTACCAGCTGCAGCTCCTCAGAAGTATTCTTCCTTTTCTCACATTCCCCCAGAAGCTCACCTTCTCCAGAGTCCCGGTTCTCTCTAGGCTGGACTACTGCAACAGCCTCTTTATTAATGTACCTTCCTCTACTCTCCGCCCTCTGCAACTAATCCAGAACAGGAGTGCGAGATTTGTCCTTGGCCTCAAGCCCAGGGATTGCATCTCTCCAGCCCTGAAATCTCTCCAGCCCTGAAATCTCTCCACTGGCTGCACTTACTTAGAGTAATGCTGCCCTGATTGTACTCCCCGCCCCCCAGCCCCATTCCCTCTCCCTGGCACTTCCCCTTAACCCCTGCACTTTGCTTTGTCACACTTGCATGATCTGAATGACACAAGGGCTAGTAAAATCGTAGGTCTGGTCCTTCCTCTGTCTTTCCTCCCTTGTCTTGTCGTGCCTAGAAACACTTGTGTACAGGCGCATTATAAATGACAATTATATTTGTATTTAATAAATAAACAGGCCTCTAGGAATGGCAGAGTTTAGGATCTTGCCATGATTTTGGAATAATAACTCATGTTTGGTGACCAGATAGCTAGCAGAATTTCATCTTTACAATATTATTAATAATTGACATTAATATCAGGCTTGAAATACTTTTGTATTCTGTGGAGGTCTCTATGCAAATTACAAGGCCAGAGGCCAAACTGTTCAGAAGGTTACTTCTATATTTTCCTTTACATTTATACCCATCTCGGTCTGGTGATCTACAACTTATTATAACCCCACAGATCTATAACATCCCTATGTTAAGTTATTGACAGAATGTGGTGATTTAACTAGTGTCCTGAGGGCTGACCAAACTCTCACAAGGCACAAATGATGGTAGGGAAGGGATTCTTCATGTTAAGCACATGTAACAATATTGGAATAACTATTACTGATCCATTTCTTGCATCATTTGCTGACTAACGCTGGTTCAGATTCCCATTTCGCCCTGGTGCATGCATGATTTCCTAGTGCCTCATGCCATACCCAAGCCACTCCAACCCCCATCAGTTTTGGTCCACTAGATCAGCATTACCATCAGCGGATTCTGAATCAGATGGCTTAGGATCCTAAACCATACTGTTTCTGCATGGCAAATACAACAAAAGAAACGTCTGACAATAAACCGGAACTCTACAGTTGAGTCTTTCTCCATGGTCTAGCGCAGTGTAGATTCATTTCCAACTAATTCAAGAGATAATTATTTACAATTAGAACTGAAGCATCTCTTATTAATGTTGAATTTTATGTTAAATTGTTGAGATTTTTTAGAGACTGCAACCACCAGTTGGCTACTCTCCCCCGATGGAGTACGTACATTCACAACAGATATGGAGCCTGCATCCTTGCTAGTATTACATTTTTAACGGGTGGGTTTTCAATTGTTTCTGGAACTTTAAGTGAGTGGTACTGCTTTAGAATACAACTGAAAGTTTAGTTCATCATCATATCGCCAATACTGCAAAATGTCTGCAATCTTGCTCTACAAAATCGTTACTGCTTTACTAGACATTTTGAGAAAACAAGGATGTAAGAGACAAACTTGTCTCTGAAGAACTTGGTGCTCATTTCATAGAATGCCTGGTGTACTATACATAAAGATTTAAAAACAATTCTCTTGTTAATAGACAACCAGTGCCAGGCCTGGCTTTCCTTTCCTGCAGAGTTGTACCATCTAGCTTGGTACAGCATGCATGTTGCTGTACTCTCGTAGTGTTCGAGTAAATGACACAGCTAATACTCAACTTCGGGTTCAAACCAAAATTCTATTCAGAATGTCATAAGATTTCGAGGTCGGATTAATGCCCAACAGATAATAGCTAAATGAAACATGTCAGCAATAAATGTGCACAAGAGCCTGAACACAAATGTGGGTAGTATTCTTCGGATGCCTAGCACCTACTTCTTCCTAATCTAAGTATGTCCTTGTCTCTGTGGAGGCACTAGTATTTACATTAGTATATAAAGATTCAAATTCTAATCTTAAATGAGTCCTTCAGACACCTTTCTATCCCTATTCTAATAACACAAAGTTCCAACACCTGGCCCCAAAGCAAAGTCTTGACCCTACTCATAAATACCTTTTCCCTACTCTTAAAAAGAGCATTTGCCAAAGGTATCCTTCCAGGATACTCCTTCAGTCTGAGTCGGTTTCAGTTTAGCCTCTGTACTTTCATTGGTTCCGTCATGCTTCCTCCAAAAGGTTCAGGCTCTTGAGATTCTCTCCTGCAGCTTTCCCAGACAGCTCAATATCCCTTCTGGGCATCCAGTTGCCATGCAGTATATATCTAGGCTCCCTCTACTAGGGTCTCACAAGAGGCCCTTCCTGGACTTTGCCTTTACAAATGGTCCCTCCTGCACCTCTGCTTCATAATGGTTTTAGAGGGTCCCTCCTGAACCTGGATTCACAACTTGTCCATCCTTGATCTCTGCTTCACAATGAGTCCTGCAAGGACCTTTGGTTCATAAATGGTCCCCTCCTGGATGTCGGCTTCACAACAGGACGCTCAGCAACTCTTGATGATGGGTATTTCTCTCCAGTCCTTTATCATGATCCCTTTCAGGAAACTGTTTTCCTCTTGTGCCTTTAGGGTCACTGGTGGATGGGCAGGCTCTTCAGCCCTTCAGTTGCCTGTAGGCAGGGGAAGAAGGTAGCACAGTCCCTGGTGAGCAGGGCATGGATTTGCACCCAGGCTTTCTTTAGCCTATCCCAGGGCATCTTCCCCCTATTCCACAATATCTCAGTATACTTGATCTGGTCTGCCAAAATGTTTCCTTGTATTAACGGAGCATGGGTAGGCGTGTCTACCTCCTCTGGAAGGCTCTCTGTGGGTTTGCCCTTCCTTTTCTCCTCCTCCTCCTCTAGGTACTTGTTCAATATTTTCATCCAATAGGTGTTACGCCATGGAGGTTTAAACTCTACGAGCCGATTGGATACTTACTCGATGCAGAAGAAGGACTCTGACACAATGGTGTCATGTTTGGGGCTAAAGACCTATTCAATATTAGAGCGAGAGAAAACCTATCTTTCCCCATTCCTAAGAGGGGTTACCCTGTCTCAACTAAAGATCTAAGGTGGCGGTCAGAATGTCTGTTATAGTAAAAGTGTCCACTGTCATGTGTCAAGAAAACCTTACTTCTATCCCTTACATTATAAACTAAAGAATAAATCAGTACTGTTCTGGTCCCAGGAGAATGCCCCCCCTTTTCCTTGTGTTCAGTTACAAATAGCCCAGGGGAATGACTCCCTTCCCCAGGTCACAAAGTTACAAACAAGATTTTACTTTGTAGACCAGGAGAATGCCTCCCGGGGGAATTACTCCCTTTCCTCAAACTTGTTGTACCTTCCTCCAGGTCAGAGTTACCAGGAGAATGGCTCCCATCTCCTGGTAATCACAAAGCAATCTCTTACAACCAGGGGCAATGACTCCCTTCCCCTGGTCTTCTCCTAACTAGGTTTCACACTTGCAACACCCAACTCTGAGTGCTATGAAAACCTGTGACCCTGGCTTCTCTCTTCTTTGGCTTGACCCACTTGGTTCACTTCCCTGCCTAGTACTGCCACGAGGAAGATCACTCGCAACATTCTCTTGGTTTGGGTCCCCGACCCTCGTTTCTCTTCTTCTTTGGTTTGGCCCACTTTGTTCACTTTACTGCCCAGTACTGCCATAAGGAAGATGACTTGTGCCACTCTCTTCATTTGGGTGTGCACCCCTTGTTTCTCTCCCCTTCTCTCTATGTCCCCTTGGCTGCCTCTCTTGTCAAGTACTGACATGAGGATAGTCCTGCTCGTAATGTCCATACTGGGTTTTTGCCTCCTGTAATTTCCAGCCCCCTCTGGTCCCCGCACCTCTCCCGTTACCTTGCCTGTTCCCAGGATGCACGGACGGTTCTTCCTGGGGTCTCTCTGCTACTCTGTGTTCTGGGTGGGCATTTCCCTATCTCGGTACCTTCACCTTGCGAATCTCTTGCCCGGTCCTTGAACCGACGGTATGGACACTGCCTCTTGAGTTTGCGTCACTGTGTGCACGCCTCCTATTACTGTCTGGACGCCATTGGGCAAAGGAGCCCCGTTGTCCTCTTGACTCTGGGAGTGGACTGCTCTCGGCTGCGTCCTGGCCTTTTCTGCGTCTCCTTCAAGCTTTCCAGACTTCACAGTCTCTCGTCATGGTTGGCTGTCTCTCTCGGATAAGCAGTTCTCCTTTGGTTTCTATGGCGTAAAAGGAACCATGCCTCCGCGGAATTCTATACCGCTGCAGTTCTTTCTTGGTATTGCTGTTCCTTGTTCCTGTATTCCACCTCATCCCAGTACTTGGATTAACTATGTTCCGGATGATGCTCTTTGTCTCAGTATTTAGCAGGACCTTAAGATAGTCTATTTGATAACAGTACATAGGTCTGCTGTCTACAAAGAGGTTAGCAGAAGAGGGAGAGGCTAGTGTGTGTACAGGTCTAAGAGTCCCCCCATGAGATCCTCCTGCATTATACCACCCACAAGGGGACTATCGGGTAGCAGCCTCACCTCCCTGGCCTCATGGAAAAGGGCTCACCGGTGGGGAGAAGTGACGACATCCAGTGATGTGTCACACTTATAACTGGTGACTCGGTATTGGTGTATGTTCTTAGTCTCATTATGGCTGTTAGTGAGGGCCTGATCGGGTTTAAATATATCTGTGGTGCCATCATATATTTCTCTTCAACTTGGAGGGTGGCTCTGCACTGCTCTGCTACTGCTTCACTCTTCTGGTGTTCTGTCCCCTTAGGACATTTCAGCAGACCACATCTGTGTGGCGACATTCATGCACTCACTGGCTGGTAATCTTTCTGGTGGGTTGTTTAAGAGCTCGCCAACTCCCCAGGGTGCCGAAACTGTGGTGGTCAGCGTGTGCAGACTTTTTGGGTCTTCTCATGTTCTTTAGAGGTATCCTGTGAGAATTATTTCACAGGGGGCACCAGTTAGGGCCTCATCTCAGAGGAGGGATGGTCGCAAGCCGACAGGACTCCACCTCATCCACCCTCTGGCTCGCTTCCCCCACATGAAAGGATGGGGAGTTATGTAATCTCAATACTACTCTGACACGACTACATGTTCTACAGTGGGTATTCGTGTGGCCAAACGTATGTCCTGCAGGCATATTTCAAAGGGGAAACCAGAAATGTTAATACAGCTCGAATCCTGTAATCATGAATAATAAGCAATGAAGGAAAAATCCTGCATAAGAGCCAACGAAATTAAGAAACTGTTTTTAACACACCTTTAACTTGAGGTTCTAAACTTAACCTGCAGTCCATTAGGATACGATTTCTAACTTTGTTAACAGGATCGTGGTACGGCCCTAGCAGAACTGGCCATATTCCTTTAAACTAGATGATGCCTGTTTGGCCATCCAGTGGTCCGCCGTCGCCACAAAGGCAGTAAAATGTGAGGTATTATTTAAGGCAGATGGTTCTATTTTAATCAGCATGTGTGCATCAACTGTGCGGTTTAGAAACTAAATTCCTAAATATGCTAAAGGTTTTAATAAGGTATGCATATTAAATAGCAAGAGATATGGCCAAGCCCTGTGGCGAGTGCGCATGTGTGCTTTTCCAGGAATTATCCAATCTATTGTGGAACAAGGTGAGTAATGCCCCTTACTCTGGAAATATAGTCGTTTTCTACCATGCGTCAGTTAACTCCGTCATATTCTTATTTCCATAAACCACTCTTGTAGAAAAACAAAATTCAACCAGAACCACCTTATTTCATTAAACCACTCTCTTGTAGAAAAAAAGAAATTCACGAGAGCCACAGCCATTCTCCTGACCCTGTTTTTGGCAATTTGTTTCATAAACCCATTAACGTTCCGCTTCTATCGTGCCCGTTATCTTCCCAAGAATACCCTTTTCACTCACCCTTTTTTACAGAGTCCCCATGGTGCCCATTTATAGGGAGCTTCATCCAGTAGGAATCCATTGTTTCAATATAATCGTTACTTTGTGGATTGTTTCTGTATTTTGTGGTATAAGGGCACCAATTGTGTTGTGCACATTATTTACTTTCTAAATAATATCTCTCATTTCGCCCCCACTCCCTTACCTTGCTGTGGGGATCCCTTTTATCCTGCAAGTCTTTTTATGGACCCCCAACCTTTTTGAAACTCCTACAGTGACGCATACTTTATTTTATGATTTGAAAAGGTGGTCACTGCCTGAATTTCGAATTGTGACTAGCTGTAAACAGTGATAATTGACAGTGACAGAAAATAGTGTTTTAAAAAGCACCCTTGTAGTTCCATAGAACCAATCCTTATTCTGCTAACTATAATTTGCAATATAATATACCTTCAAACTGACAGTGTGTGGCACACTTTAGGCGTAATCTGCCACATAACCTACCCATGACCAGTTACTAAATACATCTTTAAGATTACATGGGGATGACTTTTCATATGCATGCCAAAAACTGATTTGTTTCCAAATATGCTGCAAAATTGGTCTTTATTCTTCCGCAGACTATTCTTAACCTGCTGTACAATCTAATTTATGTATGCCACAGATGGATACAGAAGTCTTGAGCATAACATCAGGCAGCAAATGGCTGTGTACAGTATCGATAAACTCCATGTATGCTTGCCAAAAAAGGAAGCGCCTTTAGCTTTTGTCTGTTACAAATTGGCCACAATGTAGCTCCCACTACCATCTTCCCCCATCACACCCACATTTTGAAAGCCTGCCCTGCTGAGCATGCTCTGTCTGGCAAAAGTAGTATTTGTCAACAGTAAAAGAAAGAAATAATTACTGTCGCAGGTACATGTTACGGATCACATGAAAACGGGAAACAAATGAAAGAATTCAAAGGTTGAGTTTTCCCCAACCACCGGATTCATTGGTGTAGAGTTATCACAGAGTCCCAAATTAAAAGACACCCTATGCAAGCAGCAGAGAAATTCATTTGGGCAGATACCAAGATTTGGGCCACCAGGAGATCATTAGTGGGGATAGATAACAAAATCCCAAAACATTGGTCACCAAAAGTACGCAAGAGGCAGATCAAGGGATGCCAAGACTAGGGTAATCCCAAACACCAGAGGTTAATAGTGGTAACAGATCACAGAATCCCCAAACCAAGAAACAAAACGGTTGTCTCTCCCAAAGCCTCCCCAAACCTCCCACCCCTAGTTGTATTACTGCCATCCCTCCACCTGAGGGGCTTCAGTCGACTGCCAGTGACCTGCTTTCAGAGAAGATGCAAACACATAAAAATAACACAATGCAAAATTGTATTCAACATAGAAATACATTCAAATAATGCAAAAAAAATAAACCGAGCATGCAGAGAACAGTGGTTTATACAAAGGCAGGCATTGAAGGGTTGGAGGCTAATGGGTATGGATGAAGCATGTATGGGAAACACGAATCCTATAGTGGGAAAACAAAAAGACAGAGGAAAAATTCAATGAGGAGGAGAATGGAAAATTTCAATTACGAGAGGGGGAGAACAGATGTGGGAGGAGTGAAGATACAGGCGAGAGGGTAACAGGCAGGCAACACTGTGGGCGATAGATACAAAGGCTAACATGAAAGTGTGAAGAAGAGTAGGAAAGATGAAGCAAGAGAAGGAGCTGGAATGGAGTGAAAAAAAGAGTGACATGGAATGAACTCTGGAAAACAAGAATGCAAAAAGATGGGAAGGAGGAGGGCAAAATGGAATGGAATGGAGAAAGCCAGGGTGGAGGCAAAGTCTAAAGGACAGGAAAGAAAGGAAGGGTCAAAAGACAGCAGTAAGCAAAGGAGGATGGGGAACGTGAAAGGAGCAAGGGGAAATGCCAAAGAACAAGAAGCAGGGGAGGTAACCTTAGCAAAGGAATGCTGGATGAGTGAGGAAGAGATGGAAGTGAGCCATCAGAACTGAACCTTCCACATTAAAATCTCAACAAACAAATGGAGAAGGAGCTATCAGGACACATTAGTAACACAACATGTGTAACATTGGCGAGCACACACAAAAAGATGGGAGAATCATTTTTGTTAGTAGAATGGATGATTCTGAGGATAGCTAAATGTGTAACATTGAATACGGTCTGTAAGTGTGTCTAGAAGGGCACTTTCCTTGTCATTGTTCCGCTCTAGAAGGTTCAGAGAACCGGAATTAGTGAAGAGCAAAGATGTCAATCCGTGTATCTTTTTCTGTACATTTTTACTTGGCAAACACTTTTATAGGTCTGTATTACCTCAGAGGAATCTGCAATTTCACAAAAAGAGAAGACATCTCTCTTGGGAGATAAAATGTGGCTGTCCCCACAAGGAAACAGATAAATGGCATAATGAAAATGTACAACGCAAATTTATTGATTAGCATTTTCTGTGATACACCAATCCAACACCATGGATTTAGAGGGCGAGAACCTGAGAGCATACAAGTAGTTCTTTGGGGGCCTAGGCAGGTGAGCCAAATGGACTGCTCCCCATGAAAGAGAAATACAACTGCAATATAGTGGAAAGTAGTGTTTCGAGTCAGTGGTAATCAGGATAAACTAAGAGCGAATAGTTTGATGTTAAGTATTGACCACGTAACTGTGGCTAACTTCCAGTTAATCCTACCTTGCAATAGGAAGCAGATATGCAGTTTACTTGCAATCTAAGCTCTGAAAAGGAGGGCAAACAGTTTGTCTGGAACAGTAATCAAATTGAACACTGTTTTTAATCACATCACACTAGAGCTGTGACGAACGTTAATTCGAACTGGGAATAATAATTTGTGTACAACCACATTTGGATCTAAGGAGTTAATTCCACCCATTATTAAGGGCAAGGCATGCCTGGGTAACAGTTACAAAACATGACAAATGTCTTGATACGAGTAAATTCACAAGTAGGTTAATTTCCCAACATATGTCAACAGCAGTCCATATTGCATTTGTGCTAAACTAAGCCTAATACAGTAAAATGAAAACAATTCCTCCACTATCCTGGGAGCAGAGGTGAAGCAGTCAAAAGCTGCCATTCAGCTCATGCTATCTTCTGGCAGCCTAGTAAGCCAATGGCTGATTCACAGAAGAGGAGTTATTTTTCTTAACTGTTAGAGGTTGAACCAGGGGTCTTTCCATTCAAATTCCTGACATTGGACTTAAAGAGAGCAGCATATATCCTAATACGAATGGCGGCCATCATCCACTCTACACCAGGGAGTTATTACATCATTCTGATTATGGAATTTAAAATGGACCTTTGATAGGAAGCAGGACTTCTGATAGTTACTTAACATTTCTCAACTTCATTGCAAGGTGCTTCTAATATTGCTTTACTTTGATCTGCGCTGGATACCCTACATGGTACTTTCTTCATGGCACGTATCCATGTGGAGTTTTTATAAAATCTAGCTTTGAACCCCACTTAGTTAAGAAGTCCCCTTGTGAGCAATTCTTTTATTCTTAAAAAGTGTATGGATAAATGTGTATATTCCCCAGCTCTCCTTTATAATGCAACACAACACGACCTTTCCGTAATGCCAAGTATGGCCACAAATTGGCATTGTCTGTGCTGCGTAAGTGTGTCTGCAAGATGCTCCAATGAGGTAAGCAGTCTCTTCAAGAGATCATTGTGCAACCTGTCATCCACAGGCAGGAAGCCTGGCGTGGCAGATGCTGCCACAGTTGAACTGCTGAGCATATTCTGACCTCAATGTTACAAGGTTGTGAATGCCAATTCAGTCTCCCACCCTTGTTACTTGCGACTCCACAAAGTGACTGTGTTCTGCAGATGGTACCTGATCAATCTACAATAAATAAATAAATATAGTTGAGCTGGGTGACAACCACCAATGTCAAGGAGCGTAATAAAAGCAGCATCGCAACATGAAGTACTACATAAAAATGTGATTTCAAAATGAGATTCCTCCCAGAATATGTGGATACTAGTGTACAGGACCGTGTACACAGGCCAAAGTGCAGGTTTTCATTAGCACAGTAGAACTATGATATAGCCTGCTCCCTCTAGCTGCGACAACAGGCAACGCTATGGAAATTGGACCACTGCATTTCCTAAGGAAATAGCTCCCTCTAGCAGAGCATTCTGTGCGTTCGGGCAGCCTCTACTGCGCATGACGGCACCCGACAAACATACATCTGGCCTTTTATTATATAGGATGATTGCACACTCACAAATCAATGACACCTGGGGATTCACACTGTGCACCTATGGTGCAGCAGATGTGGATGGATCCACTGTCAGACCAACGGGGGCACTTAACATGTTCATCATTCTCTTGTGCGGGGGATTCATGTTTAATTTGCTGCACCAAAGGATGTTCAGTACATTCAGGGCAGGACAAATGCCATCGGTTTTCTAAGGGCTACTTCAGAAACTTTATTCCATCCTTTCCCGCCTCGTCGTGCTTTGAAGCAAGGCATACTACATGAACGTATAATAAATGCTTAATCAATCAGGTATTTCAGATGGTTGGAAAGGGTCCGTTTCAAAGTGCACTATTCCTATTCAGATGTGGCTAAAATGTAGGACAGTGTCTCAATACAGCCTACAGGCAGGACAAACGCAACAAATGTAAAACAAATCTGATCCTTGGACTGCCTCATTTACACTGCTAGGCTGCACTGCATTGGCTGGGCAGTACACAACTCTGGGAAGCCGACAACAGTTACGTTATCCAGGAGCTCTTGCAACTAAAGCAGGAAGACGCACTTGCCTCAAAACCACTTCAGAGATGGTGTGTGAACAAGGAAGGCCATTAAGATATAGACGGGGGGGGGGGGAGTTGGTGGGGAGCTGAGCAGTGGAGTGTTCCTAGAAGCTCTGATGTCTGGAAGCGACTGAGTGAGCAAGGTGTCTGGTACTAACGGAAATGACCTACTTTAGTGCCCTCCAGAATCCTTTGGATTCACTCCCCAAACCACTGGATTGCTTTTTGTGGTTAGTTAGCAAACCGACAACATGAAACGGACAGACAACACAGGGAACCTAGTTTACCTGGGATGTAGACTGCAGGTCACATGGATTCACAACAGGATAAAAAATAATAAAAGGATACAAAATAAAACAAGATAAAAACAAAACAGAATGAGGCATTTTGCACAAGTAGTCATGTCTGAGAATGTCGTCCAGGTGTACCTTACATGTGGAATATACCTGCAGCTAAAATGGGACTCACCTTTTCAAAACACATTTCTATGCCATTTCAACAAAACAAACAGAAAACCTATACACATCATAACAAGACATCAAAGATTACATCATTGCAGCAGCCCACCCATCGCTCACAACCTGTTCTCCTTGAGGCATCCTGCCTTTTAATTCAGTCTGCTCCATTAATAAAAAAAAAATGCAATAAGGCCCAGTATGCTGCAGTTTCTGACCCCTTTTCAGGTGCTCTGTCGGAACCACTACCCAGGAGGCCAGAAAAATGGACGGGGCGAAGAGGGCGGGCTTCCCCCTTCTAGCACACAATGAGAGGAACAGAAGGCAGAATGAAGGCAATAAACAAGCGTCTTACTGGGGAGAAAGACCAAGTGCAACCTGTGAGCAATACAGAGATCCCAAAGTCCGAGTAGTACTGAGCCTAAAAAATGCTAGCCACCCCCATGATTCCCAAACTCTGCTCTTAGGGCAATGAAAGGGTCCCATGCCCAATATCCTTTGCAGAGGTTGTTCATCCTTATGAGCCAAGAACAACATTTCTGTTATATAAAAAAACAGGTCTATGCTAAGTTTTTCTATGTCAAAAATGTTTCTATAAAATAAATTCATTTTAATAACAATCAAATGAAGCTCCTTACTTGTTAACCTGGGCATCCAACGCTTGATCATGGTGTTATGAACAGATTCAAATACATATCACATCAACATTGTTCTGTTCTTGTGTATACATTGAGAACATTCTTCAGGAATCACAAGTTATTAGTCACAATGCTTCTGGCACAAAGTATGTACTTAACTGGATACTACAGGTTTAGATATATTTATCAATCTTCCATTTGGGGGTCCTCGAGTGCATCTCCAAACTAAATGTGTGTGCTGTTAAGGGCCTCACTACAAGTTCAGCCAAGATCAAGTACCATTATTGCATGCAGGAATGAGTAGGGTTTGCATGATTCAGAGTATCGCTGGTCATGTGGTTATTACCCACTTTAGAGTCAAATTACACTAATGTGGTATTACCGGTAATACGGCATGCATGCTACTACCACATCTGCCAATGCTTCTGCGTGGAGTTCATTACCTCCACTCAAATGCAGGTGTATTCGAAGGGCTTCTTCATCGAAACCTGTAAAACATACAGCATTCCATAATACTGCACGTTTTACCCTTACCACACTACTCATAATGAAGCACGAAAACGTACGGATCTAAGGTGATGGAGTCCTCAATTTCCCAGCAAGTCTCTTTTTTTTCTGTATGCCACAGGGGTGATTTAGCCAGGGTGATGCTTTCGGATTTACAAAATAGGTGCACTGAGAATACCATTATCATTTATAAATCACTTGCAAGCCAATTATCGGACCGGCCTCAGCACGGTGGACCAGGGCCTTAGTTTACATCTCCTAGTACAACAATACATGGTATGGAGGAGAATTAACTTATAGGCATTATTCGAGGATTTAAGAACAGCATTTGATGGGTCAAGAGAGGAAACCTTTGGGAAGCCATGGAAGATTCAAACATCCCTCCCCATTTGCTCAAAGCTATACAGAGCTTGTACTAAGGCGACAAAGCCACAGCTCGATAGAGTTTATCTGGGGACAGCACTGACCTGTTGAGCGATGAAGGAGCAAGGCAGGGGTGCGTTTAGCATTTTATAAACAGACTTATTGATGTAATTGTAGCTATTCAATCTGATGCACCAAAGCTAGACTAAGATGACATCCCCAATACTGCTGTTTGAAGATGCTGCTGCTCTGAGCTCCCTCAACTCAGGTGGGCTAAAAAAAAAAATAATAAAAAAAACCTAAACAGGAACATGCATTTCATTTAATTAAAATAAAAACCAAGTCTATGGTCTTCGATCCCCCCTCATAAAAAGACCCCTAATCTGAACATCATGCTCGATAGCCACAGTATAGTGTAGCACCCACGAGTAGTTTTGACTACTTAGGATTAAGATTTAAAAGCTGTGGCAATGGGGTGGACAGGGGGGACAAGTCCGTGTTATACTGGAAAGGTCGAGAAAACCTATCGTCGCATTTTGTTTTAACCACGGAAGTGGCGCACTTACACCTATGCTTCATAGCTCTAATTTACAGGCAAAGGCCTCTGCACCCCATGGAACAGACTCTGCGGGGCTTCATAAATACTGCAGAATTGGGGGTAGTTGGAAATAAATTCCCCTAAAAAATCCTGGCATTTTACTGGTTATATCTATTCCATTTTTATTCTGTATTGCATATGGACACTTTTTAAGGGCTCACCCAGAAATAAAGTATTTGATTGATAAATCGCATTCACCTTACATCTGATATCACATTTCACATTGGTTGCTTTCATGCGATTCACTCCTGTTCTATTATGTGTGCATTTACTGTGCCCTTTGAACTGTGCTAAGAAGACACATTATCAGCTGGCTGTTAGGCCTATGTTTGTGCACTCATCGTCCATTTGTATTAACATGATTTTCCAATACATTGAAGAAGTGTGCTACGCAGTTCAGTATCCTATTTTCTTCATTTTTGGGTGAAATATGGCATGCATGTTCAATATGGGTTGAACGCCCTTCATCCAGGCCTCTTGCTACAGATTAGAATGACTGGCAGCTCAAGCTCCACTGCATGGCATCAGCCCGATGCTTTCTCTCTTCGTATGCATCTTGCTAGTGCTTTTTAGCAAACGACCCGTTATTAGTTTTGCCATCATTTATTTCTGGGGACCCATCTACTTTCGTGCAATATCGGTTTTCATTTCCAAAGTGGAAAACGTCTACTTTTGTTAACCTAATGTATCCCATCTCGAATCGGTCTCGATTGTTATATTCTACCCGTTCGGCATAGACTTTAGGAATTCATATTCTTTCTGCACTTTGTCACCTCTTAATCTACCAAGCAGAGAAGCGCCATTTGTAAATGAAAGTTCTTCACTTTACAAAATTAACTTTGCATCACAATTTCTGTCTTCTGTGTTGTTTTGGATTTATCATTCTCAGTATACCTGTTCATTTCAGAAGTCTTCAAGTAATCCGAGCAATATTCTGCCTTCTCAATCTGGTATACTCATCTTGATGTTAGCGGTTATCCTTAATGCCTTTACTCCAATATAAGAGCAACATGACGCCATCTTGCTTTAGTAACATCAGCGATGCCAACATTTGTGGCCGATATGGGGTATATAAAACAATTACATTTCATCATAAAATTATTGGAGTTTTTTCTTTTTGCATTTTCCTACCATAGATGTCAATGGACCCCACATCACCTTTGTCTTGGGACCTTGTCCAACCTTTGGGTTAAAGTAAACCTTTTCCAGCTTCACATACCTGCTCTGCTCAGTTATTTTGGGGACACTGGTGAGCCCTTAAGGATACCAGTGCAGGGGGACTGTTTCCCCCAGTCATGTGCTCTGCTTTGTTACAATGAAGCACACACCACCTTACAGTGGAGTGCTGTGGGGGTACGTTGTATCCCTTTTACACATGTGCTGCTTTCTGGGCATGGCCAGTCTTCTATTCCGGCTTCCATGTGGTTCCAGATTCTCAGGGTTGGTAGCCGTCACCCCTAAGGACACAGGCCAAGGGCATGAGTCTATGTTAGACAGCTTATCTTTTTTTAAAAAACATTTTTTTTATTGTGTATGGTTTATTTAAACCTTTACAAAGAAAAAGAAGAATAAAAGCAATAAGACAAGAACAGAAGAAAAATTTGCAATACATAGGAATAATTCATATATTAGACCGCTTATCTCGCTGGTCTGTAGGATCCAGCACCAAATGAGGACACCAAGCTGGAAAGCAAAGAGGAATGATTTATGTAATGGTCCCTTGCCCAGTGATGGGAACTAAGTGAGGGAGACCAAGTGATCCTTCCCACAGCAACCCAGGGTTCTTCATCCACTAGCTCGGGGAGACACCTGGCCCTCAAGGTTACCCTACTATATGAACCCCAGAGTCCAACCGGAAACTTCTATCAAAGTAGTTTGGTGGGAATAATGTAAAAAGGACTTTCAGGAATTGAAGGATACCTTTTGCCAAACTCTGTAGAGCACCTATCCACAAGTGACCTTCCCAAGTAAAAACGAACACTTCAGAAGCAGGGACAGGTGCCGTTTGTCTCAGCTGGATGACAATGGTAGGGAACACAAGGCGTGTTTCATCAGCAGACAGTTCATGGATAGAGAGATGATGTGCACAACTGTGGAAAAATAATGTTTTGCCATGGTGCAATCTATGTGGAGGTTTAGACCCTAATTGATATGCTCTACTTTTAAAATTCAAACTAACAGCATGCCCCCCAAATGGCTGATGACCATGAAGTGGGAACCCTAAACTGCTCAGTGGGCGGTAAGTGTTAGGAAAGATTCCTATTTTTGCAACTTTACCCTCTACTACAAATTAGACCTGCCATCAAATCTGCAGAATGTTTTGAGGCCCAGACCTGAATTTTGAGAGCAAGGCATTTTGACGTTTAACTCACTTTGCTTATGGGGCACTGATCAGTTATTCAGGATACCAGTACAGTACACTATCCCCATTTAAGTCTGCTCCCGCACTACTACCTCCCTTAAAGAGAGAACAGCGGAGGAACATTTGTTTTCATAATCTTTTTGCACAGTGGGTAGTGTTCTCATAGTAATTAAAGCCCAGACAGGCAGGTGGAAGTTTCTGCACACCTTTAATTTTTTTACCACGTGGTAGCAGTTTTTGCGGTACACTGCTCAAAATGGCTGCCATGTTGTTTAAGCCCCGTCTCTGTGCTTTGCTGTGCTTTGGCACTCTTAACGCTAGGGGCGTGTTATGATGTAGCCATATATGTGTATTCTCTTCACAGGTCAGGCCAAAGTCTGGGAACTAAGACTTCTGTGCGCTTAGAACTAGTTCAGGCTGGCCATGGGGCTGCAAACAACCCCGGTATAAATAAGAAACCTTGTGTGATTTCATGGCTGTACCTGAGATGGCTTACAATAATTGGACAGCCACCCAGAGTTTGAATGTGTCTCAATACAATGTGAGTGATGACAAATATTGAATAAGTTAGTGGCTCCATTGCGAAATTTACCTGAGCAAAGAAAAAGTCATGCCAGATGCCAATATAGTATACATCCTTCTTTACCCATTGCAGTTGCTGCGAGACCCCGCCGGGGATTGACCCAGTTTACCCTTTGCGCATGACTTTTTCTTTGCTCATGTAAATTGCGCAATGGAGCCACTAACTTATTCAATATCTGTCATCACTCACATTGTATTGAGACACACCACATTTGTCTTTCTTTATAGACTTGTTCGGGTAGAACCTTTCCTTGCCATCCAGGACATCTTTGTCAAATTACGAATCTAAATAGCACTGTCCATTTGGATCGCTGAAACAGGCTGCGAATTCGGCATCCTTGACCATTTTGTTTTGCCTCACTAACGCGGTAATATTGCCGCTCCTTTGAACTTTTCGGAGTTGCCCTTTAATTTCTTGGGAAAAGGGTACTCACACAATTCGTAATCATTGCATGATAACACCCAGGTGGATAAGGGATGGACAGTTTGAATTTTGGCACAACACTGTCTTATTTGGGAACCTATCTTCGTTAGAAAATAAGCACTACATGGAGTTAGCTTTTTACTTTTGCACACCACTGCAATTTTCTTTTACTGTAATACTGGCGCTCGAGTCTTTAAGGGAACTTGACTAAGTACACATCAAGGGTACATAACATAGCTTGTATTCAACATACTAATTTGCTATACGGCACAATGTGTGCTAAAACTGCACTACGAGTAATATCATGGTGCTCAGCTCATTGTTTGTTTTATATGTTTTGTTCCCCTTCTATGATTGCAACATTGGATGCTATATACTTGGACCCTGACCGTGGAATGTCTGATTTTTAATGGTAACATCCTACTTTATTTCATATTGTCCATATGTTATTTAATTATTTGTTTCTTATGACAACTACTCATATGCATTCTTTTTTGCTTTCTCTTGATGGGTTCTGGCCCCATCCCTTCCTTTGTTTTTGTTTATTTTCTGATCAAAATAATTCTCCAATGTGATCCTTGTGCTTTTTGACTTAATATGTATCTATGTGCACATGTTTTCTTGCGATTTTGTTTTTACATTATGAACAGTTTTACCTTGAAATGGACCCATTGTTTAGGTTCGAAACACGTGTCGGCAGTTCTGTATTATATTGGACTATAAAAAATCTTTTCCATAAAGCCCGCTGGCTGATGATGGTTTTTTTGCACAGCATGATTCGTTACAATGTTCATTGTTTTTGACATTGATCTATCTTTGTACTTACCTACTAGTGTTTGGGCTGCGCAACGTAATAGAGGTGACACTCCCGTGTTTGCCCTTGTTTCAAATTAGCAGTTTTGAGGTAACAGCTAGTCCCTCGCACATGCAGCAACCCCAGTTTATCTCTTGGTTTTTGATTCATAAACTTGCATTCTTTCTTACCACCAACTGTTAGTCCCAGCGCCTCCTTCACAAGGCATTCCTCAATTTAGTTTCTGTGTTTATAACTGGGCCTTTTTCCCTCTTTTAGGAAAGCCGCATATGGTTTTGCATTGTTGTCCGGTGCTACTGTTAACTGTGTCCCATTAGGTTCTCTCACTCGCTAGATCCCCACCGCAGTGGGGATACCACTGTACTGTGCGTGTCTCCCGTCTGCTGCTCCTGTGCTTTCCCTACTGTGTGACCCCTCCTGCCCACCCCTGCGATTCCTGCGTCGTGCAGCGCTGGGCTGTGTCTCTCCCTCTCTCTTCCGCTCCCTCCTCGTCCTACTTTCCTCCACACATCCTCTATAGTGCTTTCGGTCTCTCCCATCTTTTCTAACTGCTACTCTATCTCCTATCCTATCCCTCTCACTAGTCTGGAAAGAAGAAGTTCAAGAAGGACATCCTGGTCTCCAGCCCAAGCCTCTCCATCGCTGACACCTACATCAGTGCTTCCTCCAAACACACTCAACATCCTCTTTGTCGTTCCCTCACCAGACCTATGGACCCCTAATATGGTCTCGGCTCTCTCTCCTAACTCTTCCTCTCCCATTAATGGTGGCCCTCAGTGGGGGTCCTCTTGGCCTTCTTCCATTCCTCCAAGACCTTCATTAAGGTCTATCTGAATGGCAATGTCTTGGTCCAGGGCCCTCAGCTCAATCTCCTTTTCGATAGGCATCTCCCGCGTCTTATCAACGTTCTTCCTTCCTTCTTCTGCTACTCCTACTAGGACCTCTCTGGCCCTTCGCCACGTCCTGCCTCCGACCGCTTCTCTGGCACCTCCCTTCCCCTCTCTGGCTACTATGCCACCTCCTGCTACCATCTCTGCCCACTCTCGGGCCCCTCTTGCACTTCCGCTGGGTGTACCTCTGGCCTGTTCCCCACCCCGGAAGACTTTCAAATGTGGCAACCTGTTCCACGTCGCTACTCTAAACTCTCGCTGTGCTGTCAAACACTCCTCTGAAATCTGCCACCTCCTCGAAGAACCTGACCTGGATGTCCTCCTCCTCACCGAGATTGGGTTTACAGCCAGCTCTGTCACGAGTTTTGACACTCTCCTCTCTGATGGCTACAAGATCCTCTCCGAATCCCGAACCAACCGACCCGGAGGTAGAGTAGTTCTGATCTTTCCAGAGTGGGTCCCTGCTTCTGTCATTCTTACGCAGGTCTACTACTCCTTTGAATGCCTGGTCTGCAGGCTCTCTATCTCCCCTGGCCTCTCTGACTGTGGCCACTATCTACAGGCCCCCTGGCCAGGTTGCCCACTTCCTCTCTGAGTAGGCTGACCTCGCCTCTTCTCACCTTGTCTCTACCTCTCAACTTCTCCTAGGAGACCTTCGACAGCCACCTGGATGCTTCTAATCCCTCCTCTGGGCTCTTCCGCAACCTCTGCAACACACTCTCTCTTTCCATTCTACTCTCTGGTCCGACACACACCTTGGATGTTCTCATCTCCTCAGATATCCCTCTCTCTAACCCTCTCATCACTCCTCTCTCTTGGACTGACCACTTTCTGCTCGCCTCTCACCTGAAACTCTCTGTCCCTCAGGGTAAGCCCACCCCAGCAATGCCACCTACCTTCTCGGTCATTCGGCCAATGAAGCGTGTGTCAGTAGATGCCTTTGCTGCTACTTTCTCTGCTCCTCCTATGCTTGCAGCTGACTCACACTGGGACACAGTCCTCTCCAACCTGCATCTTTCCATCTTCAACACTGTGAACGTCCTTGCCCGTGTCATGAGAATCCATCTGAAGCCTACCTCCAAGTGAAACTCTTGGTATAACTCTGACCTTGCTGTCTTGAAACACAAGTGCAGGATGGTTGAGAGGAAGTGAAGGGCTTTGGGCGCATCCTCTGATAAACTGGCCTGCCGCCTGCTCCAAAGGCAACACAGACTCTCTGGCCTGTCCAAGAAGAGAGTCCACAACCAAGCCTGTGTCTCTGCAGCCTCTAACAACACGGCTGAACTCTTTAAAATCTGCCAGGAGCTGGCCAATCCTTCTGTAGTCTCTACCTCTCTTGTTCCCTCCCAGGCCCTCTGTACGGCTCTGACTTTTCACTTCACCAATAAATCTCTTCCTCTCCCTCTTTCAGCCCCCTCTGGCCGCCTCTCCCTCTCCTCCTCCTGCTGCTACACCCCCTTTCTCTCCAACAACACCCGACGATTCCTCTCCCTCTTTCGGCCTCCTCTGGCCGCCGCTCCCTCTCCTCCTCCTTCCCCCTCTTTCTCTCCAGCAACACCATACGATGTTTCTCGACAAGTCTAATCAATGAAAGGGTCATCCAAACAGGTGCTCTCCTGGTCCTCCAGAACCATGAAGGACCACATTGACACCTTTGCTCCAACTTTGGCCGATTTCTGCAATCACTCTTTCGCCACTGGATCTTTCCCCCCTCTCCTCAAGCACTCCCTTGTGCACCGCCTCTTTAAAAAACCTTCTGTTGTTCCTACCAGTCTGGCAAACTATTCCCCGATCTCTAGCACTCATTTCCTGGGCAAACTCCTGGAAAAACTGGCCATCTGCCAGCTTACGCTCCACACTGAATTTGTTGGTTTTCTCCAGGACTATCAGTCTGGCTTCAGAGCAGCCAGAGGCATGGAAACTGCTCTCCTGAACACCTGTGAAGATCTGATCTCTAATCTTGACTCCAGCCTTCCTTTTGTCCTCATCCTCCTTGACCTTTTCTCTGCTTTTGACACAGTCAATCACGCCATCCTGATCAATCGACCCTGTGAGAACCTGGGCATGACGGATCAGGCCCTGGAGTGGTTGATCTCCTTCGTTCTGGACCGAATGTCCCAGATCCAACTTGGGCCCTTTCTCTCCACTACCTCTCTCTCCAAATGTGGTGTTCCCCAGGGTTTAACCTGTCATCCTGGCTCTTCAATGTCTACCTGACCCCTTTGGCCCACCTGACTCTACCTGCTATAACTTTCAGTGTTATGTGGATGGCACTCAGCTCTCTTTCAGCTTCCACTCAGTCTCCTCTCCTCTCTCTCTCATTCCCGGCTGTCTATCCACGATATAGAATTGGTGCCCCTCCAACGATCTCTGCCTTAATGCCAGTAAAACAGAGATCCTTCTCATTGGGACTCCTGCTCCTGATTTCCCTCTCTGGCCGCCCTCCCTGGGCCCTCTTCCTTCGCCTTCCTATGAGGCAAAAAACTGTGGTGTTGTTTTTGACTGAACTCTCTCCTCTCCTCTCCTCGCATCACAGGCCTTGCCAAGAAGGCCCACTACCAGCTGCACCTCCTCAGAGGTATTCCTCCTTTTCTCATTTGCCCCCAGAAACTCAATGATTACAGAGCCCTGGTTCTCTCTAGGCTGGACTACTGCAACAGCTTCTTTCTCAATCTGCCTTCCTCTATGCTTCGCCCTTTGCAACTAATCCAGAACAGGACTGAGACTTGTCCTTGTCCTCAAGCCCAGGGACCATATCTCTCCAGGCCTGAAATCTCTGCACTGGCTCCCGTTGGCTGCCAGGATCAAGTTAAAGACCCTCTGCATCGTCCAAAAGGCTTTCTGGGGCCGTGGGCGCACTACATCAAACTCTCGCTTTCAAAATACCTTCCTTCTCGAGCCCTTCGCTCAACTACCTCAAACTGAGGGTCAGACGCTTCGCCACGCAAAGAGTGGGGGGGTAGATCCCTCTCCTCTGCAGGTGCCTCCCTCTCGATTTGGTGTCCCTTCCCCTTTCAAACTTGAGCCGGACCACCTGACGTTCCGGCAGCAACTCAAGGCCTTCCTTTTCTCCTCTTTCTCTCCCCCCTGCTGACCTACCTGTCTGCTGCGCTGCTTGGCTACCCTCAGAATGTCACTGGGTACCAGACTCCTCCATGATCAGTCTCCCCTGCACTGCCTCTGGGCCTACTGCGCTGTAACTGTAACCTACCATGCTTGCACAGACCCAGAGCCACGCCACTTCCCCCGTCCCTTTCCCTGACACCCCTCCCCCCCGCACTTTGCATTGTCGCACATGCACGATCCGAATGACACAAGGCCTAGTAAGATTGTCTTGTCCTCCCTCCCTTGTCTTATCATGCCTAGAAACACGTGTGTACAGGCGCGTTCTAAATGACATCATATATCATTGAGTGAAAAACCTTTTAAAAAAAAAAAAGCAGAAAAATGTCAATTTAGAAAAAGCAGTCTTTCTAAATCGACCAGTCACACCCCCAACTGCACACAAGTGCTTGCAGGGACTGAAAGGCAGGCGCAGCCAGAAAGAGGTCACGGCATCCGAGGTAAGTGTTCACTTTGTGTGTTTGTGTACATGTTGGGGAGGTGTGCAGGGGGGATGTGCAGGGGCTATCTGTAGGAATGATTTTGGCATGGAAGGGAGAGGGCGGGGGAATGGGACTGTCTGTGGTTTGCAAGTGTGAAAGAGTGCATATGTGTGGTAGAGGCAGAATGTTTTTGGCGGGGAAACAAGGAGGCTGGAGGAGTAAACTGACATCTGGGGGGTGCTAACCCCCACTTAAAGGAAATCCTGCTTGCGCGGGAGGTGTGAGGTTGGGAGAGGGGGTAGGCGGGTGAGGGGGACGAAACCCCCATAAAATGTCAATCATGCAAATGAAGGCCACACAAAATCGGCTAAAAAAACTCACAGGGTAATTCATAGAATTTCGCAGAAAAGTGTCGCAAGCGGCTGGCGCAGAGTGTCCGCGACCCTGCAGCAGCGCCAAGAACGCCCTCGCGCAAGGAATAGCCATCAAAATCGCTAAATCATCGCAAAGGGCTGCGCTAACCCTGGACCAGTTTACAGGGCTGCCAAACAAGGAACGCAAAGCGGGTAACGTGCATATCAGGGGTACGCGTGAAGTTATACACGCGATTAGCCAGGGTACGTGTATTACAGGGGTACGCGGGAAGTTGAACACGCGATTGGCCAGGGTACGTGTATTACAGGGGTACGCATGAAGTTTTACACGCGATTAGCCAGGGCACGTGTATCACAGGGGTACGCGGGAATTATCACACGCGATTTGGCTGGGTACGTGTATTACAGGGGTACACGGGAAGTTTTACACGCGATTCGGCTGGGTACGTGTATTACAGGGGTGCGCAGGAATTCTCACATGCGAATTGGCCAGGTACGTGTATTACAGGGGTGCGCGGGAATTATCACACGCGATTTGGCTTGGTACGTGTATTACAGGGGTGCGTGGGAAGTTACACACGCGATTAGGCTGGGTGGGTCCTCACAGGTGTTCCCTGTACACCCTCCACGGCCCCTGCAGGCAGCCCACAAAACAGGGGACTACCCTGCACACCTGCTCATGTCCCCCTGCACCCCCACCCCCCAGCAGTGCAGGGGCACCCTCCACCAGGCCCCCACTCATGTCTCCCACCACCCCCACCCCCCAGCCACCAGGGGCACCCTCCACCAGGCCCCCACTCATGTCTACCACCACCCCCACCCCCAGCCACCAGGGGCACCCGCCACCAGGCCCCCACCCATGTATCCCACCACCCCCACCCCCCAGGCACCAGGGGCACCCTCCACCAGGCCCCCACCCATGTCTCCCACCACCCCCACCCCCCAGCCACCAGGGGCACCCTCCACCAGGCCCCCACCCATGTCTCCCACCACCCCCACCCCCCCAGTCACCAGGGGCACCCTCCACCAGGCCCCCACTCATGTCTCCCAGCGTGCTACGTGTATTTCAGGGGTTCGCGTGAAGTTCCTCACGCGATCGGGCCTGGGGGAGTGGGCTACGTGTATTCCAGGGGTGCGTGAGAAGTTCCACACGCGATTGGCCTGGGCGCGTGTATTTCAGGGGTGTGCGGGAAGTTCCACACGCAAATAGCCTGGGCGCGTGTATTTCAGGGGTGCGCGGGAAGTTCCACACGCGAATAGCCTGGGCGCGTGTATTTCAGTAGTGCGCGAGAAGTTCCACACGCGATTGGCCTGGGCGCGTGTATTTCAGGGGTGCGCGGGAAGTTCCACACGCGAATAGCCTGGGCGTGTGTATTTCAGGGGTGCGCGGGAAGTTCCACACGCGAATAGCCTGGGCGCGTGTATTTCAGGGGTGCGCGGGAAGTTCCACACGCGAATAGCCTGGGCGCGTGTATTTCAGGGGTGCGCGGGAAGTTCCACACACGAATAGCCTGGGCGCGTGTATTTCAGGGGTGCGCGGGAAGTTTTACACGCGATTTCAGCAGGGTACGTGTATTTCAGGGGTGCGCGGGAAGTTTTACACGCGATTTCAGCAGGGTACGTGTATTTCAGGGGTGCCGGGGAGTCCTACATGTGATTTGACAGTGTGGGTCCTCCCAGGTGTTCCCTGTACACCCTCCACGGCCCCTGCAGGCAGCCCACACCACAGGGGACTACCCTGCATCCCTGGTCATGTCCCGCAGGCAGCCCACCCAACCCAGCAAAGGCACATGTCTCCTTGAACTAATGAACACCAACTCATGTCCCCCACCACCCCCACCCCCCAGCACTGTGGGGCACCTGCCAGCAGGCCCCCACCCATGTCCAACTCATGTCCCCCACCCCCCAGCACTGTGGGGCACCTGCCAGCAGGCCCCCACCCATGTCCAACTCCTGTTCCCCTGCACCCCCACCCCGCAGCACTGTGGGGACACCCTCCACCAGGCCCCCACTCATGTCCCCTATTACCCCCACCCCCCAGCAGTGCAGGGGCAGCCTCCACCAGGCCCCCACTCATGTCCAACTCATGTCTTCCAGCACCCCCACCCCCCAGCAGTGCAGGGGCAGCCTCCACCAGGCCCCCACTCATGTTTAACTCATGTTCCCCTGCACCCCCACCCCCCAGCACTGTGGGGCACCTGCCAGCAGGCCCCCACCCATGTCGCATCCATGCCCCCCCCTGCACCTGGGTCCCAACAATCCCCAATCATGACCGTAATGGCCAGCCTCCCCTGCCAAAAGGCCCAACCAACTATCACATCCACCCACACATCAGAGGCAATTACATGTGACACACCCAATGTAAATAACGCAAATGAACATATGTCTGTCACACACAATCGTTGCAAGTGAATGTTGAAACACCCCACATGTCATGCATGAAAGCAATGAGATGATACTACACATTGAAGGATGAAATGAAAATGTATTAAAAATTAACTAGAATGGAAAAGAAATAGAAAAAACCACAAAGCAAAACAACCAAAAGAAGAAGAATGTTGATGAAAAAAAATTCGAAACACAAAGCACAATCCTAAAAAATGGTGTCCAAAGTCACAGTCACAAAAGAAATCCAAGTGTAAATGAAATATAAAACACATTGCTCCATGTGTCCAAAAAAAAAATCCTAAAAAATCCATCATCCATCCAAGAACTATATACAAGATGATCCTGAGTCCATGAGCCCAACCAAATTAAACCTAACTATGTCAACTAACTAAAAACTGAACTATATACAAGAAAGTGGCGCATTGTCCAATCGCAACCAAAAAAAAAAAAAAAAATTTAAAGGAAACCTACCACTAACTATATGGGATACATTACTCACCGTAATCGTATTTCTGATGCTTGTATCTGCTTAGATTCACATGCTGTGCATAGGCCGACATCTAGTGGAAGCTGCGGAGTATTACAGTTTGTTTTTCGAAACTCGAAAATGGGCGTCGACACAGGCGTGCCAGTAATACTATCCCTAGTGTGACGTCCACTGTACCCAAGATCCCTCACGCGACTAGGATCCTCAGATTGTATTTTTTCTGACATGAGGAAGCATGAGGAGTAGCGTGAGTATAGATAATCCAAGCAGATAGACAGAAAGGTAAGACTACAAGCAATCAAGCGCCTTCTCTCGGAGGGGAGGAAGGGTGGGTCGCATGTGAATCTAAGCAGATACAAGCATCAGAAATACGATTACGGTGAGTAATGTATCCCTTCTGAGGCTTGTGGAATCTGCTTAGATCACATGCTGTGCATAGATTAGCGAGCAGTACCAGAAGAAGGAGGTGGGATGTGAGAAGGGTCATGAGCAAACAGGTGTCTTAGAACCGCTTGTCCCACTTGTGTATATGTCTTGGAATGAGTGTCAATGCAGTAATGCTGAGTAAAAGTGTGAATAGAGCTCCAAGTAGCTGCTTTGCAAATGGTGTCGAGGGGAACATTTGCAATGAAAGCCAGAGTGGCCCCAATGCCTCTAGTAGAATGGGCCCTTGGCGTAACAGGCAGAGTTTTTTCAGAAAGAGAGTAACACAGCTGTATACAGTTGATAATCCACTTCGAGATCGCGCCTTTAGAGACGCGATCCCCCTCTCTGCCTGTAGCTACGGAGACAAACAGTTGATCTGTTTTCCTTAGCGGTCTGGTTTTATTTACATAGTAGAGGACCGCCCTACGCACATCAAGGGTGTGTAGTTTCACCTCAGCTGAGCTTTGCGGGTTCTGGAAGAAAGCCGGAAGCTCGATGGACTGGTTTACATGGAACTTAGATATAAATTTAGGTGAGAACCTAGGGTGTGTGCGTAAAACCAGTTTGTCCTTGTGGATAGTAAAGAAAGGATCCTGCACTGACAGAGCCTGAATTTCACTGACCCTTCTTATAGAGGTAATGGCTACTAAGAAGGCCATTTTATAAGTCAGGTGTTTGAGACTACTTTTATGCATGGGTTCGAAAGGGGGGCCCATGAGCTTAGCTAGCACCACATTGAGGTCCCATCCTGGCGGTGGGTTCGAAATAGGAGGGTGAAGTCTCTTTACTCCTTCCATGAAGGCTTTAACTACTGGTACTTTCCACCACGATACTTTGTTATGGGATGTGGTGTAAGCCGAGAGGGCTGCCAGGTGTACTTTCAGAGAGTTAAAAACCAAACCTGCGTCCAGCAGGGGGAGCATGTATGTTACAACGTTGGAAGGAGTGCAATCAACTGGGTTGATTTGTTTATTCTGGCACCAAATAACGAATCTCTTCCACTTGTCAAAGTAACAGTGCCTTGTGTTTGGTTTCCTGGATTCTTTTAGGATGTCCATACACCTCTGTGGTAAATTGAGATGCCCAAACTCTATGACCTCAGGAGCCATGCTGCCAGGTTCATTGAGTTGGGTTCCTGGTGCACTGTTTGACCTTGTTGCTGGGACAGTAGGTTGTACCAGGCTGGGAGTTTGATGGGCTCGCACACCGCCATCCTGCGTAGGTGTGGAAACCATGGTTGTCTCGCCCACATGGGAGCAACTAGGATGAGCGTCATCGATTCCTTGTTCATCTTGTACACCACCTTCCTGATGAGAGGAGTTGGTGGAAAAGCGTACGCAAACATCCCTGACCAGTTCATCCACAGGGCGTTCCCTTGGGAGTCTGGCTGGGGGAACCTGGATGCAAATCCTGGGCATTGTTTGTTTCCGCTTGTGGCGAATAGGTCTATAGTGGGGAAACCCCACTGAGAGAAGAGATCTTCTACGATATCTCTGTGAAGGACCCATTCGTGTTCTTCTGGGAGGGAGTCTCTGCTTAGGGCATCCGCTAGGGAATTGAGCTCCCCTGGAACATGTTGTGATGACAGGAAGATGTTCCGTCTGAGTGCCCATATCCAGATTTTCTGGGCAAGCTTGGACAGATTTGGCGAACGAGTCCCTCCTTGTTTGTTCAGATAGAACATGGCCGTCGTGCTGTCCGTCTGGATCTGCACCGACAAGTTTAGCAGATGGGGCTCGAACGCCTGAAGCGCTCGGAATACTGACAGAAGCTCTAGCAGGTTGATGTGGTTCTTGGCTACTGAGTGAGACCAGAGACCCTGAGCTGTGTGGTGGAGATGGTGAGCTCCCCACCCAGTCAGGCATGCATCTGTAGTCACCACTGCCTGTACTTCGGGATCGTAAAAGGGTTTTCCCCCTGCGAGATTCTCTCTTGTCCACCAGTGTAAGCTCTGTACGAGTGTTGGCGAAACGACCACTAGATCGTCCCACTGACCACTTGCCTGAGACCACTGTTTCGCCAACCATTCCTGCATGGGACGCATGCGCAGACGCGCGTGGCGGACCAGGCAAATGCATGACGCCATCATGCCCAGTAACCGCATTGCTTTGCGTACCGTTATTTGTTGACCTGACTGATAATGTGGAATTTGCAGTAGTATATTCCGAATTCTCTCTTCCGAAGGGAAGGTCAACCCTTTCTGAGTATCTAGGATTGCTCCTAGGAACTGTTTTGAGGTGCTTGGCACCAGACTTGACTTCTTCTCGTTGATAGAGAAGCCTAATTCGTGGAGGAGGTCGATAGTCCTCTGAATGTTTTACCTGCAAATTCCTGGGGTTTCCCCCGTTATGAGCCAGTCGTCCAGATAGGGGTATACAGGGATTGCCTCCCTGCGTAGGTGTGCAGCTGCCACCGCCAGTACCTTGGTGAATACCCTTGGTGCTGAAGCTATCCCGAAGGGCAGTACCTTGAATTGGTAGTGGCGACTGTCCACCTTGAAGCGCAAGTATTTTCTGTGCGCTGGGAGCATGGAAATATGAAAATAGGCATCTTTCATATCCAAGGTTGCCATGTAATCCCCCTTTTTTAGGAGGGGGATTACCTCTTGTAGCGTGGTCATACGGAATTTTTGGGGCTTGACATACTTGTTGGCAGGCCGTAAGTCCAATACTGGGCGCATTGTCAAATCTTTCTTTGGCACAAGGAAGTAAGTTGAATAGATACCCTTGTTTACCTGGTGTCCTGGGACGAGTTCTATCGCGTCCTTTTCTAGCAGAATGGCGATCTCCTCGAGAAGGATCTTCTGATGTTCTAAGGAGTGTATTCTTTGTCGTGGAGGGTGGTTCCGGGGACGCTGCAGTAATTCTATACAATATCCTGCGGACACTGTTGACAGCACCCATCTGTCTGAGGTGATCCCTTCCCAAGCTTGGGTGAAGTTGGAAATGCGTCCCCCTACTGGGGTTGCGTGAGAAGGGACCCTGAACTGAGCGTCACTGCTTTGGCGGAGGCGTGCCACCTCCCTTGTTGGGGCTGCCTCTGCCTCTTCCACGACCTCTCTTGTTACCTTTACTGTAACTTTGGGTAGACTGCTGGTTGTTGTTCCATTTTGTACCCTGTCCTTGGGCATAGTTGCCTCTATGTGAATTTTGGCCGCGTGGGCGACGAAAATTATTGTTCCCCCTCTGGTTCGGGGGTTTGTTGGTAAGCTGGCCAAGGGATTTGAGAGTCTCGTACTCGTCCTTGGCATTTTTAAGTGCGTCTTCGACCGCTTTCCCAAACAATAGATCTGGTTCCACCGGCTTTTCTATTAATGACGCCTGTGTTTCTGTCTTGAACCCCGACTGCCGTAACCACGCATGTCTCTTGATAACAGTACCTTCTGCTATCAATCTTCCTGCGTTGTCTGCAGCGTCGAAAGTTGCTTTTAAAATGCAACCAGACACGGCTCTCCCTTCTGCCGAGATCCGAGCCAACTGGCCCTTTAACGGTTCAGGAGCAGAGGCTATGAGCGCCGCGACCTCTTCCCATTGATGGCAGTTGTAACTTGCCAACAGGGTGGTGGAGTTAGCAATCCTTGCTTGGTAGGCGGACGTTGAGGCTACCTTCCTGCCAAACCCGTACAGTCTTTTGCTCTCCTTGTCGGGAGGAGCTTCCGACGACGATAAGGGTGTCCCAGCCCTCTTCCGAGTGTTGGTAACCACTAGGGAGTCTGGTTTAAGATGACCTCTTATATAAAGAGGGTCAGACTGGGCTGCCCGAAAAAGTTTTTCGACTCTGGGGTTGACGGCTCTGGTGAGGTTAGGATTCACCAGGGATGGATCGATTCTACGTTGGATGGATTTAAGGATAGGGATGGTCTGAGCGACCGGCCTCCTCTCTCCCACCAACTCTTCTGCGAAGTCCCTTTCCTCCTGTACACCGTGGGTGTCGATGTGAAAATGTTCTGCTGCGCGAGCAAGAACTTCATTAAGGAGGGGTTGGTTATCAACTGGCGAGTCGGTAACTGGGGCTTCGCTCTCTACCGGGGAATCTACTCTGTAAATTTCCTCATCTTCTACCTCCTCCAGGTCCTCATCCTCCGCATAGTATTCAGACCCGGTTCGTTCCTCCATAATTGAAAACTCCTGGTCCCCTTCAGGGAAAGGTTGTCCTTGGTATCTGGGGTGTGGAGTAGAGTATGGAGTAGAGTAAGGCTGCACCTCGAAGGGGTCAGGTCTTTCGACCCGGGCCTTTTTACTTAGGGGGATAGGATCAGAGGAGCCTGAGGGTGTGGCCCCTTGAGGGTCATACGAAAGGAAATGTTCTGGGTTTTTGTCATAAAAATCCGCTAAGGAAGACATTCTTGACATGACCCTGTCTATGTCCTCACTGGACCATTCTTTGGAACAGGGTATGGCTTTAGTAGGCAACTTAGAGGACTTATCAAGGGTACCCTTGCTGGATGTTGCTGTCCCAGTAGATTTATGTTTATCTGTCTGCTTGGGGTGGAAGGATGGTCTTACAGGAGTGGAAGGCTGAGCTTTCCGCTGTTTCCCTCCCTCCCCGTGCGTGGAAAAATGTTTTCCCTGCCCCTTAGAGGCCCCAGAGACTTTCGACGCCTGGCGCCGAGGGTCGGGAGAGGTATTCTGTTTGGAGCGTGGGGCCTCGCTGGTGTTAACTGCGCTATGGGTCTCTTGGAGCGCGGCCTGGGGGTGGAAGTCGTCTTCGTCTTCCGACGATGGAACTTCCGTTAATCTAGGGAGCGAGGCACTCTTGGCAAGAGTGGATGATTGCCTTGCGTCATGAGGCGATCTCGATCGAGAGCGCCCAGAGGACACCGAGTCGGACCGTTCTATCCGTGCCTCTTTCCGAGAAGTCGACGTCGTCGAGGTTCGGTTGGACTTAGTGTGCTTAGTGTGTGTAGGTGTAGCGCTTGCGTCGCCGGGGGTCTTCCCCATAGCCGCCCTGCCGGACAACCTTCCGAGGTCGGGGACCTGCGCTCGGCAGTCTTTCGACGCCGTAATGCCCTCGCCGTCCGAAAGTACGGCGTCGCTGCCATCGCTGAAGGCGCCCTCCGCTGCCATGGCTGCCTGCCTGGCGTGGTGGGCCCAACGCTTTGTCGAACGGTCCTTAAGTGTTTTAGGTTTAAACCTACTACACGCTCTGCAGTTCGCTTCGGGGTGGTCCCTCGGCAAGCAGAGATTGCACGTGGCGTGCCTGTCGACCCAAGGGTATTTGCGATTGCACTTGGGGCAGAATTGGAAAGGGGTACCCTCCATACGCACCTTGAGGCAGCGGGCTGATAAGTGTAGGAAATATATATGTACCTATATACCAAGAGTGAAGAGTATGTACCACCCCCCACTCTCCCGAGGCCAGCGGCCTACTAGGCCCGGGCCGAGGCCAGCGGCCTTCCGAGGCCCAGATCCGTCGTGCAGCAGCCGACGGTCGATGTCTTCTCCAGCCGTCGTCGAGATCAATGGTCGACGTTGGGGTGGGGAAGGATGTCAATAAATAATTTTAAATTGCAATATAATAGCAAAAGTATGGCTAAGGCCAGGGGACTCCGCAAGATGCTTCCGACCAGTATGGCGGAAAAAAACAATCTGAGGATCCTAGACGCGTGAGGGATCTTGGGTACAGTGGACGTCACACTAGGGATAGTATTACTGGCACGCCTGTGTCGACGCCCGTTTTCGAGTTTCGAAAAACAAACTGTAATACTCCGCAGCTTCCACTAGATGTCGGCCTATGCACAGCATGTGATCTAAGCAGATTCCACAAGCCTCAGAAAACTATATACAATGGCAGCGGGCAAGTCCTGCGGCTCACTCTGTGATGTTGCCGGCCAGGGCATCATCGAACTCCATGTCGATGTCCTGGAGGCGGGACTCTGTCCTGGCCCCGAGGTCTCGCAGGGATAACCCCATGTTCACCTCAAACTCCCTGCGAGCTTCCTCGAGGCACTCAGCCCGCCTCAACGCCCGACGCATGGAGAACTCCGCCCTGACCATGGTGAGCCGCTCCTCTTCCGCCCGCTGCCGCTCCGCACCTATCCGCTGGACCAGCTGCTCCCACACGGAAGACACTACCATCCCAGGGTTCTCCTGCCCTCCGGCCGATGCCTGCCCCTCTGATCTTGATGGCCCCGAGCCATGATGCCTCCCACGTCGAGCCTGCTGCTGCCTCCGACGCCACTGCCTCTGCCAGCACGACGGCATCCAGGATGATGGAAACCACCGACGCCGTCGTGCACGTGCCCTGCCCGATGATGCCGTCACATCCTCCATCTGCTGGGGTCCAGTTGCTGTGTTGTCCACCCCTGCTGGACCTCTGACTCCCGACTGTGGCAGGGATGGGATCCCCACCGAGCTGGCTGCATTGGTCAGGGCAGGTCCACAGGGGGCCCTGGTGGCATCTGGGCCGGAAGACGGCAAGGAGAACGACTGGCGTATAGTCTCCACAGAGGAGGAGAGGGCCGCCAGATTGGCCGACACATGCAGGAAACCCCCGAACATGGCCGATCCCAATTGGGCCACGTCGGCACGGTGCTCTTCGTGATGACGTGCGTGCTCCTCCTGGGAAGCACGCACGGCATCACGAATCACAGCCGTGCGCATCGCGACCCCAATCAGGACCTTCTCCACACGGCCAGGGGTCCCCTCGTCCGCAGGTGGAGGGGAGTCAGATGACATGGACATCCCCTCTACCTGCGGACGGGCCTGGGACGGGGCATCCCTGCTGGTGCAAGGTGGTGCACCCACAGGTTCAGGGACAGCGACATGCACAGGCCCCTCCACGGTGACCTGTGCTGCCTCCTGCCCCTGCCCCTGCCCCTGGACTGCACCACTTGCACCAGCAGGGATGCCCCCACCAGGCCCGATGTGCGCCTCAGTGGCGGCCTCCTCCTCCTCTGTGGAAACCACCAACCTGGATGGCTCCTCGCCGTCTACCGCCGTAGCAGGCCCCTGTGGGGGCTCACCCACCCCTTCCGCTGCAGCCGTGGGGGCATCCCCGCCGCCTTGCTCCACAGCGCCGTCTCCGCCCTCTCCTTCACTAGCCGCTGCGTAGAGGGAGACAAAGAACACAAGCATCAGGGTACTGTACAATGGTCCCCTAGACAGGAAGCAATAGCAGATGAGTGCCACTGTCAAAGTACACTTCCATCATGTCGCACCACAACACATGTGTCAGTCCAGGCAAAACACACACAGTGACAGTCATGGTGCGTGCCATGGACATTTCAATGCATGTCCAATGGACTCTCGAATCATACAATGTAATGGGACTCACATGCATCATGGGTCATGCCTATCACATGCACACACTTCACCTCAGTCACATCCATCTGGCCCCGTACACCCCAATCACAGTGCATACAAGGATGACTAGGCTGCATCAGTGAATCTGTACATTGTCACACACATGTGTCATGCATCCATGGCACTCACAAGTCACAGACACGCAGGTCAGGCACATAGACATGGATACCACATATGTATCTGGCATCAGAACCCATCCCTCGCCCCCACCCATGTCCAGGAACAGAGACTGCCATGCTCTCATGTGTGCAATCTGCACAGGGCTCCCCATGTCGCATTCAAACACATGCAACAACCGTGCGGTTCACACATTACAGGTCGCACATGCATTCCCATGATGTCCCTGCACACATACATGCGTACATGGCCTATGTCACACATGCAGGCAAGTATCAGACAACCAGCACACTGCAACATGCCCTGTCTCACACAGCAATGCTTGGCCACTTACCGCTCAACTCCAGACGGGTCTCCCTCTCAAGGACCTGGGCGTGGAGCGCTGGGTGTGCGCGTTCCAGGACCCTCAACTGGATGGAACTCATGCGGCCCCGGCCCCCCTCCACGAGGCGCCGGGCCTTCATGAGGGTCCTGGACCTCAAGTCTTCCCAGCGCTTCTTGACCTTCTGGATGGTGCGGGTTGCCACCCCCTCCGCGTTGATGGCAACCACACAGTCGGCCCAGATCCTGTCCCGTCCTTCCTTGTTGGCGCGGGACGATCCGAAGAGGGCATCATACTGCCCCAGGACTTGCTCCACCATCCACCAGGACACCAACTTCGGTGGCAGTGAAGCTGGTGCCCCTCTGCCCCTCTGGCTGGGGGTTGCCACTGGTGCCAGATGTTGATGTGCCCGACATGGCAACCCCAGGGGCAGGAGTGGGTGGGCAACTGGGTCCTGGGGCTGGGCTGTGGAGCGATGTTATCCGAGTCGGGAGTCTTCTGTTCCAGCAGGGGTGGACACAGCAACTGGACACCTGCAGATGGCTGATGTGCAGGCACCAAATGGCAGGGCACGGTGGCAGCAGGCAGGCAGGCAGGCAGCAGCAGCAGATGGCACGTGGGAGGCTGCTCGGGGCACTGGGGGGCAGTAATTCGGCCTTCTGGGCAGGAGCGTGGTCTTCCGTGTGTTTTCGCGTGGCCAGCTTGATACGGAGTGATTTGGCACGTGAAAATCCTGCATGTCAGCGTGAAAATCGAGGAAAGGCCCTTAGCGCGTAAGCGCGTCAGCACGCGTACGCGATTTCATTGGACCAAAGGCCCTTACAGCGTAAGCGCGTCTGTGACGTTTTGCGCACGGGCGTTGCCCTGGCAGGGCTTGGTGATCCCACGTGCCTTTATGTTCTGTACGTGCTTTTCGTGCGGTGCGTGTTTTCCATCCATTGGGGTTCACACGCTATTACTTCACAGCGGGTGTTGGCTACGCGTTCTTCTACACGCAAGGCAGACGGTGAGTGGTACCCCGCTCCCCCAGGCCCGATCACGTGAATAACTTCACGCGAACCCCTGTGATACACGTAGCCCGCTCCCCCAGGCCCGATCGCGTGAAAAACTTCACGCGAACCCCTGAAATACACGTAGCCCGCTCCCCCAGGCCCGATCGCGTGAGAAACTTCACGCGAACCCCTGAAATACACGTAGCCCGCTCCCCCAGGCCCGATCGCGTGAAAAACTTCACGCGAATCCCTGTGATACACGTACCCTGCTGAAATCGTGTGTGAGACTTCCCGCGCACCCCGGTATACACGCACACGTATTTTTTGTCAGCGGGTGTCCGTGTTTGTGGGTACCCCTTTGCACGTCATTTTTCCTGGAGGGCCACAGTATAGGACATTCATCATGGCAGTATATAGGTGCTATTTGTTGGCGCACCTTTTGGCGCACATTTCTTACAGCCGCAGAGACGCTACCGCCTGCTTTCTTGTGGCGGTCGTGTTTGTGTCTGTGCGCTGGTTTGAGCGTGCGCTTTTTTCCCCTATTCTATTCCATGAATACGTGTTGTAGGCGAGCGTGTGGGCGTTCCGCGCACTTGTGCCCTGTACTTCCCCCGAGACGCCCACGTTTTGGCAAGTTGTTCCGCATTCCGAGTGTTACGCCCGTGTTCCGCCTACTTTTGTTGCGTGCGCCGCGCTATGTGCGAATTTCGCTGTGGCCTGTGCGATTTTCGCTGTGACCTGGCGCACGCTGTTAGATGGCCTGTGCGCCAACGTGCGCCGCGCACTTTTTTATCGCACATCCGCTGGTTTTCTCGCGCACGGACTTCCATGAATCGACGTGCGCTGCTTTTCGTGCGATTTTCGCACTTGCACTGCGATTTTCGCTATTCCACTGCGATTCGCACGTTTTTGCCCACTTGCGCCGCGCTAATTATTCCATGAATTGGCCTGTCAGTCTTTTTTGTGTCCGGCCTTAAATATGTGAGATTATCACCTAGCACCATTTGTATACACTTAACTGTGATTGTATATGTTTATTTGTTTCATTCACCTTGTAGTACATTGACTTAATTATTCTCTGCTGATAAATATGTGCAAACTTACGTTAACACTCTTGTGTTATTTGTGCTTTACACTTGAACTCAGTCTAAATCTTGCTTATCGTCGTCATCACCATATGAGAGTTTGGTTAGACTTTTGTGGTAAAACCTTCGAAGGTTCTCTAAAGTTGGCTTCTCAGAACCCTAACAACATTCGTGCTTCTGGAAAATCTCCCAACAATTTGCTGGCACAGAGAGGCTCTGCATGGGGAGCAGGAGCACAGCCAGTAGAATAGCAGCAACACTGTCTTCAGAGAAATCGCATCTGCAGCTTCTTCCATGTAGGTTTTGGCAGGAATCAGTATTGGACAGCAAAACTTCCCACCGTCAGAAACATCAACAGAGATGAGTAGTAATATGTCTGGGAGATCACCCTTTGACTGAAACCAGATACTAAATCACACAAACGGTGCCCTGGTAGGATTTCTCCTGTGCCTATATAGGCCGAATGGCCATTTTGGCCATTCTTTGCGTTTCATTCCATTGTCATTTTCCTCCCCTACCACAGCAGAATCAAAAATTATGAGAGCAAAAATAATATAAGGAGGGCAGACTAGAAGGATCACTGCAAGTATCATTTACAAGTCATACAGTACATGGATGCTGCACTTTTAGTAAACAAGTGGTCATACTCCAGGCCACCCACAATATGACTGATTATGCATAGCATGTGAACGTAAACCATCACAAGCTGCAAAAAAAGTAATAATGCACTGGAATACCACAATATCACTAGGCAGTGTGGTAGCACAAGCACAAAAGAGAGATTACACAAATTACATGAGTGCAGCTTAGCATCACATACCTCAAAGATGGATATTCAGCATCATATGGAAAATGAACATGACCACTGTGGCAATTTCTTTTCATTCACTTTCACTTATTCTACTCCCACACACTACAGTCTGGCTTTAAAACCCTGTACAGGTTCACAATTTGCTCACCCACGGGCAAGGACTCTAGGCTTTAAGACCACTACGGTGGTGACTAGCGCAATATAAAAGCCAAATAACTTAACATTAGACAATAGAGTTTACATTGTTATATACAAAAACTTTCCAATGAACCATAACTATTATGTCTGCTGATTTGCCAAAGTACTTGTTGTCTCACTTATGACTTTTGAGGATCGAGGAGTCAGGTCCTTAATCTCTCCCACACGGGTACTTTGGGAACTTTGTCTTCAAGATCTCAAAGTCAAGTCTTTGTCTTAAAGCCGCTCCAGCAAGGGAACTGGAAACTGGCTCCAAATTACAGGATTCGGGCGTTCTTCTATCAGTCTGTTTCGCATTTGGCTTTAAAAACTTTGCCTCCAGGGGACAGCGTTTCTCACATAAAGTGTGTTCCACAAGTGCCAAATTTCCCTCAAGGTTCCAAGATACAATGCGTCTCACATGAGTTCCTTTCACAAATGACACTATGAATTTTGCTTTCAAATTACTGGTTTTAACACTTCTTCTAATGGTTACTTGCTACTGGTACAAGGAACGTTTCGTCCAAGATTTAGCAAGCCTTTTATTTGTTGCTTTCTCCGTTTTCTGGCTGCTCACCAGAGTCCCACCATTGGATCTTCGTTCAGGCTGTATTACCTTGTCCGGTTTTTCCTCAGATGCCTCCTCTCTGTCCTTGGTCCAACTTCTCCTTTTAGTTTTCGCTCCGCAGCAGCTGTTTGAGAGTCTCCATTTTGTGCCTGCAAGGTAAATCTCATTCGGCTCCAAGTTGTTCCAGTGTCGGGCGTTCCACTCCTTGGTTGAAATTAGCATTCATTGAGCAGGAGCCAAAACCCGCTCCTATGTTATCAGGCATCACCCAGCAGGCTGGAGAACGAGGAGTGCATACTACCACATGAGATGTCCATTTTAACTTTTTGCACATTATGAATGATCTATTATATTTAAATGTGTCCTAATTATTTTGTATTTACATTCTCAAACACTGAAAGTTAATTTCACATAGGTATGTTTTTAGGCCCCAGTTGTCCTGGGAGCTAAAAATAGGTTCCTAGGAATTGTTGGGTTAGGCCTACTCAGGCTCTCCCAGGGTAGAAGCAGGAGCTAAACAGCTGCCAGCAACCCTGAACCGCTTTACTTCTCAGTCCTTTTCTGATCTGTGTTTGGTGTCACGTGCCAAGGGAAAGGGAAAACAGATTCCCCTTCTGGTGTTCTCCTGCATCTCGCTAACGTTTCTTCACCACAAAGTAAAACATCATACAAAAGCTCACTGTGCTCATGGACTAAAACATGCATGATGCATAAATAAAATTCAGTTAAACAGTAAAGATAATTAAATGTGATAGAGCCACATTGTTTCTGAGAGACCTTATGGTTCATTACTAAGCCAATAGACCCAGCACGTGAAATGGTCAGGACAGAGACAGAACAAAGTGAAATGTAACAACAAGCATCCTTGAATCATTACTATGCAGAACTAGAAATCAGCTACACTTCCCACACTACACAAAGCATATTGGGATGACATGCCGGGTTCGAATTTGCTGGGAGCTATTTTGCTCCTTTTCTATCCTAGGAGATCCTGCTAAGCTTAAAACCAACAGCTATCAGGAGTTACCTTTGGCTCTCTAAGCCAACTTGACCATTACAAACATGCATATGCGGCATTAAATACGAGTATTTGAGAATGTAAAAAAAAATAATTGGGACATATCATTTATACATGTGAAAGTTGAATTTGCAGTGCGATGTGCACCTGCTCCTGTTCCCCAGTGGAAACTCCTGCCTACTAGGTGATGCCCGACATCCAGGAGCTGGTTTTAGCTCCTGCTTATCTAAACTTAATTTGAAACCGTGGACATGTATTGCCGAAGTGAATACATTGGTGGAATTCTGCTAATTTCCCTCATTCTATGAATGTCAGCAAGCAGAGCCCAAGACCTGAAGCCGAAGGGCAGTCTTTTGGCCTCAGCTGCACAGGGACGTAGCCCAGGATGCAGCACGACCCGTCCCTTTCTCTGGAACGCGCTGTGAAGGCATTACGTTTGAATAGGTCATCCTCACTTGCCAGTTCATTAAACACGTGTGCTCCAACAAGTGTCACAAGAAGATTGTCCAATTTCAGTCCTTTTTCTTGTCATGTTCGTTCCCTACAGTGTTCACAGTACTTTTTCATTTATCACTCTGGTCTTACTCTGCGTTCCACTACATCCATTTCTAGTAGTCAATACACAGAAACCTGGGGGCTACAATTCCATTGCACAGACATAGCCACAGAATATTTTCCATCTTTGCACTAGTCACCTGAATTCAGCAATGGACGTACCATCCGTTCAGTCACTTTGTCCCCTCACAGCACCCACCTCCACATTTCAACAACGGTACAAGGGCCCTAAAAACGGACCGATATTGCTGCCCGGGTCGGAGAAACCTTGAGCCTCCTTGGCTGCTCAGTCGTAGACCCTCGTTAACTGTGCTTAACCCTATGCAATTGCACCTTCACAGAGGGTCCGTTATACCTTCAATAATCTACGATGACACACCACAAGCCCAATGAAATACCGACTTCATGCAACTCATCAGCGTGTAAACCCCTACTATGGATTTAAATTATGGGAGCCGAATTTCGGTTTTCTTCTGCTGGAACAAGTCAGCTGGACATTTCAACACTGAAGGATTTCAAAGCAGATGGTTAGCAGTCAGGCTGGTCCCCTACATCATTTTGTAGAGGACCAGCATTCCCTTAATTGAGAGGGAGAGGGTGCCAGCTATTTTACCCTTGCACAGTCTCTTTCAGGGTTCAGCAGAAATGCCTGTCTTCAGTGTCAAAACAGAAGAATATAAAGGCAAATGTCGTACAAAACACAGATTGTTACAATTACCAAGGGCTTGAGAAAACCAAGCAATTACATACGCAAGGATTCCTTTTAGTTAGTCCGGACTCTCACAATGGTAGAGTCACTGAGCATCTGGCTTCACTCTTAGAATGCACTTTTATGTAAAGTTGTGAAATTGAAAAAATCTATGATAAAGGGAAGTAGCTAAAAAACAGAAATGAGCAACATAAAAAAACAGCTAACAGTCCTCAAAATTATGAAAGCACCATTCCCGCGAGTATATCCATCATGTTTCAGGGAAAAACACGTTTTAGCTTATAGACAGTTTAGTAACTTTAGAAAGTTTTGCCCACAGAGATGAATGCGACAAAGTCAAAATGGCATCCCCTGGTTAGAGGTAAAATAGGCCAAGTGGAGTGCAGAAGAGGCAACATTCAGGCTTTGACAATGGAGGACCCTACCAGAGGCGATCCGGATGACTTCAGGCCCTTAAAAAATGACTGGCAAGAAGATTGAAGTATTCAGATGCAGTGAAAGTTGATGTTGGAGGGCTGGGGAATACAGTCTGCAAAAAAGCATGAAAGATCCACAAAAGCAACAGGATGCAAGCCAGAAGACCCCGGATATGTGGACCAGGCTCCTGAAAGGCGGTTGAAGACGTACATAGGTCATGGGTGCACATTTTGGTTGTGGTGTAGTTATGGACGCTGTGACAGTTCCTGCAACAGGGTCTGCAAACAAAGGCCCTGCAGAACATTACGTGAAACAAATTGTGTCCACGAAGATTGAAGTCCCACACAAGATGTCCAATAAAAAGCTGGTCTCAACAATGGTAGCAGCAAGGAAAGAAAATCGGGACCTTTTAAAAACAGGTCCATCAATGCTCTTGGTCTAGAACAGTGCTTAGTGGAAGAGCAGCTGTCGACGTCCAGTTGAAGGCATCTCGGACATAGCAGGCACTTGTGAACAGCTGCAAGCCGTTCAGTTTCCAGGAGGCAAGTGACTAGAGTTTTGTGGAAATGGTGCACACACAGTTCCTTACTATAGCATGCAAGGCTACAGTTCTGGATGATCCAGCTGTCCCTGATGGATCAGAAGGAAGAAGAGCCTGAAGCGTGAT
Organism: Ambystoma mexicanum; assembly: GCF_040938575.1. Lineage (NCBI taxonomy): Eukaryota > Metazoa > Chordata > Amphibia > Caudata > Ambystomatidae > Ambystoma > Ambystoma mexicanum. Next base: position 748,024,138 of record NC_090926.1, read on the forward strand.
TCCTCAGACGAGAGGACAGGCAGAGCTGCACCCTTGAAGGATCAGGAGAATACGAAACAGCTTCAGTGGGGAGCTGCCCCACGATTTACTCATCTCTTCAGATCGTAGTTTCAAGTAGAATGTAGCAAATGGCGTGGTGCCGACAGACAGAGACACACACACATACACCTAGGAACTACCCACCTCTCCCATTATTATCCGTGCACCATTTGGCAGATACCCAATCAGTGGGGGCCATCCAAGCAAGTGACTATAGCAATGCGGTAAAAATTCTGAACTGAACTGCAGCCAAAATAAAAGTGCACAGTCCTCATCAGCCTATGCCTATGACATACCTTCTGGGTGAGGTGAATGAGCAAGGGACAAAATGGGGCAATTTACAGTACCACTGTACAGGTAGCTATATAGGCTACGTAGCACAGAACATTAAAATGTAGTTGTAACTTTCAGGGGGAGAAAGTCTACCTGTCAACAGAAAAAAACAGGACACCAAAAAAGCCAACTACTGCCTAAGGTAGAAAAAGGAAACCCAAAAATGTATTTCTTACCTAATATAGCCTTATCGGTCAAGGGAGGGGGCATTATCATGGGATAAGGACCCGTCACCAAGTGATGGCAAAGGTGAAACTGAGGACCATGAGTTGGGGAAGAGTCATCATCCCAAGCGATAATGACCCCCCCCCCCGAAGTCTAAGGTTATGAGCACATAGTGGTAGTAGCAATATATCCAGGTTTTGGAGTTTTTGTGGGGCAAAAAAAAAAATTACTTTAATAGTGAGCAAAGTAAATAGACAAACTCAGTTAGTAAATTACATGCGTTTTTATTTTGTAGTATTTAAATAAGATTATCCTGACAAGTTAAGCATTTAAATTGCAAACTTGCTTATACTGGAGCAGGTTGAAGACGAGCATGCATTAGGTGGTAAGTAAAACTAAAAGATTTCTTTATAAGAAAGTCAAAGCATTTCCCCATGTTTTAGCTTTCTCTTTGTTGTGTTAAATATCCTGGTGCAGCCAAGAAAGCTCCCACCAGAGGAAGTGTCTTGCTGAAAGAAATCTTACCTAGAATGTTCAGAGCGCTCTGAACATTGTGATTGGCTAAAGGGAGGCTAATAACAATCTCCATGTGCTAATAGGAGGTAACAAAATGTTGAATGTTACTTGGTTGGTAAGAGTTAAATCTCATTGGTTTTAGTACAGACAAAATGGTTTAACACCTCTAGGTTTACTTTGTTCATCTCCACCTATTTAACACAATTTTAAAAAGGCACATGCTGGTAAGGTATGCGAATGTACTTTTCAATTTGGACAAGAATACATTTTGATATTTCTATCAAAATATCAAAATAAAATCTTTGGGAAAGCAGTAACATTAGTGTCAAAGAAATCAGAAAACGTCAGGCAAAGAAGAACAGAGCAGCGTATATGAAACAGGGAACATGTCTGCATAAAAGAAAGCGGGAAACCATCAGTGTCAAAAAAAAAGACGCTAGCACAAACATACACTCATACCTATTTCTAAAGCGAACATTGATACTCAAATTAAAACATCTACCTTGGTTATAAAGATATTATTAGGTGACCCAGTCCCATCAAAAACTGTTTCATAAATTCTAAACCAAAAGAAAGTTGATGCAGCTGTCAAGTTTCCCCTTGGCATGGGTGGTAGGATAACCTTTTCCTCCCATTTAAATTCTTGGTTTTGTAGTTTTTCCATTCCCATTGTTAATTTTTGGAAACACTGCAAGTCCCAGATCTCCAAGAAAAAAACAGACTGGATGACTTTCTCATGCATGGCATTGGGAAACATCAGAGCTCAAAGAAGGACGTAATGACTAATATCAGAATATAAAAGTCATTTATAAACATAGTTTTTTAAATATTCACACCATTTCATTTGTTGAATATGTTTTCAATGTGCATGTTTAAACGGCCAGAGAGCTAAAAGTGTTTAAAAATCTAAATTATTCAGGGAGGTGCAGCAACAAAAGTGGGAGAGGTTTCAGCACAAGCGAAAGGGGTAAAAACCACATAAAGTGGATATGTGTGTGCAACAAAAGTAGAAACGATCAGCCTGAAACCACGGAACCAGTACATTGATGGGGACATTTTAAATCATTTTCAAACTGTAGACAATGATTCTTTTATAACCATTTATATTTAACCTGGTAATGCGAACAGCCTCACCTGTCCCCTCCCAATCTCCCTGTTTTTGTTCAATGTCTGCTGCCTAAAAGAAAACAGACATCACCTTGCTCTTCGGGAGACATGTGCAAAGCCTGTAGTGGCCACCATGCCATGTAGCAACAGAGCACAGGGCTGCACTCACCTGGTCTTTTAATGGGCTTCTTGGTGGGTGTGTCCTTCCGCTTGTTCTGTACAGCAGGGGAGTAGGGGATTCCAAAGGAGGAGCTATTCTTGCGGAAGTGTTCCTTCAGGCCTTTGATGGAGCGGTCAAGCTGGCTGGAGCGGATCTGGTAGTAGACGTTCATAAAATCTGAGGCATGAGAAAACAACGAGTGAGGTGGTTTAGGAGATGGCCTGGGCAATAGGTACAGCCAATATAGCAGAAAGATCACAGAAGTTTAGATCCTGTGCACGTAAGATGGCTGATTACAATCGGGGAGGAGTAGAGATGCATATGAGAAATTCAAGCACAAAATATAGAAAAAAATGGGAATCATGCCCACACTTTGAATAAAGAAGAATTCCTAAAATGAAGTAAGCATCCGATGGAGTAACACTTAAAGCGCCTGAGCATGTGTGGGAGAAGAGCTGGCAGTCACCAGAAAGAATGGGGAAGTCGTTCCCACTAACTTTCTGGAGCTTTGAGAAGTGGAACTTACAATCAATCGCATAGGAGCTTGGGAAGGAGAGCTCACAATGTTGCAGGAGGTGAGCGCAGCATTGGCCACTGGCATTATATAAGTGGTGAAAGAAGCAGTAACTAGCATTCAGTAGATGGAAGTAGTAGAAGTTACTGTTGCACTACAAGCAATGCAATCATCGCTCACGTCCATCTAAGGGGTAGAGAAAGCAGTATGATAAATCAGTAAGGTGGTGAAGGGAGTATACTTCCAGCTTCCAGACACTGCTTAGCAGAGAGGCAAGCATACAGTAGATGCACAGGTTGAAGTGTAAATAGGGGGAAGGTGTAGAGAGAAAAGGAGAAACAGATGGAGACAGTACAATCGGCGAAATATGCAAAAGGGGTGGTAAAAAGGGAGTACAGGAAAGAAGGTAGGTGGTAATAAATAAAAGAGACACTAGAAAGTAACTTTCTTTTTGCTGGGTCTGTAAAGGGATACTCTAAAGAACAATTGGTGGTGGATATCGGAAGAGTATTACTGAAGGTCATATGTAGCAAGAGAGAAACTAGATGGTGTATCTTGAGCCACATAAGATGGCTATATACAGTCAACTTAAAATGACTAGTCACAGAAGAAGGGGAATTCCTTGTGTCCTGAGTAGGTTTCAGGATTGATATACTGTGTGTCTCTAAATTCAACACATTGGGTCACATTACAAGGTGGTGGTTTCTGGGAGGTAAATCTGCCTAGATGCCACCAAACTGTATTATCATTCCAGCCACTTGGTCCAGTAGGGTTTCCAATGAATTAAAAGTGGCGGTGTAAATCTCAATTTTTGTTTAGTCCATAGGACTCAATGGGTAATTTTTCCTGGAATTACTGCACCAGTAATTCCAGCAAAATTTGGCAAAAAGCTGTCGGATTTATCTCCAGCTCATAGCTGGAGGTGAATCCTCCAACTTTCTCCCAAAGTTATAGTTGGGTGGTTTGGTAATGCAGCAGTACATAGTAATACTGCTGCATTTGACCCGCACCACCCAACTTGTAATGAGCCCCATTGTTCTGTATTTCTGGAGAGGAACCGTTGGTACTGTGAGGGGTCAGTAATGTGAGGCGGACAACTGCTAGGGTTTTTCTCAAAATTAAACACTTTATTGAAGAAAAAGGTTTAAAATAAATCCTGCCAATCCTACTCAAAATCAGGGAATTCCCTACTTAGTCGAAAGGCTAAGGGAATAACGCCTAATATAAACAAACTGGCCCGCACACTAAACATTCCATGGAAACCATAAACAACATAAAAGAGTGAACAACAAATAACCAGTATTTTGGATGACTTTCACATGTCCTGGGAAAATCCCTTCCCCAGGATTGTCCAAAGTCAACTTCTCAAATGTTCAAAGGAAAAGGAAAGTCTTGAACCAGTTATGGCCAAGAAAAAAGCAGAAATGGTAATCCTGGATATCCTCTTTCCAATATTGTTTTGCCACAGTTCAAAGAATACATTAACACCTTCTCCTTCTACAACTTTACAAGTGGTTATGACCTGTAGTGTTAATGGTATCCTTGTCAAAATACTTCTTCTTGGGTTGTTGCTTTCCTCTTGACAACCACCCTTCTACTACTTTACCGTAGGAACAGACTCCTTTGTTCCACAGTATGCCACTACTTCAATGTAGCATCCACTGACAGTTTTATACACCACCACAATTCGGGTACTTCTGCTTCAACTTCAGGATTATTAGGCATATAAAAAAAGACAAGACACTTTGTCCTCTACAGGTAGGCAGGCAAGGCACTCTTCTTTCCTATGCTGCAAGAAAAGGGTGGCCTCCATTGTTCACAAGCATAACCTGTCTCTGCTTCAAGACTGACTTTTCTCTCACTTTACAAGCACCCAGATTTGTTCACACCTTCTTGGTTCCAGTAGTGGTATTGCAACTTCAGGTATCAATGTCACACTGGTATCAGAGGACACTGGACCTTTAACAACTTCGCAGATCAGGTGGATAGATCTAAACAGGAATTGCTTCACTATAGACAGGGTTCACCTATTGGCTTGGGTAATGCTTGTTCTTCTCGTTAGTTCAATAACTTCTAGGTTTAAAGAATAATTATTCTTAATACATCAATGTTTAGTCTTCAAAGAAAAAAATGATTTAGGCACGCGCAACCACTCTTTAAAGGTAGATCTTTAACCTTAAAGGACTGCAAGTTATTATATTCCCACGTGATATCACAGAGATGCTTTCTAACTGCTTTCGGGAATCATAATTGGCCACACGCGTCCTTCCTTTGATGATGCATGTACTTCGAACACTTGAAAGTCAACATTAGGATTTTCGGAATGTTTTAGCAGGCGTGCCCTCTTTAATTATGGACACTGCCACCCCGTCAACAGTAAATAATTCAACAATGGAAAATTAGATGTTTTTCTTCTTATGCGAACACTACGGCTTTCACTATTAGTGTGTGTAATACATTTCCATTGTTAGAAATACTTTTCGAAACAACAGTTTATACTTGCTTCTACTCTTACGTGAGGTACTTTAGAGCTGGTAATTGTTACCAGCAAGGTTTTCCGAGTGTACCTGAATGCTGAGCTTCACTCAACGGCTCCAAAGTTGCAGGCTGCTTCACCTTGCCGACTTGGACTACTATTTTGGGCACACTTGGAATACACACCCTTCTGCAGCACCGATGTCTCAGGTCCGGCCTGGCAATTAGGAGTCTCCTTCACTCCTCCGACCCGCGGCTTGCCTTCTGCTAGGGCCTCAGGCTTCAGCACGGTCATGTCTCTGCAATCACAACCACACAGCGCACCATCTTCTACATCTACATGCTTCTTCAGCCCTCTTCTTCGTCTCAATCCCTATAGGATTCTGGGACATGTAGTTTACTTTATCAAAGTTAGGTTTTTCCACTTCTTGTGTATTTCTGAAGGTAGATTTAATCCCTTAGTAATTTTAACAGAGGGGTGGTAGGTTTTGAGTTTATTAAAGGAATATGATTTAGAGAAGACAACTTTTCCGCCATTTCTTGTATTGTACCATTTGTATTGAGGAGGGCATTTGATTTTGGGGACGAAAAAGATTCTATCTTTTGGTATTATATGTTTTGGTGTTACAACTTTAGGGTTTACCACCTTAGATTCAAAAGGAGGTTGTGATACATTAAAATGACAATAAGCCATAACCTCTTCTGACATTGGTAAGCATCTCCCTGTCAGAGGAAAAATACTGTGTCTCATCCCACGGAATCTACTCACTACCCGGGGCCCCGCTTCCACACAGGTGATCCTCCCGCAGTACACCACCCCCAGGGTTAGGATCAGGAAGAGTTTGTTTTCCCCTGGCCACCGAGGAGACAACTTTAGGCAGGGTTTCAGTGAGGGTTCTGCAGGATACTTCACATAACCTAAAGAAGAGACGTTTCACGTCAGCGAAATAGGATCAAAAGAATACTGAAAATCGTTGTCTACCTCTGGAGGTAGCCAACTAGCTGGGTGCCACTGCAAGTCAGTGGGTGTTGGGCCCGGGGTGCTATGGGGAGGATCCCCTGTTCATCCTCCTGTGGTCCCTACAGGGCAGGAGACAACCACAGTGACCCAGTGAGGTACAGCCCGGGTAGCTTTGATTCTTCTCTGCACTGCAGGAGGCCACTACAGGACAGACTGGCTAGCTTTAACCAATCCAAGGCCCCTGTCGATTCAACTTATGCCGGCCTCAATATTCATGACGGAGAGTGTGAAGCTCTCTCTGGATAGACCCAAACGATTCCCTTCAACCAGAATCAATTTCATCCACCCATCCTCTTTGCTAGAGCTATTCATTCCGATATGGTTACAGTTCAAAACACAGTATAAGAAGTTATTTCTGAGCCCCAGTGAGATGCTCCAGGAGCTTGGAAGATCTGCGCTTGATGCAATGTTTCAGGGTCTATTACTCTAGGTTTCTCCTTGTGCGAGGTCCAGGGGACGCATGAAACAATGTTGCCAGAGTGTGGTTTCCCAACCATGGCTTCAACTGCCTATGATACATAAGTAACAATTAACTGCTCTCCGGCAGAGTATATCCTTGCTGGAGATGCAATGCAGCAAATTTACTATGGGACAAAATGTACTAGACATTCATAGAGATTACATTTGGTACCAAGAATTTGTTCAGCATAATGTTCACATGCAGAGGGAACAGGAGAGCACGGCCATGCACAGGCAGCCCTAGAGAAAGGGGGAATGCATTTCAAGATGGCAGACAAGCCAGACGGAGGCTTGGTCCTGCCCGCAAAGCCCAAAGTGAAGTCGGGTGCATCGAGGAGCAGCAGCCAATCCTAACACTGCCCCAATTATTTTAAACCATTGCTAACTTTGTTAATCCGTCAACCAAAACCCTAACAAGAGTTTTGTCTGTTAATCATGTTAATTGGCTGAATACATTCTTTAGAGACAAAATTCTGAGTATTCAAAACAACATCCGGATTCATAGAGAACCAGATGCTATATCTCAATCAAACAACGCTACTATAAATAACGATGTGGCTAGTATATCAGGGACCGGGATTGCTCAATTTAGCTTTAAACAAGTGTCTGAAGATGACATCTGTGCTCTCATGTCACAACTAAAGCCCACAAATGATGTACTTTTCCCAATTCCTGCACTGGTCGCTAAGCGGCTTTCCTCTGCACTTTCCCAGTTTATCACTCAATTCGGAAACTTCATTAACTCGGGGGCTAGTCCCAGATTCTTTGAAATTGTTGGTTGTCTCTCCTCTACTTAAAAAGGCCAGCCTTGATCCAGAGGATTATAATAACTATCGACCAATTGCGGGTCTCCCCTGGCTAGGAAAAATCCTGGAAAAGGTGGTCACTAGGCAGTTGCAGGACTACATCGAAGACAGTGGTTTTCTTCCCCCTTAAAGTTGGGTTTTCGCCCCAAGCGCGGGACGGAGACGGCTCTGTTGGCGGTATGGGACAAGCTGCTTCAAGCAGGGGATGCTGGAAAACTATCCCTGCTTGTGATGCTCGACCTGTCCGCCGCATTTGATACGGTGGATCATGGTATTCTTCTAGATCGTTTGAAAAATCTAGTGAATGGTTGACTCCTGTGATCTTGATTGGTTTACCTTGTTTTTAAGCGTAAACAGTGTGTACAGATGGGTGGTTTCCTATCTGAAATTCTTTCTCAGTGTTGCGGAATCCCTCAGGGATCAGCACTTTCCCAACTTCTATTCAATATGTATCTTCGCGATCTAATGCATATTCTGGAGAAAGATCAACTCCAATTCCATTCTTATGCTGATGATACTCAGCTATACATTAGACTCGATGATATGGAAGGTGCCATAGTTGTGGTGAGCAAGTGGTTGGAAGAAATAGGAGTGTGGATGGAAAAGAATTGGTTACAATTAAACCCCCAAAAAACTGAAGTGATTTTATTCGGACCCAAACACTTGTTGGATGGAAGTAGCTGTCCCCCCACCGCCTTATTTCTTGGGGACTAGCCTTAAGTATGCTACCAAGGTTAAAAATCTGCATCTGGCATCGTGATCTTTGTTGTAGTGGCCAGGTCTCAGCCAAAATGCAGTCAATTTTCTATAATATCTGCCTCCTCCGCCAGGCATTACCTTACGTATCTGCCACTGATCGCGCGATAGTCGTGGGAGCCCTGGTCAATTCTAAACTAGATTATGATAACAGACTTTTGGCCAATGCCTCGGTCAAACAGATTCATCACCTACAAAAAACACAAAATGCTGGAGTAAGACTGGTCTTCAGTGTTGCCAAGAATATGCCAACTTCAGGCTTACGTCGATCCTTGCACTAGCTAGCGGAGGAAGATAGCATAAAATTTAAAATCGGATGCCTGGTGTACAAATGTTTGAATGGGTTGGCGCCAGTCTAACAAAAAAACGGAAACATTATCGCCCGACTAGGGCACTAGAGTCGGAAGATCAAGGTTTACTTATTATCCCGAGGACCAAGTGTGTTTCTCGAGGAGACTAGTTTTTCAGTTGCCGGACCGAGACTCTGAAACAGTCTTCCACTTACTTGAAATTTACTACAAATCTTTAGGGCAGGATTAAAAAAGTACCTTTTTAAGTAGGTTCTGGTTATGCCTCGATCCTCTTGGCTCTTTTTGGGTAGCAATAGCTAATCATTCTAATTATTCTTTTCCTGTTCCTCATTTCGGGATATCATCTGCGCCAGCAGACGCTCACAAGAAGCCAAATTCAGCGGGTGGAGGCAGAGGCTCCAGTCATCCAGTGTGAGGTGGCTGGCAATTGCAGAGAATATGAGATTGTGGAGGATGCAGAGCCCGGGAAAGTTGGAGAGATGACAGCAGTGGAGAGCAAGAGGAGGTGATGAGCGCTAAGAGACTTAAGGAGGAAGTGGTGAGACCAAAAGGGCGAGTAGGAGGTGGAAGCATCAAGACAGTGCGATAGTCAGGCGGAGGTGGTCAGAAAAAGGGAACAGGAAAGTTCGAGGTTGCAGTGGAAACCTATGGCAGCTGAATTTATACAGAAGAGGTGGAGGTGGTAAACTCGAACGCTGAAGATGGTACAGAGGAGGTGGAACCGTCGGGTGGCCACGATGGAACAGAAGAGGCAGCAGTGGTAAAATCAGGACCAGGAAGTGTCAGCCCAAAGGTGATAAAGCAAAGAGAAGATGGTGGTAGTTTGGAGTGGATAACATCAGGAGATGAAAGCAGTGCACAGAAACTGGTACCATCAAGAGAGGAGACAAGTGAGGTAACAGGTGGTTCAGAACAGGAGGTGGTGGGAACATCTAGTGGTAAAAGCTGGACTGAGGAGAAGAATAATCCAATAGTTCGATAGGACAAGACATTTATTCGGCAGGACCAGGCTATGCTGGGATGCATAAGAGTGGGACAGGGAGTCAACAAAAAATGAAGTGATGGGCAAAGAAGGAGGACGATCCATGTTTAAAGCAGACCTCAAGAGATGCACCTCCAGCTCTTTCAGCTCCCCCTGCTGGTAACTCCTGCTGATAAGACTGCTGGCAAGACTATACACCAGAATGAGTCTTGGGATACAGGACCCCAGAAAGCCCTCAACCAGACCAACAGAAAAAGGTTTCAGGAACCCCTAAAGTTTGCAACCACCAAACTTTGAGGGGTGATGGACCCGCTTTCAGAACTACAATAATTGGGTTGAAGAGGCCAGGGAGTCCCAGGGTAACTGATGAGGACAATGTGGGGCTCTCCCAGGGATGGAACGAAATTGTTTAAAGCAAAGAGGAGAGGAACCAGCCTGTTTGGGAAGATAACGTTTTTTTTAACTCAAACGTATGGACTTGATATTCCGCTTGATCCCAGGCAACCCGGCGACAACAGTTACACGCTTGTATACATTTATTTGGTACAAATTTAAATCCACTGGCTAAAATATGCTATTCAATTGGTGAGTGGTCTACATTTTGGAAATACCTATACATTTTGACCCTTTTCAAAAGCACCTGGGCCAGCTGATTTGTGTTCACTAAAAGAGATAGCCGTAGAACATCTGACCCATAAACCTGCTGGTGGCCTTGAGCGCTACCAAATATTGTTTACCTTGGGAACAAAAACAGAGTGGCAAAGAGCGTAAAATGCGAGGTTGGATATTGGCAAATCTGGGGCTTGTGTTTAATAATCCACAGAGAGGCAGGGATTGGAAGCACCCATTGCATTCACATTTGGTAATGAGGGTTGGGAGACAGAAAACGGAGTGAGGTGACGAACAGAGATGGATAGAGATACAAAGTGGAAGAAAAATAGTGGTAAATAAAGGAAACAGTATATGGGGCCATATATGTTTGCTCCCCAAAAGAGCTAAATATTTATCGCACATACAACAATCACAGCTATGATAAGGTAGAGCTGGCCAACTACAAAGCCATGCGGCCCCTTTAAAATAGACACCGAGTAGTCACCAAGTTGGCCATCTACATCAGCGAGCACAGAGTGCTAGAATGAGAAAGTGACAGCATACAGGATAGAGAATAAAGGGGAGGAAGACAGGTTGGAGTACAAGTTATTATTAGATCTAGCACCAAGGACACATCTTGTAATCACTCCATGTTTAAAATGTTTAGCAGATCTACTTACACTCCCTGCTTCTCACCATACTGCTCTTTAGTGCTGCAGGGACTGTTTGAATCACTCATTCTGATCACATTGGGCCAGCCACCTTTGGGGAGGCACGCACTGGCCGTTTGCAGGGGAGTGCAATACAAATTAAAGGACAATACATTAGTAATGGAAATCTGAACACTGCTCTGATTATAGCTACCTCTTCTGCACTTACAACATGGGTTACTAATGGCGTATGCGGCTAGCTCTGCTTCTGAACGCTCATAGAGCACAATCTCCCTAGCTGTCGCACTGCCGATGGAGCTGGAGCGGCTGTCTCTCCTGAAGGACCCTCTCCGAGGCAGTTTCTGGTCACACCGACATGTCAAACCTGCATTGCAATAAATAAGAGTACAAGCTTTGGGGATGGCCTGATCTCTGCCCCTGCACCACACAGAGGGCTGTGCACATTTTGGACGCTGCTCTAGAGAAAACACAAAGCACTGAATTAACGGTACATCATTATTATTATTATTATTATTATTATTATTATTATTATAGCTGTGCTGCCAGTTAATGTTCAATGGGGTAGCATTGTTTGGATACTTGAAATATAATGGACTTAACCACAATCTCACATCAAACATGGCACATTTCTCCAGAACACTAATGGAGCAAATACCTTAACTACAACCCATGTAGCACTCTCAGTAAACTAGGAGACAGTGGGAGAAAATGCACTTACCTGAGGCAACTTCAGTACTCTTAGTTAAAAAGTGCTTTCTCATGACCAAGCATTCAGAGCCATGGTTCACAAACAGTGCCTCTGTATTTTAAAACTGTTGGCGGCCCAAGGATTCATAGTGCATCTCTACAATGTGCACAGGGACTCTCCTACTTGCAGAATATTTTGTATAAAGTGTGCATTAACACCCATGTGAGGGGGTAAGGTAACACTTCATAATAATCGAATGAAGAATACAAAAACACATGTAAAACCCACAGGAAGCAGCTCTGGAGCAGGGACACCATTAGTGGCCATCATTTTCCAAATGTAGCACTTTCAAGGATCTAAAATAGGACTTAAAAAAGCTTTACAATCCTGCTAGACCTGCTGGTCGAGTGAGCTAGATTATTTACTCGGCCTAAGAGAAATTAACTCGACCCATGAACATGATGGAATACATTTTTTATATTGAAAAAACATGGCGACGCAGGAAGAAGCATTACAAGCAATGTTAACGTGCCCTTTCAATATTCTCCTCCTCCTGGACACGTTGGAATGCAATTTCCAAAAGAATGCAGAGAGTACAAACCCCCGCCCCCCACATAAAGTACCACTACTAGAGGCATTTGGGTGATAGAGTTTGCAATAGCTGGTTGGTTCTAGTTAGGGTTAGACCAAGTCTGAATATTAGGTACTGAGTTGGGTTAGGATGAGCGATCCCATACACAGTGGAACATCAGCCGAGCCCTTTGATAAGGTTAGAGTGCACAGTGGCGTTTGGACATAATAAACAAAGTGCACTAAATAGTGCAGTATGTTAAAGAATATGGATGGTTGCAAACTGATCCAGATTTATATTAGTATGAGTCTTACAGTGGGAGTGTTTATTTAAAGAGTCACTCCATTGTAACGCACAATGCAGCCACTCACTAATGATGTGTGCTTAAAAGCACAAAAGCGGAGGCATGCAGAAGGGGCTACAGGCCGCTGCCTACTTTTGGCTCAATATACTCATGAAAATGGGCTAGAAGAACCATTCATGAATAGGAATTGTTAGGAGAGATTTCCTTCATGCATCTTTCAACCAATATATGCTGGTAGAACCCTGCAGTCTTTGTTCATTTTTCAACCCGGTCCTGACTTTTGGAGGTCAGTAAAGCCTTCTTCTGCTTTACTCTCCTTGCCTGTTTGCCAATATTTATGGGGAAATTGACTAGACCCTAAGACTGTCAGCACTGAGAGACTGTCTCTCTTTTGGAATTCTTGTATTTTTACAACTGCACACATTACCTTACTGTCAAGTGCTGTTAGGAAACTTATAAAAATAGTGTTTGGATTACTTTAACAATGCATCTAAGACAAGCTGGTGGCAGCTGTGTGATTTTTAGTTTGTGTGTTATTTTTCATATGCACTTTTACATTTGCCGCAAATGGCCATTAAGGTGGCTAGCTCCCTAAAATTGCTGTGCCATGAAGTTTCTCAGGTCAGGAAATGCCATGTATGGTAACCCCTTTCCTGGGGAAAGTTGCGGCTTTCGCAGGCAAGTGGGCTTTGCATGTGCGAGCCAGAGGAAGAGTCTGGGACTGTCTGGTCCCAACCCACACCCGTATGTCTGTTGCTGGACGGATGTGTTGATCGGTGGTTGCCCGGGACTGGATCTTGCTGTTTGAATTTTGCAGATCTTTACCATTGGTGGACTTGGGCTATCTCCTAACCTGAATTATGGATAAAAGCGGATAATAGCTGCCCCTGCAGCTATCTAACAGATCGTTGGAACCATTATGAAGAAGAGCAGCCGGACGACGACCAGAGAACGATCCCTGCAGCTGCCCAGCATTGACACCAGTGATTGGCCCAGGGAAACTGTTGGGGTCGTCAGGAAAGGTCCAGATGAGAAAGGTCCCATTGCACGCACCATATCAGTGACAGAGGGAGCGGTGAAGTTTGCTCAATGTTCTAATTTTATATGCATCTAGCGTAATTAATGAGAATAGGATATGTGTTACTTTGTGCTTAAGTTGATACATTTCGATTTGCACGCACGCAGCAAGATAAATGTCAAAAGTGCCGATAAAATAAAATATAGGTCTGGTGTGCCATGTAAGCACCTAGACAGTAGGCAATGCAGAGCTTCACAATGGACATGCGAGAAAGGAGATTTGTCACCAATAAACCACGGTAAATAGGACAAAGTAGTGTTAAACATGCATGCACTGATATACATACAAGGGGAATTGTACAAATCTGTATGCTGTGTGCTCTTTAATAAATTGGTTAAACTGTTACAAAAAGGGTTTGTTATGGCTTGGCAGTATCGCGCAAAGGATATGCAATCTCTTTAAGGGCATGGGAGCGTGTTACTTACTGTTCAGGGGAATCCGGCCATTTGCTTTTAACCAGCAATAAGCCTGGGGTGACGGGACGCCCGAGGTCAGAGTTGACTGATACATATGGGTTTAAATGATTTTCTCAGATTGTGTCCGGAGGTCATGCCTGTTGAATTGGTAGTAATTCAGATTAGAATTTTCCTAGGACGCCAGCAAGTCTGGGTGGGTAAGATAGTTATCAACAGTTGAAAGGAAACGTATTTACTCTTCCCCTCCCCATATTTTTAAACGCGTCCTTGCAAACCATGTGCAAATCACATTTGTGGAACTTGTAATGAATTATGTTTAAATGTGTAACTATGTGATGTCACAACCTATCACGGACAAATCCTAAAAGGGGGTGTGCTGTACACACTTGAGCTGAAGATGGTGACCAATGAGAACGGGGGAATTGGAGAAGATTGAATTTTTTTTGTATAGGTTTTGACCAATCATTTGTGGGGGATGGTTTGTAAGAAAAAATATGAGAGTTATTTTAACTGTTGCAAAAATGTATATAATGTGTCAACTTGTGTGGTTCTGGGAGGCTTGGGTTAGTTTGACTCTACAGCGCCATCTAGCTCTTCCTGGCCGATTGTACAATAAGAAGCGAGTACACATTGGAACGTACAGCAAGTTTAAGTGATGGGCCTGCTTTGAGTTAAGGTCCATCTCCACAAAACCTTGCCCCTCTGCGTGATCTCATCACGAGACCCTTGTTGGTGCTTCAACCCTTGGACCGGTGGGAACAACCAGTCTCCATCTGCGCGTGAGGATTCATGCCTTGGAATCCTTCGGAAATGTCCTTGGACCACTTGGTGGACTGACCAGTTCTTGTCTGGGTTACCACGTTGCAGCGGCCGTTATTCCAAGCAGAGCTTTGGAACTTTACAGATCTTCACCTTGTGCCACAAGTCACCTATCTTCGCAATTTCAGTCATCTCACTCAAAGGGAAGTTGCTGCTTCTGTGTTCACTGATGTGCGTTTGCCTAGTGCCAGCTGACTATGGTGATCTCCGCTGGAACCTTCCTTCATCAATCCTGTGATGTGTCCTGAAGGGACTGCACAGCAGAAGTCTGCAGCTTTTCTTTATTTGGGGTCTTCTGGAAGCTGACTGGAAATGTTTGTTGTGCAGCACCACCGATTCCCGACATGAAAAGTAACCACCACACCCGCAACCCTTGGCCCTTCCTCACCCGAACCAAGTGCATAAGATTGTGTCCCAAACATATTCTGGTGCGGTATCTGGAAGAATCGGAGTCAGGGGAGTAAGTGAACATACTTGTTTCTGTCCCCACTCCGTCCTCCATAGGGTATCATTGGATGCAAAGCCCCCTGCAACTCCCCATCACCCCCCTATCTCACTCAGGCCGGCCACTGGGCATAAAACCGGATCCTTTGCCAGATCTCGCCTAGTGGATAGGATAAAATGAGGTACACACTTGATTTTGGGAAATACTTATCTATTAAAGACTGTGCTAAGCAACACCACCAGTCCACTGCATCATTTTGACTTGGACTCACCTGAAGAAATGATAATTTATAACTTGTGACTTTTGGGCACAAGGCCAGATATCAATTTAGGGTTGGATTTATCATAAGTGAGGGAAGCTGTCCTTGTGTTGGTGCTACCTAATTTTCTTGAATCGGAGTACTCACCTGTTGAACACTTGTATCCAACTCATATACATCCTTATTTTACCATTAGCATGTATCTAATGGCCTAATAAATAACTGTATGTTGTATATAGTACTGTCTAACTTGAATTAATAAGTGTTACTCTGTGTGGACTAATTGTAGCCATAGGCCACTCTCACACTTTTCATGAGTCCAAGCCTTGATTGCTTGTTTACCTAACTTGATTGGGTTTTGAATAACCTCTCAGTGGCTTCCCTGTTTATCATACATAGAGTGGCCTCCCAAAATCCTCCCCCAGGGGATGATTTTGGAAATATATCTTAACACTAACTATACTGAAAAAAAGAAACAATTTACATACGTTTTATGCCTCAACATCCGGCAACTCATCTGCCCCCTCTCGAGGGGCCAGGTGCATTTTGGTCACAACAGCGAGGGTTATCACAGGCACTAGTATCCAGTGCAACTGATCCTACTCCCCAGCTCCTCACTTCTAATCTATACTGTTTGCAGTGTACAAAAAAATAGCCTAAATGTTCAAGGTCTGTACATTGCCCTAACCACTTCCTCAGATTTTTGTATATTTTCTTTATGGCATGGTGCTTCTGATGCAAGTTCAGCAAGCCTCTGCTCTGGGTCCTTACTCCCCACAATGAACCAGTAGTGGTTTGTCCGTTGCTTGCTGCTGAAGCTGTTGAGCTTGTAGCCTGTCACGATGTGCCTCACTTGGGGTCTGGCGGGTGCCACCTAGACTGCTGCTAGCTTTTAATCGCCAGCAAGCCTTTACTCATATTGGGCACATCGACCTCACCTCCCGTGCCCCATCCTGTGCTTCAGCCTCAGAGCTCTGTACCCCACCATCACAAGGCCATTACACAATATTGTTATGGACAATATATACATTTTTCAAACACCTTGCAATGCTGCTCTTCCGCCAGAGCTTGGGCTACCGTGCCTTTCACCCTTGTGGGTTCAAGCTCATCAATTCCAAATATAAATAGACACAGAATCATTTTTCTGACTAACTATCAAGGCTTTAGCAAGACACATTTACAAAATCGAATTAATCCCATGCAGGTCAGGATATCATAGCCAAAAACTTCATCCAGAAAACTGTAGCGTGGACACTCAATGGTCTGGTGTGGAGTATTTCGGCATACTGACAGGTGTAATGTAATATCTTTACAGTACCAGACCAGTTCTTGGCCAAGCGGATACCTTTTGTGTGCTAACTATGTATAGGTCTCAGTGACCGTTCCTCTGTGGTCTCTTCTCAGAGAAAGCAGAACCAGGTGACGCCTGGCAGGCAGAATCCTTAGTTCTCAGTACACACCCATTTCAAAGTTGATCCAGAGCCCATCCACCCAGACAGCCTACAGCAGGAGGCTTGTATGGAAGACTGGGACTGATGCCAGGTTATTGGGACTAACCAGTTGCACTACTGCCATCTAGAGGGCAGCTGCAGACAGTGCAATTACTGTATACAAACATTCCATAAGGGGCACTCGAGAGTAACATGAAAATGGTACTTGACCCTCCTAAAGGATAAACAGCACCGATTTCTGAGTTCCTCCCCCTTCTAAGTGCTGTATTAATAGCTGGCATTATATTACTAAACAGTAATCAATGTATTGATGCCAGAAGAATGAAGGGATGAGTCAGCCTTTCCCGTGTTTGAACGGGTCCCCTGCCGGATAAAGACGGATGTCTTGGTCAAAAGCTTAACTTCTGGAACTATCTTGACAGCCAAGGGTGTGCGAGGGGGTTCCATGTCATTTCATTGCGGGATGTTTTTTCACAGGATTTTTTACCGTAGATTCTTTTTTTTTTTTTTACAAAAAAAAGAATCAAATTTATTTTCATTTTTCGGGGACCCCCCTACCCCCCAACCGCCGCTCCCATTTAATTTTTTATATATTCCCGAACACCCAATTTATATATTTTTCTACCCCCTCCAATCCCCCAAAAATTGTAGAGTTTTATCAGCAAAATATTTGCGATAACAAACCCAGCGAAAAAACATCCTGCGATGAAAGGACGTCATACCGTGTGAGGCATACCATGTGAGATAGCAGACCAAGTGACTTAGAGCTGTGTAAAGCTCCAAGTCTGCCTTGTTTAGGCATCCAGCGTACCACAATTTGACCTTCTAAATATGCAAACCTATCTGAAAATATTACTAAGGGCAAAAAAGGAGGGGATGGAATAAAGATGTTGTATTCTGAAGGGGATGGTTGAAGGAGGCATGGTACCTCTATAAAGACAAATGTGAGTTGATGGCTATGTGTGTGTAACGAACCGTTTCTAATTAAAATGTATTTCCTCTAACATCCTGCTCTCTATAAGTAGAGAACCTGTTGTATCTTTTATGTAAAGAAGGTGGGGTATTCAGGGAGACAGGGCCGCCATTCCTACAGGGATCACGGCCACAAGGGGAACTGCACTCCATGACTATGGTAAGTCTGAGGCAATGGGAATACTACGTTCTATGGGAGTGTTACAGGACTTTTAAGAAGTGCTATTGTTTTGTGAATAAGACTATGGTGATTGCACTTAATTTTCGCATATGAACCTTGAGATAATTGTACTAGTTAAACCCAGTGGGAGTCAGATGGAGGTACTGGGCTAATGTGGGGGGGGGCTTTTTTCCAAACTAGTCAGCATTTTGCTTGATAGCCTAATGTTAAGATTAAAGGCATGGTCTAGTAAAAATGTTTATTGTCCCTACGGGTCGGCCATGTTTTTTTAAGCCTAAGTGGCTCGATTTTAGAAAACTTTCCTATGGACCTTACCCGAGTTTTCGTCCACGCGAAAACAGGCACCAGGGAGCCGCCATTTTGGGATAATCCTATCACTTGCCGCATCGCCCTGGCTGACCTGCATCTGCGGCACTAAATCAATTCCCCCGCCCCTGAGCCTGACATTATCCAAACATTCAGATTCCCCGCCTCTCTCCGTGACGTTACTGTGCTGCGTAGGGAAACGCGCCCAGTCGTCTTCTACAAGACTCCACACAGAACCCGGAAACCAACAAAGACCATCTCACAACACAGCGCGCCACAATTCGGAATATGAAACTGTACTTTAAAATCAAACAGCAACACGGTACATTTGGTAAAGTACATTTATTTGACATTAAATGTTTAGAGAATAGTCAGCAATTGCCATATGAACTCTGAAAGCCATTTATTTTCCTTTATCTGTATCCGCCACGGTACACAGGGTGTTGCTTTTCGTTAAAAGAAGCACTTTGGAAGCATGGTAAACCGCAAGGCTGTTCCATCAACTAGGCACTAGTCCATCGTAAAGGTAGATATCTTGCTTCTAGCCACTAGTACAGCGTAAGGGCATGTGGGCCCTTGGCGATCGTCCCATAAAATTGTCAGTGTGCTCCAGTTGTTCACACGAAGCTGCAGGTGTCTACTGTAAAAGCCATCTGCTGGTGTCTCAAACCGATGGCAGTAGCAGAAGGGGAGCAAATACCTGTTATGAAAGCAAAAAAATGATAATTAGTCTCGCCAGCCGATCTTCATTAATATTACTCATTTTATTTATTACAGCCGATCAGAAACTATTTGCTTGCAAGGATAGATCAATGGAGTATGTTCGGCTCTAAAATCAATGCGAAAAGTAACGAAATAAATCGAGGCCAACACACAATGATAAACGACAGTTAGTCTACATGCGTGAGGAATGATATGATATATGATATGGCATTTGTAACGCGCCTATACTCAAGTGTTTCAAGGCGCGACGAGGCAGGTGGGGAACAAGGGCAGACAGACAACGATCCTACTAGGCCAGGTGTCTTTCTGATCGCGCATGGGGAAGGGGGGTGGGGGGGTAAAAGTGCTGTACATGGTTAGTTGAATACAAATTAAATAATAGGGCCAGCTGGTGGCAAGTGCAAGGTAAATGCCGGGAGAAGGGGCTGAAGGATACAGAGACAGTTCCGTAATGCAGGTAGGCAGTGCAGGGAAAAGTGGCTGGGCCAAGGACCGAGATCGGTGAGACCAGTGGACCTGCATGCCATGTGCCCACTACGAACACGTTTTCCTTGCTTTTCCTAGCTCTTCATTCATTCATTTATTCATGCATCCATTCATTAAATCTTCATTCCGGTATAAAAGCGTGTAAAGATTTACTTACATTATATTTGAAATTTCCATTGTGTCTCTTCGTAATGCAGTGTGTAAAACGGGCCGTGCTCTTGACAACGATTTTTCGTATACTGAACTAAAATGAAACTCAGTCTAGTTTCTGAATTTTCTGCCTTATCGTCTCTTACGTTATTGCGCACCACCTTCAAATGTAGTTCTTTCGGCATGGTCCCTGTCTCAAGGTAAAAAAACAATAGACCCTTATACTTCCAGTGCGACTTGTGGGCCTCATCTGGGCGCGAGCTGAAAATCAAAGCCGCTGTCCTTCGCATTCTTTATTTGCAACATCACGTAGTATAGGCATCTGTGAGAACTTGAAGTTTAGAATCCCTCTATGTAGTGCGCCTCAATGTGCAAATGTGAACTGGCTTCTCTCCCAAATGCCACGGCCCGCTTGGCGCGTTCTAAGTGCCCCAATTTTGTCCCCGTTGTCTGCAAACTTTGCAACCCAAATTGAGACATTTAATTTTTGGCGGAAGGTCAGGGAAAGTATAAAGTACCACAGGAGTTGAGTTAAAAGTGAGATTTATTGTTTGTTTTATTATTTACAATACGCAAGCCTCCCCTCCGTTAACAGTGCGCAACAGTGCGCAGCATTTACATTTACATAAGATGAGACATGAGAAAAATATATACATACACATATATGAGGTGAATATAGAGAATTCAAAGATGACACCCAGCTTGTTCGCCACCCATGATGGTGAAGGTAGGGGTTATGGTTACAGGTACACTGTACAATAACATTTATTTACAAAAAGACAATCGTATTGCAATTATTTAAACCGGGATTTGTACTTCACAACCAGCTGTGCTTCGGGTGTGCATGGCACAGTCGCAATGTTCGGTGGCAATAGATCAATACTCTGCACAGAAACGTCCAAAATTCCATATCTGTGCTTCTCTAACAGCAACAATAAGGCCTTTCACAAAGTCGAACTGCATTTCATCATAGACTGGTTTGATCACCCATTGCTTACTTCATTTTGAAAACACCTTAGTGTAGCGAGGCATCCTTACTTTACCCCTAGTCCTAGATTGTTCACGTCCGACATTGCTGTTATGGGCCAAGACCGCTAGTAGAGTGCGATGTTTCATGCCCCGAAAGCTAAAATGCAAGCGCTTTGGCCTGTACTTTAGGCACATATTGTGGAACACCTCCAAATCTCCTGTGTGACAGAATTCTGTCAGTCCTCTCAAATCTGTTGATAGAGTTTTGTCGAAAACAATCTTCTCAATGGCTTTGTGTGTCGGTGAAGATGGAATCAACCACTTCTTCTTCCATGCCTCCTCTGGGGACAAAGGGCCATGTTTACATTGGTGGAAATGTTGATTTGCTGTCCAGCGGTGAACGTTGGTACAGTGGTGCATCAGTGACCGCCATTTTTCAAGTAGTATTTCCACTGACCCTTCACAAGTTTTTGAGCTCCACCAAAAATGGTTGGTGATAGAATGGGACCACTGCAAAATACTTCCAAAACCTTTTTTTTCCTGCAACTGAGATTTTCTTACTGATTGATTTAGCAAGATGCCATACGTCAAATTGATGATTAATATGTGGGAACTGCTCTCTCATTGTCTTGGCAATTGAAACGTGTCTGTCCGTGGCTATGAGGTCGATGTGCATTCCCCTTGATTATAGATATTCCACTGATTTTATAAATCCTAGTTTCTCCATGGCCACTGACGATGTACATTGTGTTACCTGCACGACCACCGAACTCACAATTTTCTTACTATCCATGTCCTGAAAGTGGTAGGTGCAGTACTTGGCAGAAAATCCAGGGCTGTCGCACTGTCCATCGCCGGCTAGCCTGAATCTTTTGCCTTCGAATGTACTTGCTAGAGACAATTGTTCAATTTTCCAAGCATCACTAATTGCCGGAAACAGATAATCACGTTGGTATATGTAGTACAGCGTTTTAGAAATGAAATGGTCCCACAAACTGAAAGAAAGCCTCTAACTTTCTAAAACTGGAGCCACTAAAAAGTGATGCAGCTGCACACAGTCGATTGACTGCTGGCAGTTTCCCCAGCATCGGTTGTGCAGACCATGAGAACCTATGATTTAATCTACAGGCGGCATTTATTTTGACGTTACTGCCTTTTATTTGACGAGTCACATTAATCAATGGCTTCCCATATACTTACCCTCTAATGGAATGCACACATTTCAGCATACTTATAATTTCCATCAAACAATCTGTATTTGCTCTCTTTCATTAGACTGTCTTCCTGCGTCAACGTTGTTTCAGCCTGTGACGTTGTGGAGATTTCAACACATTGGAAAGTAATATCGCTGACATCAAGTTCTGATGCGTCTATAGATGCTGCGGCTGGTTCATTCTCTGTCATTTCGACATCTATTACTTCAACATTGAGGGGAGAACACAACAATGTCGACAGGTTTTTGGGTGGCAAATTTTTGGCGGGTGTAGATTGTGTGAATTGATCTGCAACTACTTCAGAGCTATCTTCAATACATTCAATAACATCTTCTTGTGGTGGTGCGGTCGCACTGTAGCTATGGTCCAATGCAACTTTGCTGTAGTCTCCAAACACAGTTAATTCATGTTATGGCCATTGGACATGAGCATCTCGAGCCTGAACACGCCTTGCCTCAATTAATAGTTCCTCCATAGTGTACATGGTCTGGCAAGCAACATCTCTCATTCGCTTCACTGTCTGTGTATGTATAGTTCTGACACCCACGGGTAACTGGAGGAGAGATTGGAAAAGGGATGTTCAGTTTAAACACAAGATAAAGTGTAGTCCAATTGACTGGAAAAAAACATAATAGTCCCCAGCACAAACATTTTTTTAAAGTTATGAACTGTTTGTAACTAACCTTTTTTTGTATTCTTTTCTTTGCAACTTTTTTGACTCGACCTTCAACATCTGCACGCTGTAGCTCCGATTCGTTTCCGCATGTCCACCCTTCCTCTTGCGCTGCAACGACTATATTTTCTGTATCCGCATAGACAGCAAGGAATGGGGCTCCATCGTCTCCCTGAAACATAGTACTTTCATTACTATGTATCAAAATACTGTTAGCATAAAACACACGTGAGGACGAACACACGGGTACATCTCATTAGCCAAACACGATTTAAACATTGTGTGCAACAATCAAACGACAAGTATTCGACCAGTGATGATCTATTTCGATGGAGCTGTCAGTATCCATACCTCTGGCCCTGCATGGACTGCCATGAATGGTTGTATTGGAGAGGAGGCATCCGCATCTCCCTGAAACACAGTACTTGCATTAGTATGCTTTTCAATATTGGAAACATAACACACACTTGGGGTCGACGGCACAGGTACATATAAAGAGATAACCACAAATGATGCATTGTCTAAAACAATCAAGGAAAATTTAAGTATGTAGATTTCATCGACTTATTTCTCCGATTCCTTTACATCTGCATCATCTAAATGGGATGTTGTGATTGTAGTGGAAGCTCCGTCGTCTCCCTGAAACACAATACTTGCATTAGTATGGTTTTCAATATTGGAAACATAACACACATTTGGGGTCGAACGCACAGGTACATATAAAGAGATAACCACAAATGATGCATTGTCTAAAAGAATCAAGGAAAATCTAAATATGATCACATTTCATCGACTTATTTCTCCGATTTATTTACATCTGCATCATCTAAATTGGATGTTGTGATTGTAGTGGAAGCTTCGTCGTCTCCCTGAAACACAGCACTTGCGTTAATAGGGAAGAAAGTATAGCAAATGGAATCACGTTATATGATCACACACGATGGAGCTGTCAGTATCCATACCTCGTGATGCTGAAGAATATCTATGGATGTTGCAAATGTAGTGCGCACTTCGGAAAGCTGTTGCGCTGATTCGTATACGCATGGTCCCGCTTCCACTTCCCCTGGAATTACTTGAATGTCAGGCTCTGCATCAAGTGCAGGGGTTGACGCTCCATCAACTGCCTGAAACATAGTACTTGCATTAGTGAGGATTACAATAGTGAAAACATAACACACACCTGGGGTCGACAGCACAGGTACATATCAACGGCTTACCACAAATGAAACATTGTGTAGAACAATCAAACGACAAGAATACCAGCTCTGATGATGACGCTCGATGGAGCTGTCAGTATCCATACCTCCTGCTGGTGAAGAACATCTAGAAATGTTGTAGATGTGGCGGACGCTTCAGCATCTCCCTGAAAGACAGTACTTGCATTAGTATGGATAACACTAATTATAACTGAAAACTAACACCAGTGGACGATAACTAAGGTGTATATCAATTGGAAAGCACTAACCAAACATTCGGTAAAATAATTACACGATAGAATAAAACTATTACTTGACATGCATAAAACAAGTCTGTAGCGGATTAGCCTAGTAAGATTACCTGATACGTGCTAGAAGTGGTTGATAACTGCGACCACGTCAAGGATCGAGAATGTTCTTGCTTCAGATTCAAGGGATAGTCAAGAAGTTGTAAAGGTAAATTAATGATTGATAATGAAATACCAATATTAAAAATAGCCATGTAAGGCGACAGAATACTTGAAAAATGCTCAATACAGCACAGTTCCCTGTTCCCATATATATATATATACACATTGCGTTTGTGGGTTATGAAATCGAAAAAGAATATATTGATAAATGTCATTATTCAAAAAACTATACACTCATATCAATATCGAAATTATTACAAGGGAAAGAACACCTACAATATCAATTAATCCATTCGGCTACCTACACACTACCGCAAGGCCTAAAGCTAAATCCGGACACTTGACTCACCGGTGGAGGAATGTGGACGAATAGAGTGGGAATATCGTTTGAGCAATTTCCGTGTTGTTCGCCGTTTATTCTTCTTGTTACCCAAGATGTTGTGTACATGTCCAAGGAAAAGTGCCGGCTGCAGATGCGGTATCGATCACCCCTTTTGTCCTGTAAGGCTTGTTGGACTCTACTTTCCAGCTCATCCAGTGGATATCCGCAATGTCTGACCCATTCTCTTATTCGATCAACAGTTTTCGGCAATACATGCATTGTAGTGCCTTCAGATTTCGCATGGGTCTTCGAAGGGCAACCGCTAATCGAACAGGCAGGCATTGTTGATAAATCTGAAAAGTAAATATCGATATTATTATACAATCTTCAAGAATAAAGATTTGATACAAAAGTAAATGAATCATACAATGATCAATGCAAGGTTTGTTTTGGTCGCAGGAACTATACCAGTTCATTATGTGCGGCTTAGTATTTGCATAAATTGCAGAAATGTATAAATGATGTGACTAAAATCTGAACATGTGACTCGTCCCTTGGATGTTCTGTCTTGCACGAGAAGGAAACATGCTTATATTATAGACTGGACCCCCGAAGGATGCAATTCGATGACAATAGACACAGATGAAAATAAATAGATCTATTGATAGCATAGCAATGGAAACTCAAGTCAATAGCAATGAGACCAATGAACATAGCACTATTGTGTACTCGCAAATAGATAGAAATTTAAAAATCTGCAAAATGTGACTAGGATACATGGCCTTACCTTGACCAACAAACAGTTGGATTCAGCAAGCAGAGCAGTATGTTGCAGGAGAATTGGTCGGTGGCCACAGGTAGCACACTGATGGGTTTGCTCTAAGCGGTCACAGAAGTTCACGGATAGCACGACGACGAGCAGATTAGCGTAGATCTCAGTGGTTGCCAGGTAACACGTTCAGGAGTTGACTTGCAAAGCACAAAGATGTTCTCATGAGACATATCAAGTGGTTTATAAAGTATTAGAAACAGGGGTGTGTTTGTGAATGAATGACGTATGTATGTCGTGGTCTTAGGGGGGCGGCCTGCTTGAAGGGGAGGCCTGGCTGGAGACAAGGGGTCTGAGGAGGCCATGTGACCGATGGCCCCTTGGCGTGGGATATCTTTTGAAGTGTACATGCAGTTTGGCACCTTGGCCTTTCGCGCCCCTCACAGCCCCCCATGCCAGCGCTCATCCACTGGCGCGAACCGCCTTTGATAGTATATCGTTGCTTATCAATAACAAATGCCACATACCGGAGATTCTTGTGAGCACAGACCCACACTTCAACCGGTGTATTATAGTGGTCA
This sequence comes from Ambystoma mexicanum, assembly GCF_040938575.1. NCBI lineage: Eukaryota > Metazoa > Chordata > Amphibia > Caudata > Ambystomatidae > Ambystoma > Ambystoma mexicanum. Next base: position 748,050,027 of record NC_090926.1, read on the forward strand.
AGACCCTAAGGCCTGTATAATCCAATGGTAATTGTTAGTATAGATATATGTGTGACTTTTATAGAGACATAACCTACTGAAAGACTTTGAACAAATGTTATTTAGTGCATGCATTATCGAGAATATGTTATGTTAGCATAGATAGATAGTGACCACCCTGCTTCACAGCGACCGGACCTTCACCCGTTCGGAGCACAGATGTCGGACGTCCATCCTTGAATGGAGACACACTTGATTCATTTAAAAAATCGAAACAACCGTTGTTAAAATATATGTGGTGTTTTATTTTGTATCTTATTTTCATGACACAAAAATACAAGACTTCAAAGATTATACAGGTCAGGTTGCAGCACAGCAAGAGAAAATCCCCTGTACTGACCGCTGTCACTCGGGAACGTTTCTCTAATGGCACGAACGGCACAGACGGGTATCACTCTTCGAACGCGGTGTCCAAGCCTCCCGTGGAGCCACCACGTAAAGGAACGATAGGCCACCAGCCTGTACCACCTGTGAAAAGGAATGAAACAAACTGTTTTTAAATGACCAAGATAAGTTTAATAAACGTTTGTTGTCAATGACAATTCTTGTAACTAATGGCATTCTGCACGGACAAATGCTATCTAGAAAATGCACACTATTGAACGATTTACATGCGTTACAATGATATGTAGATGTAATTTTGGATATAGTAGAAGAACATGAAATAGGAGTGGCATGACAAGCAGAGTATACTTACTCGTTACTCGGATTACGAGGACGAACAGTTGCGCGAAGTTCGTGCATAAGCACCATCATTATTCTCAACACGGCCCGTGTGAGGCAGGCTGCCCTGAAGTCTGGCAGCTCGGTGATGCATTGCGGTCGTGGCTCGCCTTCCGAAATGTAGGCCAGGCATCCCGAGTTTTCTCGGCAGCAGCAGTTCTCCTCCTCGGTTGGCATTAGCTTGCACCGATTGCATGTGCACCAGGTGGAGACGCCGTCCATGCGACTAGGCCCAGGCTCTTCATCTGTTGATTCGTCCTGCCAACTGCCGTCCGAATCCCCATCGTTTTCGCGTGCTTCCCTTTCCAGTAGTTCCTCCTCGGTATACTCGGGCTCGTACATGTAGGGCATTATTGTAGCCATTGTGTGATAAACAAAGTAAAATAATTAACCGAGATGGTACAGGTGTTCACACGGGCTACAAGCGGCGAAGGTAGCTGACCAGAGCACAGAAACGAGTCACAAAATACTCTAAGTAACACAGAGAGAGGAATGGAATCGAAAATCTGCTGCTGTGTGTTGTGAAACGGTCTGTTTATACTTATTGAGGAAAGAGGCGTCCTGCCATTTCCATGGCGACACGTCATTAGCTGAAGCGCAGCGAATGTTGACACAAGACGTACTTTGGCGTTGGGAAATGGGCGGTACGAGTCTGCTGATGACAGGCTCAGGGGCGGGGGATATGATTTAGTGCCGCAAAAGCAGGTCAGCCAGGGCGATGGGGGAAATGATAGGATTATCACAAAATGGCAGCTCCCTGGTGCCTGTTTTCGCGTGCGTTTAATCGACGAAAACTCGGGTAAGGTCCATAGGAAAGTTTTCTAAAATCGAGCCACTTAGGCTTAAAAAAACATGGCCGACCCGTAGGGACAATAAAAATTTTTACTAGACCATGCCTTTAAGTTCACTTGTACTACAACTAGGTCGTTTGTGTGAGAGGAAGTTGCATTTCAAACATTTTAAGTACAATTTGAATGTTAGACCAAAGATTATGGATGGATTGGGGGATTCATTTTTGGCTCACACCAGTTAGCAGTCGACTATAGATCTATATGGACCGCAGTAGGATTTCTCATCTAGCACAAATTGGTACTCAATGTTTATTTCAACAGTGTAACGAGGGATTAACCCGAAACTGACAGATGACAATTTAATTTTCTTCATTGCAAGAGACAGAGGTACAAACGTTTTTGGTGAGTAATGCATACAAAATATGTTTGTGGACTCAAAATATGAGAGGCTCATATAGGACAGGGGGAAAACGTTCTAACACAATTTGTGGGTGATCACAGATTTTCATGAACAAGCTGGTAAGGGATAAAGCACTTGCCTGGGTCCAAGTAACGTGAGGAATGAATGAGAATTACAGTGCTATCTAGGCATTATTGTCAACTGACGAAGACGTTATCTTTCTGGCTTATTCTAGGATGTTGATTATGATTATAAGACCACACTAGGATACCAATGTTATTCATAATGCAGCGGCTTTACCTTTCCTTACAAAATGACATTGGGCACGATAACAACATGTTGGAAGTTTTTTATATTTAGATGTGGCAAGACTTTTCAGTATTTCTAAATAATATATTTTTTCTTTTTTGTTTGTTTATTTCGATGCTCATTTTTCCTTTACCTTCAAATCCTACCCTACTCCAACTCTTTTGCTCTATCTTGCATGTGTAAATGTAAACCGATTGTGCATTCTGTATGACTAACCAGTATATGTCCGGTTTTGAAAAAGGCCCCAAGGCCGAAACAAGTGTTAACCATTGGGCATAAAGTCATAGCAATAAATGAACAAGTGGCCAATTTTACTGGGTGTCTTTCTGATCTCTAGTATCTTTTATGTGCTATGTATATACTATGTACAGGCTGATGTTATGTTCTTACCTGTTCCTTGGTTACTAGAATGTGTAGGATGGCTTGAAGGAAGAGCACCGGGAGCAAGGGCTTAAAGAGTATTCTTAATAAACACATCTGATGTTACATACCTGACTGCGTGCGAGTACACAACACATTGATGATGTCTGTGGAAGTCCTGCAACTATGGTCTTACCTGATGTACCCAGGGTCCTGGGAGCAGCATCTTGATGCGGAGCTGGCTGAATGTGCTGCCAATTTTGGAGGTTGTTCCTGTTAAGGGCTATTGCGGTTCCCACTTTCCTCTGCAGCGCTCTGCCAGAGCTAGAGTTCCTCTCGCAACTTCCCAAGTAAGGCAAAAGTGGGCAAGGCTGACGTGTGCGGACAAGAAGGTGTAGATCATCACTGTGACTGTGCCAGTACTGTGGCCTGCAGGGGGGCTGCATGCCATACACTGCACGGCTGTATAGAAGTGGGTGTTCCACTGGAGGATTTGCCAAGCACAAGCCTCCCGACAGAGAGGAGGTGTTGGATGCCGATCGCTGCTATATTAGAGGAAAGGACATCTCTCCTTGATGGGAACGCAAACGGAGCAATAAGATGACTTGTTTTGGTGGTCTCAATGTCAGAACACAGTGATAAGATCACGCGTCCCAGTGATCATACGGCTCTTGAAGGAACATTGGTTTGGAGTGTCATCTGCTTCAGTGGCCTCTGCCAAAGGGCAGAGATTAGGGTAGAGCGTGTGTTAATACTGATAAACATGTGGACAGAGGCAAACCAAAATGCAGAATGTTCCTGGTCCCACCGTATTCATGGCACATCCTGGTACACCTATAGTAAAATGGGAGACATGGAAGACAGGGTTCCTACACTAGTTAAAAGGAAACATCTGGAGTTAATGTAGGGATGGACAGGAAGGTATCCCTACTTGTGTATTGCCTTGGGTATGAGGGACAAAGAATATATGATACAATACCTGACCTTGCTGATAAAAGAGGTGTGAGTGAAGGTGCAAGTGAATTAGGGTATGCATTAAAGAAATTTGACAAACACTTCAATCCTAAAGTTAGCCCTATCCTGGAACGCTATAATTTTGCTGGAGCAACTACCTGGAGAGTCGGTTGAGGAATTTGTGACTGCTGTGAGAAACATGAAGGTGTCTCACCCACTAGTCCCCGGGGATCTGTCATCCAGGTGGCCAGGATACGGCCATCTCTTTTGGATCCAGTTCCTGGGGGTGGACCAGCGCTGGAGGATCACCTGGGTGAGAGGTCTTCGGTGAGTGGGCGTGGAACACTGGATGGTGAGACACAGTATCCCCTTCCCTGTAACACCTTTTCTCTATCCTACCAGGTGGGATATTTACAACACAAACACGTTTTACAACACAAACACGTTCACACGGTCAGCCCGCTATGAGAGAAAACAGACTAACACCGAGCTGTATACCTGACGTGTCCCAATACAATGGTTAGGCGAGGTCAAGCAATTACTGACCATCACACACACCTGACTTCCATTAAGCTTCACCACACAGATAAAAGGCGGAGCACGAGAGCACACTTTGAGCGAGGCAAAGCACACAAGGAGACAGCAGTTATGAGACGGCAGCTGAACGAGAGAAGAAAGACAGCAAAACAGAAGGGGAATCGCAATGAGGTAAGTTCCCTGGACCCTTTTGACAAGGAACCGTTACTTTCCGGAAACCTTGAGAATAGAAAGCTTAAGACCAGGAAACCAGGCTGAAGGATCCTGCATTGTGTGTTGGAGATACCTTGGGCCCTCGCGTGTCAATAATCAAGACAGGGAGTAGCACAAGCCGCTGTGGTACCGACCTTGGCTCCAAGAACAAAGCAGTGTCAGTGAAATCAACACAGCCGAAGAGTTGGGGAGACTAATACAAGATCGGTCTGTGTTGAAACCAAGCTTGCAAGCAGCAACATTGTATGGTGAGCGCTGGAACAAACTATGTTAAAACGCATGTGATAAAAGACACAAGTAAAGTTGAACTGATAAGTGATTGAAAGCAAGATATAATACCTTAGAGTGGTCCAGCACCGCGTGGGTGCTCAATCGAATGTCTCTGTATGGTATCCAGCTGAGAAGTGGCAAAAGTGAAAGTGAGAAAAAGGTTACATCAAGAAGAGAATGAGTAATTATGCATTGAAGAGGTCCTGCGACGGGTTAAGCAAAATCTTGGGCACAGACAAAAGCCTTTGATGTAAAGAAAGATTGGAAAAGTAGATCAAGTTGGTCCAAGCCCGGCAAAGGGAGATTTATTGAAAGGGGGACCAGGGGCGAACAGTAAATCACCTGAGAAGTTGTATATGTGAAATCCAAAGAAGAAAGAAACCTTAATGTTTTTCGTGTTGCATCAGGCCCTCTGAAATAGGAGACTTTTAATGGCAAAGAGACTTTGGCACAGAAGGCCCTGATGTTGAGGTTTTGAACTGCATCCTCATGCGAGAGAAGCAGAGAGGGTAGTAAGCTCGAGTGTGCAGCCTTGTCCCGTGCTGAAAACGTGGGAAAGGGAAGATAACGGCTTGAATATCCCGACATATCATTTCTTGAACACTTTACTTTTGCATAACATTGTTTCCCACACTATTTGTATTTAGAAGTTAGGATTGGCAATAGGTTTATTAGTATAGGCACTTTTATTTTGACAGACTCGACTAGGATTGCGTTATTATCATGCGATGGTTGTAGCTTGCTCCCATCTTTAGATTTAGGATTAGTTAGGCATTTTTCAAACCCAATTGAAGTTCAATAACCACCCTTGAACTGCACTTGTGTCCGTCTTACTGTTTGATACCATGCCTTCCTTACACTGCACTCAGAGAACGTGCGGGTAAAAACAAGTTTGGGGATACGTTTCACGAACACACAAGAAATCAATTTATGGTAAAGTGCAATCAAAACAAGGTAAGCTATGGCTAAAGGACGATCCTTCATTGGTTGAAGTACTGCGAATAGCAAAGAGTTGAGCACCCTTTAAATTGCTTAGCTAAGCTTGCTAAAGAAAATGTACTAGAGAGAGTGTGAAGAAGATAATGAGGGTTGAAACAAATGTTTGAGCAAAGAAAACGTTTGTGCGATAAAAAGAGAATAAAGGCAGCAGTCAAGAGAACAGTTACTAAGGGAGTGATGGAATACCTCATGAGAAAATGTGTTACAGTTGTGGACGTAAAGAATATTCGTCTGGTGCACCAGATTGCCCTGGCACGAAAGGGATGAGCAAGAAATGCAATAGATGGGGACACTTTGTAAACCATTGAAAGAACTTTAAAAGTAATAAGAAAGGTGTTAATGTTGTGTGTGAGGGAGGGGAATTGAATTATGAATTAGAGGATAGCGATGATATTGGGTTGTGAAAGTGACAATGAGAGTCCTATTGCAGAGGTGCATATTAATGGCAAACCTATTCATATGATGGGTGACTCGGGTATGACAGTCTCTTTAATTTCAAAAGATGTGTGGGAGAAAATGTTGGGAGGTAAGGAGAAAAATGGGATGTTGCTCGATATTAGCCTGAATGTTACAATATTGACAAAATCGAGATTCTTGGTTACTTCATGGCCAAGTTGGAGTTTAAGGGGAGACAGGCAATAGGTAAAGTTTATGTGACTAACCAGGGAGCGGCCCGGTCAAGTTCGAAGGAACACGCTCGCTCAAAATAAGGCTGGACCCCAACACATGTGAACAAGTGTTGACTGTTACAGGCGGGGGTGATGCTGTACCAGAGGTACTGAAGTATCCTAATGTGTTCTCTAGCAATATTGGGAAGTTGAAAGGGATAGTTCATAAGATGATTGTCAAAGAAAACTCTACGCGAATGGTGGCAAAACTACAATTGGTTCCTGTTGAGTTAAGGGAGACAGTAGGAAAACAGCTTAAGAAAATGGTGTGACCATGGGATTATAGAGGGTGCAGGAGCTGTAGAGTGGTTGTAGCGAAGAAGGCCAACTGAGTTGTAAGGTTATGTGTGGTTTTACGCAAGGTGAACGAGTCTGTTGTGGTTGAGCGACACCTGCTGACGAACATAGGGGAACCTTATCTGTGATGGGAGTGTGTTCACAAAAATTGACTGGCATCTGCCTGTCATCAGGTTGAATTACATCCAAAGTCTTGGAAGTACATAGCATTCATATCCCATAAAAGGGATATTTCAATTAAACCATATGCATTTTGGATTAGTGTAGGCAGTGTTCGCTTTAAAAAAAAAGTGATGTACAGACTATTGAGAGATGTGAAAATGTGATCTGTTTTCAGGAAGATATTTTGATCTTTGAAAAAGGTGAATCAGAGCATGATCAAGTGCTCGAGAGAATATGGACTATTCTGAGCGAAAGGGAACTTACTGTGCAGAAAGAGAAGTGTGCTTTCAGACGTTAAGAGGTTGAATATGAAGGCATGTGATATCTAAAAGCAGAGTCGAGCCTAAGGAAGAACTGGTTAGCACCATAAAAGAGGTGAAGGTACCGCAGTTGAAGGGTGAGCTTAGGTCTTTTCTAGGACTAGTTAAGGTCCATCAAAACTTTATAAGAAACATTTCAGAAAAAGGGGAAGGAATGAGGGAGATGTCAAGGAGCAAGACAGAATTTCAATGGGATGATCATTGTGAAAAGGAATTCAATTAAATAAAAGCTGAAATCAACTTGGCGAAAACACTGGGTCAATCCGATACTAGAGAGAAGACCAGAATTACCACAGATGTAAGTGAAACAGGTTTAGGCGCAGTGATATCTTGAGTGTGATGATCATGATGTATGCATAGAGAGTCCTGAAAGGGGGTGAATGCTGGTATTCCATCAGAGAGAAGGAAGCTCTATGGTGTGTGTGTGTGGGGAATAGAGAAATGTCAGCCTCTGCTCAAAGCAATATTTGAAAGTAAAGGTATACAGAAGGTGTGTCCAGAAAACTTGAGAGTTGGGTAACGTGCCTGCCATGTCAGGCTTTTGCGGTAGTAGTAGTATCTTGGAAAAGGAATGTGTTTTTCTGATCATCTATCAAGGGTGAAGGTGGAAGTGGAGCGAGAGCGTGAAGAAATTGAACGGAATGAGCAAGTTTATGCTACCCACAATGAGATAGTAGGGAAAGGCGAGTGCGAGAATGATGGTTGTATCAAAGAAGAGAAGGTGTATGTAAAGGGGAGGTGGCCTAAAAAGGCCATGTTGCGCGAAGATCAAAGGAGATTTTGGGATATGGCGAGCAAACTCAGCATAGAGAACGACTTGTTGTATCGGTCAGGGAGAGTAGTGGCACCTAGTGGTTTGAAAGATAGGGTCATTGACATAGCGCATGAGGGACATATTGGAATAACCAAAACCAATGATTATCTGAGAGCCGATTAAAAGTGGCCTGGTTTTAAAGGCGTGTGGATGATAAGCTCCAAACATACTCTGGTTGTAACGAATCGGGGAAGAGATTGAGAGTGAGGGAGCAACCCTTGATGGTTCCTGGGCTACCCAGAGGTGTATTTGAACAGCTTGCTATTTAGATTTTACGGCCAATAAGTGGTGGGTTCAGAACCGAAAGATATGTTTTGGTTTGGTGGATTTATTTTCCAGATGGGCGGAAGGGAAGGTGGTTAGGGAGACCACTGTTGAGAGTATGGAGACATTTCTTGATAATATATTTGAGGGAGTTCCGAGTAGTATCTTAACAACAATGGTCCCCAGTTGGCAGGAGAAGGAATGGAAATCTTTCTAGAAAAGCATGGGATAAAGGTCAAAAAGGACAATCGCCTGCAAACCAATGTAGTTGTGGAAAGAGTGAAGTAGGAGCTGGGGAGATCTGTGCGAAGGTGAAAGCTAAGGAACGGTAGGATAGAATAAAGTGTGTTAAGAGATGTTGTTGAGAGAGGGGATGAGGTGAAGTTAAGGTGGGAAAGATGGAAAGATAAGAAAGGGGTCAAATATGGGCCCTCAGAGAGAATTGAATAGTGAAGTAATGTTAGAGAATGGACAGTTGTGGAACATAAAAAGGGTTGTGAAAGTGTGAGGTGTCTTGGTTCCAGATCGCTCTTTGTGCGAAGAGTGTGAGTTCTGGGCAACCATGTACTTAAGAGTGTGAAACCATGCCTCATATAGTACAGGTGTCTGTATATAGTTAAATTGATACAAGGTAGAATTGCATATTGTGAGGAAAGGAGAAGTGTTGTTTCTTTCATGTGTTATGCTATGTGCAGGCTATTATGTTCTTACCTGCTCCATGGCAACTAGAGAGTTTAGGAAGAACTTGAAGGCAGAGTTCTAGAGTGAGATGGGTCAGAGAACAGTTGGAGCTGGGAGGAGCAGCAGAGGACCTGTACCAGGGGCTTAAAGAGCATTCTTAATAAACACATCTGATGACTGCGTGCAAGTACATAATATAACCCTGGAAGTAGGTGAAAGCAGTGTTTTGTTGAAATGCTTACTGCATATACTGCCACACAGAGCTATTCAGACAAGTGAAGTAAGGCTAGAAACTGACATACAAACTTAGAAAATAAAAGAGGCAACATAAAATGTATCTCGATAAGAATAGATCTCAATTACACAAAGGCTTCACCAAAACAATGTTAAACCCAATGTATAAATGTCTTGACAGCAGGCCATGAGTAGAAGACGAATCCACACTTTACATTGCGGTGCAAAAGTATGCATCAGGTGTAACAGGGTTAGTTCTGAGAGCTTTCCAGTGGACAGATGCTCGCAACATTGATGGCCACTGTCACCACTTTTATTACGTACATCACTAGAGGCTCACATAATCCACTCAAGCAAACCCGGGCTATATCGGACATAAAGTACAAAACTCAGAGTACAAGGTTTCCATGTTTGCAAACGATAAGGTGCTCATTATCTGGAACGACGTGTGGTGCACTAATGGACGCACCGTCAAAGTTTGGAAACATATCTAGCGACAAAATTAATCTGATAAATCTGAGATGTTACCCCCCCCCCTCATGGAAATGTGCTAAAAGTTATATTTACTAAATGGGTGGCACATGGGTGGTGAAGGAGCTTCTTACATGGGGATCAAACTGGTACGGGACTTGAAAAAGAATTGTTTCAGAAAGGCCAGATCAGGTGGTGAATGAAATAGGGAAGGGTTGCCCGAGATTAAATACAATATTAAATGTATGGGGTTAAATAGACACCACTAAGATGTGCTTGTTGACAAAGGTCTTATACATGCTGTGAGGGGTCAGCAATACGAAGAGGACAACTTGTATATGTGTTCAAAATGTGCCATTTTATTAAATTATAACAATTGTTAAACGCCTCAATATCCCTACTCTGACGAGGATTTCACTGCCTAGCAAAGCGAAGGGGAAGCACTAACACAGAATATCTGGCCCTCACACTTAAACAACATATACAAATAAACCATATAGTATTTCAAAATAACATCAACAGTTGTCTGTACAATTCCTTGATAACCACTTAGTAACCTGGGCGAACTCTCTTTCACAGGAGTCAAGGTGCATTCAGCTCTAATGTTCCACAAGAAAACAAAACAAGGAAATCCATGTAGTCTTAGTTCAGTTTCTGATGATTCAATCTCAAAATAAAGTTTTGTTAACCAAAGTGTCAACAACAACAAAGATTCTCCCGTTGGTGATAAGACATTACATTTCACCACAATAGCATCAATGTTATTCCTTGCAATGATGCTTTTCCACAAGTTCCAGTTGTTCAAGAAGTATTATCACAATTCAAAGGAAACAGCTTCTGCAAATGCTAGTGAAACACAGTTCTTGGTCAACAGTTACGATGTCTCTTTTTACAAGATTAGGTTTTACAATAGATATCTTTGCCAGGATGACTTCACAGTGTTGCTGCTTTTACTTCAACAACGTCAATTTAACCACAGTTTACCACAAGGACATTCTCCTTTGTCTCATAGTATTCCACTCCACTTGTGCTAATGAACTCTCATCTACTGACAACCAGATATATTACTACAGCATTAGTACTTTGTGATGATTCAAAACCGGTTTTGATTTGGACCAGATCACTTCAAAACCTTCAAATAGGCAAGGTACTCGTCCACTGAACATCTCTCTTCAAAAGGGGCAACCTTGTCGCCTCTCTTGTCTGTCTGTCTGACAAACTGGTGTGCCGCCTGCTCCAAAGGCAATACCGACTCTCTGTCCGCACCAAGAAGCAAGTCCACATTCAAGCCTGTGTATCTGTGGCACCTAACAACTCTTTAAAATCTGCAAGGAGCTGGCCAACCCTACTGCAGTATCCACCCCTTCTATCGCCTCTCAGCGCCTTTGCAATGACCTTGCCGCACACTTTATCTCTAAAACCCAGGACATCTTGTCCACACGCTCCTCTCCCTTCTCCTTCTCCTTCTCTGCTTGTTGAGCCACCCTCAACTACCGCCCCCTCCCTCTTTTTCTGCCTTTCCTGTTTTCTCCCCAGACAAGGTCACTAGACAAGTCCGATCTATGAAAGCCTCATCAAAACAGGTCCATCCCTGTTCCTCTAAAACCATTAAGGACCACATCAACACCCTTGCTCCGGCACTTGCTGATTTCTGCAATGTCTCCTTTGCCTCTGGATCTTTCTACTCCCCTCTGAAGCACTCCCTTGTGCATCCTCTCCTCAAGAAACCCACAGCTGATCGTTCTTGTCCAGCTAACTATCGCCGAATTTCCATTGCTCCCTTTCTGGGTAAGATCCTGGAAAAGCTTGCCATCTCTCAGCTTAACCTTCATTCTGACTCTGTTGGCTCCCACCACGACCACCAATCCAGCTTCAGAGCTGCCAGAAGTACGAACACTGCTCTCCTGAACATCCGCGAAGACCTGCTCTCCAACCTTGACTCTAACATTCCCTCCATCCTTATCCTACCTGATCTCTCCTCTGTTTTTGAGACGGTCAACCATACCATCCTGCTCAATCATCTCCATGACAACCTGTGTATTACCGATCAGGCTCTGGCCTGGCTGACCTCTTTTCTCACTGATCGACCCTCCCAAGTACTACTCAGGTCCTTCCTATCTTCTATCTCCCTTTCTACCTGTGGTATTCCCCAGGGTTCTAACCTCTCGCCCTGACTTTTCAACCATTTCCTGGCAACTCTCGCCTACTGCATTTCAATTTTCTGCTCAAATTTCCAGTGCTACGCTGATGACACCAAACTCATTTTCAGGCTTCCCTCAGCCACCTCCTCACCTTCCCTCATCTCTGACTGTCTAATCGCCATTCAAAATTGGTGTGCCGCCAATGACCTTTGTTTAAATGCCAACAAGACTGAGATCCTCCTCATTGGTACACCCTCTCCATCCTTTCCCCTCACTCTTTGGCCAGCCTCCCTTGGCCCTCCTCCTGCACCTACCTGCGTGGCTAAAGACCTGCGAGTCATCTTTGACTCCGCACTTTCCTTCTCCGCACACATCTCTGACATCTCTAAAAAGTCAAACTTCCTACTGCACCTCTTCAGAGGTACTCTTCCTTTCCTCATCTTCCCTCAGAATCTCACAGTCTCCCAATCTCTGATTCTCTCCAGGTTGGACTACTGTAATAGCCTCTTTCTAAATCTACCTGCCTCCACCCTCCGCCCTTTACAACTAAATCCAGAACAGGGCTGCGAGACTTGTCCTTGGCCTCAAGCCCTGAGATCGTATCTCTCCAGCTCTGAAATCCCTTCATTGGCTCCCAGTTGACGCAAGGATTAAATTTAAACCCTCTTCATTGTCCACAAGGCTTTCTGGGGTCTGGGTCCAAATTACCTTTAACTATCCCTCTGTAAATACCTCCCCTCTTGAGCCCTTCGCTCCTCTACCTCTAACTCCCTCAGGAGCAGTCGTTTTTCAAAGAAAAGAAGTGGGGGCTGATCCCTGTCCTCGGCTGAGGCCTCCCTTTGGAACTGCCTCCCTGCCACCTTGAAACTTGAGGAGAACCATCTACGGTTCCGGACCCTCCTCTTCGCCTCTGCCTTTGCTCCTCTTCTCCCATGCTGATCTGCTTTCGCTCTTGGCACTGTTGCACCTGGACACCCTTTGTCCTTCGGGGCCAGGTACCTGCTCACCCTGCCACCCTCCTGGCCGCCCCCTGCACTGGGGCCTGTATTCTTTTACCCATACTGTCCCCCCCGCACTTATCAGATACACTCTATCTGACAAACCTTGCACTTTGCCTTCCTAGGCTGCACTACCATTGTTTTTGATCACCTTCTAATTTATTTATTTACTTATTATTTCTCTTTTCTCTCCTATGCTCGGTACTTTCCAATTTCCCTCCTCCCATGCACCTTTCCCCCTTTTCCCTTACCCATTCACTTGCGCATTCTCAATGTCACAGGGCCTAGTAAGATCGTTGTTTTAGTTTTCTCCCCTGTTCCCCTCCCTCTGCCTGGTCGCGCTCTGAAACACCTGTGCACGAGTGCGATATAAATAAAATATCATATCATATATCATATCTGTCACAACCTAAGTCTGCTTTTATGACCCACTTCTCTCTTTCTCCAACATGTCTTTGGCAATATAGGTTATATCAACTTCAAATAATATTTATGAGCAGCACGTTTCCCTTCCCCAACATTACATTCATTTCTCTGCCAACTGTTGGCCAAAATAATTACCCACAAGTCTTGAAGTCACGCTCTTGGCTTCAGGTAATGCTTGCACACTTGTATCTTAGGCAAGGTTATACTTCTATTGGGATCGCAGTATTGTTTAGATGGTTTCCTGGCTTTAAGAAAGGTTGCTTTCAGTCTTAATAGGGGAATATTCTTGGCTTGGGAAATGTTTGCTCTCTGCGGATACAACATTTAAACACTTGACTACTTTTATGAGCAATTGTTGTTAACGTGAATACAGATGTAAAGTTCACTCTTCCCTTGAAAAGCAAAATTAGGCAAATGCAACTTTTTCATAAGGTTTACAATGTTTAAAGGGTTTGACAACGGCTTTCGGCAGCATTTGCTCTTCATGAGAAATCTCCCGATCACATGAGAGCGCTACTTTGCCACTGTCCCATTGTTAAGAACTCAATTAAAAAAACATCAGCTTGCTTCTGTTTCTATGCAGAGTGAATATTAAGCGGTTTACTGTTACCGGCAGTGCTCGCATAAGGAATCAGAACTCCAGGTTTGACTCACCAGCTTCTGTGATCCTTGTTCCACGTATTGTACAACTTCCACTGCTTCGTGCTTCACTCTGGAAGCACACCCTTTCGCGCTGAAGGCATCACCGGTCCGGCAACTTGATTAAAGGAGCCCCTCTCGCTCCTGAGACCCACAGCGTTACCACAGCTTGCTTCAGTCTTGCTCCGCAACCTCTGCAATTAGGCTCACATGGGGAAAGGCAGCATTCCTGCATGCCTTCCGCTGCACATGCTCTGCACCTCAGAGTTTGGGGGAACAGGACCATCATAGAACAAGCAGGTGAAATCTGCTGCATCAGAGTTCTGGCATCCCTTCGGTTCTCCCATTTCTGCTTGGATTTCCAGCATTGTGCCTTTTCTTTCCTTGTCTGCTACAACTGCACAAACTCCAGCCACAGTTCCAGCTCCTTCTCTCTATTACCTGCACCTGAGGGGGCTTTTTATGCCGCTAAGGTTCCTTCAGGTGTGGGCTGTTCTACTTAATTGCCTGACTACTACCACAGCATGCCTCTTTAGCCTTCGTCCTTGTCCCAGTACTTATGGGATTATGGGAATTGTAGTCCCCAGCAACAAAGTTAATACGTTTCTGTAACTTTTAGTTTTAAGGGTAGATTTATTTCCCTTAGAGTCAATTAAGGATGAACTATTGGAATTTGTTGTTACAGAAGAAGACTGCTTACTTAAGGCAATATTTCTGATTTCATTATACCTTTGAGAGTAGGGAGTATTTCTATCCTGAATTACATTACATGGTCTTTCTGTTATTAAGGTCTGTTCAGGTTTAAAGGCATTTGTGTTTAGAGCCACAGATATTCTATGTGGTTCAGATACATCATAATGACAATAGGCCATTTCCTGTTCTGGCAACTTTAAAAGGTTCTCCCTTTTAAATGACAAATACCGTATCTGATCCCACGGGATCTCCTCATCACACCGGGCTGTCAACCTGTCTCCTCCCAGTTGATCCTCCGGCAGTACAGCACCCCCAAGGTCAGGAAGAGTCTACCTTTCCCTGGACAATTGGGAGGAGACTTTAGGCAAGATTTTAGTGAGGGATCCGTAGGATTCTTCACAATACTCTATCCACGTAGCTTGTTTTCTTTAACAAGCATTTGAAAAACAATACAAACAGATTTAAAATGTTTTTGAGGGGGCAAGGCAACGTATCCAGAATTCTCCACTTTGCCTTGAGGAGAAGCGTTTAAAAAAAGTAGGGTTTGGATTGCTGGATTTGCTTATTTACCACAAAGTTTCCATCCTGAATAAATCATATAACTGGTGTAACAAGGGTGAGGAGGTGCCAGATTGCTTAAATATTTAGAGAAATTCTGTCAATTTGGAAAAAAAACAGTTGCTCTGGACATACTATTTTCTTGGGGAAGTAACTTTTCTACGTGTTTGGTGTGTCTGCCTTCCTCCGTGCAAGTTATGAGAAACAATCTTAAGGGGTTGGCTTGCAGATTCAGGCCAGGTTTCCTTCTGCATAACGGGCCATCACGTTGGGACAATCCAGCATTACAGATTAATAACAGGAAGTTATCATGGAATAGGCAAAAATTACTGCAGGAGAGCTGAGAGTTGTTAAAGATTTGATAGGGAACCCTATGATCCAGTTTACTGATTTGAGATAGCTGTCTGGGTTGCAGTGGGAGGAATTTGGGAGATGCACCAAACTAAAATCACTGTATGGTTTATTGCAAAACTACAAACCGCTCAGAAAGTTCTGACACAGGGCTGTAACTTTTTTATGGCAGATGGACGGATGTGAGGATTCCAGGGAGGGATATGATATGGCATTTATAACGCGCCTATACACAGGTGTTTCAAGGCGCGACGAGGCAAGGGAGGGGAACAGAGGGAAGACAGACAACGATCCTACTAGGCCAGGTGTCATTCAGATCGCGTAAGTGCATGGTAAGGGGGAGAGGACAGTGCAGCACATTGGATAAGAAATAATAACAATAGGTAAGGTACGGCCAGCAGGTAGCAAGTGCAAGGGTAAGTGCAGACAACAGGTGTCAAGTGCCGGTAGTGGGACAACAGTCCCCAAGTGCAGGGTTGCCAGGAGTGCAACTGGCGGGGGGAGGAGGGACATGGGCCCGAGATCAGAGGGCGGCCAAACAACCAGTGCAAAGTCAGTATCAGCCAGGAAGTCAGCAAGGGAGAGGAGGAGAAAAAGCACAAGCAAAGAGAAAGGTTTTGAGGTGCTTCCGGAACCGAAGATGATTCTCAAGTTTCAGGGAGGCAGGGAGGCTGTTCCAGAGGGAGGCCCCAGCCGAAGAAAAAGATCTACCACCAACTTGTTGCTTGGAGAAGCGACTGACCCTGAGGGAGTTTGAGGCAGATGAGCGAAGTGCTCGAGAAGGAAGGTATTTAGTAAGAGAGAGTTGATGGTATTGAGGCCCCAGGAAAGGGCTGATAAAGATAGGGTGGTAGTTTACCGGAAAGGAGGGATCGGCAGAGGGTGTTCTTAAGAGAAGTTGGGAAAACTCCTGTGACAAGAGAGATTGCAGAGATCAGGCAAGGCTGGAGCGAGAGAGTCAATGCTGTCCTTAATGGTTTTGGAGGGGCAGGGGTCCACCTGTTTGGATGAAACCTTCATAGACCGGACTTGTCTGGCGAACTCATCAGGTGTGACAGGAGTGAGAGAAGAGAGGAGAAGTGGTGGAGGGGGCAAGGGAGGCTCCAGAGGTGTTGGTGAGTGGGGTGGTGTGGAGGAGAGAGAGGAAAGGATGTCTTGGGTTTTTGCAGTGAAGTGTGCTGCCCGGGCCGAGCAAAGGTCCTGGGTGGGTGTGACAGAAGAAGAGGCTGCTGCAGGATTGGCCAGTTCCTTACAAACTTTGAAAAGTTTGGCCGTGTTGTTTGATGCCATGGAGATGTGGGCTTGAATAAAGACTCTTTTCTTGGTTTGGATGCAAAGTCGATATTGCCTTTGAAGGAGGCGGCAGGCCAGTTTGTCAGAGCGTCCGCCCGACGAATTCCATTTTCGCTCAGCTGCCCTACACTTGCGTTTAAGGGCAGCCAGATCAGAGTCGTACCAAGAGTTGCATTTTTTGGAAGACTTCAGTCGGACCTTCATGACAAAAGCAAGAGTAGAGATAGAGAAACTGAACTTAGCGAGGACTGTGTCAGGCTGGAAGTCAGCCGCAGGAGTAGGAGGTGGAGAGTAGGTGATATGATATATGATATGATATGGCATTTGTAACGCGCCTATACACAAGTGTTTCAAGGCGCGACGAGGCAGGAAGGGGGGAACTAGGGGAGACAGACAAACGATCCTACTAGGCCAGGTGTCATTCAGATCGCGAAAGTGCATGGGTAGAGGGGACGGGAAAAGTGCAAGGGGGAAAGGGAGAGGGGAAAGTGCAGTACAAAGTGATTAGTAAAATACAAGATAAATAATAAGGGCCAGCTGGTGGCAAGTGCAGTGTAAGTGCAGACAAGTGCTGGGAAGGGGGGCTGTAGGGATACAGAGACAGTCCCGCAGTGCAGGGGTTGCCAGGGAGGCAGTGCAGGGGAGAGTGGCTGGGCCAAGGACTGAGATTGGTGAGTGGCCCAGTTGCTGATTCAGTACAGTTTCAGTGATTTAGCAGGGGGGAGGGGGAGAGAAAGCAGAAGCAAAGAGGAAGGTTTTGAGGTGCTTCTGGAACCAGAGATGGTTCTCCTCAAGTTTCAGGGAGGCAGGAAGGCTGTTCCAGAGGGAAGCCCCTGCTGCGGAGAGAGATCTCCCCCCAACTCGTTGCTTGGAGAAGCGGTTGACCCTGAGGGAGTTGGAGGCGGATGAGCGAAGAGCTCGAGAAGGAAGATATTTAGGAAGAGAGAGTTGAAGGTATTTTGGCCCAAGGCCCCAGAAGGCCTTGTGGACAATGCAGAGGGGTTTGAACTTAATCCTCGCAGCCACAGGGAGCCAGAGTAGCGATTTCAGTCCTGGAGAGATACGGCCCCTGGGCTTGAGGCCAAGGACAAGTCTTGCAGTCCTATTCTGGATGAGTTGCAGTGGGCGGACAGTAGAGGGAGGCAGATTTAGATAGAGGCTGTTACAGTAGTCCAGCTTCGAGAGAACCAGGGCTCTGGAGACAGTGAGCTTCTGGGGGAAGGAGAGGAAAGGAAGGATACCTCTGAGGAGGTGCAGCTGGTAGTGTGACTTCTTAGAAACGTCAGAAATGTGAGGAGAGAAGGAGTAGGAGGCAAAGGCAGCCGCATTGACTCTTTTCATGGGGCTGGTGACTTTGAGACAGAGTGGCCGCGCCGGGTGTGCTGATGCAAGATGGGAGGAGAGCTTCAAGTGTGATGAGAGAAGAGAGTGGTCCATCCAAGAGAGAGAGGTAGTGAGAGGGATAGAGAGAGGGATGTCGGTAGAGATGTACGTGGAGTCAGAGGGTAAGATAGAAAGGGAGAGAGAATCGCCTAGGTTGCAGAGGGTCCTGAGGAGTCAGGAGAGTCCAGATGAATGTGGAGATCACCCAGCAGGAGGATCCGAGAGGAGGAGGAGGAAAGTAGAGGCCAGGTCAGCCCATTCTGAGAGGAAGAGAGTGGACTGTCCTGGTGGCCGATAGAAGGTGGCCATAAAGAGAGAAGAATTAGGAGAGAGTAAGAACCTGCAGACTAGGCACTCGAAGGAGGAATAGGCCCGAGTAGGGATGATGGACACAGGTATTCATTCTGGAAAGATCAGGGCCACTTCCCCACCCGTCTCCTTGGGCCTGGTCACAGAGAGGATCTTGTATCCTTCACGGAGGAGTGTGTCAAAGCTTGTGACAGAGCTGTCCTTGAACCATGTCTCCATGATGGCGAACACATCAAGATCCATGAGTTCAAGGAGGTTGCAGATGTCAGATGAGTTTTTGACAGCAGAGCGAGAGTTAAGCGTGGCAATATGGTGCAGCTTGCCATCTTTTTTTTTTAAAAAAGATTTTATTAATTTTAGTCACAACACGCAGGGCAATTTACAACAGTTCCATTACATTTTTTCTTTTTTTTAAACATTTTGGCCACTGCTTCCCCAATCCCACCCTCCTTTAGGAGCCTATTTGTTCTTCACATTCAGTGTCTGCTATACGTGGCAAGGTCTCGCTTCCCTCGGAATCTGTTGGATCTGATGTAGATCCAAACAGTTCTGCAATTCGTAGTATCCATGCCAACAGGGCACCCGCTTCTTCCTCCCCACTCGCACTGCTCGCATCTTGCCATACCATCGTTTCAGCCTCCGCCCATTTCTGCAAATCCTTCCACCATACCTCCACCCGTGGCTTGTGACACTTCTTCCATCCCATGGCAATCCTCCGTTTTGCGAGCACGTATGCCAAATCTTTCCGTTTCCCAACATGTTTAAACTTCCGTGGTCTGGGGAACCCTCCCAGAAAGCAGGCCCAGGCCGTGTCTATGATGAGCGTGACCCCCTTCTCTGCTAGTTTTTGTGCCACTTCACCCCAGAAACACTCAATTACTGGGCATGACCAAAACATGTGTGTCATGTCAGCGTTTTCCATGTCGCACTTAGGACATGCTTGTCGTTCACGTTTCCAAACTTAGATATCCTCAGGGGGGTCATATATGCTCTATGCATTATATACAGCTGTATTTGTTTCAGCCTGGCATTTCTCTACACCTTCTTGTGATATCCCAGGGCACGTTCCCACATCCCATCTTCCATTGGGGACCCACCTCGGCTTCCCAATCAAGTCTCAGATGTGTCAATTCCTTTCCAACCTTAGTCATCACCATCTCATACAATCTAGAAATCTCATGCCCCCCTTCTGATATATCATATATCACTCCCATAATAGCATACGGTTCCTCTGTCAATACTGTTTCAGGCCACGTTCTCCGAATTTTCTGAACTATCCTATGATACGTGACATATTGGCCCGTAGGTAATCCCGCGTCCTCCCCAAATTCCTCAAAATCCCTAATGGTCCCCCCTTGCCAAATGTCCCCTAACGTTACTAGTCCCACCGATTCCCAGTAGGTCCTGATAATCACCCTCAACTGCTTATCTCCTCCCGCCAAAGCGACCAGTGGTACCTGCGGGGAGCATGGGAATGGGTTCTCCATCATCCTGCATGCTCGACGCCACATTTTCCACCCAAGCATCATCATCCCAGGGCGCTCCTTCATTTCTGGCTCAGGCAACCAGATCATTTCCCTTAAGTAGAACGGGGTACTGTCCTGCCCAAACAACCTATGTTCAGGGGTCACTTCATCGGAGAGACACTTGGTCACATATTGTAGTTGACCTGCTACACAGTAAACCTCAAAATTAGGCAGTTTAATACCCCCCTTTTCATAGAAGTTGAGCAACTTCGATAGCGCCACTCTATTCCGGGTACCATGCCATAGGAAGTCCCTACACATACTGTTTAGTTTAGCAAAAAACTTCTTGGGTATCATGTATGGGATATTACTGAAATAATGTAGGAGCCTGGATTAAACCACCATCTTGAGCATTGCCCCCCCTTCCCATCATTGCTAGGGGCAACTTCTCCCAGAACTTTATGCATTTACGGATTTTCTCAATGACTATCTCAGTGTTGTGCTTATGTTCCTCTTCCGCCGTGTGATACACGTCTATTCCAAGGTAACAGAAAGAACTTATCACCCATGGTACTTGTAACACCGGTAACCTTTCCGCAGGGATTCCCTTATAGCTACCTAGCGGGAATATGCTAGATTTTTGAGGATTCACCGCTATACCGGACAGCGCCGAATACCTCTCCATCACTTCCAGAATATATTGGAGATTCTCTTCTGGGTATTTCAGGTATAATAACAAATCATCTGCATATAGGGATATTAGGTGTCTTTCCGCCCCTACTTCAATACCTATCGTATCATAATGTTGCCTGAGATATATTGCCAGGGGCTCCAGGGCCAGAATGTAAAGCATCGGGGACCAGGGGCACCCCTGCCTGGTGCCTCTACTAAGTTGCCATCTCTCAGATATCAATGAGCATGTTCGAACTCTGGCTAGCGGCTCACTGTATAGCATTTTCGCCCACCTGATATACCCCGGCCCCAGTCCGTATCCTCCCAGGGCCGTCAACAACCATGGCCACTTAACCGAGTCGAAAGATTTTACCGCGTCTAAGGACACAATCGCCATTTCGCCTTCATTCCTACCTCCCCATTCGACCACTCGGTGGAGTCGCCTGTGGTTGTGAGTTATGTTTCTATTCGTGACATAGCCTGTTTGGTCTGGGTGGATTAATTTGCTAATTACTCTTCGCAATCTGTTTGCTAGGACAGCCGTCAATATCTTGCTGTCCTGGTTCAGCATCGACAAAGGCCTATAGGAGCCACAGCTATGCCCTGGTTTGTTGGGCTTGGGGAGCGGTATTATGATCGCCTCTCTGAGTGACTTCGGTAACCTCCCCACCTCAAACGCTTCGTTAAGCATGTCTAGCATTGGGGGGAGAACTTCTTTTCTATAAACTTTATAAAATTCACTAGGGAACCCATCTGCTCCTGGGGTCTTACTGGTGGGCAATTGCCTCACAACCTCATCCAACTCCTCCAAGGTAATTGGTGCATCCAGCTCTTTCCTCTTCACTTATCTTGGGCAGTCCTATATCTTCTAGTGTTTCGGTTATCTCCTCTTGCCTGCCCTCCTCCTTGTCCCCGTATAGCTCCCTGTAGTATTCCGCAAATTCCTTATCGACACCTTCTTGGGTGTCCACCACATCACCATCTTCTCTAGTTATTGTCCTAATTAATCGGGGGCCTAGGGGTTTTGCTCTTATATAACCACGCTAAGAGACGGCCCGTTTTGTACCCTGCCGCATGCTGTCTCTCTACATATTTTTTATAATTGAGGTTACAGAGCCTTTCCCAGTTTTCCGCACACTACTGCTGTAGTTCAAGTACTAACTCTGTATCCACACTGCCATTTTTTAATGCTCTCTCTAGATCCTCCTCTTCTGCTCTTTGTAGGTCAGACAGGACCCCTCCCTGCAGGCCCTTTGACTTAGCTATGGCAACCCCCCGCATCACCACCTTAAAGGCTTCCCATAGCGTACCCGCCAAGTCGACACTGCCGGTGTTCACCTCGAAATAGTTAGTGATCTCATCTCCTATATCCTCTCTAAAGACAGTCTTGAGTGCATCTGCTCGGAGGCGCCATGTCGGAATCCGCGCCCTCAGGGGGCAGTATTGCCATCCGATGATCAGGGGCGAGTGGTCCGAGAGGACCCTCGCCTTATATTCTACTCGAGTAATCTGTGTCATTACATCTGGTGTGGCAAAGACAATCAAGTCTTGTGTGTAGCTGCTGCGGGCCGAGTAGTGCGAATATTGCTTCTCATCAGGATGTTTTGTTCTCCACACGTCTGCTAAGCCAAAATCATCTAGCAGCATCTGCAATGCTTTAGCCGCTGGGGCGGGCCTATCAGTCCTGCCATCAGATCTGTCTATCTTGGGGTTTATTACACAATTGAAATCCCTGCCCCCACACACATACTAAGGTTGGTGCACCTAGTTCTGAAGTATGCTGCTGTGTTATGATTGGGGGCATACATGTTTATAATGCATACCTCTTTATTCTCCACCAGCCCTTTCAATATAAGCATCCTCCCATCAGTTTCCGCCACTTCTTGTACTAGATGGAACGAGACGTGCGGCGCCACCCAGACAAGTACTCCTCTAGCGTAGGCAGAATATGCCAAACCCACCACAATCCCCTTCCATTTTTTCCTAACTAGCTCCATCTTTTCCCACATCAGATGCGTCTCCTGCAACAGTGCAATATCTATCTTTTTCCTTCTCAAATACAGCATTATCTTATTCCTCTTCATATAACTGTTAAGTCCCCTGACATTCCACGTTATTATCTTGAGATCTCCCATAGCTCGTTAACACTCTGCCCCCTTACTTCCAACCGATCCCACCCACTCACGCAATGCAGATAAAAACCTTTGGCTCTTCCATATAGGCTCATATTTGAACTTAAACTCCCCATAACTATGTACACACCAAACTTCCCTCCTCCCTCCTCTCCCCCCACCCATCCCTTCCCCAACAACCCCCTCCCCAACTCAGGCACCCCCACATCTAGCCCTGTCCAGCACAAGCCTATGCTCAGGGCTCAGTAGAGTAAAGTCGCCCTAATGGCCACTTAACTATTAGTATTTCGGGGTGAGTTGCTTCCATCCTGTTGCTCCTATTTTCGAGTTTATTATACTATTATGTTAACGCTATGCTGCTTCCAAATGCATTTTACCCACTATATTCCAGTCCATGCCGAGCATAAGGCTTGAATGCTACCCAGTGTTCAACCGGTCTCACTTCCGGGTTTAATCAGGATCACCCTCCCACTTACCCCCTCAATGATCGTGGCACAAGTTCTTCAGTTGTCATGTTCCTGCCGGTCCCGGTACATTTCCTGTTCCGGGCAGCCTTGCAGGTCCAGCCACGTCACCGCCTCCTCAGGAGTATAAAAAAAAGCGCTCTGCTCTTATGTAGCACCTTCAACCTAGCCGGGTACAGAAGCATGTATTTGATGCTCGCAGCCTCCTCTTGGCGGCCACGTAGCTGTATCTCTGTCTCTGCACCAGCATCGTGTAATCCGGGTACGCTGTGATGTCGGCGGACGCTCTCTTGATTGTTCCGCCTTTACGAAAATATTCCAGGATCTTCTCCCTGTCTCTATAGTTCAAGATCCTCGCGATAATCGGTCTCGGCGGAGCCCCAGGCCGTGGTTTCCTCATTAAGGCGCGGTGCTCCACTGTGAACCCCTATGAAAGCTTGTCTGCCCCAGTCTCCTGGAGGATCATGTTCTCCACGTAGTTCGTAGGGTTTGGCCCTCTTCCCCCTCTTCTCCCTCCGGCAGGCCAACCACCCGTATGTTATTTCTTCTCGCCCTTCCTTCCGCTTCTTCGACCCGATTCTCAAGGTTGGCAAACTGCTGTTTGAGAACATGAACCTCCTTTGCATTATTTGTGCTGACATCTGTATTGGTCTTTACTACACTTTCCAGGCAACTTGTTCTCTGCCAGCGCCCTAACATATTGCCGTAACAGGGTAAGTTCAGTTCCCACCGCATCAATTTGGTTCTTTAAGGCTGTTCGTAGGTCCGCCATTGCCGCGACTCCATTTTGAGCTCAACTCCGTTATAGCCTCCAGCATCTGATGCTTGTCTTCTTCTGGTGCTTCTTCAACAGGAGTCACGACCGTCTCCTGCGCCGACGTTGTAGGGGTCCTTTGTGTTTTCACATAAACCTTCATTGTGGATTGTTTGGTTTTAGCTTTTAGACCCCTTGCCAACATAATGCCCCCCTGCACACGTGTCCAGCTCCAGCCCAGTGCTGTTATTGTTGTTATTCCAGTCATTGGGGTCTCTGTCTTCCCACCTATGTTAGTTATGGCACACCAGATTGTTATTCAGGTGGATTGTAGCCTCCCACGTATTACTTCCTGCTCATAATTCTTATGGCCACGTGTTCTCCAACTCCTTCCCCCGCGGTCAGTTTGCCAAGGCACATACAGTGTATGTCAGGTTGGGCGTCCCTTTGAGGTTATCGGCTCCCAACTTCAGGTGCAGCTTACAGTGTGCATCCGATCGCGAGTGACAGGTCATTTGCCTATCTCATATGCAAGCTCCGCTCTGTGTTGCGCATGGCCTTCCTCCCATGTCACAGTGTAATTGCCCAGTTCAGCAGCTGCGCACTTCTAGAGTGTCCCAGCAGTGGAAGGGCCAGACCTCAAACTCCTAATGCGGCAGGTCAAGCTTGTACTGCCCCCAAATCTATTATTGTTGTCGTTCTAGGCAGTGCTGCCTTCAGCTGCCACTCAATTCGGCAGCACGCCACTCCGCACCCTGAAGTTCCTATTACTATGCAGGGAAGTCCAATCCGGCCCGCTGCTTCGCTCGATCCAGCACCGGATCGCTGTTGCTTGTGCCGCGTTAAAGCTTGACTGCCTTTATGAGCTGCAGGAGTCATTGCCCGTGCACAGTATGTGGCTGATGTTAACGTAATCATTGACAGGCGCTCCACATGTCTGGTTCAGTCAGTATT
Source organism: Ambystoma mexicanum (assembly GCF_040938575.1). Classification (NCBI taxonomy): domain Eukaryota; kingdom Metazoa; phylum Chordata; class Amphibia; order Caudata; family Ambystomatidae; genus Ambystoma; species Ambystoma mexicanum. The sequence goes on from NC_090926.1 coordinate 748,074,766, forward strand.
TACTTCTGGGCACCATTTCGCGTGATACATGTGATCACGAGCCCCCCACCGCTATCCACATTCAGGGTTATGTTGCTCACACACTCAAGCCACTCCTTGCTGGCATTTTCAGGTTTATTTAACTCCTGCTCCCTCTCAAGTCCACAGACCTCCGTCGGCTCCCAGTTCGGCTGCCTTTGCAAGCAGCTATGTGCCGCGCCTGCATGCAGCGTTTCTCCGCTGCTACTGTAGCCCCTCGCCTCGGGTCAACAGTCGGTGCAGGTTGCTGGTAGCTGACGTCCGTCCCCTTCCTCCGATGCCAAGGGGTTCGGCCAGCTTGTGCATGGCGACGAGACTCGCTGGCGCATCGAGCTCAGCTGTTACAATGCAAAAATCTCAGGCTGCAATCTTCGATCAGGCTCGGGAGCGCTGACGTGTTTTTCCCCCCGTAGAAAGCAGAAGCGCATTACCTTCCCGTCGGGAGCTGTCCTTTTCGCACTTCGTTCGGAGCAAGAAAGTTCTATAGATATCTAGGCTGCGACAACATTCCCTTTGTTGTCCGCCATCTTGGCAACATTGTATCCAGGCGGCCTTCCCACACAAAGTCTGTTTATCTTCCGATCCGCCAGCAGGAGCGAAATATTCAGCAGGATTCTCAAAATACATATGTTTCGACGCCCATCCGTTCAGTTCCTGGGCGCGTGCATCATTTTTAAAAGCATAATTCCTCGGATGAAGTCGGATCGTCAGGAGCACAGTTCAAAAGCACGTCCTAGCCCATGGCTCTCTAGCCACGCCCCCCCAGCTTGCCATCTTTGAAGGTCTTCTGTGGTGGGCGCAGTAGACTGTGGTCCCCCACGCCCCACGTTTCCCCTAAGAGGGTGGCAGAAGAGCCAGAAGCATAGTGGAGGGAGGTGGAGGAGCCAAGGCCAAAAAGGGAGCCGGGACAGAGGAAATGGGAGCCTGTGCAGAGGAGGAGGGCACCGTAGGCAAGGGACCCTGTGCAGAGGAGTGGGTAGGAGGGCACAGTAGGCAAGGGAGCCTGTGCAGAGGATGAAGAAGGCAAAGCAGGCAAGGGAGCCTGTGTGGGAGAAGGAGGAAGGCACAGCAGGCATGGGAGCCAGTGCAGAGGAGGAAAAGGCACAGGAGGCAAGGGAGCCTGTGCAGAGGAAGAGTAGGGCACAGCAGGCAAGGGAGCCTGTGCGGAGGAGGAGGAAGGCCCAGTAGGCAAGTGAGCCTGTCCAGGGGGAGAGGTAAGGTTTGAGAGGCGAGTTAGGACCCGGTCAAAGAGGAGAAGGTTGGGTCGATGACCCTGAACCATGATAGTTCCATTCCGATAGACATTAATGATGAGCCTGGAAATAGCGAAGAGGTCAAGGAGGACCTCCCAGCGAGTGTCACTGTTAATGGGATAAAAGGCAATAGGAGAGGGAAAGGCGACCATGTGGAGAGTCCACAAGTCGGGTGAGGGAACGACAAAGAGGATGACTGTCAGTCTCTCTCTGCCGGAAGCCTTGACATAGGTGTCTGCAATAGGAAGGCCTGGGTTGGAGCCCAATATGACCTTCTTAAGTTTCATCTGGCCAGATTTTGTGATAGGAGAGGGATAGGAAATAGAGAAGCAGTTAGAGAAGGTAAGAGAGATAGATAGAAACATAGTTAGCTGCAGTGGTGAGGAGAACACTTACCAGGCTGATGTACTGAGGCACAATGAGGAGGGGGGGGTCACAGGGGGTTGGGTACAGTGGGTAGGGGGGCACAGAGGACAAGGTAGGATGTGTAGGACGTTAATGCAGGATGTACTCACAGCAAACACCATTTTTAAAAAAGGTAGTAAAGTAACAGCTGTGCACCCAGCAAAAAATGTAAAAATCTTTTTTAAAAGGAAATGGTCACAGCAAGTAGATAGCAGTGTTCAATTTTAGCTAAAGCAGAATGAAACGCAATGCACCATGTGCACACAGTCAAGTTTGATATCAGGCACGGCAGAATGAAACACAGTGTAGCATGGTGCAAGGGTAACAGGAGCACCCAACTTCGAATTAAGCAACACACCCCAAAAACGTTTTGAAATGCAGCAACACAACCCAAAAAGTTTTGAAGTTCAGCAACAGATACGGGTGTGGGGACCACAGGAGACTGAGAGGGCTGAGAGGAGATAGAGGACAGAAATGAAGGGGGTGAATACTGCATTCTCCCAAGGCCATTGTCACTGGTTCCATGGAGGGATCCCCTCCCCATGTGATCCAACCGCCGAGTACCACCCCAGGGAAGGTTACAGCCTCACCTTCCTGGCCTCATGAGAAGGAGATCCCTCCATAGGAACAGTGATAGTACTCTGGTATTCGTCAAAGTGGACAAAATTGGGGCTTGAACGGTTGGTAGAAGCATTGGAAAGGTCATGTACACAAACAGTTTAAAGTCAATTTGGCTTTAGATGAGTTCAGTAGGTGTTACCATGCCTGCGTGCCGGACTCCAGCAAGGATGCTTAGTCTGGGGCTCACAGAGTCCAACCAGTTTTGGGTTGTGGTTTGAACAACAGTACCACGGGCCACATGCTCTGGGTCAGTAGTAGAGTGTCAGCTTTCTGGCAGGAGGCCTGGGATAGGGCTAAAATCGTATTATAGCAGGAAAATGGTAGGGTGTGCTGCCTCCTCGCTTTTACTCATCTCCAATGGCCAACAGATTATAAGCCTGCCTCCTTCCTAGCTTCTATGTAGATCCTTGATTGTTGCGAAAAATCAAACACTGAGAGAATGTCAGAGAAAAGTAAAATGGTATATACAAGCTATGCAATTGCTGCAGCGATATGGAATGGTAATATTTAATAGAAGGCATGTGAGACAAGTGTTTGAGCATATGTATGGTGTGTTAGGTAAACTGTATTTAGTAGTCCTAGTTGGCAGATGTAGCAGATGTGTGTGGTACTGTGTTTGGTAAACAGGATTTAGTATTCCCAGTTTGCATATGTGCACGGTAATGTGCTTGTGATCAGTAGGTCTTTTTATATCCTTCCTTGTGTTTTGAGTCATGTGTAAGTGTGATCAAACCAGACTACAGGAGGTTGACCATGTGTGGGTTAAATTATAATTTCATAAAACAGTACAACACAACTAAACAAATTATTATAATCTAGATAAAAAAAGTGTTAAAATCGAACAATAAATATTATATAAAATGTAAAATATAGACAACAAACTAGAGGCTCAAATCTTCACGAGTGCATGAATAAAATGATCATGGCTCCAACAAACTCTTAAGATCATGTGCCAACATTATATTAAAAAAACAACAACTCTGCATTGCCTGAATCCTAGTAATTTCAACAAAAGGTATAAAACATTACCATCACAAAAGCTTGTATAATGGGAAAAAGAACAACAACATGAATATTAGTTTCTAAGAAAATATCACAGCAACTTTTGGAGTCATTGTGTGGATTTCAAAATACTGTTTGTGACTAAAGGTAATCAATATCCTAAAAAAAAAAAAAATATTATGGTGCAGGTTCATAAGGGCAAATACACCTCTACAGTTTTCTTTGAAATCTCATTCATTTCAGCATGGTTTCCCTGAGTAATCTTGAATGACTGGAAAATCATTCATTTGGTTGGGCCTCACGAACAATGGACAATCCAAAAAACTATTTTCACACAATGTCAAAATGATGCAGTTAATACATTTAGAACTCCTCCTTTTGTTAAAGTCAAATACATCATTTAAAATAGCTTTTGCAATGATTGACTTGGCATTGCAGATCTAGACTATAATGGTCCCTTATTTAATTGGTTAACTAGTGGATTCATATTGGTTTCAAATAAAAGGAGTGCAGAGACAGTTGCCGGTAAAAAACATAACAGGAATGGCAGGAGTTTACGGTCACTTGCTTGAACAGTAGAGGCAGGTGTATAGCCCCACAATCCCACAGCATAACGGGTAAGACCGCCTGATTTGGCATGATAGACCTTAAAGATAGGAAGTACTGTCCCATCACCATAATGTTGTGGAGGCCTCACAAACTTTTCCCCAGAATACCACCAAGATAGTAGATGCCACTCACTTAAGGAGCTATCCCCAACCATAACTGGATGACATAACCAAAGTACTCATGAAGAGGCAACATGGCTGAAAACACATACGTAGATGCATTAGACATGGAGCACACTCAATCCTGCACAAAGCTACTCAGACATTTAGGCCACATTGTTCTTAGGCAAGAAGAACATGCTTATAACTCACTTAGCTAGTTGCAGAAGAACACACATTAACTGCTCTCTGACGCCTAAAAGCAACAAACATGAACAGCCATATAAATAAAGATGGAAGACACAGCTGTATTGAAATGAATGGCAGGCACTGGAAAAGCTCAAAACACAAGTAGAGGCCTGACACACTGATTTCCCTGAGAAACGCAGACAGAGCTGGCAGTACAGTTATTGTGCCCAACCTTGCCAAGGACACCAAGAGAGTGTGTTTCAAGTCAACAGAAAAGATAGAACACCTGCAAGGGCAGGGAGCTGAGATTCTTCATAAACGCAAGCAGAGAAACTCAAATCTACGTTGAATACACACATGATCTGAACCTGGGGAACAAGGCCTATTCATCCAAGGCAGGCAGAGACTGTTGTTCAGACAAAACTGAAGACAGATGATACAAAAAGGCAACATAGCATGATGTTAAAGGCTGGAATGTCCTTGCTTATGTCCAGAGGAGTTGGAGAAGTGATAAACTTATTGGGAAACAGGCGGTATACCCCGAGGCCATTCTCCCCACCCCTCATTGTGCTCATGTGCTAGTAATTTTCCCAAGCTGAGAAGACTCACGCTGGCCTCTTGTGGGTCCCAGGAGCAGCTACCCGGTATGGCCATGCAAATTAGATCATTTATCCCCTATAGAATGTATGTTTACCTACACTGTTCACCCAATCCTTTTCCACCTAAAGACTCAGAATGTAACTTTTGGTTGTGATGTCATTGTGGAATAAAACGCAGTTACCAGCCTGTAATGAGTTGAGGGTACATTGGAATCTGCAGAGGTCGGTATGCCTAGCCCTGGTTTTGAAATCTATTAATAAAGGAGTAATTTGTCACATTTCTGGACTCCTCCGTTTCTTGGGCATGGGGGATTTCCCTCGAGTCGAACCTCTGGTTTCTCACTCTACTTCAAATTGGCAGCAGAGAGATGGTTGCTAACGCCTTCAGTGAAAAATGACATCTCCCCAACATTCCTGCCTGCTCACTGTGGGACGTCCAGAGATCAGACGGTGGAGTGGCAGGCTGTGGGAGTGACGGCTGCGTCCGAAGTTTATCAGATCCATGGAGTTGTAAGTATAGGTGCAGAAATCTGACAAATACAGGTGGGAGGGAATAAGTGGAACAGTTATGTTTTGTTGTTGGTTGTTTTGTATTGTTGTCAAGGATTCCAGTTGCCAAGTGTTTGCCAGGTTACAGATGAAAAATAGAAAATACCATAAAAAGTATACCTGTCCTCTAGAAGGTCAGCTTGGTTTATGGATGAAAAATATAACAAAAAAACAAAAAGGATACCTGCGAGTTAGGCAGCTTAACTTGGTTCATGGATGATTAATTGTTAATTGTGTATGGTTCGCTGGATCTAGGTATTAGCACAACACTAATTTATATCACGGATGGTGGTTTCTTAAGTTATCTCAATGAGATGTATTCCTATATGCGACGGCATCCAAGAAGGACCACATCATTTTTTGGATACCCTGTGTCATGGCGAGGCAAGAAGATGGCCGTAATCATGTTATGTTTTTGTATTGTTGTGTCTTGGCGTATAGCAGGGTTTGAGAGTTCCCTCAAAGTATTGGCATTTTCACTCAAAGTATTGGGGGTTTGCATTACGGTAGGTGATGTCACACAACAGGTTGCTAATAGCATATAGCACAGAAGGCTGTTTCCCGCACTAGGGCACACATTTGTTGGTTAAGAAAAAAATCAAAAAGACATTGTGGTTTCGAAGTTTTGGAAAATTAAAAGAATGTGGCACCATTGGGGTGGGCTTCAGAAGCATGTGGAAGAACGACGGACTGGCCTAGGGCGAAGGTCGTAGTGAAAGGGGCTTGTGGTGTGTGTGCTTTGGGTACACTCAGACATGCACTGTGTGCTGAGAAATGCAGCAATTGTGTGTGTGTCTTCTTTTCCTATTCTTTCACTCTCTTTCATGCCGCATCTGTCTGTCTGATATCTGTTTTTTATGTGGTCAATGGAGTGCTATGCTTTGCCGGCGGAAAGGCAGAACTCCCACTTAGAACAAAGTGCTTGTTGTAAAGGGCTTGAAGCAGGTCATATTTCTGCCGAGGCAGACAGTGGGAGCTGTGGGGAATCAGGGAGGGGGAAGCTCAAGCAGACAACTAAATCCAGTTTACGAGCGAAAACACATGCAGCTGTTTCAACCAAGCAAAAGAAAAAAGTTTAGCATTTTTGGTGGGTAATTAAAGTGTGATATGTGGGGTCAACCACCCAAGGAGCAACGGTTTGAGTGGTAGTGGTATGGGAGACGCAACACACATAGGCATAGGAAGAGAAGAGTTTGTTTTGTGAATGTCAGCTTTGATTAAATGATAAATGATGGCAATGCACGTGTTTATACATTACAAAAGAAAAAGCATGAGACCCAGTATTAAAATGCAAGGCAAAGAAGACGCGTTTTGCTGACAATGATTGGGTGTTAACTTACATGTGGAGGTGACATGATACATCTGGAAAGGTAGTTATGGCTGGCATAAATTGCAGGGTGCTTATGAGATGTGATTTGGGAGGCAGAAGAGAAGAGGGCTATGAATTAAGTTAATTAAAGAGGATAAATTCCTTTTAGTGGTGTGATCTGAGGCACTTATCACACAAGGTTGCACATTTATATTGGGATAGTCAGCACACCTTATATATTTGAATCATAATTCATTTTTTTTTAAAGGTGCATTGCAAAAACATAGTGTAATTGCCATTCTCTGCACATAAAAATACAAATCAATACATTCATTTATTTACACCCAACATGAAAACATTCAGAAAATGTTAACAAAAATATATATATATTTAGTTTAACACCAGTTATTAAAGGTATGACAGAAATGCTGACATATGTTTCATGTTCTTGATTTCTTTTGAACAATTCATCAGGGCAAGCGCTTGTTGAAAAAGTAAATGGCATGTCAGGTTTGTGTATGTATAACGATGCACTCTTCAGTCCTATATTTTTCAGGATTAAGCTTCCTGACAATAAATAGCTGAGCACTCATCTGTAAAGCTCTGCCTTACTGCATTAACAAGCCATTTGTTCTTATGTTGGGAGTTCAAAATATTTACTCCTTTGCCGTGCTCTTTCCCATTCAATGGTGAAACTCAGTTCTGTGCGCATTTGGGACGGCAGACTCCCCTTTCGCCAATTTGTGATCTGGGGCACATAAGGTGAGCCCAGGGAGAAATACCTTTGGAAAGCATTAGATATGGACTAGAATATATAGGAATGAGTAAGGTCATACATGATATGTGGTAGGTGTATGTATGAGACTAGTGTACATTGTTGGATAAGGCAAAGCAGAACATTTGCAATTCTTATCTATACCTGGATGAAGCAAAATTGTGCATATAGTGAGCAAAGTGATTATTGATTGACATTGCTAGTGGAGCGAGTATTAGGCTAAGTTGTGAAGACATGATTTGGGAAAAAGATGATTTTAGATACTACCCCATCACCAGTACCCATTGGATTTGTTATTCCTATTAAAGCGTTCACATGATATATGGGTAATAATGTTGTTTTAACATTGGTGGTCATTTTTTTGGGGACAATCAGATTGCCAATTTTAGTTAGAGGAATTTAAGATTGAGTGGTTTCCAATAAAGGGAGCGCAATGAAAGGAGAGTGTGTTAACTGATTTTGTCAGGCAATGTATTACGGGGGCGTCATCACGATATTTTTAATTGGTATGTGGGGATAATGGATAGTGTTAGAAGTTGCATGAGACAATGGTACCATTGTACCCTCCGATTTAGAGATATGCTTACATATGGATATCTTATATGGATACAATGCATGGATTAAAAATGGGGGTGCATACTCATGACAGAGCTAACACGTTCTCAACTATGGTTAATTTCCTTCCATTTTAGATTTGCCCTAACAAACAATTCATTTGATCGCACAAGCCACTTTTCGATTTGCAAAGCACAAAATAGATCTGCTGTTTTAAATTTGAGATTGTGCAAGACATTTTTCAAGCAATCCATTCGAGCACTGCGTAGAGACACAGTAGAGAATATTTTGTTTATATATCATTTCACCCATGCGAGTGCTTCCATTAGCAATAAGTGGCATACTCTGAAGGGAATGAAGCAGTCACACAGAGGGGATGGCAGAGACACTTGATTTATGAAGGGAAGCCACGTTTGGAGTTTAGATGCATTGCGAGACAATGATTTGTAAAAGGGAGATGCTTGCTCATTGTTCCCCCACACACACCTAGTGAGGGAGGAATGGCTTAAAAGGGTCAAGACAGGGCCATCATAACACACACAGACATAATTATGGGAAGTGAGAAGCCTTGGATATAGATGCACATAGTTCAGCTGTGCACACCATGGCAACAGGAGGGCAGAGAGCATGTGTGGGAGGAAGAAAGCAAAAGATTAGGATACATTTTTCAAGCATGCAAGAAACAACAAGGGAAGGGAAATTGGCAAGATTCCAGAGGGGGCATAACACACCTTTCACAGTGCAGTACATACCCATATGAACAGTGTGCCCAGGATAACAGTGTTGAACGCATGCATCGCAAATTGAACCCACATCGCAGACAAATGCAGCCACAGCAGGCACCAATGAAAATTCAGACGCACACACAAAAAACAAGGGGTTTAGCAACATTGAGGGGGGCCCCGTTCTAGGAGAGCATGACCCTTTTTTGCACCATTTATGTCTGCATTCTGTGGATAGAGGAAACAAGGGAGCGTGCCAACAGAATGGGAAGTAGTTCCTCATGAAACATACACGCGGTCTGCATGAATGGCAGGGACAAAGGGCATACTGTCACAGGTACTAACAGGGTTTTTGTTCAGATGAAAGGTGCACAGAGAGAAGGAAGATTGACAAAACAGGCTACAAGCGAGCTCAAGAGTTGCGATGGTGATAAAAGACAGAGCGACTTCACACAGGATATGAATGAGGAAGTATAATGGGGACAGCTCTTGGTGAAGGGGCAGGCTGACTCATTTGATAGCTGGAGGTGTGTTCATATCAAGTGAATGAGTATTCAATATAGGTTTCGTGTATCGATTAAAAATAAAAAACATGTAAAGGGAGGATTTGACATCAAAATTAATCATGCTGCGAGCTGATAGCACACAAGATGGTCACACATTGAGGGGAGCAAAGTTGGAGGTGCGGAAAGAGAGGGCATATCTATTTCATTGGGTTTTTTGTCCGTTTTTTCTTTTTTGGCCGAGAAGGGAAGGGGGCAGCATCCCTTGGTACATGGTACATACGGATTTCCCTACCATGATACCAGACAATATTCCTGCGACATGAGTATTATAACAGATTGAGTAGTGGGAATAAGGTGTTTAAATGGACATAGAACAATGGCCAGCCAGGAAGCAACGTATCAAAGTAAGTAACACAACATTCTGTATATGATTAACAGACCCTGGATGTGTCAAAGTATAGGAATATCATTCTTTCATATGGCCTGGTTGGTGTAGAGTACCAATGTAACCAGAAGGAGCAACACTTGAGGAGGTGGGTACTTTTGGAAGTGAAGTGAAGGGAAGTTGAATAGGGATGGCAGGTTGGTACTGCAGGAAGGGAGAGGAGTGTGGGAGTTCCCCTATTGATCTCCAGGGGAAGAGAAGTAGAAGGTTTTTCAATGAGGAGCATCTTTTTGTGCAGGGCAAGAGGCACAGGAGCATGGTACTCGGAAGGCAGCCCTCAACGAGAAGAGAAGAAAAGTATCCTTTTTATGAGTGCAGAATGTAAGGGTGTTAAAATAGTATGACATTTCTTTTTATGTTAATGTATGTTTTATGGAAAATGTATTGTTAAGTGCTTTTGGAGAAGGGACAAAAATGTTCTAGAGATGGTAAGAAATGTATGTACACATCTCACGCCTGCATGCACTTACCCATCACACACGCTTGTTTCAACGTCAAGAAAGGTTAGGGAGGTGGCAGCTATGTTTTGCAGGAACACCACAGCATACAGAAGATGGACAAGAGGAAAAATACCAAGACAAAGACAGCTCATGCAGGCCTGCTAACAAAGACAGCAACAGAAAGGGACAGGCTCAGCGCTACTGGAAGAAATGCTAGCATCTTGGACAGCGCGTGAAAGCAATCACCATCACATTGGCCCAGAGCACAGAAATTGCCAACTCATCACATGGAGGAATCACACAGCAGCAAGGCCAAAGCACCACGCACAGGAGAAGAGAGAGTTAATTAAAAGAGGAGTAACATTCTACCCATTATTTTAGTATGACTTTTTTGGCCCCATTTTGTCTCTGCCGGATACATTAATTCAGCTCAAGGATGTACCCAGAAGAAAGGCAGACGTGGCAAATGCTGTAAAAGGACTATGTGGTTGTCGTTTTGTGGTGTTCTGGGTCTCCCTCAAGTAGTTGAAGAAAAATGGGACAGCCAACGCTTCAGAGAAATGAGGTGAGCACCGACATAATGAACGACATTAAGGATAGAAGTGGATTGGGTAGTAGGCATGGGTATTACCCAAATTGTTCGTTTACAATTGTTCGAATGAACAATTGACCGAATTTAAAGGGTCACAATTGATCTTTTCACAATAGACCTTATATATATATATATCTGTTTGGTAATATATATTTATTTATATATATAGGGGTTTTGGGGGGTTTGGCGTTAGGTGTGGGGTTGTGGGGGGTTTCCCCCCACATATATGTTACAATTGACCTTCACAATTCGGTCAATTGTGAAAAGGTCAATTGTAATTCGAACAGTTGTAAAACGAACAATTCGTATACAACCGTAGGCATGTGAGATGTGACACAGAAGAAAGGAATAGACAAATACAAAGAGGTATTAGTAGTAAATATTTAGGCAATGATAGATGTGATAAAAGAAAATGTATACATTTTGAGAAACTAACTCGGTTTTCTCTGCGTTTCAGGCACAAACAGACTTTTAACCAAATACCAGAGGAATGCACAGCAAATGACCTAAGCCCACCAGCAGAGAAAGAAGGCCTATCGCCAGGAGGCCTGTGGGACCCAGCCTAATGCCTAGATGTCACAAGCTGGGACATGAGAAAAGCTCTCCGATTGTGTGCTCCTCAAACCCTGTGTCCCCCACATACTAATGTTGTCCCCATACATTGACTGTCATACTACCCATCACTTGGACTCAAGGTTCCTGGACGTGGAGCAGCTCGCAATATACATGGTGTACAGGAAAATGACAAAGGGGGACAGGGACAAGAGAAATAACTTTGGGGTGGAGAAGATGAATTTGGGGTGGAAACTTTTCAAACAAAAATAAAATTACCAATGTACTCATGGAACTCACCAGAAGTGCTGGAGCGTCACCTAAGTGACCTCCTCTGCTCGTGTTGGCAAGGGTCACCCGTTGTGCATTAGTGAGAGAAATAAATAAATAATGAGTAACTAGGAAATTGTATCGTACACACTTGATACACTGTTTTCCAGTGGTTCAATTCCACAGGTATCTATGATTGTTTTGTATTCTGCTGTCTCCATTTCTGCCCCCTCCTAGGAGTGTAAAAAGGAACAATTTATTCTGCATGCATCATGCACATGAACAAGTATGTCCCTTGAATTTCTGCAGTAATGATCTGACCCCTTGCTAGTATTGCAAAGAGATGAAGCAGCTCCAGTGGAGCGTCATTACCAATTTTAAAACCTGAGTGCTTGTATGACCAATTTGGCCCACACCTCCCATGATATATTCTACCAGCCACGTGTGCTCTCCCACTTCCGAGGCCATGAGCAACTAAAAGACTTCTGTGGTGGTTCCAGAAGAAGAAGGCTACACTACGATGAATGACACAGAAGATATTACCCCATAAGGACAGGTACATGAAAACATGGACAATGAAAGAGGATTGCCCAAATGCAGATGACCTGATGCAATACATACTGAAAGGCCCAGACAAAGGAATTGTAACACAAGGGGAATTGCAGTGCCTCAAGAGTGGAAGAAGAGAGGTAGGAGGACTGCCTGAATGCTGCAAGACACAGCAGCTACCAGTATATCAACAGGAGTCCCCAAGAGCAGAATGGGTCGATGGGCTGCAGGGATGCATAGCACAGATGCTCCTGACAGTTCCAGTGGAGATGGTGCTGAGAGAGAGAGCGATGAATACCTCAAGAAGTGGGCAAGGAAGTTCAAGCTGCTCACATGGGTAGAAAGCAAGGCAAGTCTCCGTCAGAATGCTCGCAAGAATAAAACAACTACATTACCAGGATAATGGTCCAGTAAAGGTTGGAGAGAAAGGAGGCTGCAGACACATTTCAACGGTACATGGCATGAGAGGGGGCGCAGCAATATTCGCAGACTACCATTGGGCCTGAACCTCACATGCAGATACCCAAATTGAAGAGTATGTACCCTGGTGCCATTGAACACACAAGCCTTGATAGTGTCTCAGAAAGACACAGAAATTGATGGATTCTCCAAACTGGACGCACAGCGGAGGAAGAAGAGATAGCTGAAGCTGAGCAGGGTAAAGAGAAGGAGATGACTCAGAACATGGAACTACACAGAAGGAGCTCACGTGACCTGATGGGGGTGGCAAAGGTGTGGCACCACAAGAAACTCCCCCCCCCCCCCCATCAGTGGGGTGGGCTTGAGGGTGACCCCACCCACAGCATACCACCAAGATGGCAGATGCCACTCACTGAAGCAGCCGCCCCTCCCGCCCACAACGGGATGACATCAGCAAATTTATCATGAAGAGGCGACATGGCTGAACAAACATATGTAGACGCATTAGACATGGAGCACACACATTCCTGCACAAAGCTATTCACACATTTAGGCCACATTACTCTTGGACACAAAGAACATGCTAATAACTCACTTAACTAGTTGCATAAGAAAACACACAAACTGCACTCTGACGCCTAAAAGCAACAAACATTAACAGCCATATAAATAAAGATAGAAGACACAACTGCATTGAAATTAATGGAAGGCACTGGAAAGGCTCAAAACACAGGGCTCTCCCTGTGTTTTGAGCCTTTCCAGTGCCTTCCATTAATTTCAATGCAGTTGTTTCTTAGGGAAGCCAGACACACTGATTTCACTAAGAAACGCAGACAGAGATGGCGGTGCAGTTATTGTGCCCAACCTGGTCAAGGACGCAGAGAGTCGAGTAAACCAAGAAGATAGAACACCTGCAAGGGGAGGGAGCTGAAATTCTTCATAAATGCAAGTAGAGAAAATCAGATCTACGGTCCCTACACACTTGATCCGAACCTGGGGAACAAGGCTCTTTCATCCGAAGCAGGCAAAGACCGTTGTTCACCCCAAACTGAAAACAGAAGATAGAAAAAGGCAACCAATGGAGGCTGGAATGTCCTTGCTCAAGGCCAGAGCAGTCAGATAAGTTGTAACCTTCTTGGGAAACAGGCCTCTGTCCAGAATGCACTCAAGAATAACTACTGAGGCCATTCTCCCCCCCCCTCATTGTGCTCATGTGCTGATAAATGTCCCAAGCTGAGAAGTCTTATGCTGGCCTCTGCTGGGTGGTCCCAGGCAGAGCTACCCGATATGGCCAGACCAATTACATCGTTTATCCCCTGTATTTACCTATACTGTTCACCCAAACCTGTTGCACTTGACGACTCAGAAGAACAAGTTACTTCTTACCTTGTAACGTTCTTTCGATGGGATGTTCCTCCGACATATTCCTTATCTTAGATATCTCTTTCCAGCTTTGCTGGCCTCGGAAATTTTTTCTCTAGAGGGCGCTGCGCCTCGACGTCTGCCGAGTTGATGTCCCTCGACAGCCGCCGTATCGACGTCATCCTGCCTATAAAGGCCGCGCGCAGCGTCCGTTGCTCAGTTCCGTTTTGTAGCCCACAATAATTCTTTCTGGACTAGACTAATCACCCTGAAGGAGCGTAAGCTGCAACAACAAGGGAAGTAGTACTGCGGGGATGGATGGGAGGGTCGATAAGGAATACGTCGGAGGAACATCCCATCGAAAGAACGTTACAAGGTAAGAAGTAACTTGTTCTTCGAGGGATTGTGTCCTTCGACGTATTCCTTATCTTACATAGGCTCCCATAGCAGTATTCTGTTATTGGAGGTGGGAGTACTGACTTCATGCTTCCTCTTATTGATGAATAGAGTGCAATGCCGCCCTTCCAAACCTAGTCTCTTGACTGGAGGAGGAATCCAAGTTGTAAAACCGTGTAAAGGTATGGACGGACGACCATAATAATAATAATAATAATAATTTGGCATTTATATAGCGCTACGAACCCTCAGGTATCTGAGCGCTGCTTATTATTACCCACGGTGTGTGGTGCTCATTTATCGACCTCGGAAGGATGAAACGCTGAGTTTGGCGCTGCCGGGATTAGAACCTGCGTTCGCAGGCTCTGCACTGATGTCAAAGCGAGCGCTCTACTCGCTGTGCCACTTGACCGGCTTGTGGCAGCCGCACATATGTCTCTAACCGGCACTCCTCTTTTGAGGGCCGATGAAGCTGCAATACCTCTGGTCGAATGAACCCTAAGATTTTGAGGGGGTTCTTTTCCTGCCAGTTTATAACATTCCAAAATGGCTAAAATGATCCATCTGGAAATGGTCTGCTTAGTTATCGGTAACCCCAGCTTGTTACCTGCGTAGCCTACAAACAGCTGGTCTGCTTGTCTTATCCTAGCCAGTCTACTAATGTAAAAACTTAAAGCCCTTCTTGGGTCCAGCCATTGTAACCTCTCTTCCTCTTTCCCCGGATGAGGAGGAGGATAGAAAGATGGAAGGGTAATCTTCTGAGTGATATGAAATTCAGAAACCACCTTTGGGAGGAAATTAGGCTTCACTTGCAGAACAACTTTGTCTTTGTGAAAGATTGTATGAGGGGGTTTACAAGAAAGAGCTTGTAACTCGCTCACCCTTCTAGCAGATGTAAGTGCTATTAATAAAACAGTCTTAAGGGTAAGAAATCTTAACGAACAAGAGTGGAGTGGTTCGAAAGGTGTGCCCATCAGGAAAGTTAGGACTAAGTTTAAATCCCATAGGGGAACCTGGATTGGTCTTGGGGGATAAACGTTAGTTAACCCCTTTAGAAACTGTATTACCAAGGGTAACTTGAAATAGGATGGTTCTTCCGCAGTGCGCTTAAAGATGGATAGCGCTGCGAGATAGCCCTTGATGGTGCCAACTTGAAGGCCTGAATTCGCTAAATAAAGTAGGAAGGACAAAACCATTGGTGTACCACATGAAAAGGGATCGATATTCTTTTCTCTACACCAGCTGCAAAATCTGTTCCAATGGCAGCGGTATAAAGATTTTGTTGCTGGCCTTCTTGCCGAAAGCAACACCTCCATAACATCGTCAGGGAGGTCCCAATCCTTGTACCTCAGCCTTTCAGAAGCCAAGCGTGAAGGTTGAGGGTTTTGATGTCTGGATGGAGAACCTGACCTCCCTTCTGTGAGAGTGGAAGTCGAATTGGAGGGCAGATGGACAAGTCTAGAAGGTCCGGGTACCACGTTCTCCTGGCCCAATCCGGGGCAATTAGGATCATGGTTTTCCGGAATCTTCTCGACCTCCTGATCATTTGAGGAATGACAGGCACCGGTGGAAACGCGTACAGAAGCGGAAACTCCCAGTCCACTATGAACGCGTCTCCCAGAGCTCCTCTCGGGGGAAATTCCCTTCAACAGAACAGATCGCACTTCCTATTGACACTGGTGGCGAACAGATCCACCTGAGGGGTTCCCCAATGGGCGAAGATCTCTTGAAGGACTTCCTGAGCTAGTTCCCACTCGTGGGAGACTGTGCTCTGCCTGCTCAGAGCGTCCGCTGTCAAATTCTTCTCTCCGGCTAGGTGAACTGCCGATAGAGAGATTCCTTCTTGGATTGCCCAAAACCAGAGCTGCATCGCCTCTCTGCACAGAGGTAGTGATCCTACGCCTCCTCTTTTGTTGGGGTAATGCATGGTCACTGTGTTGTCCGTCATTATCAGGACATTCTTTCCTTGTACAGATGGCAGAAAAGCCTTCAGAGCAAGTCTGATGGCCCTCAGCTCTAACAGGTTGATATGTAGTCTGGACTCCGATGGAGACCAACGACTGCTGATGGTCAAGTCGTTGGCGTGGGCTCCCCACCCCGTGAGTGAGGCATCCGTGACTACTGTTATCTCCGGCCAGGGTTGCCAAAACTGCTCTCCTTTCAGAATGTTCTCCTGACAGGCCCACCACTGAAGGTCTCGAGCCACCCTGTCGGGAACCTGAAAAAGATCTGTCATTCTCCCTGAGAATTGTGACCACTGAGTTCTCAGTGCCCACTGGAGGGATCTCATTCTCAGGCGAGCCTCTGGCACTAGGAAAATGCAGGATGCCATGAGACCTAGCAACCTCAAAAAGTCGAAGGCTGGGAGACGTTGGGCATTTTGAAACTTGGTAACCATCTGTAGAATATCTTGAGCCCTCACCTCTGGTGGCGAGGCTTTTCCCAGGGAAGTGTCCAGGATCGCTCCGATGAACTGGAGTCTCTGCGATAGTATCATTTGTGACGTCTTTAAATTGAGGGAGAAGCCCAGTCTGTGAAGGGAGTGGCAAACATGATCTAGCTGGATCTGAGCTTGTTCCGAAGATACAGCTCTGATCAACCAATCGTCCAGGTAGGGGTAGACGTGAATCCCTTCCCTCCTTAGACTTGCAGCCACTACCGACATTAACTTGGTGAAGACCCTCAGGGCGGAGGTCAGCCCAAATGGCAGCACTCGAAATTGATAATGAGAGTTGCCAATTGCGAACCTCAGGTATTTCCTGTGTTTGAGATGGATTGGCACATGGAAATAAGCGTCATGAAGGTCCAGAGATACCAACCAGTCCTGGAACTGAAGGGCCTGAAGGATCTGAGAAAGAGTTACCATCTTGAATTTGTCTTTCCTGAGGAATTTGTTCAATTCTCACAAATCCAAGATGGGTCTCAGTCCTCCGTCTTTCTTTGGAATGAGAAAGTAAGGGGAGTACCAGCCCCTGTTCCTCTCCGCTACAGGTACCGGTTCTATGGCACCTTTCTCTAGCAGGTCTAAAATTTCCTGCAAGAGGAGCGGATCTGGAGCTTTTTGAGAGCTGATCCCTGGTGGATGACTCTGAGGTATGCGTAGGAGAGGCAGGCAGTAACCTTGTGCAACTGTCTCCAATGCCAAAGCATCTGACGTGATAGCCTGCCATTCCGCCAGATGTTGAGTTAACCTGCCTCCTACAGGTGTCTTGTGGGGGAAGTCCTCAGAGTGGTTTTGGGGCGGCTCATGCAGATGCCGATGGTAAAGAGGCACCTGCTGTTGCTGCGGCTTTTGAATATCTACCCCGTCCACCTCGGGTAGTTCTTCTTTGTCCCCTTTGAGCCGGTTGTCCTCTACCTCTTCCGAATGCGGAGTAGAAGCGAAAGGACTTGCCTCTCGCAGAGGTTCCTGTGGGACGAAAAGGTGTCTGACGGATTGCAGCGCCTAGGGATTTTGCTGCTGCCTTTGATGTTTGCAGTTTTTCTAAACGGTCATCCGCCTTTTTCCCAAACAAAGAAGAGCCATCAAATGGCATGTTCAAGAGCCTGGCTTGCACATCTGGGGCAAAACCAGACTTTCTCAACCAAGCAAATCTCCTGGTTGTTGTACTTGCCGCCATTGCTCTGCTGATACTGTCAGCCGAATCAATGCCCGTCTGGAGGGATTCGCACATAGCGTCTTTACCGTCCTGTATGATATTTAGGAACGCCTCCCTTTCTTCTCCCTCCGGGATGCAGTCAGCCGCTGTAGACGCACACTCCCAAAGTGTATGGCTAAATCTAGCAAGGGTGCAAGTAGCATTAATAGATTTTAACGCCATGCTACATGCCGAAAAGACTTTCTTAGCCATAGCATCATTTCAATTTTTTATCGTCCCTGTCCTGTGGGACGGTAGGGTAAGCAGTCTTGATGTCAGTAGAAGATCCTGCCTGTACCACCAGACTTTCTGGGGATGGGTGTTTGGACAAAACTCCGGGTCTGCAGAAGATACCCTGTATTTAGTAGACAGTTTTTTATTTACTGCCGGGACGACATCTGGGGTTTCCCAGTTCGTCATGATTTTCCTTTGAAGAGCTTTATGAAAAGGTACTACAGGATCCTCCTGTGGACCTTTATCAAGAATATCCGTGAGGTCATCCTGTTGGAAAGCCTGTGAAGGTGTTGACCACCCCATAAATTCTGTGATCCTGGTCATTAAGGCACTATAAGGGGTTTCAGCATGCTCCCCCGGGTCTGGCCTAGCGAACTCCACCTCAGGGGAAGTGTCTAAACCACTTGCTCATGTAAGGAATCATGGAGTTCCTTTTGTTACAAAGCTCAGTCCAGGCAGGTTTAGGTTACTTCTTAAGATTTACTTCAGTTCTTATGTTGCAGTTACAGATTCAAGATTTAGACATAAGCAGTAAGGATAGAGAGACAAAGACAGAAAGACACCGGCACCCATCACCCAGGGAGGGAGGGCTCAACTGACCGTAAGGAACTCTCATCACAGCATTCTCCCACTCATGCATCAACATTCCACAGGCACTCTGGTGACATCATAAATCACATGACAAACCATATCAGACTTACCAAGCACATCACAACACATCTTCCCCCTTACCAAACACACTTGCAACAAAAGCTTCACAACAGCACATCACAACACATCTTCCCCCTTACCAAACACACTTGCAACAAAAGCTTCACAACACATCTCCCTCCTATCAGACATTTTCACAAAGGCACGACACACATCTCATCCAAACCCAAAAGCAATGGAGGTTTCACTTGAAAAACCCATAACTATGCAATTCCAGAACTCCGCCTATCACTCTTAAACACCATCAATAACTGCACTAATCACCTCCCATCCACCCCTGCCACGAGCAGACTCTAGTCTCCCACACTAGACACAAACCAGCCCAGATCCAAGGCTATACCTAACCCACAATACCGTAACCAACGCAAAATAACTTTGGTCCTCCTGCTCGCCCCCGCCACAGGCGAGCCTTCAGGCTGCCACCCTGAAGCGCCTACTTGTCACCCCGACGCAATACTAGTCATCAGGACGACAAAGAAATTACCATAGACAAAGTTCAGTAAAATTCTACAGCTCACTGACACACACAACTAGCAGCAGGCATACATATATATATATTTGTGTGGATCAAGCCAATCAAACTAACCCGATCATACCATGGTGTAAAGCTCCTCAAACAGCTTGGAGATGCTGGCCAGTCAACTCCAAAACCATCTAAAAAAAACATATGGTTGACTCTACTCTCTCCTAAATGGCAGTACAATCCATTCCCATAATCAAACCCTGACTAGGAAAATAGCCAGGATCAACACACATAACACATAAAGATAAACAAATCACCCTGGGATTCTTCACCTCGAACAGCATCTTCATTTATAATAGTGTTGACTGGAGGGCGTCCCCTACCAGCAACCCGCTTCACTTGACCTTCACCAGCTGTCCATAGAATAAGAATCATTCCTTCAAAGAGTGCACTACTTCCAAAATAAATACTAGATTGGACTACCGCTATAGCAAAGGCACTACACGCTTACAGTACCATTCACATTTGTACAACTCTCACTAACCTCTAAATGAAATTCCTGACAAGGCGCTACCCTCAGGATTCCCTTTTCTCACAACTGAAGCCTTCCGAGGCGCTACCTCATTTTAGTTACATTACTTAACCCAAACTCATGACCTAAACCGCGCTAACTAAAACACTGATAGTGTGCACTGTAAGTGGCGCTACCACCTAACTCAACTCTTCTAAACAGATAAACTTCCTACTGTTTATACCAAACGGAGGCGCTACCTCCCTAGTATCTAAAACTTCTAATTAAAATAAAATGTTGCACCCAATCATTCTTTCATACATCCATACGCATTCTAGATAACATGCCCGTGACATGCCTTCACCTCCATATTTCTCAAATGCATGGATATACACGACATTTTCACATCTGCATTTAACATTTTCTTTTCTTACTCCTACTTTTTATACCTAGCGCGTGTGACATTACTTCACATCAAAATATGGCCACATGTGCCTAAAAGTCCATGTTGTTGTGTAACAACTTACTCCTGAAAATTCTCAAAAGGTTAAACGTGCAATATTTGTTTTAACTGTGCAAATTCTCCTAAAATACATTGTCACACATTTACAAGTTCGTACACACTCTGAACTGCGACTAGCAGTCCCTTCCCCACTAGTTCATTCCACCTCATGAACCTACATTATGGCATAAACTCCAAGCCATGAATTCTTCTTTTCCTCAATGCAATAGTCATCACTGCATATATTAAATAGGAATGCTAAAACGAAATGACTATGTAAATGGAACCCCAACCTTAAACCTTTAAAATGTATTATACACCGTAGCATTTAAAATAAACATGTTAACCTTTAATCTGAAATGCTTCATTTCACTTAAAACTCCGTACTCTCTAAAGTCAACGTGCCAACGACCCCCAGACACTGTTTAAACCGAGCACAAAACATAAAACCTTCCATAGCCCAATGCTCTGCCTTTCTTGGCACTTACAACAGGACGCCCTGCTCCAATACAAACTCCCTTTGTTCTTGAAATTCCAGGAGCGGCGATCCTTACATAAAACAAAGTGCCGTGTATCGCATGGACGCGGCAACAATGTGAAGTATGACAGTACCTCATATGTAAATACTTCTCCTGTTAGTCGACCGCATTTTCCATCTATGAAACAAACGTTTCCATGTCTTCAAGCAGGCCATTTCTGCCTCATCTCCTTAAAGCGAGCGTTTATATATATATATTTGCTCCAATACAGAAAGGACTCCTGCTGCTATGAACTCTTCCACTACGGCTGAAATGAAACGAAAGTACTGTTCCTATGGAACTACTTCCACTTCCTTGATGCGCGTCGTGACGGCAAAGCACGTTGTAAGGGCCTTTCTTCTAATTTCACCCCGACAATGCAGAAGACATCCCCGGAGCTCGAATAACATTGCGCTGCTCCAGCATTCAACGATATATTACTCCAGAACACCGAGGCACAGAGTTCTGAAGCTTCGCCGACTCCCTCTACTGGAATGCGACGTCATCACAATTGAAATAGGCACAGTAAGCAAATGTCCTGCAGCGCTGACTCCTGGGCTAACGGTCACTGTCACCGTAGTTCTGATGTGCGCACATCATTAAAAGTATTTTAACCCTGTAGGGAACAGTTTTTTACCCCTCTCCATCTTCCACAAGCATTTTGTTGCATACACGGCCGCTTCAGACACTTTAAATACATTTCTGCAGCTGCAGCTGTTTATAAAAAACTAACGTGCAGCTTTTTCATAGTCCCATGTTTATCAAAGTAACTCCAGGATCAACTCCCTTAACATAGGCCATTCCAGTTCCATTGGGAGCCCCTGACACAGCATCCCTAAATTCTTGAGGGCAGTTGATCAGTCTGATGGCAGCAAGGGCACCCTTCACAACTGGACCACCTGGAGGTTCATTTCCACAGCGCAGCACACCCGAAAGTAAAGATTGCTGGACAAGTCTTACAATACTGGGCTACCCCTCTCTCAATGGGCCTCTTCCTGCTTCTTTTCCAAGGCGCAGCACTCCCAGGGCGATGGTCTAGACTGCTGCATTTACCCTTTATGGAAAATGTGACCCCTTCCTCCCGTGTCTACCCTGGGTGATGGGTTTGCTTACTTGGTTCTTGGGGGCGGTGTCGTCTGTTTTCTTCTGGTCCTGGTTCATACTGCACCCCCCGCAGCAGACTTCTTGAATTAGTTTCTCTTCATCTTCCTTTGCACGTGGGTTCTTGATTTTAAGGAAATCCTCGTCGCCATTGTTACAAAGCTCAGTCCAGGCAGGTTTAGGTTACTTCTTAAGATTTACTTCAGTTCTTATGTTGCAGTTACAGATTCAAGATTTAGACATAAGCAGTAAGGATAGAGAGACAAAGACAGAAAGACACCGGCACCCATCACCCAGGGAGGGAGGGCTCAACTGACCGTAAGGAACTCTCATCACAGCATTCTCCCACTCATGCATCAACATTCCACAGGCACTCTGGTGACATCATAAATCACATGACAAACCATATCAGACTTACCAAGCACATCACAACACCTTTAATCTGCGTTCCTCTGAGGATAACTCCTCTTGAACTGGGGTTGCACATCCCTGCAACTCAAATGTCTCTTCTTGGTCAGATAGTTCTCCCTCTTTCATAATTGAGGACATTGTTCTCAATTGGTCTGAACTCGCAAAGGGTGTGAAACCCATCTCCAAGGCAGAGGGTGCCAAACTTGTTGTAATCGGCCTCGAAAACGTCGATGTCGTCGACGCCGACGTCGAAGGCTTCGAACGTGGCGTCGAAAACAAAGGCGGAGGCCTCGAGGTCCTCGATAGAATTGGAATTCTGCTTGAGGATGTCGACAATCTCGACGACATCGTCATCGAAGACCTGGGAATAGCCACTGGGTGCGCCGCAACCGTGAGTTTCCTTGGCGTCGACGCCGGTGTTGAGGATGGCATCGAGTCGACAGACCCGTGTGTCGAAGGTCCCTTGGACAACGGCGTCGAAGACACCGACCTCGGCGTCGACGGAACCTTCGTCGACGGCACCTTCGAAGAAGGATTACTCGAGGGTTCGTCACGCGCTCGAGAAGCTTCCTTCGCCGGGTACTGCGACTCGCAGCGTTTTGGACCTTCGGGTCTTTCGACCAGAGCATCGCTCTCGGCAGTCTTCGAGGGGGTCGAGGCCGCTTTCTCGAAGACGCTCATCATATTTTTTCGGAATTCCTCCCATTCAGCGCGGGAGCTATGTTTCGTGGGGCAAGGGATTCTCTTAGGTGAAACAGAGGAAGAGGAGGACAAAGAAGGGGATCTTCGACGTCTCCTCTTCGAGTGCTTCGATCTCGAGGAGTGATGGGACCCGCTTCGAGACCTGGAGCGCGAATGGTGACGAGGAGACGAATGTCTCGACTTCGTCGAGGAAGAAGAAGCTTTAGAAGTCTTACCTTTTTCCAGCTTCCCCCTACGCTCCTTCAGGGCCTTAGCTGTCATGGACATACAGTCCTCGCACTCCGAACAATGGTGTTCCGCTCCCAAACACCACAGACAAACTCTGAGGGTCAGTCAGCGACATCTTTTTTCCACAGTCTCGGCATTTTTTAAAGCCAGAAAGAGGGGTCGTCGGTTCCGACGAGGAAGCCATCGAGTATGAATCGAATATCTCGAGGAAATTGGATTAATTCTCTACGAAACTGAGCAACGATATTCCGAGGCACTGAGTAAGCGCGGAAAAATGGAACTGAGCAACGGACGCTGCGCGCGGCCTTTATAGGCAGGATGACGTCGATACGGCGGCTGTCGAGGGACATCGACTCGGCGGACGTCGACGCGCAGCGCCCTCTAGACAAAAAATTTCCGAGGCCAGCAAAACTGGAAAGAGATATCTAAGATAAGGAATACGTCGGAGGACACAATCCCTTCGAATGTAACTTTTGGTTGTGAGGTCATTGTGGAATAAAACCCTGTTACCAGCATGCAATGAGTTGAGAGTACATTGGAATCTGCAGAAGTCTGTGTGGCTAGCCCTGCTTTTGAGCAGTAATTTGTCATATTTCTGGACTCCTCGGTTTCTTGGGCATGGGGAATTTCCCTTGAGCCGACCTCTGGTTTCTCAGTCTGCTTCAATAATTAGCAGGATAATTAACTATTCCGGCATTACAAAAGCAAAGTCTGGGCCTGGCACTTCATATTTAAATGTCCTATTCTGAAGGTGTAGCATAAACAGAAGACAACATCTGGAAATATTGCATGGTTGGCTTAAGAATGCTGGGCAGCAATGAGACTAAAGGTCTTGATCACATGCTTGTATGGAAGGACATAAGTTTACCTATCGACAAAGATGTGGGTGTGTTTGAGCTGGTTTATCAGTCAGACCATAGTATTAAGTCGTACTGTAAAAAGGTTAACTGCATGCGATCAGGTGACCTAATGGACCAGCCACACACTTAAATTTTCAGTGGCAAGAGTTTTCACCCCAAGCCACATATGCCTACTTTGTTCACTTTTTCCTTTAGATCAGACTCCAGATCCACTGATGGTTATGCTCTGGGCTGGTGAATATCTAGAAACAGGAAAATAGGTCACCAATGATGATCTAGACTTCAGATACTAAGATCTTGTCCATAACATCAATGTAATGGCGCTTCTTAATTGACAAAGCTTGGGAAACAAAGCCCTCAATTTCAAACCCCTTGATGTCAGGCATATCAAAATCTAAAATCCCATTGAGCAGCATATCACCAGCAATCCCCCGGCACGGATAGACAAGAATGACTACAAAGTACATCCAGAATGCAGAAGCACAAGGAGGGATGTTGGGTGTGGGAGCAGCCTGAACTGTGCTAGGGTTGGTCTCTAACCTTGCGCATTTAGACAGCAGAACCAGATTGCCAGAGCTTTAGCCCTCCACTCTGGAGTGAGACGATGGGCCTGGTAGGATTACATTCACCTGCTGCCTCCTGTGCGCTTCAGCCTTTGAACAAGAACCTCCTGAAAAACAAATCATTGTAGTAAAGATTTGATCTGCTTTAACATTTTCTGCAATTCTGGCACCTGTCGAACCTGGTTTGCATGACGACTGAAGTAGCAAGGGAAATAATGGACAGAAATGAAAACATATTTTCAGTCAGCAAACCTGGCTAGGGGGCCCAGAAGGCATCAAGAGAAGTTAAAAATAATTGTGACTTTTGGGCACAAGGTTCCACTCTTCATAGGGATTGGACTTCTGAAGCTAGGGCATATTTCTTTTGACTTGGTTCCAGCCTACTGCATCACTTCCCTTATTTTATTAATTGAATGCATATTAGAACCTATGGTAACTATATATGTTTATTACTGAGTGTTGCGATATATTATTGCCTGCTTGTTTCATTTTCTAGTGGGTGTTTTGGGCCTAGAATAAATGTAGTATTTTTGTACATTCCCGCCGAAATTGAATTTTTGTGTGGACTCCAGAGATTAGCCTTGAATGCGCTCCATTTCTACCTTGATTGGGTTTTAGCTAAGCTCTCAGAGTTGCCCCGTTAGCTATAACTAGGGTGGCCTCCTAAATCTGTTCCCTGGGCCAGGTTCTAGAAATCCAACTCAACACCCTTCAGTAAGGTGGGGGGTGGGAGAGAAATATCTTGGTGTTTGCAGATGATGCAGTCCTTATTTCTCACACACACAGAGCAGCCTAGCAAGACTAACATACCAGTTCTCCGAATTATGCAATACTTATGTCCTGACAATCAACACAGCCAAAACTAAATCAATGCAATGTGAACACAAGATGAGACCACACACTCACTAATTTGAACATCAAAATTGGAGACAAGTTAATCGAAGAAGTAGTATTCTTCAACTACCTCAGGGACAGGAGGACTAGGAACAGGAAGCAGGACCAGCACATCAATACAACGAATATGGTTGCGAGGAAGAGGAGCGATACTGTTTTAAGATTTGCACAATATTTCAATTATAACTCCATTAAGACAGCGATGGACATATACAAAGCCCACGCAGTGGCAAAGTAACATATGGTGCTGAGCTCTGAGGACACAGAAATGTAAAGGACCACAGTGAACAATTTTCTGAAACGACTGTTTGTCCTACCAAAGAGCTCACCAAACTTTCAGTGAACTTTGAAATGGGGTTAACCCCATTGACCAACCATGTAGCATTGAACGCGTTACTCTACTGGGTAAAACTGTGGTCCAAAGTGAGCTGGTACAAAACAAAGAAGCTTAATGGATCCAAGGTCTTGCCAGTGAGCAATTCATCTGCCATGGCTTTCACATGCAAGATCGACATCGTTTGTCTTCAAGCTTGAAGGCCTCTCAGAGAAACCATCAATAATGCTCCCCAATGCGCATATCATAATAAAGGATGCATTTTATGAATGGTCCCATGGGGAGATTAATAAATGCATCTCGCTGACATCCGGTTGGTCATATTTGACACACAAATCTGATTTCCAAGCTGAAAAGGGACCCAGCGTACAAAAATGAAATCCAACCCCTGGGCTATGTGAAGGGAGGGGTGCCGCCTCACGGCCCGGGGCTTGGATTTCTTTCAGTTTCAAGTCAGCGTGCGTAATGCACGCTAACATGAAACTGAAAGTAATTTCACTGCGGGAGCCATTTTTCGGCTACCACGGTGAAATAGGGAAGGTGAGTGCTCCTCTCCCTCTCCCTCGATCTCTGGCATTATTGAGCTGTTGAGATCGAGGGAGGTGTCGTTGGAAAGGGGAGACTCTCCCCTTTCCAACAACACCTTTTTTGAAGCATTGCCATGCACGGATCGGGCGCAGAGCGCTGGATCCGCGCCCAGCAATGCCACTAGACCACCAGGGATCTGTTTGTGACGTGGTGGGGGTGGGGTGAGGGGACTGCTTAGGATATATAGTACAATGAAAGGGGGTTAGCCCTCTCCCCCCACCCAAAGTGGATGGGGGACACCATGTAGCCCCTCCTTGGGGGCAGATTTCAGCCCCTAGGAAGGGGCATCTGCCCCCAGTGAGGGTTACTTGAGATGCCCCCCAATCCATTTGGGTTGGGGGGAGAGCCACCAGAAAACTAGGCCAGGGTGCCCCAAAGGGCGAGGCTGCAGGTTTGGGGCCCCCTGGGGCAGATGGGTGCCCATCTGTCCCTAGGGAAGGGCCCAAAAATAACAATCAACAAAGTTAGATTTAGGGGGTGTGGGGGGGCCATTAGACCACCAGGATATATTTTACATATTGTACAACGAAAGGGGGGTGGCCCTCTCCCCCCCACCCCAAGTGGATGGGGGGCACCTTGTGTAGCCCTCCCTGTGGGCAGATTTTGGCCCCTAGGAAGGGGCATCTGCCCCCAGGGAGGGTACATGAGATGCCCCCCCATCCATTTAGGGTGGGGGGGATAGGGCCACCAGAAAACTTGGGCATGTACCCCCAAAGGATGGGGCTGTAGGTTTGGGCCCATTTACCCCTAGAGAAGGGTAAAAAAATAATAATAATCAAATGTAGATTGAGGGGGGGCGCACTAGATGACCAGGATTTATTTCATAATGAAAGGGGGCGGCCCTCTTCCCCCACCCAAGTGGGCCTGCTCATGTAGCCCTCCCTGGGGGCAGATTTCTTGCCCTAGGAAGGGGCATCTAGCCCCAAGGGGGGGCTACATGAGATGCCCCCCATCCATTTGGGGCGGGGAGAGGGGGAGGGCCACCAGAAAACGTGGGACAGACCCCCCAATGGATGGGGCAGTAGGTTTTGGGCACACTGGGGGCTGACTGGCAGACTAAAGTGCTCATCTGTCCCAAGGGAAGTTGGCAAAACATAAAATAGTAGGTTTCATTTTAGGGGGGGGGGCTGGGGGCACCCTAAACCACCAGTGAATTTTGTAATGGGAAGGGGGGTGGCCCTCTCCCCCCACCCAAAATGGAGGGGAGGGCATCTCATGCAGCCCTCCCTGGGGGCAGATTTCTGCCCCTATGTGGCCCCAGGGAGGGCTACATGAGATGCTCCCCCAACCATTGGGGGGGCAGTAGAAAGCTTACAGGGCCCCCAAAGCAGTGTGTTTTACCAACCCTGGGGGCAGATGGGCACACTAATGTGCCCATCTGCCCCATGGCAAAGGGGCAAACCAAACAAAAATAAGAAAACTTTTTTTTTATGTTGGTGTTTTGGGGGTTGGGGGCACACTAGACACCAGGGATTATGATGAATGGAAGGGGGCTGGCTGCTTTGCAAGGAAAGCAAAGTGCAGTGCTGGGTGTGGTTCGCTGGATCTGCACCTAGCAATGGCACAGCACAATGGTGTGGTGCTTACTTTCTGTGCACAGTATTCAGACACGGGAAGTGAGCACCATATTAAGTGGGCATTGGGCATTTTCAATGAATGAATGTTGTGCAAACCCCCCTAGTGCTCAGTAGCAGAGGGTGATGATGGGAGCAAGACAGTGTGGGTAGGTTTTTGCTGGGCTCACACTGATAATATATGTTTATTTTTCTGTTTACAGGTCTTGTACAGTTCAAGCTTCTCCTTTGTTATGCAAGTATGGAATTTGTTTTATTTTCAACATTGTATATTACGCGGGGCGGATTGCTAGTGGGGTGTGTGGGAACTGGGGCTGGAGTGTTGGTGGTGTGAGCGGGTGCTTGGGGGAGGTATTGTGCTGGCCTGGGACACACTTGCAGGGGCAAGCCACGAATTGCCCCCCAGAGCAGCTGAACAGTGCCGTTTCCCTGGGAGGGCAGTTTGCCACTATGCAATGTTTACTTTGTGGTGGGGGTTTCCATACACCCATTGGTCTTATTCCCATTTCCTATCGGTGTGCAGTTCACCCTTCCGTGGTGGTAGATGACTGGAATGTGCCATGTATCTGGATGAAGGAATTGAAATGTTTGCAGATAGCAGCCTGAAAGTTTGGATGTCTTATTGGTTGGCTGAGTACAGATTGTAATTCTTTTTTGTTTCCTCTGCAGTTGTGGATAATCGAAAGCTTTCGCTGACTTATGTAAGTAGTACAAAATGTGCTTTTGTTATTATGCATTGTAATGTGGGGGTGGATGGTTACTGTGGTGGGAGGGACTGTGGCTGGAGTGTCAGTGGTATGGGTGGGAACGGGAAGTGGGGAGGTAATGTGGGCAATGATGGGTGTGGCCTGAATAGAGGATGTTGGCTGCTTTGTATGAAAAAGCTTTAGTAAACATAATGGACTACCACTTTCTGAAATACGTTTGCGCTACTAATGCAGACTTGGTATGGAGCTCTTTCCTTTTATTGGCATGGTCACCATTTATGTCGTACAAGTCTAGCAGTGGTCCCAGTGAGCCCCGCCAGGGTCCCCATCCTTTACTAGGGGGCAAATCGCAGGCCACCCAGAGGTCCAGGTCGAGGGTGATGTCCCTGGCCATGGGTGCCCGTCTCCCATGTGGGTCTTTTGTCCCCCAAGTTGAGCAGTGGTTGCAGGGAGCTCCGTCCGGGTCCCCCTTCCTTCCTGGAGGGGAAAGCTGTAGCGCTGGTCAGCCAGAGATCTGGGGGGTTGATGTATCTGACCGGGGGCACCTCTCTCCCTTGTTGGTCTGCTACCCCTAGTTCATCTGTGGTCCTGGAGCTTTGGCCGAAGCTCTCACAATGAAACTGTCCAAAATTCTATCAATTTGTGATGATTGGCACACATTCTGTCAGGGTACCTATATTGACAGAGCATACAATGCACACTTGCTGTGGAGTTCATTTTCTCGGTCAGAATAGTCACCCTGCTAAAGTATCACAGTGCAGTACGTGCAAGTCACCTTACCACTGTGCAGTCCAATCAGTGGGCCACAGGAACAGAAACCTTCACTGATAGCCATGGTGACAGCACAACTGTGCCATTGGCACAAGATGACATAATGTCTCCTTCACCTCTTTCCCAGAAAAGTATGTGCAATTACGTAATGACCTACTGTTCTCTCACATGTGAATTACATGTGAGATTGGGGAAGTGTGTGTCTGGGATTGTTGCAAGAGACATGTGTTGAAGCAATTGTTGTGCTAATGTCTGGCCATATTCATGTTTTTTTTTTCATTTCCTAGTGAGGGTGAGGGCTGCGTGGATTATCAGCCACTCTTTCGCCCAAAGGACTGCAGCACATTTAAGAGGGCCAACCACATCTGGGATCAGAAGGATGGTATCTCAGTCCACTGGTTTTGGGTCAGGGGAATGCGCCTTCAGCAGCTCAGAGAGCCCAGTAACTGATGTACTTACTGGATTGTGTGGCATGGTAATAAAATGGCGAGTAAATATGTTGACAGTGAGACTCTGACTTCCTAGCAATTGGTTAGTACGTTGTGTTCATGGAATGTCAATGGGGGTGATTACGAGTGAGGCAGTAAGGGGTTAACGGTGCCAGTAAAGGTGCCGGAGCCGTCAACCCCTTACCGCCTCATTACTAGTCTGCTTGCGGTAACCCGCTAAGGATGCCTGGTATTACCAGGCACCCTTAGCGGGTCCGCGAGCAGTCCAGGGTGCTAACAACGGGCCCTTTATTAACAGGCCCGTTGTTAGCACCCTCCTCATTCCCATTGAGCCCTATGGGGGCTCGAATGGGAATGGGATGGGTTCCTTGAATGAGGAATTACCAGATCCTGCAAGGTCGGAATGGACCGGTAATTCCTCATTCAAGGAACCCGGACCCGGTACACGGTAAGGGGTAGCCATGCCGCTAACAGCGGCATGGTTACCTCCTACCTTGTAATAACCCCAAATGTATTCAATATGTCGGTGCTGCCCATTTCTTTGCAAACCATCACCACTTTCAGCAGCCTAATTTCACTTGCTGGCCTTTGCAGTTGTTCCGTGCTTGTGTGACCTTCCCCATTCAAACACAGGACCCTATGTGAATGAGCAGGGGGTTTTGTCGAAAGTGTGCCAGGAATTGTCTGGAAGGGCCTGCCATGTACAATCCTTATCTTCACTGTCTGGGTCTAGATCGCCTCTACCTTTTCACCTCACCCAATCACTAATACGTTAAATGGTTGCTTCTCACCTGCATTTCCATCCACCTGCACCCCATGGAGGAAGGGAGGGTGCAACGCACGTTGGCTGTCTCTGAATTGGTATTGTGGGTTCATGCTCATCCCCACGCTTGTATTTGTGTAATATATAGCTGAAGATGACATCTTGCTTAGATTTTTTCTTATCTTTGTTGTAGGTGCAGGTGTGTTGTAGCCGTCTTCCCACTTGTAAGAAAGCAGTGAGCTGGTCCTTAGCATTTCACGTGAGTGTTTGCAAAATAGTACTCCGTTTTTTTGTAGCGTGCTGAGAGTACATCACATTGCAGAGGGCTGCTATAGTTTGTGAGCAGAGTCTGGACATTTTGGCGTACTTGTGTGGTCTTGGTCTGTGGCATTCAATACCACTTACTCTACTGGGTTCCATACTTTGAGAAGCACAGATACTTATTGTTTCAGTCTTTATCTGTTCTTTGGGCAGTGAAGGGTTCCATCGCGACGTTAGTCATGGCTTCTCGTCGAACAATGTCTGGTGCAGTGGCTGTCACTGCACTGATGGAGTCCGGTTCGGAGCAAGACACAGAGCCGGATGTGCAATCTGAAACAGATAGTGCTTCCGAGGGTGAGCAGGAAGTTGATTCCGGAAGTGAGTTTTCCATGGATGCTAGATCCTCCTCCTCATCATCATCATCTGATGACAAAGAGGATGAAAGAGTACATGCATCTTTTCTGACACTTCCCACACACAGGGTACCTGTACGGGTGAGGGAACATGCAGGACGTGCAAGGAATGTGCCAGATCCTGACATGGCTGATGAGTCCCAGTGGGTGCGTCCAGCAATGGTTCAGCCCGTTGTGCCCCCTTTCACTGGAATATCAGGGTGCACAGTAAATACAGAAGGGTTCTAGCCTATAGAGATTGTCAACCTTTTTGTTGACAATGGGTGCATTGCAGATGTGGTTCAGCAAAACAATTTTTATGCTGCACAGTTCTTGAGGTCACGGGGTCCCACTCTCAAACCCCATTGCAGAGCACAATCATGGGTTACAACAACCAATGTTGAGATTAGAACATTTGGGCGTCTCATTCTGCTCATGGGGATATCGCTGAAGCCGTCCATCTCAATGTACTGGTTTACTGAAGCAGTATTTTCAACCCATTTATATCCAGCAACAATAAGTAGAAACCGTTTTCAAGCACTGCAACGTATGTTGCATTTCAATGACAACTCAGCAGCATTACCCATAACTGACCCAAATTGTGACAGGCTATTCAAACTTCAGCCATTTCTGAAGCACTTTACTCGGCGATTTTCAGAGGTGTATGTTCCTAGCCAGAACATATCCATTGATGAATCATTGATGAATCATTGATATTGTTCAAAGGTAGGCTAGTGTTCAATCAGTACCTTCCGAGCAAGAGCACGATATGGGATCAAGGTGTACATGTTGTGCGAAAGTACCACTGGTTATGCCTACAGCATGAGAGTCTACACTGGAAAAGACTCCACCCTAAACCTTCCGGCCGCCCAGCCTATTTAGGGATAAGTGAGAAGATTGTTTGGGTTCTTGTCATACCATTGCTCCACAAGGATAACCATTTGTATGTGGACAATTTCTACACAGGAATTGCACTCTTCAAGGAATTGTACAATGTGGGCACACTGGCATGCGGTACAATCCGCAGCAACCGCAAAGGCTTCCCCAGACAACTTGTGTGTAAGAAGCAGGACAAGGCAGCATGTATGGCATTGCGGCGGGATAAACAGTTGGCAGTAAAATTCTGCGGCAGAAGGGATGTGCACACACTAAGTACTATTCATGATGAAAGTACTTCAGTAGTCACTGTGCGCAGGCAGGCTCAGCAAGTGCGGAAGCCCAACTGCATTCTAGACTACAACAAGTACATGGGTGGAGTAGTAAAAGCAGACCAATTGCTTCAGGCATACCATGCTGAACGCAAGTCGCACATGTGGTACAAAAAGTTGGCCATATACATTATGCATGTAGCTATGCACAATGCTTATGTTGTGTACCATGCAGCTGCAGCACAAAACAACCTCTCGTTTCTGAACTTTGAAAAAGAAGTTGTACAATCTCTGACTATTGTCCATGTACAAACTCCCTCCTTTCCAGAGGTAGAAGATGTGGCCAGATTGAAAGGTTGACACTTTGCCGATTATGTTCCTGCCACACCCATGAAGACACAAGCTTACAGAAAATGTAAAGTGTGCACAAAACAAGGAATGAGGAGGGATACTCTGGTGTACTGTCCCCAATGACTTTCCAAGCCAACCCTCTGCCTACAGCCTTGTTTCCTTTTGTATCATACAAAGGAAAAGTATTGGGAGATCGACTGATTCCGGGAATGCCCATCATTCCTTGAAAGGGACCCATAGGCTCTGAATTTGTGCATTCCTTACAAAGGAATGGCACTCCCGCTCCCTGCACTGGAGGTGTACCTTCAATAAAAATGCGACAGCATTTCAACTCACTTCACTTTACTTTACTTAGCGTGTCTTCACAAGCATTGCTAGTCCTGCTCCCTCAACTTGAGACCTGCCTTGGAAAGGCACACCACTCCCGTACCTTTCACTTGAGGCCTGACTTCGAAATAAACGTCAGTCTAGATCTCTCAGCTAGAGGCGTGACTTGCAAAGGAACGCGATTCAGGCTCCCCCCACTCGTGGCATGCCTTACACAAGAAAGGAACTCCATTGTGGTCAACTCCCCTTCGGCGTGCCTTGGCAAGCAATGCTAGTCACTCCGATACCTTTCACTTGTGGCCTGCCTTAGAAGGAAAGGTCAGTCTAGCTCGCTCTGCGCGAGGTGTGACTTGCAAAGGAATGGCACTCCAGTTCCCTCCACTTGAGGCGTGCCTTGGAGAAGAAGGGAACACCACTCTGGTTCACTCCCCTTTGGGGTGGCCTGGCAAGACATGCTAGTGCAGCTCCCTCTGCTTCAGGCGTACATTGGAAAGGAATGCAATTCTGGCTCCTTCCACATGAGGCTTGCCTTACAAACAAACGTCAGTCCTGCTGCTTCCATTGGAGGCGTGCCTTACACAAGAAAGGAACACCTTTCTGGTTCACTCCCCTTTGGCGTGCCTTGGCAAGCAATGCTAGTTCTGCTCCCTCCACTTCAGGCCTCACTTAGAAAAGGCACACCACTCCGGTACCTTTCACTTGAGACCTGCCTTAGAAGTAAAGGTCAGTCTAGCTCCCTCTGCGCGAGGTGTGACTTGCAAAGGAACACAATTCAGGCTCCTTTCACTTGGGGCATATCTTGGAAAGGGATGCCACTCCAGCTCCCTCCACTTGAGGCGTGCCTTGGAGAAGAAGGGAACACCACTGTGGTTCACTCCCCTTTGGGGTGGCCTGGCAAGACATGCTAGTGCAGCTCGCTCCACTTCAGGCCTGCCTTAGAAAGAAACGTCAGTGAAGCTCCCTCTGCTTCAGGCATACATTGGACAGGAATGCAATTCCGGCTCCTTCCACCTGAGGCTTGCCATGCAAAGAAACGCTAGGCCTGCTCCCTCTACTCGAGGGGAGCGTTGGAGAAGACGGGAACACCATTCCGGTTCCCTCCAATCAAGGGGTATCTTTCGAAATTAGTACATGCCACTTTGGCTCCCTCCCTAAATGTCATGTTTATGTTTATTAAGTTTATATGGCGCTTTAATCCAAAGCGCTTTACAGTATAACAAGGTACAATAATTAAAGAAGCATATTTACAATCATGAAACAAACCAGTGATACAATATGTAGAACAATTTACTTAGAAGGAGGGGAAGAGGGAAGGGGGAAGGGAGGGGAGAGGAGGTGGGTAAGGAAGGTTTCAATGTCTGATTTGAGATCAGCGGGAGCGTGAAGAAGGAGGCGGGGGGAATAGAAAGGGGGGAGGGTGGGTTGGGGGGAGAGAAGGTAGGGAAGGAAAGCCAGGGGGGTAGTGGAGAAGAAGGGCTTTCAAGGAGGAGCAGAAGGATGAGTAGGTAGGAACTGGACCAAGCCAACACGTATGACTGAAATCTCACAGAATAATATGTAGTTGGGATTTTACTCATTACATACAACTTGTTTAAGAGGAAGTAATGACCACCCGTGTGGTTTTATTATAATTTTTGATATTGTAAAACTTGAGTAATTATACCTAGCCCTGATTTGAGAAAGGCCGGTGAGGGCCGAAACACGTGTAAATCAAGAGGGCAAACCTGGCGATTTATAAATTAAAAATAAAAAACAATCTTTCAATTTAATGGCCGCAATGTCCTGGACTTTCTTGCAATACTTTACAAAGTTGTTCTATGAGTAGGTAGGGGTGAAACGGATAGAAAGAGGTAGGGAGTTCCAATGAAGGGGTGCTAAGAGTTTAAAGGAACGGAAG
Source organism: Ambystoma mexicanum (assembly GCF_040938575.1). Classification (NCBI taxonomy): domain Eukaryota; kingdom Metazoa; phylum Chordata; class Amphibia; order Caudata; family Ambystomatidae; genus Ambystoma; species Ambystoma mexicanum. The sequence goes on from NC_090926.1 coordinate 748,109,900, forward strand.
CGTGAGAAGGCACATGGGGCTGGGGGTACAGTGAGTAAGTAGAGATCAGCTGAGCGGAGAGAGTGGGAGGGAGAGTAAAATGAGAGGAGGGAAGAGAGATAAGGGGGGGCGAGATCATGGAGAGACTTGAAGACAAGACAGAGGAATTGAAATTTTAGTTGTGAGAGGAAGGGAAGCCAGCCAAGTTGAGAGAGTGAGGTGGAAATAGAATCTCGAGACAGAAGAGAGTACGGATAGAGGAGTGGTAGATGGATTTTCGGGGAGTCAGATGAGAGACGGGGAGTCCGAAGAGGAGAGAAGAGCAGTAGAAGAGACGGGAGAAAATAAGGCAGGAGATTAAGAGTTTAGAAGTGTGGAAGGTGAGTGAGGAGCGGATCTTGATGATGTTGCGGTGGTGCCGACATGCACGAGAAGTGAGAGAAATGTGGTTGGAGAAGGAGAGGGAGGAGTCAATGTAGAGACCAAGATAGCGGGCATGGGTGGAGATGGGGAAAGAGAAAGGAAGGGGGGTAGGGGAAGTGTGTTAGGAGGGAAGAAAAGGACTTCTGTCTTGTCAGTGTTGAGGGAAAGAAAATGGGATGACACCCAGTTTTTGATGGCCGTTAGGCAGGAAGAGTGTGATGGAGGTCATGAGTGAATGAAGAGAAGGAGAGAAAGAGTTGGGTGTCATCAGCGTAGAAATAGTGGGAAATGCCGAAAGAAGATAATGGGGGCGAGAAGGGAGGTATAAAGAGAGAAAAGAAAAGGTCCAAGTACAGAGCCCTGGGGGATGCCATAGTTCAAGGGGAAATTGGAGGAGGTACGGCCGCCCCAGGAGACAGCAAAGGATCGATTGGAGAGGTAAGAGGAGAGCCAGGTGAGGACAGAGCCTTTGAAGCCGAAGGAGGACAGTGGTACTTGGACCCCATCTATATGGCGGCGGTGTCTTGTGTACCTCGTAACACACCTACCTTCTTTATTTGTTTTACCTGAACTAATGTCATGTTCGGTGTGACTGAAATGTCTTCTGTAGGAATTACTTGGATACGATTGGTGTGTGAGTGAGGTAAAGCTACGTAGTACATGCAGATGTGATTTCTGTGAATGCACTTTCCCAGCACTGCAGAAATGATTAGCATGTTAGTGGATGTCTGTTTAGTGTGGGTAAGGTTGCAGATATGAATGTTTCAACATGACCGGTGAATGCAGGCATACTTGCTATGGGCGTACTTAAAGTTGGTGTGAAAGACGGTGCATGTAGGCCAGGTAGGCTGTCTACTTGCTATCAGTGCAGTACTTGCTTATACGGTTGGTGCCACATGACATTTGAATGCAGACACAGTTGATATGAAGTACTGGAAAATGGTGTGAAAGATATCGCTAGAGGCACGGTTGCATTGTGACCAGATGTCCATGTGCTATAAGTTTGCAGATACGGTTGCTGTGGATCAAATGATTTGGTAGAGGTGCGACTGCTGAAATGGATGCCTACTGACTGCAGACACGAAAGGTGTATGAATGGCCAGTAAAACTGTTGGTGCCTTGACGTCGCTTTACTGCTCACATAAACTTCCCTTCATGTGCTAAACCAACCCAGTCTGTCCTATTGCACTGTGAATTGTATGTATGAGGAGTGTGAGCAAAGGTGCATGTGAATGGGCTTCAAGAGGAGAAAAAGGGTGGCAAAGGGTACTACACAGTGATTCTTGTATTCCCAGAGCACTTACTGTACGGATGATTTACCCATTCTCACCTAGGTGACGACACCCACACATATGAGGTCTGCCTTTCATTGAGACACCTGTGGGAAAGCAGGAAGGTAGGCCATGTGTTGTTGGCGGCGTGTTTCGGTCGGTTGGCGGTGGGAAATGTCAGAAAATTGTGTTTTTCCCTCCAAATTTCCGACTTTGCCGGGGCTTGTTGGTAATACATTCTGGGGTGATTCGTGCAAGTCAGACCTCTGTGCATTCCCACGGGTGTCTTCTTTTCGGAAATGCATGGGGTTCCCTGTTTTCCTTGGTGGCTGCGACACCCCAGGCCCAAATGCGCAGGTTGGCTCCCCAAAACCCCTGGGGGTTATACCAGTGGTATAGCCTTTTCCCTTTGGCCCAGGTAGGTGCACCCACACATGTGAGGTACCATTTTTGTCTGGACAACTGGAGGAACACGGGAAGGTAGGACATGTGTTGTTGGTGGCGTGTTTCAGTGGGTGGGCAGAGGAAAATGTCTGAAAATTGTGGGTTTTTTCACCCAATTTTTGACTTTGCTGGGGATTGTGGGTCATAAAATCTGGGGCAATTTGCGCAAGTCGGATGTCTGCAGATTCCCACGGGTTTCTTCTTTTTGGAAATACATGGGGTTCCCCTTTCGTCAGTGGTTTCGACACCTTAGGCCCAAATCTGAAGGTTTCCTCAAAATCTGCTCTGCCGAAAAACCTGGGGTTACCAGTGGTTTAGCCTTTTGCCTTTGCGACCAGGTAGGTGCATCCACACATGTGAGGTACCGTTTTCGTCGGGATACCTGTGGGAAGATAGGTCCTTTGTTGTGTTTTCGTGGTGTTCATAAAGTTTTCGAACATTTGCTGCTGCACTTTGTTACACAACCCTTTCATTTCCCAAATGTGACCTACATTTAGTCGCTGCTTTAGGGACTATACACTTTTCATCTACCCTTCAAAAGGTCTGCCTGTGGTCATTCAAAAAAATGCATGTGTGCCCTTCCTCACCACATTTGTTTTCTTTACTTACACATGCCAAGAACGTCCGTTTAGGACGTAAGCATAAAGAAACCTGTGTACCTTGGCTCCGTTTTTGGCTAGTGGTATTGCTTGTTTTGTGAAACATTACAAAAAAAATTTGATTTCCTAACTGGAAGCGTTGGGGGAATGTAGCAGTGAATTGCTTTTCTCAAAATTCACAGAAGCCATTGCCTTACCGACCCAACCATGTCCACCACATACCTTTTTTTCGGTCATTTTTCAAATTTTTCACCAAACTATGGCATTTTTCCCTACATAGTTATTGCCTGACCTGCACAAATTACCCCTTCCTAAACTTGGAATTTTGTCTACTTTTCAGAAATGTTCAGATATGTATGCCTTTCCATCTTCCCATTCAGCTTTCCTACCCTCCTCTTCCATTCCGTCCACACATGTCCTATTGGAAAAAAAGGCCAACATCGCCTACCTCTCACAAAATGGCTGGTAACCATATCAAAATATTTTTTTTGGTTTCCACTCACACTGTTCTTGAAAGCCTGGAAAATGGCAAATTCAGCACAGCAAGCCATTTGTTCCTAGCTCTTAGAAGGAAAAAACACAGGCTTCTTTGTACATCATTTTATTGGCACTTTCTGAAATAAAAACAAAATGTTCTCTCTTTTTGGTGAATTTCTCTCACCTCCACTACAGCAAACTAGGAATCCTCGGTGGCGTTATGACCGCATACATGTGGGAAAAGACAGTGCCGAATTTGGCCGAGAAATCTCATGTACCAAAAAGGTTACATGGGATTGAATGGCGACATGCCGAAATCACCAAAAAAGGCCTTGGCACTGGGGGGGTGAAATCCATGGCAGTTAAGGGGTTAACCTCTTCTGCAATTCTGGCACCTGTCGAACCTGGTTTGCATGACGACTGAAGTAGCAAGGGAAATAATGGACAGAAATGATTTTCTGTCAGCAAGCCTGGCTAGGGGGCCCCAAGAAGGTGTCAAGAAAAGTTAAAAATAATTGACTTTTTATTTTTATTTTTTTATTACGAGAATTAATCGTTGAAAGCAATTTTTACAAGAAACTGATTTCTTAAAATAAAGAAGGTTTCGTAAAAAGGACTTTTGGCCCCACTCTTCATAGGGATGGGACTTCTGAAGCTAAGGCATATTGGTTCTAGCCTGCTGCATCACTTACCTTATTTTATTAATTTAAGTCATTGAATGCATATTAGAACCTATGGTGACTATATATGTTTATTAAGTGTTGTGCGATATGATCACCTGCTTGTTTCATTTTCTAGTCTGCGTTTTGGGCCTAGAATAAATGTAGTATTTTTGTACATTCCCGTCTAAACTGAATTATTGTGTGCTTCACTGTGTGGACTCATTGTGGACCCCACTCACACAATCCTGAGAATAGCATTGAATGCTCTACATCGCTACCTTGATTGGGTTTTAGCTAATCTCTCAGAGTTCCCCCATTAGCTATAACTAGGGCGGCCCCCTAAATCTGTTCATTAGCCCGAATGGGGAGCAGCACCAGCACATCAATACAACTAATATGGTTGTGAGGAAAAAAGAGCGATACTGTCTTAAGATTTGCAAAATATTTCAATTATAACTCCATTAGCAAGCGATGGAAGTCTATAAAGCACAAGCAGTGGCAAAGTAACGTATGGTGTTGAGCTCTGAGGACACAAAAATGTTAATAAATTAGGGACCACAGTGAACAATTTTCTGAAACGACTATTTGTCCTACCAAACCAAACGTTTTGGTGAACTTTGAAATGGGCTTAACCCCATTGACCGACGATGTAGCATTGAAACCATCACTCTACTGTGTAAAAATGTGGTCCAACAGTGAGCTGGTAACCTTATTGGGAAACGGGCCTCTGTCCAGAATGCCCTCAAAAATAACAACTACTGAGGCCATTTGCTTCACCCCTCATTGTGTGCATGTTCTAGTAATTGTCCCAAGCTGAGAAGTCTCACGCTGGCCTCTTGTGGGTGGTCCCAGAACTACCCAATGTGGAAGGACCAATTAGATCGTTTATCCCCTGTACTTACCTATACTGTTCACCCAATCATGTTCCACCTGAAGACTCGATGTAATTTTTGGTTGTGATGTCATTGTGGAATAAAAAGCATGTAATGAGTTGAGAGTATATTGGAATCTGCAGATGTCTGTGTGCCTATCCCTGCTTTTGAGCAGTAATTTGTCATATTTTTGGACTCCTCTGTTTCTTGGCCATGGGGATTTCCCTTGAGCGGACCTCTGGTTTCTCAGTACGCTTCAATGATTAGCAGGATAATAAAGTATTACGGCATTACAAAAGCAAAGTCTGGGCCTGGCACTTCATATTTTTAAATGTCCTATTCTGAAGGTGAAGCATAAACAGAAGACATCTGGAAACATTACATGTTTGGCTCAAGAATACCAGGCAGCAATGAGACTATATGTCTTGATCACATGCGTGTATGGAGGGTTTCAAAGAGGACATAGGTTTATCAAGCGCCAAAGCTGTGGGTGGGTTTGAGCTGGTTTCTCAGTCATACCATAGTATTAAGTCGTACTGTAAAAAGGTTAACTGCATGAGATCGGGTGACCTAATGGACCAGCCACACACAGTTTTCTTTTCAGTGGCGATAGAGTTCACCCCCGGCCCCATATGCCTCCTTTGTTCACTTTTTCCTTTAGCTCAGACTCCAGATCCACTGATTCTCTGGCAGGGTGAACATCTAGAAACAGGGGACTAGGTCACCAATGATGATCTAGACTTCCAATACTAAGATCTTGTCCATAACATCAATGTAATGGCACATCTTAATTGACAAAGCTTGGGCCACAAAGCCCTCAGTTTCAAACCCCTTGATGTCAGGCATATCAACATCTAACATCCAAATGAGCAGCATATCACCAGCAATCCCTCGGCACGGATAGACAAGAAGAACTACAAAGTACATCCAGAATGCAGAAGCACAAGGAGGGATGTTGGGTGTGGGAGCAGCCTGAACTGTGCTAGGAGTGGTCTCTATCCTAGCGCATTTATACAGCAGAACCAGATTGCCAGAGCGTTAGCCCTCCACTCTGGAGTGAGATAATGGGCCTGGTAGGATTCCCTTCACCTGCTGCCACCTTTGTACTTCAGCCTTTGAACAAGAACCTTCTGAAAAACGAATCATTTTAGTAAACATTTGATCTGCTTTAACATATTCTACAATTCTGGTACCTGTCGAACCTGGTTTGCATGACCACTGAAGTAGCAAGGGAAATAATGGACAGAAATGAAAACATATTTTCTGTCAGCAAACCTGGCTAGGGGACCCAGAAGGCATCAAGAGAAGTTAAAAATAATTGTGACTTTTGTGCACAAGGCCCCATTCTTCATATGGATTGGGCTTCTGAAGCTAGGCAATATTTCTTGTGACTTGGTTCCAGCCTACTGCATCACTTACCTTATTTTATTAATTTATGTCATTGAATGCATATTAGAACCTATGGTGACTATATAGGTTTATTATTGAGTGTTGTGCTATATTATTGCCTGCTTGATTCATTTTCTAGTGGGTGTTTTGGGCCTAGAATAAATGTTGTATTTGTGTACATTGCCGTCTAAATTGAATTATTGTGTGCTTCAATGTGTGGACTCATTGTGGACCCCAGACCTCACTCACACACTCCTGAGAATAGCCTTGAATGCTCTCGATTGTTACCTTGATTGGGTTTTAGCTATCATCTCAGAGTTCCCCCGTTAGCTATAACTAGAGGGGGCCTCCTAAATCTGTTCCCTGGGCCAGGATCTAGAAATGAATCTTAACACGCTTAAGTTAGGTGGGGGGTGGGATAGAAATATCTTGGTGTTTGCAGATGATTCAGTCCTTATTTCACACACACACACACACACACACACACACACACACAGCAGCCTAGCAAGACTAACAGACCAGTTCTCCAAAATTATGCAATACTTATGTCCTGACAATCAACACAGCCAAAACTAAAGCAACGCGATGTGGACACAAGATGAGCCCACACACTCACTAATTTGAACATAAAAATTGGAGACAAGTTAATCGAAGTAATAGTATTCTTCAACTACCTCGGGGACGGGAGGACTAGGAACAGGAAGCAGGACAAGCACATAAAACTAATATGGTTGCGAGGAAGAGTATCGATACTGTTTTAAGATTTGCACAATTTTCAATTAGAACTCCATTAAGCCAGCGATGGACATATACAAAGCCCACGCAGTGGCAAAGTAACATATAGTGCTGAGCTCTGAGGACACAGAAATATAAATAAAAGACCACAGTGAACAATTTTCTGAAACGACTGTTCGTCCTACCAATGAGTGCACCAAACGTTCAGGTGAACTTTGAAATGGGGTTAACCCCATTGACCAACCATGAAGCATTGAACAAGTTACTCTACTGGGTAAAAGTGTGGTCCAACTGTGAGCTGGTAAAAAACAAAGAAGCTTAATGGATCCGAGGTCTTGCCAGTGAGCAATTAATCTGCCATTGCTTTCACATGCAAGATGGACGTGGTTTGTCTTCAAGCTTGAAAGTCTCTGAGAAACCATGAATAATGCTCCGCAATGCGCATCTCGTCATAAAGGATGCATTTTATGAGTGGTCCCATGGGGAGAAGATTAATGAATGCATCTCGTTGACATACGGTTGGTCATATTTGACGCATAAATCTGATTTTCAAGCTGAAAAGGGTACCCAGCGTATATTTAAAGAACTTTTAACTGCTCACTGTACATAAAATGAGGCTCAACATACTACAGATGGCCCCTGTAACAAATCGATAGTTCAATATAGACTCAGATCGTTGTGCATTCTGTTGAAATGTAAAAGAAACCCTCCGACACTTTTAATTCCTTTTCCCTGAATATTTCCAGATTCAGAAATATGTTCTGAGAAATTGCTTGTTGAATCATGGGCTCATAAATCTGGTTGCTGCTGGAAAATGTAAAAATACAAAAGCACAATTATGTGGTTTACGCTCGGTCTGATTATCTGACTAGGGCATGGAAGAAAATAAACAGAGTGAGAGGAAAATTAATAGTTTTTGATCCAGCACTTCGTCGAATTAAAGATGAACTTTAAAAATGGTCCAGGTTTGAAACAATTTGATAGTGTTTCTAGGTTGAAATTAACCCTGACCAAGGAATACTTCTCGGGTCTTAACCTAAGATGCGTTTGTGTACTGTATATTTATAACTTACTGTGGTGATATGTATTTATATTTGATTGCTTTTATGGCGTATCGCCAAAATAAAGTACCATTGATTGACTGATTGAAAACGATTACTGGAAAACATTACCCCACATGACAAGGCAGCATACCAAAGACAGATCTGCAACTGCAAAGCAAAAGTCCTTAAAGCAAAGAATGTGTCCGCATGGACCCCTCACCAAGTAAAAGAACTGTCCTGCATTCTGTAGCGCAGCACCAACCATAAATTAAAAACTGTGCAAAGATATCACCAACCACTTGAGAAATAAAGTATCAAATACAAAGCCGGCAAAGTAGCAGTAAGGAACAAAAGCAACAATTAGATTCCTGCATACAAACGGCATCTCACAACACCTCTGATGCTATCTGAACCAGACTTACAAAATGGTGAAACTGAGCACCAAACCAGGCTCAAAAGATTCTCACAAAGAAACACTGGAATTCAATTTTCGCAAAGAGATGAACAGCTCACTCGAAATAGGAAATGTACCAAAAGCATTTAATACCACCTACGTCCAACTGCTTAAAAAAAAACACAGTTGGAGACCCAGAAGACCCATTCAATTACCAACCTATCTCAAACATAACATACTTTGCCGAAATTCTAGAAAGCTGCAGATACAACCAATTTTGGAGCATGTGGAATCTAATCTCCTAAAAGATCACTCACAAGACCTATCAGAGCCAGTCAGCATTAATATCCACCTGGGATGACCTCTAAATATGCACGGAGGAAAACAGCACATCAGCACTCATACTTCTCGACATCTCAGTGGCCTTACACAGTCAACCAGAGTACATCAATTAAAATACTTGAAGAAAGTTGACTCGATAAAACCCCTTTACAATGGATATGATCCTTCCCAACACACAGGAAAGAAATTACCTGGCTGCCCTCTTTCAGCTTGAACCTAAAAACAATAACTTGCTGAGTTCCTCAAAGATTGAACCTCTCACCACTCCTCTTCAAGATCTATATGGCCCAACTGATGTAGATCACAAAAAACATATGGCCTCACTTCAAGCAACAACCTCAGCAACTGCCTCACACAAGTGATTTCATGACAGCTGTCAACCGAAAACTCTACCTAGACAAAACAGAAATGGCAGTCTTGCCTCATGCCACTCCTGAAACAACTCGAATACTGCATCCAGAAATATTAGTAACTGCCGTAGAACATTTAAAGTGATTAAAAACAAACACTGCATTCTAATGACTGGAGGCCTCACACTGGAACCTCAACACAATACAAGCCAACACAATTGTTCAAAAGAGCTTCTATCATCTATGCTCAATCAGACAGATGCCCCATTTCACTTTCCCAACACAGAGTGCTGGCAGTCATTTTGCCGGTTCGCTCAAGAAACTATTATGCCAGCAGCATTTATCTAGGCATGCTGGATTACCTCACAAAGAAACAAACAGATCCAAAACACAGCAACTAGACTATTACTCAGAGTCAACAGGAGAGAACATTTAACACCAGCTATTAGACATTGCAATGGCTACCAGTCAAAAAACAAACACACACCTCAAGGCCTTCTACATCGCATATAGAGCGCACCAAGGTCAAGTGCAGAGTTCATCCAAAGCAAAATCTCACATTATCGACCAAGTAGATATGTAAGAACTAGATATTACGTGCAAATATTAACCAAACGAGTTTGCAGATAAATACATTGAAGCCTGCCTTTGCTACTATGGGGCCAAACTTTGGAACATGCCATCAAGGAATCTCTTCAAATTACAGGAATACTTCAAATCTGGGAACCTAGCTTTTCAATGCATAATCAATGGAAATTAGCCAACACTCAAACAGCACTCAGAGAAAGATACCAATGACAAGAATATGTGAGGATCTTCAGGCACCCCTATTGGTTTAGTATAAAAAAAATGCAACACATCACATTGGCCACCGCAATCACAAAGAGGCTCAGCACCTTTCACCACAATGCACCTGAAAAGGAAATCCTGCAGGACCAAAAACCGACCCTATCTACTACCCTCAATTTCTTCTCCTTACTCAGCACACACAAACTCAAACTAGCCAACCACACGTGGCTTTCAAAAGACCCTCTCCTCCGAATAATCCATCTCTACAGCTCTAACACCAACTGACTGACCAAGCCACCAGCCAACTCATGACCACACTACGTGCCTGAGGTTTCCTCTCTAGACACAGAGGCCTCAACGTTCCCAACACATCACACTTAGAAAGTTGTTACGCAAGCATAGCTCTAGATACTTCCAGTCTGCACTATCAACACAAAGCATGGTATACATGGTATACATAACCTATAGTAGGTGAGAAACAGGTCCATCGGTCTTTTTTTACTGTCGTTTTGCAGCAATCTATTACGCCAATCTCACAGCATGCAATGGAATGAGGTGATCCAGAGTCAGTCTATTAAAAATAATGGAACACATCACTAAGCTTTTACAATACAATTAAAAGGAAAATTCTGCTGCTGAGATGTAAGCAGTACGTTGGAAACAGTTAATTGCTGCCAGATGCACGATGCTGCACTCTCACCTTGGTTTCTTCCGAAATCCACCAGCCAAACCGAGATGCGGATGATGTCCTGCAGCACATTGTCGGGGAGGTGCTCCAGGATCGGTTCATCCTCCCCCTCATCTTCTACTGTGATCAGGTCCAGAATCATGATGGGTGGCACTGCCTTGCTATTGCGGGTCATCAGACTACGGAACTCTGTCTCCAGAGACTCCTTTCCACGCTCAAACAAGGACTTCTGCACATAGAGAAACAAAAAGAAGATTAGAAAAGGTGAACATATGCACGCGTTGGAAAGAAGCCAAGGCATAAAATAAGATGTATTGCATCGCAGATTGCGATACAATTCTGCATATTTGCTTTTTATTTAAAGAATCATGTTGCACTAACTGCAACATGATTCATAGAGGAGGCTTCCTTTAGTTAGCCTGGCCTGACTGGGCTGCACAGACTGCAGGCACGGCAGAGGCTCCCAGGCTGAGCTCAAACATCGTACCAATGTATGTGCCCGGCCCAGCACTGTATCCGCCAAGCACATGCGCAGAAGAGTTGTACAGCAGCTCGAGCCATGAGCAGCTCGGCTGCCCAGTCTTCTACATGGATGCCAAAGGATGAATAAGAAGCCAACTCCAGCGTCATTGCCGAAGGTAAGGTTAATTTAATTTGCAGTACCTCTGTAAGCAGTTGCGCTGGCTACGGCTGCATGCTGTGTAATCAGTGCAGGGGCTGTGTGCTGTGCGTTTCCCGCACCGATAATGCAGCATGCAGGCAAAAGGCTTTCTAAAGGTTCTTTAAAACACGAGACAGCAGTGATTTGCTGCCGCCTGCACTTCAAAGAACATTTAAAAAGCCCCATCAGGCTGCTTTACCAGTGCAGGAAGCACACGGACCCAGCACTGATAAGACAGCCTCCAGGCAAAATGCCTCCTTAATGTCTTTGAAGGACAGGACTGCAGTTATTTGCTGTGATCCAGCATTTCAAAGAAAATTTAAACAGCCTGCAGGCAAAATGCCTTAATGTCCAGGGACGGTGTCATGGCCTTTCAACCTTTTCAAATGAAAAGAGCCTTAAGCCTGAGATAGGCCCTCAGCAACTGCCCCCATGTTGGCAGTCAGCAGTCTCCTGACACAGCAACATATTTTCTTTCAAGCTTTAAATGCATGCTTTGCACAACACATGTTACAAGCTGCATTTGCTGGAGCCCTTAAGGCTGTCTCTTCCCTCAGGGTATACAGAAGTAGACTTATCACATCATTGCCCTTTGACTCTAGTTTCCCTGCCCCTTGCTGACAAAGAAACAGTAATAGCTTCCCCCCACATACATTTCTATTAATAGTTTCACATCAAGTACACTATTACCCCTTAGCCCCCCTTCCCCTGGTCCAGTCCTGGTCAAGAGATGTCCCCTTTTACTCCCCCTCTCTGATGATCAAAGTCTTTGCGGGCATGTCCAGCTCCTTCAGGGTGCTAAGCTCTTTCACCCCAAGGGGTTGTGCTGCAAAGTCGTTTGGTTCCATATTGCTCAAGTTTTTAGATTAGTCCCAAAATCCTCATTCGTCTTGGGCACCAGGCTGCCCTGGCCGTTCTCTGAAGAAATCCCAAACCCAAGCTCCAATCTGCCAAAAAGCCTTGGTGGTCTCCCTGTAGGGAATAGGATACCCATTCCAGGGTTGCAATGTTCCATATTCTTCCCACCCATTCGTGTTCCAATGGTGGGTGTTTAGTTTTCCATTTCTGAGCAACCACTAGCACTCCTGCCATCATTAGAATTACATATAGATTACGTTCAGTGTTCGTTGGTAGATCTTCCCAACAGATTCCTATTCCGAGTATCGCCCGTCCCTTATTTCCCCCTGCCTTCACCTCCAGAGACTTCTGTATTGCTTCCTGAATGGTCCCCCAGAACGCCTGAATGTGCGTGCATTCCCATCAGATATGACTCCCCATAACAAGAGAATACTTTTAGATAACCTTTGAACCCCAACCCCTTGGCCAACCCGGCCCGTCCCAACCCTCAATCTACCAGTGTAAGTTCCATGCTGTATCAGTATGAACATCTGAACAAGAGCAATGTGAAGGTCGTTATGGTTTCTGAGCTCACATCTCCAAGTGCGAGAATGGTGGGGCCACTCTAAAGCGTACCAGATTTTTCAAGTTCCGGGGAGCTTGGGCACCTGGTAGAGCACAGGGGGGGTAGCAAATAACTATGGTCTGCCCCCTATCTCTATACGAGTGGGTCTAATAATTCCCATAGCCCATCTGCCCGTAGATTGCCATCAGGATTTAGGCGTTTGATTGCAGCCCGTTCAAATGTGCAGATCTTGGCGAGTAGGTTTAGCCATTGTGAAATAGAAGGGGGCAGGGGGGGTAGCCTCCAGTGTATGATCAGCAATTTGCAGGCAGTAAAAAGCATCATGCTTATGACCCTGCAAACGAGGACATCAGAGTGCCAGTCCACATGTCCGGCTCCGAGCAACACTGTATCGGGAGATAGGGGTAGTTCTGCTTGTGGGAAGTCCGATATAATGCATTTATGTATTTGGCGCCAGTATCCCATTAGCTTCGAACAGGACCACAGTATGTGTCCCAAGGTGCCCATGTCAGCACAACCACGCCAGCAGTTGGAGGAGGATGTTAGACACATCCTATGCAGCCTGGCCGGGGTGTGGTAGATGCATTGGATTAGCTTAACTTGAATCTCTCTATTTCTGATATTCACAGATGTCCCAGGGATGGCCGAAAAGAAGTCACAGATAACCCCCCGTATCTAGGGTGAGGCCGAGGTCTGTAGACCAGGCCGTCGCCAGAGCGCTGTTCCCATCTACATTATTTGTAATGCTCATATTGTAGAAGGTGCAGAGTCGGGGGTGATCACTTTGTTGATGCTCCAATTCCACCTCGCACGGGGTTGGTGGAGCTTGGCGGGAAACGTCAGTGGTAAATTGTAGAATTACAGCACAGACCGTCCTATACTGCAACCAGTGTGTGGTGTTGAATTAAAAAAGGAGGGGTCCTGTTTGAAAGGGTACGATTTGCGGCCCTACGCACAGGTCCATAATCTTTATTCATGACCACACTGTGGACTGTCGAGGGTGCAGCTGGAGGTTCCCTCCGATTGTCATAAGTGCACCTAAGCTCATCTACGAGGGTGCCATTCTAACATCGACTACCTGTTGGGAGCGTGTGAGTGTTGGGCCCACTAATGGATGGAATTTAATGTGACATGGAAGGCGCGTCGGGGGGCTTAGCTAGGATTTCGCTGGGGCCAATGGTGCCATGTTAAGGATTTCAATCAGGCGACACACCTTGGTGTCGGCCTAGTATGCAGCGCACAACTGATTTTTTTTTATATAAGATTCAATATTGAGATGGTACACCCCTCATATCACAACCCTTTTTCAAATACCCTGGGTCACAATGGACCATGAACCAGGCTGGTTGGTAAAATACAATATTTATTTGAAAATTCAAAAGAAATCATACACTTTTTAATATGGGGCAGCAATCACCAATGGGGTGATAATAACAATGAGAAGGTGAACAATGCACTGGGTTTAACTTACTAATGAAACATACACAGCACAGCAGAGTAGGAGCACCTTTGGTTTAGATAAGATAGCACTTAAATTAGAATTTCCCCATGCAATGTTCCCTCAACCCACAAATAATCAATTCTGAGTGGATGAACAGAAGCAGCTTGTAATCGGGAATGACAAGTAGGAAACAGAATCCCAATCTGACCTTCCCTCCCCAAATAAGAGAGAAAAACAGATTTTAAACCCCTTGCATTGTTGTAAAATGACACTCAGAAATGGACAAATAAATAATGAACGTATATGAAAAACCTTGAGGCAAATATAATTCCTCACTAAAGCCACAATGCAATTACACTAACAATCAGAAAGCATGGATTACCAAAAGCATACAGTTAAAAAATGAGTGGCTGGGTTGAAACAGATTGTAGCAAAAGACACATTGGAAACTTTGCAAACTTTGCAACTCCTCCCCGATGTAGAGCAAGAGGTTGTTAGGCATATAAATAGACTCAATGTTCTTCCTGTCCCCGCAGTAGGCCCTCCCAGTTGGGGTCTGTGCATAATTTACTGGCTACCGGCTCTATGGAAAGGGCATAGAGTAGCGGGGAGAGTCGGCACCCCTGTCGCATGCCCGACTGGAGGCTGAATGGTGTCGACACCGTACCATTAGTGGTCACCGTCACCGCCATCCGTATATAGTAGTCAGTCAGGTTGATCAGGGAAGGGGGGGGCGTACTCTGCAACAGCCAGGAACATAAAGTCCCATTGGACCCCTCCGTTGCATCCTACAGGCCTGGATCCTCCGCAATAATGTGTAGTAGTCTACAGACATTGTCGCCCGAGTGCCTCTTAGTGATAAAGCCGATTTGGTACTGGTGTAATAAATGCGGGAGAAACCCACGAATCTTTTCCGCTAGGCATTTCACCAATATCTTTGCGTCAGAATTTATGAATGAAATTGGCCTAAACGAGCTGTATTCATCAAGGTGTCTCCCCTTCTTATGAAAGACCACACTATTTGCTGTCAGCATCGACTGTGGTAACCGCCCTTTTAGAGCCGCCCCAGTAAAGACCTCTTCTAATCTGGGGGCTATGTCTTCGGTCATGGAGCGGTAAAAATCTATCGGGATTCCGTCTGGGCCTGCGGCTTTCCCCGGTGACAGAGTGGATAGCTCGATTCATATCTGAGGCCGATATTGGGTTGCACAGCGCATCTTTTTGGGACTCGGTAAGTCTAGGAAGTGGAATGGAGCTTAGAAATCGTTGCATTCTTTGGCGCAGGCTATGTTCCGGGGCTGCATAGAGATCGGCGCAGTATTCGGCGAATCGGGCAGTGATAGCACAGTCGTCCACCAGGGGGTTTCCATTCTTATCTCGAACTCAGCTGATTGTCTGGGCTGCTTGCTGTTGTTTCAAAGCAAGCGCCATTAAGCGTAATGGTCTATCGTTCTCGAGATAGTATTTCTGGGATCACCCCAAGTAAGATTTTTGAACTCTAGTGGTTGTTAATTGCGTGATTTGGGATCAGAGAGTTTGTATGTGCGTAAGAGTCTGCCTATCAGGCCTTTGTTTGTCTGCCTTCTCCAGTGTAGCGAGTTCCCCGGTGAGTTGCGCTTCTTTTTCCTTCCATAGTTTTACTTTGTGGGACCATCTTGATATGCATTGGCCTCTCAAAGGCTTTAAACACATCAGAGCATGCGTGTGTGCCATACGACTGATTTATATTGGTGTCCCAGAACCCTGTCAGGTCTACCCTAATTTGAACAACAAAGTCTGTGTATGTCAGCTCCCTCATGTTAAGACTCCATGGTATGGTTTTACAGGGGGGGGGGGGGGTCTGGCAGTGTCATCTAGAGCAGCACCGGAGCATGATCCGAGATGGTGGTTGACAGTATGGCGCAGCCATCTCCCATGTACAGGGCATTATGTGGGATGAACCAGTAATCGATCGTGGAATAACTGAGGTGGCTGCGGGAGTAGTATATGTAGTTTCTACAGGATCCATGTAAATGGATCCAGGCATCCTTCAGACCCCGTTCAGATGGAAGTGTGTTTAAAACGGTCTGCTTCTTTAATTTTATTGGACCAAGTGCACCAGTACTAAGGCAGTCTAACGTACGCGATAAAGACGTGGGTGAAGAAAGATGGGTTATCCGTTGTGGGGGAATAGATATTCAGGAAGGTGACCAAGTGGTGATGAATCTGCCCCCTGATAGCGACATATCTACCCTCTTTATGTATGATCACGTCTTGGACTTGAAGGGGGACCTGCATGTTCACAAGGATAGATACCCCGCGTCAGCCACGTTCCGTTCAAGTTTCTCAGACTCAATGTCGGTCAGACGCGTCTCTTGCAGGTATACCACGTCTCCCTGAAGATCTTACATATGATTTAAGACCCATCGTCTTTTTATAGGGTCCCCCAGCCCATTCACATTAAGGGTCCCCAGTGTGAGTGTAACCATCTAGTAACACAAAAGGAGCATGGGTTTGCGAGTTCATGACATTTGTCCTTCCATTTCCTGTATTAGGATATGTGTTTTCCACCTTGTAGATTCCCCCCTCCCCTGATCCCTTTAGTAACAACCGGAACCAATAACAGGTAAAACCTTAACTCAGGAACAATAGGGGGTAACCCTCCCCCGCCAACATTGGGAAAAATCAACTCTTTCCCAATACATGTCATTATAGTATGGACCCAATGGGTGTAGGCCATTGGAGCCGCACCCCTTCCCATGCAAACCATAGCCCCTCTACAGAGGGGCGTGTACTCATTATAATCAGGTAGCACATATCGCTCATGTCCAGTGGCTCCTCACCCAAAATAGGGAGCACCCGGGGGGGGGGGGGGGGGGGAGGAGGCGGCACCTTGTGTGGTAGTAGGGGCGGAGCGAGCTCTAGTGCCCCATTAGAACTGACTTTTGGTGTCACACTCCAAATCTAGGAGGAGCCTTTGTGGCCCTGGAAACTGGGGGTCCAGACGTACCTGTACGTCAGAGTTTCTCTCTGTGGATCATCGCCAGTTTGGGAAGGATGCATGTTGTTGGTGAGTGTCTTACCGTACGACCTGGCCCCATCAGCGGTGGCCCAGCTATCGGGGCCCGCCTTCTAGGTCCTGTGGTTTGTCCTTTCCGATCCCTGTTCAGCTGAAGGCACAATGAACACTCTTGGGTTTCTTTTCTTGAGTGGTCTGGGCCTCAGAGGCCTCTCCCAGACTGCTGGCATCTGCCCGGAGTCCGAGAGAACCTGTGATTCGACCCAGGCAGTGATGGTGAAGCTCGAGCTCCCTGTGCCGCCTCTTGAGGGAAGTCTGCTGTAACCAAGGTCTGTCATTGTAAAAAGTGCACAGCGTCTTCCGGGTCCTCCAACGAGTGCCATTGGTGGTAAAGTTGGATACACCAGACCGCTGGAAACTTAAAGTAGTGCCTAAGATCTTTCCCTTTAAGCGCTTCGAAGATAGGATTGAAACCTTTCCGGCAGCGGGAGACCGCCGCCGAGTAGTCACTCAAGAGGCTTATCTGAGCATCCCTGATCTTTATTTGGCCGACCATTCTGTAAGCATTTAAAATTGCCATTTTGTGCTGGAAATTCAGCAATATGAGCGTCATCACTCTGGGCCATTCTCCTGGAGCTGGTTTTGGAATTGACACTCAGTGATTTCTCAATGATGTAATCTCGAGGGTTATCCATGTGGAGCACGTCTTGTAAGAAATTGTGCATGAAGGACTCAAGGTTCGGGCCCTCTGCGTTCTCCGGCAAGCCGACCATTCTAAGGTTATTGCGTCTTGATCTATTTTCTTGGTCCTCTAGTTTGGCGCCTAGACGCTGCACCTCCCAAATGACTCCATCTAGCTCCGTCGCCGTGGTCTCATGGTTATCTTCCAGGGAGCTGATATGCTGTTCACCGTCTGTGGTCTTCTCCGCCTGTGCGTCGAGCATGGACTGGACATCCTGCAAGTCTCGTTTAATGTCTTGGACTGTGGTATTAGTCTCTTGGGTTTGTTGGCCGATAATTTTCATCTCTGCCAGTATGGCCTGGAGTTGTGTTGGAACATCCATAGTTGTTTTGCGGCGTCCAAAGCGGCGAGGTAGATCGGCGTCACCGGTGGAGTTCAAGAATGTAGGTACTCTAGGGAGCGGTCGAGCTGCGCTGATAACGTAGCACTGGGGTCACTTATGTCCACAGTCCTCGTGGGGCCCTCCGCCTGTATGCCTGTCTTAAATCAGGCTTGGTCGTAGCCTTTGGCAGGGGAGGACTTTTTTGCCGTCAGACTGCCGCTCTGTGTGGTGATCGGGGCCAAGTACAGCAAAGATAGTAAGTGGGTGAGGGAGGCCGATGGACGGCACCCGCAATGCATGCAAAGTTACCTCAGGCAAGGCCATTGAAGCATTCGCCGCTGTGGCGTTGTGATGGGGCGCCTGCCCGCAGCACCCAAATGCTCCCAGTGGGGGCCCTGGCAAGCCTCTGTGCTGAATCCTGCGGGCGGCCTCCTCCTCGATATGTAGTAATCGCAGGTAGGTCCCACCGGCAGCACTGTTGTTGTCCAGTCGGGAAAGGAGGGTCTTGACGGGCCCGGGTGCCGGAGAGCCATAGAGCCACCAACTATGTGCCACAGTCCGGGTCCACAGTCACCGCCGGTTAGCCCCGGGCACTTCTTCAGTGTGCGCCCACAGTTGGCGGCCCAATCCGGACACTTTTGCGATGTGGGGCCGTGGAGCCAGCTATTTTCCGTGGCCCCTGATGGCCATGGGCGCAGTTATACCGGCACGGAACACTGCAGTGATTCCCAGTATCCCGCTGCTCCGCATGCAACCAGGTCTCATTTTGTCCATGATTTTGGGTGTTGCTTTTGAGCGCGGCCACCGCGCTAGGTCAGATCAGGCCCAGCAGTCCTCACTGCACAGATCAAGAAATCTCATAGGTTAGGAGATTTCCGGCATTCCTTCTAACAGCGACGGTCAGAGAAGTGTTCCTGCTTCATGTTGCACCAGTCAAGTTACATATTATAAATTGTTGGTGGGAGAAAGTCGACGACTGTTTCCCAGCATTGTCGGAGCCTCAGCAGCCCACAGCCATCTTGCTCGGGCTCTCAAGCGCCCCCTTCAGCCTGTCCATATTTACTGAAATTATGGATAGCCCCTTGTGATTAGCCATTTCCAGGGGTTATGTTGTCAGCCGTTCTCTTTCTTGTTTCCCATCTAGACCCCTTCCCTCGTCCATGCTGCCCTCCGCCCCCCTATATCTCCCCCTTTGCTCCCTCCCTTTACCCCCCTCCCTGTACTGGGTGTGCCCAATCGGCCCCTAGCCCCCCTCGAATCGCCTCCTTAATGATTGAGCCCCTTGTTCCCCCAAGTGCGTCCACCAGCAGGTTTCCCCAGGACCCATTCCAAGATCCTGATTCCACCGTCCCCCAAAACCATTGCTCTATCAATCTTTAGTCGCCCTCCCAGGCTTCCCTATTTCCATTTCACCCCTTGTGCCTCCTTATACATTTCCCCAGTTATGTTTCTTACGAGTATGCAATCGCCCATCATCTTCAGGTGGATTGGCCTTTCAGATTAGGCTGGTACCCTCCTTTATTATTTCGCTTTGGCCTTGCTGTGGACCATTCCCAGCATTGAGGTTTATTCTGGCTGCTTGCAGTAGGTTCCTTTCCTGGTTGTTCATCTTCGATGCCGAGGAGACATGCTCCTCCTTACTAGGCAATCCTTCACTTTTTCCCTTGCCATTCAAAGACCATCCTAAAGGGGAAGGTCCACCGGCACCGGATGTCTGTCTCCGAGGACCCTAGTGAAGGGTGTCTGATGCTGGAAATGCATCGGAGGGACAGGGCCTCCCTACCCTTGTCCGTTACTGCTTTTTATCGTGTGTTGTCGGGTTTTCCGCGCAGGAGTTCAAGTGGGACTCCTGGCTGTGCAGCTCTCTCTTTTGGTTTGGAGTACAGACCCATGGGATACCCTTATGGCACCCATGGGTGGGGGTAGAACCCTGTGCTCCTAGTGCATGTTTTTGGGCACCTGTGTGTGGCCCACAGAGCAGGGTACGGGCTGGTGGCAGCTCTGTGCTAAACTGACAGGTGCGCTGAGCGTCAACCGTATATTGTGGGTATGCCTGTGGGTGGGACCTGGGTGAATGGAGTGTGTGACGAATACGCATTCTGTGTTGTGGATGTTTAGTATCTGGTGTTTGACACGTCTGAGACAGCCCTGCCGAAACTGGTATGAATGCAGTTTGTAGTGCTGAACGGCGTGGTACTTGTCCGAATCCACATTCTGTGTTGAGAGTGTCTGGATGGAGAAGAACGGCCTGAATGCACCGTATGCCTGATGGCTGACTGACTCCTTGAATGCCCTTCAGAGCGATTGGTTGCCTGAGTATGACCCAGCTGTGGGCCTCTCAGCTTAACCTTAAAGCCCTGCTCGAAGGTTTCTCTATTTCGTCGATCTGAAAGCTGCTGTGTCTTCAAGAACTGATCCAGACCTGGTTAGGCACCCTCTTCCCAAGCTATGAGCGACCATCGTGCACTGCTAACCTTTGCCGAAGTGCCCTGGAAGTCAGTCTACGAAAGACTGTTAGCCGGAGACGGGGACCGCCGACGAGAAACGAAGAGAAGCACCGGACATCCCCTCCACCGTTTTCGACCAAGGTTCGCAGGTTTGCTATAACCTCTGGAGGCCCGTCGAAGTTAGTTGTCCAGATGCCCAGAAGCGGGGACTGCTTGACGCTGTGCTGTCAACGACCAGAGCCGCAACGCTCCCCTGATTCAGACATTTGATTCCAGGACGCCCTCGTCCGCACCACCGACCACCTTATCCCCGCCAGAGAAAGCCAATCCGTCGACGAGCATCCACCGGTGGATTTCCCGCCACCCATAGACCATAGAGACGCCCGACGACTCAATGCCCTTGCTGGGCCACAGTTCTTCACAACCTCCTTGCGGTCCTGAACTATCGACATCGAGGTGCCCTGCACGCCTCATCCTTGCAGGACGTCCTCGACTTGTTGTCGCCAAGTACCAGGACCAGACCTGCTACCTCTCTACCGTTGTTCACACTTTTCTTCAACGAATCTCGATGACCCCGTGGCTCCTTATTTAAAGGTAGGCACTCAAGAAGGATCCGTCGACGACCCGTCTTTGTTCACCCTTTTCTTCAAAGAATCTCGATGACCCCGTGGCTCCTTATTTAAAGGGAGGCACTCAAGAAGGATCTGTCGACGACCCATCTTTGTTCACCCTTTTCTTCAAAGAATCTCGATGACCCCGTGGCTCCTTATTTAAAGGGAGGCACTCAAGAAGGATCCGTCGACGACCCGTCTTCAAACTCTGCAATTCCAGGTACATTGGGGTGGTAGAAACATTGTAGAAGGAAGGAACAAGTGACTTACCTGTAATCGTTGTTCTCCAGCATGGGTCTGGCATGGATTCACATGCTCATGAATATTCCCCGTCAGGCTGGAAATCCTCGGTAAAGAAAAAATCAGTATCAGTTTTGTTTCTGATATGTCTATCTTAGTAGTAACCAATCGCTGGTCTCTGGGTCATACTGCCCCCAGCCAATGACTGCCCTCTCCCTAAGCCCCGCCCCTGGCAGCCATCCTCAGATTTGGTAGCACGTAAAGTGGCAGTATGACCAAGTGAAGAGCCACAGAGAGGTAGGAGGGAGGGTTCGCATGTGAATCCATGCTGGAGAACAACAGTTACCTGTAAGTAACTTGTTCCTTCTCCAGCATGGGGTCTGGCATGGATTCACATGCTCATGAATATAAGAATACATAGCAGTACACACATGAACAACCACGGGAGGTGGCAAGGCTCAACATTAGGCATTACATAAACTCAACATTAAGCTACTCTTACCTCCTCACCAGGCTCACCTTAAGCGAACAGGTTGCGCAGAACTGCCTGGCCGACTCTGGACTCTTCCCTGGAATCCCAGTCGACGCAGTAGAATCCCGTGAAGGTGTGTGCGGCAACCTCCACGTAGCAGCCCTGCAGATGTCCAGCAGGGGCACACCAGACAAGAACGCCGTGGTAGCAGCGATCGCTCTGGTCGAGTGGGCTCTCGGACGGCCGGGCAGCGGTCAGTTTTCCAACCGGTAACAGTAAATGATGCAACCTGAGAGCCATCTGGAAAAGGAAGCCTTCGAGTGAGCCTTCCCTTGATTTACAGGTCCAAAATTCACAAACAGCTGTGAAGTCTTCCGAAAACTCTTTGTGCGGTCCACGTAGAACTTCAGCGCTCTAGCTACATCCAGCGAGTGCAAAGTCCTCTCGCCCAGCGACGAAGGCGACGGGAAGAAAACTAGTAACACCAAGGGCTTGTTGAGGTGAAAGTCTGACGTCACCTTGGGCATGAAGGAGGTTTCTCTCGTTTTGTGAAAAGTCAAGTTTGGAGGCTTGCAGGATAGGGCCTGGATCCCTCCCACCCGTCGTGCGGAGGTGATGGCCACAGGAAATGCTGTCTTCCACGACAGGAACTTCAACAGTGCTGAATGCAGAGGCTCGAATGGCGCCTCCATGAGCCTGGTCAGCACCACGTTGACCTCCCACGCCGGGGTCGGAGCCTTCAACGATCAGAACAGTCCTTTCATAAATTCCTTCACCAGGCGATGAGACCACAGGGATGCATGTCCTGTAGTTCTGGTATATCGGGAAATCGCTGCCAGGTGTATCTTGATGGAAGCATGTGCCAGTCCCGCCTTGGCCAGCGACAGTAGGTATGGTAGCACTTGAGGATCCGTAATCCGTAGAGGGTTAATCTTCTGTGCACAGCACCAGACAGAGAACTTCTTCCATTTGTGTCCGTAGCACTTAAGAGTTGAGGACACCCTAGCCTTTACAAGGACCTCTTTGCAGTCCGCCGGGATATCGTACCCTCCAAACTCTAGTGCTGCAGGAGCCAGGCCTGCAAGTGCAGCGACCCCGGGTCGTGATGAAGGATGGCGCCTCCTTCTCTGGAGAGAAAATCTGCGTCCGTCGACAGTTTAATCGGTGGGTACGCTGACAAGTCCAGAAGGTCCGGGAACCAGATCTGCCTCGGCCACGCCAGTGCGACAAAGATCATCCTGCACCGGGACCTCTTGAGTGAGCAGCAATGGCAATGGAGGGAATGCATACAGGAACAGGCCGTCCCAGGGGAACGAGAAAGCATCGCCCTTGCTCCTCGGCTGGGGAAACCTGCTGGCGTTGGTCGCCGTCGCGAACAGGTCGATCTGGGGTTTTCCCCCATCGCCGGAAGAGTCGATCCACTTGATTCTGGCAAAGTTCCCACTCGTGTCACGAGCGCAGCTCCCTGCTGAATGAGTCGGCAATGGTGTTTTTTATTCCAGCCAGGTGGAAGGGTACCAGAAACATCCCCTGGGCGACGGCCCAGTGCCACAGATCCTGTGCCTCCTTGGATAGGGCTGGGGATCTGGTTCCTCCCTGCTTCTGGATGTAGAACATCGTGGTGGTGTTGTCGGTGAAGATCCTCACCACCTTGCCCTTGAGGGACGGGAGGAACGACCCGAGGGCCCAGAACACCGCCCGTAGCTCCAGTATGTTGATGTGGAGCGGCCTCTCCTCCGGGAGCCAAAGGCCTCTCGCGTGAAGATCTCCGGTGTGCGCTCCCCACCCCTCCAGGGAGACATCCGTCATCACTGTCACTTGGTGTAGTGGGGTCTGAAAGTCTGTGCCCGCCGCCAGATGCGCACGGGTGCCCCACCACTGAATTGCTTGGCGGAAGCCCTCGTCGAGCAAGATCTTGTCCTCGAAATTGCCCGCCGCTTGTATCCAACGGGCGTCGAGGAACTCCAGTAGAGGACGCATCCAAAGCCTGCACAGGCGCACCAGTTAGATGCACGAGGACATCATCCCAAGGGACTTGATGGCCCTCACCCTGGCCACGTCTGTGGCCAGCAGACGCTGCACCTTGCCCAGGATGGCCTTCGTCCTTTCCTCCGACAGCGAGGCCCGTCGCACTACTGTATCGAGCTTGGCTCCCAGAAACAGTGCGACCTGCGACGGAACCAGGTGGGATTTGGGGAAGTTGATGGAGAATCCCAGGTCTGTGAGCAGCCGGACGGTCTTCGCTGTGTGTTCGACTGCGAGTTCCCTTGTTCCTGCTCGGATGAGCCAATCATCCAGGTATGGGTAGACGTGGATCCCCTGCAGGCGCAGCCGCGTCGCCACTGGAGCTAGGCACTTGGTGAATACCCTGGGCGCCGACTTCAATCCGAATGGGAGGGCCTTGAACTGGTAGTGCCGCCCTTGGACTACGAACCTGAGAAACTCTGTGTCTTTTTAGAATGGGGATGTGAAAGTACGCATCCTCCAAATCCAACGACGATAGGAAGTCTCCTTCCTCCAGCTGGCCCAGCACGTGCTGGAGGGTGACCATCCGGAACTTCTGTGCCTTGATGTATTTGTTTATCCGACGCAAGTCCAGGTTGGCATGCCAACCTCCTTTCTTCTTCTGATGAGGAAGTATCTTGAGTATACTCCGAAGCCCTGGAGCTTCTTTGGGACAAGCTCGATGGCTCCCTTCTTGAGCTTTCGCCCTTACCTTCAACAGCAGTTGAGGGATGTGATTTTCCTTTCTGGCCACGGGAGGAATGCGAGGGCACTTCTTTAGAAATTCCAGAGTGTTCCCGTGGACTAGGGCATCAGCACCCAACGGTCGGTGGAGATGGACTCCCACACGCTGATGAATTTCGTCAGCCGGCCTCCCACCGGGTTGCTTCGGTGGGGGCCCGATGCAACGGCCGGTTCAGTCTTGCTTGGCGGTGGCTTTGCCACCTTGGCCTCCCTGGAGACGATGGCGAGATCCCCCAGACTTGCCTCGTCCCCTGTAGGCTTCTTGCGACGAGGAACGGGCCGCCTGACGCTATGTCGAGGAGCCGCCGCCGAACCCTTTGGAGGCACCTTGCTTGCCTCCGGAGTTGCGAAAGGGTGGCCGTCATTGCTGCAGAACTCCCAAGGCCCGAGCCGTCTCTGTGTCGGCCTTAAGGGACTCATCCACTGTCTTCCCACACAGATTGTTCCCATCGAAGGGCATGTCCAAAACTTTGGCTTGTACGTCTTGGTGGAAATCAGTCGCCTTGAGCCACCCCCTCCGTCGAAGGCAAACGCTGTTGCCCAACTGGCAGAAACCGGTGTCGGCAATGTTCGTGGCCACTGTTATGGCGTGGTCCGACGCCACCTCACCCTCCTGTAGGATCGCCAGGGCCTCTGCCCTCTTGTCACCCGGGAGGAAGTCCAACAGGGGGCCGATCTTGTACCACAACGCCCTGTCGTAACGGGCCACAATCGCCAGGGCGTTGGCCGCCTTAATCGTCGTCACCGCAGATGAGATGACTCGTCGTCCTATGGCATCTAGTCGCTTTCCCTCGCCGTCTGGCGGGGAAGTTGAAGTTGAAGCCGATGCCCCCCCGCTTTCTTCTTGGCCGCTTCCGAGACGACCGAATCCGGGATCGGTTGTGCTCTAAGGCACAAAGGGGTGCCATCGGGGACCCGGTACTTCTTCTCGTACCGGTCCCTCTTGGCAGGCGTCGTGGACGGGTTCTTCAGGAGAGCAAGTCCCTCGTCCCAGATGTCATCCAGCAACGGCACCGCGAGGACCGTCTTCCTCTTGGCCTCGCACGGTTGGTAGAGGAAGCCTTCCTTTTTTTCTTCGGGGCAGAGCTGGAAAAGCTCGGACGTACTGGCAATCATGGTGTGGAAGGAGCCAACTTCGTCGGGCGGGGCTGCCCGAGGAATCGGCGACAGGAGGTCAGTCCCATCATCACCACCGTCGTCATCCGTCCCCGTTGTGGCCGCATCTGTTCCCGTGTCATCCCTCGGGACCGGGGAAGGAGACAAAGGCTGAGAGGGCCGTGAAGGCTGAAAGGGCGGGGTTGGATGAATCCTCCTCCTCTTGTTTGGAGGGCAACCCAACGGACCTGGTTCAGTTGGGTCGTCCGTCGGGGGTAGGGGCAATCTCGTCCTTATCTCCATGCATAATGCTTGGATTGCCGTCAAAATAGCCGCCGAGTTGTCCTGTGGCTCAGGCTGCGATGGGCACGACGGTTGCTCCTCCTCCACAGGAGCCTCGTCGTCACCACCCTGGCTCTCGCCATCCCCCTCGTCGGGATCCATCCCGTGGGACTGGGCCTCTTCCAAATTCTTGTCGAGTCCCTCTTTGACTTCGACCAGCTCCTCCTCGGAGGCTGTGTCCGTGTCTGTGTTCGTGTTCGTAATGGCCACCGCCCCCCCCCTCTTTTTCCACCGGGGTCTTCACGGGGGTCTGCTTGATGGGCTTAAAAGAGGATTCCCTCCACGGAGGCAGGGAAACTCTGGGCCCCGAGGTCGCCTCCACCGGGTTAGCCTCCACAGGCTTCGCCAGGGCCGCAGCAACTCCCTCAATAGAGGCCTTGGCCGGTTGAATCAAGGCCTCCACCACCTTGGGCACGCTTGAGGCCTTCACCTTAGGGGGAGGGTCACCACCTCACTCCCCTTCGGCCGGTTCCTTCGAGATCGACCGGGGCCTCTCCAGAAGCTTAGCCGGGTTCTCGGATTTTCTCTTCCCCGAGCCAGAGCGTTGGCTCGTGGTTGATGGAGTCTGAAGGTGCGCCCTGCCTGCCAGCCGAGGAGCCCGACCGTTCGGCGCTCCCGGTGCCCGCGGACTTGCGGTGCTTTGCCTTCTGTTGGGCCCCCGTCGCCGGGGCACCCTCACAGGACTTAGAAGACTGCTCAGACTTCTTCTCACCTGCTGGGCTCTTGCCTTCCAGCCAGTTGGCGAGACAACGATCTCTCATAGTCCGATCCGACATGTTCATGCAAAACGCACAGTCCTTCTCCACATGCGTTTTGTCCTCGTGAAGACAGTAGAGGCACCTCGAGTGCTCGTCCTCCTTGAACACATTCTGTAATCCGCATCCAGGACAGTTCCTAAACAGCTTGAATCTGGGTGTCGAGCTTCCTTTCTCCTGGGCCATGTCCGCGGGGTAGGCCTCAGAAACTTCTGGAATCCTCCAAGAAGCGCAACTCGACGAAAACTTCACCCTTGAGGGGCGTAGAAAATTCCAAAACGGGTCCCTGTTGATCGGAAGTAGAAACGGTGGAGCTTGAGGCTCGACTGACTGAAAAATGAGATTAAACTCTTTGAAAAATCGCAAAACAGAGTAAAAGCTCCAGAGCTATAGCACGAGGACGCCCAACATTTGAACGTGCGGTAAAAATCTGAGGATAGCTGCCAGGGGCGGGGCTTAGGGAGAGGGTAGTCATTGGCTGGGGGCAGTATGACCCAGAGACCAGTGATTGGTTACTAAGAAAAACAGATCAGAAGCGAAACTGATACAGATTTTTTTTTTTCGAAGGATTCCCAGCCTGACGACGGGGAATATTCATGAGCATGTGAGTCCATGCCAGACTCCATGCTGGAGAAATAAGACTAATTGAACAATATATGGACTGGGCTTGTAGTAGATCTTTATTTTACAGGTTGCCCAGGTAGGGGTGGGGGGGGGGAATCTCCACACAGAGCTGTGTCTACTGGTAGGGGCCAGTATTCTGCCAATTGTTCTAACCAACTGCTTTCCTCCTATCTCTATTGTTGGTTACATTTATTAATTGATTTGTGTGACATTTGACCAGAGTACAGTTGATGCACTTTAATGAAATCTGATAATTGTGGTACCACTTAGTACTGTGTAGATTTGCCATTGTAGATTAAATGAACACAAAATGATTGTGATATTGTACATAACCTTGAAACTTAATTATATAAAGACTGTTTTAACTAATACAGTGTGCGGACATCCCTTTGTGGGTGCTTAGGGACTACAATGAATTTAAGAACCGGCCTGCATCACATCCTGAGAAGCTAGGCCCTGATTGCTTGTCCATTGCTACAAACAATAGAGAATCTTGGCTGGGGTCCTCTGTGCCTCTCCTCTGCCATATAGAGAGCAGGAACACAGACACCTCCCTCCGGTGCTTTACAGTGTCATTTGCTTCCTTCTGCTGAGGGTCATTTGGGACAAGTCCTGAAATAGCAAGATTCTGATCCATTATAAGTTATCTGTTTTGATTTTTTCTGCTGCTGCCAGAATGTTTTCTTTCATAGCATAATCGTGGAATGGTGCCAGTACATCCCTTGGCCTTGCTCTCGGCTCTGTGTGGGCCCACTCTGTGCACCCTGTCCAACTGTACGTCCGGTGCATTCTCCATTTACCTGCAGGTCATTAAAGATGTTTGTCACTGCCTACCTTAGGTCCTTGTCCAGTACCTCCTCTGTCAGGCATTTTCCAGGTCCTCAGTTTTCAGCTCAAGATTATGCGTTGCATCTGCCATTTGCTCCATCAGCATGTCTGTCTTTCTTGAGTCCTCCGCTAGATCTTGAAGCGCTCTCTGGGTGGTGTCCACTCTTTCTTCCATGTTGCTTACATCCCGCTTGATATCCTGCAATGCCTCCGCCAGATCCTCTCTCATTTAGTCCATTTGTTTATGGACTGTTCCTGCAATTTTGTGGGCAAAATCTGTAAAAAAAAAAAAATGTTTGAGGACTGCATGGGGCACTGCCGGTTCTTGAGTTCCCGGTGATTGGGAGTCCCCATGGTCTGCATTTCCCTGGGCATTTTCATTTGCTGGGGATGGGGGTAGTCATTTCACGTCCCCACATCTTCTGGATACTGGCCTCTTGGGATTGTTTTGAGCTTTTTGCGGCCGACGTGGCGTGCTTTGCCTTTGCATTGGACAAGTTTTTCCCAGCTGGCTAGCCAGCCTTCTCCTCCTCCTCAGATTTGTTCCATGTTAGTCTTGCCTGAAAGGATTCCCCCAGCTTATAGCTCAGGTGGAGGAAGGTCCTATAACAATGCTGTACTGAGGCGGTCAGGCCATGAGAGAGGTTACTGGGCCTAATGTGGGCCCTTCCTTCTCCCGTCTTGGGATTTATGGGCTCTGCACAATTGCGCTACAGTGCTCTGCTGGGCTGGACTTGCTTTTAAGGCTGGGGGAAGCTGTGCCGGCTTCTACTCTATGCCGGTTTGTGTTCGCTCCCTGTTCTCTTCCCAGTCTGGGTTGTGGAGGACCTGTGCTCCCGCCCCTGTCTGATCCAGAGTACTTTCGCTTGCCTCCGGTCGTTCCCTCTGCTTGTCTTCGAGTGCCTGGGCTCTGTAGGCTTGCCCACGGACCTTGCGTCCCTCACTGGCCTTCGTGTTGGCTACTTACATTCCACTATCTTTGTGGTGCCATGGGCCGCTCCTCCCTCTGTCCGTCAGGGTCTGCCTGTCTCTCCTTTTCGAATCGGCAGCGAGGGGTTGCCTAATGTCCCTTCTTGTGTGGGCGCTTCCTGAGTCCAAAATTCACCTGGGGAAGGCGAATCAACTTACTTTATTCAATCTTTTGGTTCAGAGGGTTGGGAGAATATCGGTCACGGTGCTCTTCGTATGGCGGCCATCTTGGAAGACCCATAATAGCTTTTCAGTGGATGTTTAGTGTTTGAGCTACCTGCTGGGTGGCGGTTTCGTGATAATCTGTTTTTTGGTCTCCATTATAATGCATAGACCCCACAGGGGTTTAAGACCATTTTCCTCTGCACTAAGCAGGGAGGGAACCAAAAATTATATTGAAATGGCCTGATAAATATCTCCAGTCGGTCCTGAACCCAGGTCTTGGCAGGGGACTACCAAGCAGATGTTTGAAATGGGACCCTGCTCACATTCACCCAGCCCTGTTCATGTCTTTGAAGTGAAGGCTGCAGTGATGTGATGCGGTCCGGTGCTTCAAAGAACATAAAGAAAGCCTTATCCCGCTGTGTCATCAGTGCAGGGCTCATGCAGCCCCCATGATAAAGCAGCCTGCAGGTTTAAGCAGTACTAAAAATGTAAATTATTAACTGTGGGATATGTGCGAGTCCTCGAGAATTCCTTACTCAGGTTGCCAGGACATGGCCATCGCTGTTGGATCCAGTTCCTGGGGTGGACGAATGGGGTAGGATCACCTGAGTAGGGGAACCCAGGGTTATGCTCGGAGGAATACCTCAGGCGGGATGCGGTATTGTGCCAGAGAAGGGGAGAGAGAGAGAGAGAGAGGCGAGATATCTGAGGCTTTCCTGGGCTGCATTACATCTGCCTCCCCTCCTCCTGTTAGATCTCTCTGGCCCAGATCCAATAACCCCCTTCGTACGTAATCATTTCCCTAAGGTCTCAAACCTGGGTACATCCAAAAAGCATGACTCCCAGAATCCTTGTTTCACCGTTCTCCATTCGAATATTCCCCATCCTTCTTCCTCCCGTCCCTCAGATTATTATTTTCTGCATTCCCAACCTGATCAGAC
The DNA here is from genome assembly GCF_040938575.1 of Ambystoma mexicanum. Lineage (NCBI taxonomy): Eukaryota > Metazoa > Chordata > Amphibia > Caudata > Ambystomatidae > Ambystoma > Ambystoma mexicanum. The sequence goes on from NC_090926.1 coordinate 748,140,181, forward strand.
AAAACACTACGATTCCCACAATCCCCTTTGTTCATGTCACAACCCCAGTTATTCACGTTTACTCCGCAAACCCTACCAATCCTGTCCCTCTGATTGTCACTTTCTGAACTCTCAGTTGAAAGTGACCGACAATTATAAACGACTAACCATTATAAATCCCACCATCCCCTATGTTCTGTTCTTCATCCCGGCCTTTCTCGTACATTTAACAAACCCTCCAAAACCTACCCTTCCGAGAGCACCCCCAAACTCAAATACGAAGGATATGATCCCATACAACACCTCCGTTTTCCAACTCTGTAGGATGCTTTGACATTCAAACTTTCCTGGTTTCCGACAAAAACACTTGCGCACACCACATACAATGGACTAATGTTAAGTCTGTATACCTGACATGTCCCAACCCGAGAGTCAGGTAAAGCCAGGCAATTGATTTGAATCACACACTGGACGGCCCTTCCTTTTCCCCACAGGGATAAAAAGATAATCAGGAGAGCGCAGTATGAGCAAGGCGAGTACAGCAGACAGCACTTGGCAGTTCAAAAGAAGAGGAAAGGTGGCAGGAATCAGGAGGGTGGCGAGGAGAGAAGTGACCTTGCCCTTTTCGTCTTAGGCGGAACCTTCGTGGAAGAGAGCCTAAGAACGCAAATAATAGCACAAGTGTCCTGCAGCAGATGTCAACGGTACACGGGGCAAACCTATGCCAATAAGCAGGAGTGAGGGAAGCTCCTGTGCCCGTGGTACCGTCCTTGACTGCAGAGAAGCCAAAAGCCAAGTGGTTCATCACAGTCGGTTAGTCGAGGGGAAAACAGATAAGAACCGGGCTGTGTTGAGTGAGAATCACAAAGTGGCAAGTTTTGAACTAAAACAGATGAACTTTGAATCAACTGTTGAAAGCACGAAGAGGAGACCAGCTACAGAGGGAAAACGGCACCATGTAAGAGAAACTACAAGCAGCAGAAGGATGGCCAGCGAAATAGGTCAAAGTGCACAGAGGGTCAAGCAAAATCCTTGTACAATTGAACAACTTTGATCTACAAGCAGTGTGAGAGAAAGGCAAGTGAATCCCACAGTAAAAGTGAACATTGAGAAACCAACGGAATTTAATCCCTTTAAAGTCAAGATTTGTCCGAGCCCGACCAAGGGAGATCCAGGGGTGAGCCATCACCCAAGAAGATAAGGGCAAGAGGGGTCCGAGCCCGACCAAGGGAGATCCAGGGGTGAGCCATCACCCAAGAAGATAAGGGCAAGAGGGGTCCGAGCCCGACCAAGGGAGATCCAGGGGTGAGCCATCACCCAAGAAGATAAAGGCAAGAGGGGTCCGAGTCCGACCTACGGAGATCCAGGACTGAAGCTATCACCCAAACATGATTGATAAAAGGAACAGTGATATCATTTTGATTACAATTGAGAAGGGTCAGCGCCCAGAAGAGGGGGACCCAGGGGTGAACCCATCACCCAGCGAACATTGGAAAATAACTTTCATTTGTTAAAGGAATTTTTGTTTTGTTGTTTGAACACGTCTGATCCTCGAAGGCAAGAGACTTTCAAGTGAAAACGAGACTTGGCCATCAATGGCTCGAGAAATAAAAGCAGAACTGTTGTTTCATGCTGGAGAAGTGCAAGACTGTACTGTGCTCCAAGTATCCTGAGAGCTGCGATTAGAACTGTCGTTTTGTGCTGGAGAAGGCCGAGACGGTACTGTGCTCCAAGCTCCCATCTTACCAAGAGTCCAAAACGTGGGGAAGGGAGGCCCAGGCTACCGCACCCCGACATATTATTTACGAAAACTTCTTTCTTTTCTTGAGAACTATCCCATAACCCTTTTTGTATTAGTGTGAGATTTGGCAATAGGCTTCTTAGTATAGGCCCTTTTTGTTTTGACACAATGCCACTAGAACTGCCTTCTTTTTCATTTGATGGTTGACGCTTGCTCCCATCTTAGATTTAGATTAGGAGTTTTTCCAACCTGCATACCGAATTCAATGTTCAATAAACACCCTCGAACTGTGATTACTTGTGTCCGTCTTACTTGTTGTCACCATGGGTTTCTCACAGATCCCACTAGCAGGAGGGAGGGATTAGGGGAGAGGAATTTGGGAGCTTTTCTCAGACCCCACCCCCCATGAATAAACATTTCCATTTCAGAAGATGTATTAATAAATGAACAGCTGGAAAATAACCCAAGGAAGGATGAGTATTTCCAAGAATGTTTAAAACAAGCTGTACTGAAACATTGTCTACAGAGTACAATCCAAACAAGCATATTCAGAAGTGTCCTGATAAGCCTTTCCAGTGGTCTAGTGAAGAAGAAAATATGTATTATGGGCACATTAGACCCATAAAAGGTAACAAATAAATAAAATCACATTACGTACATCTTAATAATACCCATAGACATAAAGAAAGTGTACAAAAGCATGGTAAAACAACCTGAAATAGCACCACAGACTGCAAAAATTCAAATTTAAAACTGCTTACACTGTAATAAATTAACTCTGTTCCAGCACACGTTCAATGAAAATATAGACATTAAGTGCACAATTTACATCTTGGAGTGATAGCACCTTATTAAAAGCTGCAGATAACTCACTTATCCCCCAACTTCTTAGCATCGGACTGAGATATTTGCGCATCAGATTCACATTAACAGGGCATACTAATAAGAAATGCATTAAGTCATCCATATCATGCCAATCACAAACGCATCTGCTCACTCCTTGACTGCTTTTGTCCTGTGTAAGAGCAGTACCTTTCGTGAAAAGCAGGTGCGCTCACAGTCTTAACAGGGTCACCTTCTTGCTCAGATCACTAAACCAATAAGCGTAGTTAGGGGGACACAACAATGACCCAAACCTAAGGTAGCCAAGAATGCTCATATTATGCCACTTGGAATCCTTGCTTTGATTTTGTTTAAAAGCCAAAAAGGCCTTTGTACATAGTATTAAGTCTTCTTTTACTGCCTATTTTAAGGCAGAAATATTCCGCCAGACCAAGAGAACTTACCGCCAGACCCGTAATTAGCCCCAATTTCTTTTTGAAGTAATAGGGATCCCCTCAACCCCATGACGTGTGTGAGTGTATGGTGAAAGGGTGCAAACTTAAAATTTATGGTTGGCTGCCTGGGTGTGCCTGTATGGTGAAAGAGTGCAGACTTAAATGTATGGATGGCTGGGTGTGTACATGGTGAATGGTGTGTGTGCTTGTGTACAGGGGCACAACCAAACATACATTTCGGGGGGGCTAGCCCTTCAAATGTTGGGAGAGGCGCCAACTTTACGGGTGGTGGGGAGGGGCAAACTTATTTGTGTGGGGGCATCTAACTTCTTTACGCGTTTTAATGAGACTATTCTAGTGCAGCTTCAATGTTACAAGCAGTTAACTCTCTCCTTTAAGTCTCCTATTCCCTCTCGACCCTTCCAATCACTCCCCTGGCATGCAAGTACTAGACCCACGTCGCAATTTCAATTGCCTAAAAAAATGTGGCATTCGAATGCAGGTACTAGCAAAGAAATGCTTTACGTTGGTAATTGCTGGGCCCTTATTAACAGCAAAACCCAGGTGCTGTTTAACATCTGTGTCCTGTTCTGTCCGGCAACTGCTCTAAAGGTCAGCCAGGTCGAGTCAACATAGCCCAAAATGTCAGGGGGAAGGGGAGAGGGGGTTCAGTGCTGAAGCCCCGTCAACTCAATGGTGTTGCGCCACTACTGGTGTTTAATGCCTTGATTACTCCTGGCCCTATTCTTCCTCGTCCCAGTACTTATGTATGAGGCAGTACTTGTGTACTCTGCCTCCTACACAAGTACTGGGATGAGGTAGATGGAGGTAATGCCTGACTTAGCTACCTGTAATCTTCATTACTCCTAGTCCCACTCTTCCTCATCCCAGTACTTACCTATGAGGCAAGGAGCCTCCTACGATATGATATGGTATTTGTAACGCGCCTATACACAGGTGTTTCAAGGCGCGACGAGGCAGGGAGGGGAGGGACAAGGGGAGACAGACAATGATCCTACTAGGCCAGGTGTCATTCAGATCGCGCAAGTGCAGGGGTGGGGGAGGGGGAAAAGTGCAAGGGGAAGGGGAGGGGGGAAGTGCAGTACAAGGTAAGTGGCGTAAAGTAATAAATAAATAAATAGGGCCAGCTGGTGGCAAGTGCGAGGTAAGTGCAGAGCAAGTGCTGGGGAAGGGGGGGGGGCTGTAGGGATACAGAGACAGTCCCGCAGTGCAAAGGGGTTCCAGGGCATCAGTGCAAGTGGAGAGTGGCTGGGCCCAGGACCGAGGCCGTTTAGAGTGGTCCAGTTGCAGGATCAGTGCAGTTTCAGTGAACAATTAATTAGCTGTTCAGCAGGGGAGAGGGAGAGAGAAAGCAGAAGCAAAGAGGAAGGTTTTGAGGTGCTTCCGGAACCGGAGATGGTTCTCCTCAAGTTTCAGGAAGGCAGGAAGGCTGTCCCAGAGGGAGGCCCCTGCCGCGGAGAGAGATCTACCCCCAGCTCGATGCTTCAAGAAGCGGCTAACCCTGAGGGAATTGGAGGCGGATGAGCGAAGGGCTCGGGAAGGAAGATATTTGGGAAGAGAGAGTTGAAGGTATTTAGGACCCAGGCCCCAGAAGGCCTTGTGGACAATGCAGAGGGTTTTGAACTTTATCCTCGCAGCCACTGGGAGCCAGTGTAGAGATTTCAGTCCTGGAGAGATACGGTCTCTGGGCTTGAGGCCAAGGACAAGCTCTACGTAAGATATGGGACAAGGAAGAGGGACGGGGAGGTAATTCTTGGCCAAGGAGCTGATTTTGGATGTTGGGGTAGGGGGTGGGAGGGAGGGAGGATGTGTGGAGGGTAGGATTGTGCGAGAAATCCTAATGGTTGTCCATGTCCAGGCTAAATAGGCATGATATGTGGTATTAGTGGCTAGTGAGGCATTTTGGTGCAGCCAGTCTAGTCATTCCTCAGTTTGGTATGAAGTTTGGTATGAATTTCTTTTAACTAGGAATTTCTGATAAAGCAGTCCGGGTGCTGCCAGTCTTGCAATTTCTTACATGCAGCATTGTATATTTTTCTGGGCAGCTGTGATAAAAGGATATGATAAAAGTCATTTATAACACGCCTGTACACAAGTGTTTCTATGCGCAACAAGACAAGGGAGGGAAGACAAGACAAACAATCTGACTAGGCCTTGTGTCATTGTGAGAACGAGAGGTGCAAGAGGCAAGGGAGGAGGAGGGAGTGCAAGAGAGAGGGGAGGGGAAAACAGGGCTGCAATGCTCCGAGTTAGTGCAGCCAGTGCAGCTGGCTATTGGTAGTGCAAGGAGAACAAGGGGCTACAGGGTTACAGTTACAGCCTTTAACTGCATGATAGGCACAGAGACAGTGCAAGGGTGACCGATCAAGAAAGAGCCTGGACTCAGAGAGACTCTGATGGTATCCAAGCAACCGGTCTGTACAGCAGACAGGTAGGTCAGCAGGGGAGGGAGAGAGAGAAAGCAGAGGGGAAAAGCAACGTTTTGAGCTGCTTCCGAAACTTCAGATGGAGCGGCTCAAGTTTGAAGGGGCAGGGAGGCCATTCCAGACGGAGGCACCAGCAGAGGAGAGAGATCTACCCCCCACTCTCTGCCTGGAGAAGCGTCTAACCCTTAGAAGAGTTGGAGGTAGCTGAGCTAAGGGCTCAAGAAGGAAGGTATTTTGGAGGAGAGCATTGGATTTAGTGTGGGCTCCGGCCACAGAAAGCCTTGTGGATAATGCAAAGGGTCTTGAACTTGATCCTTGCAGCCACCGGGAGCCAGTGCTGAGATTTCAGGGCTGGAGAGATATGATCCCTGGGCTTGAGGCCAAGGATATGTCTTGCAGTCCTGTTCTGGGTTAGTTCCAGATGACAGAGAGTAGAGGAAGTGAGAATGAGAAAGGCTGTTGCGGTAGTCCAGCCTAGAGAGAACCAGGACTCTGGAGACAGTGAGCTTCTGGTGGAAAGTGAGAAGGGAAGAGTCTCTTTGAGGAGGAGCAGCTGGTAGTGGAACTTCTTGGTGACATCCGAGATGTGAGGAGAGAAAGAGAGAGTGGCATAGAAGAGGACACCAAGGTTTTTTTGCCTTGCAGGAAGGTGAAGGAAGAGGGCCCAAGGCGGCCGGCCAGAGGGAAAGCTGGTGCCAGGGTCCCAATCAGAAGGACCTCCTTCTTACTGGCATTAAGGTAGAGATCGTTGGAGGCGCACCAATCCTGAATCACCAATAAGACAGTCAGGAATGAGCGAGAGAGGAGAGGAGGCTGAGGGGAGCCTGAAGGAAAGCTGAGTATTCCGCATAACACTGAAAGTTAGAGGAGAAGGTAGAGATCAGGTGGGCCAAAGGGGCCAAGTAGAGGTTGAAAAACCAGGGTGAGAGTAAAGAGCCCTGGGGAACGCCACAGGTAGAGAGAGGTGGCAGAGAGATTGGGACCCAGTTGGACCTGGGAGGGAGGGGCGGTTTAGGCAGTCCAAGAGGAATGAGGTCAGTCACTCCAGGGCCTGATCTGTGATGCCCAGGTTCTCACAGAGTCGATTGATCAGGATGGCGTTGTTGACTGTGTCGAAAGTAGAGGAACGAAGGAGGCTGAGGACAGAAGGAATGCTGGAATGAAGGTTAGAGAGCAGATCTTCATGGGTGTTCAGGAGAGCAGTTTCCATGACTCTAGCAGCTCTGAAGCCAGACTGATGTCATGGAGACAACCAACAGATTCAGTGTGGAGAGTAAGCTGGGAGATGGCAAGCGTTTCCAAAAGTTTGCCCAAGAAAGGGGTGATGGAGATTGGGCAATAGTTTGCCGGGCAGGTAGGATTAGCAGACGGCTTCTTGAGGAGTGGGTGCACAAGGGAGGGTTTAAGGGGAGAGGGGAACGTTCCAGTGGCTAAAGAGTGATTACAAAAATCGTCCAAGGCTGGAGTGAGGGTATCAATATGGTCCTTGATGGTTCTGGAGGAGCAGGGGAGCACCTGTTTGGACGACGCTTTCATAGATCAGACTGGTCTAGAAACCTCGGCAGGTGTTGTAAGAGAGAACGAGGAAAAAGGAGGGAGAGAGGTAGAGATGGCCAAAAGGGGGCCGAGAGAGGAAGAGGGAGAGGAAGAGGAGATAGAGGACAGGATGTCCTGAGATTTAGAGGAGAAGTGAGAGGCCAGAGCCGTACAGAGGGCCGTGGAGGGAACAGGAGAGATAGAGACCGCAACAGGAATTGACCAGTTCCTTGCAGATTTTAAAGAGTTCAGCTGTGTTGGTAGATGCCGCGGAGACGCAGGCTTTAATGTGTGTTCTCTTCTTGATGAGTGTTATTGCTTTGACTGGCATTTTGGTGCAACCAGTCCATGTATGTCTAAATGTGGCCTGGCATGCTTTTCTGTAATGTTATTACGTGTCTACACTGGTCTACACTGTGCAGCCAGTTGGACATGTTTTCATTGTGGCATGGCATTTTTAATAGCAAGGCATTCATGTTCCTGTGCACTGTTGGTGACTTAAATGTATTAGATTGGTGTTACCCTACAAAACAATTGCAAACTCTGGTTTTATAGACAATTTTTCTCAGAAAGTGTGCTGTATATTGCATTAAAATACCTATTTATAGCTTACTACTAGTGCAGTGTACGACATACCCCTTCAGCAGCACGTTCGTGTATATTGCGCAAGTGTGACAACATAGGCCGGGCCAGAGTGTGGGGCGACCCGTGATTTGTTGCCGAGTTGGGGAGGGGCCCTCAGCATGGCTCGCAGGTGGGCCCTTACGCCACTGTATAGACCGTATGGCGTGCTCCATTGGAAGACCCCCTAATTTATATCCAAATCGTATTATTGAGCCATTTATTTAAGCAAGTTTATTTGCTTGGGTTTTAATATTCTCTGTAGCAGAGGACCAATCACTGCCGTCCAGCATACCCCACACAGTCTGAAGGGATAAGGCCTTCTAAATGTTTTTTGGAGCATGGGGATGCAATGATTTGCTGGTGTTTAGAAGGCCTGATGCCTGAAGGCTGTGTAATCAGTGCGGGCTGTGTGTGGTCAAGTCTCTGGGAATAATCATTCTCCCGCCCGATCAGTGGGAAAAATATTATTCCCAGTCATTTGCTAGCAGTCAGCCCTGCACTAATAACAGCATGCAGGCATGAGGCCCAAATGTGGTTGAAACGCAGGACTACAGCAGGAACGGCATTCAGGCCTTTCATCTTTTTAATCTAATCATAATTAGATATATTCATATAGCGCTCTGATCCGAAACGCTTCACATAGCACATATTTAAATACATTGTTATTATTATTACCCAATTAAAATTGGTACTCACTTAATCGAACCCAGAAGAATGAAGAGCTGAGTTGGCCGTGCCAGGTTTTGAACCTGCAGATCAAACACAGATCACAGCAACAAGTGCTAAACCTGCTGAGCCATCTGCTTTCATTCAGGACTTTAAATGTGCACTTTACAGTGCACACATTATAAGCTGCATTTGCCAGAGCCATCCAAGACATTACCTCCTGGGCCTATGCGGTATACCAAAGGGTTATCACCTCTTTGCCTCTACATTAGCCCCTTGTTGACAAAAAAAATTATGAATGGCTTTTCGTGAAGGTTTAGTGTTTTAGCTCCCTCCTGGCTGGTTGTCTTGTGATAATCTGCGGCTATTAAGCCCTTTGTCTGCATCGTAATGTATGCAACCCATGGGTGCCTCAGGCTGTTTTTTCTGCTTTAGTGAATGAGGGGGTCCCCAAACATGTGAAAATAAGACCCCACGAGCCGTGGCACATCTTCATCTGGCATTAGTCACAGCTTATGGGGGCACATTTCAACATAATGTTTGGAGTCCCCCTTTGCCTGGAGCCGAGAAAAATACTGGAGGCACCCATGGGATGCAAACATTACAATGAAGACAAAGAAATACAGCCAGGGGGTCTGTCGCCAAAGAGAAGCTGAAACACTAAACTTTCACTGAAAAGTATTAAAACACCTGGACGTCCTGGTGGTGTTGATGAGTGAAGGCATAGCTTGCCCCAAAAGAACTGATGTACACCAAGCACATCTCAAAACACACTGTTGCCCTACAGTCCTTTAAAAGTTTTACTACGCTTTCAATGAACCAAATGCTTGGAGTTGTTAATTTTTATGCCCAACACTGGCAACATACTCCAACTAGATAATAAAATAAAAATGGCACGCACACAGAAACCATTGATTCTTTATGGATGCCATATAAGTTAACGGCACATCCCATTGAAAAAAGTATCATAAAAATCGCTAATTACCAACGCTATTAACTATTTCTGCGTTTTGACTCCTATACTTATTCATTCTCACCACAGATTCCCATGAGCTTGCCATCTAGTATAGCTGCATACGGTGTCCGCTCTGTGCTTACTGCCCCTACAAGCCGTATCTTGCCTGTTGCGCCAGCTGGCATACTAGCCATCCAGATGTCAGTAATGCCGCCTTTCCTATGCTAACAATCGGATACGCCATTTTCCTAGCTGCAGCAACGTGCTTCATGCACACCTTTGTACTAGTTTGCGCATATATCACAACCGTCCTGATTTTAGTAACAACTGAGCCGACCGCATATTTGAGCCACTAGTCGCTACCCCTCTGTGGTTACGTACCACCAAGTGATCTCACCATTTCATTGCCCAAATTGCCTGCATTGCTTAGGTTTGTTACCTGGCCCGTACCCGCCCACTGAATGACCACGTCACCGCCATCATTTGTTGATCTGTTCGCCTGTGCTTGCCTTGAAATTGCTCTGCCGCCGGCCCTATGCTTGCATGTAAATGATTGAGCTCTCGCTCAGAACTGCAACGTTGATCCACCTGTTAGCGCCATGATATATGCTACTCTGCCTTTGCCTGATATGTTCATTGTGCATTGCCTAACTTGCTGCGCCACACCTTTCGATCTATCCCTGCATATGTTGCACTGCTCCGCATGAGACATGTCCACACGCTGTAAACTAACTCTAGGGTACCTACCTTACCCTGCCGTGCCTTTTAATTTGACATCTACCCGATTTGCCAATACTTGCTGCTAACATTAGAGTGTCTGTTCTGCCAGAATTGTTGCACCTTTACAATTGACATACGCCTCATGCACTCTGCATTGCTCCCTGCCGAATACGCTAATGTATGTGTATGTGTACCCTTATTGCCTAGACTCTTTAGTCTAAACCTGTATTTAACCTTTGAGCCTGCATTGCTTGCACAGAGCCCGTACTGCCTAGCTAAATAGTGCCTGCAACTCTTACCTATAACTGCTTCACAAACCCTGTGACCCTCTCCTCTCTAACTTCGGTAACATGTTACCACGCTGGTCTTCCCTAAAGTCACTGTTCTTCTCATTACAAGTAGCACTCTTAGTGTGGGCAATTACCTGGACGCTACACTTACCACCATCTATCTTAGTAGCATCTAGCTCTTGTACACCTCATCCATGGCCACCATTTACAGACCTGCTGATACCTACCCAAGCACTGCACCGCAAAACCACAACATCTACCTCAACAATCCGGCCTTATGGCTCGACCATTTTGCCAAAATACCCTCACCTAACCAACCATGCGCTAGCACTCTTAGAAACTTAAGATTAGGGTCTAGACTTATGGGTAAGAAGGGTCACCCTATGTATCTGAGCTCACATCTGAAAACACAGACGCTCAGCCCGCCTCCACAAACGCCCACCTCACCCACGCCCCATCACCCTCAGACCAACACAGCTTCAACAAGCAACGCTGGTTTAATTAAAGCCGCTCTGATTAATGCAAGGTCCCTAGCCGCTCACACTTTGGACATCGCTGATCTTATCAAGACTCAGGAACTCAACTTCATCGCCATCTCTGAGACCTGGCTGCACGCGGCATCTGGCCGGCACTCTCTCTGGCCATCCCCACCGATTACTCCATTATTAGATGTGATCGCACCTTGAGAGGTGGAGGAATTGCATTTATCTTCAGAAACTCATTAGGACTTAGAACCATACCAAGCACTAAGGTGGAATCCGCAGAGTTACTCTCTGTCATACTCGGACTCTCAGCCAACCAAACTGTCACCATCCACCTAATATACAGACCCCCTGGTCCACCCACATCCTTTGTGGATGACATCTCTACTTTAGTACTCAACAATGCAAAATCTAACTTTCAAACCATAATTTTTGGTGACCTTAATCTAGGACACCAAGACACTAATGATCCTGCCGCCCTCGACCTCGCTAATACCTTAACAGATTTAGGCTTCTCACACCACATACAGGAACCCACCCACATTAAAGGGCGGTCCCTTGACTGGCTCAGTGACACCAATTGCAATATTAACATACTCTCCAACGCCCCTTGTATTTGGTCCGACCACCACGTCATCACTTTCAGTATCGAAGCAGCCTCACCACCCATGCCTCTGGTCGCCCCAGCCACCCTCACTAGAAATAAAAAAGAACATTACGACTGAAAAACTACTGCCCCCTCATACTTCCCATATTCAATTATACGCCTGACACTTGCTCAGACCCCACCACCCTAGCCGAGATGTACAACCAGTCAGTGCTTGCAGCCATCAATTCTATTGCCCCGCTCAAACGGGGAAACCCAAACAACGAGCTCACCTTAACACGTGGTTCACTCCCCAGCTTAGAGTTTTACGTAAAGAGAAACGCACTGCAGAGTCACGCTGGAGAAGTCACCACTCTGACGCCCACCAGGACGGTCTTCTGTTAGCCACCCTTAACTATAAAGAAGCTGTACTCCAGGCAAAAAAAGATTCTTACAATAACCGCATTATGTCAGCCCAGTCTAACACCAAGGAACTCTTTAATATTCTTAAGGAACTTGAGACACATGCAGCCACCCCTGACTCTTGTACCAAAGATATCACTTGGTGCACCAATATTCAGTCAGCACTCCTGGGTAAAATTGCCACCCTCCAATCTAAAATCAGAGACAAACAGAAATCCCTACAGCTTGACCAAACACTGACCACACCCACACCAAATACACACTTAGCCAATCCTTCTCATAAACCTTTCTCCTTCTCCCCGCTCACTACTCTCGAAGTAGAAGGCATCAAACAATTTAAAACCTTCCAATTGCCAAGGCAACCCTTGCCCAGCACCTATTATCAAGGAAGCATCTCATGAGTTAGCCCCATTCATCACAGCATTCATAAATGCTTCTTTCAAGACGGGTATTGTCCCTGACAACCTAAAGGATGCATGGGTTATCCCACTCCTCAAAAAACCCTCCCTTGACCCTAATATCCCAACTAACTTCAGACCAATCACTACAGTCCCATTCCTGCTCAAGATCCTGGACCGCGCAGCCTACCTGCAGATTCAGGATTACCTCGAACTAAACAATCTCCTGGGCTTAATACAATCAGGGTTCCGCCCTAAACATGGCACGGAATCAGCTCTGATTGACCTGAAAACTCAGATGGAGTCACTAAAGGGGAAGTTAGCTCTTCTCCTTCTCCTCGACCTCTCCGCTGCTTTTGATTTGGTCAACCACCAAATATTCTGCCAGCATCTCAAATCTGCAGCCCACTTCTCCGACTCTGCCAATGCCTGGATCCATTCATTCCTGAGTAACAGATCTATGAGGGTCTTCTCACCTATGGCCTCAGCGGACCCCTCCCCCATTCATTGTGGCATTTCTCAAGGCTCGTGTGTATCCCCTACGTTGTATAACGTATTCACCAAGCCCCTCTTCGATGTGCTTGACTATCTGGGTGTCTCCTACACCAACTACGTGGATGACACCCAGATACTCACCCCCATCACGGGAGACTACACAGCTGACACCAAAGTCCTGAGTGATGTTTACCTGGTCATCCAGGCCTGGATGGCACATCACAAACTTTGCCTTAACGATGCTAAGACTGAGCTCCTACTTCTAGGATGAAATCATCGGCTCAACAAATTAGATCAAACTTACAAGGCCTTCATTATTGACGGCAACAATATAAAAGTCTCCAAAGACACAAAGACTCTAGGTGTCTAACTCGACTCCACGCTCTCCCTGAACAGACAAACAAATGCAGTTAGGTCAGCTTCGGCCTATACTTGCAAACTTATCACCGCCTGTAGACCCTTCCTAAACTCTACCAACTGCATCACCCTCGCCAGAACACTGGTCATGGCCAAAATCGACTAGTGCAGTGCTCTCTACCTAGGGACCAGTCGGTCTAACCTTAATAAATTGCAAACTGTACAAAATAATGCCTTAAGGGCAGCCTTAAACATCCCAAGACGTTCCCATATCTCCTCCGTCAGACTGGACTTACGTTTGCTCCCGTTAAAACATAGAATTGCCCTGAAAACCCTAGCCTTGACTCACAAATGCCTGAGCAACAACGCCCCACCTTACCTGTCCGCTCGCTTCACACTCCACACATCCACTCGACCCATTAGAGCAGCCTAAACTCGCAGCCTCACTGTGCCTAGATGCAAACTGCAAAAAGCTGGTGGGGTGAGCTTCCCTGTCCTAGCTCCCAAACTTTGGAACATCCTGCCCACGCCTATTAGAACTGAACCATCGTTCCACTCCTTCAAGAACAATGCTAAAACATGGCTGTTCTCCCAAGATTTATGAGACCCTTACTCAGTGCAGTCTCCCTGCGTGGTAAAGGACATGTATATACATCTCTCTCTGCTCTGTACTTGTATTATATTCTGTTAATGGTACCCCTCGGTATATGTATATATGCTGTACATTTTGTAACTTACTGTGTAACTGCTGTTTATTGTAACATGTTTAAGAGTATGCGCCGGTTGCCCCTGGGCCTGGTTTCGGCGCTTTATAAATAAATAAAATAAAAAAATCAAATCTAATCAATTAGGTTGGATTGCCAAACAAAAAAAAAAAAGATTTAGGTATTTCAGCTAATCAATTCTGCAAGCTAGGAGGAGATAATAGGTACATGACCACAAGTAAAGAAACGAGCAGTGGATGGACTCGGCTTAATGGGTGGGTCAGTGAGAGGGCAATGGACACACGCAAGAAAAAAGCTATGGTAATGTAACAGGCGAGCAGACTTTAGGGGGCTTCCCAAAAGAATGAATTACATCCCAGAATGAGGCTGACAATGCCAGATCTCCAGGTAAGAATGAAGCTATCCCACCTCCCCAACCATCCTTAATAGGTGAGGTGAAAGCTGTACTCACCACACGGTTCAGCTCTGGGCTGTCTGGGTTATTGTCCTGGAAATACTCAACAGCACGTTGGATTCTCTCAATGCATCCCAAGTACTCCTCTAGTCTCCCTGTGGGTCTGTGGAAGGAAGCAGAGAATATGATAGACGAACAATAGAGTCCCAAGCCCCAGAACCTGGCACATGCTGTGCATACAATACACTAACCACTTAGAGAAAAGAAAAGGTTAATTTTTTTACTATGTCCACGTTTAGTCCTGGCTCTAATTTCCTATTCTTGGTCTGAAGCAAAGATACATTCTGGGTTAATGTTTTTGTTAGCATTTTATGGATCTGGAGGAGGGCAAGAAAGTACACAACTTGATGGAACTTACAAAGACCCAACCACTTGACATCATTCCCCGGTAATTTACATCAAGTAACATGTTGGATGGCTTGTGTGGCGCTAGCAGGGTCACAATCCATTTGCAGGCGTGGTCAACTTAAGATAAAAGACCATCATAGTAAAGTCAGCCCAAGGGATGAAGAGCACAAAGACTGATACCTGCTATCAAATGTCACAATGTTCATTGAATCATAGGTGTAACAATTGCATGTTTTCAGAATGCTATACTATGTATAGACACAAGAGTGTATTACGTGTTTATTACATCTACACTCTCCTTTTTCCATTCAAGACAAAAGAGGTGTAGGTCTCTCTTTATGGAATTTCAGTAGCAAACCAGGCGTCATATAAAAAGTGGTCTACTGTCTTTCATCTATCGTTATCCCACTGGGGATGGGACCTCAAGATATGGACTCAAACATCGATGGGTGGCACAGGAGCATAGCTCAGGGGCACGTCGAGATCTTCTCTTCCCCTGGACGACGCCGCAACTTGCAACCACTACCAGGAACAACTGCCACTGCTGGAGGATCCTTCCCACTTAAGGTACCGTGTCCCGCCCGGCATCCCCCGGCTTTCGAACCTGGGTTAGCCTGGGACACCTTGGCTAAACTTTTCTAAGCCTCTCTAAACTCTTTTCTGAACCCTCTGCAAGACTTTCTAAGCCTAGTGTAACTGTGTGATCTTGGGCACTTTTGTGCTCTGCTCTCTCTAAGAGTGGGCCCAGCCGTTGGACTTTGGCTCACCAGTGACTTTTGCTCTCTGCCTTGCTAATAGTGTTCCTGAATCGTAGAGTGGTGTAATCCTGCATATTCTGTCTTTTTCCCCTCCCTTTTCCACAACCTTAGTAGAGTGCAATCTAGTTAAGCGCTCACCTCTGTATGAAAATAAGTGGTGTCTTACTGTGATTTTCTAATAAGGGGAAAAGGGGTGTATATATCATAATAGTAACTGTGTTTAGAAGAGTGCTGGAGTGTTTCACTGTGTGTTTATAAATAAATAATTATATACTTTGATACCAAAGCTCTGGTCAGTGTTTGCCTGTATTATTGTATCTAAGTGCCTATTGAGTATACTTTGCATACTGCCTAACTCTTCTTGAGGGA